>NC_090941.1:0-10000000 GCF_040938575.1 Ambystoma mexicanum | reverse complement strand
TGTATCCATTTCTGCTACCCCTTCCCTTTCCTAATAGTATCGAAATAGTGTGAAAATAAAGTATATGTGTGAAATTAAAGCTTTATATGTAAATAGCTGCTGAGTGTGTGTATATCTGTGAAAATAAAGCTTTACATGTAAATAGTTGTGAGTGTGTGTGTGGTTTTTCCTTTATTTTTATCCCGTTATGACTGCGGCGCACAGTACTGTTCGGAATGACTGCAATTAAGCAAATAGGAGGTGTGCTATGGACACCACACCTGCCTGGCCTATTCGCAATCACAGTGGCGGTATGCATAGGATGCCACTACTGGCCACATGACCACATCTTGTGATGCACCTTTAATTAGTTGTGGGAGTGCACGTTTCTCTGTTGCACAACTACGTGCATGCCTATCTCTTCCTCTGTGTGTGTTCTGGTAACACCGCCCGTGTCCAGCACGTTCAAAAGAACCTGTGACATACTTTTAGTAGTTTGAGGCAACCACCCACGTCCTACGGACAGCTGTGCACATGAACATCCCATCTGCTGTACCCTACAAACACCCAGCTTGTTCGAAAATGTTTGCTGAACTTTTAATTAGTCCGGGGATCCCAACCCTGTCTGTAGGACACCTATGCACATGCACACAAAGTATTCTGCCCAATATGCGTCCTGCGGACAGCCGTCTCATTTGAGAACATTCGCAACATCAGCATGTGACCGCACCCATGCTGCACGTGGGCCCTTATTTCCCCGCACACGATCCAGCCCCCCGGACAGCGAAAAGTACTGTTTTCTGCAATGTATGGAGTGTTACTGTGAAATTACACCCTTACAGAGGTCCCACGCTGTGCCCCTGTACATCTAACTATCTTTGGGAACGATTTAGGCCCGCTTTCCGGTTCCAACTGCTCCACAACAGCCCTATAAAAGGCCACATGCCACAGCTGCTCTGCATTCTTTTTTGGCTTTCCAGAACAGCAGCAGTCCACATTACTTTGTGCTGGAATTGCTTTGTGATCAATTCTGCTGTGCTATATTACCTTTGCAACTAATGGCAACCATGGCTGGTGCTACTGCCTCTAACTCAGCAGCACTCACACCCTCACCACCTCCTTCTGAAGGGCCTGGACAAAGGATCAGGCATGGTAATGTAGATAGTGATCAAGAGGAGAACGAGGATGAAGTAGAGCAATTCCCCATTGCCTGCAGCCAGTGTGAGACCTGGGTGTGGAAACTATTTACCACTGTAGGAGAAATTCCGAAATCTCGTGTATATCAGGTGAGATGCACTGAGTGCAACATAATACTCAGTCGCAGAAAACCTGTCTTGTACAGCTATGGCACCACCTCCATGTGGTAACACCTCAAATTGACCCACACGGCCGCAGTTCGGATGGTTGTCTCCTTCAAACCAGGCAGTAGGTTAATTTCCTCAACAGCATCCTCTGCATCTGCTCCTGCCACCACTAGGGACACTCCTGTGGGGCAGCGGATCCCTAAACCAGCCTTGCAGGACATACACACCGCAGCAGACCCTTACCTTTCAAAGGTCACTGTATTGTGCATGTACTGAAATGCAGTACTCTGCAGGTGGGAGCAACTTCGAAGTGCATTCGAGGCTTTAGTCCGGGAGCATGAGAAGGACTGCCCCCTACATAACTAAGAGCCACCCAACATCTTCCTCTCTTCACTTGCCCTTTTTTTATCCCTCTGGTTGGTGCCCTTTCCCTCCTTTCCTCCTGTGTCGTGTGTTGCAAGAACAAGAAAAATAGAAAACAAAACAAAACAACCAAAACAATTTTAAAAAGAAAGAAAATGCTCTTTTCAGAACCACCTTTCACAGTTCAAAAATAGAATTGCCAATGAAAGGATGCAGCCTCCATGCAGCCAATAAGCTCCACAGACAGCGCTGTAAATAATGCGATGGATAGCTCCATCAAAAACATTGCACTCATTCCCAAAAGGAAGTGGTGGCTCTGAAAAGAGCCTTTTTGTGCTGTATGTTTTTGGAATGTTTGAAGTGGTCAACACCTACTGGGAAAATGCTTGCTATACTTGCAAAAAGCACTGCACTGCATTTTGGATATTACGCAGAAACAACTAATTGTCAGCATCAGTAAGATGGACTCCATCTCTATGAAAAATGTTGGTAGTACGAAATGTAATGTTTTCTTTGTGGAAGGAGAACATGCCAATGTCTCGCAAAAAGGCGCAAACAGCTTTGTTCACATTACGCCTTGCTTTCTCCATTTGTGGACCAAATGAGGAAAAACACAGACACACTTTTGACGCTGGGCAATGCGAGAAAAAATCATTTGAGACTTTGGAAACATGCCCATGACTTGCTGAAGTGTCTCCCTCATCGCAAACTAATAATGTCTGGATGATCGAGCTTCACCAAAGTGGCACAAAGAGGAACCACATGCAGCCAATTCATCCCACGTACTCCGTACCAGTGGACATCCACATGATGGAACCCAAGGTGAGCAGCCACTCCACAGCATTCTGCATGCACTTTCAACCAATGTATCCAGCAGTCGCCCAAAAAGCCATACACTCTGCCTCCTGAATTGCACAGCCATAACCAAAGCCATCTGCACTCCTATTTGCAAACACATCTTCTGCCACAATCTCTCTGTACACACCACACCCAGGAAATCTTATTGACCAATCCCACACCTCCACAGTCCCATTTCCATGCCTGCCACCCTCAAAAGATCTGCATGTGGCACGTGCGGTCCTTCAACTGCGGCAGTGTCTGCAGACATATATATAACCTTTGTGCGTGGGTGTGGGAACACATTTCAACCAGGGTAGAGGATCCCCTCTTTATTGGTAGCTCTGAAAAGTGTTTTTTTTTTTTGCTTGTAAACAAACACCATTTCTTTGTATTTTTAGCTTTTAGATTCTGGAACACAAGAGCATTTTCAATTGGGGACAAAAAAAAATCAGCTCCACTGAAAAACCTCACATTAGAAGCACTAAGGTTCTCATGGGCACAGAAGAACATCCCAGCATCGAACAAAAAAGCAGACATGCCTCTGTTTACAAGACACCTGTCCTTCTCTACTTCAGAAGAAAGTACATCAGGATTATTCCAGACTGGTCTAGGTGGTATGCATGAGAAAATCACTGTTGTAGTGGGAAAAAGGCGCATCACTGCTTTCATTAACTCCTTCAGTTCACAGAGCAAACTTGCAGCAGTGCTAAAAACCACATGCAGTGCTCCACAATGCAGCACTAGTACATCAAAAGTACTACAAGTGGCCACATCTCTGCACTCTGCAATCACAGCTTGCAAACTCGGCAGAGCCACATTGCACCACAAAATGTGCACTCCTTCCAGACCAAAATTGGCATCAACGCCACTACCATGGGCATATCTCTGAAGTTCACCCACAAACGAATCACCCACGATGAGCACTCTCAATATCTGCATCTCTGCCATCATCACGATACACAGCAATATTACCACCCCTTCCTGTTAAGCACACCCTCAACACCTGATTGGATAATCTGCAGTCCCATTTCCATGCCAAGCATACGAAGAAGGACAATATGTGGCATGTGCGCTTCCCCAACAACCATGAGGGCCGCACCCCAGTTAAGCAGGGGCAGTCCTTCTTCCCTTTCCACTACTTTTTTTTCAGCACTCCCTCATTGGGTGCTGTTAAACAGTCACACACACATCCACCAATCACATCCAAGTCCTCTGCATCTAACACTATCATCTCTGTTCAACACTCCATACTTACCATTAAACACTCAGAGTACGAGTCTCCTGTGAATCGAAAGCACCACCATTGGAAAGTACTGTAAAACTATCCAAGATTTCTGCACCCAGATTCATCCACATCGCCACCCATCACCAAAACCTACAGGTATCAACATTTTGTATACAGTACATTTGCAGCTCTGTTATAAGTGCCTCTCAACAGGGTACCTGCCACTGAACCTCCATAACGTAACCAAAAAGCATACTGTCATTTCTCCCATCACCTACCATCAAATGTCACCTACAATGGTATGTGCTTTAAAAGTTTGCATTTACCCATATCAACTATTGTAATATCCAAACGGTTACTCTCTTCTTTCCTTCTGTCAATTTTATGACATTTTCCCCCACTAACGCACCTCCTATGAAATTCGTAAAATTCTCACAGAAAGGATCACTGAATGTATCCTACCAAACCAAACTAGTACATACATTGCATGCATGACAACAGGGTGCCTACCACTTACCTTGCACACTTCACAGAATGCAAGATTACTTAAAAACCAAAAAAATGTATGTGTCCATTGACAAAAGTACCATGCATAAATGTGGATAAATAAATCAAACAACTGAAATAATTGATTCACTCATGTAGAAAGCATATATCTGCAGAAGAGTGAATGGAATTGCACACACGAAAACATTTTCCTTTCCAATCTGTACATCTTTCCAAACCTTTTTCTCACCCTTCTACAATTAGGACTAATCCATTTTCAAACTAACTAGTCCTACACCAATACACGCACATGCTAAAGTGTACGTCATACAACACACATACAAATAAACCACTTACCCCCTTACCAAACATGCTGATGCTCCCAAGTTCCCATTTATATACAAAGCCATCCAATTACACACACACACACTAACTCTTCCTGCCAAGACATCCCCTACACTTTTAAATAATGTATTCTCCAAATGCAATCACTATGCCATATTAACAAACATATTTTCTTACAATCTTCTTGTACAGTTGCAGTACTTACCTCTGTCCTGAAAGCCACTGGCGTGTCAACTTGAAAATACAACCTAGAATAAACCTACTCTCAACAACCAATAAAATAAGTACAATACCATTGTAGTGTTTTACATCTTACTGAGAGAGTGCAGTGCTCTTGTATTGTAAGATACACAATTTCATCAACCCAACAGTATTTGCTTCATTCTTACTCATTACACATCTACAGTTCCTTACTTTATATTATCATCTTACCACCATTATACAAACCCCCAGATAGCAATATAGCGTTCCCAACCTATAGTTACAGCCCATTACATAATCACACTCTATTTGTATGCCTACCCTCATGTTCAACCACTCATGCACAGTGCCCACATATACATTTCAAAATCTGCACGTCCACACTTTTCTTTTTTTCTCCAACAGCAACTCCATAGAAAGCAAAACAGAAATAGATCAGCTCAACCTAAAATCATAGAAAGTAGCCATCCACCCCTAGCAAAATGTGTACAGAAAGTTCAAAGAGAACAGCTAATACAGTCACTAATGAAAACAAAAGCACCTACCAGTAAGGAAACTGTAATTGCTCTGTCAAAATATAGAAACGAAAAGAAATGTACTAAAAAGAGTGTAATTCTTACTACTGCTAACAGAGCACATACAAATGTTAATGTCACCACAAGGAAGCATTCCAAAAGATTTATTTTACGAAAATGTTCCACCACAGAGTCCTTCAGAACCTTATAAATAGAGGAGAGAAATCACGCTCAACCCTTAAAACTTACTACCGAAAAGTAATCCTGCAAGCTATTGTAGACAGTGCAATGCTCCTCAAATGGAAATTCTTTATATTAATTTTAAACAGAATGAAACCACAAACAAATGTATTTGTAAACTACAACCAAACAAACGCAATATCAGCATAGGTACCGTTGGCAACATCTGTACAGGTGAGTGGAGTCACACCACCAGCACAGAACCATACTTCAATGAAGAATCATACAAACAAGAGCAAACAAACCAAATTACCATACATAGCAGTGGATGAGGTTATGAAAAGGTAGACAATACCATAATGGAAGAAGAAACACTGTTTTCACAAAGATCCCCATCAAACTTAGATTCCACTCTCCAATCCACTGAACCAATATGCTGCATCTACAAATGGCCTTGCACATCAATGTGTAACGTTCACCAAAACTCTATCAAATCTTTGCAGCAGTTCCTCAATCAGTATATGAAAGCCAACGACAAAGGAAAAATGAAAATACTAGAAACTATGGACTCCTGTCCAGTGGGCAAATACACAGATAAATCATGTTTACAAACTGTACCATGCAAAAAGTCCAGCTTTAGCAGTGGAACATTTAAATGATATTCTCCTACACGGTACAGCCACACAGCCGCTCGAACACCACTTCCAAAGGAAATATTTTGGAACTGAACAGCACTTACAAACTCCAGCAGTTTCATAAAACAGTAGCAACAACTTTGCAGATGTCAACTTTCTACGTCACACATCCAAAAACGAAATACAAAAGTTCATAAGCACATCTGCTGATGTGCCAAACCAAGTCTGTGTGAGTTGTCACAGAACTTTCTATACAAAGAGCACGAAAACTATAGATATCATGCACAAAAAGAAGACAACGAGGAATCCCAGTGGTTTCAATTAGCTCTCTACCTTATAGCAGAAAACAAATACGAAATTACTAACACCTCCATAGTGTGCACATACTGCACTGCAAAACTTGACAATAACCAAATGCCTTAGCGGCTATCAGTAATAATTTCGAAATATTTCCACTGCCAAGCGCACTCCAACAGCTTAATTTGTATGAGAGCACTATAATCCAGACAGTACACCAATTTCAAGCAATAATACAACTTCAACCAAAAACTGCAAAATTGCATCCCACCAAATTACTAAGAAGCATTTGTGGGAAAGTAGTTTATTTACCATTAGATCTTAAAGAAAATGTAGACACTCTACGAGTGTAAAGGCCAATAGAACAATCTTTGATTATGCTGGTAAATGGTGTACCTACAAAAGACAAAGAAAATTGACAGCAACTAGTGGACTTAAACAAAGTTAGGAAAGCCTTGCAATATCTTAAAGAGAACAATGAATACTACAAAGAAATAAACATTGAAGAAAATCTGAGAGAAACCACCGAAATAATTCAGGACTCCTCAACAACTGGCCAATTTGAACTTCTAGATCCTACTGCAGCCTCCAAAATTTTAGATCACTTTACAATTCACCCACTGCACACGAAAGACACCATAGACGATGCACTAGAAACATATCAAATGCGGCAAGTCAAAGGATCGGCAATAAGTATATGGGAAAAAAGTATAGAATCACGAGCCTTTCCTCTACTCTTTGCGACTGGAAAAGGGGAAGATACGATGAAAGATGCACACAAATAACAGCATCAGAATATCGCTCTTTACGAATGTATTCTGAAGACCCTAGATTTAGACAAAACGTGGAAAGCATTTTCCACCTTCTCCTTGAAAGTGAGCTATCAAATCTGTGTTATGAAGTTGCACACACATTGAAAACAGGTTCCCATTTTCAAAACATGTCTTCTACTTCAAAAGGTGGAAGACAAAGATGAAGTTTTACAGTCAAGTATTACAAATCTCTTGACAAAGATGCGTGGTACGAAAGAGTACTGGTTCTGATGGCACAGAGATGTACGGTGGATGCTACGCAACCATGGCCCACCAACCTGGTTTGTCACTTTAAGTTGTGAATAGGTCCAGGAGGGCCTCCTTACCTGCCATGGACTTTGGCCATGCCCCCTTTGGCCTTCTTCAGCTCCTGCTGCAGCCCGCAGGGTGAAGCCCGCGGGGCATGGATACAGGGTGTTGGCGTCCCGTGGGGGTGTTCGTGGACTTGTGGGGGTGGCCCTGGACTTTGGAGTGTGATCCAGACATTGAGGTGAGGCGGAGGCAACTATTGTGGGGAGGGCAAAAAGCCTACAGCTTTCAGCATGGGGGCTGGGCCTCAACCACTCTCCTCCATGTGCTCAAGGTCCGGCGCAGCAGCCCAACAGACCATCAGTCCCACCTTTGAGTGTTGAGACCCTTTTACCCTACCTGGAACTGATCTGTAAGACCCTAAGCCTTCTCTCTAGCCCCTCTCTTTTCAGGTTGCATCATTGTTGGCCCTCTCCGGGATGTTGCTATTGGAGCCACGGAAAGAGGATCCATCTCCTCCCCCTTCTCTCCCCTCTACCTCTCAAAATCCTCCCTCTTAGCGAGTCTTCAGGGCACTCCAGCCCCACTAGTATACCGGAAGCCTATTATGGGTAGAAGGCTGAGGGGAGGCATATCGAATAAAGCACTGGGAGCCACGCAGGGGGAGGGAGTTTGTACTGGGAGCTTTTTGCGGGAATGGAGCACCTGTGCAATCATCCTCGGCCACTGCAAAGTGGGGGACCATGGGGGTTTACGCCCTAGCTACCCTGTTCCTGCAAGCCTGCAGATAGGACCCCCACCATGGCCTTATGGGAGCTCCTGTGGTCCTGTTTCACTTCCTCTCCCTACGACCGGCTATGCAAGCACCTTTCTGGAGGAACCTGGGACCCCTGTCAACCTGCTAACCCCTGCAGGGGGTCTTGAATGGGTTGCCACAGCCGGACTTCTGGCTACCTTGGCTAATAGCTGTGAGAGGATCTCAATGGGCATTTCAAAACTGATGGGAGGGCATGTGTCATTGGCCCCTTCTTTGGCTCCACCGCTGTCTCCGTTTTTGCCGCTGGACCCTATTCATCCATCTTCTGGTCTAAACCATGATGTCACAGCCCCACTGTCGTCACAGGCTCTCCCTGAAGCTGAAGTCGACTCCCCTGCTCCTCCGGTGCCCATGTCTTTGGTTTCTGGGGCTATGGGGCTCAATGGCTTGCATGGGGGAGAGAAGTCCAGCCTCTCGTCTAGAACCGGGATTGAGCCCGCATCTGATGTTCCTTCGGGGGCTAGTTCCTTTCTTCATCTTAGCCCTCTTTGGGTTTATAACCCCCCCAAAGCAGATCACCTTCTACCAGCTCCCCCCCCCCAGTTTTTTCAACTCTGCTAAGCTGCCCCTGTCATCTTTTGTTATCGGAGATGTCTGAGATTATAAACCTCTTACTAGTCTTGATTAAAGGGATGTGGGGGGAAAGTGGGGAAGAAGACACGGGTAGGAAAGGAGAGAGTTTAACAGGGGTTGGCATAGGGGGGCCAAATCTTGCCTTTGACAAAGGGATTCATCCCCGATCCCCTGCCCATCCCCGGCTCCCATGGTCAAGACTCTCCCATCCATGAGGAGTCGACCAGAGGTAGGTCTCCCATCAATGCTACCCTTACGGAGGGAGACCACTGGCCCAGTCTCAAGGGCTAAGCCCCCACCTTTGCAGAACTCCATAGGGGGAGCCCAGGGAAACGTGCACCCCATGGGGTGGCGGGCTGGTGCCCTAACCCATGGTCAGGGGAGGCCTTGGTCGGGGCATCACACATCTGAAGGCTGTAGTAGTTCTACGGTCCTTCTCCATGGTGTCCCAAAAGTTTTGTCTGGTACAAGAGAACCAAGGGACGCACTGCAGAATAAATATCTACATTGGGTGCGGGCGGTGGGGGAGTATGGGTTTGTGTCCAGGGGTTCCTAGTTTTTCAGCCAAATTGGATTTTGTCAAACTGGTTTTGCAGATGCCCATTTGGCAAGGGACATTTTGGACAAATGCAACGGCCACCGGCGGGCAGGGAAAAGTGGCATCACAGTCAGTGCACCTCCCCTATCTGCAACAAATTAGACTACTACAGAAGCTGCTATGGAGCTACGCAGAGTTTTGAAACAAATGAAAATGCTCCTAATAAATGAAGTGAGCATGGTTTCCAACCACCAAAGAAATTTAAATCAGCTCATACTGCTTTGATTCACCTGAGATTGCAAGACGTCCTCAGAATAGACTACGAAAAACTCTTTGGAGGAAACATGTCATTGTTTTCGGAGATCTCCTTCAATTAACAGCAGTCAAAGGTGAACCTATCTTTAAAACCTTAGGAGACAAAATGTGCCATAAAACTGTTGGAAGCATCGGGAATGTAAATCTCTGGCAACATTTCCAATACAGAGAACTAACTGAAAACATGCGTAACTCTGCAGGCCTCACCTACACCAACATTTAAAAAAACATTCAGATTGGTGTACTATCAAAGGAAACGCAGTCTACCCTAAATACCAGATGCATCCATGAGCTATACATGTAACGCTCACCTGATTCTCGCAGAGGCGCCGGTCTTCAAAGGTGATGTGTAGCACCCGGTTGGCTCTTTGGGCTGGACCTCTGTGCACTGTATGCCTGACGTGTAGAGTAAGATGTCTGCAGATAGAAAATATGGGGTTAATGAACTGGGGTTATTGGGGTGTCCCTATCTCTTTCCTCTTCTCCTCTCCTGTAGACCCCCAAAGGTTAACGCTCTCACCTTAGGTAAGTGAATGCCGAGCTCTCCATCTGCCTCGGGGCAGGGTGCTGTAACCAGTTTCTTCACTGGATAGGTAGCGCAGGCCTCTTGACTTCAGAGGACTGCTGTCCGTTGTTTACTGCACGAACTGTAAGTTTCGAGTCATTCAAATGTCTTTAAAGTCTTTAGTAATGATGTCTCTTGTTTTGCAGGGTTCCGGCGATGGCGGATGACGGGCTGAAGTGAGTTGAAGATGGAGCCTGTGTGATGAATAGAAGCGCCTGGAAGCACGTAAGTAAGCGCTTGTTGCCTGCTTCACTATGCGCTCTAACTGTCTTTTTATTTTGCAGGTACGAGTTCGGAGCGGCTGCAGGGTGCCGGAATACCCACTGGATTAGATGTGGAAAGGAGTAATGGCACGTGAGTATTAAAGTTCCCCAATGTCTTTAAACGCACCTTGTTTTGTCTTTCAGATGCGGGATGCAGCGCCGAAGGCCTCCGGAGCGTGCAAAGAGTTGGTAAACTTTTGTCTTTCAGATGCCGGAATGCAGTGTGAAGACCTCCGGAGCGCACGAAGAGTAGGTAAGCCTTTGCCTTTCAGATGCCGGAATGCTAACCTGTTCTTTCTTGTCTTTATAGGTGTTGCTGAAGACTGGATTCAGGATGGTAAGCCTTTGCCTTTCAGATGCCGGAATGCTAACCTGTTCTTTCTTGTCTTTATAGGTGTTGCTGAAGACTGGATTCAGGATGGTAAGCCTTTTTCCTTAGGCCCAGGACCGGATGCAGAAGACACGATGAGCGTTCTGCTGCAGAGGTTGCAGAATAACGCAAAGCAAGATTCATCCACCGGGTGTGGTTTAAATAGCCTCCTGTAGTGCTTAGGTGTCTCCTTCCACAGCCACGCCTAAGTAAGAAAAGAGTTCCTGGTAAGAAAAGAGTTCCTGCCTTCCAGAAGAGTTCCAGTGTTCTGAATCTAGGGAGTGGCTCCAGCCCCACCCAACAGGAAAAGTAGTTCCAAACAGAAGAGGATCAGAGGCTCAACTGGCAGGCAAGTAAGCAGCATGGTCTGCTGAAGGTAAGTCCACCCAAGCATTATGAGCCCGGCGCTTCCAGCGCTGGGACTGGGCATATTTATGACCCTGGTGCCACTGGCGCCAGGACTGGGTCCAAAAGGTCCCAATTGGGACTGGTTGGCACTCGGAACCTGGGTTATGGATCTGCTTCCAAGGGAGTTGGGAAAACCCTGACCTTTTGGAAGCAGAGATCATGACAGTACCCCCCCTCAAGGCCCCTCCCAAACCGGGCTTCTCCGGGGGTTTTGGCTTGTCAGGAAATGTTCGGTGAAATCTTTTGATTAGGCGAGGAGCGTGGACATATTCAGCAGGTTCCCAGGATCTCTCTTGGGGGCCGTAGCCTTTCCAGTCAATTAGGTAGAATAGTTTAGATTTGGAGATCTTGGAGTCCAGAATGCTTTTGACTTCAAACTCGAGTTCTCCATCCACTAGGATAGGTTTTGGAGATTTGGTTAGTCGGGTTTGAGGTTGCACGGGTTTTAATAGAGAGACGTGGAAGACCGGATGTATCTTCATGTGCGGGGGCAAGTCCAACTTGACCGCTACTGGGTTTACTATGGTAGTGATGGAATAGGGACCAAGGTATCTTGGGTTGAATGTGCGTGGCCCTTTTAGAGATAGATATTTGGTGGATAACCAGACTTGATCCCCTACTTGATAGTGAGGGGCTTCCTTCCGATGTTGATCTGCTCCTTTCTTGTATTGTTCTTTAGCCCTTTGAAGGTGTGAAACAGCTTCCTTAAAGGCTTGGGTGATTGTAGAATGCAGGTAGTCTACTGCTGGTGTTTCAAGATCTTGGAGGGGATCCAACTCCGAGGTTCGAGGGTGACTGCCGTACAAAAGAAAAAACGGGGTTTTCCCAGTTCCCGAATGGACAGTTATTGTAGGCATACTCGGCTATCCAAAGGATATCTTTCCAAGTTTTTTCAGTTTGTTGCAGCATGCAGCGTAAATACTGTTCCAGAGTTTGATTGGTCCTCTCGGTTTGTCCGTCGGTCTGAGGGTGGTGACTGGTCGATAGTCTCACATCAATTTGAGCCGACCGACAGCAACTTTGCCAAAAATGAGAAATAAATTGACTACCTCGATCCGAAATTAGAACCGAAGGAAAACCGTGCAGTCGGACGATGTTTTCGAGAAATTCTCGGGCCAGAGTTGCTGCTGTTGGCAAGCCTTTGAGCGGAATGAAATGCGCCATCTTGGAGAATAAGTCCACGATTACTAGAATCGTATTGTATCCGGAGCATGGAGGTAGATCGGTGATGAAGTCCATAGAAAGCGTATGCCAAGGGCGAGGTGGGATGTCAATAGGGCGTAAGAGGCCTGCTGGTCTTTCCTTTTGACTCTTGTTTTGGGCGCATACTCCACAGGACATTATAAAGTCTCTGATATCTTTTTTCCAAGACGGCCACCAGAAGTAGCGCTTGATCTTTTCTGAGGTCTTGGCTATACCGGGATGACCTTCCATTAAAGAGTCGTGATAACAAGAGATTACTTTTTTCTGTAAATCTGTGCTGGGTAGGTATAATCGTTCTTGGAAATACAATAAGTTGTCCTTTACTGCAAAGTCCTTTCCCTGCAGATGCCAATTCTGTATGTCTGCTGGAGTTACAAGTTGCCTGGCTTTATCCTTAACTTCCTCTATGGATTCTGTGGCGATTACACCCAGAATTCTTTGTTCGGGAATGATTGGTACAGGTTTAGGGTTGACCAAGTGTTCTTCCACTCCCATCCGAGAAAGGGCATCGGCTTTACCGTTCTTTGTACCAGGTCGATAGGTAATTATGAAGTCAAACCCGGCAAAGAATAATGCCCAACGGAGTTGTCTAGAGGATTGGGCTTTTGCGGTCTTCAAATATTGCAGGTTTCGGTGATCCGTAATCACAGTAACGGTGTGTCGGGCCCCCAGCAGATAATGCCGCCAAGCCTTAAAGGCAGACTTGATAGCCAGAAGTTCCTTGTCAGTAATCGTGTAATTGATTTCAGGAGGCGAGAATTTGCGGGACCAAAATGCCACGGGATGCAACTGATTGGTTACCGAGTCCTTTTGTGATAGAACTGCCCCCATGGCAAGGCTTGAAGCATCAGTTTCCACGATGTAGGGGAGTTCGGGGCGAGGGTGTTTTAAGATTGGTGCAGAGATAAATTTAGTCTTCAAATCCTGGAAAGCTTGTTCCGCCTCGGTAGACCATTCAAAACGTTTGTTTTTCTTTAACAAGGCAGTGATGGGCTGGACTATTCGAGAGAATTCGGGGATAAACCTGCGGTAAAAGTTAGCGAAGCCTAACATGCTTTGCACACCTTTTACGGAGGATGGTGATGGCCATTTGAGAACTGCATCAACCTTCTTTGAATCCATACGCACTCCGCCAGGTGATAATATGAATCCCAAGAATTCAACTTCAGTCACGTTGAAAACACATTTTTCCAACTTAGCGAAAAGTTTGTGTTGACGCAATCTTTCGAGGACCATTTTCACGTGTTTCCGATGTTCAGATTCCGATGAAGAATAAACGAGGATGTCGTCAATGTAAACAACAACACATACATCTATGAGCTCTCTGAGGACATCGTTCATAAAATATTGAAAGGCGGCCGGGGCATTGCAAAGTCCGAAGGGCATGACCTGATATTCAAATAGCCCATACTTGGTGCGGAAGGCCGTCTTCCATTCATCGCCCTCTTTTACTCGTACCAAGTGGTAAGCTCCTCTAAGATCCAGCTTTGTATATATGCATGCTTTTCTGACTTGGTCCAGGAGTTCAGGGATCAAAGGTAATGGATATCTATTCTTAACGGTGATCTGGTTCAGGGAGCGATAATCGATACAAGTTCTAAGGTCTCCTTCCTTTTTTGGAACAAAGAACAAAGCGGAAGAAGCAGGGGACTTGGAAGGACGAATAAACCCATTTGCCAGGTATTGATCCAGGTATTGTCGAAGGTGAAGGTTCTCAGGCTCGGTGAGGGCATAAATTCTACTACAAGGAGGAGTAGATCCAGGTATCAGGTCTATCTGGCAGTCATAAGACCTATGAGGAGGTAGAGAGTTAGCCTGATCCTTCCGGAAAACATCTTGGTATTCTAGGTATTCGGGAGGTAACTGGGGAGTCTCTGAAGAAATTGCGGCCAGTGCAACACCAGGTGGAGGGTGACAAGTAGAGACACATTCTGGAAACTGGACCGTTCTTGCTCGCCAATCGATCAGAGGATTGTGTTTCTCTAACCAAGGTATTCCTAGAATAATCTGAAACTGAGGGGCCTTGATCACATCGAACACGATCTTCTCATGGTGTCCATCTTGACTTACTAGCGTCACCTCTTGAGTGGTATGCGTTACTGGCCCGGAGGCTATCTCCGTACCATCCACCGTAGTAATGACGTCCTTTACAGCCTTGGGACAAAGAGTTAGATTCATCCTCAAAACCATTTCATGATCCACATAATTGCCGATGGCACCGCTGTCGACGTAAGCTTCAATTGCATGTAATCGATCCGGATTATCAGGGCTAATGAGGACCATAGGTATCACGAAATGCGAGGTCACGGAACTGGTTTTCACGCTCGGCAAGAGGACCTCTATTCTTGTCGGGCGAGGTCGTTTCCCTGCTCAGAGTTTGTAACTTTGGTAACTGCAGCTCCTACTGCCTTCTTGGCAGGTTTCACCGGACAGTCTCGAAGAAAGTGCCCTGAGTTTCCGCAATATAGGCATAATTGCAACTGTTTCCTCCTTTCCCGCTCCCTTTGTGTTAGAGGACCTTTCAGACCCCCTATTTGCATGGGTTCCCCGGAGTCTACTCCTTTGGAAGGAGTTGGCGGTTTGGAAAATACTCGAGCATCAAACTTGGAACGATCGGCCTTCCTGTTCTGCAGCCTGTGATCTATTTGAACAACCAAGTCTATATAATCCGAACAGTCTTGTGGGGGATTCACTACTTGGGCTAAAACGTCTTTGAGCTCTCCACGTAGACCTCTATAAAACAGCGTAATCCTTTTGTCCTCAGGCCATTGAGTTTCCACTATTAGTCTATTGAAAGATGCAATATAAGCCAAAAGGTCTTGATTACCCTGTCGCAACGAAAGAAGTTCATTGTCCAAGGCCTGCCCCTGTGAATGTCTTGCGAACAGTTTTTCCATACTAAGCTGAAAGGCTTGAAAATCATGGAGAACCGGATCATCTTGATTAACTAGAGGGATCGACCAGTCTGCCGCATTGCCACTAAGGTACGAAAGTACAAAAGCTACTTTTGCTTGATCAGTTGGAAAGGCTGCTGGCCGGCATAAGAAGTGCAACCGGCACTGATTGATAAATACTGCAAACCTCTTTGGGTCACCAGAAAATCGTTCGGGCGGAGCCAGAGGTACATTCCCAGGTAGGTTGATCTGCACTGGATTCATAGAGGATGTTGAAGGAAGATTTGCCCCTGATGCGGGTAACGGGGTCTGTCCGGCTTGTGACTGTAGCACTTGTCTAGCAAGATTGTCTGTTCTCTCCTTGGAAATAATTAGTTCCCTTCTTAGAGCATTCGTTTCCTGATGAGCTGCATGCACTTCTGCCCTTAGTTCCCCAAGTAACTGGGCTAGGGGGTCAGTATCCGAGGTTTCCATAGCGCCTGGGCGAGAGTTTTGCGGTAGGCTTTGCGTTCTGTAACGCTCACCTGATTCTTGCAGAGGCGCCGGTCTTCAAAGGTGATGTGTAGCACCCGGTTGGCTCTTTGGGCTGGACCTCTGTGCACTGTATGCCTGACGTGTAGAGTAAGATGTCTGCAGATAGAAAATATGGGGTTAATGAACTGGGGTTATTGGGGTGTCCCTATCTCTTTCCTCTTCTCCTCTCCTGTAGACCCCCAAAGGTTAACGCTCTCACCTTAGGTAAGTGAATGCCAAGCTCTCCATCTGCCTCGGGGCAGGGTGCTGTAACCAGTTTCTTCACTGGATAGGTAGCGCAGGCCTCTTGACTTCAGAGGACTGCTGTCTGTCGTTTACTGCACGAACGGTAAGTTTCGAGTCATTCAAATGTCTTTAAAGTCTTTAGTAATGATGTCTCTTGTTTTGCAGGGTTCCGGCGATGGCGGATGACGGGCTGAAGTGAGTTGAAGATGGAGCCCGTGTGATGAATAGAAGCGCCTGGAAGCACGTAAGTAAGCGCTTGTTGCCTGCTTCACTATGCGCTCTAACTGTCTTTTTATTTTGCAGGTACGAGTTCGGAGCGGCTGCAGGGTGCCGGAATACCCACTGGATTAGATGTGGAAAGGAGTAATGGCACGTGAGTATTAAAGTTCCCCAATGTCTTTAAACGCACCTTGTTTTGTCTTTCAGATGCGGGATGCAGCGCCGAAGGCCTCCGGAGCGTGCCAAGAGTTGGTAAACTTTTGTCTTTCAGATGCCGGAATGCAGTGTGAAGACCTCCGGAGCGCACGAAGAGTAGGTAAGCCTTTGCCTTTCAGATGCCGGAATGCTAACCTGTTCTTTCTTGTCTTTATAGGTGTTGCTGAAGACTGGATTCAGGATGGTAAGCCTTTGCCTTTCAGATGCCGGAATGCTAACCTGTTCTTTCTTGTCTTTATAGGTGTTGCTGAAGACTGGATTCGGGATGGTAAGCCTTTTTCCTTAGGCCCAGGACCGGATGCAGAAGACACGATGAGCGTTCTGCTGCAGAGGTTGCAGAATAACGCAAAGCAAGATTCATCCACCGGGTGTGGTTTAAATAGCCTCCTGTAGTGCTTAGGTGTCTCCTTCCACAGCCACGCCTAAGTAAGAAAAGAGTTCCTGGTAAGAAAAGAGTTCCTGCCTTCCAGAAGAGTTCCAGTGTTCTGAATCTAGGGAGTGGCTCCAGCCCCACCCAACAGGAAAAGTAGTTCCAAACAGAAGAGGATCAGAGGCTCAACTGGCAGGCAAGTAAGCAGCATGGTCTGCTGAAGGTAAGTCCACCCAAGCATTATGAGCCCGGCGCTTCCAGCGCTGGGACTGGGCATATTTATGAGCCTGGTGCCACTGGCGCCAGGACTGGGTCCAAAAGGTCCCAATTGGGACTGGTTGGCACTCGGAACCTGGGTTATGGATCTGCTTCCAAGGGAGATGGGAAAACCCTGACCTTTTGGAAGCAGAGATCATGACAATACAGCCATAACACATGTGCTACTGATGTCATGGAAGAATTAGCACACAAAAATATCAACTGTATGTCCTTAATGCCAACTCTAGAAACTGTGCACAATTCAATGAAACAATGCTGAAAAAATAAATGCAACCACTAATGTAAATTTACTCCACAGACAAACTAGACATACACAGTATGGTAATACCTATGTGTCAACAAGCCATAGCACACCTAAATACCTTAGAAAACTCTATCTCCAACACAGCCGGTTTGGAGAACATTTTAACATTATGTGTAAACTGTAGAGTAATGCTAAAGCGTAAACTTGACGTAGAGCAAGGTTTAGTTAATGGAGCACTTGGTACCGTTGTTAGCTTCCAAACATACTGTCATAAGTCTAGGCAAAGTGTACAGGGCAGAGGCTATCTCTCACTGTATGCAAGTAGATTAAGGGAGATTCCGAAGACAATGCTAGCATATAACAGATTAAAGGTACATACCAAGCTGTTAGTTGAAACAGGTATTCACAGGAATTGCAGGAACAGGCTCTAAACAAAGAGACAGGGAAAAGGCAAAGACAAGCAACTACACTGGGCAACACGGATTGATCAGAAATAAGGCTGTAGTGGAATATGATAAGGGGTCTCCAGGGATTAAGGAAAGCCCTTGGGATAGGTACCAGCAGATTACTCTTAACAACAGTCATACAGCAACATCATGAAACTGTTGTACTCAGTGCAAGGCTAAAACTGAAAGATCATATACTGAGGCAGGTACGACTTCAACGGACTAGGTGAAGGCAACAGAAGTCTTCCCTTATCTGATCTGAATGGATACCAACCCAGGGTCACACTGTAAAACGGATTCAAGTGGAGGCACCACAGTGGACCAAGATGTATACAAGTAGAAAGCAGCATTAAAAGAGATAACCAGGTAGAGGACAGGAAAGGATATCAGAAGCTAGAACAGGCAGGTTGCAAGGCATGGAGCCCAGAGGAACAGGGCAGAAGGCAGAGGAGTGTGGCAAGGCTGCCAGGCAGGGAAGCCCAGAGGAGAAGGGCAAAGGCAGCGGAGTGTGGCGAAGACGTCAGGCGTGAGCCCAGACGAGCACGGCAGAAGGCAACAGAGTGCAGCAGCACCGTCAGGTGAGAGCCCACAGGAGCAGGGCAGAAGGTACAGGTGGGAGCCCAGAGGAGCAGGGCAGAAAGCAGTGGAGTGTGGCAGAGCCGCCAGGTGGGAGCCCAGTGGAGCAGGGCAGAAGGCAGCGGGGTGGGGCAGAGCCACCAGGTGGGAGCCCTGAGGAGCAGGGCGGAAGGCAGCGGAGTGTGACAGAGCCGCCAGGTGGGATCCCTGAGGAGCAGGGTGGAAGGCAGCAGAGTACGGCAGAGCCGTCAGGTGGGAGCCCAGAGGAGCAGGGCAGAAGGCAGCAGAGTGTGGCAGAATCACCAGGTGGGAGCCCAGAGGAGCAGGGTGGAAGGCAGCAGAGTGTGGCAGAGCCATCAGGTGGGAGACCAGAGGAGCAGGGCGGAAGGCAGCAGAGTGTGGCAGAGCCACCAGGTGGGAGCCCAGAGGAGCAGGGCTCAAGGCTGCAGCAGACTAGAGTGGTAGCTGCAAGCATCAACAGCAACAGGAATCAAAAGTCCAAAAGAGGATTTCCAGGAAAGGTCAAAAACTGGGAACAGGAGCATCAGAACAAACTCCTAGTGGGTGCAGTTGACTGACAACTGCTTCTGTTCAAAGTGAGTTTATAAAGGCCCTCCAAGCCAGCAGGCCAGCAGGGTGGAGCTGATTGCACACTCTGGCAGCTGTGTTCAACTAAGCCCAGCCCTGGTTTCCATAGCCTGCAACAGTAGCAGCAGTGGTTTGTAATCAAGTGCTCTCCAGCTCTCTGCAGCCTAGCCTGCAGTAGCTTGGAACAGGTGAATGCAATCAGGCCCTCTGCAGCTCTTAGTAGCTTGCTGCAAACAAATGTATTTAGTATGCCTCCTCCAGCCCTCTGCCTTTTGGCCAGCATACATGTCCCAGAATGCATCTGCTGGTTTAACCCAAAAGCCGGAATGGAATATGCAATTAGATTAGTCCAAAACTGAAGCAGTAAAACAGGGAAATAAAGGCAGAGGCACATGTAGCGGTGCTGGGTGGCAGGCGAGTAGGATCGTGACACATACCTACGTGACAACAGCATTCAGTTTGTCAACATCCAGTTTGACAAACTTTCAGAAGTTAAAAGGATAGGACGCACAACAGCTCGATTCCTTCTTTTCAAAGACATGTATGTACGCAGAGAACAGTTTTCACTGTCGCTAGCATATGCAGTGACTATTAGAACATCGCTAACCTTAGAATAAGCATTAATTGATATTGGCAGCACACAGTCTTTAAAGAAGGCATGAGTTATGTAGCGCTGTCACACCTACGTACACTTGAAGGACTATATCTGGTAAATTTTTATGCAAGTGCAGTCAGTGCTGACATTCCTTGCATCATAGAGTACAGTAGACGGCATGCACTCTACACACCCTATCTCAAAATGTACCCTGTTCCTCAAAAACACAAAGGTTTTAAAAGAAAACTCATGCAATCAGAAGTTCTAAATGAACTCCCAACAGTACCACCAAAGAAATTGAAATCAGCTCATACTGCATAAAGTACCAGAAACACAGAAAAATGGACTGAAAAAGACAACACATTACCAGCTCCACACATAAAGAGAAGTACCTCTTCAAAAGAAACCATGTGCACTTCCATCAAAGTACTCAGACACAGAACTGACTGGTCCATTCAAATGTTCCAATACAACCGGTGTAAATTGCTATGCAATTGTAGCAATCAATGCTCTATTGCAAATGCCAGCAATTGTTAAAAGCACTTATTTAAACGGCTCGGACCAGTTGTGTTTACAAATGCTAATCCTTCACAGAAATGCAGCAAACAATCCTGAAAACACTTACAGAGTCTCAGGAATAAGGCAGGAATTGGACTACTGTGCTGGAATGAGGAAATTTATGTTAAACAGACAGGAAGATCCACATTAATTTCTAATGTACTTACTGCAAATACTGGAAAGCAAAAACATACCAATGAATGAAATCTTTCAGATTTCCTACATGTGGAAACATACATGCATTCTCTGCAACCATGTCATTCAGGAACACGTCCCTAACGAGCTCTTTGCCTATATATCTATACCTAAATGTGATTCCATTCCATTTCAGCAACTGGTACAAAATGCAAACTATAGCATATTGTGTACTTCTTGCAATTCCGATAATCGTTCGACTGTAAATATATAATCACACAGCCAATACGTAACATGAATGCTTTTAAGATACAATGCAGAAGTAACCAAAAATAACTGCAAGCTTACTACCTTCACACACTGACAGGCATCACTTGGCAAGAAAACCTTCACAACAGTAGCCATAATCTACCACATAGGCGGCACAACCAGTGCAGGTCACCATACTGCATACATTAGAAAGCAATGTTCATGGTTTGAATGGAATGCAAATGCTACTTCCATTACTCAAAAGCAGAGATTACCAGAAAATATTGCAAATGCCTACTTAATATTCTTGAAGCCAAAATGTACTCACTGATGTACAAAATTAGAAAACCCTACTCCCAAACACCCACCAGTACCTACATAACTTAGCATACAGTAACTATTCAACAAATACATCACTTTGTCTGTTCTACAATTTGTACCCCAATGAACCCAATGATTGCAGTCAGGAAAACAATAAGTGTACACAAATCACACTAATATTTTTTCCTACATGGTACTACAAAGAAAAACTACTAAGTATGAGGGTTTAAAACTATCGTCAGTAACCTCTGAAACCACCAACTATGCAAATAAGTCACCACCTGTCTAACAATGCCCATACCAATTCAATATATATGTAAATATCATTACATAAACCCATAATGGTGCACCAGCACTTCAGAATGTGGAAAGATGTGAAACTACCAACAAGAATGCACAAGCTTCTAAACATTCCTTATAAAAAAAGTGAGAAACTGTAAACAGTTAGAATACGCCAACTGGTATCTAACTGCAACCATATTAAATCAATATTACTTGCAGCATTCAAACTGCCAAACTCAACCTTCAGCAACCACAGTGCTACAAACATATCCTCAAAAACTATGAACAGTTACAATACGCCAACAAGTACGTAATTACCCTCACAATTCTGCACTATCACAGTGCAATGGCACAATACTTGGAAAACATCAGCACCAATCAAACGCATAAAGAAATACTGCTAAAAAAGGAAACAGGTAAACAGTTAGAATACACCAACTGCTATATGACTGTAACCCTAATACCAACGCGTACAAAACAGAAATCGTATACCATTGCAATTCCTCCTACTGTAACAATGCACCTTAAACATTGCTATAATCAGTGCAAACGTTACTGTAATGGACTGTGCAACGTAACAGCAAATACATTTGGAAGGTTTTTTTTTAATCCAGCATGGATTTCTTTTTTCCACAGACCCAATGATTACGCAATGAAACACAGGACCTGCGCACATTGCACAGTACACTTGTTTAAAGCATAGTACTTATGAAGTACTAATTATGAGGGTCCACAAAGTGTAGAAATATCTGCAATGCAATGATGTACAAAATAACGAAATACCTGCTCTAAACATGTTATGTTTTCTTTTTCCACAGAGACTGAAACAACGATTTCACATACCGTACACAAAAACTGCACATGCCCTCCACAATAGAAACAGTAAGTATAAAATGATTGGTGTCATACTTCTTTATACTCTCCAAAGTGTAATGTGTCCACATATTTCTGCAATGCACACACCAATGTCACAATGTTCAAGGTACAGCTCTATTACACTGTGCTGCTTGTACCCACGACGTACACTCTTCACTGGACAATGTAAAGTCTATGGGCTCCAGCCATGCACTCAATATTGTAGACCGTGGCCACAACTACCACAGCACAGTACAACCATGCATAGAAACATCTACCCACTTACCACAAACCAGACACATAACACAGCCAACTACTCCTTAGCCACTTCAGTTCACACAATATTACATTCCTTCCACACAATGCACAACCTCTTTGCTGTATGCCCTCTTCACCCAAGCCTGTAATAACTGGACACAATCAATACACTCTAGTACAGTGACCTACCCAGTAATCTGTACAATCACCACAACCCAAACACAAAAATGAATCCATATGTCTTAAGTAACTGTCCCATCTTCTGTAAGATTTGCCTCCTCACATGCTACTGGCATCGGTTAGGGCATTAGTTCATCTTTGTTATTATGTACGCCATTTGACTGGATCATATAGAGCACACAATGGAGTGGAGCACATGGTGTACAACTCGACAACCACATTTGAAAGTCTGCTGTACTCTTTAAAATTTCAAACTTCTGCTTCACTTTTTTAATGTGTAATAGAGACACAATTTGAAAACCATACCCCACTTACAATCTTTGGAGAAGTTGTAAAGTAATTCCTTTTGTTTCATGAACAAGAGCCCCAAATATCTGCGTGCCCAAAGATACTAAAGTGCGTAAAATGGCCCTGCCACCCACGTATGCACAGCCATCGCACACGCAGTCTGCCAACATACACCGTTGATTCGTAACACACTGCACATAGAAATTTACATTTATATATTGTGTCATCTGTGCATTCATTGCACCATGTATAAGGTACCATCATCTCTCCATGTACGTAATACTAACTTCTACGTAGCTACACTAATTACATTCGGAAATGCTCAATGAAATTGTAACACGTTGCCTCCTGAATCTTTTTTTTTTGCTGCATGGTGAACGGGAATTGAAACCTAACATACCTCTCTTTCAACAGGACAATTGCTCATTGTAAAATAGCCTTGAGCGGTATGCATGAATTGCTCCAAGGGCAGACATTGTATGAAATAAAAAAAAATCAAAGATAACTTACAGTATTGTCGCAGCGCACATTTTTCGCAAAGGTAGTCTGCAACTGTCCAATACGCTGTACAGCGCGATTTTCAGTCAACACAGTATAACCATGGAATTTGCAGAAGTTATGTAAGTACAACTGTACATAACATGTCTATAGGGATTAAAATCTAGTAGGATATAGTTCTGTATGCATAATTATTAATGTACCATCCCGTAGACTTGGTCCGTGTGCATTGTACTGGGTTTTGTAACAGTAGTCTTACACGCTGAGTTACAGTGCCATGTCACCAGCATTCAGCCTAAATGACTGCTATGATTGTTGTTCGTTTTGGTTACATGGTTCTGCAGCTCATTCAAACCTATACATAGAGCACAACACTGAAAGTGAACGCAACTCCTGCACTGAAAGAGCACACTGTATGTTTAATCATGTCCTTAAAGATTGGTTATATGTCCTTATAATGACCTTTCAAACTCTGAAGAGTTGTACGCGCCTTCATTGTATTAAAATGAACAACAGCCAGAGGCGCATATACCACTTGCCGGCACACAAACATGAACAGCTAATATATTACTGTTGGATGTTTTGGCAAAACAGCTCCTGTTATGTTTCTTTGGGCACACACAGAGAGAATGTGCCGTGGCTCTGACGACACCCGCTGGCACTGACATCTTTTGTAAAAAGCAAACACATGAAAGGAGGGTGTGTCAGCAACATTTGAAAGAGGAATTGCAGGTGTGGAGCTGTGGAAGGAGAGTGGCACCTACAAAACAGACAGCAAGCCTGTGGGTGAACATCCAACGCTACTCAATAACACACAGTAGCTCACCCTAAGGTCCATGACCCGGCCACCTGGGGCCCTTTGTGACATCCTTCCCTCACAATCCTTGTCCTTTACGCTACCACTGATAATGGCTACTTAAATGTATTCGTATTCCTCTTCATTCGCAGATACCTTCTACCTTACTGCCCGTGTCACACCTTCAACATGCCAACAGACGGATTGTGGAACAATCATTACAAGATTACCATACGCGGTGTGTTTTCGCTCATCGTTATCTGGGATGACCGCTATGGCCCTGTATGTCCATTTGCGGTTCCGGCAATAATAAGCAACATGCAAATGTTTATGATGTAAGACATCACAGAGACAACTGTCACCTTTCCTAACTTAAAAAGAAAGTGTGTTCTCCCACACGAACCACCAATGACCATAAATTAATCCTTTTGCTACTTTGCAGACGACAAAAGAAGTACAGAAAAGCACAGACAGCATTCTACGGAGGACATTACCTGCAAAATGAAGAAAGCAGTCATTTCAGGCAGCTTGCACTTTCTTGTGAAGAGTCTATGAAAAATAAAACCACTTGCAACAGTACACAGTGGGGTGGCAGCGGCACAACTTTGGGTCCCAGCTGCAATTTGCTCAACAGTCTAAAGATCTTCTCCTCCTAGTGCACTTTCATGCCTCAGCAATTATCAGGGAGGCTGATTGGTTTCAGGTGTTCAGGGTTGAATCCCTCCGGGAAGTACCAGTCTGTAGCTGCAAGGAATTCTGGTATCTGTAGGCCAGGATCCAACTCCCCTAATTTTCAATGCCAGCCATCAATAGGGGGGGGGGGGGGGGTTACCAACAGTGTGGTACTCCAAAGTCAGGCATGTGTAGCCTGGGACTCCAGAGTGGCTGCACGGGTCTACACATGCCTGACTTTGGAGTGCCATACTGATGGTAGCTCCCCCCGTGTACCCCCCCGCCCCCACTGAGGGCTAATATTAAAAAATGGAGGAGAGTTGGATCCTGGCTGGCTCTACACTACAGATACCAGAATTTCCTGCTGCCACATCCTGGTACTTACCAGTGGGAGTCAACCCTGAACACCTGAATACAATCAGCCTCCCTAAAGATTGCTGAGGCATAAAAGCACAATTGGAGGAGAACATCTATGGACTGTTTCAGTTTATTGCAGCTGGGACCCAGAGTAGCGCCCCTGCCACACTTACTTCTTGTTTGCATATCTAACTGGAGACTAGGGCTCCAGAGAATCTGCATCTGGGCTACACATGCCTGACTTTGGAGTGCTATAATGACAGTAGCAGCCCCCCCAATGAGGGCTAATATTGAAAAATGGGGGAGAGTTGGATCCTGGCTGGCTCTACACTAGAGTTACCAGAATTCCCTGCTGCCACATCCTGGTACTTACCAGAGGGAGTTTACCCTGAACACCTGAATCACACCTGAATCTAATCAGCATCCCAGAAGATTGTTGAGGCATGAAAGCACGCTAGCAGGAGAACATCTTTGCACTGTTTGAGCTTACTGCAGCTGGGACTCAGATTAGCATCCCTGCCACCCGTCCTTTTTGTTTGCATATTTAACTGGAGGCTGGGGCTCCAGAAGAGCTGCACCGGGGCTACACATGCCTGACATTGGAGTGCCGTACTGATGGTAGCCACCCCTCCTCCCCACTGAGGGCTAATATTGAATAATGGGAGAGAGTTGGATCCTGGCTGCAGACGATTCACAAATGTTTTTCTCCTTCTCGTCATCCTCTGATTTTCTTCATACCTCTGTTCCTTCCTGTCTTTCTGCTGTCCAATCATGGATGCATTCCCACTTTCTTCACCTCAATCCCTCTAAAATGGAGATTCTCTAGGTTGCCTCTGCTTCTCCTACTCCCCCCTTACTTCCTTCTTGTATTTGCTTTACCTCCCCCTCTTTCCTTTTCCGTCCTATGCCTGCTATCTTGGGGTTATTTTTGACTCATCACTATCCTTTGCCTTGCACATTTCTTTGACAGTACGTATCTGTCGCTTTCATCTTTTGTATGCAAAATGTGCCCCTTTCTTTCTTCCCACACCACTACATTTCTCATTACTTCTTCTTCTATTTGTTTCCGACTTGACTACTGTTCTGCCCTACTCTTTGGACTACAATTCTCTCACCTTACTCCTCTTCTTTTGATATTTAACTCTGCTATTCGGCTTCTTTTTCTACTTCCTTCTCAATCGTCTATTACGTTATCTCTTAGATCTGCCTCTCTTCTTCCTTATGACTCGCACCACTTTCACTTTCTTTGTATTGTTTTTTTAAAATGCGTACATGGCCTTACTCCTCTCTATTCCAGTTCCCTTATCTCACCATATTCACCTTTGCGCTCTCTTTTCTCTCAACAGCTTCATCTTCTCACCACCCATAAACCCCCCTGTGCATCTTCTCACTTTCACTCTTTTTCACTCCTTGCCCCAAGTCTTGGAATGCTCTCCCACCTGAAATTCGTGCATCCCCCTCCCTTCATATTTTTCGTACTTGTCTAAAAACTCATAATCTTTCTTCTCAATCTCCTTTTTAAACCTTCTGTTATGACGTTGCTCACTACCATTGCCTGATTTGTTTGTGCTGTTTTTGTTCTTATGAACAGTGCCTTCGTGAAGGTGCCCTCTAAATTAAAATAAATACAAATACCTATCCAAATTCGACACAGTGTTGTACCACAACCGTTGGTTATACACTTCAGTATACTTCATGAACTCCCCTATGTCCATTTCTGGGGACTGTAAATGCTGAATAATAGTACACATTCAATTTCCTAAATTCTCTGAATACTGGCACTGGGCATCTGTGGAATTCGAACACACCTTAATTGACCTTGTCCTATTCTTCCCATTCACTATCGTTAGCAAATAACACTCCAAACATATTGGGTGTCCCTTCCCTTTCACTATTCCAGCACTAAGGTCCTCTAATTCACAATGTTTTGGTACCACCACCCAGTGCATAGCCATGAGCAAGAGAACCAAGTCTGGAGCTACAGTTCCATGACCACAAAATTCTCTTTGCACTGTCAGCACTGTGGTTCCTGTCCATTGTTCATACCATTAGATTAGTTTAGACATCATTTTGTTTCTGAGCCTAGTAAAAATAACAGACTGACAGTAATATATTAGATTAGAAACATGTGAAGGATCTGGATACATGCAGTCGGCCTTTTGTAAACAGTAGAAGGTATGTTAATAGATAGCACATTACTCAAACACCATCCAATCTAACTCAACCAGCGTTCAATTCACCTTCCCCGTGTATCTCCCTATGGTCTGGCCCTTTACAATACATGTAATTTCCATTAGACTTCCCACCCCTAAAACATAACAATAGTACTCCTTGTATATTTACATAGTCCGTCTTCTATTCACATCCCATCTCTCGTCACCACCATAGTTAGGGGGGGGAATGGAATAGAATTCACTGTGCAAAGGAAAAACAGGTGAATTGGGAATTATGGTCCCGGCCCAATATCAGAACTCACTGTAATCCATCTAAGAAAAATAGTCAAGATGATTGTGCTCCAGCCTCCAAAACAAACACCTAGAAGGGACAGGTTCCAGACCTACTGCCAATCGATTCTCCATTCATGGTAGTATCGACTGGAGTAACACCTCTAAACAAAGAAACCATAGAATAAACCTCCTCTCTTATAAGCAAGCCCCCATTTGGCCAAGCAAAAAGTTTGCGGGGGGCGAGCCTTTTGATATGCCTCACAAAATGGCCAGAATGGTGAATTGTGTTGGAAGTGGTCCCAAATTTATGCCAGAATATTGTGTTTCTACCGTGGCAAGGTTGACCCATCAATCCCACACAACATGCATTCTTTCAACTAGAGCATGGAATCTCAGCATGGCATTAACCTTCCCTGGGCTGGAGTAGAAAGAGTAATGATGGTTTGTAGGAAGGGGAACTGAGCAAATAATAAAATTCTGGGATACTAATTTTCAATCTGTCAATTTATGCCTCTGGATTGTTCCTACGCACTATATGGATGTAATCTCTGCTTTTGTCAATCACAGTTATCTTGACTGCCTTTAGTTAAATTCCTGTTGGTTTTGCGACCAACATATTTATATAAATATCAGTAAAAAAACTTTGTTAAAGGGACGTTATGGTTAAGTTGCGCTACTAAAAACCGCTCTGCATGAAAAGTAAATGGACATGTGATATCATCAGTGATGTCATCAATGACATTTGTGATGTCATCTTTGATATCCTGGGTGTTAGTCTTAGCAGTGCATGGTGGTGGCACGAGTTATGGGTGCATAGCTTACCATAACTGTCGAATTACAAGGGTTTTTCGGTTTTACTTGGAACCATAACGTCCCTTTAACAAAGTTTTTTACTGAATTTCATAGGTTTTTAGTAAGCGCAACTTAACCATAACTTCCCTTTAACAAAGTTTTTTTACTGAGTTTCATAGGTTTTTATTAGCGCAACTTAACCATAATGTCCATGAACATCTGACTTCATTGCACACATTCCAGAGAATGCCACATGACCATATGCTGGTGCACAGCATGATCACGTGTCCGAGAACCCGTGCGCACTTCACAATAAGATCTGTGCTTCGTGGACAGTGTGGAACTACATTTTCTACTGATGTAGGAACTTGCAACTTCAACATTTCCCTTGCACAGCTCCAACACCTATTCATACTCGGCCATTTGCCGATCTAGTACACAGTACATACCTTTAGCAAAACTGCTATTTATCTTAAAATTACATCAGCTAAGGGCATCCCTGCTCCCCAAGAGACACCACCACTGCTGTAATCAAAGGGCATCAGAAACAATGCCCCCTACCTTAGAAATAACACACGCGCAACATTTTCCCATGTCCATCTGCCCCTCCGTATTAGTGTTTGGTGCCTCTTCCCTCATTTCCCTCCCCACCTTTCGTTGTTAGCTCTACTGCCAAAAAAAAGCCATACAAAATCAAAATAAATGCTCATTTAGGAACCTCCTTTCACAGGTAAAAAATAGAACTAAAAAAAAACGCATAGACTCCATCTACTTTATATTTCTCAGTAAATTACATAGACGCAATAAGATTTTCCAACATTTCAATTTGCATTTTGTGTTATGCTAATGGGAATATTCTGGCGTTCATCCTCCGTTCTAGGGACTGGAATGGTGGATAATGGCCCAGCAGCCCAAGTTATTAGCCCAATCGAAGCGACGGTGGATAACGAGGTCTCTGGACCATTATCCCCCCATTCCAGCCCCTGAAATGGGGGATGAAGGCCATTAGCAGCCTAGGTTTCCAAAGCGGTAACCCGTGCTACTAAAAATGAGGATTTTTCATAATATACCAGGACGCCAAAGGCATCCCGGTTTAGGAAGGAAAATCCTTTTCCAAGATGGCCAAGGAAAGGGAAGGCGGGTTTCCATACAGGGCCCCTCTTCACGTTCCATGGCAGCCTGCAGAAGGCAAAAAGAACACCCTATGACCATATTACCACAAGCACATTTTTCTTCCCTTTCAAATCTATCATAATTTCGAATAACTTTACGACAAAGCCAGTCCCAGGTGGACATGGCCACTTTAATCCTATGTTTTGTTCCTTCTGGTCATGGCCAGTAGCCACATTGTCCGGATCATGACCTTTTACCATATCCCCGACATTCTGGCCACTGCCCATGGCGACAGCCTACCCCTCAGTCAATAAAGCTACGCCGCTATTTTTTTAAACTACATTATGACACTTGTCAAATAAGAAAACACTGCCACATTTGCAAAACCATTTGGTGAAAATCCGTCCAGCGGTTTGATCTGTAGCCGTGCGCAAATTTTTTCCCCCATTCAGTCTATGGGGATAAAAGACATTTTGGTACCCCCCCTATAACTTTGCCCCCCCCCTGGACCAAACCTCACCAAAATTTGCAAAAGATTCAGAGTGGGCCATATACTTTCTTTGCAAAGTTTGGTGAGGATTCGTCCAGGGGGAGCAAAGTTATAAACCCCCCCAAAAGTGCTCTTCATATGGGATTCTGGGATTAGCAACTTAACCATAACTGGCCGTGTAATTGATATATATATATATATAGCAGAGTGGAGCAAGGAGAGGGCTGTGTCAGGGTGGGAGTCAGCCCTATACATACATATATATATGGACCTTGACGTCCTCGGTCTTACTGAGACATGGTTCACAGCCAGCTCTGTCACGAGCTTTGACACTCTCCTACCTGAAGGTTACAAGATCCTCTCTGTGCCCAGGCCCAACCGTGCAGGGGGGGGTGTTGCCCTTATCTTCCCTGAGTGGATTCCTGCCACTGTCACTCCTACGCAGACCTACTCCTCTTTTGAATGTCTTATCTGCCGACTCTCTCTCTCTCCTAGCCATTCCCTTACCGTGGCTACAATCTATCGGCCACCTGGTCAAATTTCCTCCTTCCTCTCTGAGTGGGCTGACCTCTCCTCCTCACTCCTGTCCTCTACCACTCAACTCCTCTTTCTTGGGGACTTCAACATCCACCTAGATGCCTTCTGTCCCCCACTGGACTCTTTCGTGACCTCTGCGACTCTCTCTCACTCTCTATTACTCCCGTCTGGGCCTACTCATTCTGCAGGGCACACTCTTGATGCTCTGATCTCTTCTGACCTTCCCCTCTCTGTCCCTCTCTCCACTCCTCTCTCCTGGAGTGATCACTTTCTCCTATCCTCCCACCTCACCCTCCCTACCCCACAGGCAAAGCCACCCTCATCATTGCCACCCACCTTCTCGGTCATCCGACCCATGAAGCGCGTGTCAGTTGCGGCTTTCGCTGCCACCTTCTCGCCCCCCTCTCCCCCTTCGGCTGACTCCCACCCTGACACAGCCCTCTCCTTGCTCCACTCTGCTATATCTGATACTCTTGATATCCTTGCCCCTGTCATGAAAATCCGCCTGAAGCCCAAAGCCAAATGTAACTCCTGGTATGATTCGGATCTCGTCACCCTAAAACGCAAGTGCAGGGTGGCAGAGAGGAAATGGCGTGCTTCATGTTCATCCTCTGACAAACTGGCCTGCCGCCTGCTCCAAAGGCAATACCGTCTCTCTGTTCTCACCAAGAAGAGAGCCCTTATCCAAGCCCGCATCTCTGCGGCATCTAACAACTCGGCTGAACTCTTTAAAATCTGCAAGGAGCTTGCCAACCCTGCTGCAGTCTCTACCTCTCCTGTCCCCTCCCAGGCCCTCTGCACTGCACTGGCCTCCCACTTCATCTCTAAAACTCAGGACATCCTGTCCTCACTCTCCTCCTATCACCTCCCCCCTCTCTTCCCTGCTCTTCCTCTGGCCCTTCTGCAGCCACCCCTCCTCCCTCCTTCTCTGCCTTTCCCCTTTTTTCTGCTGACGAGGATTCCAGACAAGTCCGATCTATGAAAGTCTCGTCTAAACAGATTCACCCCTGTTCCTCCAAAACTATCAAGGACCACATCGACTCCCTGGCTCCTGCCCTGGCTGACTTTTGCAACCACTCCTTCGCCTCTGGAGTCTTCCCATCCCCCTCAAGCACTCCCTTGTGCACCCTCTCCTTAAGAAACCCTCTGCCGACCCCTCCTGTCCGGCTAACTATCGCCCAATCTCCATCACTCCCTTCCTGGGCAAGCTCCTGGAGAAACTGGCCATCTCCCAGCTTAACCTCCATGCTGAAGCTTTTGATAGTCTCCATGACCATCAATCTGGCTTCAGAGCGACCAGAAGCACGGAAACTGCTCTCCTGAACATCCGTGAGGACCTGCTCTTGAACCTCGACTCCAACACTCCGTGTGTTCTCATTCTGCTCGATCTCTCTTCTGCCTTTGACACTGTCAACCATGCCATCCTGCTCAACCGTCTCCGTGATAACCTGGGTATCACTGGTCAGGCTCTGGCGGTGCTGACCTCTTTCCTTTCCAATCGACCCTCCCAGGTCCAACTTGGGTCCTTCCTCTCTGACATCTTTTTCTCCACCTGTGGCGTTCCCCAGGGATCTAATCTCTCTCCCTGGCTGTTCAACCAGTATCTGGCACTCCTTGCCCACCGCATCGCCGCCCTCTGCCCCAACTTTCAGTGCTATGCGGATGATACCCAGCTCATTTTCAGGCTACCCTCGGCCTCCTCCTCTCCCTCCCTCATCTCTGACTGTCTGTCTGCTATCCAGGAATGGTGTGCTGCCAATGACCTCTGCCTTAATGCTAGTAAGACTGAGATCCTACTCATCGGCACACCCACTCCCTCCTTCCCTGCAGCTCTCTGGCCGGCCTCTCTTGGCCCTCTTCCTGATCCTACCTGCAAAGCAAAAAACCTCGGGGTCATCTTCGACTCCACACTCTCCTTCTCTCCTCATATATCTGACGTCTCTAAGAAGTCACATTACCAGCTGCACCTCCTCAGAGGTATTCTTCCCTTCCTCTCCTTCCCCCAGAAGCTCACTGTCTCCCGAGCCCTGGTTCTCTCGAAGCTGGACTACTGTAACAGCCTCTATCTTAATCTGCCTGCCTCCACTCTCCGCCCTCTGCAACTCATCCAGAACAGAACTGCGAGACTTGTCCTTGGCCTCAAGCCCAGGGACCGTATCTCTCCAGGACTGAAATCTCTACACTGGCTCCCAGTGGCTGCGAGGATTAAGTTCAAAACCCTCTGCATTGTCCACAAGGCCTTCTGGGGCCTGGGGCCTAAATACCTTCAACTCTCTCTTCCTAAATATCTTCCTTCCCGAGCCCTACGCTCATCCGTCTCCAACTCCCTCAGGGTCAGCCGCTTCTCGAAGCAACGAGCTGGGGGTAGATCTCTCTCCGCGGCAGGGGCCTCCCTCTGGAACAGCCTTCCTGCCTCCCTGAAACTTGAGGAGAACCATCTCCGGTTCCGGAAGCACCTCAAAACCTTCCTCTTCACTTCTGCTTTCTCTCTCTCTATCTCCCCTGCTAAATTCTTCACCTAAACTGCACTGATTCTGCAACTGGGCCACTCCCACCGACCTCGGTCCTGGGCCCAGTCACTCTTCACTTGCGCTGCCTCCCTGGCAACCCCTGCACTGCGGGACTGTCTCTGTATCCCTACAGCCCCCCCCCCCAGCACTTGTCTGCACTTACCTTGCACTTGCCACCAGCTGGCCCTATTTATTTATTATTTTATTTCTATTCTACTTATTTGTACTGCACTCCCCCCCTCCCCCTTCCCCTTGCACTTTTCCCTTCCCCCTACCCCTGCACTTGCGCGGTCTGAATGACACCTGGCCTAGTAGGATCGTTGTCTGTCTTCCCCTTGTTCCCCCCTCCCTGCCTCGTCGCGCCTTGAAACACTTGTGTATAGGCGCGTTACAAATGCCATATCATATCATATATATATATATATATATATATTACATGGACGCGGTAGCGTCCATGTAGTTATGGTTAAGTTGGTGTTTCCATAGGAAGAGCATTTTTTGGGTGGCTTATAACTTCGCTCCCTACAGCCCAAACCGCTAGACGGATTTACACCAAATTTGTGGCAGGAGTGGGGGCTTGGTCCCAAAAGCATGCTTTTGCAAATTTGGTGTAAATCCGTCCAGTAGTTTATTTTAAAATTACCAAAATGTAAGGCAAAAAAATTAGTGATATCTCTGTTCGCTTCGCGGACGGACTTCCCGGTTCGCTCCGCGGACAGTGCCCTGATTGGCCGAGCGGCTTGCTCGATGTCCGCAGACATCCGACTTGTTCGCTGATTGGATGGCGTGGGGCGTGGAGCGCGTCAGATTTTTGGTGGCGCCCGACATCTTGCATTTGCGGATGACCGCCGACAGCGAGGTGAAACTTGGTTTTAAAATTGTATTTAGTGGAGTGTGTTGATGTCTAAGAGAGTTTGGGGAGGGTGGGGGAGTATGAGATAGGTGCAATGTTGTATTTTTTTTATGTGCTAGACGCTTTTGTTGTGTTCGATTTGTCTGCGGACAACACGGCTGTTTTGAAATGTTCGTAAATAAGCAGAATGGATTCGGTGTCAAGTTGAAAGTGTTCTAAGAAGACTCGTGGGGTCCTGGAATGTTCGCAGGGGGTGTCCTGGAGATGTTGTCTGTATTGTTCGTTGTCAAGCTGAAAGTGTTCTAAGAACACTCGCGGTGTCCTGAAATGTTCGTACATAAAGAAAATGGGGGTGTCCTGAGCACGCTGTCCTTATCATCCTCTGGCAAGTTGAATGTGTTCTAGGAACTTCCTTGTGTCCGCGGACATTAAAATGGTTGCAATGCTTGAATCTATGGGTGTGATATGCTGCAGTGGTTGTGGCCAGGCTATAGAATGTTGGGTGCATGGCCATTTGTCCATGCACCCAAGACTCTATGCCCTGGCCACAACCACCGTAGCATATCACACTCATATGCCATGCACCCAAGAGTCTATGCTCTGGCCACAAGCACCGCAGGATATCACACTCATAGTGGCTTATAACTTTGGGGCAAAAACAAATTTATAAGGAACATTGTTATAAGCCAGTATGGGTGTGATATGCTGCGATGGTTGTATTTATCATGTTATACTTACTATTTGGTTTAGTAACGGGAGTCCATGTTTTTCTTGCTCATTTCTGTGATAAAAGAAAATAGCATGTTAGTATTTTATAAAGACTTATTACATTGTACAATCAACATTTTCTTCTTTTTTGTACCCTCATATTTAGTAGATGACAAACCAGAGTACTGTGCAATTTGCTCAGTTTCTGTGTTTGTTGCTAAAATCATTGGGTCTGTGGGAGAAAAAAAATCCATGCTGGATTAAAAAAAAAAACTTTTTGTGTTATGCTACAGTTTATTTGTTTGTTTTCAGTGTTTACTTGTTGTTTCTGGCTAATGCTTTATACATTGGATTGTTCCAGTTTTTGGGAGCAGTAAGATATTAGGTATTTGTTTGGATATTGTAAAATTTTATAGCAGTTAGAAACCAGTAGGCGCATTCTAACTGTTTATTTTTTTATATAATTTCGTGTTACTGATTTATCTGTTTGGATATTTCTAAATTTTGGGACAGTTAGATACCAATTGGCGTATTCTAACTGTCTGTTTTTTTCTCTATTTGAGTGGTATTTATTTATCTGATTAGTTGTAGCATCTTTGGGCAGTTAGATAGCTTTTGGAATATTGTGACAGTTTATATATTTTTACTACAAGTGTACTTAAGGTTTAAGTACAGTTTAGTTATCAAATTTTGGTTTTAAGAACATTAAATAAGTGTTTGTAAGATTTGCTGGTAATCTCTGCTTTAGAGTAATGGTACTATCATTACATTCAAATCATCCACATTTCTTTTTTATATATGCAGTGTAGTGCCCTGAATTGGTTGTGGCTCCTGCATGATAGACTATACCTATTGTTGTGAAGGTTTTCCTACCAAGTGATATTTGACCATGTGTGAATCCAGTCAGCTTGCAGTTGTTTTTGGTACCATCTGCATTGTAACGTAGAAGCATTAGTATTACGTATTTACTATGTGTTTGTATTACTAACGTGGAGCGATTATCTGAATTGCAAGTCGAACATAATCTACCATGGTTTGCATTTTGTACAAGATGCTGAAATGGAACAGATTCACAATTAGGTATTGATATATACAAAGCATTCATTGGGGATTTGTTCTTGTGTCACATTGTTGCAGAGAGTGCATGTATGTTTCCACATGTATGAAATCTGGCAGATTTCATTTATAGGTATGTTTTTGTTTTCCAGTACTAATAGTAAGTACATTAGAAATTCGTGTGGATCTTCCTGTGAGTTTATAGTGAATTTCACCATTCCAGCACAGTAGTCCAATTGTTGGCTTATTCCATAAACACTATACGTGTTGTCAGGATTGTTTGCTGCGTTTCTGTGAAGTACTAATATTTGCAAACACAATGGGTCTGTACTATGTAAGTAAATGTTCTCAACAATTGGTGGTAATTGAAATAGAATATTCATTGCTACATTTGCGTAGCAACTTACACCAACTATATTTGAGAGTTTAAAAGGACCAGGTAGTTCTGTATCTGACTGCTTTTTTTGGAGTTTGTCTTCCTTCTTTGAAGAAGTACCTGGTTTACTTTCCCTAATTGATTCTTTTTTGCTTGTGGCACTTGATGAAGTATTACTTTCTTTTCCTCTCTTTGGAGGATTTGCAATGACATCCTGTTGCTTTTCTATTTGATTTATTTTTCTTTTATACTTTTTTTACTTTTTGTGGAACAGAATATGTGTTTAGATAGGGAGTGTATAGTGAACGAAGTCTATTGTATTCTAAAATGCAAGGAATATCAGCGTTTATTTTACTTGCATTAAAGTTGATTAGAAATAGACCGTCAAGTGTACGTAAGCGTGATAGTGCTACGTAGCTCATGCCTTCTTTAAAAACTGTGTTACCAATGTCTATCATTGCTTTGTATAGGGTAAGATCTTGTGATTTATGAATGGTGACTGCGTATGCAAGAGTTAGAGAAAATTGTTCTCTGCGTACATACATGTCTTTGAAGAGAAGGAATCGAGCTGTTGAGCGTCCTTTTCTTTTTACTTCTGAAAGTTTGTCAAAGAAAATATTGACAAACTGAATTTTGTTGTCACGTGGGTATGTTTGAAAGCCAACAACTGTACCCAGTGCTCCATTAACTAGTCTCTGGTCCACGTCAAGGTTACGTTTCAGCATTACTCTGCAATTTAAGGATAATTGTAATATCTTTTCCAAGCCTGCTGTGTTTGAGATTGATTTTTCTAAACTATTTAGTCTTATTGTGGCTTGGTCACACATGGGTAGTGTCATTCCATGTACATCTAGTTTGTCTGTGGCGCTAATTTCCATTATTGGTTGCATTTCTTTACTTAACATTATTTCATTGAATTTGAAACAGATTGCAAGAGTTGGCATTAAGGCCAAACAATTGACATTTTTGTGGGCTAATTGTTCCATAACATCTGTAGCACATGCATTATCACCATAAAGTGCATGAATGTGCCGGGTTTTCAATATTGCTTCTGCTTCTTTAGAAAGTATACCAACTCTGATACTTTTTAAGATGTTGGCATAAGTGAGATCTGCAGATTGGCGCATGTTTTCTCTTAATTCTCTGTATTGGAAATGTTGCCAAAGGTTGACATTTCCTATGCTGCCAACAGTTTTACGGCAGAGTTTGTGTCCTAATGTTTTAAAAATAGGCTCACCTTTTACTGGTGTCAATTGAAGAAGATCTCCGAAAACAATAATGTGTTTTCCTGCAAAGAGCTCTTCATAGTTTGTTTTGAGTACTTCTTGTAATCTGAGGTGAATCAAAGCCAACATTAGGTTGGAACCATGCTCACTTCATCTATTAGTAGCATTTTCATTTGTTTCAATACTCTGCCTAGTTCCATTGCAGCTTCTGCAGAAAGTTTGTAATAATCTAATTTGTTTTGGTGTTCTACTGGCAGGAGTAGTAATCGGTGTAAAATGACACCACCTATGTTGTAGGCAGCTAAACCTGTGGGGACAGTGACAACAGCTGACAGTTTGTTGTTTGTCAATTGTTGAAGGAACTTACTGATGATTTCGATTAGGAATGTTTTGCCAGAACCAGCTTCACCACTGACATACAATAGTATAGGTTTGTAATTTTGACAGGTGCATTCTTTGTTTTCATGTTGTACACCATGTGCAATTTCTTTTGTTACTTCTTGAAAAATGCTACGTTTCTCATTGTTTAGCTTTGATTGTAGTATAGTTAAGTCTTATTTATCTTCATACTGACACATGGTGTTTTCTACTTCTATCATAGCTAATTCAGCCTCATTTGTTATTAGTGGGTCTCCCAGTGGTTCTTGGCTTCCTGTGACAGAAGGTTGACTACTGTCAGGAGTGTCCTTACTAGTTGGGCCTGGAGTTCTTCTTTGTGTTGCTGTTCATTGTGCAACATTGTTTTGTACTGTGTAAAGTTTACATCAGTTATACTGCTTTCATTTGCTTTGAAAGCGTCTTAATATGAGTCATAGTTATCTAGTATTTCTTCTTCTTTTCTCCATGGTTTAAAGAGTTGTAGCAGGGACATGTAATATACTTCTTTATGTTGAGGAGTCTTTAATGACAATTTGATATGATTAATTAAATTTGGTTTGGTGAGTTTTACTAAGCTGCCTTCACAGTTTGTCACTTTGTATTTACGGTTTTGTTCATCAGGTTTTATATTATTTTTGTATGTGTAGTTTTGGGCTATGTGGTATAGACATATGGTTTCCAAAGTGGTACTCCTGTTTGGGTACTATGTGTTCAATAAATTGTTTTTCAAAATGTCTTGGCTGTTGGGATCATGTTTGGCTATTGTTTCTATATCTTCGTATGATTTTAGAACTCTTTTTCTAGATTTAGCTGGACCAAGACTTAGCCATACTATATTTGCAGATTTACCATACAATGCAGTACCAGTTAATCGATCAGCTGCTTCATAGGATCCACATTCTCTATGGGAAAGTATTTTTATGCCCAAGCTGTATAATTTCTGAGACACTGTTTTATCTGATGACAGGTCATTCCAGAGGTCTTGGAGCTCTGTCTTTTCTGATTTGGTTAAGTATGCTGTGACATATCGTGCAACTGCAGTAGAATTGTCTGCAATGTACTGCACATCTATGTTTGCATTCCATAAGTGGGCAATGATTGCATTGTAATCATTGATATATTTTTCTTCTTTTCTTTTTATGCAATATGTATTTTTAGGTGACTTGCCTTTAACACTATGTCTAACTGAAGACATGAGGTTGTTCACTTGACCTGTATTTGTAACTGGTCTAGGGAAACCAAATCGGCATTTGGTGTAGTATTTCCCTTTGTTTTTGTATTTGCGGCGACAATATTTGCCACATTTGTGGCTTTGGAATTGTAACATTTTTGCATGAAGATCACTATTTGTGGATTCTGATGGAATTTCACAAGTGAAATATTTTTCAATAAACTGTAAAACAGTGGCATCACTATCTTGACCAAATTTAGGAGCATCTTTAATCCATAAAAGCATGTGGACATGTGGTGCTCCTCTGGCTTGGTATTCTTTTCTCCAAAACAAGTGTTGCACTTCTCCAAGCGGAGGAACAGTTTTATTACAAATAAAATGTAGCATAGCAATGAAGCGATGGTGAAAATATCTTGAAACATTAACAGGATCCTGAGAACAAAGTTCTCCAGGTGTTAGTATATCTATGTTTGTTTTGTTTTTGTTTGATATGCGTAGGAAAGCATGTAAATCTTCCCATGCATATTCTGCACAACTTAATGTAACAAACCAAGTCGGTGGGCCAAGGTTTCTGATCATACAACGTACATCTCCATGATGTCGAAACCAGTACTCTTTAGTACCACGCATATTTGCTAATAGATTTGTAAGATTTGCTTGTAAAACCTCATCTTTTTGTTGAACTTTTTCTAATAATTGTGTAGCTGTCATATTTTGTAAGTGTGATCCTGATTTTAATATGTGTGCAACTCTGTAACATAAAGTTGCTAGTTCACTTTCAAAGAGTAGGTGTAATATGTATTCCACATTTTGTCGAAATCTGGGATCTACAGAATACATTCGTAATGAGCGATATTCTGATGCTGATATTTGAATAGGTCTATCATCGTATCTTCCTCCTTTGCCAATCGGAAAGAGTAGAGGAAAAGCATGTGCTTCTATACTTTTTTCCCATATGCTGATTGGTGATCCTTTTGCTTGACGCATTTGGTACGTTTCCAGTGCATCTTCTATGGTGTCATTAGAGTGCAATGGATGAAATGTATAATGGTCTAAAGTGTTTGATATTGTAGCAGGATCTAGAAGCTCAAATTGACCAGCTTCTTGTGTCTCTTGAATTATTTGTATCTTTCAAGTTTTCTTCAATATTAATTTCTTTGTAATATTCATTATTCTCTTTAAGATATTGCAGGACTTCTCTAACTTTATGTAAATCTACCAGTTGTTGCCAAATTTTTTTGTCTTTTGTAGGTACTCCATTTACCAAGATAATTAAAGATTGTTGCATTGGACGTTGCACTCCTAGAGTGTGCACATTTTCTTTTAGATCTAATGGTAAATACACTACTTTTCCACGAATACCTTTCACTAATTCAGAGGGAGGTAATTTTGCAGTTTTTGGTTGAAGGCGTATTATTGCTTGAAATGGGTGCACTGTTTGAATTATGATGCTCTCATATAAATTAAGTTGTTGAAGGGGTTTTGGTAGTGGATATAATTCCAAGTTATATGTGATAGCACGTGAAGGAGTTTGGTTGTTGTCAAGTTTTGTAGTGCAGTAACTGCAAAGTATTATGGGGTCAGTTATTTCGTATTTGTTTTCTGCTATAAAGTAGAGAGCTAATTCAAACCATTTAGATTCTTCATTGTCTTCTATTTTGTATGATAGGTCTACAGTTTTTGTGTTACTTTTATAAAAAGTTCTGCGGCAACATACACACACGTGGTTTGGTACTTCAGCTGAAGTACTTTCAAATTTTAGTATTTCTTTTTTGTATGTGTGTAGTGAAAGGTTTCCATGTGCAGAATTGTTACGAAGTTGGTTTACAGCTAATTCATCTTGTAAGTGGGTTTCACTTCCAAAATATTTTGTCTGGATATAGTCGATTTCTTTTAGTAGGTCTTTTGCTGTACCATGTGGAAGAATGTTATTTAAATTGGCTAGTGCTAAAGCAGGACTTTTAGCATAGTACAGTTTAGAAACTAGATTTCTTATACTTGCATGATGTGTTGATATCCTTTTGACATCATGGAAGGTTGTTTTGCAAGTAGGTCCTGTAATGCAGGCCAATGAATGTCCTTGTAGTCCTGTCTACTTGCGTGCTGGACAAGCATCCATATTTTGCAGTAGTTTAATTTTGATTTTGTCTTTGCTTTTCACATATTGATTGAGGAATTGGCGTAAAGACTTGAACATTTTTTTGGGAATGTTACACATTGACGTGCATGGCCATTTGTACACTAGCAGGCCGATTCATGGAATTAATGTGCGCTGAATATTTCGGCACAAGCGTGCGAAAACGTGCGATTTGCAGTGAAAGAGCGAAAATCACAGTGCAAGTGCGAATATCGCAGGGGAACCAGTGCACATCTATTCATGGAAGTCCGTGCGCGAGTAAAATCAGGGATGTGCGCTGAAAAAGTGCGTGGCGCACGCCAGCACACAGGTCATCTAACGGCGTGCACTAAGGCCACAGCGAAAGCACACATAGCGTGGTGCACATGACAAAAGTAGGCGTAACACGGGGCGTAACACTCGGAATGGGGAACAACTTGTGAAAATGTGGGCATTGCGGGGGAAGTACAGGAGGCAAGTGCGCGGAACGCCCACACGCTCGCCTACAACACGTATTCATGGAATCGAATAGGGCAAACCAGCACACGGGCAAAGACGCGCACAGACCCAAACCCGTCCGCCACACGAAGGCAGGCGGTAGTGTCCCTGCGCTGGAAAAAAATGTGCGCCAAAATGTGCGCTAACAAAAAGCACGAATATACAGCTCTGATGAATGTCCCATACTGTGGCCCCCTAGGACAAATGACGTGCAAAGGGGTACGCGACAAACAGCGACACCCGCTGTGTGAAAAATAGCATGTGCGTGTATTCCGGGTGTGCGTGGGAAGTTTCACACGCGATCAGCCTGGGTGAGCGGGGTACGTGTATTCCAGGGGTGCGCGGGAAGTTTCACACGCGATCGGGCCTGGTGAGCAGGGTACGTGTATTACTGGGGTGCGCGGGAAGTGTCACACGCGATTGGCCTTGGTACGTGTTTTTCAGGGGTTCGCGTGAACTTTCACACGCGATCGGGCCTGGGTGAGCGGGGTACGTGTATTTCAGGGGTTCGCGTGAAGTTCCACACGCGATTGGGCCTGGCCGAGCGGGGTACGTGTATTACTGGGGTGCGTGGGAAGTGTCACACACGATTGGCCTGGGTGAGCGGGGTACGTGTGTTACTGGGGTGCACGGAAAGTTTCACACGCTCGCCTACAACACGTATTCATGGAATTGAATGTGGCTAAGGCATGCGCCCAAAAAGACGGGCCAATCCGGAAACACGTACGCCAGCAGGAAGCAGGCGTAGGTCGACACGCGCATCATAAAAGTGCACGCAAACAACAAACAAGCTCAGACGCCAGGATGAATATATCGTTCCTAGCAGCAGTGGCCGTGGGATACCGCAGGAGGAGGAGGAGGATAGTCAGGGCCAGAATTTTTACACCCAGAACCAGCCTTTTTGGGATGCCTGATGACCACGTTTATGGGAGGTGCAGGTTTCCACCTCACATAATACTCAACCTGGTCAGTGAGTGGGAGGATGACCTCACATCCCCCACCCTGTGCTCCCAAGCACTCAGCCCATTTCAGCGGACAAGTGCCATAGTGGGGGGGTGTCACAGCCACGCAGTCACGCTGCCTACACCAGGTCTTGGCCATCATCACTACACGCCCATCAGTCCGCAGGCACATATACCTGCCCAGAACACCTGCAGAAAGGCAGGCTGCCGCCCAGGATTTCTACGGGATGGCACAATTCCCCAAAGTGCTAGGTGCCATTGATTGCACCCATGTGGCTCTATGTCCCCCCAGGGCATCTGAGCACATCTATAGAAACCGCAAGCACTGGCATACCATCAACGTCCAGGTAGTATGTGATGCCAAGGGAATCATCACCTCAGTATATGCCAACTATCCAGGGTCCACCCACGACAGTTTCATTTACAGAATGTCAACCCTAAACCGAGACCTAGAAGCTGGCGGCATGGCGATACATGGCTGCTTGGTGAGTATACATGCCACTGCACATGCATGCATGTCAGATACTGAGTAATGTCACAACCCCACTAATGATACCCATCACCACCTCCTCAGGGGACAGTGCCTACCCTCTGAGCACCCACATGATGACGCCAATTCGGAACCCCACCACGCCACCCCAGGTAAGATACAACACAGCCCACATTGCAACCCGGGGCATAGTGGAGCGCACATTCACAGTGCTCAAGTCACGCTTTCGCTCCCTTGACCGTTCTGGCGGGCAGCTGTTATACGCTCCCCCAGTAGTGTGCAGGATCATAGTGGCAGCATGTGTCCTGCACAACGTTGCAACACGCCGGGGCCTGGCCGTGGACATGGTGGTGCCCACACATCCCCAACCACATGCACGCCCGCTGCGCATGGGAGGGGAAAGGGGACGGGTTGAGGCAGCCCGTACGCAGCTGGTGGATAATTACTTCACCTAAAATCACACCCCTGTGAAGTGCACACATCCCTGGCACATGCCAGCTGACTATCAATGATGATGAGTCAAGTGACAGTCAACTGTCACAACCATACCAGCCTGAGATTGTTCACCTGGAAGTGTTCCATTGTGTGCATCCCTACCTACACAAACACCACCAATGCTGTGTCATCAAAAGACACACTTCTATGCTGCTAAAATCATTTCCCCCTTGCAAGATACGACATGACAACAGTGCCATGTCACTCAACCCCTCCCCAGCACCGCCACCGAACACACCATGGCATGTCATGCTATGTGAGAGCAAACAAAGGAATCCCCAAAACATGACACAAGTGTCACAAAGTACAGTGTCCCGAATGGAAACTGGCCACACACAATATGCTCCCATTAATGTAGAACTGGCAACACATCACCAAATACTCACCACACTACAATGCAGCTACCCAACCCCAAACATAGCATTCACATGACAGTACTAAGTTAAAGGATACGTAGTCTTACAACCTGGTGACGCTAGCACATCGACCACTTCCAACTGTACAGTGTTGGTGCCACGCAAATCTGGAAGTGCACTGCTTACAACATGAACTCCATCTCCAAAGTAGACGGCCTTGTGAAGACATGAGAAATGAACCTGCAAATTAGGAGGGAGACATGGATGCACAAGCACACATCAATACACCATGCAGTGTACAATACAACAACAATATGCACTAGGAATGTATACACAGTATTGACTACAGACTGCCCACACATGTCATGGGAGTCCAACGTCACTGTGTAAGTCACTGTCACTTGGGCACACCCTTTGCAAGCCCATGGAAACGGGAAGCAGGAGGGGTGTGTGTCTCACGAACCCAAGCATCTAACCCAAACTCAGAACAAGCCTGCATGTGCCCAGCCGGAATACAGTGGATGCCCACGGGAGCCACACAAGGCAACACACTGTAACAAAAAATCAAAAATCAAAAATCAAAAATGGCCATGTGGGGGGCAGGGGGGTGGGGGAGGCCACCCAGGAGGTCCGAGGACAGGGTGCACACCAACAGCCACCTGTGTGGATGTTGCAGAATAAAAACACCTCCATTAGCTCATGGCCTGCACGGCTACGCGATCGTGAGAGATTCTGAATCGCTGTGGTCGCTCTCATCACTCTGTGCTGCTGCCGCCACAGGAGGTAGTGGTGCTATGGGAGGCAGCCCACGCAAAGCCCTAGTCTCGTCCTCCATGGCAGCAAGCATGCGGTTGTGGAAGGTCTCGTTCTGGAGGAATATGGTGCGGAGATCCCCATGCACCACCTGACGTGATGCCCGGACCTCCTCCCGAGTTGCCTGCATCTCTGCTGAGAGCGTACGTGTGACCCGCTCCAGCAGCTGTTCTGTCCTTGTGACAGTGGAAGCCTCAAGGTCCACAAGAGTCTGCCTGAGGTGATGGACTTCTAACCTCAGGGCTTCCCTCTGGCCCTGGGAAGAAAAGAGATGACTTCCCGCAGAGTGTCCAGGGCCGCCCGTCTGTCCCTGTTGGACGCCAACATGTCCTCCCTGAGTGATTGGCAAATGGAGTCTGTTGCCTGCTGTAGTTGCTCCATCTGCCTTTCTGGGGGGACAATGGAAGTGGCCACCCTCTCCATTGCTTGAGCCATCATCTCAGATGATGCTGCTAGTTGGTTTGCCATACCATATATGGATTGCTCCCATGCGGTATTGCCTGGTGGTGTACGGCCACCGCGTCGGCGGGCACCACACCTGTCTGGGGCAAGGCGAACTGTGCCTTGCTGTGTCGGCACTGCCTGAGGCTGCAGGACTGCATTCCCCCTCTGATCTGCTGGCCCAGGAACAGGATCAGATGTTGCAGAGTGTGGCCCTGCATCCGTAACCACCAAAGGCGGACCGACCAACACTGACATCCCCATAGTGGGCTGTACCCCTGGTGCAGGTGGGTCGTACAGAACAGAATCCCTTCCAGAAACACCTACCTGCGAAGCCACATAGGTCTCATCATCCGAATCAACACATGAATAGAGGTCTGGGGAGGTGCACCCAGAGACACCCATGGAGAGAACGGTCTGCAGCAAGAGTGGGTTCTCACCCACCACCACACCATGTCCCCCACTGGTGCCCGGTCGTGCCTGAGATCCCTCCTGGGTCTGCACCATCTCCTCACCCTCAACAGCATCAAGTGCGTCATCCCCTGCAAAAACATGAAAGACAAAAAATGGAAACAGGCATTAGCACCATGGCACACAATTAGGCCTGACAAGCTACAGAACCAGTACTTGATTGACACATGTCCCACATGACTATAACCCTCCCATGCATGCACTGTCACTGAGTTTGAAGGGGAGGAAAATGTCAGACACTGATGACACCAAGATGGAAGAGCAACACATTAGCTGCATGCTGGCTAGCAGTGCCATCACACATTGGCCTGTGAGTGGCATGTCCAATCCACATACATGACACATGCCAAACACAGATGGCATGTACCAGAGGCATGTCACATATTGTTTGACAACAGGGCTGAGAAATGCATAGTGAAAGTGTGGGAATTGAAACAATCAGCCTGAATGAACACTGAAAAATACGTAACAATGTTGTTTCAAGATGCCACTTCAAGGGCAACTGGCGTGATGTTGCACAAAATGTCTACTGTGGGCAGAAGGGATACTGTAATACCCAAATACAGGGGCGCAGAATGTTTTGGATGAAGCACATGGGTGACCCAAACCACTCAGGCACACAGACCCTCACCTGGCACTCAATCAGAACCCCTCACACACACAACATAGACATGGATCACACACACATGCATGTGCACTCACCGGACAATGCCTCGTAATCTGGCAGTTCTCCCACACCTTGGATCTGTTCCTCTGTGACGTAGGTCCCAGTAACAGACTCATGTACAGTGAGTTCAATGTCCTCTTGTGGAGACCCACCTCCAGTCACCAGAGTAGCGGCATGACTTGAGGCCAGCTTTTTCTTTGCCCTGCGCTTAAGGTCATTCCAGCGCTTGTAGCACTCACCAGCTGTACGCCTCACAAATCCAAGGGAACTTATGATGTCCGCGACGGTATGCCAGTGTGCCTGACGTCGAGCAGGTGTGGTGTTGCACCCTGAAGTGATCAACATTTCGCTGTCATGTGCGGACACATACTGCACAAGTGCATCATGTTCGGCATCATTGAAGCTAGGCTTCCTTGGCGTGCTGGACTGCGTAGCCGTGTCTGGGGTATCAGCATGTACTGGACGAGCACTCTTCCTCTTTCTTTTGGAAAGTGGTGGGAATCCTGAGTGGCCTACGCCGCTCTGGCCACTAGGGGCATGAGCACCGGTGGACTGGGTAGTTGGAGTGTGGGAATGCACACTGAGCATGGGACTTGGTGCAGGCATTGGCTGAAGTGTGATGTAGTCAGGGGGAACGTTAGCAAGATGGACTGGGACCAACACTGCCCTGGCTGGGAGAGTCAGAGCTGGGGTGGATGGAGCTGCAGCTGCCCCTGCAGCCTCCCCACCCTACCTACTCGGGGCAGCAGATGACATAGCTGCCCCTGATCCACGTGGCCTGGTGACACCAACTTGCACTGCCACACGTGGCCTTGACTTGTCAACCTGGAAGTCAGCCTGGGAGTCACCCTGTGCCAGGTCAGGTGCCACAATGGGCCGGTCCAACAAGGGCTGAGCAGAGATGGTGTCAGCCGCGTTTCCCTCAACCATGCGGGGGGGCATGGGTGTCCCTGACTGGTCCTCCACACATGGGGGGCTAGGGATACCCCGCAAATCCCGGCCATGTCCCCTACCAAGCCCACCACGCCCACCTCTTGAGGCTCGGCCACCTTTGCCACCCTTACGCTTGGTCGCCTCCCAACCATGGCACTGATGTTGTTGTGCGGATGGGAGTTGCAGTAAACTATTGTCCTGGGCAATAGGGGTTCAAAGGGGTAGGGTACTAGATGGAATTCATACCCTAGTGCTCTAGCAAGGCTGTATGTGACCCCTGGGGAAAGATGATGGGTCACGCAACGCACAGGCACCCCAAAAACAGAAAATAACATGCACGCAACCCCTTGTAGACACACGTGCATGGAAAAATGAACCCGCACTACGCTGTGGCACCCAGAAACACAAAAATCAATGTACGGGTGTTACACTCAGCCTACAATGACCTCTGAAGGGGTACGCGACACACGGGGCAAGCACAGTTGGTAAATACGTGCGTGACTCTCCGTCTGCCTGTAAAAAGAGCGTGAAAAATACGCACGTGTGCGCGTTGGCAACAGCCCTGCCAAAAGAAGAATTGTACGCTGTCTGAGGAGAAAGGACAAAAGAAGAAGTGAACGCTGTTTGAGGAAACAGGCCCAACAGAAAATCAGAAAAAAGCTGTCAGAGGTAACAGGGAGTACGAACTAGAAACGCTGTGAAGTAAATCGCGTGTGAACCGACAAGAAGTACAGAATTCACCCACTCGCTCTCAACGGAAAGCACGTACAAGGAAATGATGTCCTAAACATACCTTTTGAACCAGCACACACATCCAACGTCACTTCCGCGTATACGCGCTAAGGCCCTATCCTCCAATTACACGAGCTGACACTCGGACGTGCAGTTCTTGGACGTGTAACATGCACCCGGGTTCAGGGAAATATCCACGCGTGCACGTCACAGACGCGCTTACGCACTAAGGGCCTTTGGTCCAATGAAATCGCATACGCGTGCTGACGCGCTTACGCGCTATGGGCCTTTCCTCGAATTACACGCTGACGTGCAATATTTTCACGTGCCAAATCACTCCGTATCAAGCTGGCCACATGTTCGCACACGGAAGACCACGCTCCTGCCCAGAAGGCCGAATTACTGCCCCCCAGAGCCCAGAGCACGCTCCCACCTGCCATCTGCTGCTGCCTGATTGCCTGCTGCCCACGTGCCCTGCCATTTGCTGCCTTCACGTCAGCCCGGGGTGCTGTTGCTGTGACCACCCCTGCTGGAACCGAAGACTCTCGACTGCTATTCCATCACTCCACAGCCCGGCCCCAGGACCCAGTTGCCCACCCACACCTGCCTCTGGGGTTGCCATGTCGGGCACTACACCATCTGGCACCACTGGCAACCCCCAGCCAGAGAGGCAGAGGGCCACCAGCTTCACTGCCACCGAAGTTGGTGTCCTGGTGGAGCAAGTCCTGGGGCAGTATGATGCCCTCTTCGGAAGGTCGGCTGCTGACAAGGAAGGACGGACTTGGATCTGGACGGACATCGTGACTGCCATCTACGCGGAGGGGGTGGCAGTCCGCGACTTCCAACATGTCAAGAAGCGCTGGGAGGACTTCAGGTCCAGGACCCTCAACAGGGCCACCTGTCGAAACATCAGATGAGGGTCCTGGAACGCATATGCCCAGCGCTCCACGTCCAGGTCCTTGAGAGGCAGACCCATCTGGAGTCGAGCTGTAAGTGTACATGCATACTGATTGGAAGTTGTGCGTGTGGTGGTGTGCCAGTAGTATGCAGGTTGTACATGTGGTTTTGTAGGGCCATGTATGGATGTGTATGTACAGGGCTGTGAGGCTGACACATGCAAGTCCTTTCATGTGTGAGACACATGGATGGTGTATGTGTGGGTAAGCATGCAGGCCAAATGCAGATGTGTGAGCACACATGTTTGGATTACTGTGTATGTAAGTTGGCATGGTTGTGGTGTCACACATGGATGCTGGTTCCAGCTGCATGTGTCTGCACCGTGTACATGTGCATGTGTGTGTATTTGACATGGGTGCAACAGTGATGCAACATGGATGCATGTGAGACTGATATGTAGAAGACTGATTGCCAGATGTGACATGGATGCCAATTCCATCACTGCGACAGATGGCGGAGGTGTACACATGCATGTAATTGTAGTGGCGTGTGTGCCTGTCTAGTGCACTCCCTGTGTTTCATGTGATGTCTGGCTCACCTTTGGCTGCTCATGCTGTTGTATGTGTATGGATGGTGCTGGCTGTTGCAATATGGCTGTGGAATAGCTCATGTGTGTGAGTTGCAATGACATGTGTGTTGGGGATTGTGATGCCATGTCTGAAGTTTGACAATGCCACTCATGTACAACTGTCATGTGTGTATGAGTCCATTGTACAGTGCCCTGATGCCTGTCTCCTATCTCTCCCTGTCTGCAGCGTCAACTGATGAAGAGGGCGGAGAAGGTGCTGTGGAGCACAGCGGAAGGGAGTGAGGAGTCCGGTGCCGCGTCCCAGGTCGCAGCTGCCGAGGGGAGGTCCAAGAGGCGAAGGTTGGAGTTGGACTCCTCGGCAGCCGAAGGGGCAGCTGAGACCCCACAGGGCCCGACGGAGGAAGATGGCACGGGACATCCAGGTTGGTGGGGGGTTTGGTGGAGGAGGAGGCCGTGCAAGGGACAGAGATGCGGTCTGGAGGTGGGGATTCCACTGGTGCTAGTGGTGCAGGGGCAGGGACAGGAGGCAGCACAGGCTGCCGCGGAGGTGCCTGTGTGTAATCCTGTCCCCGATCCTGTGACTGCATCATCTTGCACCAGCAGGGATACCTACGTCCAGACCCGTTCTCAGGGAGGGGATTGGCTTACACCAACTGGCCTTCCTCTCCCTGCAGATGTGGCTATCCGGCACCGGGTTGAGCCTGTCCTGGGTGGGGTGGCATTGCGTCAACGTGCCATGCGAGCTGACCTGCAGTCTTTTCATGAGGAGAGTGCACGTCTTCTCGCATGGCTCGTTGACCGCGTTGACCCACTGGGACAGCTCACCAGGGCCGGATTCCTCCATTTTCTGGACCTTGTTCCGACCCCCTCCTCAACTGAACCCCATATGCGCCAGTCGTCCTCCGTGCCATCTTCCCACCCATGTGTCACCTGGGTGCCCTGTGGAGCTGCCTCTGACCCTGCGGCCAGGTTGGTGGAGGACACATCCCTGCCACAGTCGGGAGTCGGACGTCCAGCAGGGGTGGCCACCTCAACAACTGCACCCCAGCTGGAGGAGGACGTGCAGGCAGCAGGAGCCAGGGCACAGGCAGCGACACAGCAGCAGCAGCAACAAGGTGGGAGCCATGATGGCTCGGGGCTTTCATCATCGGAGGGGCAGGCATCGGCCGGAGGGCAGGAGGACCCTGGACGGGAAGTGTCTTCTGTGTGGCAGCGGTTGGGCCATGCGATAGATGCCGAGCGGCAACGGGCAGAAGAGGCACGGCTCACGATGGTCAGGGCGGAGAACTCCATGCATAGGGCCCTGAGGCAGGCCGAGTGCCTCGAGGCCATTCGCAGAGACCTGGAGTTCCAGATGTCATCGTCCCTGCGAACCCTCGGGCCATGGAAGAGGACCGCCTCCGGGACATCGAGCAGGAGTTCGATGATGCCCTGGCCCAGGACATCAACATGTGAGCCGTTGGACTTGCACGCTGCCCTTGTAAATAGTTAGATAGTGTTAGGTTTCCTTTGGTTTTTTCTTTTTTTTTGGTTGCGCTTGGACAATGCACCACATTTCTGTATATAGTTTTTCATTAGGTAGTATTTTTTATAGGTTTCATTTCTTCAGTTGGGATCATGGACCCTGGATTGTTCATCTGTATGTAGTTCACTTTTGGATTCTTCTTTTTTTTTGGTTTTCCCATGGAGCAATGGTTTTCACTTTTGTTTTTCCCTTGGATTTGCTTTGTTGGACTGTGACTTTGGACACCTTTCCTTTGGATTATGATTTCTTGTTTTTCATTATTTTACAGACATGCAGCTTTTCTTTTTTATTCCCATTGTTGTTTGTTTGATTTTAATTCCATTCATGTTGCTTTTAATACATTTTTTTCTTCATACTTCCATGTGTGGTATTATCTCATTGGTTTCATGCATGTCATGATATGGGTTTTCACATTCACTTGCAACCATTGTGTGTGTGTGACGGACATGTGTTCATTTACATACTTGCCATTGGGGTTGTATCATGTAATTGCCTTTTGTATGTGGGTGGGTGCAATACTTGGTAGGGTCTTTGGTCTGCGGAGGCTGGCCATAAGGTCCATGATTGAGGATCGTCATGACCTGGGGGCTGGGGGACATGAGTGGGGGCCTGCTGGCAGGTGCCCCGCACTGCTGGCGGGTGGGGGTGCAAGGGGACATGAGTGGGGGCCTGCTGGCAGGTGCCCTGCACTGCACGAGGGTGTGGGGGTGCAGAGGGACATGAGTTGATGATTAGTGGTGCAAGCAGACAGGTGGCTTGTCTGGGGTGCATGGCCATGGTGGATGGGCTGCCTGCGGGACATGACCAGGGGTACGGGGTAGTCCCCTGTGGTGTGGTCTGCCTGCAGGGGCCGTGGAGGGTGTAGAGGGAACACCTGGGAGGACCCACACTGCCAATTCACATGTAGGACTCCCCGTGCACCCCCGAAATTCACGTACCCCGCTCTGACAGCTAAATCGCATGTGGCCTATTGCGGGTGAAACTTCCCGCGGACACCAGTAATACACATACCCCACTCGCACATGGCCTTCACGCGAATCCCAGGAATATTGGCCCTGTGCGAGCGAGCGGGGTACGTGTATTCCTGGGGTTCGCGTGAAGTTTCACCCACGATTTCAGCAGGGTACGTGTATTACGGGGTTCGTGTGAAGTTTCACCCGCGATTTCAGAAGAGTACGTGTATTCCTGGGGTTCGCGTGAAGTTTCACCCGCGAAAGGGCCCTGGTCGAGGGAGTACGTGAATTCACGTGCCAAATCACTCCGTATCAAGTGGCCACACGTACACACATGGAAGACCACGCTTCTGCCCAGAAGGCCATTTTCCTGCCCCCCAGAGCCCGGAGCACGCTCCCACCAGCCACCTGCTGCTGCCTGTCTGCCTGCTGCCCACGTGCCCTGCTATTTGGTGCCTGCACGTCAGCCATCTGCAGGGGTCCAGTTGCTGTGTCCACCCCTGCTGGAACAGAAGACTCCCGACTGGGATTCCATCGCTCCACAACCCAGCCCCTGGACCCAGTTACCCACCCACTCCTGCCTCTGGGGTTGCCATGTCGGGCACTACACCATCTGGCACCTCTGGCAACCCCAAGCCAGAGAGGCAGAGGGCCACCAGCTTCACTGCCACCGAAGTTGGTGTCCTGGTGGAGCATGTCCTGGGGCATTATGATGCCCTCTTCGGAACATCACGCGCCAACAAGGAAGGACGGGAGAGGATCTGGGACGACGTAGTGGTTGCCATCAACGTGGAGGGGGTGGCAACCCGTGACATCAAGCACGTCAAGAAGCGCTGGGAGGACTTCAGGTCCAGGACCCTCCACAAGGCCCGGTGCCTCGCGGAGGGGTGCCGGGCACGCCTGAGTACCATCCAGATGAGGGTCCTGGAACGCGTAGGCCCAGCACTCCACGCCCAGATCCTTCGGAGGCAGACCCGTCTGGAGTTGAGCGGTAAGTGGCCAAGCATTGCTGTGTGAGACAGGGCATGTTGCAGTGTGCTGGTAGTCTGATGCTTGCCTGTATGTGTGACATAGGCCATGTATGGATGTGTGTGTGCAGGGACATCATGGTCATGCATGTGAGACCAGTTATGTGTGAACCACATGGTTGGTGCATGTGTTTTAATGCAACATGGGGAGCTCTATGCGGAATGCACACATGAAGGCATGGATGTCTCTGTTCCTGGACATGGAGGGGGGGTGAGTAATGGGTGCTGATGTCATGTACATGTATGGTGCACATGTGTGTGTGTGTGTGTGCCTGAGAAATGTGTGTGTGACTTTGAAACACGATGGATGCATGTGACTTTGAAGGCAACATCTTGGTTTACAGGGGCCCTCTACATGGATGTTGATGTTGATTGCAGGTGCCAGGACTGTTTCTGCATGTGTGTTGTGTGCATTCACCCATGTGTTGTGGAATGACAGGATGGAAGTGACATTTGACAGTGCCACTCATGTGTTATTGCTTCCTGTCTAGGGTATTTTGTACTGTACCCTGATGCTTGTGTTCTATGTCTCCTTCTACGCAGCGTCAAGTGAAGAAGAGGGCGGAGACGGCGCTGTGGAGCCAAGCGGCGGGGATGCCTCCACTGGGTGGCGACGCAAGGCCCAGCCACCCTCCCAGGAATTACCATCATCCGGGAGCGAGGGGGCTGGTGCTGCGTCTGCCACAACGGCTGTGGCGGAAGGGCCGGGTGAGCCCCCACAGGGGCTTCCAATGGCGGAAGACGGTGTGGAGACATCCAGGTTGGTGGTCTCCACAGAGGAGGAGGAGCCCGCTATTGAGCCGCACATGGGGCCTGGTGGGGGTAGTACCACTGGTGCAAGTGGTGCAGTCCAGGACCAGGGTCAGGAGGCAGCACAGGTCACCGCAGAGGGGCCTGTGCATGTCTCTGTCCTTGACCCTGTGACTGCACCATCATGCACCAGCAGGTAGGCCCCGTACCAGGCCCGTCCGCAGGTAGGGGAGAGTGCCATATCACCTGCCTCTCCACTACCTGCGGGCGAGGGGTCCCGCGACCGTATGGGATCCGTCCTGGTGGGTGTCGCGTTGCGCAAGCATGTCATTCGTGATGACGTGCATTCTTCCTGGGCGGAGAACGCACGCCATCATGAAGAGCAGCGTCGTGACGTGGCACTGCTGGGAGGGGCCATGGTCGGTGGGTTCCTACATGTGACGCGCACTCTGGCGGACCTCTCCTCCTCTGTGGAGGCTGTGCGCCGGTCGTTCTCCACATCGTCTTCCGGCCCAGATTCCACCAGGGCCCCCTGGACCTGGCCTGTCCAACACAGCCAGCTTGGCGGAGATCCCATCCCTGCCACAGTCGGGAGTTGGCAGTCCAGCAGGGGTGGACACCACAACTGGAGACCAGCAGATGGAGGATGTGCAGGCACCATCGGACAGGGCACATGGACAGCAGCAGCAGCACGAGCAGGCTGTAGGTGGGAGCAATGATGGCTTGGGGCCATCAACATCGGAGGGGCAGGCATCGGCCGGAGGGCAGGAGGACCCTGGACGGGAAGTGTCTTCCGTGTGGCAGCGGTTGGGCCATGCGATAGATGCGGAGCAGCAGCGGGTGGAAGAGGCATGGCTCACGATGGTCAGGGCGGAGAACTCCATGCATAGGGCCCTGAGGTGGGCCGAGTGCCTCAAGGCCATTCACAGGGACCTGGAGTTCCAGATGTCATCGTCCCTGCGAACCCTCGGTGCCATGGAAGAGGACCGCCTCCGGGACATCGAGCAGGAGTTCGATGATGCCCTGGCCTGGAACATCAACATGTGAGCCGTTGGACTTGCCCGCTGCCCTTGTAAATAGTTACTTAGTTAGTTTTAGGTTTCCTTTGGTTTTTTCTTTATTTTGGACCGCTTGGACAATGGACCACATTTTTGTAAATAGTTTTTTTATTAGGTAGTAGTTTTTGGTAGGTTTCATTTGCTTATCTTACCATAACTGCCGAATTTCAGGGGTTTTTCGGTTTTACTTTGAACCATAACGTCCCTTTAACAAAGTTTTTTTACTGAATTTGATATGTTTTTAGTAGCGCAACTTAACCATAACGTCCTTTTTAACAACGTTTTTTCATTGAATTTCATAGGTTTTTATCAGCGCAACTTAAACATAACGTCCCTTTAACAAAGTTTTTTTTACTTAATTTCACAGGTTTTTAGTAGCGCAACTTAACAATAACGTCCCTTTAACAAAGTTTTTTTACTGAATATATATATAGTTATGGTTAAGTTGGTGTTTCCATAGGAAGAGCACTTTTTGGGCGGCTTATAACTTCGCTCTCCCTGGACGAATCCTCACCAAACTTTGCAAATAAAGTATTTGGGTCACTCTGAATTTCCCTGCAAAGTCTGGTGAGGATTCATCCAGGGGGGGCAAAGTTATAGGGGGGTCCCAAACTTTTTTTTTTCCCATAGGCTGAATGGGAAAACATTTTTGCTCACGTCTACAGCCCAAACCGCTGGACGGATTTTTACCAAATTTGGACCAGGAGCAGCGGCTTGGTCCCGAAAGCGTGCTTTTGCAAATTTGGTGAAAATCCGTCCAGTAGTTTTTTAAAAAATGACCAAAAATGTGTGATATCTGTGTCTGCTTCGCGGACACACTTCCCTGTTCGGTCCACGGACAGTGTCCTGATTGGTCCATTGACTTGCGTGATGTCCGCGGACATGCAACGTGTTCGCTGATTGGATGGCGTGAAGCGTGTCAGATTTTCGGTAGCGCCCACCATCTTGGATTCGTGGACGTCCCTGGACAGCGCGGTGAAACTTTGTTCAAAATTTGTATTTAGTAGAGTGTGTTGGTGTGTAGGAGTGTTTGGGGAGGGTGGGAGTGTATGAGATAGGATGAAAGTTGTGTTTTTTTATGTGTTAGATGTTCTTTTTGTGTTCGATTTGTCTGCGGACATCACGGGTGTTCTGAAATGTTCTAAATAACTGAATGGGGGGTGTTCTGAGGACTCAATATGTGTCCGTTTTGTTTGCAAGCAAGCTGAAACTGTTCTAAGAACACTTGCGGTGTCCTGAAATGTTCGCAAATAAACAAAATGGGGGTGTCCTGAGGACGCTATCCGTATTATTCGTTGTCAAGTTGAATGTGTTCTAAGAACACTCGTGGTGTCCTGAAATGTTCGCAAATACACAAAATGGGGGTGTTCTGAAGACGTTGTTGAAAACTCGCTGTGTCCTGAAATGTTCGCAAATATGAATGGGGGGTTGTGGCTGGCAAGTTGAATGTGTTCTAAGAACACTTGCGGTGTCCTGAAATGTCCGCAAATAAACAAAATGGGGGTGTCCTGAGGACGCTGTCCGTATTGTTCTCTGTCAAGTTGAATGTGTTCTAAGAACACCCGCGGTGTCCTGAAATGTTTGCAAATACACAAAATGGGGTTGTTCTGAAGACGTTGTCGAACACTTGCTGTGTCCTGAAATGTTCGAAAATATGAATGGGGGGTTGTGGCTGGCAAGTTGAATGTGTTCTAAGAACACTCGCGGTGTCCTGAAATGTTCGCAAATAAACAAAATGGGGGTGTCCTGAGGACGCTGTCCGTATTGTTCTCTGTCAAGTTGAATGTGTTCTAAGAACACTCGCGGTGTCCTGAAATGTTTGCAAATAAACAAGATGGTGGTGTTCTGAAGACGCTTCTAAGAATACTCGCGGTGTCCTGAAATGTTCGCAAATAAACAAAATGGGGGTGTGCTGAGGATGCTGTCTGTATTGTTCTCTGTCAAGTTGAATGTGTACTAAGAACACTCGCTGTGTCCTGAAATGTTCACAAATAAACAGGATGGTGGTGTTCTGAAGACGCTTCTAAGAACACTCGCAGTGTCCTGAAATGTTTGCAAATAAACAAAATGGGGCTGTTCTGAGGACGCTGTCCGTATTGTTCTCTGTCACGTTGAATGTGTTCTAAGAACACTTGCGGTGTCCTGAAATGTTCGCAAATAAACAAAATGGGGGTGTTCTGAAGACGTTTCTAAGAACACTCGCGGTGTCCGGGGAATGTTCGTAGGGGGTGTCCTGAGGACGCTGTCCGTATTGTTCTCTGTCAAGTTGAATGTGTTCTAAGAACACTTGCGGTGTCCTGAAATTTTTGCAAATAAACAAAATGGGGGTGTCCTGAGGACGCTGTCCGTATTGTTCTCTGTCAAGTTGAATGTGTTCTAAGAACACTCGCGGTGTCCTGAAATGTTCGCAAATAAACAAGATGGTGGTGTTCTGAAGACGATTCTAAGAACACTCGCGGTGTACTGAAATGTTTGCAAATAAACAAAATGGGGGTGTTCTGAAGACATTTCTAAGAACACTCACGGTGTCTGGGGAATGTTCGTAGGGGGTGTCCTGAGGACGCTGTCCGTATTGTTCTCTGTCAAGTTGAATGTGTTCTAAGAACACTCGCGGTGTCCTGAAATGTTCGCAAATACACAAAATGGGGGTGTTCTGAAGACGTTGTCGAACACTTGCTGTGTCCTGAAATGTTCACAAATAAACAAAATGGGGGTGTCCTGAGGACAAGCCCGTATTGTTCTCTGTCAGGTTGAATGTGTTCTGAGAACACTCGCGGTGTCCTGAAATGTTCGCAAATATGAATGGGGGTTCTGGCTGGCAAGTTGAATGTGTTCTAAGAACACTCGCAGTGTATTGAAATGTTCGCAAATATACAAAATGGGGGTGTCCTGAGGACGCTGTCCGTATTGTTCTCTGTCAAGTTGAATGTGTTCTAAGAACTCTCGCGTTGTTCTGAAATGTTCGCAGGGGGGTGTCCTGAAGATGCTGTTCGTATTGTTCGATGGCAAGTTGAATGTGTTCTTAGAACACTCGCGGTGTCCTGAAATGTTCGCAAATAAACTAAATGGGGGTGTTCTGAGGACGCTGTCCGTATTGTTCTCTGTCACGTTGAATGTGTTCTTAGAACACTTGCGGTGTCCTGAAATGTTCGCAAATAAACAAAATGGGGGTGTTCTGAAGACGTTTCTAAGAACACTCGTGGTGTCCGGGGAATGTTCGTAGGGGGTGTCCTGAGGACGCTGTCCGTATTGTTCTCTGTCAAGTTGAATGTGTTCTAAGAACACTCGCGGTGTCCTGAAATGTTCGCAAATACACAAAATGGGGGTGTTCTGAAGACGTTGTTGAACACTCACTGTGTCCTGAAATGTTCGCAAATATGAATGGGGGGTTGTGGCTGGCAAGTTGAATGTGTTCTAAGAACTCTCGCGCTGTCCTGAAATGCTCGCAAATAAACAAAATGGGGGTTTCCTGAGGACGCTTGTCCGTATTGTTCGCTGGCAAGTTGAAAGTGTTCTAAGAACACTCATAATGTCCGCGGACATTAAAAGTTTCCATAGACCATAGTTGAAATGTTTGACTCTGTGGATGTGATATGCTGCGGTGGTTGTGGCCAGGGCATAGAGTCTTGGGTGCATGGCCATGTGGCCATGCACCCAAGACTCTATACCCTGGCCACAACCACTGCAGCATATCACATTCTTATTTGCTTATAACTTTGGGTGAAAAACAAACGTATAAGGAACAAAGGTATTAGATACTATAGATGTGATATGCTGCGCTGGTTCTCCTTATTATTGTATACTTACTGTTTGGTCTAATAACCGGAGTACATGTATTTCTTGTTAATTTCTGTGATAAAAGAAAATAGCATGTTAGTATTAGTATTTTGTAATGACTTATTACATTGTATAATCAACATATTTTTTTTTTGGACCCTCATATTTAGTAGATTACAAATCAGAGTACTGTGCAATTTGCTCAGTTTCTGTGTTTGTTGCTAAAATCATTGGATCTGTGGGAGAAAAAAAAATCCATGTTGGATTAAAAAAAACCTTTTTCTGTTATGCTACAGTTTATTTGTTTGTTTTCAGTGTTCACTTGTTGTTTCTGGCTAATGCTTTATACTTTGGCTTGTTGCATTTTTTTGGAGCAGTAACATAATTTTTATTTGTTTGGATATTATAAAATTTTGGAGCAGTTAGATACCAATTGACGTATTCTAACTGTCTATTTTTTTGATATATTTTAGTGGTATTGATTTATCTATTTGGATATTGTTAAATTTTGGGACAGTTAGATGCCAATTGGCGTATTCTAACTATGTATTTTTTGGTCTAATTTAGTGGTATTCATTTATCTGATTAGTTGTTGTAGAATCTTTGAGCAGTTAGATAGCTTTTGGAGTATTCTAACAGTTTATATTTTTTTAACACAAGTTTACTAAGGGTTTAAATACAGTTTAGTTATCAAGTTTTGGTTTTAAGAACATCAAATAAGCGTAAGATTTTCTGGTAATCTCTGCTTTAGAGTAATGGTACTATCATTACATTCCAACCATACACATTTCTTTTTTATATGTGCAGTGTAGTGCCCTGAATTGGTTGTGGCTCCTGCGTGGTAGATTATACCTATTGTTGTGAAGGTTTTCTTACCAAGTGATATTTGACCATGTGTGAATCCAGTCAGCTTGCAGTTGTTTTTGGTACCATCTGCATTGTAACGTAGAAGCATTAGTATTATGTATTTACTATGTGTTTGTATTACTAACGTGGAGCGATTATCTGAATTGCAGGTAGAGCATAATCTAGCATGGTTTGCATTTTGTACAAGTCGCTGAAATTGAATGGATTCACAATTTGGTATTGCTATATATATGAAGCGTTCATTGGGGATTTCTTCTTGTGTCACATTGTTGCAGAGAGTGCATGTATGTTTCCACACGTATGAAATCTGGAAGATTTCATTTATAGGTATGTTTTTGTTTTCCAGTACTTGTAGTAAGTACATTAGACATTCTTGTGGATCTTCCTTTGAGTTTATAGTGAATTTCACCATTCCAGCACAGTAGTCCAATTTTTGTCTTATTCCATAAACAATATATATGTGTTATCAGGATTGTTTGCTCCATTTCTGTGAAGTACTAACATTTGCATACACAATGGGTCTGTACTGTGTAGTAAATGTTGTCAACAGTTGGTGGTAATTGAAACAGAATATTCATTGCTACATTTGCGTGGCAACTTACACCAACTATATTTGAGAATTTAAATGGACCAGGTAGTTCTGTATCTGACTGCTTTTTTTTGGAGTTTGTCTTCCTTCTTTAAAGAAGTACCTGGTTTACTTTCCCTAATTGATTCTTTTTTGCTTGTGGCACTTGATGAAGTATTAGTTTCTTTTACTCTCTTTGGAGGATTTGCAGTGACATCCTGTTGCATTTCTGTTTCATTTATTTTTCTTTTATAACGTTTTACTTTTTGTGGAACAGAATATGTGTTTAGATGGGGAGTGTATAGTGAACGAAGTCTATTGTATTCTAAAATGCAAGGAATATCAGCGTTTATTTTACTTGCATCAAAGTTGATTAGAAATAGACCGTCAAGTGTACATAAGCGTGATAGTGCTACGTAGCTCATGCCTTCTTTAAAGACTGTGTTACCAATGTCTATCATTGCTCTGTCTAGGGTAATACCTTGTGATATATGAATGGTGACTGCGTATGCAAGAGTTAGAGAAAATTGTTCTCTGCGTACATACATATCTTTGAAGAGAAGGAATTGAGCTGTTGAGCGTCCTATTCTTTTTACTTCTGAAAGATTGTCAAAGAGAATATTGACAAACTGAATTTTGTTGTCACGTGGGTATGTTTGAAAGCCAACAACTGTACCCAGTGCTCCATTAACTAGTCCATGGTCCACGTCAAGGTTACGTTTCAGCATTACTCTGCAATTTAAGGATAATTTTAATATCTTTTCCAAGCCTGCTGTGTTTGAGATTGATTTTTCTAAACTATTTAGTCTTGTTGTGGCTTGGTCACACACGAGTAGTGTCATTCCATGTACATCTAGTTTGTCTGTGGTGCTAATTTCCATTTGTGGTTGCATTTCTTTACTTAACATTATTTCATTGAATTTGAAACAGATTGCAAGAGTTAGCATTAAGGCCAAACAATTGACATTTTTGTGGGCTAATTGTTCCATAACATCTGTAGCACATGCATTATCACCATAAAGTGCATGAATGTGCCGGGTTTTCAATATTGCTTCTGCTTCTTTAGAAAGTATACCAACTCTGATACTTTTTAAGATGTTGGCATAAGTGAGATCTGCAGATTGGCGCATGTTTTCTCTTAATTCTCTGTATTGGAAATGTTGCCAAAGGTTGACATTTCCTATGCTGCCAACAGTTTTACGGCAGAGTTTGTGTCCTAATGTTTTAAAAATAGGCTCACCTTTTACTGGTGTCAATTGAAGATCTCCGAAAACAATAATGTCTTTTCCTGCAAAGAGCTCTTCAGAGTTTGTTTTGAGTACTTCTTGTAATCTGAGGTGAATCAAAGCTAACATTAGGTTGGACACCATGCTCACTTCATCTATTAGTAGCATTTTCATTTGTTTCAATACTCTGCGTAGTTCCATTGCAGCTTCTACAGAAAGTTTGTAATAATCTAATTTGTTTTGGTGTTCTACTGGCAGGAGTACTAATCGGTGTAAAGTGACACCACCTATGTTGTAGGCAGCTAAACCTGTGGGGGCAGTGACAACAGCTGACAGTTTGTTGTTTGTCAATTGTTGAAGGAACTTACTTATGATTTTGATTAGGAATGTTCTGCCAGAACCAGCTTCACCACTGACATACAATAGTATAAGTTTTTAATTTTGACAGGTGCATTCTTTGTTTTCATGCTGTACACCATGTGAAATTTCTTTTGTTACTTCTTGAAAAATGCTACGTTGCTCATTGTTTAGCTTTGATTGTAGTATAGTTAAGTCTTCTTTATCTTCATACTGACACATGGTGTTTTCTACTTCTATCATAGCTAATTCTGCCTCATTTGTTATTAGTGGGTCTCCCAGTGGTTCTTGGCTTCCTGTGACAGAAGGTTGACTACTGTCAGGAGTGTCCTTATCTAGTTGGGCCTGGAGTTCTTCTTCGTGTTGCTGTTCATTGTGCAACATTGTTTTGTAATGTGCAAAGTTTACATCAGTTATACTGCTTTCATTTGCTTTGAAAGCATCTTCATATGAGTCATAGTTATCTAGTATTTCTTCTTCTTTTCTCCATGGTTTAAAGAGTTGTAGCAGGGACATGTAATATACTTCTTTAAGTTGAGGAGTCTTTAATGACAATTTGATATGATTAATAAAATTTGGTTTGGTGAGTTTTACTAAGCTGCCTTCACAGTTTGTCACTTTGTATTTACGGTTTTGTTCATCAGGTTTTATATTATTTTTGTATGTGTAGTTTTGGGCTATGTGGTATAGACACATGGTTTCCAAAGTGGTACTCCTGTTTGGGTAGTATGTGTCCAATAAATTGTTTTTTAAAATGTCTTGGCTGTTGGGATCATGTTTGGCTATTGTTTCTATATCTTCGTAAGATTTTAGAACTCTTTTTCTAGATTTAGCTGGACCAAGACTTAGCCATACTATATTTGCAGATTTACCATACAAGGCAGTAACAATTAATCGATCAGCTGCTTCATAGGATCCACATTCTCTATTGGACAGCATTGTTATGCCCAAGCTGTATTATTTCTGAGACACTGTTTTATCTGATTACAGGTCATTCCAGAGGTCTTGGAGCTCTGTCTTTTCTGATTTGGTTAAGTATGCTGTGACATATCGTGCAACTTAAGGAGAATTGTCTGCAATGTACTGCACATCTATGCTTGCATTCCATAAGTGGGCAATGATTGCATTGTAAACATTGATATATATTTTCTTCTTTTCTTTTTATGCAATATGTATTTTTAAGTGACTTACCTTTAACACTACGTCTAACTGAAGACATGAGGTTGTTCACTTGACCTATATTTGTAACTGGTCTAGGGAAACCAAATCGGCATTTGGTGTAGTATTTCCCTTTGTTTTTGTATTTGCGACAACAATATTTGCCACATTTGTGTCTTTGGAATTGTAAGATTTTTGCATGAAGATCACTATTTGTGGATTCTGATGGAATTTCACAAGTGACATATTTTTCAATAAACTGTAAAACAGTGGCATCACTGTCTTGACCAAATTTAGGAGCATCTTTAATCCATAAAAGCATGTGGACATGTGGTGCTCCTCTGGCTTGGTATTCTTTTCTCCAAAAGAAGTGTTGCACTTCTCCAAGGGGAGGAACAGTTTTATTACAAATAAAATGTAGCATAGCAATGAAGCGATGGTGAAAATATCTTGAAACATTAACAGGATCCTGAGAACAAAGTTCTCCAGGTGTTAGTATATCTATGTTTGTTTTGTTTTCGTTAGATATGTGTAGGAAAGCATGTAAATCTTCCCATGCATATTCTGCACAACTTAATGTAACAAACCAAGTGGGTGGGCCAAGGTTTCTGATCATACAACGTACATCTCCATGACGTTGAAACCAGTACTCTTTAGTACCACGCATATTTGCTAATAGATTTGTAAGATTTGCTTGTAAAACCTCATCTTTTTGTTGAACTTTTTGTAATAATTGTGTAGCTGTCATATTTTGAAAGTGTGATCCTGATTTTAATATGTGTGCAACTCTGTAACATAAAGTTGCTAGTTCACTTTCAAAGAGTAAGTGGAATATGTATTCCACATTTTGTCGAAATCTGGGATCTTCAGAATACATTCGTAATGAACGATATTCTGATGCTGATATTTGAATAGGTCTATCATCGTATCTTCCTCCTTTGCCAGTCGGAAAGAGTAGAGGAAAAGCACGTGCTTCTATACTTTTTTCCCATATGCTGATTGGTGATCCTTTTGTTTGACGCATTTTGTACGTTTCCAGTGCATCTTCTATGGTGTCATTAGAGTGTAATGGATGAATTGTATGATGGTCTAAAGTGTTTGATATTGTAGCAGGATCTAGGAGCTCAAATTTACCAGCTTCTTGTGTCTCTTGAATTATTTCAGTTGTATCTTTCAAGTTTTCTTCAATATTAATTTCTTTGTAATATTCATTATTCTCTTTAAGATATTGCAGGGCTTCTCTAACTTTATGTAAATCTACCAGTTGTTGCCAAATTTTTTTGTCTTTTGTAGGTACTCCATTTACCAAGATAATTAAAGATTGTTGCATTGGACGTTGCACTCCTAGATTGTGCACATTTTCTTTTAGATCTAATGGTAAATACACTACTTTTCCACGAATACCTTTCACTAATTCAGAGAGAGGTAATTTTGCAGTTTGTGGTTGAAGGCGTATTATTGCTTGAAATGGGTGCAATGTTTGAATTATGATGCTCTCATATAAATTGAGTTGTTGAAGGGGTTTTGGTAGTGGATATAATTCCAAGTTATTTGTGATAGCACATGAAGGAGTTTGGTTGTTGTCAAGTTTTGTAGTGCAGTAACTGCAAAGTATTATGGGGTCAGTTATTTAGTATTTGTTTTCTGCTATAAGGTAGAGAGCTAATCCAAACCATTTAGATGCTTCATTGTCTTCTATTTTGTATGATAGGTCTACAGTTTTTGTGTTACTTTTACAAAAAGTTCTGCGGCAACATACACACACGTGGTTTGGTACTTCAGCTGAAGTACTTTCAAATTTTAGTATTTCTTTTTTGTATGTGTGTAGTGAAAGGTTGCCATGTGCAGAATTGTTACGAAGTTGGTTTACAGCTAATTCATCTTGTAAGTGGGTTTCACTTCCAAAATATTTTGTCTGGATATAGTCGATTTCTTTTTGCAGGTCTTTTGCTGTACCATGTAGAAGAATGTTATTTAAATTGGCTAGTGCTAAAGCAGGACTTTTAGCATAGTACAGTTTATAAACTAGATTTCTTATACTTGCATGATGTTTTGATATCCTTTTGATATCATGGAAGGTTGTTTTGCAAGTAGGTCCTGTAATGCAGGCCAATGAATGTCCTTGAAGTCCTGTGTACTTGCGTACTGGACAAGCATCCATATTTTGCAGTAGTTTAATTTTGATTTTGTCTTTGCTTTTCACATGTTGATTGATGAATTGGCGTAAAGACTTGAACATTTTTTTGGGAATGTTACACATTGATGTGCATGGCCATTTGTACACTAGATGTTCTGATTCAGTTGAATGGAGGGGTAAATCTACGTTTTCAGGGCATATTTTTGTAAGGAGTACTTCTTGTTCCATTATGGTATTATTAACTTTTTCATAACCTCGACCACTGCTATGTATGGCAATTGTATTTGTTTGCTTTTGTTTGTATGCTTCTTCATTAAAGTATGGTTCTGTGCTTGTAGTGTGACTCCATTCACCTCCACAGATATTTAAGAAGTTATTTCTGTTGACATTTCGTTTATTGAGAAGTCTTTTTTGTAATTTAGTTATTAGTTTTGGTAGTGGTTTTATTCTGTTTAACACTAAAATAAATAACTTTCTTTTGAGAAGAATTGCACTGTCTATCAACGCTTCTAAGATTACTTTTCTACAATAGGTTTGAAGTGTTGAACCTGGTTTCTCTCCTGTTTTCAAAAGATTTTGAAGGACTTTGTGACGGAACATTTTGGCTAAAATACTTTTCTTGGTATGCTTACTTTGTACTTCATCAAGATTTATAGAAGAAGTTTTATTTGTAGTGATAGTTGATTTTCTGTTAATTGTTTTTTGGTTTGTTTTACTTTTTGATGGAGGAGGCAAAGTTTTTGTACTAGAAACCTCTTCTGTTTCACTACATGACTGTATTAGCTGTTGTGTTTCAACTTTTTTTTACAAATTCTGCTATAGATGGATGTTTATGTTGGAGAGTTTTCTTTTCATTTGCTCTACTTCTGCGTTCCTTTCTACGGAGTTGCTTTTTGGTAGGCATTCTTTAGCGTCTGTTGAAAAAAATACAGAAGGTATGGGTTGGGGTGTTCTGGAATGCATGTGTGTTGTGTGCATGAGTGTTTGAGTAAGATAATAAAGATGTATGTAATGGTGTGTGATTGTGCTTTGGGAAGTACAACTATTAGGGATGGGTATTCTTGAAATAATGTGTTACTAAAATGGGGTTCAGATGGCAGAAAAAAGTAAGCTAGTGGTTTGGAGAAGTATAAATAGTATATCTAAAGTTATACAATTAAAACAGTTGTTTGTTCTACAACATCTAAATTCTAGCGGCTGAGTTGGGTAATTTGTGTGTCAAAAAATAGGAAGTTGTGGGCCATTCTGCCAGTAAATCACTGTTTAAGACGGGGGGATTTTTGGTCAGAATGGTGCAGAATCTCTATTTTTAGGCACAGAAATAGCATGAATTAACCTTACAGTGTGTTTGAGTAATATTTCAAATATTATGGTAACATTTTACTTACTTTTTTTTTAAAATGAGCAGTTTACTTCTTAGTTGTTCTTTGTACTTCAAATTCGGCTGCTTCTTTTCTGGAGAATGGTCTTCACTGCAATTGTAAAATAAAGAAATTAGTCATTTGGTTTGTATATAGCACTGTTTTTAATTTAGACATAGATTTTTTAAATTGGAATGCTCAGCGCCTTCCTCAAAACCATTAAAACTATCTTATGACTAACTGTAGGAAAGAAAATATCTTTACTATGGCTTGTGAAATTCATAATGTACCACTGTATACCACTATTCCTGTAACTAAGCTTTTGTTAGCCTGCTTTTCCACTTAATAGTGAGTCAATGTCATAGCCTGCTTGTCCTATATAAATGTAAGTAATTATATAAATTGAAAAAATTAAAACCAATTATGTGTTTGTACAAATATTATTGTTTGAGATTTGATCATAGAGTGTGCATGTACTTTTGTTTGATTATATGTAGTCTATATATTTTATTTCAAAAATGTTGTTTTAACATTATTTGCGTGTGTGTGTGTGTGTGCGTGTGTGTATGAAGAAATTAAATGGTATAAAGGTTTGTAAATCACAGTTCATTTTAGGATAATGAAAAAATGATCGTAGATTCATTTTACAGATTATACAAGGTGAAAGTCGGTTAGAAAATGTGTTCATGTACAGTATAGAAATTATGCATACCTGTAGTTTGTGTTCATGCATATGGATATGGACGAAGCTGCAAGTAGAAATCTTGGAGACTTGTATAGTATTTCTTGTAGATCGTGCTTGCCAATGGTATGAGACTTGTACTCCGAGAGTTTCACCGTACATTTGCAGTGCTGATCTATGATGATGCAGTTACATGTAGAGGTCTTGGATTTGATTGGTGGATTGTCATGTGATTTCTTAGCTACATCCAATGAGGGAATGGTACAGAGAGTGAAGTGGAAATGGTAGATATGGCGGTAGTTCTAGGACACCGCATATTACATCCAGGGAATTTGGGGTGGGGAGGCTTGCAAATGATGTTGAATGTAGCAAGGGATTGGTCAGTAAAGTTTAGTGAGTGTGTTGTGCTAGGAGAGGTTTTCTCAGATATTCTTTTTGCTGAGAGAAGAACAGATTGCTATGGCTGAGTGTTTCAAAAAACAGATTGTGTGGATTTTGGGAGACTCGTGGATACATTGGTTGAAGGTGCATGCAGAAAGCTGTGGAGTATCTATAGATCTTGGATTCCCACATGGCATGGAGTGCGTGGAATGAAGTGGTTGGACTTGCTACCTCTCTGTGCAACTTTGAAGATAGAGGAACATCCAGACATAATTGTAATTCATTGTGGAGGGAACAGTTTAGGACATGTGTCTGGAAATTCTTTGCAATTTGCAATGAAAGAAGGACTTCAGAAGATCATGGACATGTTTCCAAACTCCAAAGTAATTTTTTCACTGATTGCGCAGAGACAAATGTGGCTTCGTTCTTTCTCATGTGGTCCACAAATGGAGAAAGCAAGGCGTAATGTCAATAAGGCTGTTTGTGCCTTCCTAAGAGATTTTGGCATGTCCTCTTTTCACAATGAAAATATTATGTTTCGTAGTACATACATTTTTCACAGAGATGGAGTCCATCTTACTTATGCTGGCAATCAGATTTTTCTGAGAAATGTACAAAATGCATTGCGACCTTTTATAGAAATGCAGCATCCATTTTGAAGTAGGTATTAAGTATTTATAATTTTTGACATACAAACACCTCCCAAAGGCTCTTTTCAGAACCACCACGTGCTCCCAGAGAAAAATGCAATGGTTACAATAGGGTAGCAGCCAAATTTTTTTTTATGTTTGTGAACTGTCCGCGTACTTTTAATTTATACAAAGGGCCCTGCTTTATTTATCTTCACTTCCATTTTTTAACTGTGAAAGGCGGCTCTGAAAAGAGCCTTATTTATTTATTTTTTTTTATTTTGTATTTTTTTAGGTTTTTTATACATGACACACTAGGAGAGGAGGGGAAAGGAGGGTAAAGGGGGGGACACCAACCACAGGGATAAGAAAGGGCGAGCTGAGAGAGGACGATGTAGAGTGGGTTTATTTGGGTAGTGAGCAGGTCTTCTCGTGCTCTGAGACGATAGTCTCAAAAGCACTCCTAAGTCGCTCCCCCCTGCAGAGTACTGTGTCACAGTACACACATACAACTGTGACCCTCGAAAGGTAAGGGTCATCAGAATTCTGTATGGCCTGTGAGGCAGCTTGAGGAAGACGCTGTGCCACAGAGGTGTTCCTTGTGGTGACAGGATCAGAAACGGAGGATGAAGTAGAGGCAATCAACCTACTACGCTCTTCGCAAGGTACAACCTGGCGAATGGCCCCAGTGTGGAATGAGTTCAGGTGTCGCTTTATGGGTCGTAGTCCCAAAGCTGTACGCACCATGCCTCCCGCAACTGAGTACCATTTTGCACTCATTGCAGGTGACACGGTTCGCACGAGCCTTAGGAACATTCCCATGAACGGTAAACAACCGCCACACCCAAGAATCACGCCGACGGCGGGTAGTAGGGATTTCCTCTACCTCTTTCTCGTCATCCTCTTCTTCCTCCTTTGTATCGTCACTCCTGTTCCCCTCTTCAGGCCCTTGGGGAGATGGTGGTGGTGGAGGGGGTGGGGGTGGTGCTGAGGCAGATGTAGCACCAGGTGGCAATAGTGGAGATGGAAATCTCAAAATCTGCAAAGTATGCAGCAAAATGCAGTGTGCTCTGTGGAATAGCCAGAAACACAATGAGAATGAGCCCTAGGGCGTGGTCTTTTATAGGGGTGCTTGTACGCGGTTCGCGGACACGCGCGCCTTCCGCAAGACAGATCGAACACCAAAAAAGGTTCAAAAAGTCACAAAAACTATGTGGAAACTTAGGATTAGTATGTGGGAATTGTGGTATGGTGAGTTTTTAATGAGAAATATTGTGGATTACTTGGAAATGTACTTTTAAACTGTTCAGGGATATGAACAGTGTCCGCATTCAGAACACGCGATCAGCGTGGGCGCGGTCACATGATTGCTTCGTGAGCATGTTCGCTAAGGAAGCGGCCATCCGCAGGACACCCAATGTATGGACATTGTTTTGCGCATGCGTGTTGATGTTCTACGGACAGTGTTCGGGTCCTGAACTAATTAAAAGTGTGTCACACGTAAAACGAACAGTTACGGACAGCCGTTTGTTCTTAGCACAGTTTAACTTACTTGCGAACAATACGGACAGAGATAGCGTCCCCAGCACACCTCCATTTTCGTTTATTTATGAACAATTCAGGACACCAGGAGTGTTCTTAGAACAGTTTCAACTTGCTAGTGAACACTACGAACAGGCATAGTGTTCTTAAGGACACCTCCATTTTCGTTTATTTACGAACATTTCAGGACAGTACGAGTGTTCTTAGAACAGTTTCAACTTGCATGAGAACATTACGGACAGATATAGTGTCCTCAGGACACTTACATTTTCGTTTATTTACGAACATTTCCGAACAACCGCGCTGTCCGTGGACACCTAAATTGGTTTTAACACAAAGAACTGAAAGTAATTACAACACAATATAAAAAAGTAACTTTATTTGACATATATAAACAATTTATGACTGAGAAGGTGGGGCAGAAACGGAAACAAACACAGGAGAATTAGGGATTTCAACATAATTGGGATCAGGTGAAGAAGGGATGGAAATGTCATCAAAACGTTTTGGTCCATGGAGAGGGTTTGGGGTTAAATGAGTGGGATATGGTGAGGGGGGACAAGTACAGGTGGGACAATGGTATGTTGTTGGTAGTTTTAGGTGATCTTCCACAAAGTTCCTTAAATCGTAAAAATTTGCCATAAGTTGGTCAATTTTTTGGTTAATGTGTTCCAGAGTGTTATCCACCGCTTCTTTTTCTGTGGTAGTGGCAATTTTTGTATTTGTATAATCTGTAAAAAAAAGAAATGTATATGTTAAATGTATACAAAATAATATTTATTAATTGGTTTATATAGTAACGTGTGTACCATTAGGTGCACTATCTTCTGACATTTCGTCTTGTGGGAAATGCTCCTCTAGCCACTCCAGAGTACTACACATTTCTGTGAGAAAACAAAAAAGTAATATATTTTTTTATCTGATACAGAAAGTTTATAAATATATGAGTAAAATGAAGTGCACTTACTATTTCAGGAAAGTATGTGATGAGTAGTCTGTTCGTCTGGTCTTGCTCTTAGTTGTGGAGTGTCTGTGAGGTAATTATGTTGGAAGCCACTTTATCTTCTTTTGGTATATTCCATTTTAGAACATATTGTATTTAAATGAATGGTTAGTGTGTTACATATATGGGTTACATTTCTTAAGTATTACTACATATACTTTGTATGTGTGCTGCTTTGTGAATTTGTTAAATGTTCCCATGTTATGATATAACAATTACACATACCCCCCTAGAGTTTTTAGGTGGTGGTACTGTTGTTCGAACATGTCCGCGGACATTCAAATTCAGTAGAAAGGGTTCAGTATGTTCCATATTACATGTACATAAAGTCAAAGTTACTATTGTTAAGTTGTGCTACTAAAAAACTATGAAATTCAGTAAAAGAACGTTGTTAAAGGGACGTTATGGTTCAGTTGCGCTACGAAAAACCTATGAAATACAGTAAATAAACTTTGTTAAAGGGACGTTATGGTTAAGTTGCGCTACTAAAAACCTATGAAATTCAGTAAAAAAACTTTGTTAAAGGGACGTTATGGTTAAGTTGCGCTAATAAAAACCTATGAAATTCAATGCAAACACTTTGTTAAAAGGGACGTTATGGTTAAGTTGCGCTACTAAAAACCTATCAAATTCAGTAAAAAAACTTTGTTAAAGGGACGTTATGGCTCAAAGTAAAACCGAAAAACCCCTGAAATTCGGCAGTTATGGTAAGATAAGCAACCATAACTCGCGCCACCGTGCACTGCTAACACTAACACCCAGGACATCAAAGATGATATCACAAATGTCATTGATGACATCACTGATGACATCACATGTGCATTTACTTTTCATGAAAACTCGGTAGGAGGGATTCTTATAATGTTGACTAAAAAGTGTCAAGGATCATTTGAATAAATATTATGAGCTAATTAGTGCATTAAGCAATGCATTGATATAAATAGCATTATTTGCATATGTTTTTAGTAGGACATTGTAACAGGAATGTTCCTTTAGCATACTGTTCTCTGTATATGTAATATGTATTTGGTACCACAATTAAACCATAATATCCTGTTTAAATAGTTTTGTAGCTGATAGCTTGGCTGGCCTCCTCACAAACTTTTGGAAAGGCCAAATTGCCCTGTATATGTATCCATTTGTGCTACCCCTTCCCTTGCCTAATAGTGTCAGTGTATCTTACAAATAAAAGGTGTGCATGTTAAGTGATGGTGACACTGAGAGTGGTATTTTTTTTTACGTTAACATAGCATGGTGAATGTGTGCCAGACATTACTTGCCGAGATAGCTGCAGGCAATTAATGTGGAGGTTTCCTGTGCACACTGCACGTGGCCGGCGTAAGTGCAATCACAATGCAAGTATCCGTAGGACTACACTAATAGCCACATGGCCGCATGTTGTAAAGCTCTTTTAAGTACTTGTGGGAGCGCACGTCTATCCGTTTTAGAACTATGTCCATGCTTAGGGCATCTTCTGAGTGCTGGCAACAGCTCCTCTCTCATCAGCGCTACGGATTGATATGGTAGGCTACCTAATTTCAACTACTCTTCTCGTCTACGTGGGTTGCTCTGAAAACCTACCAATTTGTCACTGCACCACGCCTGCCTGTATGAGGCCCACTGTAAAACAAGGAACAGCAACCTCGAGTGTACAGTGGGCGTGCTAAATGTCACAATAGTTTGATGAATATGCTGTTGGCCTTTACATGGCCCGTAAAACAGACACTCTGTCTCTGCACTGAGCACTATACCGTAAAGTGTGAAGGGTTCCGCTGCGGGTCGTAGAGTTGGAGATAACATTTAACTGCAGGTGTGACATTTTGTAGGAGGTCTGTGAAATGCCAAAGTTAGTGTGGCTTCGTCACTAACATAGTAGTGCTTGTTAAGAAAAATAAGCAAACAACAGAATCTTCTGAGAGTAAATAATAGCACTGGTGGTTAGAACAGTACTATAGCTGCATGGGTCGCACTTAATAAATATCTTCCTCCTGCACTTACTGAAGCTGTGTTTCTCCTTGCTGTAAGCATTCTTGTATTTCACAATTCAGTGATCTCTGTGCATGCTAGTCCTACGGCTAATGGTGTACCATGAACTGTCCATACCACATGTGACGAGAACAGCAATGCAAGCAAAAGGGACCAGTTGGCAGGGTACTACCCTGCCAAAAATGCATTAGGGTAATTTCATGTACAGCATTCTCCAAATGACTGCAACTGACGACATGGACACTCCTGTACTGCACCGGAGCGTTAAAAGACCCTTGTACACCATTTGCTGCGCAAATGATCCTTGACTGCCAAAGGACATTGTAGTGCGCATGTACTACAACTCAGTACTCTACAGAGGGAAGCTACTTTAAAGTGCTTGGGAAGAGTCCGTCCGGGAGAATGACAATGAGTGGTGGCTATTTAAGTAAGGCCACCCAAAATTACCCTCTCTGTGCATGTCCCCTATGAAATCCCTGTTGGTGGTGGCCCATCGTACCGGCCCTTGACTATCGGTCCTTCGTTGTCGTGTGTTACAAGACCAAAAGAAATACTAATGAACTGGAAAATGAGAAAAGGTAAGTAAATAAACCTCCTTTCAGGGTGCAGCAATGTAAGTACCAATGAAGGGAGGCAGGGCGCCGCGCATCATATACCCTCCACAGATTTTGTGCTAAATAGAAGGAACCATGGTACTGCGGAAAACACTGCAGTCAAAACGGGAAGAAATGGGTGGCCCTTGAAAGAGATGGTTTTACGTGGTGCAGTGCATTTTCAAGAGCGCAAGTGCGCAAGACCTACCACAAACATTATTCTTATACTCCCAAAAAGGGCAGCAAGGCAATTTGTGTGGGCCGTGCAGAAAATGGAAATGCAGTAATATTAAGAGGTACGCTATTTGTGGGGAATACTCTGTCTGGTGATTGTAAAGTTTGTAAAGTACGACATTGGCACAAATCCTCAAAAAGCACAAATTCACTTTTTCACAATGTGCCTCACTTTCTTCATTTTCGGACCAAATGAAAAATAACTACCAATATGGGTGTCTACGTACTGGGATAAAAAATTATGCAGGAGATTGGAAACAGACGCATGCCCTGGCCAAGTGCCTCCTTTAGCGCAAAAGGCACTGAAAATCATGTTACATGTTGTACAATTTTCCCTGCACAATGAAGAACAATAATATTGTTGTGATCGCGTGTCACCAAAGTCTCACACAGACAAACCAAAAGCATCACTTCATTGTAGGTACTTCATACGCAAACAAATCCACATGATACAATCCACAATCATCTCCCACTGGACTCTGTTTTCCATTCACTGTGAAGTAATGTCTGTTGAACTCCCCCACAAAGCATACACTGTGGCTCGTGCAACACACAGACATAAGTGCACCCTCTGCATTCAGCTCCACAAATACACCGCCTTTCTCCCTCTATTCAGGATTCTCAAACTAAGGTGGGTTTCTACCATGTGCTTAAATGTGACTGTCTGAGTACCATAAAATTGCATTGTGAAACCTAAGCCTTTCTCCCTCTATTCAGGATTCTCAAACTTAGATGTGTCTTCCTTCCTGTCTTAAAATGTGCATTTTGTGATCTCTTTAATCCTGAGTGTCGTCTTGTCCCATCACTTAAGTTGCTTGCCTCTCGCTGTCCTCTCTGCCTGCTCTAGTTGTCCTTTCTAGCGTCTCCCCCTCTCCCTTCCACCTCTCACACCTATTCTATGGTGCTCTCTGTCTGTCCTATCTTTTCCAACTGCTTCTCTATTGACCATCCTGCTCTTCTCACCAAATCTGGTAGGAAGAAGTTTAAAAAGGACATCCTGGTTTCCAACCCAGGCCTCCCTATCTCTGACACCTACACCAGTGCCTCCTTCAAGGAAACTCTCACCGACATCCTCTTTGTTGTTCCTTCGCCAGACCTATGGACCCTTCATATGGTCCGTGTGCTCTCTCCTTTCTCTTCCTCTCCCATTAATGGTAGCACCCGGTGGGACGCCCTCCTATCCTCCTTCCATTTGTCTAAGGTCATCATTAATGTTTACTCTAATGGGATTGTCTTGGTCCAAGGCCCTCAGGCCAACCTTCACCTCTTTGATAGACGCTTCCCGCGCCTCATCAACTTCCTTTCTTCTCCGGCTGTCACCTCTCCCCTTTCCGTGACTACCTCGCCTCCCCCTTCTGCCTCCTCCTCGGCTACCTTGCCTTCTCCTTCCCTCTCTACCCCTCTCGGGTTCCCTCTACACCTCCAAAGGGTGTACCTCTGATTTGTACCCCTCCCCAAAGTCCTTCAAGGATGGCAACCTTCTCCATATTGCCACTCTAAACTCTCACTCTGCTGTCAAACACTCCTCTGATATCTGCCACCTTCTTGAAGAACTTGTCCTTGATGTCCTTGGTCTCACTGAGACATGGTTCACGGCCAGCTCTATCACTAGCTTTGACACGCTCCTACCTGATGGCTACAAGATCCTCTCCGCACCCAGGTCCAATCGTGCTAGTGGGGGTGTAGCCTGATCTTCCCCGAGTGGATTCCTGCCTCTGTCACTCCTATGCAGGCCTACTCCTCTTTTGAATGCCTTGTCTGCAGGCTCTCTCTCTCCCCTAGCCATTCCCTTACTGTGGCTACTATCTATCGGCCACCTGGTATGATCCCCTCCTTCCTCTCCGAGTGGGTGGACCTCTCCTCCTCACTCCTGGCCTCAACCACTCAACTCCTCCTCCTTGGGGACTTCAACATCCATCTGGATGCCTCCGGTCGTTCCTCTGTACTCTTTCGCAAACCTCTGCGACTCTCTCACTCACTATCCTCCCCTCTGGCCCGACTCACGCTGCAGGGCACACTCTGGATGTTCTGATCTCCTCAGACCTTCCCCTCTCTGTTCCTCTCTCCACCCCTCTCTCCTGGAGTGATCACTGTCTCCTCTCCTCCCACCTCACTCTCCCTACCCCTCAGGCCAAGCCACTTCCATCACTGCCACCCACCTTCTCGGTCATCCGACCCATAAAGCGCGTGTCAGCTGAGGCTTTCGCTGCCACCTTCTCACTCCCCCTCCCCCTTTGGCTGACTCTCACTCTGACACAGCCCTCTGTGTCAGAGTGAGAGTCAGCCTGTGTCAACCCTGCTTTATCTGATACTCTTGATAACCTTGCCCTTGTCATGAGAATCCACCTGAAGCCCAAAGCCAAGTGCAACTCCTGGGATGACTCAGACCTCGTCACCCTAAAATGCAAGTGCAGGGTGGCCGAGAGGAAATGGCGTGCTTCATGTACATCCTCCAACAAACTGGCCTGCCGCCTGCTCCAAAGGCAATACTGGCTCTCTGTCCTAACCAAGAAGAGAGCTCACATCCAAGCCTGTGTCTCTGTGGCATCTAAGAACTTGGCTGAACTCTTTAAAATCTGCAAGGTACTGGCCAATCCTGCTGCAGTCTCTAGCTCTCCAGTCCCTTCCCAGGCCCTCTTCACGGCACTGGCTTCTCACTTCATCTCTAAAACTCAGGACATCCTGTCCTCACTCTCCTCCTATCCCCTTCATCCCCCTACTCCCTGCTCCTCCTCTGGCCCTTCTGCAGCCACCTCTCCTCCCTCCTTCTCTGCCTTTCCCCTGTTCTCCGCTGACGAGGTTTTCTAGACAAGTCTGATCTATGAAAGTCTTGTCAAAACAGGTTCACCCCATGTTCCTGCAAAACTATCAAGGACCACATTGACTCCCTGGCTCCTGCCCTGGCTGATTTCTGCAATCACTCCTTTGCCCCTGGAGTCTTCCCATCCCCCCTGAAGCACTCCCTTGTACACCCTCTTCTTAAGAAACTCTCTCCCGACCCCCTCCTGCCCGGCTAACTATCGCCCAATCTCCATCACTCCCTTCCTGGGCAAGCTCCTAGAGAAACTGGCCATCTCCCAGCTTAATCTCCACAGTGAATCCATTGGTTGTCTTAATGACCATCAGTCTGGCTTCAGAGCTGCCAGAAGCAGGGAAACTGCTCTCCTGAACATCCGTGAAGGCCTGCTCTCCAACCTTGACTGTAACACCCCTTGTGTCCTCATCTTGCTTGATCTCTCTTCTGCCTTTGACACTGTCAACCAGGCCATCCTGCTTAACCGTCTCTGTGATAACCTGGGTATCACTGGTCAGGCTCTGGCGAGGCTGACTCTTTCCTCTCCGATCGACCCTCCCAGGTCCAACTTGGGTCCTTCATCTCTGCTATCTTTTTCTCTACCTGTGGTGTCCCCCAGGGGTCTAACCTGTCTCCATGGCTGTTCAACCAATACCTGGCACTCCTTGCCCACTGCTTTGGCGCTCACTGCCCCAACTTTCAGTGCTATGTGGATGACACCTAACTCATTTTCAGGCTACCCTCAGCCTCCTCCTCTCCTTCCCTCATCTCTGACTGTCTGTCTGCTATCCAGGAGTGATATGCCGCAAATGATCTCTGCCTTAATGCCAGTAAGACTGAGATTCTCCTCATCGGAACACCCCCCCTCGATCCCTGTAGCTCTCTGGCCGGCCTCTCTTGGCCCTCTTCCTGCTCCCACCTGTGAGGCTAAAAAGCTCAGGGTCATCTTCAGCTCCACACTCTGTTTCTCTCCTCACATCTCTGACGTCTCTAAGAAGTCACACTACCAGCTGTACCTCCTCAGAGGTATTCTTCCTTTCCTCTCCTTTCCCCAGAAGCTCACTGGCTCCAGAGCTCTGGTTCTCTCTAGGCTGTACTATTGTTACAGCCTCTTTCTAAATCTGCCTGCTTCTACTCTCCACCCTCTGCAACTTATCCAGAACAGGACTGCAAGACTTGTCCTTGGCTTCAAGCCCATGGATCGTATCTCTACAGGACTGAAATCTCTGCACTGGCTCCCAGTGGCTGTGAGGATTAAGTTCAAAACCCTCTGCATCGTTCACAAGGCCTTCTGGGGCCTGAGGCCTCAATACCTTCAATTCTCTCTTCCTAAATATCTTCCATCTCGAGCTCTTCGGTAATCTGCCTCCAACTCCCTCAGGGTCAGTTGCTTCTCCAAGCAACAATTTGGTGGTAGATCTCTTTCTTTGGCTGGGGACTCCCTTTGGAACAGCTCCCTGTCTCCCTTAAACTTGAGGAGAACGATCTCTGGTTCCGAAAGAACCTCAAAACCTTTCTCTTTGCTTCTGCTTTTTCTCCTCCTCTCCTCTGCTGACCTCCTGACTGTAACCGGAACTGCACTGGCTACCTCCTGGCTGTGACCGGAACTGCACTGGCTACCTGGACACCCTCTGATCTCGGGCCCAGGTCCTTCCCCCGCCAGCGTCACTCACCTGCACTGCCCACCTTGCAACCCACACTTGGGGACTGTTCTGTATCCCTACAGTCCCCCACCAGCCCTTGACACCTGATGCCCGCACTTACCCATGCACTTGACACATGCTGGCCGTTTACTTACCTATTGTTATCATCCTCCCATGAACTGCACTTGCCACTTGCTGGCCGTTTACTTACGTATTGTTATCATCTTTCCCATGTATTGCACTGTCCCAGCCCCCTTCCCACGCACGTGCGCGATCTGAATGACACGTGGCCTAGTAGGATCCTTGTCCGTCCTCCTCTTATTCCCCTCCCTTGCCTCGTCGCGCCTTGAAACACTTGTGTATCAACGCGTTATAAATGCCATATAATATCATATCATATCATACCACAATATGTGCGTGCACTCCACACCCAGAAACCTTATTGACCAATCCTGTGGCCTCCACAGGCCCAAATGTATGGCGACCATGTGCAAAAGGGGCATATGTCACACGTGAAACCCTGCAACTGTCACGATGTCCGCTGACTTTTCCAAGTGTGCACGCGCGGGAGTCAGGGAATAAATGTGAACCAGGGTAGGGGATGTTGTTTGTAGTGGTGGCTCTCAAAATAACCATTTTGTATTTTTCTTTGTTAAAGGTGCTTCCATAGAAACATTTTATTTTCAGGTTTTTATAAGTGTTTTTGTTTGTTGTACTTGGCCTCACATTCTTACAATAGCGTCTTCAGTGCAGCCTGTAGATTGGAAAACAAAATGTCATTGCCACAGGGTGACAACGAAATGCCATTTCCATTGAGAAGGTGCACATATCGATAACCAATGTTGTCATTCTCACAGGAGTACATCTCAGCAGCACGCAATAAGTAACACATGCTTCTGTTGAGAAGACGCCTTCTGACCTCTGGTTGTTGACAACATTCATTGGAATAGTTGTATACTGGACTTGGTGGTATACATGAGAAAAGCACCTTTGCACTGGGAAAAATGCGCTTCACTGCTTTCATCATCTTTTTGAGTTGACGGCAAACACTTGAACAAGCTATGGAACCCAAAAGCAGTGCTCCAAAGTCCACGACCACAACGTGTACAGTAGTGAAAGTGGCCATGGTCGACATTCTGCAAGCAAATGGTCCAAAGTACGGACAGCGACACCGCACCACGAAGTGTCCACTTCCTCCAAATTAAAATTGCCATTAAAGCCTCTTTCCATGGCATAGTGGAGCAGATCTGCACTTGTGTATAGGCACGTTACAAATGCCATATCATATCATATCATATCTACCACAAAGGGACCACCCACTATGAAAACTGTGCGTATCCCCATCTCTGCCAGACTCAGTACAGAGTAATGAAACAAAATGTGGCTGCCCTTTCCTGTGACGCACACTCTGACCACCTCATTGGACAATTTGCACAGTTGCATTTTCATTGGCTAGCATGCTGAGAAACGCAGATTGTGGCACGTGCGCTCTCCATGTAACACTAGCACGTCTGAACAACAGTCCCCTGCGTACACACCACACCCAGAAATGTTGTTGCGTAATCCCTCAGCCTACACAGTCCCATTTCCATGGCCACCAGCCTGAAAATCCCTGGATGAGGCTTTCGTGCTGCGTGCATGCGTGGGGGAAGAAATGTCAACCAGGGTAAGGGCTTTCGTTTGTAGCAGTGGCTCTGAAAGGAGCCGCTGTGTTTGTTTTTTGTTTTTTTGTTTTCTTATTATCTGCTTCCACACAAAGGGTGCGTTTTTGGTTTCATACAGTTGTGTATTTTCTTTTCGTCCTCAGAATCTGACAGGAACCTTTTGAGTGCATCTTGGAGATGAGCGAACAAAACAGCATTACCAATGGACGACAACGAAATGTCATTTCATTGGAATAACTCTGCAATTGCAGAACTAATGATGTCATTGTTACAAAAAAACAAGTCACGAACAGAAAACAAATCAGACATGCTTCTGTTAATCAGACACCTTCCAACTTTTACCTGGGTACAACAGCCAATATGGGTGGTCAATAGTGTTGTTGGTGGTATGGTGGAAAAACCACCTGGGTTGTGGGAAAAAGCCTCTTCACTGCATTCATCAGCCTCTTCAGTCGATGGAGCAAACGTAAAAAAAGACACGTGACCCAATTGCAACCTGCCACAGTGCCTGACGACAACATACAAAGTAGCGGAACTGGGCAGTTGTCTGCAAAGTGCATGTATATCGGCTAAACGGAGGTCATCGACAGCGCACCACATAGCGCCCACTGCTTACAAACAGAAATTGCCATGAAAGTTTCTTTCCTGGGCATACTTGTGCACATCTATCACAAAGGCATCACCCAAAGTCAACACAATGCGTTTCTCCATGTCAGCCAGCCTCACTACACAAATGACTAATACCAGTATTATTGCCGCTTCCTGTGACCCACACCCTCAGTACCCGATTGGATAATCCCCACTGTGTCATTTCCATTGGTCAGCATGGTGCGAAGCACAGATTGTGGCATGTGCCCTTCCCAAAGTATCATGAGGGCTGTGCCCCAGTGAAGCACGAACTTTACTTCTTCCCTTTCCCTTATCCTCTTCCCACCACGCCCTTATGGGGTATTGGTAAGTAGTCACACACGCATCAACCAATGCCATCCAAGACATCAGCATCTAACACTGTCATGTCTGCACAAGACCTCATATATACCATTACAAAATCAGCCTGCAACTGTGCTGTTATTGGAAAGCACGTCCAGTGGAAAGTTAACTCAAACATTGCACAATTTGTGCATGCACATTCATCCACATGAGCACCCATAACCACAAAAGAAAGGTATGAACATTGTTTTGGCACTATGTTTACAACTCTGTTATAAGTGCCTCTGCACACAATATCTGCCTCTCAGCGTCCATTACGTGTTTCAAAAGCATACTAGTTTTCCCCCCATCTCCTACCATGAAGTGGCAAATTAATGGTATTTGCTTGCAACCTTTTGATTTACCAATATCATACAGTGTATAAGCGAAACAGGAACTCTCTTATTTCCTTCCAAAAATGCTACAAAATGTGTTCCCCAATAACCCACCTCCTACATAAATCGTAAAAAGCTGGCACCAAAGCCACCACTGACTGTACCTTACCAACCGAAAGTCAGTTCCCAAAAGGTCAGTGTGTGCACGGCTGTGGTTCTTTGTACGCTGCACTATTGCCACAGCCTCTTTTCAAATGTGCCAGCTTCCACTCTCCGTCCTAAGCAACTCATCCATAAGAGGACTGTGCAACATGTCCTTGACCTGAACGCCAGGATTTGTATCTCTGCTGGACTAACATTTCTGCAATAGCTCCTAGTGGCTGTTAAGAATAAAATAAAAGCACTTCGCAATATGCAGAAGGCCCTCTGGTCCCTGGGACTGCAATACCTTGCACTCTGACTTCCTAAATATCTGCTTGCTCCAGCGCTTCCCTCATCTGCCTCCAACTCCCTCAGGGTCAGTTGCGTTTGCACGCAACCAGTTGGTGGTACATGTCTTTCTTCTGCTGGGGCCTCCCTTTGGAACAGTCTCTCTGCCTCCCTGGAACTTGAGGAGAACCATTTTAGGGTCTGAAAGCACCTCAAAACCTTTCCATGTGCTTCTTCTTTTTCCCCTCCTCCCCCCCTGCTCACTTCCTCCCTGAAAATGATTGTGCACTGGTTTCCTACCCACTCTATAATCTGTACCCCAGTCCACCTCATTCCTAACAGTTCCAACCCTGCACTGGCTTTCTGCCAACACCCGTATTTGGGGACTGTTTTCTGCAACCTTAACAGTCCACCCACCACTTCATGTCTACATTTATCTTTCCACTTGCCATCACCGGCTGTAGTTGCACATATTGCTATTTTCTGTTGTTCCCATGTACTCCACTTTGCTCTCCCCCTTCCCATTTACTTGCACACTCTCAGTGTCACCTGGCCTAGTGGAATCAATGTCTCTGTGTGGCCTCTGTTCTGCCTCCCTTTCCTCGTCATGCCTGCACACACTTGTTTGTAGGCGCCGTACAAATGCCACAGAGTACCATATCACATCATATCATATGATACACACACTGCATTCATAACAACAGAATGCCTGCCACGTACCTTTTAGACTGCACAAACTGGTCTTTCCACTGTAATGCATTTACTACAAACGTCAGAAAAGTGATCCCACAAAAGCAGCACGGAATGTATGTTAGCAACATTAACCAAGTGTGTGCAGTGCATGCATACAAACAGGGTGCCGGCCCCTTACCTTGCACACTTTCACCATAGCCTCCTACATTTCTTTGTACAAACATACCTTCTGCCATAGTGCTTGTGTACACACCACAACCAGCAACCACATTGCGCATTGGCTTAGCCTCCACAGTGCCAATGCCATAGCTGCCATCCTAAAAAGAGTCGCATGTGGCACGTCTAATCCACAAAGTACAGCGGAATCTGTTGAGTTACCATGCTAGGTGGGGAGAGGGGGAAATGTAAAACAGGGTAGGGGATTGTGTCTTTAGTACTGTCTCTAAAAAAACTGTTTTTGTGTTTTTGTTATGTACGTGCGTGCATACATTTTTGGGGGGGTTTCTCTTTTGCCGACTGTCTCTTTGCTTCTCCTCCTGACATTTCTCTTGAGTGAAGATGAACACTTCTCTTACATTTCTACAGGATTCTCTGCAACGCTTCGCACAGAGTGGCAAACAAAACACCATTGCCAATGGAGGTAAAAAAAATACCATTTCCTTCGAACCACTGGAAATTTTGCTGGTTAATAATGCTTTTATAGTCGGTGCAGAACATCCCAGCACGGCACATAAAGTCACACATGCTTCTGTTATCCAACATCTGCCGACCTCTGGCTGTGGACAAATTACACTGGCATGGTCCAATGCTCCTCGTGGTGTTATCAATGAGAAAATCACCTTAGCAGTGGGAAGCATCTGCATCACTGCTGTCATCAACTTCTTTAGGTGGCGAGTCAGTGTGAGCAGGACATGTACCCCAAATGGAGTGCTCCAAAATGTACGACCACCACATCGACAGTACCAACAGAGGCCACACATTTGCAAAGGAAATCCATGCACCTGAAACCCCACTCATACACTGTGCCCCAAAAAGCCTGCACTTCTTCCAACTGAAAGTCAGTATCAAAGCCTCTTTCCACTGCAAACCTCTGCAGATCTTGCATAAAGGTATCGCCCACTATCAGAACTCGGCGTCTATCCATCTCTGCCAACGTCACTGCATCGAAGTACGGGTAAATATGTCACTGCCCCTTCTTGTAACCACCGCCTACACACCTCATTGGTGAATCCCCACAGTTCAATTTGCAAAGGCTCCATGTTCAGAAGGGCAGGATGTGGCACGTACGCTTGCCCACCAGCAGCGCGGGCCACGACCCAGTAAAGCAGACACAATACTTCTTCCCTTTGCACTGCCATTTTTCCTACAATCCCTCATTGGCTGCTGTGAAATTTTCACACACGCATGCACCAATCACATACTGACCCTCTACATAGCACAATATCATTTGTGTACACCATATTTACCGTTTAACACTCTCAGTGCACGGTGCCTTTGCTTCCAAAGCCTCTCCACCAGAAACCTCTGCTAAAGGATGCACTATTTCAGCATGCACAAAGATCCTGACACACAACCAGCACACCTTTGGCCATGCACACAACAGTACACCCTTGCCCACACCCAGCACAACACTATAGATCCATACATGTGCCTATGTGGCCAGCTACCATTATGCACAAACCTAACATACGCAGGTAGTAGCACTTCACCCCACCTCCCCCATACCATAAAACACTGATTCACGAAAACAGGTCGCAATTAGCAGAATCCACATATCAGGGCCTCCACCACACCGACCCGCAGCCACTCACAAATGTCACTGCCAACAAACCACAACATTGGACCTACTTCAACAAATCTGCACACAGCATAGTAACCAAGCACATATGAGCTGCACTTCAACCATACCCTCTTCCATACTGACGGTATGCAAACACTGCACCCAGTGCCCACACTGCATGACTTTTCACTGCACCATCTCCAACCACACATCAAAACCTTAACCGCACTTCAACCATACCCTCTTCCATACTGACAGCATACAAACAGTGCACCCTGTGGCCACACTACATGACTTTCCACTGCACCATCTCCAACCACACATCAAAATGTTTACCATGTTGTAACAGTGACCTCACCTGCGAACCCAAACATACACACATGACAGCTCACTTCTGCTGCTCTATGGCATCTGAAATGTGCTCCACAACCATTCCTTACAGGTCACCAAACTCTAAGTGATGCGAAGTCAAAAATGCATTACTGCCGTGGGTGTCCTCAAGTCCTAGGCTCTTGAGTGCATGGCCAAGGCCATGCACCCAATTTTCTAGACCTTGAACACACCCACGGCTACGTAATGCCACCATGCACGTTACCATGTCACAGCACTCCATATTTACAGTTTAACACTCTCAGTGCACAGTGCCTTTGCTTCCAAAGCCTCTCCACCAGAAACTTCTGCTAAAGGATGCACTATTTCAGCATCCACAATGATCCGGAGGTGCACCCAGCACACCTTTTGCCATGAACACAACAGTCCACCTTTGCCCACACCCAGCACAACACTGTGGATCTGTGCATGCGCCCATGTGGGCAGCTACCATTGTGCACAAACGTAACATAGGTAGGTAGCGGCACTTCACCCCAACTCCCACACACCATAAAAAAAAACATTCATGAAAACAGGTCGTACTTAACAGAATCCACAAACATAGCACCGCTTCCACCACCCCTACTCAAAGCCATTCACAAAGTAGTGTGGCACTGCCAACCGAACCACAACATTTTCAGAACGTTGGGCCTACTTCAACAAATCTGCAAACAACATAGTAACTAAGCACATATAAGCTACACTTCAACTATACCCTCGTCCATACTGACAGTATGCAAACACTGCACCCAGTGCCCCACAGCATGAGTTCTCACAGCACCATCTCCAACCACACATCAAAACCTTTACCGCACTTCAACCATACGCTCTTCCATACTGACAGTATGCTCACAGTGCACCCTGTGCCCACACTGCATGGCTTTTCACTGGACCATCTACAACCACACATCAAAAAATGTACCATGTTCTAACAGTGACCTCACCTGCCAAACCTAACATACACGCATGGCAGCTCACTTCTGCTGCTCTATGGTATCTGAAATGTGCTACACAACCATTCCTTACAGGTCACCACCCTCTAACTGATGCAAAATCAAAAATGCATTACTGCTGTCCTAGGCTCTGTAGTCTAGTCTAGGCCTTGAACACACCCACGGCATCATAATGCCACCCTGCATTTCACCATATAACCAACTACGACAATCCACATACACACCACTGCTACCAGCACTCCTACCCACCCTGCGCACCACCATGGAGCTATGCATCAACAAATTGCAACAGTTATGTGAAATTCACTCCCCTTCTAAAATGCACCTGCCACCACTCACCACAAAAAGAGGTCGCCGCAAACAGGCCATGACAGAAGCTATCGGGCCGTTACGACAGCTGCCTCCAATCACCACACAAAGTATTGGCTTGTCTAGGTACCCGCAAATTGATGCAATACTCACGAATACTGCAGGCAGTCCTCTGTCTTCTTCCACCTATGTACATATGTCTCATGAACCACTTCTCACTCCCCCACCCGTTCTCTCCCTTCTTGCTGAAGATCTGTTTGTGTATGCCTTCCAAGAAGGCTTTTGTGGCAATTTCGGTTTTATGGGAGTGGAGGCTTTGTAGTGCAGTGTCGAAGCATGCTGTTTCGGCGCAGTGCTTGTAGAATGTCGGCGCATGGTCACTTCTGCAACTGTACATGTTGTGGTCGTGCACTTTGGATCCTTCTTTTTGGGTTCCATGCCTTGTTCCCATGTGTACCGTCAACTGAAGAAGATGCTGAAAGCAGTGCAGCGCATTTTTCCCACTGCCAAGGTGCTTTTCTCATGTATTCCACCGAGAATAGTATGGGACTATTTCAATGATTCCTGTCGCCAGCCAGAGGTCGGAAGAGGTCTCATCAACAGAAGCATGTGTGACTTCTTGAGTGCAGCTGGGATGTTCTCCTGTGAGAATGAGAACATTGGTACTCGATATATAAACCTTTTCAAAGCAAATGGCATGTCTTTGTCGACCAGTGGCAATTACATTTTGTTTTACAATCTACAGGCTGCACTGAAGACCTTATTGTAAGAATGTGAGCTGACGTACAAAACACAAAAATACTTATAAAAAACGCAAAAAAGGTGTTTCTATGGAAGCACCTTTAGAAAAAAAAAACTAACGATGTCCCCTACCCTGGTTGAAAGTTATTCCCCCACTCCTGCGTGCGCACAGCAGGAAAAGTCTGCGAATATCGCGATAGTTGCAGGGTGCCACATGTTAGATACACCCCTTTTGCAGATGACGGCCATAGAAATGGGCCTGTAGAGGCTACGGATTGGTCAATAAGGTTTCTGGGTGTGGTGTATACGCACAGACTGTGGTACACAGTGTATTTGTTGACAGAAATGCAGAGGGTGCGGTTATGGCTGTGTGTTTCACGAGCCACAGCATGCAGGTTTTTGGGAAGTTCAAAATACATAGATTGAAAGTGAATGGAAAACACTATGCAGTGGCTGCACATTTTGGAATCTATCATGTGGATGTGTTGTGCCATGGAGTACCTACAATGAAGTGACTGATTTTGGTTTGTCTGTGTGACACTTTGGTGACGCGCAATGATGCCGACATTATTGATGTTCATTGTGGAGGGAAAATTGCACAGCATGTTACACGAGTTTCAGTGCCGTTTGTGATGAAGGAGGCACTTACCCAAATCATGCATCTGTTTCTGATCTCCTGCATAACCTTCTATCACAATTTGCAGATACCGATGTGGCTGCATTATTTTTCATTTGGTCCGCAAATGGCGAAAGTGCGGTACATTGCAAAGTAGTGTATTTGTGCCTTTCTACGACATGTGCCAATGGCGTACTTCACTCATAGGAATATGACGTTTCAAAGCACGAACAGTTTTCCCCAGCAATAACATTCATCTTACTTTGCTTGCCATCTGGATTTCTGCACACCCCATCCAAATTGTCTTGGTGCCCTTCTTGAAAGTAGTGGAAGAATTTTTGTAGTAAGTGTTGCACACCGAAACTCTTCAAAACGCTCTGCAACAAGTAAAGACATCTGTTTCTACAGCGAACCCCTTTCCAACTGATTAAATTGCAGTGTTTTGCACAGTTCCACGCCTCCCGCCATGCAACCGTTCATTGGCAATTCCATTGTTCATCTATGAAAGGTGCTTTCTTTATTTCCCTTTTTTCCTTTGCCAGTTAATTTCCATTTATTTTGGTCTTCTAACACACTCCACAGAAGGAACACCAGGAAAGTCCTTGTATGGAAGGGGCAGCACGTGCATGGATACCATAGGGGACATGCCGAGAGACGGAATTATTGGGTGGCACTCACCTGCATAGGCGCCAGTCATTGTCATGCTCCAGGACGGACCCTTCCCACGCACTTCCAAGTACCTTCCCTCTGTAGAGTAGCGTGTTGCAGTACATGCACAATACAATGCCCTTTGCGGGGTAACGGTCTGTAGCGCGGCATATAGTATGCAAGGATGTTTTAGAACTCTGCTGCTCTACTGGAGTGCCCCTGTTGTTGGCCACAGCAGATGTGGAAAATGCTGTACATGAAATTACCCTACTGTATTGTTGGAAGGGCGGTAGACTGCCCACTGGTCCCTTTTGCTTCCATTTCAGTTGTCATCACATGCAGTACAAACACTTCATGCTACGCCGTTAGCCGCAGGAGTAGCATTCACAGAGATGCATACATTTTGGAATACAAGAATGTTTACAAGAACGCAAAACACAGCTTCATTATGTGGAGCAGGAAGACAATTATTCAGTGCGACCCATGCAGCTACTGTACTTTTCTAACCACCACTGATATTGTTTGCGCTCTGAACATTCTGCTGTTTGCTTACTTGACTTTACATGCACTAGTATGTGCGTGACCAAGCCGCACCAGCTTTGCCATTGTGCAGACTGACTGCAAAATGTCCCACCTGCAGTTACATGTTTTCTTCAACTCTACGACCCGCAGGCGACCTCTTGACACTTTTCGTCAGAGGGCTCATTGCAGAGATGGTGTGTCTGTTTCACAGGTCATGGAAAGGCAAGCAGCACATCAATCAAACTAATGTGACATTTAACAAGCCCACGTTACACTGCAGGTTGCTGTTGCTAGTTTACCAGTGGGCCTCATACAGCCAGGCGTGCTGCAGCCATACATTGGTAGGTTTGCAGAGCCACCCACGTAGTCGGCAGGAGTACTTGAAATGCGGTAGCCTACCGTATGAATCCATAGGGCTGGCAACAGAAGTCGGTGTTACCAGCACACAGAGGATGCCGTACGCCTGGATATAGCTGTAACCGATACATGTGCGCTCCCACAACTATTTAAAAGTGCATTAGAAGGTGCAGACATGCAGCCACTAATGGAATCCTAAGGATACTTGCAGTGTGATTGCACATACGCCAGCCAGGTGCAGTCTCCCAGAAAACATTCATATTGCTCACCTGCAGTCATCTCGGCCAGTCCTGTGTGGCACAGATTCACCATGCAATGTTAACACAAAAAGAGAAACCACTAAAACACTCACCAACACTTACCATGTACATCTGTAATTGCTAAGAGACACCAACAATATTAGGAAAAGGAAGGGGTTGCGCAAATGGATACATAGACCAGAGAAGGGCTTTCCACACATTTATCATGAGGGCAGCCAAGGAATCAGTGACAAACGGTTGTTAACGGGATGTTATGGTTGTCATCAGTGATGTCATCATTCACATCTGTGATGTCATCTTTGATGTCATGGGTGTTAGTCTTAGCAGTGCACAGTGGTGGCGTGAGTTATGGTTGCTTAGCTTACCATAACTGGCAAATTTCTGGGGGTTTTCGGTTTTACTTTTAAGCATAGTATGAATAGGTTGTTGTTAGTGCAAAGTAGCTGTAACGTTCCTGAAACAAAAGTTTTGCACTGAAGTTGCTAGGTTGTTCTTAGGGCAACTGAAGCATAACGTCCCTTCACCAACATGTTTGCACTGAAGGTGATAGGTTTTTAATAGGAGACTGTAACCAGACCCTTCCTTTAGTCTAGTTTTTTCAGTAAAGGGGAAGGTTTGTAGTAGTGCAACTGAACCATAACATCCCTTTAACAATGTTTTTTGTTAGTGAATATATATCACACAGCCACGGTAGTGGCTGTGTAGTTATGGTTAAGTTGCTAATCCCATAGGAAGAGCACTTTTTGGGTGGCTTATAACGTCGCTCCCCCTGGACGAATCCTCACCAAACTTTGCAAAAAAATGTATATGGTCCACTCCGATTTTTTTTTGCAAAGTTTGGTGAGGCTTGGTCCAGGGGGGGGCAAAGTTATGGAGGGGGTCCCAAAATTTCTTTTTTCCCATAGAGTGAATGGGGAAAAAACGTTGCGCACGCCTACAGCCTAAACCGCTGGACGGATTTTCACCAGATTTGCGGCAGGAGCAGCGGCTTGGTCCCGAAAGCATGCTTTTGTAAATTTGGTGAAAATCTGTCCAGTAGTTCTTTTTAAAACGATCATAAGTAGGTCTAAAAAAATTAGTGATATCTATGTCTGCTCTGCGGGCACACTTCCCTGTTCGCTCCGCGGGCAGGGCACCGATTGGCTAATTGGCTAGCGTCATCCATGGACACGCAACATGTCCATCGATTGGCTGGAGTGAGGCGTGATGTGCGTCAGATTGTTCCGATGCGCCCGCCATCTTGGATCTGCCGACAGCGCGGTGGCGAACAGAGGCGAAATGAAGTTTTGGGGAGTGTTTTGGTGTGCAAGAGTGCTTGGGGAGGTTTGGGGAGTTAGAGATGGGTGAAATACTGTATTTGTTTAGGTGGCAGGTGCTACTGATGTATTCGCCCTGTCCAGGATGTTCATAATTAGTGAAAATGAGGGGTGTCCTAAGGATAGTATTCCCGTCCGTGCTGTCCGCAGGCAAGTTGAAACACGCGCGGTGTCAACGGACATAAAAATTGACCATATGCCGCAGTGAAAATGTTTGATTCTATGGGTGTGATATGCTGCGGTAGTTGTGGCTAGGGCCTAGAGTCTTGGGTGCCACCCAAGACGGAAGTTATAAGTACTGGAGTTATAAGCCACCATGGGTGTGATATGCTGCAGTGGTTGTGGGTGTGGTATGCTGCAGTGGTTGTGGCCAGGGCCTAGAGTCTTGGGTGCATGGCCAAAGACCATGCACCCACAACTGAAGTTATATGCACTGAAGTTATAAGCCACCATGGGTGGCTTATAACTTCGCTCTCCCTGGATGAATTATCACCAAACTTTGCAGAAAGTGTGATTTGGGTGGGCCCATATAGACAGTTAAAATGTTTGATTCAATGGGTGATGCACCCAAGACCGAAGTTATAAGCACTGAAGTTATAAGCCAGCAGCTATAAGTACTGAAGTTATAAGCCACCATGGGTGTGATATGCGGTGGTGGTTGTGGGCGGGGCCAAGACCGAAGTTATAAGTACTGAATTTATAAGCCACCGTGGGTGTGATATGCTCCAGTGGTTGTCGGCCATGCACCCAAGACCGAATTTATAAGCACTGAAGTTATAAGCCAGCATGGGTGTGATATGCTGCAGTGGGTGTGATATGCTACGGTGGTTGTGGCCAGGGCCTAGAGTCTTGGGTGCATGGCCTTTGGCCTCTCCTGGATGAATTCTCACCAAACTTTGCAGAAAGTGTGATATGGGTGGGCCCATATAGACAGTTAAAATGTTTGATTCTATGGGTGTGATCTATGGGTGTGATATGCTGCGGTGGTTGTGGCCAGGGCCTGAAGTCTTGGGTGCATGGCCTACGGCCTCCGGCCATGCACCCAAGACTCTAGGCCCTGGCCACAACCACCGGAGCATATCACACCCATAGATCACACCCATAGAATCGAATATCTATCAAATGTTTGCAAATCTACAGTTTCTATACTGTTTGATTTGTATAGTTTGTATGTGAAGTTTTGGCTACGTCATGTCATTAAGATTGTAGAGTTTGGTAACAAGCACTGTAGTATAACATATCCATGGAAGTGAACATTTTGTATTGTGGTGTATGGTTAGATGTTTGCTTCAATGGTTCTGTTATGCAGCAGTATTTATGTGTTCTATTACAATATACTTACTGTTTGATTTTTTGAGATTGGATATATTATTTTCATGAGTTTGGTAACTGGAGTACATATTCTTTTTCAATTTCTGTGATAAAAGAAAAGAGCATGTTAGTGTATGTATTTTCTAAAGACATATTACATTGCATAATAGACATTTCAGCTTTTTTTCTACCCTCATATTTAGTAGTTTACAAACCAGTGTACTGTGCAATTTGCTCAGTTTCTGTTTTTCAAATAATTGGGTCTATGGGAAAAAAAATCCATGTCGGATTAAAAAAAAACTTTTTTTGTTATACTACAGTCTGTTTGTTTGTTTTCAGTGTTCATGTGTTGTTTCTGGCTAATGATCTATCTGGTGACTTGTTGAAGATTTTTGGAGCAGTTAGATACATGTTGGCGTATTCTAACTCTATTTTTTTAAAATAATTTAGTGGTATTCATTTATCTGTTTGGTTGTTATAGAATCTTGGGGCAGTTAGATACCTGTTGGCATATTCTAACAGTTTATAGTTTTTTAATTGAAGTTTGTTAATGTTTAAGTACAGATTAGTTATTAAATTTTGTTTTTAAGAAGATTAAATAAGCGTTTGTAATCCCTGCTTTAGAGTAATGGTACTATCATTACATTCGAACCATCCACATTTCTTTTTTATACATGCAGTGTAGTGACCTGAATTGGTTGTGGCTCCTGCGTGGTAGATTATAACAATTGTTGTGAAGGTTTTCTTACCAAGTGATACTCGACCTTTTGTGAATCCAGTCAGCTTGCAGTTGTTTTTGGTACCATCTGCATTGTAGCGTAGAAGCATTAGTATTACGTATTTACTATGTGTTTGTATTAGTAAGGTGGAGCGATTATCTGAATTGCAGGTAGTACGTAATCTACCATGGTTTGCATTTTGTAGAAGTTGCTGAAATGGAACGGATTCACAATTAGGAATGGATACATACACAAAGCGCTCATTAGGGATTTGTTCTTGTGTCACATTGTTGCAGAGAGTGCATGTATGTTTACACATGTATGACATCTGAAAGATTTCATTTATAGGTATGTTTTGTTTTCCTGTACTTGTAGTAAGTACATTCGAAATTCTTGTGGATCTTCTTGTGAGTTTATAGTGAATTTCACCATTCCAGCACAGTAGTCCAATTCTTGTCTTATTCCATGAACACTATAAGTGTTGTCAGGATTGTTTGTTGCCTTTCTATGAAGTACTAACATTTGCAAACACAATTGGTCTGTACTGTGTAAGTAAATGTTGTCAACAATTGGTGTCAATTGAAATAGTATATTCATTGCTACATTTGCGTAGCAACTTACACCAGTTGTATTTGAAAATTTGAATGGACCAAATAGTTCTGTTTCCAAGTCATTTTTTTTGAGTGTGCGTTGCTTCTTTGAAGAAGTACCTGAGTTACTTTGAGTAATAGGTCTTCTTTGGTTGTGGTAATTGATGAAGTATTAGCTTATTTTACTCTCTTTGGAGGATTTGCAGTCAGATCCTGTTGCATTTCTGTTTCAATTAGTTAACGTTTACAACGTTTTCCTTTTTGTGGGACAGGATATGTTTTTAGAAGGGGGTGTATAGTGAACGTAGTTTATTGTATTCTAAAATGCAAGGAATATCAGCGTTTACTTTACTTGCATCAAAGTTGATTCGAAATAGACCGTCAAGTGTACGTAAGCGAGATCGTGCTACATAGCTCATACCTTCTTTAAAGACTGTGTTATCAATATCTATCAATGCTTTGTCTAGGGTAAGACCTTGTGAGATTTATGAATGGTGACTGTGTATGCTAGAGTTAGAGAAAATTGTTCTCTGTGTACATACATGTCTTTGAAGAGAAGGAATCCAGCTGTTGAGCGCCATATCCTTTTTACTTCTGAAAGTTTGTCAAAGAGAATATTGACAAAGTGAATGTTGTTGTCACGTGGGTATTGTTGAAAGCCAACAACTGTACCCAGTGCTCCATTAACTAGTCCTTGCTCCACGTCAATGTTACGTTTAAGCATTACTCTACAGTTTAAGGATAATTTTAATATTTTATCCAAAACAGCTGTGTTGGAGATATAATTTTCTAAGGTATTTAGTCTTGTTGTGGCTTGTTGACACATGGGTAGTATCATACCATGTACGTCCAGTTTATCTGTGGAGCAAATTTCAATTATTGGTTGCATTTCTTTTTTCAACATTATTTCATTGAATTTGGAACAGCTTGCAAGAGTTGGCATTAAGGACATACAATTGAAATGTTTGTGCGCTAATTGTTCCATAACATCAGTAGCACATGAGTTATGGCCATAAAGTGCATGGATGTGCTGGTTTTTTAATATTGCTTGTGCTTCTTGAGATAGTACACCAACTCTAATACTTTTTAAAATGTTGGCGTAAGTGAGGTCTGCAGATTGGCACATGTTTTCTGTTAATTCTCTGTATTGGAAATGTTTCCAAAGGTTGACATTTCCTATGCTGCAACAGTTTTACGGCCGAGTTTGTGTCCTAGGGTTTTAATAATAGGTTCACCTTTCACTGGTGTCAATTGAAGAAGATTCCGAAAACAATAATGTGTTTTCCTCCAAAGAGCTCTTCATAGTTTGCTTTAAGTACTTTTTGCAATCTGAGGTGAATCAAAGCCAACATTAGGTTGGAGACCATGCTCACCTCATCTATTAGAAGCATTTACATTTGTTTTGACACTCTGCATAGTTCCATTACAGCTTCTGTAGAAAGTTTGTAATATTCTAATTTGTTCTGGTGTTCTACTGGAAGGAGTAGTAATCGGTGTAAAGTGACACCGCCTATGTTGTAAGCAGCTAAACCTGTGGGGGCCGTTACAACAGCTGACAGTTTGTTGTTTGTCAATTGTTGAAGGAACTTGCTGATGATTTTGATTAAGAATGTTTTGCCTGAACCTGCTTCACCACTGACGTATAGTAGTATAGGTTTGTAATTTTGGCAGGTACATTCTCTATTTTCATGGTGTACACCATGTGAAATTTCTTTTGTTACTTCTTGAAAAATGGTGCACTGCTCTTTGTTCAGTTTTGATTGTAGTACAGTTAAGTCTTCTGAATCTTCTTCATAGTGACACATGGTGTTCTCTACTTCTGTCATAGCTAATTCTGCCTCATTTGCTATTAGTGGCTGTCCCAGTGGTTCTTGACTTCCTGTTGTTGAAGGTTGACTACTGTCGGGAGTGTCCTTATCTAGTTGGGTCTGGAGTTCTTTGTGTTGCTGTTCATTGTGCAACATTGTTTTTTACTGCGTAAGGTTTATATCAGTGATTGTGCTTTCATTTGCTTTGAAAGCGTCTTCGTAGGAGTCATAGTTTTCTAGTATCTCTTTTTCTTTTCTCCATGGTTTAAAAAGTTGTAGCAGGGACATGTAATATAGTTCTTTCTGTTGAGGAGTTTTTATTGACAATTAGATATGATTAAGCTTTGTTTGGTAAGTTTCACTAAGCTGCCTTCACAATCTATCAGTCTATATCTACCTTTTTTTTCATCAGGTGTTATATTATTTTTGTATGTGAAGTTTTGGGCTATGTGGTATAGACACATGGTTTCCAAAGTGGTACACCTGTTCGGGTAGTATGTGTCTAGTAAATTGTTTTTCAACATTTCTTGGCTGTTGGGATCATTTTTGGCTATTGTTTCTATGTCCTCATATGATTTGAGAACTCTTTTTCTAGATTTAGCAGGGCCAAGACTTAGCCATAATATATTTTCAGATTTTCCATACAAAGCAGTACCGGTTAAACGATCTGCAGCTTCATAGGAGCCACATTCTCTATAAGAGAGCATTTTTATGCCTAAGCTGTACAATTTCTGAGATAGTGTTTTGTCTGATGATAGGTCATTCCAGAGGTCTTGAAGCTCTGTTTTTTCTTCTTTTGTTAAGTAGGCTGTAACATATCGTGCAACTGCAGTGGAATTGTCTGCAATGTACTGCACATCTATGTTTGCATTCCATCCGAGGGCAATGATTGTATTGTAATCATTGATATATTTTGATTCTTCTGTTCTTTTTATGTATTCTTAGGTGATTTAGCTTTAACACTATGTCTAACTGAAGACATGAAGTTGTTCACTTCACCTGTTTCTGTAACTGGTCTAGGGAAAGCAAAGCAGCATTTGGTGTAGAATTTCCCTTTGTTTCTGTATTTGCGACGACAATATTTGCCACATTTGTGTCTTTGAAATTGTAAAATGTGTACATGAAGATCACTATTTGTTGCTTTCGATGGAATTTCACAGGTGACATATTTTTCAATAAACTGTAAAACAGTGGAATCACTAATTTGACCAAATTTAGGAGCATCTGTAATCCATAAAAGCATGTGGATATGTGGTGCTCCTCTGGCTTGGTATTCTTTTTTCCAAAAGAAGTGTTGCACTTCTCAGAGGGGAGGAACAGTTTTATTACAAATAAAGTGTGGCATAGTAATGAAACGATGATGGAAATATCTTGAAACATTAACAGGATCTAGAGAGCAAAGTCCTCCAGGAGTTAGTATATCTATGTTTGTTTTTTTGTTTTTTTTGATATGCGTAGGAAATCATGTAAATCTTCCCATGCATATTCTGCACAACTTAATGTTGCAAACCAAGTGGGTGGGCCAAGGTTTCTTATCATACAATGTACATCTCCGTGACGTCGGAACCAGTACTCTTTCGTACCATGTTTGCAAACAGATTTGTAATGCTTGATTGTAAAACCTCATTTTTTTCTTGCACTTTTGGTATTAATTGCGTAGCTGACATATTTTGAAAGTGAGTTCCTGATTTCAATGTGTGCAACTCCGTAACATAGAGTTGCTAGTTCACGTTCAAAGAGTAGGTGGAATATGTATTCCACATTTTGTCTAAATCTGGGATCTTCAGAATACATTCGTAACGAGCGGTATTCTGATGCTGTTATCTGAGTGTGTCTATCATTGTACCTTCCTCCTTTGCCAGTAGGAAAGAGTAGAGGAAAAGCACGTGCTTCTATACTTTTTTCCCACATGCTGATTGGTGATCCTTTGGTTTGTCGTATTTGGTGCGTTTCTAGTGCATCATCTATGGTGTCATTAGAGTGTAATGGATGAATTGTATAATGGTCTAAAATATTGGATACTGTAGCAGGATCTAGAAGTTCAAATTGACGAGTTTCTGGTGACTCTTGAATTATTTCAGTTGTTTCCCTTAAGTTTTCTTCAATATTTATTTCTTTGCAGTATTCATTATTGTCTTTTAGATATTGCAAGGCTTGTCTAACTTTATGTAAGTCAACGAGTTGTTGCACTTTTTTTTGTCTTTTGTTGGTACACCATTTACTAAGACAATTAAAGATTGCTGTATTGGACGTTGCACTCCCAGAGTGTGCACATTTTCTTTCAGATCTAATGGTAAATAAACTACTTTGCCACAAATGCCTTTCACCAATTCAGAGGGAGGTAATTTTGCTGTTTTTGGTTCAAGGCGTATTATTGCTTGAAATGGGTGCACTGTTTGAATTATGATGCTCTCATATAAATTGAGTTGTTGCAGGGGTTTTGGTAGTGGGAATAATTCCAAGTTATTTGTGATAGCACGTGAAGGAGTTTGGTTGTTGACAAGTTTTGTAGTGCAGTAACTGCAAAGTATTAAGGGGTCAGTTATTTCGTATGTGTTTTCTGCTACAAGGTAGAGAGCTCATTCAAACCTTTTGGAATCTTCATTGTCTTCTATTTTGTATGTTATGTCTATAGTTTTTGTGTTACTTTTATAAAAAGAACTGCGGAAACAGACACACACATGGTTTGGTACTTCAGCGGATGTACTTTTAAATGTTAGTATTTCTTTTTTGTATGTGTGTAGTAGAAGGTTGCCATGTGCAGAATTGTTGCTAGTCTGTTGTAAAGCTATTGCATTTTGTAATTGGCTTTCACTTCCAAAATATTTTCTCTGGATATGGTCGGTTTCTTTGAGTAGGTCTTTGGGTGCGCCATGTAGAAGAGAGTTATTTAAATTGGCTAGTGCTAAAGTAGGACTTTTAGCATAGTACAGTTTATTGACTAGATTTCTTATAGTTGAATGATGTGTTGATATCATTTTGATATGATGGAAGGTGCTTTTGCAAATAGGTCCTGAAATGCAGGCTAATGAATGTCCTTGTAGTCCTGTGTATTTGCGCACTGGACAGGTATCCATATTTTGCAGCACTTTCATTTTGATTTTGTCTTTGCCTTTCACATACCAATTGAGGAACTGGCATAAAGATTTGAAAGATTTTTTGGGAATGTTACACATTGACGTACATGGCAATTTGTATACTGGACGTTCTGGTTCTGTTGAATGGAGAGGTAATTCTGAGTTGCCTGGGAATATTTTTGTAAGCAGTATTTCTTGTTCCATTATGGTATTATTAATTTTTCCATAACCTCGTCCACTGCTATAGATGGCAATTGTGTTTGTTTGGTTTTGTTTGTATGCTTCTTCATTAAAATATGGTTCTGTGCTCCTGGTGTGACTCCATTCACCTCCACAGATATTTAAGAAGTTATTTTTGTTGTCATTCCGTTTATTGAGAAGTTTTTTTTGTAATTTAGTAGTTAGTTTTGTTAGTGCTTTCATTCTGTTTAACACTAAAATGAATAACTTTCTTTTGAGAAGGATTGCACTGTCTATTAAAGGTTCTAAGATACATTTTCTACAGTAGGTTTGAAGGGTTGTGCATGATTTGTCTCCTGTTTTTATAAGATTCTGAAGGACTCTGTCGTGGAACATTTTTGCTAAAATACTTTTTTTTAGTATGGTTACTTGCTAGTATATCAAGATTTATAGAAGCAGTTTTAGCAGTAGTGGTAGCCGAATTCTTGTTAAGCATTTTTTGTTTCGTTTTACATTTTGATAGAGGAGGCAAGGTTTCTGCACTAGAAGCTTGTTTTGTTTCACTAAATGACTGTATCAGCTGTTTTGTTTGAACGTTTTGTACAATCTCTTGTAGAGATGGATGCTTATTTTGGACACTTTTATTTTCATTTGCTCTATTCTGCGTTGCTTTCTATAGACTTGTTTGGCATTCTTTGGGGTCTGTTGAAAAAATAAAAGAAGGTATGGGTTGGGCCGTTCTGCAATGTATGTGTGCTGTGTGGATGAGTGTCTGAGTATGATGGGAAAGATGTATGTGGTGGTGTGTGATTGTGCATTGGGCAGTTACAATTAGTTGGGAGGGCTATTCTTCTATTTGTGTGTTACTAAACCGTGGTTCAGATGAGAGTAGAAAGTGAGCTAATGGTGAGGAGAAGCATTAAAAGTAAATGTAATGGTATAAAATTAAAACAGTTCTTTGTTTTGTAGTACTAACATTCTAAGGGTTGAGTATGCTATTTGTGTTCCAATAAAACGGGGATTTGTGTGCCTTTCTGCCTGCTAATCTCTGTTTAATAAATGGGGATTTGTGGGCAGAATGGTTCAGAAATCGCTGTTCATTACTGCTTTGTTGGTGCGCAAATTACATGAATGAAGCACACAGTGTGTTTGAGGAACAGTAAGAATATTAAGGTAGTATTGTACTTACTAATTTTTTGTGGAATGAGCAGGTTTCTTCAGATATATTGTTTGGAGTTCAGATGCTGATGATTTTCAGGAGAGTGGTCTTCACTGCAATTGTAAAAGAAAGAAGTTAGTAATTTTGTGTGTTTATAGCACTGATGTTAATGTAGACGTTGATTTTTATGTTTTTGTGGTGGTATTCTTGTTTGATATCTGAACATAGTGTATGCATGCATTTCATTTGACCATGTGCAGCCTTTATATTTTATTTACAATATGTTAGTTCAACATGCTTTGCAAATGAGTAGAATTTTAAGTGCAAGAAATTCACTTTGTTTTTTAAAGGTGTGTTGTAGATAGCAGACAGGTTTGCAAGTGACAGTTGATTATAGTAGATGGGAAAAATGTAAATAAGTTCATTTTATAGGTAGACATGCCAACAATCGGGAGCCCCTGAGAGGGAGATTTCACCACAGCAATCGAGAACATTTATTTTTCCCATAGGATTGCATTGGGATTAGCATTAATTTAGACGGGAAACAGTAAAAAATAGTGCGATTTTTCAATGAAAAATCGGGAATCTCACGCCTAAATCGGGAGGGTTGGCATGTATGTATAGGATATGCGGGAGACAGTAAAAAATAGTGTGATTTTTCAATGAAAAATCGGGAGTTTCGCACTTAAAGGTTTAGTGGCATTGCTCTGTTTATATGCATTCATAAGAGTTGTACATGTACACTGAATAAAATATGCATACCTGTAGTTTGTATTCATGCATGTGGCTATGCATGGAGCTGTAAGTATAAATCCTGGAGACTTGGACAGTAGTTTTTGTAGTAGGTTCTGTCCAATGATATGAGACTTGTACTCAGAGTGATCAACAGTACATTTGAAGTGTGGAACTCTGATGATCGAGTTAGATGTAGAGGTCTTGGATGTGATTGTTGGATGGTTGTGTGACTGCTTAGCTGTATCCAATGAGGGAATGGCACTGAGAGTGATGTGGAAAGGGTAGAAGGGCTGGCTAAGAGTTACGTGCCATGCGGACACCGCAGCTGTCCGCGGATAGGGCGTGCCACATCCAGGGTTTTCCAGCAAATCCAGTATGGAAAGGGAACTGTAGGAATCAGCCAATCAGATGTTGATGTTGTGGATTTGTGTAGTAAGAGAATGTGTGTAGTGAAGATGGCAGAGGTGGGAAAAGTCAGGGTGTTGGTGCTCGGAGATATGTTTGTCCATGGTTTACAGCAGTATGCTCAATGCAGGCATGTGGCAAACAATTTCGATGTTAAAGGAGTGGAAGTGGTGTGGAGCGCTGTGCCTGATTGCAATGTACAGGCAATTGTACAAGTTTGTGAAGATATGTGCAGGATAAACAGTCCCCATCTGGTAGTTTTGCACTATGGGGCTTTCCATTTGGGCTACGTCAGTGCCCCTCCTTTGTTGGCAGATTTGGAACAGTTGGTTCAAGCAGTAATGAACATCCTTCCAAATGCGAAAGTAATTTTTTCTGGATTACTACCTAGGGCAATATGGGACAATAGTTCTGTTTTCTGTCCTCAGCAAAACATTGTTAGGTGTGCAATCAATCGAGGCATGTGTGCTTTCATGCTTAGAGCTGGTATGTTTTTTGTAATAATGAGAATATTATTTCGAGTAATGCTATTTATTTTGAAGAAGATGGCATTTCTTTATCTTTTTTGGGAAATGCGATGCTGTTTTGGAATGTAAGGTTTGCTTTGGAGAAGGTTATGTGAAGATTTTAGTTGTAAAGTAAGAAGAAAAAAACCCCAAAAAAATACAAAATAACAGGTGTCTGTCAGGCATCTGCAAAAAAAACAAAAAAACGGCTCTTTTCAGAGCCCACCTCAAAGGGGAAATGGGGCACACAATTTAAATGTACATTCACCACGCTCAGATTTTTTATATGTCCGCGGACAGCGCGTATTACATATGGGGATTCTGTGGTGGAGAGGCATGCAAATGAGAATGAGCAGAGCTAGGGATTGGTCAGTAAAATTTACTGGGTGTGTTGTGTAAGCAGAGATTTTGTCAGAATGTCTTTTTCCTGAGAGAAGAACAGATAGCTATGGCTGTGTGTTTTCGAAAACAGATTATCTGGATTTAGGGAGACTCATGGATACATTGGCTGGAGGTGCATGCAGAACGTTGTGGAGTAGCTGCAGATCTTGGATTCCCTCATGTGGAAGTGCTCTGGCATGGAGTGCGTGGAATGAAGTGGCTGGATTTGGTACCTCTCTGTGCTACTTTAGAGACAGAGCATCATCCAGACATAATTATAATTAATTGTGGAGGGAACAGTTTATGACATGTGTCTGGAATTTCTTTGCAATTTGCAATGAAAGAAGGTTTTGAGAAGGTCATGGACATGTTTTCTAATTCCCAAGTAATTTTTTCTCGTATTGCGCAAAGACAAATGTGGCTGCGTTCTTCTTTATTTGGTCCACAAATGGAGAAAGCGAGGCGCAATGTCAATAAGGCTGTTTGTGCCTTTCTAAGAGATGTTGGCATGTCCTCTTTTCACAATGAAAATATTATGTTTCGTAGCACATAAGTTTTTTGCAGAGATGGAGTCCATCTTACTTATGCTGGCAATCAGATTTTTCTGAGAAATGTACAAAATGCATTGCGACCTTTTTTGGAATTAGAGTCACCTATTTTGCAGTAGATGTTGACGATTTAAAGTTTTTCAAACACAGAAAAACACCACCAAAAGGCTCTTTTCAGAGCCACCACTTGCTCCCAGAGAAAAGTGCATTGGTTTTGCTAGGGCAGCACCCTAAAATTTTATATGTCCTAGGACTGTCCGCGGACTTCCAAAAAATATACGGTGCCCTGCATTGTTTATTTGCCACTTCTATTTTTAAACTGTGAAAGGCGGTTCTGAAAAGAGCCTTTTTTTTATTTTTGTTGTTTTATATTTTTTGTTTTTTTTTACACATGACACACTAGGATAGGAGGGGAAAGGAGGGTAATGAAGGGACACCAACGACGGGGATAAGAAAGGGCGGGTGGAGACAGGAAGATGTAGGGTGGGCATTACTTAGGTAGGTAGCAGGTCTTCTGGTGCTCTGTGACCGTAGACTCGAAAGCACTTCGAAGACTGTCCCCCCTGCAGAGTACTGCGTCGCAGTGCATACACAATATTGTGACGCTCGAAAGGTAAGTGTCAACAGCATCGTGAATGTCCTGTGAAGCAGCTGGAGGGATGCGCTCTCCCACAGGAGTGTCTCTTATGGTGAGAGGAGCGGAAATGAAGGATGCTGTAGAGGAACTCAACCTACTACATTTATCGCAAGTTACAACATTGGGAATGTCCGCACTGTGGAACGACGTTAGGTGTCGCCTCATGGATGTCGTACCAAAGCTGTACGAACCACGTCTCCCACGACTCAGCACCATTTCGCACTGGTTACATGTGACCTTGTTCGCACGTGCTTTTGGTACGTTACCATGAACGGTAAACAACCACCACACCCAAGACTCCCGCCGAGTGCTGGTAATAGGGAGTTCCTCGACCTCATTCTCTTCATCCTCTTCATCCTTGTTCTCTACATCCTCACACGTGTTCCCCTCTGCAGGCCCTTGGGAGGTGGTGGTGGTGGAGGGTTTGGGGTTGGTACTGAGGCAGATGTAGCAACAGCAGCCATGGATGCCATCAGGGTTGATGATATAATCTCAGCAAGTGCAGCAAAGGCACCAAAAGTCAATCTGCAATAGCCAGAAGTACAATAAAGATCAGCTCTGGGGTGTGGCCTTTTACAGGGGTGGAGGGGTACGCTTTGCGAACAGATCGAACACCCAAAAAGGTTCAAAAAGTTACAAAAAGTATGTGGAAAACCAGGGCCATTGTCTGGGACATGTGCAATGGTGAATTTTTACTGTAAAATAATTTGGATTGTCTGAATAAGTTCTTTTAAAATGTTGGCGAACCGGACAGTGTCTGCAAATTAGGACAAACGCTCAGCGTGGGTGCAGTCACATGATGCCGTCGGAAACACGTCTGCAAAGGGAACGGGTGTCCGCAGGACACCCAATGCACGGGAACGGTCGTGCGCATGCGTGCGGGTGTTCTATAGACAGCGTTTGGGTCCTGAAGCTAATTAAAAGTGCAACACAAGTGAGAACGACAGTTACGGACAGGCGCGATGTTCACAGGATTTACGGGTGTGGTGCGCATGTGCGTAGATGTTCTGCAGACTGTACGGCCAGGTATAATCTCCATAGGATGCCTCCATTTTGTTTGACTATGGACATCCCGGACACCGCGCGTGTACTTAGGACAGTTTCAACTTGGCTGCAGATGGTACGGACAGGTATAGTGTCCTTAGGATTCGTCCATTTTGTTCACTTACGGATATCTCAGACACCAGGTGTGTTCCAAGAACAGTTCCATCTTGGTTGCAAATGGTACAGACAGGTATAGTGTCCTTAGAAAATGCCCATTTTGTTAATTTACGGACATCCCGGACACCGGGTGTGTTCTACGAACAGTTCCATCTTGGTTGTGAATGGTACGGACAGGTGTAGTGTCCTAAGGACATCCTCATTTTGTTAATTACGGACAGCCCGGAAAGGCACGCTGTTTGCGGAGATTCTAGCTGCTTTTTGAAAAAAGATGAGACACAAAGAATTTCATTAAAAGAAACATAATATTTTTTTTTATTATATACATATACACAATTTATGAAAGAGAGGGGGAAGCAGAAACTGATTCAAATACAGGGGAATTAGGGGTTTGGAGAGGATGGATGGGAGGGGATGAAGGGATGGAAGTCTCATCAAAAGGTTTTTCTTGCTGTTGAGGGTTTGGGGATAGTTCACTGGGACGTGGAGAGGGGGAACAGGTACATGTGGGACAATGGTATTTAATTTTTTCTTCTATGTGGTCCTCTACAAAGTGTTTCAAACCATTGAAATTTTCCTTGAGCATGTCTATTTTCTGTTCCATGCATTGCAGAGTCTTTTCCAATGTGTCTTTTGGTGTATTATTTTCAATGTTTGTATGGTCTGTTAAAAATAAATATATATATGTTAAGTACACATAAAGTAATGATTATTAATTTGCTTATATAGAGAAGTGTCTACCATTATTATCACTGTGTTCAGACATATCCTCACGTGGAAAATGTTCCTCAAGCCACTCCAAAGTACTGCACATTTGTGTGTGAAAAACAAAAATATATTAATTGTAGTGTACCTAATACAAAAAGTTTAGAACTATATAAGAAAAATGAAGTTTACTTACTAGTTTCTGGTAAGTTGTATTCGTAGTGTTGTGTAGGTCTACTGTTGCTTCTAGCTCTGCAGTTTCTGTGAGGTAATTGTGTTGGAGGCATATCTTTTTTGTTTGGTATATTCCATTTTATTACATATGGTATTTAAATGGATGGTTGATGTGTTAGATTTGTAGGTTCCACTGCCTATTTATTATTACATATAATGTGTTTATGTGCTGCTTTTTGAACTTGTGGAGTGTTTATATGGTTTGATACAAAAATGTAAGATACCCCCTGAGTGTTTGGGTAGTGTTGATGTCATCCGCGACCGTTCGCGGACATACGCACAGTCCGCGGACATCAAAATCACTAGCTGGGGGTTCAGTATGTTCTATGTTACATGTATATAAAGTAAGGGCATCCTAGTAAACATCTATCAAATTCACACCATGAAAATGTATATTCAGTAAAAAAAGTTGTTAAAGGGACGTTATGGTTAAGTTGCGCTATTAAGAACCTATTAAATTCAGTAAAAAAAACATTGTTAAAGGGACGTTATGGTTCCAAGTATAACCGAAAACCCCCTGAAAATTCGCCAGTTATGGTAAGCTAAGCAACCATAACTCGCGCCACCACTGTGCACTGCTAAGACTAACACCCAGGACATCAAAGATGACATCACAAATGTCATTGATGGTTTATAGTAATAAAACCGAAAACAAAAATCCCGAATACAATAATCTCGAATCCAAAATCTCGAAAAAAAAAAAGTCGAATTTTTTTTTAATGACGTTTTTTGTTCGAAATGGGGGGGTTCCCCCCCCAACCCCCCTTTTTTCTATTTTTTTTTTATTTTAACCCATTTTTTTTACTTACCTGACCCCAAAAAAGCATATAATTAAATAAATAAAAAATTCGACTTTTTTTTTTTCGGGATTTTGGATTCGAGATTATTGTATTTCGAGATTTTTTTTTCGGTCTTTTGACCGACCACCGTCATTGATGGCATCACTGATAAAACTTACATAATATTCGGCATTTCCATTCTCTTGGGGTAACACAGACACTCTGTTCAGGTCAACGAATTTTCAGAAAATCAAATTGCATGTTCCTTTGTCCAGTTTTGGAATGGTGAACCTTATCATATTTGACAGTGTTACATCCCTCCCTTCATGCATTCCTTTGGGAATCCTCCCTTTGTTTTAAGGCCGAAAAACAATTGAACCTTATACTGTGTACGATGAGTGGGTTTGCTCAGCTCGGAAGCAAAATTTCAATGGTTCTGACTTTCACTCAGAATGGGAGCCAATAGCCCTTCAGACCATAGTGGCATTAGAAATATTTTTGAAAAACATCTGAATTGTTTGCTACCATTCAGCTATGCGAGCAACATTTCTACAGATTTACTTTGTTCCTCTGGAGAACTTTGCACTTTCCCAGCGACTCCCACAGCGAGGCCACACCACCTATCAGCTCAGCCCATCTCCTCTTCATACGGCAAATCACGTAAACATTTTTCAAAGGAGCAAGTCTCGAGCCCTGACAAAATGTGTTCGTATGAGAATGTCCGAGCAAACCCTGCTGCAACCCCCTCCGGCCAGACCTTGGTCCCCTGACCCCATGACCGCAGTTATATATTAGAGGCCTATAATTTGTTCCAAATCTGCCAACAAAGTAGGGGCACTGACATAGGACAAATCCAAAGCACCACAGTGCAAAACAACTACATGTGGACTGTTCACCCTGCCCATATCTCCACAAACTTGTACAATTCCCTGTACATTGAAACCAGGCACAGTGCTCCACACCACCTCCACTCCTTTAACATCAAAATTGTTTGCCACATTCCTGCATTTAGCATACTGCTCCAAAGCATGCACAAACATATCTCCAACCACCAACATCCTGACTTTCTTCACCTCTGCCATCTTCACTACACCCAGCTTCTTTCAACACAAACCTCAACCTCAACACCTGATTGGCTGATCCCTATAGTCCCCTTTCCATGCTGGATTTTCTGAGAAACCCCGGATGTGGCACGCCCTATCCACTGACAGCCGCGGTGTCCGCGGGGCACGTAACACTGGGGCAGCCCTTCTACCCTTTCCACTTCACTCTCTGCACCATTTCCTCATTGGCTACTATTAAGCAGTCACACAATCATCCACCAATCACATCCAGGTACTCTATATCTAACTCTATCATCACAGATCAGCACTTTAGATGTACTATTGATCACTCTCAGTACAATATCCCTGTGACTGCAAAGGTCCTACAGCAACAACTACTATAAAACTCCCCAAGATTTCTACTTGCAGATTCATGCACATCCACATGCATGAACACAGACTACAGGTATGAATATCTTCTACCCAGTACATGTACAGCTCTTCTAGGAATACATATAAACAGAGTTACTGCCACTTACCCTGTATAAACTATCACATTTTTCCCATCTGCTATGATGAAGTGTCAATTGCAAACGTTTCTGCTCTCCAAATTTTTGTTTAAACACACAGCTATCTAAAAATGTTTTATTTCATATTAAAAGATGAGAGAAATAACAGTATAATTTTGAGAAAGGTTGTCCAGTGTGTTATAAAATTACACGCAGCCAGGATGAGTACATGCATCTTCATTCAAGCACACACACACAGACAATATCATTAGAAAGTCTCCCAGCTCAAACAACACCACTGCCTCTATATGAAATCCTTCTGCTTTATTTCCCACACCTTCACAAATGCATACATTGCAGGCTTTACTGTACAATCTCTGCAATTTACCTTGTAAAAATAGCAAAAAATGCATATGATTATTTCTTCTATCTCTTAACATCCAATAACATAACATTAAAAAAAACAAGTATGCTCTATACGTTTACTATTATACTCATTTGTAAAACATATTCAACTAAGAGATTCTAAATAAAATATACAGGATGCACATAGACAAAGGAAAGTGCATGTGCATACTATGCTCAGTTATAAGAAAACACCACTACTACAAAAACAAAAAAAAACAATGTCCACATTAACAAAACTGCACACATATTCACAAACTTCTTTCTTTTACAATTGCAGTGAAGACCACTCTCCTGAAAAGCAGCAGCGTCTGAAGTACGAACAAGAACTTAGAAGAAACCTACTCTTTCCATACAAAAAATAAGTGCAATACTAACATAATGTTCTAACTGTTACTTAAACACACTAGCATTTTAGTATAGTAGAACAAACAAGTGTATTAACCCTTTACCATTAGATGTAGTATTAGTGCTTCCCCTTACCAGCTGCATACTTTATATTGTCATCTGAAGCCTAGTATATTAACATACAAATACAAGAATAGCCTTCCCAACTTGATGTAGCTGCCCATTGCACAATCACACACCTCCACAATCATCCTTACCACAATAATCAGACACTCATGCACAAAGCATGCATACACTGCACAACAGCCCAACCCACACTTTCTTTTTCTCCAACAGGCCCCAAAGAATGCCTATCAAAAAGCAACTCCGTAGAAAGCAACGCAGAAGTAGAGCAAATCAAAATAAAAGTCTACAAAATAAGCATCTATCTCTAGCAGATTTTCTGTAAAAATGTTCCAACAAAACAGCTAATACAGTCATTAAGCGAAACAAAACAAGCTTCCAGTACAGAAACTTTGCCTCCTCTATCAAAATGTAAAACGAAACAGAAAGTGATTAACAGGACTTCAGTTAATGCGACTGCTAACGCTACTCCTATAAATCTTGATGTAGTGGCAAGTAAAGTAACCATACCAACAATTCTTTTTACAAAAAATGTTCTGCAACAGAGTCCTTCAGAACCTTATACAAACAGGAGAGAAATCATGCACAACCCTTAAAACCTACCGTAGAAAATTCATCCTAGAAGCTCTCACAGACAGTGCAATCCTTCTCAAAAGGAAGTTATTTATTTTAGTTTTAAACAGAATGAAACCACTAACAAAACTAACTACTAAACTACAAAAAAGACTTCTCAATATACGGAATATCAACAAAAATAGCTTCTTAAACATCTGTGGAGGTGATTGGATTCACACCACGAGCACAGAACCATATTTGAATGAAGAAGCATATAAACAAAAGCAAACAAACCCAATTGCCATATATAGCAGTGGACACGGGTATGAAAAACTTAATAACACCATTATGGAACAAGAAACTCTGCTCACAAAAATATCCCCAGAAAACTCAGTATCACCTCTCCACTCTACTGAACCAAAACATCCAGTCTACAAATGGCCGTGCACATCAATGTGTAACATTGCCAAAAAATCTTTTGAATCTTTATGCCAGTTCCTCAATCAGTATGTAAAAAGTAAAAACAAATTCAAAATGAAACTACTACAAAATATGGATGACTGTCCAGTGCGCAAATACACAGGACTACAAGGACATTCATTAGCCTGCATTTCAGGATCTATTTGCAAAAGCACCTTACATCATATCAAAATGATATCAACACATCATTCAACTATAAGAAATCTGGTCTGTAAACTCTACTATGCTAAAAGTCCTGCTTTAGCACTAGCCAATTTAAATAACAATCTTCTACATCGTACAGCCAAAAAACTACTCGAAGAAATAGAGCAGATCCAGAGAAAATATTTTGGAAGTGAAAGCCACTTACAAAATGCAATAGCTTTACAACAAACTAGCAACTACTGTACAAATACCAACCTTCTATTAAACACATACAAAAAAGAAATACTAAAGTTTAAAAGTACTTCCGCTGAAGTACCAAACCATGTGTGTGTGTGTTGCCGCATGACTTTTTATAAAAGTAGCACAAAAACTGTAGAGATAGCATACAAAATCGAAGACAATGAAGATTCCAAATGGTTCCAATTAGCTCTCTACCTTATAGCAGAAAAACAAATACGAAATTACTGACCCCTTAATACTTTGCAATTACTGCACTGCAAAACTTGACAACAACCAAACACCTTCACGTGTTATCACAAATAACTTGGAATTATTCCCACTACCAAAACCCCTGCAACAACTAAATGTATATGAGAGCATCATAATTCAAACAGTGCACCCATTTCAAGCAATAATACACCTTCAACCAAAAACAGCAAAATTACCTCCCTCTAAATTTGTGAAAGGCATTTGTGGCAAAGTAGTTTATTTACCATTAGATCACAAAGAAAATGTACACACTCTAGGAGTGCAACGGCCAATAGATCAATCTTTAATTATCTTAGTAAATGGCATACCTACAAAAGACAAAACAAATTTGGCAACAACTCATGGACTTACATAAAGTTAGACAAGCCCTGCAATGTCTAAAAAAACAACAATGAATACTACAAAGAAATTAATATTGAAGAAAACCTGAGAGAAACCATTGTAATAATTCAAGAGTCACCGGAAACTGGTCAATTTCAACTTCTAAATCCTGCTACAGAATCCAACATTTTAGACCATTATACAATTCATCCTTTACATTCTAGAGACACTATAGATGATGCAATGGAAACGTACCAAATGTGACAAGCCAAAGGATCTCCAATCAGCATATGGGAAAAAAGTATAGAAGCATGGGCCTTTCCTCTACTCTTTCCTACAGGAGGAAGGTACGATGATAGACCCACACAGATAACAGCATCAGAATATCACTCTTTACGGATATATTCTGACGACCCCAGATTCAGACAAAACGTGGAATACAAATTTCACCTTCTCTTTGAAAGTGAACTAGCAACTCTATGTGACGGAGTTGCACACACATTAAAATCAGGTACCCATTTTCAAAATATGTCAGCTACACAATTATTACAATAAGTGGAAGGAAAAGATGAGGTTTTACAGTCAAGTATTACAAATCTTTGAGCAAACATGCGTGGTACGAAAGAATACTCGTTCCGACGTCACGAAGATGTACGCTGTATGATAAGAAACCTTGGCCCACCCACTTGGTTTGTTACATTAAGTTGTGCAGAATATCCATGGGAAGATTTACACAATTTCCTACGCATAGCAAACAAAAGCAAAACAAACTTAGATATAAAAACACCAGGAGAACTCTGCTCTCTAGATACTGTAAATGTATCAAGATATTTCCATCATCGCTTCATTGCTATGCTACACTTCATTTGTAATAAGACTGTTCCTCCCCTCAGAGAAGTTCAACACTTCTTTTGGAGAAAAGAACACCAAGCCAGACGAGCACCACACATCCACATGCTATTATGGATTAAAGATGCTCCTAAATTTGGTCAAGACAGTAATGCCACTCTTTTGCAGTTCATCCAAAAATATGTCACTTGTGAAATCCTTTCACAAACAACACATAGTGACCATCATGCACAAATTTTACAATTTCAAAGACACAAATGTGGGAAATATTGTCGTTGCAAATATAAAAAAAAAGGGAAATACTACACCAAATGCCGCTTTGGTTTCCCTAGACCAGTTTCAGCAACAGGTCAAGTAAACAACTTCATGTCTTCAGTCAGACATAGTGTCAAAGGTAAAACACCTAAGAACACATATTACATAAAAAGAACAGAAGAATCAAAATACATCAATGATTACAATGCAATCATTGCCCTCCTATGGAATGCAAACATAGATGTGCAGTACATTGCAGACAATTCCACTGCAGTTGCACGGTATGTCACAGCCTCCTTAACCAAAGCAGAGAAAACAGAACTTCAGGACCTCTGGGATGACATATAATCTGACAAAACACTATCACCGAAATTGTACAGTTTAGGCATAAAAATGCTCTCTAATAGAGAATGTAGCTGCTATGAAGCTGCAGACCAGAAAAATCTGACAATATAGTATGGCTAAGTCTTGGTCCAGCTAAATCTAGAAAAAGAGTTATCAAATCATATGAGGACATAGAAACAATAGCCAAAAATGATCCCAACCGCCAATACATTTTGAAAAACAATTTACTAGACACATACTACCCAAACAGGAGTACCACTTTGTAAACCATGTGTCTCTACCAGGTAGCCCAAAACTTCACATACAATAATAATATTAAACCAGATGAAAAGAAAGGCAGATACAGAGTTGTAAATTGTGAAGGCAGCTTAGTGGAACTTACCAAACGCAGCTTAATTAATCATATCAAATTGTCATTAAAAACCCCCTCAACTTAAAGAACTTTATTAAGTGTCCCTACAACTTTTAAACCATGGAGAAAAGAAGAAGAGTTACTGGATACGTATGACTCCTATGAAGATGCTTTCAAAGCAAATGAAAGCACTATAACAGACGTAAACTTTACACAGTACCAAACAATGTTGCACAATGAACAGCAACACGAAGAAGAACTCCAGGCCCAACTAGAAGTGGACACTGCTGACAGTAGTCAACCTTCTGTAACAGGAAGCCAAGAACCACTTGGACAGCCACTAAAAGCAAATGAGGCAGAATTAGCCAAGACAGAAGTAGAAAACACCATGTGTCAATATGAACAAGCTACAGAAGAAGGCTGTACTGAAATCACAACTGAACAATGAGCAGCGTAGCATTTTCCAAGAAATAACAAAACAAATGGAACATGGTGTGCAACATGAAAATAAAAACTGTACCTGCCAGGACTACAAACCTATACTGCTATACGTGAGTGGTCAAGCTGGTTCAGGCAAAACATTCTTAATCAAAATCATCAGCAAGTTCCTCCAACAATTGACAAACAACAAACTGTCAGCTGTTGTAACTGCCCCCACAGGTTTAGCTGCCTACAACACAGGCGTTGTCACTTTGCACTGATTACTACTCCTTCCAGTACAACACCAAAACAAATTAGACTATTACAAACTTTCCACAGCAGCTGCAATGGAACCACACAGAGCTTTCAAACAAATGAAAATTATACTAATAGATGAGGTGAGCATGGTCTCCAACCTAATTTTGGCTTTCATTCACCTCAGATTACAAGAGGTCCTCAAAACAGACTATGAAGAGCTCTTTGGAGGAAAACGCATTATTGTTTTCGGATATCTTCTTCAATTGACACAAGTGAAAGGTGAACCTATTTTTAAAACCTTAGGGCACAAACTGTGCCGTAAAACTCTTGGCAGCATAGGAAATGTCAACTTTTGGCAATAGTTCCAAAACAGAGAATTAACAGAAAACATGCGCCAGTCTGCAGAGCTCACTTACGCCAACATTTTAAAAAGTATTAGAGTTGGTGCACTCAAGAAGCACAATCAATATTAAAATCCAGGCACATTCATGCACTCTATGGCCCTAACTCATGTTCTACTGATGTCATGCAATAATTAGCACACTCAAATGTCATTTTTATGTCCTTGATGCTAACTCTTGCAAGCTGTTCAAAATTCAATGAAACAATGTTGAAAAAATAAATGCAACCAATAATTGAAATTTGCTCTACAGATAACTTGGCGTACATAGTATGACACTACCCATGTGTCAACAATACACAACAAGACTAAATACCTTAGAAAACTCTAACTCCAACACAGCTGGTTTGGAGAAAATATAAAAATTATCTATAAACTGTAGAGTAATGCTTAAACGTAACCTTGACATGGAGCAAGGACTAGTTAATGGAGCACTTGGTACAGTTGTTGGCTTTCAAACATACCCACGTGAAAACAACATTCAATTTGTCAATATTCTCTTTGACAAACTATCAGAAGTTAAAAGGATAGGACGCTTAACAGCCTGCTTCCTTCTTTTCAAAGACATGTATGTATGCAGAAGACAATTTTCACTAACTCTAGCATACGCAGTTACCATTCACAAATCACAAGGTCTTACCCTAGATAAAGCATTGATAGATATTGGTAGCACAGTCTTTAAAAAAAGGCATGAGCTATGTAGTACTATCACGCTTACGTATACTACACGGGCTATTTCTAATCAACTTTGATGCAAGTAAAGTAAATGCTGATATTCTTTGCATTCTAGAATACAATAGACTGCGTTCACTCTACACCCCCCATCTAAAAACCTATCCTGTTCCACAAAAAGCAAAACGTTGTAAAAGAAAACTACTTCAAACTGAAACGATACAGGATCTCACTGCAATTCCTCCAAAGAAAAAACAAGAAACTAATACTTCATCAAGTACCACAAACAAAAAAGAATCTATTGGTAAAAGTAACTCAACTACTTCTTCAAAGAAGCAACACAAACTCCGAACAAATGACTTCGACACAGAACTGTCAGGTCCATTCAAATTTTCAAATACAACCGGTGTAAATTGCTACGCAAATGTAGCAATAAATATTCTATTCCAATTGCCACCAATTATTGACATCATTTACTTACACAGTACAGACCAATTGTGTTTGCAAATGTTAGTGTTTCATAGAAATGCAACCAACAATCCTGACAACACTTACAGTGTTCATGGAATAAGACAAGAATTGGACTACTGTGCTGGAATGGTGAAATTCACTATAAACTCACAAGAAGATCGATAAGAACTTCTAATGTACTTACTATTAGTACTGAAAAACCAAAACATACCTAGAAATGAAATCTTCTAGATTTCATACATGTGGAAACGTACATGCACTCTCTGCAGCCATGTGGCACAGGAACAAGTCCCTAATGAATGCTTTGTGTATGTATCCATACCTAACGGTGAATCCATTCCATTTCCGCATCTTGTACAAAATGCAAACCATGGCAGATTATGTACTACTGGAAATTCAGATAATCGCTCCACCTTACAAATACAGACACATAATTAATACGTAATAGTAATGCATTTACGTTACAATGCAGATGGTACACAAAAACAACTGTAAGCTGACTGGATTCACACATGGTCAAGTATCACTTGGTAAGAAAACCTTCACAACAATAGGTATAATCTACCACACAGGAGCCACAACCAATGCAGGTCACTACACTGCATATATAAAAAAGAATTGTTGATGTTTCGAATGTAATGATAGTACCATTACTCTAAAGCAGAGATTACCAGCAAATCTTGTAAATGCTTACTTAATATTCTTAAAGCCAAAATTTAATACGTAATCTGTGTATGAACATAAGCAAAACTTCAACTTCAAAACTGTGCACAATTAGAGTAAAATGTAACAAGAAATACACAGTTAGAATACGCCAACAGGTATCTAACTGTCCGAAGATTCTGCAACAAGCAAACAAATAAATAAATACTACTAAAATCAAACAAGAAATATACAATTAGAATATGCAAACAGGTATCTAATTGCCCTAAAAATCTGCAACAAGCCAACAGATAGAAGATTAGCAAGAAACAAGAAATAAACAGTAAAACAATGAAAGAAATATATTGTACCACAACATAGAAGGTTTTTGTTTAATCCAGCATGGATTTCTTTTCCCACATACCCAATGATTTAGAAAACAAACACAGAAACTGAGCAAATTGCGCACTACACTGGTTTGAACTATAGTACTTGTAAAGTACTAAATATTCAGGTCAGAAAAATACAGAAATGTCTATTATGCAATGCAATAACTCATTATGAACTACCTACTCTAACATATGATCTTTTCTTTTATCACAGAGATCGAAAAAGTATGTCTGGTCTAATTACCATTTGTCATGAAAAAACTGCATACAACCACAAAAAACTCAACCAGTAAGTATAAAACAAATGGACTCACAAACACTGCTGCATAACACACCCATTCAAGCAAACATCTAACCATACACCACAATCCAAAATGTTTACTTCCATGGGTATCTTGTGATGCAGTCCTTGTTACAAACTCTACAATCTTAACGGCATAGCCTAGCCAAAACTTCACATACAAACTATACAAATAAAACAGTACACAACCTTTTGGGTTGTGGATATTTGATGGGTGTTTGATTCTATGGGTGTGTTATGCTGCGGTGGTTGTGGCCAGGGCCTAGAGTCTACTACAGCATAACACACCTATGCTGCCAAACATTTGACTGTGGTATGTGGGCTGCTTATAGGGGATATTAATTACAATCAATGCTCTACTAACAACCCAAAACCAACATCATAATAAAGTAAAATATTTAGTGGTGTATTTATTATGTCCGCGGATAGCCGCGAAGACCGCAGACATGGCGAACACATCAGGGGCACCTGCCACCTAAACAAATACAGTATTTCACCCATCTCTTACTCCACAACCCAGCCCAAGCACTCCTGCTCACCAACACACTCCCCAAAATTGCATTTTGCCTCTGTTCGCCACTACATTGCCGATCCAAGATGGCGGGCGCACCAAAACAATGTGACGCACCTCAAGCCTCACTCCAGCCAATCAGCGAACATGTTGCGTGTTCGCGGACATGACACAAGTCTATAAGCCAATCAGTGTCCTGTCCGGGAAGCGAACAGGGAAGTGTGTCCGCAGAGCGGACATAGATATCACTATTTTTTTTTGCGTTATGTTTTGGTTATTTAAGAAAAAAACTACTGGACTGATTTACACCAAATTAACATAAGCATGCTTTCGGGACTAACCTGCCGCTCCTGCCTTAAATGTGGTGGAAATCCATCCAGCGGTTTGACCTGTAGGCATGAGCAAAGTTTTGGAGAAAAAGACATTTTGGGACCACCCCCCTATAACTTTGCCCCCCCTGGACCAAACCTCACCAAGCCACCCAAAAAGTGCTCTTCCTATGGGATTAGCAATTTAACCATAATTACATGGCCGCTACCACAGGCCATGTAATAAATTCAATGAAAAAGCATTGTTAAAGGGATGTTATGGTTAAGTTGCACTAATAAAAACCTATGAAATTCAATGAAAAAACATTGTTAAAGGGAAGTTATGGTTAAGTTGCACTAATAAAAATCTATGAAATTCATTGAAAAAACTTTGTTAATGGGACGTTATGATTACAAGTAAAACCGAAAAACCTCAGAAATTTGACAGTTATGATATGCTAAGCAACCATAACTTGCCCCACCACCGTGCACTGCTAAGACTAACACCCAGGACATCAAAGATGACATCACAAATGTAAATGATCACATCGCTGATGACATCACATATCTGGGCCACTTGTTTTTGTTCACTGACATATATAGGCCAGGTGGTTTTGTTCACTGACAGTCAGAATATTAAAATTGAAAAGGTGCTATATAGACGTTAACCTTGTCATATGTTCTTAAAGTACGTTCCTTAGGGTTTAGTCTCAGCTAATGGTGCACAATCATGGGCAAATAAGTATGCCTCAAACACAGAATTCATTTGTATACATGAAGATAAACTTAAATGTTTTCTGATGATGCTGGTTCTTTCTTCCTTACTTTAGTTTCCCTGTATGTGCCTCAGATTTGTATGCATTGTGGTTCTTCATATGTATTGTTTGTACTAGCACACGTGTAGTAAATCTTGTATTGTTAGCTAGTTATTACATGTTTAACATTACTCAAAACTTGCATAAGGTACCATTCATTTCTGTACTTTCCAAAATTACAAGATTATAAATATTGTACTTCTATGGTGCATGTTGCAGCCATTGCCTATGGTTATATATGATTAGATTCCTGTATTAACAACAACACTCCAATACAATATTGTTTAGATGAGTACATTCTTTAATACATTAAGTAGTTCATGATAGGTCTACCGATCACACCTGACATCTTGTTACCAACATTATAAACACAACCCCTTGTAGGGACTTTTCATCAAAATTAATTTCAAATGTGATGTCATCAGTGATGTCATCAATTACATTTGTGATGTCATCTTTGATGTCCTGGGTGTTAGTCTTAGCAGTGCACGGTGGTGGCATACTAAGCTTACCATAACTGGTGAATTTCTGAGGTTTTCCGGTTTTACATGTAACCATAACATCCCTTTAAATAAGTTAAATACATACAAATAAGTAAAATAAATATAGAAATAAATGGATGCAATATAAATACTGTGGTTTACCTGAACCACTGATGGGGCACGGCCTAAGACCAAAGTCAACAAAAGGGGAATACAAATGGTAAGGAATTCAGATAGAAGCACAATCACAGAAGGGATAGAAATGGGGTGGGAGCAGGTGAGTGGATGTAATTCCTCCACAACATCCATAATCACACGGCGGACGCTGAGGCTTTCTGATAGGGCTATTCGGGGTCTGCCAGGCGCTGTCCATCACAAGTGACAGGTTGATACTGGGAGGTACATGCATCCTCATTCCCACCAGTTTACAAGACAGGAATTGGGCGAGGGACATATCCAAGGTGGAAAAGGGGATGTGTGCAATCCAGGAGTGAAATCACAGTGGGAAAGTGGGGGAGATCAATTGCAGAGAACAATAGTGAGGCACTGACCAGTCATGAGAATAACAGTTGCAGTTGGGGTACATAGGAGCAGTGCACTGTGTGGGGTCTGGGAGCAAAAGTAAAGCTGGAGTACATTGCTAAGTCATCAAACTGGCCCATGTGTTCCTACAAATCCAGCTCACACTTGCCTGCATGCAGCTAGATCTCTCTGATCTCATGTTTTACGTACCGGTACATGCCTGTGTTCCGATTAGTTGGCTGGGCTAGTTTTCCCTCACCCCTGCCACCTGGCCCCAGCTTTCATCTACTCAAAACAAACTCCACTCTGCTAAGTACTGGCAACCATCCAGGTGCCACATCCTTTCCTTCTCTCTCTCTCAAACCATCATCTCTAGAGCCACTTTCAATGGGAGCCATGGAAATGTAACGCACACGACCCATCTGGTCTATAGTCAGCAGCTCCCAGTGAGAGAGGGGAGCTCCACAGGTTAATGCAAGGCCTGGGGTCCTGGGTGGGAACAAAGGCCACGTCAGGCCGCCTTGGTAATTAGTGCAGGACTTGCCAGAAGTTCCTGCCCCCAGCTCTTTATTCTCGCGCCACATTCCGCTATGCACGGTGACGTGGCCCATACAGAACATTCCTCTTTTTCCTTACAACAAAATATACATCAACAATTCAACCCTCTCATTGTTCATAACTTCACTAACTTCAGTTCTCATTAACATAGTGTCTCAGCTTACCCTGGGCCTCAGGGCCACCCTCAGGTTGTATCGGCTGTGTCGCTGGAGTAGTCTGTTGCCTCTGCCCTCCTCATCTTTGTTGTCAGCCACAGGGCTGGTTGGCACATCGCCTGTATCTGCTTGGTCCACAGGCTTGGGGGTCAGCTCCGCCTCTTCCAGTGGGTGTCGTATCTGGGTGGTTGTCTCCTCGTTGTTCTCCACTTGTAATTGCCTTATGGCCTTGGGTCGTTGTTATCATTGTCCCTTCTCTCCCGGTCACCCTCCAGGGGGTGAGGTCATATTGGGTTGAAAGCTTTGACTTTGTGGTGTTTCAAAACACCTGCACCTAATCCCCCAACTGGTGCAATATTCTCTTGCTTATCGTTTGATGCTCATATGTTCATTAACAGCCTTGTCCAGGTTATTCACCCATCTGCTGGGGTGATACGGTATTGATGAGTTTAGAATAGTCCATACATCAGATCTGCCGGCGTGTGTCTGTGGAGCTGTGCAGTGTCACCCTGTAGTTCTGCAGGAACCAGTACAGGTCTACTTTCCATGGGCTGTTCTGTAGCATGTTTATTGTCCTGATAAATCCTTTGGCATCGCCATTAGCTTGTGGCCATCTTGAGATGATGTGGTGGTGATGGATGTGCAAGTCATCTAAGTACTTAGTCAACTCCTTCCCTTGAAAAGGGGGCCCATTGTCACTCTTGATGTACTTCGGTGGTACATGTGTGGCGAATATCTTTTCCAGGGTGGGAATCACTGCCTCCGCCGCTGTTGATTATATGATCTCTTCCTCAGGGTAGCATGAGTAATCATCTATGGCAACTAAAAGGTATGTCCCCTCCTGTACACAGAGAGTCCTGTCTGTAGGGTGGCATTGTAGTAAGCCATAGTTGTATCTGCTGACAATGATTCCATGATCTGTTTGAAGGCCTTTTGGCAACGAGTGCTCATGTCGCATTTGGTGTTGGATTTGGTCAGCTCCTTCAAGGGCTCTGATATAGTAGCCAGTTTGGGTATGAATCTTCCACAATATGTGGCCATGCCTAGGAAACTGTGCACCTCTGTAGACGTAGTCGTAGCGTTGATCCTTTGATGTTCACAATTTTGAGGGGATCAGCCAACACTCCTTTGCTATTGAAAACGTAACCAAAAAAAGTGAATTCCTCTTTCAGGAACTCGCATTTTATTCTTATGAATTGTGAGCCCAGCGTTCTCTAACTATAAATGACCATTTCCAATCTGCTTAGGTGTTCTTCGCTGCTGTTGGCATGTACGAGGATGTCATCGCTGACGTTGGGTACCCCTGGAATGCCTTGCATGACCACTTGGATTGCCTGCTGGAATACTTCTGCTGCGAAAGATATCCCAAAACTCAACCTTTTGTATCGTCTTAGGCCAAGATGTGTTGAAAATGTCGTATTGTACCGTGAGTCTCGGTGCAATTTCAACTTGTGGTACCCGGCATTGAGGTCCATTTTGGAGAAGAAACAGGATCCAATGAGGTCCGTCATGATCTCAGCCATGGTTGTTTAGTTCCCTGATTATGGCAGTGTTTGGCAGGCGCATGTCGATGCAGATTCGTACCTTCCCTGGTTGCTTCGGTTTCTTGGTGACAACCATAGGGGAGACCCATGATGTGGGGCCTGATACTGATTCTACTATGTCTGCTTTCTCGAGCTCATGCAGCTCTTTGGCAACCAGGTCTCGCATGTGGAACAGCATCCTCCTGTGTTGCACTGCTCTAGCCTGCACTGTTGTGTCAATGTGTAGCTTGAGTAGCTTTCCTTTCAGGCTTCCTATGCCCTGGAGTAGGCTGGGGTGCTTTGCTAATAGTTCATGTATGTCATTTGAGTCTGTAACATCACATATACATTTTATCAGCCCCAGATCTTCTGCAGACTCCCAGTTGAGTGGACATTCTTTGCCCGCATCAATGACGTATACTTTCGATATGACTTCCTTGTCTCCTCTGCTGTGCGGCGTCCGGAAGAGTCCCACCACCAGTAGTGGTGTTGTGCAAACTGTAGGCCTATAAGAGGGTGTCCGTGTTCTTCAGATCTGGCTGAGGTTTCATCTGCTTGAACATCCCCACCGGCATGACGTTTACGGAGGCTCCTGTGTTGACCGTCATCACTGTTTGTTGTCCTTGCACGTGTATGAGAGATGTGGGCCTCCTCTTCTTTCATGTTTTGTCCCCTTGTTCTAGGGCTGAAATGAGGTGAATCTTCCCTTTCCTCTCCATGCGTCCCATTACAACTGCTACTGTTACTCCGTCATGCTCCGGTGGAAGAGTTGTCCCCGGCTACGACAAAGCGAGTATCTGCTTGTTTCATCTTCTTGGTGTATGTTTTGGAGCTTGGGTCCAATTTCGTGGGGGTGGAGCCGATGACTGGCACACTCTTGCATAGTGATCTCAGCGGTCGCTTGCGCTGCACGTGGTTTCCTGGGCTGGGCAGTTTCCCCTCCCATGGCATGAACCCCCACACCATCCGCATTCATTCGGCCCAGGCGTCCTTGGCTTCCACCCTGGGGCTATATGAAATTGCAGTTCTCCTCCCTGGTTATAGGAAGGTTTGTGATCTGTGCCACTGTGGTCGCCGGGGTGAGTTATAACTTCTGCAAGGTAGTGTCCATGTGGGCTGCCCTGGTGTGTGATAGCTCTATCTGGTGTCCATATTCAAGTATGCTCGCTAGGGTATTGCCTTTCTCGCTCAGGCCAACTATCAGAGCCTGGTGTGGTGCGCATGAAGGGTTTCATTATCAATCTGGATTGTAGTACAGAAGTTGAAAGTCTCGTGTTCAGCTGTGGCAAGAAATGTGCTGTGAGGGCAGCCTTCACTGATTGGTATGTATCTGTTCCATTCCGTAAGACTAGGGAGTTGAAAATATGCAATACATCAACCCCCAAATTTAATAGCAAGTGGGACCTAATTTTACTTGCTGTTGTGATGTCTTTGCAGTGCATTGCCATCTCAAACTTTTATATCCAGATTGTCCACCTGGGTCCCACCGATGAGGGGGTCCGTATGTGGGTCAAAAGGGCCCATCGCTGCAGTGGTGCTGCCAAGTCCTCATGCTGTTAAGTGTGAGATGAGCGATACCTCCATTCTCAATGGAGTGCCTGGCCTGGGCCTGGATGTACCCTCTGCCATGCTCCTCTTTGTGTAATCCTCCACTTATAGTGCACATTGGGGTGGTATTTCTCACCTGCATAGCAGCTGCTTCCTGCAGTGGATGCTGGGTATGTGTCCCCACTTTCCATGCTTGGAGTACTCTGAGGTGTTGATGTGGGTTATTTGTGCTTCTGTCCTGTGCTTTAGGACTGGAGGTGGTTGTGCTGCAGGCTGCTGCGTGAGGCACTGTCCATTTTAGTTTGCCGGCATCAGGGCAAAGTTATAAACAGAGCGTGATTCACATTGCACCCTTGTCGCCAGTGTTCTATAGTCGGGACCTCCCCGTGAGGGAGGGGAGCTCCACAGCCTAATGGAAGGACTTGGGTCTGACGGGAACAAAGGACACATCAAGCTGCCTTGGTAGTTAGCGCAGGACTAGCTGGAATTTCCTGCCCCCTGGCTCTTTATTCTTGCGTCATGTCCCGCTGTGCACGGTGACGTGGCATGTACAGAACACCACCCAGAGACCCTGTCTACCATTTTCATGCATGAAATGTGCTGTGATGGCATCCTTCACTGACTGGTATGCATTTGTGCCATCCCTTACGGCTAGGAAAATATGCAATACATCATCCCCCACATCTTTCCTCTCTTCTATCTCTCTCTCTACTTGTGGTGTTGCCCAGGGGTCTCACCTCTCTCCCAGTCTATTTAACAACTACCTGGCACCTCTAGCTCACCGCATCTCTACCATCTGCTCTAACTTTCAGTGTTATGCGGATGGCACCCAGCCTTCCTTTAGGCTCCTCTCAGCCTATAATGCTCCTTCTCTCATACCAGACTATCTGTCTGCTATTCAGGAATGGTGTGCCTCCAACGATCTCTGCCTTAATGCCAGTAAAATTGAGATCATCCTCATTGGGGCTCCTGCTCCCGCCTTCCTTCTTTCACTCTGGTTGCCCACTCTGGGCCCTCTACCTGTCCTTCCAGTGAGGCTAAGACCCTTGGGGTCCTCTTCGACTCCACCTTCTCCTTCTCTCCTCACATCTCTGATGTCTCTAAGAAGTCACACTATCAGCTGCACCTTCACAGAGGTATTCTTCCTTTTCTCACTTTCCCCCAGAAGCTCACTGTCTCCAGAGCCCTGGTCCTCTCTGGACTGCACTACTGCAACAGCCTCTTTCTAAATCTGCCTGCCTCTACTCTTCGCCCTCTACAACTTATCCAGAACCGGACTGCAAGACTTGTCCTTGGCCTCAAGCCCAGGGACCACCTCTCTCCAGCCCTTAAATCTCTCCACTGGCTCCCTGTGGCGAGGGTCAAGTTCAAGACCCTCTGCATCATCACAAGGCTTTCTGGGCCCATGTACCACATTACATCCAACTTTCTCCTCCTAAGCATCTTCCTTCCCGAGCCCACCACTCATCCACCTCCAACTCTCTGATGGTCAGATGCTTTTCCAGGCAGAGAGTGAGGGGTAGATCTCTGTCCTCGATTGGGGCATCTCTCTGGAACAGCCTCCCTGCCTCTCTCAAACTTGAGCAGGACCACCTAAGGTTCTGGAAGCAACTCAACACCTTCCTCTTTGCTTCCGCTTTCTCTCTCCCTTGCTGATGTCCCTGTCTGCTGCGCATACTGGTTACCTGGCCACCCACTGAACTTAGGGGACCAAGCTCCTGCACGACTGGTTGCCCTTGCACTGCCTCCGGGCATCCCAACCACTTAAGGGACTGTATCTGCAACCATGCAGTCCCCTGATTTACTGCACTTATGAGCCACCTCCCGGCTGCATTTACTAGTTACTTGCACTCTTCCCTCCCCCTGGCACTTCTCCCCCTCCCTCCCTCAATTGCACGATCTGAATGACACAAGATCTAGTAAGATTGTTGTTTTGTCCTCCTTCTGTCCTCCCTTCCTTGTCTTGTTGCGCCTAGAAACCTGTTTGTCCAGGCGCGTTATAAATGAATTATATCATATCATATATCATATCATGCAGTCCGTATTTGTTGTAGGTATTTTTGGTTAGAAAACACTCTTTAAAAACTCTGTGCAGCCCATTAGATCACTCATAGAAAAAGAAGCGTAGCAACCTGAGCATCGTGTGGGGGTGACAATGAAGAATTTGGAGTAGCAGACCAGTTTGCACCAGTCTGCCACTGCAGTTAAATGTTCCTGCTGCATTCAAGCCCACATACTTGGATGGCAGGCTTTTGCAACCTGGTAGGGCCTGCCAAACATTGCTTATTATTGTCTAATTACAGTTGGTTATTTGTCACACAGTACAGTTATTGAAGAGTCTGTAGTCTGTACCATTTCATAAATGTTCCAATTAAATATATATATAGTGATAAAAAACAAGGTTGCCAAATTAGTGCTCTGCCTATCTCGTAGCTGGTGCTGGGAAAGAAAACTATGGCAAGGTTCCTTAATATGTATGAAAACACATGTATATGGAGTGTTGTAACACTGCAAAAAACCTCCCACAAAACATGCCACAAAAATTCCCAGCACTCACGACCAAACCACCTTCTTACAAAAATTATTTGTTTTTCTTAGTCATAAAAATAAACAACCAACAATGCAAATTGCCAATATGGGGTAGGTATGAACAAAATCCTCCCTATGGCATAGAGGTTAAACAACACTTAGCCCCACAGGGTGGAAAATCGCCACACGTTCTGCCTGGATATACCAAGCTTCCTGAGGCTGATCAAACTCCACATTCGTGAAAACACCTTATATTTAAAACGAAAGAAAAGCAGCTCGAGCGAACAACTCCTCCCCCTTCTCTCATCATTTCCGGTCATTTGACCGCGTAGTACCGCATTGCCGAACAGAATACGCGGGCCGCCAAGATGAAGTGACTTAATAGTCAGTGTGTTCGCTAAGAACACTATACGCTAACCATGGATAATATGTCAGCATGATAAGCGAGATGTGGGAGAATGAGTTACTCGCTCAGTGCCACATTTCCTTATTTTAAAACCTTCATATACTAAATTCATAATCATATGTCTATTTGCACAAGTGTGCCTTTTTATAACATGGATAGACCTCATCTCCTTGATGAGAGTCTATCCATTACGTCCTTAGGTTTAGAGTGTTGGACTTGAAGCTATACATGGCGCAGCAGCAAACACTTTTTTAACCATTGTTCTCCGTTATGAATGAGAGGCGCAGTGCCCTCTCGTGGAGAAACACTGTATCTATTTCAATATAGTACATTGCACGATATTAAGGCATACTTGAAACAGTTTCACCTTATAAATTACACTAAAGTAACAATCACCTATAAAGTGCATATCCATTAAAATTATCATATTCAAAAATGCAGCTGTTCACCACAGCAGTGATGGTCAAATCTTATCATTTGTGCATACAAGTAGTATTAAAATGTCCATATATTTCTCATATTCCCATGTTCTTCCATTTACGATAATCCTGACCATATGATCAGTCATGTCTAGATTTAATGACAATGTACAAAAGAGACAACAAAAAGCATAACAGCCAGGAAGATTAATAAAGTCCAAGTGCATCAGGCTCTCAAATTCCAACATAGTATTGGATAATAAAGTGCTATTGCAACTGACCCTGAGTTATAATGCATTAATTCATGAATTCAATAAAGTGCTAGTGCAACTAACCCTGAGTTATAATGCAATAATTCATACATATGCTCTTCACTGTCTGTTAAGGTTTAGCACTGAAACGTGTCAAGATGACAATACCAATATAATGTCTCCTCCCCTCCTTCTAAAGGGGGGGGGGCATGACAACCGCGTCCCTCATGTCTTATAAAGATTGGCCAAGACAGTTTAGATTCATTGGAGAAATACAAACATTTCTGGATCAATGTTGAGTCCATGAGGTCTCAGAGTGTCAGATTTACAAATTAAAGACACCTCTAATTGTCTAAGTTTAAGTTCTCTGTTCCACAATCTCTTGTTTTGTGGGACATGAACAAGACCCAAGAATGACATTTTGTTCACATTACCACCATGTTTCTCTATGAAGTGTCCTGTCAAGGGGTTGGTGACATCTCCATTATTAATGGCTCTATAGTGTTGAAGGATTCTTAACTTGAGCATTTTCAGAGCTATTTGAACTGGAATTGGGGAGACCAACTGAGCGCACCTCAGCCGCGTGGAGTCGAGTGAGAGTGTACAGAGGAGAGTGTGATTTGATCAGCTCCTACTGGCCCAGGTTTTTTTTTGGAAAAACTGCTCTCTTCTTAGACCAACCAAGATGGCAGAACAGATTGAAGCGAAAAAAACGAGCCGTGGCACAAATTCTTTTTAACCATGATAAAGCAGCCACATCAGACTTGGCAGATGGGAGCTTGCCAGCATGCTGAACCGTGCAGCAGAAGCTCGACAAATTGGAAAAAATAAAGAAAAGAGACATTTCCAAATGGTGGGAGGCAATGGCACTCCAAACGTACTTAGAAGTTCAACGCATCCCAAGAGGATTAAGAATTCTAACCATCCCCACAATCGAAGACATAGATCCCAAATTAATAGAGGAGTGGACACAACACGCCAATGAATGTTCCTTTAAAATGATCGAGAGCCTTTTCAAATATGCCAAAACTGACAAGATTAGACTCTTAAAGGACATTGAGGAAATGGAAGAACAACTGTTTGCCTCTGAAGATGGGGATGAATGTAAGAAACGTATGTCACGAGTGGAAGGAAACCTTGAAAGACACGAGGGTGAAATTAGAATCAGAAAACAACAAAAATTTTAAAGAGATCGTTTAGATTATGAACAGAGCAGAATATATACATTCACCAAGCATTTCGATGCCCCCATTAAACAAAGACTGGAGCAAATTGCAACTAACATCCAATCTCCTGTTGTAATGTTGGATGAACCGAGTAGCTCAGAGGTGGACACCTCAGACACAGATGGGGCCACCTCAAAAGGCTACATTTTTTAGAAGAATTCAAATTACTGCATCTAGACAGCAGAATGGACAAGAGGGGAAAGGGGCAATATGACGGACAAGGAAGAGGTGCAGCAGGAAGTACAGGAAAAAGAGGACAAGTCAGGGACGCCAGCACAAACAATGCACCAAACATGATCACATGATCTAGCAACAATCCGAGGGGGAGACCGAGAGGCAGGAAGACTTACAATTAAAGATTTTCAACATATCTTCCAGAACACTCACACAAGAAGAAACCTCAGCTTTATCTTTGGGTCTATCCGTTAGCCCCACTCATCTCTATGACTATACATCCACGAGGGTGGATCTCTTCAAGTTCCTCAGAAAGTTGAAATTAACCAAATTTTATGTAACGAAGGTCAATGAAGGAACACGGATTATAGTCTAGTAGAGATATATCCCCCTCACAGATAAATACATGATGAGCCTTATGTGCCTTGCCAGTATGGAATCACAAACTGAGTCTGAATGGGAGCTGGCATCCACATTGGACAACGCAACATTGGAAAAGGAATTTGGTATACCTACAGACATTGCCTGCCCTAGCAATTTAAAACCTAAATCGATCTTTTGTCCCAACATCATTTGTGGTCCTAGTGACACCTTCGAAAGTTTGGTCATGAAAGATCTGAAGAAATTGCCTGTGAAGATACCTCCATCATCCAGAAATCTCAATTACTTGCAATATAAGGCATTAGAGATTCTAAGGGATGACCACACCATAGTAATACGTCCCTCAGACAACGGAGGGGGTATAGTGATCTTGGACAGTGAGAAGTACAACATGGAAGCAAGCAGGCAATTGAGTGTCACCAGCCACTATGTAGTGGTAGAGAATAGTGTATTAATGGAAACCAATATATTATGTTACTCTATATTACGTAAATGGTGCAACATGGAACTGATCAATGATGAAGAATATTGGTTTCTAAAAAATCCTTTTCCAGTTACACCGTTGATTTATTTCAACCCCAAGATTCTCAAACGTTTGATTGACCCCCCTGGTCGCCCGATAGTTTCCTCTATAGGGAGTCTTCTTGAAAATGCTTCCAAATGTTTGGATCATTTTCTACAACCGTTTGTCATCAGCCTTAGCTCTCACATACAAGACACTTCTGATCTGCTTAAAAAAGTAGATAGTGTCAATTGGGAACCACAATACAGCTTGGTTTCCCTTGACGTTGTCTCGTTATACAGTTCTATTATACAGAGAGCGGGATCGAAGCGTGCAAATTCTATATAGAATCTAGAATTGACAGCACAACAAAATGTTATTGGAAATTCTTCTGTTTTGTCTAGAGCATAACTACTTTTTAATTGGTATCTCCATTTACAAACAAACCGAGGGAACGGCAATGGGGTCTTGTATGGCCCCAACGTATGCCAATCTCTATATGGGGTGGTGGGAGACGCCAGTAGCTTGGAGAGAAGAGATGTAAGAGTTTACAAAACACATAGTTGTTTGGTACCGTTTCATAGATGACCTTTTCATCAGTTGGGATGGCACCGAGATACCGCTACACAACTATGTTCACATTCTCAATGTTAACAATTTAAATTTGGAACTAACATATGTACACAGCAGGAAATAATTGGTATTTCTGGATGTGTTTTTTATTGTGGAGAATAACAGTTTAACATCTAAGTTATTTAGGAAAGTAACAAGCTCCAATTCAACTCTGCATGCTATGAGCCATCACCCTATCTCATTGAAAAACTTGATTCCCTATGGAGAGTTTTTGAGAGCAAAAAGAGCATGTTGCAAAGACCTAGACTACCAGGCAGAAGCCAAGCAGATTGGTAAGAGATTTGTCACACGAGGTTACAACAAGAGGGTTGTCACAGACTGCTTTAATAAAGCAGAGGTCACCAAAAGATCGGAACTGTTTAGGGCACATACTACCAAGAAAAATGAGAAGATTAGATTCATAACAGGATATAACCATCAAGTCAATAATATCAAATTTATTAGGAAAAAATACTGGAATGTGCTCCTGACAGATCCTGATCTTAGAAAGTCCCTAATGTGACATATCATAAAGCACCTACCTTGAAGACTATACTATCACCGAGTATGGTAGTCACGGAAGCCACGCCGTCAGGCCACTTTATGAAACAAGACCTGGCAGGTTTTTGCAAATGCGCTAATTGTAAAATGTATAATTTTGTATCCAAAACCCCATTTATCAGTTCCAATGATCTAAAATGGAGATACAAACATAAAAAGACATGTATGACAAAATTTGCAGTATATGTTATCACCTGTACCTGTGGTCTTCCTTATATCGGATCGACTATAGGAATGCTCAAGTTAAGAATCCTTCAACACTATAGAGCCATCAAAAATGCATATGTCACCAACCCTTTGACATGACACTTCATAGAGAAACATGGTGGTAATGTGAAGGAAATGTCATTCTTGGGTCTTGCCCATGTCCCACAACACAAGAGATTGGTGAACAGAGAACTTAAACGTAGACAATTAGAGGCGTCTTTAATTTGAAAATTTGACACTCTGAGACCTCATGGACTCAACAATGATCCAGAGGGAGCGTGGCCAGCGAGCAGTCGATGTAGACGTGAGCCCGCTGAGCTCCTGGTGCCGCCAAAACATCCCGATAAATCCTGGGGGAATCTGACTTGCAGCACCGCTGCAAAACTACGAAATGTTGGCGGAAAGACAGCAAAACGCATCGCAGCTACTCCGAAACCGAAACGGAGATCGAAAGCGGAGATAGCTGCGGTGGGAGTTGAGGGAGCGCGGCTACCGCCGAACACGATCGAAGATGGCCGACGGCGACTTGGAATAACTCGCCGATCACTCCCAGAGCGAAGAACAGCGGCCCACGGGAGGTGCAGAACACCCAACGGGAAGGCCACGACCCCGCCTGTAAGACGCCGGCACTGAGCGGGCGGCCCCCGGCGCCGCGGCCCACAAAAGCACGGTCTTCCCCTCCCCCCGGTGACTCTCCTCACAAGAACGCCAGCACCACCCCCGACCCCAGGCGTGCCGACCGGCAGCACGTGCTCCGCTCCGCGTTGAGCGCCTGCCACTCCAGAGTAACAGGCAGCGGCGTAAAGGACGGAGAAGCGTGTAACTAGACACGCGAAATGGTAGGGAGAGGGGCAGGCGGGAGGCGGCGGTTGCGAGCAGTCCCTACCCGCTTCCCGCTTTCCCGCTTGCCCGCTCCCAGCAAACCCCCGTGACACTTCTCGCCTGTGATCCCCCCTGAGGGGACGTGCCCCCCGATCATCGCGGTGCACAAGGAACCAATGCTGGTTCTCTCCTGCGTGCCATCAAAGGACCGACATTTCGCCTGAGAAGGGCATTTAAAGCACCATAAACACACGGCAGCGCTTGGGAGGGGCAGGACAAACATCGCCCCCATGGTGCAGAAGGATGCAATAAAGATCCTTGATGCCTGAAATTGGCAAAACAAACAATAGCCCTCGCCGCTAGGGAGGGAAACCACGCGGTACATCAGCATTAAGACCCTTGCTGGGAGTGTGGCAAAACATAGAGGTAATCTCACACAGCAATAAAGTTTTGGGAAACCACCCAGATACACGGAAACAAGACTCAAGCTGAAGGGACTAGCATTACTCTGTTGGGCACAAGCACATTACTCCTGCATACAGGGGGCGAGGGAAACCCGGAGGGCAAGTGGACGACCCCACGGAGGAGAGAAGAAGGTGGGGGACAGGGAAGGAGAATCGCCCCCCCTCAATAACTGAAGTGTGCCGAAAACACCCTGAATGCAAATCGCCCCTTTCCTTGAGCAACAGAGGAGTCAAATCTGTGTCCCGGCTCGCATACAACACGTTTAAAATCAGGGAGACCCTGAAAGTGGCAGACGGATCCTTACCAAGTGCCGGATCAGTGATAGAAGTGGATATGGGTAAAGACAAGGGCAGAAGAGGCACGACACAAAGTAAAATGGAGCAATACGCAGTGCCCACTCTGGCCATGGAGCCGACACAGGAGAAAACGGTATCTACTGAAGATGAGGAACCCGAACCCTCTCTCAAAGACATTATGAATGCCATAGCTAATTCCAGAACCGCTATGGAGATTAAAATGGCTGGCATCAGCACAGAAGTGTCCCTCCTACGCCATGATTTGCAGAAACTCACGTCTCAAACGGGAGAGGCGGAAACTCGTAAATCCAACACGGAAGATGGCCTCCGAAACATGAGTCAACAGATGACCAGAGTACTGCAACACGTTAAAACTCTAGAAGAACGAGTGGAGGAGGGGGAGGGACGCTCTAGGCGAAATAATATACGAATTCTGGGACTACCTGAGAAAAGTGAAGGCCCCTCCATGGAACTATTCCTTGAACAACTGCTCATGGATCTATATGCCCCAAAGAAGTTTTCAAAACTCTTCTCTATTGAACGTGCCCATCGAGTCCCAACAGGCAGACCAACGCCTGGGGCCCCACCCCGCACAGTTATTGCCAAAATCCTAAATTAAAGGGACCGAGACACGGTACTGCAAATGGCTAGATCCAAAGGTTCCATGATCTATGACGGTTCCAAAATTGCCTTCTTCCTGGACTTCCCAGGGAAGTGCAAAGAGCACGCCAATCCTTTGACCAGCTCAAGAAAAGGCTACAGATCCATAACGTCAAATATGGCCTCCTGTTCCCAGCACAGCTGAAAATTTACCATAATGGCACAACAGTGCACTTTAATGATCCAAAAGATGCGTGGAACTGGGCAGAAAATAACCTGGAGGGAGATTGGGGCCCAATAAACAGAAGGGAACGTGAACGGAATAGACCACGCCCGGACAGACTCCCAAATGCACAGCTACTGCAAGACCAGGATGAACCACCGCCAAGAGAAGCCGACTGAGGCGGGCAGGCATATGTTGACACCAACATAACCTCCGACATCTGCAATGAACTTTAAGTTGAGATACCCGTTGGCAACGCACCGTCAGATTTCCCCCGCAGAACAAAGAAATGGCGGCTCAATTGGGCCTCCCCTGACAAAAGTGATAGGACTAGCGTCAAGTAAGAGCGAGAGAAACACAAACAAGTTATACCAAATGTATTGACTAATTGTTCAGTCTGAGCAGACCCTAGTGAAGCTCGGCCTAATGTTCGGGCGACAGGTACTTCAAGTTGGGGTGGAGTATGGGGAGGGGGCAGGGGAGTTTGTTTTCATGACAGAGTTTGTTTGTCTAGTTTACTGTTTTAGGATTGATGCGCGCTATGGGTTGAGGTCTGGCTCCCGTTGGGCGGACAGGGGTCACCATCCGGGGACACATACAGCATTACCCGGCACACCCAATTCCCGACCACCATGACAGAACACGCCACTGAAAGCAAGACCAAATCCATTAAGATAATGACTTGGAATGTGAATGGGCTGGGCAGCAGTATCAAGAGGCGCCTTGTACTACAATATCTGAACCGATATGCCCCCGATGTGGCCTTTCTAACCGAAACGCACCTGGCGGGTACGAACTGTAACCTCTTTAAGAGAACCAATTACCCCATTGCGTTACACTCAGGTTTCTCCATGGGAGCCAGGGGAGTACTGATCCTGGTACACAAGCGACTAGCATTGAATCTCCTATCTGTCACACAGGATACGGGTGGTAGATTTGTTTACATAACCGCAACTCTTTGGGAGCGGTCTATATCCATGCTAGCCATATACGCACCACCAACCTTACTTACCGCATTACTTAACAATATAACGCCTATGTTAGCAGCAGATTCCTCAAACTTGGTAGTGGTGGGAGGAGATTTTAATGAAGTCATGAATTTGGAACTTGACCGTACGCATATCCGTTGGAGAAATCCAGCCGCGCATACCAAATTGGCCACATTCGTTGACGCAATAGGCCTGAAAGATGTGTGGAGACACTTACACCCCAGCACAAGAGAATACTTGTTTCTCTCCGGAGCACACGCATCTCTATCCAGGCTTGATTATTTTTTTCTCCCGACGTCGGAATTACATCTAGCAACTGATGCACACCTCCTACCCAGAGGTATATCAGACCATTCACCACTCATGTTAGAGCTTAATACCCACAGACCGGTCCCCCCACCCACATGGAGGTTAAATAATTATTATCTGGGCTTCCCCGATTTAGTGGAGCATGTTAAAAATGCGACAGCATCATACTTTGAATTGAACACAACCTCCGTGGATAGCCCTGTAACACTGTGGGAGGCTTATAAACCAGTATTGAGGGGGGAACTCATATCCCAGATCACAGCCCATAAGAGGAAACAGGTCGCAGCAATCCGGGCGGCTGAAGCGCGAGTGCAAGAGGCAGAGGTAGCTCATCTATCCCAGGACCTCCCAGAATCTCATCGCGAGTTACAATTAGCACAAAAACAGTTCCAGAACGTCGCCTTGGACAATGCCAAACAGGCACACGCAGCGATGCGTGCCAGAGTGTACGAAACCGGGGACAGGGCAGGCAAAATGTTGGCATGGCTGGAGAAGCGAGACGAGGATCTCCGACATGTTAGAGCAATTAGATCACAGGGGAATATACTAATAACAGCGGACCGCGACATAGCAGAAGGGTTCGCTGCCTATTATAAGGAACTTTATGGAGCGCCAACCTCCCCTATTGACACCAAGGCCATCTCGGAAATCACCCTTCCCTCCTTGACGCCTGAACAAAGAGCCCTGCTAGAAACTAACATAACAGAGGATGAACTGTCTGCAGCCATAGCGGACCTCCAACCCGGGAAAACCCCGGGACCCAACAGTTTTCCCATTGAGGTGTGGAAGAAAATAGGCACAAGCTTAGTTACACCACACTTACTGAAAATGTATGAAACCTCCTGCAGCAAAGGGTCCCTCCCACAAGACCTGAGACAGGCCACCATAGTGGTCATACCCAAGCCGGACAAACCCCCAGATTGCTGCAGCTCGTATAGACCTATTTCCCTCATCAACACCGAAACCAAAATCCTAGCGAAAACATTAGCCAACAGACTCCAGCAAGTCATACCCTCCTTGATCCACCCGGATCAGTGTGGTTTCATGCCGCAAAGATCCATGCGGATGAATATACATCGATTATTCACGGCAATGGAAAATGTGACCACTATCCGAGGCCCTCTAGCCCTGTTGGCAGTGGACTTCGAGAAGGCCTTTGATTCTATTAGGTGGGATGCGGTCTGGGAAATAATGCATAGAATGGGATTTGGGCCCCAATTTATGAGTTGGGTTAAATTACTGTATAAATCTCCATTAGCCGTCACGAAAGTGAATGGTCACGTATCAGACCCCTTTGAAATTGGCACAGGGACCAGGCAAGGATGCCCACTGTCAGCTATGATATTTGCAATAGGAATCGAACCGCTCGCAATACTGTTAAGAACTAACGAAACATGGAAGGGATTCCGATGGTCTGAAGCCTGGGAGGACAAAGTGTCCCTATATGCAGACGACTTGCTGGTATACTTACAAGACCCGGTTAGATCCTGCCTCATAGTGACTGACTTACTCCAGAAATACGGCTCCTTCAGCGGCCTGAGAGTAAACTGGGCTAAATCTACCCTGTTCCCGCTTAGACAAGAGGAAGAATTGATCCCGCCCTAATGTCCCTACCAGGTAGAAAGGGAATAATTCAAATATCTAGGTATATTAATAACAAATAATCTGAATGATTATGTTCCCAGAAATCTGTACCCAGTCATGACAAGATTTGCAGAGGACACCCGTCACTGGTTATCCCTTCATCTGACATTACTGGGTAGAGCTGCACTCTTTAAAATGATGGCCTTGCCCCGACTCCTCTACATATTACAGAACGCCCCCTTATATATTCCTTCAAACATATTCAGGAAAATAGATCAGACACTTCGTAAACTGCTATGGAATGATGGCCACCCACGTATAGCTCTCGCCACGCTCCAAAGATCCATATGGGAGGGCGGAATAGCACTACCCCGAATGAAAACGTATTATTGGGCCAGTCAATTGATGAAAGTGAATGACCAATTACACGGCGACACAGGTGCGCCACATAACAGATCTTTAGAACCCGACACTCCCGGGAAACCCATTATGCAATATCGCTACAAGAAAAGAGCTTGCACGGCCACTCCCAACATGCTAGCACAGATAACACAAATCTGGATAGATGCACATAAATTTGTGGGATGGGGCGACAAACTATCGCAGGCGCAACCTCTGTGGAATAACAGAAACCTTCCCGGTGTGTACACGCTCCCCAGATGGCCGAATTGGTCTCGGCATGGAACGCTCACACTGGGAGACGTTGTGAAGGATGACACTATGGTTCCTTTTGCGGAGTTGGCTCCCCGATTTGGACTTCCCCAAACTGAGCACTACCACTATGCCCAACTACAACACGCATTACAGAGCATTCTCCCTGAAGTGATTTCTCTCCCGGACTTTACCCCCATTGAAAGAAACGTATTCCCGGAACAAATCACCCATAAAGTGACATCGGTTCTGTACAGTGCCATAAGTTCCTTTGGCACACCAGATCTGCTGTCGCTGCAGACCAAATGGGAGTCGGATGTGGGGGCTATACTACCGGAGGAATGGGTCACAGCATTGATGTTCCCTAGGGAGATAGCAATATCATCAAGGCTTAGACTGATCCAGTTAAAGATACTACATAGAGTATACTATCCTAGGGTAGCCCTATATAGATGGGGAAGGATAAATGACCCGAATTGCCTGCGATGCAAAACAGAAGAAGGCACCTTCTTCCACATCCTGTGGGATTGCACACACATCCAACCACTTTGGGAGGCATGTTGTGTGGAACTCTCCAGAGTTATGGGAAAAACAATTCCCAGAAACCCTAAGCTATTACTGTTGGGAAAAGATGATGAAATTGATCTATCTAGATATGAAAAACTGCTTCTGTTCACCACTACTGCACTTTTGAAAAGGAACATTGCTCGGAAATGGGGCTCGGACCAAACACTGAGCTATGAACAATGGAGGACAGATGTGGATATTTGTATCGCAATGGAAAACACGGTATACTCAGCCAGAGGATGCCCGGCTAAAGCACCGAAAGTGTGGCAGAAATGGGAAGAAGCCCAATGAGGGCTAACACAGGAGAATTGGCCACTGGGATATGTCAAAAAGCGCCCCCCTGAGGCCCACGGCGCCCGCAGGATAAAGCAGCTGGGTGTTGTTCCCGGTTTCGGATAAAAAGTTGACCCAATTTGCAATATTATGTGTACATCAATCGGAGACAGCCAATGACCCATACCAGCAGTGTGCATGTATTGATTGTGTATCTGTTTATTTGTTTTAAAACACCAATAAAATATGTTATAAAAAAAAAACAATGATCCAGAAATGTTTGTATTTCTCCAATGAATCTAAACTGTCTTGGCCAATCTTTATGAGATATGAGGGACCCGATTGTCATGCCCCCCCCTTTGGAAGGAGGGGAGGAGACATTATATTGGTATTGTCATCTTGACACATTTCAGTGGTAAACCTTAAGAGACAGTGAAGAGCATATGTATGAATTATTGCATTATAACTCAGGGTCAGTTGCACTAGCACTTTATTATCCAATACTATGTTGGAATTTGAGAGCCTGATGCACTTGCACTTTAATAATCTTCCTGACTGTTATGCTGTTTGTTATCTCTTTTGTACATTGTCATAAAATGTAGACATACCTGATCATATGGTCAGGATGATCGTAAATGGAAGAACATGGGAACATGAGAAATATATGGACATTTTATTACTACTTGTAGCCACAATTGATAAAATGTGACCATGACTGCTGTGGTGAACAGCTGCATTTTTCAATATGATCATTTTAATGGATATGCACTTTATAGCTGATTGCTACTTTAGTGTAATTTATAAGGTGAAACTGTTTCAAGTATGCCTTAATATTGTGCAATGTATTATACTGAAATAGATACAGTGTTTCTCCACAAGAGGGAACTGTGCCTCTCATTCATAATGGAGAACAATGGTTAAAAAAGTGTTTGCTGCTGTGCCATGTTTAGCTTCAAGTCCAACACTCTAAACCTAGGGACGTAATGCATAGACTCTCATCAAGGAGATGAGGTCTATCCATGTTATAAAAAGGCTCACTTGCACAAATAGACACATGATTATCAATTTAGTATATGAAGGTTTTAAAGTAAGGAAATGTGGCAAAGGGAAAGGTAACTCATTCTCCCACATCTCGCTTATCATGCTGGCATATTATCCATGGTTGGCATATAGTGTTCATAGCGAACACACTGACTATTAAGTCACTTCATAATGGCGGCCCGGTTATTCTGTTCGGCAATGCGGTACTATGCGGTTACGTGACCGGAAATGATGAGAGAAAAGGGAGGAGTTGTTTGCTCGAGCCGCTTTCCTTTCGTTTTAAATAAGGTGTTTTCACGAATGTGGAGTTTGATCAGCCTGAGGAAGTTTGATATATCCAGGCGGAAAGCGAGGTGATTTTCCACCCTGGGGGGTGAGTGTTGTTTAACCTGTATGCCATTGGGAGGTTTTTGATTTATACCTACCCCATATTGCTAATTTGCATTGTTGGTTGTTTGTTTTTATGACTAATAAAAACGAATTATTTTTGTAAGAAGGTGGTTTGGTCTTGAGTGCTGGGAATTTTTGTGGCATGTTTTGTGGGAGGTTTTTTGCAGTGTTACAACCCTCCATGTACATGAGTTTTCATAATATATATATATATTCAGTGAAAAAAAACTTTGTTAAAGGGACGTTATGGTTAAGTTGTGCTACTAAAAACCTATGAAATTCAGTAAAAAAACATTGTTAACGGGACGTTATGGTTTGAAGTAAAACCGAAAAGCCCCAGAAAATAACCTTGACATTTGGAAATATTTTCATTACTGCCTGAACCAAATATTCCAAATCTGCCAACAAAGTAGGGGCACTGACATACCCCAAATACAAAGCATCACAGTGCAAAACAACTACATGTGTAATGTTTACCCTGCCCATATCTCCACAAACTTGAACAATTCCCTTCACATTAAAATCAGGCACAGTGCTCCACACCACCTCCACTCCTTTAACATCAAAATTGTTTGCCACATTCCTACATTTAGCATACTACTCCAAACCATGCACAAACATATCTCCAACCACCAACACCCTGATTTTCTCCACCTCTGGCATCTTCACTACCCACAGCCTCTTTCAACACAAACCACAACCTCAACATCTGATTGGCTTATCCCTTCAGTCCCCTTTACATGCTGCATTTGCTGAGAAACCCTGGATGTGGCACACCCTGCCGCGGACACCCGCAATGTCCAAAGAGCGCGTAACACTGGGGCAGCCTTCTACCCTTTCTACTTCACTTTCTGCACCATTTCCTCACTGGCTACTGTTAAACAGTCAAACAATCATCCACCAATCATATTCAAGAACTCTCCATCTAACTCTATCATCACACTTCAGCACTTTAGATGTACTATTGATCACTCTCAGTACAATTTGGCTGTCACTGCAACAGACCTACATCAACTACTACTATAAAACTCCCCAAGATTTCTACTTGCAGATTCATGCATATCCACATGCATGAACACAGACTACAGGTATGAATATTTTCTACAAAGTACATGTACAGCTCTTCTAAGAATACATAAACAGAGTAACTGCCACTTACCCTGTATAAATTATAAAATGACCTTACTGTCATTTATCCCATCTGCTATGATGAAGTGTCAATTGCAAACCTGTCTCCTCTCCAAATTTTTGTTTACTCACACAGCTATCTAAACATGTTTTATTTCACCTTAAAAGATGGCAGAAATAACAGTATAATTATGAAAAAGACTGTCCAGTGTTTTATAAAATTACACGCAGCCATGATGAGTACATGCATCTTCATTCAAGCACACACACAGACAATATCATTAAAAAAGGCACCCAGCTCAAACAACACCACTGCCTCTATATGAAATCCTACTCCTTTATTTCCCACACCTTCACAAATGCTTACATTGCATGCTTTTCTGTACAATCTCTGCCATTTACCTTGTAAAAATAGCAAAAAATGCATATGATTATTTCTTCTACCTCTTGCCATCCAATAACATAACTTTAAAAAAACAAGTGTGCTCTATACGTTTACTATTATACTCATTTGTAAAACATATTCAACTAACAGATTCTAAATAAAATATACAGGATGCACATAGGCAATGAAAGTGCATATGCATACTATGCTCAGTTGTAAGAAAACACTACGACTACAAAAACAAAAAAAACGATGGGCCTCATTACGACCCGGGCGGTAAGGGATTACTGTTACCGGTAAGGGAACCGGTGCCGGTAATCCCTTACCGCCCTATTCCGAGGTCCCTTTGCGGGTCCTCCCTTAACGGCTGGTAAAACCAGCCGTTAAGGACGGGACCTGCAAAGGGACTTTAGAGGTAATAACGGTACCACAATTTGCGGTACCATTATTACCGCCTTGCCCATTCCCATTGATCCCTATGGGGGCTAAAATGGGAATGGGGAAGGGCCATGGTGAATGGGGAATTACCGCCCCTGCCAACCTTGGAATGGGGCGGTAATTGCTCCATTCACCATGGCGGAATCGGTAAGATTTTGGAGGCAGCCATGGCGCTAATAGCGCCATGATTACCTCCAGGGTCGTAATGAGGCCCAATGTCTTCATTAATAAAAGTGCTATACACACACATATTCACTAACTTCTTTCTTTTACAATTGCAGTGAAGACCACTCTCCTGAAAAGCAGCAGCGTCTGAAGTACGAACAACGACTTCGAAGAAACCTACACTTTCCATACAAAAAAGTAAGTACAATACTAACATAATGTTCTAACTGTTACTCAAACACACTAGCATTTTACTGATTTAGAACAAAGAAGTGTATTAACCCTTTCCCATTAGATGCATTATTAGCGCTTCTCCTTACCAGTATAGTAACACATAAACACAAGAATAACCTTCTCAACTTGATATAGCTGCCCATTGCACAATCACAAACCTCCACAATCATCCTTACCCTCATACTCCGGCACTCATGCACAAAGCATGCATACAGGGCACAACAGCCCAACCCATACTTTCTTTTTTTCTCCAACAAACCCCAAAGAATGCCTACCAAAATGCAACTCCGTAGAAAGCAACGCAGAAGTACAGCAAATGTTAATGTTAATGTTAAAGGATATTTGTACCGTGCACTATCATCACCAGAGTGGTCCCCTGGCGCTCTGGCGGCTCTGAAAGAGGGAGGGGGGGTGAGTTAGTGGGAATAAGCTGGAAAAGTTCAAGAGAGCAGTGATTTGCTGTTGGCAGCCTCAGCCCGGTGGGTCCGTCGGCTGGGCTTGGGGTGTTTTACGGTCCGTAGTCGTTGTGTGCTATTGTGCAAGTCTATGTGCGGTTTGTTTTGTTGTTGCAGTGTAGTGAAGTTTGTGCGGATTGCTGCATTTTAGGGTTGTGGTTGTGTTTGGTTAGAGTTTGAGTGGTATATGCAGAGAGATTAGATTGTTAGTGGATTGGTTAGTTGGCCTTTCTGTCCTTGCAATTGTGTCTAGGTGTGATGCTTGCTATCATTCACTATTTCTTCTGAGTGTCTGGCGCTTGCTAATTTCAAAATTCTGTCTAGATTTGAGGAAGGCTAGTGATCATGATTCCATTCGGGTGTTGCACTTGCCATCATTCACAGTTTCATCTAAGTGTGGTACATGCTAAAATTCATAATCCTGTCTAGATGCGAAGCAGACTAAAATCAAGAATTCCAACTAAGTGTGGTACATGCTAAAATTCATAATCCTGTCTAGATGTAGAACATCGCCATGGAATTGTCCATGCAATTTTGAACCATACTGTTGGTGATAGTAGGTCGAAAAGCCTTGAGTGCCAGAAAAACTGCCAGGAGCTCTAGGTAATTGGTATGGAACTGCCTGTCCTGAGGCGTCCCCAAATTGTACACCTCGAGCTGACGCAGCATCGCACCCCACCCCAGAATGAAAGAGTCCACAGTAAACGTTGCTTGTGGCCAGGGCTCCTGGAAGGAGATCCCCACTGAAAGGTTGCTAGCGGACAGCCACCATTGAAGATCTGCAGTCATGCAGGATGGGACTGGAATCATCTTGGGAGTCCAGATCCGTAGTCTGGGACCAGCAGTTCCGAAGCGCAAGCCGAGTGCGCCTCTTTTTCAGGCATGCAAGAGGTAGAGCTAACACGCATGAGGCCCAGGAGTGTCTGGAACCACCAGGCTGACATGTGGGAGAACTGGAGGAAGAACTGGCAGTGGCTGAAAGGTCTCCAATCCTGTCCTCTGTCAGGAACACTCTGGTACTGACGGTATCCCAATGGAAACCCAGAAAGATCAGGTCTTGAGCAATCGTCATCAACGATTTCCGTCAGTTCACCAACAGCCCAAGATGGAACAAGAGCTGAAGAAGGGACTGAAGATTGGCTGAAGCGGCCTGTGGGCAAGGACTACGCACTTCCAGACAGAGGACTTTTTCTGCCAGGGCCTAATCGTCTTGAATTGGGAGAGGTCGAAATAAAAGTGTCCAAAATAATCATCCATCTCTACAAGATTTTGTACAAAAACTTCAAACAAACAGCTAATACAGTCATTACGCGAAACAAAACAAGCTTCCAGTACAGAAACCTCCTCTATCAAAATGTAAAATGAAACAAAAAGTGATTAACAAGACTTCAGCTACCACTACTGCTAACGCTGCACCTATAAATTGTGCTATAGTAGCAACTAACCATACAAAAAAAATATTTGACAAAAAATGTTCTGCCACAGAGTCCTTCAGAACCTTATAAAAACTGAAGAGAAATCATGGGCAACCCTTAAAACCTACCGTAGAAAATCCTAAAAGCTCTCATAGACAGTACAATCCTTCTCAAAGGGAAGTTATTTATTTTATTTTTAAACAGAATGAAACCGCTAACAAAACTAACTACTAAATTACAAAAAAACACTTCTCAATAAACTCAATATCAATAAAAATAGCTCCTTAAACTTCTGTGGAGGTGAATGCAGTCACACCACGAGCACAGAACCATATTTTAATGAAGAAGCATAGAAACAAAAGCAAACAAACCCAATTGCCATACATAGCATTGGATGAGGGTTTGAAAAATGTAATAACACCATATGAAACAAGAAACTCTGCTCACAACAATATCCCCAGAAAACTCAGTATCACCTCTCCATTCTACTGAAGAAAAACGTCCAGTCTACAAATGGGCGTGTACATCAATATGTAACATTGCCAAAGAATATTTCAAATCTTTACGCTACTTGCTCAATCAGTATGTAAAAAGCAAAGACAAAATCAAAATGAAGCTACTACAAAATATGGATGCATGTCCAGTGCACAAATATACAGACTACAAGCACATTCATTAGCCTGCATTTCAGGACCTATTTGCAAAAGCACCTTCCATCATATCAAAATGATATCAACACATCATTGAACTACAAAAATCTGGTCCATAAACTCTACTATGCTAAAAGTCCTGCTTTAGCACGAGTCAATTTAAATAAAAATCTTCTACATGGTACAGTCAAACAACTACTCAAACAAATAGAGCATATCCAGAGAAAATATTTTGGAAGTGAAAGCCACTTACAAAATGCATTAGCTTTACAACAAACTACCAACTACTTGCTGTACAAATAGCAACCTTCTATTAAACACATTAAAAAAAGAACTACTAAAGTGTGAAAGTACCTCTGGTGAAGTACCAAACCATGTGTGTGTGTTGCCGCAGGACTTTTTATAAAAGTAGCACAAAACCTGTAGACATAACATACAAAATAGAAGACAATGAAGATTCCAAATGGTTCCAATTAGCTCTCTACATTATAGCAGAAAACAAATACAAATTACTGACCCCTTAATACTTTGCAATTACTGCACTGCAAAACTTGACAACACCCAAACACCTTCACCTGCTATCACAAATAACTTGGAATTATTCACACTACCAAAACCCCTGCTAAATTTATGATAGCATCATAATTCAAGCAGTGCACCCACTTCAAGCAATAATACACCTTCAACAAAAACAGCAAAATGACCACCCTCTAAATTAGTAAAAGACATTTGTGGCAAAGTAGTTTATTTACCATTAGATCTCCAGGAAAATGTACACACTCATAAACCACAATCCAAAATATTTACTTCCAAAAGTATCTTATAGCGCAATCCTATTACAAACAAACAGTATACAAACTTTTGGGTTCTGGATATTTGATGGGTGTTTGATTCTATGGGTGGGATTCTAGACTCTAGGCCCTGGCCACAACCACCGCAGCCTAACACACCTATGCTACCAAACATTTTGACTGTGGTATGTGGGCTGCTTATAGGGGATATTAATTACAATCAATCCTCTACTAACAACCCAAAACCAACATCATACTAAAGTAAAATAGCCAGTAAAGCATTAATTATGTCCTCGGACCGCCGCAAAGACCGCGGACATGGCAAACACATCGGGGGTACGTGCCACCTAAACAAATTCATTATTTGACCCATCTCTTACTCCCCAACCCTCCCCAAGCACTTCTGTACACCAACACACTCCCCAAAATTGCATTTAGATTCTCTGTTCACCGCTGCGCTGATGGCGGATCGAAGATGGCGGGCGCATCGAAACAATCTGACGCACCTCACGCCTCACCCCAACCAATCAGCGAACACGTTGCGTGTCCGCAGACATGAGGCAAGCCGCTTATCCAATCGGTGTCCTGTCCGCGGAGCGAACAGGGAAATGTGTCTGCGGAACGGACATAGATATCACTAATTTTTTTGTCTTACGTTTTGCCCATTTTAAAAAAAACTACTGGATGGATTTACACCAAATTAACAAAAGCACGCTTTTGGAACCAAGCCGCTGCACCTACCGCAAATTAGGCAGAAATCCGTCCAGTGGTTTGAGCTGTAGGCGTGCGCAAAGTTTTTTCTCATTATGTCTCTGGGAAAAAAATTTTTGGACCCCCCCTATAACTTTGCCCTCCCCTGGACCAAACCTCACCACAATTTGCAAAAAAATTTAGAGTGGGCCACATATTTTTTTTGTAAAGTTTGCTGAGGATTCGTCCCAGGGGAGCGAAGTTATAAGCGGCCCAAAAAGTGCTCTTCCTATGGGATAAGCAACTTAACCATAATGACACAGCCACTACCGTGGGCTGTGTAATATATATGTTCATTATAATTTGATGAGAAAGTTACTGATATAAAAATGGCGTTAAACATCTGGGTTTTTTTTGGTGGATTTGTAGAGCGCACTACAGCCCACAGGCATCGAGGCGCTATGAGGAAACGTAAGAAGGCTTGATTTAGGGTTACAAGAATGAAGCCCAACAGAAAATTGCTTAGTACAGATGGTTTTGTTGCAAAATAACATTTGAAGGACTCAGCTATGATGCATACAATGAGATACATACATGTGGAAACACAGCCCTTACAAAGAGCCTCGTTTTGATGGCTTTCTGGAAGGCTGCATGAGAGTCAATCAACCTTATCTGGGAACGGGAGGGTGTTCCAGAAGGTAGCGGCCATAATTGGGAAGCTGCTACCACTTGCACGCACTCTGAGTGTAAGAGGAACGGTGATTTGATTGGAATATGCCACTCTAGAGGGTCTAGATAGTGTGGGTCTGATGATCCTTTGAGGTAGGTAAGGGGGAGCAAGCCGTGGAGACATTTGTGTGTCAAGGCGAGGGTTTATAACTTTTTTTATTCTAAGGCACAGTTTGTCCGAGTCCTTACATGGAGTATAAGTAAGTGTGTATAAGTAAGTGCATGCTTCAACGCCAGCTGGCACAGCAAATAAAACGCAGTAAAGAAAGTAAGACTACATTCTTTTCATTTCATCCATTTTAATTAAGGAATTTAAAATCACATTCATGTGTCCCAAATTTAAAATGCATTAACAACAACTGCGGTGAATACAATGTGTTGAAAATATTACTCTGATAAATGTAACCAGTTGACAGTCATATCCGGCATGCAAGAAACATTCATGTATGTGCATATTTTGATGTTTGCAAAGCATTGTTTGTAGCACAGAAGGAAGAAGATTAAGCTAAGTGACCTCGTCCCACTAAAGCCAGATTGGATAGGATGTTGAAAGATTTTTGTTGTTGCTGGGCTTCTAGGATTAAAGAGATTAAATGCCTGCATCACTCTTTTGTCTGTATTGGTGGAATACACTTGAGAATGTACTGTGTGAGCAGATAAGCCAGTCTTCGGTTAAGAAGGGAGCCTCTGCAGAGAGTGAAAGGAAATGGAAAGGGTGCAAGGTAGAAATGATCTGGCTGAACAGCGCCCACGAAGGAACTGAAAAAATCGCATAGCGCCTGCCGACCTGCCTAGCACCGGTTTCTAATAAGGATCTTAAGGAGATGGTCTCTTAACATTTTGAAGATGTGCTAAAACCATAGTGGCGTTTGAGACCTTTCGTGTCGATTTTTTTCAACGCATACTATTTGTAGCTTTCTGAAATCAGTGGAACCTAAAATGAAAAGTGTTTAAGGACTGGACTCCAACTACTATCTTTCTATTCTCTGAAAGGATGGTGCTACTCATGAAATTGCTTCTACTCACCTGCCTCTGGCCAGGAGCCGTGCTCAACAGTGAGAACTCTGAAAGCCACCACGGTCAGCATCGGAAGCACTTTCCTCCCATGGTGGACAACCGGAAGCAGCGCAGGTAAGATTCATGTTTATCAACCCTATGCTATTGTTATGTCAGTATATGACACAGGCAAACAATGTATAATGCGGCTCAATCACACCGAATTTATGAACGAATAGTGTGACCCTTCTGCGAACACATTGTAGCTGGCACAATAAAAAGATAAACACTTTTAAATATTAAAACATGCATATGTCTCTAGTACTTACAAATAAGTAAATGGCAAAACATAAATATGCCGCACAGGGGATGGCGAAAGGGGGATGTTCTGATATCATGTTATAAAATGTAATTGTGTCGAGAAGATAGCAAATAATGTCGACATGTTTGGAGTGGTCAACGCGGTTGCTTTTTTAAGTGTATTGTCTCAGTCACTTTTTTTCAAATCATATCGACATTGTGCGCACAATTCTGAAAATACAAGAAGATATATAAGCTGTTAATTGCGGTAAATTATATTAACACATGCAACAATTAAAACTCTTCACGACCCAACGTTAAAATGCAAAGACCACCCAGTGCCATCAAACATACATTATCATGCATTAGCAAAGTCACGCTCACCTCATAACAGGCCTGTTGCCATTGAATAATTACAAAATATGTCCTAATATATTTACAACTGCAATAATTAAATTCAAAATCATAGCCTCACCCATGATAGTAATTTCACCCGTCTCCAAATAAGACATTTTTGCCCAACAACATTTAAATAATGTTCACATACTGAAAACAAGTGTTGCATGGACTAAATTACGCAAGCGCACAAGAGAAAAGCATTGATTTTCAGGATAGTTAGGCAAAACTGTAATGTGCATTCGGTTTTTTATGCACCCAAATTTGAAACGCAAACAGGTGTAACATAGTAATGTTTTGTGTGTACAAATTAATACGTTATGGACATGCTCTATCATATATGTGTACACAATTGGGCCTCCACTTAAGAAAAATCATTCTACAAGTTTCAACAGTGGCGGCTGGTGATTTTAATTGGTGGGGCATAAACGTGTCACAAATAAACGTGAGTGACCGAGTGTAGCAGGGAAGTCCAAACCGAACGAGTAGGGTTTGGGAGTGAGTTTCCCCCCTTGAAAACGCTTTGAATGATGGGTTAAAATGCTGTATTATACAGCAAACCTTCTGTGAAAATTCAGGCAAAAACCAAGACAGTTTGCAATGTTTTAGAGCGTAATGTATGAAAAGATGCAAGTCACCAACAGTGCACAGAAGTATTTCCCCACACATTTCCAAGATTCCTTTCCCCACAATATATGCCACCATAAAAAACATCTTAGCACTGGCTGTGCCCATACATTTCCATGCTGGCGGCACGTATACATGCTCGTATTCCCATATTAGAACATACACATGTTTGCATAATGCCAGTAATTAAACTATAAGAAAACATGTCCATGCTACCTCTGCCAATATATGCCAGTACCTACCCATAAGAACATACACGTGTTGGCTTTGTCAATATAAATGCCATTCCGCAATAAGAAAACATGCCCCACACATAATAACACTTACGTTTGTTTTATCATAGATGCCCAGTAAAAATGCCATGCAACAGTAAGAAATTGCTAGACTGGCTGCACCAAAAATGCCAGTCTAACAAAGTAATACCTCGTATCATGCTTACTTTATCACAGTTGCTTAGTAAAAAAAATGTCATGCCACTATAAGATATGGCTGGACTGGCTGCACAAAAATTCCACTATAGCAACATAATAGTACTTATTATGCTTGTTTTATCATAAATGCCTAGTAAAGAAAATGCCATTCCAGAGGCAGAACATTTACCCAGACTGGCTGCAGCAATGCAGTCCAGTCTAACCACATAAAAACACTTATTGTGCAAGCATGTCAAGTGTTGTTACATGGCTAGACTAGACTACATTGCTGCAGCTAGCCTGGTTACACTTTATCCCTTAGAATTATTATTGTTCTACATTTCATCGCTGTCAAAACAAACGTGATATGATGTTTGCTTTAACACTTTAACATTGAAGCCTAGCTAACAAATCCACGAACCCCGCTTCACCACGGGGTGCTGGGGACAGGGATGCACCGAAATCAGAAGTCCTTTAACCAACACAGTGAGTGTGCTAAATGTTCTGTTGAGCGGGCCTCTGATTCATCCCCAAATCAATGGCCTGCTCACCAGCACGTTAAGCAGCGCTCAGTGTGCTGGTGAGCAGGTCTCTGTTCTGATGCTTTAAATCAAAGGCCTGCTCACCAGCATGGTGAGCGATGCTCCCAGTGCTGCTGAGCGAGTCTATGCTCTGAAGCATTAAATCAAAGGCCTGCTCACCAGCACAATGAGCAGTGTTCACTGTACTGGTAAGCGGATCTCTGCTTTAATGCTTTAAATAAAATACCTACTCACCAGCACAGACACCAGCACTCACTCACTGTGCTAGTGAGTGGGCCTCAGGTCTGATTCATCCCAAGATCAAAGGCCTGCTGTTGAGTGCTGATCAGTGTGCTGGTGAGCGGGCCTCTGGTTTTCAGGGCATGGGGAGTGGGTGCATTTTTCACACATTCCTAATATACATTAATGCACACGCATTCACCCTCTCACTCCCACTTGCAACCACACAACATACACTCTTTCATTGACCATGCACACATGCAGAATAATTGTTCTTACCTGCAGCCCCAGTTCGGAACCTGGTCCTCCAGGTCCTGCGATGGGTCTCTGGCTCTGCGCCACATGAACAGGAATCAGGAAGCAGGTAGCTGTTCCCGGTTCATGCACATACATGCAGGAGCCTGGTACCCCCTGGAGTATGCCCCAGCAGCTTTAAATGTGCAGAGAGGTGCAGGCGCCCCTCCCCCCACACACATAAAGAGCTGCTAACATGAGTCAAACCAATTCCTATGGCTATGATTCAGCTGACTTGTGAGATCTCGTGAGATTTGATGGAGGCCAAGTTCGGGCTCAGCCGACTTATCAGAATTGCTGAAACTCTCATAGAGATTTGGCAGGCCATTCAGATACCTACAATCTCTAAGTACGTTTGGATACAATGTGAGGCCACTTCTTAATCCCCTTCAGCTGGGCTTGACTGTTACAGGGAGTAAGACAGTTCATCCACATGAGGGGTAGTAGCTGTTTAGAGCATTGTGTTTGTTGTTTTCATATCTTAATTCCATAAATAAATATTATTTATTTATATTTCACATTTTATTTATATTTTTGTTTCGTGAAGGTCCAGAAAGCCTGACTCCACTTTGAGGAATACTTTGTGAATCAAACTGTTACTGCTTATTTTATTTATGTGCTATTTAGTTCCTTTCCCTTACCATTCACCCTACACAAAAAGCAAATCCCTTTGTGATTTTTGTATGAAGCCCTTTCCTTCCTCCAAAAAATAAGAAAAAACACCTTCTTTGTTAGAAACAGTTGTGAAAACCTTTGTGTGACATCCCCTCTGAACATTGTTAAAACCCTTTTCCTTTAACATATCTATTTTCTTTTTATTTGCACATATAATCAAATAATTACTTTGTACAATTTCATCATAAAATATTTCCAATAAAAGTAAAATCCATATGCTTCATAAAAAGAATTAAAAAACACATGCAATTCATACACCAAGTTCATAAAATATTTCCATTAAATAACACCATAATACATAATATTAAGCTCTTCCCTACCCATAAAGCTTCTGTTTGGAAAATCTAAAACAATCATTCCTATATTTAATAAAATATCAATCCCTAATGACATTCAAACATAAACAATCAACAAACAAATGCCTCATAGTTTCAGTAACGGTTTTCCCGCATAGTCGACAGAACCGCTGCTCACGGACGATGCCAATGCATGCACCGGTGATTTCAAGTGTCGGTATACAGTTAAATTGAATTAACATATATTTCCTAACTCTGGCAGCGTGTGGATAGGCCCTGAGGAATTTTGGTTTGATCATCCTTTCATCAAAGTAACCCATAAATTCCTTACTGTTTTTCTTTGTAGCCAGATCAACAGACAGCTGTTCTTTACTAGTGGCTTTCAGCACTTTCTTCAATGAATATTTATACTTAGAGAATGTAAATCCCCCATACCGCCCCCAAATAGATCGGTCCAATAAACCTCCAGTCTTTTTTGGCCATTACAAAAAAAGTTGCACATGTGAATTTTCTAGTCACTATAGATCTTATAGATCATTTAAACAAGAGCATACAGTTGCATTTCATTTATTTTTCTAGTTAGCAATACTCATTTTATCAAGACCGCAGTGCCAATACTATACAGACCACACTCACAGGGCATACTCTGAGGAAGCATCAAGAGTGTTTTCAGGGATTTCCCATCAAGTATATTTAATTCTCTGGTACATTTATGCCCCTATACCTCCACACTGTATAACATAAGGGATCTTATATTTGTTTGGTAGATGGTAAGAACAGTATGAATGGTGTCCCCACCATTTGTCCCAATAAATGTGCTCTGTGCACCTAATCTTTGTTGGACTTTACCATGCATGTGGCCCCAATGTGTGTGCCAAGATTGCAGAGGAGCAGTTGCACGCCTCTGCAGGAAATCCCTCCCCCCTACCACCTATATGTTGGAAGCCTGAGATTGTGCCATGCTTAACACCAGCAGTTGTGACCATACTGTGGCAAGTATTCGAAAAAAGGTATCCTCTGAGAAAACCCTATCAAATGTATCCCCAAAGAGACGACAAACCTATGTAGGAACTCCCTGATGGAATATAAAAAGGAGTGAAAGAGAAGCCAGTGACATCACGAAAGACGAGCGTGACCCCCTGAGAATACTGGCTGAAGAGAATGCATGGATCTTACAGAAACTGATAATGAAGTTAAGAATCAAGTAAACGTTCAAATGCGAAGAGAAGATACTGCAGAAAATGCAAGCCATTCAATAACTGTACAGATGCTCTAACGCAAGTAGATTAAGTAATCTTAGAAGCTGGCAATATTAGTGAATAGACTGCAGGCAAAGTCCCCATTGTATAGAAACTGGACATCGGTGTCATCAATTTAGTAAGCAAAAACCCATGGAGAGAAAAGGCGAGAACTGTGTTGCAGCAAGAATAAGCTGAGATTGTGGAAACAAATGGTGAAGGTGTCTGGTCTGGTACCAAAGCTGAAGCAGCCAAGGTCGGTTATCTAGTCTTGAAGGCAGTGAATGTGTGAAGCTGATCATCCCTTGTTAAGGTGCAAAGAAAGAACACCAAGCGTGCCACGTTTGATTCATTTAAGACATTTAAATGCTACAAAATGGATGAAATTGTGGTCTCCTGTCACGTGAGCCATGGATTGAAATAGAGTTGAGCGTGGAGTCCTAGAACAACGATAGTGAGTGCTCGCACTCCCATAAATTCCCAGAGACAAAAATACTTTTCAAGGCCAAGTTCAAAGACAATCTTCATAGCAGAAGGCATGGGTGATGAGAGATGTTGGGCTAATTGGGTGGGGAGGTAAAGTCAAGTCCATCTCCTGGCACCTGGGTTTGAGCTTATGTGCTGCTAAGTGAACCAAATGTTCCAGACATGTCACAAGCGTGCCAACCAATTATAGAGGGCCGTATAACAGAGGGCCTTATAGTTTGAAGACCAATGATAAACTGTGTACTTAACAGTGTTGCCGATGACATGTTTTAGAGGTAGGCATAAGTTGTCCCAATCACAATCCCAGCCCTTATAGAAAGTATACTTAGATGTTCCCTTTGAACGTATCACAATCCCTTGTAGGTTATTCTTGTTTGCCACGTAGTAAGCCTTTGTGACTGCAGGAAATTTGAAATAAGAGTGATCCTAATCAGGACATGACTGAAATATTTCACCAACTAAGCATCTGCTAATATATTTTGAGACTGTCTCAACAGCCCAATAGTGATTCCAATGAGGACAACCTTTGAAACAAGGTGTTAGGGAGAATTCTCACACATGGTTGATTTCCCTTACCTACTGAGTCCCTCAGCAGCTTTGCTGGATTTCTAGGATTTATTTTTTTCCACCTGGTAAGAGTGTGAGCCTTTTTCCCACTCTTACATGTGTTTTGCTATGTGTATTTTCTTTCTGTGTGACCTTGGCCACCACTGGAGCCTCACCTACTCCATGTGCACCACTTTTTGTGTGTGCTACACAGCACCTTCAGTGCAGTGACACAGGGTTGTCTTTGAGACTTCCCACTGACTCCATTTTTCTAGGGCAGACTACTGTCCCCCAGAAACAGGTAAAGTTGCCTTTAACTTTATATAGTTACTTTAAACCACATACCCAGTACCCCCATCTTACATGGTATTGGAAAGGGTTAACTCTTATCCCTTCTTGTCTGTATCTCTTGGAGCCTTGTTTCACTCCCTTAACATTAAGACTTGGCTGGTGGCAGTGGTATCTACCCTAACTTTTCTACCGCGATTATATTATATAAACGTGGTATTGGTTCAGGCTATTATATTAGCCTCGAACATAAACCCGCTTGACCAAATACATTTTATTTTGGTTCCGGCACGGTTTATTCGCCATTTCTTTTTGTTAAAGTCTTTCTCGTGTTTTTCTCTGCGCGCCAAACCAGGGATGACTCCTTTGTTCGCTGTCTTTTCACTGGCTTCTGCTGAGAAGCCCTCCTTAAGGCGCCTGATAATCTAGGTAGGCGGGATGTGAGGGAGGGATCTTTCGGACCCCTGCCATGGGTTCCCTTGGTAACCCAAGTCGCACTCTTGTCTGATTGGCTAAGGGGACTGGCCTTGCCAGGCCAGCCGCCCTGCTGTGTGATTGACAGCCAGGCTGTATGAACGGGGGATAACTGCATAAAAAGCAGGTCTCTGGGACTGGAAGAGAAGATTCATGACTGGAACGAAAGAAGCAACAAGGAACTGGAAGAAGAGGACCCCTACCACGACTGAACCGCCCGGTGAAGCCCTGCTGCAGGTCCGAATCACCAGAATCCGAAGACAGAAAAGATACTCCAGGAAACGTCTTCCCTTGAGCTGGTGGGACCAACCAGTTCACCCAAACTACAAGCCAGGACCCCTCCTCTGGTCGAATTTGCTGTACAGAGCTACAGTGGGCCGGATAGCCAGGAAAGTCAGACCCTGCTTGGGTTTTAAGGAGCGCACCTTTTATTCATTGTTTTGCTCTGCTGCAGGCTTCTTCCCTGGGTGGCGCACGACCCTCCAGTCTTCCTACTTTGTGTCAGTCTGACAGTCGCTTCAGGACCCGTGAGCCTGCAGGAACCACCAGGAGCGTCTGCCTCAGCTACAGCTTCCTCTCCGCTTTAAGGGACTGTGCAAATCCGCTTGTCCGTTTCGGTCAGCCGCGGTGAAAGTGTTTGAAACCTTTCTCCAATCTGAGGGCTTGTCCTTCTCTTCTCTTTGAACTAACTTTTCTACCAACCAACCTTGTCCGGAATCTGTGCCACAAACTTTACCGCAAACTACCCTGAACTGTGTGATCTTGAGCAAAAGACTTTTGACCCATTGACGTTGGCCCTAAGCCTTTTCTAGTTGATCTCCTCACTGTAGTCTCTCTTGTTCAATTGCCCTGAGTACTTACCTGTTGGTTTTGCCTAATTTCTAATAACTTTGTCTTTCCCTCCCTTTTAAATTGCTGCAGTGCCCTTTTGCTCCCACTTCATTTTGTGAGCTTAACTTGTCTGGAATTTAAGGGAAGTGGTGTGGTGTATTTATGATTGTGATTTTTAACTTGCTTAGAATAGTGAAATGTTATACAACTGTTGAGTAAATAAATATATATTATTTTACTTAGAAACCTTGAGTCAGTGTTTGCCTGAATCATAGTAATTGCTGTCCTTTGTGTAACTATTTGTACTGCTCACTTACTCTTGAGGTAAGTCTGGCTGCACCGCTACTACTACCACTATAACTGTGTAGTACAGACTTGTACCAAAGGTGAAATTTTCATGTCAATTGTAGTCTTAATTGTGTGCAGTATTCCCAAAGGGTACTGCATATAATTCTACCTAACACAAGGCATGTACCGAGAGACCTAATAATGAAACAGAAGGACGTGTCAAGTCCACAGCTCCATAGCTTAGTCTATGAGGACACCCTTTTGCAGCAATCAGACCCTATGAGGGAACAGTTATTCTCATGAATTATAGCAACGCAACTATTTGGATCAATAGAGACTCTATTTTTAGAGAATATATACAAGTTTTGATAACCTCGAAAAAAGCCAAGTAGGGTGATACATTGGCACGTGCTGTTCAATGAGTTATTGATGGATCAGTTTCAAATTATGATTTTGAGACTAGGGTCTCCATTTTTGATTTAGACATTTTGAGTTGTATATATTATGAATTGTGATTATGTTTGTGGGTTGTCAAAAAAATATAGACCATAATGTGTGTCTCACTCAGGTTTTTGAAACATGTGTTGCATTCGAATATATTAATTGTTCATTATAGATAGGACCAACCCTATTCCCTAATTTACTAATCCACAGCACTTAGGTTTCTGGTCTGTCCTTTCATACCAGTTTTCTGCTAGTTTGGGTTAAGTTTCCCAATCACCAGACCTTCAGCTGTAGTGGATGTAATTCTTTTTTGGTTATTTGTGTCAAAAGTAAATCAATTTAGCAGTGTGCAGTGTCCCTTCTACCTAACACTTACCCTATATAATGGTATGACATCAGGTCTGACGTATTTTTTGCATATAAGGATGTTTTTATGAGAAATGCACTGAGAGCCCGAGCGAATATAGGTAAATCCCTGTTTTAGATACTTTTTAATAAAACAGCACCTTAGCCATCTTCCTGAGTTGGTTCCATTATTTGGTGTCAACGTTATTCTGCATCCCCATACATTGGATGCACATTACTAAAAGGGCCATATGCTCACGTGGTAGCAGTGCGGATGGTTGGAAAAAATCCAAACTAGTTTGTCTCCTCATTTTCGAACGATCGGGCATTCTCCGCCATTAGCCAGAAGATCACAGGAATTCCTGTGGAGAGCGGCCGGTAGAAATAAACTTGCAAGAAAAACCGAGACGGTGGGGGCAGGTCCCTGCCCGCTTCCACGGGTGCTCTGCGTATGAAAGGCGAAATGGTCGTATTGGAGGAGAAGTTTTGATACCGAAGACCTCAAGTGGATTCATGAACGAATGCTGAGTAGACTAAGTGGAATGGCAAATGAAGGGGATGGGATTGTGATAATATTTTAAGTAACTTGAAATATTTTGTAAAGAAAAGATAGCGCCTAGAGGCCTCGCTCATGGGAGTTTCATAAGGAGATGTTTCAAATCCCAACGAGGGTAGAGCAGAAACATATAACGCGTGAACAGGTTTAAGTAAGGTGACGTCTCAAATCCTGAATGGGTATAAAGAAAAGGCAAGAAAGAAAAATGTGATCACAGTGTTTATTAATCTGTACTATCGACTAGTCTGTATGTTGTTTGTTGAGTAAAAATATCGAAGAGCAATAGAAGTTGTAAAATAATTGAAAAAGCTGAGGAGCAATAGTGATTGAGCATAGCGAAGTGATTGGTACCAATCAAAAGGTAGAGATAGCTTATAAAGAAATTAGAGGCTTGAGCAGCGATTGATGGTGCATGCTCATATTTGTTGTTTTTAAACATTGAAAAGTGTTGATTTAAGGAAAGGTATAACGTTTATTTAATAGTCTGGTAACTATTGACAGTCAATTGAGACTTGTCATCATGGGAGATACTCCCCTTATGCACTTATATAAAACTTTACCAAAGCACATAACCAAGCTTAAACAGTATAATGCGGAATGAGTGAAAGGCACGGCAGATAGAAAAGGGGGATCATTGTCAAAAGGGGGATCATTGTCAAAAGCGGTATTGCAACACATGGCTACATACTTGCACGCTGCATACACAGGGAAGAAATTAGAGAAGCGATTCGCAATTTTTGAGCTCTGGAAAATGTACCAAGAAGAAATGTAAGATCCGCCACTTGAGGAGTGAATGCTTAGTCAGTGTAAGGAGGAAGCTGTTGAGCCCTCAGCTCCCCTTACCTCACACTAAGTAAAAGATGCTAGTACAGAAGAAATAGGGTTATATCCTTTAAAGGAGTTAAAAACCGCAATGAGGTGCATTAATCTAATTTTCAAACCTTCTATAGTAGCGATGATAGTCCACAGGAGAATAAGAGAAAAGAAGAGATTGATACGATCATACAAGATAAAGAAGAAAGGAGTGAGCGGTCAAATCTGTCGACAGAAATAGACAGGGAGATTAAGAGATGGGAAGGAGAGAAGGATAAAGCTGATGAGATAGCGCTCGTGCAGAACGAATGGGTGGGAGGACAGATATTACTTAAAATAAATCGGAAAATCATCGAGGAAGTTAGGCAAAGATAAGATAAGGATGAACAAGAAAGAAAAGACAAAGAACGAGAGAAGAGATTGAAAGAAGACAAGCAGAAAAGGAAGAGCAGGGAGCAACAAGACAGATATATCAGGAGGAGCAAGAGAGAAAAGAACAGGCAGAAGAACAAAGAAGGTATGACAATCCACAGAGAGCGATAGAAGATAGGGATAGAAGAGAAAGGAAGAGAGAAGCGGAGGAAGCAAAAGACGAAGGGACAAAAGATTACAGAGATGAAAGGAAGAAGAACAAAGAAGGTAAGGAATAAGGAGAGAAGAACAAAGGCAAGAGGAAGAAAGAATCAGAAGGGATGCGATAAAGCGAAGAGAACTAGATGAAGAAATAGAATGAAAAAGAAGACAGCATGGTCTTGATACCAGTCTAATTCGAAAGGAACCAGAAGGGCCAAGCCCAGAAATACGATGGGACAGAATAGAAGAGATTCCTCTGATGAAGGAAGCAATGCCAATGGCATCTAGAGTAGTATTGGGAGAAGAAAGCTTTGATGCCGTGAGCATCAAAGAAAATATCGATAAGGCCTATCAAGAATTAAAGGAAGGTAGCAAGTGTGGAATTCGAGGGAAGAGGGATCAATCCCTAGTATTTCAATCACGAAGCAAAGAAGAAATTCTGTTTATTCACGGACATAGAGCATTGTTCTTAAGCAGACTGAACCTAGACAAAGGTGAGGAAGATAATAGTCACGCTAGTTGGGGGGAAAGAGAATCCAGTCTTGGGGTAGAAGGAGGGAGTGTTTGTGCCCCTGAAGGATGCCTGCAAATGGATAAAGAAGTAAGATTGTCGGATCTGGACCAACCTAAGGATAGGATGCCAGATTCCGTAGCATATCCAGAGCGTCCCCAAGCACGATCATGTAGTGATAAGGGAGAATCGCTGCCATATGTGAGCAGGTTAAGATTGTTACAGACAAAAGGACAGACAGGGACGATCGTCCCTGCCCTAGATAGACTAATGCTGGGAGCCAACTCTGGGTCGGGGTTCAAGCAGTTTCCCTTATTGGAAAAAGGGGGAGCAAGACCACAGTATATCCCATGGCCGCAGATGGACAAGGATAATTAAAGGTTTAAGCTCCAGATTTTGACTTCTGGCGCTGGGAAATAGATATAATAATTAGAAAACATGACAGGAGGAAACCCGCTGGCCATAGGGAACATAAAAGGTCCCCTGGTAGCTATTCTTGGGGAGAGAACTGATGGCATTGAAGGAGAGCAGGATATTCAAGTGTGACAGCACGAAACAAAGCGCCTGCTGGAGCGCTGTTTAATAATTGTAGAACCGATGATACATCAGATATGGGTGCAATTATGACACGTAAGATGAAGGAAGATGAAGAAGCTATTGCTTACATTCAGGAGAAATGGCAACTTGAAAATTGTGAGCCGTGAGAAAAGACAGTGGCTTTATTTTACCACATTTTAGGCTAGGGGTTGCCTGAGCCAGTACAGAGGCAGATGAAAAAGCAAGTAGGAATGGAAGCAAAACCATGGGCTGAGATACAGCTGACGATAGTGCACCATTGTCGGTTATTACAAGAGAAAAATAGGAAGAAAGTTGAGACTAGGAAAATCGAGGAAGTCAAGTTAGTTCAGAAAAAACTGTCTACATTTGCCATAGAAGGGGCGGTATTGACAAGTGGAGAAGGATTGGGAATGCAGGAAGCAAGGGGTGCATTGCAGGTGAGTAATCAGCGCCCGATGGATCAAGGTGGATATGGGTTTGTGCCATGAGGCAGAGCTATGGGCTATAGAGGAAGAGGAGGTGGATACCAAAATAATCAAGGTGGGTTTTAGAATACACAGAATGTGAATCAGAGTAACCAAGGAGGATATAACCAAGGGGAACATGTCAGACGGGCACCCCTAGTATGTTGGACTTGTGGGATGACAGGGCATATTGTACGCGTATGTGGAAGCAAGGGAATGTACAAAATGGCCAATTTTCAAGAGGGGGGAAAGTTTATCCTCCATTATATAGCACACAAACTAGGGAAGGGTACGGCCAAGATCACACATTTCATCAGACACAAGCACTGCAAGTACAGCAACAAGAGATAGTGCAAATGAATCCACCACAAGGGCAGTCGCAACAAGCCCCTATTCAGACTTAGCAGTATGCAAACACAGGACACTTGCACAAAGGAGGTTTGCCTGGCCATTCAGTGCTGGACCGCCCTTACAATGGCTACAGACTCTAAAACTGGGAGAAAAAAAACACAGAACAGGTTATCATGCCATGTTCTTTCTAGAGGGGGGTACCTGCTACCTTTTTTATATAAACACAGGACAAGTGCTGACACCCATAATAGGAGGTGTCACTGTGGTAGAAGGAAATCCTTTCACAGGGACGGGGATGAGCCATACCCACAATAGGACACCTCACAGGGTGACTTGATGTGTTCAGTACTATCTTTGACACCAGACCCCCAAGAAGAAGCAAGGGTCGATGTGACGATAGGAGGCAAATCCTTTTCTTTTCTTGTTGACACTGGAGCTACTCGTTCGTGTATACGAGAAGGAAATATCCAATGTCAGGAATTGCCATGAATGCTCAAGGGTTCTCTGGAGCTACGAGGCAAGTTCCTTTTACTAATGAATTGCAAATCTCTATAGGAAAATATGACATGCTTGTTCCTTTGTTATATTCATGACAGGCACCGGTTAGCATTTTGGGAAAAGATTTGATGACAAAACTAAATATGTCAGTTTCATTTACTGATCACGGAACAGTGTGTTCCACTCCAGGAATACACTATTTAAACGTGGGTTAATTTATGCTGGTGTTTACAGGGCAAGTGGTTCTGCCGGGCTTTCCAGTAGATCCAGAGATTTGTCTATATGGAGTGAGCATTTTACTGACATGGCTACCTGGCTTGGTGGGAACATTTTTGAGGATACCTGATGAGTTTTTGTTTAGACCACGAATACCTATGGACGAAGAGGGGGGACAGGCTATGCCTAAAGAGTTAGGAGCAACCATAGTACGAAGGGAAATGGCAATGCTTGATGGAGTGGATGATGAGGGTAGACCATGGAGAACAGTAATAGCTCTCGAGGAAGGGTACAGAATGACTGACATAACTGATGAAGACATGTTCAGGTACGACCAAACAGATGATGTAGTGGTGTTCTTTATGAGCATAACATACTGGATAAGGATAGAAAAGAGGGAAGTCCCACAGCGAATGGCGATAATGGGGCAGCATCCAGCATTTTTTCAGGAAGACTCGGAGAAGGTGCCAAGCGTCCTTTGGACCACAGGTCCTTATGACGTAGGTTTATTTAAGTAAATAGTGGAAGTTAAAATAAAGCTGAGCCAGGAGCAATTTTACCTCACGCAAAACAGTACCCCATGTCTCGAGAGGCTGATTAAGGTATATTTCAGACCATTTCAGCATTGATGAAACAAGGGATTCTGGTGCCATCGGAATCCTCATGTAATACCACAGTATATCCTATCAAAAAATCTAAAGGAGGGTCTTGGAGATTTATAGAAAATATGAGACCGATTAACCAGATTATAGATGATATGATATATGATATGATAGTTTATTTATATAGCGCCTATACACAATGTGTTTCAAAGCTGCAGAGTTTCCTCTAGTTCCTAATCCGGCGACGATACTATGCAGTATCCTGGTGGAAGCTCGATATTTCACGGTGATCGATTTAAAAAATGTGTTTTTCTCAATCCCATTGCACAAAGACTCACACGACTTGACTTCCTTTACGTTCTGCCAAACTCAACTGAAACATACTAGTCTGCTGCCAGGGTACTATGAGTCCCCATCGATCTTTAACAGAGTCATACAGATGGATTTAGGCAATATTGATCTTAAGAGTGCAGTGATACAATACGTTGATGACATTTTAATTTGTAGCACCACAGAAGATGAGTGCAGACAAGATTCTATTCAGTTGATGACTATTCTAGCAGATAAGGGATATAAGGTAGACAAGGAGAAGTTACAATACTGCCAAGAAGAGGTGTTATACATAGGGCCGCTAATTTCACATGAAGGAACGAAGGTGACACCTGAAAGAGCTGAGGCGATTATGAAAACCTCAAAGACAAATACAGTGAAACAGATGCAACAGTTTTTGGGGTTATGCAACTATGTTAGAGCCTGGGTGTATGATTACAGTACATACACAAGACCCCTTTTGCAAACTTTAAAGATAGACAAGTGGATAAAGTAGAATGGACTGAAGAAATGGAGGAAGGGTTTGAAGTGCTAAAAAAGCAATTTGTACAGCCCTTGTTTTAGGAATCCCCAATTATGCTGAGGAATTGTATTTATTTTTGCACACAAATGGGACAGTCATTACAGCAGTGCTTACACAGAGAACTACATTGGGGTACAAGCCTTTAGCGTATTACAGTTGGATTTTTAGATCCACTTATGAAAGGACATTTTCCTTGCAAACAATCTTTGACTGCTGCCACGTTCTGTGGGATGTATTAACCCACTTATGCTCTGCCCTGCGGCATCACTGTGTGCTGATGGTGCCAGAATTATCAAAATGGCCGCAAAACCCCTATGCATGCCAAAACCTATTGAAATCGCGCTTTGCAACACGAAAAGATGGCTGCCACACCTACCATGCACGTTTTCAGTGGTGGACCGGAGACCTCACTCCTGAAACATGTCACTGGGTTTCACAACAAGTAAAAATGGAGACTGCATGAAAAGCAGTGTTTTGCTGGAAGGAATCCAGAATCTTGTTTTCAAATCCTTTTTATTGGTTGCTGAAACGGCAGAATGCCGATCCAAAACACCATAAAACATCCAATATTCTTGCTGGGTGTTACTAGTCACTTCATTCAAGAAATCATTATGAACATACAATGTCATGAAAAGTGTAATGTGTCATCAAATAATTCACAGCAAGATTGAGCCTGCCTGTGAAATCTGTCAAAATATGGGCACAGTACCAGCGGCTGCCTGTATGACAGCTGCCAGTGGATTGCATCATAAGGATTTAAACTTGGACAATTGTATTCTAATGTCTGAAATGTAAGTGACCTGTCATTGAGAGTAACCTAGGTTGTCACTATTTAAATCTCATGGTTTAGAAGCTGGAATAAGTGTTTTAGCTGCTTGTTTGAAACTTGCAAGTTTGTTTTAAACCAAGAAAATAATGTAACAAAATGACATTTACATTTAGGCCTGACTCAAAGCCAAACCAGTATAACAACTTCTTCCCACAAAGGCCAGGCTCCTCTCTCCACCAGGAACTCACACCCATGTGATGATTAAGGGGTGGGAGGAGAATTTGGGCTGCTGTGGGAAAGGGACAATGGACTGTCTCCAGCTCAAGGAAATGCTAATCAGGAAGAATCGTAAATGGCCTATGCCAGAAGGAAATGGGAGGAGATTGCTCTTGAGTTGCAAGAAGAGGAAGGAGGTGGGGACAGACAACCATTTGTTGATTCACAAGGACAAAAAGCACATTTTGAAAACCCCAGAATTGTGATTTTAATTTTTGGCTGCACATTCTAAGAGGTGCTAGAACTCTGTGCTATGTTCTGGGAAGTAACCGTGGAAATGATGGTTTTGCAGCAAATGTATTTATGTCAAAAGCATGAAACTTCACACGCTTATGCCCCTATACAATGTGCACATTTGTGGAAACTTGCTCCGAAATTGGACCATGTGTTCAGGACAAAAAGGGCAAATTTCTGTCAAAAGCAGACCCAAGATCCTACAGCAACGGGGCTTGGAAGAGGATCTGCTCCACAAAATATGTAATCTATATATGTTATTGTTAGAAAGGTTGCACACTTGTAAATATGTATTGTGCTAAAAGTAGATTTTATGTTCAAAAGCAAAGGGGAGGATTCTCTGACTCATACACCTACATCATCATGGTGACACCCTGTTTTCTCCTCCAATCAAGGGAGAGAGGAGACTCTAGCCAATAGCCTGGAAAGGGGGCGCGCTTAGGATAATCCAGCATACACACCCCCTTATCATATGCATAAATAGAGAAAGCTGAGGACTTAGAAGGACACAGATTCACCCACTATCCTGATCCTGGTGGAACACCCTGCTAGAGAACCATACATTTTCCTTGCTCCTGACTCCAGAAACTTGGCAAGCAGAAAGGCCCATTCCCTTAGTTGAACCATTTTCAACTGGGCCTTGAAATTAAAGAAACCAGAATTCACCCCCCAGAAACCTAAGGGGAACAAAAGAAACAGCCGGGCTGTGCTGTAACTGCTTTCCTGCTAAAAGAATTATTACCAGAATCAAAAGACCCAATCCAGTTGTGCTGTGCTGTGACCAGAGAGCCAATGCAGACCCAGTCCAGTCGTGCTGTGGCATACAGACCAGAGCGCCTTGCTGTCCAGTCCGGTGTGCCCAGCAGTATTTCTGAGCAGAATCCCTGATCTTGACGGACCAGAATTCCTGACAGTTCTGTTCAAACATAAATAGTGAGTATCCATAGAATAGGACTGTGTCACTAGCATATGTACTGTCCATAGTAATCCCTATCTAAATCCATCCTATATTGTCTTCTGAACCTGATCTTGTTAGGATCTTGTTAGGAATACTTTTGAATTGTCAGAACTTTCTTGCGTTAAGTCTCTCATTTGTATTTAATGTCATAAATCATTAGGGTTGTGAACAAATAATTTGAATCCCAGAAAGAAATTGATTATCCACCACACGAAGGTACCCTGGCCAGGAATGATGAAGATTTATGTGTGGCATTCTCTTTTTCTCTAGTCATAATCTAGTATAAAGAAATTCCATTTGTCTTGTTAAAGTGCATTTCCGTTTCCCATTTTTTGTGCCTATTTGAAAAAAAGACCTCCACTAAAACGTCCATAACTTCTGCAATGTTCATGCTAGAAACGAAATTGCAACTTCTGCTTGTAGCTCATATCCACAGCATTCCATAGAACCAAAAGCATATAGTTTTCCCACAATCGCGATTACCGCGCGTAGAAAAGTTTGCCGCAAATTGGTTTTAGGAAATTTCTATAACGTCTAAATCAGCTTTCGATTGCACCCGACCTCAGTTTTAAGTTTTCACATTGCTTATTAGTGTCAAATCATTGCTAGTGTTTGTCTGCAACTATATAAAGTAGCTCCCATTAGAATTTAAACAATTTCACCAATTTAAACCAGATTTAGTGTTTTACCCAATCCATTCTCAGATAAGATTAAAATGATTTTGACGGTTTGCCAATCAGTTCTGTTTCTCTCTTGTGTTTGCTGGGGGGAAATCGGGATTGACATTTTGTTTGAATTCTGCATTCCTGAAACCTGTTCTCTCTCCTCCTATCGCTTTCCATTGCATAGTGGGGGGGGTCTGCAGGGGGAACTAGTAACCACATTGCTATTTGATTTGAACACACACAAAAGTATTATTTCTGTTCTGAATTGTCTTGCTCACTATTACTACTTGTGATTAAAGAGATTGCTTAGTGTTACCTCACCCCATTGGTGATCATTGTATAACCATTAAACACAATGTGATTATATTGTGAACTACATAAATAAATATTTTTACTTTGCAAACCAGCCTGATTCCTGGTTCAGTGTGACCGGGGGGGTTCCAAGAGAGGGGCGTGATATGAGTGGAACATCGTTCAGAATAAAAGAACTTTTAGACACAAATAAATAGGATGTCAGTTGTGCATTACACGCTAGGCATTGACTTAGGTGAAGTGCCAGATTGAAATCACTTACAGTTCTCAATTGAGAAGTCTACAAGTATTGTTATGGGCTACTCCATGAATTTCTTCATGGAGCATGCTCTATTTGCCATTTTAGAGAAACCCAAAGGCACATTGACATCCCAAAGAGCTTCTGCTTATGAGGTAATGATTTCTAATCCAATGATTAAGATTGTAAAATGTAAAATAGGGAATCCTATCATGTTTATAGCTGAGCCAATAGAAGAAGACGATCACTTGCATGACCGTGCTAATTATGTGGAATTTTTTTGATGATATACCTTGTGTGAAGGAGAATGCTTTAGCAGGAGGAGAAATTCTCTTTATTGATGGTTCTTCGAAAATGTATCAGACTAGTGGGGAAAGGCATGCAGGCGCTGCAGTAGAAAACACAGATTAAATGGAAAATGTGAAGTTGTAGCAAGTGCAAGGCTACCGTCTCACTTTTCAGTGTAAGCAGCAGAATTAGGAGCGCTTATTGTCGTGCTCGAGAAACACAAAGGGCAGCAAGTGACGGTGTACAGTGACTCCGCTTACGTGATGTCAACTGTACACACAGGATTAGCACGTTGGTAAAGGAGGGGCTACCTGCGTGCAGACGGCACTCCAGTGCAGAACGCATCCTTGTTGGACCGGCTTATTAAGGCACTACAACTCCCAGTGGGCATAGCACTCGTTGAATGCGCTGTGAATACTAAGCAAACAGATTTTATCTCTTGCAGGAATGAGGCCGCAGACGAAGAGGCCAAAAGGGATGCATATTCCCCAGATATTTCAAATTTTGATGCTGAGAGTATTAAAGAAAAAGTAGTTACATCCATGTTAGTTCAAGATGGGTTTAATACATTGTCAATAACCCAACTAATGGAGATTCAAGGGAGTGCACAACAGGAAGAGCAATAATTGTGGAAACTAAGGAGGTGTTCTTTATCCCCCACAGAAGCATTATAGTGACAAGAGAACACTGGACAGCCGGTGATGCCAGTAGCATTATTAAAGGTGGCGCTTGCACAGCTGCATTACTCCACGCATGAAACTAGGGAGAGCCTTGCTGCTACAATTGCGGAAGGCTGGTTGATTCCGATTTTATTGGAGCACGTTGCACTATTTATGGCAAACTGCATGTTTGTCTGCATGTCTGCGCATGTCCTCTTCAATGTACAACTCACAATACTAGAATTAGCACTAGAACTCAATGCGCAGTCTGGGACAATAATATAAAAATGTAGAACAAACATCTGTGGATTTGTGGATCTTCTGTTTGCAATTTGGGGTGTGTGTGCGTGTGTGTGTGTGTGTGTGTGTGTGTGTGTGTGTGCGTGTATTTGTGAATTGGGGCTATGAGGATATCTATGTTCTGCTGCAAAAGTGTGTACTTGTAATTTTTTGAAAGTGTGTGTTGTGTGGTCCTTTTTTACTACAGTGCTTTGACGATTATGTGTGACTGAAATGTTGTTTGCTAGTATGATGCATTGCGTTTGCTGTGTTATTGAGATGTTTTTTGCCCCATTGATGTAAAAGAGTGAGCCAGGCACTTGTTGTTGATGAGTTTGCATTGTGTATTATGGGTGTTGGTTGGTTGCTGCTCTGTTCTACTGTTGTCTTGTGTGTGCAGTATGTTGCCCATGTGCACTTTGTATTGTGTATGTGTGCAATGGGTGATATATATATATATATTTTCTTTTTTATTCAAAGCATTCAGCGTAAATAAATACAAACTTTTGCTTTTAAAAGAAAATTGCACCGCCTCATTGCACAGCCAAACCACTGTTGTCAACTTTTTTCTTGCATCACTCCTTTTGAATTGTCCATCCTTTGCATTATGGTTTGGCAGTGTGATTCCGTTCCTTACTATCACTCCCAGATTTGGGATTATTCCTCAGTCAGGATTCTCTGTTTCCTATTCTATGTCAGTCTCTTTAGCATAGGTTCCAGAAACATTCCAAGAGCTCTTGTTGTTTTTTAATTTGGGTCATCATACAAAGCTGACCACCACAGTTCAGGATCTAGACCATAAGATGACATTAATATTGGCTGTAATAATTTTCCCCTTTCTGATCTCAACTCTGGGCAAAACAACGTCAGGTGCCGCAGAGATTCTTGATCCTGGTTAGGGCAAAGTGTGCTGCAGGTGCTTCTGTGGAATTCTCTGGAGGGCGAGGGGCAAAGGAGAGAAGCAAGTGATGGGTGAACAGTATGAAGAGGAGAGGATGGTATAGATCAATAGACAGATGATGGGGAGAGGGTACATATGGACCAAAAGAGAATATGAGATGGCGAGGGAGTATTCGGAGAAGATGAGGTGGGGTAATGCATTGGGCGACAGGGGAGCAAAAGAAGGGATGGTGAAGAGAGAAGTGGAGGCAGAAGAGATGAGGAAAGCTGTGATTGAAGGGAGTGATGCGCTGAGAGAGTGGAGAAGGCCAGGATGGCTCATTGGCGGGATGGAGGCGGAGGCTGGGGGCCAGAGACGATATGGAGTGAGGTGAAGAATGGACAGGACAAGCAGGAAAGAGGCGAAATCAGGCACAAAGGAGAGAAGTAGAATGAGTGGGAGATGTAAACCAAGGGATGAGTTGGTCGACAGAGCAGAGATTATGGGGCTGCAGAAGAGAGGTTGAAAGAACAAAAGGGAGAGAGGGGAGAAAATGGCAGAGATGTAATGTAGTTCAGATGGATTAAAGTATGCTGTTATTGTTATGGCGTTGGTTAAAGAAGCCTAGGATGAGAGAAGTGTATGCATCTGATTGACATTTGAGAACTTAAAGTGGGTTTACTGTTTGTGGGAGATGGCTTTGATAGTGGGTGAGTGCATTCAGCTAGTTTAACTGCAAAATAACTTGCCTGGGATTTACTGGGTGCAGGACTTGATGTGTGGTCGAGTGTGAATGAAGTGAAAGTGAATTAAAGTTATTGTGCTACATTGTTTCTACTCACAATATATTTGCAAGAGCTGCCACTGACAGTGAAAATACATAGATGGACATAATCTGAAGTATTTGAAGACCCACAACTAAATGCGTTCCATAATTTTCTAGCAAAGTACCCAAATCCATTCAGTGATATTTAATCATATTATGGGGTATTAAGATTCATGTTCAATGAAAGTTATTCGTTTTAGATGTAAATAAAGAAAACATTCTGGGAAATATGAATTAAACCCATTAATGTGCGGCATTTGCATTTGCCACGATACTTTTCCACTGCATGTCGGAGCCAAAACCCAATACATTTTGCATTTAGGCGTTTCGGCTGCGTGCGAGTGTAGCGAATCGTTCTTTTAAATGGAATGCTAATGGAAGTTTCTGGTGGATTAAGCATTTGTTTAGTTACATAGACTAAGGGATTATGCACAGTTCTTACTGGTTTGTTCTATTTATGGAAATAAGTGCTTCTGAAATCACACTTACTGAAAATCCCATGGCCAATATTTTTTTCCGCTTGGATGGGTTTTAGCTATTGTATTAAACACTATGCAATTCCATCTATCTTCACATGTGTCTGTCCATACATCTCGCTGCCCATATTTTACTTCACAGTCGTGTGTGCTTTTCGTTTGTCTTTTTCCTTTCTTGGTTTTATTAATCCATGTTCTGGTCCCTTACGGCCAAGTTTTCAATCTCTGTGAGTTTGAATTCCCTCTCAGGCTCCATCTGTTACGTTTTCGTTGTTTCTCTTTTCTCGCCGCATATCTCTCGCATTCGATTTTTATCTGTTTCTGTCCCTCTCCGAGACTCCCTTCAGTAAAGCATGAGACTATCAAAATATCATGCGCTATCACTGCATTCTGTGATTTTCTCTGTCAATGCAAATATCAGAGCTGGTTAGTCGTACACCAGCTCTGCAGGACAAGAACACCCTGGTAAAGGGAACTGTCTATTTTCAGTTTTGGCTCATAGGTGGAACTTTCGGTATGGGTAAGTTGCATGGCAAGAGGGGCACACAGCCTGCAGGTTTTTGCGCTTTGGCTTTATACTCGTATTTGCAACGTGCCTGGCTATGTCATGTTGATCCCATCAACTACACGCCTATCCCTGCCCAAACCACACTCACAGGGGTATTGCTTAATAAAAAGCTCTTAGATCTCTAAGCAGGAAACACTGTCCAAGCAAGCAGGGAGATGGCAAAAGAAATGTAACAGAAAGTAGGCCTTATTTGCTAACATGACACCTCTAGTTCCCTTTGTGTTTGATGCGCCTTCATGTAATTTCACAGTAAACTGTGGAGGACACAGTGCCAGATTTAAGACATAAGGCTTTTTAGGGTTGAATGATTAAATGGATCAGGTGGGCTGGATGTGGAGGAGCGGGAAATGATCTGGGTAAGCCGACTTTTGGGCAATCATGGGTGAGTCAATAGTGCATTTTTATTGGTTAGTGTCTCATCAGTCTGTCTGTTTTTAACATATTCTCTTTTTTATTGCTGTTACAATTCAATGCCCGACCACTTGGCTTATGGCGTCTGGCAATGGGATTTTCTCATTAAAAAACACTTGTGTAAATCAGGCCCTTTCTCTCATCGCCGCAAATTCGAGATAGAATCAAATATAACAACGTATGCCATCAACCCTGCAAATAATAATGACAGTTTTCCAGAGACAAAATGTATGTGCTTGAAAAAACATTGGATAGCTGGCCGTGAACTACCAAAACCACAACAGCGGCAAACAATTGATGTAATATGGTATAGATTGGGCATTACAATTGTGGCTAAATGTTTTGTGGTATAAAATGTCATTTTTCCACTGTCCCTCTAACATTTGAGTAGAGAGTTGAAAAGTTGCCCTCCATTGCAAAGCTAAACTGACCTTTATGGGTTGTCTTCAAGGAAGCACTGAGTGTCACCTGGCTGCGATCGGCATGACTATCGACAAATTGTTGGATTGCCCTCATGCCTTACCATCTTTAAAAAGCAAATCTGCAGTATGTGATGCTGACTCGAGCCTGTCTAAATTGCAGGACATTTCTTTTATTACATATATGCAGGACAGAGTTTTACCCCTAACCGGCTCGGTTCGTGTTTGATGAAACCGGTCAATACTCAAGGTGTTTTATGACCTATTTAAGATTCGACATTCTTCCCACTAAAGAACATTTGGGTAGATGGAGTGGGACTCCTTATGAAGAAAGGGCAGGTAGGCTATGCAAGTGCTCCATTGAAACTATTCGTCACATGCTTACCTGTTGTCCAAATTTGACCAAGTTATACAACAAAGGGTACGCACTGGATAAACATCACAAGTATTTTGTTCCATCCAATCAATTTGGGAGCTACATCTATTGTGCTAGGTGTACATTTGCAACAGCGGGGGCCTGTTATATTTGGAAAGAGATGATGAGACGGGTAGAGCCCATCACTTGTTGATTGATTGACTTCATTTGAATTTGAAGCTTCGTGAATTTGATGAGATATAGCTCTGTTAATGTGTAAATGTTGTTTTGTTCTATAGCAACAAAGGTGTTATTTTATGGTTGAGATTAGTATAAGTCATGATATGTATCCTTTGAAGTAGAATGTTAAATAGATTGGTGGTATATGATGAATTAATAGCTGTTGTGTTTTAAAGTAATGTTATGTGTTTAATATAATTGTATGTAACATGTGATGCAGAAGGTTGATTTTTTAACCATTGCATATTAAAAAAAATAAAAGAAATTTCAGAGCCAAAATGCCGATTTTATGACTGAAGAGTCCTACAGTACCTTTTCTGAACAGAATGAGGTTAACTTCTGTTGCCATCTATCGACCACTCCCAACTTGTAGGCATTGGTATCGTGCTTCAAGATAACGACAGGTGCCAAATAGAAACAGAGCACCAGCAACCTTGCAAAGGGTCTTGTGTAAATTTTAATCGATTCTTGCCTCCTTGGTGACTAGATTGGACATGCTTATGACCCAGTGTATGAATATATCTAGCAACCAGCTGGTCATCAAGGCAATTGTCTCCAAAATAGCTAATCCTCAAGCTATGGCAGAGAACTGTAGCCTAACGAAAGCCATAGGTATAGTTACATAGCCAGATGACACGGGCCCCTTGGTAAGGGGTCCCAAAGTAGGGTAATGCTGCCTATTATTAAGAGTATTACCTCCAAAGGTTAATAGGTGGGCGAAATTGAAGACACCCTCTCATCAATGCATGAACCCATGTCTATAATTCCATAAACAATGATTCTTGGTGGATTACGGCCAAAAATGCGGAACACGCACTCATGGCGCTTTGCAAGGAAATCTCTCTACTTAACAGTTCCCCGAAGATCAAGAAGTAAAAGTAAAGTTGAGTCCAGCAAAGCTTCCTACAAGTCTCAACACAACAAACAGCCACACAGACAACATCCCAGGCATTGGACCTTACCCATACGCATTAAACAAGCCAGTGCATGCAACCTATCCATCTGCAAGCCAAAACACACATACACCAGTTTCTCCTGGTTCTGGACCTATCCTATCAATCTTCCCTTACTAACCAACCCCATCCTATTTATTGCAGAGCTATGTGAGCACCTGGAGACTACCCTTGGGTGGTATTGGTGCATGGTATAAATCAGCATCACATAACATAACAATGCAAGTCAGACTTGGTTGGCGTAGGTTGTGAAAGATCTTGACCTAAAGTAAAATCAGGTATTATTTGGAGAAGCACTATCTGCTAGGTAGAAGACATTTGAGAGCAGCAATATTCTCTGAGAACCTTCTACGGCTCACCGGTGGTGTTTAAATTGAATTCTGGAAACTGCACATACATTTATTTCAAGAGCACATTTGCTGATGCTTTTTGATGTTGCAGGATCAAATCTGTCCATGTAAATGTTGTTTGTCTGCCTGCATCACTTGTTTGTGATGTGGTCTGTGTTTTGCGGACTTTCTTTTTCTTATTTCTCCATGGAAAAAGAATAACATAAAGAATTTAGAATGTAGGTCTGATGCCTTATATTTAAAAACGTCTTTCTGAATAAAAAATGTTTTGAGGCATGTAGAGTAACTAAAATTGGAAAGTAATCCATAAGAATTTAAGAGGACACTGTGAAACCAATTCCCTTGCAGTCAAGAAATGAAATGGCTCAAGAGGAAATGGCACATGTTGTCAGATCGGGATATGGCACATGAAGTTAAATGGGAATAGGCCCAGGCATTAACTGGTTAGATATTAACCTCTGGCCTGCTCAAACCTTTACCAGAGAACATCTTGGCGATTCAACAGCATGACAGGCATACTTGCAGGGGCTGCAATGAGTCAGAGGGTACCAAGGTAACACTGACTTCCCCTTCTTTTCTTGTGGATAAGAAATGAAGTGGGTCAATAGGAAAAGTCCCTTTTGGACATGGCACTATCGAAAACACAGAAATAAGTCTAGCCATTAACCAAAAATATATTACCCACATGCTTGCTCTAACTTTTACTAAACTGAACTTCTCTGCTATTGAGCAACACAGCTATGCCAGACACACCTGCATGAGCTTTAATGTGAATGAAGGCACCAACAAAACCCTAGTTCCTGTCACTTTCTGCAGACAAGAAATTAAATGGGTCAAAGGGAAAATTGAGACACACAAAGTACATCCAATGGTGACATACCTATGACTTTACAAGAATTATACAACTGGTCTATGTTGATATGGAACAAGAGTTTGTGCAGAAGTAGCAAGTTATGTTAGGTGATATTTGTATATATATCAGTGATGTCATCAATGATATTTGTGATGTCATCTTTGATGTCCTGGGTGTTAGTCTTAGCAATGCACGTAGATGGTGCAAGTTATGGTTGCTTAGCTTACTATAATGGGGGAATGTGCAGTGGTGTTTGGTTGCACTGTGAAGTATAACATTCCTTTAGTGAATTTTTTTTTACTGATTGTACATATATATATATGGCAGGAAAGGAAAAGAAAGGGGCTAAACAAGTGATGTCGTCATTGATGTCAGCATTGACATTTGAGATGACATCTTTCGTGGTCTGGGTGTTAGTGGTAGCAGTGCACAGGGGTGGTGGCAGGGTTGGGAGCTTAGTTTACCATAACTGGTGAATTTCAGGGGTTTTTCGTTTTTAATTTGAAGCATAAAGGGGAGGTGGAAAGTTTAGTGAAGTGTACAGGTTTTTGTTAGGGCAACTTAACCATAACGTCCCCTCAACAAAGTTTTTTTGTAGTGAATTTCACTGGTTTTTGGGAGGGCAACTTAACCATAACGTCCCCTTAACAAAGTTTTTTTTGTAGGGAATTGTGTAGGTTTTTGGAAGGTGGAAGGTAAGCATGAAATTGTGGCAATGAAGTTGGTGAGCAGAATATACACTGAAATCATGTGATTTTGAGAGATATGTAGTATAATCTACGTACTTGACATACATTTAACATGGAACATACAGAACCCCCTCCTTATTGATATTGGAAAGGTACGGACTGAGCGTCTGTTTGCGGACAGGGTTGGACAGGATCAACATTACCGAATGAGGCGGGGAGTAGTAGAAAATGTACTATTGTTTTACACAAAAAGTGTGCAACATAGAAGAAGGACATAAAGATATTATAAGTAGTAATAAGTAAATATGGAAACCTGAAGCTGGGAAAAGAAAACAACAAATTTAATAAGCATGTAGAATGAAGTGGATGGTACCATAAAAAAAAGGATGCCTCCAGCGTAATCACTTCACAGAAACTCGGCAGCCTGGAACAACAGTGGACGGATGCAGTAGGACGAAGGGAGATTACAGCAAATGAGTGAGTTCAGATCATTTTTTTATATGCATGCTTTTTTTTTTTGGTATGTGGTGCATAAATAATAATTTCTTTCTGTTGTTTTGGCTAGTACTTTGGAGTGGCTGGATAAGTATTTCCCACATGGGGAAATGTCGGAAGACAGCGAGAATAATGGTACACATTGCTCTGCATATGCAAAATAGTGATCAGTATTTTAGAGGCATTGAAGTTATGTATTTCTTTTTTGAACAGACCAGGAAAAAAAAAGATGAAAGGGTAACAAACGAGACAGAAGAAGACAGGATAAAGAGGATAGAGAAGAAAATGGACATATTGAAAGCCAATTTTCAAAGTTTACGGGAGTTTGTGGAGGACTGTGTGAGAGGAAAGGTTTGTTATCATTACCCCACCTGCACGTGCCCTGCTTCTCCATTCCCTAGTGAACCATCCCCAAACCTTGAACAGGAAAATAGACGTTTTGACGAAATATCCATCCCTTCTTCCCCTCACAAATCTTCTCCTCATAACAAGCCTGTGTTGAATCCTAATTCCCCCATATTTGTTTCAGTGTCCGCTTCCCCTGCTATTTCTTTCGATTGATGTGTGTGTGTGTGTGTGTGTGTGTGTGTGTGTGTGTGTTTGAAATGTTTTTGTACAGTAGTTGTAGAGAAAAAGTTTGTGTGTAGATTTTTTTTTTTAAAAAGACGTAAAATGTTCGCGAACAGCACGCCTGTTCGACCTATCCGCAAGGAATGGAATGTGGGTGCTGTGTAATGTCAAGTAAGACAGATGTGATGTGTGACTGCACCATCTGTTGAAATTGTGCATGCATAAACAGAATGGGGTGTCCAAAGGATATACTACCTCGGAGTACCGCTTGGAAACTAGATAATACATGTTCGTAGAATGGGTGTAAATGAGGAAAATGGGAGTGTGTGAAGGACAATATAGCGGTCCGTATCGGGCGCAGCCAAAATAGTACCGTCCGTAGAACAGGCACGGTTGCCGGCAAGTTCGTAGGCAAACAAAATGGAGTTGTCCTAAGGACACAGGAACTGTCCGTACAGTGAACATAGCATGCGTGCACATGCGCAGTACAAACGTAAGTATTGCGAGCATTGCGCCTGTTCCTAACTGTCTGTCACACTTGTGTCGCACTTTGAAGTAGTTTGAGAACCCTAACACTGTCCGTAGGACACTTGTGCGCATGCGCACGTTTGATTCTTTGCATTTGCTGTCCAGGAGACTTTCATTACTGGGGCGGATGTGTTGAGGACGTCATCATGTGACCGCACCTACGCTGAGTGTGGGGACTAATTTTGGTGGTTGGTGTGCTTCGCAACAATACAAATGACCTTGTAGACACAAGGCAAAGTATTGTAGAGTGTAAAAATGTAATTTCACACATCCCAAACAATAGGCCACCTCAGGACTTGCTGTTTAAAATGTGTGTACGGCTTTGAAGGGATGAAGACGGTCACGAGGCACACCCCTCCACCACTACAAAAGGCCACACCCCCGAGCGCATCTTCATTGTCCTTCTAGCTATAACAGATTCAGGTGTGTTGCCTTTACTGCTGTAGTGACCAAAAGGAAACTAGTCGGTATGGCTTCCATGGCTGCTGTTGGGTCATTAGTCTCTGCACCACCCCCTAACTCGCCACCAACACCACCTCACCAGGGGTCTGCAGAGAAATATATGGGTGAGGATGTAGAGATCAAGGAAGAAGAGGAGGAAGAGAATGAAGTGGAAGAACTCCGCACTAGGAGCACTTGGCGGGAGTCATGGGTGTGGCGGTTGTTTTCTGTTTATGGGAATGTACCAAAAGCACGTTCAAACCTGGTGAAGTGTAACCAGTGTGAGGTGGTGTTGAGTCGCGGGAGATTTGGAGCGTACAGTTTTGGTACGACAACCATGAAGTGACACCTCTCTTCGTTCCACACTGCGGACATTCGCAAGGTGGTGCCATGTGAAGAGTGTAGTTGTTTGAGTTCCTCCACAGCATCCTCGGTATCCAATCCTCCCACCACAAGAGACACTCCTGTGGGAGAGTGCCTTTTTCCAGCTGCCTCACAAGCCATTCGCAATGCTGTTGACCCTTACCTTTCAAAGGTGACAGTAGTGTGCACGTATTGCGACGCAGTACTCTGCAGGGGGGAGAGTTTTCGAAGTGCTGCAGTCACCGAGCACCAGAAGATCTGCTCCTTACCTAAATAAAGTTCAGTTGCCCTTTTTTATCCCTGTGGCCGGTGTCCCTTCCTTAACCTCCTTTCGCCTCTTCTCCTAGTGTGTGGTCTGTAAAAACAACAAAAATTACAAAAAAGGCTCTTTACAGAGTCGCCTTTCTCAATATAACAATAGAACTATGAAGTAATGGCTGTAGACCCCTGCAGAGTTCTGAAAAAGTTTGCGGACAGCCGTAGAGGAAATAAGGGAGGGTGCATGCGGAGCAAACGCAATAAAGTGTATGTTTAGACTAAGTGGCGGCTCTGAAAAGAGCCTTTTGGTGGTGTGCAATGCATTTTGTACATTTTGATGAAATATCTGATTGCCAGCATATGTTGGTGGACTCCATTTCTGCGGAAACTGAAAGTGCTGCGAAACAAACTTTTTTCATTGTTGAAAGAGGACATGCCAACATCTCTTAAAAATGCACACACAGCCTTATTCACATTGCGTCTCGCTTTCTCCATTTGTGAACCAAACACAGAAGAACGCATCCATATTTGTCTTTGGGCAATACGGGAAAAAAGTATGTGACAATTTGGAAACATGTCCATGAGCTTGGCAAGTCCTTCCTTCATTGCAAATTGCAAAGAAATTCCAGTTACATGGCCTAAACTTTTTCCTCCACAATGAATGATCATTATATCTGGAGGACGCTCTGTCAGTAAAGTAACACAAAGAGGTACCAAGTGGAGCCATCTCATGCCACGCACGCCATGCCAGTGCACTTCCGCATGTGGAAATCCGAGATTTGTAGATAAACTGCAGCTTTCTGCATGCACTTTCAACCAGTGTATCCATGAGTCTCCCAAAATCCATATAATCTGTTTTCGAGCATGGAAAGCCATGGCTGTGTGGTCTCCTGTGAGGGAGAAGACAGTCTTATTAAAGTACGTCAGTCAGAACACACCTACTGAACTTTATGGACCAATCCCTAGCGCCACTCATTCTCATTTACATGTGGCTCCACCCTTGAATCCCCGGTGGTGATATGTGCTGGCTGCTAACTACCGCCATGTTTGCAGACATGTACAGTATCAGAGTGTGATGACGGTACATTAAAATACTAATCCCCTTTTTCCCCTTTAAGGTAGGCTCTGAAAAGAGCCGTTTCTTTTATTTTTGGCAAGATACTGTACAGACATCTGGTATTTTATGTATTTTTTTGTATTTTTTGTCCTTGCTTTACTCTTGCAGACATTACAGAACCTTCTCTAAAGCAAGCCTTACGTTCCAAAAGAACTTTGCATTTCCCAAAGAAGATAGCGCAACACCATCTCCTTCAAAGTAATGCGCATTGCTTGGAGCAATGTTTTCGTGGCTGCAAAAAAACATACCAACTCGTAGCATGAATGCACGCATGCTGCAATTGATGATACACCTCCCGATGCTTTGATCTGGACAGAAAACAGAAGTGTTTTTCCATAGTACTCTCGGGAGTAAAGCAGAAAAAATTACTTTCGTTGTTGGGAAGATGGTCATGAGTGCTTCAGCCAACTGTGCCAAATCTGCCAACAAAGTACATGAAGTCAGGTATCCCAAATGGCAAGCGCTGTAGTGCAAAATTACCACATGAGGAGTGGTCATTCTACGCATGTCTCTACAAACTTGCAGAATTGCTGCAGCATTGGCATCAGTGTTAGCGCTCCACACGACCTCCACTCCTCGCACATCGAAATGGTGTGCCACATGCCTACTCTCGGCATAGTGTTGTAAGCCTTGCACAAAAATGTCTCCAAGCATCAAAACCCTGACACTCTCCACCTCTGCCATCTTCAGTGTGCGCACCATTTTTCCACACAAAAGAGTAATGTGAACATCTGATTGGCTGATGTCTACAGTCGCCTTTCCAATCAGGATTTGCTGTAGAATCCCGTATGTGATACGCCCCACCAGCGGACAAGCGTTGCCTTCGTGCGGCACGTAACTCTTACCCAGTCCTTCTACCCTTTCTACAGTGGTACCAAAGTGAGTCCTTCATTGGACACAACTAAGCAGTCGCACAATCATCCACCAATCACATAGAACATCGCTAATTTTAACTCCGTCATCAATATTGCGCACTTCAAAATTACTGTCGATGATTCTGAATGCAATTCGCATACCACTGCAAAGAACTTACTTCACAAGCTACTGTACAAGGATTGCAAATTTCTACGTACAGCTCCATACATGTCCACATGCATCAGTATAGAGTACAGGTATGTATATTTTAATCAGAGAACATGTGGAAGCCTTATGATTTAAATTAGACAAAATAATGCTGCTAAATATCCATAGGGAACACATAACAACACTCCCGCTTTAAAGTGCAAGATTGCCGATTTGTCATTCACAAATCGCACGACTGCTTACTGTCTCCCGCATAACTTGTACATATGTTGCAAGCATGCCTATTTAGGGCAGAGCTCAATTTTGTATGTAAAAATATCGGAGTTATGTATTCTGTACGGCCTACAGTAATGCTACTTGCAATGTGATCGTATGAGAATAGTAAGCGCTCCCGATTGTAGTGCTGACATTTTCTTCTGATGGTCTCCCGATTTTTCGACATCGTGCTTTTCATTAATAAGTACAAAATGTTTCCCCATCTAGTACTTTGCCCTATCGCTTACAAACCTCTCTCCTATGCATAGTACACTTTGTAAAGAACAAGGCATTTCCATACCCTTAAAAGATTTCGTTATTTTGAAGGACTTACAAGTACCATATTGCAAGTACTATGCCAAGACTTCACAGAGTGAAGTTAAATGTGCACGTGCACTGGGTTGAAATATGAAAGTTCAATCCTCTGACGAAATAAGCACAAGTAATGTCTGCAGTATCATCACTGCTGCAAACACACAAAGTAATTGATTTTGTTTTTTTAATTCGCAGTGAAGACTAGACAGCATCTACACTGCAGACGACATATCCGAAGAAACCTGGTCACCTTGTACAAAAAAGTAAGTACGGTACAACCTTTATATTGTAATTACTTGTTAGAGAGGCTGCGCGGGTTATTTGTTTATTTTGGGCACCAAAGCAAGCATTAATTTGTAAACCATTCTACCTACAAATATCCATTTATTGAACAAAGAATAACAGGCAGAATGGCTGACAAATCCCTGTGTGTTTGGTACTGAAATAACATAGGTAATCCTTAGAAGGTTAGATTGGGAAAAGAAGTTGCTGTAGCAAGTTTTTGGCATTGCGGTTATTAATAATGGGTCTCGTCACAAGTAGGCCACTTTGTACTCTCATCTGAAGCACATTGTAGTAGTATGCAAACAGTAAAGTAGCCTTACCAAATGATTGGTAGAGTTCACTGTACGTTGACACACCATGACACAGCAGAGCTTCCCCATCAGACTTATGCACACATGCACACTGCACACATACATTGGACAACAGAGCAAAGTATACTTTTTTTCTCAACAGACACCAAAGAATGCCTACCAAAAAGCAACTCCGTAAAAAGGAACGCAGAATTAGAGCAAAGAAAAATAAAGGTGCCCAATGTAAGCATCCACCTGTTGTAGAGTGTGTAGAGAATCTTGGTACAAACCAGCTAATGTAGTTGAGTAACATAATAAACGAAGTCTCAACTACCGAAACTGTACCTCCTCCATCAAAAAGTGTCACAAAACACAGAAATGTTGTCAAAAAAACTGCTGCCAGTACAGCTAACAATGTTCCTAATAATCCTGATAGTGTAAGAAGAACTCATAGTAAAAAAAGTATTTTAGCAAAAATGTTTTGTCACAGAGTCCTTCAGAATCTACTAAGAAGAGGACCAAAATCATCCTCACCCCTTAAAACGTACCGTAGAAAGTTAATTCTACAAGCACTCGTGGACAGTGCAATCCTTCTCAAAAGGAAGTTGTTCATATTAGTGTTAAATAGGATGAAAGCACTAACAAATATAAGTACCAAATTACAAAAGAAGCAATAAACGGAATGTGAACAAAATAATTTCTTGCATGTTTGTGGTGGTGAATGGAGTCACACAACAACCACAGAGCCATATTTTAATGAAGAAGCATACAAACAAAATCAAACAAACACAATTGCCATCCATAGCAGTGGACGAGCGTATGAGAAAATCAATACTACCATCATGGAACAAGAAACACTGCTTACAAAACTATCTCCTGAACATTCAGAATTACCTCTCGATTCAGCAGAACCATACCGTCCAGTATACAAATGGCCATGCACATCAATGTGTGCCATTCCAAACAAAGCTTTCAAATATTTACATCAGTTCCTCAATCAATATGTAAAAGGTAAAGACAAAAGTAAAATGAAAGTGCTGCAAAATATGTATATTTGTGCAGTGCGGAAAGACAAAGGACTAAAAGGACATTCATTAGCCTGCATTTCTGGGCCTATTTGCAAAGGTACCTTCCATGATATCAAAAGAATATCAGTACATCATTCTAATGTAAGAAATTTAGTGTATAAAATATACTATGCAAAAAGTCCAGCTTCAGAATTAGGCAATTTAAATACCACCCTTCTACATGGTACACCCAAATTCTTACAAGAAGAAATGGACCGTATTCAGAAAAAGTATTTTGGAAGTGAGAGCCACGTAGAAAATGCAACAGTTTTAGAACATAGCAGTGACAATTCTGCACATATCCACCTTCTACTACACACATACAGAAAAGAAATAGTCAAATTTAAAAGGTCATCGGCTGAAGTACCAAACCATGTGTGTGTGTTGCTGCAGAACATTTTACAAAAGGAACACAAAAAATGTGGACATAGCATACAAAATAGAAAACAATGAAGACTCTAAATGGTTTGAATTAGCTTTGTACCTTTTAGCTGAAAACTAATATGAAATAACTGAACGCCTAATATGTTGCAGTTACTGTACTGCAAAATTCGACAACAACCACACTCCTTCACGTGCTATTACAAATAATTTGGAATTGTTTCCATTACCAAAAATCCTGCAACAGCTCAATTTGTATGAGAGCATAATAATTCAAACAGTTCACCCATTTCAAGCAATTATATGCCTTCATCCAAAAACAGCAAAATTACCTTCCTCTGAATTGATGAAAGGCATTCGTGGCAAAGTAGTTTACTTGCCATTAGATCTAACGGAAAATGTACACACTCTAGCAGTGGAACGTTCATTCTTTAAAAGTCTTGGTAAATGGAGTACCAACAAAGGACAAAAAAATGTGGCAACAATTAGTGGACTTACACAAAGTTAGACAAGCATTGCAATATCAAAAAGACAATACTGAGTACTACAAGGAAATAAATATTGATGAAAGCTTAAGGCAAACAAACTGAAATAATTCAAGAGCCATCAGAAACTGGACAATTCGAACTTCTGGAACCAGCTACAGTATCCACTCTTTTGGACCGTTACACAATTCATCCATTGCATTCCAATGAAAGCATAGATGATGCACTAGAAACTTACCAAATGCGACAAACCAAAGGGCCACCAATGAGTATTTGGGAAAAAAGTATAGAAGCACATGCTTTTCCACTGCTATTTCCTACTGGCAAAGGTGGGAGATAATATGGTAGACCCACTCAGATTGGGGCATCATAATACCGCTCATTACGAATGTATTCGCAAGATCCCAGATTTAGACAAAATGTGGAATACATGTTCCACCTACTCTCTGAAAGTGAATTAGCAACACTATGTTATGAAGTTGCACACATTCTTAAATCTGAAACGCACTTTAATATGTCAGCTACGCAGTTAGTACAAAAAGTACAAGAAAAAGAGGTTTTACAATCAAGTATAACAAATTTGTTTGCAAACATGCATGGTATAAAGGAATACTGGTTCAGACGGCACAGAGACGTGCGTTGCATGATCAGAAACCTTGGACCACCAACTTGGTTTGCTACGCTAAGTTGTGCAGAATATGCATGGGAAGATTTACATGAGTTCCTACGCATAGCAAACAGCAACAAAAACAACATAGATATATTAACACCTGGAGAACTTTGCTCTCTAGATCCAGTTAATGTCTCAAGATATTTCCATCATCGTTTCATTGCAATGCTACACTTTATTTGCAATAAAATTGTTCCTCCCCTTGGAGAAGTGCAACACTTCTTTTGGAGAAAAGAATATCAAACGAGAGGAGCACCACATAGTCACATGCTGTTATGGATCAAAGGAGCACCGAAATTTCGGCACAACAGTGATAGAACTGTTTTGCCATTTATCCAAAAATATGTCACATGTGAAATCCCTTCACAACAGACACATAGTGAGCTGCATGGGCAGATTTTACAATTTCAAAGACACAAATGTGGCAAATATTGCCGCCGTAAATACAAAAACAAAGATAAATACTACACCAAATGCCGCTTTGGTTTCCCTAGACCAGTTACAGAAACAGGTGGAGTAAACAACTTCATGTCTTCAGTTCGACATAGTGTTAGAGATAAATCACCTAAAAACACGTATTACATAAACAAAGGGAAGAATCAAAATATATCAATGATTACAATGCAATCATTGCCCTATTATGGAATACAAACATAGATGTGCAGTACATTGCAGACAATTCAACTGCTGTTGCACGATATTGATATTGATATTGATATTTTATTTCTATTGCGCTCATACACAAGTGTTTCAGAGCGCGACAAGGCAAGGGAAGGGGACAGAGGAGAAACAAAAACAACAATCTTACTAGGCCCAGTGACATTGAGAATGCGCAAGTGCTTGGTAGAGGGGGAGAGGGAGAAGTGCATGGAAGCGGGAACAAAAGGAGAGTGCGGACCAAGGAGGAAAAAGGTCTTGAGCTGCTTCCGGAACTGGAGATGGTTCTCCTCAAGTTTTAGGGTGGCAGGGAGGCTGTTCCAGAGGGAGGCCCCAGCCGAAGACAGAGACCTACCCCCAGCTTGTTGCTTTGAGAAACGATTGACCCTGTGGAGTTAGAGGTAGAGGAGCTGAGTGCTCGAGATGGGAGGTATTTGCGGAGGGATAGCTGAAGGCATGTTGGACCCAGGCCCCAGAAAGCCTTGTGGACAATGCAGAGGGTTTTGAATTTAATCCCTGCATCCACTGGGAGACAATAGAGAGATTTCAGAGCTGGAGAGATATGATCCCAGGGCTTGAGGCCAAGGACAAGTCTCGCAGTCCTGTTCTGGATAAGTTGCAAAGGGCGGAAAGTAGAGGTAGGTAGATTAAGAAAGAGGCTGTTGCAATAGTCCAATTTAGAGAGAACCAGAGCTTGGGAGACATTGAACTTCTGGGGGAATGAGAGGAAAGGAAGAGTACTTCTGAGGATGTGCAGTAGGAAGTTTGACTTATTTGATACCTCAGCGATGTGGGCGGAGAAGGAGGGTGTGGAATCAAATGTGACACCAAGGTTCTTGGCCTCGCAGGTAGGGATAGGAGGGGGGCCAAGGGAGTCTGGCCAGAGAGTGAGGGGAAAGGAAGGTGATGGTGTGCCGATGAGGAGGATCTCAGTCTTGCTGGCATTCAGACAGAGATCGTTGGCAGCACACCAATCTTGAATGGTAGTTAGGCAATCAGTGATGAGAGAGGTGGTGGAGTTGGCCGAGGGCAGCCTGAAAATGAGCTGAGTGTCACCTGCTTAGCACTGGAAGTTTGAGCATAAAATGGCAATACAGCGGGTGAGAGTTGCTAGGTATTGGTTGAAAAGCCAGAGTGAGAGGTTAGACCCCTGGGGAACACCACAGGTGGAGAGGAAGATAGATGATAGGAAGGACCCAAGTTGGACCTGGGAGGGTCGATCAGAGAGGAAAGAGGTCAGCCAGGCCAGAGCCTGATCGGTGATGCCCAGGTTATCACGGAGACAGTTGAGCAGGATGGTATGGTTGACCTAAGGCAGAGGAGAGATCGCGTAGGATGAGGACAGAGGGAATGCTAGAGTCAAGGTTGGAAAGCAGATCTTCACGGATGTTCAGGAGAGCAGTTTCTGTGCTTCTGCCGGATCTAAAGCCAGACTGATGCTCATGGAGACAGCCAACAGAGTCAGAATGAAGGATTAGCTGAGAGATGGCCAGCTTTTCAAGGAGTTTGCCCAAGAAGGGGGTAATGGAAATTGGGCGATAGTTGGCCAGACAAGAGGGATCAGCTGTGGGTTTCTTGAGGAGAGGATGCACAAGGGAGTGCTTAAGAAGGGAGGGGAAGGATCCTGAGGCAAAGGAGTGGTTGCAGAAATCAGCAAGGGCCGGAGCAAGGGTATCAATATGGTCCTTGATAGTTTTAGAGGAACAGGGATGAACCTGTTTTGACGAGGCTTTGTCAGGGTGTGAGTCAGCCAAAGGATGTGGGGGGGAGTAGGTGGCAGCAAAAGCCTCGACTGACACACGCTTCATGGGCCGGATATCCAGGAAGGTAGGTGGCAGTGTTGGGATAGGTTTGGCTTGGGGGGAAGAGAGAGAGAGATAATAGGAGGTAGTGGTCACTCCAAGAGAGGGGAGTGGAGAGCGGGATAGAGAAGGGGAGGCTAGAGGAGATCAAGACATCAAGTGTGTGCCCTGCAGAGTGCGTTGAGCCACAGGGGAGGATAGAGAGGGAGAGGGAATCGCAGAGGTCGCGAAAGAGCAAAGTTGAGGGACAGGGAGAATCAAGTTGAATGTTGAGGTCACCAAGAAGGAGGAGTTGAGTGGTTGAGGCCAGAAGATATGTTACAGCCCACTTAACAAAAGCAGAAGAAACAGAGCTGGAAGACCTCTGTGATGACCTAGCATCAGACAAAACATTATCTCAGAAATTGAACAGCCTAGTCATAAAAATGCTTTCTTATAGAGAATGTGTGGCCTATGAAGAAGCAGATCGTTTAATCGGCACTGCTTTGTATGTAAAATCAAAGAACATAGTATGGCTCAGTCTTGGTCCTGCAAAATCTAGAAAAAGAGTGCTAAAATTATATGAGGACATAGAAACAATTGCCAGAAATTATCCTAACAGCCAAGACATTCTAAAATACAATTTACTGGACACATACTATCCGAACAGGAGTAACGCTCTGGAAAGCATGTGTCTATACCACATAGCTCAAAACTTTGCATACAAAAATAATGTAAAACCCGATGAAAGCAAACGTAGATATAGAGTGACCAATTGTGAAGGGAGCTTAGTGAAACTTAACAAACAAAACTTAATTAATCATGTGAAATTGTCCTTAAAAACTCCTAAACAGAAAGAACTATATTACATGTCTCTGTTACAACTTTTCAAACCATGGAGAAAAGAGGAAGACATACTAGATAATTATGAGTGCTATGAAGATGCTTTCAAAGCAAATTAAAGCACTATCACTGATGTGAACTTTACGCAGTACAAAACAATGTTACACAATGAGCAGCAACAGGAAGAAGAAATTCAGGGCCAACTAGATAAAGACTCTTCCAACAGTAGTCGACCTTCTGTAACAGGAAGTCAAGAACCATTAGTACAACCACTAATAGCAAATGAGGCTGAAGTAGCTATAGCAGAAGTAGAAAACACCATGTATCAGTATCAAGAAGATACAGAGGACTTAACTGTACAACAAGAAAAACTTAACAACGATCAGTGCAGCATTTTTGAAGACGTAACAAAACAAATTGTACATGGTGTACAACACGAAAATAAAGAATGTGCCTGGCAAAATTACAAACTTATACTGCTGTACGTCAGTGGTGAAGCTGGATCAGGGAAAACATTCTTAATCAAAATTATCAGCAAGTTCCTTCAACAATTGACAAACAACAAACTGTCAGCTGTTGTAACAGCCCCCACAGGTTTAGCTGCCTACAACATAGGCGGTGTGACTTTACACCGATTACTACTGCTTCCAGTAGAGCATCAAAATAAATTAGACTACAAACTTTCTGCAGAAGCTGCAATGGCATTACATAGAGTATTGAAACAAATAAAAATGCTACTAATAGATGAAGTGAGCATGGTCTCCAACCTAATGTTGGCTTTGATTCATCTCAGATTGCAAGAAGTACTTAAAAGTAATAACGAAGAACTCTTTGCAGGGAAACACATTATCGTTTTCGGAGATCTTCTACAATTGACACCAGTGAAAGGTGAACCGATTTTTAAAACCTTAGGCCACAAACTCTGGTGGAAAACTGTTGGTAGCATAGGTAATGTTAACCTTTGGCAACATTTCCAATGCAGAGAATTAACTGAGAACATGCAGCAATCTGCAGATCTCACTTATGCCAACATCTTAAAAAGTATTAGAGTTGGTATATTATCGCACGAAGCACAAAGCACAAGCTGTATTGAAAAACTGGCATATACATGCACTTTATGGCGATAATGCATGTGAAACTGATGTTATGGAACAAATAGCGCACAAAAATGTCAATTGTATGGCCTTAATGCCAACTCTTGCAAGCTGTTTCAAATTCAATGAAAAAATGTTAAAGAAGGAAATGCAAGCAATAATAGAAATGAGCGCCACAGACAAACTAGACGTACATGGTATGACACTACCCATGTGTGAACAAGCCACAACAAGACTAAATAGTTTAGAAAATTCAATCTCCAACACACCTGGGTTGGAAAAAATATTGAAATTATCATTAAATGCTGAAACGTAACCTTGACGTAGAGCAAGGGCTAGTTAATGGAGCCATCGGCATAGTTATTGGCTTTCAATCATACCCACGTGATAGCAACATTCAGTTTGTAAATATTCACTTTGATAAAGTTTTCAGAAGTGAAAAGGATAGGGCGCTCAATTGCTTGATTCCTTCTATTCAAAGACATGTATGTACGTAGAGAGCAATTTTCTCTAACTATTGCATATGCAGTTACCATTCATAAATCCCAAGGTCTTACCCTAGAGAAAGCATTGATAGATATAGGAAAGACAGTGTTTAAGGAAGGCATGAGCTACGTAGCATTATCACGCTTACGTACACTTGACGGTCTATTGCTAATAAACTTTGATTCAAGTAAAGTCAAAGCTGATATTCCTTGCATTCTAGAATACAATAGATTGCATTCACTGTACACCCCTCATCTGAAACAATACCCTGTTCCAGATAAAGTGAAACGTGGTAAAAGAAAAGTAAATGAAACAGAAATGCAACAGAATTCAACAGCAAATTCCGCAAAGAAAAGAAAAGAAGCTAAAGTTTCATCAATTGCTGAAAACATAGAAGAACCTATTAGGGAATGTAAACCAGGCACGTCGGCAAAGAAGCAACAGAAAAGCCGAAAAATGCACACAGATACAGAACTTACTGGCCCATTCAAATTTACAAATGAAAGTGGGGTAAGTTGCTATGCAAATTTAGCAATGAATATTCTATTTCAATTGCAACCAATTGTTAACAATATTTACCTGCACAGCACAGACCACCTGTGTTTGCAAATGTTTGTGCTGCATAGAAATGCAACAAGCAATCCTGACAACACATACAGTGTTCATGGAGTAAGGCAACAATTGGACGACTGTGGTGGAATGGTCAGATTCACTATGAACTCACAAGAAGATCCACAAGAATTTCTAATGTACATACAATTAGTATTGGAAAACAAAAGCATACCTGTAAATGAAATCTTCCAAATTTCGTACATGTGGAAACATACATGCACTCTCTGTAACAAAGTGATGCAGGAAGAAATCCCAAATGAGCGATTTGTGTATGTTTCCATACAAAATAGTGAGAGCATTCCATTTCAGCAACTTGTACAAAATGCAAACCATGGCAGATTATGTAGTATTTGCAATTCAGACAATCGCTCTACCTTCCTGATACAATCACATAGTGCCTACATAAAACTTATGCTTCTACATTATAATGCAGATGGCACCCAAAACAACTGCAAACTGATTGGATTCACACACGGTCAAGTGTCACTTGGAAAGAAAACCTTTACAACAGTAGGAATAATCTACCATGCAGGAGCTACAACCAATGCAGGTCACTACACTGCATACATTAAAAAGAATTCTGGATGGTTTGAATATAATGATAGCACCATTACTCTAAAGCAAAGGTTAGGTTACCAGCTAACCTAACAAATGCGTATTTAATGTTCTTGAAGCCAAAATTTACGAAATAATGTGTACTTCAAAATTGTCAACAAAGTTTGTGAAATACTACAAACAGTTAGAATATGCCCACAGGTATCTAACTACCCAACAGGATGGAAGAATTACACAAATAAATGATTTTCACAGATCGTTGGAAACAAATGCACAGGTAGAATACGCCTATAGGTATCTAACTGTTGTTAAAAATCAGCAGGAAGGCAACAAAGAAAACATTAATGGGAAAGATAAAGGAAACAGATATGACAATGACACAAATGAATGAGTATCGCAAATCTGTAGGAACAAATGCACAGTTAGAATACGCCTACTGGTATCTAACTGTTGGTAAAAATGGGCAGGAAGGCAACAAACATAACATTGATCAGAAAGATGAAGAAAACACTGAAAGCAAAAAGTGAAGTAGTTAGTACCATAAGAAGTTTTTTTTTAATCCGACAAGGATTTTTTCCCCAGACCCAAGGATTAGAAAAGCAAACACAGAAACTGACCGCAATGCACAGTACACTGGTTTGTAAACTAAATATTAGTGTAAAAAAAAAGGTTAACTGTCTATTATGCAAACACTAACACACCTTTTTCTTTAATCACAGTAATGGAAAAAGTGATCCTTCCGCCAAGTACGATAGCCAATAAAAAAAAAGTATGTGGAATCTGAACAAAGTAAGGAGTAAGTTAACTGTCTTAACATTTGTCTCAATGACATTTGTGATGTCATCTTTGATGTCCTGGGTGTTAGTCTTAGCAGTGCACGGTGGTGGCGCGAGTTATGGTTGCTTAGCTTACCATAACTGGCGAATTTCAAGGGTTTTTCGGTTGTACTTGGAACCAAAACGTCCCTTTGACAAAGTTTTTTCACTGAATTTCATAGGTTTTTAGTAGCGCAACTTAACCATAACGTCCCTTTAACAAAGTTTTTTCATTGAATTTCATAGGTTTTTATTAGTGCAACTTAACCATAACGTCCCTGTAACATTTTTTTTTTACTACATTTTAAAGGTTTTTATTAGTGCAACGTCACCATAACATCTTTTTCAATAGATGAAGACCACTAACATTTTATATCCTCAAAGTGGGAACGCCGGGTGTTAAAAAAAACAAAAAGATTTTCCTTCCTACACCGGGACGCCTGCGTAGGAAGGAAAATCTTTTACCAAGTTGGCCACCTTGGAAAGGGAAGGCGGGTTGTATAAAGAACACAACAGGGCATGAGCGGGGGGTGAGGGGGAACAGGTGAGTTACATGGGCATGAGTGGGGTGTGAGAGGGAACAGGGTAAAAATGGGGCATGAGCAGAGGGTGGGGGGGGGAAGGAAGTCAACACGGGGCATGAGCGGTGGTGGGGGGAACACGAGAGAGACACGGGGCATGAGCAGTGGGTGGGGAGGAACATGAGGGAGACACGGAGTATGAGCGGGGGGTGGGGAGGAACACAAGGGAGACACGGGGCATGAGCGGGGGGGTACAGGGCACACACGGGACATGAGCGGGGGTGGGGGGAAAGGAGAGAGACAAGGGGCATGAGCAGGGGGTGGGGGGAACACGAGGGAGACACGGGGCATGAGCGGGGGGGTGGGGGTAACACGAGGGAAACACGGGGCATGAGTGGGGGGTGGGGGGAACACGAGGGAGACACGGGGCATGAGCAGGGGGTGGGGGGCAACAGGAGACAGACACAGGGCATGAGCGGGGGGTGGGGACAACAGGAGAGAGACACAGGGCATGAGCAGGGGGTGGGGAGAACAGGAGACAGATACGGGGCATGAGCAGGGGATGGGGGGAACAGGAGACAGATACGGGGCATGAGCGGTGGTGGGGGGAACACGAGAGAGACACGGGGCATGAGCAGCGGGTGGGGAGGAACATGAGGGAGACACGGGGTATGAGCGGGGGGTGGGGAGGAACACGAGGGAGACACGGGGCATGACCGGGGGGTACAGGGCACACATGGGACATGAGCGGGGGTGGGGAGGAAAGGAGAGAGACAAGGGGCATGAGCGGAGGGTGGGGGGAACATGAGGGAGACACGGGGCATGAGCGGGGGTGGGGGGTAACACGAGGGAAACACGGGCGGGGGGTGGGGGGAACACGAGGGAGACACGGGGCATGAGCAGGGGGTGGGGGGAAACAGGAGACAGACACGGGGCATGAGCGGGGGGTGGGGCCAACACGAGAGAGACACAGGGCATGAGCGGGGGGTGGGGAGAACAGGAGACAGACACGGGGCATGAGCGGGGGATGGGGGGAACAGGAGACAGATACGGGGCATGAGCGGGGGTGGGGAGAACAGGAGAGAGACACGGGGCATGAGCGTGGAGTGGGGGGTACAGGAGACAGACACGGGGCATGGGTAGGGGCAACAGGAGAGAGACACGGGGCATGAGCGGGGGTGGGGGGTACAGGAGACAGACACGGGGCATGAGCAGGGGGTGGGTGGAAACAGGAGAGAGACACGGGGCATGAGCGGGGGGGTGGAGGAGGTACAGAAGACAGACACGGGGCATGAGCGGGTGGTGGGGGGCAACAGGAGAGAGACACGGGGCATGAGCGGGTGGGGGAACAGGAGACAGACACGAGGCATGAGCGGGGGGTAACAGGAGAGAGACACAGGGCATGAGCGGGTGGGGGGAACAGGAGACAGACACGGGGCATGAGCGGGGGGTGGGGGGTACAGGAGGCAGACACGGGGCATGAGCGGGGGGTGGGGGGCAACAGGAGAGAGAAACGGGCATGAGCGGGGGGTGAGGGGCAACAGGAGACAGACACGGGGCATGAGCGGGGGTGGGGGGCAACAGGAGACAGACACGGGGCATGAGCGGGGGGTGGGGGGAACAGGAGACAGACACGGAGCATGAGCGGGGGTGCGGAGAACAGGAGACAGACATGGGGCATAAGCAGGGGGTGGGGGGCAACAGGAGACAGACACAGGGCATGAGCAGGGGGTGGGGGGCAACAGGAGAGACACAGGGCATGAGCGGGGGGTGGGGGGAAAAGGAGACAGACACGGGGCATGAGCGAGGGGTGGGGGGAACAGGAGACAGACACAGGGCATGAGCGGGGGGTGGGGGGAACAACAGACACGGGGCATGAGCGGGGCGTGGGGAGAACAGACACGGGGCATGAGCGGGTGAGGAGGGGGGCAACAGGAGACAGACACGGGGCATGAGCGGGGAGTGGGAGGAACAGGAGACAGACACGGGGCATGAGCGGGGGGTGGGGGCAACAAGAGAGAGACACGGGCATGAGCGGGTAGGGGGAACAGGAGACAGACATGGGGCATGAGCGGGGGGTGGGGGGCAACAGGAGACAGACATGGGGCATGAGCAGGGGGTGGGGGAACAGGACACAGACACGGGGCATGAGCGGGGATGGGGAGAACAGGAGACAGACACGGGGCATGAGCGGGGGGAACAGAAGACAGACACAGGGCATGAGCGGGGGGTGGGGGTAAGGGGAGAGAGACACACGGGGCATGAGCGGGAGTGGGGGGAGGGAGAGAGACACACAGGGGGTGGGAGGAGGGAGAGAGACACACGGGGCATGAGCGGAGGGTGGGCGGGAGGGAGAGAGACACACAGGGCATGAGCGGGGTGTGGGCAGGAGGGAGAGAGACACACGGGGCATGAGCAGGGGGTGGGCGGGAGGGAGAGAGACACATGGGGCATGAGTGGGGGGTGGGCAGGAGGGAGAGAGACACACGGGGCATGAGCTGGGGGTGGGCGGGAGGGGCAGAGACACACAGGGCATGAGCGGGGGTGGGCGGGAGGGGGAGAGACACACGGGGCATGAGCGGGTGTGGGCGGGAGGGGGAGGGACACACGGGGCATGAGCGGGGGGTGGGCAGGAGGGGGAGAGACACACGGGCAGGAGCGGGGCTGTGGGGAGGGAGAGAGACACACGGAGCATGAGCGGGGGTGCGTGGAGGTCGAGAGACACACGAGGCATGAGCGGGGGGTGGGGGGAAGGGGAGAGACATGGGGCATGAGCGGGGTGGGGGGGAGGGAGAGAGACACACGGGGCATGAGCGGGGGTGGGGGAAGGATAGAGACACACGGGGCATGGGCGGGGGTGGGCGGGAGGGGGAGAGACACACAGGGCATGAGTGGGTGGTGGGCGGGAGGGGGAGAGACACACGGGGCATGAGCGGGGGTGGGCGGGAGGGAAAGAGACACACGAGGCATGAGCAGGGGGAGGGGGGAAGGGGAGAGAGACACGGGGCATGAGCGGAGGTGGAGGGGAGGGAGACACATGGGGCATGAGTGGGGGGTGGGCGGGAGGGGGAGAGACACACGGGGCATTAGCGGGGGCATGGACGGGAGGGGGAGAGACACACGGGCATGAACGGGGGTGGGGAGGAGGGAGAGAGACACACAGGGCATGAGCGGGGGGGTGGGTGGGAGGCAGAGAGACACACGGGGCATGAGCGGGTGTTCGGGGGGAGGGAGAGAGACACACGAGGCATGAGCGGGGGGTAGGGGGAAGGGGAGAGAGACACGGGGCATGAGCGGGGGTGGAGGGGAGGGAGAGAGACACACGGGGCATGAGCGGGGGTGGGGGGAGGGAGAGAGACACACGGGGCATGACCGGGGTGGGGGAGAGGGAGAGAGACACATGGGGCATGAGCGGGGGTGGGGGGAACACGAGGGAGACACGGGGCATGAGCAGGGGGTGGGGGGAAACAGGAGACAGACACGGGGCATGAGCGGGGGGTGGGGCCAACACGAGAGAGACACAGGGCATGAGCGGGGGGTGGGGAGAACAGGAGACAGACACGGGGCATGAGCGGGGGATGGGGGGAACAGGAGACAGATACGGGGCATGAGCGGGGGTGGGGAGAACAGGAGAGAGACACGGGGCATGAGCGTGGAGTGGGGGGTACAGGAGACAGACACGGGGCATGGGTAGGGGCAACAGGAGAGAGACACAGGGCATGAGCGGGGGTGGGGGGTACAGGAGACAGACACGGGGCATGAGCAGGGGGTGGGTGGAAACAGGAGAGAGACACGGGGCATGAGCGGGGGGGTGGAGGAGGTACAGAAGACAGACACGGGCCATGAGCGGGTGGTGGGGGGCAACAGGAGAGAGACACGGGGCATGAGCAGGTGGGGGAACAGGAGACAGACACGAGGCATGAGCGGGGGGTAACAGGAGAGAGACACAGGGCATGAGCGGGTGGGGGAACAGGAGACAGACACGGGGCATGAGCGGGGGGTGGGGGGTACAGGAGGCAGACACGGGGCATGAGCGGGGGGTGGGGGGCAACAGGAGAGAGAAACGGGCATGAGCGGGGGGTGAGGGGCAACAGGAGACAGACACGGGGCATGAGCGGGGGTGGGGGGCAACAGGAGACAGACACGGGGCATGAGCGGGGGGTGGGGGGAACAGGAGACAGACACGGAGCATGAGCGGGGGTGCGGAGAACAGGAGACAGACATGGGGCATAAGCAGGGGGTGGGGGGCAACAGGAGACAGACACAGGGCATGAGCAGGGGGTGGGGGGCAACAGGAGAGACACAAGGCATGAGCGGGGGGTGGGGGGAAAAGGAGACAGACACGGGGCATGAGCGAGGGGTGGGGGGAACAGGAGACAGACACGGGGCATGAGCGGGGGGTGGGGGGAACAACAGACACGAGGCATGAGCGGGGGGTGGGGGGAAGGGGAGAGACATGGGGCATGAGCGGGGTGGGGGGGAGGGAGAGAGACACACGGGGCATGAGCGGGGGTGGGGGAAGGATAGAGACACACGGGGCATGGGCGGGGGTGGGCGGAAGGGGGAGAGACACACAGGGCATGAGTGGGTGGTGGGCGGGAGGGGGAGAGACACACGGGGCATGAGCGGGGGTGGGCGGGAGGGAAAGAGACACACGAGGCATGAGCAGGGGGAGGGGGGAAGGGGAGAGAGACACGGGCATGAGCGGAGGTGGAGGGGAGGGAGACACATGGGGCATGAGTGGGGGGTGGGCGGTAGGGGGAGAGACACACGGGGCATTAGCGGGGGCATGGACGGGAGGGGGAGAGACACACGGGCATGAACGGGGGTGGGGAGGAGGGAGAGAGACACACAGGGCATGAGCAGGGGGGTGGGGGGAAGGGAAAGAGACACACGGGGCATGAGCGGGGGGGTGGGTGGGAGGCAGAGAGACACACGGGGCATGAGCGGGTGTTCGGGGGGAGGGAGAGAGACACACGAGGCATGAGCGGGGGGTAGGGGGAAGGGGAGAGAGACACGGGGCATGAGCGGGGGTGGAGGGGAGGGAGAGAGACACACGGGGCATGAGCGGGGGTGGGGGGAGAGAGAGAGACACACGGGGCATGACCGGGGTGGGGGAGAGGGAGAGAGACACATGGGGCATGAGCGGGGGTGGGGGGAACACGAGGGAGACACGGGGCATGAGCAGGGGGTGGGGGGAAACAGGAGACAGACACGGGGCATGAGCGGGGGTGGGGCCAACACGAGAGAGACACAGGGCATGAGCGGGGGGTGGGGAGAACAGGAGACAGACACGGGGCATGAGCGGGGGATGGGGGGAACAGGAGACAGATACGGGGCATGAGCGGGGGTGGGGAGAACAGGAGAGAGACACGGGGCATGAGCGTGGAGTGGGGGGTACAGGAGACAGACACGGGGCATGGGTAGGGGCAACAGGAGAGAGACACGGGGCATGAGCGGGGGTGGGGGGTACAGGAGACAGACACGGGGCATGAGCAGGGGGTGGGTGGAAACAGGAGAGAGACAATGGGCATGAGCGGGGGGGTGGAGGAGGTACAGAAGACAGACACGGGGCATGAGCGGGTGGTGGGGGGCAACAGGAGAGAGACACGGGGCATGAGCAGGTGGGGGAACAGGAGACAGACACGAGGCATGAGCGGGGGGTAACAGGAGAGAGACACAGGGCATGAGCGGGTGGGGGGAACAGGAGACAGACACGGGGCATGAGCGGGGGGTGGGGGGTACAGGAGGCAGACACGGGGCATGAGCAGGGGGTGGGGGGCAACAGGAGAGAGAAACGGGCATGAGCGGGGGGTGAGGGGCAACAGGAGACAGACACGGGGCATGAGCGGGGGTGGGGGGCAACAGGAGACAGACACGGGGCATGAGCGGGGGGTGGGGGGAACAGGAGACAGACACGGAGCATGAGCGGGGGTGCGGAGAACAGGAGACAGACATGGGGCATAAGCAGGGGGTGGGGGGCAACAGGAGACAGACACAGGGCATGAGCAGGGGGTGGGGGGCAACAGGAGAGACACAGGGCATGAGCGGGGGTTGGGGGGAAAAGGAGACAGACACGGGGCATGAGCGAGGGGTGGGGGGAACAGGAGACAGACACGGGGCATGAGCGGGGGGTGGGGGGAACAACAGACACGGGGCATGAGCGGGGCGTGGGGAGAACAGACACGGGGCATGAGCGGGTGAGGAGGGGGGCAACAGGAGACAGACACGGGGCATGAGCGGGGAGTGGGAGGAACAGGAGACAGACACGGGGCATGAGCGGGGGGTGGGGGCAACAAGAGAGAGACACGGGCATGAGCGGGTAGGGGGAACAGGAGACAGACATGGGGCATGAGCGGGGGGTGGGGGGCAACAGGAGACAGACATGGGGCATGAGCAGGGGGTGGGGGAACAGGACACAGACACGGGGCATGAGCGGGGATGGGGAGAACAGGAGACAGACACGGGGCATGAGCGGGGGGAACAGAAGACAGACACAGGGCATGAGCGGGGGGTGGGGGTAAGGGGAGAGAGACACACGGGGCATGAGCGGGAGTGGGGGGAGGGAGAGAGACACACAGGGGGTGGGAGGAGGGAGAGAGACACACGGGGCATGAGCGGAGGGTGGGCGGGAGGGAGAGAGACACACAGGGCATGAGCGGGGTGTGGGCAGGAGGGAGAGAGACACACGGGGCATGAGCAGGGGGTGGGCGGGAGGGAGAGAGACACATGGGGCATGAGTGGGGGGTGGGCAGGAGGGAGAGAGACACACGGGGCATGAGCTGGGGGTGGGCGGGAGGGGCAGAGACACACAGGGCATGAGCGGGGGTGGGCGGGAGGGGGAGAGACACACGGGGCATGAGCGGGTGTGGGCGGGAGGGGGAGGGACACACGGGGCATGAGCGGGGGGTGGGCAGGAGGGGGAGAGACACACGGGCAGGAGCGGGGCTGTGGGGAGGGAGAGAGACACACGGGGCATGAGCGGGGGTGCGCGGAGGTCGAGAGACACACGAGGCATGAGCGGGGGGTGGGGGGAAGGGGAGAGACATGGGGCATGAGCGGGGTGGGGGGAGGGAGAGAGACACACGGGGCATGAGCGGGGGTGGGGGAAGGATAGAGACACACGGGGCATGGGCGGGGGTGGGCGGGAGGGGGAGAGACACACAGGGCATGAGTGGGTGGTGGGCGGGAGGGGGAGAGACACACGGGGCATGAGCGGGGGTGGGCGGGAGGGAAAGAGACACACGAGGCATGAGCAGGGGGAGGGGGGAAGGGGAGAGAGACACGGGGCATGAGCGGAGGTGGAGGGGAGGGAGACACATGGGGCATGAGTGGGGGGTGGGCGGGAGGGGGAGAGACACACGGGGCATTAGCGGGGGCATGGACGGGAGGGGGAGAGACACACGGGCATGAACGGGGGTGGGGAGGAGGGAGAGAGACACACAGGGCATGAGCGGGGGGTGGGGGGAAGGGAAAGAGACACACGGGGCATGAGCGGGGGGGTGGGTGGGAGGCAGAGAGACACACGGGGCATGAGCGGGTGTTCGGGGGGGAGGGAGAGAGACACACGAGGCATGAGCGGGGGGTAGGGGGAAGGGGAGAGAGACACGGGGCATGAGCGGGGGTGGAGGGGAGGGAGAGAGACACACGGGGCATGAGCGGGGGTGGGGGGAGGGAGAGAGACACACGGGGCATGACCGGGGTGGGGGAGAGGGAGAGAGACACATGGGGCATGAGCGGGGGGTGGGGGGAAGGGGAGAGAGACATGGGGCATGAGCGGGGGTAGGGGGGAGGCAGAGAGACACAAGGGGCATGAGCGGGGGGCAGGGGGAAGGGGAGAGAGACACACGGGGCATGAGCGGGGGTGGGGGGAAGGAGAGAGACACACGGGGCATGAGCGGGGGTGGGGGGAGGGAAGGAGAGAGTCACACGGGGCATGATCGGGGGGGTAGGGGAAGGGGAGAGAGACACACGGGGCATGAGCGAGGGGGTGGGGAAAGGGAGAGAGACACACGGGGCATGAGCAGGGGGTGGGAACAGCAGACAGATACGGTGCATGAGCGGGGTGTGGGGGGCAACAGGAGACAGACACGGGGCATGAGCGGGGGGTGGGGGGAACAGGATACAGACACGGGGCATGAGCGGGGGGTGGGGAGAACAGGAGACAGACACGGGGCATGAGTGGGGGCGTGGGGGGCAACAGGAGACAGACACGGCACATGAGGGGAACAGGAGACAGATAAGGGGCATGAGCGGGGGGTGGGGAGAACAGGAGACAGACACGGGGCATGAGCGGGAGAACAGAAGACAGACACAGGGCATGAGCGGGGGGTGAGGGGAAGGGGAGAGAGACACACGGGGCATGAGCGGGGGTGGGGGGAGGGGGAGAGACACACAGGGCATGAGCGGGGGGTGGGAGGAGGGAGAGAGACACATGGGGCATGAGCGGGGGGTGGGCGGGAGGGAGAGAGACACACGGGGCATGAGCGGGGGCTGGACGGGAGGGGGAGAGACATACGGGGCATGAGCGGGGGTTGGGGGAGGGAGAGAGACACACGGGGCAAGAGCTGTGGGTGGGCGGAATGGGGAGAGAGACACATGGGGCATGAGCGGGGGGTGAGCGGGAGGGAGAGAGACAACTGGGGCATGAGCGGGGGGGTGGGCGGGAGGGGAGAGACACACGGGGCATGAGCGGGGGTGGAGGGGAGGGAGAGAGACACACGGGGCATGAGCGGGGGTGGGGGAAAGGTGAGAGAGACACACGGGGTATGAGCGGGGAGTGGGGGGGAGGGAGAGAGACACACGGGGCATGAGCCGGGGGAGAGACACACGGGGCATGAGCGGGGCGTGGGCGGGAGGGGGAGAGACACACGGGGCAGGAGCGGGGGTGGGGGGAGGGAGAGAGACACACAGGGCAGGAGCGGGGGTGGGGGGGAGGCAGAGAGACACACGAGGCATGAGCGGGGGGTGGGGGCAAGGGGAGAGACACGGGGCATGAGCGGGGGTCGGGGGAGGGAGAGAGACACACGGGGCATGAGCGGGGTGGGGGGAAGGAGAGAGACACACAGGGCATGAGCGGGGGTTGGGGGAAGGGGAGAGACACACAGGGCATGAGCGGGGGGTGGGTTGGAGGGGGAGAGACACACGGGGCATGAGCGGTGGGTGGGTGCGAGGGGGAGAGATACACGGGGCATGAGTGGGTGGTGGGCGGGAGGGGGAGAGACACACGGGGCATGAGCGGGGGGTGGGTGGGAGGGGAAGAGACACGCGGGGCATGAGCGGGGGGTGGGCGGGAGGGGGAGAGACACACGGGGCATGAGCGGAGGTGGGGAGAGGGAGAGAGACACACGGGGCATGAGCAGGGGTGGGGGAAGGGGAGAGAGACACGGGGCATGAGCAGGGGTGGAGGGGAGGGAGAGAGACACACGGGGCATGAGCGGGGGTGGGAGGGAGGCGCTAGAGACACATGGGGCATGAGCGGGGGTGGAGGGGAGGGAGAGAGACACACGGGGCATGAGCGGGGGGTGGGCGGGAGGGGGAGAGACACACGGGGCATGAGCGGGGGTGGGGGGGAGCTAGAGAGACACACGGGGCATGAGCAGGGGGTGGGGGGAGGGAGAGAGACACACGGGGCATGAGCGGGGGTGGGGGGAAGGGGAGAGAGACACACGGGGCATGACTGGGGGGTGGGGGGAGGGAGAGAGACACACGGGGAATGAGCAGGGGTGGGGGGGTGGGGGGAAGTGATAGAGACACACGGGGCATGATGGGGGGGTGGGGGAACGGGAAAGAGACACATGGGGCATGAGCGGGGGTGGGGGGAGGGAGAGAGACACACAGGGCATGAGCGGGGGGTGGGGGGGAGGCACACAGCGTTCGTGTGCAGGCGGCAGATCCCGCTCCTCGGCCCTCCGCTGGCCACCGTGTGCCGATGGCGTGAGCGGGGGGCTGGAGGAACAGGGGAGACACGGAGCATGAGTGGGGGTGGGGGGACAAGAAGGACACACGCGGCATGAGCGGGGGTGGGAGGGAAGGGAGAGAGACACACGGGGCATGAGCAGGGGTGGGGGAGAGGGAGAGAGACACACGAGGCATGAGCGGGGGTGGGGGGAAGGGGAGAGAGACACGGGGCATGAGCGGAGGTGGAGGGGAGGGAGACACATGGGGCATGAGTGGGGGGTGGGCGGGAGGGGGAGAGACACACGGGGCATTAGCGGGGTCGTGGACGGGAGGGGGAGAGACACACGGGCATGAACGGGGGTGGGGGGGAGGGAGAGAGACACACAGGGCATGAGCGGGGGGTGGGGGGAAGGGAAAGAGACACGGGGCATGAGCGGGGGGGTGGGTGGGAGGCAGAGAGACACACGGGGCATGAGCGGGTGTTCGGGGGGAGGGAGAGAGACACACGAGGCATGAGCGGGGGCTAGGGGGAAGGGGAGAGAGACACGGGGCATGAGCGGGGGTGGAGGGGAGGGAGAGAGACACACGGGGCATGAGCGGGGGTGGGGGGATGGAGAGAGACACACGGGGCATGACCGGGGTGGGGGAGAGGGAGAGAGACACATGGGGCATGAGCGGGGGTGGGGGGAACACGAGGGAGACACGGGGCATGAGCAGGGGGTGGGGGGAAACAGGAGACAGACACGGGGCATGAGCGGGGGGTGGGGCCAACACGAGAGAGACACAGGGCATGAGCGGGGGGTGGGGAGAACAGGAGACAGACACGGGGCATGAGCGGGGGATGGGGGGAACAGGAGACAGATACGGGGCATGAGCGGGGGTGGGGAGAACAGGAGAGAGACACGGGGCATGAGCGTGGAGTGGGGGGTACAGGAGACAGACACGGGGCATGGGTAGGGGCAACAGGAGAGAGACACAGGGCATGAGCGGGGGTGGGGGGTACAGGAGACAGACACGGGGCATGAGCAGGGGGTGGGTGGAAACAGGAGAGAGACACGGGGCATGAGCGGGGGGGTGGAGGAGGTACAGAAGACAGACACGGGCCATGAGCGGGTGGTGGGGGGCAACAGGAGAGAGACACGGGGCATGAGCAGGTGGGGGAACAGGAGACAGACACGAGGCATGAGCGGGGGGTAACAGGAGAGAGACACAGGGCATGAGCGGGTGGGGGAACAGGAGACAGACACGGGGCATGAGCGGGGGGTGGGGGGTACAGGAGGCAGACACGGGGCATGAGCGGGGGGTGGGGGGCAACAGGAGAGAGAAACGGGCATGAGCGGGGGGTGAGGGGCAACAGGAGACAGACACGGGGCATGAGCGGGGGTGGGGGGCAACAGGAGACAGACACGGGGCATGAGCGGGGGGTGGGGGGAACAGGAGACAGACACGGAGCATGAGCGGGGGTGCGGAGAACAGGAGACAGACATGGGGCATAAGCAGGGGGTGGGGGGCAACAGGAGACAGACACAGGGCATGAGCAGGGGGTGGGGGGCAACAGGAGAGACACAAGGCATGAGCGGGGGGTGGGGGGAAAAGGAGACAGACACGGGGCATGAGCGAGGGGTGGGGGGAACAGGAGACAGACACGGGGCATGAGCGGGGGGTGGGGGGAACAACAGACACGAGGCATGAGCGGGGGGTGGGGGGAAGGGGAGAGACATGGGGCATGAGCGGGGTGGGGGGGAGGGAGAGAGACACACGGGGCATGAGCGGGGGTGGGGGAAGGATAGAGACACACGGGGCATGGGCGGGGGTGGGCGGAAGGGGGAGAGACACACAGGGCATGAGTGGGTGGTGGGCGGGAGGGGGAGAGACACACGGGGCATGAGCGGGGGTGGGCGGGAGGGAAAGAGACACACGAGGCATGAGCAGGGGGAGGGGGGAAGGGGAGAGAGACACGGGCATGAGCGGAGGTGGAGGGGAGGGAGACACATGGGGCATGAGTGGGGGGTGGGCGGTAGGGGGAGAGACACACGGGGCATTAGCGGGGGCATGGACGGGAGGGGGAGAGACACACGGGCATGAACGGGGGTGGGGAGGAGGGAGAGAGACACACAGGGCATGAGCAGGGGGGTGGGGGGAAGGGAAAGAGACACACGGGGCATGAGCGGGGGGGTGGGTGGGAGGCAGAGAGACACACGGGGCATGAGCGGGTGTTCGGGGGGAGGGAGAGAGACACACGAGGCATGAGCGGGGGGTAGGGGGAAGGGGAGAGAGACACGGGGCATGAGCGGGGGTGGAGGGGAGGGAGAGAGACACACGGGGCATGAGCGGGGGTGGGGGGAGAGAGAGAGACACACGGGGCATGACCGGGGTGGGGGAGAGGGAGAGAGACACATGGGGCATGAGCGGGGGTGGGGGGAACACGAGGGAGACACGGGGCATGAGCAGGGGGTGGGGGGAAACAGGAGACAGACACGGGGCATGAGCGGGGGTGGGGCCAACACGAGAGAGACACAGGGCATGAGCGGGGGGTGGGGAGAACAGGAGACAGACACGGGGCATGAGCGGGGGATGGGGGGAACAGGAGACAGATACGGGGCATGAGCGGGGGTGGGGAGAACAGGAGAGAGACACGGGGCATGAGCGTGGAGTGGGGGGTACAGGAGACAGACACGGGGCATGGGTAGGGGCAACAGGAGAGAGACACGGGGCATGAGCGGGGGTGGGGGGTACAGGAGACAGACACGGGGCATGAGCAGGGGGTGGGTGGAAACAGGAGAGAGACAATGGGCATGAGCGGGGGGGTGGAGGAGGTACAGAAGACAGACACGGGGCATGAGCGGGTGGTGGGGGGCAACAGGAGAGAGACACGGGGCATGAGCAGGTGGGGGAACAGGAGACAGACACGAGGCATGAGCGGGGGGTAACAGGAGAGAGACACAGGGCATGAGCGGGTGGGGGGAACAGGAGACAGACACGGGGCATGAGCGGGGGGTGGGGGGTACAGGAGGCAGACACGGGGCATGAGCAGGGGGTGGGGGGCAACAGGAGAGAGAAACGGGCATGAGCGGGGGGTGAGGGGCAACAGGAGACAGACACGGGGCATGAGCGGGGGTGGGGGGCAACAGGAGACAGACACGGGGCATGAGCGGGGGGTGGGGGGAACAGGAGACAGACACGGAGCATGAGCGGGGGTGCGGAGAACAGGAGACAGACATGGGGCATAAGCAGGGGGTGGGGGGCAACAGGAGACAGACACAGGGCATGAGCAGGGGGTGGGGGGCAACAGGAGAGACACAGGGCATGAGCGGGGGGTGGGGGGAAAAGGAGACAGACACGGGGCATGAGCGAGGGGTGGGGGGAACAGGAGACAGACACGGGGCATGAGCGGGGGGTGGGGGGAACAACAGACACGGGGCATGAGCGGGGCGTGGGGAGAACAGACACGGGGCATGAGCGGGTGAGGAGGGGGGCAACAGGAGACAGACACGGGGCATGAGCGGGGAGTGGGAGGAACAGGAGACAGACACGGGGCATGAGCGGGGGGTGGGGGCAACAAGAGAGAGACACGGGCATGAGCGGGTAGGGGGAACAGGAGACAGACATGGGGCATGAGCGGGGGGTGGGGGGCAACAGGAGACAGACATGGGGCATGAGCAGGGGGTGGGGGAACAGGACACAGACACGGGGCATGAGCGGGGATGGGGAGAACAGGAGACAGACACGGGGCATGAGCGGGGGGAACAGAAGACAGACACAGGGCATGAGCGGGGGGTGGGGGTAAGGGGAGAGAGACACACGGGGCATGAGCGGGAGTGGGGGGAGGGAGAGAGACACACAGGGGGTGGGAGGAGGGAGAGAGACACACGGGGCATGAGCGGAGGGTGGGCGGGAGGGAGAGAGACACACAGGGCATGAGCGGGGTGTGGGCAGGAGGGAGAGAGACACACGGGGCATGAGCAGGGGGTGGGCGGGAGGGAGAGAGACACATGGGGCATGAGTGGGGGGTGGGCAGGAGGGAGAGAGACACACGGGGCATGAGCTGGGGGTGGGCGGGAGGGGCAGAGACACACAGGGCATGAGCGGGGGTGGGCGGGAGGGGGAGAGACACACGGGGCATGAGCGGGTGTGGGCGGGAGGGGGAGGGACACACGGGGCATGAGCGGGGGGTGGGCAGGAGGGGGAGAGACACACGGGCAGGAGCGGGGCTGTGGGGAGGGAGAGAGACACACGGGGCATGAGCGGGGGTGCGCGGAGGTCGAGAGACACACGAGGCATGAGCGGGGGGTGGGGGGAAGGGGAGAGACATGGGGCATGAGCGGGGTGGGGGGAGGGAGAGAGACACACGGGGCATGAGCGGGGGTGGGGGAAGGATAGAGACACACGGGGCATGGGCGGGGGTGGGCGGGAGGGGGAGAGACACACAGGGCATGAGTGGGTGGTGGGCGGGAGGGGGAGAGACACACGGGGCATGAGCGGGGGTGGGCGGGAGGGAAAGAGACACACGAGGCATGAGCAGGGGGAGGGGGGAAGGGGAGAGAGACACGGGGCATGAGCGGAGGTGGAGGGGAGGGAGACACATGGGGCATGAGTGGGGGGTGGGCGGGAGGGGGAGAGACACACGGGGCATTAGCGGGGGCATGGACGGGAGGGGGAGAGACACACGGGCATGAACGGGGGTGGGGAGGAGGGAGAGAGACACACAGGGCATGAGCGGGGGGTGGGGGGAAGGGAAAGAGACACACGGGGCATGAGCGGGGGGGTGGGTGGGAGGCAGAGAGACACACGGGGCATGAGCGGGTGTTCGGGGGGGAGGGAGAGAGACACACGAGGCATGAGCGGGGGGTAGGGGGAAGGGGAGAGAGACACGGGGCATGAGCGGGGGTGGAGGGGAGGGAGAGAGACACACGGGGCATGAGCGGGGGTGGGGGGAGGGAGAGAGACACACGGGGCATGACCGGGGTGGGGGAGAGGGAGAGAGACACATGGGGCATGAGCGGGGGGTGGGGGGAAGGGGAGAGAGACATGGGGCATGAGCGGGGGTAGGGGGGAGGCAGAGAGACACAAGGGGCATGAGCGGGGGGCAGGGGGAAGGGGAGAGAGACACACGGGGCATGAGCGGGGGTGGGGGGAAGGAGAGAGACACACGGGGCATGAGCGGGGGTGGGGGGAGGGAAGGAGAGAGTCACACGGGGCATGATCGGGGGGGTAGGGGAAGGGGAGAGAGACACACGGGGCATGAGCGAGGGGGTGGGGAAAGGGAGAGAGACACACGGGGCATGAGCAGGGGGTGGGAACAGCAGACAGATACGGTGCATGAGCGGGGTGTGGGGGGCAACAGGAGACAGACACGGGGCATGAGCGGGGGGTGGGGGGAACAGGATACAGACACGGGGCATGAGCGGGGGGTGGGGAGAACAGGAGACAGACACGGGGCATGAGTGGGGGCGTGGGGGGCAACAGGAGACAGACACGGCACATGAGGGGAACAGGAGACAGATAAGGGGCATGAGCGGGGGGTGGGGAGAACAGGAGACAGACACGGGGCATGAGCGGGAGAACAGAAGACAGACACAGGGCATGAGCGGGGGGTGAGGGGAAGGGGAGAGAGACACACGGGGCATGAGCGGGGGTGGGGGGAGGGGGAGAGACACACAGGGCATGAGCGGGGGGTGGGAGGAGGGAGAGAGACACATGGGGCATGAGCGGGGGGTGGGCGGGAGGGAGAGAGACACACGGGGCATGAGCGGGGGCTGGACGGGAGGGGGAGAGACATACGGGGCATGAGCGGGGGTTGGGGGAGGGAGAGAGACACACGGGGCAAGAGCTGTGGGTGGGCGGAATGGGGAGAGAGACACATGGGGCATGAGCGGGGGGTGAGCGGGAGGGAGAGAGACAACTGGGGCATGAGCGGGGGGGTGGGCGGGAGGGGAGAGACACACGGGGCATGAGCGGGGGTGGAGGGGAGGGAGAGAGACACACGGGGCATGAGCGGGGGTGGGGGAAAGGTGAGAGAGACACACGGGGTATGAGCGGGGAGTGGGGGGGAGGGAGAGAGACACACGGGGCATGAGCCGGGGGAGAGACACACGGGGCATGAGCGGGGCGTGGGCGGGAGGGGGAGAGACACACGGGGCAGGAGCGGGGGTGGGGGGAGGGAGAGAGACACACAGGGCAGGAGCGGGGGTGGGGGGGAGGCAGAGAGACACACGAGGCATGAGCGGGGGGTGGGGGCAAGGGGAGAGACACGGGGCATGAGCGGGGGTCGGGGGAGGGAGAGAGACACACGGGGCATGAGCGGGGTGGGGGGAAGGAGAGAGACACACAGGGCATGAGCGGGGGTTGGGGGAAGGGGAGAGACACACAGGGCATGAGCGGGGGGTGGGTTGGAGGGGGAGAGACACACGGGGCATGAGCGGTGGGTGGGTGCGAGGGGGAGAGATACACGGGGCATGAGTGGGTGGTGGGCGGGAGGGGGAGAGACACACGGGGCATGAGCGGGGGGTGGGTGGGAGGGGAAGAGACACGCGGGGCATGAGCGGGGGGTGGGCGGGAGGGGGAGAGACACACGGGGCATGAGCGGAGGTGGGGAGAGGGAGAGAGACACACGGGGCATGAGCAGGGGTGGGGGAAGGGGAGAGAGACACGGGGCATGAGCAGGGGTGGAGGGGAGGGAGAGAGACACACGGGGCATGAGCGGGGGTGGGAGGGAGGCGCTAGAGACACATGGGGCATGAGCGGGGGTGGAGGGGAGGGAGAGAGACACACGGGGCATGAGCGGGGGGTGGGCGGGAGGGGGAGAGACACACGGGGCATGAGCGGGGGTGGGGGGGAGCTAGAGAGACACACGGGGCATGAGCAGGGGGTGGGGGGAGGGAGAGAGACACACGGGGCATGAGCGGGGGTGGGGGGAAGGGGAGAGAGACACACGGGGCATGACTGGGGGGTGGGGGGAGGGAGAGAGACACACGGGGAATGAGCAGGGGTGGGGGGGTGGGGGGAAGTGATAGAGACACACGGGGCATGATGGGGGGGTGGGGGAACGGGAAAGAGACACATGGGGCATGAGCGGGGGTGGGGGGAGGGAGAGAGACACACAGGGCATGAGCGGGGGGTGGGGGGGAGGCACACAGCGTTCGTGTGCAGGCGGCAGATCCCGCTCCTCGGCCCTCCGCTGGCCACCGTGTGCCGATGGCGTGAGCGGGGGGCTGGAGGAACAGGGGAGACACGGAGCATGAGTGGGGGTGGGGGGACAAGAAGGACACACGCGGCATGAGCGGGGGTGGGAGGGAAGGGAGAGAGACACACGGGGCATGAGCAGGGGTGGGGGAGAGGGAGAGAGACACACGAGGCATGAGCGGGGGTGGGGGGAAGGGGAGAGAGACACGGGGCATGAGCGGAGGTGGAGGGGAGGGAGACACATGGGGCATGAGTGGGGGGTGGGCGGGAGGGGGAGAGACACACGGGGCATTAGCGGGGTCGTGGACGGGAGGGGGAGAGACACACGGGCATGAACGGGGGTGGGGGGGAGGGAGAGAGACACACAGGGCATGAGCGGGGGGTGGGGGGAAGGGAAAGAGACACGGGGCATGAGCGGGGGGGTGGGTGGGAGGCAGAGAGACACACGGGGCATGAGCGGGTGTTCGGGGGGAGGGAGAGAGACACACGAGGCATGAGCGGGGGCTAGGGGGAAGGGGAGAGAGACACGGGGCATGAGCGGGGGTGGAGGGGAGGGAGAGAGACACACGGGGCATGAGCGGGGGTGGGGGGAGGGAGAGAGACACACGGGGCATGACCGGGGTGGGGGAGAGGGAGAGAGACACACGGGGCATGAGCGGGGGGTGGGGGGAAGGGGAGAGAGACATGGGGCATGAGCGGGGGTAGGGGGGAGGCAGAGAGACACAAGGGGCATGAGCGGGGGTTAGGGGGAAGGGGAGAGAGACACACGGGGCATGAGCGGGGGGTGGGGGGAAGGAGAGAGACACACGGGGCATAAGCGGGGCTGGGGGGAGGGAAGGAGAGAGTCACACGGGGCATGATCGGGGGGTAGGGGAAGGGGAGAGAGACACACGGGGCATGAGCGGGGGGGTGGGGGAAGGGAGAGAGACACACAGGGCATGAGCAGGGGGTGGGAACAGCAGACAGATACGGTGCATGAGCGGGGTGTGGGGGGCAACAGGAGACAGACACGGGGCATGAGCGAGGGGTGGGGGGAACAGGATACAGACACGGGGCATGAGCGGGGGGTGGGGAGAACAGGAGACAGACACGGGGCATGAGTGGGGGCATGGGGGGCAACAGGAGACAGACACGGCACATGAGGGGAACAGGAGACAGATAAGGGGCATGAGCGGGGGGTGGGGAGAACAGGAGACAGACACGGGGCATGAGCGGGAGAACAGAAGACAGACACAGGGCATGAGCGGGGGGTGGGGGGAAGGGGAGAGAGACACACGGGGCATGAGCGGGGGTGGGGGGAGGGGGAGAGACACACAGGGCATGAGCGGGGGGTGGGAGGAGGGAGAGAGACACATGGGGCATGAGCGGGGGGTGGGCGGGAGGGAGAGAGACACACGGGGCATGAGCGGGGGGTGGACGGGAGGGGGAGAGACATACGGGGCATGAGCGGGGGTTGGGGGAGGGAGAGAGACACACGGGGCAAGAGCTGTGGGTGGGCGGAATGGGGAGAGAGACACATGGGGCATGAGCGGGGGGTGAGCGGGAGGGAGAGAGACAACTGGGGCATGAGCGGGGGGATGGGCGGGAGGGGAGAGACACACGGGGCATGAGCGGGGGTGGAGGGGAGGGAGAGAGACACACGGGGCATGAGCGGGGGTGGGGGGAAGGTGAGAGAGACACACAGGGTATGAGCGGGGAGTGGGGGGGAGGGAGAGAGACACACGGGGCATGAGCCGGGGGAGAGAGACACGGGGCATGAGCGGGGCGTGGGCGGGAGGGGGAGAGACACACGGGGCATGAGCGGGGGGTGGGCGGGAGGTTTGAGAGACACACGGGGCATGAGCGGGGGGTGGGCGGGAGGGGGAGAGACACACGGGGCTTGAGCGGGGGGTGGGCGGGAGGGGGAGAGACACACGGGGCATGAGCGGGGCGTGGGCAGGAGGGGGAGAGACACACGGCGCAGGAGCGGGGGTGGGGGGAGGGAGAGAGACACACAGGGCAGGAGCGGGGGTGGGGGGAGGCAGAGAGACACACGAGGCATGAGCGGGGGGTGGGGGCAAGGGGAGAGACACGGGGCATGAGCGGGGGTCGGGGGAGGGAGAGAGACACACGGGGCATGAGCGGGGTGGGGGGAAGGAGAGAGACACACAGGGCATGAGCGGGGGTTGGGGAAAGGGGAGAGACACACGGGGCATGAGCGGGGGGTGGGTGGGAGGGGGAGAGACACACGGGGCATGAGCGGTGGGTGGGTGCGAGGGGGAGAGATACACGGGGCATGAGTGGGTGGTGGGCGGGAGGGGGAGAGACACATGAGGCATGAGCGGGGGGTGGGTGGGAGGGGGAGAGACACACGGGGCATGAGCGGGGGTGGGGGGGAGGGAGAGAGACACCCGGGGCATGAGCGGGGGGTGGGGGGAAGGGGAGAGAGACACACGGGGCATGAGCGGGGGGTGGGCGGGAGGGGGAGAGACACACGGGGCATGAGCGGAGGTGGGGAGAGGGAGAGAGACACACGGGGCATGAGCAGGGGTGGGGGAAGGGGAGAGAGACACGGGGCATGAGCAGGGGTGGAGGGGAGGGAGAGAGACACACGGGGCATGAGCGGGGGTGGGAGGGAGGCGCTAGAGACACATGGGGCATGAGCGGGGGTGGAGGGGAGGGAGAGAGACACACGGGGCATGAGCGGGGGGTGGGCGGGAGGGGGAGAGACACACGGGGCATGAGCGGGGGTGGGGGGAGCTAGAGAGACACACGGGGCATGAGCAGGGGGTGGGGGGAGGGAGAGAGACACACACAAGGGGCATGAGCGGGGGTGGGGGGAAGGGGAGAGAGACACACGGGGCATGACTGGGGGGTGGGGGGAGGGAGAGAGACACACGGGGCATGAGCAGGGGTGGGGGGGTGGGGGGAAGTGATAGAGACACACGGGGCATGATGGGGGGGTGGGGGAACGGGAAAGAGACACATGGGGCATGAGCGGGGGGTGGGGGGAGGGAGAGAGACACACAGAGCATGAGCAGGGGGTGGGGGGGAGGCACACGGCGTTCGTGTGCAGGCGGCAGATCCCGCTCCTCGGCCCTCTGCTGGCCACCGTGTGCCGATGGCGTGAGCAGGGGGCTGGAGGAACAGGGGAGACACGGAGCATGAGTGGGGGTGGGGGGACAAGAAGGACACACGCGGCATGAGCGGGGGTGGGAGGGAAGGGAGAGAGACACACGGGGCATGAGCAGGGGTGGGGGAGAGGGAGAGAGACACACGAGGCATGAGCGGGGGTGGGGGGAAGGGGAGAGAGACACGGGGCATGAGCGGGGGTGGGCGGGAGGGGGAGAGACACATGGGGCATGAGCGTGGGTGGGGGGAGGGAGAGAGACAAACGGGGCATGAGCGGGGGTTGGGGGGGAGAGAGACACACGGGGCATGAGCAGGGGTTGGGGGGAAGGTGAGAGAGACACACGGGGCATGAGCGGGGGGTGGGGGGAGGGAGAGAGACACACGGGGCATGAGCGGGGGTGGGGGGAGCGTGAGAGTCACACGGGGCATGAGCGGGGGTGGGGGGGAGGAAGAGAGACACGGGGCATGATCAGGGGGTGGGGGAAGGGGAGAGAGACACACAGGGCATGAGCGGGGGGTGGGGGGAGGGAGAGAGACACACAGGGCAAGAGCTGGGGGGTGGGGAGGAGGGAGAGAGACACACGGCATTCGTGTGCAGGTGGCAGATCCCGCTCCTCGGCCCTCCGCTGGCCACCGTGTGCCGATGACTTGAGCGGGGGGCTGGAGGATCAGGGGAGACACGGAGAATGAGTGGGGGTGGGGGGGACAAGAAGGACACATGGGGCATGAGCGGGGGGTAGGGGGATGGGGAGAGAGACACGGGGCATGAGCGGGGATGGAATGGAGGGCGAGAGAGACACATGGGGCATGAGCGGGGGGTGGGGGGAAGGGTAGAGAGACACGGGGCATGAGCAGGGGGTGGGGGGAAGGGGAGAGAGACACGGGGCATGAGCGGGGGTGGGGGGGAGGGAGAGAGACACACGGGGCATGAGCGGGGGGTGGGGGGAAGGGGAGAGAGACACGGGCATAAGCAGGGGTGGAGGGGAGGGAGAGAGACACGCGGGGCATGAGCGGGGGTGGGGGGAGGGAGAGAGACACGCGGGGCATGAGCGGGGGTGGGGGGAGGGAGAGAGACACACGGGGCATGAGCGGGGGTGGGGGAGGTGTAGAGACACACGGGGCATGAGCGGGGGGTGGGGGTAAGGGGAGAGAGACACAAGGGCATGAGCGGGGGTGGGTGGGAGGGAGAGAGACACACGGGGCATGAGCGGCGGTGGGGCGAGGGAGAGAGACACACAGGGCATAAGCGGGGGGTGGGGGGGAGGGAGAGAGACACACGGGGCATGAGCGGGGGGTGGGCGGGAGGGGGAGAGACACACGGGGCATGAGCGGGGGTGGGGGGGGAGAGAGACACACGGGGCATGAGCGGGGGTGGAGGGGAGGTATAGAGACACACGGGGCATGATCAGGGGGTGGGGAACCGGAAAGAGACACACGGGGCATGAGCGGGGGGTGGGGGAAGGGAGAGAGACACACGGGGCATGAGCGGGGGGTGGGTGGGAGGGGGAGAGACACACGGGGCATGAATGGGTGGTGGGCGGGAGGGGGAGAGACACACGGGGCATGAGCGGGGGGTGGGCGGGAGGGGGAGAGACACACGGGGCATGCGCGGGGGTGGGGGGAGGGAGAGAGACACCCGGGGTGGGGGGCGGGGGGAAGGGGAGAGAGACACGGGGCATGAGCGGGGGTGGAGGGGAGGGAGAGAGACACACGGGGCATGAGCGGGGGTGGGGGGGAGGCTCGAGAGACACATGGGGCATGAGCGGGGGTGGGGGGAAGGAGAGAGACACACGGGGCATGAGTGGGGGGTGGGGGAAGGGGAGAGAAAAACGGGGCATGAGCGGGGGGTGGGCGGGAGGGGGAGAGACACACAGGGCATGAGCGGAGGTGGGGGGAGGGAGAGAGACACACGGGGCATGAGCGAGGGGTGGGGGGAGGGAGCGAGAGAGACACACAGGGCATGAGCGGGGGTGGGGGGAAGGGGAGAGAGACACACGGGGCATGAGCAGGGGTGGGGGGAGGGAGAGAGTCACACGGGGCATGAGCGGGGGTGGGGGGAGGGATAGAGACACACGGGGCATGATCAGGGGGGTGGGGGAACGGGAGAGAGACACACGGGGTATGAGCGGGGGTGGGGGAGGAAGAGAGACACACGGGGCATGAGCGGGGGGTGGGGGGGAGGGAGAGAGACACACGGCGTTCATGTGCAGCCAGCAGATCCCGCTCCTCGGCCCTCCGCTGGCCACCGTCGGCCGATGGCGTGAGCGAGGGGGTAGGAGGATCAGGGGAGATACGGAGCATGAGTGGGGGCGGGGGGGACAAGAAGGACACATGGGGCATGAGCGGGGGGTAGGGGGATGGGGAGAGAGACACGGGGCATGAGCGGGGGTGGAATGGAGGGAGAGAGAGACACATGGGGCATGAGCGGGGGGTGGGGGGAAGGGGAGAGAGACACGGGGCATGAGCGGGGGATGGGGGAAGGGGAGAGAGACACGGGGCATGAGCGGGGGTGGGGGGGAGGGAGAGAGACACACGGGGCATGAGCGGGGGTGGAATGGAGGGAGAGAGAGACACATGGGGCATGAGCGGGGGGTGGGGGGAAGGGGAGAGAGACACGGGGCATGAGCGGGGGATGGGGGAAGGGGAGAGAGACACGGGGCATGAGCGGGGGTGGGTGGGAGGGGGAGAGACACACGGGGCATGAATGGGTGGTGGGCGGGAGGGGGAGAGACACACGGGGCATGAGCGGGGGTGGGCGGGAGGGGGAGAGACACACGGGGCATGAGCGGGGGTGGGGGGAGGGAGAGAGACACCCGGGGCGGGGGGTGGGGGGAAGGGGAAAGATACACAAGGAGCATGAGCGGGGTGGGGGGAGGGAGAGAGAAACACGGGGCATGAGCGGGGATGGGGAGAGGGAGAGAGACACACGGGGCATGAGGGGGGGTGGGGGGAAGGGGAGAGAGACACGGGGCATGAGCGGGGGTGGAGGGGAGGGAGAGAGACACACGGGGCATGAGCGGGGGTGGGGGGGAGGGAGAGAGACACATGGGGCATGAGCGGGGGTGGGGGGAAGGAGAGAGACACACGGGGCATGAGTGGGGGGTGGGGGGAAGGGGAGAGAAACACGGGGCATGAGCGGGGGGTGGGCGGGAGGGGGAGAGATACACAGGGCATGAGCGGAGGTGGGGGGAGGGAGAGAAACACACGGGGCATGAGCGAGGGGTGGGGGGAGGGAGCGAGAGAGACACACAGGGCATGAGCGGGGGTGGGGGGAAGGGGAGAGAGACACACGGGGCATGAGCAGGGGTGGGGGGAGGGAGAGAGTCACACGGGGCATGAGCGGGGGTGGGGGGGAGGGATAGAGACACACGGGGCATGATCAGGGGGGTGGGGGAACGGGAGAGAGACACACAGGGTATGAGCGGGGGTGGGGGAGGGAGAGAGACACACGGGGCATGAGCGGGGGGTGGGGGGGAGGGAGAGAGACACACGGCGTTCATGTGCAGCCAGCAGATCCCGCTCCTCGGCCCTCCGCTGGCCACCGTCGGCCGATGGCGTGAGCGAGGGGGTCGGAGGATCAGGGGAGACACGGAGCATGAGTGGGGGTGGGGGGGACAAGAAGGACACATGGGGCATGAGCGGGGGGTAGGGGGATGGGGAGAGAGACACGGGGCATGAGCGGGGGTGGAATGGAGGGAGAGAGAGACACATGGGGCATGAGCGGGGGGTGGGGGGAAGGGGAGAGAGACACGGGGCATGAGCGGGGGATGGGGGGAAGGGGAGAGAGACACGGGGCATGAGCGGGGGTGGGGCGGAGGGAGAGAGACACACGGGGCATGAGCGGTGGGTGGGGGGAAGGGGAGAGAGACACGGGCATAAGCGGGGGTGGAGGGGAGGGAGAGAGACATGCGGGGCATGAGCGGGGGTGGGGGGAGGGAGAGAGACACACGAGGCATGAGCGGAGATGCGGGGGTGGGGGAGGGAGAGAGACACACGGGGCATGAGGGGGGGGTGGGGGTAAGGGGAGAGAGACACGGGGCATGAGCGGGGGGTGGGCGGGAGGCGGAGAGACACAAGGGCATGAGCGGGGGTGGGTGGGAGGGAGAGAGACACACGGGGCATGAGCGGGGGTGGGGCGAGGGAGAGAGACACACAGGGCATGAGCGGGGGTGGGGGGGAGGGAGAGAGACACACGGGGCATGAGTGGGTGGTGGGCGGGAGGGGGAGAGACACACGGGGCGTGAGCGGGGGGTGGGGGAATGGGAGAGAGACACACGGGGCATGAGCAGGGGGGTGGGCGGGAGGGGGAGAGACACACGGGGCATGAGCGGGGGTGGGGGGGAGGGAGAGAGACACACGGGGCATGAGAGGGGGTGGGGGGAGGTATAGAGACACACGGGGCATGATCGGGGGGTGGGGGAACCGGAAATAGACACAAGGGGCATGAGCGGGGGGTTGGGAAGGGAGAGAGACACACGGGGCATGAGCGGGGGGTGGGTGGGAGGGGGAGAGACACACGGGGCATGAGTGGGTGGTGGGCGGGAGGGGGAGAGACACACGGGGCGTGAGCGGGGGGTGGGCGGGAGGGGGAGAGACACACGGGGCATGAGCGGGGGTGGGGGGGAGGGAGAGAGACACACGGGCATGAGCGGGGGTGGGGGGGAGGTATAGAGACACACGGGGCATGATCGGGGGGTGGGGGAACCGGAAAGAGACACACGGGGCATGAGCGGGGGGTGGGGGAAGGGAGAGAGACACACGGGGCATGAGTGGGTGGTGGGCGGGAGGGGGAGAGACACACGGGGCGTGAGCGGGGGTGGGGGGAGGGAGAGAGACACCCGGGGCGGGTGGTGGGGGGAAGGGGAGAGATACACAAGGTGCATGAGCGGGGTGGGGGGGAGGGAGAGAGAAACACGGGGCATGAGCGGGGATGGGGAGAGGGAGAGAAACACACAGGGCATGAGGGGGGGTGGGGGGAAGGGGAGAGAGACACGGGGCATGAGCGGGGGTGGAGGGGAGGGAGAGAGACACACGGGGCATGAGCGGGGGTGGGGGGAAGTGGAGAGAGACACACGGGGAATGAGCAGGGGTGGGGGGAGGGAGAGAGTCACACGGGGCGTGAGCGGGGGGTGGGGGAATGGGAGAGAGACACACGGGGCATGAGCGGGGGGTGGGCGGGAGGGGGAGAGACACACGGGGCATGAGCGAGGGGTGGGGGGAGGGAGCGAGACACACGGGGCATGAGTGGGGGGTGGGGGGAAGGGCAGAGAAACACGGGGCATGAGCGGGGGGTGGGCGGGAGGGGGAGAGACACACAGGGCATGAGCGGGGGTGGGGGGGAGGGAGAGAGACACACGGGGCATGAGCGAGGGGTGGGGGGAGGGAGCGAGAGAGACACACGGGGCATGAGCGGGGGTGGGGGGAAGGGTAGAGAGACACACGGGGCATGAGCAGGGGTGGGGGGAGGGAGAGAGTCACACGGGGCATGAGCGGGGGTGGGGGGGAGGGATAGAGACACACGGGGCATGATCAGGGGGGTGGGGGAACGGGAGAGAGACACACGGGGTATGAGCGGGGGTGGGGGAGGGAGAGAGACACACGGGGCATGAGCGGGGGGTGGGGGGGAGGGAGAGAGACACACGGCGTTCATGTGCAGCCAGCAGATCCCGCTCCTCGGCCCTCCGCTGGCCACCGTCGGCCGATGGCGTGAGCGAGGGGGTCGGACGAACAGGGGAGACAAGGAGCATGAGTGGGGGTGGGGGGAACAAGAAGGACACACAGGGCATGAGCGGGGGTGGGAGGGGAGGGAGAGATACACAAGGGGCATGAGCGGGGTGGGGGGGAGGGAGAGAGAAACACAGGGCATGAGCGGGGGTGGGGGGAAGGGGAGAGAGACACAGGGCATGAGCGGGGTTGGGCGGGAGGGGGAGAGACACATGGGGCATGAGCGGGGGTCGGGGGAGGGAGACAGACACACAAGGCATGAACGGGGGTTGGGGGTCAGAGAGACACACGGGGCATGAGCAGGGGGTGGGGGAAGGGGAGAGAGACACATGGGGCATGACCGGGGGGTGGGGGGAGGGAGAGAGACACACGGGGCATGAGCGGGGGGGTGGGTGGGAGGCAGAGAGACACACGGGGCATGAGCGGGTGTTCGGGGGGAGGGAGAGAGACACACGAGGCATGAGCGGGGGGTAGGGGGAAGGGGAGAGAGACACGGGGCATGAGCGGGGGTGGAGGGGAGGGAGAGAGACACACGGGGCATGAGCGGGGGTGGGGGGAGGGAGAGAGACACACGGGGCATGACCGGGGTGGGGGAGAGGGAGAGAGACACACGGGGCATGAGCGGGGGGTGGGGGGAAGGGGAGAGAGACATGGGGCATGAGCGGGGGTAGGGGGGAGGCAGAGAGACACAAGGGGCATGAGCGGGGGGTAGGGGGAAGGGGAGAGAGACACACGGGGCATGAGCGGGGGTGGGGGGAAGGAGACACACGGGGCATGAGCGGGGGTGGGGGGAGGGAAGGAGAGAGTCACACGGGGCATGATCGGGGGGGTAGGGGAAGGGGAGAGAGACACACGGGGCATGAGCGAGGGGGTGGGGAAAGGGAGAGAGACACACGGGGCATGAGCAGGGGGTGGGAACAGCAGACAGATACGGTGCATGAGCGGGGTGTGGGGGGCAACAGGAGACAGACACGGGGCATGAGCGGGGGTGGGGGGAACAGGATACAGACACGGGGCATGAGCGGGGGGTGGGGAGAACAGGAGACAGACACGGGGCATGAGTGGGGGCGTGGGGGGCAACAGGAGACAGACACGGCACATGAGGGGAACAGGAGACAGATAAGGGGCATGAGCGGGGGGTGGGGAGAACAGGAGACAGACACGGGGCATGAGCGGGAGAACAGAAGACAGACACAGGGCATGAGCGGGGGGTGGGGGGAAGGGGAGAGAGACACACGGGGCATGAGCGGGGGTGGGGGGAGGGGGAGAGACACACAGGGCATGAGCGGGGGGTGGGAGGAGGGAGAGAGACACATGGGGCATGAGCGGGGGGTGGGCGGGAGGGAGAGAGACACACGGGGCATGAGCGGGGGCTGGACGGGAGGGGGAGAGACATACGGGGCATGAGCGGGGGTTGGGGGAGGGAGAGAGACACACGGGGCAAGAGCTGTGGGTGGGCGGAATGGGGAGAGAGACACATGGGGCATGAGCGGGGGTGAGCGGGAGGGAGAGAGACAACTGGGGCATGAGCGGGGGGGTGGGCGGGAGGGGAGAGACACACGGGGCATGAGCAGGGGTGGAGGGGAGGGAGAGAGACACACGGGGCATGAGCGGGGGTGGGGGGAAGGTGAGAGAGACACACGGGGTATGAGCGGGGAGTGGGGGGGAGGGAGAGAGACACACGGGGCATGAGCCGGGGGAGAGACACACGGGGCATGAGCGGGGCGTGGGCGGGAGGGGGAGAGACACACGGGGCAGGAGCGGGGGTGGGGGGAGGGAGAGAGACACACAGGGCAGGAGCGGGGGTGGGGGGGATCCAGAGAGACACACGAGGCATGAGCGGGGGGTGGGGGCAAGGGGAGAGACACGGGGCATGAGCGGGGGTCGGGGGAGGGAGAGAGACACACGGGGCATGAGCGGGGTGGGGGGAAGGAGAGAGACACACAGGGCATGAGCGGGGGTTGGGGGAAGGGGAGAGACACACGGGGCATGAGCGGGGGGTGGGTTGGAGGGGGAGAGACACACGGGGCATGAGCGGTGGGTGGGTGCGAGGGGGAGAGATACACGGGGCATGAGTGGGTGGTGGGCGGGAGGGGGAGAGACACACGGGGCATGAGCGGGGGGTGGATGGGAGGGGAAGAGACACGTGGGGCATGAGCGGGGGTGGGGGGGAGGGAGAGAGACACCCGGGGCATGAGCGGGGGGTGGGGGGAAGGGGAGAGAGACACACGGGGCATGAGCGGGGGGTGGGCGGGAGGGGGAGAGACACACGGGGCATGAGCGGAGGTGGGGAGAGGGAGAGAGACACACGGGGCATGAGCAGGGGTGGGGGAAGGGGAGAGAGACACGGGGCATGAGCAGGGGTGGAGGGGAGGTAGAGAGACACACGGGGCATGAGCGGGGGTGGGAGGGAGGCGCTAGAGACACATGGGGCATGAGCGGGGGGTGGGGGGAGGGAGAGAGACACACAGGGCATGAGCGGGGGGTGGGGGGGAGGCACACAGCGTTCGTGTGCAGGCGGCAGATCCCGCTCCTCGGCCCTCCGCTGGCCACCGTGTGCCGATGGCGTGAGCGGGGGGCTGGAGGAACAGGGGAGACACGGAGCATGAGTGGGGGTGGGGGGACAAGAAGGACACACGCGGCATGAGCGGGGGTGGGAGGGAAGGGAGAGGGACACACGGGGCATGAGCAGGGGTGGGGGAGAGGGAGAGAGACACACGAGGCATGAGCGGGGGTGGGGGTTAAGGGGAGAGAGACACGGGGCATGAGCAGAGGTGGAGGGGAGGGAGACACATGGGGCATGAGTGGGGGGTGGGCGGGAGGGGGAGAGACACACGGGGCATTAGCGGGGTCGTGGACGGGAGGGGGAGAGACACACGGGCATGAACGGGGGTGGGGGGGAGGGAGAGAGACACACAGGGCATGAGCGGGGGGTGGGGGGAAGGGAAAGAGACACGGGGCATGAGCGGGGGGGTGGGTGGGAGGCAGAGAGACACACGGGGCATGAGCGGGTGTTCGGGGGGAAGGAGAGAGACACACGAGGCATGAGCGGGGGCTAGGGGGAAGGGGAGAGAGACACGGGGCATGAGCGGGGGTGGAGGGGAGGGAGAGAGACACACGGGGCATGAGCGGGGGTGGGGGGAGGGAGAGAGACACACGGGGCATGACCGGGGTGGGGGAGAGGGAGAGAGACACACGGGGCATGAGCGGGGGGTGGGGGGAAGGGGAGAGAGACATGGGGCATGAGCGGGGGTAGGGGGGAGGCAGAGAGACACAAGGGGCATGAGCGGGGGTTAGGGGGAAGGGGAGAGAGACACACGGGGCATGAGCGGGGGGTGGGGGGAAGGAGAGAGACACACGGGGCATAAGCGGGGGTGGGGGGAGGGAAGGAGAGAGTCACACGGGGCATGATTGGGGGGTAGGGGAAGGGGAGAGAGACACACGGGGCATGAGCGGGGGGGTGGGGGAAGGGAGAGAGACACACGGGGCATGAGCAGGGGGTGGGAACAGCAGACAGATACGGTGCATGAGCGGGGTGAGGGGGGCAAGAGGAGACAGACACGGGGCATGAGCGAGGGGTGGGGGGAACAGGATACAGACACGGGGCATGAGCGGGGGGTGGGGAGAACAGGAGACAGACACGGGGCATGAGTGGGGGCGTGGGGGGCAACAGGAGACAGACACGGCACATGAGGGGAACAGGAGACAGATAAGGGGCATGAGCGGGGGGTGGGGAGAACAGGAGACAGACACGGGGCATGAGCGGGAGAACAGAAGACAGACACAGGGCATGAGCGGGGGGTGGGGGGAAGGGGAGAGAGACACACGGGGCATGAGCGGGGGTGGGGGGAGGGGGAGAGACACACAGGGCATGAGCGGGGGGTGGGAGGAGGGAGAGAGACACATGGGGCATGAGCGGGGGGTGGGCGGGAGGGAGAGAGACACACGGGGCATGAGCGGGGGGTGGACGGGAGGGGGAGAGACATACGGGGCATGAGCGGGGGTTGGGGGAGGGAGAGAGACACACGGGGCAAGAGCTGTGGGTGGGCGGAATGGGGGAGAGCGACACATGGGGCATGAGCGGGGGGTGAGCGGGAGGGAGAGAGACAACTGGGGCATGAGCGGGGGGATGGGCGGGAGGGGAGAGACACACGGGGCATGAGCGGGGGTGGAGGGGAGGGAGAGAGACACACGGGGCATGAGCGGGGGTGGGGGGAAGGTGAGAGAGACACACGGGGTATGAGCGGGGAGTGGGGGGGAGGGAGAGAGACACACGGGGCATGAGCCGGGGGAGAGACACACGGGGCATGAGCGGGGCGTGGGCGGGAGGGGGAGAGACACACGGGGCATGAGCGGGGGGTGGGCGGGAGGTTTGAGAGACACACGGGGCATGAGCGGGGGGTGGGCGGGAGGGGGAGAGACACACGGGGCTTGAGCGGGGGGTGGGCGGGAGGGGGAGAGACACACGGGGCATGAGCGGGGCGTGGGCAGGAGGGGGAGAGACACACGGCGCAGGAGCGGGGGTGGGGGGAGGGAGAGAGACACACAGGGCAGGAGCGGGGGTGGGGGGAGGCAGAGAGACACACGAGGCATGAGCGGGGGGTGGGGGCAAGGGGAGAGACACGGGGCATGAGCGGGGGTCGGGGGAGGGAGAGAGACACACGGGGCATGAGCGGGTTGGGGGGAAGGAGAGAGACACACAGGGCATGAGCGGGGGTTGGGGGAAGGGGAGAGACACACGGGGCATGAGCGGGGGGTGGGTGGGAGGGGGAGAGACACACGGGGCATGAGCGGTGGGTGGGTGCGAGGGGGAGATATACACGGGGCATGAGTGGGTGGTGGGCGGGGGGGGGAGAGACACACGGGGCATGAGCGGGGGGTGGGTGGGAGGGGGAGAGACACACGGGGCATGAGCGGGGGTGGGGGGGAGGGAGAGAGACACCCGGGGCATGAGCGGGGGGTGGGGGGAAGGGGAGAGAGACACACGGGGCATGAGCGGGGGGTGGGCGGGAGGGGGAGAGACACACGGGGCATGAGCGGAGGTGGGTAGAGGGAGAGAGACACACGGGGCATGAGCAGGGGTGGGGGAAGGGGAGAGAGACACGGGGCATGAGCAGGGGTGGAGGGGAGGGAGAGAGACACACGGGGCATGAGCGGGGGTGGGAGGGAGGCGCTAGAGACACATGGGGCATGAGCGGGGGTGGAGGGGAGGGAGAGAGACACGCGGGGCATGAGCGGGGGGTGGGCGGGAGGGGGAGAGACACACGGGGCATGAGCGGGGGTGGGGGGGAGCTAGAGAGACACACGGGGCATGAGCAGGGGGTGGGGGGAGGGAGAGAGACACACACACGGGGCATGAGCGGGGGTGGGGGGAAGGGGAGAGAGACACACGGGGCATGACTGGGGGGTGGGGGGAGGGAGAGAGACACACGGGGCATGAGCAGGGGTGGGGGGGTGGGGGGAAGTGATAGAGACACACGGGGCATGATGGGGGGGTGGGGGAACGGGAAAGAGACACATGGGGCATGAGCGGGGGGTGGGGGGAGGGAGAGAGACACACAGAGCATGAGCAGGGGGTGGGGGGGAGGCACACGGCGTTCGTGTGCAGGCGGCAGATCCCGCTCCTCGGCCCTCTGCTGGCCACCGTGTGCCGATGGCGTGAGCAGGGGGCTGGAGGAACAGGGGAGACACGGAGCATGAGTGGGGGTGGGGGGACAAGAAGGACACACGCGGCATGAGCGGGGGTGGGAGGGAAGGGAGAGAGACACACGGGGCATGAGCAGGGGTGGGGGAGAGGGAGAGAGACACACGAGGCATGAGCGGGGGTGGGGGGAAGGGGAGAGAGACACGGGGCATGAGCGGGGGTGGGCGGGAGGGGGAGAGACACATGGGGCATGAGCGTGGGTGGGGGGAGGGAGAGAGACACACGGGGCATGAGCGGGGGTTGGGGGGAGAGAGACACACGGGGCATGAGCAGGGGTTGGGGGGAAGGGGAGAGAGACACACGGGGCATGAGCGGGGGGTGGGGGGAGGGAGAGAGACACACGGGGCATGAGCGGGGGTGGGGGGAGCGTGAGAGTCACACGGGGCATGAGCGGGGGTGGGGGGAGGAAGAGAGACACGGGGCATGATCAGGGGGTGGGGGAAGGGGAGAGAGACACACAGGGCATGAGCGGGGGGTGGGGGGAGGGAGAGAGACACACAGGGCAAGAGCTGGGGGGTGGGGAGGATGGAGAGAGACACACGGCATTCGTGTGCAGGTGGCAGATCCCGCTCCTCGGCCCTCCGCTGGCCACCGTGTGCCGATGACTTGAGCGGGGGGCTGGAGGATCAGGGGAGACACAGAGAATGAGTGGGGGTGGGGGGGACGAGAAGGACACATGGGGCATGAGCGGGGGGTAGGGGGATGGGGAGAGAGACACGGGGCATGAGCGGGGATGGAATGGAGGGCGAGAGAGACACATGGGGCATGAGCGGGGGGTGGGGGGAAGGGTAGAGAGACACGGGGCATGAGCAGGGGGTGGGGGGAAGGGGAGAGAGACACGGGGCATGAGCGGGGGTGGGGGGGAGGGAGAGAGACACACGGGGCATGAGCGGGGGGTGGGGGGAAGGGGAGAGAGACACGGGCATAAGCGGGGGTGGAGGGGAGGGAGAGAGACACGCGGGGCATGAGCGGGGGTGGGGGGAGGGAGAGAGACACGCGGGGCATGAGCGGGGTGGGGGGAGGGAGAGAGACACACGGGGCATGAGCGGGGGTGGGGGAGGGGTAGAGACACACGGGGCATGAGCGGGGGGTGGGGGTAAGGGGAGAGAGACACAAGGGCATGAGCGGGGTGGGTGGGAGGGAGAGAGACACACGGGGCATGAGCGGCGGTGGGGCGAGGGAGAGAGACACACAGGGCATAAGCGGGGGGTGGGGGGAGGGAGAGAGACACACGGGGCATGAGCGGGGGGTGGGCGGGAGGGGGAGAGACACACGGGGCATGAGCGGGGGTGGGGGGGGGAGAGAGACACACGGGGCATGAGCGGGGGTGGGGGGGAGGTATAGAGACACACGGGGCATGATCAGGGGGTGGGGAACCGGAAAGAGACACACGGGGCATGAGCGGGGGGTGGGGGAAGGGAGAGAGACACACGGGGCATGAGCGGGGGGTGGGTGGGAGGGGGAGAGACACACGGGGCATGAATGGGTGGTGGGCGGGAGGGGGAGAGACACACGGGGCATGAGCGGGGGGTGGGCGGGAGGGGGAGAGACACACGGGGCATGAGCGGGGGTGGGGGGAGGGAGAGAGACACCCGGGGTGGGGGGCGGGGGGAAGGGGAGAGATACACAAGGGGCATGAGCGGGGTGGGGGGGAGGGAGAGAGAAACACGGGGCATGAGCGGGGATGGGGAGAGGGAGAGAGACACATGGGGCATGAGGGGGGGTGGGGGGAAGGGGAGAGAGACACGGGGCATGAGCGGGGGTGGAGGGGAGGGAGAGAGACACACGGGGCATGAGCGGGGGTGGCGGGGAGGCTCGAGAGACACATGGGGCATGAGCGGGGGTGGGGGGAAGGAGAGAGACACACGGGGCATGAGTGGGGGGTGGGGGAAGGGGAGGGAAAAACGGGGCATGAGCGGGGGGTGGGCGGGAGGGGGAGAGACACACAGGGCATGAGCGGAGGTGGGGGGAGGGAGAGAGACACACGGGGCATGAGCGAGGGGTGGGGGGAGGGAGCGAGAGAGACACACAGGGCATGAGCGGGGGTGGGGGGAAGGGGAGAGAGACACACGGGGCATGAGCAGGGGTGGGGGGAGGGAGAGAGTCACACGGGGCATGAGCGGGGGTGGGGGGAGGGATAGAGACACACGGGGCATGATCAGGGGGGTGGGGGAACGGGAGAGAGACACACGGGGTATGAGCGGGGGTGGGGGAGGAAGAGAGACACACAGGGAATGAGCGGGGGGTGGGGGTTCCGGGAGAGAGACACACGGCGTTCATGTGCAGCCAGCAGATCCCGCTCCTCGGCCCTCCGCTGGCCACCGTCGGCCGATGGCGTGAGCGAGGGGGTAGGAGGATCAGGGGAGATACGGAGCATGAGTGGGGGTGGGGGGGACAAGAAGGACACATGGGGCATGAGCGGGGGGTAGGGGGATGGGGAGAGAGACACGGGGCATGAGCGGGGGTGGAATGGAGGGAGAGAGAGACACATGGGGCATGAGCGGGGGGTGGGGGGAAGGGGAGAGAGACACGGGGCATGAGCGGGGGATGGGGGGAAGGGGAGAGAGACACGGGGCATGAGCGGGGGGGGGGAGGGAGAGAGACACACGGGGCATGAGCGGGGGTGGAATGGAGGGAGAGAGAGACACATGGGGCATGAGCGGGGGGTGGGGGGAAGGGGAGAGAGACACGGGGCATGAGCGGGGGATGGGGGAAGGGGAGAGAGACACGGGGCATGAGCGGGGGTGGGTGGGAGGGGGAGAGACACACGGGGCATGAATGGGTGGTGGGCGGGAGGGGGAGAGACACACGGGGCATGAGCGGGGGGTGGGCGGGAGGGGGAGAGACACACGGGGCATGAGCGGGGGTGGGGGGAGGGAGAGAGACACCCGGGGCGGGGGGTGGGGGGAAGGGGAAAGATACACAAGGGGCATGAGCGGGGTGGGGGGGAGGGAGAGAGAAACACGGGGCATGAGCGGGGATGGGGAGAGGGAGAGAGACACACGGGGCATGAGGGGGGGTGGGGGGAAGGGGAGAGAGACACGGGGCATGAGCGGGGGTGGAGGGGAGGGAGAGAGACACACGGGGCATGAGCGGGGGTGGGGGGGAGGGAGAGAGACACATGGGGCATGAGCGGGGGTGGGGGGAAGGAGAGAGACACACGGGGCATGAGTGGGGGGTGGGGGGAAGGGGAGAGAAACACGGGGCATGAGCGGGGGGTGGGCGGGAGGGGGAGGGATACACAGGGCATGAGCGGAGGTGGGGGGAGGGAGAGAGACACACGGGGCATGAGCGAGGGGTGGGGGGAGGGAGCGAGAGAGACACACAGGGCATGAGCGGGGGTGGGGGGAAGGGGAGAGAGACACACGGGGCATGAGCAGGAGTGGGGGGAGGGAGAGAGTCACACGGGGCATGAGCGGGGGTGGGGGGGAGGGATAGAGACATACGGGGCATGATCAGGGGGGTGGGGGAACGGGAGAGAGACACACAGGGTATGAGCGGAGGTGGGGGAGGGAGAGAGACACACGGGGCATGAGCGGGGGGTGGGGGGGAGGGAGAGAGACACACGGCGTTCATGTGCAGCCAGCAGATCCCGCTCCTCGGCCCTCCGCTGGCCACCGTCGTCCGATGGCGTGAGCGAGGGGGTCGGAGGATCAGGGGAGACACGGAGCATGAGTGGGGGTGGGGGGGACAAGAAGGACACATGGGGCATGAGCGGGGGGTAGGGGGATGGGGAGAGAGACACGGGGCATGAGCGGGGGTGGAATGGAGGGAGAGAGAGACACATGGGGCATGAGCGGGGGGTGGGGGGAAGGGGAGAGAGACACGGGGCATGAGCGGGGTATGGGGGGAAGGGGAGAGAGACACGGGGCATGAGCGGGGGTGGGGCGGAGGGAGAGAGACACACGGGGCATGAGCGGGGGGTGGGGGGAAGGGGAGAGAGACACGGGCATAAGCGGGGGTGGAGGGGAGGGAGAGAGACATGCGGGGCATGAGCAGGGGTGGGGGGAGGGAGAGAGACACACGGGGCATGAGCGGAGGTGCGGGGGTGGGGGAGGGAGAGAGACACACGGGGCATGAGGGGGGGGGGTGGGGGTAAGGGGAGAGAGACACGGGGCATGAGCGGGGGGTGGGCGGGAGGCGGAGAGACACAAGGGCATGAGCGGGGGTGGGTGGGAGGGAGAGAGACACACGGGGCATGAGCGGGGGTGGGGCGAGGGAGAGAGACACACAGGGCATGAGCGGGGGTGGGGGGGAGGGAGAGAGACACACGGGGCATGAGTGGGTGGTGGGCGGGAGGGGGAGAGACACACGGGGCGTGAGCGGGGGGTGGGGGAATGGGAGAGAGACACACGGGGCATGAGCAGGGGGGTGGGCGGGAGGGGGAGAGACACACGGGGCATGAGCGGGGGTGGGGGGGAGGGAGAGAGACACACGGGGCATGAGCGGGGGTGGGGGGAGGTATAGAGACACACGGGGCATGATCGGGGGGTGGGGGAACCGGAAATAGACACACGGGGCATGAGCGGGGGGTGGGGGAAGAGAGAGAGACACACGGGGCATGAGCGGGGGGTGGGTGGGAGGGGGAGAGACACACGGGGCATGAGTGGGTGGTGGGCGGGAGGGGGAGAGACACACGGGGCGTGAGCGGGGGGTGGGCGGGAGGGGGAGAGACACACGGGGCATGAGCGGGGGTGGGGGGGAGGGAGAGAGACACACGGGCATGAGCGGGGGTGGGGGGGAGGTATAGAGACACACGGGGCATGATCGGGGGGTGGGGGAACCGGAAAGAGACACACGGGGCATGAGCGGGGGGTGGGGGAAGGGAGAGAGACACACGGGGCATGAGTGGGTGGTGGGCGGGAGGGGGAGAGACACACGGGGCGTGAGCGGGGGTGGGGGGAGGGAGAGAGACACCCGGGGCGGGTGGTGGGGGAAGGGGAGAGATACACAAGGTGCATGAGCGGGGTGGGGGGGAGGGAGAGAGAAACACGGGGCATGAGCGGGGATGGGGAGAGGGAGAGAGACACACGGGGCATGAGCGGGGGTGGGGGGAAGTGGAGAGAGACACACGGGGAATTAGCAGGGGTGGGGGGAGGGATAGAGTCACACGGGGCGTGAGCGGGGGGTGGGGGAATGGGAGAGAGACACACGGGGCATGAGCGGGGGGTGGGCGGGAGGGGGAGAGACACACGGGGCATGAGCGAGGGGTGGGGGGAGGGAGCGAGACACACGGGGCATGAGTGGGGGGTGGGGGGAAGGGGAGAGAAACACGGGGCATGAGCGGGGGGTGGGCGGGAGGGGGAGAGACACACAGGGCATGAGCGGGGGTGGGGGGGAGGGAGAGAGACACACGGGGCATGAGCGAGGGGTGGGGGGAGGGAGCGAGAGAGACACACGGGGCATGAGCGGGGGTGGGGGGAAGGGTAGAGAGACACACGGGGCATGAGCAGGGGTGGGGGGAGGGAGAGAGTCACACGGGGCATGAGCGGGGGTGGGGGGGAGGGATAGAGACACACGGGGCATGATCAGGGGGGTGGGGGAACGGGAGAGAGACACACGGGGTATGAGCGGGGGTGGGGGAGGGAGAGAGACACACGGGGCATGAGCGGGGGTGGGGGGGAGGGAGAGAGACACACGGCGTTCATGTGCAGCCAGCAGATCCCGCTCCTCGGCCCTCCGCTGGCCACCGTCGGCCGTTGGCGTGAGCGAGGGGTCGGACGAACAGGGGAGACAAGGAGCATGAGTGGGGGTGGGGGGGACAAGAAGGACACACAGGGCATGAGCGGGGGTGGGAGGGGAGGGAGAGATACACAAGGGGCATGAGCGGGGTGGGGGGGAGGGAGAGAGAAACACGGGGCATGAGCGGGGGTGGGGGGAAGGGGAGAGAGACACAGGGCATGAGCGGGGTTGGGCGGGAGGGGGAGAGACACATGGGGCATGAGCGGGGGTCGGGGGAGGGAGACAGACACACAGGGCATGAGCGGGGGTTGGGGGTCAGAGAGACACACGGGGCATGAGCAGGGGGTGGGGGAAGGGGAGAGAGACACATGGGGCATGACCGGGGGGTGGGGGGAGGGAGAGAGACACACGGGGCATTAGCGGGGGTGTGGGGGAGGGAGAGAGTCACACGGGGCATGAGCGGGGGTGGGGGGAGGGTGAGAGGCACACGGGGCATGATCGGGGGGTGGGGGAAGGCGAGAGAGACACACAGGGCATGAGCGGGGGGTGGGGGAGGGAGAGAGACACACGGGGCATGAGCGGGGGGTGGGGGGGAGGGGAGAGAGACACACGCATTCGTGTGCGGGTGGCAGATCCCGCTCCTCGGCCCTCCGCTGCCCACCGTGTGCTGATGGCGTGAGTGGGGGGCTGGAGGATCAGGGGAGACACGGAGCATGAGTGGGGGTGGGGGGGACAAGAAGTACACATGGGCATGAGTGGAGGGTGGGGGGAAGGGGAGAGAGACATGGGGCATGAGCGGGGGTGGAGGGGAGGGAGAGAGACACACGGGGCATGAGCGGGGGGTGGGGGGAAGGGGAGAGAGACACACGGGGCACGAGCGGGGGGTGGGGGGAGGGAGAGAGACACACGGGGCATGAGCGGGGGTGGGGGAGGGAGAGAGTCACACGGGGCATGAGCGGGGGTGGGGGGAGGGATAGAGACACACGGGGCATGATCGGGGGGCTGGGGAACGGGAAAGAGACACACGGGGCATGAGCGGGGGGTGGGGGGAGGCAGAGAGACACACAGGGCATGAGCGGAGGGTGAGGGGGAGGGAGAGAGACACACGGGGCATGAGTGGGTGGTGGGCGGGAGGGGGAGAGACACACGGGGCGTGAGCGGGGGGTGGGGGAATGGGAGAGAGACACTCGGGGCATGAGCGGGGGTGGGCGGGAGGGGGAGAGACACACGGGGCATGAGCGGGGGGGAGGGAGAGAGACACACGGGGCATGAGCGGGGGTGGGGGGGAGGGATAGAGACACACAGGGCATGAACGGGGGGTGGGGGAACGGTAAAGAGACACACGGGGCATGAGCGGGGGGTGGGGGGAGGGAGAGAGACACACGGGGCATGAGCGGGGGGTGGGTGGGAGGGGGAGAGACACATGGGGCATGAGCGGGGGGTAGGCGGGGAGGGGGAGAGACACACGGGGCATGAGTGGGGGTGGTGGGAGGGAGAGAGATACCCGGGGTGGGGGTGGGGGAAGGGGAGAGAGACACACGGAGCATGAGCGGGGGGTGGGCGGGAGGGGCAGAGACACACGGGGTATGAGCGGGGATGGGGAGAGGGAGAGAGACACACGGGGCGTGAGCGGGGGGTGGGGGGAAGGGGAGAGAGACACAGGGCATGAGCGGGGGTGGAGGGGAGGGAGAGAGACACACGGGGCATGAGCGGGGGTAGGGGGGAGGGAGAGAGACACACGGGGCATGAGCGGGGGTGGGGGGAAGGGGAGAGAAACTCGGGGCATGAGCGGGGGGTGGGCGGGAGGGGGAGAGACACACGGGGCATGAGCGGGGTGGGGGGAGGGAGAGAACACACGGGGCATGAGTGGGGGGTGGGGGAGGGAGAGAGACACACGGGGCATGAGCGGGGGTGGGGGGAAGGGGGAGAGAGACACACGGGGCATGAGCGGGGGTGGGGGGGAGGGAGAGAGTCACACGGGGCATGAGCGGGGGTGGGGGGAGGGATAGAGACACACGGGGCATGATCGGGGGTGGGGGAACAGGAGAGAGACACACGGGGTATGAGCGGGGGTGGGGGGAGGGAGAGAGACACACGGGGCATGAGCGGGGGGTGGGGGGGAGGCAGAGAGACACACGGCGTTCGTGTGCAGGCAGCAGATCCCGCTCCTTGGCCCTCCGCTGGCCACCGTGTGCCGATGGCGTGAGCGGGGGGCTGGAGAAACAGGGGAGACACGGAGCATGAGTGAGGGTGGGGGGGACAAGAAGAACACACGGGGCATGAGCGGGGGTTGGACGCGAGGGAGCGAGACACACAGGGCATGAGCGGGTTGGGGGGAGGAGAGAGACACACGGGGCATGAGCGGGGGTGGGGGGAAGGGGAGAGAGACACAGGGCATGAGCGGGGGTGGGCGGGAGGGGGAGAGACACACGGGGCATGAGCGGGGGTCGGGGGGAGGGGAGAGACACACGGGGCATGAGCAGGGGTTGGGGGGGAGAGAGACACACGGGGCATGAGCAGGGGGTGGGGGGAAGGTGAGAGAGACACACGGGGCATGACCGGGGGGTGGGGGGAGGGAGGAGAGACACACGGAGCATTAGCGGGGGTGGGGGGGAGGGAGAGAGTCACACGGGGCATGATCGGGGGTGGGGGAAGGGGAGAGAGACACACAGGGCAAGAGCGGGGGGTGGGGGGAGGGAGAGAGACACACGGGGCATGAGCGGGGGGTCGGGGGGAGGGAGAGAGACACACGGCATTCGTGTGCAGGTGGCAGATCCCGCTCCTCGGCCCTCCGCTGGCCACCGTGTGCTGATGGCGTGAGTGGGGGGCTGGAGGATCAGGGGAGACACGGAGCATGAGTGGGGGCGGGGGGGACAAGAAGTACACATGGGGCATGAGCGGGGGGTGGGGGGAAGGGGGAGGGAGACACGGGGCATGAGCGGGGGTGGAGGGGAGGGAGAGAGACACACGGGGCATGAGCGGGGGGTGGGGGGAAGGGGAGAGAGACACGGGGCATGAGCTGGGAGTGGGGGGAAGGGGAGAGAGACACGGGGCATGAGCGGGGTGGGGGGGAGGGAGAGAGACACACGGGGCATGAGCGGGGGGTGGGGGGAGGGAGAGAGACACACGGCATTCGTGTGCAGGTGGCAGATCCCGCTCCTCGGCCCTCCGCTGGCCACCGTGTGCTGATGGCGTGAGTGGGGGGCTGGAGGATCAGGGGAGACACGGAGCATGAGTGGGGGCGGGGGGGACAAGAAGTACACATGGGGCATGAGCGGGGGGTGGGGGGAAGGGGAGGGAGACACGGGGCATGAGCGGGGGTGGAGGGGAGGGAGAGAGACACACGGGGCATGAGCTGGGAGTGGGGGGAAGGGGAGAGAGACACGGGGCATGAGCGGGGGTGGAGGGGAGGGAGAGAGACACACGGGCATGAGCGGGGGTAGGGGGGAGGGAGAGGAGACACACGGGGCATGAGCGGGGGTGGGGGGAAGGGGAGAGAAACTCGGGGCATGAGCGGGGGTGGGCGGGAGGGGGAGAGACACACGGGGCATGAGCGGGGGTGGGGGGAGGGAGAGAGACACACGGGGCATGAGTGGGGGGTGGGGGGAGGGAGAGAGACACACGGGGCATGAGCGGGGGTGGGGGAAGGGGGAGAGAGACACACGGGGCATGAGCGGGGGTGGGGGGAGGGAGAGAGTCACACGGGGCATGAGCGGGGGTGGGGGGAGGGATAGAGACACACGGGGCATGATCGGGGGGTGGGGGAACAGGAGAGAGACACACGGGGTATGAGCGGGGGTGGGGGGAGAGAGAGAGACACACGGGGCATGAGCGGGGAGTGGGGGGGAGGCAGAGAGACACACGGCGTTCGTGTGCAGGCAGCAGATCCCGCTCCTTGGCCCTCCGCTGGCCACCGTGTGCCGATGGCGTGAGCGGGGGGCTGGAGAAACAGGGGAGACACGGAGCATGAGTGGGGGTGGGGGGGACAGGGGGACAAGAAGGACACACGGGGTATGAGCGGGGGTTGGACGCGAGGGAGCGAGACACACAGGGCATGAGCGGGTTGGGGGGGAGGGAGAGAGACACACGGGGCATGAGCGGGGGTGGGGGGAAGGGGAGAGAGACACAGGGCATGAGCGGGGGTGGGCGGGAGGGGGAGAGACACACGGGGCATGAGCGGGGGTCGGGGGGAGGGGGAGAGACACACGGGGCATGAGCGGGGGTTGGGGGGGAGAGAGACACACGGGGCATGAGCAGGGGGTGGGGGGAAGGTGAGAGAGACACACGGGGCATGACCGGGGGGTGGGGGGAGGGAGAGAGACACACGGAGCATTAGCGGGGGTGGGGGGGAGGGAGAGAGTCACACGGGGCATGATCGGGGGTGGGGGAAGGGGAGAGAGACACACAGGGCAAGAGCGGGGGGTGGGGGGGAGGGAGAGAGACACACGGGGCATGAGCGGGGGGTGGGGGGGAGGGAGAGAGACACACGGCATTCGTGTGCAGGTGGCAGATCCCGCTCCTCGGCCCTCCGCTGGCCACCGTGTGCTGAAGGCGTGAGTGGGGGGCTGGAGGATCAGGGGAGACACGGAGCATGAGTGGGGGTGGGGGGGACAAGAAGTACACATGGGGCATGAGCGGGGGGTGGGGGGAAGGGGAGGGAGACACGGGACATGAGCGGGGGTGGAGGGGAGGGAGAGAGACACACGGGGCATGAGCGGGGGGTGGGGGGAAGGGGAGAGAGACACGGGGCATGAGCTGGGAGTGGGGGGAAGGGGAGAGAGACACGGGGCATGAGCGTGGGATGGGGGAAGGGGAGAGAGACAAAGGGCATGAGCGGGGTGTGGGCGGGAGGGGGAGAGACACACAGGGCATGAGCGGGTGTGGGGGGAGGGAGAGAGACACACGGGGCATGAGTGGGGGTGGGGGGAGGGAGAGAGACACACGGGCATGAGCAGGGGGTGGGGGGAAGTGGAGAGAGACACACGGGGCATGAGTGGGGGGTGGGGGGATGGAGAGAGACACACGGGGCATGAGCGGGGGTGGGGGGAGGGAGAAAGTCACACGGGGCATGAGTGGGGGTGGGGGGAGGGATAGAGACACACAGGGCATGATCGGGGGGGGAACGGGAAAGAGACACACGGGGCATGAGCGGGGATGGGGGAGGGAGAGAGACACACGTGGCATGAGCAGGGGGTGGGGGGGAGGGGAGAGAGACACACAGCGTTCGTGTGCAGGTGGCAGATCCCGCTCCTCGGCCCTCCACTGGCCACTGTGTGTGAAGGCGTGAGCGGGGGGGCTGGAGGAACAGGGGAGACACGGAGCATGAGTGGGGGTGGGGGGGACAAGAAGGACACACGGGGCATGAGCGGGGGTTGGAGGGGAGGGAGAGAGACACACGGGGCATGAGCGGGGGTGGGGGGAGGGAGAGAGACACACGGGGCATGAGCGGGGGGTGTGGGGAAGGGGAGAGAGACACGGGGCATGAGCGGGGGGTGGGCGGGAGGGGGAGAGACACACAGGCATGAGCAGGGGTGGGGGGAGAGAGAGAGACACACGGGGCATGAGCGGGTGTGAGGGGGAGAGAGACACACGGGGCATGAGCAGGGAGTGGGGGGAAGGGGAGAGAGACACACGGGGCATGAGCGGGGGTGGGGGGAGGGAGAGAGACAAACGGGGCATGAATAGGGGTGGGGGGGAGTAATGAGAGTCACACGGGGCATGAGCGGGGGTGGGAGGGAGGGAGAGAGACACACGGGGCATGACCGGGGGTGGGGGAAGGGGAGAGAGACACACGGGGCATGAGCGGGGGGTGGGGGGAGGGAGAGAGACACACGGGCATGAGCGGGGGTGGGGGGGGGAGAGAGACACACAGCGTTCGTGTGCAGGTGGCAGATCCCGCTCCTCGGCCCTCCGCTGGCCACCGTGTGCCGATGGCGTGAGTGGGGGGCTGGAGGATCAGGGGAGACACGGAGCATGAGTGGGGGTGGGGGGACAAGAAGTACACACGGGGCATGAGCGGGGGTGGGAGGAACCGGAGACAGACACAAGACTTAATGTGCAGGCGGCGAGGAACAAAGATGGCGGGCATCACTGAAGCCAGATGCACTGCACGCTTTCACCGATCCAATGAGAGAGAGCACGTCAGATGTCCGCGGACATCACGCAAGCTGCTTGCCCAATCACCATTCTGTCCGTGGAGCAAACAGGGAAGTGTGTCCGCGAAGCGAACACAGATATCACAAATTTCTTTCACTTACATTTTTGTCATTTTTCAAAAAACTAAAGGACGGATTTACACCAAATAATGCAAAGCACGCTTTCGGGACCAAGCCGTCGCCCCTGCTGCAAATTTGGTGTAAATCCGTCCAGCGGTTTGGGCTGTAGGCGTGAGCAAAGTTTTTTCCCATTATGTCTATGGCATGAGTGGGGGGTGGGGGAAGGGGAGAGAGACACGGGGCATGAGCGGGGGTGGGGGGGAGGGAGAGAGACACACGGGCCATGAGCGGGACACACGGGGCATGAGCGGGGGTGGGGGGAGGGAGAGAGACACACGGGGCATGAGCGGGGTGTGGGCGGGAGGGGGAGAGACACACAGGCATGAGCGGGGGTGGGGGGAGGGAGAGAGACACACGGGGCATGAGCGGGGGGTGGGGAGAAGGGGACAGAGACACAGGGCATGAGCGGGGTGTGGGCGGGAGGGGGAGAGACACACAGGGCATGAGCGGGGGTGGGGGGAGGGAGAGAAACACACGGGGCATGAGCGGGGTGTGGGCGGGAGGGGGAGAGACACACAGGGCATGAGCGAGGGGTGAGGGGAGGGAGAGAGACACACGGGGCATGAGCGGGGGTGGGGGGAGGGAGAGAGACACACGGGGCATGAGCAGGGGGTGGGGGGAAGTGGAGAGAGACACACGGGGCATGAGCGGGGGTGGGGGGAGGGAGAGAGACACACGGGGCATGAGCGGGGGTGGGGGGAGGGAGAGAGTCACACGGGGCATGAGTGGGGGTTGGGGGGAGGGATAGAGACACACAGGGCATGATCCGGGGAACGGAAAAGAGACACACGGGGCATGAGCGGGGGTGGGGGAGGGAGAGAGACACACGGGGCATGAGCAGGGGGTGGGGTTAGGGAGAGAGACACACAGCGTTCGTGTGCAGGTGGCAGATCCCGCTCCTCGGCCCTCCGCTGGCCACTGTGTGCCGATGGCGTGAGCGGGGGGCTGGAGGAACAGGGGAGACACGGAGCATGAGCGGGGGTGGGTGGGACAAGGAGGACACACGGGGCATGAGCGGGGGTGGGAGGGGAGGGAGAGAGACACACGGGGCATGAGCGGGGGTGGGGGGAGGGAGAGAGACACACTGGTCATGAGCGGGGGGTGGGGGGAAGGGGAGAGAGACACGGGGCATGAGCGGGGGGTGGGCGGGAGGGGGAGAGACACACAGGCATGAGCAGGGGTGGGGGGAGGGAGAGAGACACACGGGGCATGAGCGGGGGTGGGGGGGAGTGATACACACGGGGCATGAGCAGGGAGTGGGGGGAAGGGGAGAGAGACACTCGGGGCATGAGCGGGGGTGGGGGGAGGGAGAGAGACACACGGGGCATGAGCGGGGGTGGGGGGGAGGGAGAGAGTCACACGGGGCATGAGCGGGGGTGGGAGGGAGGGAGAGAGACACACGGGGCATGATCGGGGGTGGGGGAAGGGGAGAGAGACACACAGGGCATGAGCGGGGGGTGGGGGGAGGGAGAGAGACACACGGGCATGAGCGGGGGTGGGGGGGGGGAGAGAGAAACACAGCGTTCGTGTGCAGGTGGCAGATCCCGCTCCTCGGCCCTCCGCTGGCCACCGTGTGCCGATGGCCTGAGCGGGGGGCTGGAGGATCAGGGAAGACACGGAGCATGAGTGGGGGTGGGAGGAACAGGAGACAGACACAAGACTTACTGTGCAGGCGGCGAGGAACAAAGATGGCGGGCGTCTCTGAAGCCAGACGCACTGCATCCAATGAGAGAGAGCACGTCAGATGTCCGCGGACATCACGCAAGCTGCTTGCCCAATCACCATCCTGTCCGTGGAGCAAACAGGGAAGTGTGTCCGCGAAGCGAACTATCACAAATTTCTTTCACTTACATTTTTGTCATTTTTTAAAAAACTACAGGACGGATTTACACCAAATAATGCAAAGCACGCTTTCGGACCAAGCCGTCGCCCCTGCCGCAAATTTGGTGTAAATCCGTCCTGCGGTTTGGGCTGTAGGCGTGAGCAAAGTTTTTTCCCATTATGTCTATGGCATGAGCGGGGGGTGGGGGGAAGGGGAGAGAGACACGGGGCATGAGCGGGGGTGGGGGGAGGTACGAGAGACACACTGGCCATGAGCGGGACACACGGGGCAGGAGCGGGGGTGGGGGGAGGGAGAGAGACACAGGGCATGGGCGGGGGGTGGGGGGAAGGGGAGAGAGACACGGGGCATGAGCGGGGTGTGGGCGGGAGGGGGAGAGACACACGGGCATGAGCGGGGTGTGGGCAGGAGGGGGAGAGACACACGGGCATGAGCGGGGGTGGGGGGAGGGAGAGAGACACACGGGGCATGAGCGGGGGGTGGGGGGAAGGGGAGAGAGACACAGGGCATGAGCAGGGTGTGGGCGGGAGGGGGAGAGACACACAGGGCATGAGCGGGTGTGGGGGGAGGGAGAGAGACACACGGGACATGAGCGGGGGTGGGGGAGGGAGAGAGACACACGGGGCATGAGCAGGGGGTGGGGGGAGGGAGAGAGACACACAGCGTTTGTGTGCAGGTGGCAGATCCCACTCCTCGGCCCTCCGCTGGCCACTGTGTGCCGATGGCGTGAGCGGGGGGCTGGAGGAACAGGGGAGACACGGAGCATGAGTGGGGGTGGGGGGGACAAGAAGGACACACCTGGCATGAGCGGGGGTGGGAGGGGAGGGAGAGAGACACACGGGGCATGAGCGGGGGTGGGGGGAGGGAGAGAGACACACGGGGCATGGGCGGGGGGTCGGGGGAAGGGGAGAGAGACACGGGGCATGAGCGGGGTGTGGGCGGGAGGGGGAGAGACACACGGGCATGAGCGGGGTGGGGGGAGGGAGAGAGACACACGGGGCATGAGCGGGGGGTGGGGGGAAGGGGAGAGAGACACAGGGCATGAGCGGGAAGTGGGCGGGAGGGGGAGAGACACACAGGGCATGAGCGGTTGTGGGGGGAGGGAGAGAGACACACGGGGGCATGAGCGGGGGTGGGGGGAGGGAGAGAGACACACGGGGCATGAGCGGGGGGTGGGGGGAAGTGGAGAGAGACACACGGGGCATGAGTGGGGGTGGGGGGGGGATAGAGACACACAGGGCATGATCGGGGGAACGGGAAAGAGACACACGGGACATGAGCGGGGGTGGGGGGGAGGGAGAGAGACACACAGCGTTTGTGTGCAGGTGGCAGATCCCACTCCTCGGCCCTCCGCTGGCCACTGTGTGCCGATGGCGTGAGCGGGGGGCTGGAGGAACAGGGGAGACACGGAGCATGAGTGGGGTGGGGGGGACAAGAAGGACACACGGGGCATGAGCGGGGGTGGGAGGGGAGGGAGAGAGACACACGGGGCATGAGCAGGGGTGGGGGGAGGGAGAGAGACACACGGGGCATGAGCGGGGGGTGGGGGGAAGGGGAGAGAGACACGGGGCATGAGCGGGGGGTGGGCGGGAGGGGGAGAGACACACAGGCATGAGCAGGGGTTGGGGGGGAGGGAGAGAGACACACGGGGCATGAGCGGGGGTGGGGGGGAGAGAGACACACGGGGCATGAGCAGGGAGTGGGGGGAAGGGGAGAGAGACACACGGGGCATGAGCGGGGGGTGGGGGGAGGGAGAGAGACACACGGGGCATGAGCGGGAGTGGGGGGGAGGGAGAGAGTCACACGGGGCATGAGCGGGGGTGGGAGGGAGGTCGAGAGACACACAGGGCATGATCGGGGGTGGGGGAAGGGGAGAGAGACACACGGGGCATGAGCGGGGGGTGGGGGGAGGGAGAGAGACACACGGGCATGAGCGGGGGTGGGGGGAGGGAGAGAGACACACAGCGTTCGTGTGCAGGTGGCAGATCCCGCTCCTCGGCCCTCTGCTGGCCACCGTGTGCCGATGGCGTGAGCGGGGGGCTGGAGGATCAGGGGAGACACGGAGCATGAGTGGGGGTGGGGGGTACAAGAAGTACACACGGGGCATGAGCGGGGGTGGGAGGAACAGGAGACAGACACAAGATTTACTGTGCAGGCGGCGAGGAACAAAGATGGCGGGCGTCTCTGAAGCCAGACGCACTGCACGCTTTCACCGCATCCAATGAGAGAGAGCACGTCAGATGTCCGCGGACATCACGCAAGCTGCTTGCCCAATCACCATCCTGTCCGTGGAGCGAACAGGGAATTGTGTCCGCGAATCGAACACAGATATCACAAATTTCTTTCACTTACATTTTTGTCATTTTTTAAAAAACTACAGGACGGATTTACACCAAATAATGCAAAGCACGCTTTCAGGACCAAGCTGTCGCCCCTGCCGCAAATTTGGTGTAAATCCGTCCAGCGGTTTGGGCTGTAGGTGTGAGCAAAGTTTTTTCCCATTATGTCTATGGGAAAAAAAAAAGTTTTGGGACCCCCCCCTATAACTTTGCCACCCCGGACGAATCCTCACCAAACTTTGCAAAAAAATTCAGAGTGACCCAAATACTTTTTTTGCAAAGTTTGGTGAGGATTCGTCCAGGGAGAGCGAAGTTATAAGCCACCCAAAAAGTGCTCTTCCTATGGAAACACCAACTTAAGCATAACTACATATATATATATATATAAAATAGAGGGAAGCCCAAAAGACACCTTTTTTTTTTTTAATCAAAAAATTTATTTGGTTTTCAAGCATGAATAAACATTACAAATAACTATACATTGCAGGGAAGGGAAAGAAAAGGGAGGGTAAGACAACAACAGGGAAAAGGGAGGGGAAAAGGCGATATAGGGCCTTAGCCCTTGGGACCATCAAGTTTTACGATGAGGGAGCATATGAAACAGTTTGTGCGTAGCAAGCACGCTAACCCGGCGTCGCCTCGCCCAATTAGTGCATCTTTGCTTGTGTCATCACGTCGGGAGCTTAGCTATCCTCTTCCCAACTCTGCCATATTTTACGAGCTTTTTGCGGCCATCCCCTCGCAGCGTACACCCTCCGTTCCATTATTGCACAAATGTCCACGTCTGTGACCCATTGGTCGTAGCATGGTGTTCTCTCCGATCCCCATAGCAGCGCAATGTTCCTTCTGAGAACTGCTGTTGCGGTCGACCAGAGCAGTTTCTCATTGCGGGTCAGATCACTTTCGTCGGAAATACCTAACAGCAGCTGTTTTGGTCCCCTCAGTATTGGCTTGCCCAAGACTCTGGACAGTTTGTCACAGCATTTCCTCCATAGTTGCTGTATTTTGTCGCATTCCCATATGATGTGGAAGAAAGTACCTTCCTCCCATTTGCATCGCAGGCATCGCGCGTCCGGAGTTCTGCCCCACTGGAAGAGTGCCACTCTAGGGTAGTAGATGCGGTGCAGGATCTTGAGTTGGACCAGTCGGAGCCTCGATGAGATGGCCACTTCCCAGGTGTACATCAGAGCCTCTGTCCAGTCCTCTGGTTGTAGTGGGCCCACGTCGCGCTCCCATCTGGCTTTCAGGCTGATCAGTTCAGGCGTGGCAAAGGATGTGATCACATTGTACATAGTTGAGGTGATTTTTCGTTTTACTTGTTCCTGGACAATGTTGCGCTCCAGCGGGGTGCACTCTGGCATATCGCTGATGATTTCCCGATGGGCATGCAGTGCATGTTTCAGTTGAGTGTAGTGGTATTCCTCGGAGGGCGAATTCAGAGTGCAGTGTTTCAAACGGGGCTGGTGTCCCTTCTCTTATTACGTCCCCAACTCTGGTGATACCACTCTGGGCCCATACGGGCCATTTAGGCAGCTTCTGTGTTTCGGGGAGGAGACTATTGTTCCACAGAGGTTGGGCTAGAGTCAATTTCGCGTCCCATCCTATGTAGTGATGTGCTTTGGTCCAAATGCGTGTGTGTGCGGCACCAGCCATGATACAGAAGTTCCAGGGGTGACATTGCACTGTGAGTGTTGATTCTTTTGATGTGCGGAAGGTTCCTGTCCCCGTGGAGCATGTCATTCACCACCGCCATCTGGCTGGCCCAGTAATAAGTCTGCAATCTAGGCAGCCCAATCCCACCCTCCCAGACGGATCTCTAAAGAGTAGAGAGAGCAATCCGCGGGTGACCTCCGCTCCACAGCAGCTTACGAAGGATGCGGTCTATTTTAAGGAATTCATGATGTGGGATGTGCAGCGGTGCATTTTGCAGGATATACAGAAATTTGGGAAGTACGATCATTTTGAATAGGGCAGCTCTGCCCATCAGTGTTGGTGGCAGGGAGATCCAATGGCGAGTGTCCTCTGCAAATCTCGTCACCACTCGGTGGAGGTTCAGTACTGTGTAATCTGTAAGACGTTTCGTGATGATTACCCCCAGGTATTTGAACTGTTCTGTCACGATTTGGTAGGGGCAGTCCACGGGACATGTGGCTGCCATGCTACCTATGGGAATAGGGTGGATGTGGCCCAGTTTATGCGTAGGCCACTGAAGGCTACGTATATCTTCAGCGTTTGTGTATCTCTGTGGCAGGAGTTGCAAGGGTCTTTCAAGTAGATAAGCAGGTCGTCCGCGTCAAGTGAGACTCTGTCCTCCCTTGTCTCCGACCAACGGAAGCCCTCCCAGAGTGGTGTGTCTCATAGGAGGATAGCCAGGGGTTCAATGGCGATTGCGAAGATCATGGCTGACAGGGGACAGCCCTGCCTAGTGCCTTTGCCCAGACTGAAAGGGTCCAATTGCCAGCCATTAACCTTAGTCCTGGCCATCGGGCATCTATACAGTATTGCACCCAGCTCATAAAGTTTGCGCCAAATCCCATGTGCCCCATTATGTCCCAGATGTCCTCCCATCTTACCGAATCGAAAGCCTTTTCGAAATCGATAGCCAGCAAAGCCAGCGGTCCTTGTATGTTGTCGGCTTTTTCCAGTGCTGCATGCAGTCTCTGAAGGTTCATGCGCGTCGATCCCTGGGGCATGAAGCCGCATTGGTCCGGATGGATCAGGGAGGGAATCACCTGTTGCAATCGGTCTGCCAGTATTTTAGCAAGAATTTTGGTTTCACTGTTTATAAGTGAAATGGGCCTATAAGAACTGCAGTTGTCAGGGGGGTTGTCCGGTTTGGGTAATACTATTATTGTAGCTTCTCTCAGGTCTGGAGATAGGATGCCCCATTCTCTTGCGTGGTTGTACATTTGCAGTAAGTGTGGGGCAGTTACGTTGGTTCCCACCTTCCGCCACAGTTCGATCAGGAAGCCATTTGGGCCTGGGGACTTGCCGGTCTGGAGGGCAGACATAGCACACGACACCTCATCTTCCGTTATATCCCTCTCCTGCAGTTCTCATTGTGTTTCATTTAAAGTGGGGAAATTGATTTCATCTATGATTGACATGTTTATGTGGGTGGTGGGTGTTTTATAGAGCTCAGCGTAATAGTCCGCGAAATCCCGCGATATGTCTTGATCTGACACTAGTGGACCTGTTCTCCCTGTCTGTAGCTGACGAACATGGCTGCGTCCCTGCTCCTTATGTTCCAGACATTCTAGCATTTTACCAGCTTTATCGCCCGTTTCATATACCCGTGCCCGCATTGCAGTGTGTGCGTGCCTGGCATTGTCTAGTGCTGTGTTTTGGAGCAGCTTCTGTGCTTGGAGTAAGGCTCGATTTGTCTCGGGTGTGTCTTGGGTAATGTGTGTTTCCTCTACGAGTTTTACCTGTTGTTCCGCTTCGTGTACCTTAAGTAGATGCTGTTTCCTATGTGCGATCGTCCATTAGACGAGTTCCCCCCTTAGTACTGCTTTGTATGCCTCCCACAGTGACTCAGGGTCTGATGTGGACTCTGTGTTTAGCTCGAAATATGTTTCGGTTGATTCTTGGAGCTTGGCAATCAGGTGCGGGTTACCCAAATAGTAGTCATTCTGACGCCAGCTGGGAGGCAGGGCTGGTCTGGAGGTTGTGAGTGTCAGCACCAATGGAGAGTGGTCGGAGATGCCCCTGGGAAGTAGATATGCTTCTTGTGCTCTGTGTAGGTCAGTTGATGGGAGAAAGAAGTAATCCAGTCTGGAAAGTGAGGCGTGAGCCCCAGATTGAAAGGAATATTCCCTGGAGTCGGGGTGGAGATCTCTCCATACATCACACAACCCTAGAGCGTTCGTAAATGTGGCAAGTTTGGTAGGTATGCTGGGGTTTCTATTGCGCAAGTGTGAGCGGTCCAGGGTTGTGTCCAGGACTTCATTAAAGTCTCCTCCTATTATCGTAATGTTAGAGGTGTCTTCTGTGATCAGGGGGGAAATGTTGGTGAGTAGTGGCATTAGTAGAGTGGGTGGTGCGTAGATAGCAAGCAATGTGATGGAGTTTTCCCAGAGCGTGCCTGTCACATACATATACCTGCCTCCGGTGTCCTGCGTTACTGTGTTCAAGCGGAAGGGGAGGTTTTTGTGCATCAATATCATGACACCCCGCGAGCCCATCGTGAAGCCTGCATGTAGTGCGAGGCTGTAGTTTGTGCATTTGAATAGAGGGCATTCTGTACCCGCAAGGTGTGTTTCAGACAGAAAAGCTACATCTGGTGCGTGCCTATTCAGGTATTGCCCTACTAATTGGCACTTGATTGCGTTGCCGAGTCCGTTGACATTCCAAGTCATAAGTTTGAGTGTTCCAAAAGCCACAATTAAATAATAGTGAATTCTCTACCTAGTTTTGGGACTCAAACAGAGTATACATCAATAGAAAGTAGATACCAACACAACAGCATATAAGGATAAGGATACAGTATTAATTCAAAAACACTTTCAATTTATTAGAAATGAATAAAACACAATTAAACACAATTAAACAAAATGTCGACATATAATAAAGCCACTATCAAATAAAGTAAGTGTGACTCTCTGACCTTCTAATGATGGGGCCCCTAGGAGACCCTTGCGTATGGAAACAAGGCACAATCACCACACACAAACTGATACGCCAGACACGAGGTTCGATTCCCAAAATCTAGAGCTTATTGCAAAGCAAATAGTCTCAGTCGGCCAACTGGGTCTCACGTCCCGCAACGTGTGTTACCAGACCCCGTGGGACGCAAGAGAGCGAGCATTCTACATCAGTTACATATATACAAAACGATCATCTTATTATCAGTAGTGACATATTCAAAACCGCCCATAATGTATCTTTCTTTGCAATGCTTTCGATGATTGACAATTATGACCAATATGACACCCTTCAGACATTTATTCAGCAACAGTTTGCAATTTGCGAAGTCGCAGACACGATTCTTTGTTTTAAGGAACATAATGCTCTTGTTCTTACAAGGAAGCTGCGTGCAGGGGAGAGACACATTCCAGGCCTCACTATCTTCTAGTTTCTATTTGTGTGCTAGAGGTCAGCTCGATTTACAGGGGCTCAGTGAAGGGGGCCGCAAAAGAGAGCAGAATTCAAGCCATTAAATGTTCCTTTCTACCATTTCTGCCACACCAGCGAGACTAGCTGGCACCTGCATAGTGATTAAATGCCTTGTTGCTTACTTCCAAGGACTTGTGAGGGGGGAGACCGGGTATTGCTGTCTGGGTTGCCTGGGATGCGTTTCAACATACAACTTGTGGCCTTGCTCTGTGCATGAGCAATAACGGAATAGAATTCCCTTACAGCAAAGCAGTTTGAACAGAAAGCAAAAAGCGAAAATTAGTCAAAAATGGCGGAATCTATTCCTACAAAATGGACGCTCTCTGGTCATGCTTATTGGCCTGTACTAATAATGCTGAACATATGATGTGGTTGGTTTTCAGCCAACAAAATACATTGCCTATGTTATGGAAAGGTAATTTCTAGACTCACAAACCCTCCTCTTGGCCGTAAGCCAAGCGCATCATCAGAACATTGCATCTTCCTCTGACCAGGTATCTGATTCCGAACTTTGCATACTACTATAATCATCATAATTGTCATCAATATTAATTGACATACATTCTTTTACTGTCTTCATTTCATGATTCATTTTAGTATCCAATCTGGGAGTTTTTTTCTGCGTTACTATGTGTATGCACTCCTCACTTATTTCAGTGCAAAATATTGGCAAACAGTGTATGCAACAACAACATGTCATGAATATTCCGAGCACTGCTACTATGATTGCAACTCATTTCCATCCCCATCAGCGTAATACTTCCCAGAACCAGGAGCTTATATTTAATTCCCAACTACCTTCTGGGGGATGGAGGTTGGAGCTCAGAACGTGCATTTTTTTTATTGCTTCAAAAACCGTAGGGGAGGAGGCACTTACAAATACGCAACACGATGACCCCACGATTTTGCAAACGCCCCCACAATCAGCGAAAACTATGTCAAGGGCCATCCTATATTGAAGTGTCATCAATCTAATCCCTTTTTCCTCCAAAGTCATGTTGAATAATATATCTGTTGTCCCATTTATTGTTTTTTCTAATACTCTGGACAGTTGTCTTATATTATAGGAGTTTATTGCTTGACCCCAAAATGGTATGAATGATTTTGCTATGTCTTATGCAATTAATCCTCCTTCCTCATCTCATTGTGGTCTTGAGCTAGATAGTTTGGCTATATCTGCTGTTTTTGAAAGAAACACCCCCGGAAACATAATCCCCAAGTAACAAGTACCTCCCTAATTTCTAGGCAACCAGGGCTAAGCTTTTTCTCCACATATAAAATAGACAGGATCACCTATATATACTTGTTCTTCCTCTCTGTTGAGGAACGCTATGTTCATACATCTAGTGAATGTCCCTACTGAATAGGAGCCTTTCTTTCTTAAGCAAAATGGAACTGAGCGTGGACTGTAATTTACTGTATAGGAGGGTGGCACTGTATCCTTATTCCCTTCTAGGTTCATGTGAAACGTGATTACAGATGATTTATATGGCACATATAATCTATCTTGTGGCATTACTACTGGTGCTATTTGTCTTGCTTTGCGAAATATAGAGCAACCTACTGGTTTCATTATTACCTCCTCAAATACATCCATGTTTGTTCTATCTAATTGACCCGTTTCACTCTTATTCCATTTCCCATAATACAATGCACTTAAGGACGTGTAACATGCAGAACTCAATGGCAATGGCTGCACATACCAACCTATTCCCTTACCACCATGTTGCGGTAGATGGGTACACACCCAACAATTGTTTTTTCTCAGAATTGAGTGTGTCATATTCATTATCAGAAGTAATATGTTATTTCCATATCCTTCCCTATGTCTCTCTTCCATTGGGGACAAAGTATAGGAAATTACATGGACCAGGCTTTCAGTGGCGGAATTATTTCTAATGGGCAAGAACACTTCCAATGGATGTATTTCTTCTAGATACCATAATACCAGTACCGTCATTATCGGGGCTAGTATACTCATGACACACATGACTATTGTTAAGATCAGCATACAATTCTTTCGTCACTGTTTTTTCGGCAATCTTACAGTCTCTATATTTCCTACATTATCAGCATTGGTGCAGGAGGGGGCAGAAGCTGGTGCAGGCATTTTTCTTGATTCTTCTTCTCCAGCAATGTTCGTTGTGAATACCTCTTACCGCTGCGCTCGTTCAAATATCAGTAAGTCAGGAAGATAGAAATGAAAGAAATTTCGGAAGTGTCAACAAAGTCTGGATTGCTATACATTGGGCCCGATTATCGTGCTTCTGCACATTGCTCAAAGAACTCCAAAGGAGTTATCAATTGCCTTTGTACCAAATGAGCCCCACTTGTTCGTGTGGGGTGATCTACACATGGATTTTTTGTTTGTTTTCAAAGATAGCACTGGGGATCCGCATTCCTTAGCTGTCAGATTTGCACAACTCCCACGCCTCTCTCCCCTAGACCTCCGGTTCCCACTTCATCCGTGATGGGAAATAGAGGCAACAAAGAAAATCGAACGAAGATCTGATCACCTCTTGTCTCGAGGCCGTAGATTATACCGCATTGCTCCAGGTACTGTGTGATCAATGAATAGTGCAGGTGCACTTCCAGATTCAGGCTCAGAGTCAGCCTGCAGCGCAACAGAAAGTGGAGGGCACCAAATTGATGATGCAGGCTTCGTGTCAGCCAGCAGTGATGCAGATTCTGCTGGGCAACGTTGGGGCACTCTTAGCCCTTTCTCCTTTATAGCAATCTTTCCAGGCTTTATTTCAGGATCAGACAGATTTTGTGACAGAGAACTGGCAACAATTTCCTTCATTTCAGAGGCAGCCGTCTCTCCTTTCTCATCTGAATCAGGCAGTTCTTTCAATGGCGACAGAGTTCTTTTTGTATGCGTGGCATGTATCCACGCCTTCCTACTGTCCACACGGACTGCTGTCTGTGTTGCCGGAAGGACTTGGTAGGGCCACGCCATCTGGGTGCAAGCAATGATTTCTTCTTGAAATTCTTCACCAGGATCCAGTCGCCTGGTTGCAGAGAATTCCCCGGACCAGTATATCTGACAGGAAGTGCCTCCTGCACCTGCTGATGAATCAAACGCAATTTCTGTATTAAGATGTCACAATACGTACGTACTAAGCACAGGATACTCTAGTTCATTCAATCACCTTGGCTGCGGCGCACACCAAACATTAGCAGGCCTCCTTTCACTATCTCATAGGGGAGAGCCCAGTCCTTGCTTGCACAGATGTGCGCATGCACAACAACGCTAGGGGCAATGCATCCGTCCAGCGTAACTTGTTTCCTGCACAAATTTTACTGATTTTGGCCTTCAATCTGCTGTTCTGACACTCAATAAGCCCAGCACTCATCAGATGTCTGGCGCAATGGAATCTTTTATCAATCTGAAGGCCTGCACAAATCTGTAATATTACTGTGCCAACAAAGTGCGGGCCATTGTCTGACCATATGACTCGGGGCAAGCCAAACCGTGAAAAGTATTCCTTTAACATCACCTTTGGTGTGCTCATGGCGGTGCAATCCTTCAGTGGATATGCTTCCACCCATTTACTGAACGCACACACTATCATTGGTACATATTTTAAGTTCTGACACCTTTCAATCTCTATAAAATCAAAGTGGATCACCTCAAATGGCATAGAGGGGGGGCCAAAGCTACCTGTTGGAGTAGCTGTTCCTTTTCCAACATTGTGTTGCAAACAAGTTATGCAATTTTGTACTAGCCTTTCTGTATTTTTTATGTGTTTGTTCTGCAATACTGTAGCTAAGTGCTGAACTATTTTCTTTGCACAAATGTGCGTGGGGCTGTGGGCCATAGTGACCATTGCAGTTACATAGAAGTTGGGCAGCATCCAATTAATACTCTTCTTGTCCACCCAGCAACCTTCCAGATCTAATTCTGCAGAGCCCTCAGCCCATTCTTGTATCTCATCAGCAGTTGCCTCTGCCTGCATCTCTTTGACGGTAGCAATCCCATTTTCTATCATACATGGCACTTCCTCCGACTGTACTGTTAACATTTTTGTACTCAAATCAGTGACAGTTTGTTTCGCAATCCTGTCTGCAAATGCGTTTCCCTCTCCCACTTTACATGTTACTATTTTATGCGCCTTGCATTTCGCTATTGCTAGGCGCTTCGGACACGTAAGCGCAGACAGCAATCGTACAATCAAAGGGCCATGTTGAATCCTGGTTCCATGTGATGTCAAGAAACCCCTCTCAGCCCAGAGTCGGCCAAAGTTATGTACCACCCCAAAGGCATATTGGCTGTCAGTACATATGTTTACACTAAGATTTTCAGAAATTCCACATGCTCTGGTTAAGGCTATTATTGCCCTGATTTGTAGCTTCAAGCCCTTCTTTCTCTCCACTCCCCTCACCTGAGTAGTTGATCTCCAAGTCTTCAGGGCTGAGGTGCCGACGTGTCAGGTAATCTTTCTCTTTCTTTTGTGGTGTGTGCCTGCCGCGAGAGGAAACCACAGTGACCGCTAATAAACCAGCAGTCATGTGGCCCCGTTCCTGCGGTCAGACAGAGAAAAAGGGAAAAAGCCGAAACGGCAGAAAAAACCCTTTTGCAGCAACAAGGTTCCAGTGAGGTGAGGAATAAACCAACTACGGGATGTGGAGCCGGCAATGGGAAACCCACCGCGGAACAGAGCCAATCCCGCCGAGGCTGAGGCAGGATGCAATAAAACGTAGCAGCAGGAGGAAGGAGAGTCCAAGAGGTGGCAGCGCCGAGCGGGGCAAGAAAGAACAGTGGAGAAATAGGTAAGGAGAGAGGAAGAGAGGTACAGAAATTTCAGAGGAGTGAATCCGACAAAGGAAAGAACAGCAGAGAGTAAGCCGAGAGAGGAGAACTAGCGTTTTACCCAAAGGTGAGCGAATGCTTAACAGAGGGGTTGCAACGCAATAGTCGCCGGAGTGGAACGAACAAATACTCCCCGGCGGCTGCCATTTGGGCAACCACTAGACCTACACTGCACGTATGGAAAGAAACGTGCCGAACTAGCGATGCACTCGTCTGCGATGAAGCCACCAACGCGGAAGTAACCGCCACTCCGCACGGCGGATGACAATTATCTCCGCGGCATGTGCGGAGTTGTAGGGGATTCTTTTGATTTCTACAATACTTTTTTGTGTCGTGATAGCATAGGCAGCAGTTGATGTGCCATCAGGTGATTTAAAACAGCAGCCGTCACAAAACAATTCTCCATCTGGCTCTTTCTGTGGGGTGTCTGTTAAATCAACTCTTCCTTTCATTTCTTCTTCAGTAACCATTAAACAATCATGGGGAGGTGATTCCTTCTCCTCTATTCCTTCCCTGGGCAGTGGCATTAATTCTGCAGGATTCAAAGCTCTACACCTCGAAATTTGAATGTTTGCTGCAAATAGGACAATTTTATATCTAGTCAGTCTAGCAGACGTGAGGTGTTGTGTCTGCGTTCTATTCAATAGAACGTCTATGGCGTGTGGCACCATGAAAATTAAAGGGTGCCCCAACACCATTTCTTCAGTTCGGTTCACTGACGCAGCAGCCGCTGCAACAGCTCGCAAATAACGTGGTAAAGCGCATGCTACAGGGTCCAGCGCGGAAGAAAAATAACCGCATTGTCTATTTCTTCCACCTTGTTCCTGTGTTAAAACAGCCAACGTGCAGCCTTCATTCTCATGCACAAACAATCTGAATTTATTTTCATAATTTTGTGTGCCCAAAACTGGGGCGCAGCACAACGCAGTTTTGAGCACATCAAAAGCTCTCTGGCATTCTTCATTCCATTGCAAAGGCATCACAGCATCCTTTTTTGTCAATGCCACCATCGGCTTCACAATCATCGTGAAATTTGCTATCCACTGCTGGCAATAGGAATCCCTGCCTATTATGGCTCTGACTCCTCTCTGTGTTTTTGGAATAGGCATACCAGAGATACTCTCTATCCTTTCTGGTGTCAGTCTTTTCCCCTCTTTTCGAAAGTAGGTAGCCCAAATAAGCCACCTCCTTTCGACAATATTGGAATTTTTTCAAACTCGCTTTATGGCCATATGCTGCTTTTACAAATCTCCTCTGTATCAGCAGCAATCAACAGATCGTCTATGTATTGCAATAATACACAACCCGCCGGTAGTTCTAACATATCTAACTGTTCTTTCAATGCTCTGCTGTAAATGCTTGGACTCTCTGTATAGCCTTGTGGAATGCGTGTGAATGACCGCACTCCTGATGTGAAAGCAAATAAATATCTGCTATCCTGGTGTACTGGAATGCTAAAAAATGCATTCTTAAGGTCAATCACGCTAAAATAGGCACCCGAGGCAGGTATCATTGTCAGAATTGTGGTGACGTCTGGGACCAATGGGAACTGAGGATCAACCACTTTGTTCAATCCACGTAAATCAATTATGAAACGGTACGGTATTTCATTACCTCCTTTCTTATACACTGGGAGAATGGGACTGTTACAAGTGCTACCTGTAATCTCTTCAATCACATTCCTTTTTACCAAATCTGAGACAATACTTTTCAATGCTCTCTCGCCTTCCATCGAAATCATTTATCAATTATACTGCGGAATACGCTGCAATGTTACTCCTTCTTTCAAAACAATTTTCACTGGTTCTATCTTCAAACATCCCACATCATTATCATTCATTTCCCATATACAAGCTGTTACTTCACTCAACTCCCCCGGCAAAGGTTTGGACAGGAACTCGGAAGGTATATTCTGTGGTGATATTGTCAAGAACACTCCATCAGGAGTGCAATGGATAACTGCACTCAGTTTCTTCAATAAGTTTAATCCTAATACATTTTCCCCACAATTCTCTGTCAAGAGAAATGGACAATATTCGGTAAATGGTCCTAATGTTACTGGTACTGATTGGGACACTGGATTGATTACTGGCGTACCTGCAAACCCTACTGAAATATTCTTTTGCCCTGACAGCGGTATTTCCGGAACCAAGTGGTGGTCTATTGAGCATTTCTGTACACCTGTGTCTACGAGAAAGCTGTGCTCTCTATTTCTGACTTTCATTTCTACATAGGGTCCTTTTTGATTTACAGGAATTGTGGGATGTATTTACCCATGCGTCCGAGCCATACCTCAAAACTGTGCAGTACTGACATGGAAAACATCATGATGGCCAGAGCTTCCCAGAAAATGCACAGGGAAATGCATGAAGAATAGGCTGCCACTCATTTTTGCCGATGTTATGGGCACAGAAGGAAACTGCCTAAAACCACCATTGGACTACCCACACAGTAGTCTGAAACCATTGGGAATGGCAATGCTGATTGCCAAAAGCAAACCCATAACTGTTGGGAATTAATTTTCTTAAATACCAAAAATGGGTGCAGTACCAGGAACTGAATTCTGCCTGGCAACTACCCCCATCAGGAGTGAAACTTGAGTCACAGCTGTGTTCCCAGGCCTAGCTGCCCTTTTGCTGCTCACGCTAAGGATATGCCATCTATCTGATAATTGAATTACCTGTGCTCTGCAGGAAAGTGAACAAAGCCCTGTCCTGGCTCAGGCAAAGGTTTTATTGGCAGGAGTCGTAAATGGTCGTAAAAAGTGGCTTCCTCCTGAGGAAAGGGGAGGGGCACTGCCTGTGAGAGCAAGCTGGCTTGGCAGAACTGGAAAAACCAGAAATTCAACCTTGTGCTGAGGGTAAACCACACCCCTTTGGAGCCAGAACATAACTTTAAAAAGATGAATAACTCATAGAGCGGACATGTGAAAATTTTATAAATGATACCATAATTCTTGTGATTTTTCTGCCCACAGTTTAAGAGGTTTTTAGAACCGGTGGTATGTTCAGGGGGGTGTCAGCGGAAAAGTGGGGATAACTCTAAATGTATGCATGTTAAAAGTCTGAAACTTCATCAGTTAATGTCCATACTCCCTGCGCACATGTATGTAAAGTTGGGTCAATGTCAGAAATTGCAAAATCAGTTAAAAAGTGAAATATGTGCCATTTCTGAATGCAAGCTCCCAGGAAGAGCAGAGTTTGAACAGGGTATACCTCCTGTAATGCATGATGGGTGCATATGATTTTAAAACAATATGTACCGCCGCAAATATGTATTTGTTTCAAATCTAGATTTGTGTGTAAGTTGACAGGAGGAGTGGACTTTCTGCAGGCTGTAAAATGACATCACTCTGACTCACAGTTCATTCCCCAATCAAATGATAAATGGAAGTTTGACCAATTAGAAGCTGAGAGAGAGGTAGGGTCAGTGATGCTAGAACACACCCACATTCTAAACACATAAAAGCAGACAGACAGGACAGATAGGGACTTTTTCAATTCCATCTGCAGCGGGACGCTCTGCCGGAAAAATCCATACTTTACCTCCATCAAACCTCCAGAGAGCCAAACTAGAGACTTCAATCTATCCAGAACTAGAGACCCAGACCAGAGAACCAGAGAGAGCTGACCCAGATCACTGTGAAGTGCAGAGACCAGAGGCGAATTTAAAACCCTGACCAGATCCGTGATGAGGCCCATTTCACTCAAGAATATAGTGTGAGTACCTAGAAAACTGTGCAGAACCAATCTCCTAGTTAAAATAATATAATTCAATCTATTTAATCTAAGTAGAACTGCCTCCTAACTGTCACCTGTCATTTGTAAAGCTGTCACTTGTCATTTCCTAGTTGCAAGTTGCACTTGTCTTTTGGAACTTTAAAATTTCAAATCTGAAAAACGACCTTTATTTAATCGCTCATATCTCCGCAACCGTTTGTGCTAGAGACTTGCAGTAACTTACATTTTGAAGCTGAGATCCTAGGCTTTCCTAGGACCCCAGAACGATAGAGATAGTCCTTGTGGTTCCTCTGTAATAGCGCTCGACGCATCCGCGAATTTTACCGCGATTTGCAAATTTCTCCTCGTGTAAAAACAGCTGCTGCTTGCCTTCCATTTGCCAGAAATTCGTTTAAACTGCTAACTATCCCTGCATCATTGCTAGTGTGAGCCTGGACTAATATTAACTAGACACCACTCACCCTGAACCTCTGAAAGGGAATTAAAAGCAAATTTAGCATATTTCTCATCCATTGCTAGCACATATCAAAGCATTTGGGCTTGTGTTTTCAAAACTCGTATCTGTTTTCTGTTGTCTAAGCTTGCTGGGTTGAACTGAATTACATTGATTGCATTTCTGAGAACTGTGTGTTTTCCTTCCATTTCCTTGCATTGCATAAAGAGGGGGGGGAGTGAATAGCCAGAGAAAAGTGATTACATTGTTTGGTTGAAATCATATTGAGTATTTTCTGTACTGCATTCATTGAATATTGCATCCATTTGAACTCTATAAAGCATTTTGTACCACCTTCTTCTTTTGTTCCTATTCACCTGTGTGCTACCTTATCCATTTCATGTCAACTCATTAGTGATTATAAGAAGTGTGCTAGTGCCAGATTCTCCGTTGTTAATCTTTATCATATCAGATTAAGTGTGATATTCAATTATTAATTTATTATAAAGTGTGATATATATATATTTTAAATTATCAAATAAACCTTTTAAACTTGCAAAACAGAACTTCTTCTTGGCTCAGTGGGGTCAGGGGGATTCCAACAGAGGGGCGTTATATAGGGGTAGTCATCCAGAACGCATGAACTGGACATAAAGATATATCAATAAGGGTTTTCATTCAGTATTATAGACTAGGCGTTGACTTGGCTGTAGTGTTGAATTGAATCCTCTTACAAATTGGGGGCTCGAGCCGAGACGTTGGGTTAGATTTACCATTTGTGCAGCTTAATACAGTGTGCTAACTGACGGGATACATACATCCGGTCGGATCACCACGCTGCATTACGCTGTGAAGCATTCCTCAAAAGGGACACTCCAAGAAAAGTTCTGTTCTGCAAAAATAAAATACTAACTTCTGTAAGTCAGGACAGAGACCAATCTCTAGAATGACGACCTTGGTAGATATGAAAATAGCCAGAGAGCACTTCTTACATAAGTTATTTGTGAGAGGTGAGTGGACTCACCAGGACCAAACAGTCTGGTTGCAGGCCATCATGCAACAGGTCACGGAAACAGGGTCAGACTTATGGAGAGATCAGGGTCCATTACATGTGGCCCTGAGTGAACTATATATGGCTCCTAAGGCCAAAGATGAACACGACAAGATTGTTAGGATAGCGGCATATTTATATTTATATATGGGAGCCATACAGAATAAATGTGCTGAAGGCCATGATCTGGCAAAAAGGCAACAGATGGCGTTAGAGAAGGCCCAATCTGACCTGGTCTCTTCTGAGCAGAGGCTGCAGAGGAGCCAGGAGTCAGAAGATGATAGTAGGCAGCACATCATTAAAATAAAGAAGGATATGGATGTGCTGCAACAGGAAAAGGTAGAACAGGATACTAGATTTCTGGCCCTGCAGAAGGAGCACCAAGACAGTTTGGACTCCTTACTGCAGAGCCAGAAAAAGCTGGAGCAACAATTAGACTTTAACAGGGCATGCACGGAGCAGGTAGCCACCCTGCAAAGTCACCTAGATAGAGTGAAGGAGGAGAGCAACAAACTAATTCTGAAAGACCTGGATACCCAGGCAGAGTTTGATCAGGAGCGCCAGAATGCTGGTGCCTTCCAAAGGCAAAGGGACGACCTGGCGGCACAGATGCAGGCTCTTAGTCAGGAAAGGGATACCTTAGGCCAGGAAGTCTGCCATTTAAAAAGAAAAATGGAAGAAAATCACCTGGCCCACCAGGGACTGGGTGACCTCCAAAAAGAACACCAGAACTTGTTAGAGCACACCAGGAGGGTGGAGGATGCTCTAGCAAGAAAGGAGCAGGCCAATAGGGACACAGCTCAGGAGGTAACCCTCCTGCAGCAAAGACTGGCCCAGTTCTCCAGGACCAACCAGGAAGCACAGAGGGAAAACGAGGCCCTCTGTGAACACAATGATAGGCTCCAACAACAGGTAGTGATGCAGGAGAGACTGATAGAGTCCAGTAAGGCCTTAACTGAGGAACTGAAGGCACAAATGCAGGCTCTTGCATTGCAACAGGGAGCAGGGGCGGATAGAGATGAGGTTCGCTGGGAAAGGGAAACTCCGGAGCATAACCTCAGGAGCCCTAGTACCAGAGGCCCTCATACCTCTCAGTCCCTGGACTCTGCCACCCCCATGTCCCCTGGCGCACATGAGCACAGGGCCGCAGGGATGGCAGATTACTATCCAGCTAAGAGTATGGGGCTCATAGGCCAGTACCACTCAGGAATGGAGGGGTGGGCATCTGGGTATGGGCACCCAAGTACAGTACAGTTCAATGGGGAACCCCAGGAGAGTAGGCCCATTAAGGGCATCCTGAAAACCTCTGCCCAGTTAGGTCAGTGGAGGGGGTACCCATCAAATCCTGGCAGCAAGGAGGAATCTGAAGACTCCTCTGAACTGCGCAGGACACAGGAGACCAGGTCCCCACATTCTGCTAGCCATTCCCAGGCTCGCAGAATCCGGGAAAACCTGGAAGAACAGACGGGAACCTCTGGGAGCAGTGCCTCTGAGTCCGAGGACGATTGGACCAGGGTTACCCGGACCAAAAGGGCCAATAAGACAAAAAGGGCCTTGCTTAAGGACCCTTTAAAGCAGATTAAGGCGATCAGGAGCGTCATCACGCCTTACCATAAGAACGCTAAGTATTCTGTTTGGGAGCACTTAGAGTTGTTTGAGCAAATGATGGAGACTTTCCATATGAAGGACAGCCAAAGCTGTATTCAATATGTAAAGTGGACCTTCTCCCCGGAATACTCCAGTTTCTTTGCGGGGCTGGAGGACCAAAATCATTTAAGATGGTCCACCTATAAGGCGGCCATCTTGAAACATTTTTCTGTTCACAGAAATCCTCAAGAGGCTCGCAAGGCAGCCTACAATTTGCAATGTGGGGAGGATCAGGCCCCACAAGAATTTGTGCAGGAGTTAAAGCGTGCTTTTGCGCAGACCACCAGAAGGGTGCGCACAGATAGCAGAGAATTTATAAATACGTTTTTCCATGCCTTGCCCAAATATATCATGACCCAGCTCGTGAGGGATTTTCACGAGAAAAGATCTTTAGACTGGGTCATTGAACAGGCTACCCGGATCTATGAGGTGCAGAAACCGATAGATAGCAAAAGTAATGCCCAGAAAAACCCCAAAGCCAACAGCACCCCTGCTGCTGCCAAGGTGGCAGAGGTAAAGGTCACCCCGTTTTGGATTTGGAGATGGGGGGGCCTAAAAACCTGCCTGCACCTAATAATGCTAGGCCCAGGAGGTCCTCGGGTCAGTCACAGACAGGGAGCCAAGGAGGCAGCCCCACAAATGGGGTCCCTCGCTCTCCTGATTATGTAAGTCCCCGTTACAAGGGAAATCGACCCATCCTGGGTTATGTGTGGACTCCTCCAGCCCAAGGGGGGGGATCCAGACAAGCACCTAACCCAGGGAACTTCCCTCCAAACTTCCCACAGGAGGGCAGAAATTTACCAAACCCTGGGCAGAACTTTTTCCCCAGATATCCACCCGACTTCCAACCCCAAAATCATCCATCCTTCTTTCCCCAATTCCCTGAGCCCAGACCACTGAATCCGGGAGAGGGGAGGCCAAGGGTGGAGGGGTACCCAAATCTTCCCAACCAGAGGTACTACCAAAGAAGGACAGCTACCCTTCCCGGGATCAGCCCAGGGGAGAAAACAGGGTCCCGTATCAGCCTGAGCGGGTTTCCCAGTTAGAGCGCCAGGTTCAAAACATGGCGCGGGATATGGGTCACATACTGAGGGCTCAGCAGAACCCTCAGATCGGCATGCCGGCGCAGAACGTACCCAACTCTGGACCTGGTGCTCCAGAACAATGACGGGGGCAGCACCCCGATAACTCACCGGTTCCCAGGGAGGAGGCACAAAGGGAAGGGGGGTGTAAAGCCTTGGAGGAAGCTTCCTTCCTCACTTGTAAACAGCCCCTGGAAACCCAGGAACCGGAAACGAAATCTCTTGCCCCTGAAAGTCTGCCCCCTAAGGAGCAGAGGGGGGGTGGGAGAAACAAAAGACCCAAACAGACTCAGTTTGAGGAGGAGGTACAGATCTTCCAATTTGAGGGAGAGGGATCCTCAGAGGATCCTGGGAAAAGGATCTTCTCCTTCAGAGAGGGGAGAACTCCTCCCAAAGAAAAATGGGTCCCTAGGAATGCAAATCCAGACTGGGGAGATGTGGAGACTGAGCTACCGCCGCCCACCATCTCATCCCAGAACCAACAGCAAGAAAATCCCCGGGTTCAAACCCATACTGGGGACTGCCTCCAAAAAGGGGGGGGCGGCCCAGAACTGGAACCAGGGGAACCCACAATGGCTCTGATCTCCAGTTGCCAAATTTTTCTTTCAGATTCCCAAGACTCTCCACAGAATTCTGCCCAAATCTCTTCGCTAGCAATGTCCAAAACCAGAAAGTTAGCCCACCAGTTGTCCAAAAATGTACATTATCTGTGCCCCCTTGAGGAGAAGGAGGGAAGATATTATGCCCCGGTACAAGTACAGGGGCAGGGTACAATCTCGGCACTGGTGGACACTGGATCTCAAGCTACCCTTCTGTCCAGAAGGGCCTTTGATGAACTGAATGCAGGAAGGGGAGAGGATTACCAAATTCCTCTCACCTCTCTTCCTGGACAACTGCAGAACTTTGACGGGAAGGAAATTCCCGTTGAGGGGACTGCAGACTTGGACATTAAGATCGGGCGACACAAGTTGAAACACCCGGTCATAGTTGTGACCCCAGAGGGCACCCCTTGTTTACTAGGGAATGACCTCCTGAGAAGGTTGTCACCCCTAATAGATTGTGTAAACGAGGTCCTCTGGACCCAGACTAGCCGACCAATAAAATTAAAACAGAGTGTCAACCATGTTAGTTTAAACGGCACCTGCCACATGGTTGAACAAAAATCTGACCAAGTAGAATTTCACTTCCAGAATAGCCAAATTCCAGACGTGACAGTAATAGCAGTAGGACAACAGACTGGTGATGGGGGGTCCTCTCTATTTCTGAAAATCAACCTTCCTTCCAGTCTAAAGTGGTACTCCACGCTGGAAGGAAACACTCTGAGATTCTATACTAATCCACAATCAGAAACTCCCACTCCTATAGTCTAGAAAGATGTGAAATCAGCTCAGAGCCTGGCTGATATTCAGCAAATTGGAGAGCAGTTGTTCATCCCTGTTCAGTTAAATGATGGGAAGGACTCTGTTCTCGCTCGAGTGTGTGTGAACAACGGTAAGAGCTTCATCAGCGAAGCCATGTTTCGCCAACTCCCAAAAGATCCAGCCATTCCCACCTTCAAACTGATAGACAAATGGGAAATGGACCTGGAAGCACCTAATTCCAAACATCTCCTGCCAAGCAGGTGTATGCTCAACATCTCCATTGGCAACAAGAGCATAGTCCACAATTGTTGGGTCATGCGAGACGTCCCTGCCGCCTTTTACTTAGGCAGTGACATTCTCAATCGCTTTGCCATTAGTTTGGACCTAATAAACTTCAAAGCTTGGTCCCGATTAGCGGATAATCCCATGGGCTTTGATGATCCAGAAAAAGCATTTAGGTCAGCTCAATTGCTACCTTATGCAGTTGAAATTCAGGTTAAAGAGGAAGTCACCATCCCAGAAAGGACCCGACAATTCTCCCTGGAAGTGAAAGTTAAAAGGGGACAAGAGTTGAAAAACCCTGATGCTTACATACATCTAAATGCTTCTCTCCAACAGCAAGGGTTGGGGGTAAACCCAACACCATTAGTCAACATAGAACATGACACCATTCCAATAGAGGTGGATAACAGCGACTTAAAGAGTATTACTCTAGCCGCAGGCACCATTATTGGAATGGCGGTTAATGACCGACATTTCTCCATTGATCTTGTAAATGAACTGTTAGGGCCAATCCCCAAGGACTGCGTTGACAGTGACAGTGATGACAACACAACACCAGACAGGATTTTTACCCGGCATGGGGGGAACTTCCTGGTGTACACTTCCTGCCCCTATGGTAAGGAAGATGTGACTTGTGACTTCAGGAGGGATGAGGTGATTTTCCAGGTCCATGAGGGCTGCCTTTCCCACCTGAAGCCTCCAGTCCAAATCAGCACTCTGACCAGGGACTTCTCCACCCAGCTGGAGGAGGCCGCTGAAATAGCCAAACCAGAAGTCTTTCCAGGCTTCAGGCAGATGGTGGAAGAGAGAGTCAACCTAGCTGATGCCTGTGTGACTCTGGAACAGAAGCAAAAGTTGAAACAAGTTTTCTTGGATTTCCAAGATCTCTTTGCGGTAGACTCATATGACTGTGGTCACACTGACATCCACACAACAACAATCCCCACGGACCCTGGCATGACTCCTGTATTTGTGAAGCAATATCGTTTGCCTCTCGCATCAATGGAGTCCCTTACTGAAATAATTAAGAACCTTGAGTCCCGGGGAATAATCCGTCCCGTCCACAGCACCTTCAATAATCCGGTGCTGGGGATATTGAAGCCAAACGGCCAGTGGAGACTCTGCGCCGACCTCAGGGAGCTCAACAAACGGGTCCATACTTCCCGATGGCCTCTGCCCTACATTGACCAAGGGCTGGCCCAGATCCAGGGGTCACAGGTATTCACTGCAATAGACCTGACCAATGGATACTGGACTGTGCCTGTCAGTAGGGAGGACCAATACAAGCTGGCTTTTACCTTTGGGGGCCAGCAGTACACATGGACCCGGACTCCCTTCGGATACCTCAACTCCGGCAATGAATTCAACATTTTTCTACACAAGGCCATGCCCGACTTGGGTGCAAGGGGTAACCTGGCTTATGTAGATGATGTCCTCATCAAAAGCTCAACTGTTGAGGAACACATAGCGGAGATCCGTTATGTTCTGACACAGTTGAGGGCCGCCGGAGCAAAACTTTCCTTTCAGAAAGCACAGTGGTGTAAAACCCGTGTTAACTTCTTGGGGCATGAGATTACTCCTCAGGGTCTTTGTCCCCAAGAAAAGAAAGTGGAAGCACTTCAGAAACTGAAAGACCCCACAACTCTGCGAGAACTAAGGAGCCTCCTTGGACTGACTAATTAAAGCAGGAAGTTCATTGAGGGCTACGCAGAGATCACCAGACCCCTGATTCATCTCCTGAAGGGGGGGGTCAAGTGGGAATGGGGTCCAGAACAAGCCGAGGCAGTAAAACAACTCAAAAGAAGCCTCTCACAAGCGCCTTGCCTAGCTTACCCGGTCAGAAACAAGGAGTTCTTCCTGGAGACAGGGTTCTCTAATACGTGCTTGACGGCAGTATTATATCAAAAGCATGACAAGGTCAATAAAGTAATCTCCTATGCGAGCAAAACTTTATCCTCTGTGGAGGAAAAATTCAACGATTGTGAGAAAGCACTCCTGGCGACGGTGTGGGCATTGAAGAATTACCGCCCGTTTATCCAGGGGGAACACATCATAGTGGAGACTCCACACCAGCCTCTGCAATATCTCCAAAGTGACAGAATCCGGGCCGGAAATGTGAGTAATTCCCGAATTACTTCCTGGATTCTGTCAATGCAAGGCTTTCCTGTGGAGGTCAGATATGGCCAAAACAAGAAGAGTCCCCTCGCGCAAGGTCTGGCTGACTTGCATGATTGTGCCAGAGAAAACTGTCTCGAGGACGAAAGTCTAAAAATAAAGGACAACATGGAGGCATACCTTAATTCCCCCCACAAAGTCTTTGAAGAAGACAAGTGTGAGGGAATGCCCACTGTGTATGTGGATGGATGCTCTTACCATGTTGACAACAACGGGGAGAAAGAACTGGTGGCTGGCGTAGGGAATGCATGGGTGAATGAGTCCCCAGAACCCTCCGCTGGATACAAAATTGGTCCCCGAAGTAGTCAGGTGGCAGAATTGATGGCTGTGCATCAGGCCATCCTCACTGCTATCCAGCATCAACTCCACGAACTGGTCATAATCACAGATTCGGATTATGTACGGAACGGGTTCGTGGAGCACCTGGTTAATTGGAAAACCAGAGGCATGTTATGTGCTAACCACAAACCCTTGAAACATGGGAAGTTGATCCAAAACATTGATGATTTGGTCACCTCGAATGAGATGACCATCTATTGGAAAAAGATCAAGGGTCATTCCAAAGTAGAGGGACCAGACAAAACTGGAAATGACTTAGCTGATCAGCTGGCCAAAACCGGGGCCATCCAAGGGGATCTAATTGAGATTGAGTCCCTATTGGGGGAAATCCAGGTCACTGCTATCACTAGGTCCCAGACAAATGCTCACAACGACCTTTCAATTGCACAATGGAGTAAGGAGACCCCTGATGCTGATTTGATTACTGCTCAGAAGGGGGATCCAATTATTGGTAAATTTTACCAGCACCTTGAGGACCCTGAGAACTTTCCCCTGACGGATACCGATTACATTGGGAAAGAGGACCTAAGAGTGTTGATGAAATGTCCAAAAATGTTCCGGATCCAAGACGGTTTGTTGGTAAGGTAATCCAAAGCTGGCCACGATCAGTGGGTGGTTCCTACCTCATTCCGAAGCCTGATGTTAAGTCACGCCCATGATGCGGCCACTGCCGGTCATAGGGGGTTTCACACAACATTGGAAATCTTAAGAGAGGTTGCATACTGGCCACACATGGGCCAGGACCTCAACCAATATTTGAAGGGTTGTCTCGTGTGTGCACAATTTCAGCCATCATCCCTCACGCACCGTGCGCCTCTCCAAAAGAGGGGAATGACACTGCCATGGTCAGATTTACAAATCGACTTTGTAGGCCCTGTGATTCGCTCGGCTAGGGGGAATAAGTACATGTTGACTGTGACATGCTTGTTTACCAAGTGGGTGGAATGTCTCCCAGCCCCAAATTGCAAGGCAGAAACTGCAGCTGCCTTGATGATTAACCACATCTTTTCCCGTTTTGGTCTACCTCAAAGGATTGAGTCAGACAGAGGTAGCCACTTCACCAGTGAAGTAATGACAAAGATGTGGGAGATATTGGGGGTCAAGAGAAAGCTGCATATTGCTTATAGACCAGCTTCTTCTGGGGCAGTAGAGAGATATAACCGGACAATTGTGAGCATATTAAAGAAGTTCGTGGCAGATTCTGGGCCAAGTTGGGATATCCGATTACCTCTGGTCCTAATGGCCATCAGATCTACCCCTTCATCTGCAACCAAAATGTCACCATTTGAGTTGATGACTGGGCGCAAGATGGTGCTTCCTCAGCATTTGCTCTACAGGACCCAAGAGCAGACACTGATAAATGCCTCCACTACTCATGAGTATGTGGAGAATTTAAGGAAACACCTTCAACATGCTTTTGCTTATGCTCAGCGGAATCTAGAAAGATCAGCTGATAGCATGAAGACCCACTATGACCTGAAAACTTCCAGGAAGGAATATCAGGTGGGAGACCGGGTCTATCTATACAACTTCCAAAGGAACCAGGCCAAGCAGCGCAAATTTTTGCCTACATGGAAGGGACCATTCAAGATCATCGACAAGATCTCACCTGTGGCCTACAAAATCCACATCCCCAAAGGTCCTTTGGCAGAGGGGGAAGACAAGTGGGTCCACATAAACCAGTTGAAATGTTGCCATCCCAGGCACGCTCTGCAACAACTGGAGGAATCCTCTGGAATCCTAGCGGGTACTGTCTCAGACTAATTCTGTTCCAATCATAAAACATACCACATCTAGTCTCTAAAATATTGTGATTTGCATGAAACTGTCTCTTAGTTATACTGTTTTTTTTTCAAAATAAGAATGTAATGTTTCGTTATGATGAAATGCATATGCTGCCCCACTATCTCAACAGTGGTGGAAAAACATCTATGAGTAGGTATTGTCGCTCTTCCTTTGTCGTCCTAGGAGAAAGAAAACCTGAAGACGGGCCAAGGAGGGCGATCCGGAGACCAGGAACGAAGATCCAATGGGCCCGGGGTACCGCCCAATCTTCCCATCAGGACCGGCGAGGAGAACCGATCGATCAATACCGGATGGAGAAGAAGATGCTGAACTGTGCCATCTATTGGAAGAAGATGAGGAAACATCCCAGGTCTTGCGAGTCCCATTCGTGAAATAGAATGGCCATCGCAAGAGGGGGGCTTGTGGGATGTATTTACCCATGCGTCCGAGCCATACCTCAAAACTGTGCAGTACTGACATGGAAAACATCATGATGGCCAGAGCTTCCCAGAAAATGCACAGGGAAATGCATGAAGAATAGGCTGCCACTCATTTTTGCCGATGTTATGGGCACAGAAGGAAACTGCCTAAAACCACCATTGGACTACCCACACAGTAGTCTGAAACCATTGGGAATGGCAATGCTGATTGCCAAAAGCAAACCCATAACTGTTGGGAATTAATTTTCTTAAATCCCAAAAATGGGTGCAGTACCAGTACTCACCACTATCCAAAAGCCGGCATTTTAAAACCACACCAGATTTTACTTTTTTGTGTAAAACTGAATGAACCCAAAGCAGGCTAAAGAAAGACTTACTGAGAGGTGGATCCAATGTAAAGTTATATTCTGAAGTGACTTGAAGGTTTATAACAAGACTGGCTGCGCTGTGGATTTCAGCAGTTTAAGTAAATTTGGACTGAAAGACACTAAAAAAAATCTAAATGTTTAAATTGACTGAGTGACCTATGTTTGGTGTCACATGCCTTTGTAACTGTTGAAATGTCATAGTTGTGCACTTAGAATCAGCATTCTAGCTGCATATGTGAAAATGTTTAGTTTTATTTGAAGGCAGAAACTGGGGAACAAAATGTGACATTTTATCTGAAACCTGGCTTAAGGAACTGAATTCTGCCTGGCAACTACCCCCATCAGGAGTGAAACTTGAGTCACAGCTGTGTTCCCAGGCCTAGCTGCCCTTTTGCTGCTCACACTAAGGATATGCCATCTATCTGATAATTGAATTACCTGTGCTCTGCAGGAAAGTGAACAAAGCCCTGTCCTGGCTCAGGCAAAGGTTTTATTGGCAGGAGTCGTAAATGGTCGTAAAAAGTGGCTTCCTCCTGAGGAAAGGGGAGGGGCACTGCCTGTGAGAGCAAGCTGGCTTGGCAGAACTGGAAAAACCAGAAATTCAACCTTGTGCTGAGGGTAAACCACACCCCTTTGGAGCCAGAACATAACTTTAAAAAGATGAATAACTCATAGAGCGGACATGTGAAAATTTTATAAATGATACCATAATTCTTGTGATTTTTCTGCCCACAGTTTAAGAGGTTTTTAGAACCGGTGGTATGTTCAGGGGGGTGTCAGCGGAAAAGTGGGGATAACTCTAAATGTATGCATGTTAAAAGTCTGAAACTTCATCAGTTAATGTCCATACTCCCTGCGCACATGTATGTAAAGTTGGGTCAATGTCAGAAATTGCAAAATCAGTTAAAAAGTGAAATATGTGCCATTTCTGAATGCAAGCTCCCAGGAAGAGCAGAGTTTGAACAGGGTATACCTCCTGTAATGCATGATGGGTGCATATGATTTTAAAACAATATGTACCTCCGCAAATATGTATTTGTTTCAAATCTAGATTTGTGTGTAAGTTGACAGGAGGAGTGGACTTTCTGCAGGCTGTAAAATGACATCACTCTGACTCACAGTTCATTCCCCAATCAAATAATAAATGGAAGTTTGACCAATTAGAAGCTGAGAGAGAGGTAGGGTCAGTGATGCTAGAACACACCCACATTCTAAACACATAAAAGCAGACAGACAGGACAGATAGGGACTTTTTCAATTCCATCTGCAGCGGGACGCTCTGCCGGAAAAATCCATACTTTACCTCCATCAAACCTCCAGAGAGCCAAACTAGAGACTTCAATCTATCCAGAACTAGAGACCCAGACCAGAGAACCAGAGAGAGCTGACCCAGATCACTGTGAAGTGCAGAGACCAGAGGCGAATTTAAAACCCTGACCAGATCCGTGATGAGGCCCATTTCACTCAAGAATATAGTGTGAGTACCTAGAAAACTGTGCAGAACCAATCTCCTAGTTAAAATAATATAATTCAATCTATTTAATCTAAGTAGAACTGCCTCCTAACTGTCACCTGTCATTTGTAAAGCTGTCACTTGTCATTTCCTAGTTGCAAGTTGCACTTGTCTTTTGGAACTTTAAAATTTCAAATCTGAAAAACGACCTTTATTTAATCGCTCATATCTCCGCAACCGTTTGTGCTAGAGACTTGCAGTAACTTACATTTTGAAGCTGAGATCCTAGGCTTTCCTAGGACCCCAGAACGATAGAGATAGTCCTTGTGGTTCCTCTGTAATAGCGCTCGACGCATCCGCGAATTTTACCGCGATTTGCAAATTTCTCCTCGTGTAAAAACAGCTGCTGCTTGCCTTCCATTTGCCAGAAATTCGTTTAAACTGCTAACTATCCCTGCATCATTGCTAGTGTGAGCCTGGACTAATATTAACTAGACACCACTCACCCTGAACCTCTGAAAGGGAATTAAAAGCAAATTTAGCATATTTCTCATCCATTGCTAGCACATATCAAAGCATTTGGGCTTGTGTTTTCAAAACTCCTATCTGTTTTCTGTTGTCTAAGCTTGCTGGGTTGAACTGAATTACATTGATTGCATTTCTGAGAACTGTGTGTTTTCCTTCCATTTCCTTGCATTGCATAAAGAGGGGGGGGAGTGAATAGCCAGAGAAAAGTGATTACATTGTTTGGTTGAAATCATATTGAGTATTTTCTGTACTGCATTCATTGAATATTGCATCCATTTGAACTCTATAAAGCATTTTGTACCACCTTCTTCTTTTGTTCCTATTCACCTGTGTGCTACCTTATCCATTTCATGTCAACTCATTAGTGATTAGAAGAAGTGTGCTAGTGCCAGATTCTCCGTTGTTAATCTTTATCATATCAGATTAAGTGTGATATTCAATTATTAATTTATTATAAAGTGTGATATATATATATTTTAAATTATCAAATAAACCTTTTAAACTTGCAAAACAGAACTTCTTCTTGGCTCAGTGGGGTCAGGGGGATTCCAACAGAGGGGTGTTATATAGGGGTAGTCATCCAGAACGCATGAACTGGACATAAAGATATATCAATAAGGGTTTTCATTCAGTATTATAGACTAGGCTTTGACTTGGCTGTAGTGTTGAATTGAATCCTCTTACAGAATAGACACTGGTTCTGACCCCTGTCTTGGGCTGTCCTATTGGGGAAACAATAAATCATCCGATGTGTAGTCACCACAATAATATGTATTTGGTTGTGTATCAAAAATATTTCCGCTCCTGCCTCTATTGCGCTCACCTTGATTTTGGTAGTACGGAGTCTGACTCTGATCTTTGTTCTGATTCTGATTGCCATTTCCTTGATTATTCTGGTTTTGCTGCATATTATTATTCCTATTCTGTCCATTTGTTCCTGGGTGACCTCTGTGCTGTCTTCTCTGACCATACCCATTTCTATTTTGCAAGTGTGGACATTGCGCTCGCCAATGACCCTCTTCCTTACAATATGCACACTGATTTAATCCCAAAGGACCTCCATGCATGTTGGAATTACTTCCTCTCACTTGCGCATTTCCTCTTCCTCTATTGTGACCGCGCAACCTGCTGAAATAACACCCTCGTTTTCAAATTTACTCTATCTTTTGCCTCTTTCTCTTTCTCTGTATTCACTCTATTCTCATAATACTGGGCCATATGCAATACTTCACTCAATGATTTTGCCTGCCATGCACTTTCAGATGTCATTATCAGATTTTGAAGTGGAGGTATTAATCCCCTCATGTATTTATCAACAGTCTTTTCCCTGCCTCATTGCTTACATCCTGCCCACTGAAATCTGTAAACACTTCCTGAAATCTATTGAAATAATCTGTTGCTAACTCATCTTTGCCTTGAACACATGCAGTTAATTTGTCCCATACTATTATTTTTTCTGGAACTATCACCTTCAAGTTTTGTATTATTCGTCCTGGTAATGCTGCCATAATTGGCGATGGTTTCTCGCCTCCTTTCCTGTCCGCATCCTCTGCTGCTAGATGCTCTCATGTGTCACCGAAACTATCCTGATCATTTACTTTTCTTATTTGCTTCCATATGTCTGCTGGCAAAATTACTGGGAATATTAGGTCAATATCGTTCATAGTAAAAATGGACGATCTCAAATGGGACTCTATTTCTTTATAGAATCCCGCCGGATTTTTCCTCAAACCAGGAATCGTTTGTTTTATATTATTCACCTCTTGTCTGGAGAACGGAACATATTCGTACTGTGCTGTATAATGTGCTTCCGTTACCTGTGCTAGTTAATTACCTGATGCAGGAAGTTCTACTTTTGGCACAAAAGTAGGTGGAACCTCCCTCATAGGAAATACTGCACTTACTTTTCCTCCTCCCTCCCTCATATGCAACACTATTGCTAAGTCAAGCGATAAGGCTGTTTCTCCTGTATCACGTTCAATAGCTCTCTTATATACTGCCATTAATTTGGGGGGGCTAGCTTGTTTATTTTCTATATCTCTATCCTGCAAATATTTAACCATTACCTGCAGTGCTTTCCTCTTCATTGGTAATGTATATTGATCAAATATTTTGTGCACTTCCATCATGGGAACACTCAGATCTGTAATCCATTTTAGCGCCTCCCGCATTCATATTTTCATTTTCTCACTAGCCTGTCTTGACGGCGGAAGACATCGCTGCTGCACATATGGTACCGCCTCTTTCCTTTCCCTCCTTATGTCTTTGATCCTATACCCTGGCATGGAAAACATTTCAGCATATGCATCATCAAGTTAATTTTTAAAATCAAAAAGCCTGTCCACATGTTCCTTTAATTATGCATCTCTTTCTCTCATCCGTGCAAAAACATTCAACTCCTGCAACTTCGACGGTGGTACCATTCTAATCAACTGCTTCCACCTTGCCATTAAATATTCTCTCATGCATTCCAACAATACCTGTTTTTCACTAGTCTTCCTGAAATCATACATTGAATCCAGCGTCGATGTCTCATCATTTCCATCTATATACATTACTGCCTGTTCTTTCAACTCCTTTCTTCTCTCTTTGCTGATCGCACTACGGGTTACTCTAGTGCACTCACTTTGTGCCGTCCCCTCTCTTCCCGTACCGTCTTCTCTTATTACAGTGAATTCAAGTTCAATAGGCGGAGGGGGAGGGGGAAGGGGAATGTCTTGGGAGGGAGGTGCTGGTGCAGATGGAACAACGGGAAAGGGGAGTGGTTGCTGCGGCTGTATGATCTGCGGCTGTAATGGGGACTGGGCAACAGGGAGGGGTTCGGCAATGGGCACTAATGCAATTCTATTAGCCTCTCTCTTTGGGCGCTCTTGTCTTTTCTCAGTTAATATTTTATTAATTAGTTCATCTGATGAATGCAATTCTTGTTGAGGATATATTTTGTCTACTCCCATCTGAACACATCTGTCTGTCTTTCTTATATTATCATCCCACTCCTTTTCATCCTGCTCTTTCACTCTCTCTATTCTTGACTTGTGCCTGCTCGCATTTTTCTCTCTGCTTTTCAAACGTAGCATAGCTTCCTTCCTCCTGTCTCTAATGACGTCAAATGTCGCAGGGCGCGCTTTCTTTTTTAACAGTATTGATTCCAAATAATCTATCCACGCAATCTTATAACTCCCATGTTTTAGCCATTGTAAATCTTCTTCGTTTCTGGTTTGCCTATGCCAAATTTCACAAAACATTATTGCCCCTATACCATATTTCACATACATCTCATATGCCGGCGACCCTACGGGTGACGCAGCTTGGCCAGTTTCCAATGATTGTCTACCGCAGTGGAAAAATCTCACTAAACAGGAAGACAATACGCCAGGCATGTTTTAACCTTATCCTGGGTGTTTGATCAACTCTCAACCAATATCAGGGTTATTTAGAATCGGGGCACGACTCACCTGATCAACCAAGTCGTCTTTCAAGACGCAATTCGTCCGTATACTGACACAACCAAGAATCCTGGTGTCTGCGTATCTTGGCTCACTCTGCCTCATTTCGGGACCCTCGCTTCCTTGATCTCTGGCCAGACACGTGGATCAGGGATCAGTTGTGTACAGATCTGCAAAGGAGTCTCTCATCACTTTCACAGGTGCGCCCCGAACACCTCTTGATCCCGGTTTGACCGTCTCGTCCTCGATTCATTTTTTCTCTCCAGCCTTCTTCAAATTACAATGTACTTGATGGAGCAAGTGGGGAGGGTCCCTATTCGGGCGCCATTTTGATGGGGACCCTAGGGGACCCTTGCATATGGAAACAAGGCACAATCACCACACAGAAAGTGATACGCCAGACACAAGGTTCAATTCCCAAAATCGAGGGTTTATTGCAAAGCAGATAGTCTCAGACGGCCGACTGGGTCTCACGTTCCGCAATGTGTGTCACCAGACCCCGTGAGACGCAAGAGAGTGAGCATTCTACATCAGTTACATATATACAAAACGATCATCTTATTATCAGTAGTGACATATTCAAAACCGCCCATAATGTATCTTTCTTTGCAATGCTTTCGATGATTTACAATTATGACGAATATGACACCCTGCAGAGATTTATTCAGCAACAGTTTGCAATTTGCGAAGTCGCAGACACGATTCTTTGTTTTAAGGAACATAATGCTCTTGTTCTTACAAGCAAGCTGCGTCCAGGGGAAAGACACATTCCAGGCCTCACTATCTTCTAGTTTCTATTTGTGTGCTAGAGGTCAGCTCGATCTACAGGTGCTCAGTGAAGGGGGCTGCAAAAGAGAGCATAATTCAAGCCATTAACTGTTACTTTCTACCGTTTCTGAAGCACCAATGAGACTAGCTGGCACCTGCATAGTGATTAAATGCCTTGTTGCTTACTTCCAAGGACTTGTGAGGGAGGAGACCGGGTATTGCTGTCTGGGTTGCCTGGGCTGCATTTCAACATGCAACTTGTGGCCTTGCTCTGTGCATGAGCAATAACGGAATAGAATTCACTTACAGCAAAGCAGTTTGAACAAAAAGCAAAAGGCAAAAATTAGTCAAAAATGGCGAATTCTATTCCTACAAATAGGACGCTCTCTGGTCATGCTTATTGGCCTGTACTAATAATGCTGAACATATGATGTGGTTGGTTTTCGGCCAACAAAATACATTGCCTATGTTATGGAAGGGTAATTTCTAGACTCACACTAATGTACTAACAAGAATTCAACAGTGGTACACATATGACATTAGTGGGCTTCAGAAACAGGTATTACTCAGACTGTTTATCTGAAGTAGGATTCACAAGGATCTAGGTAGCACTCTAGTACAAACAATTACTAGGTCTGGCCCTCGACATGTTTCAGTTCTCGATTTCCATGAGGAACTTTCTTCATGAGGATAGTAATTTAGTCACTTTGACTTTACAGACGATATAGGATGATTCATACAACAGGCTCTCAAAATTCAAATACATCTTGTGATAGCTGTTGGTAAAGGATATAGTAGTTTTATTATATGTTGAATTGTTGTTTAATTGTGTTTAATAGGTGGGGTTGGCGCTGTGGAGCAGCCCAGATGGCTGCTAAGGCCTCGAGCTCCATGTGGGCCTGGCTGACATCTGCCTGCATCTGCGTTCGCCAGCATATTGTGCATTCATTTCGCAGCTGGGCTGCTGCCCCTCGGTGTTGGGCTGCAGCCTACAAAATTCCAGCTTGATTCGGACCTTGGGAGCCCATGGACGGGCCACCCTCTGCAGCGGCCCACGGCCTCGGTGAAGCCACGGCCTCGGCCCGGCCCCTGCCCCCTCCTCCCTGGGACCCGACACACTGCGCAGCAGCGTAGAGCGAGGCGCATCTTCTACGCACTCCGCCCATCCCTCCGTGGGCCCTGCTGGACTGTCTGAGGCCCGATCGGGGCACCTGGCATGCGCCGCCGGCCGCGGCCGTCCCCCCCTGGGCATTTATTTTTAGTCGCCTCAGACTGTATGTCCTGATCATATAACAATGCTTTTTCAGCGTTCGTTTTATGACGGCGTGCATGTTTCTCTCTACTTTTATGTTGTTGCAACGCTTCTTTTTTTCCGATTCTGCAACACATCAAATGCTGCAGGTCTAGCCTTTTTCTTTAATAGAATTGACTCTAAATACTCAATACGAGGGATTTCAAAACTACCATTGATTGGCCACTGAAGTTCGGAGGCATGTCTGGTTTGTCTGTGCCAAATGTCATTAAATACTATACTTCCAATGCCATGCGTACAGTACATAGTACATGCCGGCAACCCCTCCTGTGGTGCGGGACAGCTAAATTCCAAAGATTGTCTATCGCTGCAGAATAACGCACTGAAGCAGGTAGACAATTTCCCAGACATATCTCTGTCTGCAGATACAATGCGCCAAAATTCAAATTATCAGGGTTTAATTAAGAATTGGGTCACGACTCACCTGACCAAACCTAAGGAGGTCCGATCGGATTTCTAAGAATCTTACCTAACTAATCTTACATTGTGTATGGTGATTTCGGCAAATCTGCCCGCCTCGATAGGTGGACACTCGTCAAGATGCCGCCTCGGACCACATGCTTATCGTCCAAGGATCGAGTCGCGCAGTGGTGCTGAGGTGTCACGTCTCGTTCAGGGGGCCCCTTATGTCACACCGTCTGATCCCGGTCCGATAGCGTGCGTCAACCTTCAATAATCCGGCATCAATCTTGAGAGTCCCTATTCGGGTGCCAACTGTGAAAACATAAATCAAAATATCGAGGCTGAGTACCCCAAAAGTAAATACACCGAACACCTGTTACAAAGGAACATACAAAGTACTTTATTTTATACTGAATCCAGTTACAAAACAGTGCAAAATCAGATAGCTATCGCCCTCAGTACAACACAACGAACTCCAGCGTGGTTCAGTGTGTTCAGTGAGAGACGTTGTACAATAGAATGCATTCGCTTTTTATAAATTTGGTGGGCACAATGTCCAGCCCCACTTCGGGTTAATATTCCTTTTAATACATCACTGATCTAGGTTTCGTGCCAAGTCTCAAACAACCGCATATAACTGGTTTGCCTTTAAAACATGTACCAACAAGCCTATGCAATAACTATGTATTCTAGGATTTTCCATGCAGGCCTTCTCAAACATGAATACAATGTAGTTAAACAGATGTTCTTCGTTCAGTATTTGAATACATTGTCTCAACATATGCTCGTGGATTAGTTTCATTGCACGAGTAATCCTTCTACACATAGGTCAACGAAGGACAAGGTCTCAGTTCACGACCTCAACAAGTGGCCTGCTGGCAAGTTACACATTAGCTATGTACAGAGGTCAAGACGGCCATGTTGTATTCTGGAATGACATCGTCCACCATTTTAACTCACAGGGTGACTTTTACAAAGCAAAACCTAAAATGGCGGTTTGACCTAAAATGGCGGCTTACATGGATTTAAGGTCAGGACCTTGCAACACTGATTTCTTTCGTAAAAGCGACTTTCGAGCAGCTTGGCGTAGGCCAATATTAATATATTTATCACAATAGCCCTTCGCCCGGACTAGGAGTCTCCGGCAGTGCCACGGCTGGGCTGCGGGGGCGATCCGGCGGGCCTCGAGCGGGCGCCGGGGGCCGCGCCGTTCAGTTGAGGCGAGGGGGAGGGGTCCCGCTCGGGGCGGCTGCAGCGCCCCCCTGCTTCTGTTTGCCGCGCTGTCTGGCTACTCGCCATCCACATTACTGATCCAGGCCGCCGTGCCTGGCCTGCGTGTCCTGGAGTGCGGGCCACGAGACACTCCCTGGGGGGACTCCTGACATGCCCGCGTGCCCTGCTGCATGGGCACGGTCTGCGGCTCGCATCCTCCTGCTGCCTAAACACCCACAGTCTGGTGAGCCCCGTGAACACTGTACGACTGGCTCCCATTTTACGCCTGCCCTGCAGCACCTGGGCTCCTGGGGAAGCGTGGATTGGCGGATTGGACACTCGCTTCTCGCCTGCACGGGGGTGTGCCCCCGCACAACACAACTTTTGCAACTACTGGCCTTTGGGGGCCGCCGCCCTCCCTCTGCTGGACCCAGGGGCAGCCCCACGCTAATAACCCGGCTGTGGCCATCCTGCCCCCACCTCTACTGGAACCTGCCTCACTAGCTGCTGTTGGATTAACAACATCTGTTCTCTGGCCCCTGGGCCCATGGGCCACGCTCCTTCCCTCAGTGGCTACACCCTTGACCTGCGTCACCCTGGAGCTGACTCAACAATGCCAAACTAGTTTAGGGTGACCTTCAAGGGGGGAGCCATGGATAGATTCGCCAAAGCTGTTCTGAGGGGGGAGGTGGGTCACGATTCATTAATACAGGAGGAGCGAGAGGCTGACTGTCATCCCACTGCCGCGTCCCCTGATCTGACTACGCTCATGGAATCTATGGCCAAAAACCTTGCTTCTATTCACGAGAAGTTGGATGACATTAAAACCAATGTCTCCTCTTTAAAAAACACGGGTGGATCAAGCGGGGACCAGAATTACCGACGCTGAGAATCGGATATCTGCAAATGAGGACGAAATATGTTGCATCCCTGTTGCGCGACATAAAGAATGTGAGAGCAAATTGTGACGACCTTGAATCGCGCTCTCGCAGAAATAACCTTCGCATCATAGGGGTCCCGGAGAGTGCCCTTAAAGGGCGCATGGAGGATGCTGTGGAAGCCTTACTCAAAGACCTGCTGGGTAACCCGGCTCTGTCACCATACTTTACTGTTGAGCGTGCTCATCGAGCTCTATCACCAAGGCCCAAGCGGGGCGACATCCCTAGGCCCATTATAGCCAGGATTCTCAATTATCGGGACAGAGACCTCATCCTCCGCCTGTCATGTGAGAAGGGAGACCTGCGCCTTGAATCACACACTATTAGGATTTTTCCAGACATATTTATTGTGGTGCAGCAGGAGAGGCGCCAGTTCAGTGGAGTCAAGGAGCTGCTTAGAGAACGCAATGTTCCGTATGCCATCCTATTCCCAGCACACCTCAAAATTACACACAACGCCAAAACCAAATTATACTTCTTCACTGTCCCGAACGAAGCGGTGAAATTCATTGAGGCGCACCTACCACTTCCCAACCCAGCGGGGGACCTCGCCAACGATGGTTAATCCAGTGAGCCACTACCCGGAAGAACCCTATCTATCCAGTAAATCCGAGAGTCGGAACGTGTCCATGGCAACAACGTACTGCACATTCAGCGAACCAGGCTCCCTCAGCGCCCGGGCGGGTGGAGACTCAACCCGGGTTCAGTCGACATCGATCTCTCTGCCCCCATGGGGCGCCGAACCGGCCACAAGCTCTAGATAACTGTTCAGTCTTGCCTCGCCCGCAATGGCCAGTTAGTTATCAGGGCCTGTCATAAGATCCGTCCACCACAGAACCTGTCTCTGACAGCCTCGCTGTCCTACATAATATTCTAAGAGCCGCCCACACGGCAACAGCCCACCTTACTGCAATTGCAACATTCATGTTTTGTTGGTTGTCTCTGCTTTTTGGCCCCTGTTGGGCATTGAAAGGGGGGTATCCCTGTTGATTCTCGCCCTCCGACCTCTACTTCTTGGGGAGAATCGGTCCAAATGGTGACGCCTGCATTGAGGGGTGGGGGATCTACACTGCAAGTTGGGGGTGAGCAGTGAGGGTGGGGGGTGGTATTGTTGGGGATTGGAGAAATGTTATAGTAAAAGGCAGAGGCGGACTGGCAGACCGCATTGCACTGGGGCATCCGCATTCGAGATGGCTCAGTCTCACATCAGGACTACGACAGCAGTGGTGGGATGTGCATTAGACTTCTGAGATGCCTATAACTGCAATGTCCAGGAGCACTCAGGGATTGAGCTACTGGGTCAGGGCTCCAGAGGTTATGGTACACGTCATTAGGCATGGGCGCAAGCATCACCTGTGTAAGAAATGCACTCCACGACTCTTTGTTTAAGTGTATGTTATTTCGATTATTAAAATGCCGTTAACGATAATGTCCTGGAATGTGCAGGGCCTAAGCAATTACACCAAGGGCCGCAAGATTATGGCATATGCCAGTAGGCATGGTTGCAAAATACTGCTCGTGCAGTTGACACACTCCACAGGCCCACTGGCTAGGAGTATAGCGCCAACCTGGGAGCCTCATAGATACTTCACCTCATATTCCACTCGTGCCAGAGGCGTGTTGACATTGATCCATAAGTCACTTAAGTTTGTTCTTCACAAGAGTTACATAGAGCCTGAGGGGAGATAAACTGTGTTGTATTGCGCCATTGCCAACAGAGACTATTTGCTGGTGAATACCTATGGCCCTAATGTTGATTCTCCCGAATTTATTGGCCAGGTGGTATCCATATTGCTGGGGTACATGGGGGTGCAGATCATTTGGGGTGGGGATATGAACTTCATTCTTGATACCATGATGGACAGGACTGGCACAGCCTCCAGACCCCTGCCAGGTGCAGCGCGTAGACTCCTGACCCACTGCGCGACACTCGACATTCACGACGCATGGAGGCCATTACATCCGCAAACGCGGGAATTCACTTACTACTCATCAGTGCATGACAGTTCTTCCAGGATCGACCTGTTCCTATTGTCCGGCCCTATGCTGGGCAGGGTTGTGGAAACACGTATACTTGCACGCACACTGTCTGACCACTCACCGATTGCGATATCCCTAGAACTGGGAATACCGGCTACCACCGTTAACACATGGCGCTTCAAGTCGGCCGCTCTGCAGGACATTGTGTTCAGGGCGGACATCCTTGCTGACATTCAGTCCTACTTTGAACACAATTTGCCACAGTCCACCACCCTGGGGGTCCGTTGGGATTCCTTCAAGGCCTTCATCAGGGGGGCGTCCATCTCTAGGGAGTCGGGAGTCCTCAAAACCATAAGAGCCGGCCTGTCCTGCACTGAGACCAAACTACGGGACTTGGAGCGAACCGACCCGGCCTCTGTTGACCCTGGTGTCCTCTCCCAGATCAGTGAGGAGCTCAAGACCTTCAATGAGCAGGCTAATAGGGAAATCCAGTACTTCAGCCGCCCACAGGCGGTGCGGAGATACGGCGAGGGAGACAGACCCGGCAAAACGCTGGCCGCTCTGACGAGGGGGGAGTGGTGCCAATCCCAAATTACCTGTGTTAAGGACAGTCAGGGGACGACACAGTGGTCCGATCAACATATCCTCCAGGTCTTCACAGGCTTCTATTCTGAATTATATTCTCATCCCCCGAACACACTGACTCCCAGATGCGGGAGCTCCTGGAACAGATTCCCACCACTATCGTCTCCCCAGCGACGAGAGACCAATTGGATTCCCCCGTCACATTGGATGAAATAGTAGAAGCTATCTCCGGTCTCCCTAAAGGAAAGGCGCCGGGCCCCGACAGGCTAACGGCGGAATTCTATCAGGAGCATGTGGCTATACTGGCCCCCGAATTGCTCGGGGTGTGGAATGAGTCACTCCAGTTGGGATCCTCCCCCCGACATTACGCGAGGCCGTTATTACGGTCCTGCTCAAGCCTGGTAAGCCTAGTGATGACTGTGGATCGTACCGACCCCTTTCACTCATTAACTTGGAAACAAAAATCTTTGCCAAGGTGATTGCTAACCGCTTCCTACCTGTTATACCATACATGGTACACGACGACCAGTCAGGTTTCGTGCCCGGGAGATCTACGTCACATAACATCAGGAGGCTTCTTAACGTTATGGCACGAATCAATCAAGATGTGAGTGCAGTCGCGGTCACCCTAGATGCCCAAAAGGCCTTTGCTATGGTGTCCTGGAAGTACATGTGGTTGGTCCTGGAGACCATGGGCATTGGGCCTCAGATTTTAGCATATATCAGACTACTGTACACCTCCCCGGTTGCCAGGGTCCGTGTCAATTCTCAAACGTCCGCCTTGTTCTCTCTTTTCAGAGGCACCCGCCAGGGATGCCCGTTCTCCCCGATCCTGTTCGCACTGGCCATTGAGCCTATGGCAGACTTTGTCAGGGAGCGCCACTCACGCAAAGGGATACGACTACAGGGTACCCCTGAAATTATTTCACTCTATGCAGACGATGTGCTGCTGTTCGTCAGAGACCCAGACGTTCACCTTGACCCTATTCTGCATGACATCACCCGTATTGGTACATACTCTGGCTTCACCATCAATTATACCAAATCCGAACTCTTCCCCCTCACGGGCTCCACGGTCCAGCCTGCAACGGAGTACCCGCTCCGGTGGTCCCCTGACGGGATTAAATATCTGGGAATTCAGGTGTCTCTAACCAAAGAGGCTCTCTTAGCGAACAATTACCTGGCCACGGCAGAATTGGCGGAGACCAAGATAGCGCGCTGGCGCTCTCTCCCGTTGTCGTTAGCGGGGAGATTGTCACTGGTTAAAATTATATTGCTCCCCAAACTGCTGTACACATTCACAAATGTCCCCATATGGCCCGGCAAGAAGTACTTTGCAGATATACACAAGCTGTGCACGCAGTTCCTGTGGCATTCTGGAGCAGTGCGCAAAAAATGGGTTGCCATGACTCTTCCCTATGAGAAAGGCGGGTTCACTGCTCCTGACCTGATGCGGTACTGGATCGCAGCGTAGGCACAGTTTGTCATCTACTGGTACCCTGGGCCCTCCCCTCGTCCTCATGTCAATCTAGAAACCCTTGCTGCCTCTGGCACCAATATAATGACCTTAATTTTACACCGAAGATATGAGCCAGACTCACCCATAGACCCAGTCTGAACCACCTTACTGGCCTGGATGCGGATATTCGCTGCAGGCAATGAGGAACACCCATACTACAAGTGGCTCCCCGCCTGGCAGTTCCCCGGGTTGGAACCCACAAACGACATAGCCCTGGCACGACACTGGCGGTCCCTGGGATACCTAGCCCTCACTGACTTCTACCCAGATGGGCTATTCATAACACCACAGACTTGGAAACAGGGCCACTCGGGATCACCGGTGGAACTGCTACAATACTACAGACTCCGCGCTGCATTCCGTGAGGCGTGGCCTGAGTTTCCCAACAAACCCCCCCACTCCCCTGGGATTTCCTACATCGCCAACTTGATTGGGGCCCGCGGAGTGGTATCATCATTATACAAAATCCTTCTCACGACTGCCGCACCGCAGCTCTCCGGGGCGCGGGACGATTGGGCTTCCGAACTGGGGGTAGAACTCATTGACCAACTATGGGGGAAAATGTGCTCCCACACTAATAGGGTTTCCCTGAATTTTCGATACTGCACTATACAGTATAAATTACTGAACAGGCTATACTACACCCCGCGCAGGCTCTCCAGGTTCGCCCGCTCCGACCCGCGGCTCTGCCCTCGCTGTGGTGCGGATGACGCGGGCCATTTACACATGTTCTGGGACTGCCCGTGGCTAACCCCATTCTGGGATGAGATCCTGAAAACTCTGTCAGAAATGTGCGATGCCGTCATTGAACCTGACCAACTGGGTGTGCTATTTGGGGCATGGCGGGATGGGGAGGCCAGAGGGGAGGCTAAACTCTTAAATGTGTGTTGTATAATTGCCAAAAAGTGTGTTCTACAGAACTGGAAGTGCTCCGCTCCTCCTTCCCCCCGGAAATGGCTGAACTTATTGACTTGGTCTCGGAACTGTGAGGAGGAATACATTAGCACCCTCCCGCCTCGATCCCGGCCCAAAAACATTTGGACTGCTTTTAACAGTTATCTTAATGGCCTTGATGCCCACTCCTCGGAGGACAACTCACCGTAATTGTTATTATCATGTGCCTCAACACCAGATGCTCTGTAATGCTACACTCCCCATGTGACCATTTCTCACTGTTCATATGTGCCACTGTATCCCGTTGATTATTCATATTGTCATTTCATAGCTGCTCTGTTGTGTATGTATGTCATTTGCCTCTGCCAACAAAAATAAAAGTAAAAAAAAAAAAAAATGGGCTTTAATAGGTGATATTTGTATACCACCTACTGCCATTGATACAGCCTCGAAGCACTGTGGTGAATGAACACCTTAGGAAAAACATAGTCTGGACAGGCTTGTAAATGAAAGGAAGCAGTACAATGCATGTTTGCATTTATTGCCAAATCGGGGATAGGCAGAAAATAGCTAGGTTTCAAGCAGCAGCACGTTTTAGAGGCTTGAAGAAGAGTTCTGTGTTAGAGTCTATGTGATAGCTTGACCAAAGGTTTATCGTGGGTCTCAACTGTATTCTATGGGTCGCAGTGAGTGAAGCCTGAGGGTGATACTGGTCTAATGCAATCGTTTTAGTCATGCAGCACAAATTGCAAAGGCCTGGGGAGGAGTGTTATGTCAAATGTCATGAGACAACTGGGCCGAATTTTACGTGGGCTCAGCTCTATTCTATGCGCCGAAACACGAGTGGGGGGTTAAGTAGGCAGCCTATCAGTCCCCAAAACAGCTGATTGCAGTTTCAGGCTTTGCTGTGCATAGTGTGCAGGACAGCTTGCCACTATGGCATACACGCTGACGATGCAGAGTCCCATAGGTAAAGTGTGTTGGCATAGTCTAATCGTGAAAGAATGATTGCAATGATCGCAGTGACTCTGTGTGGGAAGGTCAGGAAAGGGAAGAGGCGGCAAAGTATGCATAAGTGGAGGAAACAGCTTTTTACCACAGTGTTGATGTGATGTGACAGGGTCAAATCCACACCCATAACGCACCCAAGATGTTTTAGTGTTTTGGAGGCAGGGGACGATGGCCAAAGGCGAGCGGCCAGGAGTTGTGTTGAGGGTGCATAGCAATTTTCCCATATAGCATGATCTCGGTTTTTCCGAGATTGAGTAAGAGGTGATTGGTTGTCATCCAGCATTCAATCTCAGAGTGGCAGGTTGCGGGATTGGGAGAGGTAGAGAAAGGGCTGTTAGGGAATTTTAAGATGAGTTGGGTGTCGTTGGCATAATTGCAGCATGATAAACCAAGAGATTGTATGTGTGCGGCGGTTACTAGTCTTTGCATCATTTTTTTTCATTGAATAGATTTTCCATCACATTTTTCCCAACTATTTCTTTTTCACCTAATGTGGTTTAATACCACTTTCCATCGAAAACCTGTATAACGAATTTTATTATTTTTTTTGTTAATTGGGCCCCCTTCCCCCCACAAAACCCCCAGTGGTCCTCCCCCTTACTGCCCCACCCAACCCGCATTTTAAAAAGGTAACCCTTGTCCAGCGCTGAAATATTTAATATATTTCAGCACTGGTAACTTGTGGTATTTATTGTTTATTCGGGGGCCCCCCAAACCCTCCTCAACCCTCAGAGGTCATCTCCCCTACCCCCCCCAAGCCCCATTTTTAAAAATGTAACCCTTGTCCAGTGCTGAAATCTTTAATATATTTCAGCACTGGACAGCTCCCTGTAACTTGTGGTATTTATTGTTTATGGGGGGGGTCCCCCACCAAAACCCCCTGAACCACCAGGGGTCCTCTCCCCTAATGCCCCCCAAACCCATTTTCAAAAATTAACCCTTTCCTGATCCCACTGAATTTCCAACCCAAACATACATCTATTTTAAAGGTATGTTTGAGTTGGAAATCCATCGAAATTGATTCAATGAATATGCTTTTCAATGGAAAAGCATTTCAATTAATGAATTTCGATGGATAATGATTTGATGGAAATATTTTCGATGGAAAGACTGGCTACCGAGTGCGGACAGCTGACTCATGTAGAATTTAAACAGGGGAGAGTAAGGCGCCTTGCGGCACTCCGTGGGCAACTGAGCGGAGAGCAGAGGAGAAAGGGGCAATGGGCACTATTTCAGATCTATTGCAAAGGAAGTAGGATATCCAGTTCAGAGCCATCTCCCTAATGCCTTGAGTATGTCTCTTAGTCAGTCTGGGGAGTCTTTGTAAATTCCACCAAATCATGCATCTCTGTGTTGTAGTGTTGGCTGCATATGTGACAATGATTGCCTTTTGTATCTACTAATGCCTTATTAGTATGTCTATCCATGTCATCTGGTTGATCATCCCAGTTGAGTTGCCATTATCAGATTAGTGGAATATCTTTGGGTAAAATGTGTAGTATGGTGTCCGATGTATTGGGATGGGTAGAGTCTAGACAGGAGATGACAATGCATGATGACATTTTACAAACAAAGCTAAATCTGTAATTATTTAAAAAAACAAAAGGCATATTTTATTTTAGCTAATCATTTGAGAAAATAAGTAATTCTAATATAAACATTGTACTAGAATTCAAATATCGTTAAACAGTCCAAATGATCAATTTCACAATTTTAAATGTGTTTGCAATGTATTACACACTCCAAAATATTCTGTTTGTAAGTGTTTGAATAAAACAATTAATCCAGAGTAGTTCATACAACTTTAGCCCTTTAACAAATAAGACAAAAACGTGCTTGCCTTTCGTGATTGGTATTGAAGAAAAATTAAATCTTGGCCAGTAGAGTGTACCCAATTGAATCAGCAGTGTTGATAGAACTTTGGAAGCAAGTGCTATTTTATACGATTGGTTCCTGGGGTGATTATGCAACATGTAGATGGATCCTGCATGGGCAGTTCTTTGGTTTGTGTTAATTGTATTCATCTGCCTTTGCCCTACTAGACACATGCCCAGTACAGATGTCTAGCCGTGTGTGCAGACAGATAGTATCACGTCTTTGAATTTAGAATACCTTTGATAATCAAATTGGCCCAAAGGCTGACTGGTATGAAAGGTTGGGACATCCTGATGATTTCTCATGTGCTATTGTAGAAAGGTTGCTCTAGACCTGGTTATGCACCATGTATGTAGAGCATGGATGAGCAATTCTTTGTTTGATATGTATGGGGGGGGTCATGCTTCAGATGAAGCACATCGCAAATACTGGCAGTAAATGTGTGTACTGCAATATCTTGGCAATCCTCCTCATTTTAAGTAATTTATATGGCGGAGGTGGGGCACAAAGTCGGCAAAACCTGACCGCCTAACTTTCCTCCTACACCATAAAATGCATGTACTTTAACACCAGCTTAAGCAACCGTACTTTGCAGGCAGCAAGTGCACTTGGCACTGCTGAAAATTGACTTTGAACTGATGACACAAACCTTGATTCATGGATCTGTGCAAAGTATATTTTTGAAGTGCAAAGCCAGTGCAAAGTCATTTTGTACTGCAAAACTTATTTTGAACTGACTTTGCATTGCTCAGTCTGTTTGTGAGTGTGAACTATAATTGTAATAGTTCTTTTATAACACCCTTAATACCAACAAGTAGTTTCTAAGCGCGGGATTGGGATTCAAACCTTTGTTGCGCTGCTTTGTCTTTCTTCCAAAACAAACGCGTTGCCCATGAGCTATCCTTCCTCCCTAGACTATGTACAGCCAGCCTTATGATTACTTCGTCTCCTTGCGTTTCTGCAGCTGTACAGTTATAAAACGGCTTGCATTTTCTGCAGTGATCTTCACACGTGCAATCTTCAATCTGCATGTGAAAGTTTACTTGATTCTCTATTTCATCATCAGATTCTTTAAGGTCTATGCATTCTTCCCTTTGACCACTCTTCTCAGCACGTCACGCTCACCTCCTGTGACATCACCAGCTTCTCTTTCTCTCATTTTCATATTCCTTCGGGGATCTCTTCCAGGAGATTGTCAGTTCTCTGAGATAGGGTTTTCTTAATGGATACCTTGTCTCGAAGACTTCTCGGAAAAGTCACAGTCAGTGGTGTTGTGCATGTCGCAACTTCTGGTTTCCAGCATACTGGTAGCATGGGGGCGGGACTTCCTGTAGAGGAATTCGGCTGCTCGACTACAAAGGGGAAGAGATTCCATAAAAATGGAAGAAGGTTGCCGGAACCCCTTAAATCTGACACTCAAAAGAGGAGAAGACAGAGGAACAGAGAAGAAGGGTGTGGGAAAGCATTTAGGGGCATGATGGATGCAGGAGCTCCTTTAAAACAGGAACACGGTTTCTTTGGTTTACATTTACACTCCCTACTTGTTTTTATTTTGGCCACCTGGTAGTATGGTCCTGAAATAACAGAAACATGATTTTCAATGCATTTCCATCTTGACCTGGTCATTGCTCTCTAGCACTTCTGAGACATTCTTCACAACACCAACAAAGATTTTAAAATAAGATTTCGATCCTGGAAGCATGCCAAATAAGTTAGGTAAGGTGAAGTACATTTTTATAATGATGGCTTGCTAGGTGTTTTTTGAGAACTTTTAATAAGTCATCTTCCCCAATCTACATATACCACTGAATTTCTCTCTGGGATCTTAACATACAAGGAGCATCTCTTTAATAAAGCAGCCCATGCAGGTAAATTCGTGGTCCTTCTTCAAGTGAAGCTTTTACATTATTTAACGTAACTACTAGGTTTAACAGAACTCCGCAATTACCAGTGTTTTTTTTTAATGTACCAACAGACCATTCATATATTATTAAAGGTATCCCTAATACCCACACAGCTGAGAAAACTAATTAATGTAGCGCTAAGAAAAACTGAGCATCAAAGGAATTGCCCACTTGTCAAACAGGTCAGCTGTTGATTTGCCTTAGATTCAGAACGAAGAGCGCTGGCTTACAACAAATGATATGATATGATGTGGCTATTATAACGCGCCTTTACACAAGTGTTTCTATGTGAAATGTAGAACCACATCACATTTAATGTGTGTTATTATCAGAACGAATACTGTTCCTTGTTGCTTATCTACACAGTTCTTAACAGGTTTAACATTAACGAATCAATGAGTAATGAAAGAGCTGTAAGTAATATATTATGAATGGTGATCTTGACACCCCAGTTTTGCCAGGATGGATGTTTTTTTCTAAAGAATGCTTCAGTAGCTTTCAAATGGCTTTCCATAATAAAGACTTTTGTTAAATGGAGTTCCTTGTTTTTGTTGCACACCAGTTTGCAAACAAAGACTTTGATAAGTCTGTGATGAGGTGCATTCCTGAGGTAGTGTTATTTCATGTCCATCCGCAGACTTCACGCCCGCCATTGCTGTCATCGCTCCATGATTTTTGGCAGATTGCTTTTGTCCAGGATCATAGAGTCATGAGTGAGCCTTCCTGTGAAGATGTCAGCATGACAGACAATGGCCCTCATTACGACCCTGGCGGAATTCGCGGTGCAAAATGCACCGCGGAGCATGGCGGAAAGCCGCCGATAGCGCCATGGGGGTTGGCGGATTTACCACCCCATGCCGACCTTGGCGGAGCGGTAAATACCCAATCCCCATTTTACCCTTCCCCATTCCCATTCTTGCCCCATAGGGTATAATGGGAGTGGGGAAGGAGTTAATTACGCCGCCGTAAAGTACGGCGGCGTAATTAACAACGAGGTCCCTTAGCGCCATGGTTTTCTCCGCCCGGTAAAACCAGGCGGAGAAAACCTCCATGGCGCTAAGGGAACTCGTAGTACGGCGGACGGGTCCGCCGCGATTACCGCTGGCGGTATCCCACTCCGCCAGGGTCGTAATGAGGGCCAATGTCAGTGCTGATGGTGTGCTGCATGCCCCTGTACGGTAAGGCCTACTCTCTTGCCCTGGGTGGTAGAACAAGGGCCACGCTCGTGCAGTCCAGTGCACCTCCCACATTGGTGAAGCATGCTAGGGCATAACATAAGATTAATGCCATTCATGACAACAAGGCCAGTGAGAGATGTTATATGGTGACCCATCCGGTGGTTCATGGTGGTTAATACTTCTGACAGGATGCGAAAAAGCAGGGCTAGGTGGTACCCTGTGCCAAGACGTCACTGTGTGCTGGAAGATTGCAGTGGTACATACGTGGAGAATTGTGAGCAGCTTCAATAGGGAGGGCAAGCATGGTATACTTTCCCATTTGGACTTTAGGACATCCTCTATTTCTTCCAGGAGGGAGTAGATAGTGCGCATGTCCATTCCAGAATAGTCAATGTGAGGAATGATGGGAGTTGTAGTCCAAGACATCCGGCAAGGTGCAGTTAGCAGACACTGGCGTGGGTGAAGAGGACCTGTTGGCCTAGGTGCGCCAACCACTGCCTTTACACACTAGGCTTGCATGCCCTTTGCATCCTTGTCCCTTTCCTCCTGACCTTCTATGACCTGACCTGGTGCTGCTGTGGACTGCAGGGCGACCTGATGGCTAACTGCAGTTGGCGGCTGGGCTACCTGCTGGAGGTTGAATGGCAGGTTTATGAGCTACCTGCAGGGTGCCTCCTGTTCCTGCAAGCCCAACAGAGCAGCTGCCAGGATTAACTGCAGTTGCCTCACGACATGTCAGGACATGTCGATCATGCTGCAATGTACAGAATGTTGAGGTTGTCTTCATTGTTATGCTGTTTCAACCCTTCAATTGATAAATGGTCGCATGTGTTGGTTGCAACATGAACAGCTTTGGCTGGTAGGGACCTCTTGCGTAACTTCCCACCCATCTTCACCTCTTTTTATCAAGGTAATATTGGTTGTTAAAACATGAGTGATAGGTCATCATTGTTAACTCGGCCATATTTCCACAAAGAAAATGCAGGCGGCATGGCCGCAAGTTGCTAAGCGGTGAAGGTGCAGGTTTCCCTCGTGCAAAAACAATACCTGGCCACTGACTGCATGTGTTCCCATTCAACAGCTCTCCCACGTGTGCATCATTAACATACAGAGCAGAAATAAACATGCAAAACCCCTTTGCATGTTATTTCTGCTATGTGCACAATCAAAATTAACATCAGTCTCTACTTTTGTAGGCTAGATGGGCCACACCTTTGTCACACAATAACAATAATGTGTTATGCTAACAGCTTCACATCACATCACAATCTTTTGGTTTTACCTTTTCTCTACAATGTATTTTAATTCATGTTTTGTTGTATAGGTATTTTATATAAGATTGAAGATGTGTATGAAACCAACCATGAGCAACCTAGTGAATTGAATTTTCTAGACAGATGGAGTTGGTAAATTGTGGCATTTTGGAGAAAAGGAAAGCTCACGTGAAACAAGGGATTAACCTACAAATCGTGCTGCACTGAAGAAGAAGCTATCAGGCACACTCCCCCATCCCGCACCCACCAGAAACCTATTTGTTTTTGTTCTCCTGCAAAGAAGATTGTAAAGCATTAACCAAAATTACACGAGAAAGAGATTATTCTACTGCTGAATTTAGTCAATGAACCAGTGGCTATTTCCGCTGATGCTGATTTAAAAACGAAGGCGTTTGGGGGCAGATGAAATGTGTGAGATATTGGGATGTACCAAAAAGGCCAGTTACATACGAATAAGAAATACATTGTTGCCATACATTTGTATTTATTTTCCTTAGTTGGATAACACAATATTTTAGCGGGTATAGTGCTTTACCTGTCGGGAGAAATAGATTAACACTGTTCTTCGCCAAAATACAACGACGAAATAAAAACGACGCTTTGTTTTTTCTCCTTGATCGTTATGGCTTTATGGAATTCGGCAGCCTCAATAGTACAGCTTGCGGGAAATACTTTTCACCAAAGAAACTCCAGGCCTTGAATTTTAAAGGTTTACGTAAGCGTTTCGCAATGTAGTCTCGATTCCTGATGACAATATCGAAAAATGTAGGAGATAAAGTATGTGTGAAATAATAAAGTTGTTTTGCCATCATTGGGTAGCTTTGCACATCCACTGAACATATTAAGGGCCTGATTCACAGAATGTTTTGCTATGTGATTGCTTTAGGCAGAGTTTGTATGCAGTACCCTCTGGGACCACTACACACAACTAGGACTACAGGTGTAAGCAAAACCAACCTTTGGTATAAGTCTGTACCACACAGTTTTTGGTAGCAAGCTGAGCAGCCAGGCTTATCTCAAGCAGGAATGTGAGCTTGTATGGGTGTTACACAAAGGTCTACAATGACAAGTATTCAGATACACACTTATACTCAAGGTTTCTTGGTAAAACACTACTTAATTTATTACACAATCATTTATAAAGCATTCACTAAATAGGGCAACCGATATCACACACAAATTATACTACAATACTGAATAGTAAGCAGTTGAGCTCCCTTGATGTAGGAGCCAAATAGTATTGAAGTAGGAGCAAAAAGGCATAAGTTAACAAAACAAATATTACAGCTACTCTAAAACAGTGCAAATAGTTTGAGTTCACCAGAGGAGTTGATTCAATGTAATAGGTAGGCCAAAGTCAATGGGCTAGTGTCTTGTATAAGTAAAAACGGTTCTGGGATGTAAAACGGAAAAGTCTTTGCCACGGTTCTTAGAAGTAGTTCACGGAAGAAAGGTTCATATGTTGGGCCACAAGCTGACTTGGCCTGCAAGTTGCCAAAGTTTCAGGAACTTTCACTGTGAGAGGTGAGTTCTCTCGGTCGGGTTTTCACAGTACCTTATATTGAAGAAAAAGATTCAGCTGAAGACTTCTGTTCCTGGAAGTTCCTGCAGATCTCGCTGTTCCTGAGCCTCAGTCGTGGGGACAAGAGGGAGGATGTTGGGGGACTCCTGCACTGCACGGGGAATGGTCACAAAGCAGGCAAATTGGCAAATCTTTGATTCCAGTTGCTGTTCCTTCAAGCACACAAGCTGGTGTCCTTCTCCCTGGTTAATCCTAACCAGCTCCGAGAATGGTATCCAGGTGGCTTATGAGTTGATTGGTCCTACCAACTCAAAGGAAGAAGTCATCCTTGAAGGGGCTTCTCTGTCGAGATGAACGTGGCGATTCGGACCTGCAGCAGGACTCCACCGGGCAAACCAATGGTCCAGTAGTTGCATCAGCCATCCTCTTCCAGCTCGTCTTCGGTTCTTTTGTTCCAGTGGTCGACTCTGCCTTCCAAGCCAAGAGACTCACCTTTTAAAAAGTTTTCTCCCTTTCATTCCAGCCTAGCTGCCACTCACCGAGCAGGGTGGCTTTCCTTGCTGGACAGTCAGCCAGCCAATCACACCAGAGTGCATTTGGTTCTCCTAAGAGACTAAGCACAGGGAGTTTCAGGCACCTCCCTCACTTCCTGCCTACCCCAGACACTCGGACGCCAGAGGCGGTACTTCAGTCCTGAAGCCCGCCAAAGGCATAGAAACAAATGGACCAAACCTAAACGGACCTTTCCAAAAAGAAATGGTGAAAAAAGAAGACCAGGACCTGTTTAAACAAAGGGGCTCAAGGCGCCATCATGAAAGACATAGCTCCCGCGATTTTTAGCTACCAGTGTTCGCAGTTAGGAAAAACCATGGTAGTTCATTGTAAAACCACTGCCACCAGCCATTTCGATAGGAAAGGGTAGCATTTGGCTGCTGCATGAGTTTCTAGACGTAGGGGATACTAGGTAACCCTTCCAGCACTCTATTGTAAGAGAGTTTGTGCTGGGTCTAGGAATTTAAAAAGACTAGTAAAGTCAATTTAACTTTACATTCTCTGGGAAACAGTAGTTTATCCCAGAGAAGGTATTTTAACCTTGGGACAGCCTAAAAAGCTTCCCTGTGTCACTGCATTGAGGGTGCTGTGTAACACACATGAAAAGATGATGCCTATGGAGTTATCTAAAACTCACTAATCAAAGAACACAACAGTAAAACACACATCAAAATACATGAGAGAGTGGGGAAAAAAATGCTCACAGTCTCCCCAGGTAAAAAAAAAAATCAAGTCCTCAATATCCAGCAAAGTTGCTGGGGTCTCTAAGGTGAAGGGTATTAGCACTTTTATGAGAATTCTTTCTAACAGATTGCACCATTATAAAACACTTCCATGAATCAGGCCCTAAATGTTCTGAGAACAACTCCAGTGGAGACATTGGGCCTCATCACGAGTTGGGCGATAACGCCGGTGCTAATAGCGCTGGTGCTATCTGCCCTACCGCCAAACCCCCCGGCGCTATTAGCGCCGGATCATGGGTTTGGAGGTAATGGAAGTCCCTATTCCCCACTGAGCCCATTCGGGAATGCCCCAATTCCCATTGGGCTCAATGGGGAATTTTCGCGCTCGGAGCTGGGGAGAAATCGACTGAAGCACTGATTTGGCAGACCCTTAAATCCGGCAGTAATAGCGCTACCGCCGGACTTAAGGGTTACAGCCAAACTCGTGATGAGGCCCATTGTGTTGCGAACTGGGCGTTACATCACTCCGGTCATGCTGGCTATCCAAACGTTGTAAACTATATTTTTCGTTGGTATTGAGGAAACATGAGGACACTACATAACTATACTGGCTATGAAGTTGTCCAGTGACTATCCCAATAACTTCTTGTTGCCACTCGAGAATACAGCATGCACTCACTTTAAGAACATTGACTTTGCTATGTACAGCATTATCGAGATGACTGATTATTTGAACCAATTTAAGAAGAAAACTTGGATGTGGGATAGATCACAATCTATACAAAGGTTACATGACAAGAAACTTTATTGTGAATACAGCTACCAGAGTTTTCCCAACAAGGGCCCTTGTACATAGCTATTAAAAATACGTGATAGTAAGATTAGGGAATTTATAAACTACCTCCATTTCAATATTTTGCCAATTTATGAATGTGCAGGGAGTTGCATTGGTGTTCCGCTACATGACAGAGTTTGCAGACTATGCTCTGGGGAAGTGGAATCGGGCCGCCACAACTTAACGCAATGCCCAGTGTTGAAGGCGTAATATCAAAAGGCTTAATCTGCTTTTGTGGGGGACATCCAGAATACTCAGGAGCACCAGTTTAGGAGCACCTTGTTTGGTGCTTCCTCACTGGTCGTTAAGGGAGCTGGGTTTTGTGTTTGGAAGGAGACTGTGCAAGTATTGATAAATCATTAAAGCAGGCTCGTAATGTGAACAGTTGAGTTTTCACTGGTAAGAAGATGTGGTATGCTTCGGTTTAGTGAAATGATATCACTCATCAAATTAGATTAATAGGAGTGGCAGCAATGGTGTACTGAGTACTACTAAGGAAATTCATTGATGTTTTTTCTTCATTTATTACTATTATTACTACATGTTTATAATTGTATGATTGCATAATATTGTTCTAATTTTATCTTTTTAATCAATGTGAAGTTTGTTCATTTGATTTTTCTTATTTGTTTTTCTTTTCTTTTTAATGTTAAACTGTGCCTAAGATTTGCAATAACTAAGTGCACCAACAAAAAAAAAAGATAGGTGTTTTGCCCCACTAGGTTTTGCTGAAGGGACAACTACGAGGGAAAACTAAAATGTATCTGTTTTTGTCTGTGTTTTGCTATTTTCTTTAATACTGGTAGCATTTCAGGTGTACATGCACACACCCTTAATACCTTGAGACCATTTAACACATTGTGAACAGATTATTTGTTTTAGTATTAATTTAGTGATAGCAGAACAGCCACTTCCAGGGGTCTGTGCAATATTTTTCCAAAACATAAGCAAAAGACACTTGTTTGTCAAATTGGCAATATGACACATTCAAATAAGCTCTGCAAATGTAAGGCAAAAGAAACATGTATTCGTATTTGCGTTTGTATGTATTAAATGAATAAGGCCCTTGCCTATAGTGTTAATATAATTAGCTCCTCAGTAATGGAGATGCATCTTTCAGATTCCGAGTTGGTGTTATTCACCATTATTGTCTCCCATTGCCCTCATTGGGACCTGGAGGAGTGATTGCTGGTGGACATTATTCTGGCAATTATTCCTCCCTTTTGCTGGACGAAATACCTCCAAGCAAATGCAGGTTTCCTTGTGATTTTCAATGATTATTGTGAAAATTGTGCTCGAATTAGGCAGTTTTATCTGCTTGAAGTGACACGTTTACAATTACATGCATATTATTTTCAATGTGTTGCATATTGTTTTCATCCAAATGATCCCTGTTTAAACTCTAGGCATACAGCTTTGTTGGAGGGTGCGTAAGATTTTGTGAATGATTTGTGTCCATGCGGTTTACAAATCATGCCATGGAACGGGATGGACTTTTGGTGACGTGCTCGTAACATATTGGTTAACACTGTAGCCAATTAAGAAAGCTAATGTTTTTTATGTGGATAATATACTGTTTGTGATTGAAGCAGCACCTTCATGACTGGCGGCCTTGTACATTTGAAACATGATGAAAGTTCAACTTGCCAACAAAAAAGTGTGGTTTTGTTGCTAAAACTGTTGTAACATTGAAACTTTTTTCCAATGAACATTGGTTGAATAAGGCCAGAGGTATGATGCTGTCAGAGGGCTGCAAGACCCCTTTCAAACTAGGGTAGGCTGCCTTCAACGGCCATACCAGAGCCATATATACCTCAAAGTTGGTGTGAGGGCACCCAGAGGGACCAGCATCCCTGGCTCCCGGGTACGTAAGGAGTCATGCATTTGTATTGGTTCCCCTTTCCTTATCAGTGTACCTATCAACCTATGTTCTGGTCAGGTTTCCCTTTCTAATGTTTTCGGTGATTCCCTGGGAACAGGGTGAACCGAACAGCCTGGTATCTTGACACAATTGACTACAGCTACCAGCATGCAGAGGACTTTTGGAATGGATCCCAGGAAACAGCCCAGACCAGGGAGAAACGAAAGGACTACTAGTACAACAATGCACCAACCAATAACCAAATACCCAATAGCTTCTTGTGAATGCGCTGCTTTGTAAGGACTGCCTGTGGCTGGAGACGCTGTTCTGTCTTCTTCTGCCACGCTCTTCTGCCTGTTTGCCTGCTGCCTGCTGTCTAACAACGCCGGCGAATCATGGACAACTGAGACTTTCTCGAATTTCTTCTAAGTCCTGGTGCCTCCGCCCACATTGCCCAGAATTCATTTATACCCAAAAACTTGTGCTTCATGCGTGCGTGCTTCTTCTGAAAGTGCTACCTTTTGAGGGCTGTCTGTGGCTGGAGACGCTGTTCCTTCTGCTTCTGCCATGCTCTTCTGCCTATTTGGCTGCTGCCTGCTGTCTAACAACGGTGGCGAATTGTAGACAACTGGTACGACTTAGCTAAGCTTCAAGAGACGCTGCAGCTGCAGTACAACTGACTTTCAGGCTAATTACTACATTTGTTTTACCACATACAGAGACTTTCTGGAATTTCTTCTAAGTCCTGGTGCCTCCGCCCACATTGCCCAGAGTACATTTATACCAAAAAACGTGCGCTTCATGCGCGTGTGCTTTTTGTCAAAGCCCTGATTTGTAAGGTCTGTCTGTGGCTGGAGACGCTGTTCCGTCTGCTTCTGCCACGCTCTTCTGCCTGTTTGCCTGCTGCCTGCTGTCTAAAAACACTGGCGAATCGTGGAAACTGGTACAACTTAGCTAAGCCTAAAGAAATGCTGCAGCTGCAGTGCAACTGACTTTCTGGCTAATTACTACTTTTGTTTACCACATACAGTGACTTTCTGGAATTTCTTCTAAGTCCTGGTGCCTCCGCCCACAATGCCCAGAATTCATTTATACCAAAAAACGTGTGCTTCATTCGTGCGGACTTCTTGTGAAAGCGCTGCTTTGTAAACGCTTTCTGTGGCTGTCTATGGGTAGCTGTGGGCGGCGGGGGAGACTTTCAGTTAAACGTTTACTGAAGCTGAGAGGAAACAAAACATACTTGGTTTCAGTAAGTCAACACTTGAATTGTGATGATGGTTGTATTAGACTGAAATTGTTAACATGTTGTGGCAAGATACTGTTATATCCGCCCTACGTCCCGCAGCGCGGTGACGTAGGGCCGTCTAATAAAAGCCCTGCCCCCGACAGTGGGAGGCAGTTCCGGGCGAACACAGTACAGCGCGCGGGTGTCTTTTTGTCCGCGCTCCTGCTGATGCCGCGCCCTAGGCCGCGCGGCCTCCTGGACCGGAGCCAGCCCCAGGTGCGGGGCCCTCCGGAATACTGATACGTAACAATGGCGATGAGGAAGTGAACGAGCAACCAAGCGCTCGAGAACAATTTACACGCGGATGCCCCACGGACGTCCCAAACGAATTTTTGGACACCCGGTGGGGGCCACAGAGACCACGTGACCCCCACCCCAAAAAAAAAAAAAACATTTTTCTCTCAAGCCCTCGGGGGTCGAGAATTTTTTTTTCTTCTCTCTTTCTCCCGCATGGCGCACATGCCACAAGGCGCCCATCGGACGGCGCACAAGTGCCAGTGGGCACATTCACCACGAAAGAACATTCCTCACTGCAAAGTGCGGATGAACCCATAAGGCAGGACAACATCAGGCCAGCACGACAGCACAAACAACAAATCGAAGGTACATGACACCATGGCGGCTGGGACATCAACTCCTGGACCCTCCACGCCGTCCAGGATCGCGGCAAACCTGTCGATGGCGTCGCCACCACCCCGCACACAGGGCAGTTCGTCGACGCTGGTACAACCCTTCGACCCGTTCACTGACCCATCGTCCAGTGGACCCAGATGGCAGTTATGGCTACAAAAGTTCGAGATGGCCATGGAATGCAAGGACATCACGTCATCCAGAAAGATGAAAGCTCATCTACTCCTCAGTGTGGGCGACGAGGTGCTACGCATCTTCAACTCCCTGAACATTGATGATGGCCAAGACGCATACCTGAGTGCAAAGGACGCTTTAACGGCACACTTTCTCCCACAATTGAATCCAGACTATGAGACCTTCATTTTTTGCACGACCATCCAGGCCACTGATGAGACTCTAGACGCCTACCACACGAGGCTGAGGAAACTGGCCATGTCGTGTGAGTTCACGAACACTGAGAGGGAGATTAGAAGACAAATCATAAATGGCATACATTCGGAGAAGCTGAGGCGACTCGTACTCAGTGAGAAAGGCATCCCTCTACAACGCATCCTGGAACTGGGTCGACAGAGGGAGCTTGCCCACTCCAGGGCCGCCAACATGGAAGCAACACTACAGAAACTGCAGCCGTCCCTCTCCACAGCAATGGTCGCCCAGATCTCCGACAGACAATTTACGAGAGGTGAAGTTGGCGGCAGCCACACCCAGAACAGGTGGCAACCTCGAGTGCCAGGACCGACGGAATGTGGGTGGTGTGGTGGCCAAAGACACGGAAGGCGAAACTGCCCGGCACAAGGCACCACGTGCGGAGCGTGCGACAGGAAGGATCACTACGCGAAAGTGTGCAGATCAGCGAACACGCCGCTGCAGCCCCCGCAAGGCTCTCAGGAAAAGGGGTCACCGAAAAAAAAGAAGCAAGCCAGCGCAAGGAAGGTTGCAGTAGTCAACTCCTCGACAGAAGAGGAAGGGGATGATCTCTCAGCCCTACGGCAAACGGCAGGCACGGAGAGCGAAGGAAAGGGCTGAAAGGTATACCTGGTATCTACACTGAACCAGGGTCCAGTACCACCGCCAAGAACCGCCAGGCGACGAAGATGCACGGTCACCATCCAAGGCCAGTACGTACAGATGACCATCGACACGGGAGCCTCGGTAAACGTCATGCCAACCAGTGTTTTCCAAACCCTAACACCACCACCTGAGCTCAAATCCGCAGACACCCGTCTGTTTGCCTACGGCAGCCGGAGACCCCTGCCAGTTATCAGGAGGTTCCGCACCACTCTTGAACATGGCAAACATAAGGTGTGGTCAAAGATATATGTCGTGAAGGCGGGAATCGAAAGCCTACTGAGCGGAGATGCGGCTGAAGTCTTGGACGTGGTCAAATTCATCTGCCAGATTGACAACGCAGCCGAAGTCGAGAACTTTCTCAAGCAACACCCCAAGCTACAGAAGGGGATAGGCTGTCTCAAGGGAAAGACTATCAAATTACACATTGATCAATCAGTACAACCACATGCGGTGAGACACCGGAGGACACCGTTCCACATGAGGGAACAGGTAGAGAAAGAGCTAAGGACACTGGAAGCTGCCGGCATCATTGAAGGGGTCACGGGACCAACGCCGTGGGTCTCCCCGATGGTGGTCACCAGGAAGCCCAAACAGCCCAGAAAAGTCTGGATCTGTATTGACATGCGCCTGCCCAATGCGGCCATAAAAAGGGAACGACACATAACACCAACAATCGATGAAATCATCACCGACCTCACTGGGTCATGTGTGTTCTCAAAGGTGGACCTAAAGGCGGGGTACCACCAACTCAAGCTCCACAGAGAGTCGCGCTACATTACCACTTTTTCAACCCACCTAGGTCTGAGGAGGTACAAGCGCCTGAGTTTCGGCATCTCATCGGCCGCGGAAGTCTTTCAACAGACCATCCAGGAGGTCATCAGAGGCATACCAGGGGTATTGAACGTGAGTGATGATATCCTAATACATGCACCAGACACCAAGGAACACATCACGAAACTCAAGACACTCCTGGGCAGGCTGGAAGAAGCTGGACTCACAATCCATCGAGAAAAGTGCGAGTTCCTAAAATCGGAAATCACCTTCTTTGGGTACAAATTTGACCGCACCGGCATCTCACCTGATCCACAAAAAGTGGCGGACATCCAAGCTGCTAGTCCCCCAGCGACCCCCACCGAAATACGCAGTTTTCTGGGAATGGCCACATACTGTGGCAGATTCATTCGAAACCTAGCAACCCTATCTGAACCGCTACGAGAACTAACAAAGGTCAGCACTAAGTGGGACTGGGGGCAGGAATGCCAGGAAGCCTTTGAGAGCATTAAAGACTCCCTGTCGACTGAAACCAAGATGGCCTACTACGACACGGACCTCCCGACAGAACTATTCGTGGATGCCAGCCCAGTAGGACTTGGAGCAATCCTGATGCAGGTCACAAAGGAGGGCGAGAAAAGACCAATCGCATATGCATCCAGGGCACTCACAGCAACGGAACAAAGGTACTCCCACATAGAGAAGGAGGCCATTGCCGTACTATGGGGGTGTCGACACTTCCACATGTACCTGTATGGGCGCAAGTTCACGGCAATCACTGACCACAAGCCTCTACTACCAATCTTCATCGGGTCATCGGCGCACCCACCGGCCAGAATCACCAAGTGGCTGCTACACCTCCAGCAATATGATTTCGAACTTGTCTATCAGCCGGGCAGTGGCAACCCGGCGGACTTCCTTTCAAGACACCCACGACCAGCTACTCAGCAGGAAGTTCTAATCGCCGAAGAAACGGAGAAACACATTTGCCAAGTGGTTCGCGCCATGAGGCCCAAAGCGGTAAACATTGAGGACATTGCAACAGAAACCCAGAATGACCCCTGTTGCAACCTGGTAAAAGATGCCATCATGTCAGGAAACTGGAAGGAATTCATGACGCACACCCGCAACAGAACCGAGGGGGCTAGGGAGTTCCTATCTGGCAGGTTCACGGTTCGACAGGACCTCTCAATCACCAAAGGAGGGCTCCTGCTAAGGGGAGATCGCATTATCATACCCCCAAAGTTGCAAGACAGGATAGTAGCCTTAGCACGTGAAGGACACCAAGGTCTCGCAAGAACAAAGGCCCGGGTCAGACACAGGGTGTGGTTCCCTCATATCGACGATCGTGTCGAAGGCCTAGTAAACACATGCTTGCCCTGCCAAATAACGGGTGGGCCCCCAGATCCAGAACCAATTCTGTCGGCCGAGCGCGGCCGGGCACGATGGGAAGCGATCAGTATTGATTTTTGCAAAATCAGAGAGGGTCTACATCTACTGGTGGCAATCGATGATCACTCACGCTATCCAGAAGTCAAGATACTGGAGTCCACCGCCGCGGAAGTGGTCATCCCGGTGATAGAAAAGATGTTTGCCACTCATGGTCTGCCCACAACTATCAAGAGTGACAATGGACTCCCGTTCACAGGGGAAGAATTCAAGCAATATCTACAGGAACTGGGCATCAAATACCACCACATCATGCCAAGGTGGCCACAGGCCAATGGGGACGTCGAGCGTTTTATGAGGACCATCAATAAGGTGCTAAGAGTATCAAGGGCAAACGCCAGCCCGTGGAAGATCGACCTATACCGGTTCCTGCGGAACTATCGGGTCACCCCACACAGCACCACGGGCATACCACCTGCTGACCTCATGTTCGGAACAATCATCAGATCGTCGATTCCCCATCACCCAAGCAGGACCCCCGATGACGTCGATAATGCCCGCATGGAAATGAGGAGAAGACGTGCCAATGCTCACATGACTGCCAAAAGAAGAGCAAGGCCGTCCGACCATCGAGTGGGTGACCAAGTCATCATGTTACGAAACCCCACGAAGTCCAAGCTAGACATCAGGTACGAGGAACTGCCATGGACTGTCAGCAACCGGCGCGGGACCATGATAACTGTGACCCGGGGACGCCGGAAAGTGACAAGGAATGCCTCCTGGTTCAAGCCCGTGCCCTGCACTCTCTGGACGGATCGCGAGGGCCCTCAAGACGACGACAACTTACAACAGGACAGCGAAGAGCCGGCACAAGACCCAGAGGAAGAAGCCGCATGGGACCGCAGCTGGCAACCAGAGAGCCTGCCCGGCAGTGGGGACACACGCAGGGAAGGTGAGCAGATTCACGAGCCGAGCGGGGACAGCCCCCAGGTGAAGCGGTATAGTCTGAGAACCAACACGAGGCCGCCCGCAAGGCTGAATGACTATGTATGTTGAGCAGGACACCGTCGCCTGGCATCCCACACAAGGGGGAGATGGTATAGTGTGAAAAGAGAACTGTGTCAGGAGGTTGAAGTTGAGTATGTTGATTGTGTTGATGTTAAGTTTATTTGAAATAAAGGAGGAATGTTATATCCCCCCTACGTCCCACAGCGCGGTGACGTAGCCCCGCCCCCGACAGTGGGAGGCAGTTCCGGGCGAACACAGTACAGCGTGCGGGTGTCTTTTTGTCCGCGCTCCTGCTGATGCCGCGCCCTAGGCCGCGCGGCCTCCTGGACCGGAGCCAGCCCCACGTGCGGGGCGCTCCGGAATACTGATACGTAACAGATACGTATTAATTAGTGGCGGTAAACAAGTACGCAGTTAATCTTTATATATTCATCTCATGGTGACACGGGCACCGCAATTTACATCTGTTTATTTACATCTCACTAGCGGTGCGACACGAGCAAAATACTGTTATTTCATAGTAATCAATAACACACGACCGTGGCGCTCTTTTAGAGCGAATGTTCATCACGCCATGTACACTAAAAACGTACATGCCTACCAGTGCTTCCCATACTAAGAACACTCACCTCCGTAGCCCGCATTCAGTGAGGCGTGTCTCGAAAAAAGCCACCACACTGACCCTGGTAAATACAAAAAATCAGGGGGTGGCCGATTTCCAAGTGGTTTGTGTTGCACGCACCCTAGGTGAACTCAGTCTGCAAGCTGCTCTGACTATGACTACAACAACAAGAGACCAACTTGAGGCAGAGACCCGGCAAAAGACTGCAGTGAAAAAGTTATGATAATTGACTCTACGATCAGAGAAGGATATGATGATTTGCAACGACAAATCCAAGCGAATGCTATGAGTACAGCGCTGTACAGAACCCGAGAAATAAAATGGGCATAACAAGCTCAGTTATAGCCCCGAGGACGAGGGAGGTTGAGAATAAACGATCTGAAAGAAACAGATCCACCAGCTCACCAAATCACATTTCCTCATCGGATGGAAATGTGAATTTCTCAATGCCACTGACCATCAGCCCTCCTGCAACCACAGACTCAGTGCACCTTCCCATTGCTGAGATGACACTTCAAGCAAGTTATTTAGAGTCCGCGAACGTTCAGAATCTTTCACGTTCACTGTCCATTTTCCACCAGGACATTTGCGACCTATCAAATGTGTCAGTGTCCTTCGTGGCTCCGACCCCAAGGCGTCCATTTGCATCATCAAAATACAAAGAAGACAACAAACAACGACCTCTGCTTGAAATAACCTTGACAGTAATTAACATGGCTCTAACCAGCTCTGGGGCGTTTGTTTGAAACCTTGGACCATAAACTGACACAGCAATCGTTACAAATCAAGCAAATTACAGATTGGATTTCTAAATATGAATGCACAAAGTCTGATGAGTAAACGGCACCAAAGGGACGCACTAAAACTGGCTTATCCTCCCAACATATTGCCACTCACCCAAGAAGTCACTCTTGGCAGTTGGACGGATTATCATGCAAAGCCTCAGAGTCAACACAGCAACACAATAAGGCACAAGTCCTTGTAACGCCAACCACAACTACTACTATCAGGCAAACCCACAATAACGACAAAGCCAAATCTACACAACATACATTGATTATGAAATGCCGGGCGGTGCCACACAAACAGTTTACACTGTGTCGGGCAAACACATTGAGCATCTTTGAAGATACTCCAACACTAGATGGTATAACTTCGATCAAAACTGACCAAGTAGAATTTATAAATCTATATGATCCAACGACAGTTAGATTGTGGATTCCCCCAGGCTTAGTATTAAACATGATCTGGTTGGCAAAAGTGGACTTGTTTAGGCTGGGATTTATCATATCACAGGACCTCCCAACCAACAACAATGGAAATAACTTACACCACACAGTAGAAACATGTGTGTGTGTGCCTGCCAAAACTCAGCACCCCAGATGCTTAAAAACGCACAACAACCATAACAATGCGCTACTGAGGAGCCGAAACATAGAAGAGAGCCTGGAAATACAAAAACAATCAACTTGGCTAGCTGGAACACTCGTGGGAAGGCCCATCTCATGACCTCGTCCGAAAATCGAATAAACGGTTTTGACATTCTCGCCTTTCAAGAAACTTGGCTGGTAAATATTCCTACCTGGAATTATCACAGTATCACTTTTTTGCCAGCAATTTTGGCCAAAAAGGTCGTCCAACCTCCAGACTTCTTATTGCAGTGAAGACAAGCACAGGATTCACTGTACAACCATGGTCACCCCAAATTACTTTATGCAGCTAGTCAAGATTCTTCATCAGGAGTGTGTCATGGCAATGATTCATTTCTACAGAAATCCTGTAGGCATTCCAGACAAACAATTCTTCAGAGACTTGGAAAATATGATAGATATAATTTCAGCTGATCGACAGGTCACTAATATCATCTTAGCTGGAGACCTGAACTTACGTTGTCTTGAAAAAACAATGATCAACCATACATCAGTACTCAGATGATCCACGTTGATGAATGAAAGAGGCCTTATAATGGGGAATGGGTCCTTACCAGGGGATCTGCGTCCACAAGCCACATGGGCCAGAAGATTGTCAAAAAGTACAATTCGCTATCTATATATACATAAGCAGTTGTACAACCAAGCAGACAAATTGGAAGTGATTGACCAAAAGGACCGCGACCACAACAATGTTAACGTTGCGCTGGCAGTGGCACTTTGAAAAAGCAGAAGAGGCAAGAGATCATTTCAATCATCAAATTTATATCAATAGCGCAGGTACACGATTCAAATAGAACAAATTAAAAATACTACATCTGAATGACACTCTTTTAACAAATGTCTCTCTATATGGAAACATCTTCTACACACTGGCACTTATTCCATTCAAGTCAAACAACAAAACCTCTATTAAGAACATGCCACAGAAGGCCCACTGTTTTGACTTAGAACAGAAAGAAAAGAAAGCTGACATTCGACTGAAAAGAAAGGCCATTAAACTCCTACCCGAAGTTGAAAGGTCGGGTGCATTACGAGTGGCCAAATGCCAATAGAGAAGTTGGACTTGAGGTCGGCAAGCAGCCAAGTATCAACAAGGTAGCGAGAACATACTGCAAGCTTTTACATCTAAGAGCACAGCGCTTATCTGGTCTATGCTCAATCAGGCAATAGGCAAAACTCAGAACCATGCTCAAATTAATGGAGTAACAGAACGGCAGTGGTTGGAGCATTTTCGTGCTTTATATGACATCACAGCATGGAACTCCACACAAAGCATACAAACATCATGCTCGCCTTGGCATTTCTGGATCTCAGTAGAAGACATCGAGAATTTCACCAATAATTCAAGTAGTTTGGGGCACTTGGGCAAGACAGGTTACGTAACTTTATGCTAAAGGCAAATCCACAAAATTGGTCCATAATCCTGCATAACATATTCTCTAATATCCTAGAGAAGAGGAGCATACCAGACTCTTGGCGCAAAGCGGTGATAATCCCAATTTACAAAAAAGGGGATTGATCTGTACCTGGAAACTACAGACCGATCTCATTGCTTGGTGTGGCAGGAAAGATCTTTACACGGTTTGTGCTGCAAGACTTTAATTTGTAGACTACTCAGTGTTGTAAACGTGATCCCCATCAGACTGGCTTTGTGGCTGGTATGGGGACATCCATAAACTTATCAACACTCTATGTTATTAAACATCATTGTCATGTGTCGAAACAACTTCTGTCCTTTCGTACATTGATTTTCACACTGCATTTGATTCTATATCTCGCCAACTTCTAATATCAAAATTACAGAAAGCACAATGCCCGAATACCATCATAGACATTATCAATGAGTTACACACGGGGACCCTGATACAACGGAGATTGAATGCTGAGGGCATGCTGTCTAGACCACTGCAAACTGCAAGGGGGCTGAGGTAGGGGTGTATACTTGCCTCAGCCCTCTTTAATTTCTTTCTGTCAGATATGCCTGAGATATTTGAAGATGTAATCACTGATTCTCCAAGGTTGGGACAAGAAAAAGTGTCAGCTCTTTTAGACGCCGATGACTTGGTGTTAATCTCAAAAACCCTTGTTGGTCTAAAAAACTTTTACAGGCTCTATCTTCTTACATAACCATGAATCAACTTACAATTAATATCAAAAAAACTAAAGTTATCATTTGTAATGCACCAAAAGTAAAACGAAACAGACTGAAATGGACATTGCAAGATTCTGAGATAGAGATAGTAGAACAATAAACATACTTGGGCATGAGAATTGACAACCAACCCACATCAGAGCACACCTACAAGTAATGGAAGTGGCAACCGCAATTTCACAGATCAAAATGATTCTACGCAAATACAGCGCATTTTCACTGTACCCGGCAACAACATACTACAGCCAGAAAACCTCACCAGTCTTACTATATGGCCAAGAGACATGGCGTATCCTCAATAAAACAGTTTTGACGAAACTAGAGGGTTATACTGGAGACAGGTTCTTAACCTCCCTCAATGCACACCCATGGCATACTTGTGTTATGATATTGGCCTAATTTTCTTAAATACCATATATCAATGGAGGCAATGTGCTCTGTTTAGAAAATATATCTAGGCTAAAGACAGAAAAACTTTACTCTTGTCACTATCTTCTTATATGCTTACTTCTACACATCAATTTGCTTTTAACTGGAGAAAAATGGGTTCTAACATAATGGCGGTTGCTTATCTAACCCTAGATGTTCTTTTAGAAAACCCAGAGAGAGCTAAAAGAAACTGTATCTGTACGACTGGACAAAAATGCGGAATCAATGCTGTGCATACAAAGATTCCAGCGAAATTCCTTTCACCGAAAAAAAGTTTTGTATTTACGAAGAGTACATAATTCGTTATCCATCTGTAACGCTCAGATCAGTGTTCATACACTTCAGATTTAACCTTTGGCCAACTAGATCGGTAATGTTAAAATGCAAATTGATCAGCAAAAAATACTAGAATTCTGCAGGTTTTGTAAAAATGCTGACCAAAAAGAAACATTAAAACATATTGGGCCTCATTACAGGGATGGCGCTAAGGGATTACCGGCACCTGTAAGGGCACCGGTGCTGGTAATCCCTTAGCGCCATACTACGAGGTCCCTCAGTGGGTCCCGTCCTTAATGTGTGGCCAGACCACACGTTAAAGAAGGGACCCGCTGAGGGACTTCAGGGCAAATAACGGTACCTCTAATAGCGGTACCGTTATTTGCTCCTTCCCCATTCCCATTGAGCCCTATGGGGGCTCAATGGGAATGGGAAATGGCCTTGGTGAAAGGGGAATTACCGCCCCACCAACCTTGGAATGGGGTGGTAATTCCCCCATTAACCAAGGCGGATTCAGTAAAATACCGGCGGCAACCATGGCGCTAATAGCGCCATGGTTACCGCCGTCCGTGTAATGAGGCCCATTGTCTTAAATTGTCCTGGTTTGAGAGAAGAGAGAGAGTCACATCTTCTCAAACATTACACGCAATTTAGAACATTGGAAGACAATGATGGGTGGTCTATGTTCTTTTTATCAAATCGCATGCCAATTTGTATTGAAGTTAAGAAGCCGTGTTTGTAGCATAAATGAATGTACAAACATAAAATGTAACACAATGTTCAAGTACACTTGTTTAGAGAAGTCGTAGTGGTGATGGTCACACTATGAAAACAAATAGCAATGTACATTAATGAACTGAATTTATATATTTTTAATGATTATATTATACAAGTTTTACCATCAAATTTAATGTGCTTGATAATGTTTAACATGATTAATTGGTAAATTCCTTTAATTCTTAAAACTGATTTCAATTGTACACTTTCTACAGAATGGTATTGTAAAGTTGATTATTCAGCTATAACAATAATAAAAAAATTAAAAAATTAAAAAAAATTGCCAAACCCACCCAGATCAGAAGGAAATAAATGGTTGCTCTCAAACAAATGGACAATCCTCCAACATTCAGAAGCCTAATGAGCCTAATGAGAGAACCAACACCTGCAACCCAACCCCAGACTGATTACAGGGGAACAGCAAAGCAGTAATCACATAGCTGGAATCAGCAAGGGCCTACATAGTTCTAGGAGAGACAAGGAAACTCTCCCCAAGCCATTTTTGGATAAGGGCTTACTGAATACACGAAGGACAAAAACGACAAATGATGCCAGAGACCGCATGGCAGGTTGGAAATAAAAGGAGACTGAAAAGGGAGCAGGAGTAAAGACCCTTACAGAGAGTCCCAAGTGGCATTACAGCTCCAAAAGGGGAGCAGTTGGGAAAAGATCTGAAATAGATTAGCCCAGGGCAGGAGTTCAATCAAATACCCAATGGGGGCTTGGAAAACCTTTTAGACAGAAATGGGAGGGCTAAAGAAGACTCAATCTGCAGTGCCATGTTTCAAGGTGAGGTCAGAGGTGGGGGACGAGGACCACAAGACCAGGGAGGAGATGGAAACTGGTGGAGGAAGAGTTGGTCTTGGTGTGTTTGGAGAGAGTTAATGTAAGGTGTTGGGATTGAGAGAGCCGAACCAATCTTGTTGGTGTTTGGCTGTGGGTGAGTTAGAGTGTGTGTGTGTGTGTGTGTGTGTGTGTGTGTGTGTGTGTGTGTGTGTGAGAGAGAGAAAGAGAGAGAGAGGTGGGAACATGAGAGAAAGGAGTAAGATCAGGGGAGTTAGGAGGGAGTGTAGATAAAAGGGACAAGAGGTGGAATTAGAGTAGGAGGGAGGAGATGAGATAGGCGATAAAACCAGGAGACAGGAGAATAGAGAGCAGTACTTAGAGGGGGAGTAAGACCAGGAGAATGTGTTGAGTGTACAGACAGGATTAATGAGAGGGGAAGAAAGACCAAGTGAAACGTGGAAAGTGGAGGTAAAGGTAAAGTGAGCAAAGAAATAAGGACAGGAGAGGGAAGAAGAGTAGAGAGGCAGAGTAAGAGTCAGAGAGGAAGAGTGCCATGAGAGGGTGAGGATAGGGAATGAGAGACTGTCAGCAGAGATGGGGTATGGCAAGACCATCAGACTAACATAGTTAACATCACTTAAGAAGTCCCTGAGGGAGATTCATAGATAATGCTGTGGCCTTTAGCCATCTCAAGATCAGGAACCACTGACTATAGCAAACCAATCTTGTAGCAAACTTGGAGTGGGGAGTTTGGACTAGGAATGTAGGAGCCCCTGTCATTATGAAAGTAAAGTATACAGGGACCACCCCAAGACTTTTACACCTGGGGTCTGCAACCTTATGATCACCAGATGTTTTGGTTATACAAATCTCATCAACCATAGCATGAATAATTAATGGTGAGGGATCATATGAAATGTAGTTCAACACATCTGGGGAGCCACGGGTTGTAGACACCGGTACACAAGATGCATTCGGCATGTGATCTATATTAGACTGTGGGGTACATTTAAGGCCTAAGGCAGGCCCCGCTCCCCTACAACAAAAACTGCATTTCAGCAGCCACCCAAAAACACTGTGCTTTTGTCAGCTAAGCACATGGGGGGCGAGATTTGAACACAGCCACCCCATGAATGGCTGCATTTTGTTTCCCTTCATGTAAATCCAGAGACAATAACTTAAATACAGAATGTCTCTGCACTGCTGTTCCATCATTTCAAAAACTCAAGGCTGCAATTTCTTGTGAAAATGTCTTGCATTCCAGACTGCATCGCACTGCTGGCTACTTTCATTTCCAACATCACACAGTTGTGTCTATTTAAACACAGCCCTGCCGTGTATTGCATGTGAATACTATCAAATAAGGCCATCCCTCACTGAATGGCATTGTTTTCATCAAGTAAAGTCCATGAAAAGCAAAAGAATTCTGCTTCAAGTCTGCACGTCTTGGATCAGCTTTTTGAAATAAATCAACACACGCAAAGTACCTCAAAGGAAAGATGCTCTCTCTTACATCATGTCAGTTACCAAGAAACCATTTTCAGCACATCTCTATGTCCATAAACTGACAAGATCAGGGAAGAGCCTTTCAGAAAGATAATGCAAAAGAAACTGCATTTTGTGACAGTAACAGGAAAGAAAAAGAACACGTGTACTCCTGTTTTTGCCAAGCAGGCAAATTACATTTGTAGAATTAAATGTGAAATAAGGCCGTGACTCGCACAGAAACACAATTTTACATATGGTGAGAGGGGCTAAAGAAATATGTATGTTGTGCTGTTTTTCCCCAAAAGACAAATCATCCCAGCTAGGCCCAGGAGTTTCTGTCAAACCAGTTTGGCAGAGGGGCCAATGTCACACCTTCCCATGAACAGATACTGCAAAGGACATGTGCTCTGTTCTCTGGGACCTGATAGTGTGATAATTACAGGTTTCCCAGGCTGCCTGGCAGAACTGCCCCAAGGACAAAGAATGGAAGTGAAGCCCTGGGTTTTGCTTCATAGGTGTGATTTCTCTCCATTCATGCCCAGTATCCACAGGAGGACTTCAAAGGGTAGTCATGGAAACCCTGGAGCAAGCCAAGCCTGGCAGGGACATTTGGCTGTGGGGGGTTGAGGACGGCCCAAATCTGGAACAAAATTCACCTAATTGATTTGAAAGAGCTACTGTATATTTTTACATTTGTTTCAGCACCCTAAATAAGCAACAATTCGATATTATGCCAGTATTTTATGTGATTTTTGGACGAGTAAAATAAGACTATGGGCCTCATTATGAGTCACCCGGTATGGAAATAACGGTGGCGGTAAATCCGCTGCCACTGTTTTTTCCCTACCGGGTGATCTCGAGTCCTGCAGGCGGAAGTGTCATTCCCGCCAGGTCTGACCTGGCGGGTTTAACACCACCTGCCTGCAGGCGGACGTGGAAACACTGGCACCATCACAAGATGGTGGTGCCGGTGTTTCCACTTCCCCATTCCCATTGAGTCCTATGGACCAATTTACCAAATTCCACCTCCGGAATTCCCGGGTCACTGGGGTCGTAATGCCCGGTAATTCCGGGAATCACGGAGGCGGAATGGTAATACGAGTCCAGCGGGAACCTGCCCGAATTCAGGCACGGTTACCGCCGGACTCGTAATGAGGCCCTATGTGTGTCTTCCTGGCATGTGGTGGAATGGAATGGCAGTAAAAAGGCATTTAGCGGTTAGCGGTTTTTCCAATGACAGAGAAAGATAAACCATTGATTCAGGCAGTTTTCCTACCCCTTCATTAAAACTTTTACAAAATAAGTTTCCCTAAAACCTTTATCTATCTGCCACCCTCTTTCCGGATCTTTGGGTTATCATTGGACTTTTCAAAAACAAAGACAAATTAGTTAACAATCCCAAAAAAGAATGCCCTTCTTGAAATTATCTGGATACCAATTTACTTCCTTATTCCACTGGAATTTAACAAACAATTAAATATGAAATGGGTCCCCACAATATTCCAATATTTTCTGACAGTCTAGTTCCTGCATCACTATGATTCTCATGTTTCAAGTCTGTCTCCCTTTGCCTCTGTATATTGTACTCCTCGAATGAGATCCGAACACCTCTAGGATTGCTGCCAATATCTTATATTGTTTTGATTTATACCATGCACCACTTACATTTTATGGTTTCCAGGTGCTCTGGCGAATCTGAAAAGGAAGGAGGGCTGGGAGGGAGTAGTTAGTGGGACACAGAGGGAAAGTGCTAGAGAGCTTTGATGTGCTGTTGGTAGCGTCAATTTGGAAAACTGTCACTGTGTGCTAGATTTGTTTTTAGTTGATAACTGTTAGGTGGTGTTTGTTGTATGAGTGTGTGGGATGACTTGTGATTGGTTTCGTTTTCTGTAGTGTGTTGTGCTTAGTTGGGTGTTGATATGTATGTGCATTTTGTGGTGCTTGTAGTTTTCCGCTCAAGTAGAGATATGTGTGTGTTTTGTTTGGTGTTTGACGTAGAGTATGCAAGATATTGGAAAGTCTTTTGTAGGGGTAGTTAGTGACATTAGTTATCTTTCCCCTTCTGTGCAGTGGTTATGTTAGTCTGGCAGGGCTAATATTCTACTATGTTGGTTTGTGTTAAAATGTTTTATTTCGATGGATCATCCAGGTTTGGGTTTGTTAGGTTCTGGTTCTGGTTGTTCTGGATGTTTCTTTTGTGTTGGCAGTTTCCCTATGAAGGTGTCTCCCTTTTAGCTTGATCAGTTAAAGAACCATGTTTTTAGCAATTTTCAGAATTATAGGTGGTCTTCTGTTGTTCGTATTACCTTCAGGAGTGAGTTCCAAAGTTTTGCAGAGATGCAGGAGAATGCTGATCCACCAAATTTCAGCCTTAAGTATTGTTCTGGTTCGGGGCGAATGTTGTTGCTGGACCTTAGTGTTCAGTTTTATTTATTTATAGATGGAGATGTCTTCCCCGTATGAATTCCGCTCTTTGGCCATTGATTGCTCTGTGGGTTATGCAGAGTGTTTTGAAGAAAATTATTTTTTTGATTGGTAGCCAATGACGGGTTCTCAGTGCTGGTGTCGTGTGTTCTCTTAGTGAGTCCGAGGAGTAGTCTTGTAGCTGTGTTCTGTATTCACTTTAGTTTTTTGGTAAGGTAGTGAGACATTCTGATATAGATGCTTTGGCGTAGTATATTCTTGACATGACAAGTGAGATGATGTTGAGTGCTCTATGTGGGAAGGTGAACAAAGGTAGTATCTGCTTGACTGTGTGCAGGTGGAAGAAACACTTCTTTACTACTGCGTTAATTTGCAATTCAAGAGTTACGTCATTGTCCATTAATTTTCCAAGGTTTTTAACCACTTTGGAAGGTTCCAGTCGATTTCCCATCTTGGTTGACCATGGAATCGAAGGGTCTTTCGACGAGATCATGATTTATGTTTTGTCTGAGAGAAGGAAGTGAAACCCAGTTTGTATGGTGCTGGATCCGTGAGGAGTTCACTAGTCATGACAATTGATTGAGCATGTAGTCTTGATTTAATCAGCAAAGGAATGCCAATATGTATGAAGACACGTGTTGTGCTTGTTCACATAAGGAAAGCCAAAACGTGTTTCCACCAAAGGTCTTTATCAAGGCTGTTCTGTGATAGGTAAAGTGAAAGTGTATGTGGGTGACATGGTGAGTTTCCGTGAGTAGTAATGATGCAACATAAAGGAAAACATTAGAAAATGAAAAATTGAAATAATTATGGCATACACAGTTCATATATACAATGTGATAGAGTGTGGTGAGTGGTATTGTGACAATTTGATACATGTACATGTTAAAATGTGCCACAGGTAATAAGTCGTATTATAAAGTCCCCAATAGGTACATATCAGAGCAACAGAGAGTTTGCACCAAGGATGAGAGAAAGGAAAATAAAGGTGTATTAGCTTTGGTAAATTCAGTTTTGGTGAACTGATTGTTAATGGTCGGGATTCTTACCAGAGTATTATTGGGGTGGCTGTCCTGGAGTAAGGATGCTGAGTAGCCACTTAAAGGAGGAAAAAATAGATTGTATCTATGACCACCTTAGTAGCTTCAAGTTGCAAAACTGTTTGTGCTATACAGCTGGGTGGTGTGTGAGTGAATGGTGGAGAGGGAGATGCCACGGTGGGTGAGTATGGCCTCAGGTGGGCAGTCACATTCTGCTGAGGATAGCCTGGTAGTGGTGTTGCAAGGAATGACAAGGGCAACTCATAGTATGGATGCCTGAGTAGGCTGTGCATATTGTCCTTGTATAACGATGCTAGATAGCCAGTAGCAGTGGAAGAATTGGGTAGTGTCTATGACAAACACAGTGGCCTAAGGGAGCAAATTAAATGGTGCTTGTATACAGCTAGTTGGTGTGAGTCGGGTGTGCCCAAGTGGGCGTGTGGGGTCACGGGTGGGGGGCATGTAATGCCGTGGATGGCCTGGTAGGGGGGTTCTAGGGATATGCGGTTCTAGGGATATGCTGATGGGAAAACTCTCAGTAGGGATGCCTGGGTAGTGCATGTTAGAAGGGTGGGGCCCACATACTGTGGGGTTGAGGCTGAGGGATACCTCTAGCCTGTAGTCAGTATGTGGTGCTATGTACTGTTTGTGGGTGAGCCCGAGTGGGACTGCTGCGTTAAGGCTGGGCGAGCTGAGGATCAGCACCGTTTGCAAGGGGGCCCCCTGAACGAGTAGTGGTGCTGTACGTTTTTGTATGAGCCATCAGGGTGAAGTGCCATGTATGGTATTGTGAGATTGATGTGCGTCTAGAAGGGGAGGTACTAGAGTCAGTGGCAAGTGCCCTGAGGTATTGTGTCGGTCATCTGTGTGGCGGGGTCATCGAGTGGATGTTAGTGAGCCTATGCTACTAACAAGTGTCTAGGGAAGCAAGGTGAAGGCATCAGACGAGCTGTATGGGCTGTATCAGTGTGTCCTCCATGTGGGGGGAGCGAGTCTAGTCTGAATGTGATGCATTTGTGCATGTGCATGATGGCACAGTGTGGGGGAGTGGTGAGACAGTTGGATGGGAGGTGGACGAAGGGTCGTAGCGGAGTGTAGGCAAGTGCCAAAGTGCCGGACTGTGGCGAATAAAGACAGGGGAGTGTGTTTAGTGGCAGCGGTCGCATGGGGCCAAGTGAGGGACTGGTGAACATAGTTAGTGGCGGGCCAGCGAGGCATGAGGCAGGTCACTCACCTGTGGAGCCAGTATGGCTGTGGGATACAAAATGGACGGTAACGGTAATGTTTCAATCCCGTCTGCATCCTGTTCCCTGTACAGATGGAAACCAGATGCTGGTTGGCTGGTGTGTTTTGCATGTGTGAGCTTCTGATTGGCTATACTCTGAGTGCTGAGGAAAGGATCCAGTACTACAGAAGGGAGAGCATTTATGAATGTAAATAACACAATTGTGATGGAATTGAAGGGGGCCAGTGCCTACCGGTGGGCGATGTTGACTGAAGGAATGAAATAGGTGGTGGTCTAGCCCAGATATTGAGGGAAGTAGAGTGGCTGAGTGGCTGCATGGGCAAGGAAGTCGCCGGCGGCAAGTAAGGTTATGTTATGTTATGTTACTTGGCATTTATATAGCGCCTTATGTATCATTGGTATGACCTCGAAGCCCTGGTAGGTTAAACGCCCTCGGGAACCGCAGTTCAAGTCAGCAGAGAGAGTGTCGTATGGTGTGTGGGTGCACTGGATATGTGTGCAGCTGGTGTGGTTATTGCATGATAGCTGCTTCTTAGCGGTAGGTGTGGTGCTGAGGAAATCAGTTGGATGTGTTCAGTCTGGAGGGTTTACATCTAGACTGAGTTCTGGCTGTGTTAGGCCTGAGGAGAGGCCTAAGATAGCCGGTATGTGCTCAGCTAGCTGTGTTTTATTAGGATAATGAGGTGTTCGTGGGGTCATGTTAGTATGAGAACATCTAGGCGGAATGTGTCATAGCATAGCTGTGTTCTAGTTGAATGATGGTGTATAGGAGAGAGTAAGCGTAGTAGTGAGATATGGCGGTTATAAGCAAATCGCCTGCGAACAAGCACAAGAGCAGGACAGGGGTCATACATAGTGGCACACGTATATAAAGCGACAGGATGGATAGGGTAAACATGTGATAGAGATAACATGGGGATACAGGTACATAGCATATACATAGCGTACAGAGGAGATAGAGAGATATACAGAGATATATCCACTCCATCCAATCCATCTACTCTGTTCTTTCTATCCACTCCATTCACTCTATCGTTTCCATCCGCTCCATCCACCTTTTCCATCTGTTCTATCCCTTCCATCCTTTCCATTCTTTCCATCCATTCCATCCACTCCATCCGTGCCTTCGGCTCTAACCGCTCGATCCACTCCATACTTTCCATCCACTCCATCCGTTCTCTCTACTTCATCTGATCCATCCGGTCCATCCGTTCTAACCGCTCCATCTGCTCCATCCTTTCCATCTACTCCATCCTTTCCATCCACTCCGCCTCTGCCAACCACTCCAACCTTTCCAACCACGCCATCCTTTCCATCTGTCCCATCCTTTACATCCACTCTATCTTTTCCATACACTCCATCCATTCTATATTCAATCTATCCATTCCATCTTTTTCGGTCAAAAAAATGGTGAATGTAGGAGTGTTAGGCGGAAACCTGTGCATTCCCTCTGGGACCACTGCAAAAGATTTAGGACTACAGGTCTTTGGCAGTAAACCCACTTGGTAGCAGTCTGTACCACACAGATTCACTTGGTAGCTGTGGCTGAGCAGTCAGACTTCCCTCAAGAAGAGTTAGGCAGTATACAGAGTATTCACAATAGGTCAAGAGAACACAATAGAACAAGTAAACACTGACCAGGGCTTGGTGTAAAAGAGATATCATTATTTATTTAAAACCACATCTAGAAAAACACACAGGCACTAATAGTAAGCAATTCAAAAACATGGTCACCAAAAGATATACACTCCCTTAAAAGAATAGACAAGTCTTAAGTAAAGCCCCACTTATTTTCAGACAGCGGTGAGCGCTTAACGTAGATGGAACTCTAATAATTCGTTTTAAAAAGGGAGAGAAAAGCAGAGAATAAATTGAAACAGATCCCAACACTTTTTCACGAACACAACAAGAGAGGGAGGCAAAGTAACACCGTGAATTCAGAGTCAGTGGGCCGGATCCGCTTTAAGAGGATCAAAACGAAATGTGTCCAAGGTCACATGGTTGCAGTGCACAAAAGTCTTGTAACGGTTCAAAAAGGAGTTGGACCAAGGAAAGGGACCAGTTAGAGGGTCAAGGCGGCCAGCCCAGTCCAGAAGGTTAAGGGGTTATTATTACCTTGTAGCAATCTTTAGAAAGGGAGGCCTGGCGGACACGGTACCTTAAAGTGGTGAGAATACTCCAGCGGGGGCAGTTGTTCCTGGCAGCGGATGCAAGTCGGTGCTTCATCCGGGGAAGAGAGGATCTCGTCGGGGAGGAAGACAGGAGTCCGTTGCACTGCCAGGGAAGAAACCAGCCGCGCAGTTTCTCAGGTACAAGGAGCAGTCCGTTGATTCGCGGTTCAGTGGTAAGTGGCGATCTGGCCGCCGGGGTGCTTGGCATGGGCAGTTCGACCACAAACCAGTCTGGAGTGCGAAGAAAAGAAGGTAAACTGGTTGTGCCCACCAGTCAGGGGAAGAAGCCTCTCCAGCCGGGAGATCTTCTCTGTCGTCGGGAAGTGGTGAGTCGGTTCTGCAGGGCTCCACTGGTGGTGTCGTCATGGTAGGTCAGCTCAGCTTCTCCCTCGTCGGATTCTCAGGTCCTGTGGCGACTTCTGAAGTTCCAGTCCCCAAAGCCCTGCTTTTATGCAGCATACCCCATTCACTCAGCCTAGCTGTCAATCAAACATGCTAAGTGGTGAGCCGGCCGGCTCACCACTTGGGCCAATCACACAAGAGTGTGACTTGAGTTACCAGGGTAACTCAGTCCAGGGTGCCTAAACCCCCTCCCACACCCCCTGTGGTACCCAGACAGAGTGGCACCACTTTTGGAGGCTTCTGTGGAGAAGCCTGCCAAAAAGTGGAACAAAGGGCTCGACTTGGGTTGGAGTCACAGAAGAGAACACGAACGCCATTTTAGAATCGAGTCCTTGCAAAAAATACCAACCGGCAAATTAATATTAAATAAATAAACCGGCGGTATGTTCGAGGCCATGAGAATTAAATAATTAAAGTTGGTAGCCTCGAACAATGGGAAAATCCCATAGGGAAATATTTGCGGTCGAATATAAAAAGTAGTTTCCACTGCCACCAGCCAAAACTCGATCAGGGGGGGCGGAGACGTGCCCCCTCGTCTAACAGACCCCGGGGCAATCGAATTGCCCCGACCAGTACGTCCACAATATGATGGTTTGTACTGGTTTCTGTTAATAATTTGGGACTAGTAAAGCCAATGGTGACTTTACATGCCCTGGGAGACAGTAGTCAGTCCCAGGGTATGGAGTTTGTGGGGGGGTGTCACTATGACACCCCTGTGTTACTGCACGGAGGGTGCTGTGTAACACACATAGTAAAAACACATCAGACCCTATGGAGTAAAGGACCCCATAGCCCAGAAAACACATTAACAGTCAAAGGAACACCAGAAATCATGTCCAAGAGTGGGAGAAAAAGAGTCTCACTCTTGGCAGGAGGAAAAAACAAACTCCAGAAATCCAGCAAAGCTGCTGGGGGACTCACTAGGTTAGGAAATTCAGCCTAAAGAGAGAATTCTCCCTAACAAGGAGCCATTACTAGAGGCTCCCGGAATTGATGGGGCTAGACATGCATCTTGTTTACATGCCAATTTGTACCCTGTTCCTTATAATGTCCCGCACAGCACTAGCCATAATTCAATTGTTCTAACAACATAGTTAAAATACGTTACTACTCTACCCATAACACAACTTTATTCAGCCTTTTTTCCAACAAATCCTCCTACCTTAGTTAATAACAACCTCTCTTAGTAAAACAACTTCAACATGACCACATATACCAACTAACTTTCTTTTACAATTGCAGGAAAAAGGAAGATTGACAAAGACAGCTACTGAACAAAGAAAACTCTTCACAATGTACTTTCACTATATATCAGCCTAGAGTATTCTTTTCTACTCAACAATATTGTATTTCACTCTTACTCATTCTATTGAAGCATTCACACTCTTTCTAATGCTATCTGGCCTTTGCTCTTTGTCCAATACACCACTACATCACCAATTCCTTACTACCTAACAAGACATCCATCTCTCATCAACTTCTATACCACAATTTAATTTCTTGACTCTTCCATATCCCTATCCACGTGAAGTTCTGGATTCCAACCCAACAACTTTCACACTCATTGAATTCCAAATTACAAACACACATTAGCACACATACACGCGCTACTTCACCCCTTTTCAATTGCACACACACAAACCTGATACCTATACACTAAATCACACCTTAACAGCAACCACTGTTTTCCTCAACACATCATAACATGAGTAGTTTTTAAATGAAACCACCACTCAATTACTCACTAACACCAGCACTGCTCAATACATTCTACAATTAATACTTTAGTAGCCATTCACCATCACTTGAATATACTTATTTTATACAACACCATCCAATTTCAATGTCATATTTACCCAGTCCCATCACACCTATACAGTTCCTACTCTTACAACCTTCGCAACCACATCTATCATCCCACTACACAATCGCACAGTACTCTATTCATCTGTACAATAACCCCCACGCACCCATGCATAATACATTTGTAAACATTCCACAACTTTGAAACACAAACTTTCTGTTTCCCAACAGACAGAACAGAATGCCTACTAAAAAACAACTCTGTAGAAAACAAAGAAAATATAGAGCAGATACAAATAAGAACAAACCATATACTCATCCGCCTTTAAAACAATTTATGGAAAACATTAAAACATAACAGCTAGTAACCTCACTCAACAAAAGTAAACCAGCCACCACTAAAAATGTAAGACCCCTCTTGCAAAAATTTAAAGTAAAAAAAGATGTACAAAAAAGCAGACCTACAAATGAACCTAACACTATATCTACCAATGTTAATGTAGCCACACTAAAACATTCCAGATAAACTATTTACAGAAAATGTTCCTATGTAGAGTTCTTAACAATCTCATAAAGAAAGCTAGAAAATCACGATCTACCCTTAAAAACAAACACAGAAAACGTGTCCTCCAAGCTCTGAATGAGAGTGCATTTCTATTAAGGAAAACGTTGTTTATATTCATTTTAAACAGAATAAAACCACTAACTAAATAAATCAATAAATTACAAAAAGTACTTCTAAACATGTGCATGTCAATATAGATATCTTTTAAAACTTTTGTGAAAGTGAATGTATTCACACAAGCAGCACAGAACCATATTTATGATATGATATGATGTGGCATTTCTAACGTGCCTGTACGCAAGTGTTTCTAGGCATGACAAGACAAGTAGGGGAAACAAGGGAGGAAACCATAACGATCTTACTAGGCCTGGGTGACCAGGTGACCAGTGCATGGAGCAGTCAGGTGTATCAGCAGGGGAGAGGAAGAGGGCAAGTGGAAGTGAAAAGGAAGGTCTTGAGTTGCTTCCGGAACCGGAGGTGGTTCTGCTCAAGTTTGAGAGAGGCAAGGAGGCTGTTCCAGCCGAGGAGATAGATCTGCCACCAACTCTATGCTTGGAGAAGTGTCTGACCCTCAGCGAGTTGGAGGTAGATGAGCAGAGAGCTTGAGCAGGAAGATGTTTTGAAAGAGAAAGCTGGAGTTAGAGTGGTCCCAGGCCCCAAAAAGCCTTGTGGACAATGCAGAGTGTTTTGAAGTTGATCCTTGCAGCCAAAGGGAGCCAGTGAAGAAATTTCAGAGCTGGAGACATATGATCCCTCGGCTTGAGGCCAAAGACAAGTCTTGCAGTCCTGTTCTGGATAAGTTGTAAAGGTCGAAGAGTAGCGGCAGGAAGATTTAGAAAGAGGCTGTGGCAATAGTCCAGCCTAGAGAGGACCAGAGCTCTGGAGACAGTGAGCTTCTGGGGGAAAGTGAGAAAAGGAAGAATACCTCTGAGGAGGTGTAGCTGATAGTTGGACATCTCAGAGATGTCAGAGATGTGAGGAGAGAAGATGACACCAAGGTTCTTAGCCTCACAGGAAGGAGCAGGAAGAGGGCCCAGAGTGGGCGACCAGAGAGAGAGAGAGAGAGAGAGAGAGAGAGCGAAAAGGAGGGAGTGGATGTCCCAATGAGGTGGATCTCATTCTCACTGGCATTAAGGCAGAGATTATTGGTGGCACACCATTCCTGAATTGTGGCCAGACAGTCTGGTAAGAGAGAAGAAGCAGAGGTGGCTGGGAGGAGACTGAAAGAGGGCTGAGTGTCAGAGCAGAAAGTAGCAATGCGGTGGGCAAGAGGTGGCAGGTAGAGCTAAGGAGAGAGGTTAGACTCCTGGGGAACACCACAAGTAGAGAGATAGAAGCGAGGAAAGACCCCAGTTGGACTTGAGAGGGTCGGTCAGTGAGAAAGGAGGTCAACCAAGCCAGGGCCTGATCAGTAATACCAAGTATGTCCAGGAGACGATTTAGCAGGATGGCATGGTTGACCGTGTCAAAAGCAGGGGATAGATGAAGGAGAATGAGGATAGAAGGGAAATTAGAGTCAAGATTGGAAAGCAAGTCTTCACAGGTGTTCAGGAGAGAGGTTTCCATGCTTTTGGCAGCTCTGAAGCCAGGCTGGTGGTCATGGAGGCAACCAACAGATTCAGTGGGCCTCATTACACAGTAGGCAGTAAGGGTTTACCGGTACCGGTAAGGGGACCTGTACCGGTAAACCCTTACCACCTTACTACGAGGTCCCTTTGCGGGACCCGATCTTAACGGCTGGTGTAGACCAGCCGTTAAAGTTGGGACCCGCAAAGGGACCTTGGTGCTAATTACGGTACCGCAATTTGCGGTACCGTAATTAGCTCCTTCCCCATTCCCATTGAGCCCTATGGGGCAAAAATGGGAATGGGGAAGGGCCATGGAGAAAGGGGGAATTACCGCCCCGCCAACCTTGGAATGGTGTGGTAAATCCCCTTTTCTCCATGGTGGTACCGGTATGGTACTGGCGGCAACCATGGTGCTAATAGCACCATGGTTTACCGCATTCCGTGTAATGAGGCCCAGTATGTAGATTAAGCTGGTAATGGGCCAACATCTCGCCCTCATAATTCTGACACCCAAAATTCTGACCTTATTTTCTTTTTCAACCCCCCTTACACCACATATATATGTGGGGGGGTATGGGATATAATAGTAGTAGGGGGATGATGTGGGGGTCTCCCCCGCCTATCTATGTGGTGCAAAGGGGGTTTAAAAAAGAAATCATCAGTTTCTGCCATCAGATTTCTGGGGGAGCGTAGTAATCACATAGATCCAATTAAGCTGGCAGATGGCCAGCTTTTCCAAGAGTTTGCCAAGGAAAGGAGTGATGGAGATCTGGCGATAGTTAGCCAGAGAGGGAGGATCGGCAGAGGGCTTCTTTAGAAGGGGTGCACAAGAGAGTGCTTAAGGGGGAGGGTAAAGTTCCAGTGGCAAAGGAGTGATTGCAGAAATTGGCCAAGGCTGAGCAAGGGTGTTGATGTGGTCCTTGATAGTTTGTGATGAGCAGGGGAGAACCTGCTTTTATGAGACTTTCATAGATCGGACTTGTCTAGAAACATGGTTGGGGTGAACAGGGGAAAGGATGAGAAAGGAGGAGGAGAGACGGCCTCAGACAGGCCAGGAGTGGTTGAGGAGGAAGAAGATGAGGTAGTGGCAGAGAGGGTGGACAGGATGACCTGAGTTTTAGTAGTGAAATGAGAGGCCAAGGCCATACAGAGGGCATGGGAGGGAACAGGAGAGGTAGAGACTGCAGAGGATTGGCCAGCTCCTTGCAGATTTTGCAAAGTTCACTGAGTTGTTAGATACCGCAGAGATGCAGGCTTGGATGTAGACTCTCTTGTTAGAGAGGACAGAGAGTCTGTACTGCCTTTGGAGGAGGCGGCGGCTAGTTTGTCATGGGGTGCGCCCCAGGCCCTCCACTTCCTCTCTGCCACCTTACACTTGCATTTAAGGGAAGCAAGGATGGAATCGTACCAAGAGTTGCACTTGGATTTGGGCTTCAAGCGGATCCTCATGACAGGGGCAAGGACATCTAGAGTGTTAGAGATAGAGAGACAAAGGTAAGAGAGGGCTGTGTCAGGGTGTGAGTCAGCCAAAGGTGCAGGAGGGGGAGAGAAAGTAGCAGCAAAAGCCCCAACTGACACAAGCTTCATGGGTCCGATGACCGAGAAGGTAGGTAGCAGTGCTGGAGTCGGCTTGACCTGCGGGGAAGAGAGAGAGAGGTGGGAAGAAAGGAGAAAGTGATCACTCCAAGAGAGTGGAGAGGTGAGAGGGTTAGAGAAGGGGAGGTCTGCAGAGTGAGTCAGGCCAGAGGGAAGAATAGAGAGAGTGAATCGCAGAGGTTGCGAGAGAGTCTTGAAGAAGGGCTGAGAGCATCCATGTGGATGTTCAAGTCTCTGAGGAGGAGAAGTTGGGAGGTAGAGGAAAGGAGTGAGGAGGAGCAGTCAGTCCACTCAGAGAAGAAGAGGGAGACCTGGGCATGCGGCCTATAGATAGTGCCCACAGTGAGAGAGAGGTCAGGAGAGATAGAGAGCCTGCAGACCAGGTATTTAAAGGAGGAGTAGTGCTGCATTGGAATGAAAGAAGCAGGGATCCACTCTGGGAAAATCAAGACTACACTCCCGCCGGGACGGTTGGTCCTGCGTTCGGACAGAGGGCCTCATTACACGGACGGCGGAAAGGGTTTACCGGTACCGGTATTTTACCGGTACCGGTAAAACCTTACCGCCTTACTACGAGGTCCCTTTGCTGGTTCGGGAATTTAACGCCTGCTTTTTGCAGGCGTTAAAAACCAACCCGCAAAGGGACCAGGGAGCTAATTACGGTACCGCAATTTGCGGTGCCGTAATTAGCACCTTCCCCATTCCCATTATGCCCTATGGGGCAAAAATGGGAATGGGGAAGGGCAATGGGGGAAGGGGGAATTACCGCCCCACCAACTTTGGAATAGGGCGGTAATTCCCCTTTCCACCAAGGCGGTGCCGGTATTTTACCGGCATGGACCAAGGTGCTAATAGCACCTTGGTCCACCGCCATCCGTGTAATGAGGCCCAGAATCTTGAAGCCATTGGAAAGGAGAGTGTTGAAACTCATGACAGAGATGGCCATGAACCAAGTTTCTGTGAGACTGAGTACATCCAAATCAAGCTCTTCCAGGAGTTGACAGATGTCAGAGGAGTGTTTGACAGCTGAATGATGAGCAGGTTGCCACATTTGAATATCTTCCATGGAAGGGTACAGGCCAGAGGTACATCCTGCGGAAGTGTTGGAGATGCCCTAGGATGGGCAGAGGAGGAAGGAAGAGAAGGCAGCGTAGTCAGAGAGGGAGAAGAGAGTGCCAGGGGTGTGGCAAAGGAGGGAGGCAACATGATGGCCAGAGAAGCACCAGGGCGTGCCAAAGAGGTGGCAGAGGAAGGAGGCAGGAGAGGAGTCAGAGAGGGGTAAGAAGGGATAGCAGTTGAGGAAAGGAAGTTGATAAGGTGTGGAAAGCATCTATCAAAGAGAAGGAGATTGGCCTGAGGGCCCTGGACCAAGATGGTGCCATTTAAGTAGATGTTAAAGATGGTTTTAGAGGAGTGGAAGGGGGCCAGGAGGGCCTCACACCGGGTGCCACCATTCATGGGAGAAGAGGAAAAAGGAGAGAGAACAGAGACCATATGGGGGGTCCATAGGCCTGGAGAGGGAATGACAAAGAGTATGTTGGTAAGGGTCTGTCTGGAGGAAGCACTGGTGTAGGTATCAGCGATAAGGAGGCCTGGGTTGGAGACCAGGATGTCCCTTTTGAACTTCGTCCTGCCAGACTTAGTGCAAGGGATAGGATAGTCGAAAGAAATCAATTTGAAAAGGTAGGTGATACCGAGAGAACCATAGGGGGAGCATACAGGTGCACACAGGAAAGAGGGGGTTGTGGGGAGAGGGGAGCCCAGGCAGGAGAGGGGGTATGAGATTTCACGCAGGGGGGGGGCAGACAGGAGGAAGGCATCTGGGGGACATGAAAGGGAGGGGGGCATGACAAAGGACAGACCTACAAATCAGATGCAGTACTGAACCATCAGACAGAAAAGAACATAACTGGGAACCTAGAAGTAGAGAATGCAGATGTAGTACAGAACCAGGCAAAGCACAAATCACAACAGGTAACCTGGAAGTAAAGAAAGCAGATGCAACACAGGACCAAAAGCAAAACACGGAGGTCAGCAGGTAACCTAGAAGTGAAGAATGCAGACAATTGCAATGTGATGCCACAAACCGTTTATAGCAACACAATATCAAGGACCATAGAAAGCAAACACCAAGTCAATACAATGGACAATACAGTCAACAAGGCACAGAACACAACAGGAACCTAGAAGAAGAATCCCGGCAATGCAAAGTAATTCCAGAAAAACAGTGGAGCACAAGACAATGTCAGAATAGTACACAATAGATCGAAGAGGGGAGGGCTGAGATGCAAGAGGAAGGAAGAGAAATGCAGGAGAGGGGAATGGAACAGGATGCAGGGCCCTACGATGTGAGGGAGCAAACACAGCCAAGTTGTTGGCTAAGTATTTGAGCACAGCACAATACAACATACTCAGATCCCATTTACCTGATCAGTCACAGCGGGTCGATGGCTACAAGCTACATGCTACCACGGCAGACACTGGCAGACACCACTGGAGCCGTCCTTAGCCTCTGGTCCTTGGCCGAGGGGGCTGCCACGGCAGGGGGTGACTTGGGTGGCCGATTTAAAGTGCCTGCCAACCAATGGGAGCAAGGTCGGATGGAGGGACGGGGGAGAGGCACACACGCACTGAGGTGCGAGATTAAAACTTTTACAAATGCAAACATACTATGCCACGGAGCACCTGTCCTCACCCCAGCACCGGAGGAGTTGACGTTGGCGTTGCCTAATGACTGTGGAGATGGCCTGTGAGGACAGAGGGAGGACACACATGCTGGTGCATGCTTACCTGCTGTATGAGCAGGGGTTCGGACCCTGGTCCTTCCTGGTCCGAACAGGTCCAAACAGGAATTTCCCTTTTCTTTGTCTGCCCTTTACTTCAGATGCTTGGGCGAGAGGCGCCCTTGATCTAAGAGTTAAAAGCAGAAAGGAAGAGGCAAGGCGAAGGAGGTGGGTGTTGCTTAGGCTAGGTAACCTAGATCCACTTGCACCTGCTCCCCATCTGCAAAGGAAAAGAGGCTGGAGGGCTGCTTAAGTAGGGAAAAGCAGCAGCAACCAGGTAGGAACCAGGTGGGTGGGGCATATACCAGGTGACCTAGATCCACTTGCACCTCCTGCCCATCTGCAAAGGAAAAAAGGCTGGAGGGCTGCTTAAGTAGGGAAAAAGAGCAGCAACCAGGAAGGCACCAGGTAGGTGGGCTTAGGCCAGGTGACCTAGATCCACTTGCATCTGCAGCCCATCTGCATAGGAAAAGAGGCTGGAGGGCTGCTTAAGTAGGGAAAAAGAGCGGCAACCAGGAAGGCACCAGGTGGGCAGGGCTTAGGCCAGGTGACCCATATCCACTTGCACCTGCTCCCCATCTGCAAACAAAAAGAAGCTGGGGGGCTGCTTAAGTAGGGAAAAGGAGCAGCAACCAGGTAGGAACCAGGTAGGAACCAGGTGGGCGGGGTATATACCAGGTGACCTAAATCCACTTGCCCATCCTCCCCATCTGCAAAGGACAGGAGGATGGGGGGCTGCTTAAGTAGGGAAAAGGAGCAGCAACCAGGAAGGCACCAGGTGGCTGGGCTTAGGCCAGGTGACCCAGATCCACTTGCACCTCATCCCCAACTGCACCTTTCAATGAAGAGGCTTATAAAAACAAGAACAAATAAACCCAATTGCCATAGACAATAATGGGTGAGACTATGAAGTGGTAGGAGACACCATTATGGCAAAAGACATTTTTATAGAAAACCCGTCCCGAATAAACTATCAAATATTCCTTTTGACCGAACAAACCGTCCAGTGTACAAATGGACAGAGAGCTCAATATGTAATGTACGCCAACAATCCTTCAAATCTTTACGACAATTCCTCAATCATTATGTGAAACTAAAAGACAAAAGTAGCATCAAAACTTTACAAACCATGGACTCCAGCCCAGTATGCATACACACTGGACTGGAAGGACATTAATTAGCCTGCATTTCAGGAATTGCTTGCAAAAGCACCTTCCACCACATCAAAATGTTAGCAACACACCATTACGCTATACAAAACCTTGTGCATAGACGGTACTATGCAAAACGTCCTGCTCTAAAACTGCAAAATGTAAATAACATTTTCCTAAGTGAAACAGCCAAAGAACTCCTTCAAGAATTAGAACACATCCAGAGTAATATTTTCAAACTGAGTTTGACTTAGAAAATTCAGTAACTTTGGAAAACATTTGCGAAAACCTCCCAAACACCAACCTCCTTAACAGACACATACAAAAAAGAAATAGCAAAGTTTCAAAACACATCTGCTGAAATACCAGACGAAGTGTGTGTATGTTGCCGCAGAACATTTTATAAAAGGATGTGAGAAACCTGAAGGTATCTCCTTTACTAGTCCCCGGGGATCTGTCATCCAGGTGGCCAGGTCACGGCCATCACTATTGTATCCAGTTCCTGGGGGTGAACCAGTGTGGGAGGATCACCTGGATGAGGGGTCCTCGAGGAGAGGAAGTGGGACACCGACAGGTGAGATGCGCTACCCTCTTTCTTATAACACATTTTCCCCATCCTACCTCATAGGATACTGGAAGTTATACCCCACCCCCACTTTTCCAACACAAACTCTTTCCCACACCAAGACAGACAACGTACCAACACCAGGGCCGTTTACCATACATGTCCCAATGCAAGGGTCAGGCAGAGTCAGGCAATTAACCATAAATATGCATACCTGACGTCCCGTTCCCTTCCCCACAGGGATAAAAGGCAGAGCACAAAAGCACACTTCGAGCAAGGCTGAACACACGAGGAAGCAGCAATTCCAGACCGGAAGTTCAAATGGAGTAGGAAGGTGGTGCGACCTGGAGGAGGGACATGAGGAGGGACATGTCCTTGCCCTTTTCATCTCAGATCTGCAAAGCCTTTGGAAATGAAATCATAACACCAGGAAACTGGCGTGTGGTGCGAGATGTGTCAATGACTCATGGGGCCCTTCTGCAAAGTGGGGGGAAGCGCTTGCCGCCGTGGTGCCGTCCTTGACTCCTGAGGCAAGAAAACTCCAACAGTTCGGCACAGCCGGTCAGTCGAAGAAGACTGACAGTAAATCGAGCGGTGCTGAGCCCAAGGTTGCAAGTGGCAACAGTCTTAAAAAAATAACTTGTATGTTGTGAACTTTGAAGAAACCCTAGGAAAAGGTCCAGTAGCAGAGTGTTCCGGTACCACAGGGGATCTCATTTGAAGGACTCTGACTGGAGCTCTTTTTGGATTGTGGTCATTTTTTTGAAACTACGAGAATCAAGAGGCCTTAGGAGAAACCCTTGTACACTCGAAATTCTTTGACACATTGGATAAAACGGAGTGAACTGTGAAAATTGACAAATGTGAACCCGGCTGAGGGATGTCTACAATACTGGCAAATGTGAACCCGACTGATGGATGCATGTGAATTGAGAGTAACTAGTGATATACCCGAGAACATTGTGATGATAAGTGTGAACCCGGCTGAGAGATGCCCACAATGGATAGTTGGTGAAAAGAACATTAAGATCATTAAGTGATACATTTTGAGTGAAAGGTCATAGTGAACCCGATTGAGGGAGGCTAACGCAAGAAGGATCAGAGCCCGGCTGAGGGGGATCCAAGAGGCGAAGAGTAGTCACCCAACGTCTAAAGATTGCCAAAGGAACTTTTGTTTGTTTATTGTTTTGGTACAGCCGGCCTTCTAAGGCAAGAGACTTTTGCAGGAAAGAGACTTGGCCCTGGAAGGTCCTGGCATAGGAACTGCATCCTTGTGCTGGCGAGGCCCAGGATGTGTGCTGTGCTCAAAGGTCCTGCCTTATCCCATGCTAAAAACATGGGGAAGGGAGACCCAGCCATACCATCCAGACTTATCATTTGGTGAACACTTCTTTCTTTTCTTGAGAACATTATCCCACACTATTTTGTAACTTAGTTGTAAGGATTGGCAATAGTTTTTTTTTTTTTTTAGCATAGGCGCTTTTTATTTGACAAGACGCCACTAGGACTGCTTTATTGTTATTTTATGGTCGTATCTTGCTCCCATCTAAGATTTAGGTTTAGATTAGGTGTTTTTTTCACCCATTATACAGTTTAATAAACGCCCTTGAACTGTAATCACTTGTGTCTGTCTTTACAGTTGCCACCACAAGTTCCTTAGACACCACAGAAAAAAGAGGCAGGTGAAAAGTGTGCTGGGCAAGCCAAATGTTTCTCAAACTGTCTGACGTATAAGTACCGTACAGCAGAGAGAAACTGAGGACGTCCGGGCGAGCCCAGCCAAGATACTGTGTGGTCGAAGGAAGACACACACACAGAGCAGCAGCAGCATGTCGGAAGACCAGAGAGACTCACGTAAGTCGAGAGTAGAGCATGAGGAAGCCTATATCCAATGGGACCATAGCAACAGAAATGCTGAAGGTTCCGAGAGAATAATTGGGAGATTGAAAAGGGTACCAGCAGGTAAAGGCATCTGCTGGAACTATCATACATGGGTACAGAGAAAGACCCTGGTGAAGTGCCCTAACGCCACAACAGAAAGAAAAGAGACACTGTTCTGGGACCTGCACCCTTGTCGGAGAGCATCACAATCACTCCTCCTCATTGCAGTACTTGGCAAGGAAGTAAACCAAGTCTGCCAACACAGGTCTAGGACCCGCACCATTATAGAAAGAGCATCCCAATCACTCTTCCTCATCGCATTGCTTGGCAAGGAAGTAAACCAAGTCTGCCAACATGGGTCTAGGACCCACTTCCTTATAGGAAGAGCATCACTATCACTCTTCATCATCGCAGTACTTGACAAGGAAGTGAACCACATCTGCCAACATGGGTCTGGGACCTGGACCCTCATAGGAAGAGCACCACAATCACTTTTCATCATTGCAGTTCTTGGCAAGGAAGTAAACCATATCTGCCAACACGGGCCTGGGACCCGCACTCAAGATGAGAAGCCTGAGAAAGGCCCAGGGAAGGGAGAAATTCCCCCAACTGTTGTTAACTGTAGTAAGAAGCCTCAGAAAGGCCAGGGCAAGGGAGACATTCCCCCAACTGTTGTGAAGTGCAAAAGGAAGCCTGAGAAAGGCAAGGGGAATGAAGACATTCCCCTATCTGTTGTTAACTGTAACAAGAAGCTTGAGAAAGGCCAGTAGAAGGTAAACATTGCCCCAACTGATGTGAATTGTAGTAATAATTCTCAGGATGGTCGGGGGGGAGTCATGCCCCCTGACACTATGAGACTGTGAAAACACTGTAGTGAAGAAACAACTGTGGGCTAGGAGGAATATTGTAATTTGACCTGGAACTTTACCCTTTGAGTTGCACTCGGAACTTTAACGTTGTTAACATCTCAACCTGGAACTTTGTTTTGATACTTCATAAATCGAGACTTAGAGAAGGGAGTCATTCCCTCAGGTAAAAGTCCCACTTACAGTTGGAGCTGGGATAAAATGCCAAGAAAAATAGAGTTATTCTTCTGGGCCAAGAAGATCCATTAGCTCTTAGTTTAGTTGTAAGTGTAAGGGACAGAATCAGGGTTTTGACACAGTATGGTGGACTTTTAGTCTGCATGGACATACTGAATGGCTTCTTAGTACTTCTGGTTGAGGCAGGGAAACCCCTTTAAGAGTTAGGGAAAGGTAGATGTTAACTTGTATTTATCTTATAATTAAAGTGTATGCCAACAACCATGCCACCTTTGTGTCAGTCTCCCCCTTCTGCACCCTTACATATGGTGTTAGTGGTGGGATTTGACTTGGTTGACATAAACAAAGGGACCCCGTGTTATGAGCACTTACTCAAAGGAAGCATTTCCAAATTTAGTATTGGCCGAAGATAGCTTGTCCTTTTGATTCCTTGGCCGAGAAGACACCTTTCAATTCCTCATTGCCAGATAGCACAGGAAGGGAGAGAGGTGTCAGAAGAGTTTCAAAAGCATATACCAGAGTCCCTTTCGTTAGATGGTACCTATCCTCTTTCTGTTGGGTCAGAGAGTGATGGTGAGAATGGGGTAAGCTCAGGAGATTGGGAAGCAACTACTTCCGAAGTATCTAGAGAGAGTAAGGCCCTTATTCACAGAGCGTTTTCCAATGGGGTATTGCCATTATAAAATACTTCTGTGAATTAGTTCAAAAAGTCTGAAAGAGAACAGGACATCTCCTATACATTTGTTACAAGAACCCTAAAAGAAAGTATGAATCCTATAGAGGCCCTGTTAGACTGTCTTGTAAACCACCAAATAGAAGCAGACCTAAGACATCAAGAGGGTCTAGAAAAAATGTTGTTTGACCAACAGAGACCCATACTTCCACATGGTATCCTACAGCCTTAACAAGCGGGAGAGGATCTCAGAAAGTTTTTCTTGAATTTTGAAAGGTTAGCTAGGCAGCTCCATTTGGAACGACATGATCCAAACCTGTAACCTTGAACCTTCCATACTCAGGGAGTTACAACCCTCATACCAGACCCTCAATCCAATCGGGAACCACTTCTTTTGAGGATAATATGCAAAGATCACTACATATTGTCGGCCAAACTGATAGTTTCTATCAAAGAAAATTGAGGGAAATCAAATCGTGCCAAAATGAAACAATGCCTGAGGTAGGAGCTTGGATTCAAAACACCTTATCACAATGGCTAGGTAAGAAAACATTGGCCGAAGTGATAGAAGCCCTGGCCTTAGAACACCTGGTAAATGGACTACCCCCCTTTTTGCAATGTCTCCGGTTCTGCAACTCACTAAACCCATGCTTAATAGCGCCATTGAGAATGCACAAACCTATGCAGAAGCATCCAAGCAGATAAGATGTTTGCATAAGGGGGAAGATACAAGAAAAGATACCAAATTGAATCTGAGGGTATTGTCTTCAAAAGAATCCAAACTCCCTTCCAAAAAAAAATGCTAAACCTTTAAAACCTTTAAGTAGAGAACCTAAGAGGAGGGACAAAAAAGATCAATACCTCCTAGAGAAACCCCACTAACAACAAGGAAATAAAGGGACCCACAACCCCAACTCCCATTTGTTTCTCCTGTGGCGCAAAGGGACATATAGCCAGAAACTGCCCTGAAAACCAGAAGGAGGAACCGATGGAGGTAGGCTAGATTGGAGGAGACGATTGGGAAGAACTAAGAACGACCTTAGAGACTGATCCAGCAGAACCCAGTAATTACCTATGTCTGTCCACTCCCTTCCAGACCCACACATCTATTAGGGTTAATGGTACACCAGTCTCAGCCCTAATTGATTCAGGAAGTAATCAGACAGCGATAAGATCTGACATTGTTTATACCAATCAGTTACAACATGGAAGATCCTTCAGAATGACCTGCGTTTATGGGGACCAGGAAGTCTATCCCTGCCTCCCAGTTACTATTCAAATAAGGGGGTGAGAAGAGACCATGAATTCAGTTGTAATATCAGGCTTACCTGAAGAAACTATAATAGGTACAGACTTTCCAGGGTTTGTGACATTAACTTGGGATATCAAGAACACCAGAATCTACTCCCCAATAGATACCTGGGAGGAAGAGGGCTTCTGTGGTAGCAACCAAATTTGGCAGTGGCAGGAAATCTTAGATGGGAAAGCAGCCACCATAAGGGCTAGGGTATGTGAGGAATTCTTGGATGTCGACCCTTGTCCCCTACGAGAGTCCCTTCCCGTGAGGTCAGGGAGGTAAGGCCACTAATCGCCAGTTATCCTAGGGGTGGCTGTTAGGCAAAGTTTGTATGCAGTACCCTCTGGGAACACTACAAACAGCTCTGACTACAGCTATAGGAAACCCAACCTTTGGTATAAGCTTGCACTACACAGTTTTGGTAGTATGTTGAGAAGCCAGGCTTATCTCAAGAGGGGTCAATGTGAGCTTTAGTGGAGTTACACAGAGATTTACAGTTACAAGTATTCAAATAAACTCTTACACTCAAGGTTTCTTGAATAAACAATTATCAATTTATTTATCAGTTAGTTAGAATAAGACCTCTTCAGAAGGGAGCAATATAACAGTAACACTCATATACACTTCATGAAATACACACTCTTAATATATCTAAATCAGTAGATACCCATTTGGGATGGCCCACAGACAATACCTACACCCTCAGGTGACTTCAATTGCTAGGGTGCTGGGGGCATTAATATATCACTGTTGCATTTACAATCATATAGTAATAAGTCAAAGGAAAAGATTATACAGAACCTACAAGAGACCACAAATATTCTTAAGCAGGCAAATACTTTCAGATCCCCCAATAAGAGTCATTCAGTGAAAAGAGGTTAAACCAAACTCAATAGGCAAAAGTCTATATGAGCTGACGCACTTCTTTGTAGGTAAGTAGAAAGTCTTTGCACAGTGTTTTAGAAGTCTTTGAAGAAAAGAAGAATCAAATGTAGGGCCACAAGCTGATTAGACTTGTGAGTAGTAGAAGATGCATGCAACTCTACAGTAAGACGTAAGCTCTCTCAGACTTTACAGTACCTTTAGAATGAAGAAAAGTGCAGCAGATGACTTCTGTTCCTGTGCAGCTCTGCAGATCTCACTGTTCCTGGGCCTCTACGTGGGGACAAGAGGGAGGATTTCTGGGCACTGCTGCACGGCAATGGGATGGTCACCACTCACAACCGGCAATCTTCAATTCAGTGGCTGTTCAGTGTTTCAGCTCCTTGAGTCTACCGCAAATAGCAACACTGTGGTTTCTGGCTGTCGAGATGGACTTTCCTTGCTTCTGGGGTCCCGCACTCTGTTGAGGGGGGTCAGACTCGGTCAGTCCTGCTTCCTGGGAGTCCGGAGGATCTTCCTGGAGCTCTAAGCCATCTTAAAAGCAACACACACAATCTGGTGTTCCTCACCTGCCTATACTGTTTCCAGCAGCAACTCTGGAAATTCAACCAGCTCCGTGATGGATGTCCAGGTGGCTTACTTTGGAGTTGATTGGTCCCACCAACGCAAAGGGAGAAGTCGTCCTTGCATGGGCTTCTCTGTCGATATGAATTTGGAGTTTCAGCACAGCAGAATGGCTTCACCGGGCAAGCCAACGGTCCAGGAGTTGGAGCAGGCGTCCTCTTCAAGTTCTTCTTCGGTTCCTTCGTCCAGTGGTCAACTCTGCCTTCCAAGCCAAATGCCTCATCTTTTATTCAGTTCTCTCCCATTCATTCCAGCCTAGCTGTCAGTCACCCAGCAGGGTGGCTGTCCTTGCCAGACAGTCAGCCGACCAATCACAACAGAGTGCATTTGAGTCTCCTAAGAGACTAAGAACAGAGAGTTTCGGGCAACTCCCTTACTTCCTGCCTACCCCAGAAACCCTGGAGCCAGAGCAGGCTTCACTCGTGAATCCTGCCAAAGGCCAAGCGAACAATAGGACCAAACCTGATTTGGCCCGCAGAGTAAATCTCAAGAAGTTCCTTTCCACAAAGAAATGGCAAAAAAAGAAGACTGGGCCATGTTGACAAATATGGCACCCTTGGGTGCTTTACTGCAGCTGCGAATGAAGCCTGGGGTAAATGCACACCATGGTAGTTAAAACGAAACCACTGTCACCAGTCATTCAGTGAGAAAAGGGTAATTTAAAAATGTTACATGAGAAGCTAGACAAAGTGGATAATAGGTAACCCCTCCAGCACCCTATTGTAAGATAGTGTGTGCTGGGTCTAGAAAGTTACAATGGTAAGTAAAGTCAATTTCACTTTACTGCTCGGGGAAACGGTAGTTTATCCCAGAGAATGTATTTAAACCTTTGGGAAATCTGAAAGGCTTCCCTGTGCCACTGCATTGAAGGTGCTGTGTGACACAATGTAAAAGATGATGCCTATGGAGTTTGTTAGACTCCACAACCAAAAGAAACACAGTGTACAAAATCACATTAAAATACAGGAGGGAGTGGGAAAAGAGGGTCTCACTCTCTCCAGGTTAAAACAATCAAGTCCTCAAAATCCAGCAAAGTTGCTGGGGGTCTCTAAGGTGGAGGGAATTAGCAAATTTCTGTGAATTCTCCCTAAAAGTGGCACTCAGCGGGGGGAAGTCATGGGGCATGGATCCCACCTGTGGGACTAGGGACAACTATTAATGGAGAACGTAGTATATTCTGCCCCAAAGCACCTCCCCCACCAACACCATACCTCGTCGTCCATTGTATATATGTCAAGTAGAGAATATAAAAAGTACTGGACGAAGAAGAACCTAGTCTACCATAGGGCGATTACTAGGTTAGGTTCTGGAACGAAGAGGAGCTGCAGAGCCATCAGGGGCAATCCCTGCAACTACACTGAAGATTCTAGTGATTCTCGAATGTTGATTGGCCCAAACAAAAGTAGAAAGGGAAAAAGGGCTTGAGACCAGGAGAGAAGCTCCTCCCTGAAAGAACCACGAGCATGGGGAGCACTTGCCTGCACCACAGTATGAAGAGGCTGGTGAATAGTTTGCCAGGAAGGCGAAATGTTTTACAAATGGTCCGGCGTGGAGGGACCGTACGGCAGAGAGAAACTGAGGATGTCCAGGAGAGCCTAGCCGAGATACTGCGCCATCAAAGAAATATGCACACACATAAGGAGGGCTAGGGTTGCAGAGCAAGTTGAAAGACCTGAGAGCCCCACGAAACTCAAGAGCAGAGCTTGAGGAAGTCTGTATCCAACGAGGCCGGAGTAACAGAAACTCTGAAGGTACAGTGGCCAATGGGGAAATTGAAAAGGGTACCGGGAGTACTGGCACCTGCTGAAACTACCAAATGGAGATAGAGGGACGGACCCTTGGGGAACAAAGTCCCCTAACTCCACACCAAAAAGACAAGAGACACAGGTCTGGGACCGCACCCTTATCGGAAGAGCATCACAATCACTCTTCCTCGTCACAGTACTTGGTAAGGAAATAAACCATGTATGCCAATACGGGTCTACACCCTCATAGGACGAGCACCATAATCCCTCTTCCTTGTCGCAGTATCTGGCAAGGAAGTAAGCCAGATCTGCCAACATGGTTCTGAGACCCAAATCCAAGATAAGTCTATGAAAGACCAGGGGAAGGGAGACATTTCCCCAACTGTTGTGAAGTGCAATAAGAAGCCTGAGAAAGGCATGGCAAAGGGAGACATTTCCCCAACTGTTGTGAAGTGCAATAAGAAGCCTGAGAAAGGCTAGTGTAAGGGAGACGTTCCCCCAACTGTTGTGAAGTGCAATAAGAAGCCTGAGAAAGGCTAGGGCAAGGGAGACATTCCCCCAACTGTTCTGAAGTGCAATAAGAAGCTTGGGAAGCTAGGTGGAGGGAGACATACCCATAACTGTTACAAATTGTAGTAAGAAGTTTGAGGAAGTTCAGGGGAACGGAGTCATGCCCGCTGACACTAGGAGACTGTGAAAACCCTGTAGTGAAGAAACAACTGTGGGCTAGGAAGAATACTGTAATTTGCACTGGAACTTTATCCTTTGAGTTGATCTGAGAACTTTAACATTGTTAACAACTCAACCTGGAACTTTGTTTTGATACCTCAGAAAGGGATTGAGCCTGTGGAAGGAAGTCACTCCCTCAGGTAAATGTCCCACTTACAGTTAGAGCTGGGATCCATTGTCCAGAAGAAGGCGGTCATTCTTCTGGACAAAGAAGATCCATTACCGCTTTAGTTTAATTCTAAGTGTAAATGACAGAAGCCGGGGTTTGACACATGATTGTGGACTTTTAGTTTACATGGACATTCTGACTGCATCCTTAGTAATGTTGGTTGAGGGAGGGAACCCCATTTTAGAGTTAGGGAAATTTAGTTTTTCACTTTTATTTATCCTATAACACAAGTTTATGCCAACAGCCATGACACTTTATTGTATAAAATTCCAGAAAGACAAATTATTTGGTATTCCTATTGTTTCTTATTTAGGATCACTGTTGAAAGTGTTAGCCTTGTCGAACACTGTTCTTTTTTGTCTTTTTTTTTAAGAGGCTTGAACAAGAAAGCCAGCCACTCCAGAAGCAAAGAGCCACATGGCGCTGGCCACAGCCCAGGAGCTTGCATTTAAAACATTTTTTTTTAAAATTACTTTTTTCGCTTTTTTAGGGGTAGCAAGGGAGACCACAGGGGTAGCAAGGGAGACCTCAGGGATAGCAGTTTCGACCCCTGGCGACCCCTAAATGATGTCCCTGATTATACCACCCTTATTTCAGAAAACAAGGAGCCGGTAACGTCCGTTACACCACCCTTATGCTTGAAAATGCAGATTGCAATGCATTTTTCTTTAAGATTGCTTTTTTCTTTGTTATATACATATTGATCTTACTAATAGGCCTACAGGCTTCCTTTTCTTTGATTCCTTTTAATGAAAATTGTCTTTTTATTTTACTGTCATATATGTATGTAGGTTTGTCCTAGATGGGATCGGGATTTCCAGGTTTTGGAGCCTTAGCACAAAAACGTCCTTTTGGCTAAACACATATAGCTATGTTTTGCCTAAGAATGTTGTATTTATTGTATTTGTTTGGTCTTACTGAAAACTGCGTACACCTTGGGTTTCCATATACTGGGCCTTAGAGATTAATACCAAAATGCACAAATGGTTCAACTTTAATTTATTTAGTAAACTGCTTTAAAGTGAGAATTCATGCAATCAAATCTGTATCTACAGGGTGTGATCATTTTGCCTGGTTGAGAAAGTGCTTGGTGCTAGCACAGAACTTTACATTTGACACTATGAATACATGCAATGTGAATTACAGGCAAATGTTTCATATTCAAGGTTATTCAAGAATACATGAGTATTTAGTCATTTTCTAAATCAACCGAACAATATACAGCACAAGAGAATCCACACATTGGCAAAGCTAACAATTAAAACCTTACACAGTGTTCAAAAGTGAGAGGAGGTGGGAGCTATTTAGCTCCTGCGTGTAGCCTTTAAGAGCCTAGTTAGCTTGATACCAACAACTACCAGGAAATACTTTTGGCTCCCCAGGCGTTCCGATGCTTAACAAATACACCTATTTGAATTTAACTCTATGCAGTTGGGACAATTTATAAATACACATGAGGACACATCTATACAACATTTAAAGCATATGTGCCCATAAACAACCCAAGAGAGGAGTGTTTAAACCCTGGATAAATCCTTAAAGTGAGATAGAAATTATGAAGCTAATCAGTGCAGATGTGCCGTTCTGTAGCACAGTACACTGAATATTTTAATGCTTGCACTCCACATTACATGGCAGTTGTTCAATAAGACTTAGCAATGAAATGGTTGATGGTTTGGCAGTGAACAAGCTTACTGAGTAGGCTCCATATCTCAACATAGCCAGGGCATTGGCCAAGATTTACAGGGTGATGAACGCAGCCAGCATAGCATATTTCATCTGACTTGCTTTGTGCAATAAGAAATTATACTGAACGCACATATGAGTTTTGTGATTTCGGTAATGAGGTTGCACACTGCTTTGGAGGCGAGCTTTCCTAGATATGCAGAAGAATGCTGGAAAAAAAAGGTGACAGATTTATAGCATAGTTGAGGGCAATAGTGATGTTTTGTACCCAGGTAAATACCTTCTGAAATATGCATTGGCAGTGCCAACAGTTTGGGCTTTTGTGTGGACATGGGAAAGACACTTGCCAGGCATTGCCGTAGTGGTATTAACTGGCCATTGATGGTAGCAGGTTAAAAATGGTGTGGGTACCTGGGCATCTAATAGCAGTGCCTGGCAAATGCCTAATACAAGTCAAAACGGTTGGATTTACCAATGCTTGTTTTTAATAGGACTCCCTTGAAGGAGGCACATTCTGCTCATAAATCAAACACTGTGGAGCACTTCAAGCACAAAGTGTGAAGGTAGGACTTGAATAATGCAAGTGCAAAGAGTTCGCATGAGGAGCTGTTTTGGCCGGGGAGCGGCAGGAACTGGGTTGTGAATGGCCATAGGGAACAGCATGGCTATGGGCAGTCAATGCGTTCCGCAAATTGCCAAACAACGCCTTCAAACTGTGTCTCCCCCCTCATATGCCATCTATCCCTATCTGTATTCTAATGCAGCCCAAACTTCTATGTACGGCAGAAGTGGACTTTGACTTCATAACATAAGCCAGAGTCTTCGATTACACGCTTGTTTTCACTATTGTTGGGGAATGCAAATCGGTTCTTACATGGATTGTGGCTCCATTCTACCTCTCCCTGAAGTCTATATAGATTACACTGGACTCATAACTCCTGTCCGCTCGCCTTTTGAAGTGTAACAGATGGAGGATTTCTGTGGGTCTGGGCTCGGATTAACTTTTCTTTTTTGTTAAGAATTAAAATAAGTCTGGCCAGTATGCAGCAAGGTTTGTGAGCCCTCTCTGCTAAAAGAGAGAGGCCGCGTTCTGCAGAAAACATTGCCCATAAGTAATATCTTCTTTTATGAATTAGTCCCACGCCAGAAGGAGAAGCTGTACTTTGCATGCTTTCAGTGAAATGCTGCAGCCTGTGGCATGCCCTGTGATTGAGTCGAGTAAAGTTGTCTGTGTCAGCCTAGAACTGCAATAAGCATGCTTCATATGTCATGCAGCTTGCTTGTTCCAAAAAAATATAATAGTAATAAACAGTCTTGAAGTGTTGATGGCATAAGGCTTCGAATATATTGGATGGAAAGCTTCAGGAAGACAATGGCCCTCATTACGACCCTGGCGGAAAGTGAATGACCGGACCGCCACAGCGTAAATAGCGTTTCCGCCATCGCACGATGGAGCAAAGTGCGGCCCATTCCGACCCATCGGGCACGAGCACCACGGCATGGCGGAAGTGCAAAGTCCGCGATGGCGGAAATGACCCCAAAACGGCCCACACCGCCGCCGTACGGCGCCCTAGGTACAATACCGCCACCCATCCTAGCGGACACCGCAGTGAGCGCCAACCGGAAAGTACGGTGACCGGAAATATACGGAAACGGAAGTAAAAACATGGGCCCGGAACGGGAAACAACACGCCGTACACCTATAAAACCACAAAATCCACACAACCACTAAAAACACTACCCTGAGACACATCCCAACCCGTCATCCACCCTAGCGAAACCAAGAAAAATGGGAAAAGTAGCGAAGAAAGCGTGCGACCGCAAGCGGCAGGTCCACTTCTCCCGTGAGGAACTCACGGTGCTCACGGAGACCCTCCAGGAGAATGCCGCCGCCGTCTTCTCCACGCAAATGACCAGGACGGCACTTGCGAACAAGAAGGCCATATGGGCCCTGGTGGCACAGCGGGTAAGTGCGGTGGGGACCGCACCCCGCAACCCACAGCAATGCAGAAAGCGATGGGACGACCTGCGGATACGCGTCCGTAGCATACTTTCTGCCAACCGCAACATTGCCACAGCTACCGGGGGAGGATCGGAATCACCCATCAAGTTGACCCCCTGGGAAGAAATCTGTGCCTCCACCATTGGAATGGAGAGCATAGAGGGAGTCGGAGGGATGGAGAAAGGAGTGCAGACATCCGAAGAATCAGGTAGGTGGCCCAAATGAAACAATGCTAAATCCACAATGTCCAATCATGTGAAGTACCATGTGTCCACATAGTGCAACAGAAACACATGTCCAGGAGAACGTCCACACACATTGGCCTGATAGCGCACTTTAAAACTCACAATAAATACATAAATAATTAAAAACCCCAAAGACACCCACTACACGTGCAGCAGGCACACCCTAACTGCAGGCTGCCAAACAACTGCACCCTCACTCCACACACAAATGAAAGCACCTCCAAGGCCCCGACCCAAATCACCCTCAGGTACCACCCCAATGCATGTGATAGATTGCCATTCCAATTCCCACAGACCCATTAATAACGCTCGCCCTCCTTTACTCCACCACAGGGTCCGATCCAAACGACGAGCTTCAGGACACCCCTACCAGCACACCTGCAAAGAGGGCCATGACCAACGGCCAAAGACCCTCCACCTCAGCTGCACGCATCAAGACACGGCAGCAGCACAAATCAGGTGGCAGCACAGAGGAGGGAACATCAACAGGCACCCCAGCAGCCAGCATGCCCACAACAGCAGCACCACAGGTCCCCCCAATGGATGCCACAGAAGGCACTGCCTCTGGTGGCAGCAGCACCATAGGTGACACCCCATTAATGGCAGCATGCTCCGACACAGAAGACGGGGATGTCGAAGTCAGATCCATCCATGACCTGTCCCAATCCCCCTGTCTGTCCCATCCCGTACACCATGAGGATACCACGCAGGGGCACCCACAAGACGACGACTGGCCATCCCCCACAAGCCCTGTGGCAGGGCAACATGAGGCGAACAGCCACTCTGTGACACCACCGCAAATGGCCATGGCCCAGCAGAGGCAACAGTCCCTCGACCAGTTAATCGTGCAACAGCAGCAACTGGCCACGCTCCTCAAGGACCATGCCGATGAATGTGGGGGCACTAAGGCAGACATAGAAACATCAACTGAGACACTTAGGGCAGAAATGGAGAGAAGTACAGAGACACTAAGGGCACAAATGGAGAGTAGCACCGAGTGCCTGAGAGTCCAAATGGAGAGTAGCACCGAGAGCCTGAGAGTCCAAATGGAGAGTAGCACCGAGAGCCTGAGAGTCCAAATGGAGAGAAGCACCGAGAGCCTGAGGGGGGAACTGCATGCGACGTCCAAAGACGTATGTGCCGAACTTGCCGCAGTGCGCCGTGTGCTCACTGAGCTCTCACAAACCCTTAGGGACATGCATGGACGTGAGCAGGCAGAGACATCATCCGTTGCAAGTTCCGTCCAGGGCAGCCCCCAACGTAGATCTGGGAGGAACCTGCACTCCACAGGCAGGGGTGCCCCTGATACCCGGAGAGGGGGCTTGCAATAGCGACTGCCCACTGACAATGAGCATCTTTGGACACTGGTGTTCGGGGGGGAGGTAGGAGGGTGGAGGGGGTGTGTTGGGCTCACTTGGGTGGCGGGTCGATAGGGTGTTCAACATGATATCACATATGCCATAAACAATGCACGATCAACCAATGAGATGTGTGGACAATGATCTTTGTGTACTAGGCCATCATAGGCGTACAGTCCATATTGTGCATGTACCAGACACACACAGTGCCACGAGTCCCGTGTCCATGTATCAGCCACCAGGCGTGAGTGCTAGAAGCATGCATCAATGAGATGCTGCCGAATGTCACGGCCCTCCTGTGCCTCGCGGACTCCTTGTGGTGCTGCCACATCCCCACCCTCATCATGACCATCTTCAGGTGCTTGCAGTTCTGCGTCAGGGGGCATGGGCACATTTCTACGTACGCACATGTTGTGTAGCATGACACATGCCATCACCATCTTTGCAACCTTCTCATGGCGGTACAGGAGTGCCCCGCCAGACCTGCTGAGGCACCGGAAACGAGTCTTCAGTAGGCCGAATGCCTGTTCAATGACTACACGGGTACGTGAGTGGGCATGGTTGTAGTCCTCCTCATGCTGGTCCCGTGGGTTCCGGACTGGTGTGAGGAGCCATCTCTTCAGTGGATATCCGGCATCACCTGTATGTGGACGATAAACGAATTATGTGGAATGCCATTGCTACGTACGCACCCCCCCCTTCCTGCCAGGTCATTGCCGCATCACATACCCCACATCATCATGCATGAAATGAGACTCACCGAGTAGCCAGGATCTGTTCCCTGCGTGTCGCTCCATGTAGCGTGGTATTGTAGAGTTCCTCAAGACCATAGAATCATGGGTTGATCCAGGGAATCGGGCACAACAATGTGTAATGATCCTGTTGGAGTCACACACCATTTGTACATTCAGAGAATGAAATTGTTTTCGGTTGCGGTACTGGGCCTCCATGGCATGTGGGACGACCAATTCCACATGGGTGCAGTCGATGGCACCAAGGCAACCCGGTATGCCGGCAAGTGCATGGAATCCCACTTTTGTGTTGGTAATTTCCTGCTCCGAGCGTGGTAGAGAGATGTAGTCGTCTGCGTGCTGCAGGAGGGCATCGAGCACTTGCAATAGTGTCCGTGAGAACAGTGGCTGAGAAATGCCATGCAACTGTCCGACTGTGTGCTGGTAGGTGCCTGTGGCCAGGAAGTGGAGTACAGACACCACCTTCAGTAGGGGTGGGATGGCGGTTGGGCTATCTATCATGCTGACAAGGTCAGCCTGTGTCATGTCCACAATGGCGGCTATGGTGTGCCGGTCCAAACGGTAGAGGGTGTGGATCTGCTCATCAGTGAGGTTGAACGGATGTGCTCGGAGGCGTGGGATTGCGGGCTGCCTGCGTGGTGGTAGTGGCTGTGCTGGCGGCCCTTGCTGGCCCTGCCTTGCCCTCCTCCTCCTCCTGCGTCTCCTCCGTGCGGCCGGTTGTAGTTGGTGTTTGTCTTCTTCTTGGAGTTGGAGTACTTGCAGTGCTATCAGGTCCCCCAGGGCCAACATCGCGAGTCCTGCCGGTAGCATTTCGGAGTGGGTGTGGTTGTGGGAGGAGACTGGGTGTGCAATTTATGTGTTTTCAGGCTGTATGGCCTCCACCTGTGGTGATTCATTCCACCTGTGCAAGCTGCTCTCCCCTTTGGCCGAGCACGTCCCGCACACAACGCTGCAATTCGAGGAATGGCATCTTGCTATTGCAATCATGTATTTGTACCCGATGGCCGTGTAACATTGGTTGATATGTTCATTCGGCTATGGTCCCATTGTTTCACATACAATCTTTGCAGTCGCAAACAGACTTGTGAAGGGTCAGTGGAACGTAGTACTCGAGTAACGGTGGACCCTCATGCATCACTGTACCGAGTTGCAACGACGGGCGGGGCGTCCCATTTGTGAGTGAAGACAGTTGCCATTTTCACACACAGCCGCACTAGATGGATTAATTTGTGATTTCAAGCGGCCACAGATGCCTTTTCGACGTGATGTTGCAAATGAGGAATTCGAAGGGCGGCGCTTTCGGTTATCAGCTAGCGGCGAGGAGATGCCCACAGGTCTGACTGCAAATATAACGTTCTATTGTTCAATGTCCTTGGGACAGGGGCCATGGCGAGGATGCATGATTGATTTGAATAGTTTGGGATGCGCAATAGCGAAGTGGACGATGAGGCCGGACGTTCCCAAATACATGTTACTTCACAACACTGGAATTACGGGCTGGGGCACAGTGGATTTTGCAGGCTGCATAACGCACAGACTCAATGGAATTCGCACATGTTATGTGAGTATGGAAACAGGCGTTTTCATTACGGGATGAGGGAATGATGAATGGATGCATGGGCAGATGATTTGATACAGTGTTTGCCATGTACAGGGCTTTTTGGAATCTGTCCGCCTCCCCTGCGCTATGTGATGCAGGGCTGCCATAGTGGGACCAGCGTCTATCTGGCCTTGTTGAGCCCTCCCTGTCTCGACGCGCCCTCAGACACTTGTGTCCATGCACGTTACCAATCCCATCTGATGGATTCTGTTTTCACAGACGCATGCACAGGTACACTCGTTTGTGATGGTGTTTACACCTCGATATAGATAGTTATGAGTCGCAAGTGGTTTTGGGGTGGTGATGATCCTTTGGAGTGGGCTAGCATGCATATGGCTGTGGATTTAGTGTGATCATTGAAGTGAGTTGTTCGAATGTAGTTCTGATGGCCATTCTGTTCTTTTTCTTTTCTTTTGGTTGACAGGTATCTCCTCCCCTTTTGCCACTGCCATCTGTATGCCACTCCTGCAGATGGCTTTTACTCCCGACACCTGCTGCTTCGTGTTAATCAGTGGAGCAGCATTACGATCTTATGGGACGATCGCCAATGGGCCACATGCCCTTACGCAGTACTAGTGGCTCGGAGCAACATTTCGGCCTTTCAGCTGGACTAGTGCCTCCCCATTGGGACGGCCCTGCGGTTCTGTGCGCTTCCATGTTGCCTTTTCGTACGAGAATGTGGCTCTGTGTACCATGAAGGGACAGGGCGTCACACAAGAAGTAGCTGGTCATTTCTTGCGGATGCAGCCCACAATGGTGAAATGTGTTTTGGAGTTCATGGCCTAATGGCTGTATGGGCTTGGTGAATTTGTTGTGCATTAAATTTCCATTCTGATATGGGCCGTGTAGCGTTCTTCTTTCCAAGTGATGTGGCATATTCCTATTTGGGGAGCGATGTATTGTGAGGAGATCTGCATTGGGTTCCAGCTTCGGAGTATAGTTGCGTGGTACTGTGCTGGGCGCGTTTGCCTACGAAGCCCAGTGAGGTCAGGGATGAGGCCTGCCAATATGACTGTTTGAATGATGTCATGCTCAGGGGCGGGGGATTAGGTTTTGTGTGACAGATGCCGGTCAGCCAGGTGGACTGGTGGAATGATGTGATTTTCGGAATATTGCTGGTCACAGGTGCCTGTGTTTGCGTGCGTTTCTTGGTGGGGGACTGTGGTCATGTCCATTGGAATGGCTTCTGTATTCGTGCCATCTGTGCCCTGCGGCTCCCATTGGCCCCTCTTGAGATTCTTTTGTTCGTTGGCATGCATGGGTGACTTGTACATTTCACTGGTTGCATTGTGACTTCATTGCACCTACGGGGAGTTGTACTATGTGGCCAGGGAGCGGTGTACAGGCACTCAGTGGGGCCGTTTACGGTTGATTTGCGATGCCGTACTTCTCACCATGGCGGAATGGTACTTTCCGCCGTGCTTGATGGCGTTAGGTACATGTCCGCTAGGGTCGGAATTCGCGTACCCTTGCGCCATGGTGGTATTTACGGTTTGGCATGGCGCGCGCGCGCGTACTTGGTGCAGTTAGCGTTGGCGTTCACTACGGTGTCGCTAATGGCATCGTACTTTGCGGTGACGGGTCATAGTCGCACCGAGCGCTATTCGATGGCGGTATTGCATTTCCGCCATCGTTTTTCGATTTCCGCAAGGGTCGTAATGAGGCCCAATGTAATTTCTTTAGGCACAGGAAGCCATTTTATCGCCCTGAATGTTTAATGTTGGTGGGCTCTTTTGTAGTCGGTTTCTGTGTGTTTACATTAAAAATGTAACACCCATACTGCTCTCTTCACTTGATCAACACGGCACTCGCCCTGCTACTGGCTCTCCCACCCCATCACCGCTCACTGCTGAACTGTTTAGCGAGATTCACCCATAAACACCAAAAACACGTAGAGGGAGAAAAGACGGCACCCTTTTTATTGAAAATTGAGGAAGCACATCTCCTCGATTTCAAGTCGAAAAGAAAAAAAGCAGTCCTCAGACAGACAATACCATTTTTATACATGATGATGAACTCTAATCTTTGTGTCATTTTCTGGTCACAGTATTTGTTTCCTCCTTACTAGAGTTTACCTGCATGTGCCTGCAGATTTGTATGCACTATGAGCTCAGGCCAAACCCTAGGAAAAGTACCTTAAGAACAAAGCACACGGTCAATGGGCCTCATTACGACCCTGGCGGAGTGGGTTTACGCCAGCGGTATTCGCGGCGGACCCTTCCGCCCTACTACGAGTTCCCGTAGCGCCATGGAGCCGTTTTCCGCCTGGTTTTTCCGGGCGGAGAAATCCATGGCGCTACGGGACCTTGTTGTTAATTACGCCACCGTATTTTACGGTGGCGTAATTAACGCCTTCCCCACTCCCATTATACCCTATGGGGCAAAAATGGGAATGGGGAAGGGTAAAATGGGGATTGGGGATTTACCGCCCCGCCAAGGTCGGAATGGGGCGGTAAATCCGCCAACCCCCATGGCGGTATTGGCAGCTTTCCGCCGTGCTCCATGGTGCATATTGCACCACGATCTCCGCCAGGGTCGTAATGAGGGCCAATGTCTACATATACAGAACCTTCACAGTATGTGCATCATGTTTTCAATGCAGTAGGACCAGATCAAGTCCTCTGCTTAAAATTCGTACAACCACTGACCAAAAACAATCGCCCTGGATATGTGATGCCATCAGTGACATTATCGATGATGCCATTTGTGATGTCATCACTGATGTTCTGGGTGCTAGTCTTGGCAGTGCATGGCAGTGGCACAAGTTATGGTTGCATGGCTTTTTTTAAAATTCATTTCATAGGTTTTTGCTAGTGCAATTTAACCATAACATCCTTCTAACAATTTTTTTTCACTGAATTTCAATGGTTTTTGTAAGTGAAAATGTTTCATGATGTTACAGCTCTATATAAAAGTTATTAATAATTCCTCGTTTAACATATATGAAAGGACTATAAACCTACTTTAACAATTTTGCAGCGCATATTGATATGTGTCATTTTCAACAGTCATGGATGAATTGCCTAGGACATGATGCTCAGCCATGGCCCCTGCCCCACCAAATCACCCTTGGTATCCACTGCACCTGTACAGGAGGGCGGAGCGACCTCTGACGGGCCCATGGGATCAGAGCTCACCCTCAAGTACCTTAAGACGAGATAGCTGCATCTTCTTCTATGTCCATTACATCATTAGTCGTAACATTTCATCTTTGTTTATCACATTTTTGGTTGTCGTTTCTTTCATCTGTGAGTCTGTCCGGGCCTTTGTGTCGTCACCATTCGGCTTCGATTAAGGTCTTTTGGGTCTCTTCGGGGACAGTTTGTAAGTAGTCGTCATTTTGTGACAGCTGCTTGTACGGTTGTCTCAATGGATATCTTGCCGCCCATGGTTGTCTGGTTATTGGCACTTCGATAGGTATTGCTCTTCTGATGGGCACTGGGCAGAGACCTAGGACTGCTCGTTGTTGGTTTATTTGCTCCTCATACGTCACATACCTTGGCGAGTATGATCCTGGTATCTCCAAATGGGTGCCTGGAGTGCAGGTCATATCTGGGACCTCCTCTACACTTCCCCCTCTGGTCGGTTCATCGACCACTTCTTCTTTCTCCTTTGGATCTACTTCTTCATCTTCTGAGTTCGTACATGATGGTGTGAACGTGTGTTTCTTCGGAGTCCATATGTTTATCACTCCTTTCAAATTTCCTGCAGTTTTTACATGTCCGTCTTTGTTCCAGGTCATTAGCTGACACTGATCACACAACACAAAATCCTAGTAGTATCATCAGTAGCAGGGCTCCCAGAAACTTGAATATGTTTGCCATCCATTGCGGGACCCATATGAATAGTGTTCCAAACCAGCTGTCATCGTCTACTTCGTCAGTTTCATCGATCATCTGGTTCTGTAGGTTTGACAGCATAACGATAGCTTCTGTTAAAGTTCTGTTTTCCTCGTCATGAGATGGTATAAATGTGCAACATGATTCTCCTATTTTAGCACAAACACCTTCATCCATCGCTGTGATCATGTCAAGTACATATCTGTTCTGTAGAGTCATCAGTCGGATCGCTCTTAATTCTTCCTTTATTGCATTGAATCCTTTTATTGTCGAGTTGATGGTTTGCAGCAGCTCCCATCTGGTTATCTGCAACCATTTAGTATTTGCTCCAACTTGGAATCTTGGCATGAGTATTACTGATGAGGTGAGGCTGAACAGCCTGTGTTCATATGGAATTGCATGAAATGCTTCTTCTGATTTGGCAGAGAAGTAATTCTCTCTCTTCCTACAGGATACTAGCGCCACAGATCTCTTCTTCCTCAGATGGGCATCCGCCTTCGGGAAGCTGTCGATATTCAGGTCACCTTTCGGGATCACTAATGCAGGAACGTGGACATTCACTATTGCGCATATACCTTCCCAATTCTTTGGCAGTCTTATGTATGCCTTGGACCCACAAGCCCCGTAATGGTCCATGATTACTGCGGTTCTGTGAGTCATTCCTGGAGCTTCAAAGATTTGCCCGCAGTTTTGATTCTCTCCCATGTTCCTCGTGCCATTGTTCCTGAAGCACAATTTTGGTCTTTCCAGTGGCACTATCTGCAAGGGTCCTCCTCTGTCTTCGACCCATGTTAGTAGCTTTACCAACTTTGGCCATAGAGTTTTACACAACCTCTGTGAGTTTTGTATTGCTTCTAAGCAGACTCCAAGCACCGTCCATGCTCGGCAGATCACTACTCCTTCTTCCCATCCGTCTGGTGAAAGCACTGTTCCCCAAATCTGCATTTGGCCTCTGTTCTTCCAAAATTGAGCTTCTTCTGGAGTTTTCCCTTGGACGTTCAGTCTCGGTTTAATTTCCCATCTTGTTCCTGTTCCTTTGACTTCTGGCTTTTCATACCCGATCACGTGATTCCTAGTATGAGCTCTGTTTCTGGTCTTAATGTCCTGGACATAATCATCTTCATCGGGATATGCTGTTTCAGTTGCCCATATCAGTGAGGCATCCTTTCCCATAAACTGTCCTCTGGTGTTGCACATTGCTACGTGTGACAAACAGTGTGCTGTCGGGACATCAATTTCTACAGCCACAAAGAATTTGGATTTTCCCATGCTGTACGGTAGGAGTGCACAAACGAAGCAATCTCCTTCTGATTTCCTTCTCCCGACTTCTTTCATGGGTTGGTGTAAAAACAAGGAAATATTGAGGCTGAGTACCACAAGAAGGAAATACACCAATCACAGGCTAGAAAGATTCAGAGATCTTTTTATTCTGTACAGTTACAGCTAAACACAAATACAGATAGCTATCTGGCTCTCAACACCCCGCAATGAGTACCAGCCCATCAAAGAGAGAAGAGAGAGTGCTAGACATTAGAAACATTTGTGCTTTTATACATTTCTGCGTAATATTGTCCAGCCCCTCTTCGTGTTAATAATCTGCGGTCTAGAGTTTGTGCCTAGTTCACATACAGCTTATACAATAATATGCAGAAGGTTTACATGAGTTTGCATTTCCATCAAGTTACAATGGTGATGTATATTCTCGGATCCCGCGGTCAGCCTTAGTCTATATCCCTTCACAATATAGTTCGGCCTGTGTCCACACTTGGCGTTTGCACTCCATTGTCCCAGATATGTATTCATGGATTAATCTTGTGAGCGCAGACAATGCTGGGACAACAGTTCATATGGAGTACAAGGTCTCTTTACCCAGTTTAAACAGTCAGCTCTTGGACAGTCTAACCATTAACAGAACTGAAAGGTTGACAGGCTTGGTTGCAAGCTGAAAACACAGTCCACCATTTTAGAACAGCAAATGTACAAACAGAAATCAAAATGGCGGATGATTCTAAAATGGCGGCGAAGTCGATCCAAAATCGGAATTTTGCAACACGGTTTTCTTCATAGAGCGACTAGTCTTAGGCCAATATAAATCGAAAGGAGGTACTATATGATTTCCGTTTAACAAACCCTCCTTTTGGCCTAAGCCAAGTGCTAAATTTCAAACTAGTTGCTTTACGAGTAACATCTCAATGTCCATACACCCTGAATCACATTCATCAGATATATCAATCGCCATAAGATCTGCGGCGGAAATTTCCTTCATCACAAATTCGTTGGTCATTCTTTCTGGTGCATGTACCTTTGGTCCTAACGTTCCCAGAGTCTGTGCACAACATCCCCATAACATTGAACATATGGCATACAGCAACAGCAAAACAACAAAATACCCAGAATTATCAATAAGACCGAGAGAAGCTTCCATCCCCAAGATCGTAAGAAATCCCAGAACCAAGTACTAAGATCCCAGTTTCCCTCGGAGACATGTACTTTTGAACTCGGGACGTGCAGATTTTGTATTGCCTTAAAGATGGTTGAGGAGGAATCCGGTGCGAAAACACAGCAAGGGGACCCCACTAATTTGTATACTCCACCACGCTCAGCAAAGATGACGTCTAATACCATCCGGTTTTGTAGCGCCACTAATCTGATTGCCTTTTGCTCTAGAGTCATGTTATAGAGTATGTCAGTGGTCCGATTGATGGTTTTCTCCAGTACCCTTGCTAGTCTCCTGATGTCCTCAGAATTCATAATCTGCCCCCAAAAAGGTACAAAGGATTTCGCTACATCGTCCAGAACTTGTGATAGAGTATCACCATTCTCGTCCCGCCTAGGTCGAGCCCTAGAGATTTCAGTGGTACTGGCTACATATATCCCTGGTAGCAGAATTCCCAAATAGCAAGTTTCCTTCCAATCCCTAGGTAGCCTTGGATAAGCTTCATTACCGCAAATGAAGTAGACGGGTTCGCCTACATACAAAGGACTGTCCTCACTGGTCAAGTTTGCAACACTGGTGCAACCCTTGAAATCACCCATCGACTGAGTACCATTCCTCTGTATGCAGAAAGAAACTTAATTGGGGCTATAGTTAACTGTGTAGGAAGGTGGCGTGGCATCCCTATTGCCTATAGGAGCCATCTTAAAAGAAATCAGAGATTGAAAAGGTTGGGACAGTCTATCAGAAGGCCTAATAGAAGCAACATTAAGCTTGCTCCTATTTACGAAGAGTGAGCAACCCAGAGGTGTTAGGACTTGCCTTTCATATTTGTTCAAATTCGTTCCATTAAAGTTCGCTGAGATGCTTTCATTCCATCGGCCAAATAATAGTGCCCGTAGAGAAGCACAACATGCAGTATAGGCAAACGATGAATATACCAGCCCAACCCTTTTTCCCCATGTTGCGGTAAATGGGAGCAAATCCAGCAGTTTGTCCTGTTCAAAATGGCATGAGTTGCATTCATTATAAGCAGTAATGTATTATTATGATAGCTCTGCCTATGTTGAGAGTGTCTAGGAGATAGAGTGTGCAGGGACACGAAAGGTGTAGATACAGTAGGAACATTTTCAATAGGCAAGAACGTTCCAAGCGGACGTACCTCTTCCATATACCAAAATCCTAAGGCAGTTAATACTATGAAACTGGTTAACACAATTACAAGAAGACAATATGTTTCACAAGACCATGAATTTGATCGTCCATTGTCATTGTTGGCCACATACGCGATTATCTGTGCCGCACGAGTAGGGGCGACAACAGGCATTGTTCCTGAAAGCTTTTTACTGAGAAGTTCCTGCGAAAATCTCCATAGTCTGTTTGCTGGTGATCTCCTGATCACATGTTTTCTTAGTTTTTCACAATCCCCAGCCACCTACTTTCCTTCAGTGCAGAAAGTGGCAAAGGACAAGCTCTGTGATTTTTCCCTGCTGGGCACAGTCGTATTCCTGCAGTGAGACTAGTGCCATGGACGCAGATTGTACCTTGTCACTCCTGGTACCGTGTGATCTGCGAACATTGTGTCGTTGCTTCCTGATGGAAGTGATGAATTTGCAGCAGAACCAGACAAAGATGCAAAAGGATCTGAAGAAGAGTGTGGAGATGAAGGAACAGTTTCCCTAGCCCCTGTGGGCTCAGGGAGTGTCTCTGAAGCACTCTCAGTGCTGCTCAATGCTGAATGATCGCTGGGAACAGAGAAAGTAAGTTTCTCATTATCTTCTCCGTCGTGTGGCAAAGGGAAAGGTATCCTCTTGACATGCGAAGCGTGGATCCAGTGACACTTCCCCGCTACTCGTACAGCAGTCTGTGTGGCCAATATGACCTGATGGGGCCCTCTCCACCGCAGTGCAAGACAGGATGCTCTCTCAAACGCTTTGGTCAGCACCCAGTCAGCAGGTCGGATACTGTGACCTGGCCCCTCGTATTTGGCTGGAAGGGCTTCTCGCACCTGTTGATGAATCAAATCCAAATTTTGAGTTACCGTTCACAATATTCAGAAAGAAGTACGTGCTCTATGTCCCTCAGAGCCCTAGGTTTAGGAAGATTCCAAATGTTAGCTGGCCTCCCCATTACGACCTCATACGGGGAGAGCCCAGTCCTAGTCTGTGGGGTTGTGCGCATGGAGAATAACACTATCGGTAAGGCGTCCGGCCATTTCAAATTGGTGCCGGCACACGTCATAGAAAGCTTGTTCTTCAAGATTCCATTGTGCCGTTCTACCAATCCAGCACACTGAGCATGTCTGGCCGAATGGAACCGTTTATCGATCTGTAATCCCACACATATTTGTAGAATTACAGCAGCGATAAAATGTGGACCATTGTCCAACCAGATGACCCTCGGCAAACCAAACCTAGGAAAATATTCCTTAAGCATGGTTTTCGCTGTTGTCATTGCTGTGGCATCTTTCACAGGAAAGGCTTCAACCCATTTATTAAAGGCAGAAATAACAACCAAAACGTATTTCAGAATATTACAACGCTCCATTTCAATAAAATCAAAGTGGATTACTTCGAACGGGACAGAAGTGGACCAAAAGTACCCCTTGGTGTCGATGTGCCCTTCCCCACATTGTGCTGTAGACAGACCATACAACTCTGGATGAAACGCTCAGCAGTTTTTGGTATGTTAACATTTACCCAGACATTTTCTAACATTTTGCAAATTTTCCTAGCGCATATGTGAATGGGACCATGAGCCATTGAAACCATCATAGTGATGTACGCGTCTGGCAGCATCCATTTTCCCTCTGAGTTATCAACCCAACACCCATCATCATCCAACCTCGCCAAGCCCTCAGCCCATTGCTTAGTTTCTTCTAGAGTGGCATCGGCTAGGATATTCTTTATGGAATCAATTCCTTTGTCTATAGTACAGCTTTTGTGGCTTCCCTTGTAGTGTACATATCTGAATAGAGATCAGTAGCAGTTTGTTTAGCTATCTGGTCAGCGAAAGCATTCCCTTTTCCTACATCATCTATAATTTTCTGATGTGCTGCGCACTTCATGATTGCTAGCTGAGTGGGAAGTGCAAGTGCTGAGAGTAACTGAACAATCAAGGTGCCATTTGTTCCATGTGAGGTCAAGAAACCTCGTTCTGCCCAAAGTCTACCGAAGTTGTGAACTACCCAAAAAACATACTGACTATCAGTATATATATTTACTTTAAGCCCTTCAGAAAGTTCACAAGCTCGAGTCAATGCAATAATCTCTGCGGCCTGCACAGAGTTATACAAAATTCTTTTGGTTTCCACAATCGTGCTTAGTGTAGTTATGGCATAAGCAGCAGTGGATGTACCATCCGGAAGTTTGAAACAGGAGCCATCGCAAAACAGCTCCCCTTGCGGATCGTTCAAAGGTATGTCTTTCAAATCAATCCTGCCTTTAGTTTCTTGTTCTGTTGTATAAAGGCAGTCGTGTGACATTTTGTCATTGCAAGCAATGTCTTGCGGAAGAGGTAATAGGTCAGCCGGATTCAGTACACAACCTCTCTTAATTTTGATATGCAGTGAAAACAAGATCAATTTATATCATGTTAATCGTGCAGAAGTGAGATGTTGTGTTTGCGTTCTATTTAATAGAACGTCTACAGAGTGAGATACCAACAAGGTTAAAGCATGGCCTAGGACCATACCCTCGCTCTGTTTTACAGACGCAGCAGCAACAGCTCTCCGACATCTCGGCAAAGCGCATGCAACAGGATCATGGGTGGAGGAAAAGTAACCGCACAGCCTATTCTTCCACCCATGTTCCTGCGTTAACACAGCCAAAGCACATCCATCACGTTCATGCACATACAACTCAAAGGCCTTTTCGTAATTTGGTGTGCCCAAAACCAGTGCTGAACACAGTGTGGTCTTGAGCAAATCAAAAGCTTTCTGGTGTTCCAAGTTCCACGGCAATGGCAAAGAAATGCCCTTCTTTGTCAACGCCAACATTGGTTTGATCACTAGTAAGAAGTTCGGGATCCACTGCCTACAGTAAGAAGCCATTCCTATCAAGGCTTTGACTTCCTTCTGTGTATTTGGGACAGACATGCTAGAAATTATTTTAATTTGTTCAGGTGTCAATCTTCTTCCCTCCTTGACCTCCTGTTGAAAATATTGAAACTTTTTCAGTGAAGCTTTATATCCGTGCTTTGTTAGGTGAATAAGCAATAACACGATGCCCTCTTTGCAAGCACTTTCTGAATCTGCAGCTAAAAGAAGGTCGTCGACGTATTGAAGCAATGTACAAGTAGCAGGCAACTCAAGTGTATCAAGCTGTTCTTTCAAAGCCCTACTGTAGATGCTCGGACTTTCCGTGTACCCCTGTGGCGCACAGGTGAATGTAAACGAGCATCCCCCTAAGGTGAACGCGAACAAGTATCTGCTATTCTTGTGTATAGGAATGCTAAAGAAGGCATTCTTAAGATCTACGACACTAAAATGAGTAGCAGAAGCTGGGATCATCGTTAATATCGTCGTTACATCAGGCACAATAGGAAATTGTGGATCAACAATCTTGTTGATAGCATGTAAATCAATAATAAAACGAAAAGGAATTGCATTATCTCCTTTCTTATACACCGGTAAAATCGGACTAGTGCACAAACTACCTGCAATTTCTTCAATTACCCCACGGTGTACAAAATCGGAAACTATACACTTCAAAGCTTGCTCACCAACAACCGAAATCTTATACTGTGGAATACTGTCATGACCCTTGCCCGTGGGCCTCACTGGCAAGTCAGCCTTCCAGTTAGGGACAAGTCAAAGGCCTTAAAACCTCATTCAAGACTCTCTTGGAGTCAGTCCTGGCACCTTTGGCGCCAGGCTCATAGCCATCATGAAGACCAACATTACAATGGGACTATTTACTTGGGACTATTTAACTTGGGGGGGTTCAGCCAACATGGAGTTACACACATAGATCAGTTACAAGGAACTGAGCTATGCGATCTAGTCGTTTGGGTGTGGCTGGCCTGGGACTACTTTACCTGGACTACTTTGGGTATGGAAGGCCTGGGACTATTTTACCTGGACTACTTTACTTGAGACTATTTAAACCGCACCCAAACAGCAGAACATGCTTTGCGCCATTCTGCTGTGGGCAGCGTAACACTCACTGTGTCCAGTTCTTTGATGCCAGCTTACCTGAAACCAAGGACCTGCAGAGAGAGAACGAACACTACGAAACTTACCTGGAACAGTATTCTGTCTTCAATCCATCGCTGACTTCAGTTCCACTCACCTGAAGGTACGAACTCCATCATCCGGCACTGCATGCATCCTGGAATACCATAACCTCGAAAGAGGAGAAAGAAAGACAGCATATTAAGCGTTTACTCACGTTTCCTCCCGAATGAAGAAAGCCACACAATACTTACCTGGGTAGTCTTCTCCTGGTCAGTATCATTGCTGGAACATTACGGCGCTCGGCGCGGAACATTGCAACCTGCAAGGAGAGAAAAGACACAGGTTAGCAATATAAAAGGCAAAACATCACCACGCATCGCGCATTACTCACCGGACAGCATCGCGCACACCGCGCTTTCGCCTACCAGCCCATGCTCATCTTCAAACTGCATGACAACCCCAAAATACCTTTCCATACCTAAAAGGAAAGAAGCAAGAAATTATTATTCGAACTAAGAAGAACATAAGAACTGCATATAAAGACTGTAAATCAGCAAACCTACAGAGTCGCAGCAGGCCTGGATTCCCACAGGGGGCTTGCACCAGTGAAGTAACTTGGTTGCTGCTCACCCCCCACATCTACGCGCCCCTGCCACGAGGAGCAGGACAGAGAATCCACCTTTTACAATAGTAAGGTGAGGAGACGGCCCAAGGGGGACGAAGGGGTTAAGGCCAAGGGAGGTGGGAAAACATAAAGACAATCTGGTATTGAATCCAGCTCTCCTATATTGCAGACCCATCTTTAACCAGAGGCCTTACCAAGGGACTGGGAGAAGGTTCGAGAGTGCAAATCATCCAACCAGGGCTGGGTGGCGTCTCCGTGGATACCAGGTGAGCGTAACAAATATGTGGCAACTTTACTCCTGGCTTCAAAATGATTTTAACAGGCTCAATCTGTAAAACAGCTACATCATTGTCATCAATCGCCCATAAAAACTCCGGATCATCACTAAATTCCGGCGGCAAAGGTCTAGTCAGAAACTGTGAGGCAGAAAATTGCTGTGGTGAAATCGTCAAATGCACTCCATCCGAGGAACAATGAATTACCGCATTTAATTCCTTCAACAGATTCAACTCCAACAAATTCTCACCACAGTTTGATGTCAAAAGAAACGGACAGTGATCTGTGAATGGGCCCAGTGAAATCGGTACTGGCAGAGAAATCGCACCAACCACTGGCGTACCAGAAAACCCTACAGAAACATCAGTTTGCCCTGACAGCGGAATGTCTGGAACCCGTGAATGGTCAATGGTACACTTCTGTGATCCTGTATCTATCAAAAATAGATGTTTCCTATTTCCCACTATCATTTCAACGTAGGGACCTTTCTGATTAACGGGAATAGGCATTGGTTCCAAACCCTGCTTCGGGCAATCCTAGCGAAACAATATATCATCAAAGGGAAGGTCATCAGAGAGATAAGCAGTAGAAGGATGATCAAAAATATTTCTATTATCCATACTCGGTGGCTGATTATCTTGCGAAAAGGACTGAGAATTCTGAGAAAATTGGCTTCTAACAAGACCCCCTGTCCCAGGGCGGTCTCTGGATCATCTACCCATGATAACAAATGTGTTATTCGACCTCTGCTGGAGGATCGGGCATTGTGCTTGCCAATGACCCTCTTGTCTGCAATAAGCACATTGGTTTGCATGTACAGAACACAACGGTACATTACCTTGTGGAACATACTGACCCCTAAACTGTGTAGTACCCCCTCTAGAACCTCTAACAATCTGTTGCAACAACACCTTAGTTTTCAAGTCTCCCTTTTTCTTTTCAATCCTTTCATTCTCATTATTGACTCAGTTTTCATAATACTGAGCCAAATGCAACACTACAGACTGAGACTTAGCTTGCCAAGCGCTCTCAGAAGTCATAATTTGCGACTGGATGTCAGGTAACAATCCATGCACAATTTGTCCACAAATAATCGTTTTCCAGACCCTGTGCTTAAATCTTGTCCACTAAAATCTGAAAATACTTGTTCAAACTGATTAAAGAATTCGGTAGCACCCTCAGATTTTCCTTGGGGTCAAGCAGTAAGTTTGTCCCAAACAATCCTTCTCTCAGGAATTAAGGCTTTCCGTTTTGTCACTATTCTATCAGGCAAAGTTAGTATCACCTGTGGTGGTCTCTCACCAGCTTTCCTTTCTCTATCTTGCCTAGCCAAATTATCCCATGTGTCCCCTAACGCTGGTACATCGTCTACTGTCCTAATCTGTTTCCACAAATCGGCAGGTAGGAGCACAGGAAATAGCAAATCTATATCACCCAAAGTGAATACTGATGACTGCAAGACAGATTCTATTTCTTTATAAAACCCTGTCGGATTCTTCCTAATATCTGGGATAGATTGTCTAATGGTATTCACCTCCTGTCTTGAGAATGGGACGTGAACAAACTGTGACACATAATGTGCATCAATGTCATAAGCGGCTACACCCGTTGCAGCATTAGCCGAAACCTCAACTTTAGGGACAAATGTCGGAGGAACCTCTCTCATAGGCAACTGAGAAGTAGGCAACTCCGAACGCTTACTGAGCAACAGAGCTAAATCGAGCGCTAAAGCAGCTAATGAAGTGTCAGACGAAAAAGCTCTCTTATTCAATAATTCTGCGGGACAACAAGTCTTTCTTTTTATGCATTCATCCTGCAGGTATTCTACCATTACCTGTATCACTTTCCTTTGCATTTCTGGCGTGTACTGACTATACGTGTCATATACTTCTACGGGAGATATCGACATGTCTGAAATCCATCTAAGTGCATCTCTTGTGCAAATTTGCGTTTCTTCACTCATCGATTTACAAAGAGGAAGGAACCATTTCTGTACATAGCGCCCAAACTATCACCATCTATTTCATCATTCCTTAACCTTTCTAACTCCCTTCTATACTAAAAAACCCTCTCGACATGCTCATATACTTTCTCCGCCGTATCTCTTGACAATATGCTCAAACATTCAGATCCCCCAATCCTTGTGGGAGATCTACATCATTCAGTCTGTTCCACATTACAGATAAATGAATTCCCAACCCTTCAATAAAGACATTTTTCTCAGGAAAACCTTCTAGATTAGAGAGTGTAGCAAAAACATCAGATTGTTCACCCTTCTCCATGCACTGTCTAGCCCATGCATTCAGATCTCGCTTTCTTTCTTTAGAAACTGTATTACGAGTTACAATTTTCGATTCCGCTTCCTTACCAACTACAAGCAGAACAGAACCACTTGGAAGAGAAAGAGTAGACACATCTTGTACAATAGGTAACAATGGTGCTATCACTGGTGTAAAAGACAAATCTACCAAACCCATGGCAGCAGGCAAAGATGGAGGTACAGGTAGAGGAGCAGCAATAGGAAGAGGAACAATAGCTAGTGGCGGAGGAGTAATAAGAGGAGTAATAAGAGGTGCAGGAATTACTACGGGAGGAGGAACAACAGCAGGAAGAGGTAAAGCAACAGGAATAGGTACATAAGGAGGTGGCGCAGTGGCGCCAGGCCTTCGTTCATTTAAAAGCTTGTCAATTAATTCATCTAATGAATGGAAATCTTTAAACGGGTATATTTTCTGGATGCCAAGTTGAAAAGCCCTATACATATTTCTAACTGACTCTGACTGTTTTTGTTGATCATACAATAACGCTTTCTCAGCGTTTGACATATGTCGACGCGCATGTTTTTCTCTACTTTTAAGCTGCTGCATAGCTTCTTTTTTCCAGTTTTGTGATACATCAAATGCTGCAGGTCTAGCTTTTTTCTTTAACAATATAGATTCTAAATATTCTATGTGAGAAATCTCAAGGCTACCATTGATTGGCCACTGAAGTTCGGAAGCCTGTCTAGTTTGTCTGTGCCAAATATCATTAAACACTATACTACCAATGCCGTACTTACAGTACATAGCACATGCCGGCGACCCCTCTGGTGGTGCCGGACGGCCAAATTCCAAAGATTGTCTGTCTCTGCGGAATAATGCCCTGAAACAGGCAGACAATTTCTTAGGCATATCAGATTACTTGTGTTACCTGGCAGTAATTGTACTCGCGAGGACAATGCGCCAAAATCAAATATCAGGATACTTAGGAATCGGGGCACGACTCACCTGATAAAAGAACTAAGGGAGGTCCGATCGGATTACTAAGGACAACAAAGCACCCTCGTGGTTGGTGATTTCGGCAAAACTGCCCGCCTCGATATATGGACCCTCGTCAAGATGCCGTCTCGGACCGCAAGCTCACCGTCCAGGGATCGGGTCGTGCAGTACTGTTGAGACCGTCTGATCCCGGTCCGATAGCCGCGTCAACACTTCAACGAGATGGCATCAATCATGAGGGTCCCTATTCGGGCACCATCTGTAAAAACAAGGAAATATCGAGGCTGAGTAACACAAAAAGGAAATAAACCAATCAAGGGCTAGAAAGATTCACAGATCTTTTTATTCTGTACAGTTAAAAAGAAACACAAATACAGATAGCTATCTGGCTCTCAACACCCTGCAATGAGTACCAGCCCATCAAAGAGAGGAGAGAGAGTGCTGGACATTAGAAACATTTGTGCTTTTATACATTTCTGCGTAATATTGTCCAGCCCCTCTTCGTGTTAATAATCTGCGGTCTAGAGTTTGTGCCTAGTTCACATACAGCTTATACAATAATATGCAGAAGGATTACATGAGTTTGCATTTCCATCAAGTTACAATGGTGATGTATATTCTCGGATCCCGTGGTAAGCCTTAGTCTATATCCCTTCACAATGTAGTTCGGCCTGTGTCCATGCTTGGCGTTTGCACTCCATTGTCCCAGATGTGTATTCGTGGATTAGTCTTGTGAGCGCAAACAATGCTGGGACAACAGTTCATATGGAGCGCAAGGTCTCTTTACCCAGTTTAAACAGTCGGCTCTTGGACAGTCTAACCATTAACAGAACTGAAAGGTTGACAGGCTTGGTTGCAAGCTGAAAACATAGTCCACTATTTTAGAACAGCAAATGTATGAACAGAAATCAAAATGGCGAATGATTCTAAAATGGCTGTGTAGTCGATCCAAAATCAGAATTTTGCAACGCGGTTTTCGTCATAGATCGACTAGGCATAGGCCAATATAAATCGAAAGGAGGCCCTATATGATTTCCTTTTAACATTGGTACCAAATGTTGTTTCCTAGATGTGCTGTGCTGTCCAGGTCATCGTTTAGTTCATTGTTATCTTCATGTGGACTTCTCTTGATTCTTAGTGTCTTTCTGTAGTTAGCTATAACTACATCTCTAAATGTGTCTTTGTGACTCTTTCTTGCTGGAGGACTCTCGGGCATGCTGGTCGGTGGAGCAGGTTTCTTTATCTGCATTGCTGTAATAAGTGGAGGTTTTGCACATCTCTTCCTCTCCTCTTGCATTCTTTTCCTGCCCTCTATAAGTGCCTTTACCAACCACCAGCCTGTCACCGGCCCAGAGTATAGCTGCATCGTGGGCCTGGTGCTTGTTCCTTGTGTTGGAACTTCTGTGCTTGCCAATACAGTTTCTGCGGGTTTATTTTTCAGTTCCTCATGTAGTTTCTTCGCTCTAGCTATGATCGGGAATAAATGATCTATCAACATTTGTGTCCTTGTAGTGAATTCTCTCGTAGCCGCTTCTGCCTTCTCAAGGGCTTTTGCTATGTCTGCTTTAGTCGGCCTTTGTCTTGATTCCTTTCGGTCTCTCTTGTTGTTTTCTGGGACTGATTGTTCGGTAGGCAGTCTCATGATCTTTGTTGCCTTCACTTGAGGTTCTGTGGCCATTGACACATGCCCTAGTTTCTGTGCATTAAGTGTGTGGGTGCGTGTAGTGGTCAGTGCTACGTTTTCTTCATTCCGTGCTGACCCTGTCTCCAGCTTTTCTCTTCATTCGTTAACTCAAGTGTGTATGTATCACTGCTGATTCATTTTTAGTTCATTTACCTTACCATCAGATTTTCTCGGGACTGGAATAACTATATAGGGTCTGGGTACTTTTGTGGGACCTATGTGTACATTATCCGGTGGGTGCACTGAGATTGAAACGCTTCGTGCACCAATAAAGAATGCAGTTCTGATTGTTAATGACAGAAAGACAATGATAATCACTATGCATATACACATAATCGTGCGGTACGAAAGGTGGCAGCATTTCCTTCCAGGGAAGCGGGGGCGCCCTCTGCTTGTGGGAGGACCAGGTAACTGTTTTGGGCCCCCATTTCAATCATAACAAAATGTAAATGTTTTATTCTTTTTCACTCACTCCATTATTGTTTCTCGAAAAGTTTGTATCTTAAAGTGTCTGGTGCTTCGCAAGTGTCCTCCCTCTTGTGGGTGGCGATTGTCTCTCGATATGGGATACAGTTTCCTTGCTAGACTATGGAAAATAGATTAGACTAACACCTTTGGTGAGTCACATTCATTGTGCATATTCAAAATAGGTGAGCTCCCAGTCCACCCCCTGAATCTGCTTCAGTCCTGAGGACATACTGGAACCAGCTCAATGTGAAGAAATGGACAAAATGGCAATTAATCAGAATCAAAATGAAAAAGTTAAGTTCTTGTCTCTGTTCCCTCGATCTCTCCCTTGGCAGAAGGATGAAGTATTATTGCTTCTGTCTCTACGATCTGTCCCTCGGCGGAATGATGAAGTGTTCTTGCTTCTGTCTCTACGATCTGTCCCTCGGCAGAAAGTTTCATAGGAATCTACTGATATAATCTCTCTGAGAGTTGGACAGTTCCACTTGTAGCATTATTCCGTGGAGGAGTGTTCCCATATGAGCAGCATTAGCTGGATCTCTGATGAAGGTGATGACATCAACCTCGATAGGTCACCCCACCATTTCTGGAAAGTCAGTGACTAGGAGAAACAGGACGTTATTCGCCAGTCGGCTGTCCTCGGGTGACAGGGACATTTGTCCTGCCTTGCTGGGTTCTGGATCACTGGCCCTTCCCTTGACGTGAATAGTCCTTGCACTTTCCTGCTGTGTGGATTGCGACTAAGTAATTTAGTTTAGTACACAGTTGGCTCAAATGTTCAGAGTTTGCTGGATCGCTAATAAAAGTGAGAGTGTCTGTGGTTCTTCCGACAATAGCTTGGCACTCCTCTATGATGCGAAAGAAGAGCGTATTGACGAGTTCACCTATTATTGCCTGCGGTGGAAGCATTTATGTCCTTATCACTGTATTCTGGTAACACAATGAAGGCTTCCGCAATGACAATAAGCAGTTGCCAGATTACTTTCTTGTTGGCAGGATCTTGGATGAAGTCTGTGACACTGTTGACTCTCCCTACAAGTGACGGATATGACTCTAGTACTAACTGGAAATAGGTTAGCACATCCCTTGTGATATTTCTGCTGGGAGACACCATAAATGCTGCAAAAGCGACATCTTGATCTTTGATGATTCAGGATGCTGCGTTTAGCTCCTTCGGGCAAAAGTCCTTGCTCAGCAACGCTTTAGTGTGATTTGATCCACAAGATCGTGTCGACAAATGTGTTGTGGCTTAGATGCACAATTGTCTTCTTCACCCTGCAACTGACATGCACAGAGTGTCCGTTATGTCCTTATCCCCTTTTTTGCTTAGAGGAACTGTCCAGTTTAATCCACAACATGCAAACGGGTTCTTTGTCTTGGCTTTGCTGCTCATGTGTCCTTCTTCCTCGTCATGGATCTCGTCAGCACGTGCTGAGGTTCATCCCCGTTGTCTGTAATTTCTTCACGGTGGGGTGCAGCTTGAGGGCTTTCTCCGATATAGGGCTTTATGTCATTGAGAAAGATCCATGCTCTTCTGCCTTGCAGTTTGACAGCCGAAGGGGTGCAATCCTCCACGATGAAGGGACCATTGAATCTTGGCTCGTCCCACCTTTTTCGCGTGTGGTTTTTCACCAACATGGCATCTCCAGGGAAGATGAGTAGAATACGTAGACTTTGAACTGCATCTGTTTCAGCGTCTCCTGCTGTGTTTTGTGCTGCGCTGCTGTAACGCTCACCTGATTCCCACGGAAGGCGCAGGTCGTGGCAGGAAGGTGTCTGTGACTCGAAAGGTGATGTGCAGGACTCGATGGGCTTCTGGGGTCGAACCTCTTCGCACTGTGTGACGAACTCGTAGGGTGAGGTTTCTGCAGGTGAAAGAATATAGGGGTTAATGGTCTGGGTTGTGTAATGCCTCTCTTCCTCTCTCTCCCCGGCTTCTCCGTAGAGCCCCCTGGTCAACGTGCTCACCTTAGATAGGTGAATGCTGGACTCTCCATCTGCGTCTGATGCAGGGCGCTGTTGCCAGTTCCTTCACTGGTGAAACATAGGCCTCTTGGACTCTGAGGACCGTTACCGTCGTTAATAGCACGAGCGGTGAGTTTCCAGACACCTTTTTAGTCTTTATAGTCTTTAGAGTCTTTAGGTGCAAGGCAGGACTTCGTATGATGCTTTTCTCCCCTTTTGCTTGCAGGACTCTTGAGGAAGATGAAATAAAGCGCCTGGAAATGCGTGAGTAAATGCAAGCGCTCTAGCTGTTTTTTCCTTTGCAGCGTAGTTCGTGTTGAAGAGGCACCGGAGTATTTGCAGGTGTCCTATTGTGAAGAGCGCGATGAACGTAAGTAAATACCGGTCTAATGTCTCTTCTTTTGTCTTTCAGAAGTTTGTTTGCAGCGCCGGAGTCCACGGAATGCCCGTAAGTAAATGCAATGCTTTTATCTCCGCAGGCGGCGATGCAGCGTGAAGAATTCCAGAGTTCACGGAGTGCCGGTAAGTAATGACAATGCTTTTATCTTCACAGGCGAAAATACAGCGTGCCGAAATGACCGCAGCCGATGGATCAGGTGAGTAAGCACTGCGAGTTAAGACTGCCTTGCTAACCTGCGGTTTCTTGTCTCTGCAGGTGCTGCTGTCGACTGGATACAGGAATGGTGAGTATGATTCTTGCAGATTCAGGATCGAAAGAAGAAAGGCTGGAACAGACTCGGTGAGCGTTCTGCTGCAGATGCAGGATAACGCGAAGCACGTTTCTTCTATCGGGTGTGGTTTAAATAGCCTTGGAGTGATGAGGCGTCTTCTTCCACGGCCCTGCCTAGGTAAGAAAAGAGTTCCAGTTCTAGAAGCTTTCCCCATGCTGAATCCAGGGAATGGAGCTGCCCCACCCAGGTAAGAAAGTAGTTCCTGTTCACAGAGGACTTCTAAGTGGCTGGTAAGTAAGCAGCACGGTCTGCTGCAGGTAAGTCCACCCAAACATCTGCACACATATTATGAGCCCGGCGCTTCCAGTGCCGGGACCGATGATTCTGATGAGCTTGGTGCCACCGGCGCCAGGACAAGGTCCAAAAGGTCCCCGTGGGGACCGGCTGGTGCCTAGGATTAGGGTTAGGGGCCTGCTTCCAAGGACGTTGGGCTGGTCCTGGCTCCTTGGAAGCAGTGATCATGAGAGTACCCCCCCTCAAGGCCCCTCCTAAGCGTGTCTTCTCCGGGGGTTTTGGCTTGTCGGGGTGATTCAGATGGAATCTCTTGACCAGACGAGGTGCGTGGACATATTCTGAGGGTTCCCAAGACCTTTCCTGGGGACCGTATCCTTTCCAATCGACCAGATAGTATAATTTAGATCTGGAGATTTTGGAGTCTAGGATGTTCTTTACTTCGAATTCGAGTTCTCCGTCTACCAAAACGGGTTCTGGGAGTTCAGTCAATCGAGTTTCTGGTTGTACTGGTTTTAATAAGGAGACATGGAATACTGGATGTATTTTCATATGCGTAGGCAATTCCAATTTGACTGCCACCGGATTAACTATGGTAGAGATGGTGTAGGGTCCAAGGTATCTCGGGTTGAAGGTGCGGGATCCTTTTAGAGGCAGGTGCTTAGTGGATAACCAGACCTGGTCTCCTACTGCGTAGTGAGGGGCCTCTTTACGGTGTCGATCTGCTCCCTTTTTGACTTGAGCTTTAGCTCTTTGCAGATGGGCAGTGGCTTCCTTAAAAGCACGGGTAATCTCAGAGTGTAAATGATCCACAGCTGGTGTTTCGAATTCTTGGGGAGGATCCAAATTAGAGGTTCTAGGATGATGTCCGTATAATAGGAAGAAGGGAGTCTTCCCGGTTCCAGAATGAGTCGAATTGTTGTAAGCGTATTCCGCGATCCACAGAATATCCTTCCAAGGGTTTTCAGTTTGTTGGAGCATGCAACGCAGATATTGCTCTAGAGTCTGATTAGTCCTCTCGGTTTGTCCGTCAGTTTGGGGATGGTGACTAGTTGAAAGTCTTACATCAATTTGGGCTAGACGACAGCAACTTCGCCAAAAGTGGGAGATGAATTGACTTCCCCTATCGGAGATTAAAACCGAGGGAAAACCGTGTAACCGAATGATGTTTTCTAAGAATTCTCGGGCCAATACCGAAGCCGAAGGTAGGCCCTTCAGGGGAATGAAATGAGCCATCTTGGAGAATAGATCCACGACTACTAAAATGGTATTATACCCTGAGCATGGAGGTAAGTCCGTGATGAAATCCATGGACAGGGTATGCCATGGACAGGGAGGAATATCCAGAGGGTGTAAAAGGCCGGCTGGTTTCTCCTTCTGACTTTTATTCTGGGCACACACACCGCAGGAGATTACAAAGTCTCTAATATCCTTCTTCCATGATGGCCACCAGAAATGTCTTTTGATCTTTTCCATGGTTTTGGTAATGCCAGGGTGACCCTCCATCAGCGAGTCGTGATAAGCGGAGATTACTTGTTTTTGTATTTTCTCACAGGGCAAGTACAATCGTCCTTGGAAATATGGTAGGTCTTGATCCACTGAGAATTCTTTTCCCTTTAATTGCCAGTCCTGCAAATCGGCCGGAGTTAGGAGTGCCTTGACTGCAGTCTTGATGTCTTCAAAGGATTTAGTGCTGACTACCCCCAAAATCCTTTGTTCTGGGATTATGGGTATTGGTTCTGGATTGGTCAAATGTTCATCTACTCCCATCCGAGAGAGGGCATCTGCTTTTCCGTTTTTACTGCCGGGTCGATAAGTGATTATAAAGTCAAACTCAGCCAGAAACAGAGCCCAGCGAAGCTGTCTGGAAGACTGAGCTTTGGCCGTCTTCAGGTATTGTAGATTGCGGTGATCAGTCATTACGGTGACTGTGTGTCTGGCTCCCAAAAGATAATGTCGCCAGGCTTTAAAGGCCGATCTGATAGCTAAAAGTTCCTTGTCTGTAATAGAATAGTTGATCTCGGGAGCCGAAAATTTGCGTGACCAAAAGGCTACAGGATGTAATTGGTGTGTGACTGGATCTCTTTGTGATAAAACTGCCCCCATAGCAAGACTAGAAGCATCCGTTTCCACGATGTAGGGGAGTTCTGGGCGAGGATGTTTCAGAACAGGTGCAGAAATGAATTTTGCTTTTAAGTACTGAAAAGCTTGTTCTGCTTCAGTAGACCATTCAAAACGTTTGTTCTTTTTTAACAGAGCGGTGATGGGCTGGACTATCCGGGAGAATTCAGGAATGAATCTGCGGTAAAAGTTAGCGAAACCTAACATGCTTTGAACTCCTTTTACCGAGGTTGGTGATGGCCACTTGATGATTGCATCGACCTTCTTCGAATCCATATGAACCCCATTAGGTGACAATATGAATCCCAGGAACTCACCTTCAGTTACGTTGAAAACGCATTTTTCAAGCTTGGCAAAAAGGTTATGTTGACGCAGTCTCTCGAGAACCTTTTTAACGTGTCTCTGATGTTCCTCTTCAGATGATGAATAGACAAGGATGTCATCAATGTAGACAACAACACACACATCTATGAGTTCTCTAAGGACATCATTCATAAAATACTGGAAAGCGGCAGGAGCGTTACAAAGGCCAAAGGGCATCACTTGATATTCGAATAACCCATACTTGGTGCGGAAGGCCGTCTTCCATTCATCGCCTTCTTTTATTCGTACCAAGTGGTAGGCTCCTCTGAGATCTAACTTTGTATATATACATGCTTCTTTGACTTGGTCCAGGAGTTCAGGGATCAAAGGTAACGGGTATCTGTTTTTAACGGTGATTTGATTCAGGGCGCGGTAATCTATACAAGTTCTAAGGTCTCCTTCCTTTTTCGGAACGAAGAACAAAGCCGAGGAAGCTGGAGACTTAGAAGGACGGATAAACCCGTTAGCTAGGTATTGGTCCAGATATTGTCTGAGGTGAAGATTCTCTGGCTCGGTGAGGGCATAAATCCTACTGCAAGGAGGAGTTGTTCCGGGTATCAAGTCTATTTGACAGTCGTAAGACCTATGAGGAGGCAGGGTGTTAGCTTGATCCTTTCGAAAGACATCTTGGAATTCCTGGTAGTCGGAACGTAATGTAGGAATCTCAGAAGAAATTGCCGCCACTGAAACTTCAGGCCGAGGATAACAAGTGGTAAAACATTCTGGAAACTGAACCGTCTTTGCTCGCCAGTCGATCTGAGGATTGTGTTTCTCTAACCAAGGGATTCCCAGAATGATCTGGAACTGAGGGGCCTTGATCACATCGAACACAATTTTCTCCCGGTGTCCATCTTGGCTTACTAGCGTCACTTCTTGGGTGGCATGCGTTACTGGTCCGGAGGCTATCTCCGTGCCATCCACTGTAGTAATGACGTCCTTTACTGCCTTAGGGACAAGGGGTAGATTCATCCTTGATGCCATTTCACGGTCCACATAATTGCCGATTGCTCCGCTGTCGATGTAAGCTTGAATTGCATGCACACGATCCGGACGTGCTGGACTAATGAGGACCATGGGCACCACGAAATGCGAGGTCACGGGACAGATCTTAACGCTCGGCAAGAGGACCTCTACACTTGCCGGGCTAGGTCGTTTCCCTGCTCAGAACTTGTGGCACTGGTGTCTGCGGCTCCTACAGCCTTCTTAGCTGGTTTCACTGGACAGTCTCGAAGAAAGTGCCCTGAGTTCCCGCAATAGAAGCATAATTGCAGCTGTCTTCTTCTTTCCCGCTCTTTTTGGCTTAAAGGACCTTTCATCCCCCCTATTCGCATGGGTTCCACAGTGTCCGCTCCCTTAGTAGGAGTCTGTGGTTTAGAAAACACTCTGGTATCAAATTTAGAGCGATCAGCCTTCCTGTTCTGTAATCTGTGGTCCAATTGGACGACCAAGTCAATATAGTCTGAACATTCTTGTGGAGGGTTCACAACTTGAGCTAACACATCCTTGAGCTCTCCACGCAGGCCTCTGTAGAAAAGTGTTATTCTCTTGTCCTCGGGCCATTGAGTTTCCACTATGAGTCTGTTGAATGAGGCTATATAGGTCAAGAGGTCTTGATTACCCTGTCGTAATGAAAGAAGTTCATTGTCCAAGGCCTGCCCTTGTGCATGTCTTGCAAACAGTTTCTCCATACTGGACTGGAAGGCCTGGAAATCATGTAGAAGCGGATCATCCTGGGTGACTAAAGGGATCGACCAATCTGCGGCGCTGCCACTGAGATAAGAAAGCACGAAAGCCACTTTGGTCTGATCTGTTGGGAATGCAGCTGGTCGACATAAGAAATGTAAGCGGCACTGGTTGATGAACACTGCGTATTTCTTTGGGTCACCAGAAAAATGTTCGGGCGGAGCCAAGGGCACATTACCAGGTAGATTGATTTGCACTGGATTTACAGATGGTGCAGAAGGATAACTTCCTCCTGGAGCGGGCAGAGGTGTCTGTCCTGCCTGCGTTTGTAGCAATTGCCTAGCGAGGTCCTCTGTTCGCTCCTTAGAAAGTATTAGTTCTCTTCTTAGAGAGCTTGTTTCCTGACGAGCTGCATGTACTTCTGCTCTTAATTCCCCGAGCAACTGGGCTAAGTGATCAGTGTCTGAGGTTTCCATTGCGCCTGGGTAGGAGTTTTGCGGTTGGCTTCGCGTTCTGTAACGCTCACCTGATTCCCACGGAGGCGCAGGTCGTGGCAGGAAGGTGTCTGTGACTTGAAAGGTGATGTGCAGGACTCGATGGGCTTCTGGGGTCGAACCTCTTCGCACTGTGTGACGAACTCGTAGGGTGAGGTTTCTGCAGGTGAAAGAATATAGGGGTTAATGGTCTGGGTTGTGTAATGCCTCTCTTCCTCTCTCTCCCCGGCTTCTCCGTAGAGCCCCCTGGTCAACGTGCTCACCTTAGATAGGTGAATGCTGGACTCTCCATCTGCGTCTGATGCAGGGCGCTGTTGCCAGTTCCTTCACTGGTGAAACATAGGCCTCTTGGACTCTGAGGACCGTTACCGTCGTTAATAGCACGAGCGGTGAGTTTCCAGACACCTTTTTAGTCTTTATAGTCTTTAGAGTCTTTAGGTGCAAGGCAGGACTTCGTATGATGATTTTCTCCCCTTTTGCTTGCAGGACTCTTGAGGAAGATGAAATAAAGCGCCTGGAAATGCGTGAGTAAATGCAAGCGCTCTAGCTGTTTTTTCCCTTGCAGCGTAGTTCGTGTTGAAGAGGCACCGGAGTATTTGCAGGCGTTCTATTGTGAAGAGCGCAATGAGCGTAAGTAAACACCTGTCTAATGTCTCTTCTTTTGTCTTTCAGAAGTTTGTTTGCAGCGCCGGAGTCCGCGGAATGCCCGTAAGTAAATGCAATGCTTTTATCTCCGCAGGCGGCGATGCAGCGTGAAGAATTCCAGAGTTCACGGAGTGCCGGTAAGTAATGACAATGCTTTTGTCTTCACAGGCGAAAATACAGCGTGCCGAAATGACCGCAGCCGATGGATCAGGTGAGTAAGCACTGCGAGTTAAGACTGCCTTGCTAACCTGCTGTTTCTTGTCTCTGCAGGTGCTGCTGTCGACTGGATACAGGAATGGTGAGTATGATTCTTGCAGATTCAGGATCGAAAGAAGAAAGGCTGGAACAGACTCGGTGAGTGTTCTGCTGCAGATGCAGAATAACGCAAAGCACGTTTCTTCTATCGGGTGTGGTTTAAATAGCCTTGGAGTGATGAGGCGTCTTCTTCCACGGCCCCGCCTAGGTAAGAAAAGAGTTTCAGTTCTAGAAGCTTTCCCCATGCTGAATCCAGGGAATGGAGCTGCCCCACCCAGGTAAGAAAGTAGTTCCTGTTCACAGAGGACTTCTAAGTGGCTGGTAAGTAAGCAGCATGGTCTGCTGCAGGTAAGTCCACCCAAACATCTGCACACATATTATGAGCCCGGTGCTTCCAGTGCCGGGACCGATGATTCTGATGAGCTTGGTGCCACCGGCGCCAGGACAAGGTCCAAAAGGTCCCCGTGGGGACCAGCTGATGCCTAGGATTAGGGTTAGGGGCCTGCTTCCAAGGACGTTGGGCTGGTCCTGGCTCCTTGGAAGCAGTGATCATGACAGCTGCCCCCTTCTCAGTGGAAGGCAGTGCAACCATCCTCTCTTTAGAGTAGTAAGCTTCAACTTAGCTATCCTTTCCTTTAACAAGCCATTGAGCCTCTCACAAATACCATTACCTTCCGGATGATACCCCGACCAGAACTTGTGCTTTATACCAAGCAACAAGCTAATTTGTTTGAATACTGCGTTGACAAAGTGAGGGCCATTATCTGATCTCATGACTTCACACACCCACAACCTAGGGAACACTTCCCTCACTAGAAAGGTGGCCGCACAGGTAGAGTTTGGGTGTGTACATGGACCTGCTTCTATCCATCTAGAGAATGGACACACCACTACAATTAAGTACCTCTACCCATTACACACTTGAACCATGTCGACGTAGTCGATATGTAAATGCTGAAAAGGCCCATTTGGCCGGGGGAGGACTCCTCTCACTACCTTTAATGTGTGGCCAGCGGTGAATTGCTGGCAGATTATGCAGTTCACCATAAAGAAAGCAACATGCTCAGCTAAATTCGGTATAAACCAGTCTTCTGCGAGCTTTGCTGCTAGATTCTCTTTTGACATGTGAAATGGGTAATGCAATTGCTCCAATGCTATCTTTAGTAGTGCTACAGGCATTACTGGTTTACCAGTGCTGTCTTGCCACCACAGGCCATTAGAGGGGTTTAAAGAACAACCTCGACGTTTCTACAGGTTCTTCTCGTCCTGCGGTGCCTCCCCTTAAAGCTCCATTAGTTGTGTCCGCCCCAGATTACTATAGGCTTCGGGTGGGGTTCGTGCCACCATCATTCTTTCATGGGTACATGCCACTTCTACCTCCATGATCGGTTCACTTTTGGATGCCATACGCTTGGCTTCCGTGTCTGCTGCATGGTTTCCGCGTGACACGAAATCTGTCCCTTTGGTGTGGGCAGCGCATTTCACGACCACTCTGCCCACTGGGAGTTGTAGTGCCTTTGTCAGCCTTTCCAATAAGGCTGCATGTTGAACTGGCGTGCTGTCCATCGGAGGAAGCCCCTCCTTTTCCAGCGTGCTAGGCCTGCGTGCACTGTAGATGTCATATAGGCGGAGTCACTGTACACTGTAACTTCCTGGGCTGCGTGATTTTCAATGGTGTGTATCAACGCCAATATTTCAGCAGCCTGAGCTGAACAATGAGACGGTATTATTTCACTGACAAGTACTTGAAATTCTCTGTTTGCTATGTGTTTCATTACGGCAACGCCTGTATATCTTTGTCCGTCGTCTTGGTCGATTCTAGAAGACTCATCAATAAAAATGATCTCCCCTCACGCCGGGGCATTTTCTTTCACCCTGGGGATTTCATTGTAGAATTCCTCATAGTTTGCACAGTCATGTATCGGCTCTCCTTCAGTGACTGGCTCTGCTGTGAACGTAGCTGGGTTTACTGTTTTACATCGAACTATTTTGATCGATGGATTAGATATGATCACTTCATAGGAAGAAGCTCTTTGAGATGTCAACATACCCTTTGGTTTCTCTAAAATGGCGAATAATGAGTGCTCGATGTATAACGTCATGGAACATCCCATTACTATGGTTGTCGCCTTCTCTATGGCGAACGCTGCGGCAGCTAAGCTCTGTTCACATGGGAAGTGGCCTCTCATTACCGGGTCCAGGTTCCCACTGTAATACGCATGGGGCTCGTACCCCAACGAGGTTCTTTGAGCGAGCACTGCAGTCATAACGCTGCCATCTGTGTGAGAATAGGTAGAATTCCTCTGCATAATTAGGAATCCCGAGAACTGGAGCCATACAAATCGCTCTCTTGAATTCTGTAAACCCCTTTTCCATTGCCTCGCTCCATTCCATCTTATCCTTTGTCACCTGGACCTTCTTTAAAGCCTGGAGCAAGGGCTTGGTATATGAGCTGTAATCGAAAACCCATGCTCTAACATTATTGCCCTGCATTTGCTTTATCGTGAGTGGCTTTGCCGTGTTCATGATAGCTTCAGCTCTTTCTGGGGTCACCTTTTTTCCCTCATGTGAGATGAGCTGGCCTATGTACAGCACTTCCCGTTGACAATACTGTAGATTTTCCTTGTCAACCTTATATCCTTTCTCAGCCAGTATAGTCAGTAACTTAACAGAATTGCGCCTGCATTGCTCTTCGGTGGTGCTACAGATTAGGATGTCATCCACATATTGCAAGACGACACTATCTAATGCAATATTGCTTAGGTCCATCTGTAGGACTCTGTCAAATATGGACGGGGACTCACAGTACCCCTGTGGCAACCTCGTGCTTTTCAGACGCATTTGTCTGAATGTAAATGACGTCATATCTTGAGAGTCACGGTGCAATGGGATTGAGAAAAAGGCATTTTTCAGGTCAATCACTGTGAAATATTTTGCCTCAGTGGGTATGTTACATAGGATTGTAGATGGATTAGGGACTAGAGGGAACTCTGCTTCAACAATATCATTTAATGCTCTTAAATCTTAGATTAAATGCCGAGACCCTCCCTTTGATTTCTTGACAGGATAAATCACTGTGTTACAGGGTGACTCTGACATCACTAGGATGCCCTGATCCATCATGGCGGAAATTGTCTTTGCGATCCCTTCATCTGCCTCTCTGGACATGGGATATTGTCGCGCTCTTGGTAAAATTGCTCCTGGTTTCAGTTTAATTTTCACTTCTCCCACCCCCTTCAGGAGACCTACGTCATATGGTCCTGTAGTCCATACTGAGAGAGGCACTTGGGCCATGTCGTCATCAAAGTATTCCGGACGTACCAGTGCCAACATCATTCTCTGAGGCACTTCTCTTTTAATCATTTTTACCCAACATATGAGACTCACTTCCACCCTTGTCTCTTCTGAGTCTGGTTGCTCTTCTAGCAGATCATCATCGGTGACGTCAGTCACTCGATACCCTTCTTCAATGGCAAGAATCGCACACCATTGTCTGCCTTCATCATCGTGTCCTTCGACCAATGCTACTTTCCCTCGTACTGCTGCAGCATCTATTATCAAGGGAAATACTTGTCCCTCCTCTTCATGCATCGGTATTCTTGGTCTGAATAGAAACTCATCAGGGGTTCTCATAGTTCTATCTGCGAGGGCTGGCAATCCTGCCATAAGCACACGCATGCCAAATGCGAAGACCTCTGGTTCTAGAGGCACGGCCCTTATGGCTATGCGTCCTGAGTATGCCCTGATTATTTTGCACATGTTTGAATAATGCATTCCTGGAGTGTAGCATACTATGCCCTCCTCCGTGAACGAGATCGTCATGTTCAATTTTGTCATTAAGTCTCGACCCAAAATGTTTACTGGGGTCTGATGTGAATACAACAAAGGTACATTGATTTTGCACTCTCCTACGGAGACTGGGAGTGTGTCTGTAAAGGGAACTCGACTGTGAGCTCCTGTAAAACTCTGAGTATCTATGGCCTCGCCGGACAAGGAAAACTTGCCTTCTCGTATGCACAAGCATGTTGCACCCGTGTCAACTAAGAAGGAATAATCTTTACCACCTATGACAACATTCACCCTCGGTTCCCTGTTAGGGTCTGGTGTCACTGATAGGATAGAGCACATCAGGGTTCCCAGTGAGCTGTCCTAGTTCATATATGAGTTCGGTCCACTATATACTTGTGGATTTTCTCCATTCCCAGGGTTGCCTCCTCTTCCGGAGTTTGTGCCCTGAGAGGTTTGCGGTGGTGCCTGTTGGAATTGCCCTTGCGGCAAGTTCCCCATGTTCAGGGGTTGAACTCCTTGTTGCACACCTTGCTGCATGCCTGGTGTTTGCTGCTGCACTGTGTGATTCTGTGCACCACCCTGTTGGGAGATTGCAGGCGGATTCACCGTACCTGCTCCCATTCCTTGGCCATTTTGCCACGTGCCTTGGCTTCTGCACGAGCGCGCCAAATGCCCTGTCAATCCACACAGCCAACACACTGGCGTTGGTCAGGCTATTTGTCCATTTGACATATCTGGACTGCCCATCTGCACGTTTTGAAAGCCTCCTTGATTACTCTGCAAACCTCCCTGATTACTCTGTCATCCTCTTCCTCTAAATCCCCTTCCCCTCGGGTACAATCCTACATTACCCTGGTTGTTCTGCTGTGGGTTAGCCACCTGTTGTAAGCTCTGTTCACCTGAGCTAGGCAGCATGGCTCCTTCAAGAGCATACTTTGATAATTTGTTTTGCACCAGCCTCGCTTCCTCACCCTTTCGAGTTGCCTCCTATTTTCGATTCTTTTCTTGCAACAATCTACATTAATGTGCTATAGTCAACTGTATTTTGGCCCAAGGTTTAGCCTCAACTCCTACCAATTTCTTAAGTTGTTTTTGTACTGGCTCTGGTAACCCCTGGCACAATATGTGATAAAATACAGGTATCGATTTCGTCCAAGACTCATGCGTTTCGAGCACCCAAGCGTCTTGGAAATTCTGGATATAAATAAACAGATCTTCTGACTCCTTCATTTTTCGAGTCATTATGGCTCCCATATTGGAAGTGTCTGGGTAAAGCACTCGTAGCACTTTCCACAATACTGCTCTGCAATTATTAAATGGCGCTCCGTTGTGTGTAGTGCTAATAATGGTTACACCAGGGTACCCCGCCCGTTTCCACACATCGTCTGCTCTCTCACCAAGAATGGCGATCAGGAGACCTTTGATGTCCCCTATAACTAACGTGACACTCCCTGTTATTTTTTCTAACTTGTGTATCCACTTCCCGACTCCCGATGTCAGCATTCGAAGCTTATTTTTCAGGTTTTCCTGATCCATGTGTGGCCATGGAATATATTGTTGTCTTGCTCCCCCTTTTTCTAATAGCGGAAATTGGAATGTGCAGCCTTCTTTTTCTTTCCCAGCAGCCATTCTGTCTATCACTGGGGTAACATTCCCGCATCGCCGTCTGCCTGGCAATGTCCTCAACCGGTCTACATAGGCGGGTGTTACACCCCCCTCTGACCATGGGGTGTTCCTTTATGCCGGTCAGACTGCGCAGCAGACTCTGATGCGCTCTGTACAGACTCGCTAGCATCTGACCATCGTACCCCTTTGTCTCTTGGGAGCCGCTTTTCGAGCCGTTTCCCTTCTTCATTTGTCTCGCACTCCATCTCCTCTCAGGAGTCGGACATTGATTGCTCCCAATTCACACAAATCCTTGCGTCATCGTCGTTCTTACTGATTTCTAGCCTATCCAGGCACAGCCTCCTGCTCCCACTGCTTCGGGTGACGTCCTCAGTGTCATACAGCTGAGTGCTTTCCAAGCGCTCGTCTTCCCCTTGGTATATTGTTTCTAGCCCCATTTCATCATATACTTTATCAATCGTTTCCCCGATGCTTCTGGTGTCGAAGTCATCTTCAATATTTGCCCCGCTCGTGCCTGGTACTGAATCGTACGCAGGGAAGAATTCTTCAGTGTCTTCCCATTCTACAACAGGATCTGGTTTTTTAACTTCCCGCTCCAGATATTCGAGATCGCGTGCCTTGTGTCTATGCTAACGTTTAATATCATCATCGAATTCTTTGTGCTTCCTCGCCTCTTCTCTGACCTTATCTTCTTCACTTCTCCTTTCATTACTACGTTCATTTGCCCTTCGAATTTCCTCATCTTCTCGTCTCTTTATCCTTTTTTCATGACCTCTTTGCTCTTCTTCCAACCTTTTCGGATTCTGTCTGTTCTGGTCATAGGCTGCTTTCTGTTTGTGATCAAGCTGCTTTTCTTGCTCCTCGCGATATAGCTGTTCTCGCCTCAGGTTATCTTTCCTTCTTATCCTTTCGTCCCGTACTTCCTTTTCCTTCTCCTTCTCCCTTCTCTGTGCCTCATCAGACCTCTCTCTCGGTCTCACATCATCACTTCCCTTTCCATCGAGTTTCAACAATATCTATCCTCCCATCCATTCATCTTTTGCGAATGCTATCTCATCAGTTCTGTCTTCCCTTCCTTTCCATGTCATTCCCTCTCTCTCTTTATCGAGAGACGCAATAATCTGTGCCTGATCTTTCCTCTCATCATCGCATCTCTCCTCGTCCCTCCGGACTGCAGAGTTAAGATTCTTATCCTGATCCTTCCCCTTATTGTCATCACTACTGTACGTAGGTGACTCATAGGCGTGGTTGCTATACCCCATAGCCGCCTTAAGCTCTCTTAATGGGTAGAGTCCCTCTGACTTACTTCCCTCAGTTTCTGTTTCAGGCGGGGCAGGTGGCGCGGTAGGCGCCTCATCCCCATCTGTGCATACGTTTAATATCCAGTTAGCAGGTGGGTCTTCTTCCTTCAACTGTTCGAACATTTTCCAAAGTTCTAGAACAGCGAGGCGTTTCTCTAGCTTCTTGCCTGTATATCTGGCATGCAAGTAAGTTGTCATGTGTTGTAAGACGGCTTTAGATAAGGACCCATTCTGTGGCCACGGCATAAACATCTTGTGGGAGGTACCCTTAACCCACTCTGTACTGTATTTCTTAAGCTTGGGTGCATATTTAGGCAGTTGTTTACATAAGTGTGCTAACGGAGTAATGTCTTCCATGCTTAAACCTGTTTCTAACAATACCTTCATGTAACTTCACCACTCCCGATAATATGAGCGAGCACCAATACCGCAAGCTCCAATCCAATCTTTTCCCGCCAAAATGTTTATATCACCAACTTACTCAAGAACATAAATTCATGTGCGATTCCCTCTCAACTATAGAATCGCGTAAAACTCCTCATCAATTTCAAACAACAAGGCGACAAATTTCCTTACGTGTGACACATCAACAGAACATGTACGACAAACATTAAACAGACTAGACAGACACCAGCTGGATACAGATATCTCTGCCTTCTAATCAATACCCGACATGGAGTTTAAACAAACTCCTTTTACAACATTTTTAATTGTCGTAGTAGCCTAGTCGTTCCCTATTATGTGGGACTATGACATCACGTTTCTTCTGACCGCTATATTAAAGCACAGAAACAAGGCGTATCCTCTCTCTTCTCGTGTGTCTACCCCGGTATCCTCTTTCTTTATTTCAGGTATCCGCCCCAGTATCCTCTCTCTTCTTGGGTGTCCACCCCAGTATTCACTATTTATTCAGTTATTCTTGAGTCATTATCCCCTTATATTTATACAGTCTTCTCTACTTCTGACTATTTTGGTTTTCTCCACCTCCCTCCGTTACCTTTTCCCTTACTTGTTCTATTGCCGAAAGACATTTGTCAAAGCATCAATTTTTGTTTCACTCACCGCTCGCATCGTTCCTCTCTGGACTCTTGGGATCACCGCCTCCGTTACCGCCTTTTTTAGTCTTTCGTCTGATCCACTGACCGTAGGAATGGAAGGGTTTATGTTTGTAAAACCAGTGCCTTCAACCCACTACAGTTTTTTGGGACAAGTTTAAGCTATTATTGTCCACGGGAAGCTTCACAGTCTACTTGGCCAAAATGGCGAAGGACTTGTGATATTGCCGAAGACCTAGAGTTACTTCGTGTCGACGGTCAATAGGTGTCCTATCAATAATCAATATTCAATAGTTGATGGTCAAAACCATCCTCACCACTACCAAGTGCACAGGAGGGCGGAGCGACCTCTGACGGGACCATGGGATCAAAGCTCACCCTCATGTACCTTAAGACAAGATAGCTGCACCTTGAGAAGGATGGGGTGCAGTATTCTCTTACTCCAACACCAATCAATAAGGACAACGCAATGGTTAGGCAAAGGGAAGTCCGTTTAATGACAAGTACAAAAATCGGGGAAACAATGGAAATCAACAGTGATGCGATCGCCCGTCTCGCTTCAACTACCAAATTCTTCATTCAGACAGCAATAGTTATAGTAAATTCTCGTCATCATTGATGCGTAACGCTCAAAAGTTCATCATGCAATTCTATTGGTTGGAAAAGGTAACTTAAGTATAGGTGCTATATCTGTATATGGTAACAGAGTGTGAGGATTGGATAACTCTTATCGGGTAGGCGTCTACGCCCATCCCTCTACATTCCTCGTGATAGACATCACTAAAAGTACGACGTCTCATTGGTTCTACTGGCTATAGGACCCTAGATTATTTGGTCCATTGTGATTGGGTGGGTTACAACCCTAGGCATAAATCTCCACTTTAATTAGCAGCATGCAGAATGGACACCCAGATGCAGAGTGCCCCAAGATTCACCCTGCCTCCCTTCCATCAATCAGCACTTTAGGGCTATGTGTCAATTAGTTGGGTTTGGATGACATCAGACGTGGGTACCTCTTTGCGCTTAGCTGGTCACGTGTCAGTTCACCGTGAATCTGCTTCATTCTCCCTCTATTTGTGTATTTGATTCCTTTAGCCTTGCCTCCTGGCTGGGCCCCTTATCTAACCTTCACTGGCTGGCTGCTATGCTCTTAAGTTTTGTTTCTTAGGAGCTGCTGCTCTCCTCCCTTCCTAGTGTTGACCTCGATTTCCCAGGCATGAGCTGCTTCTTACTGAGTTTCGATTCCGCTCTTTCGTCTGGCTTTGTGCTGGTATATGAATCCTGGCCTGTTTGTCCTCTACCATCCTGGGCTTCATTCTGCTTTTGTAAAATGGAGTCGCACTTGTATAATGTGCTTCTTGAGGTAGATATATAGTTGGCGCTTGCCGCTCTATCCTCCTACTAAGCATTGCAAGCAGTACTGTTTCCTTAGCTTCTTGCGTTCCAAGCCTATTTACAGGCATTTAGCCGGTTGCATATTTCCATCCTGTTTTATAGTTGCGTTTCTTTATATTTCAATATTGTCTCTTCTTCTATGTCCATTACATCATTAGTCGTAACATTTGGTCTTTGTTTATCACATTTTTGGTTGTCGTTTCTTTCATCTGTGAGTCTGTCCAGGCCTTTGTGTCGTCACCATTCACCTTCGATTAAGGTCTTTTGGATCTCTTCGGGGACAGTTTGTAAGTAGTTGTCATTTCGTGACAGCTGCTGGTACGGTTGTCTCAATTATTGGCACTTCGATAGGTATTTCGCTTCTGATGGGCACTGGGAAGAGCCCTAGCGCTGCTCTTTGTTGGTTTATTGGTTCCTCATACGTCACATCCCTTGGCGATTATGATCCTGGTATCTCGAAATGGGTGGCTGGAGTGCAGGTCATATCTGGGACCTCCTCTACACACCTATCCTACATCCAGGTCCAGTGTCCACTGTACCCCATAATTTCACCAATGGCCAGTGATCATGGCTTGCAGACATAGCCAGTGTCCATAATCCTTAGGATGTGGGCTTTGGCTTTGCTGCAAGCCCCAATAAGCAATTCAGTGTAGACATTTGTCCTTGCTGGGGGGCAAGACCCCTGCCCAGACCCCAAAGTTACATCACTATGTCTTCTACCTACTTTTAGACACTTTGTAAAAAATAAAACACAGGGCGGATTTGCCAAAGCATGCTTTCAGGTCCTTGGCTGATGCTCCTTGCGCAAGTTTGCTGCAAACATATCTAGCACTTCAAGCTGTAGCCACAATCAGATTTTTTTTCTCCATTCAAGCCTATCCTGATTTCGGACATTTTACCACATAGCCAGTCCTGTCCTTGCCAGGAGCCAGGCCCACTGTCCATATTAATCACATAGCTGGTCCCTTGTCGCTATTCCCACTTTAACATCATAGCTGGGTCCTGGTGAACATGGCTAGTATCCAGATTGTCTTGGGCATGGCATCTGGCCACTGGTCACGACCACAGGCTATGCCTTAGTTACCAAAATTATATCACTATTTTTTGTACCTACATTTTGACACTTTTCAAAAAATTTAACACAGGACAGATTTGCAAAAGCATGCTCTCGGGTCCTTGCCAACGTTCCTTGCACAGGTTTGCTGCAAATCTGTCCAGCATTTCGAGCTGTAGCCACAAGCAGAATTATTTTTTTCCCATTTAAACCTATTTCGATTTGAAAATGTTGGGACCTACCTTATGCCCCCTCTTTAATAAATTCCTTCAAACATTGCCCAAACATTCAAATTTGGGTCTATAATCGTATTAGCAAACCTTTGTGTGTATTCATCAATGATGGCAAAGTTCTAAACTGTCCTAAACTTTTGGGATCCCCCTCTAATTTTGCCCACTCTTGACAAAACTACAGCAAACTTTGCAACAACATTTAAGGTTAGATCTATATTTTTATTGCACAGTTTTGTGCAGTTTCCCACCAAAGTTATAAGCCTTCACCAACACTGTAATGCACTGTAATGCACTGTAATGTACACTTGTGTATGGATGCCCTCGACCATTTGTCAAGTTTGCGAATATCACAGAAATGTCGCCAAACATCTCAGATGTTTGCGGACATGGCAGAAGAGAAAAAACACCAGATTCTTTGTTTTTTCTGGACATATCCCATTCCAGCCTCATCACCTCTCATCTCCCCAGAGATAGTTTAATTTGTTTGACAAGTGTAATGTTGTGTTTTTGAATATGTTTCTACAGCAATGTTCCTCAACTACAGGCACAGTTCGCGAATCCAAAACGTCATCTGTTTCAAAATGTTTGACGCACCTCACATTTCTCAATTGACCAATCAGCAGTCACGTATGCTGTCCGCAAACATTATGTTACTCACTGATTGGCTCTGAGTGTCCACGGACACAAATCAGGAATTAAGTCTGTGGACCACATGGATATATCACTAATTTGTTTGACCTACTTTTTGGGCATTTAAAATAAATCTACTGGATGAATGAATACCAAATTTGCAAAAGCATGCATTCCGTACCAGGCTGCTGCTCCTTGTGCAAGTCTGGTGCCAATCTGTTAAGTGGTTTGGGCTGTAGCTGCAAGCAAAACATTTTTCCATTCATGTCTATCTGGATTTCAAACGTTTTGGCACCCCCTATAACTTTCACCCCCTTGATGAAACTGCACCAAACTGTGCAAAGATTCAGAGTCAAGGCTATACATGCTTTGCATGGTTATGTGCAAATTTGTCAAACAACACCAAAGTTATAAGCCACTCAAAAACTGCTCTTCTGATGAGAAGCGCAACTTAAGTATCGCTACTGCAGACCATGTAATTAAGGAGCTAAAGACTGGCCTGACAATTAAGTACATAACCAACTCACTCTGGGCAAATATGTTGTCCATATTGGGAGCAATAATCAAGAAAAGATTTGTGTCAGCCTAAGGTTCTTCCCCTGGAGAAGGTTTAACCTTAAACCCCAGTCCACCAATAAATAGTATTATTTCACTATCTTCCACCACCCAAAGGGAATACTGCATTAAAATGAATGTCAACACAAGTTGTTGGAAGGCTAGAAAAAAAGGAAGACAATGATGGGCAAGAACAACCAATGCTAACGACGTCTTCCGATGTACCTACTTCATATCATGAAGGTAGCAGAATATTTAGCAGAAATTAAACAATGAATCTCTGCGGCTGTACCCTGCGAACAACATGCTTGGAGGAAGAAATAAAAGGCATAAGGGAGCAAATAAGATCTCTGGGTGGCAAAATAACAGACACAGAGGAGCACATCTCAAGTGTAGGGTATAATTGAAGAGCTGGAACACCTTCAAACAAGACTCACAGGGCCCAATTCTCATCTTGGCGCAGTGAGCGTGCTAAATAGCACGACTCACTGCGCTATTTCTTGACGCCAAGGCACCACTGCTATTCTGATGTGGGCCTGGGCGTCTTCGCAAAGCACGACAGTGCTTCGCTGTAATACACCTGTTTCTAATGGAAACAGGTAGATTGCAGAATCTCGGCAGCATTTTCGTTAAATACTGAGGGAATCGTTATTTAACGAAAATGCTGCCGAGAACACAGTTCCTATACACCAAAGTGAGCAGCTTCAACATTGCAGGATGTTGAAGCTGCTTACTGTGGTATATAGGAAAATGTTCATATACACCCGTGTGGTGTATATGAACACTTTCATTTAAAGCAAGCAGCTTCAACGTTGCATCCTGCAACGTTGAAGCTGCTCGCTTTGGTGTAAATTAAAGTGTTCATATACACTCGTGTGGTGTATATGAACACTTTCATTTACACCAAAGTGAGCAGCTTCAACGTTGCAGGATGTGTACATGTGGTTTTCCAGTAGCTTCGCCGGTTAGGGTAGATTAGATATAGGTCTGTAGTTGGTGGGGTCTTCCACGCTTTCTGTATCATTCTTAGGAGTGCTCGATGTAAGCTGATTTGAAGAATTGTTGTACTATTCCTGTGTTTAGTGATAGATTCATCAGTAGCCAGAAAAAAAGATGGTGGAGTGCTGTGTTTGAGGATTGCTTTGTAGATACCTAGGGTAATGGGTCGCTGGGCGATCCAGCGAGGTTGGTGTCCTTCATTAGTGTGAAGAAAACTACTTCATTTATCAATTCAAATCAGTCATGTGTTGCTGTTGTTGGTGCTGAGCCAGTTGTTGGTGGTTCCGTAGTTGTGCTTGTATTTATAGTTGCATGGTTTGCTTCAATGGTTTGTTGGATTGTTACTATTTTTGTTCTTAGCTGATGTTGTCACATAGTGATTGTGATGGAAGGATGCCTGTGTTGCATGATGTAGGGTTTTTGATTTCTTTGATGATTTTGAAGAGGTATTTTTGTGGATTTGTTGACCTTTGGATTCTTGTGGAGCAGTATGTTTTCTTTTGCCTTGACCAATGCTTTATATATTCTAAGTTGTTGTTGGTCTTTCAATTTGTCAAATTGATTGAAATGATTTTCCATAGTTTTTCCAATTCGCAGTTTGTTTTTTTGAGTTCCCTCAGTTGTTCAGTGAACCACTTAGCTGCCATTTTTTGCAGTTGCTTTGAAAGGTTGTGCTGGTGCTAGTTGGTCTAAGACCTCAGTGATCCAGGCGTTAAGGTTTTTTCCGCTGAGTCAGATGTCATTCTGTTTAGCTCAGCAGTCTTTGGTTGAGTTGATTCCAGCAGTTCTATTGAAGATTCCAGGTCAAGACTATTCCAGGTTCTTTTGTTAGTAGTGTGAAGTTTTGTGTTTCCGGGCAGTATGCGGGTAGGGAGTTTGACAGAGAATTGTATCATGTTTCCATAAGGGCACTGAGTGAGTTTGCTGTGGGTTCGGTCTCTCTTTCCAACCAGATGTTGTAATCTCCCTGGATGATTAAGTTATCATGATAGGTGGATAGGTTGGTAATGGAGTCAGTGACATTTGTTCCAAAGTTCGGGTTGTAGGATGGTGGTCTGTAGATCATACGTTGGCTTGGTCGTTGAGCTTGATCTTGATAAGGAGAGATTTGCAGTCTTCTATGTCTGTTAAGGGGAGTGTTGTGGCACAGATGTGGTCTTTGTGCACCATTGCGATTCCACTTTCTCTTCGGTTTTCTCTGTTGGTATGTATTAGTTTGAAATTGCCTGGTGTGGGTGATTGTCTTGTAGCTGTCTGATAGCAATGTTTCTGTGAAAAAGTGTGTATTGGTGCTGCACTTGCTTAGGAGGTCAAACATTTCTGTTTGTGTTTCACCATGGATCTTACGTTGAGTAAGCAGCAAAGCAGTTTGTCTGTTTTTCCTTGTAAATTGTTGTCTATATTTTCAGGAATGCCTGCCAGGGTGGAATTTGTTGGGTTTTCGTCTCTTGGGAATCTCAGTTGTATGCTGAGATTGTGGTTACGTGCTGTGTCTCTTCATTGAGGAGTTCAATTAGGTTGACTAAAGGATTTCTTAGTTATGGTTCATGGTGTTTGGTCATTTGTACGTGAGGGATTTCTCCAGTCTTTGGTTATGTAGGGGGTGTGGATGGTTATAGATTCCAGTTTGCCCCTGATAATTATTGGGGTTTTACCAAAGGTGTTTTCTGAGTTGCTGTGTTTTGTGTTTTGAGATGTTTGGTTTGGCATCCTGTTGGGTTTCAGGTTTGTTTGGGTTCTTGCTTTTGCATTAGTTGTTGGTTGTTTGTTTTTCATTGAGTTGGAGTCGTAGGTGGAGAGGTAGCATGAGATATATTCTGTTTGGTCTTTTCTTGGTCCGTAGCCTAGTCCGTTTAGTTGTGTCCCAACTGCGTTTCTGGGTGTTGTGAATTCTGTCTGGTAGTTTCTGTTCTGTTGGGATGCAATTTCCTTCCTGTTTCTGTTTTCCTTTCTTGTTTCTTTGTATTTCTTGTATCATGGCATGTTAGTGCTCTCTGAATTCTTTTGGTTTGGGTTGCAATATTCTCTAGGGGTGTGTGCCCTCCTGTATGTCTTTTTTTGGTTTTCTTCTTATTTGGAATAAGAGATGGGGCCTTCTGCTGTGATGTACAGCAGTGTCTGTCTAGCTATGGCTGTTAGTGCTAGCCTCCATTTCAGGTTTGGGTTGAGATGTGTTCTAGTGTATTTCCAGGGGCGGCTGTTTTTTGGGTTAGGATATTTCCTGGTCTCCAGTTAGATCGGTTTATTTCAATGCTTTCGCGGGTTTCTTTTAAGCTGGTGTGGTCCAACGTGCAGTGATGTCTGCCTTGCACTGATTGTTGTGTTGTGCCTGTGTTTAAGGTTCGGGTTAGAGGTTAATGGAGTATTTTATGTTGATCAGTCTCAATCTCTGAATCTTGTGGCGCCTGGGGTTTCCTATCGCTAGGGCTTAGTCGCAGTATGGGGTTTGTGATGCGAAGGCCTCTTTCTAGAGGTGGTGTTTTCTTTACTAAGGGGTTTTATTGATGCAGCCATTAAACAACTGATTCTTATGGTGCCGCACAAATGTGATACTTGTTTGCATTGAGGCTGCCCAATGGTTTGATACTAAATGAAAACAAATTACAGGTATCCTGGATTGTGCGCTCCAATTTTGATTTATTTTCAATTTTCAATTAATTTTTTTGCCATTTTGTAAAGCTTTTTGCATTCATTTACATTGGCTTGTTACAATTTTCTTTTTCTTGTCTTACATTCATTCTTTCAAAGGTTCATTTTGTTGTACTGTATTTCCTCTGTCAAAAGGATTTTTTTAGAACGTCATTTGTATATTTGTTTTTATTCCCTCAACACGTGTTTCGTCATTATTTATAAGAATGAATCTAAGACAAGAATATGTGGATTGTAACAAGACAACGTAAACAAATGCATAAAGCATTACAAAATGGCAAAAAATTGAAAATTGAAAATTGAAAATAAATCAAAATTGGAGCGCACAAACCAGGATACCTGTAATCTGTTTTCTTTACCAAGGTAACAAGTTCTATATCTCGGCAGATTACTCAAGATAAAACATGAACACATGTGTATGTTTTTTGAAACTACATCCAGAACTCTGCTGTAGACAAATTAATCTGGACTGATTAGCCCATCGAAAATTAATATAACAATAAAGAAGGGGTAACGAAAAAATTCCTAGAACCAGAAGACGTGTATCATATTTTCCACACAGAACAGAAGAACAGATTAGCATAGCGGGTGTTCAACCAATCTCTGGAAACCAAAGGCAACAGCCTCAAAACAAGGAAGATCACTGGAGAAGATTTCACTACCAGAAGAGCACCTCTGGCAAGGGAAGAGAAGATAATGCACCGCAGCAATACTCAGATGTGACACACAAAGATGTACAGAGACACAAATCTTACTCCCCAATCAAAACCCCAGCAACATGAAAAGTAGAGATGAGATGCTGATAAGAGTTTAGGACAACAACACTCTGCCATAGCTCTGTAAGCCCCCAAACTATTAATACATACACCGTTTCAACCCAGACACTACATACCTCTCTCAGTAAACCTTGCCTCACTCCTTTTTCCACTATGATGAGGATTTTCAAAGGCAATCTAACGAGAAGCACTGTGCTCTTGGGAATGATGGCCCATATAGTCAGCATTTCAAAACATCAGGAGGTAGTTAACACATATCAACAGTTTACAGTTGTGTTCATTAAATCAAAGCTGTAAATGGTATATTTAAAGTCATATTTTAATTCAATAATTTGTAGAAAAAATACATTTTGAGTTAAGAAATGATGGGACGACCCCATTCATTTGGTACAATAAAACATACACACAATGTCTAAAAAGAGAAAGACTGTTTAGTCGTGACACATTAATTTGTATATTTTGATATCAAATATCTAGAAGCTTAAAATGGATATGTTGATCTATGCAGAAAAAAGATGTTACACTTGCAAAGATCCTCAAGCCCTATTATGGGGCAGTTATTTCGTCAAGCTAGTAGTTGTTACACTAGATGGTTAGATAGAACTCGACATGTTTCAGTTCTCTGGTGATTCTGGGAACTTTCTTCAGGAGTAGTGTCACTGTATCTAAATCATTCCTTACAGTAAAAACAAACATCAGTAGGAGGTGTATTTAATACATTTGTCATCGGATATCAATTCCTATTACTGGTATTGCATGGGGGGGTTGGATCTGCCTTCTGCAACTGTTGATATGAAACAAAAAACAGAAAAGAAAGGGATATAAATATTCCAATTGGTTCTGTAATAATTTCAATTTACAAGACAGAGCTAGAGTAATAATTTACCTAGTCCTGTCGGGAGCAAGTGGCTCTTGAGGAGGTAAGGATCCTGAGTTAAGCAGGTTTTCGATCTCCTAGGTCTATTAATAACTCCAAGTTGAATTATATTACGACCTGTAAAGTTAATATGCATAATTTGGTGAAAGTTACTAACAGGTTGGCTCTGTTCATGTAGAAAAGTGCACTGAGGGAACAGTAGGACAAGGCTTACCTCATAAAATGAGAATTTGGAACTTCAAAAGTCGTTCTTTATATATAGGGGCTTCGAAAGTTCAAGCCGCGTCTAATCGTTTATGTTAAGCGGGTGGGAACGGAATGTTCTCATTAGTCGAAATTGGTAGTAGGGACCAGAGCCTATTATAGCGTTTGAGATTAGCTGTAAATTAGTGGTGGCTGACAGGTGGCTCAACTCTTGTATTAAAGTTACACGAGGGAAATAGTAAATAGGCTTTTTCGAGAGAAACTAGAAGATTAACTAAACTTGACGATCTACATAAATAGCCTAAACTCTGAAAGACTTGGTTTTCTCCTCTTTGAAAGACATCCAATATACTATTTGAAATCAGTATTGGGATGATGTTTGTAAAAAAGTGATGTCTACAAATGTGATACTGTTTGTGCCCTACTATATATGCTTATTGCACTGACTTTATGTACTAAGTTTTTTAGGCACCTTCAAGTTCATGCTATGAGAGTTCTGCATTGTGGCTTTATTCTACTGTATACAGACTCCCACCTTTATATGTACACTAAATTGCTAGAAAAGTGTTGTTCTAAAAAACTATCATAATATCATGGGTAATTCATTTCCAATTTTTTTATATTTTGTGATATTAGCTGAATAAACAAGCTAAGAGTCACATGTGTTTTTCTGTATCATTCTCTTGTACCTCTGTACTGCAGACAGCACAACTTCACAGTTTCTAGGATATGTAATATGTGAAATAAGAAAAGTCTCACAGTAATTTAAAATAAAATATTACTGTATGCAAATGTACGTGGCAGGACGCCACCCCTTTGTTTCTAAACTCTAAAAAATGGCAGAAGAGAGAACATTAGGGTATAGCGATGATTACGCCGCAGCGCTTATGAACGCTATATCCATAATTAATAATAGTGAGCTTGAAAATGCAAGCGAACAGAACAACGAATGGGACGAGATAGTACAATTACGAAAGAGATACATAAGAACAGAACTCCACGGTGCCATAATGCTAGAGTATTTAAAAAACAAGGCTCTACCACAAGGCTTAACAGTCTTAAACGAACCACGTCTATTTCTAGATAATCCTAAATTCAAACTCCAATGGAGTTATATAGCCAACCGCTGCGGCTGTGATTGGCTCATTCTAATTATCGACACGGCAAAAGAAATGGCTCAAAAAATAGAAATAGATCTAACCAAAATAGAAGAAGATCTGAAAAAAACAATATCAATAGAAACACTGAAAAAGAGATTGGAAGAAATAGACAAAGATTTGAAAGAGTTCAAACAAATCAACACCCAAGAACGAATGCAACGTCTGAAAAAAGACCTTATGAAATATTCCCACGAAAAAGCCTACCCATATATAAAAGATGGATACAAAACCCAAGGACAACAAGGAAATAGTGTACAGAACCCAAATAAAAATCGTAGAGTTAGATTCAGAGGCACCTCATACAGCTCTAGTAATAGCAGCAGTGACCCTGATGACACCAACACTGGAGGCAATCCACCCCAACGAGGAAGAGGAAATAACAGAAGAGGACAAGGTAATCAGGGAAACAAATCGAGGAATTTTTTACAACAGGGCCCCAACCGGGGCAACTGGGACAACGACCGACGACAAACAAGAAGCGGCAATCGCTCTTAGTTAACCTATCTAAATACAAACTTACTGAAACAGAAGAAGAAGTCCTTAATAAAGGCCTTGGCTACGTTATCACTAAGAAACACGACCCATTTCTCTTTCGCAGTGATTTTCAAAAACTCATGCGTAAGATTCATTTGAAAGAATTCTTCGTTAATACTGCTAACAAAACTACGAATTGCACAGGTTTGAAAAATCCATCTACTTTTTGTCCCCCAAGCCACTCTTATTCACCCGAGTCACTAATATTTGAAAAAAGAGTTCTAAAAGAAATTGAGAGATTAGAAAAGCAAAACCACTCGGCCTTTCAAAACCTTAACCGCTCAGAACAAAATGCACTAAATAATCTCTCGAAAAATGAAGGGATTATAATAAAACGAGCGGACAAAGGAGGAGGAATCGTAGTTTTAGACACAGAAGACTACGTTAGTGAATGTCTAAACCAACTTAATAACACAAAATACTACAAAAAACTACCAGAAAATCCCACCAAAGAACTCTCGAAAATGATAGAACAGAAAGTTGAAAAAGCTAAAGATCGCGGATGGATAAGTCGGCAAGAAAGTGAATTTCTAATAAACTCAGATCAATCTACGCCGACCTTTTACTGTCTACTTAAGATACCTAAGACCCTCACTAAACCTCCAGGCCGCCCGATAGTAGCTGGCATCAACTCCATCTTAGAACCCCTCTCAAAATTCGCTGATCACTATCTAAAAATTATGTAACAAAAATGAAATCTTACATCAAAGATACTAAAGAAGTTATCAATCGGTATGAAAATCTCCCGTACGATATCAACACACACCATCTTATCACCTTTGACATCGTCTCACTATATACTAATATACCTCAATGGGAAACTATTGATACTCTTGAAGAAATACTATTAACTAGACTAGATGAAGACCCAGTACCAACGTCATTAATCCTTTGGTGCATAGAGGTTTCACTAACTAGAAACGTTTTCGAATTCCAAGGCCAGTTCTACCAACAAGTAGAAGGAACGGCCATGGGAGCCACTATGGCCCCAAGTGTAGCAAACTTATATGTTGAACTTTTTGAAAAGAAATATATCTATGTCAACAACCCATTTGTCCAACACTTAAAATCATGGGCCAGATACATAGATGATATTATTTTCATCTGGAACGGGACAGAAGATGAAGCCAATAGCTTTGCAATATGGTTTAACCAACAAAATCACCATTTACAATTCACTATGAACATCGAAAGAGAAAAAATCAACTTTCTAGATCTTACCATCTTTCACCATCAAGGTGCATTGCTAGTTAGGCCTTATCATAAGGCTACAGACAAAAATTCCCTTTTACATTATCATAGCCATCATGTCAAACATCTCAAAGATAACTTACCATATGGCCAATTTTTAAGACTAAAAAGAAATAGTAGCACCCGAGAAGCTTACGAGGAAGAAGCAGGAGCTCTTTCTATAAAACTAAAAGACCGACTATACCCTAAGAAACTGATAAAAAGGGCAGCTAAAAGAGCATATAACAACAATCGAGAAGCCTTACTTGAGGACAAAGTCAAAAAACCACCAGACACAAGAATAGTGAGTGTGAATACTTTCACCAACCTTAGTCTCTCCATAACCAACATAGTACGTAAACAATGGAAGATTTTTGCACAATCTAGTAGTGAACTCCCCTGCCCACTTTTTGCTTATCGCAAATCTACCACCATAGGAAACAGGGTGAGCAGCAGTAAATTCAGAAGTAAACCACCAGAAGTTGAAAATCTAACTAAAACATGGGGTCTTAGCCCAGTCACTGGCCATTACCCCTGCGGGGGATGTTCAGTGTGTAAATACACTAACAAATCTAAAGAAATTGAAATAGGGTTATCTACTCCATGGAAACAATTACAATTCTCTAATTGCAATTCAGAATTTGTTATCTATATGATAACCTGCCCATGCGGCTTAAAGTATATAGGAAAAACCGTTCGAAAAATTAAAACGCGCATCATAGAACACCGGAGCAGCATACGCAATAAAACCATCCTAGCCCCTATGGTAAAACACTTTATAGATAAAAACCATTCAAGTGACGACATAAAATGGACAGTACTACTTACACTAAAAGGAAACGACATAACAAACAAGAAACATCTTCTACTAGAAAAAGAACAGAGACTTATTTTCCAAACTAAAAGTGATGAACTAGCGCTAAACGAAGCCATTGAATGGCACAAGATTTAAGCGCCAGATACCACTTTTCTATATAGGGTTTAATGTGCTCCTCAATAGCTAATTATCACCCTGTGGTTGCTAACTATACACAAGAAGCTATGTAATTAGATTACATTCTTGCTTACGTTTTATTGTTATCAGGATAGATATTCAGAGAATGTATAGTGGAATCTATTTCTTTATACACAACACCGCCTTTTGTACCCTTTGTTTTAAGTGTGTTTTAGACATTTAAAACAACCGGTATTAGTAAACACTACCGGCACTAATAAAAACTAAAAAAGGACTAGTAAGCCTATATTAAACCCTCTACCCAAGATGGCGCCCGCGATCGAGACAGCGCCAGGCAGAGGATCCAGGAAAAGGAAGGACGCTAGTGCACAGACTAACTAAAACAGGTAACCCGCTGTTTCCCAACCGTTTATAATCTATTTAAAATCAATATAGACTAAAAAAACGCGATATTAACGGAAATATGCCAGCTGCTTTAGAAACATTTAGAGTTATTAAAACGACCATTCACGTCCTATCTACAGATTCAATTAAGGATCTCGTCTACACAGACCTTAAATTGAACTGTCCGCATTCAGAAAACGGAAAAAAGAATACGGACACACCTGCCTTAAGCCATACATGAGCCAAAGACCACCTGATAACTAATACAGGTAAGCGATTCATTAATATGAAGGGAATCCTTTATTTCTATCAACAAACCACTAATTTACAGCTAATCTCAAACGCTATAATAGATCCAATTCCCGTGTTTTTTAGGCTCTGGTCCCTACTACCGATTTCGACTAATGAGAACATTCCGTTCCCACCCGCTTAACATAAACGATTAGACGCGGCTTGAACTTTCGAAGCCCCTATCTATAAAGAACGACTTTTGAAGTTCCAAATTCTCAATTTATGAGGTAAGCCATGTCCTACTGTTCCCTCAGTGCACTTTTCTACATGAACAGAGCCAACCTGTCAGTAACTTTCACCAAATTATGCATATTAACTTTGCAGGTCATAATATAATTCAACTTGGAGTTATTATTAGACCTAGCAGATCGAAAACCTGCTTAACTCAGGATCCTTACCTCCTCAAGAGCCACTTGCTCCCGACAGGACTAGGTAAATTATTACTCTAGCTCTGTCTTGTAAATTGAAATTATTACAGAACCAATTGGAATATTTATATCCCTTTCTTTTCTGTTTTTTGTCAACAGTTGCAGAAGGCAGATCCAACCCCGCCATGCAATACCAGTAATAGGAATTGATATCCAATGACAAATGTATTAAATACACCTCCTACTGATGTTTGTTTTTACTGTAAGGAATGATTTAGATACAGTGACACTACTCCTGAAGAAAGTTCCCAGAATCACCAGAGAACTGAAACATGTCGAGTTCTATCTAACCATCTAGTGTAACAACTACTAGCTTGATGAAATAACTGCCCCATAATAGGGCTTGAGGATCTTTGCAAGTGTAAAATCTTTTTTCTGCATAGATCAACATATCCATTTTAAGCTTCTAGATATTTGATATCAAAATATACAAATTAATGTGTCACGACTAAACAGTCTTTCTCTTTTTAGACATTGTGTGTATGTTTTATTGTACCAAATGAATGGGGTCGTCCCATCATTTCTTAACTCATAATGTATTTTTTCTACAAATTATTGAATTAAAATATGACTTTAAATATACCATTTACAGCTTTGATTTAATGAACACAACTGTAAACTGTTGATATGTGTTAACTACCTCCTGATGTTTTGAAATATTGACCCACCCCCAATATAAGGTAGAACGACTACTTAGGTAGTTCTATTGGGTTTCCTTAAAGACGTGTATTGCCATATAGTCAGCACCCATAAAAAAGTAGCACATGGTGACAGTAGACAAACCCCATCTTCCTTTTCCGAACACTAAGATCACAAATACTCTTTTGATGCAAGAGAATCCTGTCCCAAATAGAGCCCCAGTTGAGCCAAATCTGCCTATGGAATTGTTTAGAAAGGGGTACTCGAAAAGGACCCGGCAGCAGCCTATAACGCACATCAGCTCCAACCACCCACAATCCCAGACCCAAACCCCCACCCACTACTCAATACTTATACCAAACCAAAGGTATACACGCCATCCGGCAGGCAAGCCAACATGACAGAAGTAACCATTATTTACCTGAACGTCAATGGACTAATCCACAATATCATGATGAACCAGATTCTCACATATCTGAAAGCCCAAAAAGCAGATATCACGTTTCTGCAAGAAACCATCCTTAGTAATACTGATTAACAAAATCGTCGACAGCAGGCTTTCCAAAAGCAATCTGACAGGGAAGGAAGAATGATTCTAGCCAACATCCACACATCAGATAATCCTGCCATTGGTCATGCGGCTGTGGAAAAAGAAAGACAGCCACTGGTAGTCATCTTGGATACCCAGTAGGGCAATGATGGTGAGCTATAAAAAAGTGAACCATAGACTAAATGACCAAAAAACATATTTCTTGAAGTATGGAGTCCTTTCTAACAGTTCTTATCGGAAGAACACCAAAATGGTCCGATCACATAAAAGGCTTTGCCTCTCCCCCGACTTTCCTCCTGCTCACATCAACTTTATCCCCCGTTTTATACACCGGTAAATAAATAAACAACTGCTTGCTGGAAAATAATGAGATGACCAAGATACCTCTATGTTAGTTAGTTTAGTTTTGTGCTGTTTGTCGTGATCCCCACCCCTACTACATCACTTTAATATATATATATATATACTGAGCTAATAGAAATAAGGGAAGAGGGGAAGGTTTAATTGTTAGCTAATGCAGTTTTGTATCAATTGCATGTACACAAATATGCATTATTTTCAATACAGATTCCAATGGTAAAAAAACACTCAGTTTGTCAATAATCAACTAAGGCTGATCAGCCTTCTTTTCACCTCAGTTTCTTTCTGCTTCTCTAAAATCATAACTTTCTGGTCCTGATTATAGGTTTTCTGGTAGTATTAAAATATCCAGTGTTTTAGAATACCAGATATTTTACCACCCTGCCAAGCTACACGTTTTATAATAGAAACTGTAGTTGTTTGCCCACTTTTATATGGAAGTAATTACTTCCACACGAAGGCATTACTGCTGCATGCAGAAATTATCTAATGGAGTGATTACCAAATGTGCTGATAAAAAAAATCCCCATGAAGTAGTTCTATGGGGCTTGCAAATGGGGAATAACTTAAGGGTCCACATAACTCTGAAACATGCGCTTCCTTAAAATTACTGCATGCTTAAACTGTATTACTGTTTAGTAGTATTTCCAGGGGAAATAACACCAAATTTGTAATCAGGCCCAGTGTTTCCCTCTTTCCATTACACGTTAACCCTCATACTTTCATCATTATACTGCACGCATACAGCTCTTTGAGTCAAAGGTGGGTACAAACAGGTGTTTGGTCCTATCAACACCTCAAAGGGCATTCAATCTCTAGTTTAATGTGAAGAAAATAGATAGGCCACTAAAATTCTCCCTCCTAGCAACATTTGTGTCAACCCTTCAACTGCCCCATTTGCTTCTGGAGGATACAACTTTATCATTTTGCATTCTATACCATGAATATCCAGAACATTATTTCAATACCTTTTATGTATTTTCCTTTTGCTTTTAAAGTATTGTACCTACAAAATAATATGTTTAGGGACAACTTACCAGTGGCACAATGGAGAACACTAGCACTCTTGTAAAACAAAAGTGAAATGGCCCCAAACAAGAGACCTGCAGAGGGCTCCTGAGGCAGCCATCTTTCCCAGTGCCATGGATGACCCTGTGGCCCTCATACAAATGATCAATAATCCATGTATCTTGAGATGTATCTAGATTTATTGACTTTGAAAGAGAGTAAACCCAAATTCCGGTGCTGCTCTATTGATCATGAATGTGTCCTATTTATATTTTTTTAGTACTGTTTTGGCTTAATTGCTGAGAGGGCCAAAACATGCAAGCTCTTTCCTATCCCAATAATATCAAAAGAATTGTGGCTTTTGACCACATCAAACCTTTAGTGTTCTTTTAGATAATAGTTTAGTATTACGCATTTTTAATATGTTGGTTTTGCGTTACGCAGGCCAGGCAGCCATTGTGTTGCAGGAATACATACTAAGCACCTTAGCGCCTTATCAAGGCTGATTTTATGAACAACATACACAATTGATAAACCTAGCATGCGTTGTTTTGAAAGCACATTTAGTTTTTGGGACTCAACTATGTAAATGTCAACGAGTATGCATCTACTCATGTTTGTGTGACATATGAAGACTTATGCATTGATAAAAGTGTATTAGTCCTAAGGTTATTTCCTTAAGTAATGCCCAAAGGCCTGGTCCAACAGGGAAACGGGGGTCTCTTTTGTATGCTACCGTGGGCATGTTTCATCACTTAGTGTTAGTGCAACGTGCTGTCGGCAGTATTGACCAATTTCACTTGCACAGTGTGCATGAAAAAGCAACATTAAACACGCACTTCCCCCAAAATAAAATCTCAGTTGCTATGAATTGGGGTATACATTATTATATGTATTGTGAATTATACAGTTTAACTATTCAAACGTGCCACTGGTATCCAAAGTGCACAAACTGAACATTATTCGGTGTTCAATGAAGTAAATGTTGCTATCGATAAATCGTTCATTGTGTTTCAAAAGGCATTTTAAGTCCCGGTGCCTATTTGAGTCCCCCCCCATTCTGGCCTTTCTGATCATTACCGGCAGGGGGCCAAATTAGGGCCACTGCACCAGTGTCACAAATTCACAAATGAAGAATGCAGTGCTGCATTGCATTTTTTGGCTATTCTGCTCCACTGGTGCTAAACTGCACTATGCACAAGGCAATATTGTTGATGATGGGGATGAATTGCACTGGGTGACATGTTCAACTGCTTCATTTTAATTTTTTCTAAAAATATTGATGCCGGCTCACATCCACCACACTTTAAAAAGAAAGCCACATACCAAGATGAACGTCTGAACCACTGATATATACCATCACCATGTTTAATAATGGCCTGGTCCAATTAGTGGCACCTGACAAGAGTATAATAACACAGAATGGCCATTTAGTGCTATTATTGTTTGTATATATTTGCTTGCATAATGACGTGAACGGTAGGGTAGCCAACTAACTTGCAGGCATGGAGCCCTACTGCCGTCCCCCTTCAGACTGCGCCCTCTCTCTAAGCAGACCGAGACAATAAATAGGAGGTTTCTGGCTGCTTGAACACTTTATATACCTCCCTCGCAGTGTCGGTAGAACGGACCGTGATAAAAACCACCTCTTAAAACTAAATTTGTCATTCACACACGCTGTTGCCATAACTGGGCCACCCAGTAAAGCAATTCCTGTTTGGACCTGTGACAGACATGGCACGTCCCGATTGGCACAGCGGGCACTCAACTCACTGAGCTATTTTACCAGCCGAAGCCCCTTAAGCACAAAAACTCGTGCCAAATAAAATTGTTGTTCCTATGCGCCCCATTGATGGAACAACGAGCAAAGCAAATCACAATCCATCCATGTATTGTAACGCAGCTCATAAACCCCTCTCACCTCTCAAACCAATTCCTGTCAATAATCCCCACTGGCGTAATCCATATGGCTAAATGGTCTTAAAACGAGTGCGGCTTGGTGTCCATCCACATAGTGCTATGCTGGCGTGCTCCCCACCCCCACTTAGGCACCCACACCAGCTGGGGAAACCAAGTGTGAATAAATCACACCAAGACATAGTGACGCCTATGGGGAACAAACTCTACATGCCTCTCTTCTCTGCGCGTGTAATCCTACCAAAGAAGGGATCTTTAACACTGAATGAAAAATGGGAGCAGGCACAAAGCCATCCAAATGAAACATCGTAACTTAAAGTGTCCCGGCCATCACTACAGCGATTGTAATAACAAACCCCAGGAACGATTGAATTCGAAAGAAACTACGGTTATGGCGCCCATTTCCCATATGACCTTAATCGAGGTGACGGATATTAATGCGTTAATATTAATTAATTTGCAATGCTAGACTGCAGTCCCACAACATTATTTGTTTCCTTTTGCTAGAGAGCTTAATTAAAAACGCCTGTCTTGTTCATGGCCACTAGTAGCCAGTATGGCGATCGGCCTGCAAAAAAAATTTGATTCCAAGTTTATTCCTGCAATGGCTGCTGCAGCATGGAGAAAATGTGCAGATGAGCTTAACTGCCAACAGATAATTGTCAAGATATATATGTGGTGGGGTGAGGGGCTAAAGCCACAGGTGCACTTTTTATAAAACATTTTCAGAACACTGAAAAGGTGTGCTTCCCGGAGGCCAAATGCGACATGCCTGACGATAGGTAGCTCGAACCCTGCATGTGGTTTCTGATAGACTGATGCTCTACACGTTAAGCTATTGATGTCCCATGCACAACTAGCCATCAACTTTACAGTAACATAAATAACCAAAGGCAACGCGCGGCTGCGCCAGCCATGCCCAACTGCCCATGTACGGCCAATTCACAACATGGCTTTATATTAACGCGGCCTAATTAATTCCCCCGGAAAGCAGATGACACGGGTTATCCAAATAAGACCCGCGGCCCCCTCACCATCACCCAGGGCATAACTAATGTTTAACCCTTCATCGCACCTGCCTGCCGAGCCACCTTTTGAGCAGGGCAGGCCCATCGGCAAGCCCAGGAAACATTCGCACACACCCAGCTGCCGTACCATCCCGCTGCTAGGACTATGCTAAGAGCAGCAGGCATAACACTGCTCCGCTCGCATTGCCCCGCAGCCTGCCTGCCAGCTCGGGTCAAATCCTGAGCCTGCGGCGGCACCGGGCACACAACGAGCGGAGCAGGCAAGCAGCTGTCTGCCTCCTGCACGTGCCAGTCACCACAGCGTGCCACACCGGCTGGCCGCAGTCAAAGTTGGGGGTCTGGGGGGGGGGCTTAGTACTTACCGTTACGTTACTGAGTTCAGCTGAATTTACACCGCACACTAAGCCAGCCAGCCAGGCCTTCTTAAGCTGCCAGCAAGTAGGCCGCGCACGGGACCACACGTGCAGGGGCAGGCTGTCCTTCCTCACGAGTCATGCCACGCCTTAACAAAGCAAGTGTGCCTCGTGAGGTGAAGGTGGCCTGCCTCTGCAACAACAACAGACCCACGTGATCCACCCCCAAACGTCATCTTGTCATTTCACTGGCTGGAGACTGAGATGAACAGCCAATGAAAACTGTACATTCTGTGTTACTATACAGAATGTATCAAATACTGCATAGTAACAACAGAATGTTGGTTTCCATTGGCTGTTTGTTGCTATACTCCCAGGCCCAGCAACCAGCCATGGCCTGCAACTGCAAGCAGAGCCGCAGAGCAGACTCAGAATGATTTATGATCTTGGAACTTTGGAAACTGAACAAACAAAGTAATTGCACGTGCCCCAGACATGTTCCGGTCCCCAAAAAAGAGTGCCGGTGTTGGGCACCGGCAACTACCCCCACAAATTAAGCACTGGTGTTTGTACTTGTCTTCTACCCCTAGTGTCTCCTTCTGTGTTATTTAAGGGGGCAATGTCAAGAATTATTTTATATTAAAACATTGAAGTAATTTCCAGTGGCACCTTGGGTCACACAAACAGACTTGCACAAAAATGTTAAGCAGTCCTAAAAGTGAAACCTCCCTTTTTCTCCTTGGGCGAGCCATATTTCCCACCGTACCGAATGGCCCAATGTCTTTTGTAACATAGTCTCAATATTAGACTTGACTGACCACTGCAGGACACTTATAGGAAACATTTTAACTCTGAAGTGCAATGATAACATTTTAAATTGACTAAGTACATGGGGCGTGGCTTGGCAGCCATGCAATAGAGTCGCAGTTTTCCAGAGCTCCTGCACAATCCGGAAAGATGATCCGATAAGCTGTAACAAAACGCACCGAGAACCCGAGAAACTTGGGGAGAAGGTGCCTGAAGGGCTGCAGCACAACCGGGGCGACACTTAGGCGAAATCGGATGGCACAGGACGGGAGAGAGCTCACAGCAAGACCCAGCGCACACAGCCTCGCAAAATGGCAGGCGCGCCGTGAAGCTGGTGAGCCCTGATGGGAGCAGCCCTGCAAGAAGGACGCGGAAGCCAAGAGAGGTGCTAGACACTGGACGCTGGGCGGGATGGGCAATCCAGAAGTCATGCTGGATCCCTAACCCATGAAGAGGGAGAATCGAGAACGTCCCTGTGAGGCTGGCGGACCGGGGCGGCAGCAGAGAGCTTGCAGGGAAGACCAGGCCTTGCAGCGCCGACGAAGAGCGAGAAGGAAGATCCGTGGAGGGGACACGGGGCAGAGCATATCCAAGGAGTGAGCCTGTGATGCCGGAGCCGCAGGAAGAGGAGGGAGAGGCAGAAGCAAGACCTCGGAGCCCGGACTCCGGGTACGAGTGCGGACTGGTAACCCCCCAGTGTCCCCATACCGGCACCAAGCGGGGTGGAGAGCTAAGCTGGGCGAAGAACAGACCTGCGGGGCGAACCACAATCTGCACAGCTGACCCCTCCCGGGACACACGCTATCAGCCAGACGATCGAGGAGAGAGACCCCCAGCGTCGAGGAAACAGGGAGATCACAGCTATGCATTGGGGCCACAGGGAAGAAGGTGGAGGAAGCAGAGAGCCTCGGCCTGGACCGCAACAGAAAAGTAAGGACAACATTGAAGGCCAGCCTCCCTGGGAACAACCACCAGAATTAAACACCCCCCGGGGGTGAAGGAGTCTGAGCAGGCACAGGAACGCTCAACAGACACGGAGGTGAGGGACAGGGGAGTTGCGAGGCACAGTGTGATTGGAGGCAAGGAGGTGGCAGAAGAGAGTGCAACGATCCAGCGTGGCTCCACAGGGGCCTACTGCCAACAGTGACTGCCACTGGAGGAAAAGTGAGAGCAGATGGTGAGTGACCCGTAAAACGAAGTCAGTGCAGGAACGGGATCACGCGCGGGAGCAGGGGCACTACAGCTGCTTGCCTGGAGGGGACTCGAGTCTGGGCCAGAATGTTAGAATCAAGAGAGCGGAGCAGGAGTAGGAAGGTGAAAGTCAAGTCCCCGCGCATCGAAGACAGCCGCCACCTGACTGACCACTGACTGCATGGCAGATGGAGGTGATCACAGGACAGAGGGAAAATACCTCTTACAAGAGAAGAGAACAAGTCATAGAGCATAATGACGCAGCCCCTAGAGGTAACAGGGATGCTCGTACAGACAAGCCCACACGTGAATGAAGAGATAAGCCCGACAACAGCACAGTAAAGGGGGCCAAGATGGCACTGGGTCCTCGGGTGCCAAGAACACTTGACAACTAAATAGATCTGTAGGCTGATACTGGCAGCCACATCAAGAAGTGCCACATTACGTCAGAGGCCACAGCCCATTGGCCCATAATGAAGCAACTACAGTTACAAAAAAAGATGTCTGCATGGGAGCTGGGGGGGAACGCTGGGGCGAGAGAAGACATCCCTTATAAGAAGAGTGAACAAGCTAGAGGGCACAACGACGCAGCTCCTAAAAGTGAAGGGGCTGCACGAACCAGCACAGACAAGCCCACATATGAAGAAGGGACAAGGCCCGACACCTAGACAGTAAAGGGGGCCAAGACGGCACTAGGACCTCGGTAGCCAAGGACACTTGACAATTGTAACACAGCCGGAGGCTCATGCAGGCAGTTAAAGAGGACAGGCACTGCATGTCAAGGAGTGCCATATTACGTGGGAGGCCACAGTCCAATGGCCCGTAACCAAGCAACCACAGTTGTAAAAGGAAGGGTTGGGCCTGGGTCGCACATGGGTAAGAGAACACGGATAACCTTGACTAAGACCCAAGAGCAGGGGCCCAGCCACAACGACCAGAACATAACAGCTCTTGTCAGAAAGGGAGCCCGACTAGGGACGGGCAAGCAAAGCGTGGAAGAGCACTGCAACACCAACTACAAGACCCACGCTGGAGCTGCCAATTCCAAATAGGGCATCATCCGACCAGGGTGTGCAGCACCACGGCAGAAGCAAGGCAGAGTAGAAAATTGAGGACTGTAGCCAGGGAGTGTTAAGGTGTGCGTCACGTGACCGTGATGTACCTGTATTTCCAGACTTTTTCATACTGGAGAAGCCAGGCTGGTTGATCAGGAAGCCGGGTGATGAAAAGGTAACGCAAGGAAGCAGTCCCAACCCAGCCCTGATGGTACAGGTATGGATGGGGACCAACTCCTTACGCCATGAAAACTCTTCCCTGCGGATTTACGTGACGCCAAGACAGGGCAAGCACTGACAGGGAAGGTAAATCCAAAAAGTTCAAGGATGCTGATTGAAGGTTGGAGAAGGAATCCTCTATATCCTTGCCGAGAGGTGATGGAGACACACTGAGGACCAGTAGATTATGACACAGTTCAGGTAGGGTAGGCAAGGGGAACAGTCTGTAACTGATTTCCATAAGAGGCAGGTTGAACTGGCGAAGAAATGCTGACCAGAAGCAGGGATCCAAGTGGAACATGAGGAGCTGCTGAGAATCAGGCCAAGGGCTGGTACCCTAGAGATACAGGCAGGAAGGGGACCCAAGGAGGAGAACCAGAGAAGGCTGAGTCCCAGGAGAGGGGAACCCCCTAGGAGAGAAGCAAGGACCCCAGTGGGGAGCTCAGGGAACCTAGACCCAATGGAGACGGGACTGAGAGGGAGAGGGCAGGCACAGGAACGGGAAACCAAGAAGGCAAAACTGGAGCAGGAAAACACTGGGCGAAGAGCAGCGGCGAGTCAGGAAGGAACCGCGTTAAGACGCGATTTGTTTCTGCACTCGAACGCTACTTAAAGCACACGGCAGGAATCCGAGGCTTGAAACGCGGGCCAGCCGGCGCATGTGCCACGGCCCTGCCGGAGCGGGAACGAGGCTTGGCACACAAGCTGGCGCCGTCCTACGGAGGGGTCTGCGGCGCATGCGCAAGCCTGCGGCTGGAAGACGGCAGCGAGTTTGGGCGTTGGGAGATCCGTCTCCCGGCGAGCCGAACTCGGGGGTAGAGCTGCCAGGGTTGAGGACGTCGTCCCACATCCCTCCAGGTGGGTGCCCTAACACCATGACTTCCCTTAGAAAGGCCAGGAGCACCCGGTTTCCAGGGATGACAGCTGTAGAATTCCCGCACTAAACGGGGTGCATGTACATTACTCACAGGTTTCCAAGTGCGATCACAGGCGGGATAACCCTTCCAATCCACTAAAAACTGCAGTTTCCCCCTAAGATATTGGGAATCACAAATCTCCTGGACCTCAAATTCAGGTGTACCCCTAATTTTAATGGCAGCCGGTCGAGAATGGGAACGACCATAGGGGTCGGGTCGATAGACTTTCAGCAGGGCGACTTGAAACACAGGGTGAACTCGCCAAGATGCAGGCAGGGCTAACTGAAAAGCAACCGGGGAGACTTTTTTCGTAATGCGGAATGGGCCAAGGAATCTGGGGGCCAATTTCAGAGGGAGGTTCTGGGCTGGCAAATTCTTGGAGGATAACCACACCAGATCACCCACTTGAAATGAGGGCTCAAGACTCCGACGTTTGTTGGCAGTCTTCTTCATGTTCTCTTGTGCCTGAGCCAGGGTACCAGCAGCCCGATGGTGGAGGCTTTGAATCTCAGAGACCAGTGGATCAGCAGAGGGAACAATGCTGGACTGAACAGGAGGAAGAGGCAGCAACTTGTGGTGAAGACCGGAAGAACAGAAAAAGGGACTGAGTCCAGTTGCTGAGTGAACCGAATTGTTGTAGGCCACTTTGGCTAAGGCAAGATGCGACATCCAATCAGACTGAGATGCATTGGTGAAACAGCGCAGATACTGTTCCAGAGTATGATTAGTCCTTTCGGTCTGTCCATTGGTTTGTGGATGGTGACCAGAACTGAGGGCCCGATGAATACCTAAATGTTGGCAAAGCTGACTCCAGAAAGATGAAATAAACTGGGAACCCTGATCAGATATTATCTTTTCTGGTAGACCATGTAAATGGAAGATGTATTGTAGAAAAGACCTTGCCATTTGAGTCGCTGTAGGTATCTTCTCAAAGGGAATAAAATGTGCCATCTTGGTAAAGCAATCCACCACTACCATGATACAGGTGTTACCTTCGGAGAGCGGAACATCCACGATAAAGTCTGTGGCAATTGTGTGCCATGGGTATGGTGGTCTTTCCGTAGGATGCAACAAGCCCAAAGGTCTCTTGCGCGGGATCTTGACTTGGGCACAAACAGGGCAGCACTCAACATATTGTTTAACTTGAGTAGCCCATCCTGGCCACCAGAATTGTCATGCTATTATTTCCTGAATTGACAGAATGCCACGGTGCCCCCCTATCTTGGAATCATGTAGACCTGGTAATATGGTTTTACGGAGGTTTTCTGTGGGTAAATATAGCTTTCTCCGGAAAAAGAGTAGAGCATCCTTTTCACTTACTTGCGGATGTTTCAGCAAGGTTGACCGTCTAGGATCTGTCGAGGTTTCTTGAGCAACCTTCTGTAGGTAGGGAACTAGGGCCAGGAGGAAATGCTTCGGGGATAGCACAGGTTGATATTGACCTTCCTGTTTAATATCATCTTCCAAGGAGCGGGATAAGACATCCGCTTTCACATTTCTGGTGCTAGGGACATAAGTGATGTTGAAGTCAAAATGTGAAAAGAAGAAGGCCCACCGAGCCTGTTGTGAGGTTCTGCACTGGAGAGAACGCAGATATTGTAAGTTGCGATGGTCCGTGCGTACCTCCACAGGAAACCTGTCCCCCAGAAGATGATGACGCCATTCCTCCAAGGCGGTCTTAATGGCCAGAAGTTCTTTCTCTATTACAGGATAATTGCGCTCACTGGCTGTAAATTTCTTGGAATAATAAGCCAGTGGGAATTCTGCCTCCAAACCAGGGTCATATTGTAGTAAAACGGACCCCACTGCAAAATCTGAAGCGTCGGCCTCCACTATTAATGGCCTATACTCCTGGGGATTATGAAGAATCAGAGAAGTACTGAAGGCTTCCTTCAATTGTCGGAAAGAGGCAGCAGCCTCCAGTCCCCAATCAAAAGTCTTCTTGACACTGGTCAAACTGGATAAAGGGTGGTCAATTTCGAAAAAGACGGAATGAAACAGCAGTAAAAATTGATGAAACCAAGGAAACGTTGGAGGGATCGCAGATCACTAGGAGACTTCCATTCCAAAATGGCATGGACCTTAGCTGGGTATATATATGTATGCCAGAAGCACTGATTACGTATCCAATGAATTCGATATGGTCTTGATGAAAAATACACTTCTCAGCCTTGGCATATAGGTGATTCTGTTGTAACCTTCTAAGAACCTCCTTCACCTGAGTTGTATGTTCCCGTAGATCCTTGGAAAACACCAAAATGTCATCCAAATACACCCAAACTGAAATCCCAATAAAATCAGCAAAAATATGGTCCATGACACGCTGGAAGACTGAAGGGGCATTGCATAGGCCAAAGGGCATAACCCGATATTCGTAGTGTCCTAATGGTGTCTTGAATGCAGTTTTCCATTCATCTCCGGGTTTTGTACGCACCAGATGATAGGCCCCTCGGAGATTGAACTTGGTAAACACTTGGGCATTATGCAGGGATTCCATGATAGTTTGTATCAAAGGAAGTGGATATCTGTCCTTCCTGGTGATGTCATTTAGTTGCCTGTAATCAACACATGGCCTTAGGGTACCCTCTCTCTTCTTAACGAAAAATAAGGGAAATCCCGCAGGTGAATTAGAGGGTGCAATATATCCTTTCTGGAGACATTCCTCTAGATACTCCTGTAACACCTCCTTCTCCTGTGTGGTTAAAGAATACACCTTGCCATGTGGTATCACTGAGTCCGGTAATAGGTCAATGGTGCAATCAAAGGTTCTGTGAGGAGGTAAAGGAATATCTTTGGGTTCAGAAAAAAAAACCTGAAATTCGGAATATTCAGATGGTATTTGAGCTGCCGAATACAGGTGAGACCTGCCACTTCCATCAGTCTGAGTTGAAGTAGAAATCGTCATGACAGAGGATTCAAAACCACAGCACTCCTGTACACAGCGGTCAGAACAGAATACTAATGTCCGAGTCTCCCAATTGATGTTCGGATTGTGATGTAACAGCCAGGGTAACCCCAGGATTATGGGATACGTGGGTGTCTTGATAACATCCAGGGATATCTGTTCTTGATGTCCTTCAATCTGCAGTTGCAGGGACCCTGTATGTTGATGGACTGGGCAGGAGGACAATGGAGTCCCATCTATAACTTCCACCATTGAAGCACATTTCTTCTCAAGCATGGTGATCCCATTCCTAACAGCAAAATCGACATTGATATAATTGCCGGAAGCACCGCAATCCAACAACCCCAAAACCTCAATGGGTTCTTTACCCGGCCAGGAGACCTTGATACACAAGGCCATGAGTACCACTGGCTGCATGGGTTGTCTAACCTGCTTCTTATTCGGAAGGACTGAAGAAAAGGAAGAAGGGCCCGTCGTTGCCTTCCCTACATACGACAGGCCATTTAGTTTTCCAACTTCCGGAGTGGTCGTAGAGGGCAGGTGCTAAGATAATGCCCAGAGGCCCCGTAATACAAACACAATCGGAGGTCTCTTCTTTCTTTTCTTCTCAACATCCGATAAGGGGCCTCTAACAGCTCCCAATTGCATTGGTTCAGGTGTTGACTCAGAGGAACCAGAAGCCTTAGGCAGTTCAGGCAAAAATTGTGGGAGTGTTCTTTCCGAACAACGTCTCTCGCTATGCCTTTCAGCCAACCTATGGTCGATTCGCAAAATTTGTTCTTGACGAGACTGCAGAGTGTCAGGTTCGGGAATATGAAGCAACTCGTCCTTGTATTCCTCTCTCAGTCCCCTTCGAAACAGTGTTTTCTGAGTGACTTCCGGCCATTGGGAATCGGTGGCCAATTGTCGAAAACGGCTAATGTAGGAAATGATGTCACTCGATCCTTGCTTTAAATCCATGAGCTGATTTTGGGCTGTCGCAGCAAGATTAGGCGACTGGAACACTTCCAAAAAAGCTTTTTCAAAAGCATCAAAATCCTCCAGAATGGAACTCTTGGCTACCACTAGGGGTGTAGCCCAGGCCAACGCATTCCCAGTCAAATTACCCAAAATATATCCTATCTTGGCCTTGTCCTGGTTGAAATGCATTGGGCGACACAGAAAATGAATCCTACAGTGATTACAAAACTCAGCCACTCGCCGAGGATCACCATCAAATTTCACTACTGGTTTGAGCCATCGCTGATTCAGCTGAGGTGCTAGAACTGACTCCTTGAGCCACCAATTGACGTAAAGTAAGATTTTCCTGATGTAGGGCTGACATCTTGGTGCGTAAGGCCCGAATCTCATTTCTTAATTCTTCGGTATCATCCATCTCAGAATCTGAACTGGTAGTTAAGCGTCTTAATCTGTTAAAGTGTGCGTCACGTGACCGTGATGTACCTGTATTTCCGGAAGTTGTTCGTACTGGAGAAGCCAGACTGGTTGATCAGGAAGCCGGGTGATGAAAAGGTAACGCAAGGAAGCAGCCCCAACCCAGCCCTGATGGTACAGGTATGGATGGGGACCAACTCCTGATGCCACGAAAACTCTTCCCTGCGGATTTCCGTGATGCCAAGACAGTGCAAGCACTGAAAGGGAAGGTAAGTCCAAACAGTTCAAGGATGCTGATTGAAGGTTGGAGAAGGAATCCTCTATATCATTGCCGAGAGGTGATGGAGACACACTGAGGACCAGTAGATGATGACACATTTCAGGTAGGGTAGGCAAGGGGAACAGTCTGTAACTGATTTCCAAAAGAGGCAGGTTGAACTGGCGAAGAAATGCTGACCAGAAGTAGGGATCCAAGTAGAACAGGAGGAGCATCTGAGAATCAGGCCAAGGGCTGGTCCCCTAGAGATACAGGCAGGAAGGGGACCCAAGGAGGAGAACCAGAGAAGGCTGAGTCCCAGGACAGGGGAACCCCACTAGGAGAGAAGCAAGGACCCCAGTGGGGAGCTCAGGAACCCAGACCCAAGGGAGACGGGACTGAGAGGGAGAGGGCAGGCACAGGAACGGGAAACCAAGAAGGCAAAACTGGAGCAGGAAAACACTGGGAAAAGAGCAGCGGTGCATCAGGAACGAACCGCGTTAAGACGGGATTCGTTTCTGCACTCCAACACTACTTAAAGCACAAGGCATGAAGCCGAGGCTTGAAATGCGGGATGGCCCGTGCATGCGCCCCGGCCCTGCCAGAGCGGGAACGAGGCTTGGCACACAAGCTGGCACCGTCCTCCGCAGTGGTCCATGGCGCATGCACAAGCCTGTGGCTGGAAGACAGCAGCGAGTTTGGGCGTCGGGAGATCCGTCTCCCGGCGAGCCGAACTCGGGGGTAGAGCTGCCAGGGCTGAGGACGTCATCCCACAGCCCTCCAGGTGGATGCCCTAACAGGGAGGTCCTGAACGTCAAGGTGACATACAGCACAGAGAGCCATATTCGGAAGTGGAAGACAGCGCCCGGACACCTGCCAGACAATTAGCAGTGGCGGAGTGAAGCAAGACTGGGGCTCCGACGCAAACGACAAGGCGCCCCCGGCACAAGTATGTTAAACAAGCAGAAAGGAATGAAAGGGAAGCAAACAAGCATGGAGGCGTTCACCCAAATAAACGAAGTGCCCCAGGTGGAGGCACCAGAGGCTGGCTCCAGCATGTCAGATACAGCACAAGCTGAGAAGGGGAAGGAGGACGGCCGTGTACTTGAAGCCATAGAAGCGTTGAAAACATCACTCAAATACAAAATGGACGCAGTAATAGTGGACGTAGGACTCCTGAGGCAGGATGTCAGGAAGGTTCCTGTCAGAGAGGGTTGGCACCGCAGAACAACAAGTGCAGAGCAACACAGCGAATATAACCACCACCCAAAACCAAATGACAGAGGCGCTGGACCGCATATGCATCTTGGAGCAAAGGGCAGAGGATGCAGAAGGGAGGGCCAGGCGCAAAAATATGCGTATAGTGGGTCTGCTGGAGGGTGAAGAGGGAAGAGACCCCATGGCATACATAGAAAACCTACTGCTACAAAAGGTGGGGGAAGGGAACCTATCACAGGGCTTTGTGGTGGAGAGAGCGCACAGGGCCCTGATTGCGAAAATTATGAACTTCAAAGACAGAGAAAAGATCTTGACATTTTCAAGAGAAGGTGGGGTAATAACAAGGAACACAGCCAGAATACGTATTTATCCAGATTATACGGCACAAGTGCAACAGTGCAGAGCGCAATTTTGGTTGACGAAGGAACGTCTCAGGTTCGCCAAGATACTATTCATGCTGCTGTACCCGGCTAAACTGAAAGTGTTACACAACGGCAGACCACACATCTTTGAGACCAGGACTGATGTCCAAGAATACATGGACCAGCAGGGAATACCACAGCTGAGAGACAGGGACAAGCGGAATGGGGACGCCCCACGATGAAACATGGAAAATGCACCGAATAGAAGAGTAACAGAACAAAGACATGAATCAGAAGTTTGTTAAAGAGGGAACCCGCAGTCTCTAAGAGTGAGCTGCGAAGACCCACAGATGGGACCCCGCAGAATGACAATATTTGAGATGCTAGTTTCAAGGCATTACGCCGCAACAAGTGCACCCACAGGGAGGACGGAAGCACCTGGAAAGCGGAAGAGCCCGAGCAGGGGGAGGGTGGCTGGGCGTTTGTTTTTAGTTGTAGTAGTTGCATGGTTAGGTTTGTTAGGCGAGGGCACGAGAGAAGGGGAAAGCATTAAACGACAAGGACAGAGCAGAGGAAAAAAGGGCAAACTACCAAAAGTGGGAATAAATACTAAGACTCGGAATGGGCCTCTTGAGACGATGGCCTGCACAAAACTGACGCAAGCAGAATCCAGTGAGACGCAGCGAGATCAATACCACTCCAACAGGCGGGAAACATTGAGGCCGGACCAGGAGGCACCAGTCTTCGGGAAGACAACTGCACATGGGCCCATTGGAACGAGCGGGCCACAATACTCGGCAAACAAATGGGCCAAGAAGCATTGAACATAGTTACTTGGAATGTCAGGGGACTAAATGCTTATCTCAAGAGGCTCAGGGTATATGCCTGGCTGGATAGGACAAAAGTTCACATCGCAATGCTACAGGAGACACACCTGGTGGCTGAGAAGCAAAACAAGATAGCCAAGATGTGGGAGGTCAGATGTACAGTTCAACGTATTCCAACTACGCCAGGGGAGTGCTGACGTGGATTGCCCCGGGGATCCCATTCCAGCTTGTGAAACAGGAGAGAGATGTAGAGGGCAGAGTGGTAATTGTCCAAGGAATGTTGGAGAACCAGGAGGAGTGTGGTAAATACGTATGCACCGAACCACGAAGCAACAGAGTTTTTTAGGACACTTATGCCCCGGCTGGCCCCATACAGGGGAGCGTCGGTCATCTAGGCTGGCAACTTCAACTGTACCTTGGACCCCCGGCTTGACAGATCTGACTCTAAGCACAGGAAGCCGGCACTGCTGGCTAAAGCATTACAGAAGATTCTGGACCAGCTCAAAATGGAGACCGTCTGGAGGAAGGTAAACATAGACACTAGGGGGTACACACATTATAGCACCCCGCATGGGACATTCGCGGTGGATAGATTATGTATTTATGGGAAGGGAAACATTGGGGGAATTCACTGGGGCACACATTCACGCGTGAACGTTGTCAGACCACGCCCCGCTAGCAGCAGCATGGTCACATATGTACAGGAAGGCCCCTATACCCACATGGCGAATGCGAGCGGAAGCATTATGAGATGGGGAATTCCAGGAGCACATCCGGGGCACGATAGATGACTATTTTGATCATAATATGGGAAGTGCGAACAGCACTGGCACATTCTGAGAATCCTTTAAGGTGGTGGTTAGGGAAGCAGCAATAGGGAAAACTGGAGGACTCAGGGGGAGTATTTTGGCCGAACTGGGTAAGATGGAAAGGGAGATAGAACGAGAGGAGGCACAGGCGAGCAGGATGGGAGAGGAGCCGGGAGATCGCACTACACTAAGGCTACCATGTATAGCAATCTGGGAGAGACTGGGAAAGCTAGACTATGGGAAGTACATACAGAGGCTGCATGCAGAAGGGGATAAGCAAAGCAAATGCAATCACAGATGGGCAGGGAGTGGAGGTCAGGACCCAGGACGGCATAAATAAGGTATTCTCACAATTCTATGAGAAGCTGTACGCCCAGGACCAGGAGGCAGAGAGAGGGGGATATAGCCAATGCTCTGCCGGAGATCACCCTCCCCAACTAACGGAGGAACAGGCCCAGATGATAGACGCACCCCTCCCAGTGGAGGAACTGTCAGCGGTCATAGCGGACCTTCCGACAGGTAAATCCCTGAGACCTAACGGGTTACCTGGCGGGTTCTACAAGACATACAAGGAGAACCTGGCCCGAGACTACTAGAGACACTGGAGGCGGCATATGAGAGGGGACAGCTGCCGAGGACTATGTCACAATCCATAATCATACCCATACTAAAACCAGGGAAACCACCCCTAGGGTGTGGTTCTTATAGGCCAATCTCCCTGATGAATCAGGATTCCAAAATCCTGACAGCGGCACTAGCTAACCGATTAAAACGGGTTATACCCACGTTGGTACACCCAGACCAAACAGGGTATGTACCGGGCAGGAATATGACATGGAACCTGCGCAGATTCCACCATGTCATAGATCACACTAATCAGATGGGGGAGGAAAGTGCAGTGGCATCGCTGGCTGCCATAAAGGCTTTCGACTCTGTGAACTGGGACTGGCTCCTGGAGGTGCTCACCCACTTTGGGATTAGGGAGGGGTTCCTGCGCTGGATTAAGCTCCTATATAAAGATCCAAGGGCAAGGGTGAACACAGGCAGGTACGTTTCGGAGGAGTGGAACATTGCGTGAGGTACAAAACAGGGATGCCCACTGTCCCCGATGTTATACATATTGGCCTTAGAAACATTTGCTGCCTTTCTTAGGACCGAGTATAGGGACACGGGAATAAAGATAGATGGGGTGGTGCACCAGATATCAATATGCTCCTCTATGTCAGGGACCCACGGATGTGCTTGCTGGACCTGCTTGAATCCCTAGGGGCATTCGGCAGGCTGTCGGGAATCACTATCATCATGTGGAAATCTTCGCTGTTCCCTCTGGCAGAACTGAGGAGAGATAGCCCACAACAACTACCGAGCCTCGGACTCATATGGGCACCATTCATTTGTGGATATCTAGGAGTAGACATCTATCATGATACGAAGGAGACACACAAGGCAAACACCCAGGTGACCCTAGAAAGAATAGAGAAGGCAATGCAGTTTTTTAAGACGTTACCGTTGGGGATGATAGGGAGGGCGGCCTGCTAAAAATGACGGTGCTACCCCATCTCCTGTATTATTTTACCAACATCCCTTACAACATCCCTAGGTCGTTCTTTAGACAATTACACATGATGACAAGGGAATTCCTGTGGGGGGAGAGGAATAGGATAGCACTAAGTATATTACAGAGGGACTACCAATGGGGGGGCATCAGGTTGTCAGACTTCGAACGATACTATTTAGCGGGACAATTACAATTTGTGATACAGTGGTTGGGAGAAGACACATTCATAGACTCAATACTTTTCCAGCCAGCACTGCAGCAATATTACTTGAGGGAGCTCCTATGGATAGACACAGTCTCGGCTTAAACACTCCCCTATATGGTCAAGTTGGGCCTGGCCCTGTGGAAGAGAGTGTGGAAACTCAAAGGGATAAGGGACACCTGCTCCAGGCAAATACCTCTTGCGGGATTAGTTGATGCCTGCATCATGTCTCTGACAACATACCGAACACAGTGGGAGGACTAGGCAGTAGCCCAGATTGGAGACTTGTGGCGAGAAGGACACTGGGTGGAATTTCAGACCCTAGTAGAAGAGCAGGGCATCCATAATGGCCAATTCATACTGTACAACAATATGGTCCGAACGATCAAGAAAAGATGGGAGACCTTGCCGGAGACAGACGAGGCAGGAGGGGCACTAGATGCATGGTATGACATCTCGGAGGGGGGACACACAGTGTCCAGACTTTATGAGTAGCTACTAGCCATCAACAACACAAGAGAATTACAAGCACGTGCCAGATGGGAGGAAGAGCTCCAGAAACCCTTCGCGGATGAGGAATGGGGCTGGGACCTCCAGTACGCAAAGAAGGTCTCCAGGAACGCTAGGTTGAGGCAGATGCGGCTTTACCTCATACACACAGCATATCTCGCACCTAAAAAAATGTCGACCATGGGGGACAAGCAGACCCGGAGTTGCCCGCGCTGCACTACAGAACTGGCGGATATGTTGCACATGTTTTGGGCATACCCGGTGATAATGCAGTTCTGGGACAATATCAAAGAGAGAGCGTCAAAGGGGGGAATCCAAATGCAAGCATGGTGACCGGAATCTTACCTACTGGTACCTACAGAAGTCTGGCAGGTGTGGCAGCTCCTGCAGTATTTGTCTACTTCAGCCCTCATCTTTGGCCAATAAAAGTAGAGTGAGAGCCTTTCCTTAGTCTTCTTGAAACTCAAGTGACCAGCCAAAGGAATCTCATGGGCTAACTGCAAGAACTGTGGTCTGTTCTCTTGGGGTACTACAAGTCGTTTGTTGTCCCCAGGTGCAGACTTGGTTGGTTCACTGGAGAAGAGGCCATCTTCCCAGTGAAACCTATATTTCCCAGGCTCTTGCCCTTCAGCCTGAGCATCTGCCTGGTGGCGAAGACCTTCCAGAGTTGGACATTCTCTCTGTCCCTTACTGAAGTCTGCCCTGTTGGGTCCACCTTCTGCCAGTAAAGACTGCAGCTCAGGATGGTTAACAGGATCCAGATCTCCGAGTTCCTGGCCTTCCACTAGCTCTTCTTCAGAGTCTAGTTCAACCACACAGGGTTGTACCTCCCTCTCAGCCTCAGCTGGAGGGGGAGTTACTGATGTAACTTTGGACAACCTAGGGGAAATCCTTGTTGGCTGCACTGGAGTGCCTGCTGTGAGGTTCTTTTTAGAAGCTTTAGTTTCCCTTTTTCTTCTATTTTCTTAGAGACAGCAGCTGACATCTCCAGTGGAGCAGGAGTGATCTCTTTCTTCATCATCTCCGTGGGAGTACCTCTCATGGTTCTCTCCCTTGCAGGTCTGGTGAGCTCCTGTTACCTTTTACTAGGAGGTCTGGGGGTGTGTGACACTACTCCAAGAGTGTTCAAGTCATTACCCAGCAGAACCCTTCCTGGCACCTCACTTTGTATGCTGACAGGTATCTTCACAGTCATGTCATTACACTGGATGAGAACTGGTAATTGGGGAAGCATCTGCACAGGCCCTCCAGCTAACTTGGTGAGGCGTTTGGGTGCCTTAGCAACATCCTCAGCCTGAAAAATCTATTTGTCCACCACAGTTATGCTGGCCCCAGTGTCCCTGATGGCAGGAGTCTCCTGACCATTCAACTGGACACTGTCCTTATAATACTCTTTAGTATTATCTGGGATAGAATTATAGACATCTAAGTTCTGTTGTTCCCACAGACCCAGAGACAGTAAAGAAACACTGGCTGAGAATCCAATGGGTTCATCAGCCAGTAATAGAAAGTTTCCACTTGCCATTTGTACTTCCTTCTCTGGAGCTAAGGCTAAGGAGACAAGCTGGACCCCTGAAGGTTTACCCTTACATCTGGGATCTCCTTTCACATGGTCAGTAGAGCCACAAACAAAGCATTTACCAAATGCTTTCTGGAATGGTGGCTTGTTCTGACCTCCTTCTGGTTTGGCACCAGGAGGTACACTAGCCTGATTTGGTTTCCCCGGTGGCTTACCCTTTTGGTTCTGTTTGGGGCCCTCTTTGGAATTGGAATTATTAGAATTCTCTTTGGAGTCCTTTTTTCAGCTGTTTTCCCTCATCCTTTTTCTGAGTAGCCTCAGAATCCTTGTGAGCGGTTCTCTTGGCAACCCACAAGTCAGCAGCCTTAGCTAACTTCCTGGAATCTAATTCCTTTGAATCAGCCAAGTGCTGTCTGAGCTCAGGAGAGCAGGCATCATAAATTGACTCCAACATTACAAGATTCTTCATTCCTTCATAAGTGTTAACTCTGTAACCCTTAATCCAACCCTCTATGTTTTTCAAACTTTCACTCACCCAGGTAGCCCAAGGGGTACCATCATGCTTTTTGAGGGTCCTAAACCTCTTAAGATACTGGGAAGGGGTCTTCCCAAATCTAGCTATCAAAGCTAGTTTCACACATTCATAATCCTTCTTATCCACCTCCCCCAACTCCATTACCACATCAGTTGCAACAGGGGGAAGCCTAGAGAACAACCAGGGGAGTAACTAATTCCCTGTGCTGTCCTGGAGCCCATGATTATACTCAAACATTTTCAACCAATCCAACACATCCAATCTAGGTTCATACATACCCACTAATTATTTAGGCATCCAGGGTCTTTTGGGACTGGTACTCCTAGAAGAACCACAGGAGAGAGAAGCATTTTCCACAGACAACTTTTTCATTTCTAATTCATGATTAAGCTCTATTTCTCTGAGTCTTAACTCAGCTTGCTTCTGCTCAGCCTGGGCATTCATTCTTCTGAACTCTAGCTCTTGGTTTCTTTCAGATTGAGCAATAAAACGTTTGTACTCTAATTCAAGCTTCATTTTTTCAAGTTCAAAATAAGCTGTAGGACCTGGAAAAGGCCCAGTAGGTACAGTAGGTAAGGCAGACAGAGGCTCAGAGTGGCTGACTTCATTAGGTTCACTTTCCTCTTCTGACTCATTCACAAGACTTTGATTCAGATCAATAACATCACTGTTTTCTAAAGTTGCTGGGGGGGTAGATTCCTCTGTACCACCCAGACTTTGGTTTTCTAACAATCTTTCTATAAGTTCCATTTTCTTGCCCTTCTCAGAGAGATTTTTATGTCTACACAATACTTTTAAGCAATCAGCAGTTTTGGCAGACAATGATTCTAGGGTATAACTCTCCATAGCAGACAAAGTTAGAAAATCAGCTTTTTAGTGCTAAGCTCTGTGGTTAGTTGTCCAAAAGTGTTCAACAAGCACTCTAAAGTGTATACTCAATACAAATCCCACTGCCGCCACCAGTGTTAGGCAGAAACCTGTGCTTTTCCCTCTGGGACCACTGCAAAAGATTTAAGACTACACGTGTTTGGCAGTAAACCCACTTGGTAGCAGTCTGTACCACACAGATTCACTTGGTAGCTGTGGCTGAGCAGTCAGACTTCCCTCAAGAAGAGTTAGGCAGTATACAGAGTATTCACAATAGGTCAAGAGGACACAATAGAACAAGTAAACACTGACCAGGGCTTAGTGTAAAAGAGATATAATTATTTATTTAAAAACCACATCTAGAAAAACACACAGGCACTAATAGTAAGTAATTCAAAAACACGGTCACTAAAAGATATACACTCCCTTAAAAGAATATTAGACAAGTCTTAAGTAAAGCCCCACTTATTTCCAGACAGCGGTGAGCGCTTAACGTAGATGGCACTCTAATAGTTCATTTTAAAAAGGGAGAGAAAAGCAGAGAACAAATTGAACAGATCCCAACACTTTTACAAGAACATAACAAGAGAGGGAGGCAAAGTAAAATGTGTCCAAGGTCACACAGTTGCAGTACACAAAAAAGTCTTGTAATGGTTCAAAAAGGAGTTGGACCAAAGAAAGGGACCAGTTAGAGGGTCAAGGCGGCCAGCCCACTCCAGAAGGTTAAGGGGTTATTATTACCTTGTAGCAATCTTTAGAAAGGGATGCCTGGCGGACACGGTACCTTAAAGTGGTGAGAACACTCCAGCGGGGGCAGTTGTTCCTGGCAGCGGATGCAAGTCGGTGCTTCGTCCGGGGGAAGAGAGGCTCTCATAGTGGAGGAAGACAGGAGTCCGTTGCACTGCCAGGGAAGAAACCAGCCGCGGAGTTTCTCAGGTACAAGGAGCGATCCGTTGATTCGCGGTTCAGTGGTGAGTGGCTATCCGGCCGCTGGGGTGCTTGGCACGGGTAGTTTGACCACAAACCGGTCTGGGGTGCGAAGAAAAGAAGGTAAACTGGTTGTGCCCACTAGTCAGGGGAAGAAGCCTCTCCAGCCGGGAGATCTTCTCTGTTGTCGGGAAGTGGTGAGTCGGTTCTGCAGGGCTCCACCGGTGGTGTCATCGTGGTAGGTCGGCTCAGCTTCTCCCTCGTCAGATTCTCAGGTCCTGTGGCGACTTCTGAAGTTCCAGTCCCCAAAGCCCTGCTTTTATGCAGCATACCCCCATTCACTCAGCCTAGCTGTCAATCAAACATGCTAAGTGGTGAGCCGGCCGGCTCACCACTTGGGCCAATCACACAAGAGTGCGACTTGAGTTACCAAGGTAACTCAGTCCAGGGTGCCTAAACCCCCTCCCACATCCCCTGTGGTACCCAGACAGAGTGCCACCACTTTTGGAGGCTTCTGTGGAGAAGCCCACCAAAAAGAGGAAGAAAGGGCTCGACTTGGGTTGGAGTCACAGAAGAGAACGCAAACGCCATTTTATAATCGAGTCTTTGCAAAAAATACCAACCGGAGAATTAATATTAATTAAATAAACCGGCGGTATGTTCGAGGCTATTAGAATTAAATAATTAAAGTTGGTAGCCTCGAACAATGGGAAAATCCCATAGGAAAATATTTGCGGTTGAATATAAAAAGTAGTTTCCACTGCCACCAGCCAAAACTCGATCAGGGGGGACGGAGACGTGCCCCCTTGACTAACAGACCCCGGGGCAATCGAATTGCCCCGAGCAGTACGTCCACAATATGATGGTTTGTACTGGTTTCTGTTAATAATTTGGGACTAGTAAAGCCAATGGTGACTTTACATGCCCTGGGAGACAGTAGTCAGTCCCAGGGTATGGAGTCTTTGGTGGGGGGTCACTATGACACCCCTGTGTTACTGCACGGAGGGTGCTGTGTAACACACATAGTAAAAACACATGAGACCCTATGGAGTAAAGGACCCTATAGCCCATAAAACACATAAGCAGTCAAAGGAACACCAGAAATCATGTCCAAGAGTGGGAGAAAAAGAGTCTCACTCTTGGCAGGAGATAAAAAACAAACTCCAGAAATCCAGCAAAGCTGCTGGGGGACTCACTAGGTTAGGAAATTCAGCCTAAAGAGAGAATTCTCCCTAACACTTAACGACAGGGCCACATATTTTTTATTAAGGGGCATATCGTCATTATCACTCGTGCTGGTACATACACATGTGCCCATGGTGTAACAAAAAAAAATACCTTTGCTGTGTGGGCCGGTACCGCGCAGTGCTGTCCCATCAAGTCCATTTTAAACGTTGATGACTGATGTCATCAACGTTGAAAATGAACTACCGGTCAGAAATGTGCAATGCCGGGACGCGCAGCAAATCTACGCTTCTTTTTCTTTTTTTAAACACCTTTAGCACCCGTGTAGGGGAATAGAGGGGTGCTAAGAGGTGAGGGAGAAGGGGGAACTAGGAAGGGAAGGGGATGCTGGCTACACAAACTGCACGGAACGCAGGCTTGTACCATACAAAACAGCTCCCGTTCCGAGCATCCTGATTGGCCAGCACCCGCTTCCAGGTTGCTAATGCTATTTAGCACTGAAATTCTTTTCACCTGTCTTTGCGCTGTTCTATCTTTCTTTTTTTGTTTTTTCATTCTTTCTTTCTTGTTCAGTATGTGTTTCCTATTTTTCTTAATTGCCTTTCTTCTATTACTGAATTCTCATCACATTTCATGTCATTACATATTTCTATTTCCTTCCTCTGTTCCTTTCGTTCTTCCTTTCTTCCTTTCTTGCTTACTTCCTGCTTCTGTCTAATCTCTCTTTTCCCCTCTCTCCTTTTTCTTTTTTTCTTTCTTCCTTTTCTTTCTTCATTCCATTGGATCTTTCTTTGCTTATTTCCATTTTTCACATTTACTGTGTTTTTCTTTCTTTCTTTCTTTCTTTCTTTCTTTCTTTCTTTCTTTCTTTCTTTCTTTCTTTCTTCTCTTCATTCCATGTTTTCTTTTTCCGACGTTTCAGTCCTATCCTTCATTCCATCCATCTCCCTTTGGTCTTTTGTTACTTTCTTTTTTGTCCTTTTTCATCTTTGTGCTCCTCATGTGTCCCTCCATTTCACATTTTCACTTTTTTCATTCATTAATCTGTCTTTGTTACTCTTTCCTTCTTTCCATTGTCCTTGTTTCTTTCATTTCATTGTTCCTTCCTTCATTTTTTCTTTATCCTTTTTCATATTCTCTTCTTTGTTTCATTCATTCCATCTTTCTTTCCTCCTTTAATCTGTCTTCGTTCTATCCTTATTTTCTTTTCCCTATCCACTTTTCAGTCCTTCTATCCCCTTTTCCATATTTCCTTCTTACTATTGTTAATTCTCCCCTATGGTCTTTCTTTTCTTATTTCTGTCCTTTCCTGCTTTCTTCCTTTCACTATCTCTTTATTTCATCTATTTTCTTTAATTCTATCTTTCATATTTCTCCCTTTTCGCCATTCTTCCTTACTTTTTCTTTCTTTTATTCCACCTACAAATATATTATTTAGTTGGTTTTGTCCTCCTATTGCTTTCTTGTATTCCCTTTTTCTCTAGTACTCTTTCTTCAATTTCATCCATCCACGTATGCTTTTCCTTTCTCTTTCCTCTTCCTTTACCTTTCGTTCTCTCTTTCACTTTCTTTCTTCTTCTCATTCTTGTTCTCTCTTTGTTTTTGCTTTTCTTTAATTATGTCTTTCTTTGTTCTTCACAATGTTTCGTTCATGCATCCTTTGTTATCATTTACTCAGTCTTTCATTTTCCCTTTCCTACTTACTTTACTTTGTTCTACTGATCAGCAAAACTACATTCACCATGTTTATTCTTATTTCGCTTTTGTATATAAAATAACAACGTGTATATATAAAGTAAACGGTTAACAACATTCATGCAAACAACACACATTGAACAAACCACCAACCGTGCATATGTCTCATCATTAAATCCAAAGAAATGTTCCCAAAAACAACCACCACCTTATTTCCTCTGTGCAACATCTTCAGAGCAGAAGGGGAATGCGTGCTCCATCAAGAATGACCTATCCCACAACTACAGGTCTTCCGATTGGTAGCAACATATATGGCGATTGTCACACTTTATCCAGAAACGTGCCACCCATATACAGCAGATAGCACCACGTGGCCCGTATTCCTTATTTTGAGCACTACGATCTCTTTCAGCTCTTGCCTACTTTATTGTAGTCTTCATCCAAAAGTCCACTGAGCAAGGACCATGACAGTTCCATTGTTGTGCAATTTGCTGTTTTCTAAAACCAATTCGAGAATGACAAAGGTTGTTAATAATCCATTATTTTGTAACAGGGGTTAAACCAAATAAGAAAACGTACTCCACAAAGTTTATGAGTGCAGACAATCCCACCACATACTTAGAAAGCGCGATGGGCTATATCCGCCACTCGGCACCTGCCATCTGTATCAGAGTTCATTCTGTGCAGAAGGGAGAAAGCAAGTATGCCCATTGTAAGCATTTGAACAGGTGAACTGCATTATCTTAAACCTATATTAGAGGGCACCCTTTCAAAATGAATCCAATTCATCGGTCGTTCTGCATTCTGGAGTCGGACACCACACGCCTCCCCCCTCTCATGCAATTTACTAATAGCCTTTACTTTCTTGCGAGTGCACATTGTTCATGCACTTGCCCTCCTTTCCATGAGGATAGACGTATTCACAGCATAAATGTCGGGCTTCGCCAGAAACACTGGCCAGGTCCCTTTGTTGCAGCATAGATTCGAAAAACAATTCCAGTTCCACGCAAAAAGCCAGTACAAGTAGATGAAGCAAGTTTAGTCGGCACAATCAGTGCCTTAATACGTTTAGTCACTATATCACCACTGTCAGCCTTACACCCAGGGCCCCACAAGCTGTAATAAGGAATGAGAAATCGTAAGTTTCAAAATCAGGAACTCCCTCTCCTTCCTCGTGTGGTATTTTTGAATTGTCCACGCTGACCCCTGCCTTAGACCGAAAAAATTAAAAAATGTGCCTATATATACTTAAACACATCAGTCAATATGGGCAACGTGACTCTCCAAAATACATGCAAAACCCTCGGTAACAATCATTGTTGTCAGTCAGGTCGGAATCCAGTGATGTTACGGAAAAAAAATAACGGATCAACTGTTACCGAAAAAATACCGAAAATGATGTATATATGGGGTGGGGGTAAAGGGTCAAAAGGGTCGGTGGGTTGTGGTGGTCTTAGAAATGGAGGGAAACGGGGAGTTTGTGGATGCCCCCCATTTAAAAAAAAAACATTTTTTTCGGTAAAAGTTGATTTGTTCCTCATTACGACCCTGGCGGTAAGGGGTTTACGCCAGCGTTAGCTGCGCCGACCCCTTACCGCCAATTACGAGGTCCCTTAGCGCCATGGCGCTTTTAACACCTGCTTTTAGCAGGTGTTAAAATCCATGGCGCTAAGGGACCATGGAGTTAATTACGCCACCGTAATTTACGGTGGCGTAATTAACGCCTTCCCCACTCCCATTATGCCCTATGGGGCAAAAATGGGAATGGGGAAGGGTAAATGGGGATTGGGGACTTACCGCCCCGCCGACCTCGGAATGGGGCGGTAAGTCCGCCAACCACCATGTCGTAAACGTAGTTTACGCCATGGTGGTAAAGTCACGGCCCAGGCGGTAACTTACCGCCTGGGTCGTAATGAGGCCCAATAATGTGTTTGGTAACAACAAATGGAACACATGGAACCGTGAGGATGACCCATTTACAGACATTGGACACTTGAGCCAAAATTCACAAGCTTTTCCAAAGTTGTTAACATCCTACTATTATATATTCTTCCCCTTTGGCCCGCATTTGCCTCCCTAAGTAAGTAAGGGGTGCCCCAGTGGTCATAAGAGGTTGAACTTCCAATTGTGCAATTACTGTGCCACGAAGAGGGTACATCGGTTACTTTTCCAATTCATGTGTAACCCTGACATCAACCCAAAATCCTCACTTTTTCTATCATATCCACAGATGTGGGATCCGGGTCTCATATGCATAGCAGAATAGCATATGCACGGAGCAATATTACATGTGCCTGACTGTCCGGGTAGACAAAACAATTATCAAAAATTATTATAAAAAGCAGTGGTGAGAAATGCCATTCCTGCCTTGTCTACTCGCCAAACTGGCATCTAGATGAGATCGTGTTGTTCATCTTCAACCTGGACATTGGACTATTATAAATAATTGGAGCCCAGGGTGTGAATTCTACTTCCATACCTCTAGGACGTTCTGACAAATTTGAGCACATTAACCATCGTTCGATAAGGCGACACTCAAGGAGTCACAGTCAGGGAATAGGACTTAAAAGTAATCCCCATATGCGGAATGATACAAAAAGCTGCACTTTGGTTTTATGGCTCCAGGTGGTGGACCTGTGTGATTATAGCAAATACGGAAATACCGATTTTTTTCTCTCGCGTTTCCCAGCAATGACATACGGGGGAGACCGCGCAACTCCCCCCATAGTCCCTTTATATTTTGTATTACCCTATTCCCCCACACATCACATATAATTGCATGGAAATGTGCATTTCGCAATTCAGTATTTTCGAGTATGGCATGTTTGTTGGTGCAGTAATGGACTGATACCCTTGGTGGTGATGTAGCTACAAACTGCTAGTTTAAAGCGAAGTGAATGGGATTGGAGTTGACATGAGGATTAACTTTACTAATGGAGTTATTGGCGAACTAATGTTAGAGTACAATGACAATAAACAGGATTCCTCGAGCATACATGTGGAGATTCATAGCTGGCTGAAGTGTAGAGCACCCTCAAACAGTCTAGATGGAGACTCTCTTTTATTTCTGGAAGTGGGTTGTCATGAAGAGACATCTGCTCTCCATACCAATCAGGGAAAAGGGGGTTTAGAAGAGGAAGCCGCTTTTAAAGAGCAGTGTCCACACACATATGGCAGTGGTCCTCTGGAGGAAAACATAAAGTGGCTCCTTTGGAGATCCTAAAGACACACATAACACTATTATGCCTGTCTTAACACCTCCATTCACGCTCTGGGTATTGTCATTGCTTTTGAAGCCGTGGGGAGAGGGGGGGCGGACGAGAGTAACGTTTCCGCCTCCTGTTTGTCATCTGAATTAAAAAATAAATTGGTTTTACGCCAGCCATAAACCCAATGATTTCCTGTTTTATGCATTGCAAATCATCGTAAACGTCACCTACCATACCTAGTTTAGTCTCTTTGCACTGCAGAGTGCAAATAGAGAAGTTTAAAGCTGCTTCCACCATCTCTTTGCACTTCTCATTTGTACTCTGTAGTGCAACTGACGTAAATTGCCTGGAAGGTACCTGTTTGCACGTAAGTGCATACATAAGTGCTCCCTCAAGGAAATTTAGGAATATAAAAAAAATGCGTGCCAAAGTGCGGCGTGCAGCATGAGGCAATCAAATGCAGAGAACCACTAACAGGGATTGCAAGCCACGTGAATTGAGCCACTAACAGGCCCTGCAAGCAAAACAATGCGTTTCGGAGTTTAAAAGTTGCTGGAAAATTAAAGACATGTTCAGTGGTGGACATGAAACAATTAGGCATCTGTGTACAACACTGAGCAAATCTTTCGACAAAGGCCTACTTTGGAAATGGGCCTGCTATGGGACAATGCAACCGTGCATTTCTGAAGTGTATAGGTTGGTCAGGGATCAATTCATGCCAAAGATAACAGTGTTCACTGTGCAATGTCATAACCTGTATACAATATAGCAGGAGTTTGAGATCAATATAGGAGAGTTGTGAAGGGAAGATTTCACTATTAAGTACTCAAAATTGGGGTTGTCTCATGAAGCAGATTGGCTAATGCGTAGCACATGCAGAGAATGATTGATGGCATAAGAGGTTTTAAAAAACGGACAAATAAATGAAAAGGGTGTTTTGTATTTTTGTATTTGTATTTATTTATTTATATTGCGCAGCCTGCCCAAAGGCATCAGGGCGCATGTTTAGAAGGATTACAAAGGTTAACAGAGAGATAGATTACAATTGCATAGTAAATGAACATACATAGAGAGTCGTCACCAAACAATACAGCAGTGGATGGGGTTGTAGAGCATGCAGTGGATGATTACCACATGGTGGTCAGCTCTTCGTCTTGCTCATAGAGCCATTGTTTTGTTCTATGTTTGAAGGATTGGAGGGAGGGGACGTTCCTGAGGTCATTGGGTAGTGAATTCCAGAGCTTAGCGGCTAATACCGGGAAGCTTGAGCCTCTGGCAGTCTGTAGTTTAAAGCAGGGAATAGTAAGTGTATGTGCTTGCGCAGCTCTTAGTGGTCTGTGGGCTGTGTGTTGTGTAAAGCGCTCTGACAAGTAGGCTGGAGCTGCGTTGTTCTGTGCTTTATAACTTAAGATAAGAGTTTTGAAGGCAATACGCTGTGGGATAGAGAGCCATCGCAAGTTCCGTCTCGTGGATGAGATGTAGGAGCGCCTAGGAATGTTGAGAGCAGCCCTAATGGCGTTATTCTGGGTTACCTGAAGTTTGTCGATGTTTCTTTGATTAGTTCCGAGGTACAGGGCATTGCAGTAATCAATTTTGGATAAAATAAGGGTTCTGGCGAGGATCAGGCAGTTGTCCAAAGTTAGGAAAGGACGGCAGGCAGTGATTAGTTTGCACGTGTAAGCCGAAGCTGAGGCTACTGAATTAGTTTGTCTGGTGAGCGAGAGGGTGGAGTCAAGGTAGATTCCAAGTGTTTTAGTAACGTTGGAGACCTTAATGGTATTGCCATCAATGTTGAAAGCATCATATTTGCTGCCAAGTTTTGCAAGTTTAGATTGGGAGCCTAAGATGAGTAGCTCAGTCTTCTCGTCGTTGAGGCAGAGACCGTGGTGGGCCATCCACGCCTGGATGACGGTGTAAACTTCATTGAGAGCTTTGACGTCAGTTGCGTAGTCACCTGTTATAGGGATGAGTATCTGGGTGTCATCCGCATAGTTTGTGTAGGAGACACCCAGATGGTCAAGAATATCAAAGAGTGGTTTCGTAAAGATATTGTAGAGCGTGGGTGATACACATGAGCCTTGTGGGACACCGCAAGGAACATGTGCTGGGTCAGCTGCGGCGTGAGATGAGAAGACTCTCATGGATCTGTTTGCAAGGAATGAACTGATCCAGGAGGTAGCTGCATCAGAGAAATGGGCAGCTGTTATAAGGTGCTGGCAAAGGATTTGGTGATCTACCAGATCAAAAGCAGCTGATAAATCTAGGAGGAGTAGGAGCGCTTGTTTGCCCTTGTCTTTCAAGTCCTCAATTTGTGTTTTTAGGTCTAAAAGGGCGGTCTCTGTGCCGTGTCTCGGCCGAAAACCGGATTGCCTAAGTCCTAGTAGGTTGTTCTTGTCAAGATAGCTTTGAATTTGGATGTATGCCGCCCTGTCCAAGATTTTTAGAAGGTATGGTACCGTGGTGATGGGCCTATAGTTGGTAGGAATGTTAGGGTCTAGGTTAGGTTTTTTGATTAGGGGGATTACCCAAGCATCCTTGAGGTTATCTGGTACTATGCCAGATTTAAAGGAGGAATTGATAAGGGTGGTGATAAAGGGGGCGAGCTCAAGCGCTGCTTCCTGTACGATCGGAGCTGGGCAGGCATCGCCTTGACAATCAGATGGCTTTAACTTCTTGATGATAATTTCCACTTCCTTAGAGGTTAGAGGAGAGAAACTGAAAGGTTTGAGGTGGTGATTGTGGGAGGAGAGATTGGCGGTTTGGGAGTTACCTGCTGAGTCAAGGAGATAGTTTTTTTTTGTGTTGATTTTGGTTTGGAGAGTGGTGATTTTGTTAAGTAGAGCTTTTTGAATGTTGGCGCACCATTCGGTGTCCGGGGTGCAAGTGTCAAGGGGAGCAGCTGGGGACTCTAATTCCTTAAGAATTTTAAAGAGTTCCTTGGTATTGGAATGAGCTTGCATGATTCTATTATTGTAAGCTTCTTTTTTTGCTGCTAGTATGGCTGCTTTATACGAGAGGGTGATGGTTAGAAGGTTGATTTTATTTGCTGGTGTGGGTGAATTTCTCCAGAGGGTCTCGGCTTTACGCTTGTCTTTCCTAAGTTCACGTAGGTGAGGTGTGAACCAAGAGTTGAGGTGGTTGCATGGTTTTTCTTTGCGTTGTTTGAGAGGAGCAATGGTGTCCAGTGCTTTTAACATAGCACGATTGTAGGTATCCACAAGGACGGTAGGGTCCGCACAAGTTGTGGAGACAGAGTTTAAAAGTGGGAGGATGAGTGGGAGTAGTTTCTCAGTTGTAATATCCTTCTTGTTGCGAGTAAGTGTGGGTGGCACAGTACAAGGTTTGTGCACAGGTGGGCACGAATTGAGGGAGAATGTTATTTTGTGATGGTCAGACCAAGCACATGGTAGCACAGAGGTTATGTTTAGTGCGCAATTCAAGTCTGAGACCCAGTCTAATGTGCGGCCTTTGATATGGGTGGGTACCTTGACATGCTGGGTTAGGCCAAAGTCGGATAGCACGTTGGCAAGGTCGCAAGCTTTAGTGTCGTTTGTGTCCAGGTATCCTAGGTTAAGGTCTCCAAGTAGGATAATTTGGGAATTAGGCTTGGTGCTAGAGGCTAGGATAGAAGAGATGTCTTCTATGAATGTGGACGTGGGACCAGGTGGCCGATAGATGAGGTACACAAGGGCGGTATGATTGGGTGAGATTGGGAGTTTAATTGTGAGTAGTTCCGCGGATGGCAGCTGGTGATTGTTAGTAACTCTTAGATTGAGAGCGCTCTTAAATATAAATGCTAAACCACCTCCTTTGGATTGATTGTTGTCCCTATCACATCTAATGATAGAGTAGTTATCTGGTATGGCAAGGGATAGGGCGGGGCCAGACGCTGCATGTAGCCAGGTTTCTGTGATAGCCAGAAAGTCCAGGTTTTCAGTCACAATTAAGTCAGCGATGTCAAGCGCGTGAGCAGGGACTGAGCGGGCGTTAATGAGCGCCCCTTTGAGATTGGCTGGGGGCTTGGGAGTGTTGGCTAGTGGGGCCTCTGCCTCTGATGGGACATCTATGGTCTGGGTAGGGTTGATGGGGTTGAGCTTAATGAGTGTGTTCCGGTGGTAGGACCAATGGTGACATCTGGTTGCAAGTCTTAGATTCCTGACTGTGGTGGGACAAGGTTTGCTCAGTTGGCTTGGGGATAGGACACTAGGTGAGCATAGTGGCGAGGGATTGTTGGTGTTGATGTTGTCTGCATGATGACCGATGGCATGGTTAGGTGGAGTGTAACCTAAGGTGGCACTAGCTTTAGTGCTGCGGTCCGATGAAGCACTGAGTGAGAAAGGGGGTAGGGAGGGTAGGAAGGAAGTGGGGCAGGGAATGGGGTGGTGTCTAGGGCAGGCAAGCTTTGCTAAACCATTATTGAATGGGACAAAGCCATTTCTGCTGCATGGTGTGCAGTCGGGCATGATACAGAAAGGGAACATGATGAGAGCTAGCCAAGGTGGCATAGTTCAGATGGTGGTTCGGGAAGTAGCTGGCAAGTATCTATGAGCCACAGTACAATCAATGTGAATTGTTGGTGACCAGCTCAGATCAGTGAGGTTTATAGTGACCAGAAGTGAAGGCTCAGATCAGCATATACAATGTGGACTATAGCGAGCATAAGGCACAGCACAGTTATAGTGGTCCGAAGGCGACCAAAAGGCACAACATAATTATAGTGGTCCGCGGGCGACCATAAGGCACAATACAGTTGAGGTGGTCTGATGGCGACCAAAAGGCACATTACAGTTAAGGTGGTCTGATGGCGACCAAAAGGCACATTACAGTTAAGGTGGTCTGATGGCGACCATAAGGCACAATACAGTTAATGTGGTTTGATGGCGACCATGAGGCACAACACAATTATAGTGGTCCAAAGGCGACCATAAGGCGCAACACAATTATAATGGTCCAAAGGCGACCATAAGGCACAACACAATTGTAATGGTCCAAAGGCGACCATAAGGCATAACACAATTATAATGGTCCAAAGGCGACCATAAGGCACAACACAATTATAATGGTCCAAAGGCGACCATAAGGCACAATACAATTGTAATGGTCCAAAGGCGACCATAAGGCACAACACAATTATAATGGTACAAAGGCGACCATAAGGCACAATACAATTATAATGGTCCAAAGGCGACCATAAGGCATAACACAATTATAATGGTCCAAAGGCGACCATAAGGCACAATACAATTGTAATGGTCCAAAGGCGACCATAAGACACAACACAATTATAATGGTACAAAGGCGACCATAAGGCACAACACAATTGTAATGGTCCAAAGGCGACCATAAGGCATAACACAATTATAAAGGTCCAAAGGCGACCATAAGGCACAATACAGTTGAAGCAGAGTATGTCAGATTGTCTGATGTATTGAGGGCAGTGTCACAGCGTCCTAGCAGTGACCAGGATGGTCTATTGGATCTGGTTAGTTAATGGGGGGTAAAAAGCCTAGGTGGTTGGACAGTGGTGGGTGAAGTAGGAGTCACTTGGTTACAAATTGTGCTAATTTACTGAAGTTGCTAATATCAAGCATCCGGGCGCAGTGATAGTCTAGCAGTATCAACAATGAAAGATGTGTCTGGTAGTGAGGGGCATGCTTAGCTCATGCAGTAACAGACGATCTTACCCGTTGAAGAGGGATGCGCAGGACCTCGGCTGCTCTTAGGGGCATCGAAGCGAATTGGCCACACTTCAGAGCCTCATGCAAAAAGTTGAAACATCATGCAGATGACAAGGGACAATACACGGCAAGGAGTGAAAGCTATGAGTGTTGTCGGGCAGAGTTTGTGGGCGAGGGCGATTGGAAGAGCTGGACAGGCTGGGACAGGCGAAGTGCCTTCCTTCTCGTGCCTTAGTTGCTCGAGCCGGCTTCGCCTTCCGGCGATTCACGATAGGCTGTTCAAGCCTCGGTGGCCCAATCAGCTGATGGGGTGGGCTGCAAGCCTGCAAGAGGCAGGATTCCCGGGTGGATGATGGCAACGGCCATCTTAGACGAGATATACTCCTCGTGGAATCCGATGGCGGCGGTCCAAAATTATTTCCTTTTCCTTGTTGTAGCAGCTTGCTCCATAAGGAGCGTGGTAGGCGATAATACCGTCAATAATTAGCAAAGAAGGCTGAATTTATATTCATGTGCACTCGATGCACGGGGTGAGCACGGAGTAATAGTGCAGCTGCGGGGTGGTGCTCCGCCAGCATAGCCTGCGGTGAGAGCGAGGTGAAGGTGGTGCTGCTCCTGCAGCACGGTGTGAGCTCCAGCTCACTGGATGGTGTGAGAGCACGCTTTCGTTTGAGCACAGACCTGCTTTTACACAGTTTGTAATATTATAAGACATCACAGGTAGCAGCAATACATTTGCCTCTTGCTGTGACTTTAAAAGCCTTCCATGTCTTCTGTATATCTTCTATGGACTTGTTAATACAATTTAAAAATAATGTATTGCCCACGGGGCCAGGCTCTGCCACTCAGTTGCTCCGCTCATCTTCAGTTATTGCACCTTTCAAGCCTCTAATTAAGGACTCTAGACCAGCTTCAGGCAGACAGCATTGAACAGGCCCTACCACTCAGTTTCTCCGCCCACCACCTATTTAATCAGTCCTCCTTAGGCGTCCTCATCGCTGGCGTTCTCAGCAAAGGACAGGCGATGACAAGGACCTCACTTGTTTGTGCCTGTTCAGGCCTGATAGGGCCAAAGGCCTGGCCTGCTAAACAGCATTTCACCTACAACTAATTGCTACTACTGCTACTTACCAAAAGACATCACAATGTGTCTCCTTCCTCCAGAGGCAATCCCTACTCACCAGGGTTAGAATGGGCAAGTGCCCTGGGCTTCCCCAGCAAGCTACCCTAGTGAACCTCATCAATATTACCCTTGTCCACATCCAACACTCATGGATCACATACACACACCCTCTCATGTTGATCAATGCTCGCTCAGCAGTCACTCACACTGCAGATAGTGCTGACCTCATCTCGTACAACAACCTTGATGCCCTGTTCATCATTGAAACATGGTTTACTCCATCCTGTCCACATGTTTCCCGACGCCTCTTACCCCAAGGCTACTGCATCCAACATGCCAACCGACCAGGAAGGGCAGGAGGCAGAGTGGCAATCATCCACAGAGGTGACTGGCCATGCTCCATCATCCCCTCTCCCAGAACAAGCTCATTTGAATCACTCACCTGCTGGTTCCCTCAATCACACAAGGAAACCATCACCTTCCACCTCATCTACAGACCACCTCACAGGAGTGACTCTATCATTGCAGATATCTCCAACTTATTCTCCTCTGCCAAATTAGCAAATTCTAGTAATGTCTTTCTTCGTGATTTAAACATCCCTGAGTCACAGGGTTGCAACCACACTCGAAGCACGCTTTTCGCACTGACCGCTTCCATGATCCTTAAACAAATTGTGCTCTCCCCCACACACAACAATGGCAACACATCTCTCTGCATCACCTGTGAAGGCCCTATGTCACTTGGCTGGCCTGACCACGCTGCCATCCCATTATCAGTCACCCACTCAACTATGGCTCACAAAGTTCAGGCAAAACACCCACTCATTCAACGCCACTCATTCAAAACCTTCCCGGCCAATGAGCTGTAAGCAAACTTTGCAGACTTCCCCACCACAGGTAATGCCTCGGGCCTCCTGGAATTATTCAGTATCTCTGCAATAAAACTGGTGGACACTCATGCCCAGGGTCGGACTGGCCCTTTCGGTCTTTCGGCCCGTGGCCAAACGACTTTGGGGTTCCCTGGGGCCGGTTTTCCGGCAGCCACCTCTGGGCCGTTTTAAAAAAAAAATAATGTCTTTTTTTTTTGCGTGTGTGCGCTGCAGACAGTGCGCCGAGCCGCGAGCATTCGCGGCGACGCGGCCCGCGCGCGGCCAAGTCAGATGGGGATGGCCGGTGGGGAGGGGGAGTGAGTCGCCTCGCCTGCCAGTGCCCTGGTGTGAGTGAGGAGCAAGGGATGGAGGCGGGAGGCGGGAGCCAGCCAGGAGGGGTGAGGGGGAGGTGCCGCGCGCCGGCGGCGCCGGCTGCTCTGCACAATCATCATAGCAAGGTAACACTAGTAGTCACTAGATGTTACCTTGCTTTGATGATTGCATCTGCATCATGCATGCATCATAAGTTATGATGCATGCAGATGCAGAAGCATGTGCATAATTCACGGGCCGGTGTCGCGTCGGTGGGCCTGCTGGGCGCTCGCCAGTGCCACTGCGGCTGCGGCTGCGGTGGCCACAGCCCACAGAGAGTGAGGACGACAGTTGTGAATCTGTACTGTGGGAGGGAGGCAGGCTGAATTTAGCAATTGCAAACACGGTACACCGACCAAAGCAATTGTAACACCTGCCTCCCTCCTCCCCCCTCCGAGACCTCCTGACCCTGGGGGGTGCAGCCTGCCTGCGGGCTCCGCTGAGCTGGCGCCGAGGCGCCGAGCCGGCACTGTAAACACAGTGACTGACAGTCCACATTGATTTCACACTTGCTTTCAACTTTGCTGCAGGAAGTAAGTAACACTTCTGTGCAAAGTTGAAAGCAAGTTAGCAACTGTCTTCAACTTGTGTGCCTGGGGGCTGGGCTGGGCCCCAGGGCCGCCGGCTCCGTGGACGAATGCCTGCCCAATTTGCCGCCAAATGCATTCATACATTATGCTGCTGGAGTGGCTGGGCTGCTGCTATATGATCCCCAGTGCCCCACAACACAAGCACTGAAGCACACACCGTCTGCAGTGGACCTCGACTCTCGAGACTGACGAGCGACGACAGTGCCAGTGGCCACAGCCCACACAGGACAGGAGGACCACAAGGCAGCACTGAGGCGGCCGGCCAGCAGACAGTGGAGTGCCAGTGCCGGCCACACAGACAGCAGCAGGCAGCCCAGCCAACAGCCAGCCAACTGAGGTAAGGAGTGGACTGTCTTTTCAGGGGCTTTCCCTGCCATGCCATGTGAGTGCGCCTGGTGTGGGGCAGGGGGGGGGGCTGCATGCAGGTCTGCTGTGTGAAGTGATACAAGAATGGATCACCATATGTATCATTAATATCACTGTAGGTACTACTTTAACATTTTTTAATGGATCTTTCCCAATCTTTCCAGTTTTGGAGGGGCATTAGAAACCTTTTGTTTGGAATACTTCACCCAAATACAAGCAGCCAGCCAAAGGTTTACTGGCAGGAGATTTGGTCGAAGCCAAATCCATCAAATCTTTTCAACTGAATTTGGCTGGGATCTTGCAGTTTGAGCTGGCCGTCCTTTTTGGGGTGGAGCCAAGCCTGATATGATATGATAGGTTATTTATAACGCTCTTAATACCCAAACGTTTCTAAGCGCGGACCGGGGGAATCAAACTTGTGTTGCTCTGTGTCGTCTTGCTTCCAAGGTGAGCGCGTTGCCCCTGAGCTATCCTCCCGAGACAAAGCCTGGTTGGCACATGTTTTTCCCCCTTTTTAATAGCCTGACAGGCTGCGGAACGGGAGCTGCAGGGTTCTATAGAGGAATGCGAGTTCTAATGATTCAACAGTTCTGGGTACTAATTATTAAGACTGGGTGCAAATTCCCCCTCTATTCATGTTTACATTTTACAATCTGTCCCCAAGTTCTTTATTTTAGATATACAAAGCTTCTAGAAGTTTCCAGAAAAAAAACTCTCTCTACCTGCTTTGACATAAAAAGAACCATGTGTAAATCATTAGAACAGAACAAAGCACAACGGCTAACCTCTGGCCTGACGGCAAACCTACCTGAGACACAAGTACATTATAATAACTTTTTTTATTTACATAGCGCTTTTACCCAAAGCGCTTTACATAGAACAAATGTTACATACACTTATATTACCCAATAGAAGATGTTACTCAGGAAGAAAGCCCGAGTCGACCTTGCACGGATTTGAACCTGTGAATCAAACAGATTCCACGAACGAGAGCTCAACCTACTGAGCTATCTTACCAGCTGTATGAATTAGTTGAACAATCCATTTCACAGTCATTTCATGGAAACAAGCATTTCATCTGAGTACATAAAACTCATGTACCGCTGTGCAGTGCATTAAATCTTCAGAAATTCAAATGAGAACAAAAAAAAAATACTTCCAGGCAGCGTTGAGTAAAGTGTCAAATTTAATCCATGGCCATTTTGCGTTGGCTGCGTTTTTTTGCCCCACTTTCCTGCCAGAATCTCACATAAGTGACATAACCTACGTTTCGCCTCCCATCTCTCTTGAGCAGGGCATCATTCGTCGACAGTAGCCGATTCCTTCACGCAGATTAGGCCGCAAATGGCCGGGTCCGCTCCCTGAACATTTCGCTTCATTCATCACTGTGGTTTTTTTGGGGGTTGATTTTTGTTTTGTTTTGTTTTAACGCCAGTGACACTAGGCACCTGCTGCACTGCCTGCCATGTGAAGTATGGGGACTATACGAATTCCAGAAAAGAGGGAGTGTGGAACACTGGCCATACAAACCAGCAGTGCTGGGATCCATGAATGGAATATTGTCAGGGCAGATGACCTGGTCAAGTCATAATGAATTCATTACTAGCACACTTTACAGGAAACGAATGGAGGGGGGGGGGCAAGCCCAGAATTGCACCACTTCATTCCTGCAATGACTTGACCCACCCCTTTACCCTTCACTTTGTTTTCACGCATTTATTTGTTTAAGATGTACAGTACACATTCAAGTGCTTGGATGGTGCAGAGACCACAAACACTAGTATTAGGCACAACAACAAGAGCGCAGGGTCTGGATGAGCCGGAATTTTAGCCGTTTCCGGAGCGAGGAGGTGAAATGTGGCCAGGTGGTAAAAGCAACCCAGTGGTCTACAGATAACGGTTTAAGTTATGTTTAGGGCAAATGGCTCATTTGTAGGAGAGGGCGCGTGTGTGCATTACATGTGGGCGGCGCGCCTTCTGTAATGATGGATCGGTCAGAGTGAGGGGACTACGTTACAAGAATGTACTGCTTTTCGCATTTCTTCTCTGCTTGACTGCAAAAGGTCAAATTCAGAAAATGTGTAAGCCAGAAAAGGCAGTAACCTGCACATAGAGACTTAGGACCGCCTTTTGGTTTTTCCAAATTTGAATGTTAAAGCATTGCAGCGGTATTTCAAAATGAGTGCGTTTTTTTACGACTCTGTGATCTGCCTGTAAACATATGTGGGGAGAGGGGTTAAGGGTAATAATTGAGGTGGGGGCAAGGTGGGGCTCCGGGGGTCTCCCACCTGCATATATTTGCTGAAATATGGCTTAAAAGAACAAAATATTCGATGAATTTGGAGTCGATCAAATCTCCTTGATGAAGTCACATTCTCTCTCTCTCTCTCTCTCTCTCTCTTTTTTTTCTCTCTCCCCCTCTCTCTCTCTCTCTCTCCTTTTATCTCTCTCTCTCTCTCTCTCCATATAATAGGTAGTATAAATAGGGTGACCAGATTTAAAAAGTAACAGACCGGGACAGGGCAACTAACATAAAAGTAGGAATAGCGCTTGAAAGTGGCTGTCAAGGCACTACATTTCAATAGTGGTTGGAGCAGAAGGAGGTTCAAGTGTTATTGGTGGAATAAACACATATTATAATTATTTTATCACAAATTACCACTAGCTTTGAAGCAATACACTTGTGTTTAAGCGCTTTACAAATAATTACAATCACAATCTTAATTCGTAAAATGTCACATTCCTACTGTTTGAGATTGTGCATTCCTGCCTGCCAGCTAAGAAGACCTACTACCAAAAACCGGGAACAATGCAGTGAAAAAAATAATCTTGAGAAAGGGGGACAGAGCAGAGCACCCGATTACGGGACAGTCCCGGCAAAACTCTTAACTATAAAGGAACAACTTTATGGCACTCATTTCCTTGGTGACTTTCCTACTTATTATCATCAGTGTGCCGTCTGCCCTCTGTTCGTTCTGTTGTGATCGTCTGGGGTCACTGTGACAAATGTACACATTTATAAACATTTACATTGCACACACCTACACCCGCCATAGTGACGTCCTGGAGCGATGGAAGTGCGTGCGAGTGATTCTATGCATAGCTTTGAAATCGCCTACCTTTGCAAGTCAGGGCCAGCGTTTTACACACTCATATTTAGTTATAAAATGGCCATATCCCGCCTGTGACCCCTCCACGGCCACCCCACACAAAAATGATACCCCATCTGATCTCAACTGCATTTCAATGGAATGTGCAAATAAATAGTGTCAATATTTAAACGCATGAGGACTTCATTACAATGTTGATAGGCTCGAAGCTGTGTGCTGCGGTTTGGGGGCGTATGTTTAGTTGCGTCTCGTGCATCTGGCTGCCCGAGTTCACCTTGTATATATTTGAGAGGGTATATGTGGTGGACGTGCAGTAAGTATCGTGTGTGTGTTACTGGACGTTCATGATTGTGTTGGGTGCACCACATATGTACTGTGCGTGATTATGTGTGAATATATAGTTTATGTTGCTCATGTCTGTATGTGGTTGGTTGGCGCAGTATATATGTGTGTGTGTGTCTGCCTGTGTATGTCTCTGCAGAGAATGTGTATCTTAGATGTGTCTGTGAGTTGGTCTATGCTTATGTAGATGCGACATGCAAACATGTGTTTTGTTAGTGTAACAATCAAGCGTGTAATGTGTATGTGTGTGTTTCGTGTGTATCTATGTTGTGGATGGTATGTCGTGGTGTAGGTGTGCGGAGACGGAGTATGTGTTCTGAGTATTTGTTTGTGATGCATTATGGAGGCACCTGTGTGTGTGTGTCAAATCTTTGTCTGCTGTATGTGTGCATTTGGTTTTGGTATCTGCTGGTGTGTGTTATCCACCTACGTGCCTTAGTAGGTGCAGCGTGTTTCCATACCAGTATATTAGCGAATATGGGCCAATTTACCAAATTACTGTGAATGCAAGCAGATGTCCAAGGCCAAATGATAATGGTGTGTTATTATGTAACACTTACTTGTAAGAGCTTCATATAGACCAAATATACCTACAAAGTCACTCAACCTGTGTTGGTACTCACTCAACCTCAGCAGGATAAAAGGCTGAGTTGACCTCTCTGGGAGCTGAACCTGCAACCTGCAGAGCACACGCACATTGCAGTAGTGAGCACTGAACCCACTGAGCTATCTTACCAGCTATAGCTATCAGAAAACTAGCCACTTAAGAAACACAGAGCCACATGCTGCTGACCACAGCCCAGGAGCCCCAATTTTAAATTAGGGGTAGCAAGGGAGACCACAGGGGTAGCAAGGGAGGCTTCAGGGGTCACCAGGCAGAGCCCTGGCAACCCCTACATGACATCCCTGCCAGATGTGGTTTGATTTACAAATACCCATTTCATTACCTTGCGCTATCTATTGCCTGACATATGTGGGAATTCGCTCCTCTAGCTGTTACTAAATGGGTGCCCCAAATGTTCACAGAGAATGATCAGCAGCCGATTGTGTTTGAGCTGGCTTTACCATAGCTGGGAGCAGGCTGTACCAGTTATGCTGTACGGCCCCTTGGGCATCAGAGCTGGTTGTATTTGTTGGGCAATGTGGGCATGAGCGAAATGTAACCGTATCCGTTTTGGAAGCTGGCTGTACCTGTTCATTGGCATGAATAGTTAGGTAAAGAGTATTGCATGCTGCTACATTGCTCTCAAAGCATTTAGGCTTCCTTGATAGAGATGGATTGTGGCCCTGCCCATGGTAAAACATTACTTTTTTTCTGTGGGGAGGGGTTGCACCTGGGGGAAAAGATGAGGGAAAAAGTGTCAGTACTGAAAAGGCAGTTGAGCTGGTAGCAGCCTCGGACTGGCCTGTAGGACAATAGGCCCAGGGCCAACCAAAACACAAAATGCTGGTGTGGGACCGTTTTTTTGGCCAAAGTGGGACCCTTATTGGCCCATGTGGGCCAGTTTGATGAGTTCATTCACACTGCAACTAGTAGTTTTGACCAGTGTTGCTTGCTGAATAAATATTCTTTAAAATATACAATTTGCATGTCACTTTATCAAAAAGCTCTGCCTGGGTACTATTCAAACAGTTCACAAAAGGAATGAAAAGCCATTTGCAACTGCGGGCCACTTTTTCTTTGGTGCCTGAGACAATTGCATGGCCCAGTCTGACCCCGGATGATAGCTAGCCTTTGTTGCTGATTGTGTGCAGTTCGGAAGCACCCCACAGTGTCTTTGTCGAGGGCATAGGGGCATTGGTATACCGACAGGGGCCACTTTTTTTGAGGCAAGGGGTGGGCCACTTTTTTGAGGCGAGGGGTGGGCCACTTTTTTTTTGTTGTCCGGGCCTATTTCTTGTCCCAGTCCGACCCTGCTCATGCCCCCCTAAAATCCAGCCGTCCAAAGGCCAAAGAATCCGCCCCATGGTACACTCTCAAGCTAGCCTCCAACAAACGTTCAATCAGAGCCCTAGAGAAACGGTAGCGCAAAAACCATAAATCGGGAGACCTCACCAACCTCAAATCTCTCAGCGCAAACTGTAGGATTCTGATTACCGAGGCCAAAGCGGTTTACTACTCCACCACCATTGCGGAAACCTCAAAAAGGAGCAAAGCCCTCTTTGAAGTAGTAATGCATTGTACCAAAGCCTCACCCGACCACGAGGTACCAGCAACTCAGGAAAAATGTGATGGAATCAACATATTTTTGACTGAAAAAATAGACAAAATCCGAGAGACCATCGAATCAACCTAGCATCCCCTGCACCCCAGCATGCACAATGCATCTCTGGAACAGATTGACTGCCTCCCTACTTATTACTGTGACAACATAACTTTAATCAATTAAACAATTGATGGGCCCGGCACTCAATGCACTTCTCAGCATTATCAATACCTCCCTCACAGAAGGATAATTCTCGGACACCCTCAAGATTGGTATCATACAAACTCTTTTGAAAAAACCAACCCTAGATCCAGACAACCTAGCCAACTACCAGCCTATTACGAACCTCCCGTTTATTGACAACATCTTGGAAAAGGTAGTTTCTACACAAGTACTTGCCAGAATCGAACAACTCCACCACCTGAATGACTATCAGTCAAGGTTCCATCCCAGGTTGAGCATTGAGAAAGCTTTATAATACTGTGAGAGGCTTGATATACTACCCTCACACGCAGACTCTCAGTAAGGCTGTAAACCTAAAATATAGACAAAAGTGCTTGTGGATATTTTATGTTGCAGGAGGTTACAGGTTCCTATTTGAGGTGATACCACTTTAGTTGGAGGCTATACGCTAATGTTATCTAAGGCTTTCTATTCGCATAACTTTTAGTTACAAAAATACATATTTTTTTGTTAGTTATTCACATAAACATTTTTTAAATACACACAAAGTAGTTCAAAAAGACAGCTATAGCAGTAAATATTTGCAATCTATCATAATTCTAACACTTAATAAAGTGCTTTAGTGCTGTGCAGCAATTGTTTTAGAAATCAGTTTGCATCAGTCATTCTTCACAGACTCATTCTCATTCATACATCCTTCTTTCCTCATACTAACATATCCCAACATGTTTCTTTCCTCTACGTATGATTGTGTCCACAATCAGGGAAATTCCCCAGGGGCTAACTGTCTTTTTTGTGCAAATGACATTAAAATAAAGTGTAAAGTTCATTGTGGAGTCATTCTTGCTGCTTCTTAATAGTTGTGAGTGCTCTCCTATGTTAGCACCACATTGTGTTATGTAGTCCACACTTCTACCGGATATCACGTGCCCACCTGAAATATAATGAACATTGGTTTACTTATAGCATGTGCTCTAGATTTTTAGTACTATTACAATGAAACAATCACACTGCGCCATTTCACCCTCAATGTAAAATGTAATTGTTAAAGTGATCAGTGGTATTCGTAAAAACCCACAGCAACATGTCAACTAGCCGACACGTGTTTCGAGCGCAGTTCTTTCACAAGGCTGGGTGTGATTATTATAGACAATGGTATATCAAACATTAACAGCATGTTGAATACCATTTGTGAGACTTCAACATAAGTGGAAAGGGCATGTCAGGGGCAGCAAACCAATTATTCAGGATTACATATTCTGCAAAAGGAACACAAGGTATTTTCCTTATATACAGCGGCACGCTTTGAATGTTGTTTTCTCGCTCTGAACATAATTGGTTTCTTCAATAGAAGGACTGACATGACATGATTTTATTTCATTTCTCTTTCTGTTATCTTCAATGGCTGATGCTTGGCACAATTGCTTGCCACTCTGTATCCTTTTTGGTATCAATCAATGTATTATACAATGTTTTTACTGATTTCAATAATTGGGTTGCTGCCCCTGACATGCCCTTTCGCCTTATGTTGATGTCTCACAAATGGTATTCAACATGCTGTTAATGTTTGAGATACTGTTGCCTATAATAATCACATCCAGCCTTGAGAAAGAGCAGCGCTCGAAAAACGTGTCAGCTGATTCACAAGTTGCTGTGGATTTTTACAAATACCACTAATCACTTTAACAATTAAATGTTACATTGAGGGTGAATTGGCGCAGTGTAATTGTTTCATTGTAATCAAATTGTTTTGCTCTGTGGAACTGTAAGTATAGGCTCCACGTCAGACACAATCACCCGCAGCACATGCCCAGCAACCCTATAACACACGGATACCTAGTTACAAGCGCTGGGTCTCCAGTCCTTATCTGCTTCTAGTTAGGCTCTAGATTTTTAGTATCTATAGTAGGAAGTTTAATTATAGTCTGTGCTAATGCATTTAAATTGTGATGATTGTTGGCAAATGAACTCTTACAGAGGGGTTCTCTGTTAATCATTGGGTTTCTCAGGGGTACGTCTATATGCAGGGGTAGCTCTGGGGGATATCTATAGAGGCAAGATGGCATAGTAGTATAGAATTGTTGTGCATTCTCTCTATGGGTTATCTTATGTTGAATTTTGAGTCTGGTTAAATGCCTCTCAAGTTTCCTTTACTGCGTGGCAATTGAGGTTAAACGGCCTATTTGTAGCTTGGCCGTACATTTTCAGAATCTCTAGAATGCAAGCTGGAATATTTGTCTTCACTTTCTCATGTTGCTCGATTATCTGAAGAAGCCAATTTGATACCGTCTTACCATTGATGGTAGTTGTGGCTCTTGTGTGAGTAGCAGTGATGGCCAGAACCGTCTGTTATGGTATTGATATTGCGCCCTCTTTTGCTTTGGATTAGACTGTTACTGCAGAATCTGCAAGTAAAGACGGGAACCACATGGACCCAGCAAATGTAATATAGAGGCAGACGTTAAAAATAGCAAAAGGACTAAGCTCTTGGCTAACGGAACCCATTGAAGACACTATCATCTTTGACTGGTTCCGTTAGCCAAGAGCTTAGTCCTTTTGCTATTTCTAAAGTCTGCCTCTGCATTACATTTGCTGGGTCCGTGTGGTTCTTGTCTTCATCCTCTTTTTGTTTTTATAATTACATTGTTTGTGTACTTGGTGACGGTCTTTGCTAAGGATTTCATCGGTTTTATTGTTGAAGCCAGATTTGAACTTTTTGATGTTGTTCGCAGTTGTTTTAGTATTAAGGTATACTGTAGGTGTTATGGGTTACATAATGGACCGCTCTCTCTCATTGCTCATTCTATATGATCGCTTTTCTACTTAAGTGAAAAAATAGTTTGTTTGTGTGGTAGGTACTCATGGTTGTCTCAATTATATGACCTTAATTGGAGCTTCTGACTTTCTTTATTCTTAATTTTCAAGCCAGTCCAATTTTTCATTCAGCACGTTGTGTTCACTTTTGGTCAAATCAATGAGGTGTTGTTCTTTTTTCAATAAAGTCCTTTTAGCCAAGTTCATGTCTATTCCTGTTTGCAATTTGAATAGAACAGTCCATTTCATATCTTCTGGTTGAAGTGCCTGTACAATACAGTGGCTAACTAATGGGGCATTAAGGGTCCGGTTTTTTAAACAGCCTTTGTGTTCTGTTATCCTGAGTTTAATTTTTCTTTCTGTTTTTCCAGTGTATAGTTTGTTGCAGCAGCACCAAATTCCACCTATCACCATGGTTGAATTGCAGTTTTTAAATGGGGTTTGGTGCCATGGTTTTGCCAAGCCAATGTCTATTGCTGTGCTTTTGGTGGTAAATGCACAGCTTGAACATGTCCCACATGGATGGTTTCCAGTTAATTGGGGCATGGCCCATTTCTCTGGTAATGTTTTTTGTGCTGGTGGTTTCAAACTTATGCTGTACCGCGTTATTTGGTCTTTCAGAGTTTTACTCCGTTTGAAGGCCACCATAGGTTTATCAAGTGGTTTGGCACCTTTCTCTATGATGTTCCAATTTTTGGTGATAATCTTTTTGATGGAGTTTGACAGATGGCTATATGTGTTGACAAACACTACTTAATCCCCTTTGTTTTTGTTTTGTTGATCTGTGTACTCCAATCAAGAGTCCCTGTTGTCATTTTCGGCACTTTTGAATGCTTGTGTAGTTAGCTCTGTTGGGTAGCTTTGATGGTGTAATCTTTTGCTTTGAGCTCTAGCTTCTTCTTTGAAGTCTTCTTTCTTTGTACTGTTTCTTCTTGGGCGTAAAAATTGTCCCAAAGGGAGATTATCACTTACATGGCACGTGTGAAAACTGTTGTAGTGAAGTACAGAATTCCGGTCGGTAGATTTGTGGAAAGGTTTCACAAAAAGGATTTTGCTTTTTTGTTCCACTGTGATGCTACTGTCCAAGAAGTTCAACTCTTCTGTGCTGTAATTTGATGTACATTTGAGGTATCTGTCCTGTTTGTTGATCCATTCACAAAAGAGTTGTAGATCTGTCAGATTTCCATTCCAAATGACCAGGATGTCGTCTATGTAGCGTCTCCATGCTCATATGTGTTTTGCATATGAATCTCTGTCACTGTAGATTTTATTTACTTCAAATGCTTCCATATACAGGTTAGCTACAATCTGGGCTAATGTCGCCCCCATCGCAGTTCCATGTATCTGCCTATAAAAACCACAATCAAAGTGGAAATAGCTCTCTGTAAGTGTCATTTGGACATACCATAGGATGAAGGAAACTAGTGTTGTGATCACTGTATAGTGTTGTAGTAGTTTTTCTTCTAGCGTCTTAATTGATACCCCTTGGGGAATACTGGTATACGGGGCAACTACATCTAGCCCCAAAAGGATTTATTTTGTTGGGTCAAAATTCATCCTTCCATTTCTTTTATTATTTGTATGGTGTCTTGTACATATGACTGCATCTTACATACTAGATGTTGTAGGAAGACATCCGAAAAAACGTGCCAGTGGCTCTAATACTGTGCCGACCCCTGAGACTGTTGGTCTACCAGAGGTGGACCTGCATAGATTTGTGAATCTTAGGCAGTGTATAAAATTGTGGTATTTTCGGTTTGCCCAGGATCAGGAACTCTGCTTCTGTCAGAGACACCCACCCTCTATGTTTGGCTTTTTCAACATTGTTGTTAATGATTTTCTATAGTTTCTCAGTGAGGTTGCTGGTCAAACGCTCATAGCAGTTTGAGTCTGATAGTTGTTTCTCACACGCACTAATGTATGCTGCACGATCTTGTATGGCAATTGCTCCTCCTTTATCATCTCTATGGATTACAATGGCTCTGTTATCAAGTAGGTTCTTCATAGCTATTTTTTCTTTATTGCTAGTGTTGTTGAAAATCCTAGTATTCATTGATAGTTTTTCTAGTTTTTCAAGGTCATAGAGTACTCTATTCTCGAATATTTTATCGTCTGTGCTCTGTGCCTGTATCGGCACACAATATGAGGATTTTTTATGAAGACCGGTTTCTGTGTCTCTCTCTTCTAGCTCTTTAACTTGTGAAAATTGCTGTAGGTGTATTTTTTTCGTAAATCCGAAGAACTCTTGACGAACTAGAAATGTGACGTGTGTGTTGGTATTCAAAAAACCCATACCTCTCTGTAGGATCTTTGTTTCATCTTGTGTGGGAATGTACTTAGACAGGTGCATGTTACTTGAGACTCCATGTCGCAAGCCTTGGTGACCTTCTCTAAAGAATTATGATCTCCATTGCCTCTTTTACCTTGATTAGGCCAATTAGTACTTCTTCTGCCAAGGGATTTGTTTCTTCTCCCTTATAAGCGTGAGTTGGCATCCCCTGAATGTATGCCTGTTTCGCCATTATTACTCCAATTGCTAGAGCTCAACGATGTGGTTCTAAATCTCACTTGTTTTTTCTGCACGTTTCCATAACTATTTTGCACATCTTCTTTCTAGTAGTTGTGATTGCAGTTCTTTTGCATGTACCGAAATGCTTTCTCGTGTGTGAAGTTCAGAAGGTCTTTATTCATTTGCCTTACTCTGTCTCGTAAGGTTTCCTCTTTGAATTCATTCATTTCTATGAGAAGACTATCTAACTGTTTTTGTAGAGTTCCAAAGGGACTACCTTCTTGATTTCTTCTTCTAATTTTTTAAGTTGTACCAGAATTCTTTCGGTCATTTCGGTTGCTGTGTCGATTATTATAATGACCCAGTACCATCTGTAGCAGGAGGCACAGGACAGAAATGCTTATAAATATATCATTAAAGATTTATTTGTGTATTAAGTAAACTGAATATAAATATTAAAAGAGGAATATGGAAGGAGTCTCTGAAGGGAGCTGTTTCAGTCTATCCAACCGTCTTTTTAGTGTCCACACTCCACCTCCACATTCTCCTTCCAGAATCCCTGTTGATTCCACATCAGTGTAGCATAAGATGCACCATGCTACACATCCCCTTTCTTTCCAAACAAATCTTCACCCTTCATAGTACACTAAGCGTTTCGGCCTTTGGTATTTTCTCCCGAACCTTGACACCGGCAGCTGTGTTACATTCGGTGAATGTATGGAGTTCATTGGTAAGGAAAATTCCTGGTTCCCTCTACTGTCACCAACATCACTTTTGTCTACACGTCCACCATCAACCTTACCCTTCACTCCCATAACTCTTCCATTATTCCATACCCTTCCATCACTTGTTCTTATGGCATGCTTAAACACCTCAATAACCTGAATCGGATCAGACCACTTAATGCCTCGCACTCTCAAAGCTTCCGGAAGCTTCACTCTCACAAAACACCCTACTTTCAGTGTTTCATTACACCTAAATCCTTTCTTGTCATACCCTGCTTTATTCCTGAATTGTCTCTGCTTAATCATATCTACAGCATTACTAGTTACAACTCCCATATTTATCACTTCACCCATCCATCCAGGACAAAGCTTGGTGATTGCCTTTCTACCCCTGCTCAATTCAAATGGTGATATACCTATAGAACTGTGCGGAGTAAATCTGTGTGCCATAATGGCATTCCTGACTGCTTCTTTCCAGCCCATGCCCACCTAATGGCATCTTTGAGAATCCTGTGGTACCTTTCAACTACTCCATTGGTTTGTGGGTGATAACCGCACTGGTCACATGCTTAATCGATCTCTTTTCTAAATAATCTTCCATCTCTTTCAAGACGAATTGAGGGCCATTATCAGATAGGATAACTCCTGGATATCCTTCTCTACCGCATACCACTTCCATGAAATTGATAATGTTTTTAGTTGTGACACTAGGCATCATCTTTACTTCTGCCCATCTTGTTAAAATGTCAATCATAACCACACAAAACGTTTGACTGCCTTCACTCCATATAGGAGCCATAATATCAATTCCAACTTTCAACGATGGTCTGCTCGGCACATCAGTCATAACCATCGGGTACTCACTATTCACACAACCCTTATCAGACTTATTACAAAGGATACAGTTACTTATGACCCTCTCGATTTCTGCATCACATCCCGGCCACCAGTATGTATTTCTTATCCTGGATTTGGTCTTGGAAATGCCTTGCTGGCCTTCATGACCTAGATCAATTATTTTCTTCCTTAGATCTTCAGGTGGAATTAATATATCTCCTCTGAGCAAATATCCGTCTTCTACACTCAACTCATCCCTGACACTCCACAGTCCTTGCACATCTACCTATTTGATTTTATTGAGAGGAACATGTTTTCTGTTTATATTTTCCATCATAAACTTCAACTTTGCATCTTTATTCATTCCTTCAAACCATTCTTCCTTAGCAACAGATGTGTCCTGTAACACACATATCATTTCCTGTTGATTCTCTTCACCATCACTTCCATTGTCCTCTTGGGTATTCGTAAGTCTAGATAAACAGTCTGCAGCATAATTCCTCACTCCTGGAATATACTTGACCACTACATTGAACTCCTGCATTCTATGTACCCATCTCCGTATCCTTGCCGATACTTTGTCCAGTCCTTTGTTCATGAATAGTTCTACAAGTGGTTTGTGGTCTGTGTTTACCTCAAATTGCGTTCCCCAGACAAAACTCCTGAACTTGTCCACTGACCACACAATGGCTAGAGCCTCCTTTTCAATAGTCGCATATGACTTTTCTGCTCCTTTTAACAGCCTCGAGGCAAACGCAATTATCTTCTCCTCTCCATTATGCAGTTGCGCCAATACTGCACCTAGGCCCACATTACTGGCATCCGTTGTGATTACTGTTCGCTGTCCCCTTATAAAATTCTTCAGTGCCGGTGCAGTTGTCAGAGCACTCTTTATGTAATTTAATTCTTTCTCACAATTTTCATTCCACTTATATTTAACATTCATCCTGGTGAGATCCCTCAATACAGCGGTGTGATCAGCAAACCTTCTAACATATCTAGAGTAATACTCAGCCATTCCCAGGAATGTTCTCAATTCTTCTTTGTTGCCAGGTTTAGCCATATCATTAATTGCAGACATCAAGTCCGGCTTGGGTGTAATTCCCTGCTCTGATATAACATGGCCTAAATATTCAATTTGCTTCCTGTAAATCTTTGATTTCTCTCTGCTCAATGTCATGCCCATCTTATGCAATTTCCTTAATGCTCCATCCAGAATTCTATCATGCTGTACTTGATCTCTGGCAAATATAAGAATATCATCTTGAAAAAAAATAATGCCCTCATCGCCATCAAAAATGTGATGGATGGGTTCATAACCCTCTGGGGTTATGAACGCTGTCAAATGTCTTGAGTCCCTGTGCAAACGAATTTGATGATATGCTGAAGTGAGGTCAAGAGTTGAAAACACTTTTGCTGGCCCCATCGTTGATAACAACTCATGAATGTTACGAAGAGGATGTCTCTCAGGAATGATTCACTTGTTCAGTTCTCTGAGGTCCATGCATACTCTCACCTTTCCAGAGCTCTTTCTCACCACAACCTACGGTTATACCCACTCTGAAGCATCAATCTTTTCTATTATACCCTGTTCTTCCAACTTCTTCAATTCACTTTTGACCTCATCTCTCATTGCTAAAGGCACATTTCTAAGCTTCTGTGCAACTGGAGTACAATCCTTTCTGAGCTGTATTTTGTGTGTAATCCCTTTTGCACAGCCTATTTCATCCTTGAACACCTCCTTCTTCACTGCCTCTGTAGACATTTCATTGCACTCAATCACATAGATAGACTCTTCAGCACTAGCATCCAATCTGACCTTCAGCCATGCCTGATGCATCCAGCTGAGTAGAGGCGTTTCTCCTCTTCTTGATACATACAATTTCCCTTTTGCAACCCTATCTTTGAAGGCCAACTTCGCCTCAAACCATCCAACAATGTCTATCTTAACACCTCCGTAAGCGCTTGGATTAATGTCGGATTCATTCAGCCATCTGGGACCAATTTTCCTCCAGATCTTTTCAGGCAACAACGTGTATTTCGCTCCCGAATCAGTCATCATTCTTACTGGCATATCATTTATCATAATCTTCAGACTCTCCAGTTCCATGCCATTCACTGTGCTACTGACAACAAATACACATTCCTCCTCTTCATATTCTTCTGTACTACCAATCCAGTTCATGTTTGCCTCATCCATCCTACAGCATTTGGCCATATGGCCCTTGCCATTACAGTTCTTGCAAATGATGTGGATAGCTGGACACTCAGGACTGTTAGCCCAGTGCATGGGACTGTCACACCTAAAGCACGTCCTGATTCTTCCTCTAACTCTCTGACTCATTTGAGGGCGACTATTACTCGTGAAACGTCCTCTGTTGTAACTTCCATAACCACGTGCAAATCCTCCACTTCTCATACCACTAATGTATTTGTACGTGCCCTGTATTCTAGGTTCCTCTTTCCGTCTCACCACAGCATTTTGGTTATTTAAATTGTCAACTTTTGCCATTTGAATTGCATTAATGGGACATTCCGACTTTACCGTAGTACTTTTCATTCTTTCCTCTAGTGTTTTGACACAATTCTCCATATGTTCAACCTCTATGGCTATGCGTAGTACCGTATCCAGATCAGGATCATCTTCGGCCCATAGTCTCTCCCTGATTTTAGCATTATTGCACTCCAACATAAATTGATCTCTGAGCCTTTCATCCAGTTGTGATCCAAATTTGCAATTCTTTGCCAGTTTCCTCAGGACAGTTATGAACTGCTCCACACTCTCTCCACTTTCCTGCAACCTCTTGCCAAACTTATACCTTTCTAAAATTGTACTTAGTTTCTTTTCATAGTGTTTATTCAATTTTGCAATACACTTTTCGTATTCATTCATATCCCCTTCATCATCATCAGGTAAGTTTGGCAGGTCCTCATACTTTTCCTGTCCTGCTGGTCCACACAGTGGAGCAATAACAATTTCTTTCTCTCCACACTGTAGTTTGTTCCACAGACCACTAAAGCATAATGTTCAAACGACTTTAACCATCTCTTCCATGGTAAATTAGGTTCTCCAGCTTCAAGCAAAAACATAGCCGGTGGTGGGACAGTGTGCATTGTCATATTGGCAGCTGGAGCCTGGTCACCTGCTCCTCTGTCACCAATGGCTGCCACAGACTCCCCAGTAACAGCACTGTATGGCTCTTTAATATACGCTTGTCGTTCACATATAACTCAATCCTTTGTTTGTTTGAATATGACACTGTTTCATGCTTGGATTGTTGTTTATTATTATTCACTACTGTATTGGTACTGCGACGAGTAGGAGCAGGAACAATTCAACCAATCCTCAGAATTTTCTTTTTTTTTAAAATAAATAGCCTAAAATAAGTGTATCCACAGGCGCTGCTACAATAAATAAAATTCGCTTATTTCCACTCTTTGATAATGCGGTGCAGACAATCGATGAAGCCTGAGCCTTGTCACCACCAACGCTGTAACTGCACAGCTCCGTTAACCTACCCAAAATGGCCGCCTGTACGTGAAGTGCGTCACGACGTCGCAGGTCCTCTCCTCTAAAGCGCTAGATTACTTTGCACTGCGAGCTCGAGATCGGCTCCGGGGCAGTGTTTACATTCGACGTGCAGCTCGAGATGCTCGCGCGTACCCTTAAACTAAAATTGTGAGTCCATACGAGCATTTACATGAATAATTAGTGACTTGTTAGTCGCAAATTAACTCGCCGAAATTTCTTAATTATACATGAGGGCAGGGTTCTTTCAAGCTCACCTGGAGACTTCAGTCTGTTCACTTCACCCAGGTGATCGATGTTCCAAACTTCCTTGTCGCCAATTGTAGCAGGAAGCACAGGACAGAAATGTTTATAAATATATCATTAAAGATTTATTTGTGTATTAAGTAAACTGAATATAAATATTAAAAGAGGAATATGGAAGGAGTCTCTGAAGGGAGCTGTTTCAGTCTCTCTCCAAGTCTTCTTAGTGTCCACACTCCACCTCCACATTCTCCTTCCAGAATCCCTGTGGATTCCATATCAGTGTAGCATAAGATGCACCATGCTACACCGTCCACATTTGTTTGCAATGTAACTCCATTGCAAACAAAGTTCTTATAATTGAGGAATAGTCTGGGTTTGTTTCTTACAACTTAACATCCTGTCCTCTCTCTCTTCCTGTCCCCCTCCTCCCTCCATTCCTTGCTCTTCCTCTAGCTCTTCTTCAGCCAGAACTTTGGTAAAATGTACAAGAGTGAGCAGGATGAACCTGTGGTGTTCCGGAAGAATGGTTCCCACTTATCTGGGGAAAGTGCTGATTCTTCATGGATGGCAGTTCTCATGGCCCTCATCTCACACCTCAGGGCCTCTCTGTGTGCCTGAGTGTCAGCAGGCAGGGACTCCTGCAGACAACTCAGATCAGCACATCAGTCCTTGATGTGATGTGCTCAAGTAGGTGGAGCTGGCTAGAGAGTCATTGGGAGTTGGGAAGGCTCCTGGGCCTAATAACATACCAATTGACCTTTTCAAGGACGAAATAGCTCTTTGGGCACCAATCCTGTTTTGTGTATTTAACTCTGCAGCATCTATGGGTTTGGTTCTGCTGACTTGGTGCAACGCAGAAATAGTCCCCATTTTTACAAAGGGTAATAGAGACATCCCGGGGAACTATTGACCAATATCGCTATTGGATGCCGCAGGAAAAATATACGCAAAGGTTCTACTCAGCCACCTGTAGCTATGGGCAGATGAGACTGGAGCCATTAAGCATCTACAGACTAGCTTCTGGCGGGGTATTGGCACTATTGACCAGGAATTTATGCAGAGTTTGGTGTTGGCTAAACATATTGAACTCAGCCGGGTCCAGGTTTATGCAATTTTTGTGGATCTCTGCATAGTGTTTGATAGTGTTCCATGAGGCCTTCTGTGGGAGGTGTTAAAGAAGAAGTGTATTCCTGGGTATCTTCGGGCTAACATTCAATCTCTCTATGATAGAATCAAGGCAGCAGTAAAATGGGGACTGGGCGGGGGGTTAACAGAATCTCTGGTAGTTGAGAGGGAGGTACAACAGGGCTGTGTGCTGCCCCCTGCTCTTCTGCATTTACATCAATGAATTAATTTAAGATCTAGTATCATACTGCCTCTATCCTCCCAAGCTAGGCCCTGCCATCTTTTTTGCTGATGATGCATTGTTCTTGTATAACTTGCCCAGCGGTCTAAGGCTAAATCTAGATATTTTTGTTAGGAAATGAAAATTGTTACATCTGGTGCTCAACACAGGCAAGATCAAACCTATGTTGTTTAGGCATAAATCATCTAAGAGGATGACTATGGGGGACAAAGTCAAAGGTAATATCCTAGAACAGGTGCCAACGTATGATTATCTATGCATCAGATTCTCAGAGATACTCCTCTGGTCTAATCAACAGTGGTCCTTAGCAAGTACAGTGGGGGGTAAGATGTCTTTTTAACACCAATGCCAGAAGGGCCATTTCTCCTGCCCTACAACTCTGCAAGGCACAGGCTTCTACTGCCATGTTGTATCTGGCTGAACTATGGGGACATCTGAAGGCCACTCCATTGAGCGTTTATGAGAATGTCTTCTTGAGAGCCTTGCTTATGCAACCCGGGGTACCCTCTAGCCAGCCTCTGCTGGGAGTGCAACTTTTACCCCTATAGCCGAGATGCTACTTAAAAAACCATTGCTATACGGGGTTTGAATCTGGACCAACCCAGATCTATCGCATTGCAGAACAGCCCTTAAATACTTTCTTAGCCGGGGTGGGTCACAAACACTTCAATGGTTTAAGTTTGTGCATTCGGAACTCGCCAGGTTGGTGTTGGCAACTCTGTGAGATTGCCCAGAGAGCATAGATATGAAGGCCAAAGAATTGGTAAAGAATGTATGCTCAGAGTCAACAATGCAGCGTATGAAGCAGGACTGCATGACTCTGAGCACTGGGCACTTGTATATAGATAGCAAACAAGCCCCAGGCTTCGAAGACTACATGGAAATAACTATTCCTGGGTATGTGCGTGCCCTCTGTATCCAGCTGTGCACAAATACCCTTAAAGTGGCTTCCTTTACGAATAAATGGAAATCTAATGAAGCAATGTGCCCGGCCTATAGCGGTAGTGAGGATATTGTTCTCCATTTTATGCTGCTATGTTTTGGGTACCATGATCTTAGATCTTGTTATGTATTTCCCCTGTTTAGGTTGAATAATATAAGAAATGTAGGGCCTGCTTTGGACCTCTGTAAAGATACCAATGATTTTTAAATGCTGTGTATTTTGTATCTACATTTTTATTAATGGCATGGCACAGGCAGTCAAAGAGTGTCTAAACTGGCTACTAACCATGCTTTTCTTGTTTCAGGGCTTTTATTCTTACCTTTTTCTACGAATTGAATTGTGAACACATTTTAAATAATTGTGCCTGTTCTATGATCGTTTTTTAGGCACCATTATTATGAGTGTATTGTGACATCAGCGATTATTGCTCGATATTGGAATGTATTTTCGATTTTAAAGTAAGTGGTGCAACCCTGTTATATGTTACACTTTGACTGAGTTTTTATGCTTTCATGGCAAATTTGCCGAATAAAGTTATGTAAAAAAAAATTTAAAAAATAATTCTATTTCTGGAACAATATGCTAATGCTAAATCCAGCCTTACTCATATTGACTTCTAAAATTCTTTAGTAGACAGGATGTCTCCCTTTCTGACCATAGTGAACAGAGTGCAGCAATCTAGACATACAACCAGCTGTGGGCGGTGTAAGGAACTCATGGTGGCAACAGTTAAGACAGACACAGGTGATCACAGTTCAAGGGTGTTTATTAAACTGTATATCAGGTTCGGAAAATGCCTAATCTAAATTTAAATCTAACATGGGAGCAAGCTACGACCATCAAATAATAATAAGGCAGTCCTAGTGGCGTCTTGTCAAATAAAAGGGCCTATGCAAAGAAAAACCTATTTCCCCTGATAGAAGCTCAGGGGCTACAACTAGAAGGCTAGCTAGCCCCGGGTCCCGACGTTCCTGACTTTAGTGTAGCACCAGATCTTTTCCAGACCTACCAACACCCCTGCCTTTTGCCAGTCCTTACAGCTAAATACAAAAGGGTGTGGGATAGGGTTCACAAGAAAGAAGGAAGTGTTCACAAATGATAAGTCAGGAGGTGGTTGTTGGGGTCTCCCTTCCCCACATTTTGAGCACGGAAGAAGGTGGGACTCCAGAGCACAGCATACACTCGAGCTTTTCCAGCATGAAACTACAGTTCTGCTCTCAGGTATCAGGACCTTCGGTGGTTAAGTCTCTTTTCTACAAAAAATCACTTGCCTACGAGGACCTGATGTTTTCTAAAAAGAAGAAAAAAGAAAAAACATTCTGATTGTACTTGGGTGGTGATTCTTCACCTCTATGTCCCCCTCTTCTGGGCTCAGACCCCTCTCAAATATCAGCCTCCCTCCGTCTGGTTCACTCTGGATTGTATTAAAAAAAGATTCCTCTGTTGCTTTCACATGTCGGTGGGGTGATGGTTTTTCACCCCTGGATTCCACTCTTCTGGGCAGACCCTTCTCGAATGTTGGCCTCCCTCCATCAGGTTCAGTACGGCTTTTGTCAACTCAATTTCACTTCTGGTATCACAAATCTTAATGTCTTTTTAAACAGTTCACTGTGGACATCCCTCTGTCGGGTTCACCTTTGCCAACACACTGTTCATTGGGACTTCACGTTCGCCCCTTTCCATCGGCATCCCTCTGTCGGGTTCACTATTGCCAACTTTACATTTCCTTTTACTTTCTTATGATGCAGGATTCACTTCCCTTGGGTTTTCACTGGTTTGTTAGTCAAATACTTTCAACGGTACAGGGGGCTTTGCTAGAGCCCTGTATGACCATTTCAAAATGTTCCTTGTGGCTCTCCCAGGGCCTTCTGGTATTGGTAGTTTCAACAATTGTGGGTTCAACCAGAGTCTCTTGAATGAGCACCCACGAGGCGTCGGACCCCTCTGCAACTGGTTTTCCCTTAATGTTAACCGTTCTTTGAACTTCCCTTATTTTGCCATTTTGCAACTTTCATTCATCACAGTTTGGTTTCTTATCAGTTCTCCCCTCGACTCACCAGCTGTGATGAACCGCTTGGCTTTTCTTGTCTTGGGAGTCAAGGATGGTACCACGGTAGCAAGCGTCTCTCCCTGGCTTGGTTATCAGCAGAGGAGGGCTCTGTGTACCGTTTGCATCTGCTGCAACACATGCTGGCGATTGTTTGCGGTCTTACAATTCCTTCCAGAGAGGTTTTGTGGGTCTGGGTGGGAAAGGGTAAGGTTGCTTCTTTCCTTGTCACCCTTTCGGTTGTTGCCGCCTTTCTCCTCCTCTCCTCCTCTTGAACTGCCGGGATTCGATAGCTCCCTCGTCGTGCGGTCTGCCTTGTTCATCGTGTGCTCTTGTGCTCCACCTTTTATGCCTGTAGGGAAAGGAAAGAGCCGTCAGGTGCATGTGATTCTGGTCAATTGCCTGACTTTGCCTGACCCCTGGGTTTGGACATGTCAGGTAAACATCTTTCATATTAGTCTGTTGTCGTCCATGGTGCAAGAAAGTATTTGTGTCAGAACGGGGGGCAGGGAGGTTAGAGTTCGGTAGGGTTTATGAAATAGACTGGGGGGGATTCTTGCATCAGTAGTATTTTGTCAATGCAGATCGGGAGTTCAGGAAATAATAACCAGATGGACATGGAAAAGAATAACCAGGAGTATTTGGGTAGGCAACAGAAAAACCATGCTTCTGAGATAGGTCGTTGCCTACTGTAATGGGGATTGAGCTCTTAATAGGTTTACCAGAGGTGTAGGGATGGTTGGATTCTGGTAAGTGAGACTCATAGGGCGGAAGGGAGGTTGAGTTGGTACAGCCTATGAAGGCCTCAAGGACTTTGTTCTCCTTTTGTTCTTTCCCGGTATAATGCAGCATCTTGCCTGGGCGATTCTTCTGAGCATAACCCCAGGCTCCCCTACCCAGGTGATCCTCCCTCCCTCGTCCACCCCCAGGGTTGGGATCTGAAAGCACCAGCCCTTCCCTTGCCACCTGAATATGTGATTCTCGGGATCTACCCGGGAGAATACCTTCAGGTTTCTCACACTTGTATGACCAAGACTACAGAAGAGCTAAATCTGCCCTTGTGCAAGCTCGCAAAAATCAAGATGTCAGGAACAAAGACATAGTGATCCACTTGAGAGAAGAATATAGGGTCCTACTGGCTACAAAGAATGCAAAGAATATGAAGGAACAGTGGGCAGCACTACACAGTCTCTGAATACTAAAGAATTTGGGCATCTAGTGAGATCCAGCCCAACCACTAATGAGAGAGAAACTCTAGGTGATATCTCACCAGATGTATGGATAGACCATTTTCAATCATTGTACTCCTCAAAACATAGTACACTTGAGATGTAGGTAGGGGGCACCAGCCTGTGTGAGATCTTAGGGACAGATCCTCTTGGACATCTCTCGCAGTCTGTAGTATTTACTGCCCTTGAAGTAGAAAAAGCTATTCTTACCCAGCACTATGGCAAAGCACCTGGTCCTGACTTTATTCCAGCTAACCTTTTCAAGAGCAACCCAGGTATATGGGCTTTTTTTTACCACATTTTTAAATGTAATTAATAGTTCTTTGGTTCTCCCCCATAGTTGAAGAGGAGCGACCATAATTCCAATTTTCAAAAAAGGTGATCTGGAACTTCCATCGAACTACAGACTCTTGTCCCTGATTGACCCACTAGCGAAAACCTCTGCAAAAGTCGTACTGTGCTCCCTGGAAAGATGGGCTAAAGAACATAATATCTTGTCTAATATGCAGGCAGGATTCAGGAAGAGAGTGTCGAATATTGGTCAGGCTTTTAGGCTATACCTTATTTTGCAAAAAATCATCACACTTCTATCCCAGTCCATCTATCTGCCATTTGTCGACCTCCAAACGGCATTCAACACTGTACTTAGATAAAATTTGTGGAAGGTCTTAGTTGATTTGCAGATTCCTTCGTCACTCAGCAAACCTATTATGGCCCTGTACTCCGGCAGCTATGCGTGAGTTAGATGCAACAAAGGGGCCAACTGTCAAATCCATTTCCAGTTAATATAGGTGTGAGACAGGGTTACGTATTGGCCCCCCTCCTGTTCCTGCTATATATAAACAGCTTAGCTCATGACATGTCTGTGTCATTGCTGGATGCCCCGAGATTGGGCCCTGAAAAGTGGAGCATCCTACTTTTTGCAGATGATGCAGTGCTCCTTTATAAGAGCCATGCAGGTGTGCAACACCAACTGATGACCATTGGAACACTGTGTGCGGCTAAAGGCCTGACCATAAATAATTCAAGTCATGCTGTGTCGCCCTACAAGCTGTCCTCTCAGAGCAACGCCTACATTCTATTTCAATAAGTCCCTGTTGACTATTGTGAAGCGTTTTGAATATCTGTAATAACATTTACCAAAAGTTCGATATGGGCCAAACCGATTGAAAGTGTAATCTAACAGTGGTCAGACAAGCTGGCCGGTTGCTGGCTTTTCAGCCCGCAAAGGAGGAAGTTCAATTTCCTCAGCCATGATGGTATACATGACCCCTACTATTCCAGTCATACTCTATGGAGCAGAACTGTGGAGCCACACGCTATTTGCTTCTAACAGAAAACACATTTTTGAAGCATCTCTTTGGGATTCCAGGCAGTGCCCCATCCGCACCATTAGTTTTTGAAGTGGGATATTTTGGAATCAAATATGAGGTGAGGCTCAAACCCTTGCTGTATTAGCTTAAGATCTGGTCTTTGGATATATTGGCCTCATATATAGAAGACCTTGCAGATGCTTTGGCCATGGATGGTGCACAATCTTTACTGTGGCTGAAACATGTTAAAAATCTGCTAACAGTATTGGATTTAGACTCCCTTTAGTCCGAGCCCTCTAACATCAACCCATGGTTCAAAGCACCACTGCTTAATTTAAATGCTACTTGTAATGTCCCACTGTTATGTACCTACTGTTATGTAACCACTGCTTCAAGATATGCGCCCGGTAGCCTTTGGGCCTGATTTGCGCTATACAAATAAATAAATACAAATACTACTCTCTATATTAACAGCCCTGAAATTAGACGCCCTAAAACAAAAATCCAAACTACATCTAGCCTTCATTGACATGAAGCAAGCGTTTGATGGCATTAATCGCGAACTGCTCTGGAAAAAATTAATTAATTGGAATTGCCCTGAAGATATCCTTACCCCAATAATGGCTCTCCACACAAACACCTCATTTCGCGTTCGCCTTAATAACAACGGCGACTTATCAGACAGTATCCCCACAACAAGGGGAGTGAAGCAAGGTTGTCCGCTTGCCGCCGACCTGTTCAAACTATTTCTAGCAGATCTCCCGAATCATCTTGAGCAGGCACACTGTTTTCCCCCAAGATTAAATCTGTCCTCTGTACGCTATATTGCATACGCAGACGATCTGGTATTGATTGATCAAACTCAGATCGGCCTACAACGGCTCTTAAATTGTCTTTTTGATTACCTAACCATTAATGAGCAAAAAAGATTGTGCATTTAATTGGGCCGTTGGAGGACAGCGATTATCCACAACTAATTCAATCCGTTATCTGGGTGTCCAGTTTAACAATTCAATTTGTGAAGAGCAGTGGCTAAGTGTCCTAAAACTGAAAGCAGCAAGATTGGCGATCCAAGCGGCAAAGCTCAATAATACCTTTGGAAAATTTTCGCTAACTCCGGTTCTAACGTTCTACCTTCATAAGGTAGTTCCTATCTTAACATTCAGCGCAGAAGCCGGTTGGAACATCAGTGAGCAAAAATGGAACCAATTAGAGGGGCTTTTCTGGAGACAAGTTTTGAATCTTCCGGACTGTGTGTCAATCATCTTGATACGCCATGAATTATCATTGAATTCCCTTTTCACCCATATGATATGAAAGTCCATTTTGCTATGGCGGAAAATAAAAGAGGTGAGTGGGGCACCAGCCTATAAAATATTTACTTCTGTTGACGACTCACACACCAGCCGACTGTTAGACCAATGGCTCAATAAAGTCCAAGAGTGGATCGTGGCTGCAGAAATCAATAACTTCGATTTATTTTCTCGTCCCAAACTTGCCAAAAGGAAATTTGATGCATGGTCGTGGATCGTTAATGTTGAAAAACGTTCAGCAATTCCAACTCCTCAATGGCTAGGTAATGCTAAAAAAAAACTCAACTGCCAAGCCAAATATCTGTCACAAAGTTATACTCCTTTCTATCGTGAGCAATTCCTATGCTTCTGGCTAAACACCTTGCAATCGAAGGAAATCCTATATCAAAGGAAACACCCCAATGTAAATAATAATTTATGTCGCTTTTGTGCTGCTGCTGTAGAATCACTGAAACATTTAATCCTAAATTGTCCAGCAATATGCGACCAGCGCACTGCCTATTTAGGCGAATTTGCCCCCTTAGATGAGAACATGGCGACATGGTGGGTCATGATTTCCTCTGGACAAAACAACAAACATGTATGCGCCATTGTAAATTACCTAACTATGCTTCTGATGTTTCCTTTGGACCATAAAGACACTCTAAACTGAAATTTCAGCAGCACATAAAGATGCTGGTAGACTATTGTGTCTATTGCAAAGAAATGATGTGTCGATGTCTTGAAACAAAAGTTTTTTCTTTTTGCCAAAACTAGTTTTTCAATAAAATTTTTATTGATTTTTAAAACAACATTGTAATGCACAGACAGCAATCAATGGTCAATGAAATTACACATCAATGGTGTTCCTCTACCTACTTCCCGCAACTCCCCCCAACTGTAGCCTGACCCGCACTCTACTCTCTATCATTTTCTATCATCTATCATAAACTATACATTGGTATATACACTTCACTGCACAGGAGTGACTTCTTCTACCTGGTCTGCACTTTGCATCGACCCAGACAAGTCTTGTACCAATTGTCTCCAGGAATCTAGGGATGCACACTGTTCTTCTCGGCTGCTCCTCGCCGCTTCTTGCCATACTGCGGTTTCCGCCTTGACCATTTTTGAAGGTTCTTTCACCATAGGCCCACCTCCGGTCCCTTGCGCACCTTCCATCCCATAGCAATTCTACGTTTCGGCAATATGTATGCTAAGTCCTTCAATTACTAAAGTGCCTTGCCCGCTTCAGATGTGCAAAAATATGCAACTTGCAGGCTGTGGGGGAATTCACGTCTAACGTTATATCTGCCACGACCAAGGCCCAGCAATCTCCTCCCAAAAGTGTCTTACCTCTGCACATGCCCAAAACATATGTAGTAACTCTGCATCAATCACTCCACATTTTGGACGAACCTGCTCCTTCGTGCTGCTAAACTTGGTGATTTTTCCCGGAGTTAGGTACGCCCTATGGGTGACAAACAATTGGATCAGCGGGAGCTTTGCATTTCTAGAAACCTTTTTATAATAAACTAAAGCTCTGCCCCAGGTGGCAATTGTCAGCTGCTCGTCTGAGACTACTTCCCATCTGTGCTTTACCTGCGCCATCTCATTCCCTGGTAATGACATTAACAGCTCGTATAATCGTGACACCTCATGTCCTCCTTCTGAAATATCATACAATGTTTCTATGATCTCTTCTTCCTGTAAAATCCCATCGGAGGCCGGCCATCTGTTTAGTACTCTCTGAAATAGTGCTGCATGTGAAATATATTGTGCGATATGTATGCCTGCTTCGGAGGCGAGCGTGGCAAAATCTTTCAGCTTGCCTTTCTGTAGTAGATCACCCACCGTCGCCACCCCCTTTGGCTCCCAGTATTTCCTTATCTTTAATCTGAGCTGCGAGTCTTCATTTTTTAGCGATACTAATGGCGCTTGGGGGGAACACAGCGAATCTATGTGCAGAAAGTGGCTCACTTTCTGCCATGTCTCTCTGCCCAACTTCAAAAGTAACGGAGGGTCAGGGATGCATGCTGGAGCGGTCCATATTACTTCTTTCAAGAAGAATGGGGCAAACTGCAGTTGCAATAGCAGGGTGTCTTGGGTCTGTTCATCCGACAACCACTTTGTCACAAATTGTAGCTGACACGCCAAGAAGTAAGCCGCAAAGTGCAGTGCACCAATTACACCTTGAGCATACGGTTTTTGCAGTTTCGCAATGGCTATGCAGCATCTCAAGTTATGTCATAAGAAATTACGACATATTGTATCTAACCTTTTAAAGTAGCTCTTAGGTATATTATATGGCACATTCGCAAAGAAATGGAGCAGCCGTGGCAGCACTAACATCTTTAGCAGCGCCACTCTTCCCATCAGCGAGAGCAGCAGTTTCTTCCAGAAAACCATGGATTTCTCTATTTTGTCAACAGCTTTCACGTGTTTTGCAAGGGTTCTGTCTTAGGCTTGTGATACATATCCATCCCCAAATATCTAAATGTGGCTATCTCCTATTTAATTGGCAGTGATGGCAACTTCTCTGGGTATTTCCCTCTGTACCCATCCAAGGGGTACAAGTAAAACTTCTGAGCGTTAATCGTGATGTCTGATAGTGCTGTGTATCGTTCCAACACTTCTAGAATATACTGGAGATTAATTTCAGGATGTTGAAGATAAAGGAGGTTAGCGTCAGCGTACAGTGAAAGTAGATGATTACTACCTCTTACCGTTATGCCCTCTTCTCGATATTCCCTACTAAGATACATTTCCAGCGGTTCCAAGGCCAGTATAAATATCATAGGAGACCAAGTGCAACCCTGCCTGGTACCCTTGCTTAGCCATCATTGCTCCGAAATGCACCCGTCATTCTTAACCCTGGCCATTGGACTCCCGTAGAGAAGTTGCACCCATTTTATATATGTTTGTCCCATTCCATATCGTTTCAGCACTGTTAATAACCATTGCCACCTGACCAAATCAAATGCTTTAACTGCATCTAGTGAAGCCACTGCCTAGTGTTCCATACTGTCTTGTGTATAGTCTATAATAGGGTGCAGCCTTCTAAGGTTACATGGAATGTTCCTATTTGGAACATATCCGGACTGGTCTTGGTGAATACGTTTTGCCATCTCCGCTCTAAGTCTGTTGGCTAGTAGAGCTGTGAGTATCTTCCCATTCTGATTAAGTAATGATCTGGGCATTTAGGAGCCACAGTCGTCTTCAGGCTTATTTGGCTTCAGCAACAGGACTATTATAGATTCCCTCAGGGACGCCGACAACATGCCCGTCTATAACGCTTCATTGAGCATTTTTAACAGTGGGGGCACTCCATCCGTAATGAACTCTTTATAGAATTCACTAGGTAATCCATCTGCTCCTGGACCTTTGCCCGTTGGTAACCCTCTTATGGTGGATTCCAGTTCCTCTGTCGTTATGGGTGCTTCTAGGCTACCTACTGCCCCCACCTCTAATTTGGGGAGTTCTATTTCCTCTATCGCCTCATCGATCTCCACCTGTTGTGTTGTCGATGTTTCTGCGTACAGCTCCTTATAGTAATCAAAAAAGCATCTATTAATACCTTCCTGCATCCTATGCGTATTCCCGTCACTCCCTTTAACCTCCCGTATCAAGTCTCTCTTAAACTCACTCTTATATAGCCAGGCCAGCAACTTCCCTGGTTTGTCTCCTTCTGCATGTTGCCTTTCTATGGGCCTCATTAGGAGTGTGCAGGTCCCGTACCAACGGTGCCGGTAAGCCTATCGGCACCGTTTTTACCGGACCGGCACACTCCGAGTCTGCCGGCGGGTGCTGCCCCGCCCACCAAGTCTGACCTGGCGGGTGGGACGGCACCTACCCACAGATTTTCCAGAAGCAACGGATCTGTTATCAATGGTGCCCGTGCTTCCGTCATCCCCATTCCCATTGAGTTCTATGGGACTCAGATGGGAATGGGTATTAACAATTTTACGGCGCCTCACTTCCAGGAACACTGGGGTCGTAATCCCCTAGTGTTTCTGTGAAGCCAGGTGCAATAGAAATGCACAAGTCCGGCGGCAGCCTGCGGGTTTTACTGGCATGGCTACCGACGGACTTGTAATGAGGCCCAATGTATTTGCCATAGTTCAAATTACCTAGTCTAACCCAATGATCCATACATTCCTGCTGCAGTCTAGTTTCTTCTTGGGTCCGTTCCGTTTTTGTGTCCTCAATGCCGCTCAAGACCCCTAGTTCGGCCTCTGCCCTGCTCAGCTCCCTCTCAATTGTTGCCTGTGTGCCATTGGATGTGGCTATTGCCATCCCTCTGGTCACCACCTTGAATGGTTCCCACAATGTGCCAGCTGAACTTACACTACCTGTATTGTTCCTAAAATAATCTTTCACTCCCTCCATCAGGCATTCTCTAACTATCGTATCTTTCAGAGATTCACTCCTCAGTTTCCACATTGGAATGCGTTGTCTCGGAGGGGAATACAGCCATATGACCACCAGGGGAGCATGGTCCAACAACACCCGTGCTTTATACTCTGCCGTTGTGAACTCACCCAATATCTCCTCCCCACAAAAAAGTAATCCAATCGGGTGTATACATTTCTAAGGGTGGTATAGTGTGATTATCCCCGGGTCCACGGATGCACGGCTCTGCATACATCCGTTAACATAAATGATTGCAGCATGTATTCAAGACTTTGGCCGCTGGGGCCGGGTGCTCCACCTTGTCATCTGACCTATCCAACCTGGGGTTCAGCGTACAGCTGAAGTCCCCTCCCCATATCAGCGCCCCTTCTCTATACCCGGCTAATTGTGGGTACAGTGTCCGAAAGTAGTCTGCAGTTCCTTGGTTCGGTGCATACGTATTGACAATACAAAGCTCCCTCCTTTCCACCATCACTTGTACTATAATCATCCTGCTCTCTGTGTCTTTATAAGTCTTCAGTACTTTGAACGGGACTGACAGCGCCACCCATATTAAATATCCTCTAGCAAATGCTGAGTATGCCAAGCCCAGAGTCCACCCCCTCCATTTCTTTGCCAATGTAGTTTGTCTGTCCATGGTTAAGTGTGTTTCTTGGAGGAGTACAATATCTATTTTCTTACGCCTTAGAAACTGCATGATCCTATTACATTTAATCAAACTATTGAGTGCTCTAACACTCCAAGAGACTATTTTAAGATCCCCCATCCCATAGTAGTGTTCTAGCTTTTCTTGACAGTCTGGTGTGCATAGTATACCTTATACGTGCAGTCTTATAGGCTAACATCCCCTTAACAACCCACCCAAACACCCCTCCTTGTTCCCCCAACAATTGCCCAGCTCTTTGCCTTGTGCTCAGGCATTCCTGCTTCTAACTTCTGCATTGATATATAATCCGCTAGAAATGTAGCAGGTGGATACTCCAAAACCGATATCCATGGTCCAATCCACTTTTGAGCGTAGGACGTCACCACACAGTGTGCCCTCATACAGGTCTCACTGTAAGCCCCGTGTTGCTTATACTAATAGTGCCTGCATGTGTCAATAAAAGGATATCTCATATAGTCATCTGATCTCTTCAGCCACCTGCTCCTCTTCCGGATTTACGTGTTCTCCTCAGTCAGTATTATCTCTTGAGGCAGACAGGCTTTTCGTTTCGGACTGCACATTTACGGTGTCCATCCATTTGTGCACCTACTCCGGATCGTCAAAGAAAACACTTCTGCCTTTGTACATCATTTTCAGATTTGCCGGATATAATAACATGTACTTAAAGTTTCCTTCAGGTAATCTTCTCTTGATCGATGTAAAGTTCATTCTTTTTTGTTGCACCTGCAGCATGTAATCCGGATATGCTGTGATGTTTGCGGATGCTTTTTGTATTGTGCCCCCTTTCCGGAAGTATTCAAGGATATAGTTCAAGATGCAAGCTATTATTGGCTGTGGAGGAGCGCAGGGTGGTGGCCTTCGTACCAGAGCTCTGTGCGCTCTTTCTACTGTAAAGCCTTATGTGAGGTTACCCAGGCCAATTTCCTGCAACAGCATATTTTTGATAAAATTTGATCAGTGCCTTCTTTGCCTTCTGGTAATCCAATTATGCGCACATTATTCTGTCTGGCTCGCTCTTCTGCATCTTCCACTATCCCTTCTAGGTTTTGTACTTGCTGTTGTAAGATTCTGACGTCACTGGAGGTCTCTAATGCTGGTTCCTTGCATCTTCACTTCTTTTTCGAGCACCCCTGTGCATTCTGCCAATAGCCAAACATCTTGATGAATGAGGTTCACATCCAAGCTGAAGACTTCCATTTTAGACTGTAAAGAAATCTTTAGTGCTGCTATAGCATCCAATACCTGTCGATCTTCCTTCGCCTGTATCACTTCTTCTTGTAGAGGCGCGTTGCCCGAGCCACCATTTTCAGCTGGGACTGCCGACTTGGTGAAAGTGTCTAGAGTGGGCTGGTGGGCTTTACCTCTCTGATTCTTGGATGCCATGGTCGTTCTCTGTTAAGGATTTCAATCAGGCGACACACACCTTGGTCTCGGCCTAGTATTTAGCGCACAACTGAGATGCTTTTCTCCTTATTTTATGCAGATTCAATTTGAGATGGTATACAACCCCCTTTTCAAATATCCTGGGTCACAATGGACCATGAACCAGGTTGGTTGGTAGAATGCAATATTTATTTATTTATTTTAAAATTCATAATAAATCATACCATTTTTGATATGGGGCAGCAATCACCAATGGTGTGAAAGTTACAATGAGAATGTAAGCAATGCACTTGGTTTAACCTTCTAGTAGAACATATACAAAACACCAGGGAATATGAGCACTTTTTGATCTAGGAAAGATAGCACCCGAGTTAGGATTTCCCCCTGCAGTGTTCCCGCAACCCACAAATAATCAATTCTGAATGGGTAGAAAGACACAGCAGGTATTCAGGAATAAGATGCAGAAAGCAGAATCCAAATCCGCCCTTCCCTCATCAAATAAGAGTGGAAAACGGATTTTAAAGCCCTTGCAATGTTATGAAATGACACTCAGAAATGGACAAATAAATAATTAATGTGTGGTTAAAACTTTAAGGTAAATACAATTTCTCACTAAAGCAACAATGCATAGACACTAACAATCACGAGCAATGGATTACCAAGAGAATATCATTTGAAAATGAATGGAAAGTTTAAAACATGTTGCAGCCAAATGACACGTGTAAAAGTTGCATTTTCTTAATTCCCGTTTTAAATTACCCAAACGGTTTTTAATAAAAATGGGTGAAAAGCAGATTCAGGCAGACACAACACGGTTGTTTTCTGCAATGCCGCGTTGTGTCTGCCTGAATCTGCTTTTCCATTTGGGGCTCTCGGCTCCGGGAAAAGCAGATTCAGGCAGACACAACACGGTTTTAAAACCGCAGCGTTTTCCGACACAATAACGTTGTATTTATGTTTGCGGTCGCTTCAAAAGCGACCGCAAACATAAATTCAACGTTTTTAAAGCTGCGGTTTTATTTCTAGGTTTTCCGGGCTCCTCCAGCCCGGAAAACTTAGAAAAAAAAACGCAGCTAGTGCTTATTTTTTGTAAAAAAAATAAATAGCACTTACCGAGATTCAGCTGCAGCTTTCCTGCTCTGGTCTCCGGTCCGCGTCCTCCGAGTCCCGGCACTAATGACTTTTTGTTTACTACAGCTGGCTGGCTTTTCCTTCATTAGTGCCGCAAAAGCAAAAGCCAGCACAGGAGGGCCTCCATTTCACAAAATGGCGGCCCCCCTGTGCTTGCTTTTTAGAATTTTGAGCTTGAATAGCTCAAAATTTTACATAGGAAGTTTTAAAACGGAGGATGCTAGTATTTTTTTTTAATGTGGCCTATCTATTTTTGAAATAACATTTTTTACTAGAGTATCCCTTTAAGTAGGGAAAAGAGCGGCAAGCAGGAAGGCACCAGGTGGGCGGGGCATGCTAAGTGGTGAAAAAGAGCGGCAACCAGGAAGGCACCAGGTGGGCGGAGCGTGCTAAGTGGTGAAAAAGAGCAGCAACCAGGAAGGCACCAGGTGGGTGGGGCTGGGCCAGGTGACCTAGATCTACTTGCACCTGCTCCCCAGCTGCAGAGGAAAAGAGGCAGGAGGGCTCCTTAAGTAGGGAAAAGAGTGGCAAGCAGGAAGGCACCAAGTGGGCAGGACTTGCTAAGTGGTGAAAAAGAGCGGCAACCTGGAATGCACCAGGTAGGCCATATGACCTAGACCCACTTGCACATGCTCCCCAGCTGCAAAGGAAAGAGGCAGGAGGGCTCCTAAATTAGGGAAAAGAGTGGCATACAGGAAGGCACCAGGTGGGCGGGGCTTGCTAAGTGGTGAAAAAGAGCGGCAACCAGGAAGGCACCAGGTAGGTGGGGCTTAGGCCAGGTGACTTAGATCCACTTGCACCTGCTGCCCAGCTGAAAAGGAAAAGAGGCAGGAGGGCTCCTTTTTTTTTTTTTTTCAAAACTTTATTTATATTTTTTACAGTAACCAGTGGGCAGAGCTCCAACAGGGAGCTGCCGAATGCAATACCCAACAACAGTTCCCCCGCCCCTCCGCCCCCCATCCCCCATTTCCACAGTATCTCTGAATGTTCCCAACCGTCGCCTTAGTCGAATGGAAGGTTTCTCACCTTGTCCTCCCGCTCCTCTCGCCTATGGACACGTGTTCTGGGCGTTTGGATTATCTGAGTCTGAAGTAACAGTCTTGTTCATCAGGTAGGTGATGTATGGTCCCCAGATGTCAGGAGGGCGTGCGTGTAGAGGCAGCGTACGAATAAATTCGGTGTCCATATCCTGGCAATAAGTTATATCCTTTTCCCAGTCAGCTACTCTAGGGAGTGGGCCCCTGCCCCATGACATGGCTATTCTTCTTCGTGCTAGTACCATGAGAAGTGCTGCTAGCTTGCGTGATGCTGGCTGCAGATGTCTTGTGAGGCCAAGAAGCGGGCCCAGCGGCAGGGGGGTCATCTGCTCTCCTATAATCTCAGATGTTGTTTGTATAACGGAGGACCAGAATTGCTGGATACCGGGGCAGACCCATGCCAAATGAAGAAAATCGGCGTTGGGACAAGCGCATCTCTCGCACTGAGCCGATGCCTCTGGGTGGTGCCTGCGTTTTTTGACGGGTGTGTAATATGTTTGGTGCACAAAATTGAAGTGGATTAGTTTGTAGCGAGAATTTAGCGCTACTTTTTGGATTTGTCGAAGAATGTAGGCCCAGTCATCCTCATTAATTGGTTCCTGTAAAGCCGATTCCCATCTGCGTTGCACCTTAGGTTGGAGCTTTCTCGTGTCACTTACCAAGGTTTTGTACAGGGTTGACACCAGTCTACCCTCTCCTTGTGCTAATATTGTGTTATGAAGCAGTTCCCACGTGGGGGGTTGCTTTGGGAATGAGGGGAATAGCCCCTGTAGAGAGTGTCGGAGTCTGAAATAGAGAAAGACGTCCAAGGATGTGTTCCCTCCCTTGTCCCTGGCCATTTGGGGGGTCAGAAAGGTGCCCTCTGGGAAGAGGTCTCCTAGCGTTTTTACTCCTATTTTGTCTACCCATAACAGGAATACCTTTTCATTCGTGAGAGGGATGCCGGGGATACATTTTATAGGTAGTATGGGGGAGAATCGTACAGCCACACCGTACTCACTAGCGATCTTCTTCCATATCGCATATGTGGATAGGACCGTGTTCAGTGTTTTATGCGGCACGGGGATGTGGCTGATTATGACTGCGGTTAGTAGATCGGGGGAGGCCAGGGCTCTTTCCACTTGTACATGTGGTCTTATGTAGTGGGTTGAGTACCAGTGGCTCAGGAATTGGGCCTGAGCCGCCCAATAATATTTCTCTATATCGGGGAGCGCCAGACCACCCTTCGATATTGGTAAAGTGAGTGTGTTGTATGCCACCCGAGCAGGCTTCCCCGCCCATATTAACTCTAGGATCGCGCTCTTGATTTTTGACAGAAAGGACTTGGGGAGAAGTAGGGGGATATTTGTGAAGAGATATAGGAGTTTGGGGAGAATAACCATTTTCGTCAGTGAGGTCCTGCCCCACAGCGTCAATGGGAGTGATTTCCATCTCTGAATACGGTCCTGTAATATCTGCAGTGTGGTTCCATAATTGTCTCTAAATATCTCGTGATGGTTACGTGACATCTTGATCCCCAGGTAGCGCACCTTTGAGGTTTCCCATTGGAACCCATGGTCGTCGGCGAACTCTGAGGTGCAAGGGGTCAGGGGGAATACTATTGATTTGGAGCGGTTGGTTTTCAGTCCTGACATCAACCCAAATTTTATCACCTCTCGCATTACGGGGTTAAGGTTGATTTGGGGGTCGCTGACGAACAACATGACGTCGTCCGCGTATAGGGAGACGATTAGCCTGTGAGGACCCAGTCTTAACCCTCGCTCTAGCTGCTCGGCCCGTAGCCTCGAGGCTAGGGGTTCCATCACCAGGGCAAAGATAAGGGCCGAAAGTGGGCAACCCTGTCTCGTTCCGCGTTCTAGTGTGATCCCCAATGATTTAGTGTTCCCTAGTGTGATGTACGAGCGTGGTTTGTTATAGAGCAGAGCTACCAGTTTCAGGAAGAAGTTACCCAGACCCATCTGCCTCAGTGTCGCGAACATGAAGGGCCACTCCACTGAGTCAAACGCCTTCTCGGCGTCTAGCAGTACTGCTATTGCCTGTTGTGTCGGGTCTAGGGCTTCGATGACACCAAACAGCCTCCTTATGCCGAACGTCGTGCTGCGCCCCGGGATGAACCCGGCTTGGTCACCCAGCACCAGTGCTGGCATCAGAGGGAGCAGTCTGGCCGCTAGAATTTTAGCCAGGATTTTGTTGTCCAGGTTGATCAGTGAGATCGGCCTGTACGAGGCGCAGTTCCCTGTAGGTTTTCCGGGCTTATGCAGCATCATCACGTTGGCCTCGCGCATCGTGGGGGGAAGTGCTCCTCGACCCACCGCCTCTTCGTAGACCTGCAAGAGGAGGGGGGCCACTATGTCCATGTGTGCCTTGTAGAACTCGCCATTGAGCCCATCGGGACCGGGTGCTTTGGTGTTAGGTAGAGATTTGATTGCTGTCTGGATTTCTTCAAGTGAGATGGGCGCGTTCAGGGGTTCGCGCAAGTCTTGGCTTACCCAGTACAGTTCTGTGTCATTGAGGTATTCTCGTATCGCTTCGGGATCTGATGCTCCTTTTGAGCTGTACAGGTCTTGATAGAATTCCCGGAAGGCGTTGGAGATCTCCTCCTCCGTGTAGGCCTTCTGTCCTTGCGCGTCTGTGATACATTCAATATGGGGTGGGACTTTGTCTATCGCTAATAGTCGGGCCAGCAGTGCACCTGGTTTTTGCCCCTCTCCGTACTGCCTGATCTGCTGTCTACGACCCAGGAACTTCAGTTCACGGTCTGCTGTCTCCTTAAATTTCAAGAGTTCTTTTTTAAGCTCGGCTTGGGTGCATGGATCTGGGGTATTGAGGAGATTCTGTTCCAATTCCCTCAAACGGTCCTCAATGTTGGACAGTTCCCTTCGGATCAGTTTTAGTGTCCCATTTTCTTTAGTCAGGCAGATTCCTCTTACAAAGCACTTGAATGTTTCCCAAATGGTGCATGCGGAGTCGACCGAGTTTTGGTTGGTATCTATGAAGGAGATTATTTCTTGTCGCAGTTCTGCTGCAAACACGGCATCTGTGAGTGAACCGGGTTTAAACCTCCAGTTGAGGCCTGGCACTGCTGCGCCCGCTAGAGTGGCCTCCAACACCACCATCGAATGGTCGGAGTAGGACCTTGGTAGGATCTGGCACGCGTCCCACCTAAAAGGGCTATGGGAAGATGCCAGGATATAATCGATTCTAGAACTGGTGTTGTGTACCGCTGATCGGAAGGTGTAGTCTCTGCTGTCCCGGTTGTGTCTTCTCCACATGTCGGAAAGGTTGAAGGCCCGACAAATCTCCCGAACCTGTGTACTGGCTTTAGACGGTTTTCCTGAGGTGTTGTGGGATCTGTCGAGCCTGGGGTCCAGTGTGGTATTGAGGTCGGCACCCCACACCACCGTCGACGCGTCGGTTGTGGCTAGGTGGGACATTATCCAGTTAAAGTTATCATGTCCATCTGTGTTTGGCGCATAAGAGTTGACCACCACCACTTCCTTTCCTGCGATTATTCCTTTCACCATTAGGGCCCTCCCCTCAATGTCTTTCTTTGACTCAATGAAGCTAAAATTGGACCTCTTATCGATCAGGATCGCCACACCTCTGGCGAACGATGAGTAAGACGAGAAGTACCGATGGCATCCCCATGATCTGGCCCAATGTTGTTCCGACGAGGGCAGCAGGTGAGTCTCCTGGAGTATCGCAATGTTAATTTTGTGTCTCCGCAGATATTGAAGGATTTTCCTCATTTTCGTGGGCTGGTTGCCACCACGTATATTCCAGGTGGCGATTTTCAACTTCGTCGCTGCCATCTGTACGTGTCGATGTGATCCTGTCGGGCCGGGGCCCGCGGAATTGGCTGGGGTCGCTTTCGGGGAAGGAGCCAGGAAGACTTGGCGATTGTTAGGTATATAGTTCCTCGCATGGCTGTCGTGGATTGGGGGTATGTGGGCCGAGGCGGCGTTGCTGAATTAACTTCCCTCCCCTGCACGGGCAACCCCCAACTGGCCCGTGGTAAACAGTCCCATAGTAACAAAACAACTTGCATTGCTGTGCTCGGGGCGCAAGTGGCCCTCCAAGAGGAGGTTAGCTCCCTTCCCCGGATTCGATAGTGAGCTGCGGTGGTCTTTCCTTGTCAGCCATGCAGTCACGAGCTGTCCCCTTGGGTGCCCTGTGGGCGAATTTTACGGTGGATTTCTTCTCGGTCTCTCCCCCCTTTGTGGCCTTCCGTTGGCGGAGGCTGGCCTGCAGCCCGAGCGGTCCAGATAGTCGCTTGTCTCTTCTGGAGAGTTGAAAAACTGGGTCTTACCCTCGTGTTGGATTCGGAGTTTGGCCGGGTAGAGCATGGCGTATTGTATCTGGTTCTCTTGAAGCCTGCGCTTTACCGCCGTGAACGATCTTCTTTGCACTTGGACCGCCTGGGAGAAATCCGGGAAAAACTGAATCTTATCGCCGTCGTACTGAAGATCTCCTTTCTCCCTGGCCGCCCGTAGGATGGCGTCCCGGTCTTTGTAGTTGAGCACTCTCGCTATGATTGGGCGAGGATTCGCCCCCGGGATCGGTCTGGTGTTGGGAATTCGATGGGCTCTCTCCACGACGAACAATTTAGACAGGATGTCCGTGCCGAAGAGGTCCACGCATAGTTTCTCAATGTAGTCCTCCATTTTTATGGTAAGTTGTTGTTCCCTAGCTCCAACGATCCTGATGTTGTTGCGTCGGGAGCGGCCCTCCAAGTCTTCGTTCTTGGCGTTTACCGCTTTCATTTGCACTTCTAGGGAGGCCACTCTGGATGTTAGGGCCACTGCCCCGTCGTCGAGGTCCGACACCCTCTGCTCGACTGTGTCTAGTCTATCAGCGTGTTTGTCTAACCGATGCTGGAGCAGGTCGACCTTGGAGGAGAGTGTGTCGAGTTTGCTTCCAAGACCGCCTATCCCGGCTTTTAGTTCTAGGAGGATTTCCCTGATGTCGAACCCGTGGGCCTCCTCCTCGTCCTGGGCCGCGGCCTGGATGGGAGACAGCGCTCTACCATTTGAGGTGGTTGGTTTGGTCGTGGAGCTGCCCTCAAAGTTTAGCTTCTTTTGAGCTCTGTCCATTTTCTTTGAAGTCGCCATTGATGCTCGCGTTGCGGGAGCCCTAATGGTAGCGGGAAGTAGGCCCGGTTGATCCGTGCTTTGTTGCGCCACCACCGGTGGGGATTCTCCCCAATGTTCCCCTTTTGGATAGGAGTTTGTGGAGGCGGGGGTGACGCTGGATCTAGGCGTTGTCTACAGCTGGTTATCGGTTCGGCTCGTGTGGACCCAGGCTTGCGGTCACCCGCGCCTCGCGCCTTCTCACAGGCTGGACATCACCCCGGGGTGTATGGACGGGGGTGCACGGGGCGCGCGTACCTGGCCTTCGGCGTTTGTTCGGGACGGCTCCTCCGAGACTCTGCAGGATGTTCCTCCGCCTTCGGCAGCTCGGGCCGTCCCCCTCTGAGCCCCAGGCTCGCCCCGCCTCCAACCGCCTCGCGTCCGGCCCGTGCCTATGCTCCACTCGGACAGGGGTGGGGGGTGGTTTCTCGTCGTCGAGGAATCGGGACCCAGCGTCCGAGGTTCGATGAAAGAGGTACTTCGTTCCGTTCAGAATCGCCTTGGCTACAAACTGGAGGTGGCAGCATACACATTGCCCATCGCAGATGCCTCGATTAGTCAGGATTTTAGGGGAGCTCCGCGGAGCTCACAGGGAGGCCGCCATCTTGGACGGCTCTCTAGCGCCCTCTCCCCTCCTTAAGTAGGGAAAAGAGCGGCAAGCAGGAAGGCACCAGGTGGACGGGGCTTGCTAAGTGGTGAAAAAGAGCGGCAACCAGGAAGGCACCAGGTAGGCGAGGCTTAGGCCAGGTGACCTAGATCCACTTGCACCTGTTCCCCAGCTGCTTATGGGTTTCTGTGGGGTAGGGATTATACTCACAGTCCACTTTTAGTTTTGGGATTTTTAGACCGTCAACTAGCTCTGGTCACCACACTTTTGTGTTCCTGGAAAAGGAAAAACGGCTTGGCTGTTCTGGTCATCAGATAGCAAGTACAGCGGAATTGCAATTCTGGTCACTGGATACTAAATGTCAGCTGGATGGCAGGACTGCAGCGGGCATGCAGTTAGTGGGCAGCAAGCCAGTCTGCTGCAGGATGCTTCCTAAAAGAATACCACAGCTTTCCCCTTTTGTTATTTGGGATTTTAGTAGGATTTCAGAATTGAGGCCTTGCTGGTAATAGGATTAGCAATGCTTGAGTTTTGCAGTGGGCCCCGGAGTAGGGTCAGCAATGCTTTGGCCTTGTATTTGGGATCTGGACTCAGCAGGATTAATGGAACAGGAACGCTGATGCCGGAAAATCAGGAAGAGTGTGTGTCTAGAGTCTTGTCAGGGACTTTTATTTGTAAGGCATAGTGACATCATGAAAGTATATGGCTGGGCAGGTTTAGCTAAGCACGCGTCTATACTACTGGATTGGTCAGGGGTGCTAATCCCTGCCTTGCTCTAAGCTGGTTGGATTTCAAGGGACTGATGTCAGATTTATGATGAAGGTTTTATAATGTCCAAAACCTCCCACAGTTATTTCAGCCAAAATCCGATTTTGCCACAAATAGTGCATTTATACAATAGAAATCTCTTCGCAAATTATATACAAAGGTTACATATTTTATGTAGAGCATAGCACTCCAACTCTACAATCCGTGAGGCATTGTTTCGCCCTTGTAAGTATATAAATGTGCATTGGCATCATGCATACTTTCCTTGTAATCCCTGATTCTTTGCCATTTTTATTCCCAAGGGGTCAGTGTATTCTACCATGTCTTCAATGAAAGCCCGTAAAATCACTTTTAAACAGCGACATTTTTACATTTTTACAAAATCTTGCTGCAGAGATAAAAGTCTTTACATTTTTATTCATAAATTGTCTTTGGAAGCAAATGGCAGTCCTTTGTCTGTCACTGGAACATTTTTTTCTTTCTTCAGCTGCCACCAACTGTCATTTACTCCAGAGCGAGGTGGGGGTTACAGCTTGATTGAAGGTTTATTTCCCCTTCCCCTCTTCACACTTCCTTGTCCTGGGAGTTTCATTGTCAGTTGGTTCAGCCTAGACTAGATACTATCCAACCTAATGATTTTGGTATTACCCGAATTGTTCGTTTACAATTGTTCGAATGACACAATTGTTCGAATAATAGGGGTCCTAATTGACCTTCTGCACAATTTACTCTATGGTCATTTTAATATATATTATGGGTTGGGTTGGTGTAATAATAATATAAGAGGATTGGGAGGGGGGTTGGGGTGGAGGTTGGATTGGGTGGGGGGCTGTGGGGGGTTTCCCCCCGCATATATATCCTAATTGACCATTTAAAGTCGGTCAATTGTGCAGAAGGTCAATTGTTATTCGAACAATTGACATTCGACCAATTCGTATACAACCATGATTATCACTGGGGCATTAGTATCTGCTGAGCGAAGCCCTCCTGCTGGTAGCATCCCCCCCCAAGCAGAAACCTATTTTTCATTTGGAACTTGCAAAATCCAGCCAATATGGTTTAACAGTTTTACTTTCTTACATTCGGTCCTGAATTAAACAAGCCAGTTTAATAAAATAACCCATGTGTGTATTTTCCGCAGCAACACACCCCTCCACATTGCTAGATAATGGCAGGCTTTCATTCAACAGTTTACTTTTAAAACAGGCCTTTTTGCCTTGAGTTTGCAAAGCCCATTATACATGTGTGGTTAAAAGCTGGCATTTCTTTTTTTAAATTCGGTTTTGCATCTCCCTATGGATTTCCACATTGTCTTGCAACTGTAGTTATTTCTTGTATGCAGGAGTTTTGTTTGAAGCACAGATGCCTTGAAATTGGCATGGCTCAGATAACTGGAGTTTCTTCGAACTGCTGAGCTTTCCCATGCACAGCAGTAAGTGAAGTTTCTTGGGCCTTTTTTTCAGATTTGGCTTAACAAAGCATGTCATTCAGGGGCATGCTTGGTTTTGCTGAAGCACAATGGGGATATGAATGGGCATGGCAGGGCCTTATTAATCATGGTGGTTTAAGGAAGAACAAATGGAAATAGCATCAGAACAGCATTTTGTGAAGGTGAAAAAGTTTTCTTTTCCATGGGGACTTTGGTCTGGCAGCAAAACAGCACTGCTTTTTCACTCCGTTTCTTATGTGTATGTAAGAACACACTGGCAAGCTTCCTTGGTGTGTCCCCTTGTTCCATCCTGCCCACTATGTGTTTGGCAAGATGGTGCAGGCATCTTTTTGTTGCTGCAAAACAGAGTTTTGAGGCCACGTTGCTCACTGGACCAGCGCAACTATTTTGCTGTTTCTGTTGAAGCACAGCTTGGTTTAGGAGAAATTTCCTTCAGTGGGTCAATGTAGCCCACATCTCCTCTGTTGCTATCCCAGTCTATCTGGGCCTCAATATGTGCTGGCTGTCTCTAGGTTGAGTAACAAATGGGTGCAGGGTATCACCATATGTTATATGCCCACTGTTAGTTCTCAGGTGTCGCTGCAGTTACACCCTCCAGGTGCCTCAATGTCGTTCATTGGAGCTTTGTCGTCCAGGTGGCTCTCACTCGAGCTACTCCTCCTCATATGGGTATTGAATCCCAACCATTTGTTTTTGCAATTATAACTGAGGGAAGATGGCTTCTTTTTGTTTGGTCACAACCTGGCAATGTTCTTTCTCCGCCTGTGCATGCATACAATTTGCTCCTTTTTGAACCTGCTCCATGAGTTCCTCCTATTCTTTGGGAGTATTGGTCTCTGTCACTGTACCAGTCAATACCTTGGATTACTGACAAGGTCCATACCCGTAGTAGAGTGCAGCATTAAGATGCTGGCGTCTTCTGCGGAGACTCTTCTTATATCTAAGTGTTTTTATTGGGACAGATTCAGGCGGGGGAGCAAGCTGTTCTCTGAACCTGTCTTTTATTTCTACATTGCATATGCTAGGTCTTTCAGCACACTCTGGCCTCCTGCACCTTAGCAGACCACCTTGGGAGCTGAATGCTGGTTATGTGTTGGGACAGCTGCCTTTTACATCCTGCAGCTATATTCCCTTTGCCTGAAAGAAATAAGGGGTGGACCCCCAAGGGAATCATCTTCCACACTAACCTATCTTGCAGACAAGGGGCTCTCTATGCTGTTTCAGGTTCCTTTATATAACATAGACTTGTCCCGAGCAGTCTGCATGGTGACCAGGCAGTCCTTTTCCCATACAATTTTCACTACTCTGCTTGTGTTCCAGGCCTGGTCCAGACCTCTGTGTGAGTTGAGCCCACACTGACTGGATGTTCCCAAGGGGGGTCGGTTCCCCGCTGAGTCAGCCCTCAGCTGACCGCGTCCTGACTTCCGTTGCAGTAGTGTATTAGTTTGTGATCTTTGCTTCCTGTGCAGAGCTTCGTCTTCATGAAGAGGCTCCTTGTTGCTGTGCGGTACTGAGCTGCCCACTCCTACACGCAGCTTCTATCTTCCTAGTCAGTACACTTAGACCATTTTAGCCACTACTTACAGTTGTGGTGTGATGTTCCCCATTTGCTCTAGCGTTTCGCACAGCTGTTTTACGTAGGGCAGACCCTAGAGGGAACCGGCATCTCAGCAGCTTTTGTCAACGCGGGTCGGATGCTTGCAGCATTATAGCCGGATAACTGGATCAGAATTGTGGGGCGGACTGCACTGGAAAGCAAATTGCAGCCTGTGCGTACACAGCTATATAGGCTGCTTCTTTTGTTTGTGTCTTCTTATTTGATATTTTGTTGAGGGTGGGCTCTGGAGGGAACCCCCCTCTGCACTGATTCAGTTTATTTAATGTAGGTTCAGTGCCTGCAGTGCTGCGGTGACCATCCTTGTTGCCAGAGTCCCTCGTTGATGGGCTGACCCAGTGTGGTCCCGCGCGGTTCCTTTGTGTCATGGCACTTCCCTAGCTCCACGCTTGCAATGCGGTCATGTTCCGATGCCTCACGCCTTTCCTGCCCGGGCCGGGTCTCTCGCAGGGTTAAGCTTTGTGCGCTCTGCAATCAACCGTAAGGTAACTGTTTGTTCTCCCCCGGCTCTTCAAATATGTTTGTTGTTCTTTGCGGTCTGACCGTCTGTTGCGGTCATCCTTTTGATTTCTCTTCAGCAGCGGGGTCCTGAAATTACACTGTCCCCCTTCCATCCGATACTCTCAACTTACAATATATTTACACACGCTTGTGCCGGTTCACCTTAGACGACCAATTCTTTGTCTTTCATGGACCCATGTTAGCTGGGTCCATGCTTTTCAGCCCAGGATAGTGTAGGGTCCTTGGGAGCTCTACATGAAGATCTCCTCACAGCATGGCTACCAGCGCTACTTAAGGGGACATTTTACAAATGGGCTATGGGGACAAAACTGGATATCTGCTATTCTGGCTGACTGTCAGAAAATTATCTGGTGTTTAAATCAGACTATGCAGTGCAGTCACATCTTTATTACCCAGTGATAATGAAGAAGAAATGTCTGTATACCAAATTTCACCAGGGTATTCTTCCACTTGGAAAATTTAAAAGACACTGGAGTAAGGGATCGACTGCTTACTGTCCAGTATGCACCACCCTGGTGGAAGACGAACTGCACTTTATGCTGTCTTGCCCATTGTATAAAACCGTGAGATGTAAATGGCTGAACCCATTGCTAAATTTATGTGTGACCAATACTAGGCAAGAAGCTCTCATAGTTATGAAAACATGTTCAACACCTTGTTCTTTTAATGCTGTTTCTAAGTTTTTATCCGCTGCCCTCAAAGAAAGGGAGAGTGTCTAGAAAATCTGTAGGTAACCAGGCCCTCACACGGTGGGGGCCTTCCTGTGCTTCTTCAAAGGGTGACTTGCCTTGCCTTTAAAAGTTTGATGAAATATGATGCCGGTAACCTAGCTTTTAAAATGTTGTGTATCAATCAATACTTAGCTTGCGCAATACAATACCTATACTCTCCCCTGCACTTGTGCATTCTCAATGCCACTGGCCCTAGTAAGATTATTGTTTTGTCCCCCTTGTACGCCTCCCTTGCCTCGTCGCGCCTTGAAACACGTTTGTATGGATGCGATATGAATAAAATATCATTACATAGCTTAACTGGATGAAATTGTGTAAATAACATGTTGTGTGATTTTATCTATTTTATTGTATAATTCTTTTCCTGCTTTTATAGTGTACAGTTGAAATAAAGCTGATTTGATTGATTGAGAAACCAGAGATGATGAATTTTGGAATATAAATGCATTGTTGGGAAAACATGGAACCCAGATATAAGAAATAATTTTAAAATGGCAGAACTTGCAGGAAGCGCTCACTTGATTATACCTTTTCTGTTACATAAAACATACGATTGCTTATGCGGAATTACATTTCATCTCATCCTAAGTGAGAACATGACCCTGGATGAATTGCATACATCTACAGGGGTGTAAAGTATATCCTAGACTTCGCGCCAGCTTGGGCTGACCGGTGAGTGCATGGATTGGAAAGAAGCAATTGATAATACATATTCAGAAATTACTTCAAACTATGCCTAATCTGTGAGTCTACAAATACGCAATACATGGGAATGCAGTTAAAAACAACAAGCTGATTTTCCTAGCTGGTTCTTTGATTTGGGCGTGCTGGCTCATCTTTCTGGCCAGGATATTGATGAGTATTGGAGTGTGATTTTCTTCATAGTCCTATATGCAATGAAAACTTAAAAGACAACCGTGGTATTTTTTTCTCTGGAGTTTTCAACTAAGGGAATGGTTTTATATTTCAAGTTATGTAAATGGAATATTGGGTGACTATTCATTGAAATGAACATTAAAAAAAGTTGTCAGTGAGGATAATGTGTATTCTTTTTTTTACAGTAAAATTAAAAAAATAGACAACACCAAAGTTCGACAATTAAAATCAGAGCAACTGCTAAGCATAGAAGACCATGACTTTGCAATGAGACCAGGATTTGGAGGTAAGCCGCGTCTAAGGTAGAACAGATTTAGCTTGTCTTCTACATATCTGTAGCCTTTGTTCTTTATGAAAACAACATCGTTGATATGTTTGTCCTCTTATCTGTGCTTAACATAATTATTCATTGGCAGCTAGCTCGCACCCAGAGATTGCTTTGTCATCTCTTACCTGCACACCGATTAATTACATTGAATTTTCATAAATAATCAAGTAGCTTCTATGTTGCTAATGTCAAACACAGTTAAGAATATAGACTGATATGTGCAACAGGAATAACTTGTTACTGTTCTACAAATATGTGTTATTAGGATTCTTTTTTTTTCTTTGATAGGAAACATTATCTAGGTGTCCAGGTCTCTTCCTTGGTAAGAAGCTGTGATAGATTACGATCGGCAAAGGTGTGAAATCACTAGCTGTTTTATTTTTATTAATATAACATTATGAATGTAATTCTGTTTCTGAAAGGGAGGTCTGCTAATGAGACCCGCCTCTCAAAATGCTCCACAACAAAATCATGCCATGCTGTAACCAGTCAGCTGACATGACAGCACCAGCTGTGCATTGGCACAGAGCAGCTTCAAACCTCACCTGTGAGTTGCTGGCAGCTGCTGGGACAGGAAAGTCCCCGTAGGCAGAGGTAGCAACTTCACACATGCACCACTGATCTACATTATAATAGTTATTTGCCTTAATGAGACTGGTTGCAGGTAAATCTCTAAATTCATGCCTAGTTGTGGCATTGTGACTGATAGAGATCACACAATTATGAAGCCACATCAATTTGATATCACTTCAGTGCCAATTCTGTTTGTGGGCTTAACCATAACAGGACTGTTTATTGGTGCTAGGCTAAATGTCTCCAGAGCTGCATTGTGGAAAAATAGCAAGAATGCTGCCTCCTTTGATTCTCCACATGGGAGGGACACACCTTCCCCCAGGCCATAGAAATGCCCTCTATGTGGTCTTCTGGAACAGTGCTTCAGAGGCAGCACTGACATGACAATGCCTTCCACACACCAGGATATTGAGCACTAAATGCCTTTGAAGACAGTAGATATGGGAAGTGGGTGGGGTTAGAGTAGGCAGAGAGGGAACATAGGTCTACTGAAGGGTCCCACCATCTTGCTTTCTCTTAGGATTCTCTTCCCTTTCCTGTCCCATCAATTATCTTCAAGCATGACACTTTGGTTATGAAGACATAAGGTAAAGGCCACTTGTTACAACAATGGGGATTGGACCTCTTACACAAGGATTGCTTTGGGCCATTAAACTGTGGCATTTTGCCTATAAAAACAGAGAGGCACCCCTCATTCTTTGATTCATCTTTTGACTTCTATAAGGACAAAAAGGGTTCACTGGACTTCTGTTAGTAGTACTGGCTACTTCAGAGTTCCCTAGCTATCACCTGGAAATAGTGAGGGTGTCTGTTGCTGGACCAAGGCTTCACTGCAGCTGCACTAGAGCCAGTATCCGGTCACTGGATATGAAGGAACACCTGTTAGTGTCAGCTGCACCTCCTGGAAGGGGATTGCAACAGAAGGATTCAACTTGTCCTGGAGATTATATATTGAGACTTCTCAGCAACCACCAAGTACCAAGGAAATGACTACTGGTGCGCTCTGCATCTTCAAACTGCCGCAATTACAGTGTGGGCTCCTCCAACACCATCAAATTTGCTCTACAGAAACCACCACAGTCCTCTCTGACCTCAACACTGAACCGCTTCCGCATCTTTGAGCTTTGCCCGGGGCTGATCTCAAAGCTCTGCAGTCTCTGCATTGAGGACCAGCAAAGTCTTCTATTCCCCAACTCATCACCACCGCCTGGTCACCTACTTCTTTGAGCCCCACTCAGACGCCACTGCAATGCCCTGATGCCATGTTGAGCCACCCAAGCATGCTTGCTGTCAAATACAAGTCTCTGCTTATCCGCACCCGAGGCAGTGAGTCTTCCACCATCGCCAACATGACATCACCTGCCATTGCCAGCATCATGGATTTGTGTGAGCTGATGCCACTGCCAAACAGCACATCACTGTGGCATGCTGCCACTGATCCACATCTCGACACATCACTGAAAGATCCCAGACTCCTGGTCGACAGGGAAATGCATGGGTCAATGCAATTGACCCCCAAAGACAAGAATACCGTACTGTGAACAGGCCCTGTACACCTGGTCCACTTTTGAGACCATTATGACTTTTAGCCCCCTTTCCTTCCTTTTTCCTAAAGACATCTTCTTGAAAACTGGCATTGTGCCAACTGAGTACTTGAAAACACCTGTTCATCTTACACTACATGCTATTCTATAACAGCTTGCATTGTCTGTGCTTCTTTACAGATGTGGGGTTTTGTTTGTGTTTTTGATTAGTTGTTTGTTTTCATATTGAACACAGAAGCCATGAAAGTGGGACAAATGCCAATTCTAGGTATTCCCACTGCAGTTTATGCCAAACCCTATCTTTCATTTGTTTGAGTTCTGAGACTGGATGGTGTTTCCCGATTGTGCTGTTCCTCTGTGCTTGAAGACATGAAAATGTGGTGATCATTCCAGAAAGACTTATTTGGTTGTCACTTGTTGAATCATGCTTGTCTGATGTTCAGAGTCTTCGGTGATTGTATTGCTTACCAACAAAACACATAACACATGATATAATATATATTTCAAAGTCTTCATTCGTCTCAGGATGATTAATGAGATAAACACCTATAAATCTCCAGGGTGTCTCTACAAATGTAAAGAGGGTTCCTCTCTCTGAATAATTTAATACATGAAAAGTGGATATATTATACGAATGCAGGATTTCTCTTTCTATCAGGATCCCGGTCTTCCTCTAAAATCCATGCCCATTTCCCTTTCATTCTTCCAAGGTTATAATGCCCTGCTTGCTTTTTGACACCCCACAAAATACAGTCTCAGCGATGTAGCACTTAGCATGCTCCATGATGCCCCACAACACACAGTCAAACAAATACAATGTCCGGCACACTTCCAGACACTTCGCAAAAACAGACAACTGAGCATTGGTCTTGCTGCTTCACAAAGCATAGTCTCTGGGATATAATACCCCGTTAACTGTTTGTAATCTCTCTGGGCTATAGTCCCAACCTCACTTCCAGGAATGTAAACCGCACCTCACCTTGTACTTTGGGATGCAGCCCCCCTGCTCGCACTGCCCCAGGCCCCTGACATTTCTACCACCTAGGCACATACACTGCTTACCATATCACTGTTCAGCAACTGCTCGCTGGATACCAGATCTGATCGTATGGTGGTATGTCTATTCTCATGGTCCAACAAAACCCCTGTGCCTTGGCAATAGATGAGTACTGTTTTCTTGTAAGAAAATCCACAGAGCCCTTCAGTGTATATCTCCAGCATTGGTGGTTCCCAGCTTTTACTTCTGTGATATATCTCCTACTGGATCTTCCAAGTATAGCAGGGTAGTTCTGTACAGGAGGTGCATGTTTCAGAGCTTCATGGGTTCTGCCTTTTTTGCTTCAGGGCAGAATCTAGCAATATGTCAAATTTTCCAGCAGGAAAAGCATCCTGAAAATGAATTTTCTGATGCCTTGATAGACTTAGGGGCTGGATATATAGGTCTTACAACCATGGAGACATAATGCTTGCAGCCTTTTCTAGTTCACTGGTAGTGTTATTTCAAGATCTGCATGCAAGACTGTATTCTCCTTTTCCTAATGCTACTGCTGTCTTCGGGGTCAGTTGACTGGAGCCACAACTTAGGTTTTGGGGAGACAACACTCAATGATAGCCACTTGCATTTTGATGGTGTCCTCCGGGGATGTATTGTAAGCTATCCTCCTGGGAGGCAACATGCTCGTCTTGGAAACAAGACGACATGAAGCAACACAGGTTCGATCCCTGGGTCCGTGCTTAAAAACCTCTGGCTATTAAGCATGCTATAAATACGCAATGAAGAAACATATTCCTGTAACAGCGCCTCGATGCCCACGGGCTGTGTGAACGCTTTAAAAATGCAAATATAAATAAATAAATAAATAAATAAATATTGTACATGTAGGAAGGACATGCACAAACTGTTCCAGGGCAAGGACATGCTTCACTACATCCAGGGAGTAATTAGTCAGCCATGTATCAATTAGAACCTTGCACCATATACCTTCTGGCAACGTGTCTCACCTGGACTTTTTGCACATGGTACTCATATTTGTGTACCATCGCCTCCAAAATTCGAGTTTGATGTTTTTTAAGCAGGGATTCCAACTGGATTGAGCAGTTAGTATGCATGTTGCTATTCCCTCATCAGCAAAGTGGCCCTGCACTTACACCACCCAAGCTCAGGTCACTTAGTTGTTGTGGCAACTCCCTCAGAGGTAATAAAGAATGTGCAGAGATCTTTTTCGATGGCACATTTTTGAAGAACTGAGTAGGGGACTTGGTGTAAAACCAGTTGAGTGGAAAGGGCCTTTTTAAAATTCTTGTTTGATCCTCCGGTGCCTAGCCATAGCATGTAGTATCCATCAACCAGGGTTTCTAACAGATTTGCCAATGCCATTCCTTGAGCAGGTTATTAAAGCCTTCAAAAGGGTCAAACTTATCAAGGTATATAATTATTGGCTTTGGATTCCTCTTGAATGCAATTCTAAAGGGAATAGATGTTTGAAAGCTAGATATGTTATGTAAGTAGTTAGATTTAGGGATTGCTGACAAAAGGGCAGGTGCCTTGTACCCTCCACAGAGACTTATCCTTGGCCTCAAGCCAATGAACAGCATCACTCCAGCCCCCAAATCTCTTCACTGGCTACTGGTGGCTGCAAGGATCAAATTCAAGACCCTATGCATCATCCACAAGGCTTTCTGGGGCCTGTGACCATGCTACCTCCACCTTTCTCTCCCTAAATACCTCCCTGCTAGAGTGCTTCATTCCTCTAGCTGTAACTCTCTTCAGGTCAGATGTTTCTCCAAACAGAGAGTGGGAGTAGATCTCTTTCTTCGGCAGGTGCTTCCCTCTAGAATGGCCTCCCTGCCACTCTCAGACTTGAGTCGGATATTCTTAAGTTCCGGAAGCTTTTCAAGACTTTCCTTTTCCCCTCTTACCACCACTACCCCCTTCCTTTCACCCTGACCTGCACCTCACCCCCTTGCACTTCTTGTTTACTGCACTTGCATGATCCGAATGTCACTGTCACAGGTTTCCTTTTTTCTCACCTGTTTTTGCTGCCTCGCGGGATCCTTTGCCGTGGTTTTCTTCTGGGCTGTTCGGGTCTTGTATAAGCCCGCTAGGCCATCGTCGGATTCCAGGATTCGTTCAGCTTCTACGTCCGGGACCATGGAACTCCGGGAAGACCAGGAAGGAAGGCCGCACACGAGAGCGGTCTGCGCGGAACGCGGATGGAATACAGGTACAAGGTGGAGGAAGGAGAAGGAGAAGGAATGGGTCCGGGAATTCGAGTAGCAACTCAGTTCCAGGAGCACGAACTGCAACGCACGTTTAACCTCAGCTAACGATAACGTTGAGACGCGCGGAGCCGCAGCGGTGTGGTTCCTTTATGGAACGTGCTGCATGGACGTAAAGCTCGATAGACCGCGTTCTGTGGATTCGGCCATGTTGGGTGTACTACAGCGAGTAACCCCCAACGTGCCAGGGATCAGGAGGACCAAAAGGGGTGTGATCGATGGATCATGACAGCATGCCCCCTTCTAAAACTCGTTCCACCGGGTTTGCCTGGATGTATTAGATGGAAACTTCTGAGTAATCTGGGGGAGTTCAGGTTTGAGACGGGTTCCCAGGTACGTTCACTGGGTGGATAGCCCTTCCATTCCACCAGGTATTGAAGTTGTCCTCGCCTATATCTGGAGTCACATATTCGAGAAACTTCATATTCTGACTGGTCATTGACAATCACAGGACTGGGTCTAAGGTTAGTCCGGATGGTTTGGATGTAAGGCTACAATAGAGATTTGTGAAAAACTGGATGGATTTTCTTCCAGGAGCATGGTAGTTTAAGTCGAAAGGCCACAGGGTTAATGACTTCTTTTATAGGAAAAGGGCCATAATATCGAGGAGCCAACTTATTCGGTCTGAGATGTCGGGGCAGTAGCTTCGAGGATAACCATACTTTATCTCCAATGGAGTAAGAAGGCCCTGGTCTTCTCCTCGAATCTGCATAGTGCTTAGTTTGGATCTGTGCCCTTTCTAGATGTTCCTTGGCTTCTCTCTGTATATTGATGAGTGTTTCAATCCAGGAGTCGACTGTTGGAACTGGAGTAGATGCGAAAGGACTGGAGGTAATACTGCAGGGTGGAATCCATGGCTGCAAAAAAAAGTGCTGGTTTTAACAGCCGAATGGTCCGAATTGTTGTAGGCGAATTCTGCCACTGGTATTATAAGCGACCAATCCTCCTGGACCTTAGTAGAGAAACAACAAAGGTATTGTTCAAGGGTTTGATTTACTCATTCTGTGACTCCATTGGTTTGGGGATGATATCCTGAGGAGAGGGCTCGTTGGATTCCTAGTATCCTGCAGAGTTGCTTCCAAAATTGAGAGATATACTGTGGTCCTCTGTCCGATATGATCTTGGAAGGAAGTCCATGCAGTCGGAAGATGTGTTCCAGGAAGATTCCAGCAAGTTCTGACGAGGATGGTAACTTATACAGAGGTGTAAAATGAGCCATATGAGTGAACAAGTCAATAGTGACCATGATAGTGGTGTACCCTCTAGATGGCGGTAATTCTACAATAAAGTCTGTAGCGATGACTTCCCAAGGTCTCGTTGGTGGAGTAGGCTGTAATAAGAGTCCTGCTGGTTTCTGGTTGTCATGTTTGTTTTGATTACAGACGGAACAAGATTGAACGTACAGTTGAACGTCAGCCTTCATTCTGGGCCACCAGAATTGTCTTTGTATTAGACGGAGGGTGTTGGAAATGCCACGATGACCGGAGTGAAGGGTATCATGGCAGAGGTTTATAATATTTTGTTGTAGTTTCTGTGTGGGAATGACCAGGTTGTTATTCTTAAACAAGTATCCGTCCTTGGTTCTCAGATCCCATTGATTCCTTTTTGAAAGACCCTTCCAGAGTTCCAAGGTCTGCAGTACTTGTACGTTTCGATGGTCCGTGCGGACCTGGACAGGCTGTTTTGCCCGAGGAGTAGATGACGCCACTCGGTGAAGGCTTGACGGATGGCTAGCAGTTCCTTTTCCAAGACTGAGCAATGGGTTTCACTGGGAGTTAATGTCCGTGAAAGGTAAGCGATGGGGTGCTCCATCCTGTCCCTGAATAGCTGTTTGAGAACGGCTCCAATAGCGTAGCTGGAGGCATCTGTCTCCACTATGAATGGTTGGTTGACATCAGGTTGAGACAGGATGGGGGCTTGTGTAAACTCAGTCTTCAACCATTGGAAGGCTTCCTCTTGAGCTGTGGTCCAAAGGAAGGGAATGTCTTTCTTTAACAGGGCAATGATTGGTTGGACTATCTCGGAAAAGGAAGGTATGAATTTCCTGTAGAAATTAGCCAAGCCCAGGAAAGACTGGATTTGTTTCACAGAGGTGGGGGTTGGCCAGGATAATATAGCCTTAACCTTGGATTGATCCATACCGATGCCTTCTGGACTAAGGACAAATCCTAGGTAGTGTATAGTAGAAGCATGGAAGATGCATTTCTCGGGCTTTGCCAGGAGTTTGTTTTCACATAGTCGTTGTAACACTGCCTTTACATGTTCTTCGTGCTTGGAAATGTCCTTTGAAAATATTAGGCTATCGTCCAAATAGGCAATCACAAAAAGAAACATCATGTCTGAGAACACCCTATCCATGAAGCGTTGGAATACCACACTGTATGCTTGGCATCCGTCAAGGAGCCAGATGAAAATACTTATAAAGTGACCTACAATGTCTCAAAGAAATAGACCAATGGGAAAGTATTAAGTACTGAAAATACTAGATATTTACGTCCTGAAGACTGCCATTAACACCAACAGAACCAACGGCACCGAGACAGTGCACCGTATGAGTCAGAAAGGCCGAAACATATGTCGACTTGCCAATAGGAACCCTGTACACCTTTGTTTCCTATCTCTTACTGTAACAATTTAATATAGGGTATTTGGTGTGTATAAAGTAACCCCTATTGCCCTACATCGACGTGGCCAAACAAAATAGAGTGGTTACTAAATGAAATATAGGATCACACGAATGATCAACCGCTCCTATTAAACCTATGAGGTACACATTATTGTTGGTAGGATTAAATATGCCTGATCCCTCTGTTTGATTATATATGTCTATATTTACAGTATTACATACTGGTTTTTCCCATTTTTTCCTTTCTCTATGTATTTTGTCATCATGAGAGGTTTGGTGTGAAGACACCAGTTAGAGTGTAAGTGATTAGCACAGTTTTTGGTTTTTACATATATAGGCCCTTGCGAGCCTTTTTTACTCTCGGCATAAAATGCTCCAACAATAAAATGAATTTTTCAATGAATATTGCGTGTGGTATAAGTAATCTTAAAATTGCACGAGATTAGCTTGGATTTAACCCTGTGTTTCTCAGAGACCTAAGGTAGGGGTAGTCGACCTATTATCCTTTGCTTTTGATGCACAATAGACACACAACCCGGTATGGATCCTACGCATTCTTTCTTGGGAGGATATGGGTCCACGAAATGCCCCTAGCTGCCTAGCTGCATAGGTTCAGGCTCGTTACTCAAAGTGGAAATACCTTCAGGGCTCGAGGTTATTCCAATGGGGTTCTTCTGGAGTGGTAGCTTGCTTTTCTTTTTCTCTGCCTTTCTCTCCTGAATGCGAAAGTAAATCTGCAGAGCAAGATCCATCAGGGCCCGATAAGAACTTGGGCGCACCACTCTGGCTAGTTCATCCTTGATGTCTTTGTTTAGCCCCCTTCGAAATAGGGCAAAACAAGCTTCAGAGGACCAATCCGCTTCTTTAGCCAACTGTTTGAAGCGTGTGACATACGTGAGCATATCCTGGGAACCTTGTTGAAAGTCGAGTAGATGTTCCTGGGCACTGTAGACCTGCTCTGGGCGGTCAAACATGGTCTTAAGGGCCTGTATGAAGCCATCGTGATCATCCAGGAGAGAATCCCCAGAGTTAACCAGTGGGGTGGCCCAGGTCAAGGCATTGCCGGAAAGATGCAAAATAATAAATCCCACCTTAGCCCTGGGCGTAGAAAAATAATAAGGCTTGAAGTAAAGTGGACCAAACATGAGTCAAGGAATCCACGAAGGCTCTTTGCGGAACCATCTTATTTATCAACAATGCCACCCAGGATTACACTCTCTTTCGTAGCAGATTCACGGGACAATACCAATTGCTTTAAGGCAGCTTTCTCTGCCTTTAAATTTTGCACTTCAGTCCTCAGCTCTTGCATGTCACGCATAAGGTCCTGGATGGTCGCTTCCATGTCTGTGTCGAATTCAATCAGGTGGCGTCTCAATCTGTCACAGGTTTCCTTTTTTCTCACCTGTTTTTGCTGCCTCGCGGGATCCTTCGCTTGTTTTCTTCCGTGCTGTTCGGGTCTTGTATAAGCCTGCTCGGCCGTCGTCGGATTCCAGGATTCGTTCAGCTTCTTCGTCCGGGACCATGGAACTCCAGGAAGACCAGGAAGGAAGGCCGCACAGGAGAGTGGTCTGCGAGGAACGCAGATGGAATACAGGTACAAGGGGGAGGAAGGAGAACGAGAAGGAATGGGTCCGGGAATTCGAGTAGCAACTCAGTTCCAGGAGCACGAACTGCGACGCACGTCTAACCTCAGCTAACGATAACGTTGAGACACGCAGAGCCGCAGGGGCGTGGTTCCTTTATGGAACGGGCTGCATGGACATAAAGGTCAATAGACCGCGTTCTGTGGATTCGGCCATGTTGGGTGTACTACAGCGAGTAACCCCCGACGTGCCAGGGACCAGGAGGACCAAAAGGGGCATGATCGATGGATCATGACAGTCACAAGGCCTAGAAGGACTGTTTATTGTTTTTATTTTCCTCTGCTGTTCCCCCCTACCCCCTTGCCTTGTGGCACCTGGAAACACTTTCTTCTGTATCGGTGCCATACAAATGCTCGATTAATAAAATAAATAAAATAAAATGTTTCCAGTGCCTATACAAGAAGCTTGCTGGAAGTCCTGCTATGTTCACCCCCTGTTCTGGGTAGGGAAGTGGTGGAATTTCCATTAGAGAGAATTGTATGTATGACATGTATTTTATAGGAGTTAGAAAACTTTCTCAGAACAATATATTGATAAATTCATGGGCTGTTAGAGGGGTTCTGACTTTTAAGCATGGGTTGAGCCTAGTAGTCAGGTTGTGTTGGTCCCATTTCTAACACCACTTGACACTTCCATCTGAGGATAAACCGAACATATGACACGTAATTGCGATTAAATGACTACTGCTCCACAGGAGTACAGTGATGAGTACTCATTTCTAAACACCTACTCAGCCCTGCACTACTACTAAACCAACAGAGATCTCAGTCATAAAAGTACAACAGAAACATCATAAATGTAAAACGTTCTTTGCCTCTTTAAGGTAGCCTGGGCTAAAGGCACGGTTCACTCTTCAAGAGGAGTTTGAGCAACGAAGGAAGCAGTCAAACAACAAAAGTGTGCTACTGAAAAAGAAGACATTTTCAATCATGTTTCTATGGAAAATACACAACGTTAGTAAACTAAAAGGACAGAGAAACGAATACAAACCCTTACAACCCACCCAGGTGCAGACCTTTGCTTGAAAAAGGGCACTCTGGGTATGAAGACATGGGTATGTAGGAAATTATCAATGTTCAATTTTAAGTATTTCTCTTTTAAGGTTAAGAGTGGGGTCTTACATTTCACTGGGAACCCATAGAACAAGGCTAGGGGTACAGAGCCACTATTGATACCTTGATAACTTCCTTCTGGGGCTTGATAGCATTGAGCATGGCTTTTTGGAACTTTGTTGTGCTTTGAATCGAGTTGGAGGTGATTGAGCTGGTAAAACAGGGTTCAGAAACATGCATTTGGTTCGAAGACACGTGATAAAGGCGGAAGAACAGTTCATGTCACCATAGCCCGGAGGCATTTGAAGTATTGCATAATTGCAGAGAGAGACACAGGCAGCTTCCTTTGCTCTTGGGGGGTGTCTGAGACAAGGTAAGTCCTTCTTCTGTCCATCCCAGTCAGGAATTTTGCCAGGGACACTTGCAGGGTTTTCCAGTTCAGCAGCAGGTCCTTGGTGTGGGGGAGGGCCCTTTCCATGGTCCCTGAGAAAAGGTGAATAATTTGTCTGCCCTTTCCTGACAGTAATGTTACCAGGGACAATTGCAGGGGTTAGCACTGCAGCAGTCACAGTAATGAGCACCAGTATCCAAGCAGCATGCATGCCTTCTCAATAGCAGATCACTTCAAATGTTCCTCCAAAGTGATTGAGGGAGGGTCTGACTCCCTAATTAGAAAGCTTTATCTTCTCCCCAATAGCTTTGAGCAGACTGTACCCCAACAATGTTCCAAAAACCCTTCTTCTTGTATCAAAATGTGATTGAACTAAAAGGGTCTCACTTCCTTATTTGGTCATTTTGCCACAGCTGATTGGTCAATGTTGATCCTTCTGCAAAAGATCCACACAGCCCACTTTATCAAGCCATATAACTTTATCATTATATTTAACCAAGCTTCTACCAGGCATTGGAGATGTAAAGTTATACTGAACCATGTTTGTTTTTACCTTCAAATGGACTCCTGTTTTTATTCCAAAAATGCCAATGTGAAATTTGGAATAGGTTTAGTGCTCCACATATCAGCAAGGAATTCCTTTCAGGGCGCCTTTCTGTGCCTTCAGGTGTGGACTGCTAGCCTTTTTGTAGCAGGACTGGTGACCAAAAAGGGGTTTACAGTTTTTAGTGAAAAAACAGCTGAGGCGCATTCTAAAAGTGTAAATCCTTTGCTGCTAACATGCTGCTGCCATGTCAATTACTTATGCCAAGCAGCAAGTATGCATGGGGTGTCTTACATATGGATGTTGTCAAGTTCAGTTGTACACCCAATGGGTGGTATGCCAATCTGGGCATACACCCATCAAAACCAGTATTTAAAACACAGAGCACTGTCTGAAAGTAAGGCTGTTTTAGCAGATGTGGTTTTCATGGCAGAATCCATTTCCTAGAGCTTCTAAAATTTGAAGAGAGTCTGGGAGATTCCCCTTAGAAGATGGAAATCCATCACCGTGATATATATTGCAGAGACTTTAAATTTAAACTTGTGGGGCTGGGTGATAAGATAAATGCATATGGGTTTGTCTATAAACGGTAAGTGTGTTCTAAGCAAAACATGTAGGAAATAGATAAACTATGGTGATTCAGGTTTCCGTTATGTATCAGGGGAGGTGTCCCTTTGAAATTCTGCCACCATACCCGAGCTTCGTAAGGGTTGACAGAATGAGGCTCTTTTACATGGAAATATATGAAAAATGTTTATGATTTGCATTTACCAGGGGCAAAGTAAAAATACAGGGCTTTACAGGAATGGGTGAAGCCCCAGTAGAAAATAGATAGAAATAAAACATATCAATCAATCAGTAATTCACATAATAATGAATTTTGAAAGAATGTCATCTGTTGAGTGCGTGATAGCCTGAACTTAACGTACAATGATGTGGGTAATTGGTTTTCTGAAAGGGAGTTTTGCTCTTGAGAGCCCCTTTCAAAGCAATCCATGCCAAAAACATATCATACCCATGTACATTTGCTGTAACTATCTCCTGACATCATCACCAGCCCTGCAGTGGCAGCAGGGCAGGTTCAAAGTTCACAGCTTTCAACACTGTTGATCACTCTTGTTTATGTATATGTTTATGTTTATGTTTATGTTTATGTTTAGAAATGTGTAAAGCGCACCTGGTACCCAAAGACTTACGGGCGCTGACTCGCATACATTGAACTAAACAACACAGAAACAACTTGGAGAGGCACACGCCCCCAGGGGCAGAAGAAACATCTGGAAAGGTGGACCCTAAGAGAAGAGCAAAGTCTTAAGCTTTTTCTTGAAGACCTTGAAGTGGGCATTAAGGCATTCCAAGCCAAAGGGGCCACTACACCAAAAGCACAGTTCCATGACTTGTTGGTGTTGTACCGAATGGTGTGAGAAGGTTGGTATAGTCTGATCTTAAGGACCTGGTCCTATGTTTTATTACAATGGCTTCCGTGAGATAGGCAGGCATTTGGCCCATCAGGCATTTATGGGTAATAAGTAGTAGCCTAAAGGATACCCTAGCCCCGATAGGGAGCCAGTGAAGGCTTCTTCTTACCTCCGATGCATGATCTCTCCTCTGAAGGCATTTTACAACTCTCACTGCCCCATTTTGGATTACCAGAAAGTCAGATTGAGGAATGCCCACCCACAGGCTACAGCAATAGTCCAATTTGGATCCTATTATGGCCCTAGCTAGTGTCTCTGAATTTTTTCAGATATAAGGGGTCGCAGATGCCGGAAAGGGTTAATGAAGTAGGAAGAGGAGGAGATCAAGCTGTTCACCAGGCCTTTTGCCAACATCCAGTTTTGTATCCTTTGGTACACTTTATTGATAAGGATTTAATCCTCACAGTGCAAGCCTGAGATGGGGTTGACGCATTGCATATCATCCACGTAGTTCGCAAATATGATCCCTTCCTGTTTGAGCATATAAAAGAAGGGGATTATAAAATATTATAGAAGCACGGGAAAATGCATGCTCCCTGTGGGACCCCATACAGGAGGGTGGTAGGTTTGGCTTCTGCAAGGTCACTTGCAACTCTTATTTGACTACCCTTCAAAAAGGAGGAAATTCATTGGTTCGCCTCAATGGAGAACTTGGCATTATCCCTTAACCTGGTGGACAGAATGGCATGGTCCACCAGGTCGAAGGCCGCTGAAAGGTCGAGGATCATAAGTAGGGAGATTTGCCCTTTGTCCATACCTTGTACAAGATGTACTTTTAAGGCTAGGAGGGCCATCTCGGTTCCGTGATTAATTCGAAAACCTGATTGGTAGTTATGGAGAATATGATTCTGCTCAAGGAATATTGAAATTTGATTATAAGCAACTCTGTTCAGAATTTTTAACAGAAAAGTGGTGTTAGTAATAGGTCTATAGTTGGACGGAGTTAGTGGACAGAGGTTAGGTTTCTTCAAAAGTGGGGTAAACCAGGCATTTTTTATATTATCTGGAACACTATTTTGTGCAAAAGAGGCATTAACAAGTTTGGTAAGTGCCGGGATCAAAATAGGGGAGCACTCTTTAATCATAATGGAGGAGCAGGGGTCCCCTTACAGATTGTACTTTTGAGTTCAGCAATGGTTTTAGCCAGTTGTTCTTCTGAGATGGCCATAAAGTTGAAAGCTGGCTGCTCCTTGTCCTTAGTGGCAGGAGGTTATACATTGTCTTCCAACTCTTGTTTACTCAAAGTGAGTTCTTTCTCCTCTGTTACTTCTCTGATTTTTTCTAGTTTGTTGAACAGAGCTTGCTGAATTTCTGTGCACCAAGACTCGTTTTTGAGAATAGGGTCTTGCGTGGGGCCAGGAGTATGCAATTGCTCCTTTAATATTTTGAAAAGTTCTTTACTATCAGATTTGGCGTTAAGTATTCGAGCATTAAGTGACTCCTTTTTGGCTGTAAATACTGCTAATTTGTACTCGGCCGCAGTAGTTTTGTAGGCTGCCAGGCTGAGTGGTTCTCTAAGTTGACGCCAGGCATGAAAAAGCTTAATTTATGGGGATTTAAGTTCCTTAAGATCTTTATTAAACCAGGTGTTTCTCTGCACTATCGATTGAGTTTTTATCTTGACTGGGGTGAACTTCTCTGTGACTGAGCTGAGAGAGTTCTCCAAAGTGGCTGAAATGTCTTCCAAATTGTCTGTATTTGTAATTGTTCTATTCAGGGTGGTAGCCCAAGCACTCAGAGTCTCTTTGTTCAGATTTTTCTGACTTCTGATGGTTAGTGACACATTAGGCTAAGTAACTTTTTATTAAAATATGCAATCTTTGACTGAAAGCATATACAATAATGGTCCGACCACAGGCATGGCTTCACCCCAATATTTTTTAGGTTCATGTTCAGAGAAGAGACCCAGTCCAGGGTGTGTCCTTTGATGTGAGTGTGGTCTCTCATACAGTGGGAGAAGCCCAGTGAGTCGAGTGTGCTCTCCATCACCTTTGCGATAGCATTCGTATTGCAACCCAACCAAAGATTGAAATATCCGAGGAGTATTAGTTTGGTTTTGGGTTTCAAGAAAGATAATAAGAGACTGTTCATTAAAGCTGGAAAGGTGGGGTCTGATGTGAGGGCACTGTAGAGTAAAAGGATGTTAAGTGTGGTTTCAGCACTGATAGCTATTTTAACCAGTAGTAGTTCAGTTCCTGGGATGGTATCAATCTTGCTTTCCCAAGTTTTGAGCTCAGATCTAATAATAAGGGCTACACCTCCACCTATATTCTGAGCTCTATCCTGCCTGATCATGTGCTAACCCTCCGGAAGAGCCAGCGCCAGTGTTGGGTCGGCCGCATCATGACTCCATGTCTCCGTAAGGGCACAGATGTCTAAGTTATATTCTTCAATAAGGGCAGCCACTTCCGTGGCATGTTTGAGGAGCGACCTTGTATTAAGTAGCATATATTTTAAGGTGCGCTGTGGCATAGATACCTTTGTGAGGTCTTCACAGGACACCAAATTGGGCATGGACTTCTTAGATATATGACATATTGTATATCTTTTGTGAGGAGATGATATAGTGGCTTGGGAGGTTATAGATTGGCGGAGTATTAAATTATCACTCTGTAGCAACTCAGACGCCGTCCCATCCACGTGGGCCTTAAAAGCAGCCTGACATGGGGGCGTGGAGGTGAGAGGAGATAGAGCGTCACATAAATCATCCAAGGTACCCGTGTGATAGCGCGACCCAGAGTTAACAGTGTAGGGCTCTTTTATCGGCTCGTCCTCTGTTAGGAATTTGGGCGCGCTAGGTCCTATGAGAATATCAATGGGACGAGTCTCAATTTGTGTTGGTTTCATTTTCACACTATGTAAGGAAACCTGATGCACACATCTTGCATCTAATTTCTCTCTTCCAATCTTTATCGCATTCAAAACTTCTGCAATTCCCATTTTCGATACTTACCACAAAGGTAAGGGGTGGCCTGACTCCTGACTCACGGAACAAACCAGAACAAACCGGCTCTTAGGCACCGGACGTGATCTTAAATACTCCACAGAACTACAGTTTCACTGGGAACTGTAGTTCTTTGGTATTTTCCGGCTCGGGAGTTGCCAAGGACTAAAATTGCAATAAACAACATAGTAACATAGTGGAATCACAGCATAGGCTGATAGCTAATTTAAAATAATGAAGCACGTAGCAAAGTGCAGATTAAGACCTTCCTCCTAAAATCACAGTACTACACCGAAAAATACCTATAAGCTATGGAAAGATTCTAAAATTAATTAAAAGCTAGGCAGTAGCAGCAACGTGGTTCTAGCAAGTAAAACAAGTAAATCAATATGTTGCAGATGCGAGGGCCGTTTACATACTAGAACAAACTGGCTCCTATGCGCCGGCGTTTATACACCTGACATGATCCTAAATACTCCACAGAACTACCGTCTCACTACGCCACAGAACTACAGTTTTACTGGGAACTGTAGTTCTTGTGTATTTTCCCGCTCGAGAGTTCCCGAGGACTAAAATTGCAATAAACAACAAAGTAACGTAGTGGAATCACAGCGTAGGCTGATAGCTAATTTAAAATAATGAAGCACATAGCAAAATGCAGATTAAGACCTTCCTCCTAAAATCACAGTACTACACCTAAAAATACCTACAAGCTATGCAAAGATGCAACAGTTAATTAAAAGCTAGGCAGTAGCAGCAATTTGGGTCTAGCAAGTAAAACAAGTAAATCAATATGTTGCAGACGTGAGGACTGTTTAAATACTAGAACAAACCGGATCCTACGTGCCGGCGCTTATGCGCCTGACGTGATCCTAAATACTCCACAGAACTACAGTTTCACTGGGAACTGTAGTTCTTTGGTATTTTCCGGCTCGGGAGTTGCCAAGGACTAAAATTGCAATAAACAACAAAGTAACATAGTGGAATCACAGCATAGGCTGATAGCTAATTTAAAATAATGAAGCACGTAGCAAAGTTCAGATTAAGACCTTCCTCCAAAAATCACAGTACTACACCTAAAAATACCTATAAGCTATGCAAAGAGGCTAAAATTAATTAAAAGCTATGCAGTAGCAGCACCGTAGGTCTAGCAAGTAAAACAAGTAAATCAATATGTTGCAAATGCGAGGGCCATTTAAATACTAAAACAAACTAGCTCCTACGCGCCAACATTTACGCACCTGACGTGATCCTAAATACTCCACAGAACTACCGTTTCACTACGCCACAGAACTACAGTTTTACTGGGAACTGTAGTTCTTGTGTATTTTCCCGCTCGAGAGTTCCCGAGGACTAAAATTGCAATAAACAACAAAGTAACGTAGTGGAATCACAGCGTAGACTGATAGCTAATTTAAAATAATGAAGCACGTAGCAAAGTGTAGATTAAGACCTTCCTCCTAAAATCACAGTACTACACCTAAAAATACCTACAAGCTATGCAAAGATGCAACAGTTAATTAAAAGGTAGGCAGTAGCAGCAATGTGGGTCTAGCAAGTAAAACAAGTAAATCAATATGTTGCAGACGTGAGGACTGTTTAAATACTAGAACAAACCGGATCCTACGCGCCGGCGCTTATGCGCCTGACGTGATCCTAAATACTCCACAGAACTACAGTTTCACTGGGAACTGTAGTTCTTTGGTATTTTCCGGCTCGGGAGTTGCCAAGGACTAAAATTGCAATAAACAACATAGTAACAGTGGAGTCACAGCATAGGCTGATAGCTAATTTAAAATAATGAAGCACGTAGCAAAGTTCAGATTAAGACCTTCCTCCAAAAATCACAGTACTACACCTAAAAATACCTATAAGCTATGCAAAGATGCTAAAATTAATTAAAAGCTATGCAGTAGCAGCACCGTAGGTCTAGCAAGTAAAACAAGTAAATCAATATGTTGCAAATGCGAGGGTCTTTTAAATACTAAAACAAACTAGCTCCTACGCGCCAACATTTACGCACCTGACGTGATCCTAAATACTCCACAGAACTACAGTTTCAATGCCCCACAGAACTACAGTTTCACTGGGAACTGTAGTTCTTGGGTATTTTCCCACTCAAGAATTTCCGAGGACTAAAATTGCAATAAACAACAAAGTAACATAGTGGAATCACAGCGTAGGCTGATAGCTAATTTAAAATAATGAAGCACGTACCAAAGTGCAGATTGAGACCTTCCTCCTAAAATCACTGTACTACACCTAAAAATACCTACAAGCTATGCAAAGATGCTAAAATTAATTAAAAGCTAGGCAGTAGCAGCAACGTGGGTCTAGCAAGTAAAACAAGTAAATCAATATGTTGCAGATGTGAGGGCCGTTTAAATGCTAGAACAAACTGGCTCCTACATGCCGGCGTTTATGCACCTGACGTGATCCTAAATGCTCCACAGAACTACAGTTTCACTGGGAACTGTAGTTCCTGGGTATTTTCCGGCTTGAGAGTTGCAGAGGACTAAAATTGCAATAAACAACAAACTAACGTAGTGGAATGACAGCGTAGGCTGATAGCTAATTTAAAATAATGAAGCACGTAGCAAAGTGCAAATTAAGACCTTCCTCCTAAAATCACAGTACTACACCTAAAAATACCTACAAGCTATGCAAAGATGCTAAAATTAATTAAAAGCTAGGCAGTAGCAGCAACGTGGGTCTAGCAAGTAAAACAAGTAAATCAAATGTTGCAGAAGCGAGGGCTGTTTAAATACTAGAACAAACCGGCTCCTACGCAGCGGCGCTTATGCACCTGAGGTGATCCTAAATACGCCACACAACTACAGTTTTACTGGGAACTTGGGTTCTTGGGTATTTTCCGGCTCGAGGATTGTTGAGAACTAAAATTGCAATAAACAACAAAGTAACATAGTGGAATCACAGTGTAGGCTGATAGCTAATTTGAAATAATGAAGCATGTAGCAAAGTGCAGATTAAGACCTTCCTCCCAAAATCACAGCACTACTCCTAAAAATACCTATAAGCTATGCAAAGATGCTAACATTAATTAAACGCTAGGTAGTAGCAGCAACGTGGGTCTAGCAAGTAAAACAAGTACATCAATATGTTGCCAACGTGAGGCCCATTTAAATACTAGAACAAACCGGCTCATACGCGCCGGTGCTTACGCACCTGACATGGTCCTAAATACTCCACAGAACTACAGTTTGATTGGGAACTGTAGTTCTTGGGTATTTCTGGCTTGAGAGTTGCTGAGGACTAAAATTGCACTAAACAACAAAGTTACATAGTGGAATCACAGCGTAGGCTGATCGCTACTTTAAAATAATGAAACGCGTAGCAAAGTGCAGATTAAGACCTTCTTTCTTTCTTTGCTTTTGAAATCTCTTTTTTCATTTGGACTTAGGGTTTATGTTCTTTCCTGGTTCTCTTCTTACCTGTCTAATAGAACCTTTTCTGTCTCCTGTGGTGGTAAGACCTCTTCACCTCTCCCTCTTGAGCATGGTGTCCCCCAAGTGTCAGTCTTGAGTACTTTCCTTTTTTCACTATATGCTGCACTACTTACGCCTATTATCTCCTCCCTCAGACTCTCCCATCACTTTTATGCCGATGACACGCCCCTCTTTCTATCCTTTTCTTCCTTCGCCTCGGAAATACATCATAACCTTACATCTTGTCTTTCTGCCTTCAAATCCTGGATGGCGATTCACTTTCTCACTTTAAACGCTGGGAAGACTGAGGTCTTATTCTTCTCGGCTAACACTCTTCACCTCACCCCACACCACTGTCCATTTATTTTCCGCTGTCTACTCTTTCCATCTCTCCTAATGCACGTAATCTTGGTCTTTATCTCAACTCTAATTTCTCGTTTACTCACCACATATCTCTCACGTCTTGCTCCTGTCACTTTAATCTCTATAATATTCATAAAGTTCGTGTTTCGCTTACTTTTCATGCTGCTAAATTTCTCATTTCTTCTCTGATTTTTTCTCACTTTTTTACTGTTCTGTCACGCTTTTTGGCCTCTCATCCTCTCGTCTTGCTCCTTTAAAATCTATTTATCATTCTTCAGTTTGTGTACTCTGTCTCCTCTCCTATCGTAATTCTATTACAGCTACTCTTGTTTCACTTGGCAGGCTACCTTTTCATGCTCAACTTAAATTAAAGTGTCTCTGTCCAGTCTTTAAATCACTCTATGGTCTAGCCCCTGGCTATAACTTGTATATTTCCATACTCCCTCTCAGTCTCTCCGTTCTTCCTCTCTTTTTCAGTTGAACGTCCCCACCCTCCTTGTGCCCAATCCCGTTTTCATTCTTTTCAACTCCCTGCTCCTCTTCACTGGTACGCTCTACCGCTTTCTCTTCGGTCTATCTCTGTCTACTCTCTCATGTTTCTTTGAAAAATCACCTTTCCATTGTTCCTGATTGTTAGCTACCAGATTTGATGCTCGACCAGGTTAACTGATCAATATTGTTGTACTGATTACTTTTAACTCTGTGCAGTGCTTTTGACAAAGGTGCTTTCATAAATACAATAAAAATACAAATACAATATACACATGTATATTCCTGAACAGCTGCTGCAACACAAAGCTCCAACAGACAGAGGTCGCTTTTTTTATCAGCACCTGTGGGTCAAATTGTTTATCATTGTGCCCAAGCAATCTGGTGGCAAGGTCATATATAAATAAATGCCATGCCTGTTTATAATGCAGTGGCTAATGCGATCAGACAATTAAAATGCCACAAACATTTGGATGTCATATTAGTTTCAGCGTGGTCACGTGGCTCATTCGTGACAATGCTGGTTGTGCATTATCCGTCATGCTTGGAGGTATCCACAGCAGCCATTTGGGGTCCTGCACAGGAAGCTTCTCCATGGTTTCCTTGAGAAGGCTCAACACCTTTTTGCAGGAAACATGAACCATCCCAAGGAACAGCCCTGGGAAAAGTGTTTCAAAGACAATCATGACATGACAATTTCCCTCTCACACTAGGGTGCTAATTACTGGAATCCTTTTAAAGTAGGCAGGCAGAGGAGGTTTGGAGTTAGAGTAGCCTAGAGGAGAGGTTTAGTCAAGAGAGGGGTTCCACCATCTTGGATTCTATTTAGGATCCCCAAGCGTCCTGGCCCCACTGCACTTCCTGCAGACATGGCACTCTGGGTATGACATCAGAAGGCAAAGGACACCTCTTAAAGTAGCCGGATTGGACCCCTGATGAAGGGCTTGCTTTGGACCAATCTGCTATATAGTATTTTGCCTTTATAAGCAAGGGAAACACTCGTCTTAATTAATGCATCTTTAGATTTCAAGAGAGGAAGGAATCACCTTCCAAAGTCCTCTGGAATAGAGATGGATCCAAGAAAGAGGAAAGGTCTTCACGTAACCTACCTGAAGGGCACATTTGTGGTGCCACTGATGCCTCCCAGCAACTCAGAAGCAATTCAGAACCCTGTTTACCAACTTGAAACACTTTCAAACCAGCTCAAATGTGCTCGACTCATTTCAAGCCACTATAAGACCAGAGGTGCTTCTTTTCACACTTCGCACAATTTAGCTGCTTTTTCAACATAAACTCAACCCAGTGAAGGGCATTGCTGCCTCAACTCGAATGACGACTCGCTGCCGTGGAAGCATTGACTCAACAGTAGCATTGTCTCGACCGAGCTCAAAAGCTGACTCGAGCCACGGAAGCCATTGACTCACCCATTTCAAACACAGATCTGATTCAGTGGAAGCATTGTCTTGGCCTGACTTAATTGCGAATTGACATGTTGGGAGCCATTGACTGGACTTGCTTCGAAAGCCGACTGGATCTACAGAGAGCCCCATCTCAAACCCGCTTTCATACCAACTTGCCATTGAAACAGCACAAATCAACCGTCTTGACAACGTTCAAATGCAGAAAAGTGACAAGATACCCAGCTTGTTTAGATTAACTTTTCAATATAAAACTTCTTGGCATTAATACGATAAGAATGACATTTAAAATAAAATGAAATTATTAATTTCAGTCAATATTAAGAAAATCAAAAGTACTCATGTTAAGACAAGTCCAGTTTCCTTTAAAAAGAATATAAAGCCAACAAAGTAGATCTTGAACAATAGTCAGAATGAACCTTTTCACAAAATGTTGCCATGGGTAATACGCCTGTGTTATTAACATGATTTCCAAGAAGATTATTTCTAACTGTCCTTAAAGCTGGACATTCACAAACCAAATGCTTCAAGGACCTTACAGGCCCGAAGCAGTGTCCACATGCTGCATCGTTTATGCCCTGCATTTTCCTTCTAAAACCATTCTCTTTTGTTGGCAAAACGTTTAGTCGGAATCACAGAAGGCATCTAGCAAAACCCCATGAAGGATATAAAAGCAAGTAGGGAGCACAGCATCCACTTTTTCTGTGACTTTCTTTTAACTCTTTATTTAACTTATATGACCTAGCTTCATCACCAGTATTGATCCAGTCATACACTCTACATTTCTTCCTGGCTATTCCATTTAAATTAGTTGATGCAGAGTCAAAAAATATGCAACTGGACCATCCCTTCTCTATATACTCTTAGTGTATCAATTTGTGCAAATACTGAGAGATGAGGTGGGCGCCTACTTTTTTAACATAGAAGGGTACTATTCCAGGAGATTTTATAATTTAGGAGTTTAGGCCTAATTCATGTTAAATAATCTACATTGGGTCTGGGCTAGGTAGGCCTAAAACGTTTTTCCATAGAAGCCCCTCAATGTAATCAAGATAGTTTGTCAATTCATGGGAAATGTATAATCCATAGAATACAATTGGAACCACCTTTGCTTAATAACATTTAAGTAATGGTTTAAAAGAAACCCTTCCAAGCTGGCAATGGAAGGATTTCCTTTGGCAAGCCATTTGTTTTACTTTGGTAACCAGCAGTTCGATTAGCAGAGTTTTGTTTGTTTTTTCTATCGTTAATGTAAAAGCCTAGATATTTAACGTTATGCACTTCCTCAATGTTCATTGAGTTAAGATACCAACTTGTAGATACATTTCTGCGCCCAGCATCTATTACCAGCATTTTATTTTTTATTTTAAGGTATTTATAGTCAAGGCGTTACGTATAGCGTAATGTCCAAAGGCTACCAATAGCTGCTGTATTCCAACCGTGGTGTGATCTAGAAACAGAATGTCGTCAGCATAAGTGACCCAAAAAATATGAATTCCCATAACATTTCAGACAAAAAGGGAAGAAATAACATTGGCGCCAAGATGCATCCGTGGCATAATCCATTTTCCGCTTTCAGCGGGACAGCCATCTGGCTACTCCAACCCATTCTGACTTGCAGGGTTACATTAGAGTGAAAGGAAACCAGTACTTCCAACAGATTTTTGGGGATACCCGTTAAGACATCATGAAGTAAAACAAAGACAACAGATTCAAAGTTCCAAATACAATTATTTATTAAATCAAATGCCAGGATGGTAGAAGGTATAACCTGCCCTATGCTATACTGGGATTTCCATACCTGAACAAAACTAAGGAAATTTGGTTTGCAAAGGTAGCAGGCGCCCCTCTCTCGATAGAACAAGGTTTGATAACCTGTTCAGTGGTTATTAACCACTTGAGAGTTCGCAGCCACTGCTTTTTCTCACTGTGCCTTTCAGGGGCAGTCCAGCACCGAAATGCAATGGCAATTCCAACTCTCAAGTGGTTAATAACCACTGAACAGGTTATCAAGCCTTGTTCTATCGAGAGAGGGGCGCCCGCTACCTTTGCAAACCAAATTTCAAGGAACCTGGGATTGGTAACCATAGGTCTCCTGGGGGCAACCAGACGTGTTCTCCCTCTCACTGTGCTTAGAGAGGCATCAGCTTCACCTCACTGATGATCCCCAACAAAGGTGAAACACATGTATGGGGTTGCTGGTGGTACTCTCGTGCAGGTTGGAATTGCCATTGCATTTCAGTGCTGGACTGCCCCTGGACAGGACAAAGACTGATATGCAAATGGATATTTCCCATCTGTGAAAGGCACAGTGAGAAAAAGCAGTGGCTGCGAACTCTCAAGTGGTTAATAACCACTGAACAGGTTATCAAGCCTTGTTCTCTCGAGAGAGGGGCGCCCGCTACCTTTGCAAACCAAATTTCAAGGAACCTGGGATTGGTAACCCTAGGTCTCCTGGGGGCAACCAGACGGGGTCTCCCTCTCACTGTGCTTAGAGAGGCATCAGCTTCACCTCACTGATGATCCCCAACAAGGGTGAAACACGTGTATGGGATTGCTGGTGGTACTCTCGTTCAGGTTGGAATTGCCATTGCATTTCGGTGCTGGAGTGCCCCTGGGCAGGACAAAGACTGATATGCAAATGGTTATTTCCCATCTGTGAAAGGTACAGTGAGAAAAAGCAGTGGCTGCAAACTCTCAAGCGGTTAATAACCACTGAACAGGTTATCAAGCCTTGTTCTATCGAGAGAGGGGCGCCCGCTACCTTTGCAAACCAAATTTCAAGGAACCTGGGATTGGTAACCCTAGGTCTCCTGGGGGCAACCAGACGGGGTCTCCCTCTCACTGTGCTTAGAGAGGCATCAGCTTCACCTCACTGATGATCCCCAACAAGGGTGAAACACGTGTATGGGATTGCTGGTGGTACTCTCGTTCAGGTTGGAATTGCCATTGCATTTCGGTGCTGGAGTGCCCCTGGGCAGGACAAAGACTGATATGCAAATGGTTATTTCCCATCTGTGAAAGGTACAGTGAGAAAAAGCAGTGGCTGCAAACTCTCAAGTGGTTAATAACCACTGAACAGGTTACCAAGCCTTGTTCTATCGAGAGAGGGGGGCCCGCTACCTTTGCAAACCAAAACTAAGGAAAGTCTGAGTCAAATAGTTCAACTTAAAAGTCTGTCTGTGTCCAAACCTTTCCTTGCCCTCACAACTAAAGCTAAACAATGTGTAGGGATGTCAATAGTAAAAGAAATGGTGACCAACACAAGTTATGAGCTTCGTCAAGCTCCTAGCTACCTGTTCAGCTTACCCAATTTCACAAAAGTTATACAAATGTTTTAAGATCACCCTTCTCAAGTTCAAGGCAATATAGTTCCACACAATCCTCTGGGTTCCCTTCCCCAGGTTCCAAGCAACAGAAAAGGGGCTTGAGGCTCTGTCTTCAAGACAAAATTTCAGTTCCTCAAGTCTCAGGGTTCCCTTCCCCAAGACATTAACGTAACAACTTGTATTGGTCTGTCTTTCAAGGTATTACACAACTCCAGGCCAACTTGACCCTCCATCTGGTTTGTGTCACCAGCTCACTTACAGTGCTCCTTCTTGGTTTACGTCAAAATGTCCTTGGCTTTCACAATTCAGGGCTCCCTGGTCTAGGCGCAGTTGTCAGCCCACAAAGGTCGCACAACCAGGAACCCTAGGCTCTTCAGCCCACACAGGTTCTTCTGTATCTGCCCTTGTGTTCAGTTTCACATTCACTTAACTTCTCCTTGTCAGGCTCTTGGCTTTATGTGTGGCTTCACACTCTCCTGGCTTCTCCAGGTTTAGCCCCTCGGCTTTGCCACAATGTATCCATTCATAAAGTTGACCTTGTGGTGGTCTGGTTTATGCCCCACCTTTCTTTCTCACTCTTTCACACTTGTGCTCTTTTCAGTAGGTTGTTTTCAAATGGGCACTTTCCCTTTCAGTGGTTTGTTTCAGTAATTAGCTTTCTCCTTAAAGTTTCATTCAATTCAATTTTTTTCAGTTATAAGCTTAAAGTTTAATTCAATTTGCATTTCGTTTGGTGACAAGTTTTCATTCAATTCGTTATTCAATGTGCATAAAGTAACTTAACTTCAAGTTTTCATTCAGTTCGGGACTCAATATATGTCACAAGGCACCTCATTCAATTCATGCGTAGCCACTAAGAGCACCCCCGGCTTTGAGGGACCTTGCTATCCACTCACCGGTCCTCGGTGCCCCTCCTCCGGCAGCTACACAGCTTCCATTCTGCTTCACTGGCAAGCAGGCCGGTCTCTGCAAGCCCTGCCCACACTCCGGGTGCTTCCTGACACGCACCGGAAGCTCTGCTCTTCTACACAGATGCGGACAGCATACTCTCTTCCCTCTCCTTTTCTCACAGGAAAAGCTTCTTTCTCTGCTTAACAGAGGCACCCACACCTGTGGCAGCCTAGCAGCCTGAATCTCCCTGGGCTCCACAGGTCTTCTGAGATATCGTTCGGCATCCTGGTTTCCTCTCAGGTCCCACCACAGCTGCCTCCTCAATGATGCAGGTCCCCTGCTGGTCTCTCCCACACAGGCCTCACTATTGCTCTCTTTGAACACCTGTAACCCCTTGATAGGTTGCAGATGTAGATTACTGTAGATCTCAGTCGCCTCTTCGTCACCCCAGTACTGTCAGAGGTCCTCTCCTCTCCTCTCCCCACCTACTCTATGGATGGTGCTCTCTGTCTCTACTATCGTTTCCAACTGCTTCTCTATCAACTATCCTGCTCTCCTCACTAAATCTGGTAGGAAAAAATATAAAAAGGACATCCTGGTCTCTAACCCAGGCCTCCCTATCACTGACACCTATACCAGTGCCTCCTCTAGGTAAACCCTCACTGACATCCTCTTTGTCGTTCCCTGGTCAGACCTATGGACTCTTCATATAGTCTCTGTGCTTTCTCCTCTCTCTTCTTCTCCCATAAATGGTGGCACCCGGTGGGAGGCTCTCCTGCCATCCCTCGACTCCTCTAAGGTCATCATAAATGTTTATCTGAATGGTACTGTCTTGCTCCAAGGCCCTAAGGGCAATCTTCTCCTCTTTCATAGATGCTTCCAGTACCTCATCAATTTCCTTCCTTCTTGTGCTGTCCCCTCGCTTCCCTCCATGGCTTCCTTGCCTCCCTCTGCTGTCTCCTCTTTGGCTACCTTGACTTCTCCTCCTGCCTCTTCTGCCCACCCTCAGGCTTCTTCTAGACTTCTGTAGGTCGTACCTCTCATTTGTACCCCTCCCCGGAAGTCTTTCAAGGACGGCAACCTTATCCATATTGCAACTATTAACTCCTGCTCAGCTGTCAAACACTCCTCTGACATCTGCCGCCTACTGGAAGAACTTGACCTCGATATCCTCGGTCTCACCAAGACATGGTTCACGGCCAGCTCTGTCACAAGCGTTGACACTCTCCTCCATGATGGCTACAAGATCCTCTCTGCACCCAGGTCCAACCGTTCCTGAGGGGGTGTAGCCCTGATCTTCCCCGAGTGGATTCCTGCCTCTGTCATTCCTACGCAGGCCTACTCCTCTTTCGAATGCCTCGTCCGCAGGCTCTCTCCGTCTCCCAGCAATTCCCTTACTGTGGCTACAATATGTCGGCCACCTGGTCAGACCTCCTCCTTCCTCTCTGAGTGGGCAGACCTCTCCTCTTGCATCCTGGTCTCGCGCACTCAACTCCTCCTTCTTGGAGACTTTAACATCCACCTGGATTCTTCCTGTCCTTCCTCTGGACTCTTTCGCAACCTCTGCAACTCTCTCTCACTCTCTATTCTCCCCTCTTGGCCAACTCACTCTGCAGGGCACACTCTGGATGTTCTGATCTCTTCAGACCTTTCCGTTTATATCCCTCTCTCCACTCCATTTAGGAAGGAGTGATCACTTCCTCGTTTCCTCCCAGCTCACCCTCTCCATCCCTCAGGCCAAGCCACCTTCAACAATGCCACCCACCTTCTCGGTTATCCGACCCATGAAGCATGGGTCAGTTGAGGCTTTCACAGAAACTTTCTCCCCCCCCCCCTTTAGCTGAGACTCACACACTGACACAGCCCTTTCCATGCTCCACTCTGCTATATCTGATACTCTTGATGTTCTTGCCCCTGTCATGAGGATCCGCTTGAAGCCCAAAGCCAAGTGCAACTACTGGTGTGACTTAGACCTTGTAACCCTCAAATGCAAGTTCAGGGTGGCTGAGAGGAAATGGTGTGCTTCCAGTACATCCTCTGACAAACTGGCCTGCCGCCTGCTCCAAAGGCAATACTAGCTCTCTGTACACACCAGGAAGAGAACTCACATCCAAGCCTGTGTCTCTGCGGCATCTAATAAATCAGCCTAACTCTTTAAAATCTGCAAGGAACTGGCCAATCCTGCTGCAGTCCCTACCTCTCCTGTTTCCTCCCAGGCCTTCTGCACAGCTCTGGCTTCTCATTTCATCTCTAAAACTCAGGACATCTCTCTTCCTCTCCCCCTCCTCCCTCCTTCTCTGCCTTTCCCCTGTTCTCCCCAGACAAGCTTTCTAGACAAGTCTGATCTATGAAAGTCTCGTTAAAACAGGTTCACCCATGTTCCTCCAAAACCATCAAGGACCACATTGACACCATGGCTCCTGATCTGGCTGACTTCTGCAACCACTCCTTTGCCACTGGAGTCTTCCCTTAACCCATGAAGCACTACCTTGTGCACCCCCTCCTTAAGAAACCCTCTGCCGACCTGTCCTGCCAGGCTATTGTCCAATCTCCATCACTCCTTTCCCGGGCAAACTCCAGGAAAAGCTGGCCATATCCCAGCTTAATCTTCAGACTGAATCTGTTGGTTGTCTCCATGACCATCAGTCTGGCTTCAGAGCTGCCAGAAGCATGGAAACCTTTCTCCTGCACATCCGTGAAGACCTGCTCTCCAACCTTCATTCCAACACCCCCTGTGTCCTCATCTTACTTGATCTCTCTTCGGCCTTTGACACGGTCAACCATGCCATCCTGCTCAACTGTCTCCATGATAAACTGGGTATCACTGATCAGACCCTGGTTTGGCTGACTTCCTTCCTCTCCGATCGACCCTTCCAGGTCCAACTTGGGTCCTTCCTCTCGTCTATCTCTACCTGTGTGTTCCCCAGGGGTCTAACCTCTCTCCCTGGCTGTTCAACCAATACCTGCCACTTCTTTCCCACCACATTACCACTCTCTGCCCCAACTTTCAGTGCTATGTGGATGACACTCAGCTCATTTTCAGGCTCCCTTCAGCCACCTCTTCTCACTCTCTCATCTCTGACTGTCTGTCTGCTATCCAGGAGTGGTGTGCCGCCAATGATATCTGCCTTAATACCAGTAAGACTGAGATTCTCCTCATCAGCACACCCACTCCCTCCTTTCCTGTCTCTCTGCGGCCGGCCTCTCTTGGCCCTCTTCCTGCTCCCACCTCTGAGGCTAAAAACCTTGGGGCCATCTTCGACTCCACACTCTCCTTCTCTCCTGATGTCTCTAAGAAGTCACACTACCAGTTGCACCTCCTCAGAGGTATTCTTCCTTTCCTCTCCTTCCCCCAGAAGCTTGCTGTCTCCAGAGCTCTAGTTCTCTCTAGGCTGTACCACGGCAACAGCCTCTTTTTAAATCTTCCTGCCTCTACTCTCTCCCCTCTGCAACTCATCCAGAACAGGACTGCAAGACTTTTCCTTGGCCTCAAGCTCAGGGATTCGTATCTCTCCAGGACTGAAATCTCTGCACTGGCTCCCAGTGGCTGCGAGGATTAAGTTCAAAACCCTCTGCATTGTCCACAAGGCCTTCTGGGGCCTGGGGCCTCAATACCTTCAACTCTCTCTTCCTAAAGATCTTCCTTCTCGCGATCTACGCTCATCCGCCTCCAACTCCCCCAGGGTCAGTCGCTTCTCCAAGCAATGAGTTGGTGGTAGATCTCTTTCTTCAGCTGGTGCCTCCCTCTGCAACAGCCTCCCTGTCTCTCTGAAAATTTAGGAGAATCATCTCCGGTTCCGGACCTTCCTCTGTTCCTCTGCTTTCTCTCCTCCTTTCCCCCGCTGAACTCCTGGCTGAAACTGAAACTGTACTGATCACCTTGTTAGACAGGAATTCATATCGTGCCTTCTTTATTGTATATATGGGCCTATACCCAGTCGCTCTGCGAAGAAATCCGCGTTGCAAGATTATGGCCTTATATCGATTTAGCCGCCATTTTGGGTTCATCCGCCATTTTGATTCTCACTCCAAAGTCACCCTGTGTTCTAAAATGGTGGACAGTGTTCTTCTGTTCGCAACATGGCCCTCTTGACCCCTAAGTGTAAGTTAATGCCTAAACTGCCCGTAGGCCAAATGTTAGGGTCATGTAATGAGACCTGTAGATCAAAGATTACCTGTGCCAACGATACTAATCCGCGAACATATATTAAGCACAATACTGTTTAAACACTGAATGCGAACACTCGTTTAACTACATTGTATAAAATATGTACGAAGTCTTAATGTCGAATCCAAATACACGCTGTTGCTATTGTAACCTATTGGAGTATGTTTTCAGAATAATCCATATGCCTATAGATGAATAAATCAGGGAGGAACTCGGCATGAACCCCTATCCCGAGAAATGGTTAACCTGCAAATGGGCTGGACATCATGATAAGAATTGTATAAAAGCACGAACATTCTGATGCACAGTCCCACTCACTACTCACACCGAACAGGGCTGGTATTCGCTGTGATGTACTGAGGGCCTCATAGCTATCTGTTACTTTGTACTTTGAAAACTGTTCAGTTGTAGAATAAAGATCTGTGTATCTTTGTAAACCCGCGTTTGGTGTATTTCCTTTTGGGGTACTCAGCCTCGATATTCTCTTTTTGCTCTTACAGATGGTGCCCGAATAGGGACCCTCAAGATTGATGCCAGCTCGTTGAAGGTTGACGTGGCTATCGGACCGGGATTGGACGGTGTAAAAGGGGGCCCCTTTCTTGGATGAGAAGCGACACCTCCGCAGCGCTGCACGGGCCGATCCCTGGAAGTTGAGCACACGGTCCTAGTCGGCATCTTGACGAGGGTCCATATATATCGAGGTGGGCAGATTTGCCGAAATCACCAAACACGTGGTACCTTTGTTAGAAATCTTTGTATCCGATCCGACCGCCTTCGGATTTGATCAGGTGAGTTGTGACCCGGTTCTTAAGTATCCTGATCATTTGTTTTGGGGCATTGTTCTTGCAAATACAATTATTGACAAGGTAACATCAGGAATCAGATATGCCTGGGAAATTGTCTGCCTGCTTCAGGGCATTATTCCGCAAGGACAGACAATCTTAGCAAGCTGGCCGATCGGCACCAATGGAGGGGCGCCGGCATGTACTATGTACTGTAAGCACAGCATTGGTAGTATAGTATTTAATGATATTTGGCACAGACAAACTAGACATGCTTCCGAACTTCAGTGGCCAATCAATGGTAGTTTTGAATTCCCTCGTATTGAATATTTAGAATCTATCTTATTGAAGAAAAAGGCTAGACCTGCAGCATTTGACGTATTACAGAATTGGAAGATTGAAGCTTTGCAGCAGCTCATGAGTAGAGAAAAGCATGCGCGCCATCATATGACGAACGCCGAAAAAGCATTATTATATGACCAAAATAAACAGTCTGAGTCAGCTAGGAATATGGTAGGGCTTTCTCACTTGGTATCCAGAAAATCTATCCTTCTAAAGACTTTCATGTTTCTGACGAACTTATCGATAAATTGTTAAATGAACGAAGGCCTGGTGCCACTGCACCACCTCCGTATGTTCCTCTTCCTGCTGCTTTGCCTCTCCCTGCTGTTATTCCTCCTCCTATTGTTCCTCCTGCTGTTCCTCTTCCTCCAGTCATTGTTCCTCCTTTTGTCGTTGCTCCTCCACCTGCTCCTCCACCTTTACCTGCTGTACCAGTAATGGCACCTTCGTTCCTTGATGTTCAAAACTTGCCTAGTCTTCCTCTTCCAAGTGGTTCTACACCGCTTGTAGTAGATCAGAGAGCGGGATCGAGGGTTGTAACACGTAATACTGTGTCTCCAGAGAAAAAACGTGAGTTAACTGCGTGAGCTAAGCATTGCATAGAGAAGAGTGATCAAGCTAATGTTTTTGCTACACTTTCTAATATAGACAATTTTCCTGAGAAAAACGTTTTTATTGAAGGATTAGGGATTCATTTATGTGTAATGTGGAACAGGTTAAATGATATAGATCTCCCAAAAGGATTGAGGGATCTGAATACCTTAGCGTTCTCTAGAGATGCTGCGGAGAAAGTACAAGAGCATGTTGAGAGGGTTCTTGAGTATAGAAGGGAGCTGGAAAAGTTAAGGAATGAAGACGAAGATGGTGATAGTTTGGACGTTATGTTCGTACAGAAGTGGTTCCTTCCTTGTTGTAAATCGACAAATGAGGAAATGCGGATTTGCAAAAAAGACGCGATTAGATGGATCTCAGACATGTCGATAACTCCTATTGAAGTATATGACACATATAGTCAGTATACGCCAGAAATGCAGAGGAAAGTGATACAGGTAATGGCAGAATACCTACAGGATGAGTGTGTAAAAAGAAAGATTAGTTGTCCCGCAGAGTTATTGAGTATTTACAAGAGAGCTTTTTCGTTTGACACTTCTTCGCTGCTTTAGTGCTCGATTTGGCTCTGTTGCTTAGTAAGTGTTCGGAGTTGCCAACTTTTCAGTTGCCGATGAGAGAGGTTCCTCCGACATATGTCCCGAAAGTCGAAGTTCCAGCTGATGCTGGAACAGGTGTACAAGCCCATGAAATTCCTGCACATTATGTGTCACAGTTTGTTCACGTCCCGTTCTCGAGACAGGAAGTGAACACCATTAAACAGTCTATTCCCGACATTAGGAAGAATCCGACAGGGTTCTACAAAGAAATAGAGTCTGTTTTGCAATCATCAGTATTCACTCTAAGTGATATTGATCTGTTATTTCCCGTACATCTGCCTGTTGATTTGTGGAAGCAGATTAGAACTGTGGATGATATACCAGGGTTAGTAGATACATAGACTAACATGGTTAGACTCGATGGAGAAAGGCCAGCTGGCGAAAGACTGCCTCAGGGGATACTAACTTTGCCTGACAGAAATTGAAAACTATAATTCCCGAAAAGAGAATTATTTGGGACAAGCTTATTGCCTGTGTCCAAGGGAAATCTGAGGGTGCTACCGAGTTCTTTAATAGGTTTAATAGGTTCAAACAGGTATTTTCAGATTTCAGTGGACAAGACTTAGGCACAGAGTCTGGGAAAAGATTATTTGTGGACAAATTTGTGCGTGGATTGCTGCCTGACATCCAGTCGCAAATTATGTCCTCCGAGAGAGCTTGGCAAGTGAAATCTCAATCAGAAGTACTGCACATTGCTCAGTACTATGAGAATCGTGTCAATAACGAAAAGGAAAGTCGAAAAGAGAAAAGGTGATTTGAAGACAAAAGTACTATTGCAGCAAATTGTTAGAGGCCCTAGAGGGGGTAATACGCAATTTAGATGTCAGTATATTCCACAAGGTAATGCACCCTTGGGTCCTGTAAACATTAACCAGTGTGCCTATTGTAGACAAGAGGGTCATTGGCGTGTGCAATGCCTGATCCTCCGACAGAGGTCAAATAACACATTTGGGAATATGGGTAGACGATCCAGAGGCCGCCCAGGTGTGGGGGGGGTCCTGGTAGAGGTCAGTTTTCACAGGATTCACAACAACCTTTTTCGCAGGACAATCAGGCATCGAGTGTGGACAATAGAAACATTTTTGATCATCCTTCTGCAGCTTACCTCTCTGAAGAACTTCCTTTTGATGACATTCTGTTTCTCTAGGATTGCCAGAAACAGGGTTTGGAACCAACGCCTATTCCTGTTAATCAGAAAGGTCCCTACGTTGAAATGTTAGTGGGAAATAGGAAACATCTATTCTTGATAGATACAGGGGCACAGAAGTGTTCCATTGATCATTCTCTGGTTCCAAACATTCCACTGTCGGGGCAAACCAATGTTTCTGTAGGGTTTTCTGGCACACCAGTTGTTTGTCCGGTTTCTTCGCCAGTACCTATTTCTTTGGGTCCCTTTACGGACCATTATCCATTCCTTTTGACTACGTGCAGTAATTTACTGTTCCCCTGACGGAGTGCGTTTGACGATTTCACCACAGCAACTTTCTGTCTCTCAATTCTTGATCAGACCTTTGCCGCCAAAATTTAGTGATGTTCCGAAGTGTTTATGGGCTATTGACGATAATGATGTCAGTGTTTTACAGATTGAACCTGTTAAAATTGTCTTGAAACATGGAGTAAAGTTGCCACATATTCCTCAGTATAAGATCTCGGTCGATGGTGAGCAAGCTTTAAAATGCATTGTCTCCGATTTTGTGCACTGAGGGGTGATTGAGGAAATTGCAGGAAGTTTGTGCAATAGTCCGATTATGCCCGTGTACAAGAAAGGCGATAATGCAATTCCCTTTCATTTCATAATTGATTTGCGTGCCATCAATAAGATTGTTGCTCTACAATTTCCAATTGTTCCTGATGTGACAACAATATTAACTATGATCCCGGCTTCAGCTACTTACTTTAGTGTTGTGGATCTGAAGAATGCTTTCTTTAGTATTCCAATACACAAAGACAGTAGATACTTGTTCGCGTTCACCTTAGGGGGACGTTCGTTTACCTTCACCCGTGCACCACAAGGTTACACGGAAAGTCCAAGCATCTATAGTAGGGCTTTGAAAGAGCAGCTCGATACCCTTGAGTTGCCCTCTACTTGTACACTGCTTCAATATGTTGATGACTTGCTTTTAGCTGCTGACTCACAGAGCGCTTGTAAAGAGGGCACTGTGTTGTTACTTATTCACTTGGCTAAACATGGACACAAAGCTTCGCTTAAAAAACGTCAATATTGTTGTCAGGAGGTCGCCTATTTAGGCTATCTCCTGTCAAAGGAGGGAAGAAGGTTGACGCCTGAACGGATAAAACTAATTTCTAGCATGTCTGTCCCAAATACGCAGAAAGAAGTTAGAGCCTTCATAGGAATGGCTTCTTACTGTAGGCAGTGGATCCCCAATTTCTCACTAGTGATCAAACCAATGTTGGTTTGACGAAGAAGGGCATTTCTTTGCCATTGCCGTGGAACTTGGTACACCAGCGTGCATTTGATTTGCTCAAGACTGCATTGTGCTCGGCACCAGTTTTGAGCACACCAAACTACAAAAAGGCATTTGTGTTGTATGTGCATGAATGTGATGGATGTGTTTTGGCTGTATTAACGCAGGAACATGGATGGAAGAATAGGCCATGCAGCTACTTTTCTTCCGCCCTTGATCCTGTAGCACGCGCTTTGCCAAGATGTTTGCGAGCTGTCGCCGCTGCTTCTGGGTCTGTAAAACAGAGCGAGGGAATGGTCCTAGGCCATCCTTTAACCCTAATGGTACCTCACTCTGTAGATGTTCTACTGAACAGAACTTAAATGCAAAACCTCACCTCTGCACCATTAACGAGATATGAATTGATCTTGTTTTCGCCGCACATACAAATTAAGAGGTGTTGTGTTATTAATCCGGCTGAACTTTTACCTTTCCCGCAAGGTACTGCTTGCAGTGACGAAGAGTCACATGACTGCCTTTACATTACCGAACAAGAGACAAACGGTAGAATCGATCTGAAAGATACTCCTTTGAACAATCCACAAGGGGAGCTGTTTTGCGATGGCTCCTGCTTCAAACTCCCGGATGGTACATCCACAGCTGCTTATGCAATCACTACATTGAGCACGGTTGTGGAAACCAAGAGAATAACTCATAACTTCGCGCAGGCCACAGAGATTATAGCATTGACCCGAGCTTGTGAACTTTCCGAAGGGCTTACAGTGAACATATATACTGCCATTCAGTATGCCTTTGGGGTGGTTCACAACTTTGGGAGACTTTGGTCAGAAAGAGGTTTCTTGACTTCACATGGTACAAAAATCCAACATGGCTCCTTGATAGTACGGCTACTCTCAACGCTTGCACTCCCTACTCAGCTAGCTATCATAAAATGCGCAGTTCATCAGAAGATTGTAGACGATGTAGGAAAAGGGAACGCTTTTGCTGATCGGACAGCCAAACAGACTGCCACTGATCCCTCTTCAGACATGTATACTTCAAGGGAAGCCACAAATGCCCGTACTATGGATGAGGGTATTGATTCCGTAAGGGATATCCAAGCCGATGCCACGTTAGAAGAGTCCAAGAAATGGGCTGAGGGCTTGGGGAAACTTGATGATGATGGGTGGACAAAGTTGAAGGGAAGTGGTTACTTCCTTCCTGACGCATATATTATGATGATGGTTGTTATGGCTCATGGTCCCACACATATATGTGCTCGTAAAATCACAAAAATGTTGCAAAAAGTATGGGTAAATGACAAAATCTCAAAAGTAGTTGAACGCTTCGTTCAGGAATGCATGATCTGTTTACAGCATAATGTGGGAAAGCGCACATCAACTTCTAGGGGTAGTTTTGGCCCACCTTCTGTCCCCTTTGAGGTCATTAATTTTGATTGTATTGAGATGGAGCGTTGCAACAATTTTAAATATGTGTTAGTCGTTATCTGTGCTTTTAGCAAATGGGTTGAGGCTTTTCCTGTCAAAGATGCTACAGCTATGACCACGGCAAAGACTATTTTAAAGGAATACTTCCCGAGATTTGGGTTACCAAGAGTCATCTGGTCGGAGAATGGTCCACACTTTATCGCTGCTGTAATTCTGCAGATATGCATGTGATTGCAGATCGATAAACGGTTCCATTTGGCTAGACACGCTCAGAGTGCTGGATTAGTGGAAAGACACAACGGCATCATCAAGATCAAGCTCGCTAAGACGTGTGCCGTCACCAAACTAAAATGGCCAGACGCCTTACCAATTGTGTTGTTATCTATGCGAATAACCCCTCAAACTAAGACTGGGCTCTCTCCCTTTGAGGTGGTTATGGGGAGGCCTGCTAATATTTGGAGTGTTCCGAAGTGTCGTTCTTTGCGAGATGTTGAAAGGGTACTTCTCTTTGACTACTGTAGCCAGTTGACTAAAAATGTGTATTTGATTTATCACCAGGTGTGCGAGAGGCTTTACCTGAACGGTATGAGGGTCCCGGTCACAGCAAACGACCTGGGGAGTGGATCCTCGTGAAATCATTTGAGCGACCTTCTTGCCTCGCAACACGTTGGCGGGCCTGTTCCAAGTTCTGCTGGTCACACCGACTGCGTTGCGGGTAGCAGGCCGGAAGAATTTGATTCATGCGTCACATACCAAGAGGATTCCACACCCAGTGCCATACGATACAGAAGAAGAAGAACCCCTCACCAATGCTGTAATCAACGGTCCCGAAGCAGCAACCAGCATCGAGAGTGCATCGGAGACTCTCCCTGAGCCCATGAGGTCTGGAGAAACAGCCATTTCATCTCCACACTCTCCAACCATTTTGTTTCCGGAAGTTGTCCCTAATCGTGTCCCTAACCTTGCTTCCGCTCATTCAACACTTCCAGTGGGAAGTGACGACATGTTGCTCACGGATCACTCAGGACCAGGGATCACAAGGTACGATCTGCGCCTGAGGAAATAGATTTACTGCACGGTTCGGCTGTGCGATCGAGGAAAATCATCGAAGGGCTTGTCTTGTTGGCCCGATCAATTGTTTGTAAGGGGATTCTGTTGGCTAGGGTTTGTGGAAGGACTAAGAAGACGCTCGGCCTGGAGGTCGCCAGCAAAATAACATTGGAGCACTCGTTTGAAGACTACAATGCCTGCAACCGCTTCCGCTCGTACAGGACTGATAAGAGAACGTGTGACCAGCTGCAAAAATGGACAATCGAGTATTTGGGCCCCGAAAACATACTGCTGTTTTGTGATAATGTTAATTGGTTTTACAAAAGTCATTGTCTTAGGTTTCTGGTATCTAGAAGAAGTACATCCGGTTGAGAATGTGTTGCCTACTGAAAATGTACCTTCTGTTTCTACTCCTTTCGTGCATCTGCACACTATATCTCCTAGAGACTCTCAGCACAGACAGAGTTATCATAAAAATACACTATTACTCATTATGAATGCTACACATGCCATTTTTAACAAATCTAATTGTTGGGTCAGTTCACATTTACTGCAACACACGGATAAGGGGCTAGGTTGGTATATTCATCCTTTACCTTTGACAACTGCATGCTATGCTTCTCTTAGAGCACTATTCTTTGACTGGTGGAACGATAGCATCTCAGGGAATTTCGAAGGGACTAATCTGAATAAGTTTGAAAAATGTGTTCTGACGCCCCTGGGATGCTCGCTCTTTGCAAATAGGCGTAAGCTTAATGTTGCTTCTATTTGGCCTTCTGATAGACTGTCTCGTCCTTTTCAATCTTTGATCTCTTTCAAGATGGCTCCTATAGGCAATAAGGATGCCACGCCTCCTTCCTAGACTGTTAATCATAGCCCTGATTCAAGTTTCTTTCTGCATACAGAGGAATGGTACTCAGTCAATGGGTGATTTTAAAGGTTGCGCCAACGTTGCGAATTTGACTAGTGAGGACAGACCTTTGTATGTAGGCGAACCTGTCTACTTTGTTTGCGGTAATGTATCATTTCCATGGTTACCCAGGGATTGGCAGGGAACTTGTTACTTAGGAATTCTGTTACCCTGGGTATTCATAGCCGGTACTGTAGAAATCTCAAAGGCTCGTCCACGGCGAGACGAGAATTGTGACACTTCAGCACAAGTTCTGGGTGATGTAGCTAAATCTTTTGTGCCATTTTGGGGACAAATAATGAACTCTGAAGCTATCAGGAGACTAGCGAGAGTACTGGAGAGGACGATCAACCGGACCACTGACATACTCTATAATATGACTCTAGAACAGAATGCAACAAGGTTAGTAGCACTTCAGAACCGGATGGCATTACATGTCATCCTGGCTGAAAGTGGTGGGGTATGTAAATGTGTGGGGTCCGCTTGCTGTGTTTTTGTACCAGATTCCTCCCCAATTATCTTCAAGGCAATACAGAATCTGCATGTCCTAAATTCAGAAGTGCATGTTCCCGAGGGAAACTGGGATCTTAGCGCTTGGTTCTGGGACTTCTTGCGATCTTGGGGATGGAAACTACTTTCGGTCTTGCTGATTATCTTAGGTATTATGTTGTTTCTTTGTTGTTGTATACAATGTCTTCCTGGTATATGTTCGATGCTAGGAAGATGTTGCGCACAGGCGATGGGTACATTAGGACGCAAAGTATACGCCCCAGAGAAGAACTCCAATGAATATATGCTGAAAGAAATCTTAGTAACTGATCTTATGGCAATTGATATCTCCGATAGTGATTCAGGTTGTATGGACATTGAGACCTGGAGTTACTCGTAAAGTGACTAGAAGTAGTTTAGCGCTTGGCTTAGGCCAAAAGGAGGGTTGGTTAGACGGGAAATCATATTGTGCCTTCTTTATTGTATATATTGGCCTAAACCCAGTCGCTCTGCGAAGAAATCCGCGTTGCAAGGTTCTGACCTTAGATCGACTTAGCCGCCATTTTGGGTTCATCCGCCATTTTGATTCTCACTCCAAAGTCACCCTGTGTTCTAAAGTGGTGGACAGTGTTCTTCTGCTTGTAACATGGCCATCTTGACCTCTAAGTGTAAGTTAATGCCTAAACTGCCCGTAGGCCAAATGTTAGGGTCATGTAATGAGACCTTGTCCTTCGTTGACTAATCCGCGAACATATATTAAGCACAATACTGTTTAAACACTGAATGCGATCACTTGTTTAACTACATTGTATACAATATGTACGAAGGCTTAATGTCGAATCCAAAGACACACTGTTGCTATTGTAACCTATTGGAGTATGTATTAAGAATAATCCATATGCCTATAGATGAATAAATTAGGAACGAACTCGGCATGAACCCCTAGCCCAAGAAATGGTTAACCTGCAAATGGGCTGGACATCATATTAAGAATTGTATAAAAGCACGAACATTCTGATGTACAGTCCCACTCACTACTCACACCGAACAGGGCTGGTATTCGCTGTGATGTACTGAGGGCCTGATAGCTATCTGTTACTGTGCCCTTTGAAAACTGTTCAGTTGTAGAATAAAGATCTGTGTATCTTTGTAAACCCGCATTTGGTGTATTTCCTTTTGGGGTACTCAGCCTCGATATTCTCTTTTTGCTCTTACAACCTGGCTACCCTCTGTTCTCGTGCCATATCCCGTAGCTGCCCTCTCCCTTCGCCCTTGCACTTTCCCCTTCCCCACCTCCCCTTCACTTGCATGATCTCAATGTCCCCTGGCCTAGTAAGATCGTTGTCTCTGTTTTGCCTCTGTTCCCCTCCCTTTCCACATCACTCCTTGAAACCCTTGTGTCTAGGTGCGTTATAAATGCCATATCATATCATATCAAATGAGGGGAGAGGTTTTACAATAGCCTATAAAGGCCGGGAGAGGGTTAGATTGGTCATAAATAGGGAAAGAGGATACCATGTCTCCCCACTCCCAATCCCCAAGGACCACCCACCCTGGTGATCCTCCCTCGCTTCTCCACCCCTAGGGTCAGGATCCAAAAGCGATGGCCTTTCCCTGGCCACATGGGAAGAAGATCCAAGGGAAGTAGGAGTGAGGATACCTTCAGGTTTCTCCCATACCCCAGATCTTAAGTTTTTTCCACAGCAAGTTTTGATTCACTTTGTCAAATACCATTGACAAGTCGATAGAGATTGTGTATAGCTGTGGCACTTGCTTTCTCCATTCTCTCTGCTGAAGATAGCTAATTGATATTGATAATGATATTTTATTTCTATCGCGCTCGTACACAAGTGTTTCAGAGCGCGACAAGGCAAGGGAGGGGAACAGGGGAGAACAAAACAGCGATCTTACTAAGCAGAGTAACATTGAGAATGGGCAAGTGCATTGGAGAGGGGGGAAGTGGAAAGTGCGAAGCAGAGGAGAAACAGATAAATAACAATAAATAAATAATAAAGGCAACAAACAGTGGTATTGCAGCCAGCAATTTGCAGGTGCTAGGTTTAAGGCAGCAGACAGGGTAGGTCTGATAAGTGCAGGATGTAAAAAAAGGGGGGGTTATGGGTACATATACAGACCCCAGTGCAAGGGGTGGCCAACAGGCAGTGCAGGAGGGTGGCAGGGTGAGCAGGTACCTGGATCCGGAGGACAAAGGGTGGCCAGGTGCACAGTGCCAAGAGAGAACAGATCAGCAGTGGAGAGGGGGAGCGAAGGCAGAAGAAAAGAGGAAGGTCTTGAGGTGCTTCTGGAACCGGAGATGGTTCTCCTCAAGTTTTAGAGTGGCAGGGAGGCTGTTGCAGAGGGAGGCCCCAGCCGAAGACCGAGATCTATCCCCAGCTTGTTTCTTTGAAAAACGACTGACCCTGAGGTAGTTAGAGGTAGAGGAGCGAAGAGCTTGAGAGGGGAGGTATTTGCGGAGGGATAGCTGAAGGTATTTTGGACCCAGGCCACAGAAAGCCTTGTGGACAATGCAGAGGGTTTTGAATTTAATCCTTGCATCCACTGGGAGCCAATGGAGAGATTTCAGAGCTGGAGAGATTTGATCCCAGGGCTTGAGGCCAAGGACAAGTCTTGCAGTCCTGTTCTGGATTAGTTGCAGAGGGCGGAGAGTAGAGGCAGGTAGATTTAGAAAGAGGCTGTTACAATAGTTCAACCTAGAGAGAACCAGAGCTTGGGATACCATGAGCTTCCGGTGGAAGGAGAGGAAATGCAGAGTACCTCTGAAGAGGTGCAGTAGGAAATGTGACTTTTTAGAGACCTCAGAGATGTGGGCGGAGAAGGAAAGGTGTAGTCAAAGATGACCCTGAGGTTCTTAGCCTCGCAGGTGGGGGTAGGAGGAGGGCGAAGGGAAGCCGTCCAGAGAGTGAGGGGATAGGATGGTGAAGGTGATCCGATGAGCAGGATCTCTGTCTTGACAAAGCCTGCTGTAGTTGTTCCCACCCCTTCCTGAAAGCCAATTCGATTTGGATTCAAAATGCCAGAGGAATTAGCCCATGCTGTAATGTCAGTTGCTATTAAGGATGCAAATATCTTTGACACTGGGTCTAAGAGTGCTATGTGCTTATAGTTCAATGGGTTGCATATGTCCACCTCCCTAAAAATAGCCACAACATTTGCAGTAAGCCATCTATCAGGAAACCTTTTACGAGTAAGCGCAGATTTCAATACTCTGAATAAAGTATTTGACCAGAAATTTGTGTCACTCTTGAGCACCCATTACATAGTCTTCCCGGCTTGGTGCTCTTGAGTGGCTCTGCTTTCTAATGATGTTACCTATATCTTCCTGGTCAAAGTTCCAAGATGGTGAATATGTTGAATATGTTCCCACTCACTTAGCACAGGGCTCAGACTATAAAAAATAGATAAGTGTACTACCCATGTGTTGCCTGAAATAGGGACTCCTGTAAAACAGACTGATTTATATCTCATTTGTTAATAGTCCTCCAAAAACAAATCTGTTATTTTTTAAGATGGCGGATAGAATTTTCTCGCCTTCCCTTTGGTGTTTTAACACTCGCAACCTGTCCGTCTTTGATTTAAAATTATTTTTTTCCTGTTTTATTTTTAAAGGTCGTTCATTAAGGGGCACGATGGAGTTTTTATATAACGGACGTTTTCCTGAATCTCTGGAACATTTGCTAACCATCCGACAAAACCTAACACAAAACCTAACACCTTTTACCTTGGCAATTGTCTCGTCCAATATCTCCGTAAATGCTATATTTGGGACTGGCCCTTGATCGAAGATTTCGATGGACCTTTGCCATTCATTTGTAAATGATAGCATAAACTTCCCCATATTTCTGTTGTTTCATGTTAGTCGATTTTTTGCCCTTTTAATTATCAAATGATCATTTATATTTGTGTTTGTTCCTACCCTAGAGCAGACCACTCTACCTCTCAATAAAAACTGATCATTGGGGCTTGCATTGATGACCTCAAACTGTGCAACACTTTGGAACAAAACTTCAGAAATGTACTGAAAGTAAACTCTAGAGGTCAGCTTATCCTGATGCCAAATAGTACTGCCATCTAAGTCGCCCTCAACATTCCCACACGTGGAAATAAATTCCATTCAAGAATGATTTCCACTTCCTCCTCCTCTGCGTTTATGTTAATTCTGTGTTTCGCCCTTTACCTAGACAATCAGCATTAAAATCCCCAGCCAATATCACGTGGTCATCCTTTTACATTCTGGTTATACATGAAAAAGTGCTCCAAATGCTTCATGATGGTATTTTGGCTCAGTTCTTTGTAGTTAGCATACACATTTAAAATTAGAATAGACCCAAATTACTTTGGGTTAGCAGACTCGCAACTTGAATGCAGGGTGGGAAAGAAAATACCTGGTTCATTCGTTCATCTATTGTTGGCTTATTGCTACCATCTGCCCCCCACCAGGCCTCCCATAATTATTTCCTATTGCCATTTGTTGACAACCCACATACCCTTCTATGATTACCTCCTTAGAAAGGACTCCTGAATCATGATTAATTGGGTTTCCCCACATTTAGTAATTGCATTATCATAGGAAAATAAGTGAGTGAAGCATCGTGAGTTCCAACTAATAATATTACAATCTTGATCTTACTATGTGTGCCACTGTGGCCCCGATTCTCAACTAGGTGTTAATTACTGCAAAAGTTGTATAAAGGCTTTCCGTCATTTTCAGTGATTAACGCCTATTCTAAAGCATGTGCATTTTCCCGAGGTTGCACAGAAAGTGCCACTTTATGGAACGTGAGCACAGCTTGCTAGGATTGGTTGGAAACCAACCTAGCAACCAGCATTTTCGGAAAAACCTTCAATTGCATGACTATTCTGGTGGCACTCCTCCACAATAGCAACAGGCTGAAATCACCACAGATATATACAGTACCTCTTTGATGCCGGTCTGTATCACTGTTGTAGAGGAGTGACACCAGAATAGAGGAAGGGGCTGACATTATGTGTATGAGGGTGATTGTATAATCGCCCCATTGAGGAGCTCTCAGGTAGTTAATTTTGTTTCAATCTAATTTATCTGTGAACACCCACTTAAGCAAACTATTTATTTCACCACTACATTTTCTTTATCCACAAAGAAGCGTGCTATAAACATTGTGGTTCACCCTGGCAGCAATTTGAGTACCTGCAGGATCTTAGCATGGTGGTATAGTTGCATGAAAATATCAGCACAGTGGTACCAATTCAATTCCAATAAAGTAAGGGGTCAGGCATTTTCGTATTCTGTCACCCTTACTATCCTACTATTTATTTAATTTAACACTAACTCACTATACTTGACAATGTGCAGAACTAAGGGAGGCATTCCCCATGTGAAGCGTTTAAAATATTGTCCTAGGTGTACTCGGCAGCACTTTCATTAAATTGTGATTACTATGCAATTTTATGAAAATGTTGCCAAGACTGCAATATGCCTGTTAACACAGAAAACAGACGAATTGCAGACAGAGAACTCTGGTGCACTGCGCTGACGCCCAGGCCCACCTCCCGAATAGGCCTGACGCCTGGTTGTCAGTAAATGGTACAGGGAAGCATGCTGTTTAGCACGCTCAGTGCACCAACATATGAATTGGGCCCTGTGTCTCTAATTACATCAAACGCTGATACCCACACCCAGTTTCCTCCAATGTTACTTTGTCGATTTTGTTCTGAAGATCTTTGTTAAGGTTGACATATGCCTAAGTTAAATGTTCATTCAATGTAGAAGTTGTTAATGGCTGGATGTCAAAGCTCCTCAATCTTAGTTCATTTAAGAAGGAAAAAAGATAAAAGATATCCTTGTACAAGATTCAATGGTATGTTAATAATTATGATATCTAAGTTGTAATCATCGAAAAGATCCACCCTTATGATGTCTCTAAAAGTAATAATTCTCAGTGCGGGGATCTCATGTAAGGTGGCCAAGATTGTGTTCCGATTCAGATTGAGATCGATCTTGTTGTGGAATAAATGTTCTATGACAAAACTATTTTTAGAGTCGATCCTAGACGTGGTTTGATTTGCATAAGCCATACCGTTCGTTGGTCTACCACCAACCTCTAGCACCCTTTTATTCATGGTGGTCATGGGCGGACCTGAAGACTCCTCAGAATCCAAAGAATTAACTTGGGTACAGATATTTATTTTTTGATTCTCCAGTGGATTAGTTATTTGTACTTGATTAGACGAGGTTAAGATAATTTGATATTCCCCTTGAGCACTACTAAGATATCTGCACTTGAGGCAATTCCCATACATGATCTCCACTGGCAACCTTTCTCTTTGAGTTTCCATTTTGCATCGACCTGGGGCGATTGTAGTCTGATGGTTGACTGTAATGTCTTACTCAATTGGCGCAGACTAAAGATTCACTTTTCTTTTTTTTCCAAGTATGGCAGCCATGTTTGTGGCCATACTCTTGCACTTCATAGACTTTTCTGATCTATGTGAATTTGAATCTTTTTGATCTACCTTGTCATCCTTTACTTAGAAAGTGCACACAGAAATTTCAGGTTGGACCCATTCTTTATTTTTCATCTCTTCTGATTTGTTTTTTTCCTGAATATGTTGTGCAACTAAATCACAATGAATTATCTCACTGCACTTCAGTTTCTTCTGTTTACTGCATTTCTCAGCCGCTCCCAGCATGTTAGTCAGTTCATTATGTCCTCCTACTTCCATTATTACCACGCTTGCCTGGTTGGATACTAATTGACCTTTTCACAACTGACCTCGGGAGAATTGACCTTGGGAGAATGTACCTAATTTAGAAGGTCAATTAGGACATATATGCGGTGGGGAAACCCCCGCAATCCACCACCCAATCCAAAATCCCCCGCAACCCTCCACCCAATCCCCTTATATTATTTATAAACCAGAACCAACTCAATACATATATAAAATAACTAAAATAATATAAAGGTCAATTGTGCAAAAGGTCAATTGTAAAAGGTCAATTTGGGTAATACCGCTTGCCTCACTCAATCTTTCCTCAGATGGTATCTGTGCAAGTCTAATGAATTCCTCCATTGTTGATTGCGAGAGGGGGCTGTCATCAAGAGGGTTTCGAATGTTATCTACAACTGCTAAATCCGTGCCCACTGGTGTTAATGTTTTGGTCAAGCAGTGAGGACTTGTCAACGTTACCAGGCTGGCCTCAATACTGGACAAATAATGATTCGTAATTTCTAAATTACCTTGCAGATCACTCAATGACGTGGCATGTTGTTTTATTTCGTGAGTTCCAAAAGAATGCTGGGGTGTGTTTGCACCTCTCGCTTCAATAATTTAAAAACATAGATGAAAGAGTTCAAGACAAAACTGAATGCTGCAAGAGTTGTATCGCTGGGACCCTGTGAGTGATCAGTATGTTGATGTAAACTCGGTGAGAAAGGTTTAATTCTTTCATCTGTTACTTGTATATCATTTAACTGATCCAAAATGACTTGAGTACCCACTTCTGTAACATTGGAAATGGGCCTCAAGTTGAGCATCATACACTGTGCTTCCACCATTTGATTTATTAGTTTAGTTTAGTTTAGTTTAGTTTAGTTTAGTTTAGTTTCGTTTCGTTTCATTTCGTTTCGTTTATTTATTTGTAGAGCGCACCAAGCCCTGAGGTATCTGGGCGCTTATCTTACAGGTTACAAAGTAAAGAAAACAATCATTATACAAATTACAAAGTTACAAATATACAACAAGTTTAACAGAACAGTAGCGTTGCCAAGGTGGGCTTGACAAGCATAATTACAAATTTACAATAGTTAAGTTGTAAGCAGGTCTATACATATAACAATTACTGGATTGGTGCATTGCATTACAGGGTGGGCAGTGTCATAAGGAGTTACTACTTTCTTGCTCGATTAGCCATAACTTTATGTTTTTCCTGAGGGTTGCATCTGGTTTCAGAGCTGTGTTGCGATCTCGGGATGTTCAAAGCTGATCTGATTGCATTGTTTTGTATTACTTGCATCTTATTTAGGTTCCATTGTATGGTGCCTAGATTTAGTGCATTGCAGTAATAAAGTTTTGAAAGGACTAAGGCTCTAGCTAATGTGATACAATTTGCTGTGGTTATGAATGGTCTACATGCAGTGATTAATTTACAAGTATAGGCAGAGGAGGAGGCAATTGCATCAGTTTGTCTTGTTAATGAGAGAGTAGAGTCGATGTAGATGCCTAAGGTTTTTACATCCTTAGAGATTTTGATTATGTTTCCATCAATGTTGAAGGCAGTGAATTGTTCATCTAGATGTTCAAGTTTGCTTGGGATCCAAGGAGGAGAAACTCTGTCTTATCATCATTAAGGCAGAGTCCATGCTTGGCCATCCAGGCTTGCATAATGAGGTAAATGTCTTTAAGTGTTTTGCTGTCTGTAACATAATCGCCAGTGATGGGGATGAGTATTTGGGTGTCATCAGCGTAATTAGTATAGGTGACACCCAAATAGTCAAGATAATCAAACAATGGCTTAGTGAACACATTATAAAGTGTTGGTGGCACGCAGGAACCTTGAGGGACACCACAAGTGATAGGTGTTGGTTCTGCAGAGGCTGAAAGTGCAAAGACTCTCATAGATATATTATTTAGGAATGACTGGATCCAAGCATTTGCTTTATCCGAGAAATGGGCAGCAGATGTTAGATGGTTGCAGAGGACTTTATGGTTCACTAGGTTGAACGCAGCTGACAGGTCTAGTAGGAGGTGCAGGGCCAGTTTGCCTTTGTCTTTTAGGGCTTGAATTTGGGTCTCAAGGTCAATCAGTGCAGTTTCAGTCCCGTTGTCATGCCCCGATGGACAGACGCCTGTGGGATCGATGGCGTCTGAACAGCCATTCTAGTGCCGTCACGATTCATCGGTGATGCACTTTAGCGGTCTAGTTGCGTGGACATTGCCCGTCGGAAGGTATATTGTTCCTCCCTTCCGGCGGACAGCACGTTGCAACCCTTGGCTTGGCATTTTGCTTTTCCTCTTTGGGAGGCTCTGCTAGTGTTTTTCCTGTTCTGTACACACGGTACGCTGCTTATCCCACTCCTTTCTTTCTCCGATTCGGCGGCCTTTTGCTGTTTCTCCCCCCTTTTCGCTCTCTCCATGCTTGTGACTCCTCCCTCGCTCGCTACTCCTTTCCTCCCTCTTCCCTACTTTATACTTACTCCTTTGCTTTCTTCTGTGCTTCGCGCGATTCCAACATCTTGTTGGCACCCTCGCTCCCTATTCAACACCCCAGCAAGTAAATCTACGTGGCTGTTTCTCCGGCAACACAGTCTCCACAGATACTTATAGGAAGAACTAACACGGCTTACACATACAAGGGGTTTTTTGTTCCTATGGGCTTTTTCCCTTATTCTGGCTGTTCCGGAATGGGGCCCCTGGGTCGTTGTTGCCAACTCCCACGGTGGCTTCATTCTGTGGCAAGTCACACCCACCTATAAAAAAAAAAGAATTTGGGAGAGGAGACTTCATGAACTGCAACAGAAGGATTCCGATTCAGGTGAGGAGGAGGGGAGTTCACTACAAACTAGTGAAGAAGGTGTAAACGCTGACAGTTTGCAATGCCCAATTCCAACCATGGCAACTGTCGAGCAGATGCAGGAATTGGTAGCCACTTTACAGAACCTCAATCTAGAGGTTCAGAATTTCAAGGCTGAAAACACAATTCAGAAACAATAGGTGACTACTTGGTAAGTACACTCGACTGATTTACCTCTTATGGCACTTTCTTCGTGAAAGTATGATGGCACACCTAAGAAGCTGAAGGAGTTTATTGATGCCTGTCAGCTGTATTTCAAATGTCAGCCTCACACTTATGAGTCTGTTAGCACTCGTATAGGGTTCATGTTTTCCAACATGATGGGGAACGCTCTGTCCTGGGCAACCCCACTTGTTAACAGTAATGATCCTGCCTTGCAGAATTTTGATGGATTCCTCCAAAAACTGAAAGATACCTTTGAACGTCCTGAGATATCATTTACAGTTTGTGAACATCTGCTGGATGTACGTCAAGGATCATCTGATTTATTGTCCTACATCTCTACGTTCAAACACCTTGCCGTAGAAGCTGGTTGGCCTGTCCAGGCCCAGTATGTGATCTTCCGTGGGGAGGACTTAAGGAAGAAAAAAGGAGGAACTTGCAAGAATCCCCAGACCTACCACGTTCTCCGATTTGCTTACTTCTGTCCTACAGGTTGAGCATCGTCTTGGGAAACGTAGGGCAGAAAGAAGAAAGGTTAGACCATCATTAACGGCTATCCCTTCCTCCTCCTCACCTTCACCTCCTGTTGTGAGACCACCTACAGACGAGCCGATGCAGATTGGTACTGCAAGAGCCCCTTTAACCCCGTAAGAGAGGAAACACCGTCGAGACTCTGGTCTGTGTATGTACTGTGGGTCCGATGATCACCTTCTTGGGAATGTCCCGATGTACCACCTAGGCTTTCAGGAAACGATCACCCTCGGGCCAATTAGGGACAGGTATCCGAGGGTCCCTAAAGAGTCCCTATGTTTCTTTATCTGTTACACCCCCATAGAACGAGGAGGATTCCCGTCTCATGGTGGTGTCTATTCAAATTGCTACTTCAGAACAAGTATTGGACACTTTGGCACTCATTGATTGCGGCGCAGCAGGCAATTTTATGGATGCAGTATGGGCTGAGAAGATTTGTTTGCATCGACTCCGTAGAGAAGAAGAACAAAAGGTGGAAGGGGTTGATGGTTCTCCCCTCAGCTCCGGTCCGATTACCCATTCCACTGAACCTCTTCGGGTTCGAGTGTTAAATCATACCGAGGATCTCATCTTTCACATAATCCGACAGCCCATTTTCCCATCATTCTGGGAATATCCTGGTTAAGAAGAGATAACCCCAAAATCGATTGGGCTAAGAATACCCTGTCCTTTCATTCAATGTACTGTCGCCATAATTGTCTTCCGGATTTGCCACAAAAGACAGTGAAAATACTCCCTACAGAACCTACCACTGTTAGCAATATCTGCTGTATACCACCAGAGCTCAATCAATATCATGAAGTCTTTCTACACAAAGAAATTATGAACTTGCATCCCCACCGTCCCGAAGACTGTGCGATAGATCTTGTTCCTAATGCCTTGGTACCCTTCCGACGTATGTTCTCCTTATCCCTGAATGAGAAAATGACCTTACGGAAGTACCTAGACGCCCATTTAGAAAACTGACTTATCCAACCTTCTAAGTCCCCTGCAGGTGCACCATTATTCTTTGTTTCCAAAAGAGATTCAAAGGAACTAAGACCTTGGATAGACTACAGGGGCCTTAATAAGGTCATAATCAGGGATTTCTACCCAATGCCGTTAATATCGGACAACCTAGAGGCGGTTCAAGGGTGTTCTATTTTTACCAAATTGGATCTCCGCAGCGCTTACTGTCTGCTTCATATCCGCACAGGGGACGAATGGAAGACGGCGTTCCGCACACCCTATGGTCTTTATGAGTACAAGGTTATGCCTTTTGGTTTGGTGAATGCACCAGCCATTTTTCAGCGGTTTATGGACCAGATTTTTTCGGACAGCCTATACATCTATACCATTGTCTACCTGGATGATATCCTTGTTTTTTCTCATGACCTACAGGAACATACCAGACATCTACATTCCGTGTTTCAACATCTTAAAGACAACAAACTCTTGATCAAACCAGAGAAATGTTTGTTTGCAGTCTCTACCGTACCATATTTGGGTTTTGTACTCTCTGAGCAGGGTATCAATATAGATTCCGAAAGGTGCAAGCAATAGCAGCATGGCCATCTCCTACAAATGTCAAAGAAGTCCAGATGTTTTTGGGACTGGCTAATTTTTACCGCAAGTTTATCTCCAATTTTTCCAATGAGGTCCTTCCCATAACTGCTCTTCTTAAGAAAGAAGCAAAGCCTTTTAGGTGGACAGATCAAGCAGAAGCAGCATTCCGACACCTTAAAGTCTTGTTTTGTTCGGCACAAATTCTCAAGCAACCCAACCAATTGAAGCCTTACATAATTGAGGCCGATGTCTCAACAGGAGCCATAGGAGCCATTCTGCTTCAAGAGGAGAATGGGAAGGAACACCCAATAGCGCACACGTCCAAGACACTTACTTGGAGTTATTGGTCATCAAGGCTGCCTGTGAAGAATGGAGATATCTTCTCCAGGGCGGGGCCGTTCCATTTACCATTCACACTGACCATGAGAATCTACAGGTTTTACACAACTTGGAATGTATCAACTCCAGTCAGGCCAGGTGGGCACATTTCTTCAGTCAGTATGATTTCATTATAACATACATACCTGGCAGTCAAAACATCCTTGCAGACGCCCTTTCCCATAGATTCCTCCACGACCCATCTCAAATATTGTCTAATGATCCCATGTTTCAAAAGGAACGTATTATTGGAAGCGTGACTATGTTTCTTAATGATATCAAGGAAGCAATCGCGACCTCAACTAACATCTCGTCGAATATGGGTAGGAACTTCCGAACCTCAGCCAAGGACGGACTTATCTTTGTTAATCAAAGATTGCTCATACCTACATTGCCCCTTCAGCAAAAGGTGATGGCATGGTGCCATGATCATCTCACGGCAGGACATTGTGGGGTAAAGGGTACTACCGAACTCATCACCAGACATTTCTTTTGGCCCAGCATTTCCACTGATGTAAAAAAGTACTGTCGATCTTGTACTGTGTGCTCTAGGAGTAAGAATTGCTCCCAAAGACCCTTAGGTCTTTTAAGACAACCCTCTGTACCGACCAGACCCTGGTCCCAGATATCCACTGACTTTATTGTGGACCTTCCGCCTTCCAATGTACATACTTGTATAATTGTCACGGTGGACCCTCTGACTAAGCTAGCGCACTTCTCTCTACTCCCAGGAACACCGTCGGCCTCGACCATGGCAGAAGTCTTTATTAAGGACATATTCCAGCTACATGGACTGCCTAACAAGATAATCACAGACTGTGGGTGTCAATACACCTCCAGGTTTTGGAAGTCTTTATGCAGTCGATTAGGAATCGAAAGGGCATTGTCCTCGGGCTTTCACCCCAAAACGAATGGATAGACTGAGAGACTTAACGCATCGCTCAAACAATATTTACGATGCTATATCAATCACCATCAGGACAACTGGTTTTCGTTCCTTACAACTGCAGAGATATCTATAACAACACAGTGGTTTATAGTCATAATCTCAAATACAAATATGTCGAAAGTCATAATGTCGAAAAAATAAAGTCGAAAACAAAAATGTCGAATTTTTTTTTTTTGTTGATTTTTATTCGAAATGGGGGGGGTTCCCCCCCCCAACCCCCCTTTTTTAATTTTTTTTTTATGTTTTACCCCTTTTTTTTACCACCGGAACCCCAAAAAAACATGTACATTAAAAAAAAAACAATTCGACATTTTTGTTTTCGACATTATTGTTTCGACATTATTGTAATTTGACATTTTGTTTTCGAGATAATGACTGGACACCCAACACAGTTCATTCTTCCACTAAACTGAGCCCTTTCTTTTGTACATACGGTATACATTCCCATGGAATAAAACCTACTGTATTGCCCCCAAGCAATATTCCCACCATTGAATCAATTCTAGCCAACATCGAGAATGCCCACAGGACTGCTCGGAAAAGTCTACACGAGGCTCAACATCATCACAAGATGCAAGCTGGCCGACACGTAAACCGTGCCCTGTTTGGGACGTAGTCTCTAAAGTCTGGCTTTCCACAAGTTACCTTCCACGGTGTGTTCACCCTACCAAACTCTCTCCAAGGTTTATTGGTCCATTTGAGATAACAGCCAAGATCAATCCTGTGTCCTATCGTCTTAAACTGCCCAAATGTCTGTCTCGCATCCACCCAGTGTTTCACTCGTTGTTGCCTTCATTCTGTGACAAGCCACACCCACCTGTAAAAAAAAGAAGCATTTGGGAGAGGAGACTTCACGAACTGCAACAGGACGATTCTGATTCAGTTGAGGAGGAGGGGAGTTCACTGCAAACTAGTGAAGAAGGTGTAAACGCTGACACCCGTATACGGGTCTAAGCCCTGATTGTCTAAGACCAAGCAAGTTGTTGGAATCAAGATGACGTTGAAGCTGCATATAGGCTGCGCGATCCAGTATTTTCAACAAAAACAGTACTGTGGTGATGACTCTGTATTTAGAGGGATTTGTTGGGTCTAGAGTTGGCTTTTCTAGAAGCAGAAATACCCAGGCATCTTTTAGGTTATTGGGCACAGTGCTGGATTTGAATGAAGCATTAATGAGAGATGTGATAAAGGGGGCGAGTTCCTTCATGGCCTCTTTAATGATGGGAGCAAGGCAGATATCTCCCTGGCATTTGGAAGGTTTTAGCTTAGAAAGAATGCCCTCAACCTCTTTAATGGAGAGGGGGGAGAAGTTGAATTGGTTATAGGTATTCCGGCCTCGAGTATTGGGATTAGGAATGGGGATGCATTAGAGATATTGAGTTTTTAGATTCTATTTTGCTTTGAAGCATTGCGATTTTATCTTGTAAGGCTTTGGTGCATGTGTCTGGTGCTGGGGCAGGAGATTCTAGTTCTTTAAGGATATTGAAGAGTTCCTTGGTACTCGATTAGTATTTGGAGATGCAGTCGTTATAATTGTCTTTTCTGGCTTGGACAATGGCTTCTTTATAATTGAGGGATGCTAATAGAAAATGATCCTTGTTAACTGTTGAAGGGAGACTTTTCCAGAGAGCTTCCGAGTTTCTTTTCAATTTCCATAGTGACCTGAGGTGCGGAGTGTACCATGAGTTTAAGTGCGCCCGTGGTTTAGATTTGCAAAATTTTTGCGGTGCTATTGTGTTGATGGCATTGAGTAATGTGCTGTTATAGAGGTCCACTAAGGCAGTGGGATCCGTGAGTGTCATAGAGGAGTTGATGATTGTTTGTAGAAGAGGCAATCATTTCTCATCTGTTATATTGCATTTGTTTCTAGTACTCATAGGTGGAGCGGGCGTCTGTTAATTATGCTGAATACCTTCCTTTATGGAGAAAGAGATGAGGTGGTGGTTTGACCGTGCGCAAGGTGTGTTAGACAGGATGTTTGTGTTGCAGTTGAGGTCAGCTAACCAGTCTAAGGTTCTGCCTTTCTTATGTGTTGGTTCATTTATGCGGTGTAGGAATCCTAGTTCAGTGATAGTGTTGGCGATGGCACATGTCTTAGAATCTTTATGGTCCTCAAGGCCAAGGTTAAGATCACCCATAAGGACAACTTGGGATGTAGTTTTAATGTTGGTCGATAGAAGGAGAGATATATCTTCTTCAAATGTAGAGGTGGGCCGATGGGTCTATAAGCGAGGTGGATGGTGATCGTATGGGATGGTGAGGTGGGTGCTTAATGGATAATAGTTCTGCGGATGGCATGGTTTGGTTGGTGATGATCCTTAAGCCTGAAGAGGTTTTATAGATAAAGGTGATACAAGCGTCTTTAGATAGGTTAGAATCTAGATCATGGCGGAGGATGGAGTATTTGTCAGCGAAAGCAAGGGTGAGCGAGGGTCCTGATGCGGCATGGAGCCAAGTCTCTGTAATTGCTATGAAGTCACGGTCGTGTGATGTTATGTAATCAGCAATGTCTAGCGCATGGGCTGGTGATGAGGTGTGCAGCAGTGTAAATCTAGTGCCTAGCCGAAGATTCCTGTGATTTATTGTGCATGGAATGAAAGTTGAAGGTGTAAATGTGGCTTGGCTAAGCCTAGGGGTAGGTGTGCTACGAGTGGGGTTGTCTGTGGGTTGTGGTGTGGTTAGCGGGATTACGGGGATCATAAGTGGTTAAGGCTGTAGGACTCCTGTAGGAGGTGTGTGGTCTGAGGTGGGCAAACTCAGAGGTGAAATAGCTTTTGGATGCTCTTTGAAGGCAGGGCGGTAGGAAGCCTGTGGGTAGTATGTGGTCCGATAACGGTAAGTTTAGTGCCATGGATATACGGACGTGTGGCGATCTGGGAATGCTGTTATGATTCATGGATTTCAGTGGGTAGCTGATTCTAGTGGTGGCCAGGGTGGACAGGTATGTGGTTGTCATCGTTTGGCAGATTATGGTGTAGGCTATAACGAATAGTAGGATGCGCATGTCTAGGCACCTTGTGTAATATGCTAGGGTCAATATGCTAGCTTGCTGGAGTAGAGTCAACAGGTGACTAGAAGGAGTCTACTAATATCATAGCATATAGCCACTTAACTATCAAGGCCTGTGGAGCACTTCGAATTTCTCTAATTTAGGCGTAGATGGCAATGAGCAAATCCCACAGTAACGTCATGACCCAAAAAATGCAGTTATCTAGGGATAGGTCACTTAACGCTAACATGATCTAAGGATCAAAACTAACTTTACAGGCTTGCTAACAAAATTCACAATCTGTGCTAACATTATAGGCATGCTAACATGAGCTAACGAGCAATGCTAACGGCTAACATTACAGGCATGCATGGCAGAGTACAAATTGCGCTGTACGTGGCATGAGTAGCAGAATACAGTTGGTCAAGAGCTTCAACAATAACTGAGGAGCATTACTATAGTTTAAGGCAAGTGGTGCGTACTGAGATTGGCACAGAGAAGGCTATGTGAACCATATGCAAACGAAAAGGCAACATGGTGCTCGGTATTATTACGGCAAACTACAGACTTAAGAACTGCAAAACATTTAGCGAGGAGTAACACTCATAAACATATGAACAGGCAGCGTGATAATGAGTTAATATACTTTGTGGGCAAATTGTGTGCTCAATTAGGTACAAAAGAGTGAAGTCCAAATCTTAAGGTATGTGAGAGGCGTGACACCCGCCAGCAGATTGCCAGTTGCTGTAGATACTGTGTTTAGGGCGGTGTAGACTTGCGGCAGTCCATACATACATTATGGTATTTATAGCAATCGGTCATCACTTATCACTTATTTGCCAATACCCCTGTTGCAGTGTCCTCTAGTTCTTCCATCAGATATCCAGAATTATCAACCTCATAATCGTCAACATCGCCCGAGCTCCTACTAAGCCCCTTTGGGAAGAAGTCTGAAATCTTCCTTTTTATGGATGTAGCCGAAAGTGCATATTCATTTACATTTGCAATGGCATGCCTTAGCTTTTTGTTAATAGGCTTGATACAGCATTCTGCTCAATTGCTCGTTTTCTTTTGATTTCATGTAATTGAGATTTTGCCCCTTTACTATAATGGCAGCACTCCTGTGCTTCTCCTGCCCAAGCAATATAGTCAATCTCAATTGCTTTAGTGTCATCACGGAGGCTACAACTCTGTAAATTATAGATGTTATTCATTCTAGACGTGTCTCCAGCACAATTGTTCAGTTTACTCAAGCTATTGGCTTTGCTGACTTTACTTGATCTGTATACTGATAGTATGAGTCAGATTGCAATTTTTTCTCCTTGGATGTTATTTTCCAAGTCGATTAATAGTATATATTGGATCAAATAATGAAGTCCCACTTTGCTTTTTACATCCAATTATTATGGCACAGATTTCATTTAAGAGAAAGTATCCACCTGTGAACTCTTGGCTCTGAGGCTTTAGTCATCCAAACTTCCCTCTATCAAATCAATACCAAAAATCCGATCACAGATATGTCACTCTTCTCAAGTACACCTCTATATCGGATATGCATTAACAACTTGCCAGCTATGACGTGGTGGCGTTCACTGCGGCATGGTCATAGAGCAGTGACATATTTAATAATGAGTTGTAGCAATGATAAGGCAAGATTGTTGCAAATGAAACTGAAATGAGCTACGTTCCTATTACTAACACGATCACCACCGCGGGAAGTCAAACTGCATTCCCTGAATTGACATCTAGCAGCCGCTTCTGACTCTTGCAGTGCGATGCAGCCAAGTGTATGTGCTATTAAGATCACGCCTTTTGCTCTCTGCTACCAGGGGAGCGTGAAGCCGCTCTGTCTACTTATCCGATCAAACCTCGGGCAGCTGCTTCTGACTCTGAAAGGGTTATGCAGTACAAACCAAGTGTCTGCAACCAAATGTCTATATGGCTACAATCTCACTTTCCGTTCAGCTTGACTTGGCACTGCTCCCAATTCTCCCAATACTCGGGTCCCTGGGCCCCTGTGGGCAACTGCCGTCTCCTCCTGCCGCTTTGCTCCGCTTCGCTTGGGGGAGGCAGTTTTTTTTAATCATCTCCTCTAGCGTGGCGTGATGATGCGTGGCTCCTCCTCGCTCATTCAGTACTGCTCTTTCAGCAAACACACATTGTGGCCAATTGCCATCTCTGCCTGCCCCTCTTCTACCATGAGCCTTCGCTTTGCACCTCCCTTTCCGCTTGTGAGATGTCTCATGCCCCTAAGCTCTCAGAACTCCTCCAAACTGGTCTCTCTTCTCACAGTGTTTTCTGTATGGTTCTGGGTCCTCGGGCATGGGTTCTGTTATGGATGATTCTCTTTACTCGGGTGGCTATCTCCTGAATATGGTAACTCTTTCAAGATTCCACCTTTTCCCATCTCTAGTGCAAACGTGATTACTGCCTTTTTTCACTACTTCGACTGGTTGACTGTATCTGGATCATGTTTCTCGATCCTTGTGTGGAAATCTTATCTTTACCATGTCTCCTTCATTGACTTCTGCTCTTATAGCTGCCCTACGGGATGCACTTTGTGTTTTCATCTGGTGTTAAGCATCTCTCATGTCTAATTTTGAGAAAAGTGTTCCATCCTTTATCATGAGGATTAGTTTGTTAATACTCAGTAACGGGTAGATGTATGTTATTACCTCCTTGTTCAGACTGCGCAGGTCAATGCATACTCTGATGTCATTTGACTGCTGGTTCTTGATGAGTACCACCGGGTTCAACCATTCAGAGGACTTGACTGTCTCAATGGTACCATCTTTAACCATATTTTCAAGTTGGGCTTGTAATGCGCTTCTGTCGGTTGCGAGTACGAGCCTCATTTTGTGATTGATCGGGACTAGCTTCAGATGTATTTTGTGCATGTCGTTCTTTATTTTTCCTAGCAGTTTGGAGAACAGGGGTGGGAAATTTGTCTCCCATCACTTATGTTCCTCCTGTTTTGATTGATAGCACCTGATCATAAGTGCTGACATCTAGCCTTATGTTGAACTCAATGCCCTCAATGATGTAGCCCAACAGTCTCACCGAAGCTCCACCAAACACTGTGGGTCTGTGTTTGGTCTTTCTCACCTCTACTTCACGATGCCTGACCATGTCCTTGTTTGTTTGAATGGGCAGAATGGTTAAGTCAGACCCTGAATCGGCCATTAATCGAGTCTTGTTGCCATTCACTTTTATTAAACAATGCAGCTTCTCTCTTCTCACCCTTGTGCTGTTGACCATGATGACTGTGGATGTATCTTCTTCGCCCTCATCACCCCCACTCCAGTCTGCCTCGCCATGTATGTAGATGACTTTCTTTCCCCTCCATTTGCAGGCTAACGCGATGTGTCCATATCTTCTACAGTTCAACCATTCTTTGCTACTGGCAGGACAGTCCTTGTCAATCGCCGAGTGTTGCGCGCTGGAACATCTGTGGCACTTCAGAGGTTTTCTCTTACCTCCCTTCTCGTCATGGAACTCCCTTCTGGGTTTGTTACATTGCCTTTTCCAAAGCACTGCATGCATTTCAGCGGCTGGCACCATCCCACCATTTCTTTGAATCTGCACTACGTCTCTTTCTACGCTCTAGCGATCTGGACAGCCTTGTCCCAGTTCAGCTACTTTTCAAGAATTCATTTATCCTGCACTTTCCTGCAGTTGGTATGGATGACTAACATTTCACAGGTCATGTTTTCACAAATGTCGCCAAACCCACACAGCGCAGCCACTCTTGCATTCTGGTGAAGTAGTCATCCACTGGGTCCGCACTTTCCTGTTTTCTCGGGTAAAACTTCAATTGATGCAGGATGGTGTTCTCTTTATTTGAGAACGTCTTAACAATTCTGCAAACGGTCTCTTTGAACACATCGTCATCATCACCTCCCACCAGGTTCAGGCTTCAAGCCAGCAAATATGCTCTGTCCTTTGACTCCCATGGCATTGAGCATGGTCTTCTTCCTACATGCTGTATAATTCATGCCACCCACGTCATTTTTATTAAAGTCTCTGGACATGCACACCAGTTGCTTCACTGATGTGGAGATTCATGATTAGGCCTCAGAATCTGTAAGTCCTTTCTATTTATGTCGCTATAAAGTTACTGTGTCATTAAGACAGGACGCGCGTCTGCGTCTCTGCTCAGTCCCTCTCGTCTCTCTGGCGCTCGGCACGCCGAGATGGGTGCATGCACATTGCCGTCTTGTTCGGTCAATGAGGCCACGTGATCTTGCAAGGCTGTATCCCCACACAAACCTTTTTACATTTTGGGAAGCAAAGCTATCAGCGCAATATGGTGCTTAAAATTGTCTTTCCAGGATTTAAGGTTTGTTTAGGGAGTGTTGATAGCTATGCACAATATTAGGTGACAAGTGAATGTGGACAGTGTGGAAAATAGCTACGTTTATGGTGTAAGCTTAAGATCCTCCCTAAAAAAAAATGTGCGTTTATTGCTACAAAGTGCCTGCCGTGTGTGTGATGTGGACACAGTGGAATTTATTTGGGGTAAGGTTTGTAGTATTTAATATTAGCAATTAACAATTGGAGGGAGTACACGTGCAGGTGCAAGTGTTCTGTTGTGAATATTGGGACGGATGTCAAGTGGATTTGGATGAGTTTGATGTGCTAGAAAATGTAATGTTCATTTAGAGACAAAACATTTTCAGGATCTGCGGAGTAGTGCTGTGTAGCAGCAGATGGACTTTAAGGAAAATGCAGATTTGCGGGAAGGGGGTGTTGTATAATGCTACAATAACGATTTCTGTGCAGATTTAGAGCTGCTTAAGTGCACTGTGGACTTTTAGCATGCGGTTAAAATATAATGGATTGCTTGGGTTAATGGAATTGTGTAGAGATATTAGGAGGCCAGTTACAATTGAATTGTTCGGTAACACTGACAAACAGCTAAATGAATCGTAGGAAAATATATGAATCCAGCAATATTTAGTTCTATGCCTGCTGTCTGATGATTAAGTCATGCATAAGGATGTGATGTTAAGAGTGAGCAAGGAAAGGCGCCAGACGTGAATTTAGTGGTATGTGCTATGTGAGTAGTACCAGATGAATTTTTGTGCCACGTGAGTGTAATGGAAATCTGTGTGGATTGGAGTGTGCATTGTTATGTACTAGGATGTACTTTCATATGGAAAAGATATTCATAGCAATTCACTTAATTGCTAGATGTATCCAATCAACCATACTAAGGAGTGTTTTGATATATTTCTTAGAGCAAGTATTCCACGTGGGCAAATGCTCAATACATGGATAATTGCTCCATGCAAATCCCCCACTTTTAACAGACAGTCAATCATAGTCCTTCCTAGCTGTGACTGTGGGTCTTGATAGCTCTTTGCAGTATAACACATAAGGGTGTTAGGTACAGCATTGATACACTTTCTATGTAAATTCAGTCTACATATTGCATCGTGGAATTCCATGGAAATTACTGATATCAGCCCTTAAATATTCTACCGATGATTGCTTTGGTAATCCACTCAGACTATGCAAACAATATACTTTGATTTTTGTAAGTTAATCAATGTTGCTATGACTCCAGTTTGCAGATCCTTAAGTCACATCAGGTCTGATTTTTAGCATATAGATGTCTATTATCGGCTGCACGATGGAGCCTGAATTATGCACTGCACACTTCTTGACAGTAGGCGTATGTAGTGTGGCATTGCACCAAGCTTTCGCTAGTTGGTAATTCCAGCTACGATTTTAATCAATATCTACCCCTGAGTACTTGTAATGAGTGAATACCTCAACAGACTGTTCACCTGCATCAGTAAACCTGCAGTTGTGGTATCAAGAAGGATCAGGAAATCAGCATATCTTAACCAATGCATTTTTTCATCTCCTCAGTTTGGTGGATATGCTTCATCTGTTACTAAACAAGAAGGTAGATCTGCCAGGTGATGATTGAAGAGATTGGGAGCAAGTACACATCCCTACTTCAGTCCTATATATGTAGGCAAGGGATTCCTAAGGGTGCAGAAGTATGACATGGACACAGGTGTGGCATACTTGTTGGTATACACTTTTATTAAAAAGGAAAAAAGGAAAACCCTACCTGTACCCAGGACTAAGCGGGGTTGCCCTACCTCAACAAAAAGACTAAGGACTCAGTATGTCCAGTTGAAATCAAAATAGTGCACTGCCCTGTGTTGAAATGCCTATTTCCAACCCTCACACTTGTAACTAATAATAAAGTGTAAATGAGACTTCCTGGTCCAGAGAAATTACTCCCTTCCTCTGGACAATGTGCAATTGTACAAATATCTTGCAGCGCCTTTGCGCTCAGCTACAGCTGTCCAGGGATTGAACCCAGTTAATTACGACTGCAACAAATACTATGTTTTGAAAATATACAGCCACACAGCCCGTATTTGAGAAAGGCTAAGAGATTAGCCGAAACACGTGTCATACATAGGGCTACATGCAATAAATACTACTTTTCCAAAATGTATATTTGGTGCTGTCTCTCATCTGGGTATGTTTGAAGCTGTAGCTGAGCGCAAAGGCGCTGCAAGATATGTGTCCAGGGCTTGAACCCAGTTAATTACGACCGCAACAAATACTATGTTTTGAAAATATACAGCCACACAGCCCGTATTTGAGAAAGGCTAAGAGATTAGCCGAAACACGTGTCATACATAGGGCTACATGCAATAAATACTACTTTTCCAAAATGCATATTTGGCGCTGTCTCTCATCTGGGTATTTTTGAAGTCGATTACTTGTATATTAGGCAATTCCTAAGTTCTATTTGGCTCACAGTATTCTATAGACTGTTCTCTGGCTCTAGGAAAGGCTGGTTGCAGTCTCAATTGGGAGAATTCCTTGTTCACTCTTGGCTTAGGCAATGCTGGCTCTCTCCAACTCCAAATAACAATGTTTAAACACTTGACATTCTCTTTGTTAGCAATTGTTGACTGTGTTAATAAAGATTTAGAAGTCACTCTCCCTCCTATAATCATAATTAGGCACCCACGACTACTTCTACTTGTGTGTTACAACATTTAGAGTTCAACAATTGGTTTTCACAGCGTTTGCTAGCAATTGTTGACTTCGTTAATGAAGTTACAGAGGTCACTGTTCTTCCTAGAATCGTAATTAAAGACAGGCAACCACTCCTTCAAAGTTGTAAGTTCAACAATTGGTATTCATAGCATTTTCTCTTCACACGAGTGAAAGAAAGAATACCGGCATCGCACGCGAGTGCTACAATTCAATTGTTCCTTTGTTAAAGACTTAACAATCAACTTTGCATCACTTCTGATCATACACTTCCACATCCGCTTGCTGCACAACTTCTACAACTTCTGCTTTCACTTGGGACCCACACCCTTCCGCATTGAAGCCGTCTCTGGTTTGGCCACTCTATTAAAGAGCCCTCTCGCTCGTGAGACGCACAGCTTTACTGCAGCTTCTCGCCACAGTCTCAGACACTATTCCCACTGCGCAATCTCTGCAATTAGACTCACATGGGGAAAGGTGGCCTTCCTGCACGCCTTCTGCTGCACTTCCTCTTCACATCAGATTATAGGGGAACAAGACCCTCTCAGAACAGACAGGTGAAATCCGCTGCATCAAAGTCCTGGTGTCCTTTTGGTTCTCCCACTTCTGCCTAGATTGCCAACACTGTGCCTTCTTCCTTCTGCTTCTGCTACATCTGCATACACTCCAGCCACAGTTCTAGCTCCTTCTAATTGCCTTCACCTGAGGGGGACTTTTTTAAGTCTCTGAGCTTCCCTCAGGTGAGGGCTATCGGTCTTAATTGCCTGACTGCTACTGCTACATGACTCTTCAACACTCTTCCTCATCCCAGTACTTATGAGATTTTGGGACTTGTAGCTCCCATCAAAATCAGTTCTTTTTGGTAGCTTCTTGATTTAAAGGTAGATTTATTTCCCTTAAAGTTATTTAGGGATGAACCATTAGAATTAATTGTTACAGAGGAAGACATTTTATTTAAGGCAATATTTCTAAATTCCTTTCCATTATACCTTTGGGAGTAAAGACTATTTTTATCCTGAAGTACCTTGAAGGGTCTTTCTTTTGTTAAGGCTTTTTCAGGTTTTATGGAATTGAAGCACAGAGGCACAGATATTATGTGTGGTTCAGATAATTCATAATGACAATAAGCCATTACCTGTTTTGGCAACTCTGAATGGTTCTACCTTTTAAAGGACAAATACCTTGTCTCATCCAAGAGGATCTCCTCACCACCTTGGGCCTTGTCTCCTCACAGGTGATCCTCCCTCAGTACAGCACCCCCAAGGTCAAGATCAGGAAGCGTCTGCCTTTTCATGGCCACCTGGGAGGAGACGTTAAGCAGGGTTTTAGTGAGGGATCAATAGATATCATCAAAGCTTGTAATGGCCGATCTGTTATGGATCAGCTGGCTCGAAACACATACTTACCCAAGCCGCTCCTTTAACATTGATTACATCTTACTCACTGCAAAAGATTAGGAAATGATCACTGATTTTGAAGTGATTGAAAGAACAGACAGTGATCATCGCTCATTGGCCATTTCTATGTCCTGTGCTAGGGCAACATGATTACATTCTTTGGTCTCCAAACCAGCCCAGGCAATTTCTGTTACTAGTCATGAATGAAGAACTGTTAAGTGGGCTAGGATCCTTGAATCCTGTGATTTAAGAACTATTCTGAGCCATATAGAGAATATTTGTATTGAGGGTGTTTGTGATACTGACATTTTGTGGGACAATTGGTACCTCATGTCAAAAATTCTAACGCCCTGATTAGTAAACAATCACTAAAGAAAGAGGGATGGTATGACGGGGAGTGCACAGATGCTAAACAAAAGTTACAATTCAGTTTGCCATGAAGTCTGATAATAGATAAAGTTGAAGTACATGCTTGTAGGGCCAATTACACAAATTGTTAAGCAAGAATTGAAAACTCCTTGTATCTGCTTATGAGATGGGTGATTGTATTTCTTTTTGGAAAGCAGTATAAGGTACAGAGGTGCTTTTGACACTCTTCTACCTGAGGGTTACAAGATCATGTTGAATCCCAGGACCTCTGGACCTGGTGGTGGGGTGGCTCTGATCTTCCCTGGGTTTCTGCCTCCATAATCCCCCTCAAACCTATTCATCCTTTGAAAGCTTCATCTGTAGGCTGTCTCTTTTTCCTACTTTGTCTCTTACTCTCGCTACCATCAACAGACTCTCCGGACTGTCCTCCCTCTTCTTCCCAGAATGGGCTGACCTGTCCTCCTCTATTCTTGCCTCCTCCCACAAAAGTATCCTCCTAGGGGACTTCAAATTCCATGTTCATGTGGCCACTTTTCTCTTCCGCAACCTCTGTGACACCCTTTCCCTCTCTATCCTTCCCTCTGGCCCAACCCACTCTGTCTGGGTCAACAGACATACCTCTAACTAACCCTCTCACTACCCATCTCTCCTGCTCTGACCACTCTCTCCTCTCTTCCCACCTTGACCTACCCTGTCCCCTGGTCCCCTGGTGAATCCGCCTGCACTGCCAGTCTCCTTCTCGGTCATTTGACCAATGAATTGTGTGTCAGTCGCTGCATTTCCCTCTTCCTTCATCCCTCCTCCCCCTCTTCTTTAGAATCTCCTTCTGACTCCGTTATAGCTAACCTCAATCTCTCTATCTCTAACATCCTGGACATCCTTGCCCCATCATGAGGATCCGCATGATGCCTGCCTCCAAATGCAACTCTTGATATGACTCTGACTTGGCCGCTTTGACACACAAGTGTAAAGTGGAAGTGGCAGGCATCTAGCTCATCCTCTGTCAAACTGACGTGTGGCCTACTCCAAAGGCAATACCGTCCCTCCATCTGATCCAAAAAGAGGGCTCATGTCCAAGCCTGTATCTCTGTAGCCACCAATATCACGGCTGAACTCTTTAAAAACTGCAATTCTCCTCCTCTGCCTCCCTACCAGGCCCTCTGCTCTGCACTGGCCACCCACTTTTCCTCTAAAACTCTGGACGTCCTGTCCCCTCTGTCATCTGCTTCCCCCCACAATGCACACTTCTCTCGCCTGCCTTGGCCCCTCCGTCCCCCACTATACTCTTCTCTTTCCCTCCCATTGCACCAAATGAGATCTCTAGAGTTGTACGCTCTATAAAAGTCTCCTCTGAAAAGGTGCTCCCCCGCTTCTGCAGAACCATGAAGGACAACATTGCCTCTCTCGCTCCAGTCTTGGCTGACCTCTGCAACCACTTATTTGCCACTGGCTCCTTCCCTCAAACCCTCAATCACTCTCTTGTGCAGCCTCTCCTAATCTGACCCTTCTTGCCCAGCTTACTATCGCCCTCTCTCTATCACCTCTTTTTTGGGCAAACTCATGGAGAAGCTTGTCATCCCTTAACCGACCCTGCACACCCGTGAAGATCTACTCTCTAACCTGCACTCTAACACTCCCTCTGTTCTGATCCTCCTCAATCTCTGTTCTACTTTTCACAGTCAACCATGCCATTCTCATAAAACACCTCCATGATACAGTAGGCCTCACGGACTGGGCACTGGCATGGCTGACCTCCTTCCTTTCAAACAGACCTTCCCAAGTGCAAATGTCCCTGTTTCTCTCCTCCACCTCACTCTCTACCTGTGGCATCCCTCAGGGCTCTATTATATCACCTTGGCAATTCAACATTTACCTGGCCCCTCTGGCTCACCTGATCTCCACTTTCTCCCCTCATTTCCAGTGTTACGCAAATGACACACAGCTCTTTCAAGCTGCCTTCCACTACTTGCTCCTCCTCCTCCCTCATACCTGACTGCCTGACTGCTATTCAGTCATGGTGCTCTACCAATGATCTCTGCCGTAAAGCCAGTAAGACAGAGATCCTTCTCATCGAGACTCCTGCTCCTTCTTCCCCCCACCCACTCTCTGGTCTGGGTCCTCTCCCCTCACCCACTTGTGAGGCAAAAACCCTTGAGATCATCTTTGACTCCTCTCTCTCGTTTTCTTTCTACCGTCAACAAATTTGTGCTGATGATACCAACATCATGAGTGGATTACAAGCTGATTTTCGGAAGGGGAAGAGCACCATTGATCAAAGCTTCCATTTGTTTATGATAGCCCAGAAGCATATCATACTCAAAAAGGTTACATTATATGCCATCTTCGTGGACCTCAAAACCTCTTTTGAGGTTGACTCTCGAGAAATATTATGGCAAGGCTTAGGAAAAAGGGGGACGCCTGTACAATTGATATCTGCTATACAGACCCTGTACTCTGGTAATGAAGCAGTGGTACATTATGGACTCGGAAGTAAGACAACAGACTCCAACCAGGTTAGCAAGGGTATACAGCAGGGATCTGTACTTGCCCCCCTTTTTGTTCAATATTTATACTCAAGAAATGACTGATGCCCTATTGACTGATGGTTTAGGCCCCCCAAGAATAGGCCCCGATAAATACCCGGCACTGTTTTATGCCAATCATGCTGTGCTTCTGCCCACATTCCCTCAAGAACTTAAACAACCTTGCCGTGCTTGAGTATTTGCCTAAATATTGGTAAAACTAAGTCAGTGGTTTTCAATCCCAAGCTATCTAAGCATTGTGCATTGAATATTTTAGTAGCGGACCACGGGCTAGAACTGGTGACATTTTATGATTACCTGGGACTTCTATTCCACTAGACTGGCTTGTGGACTACGCAAGTGGGCAAGGCACGTATTTGCTTGGAGAAATACAGTGGGACAGCAAAGTCATTTTATAACAGACATAGGAGGGGTGCAGTTTCTCCGGCCATTGAATTGTAGCAAAAGCAAACTATAACTGCACCTCTGTATGGTGCTGGATTGTGGGGCTATCGTGGAAAATAGATGCTTGAAAGGTCTCTTGATGCTATCACAGGGTTCACCTAATGTTCTTGTACACCTAGAAACTGATGTGCAGCCCAATGAGGATGTGTTCTCTATCAGACCAGTATTCTACTGGATAAGGCTATGGCATACGGATGGTCTTGTAGAATACTGTAACAAGTCATTTGTTGAAATTGGAAGGGTGGGAAAAAGCCTCCCTTGTGTTGTACATGTAAGAAAATTGTTATTCTCTCTGGGCAAACCAAATCTGTGGGAAAATCCAGCATTTATCGGATTCAGGCTGGGTACCCTCAGGACAGCCTCATTTACAAAAGCACAGGGAAATAACCATTTCGAAGTTTGCCCATTGTGTGGAGTGGGTGAAGAAACCACTTCCCACTACATGTTTATTTGCGGGCTTTGTTGAGGGCACCAAGAGTCCATACTATATCTGAATCTTTAACTTCCTGTAAAAGGTGTGCCGATTTGTATTATGTACTGAATGTAGCCTGTTATATGCACAGGGCTTGGGTTAGAAGGAGTACATTGTTGGAGATCAATTATTATGACCCAGTGAACATGGAAGACCGTATTTGATGCTAAGCTAGTCATGACTTTGGATTAGGTTAGCATGCTCTCCCCGAATATTGGTAATATTTTCTGTATTGATTGAAAAAATCATAGGGCCTCATTATAACATTGCCAGTCCAGTATCAACGGTGCCGGTAGGCCTACCGGGACCGTTTTTACCAGGCCGGCATAGTAAAAGTTTGCGGGCGGGGGCCGCCAGGTCTGAACTGGCGGGCGGATCGGCACCCGCCCGCAGACTTTGACAGATGTACTGTCCTCCCCATACCCTATGGGACTCGAATGGGAATGGGGAGTCACTTTTTCCGGCGCCTGGCTTTAGGGTCTGCCGGGCTGTATTGCCCCAGTGATACCCCATTGCAAGGCGCCGGAAAAAAACACAACTCCGGCAGCAGCCTTGCCGTTTTTATCAGCACGGCTACCGCCAGGGTCATAATGACCCCTATAGTGTTGAATTTTACAGTTTAAGTAATTGTTTTAAATTGGCTTATTGTTGATTTTATCTTATCTACATTGCGATATATTTATCATATCAAATGTCGATTTTTGTGCTTGCCTAAGTTGTTTTGTTTACTTTATGGCTTATTGCTGAATAAAGTCAAAAGAAAGCAAGAAAGTTATAAACTGAAAGCCAAGATGGGCAACTGTGTGGTGGTCATGGGTCATGTAGTTCCCAGTCAGTCTTTACCAATCAAACCCCACCGTCTCTGACTGGACTCCATGTTGTACTTCATGTCATTCTTGTCTGTGCTAGAGGGTTACCTGCATGATATAAAGCCTAAGTGGTGTTGTACGTGCATGCCTCCTAAAAGCCCTATGTGGGGTTGTAGGTGTAATGCTATTTTTTTCCTACACTTGTCTGTAAACCACCATGCTACTACTTATTTTAGATGCCCCTGAAATGAAACCCCACAAACGCACTCTCTATTGCACCTCCTATCGTTCTATGGTAAATTTAGTTACACCATCTGCTCTCAGTAAAAATACAAACAATTCTAATAATCCAATCAGTCTCAGGGTGCATATAGCCTACGCTACTAGAGCTCAGAGTGCAATTAGATAGAAATGTTAGCCTACATTAGGTATTACTGCTTTTAAATGCAATTTATGAGCAATAATGTATACAAATCAATTGATATTCTACTTGTAAGAGAACTGACTACATACATTGACAACACCATAATATAGGTGTGATGTATCTGATGTCACCACTTCTTTCCTGGAGGTAGCCTCTCATCATGTGGCCAGGGGAAGGCAGCCACTAAGTGATCCTGACCCTAGGCATGTCTATGCGAGGGAGCATCACATGAGGGGAGGCAGCCCTCAGAGGGATGGACAGACAGACATCATCAGATGAGACATAGGGCTCGTCACAATTCGGGCTTCAGCCCTTAAATGTGGCAGTATCACTATTACCACTGCATTTAAGGGTTGGCCCAATCACGAGTTGGGTGGTAAGTTGAAGTTTAACCTACAGCTCTTTTTACCAGCGGTAATAGCACCCCCCAACCCAATTACGTCCTACGGATCCAATGGTGAATAGGGATTCACCGCCCGCCTCCCCAAAACTCGGGATCTGGTGGAACCGAGTTGCGGTAATACAAATTACACTTGGCGATTAGCGCCGGGATACCGCCTATGTCATGATAGAGCCCATGGTATCCACTGTGAGACAGGCATGGTATCAAGAGACAACAGAGACAAGTGAAACACAGTTTGAAAACCTTTATTTTGCTGGCCAGGATGGTGTAATGCCTAACTTGCCATAGCTGTAAGGTGGGAATGTTCCCTAAAGGAAAGTAGGCTAAGGGAAATCTAAGTCTGTCAGTCCAAAATAAAATGCTGTCTGTGTCAAAAACTATGCTTGCCTTCACTTCTATATGATAACAATGTGTAGGGGACTGGATGCACTCAATTGTGTTCAAAGTAAAAATAAGAGGGCCCTGGAGTTCTTCTGTAGCTCCGTAGCCCAAGCTGAAAGCACTCAGGATCTCAAAGTTCAACACGTTTTTCAGGATTCAAAAGTTCACAGTGCCTTATTTCTCACAATGGGTCTCTCATGCATCCTTTGCCCAAGCTCAGACCCCTCTTGGTGTCACAAAGTGCACTTTACACAAAGTTCCTTGGGTTCCTACAGATTCCCTTTTCCTGGATTCAAAACTGTTTAGACCATACACCTCAATGGGCTTCTTAGGCTTCCCTCGCCCGTTTCAAACCCCTCTTTGGTTTCACAATGTTCAACTCTTTAACACAAATGTTCAACTTGCAAAATACAGGAGTTCCATAACAGTTCAACTGGCTTCTTTTGGGGTTCCCTTGCCCATTTTGTACTTTCCTCTGAGGTCAGTGTTGTGTGCCTCATGGACACCATTTTAATTATTATATCTTCATCAGATAATGACAGGAGTCAGCCTGCATGTCTGAACTCCTTTATTCCCATATCATAACTGACTCCTCTCCATTCCATTCCTTCCCAAGTTCTACCCATCAAACATTCCACATTCTATTCAGCTACAACACCCCCCCTTGCTTATCATAAAAGATTCAGCCATTCAAGATTCAGCACAACACCTCCCCCTTGCTTATCATAGAATTTCACTCTCACCGTCAGTCTGGCAGGGTCACCTCTACATTTGTTCAATGAGATGTACAGGCTTACGTTTGAGGGAGCCCACTGCCGGTCAAATAAGGTGGCGAATGTCCAGAGTCTTTAAGGGACAGGAGACTAACAGGTTCTTCACTCCTCCTTTCCCCATACAGTTCTCCATTTGAGACATCCTGTGACATAAGCCTAACAGGTTCCCCATTTCTCCCTGTTTCTTCTTCCAACTCCTCCTGGAACACTGCATGAAAGAGTGAAGCATCTTCTATCTTCCTTTTCTCTCTCACAACAGTTGCTATGTGCCTTTTGATAGCCATGAATGTAACTGAATCTGGGTCACGACTGGATCCCACCTCCCTTTGTTGTTTTTGCCTACGCAGTATAAATTCACCTTCATTCACTGACATCTGATCTTCTTCCATTCTCCTCTTGCGATTCATCCAATCCACATTTGCCTGAAGTCTTCTGTCTTCCATGACCATGTCCATGTCTCCCACCCCATTTCCAAAATGCTCTGTGTCCAGATCTTTCCTTTGGTTTGATGTTACTGCTTTGGCACATCTCAGCTGGGACGGACACATTTTTACATATCCATTTGCACTAGGTTGTATGCTCTCCTTATCAGGAAATCTCACCATGCCACGCCTCCTCCTTGGTAGCAATTGTCTGCTAGAGCTCCATGTTGCCGATACTGGGGTCCCTTCTTTGCACATGATCCAGAAATGATTCCTTTGCCCACATCTCATGCATATCCGACCAAAAGCTGGACTCTACCTCTGTTTGGAAAATCCAATCCACATCTACAGCACGTCTTCTCCAGCTGACTCCTGGCTGTGCCATACCATGCACTTTGCCGGGTGAACAGGTTTGAATATCGACATTGCCTCTGTCTGTTATCTCTGATACCGTTAATGGTATTTAACTCACTTCTGTTTTCCATCTTGGCTACCTGCCTTTCAGTTCTTTCATACACTCGTGCCAACTCCAGGACTTCCTTTAATGAGAGAGGCACTCTTAGAAGATGTCCTCGAAGTTGTGATGACGTACACGCTTCAATGATTCTCAGCCTAATCGCCTCATCATCACTAAAGCTTGCAAATTCACAATATTCTGCCCTTCTCTTTAATCGTAATACAAATTGGTCAATTGCTTCATGTGGATATTGTGTGCACTGATTAAATACATATCGTTCATAGCCCCGATTGGGAGGGACAACCAAAAGTTCACCAATCACAGCGACCAATTGTTGATATGTTGTTGTTTCCTGAACCAGAATGCTCATTACCACATTTCTCACCTCCTTTCCTACCGAATTAACAAATATGTCCATTTTGTTTGAGGCATCCTGATTCTCTGCTGCTCTCAAGAAGCCATCAAACTCCTCCATCCATTCCTTCCATCGTTGCTCCTGACTTTCCTGTGTCCCAAGTATAATTGGGTCCAAGCAATGTAGATAGTTCACCAGAATCCCCTCATTCTGGACTGATCTTGTATTCCAACTTGTGATATTCAGGAACATGGTTACTCACTTCTGGCCCAGTTTCTTCGCTCTTTCTTTCATCAGCAGTAGTTGCCTTTGTTGCTTGATTGCATAATGTTATTTCCTTTATTGGTCAACATTATTTCATCTGTGCAACTTTCAATTGTCCAGTTCTATCTTGTTTTGTTGCTCTCGCACCAGGATAACCAAATGAAATAATGATATCTTTCTGAACAGTGTTACAGTATAAAGTTGCTTAGGCTGTTACAGTATAAGGTTGCTCTATGCACCCGTGTGTGAGTGCAAATGAAGCGCACCTTACAATTTAACACCACTTTAAACACTCTATTTTTTTATGCCAATCCTTTGCTAGTTCACCTATGCAGTGTACTGTTCAAGGTCCTACAGCAGGACATTTGTGATTATATACAGGGAGATAGCAGACCTTGTGCCACTAGCTCATACGTGTAGCATTCCACTTGTTCACTTTCATCCAGATTCCCAGATTCACCTGCCTCGGTGTGGGCTGTTCACTGGTATCTTTCTTTGCCACCTTAATTTTGTGTTATATTTTCTGTTCTTCAGCCAGTAACGGAAAACAATTTCCCAGAGTGGGCACTTCTGTGTTGTTGTTGCAGTCTATGCCTCACCACTGTGCTCTTTATTCCACACTTTGATTTAATTGAACTTTCATAGTTTCCATTTTGCAGTCATGACACATTTTAGTTAATTTCTCTGTTTGTTTTATTTAGTTAGTGTCTCGATCTTATGTTCCTTATTTGACACTCTTCGTGCAATCACTCATGAGAGGGCAGCACTTATTCTTTGCTCAATGTCCTTCATTTGGTTGCACTCGCACCACATCACTTTCCTTTCAATGCCTTCCTTTAGTTTTGCCTCATAGAGTCCCAGCCAGTGACTCTGACACCTCCAACAGTCTTAGACCTCGCACACCCATGAATATCACAGTTCCAGTTTCTTCTTTTCTCTTTTTTTGTTGAAAAATGCCTTTCCTGCACAACAGCCCGTTGGCAATCTTCTCCTTCATGTATTCATGTATGCCATATTAGCAAGTCCTACCAGCCAATTCCACGCAGCGTTGCTCCTCTGTTCTTACTCTTTCCTTCCGTTGGCTTCTGTTTCCTTTATCTTTATTTCTGTCTTCTCATTAGCCACTTCCACTGTATTTTTTAAAATAGTTTCACAAGCTGCTTTCTCTTGACCATCTCTATAACTCATCAGTGTTTCAGTGGATCAATCACTACCTCGTCACCAATTGTTGTGTGCCTCATTGACACCACTTTAATTATTATATCTTCATCAAATAATGACAGGAGTCAGCCTGCATGTCTGAACTCCTTTATTCCCATATCATAACTGACTCCTCTCCATTCCATTCCTTCCCAAGTTCTACCCACCAAACATTCCACATTCTATTCAGCTACAACAGTCACCACCTGCCCCTCAAATATTTGTTACCAACCTGTCACAAAGTTCACACATGTATTTCATCATCTCTTTAAGGTGCGGTCCCTGCAGTCTTCCGTGATTACTCTCTCGCCTGGTGGCCACCCCAGTGCTTATTTCATGTGGTGGGGTTTTTGTGGCCCTCCTGGATCAATCTCCCACCTGGAGGACACCCCAATGCTTTCCCAACACTCTGTACATTATGTCAATACTTCTTCATTAGTTTTGGAAATGTTGACCCCACTTAATTTCTTTCAGAGCTCCCTTTTTTAGGATCTCTATTTCACTCACACTTCGTGTCTGTGCACAGCTCCCCTCTTTGCAGGCACTTCCTTTCTTTACACAGTCTTTGGAGAACGTGTACTCATACATGCGACCGCTCTACCACTTGGTATCCTTGTCAATGCACACATCAGTCTCTCACTGTGCTTCACTCACTGGTTGTATTTTCTTTGTCAATGTCTTTGCCGTTTGAGGTCAGGGTCTCACCGCCTGCCCCTCGGACACTCCTGGGCTGGCCCATGGGAATGTGCATTTCTGGTTACCAATTTCAAAAGGGATTAGCATGCCTCCTGGCTCCCTTACATGGACTTTCCTGGCTCCTTGAAGACACGGCTCCCTCGCCACGCTTTCCTCTCCTGCTTCACCTTGTAGACCTTCAGTGTCCCAGTGTTCTGTTCTCCTCCAGCTGGTCCTGGACAGCCACAGCGGCTCGGCTCCTCTCCCTACTCACTCTGCTTCACTGGCAAACCCTGGCTTGGGACTGAGAAGGGATCCCCTTCTGGACTCAGCCATGCAGCCTCCCTTCTGCTCTCCCAAATTCTTCTTCACACACTGCTGAATGCACCACCTTTATACACCTGAGCCCTGTTAAGGGATTTCAGGTGTGAGTCCTTAGCCTCCCATGCCCGACTCTTATTAGACCAATTGTTAAGACATGCCTGACCCTTAGGACCCTTTTACTCCTGTCAGTCCTGGAATGGTATTGAACAGAGTGCAGGTATGTATAATTGGTGTCAAATGCCGGACTCTGCCTGACCTCAATAAAGGGACAGCCTAGTGGTGTAGTGTAGTAGGCCTCTCCATTCATCTTCCTCCTCACAGTACTTTTCCCAGAGGTAATCTTTCTAACTCTCAATTGACTCTTCCTCATCCCAGTACGTAAAGAAAATGGGGAAGGTGGATGGTAATGGCCCATAAGAGGGAGAGTAGGGTGATGGATAACTGGGAAGGGGGGATATTGTGTCTGACCCTCAGGCATCCTCTTTCCACTTCCCAAGGACCCCCTACTCAGGTGGTCCTCCCTCACTTGTCCGCTCCCAGGGTCGGGACCCAAGCGCGATGGCCCTTCCCTGGCCACCTGAGCAAAGGATTCAGAGGGAGAAAATGTGAGGACGCCCTCAGGTTTCTCACACCACACTTTTCTTTTAGGGATATCCCCTCCATTCCATATGCCTTGATGGCATATTGTGATAATGGAGGCAAGAGTTTAAATCAGCCACTGCTGAAAGATGGAGAGAGCATCCTTTTTCAAGGTTCGACTTGGAAACCGACGGGAGATTCTGGTTGCAGTGCAGAACAGGAGATGTCCTAATCCGGGAGGGAAGGCTGAAGGCAGTCAAGTGCAGGCGGTGAGAGAGGGAGCCCACCCAAGCACTCTTGGCTGGTCAGGCAGACCAGGAAGCATAGGGCACCGGGAGCCATGGCCACAGAGCACTGCCAGCAAGAGGAGAAGTGCAGAAAGGAGCTCCTAACTGGCCACATAGAGAAGCAGTGCCGGTTGGCAGCAGAATCACCAACCAAAGAAGAAAGAAGTCACAGTGGGAACTGGAAGCCAGAACAGGCTTCGTTCTGACACAAGGAGTGAGAACGCTCCATACCACTGATTGGGGAAAGCTGCTTGAGTCCAGCAAATGTATAATGTATATCTAAAATTGGTTATTTGTAACACGCTAAATACCCAGAGGTTTCAAAGCATGGAACTGGGGGTCAAACCTGAGTTGCTCCGCATCATCTAGCTTCCAACTCGAGCGCGTTGCCCCTGAGATATCCTCCTGAGAATACTGAGGCGATTACCCGAATACGTATGAGTGGAGTGGAGTGAAAGAACATATAGGTTACCGGTGAACCCAGAGGGAAGAATGGGAAGCCAAAATTAAGGCAAAGTGACCCATAAAGAATTCATTGATTGCTGAGAGTGGGGGAGAAAGTAATCCTCATCGGAATCACTGTCATCTTCATACTCACAGTACTTTGTTATGAAGTAGCTAGGCGAAGACCCACACGTTCTTGCACTGAATGAGAGATTGCAACCTAAAATCCTGGCAGAAGAATATACCAGGTGAACTGGTATACCATTGAACTTGTAAACTGTGAACTGGCATACTGGTATACCAGGTGAACTGGTATACTGTGAACTAGTATACCGCTATACCAACATAAAGGTATTCCGGTATACTGGTATACTGGTATACTGGTACATCAGTATTCCAGGATACAGTATACTGGTATACTGGTATACAGGTATACAAGTATACCAGTATACAAGTGAACTGGTATACAGATTGGGTATTCGCACACACAAGGAATTGTACAAGAGAACCTGACAGGAGAGTATACCAGGTGTTTTGCAAGTCTGGGACCCACATCTAAGTTGTGTTATCTTGGAAAAAGAATTCCAAGCAAGACACATGCCCTTAGGATTTGAATTGCATTGAATGTGGAGAAAGGCCTAGGAAGAGAGTCATTTCACCTGGAGTGGATTGCAATACCAAGATGAGGGAGTTATCCTGTTGTGCTATAAAGAACGTGGTTATTCTTTTGAACTTTGTTTTGCTTTACTGCACAGAATCCTGGGGAAGGGAGTCATTCCCCTGGAAAGGTGAACATTATCCATTTGGAGATTTTGTTGGAGTTATACCTTTTGTTGAACTTGAACATTTGCACACTTTCAAAGCCAAAGACAATATCCTTAATACCTCAGAGTTTGTTTTCAGAATGCAAGGGCTAGGAGAGGATTTCGGACACAGGAAATGTTTGCTTTGGACATCTAGACACTTGGCAGACCCTTAGTTTTGGCTAAGGTAGGGAAATACCTCCTAGATTAGGGATAGTGAGGCATTTTCCAATCCCTTTATTTATTTAATACAGGTTTATGCAGAATAATACAAAAATGTCACCCTGAACACTGCGACATGTTAGTTACTGTGCCTTTGAGCGGTAATATCATGCCGACCCCCACTACACCATCTAATGGGATCCGGGGTGTCCCCTGCTCCCCTTTGTTGGTGTAGTGGGGGTCGGGGATCGCAGGGGTGTCCCTCGCTTCCATTAGATGGTACAGTGGACAATAAAGAAAAAGAAATAAAAATAAAATAAAAAATGACTCTGCAACGCCAGTTCAGACCCACGTTATTGGGCGAGAACTGACACTGCAGGGTCGGAGGAGAGACGGCGGCACACTTCACGGTGTGCCACCGAAAAGGTAAGTGGATAGGGGGAGGTGATTATCGGGATGAAGGGCACAGTGATCTACGTGATCACTGAACCGTGCCATAATGGGAGTCTGCAATTTAATAGTCGACTTTATGGGTGGGGCAGTGATCACATAGATTCATGTATGCCAATCACTATTAGTCCTCTCATTCCTGGTTCCTCACAGAAGCTTTAAGCACACATTACTTAAAATGTTTCTTCTCCTTTACAATTACGTTAACTATTGAGATCACTTATCCCCCTCCAGTAAAGCAGCTGGAGGAGAGAGAGAGAGAGTGAGGAGCAGAAGGGAGTACCCTGAGAGTAGTTCACTTGCTTCTCCTTAGGATCCTGCATTTTCAGTGAAGCTACAGGCCTCTAGTTTTTCAAAACATGTAGTCCTCCCAGATTTCATTGTGACATTAATGACTCAAGAGCTGAAGAGGCCAAATTTGACACACATCAATCAGAGTGTAAGACTAAATGCCGGAATTGTCCTTCTACTCAGTCCTTAGTCTCTTGCAAAATCTTGTAAATTTATACTTTTCATCATTTCCGAAAAAACTGTTTGCTTGCTTTTGCATTATCTAGAATCTTCCTTATTGGGTGTATTTTAACAGTTACTTTACAATCACCCTAAATCTCAACAGTTTCACTGCCACCAAGCCAAGATCAATGACTAGCAGACTGGCTCGCTACATGTGCGATCAGTTAATCAGACCCTCCAGCTTATTGCGATTTTGCGATCCCGCAAAATGCCGCGAAAACGGCCGTTTTGCGCAAAATGCCGCAAAAATGGCCGTTTTGTGCAAAAACAGCATCTTTTAAAAAAAAAAAACATTTTTTTTTTTTTTAAGTAATCTGCAAAAATTACTGTTTTGAAAAAAAGAATCCTCAGGGTGCCAGGTGCTCAACTTTTTTTTTTTGTTTTTATTTACACAAGAAATGAAATCACTTGCGCCCCAAAAATTGCAGCCCAATCCACAAGGCACACATGAATGGGCACATTTTATATGCGCGCCCATTCAGATGGCCTTTTTCACCTCCTTGATCAAATAAAGTGGCGTTTCTGTCAATTTAAAAGCACATCCCTCATTTCCAAGCAAGATGCACTTTTAAATGTGCAGAAATTGTAGGCAACCCTACGCGCACGGGATGTGGGGCTGCCACTGCATGACAGGGTCTTTCCTGACCCTGTCATGCATTTCTTTTAAGGTATGAACCGCTGCTGAGTCGCTTGCATTTCTGTTCCTCAAACAGGATAAAAATGCATTTTTTGGGTCACATTTTACAGCGGCAGGCACCTAGAGTGCCTGTCCCTGTGAAAGGCGCTGGGAGCTTGCAGAACACTGTCGGGAGAGCGATTCTATTCAAAGTACTCCCCATTTTGATGACAAAAATCTATCGAATGTTACAATTTGACCAATTACGTGCAGTACTATTCGATCGATTTTTATAAATACTGAACATGTGTTGCGGGGGTGTCACCCGCTCCCCTTGTTTAGTATTTTTGGTCTAGGGTGGTTGCAGAAGTGTTTTCCCCTTTTTCCTCAAAATTGGAGGCGGGGACAGAAAAAAAAGGAAAATAACGAAAAAAGGACCCTGCAGAGTCGGATCCGACCCGCGTTAGAGGGACGGATCCGACCCGCGTTAGAGGGACGGATCTGGCACCGCAGGGTTGCAGGGGAAGCTGCAGCGACCAAGCGGTTAAGTAGGGGAGGGGGTCGGGTGGTGGTGAAAGGTACATTTTGGGTTGTTTGGCTGAAGTGCAAATCAATTTGCAGCAAAATTGACTACGGTCAATTCCGCCGCAAATAATTACACTTCGGTCAAACAACCCAGAACACCATTCAAGGCAGCTGCCAGCGCACAATTTGCGCTACAGCTCAAGCCTGTGGAAATGCGCCGGTCACCTTTGAGAATAAGGTGACCTGCTCATTTCCAAAAATGGGTTGTCTAAAAATAGCATATCCTCCGTTCTTTTTTTAAATGCCCCCTCATTTGAGGAACTGGGACAAAATCTACATTTAAAAAAAAATAATAAAAATGGTTACACTATGAGAGAGAGGGAGAGTGATGGGTGAGATGTGAAGTGATGGGCAAGAAAGCAGAGGAAGAGCAGTGGGTCAGAGGAGGAAGTGCTGCACAAGAGAGCAGAGGAAGCAGTGATGCGGTGGGCCAGAAATCTGAGAGCGAGCAGAGGTACAGAAAGTAGAGGAAGCGGTTGGCCAGAAAGTGGCAGTGAGCTGCAGATTGGGAAAAAGGATGAGGGAAGAATGTGATAGAATGGGAGAAAAGATGCAAGATGCAGAAGCAGCACAAAAGAATGAAGGACTGTATATTGAGGGAGGAATTGTAGAGTGTAAGGTGTGAGTTGGGAGTATGATTTGGAGTGTGGCAGGGGCTGGGCAGTGCAGATTGTGACTTGACAGTGTGACATAGCACGTGAGTATTTGTATGACAGAGTGAGAGGTTAAGGAATGTAAGTTATGATGGAGAGTTGGTGAGATGTTTGTGGGTGTTTGGGGGATTGGAGAACATAGAAGGGGAATATTTTCAGCATTACAATTGATAATGATCAATTTAGTTAATACTATTAAATAGGCATGAACATTAAACCAGAAATGTAGCCAAATCAAACACTGTTCTGCCAAGCCAGAGACATCTGGGACTCTTCCTATTAAATTAATACAAAAGACACATAATAATGATACCCTGGCTCTCTTCTAGCCTTGCACTCTACCTATTTCCTGCAATGTGGCAATCTTACACCCTCCAGTTAATACAAAATGTCCCGCAAAAATGCCGCAATAAATAAAGGTTTGTGCCGCAAAATTTGCCATTTCATGCCGCAAAATTTGCCATTTCATGCCGCAAAATCCTGGAAGGTCTGGTTAATATCCAACAGCTCACTCAGAAAAATACCTAAACACTTCTTAAAAACTTTTTCAAAAATGCATTTATGCTACTATTGTCTTCATTTTCTGGCAAGCGATACATCCTAATGTGGTTTCTCTTTCTGTGATCATCTAAATCCTATACCGATAATCTCAGCACTACTGGCTCCCTCATCAGCTAATCCATGACTTTGGCATTCCTCACAGCACACTCATTTCTTCACTGCGTCTCAGATATCCTCTTCTCAAGAGTGCATGGTCCATTTTGAAAGCCATTTCATTTACTTTTTTTGGTCTTTTGTGTATTTTTTAAGGGGCTTATTTCTAGCATAGTACCTCATACAAGCACTTGCTCTATTTGTGCATTGAAAGAGATGTACTTTTCAGACCTCGTTAGGTATGTGCTGAAGGTTGGGATATTCTTCTTTGCATTAGCAAGATGCATTGGTAAGTGTAGCAAACAACTCAGCTGCTCCTCCATGAGCTTAGTTCTTCCAAATTACAGCAAAACAGGTGAGGGACAATTTGGTTCAAAGTCCTATCTTCCACAGCAAAATGGTTTGAGACTTCACAAGACATATTACAAATTAACCAGACCATGTGATTTGTATACCACCAAGTTTAATTCCACTAATAAGCCATTTTGTGATTAAAGTGTTCAGTACGTACAGAGTATGCAAGGTGTAAAATATTCCAGAATATGCATTGTTACAGGGTAGATTAATCCAGATGCGTTGCTACAGAGGTTCTGAGGGGGCTGTAGCCCAAGGCCTTTTGGTTGTAGCCCCGGACACAAGTTCAGAGGCTACAACCAAAAGGCTAGCTAGCAGAGTCCCGACAGTCCTGACATTAGCGTAGCTCCAGATTTTTTCCAGATCTAGCGACACCCCTGGATTAAGCCATATACCTACTGGAGGAAGGCACCGGGCATGCACACTGAGTGAAATAATTTTCTCCTCATGGACTTTTTTACAATAAATATGATTTTCATTTATGTAATAAATACCGGCCTTGATACAGATCTGTGTGGGTCGAAACATGAGTTTGCTGGAGGTGGTATAATCACTGATCCAAATAAATGGAAGATTGAAGACGATATATAGTAATGAAGTATAATTAAGTTATATAAACAAAAATATGATATCTGGTCGGACCCCAGTAGTATCACTAAATTCCCCAAGACTGACCAAGCGCAGGATTGACATAGGTAAAACTGTTTTTACTAATCCATATACCTGTTAATGCAATTCACAGCACTCCCCCCATACTCTCAACAAATGGGGATCAGGGAAGTGGCATAAATGGACTATGGCATCAAGATATGCTTTTGCTGTAGCCTTCACATTTGTCTATCCTCACTAATTTTTGAGGTTCAGCCTCAATCTTTTTGCTTGAGTAACCACCAAAACTGCAGACATCAAACATTTGCTCCAGCTTCCAAGAAGTTTTACAAATTCTTTAACATAGGAGAGCCTAACGTGTGCACAAACACAAGAAATTCTAAGAATGCACGTGCATGTTAGGCAGTCACTCAATTGCGTCAAATCTCAATCCACGTCCACTTACCCTACCTCTTTCAGACCACATTATAGGATGCAAGGCTCTATAGCTTTTTTTTACATCTCTCACTCTGTACCCGAAAAAAACACCAGCAGATGGAGACACTAAATAATGCTCTCATCTCTCACACCATTTCTGTTGAGTGAGACCCCCAAGAGCCCAGATGGTAACAACTTCGAGATTGTTACAAATCATATGAAATTGTCTGTTTTGGAAAAATCTCCTGCAAAATTTAAAAGAAAACACCCACAAAAACAGCTGTATATAAAAGAAATCTGCATTTTTTAACAAATGGTATGAAAGGAAGATAGAGGCAGATGGGTCAGAGAACAGAGAGGGATCAGTGGGCCAGTGAGGAGAGAGGGAGCAGTGGGCCAGAGAGCAGAGAACGAGCAGCAGGCCAGAAACCAGAAAGTGAGCGGCAGGCCAGAGACCAGTAATGGAGCGGTGGGCTAGACAGCAGAAAAGGAGCAGTGAGCCAGAGAGGGAGCAATAATCCGAGTGGGATGATTGAGTGGAAAGATGGAGCAAGCAACAGATGGGGAGAGAGGGCTCGAAGGAGCGCCCAATAGACTCAGGGAATGGGAGCGAGACCCAGAAGGAGCAAGAGACTGGGGGTAGGAAGGTGACACTTCAGCAAAGATATACAGAGAAAGAATGAAGTACTGGTGTCTGAAAGAGGGACCGGAGAGTGTAAGGTGTGAACTGGAACCTTAATTCAGAGTGTGGCAGGGACTGCAGAGTGCAAGTTGCAACTTTGCTTTGTGACAGTGCTAGGGAGTATGGAATGACTGGCAGGCTGAGAGATTTAGGAGTGTAAATTGTGATGAGGAATTGTTGAGTGTGCTGGGTATTGGTGAGTATGAGGGGTTTAGGTGAAATGTAGATGAGGTGTATGAGGGATTGGAACATGTAGAAGGGGAATATTGCAAATTAATAACAATCAATAAGTGTAAATAATATAAAATGGGCATGCATTTCAAATAAATAAAGTAAAACAAAACAAACACTGTCTGTAAAAGAATGGGATATCTAGGCCTCTTTCTATTGAATCAATGCAGTAGAAGGCACACAAACAATTGTCAAATAATAACAACCTGGCTCTCTTGCAGCCTTGCACACACTGCATCCTTCTCTCACCCACGGGTTCTAACACCCTGGCTTTCTACCATCCTCAATGAAAGATTTAAAATGTCTATGATGCAAAATGTTAATGTTAAATGCCATGCTCCGATATCCTGGAGCGTCTGCAGAGTGGCCTAAACATGAGTTGAGAAATGTTACAATGAGCAAGTTCTTCCAAGTGGCCAATATGTATTCGGACATGTCAGTTGCATATTGCACTGCTTGAAGGTAACTGACTTGTCCCCAGCCTGCTGTCCTAAAACGAGAAAACCACCTGTTGGGTAGTCAACATGATTTCCAAACCTCCTCTTCACTCACAAATGTTACCAACAGAGAATAGCTCTTTGACTAGGTCCCATACAAAAAGAGTATGGGATATAGTCCAATGCGCAAACTCTTCATATTCACTCTGGCAGACTGGTGCACAAAATAACTGGAGAGGTTTCCGAACATGAAGTTCCTTTGAGAGGCCTCTTAGTGTCATGATCTCTGCTTCCAAAAGGTCAGGGTTTTCCCAACTCCCTTGGAAGCAGATCCATAACCCGGGTTCCGAGTGCCAACCAGTCCCAATTGGGACCTTTTGGACCCAGTCCTGGCGCCAGTGGCACCAGGCTCATAAATATGCCCAGTCCCAGCGCTGGAAGCGCCGGGCTCATAATGCTTGGGTGGACTTACCTGCAGCAGACCATGCTGCTTACTTGCCTGCCAGTTGAGCCTCTGATCCTCTTCTGTTTGGAACTACTTTTCCTGTTGGGTGGGGCTGGAGCCACTCCCTAGATTCAGAACACTGGAACTCTTCTGGAAGGCAGGAACTCTTTTCTTACCAGGAACTCTTTTCTTACCTAGGCGTGGCTGTGGAAGGAGACACCTAAGCACTACAGGAGGCTATTTAAACCACACCCGGTGGATGAATCTTGCTTTGCGTTATTCTGCAACCTCTGCAGCAGAACGCTCATCGTGTCTTCTGCATCCGGTCCTGGGCCTAAGGAAAAAGGCTTACCATCCTGAATCCAGTCTTCAGCAACACCTATAAAGACAAGAAAGAACAGGTTAGCATTCCGGCATCAGAAAGGCAAAGGAAGGCAAAGGCTTACCTACTCTTCGTGTGCTCCGGAGGTCTTCACACTGCATTCCGGCATCTGAAAGACAAAAGCTTACCATCTCTTTGCACGCTCCGGAGGCCTTCGGCGCTGCATCCCGCATCTGAAAGACAAAACAAGGTGCGTTTAAAGACATTGGGGAACTTTAATACTCATGTGCCATTACTCCTTTCCACATCTAATCCAGTGGGTATTTCGGCACCCTGCAGCCGCTCCGAACTCGTACCTGCAAAATAAAAAGACAGTTAGAGCGCATCGTGAAGCAGGCAACAAGCGCTTACTTACGTGCTTCCAGGCGCTTCTATTCATCACACGGGCTCCATCTTCAACTCACTTCAGCCCGTCATCCGCCATCGCCGGAACCCTGCAAAACAAGGGACATCATTACTAAAGACTTTAAAGACATTTGAATGACTCGAAACTTACCGTTCGTGCAGTAAACGACGGACAGCAGTCCTCTGAAGTCAAGAGGCCTGCGCTACCTATCCAGTGAAGAAACTGGTTACAGCACCCTGCCCCGAGGCAGATGGAGAGCTCGGCATTCACTTACCTAAGACATCTTACTCTACACGTCAGGCATACAGTGCACAGAGGTCCAGCCCAAAGAGCCAACCGGGTGCTACACATCACCTTTGAAGATACGGTAGTCGCCCAGTCAAGACCGGCGCCTCTGCGAGAATCAGGTGAGCGTTACAGAACGCAAAGCCTACCCCAAAACTCTCGCCCAGGCGCTATGGAAACCTCGGATACTGACCCCCTAGCCCGGTTACTTGGGGAACTAAGGGCAGAAGTGCATGCAGCTCGTCAGGAAACGAATGCTCTAAGAAGGGAACTAATTATTTCCAAGGAGAGAACAGACAATCTTGCTAGACAAGTGCTACAGTCACAAGCCGGACAGACCCCGTTACCCGCATCAGGGGCAAATCTTCCTTCAACAGCCTCTATGAATCCAGTGCAGATCAACCTACCTGGGAATGTACCTCTGGCTCCGCCCGAACGATTTTCTGGTGACCCAAAGAGGTTTGCAGTATTTATCAATCAGTGCCGGTTGCACTTCTTATGCCGGCCAGCAGCCTTTCCAACTGATCAAGCTAAAGTAGCTTTTGTACTTTCGTACCTTAGTGGCAATGCGGCAGACTGGTCGATCCCTCTAGTTAATCAAGATGATCCGGTTCTCCATGATTTTCAAGCCTTTCAGCTTAGTATGGAAAAACTGTTCGCAAGACATTCACAGGGGCAGGCCTTGGACAATGAGCTTCTTTCGTTGCGACAGGGTAATCAAGACCTTTTGGCTTATATTGCATCTTTCAATAGACTAATAGTGGAAACTCAATGGCCTGAGGACAAAAGGATTACGCTGTTTTATAGAGGTCTACGTGGAGAGCTCAAAGATGTTTTAGCCCAAGTAGTGAATCCCCCACAAGACTGTTCGGATTATATAGACTTGGTTGTTCAAATAGATCACAGGCTGCAGAACAGGAAGGCCGATCGTTCCAAGTTTGGTGCTCGAGTACTTTCCAAACCGCCAACTCCTTCCAAAGGAGTAGACTCCGGGGAACCCATGCAAATAGGGGGTCTGAAAGGTCCTCTAACACAAAGGGAGCGGGAAAGGAGGAAACAGTTGCAATATGCCTATATTGCGGAAACTCAGGGCACTTTCTTCGAGACTGTCCGGTGAAACCTGCCAAGAAGGCAGTAGGAGCTGCAGTTACCAAAGTTACAAACTCTGAGCAGGGAAACGACCTCGCCCGACAAGAATAGAGGTCCTCTTGCCGAGCGTGAAAACCAGTTCCGTGACCTCGCATTTCGTGATACCATTGGTCCTCATTAGCCCTGATAATCCGGATCGATTACATGCAATTGAAGCTTACGTCGACAGCGGTGCCATCGGCAATTATGTGGATCATGAAATGGTTTTGATGATGAATCTAACTCTTTGTCCCAAGGCTGTAAAGGACGTCATTACTACGGTGGATGGTACGGAGATAGCCTCCGGGCCAGTAACGCATACCACTCAAGAGGTGACGCTAGTAAGTCAAGATGGACACCATGAGAAGATCGTGTTCGATGTGATCAAGGCCCCTCAGTTTCAGATTATTCTAGGAATACCTTGGTTAGAGAAACACAATCCTCTGATCGATTGGCGAGCAAGAACGGTCCAGTTTCCAGAATGTGTCTCAACTTGTCACCCTCCACCTGGTGTTGCACTGGCCGCAATTTCTTCAGAGACTTCCCAGTTACCTCCCGAATATCTAGAATACCAAGATGTTTTCCGGAAGGATCAGGCTAACTCCCTACCTCCTCATAGGTCTTATGACTGCCAGATAGACCTGATACCTGGATCTACTCCTCCTTGTAGTAGAATTTATGCCCTCAGCGAGCCTGAGAACCTTCACCTTCGACAATACCTGGATCAATACCTGGCAAACGGGTTTATTCGTCCTTCCAAGTCCCCTGCTTCTTCAGCTTTGTTCTTCGTTCCAAAAAAGGAAGGAGACCTTAGAACTTGTATCGGTTATCGCTCCCTGAACCAGATCACCGTTAAGAATAGATATCCGTTACCTTTGATCCCTGAACTCCTGGACCAAGTCAGAAAAGCATGCATATATACAAAGCTGGATCTTAGAGGAGCTTACCACTTGGTACGAGTAAAAGAGGGCGATGAATGGAAGACGGCCTTCCGCACCAAGTACGGGCTATTTGAATATCAGGTCATGCCCTTCGGACTTTGCAATGCCCCGGCCGCCTTTCAATATTTTATGAACGATGTCCTCAGAGAGCTCATAGATGTATGTGTTGTTGTTTACATTGACGACATCCTCGTTTATTCTTCATCGGAATCTGAACAATGGAAACACGTGAAAATGGTCCTCGAAAGATTGCGTCAACACAAACTTTTCGCTAAATTGGAAAAATGTGTTTTCAACGTGACTGAAGTTGAATTCTTGGGATTCATATTATCACCTGGCGGAGTGCGTATGGATTCAAAGAAGGTCGATGCAGTTCTCAAATGGCCATCACCATCCTCCGTAAAAGGTGTGCAAAGCATGTTAGGCTTCGCTAACTTTTATCGCAGGTTTATCCCCGAATTCTCTCGAATAGTCCAGCCCATCACTGCCTTGTTAAAGAAAAACAAACGTTTTGAATGGTCTACCGAGGCGGAACAAGCTTTCGAGGATTTGAAGACTAAATTTATCTCTGCACCAATCTTAAAACACCCTCGCCCCGAACTCCCCTACATCGTGGAAACTGATGCTTCAAGCCTTGCCATGGGGGCAGTTCTATCACAAAAGGACCCAGTAACCAATCAGTTGCATCCCGTGGCATTTTGGTCCCGCAAATTCTCGCCTCCTGAAATCAATTACACGATTACTGACAAGGAACTTCTGGCTATCAAGTCTGCCTTTAAGGCTTGGCGGCATTATCTGCTGGGGGCCCGACACACCGTTACTGTGATTACGGATCACCGAAACCTGCAATATTTGAAAACCGCAAAAGCCCAATCCTCTAGACAACTCCGTTGGGCATTATTCTTTGCCGAGTTTGACTTCATAATTACCTATCGACCTGGTACAAAGAACGGTAAAGCTGATGCCCTTTCTCGGATGGGAGTGGAAGAACACTTGATCAACCCTAAACCTGTACCAATCATTCCCGAACAAAGAATTCTGGGTGTAATCGCCACCGAATCCATAGAGGAAGTTAAGGATAAAGCCAGGCAACTTGTAACTCCAGCAGACATACAGAATTAGCATCTGCAGGGAAAGGACTTTGCAGTAAAGGACAACTTATTGTATTTCCAAGAACGATTATACCTACCCAGCACAGATTTACAGAAAAAGGTAATCTCTTGTTATCACGACTCTTTAATGGAAGGTCATCCCGGTATGGCCAAGACCTCAGAAAAGATCAAGCACTACTTCTGGTGGCCGTCTTGGAAGAAAGATATCAGAGACTTTATAATGTCCTGTGGAGTATGCGCCCAAAACAAGAGTCAAAAGGAAAGACCAGCCGGCCTCTTACGCCCTATTGACATCCCACCTCGCCCTTGGCATATGCTTTCTATGGACTTCATCACCGATCTACCTCCATGCTCCGGATACAATACGATTCTAGTAATCGTGGACTTATTCTCCAAGATGGCGCATTTCATTCTGCTCAAAGGCTTGCCAACAGCAGCAACTCTGGCCCGAGAATTTCTCGAAAACATCGTCCGACTGCACGGTTTTCCTTCGGTTCTAATTTCGGATCGAGGTAGTCAATTTATTTCTCATTTTTGGCGAAGTTGCTGTCGATCGGCTCAAATTGATGTGAGACTATCGACCAGTCACCACCCTCAGACCGACGGACAAACCGAGAGGACCAATCAAACTCTGGAACAGTATTTACGCTGCATGCTGCAACAAACTGAAAAAACTTGGAAAGATATCCTTTGGATAGCCGAATATGCCTACAATAACTCTGTCCATTCGGGAACTGGGAAAACCCTGTTTTTTCTTTTGTACGGCAGTCACCCCCGAACCTCGGAGTTGGATCCCCTCCAAGATCTTGAAACACCAGCAGTAGACTACCTGCATTCTACAATCACCCAAGCCTTTAAGGAAGCTGTTTCTCACCTTCAAAGGGCTAAAGAACAATACAAGAAAGGAGCAGATCAACATCGGAAGGAAGCCCCTCACTATCAAGTAGGGGATCAAGTCTGGTTATCCACCAAATATCTATCTCTAAAAGGGCCACGCACATTCAACCCAAGATACCTTGGTCCCTATTCCATCACTACCATAGTAAACCCAGTAGCGGTCAAGTTGGACTTGCCCCCGCACATGAAGATACATCCGGTCTTCCACGTCTCTCTATTAAAACCCGTGCAACCTCAAACCCGACTAACCAAATCTCCAAAACCTATCCTAGTTGATGGAGAACTCGAGTTTGAAGTCAAAAGCATTCTAGACTCCAAGATCTCCAAATCTAAACTATTCTACCTAATTGACTGGAAAGGCTACGGCCCCCAAGAGAGATCCTGGGAACCTGCTGAATATGTCCACGCTCCTCGCCTAATCAAAAGATTTCATCGAACATTTCCTGACAAGCCAAAACCCCCGGAGAAGCCCGGTTTGGGAGGGGCCTTGAGGGGGGGTACTGTCATGATCTCTGCTTCCAAAAGGTCAGGGTTTTCCCAGCTCCCTTGGAAGCAGATCCATAACCCGGGTTCCGAGTGCCAACCAGTCCCAATTGGGACCTTTTGGACCCAGTCCTGGCGCCAGTGGCACCAGGCTCATAAATATGCCCAGTCCCAGCGCTGGAAGCGCCGGGCTCATAATGCTTGGGTGGACTTACCTGCAGCAGACCATGCTGCTTACTTGCCTGCCAGTTGAGCCTCTGATCCTCTTCTGTTTGGAACTACTTTTCCTGTTGGGTGGCGCTGGAGCCACTCCCTAGATTCAGAACACTGGAACTCTTCTGGAAGGCAGGAACTCTTTTCTTACCAGGAACTCTTTTCTTACCTAGGCGTGGCTGTGGAAGGAGACACCTAAGCACTACAGGAGGCTATTTTAACCACACCCGGTGGATGAATCTTGCTTTGCGTTATTCTGCAACCTCTGCAGCAGAACGCTCATCGTGTCTTCTGCATCCGGTCCTGGGCCTAAGGAAAAAGGCTTACCATCCTGAATCCAGTCTTCAGCAACACCTATAAAGACAAGAAAGAACAGGTTAGCATTCCGGCATCTGAAAGGCAAAGGAAGGCAAAGGCTTACCTACTCTTCGTGTGCTCCGGAGGTCTTCACACTGCATTCCGCATCTGAAAGACAAAACAAGGTGCGTTTAAAGACATTGGGGAACTTTAATACTCATGTGCCATTACTCCTTTCCACATCTAATCCAGTGGGTATTTCGGCACCCTGCAGCCGCTCCGAACTCGTACCTGCAAAATAAAAAGACAGTTAGAGCGCATCGTGAAGCAGGCAACAAGCGCTTACTTACGTGCTTCCAGGCGCTTCTATTCATCACACGGGCTCCATCTTCAACTCACTTCAGCCCGTCATCCGCCATCGCCGGAACCCTGCAAAACAAGGGACATCATTACTAAAGACTTTAAAGACATTTGAATGACTCGAAACTTACCGTTCGTGCAGTAAACGACGAACAGCAGTCCTCTGAAGTCAAGAGGCCTGCGCTACCTATCCAGTGAAGAAACTGGTTACAGCACCCTGCCCCGAGGCAGATGGAGAGCTCGGCATTCACTTACCTAAGACATCTTACTCTACACGTCAGGCATACAGTGCACAGAGGTCCAGCCCAAAGAGCCAACCGGGTGCTACACATCACCTTTGAAGATACGGTAGTCGCCCAGTCAAGACTGGCGCCTCTGCGAGAATCAGGTGAGCGTTACACTTAGGTGGAGGCCAGGCACTGCTGATACATAACTACCTCAATTCTGTTTTCACAACCTTTTGTGAATTAGTCAAGTTTGTCCCGAGGCATTTTCATAGGAACAATTCATGGCCACCTCTTAATTGTCCCATGGTGTTATATTTCATCAGGAAAGCTATCAGAGAATGTTTCATCCCATTATCTTTTGCAATCTGCACTGCATGTCTGCCTCTCTGAGTTGTTAGATTGCATTCAATTAGAAATACAAAGTATTCGGCTGGGACTGAGTAACAATAAAATATTAATCTGGAGTGAATCGTTTTTTTTCCCATTGGAATTTCGGCCAAATAGTTAGTTGAAGCCAACGTTGGGTACACCCCTAGTAAGAAGTAAATATTTTTGTTTTTCTAGCCAAAATTATCTTCATTTTATGTGTTTTTCAATTGATTGTATTGTCCTATTTCATCTTTTAACAATGCACAACACACAGATGTATGTGTTCACATTTCAAAGTCTGATGAAATAACCAAAACAAAGTTGAAACCTACATACTTTAGACAATAGTAGAACGTTTTTGTAAAATGTCTTTTGCATCCAGCATGACATCTATATTCTCTTGTTTTAAAGGGTCACCAATTCCAGTTGGTATTGATGTGCAGGTAGAAAGCATTGACAGCATTTCAGAAGTGGATATGGTAAGTTTCCAGCCGAGTGACAATAACATAGTTCAACTACCTTTTCGCCACCTAGTGGTGTACAGATCCTACATCATAAAAAGTCCCATTATCATTGTGCCTTTTATTCCATTCACATCTTCAATCTGTGGAATATATCTAAATGACTATCATATGAATAGTTTAAGGTTGCAATGTTAACACCCATCACCATGATAATGCCACCCACATTCCAGGACAAGAAATAGGCTGTTTTTAATCTGAATATTCTGTTTAATTTAGAATAATCAATCAAGAAATTACAGGTGGCCCCCCGACTTTAAATGTGGGGGACAATACCCACAATAGTCCAAACATAACGTGCATGCTAACATCTTGATAATGTTTAAATGCTCGATACACACACAAATACATATCAATAAAAACAAATCTGAATAAGTATTCTAGACAAAACACTAAAATCCTTTCCGATATGAACATAAAAATGTTGTTGGACATCAAATTCAGAAAACACAAAACTACTCTTAGAATAATATTCATAATGAAGCACACATATGACTAACTTCTTAAAAGTAAAAGTTTATATTTTGGAGATGAAAATATCTTGATGTGTTAAAGGATCACACAAGCATGCGATCACAAAATGTAAGTAGAAATGGAATCAAACAATTAACTTTACTTGCAATTACGAATCCGCTTAAGGCAGAAGCCTTCTCTTTTTAATCAATCTTTTTGGAAAAATTATGTTGGTTTTTTAAGTGATATTATATTCTGAATGAAGGGGAGAATTAATAACCTCTGACCTACTCCACGTGGAGGTGTAGAAAACTCTATTCCGGATTTTGTTTAAATGTAAGAAATGGTTTTCACGGGTCAAGAACTAGAAGTCTATCAATCTCTGAAAATCTGTGAGTTATATTGTACACTATGCTCACAAACCCAGATACAAATTGCCCTGTGAAAACTCAGGGAATCTATTAATGCTTAGCTAGTGTCAGTAACTAATATTCCTAGCACAATCACAGGTTTTATAGCACTCTATTTGAAATACACTTCCATAAATTGCTACTTGGGATTTACCTAATCCTTGGAACATTTATTTAAATATACTGGGGTTATTTTACTCACCTTTAGTTTGTCTTTTAAAGGCCAAGAATAGGTAGGGACATCAACAGCTTTGTGCAATTCTGCTGGGTAAGCTCTTCCCATGCCCAAACCCCATTAGGCGATCTGGTTCTGTCTTGCGGAAGGCTTATGCATTTAGCTCCCTCTGGAAAAGCCTGCTTAGGAAGGATTTCCATAAACTATGTCCAGGTGGGACCCAAACCAGCTACCCTCCTACCAGATAGGCTTTCTTCCTCTGCATCGTCCACAACAACTCTCACATCTTCCTGTGTTTATCTTGGAATACTCACACTCCACCTATGCAGTATCATTTGATGTGGCAATTTCTGCTGGGATGGAGAATGTGGGAGGTTTCATGTACATACACAAACCCACCAGGATCCCCCCCCCTTTGCTTTGATTGGCCCAGTGCATTTTGCCATGGGATAAGGGAGTGTATTTAACTCTTCGGGTCAGTACAGGTTGTGATCACTTTCAGGATTTGTAATTTCAACACAAAGGAAAATCTATCCTTAATAGGCTGTTATTAATGATATTATTTGAAGTTCAAATGGAATGGGTGAGATTATCAGGTCTGTGGTGTTTTAGTCATGTTTCACATTTTTTATTGGTTTGTATCTTGTCATGAACTAGACTATCCGTTTTCACTTTCTGCATGAGGCTGAGGTGGTATTGCTGTGGCTGCAGTAAAACATGTGACATCTAGTAAGCACCACTTCCCCTGCCTCTAGAAATTAAATGGGAACATCTAACAAACAATCCCTGGCACTGCACTCAAAAGGGGGTTGGACCGGTTATGAAGGGGGATTTGACTGTACTTAAAAGACTGGAGCGATTACGCCATTTTAGTTCAACTATGAGAAGATACCAATCCCCTTAAATACAAACTGATTGAACATTTAAAGACAGCAAATCCTTCCCAGTGATATATTGGTGAACTGGATAAAGGGGTAAGCCCGAAGGTTTTGGTTGCAAACTAGCTCTGAAACATTGGCAATATTTATAATAACACAATATGTCATTGTTGTGGATTGTAGGGCTAAATAAAGACCTTAAACCTGCAGATGGCTGTACTGTTGTTCATTGATGTTGCAATGATGATAAATTACAGGGTCTGCAGTAGGTTAAGTTGCATTTCCTGTAGGATGAGCAGTTTTGAGTGGCTTATATCTTTGGCATTGTTTGATGAATTATCACAAACATTACAAAAATGTATAGACCCAACCATGAATTTGTTTGCAAGACTTTGATGCAGTTTCTCCAAGAGGGGGAAAAGTTATAAGGGGGTGCCAAAACCATTGAAAAACGGATAGATATGAATGGAAAAAATAATTTGCTTGCAGATACAGCCCAAACCGCTGGACAGAGGAGTGGTGGCTTGGTCCCAAAAGCATGCTTTCGCAAATTTGGTGTTAATCCATCCAGTAGATTCTTTTTTAATTGAACAAAAGAATATGTTAAAGAAATTAGTAATCTCCATCCGCTCCGCTGGCTCACTTCTTGATGGTGTCTGCGGACGCCTCTAGACCTATCAGAGAGCTGCATTACGTTCACGGACATCCTAAGTGACCACTGATTGGTGTGATGAATCCAATAGAGTCATCACGGCTTCCCCGGCAGTAACTTCCTCCCATGTGGCCAGGGGACGGCAGCCACTACCTGATCCTGAATCTGGGGGCAGCTACATGAGGGAGGATCACATGGGAGGAGCTAGTCACCGGGGAGATGTCATGGTTTCATTGGATAAGGCATGGTATCCCCCATTTTCCCATGAGGAAGACCCCTGTTACCTAATACCCTACTGACTTATTAACATGCATGTGTACCCACCTATAGGGAAAGTAAAGAAACCGTTTTCCAATACATTTTGGGCCAATCTCCCATACATAACCTGAAGAGTGAAAACTCCCTGCAAAAAACTTCCAGTTCTAGTTTTCCTTCATGTAGGACTGATCTTCCATGTGGAATTATTAAGAAAAACCCTTCAAGTGCAATGCATCAGAAACCATCAATGGACTTCAATTCTCACAACCACCTTAATCAGCATTTAATATCAGTGGACTTCAAGTCGACCACTGAAGATGAAACCGAAGAGGAAGATGGAGAAAAGATAGATGTGGCAATTTCCAGCAACCGGAGAGCCTTCTGTGTAACCAGAGCCTGCTGTGACCCTTCCTTCCAATCAACCTGGGGGTCCTGAACGGGACGAGTCCTACCCAGATGTCGATGAGATCCACTAGTCTCAAGAAGCCCTGAATTTTGAGCCATCCCACGATGTGCTGCATACTTGATGGGCTGCGATACCCCAATACCCTGGGACCTCGAGCTTCAGTGCCGTTCATGGTATTCCGAAGGCCGAATCCATCCAAAACTTTGGCGGCCCGTCCATCTCCTCCAGAGACACAATTTGAATCCCTTAAATCACCTCATAAGATTGCCGGACCTAGAGAGTGAAGAGAATCCGACCAGTGATATTCGTTCTTTATCTGGCTGCTGTAAAAAGTCACCAAATCCACAGAACTACAAGAATCTGAAACTTTTGCTGGAAGTTACCTCTGACAACTGCTTCTGCAAGTTCCCATCCAGTCTCCAGTTCTTTCGTCTCCAGACCAAGAATCCAGGGACCATATCCTGTGCTGCTGCATCCTGGAAGCTCTCCTTTTCGCCTAAGGTACTTTGTGGGCTCGGGTAATAATTACTTTAGGTCTGGTGTGCATCCTGTGAGGCTGTGTGGGTGATTTGTGTAGTTGGAGTTTGTCCATACCACTTGATATGATATGATATGATATGATATGTCATTTATAACGCGCCTATACACAGGTGTTTCAAGGTGTGACAAGGCAAGGGGGGGGACAGAGGGAAGACAGACAACGATCTTACTAGGCCAGGTGTCATTCAGATTGTGCAAGTGCAAGTGAGGGGGAAGAAAAGTGCAGGCGGGGAGGAGGAGGGGAAAGTGCAGTACAGGGGATAATAATAAACAAGATAAATAAAAGAACAGAAAGTGCAGTACATGGGATAATAAATAAACCAGATAAATAAAAGATAGGGAAGCAGGTGGCAAGTGCAGGATGAGTGCTGGTGGGAGGACTGTAGGGATACAGAAAACAGTCCCCAGGTGCAAGGGTTGCTAGGGAGGTAGTGCAGGCGTGCAGCTGGCTGGGCTAAGGCTTGAGATCAGAAGGGGCCTGTGGAGGGTTTTGACCCATGTGGAATCATTAGACGGGGTGAATGTGGGGATTAAGATGTCGCTGCCCATCATTTTGCCCCAGAACAAAAATAAATAATTGGAGTGGGTAAAGATGGGGATGCGCTGTCGCCGCCCATCATTTCATCCCAGAATCCAGGAGAGCTGCGCAGTTGTGCGCACACCAAAATGGTTACCTAACTTGCCACCCACCAGTGTAAAGAAAGGTCTTTGTTAACAAAATCCACTGTTACTGATGTCAAAAAGTTGCTGAAATCGTGACTCATTGGACCACTTTAAAGATTCAACCCTTTTTGTGGGGTTCCACATAACCATCTTACTATAAGGAGCCCCATCAAAACAATGTTAAGCAAGGATTTACTACCATGTAAGAACCATTCCTGTTTAGAATGCATTAATCCAAGAAAATTCCAAAGTTGCATGCAGTGCCAACAAAATCCCGATGGTGGCGCTAGCGGTCTAAACTCTGACAGGAGAGCTGTTTTGCAAGATTGTCTAAATGCAAAGAAAAGGGGTCTTATTTCATCAAAGGTTCAAAGGGGTTGCCTGTCTGGGAACTATTGACACTTCAGAACTCAACACATGAAGCCAGGAAATAACAGGGTTCTGTTAATTAAATGCAAAGTGGCCCCCTGGCCTCCTGATGTGAGCTTGCCGGACACCACACAAAGGACCCTTTCCTCTGAAAGGAATATGTTAATTCTGAAATGTTTGCTGTCAACAAAGATCTGCCAGCCAGCAGAGATCTGTGACTGACCCACCCAAGTCTTGGAGGCGGACCTCAACACTCTGAGGACTGAATTGAAAGGAAAATATATATTTTACAAAAACACTGATAACTCTTTGTAATCAAATGACAGAAATGTATAACTTTGAGAGCTTTAATTTAAAAATTGTACCTTTAATTCAAGCCCAAACTCGAATTTGTGTGATGTTCTGGGGCAAAACCCCATTGTTTATTAATATTACAGACTCCCTGTTTCAGCTAGACAAACGAAAATGCATTGGTATGTGGGTAGATATGTGAGGAACAGTTGTATAAAATTTAATGAAGATCCAATGTTGTTCAGCACATGAAAAAGTGCTAGAAGTTGCCATTTTTGAATGCAAGCTCCTAGAAAGAGCAGATTTGGACAGAGACATGGCTAAATTCAGCCACACCATGTATATGTAATTTCAAACAACTGTGTAACTCTGAAGTATGTATTTTGATCATATATAGATTTGGGTGCACAGATGATAAGGGAGGTTCTTCAAGAGATCATAAATGGCTGACATCACTCTGACACAACTTAGTTCGCCAATCAGGGGACGAATGAAAGTTTGACCAATTAGAAGCTGAGAGAGAGGTAGGGTCAGTGATGCTAGAACACACCCACATTCTAAACACATAAAAGCAGACAGACAGGACAGATAGGGACCTTCAATTCCATTTGCTGCAACGCACTCTGCCGGACCATACAACATCCAGAGATCCAGACTTCAAATTCATCAATCTATCCAGAACTAAGAGACCAGACCAGAGAGAAAGCAGTGTTGTACTAAGAGACCAGACCAGAGAGAAAGCAGTGCTGTACTAAGAGACCAGACCAGAGAGACCCAGACCAGCAGAGTGACCAGAGCCCAGTCTAAAACCCTGACCAGATCCGTGATGAGGCCCATTTAATTCAAGAATATAGTGTGAGTACCCAGCAGAACTGTGTAGAACCAATCTCTTAGTTTAAATTCATCTAATTCAATCTATTTAACCTAAGTAGAACTGCCTCCTAGCTGTCACCTGTCATTTCTAGTTGCAAGCTGCACTTGTCATTTTGAGCTTTTGAAATTTGCAAACCCAAAAACGACCTTTATTAAATCGCTCATATCTCCGCGACCGTTTGGGCTAGAGACTTGCAGTAACTTTCCTCTGATAGCTTAGAATCGTAGCTTTGAATCGCACCAAGAACCGCATTCCTACCCCTTATAGTTTTACCGCAATCGTGGAACACGCATCCGCAAATTTTGCCGCGATTTGCAAATTTCTTCACATGTAAAAACTGCTGCTGTTTGCTTTCCATTTGCCAGAAATTCGTTTAACCTGCTAACTATCCCTGCATCATTGCTAGTGTGAGCCTGGACTAATATTAACTAGATACCACTCACCCTGAACCTCTGAAAGGGAATTAAAAGCGTTTCCAGCATATTTCTCATTCATTGCCAGCACATATCAAAGCAATTTGGGCCTGTGATTTCAAAACTCCTATCTGTTTTCTGTTGTCTAAGCTTGCTGGATTGAACTGATTACATTGATTGCATTTCTGAGAACTGTGTGCTTTCCTCCCATTTCCTTGCATTGCATAAAGAGGGGGGGAGTGAATAGCCAGAGAAAAGTGATTACATTGTTTGGTTGAAATCCTATTGAGTATTTTCTGTACTGCATTCATTGAATATTGCATCCACCTGAGCTTACATAAAGCATCCTCTACCACATTATACTTTTGTTCCTATTTACCAGTGTGCTACCTTATCCATTTCATGTCAACTCATTAGTGATTATAGAAGTGTGCTAGTGCCAGATTCTCCGTTGTTGATCTTTACCATATCAGATTAAGTGTGATATTCAATTATTAATTTATTATAAAGTGTGATATATATACATTCTCAATTATCAAATAAACCTTTTAAACTTGCAAAACAGAACTCCTTCTTGGCTCAGTGGGGTCAGGGGGATTCCCAAGAGAGGGGTGTTATATAGGGGTAGTCATCCAGAACGCATGAACTGGACCTAAAGATATATCAATAAGGGTTTTCATTCAGTATTCTAGACTAGGCGTTAACTTAGCTGTAGTGCTGAATTGAATCCTCTTACAAAGTGGGGGCTCGAGCCGAGACGTTGGGTTAGATTTACCATTTGTGCAGCTTAATACAGTGTGCTAACTAACGGGATACATACATCCAGTCGGATCACCACGCTGCATTACGCTGTGAAGCATTCCTCAAAAGGGACACTCCAAGAAAAGTTCTGTTCTGCAAAACTAAAATACTAACTTCTGTAAGTCAGGACAGAGACCAATCTCTAGAATGACGACCTTGGTAGATATGAAAATAGCCAGAGAGCACTTCTTACACAAACTATTTGTGAGAGGTGAATGGACTCACCAGGACCAAACAGTCTGGTTGCAGGCCATCACGCAACAGGTCACTGAAACAGGGTCAGATATATATAGAGATCAGGGTCCATTACACGTGGCCCTGAGTGAACTATATATGGCTCCTAAGGCCAAAGATGAGCACGACAAGATTGTTAGGATAGCGGCATATTTATATTTATACATGGGAGCCATACAGAATAAATGTGCTGAAGGCCATGATCTGGCAAAAAGGCAACAGATGGCGTTAGAGAAGGCCCAATCTGATCTGGACTCTTCTGAGCAAAGGCTGCACAGAAGCCAGGAGTCAGAAAATGAGACCAGACAGTACATCTCTAAAATAAAGGAGGATATGGATGTGCTGCAAAAGGAAAAGTCAGAACAGGATACCAGATTTCTGGCCTTGCAGAAGGAACACCAAGAAGGTTTGGACTCCCTACTGCAAAGCCAGAAAAAGCTGGAGCAACAGCTAGACTTCAATAGGGCATGTGCTGAGCAGGTAGTCACCCTGCAAGGCCACCTAGATAGAGTGAAGGAGGAGAGCAATAAACTGATTCTGAAAGACCTGGATACCCAGGCAGAGTTTGATCAGGAGCGCCAGAAAGCTGGTGCCTTCCAAAGGCAAAGGGACGACCTGGCGGCACAAATGCAGGCTCTTAGTCAGGAAAGAGACGCCTTAGGCCAGGAAGTCTGCCATTTAAAAAGAAAAATGGAAGAAAATCACCTGGCCCACCAGGGGCTGGGTGACCTCCAAAAAGAAAACCAGAACTTGGTAGAGCACACCAGAAGGGTGGAGGATGCTCTAGCAAGAAAGGAGCAGGACCAATCAGGAAACACAGAGAGAGAATGAAGCTCTCTGCCAGCACAATGATAGGCTCCAACAGCAGGTAGCGATGCAGGAGAGACTGATAGAGTCGAGTAAGGCCTTAACTGAGGAACTGAAGGCACAAATGCAGGCTCTTGCATTGCAACAGGGAGCAGGGGCGGATAGAGATGAGGTTCGCTGGGAAATGGAAACTCCGGAGCATAACCTCAGGAGCCCTAGTACCAGAGGCCCTCATACCTCTCAGTCCCTGGACTCTGCCACCCCCATGTCCCCTGGCGCACATGAGCACAGGGCCACAGGGATGGCAGATTACTATCCAGCCAGAAGCATGGGGCTCATAGGCCAGTACCATCCAGGAATGGAGGGGTGGGCATCCGGGTATGGGCACCCAAGTACAATACAGTTCAGTGGGGAACCCCAGGAGAGTAGGCCCATTAAGGGCATCCTGAAAACCTCTGCCCAGTTAGGTCAGTGGAGGGGGTACCCATCAAATCCTGGCAGCAAGGAGGAATCTGAAGACTCCTCTGAACTGCGCAGGACACAGGAGACCAGGTCCCCACATTCTGCCAGCCATTCCCAGGCTCGCAGAATCCGGGAAAACCTGGAAGAACAGACGGGAACCTCTGGGAGCAGTGCCTCTGAGTCCGAGGAAGAATGGACAAGGGTTACCCGAACCAAAAAGGCCAATAAGGCAAAAAGGGCCTTGCTTAAGGACCCCTTAAAGCAGATTAAGGCGATCAGGAGCGTCATCACGCCTTACCATAAGAACGCTAAGTATTCTGTTTGGGAGCACTTAGAGTTGTTTGAACAAATGATGGAGACTTTCCATTTGAAGGACAGCCAAAGCTGCATTCAATATGTAAAGTGGACCTTCTCCCCGGAATACTCCAGTTTCTTTGCGGGGCTGGAGGACCAAAATCATTTAAGATGGTCCACCTATAAGGCGGCCATCCTGAAACATTTTTCTGTTCACAGAAATCCTCAAGAGGCTCGCAAGGCAGCCTACAATTTGCAATGTGGGGAGGATCAGGCCCCACAAGAATTTGTGCAGGAGTTAAAGCGTGCTTTTGCACAGACCACAAGAAGGGTGCGCACAGATAGTAGAGAGTTTATAAATACGTTTTTCCATGCCTTGCCCAAATATATCATGACCCAGCTCGTGAGGGATTTTCATGAGAAAAGATCTTTAGACTGGGTCATTGAACAGGCTACCCGGATCTATGAGGTGCAGAAGCCCATAGAAAATAAAAGCAATGCCCAGAAAAACCCCAAAGCCAACAGCACCCCTGCTGCTGCCAAGGTGGCAGAGGTAAAGGTCACCCCCGTTTTGGATTTGGAGATGGGGGGGCCTAAAAACCTACCTGCACCTAATAATGCTAGGCCCAGAAGGTCCTCGGGCCAGTCACAGACAGGGAGCCAGGGAGGCAGCCCCACAAATGGGGTCCCTCGCTCTCCTGACTATGTAAGTCCTCGCTACAAAGGTAACAGACCCATCCTGGGTTATGTGTGGACTCCTCCAGCCCAAGGGGGGGGATCCAGCCAAGCACCTAACCCAGGGAACTTCCCTCCAATCTTCCCACCGGAGGGCAGAAATTTACCAAACCCTGGGCAGAACTTTTTCCCCAGATATCCACCCGACTTCCAGCCCCAAAACCATCCATCCTTCTTTCCCCAATTCCCTGAGCCCAGACCACTGAATCCGGGAGAGGGGAGGCCAAGGGTGGAGGGGTACCCAAATCTTCCCAACCAGGGGTACTACCAAAGAAGGGATAGCTACCCTTCCCGGGATCAGCCCAGGGGAGAAAACAGGGCCCCGTATCAGCCTGAGCGGGTTTCCCAGTTAGAGCGCCAGGTTCAAAACATGGCGCGGGATATGGGTCATATACTGAGGGCGCAGCAGAACCCTCAGATCAGCATGCCGGCGCAGAACGCACCCAACTCTGGACCTGGTGCTCCAGAACAATGACGGGGGCAGCACCCCGATAACGCACCGGTTCCCAGGGAGGAGGCACAAGGGGAAGGGGGGTGTAAAGCCTTGGAGGAAGCTTCCTTCCTCACTTGTAAACAGCCCCTGGAAACCCAGGAACCGGAAACAAAATCTCTTGCCCCTGAAAGTCTGCCTCCTAAGGAGCAGAGGGGGGGTAGGAGAAACAAAAGACCCAAACAGACTCAATTTGAGGAGGAGGTACAGATCTTCCAATTTGAGGGAGAGGGATCCTCAGAGGATCCTGGGAAAAGGATCTTCTCCTTCAGAGAGGGGGGAACTCCTCCCAAAGAAAAATGGGTCCCTAGGGATGCAAATCCAGACTGGGGAGATGTGGAGACTGAGCTACCGCCGCCCACTATCTCATCCCAGAACAAACAGCAAGAAAACCCCCTGGTTCAAACCCATCCTGGTGACTGCCTCCAAAAAGGGGGGGGGCGGCCCAGAACCGGAACCAGGGGAACCCACAATGGCTCTGATCTCCAGTTGCCAACTTTTTCTTTCAGATTCCCAAGGCTCTCCACAGAATTCTGCCCAAAATTCTTCTCTCGCGATGTCCAAAACCAGAAAGTTAGCCCACCAGTTGTCCAAAAATGTACATTATCTGTGCCCCCTTGAGGAGAAGGAGGGAAGATATTATGCCCCGGTACAAGTACAGGGGCAGGGTACAATCTCGGCACTGGTGGACACTGGATCTCAAGCTACCCTTCTGTCCAGAAGGGCCTTTGATGAACTGAATGTAGGAAGGGGAGAGAATTACCAAATTCCTCTCACCTCACTTCCTGGACAACTCCAGAACTTTGACGGGAAGGAAATTCCCGTTGAGGGGACTGCAGATTTGGACATTAAAATTGGGCGACATAAGTTGAAACACCCGGTCATAGTTGTGACCCCAGAGGGCACCCCTTGTTTACTAGGGAATGACCTCCTGAGAAGGTTGTCACCCCTAATAGATTGTGTAAACAAGGTCCTCTGGACCCAGACTAGCCGACCAATAAAATTAAAACAGAGTGTCAACCATGTTAGTTTAAACGGCACATGCCACATGGTTGAACAAAAATCTGACCAAGTAGAATTTCACTTCCAGAATAGCCAAATTCCAGACGTGACAGTAATAGCAGTAGGACAACAGACTGGTGATGGGGGGTCCTCTCTATTTCTGAAAATCAACCTTCCTTCCAGTTTAAGGTGGTATTCCACGCTGGAAGGAAACACTCTGAAATTCTATACCAATCCACAATCTGAAACTCCCACTCCTATAGTCCAGAAAGATGTGAAATCAGCTCAAAGCCTGGCTGATATTCAGCAAATTGGAGAGCAGTTGTTCATCCCTGTTCAGTTAAATGATGGGAAGGACTCTGTTCTCGCTCGAGTGTGTGTGAACAACGGTAAGAGCTTCATCAGCGAAGCCATGTTTCGCCAACTTCCAAAAGATCCAGCCATTCCCACCTTCAAACTGATAGACAAATGGGAAATGGACCTGGAAGCACCCAATTCAAAACATCTCCTGCCAAGCAGGTGTATGCTCAAAATCTCCATTGGCAACAAGAGCATAGTCCATAATTGTTGGGTCGTGCGAGACGTCACTGCCGCCTTTTACTTAGGCAGTGACATTCTCAATCGCTTTGCCATTAGTTTGGACCTAATAAACTTCAAAGCTTGGTCCCGATTAGCGGATAATCCCATGGGCTTTGTTGATCCAGAAAAAGCATTTAGGTCAGCTCAATTGCTACCTTATGCAGTTGAAATTCAGGTTAAAGAGGAAGTCACCATCCCAGAAAGGACCCGACAATTCTCCCTGGAAGTGAAAGTTAAAAGGGGACAAGAGTTGAAAAACCCTGATGCTTACATACATCTAAATGCTTCTCTCCAACAGCAAGGGTTGGGGGTAAACCCAACTCCATTAGTCAACATAGAACATGACACCATTCCAATAGAGGTGGATAACAGCGACTTAAAGAGTATTACTCTAGCCGCAGGCACCATTATTGGAATGGCGGTTGATGACCGACATTTTTCCATGGATTTAGGTAACGAACTGTTAGGACCAATCCCCAAGGACTGTTTTGACAGTGACAGTGAGGACAATATAACACCAGACAGGATTTTTAGCCGGCAGGGGGGGAACTTCCTGGTGTACACTTCCTGCCCCTATGGTAAGGAAGATGTGACTTGTGACTTCAGGAGGGATGAGGTGATTTTCCAGGTCCATGAGGGCTGCCTTTCCCACCTGAAGCCTCCGGTCCAAATCAGCACTCTGACCAGGGACTTCTCCACCCAGCTGGAGGAGGCCGCAGAAATAGCCAAACCAGAAGTCTTTCCAGGCTTCAGGCAGATGGTGGAAGAGAGAGTCAACCTAGCTGATGCCTGTGTGACTCTGGAACAAAAGCAAAAGTTGAAACAAGTTTTCTTGGATTTCCAAGATCTCTTTGCGGTAGACTCATATGACTGTGGTCGCACTGACATCCACACAACCACAATCCCCACGGACCCTGGCATGACTCCTGTGTTTGTGAAGCAATATCGCTTGCCTCTCGCATCAATGGAGTCCCTTACTGAAATAATTAAGAACCTTGAGTCCCGGGGAATAATCCGTCCCGTCCACAGCACCTTCAATAATCCGGTGCTGGGAATATTGAAGCCAAACGGCCAGTGGAGACTCTGTGCCGACCTCAGGGAGCTCAACAAACGGGTCCATACTTCCCGATGGCCTCTGCCCTACATTGACCAAGGGCTGGCCCAGATCCAGGGGTCACAGGTATTCACTGCAATAGACCTGACCAATGGATACTGGACTGTGCCTGTCAGTAGGGAGGACCAATACAAGCTGGCTTTTACCTTTGGGGGCCAGCAGTACACATGGACCCGGACTCCCTTCGGATACCTCAACTCCGGTAATGAGTTCAACATTTTCCTACATAAGGCCATGCCCGACCTGGGTGCGAGGGGTAACCTGGCTTATGTAGATGATGTCCTCATCAAAAGTTCATCTGTGGAGGAACACATAGCGGAGATCCGTTATGTTCTGACACAGTTGAGGGCCGCCGGAGCAAAACTTTCCTTTCAGAAAGCACAGTGGTGTAAAACCCATGTTAACTTCTTGGGGCATGAGATTACTCCTCAGGGTCTTTGTCCCCAGGAAAAGAAAGTGGAAGCACTTCAGAAACTGAAAGACCCCACAACTCTGCGGGAACTAAGGAGCCTCCTTGGACTGACTAATTACAGCAGAAAGTTCATTGAGGGCTACGCAGAGATCACCAGAACCCTGATTCATCTCCTGAAGGGGGGGGTCAAGTGGGAATGGGGTCCAGAACAAGCCGAGGCAGTAAGACAACTCAAGAGAAGCCTCTCACAAGCGCCTTGCCTAGCTTACCCTGTCAGAAACAAGGAGTTCTTCCTGGAGACAGGGTTCTCTAATACGTGCTTGACGGCCGTATTATACCAGAAGCATGACAAGGTCAATAAAGTAATCTCCTATGCGAGCAAAACTTTATCCTCTGTGGAGGAAAAATTCAACGATTGTGAGAAGGCACTCCTGGCAACGGTGTGGGCATTGAAGAATTACCGCCCGTTTATCCAGGGGGAACACATCATAGTGGAGACTCCACACCAGCCTCTGCAATACCTCCAAAGTGACAGAATCCAGGCCGGAAATGTGAGTAATTCCCGAATTACTTCCTGGATTCTGTCAATGCAAGGCTTTCCTGTGGAGGTCAGATATGGCCAAAACAAGAAGAGTCCCCTCGCGCAAGGTCTGGCTGACTTGCATGATTGTGCCAGAGAAAACTGTCTCGAGGACGAAAGTCTGAAAATCAAGGACAACATGGAGGCATACCTTAATTCCCCCCACAAAGTCTTTGAAGAAGACAAGTGTGAGGGAATGCCCACTGTGTATGTGGATGGATGCTCTTACCATGTTGACAACAACGGGGAGAAAGAATTGGTGGCCGGCGTAGGGAATGCATGGGTGAATGAGTCCCCAGAACCCTCCGCTGGATACAAAATTGGTCCCCGAAGTAGTCAGGTGGCAGAATTGATGGCTGTGCATCAGGCCATCCTCTCTGCTGTCCAGCATCACCTCCACGAACTGGTCATAATCACAGATTCGGATTATGTACGGAACGGGTTTGTGGAGCACCTGGTTAATTGGAAAACCAGAGGCATGTTATGTGCTAACAACAAACCCTTGAAACATGGGAAGTTGATCCAAAACATTGATGATCTGGTCACCTCGAACGAGATGACCATCTATTGGAAGAAGATCAAGGGTCATTCCAAAGTAGAGGGACCAGACAAAACTGGAAATGACTTAGCTGATCAGCTGGCCAAAACCGGAGCCATCCAAGGGAATCTAATTGAGATTGAGTCCCTGTTGGGGGAAATCCAGGTCACTGCAATCACTAGGTCCCAGACAAATGCTCACAACGACCTTCCAATTGCACAATGGAGTAAGGAGACCCCTGATGCTGATTTGATTACTGCTCAGAAGGGGGATCCAATTGTTGGTAAATTTTACCAGCACCTTGAGGACCCTGAGAACTTTCCCCTGACGGATACCGATTACATTGGGAAAGAGGACCTAAGAGTGTTGATGAAATGTCCAAAAATGTTCCAGATCCAAGACGGTTTGTTGGTAAGGAAATCCAAAGCTGGCCACGATCAGTGGGTGGTTCCTACCTCATTCCGAAGCCTGATGTTAAGTCACGCCCATGATGCGGCCACTGCCGGTCACAGGGGGTTTCACACAACGCTGGAAATCTTAAGAGAGGTTGCATACTGGCCACACATGGGGCAGGACCTCGACCAATACTTGAAGGGGTGTCTTGTGTGTGCACAATTTCAGCCATCATCCCTCACGCACCGCGCGCCTCTCCAAAAGAGGGGGATGACACTGCCATGGTCAGATTTACAAATCGACTTTGTAGGCCCTGTGATTCGCTCGGCTAGGGGGAATAAGTACATGTTGACTGTGACATGCTTGTTTACCAAGTGGGTGGAATGTCTCCCAGCCCCAAATTGCAAGGCAGAAACTGCAGCTGCCTTGATGATCAACCACATCTTTTCCCGTTTTGGTCTACCTCAAAGGATTGAGTCAGACAGAGGTAGCCACTTCACCAGTGAAGTAATGACAAAGATGTGGGAGATACTGGGGGTCAAGAGAAAGCTGCATATTGCTTATAGACCAGCTTCTTCTGGGGCAGTAGAGAGATATAACCGGACAATTGTGAGCATATTAAAGAAGTTTGTGGCAGATTCTGGGCCAAGTTGGGATATCCGATTACCTCTGGTCCTAATGGCCATCAGATCTACCCCTTCATCTGCAACCAAAATGTCACCATTTGAGTTGATGACTGGGCGCAAGATGGTGCTTCCTCAGCATTTGCTCTACAGGACCCAAGAGCAGACACTGATAAATGCCTCCACTACTCATGAGTATGTGGAGAATTTAAGGAAACACCTCCAACATGCTTTTGCTTATGCTCAGCGGAATCTAGAAAGATCAGCTGATAGCATGAAGACCCATTATGACCTGAAAACTTCCAGGAAGGAATATCAGGTGGGAGACCGGGTCTATCTATACAACTTCCAAAGGAACCAGGCCAAGCAGCGCAAATTTTTGCCTACATGGAAGGGACCCTTTGAGATCGTCGATAAGATCTCCCCTGTGGCCTACAAGATCCGCATCCCCAAAGGCGGTTCGGCAGAGGGGGAAGACAAGTGGGTCCACATAAACCAGTTGAAATGTTGCCATCCCAGGCACACTCTGCAACAACTGGAGGAATCCTCTGGAATCCTAGCGGGTACTGTCTCAGACTAATTCAGTTCCAATCATAAAACATACCACATCTAGTCTCTAAAATATTGTGATTTGCATGAAACTGTCTCTTAGTTATACTGTTTTTTTAGCAAAATAAGAATGTAATGTTTCGTTATGATGAAATGCATATGCTGCCCCACTATCTCAACAGTGGTGGAAAAAGGTCTATGAGTAGGTATTGCCGCTCTTCCTTTGTCGTCCTAGGAGAAAGAAGACCTGGAGACGGGCCAAGGAGGACGATCCGGAGACCGGGAGCAGAGACGCAATGGGCTCGGGGTACCGCCCAATATTCCCATCAGGACCGGCGAGGAGAACTGATCGATCAGTACCAGATGGAGGAAAAGATGCTGAACTGTGCCATCTACAGAATTGGAAGAAGATAATGTGGACATACCAGCGCCAGGGTTCAAAACCTCCCTTGCAACCGACTCCCCCTCGACTCAAGTCAAAGCGCAGTCGGGCGGGGGGGTTTGTGGAGGGTTTTGACCCATGTGGAATCATTAGACGGGGTGAATGTGGGGATTAAGCTGTCGCTGCCCATCATTTTGCCCCAGAACAAAAATAAATAATTGGAGTGGGTAAAGATGGGGATGCGCTGTCGCCGCCCATCATTTCATCCCAGAATCCAGGAGAGCTGCGCAGTTGTGCGCACACCAAAATGGTTACCTAACTTGCCACCCACCAGTGTAAAGAAAGGTCTTTGTTAACAAAATCCACTGTTACTGATGTCAAAAAGTTGCTGAAATCGTGACTCATTGGACCACTTTAAAGATTCAACCCTTTTTGTGGGGTTCCACATAACCATCTTACTATAAGGAGCCCCATCAAAACAATGTTAAGCAAGGATTTACTACCATGTAAGAACCATTCCTGTTTAGAATGCATTAATCCAAGAAAATTCCAAAGTTGCATGCAGTGCCAACAAAATCCTGATGGTGGCGCTAGCGGTCTAAACTCTGACAGGAGAGCTGTTTTGCAAGATTGTCTAAATGCAAAGAAAAGGGGTCTTATTTCATCAAAGGTTCAAAGGGGTTGCCTGTCTGGGAACTATTGACACTTCAGAACTCAACACAAGAAGCCAGGAAATAACAGGGTTCTGTTAATTAAATGCAAAGTGGCCCCCTGGCCTCCTGATGTGAGCTTGCCGGACACCACACAAAGGACCCTTTCCTCTGAAAGGAATATGTTAATTCTGAAATGTTTGCTGTCAACAAAGATCTGCCAGCCAGCAGAGATCTGTGACTGACCCACCCAAGTCTTGGAGGCGGACCTCAACAGTCTGAGGACTGAAATGAAAGGAAAATATATATTTTACAAAAACACTGATAACTCTTTGTAATCAAATGACAGAAATGTATAACTTTGAGAGCTTTAATTTAAAAATTGTACCTTTAATTCAAGCCCAAACTCGAATTTGTGTGATGTTCTGGGGCAAAACCCCATTGTTTATTAATATTACAGACTCCCTGTTTCAGCTAGACAAACGAAAATGCATTGGTATGTGGGTAGATATGTGAGGAACAGTTGTATAAAATTTAATGAAGATCCAATGTTGTTCAGCACATGAAAAAGTGCTAGAAGTTGCCATTTTTGAATGCAAGCTCCTAGAAAGAGCAGATTTGGACAGAGACATGGCTAAATTCAGCCACACCATGTATATGTAATTTCAAACAACTGTGTAACTCTGAAGTATGTATTTTGATCATATATAGATTTGGGTGCACAGATGATAAGGGAGGTTCTTCAAGAGATCATAAATGGCTGACATCACTCTGACACAACTTAGTTCGCCAATCAGGGGACGAATGAAAGTTTGACCAATTAGAAGCTGAGAGAGAGGTAGGGTCAGTGATGCTAGAACACACCCACATTCTAAACACATAAAAGCAGACAGACAGGACAGATAGGGACCTTCAATTCCATTTGCTGCAACGCACTCTGCCGGACCATACAACATCCAGAGATCCAGACTTCAAATTCATCAATCTATCCAGAACTAAGAGACCAGACCAGAGAGAAAGCAGTGTTGTACTAAGAGACCAGACCAGAGAGAAAGCAGTGCTGTACTAAGAGACCAGACCAGAGAGACCCAGACCAGCAGAGTGACCAGAGCCCAGTCTAAAACCCTGACCAGATCCGTGATGAGGCCCATTTAATTCAAGAATATAGTGTGAGTACCCAGCAGAACTGTGTAGAACCAATCTCTTAGTTTAAATTCATCTAATTCAATCTATTTAACCTAAGTAGAACTGCCTCCTAGCTGTCACCTGTCATTTCTAGTTGCAAGCTGCACTTGTCATTTTGAGCTTTTGAAATTTGCAAACCCAAAAACGACCTTTATTAAATCGCTCATATCTCCGCGACCGTTTGGGCTAGAGACTTGCAGTAACTTTCCTCTGATAGCTTAGAATCGTAGCTTTGAATCGCACCAAGAACCGCATTCCTTCCCCTTATAGTTTTACCGCAATCGCGGAACACGCATCCGCAAATTTTGCCGCGATTTGCACATTTCTTCACATGTAAAAACTGCTGCTGTTTGCTTTCCATTTGCCAGAAATTCGTTTAACCTGCTAACTATCCCTGCATCATTGCTAGTGTGAGCCTGGACTAATATTAACTAGATACCACTCACCCTGAACCTCTGAAAGGGAATTAAAAGCGTTTCCAGCATATTTCTCATTCATTGCCAGCACATATCAAAGCAATTTGGGCCTGTGATTTCAAAACTCCTATCTGTTTTCTGTTGTCTAAGCTTGCTGGATTGAACTGATTACATTGATTGCATTTCTGAGAACTGTGTGCTTTCCTCCCATTTCCTTGCATTGCATAAAGAGGGGGGGAGTGAATAGCCAGAGAAAAGTGATTACATTGTTTGGTTGAAATCCTATTGAGTATTTTCTGTACTGCATTCATTGAATATTGCATCCACCTGAGCTTACATAAAGCATCCTCTACCACATTATACTTTTGTTCCTATTTACCAGTGTGCTACCTTATCCATTTCATGTCAACTCATTAGTGATTATAGAAGTGTGCTAGTGCCAGATTCTCCGTTGTTGATCTTTACCATATCAGATTAAGTGTGATATTCAATTATTAATTTATTATAAAGTGTGATATATATACATTCTCAATTATCAAATAAACCTTTTAAACTTGCAAAACAGAACTCCTTCTTGGCTCAGTGGGGTCAGGGGGATTCCCAAGAGAGGGGTGTTATATAGGGGTAGTCATCCAGAACGCATGAACTGGACCTAAAGATATATCAATAAGGGTTTTCATTCAGTATTCTAGACTAGGCGTTAACTTAGCTGTAGTGCTGAATTGAATCCTCTTACAAAGTGGGGGCTCGAGCCGAGACGTTGGGTTAGATTTACCATTTGTGCAGCTTAATACAGTGTGCTAACTAACGGGATACATACATCCAGTCGGATCACCACGCTGCATTACGCTGTGAAGCATTCCTCAAAAGGGACACTCCAAGAAAAGTTCTGTTCTGCAAAACTAAAATACTAACTTCTGTAAGTCAGGACAGAGACCAATCTCTAGAATGACGACCTTGGTAGATATGAAAATAGCCAGAGAGCACTTCTTACACAAACTATTTGTGAGAGGTGAATGGACTCACCAGGACCAAACAGTCTGGTTGCAGGCCATCACGCAACAGGTCACTGAAACAGGGTCAGATATATATAGAGATCAGGGTCCATTACACGTGGCCCTGAGTGAACTATATATGGCTCCTAAGGCCAAAGATGAGCACGACAAGATTGTTAGGATAGCGGCATATTTATATTTATACATGGGAGCCATACAGAATAAATGTGCTGAAGGCCATGATCTGGCAAAAAGGCAACAGATGGCGTTAGAGAAGGCCCAATCTGATCTGGACTCTTCTGAGCAAAGGCTGCACAGAAGCCAGGAGTCAGAAAATGAGACCAGACAGTACATCACTAAAATAAAGGAGGATATGGATGTGCTGCAAAAGGAAAAGTCAGAACAGGATACCAGATTTCTGGCCTTGCAGAAGGAACACCAAGAAGGTTTGGACTCCCTACTGCAAAGCCAGAAAAAGCTGGAGCAACAGCTAGACTTCAATAGGGCATGTGCTGAGCAGGTAGTCACCCTGCAAGGCCACCTAGATAGAGTGAAGGAGGAGAGCAATAAACTGATTCTGAAAGACCTGGATACCCAGGCAGAGTTTGATCAGGAGCGCCAGAAAGCTGGTGCCTTCCAAAGGCAAAGGGACGACCTGGCGGCACAAATGCAGGCTCTTAGTCAGGAAAGAGACGCCTTAGGCCAGGAAGTCTGCCATTTAAAAAGAAAAATGGAAGAAAATCACCTGGCCCACCAGGGGCTGGGTGACCTCCAAAAAGAAAACCAGAACTTGGTAGAGCACACCAGAAGGGTGGAGGATGCTCTAGCAAGAAAGGAGCAGGCCAATAGGGACATTGCCCAGGAGGTAACCCTCCTGCAGCAAAGACTGGCCCAGTTCTCCAGGACCAATCAGGAAACACAGAGAGAGAATGAAGCTCTCTGCCAGCACAATGATAGGCTCCAACAGCAGGTAGCGATGCAGGAGAGACTGATAGAGTCGAGTAAGGCCTTAACTGAGGAACTGAAGGCACAAATGCAGGCTCTTGCATTGCAACAGGGAGCAGGGGCGGATAGAGATGAGGTTCGCTGGGAAATGGAAACTCCGGAGCATAACCTCAGGAGCCCTAGTACCAGAGGCCCTCATACCTCTCAGTCCCTGGACTCTGCCACCCCCATGTCCCCTGGCGCACATGAGCACAGGGCCACAGGGATGGCAGATTACTATCCAGCCAGAAGCATGGGGCTCATAGGCCAGTACCATCCAGGAATGGAGGGGTGGGCATCCGGGTATGGGCACCCAAGTACAATACAGTTCAGTGGGGAACCCCAGGAGAGTAGGCCCATTAAGGGCATCCTGAAAACCTCTGCCCAGTTAGGTCAGTGGAGGGGGTACCCATCAAATCCTGGCAGCAAGGAGGAATCTGAAGACTCCTCTGAACTGCGCAGGACACAGGAGACCAGGTCCCCACATTCTGCCAGCCATTCCCAGGCTCGCAGAATCCGGGAAAACCTGGAAGAACAGACGGGAACCTCTGGGAGCAGTGCCTCTGAGTCCGAGGAAGAATGGACAAGGGTTACCCGAACCAAAAAGGCCAATAAGGCAAAAAGGGCCTTGCTTAAGGACCCCTTAAAGCAGATTAAGGCGATCAGGAGCGTCATCACGCCTTACCATAAGAACGCTAAGTATTCTGTTTGGGAGCACTTAGAGTTGTTTGAACAAATGATGGAGACTTTCCATTTGAAGGACAGCCAAAGCTGCATTCAATATGTAAAGTGGACCTTCTCCCCGGAATACTCCAGTTTCTTTGCGGGGCTGGAGGACCAAAATCATTTAAGATGGTCCACCTATAAGGCGGCCATCCTGAAACATTTTTCTGTTCACAGAAATCCTCAAGAGGCTCGCAAGGCAGCCTACAATTTGCAATGTGGGGAGGATCAGGCCCCACAAGAATTTGTGCAGGAGTTAAAGCGTGCTTTTGCACAGACCACAAGAAGGGTGCGCACAGATAGTAGAGAGTTTATAAATACGTTTTTCCATGCCTTGCCCAAATATATCATGACCCAGCTCGTGAGGGATTTTCATGAGAAAAGATCTTTAGACTGGGTCATTGAACAGGCTACCCGGATCTATGAGGTGCAGAAGCCCATAGAAAATAAAAGCAATGCCCAGAAAAACCCCAAAGCCAACAGCACCCCTGCTGCTGCCAAGGTGGCAGAGGTAAAGGTCACCCCCGTTTTGGATTTGGAGATGGGGGGCCTAAAAACCTACCTGCACCTAATAATGCTAGGCCCAGAAGGTCCTCGGGCCAGTCACAGACAGGGAGCCAGGGAGGCAGCCCCACAAATGGGGTCCCTCGCTCTCCTGACTATGTAAGTCCTCGCTACAAAGGTAACAGACCCATCCTGGGTTATGTGTGGACTCCTCCAGCCCAAGGGGGGGGATCCAGCCAAGCACCTAACCCAGGGAACTTCCCTCCAATCTTCCCACCGGAGGGCAGAAATTTACCAAACCCTGGGCAGAACTTTTTCCCCAGATATCCACCCGACTTCCAGCCCCAAAACCATCCATCCTTCTTTCCCCAATTCCCTGAGCCCAGACCACTGAATCCGGGAGAGGGGAGGCCAAGGGTGGAGGGGTACCCAAATCTTCCCAACCAGGGGTACTACCAAAGAAGGGATAGCTACCCTTCCCGGGATCAGCCCAGGGGAGAAAACAGGGCCCCGTATCAGCCTGAGCGGGTTTCCCAGTTAGAGCGCCAGGTTCAAAACATGGCGCGGGATATGGGTCATATACTGAGGGCGCAGCAGAACCCTCAGATCAGCATGCCGGCGCAGAACGCACCCAACTCTGGACCTGGTGCTCCAGAACAATGACGGGGGCAGCACCCCGATAACGCACCGGTTCCCAGGGAGGAGGCACAAGGGGAAGGGGGGTGTAAAGCCTTGGAGGAAGCTTCCTTCCTCACTTGTAAACAGCCCCTGGAAACCCAGGAACCGGAAACAAAATCTCTTGCCCCTGAAAGTCTGCCTCCTAAGGAGCAGAGGGGGGGTAGGAGAAACAAAAGACCCAAACAGACTCAATTTGAGGAGGAGGTACAGATCTTCCAATTTGAGGGAGAGGGATCCTCAGAGGATCCTGGGAAAAGGATCTTCTCCTTCAGAGAGGGGGGAACTCCTCCCAAAGAAAAATGGGTCCCTAGGGATGCAAATCCAGACTGGGGAGATGTGGAGACTGAGCTACCGCCGCCCACTATCTCATCCCAGAACAAACAGCAAGAAAACCCCCTGGTTCAAACCCATCCTGGTGACTGCCTCCAAAAAGGGGGGGGCGGCCCAGAACCGGAACCAGGGGAACCCACAATGGCTCTGATCTCCAGTTGCCAACTTTTTCTTTCAGATTCCCAAGGCTCTCCACAGAATTCTGCCCAAAATTCTTCTCTCGCGATGTCCAAAACCAGAAAGTTAGCCCACCAGTTGTCCAAAAATGTACATTATCTGTGCCCCCTTGAGGAGAAGGAGGGAAGATATTATGCCCCGGTACAAGTACAGGGGCAGGGTACAATCTCGGCACTGGTGGACACTGGATCTCAAGCTACCCTTCTGTCCAGAAGGGCCTTTGATGAACTGAATGTAGGAAGGGGAGAGAATTACCAAATTCCTCTCACCTCACTTCCTGGACAACTCCAGAACTTTGACGGGAAGGAAATTCCCGTTGAGGGGACTGCAGATTTGGACATTAAAATTGGGCGACATAAGTTGAAACACCCGGTCATAGTTGTGACCCCAGAGGGCACCCCTTGTTTACTAGGGAATGACCTCCTGAGAAGGTTGTCACCCCTAATAGATTGTGTAAACAAGGTCCTCTGGACCCAGACTAGCCAACCAATAAAATTAAAACAGAGTGTCAACCATGTTAGTTTAAACGGCACATGCCACATGGTTGAACAAAAATCTGACCAAGTAGAATTTCACTTCCAGAATAGCCAAATTCCAGACGTGACAGTAATAGCAGTAGGACAACAGACTGGTGATGGGGGGTCCTCTCTATTTCTGAAAATCAACCTTCCTTCCAGTTTAAGGTGGTATTCCACGCTGGAAGGAAACACTCTGAAATTCTATACCAATCCACAATCTGAAACTCCCACTCCTATAGTCCAGAAAGATGTGAAATCAGCTCAAAGCCTGGCTGATATTCAGCAAATTGGAGAGCAGTTGTTCATCCCTGTTCAGTTAAATGATGGGAAGGACTCTGTTCTCGCTCGAGTGTGTGTGAACAACGGTAAGAGCTTCATCAGCGAAGCCATGTTTCGCCAACTTCCAAAAGATCCAGCCATTCCCACCTTCAAACTGATAGACAAATGGGAAATGGACCTGGAAGCACCCAATTCAAAACATCTCCTGCCAAGCAGGTGTATGCTCAAAATCTCCATTGGCAACAAGAGCATAGTCCATAATTGTTGGGTCGTGCGAGACGTCACTGCCGCCTTTTACTTAGGCAGTGACATTCTCAATCGCTTTGCCATTAGTTTGGACCTAATAAACTTCAAAGCTTGGTCCCGATTAGCGGATAATCCCATGGGCTTTGTTGATCCAGAAAAAGCATTTAGGTCAGCTCAATTGCTACCTTATGCAGTTGAAATTCAGGTTAAAGAGGAAGTCACCATCCCAGAAAGGACCCGACAATTCTCCCTGGAAGTGAAAGTTAAAAGGGGACAAGAGTTGAAAAACCCTGATGCTTACATACATCTAAATGCTTCTCTCCAACAGCAAGGGTTGGGGGTAAACCCAACTCCATTAGTCAACATAGAACATGACACCATTCCAATAGAGGTGGATAACAGCGACTTAAAGTGTATTACTCTAGCCGCAGGCACCATTATTGGAATGGCGGTTGATGACCGACATTTTTCCATGGATTTAGGTAACGAACTGTTAGGACCAATCCCCAAGGACTGTTTTGACAGTGACAGTGAGGACAATATAACACCAGACAGGATTTTTACCCGGCAGGGGGGGAACTTCCTGGTGTACACTTCCTGCCCCTATGGTAAGGAAGATGTGACTTGTGACTTCAGGAGGGATGAGGTGATTTTCCAGGTCCATGAGGGCTGCCTTTCCCACCTGAAGCCTCCGGTCCAAATCAGCACTCTGACCAGGGACTTCTCCACCCAGCTGGAGGAGGCCGCAGAAATAGCCAAACCAGAAGTCTTTCCAGGCTTCAGGCAGATGGTGGAAGAGAGAGTCAACCTAGCTGATGCCTGTGTGACTCTGGAACAAAAGCAAAAGTTGAAACAAGTTTTCTTGGATTTCCAAGATCTCTTTGCGGTAGACTCATATGACTGTGGTCGCACTGACATCCACACAACCACAATCCCCACGGACCCTGGCATGACTCCTGTGTTTGTGAAGCAATATCGCTTGCCTCTCGCATCAATGGAGTCCCTTACTGAAATAATTAAGAACCTTGAGTCCCGGGGAATAATCCGTCCCGTCCACAGCACCTTCAATAATCCGGTGCTGGGAATATTGAAGCCAAACGGCCAGTGGAGACTCTGTGCCGACCTCAGGGAGCTCAACAAACGGGTCCATACTTCCCGATGGCCTCTGCCCTACATTGACCAAGGGCTGGCCCAGATCCAGGGGTCACAGGTATTCACTGCAATAGACCTGACCAATGGATACTGGACTGTGCCTGTCAGTAGGGAGGACCAATACAAGCTGGCTTTTACCTTTGGGGGCCAGCAGTACACATGGACCCGGACTCCCTTCGGATACCTCAACTCCGGTAATGAGTTCAACATTTTCCTACATAAGGCCATGCCCGACCTGGGTGCGAGGGGTAACCTGGCTTATGTAGATGATGTCCTCATCAAAAGTTCATCTGTGGAGGAACACATAGCGGAGATCCGTTATGTTCTGACACAGTTGAGGGCCGCCGGAGCAAAACTTTCCTTTCAGAAAGCACAGTGGTGTAAAACCCGTGTTAACTTCTTGGGGCATGAGATTACTCCTCAGGGTCTTTGTCCCCAGGAAAAGAAAGTGGAAGCACTTCAGAAACTGAAAGACCCCACAACTCTGCGGGAACTAAGGAGCCTCCTTGGACTGACTAATTACAGCAGAAAGTTCATTGAGGGCTACGCAGAGATCACCAGACCCCTGATTCATCTCCTGAAGGGGGGGGTCAAGTGGGAATGGGGTCCAGAACAAGCCGAGGCAGTAAGACAACTCAAGAGAAGCCTCTCACAAGCGCCTTGCCTAGCTTACCCTGTCAGAAACAAGGAGTTCTTCCTGGAGACAGGGTTCTCTAATACGTGCTTGACGGCCGTATTATACCAGAAGCATGACAAGGTCAATAAAGTAATCTCCTATGCGAGCAAAACTTTATCCTCTGTGGAGGAAAAATTCAACGATTGTGAGAAGGCACTCCTGGCAACGGTGTGGGCATTGAAGAATTACCGCCCGTTTATCCAGGGGGAACACATCATAGTGGAGACTCCACACCAGCCTCTGCAATACCTCCAAAGTGACAGAATCCAGGCCGGAAATGTGAGTAATTCCCGAATTACTTCCTGGATTCTGTCAATGCAAGGCTTTCCTGTGGAGGTCAGATATGGCCAAAACAAGAAGAGTCCCCTCGCGCAAGGTCTGGCTGACTTGCATGATTGTGCCAGAGAAAACTGTCTCGAGGACGAAAGTCTGAAAATCAAGGACAACATGGAGGCATACCTTAATTCCCCCCACAAAGTCTTTGAAGAAGACAAGTGTGAGGGAATGCCCACTGTGTATGTGGATGGATGCTCTTACCATGTTGACAACAACGGGGAGAAAGAATTGGTGGCCGGCGTAGGGAATGCATGGGTGAATGAGTCCCCAGAACCCTCCGCTGGATACAAAATTGGTCCCCGAAGTAGTCAGGTGGCAGAATTGATGGCTGTGCATCAGGCCATCCTCTCTGCTGTCCAGCATCACCTCCACGAACTGGTCATAATCACAGATTCGGATTATGTACGGAACGGGTTTGTGGAGCACCTGGTTAATTGGAAAACCAGAGGCATGTTATGTGCTAACAACAAACCCTTGAAACATGGGAAGTTGATCCAAAACATTGATGATCTGGTCACCTCGAACGAGATGACCATCTATTGGAAGAAGATCAAGGGTCATTCCAAAGTAGAGGGACCAGACAAAACTGGAAATGACTTAGCTGATCAGCTGGCCAAAACCGGAGCCATCCAAGGGAATCTAATTGAGATTGAGTCCCTGTTGGGGGAAATCCAGGTCACTGCAATCACTAGGTCCCAGACAAATGCTCACAACGACCTTCCAATTGCACAATGGAGTAAGGAGACCCCTGATGCTGATTTGATTACTGCTCAGAAGGGGGATCCAATTGTTGGTAAATTTTACCAGCACCTTGAGGACCCTGAGAACTTTCCCCTGACGGATACCGATTACATTGGGAAAGAGGACCTAAGAGTGTTGATGAAATGTCCAAAAATGTTCCGGATCCAAGACGGTTTGTTGGTAAGGAAATCCAAAGCTGGCCACGATCAGTGGGTGGTTCCTACCTCATTCCGAAGCCTGATGTTAAGTCACGCCCATGATGCGGCCACTGCCGGTCACAGGGGGTTTCACACAACGCTGGAAATCTTAAGAGAGGTTGCATACTGGCCACACATGGGGCAGGACCTCGACCAATACTTGAAGGGGTGTCTTGTGTGTGCACAATTTCAGCCATCATCCCTCACGCACCGCGCGCCTCTCCAAAAGAGGGGGATGACACTGCCATGGTCAGATTTACAAATCGACTTTGTAGGCCCTGTGATTCGCTCGGCTAGGGGGAATAAGTACATGTTGACTGTGACATGCTTGTTTACCAAGTGGGTGGAATGTCTCCCAGCCCCAAATTGCAAGGCAGAAACTGCAGCTGCCTTGATGATCAACCACATCTTTTCCCGTTTTGGTCTACCTCAAAGGATTGAGTCAGACAGAGGTAGCCACTTCACCAGTGAAGTAATGACAAAGATGTGGGAGATACTGGGGGTCAAGAGAAAGCTGCATATTGCTTATAGACCAGCTTCTTCTGGGGCAGTAGAGAGATATAACCGGACAATTGTGAGCATATTAAAGAAGTTTGTGGCAGATTCTGGGCCAAGTTGGGATATCCGATTACCTCTGGTCCTAATGGCCATCAGATCCACCCCTTCATCTGCAACCAAAATGTCACCATTTGAGTTGATGACTGGGCGCAAGATGGTGCTTCCTCAGCATTTGCTCTACAGGACCCAAGAGCAGACACTGATAAATGCCTCCACTACTCATGAGTATGTGGAGAATTTAAGGAAACACCTCCAACATGCTTTTGCTTATGCTCAGCGGAATCTAGAAAGATCAGCTGATAGCATGAAGACCCATTATGACCTGAAAACTTCCAGGAAGGAATATCAGGTGGGAGACCGGGTCTATCTATACAACTTCCAAAGGAACCAGGCCAAGCAGCGCAAATTTTTGCCTACATGGAAGGGACCCTTTGAGATCGTCGATAAGATCTCCCCTGTGGCCTACAAGATCCGCATCCCCAAAGGCGGTTCGGCAGAGGGGGAAGACAAGTGGGTCCACATAAACCAGTTGAAATGTTGCCATCCCAGGCACACTCTGCAACAACTGGAGGAATCCTCTGGAATCCTAGCGGGTACTGTCTCAGACTAATTCAGTTCCAATCATAAAACATACCACATCTAGTCTCTAAAATATTGTGATTTGCATGAAACTGTCTCTTAGTTATACTGTTTTTTTAGCAAAATAAGAATGTAATGTTTCGTTATGATGAAATGCATATGCTGCCCCACTATCTCAACAGTGGTGGAAAAACGTCTATGAGTAGGTATTGCCGCTCTTCCTTTGTCGTCCTAGGAGAAAGAAGACCTGGAGACGGGCCAAGGAGGACGATCCGGAGACCGGGAGCAGAGACGCAATGGGCTCGGGGTACCGCCCAATATTCCCATCAGGACCGGCGAGGAGAACTGATCGATCAGTACCAGATGGAGGAAAAGATGCTGAACTGTGCCATCTACAGAATTGGAAGAAGATAATGTGGACATACCAGCGCCAGGGTTCAAAACCTCCCTTGCAACCGACTCCCCCTCGACTCAAGTCAAAGCGCAGTCGGGCGGGGGGGTTTGTGGAGGGTTTTGACCCATGTGGAATCATTAGACGGGGTGAATGTGGGGATTAAGCTGTCGCTGCCCATCATTTTGCCCCAGAACAAAAATAAATAATTGGAGTGGGTAAAGATGGGGATGCGCTGTCGCCGCCCATCATTTCATCCCAGAATCCAGGAGAGCTGCGCAGTTGTGCGCACACCAAAATGGTTACCTAACTTGCCACCCACCAGTGTAAAGAAAGGTCTTTGTTAACAAAATCCACTGTTACTGATGTCAAAAAGTTGCTGAAATCGTGACTCATTGGACCACTTTAAAGATTCAACCCTTTTTGTGGGGTTCCACATAACCATCTTACTATAAGGAGCCCCATCAAAACAATGTTAAGCAAGGATTTACTACCATGTAAGAACCATTCCTGTTTAGAATGCATTAATCCAAGAAAATTCCAAAGTTGCATGCAGTGCCAACAAAATCCCGATGGTGGCGCTAGCGGTCTAAACTCTGACAGGAGAGCTGTTTTGCAAGATTGTCTAAATGCAAAGAAAAGGGGTCTTATTTCATCAAAGGTTCAAAGGGGTTGCCTGTCTGGGAACTATTGACACTTCAGAACTCAACACAAGAAGCCAGGAAATAACAGGGTTCTGTTAATTAAATGCAAAGTGGCCCCCTGGCCTCCTGATGTGAGCTTGCCGGACACCACACAAAGGACCCTTTCCTCTGAAAGGAATATGTTAATTCTGAAATGTTTGCTGTCAACAAAGATCTGCCAGCCAGCAGAGATCTGTGACTGACCCACCCAAGTCTTGGAGGCGGACCTCAACACTCTGAGGACTGAATTGAAAGGAAAATATATATTTTACAAAAACACTGATAACTCTTTGTAATCAAATGACAGAAATGTATAACTTTGAGAGCTTTAATTTAAAAATTGTACCTTTAATTCAAGCCCAAACTCGAATTTGTGTGATGTTCTGGGGCAAAACCCCATTGTTTATTAATATTACAGACTCCCTGTTTCAGCTAGACAAACGAAAATGCATTGGTATGTGGGTAGATATGTGAGGAACAGTTGTATAAAATTTAATGAAGATCCAATGTTGTTCAGCACATGAAAAAGTGCTAGAAGTTGCCATTTTTGAATGCAAGCTCCTAGAAAGAGCAGATTTGGACAGAGACATGGCTAAATTCAGCCACACCATGTATATGTAATTTCAAACAACTGTGTAACTCTGAAGTATGTATTTTGATCATATATAGATTTGGGTGCACAGATGATAAGGGAGGTTCTTCAAGAGATCATAAATGGCTGACATCACTCTGACACAACTTAGTTCGCCAATCAGGGGACGAATGAAAGTTTGACCAATTAGAAGCTGAGAGAGAGGTAGGGTCAGTGATGCTAGAACACACCCACATTCTAAACACATAAAAGCAGACAGACAGGACAGATAGGGACCTTCAATTCCATTTGCTGCAACGCACTCTGCCGGACCATACAACATCCAGAGATCCAGACTTCAAATTCATCAATCTATCCAGAACTAAGAGACCAGACCAGAGAGAAAGCAGTGTTGTACTAAGAGACCAGACCAGAGAGAAAGCAGTGCTGTACTAAGAGACCAGACCAGAGAGACCCAGACCAGCAGAGAGAGTGACCAGAGCCCAGTCTAAAACCCTGACCAGATCCGTGATGAGGCCCATTTAATTCAAGAATATAGTGTGAGTACCCAGCAGAACTGTGTAGAACCAATCTCTTAGTTTAAATTCATCTAATTCAATCTATTTAACCTAAGTAGAACTGCCTCCTAGCTGTCACCTGTCATTTCTAGTTGCAAGCTGCACTTGTCATTTTGAGCTTTTGAAATTTGCAAACCCAAAAACGACCTTTATTAAATCGCTCATATCTCCGCGACCGTTTGGGCTAGAGACTTGCAGTAACTTTCCTCTGATAGCTTAGAATCGTAGCTTTGAAACGCACCAAGAACCGCATTCCTACCCCTTATAGTTATACCGCAATCGCGGAACACGCATCCGCAAATTTTGCCGCGATTTGCAAATTTCTTCACATGTAAAAACTGCTGCTGTTTGCTTTCCATTTGCCAGAAATTCGTTTAACCTGCTAACTATCCCTGCATCATTGCTAGTGTGAGCCTGGACTAATATTAACTAGATACCACTCACCCTGAACCTCTGAAAGGGAATTAAAAGCGTTTCCAGCATATTTCTCATTCATTGCCAGCACATATCAAAGCAATTTGGGCCAGTGATTTCAAAACTCCTATCTGTTTTCTGTTGTCTAAGCTTGCTGGATTGAACTGATTACATTGATTGCATTTCTGAGAACTGTGTGCTTTCCTCCCATTTCCTTGCATTGCATAAAGAGGGGGGGGAGTGAATAGCCAGAGAAAAGTGATTACATTGTTTGGTTGAAATCCTATTGAGTATTTTCTGTACTGCATTCATTGAATATTGCATCCACCTGAGCTTACATAAAGCATCCTCTACCACATTATACTTTTGTTCCTATTTACCAGTGTGCTACCTTATCCATTTCATGTCAACTCATTAGTGATTATAGAAGTGTGCTAGTGCCAGATTCTCCGTTGTTGATCTTTACCATATCAGATTAAGTGTGATATTCAATTATTAATTTATTATAAAGTGTGATATATATACATTCTCAATTATCAAATAAACCTTTTAAACTTGCAAAACAGAACTCCTTCTTGGCTCAGTGGGGTCAGGGGGATTCCCAAGAGAGGGGTGTTATATAGGGGTAGTCATCCAGAACGCATGAACTGGACCTAAAGATATATCAATAAGGGTTTTCATTCAGTATTCTAGACTAGGCGTTAACTTAGCTGTAGTGCTGAATTGAATCCTCTTACAGGCCAGGTAACCAGAAGGGGCCAGGTAACCAGTGCAATCTCAGTATCAGCCAGGTATTCAGCAGGGGGGAGGAAGAGAGAAAGCAGAAGCAAAGAGGAAGGTCTTGAAGTGCTTCCAGAACTGGAGATGGTTCTCCTCAAGTTTCAGAGAGGCAGGGAGGCTGTTCCAGAGGGAGGCCCCAGCCAAGGAAAGAGATCTGCTACCAACTTGTTGATTGGAGAAGCGACTGACTCTAAGGGAGTTGGAGGCGGAAGCACGAAGAGCGAAGAGCTCGAGAAGGAAGATATTTAGGCCCAGAAGGCCTTGTGGATGATGCAGAGTGTTTTGAACTTAATCCTCGCAGCAACTGGGAGCCAATGCAGAGACTTCAGTCCTGGAGAGACACGATCCCTGGGCTTGAGGCCAAGGACAAGTCTCGCAGTCCTGTTCTGGATGAGTTGCAGAGGGCGGAGGGTAGAAGCAGGCAGATTTAGAAAGAGCCTGTTGCAGTAGTCCAGTCTAGAGAGAACCAAAGCTCTGGAGACAGTGAGCTTCTGGGGGAAGGAGAGGAAAGGAAGAATACCTCTGAGGAGGTGCAGCTGGTAGTGCGACTTCTTAGAAACATTAGAGATGTGAGGAGAGAAAGAGAGTGTGGAGTCGAAGATGACGCCAAGATTTTTGGCCTTGCACGTGGAAGCCAGAAGAGGGCCAAGAGAGGCCGGCCAGAGGGTTATTTATTATTTTTTTAAAAATGTTTATTTGTCCATGCTTTATAAAAGAACCTTTACAAAAAAATGTATATAATAACTTTGTTTACAAAATGTCAAAATTACAACAGAGTATATACATCATATGAAAACAACACAACTAACTTAATATAATACTCTATGAAAAGGTTAAAAGAATCAATAATAAAATCCAATATTCTTACATTCCTCATAAAAAACTAACGTATAGAAAAAGCAGAATAAAAAGAAGCATCAATTAGACATACGGATTATTGTTTTGGGATAAAATTATCCAATTCATTTTTAATATGCTTTAAGAACCAAACTAAAGCGAAAATCAAAGGTCTATGACTGCAATTCATCATCCTTGCCCACAATAATTCATAGGAGTCCTCAAATTCAATGTTTACGAATTTCATTAATAGATTAGTCCTCTTTATTTTAAAATGTGGGCAGAATAGTACTAAATGTTTCAAGGTTTCAATTGGTTCATCGCAAAATTGAAAACGACATTTCATGTTAGTGGTAATATCTTGTGTTTTATGCCAGTAGGCGATCCTTTCCCTAGTATGGAACTGGTTAAATTTAAACTCAAAAAAATATTTCTGGTATAATTACATGGAAAAGACTCAATGTGTTCATAGCGAGGTATGTGTTTCTTTATAAAACAGCCGTATACAGTATAGGTCTTGGAACTCCTGATCATTTCGAGTGTTTTACACAAATCAAATTCAAAGAGTTCTTTCTTTGCATAACCAGGTCGCATGCATAAGTCATCCAGTGCAATGCCTACCTCCTCCAAAATATCTTGCATTTGACGTTGGTATAAATTCATAGAGGGAACATTGTTCAGAGATAGATTAGTTTTCAAGTCTTGGTAAAGAGAATTCCTGGCAGGACAACTCATTTTTGCATAGTTGGACAAACGTCTCCATTTCCATCTTGAAGAAAGCGAAATAAGACTAAGATCATGCCTAATTATGCTGTTAGGCAATGCCAGTGAGAGATGCATTACAGTTTTCAAGATTCTCCGTTGTAGGGAGTCTAAGATATTATTCATATATAGAAAACAAACATCCAAACAATATAGAAGCACACTTTCCAATTTTAGTGTAAAAAAATCAATTAAAGGTATCAGAGAATATTTGCAGTATTTAAAAAAGATTATTTTTAGTTGCGAAATAAGAGGTCTAGCCTTCAAATGTAGTGGGTTTGTCCAAAATTTAATTGAGTTATTTAAAGGAATGTTGTAAACTAAATAAATAGTATCAGTAAATACAGGGATGAGTGTATTCGGTATTTGCCATTGATAACTTTTAGTCTTATTTTTTGGGCCGAATCGCATAATCGCGGTTTTAGTTGGATTGGGGCAAATATTATGTGCACGGGTGAACTCCTCAAATAAATACAATGTAGTTTGCAGCCCTGATGGTATTGGATCAAAAACAATAATATCGTCCACAAACGCTAACCATTGCAGGCGTAATGAACCAAGTTTAATTGCAAAAAGTCCATTCTCACCCCATGTACAATCCAAATCAGCCACATAGAGGTTGAAGAGGGTGGCCGCAAGATTGCAGCCCTGCTTTAATCCAATAAAGGTTCTTATTGGCTCAGTAATCCCTCATTCGCCTGGTATTCTAACACTATAAGATGTTCCGGTATGAAGTTGTATAAGCCAATATATTATTTGTGATGGAATTCCCAACTTAGCCATCTTGGTCCATCTTGGTCCATAATACATTTCGCACCACAGAGTCAAATGCAGCAGACACAGTGCTTAATTTGTGGGGGTGTTTGCCGGTGCCCAACACCGGCACTCTTTTTTGGGGACCGGAACATGGCTGGGGCACGTGCAATTACTTTGTTTGTTCAGTTTCCAAAGTTCCAAGATCAAAAATCATTCCGAGTCTGCTCTGCGGCTCTGCTTGCAGTTGCAGGCCATGGCTTGTTGCTGGGCCTGGGAGTATAGCAACAAGCAGCCAATGGAAACCAACATTCTGTTGTTACTATGCAGTATTTGAAACATTCTGTATAGTAACACAGAATGTACAGTTTTCATTGGCTGTTCATCTCAGTCTCCAGCCAGTGAAATGACATGATGACGTTTGGGGGTGGATAACGTGGGTCTGTTGTTGTTGCAGAGGCAGGCCACCTTCACCTCACGAGGCACACTTGCTTTGTTAAGGCGTGGCACGACTCGTGAGGAAGGACAGCCTGCCCCTGCACGTGTGGTCCTGTGCGCGGCCTACTTGCAGGCAGCTTAAGAAGGCCTGGCTGGCTGGCTTAGTGTGCGTTGTAAATTCAGCTCAACTCAGTAACGTAACGGTAAGTACTAAGCCCCCCCAGATCCCCAACTTTGACTGCGGCCAGCCGGTGTGGCACGCTGTGGTGACTGGCGCGTGCAGGAGGCAGACAGCTGCTTGCCTGCTCCGCTCGTTGTGTGCCCGGGGCCACCGCAGGCTCAGGATTTGACCCGAGCTGGCAGGCAGGCCGCGGGGCAATGCGAGCGGAGCGGTGTTATGCCTGCTGCTCTTAGCATAGTCCTAGCAGCGGGATGGTACGGCAGTTAGGTGTGTGCAAATGTTTCCTGGGCTTGCCGATGGGCCTGCCCTGCTCAAAAGGTGGCTCGGCAGGCAGGTGCGATGAAGGGTTAAACATTAGTTATGCCCTGGGTGATGGTGAGGGGGCCGTGGGTCTTATTTGGATAACCCGTGTCATCTGCTTTCCTGGAGAATTAATTAGGCCAGCGCGTTAGCCGCGTTAATTTAAAGCCATGTTGTGAATTGGCCGTACATGGGCAGTTGGGCATGGCTGGCGCAGCCGCGCGTTGCATTTGATTATTTATGTTACTGTAAAGTTGATGGCTAGTTGTGCATGGGACATCAATAGCTTAACGTGTAGAGCATCAGTCTATCAGAAACCACATGCAGGGTTCGAGCTACCTATCATCAGGCATGTCGCATTTGGCCTCCGGGACGCACACCTTTTCAGTGTTCTGAAAATGTTTTATAAAAAGTGCACCTGTGGCGTTAGCCCCTCTCCCCACCACATATATATTGACAATTATCTGTTGGCAGTTAAGCTTTTTTTTTTTGCAGGCCGATCGCCATACTGGCTACTAGTGGCCATGAACAAGACAGGCGTTTTTAATTAAGCTCTCTAGCAAAAGGAAACAAATAATGTTGTGGGACTGCAGTCTAGCATTGCAAATTAATTAATATTAACACATTAATATCCGTCAGCTCGATTAAGGTCATATGGGAAATGGGCGCCATAACCATAGTTTCTTTCGAATTCAATCGTTCATGGGGTTTGTTATTACAATCACTGTAGTGATGGCCGGGACACTTTAAGTTACGATGTTTCATTCGGATGGCTTTGGGCCTGCTCCCATTTTTCATTCAGTGTTAAAGATCCCTTCTTCGGTAGGATTACACACCCAGAGAAGAGAGGCATGTAGAGTTTGTTCCCCGTAGGCGTCACTATGTCTTGGTGTGATTTATTCACACTTGGTTTCCCCAGCTGGTGTGGGTGCCTAAGTGGGGGTGGGGAGCACGCCAGCATAGAACTATGTGGATGGACACCAAGCCGCACTCGATTTAAAACCATTTAGCCATATGGATTACGCCAGTGGGGATTATTGCCAGGAACTGGAATGAGAGGTGACAGGGGTTTATGAGCTGCTCTACAATACATGGATGGATTGTGATTTGCTTTGCTCGTTGTTCCATCCAATGGGGCGCACAGGAACAACAATTTTATTTGGCACAAGTTTTTGTGCTTAAGGGGCTTCGGCTGGTAAAATAGCTCAGTGAGTTGAGTGCCCGCTGTGCCAATAGGGACGTGCCATGTCTGTCAAAGGTCCAAACAGGAATTGCTTTACGGGGTGGCCCAGTTATGGCAACAGCGTGTCTGAATGACGAATTTAGTTTTAAGAGGTGGTTTTTATCACGGTCCGTTCTACCGACACTGCGAGGGAGGTATATAAAGGGTTCAATCAGCCAGAAACCTTCTATTTATTGTCTCGGTCTGCTTAGAGAGAGGGCGCAGTCTGAAGGGGGACGGCAGTAGGGCTCCATGCCTGCAAGTTAGTTGGCTACCCTACCGTTCACGTCATTATGCAAGCAAATATATAGAAACAATAATAGCACTAAATGGCCATTCTGTATTATTATACTCTTGTCAGGTGCCACTAATTGGACCAGGCCATTATTAAACATGGTGATGGTATATATCAGTGGTTCAGACGTTCATCTTGGTATGTGGCTTTCTTTTTAAAGTGTGGTGGATGTGAGCCGGCATCAATATTTTTAGAAAAAATGAAAATGAAGCAGTTGAACATGTCACCAAGTGCAATTCATCCCCATCATCAACAATATTGCCTTGTGCATAGTGCAGTTTAGCACCAGTGGAGCAGAATAGCCAAAAAATGCAATGCAGCACTGCATTCTTCATTTGTGAATTTGTGACACTGGTGCAGTTGCCCTAATTTGGCCCCCTGTCGGTAATGATCAGAAAGGACAGAAGGGGGGACTCAAATAGGCACCGGGACTTAAAATGCCTTTTGAAACACAATGAACGATTTATCGATAGCAACATTTACTTCATTGAACATGATGTTTCTCAGTTGTGGAATACGAGATAAAAGCGCAAGGAAATATGAGAAGTCATTCCGCTGTACCTTCAAAACCACTGATATTCTCTTTTTTTAGGACAGGTTGCAAACTCGACATAGGGCCTTAAGTCTGAGAGGCCGCAAGGCAAGTATCATTGGGTAATGAACAAGTAATTAGGTCAGCTTTTCGAGGCATAAGGTCCGCTATTGTTGATACGGAACTTTGGTTACTGGAATTCACTGTGAGTTCATTAATTACAGTTTTTGAAGAGATAATACCCTCCTCCAATGCTTTTCTCAAAGACCCCAAGATTTCAGCGCGATTCTCAGTACTATCAGGTTTTGGTAAGATGTTCAAAAACTCTTTGGAAAAGCCTGTCCCATGTGAGTGCATTTCTTGACATGCCTTGATACTGAGTGGTAAGTATCGATTTTGTTGACCTTTGACTTCCTTGTACAAAGGAGATTTGGCGTTGCTAGATAAAGTCCTTGTTTTACCAGCACCATTGATTATGATAAAATTATCAATCTTTTGGGTACAATAATAATATCAGTGGAATGCACTTCCAAACAGGCATCACTATAAGATTTCCTTTTGTTAGTTGCCATATCGCAGTGTGTCATTGAAGTTAAACTAGGCGTTTCAGATACAGTTTTAGCAGACAATGGCAAGGAAGCTACAAGGTTCTTCCATTCGATGGAAAATAGTCGTTTAGATTTTTTTGCTCTTTTGTGATTAGGCTAGGTATACTAGCAGTACTTTTAGGGGCATCACATGATTTATTGATACCTTTACAGTTTGAATCATTCAAAGGCTATTGCACTGGAGCAGGAAGAGCAACTGTTGCTATATTAGGGAGGTCTATCAGAGGCGATAAAGCCATTTTTTGTTAACCAGGTACTGATGAAGGAATATCAGCCATGGTTACAGGCAGTAAAACTGCTTGACTCTCTTGTTAGAGTTGGGCTACATCTATCCCTCATCGGCCATCTCCATCTGTTTTGCTGTGCCGGAGATTTCAAGATGCTTTAAATTGCAGGTGGAAGCCATAGTCTCAAATTTTAATTTATTTTTTCCCTTTTGCAGTGTTTCCCTTTGTCTTTTTGCGCTTCGTTTGATAGCGCGTATATGATTATTTTTTGTACGACGTGACATGAAGCATGTGTTTATTTCAGCCGTAACCAGTGCATTCTGTTTAATTTCAAGTTGCTCCATTGCCTTAAGGAGCACAGTTGGACTATCAGGTTGCACTGCTTCGTTGGAAGAGTCGATTTTATGCACTGCGATGTTGTGTATTAGTTCAATAATAGTTGCCTTAAGATCATCAAATTCAGCTTTTGTGCAAAATGTGCAGCTCTTATCGTCGATTGTTTTACTTTTTAAATCAGGATTAACTGTGAATGGAGCCAAGCAGCCATCATCTGATAGAATTTGCATGGTTTTTTCAGCGGTCCCTGGCAAAGAACCGGAGTTGGAGACTATATGAGATGTATTTTTAATAGCCGTGAGGGTCTCGAATGCAAGGATAAACCCTTCAATTCGGTCAATTTTAGAAGAGATTTGTCTCATTTAGCCCTTTATTTCACGAAGTTCTACATGAGACAAATCGTGGCCTTCATCCAGCAAATCCAGTATCCTGATTATTACTGGAAAGGTCGGAGGAACACTCTCCTCCATTCTATCATTAGACTGTGATTTTAGAGATGCCTCAGATAGGCTATAGTTTAAAGTCGGTTGCCTTGGTTCGGGTGATAGGAGCGATTGATCCAATGGTGCTCCTCCAAAATTGTTCATTTTACTGGAGCAATTGGGCAAGTGATTTACACATGCATCCGGGCCATAGGCATCTAGCCCTCGTGTCACAGGTGAATACGCGGCCTTCTCCAAGTTCCTTATAACCAAGGGAGTTAACATACCAGTAGATTGTTGAACATTTCTATTTAATTCGACCATGTTTTCTAACTCTGTTTTAAATGGTTCCTCAAAGGTAGAGAACACTGTTAATGACTTTGAGCAGCATTTTGTTAGTTCTTTTATATTCTCATTCGATAGGTTCCAATCGGCCGTATGTAAATGAACCTCTTGGCCTTGGGAATAACTATCCAATGTTCCCGCTCAAATACTGCATGCAACTCACATATGGGAAGATGAACTTGCACAAGGTGCATTGTGGGCACTGTAGGCAGTTTTACAATTAGATTAGGTTTTAATTCCCCTACTAACAGGGGATCTAGATATGAGGTATTTCCTGAACAAATCAAAGAGTCTATGGCAATACTGGTTATGCCAAGTGGGGCTGCCTCTATGCAGCGTCCACTGCGCAATCCGCTTGCCATAGAACAAGGAAGTCAGAATGGGAGCACAGAAATGAAATTGTCAACTTGCCTATCTAATAACAAACTTAGCAGTCAAAAAAAGGCAATTCGTATGTACTTCTAAAAGTAATAGCTTATAAGTGGCACCCCCTGCTCACCCTCTCAGCCAAACAGCTCAACAGAACAGTTGTAGCACACTTTGAATGCGCGCGCTGAATGCGCAGCTACAGGTATATATATCCACTTCCTGTTTCTTTTTTGGGGGCGTGGTTTTGGCTCTGAAAGAATCTAAGCGGAAAGAGAAGAAAGCCAAAATGAAAAAAAGGGGCGTGATGAATCTTCAAGCCAGAGAATGGGGTGGAGGAGTGGAACAAGACCTAACACAAGCAGCCCAGCCCACTACTTGAGACCCATCCCAGCCACACGAAAACACAGAGATCCCCAATAAGCGTAATGTAAGTCAATTACTGTTGAAGTTGTAGTCCACAAGAAAATCCAAAGCGGCGTATTGCTTCGTAGTTGCAGCAGCGCTTCCTCTTGCGCATACACGAATCCAAAATAGAACGTGGAATGGAAAGCAAAGTTTTTCGCCAGCGTTTCCAGCACAGACGTCCCAGCAGCTCAACAGCACAGTTGTAGCATGCGCTGAATGCGCAGCTACAGGTATATCCACTTTCTGTTTCTTTTTTGAGGGTGCGGTTTTGGCTCTGAAAGAATTGTTGAAGTTGTAGTCCACAAGAAAATCCAAAGCAGCGTTTCATTTCACAGTTGCAGCAGCGCTTCCTCTTGTGCATACACAAACCCAAAGTAGAGTGTGGAATGGAAAGCAAAGTTTTTAGGCAGCGTTTTCCAGCACCAACGTCCCAGCAGCTGAACAGCACACTTGTAGCACACTTTGAATGCCGGCCAGAGAGTTACAGGAAAGGAGGGAGTGGTTGTGCCGATGAGGAGAATCTCAGTCTTAATGGCATTAAGGCAGAGGTCATTGGCGGCACACCACTCCTGCATAGCAGGGTCTTGCCCAGGTCAATTGCTGGAACAACTATAGGGAGCCTTCTCAGAAGTCCCTGAATGCTTTAACTGACTCTGAAAGTGAATACATATTGTTTAAGAAAATCTCCTATGGAACTTTTACTTTTCTGCAACTGAAACCTATCTCAACCTGCATACAGCCAACACCTAGACCACAAGGGCCCCTCTTCTGCCTCTGAGATAACTCAGGCAATAGACTAGGGAATGACTGGATAAGAAAAGGCGTATGTCTTGAAAAGTAAAACAAGTGTAACAGTACTTACTTGCTGAAAGAATTAGTGTGGTAACTGTATCTCTGTGAAAGAAGAAGTTACACAATGTCCTTAAGTTATACTTACCTTTGAGTTGGAGTGTGCCCTCTAAAAAGTATATAAGTTGCTTTACTTACTATGAATGGTGTTTCCCCCTGTTGAAAAGTAATACGTGTTGGTAGTATTTTATAATTGCTTAACTGAATGGGTGTAAACGCTTACCAATGTAAAAGCTCAGATATGCTGCTTTGAATTTTGGTCCTGTTTCACATTTCCAACATGGACGCTGCATCCACAAGCACTGGAGATTCCTGTCCTGCCCTTACTGACCCCACACTGATTTGCCCAATGTTCACCTTTAAGGCCCAATCCAGGGAACCGGCAGACGAAAGCTGGCCCCCTCGCCAAGTCCCTTGCCTCGCCAGATTTCTCTGCTGGTGCGATCTGCCCCTTGCCTCTAAGGTGCTCCATGCTATCTACTCCTGACTGCCTTCACACTTGAAAAAATTGTATTGTGCCTTATTGTGTTTTAAACACCGCATTCCACTTTGCTGCTGAATTTTTGCATCTAGATGTTCCTTATTCTGTATTTTATCTCTGCATTCTACTGTGCTGCTGAATTTTGCATCTAGTTACTCTTTAGTGAGGATGTCATGCTCCTGAATCATCACACCTGTAGCAGGCGTTCCAGCAAGCGTTCCAGACGGCAAGTTGGCAGAGAACAAGTCGGGGCAGCCAGCCAAACAGTCACTTGCAGGCCCTTCCGGGTGCTGCTGACTTTTGCATTTAGATGTTCCTTATTCTGTATTTCATCTCTGCATTCTACTGTGCTGCTGAATTTTGCATCTAGTTACTCTTTAGTGAGGATGTCATGCTCCTGAATCATCACACCTGTATGTGTTGCTAGGCTGCCTGGTGAGTTTGTACGTGCATTGTGCAGTTCTCTCTGCCCCCTCTCTTACCTGGTCACCTCGTGCCCCCTCCTCCATGGTTCTCTCCATCTCCCCTATCTACTCTAACTGCTACTCTATCACCTATCCTCCTTCTCTCTCAGAAGGAAAATGTTTAAAAAGGGTCTCCTTGCTTCCAACCCAGGACCGCCCATTGCAGACACTTATGTCAATGCATGCTCCAGGCAGACTACCACTGACATCGTCTTTGTCAATCCTTCTCCTGACCTATGGACTCCCCATACAGTGTCTGTCAACTCCCCTTTCTAAAGATGGCACCAGATGGGAAGTGCTCTTGGCTCAAATCCAAACCTCCAGGTGAATCATTAATGTCTATTAGAATGGCACTATCATGGCCAGGTCTCTCAGCACAATCTCCTCCTTCTTGATAGGCGTCTCCTGTCTCTCATCAACTTCGCACTCTCTCCAGCCACTCCTCCCTCTGCCGTCCCTCTGGTCTCTGTGTCCCCCGCCCCTCTACCTCTCCACGCAAGACCTTTAAGTGGGGGCAATCAGCTTCCCTTAGCTACTCTCAATTGACGATCTGTTGTCAAACACTCCTCTGACATCTGTCACCTCCTTGAAGACCTTGACCTTGATGCCCTGGCTCTCACTGAGACGTGGTTCAAGACCAACGCTGTCACTGCTTTTGACACTCTTCTGCCTGATGGCTACAAGATCCTCTCCAATCACAGACCCACCCGGTCTAGGGGCAGAGTGGGCCTGATTTTCCCTGAATGGGTCTCTGCCACCAACATTCCCACACAACCTTACTCTTCCTTTGAATGCCTCATCTGTAAACTCAATGTCGGTCTGTTATGTTAAGTTATTAACACTTATAGCGCACACGTTCATCCAAGGGCATCTTGGCACAAAGTATTCCAAGGTAGTGGCAAATCACATATGATTAACACAAAACAGTTTTCACTGCACACCTAAATTGAAGGTGGTTCTCAATCCCTCTGAGGTCAGAGAGGGGGCCATTCCACAACTTCCCTGCAGCAAAAGAAAAGGCATGTACTCCAACTCAGCATTGTCGAAATTTGGGGATTCCCACAAAATTAGCACTGCCTAAACGGAGTGCTCTGCCTGGGATATAAGGATGAAATGTATCCTGCAGATAGTCAACCCCTTGGCCGTAAAAAGCCTGAGGGACCAGGCACAATGATTTCAACTTAATTCTCTGAGTTTCACAAGACTCTCCCCTTCTCACCTGTTTCTCCTTGCTTGTGATTTTCATGGACATAGCTTCCTTCTTTCTTACTGTCCGGGACTTGTATAACCCTGGACACGGGTCTTCGGAGTCCAGCGTGAGTTTTGTAGCCTTCCAAAAGGAAGCGTTCCGTATCCAGGACGAGGAACCAGGATGAAGATGAGTCGGCTCGAAGGAGTCGGAGCGCTGGCTCTGAGCAGCAGGCAAGTCCAGGAATAGGACCACGAAATAAAGGGCAAGAGAAAAGGAACGAAGGAGTACCAGGAAGGAAGGAAACAAGGTATCAAGGAGAGCGCGAAGCGAACTTCGGAAACGCACGTTTAACTACACCAAGCAGTAGCGTTGAGACGCGTGGCGCCGCGGATGCGTGGCATTTTTCTAGGAAGCTGAACGTAGCATGGAAAGGCTGGTGTGCAGTGTTTCGGAAGCGTCAGCCATGTTGGTAGAATCACGGATTGCACACCGCGGTGCATCATGGACCATGAAGTCCAAATGGGCGAATTTGGCAGTTCATGACAGCATGCCTCCTCCTAAGCTCTGCACCTCTGGGTTTGCCTGGGTGGATCCGATGATATCTTTGTAATAAACGAGGGGCATTCATGTTTGAAATGGGTTCCCAGTTGCGCTCACTGGGAGGGTATCCTTTCCATTCAAACAGATACTAAAGTTGGCCTTGTCTGTATCTGGAATCACATGTCCTGGAGACCTCGAATTCAAGTTGGTTATTGATGAGCACTGGAGGGGGTCTTGGAGCAGTTCAGGTGGATTGCACAAATGGTTTTAGCAAGGAAGTGTGGAAAACTGGATGAATCCTTTTCCAAGAATCTGGAAGCTGGAGTCGGTAGGCAACTGGATTAATGATTTATTTTATGGAGAAAGGTCCATAATACTTGGGGCCAATTTATCTGGTCGTAGATGTCGAGGAAGAAGTTTCGAGGACAGCCAAACCGTGTCTCCCACTGCGTAAGAAGTACTTGTTCTTCTTTTTGTGTCTGCATAACGTTTGACATCTTTCCTGGCCTTCTCCAGTCGTTCTTTGGTGTCTTTGTGGACATTGATTAATGTTTCGATCCAGGAATAAACCACAGGGACTGGGGTTTGATGAGGCAGAATGGACGGTAGAACTGAAGGATGAAACCCCTGGCTACAGAAGAATGGGCTGGTTTTGATGGCAGAATGATCTGAATTGTTGTAAGCAAATTCGGCTACAGGAATCAGAAGCGACCAATCATCCTGGACTTTGGTGGAGAAACAGCGAAGATACTGGTCTAGGGTCTGGTTGACTCGTTCTGTTTCTCCATTGGTTTGTGGGTGGTATCGTGATGACAGCACATGTTGAATCCCCAATATTTGACATAGTTGTTTCCAAAATTGGGATCTGTATTGGGGGCCTCTGACGGAAATGATTTTGGAAGGTAGTCCATGAAGTCTGAATATGTGTTCCAGGAAAATCCCAGCCAATTCAGATGAGGTTGGTAACTTAAACAATGGTGTAAAGTGAGCTATATGTGTAAACAGATCGATAGTAACCATTATGGTCGTGTATCCCCTGGATGGGGGTAATTCCACGATAAAATCTGTGGCGATGACTTCCCAAGGTCGTGTTGGCATAGCTGGTTGGTGATGCCTCGATGTCCTGAATGGAGGGTATCATGGCATAGTTCTGTGATTTTACGTCTGAGTTCTTGTGTGGGTACTGCCAGCCAGTTTTCCTTGAAAAGGTATCCGTCTTTCAGCTGGAGGTCCCTAAGATTGTTCTCTTCATATTCCTTCCAGAGTTCGGAAGAAAGTGTTTTAGCACGAATGTCCTACAGGATAGAAATAGCTTGAGCTACAATTACAGAGTCAGGAAACATCTTGGGAAAGGTCTGTGCTTCGAGATGCTCGTAGTCAGGACAAGGCATCAGCTATGATTTTATGTGTTCCAGGGAAATGAAGAATTTGAAATTGATATTGGGCAAAAAAGACAGCTGTTTCTGCACTCCAGGGATTGTAACACGTGTAAGTTCCGATGGTCCATACGAACTTGTACTGGGTGTTTGGCTCCCAAAAGGATATGACGCCAGTCAGTGAAGACTTGTCTGATGGGCAGCAACTCCTTCTCCAGGACGGAATAATGTGTTTCACTGGGAGTCAAGGTGCGGGATAAATAAGCAATGGGATGTTCCGTCTTGTCTTCAAGTTCTTGTTTTAAGACTGCTCTGATGGCATAGTCGGATGCATCAGTCTCAACTAGGAAAGGTCGATCTATATCAGGTTGAGCTAGGATGGGAGCCCGAGTGAATTCCAGTTTCAGTTGTTGAAACGCCAACTCTTGAGCCTAGGACCATTGAAATGGAGTGTCTTTCTTTAAGAGTGTTACAATAGGGTGTACAATGTCAGAAAATGTGGGTATGAATTTCCTGTAAAAATGTGCAAGTCCCAGGAAGGATTGAATGTGTTTCACCGTAGTGGGAACAGGCCAAGACAGGATGGAATCAACCTTGGAGGGATCCATTCCGATACCTTTGGAACTAAGGACGAACCCAAGATAATGTATGGTCGATACATGGAAAAGACATTTTTCAGGTTTGGCCAGGAGTTTATGTTCACGTAAACGTTGTAGAACTGCCTTAACGTGTTCTCGATGGTTCCGAGGTTCCTTGGAGTAAATCAGAATATCATCTTGGTATACAATGACGAAAAGGAACAACATGTCAGAAAATACCCGATCCATGAAGCGTTGGAATACTGCGGGGGCATTAGCGAGACCAAAAGGCATTACCAGATACTCAAAGTGACCAAAGGGAGTTCTGAATGCTGTTTTCCACTCATCACCTTCCTTTATGTGAATAAGATGGTAGGCACCCCTGAGATCGAGTTTAGTGAAGATGACAGCACCCCTCACTGCCTCTAGAATATCCGAAATAAGAGTTAATGGATAGTGGTCCTTGAGTGTGCATTGGTTGAGGCCACAGTAATCCAGACATGGTCGAAGTTCCTTGGAGTCTTTTTTAGGGACAAAGAAGAGAGAAGCACCAGCAGAAGACTTGGAAGGTCGAATAGTTCCGTTTGTCAAATTGGTGTCCAAATATTCTCAGAGGGCTTTCTTTTCCGGTTCAGACAGAATAAACATTCTTCCAAAGGGAATCACAGCTGAAGGCTCTATATCAATGGCACAATCCTCATGTCTGTGAGGTGGAAGAGATTGAACAATGGCTGTTGAAAACACATCTGAGAATGTTTGGTATGTTTGGGGAATTTGGATAATGTTGAAGACAGTTACTGAAGGTTGCTTGGGTTCCTGGAGGTCTTCTGAAGGACTTGGCAAGGTGGCAAGAGATAAACAATGGGACATGCAATGTTCTGAACGAGAAACAAGGATCCTGCTGATCAATTGATGTAGGGATTGTACTTCTGTAACCAAGGCATGCCCAAAACCAAGGGGTAATGAGCCGATGTAATGATGTCAAATTTGAGGATTTCCTGATCATTATTTATTGACAGCAGCAAATCCTTGGTTTGATGGGTTATGGGTCCAGAAGACAAGGGTCTGCGTCAATGGCTTCGACAGGTTGTATTACCTCTTTGGTCTCTCGTGGGATGTGATGTTTGACAACCCAAACATGGTCTATGAAAATGCCCATGGCACGACAGTCCACTAAAGCCAGGATGGGATAGGATTCCTTTTTGGAAAATCATATGACTGTTTGTAGAATCACAAGAGTGTTCTGTCCTGGAGATTTCAAGGAGGGAATTGATGAGGAGCAAACACCATTCTCCCGAAGCTGTGCTCCACCTAGGATCGGGAGCTGGCGTTTCCCGAACGCAGAGGTGGCGCTATCGGACATTCTCTTACAAGGTGTTTATCAGAGGCGCAATACATGCACAGTCCGGTATTAATCCTACGGATCCTTTCCTGGGGAGAAATAGGACCTCGGAAGGCTCCTAGTTGCACAGGTTCAGGTTCAGAAGCTTGCGTAGCAGTTGCTTCTTTTGGGCAGGGATACCTTGTGGCTGATTTAGGAGATGTTGATTTAGATTTCCTCTTTTCCGCCTTTCTTTCCTGGATCCGGAAATCAATCTATAGAGAGAGGTCCATGAGCTTGGGCAAGCTACTCTAGCTAACTCATCCTTTATCTCATCATTTAAACCTCTTCGAAAGAGGGTAAAACTGGCTTCCGGGGACCAATCAGCTTCTTTTACTAGCTGTTTGAAGCGTGTCACATAAGTGAGCATATCCTGGGTCCCTTGTTGGAATTCGAGCAATCTTTCCTGAGCACTGTAAACGAGCTCAGGGCGATCAAACATGGCATTAAGAGCTTCCACAAACCCATCATAATCATCCAGGAGAGCATCGCCAGCATTGACTAAGGGAGTTGACCAGGTTAAGGCATTGCCCGTGAGATGGGATATCATGAATCCAACCTTTGCTCGTGGGGTGGAAAAATAGTATGGTTTGAAAGCGAAATGTACCAAACAAGAATCTAGGAAGGCACATAGATTCTTTGATGATCTTTCGTATTTGTCCACTACTCCCCCTAACAGGACACTTTCCTTGGCAGCAGAGTCTCGAGACAAAACCAACTGTTTTAATGCAGCATTCTCAGCCTTAAGGTTTTGAACTTCAGTGGTTAATTCTTGCATACCTCTCATGAGGTCCTGGTCTGCGGCTTCCATATCTGCCTTTGTATCAGGTTTGAGGCGTCTCAATCTGTCACAAGTCTCTCCCCTTCTCACCTGTTTCTCCTTGCTTGTGACTTTCTTGGACGTAGCTTCCTTCTTTCTTACTGTCCGGGACTTGTATAACCCTGGACGCGGGTCTTCGGAGTCCAGCGTGAGGTTTGTAGCCTTCCACAAGGAAGTGTTCCGTATCAAGGACGAGGAACCAGTATGAAGATGAGTCGGCTCGACACTCCACCTATGCAGTATCATTTGATGTGGCAATTTCTGCTGGGATGGAGAATGTGGTAGGTTTCCTGTACAGACACACACCCACCAGTATCCCCTCCTTTGCTATGATTGGCCAGTGCATTTTGCCATGGGATAAGGGAGTGTATTTAACTCTTTGGGTCAATACAGGTTGTGATCACTTTCAGGATTTGTAATTTCCAAGCTTGTGATCAACACAAAGGAAAATCTATCCTTAATAGGCTGTTATTAATGATATTATTTGAAGTTCAAATGGAATGGGTGAGATTATCAGGTCGGTGGTGTTTTAGTCATGTTTCACATTTGTTATTGGTTTGTATCTTGTCATGAACTAGACTATCAGTTTTCACTTTCTGCACAAGGCTGGGGTGGTATTGCTGGGGCTGCAGTAAAACATGTGACATCTAGTAAGCACCACTTCCCCTGCCTCTAGAAATGAAACGGGAACATCTAACAAACAATCCCTGGCACTGCCCTCAAAAGGGGGTTCAATTGGTCCGGTTATGATGGGGGATTTCACTGTACCTAAAAGACTGGAGCGATTACGCCATTTTAGTTCAACTATGAGAAGATACCAATCACCTTAAATACAAACTGATTGAACATTTAAAGACAGCTAATCCTTACCAGTGGTATATTGGTGAACTGGATAAAGGGGTAAGCCCTAAGGTTTTGGTTGCAAACTAGCTCTGAAACATTGGCAATATTTATAATCACACAATATGTCATTGTTGTGGCTTGTAGGGCTAAATAAAGACCTTGTACCTGCAGATGGCTGTACTGTTGTTCATTGATGTTGCAATAATGATAAATTACAGGGTCTGCAGTAGGTTAAGTTGCATTTCCTGCAGGATGAGCAGTTTTGAGCGGCTTATATCTTTGGTATTGTTTGATGAATTATCACAAAACAAGATAAAAATGTATAGACTCAACCCTGAATTTGTTTGCAAAACTTTGGTGCAGTTTCTCCAAGAGGGGGAAAAGTTATAAGGGGGTCCCAAAACTTTTGAAAAGGGGATAGACATAAATGGAAAAAATAATTTGCTTGCAGATACAGCCCAAACCGCTGGACAGATTTGCACCAAACCTGCGTGAGGAGTGGTGGGCTGGTCCCAAAAGCATGCTTTTGCAAATTTGGTGTTAATCCATCCAGTAGATTCTTTTTTAAATGACCAAAAAATAGGTTAAAGAAATTAGTAATCTCCATCCGCTCCGCTGGCTCACTTCCTGATGGTGTCTGCAGACGCCTCTAGACCTATCAGAGAGCTGCATTACGTTCACGGACATCCTAAGTGACCACTGATTGATGTGATGAATCCAATAGAGTCATCACGGATTCCCCGGCAGTAACTTCCTCCAATGTGGCCAGGGGAGGGCAGCCACTACCTGATCCTGAACCTGGGGGCAACTACATGAGGGAGGATCACATGGGAGGAGATAGTCACCGGGGAGATGTCATGGTTTTATTAGATAAGGCACTGTATCCCCCAATTTCCCATGAGGAAGACCCCTGTTACCTAATACCCTACTGGCTTATTGACATGCATATGTACCCACCTACAGGGAAAGTAAAGAAACAATTTTCCAATACATTTTGGGCCAAACTCCCATCCATAACCTGGAGAGTAAAAACTCCCCCCAAAAACCTTCCAGTTCTAGTTTTCCTTCATGTAGAACTGATCTTCCATGTGGAATCATTAAGAAAAACCCTTCAAGTACAATGCATCAGAAACTATCAATGGACTTCAATTCTCACAACCACCTTAATCAGCATTTAATATCAGTGGACTTCAAGTCGACTACTGAAGATGAAACCGAAGAGGAAAAGGAAGAAAAGATGAATGTGGCGATTTCCAGCAACCGGAGAGCCTGCTGTGTAACCAGAGCCTGCTGTAACCCTTCCTTCCAATCAACCTGGGGGTCTTGAACGTGACGAGTCTGTCATGATCTCTGCTTCCAAAAGGTCTCGGTTTTCCCAACTCCCTTGGAAGCAGATCCATAACCCAGGTTCCGAGTGCCAACCAGTCCCAATTGGGACCTTTTGGACCCAGTCCTGGCGCCAGTGGCACCAGGCTCATAAATATGCCCAGTCCCAGCGCTGGAAGCGCCGGGCTCATAATGCTTGGGTGGATTTACCTGCAGCAGACCATGCTGCTTACTTGCCTGCCAGTTGAGCCTCTGATCCTCTTCTGTTTGGAACTACTTTTCCTGTTGGGTGGGGCAGGAGCCACTCCCTAGATTCAGAACACTGGAACTCTTCTGGAAAGCAGGAACTCTTTTCTTACCTAGGCGTGGCTGTGGAAGGAGACACCTAAGCACTACAGGAGGCTATTTAAACCACACCCGATGGATGAATCTTGCTTTGCGTTATTCTGCATCCTCTGCAGCAGAACTCTCATCGTGTCTTCTGCATCTGATCCTGGGCCTAAGGAAAAAGGCTTACCATCCTGAATCCAGTCTTCAGCAACACCTATAAAGACAAGAAAGAACAGGTTAGCATTACGGTCTTCAGTGACAGCTCTTCACTTACCTGGACCATCGGCTGTCACCAACGCCTCGCGCTGCATTCCGGCATCTGAAAGACAAAGGCTTACCTACTCTTCGTGCGCTCCGGTGGTCTTCACACTGCATTCCGGCATCTGAAAGACAAAAGCTTACCAACTCTTCGCACGCTCCGGAGGCCTTCGGCGCTGCATCCCGCATCTGAAAGACAAAACAAGGTGCATTTAAAGACATTGGGGAACTTTAATACTCACGTGCCATTACTCCTTTCCACATCTAACCCAGTGGGTATTCCGGCACCCTGCAGCCGCTCCGAACTTGTACCTGCAAAATAAAAAGACAGTTAGAGCGCATCGTGAAGCAGGCAACAAGCGCTTACTTACGTGCTTCCAAGCGCTTCTATTCATCGCACGGGCTCCATCTTCAACTCACTTCAGCCCGTCATCCGCCATCGCCGGAACCCTGCAAAACAAGAAACATCATTACTAAAGACTTTAAAGACATTAGAATTACTCGAAACTTACCGTTCGTGCAGTAAACGACGGACAGCAGTCCTCTGAAGTCAAGAGGCCTGCTCCCCTTATCCAGTGAAGAAACTGGTTACAGCACCCTGCCCCAAGGCAGATGGAGAGCACGGCGTTCACTTAACTAAGGTGAGAGCGTTAACCTTTGGGGTTCTACAGGAGAAGAGAAAGGGAAGAAGAGAGAGACATTCAATAACCCAGTTCCTTAATCCCATATTTTCTATCTGCAGACATCTCACCCTTCGAGTCAGACATACAGTGCACAGAGGTCCAGCCCAAAGAGCCAGCCGTGTGTTACACATTACCTTTGAAGATAGGGTATACGCCGAGTCAAGACTGGCGCCTCTACGGGAATAAGGCGAGCGTTACAGAACGCAAAGCCTACCACAAAACTCCCGTCCAGGAGCTATGGAAACCTCGGATACCGACCAGCTAGCCCAGTTACTTGGGGAACTAAGGGCAGAAGTGCATGCAGCCCGTCAGGAAACGAACGCTCTAAGAAGGGAACTGATTATTTCCAAGGAGCGAACAGATGATCTCGCTAGACAATTGCTACAGTCACAAGCCGGACAGACCCCGTTACCCGCATCTGGGGGAAATCTTCCTTCTACATCCTCTATGAATCCAGTGCAGATCAACCTACCTGGGAATGTACCTCTGGCTCCGCCCGAACGATTTTCTGGTGACCCAAAGAGGTTTGCAGTATTTATCAATCAGTGCCGGTTGCATTTCTTATGCCGGCCAGCAGCCTTTCTAACTGATCAAGCTAAAGTAGCTTTCGTGCTTTCGTACCTTAGTGGCAATGCGGCAGACTGGTCGATCCCTCTAGTAAATCAAGATGATCCGGTCCTCCATGATTTTCAAGCTTTTCAGCTCAGTATGGAAAAACTGTTCGCAAGACATTCACAGGGGCAGGCCTTGGACAATGAGCTTCTTTCGTTGCGACAAGGTAATCAAGACCTTTTGGCTTATATTGCGTCTTTCAACAGACTGATAGTGGAAACTCAATGGCCTGAGGAGAAAAGGATTACGCTGTTTTATAGAGGTCTACGTGGAGAGCTCAAAGATGTGTTAGCCCAAGTAGTGAATCCCCCACAAGATTGTTCGGACTATATAGACTTAGTCGTTCAAATAGATCACAGACTGATGAACAGGAAGGCCGATCGTTCCAAGTTTGATGCTCGAGTATTTTCCAAACCGCCAACTCCTTCCAAAGGAGTAGACTCCAGGGAACCCATGCAAATAGGGGGTCTGAAAGGTCCTCTAACACAAAAGGAGCGGGAAAGGAGAAAACAGTTGCAATTATGCCTCTATTGCGGAAACTCAGGGCACTTTCTTCGAGACTGTCCGGTGAAACCTGCCAAGAAGGCAGTAGGAGCTGCAGTTACCAAAGTTACAAACTCTGAGCAGGGAAACAACCTCGCCCGACAAGAATAGAGGTCCTCTTGCCGAGCGTGAAAACCAGTTCCGTGACCTCGCATTTCGTGATACCTATGGTCCTCATTAGCCCTGATAATCCGGATCGATTACATGCAATTGAAGCTTACGTCGACAGCGGTGCCATCAGCAATTATGTGGGTCATGAAATGGTTTTGAGGATGAATCTAACTCTTTGTCCCAAGGCTGTAAAGGACGTCATTACTATGGTGGATGGTACGGAGATAGCCTCCGGGCCAGTAACGCATACCACTCAAGAGGTGACGCTAGTAAGTCAAGATGGACACCATGAGAAGATCGTGTTCGATGTGATCAAGGCCCCTCAGTTTCAGATTATTCTAGGAATACCTTGGTTAGAGAAACACAATCCTCTGATCGATTGGCGAGCAAGAACGGTCCAGTTTCCAGAATGTGTCTCTACTTGTCACCCTCCACCTGGTGTTGCACTGGCAGCAATTTCTTCAGAGACTCCCCAGTTACCTCCCGAATACCTAGAATACCAAGATGTTTTCCGGAAGGATCAGGCTAACTCTCTACCTCCTCATAGGTCTTATGACTGCCAGATAGACCTGATACCTGGATCTACTCCTCCTTGTAGTAGAATTTATGCCGTCACCGAGCCTGAGAACCTTCACCTTCGACAATACCTGGATCAGTACCTGGCAAATGGGTTTATTCGTCCTTCCAAGTCCCCTGCTTCTTCAGCTTTGTTCTTCGTTCCAAAAAAGGAAGGAGACCTTAGAACTTGTATAGATTATCGCTCCCTGAACCAGATCACTGTTAAGAATAGATATCCATTACCTTTGATCCCTGAACTCCTGGACCAAGTCAGAAAAGCATGCATATATACAAAGCTGGATCTTAGAGGAGCTTACCACTTGGTACGAGTAAAAGAGGGCGATGAATGGAAGACGGCCTTCCGCACCAAGTATGGGCTATTTGAATATCAGGTCATGCCCTTCGGACTTTGCAATGCCCCGGCCGCCTTTCAATATTTTATGAACGATGTCCTCAGAGAGCTCATAGATGTGTGTGTTGTTGTTTACATTGACGACATCCTCGTTTATTCTTCATCGGAATCTGAACATCGGAAACACGTGAAAATGGTCCTCGAAAGATTGCGTCAACACAAACTTTTCGCTAAGTTGGAAAAATGTGTTTTCAACGTGACTGAAGTTGAATTCTTGGGATTCATATTATCACCTGGCGGAGTGCGTATGAATTCAAAGAAGGTCGATGCAGTTCTCAAATGGCCATCACCATCCTCCGTAAAAGGTGTGCAAAGCATGTTAGGCTTCGCTAACTTTTACCGCAGGTTTATCCCCGAATTTTCTCGAATAGTCCAGCCCATCACTGCCTTGTTAAAGAAAAACAAACGTTTTGAATGGTCTACCGAGGCGGAACAAGCTTTCCAGGATTTGAAGACTAAATTTATCTCTGCACCAATCTTAAAACACCCTCGCCCCGAACTCCCCTACATCGTGGAAACTGATGCTTCAAGCCTTGCCATGGGGGCAGTTCTATCACAAAAGGACCCGGTAACCAATCAGTTGCATCCCGTGGCATTTTGGTCCCGCAAATTCTCGCCTCCTGAAATCAATTACACGATTACTGACAAGGAACTTCTGGCTATCAAGTCTGCCTTTAAGGCTTGGCGGCATTATCTGCTGGGGGCCCGACACACCGTTACTGTGATTACGGATCACCGAAACCTGCAATATTTGAAAACCGCAAAAGCCCAATCCTCTAGACAACTCCGTTGGGCATTATTATTTGCCGAGTTTGACTTCATAATTACCTATCGACCTGGTAAAAAGAACGGTAAAGCTGATGCCCTTTCTCGGATGGGAGTGGAAGAACACTTGATCAACCCTAAACCTGTACCAATCATTCCCGAACAAAGAATTCTGGGTGTAATCGCCACAGAATCCATAGAGGAAGTTAAGGATAAAGCCAGGCAACTTGTAACTCCAGCAGACATACAGAATTGGCATCTGCAGGGAAAGGACTTTGCAGTAAAGGACAACTTATTGTATTTCCAAGAACGATTATACCTACCCAGCACAGATTTACAGAAAAAAGTTATCTCCTGTTATCACGATTCTTTAATGGAAGGACATCCCGGTATGGCCAAGACCTCAGAAAAGATCAAGCGCTACTTCTGGTGGCCATCTTGGAAAAAAGATATCAGAGACTTTATAATGTCCTGTGGAGTATGCGCCCAAAACAAGAGTCAAAAGGAAAGACCAGCAGGCCTCTTACGCCCTATTGACATCCCACCTCGCCCTTGGCATACGCTTTCTATGGACTTCATCACCGATCTACCTCCATGCTCCGGATACAATACGATTCTAGTAATCGTGGACTTATTCTCCAAGATGGCGCATTTCATTCCGCTCAAAGGCTTGCCAACAGCAGCAACTCTGGCCCGAGAATTTCTCGAAAACATCGTCCGACTGCACGGTTTTCCTTCGGTTCTAATTTCGGATCGAGGTAGTCAATTTATTTCTCATTTTTGGCGAAGTTGCTGTCGGTCGGCTCAAATTGATGTGAGACTATCGACCAGTCACCACCCTCAGACCGACGGACAAACCGAGAGGACCAATCAAACTCTGGAACAGTATTTACGCTGCATGCTGCAACAAACTGAAAAAACTTGGAAAGACATCCTTTGGATAGCCGAATATGCCTACAATAACTCTGTCCATTCGGGAGCTGGGAAAACCCTGTTTTTTCTTTTGTACGGCAGTCACCCTCGAACCTCGGAGTTGGATCCCCTCCAAGATCTTGAAACACCAGCAGTAGACTACCTGCATTCTACAATCACCCAAGCCTTTAAGGAAGCTATTTCTCACCTTCAAAGGGCTAAAGAACAATACAAGAAAGGAGCAGATCAACATCGGAAGGAAGCCCCTCAATATCAAGTAGGGGATCAAGTCTGGTTATCCACCAAATATCTACCTCTAAAAGGGCCACGCACATTCAACCCAAGATACTTTGGTCCCTATTCCATCACTACCATAGTAAACCCAGTAGCGCTCAAGTTGGACTTGCCCCCGCACATGAAGATACATCCGGTCTTCCACGTCTCTCTATTAAAACCTGTGCAACCTCAAACCCGACTAACTAAATCTCCAAAACCTATCCTAGTTGATGGAGAACTCGAGTTTGAAGTCAAAAGCATTCTGGACTCCAAGATCTCCAAATCTAAACTATTTTACCTAATTGACTGGAAAGGCTACGGCCCCCAAGAGAGATCCTGGGAACCTGCTGAATATGTCCACGCTCCTCGCCTAAACAAAAGATTTCACCAAACATTTCCTGACAAGCCAAAACCCCCGGAGAAGCCCGGTTTGGGAGGGGCCTTGAGGGGGGTACTGTCATGATCTCTGCTTCCAAAAGTCTCGGTTTTCCCAACTCCCTTGGAAGCAGATCCATAACCCAGGTTCCGAGTGCCAACCAGTCCCAATTGGGACCTTTTGGATCCAGTCCTGGCGCCAGTGGCACCAGGCTCATAAATATGCCCAGTCCCAGCGCTGGAAGCGCCGGGCTCATAATGCTTGGGTGGACTTACCTGCAGCAGACCATGCTGCTTACTTGCCTGCCAGTTGAGCCTCTGATCCTCTTCTGTTTGGAACTACTTTTCCTGTTGGGTGGGGCAGGAGCCACTCCCTAGATTCAGAACACTGGAACTCTTCTGGAAAGCAGGAACTCTTTTCTTACCTAGGCGTGGCTGTGGAAGGAGACACCTAAGCACTACAGGAGGCTATTTAAACCACACCCGATGGATGAATCTTGCGTTGCGTTATTCTGCATCCTCTGCAGCAGAACGCTCATCGTGTCTTCTGCATCTGATCCTGGGCCTAAGGAAAAAGGCTTACCATCCTGAATCCAGTCTTCAGCAACACCTATAAAGACAAGAAAGAACAGGTTAGTATTACGGTCTTCAGTGACAGCTCTTCACTTACCTGGTCCATCGGCTGTCACCAACGCCTCGCGCTGCATTCCGGCATCTGAAAGACAAAGGCTTACCTACTCTTCGTGCGCTCCGGAGGTCTTCACACTGCATTCCGGCATCTGAAAGACAAAAGCTTACCAACTCTTCGCACGCTCCGGAGGCCTTCGGCGCTGCATCCCGCATCTGAAAGACAAAACAAGGTGCGTTTAAAGACATTGGGGAACTTTAATACTCACGTGCCATTACTCCTTTCCACATCTAACCCAGAGGGTATTCCGGCACCCTGCAGCCGCTCCGAACTTGTACCTGCAAAATAAAAAGACAGTTAGAGCGAATCGTGAAGCAGGCAACAAGCGCTTACTTACGTGCTTCCAGGCGCTTCTATTCATCACACGGGCTCCATCTTCAACTCACTTCAGCCCGTCATCCGCCATCGCCGGAACCCTGCAAAACAAGAAACATCATTACTAAAGACTTTAAAGACATTAGAATTACTCGAAACTTACCGTTCGTGCAGTAAACGACGGACAGCAGTCCTCTGAAGTCAAGAGGCCTGCTCCCCTTATCCAGTGAAGAAACTGGTTACAGCACCCTGCCCCGAGGCAGATGGAGAGCACGGCGTACACTTACCTAAGGTGAGAGCGTTAACCTTTGGGGTTCTACAGGAGAAGAGAATGGGAAGAAGAGCGAGACATTCAATAACCCAGTTCCTTAATCCCATATTTTCGATCTGCAGACATCTTACCCTTCGAGTCAGACATACAGTGCACAGAGGTCCAGCCCAAAGAGCCAGCCGTGTGTTACACATCACCTTTGAAGATAGGGTATACGCCCAGTCAAGACCGGCGCCTCTACGGGAATCAGGTGAGCGTTACAGAGTCCTACCCAGATGTCGATGAGATCCACTAGTCTCAAGAATCCCTGAATTTTGAGCCATCCCACGATGTGCTGCATACTTGATGGGCTGTGATACCCCAATACCCTGTGACCTCAAGCTTGAGTGCAGTTCATGGTCTTCCGAAGGCCGAATCCATCCAAAACTTTGGTGGCCCGTCCAGCTCCTCCAGAGACACAATTTGAATCCCTTAAATCACCTCATCAGATTGCAGGACCTAGAGAGTGAAGAGAATCCGACCAGTGATATACGTTATTTATCTGGCGCTGTAAAAAGTCGCCAAATCCATAGAGCTACAAGAATCTGAAAACTTTGCTGGAAGTCTCCTCTGACAACTGCTTCTGCAGGTTCCCATTCAGTCTCCAGTTCTTTCATCTCCAGACCAAGATTCCAGGGACCATATCCTGTGCTGGTGCATCCTGGAAGCTCTCCTTTTCTCCTAAGGTACTTTGTGGGCTTGGGTAATAATTACTTTAGGTCTGGTGTGCATCCTGTGAGGCTGAGTGGGTGATTCGTGTACTTGGGAGTTTATCCATACCACTTGATATGATATGATATGATATGGCCTTTATAACGCGCCTATACACAGGTGTTTCAAGGTGCGACGAGGCAAGGGGGGGACAGAGGGAAGACAGACAATGATCTTACTAGGCCAGGTGTCATTCAGATTGTGATGGGGAAGAAAAGTGCAGGCGGGGAGGAGGAGGGGAAAGTGCAGTACATGGGATAATAATAAACAAGATAAATAAAAGAACAGAAAGTGCAGTACATGGGATAACAAATAAACCAAATAAATAAAAGAGCGGCAAGCAGGTGGCAAGTGCAGGATGAGTGCTGAAGTAAGTGCTGGTGGGGGGACTGTAGGGATACAGAAAACAGTCCCCAGGTGCAGGGGCTGCTAGGGAGGCAGTGAAGGTGTGCAACTGGTTGGGCTAGGGCTCGAGATCAGAAGGAGCCAGGTAACCAGTGCAATCTCAGTATCAGCCAGGTATTCAGCAGGGGAGAGGAAGAGAGAAAGCAGAAGCAAAGAGGAAGGTCTTGAGGTGCTTCCGGAACCGGAGATGGTTCTCCTCAAGTTTCAGAGAGGCAGGGAGGCTGTTCGAGAGGGAGGCCCCAGCCGAGGAAAGAAATCTACTACCAACTCGTTGCTTGGAGAAGCGACTGACCCTGAGGGAGTTGGAGGCGGAAGCATGAAGAGCGAAGAGCTTGAGAAGGAAAATATTTAGGAAGAGAGAGTTGAAGGTATTGAGGCCCCAGAAGGCCGTGTGGACGATGCACAGGGTTTTGAACTTAATCCTCATAGCAACTGGGAGCCAATGCAGAGACTTCAGTCCTGGAGAGACACGATCCCTGGGCTTGAGGCCAAGAATAAGTCTTGCAGTCCTGTTCTGGATGAGTTGCAGAGGGCGGAGGGTAGAAGCAGGCAGATTTAGAAAGAGGCTGTTGCAGTAGTCCAGTCTAGAGAGAACCAAAGCTCTGGAGCTTCTGGGGGAAGGAGAGGAAATGAAGAATACCTCTGAGGAGGTGCAGCTGGTAGTGTGACTTCTTAGAAACATCAGAGATGTGAGGCGAGAAAGAGAGTGTGGAGTCGTAGATGACATCAAAGTTTTTGGCCTTGCAGGTGGGAGCAGGAAGAGGGCCAAGAGAACCTTTACAAAAATATGTATATAATAAAACAAACTTTGTTTACAAAATATCAAAATTTCAACAGAGTATATACATCATATGAAAACAACACAACTAGCTTAATATAATACTCTATGAAAAGGTTAAAAGAATCAATAAGAAAATCCAATTCTTTTACATTCCTCATAAAAAACCAACGTATAGAAAAAGCAGAATAAAAAGAAGCATCAATTAGACATACGGATTATTATTTTAGAATAAAATTATCCAATTCATTTTCAATATGCTTTACTAAAGCGAAAATCAAAGGTCTATGACTGCCATTCATCATCCTTGCCCACAATAATTCAGAGGAGTCCTCAAATTCAATGTTTATGAATGTCATTAGTAGATTAGTCCTCTTTGTTTTAAAATGTGGGCAGAATAGTACTAAATGTTTCACGGTTTCAATTGGTTCATTTCATGTTAGTGGTAATATCTTGTGTTTTATGCCAGGAGGCGATCCTTTCCCTAGTATGGAACTGGTTAAATTTAAACTCAAAAAAATATTTCTGGTATAATTACATGGAAAAGACTCAATGTGTTCATAGCGAGGTATGCGTTTCTTTATAAAACAGGCGTATTCAGTATAGGTCTTGTAACACCTGATCATTTCGAGTTTTTTACACCAATCAAATTCAAAGAGTTTTTTCTTTGCATAACCAGGTCGCATGCATAAGTCATCCAGTGAAATGCCTACCTCCTCCAACATATCTTGCATTTGACGTTGGTATAAATTCATAGAGGGAACATTGTTCAGAGATAGATTCTTTTTTAAGTCTTGGTAAAGAGAATTCCTGGCAGGACAACTCATTTTCGCATTAGTTGGACAAACGTCTCCATTTCCATCTTGAAGAAAGTGAAATAAGACTAAGATCATGCCTAATTATGCTGTTAGGCAATGTCATGGAGAGATGCATTACAGTTTTCAAGATTCTCCCTTGTAGGGAGTCTAGGATATTATTCATATCTAGAAAACAAACATCCAAACAATATACAAGCACACTTTCCAATTTTAATGTAAAAAAATCAATTAAAGGTATCAGAGAATATTTGCAGTATTTAAAAAAGATTATTTTTATTGTGATAGAAGAGGTCTAGCCTTCAAATGTAGTTGGTTTGTCCAAAGTGTAATTGAGTTATTTGAAGGAATGTTGTAAGCTAAATAAATAGTATCAGTAATTACAGGGATCGGTGTATTCTGTATTTGCCATAGTTAACTTTTAGTCTTATTTTTTTAGCCAAATCGCATAATCGTGGTTTTAGTTGGATTGGGGCAAAGATTATGTGCACGGGCGAACTCCTAAAATAAATAGAATGTAGTTTGCAGCCCTGATGGTGTTGGATCAAAAACAATAATATTGTCCACAAACGCTAACCATTGCAGGCGTAATGAACCAAGTTTAATTGCAAAAAGACCATTCTCACTCCATGTACAATCCAAATCAGCCATATAGAGGTTGAAGAGGGTGGCCGCAAGATTGCAGCCCTGCTTTAATCCAATAGTTCTTATTGGCTCAGTAATCCCTCATTCACCTGGTATTGGAAATCTATAAAATGTTCCGGTATGAAGTTGTATAAGCAATATATTATTTGTGATGGAATTCCCAACTTAGCCATCTTGGTCCATCTTGGTTCATAATACATTTCGCACCACAGAGTCAAATGCAGCAGACATATCGATTAGAGCAATGTATACCGGAACAGAATGCTTACGGGTCACACCAGATAGTATGTGGGAGATGATGGTAGCATTGAGAGTAGTACTCATATTCTTTCGAAAGCCTGTTTGAAATTTTGCGTATAAAGCATTTTGTTCGATGTATTCCTCCAAATCATATAGCAGCAGAGCGGCAAAGATTTTTGCTTCTGTGTTAATTAAAGAAATCGGCCAATAATTCACTGGTAAGGTTGGGTCACCTTTTTTGTAAACGGGTATGATGTTAGAAGTTAGCCAAGTTTGCAGGATATGCCCAGTAGAAATTATGGAGTCAAACTTTATTTTAAGTATAGTGGTCCATAGGTTGGAATCAGTTTTGTAAACACAAGGTGGTAACTCATCCGGTCCAGCTGACTTCGAAAATGTCAATTTGCCAATCGCTCATTTTATATCATCAAAAGACCAGAGCATAACTCCTCCTTGTGCATACTTGATAGGCACAAGTGGTATATCCCTCAATTTAAGTGGAAGTTCAAATTTTGCTGAAATAAAGTCGCGTCAAGCACTTGGCGTGATCTGGTTAGGTGAGGAAACCGCATTTCTGAGCCTTGTGCTTTTGATAGTTTGCCAAATGGCCCAAGTATCATGTTTGCAGATGGACTTGATCAATGTGCAATTGATCTTATTATAGTTCAATATACGCACCTGTCTCATCCTGTTTTTATACTTCATCAAAATTCGCTTGCGGAGAATATTATAGTTTGAGGCAAATAGTTCATTATTTTTAAGCCGCTTTAATTCTCTATTCTTTTCTTTTTTTAATTTTTTACACTCAGGATCGAACTGGTATGTATGATTTCTCACATTCGGAGGATATTTTTTTACCAAAATATACTAAAGCCTTGTTAATCGCTCTTACAGACATTGGGCCTCATTCCGAGGCTGGCGCTATCCATGGAGTAAATAGCACCATGGTAAGCAACCATGGAGCTATTTACTCCATGGAAATCCGGCATGGTGAATGGAGTAATTACCGGTCCATTCCAAGGTTGGAGGGACCGGTAATTCCCCATTCACCATACCGGTTCCCCATCCCCATTCCTGCCCCCATAGGGCTCAATGGGAATGGGGAAGGAGTAAATTACGGCACCGTAAATTACGGTGCCGTAATTTACTCCAAGGTCCCTTTGCGGGTTGGATTTTTAACGCCTGCTAAAAGCAGGCGTTAAATGCCAACCCGCAAAAGGGAACTCGGAATATGGTGGTAAGTGTTAACGGTCACCGTTGCCATTAACGGTGACCGTTAACCCTTACCTCCAGCCTCGGAATGAGGCCCATTGCTTCTTTTTGAGGAATTGACATAAGTAGATTTACATTTTAATTTGCTACATAATCTGAAACAAATTGTGCAAATTGTTTACACAGTCCAGGGTTCCATCTTAAAGTTATTGAACCACGATGTACCTCTGAGAATATTAGAGAATGGTCGATAGCCAACATCAGACAATCAATTTGTAAACGTATTGATAATGGGGCATGGTCTCCATATATTATTGGGTCAGTCTTTACGAAAGTAGATAAAGAACATATATTATGTGATTTACATATATGGTCTATCGTTGAGCAATGCACGCCCCGATTCCAAGCTCATTTCAGTGTTTTATCATCACATTCAATAATGTCAATATCTAAGTCACTAAAATAAGTTTTCCAACTGTTGCCTCTCAACTGAGCAGAACTTAATGCTCCACTTGCCTGGGAATCAATCGTTCTCTGGTAGCAATCACAATTGAAATCTCCACCAATTATGATTTCATGATTAGCATTATGAAGAAACAAGGTTTCTAGACAATTATCTATTTCATCAAATATTACTTCAATTGGAATAGTTGTTGGATTCCAATAAAGATTTAGTAAGAAAATTGATTTGCAATTTTGATTACTTAAATTCAATAATACACCCAAAAGACTTGCAGATTCCCAAACAACTTGTGAGTGGCATATGATGGTGTTATTTACTGCAATGGTGAGACCACCAGAGGGACGGCCGCTATTTGCCCTAGACGCAGGTGAGCAGTATGTTCTATACTCAGGAATAGAAAATGCATCAATCTTCATAGTTTCTTGTATCAATATAATGGATGGACGGTGGGATATATGTAGAATATGAAACCAATTCTGAAAGTTGAGGAAACTACAGGAATTCCATGAAATTATAGTTAGCTCATTACTAATGGATGGCTAGGGCAGTTCACTTTCACTGCTGGAATTCAAGATTGCTCTTAATATTGGTTCTAACCAGATCATATCTTTACTTTTCCCTGCTAATAGCAACATTTCAGATAACAACTGCTTTGGATTATTAGCTTTGGGTTCAGCTTCCAACTGAACATCAACTTTAGCGATAACCGCAGCATTCTGATACAATAGGAACTCCTCTGCGCTATGTTCGTTATCAAAGGTAAAACGGGAAAGACCTTGTTCCTTGATCTCCGCCCTACATGACCAAATAAACTTCAGAATAGCCTCCGAGGGCAGATAGCATATCATTCTGTGGTTATTTGTGGTTATTTGATCTTGCAAGTGATATTCTAGTTAGATCATTAGAAGTGATGTTTCTCAGTTGTGGAATATGAGATAAAAGTGCAAGGAAATATGAGTGGTTAATACGCATAGTACCAAGTCATTCCGCTGTACCTTCAAAACCACTGATATTCTCTTTTTTTAGGACAGGTTGCAAACTCGACATAGGGCCTAAAGTCTGAGAGGCCGCAAGGGTCTCATTAATTAAACTAGTTAATTACTTGTTCATTGGGTAATGAACAAGTAATTAGGTCAGCTTTTCGAGGCATAAGGTCCGCTATTGTTGATACGGAACCTTGGGTACTGGAATTCACTGTGAGTTCATTAATTACAGTTTCTGAGGAGATAATACCCTCCTCTAATGCTTTTCTCAAAGACCCCAAGATTTCAGCGCGATTCTCAGTACTATCAGGTTTTGGTAAAATGTTCAAAAACTCTTTGGATAAGCCTGTCACATGCGAGTGCATTTCTTGACATGCCTTGATACTGAGTGGGAAGTATCGATTTTGTTGACCTTTGACTTCCTTGTACAAATCAGATTTGGCGTTGCTAGATAAAGTCCTTGTTTTACTAGCACCATTGATTATGATAAAATTATCAATCTTTTAGGGTACAATAATATTATCAGTAGAATGCACTTCCAAACAGGCATCACTATAAGATTTCCTTTTGTTAGTTGCCATATCGCAGTGTGTCATTGAAGTTAAACTAGGTGTTTCAGATACAGTTTTAGCAGACAATGGCAAGGAAGCTACAGATGTCGTACAGGTTCTTCCATTTGATGGAAAATAGTCGTTTAGATTTTTTTGCTCTTTTGTGATTAGGCTAGGTATACTAGCAGTACTTTTAGGGGCATCACATGATTTATTGATACCTTTACAGTTTGAATCATTCAAAGGCTATTGCACTGGAGCAGGAAGAGCAACTGTTGCTATATTAGGGAGGTCTATCAGAGGCGATAAAGCCATTTTTTGTTAACCAGGTACTGATGAAGGAATATCAGCCATGGTTACAGGCACTAAAACTGCTTGACTCTCTTGTTAGAGTTGGGCTACATCTATCGTATCCTCATCGGCCATCTCCATCTGTTTTGCTGTGCCGGAGATTTCAAGATGCTTTAAATTGCAGGTGGAAGCCATAGTCTCAACTTTTAATTTTTTTTTTCCCTTTTGCAGTGTTTCCCTTTGTCTTTTTGCGCTTCGTTTAATAGCGCGTGTATGATTTTTTTTGTACGACGTGACATGAAGCCTGTGTTTATTTCAGCCGTAACCAGTGCATTCTGTTTATTTTCAAGTTGCTCCATTGCCTTAAGGAGCACAGTTGGACTATCAGGTTGCATTTCTTCATTGGAAAAGTCGATTTTATGCACTGCGATGGTGTGTGTTAATTCATTCATAGTTGCCTTAAGATCATCAAATTCAGCTTTTGTGCAACATGTGCAGCTCTTATCGTCGATTGTTTTACTTTTTAAATCAGGATTAACTGTGAATGGAGCCAAACACCCAATAACTTTGAGAGACCAATCGAGTTATTTAAAGACGTCTGTTCCTGAACGCGTAACAAAGCCTTTTAGACACTACTAGACCAAAAGGGAACAGCACGTCTCTCTCCTCTACAAACTAAACCACCAACTCACACTCAAGGTCCATGAACCAAATAAGGACCTAGTCTCTAGGTTTTGAAAAAAAGGTATAGCAAAATGCAATTTTATTAAAGAAAACACAAAATATGCAATCATCTAAAAATCACGATAACAAATCTTCAAAAAGTGTAAAAAATGATGCACTCTTACTAAAACATCAAATCCAAAATCAAAATACAGTTCTCAATCAGTTTAAAAAATTTTTTTTTGAAACACTGATAAAAAAACAACAACACCAACCTACCTAAGTGTCACCTTCACACCCAATAAGCTCCTGCCTATACAAATCTAGACAGAGTAACATTACAAATCAAACCCTGGTGTATAGTAACGCTTTGGTATGTAGCAATTCCGAACAACCGTAGTGCTTGGTTTGTTTGGAGTGTGTTATTAGTCAACTATCTGTTAGTGGTCTACCCCTTAAAAATGCTACGGGGTGACTACAAACCTCTAAGTTAGTTGATGAACCACGCCTTGCAATATAAGGTGTTCATATGTGCGATATGTTTCATTCACATATTTTTTTAGCACAATTGCGTGAACTTCATCAGGGAATCCAAAACGAAATCCACTATACACGATAGATGAACATTATAACAGACACATTATTGCAACTTGACTGGGAAGGTGAGGGATGTCTCCACGCTGGGTTGTTTCCAAATGACTGAAGACTTATAGTAAAAAGACAATCCACTAGAAAAGAAAAGAGGGAGGAGGGGTAAGTTTCAGGAAAACACAAAAAACACAAGGAGAGAAAGGGACAAAGGACCTGAGTACGTGGTCAACCTTAAAATAAACGTACTAAGTTGTAATTAACCGTAAGTACGACTCACCAAAGCTAGTTTTGCCAATACAAATACTGTTAAGTGATGATGAAGAGGGTAACGTCTCTGCTGTGGACGTTTAAAAAGATTCTATAGAACAAGTGAAAGAGACAACACAACTGGTTTGAGCACTCTGCCATCAGACCACTGTTGCCATAACACCCACCTTATAGTAGCCACTGAACTCTAGAGCCCTAAGTGACCACCGATTTCAAGTGACGGTACACACTGATTACTCTATGCTGCATGAGCCCACATGGCTATGCACAATACTGACATCCTTGGACAGACCTCTGTGCCGTTAATCATAGGGTAAATGCACCTCTGTGACATCTCACTGAGACATAGTAAAAAGTATTTATAATCATCCTGTGGCCAACACCTGCAAAGTGGTAAATTCACCCCATTACCAAGAGCATGCTGTGTGTGCCGGGTGGACATGCTTGATGTGAAGTAATGTAAACCAAAATCATACCCTTAGGGGAGAAATAAGTGTAAAAACACTTTTTGCGGCTGCCGGATTCCAGCTGTATCTAAGCCAAGACTCGTGTGGAATAGTTTCCCGAGTGCCTCTAGATCATGCGCCACTACTTGGTTCTAAAGAAGACCATCGAAAGGACAACAAAGCATTAACCAGGCACCCAGACTCAAGCGTTGCTATGCGTTTGTCAAATCACAACAGCATGGAAGCAAACGAAACTCAGCACAGTATGCCGCTTTCCCCGTGTCTGTAAATCGCGTGAACTTTCCAATGCTCCTGACGGTGCACCCACAGTATTGCCTCTCTGCCGCCTATGGTACTGACCCAGAAGTATAAATGGAGACCGGGGGCCGTGGTTACCCACCATGTGACCACGAGACGTACGGATCGCACAGTGTCAGAAAATAACAGAGAGCGTGAACTCTCAAGCACTTAGGTAAGAACGTCCGATCAAATTAATTTTTTACTCTGCCGTCACTATCTCTAACGCGGAAGTGAGAGAGGAGTACGGAGGTGTAGTGAGCTCACCTCGTTACGTGTCAGATGCTCACCCGACCTGTGCTAAGCACCGTGACACTGCGCGGAGCACTAAGTGCAAAGGCACCACAACGCACATAAACATGCGATCGGACCGAAAAAGGAAACAACACACATGGAGGTCAAGGGAAGAGTCGATTTTATGCACTGCGATGGTGTGTAATTCAATAATAGTTTCCTTAAGATCATCAAATTCAGCTTTTGTGCAACATGTGCAGCTCTTATCGTCGATTGTTTTACTTTTTAAATCAGGATTAACTGTGAAGGGAGCCAAACACCCATCATCTGATAATATTTGCATGGTTTTTTCGGCAGGTCCCTGGCAAAGAACCGGAGTTGGAGACTTTATGAGATGTATTTTTAATAGCCGTGAGGGTCTCGAATGCAAGGATAAACCCTTCAATTTGGTCAATTTTAGAAGAGATTTGTCTCATTGAGCCCTTTATTTCACGAAGTTCTAAATGAGACAAATCGTGGCCTTTATCCAGCTAATCCAGTATCCTGATTATTACTGGAAAGGTCGGAGGAACACTCTCCTCCATTCTGTCATTAGACTGTGGTTTTAGAGATGCCTCAGATAGGCTATAGTTTAAAGTCGGTTGCGTTGGTTCGGGTGATAGGAGCGATTGATCCAATGGTGCTCCTCCAAAATTGTTCATTTTACTGGAGCAATTGGGCAAGTGATTTACACATGCATCCGGGCCATAGGCATCTAGCCCTCGTCTCACAGGTGATCACACAGCCTTCTCCAAGTTCCTTATAACTAAGGGAGTTAACATACCAATAGATTGTTGAACATTCCTATTTAATTCGGCCATGTTTTCTAAATGGTTCCTCAAAGGTAGAGAAAACCGTTAATGACTTTGAGCAGCATTTTGTTAGTTCTTTTATATTCTCATTAGATAGGTTCCAATCGGCCATCTGTAAATGAACGTCGCGGCCTTGGGAACCACTATCCAATGTTCCCAGCTCAAATACCGCATGCGACTCACATATGGGAAGATGAACTAGCACAAGGTGCATCGTGGGCACTGTAGGCAGTTTTTCAATTAGATTAGGTTTTAATTCCCTTCCTAACACGGGATCTAGATATGAGGTATTTCCTGAACAAATCAAAGAATCTATGGCAATACTGGTTACGCCAAGTGGGGCTGCCTCTATGCAGCGTCCACTGTGCAATCCGCTTGCCATAGAACAAGGAAGCCAGAATGGGAGCACAGAAATGAAATTGTCAACTTGCCTATGTAATAACGAATTTAGCAGTCAAAAAAAGGCAATTCGTTATGTACTTCTACAAATAATAGATTATAAGTGGCACCCCTGCTCACCCTCTCAGCCAAACAGCTCAACAGAATAGTTGTAGCACACTTTGAATGTGCGCGCTGAATGCACAGCTACAGGTATGTATGTCCTCTTCCTGTTCTTTTTTGGGGCGTGGTTTTGGCTCTGAAAGAATCTAAGAGGAATGAGAAGAAAGCCAAAATGAAAAAAAGGAGCGTGATGAATCTTCAAGCCAGAGAATGGGGTGGAGGAGTGGAACAAGACCTAACACAAGCAGCCCAGCCCACTACTTGAGACCCATCCCAGCCACACGAAAACACAGAGATGCCCAATAAGCGTAATGTAAGTCAATTACTGTTGAAGTTGTAGTCCACAAGAAAATCCAAAACGGCGTTTCTCTTCGTAGTTGCAGCAGCGCTTCCTCTTGCGCATACACGAACCCAAAATAGAACGTGGAGTGGAAAGCAAAGTTTTTTGCCAGCGTTTCCAGCACAGACTTCCCAGCAGCTCAACAGTACAGTTGTAGCACACTTTGAATACGCGCGCTGAATGCGCAGCTACAGGTATATATATCCACTTTCTGGTTCTTTTTTGGGGGGGGGTGGTTTTGGCTCTGAAAGAATTGTTGAAGTTGTAGTCCACAAGAAAATCCAAAGCAGCGTTTCGTTTCATAGTTGCAGCAGCGCTTCCTCTTGCCATACACGAACCCAAAGTAGAGTGTGGAATGGAAAGCAAAGTTTTTAGGCAGCGTTTTCCAGCACCAACGTCCCAGCAGCTGAACAGCACACTTGTAGCACACTTTGAATGCCGGCCAGAGAGTTACAGGAAAGGAGGGAGTGGTTGTGCCGATGAGGAGAATCTCAGTCTTAATGGCATTAAGGCAGAGGTCATTGGCGGCACACCACTCCTGCATAGCAGGGTCTTGCCCAGGTCAATTGCTGGAACAACTATAGGGAGCCTTCTCAGAAGTCCCTGAATGCTTTAACTGACTCTGAAAGTGAATACATACTTGTTTAAGAAAATCTCCTATGGAACTTTTACTTTTCTGCAACTGAAACCTATCTCAACCTGCATACAGCCAACACCTAGACCACAAGGGCCCCTCTTCTGCCTCTGAGATAACTCAGGCAATAGACTAGGGAATGACTGGATAAGAAAAGGCGTATGTCTTGAAAAGTAAAACAAGTGTAACAGTACTTACTTGCTGAAAGAATTAGTGTGTTAACTGTATCTCTGTGAAAGAAGAAGTTACACAATGTCCTTAAGTTATACTTACCTTTGAGTTGGAGTGTGCCCTCTAAAAAGTATATAAGTTCCTTTACTTACTATGAATGGTGTTTCCCCCTGTTGAAAAATAGTACGTGTTGGTAGTATTTTATAATTGCTTAACTGAATGGGTGTAAACGCTTACCAATGTAAAAGCTCAGATATGCTGCTTTGAATTTTGGTCCTGTTTCACATTTCCAACATGGATGCTGCATCAACAAGCACTGGAGATTCCTGTTCTGCCCTTACTGACCCCACACTTATTTGCCCAATGTTCACCTTTAAGGCCCAATCCAGGGAGCCGGCAGGCAAAAGCCGGCCCCCTCGCCAAGTCCCTTGCCTCGCCAGATTTCTTTGCCGGTGCGATCTGCCCCTTGCCTCTAAGGTGCTCCATGCTCGCTACTCCTGACTGCCTTCACACTTGTTTCCATCAGTAGGGCTGGGTCCAGCCGCTCACCTCCTCTTTCCCCATCGCTCACACTGCCCACCTCCTCTCATCATCTCGCCATAAGAGTCACAGCATGCTGGCAGCCCCTTCTCTGCCCCCTGGTCATCCTGCAACATGCAGCCATTCTTCCTCCTAATTTGAACTGCACCAGAAACATTTAAATCCCTACAAACCATCCTGCAGCTACTGGACTAACTCTGTTTTTCCTGTGGTCCTTGTTGGTCTGTCTTCCAGCTCTCCATTTTCCCAATCTGTCCTGCATTTACTGATCCTGGTCCGCCCGTGCAGTTCTCTGAGTAGCACTTTCGACTTCCTAACTTCTGTTATCTTGGTGTTTCTGCTTAAATACTGCATTGCACTCTGTTACTAAAATTTAGAATGTAGATGTCCTTATTGTGTTTTAAACACCGCATTCCACTTTGCTGCTGAATTTTTGCATCTAGATACTCCTTATTCTGTTTTTTACCACCGCATTTCACTGTGCTGCTGACTTTTTTTTAAAATTGTATTTGGTAAAATTACAAACCTTTACAATTTACAAAACAAACAATAAAAATACAAAATTATGATTACACATTTTTTGGAAAAAAAAGAAAGATTTTAAAAACACATTTTTCAATTTTCTTCATTCCAAATAAGCATGATTCTTTTGCTACAATTCATATGTATTAAAACACATTTCCTTCATGTAATACAGTAGTCAGAGACATGACAGAACTAAAAACACTTGGCCAAATCATAACATCCTTTTAAACCTTAATTGTTAGTGGTTTTAAACTATGTACGTAAGAGATTAATCTCTTTCAGTTTCTTATCAATTTCACACAATAACATAGTCAGTTTCATAATCATTGTGGTACTGTTGCCTACCATGCACCTGGACCAAAGGCTCATTCTCACCAGCAAGGAGGAGGGATCAAAATATGCTCCAAGACTGCGAAGTCTCAAGATCTCAAAATAATCACAAAAAACAACCTGATGTTGTAAGGATTCAACCATAGTATCCATCTGACAGAATCTACAAGCTCCTGGTTTAGGTGATTCATGGCATCTTCCCCATTGGGCTAGCCTTTCATTCATGTGAAATTGGTTCAATCTAAAACGGAGATATAGATTTCGTCCAGAAGCGGATGGAAACTGTATAAGATATCTGGGACAAGTTCCCCATTTCCTTCGGATCTGGGCATATTCATGAAACGAGATATACAAACCTATTCCGTCAGATTGACAGCACCAATAGTGTAGCTGTAATTTCCTTTTACAGCTTGGTAAACCCAAAATTAGATGTTCTTCTGGGATAAGCGTAGTAGACATAATATCCTTAATTTTTTCCACAAATGCTAATAAGGAAGGCGGGTTCTTAAGCAGCATCTGATTGCTTAGATCTTCATAGAGACTATTAGCAGGTGGTTTTAGGAACTTAACATAATTGTTAAGCATCCTCCAATGCCATTTTACAGATAGGGGAATGAGTCCTATTTCATGTCGTATGATATCGTTTGGAATTGAGGCGGCCAAACCCAATACTTGCTTCCATATACCTCCTTGTAAAGAATCAAGAACATCCTCGATTTCATAGAGACATATATCAAGAAAATATAGTATGCACGCTTCCACTTTTAGTAAATAAAATTGTAGAATTGGTAATATTGAAAAGCAACAATATTTCCTCATGATAATTTTCATCTGGGAGATTAGGGGCCTAGCTTTTTCATACAATTTGATTTTCCACCATTGCAATGAGTATACATTGGACAAAATATAACCGAGATATTTAACTGATTTTGCTGTCTCGATAAGAATGCCATCAATAGCCCAATTAAATTGATATGCCTTTTTTTCCCATCTGTAGAAACAAGTATATTAGATTTAGTCTGATTCACTTTTAGGTTATGGTCTGATGCATATAAGGAAAAGGAATTCAACTTGTTTTTGTCATGATCTCTGCTTCCAAAAGGTCAGGGTTTTCCCAACTCCCTTGGAAGCAGATCCATAACCCAGGTTACGAGTGCCAACCAGTCCCAATTGGGACCTTTTGGACCCAGTCCTGGCGCCAGTGGCACCAGGCTCATAAATATGCCCAGTCCCAGCGCTGGAAGCGCCGGGCTCATAATGCTTGGGTGGACTTACCTGCAGCAGACCATGCTGCTTACTTGCCTGCCAGTTGAGCCTCTGATCCTCTTCTGTTTGGAACTACTTTTCCTGTTGGGTGGGGCTGGAGCCACTCCCTAGATTCAGAACACTGGAACTCTTCTGGAAGGCAGGAACTCTTTTCTTACCAGGAACTCTTTTCTTACCTAGGCGTGGCTGTGGAAGGAGACACCTAAGCACTACAGGAGGCTATTTAAACCACACCCGGTGGATGAATCTTGCTTTGCGTTATTCTGCAACCTCTGCAGCAGGACGCTCATCGTGTCTTCTGCATCCGGTCCTGGGCCTAAGGAAAAAGGCTTACCATCCTGAATCCAGTCTTCAGCAACACCTATAAAGACAAGAAAGAACAGGTTAGCATTCCGGCATCTGAAAGGCAAAGGCTTACCATTCTGAATCCAGTCTTCAGCAACACCTATAAAGACAAGAAAGAACAGGTTAGCATTCCGGCATCTGAAAGGCAAAGGCTTACCTACTCTTTGTGCGCTCCGGAGGTCTTCACACTGCATTCCGGCATCTGAAAGACAAAAGCTTACCAACTCTTCGCACGCTCCGGAGACCTTCGGCGCTGCATCCCGCATCTGAAAGACAAAACAAGGTGCGTTTAAAGACATTGGGGAACTTTAATACTCACGTGCCATTACTCCTTTCCACATCTAATCCAGTGGGTATTCCGGCACCCTGCAGCCGCTCCGAACTCGTACCTGCAAAATAAAAAGACAGTTAGAGCGCATCGTGAATCAGGCAACAAGCGCTTACTTACGTGCTTCCAGGCGCTTCTATTCATCACACGGGCTCCATCTTCAACTCACTTCAGCCCGTCATCCGCCATCGCCGGAACCCTGCAAAACAAGAGACATCATTACTAAAGACTTTAAAGACATTTGAATAACTCGAAACTTACCGTTCGTGCAGTAAACGACGGACAGCAGTCCTCTGAAGTCAAGAGGCCTGCGCTACCTATCCAGTGAAGAAACTGGTTACAGCACCCTGCCCCGAGGCAGATGGAGAGCTCGGCATTCACGTACCTAAGGTGAGAGCGTTAACCTTTGGGGGTCTACAGGAGAGGGGAAGAGGAAAGAGATAGGGACACCCCAATAACCCCAGTTCATTAACCCCATATTTTCTATCTGCAGACATCTTACTCTACACGTGAGGCATACAGTGCACAGAGGTCCAGCCCAAAGAGCCAACCGGGTGCTACACATCACCTTTGAAGATACGGTAGTCGCCCAGTCAAGACCGGCGCCTCTGCGAGAATCAGGTGAGCGTTACAGAACGCAAAGCCTACCGCAAAACTCTCGCCCAGGCGCTATGGAAACCTCGGATACTGACCCCCTAGCCCGGTTACTTGGGGAACTAAGGGCAGAAGTGCATGCAGCTCGTCAGGAAACGAATGCTCTAAGAAGGGAACTAATTATTTCCAAGGAGAGAACAGACAATCTTGCTAGACAAGTGCTACAGTCACAAGCCGGACAGACCCCGTTACCCGCATCAGGGGCAAATCTTCCTTCAACATCCTCTATGAATCCAGTGCAGATCAACCTACCTGGGAATGTACCTCTGGCTCCGCCCGAACGATTTTCTGGTGACCCAAAGAGGTTTGCAGTATTTATCAATCAGTGCCGGTTGCACTTCTTATGCCGGCCAGCAGCCTTTCCAACTGATCAAGCAAAAGTAGCTTTTGTACTTTCGTACCTTAGTGGCAATGCGGCAGACTGGTCGATCCCTCTAGTTAATCAAGATGATCCGGTTCTCCATGATTTTCAAGCCTTTCAGCTTAGTATGAAAAAACTGTTCGCAAGACATTCACAGGGGCAGGCCTTGGACAATGAGCTTCTTTCGTTGCGACAGGGTAATCAAGACCTTTTGGCTTATATTGCATCTTTCAATAGACTAATAGTGGAAACTCAATGGCCTGAGGACAAAAGGATTACGCTGTTTTATAGAGGTCTACGTGGAGAGCTCAAAGACGTTTTAGCCCAAGTAGTGAATCCCCCACAAGACTGTTCGGATTATATAGACTTGGTCGTTCAAATAGATCACAGGCTGCAGAACAGGAAGGCCGATCGTTCCAAGTTTGATGCTCGAGTATTTTCCAAACCGCCAACTCCTTCCAAAGGAGTAGACTCCGGGGAACCCATGCAAATAGGGGGTCTGAAAGGTCCTCTAACACAAAGGGAGCGGGAAAGGAGGAAACAGTTGCAATTATGCCTATATTGCGGAAACTCAGGGCACTTTCTTCGAGACTGTCCGGTGAAACCTGCCAAGAAGGCAGTAGGAGCTGCAGTTACCAAAGTTACAAACTCTGAGCAGGGAAACGACCTTGCCCGACAAGAATAGAGGTCCTCTTGCCGAGCGTGAAAACCAGTTCCGTGACCTCGCATTTCGTGATACCTATGGTCCTCATTAGCCCTGATAATCCGGATCGATTACATGCAATTGAAGCTTACGTCGACAGCGGTGCCATCGGCAATTATGTGGATCATGAAATGGTTTTGAGGATGAATCTAACTCTTTGTCCCAAGGCTGTAAAGGACGTCATTACTACGGTGGATGGTACGGAGATAGCCTCCGGGCCAGTAACGCATACCACTCAAGAGGTGACGCTAGTAAGTCAAGATGGACACCATGAGAAGATCGTGTTCGATGTGATCAAGGCCCCTCAGTTTCAGATTATTCTAGGAATACCTTGGTTAGAGAAACACAATCCTCTGATCGATTGGCGAGCAAGAACGGTCCAGTTTCCAGAATGTGTCTCTACTTGTCACCCTCCACCTGGTGTTGCACTGGCCGCAATTTCTTCAGAGACTCCCCAGTTACCTCCCGAATACCTAGAATACCAAGATGTTTTCCGGAAGGATCAGGCTAACTCTCTACCTCCTCATAGGTCTTATGACTGCCAGATAGACCTGATACCTGGATCTACTCCTCCTTGTAGTAGAATTTATGCCCTCACCGAGCCTGAGAACCTTCACCTTCGACAATACCTGGATCAATACCTGGCAAATGGGTTTATTCGTCCTTCCAAGTCCCCTGCTTCTTCAGCTTTGTTCTTCGTTCCAAAAAAGGAAGGAGACCTTAGAACTTGTATCGATTATCGCTCCCTGAACCAGATCACCATTAAGAATAGATATCCGTTACCTTTGATCCCTGAACTCCTGGACCAAGTCAGAAAAGCATGCATATATACAAAGCTGGATCTTAGAGGAGCTTACCACTTGGTACGAGTAAAAGAGGGCGATGAATGGAAGATGGCCTTCCGCACCAAGTACGGGCTATTTGAATATCAGGTCATGCCCTTCGGACTTTGCAATGCCCCGGCCGCCTTTCAATATTTTATGAACGATGTCCTCAGAGAGCTCATAGATGTATGTGTTGTTGTTTACATTGACGACATCCTCGTTTATTCTTCATCGGAATCTGAACATCGGAAACACGTGAAAATGGTCCTCGAAAGATTGCGTCAACACAAACTTTTCGCTAAATTGGAAAAATGTGTTTTCAACGTGACTGAAGTTGAATTCTTGGGATTCATATTATCACCTGGCGGAGTGCGTATGGATTCAAAGAAGGTCGATGCAGTTCTCAAATGGCCATCACCATCCTCCGTAAAAGGTGTGCAAAGCATGTTAGGCTTCGCTAACTTTTACCGCAGGTTTATCCCCGAATTCTCTCGAATAGTCCAGCCCATCACTGCCTTGTTAAAGAAAAACAAACGTTTTGAATGGTCTACCGAGGCGGAACAAGCTTTCCAGGATTTGAAGACTAAATTTATCTCTGCACCAATCTTAAAACACCCTCGCCCCGAACTCCCCTACATCGTGGAAACTGATGCTTCAAGCCTTGCCATGGGGGCAGTTCTATCACAAAAGGACCCGGTAACCAATCAGTTGCATCCCGTGGCATTTTGGTCCCGCAAATTCTCGCCTCCTGAAATCAATTACACGATTACTGACAAGGAACTTCTGGCTATCAAGTCTGCCTTTAAGGCTTGGCGGCATTATCTGCTGGGGGCCCGACACACCGTTACTGTGATTACGGATCACCGAAACCTGCAATATTTGAAAACCGCAAAAGCCCAATCCTCTAGACAACTCCGTTGGGCATTATTCTTTGCCGAGTTTGACTTCATAATTACCTATCGACCTGGTACAAAGAACGGTAAAGCTGATGCCCTTTCTCGGATGGGAGTGGAAGAACACTTGATCAACTCTAAACCTGTACCAATCATTCCCGAACAAAGAATTCTGGGTGTAATCGCCACCGAATCCATAGAGGAAGTTAAGGATAAAGCCAGGCAACTTGTAACTCCAGCAGACATACAGAATTGGCATCTGCAGGGAAAGGACTTTGCAGTAAAGGACAACTTATTGTATTTCCAAGAACGATTATACCTACCCAGCACAGATTTACAGAAAAAAGTAATCTCTTGTTATCACGACTCTTTAATGGAAGGTCATCCCGGTATGGCCAAGACCTCAGAAAAGATCAAGCGCTACTTCTGGTGGCCGTCTTGGAAGAAAGATATCAGAGACTTTATAATGTCCTGTGGAGTATGCGCCCAAAACAAGAGTCAAAAGGAAAGACCAGCAGGCCTCTTACGCCCTATTGACATCCCACCTCGCCCTTGGCATACGCTTTCTATGGACTTCATCACCGATCTACCTCCATGCTCCGGATACAATACGATTCTAGTAATCGTGGACTTATTCTCCAAGATGGCGCATTTCATTCCGCTCAAAGGCTTGCCAACAGCAGCAACTCTGGCCCGAGAATTTCTCGAAAAACATCGTCCGACTGCACGGTTTTCCTTCGGTTCTAATTTCGGATCGAGGTAGTCAATTTATTTCTCATTTTTGGCGAAGTTGCTGTCGGTCGGCTCAAATTGATGTGAGACTATCGACCAGTCACCACCCTCAGACCGACGGACAAACCGAGAGGACCAATCAAACTCTGGAACAGTATTTACGCTGCATGCTGCAACAAACTGAAAAAACTTGGAAAGATATCCTTTGGATAGCCGAATATGCCTACAATAACTCTGTCCATTCGGGAACTGGGAAAACCCCGTTTTTTCTTTTGTACGGCAGTCACCCTCGAACCTCGGAGTTGGATCCCCTCCAAGATCTTGAAACACCAGCAGTAGACTACCTGCATTCTACAATCACCCAAGCCTTTAAAGAAGCTGTTTCTCACCTTCAAAGGGCTAAAGAACAATACAAGAAAGGAGCAGATCAACATCGGAAGGAAACCCCTCACTATCAAGTAGGGGATCAAGTCTGGTTATCCACCAAATATCTATCTCTAAAAGGGCCACGCACATTCAACCCAAGATACCTTGGTCCCTATTCCATCACTACCATAGTAAACCCAGTAGCGGTCAAGTTGGACTTGCCCCCGCACATGAAGATACATCCGGTCTTCCACGTCTCTCTATTAAAACCCGTGCAACCTCAAACCCGACTAACTAAATCTCCAAAACCTATCCTAGGAGATGGAGAACTCGAGTTTGAAGTCAAAAGCATTCTGGACTCCAAGATCTCCAAATCTAAACTATTCTACCTAATTGACTGGAAAGGCTACGGCCCCCAAGAGAGATCCTGGGAACCTGCTGAATATGTCCACGCTCCTCGCCTAATCAAAAGATTTCACCGAACATTTCCTGACAAGCCAAAACCCCCGGAGAAGCCCGGTTTGGGAGGGGCCTTGAGGGGGGGTACTGTCATGATCTCTGCTTCCAAAAGGTCAGGGTTTTCCCAACTCCCTTGGAAGCAGATCCATAACCCAGGTTACGAGTGCCAACCAGTCCCAATTGGGACCTTTTGGACCCAGTCCTGGCGCCAGTGGCACCAGGCTCATAAATATGCCCAGTCCCAGCGCTGGAAGCGCCGGGCTCATAATGCTTGGGTGGACTTACCTGCAGCAGACCATGCTGCTTACTTGCCTGCCAGTTGAGCCTCTGATCCTCTTCTGTTTGGAACTACTTTTCCTGTTGGGTGGGGCTGGAGCCACTCCCTAGATTCAGAACACTGGAACTCTTTTGGAAGGCAGGAACTCTTTTCTTACCAGGAACTCTTTTCTTACCTAGGCGTGGCTGTGGAAGGAGACACCTAAGCACTACAGGAGGCTATTTAAACCACACCCGGTGGATGAATCTTGCTTTGCGTTATTCTGCAACCTCTGCAGCAGGACGCTCATCGTGTCTTCTGCATCCGGTCCTGGGCCTAAGGAAAAAGGCTTACCATCCTGAATCCAGTCTTCAGCAACACCTATAAAGACAAGAAAGAACAGGTTAGCATTCCGGCATCTGAAAGGCAAAGGCTTACCATTCTGAATCCAGTCTTCAGCAACACCTATAAAGACAAGAAAGAACAGGTTAGCATTCCGGCATCTGAAAGGCAAAGGCTTACCTACTCTTTGTGCGCTCCGGAGGTCTTCACACTGCATTCCGGCATCTGAAAGACAAAAGCTTACCAACTCTTCGCACGCTCCGGAGACCTTCGGCGCTGCATCCCGCATCTGAAAGACAAAACAAGGTGCGTTTAAAGACATTGGGGAACTTTAATACTCACGTGCCATTACTCCTTTCCACATCTAATCCAGTGGGTATTCCGGCACCCTGCAGCCGCTCCGAACTCGTACCTGCAAAATAAAAAGACAGTTAGAGCGCATCGTGAAGCAGGCAACAAGCGCTTACTTACGTGCTTCCAGGCGCTTCTATTCATCACACGGGCTCCATCTTCAACTCACTTCAGCCCGTCATCCGCCATCGCCGGAACCCTGCAAAACAAGAGACATCATTACTAAAGACTTTAAAGACATTTGAATGACTCGAAACTTACCGTTCGTGCAGTAAACGACGGACAGCAGTCCTCTGAAGTCAAGAGGCCTGCGCTACCTATCCAGTGAAGAAACTGGTTACAGCACCCTGCCCCGAGGCAGATGGAGAGCTCGGCATTCACGTACCTAAGGTGAGAGCGTTAACCTTTGGGGGTCTACAGGAGAGGGGAAGAGGAAAGAGATAGGGACACCCCAATAACCCCAGTTCATTAACCCCATATTTTCTATCTGCAGACATCTTACTCTACACGTCAGGCATACAGTGCACAGAGGTCCAGCCCAAAGAGCCAACCGGGTGCTACACATCACCTTTGAAGATACGGTAGTCGCCCAGTCAAGACCGGCGCCTCTGCGAGAATCAGGTGAGCGTTACAGTTTTGGAGACCAAAAGGTGTTTTATCAAATAATAATAAATCATCAGCAAAACCCATGTAGTTGAGTTTAAGCACCCCCAAATTAACCGGGAAATTGATGACATCTGTCCAACAATCCTCGATATCACAGATATATAAATTGAATAGTACCGCAGCAAGAGTGCAGCCTTGTTTAAGTCCGATGTTAGTTGGTATAGCATCGGTAGTCATGCCTGCTCGATTCAATCTGACCTTGTAACAAGTCGAGGTATGCAATAGGGCAATAAGCGACACCCGGTATGAAGGGAAGCCCATGTATAACATTTGTTTCCACAATATTTCCCTCACCACTGAATCAAATCGAGAGAAGCCATATAGACTGCACCCGTATGATTGTGTTTTGTGTTCCATTGAATGTGAGATATTATTGTAGCATTTAGGGAGCATCCCATTGAGCGACGAAAACCAGTTTGATATTTTGATAAGGTAGCATTGACATTCATGTGCTCCAAAAGCTTTTCCAAGATAAGGTGACAAAATACTTTCGAGGAGGCATCCGTGAGGGCTATCGGTCTAAAATTGTTCGGGTCATTTATAGGGCCCTTTTTATAGATTGGAATGATTGCAGCGGCACACCAAGATTGAGGTAATGGTTGTGTGGCAAATACCATATCGATTTTATATTTTATAATATTTGCCCAAAACTGTAAATCTGATTTTAAGAGGCGTGCTGGAATTCCGTCCGGGCCAACAGCTCTAGATGCATTTAATTTCGTGATTGCCCTTTCAACATCATTGAGGGACCACCGAGAGCTGGCCAACCAAACATTTGTAGGAGGAAGTATTTTTCTTTTGGCAAAATCATTAGGCAATGTAAATTTTGACTTAAAGTGTTCCACCATTTCAAAACTTGCAATTGCATTTTCCTTTAAACCTGTATTTTCGTGGTTTATAGATCTTAGTATAGCCCAAATGTTACGTGTGTCATTTTTCAACAGGTGGTACATCATGTTTTGGTTGTCTTTTAGGTGTTGAGTTACTTAGAGACTCTTCAGTGAGTTTTTGTACGTATGCAAAATTCTAGATTTTGAAACCCCATAAGAGACGCAGTCAGTAACCGTTCTTGCAAGATGTCTAAGCCTTGCATTTTTTATTTTCTGTAGATTGAATATCTCAATGTTAAAGCTATGCTTATGAGTCTTAACGGACCTGACAGGAACCATCTTCCTAACCAAGGCCGTTAAATGGAAGTTAGTTCGCTTTGTTAGAAGTACATCCATATAGACTGGATCCACATTTTCCAGGGACAGTTGATCCATAATTATAGGATCATTTTTCATCCGCCAGATAAGCTGATGGCAGAGGGATGCAGACCATCTAACTGACAGTCCAGGTCTGTCCGTATCGACAAGTGTAAGAACTGGACAAGAGCTATAACCCCATTCTCCAATATCCAGTTTAACGGAAATAGCACAGTGATCCCCAAAACCCGGATCTTCAATTATAACCGAATCACACAAATTATACAGTGAAGTTGACAAAAAAAAAAGATCAATATGTGAGAAAGACCCTCCTCGTGACCATGTATACGGGGATGTTTGTTCACCAACTTCGATCACCTGAATGTCACAATTTAGAAAGAATTCTACCCGTTTTTTACCATTACTGACCGTTAGAGCATACGGTAACAGTTTTTGTCCAGCTTTTTGTCCTTTATATAAACAGGATGAGTTAAAGTCTCCTCCAACCAAGATACCAATATTTGCATGTCGAACCAAAGCATCCCCTAAAATTGAATCAATTATACCTTCCAACTCTTTGTAAGCAATGGTAACCCTATTCCAGTAAACACACAGAATAAGAATTGGACTCACATGAGCCAAGCAGGATGATATCTCAACAGCAATCACAGCATCATCATTGAAGACCAATTTTGAAGTTAGCTTGCAGGAGTTTTTAATGAGGATGGCTAAACCTCCTGATGGCCTCCCCAATTCCCCTCTTATAGCAGATTGAGAGTGGCATACAAAACCTTCTACATTAAAGTGTGACATATGCATTGTCTCCTGTAATAAAATGACATCCAGATGACATATGTCTTTAGCTTATTTTGGTAACAGCATTAGAGAGAGTACTATTCAAACCATTCAAGCCATTCAGAGCAGCTGTCAATGCCATTAATGGTTTGATCATGTCATCATTAGTAAGTACTGATGCACCCACTACTACATTTGGTTGGTCTTTACTAATTTTCATAGTTGGCATTTCAAGAAATGTTTTAGCTTCAATATCAGTTTGAAACAAGCAGGGGGATAAGCCAAAATACACAAAATTCTCCCTCTGCTCCCACACAAGTTTCATAATCAGCAATGAATGGAATCCACATATCATTCTATTGTTGTGGAACGTGGTTAGTCTCACCCAATCAATATCATCCGAACTGAGTGTTCTTAGCGATGGGATAGACTGAAATGCTTTTAACAAAGAGGATTGGTTTAGGTTGAGATTACCATTAACTTTCGTGTCGCTTTCAAATCCCAGGATGAGTGGCATCTCAGGGGTAATTCGAATTTCCCTATTTTCCAATTGTTTCACATCGACATTGTGGGTATCATGTACTACCACTTCACTAGGTGCTAAATCGGGAGATGTTTGAGGCAACACTTCCCTAGCCACTAGAGGTGGAGTTACAATATTTTTGGACATTACAGGATTTGAGGCCACATTGTTAGTAAGACTGGCAAATTTATATGTGTACTGGATTCAACAAGTTGTTCATATTTGCCCAAAAACCCCATCATCCATGGTTCACCCAACTCCTTTTGTGAGTTTGGAACCTGCTTAATTGGCAAGTGCTCATTAGGGATCTTTTTTTGTTTATTCATGGATGTAGTTTTGTGAACCATGGGATAGAATTGAGAGAGTGAAGATTGAATGGTAGCAATCATCACATCCGAGGGCTGCTGTAATTTTGTTTTGAAATTTTTATTAGTATTGCTTGGATTTGGGTCCCCAACCTTTTTAGGTGTTAGGCTGGTGTTGTTTCGGCCCTTTAGGGTTCCAGCCGTACCTTCAGGTTTATGATCAAGAAGAACCCTTGATTCTTTGTTTAATTGGGATAAATCAATGACCACCTCATCGCTACGAGTATCAGGTATTTCCTGCGAGGGGCGGTCCTGCTTAGATTTAGCAATATCATTCGCTCTTTTTTTATTTTTTATTATACAGTTGGCTTTGGCCCTTCTTTTCTTCTCCCAGCTAATCTTTTTTCCCTTCTTGTAAGTAAAACTATGGGTTTCTCTTGAGCATCGACTTCTCTTATCTCCTGAGCTTGTGCACCCTCTCCCATGGCACATTCATCAGTAAGGTCAATTAAGTCAGTCAAGGGAGAGGGACTATCAAGTCTCTCATTGTTAATTGGAACCTGAACAAGAGGAGCTTCAGACCCCAATTGTTTCCAGGACCCAAAAAGATCCTTTAGTTCATCAAGATCATGTTCAATTTTTCGAATTGAGATGGCCATATTTATGGACCCCACTTCATTGTGGGGTAAGGGATCCGTCTGACAATATGTAGTTTGCATCACTCTAGGGGTGGTAACCTCGGCAAAGGTTCTCTCATCCCTCCCCGATAGACCAGGCTCACTAGGGGATTGAGTTGCTTTATCCCCCTTGGTTATCCCTGTACTGGACTTCCCTGTTAGGGTGGCTATTGTTTCACACGTCAATAATAGTCCCTCAATTCGGTTTGTTTTGTTCACAAGCTCTTCAATTGTTGTTCTCAACAGACCTATCTCACAGTGTGAGCGTTCATGTCCTTTATCAAGTAGGACAAAACTATATGTTGGATCAGTAGAACGGGTTGACTCTGGCACAGTAGGAATATATCACATTTTATTTCAAATACTTCATTACAAAAAACATATATATTTAGATTCTTAAATACTTTTAAAAAATTGAACAATTCATCTCCTCATTCATATCCCACACACACTCACCAATCTATCTAAAAAAGCATGTTATCCCCCACATTCAATTTTTTGCAGAGCATCCACTCTATTATTGTATTTCATTAATATGTTCAACAATGACCCAGTCCATAATATCAGGTGTCATTATGTGGCTGATATGGTGTTTAACCAGATGTCTTGCTCGTAGACAAACGTCGACACGTGTTTCGGTCAAAGACCTTCTTCAGGACGTCGGGCAAGAAAACAGTGCTCCGCCCTATTTTAAACTTGTATGGGCCAGGATTCGATCTAAAAACAATGCAAAGCCAGACTTCCCTGTTAGGGTGGCTATTGTTTCACACGTCAATAATAGTCCCTCAATTCGGTTTGTTTTGTTCACAAGCTCTTCAATTGTTGTTCTCAACAGACCTATCTCACAGCGTTCATGTCCTTTATCAAGTAGGTCCAAAATTCTTGCTATCACAGGAAAGTCAGTGTTTAGTGATGGCCCTTCTAGTATATCTGATTGCACCACAGGTGACGAGAACTCCTTGTCTTTGTCATTTAGGGCCGACTGAAACTCTTGTAGATCGAGGTTCATTCGAGCATCAATGACCGTTTGAAGGCTATTCTTTTTAGGGGAGCTCATTTTGGGTTTTTCTACATGGTAGTCTGATGAAGAATCAGGTTCCCATTGTGCCATTGTTTTGGCATCTTCCTGTGATTTCAGATAGGGTAGTGTTACCTTGTATTTTTTTATAGACAGATTACTAAGCATAAATACATCTTCACGACCCATGGTTCTGTAGTTCACTGGGGTCGAGGGACCAAGCGAAAGCCGCACCCTTTTCCCCAGTTCAGCTTCAATGGTGGGACCCAACATAGAACAATCTATTGCATTGTCCTTTGACGATTTGATTGAGATCACATGCATGTCATTATTAATCTGTCTCATGGGTTCCGCATCAGGATCGTCATACGACTCATCAGAATGTAAAATATCATTAAGATCCTTTATGGCATATTTGGGTACTGAATCATACATGACATGACTAGTAACAGAGGTATGCACCCGTGCAGTTACCAGATTATTTGGGATTATTCCCATTTCATTTAGAATCTTCTCTTTACAATCGATTGGCAGCCCTGTCTCTTTTCGGCCGGCCTCTCCCACCACCTCGTTATGTGAATATGGTGGCAACATATCATCGTCCATAGACAAGGACATTATTGTCCCATTATTGTGGGTAGACCCTGTGATGCATTGTGGGTCCAGTAGTTTCTTCAAGCTCCTCAAACCAGTTGCCATATTGAAAGTAAATCTATTCTCTACTTGTTATTACAAATACGTAAAGAAAGTAATGAGATATAAGGGTATCTATACCAGGTATATGGACTTAATCCCAATTTACACACTCACTCCATGCAGCAAGTTGTCAAACTAGCCAGGGTACCTTGGATAAAGTATCAGGTGTACAGATACGATTTCGATCAATTATAATCCGTCTAACAGCTTTGAACAGAAAGCATGAATACCCTTTTTTAAATTCTGAGTCGCATACGGGCACCCCACGCATCCGCTGCGCAGCCGAACAGCCAAACAGTCACTTGCAGGCACTTCCGGGTGCGTGCGCGGGTACGCTGGCACCCGTAATATTATACAGCCAATCAGCCACACGCTGCGTCCACGGGACAGGGGGCGGAGCCAAAGTTGGTTTCTGCAAATATGAGAAACAAGGCACTGATAGAGTAGAAACAAACAGTGAAAACAGTGCAAGTAGTTCAGACGGAGACTTTAAGTCTTTCAGAGGGAGAATAGGATATTTACTGTTAGTCTTGATTCACGCTCGCAACTCCAAGCGAGTTACGGACAGCTTGAAAGCCTGCAGACTTCCTCTTGCCGACGGATGCCGCGTCGGGCAGCAGGCACTCCAGCAAGCGTTCCAGACAGCAAGTTGGCAGAGAACAAGTCGGGGCAGCCAGCCAAACAGTCACTTACAGGCACTTCCGGGTGCGCGCGTGGGTGCGCTGGCGCCCGTACTATTACACAGCCAATCAGCCACACGCTGCGTCCACGAGACAGGGGGCGGAACCAAAGTTGGTTTCTGCAAATACGAGAAACAAGGCACTGTTAGAGTAGAAACAAACAGTGCAAACAGTGCAAGTAGTTCAGAGGGAGATGTTAAGACTTTCAGAGGGAGAATAGGATAGTTACTGTTAGTCTCGATTCACGCTCGCAACTCCAAGCGAGTTACGGACAGCTTGAAAGCCTGCAGACTTCCTCTTGCTGATGGACGCCGCGTTGGGCAGCAGGCGTTCCAGCAAGCGTTCCAAACGGCAAGTTGGGCGAGAACAAGTTGGGGCAGCCAGCCAAACAGTCACTTGCAGGCACTTCCAGGTGCGCGCGCGGGTGCGCTGGTGCCCGTACTATTATACAGACAATCAGCCACACGCTATGTCCACGGGACAGGGGGCGGAGCCAAAGTTGGTTTTGTTAGTCTCGATTCACGCTCGCAACTCCAAGCAAGTTACGGACAGCTTGAAAGCCTACAGACTTCCTCTTGCCGACGGACGCCGCGTCGGACAGCAGGCGTTCCAGCAAGCATTCCAGACGGCAAGTTGACAGAGAACAAGTCGGGGCAGCCAGCCAAACAGTCACTTGCAGGCACTTCCGGGTGCTGCTGACTTTTGCATCTAGATGTTCCTTATTCTGTATTTCATCTCTGCATTCTACTGTGCTGCTGAATTTTGCATCTAGTTACTCTTTAGTGAGGATGTCATGCTCCTGAATCATCACACCTCTACGTGTTGCTAAATTGCCTGGTGAGTTTATACGTGCATTGTGCAGTTCTCTCTGCCCCCTCTCTTACCTGGTCACCTCGTGCCCCCTCCTCCATGGATCTCTCCATCTCCCCTATCTACTCTAACTGCTACTCTATCACCTATCCTCCTTCTCTCTTGATAGGAAAACGTTTAAAAAGGGTCTCCTTGCTTCCAACGCAGGCCAGCCCATTGCAGACACTTATATCAATGCATGCTCCAGGCAGACTATCACTGACATCCTCTTTGTCAATCCTTCTCCTGACCTATGGACTCCCCATATGGTGTCTGTCAACTCCCCTTTCTAAAGATGGCACCAGATTGGAAGTGCTCTTGGCTCACTCCAGGTGTATCATTAATGTCTATTAGAATGGCACTATCATGGCCAGGGCTCTCAGCACAATCTCCTCCTTCTTGATAGGCATCTCCTGTCTCTCATCAACTTCGCACTCTCTCCTGCCACTCCTCCCTCTGCCTTCCCGCTGGCCTCTGTGTCCCCTCCGAGGGCTGTAGCCGCCCCTCTACCCCTCCACGCAAGACCTTTAAGTGTGGGCAATCAGCTTCCCTTAGCTACTCTCAATTGACGATCTGTTGTCAAACACCCCTCTGACATCTGTCACCTCCTTGAAGACCTTGACCTTGATGTCCTGGCTCTCACCTAGACGTGGTTCAAGACCAACTCTGTCACTGCTTTTGACACTCTTCTGCCTGATGGCTACAAGATCCTCTCCAATCACAGACCCACCCCGTTTGGCGGCAGAGTGGCCCTGATTTTCCCTGAATGGGTCTCTGTCACCAACATTCCCACTCAACCTTACTCTTCCTTTGAATGCCTCATCTGTAGGCTCAATGTCAGTCTGTTATGTTAATGTATTAACACTTATAGCGCACACGTTCACCCAAGGACATCTTGGCACAATGTATTCCAAGGTAGTGACAAACCACATATGATTAACACAAAACAGTTTTCACTGCACGCCTAAATTGAACGTGGTTCTCAATCCCTCTGAGGTCAGAGAGGCGGCCATTCCACAACTTTCCTGCAGCGAAAGAAAAGGCATTACTCCAACTCAGCATTGCCGAACTTTGGGGATTACCACCAAATTAGCACTGCCTGAATGGAGTGCTCACCCTGGGATATAAGGATGAAATGCATTCTGCAGATAGTCAGCCCCTTGGCCGTAAAAAGGCTGAGCGACCAGGCACAATGATTTCAACTTAATCCTCTGAGTGTCACAATTCTCTCCCCTTCTCACCTGTTTCTCCTTGCTTGTGACTTTCTTGGACGTAGCTTCCTTCTTTCTTACTGTCCGGGACTTGAATAACCCTGAACGCAGGTCTTTGGAGTCCAGCGTGAGGTTTGTAGCCTTCCACAAGGAAGCGTTCTGTATCCAGGACGAGGAACCAGGATGAAGATGAGTCGGCTCGAAGGAGTCGGAGCGCCGGCTCTGAGCACCAGGCAATTCCAGGAATAGGACTACGAAATAAAGAGTAAGGGAAAAGGAACGAAGGAGTACCAGGATGGAAGGAACAAGGTATCAAGGAGAGCGCGAAACAAACTTCAGAAACGCACGTCTAACTACGCCAAGCAGTAGCGTTGAGAAGGCGCGGCACCACGGAGGCGTGGCCTTTTTCTAGGAAGCTAAACGTAGCATGGACAGGCAGTGCACAGCGTTTCGGAAGCGTCGGCCATGTTGGTAGAATCATGGAGTGCACACCGCGGTGTATCATGGACCATGAAGTCCAGAATGGGCTAATTCGGCGGTTCATGACACTGAGCCACAGGAAGCCAATGAAGAGCGCAAAGCACTGGACTAATGTGTCCTCCATTGGGAGAATTTGTGGCCGCCTGAGCCACCAGGTTTTGCAGCAGCTGTAGACAATGTATAGTGCCTGCAGTAAGAGCCAGGTAGATAGCGTTGCAATAATTAATGCGGCTAGTGATCTATGATGACTCTACCAACAGATGCGAATGACTAGGGAGGAAGGGGAGTACTTTCCAAAGTACTCTAAGAAGAACATGTCCTGTTTGGCACACTGCACTCACCTACGGAGTCATCAATAGAGAAGATGACAACAGAATCCCCAAATTCCTGACGTCAGTCATGGGGATGGGAAGATCGCCCAAAGTGGAGGGCCAGAATGAGGAAGTCAACATAGCAGAGCCAGAATGGGAACGCAACACCAGGACTTCCGTCTTGTCCCCGTTCAGTTTAAGCCAGTTTGCATTCATCCAACCCCACACAGCCGACAAACACTCACACAGCCCAGAGGACACCCAAGCCTGGCCCAGATCTAATCGAACCGGAATCTGGGTTCCATCGGTGTAAGAGTAACATCAGAAGCCATGGGACTTGATGAGGTGAACCAGCGGCTGAACATAGATATTAAAAAGCATTGGGGACAAGGCAGAGCCCTGATGGACACCATAGGAGAATACACAGAGAGAAGACCAAAAAGAGGAAAGGGATAGCAACTGTGTTCTGTCAGTTAGAAATGGCTGGAACGTGCTCAGCCAGGCCATCTGGCACTAACCTGGACAACAGGTTGGGGTGGTCGACGGTGTTGAAGGCCGCATACAGATCTAAAAATATCAGGGCCCCCACCCCACCCTGTTCAACCAGCATGGCCAGATCATACACCATGGGCACCAGGATACTCTCCGTAAAACGTCTTGGCCGAAACCCAGATCGAAAAAAGTCAAATCATTTAGAATTTCACAAAAAAGCCAAAAGAAGAGGGACTACCAAAGACTCAAGCAGTTTCATAAAAAAAGGAAGAAGATAAAAAAGGATGAAAGTTAGCCAACACTGAAGCATCAATGACGGTTTCTTCAGGAGGGGGATGACCGTGGCTTGTTTCAGTTCCATAGGAATTGAGCCCTATTGACAGGCGATGTTCACTGCTTCTGTGACACAAGGGATGCCTGACATAACAACTTTAAGAATGGTCAAAGGGATCAGATCCGATGGGGCGGCAGACTTAAGTTGAGCAATAGCCTGCATGACCTCATCAGTAAAGAATATTGGAATCTGATCCCAGATGCTCATAGGAGTAGCCACAATTTCAAGAGGAGGGGAGAAAGACCTATTCAGGCTACTGTCGTAGATGGTCTTTCGAATGTCCGCAACTTTCGAGAGGAGGAATTTAGGAGAGAGTCACATATTGTTTGAGTTGGTAGGACTCTAGGGGAGAAACGAGTGGTAGATTAAAATAATTTCACCACTGAAAAGAGTTATTTTGACTGGTTAAGGGCTTGCTTAGCTATCCAGATCTCTTGTTGATAACTGTTTGGAAGTTGTCAGAATGCATCTTTCTCAGTAGGGCTATAAGAGCCACGCCACATGCGCTCCACCTGCCTCACTTGCATGCATGTGTTTATAAGCTGGTCAGTAAACCAAGGCTCAGAGTGACATCTTTGTGCTTGGGCAAGTTTGAGCGGAGCTATATGATTAGCCATGTCACTTAAAATCTGCAAAAAGAAAGGATAGACTCATTTCTGAGGTGCCCCTACATCTATCCAATATCAGGGACTATAACAGATTGTGAGCCATTTGCTGCCAATTGCATCTTCAAAAGGTAGTGGGAGCCGCTTCAGCAGAAGCTACCTGGTCTAATATCTGAAAAGGTATGAGGTTATGGTCTGACCAAAACACTTGTTTCCCCAAAGCAACGTAAATATTGGCTTCCGGAGCAAAAATAAGATCAAGTATGCCTCCTTAATTATGAGTAGGTTCCTGCACTGATTGACATAACCCCAGGTCCAGCATGGCCAGAAAAAATTGGGCCAATGCCGGCAGCTGTGGAATATTAAATCTCATATTAAAATCCCCTAGCACCACTAAATTCACATATTTCACCTGCAGTGCTGCTACAAAATCTAAAAAAGGATAAGAAACGGAAGGTAAGAGCCCAGCGGGCAATATACAATCAAGAAATGCCACGAGACTGAAGCCAACACTGTGAAGCGCACTAAAAGGGCTTCCATGCCCAACTCATAGTCAAGAGGAATCAGAGAAAATAGAAGAAAGGGCTGGGCTGGGCTGGGCTGGAGAAAGGGCTGGCGCGGAAGCATCCGTTAGTCACGTCTCCGTAAGAAAAACGCCATCAGGCTGATTGTCTACAAAGAGCTCATAAACAGACAGAGCATGGGGTACTAAAGACCGTGAATTCAACAGGAAAGCAGTGAGCACAGGAACTTCAGCATTAGCATCAGTCGAAGATACCACTGTCCTGAAAGCATAGGGCAACACTGTACCTGGAGGTGACAAATCAAACAATGCCTCTCTCAAGTAGCACTTAGTCATCAAGTGCCCATACCCACCCTGCCTGTCCGTATCCCGGATGAGCCCAGATGGGCTTAACTTGGGCGCAACAGGCTCTCTCCCGCTGCGCTGTCGGTCAACCTCCCAGCGATATATTTGCATTGTATTACCAGAGCCAATCCACAGTGAGGACAGACTGGCCTAGGTGTCTGTGTGCAAGAGAGAAAAAAAAGGCAGCCCTGCACAATCCGAGCACAAGTCTCGGTGTGCACTAGAGGCCAGGCACCCTCTCACACTTGTTGGCATACAAGGACAAATATTATTAAAATGAGAAGCAAGAAATACCAATAAAATAAACAAATGTAATTCCTACAAGGTAGTGTGTATGAATGAGAGTAGCGCCCAGTCACGTGCTGCGGCCCGCATTACAACCCATTGCCTAAAAGGAAAACAAATTCTGTGCACCAAACACGGTTAAATGCAAGAGTAAAAGATTAAAAGCACAGCATCAAGTTGTACCTTGGAAATCTCTCCTACCCCCTCCCTCATTCTCTCCACTATCTACAGACCCCCTGGACCTACCACCCTTTTCTTCTCTGAATGGGCTGACCTCTTCTCCTCTCCCCTGACCTCATCTCCCAAACTTTAACATCCACCCGGACTCTCCGTGTGTGGCCACTGTACTCTTCTGCAACCTATGTGACTCTCTTTACCTCACAATTCTTCCTTCTGGTCCGAACTGCTCTGCCAGACACATCTTGGATGCACTCATCTCTGCAGAAATCCCTCTTTCCACCCCTCTAACTACTCCTCTCTCCTGGTCTGATCACTCTCTTCTCTTCTCACCTGGAACTCACTGACCCCCCGGTGATGCCTCTGCCCACACTGCCAGTTTCCTTTTCCGTCATTCTACCGATGAAGCGTGTGTCAGACACTGCATTCGCCGCCACTTCTATTCACCCACACACCCCTGATATTGAGGCTCATACTGACTCAGCACTTGCTAACCTCCATCTCTCCATCTCCAACACTCTGGACATCCTTGCCCCTGTCATGAGCATCTGCATGAAGCCTGCCTCCAAGTGCAATTCTTGGTATGACTGCTAACTGGCTGCTCTGAAACGCAAGGGCAGAGTTTCTGAGCTGAAGTGCAGGCCTCAAGTACATCCTCTGACAAACTGGCATGCCGTCTGCTCCTAAAGCAATATCGACTCTCTATCCGCTCTAAAAACAGGGCTCATGTCCATGCTCGCATCTCTGGGGCCACCAATAACACGGATGAACTCTTCAAAATCTGCAAGGAACTAGCCAATCCTACTGCAGTCTGCTCCTCTCTTCTTCCCTCCCATGCCCTCTGTTCTGCACTAGCATGCCACTTCTCTACCAAAAACTCAGTACATCCTTTCCTCACTCTCTCGTACTCCTCTCCCCAGCCCCTCCTCTCTTGCCTCCGTTGGCCCACCTCCTTTTCCCCCATACTCTCCTCCTTCTCGCCCATTGCACCGGATGAGGTCTCTAACGTATTCCGCTCTATGAAAGTCTCATCCAAACAGGTGCTCCCCTGCTCTTCCAGAACTATCAAGGACAACATCTCTGCCACCCCTGCCTTGGCTGACTTCTGTAACCATTCCTTTACCATTGGCTCCTCTCCACGACCCCTTAAGCACTCCATTGTGCACCCACTTCTGAAAAAGCCATCTGCAGACCCTTCCTGCCCGGCTAACTATTCCCCTTTCTCCATCACCCCTTTCTTGGGCAAACTCCTGGAACAGTTGGTCATCCCCCAACTGACCCACCACACTGAATCCGCTGGCTGTCTCCATGATCACCAGTCTGGTTTCAGAGCATCCAGAGGCATGGAATCTGCTCTCTTGAACACCCATGAACACCTGCTCTCAAATCTGGTGGCCAACTCTCCCTCTGTTTTGATCCTTCTTGATCTTTCCTCTGCCTTTGACACAGTCACCCATGCCATCCTCATAAATCGTCTCTGTGATACCTTAGCCATCACTGACCAGGCACTGGCCTGGCTGACCTCCTTTCTCTCTAAACAACCTTCCCAAATGCAACTTGGCCCTTTCTTCTCCTCCACCTGATTCTCTACCTGTGGCGTCCCTCAGGGTTCTAGCCTATCGTTGTGGCTCTTCAATATTTACCTGCCCCTCTTGCCCACCTGATCTCCTCCTTGACTCCCCACTTCCAGTGTTATGTGGTTGACACACACAGCTGTCCTTTAAGCTTCCCTCCTCTACCTCCTCTTCTTCCTCCTTCATACCTGACTGCCTAATTGCTATTCAGGCATGGTGCTCTGCTAATTATTTCTACCTTAATGCCAGTAAGACTGAAATCCTCCTCATTGGGACATCTGCCCCCTGACCCCCCTGCCCCCACTCTCTGGCTGCCCTCCTTGGGTCCCCTCCCCTCACCCTCTTGTGAGGCCGGAAATCTTGGTGTAATCTTTGACTCCTCCCTCTCCTTGTCCCCTCACAGACCTTGCCAAGAAGTCCAACTTTCAGGTCTACCTCCTCAGAGGCCTTCTCCCTTTCCTCATCTTTCCCCAGAAGTTCAATGTCTCCAGAGCTCTGGTTCTCTCTAGGCTGGGCTTCTGCAACAGCCTCTTCCTCAATCTGCCTCTTTCTGCCCTTCTCCCTCTTCAATGTATCCAGAATAGGGCTGCGAGACGTATCCTTGACCTCAAGGCCAGGCACTGTATCTCTCCAGCCTAAAATCTCTCCACTGGCTCCCAGTGGCTGCAAGGATCAAATTCAAGACCTTCTGCATCATCCACAAGGCCTTCTGGGGCCTGGGAGGCCGCTACATCCAACTTTCTCTCACCAGATTCCTCAATGCTAGAGTCCTTCGATCATCCAGCTCCAACTCTCTGCTGATCAAACGTTGTACCAAGCAGAGTGGGGGTAGATCTCTTTCGTCGGCATGGGCCTTCCTCTGGTATGGCCTTCCCGGTCCCCTCAGACATGAGCCAGACCTCTGTAAATTTCGGAAACTTCTCAAGACTTTCCTTTTCTACTCTGCCCTTGCTCAGCCCCTCCCGTGGTAATGTCGCCCTGCTGCTGTGACTGGTGCCTGGCCCCTTATGAGTTTTACTGGGACCAGGCCGTCCTCGACCAGTCTTCCCAAGGACCGCTATTCAGCACTTGCCCTTGGGCACCTTTTTCTGACTAGCCTGTTCCTGGTCCACCCCTTCCTCACACTAGCTGACCCTTACTCCTGTTTTTCCCTGGCCCTTGCTCTCTCTGGGCTCCCCCTGACACTTTCCTCCATGGCTCCCCCTTGCACTTGACAAGCCCCATGGGCCCCCCTCCCGCATTACCGCCCCTCCTCTACCCTTATCCCTGCCTCACCCTGTCCTTTACCCTACCCCGCACTTACTGTTTCACTGCACTTGCACGGTACGAATGTCACAAGGCCTAGTAGAACCGTTCATTGTTTTTGTCACTGTTTTTTCCTCTGTTTTCTCCTCTGCCCCCTTCCTATCTTTTGGCACCTGGAAACACTCGAGTGTAGGCACCTTACAAATGTCTAATACATAAATAAATTCCTACAACTTCCTAATTACTGAGACAAGGAGGATGAAGGGATTCAGAACAGCAAAAGCATCAAGCGCAATGAGTGTGCTAGTTGTTGGCTGAAAACACCTTTGTACTGCACCTTTTAAAATGGTATGAAATATGGTATCTCCATCTCCATTGAAGGCGTACAGAAGCCGGTGTGCGGAAGCTGGAGGCACGAGCCGGTATGGCATAGCGAAGGAGCTCGCCAGCAGAGAAGGAAAGAAATGTGGTGCGAGCAAGGCGTGCCATGGAGACGCCGGGAGCTGCAAGAGGAAACCTGGGTGTCCGGAATCTGGTAGAAGCAGTAGTGTCCTTACCGGGAGCTGAAGAGAAGCCGGTGTGCAGGAGAAGAGGCACAAGAGAAGCTGGAGAGACGTCAGTGTCACCCAGAGTGGGAAGCAAGTGGCAGAGGTATGACACGTATGTCCGAGCAAGACCAAAGACGCTACACAGAGCCGGTAAATCTGCCAGAGCAGAGTGGAGGCCCCAGGGCATTTCGGCGACCGCGCCAAAGATAATTTTAATATTGTGAAGTTATGGGAAGTGAAATGCTAAAATGATTGTTTGTAACTCAGGAATTTGAACTTTGTGAAGTTACGGAAAGTGAAATAATAAGATTATTTGTGAATCAAAAAGGGCAAAGTGCCAACCGGAACCACAATAAGAAATCAATGCAAATGTAGGGAAAGCTTAAAAGAACAGTGAAAGAAGTAGATATTCCAAGCCAAGAAAGGTATATGCTACTTGGTTGTAAAGAGAAAATATAATATAGGAGAAGTCCTGGCAAGCATACACCAGGCAGTCAAAAGCACAAGAAGAGAAGTCCTGGCAGGGGAGTCACATTTTATCTCACTATGTGAGAGAGTGTATGCCCAGACGTGGATCCCTTAATCGCGGCGCCATAGGGAACCAAGCTGCACCTCACTGAGGAGGCCCAACAAGGCCGGAACATGTCTGGGGTTGCTTGTGTTTCTGTGCAGAGGGGACCTTGCCTAGCAGTTCGGGCTGGGCTGCTACCATTGGTGGCAGTATCTGACTGATTTGCATATGGCTGGACCCCTTTTGCAATGGCGCAGACAGGCTAATAAATGGTGGTGTGGAAGGTTGCCCAGAGCAATGCCAGTGGTTCAGATTCATTCAAAACCTTCCACCCATCACTTTTGTGGTCACAGTTTGTCTCACTGTGTGAGAGAGGGCATGCCCAGACGTGGGTTCCCCTCCTTGTTGCACCATATGGAACCAAGCTGCACCTCACTGAGGAGGCCCAACAAGGCCGAAAACATGTCTGGGGTTGCTTGTGTTTCCGTGCAGAGGGGACCTGGCCTAGCAGTTTGGGCTAGGCTGCTACCATTGGTGGCAGTACCTGACTGATTTGCATATGGCTGGACCCTTTTGCAATGGCGCAGACGGGCTAATAAATGTTGGTGTGGAAGGTTGCCCAGAGAAATGCCAGTGGTTCAGATTCATTCAAAACCTTCCACCCGTCACTTTTGTGGGGAGTACACCAGGCAGTTGTGAGTACAAGAGTAGTCCTGGAAGGAGAGTACACCAGGCAGTTGGAATTGCATAAAGAGTCCTGGAAGGGTGGTACACCATGCAAATTACAAACCTACAATGAGTGTCAAGCAGAGGCAGTGTTTGTTAAACAATGAAGGAACTTGTGTTAAATGAAGGAACTATTGTTAAAGGAGAACTTAAATGGTTGAACAGTTTTCATCTAACAGGATTGTTGTGGACCAAGAAAGACACATGGAACTGTTAGACCCAGAGACATTTGTGATACCATTAAAGCATCTAGGGGAAGGGAAGCACCCTCTGGAATTAAGGTCCCTTCCATTTTGGAGAACATTTACGATGGAGCTATTCGATTTTTATTTAAGGACACTTTTTGTAAATATCAGGTGAAGGACATTTCTCTTTTCACTTTATTATTTTGCTTGTAGTGTGAGGGTTAAAATAGAATGTTTGGACACAAGGGCAGCTTTTGATTTATAACAGTCGGACAAAGACAGATCCTTAGTTTTTGGTTTTAGGTAGGGAAACTTCTCTTAGAGCAGGCTCATGGAGGCATTTTCCCAACCTGTTTAAGTTAAATAAATGTCTTTAACCAAAAGCATGACAACTTTGTGTCCTTTTTAAATGGATGCCTTGTTGGATTCGCAAATTGTGCCCATAGTCTGCGAACATTGTGGTCAAAACATATTAAAAATGCACAACATTACAATTGTCAAACAAATTAAACCATATGTGGGTAGATGAGGGAAATGAAGATCGGATGGAATATGTCCAGAAAAAGACAGAAATGTTCAGGCACATTGCTGTGATGTTCATGCTTATGTGTGCATTACAGGGTTGGTGAAGAGCAGTTATTAGACGGCTTACAACCTTGGCGCTGTTCAACAAAAGTGCATGAAATAGTGCAATGGAAATATAGACCCAACTTTGAATGTTGTTGCAAGGTTTGGTGCTGCTTTGTCAGTAGGGGGCACAGTTAGAGTGGGAGGTCCCAAAACATTTGCATGGCTTATAACTTTGGTGCCATTTGATTAATTCACCAAAAGCTTAGAAAAGATTATAGACCTATAGAGAGAGGTGACTCCGATTTTGAACGGTGACTCTGAATTTGAACGGTGACTCCAAATTTGAACAGTGACTTTGAATTTGAGCTAGGGCTCCACATTTCAACAAGGATAAAAGATTGATCCCAGTAGTGAGCAAGAGTGTGAGACTCATGGGTGAGACTCAGCCTGAATTTCGTATATGTCGGTATTGTGGATGTGCAAAACGCATGCTAGCTAAAAATGAATTCGAATTTGGTACTGCACAACATGGATTTTACTCAATATCACAGCCATGGACAGAATTGTTGTGGGCCATAAGACTAACATGTACTAATTTACCTTATCTTTCTAACTTATCCCTATTAACATACAGGGCAAACCAGTCCATGATTCTGTGTACAAACTTCAGTGCAAATTGATAGATTAAATGTGCTGTGCAAACCAAAATACCGTGGAAGAAATGGTTTAACAGGCGACCTGAAAACTGGTTTCATTGTTCATAATGTACAACAGGAAAGAACAGAGAAGGGAAATGTAACTCTTGCAGCCGTTGCTGCCATTCTAAGCAGTCAGGATAAACATGGTCAGAACTTTCGAGAGTTTGGCTGAGTTTCAGGGAGGTGGTTCGAGAGCGTGGCTGAGTTTCAGGGGAGGTGGTTCTGATTGACACGTTACATAACAGAAAAAGGCTGGCACTTTTACATTTCATATAGGTGCTACTTATATACATGGGCAGGCTTATGGAGCGAGATTAAAAAGGATGGCATGAGGCTAGCTTGTGCCTTGGGCTGATGCAGTCGTCTCAAAAATGTTTGGCAGTCTCGGTTACTCTTATTCTCTGGCTGGCCATGAGGGTGTGCAACAAGTGCTGACAAGCAGGCTGAGAAAAATACTTTGTTGGCAGATGAAGGGATCCACCCATGCGGGCATTATCCCATTATACTGAAGTGAAGTGTATTTCCCAATGCAGAATTAGTTGCCAAAAAATAATAATTGCAAAGAATAGAAGTTAAGTGTTTCAAGGTTGTTGCATAGTGTTCTGTGCCAAGGTGGGAGAGAGGGCTACAGTAATTCTCTGAATTTCTGGAGGGATCATTGCCTGGGGCGGGAGAGAGCAAAATGTGTGTAAAGTATTGCTGCTGAAATTGTAGATGCACTGCATAACCTTAACAGGTAAATGAACAAAGGTACATATTTCTTAAATGCATTACATGTGCTGTTTTATTTTATTTATGAAGCTCAACTATTTATAAGGTGCTTGCAAAAGAAACAAGTCAGCTCTTGTATTTATTTATATGCTCTGGTTTCTTGTGTTATCATACACAGGTGAAGTAAGTGGTAATTGCATTTTACTGCCGGTGGTATTTAACTGTATAGCCTGTGGTAAAGTACAAAGCAAAGATAGTCAAAGATTGTGTTCTTCTAAGAAGCTCTGAAGAATATTCATATTTGGTTTATCTGGTAAATGTATTCTGAGATACTGCCGAAAGGGAATAACATGGTATTGTAAATAAAATACTTCAAGGGCATAGAATCATCATTTAGAGTGTACTAAGCCCAGTCTTTGCTTACTGTTATTGACCCCGGTATAAGAACAAATATTAGGCGGTACTCCGAAGTTAGGCTCACCACTATACCACAAAATACCAAAAATACCACCAACCAAAAATACCACCCATCAATATCTCTGACAGACCCTACTTTGATTGGTTTTGCAAAGTTTGAAGGGATTTTGTCAAGAAGGTATGAAATCTGGATAGGCTTGAATGGGGAAAAAATTCTGCTCGCGGCTACAGTCCGAAGTACTGAAGGGATTTGCAGCAAACTTGTGTGAGAAGCATTGGCAAGGATCTGAAAAAAATGCTTTTGCAAATCTGTCCTGTGTTATATATTCTTAAAATGTGCTCATGTATGTACAAAAAATAGTGAACCCCTTGTAGGGACTTTCGATTGGGATTGTTACAGAGGAGTGTTGGTTTCATATGTTATGTCACCAGTGATGTCATTGATGATTCCATTTGTGATGTCACCTTTGATGTCCTGGGTTTTAGTCTTAGCAGTTCTTGGCGGTAGTGCAGGTTATGGTTACTTAGCTTACCATAACTGGAACATTTCTTTGGTGTTTCAATTTTACATTGCATCCCTTTAACCAAGTTTTTTCAATGAATTTCATAGCTATTTATTAGTGCAACTTAACCATAACGTCTCTTTAACAATGTTTTTTCAGTGAATTATCTTATATATCGCCAATGTCCTTATATACAATGTTCGGGATAGGGGAGTCGAGCATCCCAGTTGTGCACCTAGCACGCATGCCACTTCAGCTCTCGCGAGGTCTGACCTCGGGCCGAGATTGTACAAGACTGTGCCACAGTAATATTGGCAAATGCTCAATCAGACAATATGCATATACTTGCAACATTAATGAATATGGCGAAGCATGCTCTATATGCAGGACTTCCAGCCTGGACTCCACAAAACACTCCAGCAGCTCCAAAATGTGGCTGTTCGGCTGCTATGTGGGCACTTAAGAAGGGGCCATAGTAAGGGGCATAGCATTTGCTTCACTGTTTGGGATCCAAGGAATGGATTAACTTCAAGTTATCTTTGCTGGGAACTAAATGCTTAAATGCAACTGCTCCCACATATTTCACAAATAAAGTCTCTCTTTACCCTCCCATGTTTTCTCTATCAGACCTCTAAATTATAAATTACAGTGGAGGAAGGTTTTCTGTCCAGGTTTCCAAAATCTGGAACATTATTCATGCATTCTGCACCTCTCACTATTTGTTGTCCCCTTCAGCTGCCTGGGACTACATGTCCCAGATCTGCCGATATGCACAGCTTTAGTTCATAATCATCCTGTGACAAAAGGCATAAAAGGACTGCCTCAGCATGTCCTGTGCTATGACACAGCTTGTTTTGATGCTTTACTAATCCCTAGATAACAATTGTTTCAGTTTATTCCACTTAGATAATCATTGTAGCTATTCACGCATGCCAAAACTAAAGAATAGACTTTTTAAATGCTAAACCTTGTTTTTATAAAAACGCTGTTGTTTTATTTCTGAAGCATTGGTTGTGAATTGAATAGGCTTGCATAAAGGAATTACATCTACCTATAGTGGGTCTTCCTAGCCCTTAGGCTCACTTGCTATGCTACTTCCATTATCCACCTTCCTTGTTCGACTGGCTGGGATTATACATCCCGGACCTCCCAATACATGTGGTGTTAGTTTGTCATCAGCTTGTGCCTACTGGCATGTCTGAAAGTCTGTTATTGCCTGTTTATCCTGGGAGGACAGGGTTGATGTTAATCTGCCTGTTTTACTCCAGATCATGTTTACACTCTGGTGAGTTTGACTCTTCCAGTCTGCAACTTTAATATATAAAAAATAAGATGATCAGTTCTACACACGTAAGTGTTTTTGCTAATTATATATCAATTTAGCAAAGTCTTATCTAAATGCAATCATCTAATCAGTCTTCTCAACATCCTCCAAAGAAGCACAATCACTTACTAACAGCAGCCCTGGGCTTATTTTTTAGAACAAATATTGTTTAATATTAGCATGCCGTAATCTTATTTTCCATCATACATAAATACCCCTCACAGCAATAACACATGTAATAAACATCAAATATTTGATTACCCAACCCCCTTTCAATCCTCATTACAACAACATAGTAGAATGATATAACCAGAAGATCCATGGAACCTCTACATGACTATCCTCCTAAAAATGTCATTCAAATATGGTAATACTATAATTCGCAATGAGACCTCAGCTCTTCTTTTTTCAAAATTCTCAATGAATGCTGAACCCAACAATCATAGCTTTGCAATAATTATTGCACAATTAGTTCCACGGCTGAAAGACAAGATTTCTTTACTAATTACCATTTACATTTTCTGGCAGTATCATGCCTTAAAGATTCCTCTAGAACATCCATTGCATCAACAGGTTCACATCTGTTCCTCCAAAACCACCAAGGACCACATTGACACCCTGGCTCCTGCTCCGGCTGATTTCTGCAAACACTCCTTCACCTCTGGAGTCTTCCCCTCCCCCCTGAAGCACTCCCTTGTGCACCCTATTCTTAAGAAACCCTCTGCCGACCCTTCCTGCCTAACTATCATCTAATCTCCATCACTCCTTTTCTAGGCAAACTCCTTGAAAAGCTGGCCATCTCCCAGCGTAATCTTCACACTGAAACTGTCTGTAGTCTCCATGACCATCACTCTGGCTTCAGAGGTGCCAGAGCACAGAAACTGCTCTCATGAACATCTGTGAAGACCTGCTATCCAACCTTGATTCCAACACCCCCTGTGTCCTCATCTTACTTGATCTCTCTTCTGCCTTTGACACGGTCAATCATGCCATCCTACTCAACCGTCTCTGTGATAATCTGGGTATCAATGATCAACCCTCCCAGGTTCAACTTGGGTCCTTCCTCTCCTCTCTGTCTACCCGTGGTGTTCCCCAGGGGTCTAACCTCTCTCCCTGGCTGTTCAAACAATACCTGGCACTTCTTGCCCACTGCATCCCCGCTCCCTGCCCCAACTTTCAGTGTTATGCAGATGACATGCAGATGACACTCAGCTCATTTTCAGGCTCCCTTCTGACACCTCTTCTCCTCCTATTATCTCTGACTGTCTGACTGGCATCCAGGAGTGGTGTGCCGCCAATGATCTCTGCCTTAATGCCAGTAAGACTGAGATTCTCCTCATTGGCACACCTGCTTCCTCCTTTCCTGCCACTCTCTGGCTGGCCTCTCTTGGCCCTCTTCCTGCTCCCACCTGTGAGGCTAAAAACCTTGGGGCCATCTTCGACTCCACACTTTCCTTCTCTCCTCATATCTCTGACTTCTCTAAGACGTCACACTACCAGCTGCACCCCCTCAGACGTATTATTCCTTTCCTCTCCTTCCCCCAAAAGCTCACTGTCTCCAGAGCTCTGGTTCTCTCTAGGCAGGACTAATCCAACAGCCTCTCTCTAAATCTGCCGGCCTCTAATCTCCGCCCTCTGCGACTCATCCAAAACAGGACTGCGAGACTTGTCCTTGGCCTCAATCAAGCCCAGGGATCGTATCTCTCCAGGACTGAAATCTCTGCACTGGCTCCCAGTGGCAGTGAGGATTAAGTTCAAAACCCTCTGTGAGGATTAAGTTCAAAACCGTCTGCATTGTCCACAAGGCCTTCTGGGGTGTGGGGCCTCAATACCTTCAACTCTGTCTTCCTAAATATCTTCCTTCTCAAGCTCTTTGCTCATCCGCCTCCAACTCCCTCAGGGTTTGTCGCTTATCCAAGCACTGAGCTGGTGGTTGATCTCTTTCTTCTGCTGGGGCCTGCCTCTGGAACAGCTTCCCTGCCTCTCTGAAACTTGAGGAGAACCATCTCTGGATCCGGAAGCACCTCAAGACCTTCTTCTTTGCTTCTGCTTTCTCTCCCCTGCTGATCTCCTGGCTGATTCTGAAACTGCATTGGTTACCTGGCTGCCCTCTGATCTCTGGTCCAGGTCCCCTCCCCGCCACTTCCACACCTGTACTGCCCCACTGGCAACCCCTGCACTTGGGGACTCTTTCTGTATCCATACAGCCCCTTCTAGCACTTGACACCTGTTGTCTGCACGTACCCCTGCACTTGCCGCTTGTTGGACTCACTTTTATTTATTTATTTATTGTTTTAATTTATTTTACTCTTATCCCTGTACTTCTCCCTCCCCTCTCCCTTTCTCCCCTTCCCCCCTCACCTGCACTCGCGCAATCTGAATGCCACCTGGCCTAGTAGGATCGCTGTCTGTGTCTTCCCTCTGTTTCCCCTCCCTTGCCTTGTCGCGCCTTGAAACACTTGCGTATAGGTGCATTATAAATGCCATATCATATCATATCATAACCAGAACAATAAGAATATCATCTTGGAAGGAGTCTTTAATGAAGTATTAGACCCGTTGTTAGATAGAAGCAATAACAGTATTTTGAGATGCAGAGGCGGCCAAACATTAGCCTCGAACGAATTGGTTAAAAAGCACAGTTTAGTGGGCACTTGTAGGTTGGCAAATAATCCTTTCACCAGAGAATATAGTTTGTTTCAAACTCTCACAGTTCCTATTCTAGGATAGACATGATTTTATCTGCTGGGTCAGCAACAAAAAAGTATGCCGGGGGTGTTATTGGAAATAGGCATTCATTGGATCATGCTCCGGTAAAAATGTTGTTGACATTACGATTTAAACATTCACAGAGTTCAGTGTGGAGAATGAACACTTCACTTTTGGACGTTGATGCTCTTGTTGAGAAAATTGTTAGTGAGGTAAGCCACTTCATTAAGGAGAATCATACAGGTGAATTGGACCCGAGGACCGTTTGGGAAGCCTTGAGTGCACCATGAGGGGATTTCTGCTCGGGTTATCTACCAAATGGAAGATGAAAAACTTGGAAGAAGTGAAAGCTCTGGATAAAAGGATTAAATAGATACAGCAGGAAGTGACTCATATCCCCAGGAGTGATAGGTTCAAGGTATTATGTCAAACTAAAGGTGAATACAACAAGAAAATGTCAGAATACGCAGAGAAAAAAAACATTTCCGAGTGAAATGCAACTATTTTGAAAAGGGAGAAAAATTAGACCACTGGTTGGCTCATCGTTTGCGGAAACAGAAGGCGAAAAGAGCGATTCCCTTGATTATGAAGCTGGATGGATCTGTCACGTATGACCCCAAGGAAATAAGTGACATTTTTAGGGATTACTACATGCCACTCTATTCGAAAGAGTCCTCTGTGACGGGGAAACTGGATGGTTTTGTAGTAAACTCTGAGATGGGTAGTTTGTCTAACATGGAAAGGGTGGCCCTGGATGGGGATCTTACTTTGAATTTTCTCCCAATAAGCCTACTAAACACAGATAATAAGATCTTGGCGAAGGCCTTTGCTATAAGACTTGAAAAGGTATTGCCTAATCTGGTTCACCAAAATCAGGGTGGTTTCGTGAAGGGGAGACATGCAACAAACAACATGAGGAGGCTGTTGCAAACAATATCACAAATTAATGGTCACGTGTAATACGCAGCGCTATTTTGCCTGACCGCAGAGAAATCCCCTATTCACGTTAATAGGGAGCTTTTATATGCAGTGGTGGGGAGAATGAGCTTTGGGGAACCATTTGTAAATTGGGTGAAATTGTTGTGTTTTTCGCCGTCTGCTAACCTGACGACAATTGGCGTGGGATCTAGAAGTTTTCCACTGGGGCGTAGTACCAGACAAGGCTGCCCTTTGTCTCCCTTATTATTTGTGATTGCCATCGAACCTCTGGCTTTGGCAATAAGACGCGAGGAAGAAATTCATTATGGTAGAGTCGTTCAGAAATGATGGCTGTACGCAGATGATCTGTTGGTAGTACTGAAGGATTTAGACAAATCTGTTCCTAAATTGATGGAGCTGATAACAAATTTCAGCATTAGATCTGGTAACTAGATAGCTAGGATGAAATTGGAGGCATTGCCACTGACCATGAACGTAAGGAAGAGACAGATCACCAGGTTAGGGTTCAAATGGTGTTCAGATAAATTGAAATATTTGGGCGTATGGTTGACAAGCGAGATTGAGAATATTGTACCGGAAAATATGAAAGATATGCTGAATGTTCTGAAACAGGATCTGGAGAGATGGAAGCTTTTGAGACTGTCTCTATGGGGAAAAGCGAATGCGATTAAAATGGTCTCAGCACCCAGGATTATGTATGTGCTCAGCATGCTACAAAGAAGATGTGGAAGGGCTTTGACGTTCTATTGCAGAGCTTTCTTTTGGATGATAAACCTCCCAGTTGAAACTGTGGGAGTTGCAGCTACCATTGGAGAAAGGAGGTCTGGGTTTACTGAATTTTTCTGCATATCATCTAGTGTTCTTGGACAGTTTTTTCAAGCCACTAATGAACCGTTATCCAGATGATTGGGCTATGGCTTAGGCGAGTTTATGGGGCCCATGGACACTGATGGCAATTTTAACAACTAAATCTGTGAGGGCCATCAGAGCTGACCGAACTTCAGAATTCCTGAAGACGTTGTGGAGTAGTTTGATGGCACTGTTAGGGGGAAAACTTGTATAAACGTCTAAACTCGTCTATTTGGTACAACCCAGAGATTAAGGAGAAAATTAAGTTGCTGGCCTGACTGGTTTCTTGGGGGTATTCATTTTATTGGAGACCTGAGGGGAGGTGGTATATGGTTGCCCTTGGATCAAGTTCGAGCACTGGGAAATCTTGCGAATTGTAGTTCTCATGACTATTCGAGACTCAAAAAAGCTACTGGGGAGTTTTCAGAGGAGAATTAGTTAAATCTTCAGCGGATGTGAAAGGGCATCTTGGGAGTAGATACTACAAGCAGATTGTGTCGAGGGCAAGGAGCAATGAGGGCTTGGTGGAAGAATGGAGGGAGAGATTGAAAGATTGAGGTGTGATTTGTCAGACGAGCGTTGGCAGAGGATTTGTAGGAATGTCTGTCTCTCGTCTGTTAGTTTGGGAGAGAGATCACGTCAAATAAAGATCTTTAACAATATTTTCTGGACGATAGAGATTGCACAGATGTGGTATGTCTGATTCTGATAATTATTGGGGTGGCGTCCATATGGGAGGAACCCTTGAACATATACTCAAAGAAAGTGTAAAAGTGAAGAATTTCTGGGGGGAAGTCTGCATTATTTTTGGCATGATTTTGGGAAGCTTCATGGACTTTGATTTTCCCACCTTAATCTTAGGGGATGATGAATCACTAAACAAGCTTTGTCCTGCCCTTCAGAAATGGCTGTTCAGAGGCTCGCTTGTTGCAAAAAAACATATTTTGAGAGTATGGAAATCTAAGGTTTCTCCCAAAAAGGGCGATTGGTTGGAGGAAATGTATAAACTTGCTGCTTTGGAGAGAATCATATTCAACCAATTTAAGAAGGGAGTCTTATTTCAGAACATCTGGGGTAGATTTTTGGAATTTACTAACACTGTGTTTGAATCTGTTTTTTGGGGTTAACTTGTAAAGTTGTACATTTTGTAAATTGTAAATATTTTTTTTTTAAACTGTGTGAAAGATGTACTTTTCTCAAAATTAAAAGATTACATGGTTGAGGAGGAGGGGTCACACTTATCTTGAAACAATCTGTTAAAATAGAGTCTTCCGGGGTTTATAGTCATAATCTCGAATACAAATATGTCGAAAGTCATAATGTCGAAAACAAAAATGTCGAATTTTTTTTTTTGTTGATTTTTATTCGAAATGGGGGGGTTCCCCCCCCCAACCCCCCTTTTTTAATTTTTTTATGTTTTACCCCTTTTTTTTACCACCGGAACCCCAAAAAAACATGTAAATTAAAAAAAAAACAATTCGACATTTTTGTTTTCGACATTATTGTTTCGACATTATTGTAATTCGACATTTTGTTTTTGAGATAATGACTGGACACCGTCTTCCTGTGCACTTGATAACCCAGGATGTGCATTTTTGGAGGTGCCTATTAACCAAAAATGATGTTTGTATAAATACCCATGGCACTATAAAAGAGGAATCCCAGTAAACACAGTCCCACAGAGACGTGGAAGATATATCTACTCTGTCTGAACCCGGGGGGCATAAAGACTTCAATATATAGAAGACAGAGCTCAAACCCACAGGGAGTACCACCAAACTTGCTGACAGTAACTAAAAACCATCATAAAAAACAAACAATTAATGTTAATCAAATATACTCATTAAAAAGTTATTAAATGCACTGGTTTACAAAAACCAACATATACATCGAAGTAAGACACATAAAACATCGGACATCTTCAATTACATTCAATGTATAATCATTACAAATTGGTATAGAAGTACACAAGACAAGTCCCTTGTATACTATTTTCTTAATTAGTTCTTAATCTGATACAACAATTAGGTTTTTAATCCCTGTTTCATTGAATGTAATTGAAGATGTCCAATGTTTTATGTGTCTTACTTTGATGTATATGTTGTTTTTTGTAAACCAGTGCATTTAATAACTTTTTAATGAGTATATTTGATTAAAATGAATTGTTTGTTTTTTATGATGGTTTTTAGTTACTGTCAGTAGGTTTGGTGGTACACCCTGTGGGTTTGAGCTCTGTCTTCTATATATTGAAATGATGCATAAATACTCAACCATGTATTGCCCACCTCAGTGCAGTTCCATCTTTTCCTCTCTTAGAGACTAGTCTTACCTCCTTGAGACAAAATCTTCCCAATGTTATCCTTAGAGATTTCAATCCAGGCTTTAATTATGCTCACGTCTCACAAGCCTTATATTTAAAGGAGTAATTTATAGACCTAGGTTGTCAATTACTAGTTACTGTCCCAACCCACAATCAAGGGAGCACACTTGACTGGAACGTCTCATGAAATACATACCAATAGGTAATCTCTATCAACATGTCAGATCATTTAACTGTGTTGTTCTCACTGCCTTCCTATAAAGTACCCCAACAGGTATAGTCTAATAAAAATTACTATCTCTTTTATCAACCTTTTCATCAAATATTGAAGCCAATGTTGAGCATGAAGCCTCCACAAATCCAATTGTTAAATCTTACAATTCTTTCTTCACTCATATGATAGACATAATTCCACCTACGAGGATTAAAATGGCTAAAACCAATGCTATACTCATTGATACTTGAACGTATCACAATTAATCTTAGATGTCTATCACATAAATAGCGGAGTGAGGCAGAAGTGTTGATCTGTGTTGGGACCCTGTTCCCTGTATTGTGTGGCGCTACGAGGAGCGGGGTCTTTTTACCTTGTCTACTATTCCTGAGAGGAAATATCCAGCTAAATAGCCTGCCCACTTGCGGAGCGATGCAGAGTGAGGCAGGAGTAGTGAGCTGTGTTGGTGTGTTGGGACCCTGTTCCTTGGATTGTGTGGCGATACAAGGAGCAGAGTCTGTTTACCTTGTCTACTATTCCTGGGAGGAAATACACAGCTAAATAGCCTGCCAGAGTGGGGCAGCAGTGTTGCGCTGAGATCCTGGATCTTGATTTGCCCGTGTTAGGGAGAATTCTTAGAAATGTGGCAATTCCCTTCTACATTAGAGACCCCCAGCTCTTTTTGCTGGAGTTCAGGACTTTTAATGTCTACCCTTGTTACGTTCACCTGGTCTCCGCGGGGGCGTTGGGGCACGGTTGGAGTCCTCCCTTGATTTGACTCCTCAGAATCGTCTCCCCCTCCAGGTTGCTGCTGGGCCTGCTGCTCGAGATACTGGTGTTGCCCCTGAGTGAAGATGAGAGGCAATGAAAATGGAGTGTGGATATTGTAACTTCCCCCAACCCTTCTGTGCCAAAATACAGCGTGCAAGCGCGTTCCCATACAAGCTCACCTGTTGTTTTGTAATGTTGAGCTATCCGTCCTGCTTATCCCAGCAGGGGCACGTAGAACAGACCAAGTTTCTTCATTGGTCCGTGGAATTGTTGATCCAGACCAGCTGCGACCAATCCACTTAGAAGGTAAGTCTTTTAGTTATGACTATTGTTCGATTAGACTGTCTGTATTTTGTCTAATAATAATTCTTGCAATGTCTCATTCCATCCCCATAGGTACGAAGAAGTAAATCGGAGCCAAGGAGGTTCCGGGAAGTCCCTAGAGACTGATGGAGTCTTAACAGTGACAGGTAAATTGGTCTTTATAAGGAACTCTCGTTTCTTGTATGGCGCGGCCAAGCGTTAGTTATTCACATGAGTTCTAACCTGTTGTGTTCTTTATTTCCTTGCAGGTGCAGGCCGACGGCAAAGAATGGCGTCCGGATGCTCGATGAAGATTCGCAGTTGCAGGGTGAAGATACTGTGGAGAAAATTGAGAAAAGACGAGCTCCGGGTACCTGGGTGCCCGGATTAGGTGAGATGAAGACTCTGACACTGGAATCCAGTGATGCACAGGTAAGCACAGCGGAGAGGGTTACGCTGCTGAAAGCAGAATAACGTGAAGCGAAGGCATGTGGATGGGTTGGCCTTATATAGGCTGGCTCAGGCCCCTCCCTTTAGCCTCACCTACTGACTCCACCTTGCCCTTCCCAGGGACTCTGGTACGTGCCTTCCAATGCTGTTCTACGGCCACGCCTGGCCCAGCTGCACATGCCCTTGGCACAGAGTGTGCAGGGCACACTTTTACATGAGCCTGGCACCAGAGGCGCCAGGACTGGGTCCAATTGGACCCTGGGGATGAGGAAGGACTGGCCCCTTGTCCAGTGGCCATGACAGCACTCCCCTGCAAGTCCCCTCTCACGGGCGATCCTCTCCCTGGTCCAGGCTTGGTGGGATTGTTACGATGAAACCGCCTGATTAGTCGAGGTGCATGGACAAATTCCACAGGCTCCCAAGTGCGATCTTGAGGTCCATAACCCTCCCAGTCGATTAAGTAGTACAGTTTTGACCGTACCATTTTAGAATCTAAGATGTCCTTAACCTCGTACTCGGATTCTCCTTCGATAATTTCAGGTTCCAGTGGTCTTTTGATCCTAGTCTCAGGCTTCAAAGGCCTTAAGAGGGAAACGTGATATACTGCATGAATTTGCATATTATCAGGTAGATCTAGCTTTACCGCGGCTGGGTTGATGATGGCTTTGATGGGATAGGGCCCAAGATACCTGGGGCGGAAGACCCGAGGCCCTTTTAGTGGTATTGTTACGCTCACCTGGCTCCCACAGAGGCGTCGATCTGAACTGGACAGCTGCGGTCTCCACCAATGTGATGCGTAGGGCCGAGATGACGGACTGGACTGGCCCTCCTAGCTCCGTTTGCTTGGCCCGTAGGAATATTCTTCTGCAAATGGAGAAAGGGAATTAACCACCCGTGGAGTTGAGTGTAAATCCCCACACCCCCGCTGTTCTCCCCACGGATCACCTTTGATGTCCCCTCTTATAGTCTCACCTGATGGTTTGAAAAGATGAGCTCTCCATCCTGCATTGAGCGCAGGGGTGCGTTGATAACCAGTTGCTTCACTGGCTCGAAGGAATTGGTGAGTTCCAGAACAATATTGACTCCGAAAAGTATGTAGTTCGTAAGAGTTCAAATGCCTGACTTTCACTCTTGTCCGATTCCTTGCAGATTGCAGCTTGACCCTAGTGAAGAGTTCCTCGTGGCAACCGGTAATATTCTGGTAAGGATTTGTATTTCCAACACAGTTCGATAAATAATGTCAATATGTAACCTGTTGCTTTCTCCCTTATTCAGGCGCTGAGAGAAAGTATGAAGCCTCGGCGAATAATACCTCAGGCGGTATAATCAGGTAAGTCTATTGTGGTGAGGAGGGTTCCCCTTGATAGTCCCTTTGTTTCATCTTGCTGTCCTTTTGTTTCCCCTTAGCGGCCGGGGTTCAGCGAAGATGCAGTGGAAGCTGCGCCGACCCTTGAAGAGGAATAGTACCCCCGGTGGTAAAATCAGGTAAGTCTATGGGGGGGTAACTAATATTCCTCTGTGTATTGCCTTGGCTCACCTTGCTGTTCTTGTCTACTCCTTAGGTGCCGGAATGCGGCGGGAACATGCAGGAGCATGCAGTGGAATGTGAAGATGCTGCGAAGGCCGGTGAGTTCAGCGCGGCGCTGCAGCAGGCGAGGCGACGCGCATAAAATAACTTCTTTCTTCCAGCTCGAAGGCGCGATGGATCGGGAATTCAGGTAAGGATCAAAGGTATTGCTCTTGTTCTAACCTTTTCTCCTTCTTTCTCCCTTTTTCTAGGAGCTCCAAACTCGAGGCGGGCGTGGCAGAAGACTGGATGCAGACTTGCAGGCACGGTGAGCGTTACGATGCTGGATGCAGAATAAGGCGAAGCGTGTGCTGCTCTTCGGGCGTGGTTTAAATAGCCTCCAAAGTAGTCCCAGGTAAGTATTCCTCCCCAGCCCCGCCCGAGTAAAAAATAATCCCTAGGTAAAATAGTTCCTTCCAAGCCTCATTTGGCTTGGAGCTCTTGCAGCATGGTCTGCATCAGGTAAGCTTGCAGCATGGTCTGCATCAGGTAAGTTCTACTCTATGAGCCTGGCGCCTATGGCGCCAGGACTGACTCTTCATATGAGCCTGGCGCCATAGGCGCCAGGACCGCACCCAAACAGCCCCTAGCAGGGGTTTTTGGGCTTGCTCAAGATAACTTGATGCCTGCTTCCGGGGTTGCTGGACCTGGTCTGGGTCCCCGGGGGTAGGCATCATGACAGGTATATTTCTGGCAGCCAACCATACTTTATCTCCGATTTGGTAATGGGGAGCTTCCCTTCTATGCCTGTCAGCAAACTTCTTTTGTTGTTCTTTTCTTGGTTGCTTCCTTGAGGGTTTGGGTAATAGTCTTATGTAGGGAGGTGATTGCTGGCATTTCTAGCTCATCAAGCGGGTCAAAGGAAGATATCCGAGGGTGCTGATCATTCATGATATAGAATGGGGTCTGTCCTGTTGTAGTGTGGATAGAGTTATTGTAAGCAAATTCAGTTAACCAAAGAACATCCTTCCAGGATCCTTCAGTCTGTTGCAGCATACATCTCAGGTATTGCTCTAGCGTCTGATTAGTCATTTCAGTTTGACAATCGGTCTGGGGGTAGTGACTGGTAGAGAGGCAAAGATCAATTTGCGCTATCTTCAAACAACTCCTCCAGAAGGCTGAGACAAATTGTGTCCCCCGATCAGAGATCATTACTGAAGGGAATCCATGTAATTTGACTACTTGCTCTAGGAATATGGTGGCCAGGGTTCCAGCAGTAGGAAGTCCTTTTAGTGGAATAAATTGTGCCATTATAGAGAATAAATCCACCACCACTAAAATTGTGTTGAAGCCGTCACAGGGAGGCAAGTCTGTAATGAAATCCATGGATAATGTATGCCAAGGGACCGGTGGTATGTTTAGGGGATGTAATAATCCTGCGGGGCTGGCCTTTTGGGATTTCTGCTGTGCGCAAACTCCACAGGTCGCAATAAATTGGGCCACATCCTTTCTCCAAGTTGGCCACCAATAATTCTTCCTGATATTGGCCAGTGTTTTAGTAATCCCGGGGTCCCAGTACACTAATGATTCATGGTAGTTGGCTATAACCTTGTCTTGAGTTTCTTTATCCCTAATGTATAGTGTCCCCTGAAAATAGGGTAAGTCGTCCGTGACGGAGTACTGTTCTCCCTTAGTCAACCATTCTTGTTGGGCGGTTTGATCCATTTGAGTTTGGAGGTCGACCTTTAATTCTTCCCAACAGGCGGATACTGCGATCTGGCTCTGAATTCGTTCCTCTGGAATAATGGGTACTGGTTCTGATGGTATAAATGCGTCTTTGTTATCGCCCATTCGTGAAAGAGCATCAGCTTTTCCGTTCTGCATGCCTGGTCGGTACGTGATTATGAAATCATACTCCGCGAAGAAGAGAGCCCAGCGAAGCTGACGAGAAGATTGGGCCTTGGCTGTCTTTAAATACTGCAAATTGCGATGATGCATGATAACGGTGACAGTATGCCTAGCCCCCAGGAGGTAGTGTCTCCAGTTTTTAACGGCTCCTTTGATCACCGACAGTTCTTTTTTGGTTATGGCAAAGTTCTTTTCTGGTGCTGTAAACTTACGGGACCAAAATGCTATAGGATGTAACGATCCGGTGTCTGGGTCTCTCTGTGATAACACAGCCCCCAGGGCCACACTGGAGGTGTCGGTCTCAACCACGTAAGGTAGGTCGGGTCGAGGATGAACAGGGGCTGAAGTGAATGCTGATTTCAATTCCTGGAATGCCTTTTCAGCGTCGGGGGTCCAAGAAAACTTTTTATTCTTTCTTAGCAAAGAGGTGATAGGATGGACGATTTGAGAAAATCCCGGGATGAATCGCCAGTAGAAATTGGCAAACCTGAGTACACTCTGCACTCCTTTGGTTGATGTCGGGGATGGCCATTTAAGAATAGCTTCCACTTTACGAGTTTCCATGTGTACCCCTCGTGGGGTAAGCATAAAGGCCAAGAACTCAACTTCTGTAACGTGGAAAAAACATTTTTCCAGTTTGGCGAATAATCGGTTCTTACAGAGTTTTTCCAAAACGGCTCTTACATGGCCCACGTGCCCCTCCTTGAATGCCGAATAGATGAGGATATCGTCGATATAAACAAGGACACAGACGTCCAGCAGTTCGTGGAGTACGTCGTTCATAAAGAACTGGAATGCGGCTGGTGCATTGCATAGCCCAAAGGACATTACCTGGTACTCGAAAAGCCTGTATTTGGTTTGGAATGCTGTCTTCCATTCATCGCCTTTTTTCATTCTGACCAGATGGTAAGCTCCTCATTGATCTAACTTTGGCTAGATTTGAGCATTCTTTACTTGGTCTAGTAGTTCATGAATGAGTGAGTTAGGATACCTATTTTTCACGGTAATCTGGTTTAACGCCCTATGATCTATGTAGGTCCTCAGGTCCCCTTCCTTCTTTGGTACAAAGAAGAGAGCTGAGGAGGCTGGAGACTTGGATGGGCGGATGAATTCATTAGCTGATAGAGATATGTTCGTAGATGCTGATTTTCTTGCTCAGTCAGAGCATAGATTCTGCTGCAGGGAACTTGTGCTCCAGGGACCAGATTGATTTGGCAATCGTAAGTTCTGTGTGGTGGCAGGGTTTTGGCTTGTTCCTTTTGGAACACGTCCGCAAAGTCTTGATATTCAGAAGGCAATGAACCCGACTCTCCCAGGATGGGCTTCTCCTTCTGTTGTAGTTTCCTCACATCCTTAATGTAGCAGCACTTGGCACATTCTCGGGGGAAAGGTCAGCTTTCTTGTGCGGCAGTCGATCCTTGCGTTATGGGTTTCAAGCCATAGCATTCCTACGATCATTTGCAACTGGTGGGCCCCATTGAGATAAAATGAAATACTTTTGCAATGACCATCCTGACATGTCAGCATTACCTCATCGGTGTGTTGAGTTACTGGCCCAGAAGACAGCTGAGAGCCATCCACGGCAGTGACATTTTCCGAGTGTGGTTTTTGCTGAAGTGGGAGGCCTATCCGTGCAGCTAACCCCTGATTGATGTAATTTCCCACCACACCACTATCAATGTAGGCTTCTAGAGCATGTACACTTGAATGGTTGTTGGTGATGGGCTATTAATACCGGAATGACCAGGTGTGAGTTGTTACAACTTTCTTGATTCCACTTCACAAGTGGACCCCTACACTTGCTGGGCATCCGAGTTTTCCAGCGTCAGTTCCTTGTCTTCTTTGTTATTGTCTGTGGCACCTACCACCTTCTTGGGGGGTTTAGTAGGGCAATCTCGTAAGAAATGTCCAGCCTTTCCGCAATATAAACAAAGATGTTGTTCCCTCCTTTTTTCTCTTTCAGCCTTAGAAAAGGGAGCTCGTAATCCCCCTAATTGCATAGGTTGAGGGGTTTCATGACCCCTGGCTTGAGTGTCCCGAGGCCTTATGTAGACTGATCTCCCTTCCTCCCTCGTGCGGTCCATTTTTCAGGCTTGTAATCGGTGGTCCAATTGCACAGAATTCAGGTGGATTAACAACTTGAGTAAGTACGTCCTTTAACTCACCACAAAGCCCCCGGTAAAAAAAAGTGTGGTCCGTTTCTCCTCCGGCCAGTTGGTCTGTGCTGCGAGGCGATTGAAGGTGCAATATAAGTCAATAAGTCGTGGTTTCCTTGTCTCAGGGATAGTAGTTCGTTGTCTAATGCTTGTCCTTGGGTGTGTCTGGCGAACAGTTTTTTCAATTCCCGTTGGAATTCTGCAAAGTTCCGAAGTATTGGATTATCCTGGGCCACTCACTAATGGTATTGACCAATCATCAAATAACAGGGGGGGTCCTGGGAGAGCTGGAATAGTGAGCAAGGGGTCCACATCTGGATTCCCCTAGTAACTTAGGGTGAGACCCAAAGTTACTTGAAATATGCAAATAACAGGGGGGGTCCTGGGAGACTCTCTGCCAGGCATGAGTCCTGGTTCCAGGAGCCTTACCCAGAATCTTTAGCTCACTATCTTTCACAGAGAATAAATATCCCATACATATCAGTCTTTGTCCTGCTCTGGGGCAATCCAGCACCAACATGCTAGGCAATTCTCCTTTGAACAAGAGTACCAACAGCAACCCCAGACACGTTTTTCGGTCTTGTTGAACCTCATCAGTAGGGTGTAGCTGTGCCTTTCTAAGAATAGTGAGCAAGGGGTCCTCGTCTGGATTCCCCTAGTAACTTAGGGGGAGACCCAAAGTTACTTGAAATATACAAATAACAGGGGGGGTCCTGGGAGACTCTCTGCCAGACATGAGTCCTGGTTACAAGAGCCTTACCCAGAGTCTTTAGCTCACTATCTTTCACAGAGAAGAAATATCCCAAACATATCAGTCTTTGTCCTGCTCTGGGGCAATTCAGCACCGAAATGCTAGGCAATTCTGCTTTGAACAAGAGTACCAACAGCAACCCCAGACACGTTTTTCGGTCTTGTTGAACCTCATCAGTAGGGTGTAGCTGTGCCTTTCTAAGAATAGTGAGCAAGGGGTCCATGCTGAATTCCCCTAGTAACTTAGGGTGAGACCCAAAGTTACTTGAAAAATGCAAATAACAGGGGGGTCCTGAGAGACTCATGCTGCCAGACCTGAGTCCTGGTTACAAGAGCCTTACCCAGAGTCTTTAGCTCACTATCTTTCACATAGGAGAAATATCCTAAACATATCTGTCTTTGTCCTGCCCTGGGGCAGTCCAGCACCAAAATGCTAGGCAATTCTCCTCTGAACAAGAGTACCAACAGCAACCCCAGACACGTTTTTCGGTCTTGTTGAACCTCATCAGTAGGGTGTAGCTGTGCCTCTCTAAGAATAGTGAGCAAGGGGTCCACATCTGGATTCACCTAGTAACTTAGGGTGAGACCCAAAGTTACATGAAATATGCAAATAACAGGGGTGGTCCTGGGAAACTCTCTGCCAGACAAGAGTCCTGGTTCCAGGAGCCTTACCCAGAGTCTTTAGCTCACTATCTTTCACAGAGAAGAAATATCCCAAACATATCAGTCTTTGTCCTGCTCTGGGGCAATTCAGCACCGAAATGCTAGGCAATACTCCTCTGAACAAGAGTACCAACAGCAACCCCAGACACGTGTTTTGGTCTGGTTGAACCTCATCAGTAGGGTGTAGCTGTGCCTCTCTAAGAATAGTGAGCAAAGGGTCCACATCTGGATTCCCCTAGTAACTTAGGGTCAGACCCAAATTTACTTGAAATATGCAAATAACAGGGGGGGTCCTGGGAGACTCTCTGCCAGACATGAGTCCTGGTTCCAAGAGCCTTGCCCAGAGTCTTTAGCTCACTATCTTTCACAGAGAAGAAATATCCCAAACATATCAGTCTTTGTCCTGCTCTGGGGCAATTCAGCACCGAAATGCTAGGCAATACTCCTCTGAACAAGAGTACCAACAGCAACCCCAGACACGTGTTTTGGTCTGGTTGAACCTCATCAGTAGGGTGTAGCTGTGCCTCTCTAAGAATAGTGAGCAAAGGGTCCACATCTGGATTCCCCTAGTAACTTAGGGTCAGACCCAAAGTTACTTGAAATATGCAAATAACAGGGGGGGGTCCTGGGAGACTCTCTGCCAGACATGAGTCCTGGTTCCAAGAGCCTTACCCAGAGTCTTTAGCTCACTATCTTTCAAAGAGAAGAAATATCCCGAACATATCAGTCTTTGTCCTGCTCTGGGGCAATTCAGCACCGAAATGCTAGGCAATTCTCCTTTGAACAAGAGTACCAACAGCAACCCCAGACACGTTTTTCGGTCTTGTTGAACCTCATCAGTAGGGTGTAGCTGTGCCTTTCTAAGAATAGTGAGCAAGGGGTCCTCGTCTGGATTTCCATAGTAACTTAGGGGGAGACCCAAAGTTACTTGAAATATGCAAATAACAGGGGGGTCCTGGGAGACTCTCTGCCAGACATGAGTCCTGGTTACAAGAGCCTTACCCACAGTCTTTTGCTTACTATCTTTCACAAAGAAGAAATATCCCAAACATATCAGTCTTTGTCCTGCTCTGGGGCAGTCCAGCACCAAAATGCTAGGCAATACTCCTCTGAACAAGAGTACCAACAGCAACCCCAGACAAGTGTTTTGGTCTGGTTGAACCTCATCAGTAGGGTGTAGCTGTGCCTCTCTAAGAATAGTGAGCAAGGGGCCCACATCTGGATTCACCTAGTAATTTAGGGGTTGACCCAAAGTTACTTGAAATATGCAAATAACAGGATGGTCCTGGGAGACTCTCTGCCAGACATGAGTCCTGGTTACAAGAGCCTTACCCAAAGTCTTTGGCTTACTATCTTTCATAAAGAAGAAATATTCCAAACATATCAGTCTTTGTCCTGCTCTGGGGCAGTCCAGCACCGAAATGCTAGGCAATACTCCTCTGAACAAGACTACCAACAGCAACCCCAGACACGTTTTTCGGTCTTGTTGAACCTCATCAGTAGGGTGTAGTTGTCTATTTCTAAGAATAGTGAGCAAGGGTCCTTGTCTAGATTTCCCTAGTAATTTAGGGGTTGACCCAAAGTTACTTGAAATATGCAAATAACAGGGAGGTCCTGGGAGACTCTCTGCCAGACATGAGTCCTGGTTACAAGAGCCTTACCCAGAGTCTTTAGCTCACTATCTTTCACAGAGAAGAAATATCCCAAACATATCAGTCTTTGTCCTGCTCTGGGGCAATTCAGCACCGAAATGCTAGGCAATTCTGCTTTGAACAAGAGTACCAACAGCAACCCCAGACACGTTTTTCGGTCTTGTTGAACCTCATCAGTAGGGTGTAGCTGTGCCTTTCTAAGAATAGTGAGCAAGGGGTCCATGCTGAATTCCCCTAGTAACTTAGGGTGAGACCCAAAGTTACTTGAAATATGCAAATAACAAGGGAGTCCTGGGAGACTCATGCTGCCAGACCTGAGTCCTGGTTACAAGAGCCTTACCCAGAGTCTTTAGCTCACTATCTTTCACATAGGAGAAATATCCTAAACATATCTGTCTTTGTCCTGCCCTGGGGCAGTCCAGCACCGAAATGCTAGGCAATTCTCTTCTGAACAAGAGTACCAACAGCAACCCCAGACACATGTTTTGGTCTGGTTGAACCTCATCAGTAGGGTGTAGATGTGCCTCTCGAAGAATAGTGAGCAAGTGGACCACATCTGGATTCCCCTAGTAACTGAGGGTGAGACCCAAAGTTACTTGAAATATGCAAATAACAGGGGGGGTCCTGGGAGGATCTCTGCCAGACATGAGTCCTGGTTACAAGAGCCTTACCCACAGTCTTTTGCTTACTATCTTTCACAAAGAAGAAATATCCCAAACATATCAGTCTTTGTCCTGCTCTGGGGCAGTCCAGCACCGAAATGCTAGGCAATACTCCTCTGAACAAGAGAACCAACAGCAACCCCAGACACGTGTTTTGGTCTGGTTGAACCTCATCAGTAGGGTGTAGCTGTGCCTATCTAAGAATAGTGAGCAAAGGGTCCACATCTGGATTCCCCTAGTAACTTAGGGTCAGACCCAAATTTACTTGAAATATGCAAATAACAGGGGGGGTCCTGGGAGACTCTCTGCCAGACATGAGTCCTGGTTCCAAGAGCCTTACCCAGAGTCTTTAGCTCACTATCTTTCACAGAGAAGAAATATCCCAAACATATCAGTCTTTGTCCTGCTCTGGGGCAATTCAGCACCGAAATGCTAGGCAATACTCCTCTGAACAAGAGTACCAACAGCAACCCCAGACACGTGTTTTGGTCTGGTTGAACCTCATCAGTAGGGTGTAGCTGTGCCTCTCTAAGAATAGTGAGCAAAGGGTCCACATCTGGATTCCCCTAGTAACTTAGGGTCAGACCCAAAGTTACTTGAAATATGCAAATAACAGGGGGGGTCCTGGGAGACTCTCTGCCAGACATGAGTCCTGGTTCCAAGAGCCTTACCCAGAGTCTTTAGCTCACTATCTTTCACAGAGAAGAAATATCCCAAACATATCAGTCTTTGTCCTGCTCTGGGGCAATTCAGCACCGAAATGCTAGGCAATACTCCTCTGAACAAGAGTACCAACAGCAACCCCAGACACGTGTTTTGGTCTGGTTGAACCTCATCAGTAGGGTGTAGCTGTGCCTCTCTAAGAATAGTGAGCAAAGGGTCCACATCTGGATTCCCCTAGTAACTTAGGGTCAGACCCAAATTTACTTGAAATATGCAAATAACAGGGGGGGGGGTCCTGGGAGACTCTCTGCCAGACATGAGTCCTGGTTCCAAGAGCCTTACCCACAGTCTTTTGCTTACTATCTTTCACAAAGAAGAAATATCCCAAACATATCAGTCTTTGTCCTGCTCTGGGGCAGTCCAGCACCAAAATGCTAGGCAATACTCCTCTGAACAAGAGTACCAACAGCAACCCCAGACAAGTGTTTTGGTCTGGTTGAACCTCATCAGTAGGGTGTAGCTGTGCCTCTCTAAGAATAGTGAGCAAGGGGTCCATGTCTGAATTCCCCTAGTAACTTAGGGTGAGACCCAAAGTTACTTGAAATATGCAAATAACAGGGGGGTCCTGGGAGACTCTCTGCCAGACCTGAGTCCTGGTTACAAGAGCCTTACCCAGAGTCTTTATCTCACTATCTTTCACAGAGGAGAAATATCCTAAACATATCTGTCTTTGTCCTGCCCTGGGGCAGTCCAGCACCGAAATGCTAGGCAATTCTCCTCTGAACAAGAGTACCAACAGCAACCCCAGACACATGTTTTTGTCTGGTTGAACCTCATCAGTAGGGTGTAGCTGTGCCTCTCGAAGAATAGTGAGCAAGTGGATCACATCTGGATTCCCCTAGTAACTGAGGGTGAGACCCAAAGTTACTTGAAATATGCAAATAACAGGGGGGGTCCTGGGAGGATCTCTGCCAGACATGAGTCCTGCTTACAAGAGCCTCACCCACAGTCTTTTGCTTACTGTCTTTCACAAAGAAGAAATATCCCAAACATATCAGTCTTTGTCCTGCTCTGGGGCAGTCCAGCACCGAAATGCTAGGCAATACTCCTCTGAACAAGAGAACCAACAGCAACCCCAGACAAGTGTTTTGGTCTGGTTGAACCTCGTCAGTAGGGTGTAGCTGTGCCTCTCTAAGAATAGTGAGCAAGGGGCCCATGTCTGAATTCCCCTGGTAACCTAGGGTGAGACCCAAAGTTACTTGAAATATGCAAATAACAGGGGGGTCCAGGGAGATTCACGCTGCCAGACCTGAGTCCTGGTTACAAGAGCCTTACCCAGAGTCTTTAGCTCACTATCTTTCACATAGGAGAAATATCCTAAACATATCTGTCTTTGTCCTGCCCTGGGGCAGTCCAGCACCGAAATGCTAGGCAATTCTCTTCTGAACAAGAGTACCAACAGCAACCCCAGACACATGTTTTGGTCTGGTTGAACCTCATCAGTAGGGTGTAGATGTGCCTCTCGAAGAATAGTGAGCAAGTGGACCACATCTGGATTCCCCTAGTAACTGAGGGTGAGACCCAAAGTTACTTGAAATATGCAAATAACAGGGGGGGTCCTGGGAGGATCTCTGCCAGACATGAGTCCTGGTTACAAGAGCCTTACCCACAGTCTTTTGCTTACTATCTTTCACAAAGAAGAAATATCCCAAACATATCAGTCTTTGTCCTGCTCTGGGGCAGTCCAGCACCGAAATGCTAGGCAATACTCCTCTGAACAAGAGAACCAACAGCAACCCCAGACAAGAGTTTTGGTCTGGTTGAACCTCATCAGTAGGGTGTATCTGTGCCTCTCTAAGAATAGTGAGCAAGTGGTCCATATCTGGATTCCCCTAGTAACTGAGGGTGAGACCCAAAGTTACTTGAAATATGCAAAGAACAGGGGGGGTCCTGGGAGACTCTCTGCCAGACATAAGTCCTGGTTACAAGAGCCTTACCCAGAGTTTTTAGCTCACTATCTTTCACAGAGAAGAAATATCCCAAACATATCAGTCTTTGTCCTGCCCTGGGGCAGTCCAGCACCGAAATTCTAGGCAATTCTCCTCTGAACAAGAGTACCAACAGCAACCCCAGACACGTGTTTCGGTCTGGTTGAACCTCAACAGTAGGGTGTAGCTGTGCCTCTCTAAGAATAGTGAGCAAGGGGTCCACATCTGGATTCACCTAGTAACTTAGGGTGAGACCAAAAAGTTACTTGAAATATGCAAATAACAGGGGTGGTCCTGGGAAACCCTCTGCCAGACAAGAGTCCTGGTTCCAGGAGCCTTACCCAGAGTCTTTAGCTCACTATCTTTCACAGAGAAGAAATATCCCAAACATATCAGTCTTTGTCCTTCTCTGGGGCAATTCAGCACCGAAATGCTAGGCAATTCTCCTTTGAACAAGAGTACCAACAGCAACCCCAGACACGTTTTTCGGTCTTGTTGAACCTCATCAATAGGGTGTAGCTGTGCCTTTCTAAGAATAGTGAGCAAGGGGTCCTCGTCTGGATTCCACTAGTAACTTAGGGGGAGACCCAAAGTTACTTGAAATATGCAAATAACAGGGGGGTCCTGGGAGACACTCTGCCAGACATGAGTCCTGGTTACAAGAGCCTTACCCAGAGTCTTTAGCTTACTATCTTTCACAAAGAAGAAATATCCCAAATATATCAGTCTTTGTCCTGCTCTGGGGCAGTCCAGCACCGAAATGCTAGGCAATACTCCTCTGAACAAGACTACCAACAGCAACCCCAAACACGTGTTTTGGTCTGGTTGAACCTCATCAGTTGCATGTAGCTGTGCCTCTCTAAGAATAGTGAGCAAGGGGTCCATGTTTGGATTCCCCTAGTAACTTAGGGTGAGACCCAAAGTTACTTGAAATATGCAAATAACAGGGGGGTCCTGGGAGACTCTCTGCCAGACCTGAGTGCTGGTTACAAGAGCCTTACCCAGAGTCTTTAGCTCACTATCTTTCACAGAGGAGAAATATCCTAAACATATCTGTCTTTGACCTGCCCTGGGGCAGTCCAGCACCGAAATGCTAGGCAATTCTCCTCTGAACAAGAGTACCAACAGCAACCCCAGACACATGTTTTGGTCTCGTTGAACCTCATCAGTAGGGTGTAGCTGTGCCTCTCGAAGAATAGTGAGCAAGTGGACCACATCTGGATTCCCCTAGTAACTGAGGGTGAGACCCAAAGTCACTTGAAATATGCAAATAACAGGGGGGGTCCTGGGAGGATCTCTGCCAGACATGAGTCCTGGTTACAAGAGCCTTACCCACAGTCTTTTGCTTACTATCTTTCACAAAGAAGAAATATCCCAAACATATCAGTCTTTGTCCTGCTCTGGGGCAGTCCAGCACCGAAATGCTAGGCAATACTCCTCTGAGCAAGAGAACCAACAGCAACCCCAGACAAGTGTTTTGGTCTGGTTGAACCTCATCAGTAGGGTGTAGCTGTGCCTCTCTAAGAATAGTGAGCAAGGGGTCCATGTCTGAATTCCCCTAGTAACTTAGGGTGAGACCCAAAGTTACTTGAAATATGCAAATAACAGGGGGGTCCTGGGAGACTCACGCTGCCAGACCTGAGTCCTTGTTACAAGAGCCTCACCCAGAGTCTTTAGCTCACTATCTTTCACATAGGAGAAATATCCTAAACATATCTGTCTTTGTCCTGCCCTGGGGCAGTCCAGCACCAAAATGCTAGGCAATTCTCCTCTGAACAAGAGTACCAACAGCAACGCCAGACACGTGTTTTGGTCTGGTTGAACCACATCAGTAGGGTGTAGCTGTGCCTCTCTAAGAATAGTGAGCAAAGGGTCCACATCTGGATTCCCCTAGTAACTTAGGGTGAGACCCAAAGTTACTTGAAATATGCAAATAACAGGGGGGGGTCCTGGGAGACTCTCTGCCAGACATGAGTCCTGGTTCCAAGAGCCTTACCCAGAGTCTTTAGCTCACTATCTTTCACAGAGAAGAAATATCCCAAACATATCAGTCTTTGTCCTGCTCTGGGGCAATTCAGCACCGAAATGCTAGGCAATTCTCCTTTGAACAAGAGTACCAACAGCAACCCCAGACACGTTTTTCGGTCTTGTTGAACCTCATCAGTAGGGTGTAGCTGTGCCTTTCTAAGAATAGTGAGCAAGGGGTCCTCGTCTGGATTTCCCTAGTAACTTAGGGGGAGACCCAAAGTTACTTGAAATATGCAAATAACAGGGGGGTCCTGGGAGACTCTCTGCCAGACATGAGTCCTGGTTACAAGAGCCTTACCCACAGTCTTTTGCTTACTATCTTTCACAAAGAAGAAATATCCCAAACATATCAGTCTTTGTCCTGCTCTGGGGCAGTCCAGCACCAAAATGCTAGGCAATACTCCTCTGAACAAGAGTACCAACAGCAACCCCAGACAAGTGTTTTGGTCTGGTTGAACCTCATCAGTAGGGTGTAGCTGTGCCTCTCTAAGAATAGTGAGCAAGGGGTCCATGTCTGGATTCCCCTAGTAACTGAGGGTGAGACCCAAAGTTTCTTGAAATATGCAAATAACAGGGGGGATCCTGGGAGACTCTCTGCCAGACATGAGTCCTGGTTACAAGAGCCTTACCCAGAGTCTTTAGCTCACTATCTTTCACAGAGAAGAAATATCCCAAACATATCAGTCTTTGTCCTGCCCTGGGGCAGTCCAGCACCGAAATTCTAGGCAATTCTCCTCTGAACAAGAGTACCAACCGCAACCCCAGACACGAGTTTCGGTCTGGTTGAACCTCAACAGTAGGGTGTAGCTGTGCCTCTCTGAGAATAGTGAGCAAGGGGTCCACATCTGGATTCACCTAGTAACTTAGGGGTTGACCCAAAGTTACTTGAAATATGCAAATAACAGGGGGGTCCTGGGAGACTCTCTGCCAGACATGAGTCCTGGTTACAAGAGCCTTACCCAGAGTCTTTAGCTTACTATCTTTCACAAAGAAGAAATATCCCAAACATATCAGTCTTTGTCCTGCTCTGGGGCAGTCCAGCACCGAAATGCTAGGCAATACTCCTCCGAACAAGACTACCAACAGCAAACCCAGACACGTTTTTCGGTCTTGTTGAACCTCATCAGTAGGGTGTAGCTGTCTCTTTCTAAGAATAGTGAGCAAGGGTCCTTGTCTAGATTTCCCTAGTAACTTAGGGGTTGACCCAAAGTTACTTGAAATATACAAATAACAGGGGGGTCCTGGGAGACTCTCTGCCAGACATGAGTCCTGGTTACAAGAGCCTTACCCAGAGTCGTTAGCTTACTATCTTTCACAAAGAAGAAATATCCCAAACATATCAGTCTTTGTCCTGCTCTGGGGCAGTCCAGCACCGAAATGCTAGCAATACTCCTCTGAACAAGACTACCAACAGCAACCCCAAACACGTGTTTTGGTCTGGTTGAACCTCATCAGTTGCATGTAGCTGTGCCTCTCTAAGAATAGTGAGCAAGGGGTCCATGTTTGGATTCCCCTAGTAACTTACTGTGAGACCCAAAGTTATTTGAAATATGCAAATAACAGGGGGTCCTGGGAGACTCTCTGCCAGACCTGAGTCCTGGTTACAAGAGCCTTACCCAGAGTATTTAGCTCACTATCTTTCACAGAGGAGAAATATCCTAAACATATCTGTCTTTGACCTGCCCTGGGGCAGTCCAGCACCGAAATGCTAGGAAATTCTCCTCTGAACAAGAGTACCAACAGCAACCCCAGACACATGTTTTGGTCTGGTTGAACCTCATCAGTAGGGTGTAGCTGTGCCTCTCGAAGAATAGTGAGCAAGTGGACCACATCTGGATTCCCCTAGTAACTGAGGGTGAGACCCAAAGTTACTTGAAATATGCAAATAACAGGGGGGGTCCTGGGAGGATCTCTGCCAGACATGAGTCCTGGTTACAAGAGCCTTACCCACAGTCTTTTGCTTACTATCTTTCACAAAGAAGAAATATCCCAAACATATCAGTCTTTGTCCTGCTCTGGGGCAGTCCAGCACCGAAATGCTAGGCAATACTCCTCTGAAGAAGAGAACCAACAGCAACCCCAGACAAGTGTTTTGGTCTGGTTGAACCTCATCAGTAGGGTGTAGCTGTGCCTCTCTAAGAATAGTGAGCAAGGGGTCCATGTCTGAATTCCCCTAGTAACCTAGGTTGAGACCCAAAGTTACTTGAAATATGCAAATAACAGGGGGGTCCTGGGAGACTCACGCTGCCAGACCTGAGTCTTGGTTACAAGAGCCTTACCCAGAGTCTTTAGCTCACTATCTTTCACATAGGAGAAATATCCTAAACATATCTGTCTTTGTCCTGCACTGGGGCAGTCCAGCACCAAAATGCTAGGCAATTCTCCTCTGAACAAGAGTACCAACAGCAACCCCAGACACGTGTTTTGGTCTGGTTGAACCACATCAGTAGTGTGTAGCTGTGCCTCTCTAAGAATAGTGAGCAAGGGGTCCACATCTGGATTCACCAAGTAACTTAGGGTGAGACCCAAAGTTGCTTGAAATATGCAAATAACAGGGGTGGTCCTGGGAAACTCTCTGCCAGACAAGAGTCCTGGTTCCAGGAGCCTTACCCAGAGTCTTTAGCTCACTATCTTTCACAGAGAAGAAATATCCCAAACATATCAGTCTTTGTCCTGCTCTGGGGCAATTCAGCACCGAAATGCTAGGCAATTCCCCTTTGAACAAGAGTACCAACAGCAACCCCAGACACGTTTTTCGGTCTTGTTGAACCTCATCAATAGGGTGTAGCTGTGCCTTTCTAAGAATAGTGAGCAAGGGGTCCTCGTCTGGATTCCCCTAGTAACTTAGGGGGAGACCCAAAGTTACTTGAAATATGCAAATAACAGGGGGGTCCTGGGAGACACTCTGCCAGACATGAGTCCTGGTTACAAGAGCCTTGCCCAGAGTCTTTAGCTTACTATCTTTCACAAAGAAGAAATATCCCAAACATATCAGTCTTTGTCCTGCTCTGGGGCAGTCCAGCACCGAAATGCTAGGCAATACTCCTCTGAACAAGAGAACCAACAGCAACCCCAGACACATGTTTTGGTCTGGTTGAACCTCATCAGTAGGGTGTAGCTGTGCCTCTCGAAGAATAGTGAGCAAGTGGACCACATCTGGATTCCCCTAGTAACTGAGGGTGAGACCCAAAGTTACTTGAAATATGCAAATAACAGGGGGGGTCCTGGGAGACTCACGCTGCCAGACCTGAGTCCTGGTTACAAGAGCCTTACCCAGAGTCTTTATCTCACTATCTTTCACATAGGAGAAATATCCCAAACATATCAGTCTTTGTCCTGCTCTGGGGCAGTCCAGCACCGAAATGCTAGGCAATACTCCTCTGAACAAGAGAACCAACAGCAACCCCAGACAAGTGTTTTGGTCTGGTTGAACCTCATCAGTAGGGTGTAGCTGTGCCTCTCTAAGAATAGTGAGCAAGGGGTCCATGTCTGAATTCCCCTAGTAACTTAGGGTGAGACCCAAAGTTACTTGAAATATGCAAATAACAGGGGGGTCCTGGGAGACTCACGCTGCCAGACCTGAGTCCTGGTTACAAGAGCCTTACCCAGAGTCTTTAGCTCACTATCTTTCACAGAGAAGAAATATCCCATACATATCTGTCTTTGTCCTGCCCTGGGGCAGTCCAGCACCAAAATGCTAGGCAATTCTCCTCTGAACAAGAGTACCAACAGCAACCCCAGACACGTGTTTTGGTCTGGTTGAACCACATCAGTAGTGTGTAGCTGTGCCTCTCTAGGAATAGTGAGCAAGTGGACCACATCTGGATTCCCCTAGTAACTGAGGGTGAGACCCAAAGTTACTTGAAATATATAAAATAACAGGGGGGGTCCTGGGAGACTCTCTGCCAGACATGAGTCCTGGTTACAAGAGCCTTACCCAGAGTCTTTAGCTCACTATCTTTCACAGAGAAGAAATATCCCAAACATATCAGTCTTTGTCCTGCCCTGGGGCAGTCCAGCACCGAAATTCTAGGCAATTCTCCTCTGAACAAGAGTACCAACAGCAACCCCAGACACATGTTTCGGTCTGGTTGAACCTCAACAGTAGGGTGTAGCTGTGCCTCTCTAAGAATAGTGAGCAAGGGGTCCACATCTGGATTCACCTAGTAACTTAGGGTGAGACCCAAAGTTACTTGAAATATGCAAATAACAGGGGTGGTCCTGGGAAACTCTCTGCCAGACAAGAGTCCTGGTTCCAGGAGCCTTACCCAGAGTCTTTAGCTCACTATCTTTCACAGAGAAGAAATATCCCAAACATATCAGTCTTTGTCCTGCTCTGGGGCAATTCAGCACCGAAAGGCTAGGCAATTCTCCTTTGAACAAGAGTACCAACAGCAACCCCAGACACGTTTTTAGGTCTTGTTGAACCTCATCAGTAGGGTGGAGCTGTGTCTTTCTAAGAATAGTGAGCAAGGGGTCCTCGTCTGGATTCCCCTAGTAACTTAGGGGGAGACCCAAAGTTACTTGAAATATGCAAATAACAGGGGGGTCCTAGGAGACACTCTGCCAGACATGAGTCCTGGTTACAAGAGCCTTACCCAGAGTCTTTAGCTCACTATCTTTCACAGAGAAGAAATATCCCAAACATATCAGTCTTTGTCCTGCTCTGGGGCAGTCCAGCACCGAAATGCTAGGCAATACTCCTCTGAACAAGAGTACCAACAGCAACCCCAGACACGTGTTTTGGTCTGGTTGAACCTCATCAGTTGGGTGTAGCTGTGCCTCTCTAAGAATAGTGAGCAAAGGGTCCACATCTGGATTCCCCTAGTAACTTAGGGTGAGACCCAAAGTTACTTGAAATATGCAAATAACAGGGGGGTCCTGGGAGACTCTCTGCCAGACATGAGTCCTGGTTCCAAGAGCCTTACCCAGAGTCTTTAGCTCACTATCTTTCACAGAGAAGAAATATCCCAAACATATCAGTCTTTGTCCTGCTCTGGGGCAATTCAGCACCAAAATGCTAGGCAATTCTCCTTTGAACAAGAGTACCAACAGCAACCCCAGACATGTTTTTCGGTCTTGTTGAACCTCATCAGTAGGGTGTAGCTGTGCCTTTCTAAGAATAGTGAGCAAGGGGTCCTCGTCTGGATTTACCTAGTAACTTAGGGGGAGACCCAAAGTTACTTGAAATATGCAAATAACAGGGGGGTCCTGGGAGACTCTCTGCCAGACATGAGTCCTGGTTACAAGGGCCTTACCCACAGTCTTTTGCTTACTATCTTTCACAAAGAAGAAATATCCCAAACATATCAGTCTTTGTCCTGCTCTGGGGCAATTCAGCACCGAAATGCTAGGCAATTCTGCTTTGAACAAGAGTACCAACAGCAACCCCAGACACATGTTTCGGTCTGGTTGAACCTCAACAGTAGGGTGTAGCTGTGCCTCTCTAAGAATAGTGAGCAAGGGGTCCACATCTGGATTCACCTAGTAACTTAGGGTGAGACCCAAAGTTACTTGAAATATGCAAATAACAGGGGTGGTCCTGGGAAACTCTCTGCCAGACAAGAGTCCTGGTTCCAGGAGCCTTACCCAGAGTCTTTAGCTCACTATCTTTCACAGAGAAGAAATATCCCAAACATATCAGTCTTTGTCCTGCTCTGGGGCAATTCAGCACCGAAATGCTAGGCAATTCTCCTTTGAACAAGAGTACCAACAGCAACCCCAGACACGTTTTTCGGTCTTGTTGAACCTCATCAGTAGGGTGGAGCTGTGTCTTTCTAAGAATAGTGAGCAAGGGGTCCTCGTCTGGATTCCCCTAGTAACTTAGGGGGAGACCCAAAGTTACTTGAAATATGCAAATAACAGGGGGGTCCTAGGAGACACTCTGCCAGACATGAGTCCTGGTTACAAGAGCCTTACCCAGAGTCTTTAGCTCACTATCTTTCACAGAGAAGAAATATCCCAAACATATCAGTCTTTGTCCTGCTCTGGGGCAATTCAGCACCGAAATGCTAGGCAATTCTGCTTTGAACAAGAGTACCAACAGCAACCCCAGACACGTGTTTTGGTCTGGTTGAACCTCATCAGTTGGGTGTAGCTGTGCCTCTCTAAGAATAGTGAGCAAAGGGTCCACATCTGGATTCCCCTAGTAACTTAGGGTGAGACCCAAAGTTACTTGAAATATGCAAATAACAGGGGGGTCCTGGGAGACTCTCTGCCAGACATGAGTCCTGGTTCCAAGAGCCTTACCCAGAGTCTTTAGCTCACTATCTTTCACAGAGAAGAAATATCCCAAACATATCAGTCTTTGTCCTGCTCTGGGGCAATTCAGCACCAAAATGCTAGGCAATTCTCCTTTGAACAAGAGTACCAACAGCAACCCCAGACATGTTTTTCGGTCTTGTTGAACCTCATCAGTAGGGTGTAGCTGTGCCTTTCTAAGAATAGTGAGCAAGGGGTCCTCGTCTGGATTTACCTAGTAACTTAGGGGGAGACCCAAAGTTACTTGAAATATGCAAATAACAGGGGGGTCCTGGGAGACTCTCTGCCAGACATGAGTCCTGGTTACAAGGGCCTTACCCACAGTCTTTTGCTTACTATCTTTCACAAAGAAGAAATATCCCAAACATATCAGTCTTTGTCCTGCTCTGGGGCAATTCAGCACCGAAATGCTAGGCAATTCTGCTTTGAACAAGAGTACCAACAGCAACCCCAGACACGTTTTTCGGTCTTGTTGAACCTCATCAGTAGGGTGTAGCTGTGCCTTTCTAAGAATAGTGAGCAAGGGGTCCATGTCTGAATTCCACTAGTAACTTAGGGTGAGACCCAAAGTTACTTGAAATATGCAAATAACAGGGGGGTCCTGGGAGACTCTCTGCCAGACATGAGTCCTGGTTACAAGCGCCTTACCCAGAGTCTTTAGCTCACTATCTTTCACAGAGAAGAAATATCCCAAACATATCAGTCTTTGTCCTGCCCTGGGGCAGTCCAGCACCGAAATTCTAGGCAATTCTCCTGTGAACAAGAGTCCCAACAGCAACCCCAGACACGTGTTTCGGTCTGATTGAACCTTAACAGTAGGGTGTAGCTGTGCCTCTCTAAGAATAGTGAGCAAGGGGTCCACATCTGGATTCACCTAGTAACTTAGGGTGAGACCCAAAGTTACTTGAAATATGCAAATAACAGGGGTGGTCCTGGGAAACTCTCTGCCAGACAAGAGTCCTGGTTCCAGGAGCCTTACTGAGAGTCTTTAGCTCACTATCTTTCACAGAGAAGAAATATCCCAAACATATCAGTCTTTGTCCTGCCCTGGGGCAGTCCACCACCGAAATGCTAGGCAATTCTCCTCTGAACAAGAGTACCAACAGCAACCCCAGACACATGTTTTGGTCTGGTTGAACCTCATCAGTAGGGTGTAGCTGTGCCTCTCGAAGAATAGTGAGCAAGTGGACCACATCTGGATTCCCCTAGTAACTGAGGGTGAGACCCAAAGTTACTTGAAATATGCAAATAACAGGGGGGGTCCTGGGAGGCTCTCTGCCAGACATGAGTCCTGGTTAAAAGAGCCTTACCCAGAGTCTTTAGCTCACTATCTTTCACAGAGAAGAAATATCCCAAACATATCAGTCTTTGTCCTGCCCTGGGGCAGTCCACCACCAAAATGCTAGGCAATTCTCCTCTGAACAAGAGTACCAACAGCAACCCCTGACACGTGTTTCGGTCTGGTTGAACCTCATCAGTAGGGTGTAGCTGTGCCTTTCTAAGAATAGTGAGCAAGGGGACCACATCTGGATTCCTCTACTAATTTAGGGTGAGACCCAAAGTTACTTGAAATATGCAAATAACAGGGAGGGTCCTGGGAGACTCTCTGCCAGACATGAGTCCTGGTTCCAAGAGCCTTACCCAGAGTCTTTAGCTCACTATCTTTCACAGAGAAGAAATATCCCAAACATATCAATCTTTGTCCTGCCCTGGGGCAGTCCAGCACCGAAATGCTAGGCAATTCTCCTCTGAACAAGAGTACCAACAGCAACCCCAGACATGTGTTTTGGTCAGGTTGAACCTCATCAGTAGGGTGTAGCTGTGCCTCTCTAAGAATAGTGACCAAGGGTTCTACGTCTGGATTCCCCTAGTAATTTATGGTGAGACCCAAAGTTACTTGAAATATGCAAATAACAGGGCGGGTCCTGGGAGACTCTCTGCCAGACGTGAGTCCTGGTTGCAAGAGCCTTACCCAGAGTCCTTAGCTCACTATCTTTCACAGAGAAGAAATATCCCAAACATATCAGTTTTTGTCCTGCCCTGGGGAAGTCCAGCACCAAAATGCTAGGCAATTCTCCTCTGAACAAGAGTACCAACAGCAACCCCAGACACGTTTTTCGGTCTTGTTGAACCTCATCAGTAGGGTGTTGCTGTGCCTCTCTAAGAATAGTGAGCAAAGGGTCCACATCTGGATTCCACTAGTAACTTAGGGTGAGACCCAAAGTTACTTGAAATATGCAAATAACAGGGGGGGGTCCTGGGAGACTCTCTGCCAGACATGAGTCCTGGTTCCAAGAGCCTTACCCAGAGTCTTTAGCTCACTATCTTTCACAGAGAAGAAATATCCCAAACATATCAGTCTTTGTCCTGCTCTGGGGCAATTCAGCACCGAAATGCTAGGCAATTCTCCTTTGAACAAGAGTACCAACAGCAACCCCAGACACGTTTTTCGGTCTTGTTGAACCTCATCAGTAGGGTGTAGCTGTGCCTTTCTAAGAATAGTGAGCAAGGGGTCCTCGTCTGGATTTCCCTAGTAACTTAGGGGGAGACCCAAAGTTACTTGAAATATGCAAATAACAGGGGGGTCCTGGGAGACTCTCTGCCAGACATGAGTCCTGGTTACAAGAGCCTTACCCAGAGTCTTTAGCTTACTATCTTTCACAAAGAAGAAATATCCGAAACATATCAGTCTTTGTCCTGCTCTGGGGCAGTCCAGCACCAAAATGCTAGGCAATACTCCTCTGAACAAGAGTACCAACAGCAACCCCAGACAAGTGTTTTGGTCTGGTTGAACCTCATCAGTAGGGTGTAGCTGTGCCTCTCTAAGAATAGTGAGCAAGGGGTCCATGTCTGGATTCCCCTAGTAACTGAGGGTGAGACCCAAAGTTTCTTGAAATATGCAAATAACAGGGGGGATCCTGGGAGACTCTCTGCCAGACATGAGTCCTGGTTACAAGAGCCTTACCCAGAGTCTTTAGCTCACTATCTTTCACAGAGAAGAAATATCCCAAACATATCAGTCTTTGTCCTGCTCTGGGGCAATTCAGCACCGAAATTCTAGGCAATTCTCCTCTGAACAAGAATACCAACAGCAACCCCAGACACGAGTTTCGGTCTGGTTGAACCTCAACAGTAGGGTGTAGCTGTGCCTCTCTGAGAATAGTGAGCAAGGGGTCCACATCTGGATTCACCTAGTAACTTAGGGGTTGACCCAAAGTTACTTGAAATATGCAAATAACAGGGGGGTCCTGGGAAACTCTCTGCCAGACAAGAGTCCTGGTTCCAGGAGCCTTACCCAGAGTCTTTAGCTCACTATCTTTCACAGAGAAGAAATATCCCAAACATATCAGTCTTTGTCCTGCTCTGGGGCAATTCAGCACCGAAATGCTAGGCAATTCTCCTTTGAACAAGAGTACCAACAGCAACCCCAGACACGTTTTTCGGTCTTGTTGAACCTCATCAATAGGGTGTAGCTGTGCCTTTCTAAGAATAGTGAGCAAGGGGTCCTCATCTGGATTCCCCTAGTAACTTAGGGGGAGACCCAAAGTTACTTGAAATATGCAAATAACCGGGGGGTCCTGGGAGACACTCTGCCAGACATGAGTCCTGGTTACAAGAGCCTTGCCCAGAGTCTTTAGCTTACTATCTTTCACAAAGAAGAAATATCCCAAACATATCAGTCTTTGTCCTGCTCTGGGGCAGTCCAGCACCGAAATGCTAGCAATACTCCTCTGAACAAGACTACCAACAGCAACCCCAAACACGTGTTTTGGTCTGGTTGAACCTCATCAGTTGCATGTAGCTGTGCCTCTCTAAGAATAGTGAGCAAGGGGTCCATGTTTGGATTCCCCTAGTAACTTACTGTGAGACCCAAAGTTATTTGAAATATGCAAATAACAGGGGGTCCTGGGAGACTCTCTGCCAGACCTGAGTCCTGGTTCCAGGAGCCTTACCCAGAGTCTTTAGCTCACTATCTTTCACAGAGGAGAAATATCCCAAACATATCAGTCTTTGTCCTGCTCTGGGGCAATTCAGCACCGAAATGCTAGGCAATTCTCCTTTGAACAAGAGTACCAACAGCAACCCCAGACACGTTTTTCGGTCTTGTTGAACCTCATCAATAGGGTGTAGCTGTGCCTTTCTAAGAATAGTGAGCAAGGGGTCCTCGTCTGGATTCCCCTAGTAACTTAGGGGGAGACCCAAAGTTACTTGAAATATGCAAATAACAGGGGGGTCCTGGGAGACACTCTGCCAGACATGAGTCCTGGTTACAAGAGCCTTGCCCAGAGTCTTTAGCTTACTATCTTTCACAAAGAAGAAATATCCCAAACATATCAGTCTTTGTCCTGCTCTGGGGCAGTCCAGCACCGAAATGCTAGGCAATACTCCTCTGAACAAGAGAACCAACAGCAACCCCAGACAAGTGTTTTGGTCTGGTTGAACCTCATCAGTAGGGTGTAGCTGTGCCTCTCTAAGAATAGTGAGCAAGGGGTCCATGTCTGAATTCCCCTAGTAACTTAGGGTGAGACCCAAAGTTACTTGAAATATGCAAATAACAGGGGGGTCCTGGGAGACTCACGCTGCCAGACCTGAGTCCTGGTTACAAGAGCCTTACCCAGAGTCTTTAGCTCACTATCTTTCACAGAGAAGAAATATCCCATACATATCTGTCTTTGTCCTGCCCTGGGGTAGTCCAGCACCAAAATGCTAGGCAATTCTCCTCTGAACAAGAGTACCAACAGCAACCCCAGACACATGTTTTGGTCTGGTTGAACCTCATCAGTAGGGTGTAGCTGTGCCTCTCGAAGAATAGTGAGCAAGTGGACCACATCTGGATTCCCCTAGTAACTGAGGGTGAGACCCAAAGTTACTTGAAATATGCAAATAACAGGGGGGGTCCTGGGAGACTCACGTGCCAGACCTGAGTCCTGGTTACAAGAGCCTTACCCAGAGTCTTTAGCTCACTATCTTTCACATAGGAGAAATATCCCAAACATATCAGTCTTTGTCCTGCTCTGGGGCAGTCCAGCACCGAAATGCTAGGCAATACTCCTCTGAACAAGAGAACCAACAGCAACCCCAGACAAGTGTTTTGGTCTGGTTGAACCTCATCAGTAGGGTGTAGCTGTGCCTCTCTAAGAATAGTGAGCAAGGGGTCCATGTCTGAATTCCCCTAGTAACTTAGGGTGAGACCCAAAGTTACTTGAAATATGCAAATAACAGGGGGGTCCTGGGAGACTCACGCTGCCAGACCTGAGTCCTGGTTACAAGAGCCTTACCCAGAGTCTTTAGCTCACTATCTTTCACAGAGAAGAAATATCCCAAACATATCAGTCTTTGTCCTGCCCTGGGGCAGTCCAGCACCGAAATTCTAGGCAATTCTCCTCTGAACAAGAGTACCAACAGCAACCCCAGACACATGTTTTGGTCTGGTTGAACCACATCAGTAGTGTGTAGCTGTGCCTCTCTAGGAATAGTGAGCAAGTGGACCACATCTGGATTCCCCTAGTAACTGAGGGTGAGACCCAAAGTTACTTGAAATATATAAAATAACAGGGGGGGTCCTGGGAGACTCTCTGCCAGACATGAGTCCTGGTTACAAGAGCCTTACCCAGAGTCTTTAGCTCACTATCTTTCACAGAGAAGAAATATCCCAAACATATCAGTCTTTGTCCTGCCCTGGGGCAGTCCAGCACCGAAATTCTAGGCAATTCTCCTCTGAACAAGAGTACCAACAGCAACCCCAGACACATGTTTCGGTCTGGTTGAACCTCAACAGTAGGGTGTAGCTGTGCCTCTCTAAGAATAGTGAGCAAGGGGTCCACATCTGGATTCACCTAGTAACTTAGGGTGAGACCCAAAGTTACTTGAAATATGCAAATAACAGGGGTGGTCCTGGGAAACTCTCTGCCAGACAAGAGTCCTGGTTCCAGGAGCCTTACCCAGAGTCTTTAGCTCACTATCTTTCACAGAGAAGAAATATCCCAAACATATCAGTCTTTGTCCTGCTCTGGGGCAATTCAGCACCGAAATGCTAGGCAATTCTCCTTTGAACAAGAGTACCAACAGCAACCCCAGACACGTTTTTCGGTCTTGTTGAACCTCATCAGTAGGGTGTAGCTGTGCCTTTCTAAGAATAGTGAGCAAGGGGTCCTCGTCTGGATTCCCCTAGTAACTTAGGGGGAGACCCAAAGTTACTTGAAATATGCAAATAACAGGGGGGTCCTAGGAGACACTCTGCCAGACATGAGTCCTGGTTACAAGAGCCTTACCCAGAGTCTTTAGCTCACTATCTTTCACAGAGAAGAAATATCCCAAACATATCAGTCTTTGTCCTGCTCTGGGGCAATTCAGCACCGAAATGCTAGGCAATTCTCCTTTGAACAAGAGTACCAACAGCAACCCCAGACACGTTTTTCGGTCTTGTTGAACCTCATCAGTAGGGTGTAGCTGTGCCTTTCTAAGAATAGTGAGCAAGGGGTCCTCGTCTGGATTCCCCTAGTAACTTAGGGGGAGACCCAAAGTTACTTGAAATATGCAAATACCAGGGGGGTCCTAGGAGACACTCTGCCAGACATGAGTCCTGGTTACAAGAGCCTTACCCAGAGTCTTTAGCTCACTATCTTTCACAGAGAAGAAATATCCCAAACATATCAGTCTTTGTCCTGCTCTGGGGCAATTCAGCACCAAAATGCTAGGCAATTCTCCTTTGAACAAGAGTACCAACAGCAACCCCAGACACGTTTTTCGGTCTTGTTGAACCTCATCAGTAGGGTGTAGCTGTGCCTTTCTAAGAATAGTGAGCAAGGGGTCCTCGTCTGGATTTACCTAGTAACTTAGGGGGAGACCCAAAGTTACTTGAAATATGCAAATAACAGGGGGGTCCTGGGAGACTCTCTGCCAGACATGAGTCCTGGTTACAAGGGCCTTACCCACAGTCTTTTGCTTACTATCTTTCACAAAGAAGAAATATCCCAAACATATCAGTCTTTTTCCTGCTCTGGGGCAATTCAGCACCGAAATGCTAGGCAATTCTGCTTTGAACAAGAGTACCAACAGCAACCCCAGACACGTTTTTCGGTCTTGTTGAACCTCATCAATAGGGTGTAGCTGTGCCTTTCTAAGAATAGTGAGCAAGGGGTCCATGTCTGAATTCCCCTAGTAACTTAGGGTGAGACCCAAAGTTACTTGAAATATGCAAATAACAGGGGGGTCCTGGGAGACTCTCTGCCAGACATGAGTCCTGGTTACAAGCGCCTTACCCAGAGTCTTTAGCTCACTATCTTTCACAGAGAAGAAATATCCCAAACATATCAGTCTTTGTCCTGCCCTGGGGCAGTCCAGCACCGAAATTCTAGGCAATTCTCCTGTGAACAAGAGTCCCAACAGCAACCCCAGACACGTGTTTCGGTCTGATTGAACCTCAACAGTAGGGTGTAGCTGTGCCTCTCTAAGAATACTGAGCAAGGGGTCCACATCTGGATTCACCTAGTAACTTAGGGTGAGACCCAAAGTTACTTGAAATATGCAAATAACAGGGGTGGTCCTGGGAAACTCTCTGCCAGACAAGAGTCCTGGTTCCAGGAGCCTTACTGAGAGTCTTTAGCTCACTATCTTTCACAGAGAAGAAATATCCCATACATATCTGTCTTTGTCCTGCCCTGGGGTAGTCCAGCACCAAAATGCTAGGCAATTCTCCTCTGAACAAGAGTACCAACAGCAACCCCAGACACATGTTTTGGTCTGGTTGAACCTCATCAGTAGGGTGTAGCTGTGCCTCTCGAAGAATAGTGAGCAAGTGGACCACATCTGGATTCCCCTAGTAACTGAGGGTGAGACCCAAAGTTACTTGAAATATGCAAATAACAGGGGGGGTCCTGGGAGACTCACGCTGCCAGACCTGAGTCCTGGTTACAAGAGCCTTACCCAGAGTCTTTAGCTCACTATCTTTCACATAGGAGAAATATCCCAAACATATCAGTCTTTGTCCTGCTCTGGGGCAGTCCAGCACCGAAATGCTAGGCAATACTCCTCTGAACAAGAGTACCAACAGCAACCCCAGACACATGTTTTGGTCTGGTTGAACCTCATCAGTAGGGTGTAGCTGTGCCTCTCGAAGAATAGTGAGCAAGTGGACCACATCTGGATTCCCCTAGTAACTGAGGGTGAGACCCAAAGTTACTTGAAATATGCAAATAACAGGGGGGGTCCTGGGAGACTCACGCTGCCAGACCTGAGTCCTGGTTACAAGAGCCTTACCCAGAGTCTTTAGCTCACTATCTTTCACAGAGAAGAAATATCCCATACATATCTGTCTTTGTCCTGCCCTGGGGCAGTCCAGCACCAAAATGCTAGGCAATTCTCCTCTGAACAAGAGTACCAACAGCAACCCCAGACACGTGTTTTGGTCTGGTTGAACCACATCAGTAGTGTGTAGCTGTGCCTCTCTAGGAATAGGGAGCAAGTGGACCACATCTGGATTCCCCTAGTAACTGAGGGTGAGACCCAAAGTTACTTGAAATATATAAAATAACAGGGGGGGTCCTGTGAGACTCTCTGCCAGACATGAGTCCTGGTTACAAGAGCCTTACCCAGAGTCTTTAGCTCACTATCTTTCACAGAGAAGAAATATCCCAAACATATCAGTCTTTGTCCTGCCCTGGGGCAGTCCAGCACCGAAATTCTAGGCAATTCTCCTCTGAACAAGAGTACCAACAGCAACCCCAGACACATGTTTCGGTCTGGTTGAACCTCAACAGTAGGGTGTAGCTGTGCCTCTCTAAGAATAGTGAGCAAGGGGTCCACATCTGGATTCACCTAGTAACTTAGGGTGAGACCCAAAGTTACTTGAAATATGCAAATAACAGGGGTGGTCCTGGGAAACTCTCTGCCAGACAAGAGTCCTGGTTCCAGGAGCCTTACCCAGAGTCTTTAGCTCACTATCTTTCACAGAGAAGAAATATCCCAAACATATCAGTCTTTGTCCTGCTCTGGGGCAATTCAGCACCGAAATGCTAGGCAATTCTCCTTTGAACAAGAGTACCAACAGCAACCCCAGACACGTTTTTCGGTCTTGTTGAACCTCATCAGTAGGGTGTAGCTGTGCCTTTCTAAGAATAGTGAGCAAGGGGTCCTCGTCTGGATTCCCCTAGTAACTTAGGGGGAGACCCAAAGTTACTTGAAATATGCAAATAACAGGGGGGTCCTAGGAGACACTCTGCCAGACATGAGTCCTGGTTACAAGAGCCTTACCCAGAGTCTTTAGCTCATTATCTTTCACAGGGAAGAAATATCCCAAACATATCAGTCTTTGTCCTGCTCTGGGGCAGTCCAGCACCGAAATGCTAGGCAATACTCCTCTGAACAAGAGTACCAACAGCAACCCCAGACACGTGTTTTGGTCTGGTTGAACCTCATCAGTTGGGTGTAGCTGTGCCTCTCTAAGAATAGTGAGCAAAGGGTCCACATCTGGATTCCCCTAGTAACTTAGGGTGAGACCCAAAGTTACTTGAAATATGCAAATAACAGGGGGGTCCTGGAAGACTCTCTGCCAGACATGAGTCCTGGTTCCAAGAGCCTTACCCAGAGTCTTTAGCTCACTATCTTTCACAGAGAAGAAATATCCCAAACATATCAGTCTTTGTCCTGCTCTGGGGCAATTCAGCAACAAAATGCTAGGCAATTCTCCTTTGAACAAGAGTACCAACAGCAACCCCAGACACGTTTTTCGGTCTTGTTGAACCTCATCAGTAGGGTGTAGCTGTGCCTTTCTAAGAATAGTGAGCAAGGGGTCCTCGTCTGGATTTACCTAGTAACTTAGGGGGAGACCCAAAGTTACTTGAAATATGCAAATAACAGGGGGGTCCTGGGAGACTCTCTGCCAGACATGAGTCCTGGTTACAAGGGCCTTACCCACAGTCTTTTGCTTACTATCTTTCACAAAGAAGAAATATCCCAAACATATCAGTCTTTTTCCTGCTCTGGGGCAATTCAGCACCGAAATGCTAGGCAATTCTGCTTTGAACAAGAGTACCAACAGCAACCCCAGACACGTTTTTCGGTCTTGTTGAACCTCATCAGTAGGGTGTAGCTGTGCCTTTCTAAGAATAGTGAGCAAGGGGTCCATGTCTGAATTCCCCTAGTAACTTAGGGTGAGACCCAAAGTTACTTGAAATATGCAAATAACAGGGGGGTCCTGGGAGACTCTCTGCCAGACATGAGTCCTGGTTACAAGCGCCTTACCCAGAGTCTTTAGCTCACTATCTTTCACAGAGAAGAAATATCCCAAACATATCAGTCTTTGTCCTGCCCTGGGGCAGTCCAGCACCGAAATTCTAGGCAATTCTCCTGTGAACAAGAGTCCCAACAGCAACCCCAGACACGTGTTTCGGTCTGATTGAACCTCAACAGTAGGGTGTAGCTGTGCCTCTCTAAGAATAGTGAGCAAGGGGTCCACATCTGGATTCACCTAGTAACTTAGGGTGAGACCCAAAGTTACTTGAAATATGCAAATAACAGGGGTGGTCCTGGGAAACTCTCTGCCAGACAAGAGTCCTGGTTCCAGGAGCCTTACTGAGAGTCTTTAGCTCACTATCTTTCACAGAGAAGAAATATCCCAAACATATCAGTCTTTGTCCTGCCCTGGGGCAGTCCACCACCGAAATGCTAGGCAATTCTCCTCTGAACAAGAGTACCAACAGCAACCCCAGACACATGTTTTGGTCTGGTTGAACCTCATCAGTAGGGTGTAGCGGTGCCTCTCGAAGAATAGTGAGCAAGTGGACCACATCTGGATTCCCCTAGTAACTGAGGGTGAGACCCAAAGTTACTTGAAATATGCAAATAACAGGGGGGGTCCTGGGAGGCTCTCTGCCAGACATGAGTCCTGGTTAAAAGAGCCTTACCCAGAGTCTTTAGCTCACTATCTTTCACAGAGAAGAAATATCCCAAACATATCAGTCTTTGTCCTGCCCTGGGGCAGTCCACCACCAAAATGCTAGGCAATTCTCCTCTGAACAAGAGTACCAACAGCAACCCCCGACACGTGTTTCGGTCTGGTTGAACCTCATCAGTAGGGTGTAGCTGTGCCTTTCTAAGAATAGTGAGCAAGGGGACCACATCTGGATTCCTCTACTAATTTAGGGTGAGACCCAAAGTTACTTGAAATATGCAAATAACAGGGAGGGTCCTGGGAGACTCTCTGCCAGACATGAGTCCTGGTTTCAAGAGCCTTACCCAGAGTCTTTAGCTCACTATCTTTCACAGAGAAGAAATATCCCAAACTTATCAATCTTTGTCCTGCCCTGGGGCAGTCCAGCACCGAAATGCTAGGCAATTCTCCTCTGAACAAGAGTACCAACAGCAACCCCAGACATGTGTTTTGGTCAGGTTGAACCTCATCAGTAGGGTGTAGCTGTGCCTCTCTAAGAATAGTGACCAAGGGTTCTACGTCTGGATTCCCCTAGTAATTTATGGTGAGACCCAAAGTTACTTGAAATATGCAAATAACAGGGCGGGTCCTGGGAGACTCTCTGCCAGACGTGAGTCCTGGTTGCAAGAGCCTTACCCAGAGTCCTTAGCTCACTATCTTTCACAGAGAAGAAATATCCCAAACATATCAGTTTTTGTCCTGCCCTGGGAAGTCCAGCACCAAAATGCTAGGCAATTCTCCTCTGAACAAGAGTACCAACAGCAACCCCAGACACGTGTTTCAGTCTGGTTGAACCTCAACAGTAGGGTGTAGCTGTGCCTCTCTAAGAATAGTGAGCAAGGGGTCCACATCTGGATTCACCTAGTAACTTAGGGTGAGACCCAAAGTTACTTGAAATATGCAAATAACAGGGGGGGTTTTGGGAGACTCTCTGCCAGACATGAGTCCTGGTTACAAGAGCCTTACCCAGAGCCTTTAGCTCACTATCTTTCACAGAGAAGAAATATCCCAAACATATCAGTCTTTGTCCTGCCCTGGGGCAGTCCAGCACCGAAATGCTAGGCAATTCTCCTCTGAACAAGAGTACCAACAGCAACCCCAGACACGTTTTTCGGTCTTGTTGAACCTCATCAGTAGGGTGTTGCTGTGCCTCTCTAAGAATAGTGAGCAAAGGGTCCACATCTGGATTCCCCTAGTAACTTAGGGTGAGACCCAAAGTTACTTGAAATATGCAAATAACAGGGGGGGGGTCCTGGGAGACTCTCTGCCAGACATGAGTCCTGGTTCCAAGAGCCTTACCCAGAGTCTTTAGCTCACTATCTTTCACAGAGAAGAAATATCCCAAACATATCAGTCTTTGTCCTGCTCTGGGGCAATTCAGCACCGAAATGCTAGGCAATTCTCCTTTGAACAAGAGTCCCAACAGCAACCCCAGACACGTTTTTCGGTCTTGTTGAACCTCATCAGTAGGGTGTAGCTGTGCCTTTCTAAGAATAGTGAGCAAGGGGTCCTCGTCTGGATTTCCCTAGTAACTTAGGGGGAGACCCAAAGTTACTTGAAATATGCAAATAACAGGGGGGTCCTGGGAGACTCTCTGCCAGACATGAGTCCTGGTTACAAGAGCCTTACCCACAGTCTTTTGCTTACTATCTTTCACAAAGAAGAAATATCCCAAACATATCAGTCTTTGTCCTGCTCTGGGGCAGTCCAGCACCAAAATGCTAGGCAATACTCCTCTGAACAAGAGTACCAACAGCAACCCCAGACAAGTGTTTTGGTCTGGTTGAACCTCATCAGTAGGGTGTAGCTGTGCCTCTCTAAGAATAGTGAGCAAGGGGTCCATGTCTGGATTCCCCTAGTAACTGAGGGTGAGACCCAAAGTTTCTTGAAATATACAAATAACAGGGGGGTCCTGGGAGACTCTCTGCCAGACATGAGTCCTGGTTACAAGAGCCTTACCCAGAGTCTTTAGCTTACTATCTTTCACAAAGAAGAAATATCCCAAACATATCAGTCTTTGTCCTGCTCTGGGGCAGTCCAGCACCGAAATGCTAGCAATACTCCTCTGAACAAGACTACCAACAGCAACCCCAAACACGTGTTTTGGTCTGGTTGAACCTCATCAGTTGCATGTAGCTGTGCCTCTCTAAGAATAGTGAGCAAGGGGTCCATGTTTGGATTCCCCTAGTAACTTACTGTGAGACCCAAAGTTATTTGAAATATGCAAATAACAGGGGGTCCTGGGAGACTCTCTGCCAGACCTGAGTCCTGGTTACAAGAGCCTTACCCAGAGTCTTTAGCTTACTATCTTTCACAGAGAAGAAATATCCCAAACATATCAGTCTTTGTCCTGCCCTGGGGCAGTCCAGCACCGAAATTCTAGGCAATTCTCATCTGAACAAGAGTACCAACAGCAACCCCAGACACGAGTTTCGGTCTGGTTGAACCTCAACAGTAGGGTGTAGCTGTGCCTCTCTGAGAATAGTGAGCAAGGGGTCCACATCTGGATTCACCTAGTAACTTAGGGGTTGACCCAAAGTTACTTGAAATATGCAAATAACAGGGGGGTCCTGGGAGACTCTCTGCCAGACATGAGTCCTGGTTACAAGAGCCTTACCCAGAGTCTTTAGCTTACTATCTTTCACAAAGAAGAAATATCCCAAACATATCAGTCTTTGTCCTGCTCTGGGGCAGTCCAGCACCGAAATGCTAGGCAATACTCCTCCGAACAAGACTACCAACAGCAAACCCAGACACGTTTTTCGGTCTTGTTGAACCTCATCAGTAGGGTGTAGCTGTCTCTTTCTAAGAATAGTGAGCAAGGGTCCTTGTCTAGATTTCCCTAGTAACTTAGGGGTTGACCCAAAGTTACTTGAAATATACAAATAACAGGGGGGTCCTGGGAGACTCTCTGCCAGACATGAGTCCTGGTTACAAGAGCCTTACCCAGAGTCTTTAGCTTACTATCTTTCACAAAGAAGAAATATCCCAAACATATCAGTCTTTGTCCTGCTCTGGGGCAGTCCAGCACCGAAATGCTAGCAATACTCCTCTGAACAAGACTACCAACAGCAACCCCAAACACGTGTTTTGGTCTGGTTGAACCTCATCAGTTGCATGTAGCTGTGCCTCTCTAAGAATAGTGAGCAAGGGGTCCATGTTTGGATTCCCCTAGTAACTTACTGTGAGACCCAAAGTTATTTGAAATATGCAAATAACAGGGGGGTCCTGGGAGACTCTCTGCCAGACCTGAGTCCTGGTTACAAGAGCCTTACCCAGAGTATTTAGCTCACTATCTTTCACAGAGGAGAAATATCCTAAACATATCTGTCTTTGACCTGCCCTGGGGCAGTCCAGCACCGAAATGCTAGGAAATTCTCCTCTGAACAAGAGTACCAACAGCAACCCCAGACACATGTTTTGGTCTGGTTGAACCTCATCAGTAGGGTGTAGCTGTGCCTCTCGAAGAATAGTGAGCAAGTGGACCACATCTGGATTCCCCTAGTAACTGAGGGTGAGACCCAAAGTTACTTGAAATATGCAAATAACAGGGGGGGTCCTGGGAGGATCTCTGCCAGACATGAGTCCTGGTTAAAAGAGCCTTACCCAGAGTCTTTAGCTCACTATCTTTCACAGAGAAGAAATATCCCAAACATATCAGTCTTTGTCCTGCCCTGGGGCAGTCCACCACCAAAATGCTAGGCAATTCTCCTCTGAACAAGAGTACCAACAGCAACCCCCGACACTTGTTTCGGTCTGGTTGAACCTCATCAGTAGGGTGTAGCTGTGCCTTTCTAAGAATAGTGAGCAAGGGGACCACATCTGGATTCCTCTACTAATTTAGGGTGAGACCCAAAGTTACTTGAAATATGCAAATAACAGGGAGGGTCCTGGGAGACTCTCTGCCAGACATGAGTCCTGGTTTCAAGAGCCTTACCCAGAGTCTTTAGCTCACTATCTTTCACAGAGAAGAAATATCCCAAACATATCAATCTTTGTCCTGCCCTGGGGCAGTCCAGCACCGAAATGCTAGGCAATTCTCCTCTGAACAAGAGTACCAACAGCAACCCCAGACATGTGTTTTGGTCAGGTTGAACCTCATCAGTAGGGTGTAGCTGTGCCTCTCTAAGAATAGTGACCAAGGGTTCTACGTCTGGATTCCCCTAGTAATTTATGGTGAGACCCAAAGTTACTTGAAATATGCAAATAACAGGGCGGGTCCTGGGAGACTCTCTGCCAGACGTGAGTCCTGGTTGCAAGAGCCTTACCCAGAGTCCTTAGCTCACTATCTTTCACAGAGAAGAAATATCCCAAACATATCAGTCTTTGTCCTGCTCTGGGGCAGTCCAGCACCAAAATGCTAGGCAATACTCCTCTGAACAAGAGTACCAACAGCAACCCCAGACAAGTGTTTTGGTCTGGTTGAACCTCATCAGTAGGGTGTAGCTGTGCCTCTCTAAGAATAGTGAGCAAGGGGTCCATGTCTGGATTCCCCTAGTAACTGAGGGTGAGACCCAAAGTTTCTTGAAATATGCAAATAACAGGGGGGATCCTGGGAGACTCTCTGCCAGACATGAGTCCTGGTTACAAGAGCCTTACCCAGAGTCTTTAGCTCACTATCTTTCACAGAGAAGAAATATCCCAAACATATCAGTCTTTGTCCTGCTCTGGGGCAATTCAGCACCGAAATTCTAGGCAATTCTCCTCTGAACAAGAATACCAACAGCAACCCCAGACACGAGTTTCGGTCTGGTTGAACCTCAACAGTAGGGTGTAGCTGTGCCTCTCTGAGAATAGTGAGCAAGGGGTCCACATCTGGATTCACCTAGTAACTTAGGGGTTGACCCAAAGTTACTTGAAATATGCAAATAACAGGGGGGTCCTGGGAGACTCTCTGCCAGACATGAGTCCTGGTTACAAGAGCCTTACCCAGAGTCTTTAGCTTACTATCTTTCACAAAGAAGAAATATCCCAAACATATCAGTCTTTGTCCTGCTCTGGGGCAGTCCAGCACCGAAATGCTAGGCAATACTCCTCCGAACAAGACTACCAACAGCAAACCCAGACACGTTTTTCGGTCTTGTTGAACCTCATCAGTAGGGTGTAGCTGTCTCTTTCTAAGAATAGTGAGCAAGGGTCCTTGTCTAGATTTCCCTAGTAACTTAGGGGTTGACCCAAAGTTACTTGAAATATACAAATAACAGGGGGGTCCTGGGAGACTATCTGCCAGACATGAGTCCTGGTTACAAGAGCCTTACCCAGAGTCTTTAGCTTACTATCTTTCACAAAGAAGAAATATCCGAAACATATCAGTCTTTGTCCTGCTCTGGGGCAGTCCAGCACCAAAATGCTAGGCAATACTCCTCTGAACAAGAGTACCAACAGCAACCCCAGACAAGTGTTTTGGTCTGGTTGAACCTCATCAGTAGGGTGTAGCTGTGCCTCTCTAAGAATAGTGAGCAAGGGGTCCATGTCTGAATTCCCCTAGTAACCTAGGTTGAGACCCAAAGTTACTTGAAATATGCAAATAACAGGGGGGTCCTGGGAGACTCACGCTGCCAGACCTGAGTCTTGGTTACAAGAGCCTTACCCAGAGTCTTTAGCTCACTATCTTTCACATAGGAGAAATATCCTAAACATATCTGTCTTTGTCCTGCACTGGGGCAGTCCAGCACCAAAATGCTAGGCAATTCTCCTCTGAACAAGAGTACCAACAGCAACCCCAGACACGTGTTTTGGTCTGGTTGAACCACATCAGTAGTGTGTAGCTGTGCCTCTCTAAGAATAGTGAGCAAGGGGTCCACATCTGGATTCACCTAGTAACTTAGGGTGAGACCCAAAGTTGCTTGAAATATGCAAATAACAGGGGTGGTCCTGGGAAACTCTCTGCCAGACAAGAGTCCTGGTTCCAGGAGCCTTACCCAGAGTCTTTAGCTCACTATCTTTCACAGAGAAGAAATATCCCAAACATATCAGTCTTTGTCCTGCTCTGGGGCAATTCAGCACCGAAATGCTAGGCAATTCTCCTTTGAACAAGAGTACCAACAGCAACCCCAGACACGTTTTTCGGTCTTGTTGAACCTCATCAATAGGGTGTAGCTGTGCCTTTCTAAGAATAGTGAGCAAGGGGTCCTCATCTGGATTCCCCTAGTAACTTAGGGGGAGACCCAAAGTTACTTGAAATATGCAAATAACCGGGGGGTCCTGGGAGACACTCTGCCAGACATGAGTCCTGGTTACAAGAGCCTTGCCCAGAGTCTTTAGCTTACTATCTTTCACAAAGAAGAAATATCCCAAACATATCAGTCTTTGTCCTGCTCTGGGGCAGTCCAGCACCGAAATGCTAGCAATACTCCTCTGAACAAGACTACCAACAGCAACCCCAAACACGTGTTTTGGTCTGGTTGAACCTCATCAGTTGCATGTAGCTGTGCCTCTCTAAGAATAGTGAGCAAGGGGTCCATGTTTGGATTCCCCTAGTAACTTACTGTGAGACCCAAAGTTATTTGAAATATGCAAATAACAGGGGGGTCCTGGGAGACTCTCTGCCAGACCTGAGTCCTGGTTCCAGGAGCCTTACCCAGAGTCTTTAGCTCACTATCTTTCACAGAGGAGAAATATCCCAAACATATCAGTCTTTGTCCTGCTCTGGGGCAATTCAGCACCGAAATGCTAGGCAATTCTCCTTTGAACAAGAGTACCAACAGCAACCCCAGACACGTTTTTTCGGTCTTGTTGAACCTCATCAATAGGGTGTAGCTGTGCCTTTCTAAGAATAGTGAGCAAGGGGTCCTCGTCTGGATTCCCCTAGTAACTTAGGGGGAGACCCAAAGTTACTTGAAATATGCAAATAACAGGGGGGTCCTGGGAGACACTCTGCCAGACATGAGTCCTGGTTACAAGAGCCTTGCCCAGAGTCTTTAGCTTACTATCTTTCACAAAGAAGAAATATCCCAAACATATCAGTCTTTGTCCTGCTCTGGGGCAGTCCAGCACCGAAATGCTAGGCAATACTCCTCTGAACAAGAGAACCAACAGCAACCCCAGACAAGTGTTTTGGTCTGGTTGAACCTCATCAGTAGGGTGTAGCTGTGCCTCTCTAAGAATAGTGAGCAAGGGGTCCATGTCTGAATTCCCCTAGTAACTTAGGGTGAGACCCAAAGTTACTTGAAATATGCAAATAACAGGGGGGTCCTGGGAGACTCACGCTGCCAGACCTGAGTCCTGGTTACAAGAGCCTTACCCAGAGTCTTTAGCTCACTATCTTTCACAGAGAAGAAATATCCCATACATATCTGTCTTTGTCCTGCCCTGGGGTAGTCCAGCACCAAAATGCTAGGCAATTCTCCTCTGAACAAGAGTACCAACAGCAACCCCAGACACATGTTTTGGTCTGGTTGAACCTCATCAGTAGGGTGTAGCTGTGCCTCTCGAAGAATAGTGAGCAAGTGGACCACATCTGGATTCCCCTAGTAACTGAGGGTGAGACCCAAAGTTACTTGAAATATGCAAATAACAGGGGGGGTCCTGGGAGACTCACGTGCCAGACCTGAGTCCTGGTTACAAGAGCCTTACCCAGAGTCTTTAGCTCACTATCTTTCACATAGGAGAAATATCCCAAACATATCAGTCTTTGTCCTGCTCTGGGGCAGTCCAGCACCGAAATGCTAGGCAATACTCCTCTGAACAAGAGAACCAACAGCAACCCCAGACAAGTGTTTTGGTCTGGTTGAACCTCATCAGTAGGGTGTAGCTGTGCCTCTCTAAGAATAGTGAGCAAGGGGTCCATGTCTGAATTCCCCTAGTAACTTAGGGTGAGACCCAAAGTTACTTGAAATATGCAAATAACAGGGGGGTCCTGGGAGACTCACGCTGCCAGACCTGAGTCCTGGTTACAAGAGCCTTACCCAGAGTCTTTAGCTCACTATCTTTCACAGAGAAGAAATATCCCAAACATATCAGTCTTTGTCCTGCCCTGGGGCAGTCCAGCACCGAAATTCTAGGCAATTCTCCTCTGAACAAGAGTACCAACAGCAACCCCAGACACATGTTTTGGTCTGGTTGAACCACATCAGTAGTGTGTAGCTGTGCCTCTCTAGGAATAGTGAGCAAGTGGACCACATCTGGATTCCCCTAGTAACTGAGGGTGAGACCCAAAGTTACTTGAAATATATAAAATAACAGGGGGGGTCCTGGGAGACTCTCTGCCAGACATGAGTCCTGGTTACAAGAGCCTTACCCAGAGTCTTTAGCTCACTATCTTTCACAGAGAAGAAATATCCCAAACATATCAGTCTTTGTCCTGCCCTGGGGCAGTCCAGCACCGAAATTCTAGGCAATTCTCCTCTGAACAAGAGTACCAACAGCAACCCCAGACACATGTTTCGGTCTGGTTGAACCTCAACAGTAGGGTGTAGCTGTGCCTCTCTAAGAATAGTGAGCAAGGGGTCCACATCTGGATTCACCTAGTAACTTAGGGTGAGACCCAAAGTTACTTGAAATATGCAAATAACAGGGGTGGTCCTGGGAAACTCTCTGCCAGACAAGAGTCCTGGTTCCAGGAGCCTTACCCAGAGTCTTTAGCTCACTATCTTTCACAGAGAAGAAATATCCCAAACATATCAGTCTTTGTCCTGCTCTGGGGCAATTCAGCACCGAAATGCTAGGCAATTCTCCTTTGAACAAGAGTACCAACAGCAACCCCAGACACGTTTTTCGGTCTTGTTGAACCTCATCAGTAGGGTGTAGCTGTGCCTTTCTAAGAATAGTGAGCAAGGGGTCCTCGTCTGGATTCCCCTAGTAACTTAGGGGGAGACCCAAAGTTACTTGAAATATGCAAATAACAGGGGGGTCCTAGGAGACACTCTGCCAGACATGAGTCCTGGTTACAAGAGCCTTACCCAGAGTCTTTAGCTCACTATCTTTCACAGAGAAGAAATATCCCAAACATATCAGTCTTTGTCCTGCTCTGGGGCAATTCAGCACCGAAATGCTAGGCAATTCTCCTTTGAACAAGAGTACCAACAGCAACCCCAGACACGTTTTTCGGTCTTGTTGAACCTCATCAGTAGGGTGTAGCTGTGCCTTTCTAAGAATAGTGAGCAAGGGGTCCTCGTCTGGATTCCCCTAGTAACTTAGGGGGAGACCCAAAGTTACTTGAAATATGCAAATACCAGGGGGGTCCTAGGAGACACTCTGCCAGACATGAGTCCTGGTTACAAGAGCCTTACCCAGAGTCTTTAGCTCACTATCTTTCACAGAGAAGAAATATCCCAAACATATCAGTCTTTGTCCTGCTCTGGGGCAATTCAGCACCAAAATGCTAGGCAATTCTCCTTTGAACAAGAGTACCAACAGCAACCCCAGACACGTTTTTCGGTCTTGTTGAACCTCATCAGTAGGGTGTAGCTGTGCCTTTCTAAGAATAGTGAGCAAGGGGTCCTCGTCTGGATTTACCTAGTAACTTAGGGGGAGACCCAAAGTTACTTGAAATATGCAAATAACAGGGGGGTCCTGGGAGACTCTCTGCCAGACATGAGTCCTGGTTACAAGGGCCTTACCCACAGTCTTTTGCTTACTATCTTTCACAAAGAAGAAATATCCCAAACATATCAGTCTTTTTCCTGCTCTGGGGCAATTCAGCACCGAAATGCTAGGCAATTCTGCTTTGAACAAGAGTACCAACAGCAACCCCAGACACGTTTTTCGGTCTTGTTGAACCTCATCAATAGGGTGTAGCTGTGCCTTTCTAAGAATAGTGAGCAAGGGGTCCATGTCTGAATTCCCCTAGTAACTTAGGGTGAGACCCAAAGTTACTTGAAATATGCAAATAACAGGGGGGTCCTGGGAGACTCTCTGCCAGACATGAGTCCTGGTTACAAGCGCCTTACCCAGAGTCTTTAGCTCACTATCTTTCACAGAGAAGAAATATCCCAAACATATCAGTCTTTGTCCTGCCCTGGGGCAGTCCAGCACCGAAATTCTAGGCAATTCTCCTGTGAACAAGAGTCCCAACAGCAACCCCAGACACGTGTTTCGGTCTGATTGAACCTCAACAGTAGGGTGTAGCTGTGCCTCTCTAAGAATACTGAGCAAGGGGTCCACATCTGGATTCACCTAGTAACTTAGGGTGAGACCCAAAGTTACTTGAAATATGCAAATAACAGGGGTGGTCCTGGGAAACTCTCTGCCAGACAAGAGTCCTGGTTCCAGGAGCCTTACTGAGAGTCTTTAGCTCACTATCTTTCACAGAGAAGAAATATCCCATACATATCTGTCTTTGTCCTGCCCTGGGGTAGTCCAGCACCAAAATGCTAGGCAATTCTCCTCTGAACAAGAGTACCAACAGCAACCCCAGACACATGTTTTGGTCTGGTTGAACCTCATCAGTAGGGTGTAGCTGTGCCTCTCGAAGAATAGTGAGCAAGTGGACCACATCTGGATTCCCCTAGTAACTGAGGGTGAGACCCAAAGTTACTTGAAATATGCAAATAACAGGGGGGGTCCTGGGAGACTCACGCTGCCAGACCTGAGTCCTGGTTACAAGAGCCTTACCCAGAGTCTTTAGCTCACTATCTTTCACATAGGAGAAATATCCCAAACATATCAGTCTTTGTCCTGCTCTGGGGCAGTCCAGCACCGAAATGCTAGGCAATACTCCTCTGAACAAGAGTACCAACAGCAACCCCAGACACATGTTTTGGTCTGGTTGAACCTCATCAGTAGGGTGTAGCTGTGCCTCTCGAAGAATAGTGAGCAAGTGGACCACATCTGGATTCCCCTAGTAACTGAGGGTGAGACCCAAAGTTACTTGAAATATGCAAATAACAGGGGGGGTCCTGGGAGACTCACGCTGCCAGACCTGAGTCCTGGTTACAAGAGCCTTACCCAGAGTCTTTAGCTCACTATCTTTCACAGAGAAGAAATATCCCATACATATCTGTCTTTGTCCTGCCCTGGGGCAGTCCAGCACCAAAATGCTAGGCAATTCTCCTCTGAACAAGAGTACCAACAGCAACCCCAGACACGTGTTTTGGTCTGGTTGAACCACATCAGTAGTGTGTAGCTGTGCCTCTCTAGGAATAGGGAGCAAGTGGACCACATCTGGATTCCCCTAGTAACTGAGGGTGAGACCCAAAGTTACTTGAAATATATAAAATAACAGGGGGGGTCCTGTGAGACTCTCTGCCAGACATGAGTCCTGGTTACAAGAGCCTTACCCAGAGTCTTTAGCTCACTATCTTTCACAGAGAAGAAATATCCCAAACATATCAGTCTTTGTCCTGCCCTGGGGCAGTCCAGCACCGAAATTCTAGGCAATTCTCCTCTGAACAAGAGTACCAACAGCAACCCCAGACACATGTTTCGGTCTGGTTGAACCTCAACAGTAGGGTGTAGCTGTGCCTCTCTAAGAATAGTGAGCAAGGGGTCCACATCTGGATTCACCTAGTAACTTAGGGTGAGACCCAAAGTTACTTGAAATATGCAAATAACAGGGGTGGTCCTGGGAAACTCTCTGCCAGACAAGAGTCCTGGTTCCAGGAGCCTTACCCAGAGTCTTTAGCTCACTATCTTTCACAGAGAAGAAATATCCCAAACATATCAGTCTTTGTCCTGCTCTGGGGCAATTCAGCACCGAAATGCTAGGCAATTCTCCTTTGAACAAGAGTACCAACAGCAACCCCAGACACGTTTTTCGGTCTTGTTGAACCTCATCAGTAGGGTGTAGCTGTGCCCTTCTAAGAATAGTGAGCAAGGGGTCCTCGTCTGGATTCCCCTAGTAACTTAGGGGGAGACCCAAAGTTACTTGAAATATGCAAATAACAGGGGGGTCCTAGGAGACACTCTGCCAGACATGAGTCCTGGTTACAAGAGCCTTACCCAGAGTCTTTAGCTCACTATCTTTCACAGGGAAGAAATATCCCAAACATATCAGTCTTTGTCCTGCTCTGGGGCAGTCCAGCACCGAAATGCTAGGCAATACTCCTCTGAACAAGAGTACCAACAGCAACCCCAGACACGTGTTTTGGTCTGGTTGAACCTCATCAGTTGGGTGTAGCTGTGCCTCTCTAAGAATAGTGAGCAAAGGGTCCACATCTGGATTCCCCTAGTAACTTAGGGTGAGACCCAAAGTTACTTGAAATATGCAAATAACAGGGGGGTCCTGGAAGACTCTCTGCCAGACATGAGTCCTGGTTCCAAGAGCCTTACCCAGAGTCTTTAGCTCACTATCTTTCACAGAGAAGAAATATCCCAAACATATCAGTCTTTGTCCTGCTCTGGGGCAATTCAGCACCAAAATGCTAGGCAATTCTCCTTTGAACAAGAGTACCAACAGCAACCCCAGACACGTTTTTCGGTCTTGTTGAACCTCATCAGTAGGGTGTAGCTGTGCCTTTCTAAGAATAGTGAGCAAGGGGTCCTCGTCTGGATTTACCTAGTAACTTAGGGGGAGACCCAAAGTTACTTGAAATATGCAAATAACAGGGGGGTCCTGGGAGACTCTCTGCCAGACATGAGTCCTGGTTACAAGGGCCTTACCCACAGTCTTTTGCTTACTATCTTTCACAAAGAAGAAATATCCCAAACATATCAGTCTTTTTCCTGCTCTGGGGCAATTCAGCACCGAAATGCTAGGCAATTCTGCTTTGAACAAGAGTACCAACAGCAACCCCAGACACGTTTTTCGGTCTTGTTGAACCTCATCAGTAGGGTGTAGCTGTGCCTTTCTAAGAATAGTGAGCAAGGGGTCCATGTCTGAATTCCCCTAGTAACTTAGGGTGAGACCCAAAGTTACTTGAAATATGCAAATAACAGGGGGGTCCTGGGAGACTCTCTGCCAGACATGAGTCCTGGTTACAAGCGCCTTACCCAGAGTCTTTAGCTCACTATCTTTCACAGAGAAGAAATATCCCAAACATATCAGTCTTTGTCCTGCCCTGGGGCAGTCCAGCACCGAAATTCTAGGCAATTCTCCTGTGAACAAGAGTCCCAACAGCAACCCCAGACACGTGTTTCGGTCTGATTGAACCTCAACAGTAGGGTGTAGCTGTGCCTCTCTAAGAATAGTGAGCAAGGGGTCCACATCTGGATTCACCTAGTAACTTAGGGTGAGACCCAAAGTTACTTGAAATATGCAAATAACAGGGGTGGTCCTGGGAAACTCTCTGCCAGACAAGAGTCCTGGTTCCAGGAGCCTTACTGAGAGTCTTTAGCTCACTATCTTTCACAGAGAAGAAATATCCCAAACATATCAGTCTTTGTCCTGCCCTGGGGCAGTCCACCACCGAAATGCTAGGCAATTCTCCTCTGAACAAGAGTACCAACAGCAACCCCAGACACATGTTTTGGTCTGGTTGAACCTCATCAGTAGGGTGTAGCTGTGCCTCTCGAAGAATAGTGAGCAAGTGGACCACATCTGGATTCCCCTAGTAACTGAGGGTGAGACCCAAAGTTACTTGAAATATGCAAATAACAGGGGGGGTCCTGGGAGGCTCTCTGCCAGACATGAGTCCTGGTTAAAAGAGCCTTACCCAGAGTCTTTAGCTCACTATCTTTCACAGAGAAGAAATATCCCAAACATATCAGTCTTTGTCCTGCCCTGGGGCAGTCCACCACCAAAATGCTAGGCAATTCTCCTCTGAACAAGAGTACCAACAGCAACCCCCGACACGTGTTTCGGTCTGGTTGAACCTCATCAGTAGGGTGTAGCTGTGCCTTTCTAAGAATAGTGAGCAAGGGGACCACATCTGGATTCCTCTACTAATTTAGGGTGAGACCCAAAGTTACTTGAAATATGCAAATAACAGGGAGGGTCCTGGGAGACTCTCTGCCAGACATGAGTCCTGGTTTCAAGAGCCTTACCCAGAGTCTTTAGCTCACTATCTTTCACAGAGAAGAAATATCCCAAACTTATCAATCTTTGTCCTGCCCTGGGGCAGTCCAGCACCGAAATGCTAGGCAATTCTCCTCTGAACAAGAGTACCAACAGCAACCCCAGACATGTGTTTTGGTCAGGTTGAACCTCATCAGTAGGGTGTAGCTGTGCCTCTCTAAGAATAGTGACCAAGGGTTCTACGTCTGGATTCCCCTAGTAATTTATGGTGAGACCCAAAGTTACTTGAAATATGCAAATAACAGGGCGGGTCCTGGGAGACTCTCTGCCAGACGTGAGTCCTGGTTGCAAGAGCCTTACCCAGAGTCCTTAGCTCACTATCTTTCACAGAGAAGAAATATCCCAAACATATCAGTTTTTGTCCTGCCCTGGGGAAGTCCAGCACCAAAATGCTAGGCAATTCTCCTCTGAACAAGAGTACCAACAGCAACCCCAGACACGTGTTTCAGTCTGGTTGAACCTCAACAGTAGGGTGTAGCTGTGCCTCTCTAAGAATAGTGAGCAAGGGGTCCACATCTGGATTCACCTAGTAACTTAGGGTGAGACCCAAAGTTACTTGAAATATGCAAATAACAGGGGGGGTCCTGGGAGACTCTCTGCCAGACATGAGTCCTGGTTACAAGAGCCTTACCCAGAGCCTTTAGCTCACTATCTTTCACAGAGAAGAAATATCCCAAACATATCAGTCTTTGTCCTGCCCTGGGGCAGTCCAGCACCGAAATGCTAGGCAATTCTCCTCTGAACAAGAGTACCAACAGCAACCCCAGACACGTTTTTCGGTCTTGTTGAACCTCATCAGTAGGGTGTTGCTGTGCCTCTCTAAGAATAGTGAGCAAAGGGTCCACATCTGGATTCCCCTAGTAACTTAGGGTGAGACCCAAAGTTACTTGAAATATGCAAATAACAGGGGGGGGGTCCTGGGAGACTCTCTGCCAGACATGAGTCCTGGTTCCAAGAGCCTTACCCAGAGTCTTTAGCTCACTATCTTTCACAGAGAAGAAATATCCCAAACATATCAGTCTTTGTCCTGCTCTGGGGCAATTCAGCACCGAAATGCTAGGCAATTCTCCTTTGAACAAGAGTCCCAACAGCAACCCCAGACACGTTTTTCGGTCTTGTTGAACCTCATCAGTAGGGTGTAGCTGTGCCTTTCTAAGAATAGTGAGCAAGGGGTCCTCGTCTGGATTTCCCTAGTAACTTAGGGGGAGACCCAAAGTCACTTGAAATATGCAAATAACAGGGGGGTCCTGGGAGACTCTCTGCCAGACATGAGTCCTGGTTACAAGAGCCTTACCCACAGTCTTTTGCTTACTATCTTTCACAAAGAAGAAATATCCCAAACATATCAGTCTTTGTCCTGCTCTGGGGCAGTCCAGCACCAAAATGCTAGGCAATACTCCTCTGAACAAGAGTACCAACAGCAACCCCAGACAAGTGTTTTGGTCTGGTTGAACCTCATCAGTAGGGTGTAGCTGTGCCTCTCTAAGAATAGTGAGCAAGGGGTCCATGTCTGGATTCCCCTAGTAACTGAGGGTGAGACCCAAAGTTTCTTGAAATATACAAATAACAGGGGGGTCCTGGGAGACTCTCTGCCAGACATGAGTCCTGGTTACAAGAGCCTTACCCAGAGTCTTTAGCTTACTATCTTTCACAAAGAAGAAATATCCCAAACATATCAGTCTTTGTCCTGCTCTGGGGCAGTCCAGCACCGAAATGCTAGCAATACTCCTCTGAACAAGACTACCAACAGCAACCCCAAACACGTGTTTTGGTCTGGTTGAACCTCATCAGTTGCATGTAGCTGTGCCTCTCTAAGAATAGTGAGCAAGGGGTCCATGTTTGGATTCCCCTAGTAACTTACTGTGAGACCCAAAGTTATTTGAAATATGCAAATAACAGGGGGTCCTGGGAGACTCTCTGCCAGACCTGAGTCCTGGTTACAAGAGCCTTACCCAGAGTCTTTAGCTTACTATCTTTCACAGAGAAGAAATATCCCAAACATATCAGTCTTTGTCCTGCCCTGGGGCAGTCCAGCACCGAAATTCTAGGCAATTCTCATCTGAACAAGAGTACCAACAGCAACCCCAGACACGAGTTTCGGTCTGGTTGAACCTCAACAGTAGGGTGTAGCTGTGCCTCTCTGAGAATAGTGAGCAAGGGGTCCACATCTGGATTCACCTAGTAACTTAGGGGTTGACCCAAAGTTACTTGAAATATGCAAATAACAGGGGGGTCCTGGGAGACTCTCTGCCAGACATGAGTCCTGGTTACAAGAGCCTTACCCAGAGTCTTTAGCTTACTATCTTTCACAAAGAAGAAATATCCCAAACATATCAGTCTTTGTCCTGCTCTGGGGCAGTCCAGCACCGAAATGCTAGGCAATACTCCTCCGAACAAGACTACCAACAGCAAACCCAGACACGTTTTTCGGTCTTGTTGAACCTCATCAGTAGGGTGTAGCTGTCTCTTTCTAAGAATAGTGAGCAAGGGTCCTTGTCTAGATTTCCCTAGTAACTTAGGGGTTGACCCAAAGTTACTTGAAATATACAAATAACAGGGGGGTCCTGGGAGACTCTCTGCCAGACATGAGTCCTGGTTACAAGAGCCTTACCCAGAGTCTTTAGCTTACTATCTTTCACAAAGAAGAAATATCCCAAACATATCAGTCTTTGTCCTGCTCTGGGGCAGTCCAGCACCGAAATGCTAGCAATACTCCTCTGAACAAGACTACCAACAGCAACCCCAAACACGTGTTTTGGTCTGGTTGAACCTCATCAGTTGCATGTAGCTGTGCCTCTCTAAGAATAGTGAGCAAGGGGTCCATGTTTGGATTCCCCTAGTAACTTACTGTGAGACCCAAAGTTATTTGAAATATGCAAATAACAGGGGGGTCCTGGGAGACTCTCTGCCAGACCTGAGTCCTGGTTACAAGAGCCTTACCCAGAGTATTTAGCTCACTATCTTTCACAGAGGAGAAATATCCTAAACATATCTGTCTTTGTCCTGCTCTGGGGCAATTCAGCACCGAAATGCTAGGCAATTCTCCTTTGAACAAGAGTCCCAACAGCAACCCCAGACACGTTTTTCGGTCTTGTTGAACCTCATCAGTAGGGTGTAGCTGTGCCTTTCTAAGAATAGTGAGCAAGGGGTCCTCGTCTGGATTTCCCTAGTAACTTAGGGGGAGACCCAAAGTTACTTGAAATATGCAAATAACAGGGGGGTCCTGGGAGACTCTCTGCCAGACATGAGTCCTGGTTACAAGAGCCTTACCCACAGTCTTTTGCTTACTATCTTTCACAAAGAAGAAATATCCCAAACATATCAGTCTTTGTCCTGCTCTGGGGCAGTCCAGCACCAAAATGCTAGGCAATACTCCTCTGAACAAGAGTACCAACAGCAACCCCAGACAAGTGTTTTGGTCTGGTTGAACCTCATCAGTAGGGTGTAGCTGTGCCTCTCTAAGAATAGTGAGCAAGGGGTCCATGTCTGGATTCCCCTAGTAACTGAGGGTGAGACCCAAAGTTTCTTGAAATATACAAATAACAGGGGGGTCCTGGGAGACTCTCTGCCAGACATGAGTCCTGGTTACAAGAGCCTTACCCAGAGTCTTTAGCTTACTATCTTTCACAAAGAAGAAATATCCCAAACATATCAGTCTTTGTCCTGCTCTGGGGCAGTCCAGCACCGAAATGCTAGCAATACTCCTCTGAACAAGACTACCAACAGCAACCCCAAACACGTGTTTTGGTCTGGTTGAACCTCATCAGTTGCATGTAGCTGTGCCTCTCTAAGAATAGTGAGCAAGGGGTCCATGTTTGGATTCCCCTAGTAACTTACTGTGAGACCCAAAGTTATTTGAAATATGCAAATAACAGGGGGTCCTGGGAGACTCTCTGCCAGACCTGAGTCCTGGTTACAAGAGCCTTACCCAGAGTCTTTAGCTTACTATCTTTCACAGAGAAGAAATATCCCAAACATATCAGTCTTTGTCCTGCCCTGGGGCAGTCCAGCACCGAAATTCTAGGCAATTCTCATCTGAACAAGAGTACCAACAGCAACCCCAGACACGAGTTTCGGTCTGGTTGAACCTCAACAGTAGGGTGTAGCTGTGCCTCTCTGAGAATAGTGAGCAAGGGGTCCACATCTGGATTCACCTAGTAACTTAGGGGTTGACCCAAAGTTACTTGAAATATGCAAATAACAGGGGGGTCCTGGGAGACTCTCTGCCAGACATGAGTCCTGGTTACAAGAGCCTTACCCAGAGTCTTTAGCTTACTATCTTTCACAAAGAAGAAATATCCCAAACATATCAGTCTTTGTCCTGCTCTGGGGCAGTCCAGCACCGAAATGCTAGGCAATACTCCTCCGAACAAGACTACCAACAGCAAACCCAGACACGTTTTTCGGTCTTGTTGAACCTCATCAGTAGGGTGTAGCTGTCTCTTTCTAAGAATAGTGAGCAAGGGTCCTTGTCTAGATTTCCCTAGTAACTTAGGGGTTGACCCAAAGTTACTTGAAATATACAAATAACAGGGGGGTCCTGGGAGACTCTCTGCCAGACATGAGTCCTGGTTACAAGAGCCTTACCCAGAGTCTTTAGCTTACTATCTTTCACAAAGAAGAAATATCCCAAACATATCAGTCTTTGTCCTGCTCTGGGGCAGTCCAGCACCGAAATGCTAGCAATACTCCTCTGAACAAGACTACCAACAGCAACCCCAAACACGTGTTTTGGTCTGGTTGAACCTCATCAGTTGCATGTAGCTGTGCCTCTCTAAGAATAGTGAGCAAGGGGTCCATGTTTGGATTCCCCTAGTAACTTACTGTGAGACCCAAAGTTATTTGAAATATGCAAATAACAGGGGGGTCCTGGGAGACTCTCTGCCAGACCTGAGTCCTGGTTACAAGAGCCTTACCCAGAGTATTTAGCTCACTATCTTTCACAGAGGAGAAATATCCTAAACATATCTGTCTTTGACCTGCCCTGGGGCAGTCCAGCACCGAAATGCTAGGAAATCCTCCTCTGAACAAGAGTACCAACAGCAACCCCAGACACATGTTTTGGTCTGGTTGAACCTCATCAGTAGGGTGTAGCTGTGCCTCTCGAAGAATAGTGAGCAAGTGGACCACATCTGGATTCCCCTAGTAACTGAGGGTGAGACCCAAAGTTACTTGAAATATGCAAATAACAGGGGGGGTCCTGGGAGGATCTCTGCCAGACATGAGTCCTGGTTAAAAGAGCCTTACCCAGAGTCTTTAGCTCACTATCTTTCACAGAGAAGAAATATCCCAAACATATCAGTCTTTGTCCTGCCCTGGGGCAGTCCACCACCAAAATGCTAGGCAATTCTCCTCTGAACAAGAGTACCAACAGCAACCCCCGACACTTGTTTCGGTCTGGTTGAACCTCATCAGTAGGGTGTAGCTGTGCCTTTCTAAGAATAGTGAGCAAGGGGACCACATCTGGATTCCTCTACTAATTTAGGGTGAGACCCAAAGTTACTTGAAATATGCAAATAACAGGGAGGGTCCTGGGAGACTCTCTGCCAGACATGAGTCCTGGTTTCAAGAGCCTTACCCAGAGTCTTTAGCTCACTATCTTTCACAGAGAAGAAATATCCCAAACATATCAATCTTTGTCCTGCCCTGGGGCAGTCCAGCACCGAAATGCTAGGCAATTCTCCTCTGAACAAGAGTACCAACAGCAACCCCAGACATGTGTTTTGGTCAGGTTGAACCTCATCAGTAGGGTGTAGCTGTGCCTCTCTAAGAATAGTGACCAAGGGTTCTACGTCTGGATTCCCCTAGTAATTTATGGTGAGACCCAAAGTTACTTGAAATATGCAAATAACAGGGCGGGTCCTGGGAGACTCTCTGCCAGACGTGAGTCCTGGTTGCAAGAGCCTTACCCAGAGTCCTTAGCTCACTATCTTTCACAGAGAAGAAATATCCCAAACATATCAGTTTTTGTCCTGCCCTGGGGAAGTCCAGCACCAAAATGCTAGGCAATTCTCCTCTGAACAAGAGTACCAACAGCAACCCCAGACACGTGTTTCAGTCTGGTTGAACCTCAACAGTAGGGTGTAGCTGTGCCTCTCTAAGAATAGTGAGCAAGGGGTCCACATCTGGATTCACCTAGTAACTTAGGGTGAGACCCAAAGTTACTTGAAATATGCAAATAACAGGGGGGGTCCTGGGAGACTCTCTGCCAGACATGAGTCCTGGTTACAAGAGCCTTACCCAGAGTCTTTAGCTCACTATCTTTCACAGAGAAGAAATATCCCAAACATATCAGTCTTTGTCCTGCCCTGGGGCAGTCCAGCACCGAAATGCTAGGCAATTCTCCTCTGAACAAGAGTACCAACAGCAACCCCAGACACGTTTTTCGGTCTTGTTGAACCTCATCAGTAGGGTGTTGCTGTGCCTCTCTAAGAATAGTGAGCAAAGGGTCCACATCTGGATTCCCCTAGTAACTTAGGGTGAGACCCAAAGTTACTTGAAATATGCAAATAACAGGGGGGGGGGTCCTGGGAGACTCTCTGCCAGACATGAGTCCTGGTTCCAAGAGCCTTACCCAGAGTCTTTAGCTCACTATCTTTCACAGAGAAGAAATATCCCAAACATATCAGTCTTTGTCCTGCTCTGGGGCAATTCAGCACCGAAATGCTAGGCAATTCTCCTTTGAACAAGAGTCCCAACAGCAACCCCAGACACGTTTTTCGGTCTTGTTGAACCTCATCAGTAGGGTGTAGCTGTGCCTTTCTAAGAATAGTGAGCAAGGGGTCCTCGTCTGGATTTCCCTAGTAACTTAGGGGGAGACCCAAAGTTACTTGAAATATGCAAATAACAGGGGGGTCCTGGGAGACTCTCTTCCAGACATGAGTCCTGGTTACAAGGGCCTTACCCACAGTCTTTTGCTCACTATCTTTCACAGAGAAGAAATATCCCAAACATATCAGTCTTTGTCCTGCTCTGGGGCAATTCAGCACCAAAATGCTAGGCAATTCTCCTTTGAACAAGAGTACCAACAGCAACCCCAGACACGTTTTTCGGTCTTGTTGAACCTCATCAGTAGGGTGTAGCTGTGCCTTTCTAAGAATAGTGAGCAAGGGGTCCTCGTCTGGATTTACCTAGTAACTTAGGGGGAGACCCAAAGTTACTTGAAATATGCAAATAACAGGGGGGTCCTGGGAGACTCTCTGCCAGACATGAGTCCTGGTTACAAGGGCCTTACCCACAGTCTTTTGCTTACTATCTTTCACAAAGAAGAAATATCCCAAACATATCAGTCTTTTTCCTGCTCTGGGGCAATTCAGCACCGAAATGCTAGGCAATTCTGCTTTGAACAAGAGTACCAACAGCAACCCCAGACACGTTTTTCGGTCTTGTTGAACCTCATCAATAGGGTGTAGCTGTGCCTTTCTAAGAATAGTGAGCAAGGGGTCCATGTCTGAATTCCCCTAGTAACTTAGGGTGAGACCCAAAGTTACTTGAAATATGCAAATAACGGGGGGTCCTGGGAGACTCTCTGCCAGACATGAGTCCTGGTTACAAGCGCCTTACCCAGAGTCTTTAGCTCACTATCTTTCACAGAGAAGAAATATCCCAAACATATCAGTCTTTGTCCTGCCCTGGGGCAGTCCAGCACCGAAATTCTAGGCAATTCTCCTGTGAACAAGAGTCCCAACAGCAACCCCAGACACGTGTTTCGGTCTGATTGAACCTCAACAGTACGGTGTAGCTGTGCCTCTCTAAGAATACTGAGCAAGGGGTCCACATCTGGATTCACCTAGTAACTTAGGGTGAGACCCAAAGTTACTTGAAATATGCAAATAACAGGGGTGGTCCTGGGAAACTCTCTGCCAGACAAGAGTCCTGGTTCCAGGAGCCTTACTGAGAGTCTTTAGCTCACTATCTTTCACAGAGAAGAAATATCCCATACATATCTGTCTTTGTCCTGCCCTGGGGTAGTCCAGCACCAAAATGCTAGGCAATTCTCCTCTGAACAAGAGTACCAACAGCATCCCCAGACACATGTTTTGGTCTGGTTGAACCTCATCAGTAGGGTGTAGCTGTGCCTCTCGAAGAATAGTGAGCAAGTGGACCACATCTGGATTCCCCTAGTAACTGAGGGTGAGACCCAAAGTTACTTGAAATATGCAAATAACAGGGGGGGTCCTGGGAGACTCACGCTGCCAGACCTGAGTCCTGGTTACAAGAGCCTTACCCAGAGTCTTTAGCTCACTATCTTTCACATAGGAGAAATATCCCAAACATATCAGTCTTTGTCCTGCTCTGGGGCAGTCCAGCACCGAAATGCTAGGCAATACTCCTCTGAACAAGAGTACCAACAGCAACCCCAGACACATGTTTTGGTCTGGTTGAACCTCATCAGTAGGGTGTAGCTGTGCCTCTCGAAGAATAGTGAGCAAGTGGACCACATCTGGATTCCCCTAGTAACTGAGGGTGAGACCCAAAGTTACTTGAAATATGCAAATAACAGGGGGGGTCCTGGGAGACTCACGCTGCCAGACCTGAGTCCTGGTTACAAGAGCCTTACCCAGAGTCTTTAGCTCACTATCTTTCACAGAGAAGAAATATCCCATACATATCTGTCTTTGTCCTGCCCTGGGGCAGTCCAGCACCAAAATGCTAGGCAATTCTCCTCTGAACAAGAGTACCAACAGCAACCCCAGACACGTGTTTTGGTCTGGTTGAACCACATCAGTAGTGTGTAGCTGTGCCTCTCTAGGAATAGGGAGCAAGTGGACCACATCTGGATTCCCCTAGTAACTGAGGGTGAGACCCAAAGTTACTTGAAATATATAAAATAACAGGGGGGGTCCTGTGAGACTCTCTGCCAGACATGAGTCCTGGTTACAAGAGCCTTACCCAGAGTCTTTAGCTCACTATCTTTCACAGAGAAGAAATATCCCAAACATATCAGTCTTTGTCCTGCCCTGGGGCAGTCCAGCACCGAAATTCTAGGCAATTCTCCTCTGAACAAGAGTACCAACAGCAACCCCAGACACATGTTTCGGTCTGGTTGAACCTCAACAGTAGGGTGTAGCTGTGCCTCTCTAAGAATAGTGAGCAAGGGGTCCACATCTGGATTCACCTAGTAACTTAGGGTGAGACCCAAAGTTACTTGAAATATGCAAATAACAGGGGTGGTCCTGGGAAACTCTCTGCCAGACAAGAGTCCTGGTTCCAGGAGCCTTACCCAGAGTCTTTAGCTCACTATCTTTCACAGAGAAGAAATATCCCAAACATATCAGTCTTTGTCCTGCTCTGGGGCAATTCAGCACCGAAATGCTAGGCAATTCTCCTTTGAACAAGAGTACCAACAGCAACCCCAGACACGTTTTTCGGTCTTGTTGAACCTCATCAGTAGGGTGTAGCTGTGCCTTTCTAAGAATAGTGAGCAAGGGGTCCTCGTCTGGATTCCCCTAGTAACTTAGGGGGAGACCCAAAGTTACTTGAAATATGCAAATAACAGGGGGGTCCTAGGAGACACTCTGCCAGACATGAGTCCTGGTTACAAGAGCCTTACCCAGAGTCTTTAGCTCACTATCTTTCACAGGGAAGAAATATCCCAAACATATCAGTCTTTGTCCTGCTCTGGGGCAGTCCAGCACCGAAATGCTAGGCAATACTCCTCTGAACAAGAGTACCAACAGCAACCCCAGACACGTGTTTTGGTCTGGTTGAACCTCATCAGTTGGGTGTAGCTGTGCCTCTCTAAGAATAGTGAGCAAAGGGTCCACATCTGGATTCCCCTAGTAACTTAGGGTGAGACCCAAAGTTACTTGAAATATGCAAATAACAGGGGGGTCCTGGAAGACTCTCTGCCAGACATGAGTCCTGGTTCCAAGAGCCTTACCCAGAGTCTTTAGCTCACTATCTTTCACAGAGAAGAAATATCCCAAACATATCAGTCTTTGTCCTGCTCTGGGGCAATTCAGCACCAAAATGCTAGGCAATTCTCCTTTGAACAAGAGTACCAACAGCAACCCCAGACACGTTTTTCGGTCTTGTTGAACCTCATCAGTAGGGTGTAGCTGTGCCTTTCTAAGAATAGTGAGCAAGGGGTCCTCGTCTGGATTTACCTAGTAACTTAGGGGGAGACCCAAAGTTACTTGAAATATGCAAATAACAGGGGGGTCCTGGGAGACTCTCTGCCAGACATGAGTCCTGGTTACAAGGGCCTTACCCACAGTCTTTTGCTTACTATCTTTCACAAAGAAGAAATATCCCAAACATATCAGTCTTTTTCCTGCTCTGGGGCAATTCAGCACCGAAATGCTAGGCAATTCTGCTTTGAACAAGAGTACCAACAGCAACCCCAGACACGTTTTTCGGTCTTGTTGAACCTCATCAGTAGGGTGTAGCTGTGCCTTTCTAAGAATAGTGAGCAAGGGGTCCATGTCTGAATTCCCCTAGTAACTTAGGGTGAGACCCAAAGTTACTTGAAATATGCAAATAACAGGGGGGTCCTGGGAGACTCTCTGCCAGACATGAGTCCTGGTTACAAGCGCCTTACCCAGAGTCTTTAGCTCACTATCTTTCACAGAGAAGAAATATCCCAAACATATCAGTCTTTGTCCTGCCCTGGGGCAGTCCAGCACCGAAATTCTAGGCAATTCTCCTCTGAACAAGAGTACCAACAGCAACCCCAGACACATGTTTTGGTCTGGTTGAACCTCATCAGTAGGGTGTAGCTGTGCCTCTCGAAGAATAGTGAGCAAGTGGACCACATCTGGATTCCCCTAGTAACTGAGGGTGAGACCCAAAGTTACTTGAAATATGCAAATAACAGGGGGGGTCCTGGGAGGCTCTCTGCCAGACATGAGTCCTGGTTAAAAGAGCCTTACCCAGAGTCTTTAGCTCACTATCTTTCACAGAGAAGAAATATCCCAAACATATCAGTCTTTGTCCTGCCCTGGGGCAGTCCACCACCAAAATGCTAGGCAATTCTCCTCTGAACAAGAGTACCAACAGCAACCCCCGACACGTGTTTCGGTCTGGTTGAACCTCATCAGTAGGGTGTAGCTGTGCCTTTCTAAGAATAGTGAGCAAGGGGACCACATCTGGATTCCTCTACTAATTTAGGGTGAGACCCAAAGTTACTTGAAATATGCAAATAACAGGGAGGGTCCTGGGAGACTCTCTGCCAGACATGAGTCCTGGTTTCAAGAGCCTTACCCAGAGTCTTTAGCTCACTATCTTTCACAGAGAAGAAATATCCCAAACTTATCAATCTTTGTCCTGCCCTGGGGCAGTCCAGCACCGAAATGCTAGGCAATTCTCCTCTGAACAAGAGTACCAACAGCAACCCCAGACATGTGTTTTGGTCAGGTTGAACCTCATCAGTAGGGTGTAGCTGTGCCTCTCTAAGAATAGTGACCAAGGGTTCTACGTCTGGATTCCCCTAGTAATTTATGGTGAGACCCAAAGTTACTTGAAATATGCAAATAACAGGGCGGGTCCTGGGAGACTCTCTGCCAGACGTGAGTCCTGGTTGCAAGAGCCTTACCCAGAGTCCTTAGCTCACTATCTTTCACAGAGAAGAAATATCCCAAACATATCAGTTTTTGTCCTGCCCTGGGGAAGTCCAGCACCAAAATGCTAGGCAATTCTCCTCTGAACAAGAGTACCAACAGCAACCCCAGACACGTGTTTCAGTCTGGTTGAACCTCAACAGTAGGGTGTAGCTGTGCCTCTCTAAGAATAGTGAGCAAGGGGTCCACATCTGGATTCACCTAGTAACTTAGGGTGAGACCCAAAGTTACTTGAAATATGCAAATAACAGGGGGGGTCCTGGGAGACTCTCTGCCAGACATGAGTCCTGGTTACAAGAGCCTTACCCAGAGCCTTTAGCTCACTATCTTTCACAGAGAAGAAATATCCCAAACATATCAGTCTTTGTCCTGCCCTGGGGCAGTCCAGCACCGAAATGCTAGGCAATTCTCCTCTGAACAAGAGTACCAACAGCAACCCCAGACACGTTTTTCGGTCTTGTTGAACCTCATCAGTAGGGTGTTGCTGTGCCTCTCTAAGAATAGTGAGCAAAGGGTCCACATCTGGATTCCCCTAGTAACTTAGGGTGAGACCCAAAGTTACTTGAAATATGCAAATAACAGGGGGGGGGTCCTGGGAGACTCTCTGCCAGACATGAGTCCTGGTTCCAAGAGCCTTACCCAGAGTCTTTAGCTCACTATCTTTCACAGAGAAGAAATATCCCAAACATATCAGTCTTTGTCCTGCTCTGGGGCAATTCAGCACCGAAATGCTAGGCAATTCTCCTTTGAACAAGAGTCCCAACAGCAACCCCAGACACGTTTTTCGGTCTTGTTGAACCTCATCAGTAGGGTGTAGCTGTGCCTTTCTAAGAATAGTGAGCAAGGGGTCCTCGTCTGGATTTCCCTAGTAACTTAGGGGGAGACCCAAAGTCACTTGAAATATGCAAATAACAGGGGGGTCCTGGGAGACTCTCTGCCAGACATGAGTCCTGGTTACAAGAGCCTTACCCACAGTCTTTTGCTTACTATCTTTCACAAAGAAGAAATATCCCAAACATATCAGTCTTTGTCCTGCTCTGGGGCAGTCCAGCACCAAAATGCTAGGCAATACTCCTCTGAACAAGAGTACCAACAGCAACCCCAGACAAGTGTTTTGGTCTGGTTGAACCTCATCAGTAGGGTGTAGCTGTGCCTCTCTAAGAATAGTGAGCAAGGGGTCCATGTCTGGATTCCCCTAGTAACTGAGGGTGAGACCCAAAGTTTCTTGAAATATACAAATAACAGGGGGGTCCTGGGAGACTCTCTGCCAGACATGAGTCCTGGTTACAAGAGCCTTACCCAGAGTCTTTAGCTTACTATCTTTCACAAAGAAGAAATATCCCAAACATATCAGTCTTTGTCCTGCTCTGGGGCAGTCCAGCACCGAAATGCTAGCAATACTCCTCTGAACAAGACTACCAACAGCAACCCCAAACACGTGTTTTGGTCTGGTTGAACCTCATCAGTTGCATGTAGCTGTGCCTCTCTAAGAATAGTGAGCAAGGGGTCCATGTTTGGATTCCCCTAGTAACTTACTGTGAGACCCAAAGTTATTTGAAATATGCAAATAACAGGGGGTCCTGGGAGACTCTCTGCCAGACCTGAGTCCTGGTTACAAGAGCCTTACCCAGAGTCTTTAGCTTACTATCTTTCACAGAGAAGAAATATCCCAAACATATCAGTCTTTGTCCTGCCCTGGGGCAGTCCAGCACCGAAATTCTAGGCAATTCTCATCTGAACAAGAGTACCAACAGCAACCCCAGACACGAGTTTCGGTCTGGTTGAACCTCAACAGTAGGGTGTAGCTGTGCCTCTCTGAGAATAGTGAGCAAGGGGTCCACATCTGGATTCACCTAGTAACTTAGGGGTTGACCCAAAGTTACTTGAAATATGCAAATAACAGGGGGGTCCTGGGAGACTCTCTGCCAGACATGAGTCCTGGTTACAAGAGCCTTACCCAGAGTCTTTAGCTTACTATCTTTCACAAAGAAGAAATATCCCAAACATATCAGTCTTTGTCCTGCTCTGGGGCAGTCCAGCACCGAAATGCTAGGCAATACTCCTCCGAACAAGACTACCAACAGCAAACCCAGACACGTTTTTCGGTCTTGTTGAACCTCATCAGTAGGGTGTAGCTGTCTCTTTCTAAGAATAGTGAGCAAGGGTCCTTGTCTAGATTTCCCTAGTAACTTAGGGGTTGACCCAAAGTTACTTGAAATATACAAATAACAGGGGGGTCCTGGGAGACTCTCTGCCAGACATGAGTCCTGGTTACAAGAGCCTTACCCAGAGTCTTTAGCTTACTATCTTTCACAAAGAAGAAATATCCCAAACATATCAGTCTTTGTCCTGCTCTGGGGCAGTCCAGCACCGAAATGCTAGCAATACTCCTCTGAACAAGACTACCAACAGCAACCCCAAACACGTGTTTTGGTCTGGTTGAACCTCATCAGTTGCATGTAGCTGTGCCTCTCTAAGAATAGTGAGCAAGGGGTCCATGTTTGGATTCCCCTAGTAACTTACTGTGAGACCCAAAGTTATTTGAAATATGCAAATAACAGGGGGGTCCTGGGAGACTCTCTGCCAGACCTGAGTCCTGGTTACAAGAGCCTTACCCAGAGTATTTAGCTCACTATCTTTCACAGAGGAGAAATATCCTAAACATATCTGTCTTTGTCCTGCTCTGGGGCAATTCAGCACCGAAATGCTAGGCAATTCTCCTTTGAACAAGAGTCCCAACAGCAACCCCAGACACGTTTTTCGGTCTTGTTGAACCTCATCAGTAGGGTGTAGCTGTGCCTTTCTAAGAATAGTGAGCAAGGGGTCCTCGTCTGGATTTCCCTAGTAACTTAGGAGGAGACCCAAAGTTACTTGAAATATGCAAATAACAGGGGGGTCCTGGGAGACTCTCTGCCAGACATGAGTCCTGGTTACAAGAGCCTTACCCACAGTCTTTTGCTTACTATCTTTCACAAAGAAGAAATATCCCAAACATATCAGTCTTTGTCCTGCTCTGGGGCAGTCCAGCACCAAAATGCTAGGCAATACTCCTCTGAACAAGAGTACCAACAGCAACCCCAGACAAGTGTTTTGGTCTGGTTGAACCTCATCAGTAGGGTGTAGCTGTGCCTCTCTAAGAATAGTGAGCAAGGGGTCCATGTCTGGATTCCCCTAGTAACTGAGGGTGAGACCCAAAGTTTCTTGAAATATACAAATAACAGGGGGGTCCTGGGAGACTCTCTGCCAGACATGAGTCCTGGTTACAAGAGCCTTACCCAGAGTCTTTAGCTTACTATCTTTCACAAAGAAGAAATATCCCAAACATATCAGTCTTTGTCCTGCTCTGGGGCAGTCCAGCACCGAAATGCTAGCAATACTCCTCTGAACAAGACTACCAACAGCAACCCCAAACACGTGTTTTGGTCTGGTTGAACCTCATCAGTTGCATGTAGCTGTGCCTCTCTAAGAATAGTGAGCAAGGGGTCCATGTTTGGATTCCCCTAGTAACTTACTGTGAGACCCAAAGTTATTTGAAATATGCAAATAACAGGGGGTCCTGGGAGACTCTCTGCCAGACCTGAGTCCTGGTTACAAGAGCCTTACCCAGAGTCTTTAGCTTACTATCTTTCACAGAGAAGAAATATCCCAAACATATCAGTCTTTGTCCTGCCCTGGGGCAGTCCAGCACCGAAATTCTAGGCAATTCTCATCTGAACAAGAGTACCAACAGCAACCCCAGACACGAGTTTCGGTCTGGTTGAACCTCAACAGTAGGGTGTAGCTGTGCCTCTCTGAGAATAGTGAGCAAGGGGTCCACATCTGGATTCACCTAGTAACTTAGGGGTTGACCCAAAGTTACTTGAAATATGCAAATAACAGGGGGGTCCTGGGAGACTCTCTGCCAGACATGAGTCCTGGTTACAAGAGCCTTACCCAGAGTCTTTAGCTTACTATCTTTCACAAAGAAGAAATATCCCAAACATATCAGTCTTTGTCCTGCTCTGGGGCAGTCCAGCACCGAAATGCTAGGCAATACTCCTCCGAACAAGACTACCAACAGCAAACCCAGACACGTTTTTCGGTCTTGTTGAACCTCATCAGTAGGGTGTAGCTGTCTCTTTCTAAGAATAGTGAGCAAGGGTCCTTGTCTAGATTTCCCTAGTAACTTAGGGGTTGACCCAAAGTTACTTGAAATATACAAATAACAGGGGGGTCCTGGGAGACTCTCTGCCAGACATGAGTCCTGGTTACAAGAGCCTTACCCAGAGTCTTTAGCTTACTATCTTTCACAAAGAAGAAATATCCCAAACATATCAGTCTTTGTCCTGCTCTGGGGCAGTCCAGCACCGAAATGCTAGCAATACTCCTCTGAACAAGACTACCAACAGCAACCCCAAACACGTGTTTTGGTCTGGTTGAACCTCATCAGTTGCATGTAGCTGTGCCTCTCTAAGAATAGTGAGCAAGGGGTCCATGTTTGGATTCCCCTAGTAACTTACTGTGAGACCCAAAGTTATTTGAAATATGCAAATAACAGGGGGGTCCTGGGAGACTCTCTGCCAGACCTGAGTCCTGGTTACAAGAGCCTTACCCAGAGTATTTAGCTCACTATCTTTCACAGAGGAGAAATATCCTAAACATATCTGTCTTTGACCTGCCCTGGGGCAGTCCAGCACCGAAATGCTAGGAAATTCTCCTCTGAACAAGAGTACCAACAGCAACCCCAGACACATGTTTTGGTCTGGTTGAACCTCATCAGTAGGGTGTAGCTGTGCCTCTCGAAGAATAGTGAGCAAGTGGACCACATCTGGATTCCCCTAGTAACTGAGGGTGAGACCCAAAGTTACTTGAAATATGCAAATAACAGGGGGGGTCCTGGGAGGATCTCTGCCAGACATGAGTCCTGGTTAAAAGAGCCTTACCCAGAGTCTTTAGCTCACTATCTTTCACAGAGAAGAAATATCCCAAACATATCAGTCTTTGTCCTGCCCTGGGGCAGTCCACCACCAAAATGCTAGGCAATTCTCCTCTGAACAAGAGTACCAACAGCAACCCCCGACACTTGTTTCGGTCTGGTTGAACCTCATCAGTAGGGTGTAGCTGTGCCTTTCTAAGAATAGTGAGCAAGGGGACCACATCTGGATTCCTCTACTAATTTAGGGTGAGACCCAAAGTTACTTGAAATATGCAAATAACAGGGAGGGTCCTGGGAGACTCTCTGCCAGACATGAGTCCTGGTTTCAAGAGCCTTACCCAGAGTCTTTAGCTCACTATCTTTCACAGAGAAGAAATATCCCAAACATATCAATCTTTGTCCTGCCCTGGGGCAGTCCAGCACCGAAATGCTAGGCAATTCTCCTCTGAACAAGAGTACCAACAGCAACCCCAGACATGTGTTTTGGTCAGGTTGAACCTCATCAGTAGGGTGTAGCTGTGCCTCTCTAAGAATAGTGACCAAGGGTTCTACGTCTGGATTCCCCTAGTAATTTATGGTGAGACCCAAAGTTACTTGAAATATGCAAATAACAGGGCGGGTCCTGGGAGACTCTCTGCCAGACGTGAGTCCTGGTTGCAAGAGCCTTACCCAGAGTCCTTAGCTCACTATCTTTCACAGAGAAGAAATATCCCAAACATATCAGTTTTTGTCCTGCCCTGGGGAAGTCCAGCACCAAAATGCTAGGCAATTCTCCTCTGAACAAGAGTACCAACAGCAACCCCAGACACGTGTTTCAGTCTGGTTGAACCTCAACAGTAGGGTGTAGCTGTGCCTCTCTAAGAATAGTGAGCAAGGGGTCCACATCTGGATTCACCTAGTAACTTAGGGTGAGACCCAAAGTTACTTGAAATATGCAAATAACAGGGGGGGTCCTGGGAGACTCTCTGCCAGACATGAGTCCTGGTTACAAGAGCCTTACCCAGAGTCTTTAGCTCACTATCTTTCACAGAGAAGAAATATCCCAAACATATCAGTCTTTGTCCTGCCCTGGGGCAGTCCAGCACCGAAATGCTAGGCAATTCTCCTCTGAACAAGAGTACCAACAGCAACCCCAGACACGTTTTTCGGTCTTGTTGAACCTCATCAGTAGGGTGTTGCTGTGCCTCTCTAAGAATAGTGAGCAAAGGGTCCACATCTGGATTCCCCTAGTAACTTAGGGTGAGACCCAAAGTTACTTGAAATATGCAAATAACAGGGGGGGGGGGGTCCTGGGAGACTCTCTGCCAGACATGAGTCCTGGTTCCAAGAGCCTTACCCAGAGTCTTTAGCTCACTATCTTTCACAGAGAAGAAATATCCCAAACATATCAGTCTTTGTCCTGCTCTGGGGCAATTCAGCACCGAAATGCTAGGCAATTCTCCTTTGAACAAGAGTCCCAACAGCAACCCCAGACACGTTTTTCGGTCTTGTTGAACCTCATCAGTAGGGTGTAGCTGTGCCTTTCTAAGAATAGTGAGCAAGGGGTCCTCGTCTGGATTTCCCTAGTAACTTAGGGGGAGACCCAAAGTTACTTGAAATATGCAAATAACAGGGGGGTCCTGGGAGACTCTCTGCCAGACATGAGTCCTGGTTACAAGAGCCTTACCCAGAGTCTTTAGCTCACTATCTTTCACAGAGAAGAAATATCCCAAACATATCAGTCTTTGTCCTGCCCTGGGGCAGTCCAGCACCGAAATTCTAGGCAATTCTCATCTGAACAAGAGTACCAACAGCAACCCCAGACACGAGTTTCGGTCTGGTTGAACCTCAACAGTAGGGTGTAGCTGTGCCTCTCTGAGAATAGTGAGCAAGGGGTCCACATCTGGATTCACCTAGTAACTTAGGGGTTGACCCAAAGTTACTTGAAATATACAAATAACAGGGGGGTCCTGGGAGACTCTCTGCCAGACATGAGTCCTGGTTACAAGAGCCTTACCCAGAGTCTTTAGCTTACTATCTTTCACAAAGAAGAAATATCCCAAACATATCAGTCTTTGTCCTGCTCTGGGGCAGTCCAGCACCGAAATGCTAGCAATACTCCTCTGAACAAGACTACCAACAGCAACCCCAAACACGTGTTTTGGTCTGGTTGAACCTCATCAGTTGCATGTAGCTGTGCCTCTCTAAGAATAGTGAGCAAGGGGTCCATGTTTGGATTCCCCTAGTAACTTACTGTGAGACCCAAAGTTATTTGAAATATGCAAATAACAGGGGGTCCTGGGAGACTCTCTGCCAGACCTGAGTCCTGGTTACAAGAGCCTTACCCAGAGTCTTTAGCTTACTATCTTTCACAGAGAAGAAATATCCCAAACATATCAGTCTTTGTCCTGCCCTGGGGCAGTCCAGCACCGAAATTCTAGGCAATTCTCATCTGAACAAGAGTACCAACAGCAACCCCAGACATGAGTTTCGGTCTGGTTGAACCTCAACAGTAGGGTGTAGCTGTGCCTCTCTGAGAATAGTGAGCAAGGGGTCCACATCTGGATTCACCTAGTAACTTAGGGGTTGACCCAAAGTTACTTGAAATATGCAAATAACAGGGGGGTCCTGGGAGACTCTCTGCCAGACATGAGTCCTGGTTACAAGAGCCTTACCCAGAGTCTTTAGCTTACTATCTTTCACAAAGAAGAAATATCCCAAACATATCAGTCTTTGTCCTGCTCTGGGGCAGTCCAGCACCGAAATGCTAGGCAATACTCCTCCGAACAAGACTACCAACAGCAAACCCAGACACGTTTTTCGGTCTTGTTGAACCTCATCAGTAGGGTGTAGCTGTCTCTTTCTAAGAATAGTGAGCAAGGGTCCTTGTCTAGATTTCCCTAGTAACTTAGGGGTTGACCCAAAGTTACTTGAAATATACAAATAACAGGGGGGTCCTGGGAGACTCTCTGCCAGACATGAGTCCTGGTTACAAGAGCCTTACCCAGAGTCTTTAGCTTACTATCTTTCACAAAGAAGAAATATCCCAAACATATCAGTCTTTGTCCTGCTCTGGGGCAGTCCAGCACCGAAATGCTAGCAATACTCCTCTGAACAAGACTACCAACAGCAACCCCAAACACGTGTTTTGGTCTGGTTGAACCTCATCAGTTGCATGTAGCTGTGCCTCTCTAAGAATAGTGAGCAAGGGGTCCATGTTTGGATTCCCCTAGTAACTTACTGTGAGACCCAAAGTTATTTGAAATATGCAAATAACAGGGGGGTCCTGGGAGACTCTCTGCCAGACCTGAGTCCTGGTTACAAGAGCCTTACCCAGAGTATTTAGCTCACTATCTTTCACAGAGGAGAAATATCCTAAACATATCTGTCTTTGACATGCCCTGGGGCAGTCCAGCACCGAAATGCTAGGAAATTCTCCTCTGAACAAGAGTACCAACAGCAACCCCAGACACATGTTTTGGTCTGGTTGAACCTCATCAGTAGGGTGTAGCTGTGCCTCTCGAAGAATAGTGAGCAAGTGGACCACATCTGGATTCCCCTAGTAACTGAGGGTGAGACCCAAAGTTACTTGAAATATGCAAATAACAGGGGGGGTCCTGGGAGGATCTCTGCCAGACATGAGTCCTGGTTACAAGAGCCTTACCCACAGTCTTTTGCTTACTATCTTTCACAAAGAAGAAATATCCCAAACATATCAGTCTTTGTCCTGCTCTGGGGCAGTCCAGCACCGAAATGCTAGGCAATACTCCTCTGAAGAAGAGAACCAACAGCAACCCCAGACAAGTGTTTTGGTCTGGTTGAACCTCATCAGTAGGGTGTAGCTGTGCCTCTCTAAGAATAGTGAGCAAGGGGTCCATGTCTGAATTCCCCTAGTAACCTAGGTTGAGACCCAAAGTTACTTGAAATATGCAAATAACAGGGGGGTCCTGGGAGACTCACGCTGCCAGACCTGAGTCTTGGTTACAAGAGCCTTACCCAGAGTCTTTAGCTCACTATCTTTCACATAGGAGAAATATCCTAAACATATCTGTCTTTGTCCTGCACTGGGGCAGTCCAGCACCAAAATGCTAGGCAATTCTCCTCTGAACAAGAGTACCAACAGCAACCCCAGACACGTGTTTTGGTCTGGTTGAACCACATCAGTAGTGTGTAGCTGTGCCTCTCTAAGAATAGTGAGCAAGGGGTCCACATCTGGATTCACCTAGTAACTTAGGGTGAGACCCAAAGTTGCTTGAAATATGCAAATAACAGGGGTGGTCCTGGGAAACTCTCTGCCAGACAAGAGTCCTGGTTCCAGGAGCCTTACCCAGAGTCTTTAGCTCACTATCTTTCACAGAGAAGAAATATCCCAAACATATCAGTCTTTGTCCTGCTCTGGGGCAATTCAACACCGAAATGCTAGGCAATTCTCCTTTGAACAAGAGTACCAACAGCAACCCCAGACACGTTTTTCGGTCTTGTTGAACCTCATCAATAGGGTGTAGCTGTGCCATTCTAAGAATAGTGAGCAAGGGGTCCTCGTCTGGATTCCCCTAGTAACCTAGGGGGAGACCCAAAGTTACTTGAAATATGCAAATAACAGGGGGGTCCTGGGAGACACTCTGCCAGACATGAGTCCTGGTTACAAGAGCCTTGCCCAGAGTCTTTAGCTTACTATCTTTCACAAAGAAGAAATATCCCAAACATATCAGTCTTTGTCCTGCTCTGGGGCAGTCCAGCACCGAAATGCTAGGCAATACTCCTCTGAACAAGAGAACCAACAGCAACCCCAGACAAGTGTTTTGGTCTGGTTGAACCTCATCAGTAGGGTGTAGCTGTGCCTCTCTAAGAATAGTGAGCAAGGGGTCCATGTCTGAATTCCCCTAGTAACTTAGGGTGAGACCCAAAGTTACTTGAAATATGCAAATAACAGGGGGGTCCTGGGAGACTCACGCTGCCAGACCTGAGTCCTGGTTACAAGAGCCTTACCCAGAGTCTTTAGCTCACTATCTTTCACAGAGAAGAAATATCCCATACATATCTGTCTTTGTCCTGCCCTGGGGCAGTCCAGCACCAAAATGCTAGGCAATTCTCCTCTGAACAAGAGTACCAACAGCAACCCCAGACACATGTTTTGGTCTGGTTGAACCTCATCAGTAGGGTGTAGCTGTGCCTCTCGAAGAATAGTGAGCAAGTGGACCACATCTGGATTCCCCTAGTAACTGAGGGTGAGACCCAAAGTTACTTGAAATATACAAATAACAGGGGGGGTCCTGGGAGACTCACGCTGCCAGACCTGAGTCCTGGTTACAAGAGCCTTACCCAGAGTCTTTAGCTCACTATCTTTCACATAGGAGAAATATCCCAAACATATCAGTCTTTGTCCTGCTCTGGGGCAGTCCAGCACCGAAATGCTAGGCAATACTCCTCTGAACAAGAGAACCAACAGCAACCCCAGACAAGTGTTTTGGTCTGGTTGAACCTCATCAGTAGGGTGTAGCTGTGCCTCTCTAAGAATAGTGAGCAAGGGGTCCATGTCTGAATTCCCCTAGTAACTTAGGGTGAGACCCAAAGTTACTTGAAATATGCAAATAACAGGGGGGTCCTGGGAGACTCACGCTGCCAGACCTGAGTCCTGGTTACAAGAGCCTTACCCAGAGTCTTTAGCTCACTATCTTTCACAGAGAAGAAATATCCCATACATATCTGTCTTTGTCCTGCCCTGGGGCAGTCCAGCACCAAAATGCTAGGCAATTCTCCTCTGAACAAGAGTACCAACAGCAACCCCAGACACGTGTTTTGGTCTGGTTGAACCACATCAGTAGTGTGTAGCTGTGCCTCTCTAGGAATAGTGAGCAAGTGGACCACATCTGGATTCCCCTAGTAACTGAGGGTGAGACCCAAAGTTACTTGAAATATATAAAATAACAGGGGGGGTCCTGGGAGACTCTCTGCCAGACATGAGTCCTGGTTACAAGAGCCTTACCCAGAGTCTTTAGCTCACTATCTTTCACAGAGAAGAAATATCCCAAACATATCAGTCTTTGTCCTGCCCTGGGGCAGTCCAGCACCGAAATTCTAGGCAATTCTCCTCTGAACAAGAGTACCAACAGCAACCCCAGACACATGTTTCGGTCTGGTTGAACCTCAACAGTAGGGTGTAGCTGTGCCTCTCTAAGAATAGTGAGCAAGGGGTCCACATCTGGATTCACCTAGTAACTTAGGGTGAGACCCAAAGTTACTTGAAATATGCAAATAACAGGGGGGTCCTGGGAGACTCACGCTGCCAGACCTGAGTCCTGGTTACAAGAGCCTTACCCAGAGTCTTTAGCTCACTATCTTTCACAGAGAAGAAATATCCCATACATATCTGTCTTTGTCCTGCCCTGGGGCAGTCCAGCACCAAAATGCTAGGCAATTCTCCTCTGAACAAGAGTACCAACAGCAACCCCAGACACATGTTTTGGTCTGGTTGAACCTCATCAGTAGGGTGTAGCTGTGCCTCTCTAGGAATAGTGAGCAAGTGGACCACATCTGGATTCCCCTAGTAACTGAGGGTGAGACCCAAAGTTACTTGAAATATGCAAATAACAGGGGGGGTCCTGGGAGACTCACGCTGCCAGACCTGAGTCCTGGTTACAAGAGCCTTACCCAGAGTCTTTAGCTCACTATCTTTCACAGAGAAGAAATATCCCAAACATATCAGTCTTTGTCATGCCCTGGGGCAGTCCACCACCAAAATGCTAGGCAATTCTCCTCTGAACAAGAGTACCAACAGCAACCCCCGACACTTGTTTCGGTCTGGTTGAACCTCATCAGTAGGGTGTAGCTGTGCCTTTCTAAGAATAGTGAGCAAGGGGACCACATCTGGATTCCTCTACTAATTTAGGGTGAGACCCAAAGTTACTTGAAATATGCAAATAACAGGGAGGGTCCTGGGAGACTCTCTGCCAGACATGAGTCCTGGTTTCAAGAGCCTTACCCAGAGTCTTTAGCTCACTATCTTTCACAGAGAAGAAATATCCCAAACATATCAATCTTTGTCCTGCCCTGGGGCAGTCCAGCACCGAAATGCTAGGCAATTCTCCTCTGAACAAGAGTACCAACAGCAACCCCAGACATGTGTTTTGGTCAGGTTGAACCTCATCAGTAGGGTGTAGCTGTGCCTCTCTAAGAATAGTGACCAAGGGTTCTACGTCTGGATTCCCCTAGTAATTTATGGTGAGACCCAAAGTTACTTGAAATATGCAAATAACAGGGCGGGTCCTGGGAGACTCTCTGCCAGACGTGAGTCCTGGTTGCAAGAGCCTTACCCAGAGTCCTTAGCTCACTATCTTTCACAGAGAAGAAATATCCCAAACATATCAGTTTTTGTCCTGCCCTGGGGAAGTCCAGCACCAAAATGCTAGGCAATTCTCCTCTGAACAAGAGTACCAACAGCAACCCCAGACACGTGTTTCAGTCTGGTTGAACCTCAACAGTAGGGTGTAGCTGTGCCTCTCTAAGAATAGTGAGCAAGGGGTCCACATCTGGATTCACCTAGTAACTTAGGGTGAGACCCAAAGTTACTTGAAATATGCAAATAACAGGGGGGTCCTGGGAGACTCTCTGCCAGACATGAGTCCTGGTTACAAGAGCCTTACCCAGAGTCTTTAGCTCACTATCTTTCACAGAGAAGAAATATCCCAAACATATCAGTCTTTGTCCTGCCCTGGGGCAGTCCAGCACCGAAATGCTAGGCAATTCTCCTCTGAACAAGAGTACCAACAGCAACCCCAGACACGTTTTTCGGTCTTGTTGAACCTCATCAGTAGGGTGTTGCTGTGCCTCTCTAAGAATAGTGAGCAAAGGGTCCACATCTGGATTCCCCTAGTAACTTAGGGTGAGACCCAAAGTTACTTGAAATATGCAAATAACAGGGGGGGGGTCCTGGGAGACTCTCTGCCAGACATGAGTCCTGGTTCCAAGAGCCTTACCCAGAGTCTTTAGCTCACTATCTTTCACAGAGAAGAAATATCCCAAACATATCAGTCTTTGTCCTGCTCTGGGGCAATTCAGCACCGAAATGCTAGGCAATTCTCCTTTGAACAAGAGTCCCAACAGCAACCCCAGACACGTTTTTCGGTCTTGTTGAACCTCATCAGTAGGGTGTAGCTGTGCCTTTCTAAGAATAGTGAGCAAGGGGTCCTCGTCTGGATTTCCCTAGTAATTTAGGGGGAGACCCAAAGTTACTTGAAATATGCAAATAACAGGGGGGTCCTGGGAGACTCTCTGCCAGACATGAGTCCTGGTTACAAGAGCCTTACCCAGAGTCTTTAGCTCACTATCTTTCACAGAGAAGAAATATCCCAAACATATCAGTCTTTGTCCTGCCCTGGGGCAGTCCAGCACCGAAATTCTAGGCAATTCTCATCTGAACAAGAGTACCAACAGCAACCCCAGACACGAGTTTCGGTCTGGTTGAACCTCAACAGTAGGGTGTAGCTGTGCCTCTCTGAGAATAGTGAGCAAGGGGTCCACATCTGGATTCACCTAGTAACTTAGGGGTTGACCCAAAGTTACTTGAAATATGCAAATAACAGGGGGGTCCTGGGAGACTCTCTGCCAGACATGAGTCCTGGTTACAAGAGCCTTACCCAGAGTCTTTAGCTTACTATCTTTCACAAAGAAGAAATATCCCAAACATATCAGTCTTTGTCCTGCTCTGGGGCAGTCCAGCACCGAAATGCTAGGCAATACTCCTCCGAACAAGACTACCAACAGCAAACCCAGACACGTTTTTCGGTCTTGTTGAACCTCATCAGTAGGGTGTAGCTGTCTCTTTCTAAGAATAGTGAGCAAGGGTCCTTGTCTAGATTTCCCTAGTAACTTAGGGGTTGACCCAAAGTTACTTGAAATATACAAATAACAGGGGGGTCCTGGGAGACTCTCTGCCAGACATGAGTCCTGGTTACAAGAGCCTTACCCAGAGTCTTTAGCTTACTATCTTTCACAAAGAAGAAATATCCCAAACATATCAGTCTTTGTCCTGCTCTGGGGCAGTCCAGCACCGAAATGCTAGCAATACTCCTCTGAACAAGACTACCAACAGCAACCCCAAACACGTGTTTTGGTCTGGTTGAACCTCATCAGTTGCATGTAGCTGTGCCTCTCTAAGAATAGTGAGCAAGGGGTCCATGTTTGGATTCCCCTAGTAACTTACTGTGAGACCCAAAGTTATTTGAAATATGCAAATAACAGGGGGGTCCTGGGAGACTCTCTGCCAGACCTGAGTCCTGGTTACAAGAGCCTTACCCAGAGTATTTAGCTCACTATCTTTCACAGAGGAGAAATATCCTAAACATATCTGTCTTTGACCTGCCCTGGGGCAGTCCAGCACCGAAATGCTAGGAAATTCTCCTCTGAACAAGAGTACCAACAGCAACCCCAGACACATGTTTTGGTCTGGTTGAACCTCATCAGTAGGGTGTAGCTGTGCCTCTCGAAGAATAGTGAGCAAGTGGACCACATCTGGATTCCCCTAGTAACTAAGGGTGAGACCCAAAGTTACTTGAAATATGCAAATAACAGGGGGGGTCCTGGGAGGATCTCTGCCAGACATGAGTCCTGGTTAAAAGAGCCTTACCCAGAGTCTTTAGCTCACTATCTTTCACAGAGAAGAAATATCCCAAACATATCAGTCTTTGTCCTGCCCTGGGGCAGTCCACCACCAAAATGCTAGGCAATTCTCCTCTGAACAAGAGTACCAACAGCAACCCCCGACACTTGTTTCGGTCTGGTTGAACCTCATCAGTAGGGTGTAGCTGTGCCTTTCTAAGAATAGTGAGCAAGGGGACCACATCTGGATTCCTCTACTAATTTAGGGTGAGACCCAAAGTTACTTGAAATATGCAAATAACAGGGAGGGTCCTGGGAGACTCTCTGCCAGACATGAGTCCTGGTTTCAAGAGCCTTACCCAGAGTCTTTAGCTCACTATCTTTCACAGAGAAGAAATATCCCAAACATATCAATCTTTGTCCTGCCCTGGGGCAGTCCAGCACCGAAATGCTAGGCAATTCTCCTCTGAACAAGAGTACCAACAGCAACCCCAGACATGTGTTTTGGTCAGGTTGAACCTCATCAGTAGGGTGTAGCTGTGCCTCTCTAAGAATAGTGACCAAGGGTTCTACGTCTGGATTCCCCTAGTAATTTATGGTGAGACCCAAAGTTACTTGAAATATGCAAATAACAGGGCGGGTCCTGGGAGACTCTCTGCCAGACGTGAGTCCTGGTTGTAAGAGCCTTACCCAGAGTCCTTAGCTCACTATCTTTCACAGAGAAGAAATATCCCAAACATATCAGTTTTTGTCCTGCCCTGGGGAAGTCCAGCACCAAAATGCTAGGCAATTCTCCTCTGAACAAGAGTACCAACAGCAACCCCAGACACGTGTTTCAGTCTGGTTGAACCTCAACAGTAGGGTGTAGCTGTGCCTCTCTAAGAATAGTGAGCAAGGGGTCCACATCTGGATTCACCTAGTAACTTAGGGTGAGACCCAAAGTTACTTGAAATATGCAAATAACAGGGGGGGTCCTGGGAGACTCTCTGCCAGACATGAGTCCTGGTTACAAGAGCCTTACCCAGAGTCTTTAGCTCACTATCTTTCACAGAGAAGAAATATCCCAAACATATCAGTCTTTGTCCTGCCCTGGGGCAGTCCAGCACCGAAATGCTAGGCAATTCTCCTCTGAACAAGAGTACCAACAGCAACCCCAGACACGTTTTTCGGTCTTGTTGAACCTCATCAGTAGGGTGTTGCTGTGCCTCTCTAAGAATAGTGAGCAAAGGGTCCACATCTGGATTCCCCTAGTAACTTAGGGTGAGACCCAAAGTTACTTGAAATATGCAAATAACAGGGGGGGGTCCTGGGAGACTCTCTGCCAGACATGAGTCCTGGTTCCAAGAGCCTTACCCAGAGTCTTTAGCTCACTATCTTTCACAGAGAAGAAATATCCCAAACATATCAGTCTTTGTCCTGCTCTGGGGCAATTCAGCACCGAAATGCTAGGCAATTCTCCTTTGAACAAGAGTCCCAACAGCAACCCCAGACACGTTTTTCGGTCTTGTTGAACCTCATCAGTAGGGTGTAGCTGTGCCTTTCTAAGAATAGTGAGCAAGGGGTCCTCGTCTGGATTTCCCTAGTAACTTAGGGGGAGACCCAAAGTTACTTGAAATATGCAAATAACAGGGGGGTCCTGGGAGACTCTCTGCCAGACATGAGTCCTGGTTACAAGAGCCTTACCCAGAGTCTTTAGCTCACTATCTTTCACAGAGAAGAAATATCCCAAACATATCAGTCTTTGTCCTGCCCTGGGGCAGTCCAGCACCGAAATTCTAGGCAATTCTCATCTGAACAAGAGTACCAACAGCAACCCCAGACACGAGTTTCGGTCTGGTTGAACCTCAACAGTAGGGTGTAGCTGTGCCTCTCTGAGAATAGTGAGCAAGGGGTCCACATCTGGATTCACCTAGTAACTTAGGGGTTGACCCAAAGTTACTTGAAATATGCAAATAACAGGGGGGTCCTGGGAGACTCTCTGCCAGACATGAGTCCTGGTTACAAGAGCCTTACCCAGAGTCTTTAGCTTACTATCTTTCACAAAGAAGAAATATCCCAAACATATCAGTCTTTGTCCTGCTCTGGGGCAGTCCAGCACCAAAATGCTAGGCAATACTCCTCCGAACAAGACTACCAACAGCAAACCCAGACACGTTTTTCGGTCTTGTTGAACCTCATCAGTAGGGTGTAGCTGTCTCTTTCTAAGAATAGTGAGCAAGGGTCCTTGTCTAGATTTCCCTAGTAACTTAGGGGTTGACCCAAAGTTACTTGAAATATATAAATAACAGGGGGGTCCTGGGAGACTCTCTGCCAGACATGAGTCCTGGTTACAAGAGCCTTACCCAGAGTCTTTAGCTTACTATCTTTCACAAAGAAGAAATATCCCAAACATATCAGTCTTTGTCCTGCTCTGGGGCAGTCCAGCACCGAAATGCTAGCAATACTCCTCTGAACAAGACTACCAACAGCAACCCCAAACACGTGTTTTGGTCTGGTTGAACCTCATCAGTTGCATGTAGCTGTGCCTCTCTAAGAATAGTGAGCAAGGGGTCCATGTTTGGATTCCCCTAGTAACTTACTGTGAGACCCAAAGTTATTTGAAATATGCAAATAACAGGGGGTCCTGGGAGACTCTCTGCCAGACCTGAGTCCTGGTTACAAGAGCCTTACCCAGAGTCTTTAGCTTACTATCTTTCACAGAGAAGAAATATCCCAAACATATCAGTCTTTGTCCTGCCCTGGGGCAGTCCAGCACCGAAATTCTAGGCAATTCTCATCTGAACAAGAGTACCAACAGCAACCCCAGACATGAGTTTCGGTCTGGTTGAACCTCAACAGTAGGGTGTAGCTGTGCCTCTCTGAGAATAGTGAGCAAGGGGTCCACATCTGGATTCACCTAGTAACTTAGGGGTTGACCCAAAGTTACTTGAAATATGCAAATAACAGGGGGGTCCTGGGAGACTCTCTGCCAGACATGAGTCCTGGTTACAAGAGCCTTACCCAGAGTCTTTAGCTTACTATCTTTCACAAAGAAGAAATATCCCAAACATATCAGTCTTTGTCCTGCTCTGGGGCAGTCCAGCACCGAAATGCTAGGCAATACTCCTCCGAACAAGACTACCAACAGCAAACCCAGACACGTTTTTCGGTCTTGTTGAACCTCATCAGTAGGGTGTAGCTGTCTCTTTCTAAGAATAGTGAGCAAGGGTCCTTGTCTAGATTTCCCTAGTAACTTAGGGGTTGACCCAAAGTTACTTGAAATATACAAATAACAGGGGGGTCCTGGGAGACTCTCTGCCAGACATAAGTCCTGGTTACAAGAGCCTTACCCAGAGTCTTTAGCTTACTATCTTTCACAAAGAAGAAATATCCCAAACATATCAGTCTTTGTCCTGCTCTGGGGCAGTCCAGCACCGAAATGCTAGCAATACTCCTCTGAACAAGACTACCAACAGCAACCCCAAACACGTGTTTTGGTGTGGTTGAACCTCATCAGTTGCATGTAGCTGTGCCTCTCTAAGAATAGTGAGCAAGGGGTCCATGTTTGGATTCCCCTAGTAACTTACTGTGAGACCCAAAGTTATTTGAAATATGCAAATAACAGGGGGGTCCTGGGAGACTCTCTGCCAGACCTGAGTCCTGGTTACAAGAGCCTTACCCAGAGTATTTAGCTCACTATCTTTCACAGAGGAGAAATATCCTAAACATATCTGTCTTTGACCTGCCCTGGGGCAGTCCAGCACCAAAATGCTAGGAAATTCTCCTCTGAACAAGAGTACCAACAGCAACCCCAGACACATGTTTTGGTCTGGTTGAACCTCATCAGTAGGGTGTAGCTGTGCCTCTCGAAGAATAGTGAGCAAGTGGACCACATCTGGATTCCCCTAGTAACTGAGGGTGAGACCCAAAGTTACTTGAAATATGCAAATAACAGGGGGGGTCCTGGGAGGATCTCTGCCAGACATGAGTCCTGGTTACAAGAGCCTTACCCACAGTCTTTTGCTTACTATCTTTCACAAAGAAGAAATATCCCAAACATATCAGTCTTTGTCCTGCTCTGGGGCAGTCCAGCACTGAAATGCTAGGCAATACTCCTCTGAAGAAGAGAACCAACAGCAACCCCAGACAAGTGTTTTGGTCTGGTTGAACCTCATCAGTAGGGTGTAGCTGTGCCTCTCTAAGAATAGTGAGCAAGGGGTCCATGTCTGAATTCCCCTAGTAACCTAGGTTGAGACACAAAGTTACTTGAAATATGCAAATAACAGGGGGGTCCTGGGAGACTCACGCTGCCAGACCTGAGTCTTGGTTACAAGAGCCTTACCCAGAGTCTTTAGCTCACTATCTTTCACATAGGAGAAATATCCTAAACATATCTGTCTTTGTCCTGCACTGGGGCAGTCCAGCACCAAAATGCTAGGCAATTCTCCTCTGAACAAGAGTACCAACAGCAACCCCAGACACGTGTTTTGGTCTGGTTGAACCACATCAGTAGTGTGTAGCTGTGCCTCTCTAAGAATAGTGAGCAAGGGGTCCACATCTGGATTCACCTAGTAACTTAGGGTGAGACCCAAAGTTGCTTGAAATATGCAAATAACAGGGGTGGTCCTGGGAAACTCTCTGCCAGACAAGAGTCCTGGTTCCAGGAGCCTTACCCAGAGTCTTTAGCTCACTATCTTTCACAGAGAAGAAATATCCCAAACATATCAGTCTTTGTCCTGCTCTGGGGCAATTCAACACCGAAATGCTAGGCAATTCTCCTTTGAACAAGAGTACCAACAGCAACCCCAGACACGTTTTTCGGTCTTGTTGAACCTCATCAATAGGGTGTAGCTGTGCCATTCTAAGAATAGTGAGCAAGGGGTCCTCGTCTGGATTCCCCTAGTAACTTAGGGGGAGACCCAAAGTTACTTGAAATATGCAAATAACAGGGGGGTCCTGGGAGACACTCTGCCAGACATGAGTCCTGGTTACAAGAGCCTTGCCCAGAGTCTTTAGCTTACTATCTTTCACAAAGAAGAAATATCCCAAACATATCAGTCTTTGTCCTGCTCTGGGGCAGTCCAGCACCGAAATGCTAGGCAATACTCCTCTGAACAAGAGAACCAACAGCAACCCCAGACAAGTGTTTTGGTCTGGTTGAACCTCATCAGTAGGGTGTAGCTGTGCCTCTCTAAGAATAGTGAGCAAGGGGTCCATGTCTGAATTCCCCTAGTAACTTAGGGTGAGACCCAAAGTTACTTGAAATATGCAAATAACAGGGGGGTCCTGGGAGACTCACGCTGCCAGACCTGAGTCCTGGTTACAAGAGCCTTACCCAGAGTCTTTAGCTCACTATCTTTCACAGAGAAGAAATATCCCATACATATCTGTCTTTGTCCTGCCCTGGGGCAGTCCAGCACCAAAATGCTAGGCAATTCTCCTCTGAACAAGAGTACCAACAGCAACCCCAGACACATGTTTTGGTCTGGTTGAACCTCATCAGTAGGGTGTAGCTGTGCCTCTCGAAGAATAGTGAGCAAGTGGACCACATCTGGATTCCCCTAGTAACTGAGGGTGAGACCCAAAGTTACTTGAAATATACAAATAACAGGGGGGGTCCTGGGAGACTCACGCTGCCAGACCTGAGTCCTGGTTACAAGAGCCTTACCCAGAGTCTTTAGCTCACTATCTTTCACATAGGAGAAATATCCCAAACATATCAGTCTTTGTCCTGCTCTGGGGCAGTCCAGCACCGAAATGCTAGGCAATACTCCTCTGAACAAGAGAACCAATAGCAACCCCAGACAAGTGTTTTGGTCTGGTTGAACCTCATCAGTAGGGTGTAGCTGTGCCTCTCTAAGAATAGTGAGCAAGGGGTCCATGTCTGAATTCCCCTAGTAACTTAGGGTGAGACCCAAAGTTACTTGAAATATGCAAATAACAGGGGGGTCCTGGGAGACTCACGCTGCCAGACCTGAGTCCTGGTTACAAGAGCCTTACCCAGAGTCTTTAGCTCACTATCTTTCACAGAGAAGAAATATCCCATACATATCTGTCTTTGTCCTGCCCTGGGGCAGTCCAGCACCAAAATGCTAGGCAATTCTCCTCTGAACAAGAGTACCAACAGCAACCCCAGACACGTGTTTTGGTCTGGTTGAACCACATCAGTAGTGTGTAGCTGTGCCTCTCTAGGAATAGTGAGCAAGTGGACCACATCTGGATTCCCCTAGTAACTGAGGGTGAGACCCAAAGTTACTTGAAATATATAAAATAACAGGGGGGGTCCTGGGAGACTCTCTGCCAGACATGAGTCCTGGTTACAAGAGCCTTACCCAGAGTCTTTAGCTCACTATCTTTCACAGAGAAGAAATATCCCAAACATATCAGTCTTTGTCCTGCCCTGGGGCAGTCCAGCACCGAAATTCTAGGCAATTCTCCTCTGAACAAGAGTACCAACAGCAACCCCAGACACATGTTTCGGTCTGGTTGAACCTCAACAGTAGGGTGTAGCTGTGCCTCTCTAAGAATAGTGAGCAAGGGGTCCACATCTGGATTCACCTAGTAACTTAGGGTGAGACCCAAAGTTACTTGAAATATGCAAATAACAGGGGGGTCCTGGGAGACTCACGCTGCCAGACCTGAGTCCTGGTGACAAGAGCCTTACCCAGAGTCTTTAGCTCACTATCTTTCACAGAGAAGAAATATCCCATACATATCTTTCTTTGTCCTGCCCTGGGGCAGTCCAGCACCAAAATGCTAGGCAATTCTCCTCTGAACAAGAGTACCAACAGCAACCCCAGACACATGTTTTGGTCTGGTTGAACCTCATCAGTAGGGTGTAGCTGTGCCTCTCTAGGAATAGTGAGCAAGTGGACCACATCTGGATTCCCCTAGTAACTGAGGGTGAGACCCAAAGTTACTTGAAATATGCAAATAACAGGGGGGGTCCTGGGAGACTCACGCTGCCAGACCTGAGTCCTGGTTACAAGAGCCTTACCCAGAGTCTTTAGCTCACTATCTTTCACATAGGAGAAATATCCCAAACATATCAGTCTTTGTCCTGCTCTGGGGCAGTCCAGCACCGAAATGCTAGGCAATACTCCTCTGAACAAGAGAACCAACAGCAACCCCAGACAAGTGTTTTGGTCTGGTTGAACCTCATCAGTAGGGTGTAGCTGTGCCTCTCTAAGAATAGTGAGCAAGGGGTCCATGTCTGAATTCCCCTAGTAACTTAGGGTGAGACCCAAAGTTACTTGAAATATGCAAATAACAGGGGGGTCCTGGGAGACTCACGCTGCCAGACCTGAGTCTTGGTTACAAGAGCCTTACCCAGAGTCTTTAGCTCACTATCTTTCACATAGGAGAAATATCCTAAACATATCTGTCTTTGTCCTGCACTGGGGCAGTCCAGCACCAAAATGCTAGGCAATTCTCCTCTGAACAAGAGTACCAACAGCAACCCCAGACACGTGTTTTGGTCTGGTTGAACCACATCAGTAGTGTGTAGCTGTGCCTCTCTAAGAATAGTGAGCAAGGGGTCCACATCTGGATTCACCTAGTAACTTAGGGTGAGACCCAAAGTTGCTTGAAATATGCAAATAACAGGGGTGGTCCTGGGAAACTCTCTGCCAGACAAGAGTCCTGGTTCCAGGAGCCTTACCCAGAGTCTTTAGCTCACTATCTTTCACAGAGAAGAAATATCCCAAACATATCAGTCTTTGTCCTGCTCTGGGGCAATTCAGCACCGAAATGCTAGGCAATTCTCCTTTGAACAAGAGTACCAACAGCAACCCCAGACACGTTTTTCGGTCTTGTTGAACCTCATCAATAGGGTGTAGCTGTGCCATTCTAAGAATAGTGAGCAAGGGGTCCTCGTCTGGATTCCCCTAGTAACTTAGGGGGAGACCCAAAGTTACTTGAAATATGCAAATAACAGGGGGGTCCTGGGAGACACTCTGCCAGACATGAGTCCTGGTTACAAGAGCCTTGCCCAGAGTCTTTAGCTTACTATCTTTCACAAAGAAGAAATATCCCAAACATATCAGTCTTTGTCCTGCTCTGGGGCAGTCCAGCACCGAAATGCTAGGCAATACTCCTCTGAACAAGAGAACCAACAGCAACCCCAGACAAGTGTTTTGGTCTGGTTGAACCTAATCAGTAGGGTGTAGCTGTCCCTCTCTAAGAATAGTGAGCAAGGGGTCCATGTCTGAATTCCCCTAGTAACTTAGGGTGAGACCCAAAGTTACTTGAAATATGCAAATAACAGGGGGGTCCTGGGAGACTCACGCTGCCAGACCTGAGTCCTGGTTACAAGAGCCTTACCCAGAGTCTTTAGCTCACTATCTTTCACAGAGAAGAAATATCCCATACATATCTGTCTTTGTCCTGCCCTGGGGCAGTCCAGCACCAAAATGCTAGGCAATTCTCCTCTGAACAAGAGTACCAACAGCAACCCCAGACACGTGTTTTGGTCTGGTTGAACCACATCAGTAGTGTGTAGCTGTGCCTCTCTAGGAATAGTGAGCAAGTGGACCACATCTGGATTCCCCTAGTAACTGAGGGTGAGACCCAAAGTTACTTGAAATATATAAAATAACAGGGGGGGTCCTGGGAGACTCTCTGCCAGACATGAGTCCTGGTTACAAGAGCCTTGCCCAGAGTCTTTAGCTCACTATCTTTCACAGAGAAGAAATATCCCAAACATATCAGTCTTTGTCCTGCCCTGGGGCAGTCCAGCACCGAAATTCTAGGCAATTCTCCTCTGAACAAGAGTACCAACAGCAACCCCAGACACATGTTTCAGTCTGGTTGAACCTCAACAGTAGGGTGTAGCTGTGCCTCTCTAAGAATAGTGAGCAAGGGGTCCACATCTGGATTCACCTAGTAACTTAGGGTGAGACCCAAAGTTACTTGAAATATGCAAATAACAGGGGTGGTCCTGGGAAACTCTCTGCCAGACAAGAGTCCTGGTTCCAGGAGCCTTACCCAGAGTCTTTAGCTCACTATCTTTCACAGAGAAGAAATATCCCAAACATATCAGTCTTTGTCCTGCTCTGGGGCAATTCAGCACCGAAATTCTAGGCAATTCTCCTTTGAACAAGAGTACCAACAGCAACCCCAGACACGTTTTTTGGTCTTGTTGAACCTCATCAGTAGGGTGTAGCTGTGCCTTTCTAAGAATAGTGAGCAAGGGGTCCTCGTCTGGATTCCCCTAGTAACTTAGGGGGAGACCCAAAGTTACTTGAAATATGCAAATAACAGGGGGGTCCTAGGAGACACTCTGCCAGACATGAGTCCTGGTTACAAGAGCCTTACCCAGAGTCTTTAGCTCACTATCTTTCACAGAGAAGAAATATCCCAAACATATCAGTCTTTGTCCTGCTCTGGGGCAGTCCAGCACCGAAATGCTAGGCAATACTCCTCTGAACAAGAGTACCAACAGCAACCCCAGACACGTGTTTTGGTCTGGTTGAACCTCATCAGTTGGGTGTAGCTGTGCCTCTCTAAGAATAGTGAGCAAAGGGTCCACATCTGGATTCCCCTAGTAACTTAGGGTGAGACCCAAAGTTACTTGAAATATGCAAATAACAGGGGGGTCCTGGGAGACTCTCTGCCAGACATGAGTCCTGGTTCCAAGAGCCTTACCCAGAGTCTTTAGCTCACTATCTTTCACAGAGAAGAAATATCCCAAACATATCAGTCTTTGTCCTGCTCTGGGGCAATTCAGCACCAAAATGCTAGGCAATTCTCCTTTGAACAAGAGTACCAACAGCAACCCCAGACACGTTTTTCGGTCTTGTTGAACCTCATCAGTAGGGTGTAGCTGTGCCTTTCTAAGAATAGTGAGCAAGGGGTCCTCGTCTGGATTTACCTAGTAACTTAGGGGGAGACCCAAAGTTACTTGAAATATGCAAATAACAGGGGGGTCCTGGGAGACTCTCTTCCAGACATGAGTCCTGGTTACAAGGGCCTTACCCACAGTCTTTTGCTCACTATCTTTCACAGAGAAGAAATATCCCAAACATATCAGTCTTTGTCCTGCTCTGGGGCAATTCAGCACCAAAATGCTAGGCAATTCTCCTTTGAACAAGAGTACCAACAGCAACCCCAGACACGTTTTTCGGTCTTGTTGAACCTCATCAGTAGGGTGTAGCTGTGCCTTTCTAAGAATAGTGAGCAAGGGGTCCTCGTCTGGATTTCCCTAGTAACTTAGGGGGAGGCCCAAAGTTACTTGAAATATGCAAATAACAGGGGGGTCCTGGGAGACTCTCTGCCAGACATGAGTCCTGGTTACAAGAGCCTTACCCACAGTCTTTTGCTTACTATCTTTCACAAAGAAGAAATATCCCAAACATATCAGTCTTTGTCCTGCTCTGGGGCAGTCCAGCACCGAAATGCTAGGCAATACTCCTCTGAACAAGAGTACCAACAGCAACCCCAGACAAGTGTTTTGGTCTGGTTGAACCTCATCAGTAGGGTGTAGCTGTGCCTCTCTAAGAATAGTGAGCAAGAGGTCCATGTCTGAATTCCCCTAGTAACTTAGGGTGAGACCCAAAGTTACTTGAAATATGCAAATAACAGGGGGGTCCTGGGAGACTCTCTGCCAGACATGAGTCCTGGTTACAAGCGCCTTACCCAGAGTCTTTAGCTCACTATCTTTCACAGAGAAGAAATATCCCAAACATATCAGTCTTTGTCCTGCCCTGGGGCAGTCCAGCACCGAAATTAATTCTAGGCAATTCTCCTGTGAACAAGAGTCCCAACAGCAACCCCAGACACGTGTTTCGGTCTGATTGAACCTCAACAGTAGGGTGTAGCTGTGCCTCTCTAAGAATAGTGAGCAAGGGGTCCACATCTGGATTCACCTAGTAACTTAGGGTGAGACCCAAAGTTACTTGAAATATGCAAATAACAGGGGTGGTCCTGGGAAACTCTCTGCCAGACAAGAGTCCTGGTTCCAGGAGCCTTACTGAGAGTCTTTAGCTCACTATCTTTCACAGAGAAGAAATATCCCAAACATTATCAGTCTTTGTCCTGCCCTGGGGCAGTCCACCACCGAAATGCTAGGCAATTCTCCTCTGAACAAGAGTACCAACAGCAACCCCAGACACATGTTTTGGTCTGGTTGAACCTCATCAGTAGGGTGTAGCTGTGCCTCTCGAAGAATAGTGAGCAAGTGGACCACATCTGGATTCCCCTAGTAACTGAGGGTGAGACCCAAAGTTACTTGAAATATGCAAATAACAGGGGGGGTCCTGGGAGGCTCTCTGCCAGACATGAGTCCTGGTTAAAAGAGCCTTACCCAGAGTCTTTAGCTCACTATCTTTCACAGAGAAGAAATATCCCAAACATATCAGTCTTTGTCCTGCCCTGGGGCAGTCCACCACCAAAATGCTAGGCAATTCTCCTCTGAACAAGAGTACCAACAGCAACCCCCGACACGTGTTTCGGTCTGGTTGAACCTCATCAGTAGGGTGTAGCTGTGCCTTTCTAAGAATAGTGAGCAAGGGGACCACATCTGGATTCCTCTACTAATTTAGGGTGAGACCCAAAGTTACTTGAAATATGCAAATAGCAGGGAGGGTCCTGGGAGACTCTCTGCCAGACATGAGTCCTGGTTTCAAGAGCCTTACCCAGAGTCTTTAGCTCACTATCTTTCACAGAGAAGAAATATCCCAAACATATCAATCTTTGTCCTGCCCTGGGGCAGTCCAGCACCGAAATGCTAGGCAATTCTCCTCTGAACAAGAGTACCAACAGCAACCCCAGACATGTGTTTTGGTCAGGTTGAACCTCATCAGTAGGGTGTAGCTGTGCCTCTCTAAGAATAGTGACCAAGGGTACTACGTCTGGATTCCCCTAGTAATTTATGGTGAGACCCAAAGTTACTTGAAATATGCAAATAACAGGGCGGGTCCTGGGAGACTCTCTGCCAGACGTGAGTCCTGGTTGCAAGAGCCTTACCCAGAGTCCTTAGCTCACTATCTTTCACAGAGAAGAAATATCCCAAACATATCAGTTTTTGTCCTGCCCTGGGGAAGTCCAGCACCAAAATGCTAGGCAATTCTCCTCTGAACAAGAGTACCAACAGCAACCCCAGACACGTGTTTCAGTCTGGTTGAACCTCAACAGTAGGGTGTAGCTGTGCCTCTCTAAGAATAGTGAGCAAGGGGTCCACATCTGGATTCACCTAGTAACTTAGGGTGAGACCCAAAGTTACTTGAAATATGCAAATAACAGGGGGGGTCCTGGGAGACTCTCTGCCAGACATGAGTCCTGGTTACAAGAGCCTTACCCAGAGTCTTTAGCTCACTATCTTTCACAGAGAAGAAATATCCCAAACATATCAGTCTTTGTCCTGCCCTGGGGCAGTCCAGCACCGAAATGCTAGGCAATTCTCCTCTGAACAATAGTACCAACAGCAACCCCAGACATGTGTTTTGGTCAGGTTGAACCTCATCAGTAGGGTGTAGCTGTGCCTCTCTAAGAATAGTGAGCAAGGGGTCCACATCTGGATTCACCTAGTAACTTAGGGTGAGACCCAAAGTTACTTGAAATATGCAAATAACAGGGGTGGTCCTGGGAAACTCTCTGCCAGACAAGAGTCCTGGTTCCAGGAGCCTTACCAGAGTCTTTAGCTCACTATTTTTCACATAGGAGAAATATCCTAAACATATCTGTCTTTGTCCTGCCCTGGGGCAGTCCAGCACCAAAATGCTAGGCAATTCTCCTCTGAACAAGAGTACCAACAGCAACCCCAAACACGTTTTTCGGTCTTGTTGAACCTCATCAGTAGGGTGTAGCTGTCTCTTTCTAAGAATAGTGAGCAAGGGGTCCTCGTCTGGATTTCCCTAGTAACTTAGGGGTTGACCCAAAGTTACTTGAAATATGCAAATAACAGGGGGGTCCTGGGAGACTCTCTGCCAGACATGAGTCCTGGTTACAAGAGCCTTACCCAGAGTCTTTAGCTCACTATTTTTCACATAGGAGAAATATCCTAAACATATCTGTCTTTGTCCTGCCCTGGGGCAGTCCAGCACCAAAATGCTAGGCAATTCTCCTCTGAACAAGAGTACCAACAGCAACCCCAAACACGTGTTTTGGTCTGGTTGAACCTCATCAGTTGCATGTAGCTGTGCCTCTCTAAGAATAGTGAGCAAGGGGTCCATGTTTGGATTCACCTAGTAACTTAGGGTGAGACCCAAAGTTACTTGAAATATGCAAATAACAGGGAGGTCCTGGGAGACTCTCTGCCCGACCTGAGTCCTGGTTACAAGAGCCTTACCCAGAGTCTTTAGCTCACTATCTTTCACAGAGGAGAAATATCCTAAACATATCTGTCTTTGTCCTGCCCTGGGGGAGTCCAGCACCAAAATGCTAGGCAATTCTCCTCTGAACAAGAGTACCAACAGCAACCCCAAACACGTGTTTTGGTCTGGTTGAACCTCATCAGTTGCATGTAGCTGTGCCTCTCTAAGAATAGTGACCAAGGGTACTACGTCTGGATTCCCCTAGTAATTTATGGTGAGACCCAAAGTTACTTGAAATATGCAAATAACAGGGCGGGTCCTGGGAGACTCTCTGCCAGACGTGAGTCCTGGTTGCAAGAGCCTTACCCAGAGTCCTTAGCTCACTATCTTTCACAGAGAAGAAATATCCCAAACATATCCGTTTTTGTCCTGCCCTGGGGAAGTCCAGCACCAAAATGCTAGGCAATTCTCCTCTGAACAAGAGTACCAACAGCAACCCCAGACACGTGTTTCAGTCTGGTTGAACCTCAACAGTAGGGTGTAGCTGTGCCTCTCTAAGAATAGTGAGCAAGGGGTCCACATCTGGATTCACCTAGTAACTTAGGGTGAGACCCAAAGTTACTTGAAATATGCAAATAACAGGGGGGGTCCTGGGAGACTCTCTGCCAGACATGAGTCCTGGTTACAAGAGCCTTACCCAGAGTCTTTAGCTCACTATCTTTCACAGAGAAGAAATATCCCAAACATATCAGTCTTTGTCCTGCCCTGGGGCAGTCCAGCACCGAAATGCTAGGCAATTCTCCTCTGAACAAGAGTACCAACAGCAACCCCAGACATGTGTTTTGGTCAGGTTGAACCTCATCAGTAGGGTGTAGCTGTGCCTCTCTAAGAATAGTGAGCAAGGGGTCCACATCTGGATTCACCTAGTAACTTAGGGTGAGACCCAAAGTTACTTGAAATATGCAAATAACAGGGGTGGTCCTGGGAAACTCTCTGCCAGACAAGAGTCCTGGTTCCAGGAGCCTTACCAGAGTCTTTAGCTCACTATCTTTCACAGAGAAGAAATATCCCAAACATATCAGTCTTTGTCCTGCTCTGGGGCAATTCAGCACCGAAATGCTAGGCAATTCTCCCTGAACAAGAGTACCAACAGCAACCCCAGACACGTTTTTCGGTCTTGTTGAACCTCATCAGTAGGGTGTAGCTGTCTCTTTCTAAGAATAGTGAGCAAGGGGTCCTCGTCTGGATTTCCCTAGTAACTTAGGGGTTGACCCAAAGTTACTTGAAATATGCAAATAACAGGGGGGTCCTGGGAGACTCTCTGCCAGACATGAGTCCTGGTTACAAGAGCCTTACCCAGAGTCTTTAGCTCACTATTTTTCACATAGGAGAAATATCCTAAACATATCTGTCTTTGTCCTGCCCTGGGGCAGTCCAGCACCAAAATGCTAGGCAATTCTCCTCTGAACAAGAGTACCAACAGCAACCCCAAACACGTGTTTTGGTCTGGTTGAACCTCATCAGTTGCATGTAGCTGTGCCTCTCTAAGAATAGTGAGCAAGGGGTCCATGTTTGGATTCACCTAGTAACTTAGGGTGAGACCCAAAGTTACTTGAAATATGCAAATAACAGGGAGGTCCTGGGAGACTCTCTGCCCGACCTGAGTCCTGGTTACAAGAGCCTTACCCAGAGTCTTTAGCTCACTATCTTTCACAGAGGAGAAATATCCTAAACATATCTGTCTTTGTCCTGCCCTGGGGCAGTCCAGCACCGAAATGCTAGGCAATTCTCCTCTGAACAAGAGTACCAACAGCAACCCCAGACACATGTTTTGGGATGGTTGAACCTCATCAGTAGGGTGTAGCTGTGCCTCTCGAAGAATAGTGAGCAAGTGGACCACATCTGGATTCCCCTAGTAACTGAGGGTGAGACCCAAAGTTACTTGAAATATGCAAATAACAGGGGGGGTCCTGGGAGGCTCTCTGCCAGACATGAGTCCTGGTTACAAGAGCCTTACCCAGAGTCTTTAGCTCACTATCTTTCACAGAGAAGAAATATCCCAAACATATTAGTCTTTGTCCTGCCCTGGGGCAGTCCAGCACCAAATTGCTAGGCAATTCTCCTCTGAACAAGAGTACCAACAGCAACCCCAGACACGTGTTTTGGTCTGGTTGAACCTCATCAGTAGGGTGTAGCTGGGACTCTCTAAGAATAGTGAGCAAGGGGTCCATGTCTGGATTCCCCTAGTAACTTAGGGTGAGACCCAAAGTTACTTGAAATATGCAAATAACAGGGGGGTCCCGGGAGACTCTCTGCCAGACATGAGTCTTGGTTACAAGAGCCTTACCCAGAGTCTTTAGCTCACTATCTTTCACAGACAAGAAATATCCCAAACTTAGCAGTCTTTGTCCTGCCCTGGGGCAGTCCAGCACCGAAATGCTAGGCAATTCTCCTCTGAACAAGAGTACCAACAACAACCCCAGACACGTGTTTCGGTCTTGTTGAACCTCATCAGTAGGGTGTAGCTGTGCCTCTCTAAGAATAGTGAGCAAGGGGTCCATGTCTGTATTCCCCAACTAACTTAGGGTGAGACCCAAAGTTACTTAAAATATGCAAATAACGGGGGGGGTCCTGGGAGACTCTCTGCCAGACATGAGTCCTGGTTACAAAAGCCTTACCCAGAGTCTTTAGCTCACTATCTTTCACAGAGAAGAAATATCCCAAACATATTAGTCTTCGTCCTGCCCTGGGGAAGTCCAGCACTGAATTGCTAGGCAATTCTCTTCTGAACAAGAGTACCAACAGCAACCCCAGACACGTGTTTTGGTCTGGTTGCACCTCATCAGTAGGGTGTAGCTGTGCCTCTCTAAGAATAGTGAGCAAGGGGTCCACGTCTGGATTCCCCTAGTAACTTAGGGTGAGACCCAAAGTTACTTGAAATATGCAAATAACAGAGGGGTCCCGGGAGACTCTCTGCCAGACATGAGTCTTGCTTACAAGAGCCTTACCCAGAGTCTTTAGCTCACTAGCTTTCACAGACAAGAAATATCCCAAACATATCAGTCTTTGTCCTGCCCTGGGGCCGTCAAGCACCGAAATGCGAGGCAATTTTCCTCTGAACAAGAGTACCAACAGCAATCCCAGACACGTGTTTCGGTCTGGTTGAGCCTCATCAGTAGGGTATAGCTGTGCCACTCTAAGAATAGTGAGCAAGGGGTCCACATCTGGATTCCCCTACTAACTTAGGGTGAGACCCAAAGTTACTTGAAATATGCAAATAACAGAGGGGGTCCTGGGAGACTCTGCCAGACATGAGTCCTGGTTACAAGAGCCTTACCCAGAGTCTTTAGCTCACTATCTTTCACTGAGAAGAAATATCCCACACATATCAGTCTTTGTCCTGCCCTGGGACAGTACAGCACCGAAATGCTAGGCGATGAGAGGCAATGAAAATTGAGTGGGGAAATCGTAACTTCCCCCAACCCTTTTGTGACAAAATAGTGTCCAAGCGCTTTCCCATACAAGCTCACCTGTTGTTTTGTAATGTTGAGCTATCCGTCCTGCTTATCCTATCAGGGGCTTGTAGAACCGACCGAGTTGCTTCACTGGTCCGTGGAAGTGTTGATACAGACCAGCTGCGACCAATCCACTTAGAAGGTAAGTCTTTTAGTTATGACAATTGTTCGATTAGACTGTCTTTATTTTGTCTAATAATAATTCTTGCAATGTCAAATTCCATCCCCATAGGCACGAAGAAGTAAATCGGAGCCGATGTAGCGGCTGGCAGCAGGTAAGGAGGGCCCTCAGCGATGGAGCAGCCGGATCAGGTAAGAGGTGCACACAGCGATATTGCGGCTGGCAGCAGGTAAGGAGGGCCCTCAGTGATGTAAGCAGCCGGATCAGGTAAGAGGTGCACACAGCGATGTAGCGGCTGGCAGCAGGTAAGGAGCGCCCTCAGAGATGTCTTCAGGAATGGAGCTGCAGGAATCCAGTGATGCACAGGTAAGCACAGCGGAGAGCGTTACGCTACTGAAAGCAGAATAACACAAAGCGAAGGCACGTGGTTGGGTTGGCCTTATGTAGGCTGGCTCAGGCCCCTCCCTTTAGCCCCGCCTACTGACTCCACCTTGCCCTTCCCAGGGACTCTGGCACATGCCTTTCAATGCTGTTCTACGGCCACGCCTGGCCCAGCTGCACATGCCCTTGGCACAGAGTGTGCAAGGCACACTTTTACACATAGCTCTCAACTCACACGCTTTTGGCGGGTGTCACCCGCCTTGTGAAGGGCTGACTCACCCGCCAAGCCTCCTGCAAGCCCATTCATTCCAATGGGCGTCTCACCCGCCAAAAACAAAATCGGGTGATTACACCCGCCTTTGTGACACAAATGGTTGAGAGCTATGTCTTACATGAGCCTGGCGCCGGAGGTGCCAGGACTGGGTCCAATTGGACCCTGGGGATGAGGAAGGACTGGCCCTGTGTGCAGTGGCCATGACAACCCTGGAGAGAGTGAGACTTTTTTCCCACTCTCTCATGTATTTTTCTGTGATTTGGACTCTGTGTTTCTTTTGACTTTGGAGTCTGACAAACTCATTTGGCATCATCTTTACATTGTGACACACAGCACCTTCAGTGCAGTAGCACAGGGAAGTCTCTTAGAGTTCCCAAAGGTTTAAATTCCTTCTCTTGCTGAAACTACTGTTTCCCAGAGCAGTGAAATGAAATTTGACTTTACTTACATTTTGTAACTTTCTAGACCCAGCAGACACTATCTCACAATAGGGTGCTGGAGGGGTTACTTAGTATCCCCTTTGTCTAGTTTCTCATGTAACATTTTTATGTTACCCTTTCTACAATGAATGCCTGCTGGCAGTGGTTTACTTTTTCCTACCATTGTGTGTTTCTATCGCGGGCTGCAATTGCAGCTGCCAATGGTCCAGGAGTTGCTGCAGGCGTCTCTTCCAAGTTTTTCTTCGGATTCATTCATCCAGTGGTCGAGCTACACAACCCAGTACCGGCCGCTAGGAGAGATGCGAGACAGGGCCTAAGGGAACAACCTAGGAAGAATAAGTGCAGTTGGGACGGCCCGGGGGACCATAAGGTGACTGATTCTGATCAGACCACCTCAACTTCTAAAGGAACAACACATGAGTGTAGACAGGTCGATGCTGAAGGGACCATTCAAGACACCGCTGAACTCAGAGCTACATGCCAAGCACCCGCAGGTCGGTCCATATATGCATACAGCCCAGACCAGCCCACCTCACTCCCCAACACACCACTTCTCGGCACTATGTCAAAAAACAGAGAAAAGACTCCCAGTCAGCCCCCAGGGACCCCAGGAAGACTCAGGAAGGACCTCTACCAAAGATATGGGCCAAGGAGACAGACCCAATCAGGGGACTCCCCAGGACAGACCGGTTTGCAGACTCAAGGTAGGACCCAGACCAAGAGGAGCAGGACAGAGCAATAACACAATCTGCACTCAAACATCTCCTAGGAGAGATAGTGGACAAGATCACCACGGTGGGGCAGAAACAGATGGACGCCCTGAGAGAGGACCAGGCAGAGGGCCTGCAGGAGATAAAGAGGGACATTAACAAGATCGAGGAGACGGTTGGCACAAATGAGAGGGCAATCCAAGAACTAACAGAAGACGCTAGGAAAGCTGATGCACTGTTGAAAATACTGGCGGTGGCCACCTGTAACCTCGAGCTCCAGGCGGAGGACCTGGAGAACCGGTCTAGGAGATTGAACATCCGAGTCAAATGCCTACTAAAGGAGACACAGGACCAGGACCTAACCCAAATACTAAAGACTATCTTTGGAGACCTCCTAGCTCCTGATATAGCCCGAGAGATCCAATTCGACAGGGTTCACAGGGTGGGGCCACGGCGACTAGAACCAGGAGCCAGACCAAGAGACGTGATGGCCGCCTTGCAAAACTACACGGTCAAAGAACGAATTATGGCTAAGGCCAGGAAAGCAGATCAGATCACCTACAATCAGGTAGAAATATTCCTCTTTCAATATCTGGACCAGGCAACGCTCACCAAAAGGCAGAAGATGGGCCCGTCTTGACATTCCTGAGAGCTAGAGAAATTTGATACAGGTGGGCACACCCTTTCGGCCTGACCTTTGAGTAGCAAGGGAAACAACAAAAAATCACGACCTGTGAACAAGGAACTTCACTGCTGGGCATCAAATACGAAACTCGGCAACAAGATACTGCCTCCGCCAATCGACACAAACCGGAAGGCTGTGGGAGCGGTCCACGGTCAAATCTAAAAGGTCCAAGAAGGGGGAAGCCCAACTAAATCGCAGCAGCCCCCCGCACGGCAATGACCAGGACCTGAAGGAAACATCCTCTGAAGCTCCGAGCTGAAACCATATGGCATTGGAACACCACCGCCTGCACACCACTCCTGGGGGGGCGTAAATTAAGTTAATCTATGTTAAATTAAGTCAAGCTATCTAAGCTAAGCCAAGCTCAATACTAGCTACTTTAAGCCAGTCACTGGCCATAGGTATCTCTCGAGGGAGGGGGGAGGATGGAATCTGGGAATGAGATTGGAAGATTTCACGTGTGGCAAGTCTGAGAGCATACTAGAGTTCAACTCTCAAAACCACAAGTCGGGGGCCCGAGGGCCAGTTGAATCCACCCATTGGGGGGAAGCGGGAAGAGGTGGAGAGGGGGAGGGAAGAGATCTGGGAGAACCTGAAACCACAGTTGGAGGAACACACCAGGAAAGGGGGACGAACCAAAGGGGTACCCACAAACACAGACAGGGATACATACAATTGGAACAGTCTCAAGGGGAAAAGAATGGCTAGTAACAACAACGTGAAGATTATATCCCTAAACGTCAACGGCCTAAACTCACCAATCAAAAGGAAAAAGATAGAGAGGTACATTAGATGGGAACAACCAGACATAGTGACACTTCAGGAAACTCATATCCAGTCATGGGACAAACAGAGAATAAAGCTATGGGGGTACACAAGAATTATGCAAGCCGCGCAACCCATCAAGAAAGGGGGTGTTCTTCTGGCATTGAGAAATGGACTATACATGAAAGTGACGGGCTCGGAATCAGATGACCAGCGGAGATACCTAGCGGTAGCACTGGAGGAGAGGCGAGAGAAGTACACAGTGGCGACAATATACGCACCCAATGTTGGCAAAGACACCTTCATCCAAAAAGCACTCGCCACCCTCGCAAACTTCGCAAAATCACCCATCATACTAACTGGCGACTTTAATATGGCCTGAGACCCTAACAAAGATAAAAGTAATAATTCCCTAGGTTTACCGGCGGGATCATCAGAGGACCTCAGGGGGAAGGTGCACGCATTAGCATTGGTAGACTCGTGGAGGCAAATAGAGGGGGACAAGGAGGGCTACACCTTCTACTCGCATGCACATCGGTCACATTTGAGAATCTGCTACACCTGAGTCTCCAGATCACTACTGGGCAAAGTGACAAGTGCTGTTCTGGGTGCCATCGCAATTTCAGACCATGCCCCAACAACTGTAATGCTCACCTGGTATCCACGGGGACATCACTCAGCCTGTTCTGACCTCTTACGACCTCGAACCCTTCCTGGGGGCTATTCGACTGGATTGGTAGAGTTTAACTCCCTATTGTCTCTGTGTGCTTGAACCCCTTCTTCCCCGGGGTCCAACCCTTCCCTTTGATACACAGCTCACCTTGTTTTCTTGGATAGTGTGCTCTCCGTCCTGCTTTCAGCACAGGGGCGCATTGATTGATGCGGGCTCGTTGCTGCCTAGTTACTTCACTGGCAAGAGTCCGACAGGAAAGTTTAATGAGTCTTTTGAACAGTTCTCTAACTTTGTTCCTTTCCTTCCTTAGATGATGGCCGGCGTCCGGGGATGTCGGCGTGCTGCTGAGATGAGTAGCGCTGAAGGTGAGTGAGAGCGCAATGCGCGATGCACCCCTTTCGTATTTGCATTGAACTGAGTTCTTTTTCTGTGTCTTTTAGGTGCCACGACGTTTTCAGCATGGATGCCAGTTATGAAGAACAAATGTGGTGGGTAAGCGCGGTATGTGGCGCCTCTAGATGTTCCCCCGCTAACCTGGAGTGTCTTTTCCCTCTTGCTGATGGATGAGAAGTTCCGGAGACAGAGTTCCCCCAGAGCGGCTGGGATTCAGGTAAGCGTTTGAAGCTCGTACAGTATTTAAAAATAAGCGAAGATTTGCAGAATGCTTACTAATGCCTTTTTTCGGTTCTTTTCCCTTTTCCTTAGGAAGTGGCATGCCGGGATGGGAATGACATCGTCGAAGATGCCCACAGAACAGAAGGAGCGATGAATGATGGGCAGAAGCGCTGCAAGGTAAGGCTGTTCCTAACTGTGTTCTTGTTCTTGCAGGAGCTGAGCGCAGAAGACAGATGCAGGCCTACTGGAGATCGATCCGAACACGATAAGTGTCACGCTGCAGGTGCAGAAAACGCAAAGCATGTTTCTCAGCCTGGGTGTTGCTTAAATAGTCTCTGGGTATCCCAGGTGTCTCTGGGCTGAACCACACCCAAAAGACTAGACCGCACATGCAGTTCTGGGAACCGAAATATGTGGGGGCATCCATTGTGTCCCCATCAATGCACTACAAGTCCAAGCCCCAATGTTATTCTATGGGAGTGAGTGAGTGAGTCTGGTGCCACAAGCGCCAAGTCTGACTCCAGGTGGGTCTTTGGAGGGATGGAGAGGCCCTTGAGGGCCATGTAGGTGATGATCGTGGCCTGGCTCCAGCCTGACATCTTGGAGGGCTGGGGACATGAGGGGCAGGAATCATGACAATAACCCTTACTCTAAAAAGGAACTGGTCCCCTTCCGGCCTGTGGAAATGGCGCTACCCAACTCCCATATTTAAAGACGAAACACTAGTCCGGGAAATTGCCGAAGAAATTGAGGCCTTCTTTGAGACAAAAAAGGTCGGGGACACGGCTCCGAAGATCAGCTGGGACTCGTTCAAAGCAACGATTAGAGGGTGAATTATAGCACTCAAAGTCAGAAGAGAGAGGGAACGGAGGCTGGAGGAAGCCAGGTTAGAAGATAAACTAAAGGAGATAATGCCCAAGATGGGAACGGTGCAGACCCCAGCGATTAAAAGGGAATACAGGACCATACAAGGTCAGTTAGACCTAATTCAGACAAGGGCGGCCAAACGCAACTTATTACACCTTAGACAAAAGTATTACATTAAAGCAAACAAGTCAGACCGCCTGCTAGCCAGGCTCCTGAGGAGGGAGGAAATAGACAAAACTATACTAAAAATAAAAGTTACAGGAGGAAAAACTAGTGCTAACAATAAAGACATAGAAAGGGAGTTTGTCCAGTTCTACACTAAACTGTACTGCTCAGACAACCCATCTCCAACGACCCAGGAAGCATACGTTAATAAAATAGACTTACTGAGAATAACAGGGGAAGAGTAGGAATACTTGGAGGGGGAGATAACTAGCGACAAAGTCCGGGCAGCAATCAAGTCCCTAGCTATACATAAGTCTCCGGGACCAGACCGCTTTTTGCTGAATTCTACAAAACACACAAAGAACTACTCATTGTCTACCTCACAGACCTGTTCAACCAAATTGGCAAGGATAAGGCCATTTCAAAATCCATGGAAGAGACGAAAGTGATACTCATCCCCAAAAAAGGCAAGTACCCCACTGAATGCCACTCTTACCGCCCCATTGCTCTGATAAATGTTGACGCAAAGATCCACATGAAAATCCTGGCGAACAGAACAGACCAGATCCTCCCCAAACTAATCAGGCCCGACCAATCAGGTTTCTTCAGAAGTCGACAGACTGGGGATGATGTCAGAAGAATTATCCACCTGATTGAAAAATCCCACAAGAGAGGACTCCCGGCTCTCCTAATGGCAGTCGACGCAGAGAAAGCCTTTGATCGGGTAGAGTGGGGATTCCTCTTTGCAACCATGACCAAGATGGGCTTCGGGCCCAACTTCCTGAACAGGGTGAGGGCCAACTATAGACAGCCGGAGCTCTGGCTTTCCATCAACAGGCAAATATCAGAACCCGTGGCAGTGAGCCGAGGTACGAAACAGGGGTGCCCACTGTCCCCCATGCTGTACGCTATACATCTCGAACCCTTCCTAGAGGCAGTGCGTGCAAATGGCAGGATAGTGGGAGTCCCCTTTGGAGGAGACACACATAAAATTGCAGCGTTCTCTGACAACCTGATTTTTACAGTCTCCCAACCAGAGACCTCCCTCAGGGCCATAGAGAGGAAACTCAACCTATATGGGGCGGTCGGCGGATTAAAAATAAACCCTACCAAATCCAAAATCCTCAACCTCACCCTCACAAGCACAGTCGAGCAGGCCCTCAGGAAGTCCTCCCCTTATAGATGGGTGCAACACTCTGTAACATACCTGGGTATAAAATTGACCAAATCACTGGGAAGGCTATATCAAGCAAACTATCCACCCCTTCTGGAGAAGCTTAAAACTAAATTGGTACTGGGGCCCGCTAGCTATCACTTGGATGGGACACATAAATGTATTAAAAATGGCGGTCCTGCCACAACTACTCTATCACATTACAGCCCTCCTGATTCACTTGCCGCCGGGCTCATTCAGAGCTCTCCATAGAACCACCACTAAATTTGTCTGGAACAACAAACCTCCGCGAGTGGCCGCAAAAAGTATACAAGCCCCATCTTTCCGGGGGGGAAATGGGGGAACCATACTTCAGGGCATTCTATACAGCCGCTCAGATGAGGGTTATCAGAGACTGGCATAAGGATGACCAGGAGAAGATCTGGAGACCCATGGATAGAGCAGTTGCAGGGGGGGATCTAGAGGGAATACTATGGAAAAGCAAATCAGACAGACCTCCGCAAATGTACATTAGCACTATCACATCAGTCGTGGGAGATAAATGTGACGAATCGGTCAAGAGGACACACATTACCACATTTCTTTCGCTGTACACACCGCTCTTTGACAACCCGCAGTTAACACAGGGCTACAAAACACCCACATTCGAAGGCTGGCAACAGGGGGATGGCTCAAGGTCAGAGATATGTTCGACGGGGACCAGGTGAAACAGTTCAACCAATGCAAATCAGACTTTGCCCTGGGTGAAAAAGAAAGATAAACCTACTCCCAACTGAGGCACTGGTTACTAAGCAGGGACCCATCAACTTACCCCATTCAAAAAGTACATAAATAGGGACGCAGGTGACAGGCAAGTGGTAGCTAACATATACAAACACATAAAACTAGGCGAAGACCCTCTGCCAAGACAATACATTAAAAATGGGAGACCTCCACTGGGTGCACAATAGAGGAAACGGAGTGGGAAAAACTGTGGGAACACATTCCCAAACTAACAAGATCCCTCCAGATTCATGAAATATTACTAAAACTAATGTTTCAGTGGCATCTGACCCCAACTAGGCTACACAGAATGTATCAGGGAACCTCTCAGAGGTGCTGGAGGGAAGGTGGAGGGGAGGGAACATGGAGCCACATCTGGTGGGAATGCCCCAAGATAGAACAGTACTGGGTGGGCATACTGGAAGCAAACAAGCAGGTCCTAGAGGTAAAATGCAAGGGGAACAGGGGTCTATCAATGATAGGCCTAGACGGCACACTTGAGCAACTCAAGTTAAAGACAGCCCTCAAACTCTATGTGATAATGATGATGGTGGTGGCACTAGTATTGGCACACAAATGGAAGTCCAGAGACCCCCCACAGGACCACGAGTGGATTGCAAAGATCTGGAACATCGCGGCCATGGAGTGGCTCACCTACTGCATCCAAGGGGACCATAAAAGGTTTAGCACGGACTGGTCAGCCCTACTACGATTCCTGAGGGAAGGGGCTCAGACAGCATGGTGCCACAGGAGCATGGGCATCTTAGGGATAATTGATTGCCCAGCAGAAGGGGAAATTTGAAGGACTCTTGCTGCCAACAGTACGCATGACGGACACCAAATTTACAGTAAATAGACAGTCAGCATCAGCAATACTGCAGCCAAAGGTAGCTGGCCCGCAAAAGGTACTTTGTCCAGATCAAGGGGGGAGGGAGGAAGTGCAGGGCGGGTGGAAGGGAGGGGGCGAAGTGTTCCAGTTTGAATGTCTTAAATTTGAAAACTGCCAATAAAATGTTTTGGAAAGAAAAATCTAAGAGGATTTAAGTTGTCTAGCCTTGCTGGTCCTCAGTTGAGACGTGTCTTGATTGCCTTTTCAGAGTTGCTTGCAGCTTTCCCCCTCACAAGCCTCCCAGCTTGTGGCCCTACAGTCATTCCACTTTTTCTACAAAGACTTCTAAATCATTGTGCAAGACTTTTACTTACCTGCAAGAAGTGCTTCAACTCACCTAGACTTTTGTTCAATTAACATTGGCTGGCCCGGCTCCCTGAAAGACTCTTCTTACCTTTGACGTGATGCTTTACCTTTCCTCCAGGAAAGGGATAATTTACTTTGCATTTGGGGGTTCAAAAGTACTTACCTGTTTCATAATATTTGTTTAACCTTTGTTTTATTCCCAGACCCTTTTCTTTGACACCAACTCAGTATTGCTCTAAATGTACCATTGATATTAATGTCCACAGTGTTCTATTTATTTAAGTCACCTTGGAGTGTAGGAACCATCTGTGTGCCATCGCAAATGGGTACTTGCTCATTTAGAGAAAATAAGAGTGTGTATTTTGAAGTGTATTTTTGTGTTACTTATATATTGCTCCCTTCTGAAGAAGGCTTATTCAACTGACTGTTAAATAAATGAATAATTGTTTAATCAAGAAACCTTGAGTGTAAGAGTTTATTTGAATACTTTTCACTGTGAATCTCTGTGTAAAAACCCTACTGCTCACATTGACCCCTCTTGAGATAAGCCTGGCTGCTCAGCCACACTACCACCCTACATAGTACAGACATATACCAAAAGTTGGGTTACCTATTGCCATGAGGGCAATGTTGCTGTAGTCTCCCAAAGGGCACTGCACACAATGTTGCCTAACAGCCTGCTAACTTCATTGCACAGAAACTCTGAATTGTTTGGTCTACCCTCATTACATATTTGAAAAGGTGAGCCTCACGGCCAACGGTGGTCACAATTTACTAATCACAATAATGGTTGCTCCGTACTGCGGCATAACATGTTTTGGCAACCTGCAACCTGCAACCTGCAACTTTGGACCTTGCTCTAAACTAACATTTTTAGTGTTGCATGTTTATACCTACCTTCCCCTGCTTCTTCCCTTCCTTTTCCGTCCATTTCCTTTCTTTATTTCTATTTCAAGCAACGAATCACACTAAGACTCAAACAAGCCGTATAAAAAAGCATATGATTACGATCTGGAAATCCTGCTGCTGCGAGCGCATGTACACCTGATGCTACTGGGGGGTGTGCTGTGGCCTCTGTGCCTGCTGTGGAGGCTTGGGTTGGTGGGAAAGGCACTATGGAGGCTTACTATCCAGTAAAATGGCTTGTCCTGTTAGCCCCACTGACAACAGTGATGGATGTGAACCGACCCTCCAAGGGAAATATGAGTACTTCGTGTCACGATCTCGACAATGACTCATTATTACAGATGTGCTACGCACCACAGGGTAGCTCTTCTACTGTCCTGAATGCCGCTGTAATCAGGGCTACGCCTCCCTCTGTGGCATCTGCAGTTGACAAACTCAGAGAGGGAATATGCCAAGAATCAGCTTTGACCATTTCAACTAATAGGGTGGGTTCCCGATATCTCTCACCACCTCCCTGCTATCCCCCTTCCTTTCTTCCCCCTCCTTCCCTTCCTTTCTCGATTCACCCAAGTTTGCCTGTTAATCAGAGACTATCGGCCAGCCCTAATTTGGTGTTTGAAACTGGAAATGTCCACTCTGCTTCGGTCCTTACTGATACCTACAGTACGCATGAAACCTCTGGTAGCTTACAAAGCAATGGAGAACTACACTTTGCTGTTAAGATTCTGTTAAAACTTTGTGGGACAATTTACGAGGAACTTAAAAAGCAAGGGTCCGCCATCTCATTGATGTTTGTACTATTGTCATACCCTTGTTCTTCTATTCCACGTGAGCAGGCTGATCTTGGAAACCCATCATCAACCACATCATCAGCTCCTCCATTGCCCCAATCCCCTGATGAGGTCTAGATCATTGACAGTGACCCACTAAACATTAGTGAAGCAGGGGTGAGCTCTTCGGCTTAATACCCTTCAAGGAAACAACTTAGATTGGCAAAAAAGACTGCAAGCAAAGACTAACAAACAGTCTAAGGTTAGACCATCAATTCTTGCTCAGACATCATTCCTGGATATTCAGCCTCTTAATTCAACGCTTTGTCTAGAAAACAGCTTGATGTCTAAGAAACAACAGAAAAGAGTAGCACAAAGAAAGAGGAGGTCTGCCCAGACTGTGGGAACCTTAACATGCTGGCATGTAGTTGAGGCCCCAGTAAAAGATCTCATTCCTACTGATCAGAAAACTGTACTTAGTAGTGAAAATAACGACTTGTCTGAGAATAAGTGAGGAAATTAGTACTCATCTCCTGGCCCTTCAAGAGCCTGTTTTAAAGGCCCCACCAGTTACTTTGGACCAAAAAAGAAATGCACAATTGTCCAGGCAGATGAAGTTAAAGGGTCCCGTCAATTGAACCGTTCTACATTAATGGTGCTGTTTAATAAGATACCCTCATTAAGGATCTTGAACTCAGGAGATTTTTAATTTGTAGAACCCCTTCGACATCACACCAAAAGATAACCCAGATTCATTGCTGTCTCCCAGAGACAGCTGCACTTGTTCGTCAGCACCAGTAATCTTTGGTTCACTTGGGATTTCTCTTGGGCATTTTACAAACAACAGAAGAGAGGCCTCTGTGCTTCACAGAGTGCAAACGATAATGGACTGGTTCAAAATCACCAACTATATGAAACAACTCCCCTGTGGGTGTAAAGTTTGATGACGCCCAGGGGTGGGAATGGCTGCAGCAATTGATCCCCCAAAAGAGAATAACACAGTGAAATAGTACCATGTTAAGCTGTAACACTAGGGGTTTCAATCACTTGCTACTCCATGGTGGGTCGCGGGACCTCCTTACAGCCTGTGAAATGTTTGCTTTACAGAAGACATGGGTAACTTTTAACATCAAAATTGATGGATATATAATATTTCAAACAGCTGCTATAAAAGGGTCCTGTGGTCGGCCAGCTGGTGGACTCCTGATTGGGGCAAGACACCATCTTAATCCTAGGTTAATTTACTCGGGTCCTCCGGCTGGCAATATACTGCCAGTAGAAGTATCTGCTCTCGATGAAGGTGGGGTTCGGGAAAGCATGTAATTGTGAACGTTTACGATCCCACTGGTACCAATATCTCTGATGTTTTGTTTGATGATTTGGACATGATTTTGTAATCTTGGTGTAATGCATCAATTAACAATCCGGTGATCCTCTGTAGTGACTGGAATGCCAAATGTACAGACAAGGATGGGAGTGAGGTGCATAAAAATGTTTTTGAACATTGTATATTGTCTTGCCAAATATCTAACCTCAGGGGAACACAGTGGTTAGGCTTCTTAAAGGAATGGAATTTAAACTTGTTAAACGGACGAACAATGGGGGACCAATCGGGCAGTTCAACCTGGTCTGTAGGCTTAAGAAAGGCTACTTTGGACTACATATCCGGTAACGATTGTTTGCTGGAGCAATTATTTTCTCTAAAAGTAGTCTTTAATGACTACAGCGACCACGCCAGGCTTTCTTTGGCATTAATATGTATGCTAACATTACGGAGACCGTATGTGTGGGAACTTGGTACCTAACCGCGTGGGAAACCTTATCAGCTGGACTCAGAGTAAAATTACCAAGCTGTGTTCCTCTGCTTTTCCCCTTGGGTTCGTTGACGAATGTATATGTCGACATGTTTGAGCAAACAGTGGTGGACTCTGATCTCAATCCTCACAAAGACAAATTAGTTAGATGCCTAAGATACATTGACAATGTGTTTTTGGTATGGCATGGGAACATAGATGAAGCTAACATCTTTTTGACATGGCTTAGCAGCCAAAACAGGTACTTGAAATTCACTGCTTCCATGAGTATTTTGGAAGTCAATTACCAAGACTTCACTATATATCATGAACAGGGATATTTATTGGTGAGCCCCTACGTCAAAGTCACAGAGAAAAATGCTTTATTGCACTATAACAGCCACATGCTCGCCATGTGAGAGACAACCTGCCTTTCGGACAATTGTTGCTCCTAAAACCCAATAGCAGTACCAGGGAAGCCTATGAGGAGGGAGCTAACACATTAATTGAACCATTCATCTACAGAGGCTATCCTGCTAAAGTAGTCCAACACACAGCTAAGCGTGTGTTTAGAAACAGCAGAGAGGGCCTCATTCCGAGTCCGGCGCTAACCAATGGCGGTAGCAGCGCCTTGGTCGGCACCGGACCCGTACCAGCACCGCGCTGGTGGAATGGGAAATTACCGCCCTATTCCGAGTTGACCAGGGCGGTAATTTCCCATTCCCCAGGGCTCTTCCCCATTCCCAAATGAGCCCCCATAGGACTCAATGGGAATGGGGAAATTGCAAATAACGGTGACGGTGACCGTGCTAAAAGCAGGCGTTAAGGACGAGGGCGCAAAAGGGAACTCGGAATGTGGCGGTAAGGGATCACCGGCACCGGTCTCGTTAACGGTGACCGGTATCCCTTACCGCCATACTCGGAATGAGGCCCAGAGTCTTTACTTGAGAAAATGGTAGACACGATGTATGACAAGAAAGAAACCCTGCTAGTGTTTGTTAGCACTTTCAGCTGTCATATAAGGTGAAGAATATTATTAATAGAAATTGGAGGAAAGTGATGACCACAGCCACCCTTCTAGTGGCCTTTAAAAACAGCACAAATATTCGCAATATCGTCAGGAAGAACGACATATAGACTGACAAAAATCACACCCAGACACAATGTACCCTGTGGGGGCTGCCCCGTGTAACTGGACATCATTCTTGTGGGAAACCAAGAAAGTGATGTCTGTTAATTTGGGATTGCCTAGAGATTGGATGTTAAAAGAACATACCAACTGCAACACAGCGAATGTTGTCTGCATGATCACGTGTCCTTACCGGTGTATCTATATTGGTTAGATAATAGAAAGTGTAAGACAAGAATGATAGAGCACAGGAGTTGACTTAAAAATAAAATCGTATTGGCACCTTTAGTCAAACACTTTATGGAAAAGAAACATGCCTTTACCGATTTTGAATGGGTAATTCTGAAGAAAGTGAGAAGTGAGTCACAGGACAATGCTAACAAGAAATGAGTTAATTTGGAACAGAAACTCATCTACCTGACTAAAAGCCAGATTAGAGGTCTTTATGAGAATATTGAGTGGCGTAATATCAAGTAAGGCCGTTGTCTTTATCATGGTTTTTATGCACTTTCTATGGGGACTGGAATAACCGTGGGAAATACATTATTGACCTTGTGAACGCAAATCGTGTTGGAGTCATTACTTATTTCGAAATGTTTATAATGGATTTATATGGCTATTCGCCGCTCGTGTTGCCATTTTTTATGGCGGAATTTTGATCCAGTAAGATCTCTAGTCATACGCAATCGGTGAAATTGAAATAGAAATGTTTTCTCAATATTGGGCTTGTTAACACTTATATTAGAGAACATTTGTGGAAATTAGGTCCATCTATTCCATAGAAGAAATGTATTGTATCTCTAATATTACTACCAATGGGTGTAACTCAGATGTGATGCTTTCTTACTGTTTCATGATACCTATATGTATATGGGCTTTAGTGACTATCATCTTTTTTTAAATAGCACACAGCGTTACTCCCCCATTATTTAATATATTAAATATTTTGATTACTATTCCATTGGGTTGTAGTTCCATGGACATGTGTCTGGAATTCAAAACAGAGAGGTGTTTGTCACGACCCCACATCTCATGGGTTTGTGTGATTAAGGAACATTGCTTCTATTGCCGAGGCGAGCGGAACGGTACTGCTGGACACTCATACACACTAAGATGCCTGGTCGCGGATGGGTGATGCGTATGGCATCTTCACGCACGCATCTACGTCGTCATGGGAGTGCTATGTTTATATTACCAGGATAAATGCCAGCCTGAGTTATACAGTGCAGCTCTGGGGATAACAACAGTGACCAAGTGTTTGAGATAAGGCAACTGGCATTTATGGGACTTGGTAGCGATTTTATTAGTACACTTGCATAGTAGATATCCTGTACAAGGTGTCTTACCATACCATGTGGCTTACTTTAACGGTATACAAAGCCAGACCCACGGAGTTCTTAACCAACCCAGGACTTCCTTCCCTCCGAGTCATCAGAGACGTAGTTATTGAAGTAAGTGTTTCACGGACAGACTGGGTAGGCTTAAACCCTCCAGTAGTGTGCTCCACAACATGCAGTTCTCTTACACGAGAACATTTTTGTTACCATTTTTCAGTGCCTTACAAGGTGATAATGTCAACTAGGATAATCCAGTGATTGAACCAAGAAATTATACACATGGAAGGAGGACAGATTATGTTCACCCCTACCTTCATCCATCAAGAAGGTAAGGAGAGAGAGCTTGCCAAAAACAAATGACTAATAGATTCAGTAGAGGCTTTGTCCACTGTCGAAATGACAAGAGGTTATGAGAATTGTATTTGCCTTGCTGTTGATGTGCAGGAAGAAGAGCTGTGATTTGTGAAACAGCTATAGCAACACTTAGGGTTGCATTTCTGGTGGAAAGCGCAAAGAAGCAGAGACACCTTACAGGTGGATTATAAATAGTCTGCTTGTTACCTTTAGGGTGGAGGGTTGCTAAACTAGGTCTATTCATAGACCCTTTGAACACTTATATACATATATGTTGTTATTTGTGTACCCATCCTTATAGGTGTCCTCAGGAAAACACATGGTCAAGAACAGTGGAAGTCACCATAAGCCTCTGAAAGCCACATATTCACTGACCCTGATGAATGTCCGCCCTTGAGCAGCCACTGAAGACAGAAACGTACATAATTAGGGCAAAGAGAACCGTAGTGGAAGATTTGGGGTCACAGGACTGATACTACGAGCAATCGGTTTTAGTTACTTGATTTTCTATTGTGCCAATTACACACACAGTGTTACATCATTGTACTTATCATAGTATATATATTGTTTGTCCCTTCAAATATTAAATACCAATGATTTTTTTAATTGTTTGAATTTCAAGGTAGCTGCACCACTGTATTTTTGTATTGTATAATAAAAGTATCTGTGTTTTATGTAACATTAGTTTAAGACTTTGAGGAGGCGTATATTTGTTTCAAGACATTTCTCTGAGTTTCATGAGGATTAGATAGGGTACATTAGTCCACCATTACCTGAGATAAATATCTAAAGAATAATAAATCATGTTTAAAATACAACATAACAAGGAAAGGGAGCCTGGGACTATGAGATAGCAAAAGATGAAAACATGGATTTAAATCAACAGACACAGGTGGCAAGAGTGCTATTATGGACAGAAAAGATTATGTTTGTGAAACAATAACACAATGAAACGATCACCAATGCTAATGGATTATAATCCAATAACAAATATTCTAACAAAATGATCCTCAAAATTAAAACAATGGTTTCAATGTAGTGTATTAGATGAAGAAGAATACAGACGTCTAAACATGCAAATCTCATTTTGGCCACTATGCATTTTATTCACAAAATACATACAAAATAAATCAGCTTTCCATCATGTGAGCCAGTCATAAATTGGACTGGATCCATTACAGAGAAAAACTCAGAATTGATTGACATTCTTTTAAATCCACTAGCTCAGACCATGACACCCTAAATCTGGGATACTAAAGAGGTCATCAAGCTGTTGGAGAATATCACTTGGAATAAGGATTACAGATTTGTGATTTTGGATATCGCATCATTGTATACTAGCATACAACATGAACAAGGTATTGCAATTACAAGCCATTTTCTTAAAGCAAAATCAATATCATTTTTGGAACACAATCAGATGTTGAAAACAATGCTAGAATTCACTTTACAAAATAACATAATTTGTTTCAATTGCTCAATATCTAGACAATTACAGTGCATGGAGGAGGGAGCAAACTATACACTTGTCTATAGACGCACACATGATCACACCCAGCATTCACTACCCATAACAAAGTGGTCTATTGGGATAGATTCACAAATGATATCCTACTAATCTAGAATGGGGAGTCTGCCTCTCTGTATGAATACACAAGCTTTCTGGACAACAACTACAACATGCCCTTGGGTTTATTTCGCATTACAAAATGCAACAAATACAATAAATAAATCAAATACAATTAACAATGAATTAAAGTTCAGAAAGATTTTCTTTACACTTGAGCTCAATGTGAAAAATACTTATATTCAAACTAATTTGTTCAAGAAAGCTGTCTCTGGAAATACATTGTTACATGCTGAGAGTGATCCTTCACAACATATTAAGGACAATAGGGGTCATTAGATGTTTGCCAGTCTGGAATAAACGTGGCAGTAATTCAGTTTACCAGTACTTTTTCAGACTGGCAAACTACAAGTTTGCTGGTGGGGGTTACCTGACATACCTCCAGCCAAGAGCTGAAGGTAAATCAGGCCCCCACCGGCAAGAAAACAGCCATTATTACCGGTGCCAGTAATACTGGTAATCCCATCCATGGAGTCCTACGGAATGGGGATTTACCAGTATTCCCGCTGCCTGTAATATGCCAGTAGTTCTGGTATCTTAGGCAGTGAGAACGGTAATACCGTTTGCTGGTATCACACCAGAATTATGGCAGATGTAAGGAACTCATGGTGGCAACAGTAAAGACAGACACAAGTGATCACAGCTCAAGGATGTTTTATTAAACTGTATAGGTATGTTGGAAAAATGCCTAATCTGCACCTAAATGTAAGATGGGAAAAAGCTACGACCATCAAATAATAATATGGCACTCCTAGTGTCGTCTTGTCAAATAAAAGGGCATATACTTTAAAAAACAATTACCAATCCTTACAACTAATACAAAAAGAGTGTGCGATAGTGTTCACAAGAAAGAAAGACGTGTTCACAAATCGGGATGTTATAGACAGGGTCTCCCTTCCCCATGTTTTGGGCACGGGACAAGATGGGACTCTTGAGCATAGCACACTCTCGAGCTTTCCCAGCACGAGTCTACAGTTTCGATTTCAGTTATCAGGATATTCAGTGGTTAAGTCCCTTTCCTACAAAAAGTCTCTTGCCTCCGAGGATCTGATGGGTTCAAAATAACAAAACAAAAATGTATTTTCTGTATGGCTTTTCACCTCTGGATCCCACTCTTTCGGGCTCAGATACCTCTCGATTAACAGCCTCCCTCTGTCGTGTTTACTACGGCTTTTATTCACAAGATTCCTCCTATTTCGTTACGTTGGTTGATTGTTTTCACCTCTGGGTTCCCCTCTTCCAGTCTCAGACCCTGCTTGAATGTCAGCCTCCTCCCACCGGGTTCCAATGGGCTTTTATTCACAAGATTTCACTTGCTGCATTCACAAGTTTTTGGGTGATGGCTTTTCACCCTTGGATCTCCCTCTTCCGGGCTCAGACCCTTCTCGAATGTTAGCCTTCCTCCGTCAGGTTTACTATGGCTTTTATTCCAAAAGATTTCTCCTTTCATATTCACAAGTATTAATTTCTTTTTAAACAATCCGCTGTGGACATCCCTCCAATGGGTTCACTCTTGTCAACACAATGTTCATTGGGGCATCATGCTTCACCCCGTTTTGTTGGCGTCGCTCCGTTGGGTTCACTCTTGCCAACCACACAGTTCCTTCTTCTTTCTCACTATGCAGGATTCGCCTCTCTTAGCTTTCCAATTACCTGCCAGTCAAAGACTTTTGACTGTACAGGGGGTTTTACTAGACCCCTTGTGGCCACTTTGACCTTTTCCTTGTGGCTCTCCTAGGGCCTTTTGGTATCGGTAGTTTCAACAATAGGGGAGTCACCCATAGTCTACCGAGTGAGCACCCACGTGGTACTGGACCCCTGTGCAGCTGGTTTTCCCCTTAGTTTGCCATTCACAACTTTCATTCAACAGAGTTTGGTTTTTTATGGTCCTCCCTTCGACTCACCAGCTGTGATGAACCGCTTTACTTTTCTTGTCTCTGGAGTCAAGGACGGTACCATGGTAGCAAGCACCTCTCTCTGCCCTGATTATCAGTGTAGGAGGGCTGCGTGTACCGTTAAGATCTGCTGCAACACATGTTGGCTATTATTTGCGGTCTTATGATTCATTTCACAGAGGGTTTGTGGGTCTGCATCGAGAAAGGCAAGGTCGCTTCTCTCCTTGATGCCCCTTCGGTTCTTGCTGGTTTTCTCCTCCTCTTGAACTGCCTCCCTGGGATAGCTCATTGTGCGGTTTGCCTTGCTCATAGTGTGCTCTTGTGCTCCACCTTTTATCCCTGTGGAGAAGGGAAAGAGCTGTCAGGTGTGTGTGGTTCTGGTCAATTGCCTGACTTTGCCTGACCCTTGTGTTGGAACATGTCAGGTGTCTTGTGTTAGTCCGTTGTCTTTCGTGATGTAAGAAAGTGTTTGTGTCAGAAAAGGGGGCAGGGGTAGAGTGTCTGAGTATCCTACATGGTAGGATGGGGAAAGGATTTATAAGAAGGGGGATACAGTGTTTCACCCATTGCTGTCCCACCTCCGCTACCCGAGGACCTCTCATCCAGGTGATCCTCCCCCACAGGTCCACCCCCAGGAACTGGATCTAATAGCGATGGCCGTGTCCTGGCCACCTGGATGACAGATCCCCGGGAACTTGTAAGTGAGACACCTTCAGGTTTCTCACAGAGGATACCTGCAAACTCCTATTGACCCCCAATATACCTTACAGTGAATTTCTAAAAAATGAAAAGGAACTGTAGCGAAATGCAAAAATTCAAAAAAGGTAAATATGCACTTTTAGAACAGAGGTTACAAAGCAACAATTGCAAAAGCTTTCACCAAAGCCGATGAAGTAACCAAGCATTCACTATTCAAAACGGACACATCTAAGCCAATACCTTCTGTGAAAGAAACTGTTATTAGAGATATAAGAATAATTAGTAGTGATAACAAGACAGTCAAAATAATTCTAAACAGAGTAAGACATTTCTAGCCAACAAAGATATAAAAAACACCCATCTGATAAACCAATAATGACATTCAGAAATGCAAAGAATATTAAAAATAAGATAAGTCTTTGTTTTCTGAAACCAGAGCAAATAACTACGCCAGCTGGGGCATCTTCATGGTTACCACCCCAACCAATAGGCACTCATAAATGTGGTCAATATATTATTTTCCTGTTAGACAAATGCAAAGACATTACATGGCCCAATGGATCTACACAAACTGTGACAAACCTCAAAAATTGCAATACCACCTATGTGATTTATGGAATTATATGCAAATGAAAAAAGTAGTACATAGGTAGTACTATCAGAAAACTTTAAACCAGAAGACCAGAGCACATAAGAGCTACCAGAAATATGGACAACTAATATCCATTAGCACCCTATTGGGAAACAGAACAATGACATGACCCATTTGAGAGCACTGAATGCATGGGTTTGGAAGTGGTCCAATTACCACTTCGAGGATGCAACAACGAAATCTTACTCAGACAAAAGAAAGCAAAATGGATACATAATATGGGGTCTTGTCAATGCGGACTGAACCAAAACAATGAACTTTACATTTTTCTCTAATCAAAATGTATTTTGTTCTCAAGAATCCTACATTATTAACTTAATAATAACAATGAGGTGCATTTTAACAACATTGTAAAAAACATCAATACAGAACTGATATCTTAATTAGGCAAGTTTGGGCATCACAGTTATAATGATATTGAGAAATATGAAATATGATTTTAATCTCATACTGATAAAACATTATACCTTCACTTAATTATAACAGTAATAACATGAACGAATATGGCTGTGATGCAGGGCTATGATGTTATAATGCATGATTTAACGCGCTAAAGATATTCGCGCATAACTTGAAATGATGTCACCATGCAAGTCATAAACGTCATCTTAAACATCTTGTCCAGCTGAAATGACAACATTGAGTGCAATGGGACACCAACAATAGCAGAGGGTGGATTTGCTATATGAATGCTACACTGGAAGGTAACTATGAACTTGGAGGCCAAGGCAACTATATTTTATTTGTAATTACTGCATCTGTAGCCTACTATTTTACATATATAAATAAAGAGTCCTAAACTGTTGTATGTCTCTACTTGGGACCGTACCAGTCAGCCTTAGCTCTGAATGTGAAGAAACTTTCCCTGTCTACCTGTCTAGCTGAGAGCAAATTCTAGTGCCCAAGGTGGAGCTACAGACACTGAATTAGAACATTGCAAGATGTTGAAGAAGAATGATGAGATAAGGGTGGCATTTTGCTTGGTAAAACATGTATTTATCAAAAAAGAATCCCTCACTATCCCTACCCTCTAAGAGTGCTTCCCTTGCCTCAAACTAATACTAAATGATCTGTCAGAATGTCATTTGAAATCAAACTCCACCAACCTGTGTCACAACCTACTATCCCTTACACTACAACTAACGCATAAGTCAACAGAAAGTTCCTTCTCCGGGAGAATAACTCCCTTCTCCTGGTATTTGGGTGGTGACCCTAGAAATGTTCATTGGCAAAAGGATTCCAGGAGGAATGACCCCCTTCCCCTGGCTTGTGGTTACCACAAAACTTTGCACCAGTCAACATTCGGAACCAAGAGAATGAATCTCTTCTCCAGTTATTGGTTCACACACTCCAATATAGTTCACACCAAAGCCAGGGGGAATAACTGTATAGCATGACAAACCTGAAGGCATAAGTACCCTCACATACAACAAATAACATAAATAAATAAATGTAAATGTAAAAAGCAAATCTATGCAATAACAATTACACACAACAACAAAACTAAAAGCCAGGTAGGAAATAGCAACAGCTCCCACAAATCGAGGAAGGGGATACAAGTAAGATCATAATAAAGAAGAAGCTCTCCTAGGTGGGCATGGCTAGATTAAACCAATAAGGATCAGTCCATTACATAAATAACATAACGTAACTAACAATTTGAATGTTAGAAAGGGGTGATGTATTACTCAGTTTCGTACACAGGCTCAAACACATTGGGAGATTACTCTGTCCACAACTTATCACAATATAGTCTGTATTGCTCATAGTACACGAGTCATTGATTTTCAACCTCAAGGGGTCTCTCCAGTCCTGCATTCTAATACAGCTTTGACCTACTCTCAGATGTAACCAAGCCAAAACATTGTACCTGAGAACCTATGTAGGCATATTTTTCACAGGCTTCTCCACATTAGTTATTATAATATTTCTCTGATACATAAACAACCCTCTTTGATTTATGTCAGTGATCTCCAGCATTTGGGACTTTCTAATGCGGATATCCCTCCAATCGAGAGAGTTAACTGATCTGTGTTTAGCCAACAGGCTTTTGAGGAGATTACATAATACCACAAAGAGGTTCTGCCAGTGCTGACAACCGCACTAAACCAGAGGCTGGACCTGCCGGCTCAACCTGATGTTCGGTGATTTCCTTGCTAGAACATACTAGACTACTGGATTAATTGTGGTCAGTTTGGCAGCATTTATCAACACTGTCAGAATGTTGGGCCTGTATTACAACCTTATCTAAGGATTGAATCCATAGACAGAATTCCATAACGTTATTACACTGGTTAAGATCACAAACTGGTTAAGATCACAAATAATGTTCTCCTTAATGTGTGGCCATCTCCCGAGATTAGTTGGATCATCATCCATTCCCTTATTTCACAGAGGCAATAGTGAAATAGCCTCTGAAATAACTTTCCCCATACTCTTCATTGGTACTGCATTGACATAGTCAAGGCTGATGCTAAGCAGTCAGTATTTCCAGCTCGACTGCCAATTAATGCCTCCCCTGATAAACTTAAATGATCATCCCAATTAGCCACTTCCTCCTTATTCAACTAAACATTGAGGTAGCTATAAATGGCCCAGGTTCAATGTCAGTTAATTCCATTCTCATGTCTCTGAGTTACTGTCTCCTCTGAACACTCCTTGCCAAGACCTCAGACATTCGACTACCACTGGACACTGGAGACGCAGATGGAGAACCATGCTCCAGGAAAATCTTTTCCGATATCCTAGGTTTAACTCCTTCTTGGGAAACCCCCTTTCTTTTCCCTAGGTCAAAAAACTTGGGCTGAAAGGGAGACCCAACTAAGTGCCCGGACATTGATTTAGAAGCATGAGCTCTGTTAAGGATTTCAATCATGCGACGTACACCTTAGTCTCGTCCTAGTATGCAGTGCACGATTGAAATGGCTATGTTTTCATGTTAGATTCAATATTGAGATGGTACCCCACTCATATCACACCCCCTTTTCAAATACCCCCGGGTCACAATGGACCATGAACCAGGCTGGTTGGTAAATTATGAAATGTATTTATTTATTAGAAAATTAAAAGAAATCATACAATGTTTAATGAGGGGCAGCGATCACCAATGGGGTGACAATAACAATAAGAATGGAAGCAATGCACTTAGTTTAACCTTCTATTGACAAATCTACAAAACACCAGGAAATAGGAGCACTTTTTGATTTTAGGAAAGATAGCATTCAAGTTAGAATTTCCCCCCTGCAAGGTTCCCTCAAACCACAAATCATGAATTCTGAGTGGATAAGCAGAAGTAGCAGGTAATCAGGAATGACAAATAGGAAACAGAATTGAAATCTGACCTTCCTGACCTTCCCTCCCCAAATAAGAGAGAAAAACGGATTTCAAACCCCTTTGCAATGCTAAAAATGACACTCGGAAATGGATGAATAAAATAATGAATGTGTGTAAAAACCTTGAAGCAGATACAATTCTTCACCAAAGCAAAAATGCAAATATACTAACAATCCCTAAGAATGGATAACCAAGAGCATACAGTTTGAAAATGAGTGGCAAGGTTTAAAACATGTTTCAGCAAATGACACGTTGGGAACTTTGCAAACTTTGCAATTCCCGCCTGAAATTACCCCAAACGGTTTTTAATAAAAACGGGTGAAAGACACTGATTTGAAGTGCATTTTTATTGCTGGGCCGGCTTAGCTAAGCACGCTTTGAAACAACTGGATTGGACAATCAATGTTGGTTGCTTCCCATGGGTTGTACCCAGTTTATGAGGTTGTATTTTATGATTGAAAAAGACTTCCCAAAGACATTTTTGCCAAAAGTCTGTCATATCAGTATTTACACTTTTGTACAATGGTGGCACCTTAATAAATTTCATAATCAGGTCACATGTTTTATGTAAAGGACAGCCGTCCAATCCTGCAATCTGTGAGACATTATTTTGGATGGTTACTACTTTTTGATCATTTAGGCATGAAAAGTTTGGCCTAAAATTCCATAACTTTATACATATGTGGTTGATCATAAGGTATGTAAGTATAAAAATGTACATTTGGGACATGTATACTTTTCTGGTAATCCGCAATATTTTGTTACTTCTGTTCCCTATGCAGCAATGAAACCTATGACGTCTCAAAAGAAAGGCCATAAATGTACTTCTAAACAGTGAAATATTTAAATTTTTCCAAAGTCCTGCTGCAGAGATAAAGGTCTTTACATTTTTATTCATGAAATAGTCTCTAGAAGCAAATGGCAGTCCTTTGTCTTGCCCCGGACCGTTTCAGCTGTCACCAACTGTCATTTCCTTCAAAGCAAGGTGGGGGTTTCTCAGCTTAATTGAAGGTTTTATTGACCCTTCACTTGACAGGGTAGTGTCCCAGGACTTCTATTGTCCCAGCCTGGAGCACAGATGAATGTTTGACGAGCGTGTGAACTTTCTTTGTCCTGGCCCATTCAAGCTGTCAATTATCACTTTCGTGTCCTGGAAGTTTATGGTGTATCTCCCTTCCTAGGGGGAAGTCTCAGGCTGGCTCTTGAACAACTGGCTTTTTTTGGAGCTTGCAAACTCAGCCCATGTGTCTTAATCTTTATTTTCTTATTTTGAGTCTTGAATTAAAACTAACCTGTGGAATAAAAATATAGCCTATGTGTTTATTATCACCAGCCACAAACCCCTTGACATTCCTAGGTAATGGCAGGCTTTCATTCAACAGTTTACTTTTTAAATAGGCAATTTGTTTTTCTTCAGTCAGCAAAGCCCATTTTTACACGTGTTGAAAACTGCTAGCATTTCTTCCTTTAAATTCAGTTTGGCATCTGTTTTTCCAATATGGTTTACACAACAGTCTGGACAAGGCAAAGGTCTCCATAATGTGTACATACAGCTCTGATTCCTTTTCAAACAGTGATTTTGATGCTTTTTAGCCAATGTTAAGCACTTTTCCATGTTTGATACAGTACAGCTTTTGTTGGTTTTTAGGTTTTTGGCTGGCACAGCCTGTCATTCTGGAACAAGGCTTGGATTTGCTGAGGGACAGTGGGGATAGGCATGGGCATGGCAGGGCCTTATTAATCACAGTGGTTGGAGGAAGAACAGATGGAAATAGTGTCAGAGCGGCATTTTTAAAGGTGAAAAAGGGTTTCTTTTCAATGGATATTTTGGCTTTTGCAGCAAAGCAACGCTGCTTTTTCCACTTTCTTCCTTTTATTTATGTCAGAACACACTGGCAGTCTCCTTCAATGTTCCCCCTGGTTCCATCCTGCCCGATGTGTGATTAGCAGGACGGTGCCACCATTTTTGTTGTTGTTGCAACACAGTTTTGAGCCATGGCACTCACAGGAGCCAGCGCAACCCTTTTGTGGTTGTTTCTGCGCAAATGATGCTTAGTGATGTGGGGCAATGTCATTGAGGGGGTCAATATATCACACACATCCCCCCCGCCCGACTTCTCCTGGGCTTCCAAGTCGAGGGATAGTCGGGCAAGTGGTATTACTTCTTTGGACAAAGCAGGATCAGGCAGGTTTGAGTCCTTCGTTCATCAGAGAACGGTGCGTCCTGCTCCTCTCATTGTCTCTGGTCGGAACATGGCACGACACCCTAGCTTCCTCTTGGATCTTCCTCTCATGGTGTGGAGCGACACTCCTGGATCTCTTTTGGTTTCTCCCTTCCAGGTAGCCGGGGAGGCCCTCCTTGGTCTTTAGACAGGCGCAACCAGTACGAATCTATGAAATAGAACACAAACCGGTTACGACAATTTCCCACTAACTGCCCACCAATCGGGTTGACAGCAGTGGGATACACAGGCATTCAATGATAACATTTGATAATGAAGAAAATACTCCCTGTTACATGATCGTATTTATCAATCCTATCGGCTACTTTCTGGTTCTTCTTTTCCTTATTCTCATGTTTCCGATGTCTCCTCTGTTTGATTCTCTCTGGTCTCCTCAATTTGTTGCAAAGTGTGCCTCGGATGACAACTCTTGAGCTGATTAATATGGACCCATTTCTCTTCTGTCAATTTGCCTTTGGGGATGCAGATTCTGTAGGCGACAGGTGAGATTTTGTCTACAATTTCAAATGTTCATCGCCAGCTAGGCAAAAACTTGCGCTCTTTGGTCTGGTTCCTTTGGAAATTGTACAAGTAGACCCTGTCTCCTACTTTTTATTCCTTTAGGTTGTTTTTAGATCATACTGAGTCTTCATCCCCTCTGCAGATCTTTCTAGATTCCGCTGAGCATACTCAAAAGCATGTTGAAGGTGTTTTCTTTGATTCTCAACATACTCATGAGTTGTGGAGGCGTTAATCAGTGTCTGCTCCTGTGTTCTATAAAGCAGATGTTGAGGTAGCGCCATCTTTCGTCCAGTCATCAGTTCAAATGGAGACATCTTAGTTGCAGAAGAAATTGTAGATCTGATGGCCATCTGGACCAGCGGTAATGTCACACGCTTCCCTTTTTGACGTCTATGGGGGGCATGGAAACTAAGGTGCCATTGAATGTTCCACTGTTCTCTTTTTCACTTTCTGGTGTGTGGGTCTAGTTTCTTTTCTTTCACAGAAGCTTTGTCTCTAAAGCCACGCCCCACCCTTGCAACGGGGCATTGGAACCCTTCGCTTATCCCTGGGTCTACGCGCTGTGTTTTTGCCGTAGCTCCGAGTTACTCTCCAGACTTCCTTTCTTACCTTTGCCTACCTTATTCTACTCATCTTTTCTTCCACGGCGCGTGTGTATTCTGTGCCTTCAGAGCGTCCTGCCGTTCTCCTTCAGCTGCGGATCCTTTCTTTGTTTACCTTTGGTTTTGGTTCTTTTTCGGTGTCTGCCTTCCTTCCCCTACTTCCGGGTTTTGCCCGTTTCATCTTCTACTTACCTTCTTTTGTGGCTCCCTTGTCACAACCTTGTTGTCTGTTCTGTGTCCTCGGTTGCCCTACCTTCCTATCTTCCTTCTCCTTCTTCACCTGTATCTGTTTCCTTTTCCCATCTTTTGTATTCCTGCATACCCGTGGGCCTTACATTCGCTCACACATTTTTGGCTCCTTTGTGGAACCCTTTGGACTCCAGTACTCCTCATTTGCTCCTCAAGTATTCACATCCAGATGGCGATCCATCTTTTGTCCGGTATCTTCTTTTGGAAGTGCATTAACTACAGCCGCATCATAATACTACATCATCCAGCCAAGTTCTCCATTACACCTGAGAGGTTTTTTCTGCCTTGGGCTTTTTCCTCTCATTGGCTCTCAAGGGAAGGGGTTCCCTGCTGATCCATTCTAAATGAGACGGCAGGGTGGCGTCTACCCGAGGGAGGCCATACCTCTACAAGAAAAGACATCTGTTACGACGAAAAAAGGGGAGACAGCATACAACATCCTCTGAAGATAAAGGTGAGGAGGAGGGGGAGAACGGAGTGTGTGACAACCTAGAATTCACCCATCCTACAAAGCGTGATAGTTTGCAACACCCACAAGAAACCAATATGGCTACTGCAGAACAGGTCCAAGAATTGGTGAACGCAGTGCAAGGCCTATCTCAAGAAGTACAGATTCCTAAAACAGAGAATGCTAGATTACAGCAAAGAATGGCGAATCAGGGCCAGTTGCAAGCAAAACTTCCACCCATGCCTCTGGCTTCCGGGAAATATGATGGTGCACCTCGCAGATTTAAGGAATTTATGGAGGCCTGCATTATTTACTTCACCTTTCGCCCTTAAACGTATGCCTCAGACCAGGCCCGCATTGGGTTTCTCATCTCTAACCTCACAGGGAATGCTCTGGCCTGGGCTACTCCACTGGTTGCAGGTGCCGGCCCGCTCCTGCAAGATTATGTGGCATTCACTGCACAGTTCAAACAAGCCTTTGAACGACAAGAAACAGTTCAAGTTGCCAGTGAGTAATTACTGGACATCCGACAAGGACCGTCAGACCTACTTACATACATTTCGCAGTTTAAGAGGGTAGGTACCGAAACTGGATGGCCGGAAGCTGTTCAGTACACAATCTTCCGACGGGGCCTCCGGGAAGATCTTAAAGACGAGCTGGCTAGAATACCCCGACCCACTACATTTACGGACCTATTATCTACCGTCCTACAAGTGGACTACAGTCTTACCAAAAGAAGGGCTGAACGGAAGAAAGGTCGTAATCCGTACTCCTCTCCCGATCCTCAGGGACCAGTACCCTCCTCACCTAGACCAACCAGAGAAGAACCAATGCAGATCGGAGTCGCCCGTGGTCCTTTGACCACCGAGGAACAAAAAAGAAGAAAAAGACAATCAACTCTGTATTTATTGTGGGTCCAACAAACATATTTTACGGGACTGCCGAGAAGTGCCACCACGAAGGTCGGGAAACGGCCAACCTCGGAACCAATAGGGGCGGGTTTTCGAGGAGCACTCCCTAGTCCCTACGTCTCAATGTCTGTCACCTCCACTACCACTACAGAAGACAACCGACTAATGGTAGTGAGCATACAGCTTCACTACGAACAAAAGACCATTGATGCATTAGGTCTGGTTAACTGTGGAGCAGCCGGCTGTTATATGGACACGGTGTGGGCTAAAAAGACGGCAATTCTTCTATTGGAAAAATATGAAGACCAGAAAGTGGAAGGAGTTGATTGTAGACCCCTAAATTCTGGATGTATTACCCATGTCACTACTCTTCTCACCATGACCATCTTGCAACATACTGAAATGATACAATTTGACCTTATAAGAGCCGCACATTTCCCCGTCATCCTTGGAATCTCATGGCTTTGCAAGCACAACCCTGCAATAGATTGGGCCAAGAATCAAATGGCCTTTACCTCGAATCACTGTGCAAAGACTTGCTTACAAGGAACCAGTTATTTCACTGTGAAAACACTAGTGGATTCCCTATTCCCTGGAAGCCACGGTAGGGGTCCATAACATTCCATCCAGCCTCTGTGAATACAGTCAGGTGTTCTGTGACAACGATCCACAACAGATACCCCCACACAGACCTGAAGACTGTGCGATTCACTTAGTACCAGATGCTCTGGTACCCTTTGGTCGCATGTTTTCCTTATCCCTCAAAGGGAAGGAAGTATTACAGTACCTTGATGAGAATCTACTACATGGCCTTATCCGCCCATCACGTTCACCAGCTGGAGCCTCTTTCTTTTTTGTCCTTAAACGTGACACCCACGAACTAAGGCCATGTTTTGACTACCGTGACCTCAACCAAGTCACCATTCGGGACAGATATCCAATGCCCCTTATTAAAGATATTTTGGAACCCGTACAAGGGGCTGTAGTCTTTACCAAACTTGATCTACGTGGGGCATACCATCTCCTCCGAGTCCGTGCGGGGGACAAATGGAAGACTGCATTTCGTACACCCTATGGACATTTTGAATACCGAGTGATGCCTTTCGGTTTGGTGAATGCTCCCTCCATATTCCAAAAATGTATGGATCGTCTGTTTTCTGATCTCTTGTTTCATACCAACACTTTATATCTGGATGATATTCTGGTTTTCTTGTCCTCTCACCAACAACATCAAGAACATCTACGACAAGTGGTACAACGACTTAGAGACAACCATCTTTTGATCAAACCAGAGAAATGCGTGTTTCAAGCTACTACCGTCCCTTACCTAGGATTCATTTTATCAAGCGCTGGAATACAGGTGAATCCACAGAAGGTAGAAGCCATTCTTAAATGCCTACACCTGCATCAGTAAAAGAGATCCAAAAATGTCTAGGATTAGCAAATTTTTACCGCAAATTCATTGCGGACTTCTCTGACACCGTTTTGCCTATCACTGTTCTACTTAAGAAAACCTCAGCACCATTTACTTGGACTCGGCAGGCAGATGAAGCCTTTCTCCACCTGAAGAGGCTCTTCTGTGAAGCTCCAATCCTCCGGCAGTCGGATCAAGAGCGCCCTTTCATTGTGGAAATGGATGCATCTGCAGCCGCCCTGGTAGCCGTTCTGTTACAAGAATACCAGGGTAAAGAACATCCGGTGGCCTATATCTCAAAGACCCTTACTCCAAGCCAGACCAACTATTCTGTAATAGAAAAGGAACTCCTCGCCATGAAGACTGCCTGTGAGGAGTGGCGTCATCTGCTCCAAGGTGCTGTCTATCCCTTCATTCTAAGGACAGACCATAAAAATTTGAAGATAATACAACAGATGGAATGTATCAATTCCTGGCAAGCTAGATGGGCAAATGTTTTTGCCCAATACGAGTTTACCATTACCTACATACCTGGATCCAAGAACGTACTTGCAGACGCACTCTCCCGAATACCTATACCAGGGGGTATCCTAGGAGCCTGTACCTGAACCGATCATTCCTTCATTCAAGATTGTCAGCCAGATTTCCACCTTTCTGCAAAAAGTAAGGACGGCTACTAGTAGTGTTACCTTACTTCCAACCCTCACTAACCAGGATGTTATCGAGAAACAAGATGGTCTGTTGTTTATCAACAAACAGCTGTATCTTCCGGATCCTTACACCCGGCGCATCGCCCACAGGTGGTGCCATGACAGTCCTTTGGCTGGTCATCGGGGAAGGTCCAACACTATACAATTCCTTAAAAGGCAGTTTTGGTGGCATGGCTTAGCCTATTGTTCGTTAACACGTTTAGCAACATGTCTAATGCCATTAAGAAAATAATTCTGAAAAACTGGTCCATCCTAGAGAAATGTGAATTACCAGTACCTAAATCAATAGTAGCCTTCAAGAGAAGCCGACACCTCAAAGAACAGTTAACAAGGAATGATATCAGCTTAAGACCTCAAAGACAAAAGACTCTTACAGAGCAATGGGGCTTGCCACATATTGGAGGACACCATCCATGTGGACACTGCATCTATTGCAAATACACGACTAAGAGTACAGAAGTAGATCTAGGCCTGAGATCACTGTGGCAACAGAAATCCCATACCAATTGCAAAACAGCTATGGTGATTTATGCAATATGGTGCCCGTGCAATAGAATTTACATCGGGAAGACAGGCCGTAAAATCAAAATACAAATTGGAGAACATAAGAGCTGTCTCAAAAATCGAACTAATAATGCATCCATGGTCGACCACTGGGCTGAAAACCAACATGGACCTGAGGACTTCTGATGGTTTATAATTTACAAACTACCACCCAGCATGGACACCAACAAAGATAAAACACTACTTCTGCAAAAAGAACAACATTTGATCGGTCTTACTAAAAGCTCAGTTACCGGCCTTAACGAAAATATGGACTGGAATATCTGAACCAATTATGCCAAAATATGGATCAGTTTTTGACAAACTATCTGCTAAATGAGTTTTTAGACACAGATACTATCAGAGCAGTACTAAGATAGATGGCAATGTAGTAATCACCAGCTTTGATGGGAGACCTCTACATTTTCCTTTTGTCTCATTGCAACATTCTAATTCAAGCAGATAGAGGCATTCCTCACAACAACACAGTGCATGACAACACACACAAGATGTTTCGCTCATGATCATTCTGGCTGAAAGTACGTAATTACTTAGCACTGACCCGTAATAGACGATGATCATAACACGTGATCCGTGATGGCACGTTAATACGCTGGGTACTGAATGTCCATTGCTGACTTGTCAAGGCTCTTTGACACGCTGCCACATACTCTACTGGCTACCCGTGAACGGGTACTTTTCGGTTGCCATGACAACACTACGCCTGATTCAACGTAATTAGTGCATGAGACATCACACCGTATTGCGCACCTAAATGGATTTCGGGAGTCACATGACCGCACGCAAGCTTTGCCAGTAGGAGACCGGCAGACCAGTCCATTAGGAGGAGCACACCTAAGGGAACGGTAAGAACTTTTCGCCTAGACCAACTTCCGAACTTTCTGCCTACACCTACTTCCCTATATTCCATCACTTTAAGACGTAAGCTCTGACCCATTGCTACTCTCTGTTGCATATTTATTTTTGCACGCCTGTAGTATCCCATGTATGAGTTACACTCGGTTCCGTTTAAATGGTCCGGTACGCCGACCCTCAAGAGACAGTGAATTCGTGAGAAACCGATTACTTTAACTCCGGCCCCTTATTCCAATAGTAAGCAACTGCACCACGAGCTTCCACGCAGGGTCAGTCAATTCTGGTTTTACTTGGCCAAACTAACTTGGTTGTTATGTCCTAGCTCTCTGACAATCCATTAGGATAATTCCCCTCGGACGGTACCTACCTGCCACACGGTCCCTCTACCACCTCTGCAACCTTCGGCGGCAGCACCATCAGGCACATTATAACAGTGCAAGACTTTGGACCGTACAATATAGAACGCTCCATGACACCAGAGAGTGGTATGAAATGTAGCGTGAGAGTGTTTTGACACGCTAGCAGACCGTCTACTTCTCTCATCCTAATATTGTTCAACCATTTTCTTTGATTTTCCCTAGTGTTGATTATAACACACTGCACCATTGGTAAAGCCAAGAGAACTACAGGAAGCCCCAGAAAACCAAGTGGACTACCACATACGGACCTAGCCACAGATATCCCTGCTTCCGGGTTCTTTATACACTCCAAGCAGTGAGTAGCATTAATCTAGGTGTGTAATTCATAAATGATAACCACCCCTTTGATTGTACAGTCTAGCTAAGTTATAGACGAGATGAGGATAAGCTCCTACACCATGAGGAGTAGACTTCTCTTGATTTTACCTTCCTCATTAGTCATATCCGCAAAGAGGATTAGTCATGTCTACAGTTGTTGTCACCATGATTGGTGGAGTGCACTCAATAAATTGGAGGGCCCTCCATAATTAGAATTGATCGTCTAATTGCGCTTTGACTGATTTATACAGTCTCTACATTATGGGTTCTTATAGTGATGCCCTACTTACTCTCTTTTTAGATGCTGAACTATATTGCTGGTCAAATGTTTAACAAGACGGACCCCCGCTAGGAGATCTAAAAAAGGTAGCAGGCGCTCCTCTCCAGAAAGAACATGGCATGATAACCTGTTCTGAGATAAGAGTTTGCAGCACACCCTTTTTGCTCACTGTACCTTTCACAGATGGGAAATACCCATTTGCATATCAGTCTTTGTCCCGCCCACATGGGCAGTCCAGCACCGAAATGCTATGGCAATTCCTCTCTGAACAAGAGTACCACCAGCAACCCCATACATGTGTTTCAGCCTTGTTGAGCCTCATCAGTGAGGTGAAGCTGTGCCTCTCTGAGCACAGTGAGCAGGGAGTCCACGTCTGGTTGCCCCCAGGTAACTCAGGGTGACCAACCCCAAGTTCCTTGCAAATATTTTAAAAAAGGTAGCAGGCGCTCCTCTCCAGAAAGAACGTGGCATGATAACCTGTTCTGAGATGAGAGTTTGCAGCACACGCTTTTTGCTCACTGTACCTTTCACAGATGGGAAATATCCATTTGCATATCAGTCTTTGTCCCGCCCACATGGGCAGTCCAGCACTGAAATGCTATGGCAATTCCTCTCTGAACAAGAGTACCACCAGCAACCCCATACACGTGTTTCAGCCTTGTTGAGCCTCATCAGTGAGGTGAAGCTGTGCCTCTCTGAGCACAGTGAGCAGGGAGTCCACGTCTGGTTGCCCCAGGTAACTCAGGGTGACCAACCCCAAGTTCCTTGCAAATATTTTAAAAAAGGTAGCAGGCGCTCCTCTCCAGAAAGAACATGGCATGATAACCTGTTCTGAGATGAGAGTTTGCAGCACACGCTTTTTGCTCACTGTACCTTTTACAGATGGGAAATATCCATTTGCATATCAGTCTTTGTCCCACCCACATGGGCAGTCCAACACCGAAATGCTATGTCAATTCCTCTCTGAACAAGAGTACCACCAGCAACCCCATACACTGTTTCAGCCTTGTTGAGCCTCATCAGTGAGGTGAAGCTGTGCCTCTCTGAGCACAGTGAGCAGGGAGTCCACGTCTGGTTGCCCCCAGGTAACTCAGGGTGACCAACCCCAAGTTCCTTGCAAATATTTTAAAAAAGGTAGCAGGCATTCCTCTCCAGAAAGAATATGGCATGATAACCTGTTCTGAGATGAGAGTTTGCAGCACATGCTTTTTGCTCACTGTACCTTTCACAGATGGCAACTATCCATTTCCATATCAGTCTTTGTCCCTGCTCACTGTGCTTAGAGAGGCACAGCTTCCCCTCACTGATGAGGCTCAACAAGGCTGAAACACGTGTATGGGGTTGCTGTTGGTACTCTTGTTCAGAGAGGAATTGCCATAGCATTTCGGTGCTGGACTGCCCATCTGGGCGGGGCAAAGACTGATATGCAAATGGATATTTCCCATCTGTGAAAGGTACAGTGAGCAAAAAGCATGTGCTGCAAACTCTCATTTCAGAACAGGTTATCATGCCATGTTCATTCTGGAGAGGAGCGCCTGCTACCTTTTTTTTGGAATCCCCGCTAGGAGTTCACCTTCCGGAGGTCGTTGTAAACCAACACTTATTGTGGTCTATTGGATAGAATGTGTATGTTCCTTCTGTCCTGTTTTTCCTGAATGTATTAATGATTTTTTTATTACTGCTTTGCAAACCAGTCGTGAATAACACACATTGTGGTATTGCACAGATATTCCCCTGATGAATTTCTGTTTAATTTCTTCAACACACACTCCTGAATGAAACATGTTGGGACGATTTTTGAATGAGAATGAGTTTGTTTGAGTGATGGAATAGTATGATTGAAGTGACTAATTGTGACAGATGTTTCAAATTGCACAGCACATGACACTTTTTCAACCAATAGGCATCTACTAAATAGGTCAATAATTTGACCAGGTACTGCCTATTATTGTCTGCCTCTCCATCTGTCATCTGTGTATTTAGATAGTGTTATCAGGTGATTTGCCTTTTTGCATTTCCTATAGATTGGTGATTGTTTTATTGATTCATTGTATTTAGCAAAACATTTTTAACTTTGGTCTGATATTAATAAAATTCATTAATTTATTTTTGTATACAAAGTCTTGCGAGTATATTTAGAGACTAAAGGTGCAACCACTTGACCAGCAACTCTAGTTCTTCTTGAGTGATTTGAGATTTCTTCATCCCCTAGTGTTTTGTTGTTCCATGTTCAAGGCTTTGCCTATGTTGAGGATACACTAGAAATGGGATTGTATCTTCCTCACACCTCCCTTTTCGTGTTTAATTTGTTAGCCTCAGATGTGTACAAGGATGTCCGATCTTGTCCCATCTGTTGCCGTGCTAAATACAACCTCCAGAAACCTATCGGTTTGTTGCAACAGGCACATCTTCCAACAAGACCCTGGAGTGTCCTGTCAACTGATTTTATCGTTGACCTGCCACCCTCGGAAGGCAATACGTCCATAATGGTCACGGTGGACTCTTTCACAAAATTGGCTCATTTCTCCCCACTACCCTGCCTTCCTACTGCCGCAGAGATGGCCACTGTATTTAACACAGAAATCTTCCGACTCATGGACTCCCGGATAAGATTATATCCGATTGTGGCAGCCAGTACACCTCCCGCTTTTGAAGGGCCCTTTGTTCCAAGTTGGGTATAGAGAGAGCTATGTCTTCAGGTTTCCATCCACAAACGGGCAGTCGGAGAGGCTTAACGCCTCTTTGAACAATACCTCTGCTGCTACATCAATTCACAACAGGACAATAGGGTGGCTTCACTACCATCCGGTGAGTTCTCCTACAATAACTCCAAACACAGCGCCACAACATGGAGTCCTTTTTACAGCACTTATGGATTTCACCCTCGTGCCTTGTTACCAGAAGATCTCCAAGCTTCTGCTCTTCCAAAAGGGGATGCGATACTCTCTAATATATCTGAGGCTCATGCCATCGCCAACAAATCCTTACAAGCTGCTCAATCCAGGTATAGGACTCAATTAAACTCACGCCACCAACCAATTCTTATGTGGGAGAAGAGTGCTAACGTCTGGCTCTCGACCAAGTATCTACCACGATGGTGCGGGTGTCCAAATTGTTGCCAAGTTATTTGGGCCCCTTTGTCATAACCAAACATATCAATCCAGTTGCATACCATCTAGAGCTACCTAACCATATGAAACACATATATCCAGTCTTTCACTCTTCTCTGCTCAAAGAGTTCCATATCGATCCCTACCAGCGCTCATGCCCTCGGGATCGGATCATAAAAAACATTCCCCCGGATGAATATGAGGTAGCTGGTCTAATGGACTCCAGATATAAAAAGGGGCGCTTGAAATACCTAATTCACTGGAAAGGATACCCCCACTCAGAAGACTCTTGGGAATCTAATACCCACCTGCATGCTTCTAGGTTGGATCGTAGGTTTCACCGATGTCACCCCAACAAGTCTGGGGGTACAACCACGAGGAGGGGGTATACTGTCACACGCTTCCCTTCTTGGCGTCTATGGGGGTCATGGAAACTAAGGCGCCATTGACTGTTCCACTATCTTCTCTTTCACTTCCTGGTGTGCAGGTCTAGTTTATTTTCTTTCACTGAAGCTTTGTCCCTAAAGCCACACCCCGCCCTTGCAACGGCGCGTTGCAACCCTTCGCTTGTCCCTTGGTCTACGCGCTGTGCTTTTTGCCATACCTCCGAAGTTACTCTCCAGACTTCCTTTCCGAACTTTGCCTACCTTATTCTACTCATCTTTTCTTCCACGGTGCGTGTGCGTTCTGTGGCTTCAGAGCGTCCTGCCGTTCTCCTTCATCCATGTATCCTTTGTTTGTTTACCTTTAGTTTCGGTTCTTTTTCCGTGTCTGCCTTCCTTCCCCTACTTCCGGGTTTTGCCCGTTTCATCTTCTACATACCTTATTTTGTGGCTCCCTTGTCACAACCTTGTTGTCTGTTCTGTTTCCTTGCTTGTCCTACCACCTATCTTCTTTCTCCTTCCGCACCTCTATCTGTTTCCTTTTCCCATCTTTTGTATTCCTGCATACCCGTGGGCCTTACATTCGCCCACACATTTTTGGCTCCTTTGTGGAACCCTTTGGACTCCAGTACTCCTCATTTGCTCCTCAAGTATTCACATCCAGTGGCGATCCATCTTTTGTCTGGTTCCTTCTTTTGGAAGTGCATCAACTACAGCCGCATCATAAAACTACTTCATCCAACCAAGTTCTCCATTACACCTGAAAGGTTTTTTCTGCTTTGGGCTTTTTCCTCTCATTGGCTCTCGCGGGAAGGGGTCCCCTGCTGATCCACTCTAAACGAGATGGCAGGGTGGTTTCTACCCGAGGGAGGCCATACCTCTACAAGAAAAGACCTCCGTTACCAAGAAAAAAGGGGAGACAGCATACAACATCCTCTCAAGATACAGGTGAGGAGGAGGGGGGGCGAACGGAGTATGTGACAACCTAGAATTCACCCATCCTACAAAGCGTGATAGGAAATCGGATGTCCCAACTTGGCCCAGAGTCTGCCACAAACTTTTTTAGCATGCTCACAATGGTTTTATTTTACCTCTCAACTCCACCACTAGAGGACTGGTGGCATGCAATGTGAAGTTTCCTTTTTACCCCAAGTATCTCCCACATCTTTGTCATCACTTCACTGGTGAAGTGAATACCTTGGTCTGACTCAATCTTTTGGGCTTGGCCAAAACGTGAGAAGATGTGGTTTATCATTAGGGCAGCTGCTGTTTCACCCTTGCAATTTGGGGCTGGGAGACATTCCACCCATTTGGTAAACAAGCATGGTACGGTTAACATGTACTTGTTCCCCCTAGTGGAGCAAATCATGGGCCCGATGAAATCGACTTGTAAATCTGACCAAGGCAGTGTCATCCCCCTTTTCTGGAGGGGAGCTCAGTGTGTGAGTGAAGTTGGCAGAAATTTTGCACACACAACACACCCCTTCAAGTATTGGTGGAGGTCCTGCCCAATGTGTGGCCAGTATGCAACCTCTTGCAAGATCTCTAAAGTAGTGTGAAACCCCCGATGACCGGCAGTGGCCGCATCATGGGCGTGACTTAGCATCAGACTTCAGAATGAGGTAGGGACCACTCACTGGTCACAGCCAGATATGGATCTCCTTACCAACAAACCGTCTTGGATTCAGAACATTTTTGGACATTTCATCAACACTCTGAGGTCCTCTTTCCCAATGTAATCGGTATCCGTCAATGGAAAGTTCTCAGGGTCCTCAATGTGTTGATAAAACTGACCAATAATTGGATCCCCTTTTTGTGCCGTGATTAAATCAGCATCTGGGGTCTCCTTACTCCATTGGGCAGTTGAGAGTTCATTGTGAGCATTTGTCTGAGACAAAGTGATAGCAGTGTCCTGGATTTCCCCCAACAGGGACTCGATTTTGAGGAGATCCCCCTGGATGGCTCTGGTTTTGGCCAGCTGATCAGCTAGGTTGTTTCCAGTTTTGTCTGGACCCTGTATTCTGGAATGACCCTTGATCTTCTTCCAATAGATGGTCATCCCACTAGAGGTGAACAGATCATCAATATTTTGGATGAGTCCGCCATGTTTAAACGGTGTAATGTTAGCACATAGCATGCCTCTGGTTTTCCAATTAACCAGGTGCTCCACGAACCCATTCCAGACATAATCTGAATCGGTGATTATGACCAGTTTGTGGAGTTGGTGTTGGACAGCAGTGAGGATGGCTTGATGAACTGCATCAACTCTGCCACCTGACTACTGCATGGACTGATTTTGTACCCAGCGGAGGGTTGCGGGGCATCAGTCACCCAGGCATTCCCAACGCCGGCCACCAGTTCCTTTTCCCTGTTGTTGTCAACATGGTAGAAACACCCGTCCACATAAACTGTGGGCATTCCCTCGCACTTGTCTTCTTCATAGACTTTGTGCTGGGAATTCAGGTACGCCTCCATGTTGTCCTGGATTTTAAGACTTTCGTCCTTGAGACAGTTTTCTCTGGCACAATCATGCAAGTCAGCCAGACCTTGCGCGTGGGGACTCTTCTTGTTTTGGCCATATCTGACCACCACAGGAAAACCTTTCATTGACAGAATCCAGGAAGTAATTTGGGAATTTCTCACATTTCCGGCTCAGATTCTGTCACTTTGCAGATATTGCAAAGGCTGGTGGGGAGTCCCTACTATGATGTGTTCCCCCTGAATGAACGGGCGGTAATTTTTCAATGCCCACACCATTGCCAGGAGTGCCTTCTCACAATCATTGAATTTTTCCTCCACGGAGGATAAAGTCTTGCTTGCATAGGAGATGCCTTTATTGACCTTGTCATGCTTTTGATATAGTACTGCTGTCAAGCATATATTCGAGAACCCTGTCTCCAAGAAGAACTCCTTGTTTTTGACAGGGTAAGCTATACAAGGTGCTTGTGAGAGGCTTCTTTTGAGTTGCTTTACTGCCTCGGCTTGTTCTGGACGCCACTCCCACTTGACCCCCCACTGCAACAGATGGATCTGGGGTCTTGTGATCTCTGCGTAATCCTCAACAAACTTCTTACTGTAATTAGTCAGTCCAAGGAGGTTTCTTAGCTCACGCAGAGTTGTGGGGTCTTTCAGTTTTAGGAGTGCTTCCACTTTCTCCTCCTGGGGACAGAGACCCTCAGGAGTTATCTCATGCCCCAAGAAGTTGACACGGGTCCTGCACCAGTGCACCTTTTCGGAGGATAGTTTTGCTCTGCCAACACTCAACTGTGTCAAAACATAATGAATTTCCGCTATGTGTTCCTCCACAGTTGAGCTTTTTATCAAGACATCATCCACATAGGCCAGGTTACCCCTTTCACCCAAGTCAGGCATGGCCTTATGTAGGAAGATGTTGAATTTGTTACCGGAGTTGATGTATCCAAAGGGAGTCCGGGTCCAGGTGTATTGCTGCCCCACGAAGGTAAAGGCCAGTTTGTATTGGTCCTCCCTACTGACAGGCACGGTCCAGCACCCATTGGTCAGGTCAATGGCAGTGTATAACTTTGACCCCTGGATCTGGGCCAGCCCTTGGTCAATGTAGGGGAGAGGCCATCGGGACGTAGGGACCCATTTATTCAGCTCCCTAAGGTCGGCACAGAGTCTCCACTGGCCGTTCGGTTTTAAAATCCCCAGCACCGGATCGTTAAAGGTGCTGTGGATGGACAAATTATCCCAGGGGGCTCAAGGTTTTTTATTATTTCCGTCAGGGACTCCTTGGATGCGGGAGGCAAGCGATATTGCTTCACAAACACTGGAGTCATACCAAGGTCCGCGGGAATTGTTGTTGTATGGATTTCGGTGAGACCACAGTCATACAAGTCCACTGCAAAGAGATCTTGAAAATCTAAGAAAACTTGTTTCAACTTTTGCTCCAGAGTCTCACAGGCATCAGCTAGGTTGACTCGCTCTTCAACCATTTGCCTGAAGCCTGGAAAGACTTCCGGTTTTGCTATCTCAGCGGCCTCCTCTAGCTGGGTGGAGAGGTCCTTGGTGAGAGTATTGACATGGACAGGTAGGCGAGGCTGTCATTGGGGACCTGTAAGATCACCTCATACTGCCTGATGTCACAGGAAACCTCTTCCTCGCCGTAAGGTCAGGAAGAGTACACCAGGAAATTCCCCCCTTGCCGGGTGAAGATCCTGTCTGGTGGTAAGCCATTGTCACCAACAGTCTTTGGGGATTGCTCCCATCAGTTCATTACCTAGATCCATGGAAAAATGTTGTCATCAACCGCCATTCCAATAATGGTGCCTGCACCCAGAGTGATACTCCTAAGGTCACTGTTATCCATCAATATTGGAATGGTGTTGTTTTCTACATTGACTAATGGTGTTGGGTTTAACCCCAACCCCTGCTTTTGGAGATGGGCGTTGAGGTGTACATATGCGTCTGGATTTTTCAGTTTCTGTCCTCTTTTGATTTTTAATTAAAGTGGGAATAGTTGTGTCCGTCCTGGGATGGTGACCTCCTGTCCAATTTGAACTTCAAGTGCATACGGCAGCAATTGGGCTGACCAAAATGCTTTCTCTAAATCATCAAAGTCCATGGGATTGCCCCTTAGTCAGGACCAGGCTTTGTAATTTATCACGTCCAAGTTAATGGCAAATTGATTGAGAATGTCACCGCCTAAATAGAAAACAGCAGGGACATCTTGCACGACCCAACAATTATGTACTATGCTTTTGTTTCCGATAGAAATTTTGAGCATACACCTGCTAGGCAGGAAATGTCTGGAATTGGGAGTTTCTAGGCCCATTTCCCACTTATAGATCAATTTCAATGTGGGAATGGCTGGATCTTTTGGGAGCTGTCAGAACATGGTTTCGCTGATGAAGTTCTTACCACCGTTCACGCACACTCGGGAGAGAACCGATTCCTTACCCTCATTTAACTGAATAGGGATGAATAACTGTTCTCAAATTTTTGGAATGTCGGCTAAACTTTGAGCTGGTTTCTCATCACTTTTGGCTGTGGAATTGGGATTTTCAGATTGTGAATTGGTATAAAATTTCAAAGTATTGAGGAAGGTTGATTTTCAGGAATGGAGAGGAGTTCCCATCACCAGTTTGTTGTCCTACAGCAATTACTGTCACGTCAGGTATTTGGTTATTCTGGAAATGAAACTCAATATGATCAGGTTTTTGTTCAACCATGTGGCATGTGCCATTTAAACTAACATGGTTGATACTCTGTTTCAATTTTATTGGCCTGTTAGTCTGAGTCCAGAGGACCTTGTTTGCACAGTCCATTAAGGGGGACAACCTTAGCAGGATGTCATTCCGTAGTAGAGAGGGTGTGCCTTCTAGAGTTACGACTATGACAAGGTGTTTCACCTTATGTCACCCAATTTTTTTTCCCAATCCGCAGTCCCCTCGACAGGAACTTCATTCCCATCAAAGTTCTGGAGTTGTCCAGGAAGAGGGGTGAGAGAGATCTGGTATCTCTCCCCCTTCCTGAATTTATCTGATCAAAGGTCCTTTTTGACAGAAGAGGGATCAGGTGTCCAGCAGTGCTGAAAATGTACTTTTCCCCTGCACCCGGACCGTGGCATAAAATCTACCCTCCTTCTCCTCCAGGGGGCAAAGATAATGTGCATTTTGGGAAAGTTGGGTGATCAATTTCCTTATTTTGGACTCTGCCACAGGGGTAGTTTGGGCATAATTCTGTGTAGGAGTTTGGGAATCTGAAAGAAACATTTTGCACCCGGAGATTCGAGGAATCTCGGGCTCCTCCTTTTCTGATTCTGGGCTGCTCCCCCTCCCCTTTTTGGAGACAGTCACCAGAATTGCTTTGGGAAGTTTGGGAATCCTCTTTCAATATTATGTCTTCATGATGCCCATTCTGGGGTTCTAGGATGGGCAATTCAGAATCAGTCCCCACTCCCACCCAGTCTTCATCTAGATCTCTTGGGACCCATTTTTCTTTTGACGGAGTCCCCCCTTCTCTGAAGGAGAAGATCTTTTCCCCAGAATCCTCTGAGGATTCCTCTCCTTCCAATTGGAGGACACTAACTTCCTCCACAAAATGGGTCTTTTTAAGTTCTTTATTTCTCCTACCCGCCCTCTGTTCCTTGGGTGGCAGGTCTTCGGGGGCAGGAGATTTTGGTTTCCAGTTCCTGGGTGTCCAGGGGCTTTTCACGAGTCAGGAAGGAAGCTTCCTCTAGGGCTTTACACCCCCTTCCACCCATGCTTCCTCCTCTGGAACCAGTCAGTTGTCCAGGTTCTCACCCCGTCATTGTTCTGAGGTGCCAGATCATTGGTTTGTGGGGTTCTGAGCCGCCATGTTTGTCTGAGGGTTCTGTTGAGCCCTTAACATGCGACCCAGATCCTGGGTTTGGTTCTGGACCTGGCGCTCCAGTTGGGACAACCGTTCCGGCTGGTACGGGGGTCTCTGGTCAACCCTAGGTGGATCACTGGAAGGGTAACTATCCCTTCGCCCATAGTACCCTGGATATGGCGAATTTTGGTGACCCACCACCCTTGGAACTCCCATCTCCCGGATTGGATTGTCTGGGTTCCTGAAAGCGGGCAATGAAAGAACGGTTGTCCTGCAGGTTGGGGTTTTGTGGGTATTGAGGGAAGGAGCTTAACCCAGCATTTGGCGAATTCCTGCCCTCCTGAGGGAAGTTAGGAGGGAAGTTTCACGGGCAGCACTTACCTGGTTAGATCCCCCCCTTGGGCCGGGGGAGTCCATACATACCCCAGGATTGGTCTGTTGCCCTTGTATCAGGGGCTGATATGATCAGGGGAGTTAGGGGTCCCATTAGTGGGATTACGTCCCAGACTGCCACCTGTTTGTGACTGGCCAGAAGGCCTTCTGGTTCTTTGATTCTGCTGACTTTTTGCAGGTGTATTATTAGGCTTCCCCATCTCTAGGTCTAAATCGGGGGCAACCTTCACCTCCGCCACCTTAGCAGAAGCAAGGATGTTGACTGGTTTGGGGTTTTTGTTCAGATTTTTATTTTCTGCAGGTTTTTGGACCTCATAAATGCGTGTCGCCTGCTCTATGACCTAGTCCAGAGTTCTTTTCTCATGGAAGTCCCTCACCAGCTGGGTCATAATATACTTGGGGAGTGCAAGAAAGAAGGTAGTTACCAACTCCCTGCTATCTGTGCGCACCCTCCTAGTTGTCTGGGCAAAGGCACATTTGTGCTCCTGCACAAACTCTCGTGGGGCCTGATCTCCCACGCACTGCAGATTGTAGGCCGCTTTACGAGCCTCCTGCGGGTTTCTGTGGGCAGAAAAGTGTTTCAAGATGATCGCCCTGTAGGTGGACCATCTTGAATGGTTCTGGTCCTCCAGTCCAGCAAAGGAACTGGAGTATTCAGGGGAGAATGTCCATTTTACACACTCGATACAGTTTTGGTTGTCTTTCATATGAAAAGTGTCCATCATCTGCTCATAGAGCTCCAGGTGTTCCCAAACAGAATATTTTAAATTTCTATGGTAGGGGGTTATGACACTCCTAAGGGCCTTAATCTGCCTAATGGGGTCTTTGGTCATAACTCGCTTGAGTTTGTTTGCCTGTCCACTCGCTCTCAGACTCCAAGGTGCTACTAGTTGAGGTCCCCTCATGATCATCTAGGCTCTCCCGCATTCTGTGAGCTTGAGAGGGGCTCACAGAATGGTGGGGCCTACTTTCTCCACTCCTGTGGGGCACAGGAGAGTAGTCTTCTGACCCCTCCTTACTCCCAGGGTTGGCAGAGTATTCCCTCCACTGTCCTTATTGGGTAGAGGTCTGCATGATACTCTTTTTGGGCCTCTGAAAGTAATATTTTGGTGGATCTAATTCCCTGACCCTCCCCTCATAGGAGCCTTCCTTGTCAGAGACATCCATCTGAATGTTTGGGTATCTATACATGGACGTCCATCCATCAATTTCTGTGGGACGCTGACCTGTCAGTTCCATCATGCTTGGTCTATTGAATTCTGCCGGCCTCATGGTTTCTGGCGCATGTGAACCGGTAGACATGAAGCTGGCAGTGTTCACAGTATTAAATGGGTTGGAGTCCCTTAGCATAGAGGTCCTTATACTATGATCAGGGGTTACCCTGTCCCTCTCTTCCTGTTCGGGGTTCTTCCAGTTAAGATTAAATCTAGCACCCTCTTTCTACAACCTTGCTAGTTTCTCCTTTTCAGCCCCTGCTTCTAGATATGAAGCAAAGATCTGAGCTTTTTGTTCAGCTATCAAGGCTTTACTGGCCTCCATGACCCACTCTTGTGCTGCCACTTGTTTGTTGAGCCCATCATCCCAAAATTCCATGAGACATTTTCTGCTGCAGAAGACTCACCTCATGAGTTTTAGCATCTTTGGTTTGGGTGTTCTCTTCCAGAGCACCTTCTACGCGTCTGGCGTGCTCCAGTAGATTCCCATACTCTGTTTTGAAGTCATTGAGTTTCTGGAGGGTTGATTCACTTCCCTGTAACTCTATTTATAATTGGCTTTCTTCCTGGCCTAGGATGTCTCTCTCCTGACTTAGGGTGCCTCTCTGTTCAGCCAGGTCATCTCTTTGTTGCCTGAGGATATTGAATTTCTGGTGCTCTTCATCAATTTCTGTTTGAGAGTGGAGGTCTCTAAAGATTAACTTATTACTTTGCTCTCTCAATTTATCTATCTGATTTTGTAGAGTAACTATCTGCTCTGCGCAGACCCTGTTATAGGTTAATTGTTGAGTCAGCGTCAACCTTCTCCTGACACTATATTTTTGCTGCTTCTAGTTGGGCCTCTTGGTCTGCATTATTCTGCTGTTGGAGAGCCAAATCTTCTTTTAATTTTATGATGTATTTTGCAGATGATTCTACCTCCAACTCTTGGCTCTTTTGTAATGTTTGTTCTGCTAAACTTAAATCAATCTGGATTTTATTTAACAGTTCAGATTGATTCTGCGCAAAAATTTCATTTTCCTCCTGCCTTTGCCGCATCACTCCTGTGTGGAGATACAGGTAGGCTGGGATTCCAGCAATTTTGCTTTGCTTCCTCTTTAATTTTTGGAGTCATATAGAGCTTGCTCAGAGCTTCGTGTAATAGGCCACCATCCTGCCACATATCCAGGTCCATGGCGGTGACCTGTTGGGTTATTTCTTGTAGCCAGACTTTTTCATCCTGTTCTGGCCATTCACATCTGACAAATAGCTTGTGCAGAAGGTGCTCCCTAGCCAAATTGATCTTTACTGGAACAGCCATTTTGGAAAAGTTCTTTCTTTATTAATTATTTTGTGGTTGATTTGATTTTACTTTTATAGACCGGCCTGGTACTTACAGTATTTGTTTTGGGAGGCGCTGGTACAGTGTAACCTAGTATTCACGCCACACAAAGTATTACTACCCTGCAGCTAAGTCTACTGTGTTAGACTGTCACGGGTGGCAACCAAACTCAATCCCGGACTCAAGCCCCCAAATTCTGTTAAGGATTTCAATCAGATGGCGCACACCTTAGTCTCAGCCTAGTATGCAGCGCACAATTGAAATGCCTATGTTTTTATATTAAATTCAATATTGAGATGGTACACCACTCATATCACACTCCCTTTTCAAATACCCCGGATCACAATGGACCATGAACCAGGCTGGTTGGTAAATTACAATATTTATTTATTTGAAAATTAAAAGAAAGCATACAATGTTTAATATGGGGCAGCGATCACCAATGGGGTGATAATAACAATAGGAATGGAAGCAATGCACTTAGTTTAACCTTCTATTGACACACCTACAAAACATCAGGAAATAGGAGCAATTTTTGATTTTAGGAAAGACAGCACTCAAGTTAGAATTTCCCCCTGCAAGGTTCCCTCAACCCACAAATAATCAGGAATGACAAATAGGAAACAGAATTGAAATCTGACCTTCCCTCCCCAAATAAGAGAGAAAAACAGATTTCAAACCCCTTTGCAATGCTAAAAAGGACACTCGGAAATGGATGAATAAAATAATGAATGTGTGTAAAAACCTTGAAGCAGATACAATTCTTCACTAAAGCAACAATGCAAATATACTAACAATCCCTAAGTATGGATAACCAAGAGCATACAGTTTGAAAATGAGTGGCAGGGTTTAAAACATGTTGCAGCAAATGACACGTTGGAAACTTTGCAAACTTTGCAATTCCCGCCTGAAATTCCCCCAAACGGTTTTTAATAAAAACTGGTGAAATACACTGATCTGAAGTGCGTTTTTATGTTGGAGGATAGCTATAGATCACAGGTACAATATGGAAGTGAAATTAAGTCTGTAGCTGGTAAATTGAATGAGTTATGCAAGGTCTAAGAAGGTGCGTTCTGAGTAAAATGGAGCAGTGAAAACGAAAATCAGTTTTGACGAGAACAGTTTTACTCTACACTAGAGCATTCAGGCTAGGCTAACAAAGAGGGACACAGTAAGCTTCAGGGTTGACTCGCGAGTTCAACCCCAGCACCTCAGCGCACAACCCTGGTGGAACCAGTCCAATCACTCGAAATAGGACTAAGGGCTTAAGATTTACACCAGGCAAAATTACTAAAGAGATGGCGCTAGCACTAGAAATCAAGGGCAGGGTTGCAAGAATGATTCTGACGGTATTACAAGTTATCAGGGTAAGGATAGGATGACTTAGAGAGGGGAACTAAGGACAAGGTAAGGCAAAGTATTATGGTTTTCTATGTTTCCTATTGATACTCACAGTCCACTTTAGTTTAGGATTTTGGGACAGTCAGCGTTCTGGTCACCACACGGATCTGGTCTAACAAAGGACAGCCGGACAAAATCGGTGGGACAGGATCGTCTGGACAGGGACTGGATACCAAATGATGGTTCTGGTCATAGGATGGCACAGGTACCTCTGGATGCAGTTATTAGGCAGCAATTGGTGGGCAGCAAGCCAGACTGGTGTCAGGAGGCTTCCCACAAGAATACCACTGCTTCTCCCTTTGGGTATTGGGATTTTAGAATTGAGGCCTTGCTGGAAGGGTCACCAATGCTTGGCCTGGTAGTTGGATCTGGAATCTGGATCAGTGCAAGTTGAAGGAAACAGGAACCGGACGCCGCACAGGAAATCAGGAAGAGAGTCTGTCTGGAGTCCTGTCAGGGACCCTTTATATAGAGCATAGTGACATCATTGACTATATTGCTGGGCCGGCTTAGCTAAGCACGCCTTGAAACAACTGGATTGGACAATCAATGTTGGTTGCCTCCCCAGGGTTGTAGCCAGTTTATGAGGTTGTATTTTATGATGGAAAAAGACTTCCCAAGACCTTTTTGCCAAAAGTCTGTCATATCAGTATTTACACTTTTGTACAATGGTGGCACATTAATAAATGTCATCATCAGGTCACATATTTTATGTAAAGTACAGCCGTCCAATCCTGCAATCTGTGAGACATTATTTTGGATGGTTACTACTTTTTCACCATTTTAAGCATGAAAAGTTTGGCCTAAAATTCCATAACTTTATACATACATATAAGTGGTTGATCATAAGGTATGTAAGTATAAAAATTTACATTTGGGACAAGTATACTTTTCTGGTAATCTGCAATAATTTTGTCCTGCTGCAGAGATAAAAGTCTTTACATTTTTATTCATGAAATAGTCTCTAGAAGCAAATGGCAGTCCTTTGTCTTGCCCCGGACCATTTCAGCTGTCACCAAATGTCATTTCCTTCAAAGCAAGGTGGGGGGTTCTCAGCTTAATTGAAGGTTTTATTGCCCCTTCACTTGACAGGTTAGTGTCCCAGGACTTCTATTGTCCCAGCCTGGAGCACAGATGAATGCCTGACGAGCGTGTGAACGTTCTTTGTCCTGGCCCATTCAAGCTGTCAATTATCACTTTCGTGTCCTGGAAGTTTATGGTGTGTCTCCCTTCCTGGGGGGAAGTCTAAGGCTGGCTCTTGAATAACTCGCTTTTTGTGGAGCTTGCAAACTCAGCCCATGTGTCTTAATCTTTATTTTCTTATTTTGAGTCTTGAATTAAAACAAACCTGTGGAATAAAAATATAGCCTATGTGTTTATTATCACCAGCCACAAACCCCTTGACATTTCTAGGTAATGGCAGGCTTTCCTTCAACAGTTTACTTTTTAAATAGGCAATTTGTTTTTCTTCAGTCAGCAAAGCCCATTTTTACACGTGTTGAAAACTGCTAGCATTTCTTCCTTTAAATTCAGTTTGGCATCTGTTTTTCCAATATGGTTTACACAACAGTCTGGACAAGGCAAAGGTCTCCATAATGTGTACATACAGCTCTGATTCCTTTTCAAACAGTGATTTTGATGCTTTTTAGCCAATGTTAAGCACTTTTGCATGTTTGATACAGTACAGCTTTTGTTGGTTTTTAGGTTTTTGGCTGGCACAGCCTGTCATTCTGGAACAAGGCTTGGATTTGCTGAGGGACAGTGGGGATAGCATGGGCATGGCAGGGCCTTATTAATCACAGTGGTTGGAGGAAGAACAGATGGAAATAGTGTCAGAGCAGCATTTTTAAAGGTGAAAAAGGGTTTCTTTTCAATGGATATTTTGGCTTTTGCAGCAAAGCAACGCTGCTTTTTCCACTTTCTTCCTTTTATTTCTGTCGGAACACACTGGCAGTATCCTTCAATGTCCCCCCTGGTTCCATCCTGCCTAATGTGTGATTTTTTTTGTTGTTGCAATGCAGTTATGAGCCATGGCGCTCACAGGAGCCAGCATAACCCTTTTGTGGTTGTTTCTGCGCAAATGCAGCTTAGTGATGTGGGGCAATGTCGTTGATTGGGTCAATATATCCCACAGCTCTAATAATAGGCATGCTGAGAATATCAAGGATGAGTCAAGTATTACACCCCCACAAATACAGTCATATAATAGTTACAAAGTGTGAATAAACTTAGATCTTAGATGGAGCGTTCTGCAATGGCGAGAAGCACACTCACACCCACTGATGGCAAATGCAGACCTATATGTTTCAATTTGTAGCTGAGCTCGATCTTAAATAAGCACCTAGTAAGCACACAACAAGTGCATACAAATTAGGCGTGACACCTGGCTTATTCTGTTGATACCTCAGTTCAGCTCACCACTTCCAGCTTCATGTCTTATGTCCCACCCGTCCGAGTGCAGCCACAGCAGTCCCCCTATCTATTATAGGGAGAGGTGGTAATGGAGTTGGTGGAAGGAAGCATGGAGCTGTTTTCTGGCATAAGGGACACATGGCCAGATGTTCTTGATTTCTGCATAAAACCCTGGCCAAAAAAACCTGTTGATAATCTGCCCCTGTGTTTTTGCTGTTCCTAAGTATCTGGAGTCAAAGGAGGATGATCTATCTCCAGCACAACCCTCCAATGTCTCCTAGGAATGGCAATCTGGTTCCTAGTTATTCCTTCTGGTGTGAGATGTCCCCCATAGAGAAGGCCTTGTTTCAGAAAAATAAATGGCCCCTCTTTAGATCTTCCTTCCTCTTCGGGGACTACCTTTAATAAGGCTTCTGACAGAATAGGGTCATTTCACTAATCGAACGCTAGGTCAGGAATTCAGTTTCTCCACCAGTGGCTCACGGGGTTACTGGGGTCACAATAAATGGGGGTTCTTCATCAGCCTCTCCAAAACGCTTAGTATCTCTTTCAATAAGCTGATGTTCCAGAACCTCTACAGGTTTGGGAAAGTGGGCCCTTTCTAAGATTTCATGGGCAATTTTCTCACCCGGTTTTCACATGGTATGTTTGTTTCCCATTGTTCTGAATTCATATTTTTACCTCACCTCTGTAGTTTGGGTCTATTACTCCAGCCATTATATCCAAGCCATATCTCCAAGCAGGCCGGACATGGACACTAGGTGTATGTAGATGCCCTTGGGTTGTGACAGAAAGAGTCTTGTGGTGATCAACTGGCGTTCTCCTGCCTCTATAGAGATATCCCAACTACTGTCTAGGTCAAAACCTATAGATTCACTAATAGCTACAGTGGGACCAGTGATTTGGTTGCTCAGTTTGGCGTTATTCAGAGTCCCCCAATTAATTAGTTGAGTCAGATCCCGCTCTAACACCATATGTAATGGTGTCGAAGATGGATGCTGACACAAGGGTGGCGTTTTGGTTTGTAAAACATGGATTTATCAAAATAGAAACCCTCACTATCCCTATATTCTAAGTGGCGTTTCTCTGCCTCAATATAATACTAAGGTATCTGTCAGAATGTCTGTTGAAATCAAACTCCACCATCCTGTGTCACAACCTATTTCTATCCCTTTCACTACAACTAAATAATAGGGCTACAAAAAGCTTCTCCTCCAGGAGAATGACTACCTTCTCCTGGTATTTGGGTGGTAATCCCAGAAATGTTCTTTGGCAAAAGGATGCCAGGGGGAATGACTCCCTTCCCCTGGCTTATGGTTCCAACAAAACTTTGCACCAGTCAACTTTCAGAACCAAGCGAATTACTCCCTTCTCCTGGCATTGGTTCACACACTCCAATATAGTTCACACCAAAGCCAGGGGGAATTACTCCCTTCTCCTGGTGTCTCTTGAGTGTCTGAAAAGGTCTTTCAGTTTCTTTACCATGAGAATGACTCTTTCTCCTGGTGTTTGAGAGTTCTTTTCCGTATCTCTCAACTTGATGTTTCTTTCACCCCCCCTTCTCGTGGAATTGGCAACATTGCATATCTTTCTCTGGGTCTCAGTGGATCTTTCCCTGCCACTGCAACGAGGATGCTTTCCTCAGATGCCTAGTACACTAATGTCGGGGTCCCAGGCCCTTCTCTGATGGCCAGTGGGCTTATTGCTGCCAGTGCGACGAGGAAATTCTCCTTGGATGCTCGGTCCACCTTTCCCAATAGCTTGATTGTTACTCCTGTGCCAGCAGAAAGCTGCTTGAGACTACCTCTCTTCTACCCCACATCCTCTTCGGATATCTCGTACCTCCCATTACCTTTTTTAGGAGTCAGTACACCACCAGGGCTTACTGGGACTGGGGTGCTTCTCTCTGGCTCTTTGGGCTTCTATCCCCTGCTTCCGCAGCACCACAGCGGCTCCACGCTCTACAGGACTGCTTGGCTCTCTCTTTCTGCTTCGTGTTCGGGCCCGCTCTAGCTGGATCCGCAGAGAACTCCCACAGCGATTCGCCTGCGTCTTCTGCTTGTCGGCATCCCCAGTCAGTCGACAGGATTTGAAACTCCCGCTCTAGATGGTTTCCACACCTGCTGCGTCACCCGGCTTGGATTGAACAAATCGTCAGTCCTTCTTCTCTAATTATTCCTTGTTGCCAGTCCCGCCCTGGCAGATTGTCAAAGTCCTTTGTTGTTCTTGATAGTTTGATCTTCATGTATCCTCTGTGCCACCTCTCACCAGTACTAGCAGTCAGTAATCATCATGTCCTCTGTGCTCTTCTTTGTCCTGGTACTTTCCTTTTGTCTGTTTCTCCTACACTACATAAATACATGGGCCCACTCTCAAGGAAGAGGTTTGGAATGGGGCTTGGGGGCTGCTAGGGAAGGCAGGGGTGTGAGTTGGTCAAGGAGCTGTACCCTAGGCGATTGTCCTAATCTCCAGAGGGGGAGTCCCTCTCCATAAGGTCCTCTCACATTAAACCACCCCAAGGGGACTATTGGGAAGCAGCCGTACCTCCCTAAACTTATGGGAAAGGTCTCCCTTTTGGGGAGAAGTGATGATAGCTAGAGATTTGTCACAACGTAGAGAACGTCTTCCGTCGCCTGACTGTGCCCTCGCTACGATTTACATTTATCTATGTGTGTCTAGAGGTGTCTCCCATCCCAACCTCATTAGTTACCTGTTGCAGTACTGTTTAAGTAACACACCTTCTTGCGTGTAACAGTGTTCTGCTATTTGTATAACCTACCTACCAAACTAGCTGCTTACTTATGAGCTCTCGACCTCAGCACATCCATTTCTGAGGCTGTACCAAATGCATACAACAGATGGATAGATGGAGAGAGAGAAAGGTAGAGAGGCATAATCACCATTTTAGACAACTTAATGGTTTGTTTGTCATTTTATCAATATTCTGGAGTCACAAATGACTACATTATTTAAAAAAAAGAAAAATGTTGTATTTACATATCATATCCTCAATGAATTGTCACTTTCATAAATAATAAGCATATTGTTATAACACATCTTTTCGTCAATAGACGACAGATTTCTCTATTTGCACATAAAATCAAACACATTTGATTAAGGATGACAAGTCACATCACTGTTCTTGAATCAATCAACAATTTGCCCAAACATGGGCTTCAAACCATCTGAGTCGAGTCTTCCCCATCATGGGCTCAATGACACTAAATTTATTTTGTCTATTCCAAAGACTCTCCTCAATTTAAATCACAATTCATATTATTAATATGAAACACGTTTGAAAATCTGCTCTGGGGTTACCAAACTAAACCTAAAGTTTAGATCTACAGCAACCAGCATAAGTCAATATACTTTCACCACATATACTACAAGCACATTTCTACTGCATTCAATTTACAAGAAGGCACTACTTTAGAGCGCAGCATCCAAGCCGAAACCCTTTGCATACAAGGTGTAGCACAAAGGCAAACACACCCTGTAAATCGCCCCGAGGGCCACAGGACTTCAGGACCTCTGGACACTGCAATACCCCCCACCACCGAGCACCGGATTCATGGTGTTTTTATAGGATACATGTGGAAAGTCCCTAATTAATATACTGACATGTCAGTTGATGTGCAGTCACTCTGGATCTAGGGAAGCTAATGCAGATCAATGTGCATGGGCCATTAAAGGCCCAGCCCTTAGGTGTGATGTGTAATAATAAGTCATTTGTTACGCCCCCACCAACATTACGTTGGGCACCAACTTTAAGGTGGGCATCAGTTTTTAAGTTGGGTAAACAATTCTCAATGCCAAGTGGCATATCTGTTGCACACAAATAGTTTGCTTTGTCTGTCTGCGTCAAAAGTGTCTTACGTGTCTAAGGCCACGTTTTATCTGTACCCAAAAATATGATCCTGGGACAGGCTGCCCCAAAGCAATTATCTCTCTGTTAAATCAGTCTGCAGGTTTTCACTTCTGACGGCTAGTGTTCTGATCGTGCTATCTTAGCACAACTAAAAGTGTGTACATAAGGGCCTGGCCTTCTGTACAATACATTTCTCGAGGGGTGCTTTTCAAGTCTCTTTTAAGAGGAATACAGCCTTTGCTGTTTACTGGTTCACGCTACAAAATTCTATGTAGAATTGAATATATAGACATGACTGCTTGCATCTATGTGCACCTTAACCACTAAAACGTTTACTAAATGAATGGATTATATGTAAAAATGTATGTAAACACATTACATGGCTGCATCTACAAAATGAGGTGTATAAAGGCCACTACAGGCCTATAGTGCATTGAGTGCATCTTGCTGAATAAAGTGCGATATTGCTATGCAGTTTAAACATGACTTCTGTCTAGGACCTATATTGTTAGGATCCATGTGTTTATAACGACAACAAAAATAACAACACTTTAATAATGAAAAAAGTCAAATTCGTGTCCCCCTCCCCCCGTTTATACAGCTTTTTTACCTCCCCAACTACCCCCACCCCTTTTAATCCCTTACCCCACGCCCATATATATTTTCGTTATTAACACTGCATACCATATTCTAACTATGTTATTTTGTGCTGGGCCTCATAACGAGTTTGGCCTGAGCCCTTAAATGCAGCGTTAACAGTATTACCGCCACATTTAAGGGCTGACCAAATCACAAGTTGTGCTGAAAAAGGCATTTTTACCTCCAGATTTTTGCTGGAGGTAGAAATGAAAATGTTCAGTCAATTTTGGGCACTATTAGCACTGCGCTATTTGCACTAACAGCGCCACCCCAAACCCATTGGAATGGGCAATTAGCGCCGGGATACCATCCAACTCGTGATGAGGCCCTATATGAGGTGAATGCTGACATGAAATGGTATCTCATGCGCTAATTTACCCCCTGTGGGGAAGAATGAGTAGTATCACATTGTAATTGTAATTGGTTATTTATAACAAACTTAATACCCAGAAGTTTCTAAGTGCAGACCTGGGGATCGAACCTGTGTTGCTTCAAGTCTCTTGCTTCTAAGGCAAGCGCGTTTCCCCCCAGCTACCTTCCGGAGACATCACAAAACATCTGAGATATTGTGACATTAAATATTCTTATCAACAATTGTTAGCAGAATCTATTATTAACCAGATTAAATATCCTTGCATCTTGCAGATCAGTTATTTGTCCTGGGCGATAAACAGAATCAAGCATTTAGAACTTTAAGAAAAATATCTGTTGTTTGACCATTTTAAAGCAATATCATGAAACAGAAATATTTAATTGTGTCACCTTTTACAACTCTGTATTTAGATATCGAATTTTAAACAAGTATACAAATTAAGTGGACCCAGGAATCATCAACAATGATCGTAACGGAGACAAGCAACGGTCAGTTAATTAAGTAATATACGTTTTTGGGAGTGTTTGAAAATTAGCATTATTAAGAACCTTTTTTAAAGGCATATTTAAAACTTTCAGCAATGAAATTAATTAATACCTTGATATGGATCAAAGTGAGGATATCAATTATAAACAGGACATTAATGAGGATATCGATTTGGATTAAAGTTGGGGATATTAATTACTACCACAATATATCATGACATGGATTAAAGTGAGGATATCAATTGTAACCAGGATATGAAATGGGAAATGTATTCATTTTAAATAGAGAACACTAACAAAGGTCAAACTAAAGAGGTAATCAACTTATCATGAATCACAATATATGAAGAGGACTTTAATTATAGGATGAATTCCCTAAAAGGAATGCATCAATAAGTGGCAACATGTTTTTTTAAGCCAAGAATATCAACAGTCTAAACTTGTAGTAAGCATAAACATCAACAATAAAGGACTGACATCCAGATAAACAAACAGTTTTCTCTATTTCTTTTTTCTTCTATTTATTGAGTTTTGGAAACAAAATGTAATCTGAACTATCAGTATTACATCAGTGTTAAAACTCTATTTCAACAGAAAGGATTCCTGTCATCTTAATTAGGCATCATATTTATGCCTTTTTTATTTTCTTGAGACGATCTGACAAATGTGCAAAGCAAATTTCAGACGGACCATATTTGCCCATTGCCAGCCATTCCTTTGCAAAATTAAGACTCGGGCTCCCATCCACAATGGCTTCCACTGTAATCTACCAGAATGTTCAGGATTCATCCTGGGGTAGAGCTTTACTAGTTGTCATTAACTCCCTTAGACCCACTGTTGCAATGAGTCTATGTGCACAATACTTGTTGATCAAAGAAAACCAAGGTAGGTTTTTATTGATATTTTCATATCCTCCATTGATGTGATTCCCTTATTTTCCTTATTTTTAATCATTCATATAGGAAAGAGAATTTAAAGGGGCATTTGATGCCTTTGTAGCTTCTCCAAATAGTGTGCTTAAAATATTGTGGTGGTAGTTAAGAGCACGAGGTTCTTTGTTTTGAAATCCTAAATAGAGTGGGGGGAGTTTGGAGGTGGTTAGGCAATAAACTAAAGAATTAGAATCCTAGTTACATGCTAGCCAAATACAGTAAAATACTTAATTGCTTAAGTTTTCTGATTGCTTGCATAGGTTACTTGCACTGGTCAGCAGCATTACGTGACTCAAAGGTTGTGATGCTGGGAATGCATTGGAGGGACAGGGCCTCCATGTCCTTGTCCTGTACTCCTTTTATCCTGTGTGTTCTGTGTTATTTTCCACACAGGAGTCCATGTAGGACTCCTGGCAGTGCAGCTCTTCCTCCTTTTGGTTTGGTGAACAGACACTTGGGATACCCTTATAGCACCCATGGGTGGGGGTACGACCCTGTACCCCTAGTGTATGTTTTTGGCACCTGAGTGTGGCCCACAAAGCAAGGTATGGTCTGGTGGAAGCTCCATGCTGAATTTGACAGGTGCTCTGAGTATCCTTTATTTTGGGATACCTAGGCCCTGCCATTGAAATCAGTTGATTCCTGATAGGAGACAAGATGGCCCCTGTGGCCTCTTGCTTTCTATTGCCTGTTACCTTGTTTTCCCAAAGTCCTGGGAAGCCCTGACTCTGTCCCTTCCGCTGCCTGGCTGTTGGGTGGAAGTTCCATATATGGTATTATGGGGAAGTCCAGGCCAGACTAGCTGGAGCCTTCCCATTGACTGTATGTTGTGGGTATGACCGTGGGGTGGGACCTTGGTGAATGGAGTGTGTGATCAATATACATTTCATGTTATGGTTGTCTGGTTTCTGGTGTGTGACACAAAGAATGAGGCAGCCCTGCCCGAAACATGTATGAATGCATTGTGGAGTGCTGAATGGCTGGGTGCTTGTCCCAATCCACATTCCGGGTTGTGAGTGTCTGGATGGAGCAGAATGGCCTGAATCCACTGTGAGCCTGATTGGCTGCCTGCCTGCCTGAATTCCCTTCTGAATGATTGGTTGCCTGAGCGTGACCCAGCAGAGAAAAATGAGAGACCGAACAGTATATCTGGGGACCTCTCACTGATGGAAATGGTTCAGAAGCTGAAGTCGAAACTTGATGCTTACCTTGAAGGCCAGCTAGAAGAAGAAGGTCTTGCGGCTGCATTTCTTAGACACAATCCAAAAGCTGTTGTGTCTCCAAGAATTGATCCAAGAGAGGACCTGGCTAGGAGACCTCTTCCCGAGCTATGAGGGAACACTGTGCACCAGCTAACCTTCACCAAGGCTCCATTGCCTAAGACATTTGAATCAAGGACTCCCTTGCTCATTACCAGTGACCGCTTTGTCCCGCCGGAGAAAGTCAAGGTCGCCGCCACACCAAGGAGAATCCACTGGTGGGTTTCCCGCCACCCGAAGTCCTCACAGATGCCGATGAAGATCTGAAAGTCAGCCTTGGTTGAGTCCCGTTCGCCGACGCCAGAAACCGACGACCCAACGCATTTGCTGGGCCTACGTTCTCCATTGACTTTTTGCAGCAACAAACTATTGTTGTCGAAGTGCACTGCACACCTCATCTTTGCAGGATGTCCACGAACGATCGTCAAAGAGCACCGCCTGGACCGAAGCTGCTGTCTCGGCGCCACTGTTCACCCCTTTTCTTCAGGGATCTTGACTGTCCGTGGCTCCTGCCTTAAAAGGAGTTCACTCAAGAAGGATCATTGGGCTGGTAGAACATTTGTAGAAGGAAATAAGACTCTGCTAAACAAAATATGAGCTGGACTTGTCAATATACTTTATTTACAGGTTGCCCAGGTGGGGGGAACCTCACACAGAACTGTGCCTAGAGCTAGGGGTCCAGTATTCTACCAATTGTTTAACCAACTTGTTTTCCTCCTAGGTCTATGGTTGATACCTGTTGCTATTGATTTGTATGCCATTTAAAACTGTCAGCAGTTGGTACATTTTAATTGTCGTGCCACATAGACATTTTACATTGATCATTTCTGTATTGTCTGAGCACAAAGTGTGTTATTGTTTGTGTATATATTCTGAACCTTATTTATATAAAGAACTGTGTTATCACTAACATAGTGTGTGGAGATTCCTTTGTGGGGGCTTGGGGACTACACTGTACTTAAGAACCAGCCTGCATCACCTCCTGAGAGCTTAAGCCTTGATTGCTCGCCCATAGCTACCAAATAGAGCATTTTGGCTGGGGTGCTCTGTGCTTCTACTTTGCCATATAGAGGGCAGGAGTACAGCTAACCCCCTTCCAGTCTTTACAAAGGCGTATGTAAATATGTCTAACATTTGGCTTCTGGGTGCCTCTGCTCCTTCACCACCATATCAGAACCTCTGATAAAAATATGTGAATTATGCATAATTCATACATTTTAATATATTTTTCAAACACTTCAGAACGTTTCGTACTTGATATCCGGTCCAGATGAGTTGAATGCTGTGCCAGGATGGAAAGTGGATGAGGGACTGAAGGTTACGCAGCCCAGGACCCAGGATAACAGCCCAAGCTTCCCTACCATGACTAGTTACACAGTGGGAGTTCTGTGCTAGTTCCCCTGCACTGCACAGATGATGCCTCATAAAATAGCAGTGCAAGGACAGTGCAAAGCACTGAGCCCGGGCACGTAATTGTAATGATGTGGAAAAGTAACTAGTATAGCCCATTTTTATTTTATTTTAGGATATATTGAATAGAAAAGACTATGTTTGCTACGCTGAGTGGAAATTTTTTATTGCACAGATATTTTCTGAACCTGAACTTTGCTTTAGGTATTCCTGAATGGATCTAGGGGAAGGGACTGAACCCTGGTCACAAGGAGTACTTTTTACAGTGTTTGAGTTTTGAACTGATATATTATTTATGGGACTTAAGACTGCCAACCAAACCTTGTATAATGTTGTTGTGTATATTAGTGTGAGGGTCAGATACTTTTTGGACACTAGGTCATTTTTCTTTAGGCTTAGTTTGTTATCACAGCCACAGTACTTTAAATCATCATTTTCTTTCATGATATACTCGCCTGCCAGGTTTAACTACAATTTGACCCTTTCCTGGTTTACTCGCCTGCCGGGATAAAACTCCTATACTACAATTGTATTCTGTGGTATTGATTGTTCCAAATCTCTCTAAACCAGGATCATAAATGAGGAGATTTGAACAACAACTGCTTCTCTTTAAAGTCTCTAGACTCTTAACAAAGTGGGTTACATCTCTTTTCAAATTGGTAATCCATTAAAGGATAATTGCTCTCTAGCTTGCCTTTTGGCTGTAGGCAATGCAAGTTAACAGATCTCTCCCCTTGCTCTCTCATACAAGGAGGGCTTTTCTCCTACTGCCTTTGCTTTCTGGTTATGCAGCCTCTTGGCTGCTGGCAATGCATGTTATAATTATCTCCCAATTGTCATCCCTTCTTAGGAGAGTTGAGCCCTAATTGCCATTGTATCACTCTGCCATTGATTTGGCAATGCAGGTTACAATTATCCCCTAATTGGTATTCCTTTCTAGGAGAGTTGCGCCCAGTTTGCCTTGACACCACTCTTCTCAGACTTTGGCAATGTGGGTTACAATTGTCCCCTAATCAGTCTACCTTGTTAGGAGAGTTGTGCCCAGTTTGCCTTCACATCAATCTTCCTTGGCCTTAGCAATGCAGGTTACAATTGTTCCCTAATTGGTATACCTTGTTAGGAGAGTTGAGCCCAGTTTGCCTTGACATCACTCTTCTCTGACTTTGGCAATGCAGGTTACAAAGGTCCCCTAATTGGATCCCTTGACTAAGAGAGTTGCGCCCAATTCGCATCAGTTCATTTGTTCAGTATTTAAAATTATTACGTTCACCTAGTGGTCTCCTTCGGAGCAACCCCGGGGTCACCCGCTTCAGGCCAACTCATTGTTATGCCTTGGCGTTTCCTTCGGACTCACTGGTGTTGCTGCAGGTCTCTTCATGCCTTTTCTGCTTCTGCCGGAACCGGTTTGAATGCTGCAGTACATGCAGTAATTAAAGGGAGGGGTGGCAGCTCTGTGTGATCTCCAGTGCAACTTCAATACTGGAACAGTTCACGGCGTGTGGGGAGTTAGTCTCCCACATTGCGGGGTGTGCTTCAGAACCGCTTCCTGCTGCGCATTCTCTACATGGCCATGCTTCCTCTGCATCTACAGCCTCTCCCGCACAGCATCCTGCTGCCGCTGCTAGTACTCCTTCAGCTTCTCTTCCCTTCTGCACCTGGAGCCCATTTATATATTTAAAAGTCCTGCTCAGGTGCTTTCTGCCACAATATCTAGACTGCTCATGATACTTCATCAACTCAGAGTCCCTCTTCCTCGTCCTAGTACTACACGCATTATGGGACTTGAAGTCTGTAATGTTTTCAGTTAATTTAAGCTGATTTATTAACAGAGAGTGTTCACATTCATGGGAGGTTGTTAAAGGAGTTAGAGATTTACCCTTGAGTGATGGACCTCAACATAAGGCAGAATCATAACAATTAGAAGTTGTGATATTAACTTCCTGAACCCAAAGTGTCCCACTTTTATGTTGGTTAAAAGAGTTTTCATGTTCTGTACTTTGGGTAGTTCTGGTAGAGGGAACCGTACATTGACAGCATACCATTAGATATTTAGGTATTATGGGAATCTCATCCTCAGAAAAGAATGAATACTGCATTTCTCCTAAAAGAGTCACCACTTCCCCCTGAGAGCCGTCTCCTCCCATGCAATACTCCCTCATGTTACCAGCCCCAGGGTTAGGATCAAGTAGCGGCTGCCTTCCCCTGGCCACATGGGAGGAGACTTTAGGCTGGGCTTTAGTGATGATTGCGCAGGATTCATCACAAAGCATAGAATATTTGCCTGGGACTTTGTATTATCTGTGCATATTTCACAGTACAGCAACGCATTCATTAAAATAATGTTTTACATGGGCAACCTTCCAAAATTAGAGCTGTTAGTAAATCCTTTGGGCATGCATAATTTCTTGGATTTATCTTAAAACAATGGTCTTTGCTTTATGATTATATGGGCTAGTTCTAGGAAAGGTCCATCTACACCTTTAGTGTACCATTATAAAACGAAATACAGAAAGAGCACAGTACTATCAGGTCCGCATTAGGGGTATAGTTGATTTATTATAAATAATCTACAAGCCTACATTTCCATTTCCCCCTCTCATTGTGTCCTCCTGATTATGGCTTAACCAATGAAAGTGAGGGAACGTTAGTTTCTGCATTCAGAAAATGTAAAGCTCTGAATGTGCTGACAGAAAATACTGTAAATCCCATTAAAGCACATACGCAGAACATACCATGGTTATTTCAATTTTATTTATTTCTTAATTGCTTAATGCCTAACCGCTGTACATAATTAATGATATAGTACAAAAACTGACATGATGGTGAAGTACAATACAGAACAGAATGATTAAGGTTTCCACCAAAACAGCTCCCTGTCCCAACAATCTGTGTTGTTTTATGAATATCTCCCTTCTTATATCTCCATTAGCATACCAAATTGATTGGGCTGCGGGCACAACATCTTAAAAAAAATATCATTTTTTAATTTTAACAATTTCTACAAAAAACAATCACATTCACAATATACATAAAATTAATACTCTCTGGTTTTTAGCAACACCTTCCTAAATAATCTTTGTTGATTCACAATTAATCAGATGGTAAATACATAACATTACCCATGATGTAAAAGACAAACCAAAGCCATATCCATTGGCTTCCTTGTTGGGCTGTCACAATGATACCTAGTTGTGTGTCATAACAGTATTTATCTATTGACAGTTAAGTAATTTGTAAACTCACAAACACCAGACACCACAGTGCAGCAATTTAGGTCTGCTTGTCAACAGTTCTGTCACAGTCGTCTGTAATAGTGTGTCAACATTAAACATATATTTCTAGAACCACTTGTTTCAAAAGAACACCCAGATTTCAATGCAGCAGTATGAATCGTAACCTGTGTTGTGTCTCTGCACCTCCTTAAATGAAAGCGAGATGCCTGCTTCGTTCCAGGTCAATGGTCCCCAGGTACCGAGCGATCATCAAGTCAAAGGGTTGCGACAGGAAGCTATTTTTGTGGAAACCTTTATCATTTAGATTCCCCTATCCTCACCCACACAGCCCCTTCAAAAAGAGGACAAAGTAGGCTCTCTTGTAGCTTATATTATTACAATACAGAACAGGACAGAAATAAATAGAAAACCATAAGAAAATGGAAATGTAAAGTTGATCCAAAAAACTGTAAATATGAAAGCGTAGCAAATGAAAAATGTGCAAGGCAAAAAGAAAAATGGAACCAAAACCTTAACTAGTATGTGGAGGGCTAAAGAGGCACCTACGGAACAGCACAAATGAGACAAAATATGAACAAATACTGGCAAGCAGGCAGAAAAGGGTGTTCTTATAATATCTTGATGTTAAAGCTAGACTGCTAATGATACTTAATGGCGCACAACTGTACAGCGTCCAAATTCTACAAACAGACCCCATCGAGAGATTGCAATCAGGGGAGTCACAAAAGCGGAAACATCCATTGAACAGATATAACGAGAGAAGAGTCACAATAACATTCAAAGTGAGCCAGAAGGAATGCGAGAGGGCCATTCCACCAAAAGCCAACAGTTGATCAAATAATAGAAGTCCTGGCTCACCACTCCACTCTCCATCAGGTTACCAGTACCGTTAAGGCAGCAGCTGCATCTCCAACTCCAATTACAGTGAGAACTATCCAGTTGCCCCTTCTCACCCCGCCTCATCTTTATTCACCAGCTGAGAACCAGAACAAAGCACAGATTAAACAACACGACTGACTGAGTCAAGATACAACACGACCTGTGATGGAATGTGATTGAATAGGAATCCTGCTGCTCACCTTATTGATCAAACCACCTTCCCACCGCCATCACAGCACCATTCAGAGACACAGGGGAGCACATATGCCAGCCCCGCATAGCATCACATGGCACTGCCATCCAGCAAAGGCGGCCACTGTGCTGCTCCCAGTTTACCATGAGCAACTGTCATCCTATGTCATCTATGGCTCCCGCAGCTGCCACAGCAGTGGCTCCAACCGCATATAGTACTGCTACAGTTAGCGTGGCTACCATAGCTGCTCGCCCCTTAGGCAGCCCCACAGAGGTAGTGTGGTGGTCATCTTGAAAATCATAATCCATTCTGAACTAATTCATGCTGCGAGGTGATAGAGGAGGCAATGGCAGTGATGATCTCCAATGCACAGTGAATTTCTCATATTTGAAATTAAATTCAAGGTCCTGGCAGAGGAGGTCACTAAGCAGGCTTCCTGGTTGTTTGGACACTTGCTGTCCTAAATAGCTGCCAAGAAACAAATCAGTCACTAGAACGCCATAATATTGATAATTGTGGGAATCCCCACTCACCCCATTCCACTGAAGAGGTGAAGAAGCAGCGCAATCATATGAAGTGCCATGTGTGGACTCTTGTGGCTCACCAACCATCACAAAGACTCCGAGGCTATCTTAAGGGCGCACGGTTCCACTGCTCATCCTCTGCCCCTGGAATATTCCTGTCCTCTACCTGGCAGGCATCCAGGAGATTTGGTAGCAAGTAGGTGGGGTATTGGACATCTCAAGCCAGAGGTAAGCGCATTTAAAATATGGTTTAATCCCCACTATTATAGAGACTGAACCAAATGTTGCTTCTTACAAAATGCCTTCTGGAGAACTATGTAGCAGTTGTGCATAACACTGCTCTAAGGTGAAATCACCCATATAACCAAATGCTGTGACCAATGTTTACCCATAACATACTGAGACATGTTTTGCCCAAATAAATCGTAGTAAGTCCCAGAGGGTACACTAAACCACATGGCAAGAAAGGTCTCCACAAATCCTACCAATATAAAAAACGTGCAATTACAGAAGCACGACTGTGGAAATACAGCAGAAGGGGGATTTAAATCGATAACTACAGCAAGTCATTTTGATGAAACCCTTTTGTTCTGCAGTCCCTAAGTGTTCGTTATGTTAGGCCTCCCTTTTGTAGTGTTCATAAACTAATGCCACATGAATTGGCATGTGAAACCACAACACAACTATGGCCTAACTTACACTTGCCACAAGTGTGGCTAGCACAAATAATGAATAGCTACATTGATCATATACACCATGATAGTCAGATCTGTGACATGAAAAGCAGAAATCTTAGGTCAAACGCCTAATTGCCAGACTAACAGGCGAGAGGTCTCCAAATGCCATGTGAGTTGGACACACCCAGGGACATGTATGTAGAACCACTAACTCTTTGCCATTTGCAGTCTCATCTGATGCTGCCACATCAAGTGATAGCTAAGTTGCTGATATGTCCCCACGAGCTGGCCCCAGGAATCCATATACCACCCGCAACCCACCTCCACACACCCAACCCCACTACTGGCTTCCACCACCACTGTCTCAACTTTCAGTGCCACCACTACGTTCACAGCCACCGTCATCACTGCCTCTTTCTCTGCCTCCATCTGACCTCTGCTGCAATTGCCACAGCAGATGGCCAAAGATTAAATTACAGCTGCACACCCTCAATGAAGCTGTCAGGATGGCCATGGCCACGTCTACAACCTTGCATGCCCCTCCTCCACTGCAAACCCCACTGGCAGATTCTGATGAGAAGCTCTGCCACCTGCAGCCTGGGAAGGTTCTGTCAGTTGATATTGTTGTTGCAGAGAATGAAGACAGCAGTGCCTAGAAACATTTATGGGGGCAAGATTCCTAAGATCATCCAAATAATTTTTTTAGGGTGAAGTCCAGAAATATGCAGATGATATAATTGGAGAAGATCTTTGAAGTGCTGATGGTGCAGGCACAGCACCACATTATGCAGCCACGGAGATCCTCCAAGAGCTGCAGGGGGCATTTCCACTTACTATCAACCCCATTCAGTACTTCGCAGGATGTGCACAATGGGGAACATTGGAGGAGAAGTTGGATCCACAAGAACAGCCTGCAAATCGGGCAGTGCAGAGATAACTTCTGGGAATACAGTACTAAGGCTGGAGAAGTACAAGTGCAAGGTAGAGGGTAGTACAAGATGAGGGGGAATAGGATGGTGACAACAACACTTCAGAAGCAGAGGATGAAGGAGGCCTGGAGTTCATGCACTCCGGTTTGACACTCCTCTCGTAGACCCATAATCTTGATCTGAAGAGACCCGCTAACCTGACTAGAAATTGCCCAAATGGATGGGTCTATTAAGTGAATCGCACGTTTTCCTTTGATAACAATACAAAGATACACTTTCTTGTTGATATGCACCCTCCTCTGTGACATTCAGGAGAGGAGGAAGTAAGCCTTCAGGAATTCATCATCATCATCCTCTACTGGTCGACCACCCCAACTGCCTGCTTTCCCCTGCAACTCCACCAGGGCAAGAAAATTGAGCACAAAGGCATTAGGTGGTGACATAGGGAAACTTGTGTTGCCCTTATCAGTGAGTGTGGATGATGTGTCCTTTGAGGGAGAGGTGGGTGTATGTTGTGGTTCGGAGGGGGACTGAGAGTTGGGAATATGTGATGAGTAGTTGTTTGCCATCAGGGTGGAGTTGGGTGTTGTTGGAGTTACGATAGTCGCGTTGTTGGGGATTGATGTTTTCAGAATAACATTTGATATAAGATTCACTTACACATGATGATGATGTACAAAGTTGTACTTACATTGAAAGCGGCAGGTTGGGGTGGCATCATGGTAACATTCTGGTTTGTCATGATGTAAAACATTAAGAGGTGGGGGTCTTATGGCGCTTTGAGGAAGTTGATGTTGGTGTGTGGGCAGCATACCATAGCTATTGTTATTAGCACATTGATTATAAAGGGAAATATCAAAGTCTGCTGTCTGGGGGTGAAAGTTATTCAAGGATTTGTTCAATGTTTGTTATTCTTGAAATATAATTCTGGGGAATTGGGGCAGGTACGAAATGGATATCGAATTAAGAGGAGATTTTCTCTGTTGACTCAGTTTTCAAAAAGGTTCACAGATGAAATGTAGTCTATACACAGATATGACAGCTATTCTTTGCCAGAGACTCAAATAGGATGCTTACTCTAGGATTCTTTAACCTAGTTTATATTCATCTAGAGAGTATTTGTATAATACTGATACAAATATTATTTATTATGGAGTAAGCATATTTGATTTTCATTTTTCTACCTATACATTTTACTTTTTTATTTACTGTGATATTATCCTTATATTTAATGTTGTCAAAATAAATTGGTAGTACCATTTTAATATGCAATTCTATTAATGTCAAATAAAATTTCTATTGCATGTTATGGATTATAGTAAATAGAGGACACATACGTATAATCAACAGAACAACATTATACAGAGAGGGTAAATATATGTGCACAACAATACACACCTAAATATGTATATGCATGAAAAAAGTACAAAGCATACAGTGAATATGAAGAAAAATAAGAAAAAGGAACAAACAGATGCCAATAATTCATCATGATAAAGAAGTTAATAATTAAATACTTCAACACATTTAAGTTCAAGGACAGTTTTCGATTTTGACTATAGAAAAATGAATTAAAAGAATGGTAAAACTGTGAGTTTTAATCATTTTAAAAGGCTCAAGATGCAACATGTGACCACGGAGAGTCCTATGCAGATATACTGAGTGTAAGCAGTGCACAAAAATATATGACATACTCTGCCACCAAAGTACTGTCAGGATATTCATCTAGAGCATTTGTTAAAGTTACACTCTTGTAGGCAGTGTGATGTAACGGAGAACACTCACAGTAAAATGTTAAATGTTAAATGTTAAAGGTATTTGTACCGCGCACCATCACCAACGTGATTGGTCCCCAGGTGCTCTGTCGGATCTGCAAATGATAAGGTAAGGTGGGGTGGGGTGGGGTGGGTTAGTAAGGTGAAGAGGGAGTAGGATAGTGAGAGGAGTGGTGTTCTGTTGGCAGCTTCAACTCGGTATACACCAGATGCTGAGCTTTGGTGCGGGTATTGGATCAGTGACAGGTCGCGTGCGCTGTTGGTCCAGCTTATGTGTTGTTGCTGTGTTGGGAAGTGCGTGCGGCTTGTTGTGTGAGAGATGGTTGTGTGAGTTTTTGAGTGAGATAAGTATGCAGAGTTTGAGCTTATATTGGTTAGTGGGTTACCTGACCTTTGGCATGTTGGCATTTGCAGTTCTGTCCCAGTGTGGCACCCGTTGACCCCCACAACTCTATCTGGATGCGGCGCGGGCCAATGTTTAGAATTCTATCTGGGTGTGGGCAAGCCAACAGTAACAGTCCCATCCAGATGCGGCGCAAGCTAGCGTCCAGAAATCTGTCCAGGTGTGGGCATGCTATCACTAGCAACCCTATCTGGATGCTATGCAGGCTGGTGTTCACAATTCCAAGTGTGGCACACGCCAACATTCAAGTTTCATCTGGGCGCGGGCTTGCTATCCTTCAATCATTCTCATCTAGATGCGACGCAGGCCAATGTCCACAACTCGAGGTGTGGCCTGTGCTAGTCTTCAGGTTTCGCAAAGGTGCGGGCATGCTAACGTTAAAAGTCCCATCTAGATGCGACACAGGCTAATATTCAGAAATCTATCTAGGTATGGGCATGTTGGCATTCAGGTTTTCACCTAGGTGCGGGCATGCAAACATTCATGGTCCTATCTAGATGCGATGCAGGCTAATATTCTCAATTCTATCTAAATGTAGGCATGCTAATATTCATAATTCTATCTGAGGGCGGGCATGCTAGCATTCAAAGTCCCCTCTAGATGTGACGCAGGCCAATGTCCACAATTCCATCAAGTGTGGCCATGCTAATATTCTCAGTTCTATCTAAATGCGTCTGCCGGTCTGGATATGGTGCGTCCGGTACGTGCGAGTAGGTGAGTCACTTGAGGGCTTTTGTCTGGGTCTAACGATGCAGTCTCTGGGGTCTTCATTTTGTGGCTATTTTCCATGGTATCTTATGCTCTGTCGAGTGGTTAGTTCTTTGGTTTGATTGTTTGTCCAGATTGAGAGTGGCCGGGATTGGAGTTATTTTCATCGTTGTTTTAATGTCTGTGTATTCTGGTGCGTCGCCATTGTGGTTACCCTGTGAAGAGCCATGATTTGAGGAGTTTCCTGAATGCTAGGTGGTTTGTTGTGTTCCGTATATTCTTAGGTAGGTCATTCCAGGTTTTGGGTGCCTGGTGGGAAAAAGACGATCCTCCAAGTTTTTTTCTGTTGTAGTGTTTTGGTTCCAGGCATATGTCGGTGCTTGATCTTAGTGTTCTTGTCGGTTGATGTAGGCGTAGTTTGTCACTTAGGAATTCTGCACCTTGTTTGTGTATTGCTCTGTGCGTGATGCACATGGACTTGAACTTTATTCGCTGTTTTAGTGGTAGTAAGTGTAGTATTTTTAGCGCGGGTGTGATGTGTTCTCTTCGGGGTAGCTTGAGGAGGAGTCTGGCTACTGCATTTTGTATGCGTTGCAGTCTTTTTAGAAGTCGTTCGGGCATGCCCAGTTATAGGCTGTTGGCATAGTCTACTCTGGACATGATCAGAGCGATGATGGTGTTTTGTTGGCGAACGACAGGAATGGTAGGATCCTTTTTGCTGCTCGCAGGAGGAAGAAACATTTCTTTATTACAGAGTTTACTTGTGGATCTAGAGTGAGATTGTTATCCATCAGGACCCCTAGGTTTTTTACAGTTGATGATGGTTCTGGTGTGGTGCCAAGCTCTCTTGGCCACGGGATGTAGTTTATGCCTCCTCCCTTTTTTGATACGATCATTATCTCTGTTTTGCCTGGGTTGATTTTGAGATGGTTGAGGTTCATCCAGTTGAATATGTCACGAAGGCAATTCTCTAGTGTGGTGTTTTCTTCTCGGGTATCTTGTATGTTGAAGATTATTTGAGTATCGTCGGTGTAGTTGCAGCATGTCAGGCCGTGTTTTTTGATGAGTTTGATTAGTAGGTACATGTAGATGTTGAATAGCAACAGTGAGAAGGATGAACCTTGTGGTACTCCGCATGTGGAGTCTCTGGGTTTTGATTTAAAAGGTTTCATCCATACTGTTTCTGTTCTGTTTGTTAGGAAGGATTTGATCCATAGTAGGGCAGTGTCTGTTATCCCTAGTCCTTCTAATCTCTTTATGAGGATGCTGTGGTTGACAGTGTCGAACACTGCAGACAGATCGAGGAGCATCAGGGCGGTACTGTTGTCCGAGTCTGTGTTTGTTTTTAGGTCGTCCCATATGGAGACGATAGTCTCCTCAAGTAGAAAGAAGAAATGCAGTTTAGGTGCACTTTAAAAGATTAATAGCTACAACTTAATTGAGAAATCTAAATATAACAGTAGAGAATGTCACATTCATTAGTTTGGAGAAATGTGAGCACTTAGCAACGTAAGTAGGCCTCATTCCGTGGTGGCGGGCAAAGCTATCGGACTGAAATGCCAAATCTTCGTGCATGAGACTATGTAGGAAAATTACAGCATGCATGTATTTAATGACCCTACATTGGCTTCAACTTCAGTCTAGCCATCAAATTATTATCCATACCTCAGGCATCAAAACATGTTATCCTTCTTTAAACTTTACTTGCCTTGCCCCATGACATATCCCCAGAAGTATCCTTAAACTGACCTTTGATGCTCTATATGCTAAAGCCCCGGTTGCTTTTTCTGAACTGTGCTCTTATGTCAATCACAGTAAAAATAATCATCTGCGCTTTCCGACTACCCACCTTTGATTTCCCCTCTTAAGCCTACCTCAACAATACCACTCACTCTACAATACTTCCACAATACCATGCCAGGCATATTCCAAGTCCTCTCATAAAAAACATCATGGTCCATATTACCAGATGTATACTTGCATCCAGGCATGATCCATGTGATTTCTACCATCAGGAAGTGGGTCTGTGGGGTACGCGCCCAACTCATGGAGGCCAGCTCATCATAGCCATTTTGCTGCATTTTTCAAAGCATTTTTAAGGGGGGATGTGGGGTTAGGGTATTTTTGAATTTCATTTTGGGTGTTGGCGAAGGAGTGAGGGTGTAGAAGGCAGGTAAGTGGGGGTTGCCCCCATAACTAATGCAGTGAAAAATGTGGGGAAACGACTGCAATGTGTTAGCCTCCTGTGAGTTGTACCAGTTCTGTCTGATGTACCCCTTGGGACGGAAGGGTGTTCCCTCGAACCTCCCTAAATGGCAAAGATCTTGAAGGGAGACGTGGCGTGGAAAAGTCAAGGCCATCTTGATTTAGATCAGCAGATGGTCTATTTTTGCATGCTTTTTGCAAAGTCTTCAGCTCTGTAACATCGACTACAGAGGTGGCCAAGCCTGGTCCTGAACCATATTTGCATGGACCACAGACCTGTGATCGAAGTGTACGAAAAGAAGTAGTAGAACTATGTTCCCTGCTAGCCTGCCCCCGCTCCCCTCAAAACATTTCGTCACGCCCCCTCCCACGTGCAAAACAAACCCCCCAAACAAACGTGATTGCTATTTAAGGCAACGCTCAGTGCAGTGCACTGAAGTGCAACTTTCAACTTCTTCCTACAATTTTATTTTAAAAACGAAATCATTCCAGAATGGTTTCTTTTTAAAGTAAAAATATATGAACGTTAAAAGTTAATTTGATAAAAAAGTAGATGAGCACCGCTCCCAACCGCTTCCGCCCACTGCTACAGACCCATGCAAATGGTGCTCGACCACACAGTGTACGGTCGTGGAATAGACCTCAATAAATTCCAGTATGTATAAATTAAGCAATCAGAGGCGGCTAGCCCATTAATGCGGTGTGTTCGGTGCCCCACCAAATAAATGTGCGTACACGTTTCATTTTCATTGATGCACCTCGCATCAATGCAAATTAAACGTGTGCAGCAGAGGCAGCAGATCGGTATGAGTCGGTGCTAGAGGTTGCTTGATTTGTTTCCTAGATTACGGCTGGCGGTGTTGTATTTCCAGTGGGGCAAGTGCTCTCAAGAGCCATCCCCACTGGGAATGCTCAGTGCAGTTTGAGCCCAGCGAGACATCAAAGGGTCTCCAAGCCATGTTCAAACTGATGCCTGGGAGCGTTAACATTAAAATGCCCCAAGGCAAGAGTGTACATTTCACCCTGCCCTCTATCTCTCATACAGGCTGGTGCTACAGTTTACTGACCCCACCTTAGCCCATTTTAGAGATTAGGTATAGGGAGTGGAGGAAAGTGATGCTGTCAGGATGCCACAAGCTGAGGGAGGCACTATGCCCTCCCTCAGCTCAAGACTGATGTGCTGTGCTATAAAGAGGCTCATGGAGGAACAGTCCAGCCCTGCAGCTGATGTCCATACGTTTTGGGAGGAGAACTGGACTATGTAATCTGTGATAAGGTAAACATCACCTGTCCGTGATACTTATTTCAAGTATTTAAGTTGACTACTGACTGAAAAAGTTTCAATTTTGTGACTGAGTCACACAGAGTCGCAGTCACGTAATTTGAATTATTTTGAGTCATTCAGCCTTTGTGAGATGTATTTGCAATGCGTCAGTGGACACATAGTTGTCAACATGATCCATTCCATTCTGTAGGTGCTTAACAGTCCTGTTTTATTTTTCCCTTACATTCCGGGACTTGTAGTTCCACTTTCCCGATTATAAAACTCAGACTACAGGAATGCAAAGAAAAAAACAGGACTGGATATGCACCTACAGATTGAAATGGGTCATGCTGGCAATTTTGGTGCACTGGTCTCACAACGGCTAATCGCACTTGGGGGATTCGTAACCCTCCTACTACGTGGGTACTCAATATGGTGTATACTAAAGTGCTTCAGCCTGTAATCACAACTATGAATACTCAGTACTCGTGTTTTAAAAAAATATATATATATATATTTAGAATTTTATCAAACTTATCACACACATGAACACTAAAATTCATCTTGAAGACAATATAATAAACAGTATAAAAAGACTCACAATCCACAGAAATACACAAATATATGTACAAAACGGCAATAATGGAGAAGATCACAAAATCCCAATGACAAATTGTTTTACAATCACTTCAATGTGTAACTTGGTGGACAATTCTATTGCAACATATAGCCTGACTTGCACAAGTTTCTGTCCAAACAACAAAAATATCTGGACATTCATCAGGGGCGTAGATAACTTCTTATGTGTGTTTTGTCTGAAGGGCAACATCTGGGTTTAAACTTCCTGGGGCCCTGGTCTTCCTATAGATTCTTGATAAGCTTGAACTTGATTATCCCATCTCTTGGTGCAACTGACGAATGTTGCTGAAACTGGCCTCCTTTACTAGGGGATGTCAGTCTTCCATCCGCTAACCTTCCATTCATAACAATGACCTGATTCAAGGTCTGGAAAATATTAACAAATCAGCCGCTGTCCTGGTGTCAAGAACCCCAATCTAATTTGGTAATTTGCCACAGTAATATAACGCTGGGATTTCCTCAATGGCTGAGTTCGATGTATCACTATGGCAGGGACCATAAATCAATATGGCAGGGACCATCAATCATTCCCTCAAATGAAGGCACCAAAAAATGGATCAGCAGTGGTCAAAACCACTCCCAACCAGTATGTCTGCCAATTTTCTGCTGAGCGGGACATGGTGCTGGTCCACATTATATCTTCAGTGACCGTTCCATGATTTACTTTTTAAAAGTAGGACTGCCAGTCTGGACTTCTTTTCAAAAAGCAGCGAGAACTGGCAGCACTGCTTTTAAAAGGTCACATTATGTGACTGTGAGAAATGCAATGTGCAATGTATTTACACCTCATTCATAGCCACATAAGTTAAACTTTAATGAGTCACATCGACTCCGACCCATACAAGCTCTAATTATGTGAGTGCGAGATGTACATGCTCTGCACAGTACAACCTCCAGAAAGCATTCCTGTAATCCCCTGCAAAGAAGGTCACATCATTTATGAGCTTCCTTTTTCGAAGGGGAATCACAGAAATTCTTCAACTGTCCACTTATTTTATGTTCCCAAAAAGGAGGCAGGACTCTGCTCTCAATGCAGGGTCCACTCGAACTTATGTAAGCTGTGTCATTAAGTGAGTGAAGGCCTGAAAGTAAATGTGAAATGATGGTTACTCCATTAATTATAGGGGTTTCCTGGCAAGTTTAACTAGTAGATGATGTGTGTGTGTGTATAAGCTTTCTGGCTGGCTAATAATTTGCCCTGTGGAGCAGCAGTGTCAGACTACAGAGCTGGTCTCTAGATGCTGTGGGGCTGCCTCACTGTAAGTGGGTATCATTACTGGCATTAATGCAAAAACCAAACATGAATATGTTCTTATATCAGAATACTGGCATATATAGGTGCCACCAGCATGGAAATATATCTGCACAGCCAGCGTGAAAATTATTTAAATATTGGCATGTAGACAGTGAAAGACATCATGAAAATGCGCCTGTGAACTTTTGGTCATGTGTTACCCTACAAACTGATTACAAACTGTCTGGCTTTTTACCCAAATCTTTACAGAAAGTGTGCTGTATAATGCATCATTTAATCCATTAGTTGAAGCATTTTCGAGGGCGGACAACACCCCCCAAAGTCCTTTGGTTCAGGCTCCGTCGGTACGCTTGGTTGCTCTTGCATATTTGTGGCAAATATTTACGCCCCTCCAATTAACAAATTCACCAGCGCCACTGCTAAGTATTTCTTGTTTAAAGACTTGTGTTTAGAATAGTCATCTTTAAAATTAAGTGTCTTAATATAAATTAGAGGGTAAAGTGGCATGCTCTTATTATTCTGTATACATTCATAAATGTGATCATTAAAATGCAACTTTGTTTTTCTTTTTGCACCAAGGATTTTACAATGACCTTATACCTCAGACATTATTGGAAGGATGAGAGACTTTCATTTCCTAGCACCAATAACAGAAGCATGACGTTTGATGGGCGACTAAAAAAAAAGATCTGGGTGCCCGATGTGTTTTTTGTCCACTCTAAGAGATCTTTTATCCATGATACAACTAAGGAGAATGTAATGCTGCGCGTGTATCCAGATGGAAATGTGCTGTTCAGCCTCAGGTAAGGATCCTGTTTCTCTATACCACATTTTGGGAAACATTAGATTGTTACTAGCTATATTGATATCAGGGCAAAAACACGTTTTAAAACAGGATGCTCATGCAAAAACCCAAACACACACACAAACACACACACACACACACACACCATCCAAACAAGTCTCCTTCCTTGAACATGTGTTTATCGTTTCATATCGCAGACAGGCGAATTTAACCCCAAAAGATGACAGTGAACAAATGATGCCTGCTAACAGGTTCTCCACTATATATATTTTTTTTATTGTATACGGTTTATATATGAAACGTTTACAATCAAAATACACAATGTCATCAAAGATCAGAAGTTCATAATACATCAATAATACAGATAAAATCATCAAAATAAATCAATCAATCAATTTCATATATCAATATATAAAGAGAAGAACACACTGCCTCAACACTCAATTCAAAACGTATACCTTCTAAACATTAACCAAACTTTATCATCATAAGCTGTATAAGTGAAGACTATGTAGAAAGGTTAAAGCTAGAGACCTAGATAAAAACTAGGAATCAATATACAGGCAGCAAAGGGAAGAAAACCTAAAAAAAGATAACTGCACGGAAAGAAGATTAGTCATTTCACCAAGGCTCCACAGAAGTAATGATAGATCAGCTTAAGAATTCACCATAACAATAGGGATATTTGAATATAACTATAAAGATTTAATAAAGCCTGCCACTGCCAATCCATCCCCGGTGTTACTAATTGACAGGCATCTAGCCCATACATATTAATCTTCCCCCAGAATTCCCCATTTGGCAAATTTCTCCCAAACACTTATTCTTTTCGCATTTAGCTCAGTACAGTCGAGGAAGAGATGGTAAATGGTTTCCACTACCCCTTTCTTTTGGCAGAATCTACACAGAATATTCATATCCTCTACCTGTTTCCTTCTCTTCATTATTTCTTTGGTTGGGAGAATGTTCCTCCTTAATTTAAGGAGAAGAGAGCGATAATAACGGTTCAGTAATTGTGTCATCATGAACGAAAGAAAGCCTCTTTTCTTATGCTTGTATTTTAAATGAGAAAGGGATGGGTAGCTATGAAATTTCTCAGTCGTGGATATCCAATCAGATTCATAGATAAGACTTTTAACCTTCTCTGGATTTCTTACAAGCATGTCCTCATCAGTGTACAAATCTAGAAGGGTTTAATGGCAGAAATCCCTAAACGTACACAGATACTTATTCCCTTTAAGGCTTTCTTGGGTAAAAACCAATTTCCCTAAGGTCTCATAGAGAGTTTTGCGGACAGGGGATAGGAGATTGCGAAAGAGAGCCATCATTCGCCACAGTGATCTTGCTTTCAAAGACACCATGCCCAATTCAAAACGAATTGCCGACATTGGGATATTGTTTGGAAGTTTCAAAACCCTTCTCCAAAACAACCCTTCGATGATTTCCCCAAAATTTTGTAGTTCCAAGAAGTGGAGCTCCATCCCATGAATCAATTTTGGGACTATTTTCCCTTCATAGAACTAGACTGCTGGTTTTAGAGAGAACCGTCCAAATTTTCAATCCAAATTTATTATCTGTACTAACAATGGGAGAGCCTTCTGGTTTAAGAAGTCTCGCAGCCCAGAGATTGATGGTTGTGCAAAGATTGGGAAACCTAGATAGAGAATTTTACGTAACCTTTCTATGGATTGTCTTTCTATATTCCAAACTAACTTTTTTTTTTCTTACCTTTCGAGATAGCCAGAATACGGTTCTTGTTGGGATTAATTTTTAACCCTTTAACTTTGGCAAATTCCACTAATTTGTTAATCAGTCACAATCCCAACCTGTTCTGATTAAAGAGGAGGAAATCGTCAGCATAAGTCAAATCAAATCAAATTCTTTAATGTGATATAGATTGAAAATAAATTCAAACTTTACACATATTTCATTTACAAACACAACATAAACATGAAGCCATATATATCAACATCAAATATTAAAACCGTTTCAAGAATCATAAGTTCATCAGTATACAATACATGTTAAATTTGAAATAAAATAAGATAAACAGATGACTAGGCAGTTATTATTCAGATCTAATTAAAGACCTCAGCCTAATTCAGTCATTTGCCAGACATTATAAAGTGCTATGAATAGGTGCATGTTGCAAGTGTTGGTACAGTAATGCCAGAACGACAGTTCATGGATGGCTAATAGATCATGCACAAATTCACCCAAAAAGTTTATAATCGGCTCCTTCATGGCCTGGCATTGCGTCAGAAGATGCCTAGCTGTTTCTGGGCACGATAAAGATTTACAAAGCCGACATGTCCGCTCATTAGCAGGAATATTATTCCAAGCTCCTCTATTGGTTAGAGTAGGCAACTGTTCCAATCGGAACAGAATGATAAATCGTCGGAGTCTTCTGGTAGGGCAGAGATATAAATAGGCCTGTGGTTTCATAAACTGATATGTTCGGTATTTCACAAAATTATATGACTTGAGACTACTCAAGTGGGAGAAATTTTCTAACCAATCCCAAATTTCTACTTTTTTCTCAAGTGCATTTAAAGTTTCATTAGATACACAAGCCCCTCTATGAGTCCAGCCAATGTCGGTAAAGAATTTACTCATATCTTTATAAAAAGGTGCGGTAGTATGTTTTTTAGTTAATTCCTGCTGAATAACCGACAATAAAGGATTTGAGGAACCACTTATCTTCAAATAAAACCCAGCTCTTTTTTTCAATATCAAAGCTTTCAATGAAGGAAGGCCCAATTCCAATCTTATCACAGCCATCGGTACCCCCGGGGGAAGTCCCAACATGCGTCTCCAGAACTTGCCCTCGATCACTTGAAGCCACTCTAAATCAACTGGTAACAGCGACTCAATGCCATATATAACCATAGGGACAAAGACTTGCATATAAAGATGGCGAGTCCCCCATAAGGTGAAACCACCCTGCTTGTTAGTAAAAGATGAAACTAATGAAATTACTTGTAATGCACGGGTGGTCCGCCCCTGTTTGCATAGTGTATAATCAACTAGTGGTTCTATTTCCACTCCTAAATATCGGTAAGAAGGGGCATAGAGGATAAGATTTTTATGTACCACCAAATTTACACGGGTTACCCTTTTCCTGGTAAATCTGAGTACTTTAGTTTTATCCAGATTAATGGACAAACCATTGGTCCTAGCATAGTCCCAAAGAATATGTGCCGAGCCCCTAAGGCCACCTATGGTGTTGTCTAGGACTACCAGATCATCAGCATAGGCCAAAACGGCACACAGTACATCCCCCAATTTTGGTGGGCAATTGTCCACATCTGTAAGAGCCGCGGGGATGTCATAGACATATAAGTTATAAATAAGAGGTGCTGTAACACAGCCCTGCTTAACCCCCCTATTTTGAGACACATTTCTAGTTGTATTACCCTCTTGATTAAGTCTAAGGCGCACCGAGGTGTCATGATGGAGTAATTTAAGATAGTATAATAGTCCTGATGGGCATCCCATTGTTTCCAACTTGGCCCAGAGCCGCTCACGAGGGATGGAATCAAAGGCGGCCTTAAAATCAATATAGAGGGCATACATCGGGGGCTGTCCTTTACTAAGCGCTCTAGTGCGTAATATGTCCATTACCAGTAAATTATGAGATGTAGAGAAATCCCGTCTAAAGCCGCATTGGAATCTGCTAAGTATATTGGCATTATCAACCCATTTTTGCAGCTCAGTTAGTAGTAAAGAGGCGAATAGTTTCCCTGTGATATCTAACATAGATAGAAGCCTATAGTTGTTAGGGTCTGAGCGCCTACCTTTTTTGAATACTGGAATAAGAATGGCAGTTTGCCAGGAACTGGGGATAGTTCCCTGGGCTAATATCTTATTAAAGAGTAAGGAGAATAACTCCGCCCAGAATACAGAATTATTTTTGATCACAATATTCGCTAGCCCATTAGGGCCAGGGGCTCGCGAAGACTTAAGGGAGGCAATTTTATTGAGAATTGCCTCCGAAGAGACATCAAAAGGGGGAATAGTCGGGGCCTTCTCCATAGGTATACTCCAGGACTCCTCTTCTTTCGTATTACGATTTAATACTCTACCCATGTATTCTCGTCAATTGGGTTGACCATAGGGCCTATAACTTTCCCTCTATTCTCATTGAGAAGTGCCCATATGCTACGTGAGTTCCTAGCACAAATCGTAGTTATGAGTCGCTGATCCCTGTTATTTCGCTCTATTCTCTTAATATTTTTGATCTCAGCTCTATATAGAGTTTTAGTGGTTCTTAATTTCTCGCGGTACTGGGTTTCAGAAAGATTCAAGGTTTTTAAGCCACGGATCACTCTTCTAAGCCCTCTCTTGGCATCTCTGATTTTTCTGTTAAAAGGGGGTAAAATACGTCCCGTTTTTAACATGTGGCCCTTTTTGGCTGAAGCATGGTAACCTGAAAAGCCCGATATCCAGTTTTCAATTTCGTTTATCGTCATATCGTGAAAATCATGAAGGCCCTGTATGGTGGTAAGTTTGAGAGCTTCAGAAGCCGCTCTAATGTTTTTCTCTGACCATATAATTCTGGTTCCTGAACAATTAGATTGTATATCTCCAATATGCGCTAGGGGAGTGAGCGGGATCGGTATAGATATTGAGCAATGCAGTGCAGCATGGTCACTCCATCCATTAGGCTTAACCCACATATCCCTTACTTTGGATTGCATCTCGGGGCTCATAAATATATAATCTAATGTACTAAGTGATGATCCCTTTGCCCAAGTATGCTTCCCAGGTCTGTCCCCAAAAGTGCGGCCATTAATCATCGCCAAGTCCCAGGTTTCGAACAATTGTAACCACCCAAGTCCTTCATTCTCCCTCTTACTATGGGTCATCAGGGACTTCGCACTAAGACCTGGATTGGTGGGTATAAGAGTGTCGTCAGACATGTGGCAATTAAAATCCCCCACAACAATGATAGCAACGTTGCTAGTTCTTAATGTCCAGGTAGACAGTAAATCCTGTATGGCCTCATGTAAGGTGTCCCTTACTACTGCTCCGGGAGGGTTATACAGATTAATTAGTAGAAATCTGCTACTACCATTTTCAGTAGGATATTCTACTTCCACCGCCAATAACTGGTCTTCAGCCTTACACTGTATTTTCCGGGACTTCATAGTGTTGGTAACCCCCGTCAGCAGGCCACCAAAAGGGCGGCCCTTACAGCCTCGTTTCGCAGGTGATTGATATATAACAAAACCATCTAACACTAAAGAGTCTAATGACCAAGTTTCCTGCAGACAAATATAGCTGTGTTGCGACAGGAAGGCAGAAGAACCATCTGTCTTCAAAAGATGTGAAAAACCTCTACAGTTCCATAAGAGTAATGATAGATATCAATGATTTTGCAACAGCTGGGGTAAGGAATCTAACAAGGACTTGAGTGCTAGTTGTACTTCTACCAATAAAGGACTGTCTCCTACTCCTGTATTGCACTCATTAATAGAAGATGATATCCCAACAGGTTCCTCAGAGACAACTGAGAGATCCTTCTCTTGCGGGTCCACATCAATATCAATATCCACCGCTCTCAGTTCTTCTTTATAATTTCTCAATAATTGCACAATATTAAAAAAAGAACAATGTAGGGCAGATACATTAGGATTAGGACCCGACAGAGGTTCGATAAAAAGAAAATCATCAGATTTTAAAATACGAAGTTGTGGAATGTGGTGTAGCCGAGTTAATAGCTCAGAGCGTGCCAACCAGGAGTTCTTGTTCCTAGGATACAGATTCTTAATGAAGCATATGCGATTAGTCTTGATTTCAGGCACTAGCTTCTGCTGTTCCAAGAGGGCATGCTCAGTCTGGTCCTCCGAGGACCGTGTTTCCGGAGCAGGCTCAAGGAGGGAGGGCGAGCTTACTTCACAGACAGGCCCCAAGTCCTCTAATGCAGTTTCCTCTAGGTCCATGCCCTGGGACTTATCTTCAGGGATTAACCAATCTGTAAGCGGACCTTTTTTTGTTACTGCTCGCAGGGCGGCTCTCGTCTGTCTTTTCCTGGCTTTTTTTGAGCGAGTTTCAAATATAGGTCCTGACCCTGCCGTAGGAGATGGGGCATGAGTTATGGCTGACTTATTTTTAAGGGCCTTTCTGGCCATTCTACGTTGTTTACGCGTGAGGGGGGGTTGGGGACGATGTTCCAAATCTTGTTCCTCTGCCTCTGTGGGAGTATCTTCAATTAGGATATTGCACCATTTCCCTCACCTTCTCGTCAGCTTGTTCTTCCATCTCCTCGGCTATTAGGAGAGCGTCCGATAGATTAACTTCTGTTTCTTCTCGCAGAATATCCTTCGAGTTTAATGTCGTGGAGATTGAATTGGTATTAGATAGGATACGTCCCGTCATCTGTAGCAGTATCTTCAAAGCAAATTGGAGGGAGGCTACAGACGTTTGGAGCTCTGCTAACTGTGTAGCATTGGATTGGAAACCAGTGCTCTCAACCGTCTCGTGGTCCGGCTCGTCCTCCATTGAGGCCATTGCAAGGTTCGGGGAGAGGGATAGACGTTCCCCACTTCCAACTATATTATGTCCCCCTGAATCAATATTCGTGTTATTTTCTTTCAGGGGCGAAGAGACTTTAGATGTTATCTGTGGCGTGTGTGTCTGCATCCCTCTCTGTATCGTCAAACACAGATCCAAAAGAGAACTATTGTCAATGTCATCAAAGTTAGAAGAATTTAGTGAGGTGCCTCCTAAATTTGCCAGTTCAGTCGTCTCCTCAATTGTAGTTGAATTGGTCTCAGGGGGGGGGTTTACAGGGAAAAACTCCGTAATAGCTCCCTGTACCACAGGTAAGGCATATTTCAAGTTTTTCTTAGCTTTGCCTCCCTTTCTGTGGGTCTCCTTTGGCTCTTTTGTAGCAGGGGTCCTGTTTTTCCGTAAATTATAGATCGAATGCTGCGCTCTTTTTCCCCGCTGCATCGCTGCGTTTTTCTCACTCTTTCAGACGGCTACGTGCAAGCCGGCTGAAAGCGCACTGCCCAGTCAGATTACAGCCAAAAAGGGGAAAGAGCTGCTATCACCTGGTCCAATCCTGCAGTACAGGGGGGGGGGAGGATTTATCCAACATAACCCCCAACCCTCCAATAAGGGGAAGACCGTTAGCAGTAAGTACCGGGTCAAAGGCCGTAGCCTGCAGTCCCCGACTTGTGAACCTCTTTTGGCTTCTTATTCAGGGCATAGAGAAGGGTACTTGTGGATTTGCACACTAAATATCAATCCCCCAGCGCACCCCAACAGGCTCGTAAGTGGAGGATACCGTCGTACAGACACCTCTGGAGCCCAACAAGGAGGCTGAACGGGAAGGAGAAACAATAATCCTCTATTTGATAAAAATCAAATAGAACCAGTGATTTTAAGCTACTCCCTCCCCTTCCGCTCTTTGGTGCCCACTTCAGCGTAGAGCTGCGCTTACCGCAGCTTACTGCTGCAGTGCTGTGACTGTAGATACTGCTGTTCTTTAAGGGAGCCAAATGCACCAGATGAGCCGTGAGAGGAAATGGGACTGTAAGGAAATGGGAGGAGATAGAAGGAAATATAGGGGGCTGGAGGCCGTTAAGTGGAGCTGAGTTGCGGCAGAACTTTTCAGGGGCAGGGGTGAAGGCATACAGGTCACTAGTATTATCAGTGCCTTTACGGATTGACTTATGGTACCTCAGACAAAGGCAGACAGGGCATATGGTGGTGTGCTACTACCACCCCTTGCCGTGCCTCGTCTCACCTCGCTTCTTTCGCCTCCTTTGCCGCTGAGGGAAAGTGCTTCCTGGTGGCCAGCTCAGTGCAGTGGGTAGCGGTGCCACTGCGATTTAAGCACTCCAATGCGGGCTCCTGGGAAAGCTGCTTTCGCTTCCACAAAGTATGCTTAGCCTCCTCCTCCGCTCCGTGTCCGCGTCCTCCTCTGCTAGAGGAAAGGACCCAATGTGTACGTCAAGCCGCACCAACGTTTGCCGACACTGATTGACAACACAGCGTGAGCAGTGGCCGCTTCCGACGTATCCGACATCTAGAACAATTGTTTTTCAGCATAAGACAACCACGATATCTTTATATCCCCTAGCTTTCGCTTACAAGACACGCCTCTTCTAGATATTCTCCTGCGTCCGCTACATAGAGGTTGAAAAGGCAGGGAGCCAAGGAGCAACCCTGCCTTACTCCTACAAAAGTGTTAATCAGTCTAGACAGATTTACCTCCAGATTCAAGCAGACATGTATCCCTGAGTTTTCATACATGGCCATTATTAATTTAAGCAGGCCATCAGGGATACCCCAGTGTGCAAGTATGGCCCAGAGCGGTGATTGAATAACAGAATCGAATTCAGTAGATACATTGATGGAAGCAACATAGAGATTTCCACCAAATTTCCCCCATGCTGAGTCTTGGAGGGCTCTCATGACAAAACCATTGAGATTTGTAGAGTGCCCTACTCTAAACCTAGTCTGATATCGTTTTAGGGTTTGAGACTTTTCCATCCATTCTTTAACATGTGATAGTAAGTATGACGCAAATAATTTACAATCCGCGTCAATTAAGGCTATAGGCCTGTAATTCTTTGCCGCATTACGATCGCCTTGTTTGAAAATAGGTATAATGTGGGCTGTTTGCCAATTAGAGGTAATAATACTACTTTCTACAATGCTTTTAAAGTGCATTGTGAGTATTTGCGCCCAAGCTATCGGCATAGCTTTAATTGTGTTATTGGTCAAGCCAGTAGGACCTGCAGCCCGCAAATTCTTTGACAACTTAAAAAAATATATATATCGCTGTATTCTATCCTAGGTTCCCAACGTGTCCTTACCATGGAATCTCCTCCTAACATTCCTTGGTAGACATTCTGTCGATTTGCATAGAGCTCAGAAAAGAAGAGCACCCATTTTTCCTCAGATACTCCAATAAATTGGCCTGTGATGCATGGGATGTCATGGCAACTAATGAGTTCCAAAAAGCCCTTACATCTCTTTTTACCAAAACACCCAGCATCATTTGTGCGTCTTTTTGCAAGAGATACAGAGGTTTTTATATTTCTCCTTGTTTTTTTAGACATAGACAGCTTCTCTAAATTGCTTCTATTCGAATTGCGTATCCGTCTGAAGCATAAAAGATTTTTCTTTAGCAACACACTCATCATAAGTGTGCATATGCTTTTTTTTTATAGACCCCCTTTTTTTAACATATTTTGGGCCCTTCCAAACAGATTGCTCAGAAAGTTGTCAAACTCGGGTGCATTAAACACTTGTTGTTTCCAAAGGTAAGAAGTAGTGGCCAAGAAGTCTAATAATTCACTGTTTTTCTATATTAGCCAGACGCCATCTAATGCCTCTCCCTTGTCCTAAAGTTTGTAAAATGTATTCCACCACCTTTAAGTATTCTATTGACACGGAGGGAAAAGTCCACCTTAAAAGTACCGTGGCCACTCCATATGTTGGGGTTTACCTCAATGCCAAGTGTCAAATTGGCCAAGTCTTCATCAATGAAGATATAGTCAATCGTAGATGTACGCACACCTCTCTGCCACGTAGGTGGAGTTGGCAGAGTCAAATCTAACATTCCATTCAGGCAAATCAGCCCCACAGATTCTAGAGATAGCCTCCACAATGTACCCCAGTACATTTTCTGGGACTGATGAGATACTTCTATCATTTCTTCACCAAGGTCTCTATAGGCTTCATCAGGCAAAATAGAACAGTCAGAATTAAGATCTCCTGCAAAAAACACTTTACCATGTTTAGTTGTAGATCTCCAATCTGATATTATTACTACAATATTTTCTAAACATTCCTGAAGAGGTGCCAGTCCTAAATGCCAATAAAAATTGATCAATAAGATCTCTAACCGGCCATCTCCAGATGTCCCTTTAACTGCCAATATCCCCACCGGGAGATCGCTAATCACTGATGTTGACAGACCCAATGTTGTTCTGAAGGCAATAATGAGTCTTGCCGATGATCTGCCTCTCTTATAGGGCTTCGCAAGCTGTGAAACTATTTTGTAAACCATCTACAAATGGTTCACCCAGGAGCCATGATTCCTGAAGGAAAATACAGTTGTTAACCTTAAGCATATTTGCTACTTCGATATTTGTAAATAGATGCTGATTGCCCCTAGTATTGCAAGCGATACACTTCAAATAGACAGTTTGCGGTTGCTCAGTAGCATAGAGAAAATTCTCTGTGCATTCTTCAATACCACAGGGCAGAGGTAATTTGACCCCAATCTTGCATTTCTCTAAATTGACCTCTAGGGGGATGCCTCCGTTGTTCCTGCATATTTCTTTGTGGTCGAAAGACCATTGTCAAGTTGCCATTATATTCAGCATTCTTGTTTCCTTTATTTAGGGTCTGATTTAACTTCAGGACCTTTATTTCAAAACCCAACTCTCTCAGCCTCTCACTTTCTCCCTTTACCAAATTTAAAACCACCCATGATTTGAAAATGATACTACTCCTATCGCTACGGGTTTTATCTGGGAAACAAATCCGGTCTAGATCACATGTAAACAACAAAAATAGAGAGGGTAGTTGTGAGAACATTTTCAGTGCATTGCCTCGGTTCAGGCAGATGGACAAGTCCTATTTCCAGAGGCTCGTTATCTGAATAGCATCTAGATGTTCCACCTTAGTTTGTAGTTTCACGGAAAACCCTTCATCCTTCCCCTTTGGTTCACACGTGTCCTGGTCTTGATGTTCCAGGCCTCTAGCCCCTCTAAGTATAGTATCTCTCCCCAAATTATTTGGCCCCAATGGTTTTCTATCTTGAGACCCGAAAGTATTAGAGTTGAAATCTCCCTTCCCTGGTCTAGCTAACGGCTTTGGAACATTTAATTCTCCCAGAAAGTGAGGCTCGACTTTATCTTCCCCCCTAAATGGGATATTAGCTCTTGATTTTGCTTCTGTGGCACTTCACATCTGTACATATGTCAACGATTTAGTGTTAGGGACACAAACCCCTATGTTTGGCACTATATCCTTCTTAGATTCTACAGAAGTGTGAGTATCTTGAATACACAGCTCTTGTAATAGGCGTCTCACTGTCACAATATTAACTAATCTAGGGCTATTAGACTCAGGAACCAGAGGTTTTGTCAGCAGCCCAATTGCATCAAACACCTGAACTAGGGGGTTCTGTATTTTAGCTCTTCCAGAAATGTGTATTACCTCATCATTACTAGTGGAGTATATGGTGCCCCCTACTCTATTGACTATTTGACTTCTTATTTCCTCCACTGCATCTAAATGTGGTGCCATCACTGGGCCTGGAACCAGTGCCTCTGGAACCAGAAGTTGATCTGTTTGATTTCCTGAGTCAACCCTTACGGGGCATATATCTATATCTTTCTCAATATTCACGGGGCATAAGGTGGTATTTGTAGCAAAAAAAAAATTCAGTGGCCAAAGATTTCACACAGCCCCTCACGGCCGCCCTTACTACAGTGCTCATTACTTCTTGTTTCTTAAGAGTGATTTCTCCACCATTGCGAGTGTTCCTCAGTTTGCATTGCAGAGTTTTGGGTATAGTCACATTTATTAAATATTTTGATGTTAAAGAATTGCGTTTTTTAGCTTCCTTTTCATTTTTTGTTTTCTTAATCTGCCGCACGTTTCTTTTACATAACAAGATCTTTCTTTTACAAGGCAAATCATCTTTTGTTAAATCAATAATTAAACTGTCTTTAATTGTTTCAGCAATCGCCATTTGAGTAGGAACCCTCTCATCATTTACAATTGCCCGAAATTGTACCCCAGTATTGACATCACAATTGGGATCCCATAAAGCGGATTTTGGTTTAGGGGATTCTTGTCCCGTCTCCTCTCGACCCTTACTATGTTCATGGATTTCCCCAATTGATGGGGCCCGACCATAGAGTATGCCTGTCTGCATAACTTAGTTGATATAGGTGGGTTAAGAGAAGTTATGTGACCAATGTTGACATTAGAAGATGATTCCACCTACCTCAACCGTTTCACTAAATCCTACAGGCCTTCAAGGGCCTCTAACCTACTATATATTTCTGTGAGAAGTTCAGTGTGAGTTTTAACCTCTGCCCATATATTATCATACAAATTAACAAATCAGCTTAAAACCACATTGAGTGCAGAGACCGTAGGTTGAGTCAATCAAATCCTTTCATCAGCCTCTCTTAATGTATGACGTAAGGGAGCATCCTCAACTTTATCTTTTGCTAATTCTGGTAGAAGTCCTCTTTCTCTCAACCGATTTTGTTTCTCAGTATACTCATCAATAAAATTGGTGAGTTCAGAGGGAGAACCCATATATGAGGCGTTGCATGTCTGTTGGATCACACTATTAGGTTGACTATGTATATGGGCCATTACTATCTGCCATCGCCTGGTCTGCACATTCAATTATGCTCAGATCATCAATATAATTTTGTATTGTATCATTTACCTCCAGCTCTTTAGCAACATCAACTAATAAAGAATGATCTAATGTGGCTTGAGAAATAGCCACAATAGATGGTTTTATCTCGGTACTAGTGGCCGTTCTTTTGCCAAAAGAAATTGAGGTCTTTTTACCTGCAATCGGCTCCCTAACCTATTCTTAACTGGGTGTTTATATGGGGTTTTACCTGAGTGTCCGACCATTGGGGTTTTAAACTATTTTTCCCTACATCTTGATGTCTCTTTGTTTAATCCTAAATCAAGATCTTTCTTATCAGGTAATGGTTTCAGCTTTTTTACCGATGGAGAGAGTTTTAGAGGTGGTTTACTGAAAAAAGCCCCAATATTAGTATCATAGCTATAATTGTTAATGTTTCCCATGATACTATTAGTATCTTGTGTGATATCTTTCACAGTCACCTCAGAATCCTTGCCCTCAATGATTTCCTGAATAGGCCCCATTATACTATCCTTATGTATAGCCAGAGTCTCCAGAGTATGTGTAATAGAGACTATGGGCCTCATTACGGGTCCGGTGGTAACCACGGTGGTAAAACCGCCTGGTTACCGCCGGACTCGTATTACCATTCCGCCTCCGTGATTCCCGGAATTACCGGGGCATTACAACCCCGGTTTTCTGGGAATCACGGAGGCAGAATGGTGTTAATCCCCATTCCCATTGAGTCCTATGGGACTCGATGGGAATGGGGATCATGGAAACAGAAACACCAGCAGCATCTCGTAATGCTGCCCATGTTTCCTCGGCCGCCTGCAGGCGGGCGGTGTTAAACCCGCCAGGTCAGACCTGGCGGGAACATCACCTCCCGCCTGCAGGAGTCGGGATCAGGCGATCCGGAAACAACAGTGGCGGCGGGTTTACCGCCACCGTTATTTCCGGACCGCCTGAGTTATAATGAGGCCCTAAGTCTTTTTCACTTTCACCAACCAAGGTATTAGCTAAGGGTAGAATTACTATTTCCCCCACGTTTTGAGCCAATGTAGATGCCAGGCTATCCTCCTGGTCATTAATAGATACATCAGTGCAGAGATACAGCTATTGCCCATGGACCCTTCCTGTGGCTTTATTAAGTCTTTTCCCACATTCCCTCGAGGGTGGCCATCTTCCAGTTTATGCACTTGGGCTACAATTAGCCCAATAGTAGTTCCTAGAACCTCAATAGCACTACTGAGTGCCACAGAGCCTTCCTCTATTAATACCTTCTGGTCAGGGATTTTATTTTTCTTTATACTTGTCCGAAATGTTATCATTAATGGTCATTTCCATAGAAATATTTATCCGGGTGCTATTACCTTTTACCTCATGTACCCCCAATTGGCTCCTAAGGCCTGTACGTACCATGGTACAGAGGGAGATAGATTCCTTATCTATTTAAATGTAGGGGTAGTGACAGCCAACTCCACCTGTACTGAGCCCAAGAAAATGTGTCCGAACAAGCCGTACCTCAATAACTAAATGAGCTACCAAGGAGACTACCAGACCGGATGGGCAGTGAGTTGGCTGGATATAACCTTAATAGGAAAGAAAGGGGAGAAAAGCACCCAAAAAAGAACCCGTAATATTCTGATCCACTGGATAAATTCCAGTGTTTGTTACCAGAATAAAGTTATGATATGATATGATATTTTATTTGTATTGCGCTCGTACACAAGTGTTTCAGAGCGCAACAAGGCAAGGGAGGGGAAACGGGAGAAACAAAACACCGATCTTACTAGGCCCAGTGACATTGAGAACGTGCAAGTGCATGGGAAAGGGAAAGGGGAAAAGTGCATGGAAGGGGAGAGTGGAAAGTGCAGAGCAGAGGAGAACAGATAAATAATAATAAATACAAATAAATAGATAATGAAGCTATAACAGAGGGAGTGCGGTCAGCAAGTGGCAAGAGCTGTATTTATGGCAGCAGAACTGGGTAAGTCTGATAAGTACATAAAAGAAGAAAAATGGGGCGTGGGGGGCTGTGGGGGTTACACAGTGCGAGGGGTGGCCATGAGGCAGTGCAGAAGGGTGACAGCGTGAGCTGGCAGCTGGGCACGGGGGACATAGTGTGGCCAGGTGCACAGTGCCAAGAGAGCGGCTCAGCAGGGCAGAGGGGGAGCAAAGGCAGATGCAAAGAGGAAGGTCTTGAGGTGCTTCCGGAACCGGAGATGGTTCTTCTAAAGTTTTAGAGTGGCAGGGAGGCTATTCCAGAGGGAGGCCCCAGCCGAAGAGAGAGATCTCCCCTCAGCTCGTTTCTTTGAAAAGCGACTGACCCTGAGGGAGTTAGAGGTAGACGAGCGAAGGGTTCGAGAGGGGAGGTATTTGCGGAGGGATAGCTGAAGGTACTTTGGGCCCAGGCCCCAGAAAGCCTTGTGGACAATGCAGAGGGTTTTAAATGTAATCCTTGCAACCACTGGGAGCCAATGGAGAGATTTCAGAGCTGGAGAGATACGATTCGAGGCTTGAGGCCAAGGACAAGTCTCGCAGTCCTGTTCTGCGTTAGTTGAAGAGGGTGAAGAGTAGAGGCAGGTAACTTTAGAAAAAGGCTATTACAATAGTCCAACCTAGAGAGAACCAGAGCTTGGGAGACAGTGCGCTTCTGGGGGAAGGAGAGGAAAGAAGAGAGTTTGAGAATTAAAGTGCAATGTGCCAAACACAGAAGTAAAAATATCCAGTATACGTTAAAATTGTTAAAATGAGGCAGTGTTCATCTAAAAGACAATATATTAAAAACTCCAATAAAAATACATCTGAAACAATTGTAGTAAAGTAGGCGTGCGTTCATCCGTTAAAAAAATGATGTTACAATTATACAAAAGAGCAAGAATGTTTCCATATACTCATCAAAAAAAAAATACAACCAATATATCCCATGGAGCAACAATAAATAATGGTAACAAAGAGCTAAAACTTCTAGAGGGGAGGATGTATCCAATAAAATATTATACTCCTGTTAAGAAAAACCACAATACGACGAAATAATAAACACTATAGGGCATCCGGAGCCGGCCAGGCCAGTAGGCAGGCAAAGATAATGTAAATCACAGCTCCCGTAGAGAGCGAGTTTAAAGATCTGTTCAACCGCTGTAAATTAAGATGTCAAGAGGAGAGGAAACCTCGCAGCCACTAGTAAAGTTTATTACCGTAAATTGTATTAGCCTACTGTATCAGAGTACTGTTTCTGCTAAATTAGAAGCAACACCTTATGCTCTCAAATCGTGTCAGTGCACAGGGCAAGGAACTCCCGACAGCTTAGGGGGCCGCCAGAGTCCGTCTCTCCCCCCTCACCCTGTAACAAACCGCACTGGGACTGTCTTAGCGGTTTAACAATAGTTTCAATTAATAAGTAGTAGCTAATTTAGCACTGATACAATCGGAAGGCTCCAAAGTTCCTGAATCCTTAGCGTGGTCACCAATGTGTCACAATGAGAACAATATGAAGGTTTGAAAAGACTTTTCAGGGTTTGGGAGTGGTGGTTAGCGTCCTGCCAAACAGCCTAACAGCAATCACATGCCCTTGACTCCACTGCACACTTAACGCTGACAGGGGTGCTGATGTACTGAATTTAAACAGAAGCTTCCTGGAAGGGTGTGATCCTAACCCTTAAGGATACAGGTACAGCAATATGTCTAGTTTAGTTTAGTTTATTTATCTGTATAGCGCCACCTGACCCTGGGGCATCCAGGCGCTTGAAAAGAGTACAACATAACAGTATAATACAGCATGGTCAGTTGGTGGACAATACAGAAAGTTTAGAGCATTATCAAGCAGTTACAGGTAAAGTACAACATGGTCCGTCGGTGGACAATACAGACAGTTTAGAGCATTACCAAGCAGTTACAGGTAATGTACAGGGTATTGCAGCGAGGCAGAATTTACAAGGGTTGCAGACTGAAGGCGAGGTTATAGGGTAGAACTGGGCGTATTAAGCTTCTTTGGTCGATAACCAGGTTTTGGCACTGTGTCTGAATCTGTGAAAGGACCGTTCCGATCTGAGCTCGAGTGGTAGTGAGTTCCATAGTTTAGTGGCAAGTACAGGAGAGCTAGAGCCTCCTGCTTTTTGGAGTTTGTATCTGTGGATATTTAAGCAGTGTGTTTGAGCTGATCTGGTTGGACTGATAGGTATCTAGGTGCTTGGTTAGCTAGGCATTTGTGAGTGAGTGAGAGGGTTTTATATTCAATTCTTTGCGTTATACATAGCCATTGGCAAGAGCGTCTGACGTCGGAGATGTGTTCATGTTTGGGTATGTTCAGGGCTGCTCGCACAGCGTTATTTTGGATAACTTGCATCTTATTGATGTTTTTCTGGCTGCTGCCCAGGTATAGACCGTTACAATAGTCGACTTTGGAAAGGTCTAGCACTCTAGCTAAGGTGATGCAGCTGGTGGGTGATTGGTACGGTCTGCTGGCATTGATGAGCTTACAAGTGTAAGCAGTGGCAGATGGGATGGCGTTGATTTGTCTTGTTAGTGTGAGGGAGGAATCGAGGTAGATCCCAAGGGTTTTGACGCTGTTGGAGACGGAGATGTTATTGCCGTCGATAGTGAATGACTGGTAGAGTTTGTCAAGTTTGTTGAGTCTGGGTTGGGAGCCTAGGAGAAGAAGCTCAGTCTTGTCATCGTTGAGGCACAGGCCGTGCTTGGCCATCCATTCTTGGATAATGGAGTAAATGTTGTTAAGAGCTGTGTGGTCTGTGGGATAGTCGCCTGTTAATGAGATCTGTATTTGAGTTTCATCTGCATAATTAGTGTAGATGACACCCAGACGGTCCAGTATGTCAAAGAGGGGTTTTGTAAACACATTGTATAGTGTAGGGGAGACGCAGGAGCCCTGGGGGACGCTGCATGTGACTGGAGCTGGTTTGGCAGAGGCTGTGGGTGCAAAGACCCTCATGGACCTGTTGTTCAGGAGGGACTGGATCCACGCGTTAGCATTATCCGAAAATTTGGCTGCAGAGGATAGATGTTTGCAGAGGATGTCGTGGTTGACCAGATCAAAGGCAGCCGATAAGTCGAGGAGGAGAAGGAGTGCAAGTTTGCCATTGTCTTTCATGTTGTCCATTTGTGTCTTGAGGTCAATCAGTGCCATCCCGGTGCCGTGTTTAGGGCGGAAGCCTGATTGTCTGAGTCCTAATAATTTGTTTTTCTCAAGATGGTTCTGTATCTGGAGGTAGGCAGTTCTGTCAAGGATTTTTAGGAGGAAGGGTACAGTCGTGATGGGTCTATAATTGGTAGGGACACTTGGGTCTAGGGTGGGCTTCTTGAGTAAGGGAAGAATGTCCACAGGCCCTTAAGTGAAACGTACGTTTTCCACTATATTCCGCCTCATCTATCTTTAATTAAGCTAAGTCAGACAGTCAACATCATTTGATGCGATAAGTGGAAAGTGCTTTATGTAGAGAAAGGTATCTACAGCCAGTCGTATCATTCCTAGTTATACCCACATTGGGCTATGGAAATACCCCACTTTCAGCCTTGCAGAATCCCGAATTGCCCAGGTTAAATCCAATGTGCATTGCTTAATTTGTGGGGGTATTTTCTAGGACTGACCTTGGGGACTTATTACCAGCACTTGTTATTTCACACTCAGTTCAATTGTTATGTCATGTTATAGTAACCTTTATTTTTAGCTGTCTGTCAGTATTAGTCACACAACAATCAACAGCACTGTGAGCCATGCAGGTCCTGCTGTGTCAGCGAAAAGGAAAGTGACACTGCTAGGCCCTCTTACTGATCATGACAGCACACTCCTGCTGACAGCCTACTTGATGTTGGTGCTTCTCCGCTGCTGTAACAACTGGCAGCTCTACCCCAGAAGGGTTGGTTGTTGAGGTGCAGGCAGCAAGTAGGCAGCTAGGGCACCAGATGAAGCTTACTAGTGCAGCTGGCAGGCAGATATGCACATGTAAACGTGGCGGTGTAATTATGATGCTGGTGTTACTCCACCTCTAAAGAAGCAGACACACAGCAGGCAAATGCAGGGTCTTGGTAAGTGGGTACTTCCTCTTTTTTTTCTGGTATGCAGCCAGCATAGTGAGCCACAATACACAGGTGTCTGCCACGTTGCCAACTCTGTGAATCCTAAACACCAGCTGCAACGGATGAGTGTTGCACAGTCGCCAGTGCCCTTAGTGGGGCAGAAAGGCACCTGGCTCATAGGACAACAGGACAGCCACCAACTAACAGCACCAGCAGGAAAAAGGCACTGCCAAGGAGGAGTGACTGTGCCGAATGTGTAGGCCTACTCAAGAAGCTATGTTTGACAGACAAGTTTATCAGTGCAGTAATGATTTTGTGTGCATTTGGTTATTACTTAGTTACAGGAAGAAAAAGCGTTAACTCTATTGTCTGTGAATAGATGGCCAAAATGTTCCACTTGCCACCTATAGAATCGGAGGAAATTGATAACAAGGATGACCTGTTTGAAGAAGCACTTAAAACATGTGTGTGTCTCATTTCAAGACAGTTGTGAGATTTACAAATACCAGTCAAAATAACATATTTATCATTCGTAGTTCACACATAACCCCTAATGAGCAAGTGTGGGTTGCAGATGCAGCCCCAAATACGTTAAAATGGTGGGAAGAAAAAGCAGGTGGTGAGCTGCCAATCTGATTTGGCAAAGGCATGCTTGTATTTGGCCTCTGGCACTCATTTATTTACAAATTAGGCACTGCCAGGGTGTGTCTGCTAGGCTTAAATCATAAAAACAAAGTGAAGTGATCACTATATCACACTTGTACTCATCACACTAAAAAGAGCTCCCTATTAAAACCTACTGCATTTTAAAGACATCATACTTAACGTTTAAAATTTCTTTACCTTAACTCTCTTCAATGCCTTGCCAAAAAGCTCTCCTTTCCTAGAGGCTCCTGTACTTTACAACTCAAAATCCAACATTTCAAACGCCATCCAAATTTGAATCAAGCCTCAGAGGTATTTTTCACAGTGTCTCCCATTACAGTGCTTTGGGTGCCCAAATGTTGTACCTACAAGGGCATGCTGATTGTTTGAGTCCCTGTTCCATCTCTGACTCATATAGAAAAGATACAACAATCTGGTTATTGCCACCCATAGGAAACACTTGACCTTCTGCAATCCCATCTTCTCTCTTGAGATGGTCACCAATACGAATTCAAATTTCTTGTGCAATGCATTTCAACTCTACCCACCTTTTCTCTTACACAACTACAAAGTAATCACCCACAAAGCCATTTGTAGTATCTATGCATCCATTTCTTTTTCCCAGGTTCCATCACCAACACTAGTTGATCATCCCCAGCTGTGATTACATCAGTTGGCATGGAAGAACCAGTAGCTTTCTCAAACCATACCTTTGCACCAGGCACCATTGCATATGATGAGCCAAATCCTTTCTCTCCACAAATAGTTAATACTGTGGGAGGCTCACCTTTCTTTATCATGGAAAATTTAACAAGCACTAATATCAATTGTGCAATTCTGTCCCCTTTATGAATAGGCAGTACATTTTCACTGATGTTTAAAAGAATAACTTTAATGACACCTTGATAATCAGCGTCAACAATTCCACTCACTACTTGAATACCCTTTAGGGCTAGGCCAGATCTACGAGCAATCAAACCTATATGTGCAGAAGGCATATGTACACCAATTCCAGTGTCAGTTACAGCAATGCCCTTTGGCTGAAGCCGAATCTCCTCCCTTGCATGTAATACACCCATGCAGACTTAGGAGTGGCTCGATAAGGAGCTGAAGCACCCAGGGAAAGGTCCCAATACAACAGGGTCTCACAGGCACGATTTGGTTCCATTTGCAAGGCTGGTGTCAACATACTCATCAATGGAGTTTCACTGTTCGCAATGTGATGGTTATTTAAAATTTGAACAGCTTCAAATATATGTTCCTGCCAACCTCGCAAAGTACCATCTCCAATATTGCGCAATTGTTGCTTCAATAAACCATTCATTCTCTCAATAAGACCAGATGCTTCTGGGTTATAAGGGACATGAAAGATCCATTCTATGCCCTTATCTTGGCAGTAATCAATAACGATTTTACTTTTAAAATGGGATCCATTATCACTCTGAATTTGTAATGGGATACCATAATGCACGGCCACCTGGTCCAGTAATTTAATTGTGTTCAATTGTGTAGCTCTCTTGCATGGCAGAAAGTAGCCGGAATATGTATCTAAAATAGTGCATGTATATTGACAACCCTTACTGACCAATATAATCAATTTGCCAAATCTGACCAGGCAACTTTCCTCGTTTCAATGTACCATGAATTATGTGCAGAATAGATCGATGTTGGCATATAGGGCATTGCACAGTCACAGTTTTCACAATCTTTTGCAAATTTCCCTATCTTGTGACCACCTGATAGTAGCCTTCTCTCCGAGATGTCCACTCTTCTGGTGGGCCCATTTGGCAAACCCCTCCAAATGCTCCTCCTCAGCCCTCAAGTCCATAATGTCAATCTTTGCATGTCCATATGCAACAGAACTGAACCACCGTTCTAATGAATGTGTTGTGCAATGTGCATCCACATGGTACACCGTCACAGTAGCATCAGCATGTCAGCAATATCTTGCCATATCTCTTTTCCCCACACTTCTTTCGTGTGAATTTTCCATCCTTTCTTTTTCAAAGGCGGTTGCCAAACCACCAAACCATTAGCAACAGACCATGAATCAGTGTAAATATGACAGTTACCAGTCGATTCCTGTTTCAATGCCTGACACACGGCATATAGTTCAGCAAATTGGCTATTTCTCCCTTTACCTGAGGTAGTAAGGAACTTTTTTGTCTTGGGATTGTATGCAACTGCTTTCCAATAACGTTCAATCCCTACATATTTAGCTGCGCCATAAGTAAACCAAGCATGTTCCGCTTGTTCAATAGTCAATTCTCCATATGGGATCCCCCACATAACTGGAGATTTCTCCACAGTTCTCTCACCCTCTGGTTCGAGATCTATTCCTCTCCGAGTAGCCTGCCACTTGTTCATGCAGTTTTTCTATGCCACTTTTACCAGGTTTGGCACAGTCTTGTATGTACCATTTCCATTTAATAACACTAGCTTCTTGAGCATGCCCAATTCTGTGTGTTTTTGGAGAACTAAGCACCCACTGCATGATAGGTATTTCTGGTCGAAGGATTATATCATGACCAACCGTCATCTGTTCAGTGTCTAGTAGAGCCCAATAACAGGCTGACAATTGTTTTTCAAAAAGGGTATATCTATCACCTGCATCAAGTAATTTCCTACTCCAAAACCCCAAAGGACCTCGCATTCTAACCTGTTTTTGCCATAGGCTCCAATTTGCATAAGAATCTTGAGTGGACACATTCAACTCCACTTCACCATTTCTTAAAGGCCATAAATCAAGTACTCTTTGAATGGTACTTTTCACTAATTTAATTGACATTTCTTGGTATTCACCCCATAGAAACTAACATTTTTGGCATGTAATCTTGTAAAGGGGTGCCAAAATTTGCCCCAAATGTGGGATGTGCTGCCTCCAGAATCCGAACAAACCAATAAATTGGTGTGCCTGCTTTTTGGTTTTTTGGAGTCAGAAATTCAAGAATCTTTTGTTTAGCTTTCAGAACCATCTCTCGATGCCCATTGTGCAACTGCATTCTTAGAAAAATGACAGTCTCTACTGGATCTTGTGTTTTAGCCTCATTTATTTCCCATCCTTCCTTGCGTAAACCCTCCCTAATGAGGTCCAAATGTATTTGCACACTTTGCTCATCCTTATCTTGAATCAGAACGTCATCAATATAATGTACTATTTGCACATCAGGTTTAAATTAAATTTTATCTAAATGCTCAGCCACCAGCCGTTGACAAATCGTTGGACTATGGATATAGCCCATAGGCAGACGATAAAAAATATACTGCCTCCCATTCCAAGAAAATGCAAATTGCTCCTGACATTCAGCCGCAATCAGTACGGTGAAGAAATAGTTAGCCAAATCTAACATGGTGTACCAGGTGCCTTCAAATTTCTGTATATTCTCAACCAACGTTATGGCATTAGGTACTGCAGGCTCCAATGGAGGAGTATATTTGTTCAATTTGCGATAATCAATAGTCATTTTGAAACTGCTGTCTAGTTTTTTGACAGGCCAGATGGGATTGCTCCAAGCTGTAGTAACAGTAAGTAATACAACTGCCTCAACATATCCTTTAATTGTGTCCGGAATTTATTTTTGCCCGCCTGGTATCCGATATTGTTTCATAGATACTCTTTTAGTCGCTTTATCGGAACCTGCACAGGGGGCATTTTTAATTGACCAACTACCACTGGTGTACAGGTGAAGGCACTCACACCAAATTGATACATTTTACCTCCTAATGCCAGGGTTATCCCCTCTAGAATATCAAATCCAATAATGTATTCAGCTAAGGGAACAATTAATTCTTGGTGTGTCTTTTCAATTGCCCAATTTTCATATCAATGTCCGTTTGTACTGCTGAAGTTTCCTTACCACCCAATCCTGTAATCATAAAATGTTTGCCTTTAAATCTGGAAGGGTTTCATGTATTAAAGCGGCCTCCTCCCCGGTATCAATTAAGGCTCAAACCACCTGTGTATTACCCGAATGCCAAAACAATGTAACTTTTACATGAGGTTGCCTGCCTACCTTAATAGGAACTGTTGCTACCGTAGTTTGACCCTTATCCTATTCATCTTTAGAATGTGTTCCTTTTGATTCTCTCTCCACATGGCACTAACCATCTTCCTCAAATCAGCATAAGTTGGTTGGGAGCGTATCGATATAGTGGAGGATTCATCATCACCCCTTCTGGGTTTTTTGGTTTATGCAAATCTTGTTGCTTCACCTGTTTGTAGTGCTCTTTCCCGTCTAAACCTAACTTTTATACAACAAATACATATCATGTGTTGCTATTCCATCAATTTCTTGTCATGGCACACCATCTTTCAACAAAGCCAGGAACATATCCTTCCTAGATACACAGGAATCTCGACTGTCAAATCTTTTGCCAGGAGTGCGTTTTTCATTTCGCCCCTCCCTTTCACTAGATTGTTCTTGTGGCTTTTCCCATTCACCCAAATCTGCGAGCTGTCTAATCGCATTAACCACTTCATCAGTAACCTTCCCCATCATACCCACCAAGAAGGTAATTATGAAATTTTAAATGCGGGGGGCCTTCCGAACCAAAGTTTTTCTTGCAGAAACAGACAAATGTACCAACCCTATATGTTGTGAAGTCTCTAGGTGAATCGCCTCCTTCATAGCATGTTCTCTAATTCTATGAATAGCTTCCCTCATTGTGTACCATTTTTTGTCATCAGTCGGCCAATCCGACGTAATCGGGTATTTGTGATTACAACCCTTCGCAGCCAATTGCAAAAGGGACAATTGTTCATCGTTACCATCATGAGTAGGACCTTCACGCAGGATCTTCTGTATTTGAACATCATTAGACAAAGGCAAAAACCTAGCATAATCTGTTGTATTGAACAAAACACCCGCAGCTCCTCCGTCAAACATTCTGACCATCCAAGCCAGCAAAGATTCACCCGCCCCCTGTTTTAACCGATTCACTATTCCTCGAACTTCCTGTTGTGAATAATCTTCAATGTCTACTACACCGCCTCCCAGATTCAATGGATGATGATCCAATTTTCTGCGTATGACGGGATTAACCGTCACTTCTTTACATGCAGGCTTAAGCTTTGTTATAGGATTTGGTTCAGAATCACTGCTAGTAGTAGTGCTGTCAAAAATATCTCCATCCCATTGATCAGGATCCCAATCTACACCTGCAGAGGCAATTACTGTTGCTACTTTACGTGAATTAACTCTACCTCTTCTCTTCCGATACTTACAACTAGCGACTCTTATCGCAGCGCGTCCGACCACTGCCTGATATGCGTCTGCCTTATCATGATGTAACTTCATTGAAGTTGTTGCATTAATGCAAATTGTTTTTCAGCTGACAATTCTTTTTCTAACTTTTGAACAGAATTTTGCAATTCTACATTTAATTAATGCATTTTTCTAAACGCATGCAACATCCAGCCTCTTCTCGTGAGAGCTGAACACTCCTTGCCCTGTTCTACTTGGACTAATTGTAAAAATGTAATCAGTTCATCTGGACTTGCCTCTCCTATACTAGTATCCCAGGTTTCACTAAGTCCTGCACCACATGCCCAAGTCTGTGCAATTTTATCATAAGGGCTTTTAGACTACCCTGGGATAGTTACATCTGGGCAATCTTTCCTAAATAAGGATGTCATTATAGCAGAATGGATGTTTCACTTCCCTGATGTCAATATCACCACATGCACACTTACACAACAAAATTCTTAATGATTTTACCTATGAGTCCAAACACTTTAACTTTAATTTATCAACAAGATCCTTAAGCATCCATGTCAGCACAAAGACCATTTACATTTTGATATATAAGAATTTGAATATAGGTTACATCACCGTTAAACATGAGGCAGAAGAAAACTTCATCTTGGCCACCAACAACACTGCTTAGTCCCTCAGCAGGTAGGCAAAGAGATCACTGCGTCCAACGGGGTCTGAAGTGGAGCGTCCTCCCTTTCAGCGAGATTGCTTCACCCGGGGGTCTAGATTCCAACTAACTTTCTCCATACAATACTTTCTCCTTTATGGGGCCTTTCCCTGCCCTTCTCAATTGCATTTTGCTCTAGGTCGAAGGGACAGAGTGTGGAAAAATCCAGCTAGAAGTGGAAAAACCCAGCTTGCATTAATTCCCAGACCCCTTATCATGCAACTACAGTGTGCTCCTACTCCCTTTCTGCACTCATCCTTCAATGCCAATACAATGACTATTCTCAACAGTAAGTCCACTCGAATAATATTTATGTGACCTTGCTCTGTTTTTGCTGCTACTTGCTCATTCTGTGAGGCCCGCGGAAACACAGACTTTATTACTGTGATGGAAGACGAGGGTTCAAAATGGCTGCGCATCAACACCATGTTATTCTGGCTCGCATTTCTCGCACAAGCATTGCAGTCTCACCCGCTAGTCCACTGTCATCTGTCATCCAGGTGGCCAGGACATGGCCATCGCTATTGAATCCAGTTCCTGGGAATGGACCAGTGCGGGAGGATAACTTGGATGAGTGGTCTTCAGGGAGTGTAAGTGGGACACCAAAGGGTGAGATGCGATAACCCCTTCCTTATAACACCTAATCCCCATCCTACCATGTAGGATACATAGAAGCTAAACCCCCTCACCCCTTTTCAGCAACAAACACTTTCTCACGGACAGTTCATCATGAGTGACAACAGACTAACATCAGAGCCATTTACCTGACATGTCCCAACACAAGGGTCAGGCTGAGTCAGGCAATTACTGATAATTACACACACCTGACTTCCATCCTACTTCCCCACACGGATAAAAGGCGGAGCACGAAAGCATACTCTGAACAAGGCAAAATGCATGAGGAAGCAGCAATTCCAAGTTGACAATTTAAACTGAGGAGAAAGGCAGCGAGACCAGAGAGGACGACAAGGATGGAATTACCCTTGCCCTTTTCGGAGAAGGACCGTAACTTTCAGGAGGCTTGAGGAAGAGAAACATAAGACCGGGAATTGCAGCTGACAAACGGTGCAGTGTTTGTCAAACGTACACTGGGCCCTCCCGCATTGAAAGCCAAGATGGCGAGAAACGATTGCCAGTGTGGTACTGCCCTTGACTCCGATAGCAAAGCAACGCCAGTGAGTTCAGCAAAGCCGGTGAGTTGGATAAACTTATAGCAGAGAGGACTGTGTTACGCTCAAGATCGCAAGCAACAACATTATGAAGAAAGAAAAGTTGTATGCGATTGAACTTTATGAAACCGAAATAGGTACCAGATGCCGAGTGGTCCAGCGCCATGTGTGTGCCCACTTGAAGGTCTCTGTTTGGTATCCAACTGAGCGTGTGAGAATTATTGAACTGTGAAATCGAAGTGGTTCTGCCGTAGGTTAAGTTGAATCCTGTGCACATTCGAAAATCTTTGAATGCCTGTGAACTAACATTGGTCTGAGCCCAGCTGAGGGGGGCTAATTGTATAAAAGGGGATCTGACCCCGGAAGAGGGGTATCCGGGGTGAACCACAAATCACCCGAAAAGATATTGATGTGGCAAGTGTGAACCTGACTGAGGGATGCCTGTGAATTGAAATTGGTGTGAGCCCAGCTGAGGGGAACTAATTGCATAAAAAAGCATCTGAGCCTGGCTGAGGGGGATCCAGGGTGAAGAGTGACTCGCCTGACTTGAATATTTGGATAGGAAGCTTTATCGTTGTTTCTGATGCATTCGGCGCTTTGAATCAAGAGACTTTGTTCGTAAGAGACTTGGGCACAGAAGGCCCTGGTGTTAGTAAAGGAACTGTGACCTTGTGCCGAAGAAGCCCAAGAGTGTGCTGTGCTTGAGTTACCCGCCTTGTCCCGTGCTAAAAACTTGGGGAAGGAAGGCCCACGGCCTGAATATCCTGACTTGTCATTTTGTGAACACTACTTTCTTTTTCGTGAACATTATCACACACTATTTGTAGCATAGCGGTAAGGATTGGCACGAGTTTTTTTTTTTAAGTATAGGCTCTTTTTATTTGACTAGACTCCACAGGGACTGTATTATCATTATTTGATGGTCGTAGCTTGCTCCCATCTTAGATTTAGGATTAGATAGGCATTTTTCCACCCCCTTGATAAAGTTCACTAAACACCCTTGAACTGGGATCACTTGTGTCTGTCTTACTTTGATACCATGCCTTCCTTACAGTTCCCATCTCAAGGCAAATGTACTGTTACACGTTCTCAGTGGTCATTTGGAGAAGTACAGCAATATGTGTAAAATAATGTCACTTGGTAAGCTTGTTTTTTATTTAGACAGTTCATTTTTGTTAATCAGTCAGACATGTTATAGAATTCTACCGGATAAAGTTGTTCAGCTCCTGAATTTCTATAAAGGAAGTCCCAATGGTGATTGTATTGTATGAGGTGATTTAAAATGGTTTATTAGCTAAATATAAAAATGTTAACAATGTATACAAAAAGGTCTGGGACCCCTATACCAAGAATAAACATGGCCAAATAACCTGTTCTATGGGTAGGTTCCCACTCGGGACAGTGTACAACCACATTTTTGCTCACTGTACCTTTCACAGAGAAGAAATATCTATTTGCATATCAGTCTGGTCCCTTGCTCACTGTGCCTTAGAGAGTCTTAGCTTCACCGCACTGAGGAGGCCCAAACAGGCCGAAACACATGTCTGGGGTTGCTGACATGACTCTTGTTCAGAGGAGAATTGATTATCATTTCGGAGCTGGACTCCCCTTGCGGGTGGGACCAGACTCATGTGCAAATTGATATTTCTCCTCCGTGGAAAGTGCATTGACCTAAAACATAGTTGTAGACCCTCCCAAGATGGATACATTCCATACAACAGGATATTTGACCGATGTTCATTCTCAGTAGAGGGGCCCCAACACACTTATGAATTTATTTTAAAAAGTTATGGTGGATATGTATAAAAGTAAGAAACTACCAATGCTAAGCGTACTATAAATACTCAATGTAAATTAAATATTGATCAACATAAATATAGTCACATTACAAATGAAACCTTAACACACACCGCACCACTACTTGACACCCAATTTTACTATGATATTCTCTGGATGTTAACTATACATTGGCCCAACTTCTGAAAAATAAAAAATGCACAAATCTGAGAGTCACCACAAAAGTGCCACTAATGCACCAAAGGTGTACATCTCAGAAATGTGTCAGTTCATGAAAAGAGTGAAAAATGTGTGCAAAAGATGCACAAAGTCTGTAGAAAGCATCCAAATACACCAATGTAAGCATGCAAAGGGGCAGAAACCACAGAAAGTGAGCAAAATGCAACAAAATCCTGACCCACAAAAATTGATCACCGGATTTGCTCAGGAAAATGCCCTTCAACATTTCCCCCTCTCACAATGTTGAGCAGGTGGCCCAGAAAAGTGTGCAACTAATTTGTCCAAGCAATGAAGCACACAGTGCACCCCAAGTACAACCAAAAACACAGTATAAAAGCAGAGCACAGAGAGACAAGTACACATCCCCAAAATGGCAGATCCAGAAGGCACCACCCTCCTGCTCCGACTGATGAGGTGGAGAAGTATCAGGAGGGAAAGGCTATATAGGAGGAGGATCACCTTATTTCCACTGGCTGATGAAGAGGGCCACCAGAGATACCGCTTTCTATCCCATATCATGATGGAGATGGTGATGTTGAGGCAGTGGAGTGGCCCCTTACCACATCCGAAGTGCAAACCCATGCCATACCCGCACTAGCCAAGGTACTGTCAGCCTTGCATTTCTTTTCCACAGGCTCTTTCCAGGGGTATATATAGGCATGACTCTTTATAAATGTACCGGGGCAGCAATAGTGAGGACATTTTATGACATAGCTGGTTTCTGTGCATGTGCAATGCTTTTGATTGCCCCATGTGACTATCATACCCCTGTTGCCATAGAACATTTGTACAAGAACAGGAGACATTGGTATTCCTTGCCTGTACTGTGGGGTGCATTTAAAGGCCTCAAATAGAAGCCCCGTTCACATGAATAGCAGGCATTTAAACACTGCAATAAAACGGCATGGCTTTTGCTTTTGTTTTCACATAAATGGAAGGCATTTAAACACTGCAACAAAAATGGCCTGGTTTTTGCTTTTGTTTTCCATGTAAAGTTAAAGAGCTATGTAGAAAGGGGCCTACCTATCATTATCAATGGACAAGCAGCAGTTAATTTACAAAAGAAGGAGGAATCAAAGAATCCTGTGACATGGAAAACAGGATTTTTTAACATTGAAAGCAAAAACAGCCCGCACATGTGTTTGCAAATAAAAACGACTTTAAAAAGCCAGAAAGGGAAAAAATATTGCTGCTCACAGAAAAATTTCAGAAAAAGCAAAACATGATGTGTGGGTTGACCAAAGCAATGTATATTATGTTTCACCCACAAAACTCCAGTGACATTTGAAGAGACACTTAGGGCCTCATTACATGGTAGGCGGTAAGGGTTTACCGGTACCAGTAAGGGCACCGGTACCGGTAAAACCTTACCGTCTTACTACGGGGTCTCTTTGCGGGACCCGACCTTAACGGCTGGTTTTACCAGCCGTTAAGGAACGCGCCCGCTAAGGGACCTTGGTGCTAATTACGGTACCGCAATTTGCGGTACCGTAATTAGCTCCTTCCCCATTCCCATTGAGCCCAATGGGGGCAAAAATGGGAATGGGGAAGTGCCTTGGTGAATGGGGAATTACCGCCCCCGCTCACCTTGGAGTAGGGCGGTAATTCCACCATCCACCAAGGCGGACACGGTAAAATACCGGCAGCAGCCATGGCGCTAATAGCGCCATGGTTACCGCCTACTGTGCAATGAGGCCCTAAGTCTTTGGGAAAAACCTGTTCTGGCTGAGGGCAAAACTTCACAAAGGAAAGCCCCACGTCGGCCCGGATGTCACATCTCACATCTAATAACCCTGCAATAAAATATGGTGCTAAAGGCGTCAAAATTCAGCATCCTCCAGACCTGCTGACTAGGAAAGCAAGGACTTCAAGAGAAAGCCATCCTTGGCTGGAGCATGACTAAAAGGGGTGAATCCTTGTTGCACCCACTTCAAAGATCACACACTAACTTCTAAGAGGCTCATACAAACCTCTGGACACAGGTAGGCCCAGTGGGACAGATGGTGGTGCTGGATGAAGCAGCCCTCCCATTTGCTGAACAGGAACACTCACAATTAATTTAAAAGACTATTTTCATTTTAGGCATTTTGCGCATCAACCATACTGTGGATTGATTTCATTTTGATACCATTTTTCATGTAATTTCCAGGCGGTTTTGGGGATATAAAATGCATCTACCTGTGACCCTGGTAACTGTAATGGCCAGTTATACTATGTTTCTGACTGCTCTGAACATGTTAAAAATGTGAGAGTGGGTGAAAAGATGGAAAATGAAATTAGGGATATGCTTAATAACTTACATCTTCATAACTGTTGTGCATTTTATGGAAATGACAAAAATGTGTTACATGGCCATGCTACATCGTACGTATTTGGTGGTTGGCTTATCTAATTCCCCATGATCAGCTAAAACAGAAAATATGTTTAGTATGGCAGTTGCTAGTACAATTATGAAGTTGTGATACATAACTAGTTTTTGCCAAAAAGTTGAAAGGAGAAGAAAGGATGATGACAAATGGGAAAAGACAGATGTTGCTCCAAACCCCCAAACCAATCCTGACTGGGGGCAGAGAGGGAGGGGTAACTGTCAGATCCATTGGCAGGGATTATTACAGGGTACTTCTCCTAGTTTGTAAAATTGGTGATTCCATTTCTGCTATATAAGGGGGATTGTACTAGGACAGACACACAGAAACCCGGGGAGGCAGAAAAAGGAGAAAGACAGAAGGATTGCTGAAACTTACCATCTTTGAAAGTTGAGTGACCAGACCCCTGCCCTATCTTTCCAGAGTATCCTGAGATGCAGCTGGCTTTCCTGAACCTTAAACAAAGGCTTGCTATGTAATTAGCAATAACCCCAGCCTTAAATGGCATAAGGCCTTCATTCTTGTAGCACTGCATCCAATATTTTCCCATTGAAAATTCCCCATTGAAAAACCCCTCATTTGTCTGTGTAAATCCTTCGTAGTTTTGCAAGTAAATCAATTAATTCCCCCATTGAATTTTACGGGATCGGGACTGGTGGAATTCGAAACCAGCAATCTTTTTCTCAGTGTTTTTGTTAATTCTGATAGTTATATTGTGTTGCCCAAAAGAACTAATCCCATTGTGATCTAAGAATCAAATTTGTCCCTGAGTTTAAATTGCGCCTTGACAAACAAATTTCAATCGACCACTGTATCTTCCTATTTGCATCTGTTATCCTAACCCAAAATCGATTTGCCTTGTGTGAGCTTCCCAGAGCCTACCTATCATTTGCAGCCTCAGTAAAAAAACGAATTCCATTTGCATTTCTTTTCCATTGAATTTAAGCTTAACATCCCAAAAAACGATTTTCCGCTTCTGTTTCTCTTTCCCTATTGTATGGTCAAAACGATTTTTCATTTGCATTCCCTTTCCATTTTCCATGTGTTTTCTATTCTAAAACTCGATTTTCTCCTTGTGTGCTTATTAGTATTCCTTAAAAGCTCTGCCTGTCTTTCTAAACATAAGCAAGCAAATTCCCTGTTTCCTATCTCTTTCCCCTAGCAGTTATGAGAAATAATAAAAAAAAATACTATTCTTCCATTGGTACTCCAAACATGGATTCTCCCTTCTTTGCTGGCTCTCCATATTTTTTCTGTGGGCACAACACCAAAACCGATTTTCTCCCTGTATTCTTACTCCCTGCCACTGCCTTCCATTGAAAGGAATCAAGTCCAATTGATGTTTGGGGGTGTTGAGTTTTGCAGGGGGGTTCTTAATGCTATCATTGTGTGGTAAATTGTTCTTTTTCTGTTCTGCCATTAAAAAAAAGAAGTAACTCTGACAGTATATCTTAACCTGGTTGTTTTGTAGAGATTATTGCATTTTGTGTAGCCCCAACATTGGTGGCGGTTGTAATTGGTTGATTTTCCTTTTGACAATAAATGAATACATTAATAAATAGTTTATTGATTCACGCCGGCCTGGTTACTAGTCCATTGTAACACTGGGTTTTTGTGGAGGTTGGGTGCGAGACGGGTTGGAGGCCTACTAAAAAATAATCTGTAGTACACTAAAGAAATAAAAAGCAGTTTATTGAGCGCCACATTCATTGCAGGGGAAGGATTATCCTGGCTTACATGTGCCGTGTAATAAACCGTGACAGTACAGATAATGTACGATGCATGCAACATAATCATGTATGTGAACGCTAACTCTTAATGAGCTAATCCCCAACGCTGAATCTATCAGCACTGTTTTGTAGCACATCAATTCAGGGCATAATAGTACACCGGTAGATGGTTGCCACTTGATCGGGCCAGTGAGTGCACATAAAATGTTAGCACCCTCAAATGTGCTCTAGAAAACATGTGAACCAACGCAATTCCTAGTCTTATTTAGAGGTTCAACCTCTTGCAATATTTATGTTCCAAACAATGAGAGGACATTAGGAAATAGATCACTTTCCATGTAGATGTATTGCAATCACATTTACAGGTTTTACACAATTATGTGAATTTAAAGCATCGTTCTACTCTTCATCAACACAGCCATGGACATTGCTCAACAACATTGTTAACACTACTGCTGTGTGACTAAGTTATCACAATAACAGTTTGAATCAAATGGTAATCTCACCTTAGCAAACTGCAATATTCCATGGAAAGCCAATGCTGAATGCAAGGACCACCCCGACCAACGCGCCACTCTCTGCTCGGAAACAATACCCCGAGAGAAAGTACACGTCCGTCAGGGAAACCCTCTGGGGTAGAAAACCCTGGTTGGAAGTGTATCCCGGGGATTTGGATGTGGCTTGAAGACAGCGTCACCGATGTAATGGAGGTTCAAACTCAGGAAGGCTTCTTCTGGAGAGAATGACAACAGAGGAGAGTAAGAAGGAGGAAGGAAGTGAATATGGCGATAAGAAGGTAAGGAACAGTAAAATCTTCCCCTAACCTCTGAACCGGTCGAATCTCGAATACCTGGAGAGAAGCCGAAGAGGCGGGAGCTACTGAGGGCGTTGGAGCGAGAATCCTGTCAAAGATAGAAAGGTAAGTGAAGCACTAGGAGTGGGAGTCTACGAGACCCGGAGGAATGCTTCGAATATGATCTGATGTAAACTGAATTTTACCCAGGGGACAGTAGCACAAAGACCAAGAAACTGTGTCTTGTTACGAGATATGGGTAGCACGACGATGGGTCGGGTAAACTTCGGAAGCTGAGGAAAGATTCTGCGAAATAGATTATTGACAGAGTTAGTGTAAATTAGAGATAGGGTAGGTAGAATCAAGGGGAGAGTGGAGCAACAATATCTAGGAGCGAACTCACGGAGCATCAGCTAGAACAGTAGCGACGCGAAGAACTGACCAACTTCGTGAAGTATAAGGAGTCACGTGAGCCTCACGCCGTGCTTCTGGCGAACGTGAAAAGACTGGGACACTGCATTTGGAACTGTTAGAAATGCTATCTGCCATCTTGGAATTACCGCTCCGAATGGAGCCAGAGAGCCGGATCCGGGACCATAAGGTCCAATTCTTGGAATGTGTAACAAACATTCCTTCTGCAATGTCTATTATTTTTAGCTGACTTTTCAGATGTATTTCCGTATGTTTGTATTTCAATTGATTTTACACATTATGAATACGCATACACTGCAAGAGTTCTGATGGCCTCTGATATGAAGCTAGGTACCTTTGTTTGTGCTGGAACGGAATGCCCTATTTTTAAGTGAGTTTGTAGATGTATTTTCAGATGCACATATTTCACAATACACATTAAGTGATTCAAAATATAAGAGTTCTTATTTTCTAAAATATGGGGCTGTATGCATTTGTTTCTGATATGATTAAATGGTCTATGTTTAGAAAGGTTTTCAGACATACTTTGTATAGGTTTGTATTTCATGTTACATATTACAGAACAATACCACGTCAATTGGCTGTGTTCGTGCTGGTAGAGAGTTTCCCAGACACACCTCTGTTTTGCATACCAAGTAACTTTGGGTCTCACCCTAAGTTACCAGGTGAATCCAGACATGGACCCCTTGCCCACTGCTTTTAGAGAGGCACAGCTTCACCTCACTGAAGATGCCCAACTAGGCTGAAACACATGTATGGGGTTGCAGTGGTACTCTTGTTCAGAGGAGAATTGCCTAGCATTTCGGTGATGGACTGCCCCTGGGCAGGACAAAGATGGGTATGTGGGGGCATTTCTTCTCTGTGAAAAGAACAGTGAGCTAAAGACTTGGTTGAGACTCTCCCAGGGGCCATCCACCCAAGATCAAGTCAATGGGCTGTGTTCGTGCTGGTAGAGAGTTTCCCAGACACCCCTCTGTTTTGCATACCAAGTAACTTTGGGTCTCACCCTAAGTTACCAGGAGAATCCAGACGTGGACCACTTGCTCACTGCTTTTAGAGAGGCACAGCTTCACCTCACTGATGATGCCCAACTAGGCTGAAACACGTGTATGGGGTTGCTGTGGTACCCTTGTTCAGAGGAGAATTGCCTAGCGTTTTGGTGCTGGACTGCCCCTGGGCAGGACAAAGACTGATATGCGGGGACAGTGAGCTAAAGACTTGGTTGAGACTCTCCCAGGGGCCATCCACCCAAGAACAAGTCAATGGGCTGTGTTCGTGCTGGTAGAGAGTTTCCCAGACACCCCTCTGTTTTACATATTACAGGTACACTGCAAGAGTTCTGATGTTCTATAGTAGAGAGCTATGTGCATTTGCCTGATCATATTTCACATTAATCATTACAAATGCGCATGCACTGGGAGAGTTCTGATGGTCTACAACACAAAGCTAACAGAATGTGTCTGTACTTAGACAGATTGTCCTACTTGTATATGAGTTTTCAGAAGTATTTTGCATTTTAGTGTTTCACATTACACATTACGTATACGCGTGCACTACAGGAGAACTGTGCATGTCATAAATATAGGTAATAGCAGAATTGTTTTACAAGTTATTATCTCGAGCTTAGCCGATGTGATTTTCAACATGTAAATCGTACATCATGTGCTGAAAAAGTCTGAAATCAAAGAATTTTTTTTTCTAAATGAAATATATGTTTTACCTCAATCTCTTACAACTCTGAACTAGTGCATGCATTTTTACTAAGGTTGGCATGCTTGATTGGACAGACACAATCAGATTTGGTGAAGCTCTATCCGCAGGTTTAAAAGTTACAGGGGAAAGCCTTTTTTTCACTTTTCTATGTAAAGTTTAATGGAACCTTAAATATACAGCCCCACAAACGTGCAAGTATAATATGTATAGTACTCTAAAGTCTCAAAATCCAAATACCACAACAATATTTAGGTGATACACACCTGGAGCCACTTGAGGCATCCTACCCTTTCTGCAATTAGCCTTTGCTATAAAATATTTTTCACCTGATTTCAGGGAGTCCTGGTATAAGGTCCAGGTAGGTAGCTGTAAATGGTTTCTACAGAATCCTGCTTCATCCACTTGGCCACATATATGTTTCTGTACATCTCCTGAATCACGATGAAGAACGTTTCAGTGATTATTTCATCCCAATACACTACACTGCCATCCCGCTCTAAATTCATACATCCACATTCAACATCATGTGACGTTCACTCCTTTCCTCCCTCTCTGCCCTCTATCCCTCACCACTAAGCCCGACCCATGTTTTTGCTCCTCTAACACTAAATTGATGTTGCTAGATGGCATGCAACCTTTCCATAGTTTCTCTGGTGCATGTGGAAGAAAACAAATGGCCTTGACATTGGGGAATGTGGAGGAGGAAAGAACCGCTAAGTTTTGTGTCCATTGAAGGAGAGAGCCAGGGAGTCATATTATATTCCAGAGAAGGGTAAAGAGAAACAAACAATACAATCTGACTGGAACCACTTGCATATCCTTGTAAATTGTGTGTGCACCTCTCCTCCGCTGCCAATAATGCCCACCCATCCTCCTCTACCTCTCCTTCCTTATTTCCACTCCACTTGATGTATCGCAGCCTCTGGCTATATCCCCCACCTCACCACACATCTCTAATGCCACTCCTTTAACTGTCCTCCATACTCCTACCCAGATCTAGCCTTACATCCACCTCTACGTCTATCAATCTTTAACCCTACATCTTCCAATACCCCTCCACATTTACCTCTCAAAGTCATCCTTTCTAACTCTTCTCTCTTCACCCAACCAAACGTCTCTATACCACCCACAATCTGCCTACCTTTACCACTCTCTACTCACCCTCCTCTATACTTTCTAATTATCAATATATCAACTTTTCAATCTCTAAACCCCTCTATAAACATCTAGAAATTCCTTGATACCCTACACAACTCCAGCCCTTTATCCACTGTAAGGATGCAGAAGTAAGACTCTGACACAGAGGGGTCATCGTGGTTGGCGTAGACTTTTATTCAAAGTGTTAAATGAAAAGAAAACCCTGTTTTACCCTTACTCTAAAAGGGGTTTCCCTGCCTCAACCAAAAAAATAGGGTCAGCGTCAGACTGTCTAAAAGCAAAAGTTCAAGGTCAGAATCCTATCTCTGTTCTCACACTCTAAGTTTAAACTAAAATAAAGAGTAGGTCTTCTTAGCCCATAGGAATGACCCCCTTAACCTGGACAAAAAGAGCGTTCTGGATTGCACAGTTCCTCAAGTGCTGGAGGGAAAGTCTCCCTTTCCTTGCCTTCTCCAGGCTTTTGGTACCCTTCATCAACTGCTGGATGTCTCCCTTCCCCAGCCTTCCTCAGGCTTGTAATACAATCCAACAATTGGCCCTTCTCAAAGGGGGCGCTGCTGCGCAACAAGATGGCCGCGTAGCTGAAGAGCTCCGCTCCGGCATGAATCCTTGAAAACTTTTTCACCCGGATCCAGAGTGCGTCGAGCCCCCTAATTAACTGGGCTACCCCCCCCTACATCCAGACTCCTGTGGGAGAAATCCCAACTGAAATCGGACACTGCAAGCCCGCGAACGAACGGAGGCCGTAATCTCGCTCGACCGGGCCGCCGCGCGGCTCCGCGAGATATAACGCGAGAGCCGTGGAAGGGGGCCGGCCCTGTACTCCTATGCTGAGGCCCTTGTGAATGTAAACGGACACCCGCTGAGCTGCGATCCGACCTTCCGGACCCGATTCCTCGGTAAGAGTCGGGGAGACGGACCTCTGGAGGGGGCGAGCGGGGACCGCGCCGCCCCTCCGATACTTGGTCGAGCGGGCACCGACGCAGCGATCTGTGAACCCTGGAGATCTGTCCGATCGGGACTGCTGTCGCTGCGTGGGTAAGCGTGGGGAAGCGGAGAGGCGGATACACTGAGGGACATTTTTGTACGCTTGCGGAAGAGACATTCAGCTTGAGAGGGCCTACCGCGGGGCTTGCCCTGCCCCCATGTTGTGGAGGAGGTGCGGGGAAGACTCTCCTATGACTCACGGCGGAACTGGATGAGAGGCAACCCGTCTACAACTCGCCTGCACATATTAACCCATTGGCCCGCATACTGGCCATCGCAATCCTTTGGGCACTTGGGGAGGCAGGAGGCACTTGAGATAAGACGGCGGGCCCCTGGTCGGTCGGCGGTGGGTGAGCTCCGCGGATCGGCCTTCAACCACTTTGCTGCTCCATACCAGTGCTACCAGACAAATCCTGTGGGGGACGAACCCCGCACTACGCCACATTTAGGCTCCTTCGCTCCCCCGCGCCATGCCTAGCAAGAACTTAAATAAGACCAGAAAGACCGGCCCTATGGATTCGTTCACCAATTCGCAGACGCCCCCTGTGAGCCCGGAGGCGCTGGCCCCCGCCGCGCCCTTAGTGTCGGAAGACTCCAAGTTCGACCATCTACTCACCACGGTACAGAGCGGATTCCTGGCGATAAATGTAAAGCTTGACGATATTGTATCCACAATTGGCTCACTGAAGACCCGAGTGGACAAGGAAAGTGCTAGGATCACTGAAGCGGAGGGCAGAATTGGCTTGAACGAGGACTCCACCCGCCAAAACACCCAAGACATTGCTATCCTGAAAGGAGAAATGGACAAACTCCGTAACAAGTGCGACGTTTTGGAGTCTCGCTCCAGGCGGAACAACATCCGTATTGTCGGCCTCTCAGAATCGTTCTGTAAGGGCCCAATGGAGCCTCGGATCGAGGACTTGCTGAAATCCCTCCTTGGGGAAGGGGCCTTTTCATCCCAATTCCTGGTGGAGAGGGCCCACCGCTCTCTTGCCCCACCGCCTAGACCTGGGGCCCCACCCCGTACCGTAATAGCCAAATTGTTAAACTACAGGGACAGGGACGCTGTCCTCCGACTGGCGAGGGAGAAAGGCCCCCTAAGAATCGGAAACGATCATATCCATATCTATCCGGACTTTTCAGCGGGGGTCCAGACTCAAAGACGATCCTACGAAATAATTAAACGCCAGCTGCGATTGCGACAGGTCCCCTACGCCCTTCTGTACCCTGCCAAGCTCCGAATACAACATGGCGGAAGAGCGCATTTCTTCGATACCCCGGCAGCCGCACTCTCATATATGGAAGCCTCGATACCCCTACCGCTGGGAGAGCGGGGGGCCGACCGCGATGGCCTGCAACAACCGGTGTAGCCTGAACACTCACTCCATAACAAGCGGCCAGATAATTTGGAGGATAAGAAAACTGCCGATAGGGTCGGAAGCGGGGGGCGGCTGAGACGCACCTCTGCCCTCGTTCCTTGAAAGTCGCCGGACGAGTTGCTGCACACGACCCCTTTCTTTGGGTTCTCCCACAAGTTAGTAAGAAGAAAAGGGATCATCATCAAGTTGGGTTCGATGATGTGGGAGGGGGTGGGTTATGGCGATAGGGGCTGTTACCTGGTTCCAGAGGCCTATGTTCAGGCCTCAAGAGGCCCCCGTTGGGCACTCGACACAATGCAACCCTTGGCTGGTTATAGGCCACTACTGTTGAAAATTGCACTCACTGGCTCTCTCGCTGTCCCTACACCGAGGTATGTCCACTTACTTGGAAGTTATTACTACGAATACGAATGGCACAAACAACTAGAAAACCCCAGGGCCTACAATTGAAATTACTTACATGGAACATTCGAGGGTTAAATAACAGAGCAAAGGCTAGTAAGGTGGGTGCATACATTAACAGACATCATCCACAAATTGTAATGCTCCAGGAAACCCACGCACTGAAGCCCACACACGAAAAAATACTTAGACAATGGGGGGACAATAGACACTACACGGAATATTCCTCCCAGAGTAGAGGGGTCATCACACTAATACACCCCTCCTTAGGGTTCTCCACCGAAAAATGCAGGATAGATCCGCAGGGAAGATTTGTAGTGGTCTGGGGTGGCTTGGCTGGAGTAAAACTCGTCTTGGTTAACACATATGGCCCGAATGTCGATGATCCGGGGTTTTATACGCAGCTTCTGTCAACGATAGGCCTCACGACTGACGCCTGGGTCCTTTGGGGTGGTGACCTGAAATTATTCTTGATACTACATTGGACAGGTCCTCCTGTAGACCTAGAGTTCTCACCAAAGCGGCGAATATTATACTACACGCCCTTGAAGAGTTCACCCTCTCCGATGTCTGGAGGGGCATCCACCCCACCGAAAGGAAGTACTCATTCTACTCCTCGGTGCACGATACTGAATCTAGAATAGACTATTGGTTAATCTCGTCTCACTTAGTCAACCACACGGAACAATGTGAAATCCTTGCCCGTACGCTCTCAGACCATTCCCCTGTCACCTTGACCATACTACTCCCTGGCATAGATCGCCCAACACAACGGTGGAGGATGTCCCCCAACATATTGAAAGACCCAAGCGTTGTGGAGGTTCTCCATTTAGAAATAGAGGAATTCTTCCAGCTGAACAACGGCTCCGTGGACAGCTGGGCGAAGTTATGGGAAACGTTTAAGGTATGGGTGAGGGGTATTTTGATGTCCAAGACGGCTGGACTCCTTAAAGCTGTGAGAAACAAATTAAACATCACAGAAACGCGATTACAAATACTCGAAACTGAGTATAGCATGACACACGACAAACACACCCTAGCCGACATCAGCTCACAACTCCAAACGTTCAATGATCTGGCGACCAGGGAACAACAATACACGTCCACGCCCATCAGAGCACGCAGATATGGGGAGGGTAACAGGGCAGGTCACCTCCTAGCCCGTATGCTCCGTAATACACGCTCCCATACCCCAATCGCGAGCATCATGACAGAGGGGGGCGCAGTTGTTAGTGGCGAGAAAGAGATAAACTACGAATTCTCACGCTACTACACTGACCTATATTCCAATCACGATAATAGCACGCAAGAAGAAATACGTACATACTTAGATAAGATCGCTCTCCCTAAATTAAACTTGGAAGATAACCAAATCCTGGAACAGCCAATAACCTGCGAGGAAATAGCTGAGGCAATCAAATCACTCGCTTCAGGTAAAACCCCGGGCCCGGATGGATTAAGTACTGAGCTATACAAATCCTTCTCAGTGATCCTGACACCTGTCCTCACCCGCATATGGGAGGAGGCCATCGAGGTTGGCTCGCTCCCAGAATCAATGACAGAGGCTGTTATTACAGTACTCCTGAAACCTAGACGACCAGCCCATGATCGGTCCTCCTATCGTCCCCTGTCGTTGATAAACACGGATGCCAAAGTCTATGCAAAAGTCCTTGCCAATAGACTGCTTCCCAAGATGGCCACTCTGGTGCACCCCGACCAATGTGGATTCATACCCACCAGATCCACGGCACTAAATCTGCGTAGACTGTTTTGCATTCTAGCACAGATTAAATCACAAGCGCAGGCGGTAGCAATATCCATGGATGCAGAAAAAGCATTCGACTCCGTTTCTTGGGTGTATATGTTTGAGGTCCTTCACAAATTTGGATTTGGCCCTTACTTAATCAGCTGTATCGGGCTCCTGTATTCGTCACCCAAAGCCAGGGTATTGACCAATCGAACACTGTCTGACCAAATCTCATTACACAGGGGGACAAGACAGGGGTGTCCCTTCTCCCCCATACTATTCGCCCTAACAATTGAACCGATGGCGGCTGCAGTTAGGGCAGAACAGAAATCCCGAGGTATATATATGTCGGGGGCGTACCAAACCATCTCGTTGTACGCTGACGACGCCCTGCTATATATTCGCGAACCCGAGAAGAACCTGCTTCCTATACTGGACGTAATAAATGACTTCACCCTACATTCGGGATATAAAGTCAATAAGACCAAATCCGAAATTTTTCCACTGACCAATGCCACCACCTGTCCCACAAGCACATATGGTCTCGCATGGGCCCCTGACCACATACGATATTTGGGAATACAGGTCTCCCGTGACAGCACCTCTCTATATATAGATAATCACGAGACCACCCTACAAGCCATATATTCAAAACTCCAGATCTGGACTAAGCTCCCCATATCCCTGGCTGGCCGTATAGCGGTACTCAAGATGACCGTGTTACCTAAACTCCTTTACATCTTCTGCAACGTCCCTATCTGGCCGGGCAGACCATTTTTCGACAACCTCCGATCCATGGCTACAACCTTCGTGTGGAATGGGGGGGCAAATAGGATAAGCTGGGCCAAATTGGCCGAACCTTATGAAAAAGGGGGCTTCGCGGCTCCTGATTTCGAACTGTATTATCAGGTAGCACAAGCCCACTACGTGAAATACTGGCAAGACCCCTTTGACTCCACACCACACGTGTCCATGGAGCGCCATTCAGTCCGCCCAACGGACCTGCGTTCAATCATCTATTCGAAAAAACATAGAGATGACTGTAAATTTGACCCAACCTCCTGCACGATCGCGGCATGGACTGCAATTAGTAAACGACTTGGCATAGACGACCCCTATGACTCACAAGCCCCGCTTTGGAATTTCCCAGACATTGCACCCACATATGATACTGGCATTCAAAAAAGCTGGCTCCCAGAATATGATTTCACAATGAAAACCATGTTCCCAAACGGTAAATTCGTGACCCCTGAAGATTTCGCAGAGTCAGTTGGTGAGACTCCCCTAAAAATATTGCAGTTTCACAGAATGAAGGCGGCGTTCAAGAAGCGTTGGCCTACATTTCCAGATGAACCTCCAGAGCATGCATGCTACCAATCTTTGCACTTCCAAACTGGCACGGGGGTGTCCAAACTGTATACCTTGGTCCAGAAGCACACGGACACCTTGAATACCATTAAGTCATCCTGGGAAAAAGACATGGGCACTGTTATTGAAACAGGGAAATGGACCAGATACTGTCTCCTATCCAAAAAGGTATCATTAAATGCGGGTTTAAGACTAATACAGTTCAAAATCCTGAATAAACTACATTTCACCCCGGCAAAGTTGGCGAAGTGCTACGCCAACGTACCTGATACCTGCCCTAAGTGCCACGCCCCTGGCGCAGACTCCTTCCATATGTACTGGGATTGTCCTTCTATAGCAGCATTCTGGGGTGAAGTGGCCAATACACTAGAATGTATCACACAAATTCCTGCAAACCTGAACCCCCCGAAATACCTTTTTGGTGACATAGGTAAAGTCTCGGAAAAAATTAGGAGACTGTTCAATGTGGCCTGTGCAGTCGCAAAGAAATGCATCCTACAAAAATGGAAAAGTACACAGGCCCCGACACTGGAACAATTTTTCTCTACACTAGTATACGTGAATGAATGTGAAGAAAAATATGTGGGTCTTCTACCCGCTCCATGTAAACCGAAAGACATTTGGGCACCGCTCAGGTCGTATCTAGCCGAGGACTCCTTGGATACAGACAGCTCTGATGATAACAGTGTAAACGAACCATAAACTTTTTTTTCTTTCTTTTTTTTTTTTTTTTTTTTTTTTTTTTTCTCTTCTTTCTCTTCTTTCTCTCTTTCCTTCTCACTCTCAACCCCGTGTGATGCCCTATCTCCCCTTATGCATACTCCCACTTGTTTGTGCTGTTGATGTTATATGCCTCAAATGCAATATAAATCAGGAACAATTGTTGTAAATCTGATGTTCACAATATGTTTGTAAAGAATACACGAGTTTCAAAGCGAGATGACCGTGATGTGCAACCAAAAATAAAGTTTAAAAAAAAAAAAACAATTGGCCCTTCTCAGCCTTCTTCTCTGTCTCTGGGGTCTCCAACCCTAATTGGCAGACCTGGTTATTTTCCCACCAAGCACTGTGACAAAGAAGAGGAGTTTGTACATGTCTCCAAACTGTACTCGTTCCTTGATCCTGGTTGCCCGACCTAGATTCCTCCTACCAGGCACTGCAATGAAAAGGAGGGGCTTGGAGGCTCCTCCAAGCTTTAGTGGGTCTGTGACCCTGGTTGGCAGACTTGGTTTCCTCCTACCAGGCAGTGCGATGAAGAAGAGTGGCTTGGATGCTTCCAAGACCTGGTGGGTCCTCTACCCTAGCGGACAGACATTTTTTCCTTCTCTATCAGGCCTCTTAGTCTGAAACACAGGCTTGGTTTACTCGCCTGCCAAACTCTGAGTTCTGCTGTATTATTCGCACAGTTCTCTTTGCGGTACCTTGCATTCACATACACGTTTGGTTTACTCCCCTGACAAATACTGCCTTCGTATGTATCACTCTCGCAGTTCTCTTTATGATTTCTTGATTTCACATACAGACTTGGTTTACACTCTTGCCAAGTACGCTCCACATATGTATCATTCTCGCAGTTCTCTTTATAGTTTCTCTTATGTTGACTTCTCACAAGGTACTGTCACAAAGAAGATTAGGCCTTCCTGTTACTTGGTATGTCATTTTCTTATAAGGTTCTCAGACCCTATTCCCCTTGTTAATTCTCAGTAAAGTTTCATCCACTATGCTTTTCAGGGTATCTCGCACCCTCTGGGGACCACCAACCATAGTCTCAGCCGCCCAAATACCTTTACTTTCTTGGTTGCAGTCCTCTGGGTCAGTCGCTGGCTTCTCAGTGTCCAGATCTGCTTCGTCGGCACTCTGGGGCTGTCCTTGGTTTGCTGCAGCGGTTCCGCAGCTTCAGATCCACTTCACCATCTCTCTTCTCACCAGACCGTGTGTTCCTGTTATGCTGCACTGCTGACACTTCCCGCAGCCAGCCCTTCGATTTTCTCAGCGGATCCGCTAGAAACCGCACTTCAGCATCCCTGTGCCTCGGTCTGCTCCTGCTGCCTCCCTCTGCTAGCCGCAGTTCCTCCCCAGAGCATTTGACAATTGGGTAAGAGCCCTGTCAGTTTTCATGTCAGTCCCCATCAAGGTCTGTAGTTGACAGATAAACCGTTCAGGTAGGTTCCTTGGAGTGATAACTGTGGATTGGCGCCTCTTCCTAGTCTGACTCCTTTCTTGTTCTGGATCATGATGTTCATCCCTATTCTTACTTGTATCTGTGCTTTAAACTTCTTGTCTGCTGCAGAAGTATATGGGATTGGAGGGTAGGGGTGAAGAGAGTGGTGGCGAAGGAGAGGTGGGGGTGTCATAGGATACCACATTCTCCCAGAATTGTCATCACTGGTCCCATAGAGGCTTTCCCCTCCCATGAGATCCACCCGCTTTGTAGCACCCCCAGGTACACTAACAGGTAGCCGTCTCACCTCCATGGCTTCATGGGAAGGGGCTCCCCCTATTGAAGCAATGACGACATCCTGGGATTCGTCAAACCTCCCTTACTCTCTCTCCTACCTTCTCCTGGTCTACTTCTTTTCGCTGTATCCCTTACCAACTCTACTTCCTAAATATATGTAGCCCACAGGCCTTACACAGGCTTTTCAATCTGTCGCTCTCTTCCTTGTCTTATCTCTTCCCACCTACTGTTTTCTTCTTGCATCCAACCATACCTATGGTATTCAACACCTGTATCCCTCTAAATGTCATCTCTACCCTTTGCAAGTCTACTCCTAGCCCAAACTCCAAACATCCCACCCTTTATTCCCTATACTCCTCTCTGTCAACCTCGTCATCAACCCTAATCTACTAACCACTTGCATGGATGCATTTATTTAGCGAGCATTTAAAGTTTCCAGGTTTAGAGAGTCTTGTAAAAAGAGTGATGGTGATTGTGATAAATTTGTGTCTGGGATCATACCAACTCCAGATGAAAAAGAAATACGGCATGCTTGCAATCCACTAGGCTAGTTCCCTCGCTTTCAGCCAAGTCCAAGAGAGCCCCTGTTTGTAAAAACTCCATTTAGCAAAGATGAGTTCTTCATAGATGACTGCAAGGGATTTAGACTGGAAGAAAGAGGGGTCTTTCTAATTTCCGAGCATGCCACAACACTGATATTGAGTAGCTGCACTCGGGTCTGCGATTTGCTTCACCGGTTTGACCAGACATTTCACCAGACCTGCCGCCACACTGGGACTTTGTTTTCCCCTTTGCTTTACTTCGGAGGGAATAGATGTTCAGGACATTTCATTTCCCGCTAATCCGAAGAATGGAACGGCATGCAGCAAGACAGGAAACATTCAAATTAAAAGAGAAGAAACACTGCTCACCCAAAGCGTAGAACGGTTGAAGATCTCAAAACACTGAATTGATCAATACCCGTTTACTGAAGAGTGAGCGACAAAAAAACAACTTGAAATACTAAAAATAGAGTCAGGCCAGACGTACTCAAAATGAGTCTGACAGAACAGAGTTACAGCACTCACTGCCTCGCAGACTGCCGACTGCTGCTCCCACTTGGCAACCACTTTGCACCCACTTCGTGGGGGTAGCCTGTATTTAACTCCCAGGGCGTGGGTCTGTGCTGCATGACACTCTGTTTTAGAAAAAAGGAAAGCAGTCTGGATAGATTTAAGTAATTCAGTGTAATTCAGTGATCACACAGCCAGAGAGCAAGCGACCGCCGATGCTGCTCCCACTTGGCAACCACTTTGCCACTGAGTAAACGTTAAACATTTGCAAGAGTTTTAACCAAGTAGAAAAAAATCCAAATACTAATCCTAATTCAATTTCTGAGTTAGCCCACAGTATGGGAACCTTATGTTACCAATGATGATAACTGCAAGCTAGGTATATGAAATACTGGGAAATGAATTTGACATGCAAGCAATCTGTAGACTACTCATCTGGGTTCCCCAAAATTGATTCAAATGCCAAAGCCAAAGGATTTCTTCTCTGGGATACTGAAACCAACCTCTAGGCTATACAAGCATCAGGACCGTGATTAATCCCTTCACATCTACAGTCTTGGGCAAACAGTAAGTAGAACAATATTCAGATAAGAAGCACACAATCTTAGCGCCCACGTGAACTCTGGGATTATGTAGAATTAAGAACGTAAATCCCAGAATTACCCTAAATTAGATGGAATTAGACCTTCTCCGAATTTTCAGCCTAGAAAATAAGATCTGTTTCTGCAGTCTGACGAGTTAACAATCCAGACGCTAGTGCAGTCCGTTCAACAGCCTTTACCTTCTCTGATTTGGACTTCTGTATCACAGGAAAGCCCAAATAGTGCATAAATGATATACATACAATTCTCTGTTGCCCCTGAGTCTGACATTTATGAAATAAAGGAAACATCAACCAACGCCAACCTGCTGTCATGAACCGTCGCCTGCGTCCATTCTGGACTTCGTGGTCCCTGACCCATAGAGGACTGAATGCCTTGATCCTCCCAACATGGCCGCCTGATACAGAACGCAGCTTGCTATACTTTACGCGACACGCTCGACGTTCTACTAAACAGACAGGCCCCCGCGGCTCTGCACGTCTCAACGCTATCGCTCGCTGTAGTTGGACGTGTGTTGCCGGAGTTCGCTCGGGGCTTTCTTCCGTATCCTGTTTCCCGATTGCTTGAATCTTCCTCCTTTCCTTCCCTTTCCTCGAACTTACATTGAGCTCCCTTCCTGGATTTTCACTTGCATTCGGGTCACAGCGTTCCGTGCCTCCGAGCCCGGACATTGTTCCTTCCTGGTTTCCGCCCTGGACATCTGAACGTCTCCTGGAGTTGGATGACTATCCTCACGCTGGACCCCAAAGACCTGCACATGGGTTTATACAAATTCCGGAGCGTGCGGAAGAAATCATGGAAGAAGGTCGCAAGCAAACAGGAAAAACAGGTGAGAAGGGGAGAGACTTGTGACAGATTGAGACGCCTAAAGAACGATACAGATACAGAAATGGAAGCCGCAGTTCAAGACCTCATGCGAGGAATGCAGGAACTAACGTCAGAAGTCCAGAACCTTAAGGCAAAGAATGCTGCTTTAAAGCGGTTAGTCTTGTCTCGTGACTCTGCAACTAAAGAAAGTGTGTTAATGGGAGGAGTAGTGGACAAATATGATGGCTCTTCAAAGAACCTTCGGGCCTTCCTTGATTCATGTTTGGTGCACTTCACCTTCAAGCCCTACTACTTCTCCACCCCAAGAGCAAAGGTGGGGTTTATGATCTCACACCTCACTGGTAACGCCTTGACCTGAGCAACCCTCCTAGTTAATTTGGGCAACGCCCTCCTGGATGATTATGATGGGTTCGTGAAAGCCCTAAAAGCCATGTTTGATTGTCCAGAGCAGGTTTACAGTGCTCAAGAATGATTACTTGAATTTCAACAATGATCCCAGGATATGCTTACCTACGTGACCCGCCTCAAACAACTTGTGAAGGAGGCTGATTGGTCGCAAGAAGCCAGTTCCACCCTCTTTCGAAGAGGCTTGAATGAAGAAATAAAGGACGAGTTAGCCAGGGTAGCTTGCCCAAGCTCCTTCTAGGCCCTCATGGACCTTTCCGTACAAATAGACCTTCGGATTCAAGAAAGAAAGGTGGAGAAAGAAAATTCTAAATCAACATTCCAAAAAGCTGCCACAGACCATCCTTACAGACCAGAGCCCGCAGCTTTGCCAACTTCGGATCCAGAACCTATGCAACTGGGGACCTTCCGTGGACCCATTACCCCACAAGAAAGGATGCGCCGGATTCACACTGGTCTGTGCATATACTGCGCCTCCGATAAACACCTTGTGAGAGAGTGTCCTATCGCCCCACCACGGCATTCGGGAAACGCTAGCTCCCGATCCTAGATGGGGCACAGTTTCGGTAGAAAGGTGTCTGCTCCACATCAATTCCTTCCTTGAACTCTCCTGGACAAAATAATCTTGTGATTCTACAGGCATTCCAATCGCCTTCCAAGAAAGAATCTTACCCCATCCTGGCATTAGTGGATTGCGGAGCCATGGGCATATTCATTAATCATGATTGGGTTACTACTCATAACATTCCACTTGTTTCGTGTGGAATGTTATGAGTAGTAACCCAAACAAAACAAGAGAGACTATACAACCTGTTGAAGCAATTGATGGAAGACCCTTGTCTTCAGGAACCATAACCCTTCAAACCAAAGAGATTCTTCTTTCTATAAATCACCACCAAGAGAGTATTACATTTGATATAATAAGATCTGCCCACTATCCAATGGTTCTAGGTATGCCCTGGTTACAGAATCATAACCCCTACATCAATTGGGCAGCAGGCTCTTTGTTTCTTGGTTCGGAATATTGTATGTCCCACTGTTTGTCCCTAGACACTTCACCAAGGTCCTCTGAAGACTTCCAAGAAACTCAGCAAATTCCAGTCACCGTCTCTAACATCATCCAGATTCCCAGAGCCTACCAGGATTACACTGATGTATTCTCAACAGCCATTTGGCAAGCTCTACCACCCCACAGACCTGAGGATTGTGCCATCGACACAACCTTCAGCCGTAATTCCATTCGGAAGAATGTTTATTTTGTCATAACCTGAAAAAGGGCCCTCTGGGAATACCTGGATACCAACCTGGAAAATGGAACCATTCGACCATCCAAATCCCCAGGGGGCGCTTCCCTTTTCTTCGTTCCCAAGAAGGATTCCAAGGAGCTTAGGCCATGTCTGGATTACCGTAGTCTTAACCAATGTACTCTCAAGGACCGTTACCCATTGCCTCTCATCTCAGACATCCTAGAAGCAGTCAGAGGCGCAGTCATCTTCACTAAACTAGATCTCAGGGGTGCCTACCATCTTATTCATATAAAAGAAGGTGATGAATGGAAAACAGCCTTTAAAACACCCTTTGGCCATTTTGAATACTTGGTCATACCCTTTGGATTTGCTAATGCCCCAGCAATTTTTCAACGTTTTATGGATCGGGTGTTTTCTGATATGCTGTTCCTCTTCGTCATTGCATATCTAGACGACATACTGATCTACTCCAAGGACCATTTGAAACACGAAGAGCACGTGAGGGCAATCTTACAACGTCTACGTGAACATAAGCTCCTGGCCAAACCCGAGAAGTGTCTTTTCCATGTATCTACTGTTCACTATCTCAGATTCGGCCTTAGCCCAAAGGGGATTGGAATGGACTCTTCCAAGGTTGACTCCATTCTAGCTTGGCCTGTTCCAACCACTATAAAGCAAATTCAATCCTTCCTTGGGTTTGCTAATTTCTACAGGAAATTTATACCAACTTTTCTGAGATTGTGCACCCTATTGTCACATTACTAAAGAAAGACACCCCCTTTCAGTGGACCTCAGCCCAAGATTCAGCGTTTCAACAATTGAAGTCAACGTTCACACAAGCTCCCATCCTGGCTCAACCCGACATAGATCGACCTTTCCTTGTTGAAACTGATGCCTCCAACTACGCCATTGGGGCAGTCCTGAAACAGAAATTTGGCGACAAGTTAGAACACCCCATCGCCTGTCTCTCCCGCACCTTGACTCCCAGTGAAACTCATTATTCCGTCCTGGAGAAGGAATTGTTAGCCATACATCAAGCCTTCACTAATAGGCGTCATCTCCTTCTGGAAGCCAAACATCTGGTACAAGTCCGTACAATCCTTGGAGTGCAGAAACAGCCACCAGACCCGTTGGGCCTTCTTTTTTGCCCAATACCAATTTCAAATCCATCATTTCCCTGGAACACATAACATTATAGCCGATGCCTTATCTAGACGTTCTGATTACGAAACCCTTGAGGATTGAACCTTCCCTAAAATGTTTCCTAACAGAATATTTGTTGCTCAAGCAATTACTCTCCTGGAGGATATTGGAGTCCAAACTCAGTCCTCTGATCCTTGGAAGGAGTTTAGGAGAAACAACCGATGGAATCTCAAAACAAAAGATGGATATCTATTCAAGGATAATCGGTTGGTCATCCCTACTCCTGGACTGAGACAAAAGATCACAAGTCTATGTCATGATACTTTTCATTCAGGACACCGTGGCATAACCAACACCCTCCATCTAATACAAAGACAGTTTTGGTGGCCAAGGATGAAGGATGATATCAAGATCCATGTCCAGACTTGTGCAGTCTGCAATCAGAACAAACATGACAATAAAAGACCAGCAGGTCTCCTGCTCCAACCAGCACTACCAACAAGACCCTAGGAAATCATTGCCATGGATTTTATCGTAGATCTACCTTCTTCCAGGGGCTACAAAACTATAATGGTTACCATTGATTTGTTCACACATATGGCTCATTTTACACCTCTATACAAGCTACCATCCACATCTGAACTTGCTGGCATTTTCCTAGAATACATATTCCAGCTTCATGGGCTACCCTCCAAAATCATTTCTGACCAGGACCCCAGTACATATCCCAATTCTGGAAACAGCTATGTCGTATACTGGGAATCCAACGTGCATTGTCATTGGGTTATCTTCCTCAGACCAATGGAGTTACCGAACGAGTAAACCAAACCCTGGAACAATATCTTTGTTGTTTCACCACCAAAGTCCAGGATGATTGGTCACTTTTAATACCTGTGGCCGAATTCGCATACAACAATTTGGATCACTCTGCTATCAAGACCAGTCCCTTCTTCTGTAGTCAGGGATTTCATCCTTCAGTCCTACCGTTCATTCTTCCACATCCTACCCGGTCCCTGCGGTTGATTCCTGGATTGAAACACTAATCAATGTACACAAAGAAGCAAAGGAACACCTAGAAAAGGCCCAAAGAGATGTTAAAAATTATGCTGACTCCAAAAGAAGGCATGGGTATTCCTATTCAATAGGCGATAAGGTCTGGTTATCCTCGAAACTCCTTCCTCGTCACCTACGACCAAACAAATTGGCTCCCAGATATTATGGGCCCTTTTCTATAAAAGAAATCGTCAATCCAGTGGCCTTTCGACTCCAACTACCAGAGTCATGGAAAAGGATTCATCCAGTCTTCCACACTTCTCTGTTAAAACCATATGGTCAACCCTCTGAAACTGCTCCAAGATCTACCCCAGTCATTGTCAATGACCAACTCGAATACAAGGTCTCCAGAATATGTGAGTCTAGGTACCGACGTGGTTAACTACAGTGTTTGGTCGAATTGAAAGGGTATCCTCCCAGTGAGCGCACCTGGGAACCCATGTCAAACATGAATGCCCCCCGGCTGATACGAAGATACCATCTCATCCATCCAGGCAAACCCGGAGGAGCTGGGCTTCAGAGGAGGCATACTGTCATGAACCGTCGCCTGCGTCCATTCTGGAATTCATGGTCCCTGACCCATAAAGGACTGAATGCCCTGATCCTCCCAACATGGCCGCCTGATACAGAACGCAGCTTGCGAGTCTTTACGCACCATGCTCAACGTTCTACAGACACGCCCCCGCGGTTCTGCACGCCTCAATGCTACTGCTCACTGTAATTGGACATGTGTTGCCGTAGTTCGCTCGGGGCTCTATTCCGTATCATGTTTCCCGATTCCTTGAATCTTCCTCCTTTCCTTCCCTTTCCTCGAACTTACCGTGAGCTCCCTTCCTGGATTTTCGTCTGCACTCGGGTCACGGCGCTCTGTGCCTCCGAGCCCAGACATTGTTCCGCCCTGGACATCTGAACATCTCCTGGAGTTGGATTACTATCCTCACACTGGACACCGAAGACCTGCACACAGGTTTATACAAATCCCGGAGCGTGCGGAAGAAATCATCGAAGAAGGTTGCAAGCAAACAGGAAAAACAGGTGATAAGGGGAGAGACTTGTGACACCTGCTCACTATAGTGGTCAGTTGAGTATCATTGACGGCAGCACATTAACAATCCCATGAAATAATTCTCTAGGCTGGATACCAGCAACAGTCCTCCCCAAAAAAGCAGTGGGTGGGCGAGAACTTGGCGGACACTTGAGCAGAACATGCCCTTTACCTGTGTGGCTTAAATATAACCCCTCTTTCTGTTTCCTTTCTCATTTGCATTAAGTGGGCAACACACAATCTATATCCACTTTTGTTCAGGATTAGACTATTTTCCTGCAGCTCAAGCGACATGCTTAGGAATATCTTATCTGCAAATTCTCTGAGAGATCTGATGTGACAGAAGAGAGCAATTCGGCTCTTTCTGTTACAATCCCTTCCGTTTATAAGACAAAAGGTTAACACTTACTTGTCATAGATGTAAGAGTTTCATTATAAGAAGAAGGTCATCAAAGATGTGGCCGCATTCCTTCTTAACATTTTCCCAGGAATATTTATTTGTATGTATTTGTTCATTTATAGGTTGTTTGTTAAGCACCAAGTGCAGCAAGTCATTTCATGATGCTCGGTTATCAGACGAGGTAGAAGAGAGGGACACCCGACCATTCTCATGATCAGGAAACATTCAGATCAGGCAAGTGCATGCTACACAATAGGAGCATGAGTTACATGTATTAAATAAGGAATAGACAATAAGCACTTGAATACATTGGTTTTAAATATACAATAAGAGCATGCATTCCATGGCATTAAATACAAAAACACATTAAGGTACATAGGTAACAGTTAGAGAAAGACCATGTCAAGTGCAACAAGGACGTACATAGGGTGCTGTGGTTTAAACAGTAGTAAAGAGAGCTGTCAGGACAGGGGTCGTCAAACAGTGAAGTGGGTGCCTGACGATGTGAGGCACAAGAAAATACAGAGCATGCTGGGATCACTATGGGCCTCATTACGAGGTCGGCGGTAAGGGGTTAACGGCGCTGGTAAGGAGGACGGTGCCATTAACCCCGTACTGCCGCATTACGAGGTCCTTTAGCGGGTCCTGCTAAGGGCGGCTGGTTTTACCAGGGGCCCTTAGTGGAAGCCTCTAAAGGACCATAGAGCTAATAACGGGCAAGTTATTAGCTCCCTCCCTATAACCATTGAGCCCTATGGGGGCTTGAATGGGGATGGGTATTTTGAATGAGGAATTACCGGTACCTACAAGGTTGGAAACACCCGGTAATTCCTCATTCAAGGATCCCGGACCCGGTATGTGGTATGGGGGTAGCCATGGCTCTAATAGCACCATGGCTACCTCCATACTCGTAATGAGGCCCCATGTCTCAGGAGAGGTGTACAGGAAAAGAGTTCAGAGAGGGGACAGTGTTAAGTAGTATGGTGACACTTTTCTTTATGAGGAAGGCTTTTTTTCTAAAATGAAGATTGTTTTCTAAATCTCTTACATCTTGCAGGGTGGTGTTTCATGAAGGGCACCTGCAGAGTTCAGAGTTTTTCAACCGTGTTTATTCTTCAAGGAGGAAACTACAAGAGTTCCTTATGATGAAGATCTGAGCTTTCAAGAATGACTGTATTTCTTGGTCTTAAGTCTCAGGGATTAAGGGTTGGAGTTCCAATAGGCTGTGTGCAGGATGTAACAGGTTTTGAATTCAATATGGGTCACTGCAGGGAACCAGTGCAATGGAATGAGGGCTTGAGCTATAAGCTTGTTTGGACTCAGTCCTAAAACAAATCTGGTAGCATTGTTTTGTATTACCTGGAGTTTTTGAAGGAAGTATTTGGGTAGACCTAGTTAGTGGTTATTGCAATATTATAGGCAAGAGAAGATCATTGTGGACATAAATTGACCACTGAGTGGCCTGTTCAAAAGGGAAAGGATGGGAATGAGAATATGTAATTGGAAACATGATTTTATTTGTGTTTTCATAAATTTGTTCGCAAAAGAAGAAGATTTGTCCTATGAAGGTACAGTTGGTTATAGGGTAGTAGTTGAACAGGTTTTAAGGGTGGAAAAATGGCCTCAGACAAAGCTTTCTTTGCTTTTGCTATCTTGATGGTGTCAGGCTGTGATACAGGTATGAGGGTTGAGAGGGATACTGAACATTTAATATCCAAGTTAGAAGTGGAAGTAGACATGAGAAGATTTGAAATAGATCATTGGATCCGATGGATCTGGGGAAAGTTTGGGCTGGTGCTCAAGAGCACCATCCCAAACTTGGCATTGATGAGAGGATCTAAGCTCATTGTAGACCCTGAAGCATTCTGAAGCAGGGCATTAGCTTGAATGATGCAGTTGTGCAAGAAGGCTTTTTTCTTATTGATGATCAATTTTTCAAAGCCTCTAGTTTTTCACCAATTCTGTTTAAATACTCATTAGCAGAGCCAGCTAGGTGATTTTGGAGGGTGGTTTTCGTTACTTATGGAATTATAGGATTGAGTAGGACCGTTAAAGTTGCATATAAATCGGTCAGGCATGACTTTTTCATTGGTTGTACTTGGACGGTGCCAAGATCGGGGGGTGGAAGGGAATTAGAGGGATTTTTGGGGTTCCCAAGTTGTGTGAGTTGTAGGTGATGGTCTGACCAAGAAAGAGGGGTCACCTTTATGCAAGATACCTGAAGCTTAGGGGAGGATATGGTGACATCCAGGATAGGGACACCTATGTGGACTTTATCAGTGGGATCAACCTTCTAGGACAATGTGTCAAAGAGAGGGAGGAAAATATTAGGACAAAACTGCAACATCAGTGTGTGTCGCCAGAAAGATATGAAACAAAAAAGGCCACCTTAGATGCTTCTTCTGGAAATTCATGTTTCACATAAAATGAAGCTGGACATGTGTGAGAAAATGTTATATGTTTTTGGACTAACATGTATCTCTCATGAGTTGCCAATGGGACAGGAATAGATAAGCCAGTAGGCATAACAAGAGTCTTTGGGATAGATTCCTCAAAACCGCCCCTTGAATCCGACCTATGGAAAGGTGATCCCTGGCCAGTAAGATCTGAATGTATTGTAACATTCCTTACATGGCCTCTTTTAATTGGGTGATACAACATATAAGAAAAGCAATTGGATCTGCAGGTTCAGAGCCGGTAGCTGATTGTTGCTGTACAGGTACATCCTTTGTGTCCAGGGCAGAGTACATTTGTGGGCATGGCTTTCTGTCCGGTAACCCATCAATTGTTCAGGAGTTCTATAGTTTATTAATTTACTTTGTTTTCAGTTTATAAAAGCAGACACAGTTACTTTAATATATTATTTTAAAAATCAATTAAAGATCTCCATTCAAATCTATACGCACGCCCTCAAATCTTTTTAAAATGTCATAATGTATTTTATTGTCAGATGCTACATGGCCCTGACAATGCAGTGCGTAGTTCACTGTAGCAGTTGCATGTTTGAGAAACAATGATAATTCATCTCCTACCTTCATTGCTTCATATGCATATTTAGGATATGTTTCATACTACCAATACGTAACTGAAATGCCATGACTGCACACTCTAACAATTCCAAAAAGGAATATTTCGAAGTATGTGATGGGGCTAGCTCAATGTTTATAAGAGAGTGTAAGGTATCACTAGAAGCATTATCAATTGTGCACTTGCGCCGAACTATTGCTGCATAAGCCCTAAATTCGAGACTTATTAAACATGGCTCTAAAGGAATTGTTGCAATCAGTGTCGTTTTTGGGATCCAATTCTACAGTATATTCTCTCAGACACAATGTATGAACCATCAAGATATTGCAAATCGAGGTTATCAGTACTCAAGTCTCTTAATTTGCACATTGTAAGAAAAGATTGATTTACTTGTACTGTAATTTACAGTGCAGACCGTAACTTTTGTATTTGGCACGCATGTTTCTAGGTAAACTTAAAAACAAAGAGTTTGCCGTAATCGATTCAAACAATGGGGGACCTGATATGCCTCCGACTGCTGTTATCCACAGTTCGGTTTGTGGAAAAACAGCAAGGGAGCCCTGACTTAATCATCTTGGACAACTCTGTGAAGATAATAAACTCCAGCGGACAAGCCGTAGGGCAGGAGGAGTCAGTAGACCCCTTAAATAGAAAAGGGTCATTGTACAAGCTTCTACAACACAATCTGACAAGGAAATAACAAGAATGAAAGAACCTCTTCGGAAGTGGCTTCAATCCCGCATTGTTAAAAAAAGACAAACAAACATAAAGCACTCAACAAGGAAGAAAGCTATTGTCAGTAAACTAATAGGAAACTCGTTAACAGCAGAGCCATTTTTTGGGAGAAGGAAAAAGGTTACTGTCCACAATACTCACATTGACCCTGTTGGTCAGCTATCAATGGAGAGTGAATGAAATACTTTGGATAGCGACAAGATAGCTAAGTCATTCCGCAAACATCCATCCACGGCTACCCCCAAACTGTGTGTTTTAAGCCGCTTCCTCCCAAGCAAAGGACAAACTGAACACAGATGCTCAAGTGTTTTTCTCTGCGATGTCTGTGAATGGCCCAGTGGGAATATCTGTGGTCTCTTTGAATGGGGATCTCATACATCTTGAAGCAAACAAGGGGAAACTCTTCTGGGGAGCACAGTGAAAAGGTTTGCAGGAAGTCGACAGGAGTTCAGACTGTCTCATCTGAATCACTAAGTGTTCAGGCTGATCCTCCCATGTTTCACTTCTTCACAGCTAATGACCAGCAAGTCTTGTCCCGATACAGGGATGATCCATTGAGAAATAATATAAAAAGGCACATCCTGGTGGTGAATTTGCCAGAGACCGACGTCAGAACTCCACAAGTCTTGATGCGAGCGTGTGAGGAGATCTCTGCTTCTCAGTTTGGTGTGGAAGTAGTCGTGCAACACGTGTTTGACCATCAACAACTGTGCTGCTGAGTCAACCTCTAATTCCAGTTGGGGTAAGTCTCTGCCTAGAGCTAAAGTCAAGGTCGAAATGTGAAGTCTATTGGCCAAGATCAGATAGAGATAGAAATCAACTGTCACCATCAACCGAGGAACCATGCTACACAGATGCTGCTGAAAGGAACAATCCCACAGGTCTAAGGATCTGGGTACCAATGATCGCCTCAACTCCGATTATGTGACTGGAGCCCCTACGGGGTGTACAAGTACAACGCACAGTATTATCCAAGCTGCCAAGAGTTTGGATACTAACTGCAGTGATCGCACGAAAGACGCAAGCTTTGAAAAGTCTGCTTTTTTACAAAGTGAGCAGGTCCCTCATCAACACAATAAAACAAATTCTAAAAAGGTGCTTATGACATGCTATCTGACCTGTGATGCAAATGTTTGTTTGAATGGATTTAATGTTCTAATCATCTTTGCTAAAATTCCAACCTTGCACTCTATCTCCTCATTTGATATTGAAAGAATTCATTATCCTAATCAATTTCACACGAACAGATGTGTCATTTACTTCTATTTACACTTAGTGATGGGGCTGGTTTTCGCAGAAAGTAGTACATTTGAAGGTCTGGGATTTAATGTTGCAGTATGGGTAATCGAGACAGGGCCCAGGGAAAAGAGTACAGAGGGATGCAGGGACGGGTGTACCAGAAATAACCTCAGCCTTGTGGGACAATGATAGGAAATGACAAAGGGCATGGAACAAATTTGAAGAGATTGCCTTTCAAAGTAGTTAGCTGGAATACACGTGGGTATGCACACTTGGATGGGATCTTTGATGCCTGGTCCCACCTGAAAGATAACCTAATGCTTTTGTAGGAAACCTGGCTAATAAACTGCCCTTAGGTGGATGTTACAAGCTCCTCCATCAACCAGCTAAACCAGGGGATATGGGTAGACCATCTGAGGGGTTAATTATTGCAATACAAATCAGTCAAGGCTGTAGGAGCTAATTGCTAATTTAACTTTTGGGATCTTGGCAGTTGCAATGCATTCTCCAGAGCTGTGTGTGCCCATCCTCCTGGTACAAAAAAGTTGTCTGGTAAATATCTCACCAGTTGACGCCAAGGGGGGTAGAAAACACTATTATCGGGGGCTTATAACATTTCTCATTCAGTACATGTTAAGAAAACACGGATTTTCAAGAAAACAAATACTATGTAAAAATGTTCCTTTTAACCTTCATTTGCTCTAAGTATAATGCAGAGGCCAACGTCACTGATGCATTTTGGACCTCAGTCCTTCATCAGTGCGATCTCTACAAAATAAATGTAATACATTTGGTTTAGCACATATTTAACTAAATGTTGTGAGTTCTTACACAGATTATAAACTCTAACGTGAAATTGGCAAAGTGGCACTACAGTACCTGGTCTCTATCGGAAGATTCTAAGAAACCTCTGGTCCTTGGGCTTCTTAATGCGATGAACTCGTGGTGTGCAACCTACAATGGAAAAGTATGTGTATGAGCCTAGTGCACTGTATGTAGCTGAGAAAAGCTGATCTATCTGAGTATAGGCTATGGATATACAACACAAATAAAAAGTTATTATAAACCAACCTAGTGTTGGAGTACGCGCTCATACCATGTTGGAATAACGTAGATCAAAAATAGGGATTGTTGCCACAATAAAACCACTTGTGGCAAATAACTGTGTGTGTAATGGTTCTGGTTCTCACGTAGTCTGTCTCACATTTTAAGGGTTCCACTCTGTGAAACATGCAGTCAATATTATAACAGGGCACGTTGAAGTTCCCTAGGCATCTGGTTGGTGAAATGAAGTGAAGGGACTGAGGCTATTGGGAAGGAAGGCTCTTACCTGTGGTGTGCGTGTGAAATATGGTGAACATGGACCTGTAGAATTCCGTAATTGGGAGTATCCTAAAAGTGGTAAAAAGAGGAGAGGAAAAAGTTTACGTGCTGACAGATGATTACAATCCAGAATAAATTTGAATAAGCTGATCATCAGAAAGCCCAATAAGAATAATCACAGAGACAGGTTACATGTTCAGGATAGTACAAAACAAGATTACATGACAAGTGCATCACTGTGATGGCCTGAAATGGTGTATGTAGTTCAAGAAGTTACAAACAGTGACATGATGTTGGTCAATTTCCACCCGGTCTGAGGTTCAATTGTCTACTGATTTTACACTTAATACGCTACACTGGATATATGCACTGTGTCTGACACACTATGTCCCGAAGGAATGAGATAGAAGGGTACTGATGGTAACCAAAATAGAATATCTCAAGTGCACAGAGTTCCCTTGTGGTACATGCATACATGTTAGGGCAATTCAGATAATAGAGTTTATTTTTTACATGTTCGTTATTGTTATGCACAGGTGCTTGGAAAGCCCATTAGAGAAAACAAAAAAGGTCAAGTTCTTCATATAAACTATGGGGAGAAACTGTGTCAAGTTTATCTATTCAAAAGGCATCTCTTTGTTGTGATTCTTTAGCAATATTCATATTGTGACTTTTGGTATTCATAACTTCCAAGATCTGGACTTTGATTTGTGATAGTTGGTGTCTTTCTTGTTGCACGTATCGAGCCACCGGAGATTGTAGGTTGTTATTCCTAGTGTTGGATTTGTGCCCATTCCATCATATTCTAGCTTTACAGCTAGTTTAGCATATGTACAATAGACCACAAAGACATTTAATGTAGTAAATGTTGCATAGTTTTGAAGCTTTATTTTAGCCCCTGTTCTGGGGTGAGTAACTGTATCTCCTTGGGGATGTTATTACAGTTATTACAAGACATACAGGGGAACGTAATTATAGTAATAATAATAATAACCCTTCTTATTGGTTAGTTGAATCCTTGTTTCCTTTGGATGGGTTCTCACTAACAAATCTCTGAAATTGCTGCTTCTTTGGAAAGCAAAAATGGGCTTCACTTTAAATAGGCCCTGAAGCTTGTTGTCCACTGTTAGATGTTCCAGTGCTTAAGTATATTTCATTTAATTCTGGGAGTCTGTGTTCTGTATTTACTCATGAACTCTAATTGTTTGTCCTCTGTAATAACCTTAGTTTTTGGTGTTAGTACGGAGGCATGTGTCTTACTAGCCACTTTGTTTCTGGCCGCGGTGAGTTCCTCTTCCGTGTATCCCTTCTCCTTGAATTTCTGGAGCATCTCTTCCTTTTCTCGATGGTATTCTTTGTCCAAATTGACTATGCATTTGACTCGTACGAATTGACTGTAAGGTAAACCCTTTATTGCGGAGGTAGGGTGCAAACTCAATCTATGACGCATGTTATCACTGTCTGTAGGTTTATGACATAACGTGGTATCGAATCCAGGGGTATTTGGTGTGATCTGTACATCTAGGAAATGGATGTCAGGGCTTTAAATCTCATGTGTGAATTGTATCCTTTTATCTATGAGATTGAGGTATCTTAGAAAGGCTTCCAATGTCTATAAGCAATTGGTCCAGACCATGAAAATATCATCTATGTAGCAGCCGCAATGTGTGATCTATTTGTGAGACACAGGAAGTTTGATGATGTGCTTGTCCTCAAATTTTAGCATGAAGGCATTTGCATATGCTGGGGCAATAGTGGGCCCCATCGCGGTTCCACTGGTTTGTAGATAATATTTACCATTAAGTTTAAAGTACGCATACTGAGAAATAAACTCTAGGAGGATTATTATCCACTCTTTAGATGCGCCAACTTCTTCATGCAAAAACAGCCATTCAACTGCGTGTTGTCCCAAGTTGTGTGGAATCGATGTGTACAGGCTGCAGACATCAATGGTGACTAAAATGTTGTTCTCTTGGATAATGATATTCTTGAGCCTGTTTAAGAAATCAGTTGTATCCTTTATGTATGTCGGGTACTTCTGTATGATCAGCTGTAAGATTCTACCTTAGAGAGAAAATAAAAATGAGGAATTTTGGGATAATCTTGTAAAAGAAACGTGCATGTTTTTTCATTAATCCAATCGTTCTCTAGGGCCATGTCTAGAACAGCCTCCATATTTTCGGTGATTTCTCATGTTAGGTTAACGGGCAAAAAGTTGGTAATACTGGCATCTTTAAGTTGTCTTGAGCATTCGTCACCATAATCTTCCACATTATGGATCACCAGTGCACCACACTTGTCGGCTGGTCGAATGACAATATGTTCATCTTCGTAAAGATTTCAGATAGTTCCTATTTCTTTTGCATTCAGGTTCTTGTACTTGGATGGTTTATATGATACTTTCTTCAGATCTCGCAAGAGTGTTGTCAGGAGCACATTGATGGTGCTATACGGTAATGGAGGAAAGAAATTGCTATTGGGACTGATCTCAAGATGTTCAGTAGATGGTTCATCTGTTTCCATAGCATTCTATGCAAAGAAGGCTTTCAGTTTCATTTTGCGGTTTAAATATCTCAGTTTTGGTGTTGAAAAAACTGGTACCATAAATTGGTACAAAACGGAGTCCCTCCTGTAGGATCTCGGTTTCTGGTTGGCTGAGGACATGTCTGGATATATTAATGACTAGGTTTTTCTACTCAGGTACCTCGCCTCTGGTTTCTGGGTTACTCCTTTTCCTGTTGCCCCTCCAGGTTATTTTCTTCTTGCGTCGGTTCCTAAAAAAAGTTGTTGTGGAGGTGTGGTGAAGCATGTATTTGGTCTCCTTGTGAGATGAGTTCCATTAGTCAACGAGTGTTCTTCTTCTGTGTCGCCCATTGGTGGCAGAGATGTGGAAGGTCTTGTTTGGGCATCTGAGTCGGAATTGGACTGGTATGTTAAGTATCTGTGTTGAAAAAGTGTTCCTTGATTCCTATATTTATCCATCCATGAGTAAACTTTGTTGTTAAGATAATCATACGTATACCGTTTAAATTTGTGAATTTTCTTATTTTCCAATTCTAATTTGTTTGCTTCCAGTTTGGTGTTAATGTCCTCTAGGGTCTTGCTTACTTCGTCAACACATAAAGATGATGATAATCCACTTGTAATGTTGTCTATGTCTTTGCAGTAAACAATAGTACTTTGTTAAAGTTGTTGCATGTAGTTTGTGGTTTACCTCCTTCCTGATAAGGTATTGAATTTGTTTGAGCTTCCTAGCTGGATCTATTAAATTAATGCTAGATCCTGTATCTTTAATTAAATTTAGCATAGCCTCTGCTTCGACAGGAGAAAACCTGGATGTGTGTGCATGTTTATTAGTAATATTTGATATATCTTCATAAGACATTACTAAATGTGTGCCTCCACCCTTAGTTTAAAAGGATACGGGTAGAAAGAGGTATGTAGGGTGGGCACTACTTAGGTTAATTTATTTGTTGTAATGGTAGAAATCAAAATTCATCAAAATCTTAAAAGCATCAATCAGAGTCTTGATATACACATTATCGATCAAGAAACCTGAAGCAAAAAAGTTGTCTGGTGAATATCACTGCATACCTGTTTACGCCAAGGGTGGTACAAAACACTACTTTCGGTATCTTATAACATCCTCCTGGTAGACATTTATTGCCATTAAGTGACAGCTGACCTGGATGATTTCCTAAACAGTCTGTGACTGTGTATGTCAGATTGGAAAATGTTAAACAAGAGGGGGTTGATTCTGGTTGCTGGAGATTTAAATGCTGACTGCCCTGACACCCTATTAGAAGACGTTTTTGGCTGTGTTAATGTTGAGCCTGTCCCTAAGAGTTTTAAAGCATTGTCAGGATTAAATTGGGTAACCACTATGAGGTCACTGGACTTACGCATGATCAATGGGGTCAACCATTCTACGGACAAACGACTAGCTACATGGCATAGAGGGGCAAGTTGCTCAATGCTGGATTACATCTTTGTGGACCGTCTCCTACTTAAGGCCTTCAGTGAAATCTCAGTTGTGGAGAATAAACGGAGTATGCTGAGATAAAGCTAAATGGTCCAGTGAATCTGACTGTTAATAATAGAAGGAAAACTTTGAGATGGACTCATGGAGCCCCAATGAAGCTGAACAAAGCACTTATGGACCTCTTGCATAATTCAACATATGAATGGAAACTAGCCTGTTTTCGAGTGGAGGAATGTGCAAATAGTATGTCTCTCTGCTTGTCTAATATGACAGTGGCCCGTCCTGTTACACAGAAAATCACAGTGTGCCCTTACACCATTATAATGAAAAATTTGTCACAAAAAACAGTTATTCATAAGACCGATTAGGTCAATAAGGAATGGGTCAGGTGAGCAAAGTATAAAAACTTGAAAATAAATATTTTAGTGTGGTGGACAGGGAAAGTGTTCCTTGGACAGGGAGCCTGTCCCATGTAGTCCCTGGTTACAAGAAGGGGGATAGGAGAGACCTGCAGAACTATCGACCTATCGCCCTTCTAGATGTGGAAAGGAAGATTTTTGCAGGTGTTCTAGTGGGTCATTTAGAGAGGTGGGTAAGGTCCACTATTAGATTAGGCTGCCTGTAAACAGGCTTTCGCTGTGGACATTCCACTAATATAAGCGGTGCGCTCATGCCGGAACTTCAAGAATACGCTTGGAGGACGCTATGGCAAACAGTTTTAGTTGCATCAATAGACCTATCTGTGGCCCTTGGCAGGGTGGACCATGGGAGGCTGTGGTCCAATTTGGCAAATTGGGGGCTACCTATAGATCTCCTACATTTGATTATTTGCCTACATGTAAAACAAGTATTCACGTACGATTAACTCAAGCAGGGGTCTGTCACGAAGCAGGGATGCGTGTTTGCTGCCTGCCTTTTTAACTTATGTGTCTCAGACATTGGGGAACCTCTGAACCCGGCAGCGTTAATTCCGCCTATCTTCAGTGAGGTAAAAACCTCATGGATGGCACATGCAGATGACTTTCTGCTCTTCGATTGATCAAAGATAGGTATGTGCAGACTCCTAATAGCCTTTACTAACTATGCTAAGGAGAATGCGTTCGAGATTAATCCACAAAAAACAAGGGGCAGGAAGTATGAGGGAGGCAAATGCTGGTTATAGTGAAAAGAATTGGAAGAAGTTTCCAGTTTGACATATTTAGGTTATTATTTTTCCTCTCGACCCAAGTTCCAAGACATACAGGCATTAATAATTTGGAAGGCGAAGAATTTGACTAACCAGCTGAGCCTGATCGATAAGAGATATTGAAGGTTCTCTATTAAGGCCAGCCTACAATTTTATGTGCAGAAGGTTATTCCAAAGTTGATATACGGGTTGGAACTTTGGCCAAATAACTTGCAACTCCGGCTCGACACAATTGAGGGAAAAATGTGGAGGTTTGTCTTGAGAATTCCCAATGCTATCCCTGTAGCAGCCTTCAGATATTAATTAGGGTTTCTTTCACTTACAGTTCGTGTGCAGTGGCAGACTCTGTACTTATATTACAAAACCCTTACATCTGAGCAAGGCACATTATACTCAGAAGCCCAATTTGCATTGGATAGACAGACAGGGTCTCGATCAGTAGGCTTCCTAGGCAAGTGGGCTTAACGGTAGACTTTTAAAAAACTAACGCTGGGGAAGGTTAAAGTGGCCCTGTACAAGCACATTTGGATAAAGACGGTGTACACCTTTCATGGTTTTGGTTCTCTTCAACACTTGTCTTATGAATACAAGAGGAGAGTAAGGGTAGGCCCTTACTTATTAGTCTTTTTGAATAAATATTTTCGTTACATGATACTCCATACAAAGGAGATTCTGATAAGGCGGTGACTTCCTGATACCTCAAATTCATCTTGTAGACATTTTAATGACAATAAGGTTGTTGAGAATATCAGACACCTGTTTGTGGATTGTCCAGCCCTACTGTTTGAACTAACATATGTTAATAGAATTGTAGGTGCTGTTAATAATTGGGACCTAAATGACATGTGGAAAAGATTGTTAAATCCAACTTCGACCGCTGAAGGGCTGGCAATAGCTGCATTTGTAAAAACATGGAAAATATCAACATCAAATGAAATACCTTAATGTTTTGGGCTGGTGGACCGCTTTTAGAATTGTTTATGAGATCCTCATTCTTTGGATACAGGATGAGTCAGAACGTTCAATGGTTACTTTTTAACATGTGTACTATTATATGAGATTTTAACATTTGTATTAATGTATGGATTTTTATGTCTGTTTTTTATGATTGCTCTGATTTTCTGCTGTGTATCGGTTTATTGTTGTTTCCCTTTTGTAAAGGTTCGGAACAAACCAAATACAAAAAAAATAATAATAATAATGTTGACATGCGTGAATCAACCCCATGTTAAAATTTTCACAAGTACAGACAGACATGTTTGAAAAGCCTATGTGTAAGTCACAAAGAAAGCAAATATGTACACTTAACCTGGTGGCAAAATAAATCCTCACTAGACCAAAACGTCTATTTTAATTTAAATGAAAAAACTTTCATTTTTCAATTCTTAAAACTTGTATTTAAAACATGTTAATTTGTTTAACCAGCGTACACGTGAATATGATTAGTTGAACCAGCTGCACTTCTCATCCTTGCATGTGAATGAAAGCATATTAGAAAAATACACTCACTACTTGCCGTTTTATCGTGTGGGCCCTGCCGGCTTCTGGGCGGGATGTTGCCTCATCCCCATGCATGATGCGTTACCTCCCCTTAGTCAGGAACGTGTTGCTCAGGTTGTCAAAATACCAGAGATTCTAAGAAATGAGCAAAGGATACATTGCAGCTGGTAGTGACCATGGGAGTCAATGTAGTTCCAACGTATTTTTTAAACCTGCTTTAGCCAACCAAGGATTTCATCCCAGACGTGTAACCTCTGTGGGCTAGGGTCACCCAAAGGCTACCGAGCAATGAGAAACACATCGTTGATGCCACTGCCTATTTAATGACATCTAGCTGCCTTTACATGCTCATGGATATATACACACATTGCACTTTCTTGATTGTACGTGTATGCAGATATATCATTGGTGTTTCCAATGTGTTGAACTGCTTTTCTCTGTTCATACGATATATTGTTGTAATAACTTACTTTTCTTAACATTGTGCCTGCTACTTCAGCAGAGGCTGTTCAGAATAAACTGTTTTACTATTATCCAAACTGAACTGTACTCAATGTACTGACATCAGATAGCTAAGGGCTTGAATCAGGCCTGCTGTGATCCAAACATGTGACGTGTAAGCGAAATCTGATTGCTGTATTGTGCAGTTAAATCTCCTATATTGCTGGCTTGAGTAGAAGCCCAGTTTATGAGGCCTGAGTCGTACAGATGTTGACTGGCACTGGCACAAATGAAGAGAGGCCAGTAATTAACTCAGATGTACACCTGCTGCTACCTTAAATCTGGTTTGCAAAGAGTATACTGTTTCACTGGAGCAAATCTGGAGATGCCTTGAACATCTTTGAGATGTTCACATGCAATTCACACAAAATTGCTCACGTCTGTCTCAAATCCTTTAGAATCAGATCCTATGGCCCTTTGTTTGTATTAGTGTCATATTTTCCATGTTTCAAGACCTTGTTGCAGGGGTGTTTATAAAGAGTTTCATGTTTGATCGTCTATGCCTTGTACGCTATTAAACTATGGATTCTCTTCTCACGAATAGTTGGTTACGAACATGCATCACACCCAGCTTTAGTGCTACAACAGCAATGACTGTATTTGGTCTAGTAGTCCATTGTAATGTGCGTTCCTTTTTTGCAGGATAACAGTTTCTGCTATGTGCTTCATGGATTTTAGCAAGTTTCCTCTGGACACGCAGAACTGCTCACTTGAATTGGAAAGTTGTAAGTATACATAATAAAGCATTATTCCGTTCCTTAAATATTTAGCAACAGTTCAGTACTTGCACAATATTTATTTGATGTTAACACATGTGTTGGTCTTACATTGTTTGCATTGCTTAAAGAAAACGAACTTGCACTTGTCTGAATTTCATTTGCAGCACTGCATTTGATAACACCTTTACAGCAATAGTACTACACATATTTTTTTACAATAACAGTAATGTCCTACTGCATTTGTTTGCAGAATATAACCAGCTAGTTTGCACTCTTGCTCATAAGAGATTTGCCCGACATTCACTGTCGCCATGGGCAAGGTCAGTCAGATAAATAAGGTAAGGTAAAGTTTGATCTAAAACATACTTAAGATCCCCCTGAGTGGATCTGCATTGAACCCACAGAACAAGTTGTCTTAGCTTTTGTTCATTCTTGGAAGAGGTTTTCTTATATTGTTTTCAAAGAGCTTATATTGTGGTGTATGGTTAGATGTTTGCTTCAATGGTTCTGTTATGCAGCAGTATTTATGCGTTCTATTAGAATATACTTACTGTTTGATTTTTTGAAATTGGATATATTTTTTTCATGAGTTTGGTAACTGGAGTACATATTACGTTTTCAATTTCTGTGATAAAAGAAAAGAGCATGTTAGTGTATGTATTTTATAAAGACATTGCATAATAGACATTTCAGCTTTTTTTCGACCCTCATCTTTAGTAGTTTACAAACCAGTGTACAGTGCAATTTGCTCAGTTGCTGTGTTTGTTTTTCAAATCATTGGGTCTGTGGGAAAGAAAATCCATGTCGGATTAAAAAACCTTTTTTTGTTATGCTACAGTCTATTTGTTTGTTTGTTTTCAGTGTTCACTTGTTGTTTCTGGCTAATGTTCTATCTGTTGATTGATTGATTGATTACCTGGGCCTGAAGGACAGAGGGTGGCCAGGTGCACGGTGCCAAGAGAGAACAGATCAGCAGGGGAGAGGGGGGGCGAAGGCAAAAGAAAAGAGGAAGGTCTTGGGGTGCTTCCGTAACCGGAGATGGTTCTCCTCAAGTTTTAGAGGTTCCATGTGATAATATTGCCGCAACAATATCGCCATACAAACATTTCGCCAGATTTTTGCGGTGTTATTACCCCCTGGAACCTGCGGGGGACACCCCCGCAACTCCCATATATTTTAAAAGGGAGCGGAGGACACCCCCGCAAACCATCCATCCATTTACCCATAAATTATCCCCACCAAAAATATCGCCTATGGCCGTTCCCGACGACCATATGTACGGCGATATTTTTGGTGGGGATAATATTACCTGATACCGTTTTAGAGTGGCAGGGAGGCTGTTCCAGAGGGAGGCCCCAGCCGAAGACAGAGATCTACCCCCAGCTCGTTTCTTAGAAAAACGACTGACCCTGAGGGAGTTGGAGGTAGAGGAGCGAAGAGCTCGAGAGGTTAGGTATTTGCGGAGCGATAGCTGAAGGTATTTTGGACCCAGGCCCCAGAAAGCTTTGTGCACAATGCACAGGGTTTTGAATTTAATCCTTGCATCCGCTGGGAGCCAGTGGAGAGATTTCAGAGCTGGAGAGATACGATCCCAGGGCTTGAGGCCAAGGACAAGTCTTGCAGTCCTGTTCTGGATTAGTTGCAGAGGGCGGAGAGTAGAGGCAGGCAGATTTAGAAAGAGGCTGTTACAATAGTCCAAGTTAGAGAGAACGAGAGCTTGGGATACCATGAGCTTCTGGGGGAAGGAGAGGAAAGGCAGAGTACCTGAGAGGAGTTGCAGTCAGAAATTTGACTTTTTAGAGACCTCAGAGATGTGGGCGGAGAAGGAAAGGGTGGAGTCAAAGATGACCCCGAGGTTCTTAGCCTCGCAGGTGGGGGTAGATTTTGCAGATTTTTTGGAGCAGTTAGACATCTGTTGGCATATTCTGTCTATTTTGTGTTATAATTTAGTGGTATTCATTTATCTGTTTGGTTGTTATAGAATCTTGGGACAATTAGATACCTGTTGGTGTTTTCTAACAGTTTATAGTTTTTTAATTGAAGTTTTGCTAATGTTTAAGTACAGATTAGTTATTACATTTTGGTTTTAAGAAGATTAAATAAGCGTTTGTAAGATTTTCTGGTAATCTCTGCTTAAGAGTAATGGTACTATCATTACATTTGAACCATCAACATTTCTTTTTTATATATGCAGTGTAGTGACATGCATTGGTTGAGGCTCCTGCGTGGTAGATTATACCTATTGTTGTGAAGGTTTTATTACCAAGTGATACTTGACCGTGTGTGAATCCGGTCAGCTTGCAGTTGTTTTTGGTACCATCTGCATTGTAACGTAGAAGCATTAGTATTACGTAGTTACTATGTGTTTGTATTAGTAAGGTGGAGTGATTATCTGAATTGCAGGTAGTACATAATCTACCATGGTTTGCATTTTGTACAAGTTGCTGAAATGGAACGGATTCACAATTAGGTACGGATACATACACAAAGCGCTCATTAGGGATTTGTTCCTGTGTCACATTGTTGCAGAAAGTGCATGTATATTTCCAAATGTATGAAATCTGGAAGATTTAATTTATAGTTATGTTTTTGTTTTCCAGTATTTGTAGTAAGTACATTAGAAATTCTTGTGGATCTTCTTGTGAGTTTATAGTGAATTTCACCATTCCAGCACAGCAGTCCAATTCTTGTCTTATTCCATGAACACTATACGTGTTGTCAGGATTGTTTGTTGCGTTTCTATGAAGGACTAACATTTGAAAACACAATTGGTCTGTACTGTGTAAGTAAATGTTGTCAACAATTTGTGGCAATTGAAATAGAATATTCATTGCTACATTTGCGTAGCAATTTACACCAGTTATATTTGAAAATTTGAATGGACCAGATAGTTCTGTGTCCAAGTCATTTTTTCGGAGTGTGTGTTGCTTCTATGAAGAAGTACCTGAATTACTTTGAGTAATAGGTTCTTCTTTGGTTGTGGTAAATGATGAAGTATCAGCTTCTTTTACTCTCTTTGGAGGATTTGCAGTCAGATGCTGTTGCATTTCTGTTTAAATTAGTTTTCTTTAACAACGTTTTCCTTTTTGTAGAACAGGATATGTTTTTAGATGGGGGTGTATAGTGAATGTAGTCTATTGTATTCTAAAATGCAAGGAGTATCAGCGTTTACTTTACTTGCATCAAAGTTGATTAGAAATAGACCGTCAAGTGTACCTAAGCGTGATAGTGCTACCTAGCTCATGCTTTCTTTAAAGACTGTGTTACCAATATCTATCAATGCTTTGTCTAGGGTAAGACCTTGTGATTTATGAATGGTGACTGCATATGTTAGAGTTAGAGAAAATTGTTCTCTGCGTACATACATGTCTTTGAAGAGAAGGAATCGAGCTGTTGAACACCCTATCCTTTTTACTTCTGATAGTTTGTCAAAGAGAATATTGACAAACTGAAGAATATTGACAAACTGAATGTTGTTGTCACGTTTGAAAGCCAACAACTGTACCCAGTGCTCCATTAACTAGTCCTTGCTCCACGTCAAGGTTACGTTTAAGTATTACTCTACAGTTTAAGGATAATTTTAATATTTTCTCCAAACCAGCTGTGTTGCAGATAGAATTTCCTAAGGTATTTAGTCTTGTTGTGGCTTGTTGACACATGGGTAGTGTCATACCATGTACGTCCAGTTTTTCTGTGGAGCAAATTTCAATTATTGGTTGCATTTCTTTTTTCAACATTGTTTCATTGAATTTGCAACAGCTTGCAAGAGTTGGCATTAAGGACATACAATTGACATTTTTGTGTGCTAATTGTTCCATAACATCAGTAGCACATGAGTTATCGCCATAAAGTGCATGGATGTGCCGGGTTTTTAATATTGCTTGTGCTTCTTGAGATAGTACACCAACTCTAATACTTTTAAAAATGTTGGCGTAAGTGAGGTCTGCAGATTGGTGCATGTTTTCTGCTAATTCTCTGTATTGGAAATGTTGCCAAAGGTTGACATTTCCTATGCTGCCAACAGTTTTACGGCAGAGTTTGTGTCCTAAGGTTTTAAAAATAGGTTCACCTTTCACTGGTGTCAATTGAAGAAGATCTCAGAAAACAATAATGTCTTTTCCTCCAAAAAGATCTTCGTAGTTTGTTTTAAGTACTTCTTGCAATTTGAGGTGAATCAAAACCACCATTAGGTTAGAGACCATGCTCACTTCATCTATTAGTAGTATTTTCATTTGTTTTAACACTCTGCGTAGTTCCATTGCAGCTTCTGTAGAAAGTTTGTAATAGTCTAATTTGTTTTGGTGTTCTACTGGAAGGAATAATAATCGGTGTAAAGTGACAACGCCTATGTTGTAGGCAGCTAAACCTGTGGGGGCAGTTACAACAGCTGACAGTTTGTTGTTTGTCAATTGTTGAAGGAACTTGCTGATGATTTTGATTAAGAATGTATTGCCTGAACCAGCTTCACCACTGACATATAATAGTATAGGTTTGTAATTTTGGCAGGTACATTGTTTATTTTCATGTTGTACACCATGTGCAATTTCTTTTGTTACTTCTTCAAAAATGGTGTGCTGCTCTTTGTTCAGTTTTCATTGTAGTTCCGCTCTTCAGGCATTACTGTTGTGGGCCCCTGAGCCCGTTTTCACGCCTGTTTTTCTAACTTATCCACAGCCTACAAAATTGAGGTAATTTATTTCCTAATTTATTCTCTTTTAAACAACAAGCGCAACTTTACTCAAATTTTGGAGTTCGCTCCCATTATGCTTTTAAATTTAATTTTATTTTCTTTCATGTCTGCTTCCCCACAGGGTTAAACTGTTGTGAGGTTCTTTCGCCCTGAGGAAGGCAACTTTCAACTATGTAAAGAAACTATGGCCAGACAGGCGGCATTTCAGCCGAAACGTTGTTGTGATGATGTCAACCTTGATTTTTCTTGAAATATTTTTTTGACACCTACACGTAGGCAGACCTTTCATTAGGAATATTGGAGTTAGAGTTTGAGAGGATACGGTTGTTCTGTGTAGAGAAGGAAGAACTGTTTACCTTAAGAACCGTCCATATATCTTCTCTCCACTAGTACTCCATTACTTTTTTACTTCTTCTTTGTGACTTTACAACAAAGAAGAACCTATTTTAAAAAATATTTTTTTCTGCTTCTCAAAAAAAGAATAATTGATTGTTTTCTGTTCTTTAAACAAAATTGTGAATTACAACTGTGAGTGTTTTAACAATTTCTGTTATACTTCTTTGTTATTACAACCTTTATGCTCATCAGGATTTTCTTTGTCTAAATAATAAACTTTTCAAATAACTTTCTAGAAATTTGCCCTTTTTGTTTTCAGAGAATTTCATAAAAATGCATGATACCAGAGTTTGGTACTTTTTTGAACAATTTAATCATGTTGATTTTGATACATAGCAGTAAGGGATCTACGGTGTTATTTTGGTCTTTTGTCCCCTCCTTTTCTGCTCATGGGGCAAATCCCCCCCCTCTTTCTTTGTTTGCAGTTTTCATTGTAGTATATTTAAGTCTTCTGTATCCTCTTCATAGTGTTTTCTACTTCTGTCATAGCTAATTCTACCTCATTTGCTATTCGTTTTTTTTTGTACGGGGGTTAGTCCTGTCCTCATACATTTATACTACAGTGAATTATCGTAGTAACAGTTCTAACACATCTCCATATTAAGGTTAGAACATCTAGATAAGTATGCATCATTGGAGTAAAGTGCAAATCCAAATGCTGGAAAAACAATTGCAGTGTCCTTTATTAATTAGGCCGCATGTTTAGGCATTGATAATTCAATGTGGATAATGGAAAATTAAAAAAAGAAACATAGAGAATCAACCTTGTCACCAACTTTTGTAAGTTGTATAAAAAAAGAACACATATATTCCAAATATTTAGTACATATTTCAATAGCATTACATGTCCAGTGGTGACAGGTGGTCACTGAATTTGACCTGTTTTAGTGCATACAGTGCAAAATTCTGAAGTGACTTTTTAGAAATGTACCAACAGTTCAACAGAAAAGTACATTTGCAAAGTTAGTATAGTGTGTTTCCTCCACACTTCTATACTTGTGCTGTGTTGTATTGCCTGAGTACAGTGTTGCAAAATATTACATCATATTTTCCCACCTAGTGATGTGTTATCACAGTTACAACCAACATTTGCACAGCACAGTGCTTATAGCTTAAAGAAACCTAAAAATAGGGCCTGCTAAAGGCGACGTCAACATAAAGGTGGTATTGTAAATTCAGGTCATTGGTCTGAAAGGAGTGGGGTCAGGGCATGATGACATAGGATGTTTTGGCTGTAAGAGGGTAGCAGCCTTTTTCTGGGGCCAGGTAAAGCAGGTCTCCCTATGAATAAAAGCAATATAAAAAATATATTGTTGAATGTTCCAGGAAGTGGATCATTACTAAGAATGTTAAAAGGGTCTGTGAGAGGCTGCCCTGGGGGGTCTCCCTCCAGTCCCAGACACTGACCTTACACTTGACTGTTTTGGTTATGAGAGCTGGAACTCCCGAGGTTTGGTGCTTGGTGTCCTGGTTGATGTACGGTGTAGAGTATTTTGTGTGGTGATCTTAAATGGCAACACACGTACAGTGATTTTAGTCATACATGGCTGGAACACCTGACTATAGTTGTGTAATGTAAGAGAGTAACTGGGGTTACCTTGTAACTGCAGGAGAGCTGAGCGTGGTCCTGCAGTGCTCCCGTGATGAGCATTGTGCCTCGTTAGCAGTGGAAAATGTCCTGCCTCAAGGTCTGGGGGCTCAAGTTGTGAATCTGGGGAGCGGGAAGAGGAGACAAAGAGGCCAAGACTTGCTGTTATTCATGGAAAAGGCTGGGAGGATCAGTGGCTGGGTGCCAGCAAATGCTTGCCAAGTATGGAGGACTCACCTATAAGCCTCCGTGCGAGCCGCGCGTGCTGTGTCCACACTGTAAAGGAGCTGTGACGCATATATGTAATGCGCATGAGTGCGGGAATCGTGTCTGAGCCTCGCGCATGCGCTGTGGTGTTAATGCCGGGTCTCCAGGGGAATGGGGATGCGAATCGGGGCGCGGTGTGGAAGGGGCAGCTGGAAGTGGCAGCTGGGATTAGCTGAGGCTGTAGGAGACCCTGTGCTAAGTGTGGGACACAGGTGGATGGCAAGAAGGCGGGCATTGACTCCCTGGATGCCAGGTAATGTTAAAAATGCACTCCAGAACCAGGGCGCGGCTGGAGAAGGAAGGGAACACGGCTGGGGGTATCTCCGGCTGTGGTGTACGCTGGTGTTTGCTGACAAGGGGGTAGGGGGAAGCTGGCTGTCCTATAGCCTATACCCCAGAGAATGTGGAAAAAAGTAGCAAAGATGAAGTGGAAGGCCTCCAGGATGGGGTGGCCTTCAGTGCAGGGTTGACAGGGCAGGGCCTGCGGAATAGAAGCCCGGAAGAGCCAGGGGGCATAACCTGGGCTCCCGAGGGGCATGCAGTGCCCTGGACAACTGGAAAAGTGTTGCGAAGATCCATGGACTGGAGAGGAAGACTGTAAGCATGTACAGATATTCAAATGATGTGAGCTCATTGAGACCCTTCGAGGTGGTCTTCAATTTAAATATCCACCACGCTTCTTTGAAGTTTAAGGCATTGTTCCAAAACTTTAAATTGGAAAATGTGTACCCTTACCTCGCAATAGACTACAAAGATATCAAGGAAAAGAAAAGAATGGCCAGACAGTGACGCAAGCTCCTTTACAGTGTGGACACAGCGTGCGCGGCTCGCACGGAGGCTTATAGATGAGTCCTCCATACTTGGCAAGCATTTCCTTGCACCCAGCCACTGATCCTCCCAGCCTTTTCCATGAATAACAGTAGACTTCTTGGCCTCTTTGTCTCCTCTTCCCGCTCCCCAGATTCACAACTTGAGCCCCCAGACCTCGAGGCAGGAAATTTTCCACTGCTAACGGGGCACAATGCTCATCACGGGAGAACTGCAGGACCACGCTCAGCTCTCCTGCTGTTACAAGGTAACCCCAGTTACTCTCTTACATTGCACAACTATAGTCAGGTGTTCCAGCCATGTATGACTAAAATCACTGTACGTGTGCTGCCATTTCAGATCACCACACAGAATACCCTACACCGTACATCAACCAGGACACCAAGCACCAAACCTCGGGAGTTCCAGCTCACATAACCAAAACAGTCAAGTGTAAGGTCAGTGTCTGGGAGTGGAGGGACACCCCCCAGGGCAGCCTCTCACCTACCATTTTAACATTCTTAGTAATGATCCACTTCCTGGAACATTCAACAATATATTTTTTATATTGCTTTTATTCATAGGGAGACCTGCTTTACCTGGCCCCAGAAGAAGGCTGCTACCCTATTACAGCCGAAACGCCCTATGTCATTGGGTCCTGACCATACCCCTTTCAGACCAATGACCTGAATCTACAATACCGACTTTATGTTGACGTTGCCTTTAGCAGACCCTATTTTTAGGTTTCCTTAAGCTATAAGCACTGTGCTGTGCAAATGTTGGTTGTAACTGTGATAACACATCACTAGGTGGGCAAATATGATGTAATATTTTGCAACACTGTACTCAGGCAATACAGCACAGCACAAGTAGAGAAGTGTGGAGGAAACACACTATACTAACTTTGCAAATGTACTTTTCTGTTGAACTGTTGGTACATTTCTAAAAAGTCACTTCAGAATTTTGCACTGTATGCACTAAAACAGGTCAGATTCAGTGACCACCTGTCACCACTGGACATGTAATGCTATTGAAATATGTACTAAATATTTGAAATACATGTGTTCTCTTTTTATACAACTTACAAAAGTTGGTGACAAGGTTGATTCTCTATGTTTCTTTGTTTAATTTTCCATTATCCACATTGAATTACCAATGCCTAAACATGCGGCCTAATTAATAAAGGACACTGCAATTGTTTTTCAGTATTTGGATTTGCACTTTCCTCCAATGATGCATACTTATGTAGCTGTATTAACCTTAATATGGAGATGTGTTAGAACTGTTACTACGATAATTCACTGTAGTATAAATGTATGAGGACAGGACTACCCCCTGTACAAAATATCAATCTAGCCTTCACGTCCTGATCAACTACAGGCTATCCCTTATGTTACAAAAATCATTTGCTATTAGTGGCTGTCCCAGTGGTTCTTGGCTTCCTGTTACAGAAGGTTGACTACTGTTGGGAGTGTCCTTATCTAGTTGGGCCTGGAGTTATTCTTCGTGTTGCTGTTCATTGTGCAACATTGTTTTGTACTGCGTAAAGTTTACATCAGTGATAGTGCTTTCATTTGCTTTGAAAGCGTCCTTCATAGGAGTCATAGTTATCTAGTATCTCTTCTTCTTTTCTCCATGGTTTAAAAAGTTGTAGCAGGCACATGTAATATAGTTCTTTCTGTTGAGGATTTTTTAATGACAATTTGATATGATTAATTAAGCTTCGTTGGTAAGTTTCACTAAGCTGCCTTCACAATCTGTCACCCTATATCTACCTTTTTTTCATCGGGTTTTATATTATTTTTGTATGCAAAGTTTTGGGCTATGTGGTATAGACACATGGTTTCCAAACTGGTACTCCTGTTCGGGTAGTATGTGTCTAGTAAATTGTTTTTCAAAATGTCTTGGTTGTTGGGATCATTTTTAGCTATTGTTTCTATGTCTTCATATGATTTGAGAACTCTTTTTCTAGATTTAGCAGGACCAAGACTTAGACATACTATATTTTCAGATTTTCCATACAAAGCAGTACCGGTTAAACGATCTGCAGCTTCATAGGAGCCACATTCTCTATGAGAGAGCATTTTTATGCCTAAGCTGTACAATTTCTGAGATAGTGTTTTGTCTGATGATAGGTCATTCCAGAGGTCTTGGCGCTCTGTTTTTTCTGCTTTTGTTAAGTAGGCTGTAACATATCGTGCAACTGCAGTGGAATTGTCTGCAATGTACTGCACATCTATGTTTGCATTCCATAAGCGGGCAATGATTGCATTGTAATCATTGATATATTTTGATTCTTCTGTTCTTTTTATGTAATACGTGTTCTTAGGTGATTTACCTTTAACACTATGGCCCTCATTAGGACCCTGGCCTTAAGGGTTTAACGGCGCCCTAAAAGGTGTTGGCGCCGTTAAACCCTTAAGGCCTTACTACGAGGTCCCTTTGCAGGACCCGACCTTCACGGCTGGTCTAGACCAGCCGCTAAAGTAGGGGCCCGGAAAGGGACTCTCAAGGTAAGTACGGTACCGCACTTTGCGGTACCGTACTTACCGCCTTCCCCATTCCCATTATGCCCTATGGGGCAAAAATGGGAATGGGGAAGGACCATGGTGGCATGGGGAATTACCGCCCCGCCAACCTTGGAATGGGGTGGTAATTCCCCATTCCACCATGGTGGACTCCGGCATCGACCATGGTGCTAATAGCACCATGGTTTTCCGCCGGAGTCCTAATGAGGGCCTATGTCTAACTGAAGACATGAATGTTGTTCACTTCACCTGTTTCTGTAACTGGTCTAGGGAAACCAAAGCAGCATTTGGTGTAGTATTTCCCTTTGTTTTTGTATTTGCGACAACAATATTTGCAAAATTTGTGTCTTTGAAATTGTACAATTTTTGCATGAAGGTCACTATGTCTCGTTTGTGAAGGGATTTCACAAGTGACATATTTTTGGATGAACTGCAAAACAGTGGCATCACTGTCCTGACCAAATTTAGGAGCATCTTTAATCCATAAAAGCATGTGGATATGTGGTGCTTCTGTGGCTTGGTATTCTTTTCTCCAAAAGAAGTGTTGCACTTCTCCAAGAGGAGGAACAGTTTTATTACGAATAAAGTGTAGCATAGCAATGAAACGATGGTGGAAATATCTTGAAATATTAAGAGGATCTAGAGAGCAACGTTCTCCAGGTGTTAGTATATCTATGTTTGTTTTGTTTTTGTTTGATATGCGTAGGACATCATGTAAATCTTCCCATGCATATTCTGCACAACTTAATGTAACAAACCAAGTGGGTGGGCCAAGGTTTCTTATCATACAACGTACATCTCTGTGACGTTGGAACCAGTACTCTTTCATACCACGCATGTTAACAAACAGATTTGTAATGTAAAACCCCATCTTTTTCTTGCACTTTTTGTATTAATTGCATAGCTGACATATTTTGAAAGTGGGTTCCTGATTTCAATATGTGTGCATCTCCGTAACATAGAGTTGCTAGTTCACATTCAAAGAGTAGGTGGAATATGTATTCCACATTTTGTCTAAATCTGGGATCTTCAGAATACATTCGTAACGAGCGGTATTCTGAAGCTGTTATCTGAGTGGGTCTATCATCGTACCTTCCTCCTTTGCCAGTAGGAAAGAGTAGAGGAAAAGCATGTGCTTCTATACTTTTTCCCATATGCTCATTGGTGATCCTTTGGTTTGTCGCATTTGGTACGTTTCTAGTGCATCATCTATGGTGTTATTAGAGTGTAATGGATGAATTGTATAATGGTCTAAAATATTGGATACTGTAGCAGGATCTAGAAGTTCAAATTGACCAGTTTCTGGTGACTCTTGAATTATTTCAGTTGTTTACCCTAAGTTTTCTTCAATATTTATTTCTTTGTAGTATTCATTATTGTCTTTTAGATATTGCAAGGCTTCTCTAACTTTATGTAAGTCCACGAGTTGTTGTCAAATTGTTTTGTCTTTTGTTGGTACACCATTTACTAAGATAGAGAATTAAAGATTGCTCTATTGGACGTTGCACTACTAGAGTGTGCACATTTTCTTTCAGATCTAATGGTAAATAAACTACTTTGCCACGAATGCCTTTCACCAATTCAGAGTGTGGTTATTTTGCTGTTTTTGGTTGAAGGCGTATTATTGCTTGAAATATGATGCTCTCATATAAATTGAGTTGTTGCAAGGTTTTTGGTAATGGGAATAATTCCAAGTTATTTGTGATAGCACGTGAAGGAGCTTGGTTGTTATCAAGTTTTGTAGTTCAGTAACTGCAAAGTATTAAGGGGTCAGTTATTTCGTATTTGTTTTCTGCTACAAGGTAGAGAGCTAATTCAAACCATTTGGAATCTTCATTGTCTTCTATTTGTATGTTACGTCTATAGTTTTTGTGTTACTTTCGTAAAAAGTTCTGCGGCAACACACACACACATGGTTTGGTACTTCAACGGATGTACTTTTAAATTTTAGTATTTCTTTTTTGTATGTGTGTAGTCGAAGGTTGCCATGTGCAGAATTGTTGCTAGTCTGTTGTAAAGCTATTGCATTTTATAAGTGGCTTTCACTTCCAAAATATTTGCTCTGGATACGGTCGATTTCTTCTTGTAGGTCTTTGGGTGTACCATGTAGAAGAGTGTTATTTAAATTGGCTAGTTCTAAAGCAGGACTTTTAGCATAGTACAGTTTATAGACTAGCTTCCTTATAGTTGAATGATGTGTTGATATCATTTTGATATGATGGAAGGTGCTTTTGCAAATAGGTCCTGAAATGCAGGCTAATGAATGTCCTTGTAGTCCTGTGTATTTGCGCACTGGACAGGTATCCATATTTTGCAGCACTTTCATTTTGATTTTGTCTTTACCTTTCACATACTGATTGAGGAACTAGCGTAAAGATTTGAAAGATTTTTTGGGAATGTTACACATTGACGTGCATGGCCATTTGTATACTGGACGTTCTGGATCAGTTGAATGGAGAGGTAATTCTGAGTTTCCTGGGGATATTTTTGTAAGCAGTATTTCTTGTTCCATTAAGGTATTATGAATTTTTTCATAACCTCGTCCACTGCTATGCATGGCAATTGTGTTTGTTTGGTTTTGTTTGTATGCTTCTTCATTAAAATATGGTTCTGTGCTCGTGGTGTGACTCCATTCACCTCCACAGATATTTAAGAAGTCATTTTTGTTGACATTCCATTTATTGAGACTTTTTTTGTAATTTAGTAGTTAGTTTTGTTAGTGCTTTCATTCTGTTTAACACTAAAATGAATAACTTTCTTTTGAGAAGGATTGCACTGTCTATTAAAGCTTCTAAGATAGATTTTCTACGGTAGGTTTGAAAGGTTGTGCATGATTTGTCTCCTGTTTTTATAAGATTTTGAAGGACTCTGTGGCGGAACATTTTTGCTAAAATACTTTTTTTGGTATGGTTACTTGCTAGTATATCAAGATTTATAGGAGCACTTTTAGCAGTAGTGGTAGCCAAATTCTTGTTAAGCATTTTTTGTTTTGTTTTACATTTTGATAGAGGAGGCCAAGTTTCTGCACTAGAAGCTTGTTTTGTTTCGCTAAATGACTGTATTAGCTGTTTTGTTTGAACGTTTTGTAACACTCTGGTAGAGATGGATGCTTATTTTGGACACTTTTATTTTCATTAGCTCTATTTCTGCGTTGCTTTCTACAGACTTGCTTTTTGGTATGCATTCTTTGGGGTCTGTTGAAAAAAAAAGAAGGTATGTGTTGGGCCGTTTTGCAATGTATGTGTGCTGTGTGCATGAGGGTCTGAGTATGATGGGAAAGATGTATGTGGTGGTGTGTGATTGTGCATTGGGCAGTTACAATGAGTTGGGAAGGCTATTCTTCTATTTGTGTGTTACTAAACTGCGGTTCAGATGAGAGTAGAAAATGAGCTAGTGTTGAGGAGAAGCATTAATAGTAAACGTAATGGTATAAAATTAAAACAGTTCTTTGTTTTGCAGTACTAACATTGTAAGGGTTGAGTATGTTATTTGTGTTCCAAAAAACAGGGATTTGTGTGCCATTCTGCCTGCTAATCTCTGTTTAATAAATGGGGATTTGTGGGCAGAATGGTTCAGAAATCACTGTTTTTTTTTGGTGCGCAAATTACATGAATGAACCACACAGTGGGCCTCATTACACGGATGGCGGTAAGGATTTACCGGTACCAGTAAAATACCGGTACCGGTAAATCCTTACCGCCTTACTACGAGGTCCGTTTGAGGGTTGGGGAATTTAACGCCTGCTTTTTGCAGGCGTTAAAAACCAACCCGCAAAGGGACTTTGGTGCTAATTACGGTACCGCAATTTGCGGTACCGTAATTAGCACCTTCCCCATTCCCATAGAGCCCTATGGGGCAAAAATGGGAATGGGGAAGGGCAATGGTGGAAGGGGGAATTACCGCCCCGCCAACCTTGGAATAGGGCAGTAATTCCCCTTTCCACCAAGGCGGTGCCGGTATTTTACCGGCATGAACCATGGCGCTAGTAGCGCCATGGTTCACCGCCATCCGTGTAATGAGGCCCAGTGTCTTTGAGGAACAGCAAGAATATTAAGGTAGTATAGTACTTACTCTTTTTTTTGTGGAATGAGCAGGTTTCTTCGGATATGTTGTTTGTAGTTTAGATGCTGCTGATTTTTAGGAGGGTGGTCTTCACTGCAATTGTAAAAGAAAGAAGTTAGTAATTTTGTGTGTTAATAGCACTGATGTTAATGTAGACGTTGATTTTTATGTTTTTGTGGTAGTATTCTTGTTTGATATCTGAACATAGTGTATGCATGCATTTCATTTGACTATGTGCAGCCTTTATATTTTATTTACAATATGTTAGGTCAACATGCTTTGCAAATGAGTAGAATTTTAAGTGCATGAAATTCATTTGTTTTTTTAAAGCTGTGTTGTAGATAGCAGACAGGTTTGGAAGTGATAGTTGATTATAGTAAATGGGAAAAATTTCATTTTATAGGTAGACATGCCAACAATCGGGAGCCCTTGAGAGGGAGATTTCACCACAGCAATCAGAAACATTTATTTTTCTCATAGGATTGTATTGGGATTAGCATTAATTTAGGCGGGAGACAGTAAAAAATTGTGCGATTTTTCAATGAAAATCGGGAGTCTCGCGCCTAAACCCGGGAGGGTTGGCATGTATGTATAGGTTAAGTGGGAGACAGTAAAAAATAGTACGATTTTTTCAATGAAAAATTGGGAGTCTCACGCTTAAATCGGGAGCGTTGGCATGTATGTACAGGCTATGCAGGTTTAGTGGCATTACTCTGTTTATATGGATTCATAAGAGTTGTACATGTACTCTGAATAAAATTTGCATACCTGTAGTTTGTAATCATGCATGTGGATATGCATGGAGCTGTAAGTAGAAATCTTCCAGACTTGTACAGTAGTTTTTGTAGTACGTGCTTTCCAATGATATGAGACTTGTATTCAGAGTGATCAACAGTACATTTGAAGTGCGGAACTCTGATGATGGAGTTAGATGTAGAGGTCTCGGATGTGATTGGTGGATGGTTGTGTGACTGCTTAGCTGTATCCAATGAGGGAATGGCACTGTGAGTGATGTGGAAAGGGTAGAAGGGCTGGCTAAGAGTTACGTGCCGCGCGGACACCGCGGCTGTCCGCGGGTAGGGCATGCCACAACCAGGGTTTTCCAGCAAATACAGTATGGAAAGGGGACTGTAGGAATCAGCCAATCAGATGTTGATGTTGTGGATTTGTGTAGAAAGAGAGTGTGTGTAGTGAAGATGGCAAAGGTGGAGAAAGTCAGGGTGTTGGTGCTCGGAGATATGTTTGTCCATGGTTTACAGCAGTATTCTCAATGCAGGCATGTGGCAAACAATTTCGATGTTAAAGGAGTGGAGGTGGTGTGGAGCGCTGTGCCTGATTGCAATGTAGAGGGAATTCTACAAGTTTGTGACAATATGCGTAGGATGAACAGTCCCCGTCTGGTAGTTTTGTACTATGGTGTTTTCCATTTGGGCTATGTAAGTGCCCCTAATTTGTAGGCAGAATTGGAACAGTTGGTTCAAGCAGTAATGAACATCCTTCCAAATGTCAAAGTAATTTCTTTCTCGATTACTACCTAGGGCAATATGGGACAATAGTTCTGTTTTTTGTCCTTAGCAAAACATTGCTAGGTGTGCAATCAATTGAGGCATGTGTGTTTTCATGCTTAGAGCTGGTATGTTTTTCTGTAATAATGAGAATATTGATTCGAGTAATGCTGTTTATTTTGAAGAAGATGGTATTTCTTTATATTTTTTTGGAATGTAAGGGTTGCTTTGGAGAAGGTTATGTGAAGATTTTAGTTATAAAGTAAGAAGAAAAAAAAACAAAAAATACAAAATAACAGGTGTCTGTCAGGCATCTGCAAAGAAAACAAAAAAATGGCTCTTTTCAGAGCCCACCTCAAAGGGGAAATGGGGCACACTATTTAAATGAACATTCACCACGTTCAGATCTTCGATATGTCCGCGGACATGGAGGTAGTCTGCGGACAGCGCGTATTACATGCGGGGATTCTGGGGTGGAGAGGCATGCAAATGAGAATGAGCGGAGCTAGGGATTGGTCAGTAAAGTTTAGTGGGTGTGATGTGTAAGGAGACATTTTGTGAGAACGTCTTTTTCCTGAGAGAAGAACAGATAGCTCTGGCTGTGTGTTTTCGAAAACAGATTATCTGGATTTTGGGAGACTCATGGATACATTGGTTGGAGGTGCATGCAGAACATTGTGGAGTAGCTGCAGATCTTGGATTCCCTCATGTGGAAGTGCACTGGCATGGAGTGCATGGAATGAAGTGGCTGGACTTGGTACCTCTCTGTGCTACTTTGGAGACAGAGCATCATCCAGACATAATTATAATTCATTGTGGAGGGAACAGTTTAGGACATGTGTCTGGAATTTCTTTGCAATTTGCAATGAAAGAAGGACTTGAGAAGGTCATGGACATGTTTCCAAGTTCCCAAGTAATTGTTTCTCGTATTGCGCAAAGACAAATGTGGCTGCGTTCTTCTTTATTTGGTGCACAAATGGAGAAAGCGAGGCGCAATGTCAATAAGGCTGCTTGTGCTTTTCTAAGAGATGTTGGCATGTCCTCTTTTCACAATGAAAATATTATGTTTCGTAGCACATACATTTTTCGCAGAGATGGAGTCCATCTTACTTATGCTGGCAATCAGAATTTTCTGAGAAATTTACAAAATGCATTGCGACCTTTTTTGGAATTAGAGTGACTTATTTTGCAGTAGATGTTGATGATTTCAAGTTTTTCAAACACACAAAAACACCACCAAAAGGTTCTTTTCAGAGCCACCACTTCTTCCAAGAGAAAAGTGCATTGGTTTTGCTAGGGCAGCACCCCAAAATTTTATATGTCCTAGGACTGTCTGCGGACTTTCAAAAAATGCACAGGGCCCTGCACTGTTTATTTGACACTTCTATGTTTATTTTTGATCGACACACCAGAGAAAAGTAAATTACAACATACTCTTTCATGACAATCTGTGCAGCTCATTGATCATCTCCTCCCCCATCAACCCCATTCCCGTCCCCCCTCAGTTAACGTCCAAATCTTGCTCTTCTGTCCGTTGTATCATCTCCGTGCTCCTCGCCGTTAGAGCGTTTGCTACCGCTCGTGGCTTAAAAGTTAGTGCTGGATAGCTCTCGTCATAGTCTATTACTGGGGACCAGATGTTCGTGAAGCGGTGAAGGAGGCCTCTGTTTGCCGCCGTGATCTTTTCTGCGACAAAGATGTCCCAAAGTTTTAGCCACCATAGGATCATCAGGGGTCCCTCCGGCGATTTCCAGGTTCGTGCCACCATGATTTTAGCAGCCAGGAGGAGGTGAGTAAGGAGGGTGGCTCTTCTACCCAACCTTGGGTATATGCCTGGAAGCGGGGCTCCTAATAGGATTGATTCTGGCTCCAAGGGCAGCTTTATCCCAGTTGTGTCTGCTATGGTTTGTTTGTTTGTTTGTTTTATTTCTAATGCGCTCCAGACCCATAGGTAGACGGGCGCAGCAGGTAGGATAATGCGAAACTTATATTGTTACAGATTATACAGGATACAGTAAAAGTTATACATATTATACAAGATACAGTAATGGATGTTATAGATATTATACAGGTTATACAAATTATACAAGATACAGTAATAGTATACAAATGTGCAGGACCATCATCGTGCAGGTCGATGAGTTACATAGAGAAAGGTACGCATAACATATCGTGAGACAGAGGAGAGGGACAAGGGTCAGGTCTGGGAATATTATAAACCTATATCTAGTGGTCGTTGGAGATAAGATATTGGATAACATTCCTTCTGAATAGTGGGTACGGCTGATCTGCTCTTAGATTGTTGGGTAATAGATTCCAGGTTTTGACCGCCTTCACAGGGAAACTATTCCCACCGACCGTGGTAAGTTTAAATCTAGGTACTACCAGACAGTTAGTATTGGTAGCTCTGATAGGTCTGATGGAGGTTTTTTTTGTATTTTGTTCGTGAGGTAGCTTGGGGCGGCGTTGTTAAGAGCTTTATGTGTCAAGGAGATCATTTTTAATTGAATTTTGTGGTTTGTAGATAGCCATTTGTGTTGACGTCTAATGGTGGAGATGTGTGTTCTTTTATTTATGCCAAGCGCTGCTCGCAAAGCATTGTTTTGGAGCGTTTGAAGTTTCTGTATGGTAGATTTGTTGGTGCCACTGTAAAGGGCATTACAGTAGTCGATCCTGGAGAGGATAAGTGCTCTAGCCAGGATCATGCAACTGTCATTAGAGAGGAAAGGCTTGCCTGCTCTTATCAGTTTGCAGGTGTATGCGGTGGTGGAGGCCAAGGATTTTAGTTGTTTGTCGAATGATAGTGTGGAATCCAAGTAGAAACCGAGGGTTTTTACTTCCTTGGAGACCCTGATAGGATTTCCATCAATATTGAAGGAGGAGAATTCCTGACCTAATTTTTTGGTGTTCATATGTGTTCCCAGGATTATCAGCTCTGTCTTGTCGTCATTCAAGCACAAGCCATGTGTGGCCATCCATGCTTGAACAACGAGATATACCCTATTCACCAATTCCGAGGCCTTCCTATGATCCCCAGAAAGCGGGAGGAGAATCTGTGTATCATCTGCATAGTTAGTGTAGGTGATACCCAGAAGGTCTAGATCATCGAACAAGGGTTTGGTGAAGATATTGTATAGGGTAGGCGAGACACAGGAACCCTGGGGAACGCCACATAATATAGGGGTAGTGTCAGCTGCAGCCGATGGGGAGAAAACTCTCATTGTTCTTTCGCTGAGGAAGGATTCGAGCCATTTGATGGCCTCAGGAGAGAAATGGGCAGCAGAGTCCAGGTGTTTGCAGAGTACCTTGTGATCGACCAAGTCGAATGCTGCTGAGAGATCAAGTAGGAGCAAGAGTGCTGTTCCTCCTCCATCCCTCAGCTCGTCGACCTGTTTCTTTAAATCAATTAAGGCGGTTTCCGTTCCATGAAGTGGACGGAAACCAGATTGTCCTGCTCCTAGGAGCTTATACAGGTCAAGGTTTTTTTGTATCTGAATATAGGCAGCTTTGTCCAATATTTTGAGGAGGAATGGCACAGTGGTAATGGGGCGGTAGTTGGTTGGGATAAGTGGGTCTAAGGTCTGTTTTTTGAGAAGTGGGAGCACCCAGGAATGTTTTAAATTGGCTGGGATAGTGCCTGATGTGAAGGAGGCATTGATTAATTTAGAAATAAATGGTGAGAGGTCTCTGGCAGCGTCTTTTATTAACTGTGCTGGGCAAGTATTGCCCTTGCAGTTAGATGATTTGAGTGAGAGAATGATTTTTTCTACTTCTAGTGGGGATGTTTTGGAGAAGTGAAATTTGTTGTTTGCCTCTGGTGGGATACTATGTGTAGAGGTATTAGGGGAGTGCTGAAGGTTGAGCATATCTTTTTTTTGTTGTATTTTGGTTTGAAGTGTATTGATTTTATTTGCTAGCGCATTTTGAATATCTGTGCACCAAGTCTTATCCTTGGTAACTAAGTCTGGTGTGGCTATTGGTGACTCTAATTCCTTCAGTATGGCGAAGAGTTCTCTCATGCTAGAATTAGAGTTAGTGATACGTTCATCATAGGAATTCTTTTTGGCAAGGTTCACTTCTTTTTTAAAGTGAGAGGAGATGGAGGATAGTTTTGCTTTATTTTCGATAGAGGGACATTGGGCCTCATTACACGGACGGCGGTAAGGGTTAACGGTCACCGTTAATGGCAACGGTGACCGTTAACCCTTACCGCCGTACTACGAGGTCCCTTTGCGGGTTGGAGGATTTAACGCCTGCTTCTTGCAGGCGTTAAAATCCAACCCGCTAAGGGACCTCGGAGCTAATTACGGCATCGCAAAATTGCGGTGCCGTAATTAGCGCCTTCCCCATTTCCATAGAGCCCTATGGGGCAGAAATGGGAATGGGGAAGGGCAATGGCGGAAAGGGGATTTACCGCCCCTCCAACCTTGGAATGGGGCGGTAAATCCCCTTTCCGCCAAGGCGGTGCCGGTATTTTACCGGCATGAGCCATGGCGCTAATAGCGCCATGGCTCACCGCCTACCGTCTAATGAGGCCCATAGTCTCCAGGAATTTTCACTTTTTCTTTTTAGGAGTCGTAAATCTCTCAATTGGGGAGTGAACCATTTGTTAAGGTGCGCTTTAGGTTTGCTTTTTCTAAGTTTGAGCGGGGCGATTTTGTCCAGTGTGTTGAGCATAATCTTGTTATATTCTTCAACTAGAGTACTAGGGTCTAGATTGTCAGATAGAGCGTTTAAAGTGGGTAGGATGGCGGGGATGACTTTTTCCGCTGTAATACTCTTTTTGTTTCTGGTTAGACAAGGCGGTGCTAACAATGGGACCGTCGGAGAGGGTCTGGCTGTAGATAGGTTAAAGGTTACGAGAGAGTGATCTGTCCATGATTGGGGAGAGATGGAAGTGACAGAGGCTGTGCAGTTATAATCTGCTATCCAGTCTAGTGTTCTCCCTTTGGAGTGAGTGGGTCTGTTGACTTTCTGAAACAGGCCTGATGCTTTGATGGTATTGGCTATGTCTGAGGCTTGTTTGTCCATAGGGTCATTAAAGCCAAGGTTAAAATCTCCTAATAATAGAAGCTGGGAGGTAGGTTTAAGGTTGTTGGTGATCAGGCTATGCAAGTCCTCGTCGAAGGTACCGAGAGGACCTGGGGGTCTGTAAATTAGGTGGATGGTGAGGGTTTGTATGTTATTTATCTGGAATTTGACCGAGATATTTTCACAGGATTGTAGGATTAGAGGAGGGGATGTTCTGAGAGAGAGGCTCAATTTGGAGATGATGGAAATTCCACCACCTCGTGTGCCATCCCTATCTTGTCTTGTTATGGTGTAGCCTTCTGGAATGGCTAGCATTAGCGATGGTCCAGCTGCGTTATGTAGCCAGGTCTCGGTTACTGCCAGGAAGTCCAGATTGTGTTCTGTAATGAGGTTGGCTATGTCAAGGGCATGGGCGACAAGGGATCTCGCATTAAGGAGTGCTCCTTTGAGTACTAGCGTCTCTTTGGGCATGTTTGCTTGGCTAGGGGTAGTTAAGTTGGTATCTGAGGTCTTGAACTTTTGTGTTTTGATTGTAGTGACATTTGTTGTTACCGTCTGGTGTGGTTTATGTGGGTAATTTGTTTTTAGGTTGGTTGATGGTAGGGTTCTTCTAGGTGGTTCATAAAGTTGTGTGAGTCTTGCGCGAAGTTTAAGATTTCTGTCTAGTAAGGTGCGTGGGAGGGAGGTGAAGGTTTCACCTCTGGTACTAATATTATTTGGTGGAGAGTTGGTAGGGTTATTAGTCACTATGTTGGGCAACGTATGTAGGGCCGGGTCTGATATCGAGGCAGGAGATGCCATAAGGTGTTCTTGGGTCATGGTGATAAAACTTAGAGTAACAGCTATAATGCTGTAGTGCAATAATGGATGCAGCATTTTTAGTGAGTCCAGATATGTGCATGTGGGTGCTTTGGACTATAGGCAGGGTGGGGCATTCACTAACAAGGCACAAATGGATGTTCAGTGGTAAGGTGCATATGGGCGTTCAGTAGCGAGGCACATATAGGCTGGGTAGGGAGTTCACTAACAAGGCATAAGTGGGCATTCAATGGCAAGGTGCAAATGGGCGTTCAGTAGCGAGGCACATATAGGCTAGGTGGGGCGTTCACTAACAAGGCACAAATGGGCAATTCAGTAGCAAGGCACAGCTGGGCTAGGTGAGGCATTCGCTAACAAGGCACAAATGGGCAATTCGGTAGCAAGGCACAACTGGGCTAGGTGAGACATTCACTAACAAGGCATAAGTAGGTTAGGTGAGGCATTCACTAATAAAGCATACCTAGGGCGCAACAAGGTCCAACACAAGGCTCAGCATAGGTTAAATGTGGTCGAATGGCGACCATAGGGCACAACACAGGGCTCGGCATAGGGCACAACACAGGGCTCAGCAAAGGTTAAATGTGGTCGAATGGCGACCATGGGGCACAACACAGGGCTCAGCAAAGGTTAAATGTGGTCAAATGGCGACCATAGGGCACAACACAGGGCTCAGCAAAGGTTAAATGTGGTCGAATGGCGACCATAGGGCACCACACGGGGCTCAGCATAGGTTAAATGTGGTCTAATGGCGACCATAGGGCACAACACAGGGCTCAGCATAGGGCACAACACAAGGCTCAGCAAAGGTTAAATGCGTTCGAATGGCGACCATAGGGCACAACACAGGGCTCAGCAAAGGTTAAATGTGGTCGAATGGTGACCATAGGGCACAACACAGGGCTCAGCAAAGGTTAAATGTGGTCGAATGGCGACCATAGGGCACAACACAGGGCTCAGCAAAGGTTAAATGTGGTCGAATGGCGACTATAGGGCACAACACAGGGCTCAGCAAAGGTTTAATGTGGTCGAATGGCGACCATAGGGCACAACACAGGGCTCAGCAAAGGTTAAATGTGGTCGAATGGCGACCATAGGGCACAACACAGGGCTCAGCATAGGTCAAAGGGAGACTGGACAAGACCATGGGGCACAATATGTGATACTATGGAGGAGCAGATCACTTAGAGAAATCACAATAGCAGAAATGCGGTACATCAGCCGATGGGTAGGGTATACTATGGAAGTTGTGAAATTGGTCTTGGGAGGAGATGCAGGGACAATCAGGCAGCTCATGCAAGGATACTATTGAACGTTTGCCTATAAGTTTACCTTCGTACTGTGGGCCTTATTTGCAGGTGTTTGCAGATGCATGCTCCGAGACTGGATGGTAAAAGCAGCGAGGGCATGCGGAGAGCGGGCGGTTTGAGTTCCTGATGCGAATCTAGTTCTGTCTATAGGTGTTTTCTGGGGACGCTCAGTACCGCTCCAGGCCGCTAACAGGCGCAAACAGGTCCTTTATACGGCCTTCATGCAGGCCGCCGGCTCATCCACCTGCCGGCGGAAGCCGAATACAAAATAAGGGCCAGATCGAGGCTCAGCCTCGCTGTGGTGCCGCGTCGCACCCGGCATGGGCAGGTCAGGCACAGGATTGGGACACGGTCAGGCAGGCCGTGTAATGCCGGTCTGTGCTTGCTTGCTTGGTGCAGCCTGGTGTCCGTGGCAGCATCAGAGGAGGGGGGCTCCTGCCCTCTACCCTCGGTGGTCGTCGTGAGGTGGCGATGCATTGGGCCCAGAAGTTTGCAACCACTGGGCAGGACCACCACATATGGATGAACGATCCCTGTAGGCCGCATCGACGCCAGCATCAAGGGTCCAAGGCTGGTTTGAAATGGTATAGTCTAAGTGGTGGGTAGTACCATCTTAGAAGTAGTTTATGGGCACACTCCCAATTAGTAATGCAGAAGGAGGAGGCCCGCGTGCGAGACCAAATGTCTGACCAGACCTGGTCTTCTATTGGGTGTCCTAGGTCTGTTTCCCATTGGTTCATGTAGGTTGCTCTAGCGACCAGGAGATTTGTCTGCAACAGCTTGTACATCGCTGAGATGTGCCCTCGGTGTGGGGGATCTGCGATTGTCAGCTCTGTAGGGTCTAGATCTCGGGTCACTGCCTCGCGTGTTGTTGGATGGGAACACCAATGCCGCAGTTGCACATATGTGAATCTGTCTGTTTCCGCCAGGTCAAAGGTGTTTTTGCATTGTTCAAAGGTGAGTGGCTGATTCCTCTCAAAGAGCTGGCTTAGGGAGCTGAGGCCGCTGGCGATCCATTTCTTAAAGTTCACTAGGTGGGTTCCTGGGGAGAACGCTGGGTTACGAAATACTGGAGAAGCTGGGCCTAGGCCTCTATGGATTCCCCTCTGTTTACGTGTCCATTCCCATGGCTTTTACAGTCTGCTTAGTGGAAGAGAGGATGTTCGGCCACGTTCTTCGGAGGACGGGGGAAAGGTGCAGGAGGAAGCGGAGAGGGAGGGGTAAGCGGAATTGTTCAATCTTGACCCCTCTAGGTTTGTTCGAAGTTATCGTCCAGCGCACAGTGTGAGCCAGCTGGGCCGCGATCTGGTATTTCTGGAGGTCTGGGACTCCTAGGCCTCCCAAGTTCGGATTGCTCAGCATCGTCTTGACCGGGATCCTTGACTTTTTACCTTTCCAGATGAAGCGTAGTACCTTCCTTTGGAGGCGCAATAGTGGGGACTGGGGGATCAAAACTGGAATGGCCAAATAGGTGTAAAGCAGGCGTGGAAGGAGGTTCATTTTACATGCCTCTATACGGCCCAGTAGTGAGATCTCCTGTGAGAGCCAGCAAGTGAGGTCTTCCTCCAAGGTCTTGAATAGTGGTTGAAAATTTGCTTGGTAGGTATCCTCCGATCGGGCTGTGATCTGTAATCATAGGTAGGGGATGGACTTTTCGCTGAGCTGGATCGGGCAGAGGGCTGTGAAAGAATCCTTATCTTCCTGCTCCAGTCTCACCCCCAGAGCCGATGATTTTGCGAAGTTTATCGCGAATCCTGAAACTTTACCAAAGCGATGAATTTCTGCCAGGGAGGACCTCAGCGATTGGGTGGTGTCCGATATGGTTAATAACACATCATCCTTTTAAACTATGAAAGGGGGCTCAGAAAAGAGCCTTTTTTTTGGGATTTGTGTTGTTTTATTTTTTTTTTGCTTTTTTACACACAACACACTAGGAGAGGAGGGGAAAGGAGCGTAAGGAAGGGACATCAACCACGGGGTTAAGATAGGGCAGGTGGAGAGAGGAAGATGTAGGGTGGGCCTTACTTAGGTAGGTAGCAGGTCTTCTGGTGGTCCGTGACCGTAGTCTCGAAAGCACTTCGAAGATTCTCCCCCCTGCAGAGTACTGCGTCGCAGTACATACACAATATTGTGACCCTCGAAAGGTAAGGGTCAACAGCATCGCGAATGGCCTGTGAAGCAGCTCGAGGGATGCACTCTCCCACAGGAGTGTCTCTTGTGGTGAGAGGAGCGGAAACAGAGGATGCTATAGAGGAACTCAACCTACTACGTTTATCACAAGGTACAACCTTGCGAATGTCCACACTGTGGAATGAAGTTAGGTGTTGCTTCATGGATGTCGTACCAAAGCTGTACGAACCACGTCTCCCCCGACTCAGCGCCAATTTGCACTGGTTACAGGTGACCTTTTTCTCACATGCTTTTGGTACGTTACCATAAACGGTAAACAACCGCCACACCCAAGACTCCCGGCGAGTGCTGGTTGTAGGGAGTTCCTCGACCTCATTCTCTTCATCCTCTTCATCCTCGTTGTCTACATCCTCACTCGTGTTCCCCTCTGCAGGCCCTTGGGGAGGTGGTGGTGGTGGAGGGTTAGGGGGTGGTGCTGAGGCAGATGTAGCAACAGCAGCCATGGATGCCATTAGGGTTGATGAGATAATCTCAGCAAGAGCAGCAAAGGCAGCAAAAGTCAATCTGCAATTGCCAGAAGTACAATGAAGATCAGCTCTGGGGTGTGGCTTTTTATAGGGGTGGAGGGATGCGCCTCGCGAAAATATCGAACACTCAAAAAGGTTCAAAAAGTTACAAAAAGTATGCGAAAAGCCGGGTCATTGTCTGGGACATGTGAAATGCTGAATTTGTACTGTAAAATAATTTGGATTGTCTGAATAAGTTCTTTTAATATGTTGGGGAACCGGACAGAGTCCGCAAATCAGGACGCACGCTCAGCGTGGGTGCGGTCACATGATGATGTCGGGAACACGTCCGCGAAGGGAGCGGGTGTCCGCAGGACACCAAATGCCCAGGAACAGTCGTGCGCATGCGCACGGGTGTTCTACGGACAGTGTTCGGGTCCTGAAGCTAATTAAAAGTGCAACACAAGTGAGACGGACAGTAACGTACAAGCGCGATGTTCGCAGGACTTACCGGTATAGTGCGCATGTGCATAGATGTTCTGCAGACTGTACGGCCAGGTATAGTGTCCTTAGGACACCTCCATTTTGTTTGACTATGGACATCCCGGACACCATGCGTGTTCTTCGGACAGTTTCAACTTGGCTGCGGACGGTATGGACAGGTATAGTGTCCTTAGGATTCATCCATTTTGTTCACTTACGGATATCTCGGACAGCAGGTGTGTTCTACGAACAGTTCCATCTTGGTTGCGAATGGTACGGACAGGTATAGTGTCTTAGGACACCCCCATTTTGTTCATTTACGGACATCCCGGACACCTGGTGTGTTCTAAGAACAGTTCCATCTTGGTTGCGGAAGGTATGGACAGGCATAGTGTACTTAGGACACCCCCATTTTGTTCATTTACAGACATCCCGGACAGCTGGTGTGTTCTAAGAACAGTTCCATCTTGGTTGCGAATGGTACAGACAGGTGTAGTGTCCTTAGGACATCCACATCTTGTTAATTACGGACAGGCTGGACAGGCGCGCTGTCCGTGGACATTTTAACTGCTTTTAAAAAAAATAAGACACAAAGAATTTCATTAAAAGAAACATAAAATTTTTTTTAATTATATATATGTATATATATATATATACACAATTTATGAAAGAGAGGGGGAAGCAGAAACCGATACAAATACAGGGGAATTAGGGGTTTGGAGAGGATGGATAGGAGGGGATGAAGGGATGGAAGTCTCATCAAAACATTTATCTTGGTGTTGAGGTTTTGGGGATAGTTCAGTGGGACATGGAGAGGGGGCACAGGTACAGGTGGGACAATGGTATTTAATTTTTTCTTTTATGTGGTCCTCCACTAACTGTTTCAAACCATTGAAATTTTCCTTGAGCATGTCTATTTTCTGTTCCATGCGTTGCAGACTCTTTTGCAATGTGTCTTTTGGTGTAATATTTTCAATGTTTGTATGGTCTGTTAAAAATAAATAAATATATATTAAGTACGCATAAAGTAATGATTATTATATTAAGTGTCTACCATTATTATCACTGTCTTCAGACATTTCCTCACGTGGAAAATTTTCCTCACGTGGAAAATGTTCTTCAAGCCACTCTAAAGTACTGCACATTTCTGTGTGAAAAACAAAAATATATTAATTGTACTGTACCTCATACAAAAAGTTTAGAAATATATAAGAAAAATGAAGTTTACTTACTAGTTTTTGGTAAATTGTATTCGTAGTGTTGTGTAGGTCTACTGTTGCTTCTAGCTCTGCAGTTTCTGTGAGGTAATTATGTTGGAGGCATATCTTTTTTGTTATGGTATAATCCATTTTATTACATATGGTATTTAAATGGATGGTTGATGTGTTAAATATGTAGGTTCCACTGCTTATTTATTATTATATATAATGTGTTTATGTGCTGCTTTTTGAACTTGTGCAGTGCTTATATGGTATGATAGAACAATTACAGATACCCCCTGAATGTTTGGGTAGTGTTGATGTCGTCCGCGACCGTCCGCGGACATCAAAATCATTAGCGGGGTGTTCGGTATCTTCTATGTTACATGTATATAAAGTAAGGGAATCCTAGTAAACATCTATCAAATGTACAATATGAAAATGTATATTCAGTAAAACAACGTTGTTAAAGGGACGTTATGGTTAAGTTCCGCTACTAAAAACCTATGAAATTCAGTAAAAAAACTTTGTTAAAGGGACGTTATGGTTAAGTTGCACTACTAAAAACCTATGAATTCAGTAAAAAAACGTTGTTAAAGGGACGTTATGGTTAAGATGCGCTACTAAAAACCTATGAAATTCAGTAAAAAAACGTTGTTAAAGGGACGTTATGGTTCCAAGTAAAACCGAAAAAAACCCTGAAATTCGCCAGTTATGGTAAGCTAAGCAACCATAACTCGCGCCACCACCGTGCACTGCTAAGACTAACACCCAGGACATCAAAGATGACATCACATATGGCAGGTTTTATTCCCAGCCGTCCACATCCTATGGGGTCCGCTGACTTTTTGGTCTCCTCTCGGCCCTTCTTGATGCTGCAAAGGCATTTGACTCGGTTGAGTGGCTGTTTCTCTTTTCTGTGCTGAGGCATATGGGGATGGGGACAATTTTGTAAGAATGGTTTATTTACTGTATACAGGCCCTGTGGCACATCATAGGGTGAACGGTATGCTCTCTGCCACCATTGGGATGGAGAGAGGAATGCGGGAAGGGTGTTCTCTGTCCCCCCTGCTGTTTGCACCCGCAGTGGACCCCCTGGCAGAAATGGTTTGGTCTAAACACTTAGAGAGGGGGGTTCAACTGTTTACACAGAGGTTTGTGATTCTGCTTTATGCAGATGGTTTAATGCTTTTCATTAAGGACCCTGCTGCGAACCTAGCACCCGTTATGAGGGATGTTCTGAGTTTTGGTTGTTTCTCAGGTCTGAATATTAACCCCACCAAATCAGTCCTTTTTCCACTGACCGATGGAACTGCAAGGTTTCTGGATGAGTTTGACTTTCAATGGCCTCCCGATCATACCCACTATCTCGGGGTGATGGTAGCAAGATCATCTGAATTACTTTACCAGGAGAACTATGAGGTGAAACTGGCACAAACAGAGTCATTGCTTTTCGGCCATATTTCCTTAATCAAAATAGTAGTCTTACCCAGATTTCTATATACAATCCTGAATGTGCCCATATTGTTCACTGCAAAATTCTTTAAACCACTAAAATCGGCTTTAACAACATTGATATGCAAGGAAAACAGGCATGTGTCCGCTGCGAGAAACTGACTGCCCCCTTGATAGGTGTGGGCTTGCCCTTCTTGACATGGAAGTCTATTGGACAGCAGCGCAAGCATCCTTCCTACCCCACTTGTTTGATTCAAAGCCGGACCCGTCTCATGAGCCACTGCCCATGAGGGCAGTGGCTCTCACTTCACTGCAGCAGGTTAGCAGGGCGCGTAATATGGTCGAACTGACATGCAGTGCCTGGAGGCAAATAGACGGCAAGTCGAGGGGGGACCTGCTATATTCTCCAATTCTTCCCATTAAGCATGTGCCAGGGGTGCCTCTCACTGGAGAAAAAGATGTTTGTGCAAAGTATGGACATGTTAAGGTTCATCTACTGGTGGGACCTCTTCCCTAATGGTCAGTTCCTGATGCTGGAAGAATTTAAAGCCAAGGGGTCGGTGACGGTGCTGGACATCTTTATTTATTTTAGGCTGCGAATTGGGTTAAAATACAAATTTGCCAACTTTCCTCAGGAGCCCCCAGTGGCCCTGATATTGCACAGGATGATTAGCACAGGGATCAGGTCCAAGCTGATTTCCAGGTTATACGCTGCCAAAATTTACAGGTCTGCAAGGTGGACCGGGGACTCTCGGGCTAAGTGGGGGGAGTCACTGGGAATCTCCCTTTCTGAAGACGACTGGAAATACTGCTTTATGCAGATGCTAAAAGTGGCGATCCATAGCAATTTCAAGTTGATACACTTTGTATTTTTGCACCAGTTTTACTTAACTCCAGTGGATATTCATAGGTTCTTCCCTGAATCGCCAGACTTGTATCTGAGGTGTGGTGTTTCTCCGGCTAATTTGAGACATCTGGCTTCCTCCTGCCCCCGAATTCACTCGTTTTAGCAGCAGGTATTTGACTTGATTGAGGGAGTTGCCGGTGTACAGCTGGCTCCGTCCCCTGTTGTAGCGCTGTTGGGCCATACACGAGAGCTGCCTAAACATGTTAGTAAACTTCTGGGTTTGCTGTTACTGTTGGCTAAGAGGAGGGTAGCTATGGTTTGGGGGCGGGGCCACCCACCCTCCCGCATATAAGCAGTGGAAGTTGGACATTGCACACTGCCATGAGCTGGAAACTGACTATAGTGCTATGGTGCACCCGGCCTCGAAGCCTAAGGACATCTGGGGACCATATGTTGCGTACTTATTGACTAATAGCAATAACATATCAGGGGGGTCCGATTGCTAATTCTGTTTCTTATGTTTGGACATAATTGACCATATTTTGCTTTGGAGGTACTTATTACTGCACTTAGGCACTAAGAGGTGACGCAATGGGCAAGAGTATGCTGAATTGTTATTTGTTATGTGCTAAAATGAAAAAATCAATAAACACAGTAAAAAAATAAAATATCCCTCGCAGTAACTATGACTGTAAATTACAGCTGCAGCCAAAATCTATGCCAATATGGCCACTGAAAATCCCTTTCACAAGGCTGCAGCCACAGTCTTTGCCCAAAATTGTAACTGTAATGTAGCCTCAGATCTTTTGCAGATCTAGCAACAGCCCTGGTGATAGTCTTTTTTAGAAAGTGCAGTAGGGTAGTTAGCAAATTTGTTCAGGTCTTCTAAACATATGTTCTTCTCGCTGTGCGTACACTTCCCATAATCAGGTCCTACCTTCAGGCCTCCAAAAAGACCCAATCAACTGTGAGCTTTCAGACTCTCTCCCTCTCCTTGTTCTCATGTCATTTTCCTCCACTTTGCCCAGCACACCAAATCAGCTTGCTTTTCAGACAAGTCACGCAACTTGGTCCCTCTTAGACTGTTGTTTTTCTGTCACTATCCAGAGTGGGTGAGATATGCCCAGACATGGGTTCCGAGACTGCTGGGCTGGGAGACCCAAACATGTCTTGAGTTGCTTGTGATCTCGTGCAGAAAGCATGTGGCGATACAGTTAAGGTTTGACTCCCCCTTTTTTGAGAGTGACAACAACCCTGCGTAGCATTTGATCTTTCCCCTTTCTGTAATGGCTTCCCGGGCATAAGAACAATGGTCTCCTGAGTTACCCAGAGCTTGGCCAGAGGTTAAGATTAGTTCTAAACCGTCCAGCCACCACCTCTTTTGTTTTGCTGTAGTCATTCTGAATGGGATGGCTATGATCAGAAATGGGTCCTGGGCCTGCTGGACCTAGAGACCCAAGCAAAACCTCACGGATAATGCCCAATGAGGCCAAAACATGCTGGGGTTTGCCTGTGGTTGCCTGCAAAAGGGATATGACCAAGCAGTTTGGGAGTCACTGACCCTTTTAAAGTGCGACCACCTGATTTGCATATGGTCTTTCCCCTTTCTTTAATGGCTCACCAGGCCGCAGAACGATGGCTGCAGGCTTGCCCATAGCTTTGCCAGAGGTTTGGGTTAGTTCTAAACCTTACAGCCAGGGGTCAAGTAATAAAAAATAAAGTGGGGGGACTCATCAACAAACGCAATGGGATGTGACGTCGCCAGAAATTAGCATATAAAGGTGAAATATGTACATTCAATTAAATTGGCTTTGCATAACCACCCAGATTACACAGAAAGAATGGTATTTGCCTTCATAAAAGCAACACACACACAAAACCAAGGAAGGATATTTTCTTCTAATCGTGTTTTTGAAAACTTTCAAAGTTGTGCATGTTTTAAACTCCAAGAACCAATACAAATGTCTCCCTGGGACTTGCAGTACCGAAATGGGACATTTCATCTTTAGTTGTTTGCTATTTTTCATAAGGTTATATAGTGCAGTGGTGATGCGTCTGGCCTAGAAACCTGCAGACTGTAGTTTGATCCCAAGGTCGGCTTTAATTCATAACTTTAAAGAGAACATCCAATGTTTCTCTTTTAGCTGGGGGGACTGAGTCCACCCTCTGAATAAAGTGGGTGGACTCCGTCCCCCTGCGTGTACCCTCGACTTGAGCCCTGCTTACAGCCATCATCTCTTTGGTGTTGCTGTAGTTACTACCCCTCCCCCCGTGGGACAGGTGTAAGTCCAGAGCCAGCTGGGCCTAGAGACCGGAGCTACACCTCACTGATGGCGTGCAGTGAGGTTGAAACATGTCTGGGATTGTTTGTGGTCTTGCGCAGAAGGGACGTGACCTAGCACTTTGGCTGGAATCCTTGTTTTGGGATGGGACCAAGCCTGATTTTCATGTTGTCTTTTCCCCTTTCAGTAATGGGTTGGCAGGCTGAAAAACGCTGTTCTGGAGGGTTGCCCAGAGCAATGCCAGGGGTTATTTATTTTTCTGTGCCCACCCAAGACTCCTCAGCGAGTCAAACATTCGAGACCCTCTGGATATTAACGCCGTCCTTTACTTTCAACAACTTTGGCTAAGAGTACAGAGTGCAATGTTAACAACTTGTTGGCCCTGTAAATGGCCAAGGGTGCCACTCTTTTGTGCTCATTTTGCACCAGGTAAATATGTGCATTCAAGCACCCCCTCCTATCACCACCGTCATTTACACATGTGAGCACTGACTGGAAATTCACATCTGCCTAAAACTCCTCTTTTTATCCTAGAGGGACCCTCATCAGAATATCAAAAGTTTTCACTACCCAGCAACCATAGTGGAAGCAGCCAATACAAGCAGAGTCCTCCTTGAGGCCATCCGGTACTGCATCAGTGCCCCTACAAGGTCCCACACTACCCGAATCTGCTGACATAGCTAACACAATCAACAATTTCTTCAGAGAAAACATTGATAATATTCAACCAATCATAAATCTCTCTGCCTTGCCACCATGAAACCCTCAGAAAAATGTCAAAAATCAGAATCATATCATTGGAAGAACTTTCAATAAAAAAAATAATAATAGTATATTCGTATACTGGTTTGACAAACCTTTATACGTAACTAAACATACAATTTCACTACAATATCATAAAACACAGAGCTTCATAATAGATTCATTCATATCATAAAACATAAAATCCATAATACTCTCTAACATAAAATGTTTAAAGTGCAAATGCATTAATTTCAGAATTCAATTCCGATACAGTTGCTTGATGGTAGTGACTAACATACTACTAACAGTATTTCACCTAAACGTTTGTAACATGCTTGTATAAAACTAGCTGCCGTCAAGTAGGCACTCTCTTGTTCACCATTTAACAATCTACCCCCAAAGCACCTCATGGGCTGGCATACGTAAACCTGTCTGGAGTCGACCCCGAAACTGCTTGCAGAGTTCAAGGCTACCTTCACAACGTAAACATAGGCGTTTCCAATGTTCTACAATACCCTCAGTTCTACACAAGCGACAAATCCGTTCATTTCTGGGGATTCCCCTTCTTGGACCCCAGACATTCAGTGTACCGAGCTGATTTAGTCTGAATCGCAGAAAAACCTGTTGATGAAATGCACCGGGTAAACACTTCAAGTATCCTGGGATTCTGTCATAGAGTCTAATAGTGAGCTTGTATTCCTTTATCATCATGTATTGTGCCAACGTATTGCATTGTTTCATCCAGTCAAACGTCCTCTCTTTCCATTTAACCTTCAAAGGATCTAATGTTAACAGCTCCCTCTTACCACCTATTCCTGCTAACAGACATGCAGTCGTTTTAGAAGGAATTTAACACATTACAACTCTGATTACTTAGCATTATGGCTAAATCCTTGTACAATGTGGCTTTTGCAGGATTAAGAATTTTAGACATCATTATCACTCTCCTTGCTAGAGCATAAGTGACCGATTGAATGTCCAATTCCAGCCTAAGGACAACCACAGGAACACAATACGGAAGATTCAATGCTCCAAATGGTGCTTTCTTTGCAATGGAGTTTCTTTTCGTTTTGTGAAGAGTTCAAGCCCACATAACAATGCTGGAAAAATGTTTTGCCTATAATAGGTTACAAGTGGTATTAAGGTGTACCTGCCATATTTGGCCTACATTTTCTTGAGATAAGTCACCTACGCAGGTAGTTTAACCATCGGATTTACCTTGGTGTCCCCAACCTTTATTATGTTTTTAATGATGTATCCCAGGTACATAATAGTGTTTCAGGCTTGAATTGAGTACCCATACAAGTACCACTTGGCTCCCTCTTACTCATCGTGTTAGAAAAAGTCATTATGAACCGTCTTCCTAATGATTATCCATAGGTTATTATTGGTAGCATATTTTACCATTTTTGCGAGACTTCTCTGCAAGCGAATGCTCGTTCGCTCCAGGATGGTATCATCTGCAAACGATAGATACCTCAAATGAAAGTGCCCATTTTGAGTGGGAAGGATTTTACACTTTCCAGCACCCTACCCAGATCACACATATGTGTAGAATGTAGCCATTGTATTGATTCTAGGAAATAATTAAGAATGTAGCCTTTTTATAGAATCTAGGTGAACGAAGAATGAAGCCAAAGTATTGAATCTAGGTGAAGGTAGAATGTTGTCAGTGTACTGACTCTGGGTGAATGCAGAATGTGGCCAATGTACTGAATCTAAGTGAATGTAGAATGTGGCCAGTGTAATTATAATAATTATAATTGTTCTTTTATAACGTGCTTAATACCTGAGACGGTTTCTAATTGCAAGACCAGGATTTGAACCTGCATTGCTATGTTGCTTAAAAGACAAACGCATTGCCCCTGAGCTATCCTCCCAGACTATGTGCTTGTAGAATGTAATCATTGTAAGAATGTAGGTGCATGTAGAATATAGCCATTGAATTTAATCTCAGTGATTTCAGGGTGTAGCCTTTGTATTAATTCTAGATTATTGTTAGAGTATAGCCAATGCATTGAACTTATCACACTCTATGCTTACGGAAATTAGCCGAAGGCACGGCCACCGACCCACTCCATCTGTTTTCATGTACTACTCTAAGACACTTTGCACAACACCGCTGCCATAAGAAAGCAGCTACTCTTCAAGACAAAAATGTGAAAGGTAGCTACACACATAATGACCGTTGCGCTCTCACATACCCTTCTAAACTACCTCTCAACACCTATTAACATGCCAGCTTGACATGGGTGGCTAGCAGGGACTTGGCCACCCCTCCATATCTTCATATTGGCTGAAATGCTCACCTGCATATTAGCACTTCTCGAATCTCTCATACCTGGACTTCAGTCCCTCCAAGGGCATGCAACCTACAGCGCGTTTGACCATACCAATGGTGAAAGGCGCTATACAAATGCACATTACATTACATTATATATAGAGGTTGCTAGTACACACCCGTATCTCAGACCCACTCTGATGGTGATTTTATCTGTGAAAGAACACCCATACTAGTTCTAATACAAAAATAAGTGTTGGAATGCAGGAGCATCAATACATTAAACAATCCTCCTAGGATGATCATGCTCTTCAACTTGTCTCCACAGTCGCTGGCGATCCACGTGGTCAAATGCAGCATGTATTTGTGGGACGGGTATGCCCAGACGTGGGTCCCGTGCCTGCTGGGCCTAGAGACCCAAGCTACTCCTCACTGATGAGCCCCAACAAGGGCGAAACATGCTTGGGGATGCTTGTGGTCTTGTGCAGAAGGGATGTGACCTAGCAGTTCGGGCTGGACTGCCCCTTTTGGGGTGGGGCCAAGTCTGATTTGCATATGGTCTTTCCCCTTCTGTAATGGCTTGGCAGGCGAAGAACGATGGTCTGGAGGGTTGCCCCGAGCAATGCCAGTGGTTAAGATTCAGTCTAAACCTTCCAGCCATCACCTCTTTGTTTTTGCTTTGTCACCCCGAGTGGGACGGGTATGCCCAGACGTGGGTCCCGTGCCTGCTGGGCCTAGAGACCCAAGCTACTCCTCACTGATGAGCCCCAAAAAGGGCGAAACATGTTTGGGGATGCTTGTGGTCTTGTGCAGAAGGGATGTGACCTAGCAGTTCGGGCTGGACTGCCCCTTTTGGGGTGGGGCCAAGTCTGATTTGCATATGGTCTTTCCCCTTCTGTAATGGCTTGGCAGGCGAAGAACGATGGTCTGGAGGGTTGCCCCGAGCAATGCCAGTGGTTAAGATTCAGTCTAAACCTTCCAGCCATCACCTCTTTGTTTTTGCTTTGTCACCCCGAGTGGGACGGGTATGCCCAGACGTGGGTCCCGTGCCTGCTGGGCCTAGAGACCCAAGCTACTCCTCACTGATGAGCCCCAACAAGGGCGAAACATGTTTGGGGATGCTTGTGGTCTTGTGCAGAAGGGATGTGACCTAGCAGTTCGGGCTGGACTGCCCCTTTTGGGGTGGGGCCAAGTCTGATTTGCATATGGTCTTTCCCCTTCTGTAATGGCTTGGCAGGCGAAGAACGATGGTCTGGAGGGTTGCCCCGAGCAATGCCAGTGGTTAAGATTCAGTCTAAACCTTCCAGCCATCACCTCTTTGTTTTTGCTTTGTCACCCCGAGTGGGACGGGTATGCCCAGACGTGGGTCCCGTGCCTGCTGGGCCTAGAGACCCAAGCTACTCCTCACTGATGAGCCCCAACAAGGGCGAAACATGCTTGGGGATGCTTGTGGTCTTGTGCAGAAGGGATGTGACCTAGCAGTTCGGGCTGGACTGCCCCTTTTGGGGTGGGGCCAAGTCTGATTTGCATATGGTCTTTCCCCTTCTGTAATGGCTTGGCAGGCGAAGAACGATGGTCTGGAGGGTTGCCCCGAGCAATGCCAGTGGTTAAGATTCAGTCTAAACCTTCCAGCCATCACCTCTTTGTTTTTGCTTTGTCACCCCGAGTGGGACGGGTATGCCCAGACGTGGGTCCCGTGCCTGCTGGGCCTAGAGACCCAAGCTACTCCTCACTGATGAGCCCCAACAAGGGCGAAACATGTTTGGGGATGCTTGTGGTCTTGTGCAGAAGGGATGTGACCTAGCAGTTTGGGCTGGACTGCCCCTTTTGGGGTGGGGCCAAGTCTGATTTGCATATGGTCTTTCCCCTTCTGTAATGGCTTGGCAGGCGAAGAACGATGGTCTGGAGGGTTGCCCCGAGCAATGCCAGTGGTTAAGATTCAGTCTAAACCTTCCAGCCATCACCTCTTTGTTTTTGCTTTGTCACCCCGAGTGGGACGGGTATGCCCAGACGTGGGTCCCGTGCCTGCTGGGCCTAGAGACCCAAGCTACTCCTCACTGATGAGCCCCAACAAGGGCGAAACATGTTTGGGGATGCTTGTGGTCTTGTGCAGAAGGGATGTGACCTAGCAGTTCGGGCTGGACTGCCCCTTTTGGGGTGGGGCCAAGTCTGATTTGCATATGGTCTTTCCCCTTCTGTAATGGCTTGGCAGGCGAAGAACGATGGTCTGGAGGGTTGCCCCGAGCAATGCCAGTGGTTAAGATTCAGTCTAAACCTTCCAGCCATCACCTCTTTGTTTTTGCTTTGTCACCCCGAGTGGGACGGGTATGCCCAGACGTGGGTCCCGTGCCTGCTGGGCCTAGAGACCCAAGCTACTCCTCACTGATGAGCCCCAACAAGGGCGAAACATGTTTGGGGATGCTTGTGGTCTTGTGCAGAAGGGATGTGACCTAGCAGTTCGGGCTGGACTGCCCCTTTTGGGGTGGGGCCAAGTCTGATTTGCATATGGTCTTTCCCCTTCTGTAATGGCTTGGCAGGCGAAGAACGATGGTCTGGAGGGTTGCCCCGAGCAATGCCAGTGGTTAAGATTCAGTCTAAACCTTCCAGCCATCACCTCTTTGTTTTTGCTTTGTCACCCCGAGTGGGACGGGTATGCCCAGACGTGGGTCCCGTGCCTGCTGGGCCTAGAGACCCAAGCTACTCCTCACTGATGAGCCCCAACAAGGGCGAAACATGTTTGGGGATGCTTGTGGTCTTGTGCAGAAGGGATGTGACCTAGCAGTTCGGGCTGGACTGCCCCTTTTGGGGTGGGGCCAAGTCTGATTTGCATATGGTCTTTCCCCTTCTGTAATGGCTTGGCAGGCGAAGAACGATGGTCTGGAGGGTTGCCCCGAGCAATGCCAGTGGTTAAGATTCAGTCTAAACCTTCCAGCCATCACCTCTTTGTTTTTGCTTTGTCACCCCGAGTGGGACGGGTATGCCCAGACGTGGGTCCCGTGCCTGCTGGGCCTAGAGACCCAAGCTACTCCTCACTGATGAGCCCCAACAAGGGCGAAACATGTTTGGGGATGCTTGTGGTCTTGTGCAGAAGGGATGTGACCTAGCAGTTCGGGCTGGACTGCCCCTTTTGGGGTGGGGCCAAGTCTGATTTGCATATGGTCTTTCCCCTTCTGTAATGGCTTGGCAGGCGAAGAACGATGGTCTGGAGGGTTGCCCCGAGCAATGCCAGTGGTTAAGATTCAGTCTAAACCTTCCAGCCATCACCTCTTTGTTTTTGCTTTGTCACCCCGAGTCGGACGGGTATGCCCAGACGTGGGTCCCGTGCCTGCTGGGCCTAGAGACCCAAGCTACTCCTCACTGATGAGCCCCAACAAGGGCGAAACATGTTTGGGGATGCTTGTGGTCTTGTGCAGAAGGGATGTGACCTAGCAGTTCGGGCTGGACTGCCCCTTTTGGGGTGGGGCCAAGTCTGATTTGCATATGGTCTTTCCCCTTCTGTAATGGCTTGGCAGGCGAAGAACGATGGTCTGGAGGGTTGCCCCGAGCAATGCCAGTGGTTAAGATTCAGTCTAAACCTTCCAGCCATCACCTCTTTGTTTTTGCTTTGTCACCCCGAGTGGGACGGGTATGCCCAGACGTGGGTCCCGTGCCTGCTGGGCCTAGAGACCCAAGCTACTCCTCACTGATGAGCCCCAACAAGGGCGAAACATGTTTGGGGATGCTTGTGGTCTTGTGCAGAAGGGATGTGACCTAGCAGTTCGGGCTGGACTGCCCCTTTTGGGGTGGGGCCAAGTCTGATTTGCATATGGTCTTTCCCCTTCTGTAATGGCTTGGCAGGCGAAGAACGATGGTCTGGAGGGTTGCCCCGAGCAATGCCAGTGGTTAAGATTCAGTCTAAACCTTCCAGCCATCACCTCTTTGTTTTTGCTTTGTCACCCCGAGTGGGACGGGTATGCCCAGACGTGGGTCCCGTGCCTGCTGGGCCTAGAGACCCAAGCTACTCCTCACTGATGAGCCCCAACAAGGGCGAAACATGTTTGGGGATGCTTGTGGTCTTGTGCAGAAGGGATGTGACCTAGCAGTTCGGGCTGGACTGCCCCTTTTGGGGTGGGGCCAAGTCTGATTTGCATATGGTCTTTCCCCTTCTGTAATGGCTTGGCAGGCGAAGAACGATGGTCTGGAGGGTTGCCCCGAGCAATGCCAGTGGTTAAGATTCAGTCTAAACCTTCCAGCCATCACCTCTTTGTTTTTGCTTTGTCACCCCGAGTGGGACGGGTATGCCCAGACGTGGGTCCCGTGCCTGCTGGGCCTAGAGACCCAAGCTACTCCTCACTGATGAGCCCCAACAAGGGCGAAACATGTTTGGGGATGCTTGTGGTCTTGTGCAGAAGGGATGTGACCTAGCAGTTCAGGCTGGACTGCCCCTTTTGGGGTGGGGCCAAGTCTGATTTGCATATGGTCTTTCCCCTTCTGTAATGGCTTGGCAGGCGAAGAACGATGGTCTGGAGGGTTGCCCCGAGCAATGCCAGTGGTTAAGATTCAGTCTAAACCTTCCAGCCATCACCTCTTTGTTTTTGCTTTGTCACCCCGAGTGGGACGGGTATGCCCAGACGTGGGTCCCGTGCCTGCTGGGCCTAGAGACCCAAGCTACTCCTCACTGATGAGCCCCAACAAGGGCGAAACATGTTTGGGGATGCTTGTGGTCTTGTGCAGAAGGGATGTGACCTAGCAGTTCGGGCTGGACTGCCCCTTTTGGGGTGGGGCCAAGTCTGATTTGCATATGGTCTTTCCCCTTCTGTAATGGCTTGGCAGGCGAAGAACGATGGTCTGGAGGGTTGCCCCGAGCAATGCCAGTGGTTAAGATTCAGTCTAAACCTTCCAGCCATCACCTCTTTGTTTTTGCTTTGTCACCCCGAGTGGGACGGGTATGCCCAGACGTGGGTCCCGTGCCTGCTGGGCCTAGAGACCCAAGCTACTCCTCACTGATGAGCCCCAACAAGGGCGAAACATGTTTGGGGATGCTTGTGGTCTTGTGCAGAAGGGATGTGACCTAGCAGTTTGGGCTGGACTGCCCCTTTTGGGGTGGGGCCAAGTCTGATTTGCATATGGTCTTTCCCCTTCTGTAATGGCTTGGCAGGCGAAGAACGATGGTCTGGAGGGTTGCCCCGAGCAATGCCAGTGGTTAAGATTCAGTCTAAACCTTCCAGCCATCACCTCTTTGTTTTTGCTTTGTCACCCCGAGTGGGACGGGTATGCCCAGACGTGGGTCCCGTGCCTGCTGGGCCTAGAGACCCAAGCTACTCCTCACTGATGAGCCCCAACAAGGGCGAAACATGTTTGGGGATGCTTGTGGTCTTGTGCAGAAGGGATGTGACCTAGCAGTTCGGGCTGGACTGCCCCTTTTGGGGTGGGGCCAAGTCTGATTTGCATATGGTCTTTCCCCTTCTGTAATGGCTTGGCAGGCGAAGAACGATGGTCTGGAGGGTTGCCCCGAGCAATGCCAGTGGTTAAGATTCAGTCTAAACCTTCCAGCCATCACCTCTTTGTTTTTGCTTTGTCACCCCGAGTGGGACGGGTATGCCCAGACGTGGGTCCCGTGCCTGCTGGGCCTAGAGACCCAAGCTACTCCTCACTGATGAGCCCCAACAAGGGCGAAACATGTTTGGGGATGCTTGTGGTCTTGTGCAGAAGGGATGTGACCTAGCAGTTCGGGCTGGACTGCCCCTTTTGGGGTGGGGCCAAGTCTGATTTGCATATGGTCTTTCCCCTTCTGTAATGGCTTGGCAGGCGAAGAACGATGGTCTGGAGGGTTGCCCCGAGCAATGCCAGTGGTTAAGATTCAGTCTAAACCTTCCAGCCATCACCTCTTTGTTTTTGCTTTGTCACCCCGAGTGGGACGGGTATGCCCAGACGTGGGTCCCGTGCCTGCTGGGCCTAGAGACCCAAGCTACTCCTCACTGATGAGCCCCAACAAGGGCGAAACATGTTTGGGGATGCTTGTGGTCTTGTGCAGAAGGGATGTGACCTAGCAGTTCGGGCTGGACTGCCCCTTTTGGGGTGGGGCCAAGTCTGATTTGCATATGGTCTTTCCCCTTCTGTAATGGCTTGGCAGGCGAAGAACGATGGTCTGGAGGGTTGCCCCGAGCAATGCCAGTGGTTAAGATTCAGTCTAAACCTTCCAGCCATCACCTCTTTGTTTTTGCTTTGTCACCCCGAGTGGGACGGGTATGCCCAGACGTGGGTCCCGTGCCTGCTGGGCCTAGAGACCCAAGCTACTCCTCACTGATGAGCCCCAACAAGGGCGAAACATGTTTGGGGATGCTTGTGGTCTTGTGCAGAAGGGATGTGACCTAGCAGTTCGGGCTGGACTGCCCCTTTTGGGGTGGGGCCAAGTCTGATTTGCATATGGTCTTTCCCCTTCTGTAATGGCTTGGCAGGCGAAGAACGATGGTCTGGAGGGTTGCCCCGAGCAATGCCAGTGGTTAAGATTCAGTCTAAACCTTCCAGCCATCACCTCTTTGTTTTTGCTTTGTCACCCCGAGTGGGACGGGTATGCCCAGACGTGGGTCCCGTGCCTGCTGGGCCTAGAGACCCAAGCTACTCCTCACTGATGAGCCCCAACAAGGGCGAAACATGTTTGGGGATGCTTGTGGTCTTGTGCAGAAGGGATGTGACCTAGCAGTTCGGGCTGGACTGCCCCTTTTGGGGTGGGGCCAAGTCTGATTTGCATATGGTCTTTCCCCTTCTGTAATGGCTTGGCAGGCGAAGAACGATGGTCTGGAGGGTTGCCCCGAGCAATGCCAGTGGTTAAGATTCAGTCTAAACCTTCCAGCCATCACCTCTTTGTTTTTGCTTTGTCACCCCGAGTGGGACGGGTATGCCCAGACGTGGGTCCCGTGCCTGCTGGGCCTAGAGACCCAAGCTACTCCTCACTGATGAGCCCCAACAAGGGCGAAACATGTTTGGGGATGCTTGTGGTCTTGTGCAGAAGGGATGTGACCTAGCAGTTCGGGCTGGACTGCCCCTTTTGGGGTGGGGCCAAGTCTGATTTGCATATGGTCTTTCCCCTTCTGTAATGGCTTGGCAGGCGAAGAACGATGGTCTGGAGGGTTGCCCCGAGCAATCCCAGTGGTTAAGATTCAGTCTAAACCTTCCAGCCATCACCTCTTTGTTTTTGCTTTGTCACCCCGAGTGGGACGGGTATGCCCAGACGTGGGTCCCGTGCCTGCTGGGCCTAGAGACCCAAGCTACTCCTCACTGATGAGCCCCAACAAGGGCGAAACATGTTTGGGGATGCTTGTGGTCTTGTGCAGAAGGGATGTGACCTAGCAGTTCGGGCTGGACTGCCCCTTTTGGGGTGGGGCCAAGTCTGATTTGCATATGGTCTTTCCCCTTCTGTAATGGCTTGGCAGGCGAAGAACGATGGTCTGGAGGGTTGCCCCGAGCAATGCCAGTGGTTAAGATTCAGTCTAAACCTTCCAGCCATCACCTCTTTGTTTTTGCTTCATCTAGAAAGGCAACATACACAATTTCCCCTTTATGTCTTTTGTTATGATTGAAAACGACAATCAAGCTTTCAATGTGCACAAATCAAAATAAAAATGATCAGCAGAAAATATAAAGTTCATCATCACATGAAATGTCATCATTAGAGTATAAAATAGATATTTCATATTTCATTAGAGAGCTAATTGTTAACAGAATATTGTTTAAGGTACAATCTAGTGCAATTTAGGACATGATTTGTTAATAAAATAAAAAATTGACTTTTTAGAAGTCAGAGGAGGAAAGAAGATAGGGAGAATGCAGGTAAATTGAGTTGGACTAAATCAGCCCAAGCATAAAGACATTAAGAATTTCATGGTCACAATTCTGACACTTGTGCGTTGGCTGTTAAAAATTCTGAACCTCAAAGATTTGCATGTTAGGATTAAGTAGTCTTGAAAAAACTGTTGCAACATGTGCTTCTCTAACAATATCGGACAGGAAACAAACAAATGTCTCAAAGTTTCATGTTTCTTAGGTTCATGGAAAAATCTGCATACATTGTCAGAATTGGGAATTAATCTTTGACTAACTAGAACATACTTCGTTAGCCACAAGTTCAATCGAAATCAGAGAATACATTTCTGTACAATGTGCATGGAAACTTTACTAGATAGGATTCTGGGGTGTGAACTTTTTTAAACTGAATTGTTCAAGTTTTATATGTTGTTGAGCCATGCACAATTGTCGTTATGGATCCAGTCATATCACCATCATTTTTGTTTAGCTCATGTTGGATTGGACAGTAAGAGCTCTGTTGAAATGTCAACCGCTGCCATGATATCAGTTATCTGCCCTCTCCAAGTTACCATGAAGTGGTGTTGGTGGAGCTCACATAAACGAATAGGTCACATAGTAGGGAGGCAGGGCTTGAGGCTAATAAACATTTCCTATATAACGAGCATGTATTCCAAACATAAGACATTTTTAATGAGTGCAGGCCCAATTCATGCCTCACTATGCATATTGGTTGAGTCACTGGCAGGGATAGAACTTGCTTCAAAAATAGGCCCTCAACCGCAGCCAAAATAATTCTGATCTCCAGGCTCTGGTCTAATTATGGGTACTACCTTCTGATTATAGAATTTAAGTAGTGGTATATTTCGCATGGATGATGAGAGCTTGATCAGTAGTTGTCTGGACTTTCTTCCTTAGTTCTAAGGAATAAGGGAGATCAGAGATGTGATTATTGGTATTTAAACCTATATAGCGGTATTCATTGACCACTTGTAAATGAGTTCCATGTAGGTGCCAGGTGTAGGGGCATTTGTTAATATGGTGCCTAGATGCACAAATTAAAATCTTGGTCTTATCGAGGTTGATTGTAAGTAGGTTCGTAACCGCATAGCTTCCTAGTGCAGTGAGAAGATGTTGCAGGCCCTTTGGGGTTTTAGATAGAAGGACTAAGTCATCTGCATAGAGCAGCCAGGGCTCAGTTCGCTGACCTAGTTTTGGAGAGTCAGAAATGACATTGGCAAAATGATGTCTCATATCAGATATAAAAAAGGTTGAACAGGGCAGAGGCCAGTATACAGCCTTGTTAGGTCCCGAGAGTTTGCCATCTAAAGTCAAGCAAATCTGAGTTGTTGTATCTGTATGTAATTGTAAAATCAGAGCCTGGATATGGGCAGGACAAGCTGCGTTGGTTAGCTTAATTCTTAGCAGATCTCTGGAAACAGAGTCAAAAGCAGTCTTAAAATCAATGAAAGCCATGTAGGCAGGCTGCTTCGCTTGTTCTTCATGCATTTTTATCGCGTTGATGGTTTGTAAGCTGACCACCGTGCCTAGTCCCGGGACGAAACCCATTTGAAAATGATCATTCGGATCTTGACAATACATCCAACAGTTGAAATCTCTTAAGATTAATTGAGCAAACAGTTTGCCTGGAGCATCTAATAAAGCGATAGGACGATAGTTCTCCGGTGATTGACAACCACCTTTTTTGAAAATTAGAACAATAATTGACTTTCGCCATAAAGGTGGAATTTGTTTCCGCTTCACGGTATGGGTGAAAATGCTGTAGAGAACTTTGGCCCAGGCTTTAGGATGTGATTTTAGCATGGCGTTACTTAGCCCATCAGGCCCTGGAGCTCTAGAGGAACTTATCTTTGAGATGTAAAAAATAATGGCTTCTATATTAAATGCGATGGTGATGTCATTGGAAGCTGTTTGCACTGAGAGTTGTTCAGAAAAAGGAGCAGGGCATGAAAAGTGCAATAGTAGTGGTCCCAGACTTCTTCTGAGACTGCATTAATGTGCATTGGAGTTTGAGTGATAAGATTTGCCCAATTGAGTAGGCCCCAAATTAAAGCAGATTTTTAGAAGCTAATGCCTGCAAAATTTGTTCAGCGTCTTTCTGCAAAATTAGAGTTCTGCTCGATTTGATCCAATTTTTGTATTGTGTTTTGGCATGCCTCAGCCTTGAAGGTCTAATCGCTGGTGGCAGGTTGGAAAGTTTCTTTTACACAGGCGAAAAGCAGTTAACATTTTGTGTAACTTGGGATCATATGCATGTTTGTGTCTGTGAGGGCACTTGGAAAATGAGGACGGTTGCAGTTTGAACATATGCAGGTCCGCTACATAAAGACCATCAGAGTATATTAGCTATGGATGTAATATGTCTTCTTGACTCGATATGAGTGTATTTAGATTTCTCAAAGAGTCCAGGGTCCATATGAATCAGTTTATACCACCAGAAAGTGCAGTGGCAGATCTGTAAAATTGCAACTGGGGAGACGGAAGAGGACAGGTCCAAGTTAATGACAAAAGCTCATGATCGCTATGTTTCTGGGGCTTGACCTGGAAATGTTCAATGAGGGCAAATCATTTGCAATCTGTATAAATATAATCAATGATCACTGTTTGCTGGTCTCTTTTCCATGTGTTTTGAGGAGGGCTATCGCCAGGAATTGCACCATTCAGCATGATTAATTGTCTCTCAGCCATAAACGAAGACCAACAGTGTACAAGAGTTGCATTTTGAGAGGTGATTTTGGACATACAATGTATATTGAGATCGCTAGCTAGGATAATATGTCCTATTGAGCAATAATTTGTGATTCGATCTAGTACATATTCTAAATCTCACAAGAATGTATCTGCCTTTATGCTAGCACAATTCCAATATATGTTTATTAAGGCTGATACTTTGGATGGAGACATGATTTTTCCTAGCTGAGTGAACATATTTGGGTAGGCCCACGGTCCAAGCTGTAGGCCTGAGGCAGCTTTCACTGCAACTAAGTGACCAGCCATTGGTCTGCCACCGGATGAAGCTTTGGCTGGAAGCAGTTTGACATTATAGTTGTCCCAAATTGTCAGTTCAATTAGACACATTTCCTGAAGGTCAAACATGTTGTAGGTAGTAGGGGATTTGAGGTAGTAGTTAGAAGATGTTTAAACCCCATAGTGTTCCAACCAGCAAATTTGTAAGTTTGGAGGTTATCAGTCTTGAGTTGTTAATTTGGGTTCACGTAACCCGGTTGTTGGGAACAATTTGAGTTGGAAGTAGATTCCACTTGTCGGATTGTTTCAAAGCCACCTTGCATGCAAGTTACTTTTAGTGGTAGAAAGGGTGAATTATTTGTTGAGGGGGCACTATTGCTTGAAGTTCCAGGTGCCTTAGATTTGTTTGATTAAGGTTCCTGTGTGAGACAAAAGCCCAGTTGGAACAATGGAGCTATGGCTTGCCATATAGTGTTGAGTACTATGCCCAACTGTATCCAGAGTCTTGCAATTGATAGATCATTGTCATGCAAGAACTCTACTTGCGCTATGTCAGAAGAGCAAAGCTCTTTCCGGATCGGTATATCACTAAAGATGTTAAGAATGATAGTTTTGTCGAAATCGTCGAGAAGGAGTCACCTCTCCACTGAATAATTAAGTGATGGGAGCAGGAGGAGTTATGTAGGGCTTCATTATGTTTGAGCACATGTTCTTGCGAAAGTCTATGGGTCCAAATAGAAGTGGTATGACCTGTTGGCAAAGATTGAGGCCATAATGTAGATTCGACTGGAGATGACAATGCTCTTGACTTGTCCGCCAAGGAAAGTTTCTGCATTGGTTTGTTGAAGTTCCACAGGTTCATGGCTGATTTGTTTTGTCTGGTTCGCGGCAAAGTAGTAAATAGGTCAATTGACTTGACAATTTCAGTGTGCCTTTGTTCTAGGGTTAAGAAGGGGCAGTGATTCATGGGTGGAGTCTAAAGGCACACATGAGAGAACCGACTGCGTGCACAGGGTAGTCGCTGGGTCTTTTTTGTCATGGAGTTCTACTTCTTGTAGGAGGTCATCAAGTGGTTTGTACTGTAAACTGCTGGCACTAGCTGAAGGAGATACATGATTTGCAAGCTTCTGCTGCATATCTCTTTTTGCCGATCTAACGTTGCATATTTTTTAGTAATAGCTGACCTGGCTATCTGGGACTATTTGCTTAGCAAGGTTAAAGATTGAATGTAGTGCTGCAAGCCTGATCGAGCTGTGTTTCCTGTTTTTATTTTTTTTCAAAATGTCAAGGGGATTAGTAGATTTCTTCGATTTAGCAAAGATAGCAAATTCTGGTTTAGTCAAAATTTGAGGGATCGAGAGCTCGGCATGAGATTGAGCATTAGGGACTATAATCACTGAATCAGCTAAAATAGGCAAAGAAACAGGAATTCTTTCAGAGGCTGAAGTCTCTTCCTCAACAGGTGCCTCACTGAGGTTGCAGTTGGAGGGCAATATCCTATCGATCTGCTCCCGGTGAAGCCAGTCGCCATTTAGGAGTCTGATGGCATGGGCAAATCAATCAATTATTAGTCACAGATTTAGAATTTGTTCTGGCAGAGGGATCGGAGGTGCAAAACCCTTGGATGTCTGTAGTTAAAGACTGCGTGCGAGATCGCGAGGAGCAGTTAGTGCTTTGGCTGGGATTAAGAATGTGTATTACCCATATAGGAGTAAACTTTGGACCAACCTATGAGAAGAATATTGAACAGAATATTAACTGCAGATCTAAATTTGTTGTTTAGGCAATCGTATGTATATGTGGTTTGAAATATATTGGAAGTACCATACGGGAAGTACGGACAAGAATCAGAAAGCATCTGAACTCTCTGAGAACACCAGAGACAAAATACCCTCTAGCTATCCATTGGCAGGAAAGACATCAAATATATAATCAAAAAGGGATCCAATTCGTCAGATTGACATCATCACAACAGATGCAAGAGGAGGCAACAGGGCCCTAAAACTTCGCCAAAATTAAGCAAGTTTAATCTGCAGAACAAGGAACACAGAATTCGGTTTAAACACTGAACACGAGTTTAATGTATTCTTATGACAACACAGAACAATTGTATACACAATGTCGCATGTCTACAGTTAATATGTACCTCACATTGCCTGAAGAATTCCCTATACGCTGCCACTTGGCACAAATCCAATATCCAAGGAACCGTAGGCTTTTCATTTCACAAAACCTGCCACTACTGGAACCACCCCCAGTATAGTGAGGACTCGGGGCATCACCCAACACCATCCAACCCACACATTCCATCCTACCCAAGTGAAAAACTCATATAAGCCAACCCACCTTGACTCAATTGGTACGCACCTTAACTCGGCTATAAGCCTTACTTCACCCCCCAGATCGTTCGCATGCTCCCAAATACCTCGCTTCCACCCTTCATGCATACATATTACCCTCTGCTGCCACCACTGGTAACCACCACCTACCTCCAAATGTTGCATCTCAAAGCTGGACCCTGAGATAAGGATCCATATTCTGAATGTGACCCTTGGCAACCGAAGCAACACTCTTCTTAAGGTCTGCCATTCACACAAATTCCACACCACTACCTCACTCAGGTCCTTTGCTTTGTAGCACATCCACTTGTCCATATCCAGGAGATAAGCACTCTTTAGCAAGAGACCCTTAAAATATGGATCTTAATTCAGGAATTATGCCCTCAGCAACCCGCTCAAACCTCGATAGATGATTACTAATACAGAAACTCTGGCCATATGAAGCCACAGCCCTACTCAGGGCTTATGTCATGTGGTGCAATCCACCAATCGGCATCAAGGAGCCAAATCATGGCCGATGACGGGATGGCTGCACCTATCAATGAGCTCCATTTATAATCCAGACCTTGACAGAGCTCACTCTCACACACCAACGCGGAAATCGAGCACCGGAGTGTGAACTAACCAGCAACCTTAATCAAGATAAGCAACTATTTCAGGAACCGCGAGATAAGGGCCAGTCACCTAGACCCTTTCGTGTCAAGCTCGGACCCCTCCGCTAATCACCAGTGTAGCTACCAATGGAGGGGTCCCAGGGTACCCGCGCCCTTCTAATCATGATTACCTGCCTTAGCGGCACGCACGTCGTTTCAACTTTAAAAGAAACTTCCCATTCTTAGCTCTGACGAACGCAGCACAGGATCACTGCCCTCTGAACTATGATCCCCAAACCATCACGGACCTATCACAAAAGTACACATCAGTATCCCCTTCCGTAAATATAGCATCACAACCAATTAAATTATCTCACAACGCATGCTCTCATGACACATGCCCAATGGTAGTGAATATTACTAACTCACTTAGCTCACCTATTGCCAGCAGGAAATTACCGACCAATTAGATCACAACCAAGTAACAGGTCTTATTTAATTTGGTGTGACAATCAGTACACACACTGACCAATCCTACTAAATTATTGCACTTTGACCTTAAAACTCTTGAAATCTAACCTAAGCACCCTCTCCTTATACGTTAGATACGCCTAACCAGAGAGAACTTACCACTCTCCACTATGGAAAACTTATGAGGCCTCCAGCCGACATGCCAACGATGCAGCACATATAAAAAAATCCAGGTGAGATTTGGAACTAACAACCATGCCAGATACTACATCCTATACAAGTAGAAATGCTGATAAGTTGCATACCTAACAACTAATACCTACTCTACATTTTTCTCTTCTCTCCATCTTCCCTTGTGCCCACCCTTCGATCTAACTGAATTAACCTAATGATGACGGAATGCATGTGTTACTACTAATGTTTCCTGAACTTACCAATGTGAAAATACTAATGATGTTGTGATTTTATAAATAACACCATAAATGTGACTTTTGTTTTAATAACGCTTGTCAATATGCTATTATATGTTATTTTTGTCATACAAACCAATATTTGGGTTTTAATTTCAACTATAATGTATATGACTAATGGAATATACAAACCAAACACAAATGCCACTCACTTCATGCACTGATTCACTTATCACACTATACATGTCACAAATACTGGTGTACTTTGAACAAACAATGATTGAATTGTAAAACACGGTAGCCTTGATAAAGACCAGTAGTAGGGTCGAAACACATGTCAGCACCATATTCTAAACCTTTTGTATATTAAAAAAAAGGAGGAAGAAAACTACAATATACCAACAATGGTATACTAACAGTGTGTGGATCCGAGTTATTATACTCTACTGAGTCAAAGAAACAGAAAGAACTCATATGATGGAATGTACTAGCGCCAAATGAGTAAAAACACCAACCAAGTCAGACAGAACTGCACCTTGGGCACCTAGAGTACGGGCCCTATGGTATCTACCGTCCGGCTGCAAGTGCAAGAGAATTAGCCAGAATACTTCTGAGTACGGTGCAGCCACCACCAGCTCTTAGTACTTCTCCCCCACCCTCCAACTGTATGGGTACAGATACAGATCCCAGTGCCAGTGGAAATAACTCCATAATACAATGCTATCTATAGCAATGCATTGCTTAATGAACTACATAGTTCAGGGGTCTGACGAACGCAGCACAGGATCACTGCCCTCTGAACTATGATCCCCAAACCATCACGGACCTATCACAAAAGTACACATCAGTATCCCCTTCCGTAAATATAGCATCACAACCAATTAAATTATCTCACAACGCATTCTTATTATAATGTTGGCAAAAAAGTGTCAGGGATCATTGGGATAAATATCATGATATTTATCCCAATGACCCCTGACACTTTTTTGCCAACATTATAATAAGAATCCCATGTACAGACTTTTCATGAAAAGTAAATGCACGTGTGATGTCATCAGTGATGTCATCAATGACATTTGTGATGTCATCTTTGATGTCATGGGTGTTAGTCTTAGCAGTGTTCAGTGGTGGCACGAGGTATGGTTGCTTAGCTTACCATAACTGTCAAATTTCTGCATTTTTTCAGTTTTACTTGTAATAAACATAACATGGATAGGTTGTTATTAGTGCAAAGTAACTATAACATCCCTTCTACAACGTTTTTTCACTGAATTTCATAGGTTTTTATTTATTTATTATTATTTTTTTAAACATTTTTATTAAATCCAACAAAACAATACAAATCAAACTGGCAGTGCATACGTCATCAGATCCAGTTTACATTTTACTTCAATTCACTGCTCCCCCTACCCCTCCCCCCAGTCCGAGCCTAACCGTCTTCACATTCCGTATCTGCATCCTGTGGCAGATTCTCCCCCTCTGTGGGTTCATCTGGGTCTGGAATTGACCCAAACAGTTCTGCTATTAGCGATTTCCAGGCCATCAGGGACTCTGTTCCCTCCAATCCCCCGGCACTGCTTGCTTCCTGCCATACCATAGTTTCTGCCTCTGCCCATTTCTGCAAGTCTCTCCACCACACCTCCACCCTTGGTCTATGACATGTCTTCCATCCCATGGCTAGCCTTCTCTTTACCAACACATATGCCAAGTCTTTCAGTTTACTCACATGTTTTCGCTTCTTAGATCTTGGGAACCCCCCTAACAAACAAGTCCACGCCGTGTCCACTACGATCTTGACCTCCTTCTCGGCCAGTTTACGTTCCACCTCACTCCAAAAGCGTGCAATGACCGGGCACGACCAGAACATATGTACCATGCCCACATTCTCCTCGTCACACTTGGGGCATGCCTGCCGTTCTACATTCGCAAACCTCGATATCCTCTGAGGCGTCATATATGCCCTATGCGTGATGTACAATTGTATATGTTTCAACCTAGCATTTCTGGACACCTCCTTATGATACCCTTGCACCCGTTCCCACATCCTATCTTCCATCGGGGTCCCCACTTCCGTTTCCCAATCCAATCTCAGTTGGGTGATCTCTTTCCCCACTTTGAGCATCATCATCTCATATAATCTAGATATCTCGTGCCCCCCTTCCGCTATGTCGTAGATCATATCTGCTATGGCATCTGGCTCTCCCTCCAGCACGGCTTCAGGCCACATTCCCTTGACTCTTTGCACAAGTCTATAGTATGTAATATACTGACCCGAATGCAACCCAGACACATCCCGCAACTCCTCAAAGGCAACGATTGAGCCCTCCTGCCAAATATCTCCCATGGTTGCTAGCCCTACCGGCTCCCAGTGGTTCCTGATTATCTTCCTTATCTGTGCATCCGCCCCCGTTAACATAACCAATGGTATCTGCGGAGAGCATGGAGTTGGATTCTCCAACATCTTACATCCTCTGCGCCACATCTTCCACCCCAGCAACATCATCATGGGACGCCCTTTCAGTTCTGCCCTGGATACCCACATCATTTCTTTCAAATAAAAGGGTGTACAATCTTGCCCAAACAACCTGGATTCAGAGGTCTCGTCATCAGAAAGCCATTTGGCGACATACTGCAGTTGGCTTGCCACATAATACACCTCGTAGTTGGGCAATTTTATCCCCCCTCTTTCATGGGAGTTCTGTAACTTCCATAATGCCACTCTGTTCCGCGTGCCATGCCACAGGAAATCCCTACACATACCGTTCAGTTTGATGAAGAACTTCTTAGATATCAGATATGGTATGTTCGCAAAATAGTGCAGGAGCCTAGGCAGGACCACCATCTTGAGCACCGCTCCCCTCCCCATCATGGCTAAGGGCAACCTCACCCAGAACCGCATGCAATTTTCAATTTTTTTTAAAGCCACCTCTGTGTTATGCATATGCTCTTCTTCCACAGTATGGTAAATGTCTATCCCTAAGTACCGGAACGCACCAACCGCCCATGGCACCAGCAATACAGGTAACCTCTCCACCGGAATCCCTGTATACCTGCCCAACGGGAACATGCTTGACTTCTGGGGGTTCACCGCTATACCAGAAAGACCCGCATATCTCTCCATTACCTCCAGGATATGTTGGAGATTTTCTTGCGGGTACCTCAAGTACAGCAACATATCATCTGCATATAGAGAAATCAGATGTTTTTCCCCTTTCACCTCAATGCCTATTGTATCATATTGTTGTCTCAGATATATCGCTAGAGGTTCCAGGGCCAGTATATAGAGCATTGGAGACCACGGACAACCCTGTCTGGTACCCCGGCTGAGCTGCCACCTTTCCGATATCACCGATCCTGTCTTAACCCTGGCCAGCGGCTCCTTATACAGTATCTGCGCCCACAGTACATACCCCGGCCCCAACCCATACCCTTCTAGGGTCGCCATCAACCAAGGCCACTTGACCGAATCAAAGGCCTTTATTGCGTCCATGGACACTATCGCCATTTCACCTGTATGTTCATTACTACCTTCAATAATTCGCTGGAGTCGCCTGTGATTATTAGAAATGTTCCTGCTTGGGACGTATCCCGTCTGATCAGGGTGTATTAATCTACAAATTACCCTTTTTAATCTATTTGCCAACACAGCCGTCAGTATTTTGCTGTCTTGATTTAGCATCGACAAGGGGCGGTATGAGCTACAGCTGTGCCCTGGCTTGTTGGGTTTGGGTAGCGGTATTATAATCGCCTCTCTCAATGATTCTGGCAGACTTCCTGCCTCAAACGCTTCATTCAACATTTCCAACAGCGGGGGGGAGAATCTCTTCCGCGTATGCTTTATAAAATTCGCTCGGGAGTCCATCCGTCACTGGAGTCTTGCTAGTAGGTAACTGTCTCACTACCTCCCCCAGTTCCTCCAAGGTGATAGGTGCATCTAGCTCTTCTCTTTCCTCTTCGCTTAGCCTAGGCAACCCAATGTCCTCCAATGTTTCCATTATCGTGTCTCAGCAGCAGTCGACCTGGTTTATCCCCCCCCCACGTGCTGCCTCTCTACATATTTTCTATAATTCAGATTACACAATCTGTCCCAGTGCTCCGCACATTTCTGCTGCAACATCAGTATCAACTCCAATTTCTCATTAGTATCATCTTCCCCCCTTAAGGCCTCCTCTAGTTTCTCTTCCGTCTCCCGCAGGTCAGCCAGAATGCCGCCTTGTAGTCCTTTAGATTTTGCAATGGCCGCCGCTCTTATCACAACTTTAAAGGCCTCCCACAGTGTTCCCGCTGATTTCATAGGTTTTTATTAGCGCAACCTAACCATAACATTCCTTTAACAATGTTTTTTCACTGAATTTGATAGGTTTTTGGTAGCGCAACTTAACCAAAACATCCCTTTAACAATGTTTTTTCACTGAATTTGATAGGTTTTTACCAGCACACCCTTAATGTGTATACATGTACCATACAACATACGAAATACCCTGGCACCACGCAGATAGCCACTGGGCCCGCGGGCTATGCAACTATTCGCGGGCATCGGGTAGCATCCAAACTGCTCAAAAGGTGAGGGGTTCTCTTACATTGTTGTACGATGCAACAAAGACACTGAACATTTAGAAAGAGCAACACGTAAGTGAATTAGAATGAAAAATAGGTCTACTAACTCTGTACTTATGAAAGCAACAGAACAATTGCAACATAATGGAATGCACCAACAAAAAATATAACATATGCGTCCAACAATATTACCTCAGTGTTGCTTCACATACAAACTAAGAAGCAACTGTTACGGAAGAACTGCAAAGTACTGAGAGCACAACTGCACTACTTCGTGATAAGGACACTACATTTTTTACTATAACTGCACAGTTTGTTAACTGTACAATAGTAGAAAAAATGATTTATCTTTTTTTACTCAGAAATGGCAAGCAAGTTAGAATGGATGGAAGAGAATTTCCCACATGATGAAATGAGTGAAGACAGTAACTCCATTCGTACACAACACAGTCTAAAAAGTAAGACAGTTAATACACATTGCTTCACATATACCTGACAGATATTTTTTTCTTTAACACTATATACAGGAAATGAAGAAAATGCACCAGATCAGCACCTCCTCCACAAGGGCAAGAGCGCAAACACTGTAAATAATATACTAAACAGCCAGGACACAAAAATGGAGCAAGTGCTGAACAGTTTTGCCAACTTAAAAGATTTGGTACAAGGACAGATTATGGACACAATTAAGTACCACTGTCCCACCTGCACCTGTATCCCATCCCCCTGTCCGAGCCAACCATCCCCCCAAATTCCCTATAAAGAAAGATGTTATGATGAGACCTCAATACCTTCCTCCCCTGAGGCCCAACCTATCAAAAAAACCACTTTCCCTGTATGTATATGTCTCCATTTCTGCTACCCCTTTCCTTTCCTAATTGTGTCTATGTATATGTGTAAATAAAGGTGTATATGTATACTATTGGGGGGGGGGGGGGGGGGGGGGGTGTGTGTGTGTGTGTGTGTGTGTGTGTGTGTGTGTGTGTGTGTGTGTGTGTGTGTGTGTGTGTGTGTGTGTGTGTGTGTGTGTGTGTGTGTGTGTGTGTGTGTGTGTGTGTGTGTGTGTGTGTGTGTGTGTGTGTGTGTGTGTGTGTGTGTGTGTGTGTGTGTGTGTGTGTGTGTTTTTTTTTTTTCTCTCCACGCTTGTCCACATGTACGCAAAGTTGTTACGCACCTTTAATTAGTTGGGGGAGCCCACGGCCCACGCCTGTCCGGCGGACACCTGCGCGCATGCGTATCTCATCCCATGGGTCCTGGTAACACTGTCCGTCATGTCCGAAAAACGTGGTGACGTGCTTTGATTAGTTCGATGAGCCCACCCATGTTCGACGGACACCTGGGCACATGCGCATCCCACCTCCAGGGTCCTACGAACACTGCGCCTGTTCAGAAATGTCCGCTGCATGTGTGTGCACTTTTAATTAGTTCGAGGAGCCCAGCTCTGTCCATAGGGCCCCTATGCACATGCGCACAACGTATCCTACACAATAAGTGTCCTGCGGACAGCTGTCCCATTCGAGAACATTTGCAGCGTCACTGTGTGACCGCACCCACGCGGAGCGTTGGCCCTTACTTGCGGACACGGTTCGGTCCCCCGGACATGGAAAAGTGCTTTTTTGGGCAATCCAATGTGTTTTACTGTGAAACTACACCCTTAGAGAGGTCCCACACTATGCCCCTGGCGATCTGGACACTTTTGGGAACATTTTAGGCCCACTTTCAGGTTCAAAGCGCTCCCCAGCACCCCTATAAAAGGCCACATCGCATAGCTGCTCCTCATTATGTTTTTGGCTGTCCAGAACAGAGCAGTGGTCCAGATTGCTGCTTGCTGCTGCAATTGCTTTCTGCTGACATCTGCTCTGCTTTGCTACTTTTGCTGCTGTGGAAGAACAGTGTTCCAGATTTCTCCTTGCTAGAATTGCTTTCTGCTCAATTCTGCTGTGCTGTACTATCTATGGAGCTAATGGCAACCATGGCTGCTGCTACTGCCTCTGCCTCAGCAGCTTCCGCACCCTTACCCTCACCACCACCACCACCTTCCCAAGGGGCTGGGAGGGGTACAGGTGTAGTGATGTAAAAAAGGATCAAGAAGAGAACGAGGATGATGTAGAGGAGGCCCCCATTACCTGCAGCCAGTGTGAGTCTTGGGTGTGGAGGCTCTCTACCACCGTTGGAGTCGTGCCCAAAGCTCGTGCAAGCAAGGTTCAATGCACTGAGTGCCAGATGGTGCTAAGTCACCGCAAACCAGGCTTGTACAGCTATGGCACCACCTCCATGTGGCGACACCTGAGGTCGACCCACAAGGCAGCAGTTAGGAGGGTCGTCCCCTTCGAACAAGGCAGTTGGTTGAGTTCCTCTGCAGCATCCTGCATATCTGCTCCTGCCACCCCAGACTACACTCCTGTGGGGCAGAGGATCCCTGAACCAGCCTCGCAGGCCATACACACTGCACCAAGCCCTTACCTTTTCGAGGGTCACTGTATTGTGCATGTACTGCGATGCGGTACTCTGCCAGGGGGATGAATTTTGCATTGCTTTTGAGGCTACGGTCCGAGAGCATGAGAAAACCTGCCACCTACCTAAGTGAGGCCCACCCAACATCTTACTCTCTCCACCTGCCCTTTCCTATCCATGTGGTTGGTGCCCCTTCCCTACCCTCCCTTCCCTTACTTTCTTTGTGTATTGTGTATAAAAAAAACAAAATAAATACAAAACAACAAAAATAGGCTCTTTTCAGAGCCATGTTTCACAGTTTAAAAATAGAATTGCCAATGAAATGATGCAGGTCCTTGCACAGCCTCTACAGTCCGCGGACAGTGCGGTAGTCTGCAGACATCACAAAATAAAGTAAGGGGTGGATCCGTCAAAAACATTGCACTTTTTCCAGGAGAAAGTGGTGGCTCTGGTGTTTGTTTTTGGAAGTGATGAAGTGGCCAACACCTACTGAAAAAAGGCTTCCTATACTTGCAAAAAGGAATGCAATGCATTTTGGATATTTGGCAGAAAAAGCTGATTGCCAGCATAAGTAAAATGGACACCATCTCTGCAAGAAAAAAAATTGTGCAAAGAAACGTAATATTTTCATTGTCGAAGGAGGACATGCCAACATCTCTCAAAAAGGCACAATGAGCCTTGTTGACATTGCGCCTCGCTTTCTCCATTTGCGGACCAAATGAAGAAGAACACAGCCACATCTGTGTCTAGGCAATGCGAGAAATAATTACTCAGCAGTTTGGAAACATGTCCATAACTTGCCCAAGTGCCTCCTTCATCGCAAACTGCAGAGAAATTCTGGTAACATGTCCTGAACTGTTCACTCCACAATGAATAATAATAATGTCTGTGTTACGGCTGGACTCCAGAGGGGTTCGTTCTGGCATCGTTGGCGGCTGCAGCCAAAAACAAGGCTCTGTACATCCAACATGGTGCCGTACCACAAAGGAGTGGTATAGTTCATCAGAAGGAAGACGAGAGCGAGGCTCCTCCTCTCTCTCCGGAAACAGCATATGAATCCAAGGCGCCTGGACAACGGCGCGTTGCTACTGTCTAGAGAAGCTCCGCTCCGTGAGTTATCGGTCTTAGAATACAAACCCACTCTGCCTTGTTTTCGGCTTGTTATACTCTCCTTACCTCTGTCTACATTTCTCTTTAGGGAAACACCGCCTTTTCGTCCCCTTTCCTCCGCTCTGCCATAATCCACCGGCTCACCTACACGGATCAGATTCTCTTCAATCTCTCGTAAGCAATCCCCCATACCTAACACTGAGTCCTTAACCAGATCGCATTTCCCTCTATTTTTGATTGATTGCCATTTTTTGTTTCCTCTCAGTACACGGCATTCACCGGTCACGTCCCAGTCCTGTCACCACTTTTTCTAGGTCTCGCATTCGAGACTCGTACACAAGCACACTTCCAGGTAGGAACTTCTTTAATTTTCCTCTACTCCTTCTTTCTACCTCTTAGGTCATTCCAAGAATAATCCCTTTGTTTTCTTTCCTTACTCCTTGAAAGAGTGGGCTATTTTCACAACTACCGGATAACTCCTCACACTAGCCCTCGTAGACACCCTCCAGGTACCTTCGCATTTATTTCATGACACTTAGAGGAGTTCCCGAAAGATTTCTGGAGTAACTCTTTCCTTTCCATTCTCAGAAAGTGCTACACGACTAAACCATTCAATGAGACTTACCTCGTCACTTACCTGCAAGACTTTGCAATCCACCGCAAGGGAGCAGCGAGTCCAGTCCCTCCTTCAGCGCTCGACAGCCGGGTTTTCTTCCCCATGAGGGCTTCCCAGGAGCTTCCTTCCGGCACCTGTGTTTGAGGAGGTGTCATAGGAGGGTTTCCGGTAAACTTTCCTAATCTCCTATAGTCGAAGACAAGGTAGGAAATGTTTTCTTGTTGTTGTCTGCAAAGTTGTTTGTGGGGTTTCTCCAGAGGCATATAGGAAACCCATATGTAGTAAATAGATAACAGATATAACAGATAGCAACGCCTAAGGAAATACTCTGGAGAACGCACAGACCAGGCGTTGCAGGCTTTAACAATGGAACAACAAATACAACAATTGGTAGCCGCCATGCAGAACCTGTCTGCAGAGGTGCAGTAATTGAAACAAGAGAACGCTGCTTTGAGACAACAAGCATGTCATTCTGCTCAGTGCTCGGAAGTACCCCCGGGGCCACTACCAGGAGGACGCTTTGACGGGAATCCACATTCCGTTAAAGAGTTTTTAGAATCCTGCACCGTCCAATTTCCCTTTAAGGCCGCATTTTTTCCCACTGATAGGGACAAGGTGGGACACATGATTGCCCAGATGACAGGGGCCGCCTTGGCTTGGGCTACTCCTTTAGTCACCAACAATAACCCTATTCTTGATTCTTATCCGGCATTTTGTAATAGTGTCCGGAGTATGTTCAGCCAGCAGGAAGTAGTGGTAGCCTCCCAAGAACGACTCCTTCATTTAAAGCAGGGGAATCAGGATATACTAACCTATATTACTACATTAAAAATAATTGCCACTGACACCTCCTGGGCCGATGACGCCTTGATGACCCTGTTCAGGCGGGGTCTTACGGAAGACCTAAAGGACGAAGTGTCCCATGTCCCAAGACCAGCTAATCTCACTGAATATATCGCACTAGTCATGCAACTAGACTACAGACTCCAGAAAAGAAACAGAGAAAAAAGTAAAGGAAAACTCCCCTGATCCTATACAGAAGTTTTGTCCTTTCCCAAATCAGGTACCACGGAAGAACCTATGCAATTGGGAATAGCTAGAGGTCCATTATCGGCTGAGGAGCGAGCCAGAAGGAGAATGCAAGGGTTATGTATGTATTGTGGATCTAATAGTCATACAATCAAGGAGTGTACTCTGATTCCTCCAAGGAGGCCGGGGCTGGGAAACGTCAGTGTCCGACCATGAAGGGGACAACGGCCTCGGGTTCTTCAGCAGCGATTAGTCCCCTCCCGAACATCTTAGTTGGGCCTTCGGCCTATTCAGCAGGAAATGCTATGATTAGTTTAGGTGTCACTTTGTTGTGGGACAGCGTTTGTCTAGTCAATGTTCCAGCCTTGATAGACAGCGGTGCCGCGGGCAATTTTATCGATGATGCCTGGGCACAAACCCATAACATACCCCGTACCACCAAAACTATGGCTATCCCAGTGGAAAGTGTTGATGGTAGCCCTCTTACTTCAGGACCCATTAAAGATCAGACCAGATCCCTGAAGATGACAGTAGCCTTGCATCAAGAATACCTTGCATTAGACATAATTAAGACAGCCCATTACCTAGTTATTTTAGGGTTGCCATGGTTATGACACCACAATCCCTATATCAATTGGACAGCCGGTACATTTTTTCTAGGTTCCGAATAATGTGTTCAACATCACCTAACGCCGAATACCCCTCCACAGGATCCGAATCCGGGACCAGAGATTTGCAGTACAGTGGTTAATGAGCTCTCCTCCTTGCCAATTGAATACAAACAATTTCGTTCAATTTTCTCTCATTCTGAGTATTCAGAACTTCCCCCACATAGAAGGGACGATTGTGCAATTCACTTGGTGCCAGCCACTCCTCTTCCGTTTAGAAGGATGTACATTCTATCAGCTAGAGAAAAGGAAGTACTAAAGGAATATTTACACACTCATCTCAAAAACAGTCTAATCACAGAATCTACCTCACCAGCAGCTGCTTTTCGAACACCGTCCTTGCATAGACTTCCGGGGTTTGAACAAAATTACTATCCTGGACTAATACCCCATGCCACTCATCCCGGATATACTAGGGGCGGTGCAAGGTGCCAAGGTGTACACAAAACTAGACTTGAGGGGAGCGTATCACCTCATTCGGATTAAGCCTGGCGACGAGTGGAAGACGGCTTTCCGAACCCCATTTGGTCACTACCAATATAGGGTCATGCCATTTGGACTTACGAATGCTCTGGCCATCTGTCAAAGATTCATGGATCACATTTTCACAGTCATCAGTCTACACTATGTTATCATCTACTTAGATGACATATTAGTCTTCTCCTCTTCATTGGAAGAACATCAATCCCATGTGAAAGAGGTTCTGAAATGCTTACAACACCACCATCTGTTTTGCAAACTAGAGAAATGTGAATTTCACAAAACCACCATTTCCTACCTGGATTACATCCTCTCCCAAAAGGGGATCACCATGGATCTTGCAAAAGTTTCCACGATCACTGAATGGCCTTCTCCACGATCAGTTAAAGACATTCAAAGATTTTTGGGTTCTGACAACTTTTATAGGCGTTTCATTCCACACTTCTCTGTACTCACCAAACCCTTAACCCAGCTCTTGATGAAAGGTACTCCATTCCTCTGTGCAACCGAGACTCAGAAATCTTTTGAACAACTGAAAACCCTATTCATCCAGGCTCCTATTGTAAAAGTACCAGATCAACAATGTTGGTTCATTGTAGAGTAAAATGCCTCTCAGCATGCATTGGGGGCAGTTCTACTCCAGCCTGATGCTCAAAATATTGAAAGACCAGTGGCCTTCTTGTCCAAAACTCTTTCTCCAGCCGAGGTCAACTACACGGTACTGGAGAAGGAATTACTCGCCATCAAACGGGCCTTCGAAGAGTGGTGCCATCTTCTCCTGGGGGCCCGTTATCCCATAGAGGTTCGAACTGATCACCACAACCTCCGAACTCTACAATACACACAAATGTGCAATAGCAGACAGGCAAGGTGGGCACATTTCTTTTCACCGTATCAAATAAAATTCACCTTCATTCCAGGAAACACAAATCTCAGAGCCGACGCGTTATCCCGAAAAAATCCGCAGGAGAAAGTTCCTTTCAAAGCCGAACCCATATTCCCAAAGGCAGTATTCATTCCTGTGGTACATCACTTTTTACAAACATTGGAGGACAAGTCTAGAGACCTGGTAACCTTAGAACTGGACCTTTGTATCACACAGGGATTGACAAGCAGTCAGGGTCTCCTGTTTAAAGGCGAGCAGGTATACGTCCCAGATACAGAACTCCAGAAGGAAGTGTTGAGGCTTTGCCACGACTCACAAGGGCATCGGGGATTTGCTAACACCCTCGAACTGAATCAAAGACATTTCTGGTGGCCATCAGTCCGAACCGATGTACGCGAATATATCGCTTCTTGCACAGTATGTCTACAGACCAAATCCCCCAGGATTCCTCAGTTGGGAGAACTAGTCAAGGCTCAACTTCCCACCAGACCCTGGCAAATAATATCCACTGACTTTATCGTGGACTTACCCCGATCTGAAGGCTGTACCACCATCATGGTCACAATCGTCACTTTAACAAAGATGGCTCATTTTATTCCCTTACCTGCTGTTCCTTCAGCCGCGCTGATGGCACGGATATTTTTGGAACGTATTTTCTCTCTTCATGGCCTCCCCGAAACCATTATATCAGACAGAGCACCACAGTATACCTCAAGATATTGGAAACAACTTTGTAACATGCTTGGAATTTCCCGGGCCCTGAGTTCTCGGTTCCACCTGCAGACCAATAGACAAACAGAGTGACTCAACCAAACTCTTGAGGGTTACCTCCGGTGTTATGTCTCCTCAGCCCAAGATAATTGGAAGAGTCAACTACCATTGGCAGAGTTTGCCTACAATAATGCTGCTCATTCTACCATCAAAGCTAGTCCTTTCTTTTGTACCAATGGGTTTCATACTACAGTATTTCCAGTTGCTGCTTCTCCAAACGCAAAATTTCCAGACCTGGAAGAAATGATAGACATCATTCAACAAGCCCATGTCACTGCTGGTTTAGCTCTTCAAGAAGCTCAAGCGTGAAGCAAGAAACAGGCAGATAAACATCGCACTCCAGCCCCTCAGTTTCAGATCGGAGAACAGGTTTGGTTGGCTAGTAGGTTTCTTCCTAGGAGACTCATTCCTTCAAAATTATCTCCCAAATATTTTGGCTCGTTTCCTATTTTGGCCAAGCTTGGACCGGTGGCCTATAAATTGCGGCTCCCTAGGTCATGGAGTCGCATTCATCCCACCTTTCACGTCTAACAATTGAAACCAGATGTACGGAATCATTTTCATAGGACTGCGGTGGGTTCACCCCCTCCAGTAATGACTGACACGGGTCCTGAATATGAAATCTCTGGGATATATCACTCCTGCTATCATCGTGGGGTTCTTCAGTACTTTGTGGACTGGAAGGGGTACTCCCCTTCTGAACGTTCATGGGAACCTGCCTCAGCGGTACACGTGTCCCGCTTGGTTCGTTCTTTTCATCGGTTCCATCTGGGGAAACCAGGTTTTGCCTCCCTTGGGAGGGGGCATACTGTTACGGCTGGACTCCGGAGGGGTTCGTTCTGGCATCGTTGGCGGCTGCAGCCAAAAAAGAGGCTCTGTACATCCAACATGGCGCCCGTACCGCGAAGGAGCGGTATAGTTCATCAGAAGGAAGACGAGAGCGAGGCTCCTCCTCTCTCTCCGGAAAGAGCATATGAATCCAAGGCACCTGGACAACGGCGCGTTGCTACTGTCTACAGAAGCTCCACTCCGTGAGTTACCGGTCTTAGAATACGAACCCACTCTGCCCTGTTTTCGGCTTGTTATACTCTCCTTACCTCTGTCTACATTTCTCTTTAGGGAAACACCGCCTTTTCGTCCCCTTTCCTCCACTCTGTCATCATCCACCGGCTCTCCTACACGGATCAGATTCTCTTCATCTCTCGTAAGCAATCCCCCATACCTAACACTGAGTCCTTAACCAGATCGCATTTCCCTCTATTTTTGATTGATTGCCATTTTTTGTTTCCTCTCAGTACACGGCATTCACCGGTCACGTCACCACTTTTTCTAGGTCTCGCATTTCGAGACTCGTACACAAGCACACTTCCAGGTAGAAACTTCTTTGATTTTCCTCTACTCCTTCTTTCTACCTCTTAGGTCATTCCAAGAATAATCCCTTTGTTTTCTTTCCTTACTCCTTGAAAGAGTGGGCTATTTTCACAACTACCGGATAACTCCTCATACTAGCCCTCGGGGACACCCTCCAGTTACCTTTGCATTTATTTCATGACACTTAGAGGAGTTCCCAAAAGATTTCTGGAGTAACTCTTTCCTTTCCATTCTCAGAAAGGGCTACACGACTAAACCATTCAAAGAGACTTACCTCGTCACTTACCTGCAAGACTTTGCAATCCACCGCAAGGGAGCAGCGAGTCCAGTCCCTCCTTCAGCGCTCGACAGCCGGGTTTTCTTCCCCATGAGGGTTTCCCGGGAGCTTCCTACCGGCACCTGTGTTTGAATGTGTCGTAGGAGGGTTTTCAGTAAACTTTCCTAATCTCCTATAGTCGAAGACAAGGTAGGAAAAGTTTTCTTGTTGTTGTTGCAAAGTTGTTTTTGGGGTTTCTCCAGAGGCATATAGGAAACCCATATGTAGTAAATAGATAACAGATATAACAGTCTGGATGATCGAGAGTCACCAAAGTGGCACAAAGAGGAACCAAATTCAGCCACTTCATTCCACACACTCCATACCAGTGGACATCCACATGATGGAATCCAAGATATGCAGTCACTCCACAGTGCTCTGCATGCACTTCCAACCAATGTATCCAGGAGTCCCCCAGAATACATGCACTCTGCCTCCTAAACGACACAGCCATAACCATAGCCATATGCACTCCACTCAGTAAGCAGACCTTCTGCCCCAGTCTCTCCTTACCACACCCAGGAAACCTTATTGACCAATCCCCTGGCCGCCACAGTCCCATTTCAATGCGTGCCATCCTCAAAAGCCCCAGATGTGGCACGTACAATCCTCGAACTACCGCGATGTCCGCGGACATATCGTGCTTTACGCAGGGTTGGGAGAACACATTTCAACCATGGTAGGGGATTTCCTCTTTAGTGGTGGCTCTGAAAAGAGCCTTTTTTATTTTTAGTTTTTAGGTGCTATTGAAGAAACACCTTGTGTTTTCATTTTTTTTTGGGTTCGATCACTTCTTTTCCTCCTTACTGCCTTACATCAACCTCTGCAAAGCATCCCTTAGATTCTCCTAAAAACGAGCATTTCCAAGGAAGACAATGAAACGCCATCTCCAGTAAAGTAGTGTACACTAAGGGAATCAATGTTCTCATTGGAGAAAACAGACATCTCAACATGTTGCAATACCTCACCCATGCCTCTATTAACAAGGCACCTGGCAATATTTTGCTGGGGATTGAAGACATTTGGATTGTTCCATTGTGCTCTTGGTATTATTCCAGAACAAATCACCTTTGCATTAGGGAAAAGCACCATTAGGTCTTCCACAAGGAACTTCAATACATGAAGCAAACTTGTGGCACTGATGTAGCCCAAATGCTCTCCTCCACAGTGCACCACCAAAACATCAGGACTACCAAAAGTAGCCATGTTTCTACAAACAGTGCCTGCAAATTGCGGCCAGGCACACTGCACCATAAAGCCTCCAGGCCGGGAAAATGAAGATCTGCAGAAAACCCTCTTGCCTTTGCATAGCTCTCCATATCACATAAAAAGGAATCTCCCACTATCCACACAGTAACTCCAGCCATCTTCACTACACAACCAACACAGCAATGAAAAAAGTATTACCGCCCCTTGCAGCCAAGCACACCCTGATCACCTGATTGGATAATCCCCACAGTCCCATTTGCATGCCAGGCATGCTGAGAAGGCGCAGATGTGGCACGTGCGATCCTCAAACTACTGCAGTGTCCACGGACCTTGTAAGGGCAGGGGCAGCCCTTCTTCCCTTTCCACTTACACTTTACAGCACTATCTCATTGGCTACTGGTAAGCAGTCACACAACCATCCACCAATCACATCCAAGACCTCTACATCTAACTCTATCATCTCTGTTCAACACTGCAGATTTACTGTTAAACACTCAGAGTACAGGTCTCCTATGATTGCAAAGCACCTCGAGCAAAAAGTACTGTAAAACTATCCAAGATTTCTGCTTCCAGATTCATCCACATCTCCATCCATCAACACAAACTACAGGTATGAATATTTGTTGTGCAGTACATTTGCAACTCTTTTATAAATGCCTGTGAACAGGGTACCTGCCACTTACCCTGCATCACTTACTCAAAAATCATACTGTCATTTGTCCCATCACCTATCTTCAAGTGGCACTTACAATGCTACGTGCTTTGAAACTTTTCATTTACCCATATAACCCATTGCAATGTGAAAACTGCTATTCTCTTCTTTCCTTCCGCCATTTTTACAACCACTTCCCCCACTAACACGCATTCTATAAAATTCCTAAAATGCACACTGAAAAGGAAAACTGCATCTATCTTTCCAAAGCATAGCAAGTACATAGAATACATGCATATGAACAAGGTGCCTGCCACTGACCTTGCACAGTTCACGGAATGCACATTACTTAAAAAGCAAAAAGAATGTAAGTGTGCATTGAGAACAGTGCCATTTGTAAATGTGGATAAAGAAATCAAACAACTGAAATGATTTCTCCACTCATGTAGCAACCATCTATCTGCAGAAAAGTTAATGGAATTCCACACATGAAAACATTCTCCTATCAAATCTGTACATCATTCTGAACTTGTTTCTCACCCTACTACAACTTGCACTAATCCATTTCCATACTCAATAGTCCTACAGCAACACCCACACTTGCAAAAGTGCACCTCATACGGCACACTTATAAATAAAGCACTGACCCCCTTAGCAAAATACTGATGCTCCCAAGTCCCCATTCATATACAAAGCTATCCAATTTCACACACACACTAACTCTGCTTGCCAAGACATCCTCCTACAATTTTAAATAATGTATTCTCCAAATGTAATCACTATGCCATTAACAAACATATGTACTTACTTCCTCCTTTCGCAATTACAGTGAACACCACTCTCCTGAAAACCAAGTGCCGTCTCAAGTGGAAAATGCAACCTAGAAGAAACCTCAACTCTCAACATCCAACAAAGTAAGTGCAATACTATTGTAGTGTTTTTCCTGTTACTCAGACAGTGCAGTGTTCTTGTATTGTAGGCTACACAATTCCATCAACCCAACAGTATTTGCTTCACTCTTACTCATTGCACCTGAACAGGTGCCCACTTCCTATTGTCATCTGAATGCCAGTGAGGTAATACACAGGTACCAATACAGTCTTCCAGACCTAAAGCAACAGCCCATTACACAATCACACATCTCTGTATGTATGCCTACCTTCATATTCAAACACTCATGCACAGTGCACACATATACATTGCACAATTCTCCAACAGATACTACACAATGCCTCCCAAAAAGCAAATCTGTATAAAACAACGCACATCAAACTAAAAGCATACAAAATAGCCATCTGCCTCCAGCAGAATTTGTACAGAAAGTTCAAACAAAACAGCTAATACAGTCACTAAGGAAAACGGAAGCACCTAACAGGAAAGAAACTGTTACTCCTCTTTCAAAATGTAAAAAGAAAAAGAAATGTACTAGGAACTACCACTAGTGCTAACAGAACACCTACAAATGGTAACATAGCCACAGGTAAGCATTCCAAAACATGTATTTTACCAAAAATCTTCCACAACAGTGTCCTTCAGAACCTTATAAAAACAGGGGAAAAATCACGCTCAACCCTTCAAACTTACCGCAGAAAACTGATCCTGGAAACTCTTGTAGACAGTGCAATGCTCCTCAAAAGGAAATGTTTTATATTAATTTTGAACAGAATGAAACCAATAATAAAATTAATTAGTAATCTACAACCACGACTTCGCAACAAACGCAATATCAGCATAGATACCTTTGGCACCATCTGCACAGGTGAGTGGAGTCACACCACCAGCACAGAGCCATATTTCAATGAAGAAGCATACAAACAAGAGCAAACAAACCAAATTGCGATACATAGTAGTGGACAATGGTATGAAAAGGTAGACAATGCCATAATGGAAGAAGAAACACTGCTTTCAAAAATATCGCCATTAAGCTTAGCAACAACTCTCCATTCCACCGAACCAATACGCCCCATCTACAAATGTCCGTGCACATCAATGTGTAATGTGCTCCAAAACTCTATCAAATCTTTGCAGCAGTTTCTCAATCACTATGTGAAAGTCAACGACAAAGCAAAAATGTAAATACTACAAACTATGGACTCCTGTCCAGTGCGCAAATACACAGGACTATGAGAACATTCATTAGCCTGCATTTCTGGACCTGCTTGCAAAAACAGCTTCCACCATATCAAAATGTTGGCAACACACCATTCTGCTGTAAGAAATATTGTTAACAAACTGTACTATGCAAAAACTCCTGCTTTAGCACTGGAGCATTTAAATGACATTCTCCTACATGGTACAGACAAAGAACTGCTCGAAGAAATACACCACATCCAAAGCAAAAATGTTGAAATTGAAGAGCACTTACAAAGTCCAGTAACATTAAAAAACAATAGTGACAACCTTGCAGATGTCAACTTTCTATTACACACATACAAAAAAGCAATAGAAAAGTTTAAAAGCACATCTACTGAAGTACCAAACCAAGTATGTGTGTGTTGTTGCAGAACTCTTTATACAAAGAGCACGGAAACTATATATATAGTGTATAAAATAGAAGGCAATGAGGAATCCCAATGGTTCCAATGAGCTCTCTGCCTTATAGCAGAAAACAAATATGAAATTACTAACCCCTCAATACTGTGCACATACTGCACTGCAGAACTTGACAATAACCAAATGCCTTCACGGGCTATCAGTAATAATTTGGAAATATTCGCACTGCCAAAACCACTCCAACAGTTTAATTTGTATGAGACCACTATAATACAAACAGTACAACCACTTCAAGCAATAATACCACTTCAACCAAAAACAGCAAAATTGTCTCCCTCTGAATTACTGAAAGGTATTCTTGGCAAAGTAGTTTATTTGCCATTAGATCTCAAAGAAAATGTAGACACTCTAGGAGTGCAATGGCCCATAGAACAATCTTTGATTATCCTGGTGAATGGTGTACCTACAAAAGAAAAAAAGAATTGGCATCAACTAGTGGACTTAAACAAAGTTAGAGAAGCCATGCAACATCTTAAAGACAAAAATGAATACTACAAACAAATAAGCATTCAAGAAACACTGAGGGAAACCACTGAAATAATTCAGGGCTCCTCAGCAACTGGCCAATTTGAACTTCTAGATCCTACTACAGTCTCCAATATTTTAGACCACTATACAATTCACCCACTGCACTCCAAAGACACCATAGATGATGCACTGGAAACATATCAAATGCGGCAAGCCTAAGGATCTCCAATCAGTATATGGGAAAAAAGTGTAGGAGCACAAGCCTTTCCTCTACTTTTTCCTACTGAAAGGTAGAAGGTATGATGAAAGATCCACACAAATAACAGCATCAGAATACCGCTCTTAACTAATGTATTCTGAAGACCCCAGATTCAGACAAAACGTATAATACATATTCCATCTCCTCTTTGAAAGTGAACTAGCAACTCTATATTATGGAGTTGCACACAGATTGAAAACAGGTTCCAATTTTCAAAACATGTCTGCTACGCAGCTTCTTCAAAAGGTGCAAGAGGAAGACAAAGTTTTACAGTCAAGTATTACAAATCTCTTGGCAAACATACGCGGTACTTAAGAATACTGGTTCCAACGGCATGCAGATGTACGGTGTATGCTATGCAACCTTGGTTTGTCTGCCTGCCCACATGGTTTGTCACTTTAAGTTGTGCAGAGTATGCATGGGAAGACTTGCACACTTTCCTACGCATAGCAAACAAAAACAAAGCAGGTATAGAGATAAAAAGACCAGGAGAACTCTGTTTTCTTGCTCCTGTATATGTATCAAGGTACTTTCACCATCGCTTTATTGCCATGCTGCACTTCATTTGTATTAAAACACTCCTCCCCTCAGGGAAGTGGAACACTTCTTCTGGAGAAAAGAACATCAAGCCAGAGGAGCACCACACATCCACATGATTTTGTGGATTAAACATGCTCCTAAATTTGGTCAGGGCAGTGATGCAACTGTTTTGCAGTTCATTCACAAATATGTCACTTGTGAAATCCCTTCAGAAAGTACACATATTTTGCAGTTTCAAAGCCACAAGTGGGGCAAGTATTGTAGACGATAATATAAAATATAAAAAGAAAGGCAAATACTTCACCAAATGCTGCTTTGGTTTCCCTAGACCAGTTTCAGCAACAGGAGAAGTAAACAGCTTCATGTCTTCGGTTAGACAAAGTGTGAAAGACAAATCTCCTAAGAACACATAATGCATAAAAAGAACTGAAGCATCAAAGTAAATCAATGATTACAATGCAATCATTGCCCTCCTATGGAATGCAAATAGAGATGTGCAGTGCATTGCAAACAATTCCACTACAGTTGCACAATATGGCACACCCTACTTAACCAAAGCAAAGAAAACAGAGCTCAAAGACCTCCGGGATGACATATCATCAGACAAAATACTGTTGCAGAAATTGTACAGCTTTGGCATAAAAATGCTCTCCCATAGAGAAAGTGGCTCCTACGAAGCTGCAGACCGTTTAACCGGCACCGGGAAATCTGAAAACATCATCTGGCTAAGCATAGGTCCTGCTGCATCCAGAAAAAGAGTTCTCAAATTGTTACCAAGACATAGAAGCAATAGCCAAAAATGATCCCAAAAGCCAGGACATTTTGAAAAACAACTTATTGGACACATATTAACCAAACACAAGTAATGTTTTGCAAACCATGTGCCTATACCACATAGTCCAAAACTTCTCATACAAAAATAACATTAAACGAGATAAGAAAAAAGGTAAATACATAGTCAAAAGTGATGAGGGCAGCCTTGTTAAACTTACCAAACGTAGTCTGATTAATCATATGAAGCTGTCATTAAAAACTCCTCAACACAAAGAACTATACTACATGGCCCTACTGAAACTTTTTAAACCATCGAGAAAAGAAGATTTATTAGACACCCATACCTCCTATGAAGATGCTTTCAATGACAGTGAAAGCACCATAACAGATATAAACTTTACGCAGTACAAAAACATGTTGGACAATGAACGCCAACAAGAAGAAGAACTTCAAGCACAACTAAACATGGACACTCCTGTGAGCAGTCAACCTTCTCAGAAAGGAAGCCAAGAACCACTTGGACAACCACTCATAGCAAATAAGGAATAATTAGCCATGACTGAAGTAGAGAACACCATTTGTCAGTATGAGCAATCTGCAGAAGACTTTTCTCTACTGAAATTACAACTACACAATGAGCAGCATACCATTTTCCTAGAAGTAACTAAAGAAATTGAACATGGTAGGCAGCACGAAACTAAAACTTGTACCTGTCAACACTATACATCTGTACTGCTGTATGTAAGTGGTGAAGCTGGGTCAGGCAAAACATTCTTAATAAAAATCATCAGTATGTTTCTCCAACAATTAACCTACAACAAACTTTCAGCTGTTGTAACCGCCCCCCACAGGTTTAGCTGCCTACAACATAGGTGGTGTAACTTTACACCAATTGCTACTCCTTCCAGTAGAACACCAAAACAAATTAGACTACTACAAACTTTCAACAGAAGCTGCTATGGAGCTACGCATAGTTTTGAAACAAATGAAAATGTTCCTAATAGATGAGGTGAGCATGGTCTCCAACCTAATGTTGACTTTGATTCACCTCTGATTGCAAGAACTCTTCAAAACAGATTACGAAGAACTATTTGGAGGAAAACATGTATTTGTTTTTGGAGATCTCCTTCAATTAACACAAGTGAAAGGGGAACCTATTTTTAAAACCTTATGACACAAACTGTGCCATAAAACTCTTGGCAGCATAGGGAATGTAAATCTCTGCCAACATTTCCAATACAGAAAACTAACTTAAAAAATGCGTCAGTCTGCAGACCTTACCTACGCCAATATTTTAAAAAGCATTCCCATTGGTGTACTATCTAAGGAAGCTCAGTCTTTCCTAAATACCTGATGCATCAATGAGCTATACGGACATAACACATATGCTACTGATGTCATGGAACAATTAGCACACAAAAATGTCAACTGTATGTCCTTAATGCCAACTCTAGCAAGCTGTGCACAATTCATTGAAACAATGCTGAAAAAAGAAATGCAACCACTAGTGCAAATATACTCCACAGACAAACTGGACATACACAGTATAATAGTAACTAAGTGTGAACAAGCCATAGCATGACTTAATACCTTAGAAAACTCTATCTCTAACACAGCTGGTTTGGAGAAAATGTTAACATTGTGTTTAAAATGCAGAGGAATGCTAAATCGTAACCTTGACGTGGAGCAAGGTTTAGTTAATGGAGCATTTGGAACAGTTGTTAGCTTACAGACATAACCATGTGACAATAGCATTCCGTTTGTCAATATCCACTTTGACAAACTTTCAGAAGTTAAAAGGATAGGCTGCTCAATAGCCTGATTCCTTCTTTTCAAAGACATGTATGTACGCAGAGCACAATTTTCTCTGTCTCTAGCATACGCAGTCACTATTCATAAATCGCAAGGTCTAACCTTAGATCAAGCATTGATTGATATTGGCAGCACAGTCTTTAAAGAAGGCATGAGTTACATAGCACTGTCACGCCTATGTACACTTGAATGACTATTGCTAGTCAATTTTAATGCATGTAAAGTCAACGCTGACATTCCTTGCATCGTAGAGTACAATAGACTACATGCACTCTACGCGCCCCATCTCAAAATGTACCCTGTTCCTCAAAAACACAAACGTTGTTAAAGAAATCGAATGCAATCAGAACTTATTCATGATCTCCCAACAGTACCACCAAAGAAATTGAAATCAGCTCATACTCCATCAATTACCAAAACCACAGAAACATGCACTGAAAAGGAAAATACATACCCAACTGCACAAACAAAGAGAACTACCTCTTCAAACAAAGCACATGGACTTCCATCAAATGATTCAGACATAGAACTATCTGGTCCATTCAAATTTTCCAATACAGCTGGTGTAAATTGCTATGCAAATGTAGCAATCAATGTCCTATTCCAATTGCCAGCAATTGTTGAAAACATATACTTAAGCGGCTCGGACCAGTTGTGTTTACAAATGCTACTCCTTCACAGAAATGCAACAAACAATCCTGAGAACGCTTACAGTGTCTCAGGAATAAGGCAGGAATTGCACTACTTGAAAGCAAAAACATACCTATAAATGAAATCTTGTAGATTTCATACATGTGGAAACATATATGCACTCTCTGCAACCATGTGATGCAGGAACAAGTCACTAACGAGTGTTTTGTCTATGTATCTATACCAAACTGTGAATCCATTCCATTTCAGCAGCTCGTACAAAATGCAAACCATAGCTTATTATGTACTCCTTGCAGTTCTGATAATCGTTCCACCTTACAGATACACTCACATAGCCAATACGTTATAGTAATGATTTAAAGATACAATGCAGATGGTACCAAAAACAACTGCAAGCTTACTAGCTTCACACACAGGCAAGTATCACTTGGCAAGAAAACCTTCACAATAGTAGCCTTAATCTACCACACAGGCGCCACAACCAGTGCAGGTCACTATACTGCATACATTAAAAAGCAATGCGGATGGTTTGAATGCAATGATACTTCCATTACTCTAAAGCAGAAATTACCAGAAAATCTTGCAAATGCCTACTTAATATTCTTGAAACCAAAATGTACTCACTGATCTACAAAATTACAATAACCTACTGCCCAAACACCCACCAGTACAAGTATAATTGCAACAACAACAAAAATTACCTTCAACTCTGTGGAACTGAAACAATTTAGCATACAGCAACTATCCAACAAATAGATCAGTTTGCCTGCTATACCATTTTTACCCAATAACCCAATGATTACAGTCACAAAAACAATAAGTGTAGAAAAGACACACTAATATTGTTTCCTACATACTACTTAAATAGAAGTACTGAGTATGAGGTTTTACAAACTGTCATCAATAACCTCTGAAACACCAACTAGTAAAATAAGGCAACAGCTTTCTAACAATGCCCATACCAATGCAAGAAATACACAAATATTATTAAGTACACCCATAGTGCTGTAAAAGCACTTCACAATAGTGAAAAATGTAAATGTACCAAAAAGAATGCACATGCTTGAAAACATACCCTGCAAAAATGAGAAACTATAAACAGTTGGAATATGCCACTGGTATCTAACTGCAACCACAATACTTCAATAATACTTGCAGCATTCAAACTGCCAAACTGAACCTTCAGCAACCACAGTGCTACAAACATACCCTCAACAACTTCCAAACTATCAACAGTTAGAATATGCCAACAGGTATCTAACTCCCCCCACAATTCAGCAATTTTACTGCGCAATGCCACAGTACTTACAAAACATCAACAGCAACCAATGCATAAAGAAATACTGTTAAAAAGAGGAAACAGATAAACAGTTAAAATACACCAACTGGTATCTAATTGCAATCATTGTACCACCACTTCCAAAAGACAAATCATATACCATTTCAATTCCTCGTACTGCAACAGTGCACCTTAAACATTACTGTAACTAGTGCACACGTGAATAAAACAAACCGTGCAACATAACAACAAATGAACGTAGAAGGTTTTTTTTTTATCCTGCATGGATTATGCGAAGAAACACTGGAACTGCGCACATTGCACAATACACTTGTTTAAAGCATGGTACTTATGAAGTACTAATGATGAGGGTCCACAAAGTAAACACATGTCTGCAATGCAATGCAATACAACATCACAAAGTACCTGCCCTAACATGTTATGTTTTCTTTTATCTCACAGAATGAAACAACGATTACTCCTACATTTCCACATACCATGCACAAAAACTGCATAGGCCCACAACAATACAAACAGTAAGTATAACATTATTGGTGTCATACTTCTTTATAATCTCGTAATTGCAATCAGTACACATATTTCGCCAATCCATATACCAGTATAACAATATTCAATGCATAGGTATATTTTACTATGGTGCTGAGCCCCTAGGCACTTGAGTTCACATAGTATTGCAGTACTTCCAGTCAATGGACAAACTATTTGATGCATGGCCTCTGCACCCAAGGCTCTAATAACTGCCCACAACCAATACATCATAATACAGTAAGCTACTGAATAATTTGCCCAGTGGCAACAACCCAAACACAGAATGCATCCACTTCTGACCCTGTCCACTTCTGTACATATAGTATTCCAATACGTGCAACCAGTCAGCACACTCTTGAATCCAATAAGCTACCCGGCTGAAGCCCTGTCTACTTTTCTATGCATACCATTACACTCCTTGAACCAGTGGGCACACTCATGTACTCTTCAATACATCACCTCCGCCATGCACCCAATACACTACTAACTGGACACAATCACAACAGCATAACACAGCCATATACCCAACAATCAGTACACTGACCACAACCCACAGAAATAAGCCATCCACCTCAAGCCCTATATACTTCTATACATACAGTATTCCAGTACGTGCAACCAACCACCACATTCTTCACTCCAATAAGCCAGCCACCTAAGGCCCTATCCACTTCTCTACACATACCATTACAGTACTTCAATCTATGAGCACACTCTTAAACTCTAGATTGCATAGCCTCCAGCCATGCACCTAAGACTCTTGTAACTGTTTACAATCACTGCATTATAACACACCGATGCACCCAACAATAAGTACACTTACACTGGCCACAACCCAAAAACATAACCCAACCCCCTCAGGCCCTGTACAGTGTGTTTGACAGCTGCCTGATAGACATTCTACACATGCTCAAATGTGAACATACATTCAGGCCCAAGATATGCGGAGAGCCATTGTTGTCTGTGGTATATTGGGGATCATGTGCAATAACCAATTTAAAAAATGCATATGTAAATTGAGTGCAACTATGGTGCAGAAGTTACCTCAGCGTGTTAAGCACTCATTGCACAGATGTGTGTTCCTATGCAAGATTAGAGTAGCACATTCCTGTAATGCTGGCTAAGCCTTTTCTATGTCTGAAATGTATAAACCTGCCTGCATATGTACTTTGTCTTGCCACACAGTCCTGTTTGCCGTTGCGCTATCCGTGCATATCCGTAGATAAAACATGGCGGGTGTTTCGGAAAAATGTGACGCACATCACACTTCTCTCCAGCCAATCAGTGGGCGTGTTGGGAGCAAACAGGGAAATGGGTCAGCGGGGCAGAGCCAGATATCACTAGTTTTTTTGGGACCTACATTTTACCTGTTTTTAAAGAATCTACTGTATGGATTTTCACCAAATTTTAAAAAGCATGCTTTTGGGACCAAGCCACGGCTCCTGCCGCAAATTTGGTGAAAGTTCATCCAACGGTTTGGGCTGTACGCATAAACAAAGTTTTTCTCCATTCAGTCTATGGGGGAAACAAATGGTGGGACCCCCCTATAACTTTGCCCCCCCTTGACGAAACCTCACCAATCTTGCTAAAAATATTCAGAGCGGGCCATATACTTATTTTGCAGAGTTTGGTGAGAATTCGTCCAGGGGGACCGAAGTTATAAGCCGCCCAAAAAGTGGTCTTCCTATTGGTTTAGCAACTTACATATAACTACACTGCTGCTACCGCAGACCGTGTAATATGGTCTTACCTTTGTTGAAGGCAGACAGATGGTGGAGAGGAAGGTGATGATGGCAAGGTCATGGAAAATGAAAAGACAAACTGTTTGCCACCAGATATAAGTTTCTGGGAAGGAGTATTATCTCCTATGCTTGGTTCTCCCCACCCTCTGCTTTGTAATAATCCTTAAACAAAACTTGTACCAAATAAAAAATAGCTAACTATGAAAATCTAGTGTTTTCCTAAATTGGCCGGAAACTAAAATAACTTAATATCATAAATTTGGGTCTAGTGACTCTACACATCTCCTGGAATTCAGCCATTGCAAATACCCTGAGGGTTCCCTTCTGAGCTCTTAAGTAGCAGCAAACCAGAAGTAGTCTTTAGCACTTCCGGTTCACCGTCATGGTGATGTCTGACTAGCACCTGGCAGGCCCCCATCTTGAGAGCAGGTGCCATGCCAGACGCCAGTCCCACAACACTCTGCTTGTCTGGTGTCCCTGTGGAGCAAGAACCTGCAGGCGTGGACCTTCGCCATGAGCAGGGTGAGTCCTGGGGTTAGGAAAGGAGGGTATGGTATGGCTTTGGAGCAGGTCCGCTCCCGTCATACTGGATCGGTCCAGACACTGATGGCCTTCCTTAACATAAATTTCCTATCATCCTCTTCCTCATCATAACTATGTGACTTTTTCGTAAAATATGGAATTTGGTGCTCTTTTATCAGCCATTTCACAGTCGCATTATAGTTATCGATGAGGAACAATTCTTCCATAGTTCTTTCCTTTTTGTGGTTAATCATGTGATTCAATTTTTACATCCTAACCAATCTGTATCTAAGGATTGTGCTTAATCTGTTGCTCTCGGGACTTAATTTTAGGTTAGTAAGGTTTACTGAGTGTGAGGATGTCTGTAGAGGTGTCCTCATTGTCATTATGAGACAAGCATTGCCACTTTTTGGAGTTTCAGCTATTGATAGTGAAACTGTTGTCATACCAAGCCTTGGAGATATATATATAATCAATATGTGAGTAACTCCTGCCCCTCCTCAAAGTAGGCGGTGCAGAGATATCATCCCAGATATTACCATTTACTTTGGTTAAATTCCAATTTTCCATCAGCTGTGACCATGTCAGCTGTGACCGGCTGTTTAAATGTATTTTCGTGATAGGAATTACCTTGAGCTTTGAAATGTTATCAATATCTGGGCACTGGCAGTTTAGATCTTCAGCATTATTATCCCATCTAGCCTTTGACCATTGAGTCAGAAAAACATCAACGGGTCTATTCAGGGAAATAATGTGCGCTGAAATTTTCAGCGCAAGCGTTAGAAAGCGTGCGAATCGCAGTGCCAGTGTGAAAATCGCAGCGAAACCCGCGCTCAGCGATACATGGAAGTCCGTGCGTGAGGAAATTCCAGGATGTGCACCAAAATACTGCGTGGCGCACGCTGGCGCACACGTGTTCAAACCGCGTGCGCTAAGCGCACAGCGAAAGTGCACATAGCCCAGCGCACACAACAAAAGTAGGCGTAACACGGGGCGTGATACGCAGAATGGGGAACAACGCGTGAAAATGAGGGCGTCACGGGGGAAGTACAGGAGGCAAGTGCGCGGAACGCCCACACGCTCGCCTACAACACGTATTCACGGAATCGAATAGGGCAAACCAGCGCACGGGAAAAAGACGCGCACAGGCCTAAACACGTCCGCCACACGAAGGCAGGTGGTAGCGTCCCTGCGCATGAAAGAAATGTGCACCAAAATGTGCACTAACAAAAAGGACGTATATACAGCCATGATGAATGTCCCATACTGTGGCCCTCTAGGACAAATGACGTGCAAAGGGGTACACGACAAACACTGACACCCGCTGTGTGAAAAATAGCGTGTGCGTGTATTTCGGGGGTGCGTGGGAAGTTTCACACGCAATAGGCCTTGGGCGAGCGGGGTACGTGTATTTCAGGGGTTCGCGTGAAGTTTCACACGCGATAGGCCTTGGGCGAGCAGGGTACGTGTATTTCAGGGGTTCGCATGAAGTTTCACACGCGATTGGCCTTGGGCGAGCGGGGTACGTGTAGATCTGGGGTGCGTGGGAAGTTTCACACGCGATTGGCCTGGGTACGTGTATTTCAGGGGTGCGCAGGAAGTTTCACACGCGATTTTGCTGTCAGAGCGGGGAACGTTGATTTCGGGGGTGCGCAGGGAGTCCTACACGTGAATTGGCAGTGTGGGTCTCCCTAGGTGTCCCCTCTACCCCCTCCATGACCCCTGCAGGCAGCCCACACCACAGGGGACTACCCTGCACCCCTGGTCATGTTCCGCAGGCAGCCCATCCACCCCCCAGCCAAGGCACGTGTCACCTTGCAATATGATCATCAACTCATGTCCCCCTGCACCCCCAGCAGTCAGGGGCCCCTGCCAGCAGGCCCCCACTCATGTCCCCTTGCACTCCCACCCCCCAGCAGTCAGGGGCCCCTGCCAGCAGGCCCCCACTCATGTCCCACTCATGTCCCCCTGCACCCCCACCCCCCAGCAGTCAGGGGCACCTGCCAGCAAGCCCCCACTCATGTCCCACTCATGTCCCCCTGCACCCCCACCCCCCAGCAGTCAGGGGCCCCTGCCAGCAGGCCCCCACTCATGTCCCACTCATGTCCCCCTGCACCCCCACCCCCCAGCAGTCAGGGGTACCTGCCAGCAGGCCCCCACTCATGTCCCACTCATGTCCCCCTGCACCCCTACCCCCAGAAGTTAGGGGCCCCTGCCAGCAGGCCCCCACTCATGTCCCACTCACATCCCCCTGCACCCCCAACCCACAGCAGTCAGGGGCACCTGCCAGCAGGCCCCCACTCATGTCCCACTCATGTCCCCCTGCGCCCCCACCCCCCAGCAGTGCAGGGCACCTGCCAGCAGGCCCTCACTCATGTCCCCTTGCACCCCCACCCCCCAGCAGTCAGGGGCACCGGCCAGCAAGCCCCCACTCATGTCTCCTTGCACTCCCACCCCCAGCAGTCAGGGGCCCCTGGCAGCAGGCCCCCACTCATGTCCCACTCATGTCCCCCTGCACCCCCACCCCCCAGCAGTCAGGGGCACCTGGCAGCAGGCCCCCACACATGTCCCCTTGCACCCCCACCCCCCAGCAGTCAGGGGCACCTGCCAGCATGCCCCCACTCATGTCCCCTTGCACCCCCACCTTCCAGCAGTCATGGGCACCTGCCAGCAGGCCCCCACTCATGTCCCCTTGCACCCCCACCCCCCAGCAGTCAGGGGCACCTGCCAGCAGGCCCCCACTCATGTCCCACTCATGTCCCCCTGCACCCCCACCCCCCAGCAGTCAGGGACACCTGCCAGCAGGCCCCCACTCATGTCCCACTCATGTCCCCCTGCACCCCCACCCCCAGCAGTGCAGGGCACCTGCCAGCAGGCCCCCACTCATGTCCCCTTGCACCCCCACCCCCCAGCAGTCAGGGGCCCCTGACAGCAGGCCCCCACTCATGTCCCACTCATGTCCCCCTGCACCCCCACCCCCCAGCACTCAGGGGCACCTGCCAGCAGGCCCCCACTCATGTCCCACTCATGTTCCCCTGCACCCCCATCCCCCAGCAGTCAGGGGCACCTGCCAGCAGGCCCCCACTCATGTCCCACTCATGTCCCCCTGCACCACCACCCCCCAGCAGTCAGGGGCCCCTGCCAGCAGGCCCCCACTCATGTCCCACTCATGTCCCCCTGCACCCCCACCCCCCAGCAGTGCAGAGCACCTGCCAGCAGGCCCCCACTCATGTCCTCTTGCACCCCCACCCCCCAGCAGTCAGGGGCCCCTGGCAGCAGGCCCCCACTCATGTCCCCCGGCACCCCCACCCCCCAGCAGTCAGGGGCACCTGGCAGCAGGCCCCACTCATGTCCCTTTGCACCCCCACCCCCCAGCAGTCAGGGGCACCTGCCAGCATGCCCCCACTCCTGTCCCCTTGCACTCCCACCCCCAGCAGTCAAGGGCCCCTGGCAGCAGGCCCCCACTCATGTCCCACTCATGTCCCCCTGCACCCCCACCCCCCAGCAGTCAGGGGCACCTGGCAGCAGGCCCCCACACATGTCCCCTTGCACCCCCACCCCCCAGCAGTCAGGGGCACCTGCCAGCATGCCCCCACTCATGTCCCCTTGCACCCCCACCTTCCAGCAGTCATGGGCACCTGCCAGCAGGCCCCCACTCATGTCCCCTTGCACCCCCACCCCCAGCAGTCAGGGGCACCTGCCAGCAGGCCCCCACTCATGTCCCACTCATGTCCCCCTGCACCCCCACCCCCCAGCAGTCAGGGACACCTGCCAGCAGGCCCCCACTCATGTCCCACTCATGTCCCCCTGCACCCCCACCCCCAGCAGTGCAGGGCACCTGCCAGCAGGCCCCCACTCATGTCCCCTTGCACCCCCACCCCCCAGCAGTCAGGGGCCCCTGCCAGCAGGCCCCCACTTATGTCCCACTCATGTCCCCCTGCACCCCCACCCCCCAGCAGTCAGGGGCACCTGCCAGCAGGCCCCCACTCATGTCCCACTCATGTCCCCCTGCACCCCCATCCCCCAGCAGTCAGGGGCACCTGCCAGCAGGCCCCCACTCATGTCCCCCTGCACCACCACCCCCCAGCAGTCAGGGGCCCCTGCCAGCAGGCCCCCACTCATGTCCCACTCATGTACCCCTGCGCCCCCACCCCCCAGCAGTCAGGGGCACCTGCCAGCAGGCCCGCACTCATGTCCCACTCATGTCCCACTCATGTTCCCCTGCACCCCCACCCCACAGCAGTGCAGGCCCCCACTCATGTCCCCTTGCACCCCCACCCCCCAGCAGTGAAATGGCTATTCCATGACACAAACCAAAAGTCAGCTATGTACATCAACACATGTCCACCACACGAAGGCAGGCGGTAGCGTCCCTGCGCATTCAAAAAATGTGCGCTATCAAAAAGCACGTATATACATCTCTGATTAATTTCCCATACTGTGGCCCTCTAGAACAAATGATGTGCAAAGGGGTATGCGACAAACACGGACACCCGCTGTGTCAACAATAGCGTGTATTTCGTGGATGCGTGGGAAGTTTCACACGCGATTGTGCCTGGGCGAGCGGGGTACGTGTATTTCAGGGGCTCGCGGGAAGTTGGGCTCGCGGGAAGTTGGGCTCGCGGGAAGGGCCTGTGCGAGCGGGGTACATGTAAATCTGGGGTGGGCGGGGAAGTACAGGAGGCAAATGCATGGAACGCCCACACGCACGTGCCAAAAAAGACGCGCTAATCCAGAAACACGTACGCCAGCAGGAAGCAGGCGTACGTGGACCCGCGCTGCATAAAAGTGTGCGCAAACAACAAGCAAGCTCAGACGCCAGGATGAACATACCGTTCCTAGCAGCAGTGGTCGTGGGATACCGCAGGAGGAGGAGGAGGATAGTCAGGCCCAGAATTTTCACACCCAGAACCAGCCTTTTTGGCATGCCTGATGACCAGGTGTATGGGAGGTACAGGTTTCCACCTCACATAATACTCGACCTGGTCAGTGAGTGGGAGGATGACCTCACATCACCCACCCTCTGCTCCCAAGCACTCAGCCCCCTGGAGAAGGTCCTCAATGTACTGCACTTTTTGGCCACCGGATCATTTCAGCGGACAAGTGCCATAGTGGGGGGGGGTGTCACAGGCCACACAGTCACGCTGCCTAAACCAGGTCTTGGCCATCATGACTGCACACCCATCAGTGCGCAGGCACATATACCTGCCCAGAACACCTGCAGAAAGGCAGGCTGTCGTCCAGGATTTCTATGGGGTGGCACAATTCCCCAAAGTCCTAGGTGCCATTGATTGCACCCATGTGGCCCTACGTCCCCCCAGGGCATCAGAGCACATCTATAGAAACCGCAAGCACTGGCATTCCATCAACGTGCAGGTAGTATGTGATGCTAAGGGAATCATCACCTCAGTATATGCCAACTATCCAGGGTCCATCCACGACAGTTTCATTTACAGAATGTCAACCCTAAACCGGGACCTAGAAGCTGGGCGGCATGGCGATACATGGCTGCTTGGTGAGTATAAATGCCACAGCACATACATGCATGCCAGATACTGAGTAACGTCACAACCCCACTAATGATACCCATCACCACCTCCCCAGGGGACAGTGCCTACCCTTTGAGCACCCACATGATGACGTCAACCCCACCACGCCACCCGAGGTAAGATACAACACAGCCCATATTGCAACCCGGGGCATAGTGGAGCGCACATTCGGAGTGATCACTCACGCTTTCGCTCCCTTGACCATTCTGGTGGGCAGCTGTTATACGCTTCCCCAGTACTGTGCAGGATCATAGTGGCAGCATGTGTCCTGCACAACGTTGCAACACGCCGGGGCCTGCCGGTGGACATGGTGGTGCCCCCACATCCCCAACCACATGCACGCCCACTGCGCATGGGAGGGGAAAGGGCACGGGGTGAGGCAGCCCGAACACAGCTGGTGGCTAATTACTTCACTTAGAATCACACCCCTGTTCAGTGCACACAGCCCTGCCACATACCAGCTGACAATCAATGATGATGACATGAGGGACAGCCAACTGTCACAACCATACCATCCTGAGATTGGTCACCTGGAAGTGTCACAATGTGTGCATCCCTACCTACAGAAACACCACCAATGCTGTGTCATCAAAAGACACATATGCTGCTAATTGCATGACCCCCTTGCAAAATACAACATGAGAACAGTGCCATGTCACCCAACCCCTCCCCAGCACCGCCACCCAACACACCATGGCATGTCATGCTATGTGAGAGCAAACAAAGCAATTCCAAAAACCTGACACAAGTGTCACAAAGTACAGTGTCCCTAATGGAAACTGGCCACACACAATATGCTCCTAGTAATGTTGAACTAACAACACACATGACCAAATACTTACCAACTAAACAATGCATCTAGACAAGTTCAAACATTTCTAAAACATGACAGTACTAAGTTAAAGTAGTCGTAGTCATACAACCTGAATATGCCACCACATCGCCCCCTTCAAACTGTAGTCTTGCAGCCTTCAAAACTGGTCTGTCTACTGCATACAACATGAACTCCATCTCCAAAGTATACGGCCTTGTGAAGACATGAGGAATGAACCTGCAAATTCAGAGGGAGACATGAAAGCAAAATCATACATTAATACAACATGCAGTGTACAATACAACAATATACACAAGGAATGTCTACACAGTATTGACTACAGACTGCCCACACAGCTCACGGGAGCCCAACGTCACTGTGTACATCACTTTCACTTGGTCACACCCTTTGCAAGCCCATAGAAACGGGAAGCAGGAGGGGTGTGTGTCTCATGAACCCAAGCATCTAACCCAAACTCAGGACAAGCCTGCATATGCCCAGCCGGAATACAGTGGATGCCCATGGGAGCCACACAAGGCAACACACTGTCAAATTTATTATTTTGTTAAATCAAAATTCAAAAATCAAAAATCAAAAATCAAAAATCAAAAATCAAAAATGGCCATGTGGGGGCCAGGGGGGGGGGGCACCCAGGAGGTCCGAGGACAGGGTGCGCACCAACAGCCACCTGTGTGGATGTTGGGGAAAAAAAACACCTCCATGGGCTCATGGCCTGCAAGGCTATGCCAATGTGGGAGAACTGCTGTCGTCGCTCTCATGACCCTCTGCTGCTGCAACAGGAGGTGGTAGTGCTATGGGAGGCAGCCCACGCAAAGCCCTGGTATGGTCCTCCATGGCAGCAAGCATGCGGGTGTGGAAGGTCTCGTTCTGGGGATTATAGTGCGGAGATCGCAACACCTGACGTGATGCCCGGATCTCCTCCCGAGTTGCCCGCATCTCAGCTGAGAGCGTACTTGTGAGGTGCTCCAGCGGCTGTTCGGCCCTAAAATTAGCTGAAGTCTCAAGCTCAAGAAGAGTCTGCCTGAGGTTATGGAGTTCTTCACTCAGGGCTTCCCTGTGGGCCTGGGACTCTATTGAGATGGATTGGCGCAGAGTCTCCAGTGCCGCCCGTCGGTCCCTGTTGGACGTCAACATGTCTTCCCTGTGTGATTGGCAAATGGAGTCTGTTGCCTGCTGTAGTTGCTCCATCTGCCTTTCAGGGGGGATAATGGAAGTGGCCACCCTCTCCATTGCCTGAGCCATCATTTCAACTGATGCTGACCGTTGGGTTGCCATATACATGGAGTTCTCCCATACGCTATTGCCTGGTGGCGTACGGCCACCGCATCGACAGGCACCACACCTGTTTGGGGCAAGGCGATGTGCACCTTGCTGTGCTGGCACCGCCTGAGGCTGCAGGACTGCATTCCCCCTCTGATCTGCTGGCCCAGGAACAGGATCAGATGCTGTGGAGTGTGACTCTGCATCCGTAACCGCCAAAGGTGCCTCTACCAACACTGACATCCCCATAGAGGGATCTACCCCTGGTGCAGGTGGGTTGGACAGAACAGAATCCCTGCCAGAAACACTTACCTGTGACGGCACATAGGTCTCATCATCCGAATCAGCACCTGAATAGAGGTCTGGGGAGGTGCACCCAGAGACACCCCTGGAAAGTATGGTCTGCAGGAGGATTGGGTTCTCACCCATCCCCACACCACGTCCCCCGCTGGTGCCTGGTCGTGCCTGGGATTCCTCCTGGGTCTGCACCATCTCCTCAACCTCAACAGCATCAAGTGTGTCATCCCCTGCAAAAACATGAAAGAGAAAAAATGGAAACAGGCATTAGCACCATAGCACACAAATAGGCCTATCAAGCTACAGAACCAGTACATGATTCACACATGTCCCACATGACTTTAACCCTCCCATGCCTGCAGTGTCACTGAGTAGTAAGGGGAGGCAAAAGGCAGACACTGATGACACCAATATGGGAGAGCAACACATTTTCTGCATGCTGGGTAGCACTGCCATCACACATTGGCCTGTGAGTGGCATGTCCAATACACATACATGACACATGGCAGCACACAGATGGCATTTAGCATAACCATGGTACATTTGGCAAGTACAGCCATGTGTCAGTGATTGAGTACTGTCACCCATCCATGTGAGATGGACATGATGACATGAAAAATGCTGCATACTGGGACTAAGTACACATGTGCCACTCACTGCAACACATGCAAGGTACAAGAATACAGTAATAGTTGGCTGATCTATTTTTAGTCACATTGACATCGCAGGAAACATCTGTCATTTTCCACATGCAAACAGGCACTCATCTAAACATTTGTGCTGGCCAATACTCCATCAGCCTGAATGGTCTCATTGTGTACATAACCAGGTAAAGCATTGCCCTAGTGTGGCCAGTAAATAATGACCGAAGCATATCACATATGTCACAATATGGTTGATAAATGTCTAGCAAAAAAGGGGAGAGTGGAAAATATTATCCTGAAGGCACACTTACAAATTCTGACCAATGTAGTTGCAAGATGGCAGTACAAGGTCAACTGCACAATTGTGGACCTAATAGGATACTGTGGGCAGAAGGGATGCAGTCATAGCCAAATACAAGGCACGTGATCCCATGTGAGGAAGGAAATGGGTGACCCATAACACTCTGGAGTACACACCCTCACCTGGCACTCAATCAGAACCCGTCACCCAAAATACATACACATGCACTACACACACACGCATGGGCACTCACCGGACAATGCTTCGTAATCAGTAGTTCTCCCACACCTCGGATCTGTTCCTCTGTGACGAAGGTCCCAGCAACAGACTCATGTTCAGTGAGTTTGTTGTCCTCTTGTGGAGACCCACCGCCAGTCACCAGAGTAGCAGCATGATTTGAGGCCAGCTTGTCCTTTGCTCTGCGTTTCAGGTTGTTCCACCGCTTGTAGCAATCATCAGCTGAGCGCCTCACAAATCCAAGGGCACTTATGTGGTTGGCGATGGTCTGCCAGTGTGCCTTACGTTGACCAAGTGTGGTCTTGGACCCTGCAGTCACCACCATTTCATGGCTATGTTGCAACACATAGCTCACAAGTGCATTAAGCTCTGCGTCATTAAAGCAAGGCTTCCTTGACGTGCCAGAGTGTGTAGCCATGCGTGGGGTCTCAGCCTGTCGTGCCAAAGCACCCTTCTTCCTCTTTTTAGAAGGTGGAGCGGAGCCAGAGTGGCTAACGTCGCTCTGGTCAGTAGGGGCAGAATCACCGGTGGACTGGGTTGTTGGAGTGTGCGAATGCACATTGACCATCGGACTTGGTGCAGGCATTGTCTGAAGTGTGATGTTGGCAGGGGGAACATCAGTATGATGGACCAGGACCGACACTGTCCTGGCTGGGAGAGTCAGAGCTGGGGCGGATGGAGCTGCAGCTGCCCCTGCAGCCTCACCACCCTGCATACTTGGGGCAGCAGATGACATAGCTGCCCCAGATCCACGTGCCTTGGTGACAACTTGCACCGCCACACGTGGCCTAGACTTGCTGACCTGGAAGTCAGCCAGGGAGAAGTCAGCCAGGGAGTCATCCTGTGCTAGGTCAGGTGCCACAATGGGCTGGTGCAACAGGGGCTGAGCTGGGATGGTCTCAGCCACATTTCCCTCAACCATGGGGGGGGAGCATGGGTGTTCCTGATTGGTCCTCCACACATGGGGGTTTAGGGGCACCCTGCAAATCCTGGCCACATCCCCTACCGCGCCCACCACGTCCACCTTTTGAAGGTCGGCCACCTTTGCCTCCCTTACCGCTTGGTCGCCTCCCAACCATGGCACTGATGTTGTTGTGCGTATGGGAGGAGCAATAAACTATTGTCCTGGGCAATTGGGGGTCAAAGGGGTAGGGTACTAGATGGAATTCATACCCTAGTGCTCTAACAAGGCTGTCTGTGACCCCTGGGGGAAGATGACGGGTCACGCAACGCACAGGCAGCCCAAAAACAAAAATAAACGTGCACGCAACCCCTCGTAGAGCACGTGCGTGGGAAAATGAACCCGCACTATGCTGTGGCACCCAGAAACACAAAAATAAGCGTATGCGTAATACACGCAGCCTACAATGACCTCTGAAGGGGAGTGCGACACACGGGGCAAGCACAGTTGCTAAGTACGTGCGGAACTCACCGTCTGCCTGGAATAAGAACATGAAAAATACGCCCGTGTGAGCGTTGGCAACACCCCTGCCAAAAGAAGAATTGTACACTGTCTGAGGAGACAGGACAAAAGGAGAAGTGAACACTGTTTGAGGAAGCAGGCCCAAAAAAAGTAGAAAAATGAAAGCTGTCAGAGGTAACAGGGAGTACAAACTTGAAACGCTGTGAAGTAATCGCGTGTGAACCGACAAGAAGTACAGAATTCACCCACTCGCTCTCCACGAAAAGCACGTACAAGAAAATGGCGTTCTACACGAACCTTTTAAACCGGCCCACACGTACACGTCACTTATGCGTGTACGCGTCCTTTCCTCCAATCACACGCGCTGACACTCGGACGTGCAGCTTTTCCACATGTGCTCTGTCATCACGTGCTATGAGGGAAACACCCGCGCGTGTCACGTCACAGACACGCTTACGTGCTAAGGGCCTTTGGTCCAATGAAATCACGTACGTGCGCTGATGTGCTTACACGCTAAGGGCCTTTCCTCGAATTACACGCTGACGTGCAAGATTTTCACGTGCCAAATCACTCCGTATCAAGCTGGCCACGCGTTCACACACGGAAGACCACGCTCCTGCCCAGAAGGCCGAATTACTGCCCCCCAGAGCCCTGAGCACGCTCCCACCTGCCATCTGCTGCTGCCTGATTGCCTGCTGCCCACGTGCCCTGCGATTTGCTGCCTGCATGTCAGCCAGGGGTGCTGTTGCTGTGACCACCCCTGCTGGAACCGAAGACTCCCAACTGCTATTCCATCGCTCCACAGCCCAGCCCCAGGACTCAGTTGCCCACCCACACTTGCCTCTGGGGTTGCCATTTCGGGCACTACACCATCTGGCACCACTGGCAACCCCCAGCCAGAGAGGCAGAGGGGCACCAGCTTCACTGCCACCGAAGTTGGTGTCCTGGTGGAGCAAGTCCTGGGGCAGTATGATGCCCTCTTCGGAAGTTTGCGAGCCGACAAGGAAGGACGGACTCGGATCTGGACGGACATCGTGACTGCCATCAACGCGGAGGGAGTGGCAGTCCGCGACTTCCAACATGTCAAGAAGCGCTGGGAAGACTTCAGGTCCAGGGCCCTCAACAAGGCCCGGCGCCTCTATAAGGCAGCGGATGCTAAGGGGCGCCGGGGCCACCTGTCGGAACATCAGATGAGGGTCCTGAACGCATATGCCCAGCGCTCCACGTCCAGGTCCTTGAGAGGCAGACCCGTCTGGAGTCGAGCGGTAAGTGTACATGCATACTGATTGGAAGCTGTGCGTGTGGTGGTGTGCCAGTAGTGTGCAGGTTGTACATGTGGTTTTGTAGGGCCATGTATGGATGTGTATGTACAGGGCTGTGAGGCTGACACATGCAAATCCTTTCATATGTGAGACACATGGATGGTGTATATGTGGGTAAACATGCAGGCCAAATGCAGATGTGTGAGCACACATGTTTGGATTAGTGTGCATGTAAGTTGGCATGGTTGTGGTGTCACACATGGATGTTGGTCCCAGCTGCATGTATCTGCACCGTGTACATGTGCATGTGCGTGTATTTGACATGGGTGCAACAGGGATGCAACATGGATGCATGTGAGACTGATATGTAGAAGACTGATTGCCAGATGTGACATGGATGCCAATCTCATCACTGCGACAGTTGGCGGAGGTGTACACATGCATGTAAGTGTGGTGGCGTGTGTGCATGTCTAGTGCACTCCCTGTGTTTCATGTGATGTTTGGCTCACCTTTGGCTGCTCATGCTGTTGTATGTGTATGGATGGTGCTGGCTGTTGCACTATGGCTGTGGAATAGCTCATGTGTGTGAGTTGCAATGACATGTGTGTTGGGGATTGTGATGCCATGTCTGAAGTTTGACAATGCCACTCATGTACAACTGTCATGTGTGTATGAGTCCATTGTACAGTGCCCTGAAGCCTGTCTCCTATCTCTCCCTGTATGCAGCGTCAACTGATGAAGAGGGCGGAGAAGGTGCTGTGGAGCACAGCGGCAGGGATCGCACCGCCAGCGGAGACGCAAGGCCCGGCTCCCCTCCCAGGTTGTCATCTCGTTGGGGAGTGAGGAGTCCGGTGAAGCGTCCCAGGTCGCAGCTTCCGAGGGGAGGTCCAAGAGGCGGAGGTTGGAGTTGGACTCCTCGGCAGCCGAAGGGGCAGCTGAGACCCCACAGGGCCCGAAGGAGGAAGATGGCACAGAGTCATCCCGGTTGGTGGGGGGTTTGGTGGAGGAGGAAGCCGTGCAAGGGACAGAGACGGGGTCTGGAGGTGGGGATTCCACTGGTGCTAGTGGTGCAGTGCAGGGGCAGGGACAGGAGGCAGCACAGGCCGCCGCTGAGGTGCCTGTGTGTAATCCTGTCCCCGATCCTGTGACTGCATCATCTTGTACCAGCACGGATACCTACGTCCAGACCCGTTCTCAGGGAGGGGATTGGCTTACACCAACGGGCCTTCCTCTCCCTGCGGATGTGGCTATCCGGCACCGGGTTGAGCCTGTCCTGGGTGGGGTGGCATTGCGTAAATGTGCCATGCGAGCTGACCTGCAGTCTTTTCATGAGGAGACTGCACGTCTTCTCGCATGGCTCGTTGACCGTGTTGACCCACTGGGACAGCTCACCAGGGCCGGATTCCTCCATTTTCTGGACCTTGTTTCCGACCCCCTCCTCAACTGAACCCCCTATGCACCAGTCGTCCTCCGTGCCATCTTCCCACCCATGTGTCACCTGGGTGCCCTGTGGAGCTGCCTCTGACCATGCGGCCAGGCTGGTGGAGGACACATCCCTGCCACAGTCGGGAGTTGGCGGTCCAGCAGGGTGGACACCTCAACAACTGCACCCCAGCTGGAGGAGGATGTGCAGGCAGCAGGAGCCAGGGCACAGGCAGCGGCACAGCAGCAGCAGCAACAAGGTGGGAGCCATGATGGCTTGGGGCCTTCATCATCGGAGGGGCAGGCATTGGCCAGAGGGCAGGAGGACCCTGGACGGGAAGTGTCTTCCATGTGGCAGCGGTTGGGCCATGCGATAGATGCGGAGCGGCAGCGGGCGGAAGAGGCACGGCTCACGATGGTCAGGACGGAGAACTCCATGTGTAGGGCCCTGAGGCGGGCCGAGTGCCTCGAGGCCATTCGCAGAGACCTGTAGTTCCAGATGTCATCGTCCCTGCGAACCCTCGGGGCCATGGAAGAGGACCGCCTTAGGGACATCGAGCAGGAGTTCGATGATGCCCTAGCCCGGGACATCAACATGTGAGCCGTTGGACTTGCCCACTGCCCTTGTAAATAGTTAGTTAGTTAGTATTAGGTTTCCTTTCGTTTTTTCTTTATTTTGGACTGCTTGGACAATGGACCACATGTTTGTATATAGTTTTTTTATTAGTTAGTAGTTTTTGGTAGGTTTCATTTCTTAAGTTGGGCTCATGGACCCTGGATTCTTCAATTGTACATAGTTCTACATTGGATTCATCTTTTTTAATATTTTTTTTGAGTTCACCATGGAGCAATGGTTTTTACTTTTTATTTTCCCTTGGATTTGATTTTTTGAACTGTGACTTTGGACAACATTTCTTTTTGGATTTCTTTTGCTTATGTTTTCTGGATTTTCATAATTTATCAGACATGGACCATTTCTTTTGTTATTCCCATTGTTGTGTGTGTAATTTGATTTACGTTCATGTTATCTTTAATATATATTTTTTTATACTTCCATTTGTGGTATCATCTCATTGGTTTCATGCATGTCATGATATGGGTTTTGACATTCACTTGCACCCATTGTGTGTGTGTGACGGACATGTGTTCATTTACATACTTGCCATTGGGGTTGTATCATGTAATTGGCATCTATATGTGGGTGGATGCTATACTTGGGTGGGTCTTTGGCATGTGGAGGCTGGCCATAAGGGCCAGGGATCTAGATTGTGATGACGTGTTGGCTGGGGGACATGTGTCGGGTGTCGTGACTTGCCACGTAGTGAAGAAAGTATGGACCTCTGTTCCCAAGTTCCCCACAGAGAGGTAGAATGAACTCCCTGTGCGAGCCTTGGGACCACAGGTGGATGGTATTTCACAGGATCAGCAGCGTCGAGAACCCCAAAGCTGTTGGAAGGAAGGCAAGGTTAACACAAGCAATAACAGTACCTTGAGTCAGTGATAAGTACTAGAATGAGGCTTACCTAAGTTCAAAGTCAAGGGCTATGGTGTTCAAAGCTGTGGTACGAGGGAACGCCAGCGATCCTGAAAGCCAGATGAAGAAACACCGACTCTGGGAGAATCACCTGAGAGGCTAGAGTCTTTCATAGTACTGTTACAAAACGTGGTTCGAGGAATCCAAAAGCAGTCAGCAAAATGATCCGAGGATCGAGGTCCAGGTTGACGATTCAGAAAAGGGAATATCCAAAGCCAGTCCGTTTCCGTTTAGCCAAAGTCCAAGTATCAAAGTTCGAGCAATATCCAGGGAAGAGTTTTCGAGGAGCAAGAAAGCCAGTCCGAGTGTCGTGAGCCGAGGTCTTGAACAAAAGTATCCGTAACGCAAACGCCTAACAGTGTAGAAAACAGCTGTGAAGCGAGGAGCGTTTGAATCACCCGGCTTTTATGTCCGTCGACATCCGATCACGTGATTTGGTTTCGTGACACGTGATCGGGATGCCAACGCGAAACCAGGAAGTGGGCGCGATTGGCTGCTCCAGCCCGTTCGTATTCTCCACGGCAGCTGCCAGCGAAAACGAGGAAACGAACTAAGCCGCTTCCTGCGGCTGACACTAGGCCACGGAGGCTGACGTTTCCCACGCACCACAGGTAACGAGGCATAATAGGGAGGCGATTGTGTAGTGGGCATTTTGGCTATGCTAGGTATCTGGGCGTCCCTATCTCCAGAAGGGGTATGCAAAGCTGTGAGTGAGGAGGGATTCTTCCCTGAGTGTATGACATCGGGGCCTGCTGGCAGGTGCCCTGCACTGCTGAGGGGTGGGGGTGCAGGGGACATGTGTGGGGGCCTGCTGGCAGGTGCCCTGCACTGTTTGGGGGGTGGGGGTGCTGGGGGACATGAGTGTGTGCCTGCTGGCAGGTGCCTTGCACTGCTGGGGGGTGGGGGTGCAAGGGGGTAATGCGTTGGTGATCACTAGTGCAAGGTGACATGTGGCTTGGCTGGGGGAGGCATGCCCATTGTGGATGGGCTGCCTGCGGGACATGACCAGGGGTGCAGGTTAGTCCCCTGTGGTGTGGTCTGCTTGCAGGAGCCATGGAGGGTGTAGAGGGAACACATGGGAGGACCCACACTGCCAATTCACGTGTAGGACTCCCCTGCACCCCCAAAATACACGTACCCCACTCGCACAGGGCCTATCACGTACCCTGCTGAAATCGCATGTGGAACTTCCCGCGCACCCCAGTAATACACGTACCCTGCTGAAATCGCGTGTTAAACTTTCCCGCACCCCAGAAATACACGTACCCTGCTGAAATTGCGTGTGGAACTTCCCACGCACCCCATTAAATACACGTACCCTGCTGAAATCGCGTGTTAAACTTCCCTGCACCCCAGAAATTCACGTACCCTGCTGAAATCGCGTGTGGAACTTCTCGCGCACCCCAGTAATACACGTACCCTGCTGAAATTGCGTGTTAAACTTCCCCGTACCCCAGAAATACACGTACCCTGCTGAAATTGCGTGTGGAACTTCACGCGCACCCCAGTAATACACGTACCCTGCTGAAATTGCGTGTTAAACTTCCCCGCACCCCAGAAATACACGTACCCTGCTGAAATCGCGTGTGGAACTTCCCGCACACCCCTGTAATACACGTACCCTGCTGAAATTGCATGTTAAACTTCCCAGCACCCCAGAAATACACGTACCCTGCAGAAATCGTGTGTGGCACTTCCCGCGCACCCCAGGCGTTTGCTGTTTGGCAGCCCTGTATACTGGTCCAGGGTTAGCACAGCCCTTTGCACTGAATTGGGAATTTTGATGGCTTTTCCTTGCGCGAGAGCGTTCTTGGGGGCGTAACTGGCGCTGCTGCAGGGTCGCTGCGCCACTCTGCGCCACGGCTGGTTTTGGAGGCTAAAATCCATGAATACGCTGTGCGCGGATATCGATTTTAGCGCACGCGGCTGGTGCAGACATTCGCACGCGCACACTGTGCGCCAGCCGCGTGCGCCACTTTTGTGGAAATTCTATGAATTACCCTGCAGTCTTCGACCATTGAGTCAGAAAAATGTTCACGGGTTCAAAACGCTTTCCCTCCTCAGTTTTTAGTGGATTCCAGTAGATATTTATCAGAAGAAGGGAGAAACGTCCCTTTTCTATACTGATGGGCTGAATTGAGACATTATGCACAACACATTCCTTAATAGTCAGGTTCAAAGTGTTATTTACTCCAATTATTAGATGCCTTGAAGGCCTCTCTTTTGTCCCTTTTTTTGCTTTTTTAAAGAAGTTTGAAAATCCATCGAATATGGGAGGACTTGTCAACCAAACTTCTTGTAAAAATATGATGGAATATTTTGTAATATCCACTGGCGGGAGATTTCTGGAGAGAAAACTGTTGAAGTCCTGAGAGTTCCAACTCAATAGTCTAGTCTGATTCAGGTGGTCAAATAACGTCTTTGATCGGCCTGGAAGTGAAGCCGCAAGCCAGCTCCAATCTTCAGAACAATTCCCCTCCATTAAGGCAGGACCACCCCAATGTACTCTCCTTAACCCGTTGGATGTAACAGAGCAGATGATAGGCTCACTTGTATTCTTAGACTTGGGGTCAGACCTTTCTTCATTACACATACGTGTCATCTCTTTACTGCTCTCACCCCCTATAGTGGATACATCAAAACCCAAAGCCTGTAGGGAATCCGCCTCCTTTAAAATTGAACTTCTCACAATTCTGAAATTGTGTTGTACTGCTACAATAACCGTGTGCAGAGCTTACAGTTCTCAGGACTGGAATCAAAGGTAACAATTTTAGCACTATTGATCTATTTAGTATCAATTTGCCTGAGTGTCTAAAGTTCTGTTCAATCAACAAAACCCCATTTTGTTCAGAAGTCTTATTTTCACATTTTCAAACATCCTCCCAAACCGTAAAACAACGTTTTACAATGACAATGGGCCTCATTATGACCCTGCAGGTCCGGTAAAAAAGTGCCATGATTTACATATACCAGCACTTTACTGGAATGGCACAGTACAAATATGCCAGTGGGGGTAACCTGATTTACCTCCAGTCAAGAGCTGGAGGTACGTTAGGCCCCCACTGGCATAAAACAGCTGGTATTTCCGGCACTGATATTGCTGGTGCTGAAAATACTGGCAACTCCCCCCATGGAATGGGGATTTACCTGTGGTTCCATCATCTGTAATGTCCCAGTATTACAGGGCTATCAGGCGGCGGAAATGGTGGGTGCGTTTGTAGGTATCCTGGTGGATTTTCGCCAGGATACCGGCAAACTTGGAATGAGGCCCATTGTCTTTCAAGTTTTTTTATTTATTTATTGTATTTATTGTTTGCATGTTAGGCGCATACGTAGGAAATTAATGCTGTTTCAAAGCACCCACTGGGCAACAGGGTGGGGACAGGGGATGAGAAACAAATTATAATACATACAAAATAAATATGAGTAGAGTGTGGGAGGGGAAAACAAACCGACTATGCCTTGTGAGTGTTCAGAACGTGCAAGTGCAGAGGGGAGAGGGAATGGGATAGGTGCTGGAGTGGTCATGGGTGAGCAACAGGTGAAGTGCAATGGAAGTTAAGTGCGATCCTCCAAGGATGGAGGGTGAGCCAAGGCAAGTGCTGAGTAAAGACAGAAGCTGGGGTGATTCAGTGAGGGAGATCAGGGCCCTGAGGATGCATAAGTGCCAAGAACACCAATCAAGCGACTGTGTGATTAGCAGAGGAGAGAGGGAGGGAAGGAAGAGGTGAAGAGGAAGGTCTTGAGGATCTTCCGGAATTTAAGAAAGTCCTGCTCAAGACAAAGAGGGAGGGGGAGGCTGTTCCAGAGAAGGGAGCCAGCTGTGGAAAGAGATCGACCACTCACCTTCTGTTTAGCGAAACGCTTTACACACAAGGAGTTGGTGCCAGAGGAGTGCAGAGCTCTAGAGGGGGAATATTTAGTAAGAAAGGGTTGAAGATAGCGTGGCCCCCGGACCCAAACGGCCTTGTGGATGATACAGATGGATTTGAATTTAATCTGTGAAGCAATCGGGAGCCAGTGAAGACTTTGTAGGGCAGGAGAGATGCGGTCCCTGGGATTGAGGCCAAGGATAGGTCTTGCTGCCCTAATCTGGATTAGCTGGAGGGGTTGCACAGTGGAAGAAGGTAGATTCAGGTTGAGACTATTGCAATAGTGAAGCCTAGAGAGAACAAGGACCCGGGTAACATTCAGCCTCTGGGGGAAGGTGAGAAAAGGTAGAATTCACTAATTCCTCTCCTCCACATTATCAACAACAAGCCACCTTCTATGACACTATGAAAGCTGCCAAACCCTCACCATGCTAAATAAACCCACACTCAACCTTAATGGTCTCCTTGATGGCCTAGCAAACTACCACCCTTTCACCCACCAACCCTTCATTGGAAAGGATATTGTCAAGACGGTAACCCTCCAACTACTTGTAAAGATCAAAATGCCATCTCTTTCAAGACTACCAGTCTAGCTTTGGGCTCAGATGCGGCACTTAGACCACAACATGAATGGAGGACAGCAAAGGGGCAACACGCTGGTCTTGGAAGCAAGACCACGCAGAGCAACAGAGGTGCGAATCTGCACTTAGAAACCAAACTCATGTACGGTATTAGGTGCATTATTAAAAAAAACAAATAAATAAATAACCATGCACGTCATTTAAAAAGGCCTCGTCATTGTGGAGAAAGGGGGCCCCTGCTCTCTGTTCCTGGTTGACATTTCTGCTGTATAAAACATTGTCAACTACAAAGCACTGTTCAATACCCTTTCTACCTTCATGGGTTGCAGTGTCTCAGTCCTTTCTTGGTTGGACGTATAACACATTAAATCAACACCAGTAAGTTGAAATGGGGTCATGTAGATCCTAATGGCATTTAGTGACTCTGAGAACGCCACAAAGATCGATTCTCAGCCCAGTCATATTCCACATCTCCATGGTAGCATTAGGGGAATGCCTTGCTGATCGCAAATTCAAAATTCACCATTGTGCAGATGGCACACTGCTCTATGCGAAGGGCCAAATCTGTTTACAACATTCTTCAGCTTAAACATTCTGAATGTTGACTGCTACCTAAAGCCCAACCCAATATAGAGAGAACACCTCATCCTTGGTAGTGCCCCCAATCATACCTAAATCCAAAACTGCTGACAAAGAGAATACCCAAAGTCTACCCTCCATACCTCGCTCACAGTACAAACTCCCTTTGCTGCACCATTAGTTGTGACCTCTGCTTCCATACACACATCACAACGATGTAGATAGCACTCTGTCAGCGTGCACTGCAAAGATTAATCACACCCCTCTTCCCCACCTCTGAATTAAAAAACATCAACGAAGCCCTGATGCTCTTTCACCTTCCTTTCAGGTGTCCCTACTGAAGCACTGGCCCTCTCGAAAGCTGTTCAGCACGCTGTAGCTTGCCTCATCTCAGCACTGAACAAATTCGACCACATCACTCCCACACTCGGGGGAATTTCACGAGATTTCCCTCCAAGCTCAGATCAATTTCAAGATGGCCTGCATCAGATGGACTGCCCACCAAGACACCATCCTACTGCTGGCCATTTCAGAAGTTCAAAGCAGTACCAAAAACCAAGAAATCTGGAGTACAAAAATCACCATGGAAATGGGAAGACTAGAAAGCAAGCATTCTAAGGTTATCCTGCCACACTCTTTAACGACTTAGCCACAACCACCAAGTAGTATCCCTTCCTACTGCACATCTGCAAGCCATTGAAGACCATGATCATCAAGGAGCAATATATCAGCTTATGGTAACTGGTCACTGACAATGGCATCTCCTTTTCTACCACTTTCCCCTCCAGTTCTGCTAATAGGTACTAGTTCTGCTAGTAGGCAATTTTTCCCTGGCTTGTAAAATGTTCCACTGCTTTCTAGCTATGTCTGTAGTCTATAGAACCCATGCATACAGAAATACATAAATATTTACAAATTAAAAAAAACACATTTAGAAAACGGTGAAATGTTTTGTCAATGCATTTTTTGTAGATTCACAATTACTGCTGTAAATATTGTGCATGAGTATCAAAGTAGAGTTTGTTACAAATTCAAACTCAGGGATGTTTATAAACAATATAATTATCATGGGTCTGTAGACATATAGTTCCTGAACTACTGTTAAATGGTAGGGAAAATGATAATCATTGCAAACCTGGTATATGCACAATAGATAAATCATCAGGGTATGAATGATTTGGCATACATTCCTTCAGGAAAGTTTGTAAAAAGCAAACAAATACAATCATTAGAAATTAAAGTCGCAACGTGAGAAAGCACTTAGTGATAACTAAAACACAAGCCATAAATCAGTTCAAAGGGGCCCCATCACCTACAATGATACTAAACGAATACATTAAGAAGCAAGATACAGAGCAAGACCAAAGTGTTAGTCCAACAGATGAAATGATTAAGAAGGTTTTGAGATTCCAACGAAAATGATTAAATACCAGATAAGTGAGAAACACAGCAAGACAATATTCCTGTGAGCCGAAACCAACTCCACAGCATGGTCGATGGCAGAAAAACGATTGTTTCTGAATATGAAGGACGCAGGTGTGGAAACAAGCACAATCAACCTTAACAGAATGCCCAAGCTTGGGTGTGCAGAGATGATGTAAGCGGTTACATGGAGGAGATGTTTAGGCCAAATAACTGGAACTTCATATAGCTAACATGATCTCAGTTGCGTCATTGTATTAAAATATAAAAACACAGGTCACACTATCCATGCTGGGAGAGCCACCTCCTTGAAATGCAAGCTCATGCTCCTCTCAGTACCTCAGATGTGGAGGGTAGCTAGATGAGCAATGGGGTCCAGAGGCAGAGCAGCAGGAAGAGGGAAAGAAAAGCTGCAGTACTGAGGTGTGGGTTCATCCAAATGGTGTTCCAATATGATGGTGACACCTGGAAGCTGCTGGAGGATCGGTATCTAAGAACACTGATGATGCAAAATTGACATAATCGTTAATTACGAAAGTGCTGCCGAGAACAAGGTTGCATAATGCAAATTTGCCTAGCCCAGACAACCAGGGGCTTTTTTTCGTGACAGCAAAACAGCAAGAAGGTAAGAACGCAGGATGAAGATCTTTAAATGAAACGATAAATTGAAAGGCATGCAGAAAAGCTAGAAAATGAATCGGGTAGATCATACATACATGCATATATACCTATTGTGATGTTGCAAGAAAATGCGTTTAATATTTGATGGTGCTTATGATATATGCTGCCCGAGCTGCCAAGTACACTAAACCAAGCTACTGGAATAGTTAATGCTCACCCTAACAGTAGCTTCAACGTTGTATCCTGCCCTGATACAGGATACAACGTTGAAGCTGCTTACTTTACTGGTTTGCCCATCCACCTGCACTGTGACCGGATTCTTGTGGCACTCCTCCACAATACTGGCACCAAAATGGTACCATATATGTGTGCCACTTTAGCGCACATTTAAAAGTGGAGGAGTGCCACAAGAATACCTGTCTTAAGTGGCAGGTAACAAATGTGGTGGTTGCTAGGTTGGTTTCCCACCCATCCTAGCAACCAACACATATATTCCAAAAGTGGCGCATTCATACCGACTTCGGTAGAATGCACCACCTTCAAAATAGGTCTGAAGTACCAAAAAGTTTGTTAATGCCTTTAACAACCTTTTTGGTACGTAAAACCCGCTTGAGAATAGGGCCCTCAGTCATGCTTCTTTAGGTATTATGTGAATCCCTACATCTGTGAAAGTCAGCAAGGGAGCTTAATCCTGTTAAAAGTGGCAAAGTTAGTGGAGGGGCTGGAGGTGAATCCCTCTCAACCATCAACATAGTGAATTGGTATTGTGAGGAGTCAGGACTGATACTCGGACAAAAGTTGGACATGATGTTGGCTAAAGACTTTTATTACAACACAAAAGGGGTTTGGAAAAGGCCTTGCTGTCCTGGACTAGCAGGTTTCCTTATCTAAACTCAAAACTAAGGATCTGTCAGTGTCCAAAACAAAACCGTTCTGTGTTCAAAGTACTATTATGACCCTCACACTATAAACAAAGAAATTCTAAAGTGAAAAGAATAATGTCTTTGGCATTAAGTGTTTTGTAAATGTTCAAAGGAAAAAAAAGAAGTCTCTCAAGGATAGATATCCTTGCTCTAGAGGGTTCTTCACTTCCCTGTGATTCTTTGTTGATTTTTTGTGTTATAAATAACAGTTCTTGACGTTCCCTTGGGTCAACAACAAAAGCTATTGTTAAGCTGATTGTCTTTCTTTTATGTGTGGTTGGAATACCTGATGTACTCTCCTGCCGGGACTTTTGATTCTCCAGTCTCTTAGACCAACACAGCCTACTGAATATTTCTTTTATTTTATTCACGTTCAACTTGCCTGGCGTGTTCTCTTAACAGGTTTTTCTTTATACATTTGCAACTGACTGGCATACTTTCCTGCCAGGCTTTCTGTATTCACTCTCTTTGGAGTACTCTCCTACCAGGGCTTTCTGTAATCTTGTACTTGGAACTGCCTGGTATACTCTCCTGCCAGGGCTTCTCTGAAATGTCCAAACTTATAGCTGCCTCGTATTGTCAGGCGCCCAGCATAGTGGCACCTGTTGCCCCGATTCAGGCTACGCGGCGGCCATTAACAGTGCTGCCACGTTTTACCCGCTTCCGACTTTAGCTGTCTAGTTGTCCACCGTAGCGTTCAGGGAGGCTTATCAGTCATGCCCTCCCTGCGCGCTACGTGTTGCAACCGCTTCAGTTCCGGTCCCCTGTTTCCTGGCTGACACGTCTTTGGGTTTGCTGTGCTAAGTTTTCTCTACTTTCGACCCACGCTGGGTCCCTTTCCTTTCTGGCTATATTACTCTCTCCGTTCTTTTCTTCCGGTTTTCCACCGTGCTCTGCAGTCTGTTTACCTTAACGATCCGTAATTGCTTTGCTCTCTCTCTCTCTCTCTCTCCTCCGCTTACACCTACCTTAGGTCTTCCCTTCTCACTGTGCTGTCTTGTGCTTTCTCAGAGTCTCGCTGTTCCAATATACCTCTCTCTGTGGATCGGGTCCTTCCACCTCCAGTGTTCCTTCTGGAGGTACCGCCCAAACGTTGCTGCTGTTCCTGGAAGCCTTGTTCCTCTCCTTACCTGAGGTATACCTGAACCTGCGTAGCCCATCTTCCATTCTCCTTCTGGTGCTTGGGTCCTCACTGTATTGGAGTCCATCCTGGGGTTTTTTGTGCCATATGGCCTTTTCCCCAATAGTCCCTTTTCGGGGAAGGGGCCACTGGTTATGCTGTGGTTCAGCCTACCACTGTGGCTTCCCTCTGACAGCGTGACACTGTATACAAAAAAAAAGAAGGAAAGAAGAGAGAAGAAGGATTATCTCTCTACAAGACCACATTTAGAGGCCACCTCTGACTCTTGGCTGTCAGGTGAGGAGGAGGAAGAGGGGAGGTCAGGATCTTGGGAATTGCGGTCCCGGGCGTCTGACAGTTTGCAACCCCAAGTAAGTAACACGGCTACTGCCGAACAACTACAGGAGATGGTAGCTGCTGTTCAGAATTTCTCTGCTGAGGTACGCAACCTCTCTGTAGAGGTTCAAAATTTGAAGGCTGAGAACACGGTATTGAAGCAGTTGGTTACTGTTCAAGAGTCCAGACAGGCAGACTTGCCTCCCATGTCACTCCCTTCAGGCAAATGTGATGGTACTCCAAAACTGTTGAAGGAGTTTTTGGATGCCTCTAACGTGTATTTCACCTTATGACCAAATGCCTTTACCACAGATCATGCCCGAGTCGGGTTTGTCATCTCAAACATGTTGGGAAATGCCTTGGCATGGGCTCCCCCTTTAGTCACCAGAGCGGACCCTGCCCTTCAAGATTACAGAGCTTTCCTGAATCTACTCAAACAGAACTTCGAAAGACCAGAGATAACGTTTTCTGCTTGTGAAGACCTCTTAGACGTACGACAAGGACAAACAGATGTTCTCACCTATATTTCTTCCTTCAAACAATTGTGAACCGAGACGGGGTGGCCAGAACAATCACAATTTGTCATCTTCAGACGAAGTCTCCGAGAAGACATAAAGGATGAGTTAGCAAGATCACCCAGACCGCCTACTTTGTCTGACTTACTAGCGGCGGCTCTTCAGATTGAATACAGACTTCAGGAAAGAAGGCATGAGAGACGTCGTCTACGCTCCTCTGCCTTCACAACGGACATCCCTCCTCCTCCCTTATCTGTACCGACACGAGCAGATGAGCCCATGCAGATTGGCACCACCACACCTTCACTCACCCCTGAAGAATGGAGAAGAAGAAGAGAGAAGGGTCTGTGTGCATGCTGTGGCTCAGAACAGCACCAAATCCGGAATTGCACAGAAATTCCTTCACGGCGTTCAGGAAACCTCGGTCCTAGAAGGGACAGGATACTGAGGGGTTTCATCTAGTCCCTATGTCTCGTTGTCTGTAGCTCCAACCAATCAGACAGATGATTCCAGACTTATGATACTTAAGGTGACACTTTGTGTGGATCAACGTAAGGTGGAAGCACTGGCCTTATCAGAGCAGTGAATTTTCCTGTGATTCTTGGCATCACTTGGCTGTGGAGACATAACCCAGTTATTGACTGGTCTACAAACAGTTTGAGTTTCAAGTCTCTTTACTGTCGCAAGAATTGCCTTTGTGATCTACTTCATCTGGAGGCTAAAACCCACTCTCCACCATCGGCCAACATGATTGGGGTCCATTCCATCCCTTTTGAAGTCGCTAGGTTTGAGGCAGTCTTTGCGGATAAGACACTGTTGGAACTACCAACACATCGTCCAGAAAATTGTTCTATCGATTTAATTCCCAATGCACTAGTCCCATTTGGCTGAATGTTTGCATTATCCCAGTTGGAAAAGAAGGCACTTTGCACGTTCCTGGACAACAACCTACAGAATGGTCTCATACGACCTTCCAAATCCCCAGCTGGGGCCCCGCTTTTTTTCGTTCCTAAGAGGGATTCCCAGAATCTCCGACCTTGCATAGATTACAGAGGTCTGAACAAGGTTACTATAAGGGCTCGTTACTCCATGCCTCTCATCTCTGATATATTAGAAGCTGTCCAGGGAGCTAAGATATTCACAAAGCTAGACCTCCGCAGTGCCTACCACTTATTGAGGATCCGGTCCGGCGATGAATGGAAGACAGCGTTCTGCACCGCAGTCGGCTTATTCGAATACCATGTCATGACATTTGGATTAGTCAATGCCCCAGCCATATTTCAATGGTTTATGGACAGGGTTTTCTCAGATTTGATGTACCTAACAGTTATCATATATCTGGATGACATATTAGTGTTCTCTCGAGATGCACAGAACACAAGACTCATTTTACGGAAGTATTACACCGTTTGAAGGTAAATCGGCTCCTCGCCAAAAGAGAAAAGTGTATATTCGGGGTCGACCAGGTCCCTTATCTAGGATATATTCTGTCAGCACAGGGCGTTCAAATGGACAAGAAGAAGATAGAGGCCATCCTCAACTGGCCAACACCCACCTCGATAAAAGAAGTACAAAGTTTTCTAGGAGTCACGAATTTCTACTGACGCTTCATTCCCAAGTTCTTGGAGGTGGTCCTGCCCATAACCAGACTACTAAAAAAGTCATCTGCTCCTTTCGCATGGAACTCTCAGGCAGAGGGAAGTTTTACACACTTCAAGGACCTGTTCTGTAGTGCTCCTATCTTGTGACATCCTATTCAAGAGAAACCCTTTTTCTTGGAGACTGACGCCTCCGCAGCTGCAGTAGGTGCCGTCCTGCTGCAAGAGCAAGACCTAGAGGAACATCCCATAGCCTACTTATCACGGACACTCACAGAGAGCCAACGGAATTATTCTGTAATTGAAAGAGAACTTCTGGCTATGAAGCTAGCCTGTGAAGAGTGGAGGCACTTACTGCAAGGGAGTTTGCACCCTTTTACCATTGAGGCAGATCACAAAAACTTACAGGTACTTACATGGCTTGAGTAAACTCACAACAAGCCCGGTGGGCTCACTTCTTTGCGCAAAATGATTCTGGATCACTTTTATTCCTGGAAGTCAGAACACCTTAGCAGACGCCCTGTCCCGCAAAAGAGACAGTACTGGTCCCTGCAATCCTCCTCTTGAAAAGTTTTTTCCCAGAAAAAGTTTTTTCTACAGCAAGTGAAAGAGGCCATTGTAACCATGAAACCCTCTGATCCCAGGAGAAGTGATGTGATCCATTACATTCACTCTTGTAGGGTGTGCAATCAAAGTAAACACAGCACCACCAAGCCTTTAGGTCTGCTAGAGCAGAGTCCAGTGCCAGAACGCCCATGGAGTCACATCTCCACTGACTTCCTCGTAGACCTACCCAAGTCTCAGGACTGTACTTGTATCATGGTCACAATTGATATCCTGAGTAAGCTGACTCATTTCTCTCCTCTCCCAGGACTACCTACTGCCACAGAAATGGCAGAGGTGTTCGTGAAAGACGTTTTCAGGCTACATGGCCTCCCGGATAAGATCACTTCTGATCCTCTGGCTTCCATCCACAGACCAATGGGCAGACGGAAAGGCTTAATGGTAACCTGAAGCAGCATCTCCGTAGCTACATCAATCGAGAACAGGATAACTGGGTATCTCGTCTTCCCACTGCGGAATTCACGTATAACAATTCCTATCATTCTGCTACAGTACTCACTCCATTTTTCTGTACCTATGGCCTCCATCCACGTACCATTCTGCCGAATATATCGGTCCAATCGAACCTACCTGCAGTGGAGGACTCATTATTCAGGATCCAGGAAGCACATAAGACGGCAAGAGCCAGTCTAGAGGACAGTCTGCGGTCATATAAGGGTCAAGCTGACCGCCACCGCATGAAGGTGCCTGAGTGGCAGGTGGGCACCAGGGTATGGCTCTCTACAAAATTTTTACCACGTTGGACTCGCCCGTCTAAGCTGTCACCTCGCTTCATAGGTCCATATCCCATCATAGCGAGAATTAATCCTGTGGCATATCGCCTCAAACTGCCTCCCAGTTTACAATGAGTACATCCTGTGTTCCACTCTTCCCTGCTTAGGGAAGCAATGCCTAATCTGCCTCTTCGTGCTTCCCTGTTGAGGGCCCCTACTCTGTCAGACACCGAGCCGGAATACGAAGTACCGCAGATCAGAGACTCCTGGTACAAAGGGGACGTCTCGAGTACTTGGTACACTGGCAGGGGTATTCTCAGGCAGAGGATTCGTGGGAACCCTTCTCGCACAAAAGAGCCCCCATTCTACTCAGAAAATTCCATAGGGCAGACACTTGTAAGCCTGGAGGCTCGCGGAGCATTGGGGCATATTGTCAGGTTCCCAGCTTCGTGGCGCCTGTTGACCCGATTCAGGCTACGCGGCGCCTATTAACAGTGCCACCACGTTTTACCCGCTTCCGGCTTTAGCTGTCTAGTTGTCCACCGTAGCATTCAGGGAGGCTTATCAGTCACGCCCTCCCTGCGCGCTACGCATTGCAACCGCTTCAGTTCCAGTCCCCTGTTGCCTGGCTGATGCTTCTTTGGGTTTGCTGCGCTAAGTTTTCTCTACTTTTGACCCACGCTGGGTCCCTTTCCTTTCTGGCTACATTACTCTCTCTGTTCTTTTCTTCCGGTTTTCTGCCGTTCTCCGCGGTCTGTTTACCTTAGCGATCCGTAATCGCTTCGCTCTCTCTCTCTCTCTCTCTCTCTCTCAGGATCATGGGAATTGCGGTCCCGGGGGTCTGACATGTATATTCTTCTGCAGGTACTTTTGAGGTCTGAGCTCCTTCTCACTCTCCAACCTTTGATGGGTCTGCTTTGTAGCCTTCTTGGCTAAGATACGTGGTTTCTTATAATGTGGCTTTTTAGTCTCTCTTTCATATACTCGTAACATACATGGGCAAACTTGAAAGTCTCTCACTTTTGGAAACTGTGCTTTCAGTCTTTCTCTCTGTAGTTTTACAAACCGTTCCTTTTCTCCCATGGTTTCACTAGTTACATTTATTTCAGTTTGGCTTAATCAACGACACGCCCTGCTGTTCACTCGGTCCCTTTGTGGACTCACCAGTTCTTGATGGCATTTGCCATTGTTTCTATGATCTGCCAGTGACGGTCTCTTGCTGCTTTCTACGTTGCAACCGCTCCTCCACCTTTTTCCTGCTTCTTGAGGCTTCCGCTGCACTTGTCCGCTTCTGATGGAATCCCGGTGAGCAAAGTGCTGTTCTCCAACACCGGTGAATGCTCAGGAGCCCTCTGCTTGCTTCTGGCATTACCACTGCACGTCACCTGTTTCCAGCAGGCTTCACCCTTCAGGATTCTGAGCCAGTTGGCTTCACAGACTTCTTCTTGCATGACAGCAGCCTCTCAGTGTTTCTTGCTTTGGATTTGGTGATATAATGGTCCCGGGCACAGGTGTGCCTCTCCCACTGGAGCGCTCTTGTGCTTGTGGATTCCCATGCTGTGCATTTCTCCACTCCTCTTCTTCATTCCAGTGTTCTGGGGATTGTGGGAATAGTAGTCCCTTAGCACAAATAGTGTATGAGTGTTTGCAATGGATTTTAATGGCAAACTAGGTTTGGAGGAAGAGTATGTAGGACTGGGAAAAGTGTCTTTCACAATTTTACAAAGCCAGTTGGCCTTTGGAATGTAACAACAGATTCAAACTATCCGCCATGGGTGGAAGAGGGGAGGTATTACAATAGGCTATTAGGGCATGCAGGGTTGGAGATGTATTTTCAGAAAGAAAAGGGTGATACCATGTCTCATCCGATGATACCACCAACCTCTCCTGGAGGTTGTCTCTGCCCATGTGATCCTCCCTCATAGAACCACCCCGAGGGTCAGAGTCAGGAAGTGGCTGCCATCCCCTGGCCACATGGGAGGAAGTCACTGCCAGGAAAGGAGTAATGATACCCTCGGATTAATCACAGTATTGACCAGTCCCCCCATGAGGATATCTACATGCCCTCTGGGACCATAATCTGACTGTGCCAATGTCTTTGAGTCTAAAGTCGGTGGTACACCTGCAATTTGCTGTTTGCCATCATTTTGCTTTTTTAGTCCCCCATCTTTATTTTAGAAAACCCTTACTTGGAAGATCATCAGGTCATGGGTTCAGGAAACAAAAGGGTGGTTCATCAAGCAGCCAATATTGTATCCGAAGCAATGAGAGTGTTGCATAAAGCATTTCTCCTACTTCGGTTCACATGCTGGCACCGAAGAAGGTGTACCTGCCTCGACTAGTTGAACGTTTATTTGGGACATTCAGCCTGTGGGCCTCATCAGGAGTCAGGTGGTATCCCGGGGGTAATACCACCAGCACAAATAGCTATTAGCACCTGATCACGAATAGCGGTGTGCCCGTTATTTCCCATTCCCCATTCGGTCCATTGGACCCAAAGGGTTTTGGGGGCGCTATTACCGCCAGCGGTAATTGCGCTGGCTGTAACAGCCCCAAAAATGGCCAAAAACGGGCTGTAACTGGACATTTTTACCTCTAGCATTTTGCTGGAGATAAAACTCCAGCTTACCACTCAACTCGAGATTGGGTCAACCCTTAAATGTGGCAGTAATAGCGTTACCGCCACATTTAAGGGCTGAGGCCCAACTCGTGATGAGTCCCTATGTGTCAGCAAAGTGAAGAAATGCTCTTAGTCTGACCATAAAATAGAGTGCAGAAGTGAAGAATGGATTGGATGTAATAGGCACCGATGGGTGGAGCAGGAGTTGAGGAGGCAGAGGGGGTTGATGGGGAAAAGTTGTATCATAGAAACATAAACCGAGAGGAAAAGGAGACTCAACTATCAGCAGGAGAGTAACAGAGAAAATTACCCTTGAGACAGGTCCCCAAGCCAGTCATACAGTTCCAGAAACATCTTCTAACTCTTGTCAGACCACTCACATTGGTCCTGGTGCTGTTGGAAGGAGATCTATTATGTTTGAGGCAGATTACCCATCTCTTATGTCCAGAGCTCGATCCGCACAGAGGATCACATCTTCCAGTTCCATGAAACTAGAGGTCTCCTATTGTCTAGATACACAGCCCTAAGTTTGTTATTCCAGATAATGCTTTGATCAAAATTCATCAGAGTGCTGGGACAATTTAAATCTCTGAGATAAGGCTCACTTTGTATATCACATCGTCTTAGAAACAATGTACCTTAGGGCAGTGCAGGAACATATGTTTCAGGCCTGCACCAGAGTGCTGCAGTGCAGCCTGTGTACGTATTCTAGTTTTTCAGTGGTGTCCAATGCATTCTGAGACGTATTTTATGTTACATACAGACATTAAATAAATTCATGGTGGCACGAGACAGGCCTAGCCATTTCTCCAAAGTGGCAGTGTTATTTACAAGTTCCTCTCTGCTTCCCACTCCACATGCTCTTTCCCAAGTGGCTGGGATGAATCTGGAAAAAACATTTCACACAATTCTGGGGAGGTCAAGCTAGTAATTTCTCCTGATGTACAAGAGTGTAAGTTGTCATTTTCTGTGTGCCTCATCAGTGCAATGCCCTAAGGTACTGCGCCAAGAGGATGCTTTTAAAGAGTTAATTATTCAAAACATTGTAGTGGTCCTTTGAACACCTAAAAAAGAGCAGGGATTTTTTACATGCACATACTTGATGCACTTAATTCCTGAGATTGTCCAAGTGTCCCACTGCGCTTCCTCAAGTTGAGCCTTCACGGGCCCAATTACAATGGTAATACTGTTACTGGCACTTGGTCTGCCGGAATTACTGGCAGATTTCAAGTGCTAGTAAGGGCAGTTACATAGCACTCCATGGGGGGAGTTTCCGGTATTATCGACAGTTTCTGATGGTGGGGTGCCGGAATTACACCCAGCTCCGAGCTGGAAGTAATTCCGTCCACCCCACCACCAAACTCACAGTATGCCAGTCCAGAAATGTTCCCTTACATGGAATTGCTGGCATGTTAATTCCAGACCGCCATACGTGTAATGAGGCACAAGTATATGTTTACATTGTGCAAGTTGGCTAGTCTTCTGTGTCTTTGTATTTCCTGAAGGGTTCCCTTGTACAGGATGCACTGGGCAACATTGTTCCACAGCTTGGAGAGGCACCCTGTGTCAGTCCTGCAAGTAGATTATGCAGAAGAATAGAGTGTTCCAAAACATTGATAGATCTCGGACGCTCTTCCGTCTCGACTGCAGCAAGGGTTAGGTATGATGACATTTCTGCAATTCTGGAAAACCAAATCGACCAGTGCAAAAGGGTGGGGACCTTTAGTGTTTCCATTGAAACGTCCCCTTCAGTCCGCTATGCCAGAGAAATGAGTTGATGGTGGATTCAATCTTGCCTGTATTTCGCCAATGGACAGCGGGTGGATAGGTTTTAGAGAAAATACAGAATCCTAGGCAGCAGATTCATTTTCACTGTATGGATTTTCCCCATAAAAACACATTTCGGTGATTGGACCTGGTGATGTCACTTTTGATGGAGCCCATCTGATGTTCTTTATTGTGTGCCAGTATATTATGTACATTTCTGGTTATTTGCATTCTCAAATATTTCAGTTATTTGCTCTCCTAATTAAAGCCTCATTCTGCATATTTCACTGTGACTATTGTAAAGATTAGTACTACGGATGCAAAGGGTAAAATATGAACTAAAGAAATGCCACTCAAATTAAGCAGCATATGCCCTCTTATGTACAAGGGCTAAATATTGTGAAGATTGTGCTGGCACGCTATCAGCCCTATCTGAAAGTTTGAAATTGCTTCATCCTGGCATTTACCCTACTCAGGCGAACCTGCTGAGGCTTTCCGCTTGCATAAAAAGAATTTATACAAACGTATTTAGGCTGCAACACAACTTAACCAGAGAGAAATTAGAGAGTTCTTAAAGAAGCTGAGACTCCAGAGATTGAGTCCAGTAAAAATCAATTCATTCTGCTGATCAAAAAGGAGGGCGTCACATGGTCTTTTGTCTTACACAATTCAGGAGATTCACCAGGACCTAAGGGCCTTATAGCGGCCTTTTACAAAACGTGGATATCTGCGTTATCTCCACTGATTCTACGTGTCTACAACAGCATTATTCGGGCAGGCAACCTTTTGGAAAACAATTAAATGTTCAAATGTGGTAACTACAGACCCATCTTCCTGATCACCCTTGAAAGGCTGACATTGGTGGTCAGGGAAGTATTGCACAGAGAACCCGCAGTGTTTGTACGTCACCCCGGTAACGATACCATCTGATTAGTCCTAGATGTCATGGCGTTAGACCACCAGCATGGATCATCATCTTTTCCAAAGGTTTGACGCAGAGAAGACATTTTATAACGTCAACTGTGAATATCTGCTGTAAGCATTGCAGCACATGAATTTAGGAACTATATTCTGCAACTCTGTCAAGGACAAAACTGACACGAGTGGCCCGTTGCTATCCTCTGGTATACTGATTCATTCTCGCTCCTATTGAACTTGCCACTTGAACAGCTGTTAATCACAATCCACCAACATATGCACAATCCAGGTGGGGACGGTGGAAGTGAAATAACTTGTATATAAAGACATGTTGTCATTCCTCTGAGATCCCAGACGCTCACTCAACCAGCTCACTATCCGCACTCACCCAGTAATTTGCTAAATTTTATGGTTACAAGATCAACTGGACTAGATCTCAATACCTTAATTTTGACACTAGTAGGATTCTGGTCTGTGCCTTTCTGAAAACAAATATGCACATGTGCTTGGCTAAATCGTACACTATTAAGTGCAATATTGCTAGTAATAAAGCTAGTAAATGCATTGGTATTAATTGGATTAAGTGTGAGGGCTGGTAGTAGTGTGCTTGGTACAGTGATACGCTGCAAGCATACAGTGAATGTGCAAATGCCTGGACTATACATAATTGGAAGACATGATTGGGCCTCTTGTCTGTCGTGTGGTATCTGGGTTGCAATTTGACATACTGTGATGGTTACAAGAAGCTAGCGATTTGAAATTATATCAATCAAAGTGAGTTGAAGTAAAAAATCGACTAAATATATATTTCCTTTTTAGATGCTTACAATGAGGAGGACCTTATGCTGTACTGGAAGCGTGGAAACGAGTCTCTGAAAACAGATGAGCATATTTCACTGTCCCAGTTCTTCATCGAAGAGTTCAGTGCTTCGAGTGGACTAGCCTTATACAGTAGCACCGGTATAGTATGTTCTAGATACTACACACAAAGTGCAATTTGCAAGAAAGTGTGAAAACAAGATGCACTATGACAAATACAGTAAACTAGATGTTCCCATCACAGCATATGACCAATCTAGCGTTCTCTCTCGCTCTCTCTTCTTCTCTTACCCTATGTTTCCCTATCTGAATCTCTTTAATTCGCTGTTACTCTCGCTCTCTCTGTCTCTCTGCCTCTCTCTCTCATCTCTACTGTTGATAGTTGCATTGCCAGGGTCTCAATCACTAGACGCTACACCAGCCATTGCTGAGAACAGCATGAGAGAAAAAAACAGCTATTGTGAAGGAGAGCAGAAGAGATCGAGGCATCCCCCGAGGAGGAGACTGGCCTGATATTTTCAAAAATACATTGGCATTGCGTGTGTCCTGAAGGAATTCCACTATCACACTTAGATTGCATTCTCCATACCTGGAGAGGCACAGAAAGGCTCTGCAGCAGGGTGTTGGTGTTCTGGCAGGACTTGTAAGGGACTAGAGGACCAGGCTACAGTCCACAACTGTGTTAGTTTCTATGTTGTGTTAATTATTAGTGTTTGTGCAAACTGTATGAAATGGGCAACACTATGAACCACTCAATGGCCAGCATAGCATATGCATACACAATTAAATATTGCCTTGTTGCTCACAGAAAAAACAGAGCATTGGTTTTAATCTGAGTCTGATCCTTTCCAAGACAAAGAGAGTTTTCGAGGGACACAATGCTCCATATTTTCGACAAGAAAGGTATTAACAATGAACATTATTTAATGTTACTAAGATTTTAAATTGACTCTTTAAAAATGATGCAATGTCCATATATAATGATCGCTTACAGCATACATTATAGTCTTAGTTAAACCTTACAATTGTGTTACTCAGCATTTTCAAAATGTACAATAACCAAATAAGTTATTTTTGTTATAGAAAGCTTTAATTCCAAGATGGACAGTCCGGCATGCTTCTATTGTACTCCATTGAAACACCATTGTGAGAAAGTCAGCAGGGACAAATAGCACTAATGAGAGTTTTTGCCGGTTTCCCATATAATTAATTAATTTGGGAACATAAGAATGAGCAGAGATCTTTCTATTTGATCAATATGACTATGATGAGATGTTTGAATACTTGAATCAGAAAGTACTGTGATGAATCCTGCAGTTCAAAGAATCTCAGCCTAAATTCTCATCCCATGTGGTCAGAGGAAGACAGCTGCTACCTGATCCTGACCATGAGTGTGGTATTAGCCGGGTGGATCACATGGAAGCATAAGGCCTTCATGGCAATGTGAGGACTCTGTCAGGGGAGCACAGTATTTCTCCTCTTTTGAAGGTAAAGGTACCCTTATGCCTGAATATCTGATGGATTCTTATCATAGTAAGGCTTCCTCTCCAATATTTCTCCAAGGAATTAAGTCTGAAAACCCATATGGTAAACAGGTAAATAAAATATGTAAAAGTGAGGTAATGAATACTACTTCTGATTGCCATAATTCCACAGTATGTTTAAATGGTGAAAGCAAGAAACAACCATTAATTCCTTTGAGTACTCTCCCTAAATATATATAATATTCACAGAAAAATCTTTGTTAATAATTTTTACAAAAAATTTAGCATTTATATAGCGCTACAAACACTCAGGTATCTGAGCGCTGAAATTCAGTGAAAAAACGTTGTTAAAGGGGCGTTATGGTTACAAGTAAAACCAAAACCCCCAGAAATTCGCCAGTTATGGTAAGCTACACAACCATAACTCGTGCCACCACCGTACACTGCTAAGACTAACACCCAGGACATCAAAGATGACATCACAAATGTCATTTATGACATAACTGATGACATCACACATCAGGGCTTCTTGTTTTTGTTCACTGACATATCTAAGCCAGGTGATTTTGTTCACTGAGAGTCAAGATATAAAAATTAACCTTCTTGTATGTTCCTATAGTACTTTCCTTACGGTGTGGTATCAGCTCACGGTGCACATTTATGGGGCAATAATCTGGCCTCAAACACACAATTCATTTGTAAACATGATGATGAACTTTAATGTTATTGACATTTTCTGGTGATGTTGTTTCTTTCTTCCTTTAGTTTCCATGCATGTGCCTCTGATTTGTATGCATTGTGGGTCTTCCTATGTATTGTTTGTGCTAACAGAAGTGTGCGCTAAGCTATTTAGTCCATGTTTAACATTACTCAAACACTGATAAGGTAGCAATCATTATTTTACTATCCAAAATTACCAGATAAAAAATATTGTACTTCTATGGTGCATGCTGCAGCCATTGCATGTTTGTATGTACAATTAGGTTCCTGTATTAACAACAACACTCCAATAAAATGTTTTGTTTAAACGAGTACATTATTTAATACATTAAGTAGTTCATGATAGGCTGTCTGATCAACCCCTGACATCTTGTTATTAACAATATAAACACAACCCCTTGTAGGGACTTTAAATAAAAATGTGTTTAGTATGTGATGTCATCAGTGATGCCATCAATTAAATTTGTGATGTCATCATTGATGTCCTGGGTGTTAGTCTTAGCAGTGCACCATGGTGGTGCGAGTTATGGTTGCTTAGCATACCATAACTGACACATTTCTGGGGGTTTTCAGTTTTACTTGTAGCCATAGGTTTTAATTAGTGCAACTTAACCATAACGTCCCTTTAACAAAGTTCTTTCTGTGAATTTCATAATGTTACATCACTGTATATAAGTTATTCATAATTCCTCTTTTAACATATATGAATGAACATATTTTTTGCAATGCCTACTGATGTGTGTCGTTATCAGCAGCGCATGCTGGGGATGCAACTCATGTTTGAATTGCCTAGGTCATGAGGCTCGACCATGACCCCAGCCCCACCAAGCCACCCCTGTTATCCACTGCACTTACCCTGCATCCTAGTTCAGTGTCCAATATACCCTCATAATGGGACCAATAGCTCGTGCTTATGGCCTGCAGCTATGGCCAGTCTCCACAATCCATGGGGCATGAGCGCAGGTATGTTGTAGTTTATTGTAATCCAGTCCAGCACTTCAGGCTGTAGCCGCAAGCAGAATATTTGTTCCCTTTCAAACCTAGGGCCTCGGCCATGCGGCACGCCCCAATAAGCAAATCAGAGTACACAATTGTCTTTGCTCTTTGCTCAGGGCCAGGCCAATTGCCCAGGCACCAAAGTCAGATCACAATATGTTTACTTACATTTTGACAGTTTAGAAAAAATGAAACCTAGGACAGATTTGCAAAACCATGCTTTGAGGTCCTTGCTGATGCTCCTCACAAATGATTGCTGCAATCCTGTCCAGCACTTCAGGCTGTTGCTATGAGCAGAATGGCTTCCCCATACCAACCTGTCTATGTTTACAAATCTTTAACACACGGCCGGTCCCTGGTGGCCATGCCCACTTTAACCCCATTGCTGGTCCCTCGTGGTCAGGCCAGTAGCCAGATTGTCTGGGTAATGGCCTGGATAATCTGGCCACTGCCCATGGTAACAGACATCATTCACCAAAGGTATATCACTATTTTTCTGTACCTACTTTATGATACATTTCAACAAGTAAAACACAGACAAGTTGGCAAAACCATGCTTTGGGTCCTTGCCAATGCTCCTCGCACACATTTGCTGCAAATCTGTCCATGTTTTATTTTTGAAAAGTGCCAAAATGTACGTACAAAAAACAGTCATATAATGTAGCCCCCACTTGACAAAATCCATTCAGACTTTGCAAAAACATTCAAGGCTGGGTTTATAATCATTGTACAGATTTGTTAAAAACAGTAACTAAGTTATAAGCCAGCTAAAAATGTTGCTGCCTCTCATTTTGCTGCCTCTGAAGTCCCACCAAACTTTGTATAACAATTCAAATCTGGGTCTAAAATCTTTTTGCATTCCTTTGTGCACATTCGTCAAACAGCACCAAATGTATTAGCCTTTCAAATATTTTGGGAATCCCCTCTAATTGTGTCCCCTCTTGGTGAAACAGCACCAAACTTTGCAGTACAATTCAGGGTCAGGTGTAAAATCATATTGCAACATTTCATGCAGTATCTTTGAGTGGCACCAAAGTTATAATCATCCAAAAAGTGCTTTTCACTAACCCTGCAATGCAAAAATATATTTGTTTGTATTATTTATGTTTATGGTTAAGACAAACCTTTACAGAGTTCATTTAATAGAATTAATTAAATTAATAAATACATCCAGATAAAATAGATAAAACAAGGCGGAAAAATATGTGTGCTTGATAACATAGTACCTACTTTAAGATAGCACACTAAGATTAGAAAGAACATTAAAATACAATCATTGCGATAATGTTATGATAAAAATCTCATAATAAAAAATCAGAAAGTATCATAATCATAGAAGTCCTCCGGAAATGTTAACTAGGGAGGATACTTTCTGCCAGACATGAAATGCCGCTGCCGTCATCACAATGGACTCAGCAGCATAAATGGTGCTGCAAAACTGTTGGTTGCCATATATTCCATGTGTGTTGTCAAATTAGAATAGCGTTTGAAATATGCATTGTCCAATTTGGTACATGAAGTAAAAAGGTGAGAAGCAGATTCAGTATCTAAGGTGCATAGTCGGCAGAGTCTATCTTTTTGCAACATCTTGGTCCACCTCCCTGTATACTCCAGGGTGGGCAGGATATTGAAACGTAAGTAATACATTGTATTATTTTTGTGGAGTACAGCTTGGTCGGATACCTACAGGGCAATTAGTTGTTTAAAGCCCTGCCTGCTGTAATCATAATATAAGTTAAGTTTAGACAGCTTGTCCTTATTAGAGCTCATATCGAAATTAAGGGTTTTCTTTCTTATTACAGTCCCTCTGTGTGGGTTTAAAATCAACTGTTCAGTACTTAGATTAGCCTGCAAGATGTGCGTTAGTGCTGTCTCTCTGACATGATTTAAAATAATGTGTTATTTACATCATTGAGATATTGTTCTGCAAGATAACAATTCAGTGTTAACTAGTGGCAGTACAATAATATTGTGAAATATAGGTTACTTCTCTGGACCAGCCAAAGTGACCCGAGTGACGGAATTCCGAGCTCACATCTAAGTGCCTCAACTGGACCGTTTGGGGAACCCCCAGGATTGATTGCAGTAGTTTGTCTTCCAACTTTTCAATCCCATTTAACATCGAAGGCGAAAGGGCAGATAGTCTGTATAGTGTGCAAGGAATAATACTTTTACAGTAAATGGATATAAGTCCTTCAATATTGTGACTGCCCATCTTATAAATGACACGTTTCAGTGAAAATAATTTCTTAATAATCTTTTGCTGTATATAATTATAGTAAAATGTTTCAGAGGGGGAAGCACAGATAGGGAAACCTAGATAGATATAGCTCAACTTTTTGCTAAGGAGGAGTCACCAATAATCTAGATAGAGGGGGATTTTTGAGCTTTTCCCCCAATGATTGGTATTTTTGTTATACTGATATTAATTTTAAGATTGTTCACCAGGGCGTAAAATTGATTGATTGATATTTTATTTCTATCGCGCTCGTACACAAGTGTTTCAGAGTGCGACAAGGCAAGGGAGGGGAACAGGGGAGAACAAAACAGCGATCTTACTAGGCCCAGTGACATTGAGAATGCGCAAGTGCATGGGAGAGGGGAGGGGGGAAAAGTGCATGGAAGGAGGGAGAAGTGGAAAGTGCGAAGCAGAGGAGAAACAGATAAATAACAATAAATAAATAATAAAGGCAACAAACAGTGGTAATGCAGCCAGAAATTTGCAAGTGCTAGGTTTAAGGCAGCAGACACGGTAGGTCTGATAAGTGCAGGAAGAAAAAGGGGGGCTGTATGGGTACAAATACAGACCCCAGTGCACGGGGTGGCCCGGAGGCAGTGTGGGAGGGTGGCAGGGTGAGCAGGTACCTGGGCCCGAAGGACAGAGGGTGGCCAGGTGCACAGTTCCAAGAGAGAACAGATCAGCAGGGGAGAGGGGGTGTGAAGGCAGAAGAAAAGAGGAAGGTCTTGAGGTGCTTCCGGAACCAGAGATGGTTCTCCTCAAGTTTTAGGGTGGCAGGGAGGCTATTCCAGAGGGAGGCCCCATGAATAATGAATAATATATGAATAATGCGTCCAACGACCGCAGAAGTCCAGTAGGGGTTTGGCCAAGGATTATAGTATTGTCTGCGTAACCCATCCAGGAGACTGTTATGTCATCAATATGCAGTGGAAAATTACGTAATGCCTTCATTTCCTTGTCCATATCTGATACATATAAATTGTAAAGTGTAGGTTCAAGTATACATCCTTGCTTGACTGAGATGTTGTTAGCGATCTTGGAAGTGTTCGCACCCTCTGATTGAAATGAACAACTACTGTGGTGTCAGTATGTAGCCACGAGCAGAATTTGTTCACCCATTCAAACCTATCTCAATTTTGAAAAAACTGTACCACATAGCCGGTCATTGGTGCCCATGCCCACTTTAACCCCATTGCTGGTCCCTCATGGTCATGGCCAGTAGCCAGATTGTCCAGGTCATGGCCCGGATAATCTTCCCACTGCCCATGGCCACCGTCTATACCTCATTCACCGAAGGTAGATCACTATTTTTTGTGCCTACTTATGATACATTAAAAAAAAAAAAAAATAGGGACATAATTCCAAAAAGAATGCTTTTGGATACTTGCCAATGCTCCACGCACAAGTATGCTGCAAATCCGTACATGTTTTATTTTTTGAAGAGTGTCAAAATGTACATATAAAAACAGCCATATAACTTGGCCCCTACTTGTCAAAGTCCATTCAGACTTTGAACAAAGATTCAAGGTTGGGGTTATAATCTTTCAGAAAACTTGTGTGCAGATTCGTCAAACAGCAACAAAGTTATAAGCCATCCAAAAATGTTGAGACCCCCCTCTAATTTTGCCCCCTCTTGACAAAATCCCACCAAACTTTGCATAAAAATCCAAATCGGGGTCTAAAATCTTTTCGCAAACTTTTGTGCACATTCGTCAAATGGCCCCAGATGTATAAGTCTTTCAAATATTTTGGGACCCCCCCCTCTACTTTTGAAGCCTCTTGGCGGAACAGCACCAAACTTTGCAGAACCATTCAGGGTCAGGTCTAAAAATCATATTGCAACATTTCATACAGTGTCTTTGAGTAGCACCAAAGTTATAATCCATCCATAAAATGCTTTTCACTGACCCTGTAATGCAGAAATATGCATGAATGGCCCCGAACATCTGAGATCTTCGAGGACATTGTGGAAGAAAAAAACACCAGATTTGTGGCTTGTTATGGGCATATACCATCCCATCATCATCACCCCTCATCTCTCCAGAGATAGTTTTGTTAGTTTGACAAGTGCAATGTTGTGTTTTTAATGTGTTTTTAATGCAATGTTTGCAGAGTATGGGCGCTGTTCGCGAATCCAAAATGGCGTTGATTTCAGATGTTTTGACATACCATATGTTTTTAATTGACCAATCAGCGTGCACGTATGATGTCCACGAACATCATGCTTCTCTCTGATTGATCCATGGAATCCGAATCAGGAAATGAGTCTTGGGGACAGGACTCAGATATCACAAATAAGTTTTACCTACTTTTTGGCCATTTAAAAAAAAGAAATACTTGAGGGATTTACACCAAATTTACTAAAGCACGCTTTTGGGACCAAACCACCACTCCTTGCACAAAGTTGGTAAATATCCATCCAGTGGTTTGGGCTGTAGGTGCAAACACATTTTTTTCCATTGCATCTATGAGGATTTCCACACATTTTGGGACTCCCCCTATACCTTTGCCCTCCACCTTGGAAGAAACCGCACCAAACTTTGGACAATCATTCTGAGGGGTCATATACTTTTTATGTAAAATCTGGTGAGGATTCGTCCACGGGGGGCAGGGGCCAAAGTTTTAAGCCACCTAAAAAGTGCTCCTTCCATGAGTTGAGCAACTTAACCATAACTACAGTGCCACTACCCACTACCATAGACCCTGTAATAAATCACCAAACCAAAGTAAGTTGAATAACCTTAAAAGGAATATGAACATTAGGGACTTCAAGTCCCATAATGCTCTTACTACTGAGACGAGGAAGAGAGGCTCAGGGTTGCAGAACTGTAGTGTTCAGTCTAGTGGCAATAATGACCCACTGCTCAGCTGGACTTTAAATATGTAAAGGCTCTTCAGGTGTGGGCCATTAGAAGTAAGAAACAGTGGGAGCAGCAGAAGCAGAAGGAAGGATATGCCGGGACCACCACTGTATTGTCAGCAGGACACAGTGCCGAGAGAGTCACAGGAATTGGGAATCCAGAATGCAGAGAATGCTCAGCAGGAAGCGCTGCTGTAACTAGCTGTCCCATAGGAGAGAGAAGCTCTCCTAGTTCTGCAGCCTACTCCGGTGGCTAGTGTTCACTGGAGTATGAGGGGAGCAAGGGAAGCTCCTTTTCCAGGAGTTGGGTGCAAAGGGAGTGTTACCAGAGCTGTCAGATGCCCAAACAGTCCCAACGAGAGAAGAAGTTGAAGCAGCAGTGGGCCAAACGGAAGCTCAAGGAAAGACCAGTGAGTTTGTCTTCACTAGATAACCTTGGGGCTCTCTGCAATAGATGGCTGTCTCAAAGCAATCCTATTGAATACCATCTATTGAACTAAAACATTTTTGGAGTAACTCTCATGTTGGGAGAGACCGAGTGAAACAATATTATAAGGGGGCAATATTGGAACAACGTGAATGTCACCACCATTGCCAATGTAAAGAGGAGGAACTATTGGAACAAAGTGAATGTAACCACCATTGCCAAACTAAGGAGGGGGCAATAGTGGAACAACATGAAGGTAATCTACAAGAAAGGAGATTATCTGAAAGAGAAGATAACAACCAGAATTACCTAAGCCAAAGAAAGGCAATTATAACTAAAAGGGGATGCAGCTTTCCTAATGAGGGATACCTGACAAAGAAACATTACCAGCAGATAATTGGTAGTGTAGAAGGAATCCATAGGTGGCAGGAGAAAAGCCATCCTTTTTAAAAAATATGTTCGCATTCAAAACTGCAAGTGCACACTGTAAGGAAGAAAATCCCCTTGTGCTCAATTTTTGAGTCTCTTACACTTTTTGCTAGTCTTTTATTATGCACTGACCATTTTTCACCAGTGACTTCATATCCCATAAAGCCTCAAGTACGGGGACGAGGAAGATGAAGAAGGAGATAATGAGGAATGCGGGAAACATCTATCCTGTTGCGTAGACTAGTTGTCATGGGAGTACATTTAAACCTGCTGAGCATCTGCAGATGAGGAGAGAAGAAGCTAGCTGCAGGGCGAGCAGAGCAGGAAGCGGCGTCGGTAGCAAAAGCAGATTTGAAGAGGTGCACTGTGCTGGCCAAAGCAGATGCTTAAAGCATCTGCTTGGAAGCCAACCTACCCGGAGAGACGTGAAACTGGGAGAGGTTCCACAGACGCTTCATAGGCACTGCTGGGAGTGCAACAGTAACTGCAAGGCTGGTGTAAGCATGCACTGCTGAAAACCCTTCACTGACACATGAATGCAGAGCAGACGCTGGAACAAAACGAGGGTCAGCAAAACTAGGGAAGCCCTCCAGGACTTGTGCTTCACTGCAGAAGAGTGCCACAGTCCAAAGATGCCAATCAACACTGGTGAGTCTGCCCAAATGTGTAATGCAGACTACGTGTTGTGGCGTTGCCCCGTGAGGGAGACGCGCACGCGGCGACGTGACGTTGCACGTCGCCGCGTGCGTCTTAAATAAACGGGGCGTTCCCGGCCGCGGCAGAGCGACCGGGGAGCCCGAAGCACACAGACGTGTCTGGTCTGAGTCTGTGGGTGGAGGGGCTCACGGGCACGCGTGGGGGCACCCAGAGACCCCCAACAGTGGCGACGAGTGTTGGACGCCCGGGCCCGGCGGTGAGAGCGATCCCGGATAATTTTTCTCCGACGACGGAACATCCGCGGATGTTTCGTCTCACGCTGTGGCCGCGGACCATACACGCGGCTGGCGGCCATCTTGCGCACGTGGCTGAGGAACTTCCGAAAGCTCCGGTTTGGAGTCGGAAGGTCATCCAAGCCCAATTTTTGGATTTGCTGACTGCGGGCAGCCTAACCCGCAGGCCCATGCCTGAATTTTGATGTTTTGGCCAATTTTCAGTCTGTAACGTCGTGTGGTAGCTGGAAGATGGACTGAGGTGGCTGGGCCTTCTCAGCCCACTCCATTTTTGGAAGCTCAATTTTTGGAACATTTGGTTCAAGGACCCTCTTCAACCCCTTCATCATCACGTGGGTGATGGCATGCCCGCTCCTGAGATCCACGTTGGAACGAGACGCCTCAAGGTAGCTTCTTTAACCCTTTCATCATCACGAGGGTGGTGGCAGTGTGGGGAGAGGTGCAAGTTGCGGCCCTCAGGACTAGAACGAGGGTGCCTGTGCGCTTGGGCCCATGAGTGATTTCGGCGCCCTGGAGGGTGCGACTGCCACGGCCACGGAGGATTCGCAGGACGAAGACCTGGCAGATTTGTTTCAACAGAATCCCCCACAGCCAACCCCACATCCTGCGACGTCTGGGCTGCCTACACCCACGGTTGGTGCCGCTCTTCCCCCGAACCAACCACCACCCCTGGCCATGGCCCAAGCCAGGGCGCAAGCGGCCTTGCAGCCCATTCCGGAGTTTGACGCTACGGGTCCTCCATCCAGCCTGGGCCCCCGATGGAGAAGATGGATTGGACGGCTGGACATGTACTTTCGGGCCGCCCAGGTCACGGACAATGACAGCAAGGTGGCTACGATGTTGTATTCGGCCGGAGCAGCTGTACAGGAGATATTTGAGTCATTAACTCCGCTGGACAACTCCTATGACCAAGCCAAAGCCCTCCTCGCGCATTTCATTCCCCTTGCCAACGTGGACTATGAGAGGTTCGTCATGCTGTCGGCCAGACAAAAGGAGGATGAAACGCTCGACACCTTCTATGGCCGCCTGCGCCGCCTATCCCAAGGGTGTGCGTGGGGGGATGCGGAGGATATGATGAGGACCATGCTAATTCAGGCATGTTCATCTGGCAAGCTGAGGCGACAGGTCCTGAGAGAGCCCGGACTCACCCTGCCCAGAATCCTGGAGCTCGGGCGGTGCCATGAGGTGGCGGAGGCCCGTGCCAACAAGTTGGAGGCCGGATCCCGCGCAGCGAGGCCGGAAGAGGTGTGCGCTGTCTGGCGAGGCGGCAGAGGGGTGCGAAGGCCCGGTGGGGCTCCCAGAGACAGAGCTGGTAAGCCAGTGGAGTCATGCCAGAAGTGCGGATATGACCTCCCCCCACTCGTCTGAGTGCATGGCAATAGGAAAGATCTGCGGACGCTGTGGGGTGCCCGACCCTGCCTGTACTGATTCCGAGGGGACAACCCCGTCTGTGGACCCCTCGCCAAAACCGCCCGCCCAATGTAGCTCAGGTGGAACAGGCGGGAGAGGAGACGCCGGCGGAAGAAGCGGAGGAAGAGGATGAGGAGAATATCTTCTTCGTCTCCAGCATGGAAGTCCTCAAGGGGAGGAGCAGGAGACAGCCGAGATGCGTCGTGGAGGTGAACTGCTCGCCGGTCCCGGTGCTGGTCGACACGGGGGCCTCAGTCAACGTAATGGCGAGAGGACATTATGCCGCGCTCAACCCACCCCCGAGGCTGGCGACGCCGAGAGCCCGCATTTTTGCGTTTGGTGGGCGGGAGCCCCTGCCACTGGACGGTGCGTTTGTCGCCAAGGTGGAGCATGACGGGTCGAAGATCAAGGCCCGCTTCTACGTGACTCCGGTGAGCAGCAACACCCTGTTGAGTTGTGCGGCAGCGGAGGCTCTTGGCATAGTGAGCTTCGCGTACTCAGTCTACTTAGAGGACATTAACGATTTGCTGGACAAATATGCTGACATCTTTAAAGGGATTGAGAGAATGAAGGGTGACCCCGTGAGGCTCCACATTGATGAGTCAGTGCAGCCCGTGGCTCTGAAACACTGGCGGATCCCGTTTCATCTAAGGGACCAGGTGGACAGGGAACTAGACAACCTGGTGAACCTGGACATAATCGAAAAGGTGGAGGGCCCCACACCATGGGTATCCCCTATCGTAGTGGCGAGGAAACCAAAACAGCCGGACTCCGTCCGGATCTGTGTGGACATGAGGCTGCCCAACAAGGCCATCAGGAGAGAACGACACCTGACCCCGACAATCGATGACATCATTGCTGAAGTGCAGGGGGCCCGGTTCTTCTCTAAGTTGGACTTACGAGCTGGATACCACCAAGTTGTCCTACACCCAGAGTCCCGATATATTACAACCTTCACTACCCACAGGGGGCTCTACCGATACAAGCGGCTGAGTTTCGGAGTGTCGTCAGCAGCCGAGGTATTTCAGAACTTGATCCGAGGCGCTCTCGCAGACCTGGAGGGCGTCCTAAACATTAGTGACGACATTCTGGTCTTTGCCAGGACGGAACTTGAACATCTGAAACGTCTGGCCAAGACCCTCGAGAGGCTGCAGTCACTGGGGCTCACTCTCCACAAGGACAAGTGCGAGTTCCTCCGCCCGACCATTGAGTTCTTTGGTTTCATCTTCAAGGAGGGCGGTGTATCTCCGGACCCCAGAAAGGTCCAGGACATCAGGACCGCGCGCCCCCCTGAGTCCTGGGAATGGTAACATACTGTGGGCGCTTCATCAGGAATCTCGCCTCGAGGTCGGAGCCTCTGAGGGCCCTGACGAAAAAGGATACCACCTGGCAGTGGGGCCCGTTGGAACAGTCGGCGTTCGAGGACATCAAATGCGCCCTGACAGCGGATGATACCGTGGCTTTTTTTGACCCCGCCCTGGAGTCCGAGATTGTGGTGGACGCCAGCCCGTTTGGCCTCGGTGCTGTGCTCACCCAAGTGGGCAGAGATGGGGGGATAAGGCCAGTGGCATATGCCAGCAAAGCCCTCTCCGAGACCGAACAGAGATACTCGCAGATTGAACGCGAGGCCCTGGCTGTCTTGTGGGGCTGTCGGCATTTTCGGCTTTATGTGCTGGGGAGACCCGTGACAGTGGTAACGGACCACAAGCCGCTGCTTCCGATCATGGCCGGATCATCTTCAAAACCACCAGCCAGAATCGAGAGGTGGATGTTGGCCCTTCTGGAGTATAGCGTCACCCTGATCTACCGGCCGGGTGCCAACAATGCGGCTGACTACCTGTCCAGGCACCCGGTGGGCGGTGGAGGACCCGCACAAGACTCGTGTGCTGAGGAAGCCGATGACCACGTCAGGATGGTGGTAGAGGGTGCCACCCCCAACGCAATGCCGCTACCCGAACTGGAGAGTGCTGCGGCCAATGACGAGTGTTTCTGCATCTTGAGGAGCTCGATGCGGTCGGGGTCCTGGAAGTCCGTGCTGGAATTGGTGGCAGGGCGCACTCAAGAAGCTAAAGTGACCCTCGAGCAACTCTGGAAGGTAAAGGACGAACTGTCCTTCACGGAGTCGGGCCTGCTGCTGCGGGGCGATCGCCTGGTGGTGCCGGGCTCCAAGATCCATGAAGTCATCAACCTGGCACACCAGGGACACCAAGGGGCCGCCAAGACGAAGGCGAGACTGAGGCTGAAGGTGTGGTTTCCCGAGCTAGAAAAAAAAGTGGACGACTTCGTAGCGGCCTGTGTGTGGTGCCAGGCGGCCTCCCCAGTCCAGCGGGAGCCTGAAATCGAAGTAATGCCACGAGGGACCCGGCCGTGGGAGGTCGTACATGTGGACTTCGGATCCACGGCCGTAGGCACTCACTTCCTGGCCATTGTGGATGAATACTCCCGATACCCTGAGGTGGAATTCGTCGAGTCGGTGGCATTTGAGCACGTGGTGGGCGCTGTGGAGAAAATCTTTGCCACCCATGGGTTTCCCGTGACTCTGTGCTCGGACAATGGGTCCCCATTCCAGAGCGCCAGGTTCTCGGAATTTCTGGAGAGCTGTGGAGTGGCGCACCGGAAGGTGTCCCCGCTGTGGCCCCGTGCGAACGGGGACGCGGAGAGGCTGATGAGGACATTGAACAAAACATTCCGGATAGCCCAGGGACAGGGCCAGCCCCTCCAGCGGGCGCTATACCAGTTCTTGAGAGTGTACCGCACAACCCCACACGCCTCAACGGGGGTGGCCCCGGCTGAGGTCCTGTTCCGAAGGTGCCCCCGAGGTCTCCTCCCGGAGGTACATGAAAAGGAACCCGGCGTAATAGATGACCAACGGGTGGAAGCGGAGCGACAGGCAAGGACACATCAAGAGAACATACGGCGGGGTCTTCGTCCGCAGCGGCTGGAACCGGGCGACGAAGTGCTGATCAGGAATCGGCATCCCCACGGAAAACTCTCGCTCCCATATGAACCGGAGCCGCTGGACGTGGTGGCAGTAAAGGGATCGATGGTAACGGCCTCGGACGGGAAGTCGGCTGTCACTCGGAATGTGAGCTTCTTTAAGAAACTGGGGGACTCTCGAGCTGAGCTCCCGCCTGACCCGGATGAGACTGTCCTCCCGGATGAAGATACCCCCCGGGGGGAACTCGTGGGGTCGCCAGAACGAGGCACTGGAGCAGCTGGGTCTCCTGCGGCCGAGGTAGGCGGGAGGTACCCCCAGAGGGCTGGGCGAGGGAGACCTGCCTATCTCGGAGACTATGTGCTGGGGCCGATTGACTGTGTTCCGGAGTAAGGGGAAGCGGGAGGCTGACATTAAAGGGGCATGGGCTCTGAGTTTGTAATTGTTATGTTGTGTGCAGTGCAATTTTTGGAAGTGTCTGTTGTTGTTGTTCCTCCCGGAAAAAGGAGGAGTGTGGCGTTGCCCCGTGAGGGAGACGCGCACGCGGCGACGTGACGTTGCACGTCGCCGCGTGCGTCTTAAATAAACGGGGCGTTCCCGGCCGTGGCAGAGCGACCGGGGAGCCCGAAGCACACAGACGTGTCTGGTCTGAGTCTGTGGGTGGAGGGGCTCACGGGCATGCGTGGGGGCACCCAGAGACCCCCAACACGTGTCACCACCGTCCTTAGAACCTCTTCAGCCGCATATTCCTATGGAGACCCTGGAAAGGGAATTCCCATACTAAGAGGGCGCCCATTTGCGCACAGAACACAGTGACATCAGCACATGGGCGTCAAGGTTCTGGAAACCTCAATCTGGATATAAATACACTCAGTGAAAGGTAAGCTGTGCGTTGCAACCATCTTCGCGGTTGCATTATGTTCAGTTTGTTTTTCTCCTTTCCTTGCATTCAGCCCTGTTTGCTCTCCTCTGCCTTGCTCACTATTTCCAGTTCCCCACCTTTCCGTTCTGCCTGCAATCTGGTATTCCGTGCTTCTCTCACTCTCCATCATCCTTCATCATCCTTCATGAACTGCCTCCCTTGCCCTGCTTTCCATTCTGCTTCACTCAGGATATTAATGTGGCTGCTACATTGTTGTTCTATGATCGCTGCAAATTCAAATCAATGTCATTGGACTGCACCAGCTTCAAATGTTTTTCCCCTGGATGGGTGTTTCCTTGAGAACCAGCTCTCTGGGTAGCCCCTGTGCCCCCCTGATTACTCCCATTTGAGTTGCACAGTGGTGGCTTGGTCCCACACCACCTGCACCCCATGCAATTCCCCAGCACATGCCCTCCTGGCCTCTGCTTAGCACTCATCTAGCCCCTGTTGGCCTATCCCCCCATAACCAGTGGTCAAAGTGGGCGGGAGCTGTCGGGAGCAGTGCTCCTCTACTTCTTTTAATGAGGTTTTACCGTTCCTATACTTTGATTTTAAAAAGAAACCGTTCCGGAACGGTTTCGTTTTAAAATAAAACTGTAGGAAGCAGTTGAAACTTGCACTTTCAGTTCAGTGCATTGAACATTCCCTTAAACTGCAAGCGCATGCATTTGGGGGGTTTATATTGTGCATGGGAGGGGGTGTGGCGATGGGGTTTGCGGGGAGCGGTGAGACCAGTAGGGAACATAGCTCCACTACTTCTTTTCGTACACTTCAACTACTGCCCTTAGTCCCCTCTTCACTTGCACTCTATCCTCTTTACCCTGCACTTCTCATCACACATCACTTAGTGTTCGTGCAGACTGCCACTTCTTCACCCCCTCTCCCTCACACCTCTTGTTACTGCACTTTCCTGGATCCAAATGTCTCAAGGCCTAGTAGTATCATTATTGTTATCTTCTACCTTGTCCCCCCATTTTTTTGTCTTGTGGCACATTGAAACACCATTTGTTGTATAAGCGCTTTACAAATATCCAAATATCCAATAAAATAAAATAAATAAATAAATATCTGCAGCAGATAAACATTAAGGAGGAAGTTCAAAGTCAAAGTGTGTACAAGTCTACTTATATAAGAGGTCACTTTGGGGAAAATTGGAACAAGCATTGCCACAAGCTAATGCGTATTAATGTGAATATTAAGGAGGAAGCTAAAGGCAGAATTGGTACAAGGGGAAGCGATACCTGGCAGGAGAGTACACCAGGGGATCTGCAAAACCCAGAAGGGGAAGAAAACATTGTGAACACGGTAGGAAGTCCTGATGCAAGGAACCATCAGGCAGTTGGTCCTTTTGGGAAAAGATACCTGGCAGGAGAGTATATTTGGAGTTTCAAAACGTTATTGAAAAACACAAGACACTTTTTGCCATCCTGAAGAAAGACTTGTTAAGAAAGACACATTTCAACTACTCTTAAAAAGCTAATTGAGAAGACTTTTGGCCACCCAGAAGGAAAACTCATTAAGAAAGAAATATTTCATCTACTCTTAAAAAGCTAATTGAGATATGTCTCGGGAGGATAGCTCAACAGAAATGTGCTCACCTTGGAAACAAGACGACACAGAGCCACACAAATAAATAACCTATCATATCATATTATATCATATCTTTTTGCCATTCTGAAGGAAAACTCATTATGAAAGAGACCTTTCATCCTCTCTTAAAAGCTTATTGAGATATATTTGGGCCATATTTTTGCAGCGATATTAAGGCATGGAACCTGCAGGGGACACCCCTGCAACCCCTGTATTATTTTAAAAGAAGCGGGGGACACCCCTGCAACCACCGCTCTCAAAAAAACACTAATGTTAACCCCATAAAAAATATCGCATATGGCCGATCCAGACGACCATGTATACAGTGATATTTTTGGTGAGGATAATATTACCTGATACCATATATTTTTGTCACTCTGAAGAAAGACTCATTAAGAAAGAGACATTGCACCCTGAAGAAAGACTCATCAAGAAAGAGAAATGTCATCTATACTTAGGGGTTCATTAACTGAGAGAGACACTCTTGCTATCCTACCCGCTATACTACAGGGGAAGGAAACAAACCATGGATGCAGAGGCTATTTGTTGGATTTTCATATTTGATTTTTGTATACTTTTCACGATGTGCCACAGAATCCCGACCGGCATGACCCTCACGCTTGTGCAATGCGTATGATGATCATTTTGCAGAAGGAGCACAGAGCGCACTGCACTTGTTAAAAGATGCACATTCTTGAATTAAACCATACATCTTTCACTTAGTGTAGAAACAAGGAGGCAATGGCTTCTGGTCAACGGCCCGCAAACAGACCAGTTGGCACTGTGCATACTGTTACGAGAATGACAGAGGCAGATGCAGCATCGTACCTACATGTACAATCCAACCAACTCTACAGAGTTAACAAACATTTTAAACTCTAGCTGGCAAGACCCATGACCTAAACCACACCCACAAAGGTAATGTTGTGTGGAACGCCCGGTTGATTGCTCAGTTTTACAGTTGGAGTGTTCAGCTAGGAGGAATGCTGTTGCTTCCCACACATGAATGTTCAGGCTCACCCTTATCAATTACTCCACTGTGAGAATGAACAGCCAAAGATTCCAAGAACCTTCTCCAACTGTCTTGACTCTACTGAGGTGTTTATGCCCAGGCAGAGTTTACAAATTTCACTTGTGAATCTGCTATATTTTAATGGCGTTCCAGCCCAAGGGATTGGAGGTACATCGGTTGCAGCAGGTAACTTGCCTTATTTCCATTTTGCCCCCTGCTACAACAGAACTGTAAGCATGAGAGGGGGATTAAGCTGTTTTTATACAGCATTTTTATAAGATTTGCCTGTACCACTTGCATATATTTCATATATAAATGTTACCATTTGACAAGACTGGATGTAGATATGTAGTTAAGTTGCATTAAGGCATAATGGCATTAAGGCATTATGTGCATTAAAGTGTGAGGCCCCCTGACAGCCTTTTCTGGGCGATATTGTGTTTGATTCCACCCTGTACTCCCTGCATGCTCCCCCGACCGTCTCCATTGTTATTTTCCTGAGATTGGCTGTTTGTTCCACCATCCGTGATGCAGGTCTAGGCCCAGATCGTTCACCTCTTCTTCTTTAGGTCCAAGGCGTGAGGTAAGGTCGTTTGGCCCCCTGCCCACCTTTTCTGGGCAATGTTCTATTTGATTTCATCCTGCCCCTGCCTGCTCCCCGACCATCTCCGGTGTTATTTTCCTGAGGTTGCCGCTCACAGGTCTTGGCTCGAGGCAGAGGTAAGTCAGGGGATCCCCATGGTCCCTTTTGGCCTACAATGTCATTTTCCTGGTGCCCTTTCTGAGCACTACTGCGTGCACGATTTTGCCACTCCCCACTTGTTGTTCTGTGTTGTCGCTGCCTTATTTCCACCCGCAGCACTGTGATTGGGCCTTTTAGCCCTATTTAGTGCCAACACTCCCAGGGCAGCCCTTCTGTCCTGGCAGCTTCCACCCCCTGTCCCCAAACCCACCGGCTAAGGACCCCAAGGCAAAAGACAGCTCCTGCAGAATATCTCCAGATGGTGTCTGCTGGTGTCAGCAGGGGAAGCAGGCAGCTGTCAACCAGTAGCGACAGACAAAGTAGGTATGGTAGAGACAGGAAGCACATCTATCTCTGCACCCCATTAAACTGACCCACCTCTCTCCTACCTTATTTCCCCCACAACCCATTAGCTTGAAGGCTGCATGATGTACCACTCTTCTCTTTTTAGCAACTGTTAACCCCATAAATATCCTCTGAGATGTCAACTGTATTGCCTAGCCATCTCTCACATCTAGATTAACTGTACCCTAACTGTGCTAGCCACTCCAGAAAGAACTGTGAGCATTAGCTTGTGTCACATCAAGACAGAATTGTAAATATTAGCAAGTGCCACATTTAGATGGAATTGTGAATATTAGCTTGTGTCACATCTAGAAAGGTTTGTAAATATTAGACTGTGCCACATCTAATATGATATAATATGGCATTTACACAAGTGTTTCAAGGTGCGACGAGGCAAGGGATGGGAACAAATGGAAGACAGACAACAATCTTACTAGGCCCAGCGGCATTGTGATCACGAAACTGCAGGGAAGGGGGAACGGGAAAAGTGTGAGGGCGAAGGGGAGGGGCAATGCAGTACATGGGATCACACAGTAAAACAAATAAAACAAATAAATAGAAATAAATAAAGAGGGAGGCCGGCTAGTGGCAAGTGCAAAGGTAAGTGCAGACATCAAGTGCCAAGTTCAGGTAGGGGATACAGAAACAGTCCCCAAGTGCAAGGGTTGCCAGGGGGACAACCAGTGCCGGGGTGCAACTGGCGGGGAGGGGACCTGGGCCAGAGGTCAGAGGGTACCCAGGTGACCAGCGCAGTTTCAATTTCAACCAGGAGTTCAGCAGGGGAGAGGAAGAGATAAAGCAAAAGCAAAGAGGAAGGTCTTGAGGTGCTTCCAGGAACCAGAGATTGTTCTCCTCAAGTTTCAGAGAGGCAGGGAGGCAGGGAGGCTGTTCCAGAGGGAGGCCCCAGCCAAGGAAAGAGATCTACCACCAATTTGTTGCTTGGAGAAGCGACTGATCCTGAGGGAGTTGGAGGCGGAGGAGCGAAGGGCTCGAGATGGAAGATATTTACGAAGAGAGAGTTGAAGGTATTGAGGCCTGGCCCCCAGAAGGCCTTGTGGACAATGCATAGGGTTTTGAACTTAATCCTCACAGCCACTGGGAGCCAGTGAAGAGATTTCAGTCCTGGAGAGATGCAATCCCTGGGCTTGAGGCCAAGGACAAGTCTCGTAGTCCTGTTTTGGATGAGTTGCAGAGGGCGCAGAGTAGAAGCAGGCAGATTTAGAAAGAGCCTGTCGGAGTAGTCTAGCCTAGAGAGAACCAGAAATCTGGAGAAAGTGAGCTTCTGGGGAAAGGAGAGGAAAGGAAGAATAACTCTGAGGAGGTGCAATTGGTAGTGTGACTTCTTGGTAACATCAGAGATGTGAGGAGAGAAGGAGAGTGTGGAGTTGAAGATGACCCCAACGTTTTTAGCCTCACAGGTGGGAGCAGGAAGAGGGCCAAAAGAGACTGGCCAGAGAGTGACAGGAAAGGAGGGAGCCGGTGTGCCGATGAGGAGAATCTCATTCTTACTGGCATTAAGGCAGATATCATTGGCGGCTCACCACTCCTTGATAGCAGACAGTCAGAAATGAGAGATGGAGAAGAGGTGGCAGAAGGGAGCCTGAAATGAGCTGAGTGTCATCTGCATAGCACTGAAAGTTGGGGCAGAGAGCAGCAATGCGGTGGGCAAGAAGTGCCAGGTATTGGTTGAACAGCCAGGAAGAGAGGTTAGACCCCTGGGGAACACCACAGGTAGAGAGAGGGATAGAGGAAAGTAAAGACCCAAGTTGGACCTGGCAAGGTTGATCGGAGAGGAAAGAGGTCAGCCAAGCCAGGGCCTGATTGGTGATACCCAAGTTATCACGTAGACGGTTGAGCAGGATGGCGTGGTTGACTGTGCCAAAGGTAGAAGAGAGATCAAGTAAGATGAGGACACAGGAGTTATTAGAATAGAGGTTGGAGAGCAGGTCTTCACAGGTGTTCACGAGAGCGTGCTTCTGGCAGCTCTGAAGCCAGACTGATGGTCCTAGGGCAACCAACAGATTCAATGTGAAGATTAAACTGGGAGATGGGCAGCTTTTTCAAGAGTTTGCCCAGGAAAGGAGTGATGGAGATCGGGCGATAGTTAACCGGGTAAGAGGGGTCAGCTGAGGGGTTCGTAAGAAGAGGGTGCACAAGAGAGTGATTCAGGGGGAAAGGGAAGACTCCAATGATGAAGGAGTGGTTGCAGAAGTCAGCCAGAGGAGGAGCCAGGGTGTCAATTTGGTCCTTGATGGTTTTGGAGGAACAGGGGATAGTTAACCTGTTTTGACGAGACTTTCGTAGATTGGTCTTGTCTAAAAACCTCATCTGGGGAGAACAGGGTAAAGGCAGAGAAGGAGGGAGGCGGAGTGGCCATAGAGGGCCCAGACGAAGAGCAGACAGTAGCAGGAGGAGGGAGAGAGGAGGAGAGAGAGGACAATATGTCCTGAGTTTTAGAGATTAAATGAGAAGTCAGGGCCATGCAGAGGGCCTGGGAGGAGATAGGAGAAGTAGAGACTGCAGCAGGATTGGACAGCTCTTGCAGATTTTAATGCGTTTGGCTGAGTTGTTGGATGCCGCAGAGACGCGGGCTTGGATGTGGGCTCTCTTTTTGGTGTGGACAGAGAGCCAGTATTGCCTTTGGAGCAGGCAGCAGACCAGTTTGGCAGAGGATGTACCAGAAGCACCCCATTTCCTCTCAGCCACCCTGCACTTGCGTTTAAGGGTGACGAGGTCTGAGTCGTACCAGGACTAGATAGGATTGTGAATATTAGCCAGTGCCACATTTAGATAGAATTGTGACTATTAGCTTGCATCACATTTTAATAGAATTGTGAATATTAGCTCGCATCACATCTATACAGGATTTTTTAATATTAGCCTGTGACAAATGTATATAGAATTGTGAATATTAGCTTGCATCACATTTAGACAGAATTTGTGAATATTAGCTTGTGCCACATTTAGATAGTATTGTGAATATTAGCCAGCGCCATATTTTAGATAGAATTGTGAATATTAGCTTGCATCCCATCTGGACAGGATTGTAAATATTACCCTGTGCCACATTTAGATAGAATTGTGAATAATGGCCAGCATCACATCTAGACAGGATTGCGAATGTTAGCCTGTGCCACATTTAGATAGAAATGTGGAGATATTCACACGGCACATCTAGAAAGAATTTGTAAATTATCATGCATCACATCTAGATAGTGATGCAACTAACCAACCCACTAAAAATCTTGCACTTCTGCATACACCTCCCAAATTCTAACCAAACACCACCACACCTGTAAAGCACACCAAAGCGCACAAACTTCACTACACTGCAACAACAAAGAAATCAAACATAACCTTGAACAACAAAACACGACGGCTACCAACCAAAAACCACACCTAAACTCAGCTAATGGTGTTAACCGAACTGAAGCTGCCAACAGCACATCACTGCTCTCTTGCACTTTTCCCGCTCGGTCCTACTAACTCACCCACCCCCTTTCCTTTTCAGATCCACCAGAGCGCCAGGGGACCACTCCGGTGGTGATAGTGTGCAGTACAAATGTCCTTTAACAATAACATTGACCTAAAAAGAGGGGGCGGGTTGGACGTAGCCCAATCAATAAATCATGTGAACCTGCAAGCATGTATTGTGGTCACTCAGCAGGATCTCAGGGGATGTTGTTTACATCCAGGTTGCATGTAAGAATATCTCTCTGGTTCGCTTCATAAAAAATGGCTGTCTGTGAATAAAACATTCTAACTCGATATATAAACACTTTAAATCAGTGGTTAAAAAAACCATCATTCTGTTTATTAATCATGTATGAGAAAGGGTATCATGTATGAGAAAGGGTAGAGGGGCACATAAAATGTAAGTTCCTGCCTCCTTTGCATAGAATCTCAGATCATTTTGGGAACATAAGAATGACCACAGATTTTTGATGTTTGACAACTATGTTTGATAGTGATTTAAGGAGGATAGTCTTCTGAGCACCTCATACACCCTGGCCTTGTGCTTATTTCAATTGTTACAATTCTGGCCCTAACAGAAACATTTCTGCAAACCACGAGTCATATATACCATTTAGACATACTCAGTGCTCAGTGTTGTGGCTTGGGCTGAGATTGGCCTTGTAATTAAATTACAAACTGCTCGCACACAGGAGAAACCCACAGCAGCTGGTTAAAGGGGCCCGTCATCTAAGGGCCCTACTACTCCAATAGCAGTGACACTGCTGCCTGTCCGAAGTGGTGGAAGACTAAATGCAAGACTTCTGCTCCTTTTCCATGCCTCAGACAAGGCAGTGAAGCTGGAAGAAAGTAACAACTGCCGTATTGCCGCAAGATAAGTTCCTGGAAGGAAGCGAGCAATGGAAAAAACGGACTGCATACGTCAACCTCACACAGCCAGGCCAATACGGCCCCTCTGTACAGACCGCCATGATAATGCTACCTGCTGATTTCCTGCTAAGTGAGCAACAGAAGGGAAGGCACAGAAATGTGAGAAAAAGCATGTGTCCAGTAAGAGGCAGCAAAAGCACAGCATAACAACAGGATTGGCTTAGTGGTCTGTTTTCTTGTGCATGGCCTCAACATGCCTTGGCACATCATGAGATGAGTATATACCAGACATACACCTTGGCCCTGCGGACACCTATCTCCAGCTCGCTCTTCTTTCGATGCTACACCCCATAGAATACAACTGAGTCCCACAATACATTTGGTCCCATTGTACACATAGCTCTGTCACCCTTTACTTCACGCGCCCTCCTGAGACTCATAGCTAGCTTCCAACTCAACAATATATTCGACTTTGCTCCTCCCTACCACTACGCCAATGATCGTTGTTTGAATGCCAGAAAGACGGAGATCCTCCTCATCGGCACACATTCACCATCCTTTCCCCTCACTCTCTGGCCGGCCTCCTTTGGCCTTCCTTCCACCCCCCACCTGTGAACCTAAGAATCTCGGGGTTATCTTTGACTCCACACTTTCCATCTCCGCCCACATCTCTGATGTCTCTAAAAAGTCAAACTTCCCACTGCATCTCCTCAGAGGTACTCTGCCTTTCCTCTCCTTGCCCCAGAAGCTCACTGTCTCCCAAGCTCTGGTTCTCTCTAGATTAGACTATTGTAACAGACTCTTTCTAAATCTACCTGCCTCTACTTTTCGCCCTCTGCAACTAATCCAGAACAGGACTGCGAGACTTGTCTTTAGCCTCAAGCCTTGGGATTGTATCTCTCCAGCTCTGAAATCTCTCCCTTGGCTCCCAGTGGATTCAAGGATTAAATTCAAAACCATCTGCATTGTCTACAAGGCTTTCTGGGGCCTGGGTCCAAAATCCCTTCAGCTATCCCTCCACAAATACCTCCCCTCTTGAGCTCTTCGCTCCTCTACCTCTAACTCCACCATGGTCAGTCGTTTTCCATAGAACCTAGCTTGGGGTAGATCTCTGTATTTGGCTGGGGCCTCCCTCTGGAACAGCCTCCCTGCCACTCTAAAACTTGAGGAGAACCATGTCCAGCACCTCAAAACCTTCCTCTTTGCTTCTGCCTTCGCTCCCCCTCTCCCTTGCTGATCTGTTCTCTCTTGGCACTGTGCACCTGGCCACCCTCTGTCCTCCGGGCCCAGGTACCTGCTCACCCTGCCACCCTCCCGCACTGCCTCTGGGCCACCCCTTGCACTGGGTTCTGTATCCGTACCCATACAGTCCCCCCCCTTTTTTCTTCCTGCACTTATCAGGCCTACAGTGTCTGCTGCCTTAAACCCAGCACTTTCCACTAGCTGGCTGCACTGCCACTGTTTGTTGACTTTATTTATTTATTTATTATTATGTATCTGTTTCTCCTTTGCTCCACACTTTCCACTTCTCCCCCCTTCCTTCTCCCCCCTTCCATGCACTTTTCCCCTCCCCCTCTCCCATGTCCTTGCGCATTCTCATTTTCACTGGGCCTAATAAGATCGGTGTTTTGTTCTCTCATGTCCTCCTCCCTTGCCTTGTCGCGCTCTGAAACACTTGTGTACGAGCGCGATAGAAATAAAACATCAATATCAATACCATTACTGAATTTTCTATCATACTTCCCAGCTCTTCGACGCCATAACCCATGGCAGGAGGCGCTGTACAAATGTAAGATAACTTAGCATAACAGGACAGGCAAAACAAGGCAGGGACTAATGAGGAGCTCAGCGAGTAAGAGAACAGTGAGGCTGCAAAATTGAAGAGCAAGGAATGAAGAAGAAGTTCTGTTCTGACTGGCAGATTGAGTCTGGCAGTCAGGCTCAGACTTGTCACCAGGGCAATGACCAACATTTTAGTGTGGGCTCTGTCTTTTGGCAAAGTGTGATGGTTTTTTGGCCAGAGTGGGCCAGCTTGATGAATTTCCGCACTAGTTTTAACCAATATTACCAATGAAATGTTCCATAAAATGCACTATTTGCTACATGTTATACCCGAAATCCCCCCTTGGGAAGAAAAACAGCCTGTCCCGAAAAGTGAAAAATGTCAATTTGTAATTTTGAGTCACTTTTTCACTGGTGCCAGAGATGGTTTTATGTCCCAGTCTAACCCTGCTGGCAATGTTGACTTTGGATACCGAGATTTGAGCCTCATTACTCCAGATTCCCTAGCTTTTATGATCTCCTTCATTTGTGCTACTTTGCCACAGTTGAGATGAAGTCACAGGGTCAGCGCTGTGCTGGGCCACTGGCAGCATAAAATAGGTTATCAGAAACGTCAGCAAGTTTTTCCATCCGCGTGTTCGCCTTCTGATCCAGTTCTTTGTAGAATTTGTTGAGCTTCATCATATGTTCATCCAGCATATCGAAGCCCAGTGCCCTACTACGGTTTGCTCTCCTCATGAGTTGCGGAGGGCACTACCCATAAAGTGCTGCTCTACATTTTTTAACAGACCCCCCAGTGCAGTACCAGGCATTTGCTCCACACTGGAGTGGCATATGTCAGGATGACTCAAAAAATAGCTCCCAGGGAAAATGTTGCCAACCCAAATGTAGTCAGTGAAAAAATCTAGTGAAAATACCTCTGAAGTAAAAAAGCCACTAAGCAAAAAGTAGTCAAACATGCATCAGAACGAATAGAAGGGCACTACAATACCTCTCAAACTGTGCCTGGTTTTATGATTCAGTGTAACATTTGACTTGCTGCAGGTACACAGCAGTGAGATGACGATGCCCCTGCATCATCTGAAAGTGTGTAACTTACTAACTTACTCTGTAATATGTTCATAGTTCAACCAGAATTTTGAATGAAATATCCGTCTCAAAGAGACTTGTGCCAAGAATTGCATAGAGGCACAAGCAATTAACAGCTACAAGTCTCAACAGAATTGGACAACCACCCTGACTGGAATTTCTTTGCTTTGAGGAAGACCTGCAGGGGTCGAAACACGTGTCGGCTGACTTCATTTACTTTTGTTTCTCTCTTTGAGACTGATATATGATTAACATTCTGGTTGAACTATTCACACCTTAGGGCAGGTATATGTTACTGTTTGATCATTGTTCAGTGTGCTCACAAAATATTGTTTATGCTCTAACGGACATTAGGGGGTGAATTAATTGTTGCTATTTAAACACAATGATCAGGTGCAACATGTGCACATACTCGTCTAGTAAGTTAGTCAAAAATGCAGCTGAGAAGTAGCCAAAAATGCAGCACTGCTAGGGTAAGCCTATGGGTTTAGGGGGTTTTTGGGGGCTTGTGATTGCCTGGTTTTAGGGTTGGGTAAGGATGGGAATTAGAGTAAAGGTTTTGGTTAGAATTAGGGTAACCGCCAGGGTGATTGTGCGAGGCTAGTGATGTTGGATTTGGCTAGTGTTTAGGGTAGATTAGGTGTCAGGGTAAATGTTAGAGTAGAGTGTTATGGTAAGTCTTGGACTAATAGAGTAATGGTTTGGTTAAGTATTAAAGGAAGGAATAGGGAACTTGGAGAGTGCTGGTGATGTTCATGTAGGCTAAGGGTTACGATAAACCTTTAGGTTAGGGTAGGGTAGAGTAAGCATTAGGGTAAGTGTAAGTGTTGGAGTCGGAGTAAGGTTAACACTAAGGCAAGGATAAGAGCAAGGATTAGGGCAAAGGCTATGGAATTTGTAGCAAGATAGTTAGTTTCACTGTTCATTTTCTATTTATTTGGTTTTTAGTATTGAGTCACATGCAAATAAATGCTTTTTGTGCTCTGAAGAGTGAGTGTTAGGTAAGGGTTCAGGGTAGAATAATAGTTGTAATTAGAGTTAAGGTAAGGGTTAGAAATTCTGTTAGGGAGTTTATTGATTTGTATTAGAGGTTTGGGTCATGGCTAGCATTACAGCCCTGTACTTTTGTAGATTTTAAAAAATGATTTTTTTTGGTGACCGTATTACTGGCAACATTTTCACATTTTTGAAAACTACTTTTTGCTGACTACTTTTTCAGATGTCTATATTTTCATGGAGACTTTGTCACATATAACCCTAAAGATTGCCTTGGTAACATTGGTTTTGCTGTGGCTAGGTATGATCTTTGTCTTTAGCTCTGGGTGTAGGGCTGCCATATTAGCTGATGTCGCCTGTTGAGACTTCTCAGTGTGTTTTTCGAGATGAGCCTTCTGTCTAGGGTTTCCCCTAGGTAGGAGTTGCTGGCCTCCCATTTGATAGTCTCCCTTTTGAGGCTGATTTGTTGGTGCTTCTTGATAGCCCTGTTGGTAAACAGTGCAGCCACGATCTTGCTGGTGTGCAGGGGCTTTTTGACAGTCACTGTACCATGAAGCAAGCTAGTCGAAGAACACTTGTTGATTCTTAAACCACTTACTTTCAACTGAAAGACTGAGAGATGACTCAAACATCATCTGCATAGAGTGCAAAGTCTGCCTTGTGAAGATAAGTGGGGATGTTATTCATAAACAGATTTAACAGGAATGGATTAAGGTTTGATTCCTTTGGCACGCCTACTCGCATATGGGAGGTTGTTGAGAGCTCATCTTGCACAGCCACATGCAATGTGGGTTTGGCCAAGTAGCTTCCTATTAGGTTCACCCGGGAGCACCAGAATTCAAGATTGAACTTATTGTGCAACAGTCCTATGTGACATATTCCATCAATAGCTCAGTCCACGTCCAGGAAGACTACTCTGATTGCTTTGTGGATTTTAGATCCATGGCTTATTGTGTCCACCACTTGTAGCAACAGATGATTGGTAAAGTGCTATTTTTGAAATCCAAACTGCTTCATTAGGATAGGGTGTCTCTCAAAGTCAAGGTTGCTGAGGAGTGTGAGTACCCCCATTTCCAAGAGCTTCAATAATCTAGGGAGCAGCCTTATGGTGCTGTAGTTTTCAGTGTCCATTAGTGGTTTTCCATGCTCTGGAAACATGATTACTTGAGAACGAACAGGCAAACAAATCTTTTACATCTTTCTTCTCTTCTGTGGCCTACCCTTTAAAGGAACCTCATACTATAGCAAGGAGTATGGGACATGTGGCCTTGTGAAACCCTGTTGGGCGCACAGGAAGCACTGAGCATCCATGGGAGGGCATATTTTAAAGTTTCCAGTGTTATGTGCAGCTATATTTTGTAGGCCGTGTCGAGCCTTTGGTACATGCTAAGAGGAGGGAACATGAGATTGAAGCCGATTCAAGAGGCATACCCACAGACTGTGGAAATCAGGAGCAGGGTACGTGGCTGAGGCATATGGTATACTAGAGGTCAGAGCCCCTAGAGCAGAGGTGAAGCATAATACGTGGACCTTGCAAGAATGTGATCTGCACAGTGTCTGACCAGCACATGAAGAGAAACTTCAGTGTGTGGCTTAGGACCAAGCATTAAGGCAGGGACTGTGTCAGTGAGGCAGTGACAGGAGGATTTGAGTGATCCAGACTGTGGGTCTGAGCTCAGCTGGATCGTATGTTGCACATTGTCAGGCCACTGTGAGTTTGGCTCTGACTCCAGCACACTCATAATCAGGACTGTGGTGAGTTATGTCATGAAGGTTTGCTACTGAAGTACAAATATCTAAGGCAAAAATACTGAATATTCACTTGATGTATTTTGATTCAAATGAAACAGTCTGGAGAAAACTGTAGGTGCAGAGCCCTAATTACCTCAGCCCAAACCGGGTCCACCACCTGAGGAACATTTGCACATTTTGTTCATAGTGCAAGGTTTATTGTACAAAAATCTGGGGAGCAGTTGGATGGTACTATCGGTCCAAACTAGCCCAAGTCTCAACAAGCTACATAAATTGATGCATGTGTATACATTTTAGCAACAGTTAAAACACTCCCAGATATTTTATTACCACCCAACCGTCAAACATGATTGGACAAAACATTTAGAAAGATGTTCCATATTTTCCAAATTCATTATTTCTCATTGGTCATCGACAATCTTTACAACCATCTTCTTATCGTGTTGAAGTTCACTTTTGTTGGGGATTGATCCGTGGTAGGTCATGACATCATGGTACAATTAAACATTCTCATATAACATAAGTCATTACTTAGAACAACTGGCCTACAGCCTTTTAACCTTAAACGTGATTGCACATGATCCTCATTGATATTTTAGCAACACGAGGAAGGGCTGAACAAACAGGTTCTCTTTAAACTACTGATTGCAATCTCATCCACCCCAGACTCTTGGCTCCTCTTAAGACATTCTAATGTATGCGACCACTACTCCAACGTGTACAGCCTCTAGGTTCACCCTATCAAAATAATTGAACACCAGACACCCTGGCCTCAAGCCCCGTCTTTATTGCCAGCCCAAACGAATGGTGAATCCCCCATATCCGACTTAAATGCAATGAGCAAGATTACATTGATTCCTTGTAGAACTATTAAATCATAAACCTTTATGATGAATCAGAAATGATTCCCCGCATAAACCTGGCCTGGGACCCTTCTCATGTGGCCAGGGAAGGGCAGATGCTTCCTGATCCCGACCCTTGGGGTGGTGTACTGCGGGAGGATCACATGGGGGAAACAGGTCAGGAAGACTGGGAAACCCCTCTGTTTAACTTTACCCGGAACCGCTCACTTTTAATGGCTACATGCCAAACAGGAGAAGTCAGAAAGTCTAATTTTGTTGTTGCGGACTGCAAGTCTCACAATCCTATAAGTACTGGGACTAGTAAGAGGGCGGAAGAGTCCTGTTTCAGCAGTAGTAAGGCAATTAACCTGATAGCTCACACCTGAGGGAAGCTGAGAGGCGTAAACTGCCCCCTCAGATGCCGGCCATTTGAAGGAACTGGAACTGTGGCTGGAGGGTATGCAGCCGTAGCAGAAGCAGGAGGAAGAAAGCACAATGTTGGCAATCCAAGAAGAAGTCGGAGAACCGAAGAGACGCCGGGACTCTGATACAGCAGATTCTAACTGCTTGTCCTGCGAGGGTTCTGTTCCCCCAAACTCTGATGTGCAGAGGTTGCACAGTGGAATGTGTGAAGGAAGACTGCCTTTCCCCATGTGAACCTAATTGCAGAGATTGTGCAGCAGGAAGCATATTAGAGGCCATGGCCAGAATGTGCTGTGGTGCCCAGGGTCACAGGAGCGAAGGGGCTCCTTAATGATATGATATGGCATTTATTACACGCCTATACGCAAGTGTTTCAAGGCGCGAATTGCATGGATAGACCGGAGATGCCTTCAGCGAGGAAGGGTGTGGGTTCAAAGTGAAGCCAGAAGTCATAGAAGTTGTGCAGCCAGCAAAGAATACAGGAGCTAGTAAGGCTGACTGAGCGATATGATTCATTGCACGAACACTGCCAGCAACAGTGTTCAGAGACATAATCACTTGCATATGAGCATAAGTGATGCTAAGCTGATTGTTGATTATTTAACAATGGAAAACTGGAATTGTAGCACACATTTCTTTCACTCAGTCGCATAAGAAAGAAACGCAGTGAAACTCTATTGTTGAACTTAAAAACATGTAAAACACAGAAAGAAGTGGTTGCGTGTTCCGGGGGGAAGAATGACCTCAAATTTGTTTGACTGATTCAGTAAAAATTCAAACAATAGAAGTTTAGTATTTTATGTTGCTGTGACAAGTTGGGAAGAGCAAGCATTGCCCAAGCCAAGAGTGAACATGGTATTTTCGTAATTAAGAGTGAAACCAGCCTTTCCCAGAGCAAAAGAATGGTTTGAATATTACTGTGAGCCAAATAGAACACAGGCATTGCCTAAGACAAGAGTGTGCAAGCATTACCTGAATTCAAGAGGAAGGCAAACAAAGCTCCTTGGTAATTATCCAGGCAAACAGTAGACAGAGAGATAAAGGCATGGTTCGGGAAGGGAAAATGGCTAGTTATAATTATTCTTTGAAGTTGATACAACCTACATTGCCAAAGCCAATAGGAAGAAGAGAGAAGTGTGTCCTGGAGGCATTTTGGGTTGTCATTGTTGCAGACAAACAAGAGTGGCAATGAGGCTTCCCGTGGACAAGGAATATTCAGAGGAACAGTGCCTTGCTTACTTGAAGGTGTTTAAGTACCAGAAAGTGAATCTTGTCATATCTGAACACTGTTTAAAGTCACGGAAGCTGTGGTGGTGTATTTGGTTGTCAGTAGATTTGATACTTCAGTAACACAATTGAAGGTGCAATAATATGAGGGAGAGGAGGAGACCCTCATGGTGAACTCTTGAAGAAGTTGTTCAAAGTTGGGAGGTGCTAAAGTGGAAGTGGAAGTGCTGTGAAATCATCCTGACAAAGATACAAACCATGACTCATAATCTTATAAAGGAAGATGTACTAAGCAGGTCTCTCTCTTCAGTGGTGCATCTCTTTGGAACAGCCTCCCTGTTGCTCTCAGACTTGCGACGGGCCTGCTTAAGTTTTGGAAACATCTCAAAACTCTGCTTTTCTCTACCTCTTTCCCTTCCCTGCTAATCACCCCACTGCCACTGAGACTGACGGCCTGGTCGTTCATGAATCTTATGGGCTACCAGGGCCTCTATTCAGTCGACACCAGCACACCCCTCCCTTCAGCACAGCCTTTGCTGGCACCATGCCTGGCGAATGTGCATCCCACCTTGGGATTCCTCCGCCCTAGCACTTAGCCAGTGGCCTCCTCCCTTGGCTCCCCTTGAGACTACTCATCAGGCTCCCACCAGCACTTGTGCATACCCTGCTTCCGTCCACCCCTATCTTCCCTATCTCCTGCACTGTCCTCACTGCACTTGCACATCCAAATGCCACAAGGCCTAGTAGGACCGTGTGATTGTGATATTTACTGTATTTTGCCATGGTTATTTACTCCCCTTGTTCCCTCCCCACTGTGCCTTGTGGCGGCTGGGAACCCCATTTTGTTGTATAGGCACCTAACAAATGCTCAATAAACAAACAAAATAAGTGTTAACGAAGTACTGTGTTTCATTAACATTTTCAAAAATTGTATTTACTTCAACTGAACAAAGAACTGTGTTATTTCTTCTTGGACAACTGGAAGTTGTGGCAAAGCATTGTGGCTGGGAACGACATTGATGCTATTATATGATGAAGTGGAAAGTCTTAATTTCACCAAGAAGAGAAGCTTTTCTGTTGTTTGAAGTTTAGTTAACAGAACTTTGTTTTGACATTGAAGGAGCCAATAACTGAATTGAGACTGTAGTACAAACATGGATTATCTTGTTTCTTTTTGTTGAACATTGTAGCTGAATTTACCTTCAAAGGGAAGGGGAGTTCACCCAGGTTACCAAGAAAGACTGTGAATATCATTGTTGATGCTACTATGAAATGTCATATATTTCTTTGTGTTTTTGATGTTTAAGTGTGAGGGCCAGATATCCTGTGTTAGAGTTATTTCCTTTAGTTTTGATAGGCAAGGAAATCCTCGTCAGAGTAGGGATAGTGAGGCATTTGACAAAACGTATGATTTCAAAAAATGTCATATTTTGAGAAATCATCCAAAAGTTGTCCACCTTACATTTCTGACCCCTCACATTACTGGATGACTCATTCTTCCTCCATCAACCCCTAAGTCTGAAAAAACAGAATCTCCCAGCTACCTAAAATGCATCATGTACCTGCTAACTGCAATGTCTAAATAAACTCATATAAACCCACTGCATGCAGATTTATGTAAACTCCTTATTAACCTTCTTTTATATGTTCCCTGCATGTATGTCTTAGAAATATGATTCCTTTTTTACCACAGGATTTCAGGACAGGCTCCTCTCTGCATGCGCTTTGAACCCCACCAGTTTCCACATGTTTCAGAGCAGTAACACTAAAAGTAACTTATCCCATACAGAATTAACTATGCTTGATACATATGACATTGCAACATCGCGCCCAGTTCGCCACCACCGCCATTCATCAATACAGCACGTGTAACATGAACCTCGTAATCTTGGGGCCCCTTTCTGACCACCCCAACATTCCCCCCCTTTAGTTCATAATTTAACTAACAAATTATAATCATCTTCTTGGTGAACTAACCTACAATCAACCCCCATACCTGTGCCAATATAGGCATACTCCTCTGCTGACAATCCCAACTTGCCCCCACCCCCACCATGTCTGCAATCGTCCTGCTGCTCCAGACAAGCATGCCATTTTGGTGGAGGACACAAGACAACTTCAGTTTGAGTCCCTATATGCGATGAAGCTGTGGTGGCCCTAGCAGTTGATAGGGTTACAGTCATTATGGCAGCAACTGTTGGTACCTGGGCAGAGCAACATTGTAAGAGCATTTGACAGGAACAGAAAAGGATCAGAAAAAAGACAAAAAATAGGCAACACAATCTTCACAGTGAGCTTCAAACAAGAATCTACTTAAGAAACAGGGAGTCGATCCACAAATCGTAGGTGATCCCAGCCTCTGTCTCAATGATCACTTTGAGTTTATGGAAGGCAGTAATGAGTCGTGTGAGGGTACCGTTCTCTGTGTCATTGGGAGGCACAAACATGTAGCAGGTGCTCCCAATTTTCTGATATACTCCGCCCTCCATTGTTGTCAGGAGGGTGAGTATATACCGGTTTTGCAGAGTCATGAGCCGGAGTGCCCTCAAATCTTCCCTAATGGCACTAAACGCTAACTTGAAAGTGTTCCCAAAGAATACAAGTTTGTATCTGGTCACCTGGAGTAATTTGGCATTGGCCGCTGCTTGGATGCCAGGTGCCAGGAGGGAAGCAGAAAAGGTCTTGGTGAGGCTAAACTGCCGCTATTGATCGGAAATGTCTGATAAAGCCTGTTATGATGCTGCTGAAAGAGATTTAAAGTTAAATCTTCTCTTTCGTTGCAATTATTTCTGATTCTCGCCATCAAACATAATCTTTGGTTGTTCGATATACGGTGATGAAAGGGACACAAGCAGCACAGGGAACAAAGGGGGCACAGATGTAACTTTGGGATTTGGACGTGCCAAAAGTAGGTGTTCTTCAGGGATTACGAGAACGGGCTCATGAAGAGTTGAGAAACTGCACACACACCTCGCCAGGCTGGAGGTAACAATGCCTATACACATTCTTTCCAGAGGTCCAAAAGTTATCTAAAAGAGCAGCCGTACACCCAGCCAGATCTGTGATGCAGAGCATGTGGCTGCAGTTCCCATTTGTGCCAATGGGCACCATGCCATCGCCCTTCAAACACAAAGAAAAATGGACAAGTGTTTGTACCTTAACAGGTTTTTCAGGCTCCTTGAGCCACATCAGATACTGCAAATGGTTTCTCCATACTGTCCCACATTCTTGATTTATTCATGCCACCCCTTCTTTTGAGATTCCCCTCATTCCTCCAGATCTGCAACTCTTCAACCCTTGCTCCATCGATTTCTAGAAAAAATAGCCCCTTCTAATGTCAATTGGGCTCTTTGAAAACACTGGATGTTTTTCTGCTCTGTACGCTCGACAACCGAGCAACCTTTGTCGATTGTAGGATTGATGCTGTAACTGACTGCCCTTTAAACTGCCCTTGAAACCTGCACTAGGCATAGAGCATCTGCTACTTCTACCTCACTCAGGATAAACACTCTAGGAATGCCAGAAGCATGGGGGATGATGCAGATGTACCAGTATCCTATGGATCACTCTCTATTCCCACCTTCCTCAGATGGCTATATCATACGTTATCAGATGCAAAACCATGTGTATTAATTGTGAAATCCGGTTCATCATCTCTATTATCAAAAAGAACATTAGCAACATTTTTTTTTTCTCTTAACATTTTCTCCTCGTATTTCATAAAACTAGACAATTTTAAATGTACATACACCTGTTGTCATCCGAAGACAAGATGACATAAAGACCATAGAAACCATAAAATTATAAATGTCCACACAATTTACAATGTTAGACATTTCTTTTCCTAAACAAAATGATAAAAATTCCAGATCTTTGTTCATACTGCCCTTTGTACTGAAGCGAACGGTGAATCCTTAGGGTGTTCTTGACTTTTGTATCACTAAGGTGTATCCAATTATTGTTGCCCTGCACCTTCACAGCAGTCGGAATTGAGTAGATAACTCAGTGAGGCTCATAGAACTGCCACGTTCCGATGCACAAAAGTGCGGTCATAGATCTGGTCCCCGGGGAGAAGCAGTGTCTTGCGTTGATCGTCGGTAGTCTCACCATTTTCTTCTCTGTCTCTTGGTGAGAAGACACAACCTGTGAAGATATCATCTTAACACTTTTTGTTGAGGCAATAAGTTACCCCTCTAGTAGGACCGCTGCGGTCTTGTGTGCATCTGATGCCATGCATGTAGTTGAGAGAAGTGTTTGTGTGTAGCCTCTGCCCAGTCATGATTTCATGAGGGCTCAAATGGTAGTCTTAATCTGTCTGATTTCGCAAATAAAATAATGACAGTGGAAGGCAAACATAAACAGGCCTTAAAAAAACCCATTCAAAGCATTACCAAGAAAATATGGCAGTGCTCTTGGCGCACAGTGAATACATTAGATTTGGCGACTGCAATTAAAACCAAATGTGCAGAGGAGTCTACAGTATCTTGTCTTCATTATCAGAAACTTTGCTGGAGGTAGCCAACTATGTCGCCCCCCTCTTGGTTGATTCAGCCGCGTCGACTTCCTCCATAACCTTGGTTTACAGACCATTTGAAAACATAACGGCTCTTACTTCACCAGGCTGAACGTAAATGGCACAGAGCCTACGACCCCATCTGTAAAATAGAGCATAAAACCCACCTGGCAGCTTATTCAGCCAAAATTGAGACCGCTAAAAGGCTTTACTTTACCACAATATTGAGTCCTCCCTTTCGCGACCTAGGGCTCTTTTCTTGGCAGTCAAGGCCCTGGTCTCAGGGGAAAGACTCACTCCTGTGGTCATATCCACTCAAGACCTCTGTAATACTCTGTCCCATTTCTTTATCACTAAGATTGATACTATCAGGCAAAAAATCTCAGCCACCACTATTGGTGGCTCGCCACCTGACTGCCTCACTTCCTTCCTGGCTAAGGCTGAACCTAGCATGGCCAACACCTGGGTAAGGTTTCCAGCCTTCTCGGAAATAGAGGTTCTGGCAGCTATTGTGAAAATCAAATCCTGTTGCCCCTCAGATGCCATCCCTTTGAGGATTATGAAGGAGATTGCCCCTACTCTCTCTTCTGAGATTACGAGAGCCATTAATGCCTCTCTCCAGACTGGCTTCATCCCGGGTGAATTGAAGGCAGCCAGGGTAATCCCCCTCTTAAAGAAGCCTACGCTGGACCCTGCTGTTCCTTCTAATTTCCATCCTATCTCTCTTCTTCCTTTCCTGAATAAACTTTTACAATCACTGGTGTCCCCTCTGCTTTCTACTTTCCTTGAATCTACCAATCTTCTTGATCCTGTCCAATCTGGATTTCGTCCTGGTCGTGGTACAGAGAGTGTTCTGGTCACCGTTTTGGACGACATGACCAGGCTGGTGGACTCGCAAGGAGTTGGAGCCCTGATCATTCTGGATCTCTCAGCGGCTTTTGATATGGTCGACCACTCCATCCTGATGCCCCGCATGGCCCAATTTGGCATCTCTGGTCAGGTGCTAGCCTGGTTCCAGTCGTTCCTGGCAGACCGGACGCAGACCCTCTCTATGCCTCCTTTTCTTTCCCCCCCTTTTCACCTTAGTTGTGGGGTTCCTCAGGGTTCTTCCTTGTCGCCGATCCTGTTTAACATCTATATCTGGGCCCTTGTGTGCCTCATCTGCTCCTTCGGCGTCAGGTGCTACTCCTACGCCGACGACACTCAGATTCTGATCCGTTTAGATCTGGATCGGTCTGACGTGTTGTTGTGCTTGTGGGGGTACCTGGCTGCAGTTGGTGATTGGATGAACCACAATTGGCTCAAGCTGAACGGCGATAAGACTGAGGTGATGGTGGTGGGTTACCCTCCCGATCCCACTCTATGGGTGTCTTCCTTCTTGCCTTCTTCTTTGGGTCCCCTGCCGCTCCAGGTGAAAAAGGTGAAAAATCTCGGGCATTGTGCTGTCAGCCACACTCTCCATGGACCATCAAGTCTCGGCTGTTTGCCAGGCTGGGCACTTTCAGCTGAAAGTGCTTAGGAATGTCTTGCCTCTGATTCCGGCTCCTTTGCACCCTCCAGTGGTCGTAACCTCAGTTCTCTCTCGCATAACTATTGCAATTCTTTATACCTTGCTCAACCTAAGAATTTGATTAAACGTCTGCAACGGCTCCAGAATCTGGCTGCTCGGGTAGCCACTAACACTCCATCTGGCTCACATATTTCTCCTGTCTTGTGATTGCTCCATTGGCTCCCAGGGGCCCAGCGGGTGGACTTTAAGGCCCTATGTATTTTTCACCAGGCCATTCATGGGTTGGGAGCGGAATATCTTCAAGCCAAATTTTCCCGTTATCTTCCCGCCCAAAGTCTTCGCTCTGCGTCATGGGAACAACTTATCGTGCCTAAACACTCCCGCGATCGGGTGGGGGGCCGGGCATTTTCTATTGCGGCTGCTGTTCTGTGGAATGGCCTTCCGCTGGCCATCAAAAAAACATCCAATTACTTGGAGTTTCGAAAGAAGGTAAAAACATTCCTGTTCTGATCTCTTCCTCTCTGTTCTCTTCTCTCCCAGCGCCATGATGCCTTCTGGCGACCGTGCACTTTATAAAAACTGATAACATAACATAACATTAAGGAGCCCATTGAGCCTCTCCATGACTCTGTTGGCTTGCGGGTGGTACACTGAGCGCAACCTATGTTTTATTCCTAACAGTGAAGTGATTTCTGCAAACAAGGCATTAAAGAAGTGGGTTCACATTGTCGGATTTTAAAACCTCTCCAATTCCCCACTGTGGAAAAACCTCTCTCACCAGAAACCACTCAGCCAATTTAGAATCAGGATGTACGCAGGGACCAACTTCAAGCCACCGGGGGAATGGACAAGCGACAACAATTAGATATCTAAAGTTACTGCACCTTGTACTCATGTCCACAAAATCGATATGGAGCTCCTTAAATGGACCGGAGGGCCTGGGCAAGACTCCCCTCACCGACCTCATGGTATTTCTGGGATGAAACTCCTTGTATACTACACAATTCCCATTGAATCTACTTACCTGTTATTGTAAGTTAGGGATGAATCAGTCCCCCGGAGCTCTGCAGTGATTTGTCGCTGAGAAGTATGCAACGGGTAGTGTGGTTGCTCTAGAGCAATAAGAAGCAGTTCCACAGGCATTACTACCTTCCCCATCACCTCCTGTCTCCAGAGCAAATCCATGGGTGAGAGAACACATCCTCTCTTTTTCCACAGCTCCTGTTCTTCGTTAGGGGCTTTCAATTGCAATTCCTATTATCTGAAGCACCAGGACTGTGGTTTAAGGCCTGGTAACTGTACCTGTCGGGACACAGTTTCCATTTTCTGAGAGTCTGTAAAAAGTAAATATGCCTCTTCCTTTGCTGCCTTGTCTGCAGCATCATTCCAGGGAGCTATTGAATTAGTGTGGTTAGCATGGGCAGCACATTAAACAAAGCCTATCTCTGCTAGCAAGGTTAACGCTTCAATTAGCCAGGATAGCAGCAAAGCATGCTGGACACGGGACCCGTCAGACCACCTAAACCCTTTTCTTTCCCATCTTGATAACCCATAATGTGCAGTGGAGTTGACAAATGCAAAGTCAGAATAAACAGTAACTGCCTTTTCCTTACTCATTTCTAGAGCCTCTATGAGTGCCACTATTTCAGCCGCTTGCACGGAGTAATGAGAAGGCAACAATTTCTTCAGTCTGACCTGGTACTCCTCATCCACAAGACCTGCGACAGCTGCACCTGTATGCCTCTCAACTGTCTCCTGGCTGATGATTGAAGACCCATCTACAAAATCTCCTCACCCTCTCTTCCTCTTCTCCCTCATACATACATAGCACAAACCTGAACAATGTGAACAATGCTGCACTGACTCCACTGACTGACAAAATCTCCTCACCCTCTCTTCCTCTTCTCCCTCATACATATATAGCACAATCGTGAACAATGTGAACAATGCTGCACTGACTCAGCTACAAATGTTGCAGGATTGACTAGGTGACATCACACAGGATGAATCGATGTATTTGACATTAGTCATTAATGTGGACTTTTCTAAAATTGGAAAAACTGCCTGCTGCATGTACAATGTCGCCAGACAACCCCAAGTGATGGTTGTAGACTTTGGAATCGCAAAAGCTGCTGCTGCTATAGCTTGCTCACAAGGGAACTGTCCCTGCATCACTGGGACGAGAGGTCCGCTGTAATACCCTAAAGGTTTGTGGCCTAAGGATATCTGCTGGGTCAGGACAGCTGTCATCACCTGCCCATTTGATTGTGAAAAAAGGTAAAATGGCTTCTTGTAATTCAGGGTCGCCAAGACCGGAGCATTACTGATCGCGCCCTTGAGTTCCTGAAAGCAAATCCCCATTTCCTCAGACCACCTTATGAGACTTTTCAGCCTCTGCATGTCATTGAGCCCTTGCAGTCAGAGCCTCACATAACTAGTGTAATTGAAGATCCACAATGTACAATAGCTACAGAGCCCCAAAATCTGTTGGATCTGTTTCACCGTAACTGACTGAGGGGTATTCTTAACTGCAGTGGCTCTCTCTGGCATTACCTTTCTTCCTGCTGGCAATATTACTTGCCCCCAAATATACTACCTCTGTCTGGCAGCATTGCAATTTTTCTTTGTCCACTTTGTTCCCCTTCTCCGTGAGCAGGGCAAGGAGCATAATTGAGTCTCCTCAATGCTGCTCTTCTGAAATGCTACAGACTAATAGATCATCCACGTGCTGAATTATGGTACTGGATACATGCAAATTCCCCAAATCCATGTGAACCACCCTGTGAAAGACACTCAGAGATTTACAGTAACCCTTGTGTGCTCGAATCTCTGACCAGGATATGTAAACGCAGTGAGGTACTGAGAATCGGGGTGTAAGGGAACAGAGAAAAATGCATTTCTTAAATCAAACCCCATGAAGTTGGTCGATTGTTACAGAGACTGGTGGCAGGATTCGGTACTACTGGAAATTCCACCTCAACAATATTATTGAGGGGGCGTAAATCCTGGACCTCCCTCCAACTGGACCCTTTTGCTTTCTTCACAGGGTACATAGCCGTATTGCATGGGGACACACAAGGTTGTATTATGCCTTGCATTAACAGCACCATAATCGTCTTATAAATCCCTTCGTCTGCATCCCTGGCATGGGATAACTGCTTAACCTGCAGTAATATCGTACCAGGTTTCAATTTTAACCTCACTGCTGCAACACTCTTTAGCAGCCTTACATCATGAGGATTGTTGGTCCACAAATGGTCTGGCACTTTTCTCAAATCCTCCTTCCAAAATGGTGACGTATATTTTACGATGAGCATGGTCTGTGGTACTTCCCTTTGATCTGTCGCTATCTGGCAAGGCACCCCAATTTCAAAGACCATCTGGAATGTATCTTTGGTTTCTTCAAACAATTGCTCATCAGTGACAAATTTGGATCGATGCATAAAACTGTGCGCCACTCTCCACCTTCTTCATCGGTGCCTAAAAGAACCACCCTGCTCTTCTTGATCACTACAGCCTCTAGAGAATCGTAACAATAATGCCTTGTGTTACCTCCTACGGCACATCAGGCCAAAATAAAAACTCAATCGGTACCCACCAAGTCTGATTTCTGATCCCTGGGAAAAAAACTCAACTAAACCATCACCCCATAAAGAAACAATGCTGTATGTAAGGAAACCCCTCTACCCACGCTATCGCTACAATAGGCTTGCAAACGCACTACTTCCATTACTTGATAACCCTGGGGCCGAGCATACTATACCCTCCTCTGTGAAAGCAATCGACATCTGTAGCTTGCTTAGGAGGTCCCTTCCCAAAAGATTTGCTGGGATGTCCTTACAGTGCAACAAAGGGGCTGATACATTTTCAGTACCTAAAAAGATCTTCAGTATAAGAAACTGACAGGATAGCCCCAGAGAATAGTTGTGTATCCATAGTTTTGCCTGACAAGGGGAACTCACCTTCCTTAATGCAAGATTCCGTAGCCCCTGTGTTGGCCATGAATGAGAACATTACGGTCACCTACCTGTACACCTATCTGTAGTTCCTCTTCCAGATCATTGGTAACTGACAGGACTGGACACATCAGAGACCCCTATGGGCTGTCCTGGTATATATTAGCATCAGGGAGAGTAAAAGGATTTCCTCCAAACACACTTGCTCCTGTATAATGAGTAACCGTCCCATGTCTGCACCAATGCTTTTGCTGGAATGGTTGGTGGGATCCCAAAGGTCTGTGCAGTCCCAGTTGCTGGGTTTGGTTCAACCCATAGATTCTGCAATTGCACAGAGCCTGGAGCACCTGGCTGGGTCAGGGCTTGCATCTGCTGAGCTCCCATATTAAAGTACTGTGGCCGATCACGACAATCTTGTGACATGTGTCCCAATCTTCCACATGACCAACACTGAATCCCATAGAATCCTCCATAACTGCTTCACATTAAAACAAGGACCCATTCGTCTGAGATGAAGAAATGACCTGCTCCCTTGCGCAAATCCTCCCTTGCCCCTTGGAGACACTCTCATCAGCCTTGGACCAGGAACATACCAGTCCATCCACCCCAGTGTCATACCCGGTTCACTATGTGTCTGATGTCCCGATTGCCCCACCTGTCCCGCCATCAAATTCGTAATTGCTGCCCCTTCTAAACAAATCTTTGCCAACTTCTTTTGAATGAGCTTAGCCCTTACTTTTGGTGCTTGCTCTGCACTCTCCCTCTCTTTTTCTTGTCTTCTCTTGCAAAAAATCACAATATGTGCTTGAATCTCTGGACAACTCTTGCCCTCCATTCCAACCCAAATCTCTAAATCATGCTGGAGGATTGCCACACTTTGATCCCACCTTTCTCCTGTATCAACTGGATGGGTGCGGCAGGTTCATCCTCCAAGTCCATTGTTTTCATTAATATTGAATTTATATCCGGTGTATCCGGATACATAACTCGCCGTTGCCCCCAAACCTGTGCCTTATAATTATTAAACGCTGCTCCATCATGGGGATTCATATCTAATTGAATTCCTGGATATCCCACTTTTTTTCAAAGCACCTCTGACCACTCCCCAATCAGAACCACAGATAGGTCTTCATATCCCCTAAGGCCAACATGACACCAGCAGTGTGTTTCTCCAATGCATAAATACACTTCCCCACTCCTGTAGTGAGTGAAGGGAGTGTCTTCATCAGGTTATTCTGGTCCATGTGTCACCAGGGGACATAATATGCCCTTCCATGAGTAACACCTGATTTAGCTGGAGCTTTCCCCATCTCTCCCCTATTACTTACTATGGCCATGCAAGTACCCTGACAAGTACCCTGGCATGTCCTATGATTCCATGGTGTATTACCCATCACTGCTACTGGAGCGAGAGGTAGGGTGATTACACACCTTGCTTGACATCCCAGTCATCTTCCTCTTCATCTCCACTCTAGCTTTCGCCTCCCTTGACCCTTCTGTAGGCATGAAAGTATAATCAGAACTTCCATAGAGTACCATCTCCCGTCCCCTCTGCTCAACCCCTGTACCTGTGGCAGTATTCCCGTCCTCCATGTCCACCTCACCCTTCTGATAACGGATTTATCAAGCCTCACAAGAACCTGCCCATGCCTCCACCTTCCTTCTTCTACATCTTTCCTTCTTTTCCCTCTCTTCATCTCTCTGTCATTGTAGCAGCACCATCTCTTCCTCTGCTAGCCTCAAAGCTTTCTTCACTTTTTGTGTGTCTCTACTACTTCCTGGAGCCTATCCCCTATCCTAGAAGAAAAAGGGCTAACCTCGGAATTCGCCATTGTTCTTGATCCTCTATCCACACTTCTAGCTGCCAGTAGCATCCTCCCTTCTCGTTCCACCATCCTTACTCTATCTGCTAATCTAGCAGTCAGAGGCATTACTCCCTTCCTGCTCTCCATTCATAACCTCTCTGCAGCACCTAACCATTGAAGGAGTTTTTTTTTCACTCCCTTTGTGATACCAATTTCTAGGAACCGCAGCTGACAGAAGCGCTACCTGTTTCTGTCTTGTAGCCACTAGAGTAGCCGCTGCGGAAAACAGAGGCACAAGCTCAGGGTCTGTATACCCTTCTGCAGGCTATAAAGGAGAGCATCCATATGGGGGCAGTGCAGAAGAACTCCTGCACCCTCCTTTTTCAGCCCCTTTTCCACAATTATAACACTATGGCCCTTCCTGCCTTGTTAAAAATTCATACAGTTCTAAGATGTTTAACAGCTTTTCCAATTCCAAGCCCTTATGCTTCATAGTCAAGAAGGTATGTAAATTCTCCAGTATTCCTGAATCATAGGCTCCCTCGACAAGCTAAGAATGTATCATTTTACCCTTACTTTCCCGCAACCACTCACTATGATACTTGAAAATGGTTGCCTTATAGATGGGTAACACTTGCCACAAATGATTCAACGGAGTCCCCATACTCTAATCCAAGTTATCAAAAAATAGTTTGACAAAAACCTGATACCGAGATGAACCCACGGCACAAAAATGTTCACCCAAAGAATTCCCTTTTTACTCATACCCAATTCCTTTTTCGTTCTCCACACTCACTCATAGTACTCATTTATACCGCAATTACCTTACTCATCTATTTACCTCATTTCTACTCCTCATTCATGCACAAAACACAGCATCTTAACTAAAAACACTCCACCAGCCAATATCTTTGAGCTATCCCCACCACTCAAGCATAGGAGGGGTGCAATGCTTTACATTGCAGCACTGCTGCTCTAATTTCCCTCTCTCTTCTTTCACTAGTATGGCCTTCTCTACTAAAGAAAACATCTTTCCCTGACTACAGGAAGTTTCCCCTTCACTACTTCGACTAACCAAGAAAATCGAGGCTAGGGCTCCGCCTGCACAGCCGATACACCATAAAGACTGCCAAGGGTATACTTCAGAAAGGTATCTGCTGTTGGACTTACTATAAGATGCCACAGCACCTTTAGGTGAGGGCTCCAGCCAACCAGACAATCAAAATAAAAGGTATCAAGACAACCCCCACAGTGGGTGTGCCATGTAGGATACCACCTCACACCTCTAAAATAACATACTTGGTAATAAAAAATATATACAAGGGACTTACAGCACAGAACACTTTAATCAATCTGTCAAAACTTTCACTTTTTCAGTCCCCGCAACCCCCACTAATTCCGAACCCCCATATTCAAATTCCACCCTTACAAAAACCCCTTAAATGGAAAGAAAACAACCTTCTTTCCCCTCCTTGCTTTACCTCCAAAGGTACGCTCTCTTGAGCCGAAGCTCTCCGATGTGGTGCTCCATCAAGTCACCCTGCACAGCTGGACCATGGCACCAGGCCACTGGGGAATAGACTGACCTTTAACCAATATGGCATCTGGTGACCTCTCTTTTATTTCTGTGCACGGAAGACTGTTCGCTGAGGTGAGGTGCAGCAGCGAGTGGTATGGACATAAGACCACCAATGTCTTGCAAGCCTGGGGTCCCTTCATTGTCACCAGTTTTGTTGGGGCAGACCCCTAATTATCTCAGCCCAAACCGGGTCCACCACCTGTGGAACAAGTGCACATGTTGGACATAAAGCAAGGTTTATTGTACAAAAATCCAGGGAGCAGTTAGATGGTACTATCGGCCCAAACTAAACCAAGTCTCAACAAACTACATCAATAGATACATTTTAGCAACAGTTAAAACACTCTCAGATACTTTATTACCACACACCCCTCAAACACGATTGGAGAAAACATTTAGAAAGAAGTTTCCAAATTCATTCTTTCTCATTGGTCATCGACAATCTTTACAACCATATTTTTATTGTGTTTGAAGTCCGCCTTTGATGGGGATTGGTCGGTGGCAGGTCATGACATCATGGTACAATGAAGCATTCACATATAGAATAATTCATTACTTAGTAAATAACAACTGGCCTAGAGACTTTTAACCTTAAATGTGATTGCACATGGTCCGCTCTGATATTTTAGCAATATGAGGAAGGGTTGAACAAACAGGTTCTCTTTAAACTACTGATTACGATCTCATCCACCCAGACTCCTCTTAAGACATTCTAATTTATGTGACTACTACTCTAACAAGTACAGCCTCTAGTTTCAGCCTGTGAAAACAATTGAACACTGGACACCCTGGCCTCCAGCCCCATTTTTATTGCCAGCCCAAACAAATGGTCAATCCCTTCTACCCGACTTTAATGCAATGAGCAAGATTACATATATTCATTGTGGAACTGTTAAACCATAAGCCTTTGTCCTGTTCGCAGGCTGACCTTCTACTGGATGACTCATTCTTCCTGCATCAACCCCAAAGCCTGAAAAACCAGAATCTCCCAGCTACCTAAAATGCCTCACATAAATGCTAACTGAAAAGTCCAAATAAACTCACAAAACCCCACTGCATGCAGATTTATATAAACTCCGTATTAACCTTCTTTTATATGTTCACCGATGTGTGAATGTCTTATAAATATTACTCCTTCTTTACAACAGGAATTCAGGGCAGGCTCCCCTCTGCATTTGCATTGAAACATTCTTTTTCTCCCAGTTTCCAGGTGTTTCGTATGTAGATTGTGTTCATGTTACAATTCTGGTTTTAACATTGTATTTTTCTACGCATGTGCAACTCTAATATGTATTAATTCTAGACAAACAGTAACACTAAAAGTAACTTATTCCATCCATAATTAACTACGCTTGATACATATGACATTGCAAAATCGCACCCAGTTTGCCGCCAGCCAGTCATCAATACGGTGCACGCAACACAAACCTCTCATAATCATGGGAACCCTTCCTGACCACCCCAACAAAACGCTGCCTCTGATGTACTGGAAACCAATACCTCTTAGAAAATGTGGAACCATTGTGCCAGAATTCACCACTCCCTAGATCAGCTCAGTTTATAAAAAGTTTAAAAATCAAATAAATTTTATTTATTTGAATGTTTTTTGAATTCTTAATAATCGTTCAACAGGAGATTTATGTCCATGTACATTGAATTTTCTCTCTGTGATGCATGTTTCATCCTCAATCATGAAGGAATGAAGCTTGGATGTGCATGTTTTAGATATGAGATGCTACATAGGGCATAAAATCACTTTTATTTACACCCTTTTATAAGAGAGTCATTTTTAAGATTGTGATCAACATTACGTGCGTTTTTGCAAAAAATGAAAACTAAAAAAGCTATGTTTATTTCTAATGGCAGGCTAGTGCTTTAACAATCCTCCACGTTATGAATACATTTTCAACATTAATTGACTGAAAAACATTTAGTAGCACGCTCCAGATCTGGTGTGAACAAGTTATTTTTCTATTTCTGGAGGGAAAGCACTACAAATTAAAATGTGCTAAAGTAAGGAAAGGACAGAACTTTTGCACAGTGCTGAATTTATAGGCAAATCACTGCCTCTTTTTCTATTTCTTACACAGAATGGAATGGTCATGGTCACCAAATTGATGACGGATTGCCTTGTTGCGCATTGTAACCCTTTCTCTCTCTTTTCTTAATTTTAAACAGGTTGGTACAACAGACTCTTCATCAATTTCATCCTCAGAAGACATATATTCTTCTTTGTGTTGCAGTCCTACTTCCCGTCTATCCTAATGGTTATGCTTTCTTGGGTTTCATTCTGGATCGACAGAAGAGCTGTTCCAGCTAGAGTATCCTTGGGTACATTTTCTTATTTTTTTTCTTTATAAATCTTTTTATTACAAGCAAGTAACACTATTTCAACAGTTGCATAATAAATGATATCCTCGCATCCACGTCCTCCCTCTATTAGCTTGTATATAGCGTGATAAATGCGCCCAAATTGACTGCTTGTAATGGAGAAGGACTTATTCGTGTTGGCAGTCCGAAAGACGCACATATGCACATTACGATGGGCATATTATGAACACGTTTGGACTCTGCATGCCTGATGAATAAGGAAAAATGCACACATGTAAAAATGGTACATTACTGCATTCCACAAACATGGAGGGTACATCTTTATGAGCAAACTTACATGACCTCATTCACAAAGTAAAAACCCGGTATAAGGGAGCACACACTTGTAAACATTGTACTCTACAGTAATACACAAATATAGTGTATACATATTCATTTTCAAATTTGTGTGAGAAAAGGAGACTGAAAGGCACACACGCCAGGGACGTCCTTTCACCAAAATGCCAGGGGTAGCGTAAGTGACATCACACGACCCTTGACCTTGCCCCCAACCCGAAGTGACATCACAGGAAGGAAGGGATGGAAGACGACCTTTCACCCCTTTGAGAAAACAGGAAGTGGCATCACATAGCATTGTTTCTAAGTAAAATACAAAAAATATGGTTGCAACATCACTGTAAAGTGATATACGTTTCATACAAGAATGGATCACCATATGCATCGTTAATATAAGTGTGTATAGGGCCATATTACCAAATTACTGTGAATGCAAGCAGACTTCCAAGGCCAAACGATAATGATGTGTTATAATATAGCACTTACGCTTAAGCGCTTGTATAGAAAAAATATGCATTCAATATCACCCAACCTGTGTTAGCACTCATTTATCAACCTCAGCAGGATGAAAGGCTGAGTTGTTCTTGCCAGAAGTCGTACCTGCAATATGCAGATCACACACACACATTGCAGCAGCGAGCGTTCAACGCACTGAGCTTTCTTACCACTATAGCTATCAGAAAACCAGCCACTCCAGAAAGAAAGAGCCACATGCTGCTGGCCACAGCCCGCGAGCCCTGCTAGGGGCAAGGGAGACCATGGGGCCAGCGTGGGAGACCTCAGGAGTCGCAGTCGACCCCTAAATGACGTCCATGACACACGCCAAATAAGAGTTTTTTGATGAACCAGCATTCAAGCATGAGCTGCGCACTTTGACATGATCGAACTGTTTGCAAAGCATAATTCATACAATCCCAACAAGGCATACTACAATGTTGCCGCAGGGCAGACTCACTGGCACACCAACAGCTTTTCTGTATCACTCCAACAGCTAGCCTTGTTTCCACAGTCACTAGGCATACATACTCTCATACAGTGTCAGGCAATGTGGTCACTGTCCTTGTTCACTATGGTTCTGATATAGGGATCAACTTCCCTGGGTTTGGGTTGGGGAGGCGAAGTAAAGCTTGCTGTTTTTTTTTAGATTATTTTGACGGCAGCAATAAAAGCACACAAAAAATACAACGGAATAACGATTCCATCAAATTAGAAAGATACATAATACGTATTTAGCATGGCATTGCAAACATTCACTTAAAAACTTTCCCTACTGGTATAAAACAGAATCACAAGTATCATAAATATTTTAACAACATCACACATTATCAGGCTGAACAAAGCAGGAAAACCCATACAAACCACTGTAAAACATTCATATAGAATTTAGCATCAATTACTTCAAAGTAATAATGCACATTAAAATTATAACCAAATATATTTTAAAGTATTTTCTGATTCATTCTCCCTGTAAAACCCCGTTACCTCTGCAGGCATCAAATAATACGAGCGCTACCTCGGGGAACATACACTTCGCTCACCCTTTGCACAAGGTGGGTAAGAAAGGAAGATGAATCCAGATTATGATGGTGAGGCTGTTTCCCAGTGTCCTTCCAAGTCTCTGAAGGAACAGCTTCCTCACCCTAACTGGTGGTCTATAATGGTCAGGGCGGGTGGGATGAATGTGTTGGGGTGCTGGGGGTGGGACAGGTCATGCACACCCTGCAATAACAGTGCCACATGTGGTTCAGAAGGGCTGTGGCAGCAAGTTACTGAGATCTTAACCCATCCGGCGGGAGGACGGCTGACACAAGGTACATTTCAGTGTTTCAGACTGCTGAAATACCCCAGGCCCGTGAAGAGGAGAGTTTGAGAGGGTTATGAATAGGTCACTTAACTGCAAAAGCAAAGCAGGTGTGTAAAAAGGGCCCTGATGATAATACGTAGTGGATGGATGTTATAGTTGGCCCCACTTCACAGCAGGCGTAAAGTAGGTGTTTTGGAGGGACTCTGTTAACCCAAGTGGAAGGGTGTCAGATAGTTGGCCCAACCTTACTGTGCCAGTGAGACAGTTGTATGAGAGGATCTGGGGCAACTCATAGGTGGCCAACTCATCGTAGACCCGTTTCCCTCCATTTTTCAAAATATTTTTGCTTAGGTCAAGCCCCCAGCCCCTGCTCAACCCTTCCCCAACTCCCAACGCGAATTAGAAATATACACTAACCTCACACTCCCCCTAAAAAATGCAGCAAATAATGCAGTAAAACAGCTGCTATGAGTCAGTCAATATGAGAAGGTCCCTGATGTTGATACCCAGTAGATGGGTGTCAGATTACTTGCCCCTGAGCCCCGACATCAGCAAGAGTGGAGTTGATTTAAATCTTGAGTTATCTGATCAAAATCAGATTTTTTTTCTTATTAGTGGTTGTTCTGTTTGTTAATATATTGTCCCGATTTAGAGTATTTCCCTTGCCAAGCAAAATGTTGCACACAGGAAATTGGAGAGATGGCAATCTACAGTTAAAACTCTATGTAGTAAGAACTCCCGCAAAATATGGTCAATTTTAGGAGATGTAAAAGGCAAGAAGATCACCAACATGGTGAACCCCATATATAGTGACAAATGGATATCTCATCTGGAAAAACGAAATGCAGGGATTAGTAATAAGCTCTGCTCTCCCACCTCTCCTAATCCTCCCACCCCTCCTTTTAGTGTTACCATTAAGGACCTACAATGCAGAATTAAGGAATTAAATTCCTCACGAGCTCCAGGCCCTAATGGTTTATCGAATGTAGTGATGAGAAACAACTCATTGTTCTGGGCCAATCTGCTAAAAATTCTGTTTGACAAAATTATGTCTGATGGACGCATACCAACATCTTGGCAAGAGGCCATCATCATACCTGTCTTCAAAAAGGGTAGCAGGAATGACCCTGAGAATTACCGATTACTATCTATGCTTGACTGTACCGGGAAGATGTTTGCTCCTCTCATTCTTAATGAACTACAAAAATGGACTGAGGAGGCAGGCATCCTGGATCAATTTCAATGTGGTTTTAGGTCTGGCCACTCCACATCACATAATCTTTTTATCATGAATACCCTAAGCAATAAGGCTCTAACACGCACTAATCCTCCACTATTTGCACTTTATGTAGATTTTAGGGCCGCCTTTGACTCAGTTAATCGATCCCTCTTATGGGAAAAATTAAAGAATTTTGGTTGCCCCGCATCTTTATTATATTACCTTGAGCTGCTACATACCAATAACACCGTACAAGTCAGGCTGGATAATCAGGGGACAGTGACTAAACCTATCTCTTTGAAGCGAGGGGTAAAACAGGGATGTGTGACGGCCCCCATTTTATATAATCTATTTGTATCTGATGTGCCTAACTGCTTCTTGGGGATAAACAACTGCCCCCCTAAGATAGGTTCTTACCATTGTCCCATACTGGCTTATGCAGATGACCTGGTGATACTAGATCACACTTTTAGTGGAATACTCAGGTCAACCAATCAGTTATGGAAATATGCAGAATCCAACGAACTCACTATTAACCACAGCAAAACCAAATTAATGCTGTATACAGCAGGAAAGGTTGCTAGGCCTCGTATGATGGTGGGCCCAATCGAAATTGAATACACACTTTCATGTAAATATCTAGGGGTAGAGTTCGACCACAAAGGAAACTACCATATGTGTATTCAGGAACGCAGATTAAAGGCTGCGCAACTTTCAGCATTAATTCATAGATTTACATATGAGCAATGTGGTTTTTCTATTTGGGCAGCCCGCCAGCTCTATCTGCAATGCCTGGTCCCTATGGTCATATATGGTTTAGAGTCTCTGATCACCATGGACCTTGGTTGGCTACAACTTGTGGAGGGGAAGTTCTGGAGAAAAGTTCTTGGTCTCCCCCAATGCATTCCCATGGCTATGATTAGGCTAGAGCTGGGCACCCTTTCTCTTAAGGCTATGGTTTTGAGGAAAAGGTTGGAATTCTACATTAGGTTCAACAACAGACCTACAACCAACCTCCTCAGGACCATTAAAGAGGATACTTCTGCGGGTAGACAGATAAAACTTGAAACCCAGATTAATACTCTGATCGAAGAAATCAGTTGGTCCCCGGAGTGGGGTAGGGAAAATGAACACCTGATTGTTAGCATGCGAAACCGCCTAAATCTATGGGACTGGCAGAGTAATTTCACACATCTGGGACGTCTGAAAAGCTATGGCTTCATCATATTTATACTTTATACCTACATGAAGCCTCAGCTTTATTTAAACCTATGCCCGTCGGACCAACTGAGGCGCTTTATACTACTCTTACGCTTCAATTATTTACCAGTTCTGTCGGCTCGTGGGGCATCAATGGGCCTGACTACCGCAGCTAGGTACTGCAGAATATGTGAGTCTACATCTATGCCGGAGACGGCATGCCACGTACTAACAAAATGTAGTAGGCTAAAAACGAGACATAGGAAATATTTGAAGGAATTTGTCCATGATAATGATCAAATCACACATCCAGATTTTTGGAACCAATGTACCAATTCCCTAAATCCTAAACTGCACTTAGCACTTTTCCAGGTGTGGCGCGAGGCCACTATATATCTGAAAGCAAGCACAAGGGTGGCCATCCATATGCATAAGGGGTTCTACCTCTAGCAAATAGTCTTACAATATTTATCTAAAACTTTATTACGGATCTGATCTGTCCAAATGTTTCTTCTTTGCCTTGAACGAACGATTGATTTGTGATGAATTTTACAGTGTCTATAATGATTTTTAACTGTATATTTGAATTTATTCCTATAATGTAAGTGTTTAATGTAATTTATGTGTAAAGTTTTTTACATTCTGTATAAAACTGTATCACATTAATAAAATAATAAAATGTTGCTGCTTATCTAAAAGAGGATAGCGAGTCTATGAAAGACCTCAGCCACCGTCAAGTCTATGAAAGACCCCAACCACCATCCATTGATACCCAAAACGCTTCCTGATTCCTGAAGTACAGATGGGCACGTGCTCCTAACATTTTTACCCCCAAATACTATATTTATTCTTCAACACCTAAAACATTAAACCAAGTTAGCTATGTCAAAGGTTAACATATACGTTGTTGTATTTTAAAAACATTTTTTGTAGTTTTGACATTTAAAAAAACGGAAGGTGAACAAAAAACAACATGAACAGGCACTTCCACAAGTAGGATGAAAAGTATTGGCAGTTTTCCTTTCTATTAGTGGCACAACAACACTGTTAGCATTTTATTACATGATTGAGGTGGGTCTTCAAAAAAAATTCTCCAGCCCACTAATCTTGCCACGTCCAGAAACGTTCCCCGGCCAATGATGTGTGTTAGGAAAGATTTTCTTTTTGCTGCTTTCCTCCCTTAGACTTCTATGGGGCACTCTTTATTTGTGCTTTATTTAGACTCTGGTCCTGACTTTTTCTAGGTCAGTAAAGCCTTCTGCTTTACTGCCCTTATCTTTTTGCCCTTTCTTATGGAGAAACTGATCAGTCCACACTATGTTGCTCTTTGTGAATTTCCTGTATTGTTACAATTCCGCACATCACCTTAAAGCTAAATGCTGTGTTAAGATGGATTTTCATAAATCAGCCCAGCTGATGGATTTTTGGGGGACCACCCTATTTACGGTAAACAGGGAAGACACTAAGAGGTTAGCCAAAACTAAATGAAGGTAAGGTAGCTGAGCAGTCAAGGCTTAGTCTCAGGAAAAGTGTTAGAGTTGTCTAGGGCTAAGAGTCCACACAGAGCAATACCGGCAAATCAAGTTAGACTGTAATTGTACAGTTATTAATGAGACCTTTAGTTACACACTGAGCATATACAAATCATGGATAACTATTATCTTTTTTTTTTTTTTTAATAATAATGTGATACAGTTTAGAATATAAACTTTACACATATGTATATTAAAGAATAAAATACAGATATATAACATCAATAAGATAAAATCAAACAATATTGAATAGACAAAAATAAACAAGCCAAAATCAAACGGGACAAGGGGAGACATATGTTTCTAGTTCTAGACAAGTTGTTCTTATGTTCAAATTATCAATGATGTATCTAGTTAATTTGTCATCGTGTAGTCATATTATTTAGAACTTACACTAATCAGTGTCTCCCCTTTCCTGGTCTAAAGAGCTGTATATACTTTCAGCTAATTTCATTAGATTAAAAGTCAAAAAATTCATAGACCTAATAAAAGGAAGCAGTCTTTTAGGACTTGTGATATATACTTTAGGTCTGCCTAGTCCTATTCGCATTAGCGTAATTTAACTGTTATAGGACTAAATGCTTATCGCCAAAGATTTCTCGATATTCAGCCATATGCTGTACATCGCTGTTTGAGTTTTTATAGACGTTGAATTTAAACTATGATGCCAAAACCATGGCTCTTCTATGTGGGCAGGATTATAGACCACCTTCCCATAACATTGTTCGTATATTTCGAACATTATAGGACAGGCTGTTAAAAGATGCATAGCTGTTTCGTTGATGGAAGAGTTCTTGCACATTCTACAGTATCTTTCGTGTGGTAATATATGTTTCTCTACCCACTTATTGGCTAATACCGGAAGACAATCCAGGCGCAGCAAGAGAAGGAAGCGTCTAAGCCTACTAGAGGGACTCAGGTTTAGGTACAACTGTGGTTTCAGGTAGATGTAAAGTCTGTACTGCACAAATTTGTACTTTGTAAGTTTACTTAAATGGTCATAATTTTCGAGCCAGTCCCGTAAGTCTATACGTTTAGATAGGGCCTTCTTAGTTGTGATATGTATATCCTTAGATACAGGGAACCAACCTATCTCTTTATGCAACTTTTCCATGCTTGTTTTTAGATGGTAAGAAGTTGTTTCCTTGGAGATTTCTTGATTTAGTAAGTTTAAGAGAGGATTCGTAGATTGGTTAGTCATCTTATGATGAATCTCAGCTCTTCTTTTGAGTACTGTAGCTTTAAGGGAAGTTAGCCCTAGTTCCAGTCTTAATATGGCCATTGGAATGCATTGGGGAAGACCCAGTATCCGCCTCCAAAATTTACCTTCTATAACTTGGAGCCAGATCAGGTTAATATGCAATAATGCCTCCAGGCCATATATGACCATAGGAACCAAGATCTGAAGGTAAAGCTGGCGCACACCCCACAGAGTATAGCCGCAGTTTTTTTATAGCAAAGCTGTGAATTAACGCTGTTAGTTGTGCAGCTCTGGTGGTACGCGTTCGTATGCAGTTAGTGTATTCACCCATGACGTCGACCTCAACCCCTAGATAGTTATATGAGGGGGTGTATTTTATCTCTGTCCCCAGGATAACTAATTTATAACTATTATCACACAACACCTTATGAAACTTATGTAATTCTATTCTCCTAATGGTGAAGTGTATATGTGAATCAATTACCTAGTGCAATAAAGGTGAGTAGTGAGATGTAAAGAAAAATAAGCCAAACTTTTTCAAAATCAACGTAAGAGCAGCTTCCCTCAATCTTAATAAGTCCAGTCATAAGGTGGTTTGTGGCCTTGTGTCAAAAAGTCACTAGTTCTAAAGTTTAACTTCTTCAGGTAAGTGTATATAGAAAAGGATGCAGTGGGCAACAGAGGTAGTTATAGGAAGTTCTCAAAGTTAGATAAAAGTTCAGTAAAGTTCAGGTAAGTACTCAACCCAATCCACCACACTCTGATGTGCCTAGGGAAGGACCTTAGCCCAGGTTGCACCACCACAGGTCAGAGTGAGTTAGGGTCAAGCCTGTACCCCTAATGTAACTCTACAGAGAACAGGGGGAGACAGAAACAGGTATATTAACTTACCCCCCAACTCTAATTCTTGAAGAGACCAGTGAAGGCGTTCCAAAATCCATTGAGAACACAATCTTCTCCGCTTGGTCAGGTCAAAGAAAGCCCTGGGGTCACGGGTTCATAGGTCACTTTCAGTGCCGGGATTTGTTTCAGTGGGTGGCGGTGCACAGGAATCGGTTCCAGACAGCTTCCATAAGAAGACCCAAAACAATACATTCAGAGGCAAATGAATATGTCATCCATAGCTACTGTCCCTTCCCCACCCCAATATTATACAGGCATATGACATCACTGTATCTTTAGCCCTATCACAACAGTCCTGCAGAAGAAATGCTCTGAGACCGCACTTCTCCTATTCTCCCTCCAGTGCTGGCTCTCGTCACGATTACGCTGCAAACATTGAAAGCAGGCGCCTAATACCAATTTCTCAACTACGATTCAGAGCGCAGGGAACCACACAGGTAATGAGACCCCCAATCCTGTGTCACTCTCGCCAACACAACGTTGTATATATTAAACAAGCAAGAATTATGGTTCCTTAATACCACCATTGTAACTTTACTATTTTCGTCATATCTCTCCGCCCCCTAGTTCATTCCAACTAATAGAGAGTGTGAGCCTGGACAACGAATTTAACAGGAAATAGAAGTTAGGACAATGATTCCAAGACAGAACGCCCATCCAGGTGGTGCACTTACTGCCCTGATATACAAATTCAATGTGTCCCAATGCACTGTAACAACAGGGTGAATGCTTCACTGTTACTTTCTGTTTTCTTACATCAGATCCCTAACATGAAGTTCCTCTTGAGTGGTGCGACTGTACCCCATGATAGCACTCACAAGCAGCCCTCAGGTGAAGAAATTTTACAATTTACAAGGTCAGTCTAGGTTGGCCACCTTACCAGCCCATCTTCTGCTCTTGTAGCAGTCTGTATATGTGCATAATTGGCTACAACATTTTACCCAGCAGTTATACCTCTTAGTAATTAAGCAATTTGGTGTTCCCCATTAGGGATCCAACCAATCAGGTCCAGATGAAGGCAGACTAAAATGACTAAAATTGCAATCTGCCTAAACGTCCAAAGAAGGGTCAGGATTCACAAATAAGAAGGCCTGCCCGGAACTCCTTGCTAATAATCAGTGACGTCGACCAACACAAAGCCTCCTAGTTCCCACTTATCAGGGGTCTGTGAGGAGTACATTTCCTCCCACTTATCAGCGGTCCCTTAGGAGTATATTTCCACCAGATTTTGTAAAACAAATGCCTGAAGTGAACACTGGAATAATAGATGTTTAACTACAATTTTTCAAAAACCCTTTAGACTTTCAGAATGGGAAATGTGTATATTATATACAGCTAATCACATTTTTATTTTTCCTTTATGTAATGTCAGGTTAAGGAACCCTCTCTTGTATTTGTATATGAACTAATTGTATGTATATCAATTCAAGCTTTATGGATTGAAACATATAGAAATGAGTGCATGCTAACATATATGAAGTTTGGAATATATGAGTAGGTGTAAGAACATTAGATGTGACATGTTTTACAGTCTGTTAATGGTTTGGACATAATGAAAAAACAAATCTTTTTTTTAATAACTTCAAGAAAATAGAAAAATAAGAGGATGTGGACTGATTTACCATCGCTCTGTACTTACATATAAAACAAGTTGAATCATAAATAAAGTGTGATTATATATTTTTGTTGTTAACAATGCTGGTAATCTGGAAACATTAAATATAAAAAAGCATATAAAGAAAAATGAATGCACACCCTTGTGCTCTTGAATGAACCATCTAGGACAATTCCATGTTATACAGGAATTGGCTCCAGACAGCTTCCAGTAGAAGACCCAAAACAAAGCGTTGAGAGGCAAATGAACATCATCCATAGCTACTGCCCCTGCCCCAATATCATACAGGGAAGAAACGTTTCTCATTAAGACACCCATATCCCAGACAGGTACAGAAGAATACAAATATTATTTAACTAAAGATGGCGAAAATAAGCAAACTCACAGTGAAACCAGACATGTGCATGCAATAGGAGCGAAGCAAATATGCATTCACCATGAAGAAACATGAACATTAGGTCAAATATGCATCTATACACTAAGAATATCGACTGCATCCATGTAGACATGACGAATACTAGCATAAGCAATGTATAAGCGGAATGCAACATGAACGACACACATATATATGGCTCACTAACAAAGAAACACAACAGTAATGGGCAGCCATCTATTCCCAAAATAGAAAACAGTATACACGTCAAGTAAACAGAATGTCTCAATGCTTCCCAAGAACTCAAAATGCTGTATTCACTGAAATACAGATGCACGCAGGGCTCAGACAGTAGCTATGCAGACCGAGCCAATGCTACTGAGAAATGAATGAGGGTCGGGATAGCTTAAAGAGAACACACAATACTAATTCCCAAGGCATAAGCCATATATTCTCAAAATTCATTTTTTTTGTAAACCAGGTACAGGATAATTATAAGCCCAAGACTTTAGAGGGAACTGATCAAGCAAGTCCCCAGTGGTAGAGAAACCAATAACACTCGCACTTATATTAGCTAAATTTGCAATGCAGGGTGAAATAATTTCAAACGCTGTCTCATCACGTGACCCATGATTGAAAAACAATGTCTATTCATTAGCTGCGGGCAAAGATAGGACACCTGCCTCACTCCTCACACATATTCCCAGACAGGAGGCGCCATACAAGGTTAACTATAAAGAAGTTGCTCTAGGTCATGGCCTAGGAATAGGGCATATTATCTTTTTTAATTGAAAGGAAAGCAATTCACTGACCTATTCCCTCTACTCCTGTCTGGCTCATGTCTTGATGAACTGTCAGTTGTCCAAGGTTGGTGAGTAGAATGCCAACCAATCAAGGCCTCAATGTTAGGTCGCCCAGTGCGTGTTGTGCCAACCAATTATATATTTTAGTGATGACATGTATTCACTATTATCAATTTAGACGTGGTCTCGGGAGCAGCCATCAGATTGTGATTAACCAATTAGAGGTTTAACCCAAATATAATGCCTATATAGTAAATTCCCTCAACCAATCCCTAACATTGTAGTATGACGTCATTGATGATGAAGGTCTGTCTGATAATGTGGTATGCTGGATCTGCTTTATTTTGGATCTTAATGCAGCCAGGTTGTGCCTTTCACTTTGTCTATTTCCGTCATTGAATCTGAGTTTTTCTGCATAATACCTACTGCATAATTCTGTGGTTTTCCAGGCCATAATTACAGATGGTAGCAGAGATGATGGTTGGCTAGGCATAGTCGGATTGTCGAGGGTTTCACGCCATGGCCCCAAGAACTATGAGGTGACCTGTGGAGAGCAGTATCACTCGTGAACAGCAAGCGGTTGACATTAGCCCCCTTAGAGAAAATCCCTGTGCGATACTCGCAGGATGCCCTTGGGGCAGAGGGCGACTGGCGATTGGGGGAAACTCAATACCAAAAACCCTCAGCTGTTCCACAGAAAGTAAGTATAGCATCAGCCTGGCAAAATGGGGGAATTCTACATATTAGGGGAAATGTGATGAAATTAAAATGAGATAGCCTCTGAGAAGGTTAGGGAAGACTTTGCAGTACACCTCGTTGCGAGGTGGTGATGTGATAGCTTCTGCCAAGGGCAGAAAAGACTGCTTAGTAAACCTCCCTTGCAGGGTGTAATAATAAGAGAATATTACCTCACCACTAGTTGGTAAATCAACCATAGTCTATTCATTTGTGTAGTGATTGCTGGTGCCAGCATTGTGTTATAGGGCAGTTTAGGTTGTGTAAAAGGTGAAATTTGTGTGTATATTGTTGTAGACGAGAGGTTGTGGTGTGGATCTGAAGAGGATGGTCTGGTGCAGGAGCATTGAAGTAGTGCTGCTCGGTGTGTGAACGGCGTATGTGGTGAAATTCGGGAGTATTGGGTGACGAGGGAGGTGAGGTCTCAGAGAGAGACACACAGAAATAACTATTGTTGGGGAAGGGTGTGAGAAGAGAGGTAAAGAGAGGGGGAAGAAGTAACTGTAATAGACATTAGGTAAGAATATTAGTAAGGTAAACTGTGATGTATTATAATGGGGGACAATCATTATTCACTTGTCCAAAGCATTGCCTCGTTATAAGGACAACATTATGAGATATCACACTCAATGGGTGAAAGACACTAGGGGCAAAATGTTTATGACTTGACCGTAGGAAGGCTCGCATTAGAAAACAGTGCTGCAACACATGACAACTTATTTACAAGCTGCGTACAAGGGAAAAAAGTTGCAGAATTGACTAGCCATTTTGGAATTGTGGAATGTGTATGCAGAGGAGAGGGAGGAACCGCCTGGGAAAGAATGGGTCCTTAATCCGCATAACAGGGAAGACACACCGCCCACTGCTCCTTCTCATCCTCCCCATAGTAGCGATACTTCCCATGAAGCGCAGGGATTATACCCATTGTGAGAATCAAAAGCAGTGGCAAAATACACTGACCCCACATATCTGCCCCCCGTGTATAGCGGTCAAGAAATTATGAATAGAGAGAAAACAAATGAACAAAGACCAGTGTCCACACGCATGGAATATGGCGAGCAGTGCGAGTTACCGTTAACATTGACAGAAGCTAAGGAGAAGATCTGGAGAATGAGCAATAGAAAGGGTGATAACGATGAGACAGCAATTATGCCGAATGAATGGGTAGAAAGACCGATAATGTTCAAGCCAGATGGTGAAAACATTGATGATTTTAAATGGAGAGAAAGGGAAGTTAGAGAAAGACAAGAGAAGGAAGACGAAAAGAAAAGGAAACAGAGAGAAAGAGAAGCAAGAGAGAGAAAAAAAAGGCATGAAGAGGAAAAGGAGAATGAAAAGAAATGTGAGACAGAGATAAAGAGAAGAAGAAAATGAAAGGGAGAGACGGAGAGATGCGGAATGGCAAAGAGAAAGACGTAAGGAGGAAGAGAGGGACAGAGAAAGGCAACAAGAAATAGAAAAAAGCAGAGAAAGACGAAGATGAAAAGTTGATGATATTATTAGGGGACGTACACTCCCAGACAAGGAGATGGCCAGAGATGGGAACAGAGAAAAAGAGAAAGGAGCTAGGAAGTCGCTGCAGGGAAGTGGATGAAATTCTTGACAAGCATGCTCCTCCAGATTAAAGCGAAGAAGGGGCCATATGAAGGAGGGTTAGTAACCTGTACAGGAGCAAATAGAATGATACGATCAACATGATGGGGAGTAGAAAAGTGTCTCTACAAGGTGGAGGAAGGAATCTAGTGGAGTAAGCGATGAGTGGAACGTATAGATCGAGTCCCATTGGGAAACTAGACTTTCAGGACAAGGAAGATGATGAAGGGGATGAAAGTGATGATACTATGTTTGAAAATGAAGAGAGAGGAAAGTGGAGAGGAGGAAGCCGCACATGCCCCTTCTACAAGTATGAGGCTAGGAAAAGAGATAACATGGTTAGATCTGGAAGAACCAGCGAGGAGGCCAGAGCCCGGTCAAAATCCTAAACATCTGATGAAGCGATCAAGCAGTTTAGAGAATAAAACACCATATGTAAATAGGCTGAAAGGTTTACCAGGGTGGAAGAGGATTAGTATGACAGACATAGTGACAAAGATGAAGGATGCAGCTGCGCTCAGACAGAGCACTGGGTTTACACAATTCCCTTTGTTAGAGACAGGGAGAGGGCTGCCGCAATATATACCATTGCCACAAATGGACAAGAATAATTTGGTTTTCAAACTTCCAACACTTACCTCAGGGGCAGCTAAATGGATTTATGAATTAGAAAGGATTACAAGTGGGATGACGCTTAGCAGAAGATGATATAAAAAGCATGCTTGCTGCCATATTGGAAGAGAGGTCAGATGACATTTGGACACAGGCGGGCTATCCTGGATTGATTGCACAAAACAATGATCATGACGGAGCACCATTTAATAATTGTCAAACTAACGTGTGGAGGGCACTTAGGGTTCAATGCCCAGAATCACCAAACATGAGCACTATTATGTTGCACAAAATGAGACTAGACGTAGGTCCGACGTTGTATATTCAGGAAAAATGGTAGCTAGAAATGAGAGAACCAAGGGGAAATAATATAGTGATAATTTATCATATTTTATGCCAAGGGCTTCCTGAGGCAGTGGAAAGGCAATTGAAAAAGATTCTAGGAATGGAAGTGAACTATTGTTCACCATTAAAACAAGAGAAGGACAGAAAGAAAGAGGAGGACAGTAAGATGGAGGAAGCAAAGCTAATGCAGAAGAAATTGTCAAAATCCGAATGGGCAGTATTGGCCAGCCTAGGGGACGATTTTAACCCACAAGGGGTGCAACAGGCATAGCCAGATGCTAACAGGAATTTCACAAGGGAGGAGAGAATAATTATTTCCCATGAGGGTGAAGCGGCACACATAGGGGCAGAGGGTTTGGATTTCAAGTTCCACAAGGAGAAGGGTTTAATGGGGGCCAACCCAGATTCGAGGGACAGACACAGCAATGTTGGAAATGCGGGAAGATGCATCACATTTCACGTGTATGCAGAAGCACGAGAGGGATGCGTCAGAATTGGCAAGAGGCTGACCCAAGAGAGGAGGCATTGTACCTACCCCCGTACAGCACAGAGCCACTGGAGTTTTATGCCCAAGATCACACACAGCATTGCACAGCAAGGAATGCCATCCCACATGCAACAAGCACCAATACAAGTGCAGTATGTACCAATACAGCCATAGCAGATACCAGAACAGATACAGCAAGCACCTGCATTGACACAGACACTAGTATAACAGAATGCTGCGCCACCATGAAACAGGAACACATTGACACAGGCACCTTCACCTAAGGTAGGAGGTGTGACAGTAGTGGTAGCTAATCCTTTTACTGGCATGGGACTGGCAGAAAACCACAATAGAACAGCTCACAGTTAGACTTGATGTGTTCCATCCTATCTGTTACACCAGACCCACAAAAGGAACTGAGGACTGGGGTGGCAATACGTTTTCCTTTTTAGTAGATACAGGGGCAACTCGATCTTGTGTTAGTGAAGGAAAATTCCCAATATCAGGCATTGCTATGATCGCTTGTTCTGGGGTGACAAGTACATAGCCTTTTATTGACAACGTACCTATCACCATAGGGGAAAATGACCTTTCCATGCCATTATTATATTCCCGCAAGACACCAATTAACATATTGGGGAGAGATTTGATGAGCAAACTGAACATGATGGTATCAATAACTGAAACAACTAACACACAGGGATTGTACTCAAATACACATTACCTCAAACAGCGGGTATGGGTCCTTTCTGTTATCAGAAAAACACTATAACACACAAAACAGTAAGGAACAAAAAGCTTCCCCGGAGCTATTTATTATATTCTGCAGTTAATGTGACCCTAACTCTTTCCCTACAGAGAGTACACTATGCTAACCCTGCATGATGTTTCTGACCCTCAAAAGCACTAATGCGCCGGCTACCGGCAGGGAATGCATGGGGACTATTCTTGCCCTATGTCGAAAACAATGAAAAACCTTTTCACAATGAACTTCCACAATAGATTTTATACATACAAATTTCATACAGCTATGGGTCATTAGCCCAAACAAATAAAACCAAAGCAGTTACGGGAAAACCATTTCCCGGCTGCACCCTTGGATGAAACAGACAGGTCATGTGGGACTCGGCGTCAAACTCTCTGACAATTTAATTGCCCTCTGTGAGGTGTGTCTGGTTCATCCAGGAGTAATTTCTAAAACATTTTGTAAAAGTATAAGTGTTGCACAAATTCTCAGCACAACATGCACTCTATACTCGGCTCTTTTTTTACAGGTGCATGAACCATTCTCCTGTGCGGGAATACATGACAACTCTATAAAAGAAAACATAGATTCTGTGACATTGATTCAAACAATTTTTGTCTAAAAGTGCATAAGTCCACTTGTGTCACTCTAAATGAGGTGACATCTGTATATCTGGTCGACCGGTTCCAATGATGTCTTGCGTGTATCATATTCTTCAGGACCCATTATTGCTTCTTTCGACCCAATCAGCAAGCCCCATATGGGCGCGATTGCGACATATTCTGTCCAACTGTTTGTATATGCGAAGAAGAGGCACACTCAGTTTCGGCAGTGTTGCCACTTTCAGATAGTCAAGTTGGGACGCCTAAGATGGTACTTAATCTCGCCACTCATAAACATCCCTTCGGTGAGATGAGCTTCTTATAGTCTTGCAACCTTATTTGTGATGCTTTTGAAGGGGTCTTGTTGAATTCTTGTTCTCCCTTCACGATTTCTTCCGTTTTGTTTCTTCGCGGTAGATGCTAATGGTATCAATAACTGACCAGGGAATAATATGTTCCTCCCCAGGGATTCATCGTGTAAATGCACAAGAATTCATGACAGCACTCTATCATCAGGAAGTACAAAAAGGTGTACCATTAGACCCAGAAGTATGTATTTATGGGTTACACGTATCACTAGCATGGCTTCCGAGAATACAGAACAGACTATTATGACTACCTACAGATGTTTTATACAGACCAGAAGTTCTCATGGACGAAGAGGAACTGCAGGTGATTACCATAGAACTAGAAGCAGCAATGTTGAGGGAAGACAGAGTAATTCTGCATGGAGTTGATAAAGATGGAATAAACTGGAGAAGAGTGATAGCTCTTGACGAATGATCTAGATTGATGGACCTAACAGATGAAGACTTGTTTACAGACGATATCTCAGATGACAAAGTGAAGTTTAATATAAGTCTTACGTATCAGCTAAACATGTAAAACAGAAATACCCCAGAGAATGTCACTGGTAAAAAAGACACCATCCTTTCTCCAGGAAGATTTGGCACATGTACCAAGCATATTGTGGACCAGCAGTCCATACAACGTTGGTTTATTGAAAGAAGTGGGTGCAGTAAAAATTGAATTGAAGCAGGGAGCAATTTTACAGCGGGTAACACAATATCCAAAGTCAAAAGAAGCAATTGAAAGCATTTATGACACCATTGCTGCCCTAATGGGACAAGAGATTTGAGTGCCATCGGAATCCCCATGTAACACGGCTGTGTACCTAATGAAAAAGGCAATGGGGGTCATGGAGATTTATTCAAGATTTATGCGCCCTGAACAATGTAGTTGAGGCTGAGTTCCCATTGGTCTCAAACCCAGTCATAATATATGTAATGCTCCATCCAAAGTTAATATTTTACAGTAATTGATTTAAAGAATGCTTATTTTTCAATCCCATTCCATGAAGAGTCCCAAGATTTGACCTTGTTTACCTATCGCGGGATCAAGCTAAAACATACTTGTTTGCCCCTGGGGTACTGCAAGTCCCCCTCTGTCTTTAAATGAGTACTTCAGATGAACCTGTGAAATGTACAGTTTTACAGTACAGTGATACATTATGTGTACGACATTTTGGTGTGCAGTGAGAGATAATAAGGGTGTAAGAGAGACTCAATACAGTTGATGACAGTGTTGGCAGAAAAGGTTGCAAGGTCAGCAAAGAGAACATGCAATACTGTCAGGAAGAAGTATTATAAATAGGCCAGCTAATATCCCAAGAAGGAAAAAAGTGTCACCTGAAAGAGCAGAAACAATCATGAAAATCACAGACGGTGTGAGAATTACAGCAATGTTGGGACATTTGCAATTACTGCTGCAGGGCATGGGTCTTCAACTACAGCATGTATGTCAGACCACTTTTAAAAGGGCTCAGAAGGACAGAAGTCTAACAGTGACATAGCCTGGACAGGTGAAATTATAAATGCTTTCAAAGAATTAGGAATATCAATAAGCACAGCCCAGTGTTAGGGACCCGTGACTACAATGCAGAATTCTTTCTATTTTCCCATTCGAAAGGGGTAGTGATGACAGCAAGTCTCTCACGAAAGACGACAATGAGACACAAACCATTACCATTTTACAGTGGAATCTTAGATGCAGTAATGAGAAGTAATTACATATGCGAACAAGCATTGGCGGTAGCAGCCTTTGCGATTGAGCATTCTTCCAGCATAACCACGGGATGCACAGTCACATTATATGTTGAGCATGCTCTATTTGCCATCCTTGAAAAGCCCAAAAGCCCATTGACTACACTGAGGCCCTCTGAGTTTGAGGTAATTATATCCAACCCATCGATTAAAATTGTCAGGTGTCAAGTGATAGATCTGGCTACATTAATAACAGACCCAGTGAAGGAGGGGTATTACATGAATGACTGCATTAAGTATACTAAATACTATGATGAGATACCACAGGTTCAAGAAAATGCCCTAGGAGGAGGATAATCCTCTTCATTGACATGTCCTTGTCGAAAGACCAGAGCACGGGTGAACAACAGAGTGGGACAGCAGAAATAAAAGCGACACTAATTGACTGATTTGAGGTAGTGACAAGTGTGAGATTGCCATCACATTTCTCGGCACAGGCAGCAGAATTGATAATGCTGATTTTGACACGTGAAGCGCATGTGACATCAACAGTACATGCAGGACTGTCACAGTGGAAGAGGCGTGGCTTTTTACATGCAGACAGCACACCAGTGCAGCATGTGCGATTGGACAGGCTCATAGGCGCACTAAAACTCCCATCGGCCAACGCTGTATTGAAGTGCGCAGCACACACCTGAGGTGCAGACTTGATTTCTTGTGGTAATGAGGCCACCAAACTTGAAACTTAAAGAGCAGCATATTTGTCTGAAATATCTGATTTTGTGACTGCACTGAATAAATACACACATGCACGCAACAAGGTGATGAAAGAAGGTTTTAATACACTACCCATAGCCCATATTTTAGAACTACAGGGAAGAGCACCACCAGAAAAGCACCACCAGAAGAGCAAGAATTATGGAAACAAATCGGGTGCTCATTGTCTTCTGCAGATGCAATGTGGTGACAGGGAAGCACCGGGAAACCAGTTTTGCCCTTACGGCTGCTTACCATAGCACTATACCAACTGCATTACCCAGCACACACATCTAGAGAATGCCTTGCAGCATTGATTGCACAGGACTGGTCCGTCTCAAACCTTACCAAACAGGTCAAAAATTGCATCATAAACTGTTTGACATGCCAACAAGTTACTGCAGGACACACTTTGTGAACAGTGAGAGGAGCAATACCTTGTCCTTCTGGACCATTTCAGCATTTGCATGTAGATTATGTAGCTAAGCTCCAAATTCGTAACAGCTACAGGTACATACTAGTAGAGGTGTGTCCTTTTTCCTGGTGGATTGAAGCAGGTCCATCCATGCCTCCTAATGTCACATGTCCAGTGAAGTTCCTCATGCGTGAGGTCTTCCCAAGATAGGGAGTGTGTGAAGTACTCCAATCAAAATGGGCCGCATTTTGTAAATGAATTATTTGAGCACATTACAATCCTGCTGTTTATTATGCATACATTTTCGTCCAGTTATCACATGCAAGCAAACTGCATTAGCAAATGACTCAACGGCCTCCTAAAGGAGCGCATAACCAAGCTAAAAGTCACAGTGCTAAAGGAGTGCAATGGAGCCAGCCTTTTTTCATTATTTTCCAGCAAAAAATTGTTGGCAAAAAAGTGCTGTGAGAAAAATAAAACGGCTGATGAATGAACATAGAACCCTATTTGCATTAAACAATCATCCTTGCTCTGACCATCACCTGACTCCACATGAGCTGGTGAGGGGACTCCTAACGCGCACACCTCTTGTTCCTTCCACTCTAGCACACACTGGCACAGAGCATGTACCTACTGCACTTAGAATTTAAATGCATGATTATTTGATGGCTATGACAGAGAGTGTTACATTTATGTTGTGACAGATTTTTTTTTATAACACATTTTTATTGGTTTTTAAACATACATACAATACAAAAAACAGATCCCCCCACCCTCCCTCCCCTCAACACCCGGGTTGGTTCATTACTCCATTCCTGTCTTGCCGTTCAGCACTTTGCTTTCGGGGTCTGCATTTCTCACCATGTCCTGCATAGTGGTCGTGTCCATCTCTTTTCCTTTTTAACCGGCGGGGTCTACATCACATGGTCTTTCCACTTTCCCCAGATCTTGATGGCTTTTGCCGGGCACCCCCGTGCTGTATGGATTCTATGCTCTTTCGCTGCACATATGTCTATTTCGTTTGACCACTGGGCCACTGATGGGCTTTCCCGGGGCCCCCCATTTCTGTGCTATATCTCGTTTTATCAGGCCCATTGCAGTGGAGAGAAAAATACCCTCCCATTTATTTGGGATATTCTCATCTGGGGCCCCCAGTAACATTGTTGCAGGTTGTGGGATTATTGTGCGCCCCAGGGTTCTCGTTACCAGTTGACAGCATTGCATCCAGAAGGTCTTGATTTTAGGGCATTCCCAGAGAAGGTGGATGAAAGTGCCCTCCTTCCTCCGACATTTCAAACAGTTAGGGTCCTCTGCCCTTTCCCAGCAAAATAGGGCCCCTCGGGGGTAGTACACCCTGTGGAGTATCTTAAGTTGTACTAGTCTAATTCTGGACTCTATTGCGATTTCGCATGGGTGCATAAGTATTTGGATCCAGTCCTCTGGGTCAATGGGCCCCACGTCTCGCTCCCATTTATTTTTAAGACTGACCAAATCCGGAGTGGCGAACGCGTTAATCGCCTTGTACAGAATAGTGGTAACCTTCGCAGGAATGTGATTTGGCACTAAGTTGGTTCCAGAGGTGTGTAATCTGGTATGTCGTCAAGCTCTTGTATATGTGCATTAATGGCGTGTGTTAGTTGTAGGTAGTGGTAATGTTCTGCGGCAGATATTATGAATCTCTGCTGCAGGGTTTCGAATGGGAGGATGGAACCATCAGCAATAATGTCTCCTATTGTAGTTATCCCAGCCTCCACCCACCGGGTCCATGCAGCCAACTTCCGTACCTCCTTCAACCCAAAGTTGTGCCATAGTGGTTGTGCCATAGTGATCCTGTTCCCCCAGCCTATGTGGGTGTGTGCCTGCCTCCAGATCATCGCGATATGGGTGGACATCGTTTGTGCGGGGGGCCTGGTTAGGGTCTGGTATGGTGTTTCCAGTGGTGGGGCGCCTTGGATGATGGGTTCCTCCGCTCTAATGTGTGTTTGTTCGGGGTCTCCATGAAGGAGGTCATTAACTACATTTAGTTGACAGGCCCAGTAGTAGGACCTGAGGTCAGGGAGTCTTATGCCCCCCTCCCAGATGGATCGATGCAACGTGGTCAACGCGATTGGAGGCTGCCCGCCCTTCCATATCAGTTTCCTGACTAGGCGCTCTACTCGGTTAAATTCTGAGTTTGGTATGGCCAATGGGGCATTCTGCAGTACATAAAGGAAGCATGGAAGCGCCATCATTTTAAAGAGGGCCGATCTGCCCATGAGTGTGAGAGGAAGGAGCATCCAGTGCTGTACATCCCCGGTGAAGCGATCGATTAGTGGATGCAGGTTGTGTGCCACATATTCCGAGAGAGTCCCTGAGACCTATATGCCCAGATAGCGGAAGCCTCCCCTCTCCACCCGATATGGCACGCCCCGGGGAACTGCCAGGTCGTCACCCTTCACTGGGAACAGGACCAATTTACCCCAGTTAACTCTGAGTCCACTGAATTCCCCAAAAGTCGTCAACATTTGGGTTATGATTGGGCATGCGTGGTCTGGGTTGTTAGAGATAGAGTAGCAGGTAATCAGCATATAGGGATACCCTGTCCTCTCGTCCGTCTGGCCAGCAAAAGCTCGACCATGTAGTAACCTGTCGGAGCCATTGGGCAAGCAGTTCGATCGCTAGGGCGAATGGAAGGGGGGAATAGAGGACTGTTAGGCAGAAACCTGTGCAGTTCCCTCTGGGACCACTGCAAAAGATTTAAGACTACAGGTGTTTGGCAGTAAACCCACTTGGTAGCAGTCTGTACCACACAGATTCACTTGGTAGCTGTGGCTGAGCAGTCAGACTTCCCTCAAGAAGAGTTAGGCAGTATACAGAGTATTCACAATAGGTCAAGAGAACACAATAGAACAAGTAAACGCTGACCAGGGCTTGGTGTAAAAGAAATATAATTATTTATTTAAAACCACATCTAGAAAAACACACAGGCACTAATAGTAAGCAATTCAAAAACACAGTCACTAAAAGATATACACTCCCTTAAAAGAATATTAGACAAGTCTTAAGTAAAGCCCCACTTATTTTCAGACAGCGGTGAGCGCTTAACGTAGATGGCACTCTAAAAGTTCATTTTTGAAAGGGAGAGAAAAGCAGAGAATGAGTTGAAACAGATCCCAACACTTTTACAAGAACATAACAAAAGAGGAAGGCAAAGTAAAACCGTGAAGTTAGAGTTCAGTAGGCCGGATCCACTTTAAGAGGATCAAACGAAATGTGTCCAAGGTCACATGGTTGCAGTGCACAAAAGTCTTGTAACGGTTCAAAAAGGAGTTCGACCAAAGAAAGGGACCAGTTAGAGGGTCAAGGCGGCCAGCCCAGTCCAGAAGGTTAAGGGGTTATTATTACCTTGTAGCAATCTTTAGAAAGGGAGGCCTGGCGGACGCGGTACCTTAAAGTGGTGAGAACACTCCAGCGGGGGCAGTTGTTCCTGGCAGCGGATGCAAGTCGGTGCTTCGTCCGGGGGAAGGGAGGATCGCGTCGTGGAGGAAGACAGGAGTCCGTTGCACTGCCAGGGAAGAAACCAGCCGCGGAGTTTCTCAGGCACAAGGAGCGGTCCGTTGATTCGCGGTTCAGTGGTGAGTGGCTATCCGGCCGCCGGGGTGCTTGGCACAGGCAGTTTGACCACAAACCGGTCTGGGGTGCGAAAAAGGAAGGTAAAACTGGTTGTGCCCACCAGTCAGGGGAAGAAGCCTCTCCAGCCGGGAGATCCTCTCTGTCGTCGGGAAGTGGTGAGTCGGTTCCGCAGGGTTCCACTGGTGGTGTCGTCGTGGTAGGTCGGCTCAGCTTCTCCCTCGTCGGATTCTCAGGTCCTGTGGCGACTTCTGAAGTTCCAGTCCCCAAAGCCCTGCTTTTATGCAGCATACCCCCATTTACTCAGCCTAGCTGTCAATCAAACATGCTACGTAGTGAGCCGGCCGGCTCACCACTTGGGGAATCACACAAGAGTGCGACTTGAGTTACCAAGGTAACTCAGTCCAGGGTGCCTAAACCCCCTCCCACTCCCCCTGTGGTACCCAGACAGAGTGGCACCACTTTTGGAGGCTTCTGTGGAGAAGCCCGCCAAAAAGTGGAACAAAGGGCTCGACTTGGGTTGGAGTCACAGAAGAGAACACAAACGCCATTTTAGAATCGAATCCTGGCAAAAAATACCAACCAGCGAATTAATATTAATTAAATAAACCGGCGGTATGTTCGAGGCTATGAGATTTAAATAATTAAAGTTGGTAGCCTCGAACAATGGGAAAATCCCATAGGAAAATATTTGCTGTCGAATATAACAAGTAGTTTCCACTGCCACCAGCCAAAACTCGATCAGGGGGGACGGAGACGTGCCCCCTCGACTAACAGACCCCAGGGCAATCGAATTGCCCCGACCAGTACGTCCACAATATGATGGTTTGTACTGGTTTCTGTTAATAATTTGGGACTAGTAAAGCCAATGGTGACTTTGCATGCCCTGGGAGACAGTAGTCAGTCCCAGCGTATGGAGTCTATGGTGGGGTGTCACTATGAAACCCCTGTGTTACTGCACGGCGGATGCTGTGTAACACACATAGTAAAAACACATGAGACCCTATGGAGTAATGGACCCCATAGCCCATAAAACACATTACCAGTCAAAGGAACACCATAAATCATGTCCAAGAGTGGGAGAAAAAGAGTCTCACTCTTGGCAGGAGGAAAAAACAAACTCCATAAATCCAGCAAAGCTGCTGAGGGACTCACTAAGTTAGGAAATTCAGCCTAAAGAGAGAATTCTCCCTAACACTCGCCCCCCCCCCCCAGACTAAGGGACAGGAGGATTTAATCCACTCCCGGATGAATCTCATACCTCTAGTTGATGACATACATCCTAGAGAGACCATCAGCATTTTGGTGGTGACACCCTAACCTGTGCTCAATGCTGAAATCAAACCCTTGCAGGCAGATTGACCATCTCAATAGTTTTGGGTTTTCCCCTTTCATTTGCATTAACCATCTCAAGGGTTGGTGGTCAGTCTGAATGACAAAAGTAGAACCATACAAGTATGGCCTAAACTTCTTCAGAGCACACACAATAGCAAAACACTCTCGTTCAATGGTTGCCCACCTTGTTTCAGGATCCTTCAGTTTTCTACTGATGAAGCAAATGGGGTGTTCCCTACCTTTCCCATCCAGTTGACTGAGGACTGCACCTATTCCTACATTTGAAGCATCTGTTTGCACAATGAAAGTTTGGTGATAGTCAGGAGCTCTGAGTACTGGGGCTTGGCAAAGAGCCTTTTTCAGGGTTTCAAAGGCCTGATTGCATTCCTCATTCCACCTAACCTTTTTAGGGAATTTAGGAGAGGAGATGACATTCAGTGGAGAAGTTATGGACCCATAGTTCTCAATGAAATTCCTGTAATACCCAGTGAGACCTAAGAAGGCTCTCACCTGGGTCTGAGTAGTAGGTGTTGTCCAATTTTGCACAGCTTCAATCTCACTGAGCAAAGGCCTTATTTCTCCACCTCCTACCTCATGTCCAAGGAAGACCACGTTACTCTGTCCAATCTGGCATTTACTTGCCTTTATGGTCAGATTGGCCTTTCCAAGAGCCTGCAAAACATATCTCAGGTGGTCCACATGTTCTTCCCAGGAATTGCTGAACACTGCTATGTCATCCAAGTATGCCATGCAGAAGTCCTCCATTCCATTCAGAACCTGGTTTACCATCCTTTGAAACGTAGCAGGTGCATTTTTCAATCCGAAAGGCATAACCTTAAACTGGTATAAGCCAACTGGGGTAGAAAATGCAGTTTTCACCTTGGCATTGTCTGTCAGGGCTATTTGCCAATAGCCTGACGTCAAGTCAAATGTGCTGAGGAACTTGGCTGCACCAAGTCTATCCACCAACTAATCTGTCCTCGGCAAAGGGTGGGCATCAGTCTTAGTGACTGCATTAAGAGCTCTGTAATCCACACATAATCTAAGTTCTGTAGATCCTGCCTTTGGTACTAACACAACTGGGCTAGACCATGGACTAGTAGAGGGCTCTATTACCCCGAGATCAAGCATCTTGTTGACCTCACCTTTGATATGGGTTCTTACATTTTCTGACATTCTATATCCTCTGCTTTTGACTGGCAGACAGTCACCAGTGAGTATGTCATGCTGTCCCCAAGGGGTCAAGCATGGTGAAAGTGAGAACAGAGAGGCAAACTGATTTAACATAGATTTGCACTCTTCCTGTTGCTCAGGTGTCAGATTTGAAGAGAGATTTGCTCCTTCAATCTTTTTGTCTAAAGGTAGGCCTCTGAGGAGATCAGGAAGAGCTTCACTCTCTTCTTCTTCCTCTGATGATGCTAGAAGCAAAGCTCCTACATCAGATCTGGAGACATACGCTTTTAGCCTGTTGGTGTGGAAGACTGTTGAAGCCTCCTAGGGGTTGCCCAAGTCCACCAGATAGTTGACCTCTCCAAGTTTACCCACAACTTTGAAGGGTCCCATCCATTTGTCTTGCAAGGCCCTCTGCCTTGTTGGAATCATAACGAGAACTAGCTGGTCCTGAGTAAACTCAACCATGTTAGCCTTTTGGTCATGCCAGTGCTTGACCAATGCTTGTCCAGCTTTCAAGTTATCACTTGCTTCTGCCATCATTTGTGACATTCTCCTCCGGAGACCTAGCACATAGTCAGTCACTCTGACTGGCTTGGGGAAGGAGCACTCTCCAACCCCTCCTTGATCAAGGCCAATGGACCTCTGACCGGATGACCATAAAGAAGTTCAAAGGGAGAATAACCTACTCTCTCTTGAGGGACTTCTCTATAAGCAAAGAGAAGGCATGGTAGTAGAAGGTCCCACTTTCTTTTAAGGGGGTCCTCTAAAGCACCTATCATGCTCTTCATGGTTCTGTTGAACCTTTCAACCAACCCATTTGTCTTAGGGTGGTATGCGGTTGAGAACTTGTAAGTAACTCCGCAGGTTTTCCACATGGCCTTCATGTAGTGGGACATAAAATTTGACCCCCTGTCAGGGATTACTTCCTTGGGAAACCCAACCCTGGTAAAAATACCAAGGAGGGCCCTAGCCACAGCCGAAGCTGTAACAGTCCTCATAGGAATTGCCTCAGGGTATCTAGTAGCATGGTCTACTACAACAAGTATAAACCTGTTGCCTGAGGAAGTTGGAGGATCAAGGGGACCAACAATGTCAATCCCTACTCTCTCAAATGGGACTCCCACTACAGGGAGAGGCACTAAAGGTGCCACATTCTTGTAGCCAACCTTACCAGAAGTCTGGCAGGTGTGGCAGCTCCTGCAGTATTTGTCTACTTCAGCCCTCATCTTTGGCCAATAAAAGTAGAGTGAGAGCCTTTCCTTAGTCTTCTTGAAACTCAAGTGACCAGCCAAAGGAATCGCATGGGCTAACTGCAAGAACTGTGGTCTGTTCTCTTGGGGTACTACAAGTCGTTTGTTGTCCCCAGGTGCAGACTCCGTTGGTTCACTGTAGAAGAGGCCATCTTCCCAGTGTAACCTATATTTCCCAGGCTCTTGCCCTTCAGCCTGAGCATCTGCCTGGTGGCGAAGACCTTCCAGAGTTGGACATTCTCTCTGTCCCTTACTGAAGTCTGCCCGGTTGGGTCCACCTTCTGCCAGTAAAGACTGCAGCTCAGGATGGTCAACTGGATCCAGATCTCCAATGAGTTCCTGGCCTTCCACTAGCTCTTCTTCAGAGTCTAGTTCAACCACACAGGGTTGTACCTCCCTCTCAGCCTCAGCTGAAGGGGGAGTTACTGGTGTAACTTTGGACAACCTAGGGGAAGTCCTTGTTGGCTGCACTGGAGTGCTGGCTGTGAGGTTCTTTTTAGAAGTTTTAGGTTTCCCTTTTTCTTCTAGTTTCATAGAGACAGCAGCTGACATCTCCAGTGGAGCAGGAGTGATCTCTTTCTTCATCATCTCCTTGGGAGTACCTCTCATGGTTCTCTCCCTTGCAGGTCTGGTGAGCTCCTGTAACCTTTTACTAGGAGGTCTGGGGGTATGAGACACTACTCCAAGAGTTTTCAAGTCATTACCCAGCAGAACCCTTCCTGGCACCTCACTTTGTATGCTGACAGGTATCTTCACAGTCATGTCATTACACTGGATGAGAACTGGTAATTGGGGAAGCATCTGCACAGGCCCCCCAGCTAACTTGGTGAGGCGTTTGGGTGCCTTAGCAACATCCTCAGCCTGAAAAAACGATTTGTCCACCACAGTTATGCTGGCCCCAGTGTCCCTAATGGCAGGAGTCTCCTGACCATTCACCTGGACACTGTCCTTATAATACTCTTTAGTATTATCTGGGATAGAATTATAGACATCTAAGTTCTTTTGTTCCCACAGACCCAGAGACACTAAAGAAACACTGGCTGAGACTCCAATGGGTTCATCAGCCAGTAATAGAAAGTTTCCACTTGCCATTTGGACTTCCTCCTCTGGAGCGAAGGCTAAGGAGACTGGTTGGGCCCCTGAAGATTTACCCTTACATCTGGGATCTCCTTTCACATGGTCAGTAGAGCCACAAACAAATCATTTACCAAATGCTTCTTTCTGGAATGGTGGCTTGTTCTGACCTCCTTCTGGTTTGGCACCAGGAGGTACACTAGCCTGATTTGGTTTCCCTGGTGGCTTACCCTTTTGGTTTTGTTTGGGGCCCTCTTTGGAATTGGAATTATTAGAATTCTCTTTGGAGTCCTTTTTTGGCTGTTTTCCCTCATCCTTTTTCTGAGTAGCCCCAGAATCCTTGTGAGTGGCCCTGTTGGCAACCCACAAGTCAGCAGCCTTAGCTAACTTCCTGGAATCTAATTCCTTTAAATCAGCCAAGTGCTGTCTGAGCTCAGGAGAGCAGGCATCATAAATTGACTCCAACATTACAAGATTCTTCATTCCTTCATAAGTGTTAAATCTGTAATCCTTAATCCATCCCTCTAAGTTTTTCAAACTTTCACTCACCCAGGTAGCCCAAGGGGTACCATCATGCTTTTTGAGGGTCCTAAACCTCTTAGTGTACTGGGAAGGGGTCTTCCCAAATCTAGCTATCAAAGCTAGTTTCACACATTCGTAATCCTTCTTATCCACCTCCCCCAACTCCATTACCACATCAGTTGCAACAGGGGGAAGCCTAGAGAACAACCAGGGAAGTAACTCATTCCCTGTGATGTCCTGGAGTCCATGATTGTACTCAAACATTTCAACCAATCCAACACATCCAATCTAGGTTCATACATACCCACTAATTTCTTAGGCATCCGGGTTCTTTTGGGACTGTAACTCCTAGAAGAACCAGAGGAGAGAGAAGCATTTTCCACAGACAACTTTTTCATTTCTAGTTCATGATTAAGCTCTATTTCTCGGAGTCTTAATTCAGCTTGCTTCTGCTCAGCCTGGGCATTCATTGTTCTGAACTCTAGCTCTTGGTTTCTTTCAGATTGGGCAATAAAACGTTTGTACTCTAATTCAAGCTTCATTTTTTCAAGTTCAAAATAAGCAGGGTTACATTGGGACCTGGTATAGGCCCAGTAGGTACAGTAGGTAAGGCAGACAGAGGCTCAGAGTGGCTAACTTCATTAGGTTCACTTTCCTCTTCTGACTCATTATCAAGACTTTGATTTAGATCAATACCATCACTGTTTTCTACATTTGCTGGGGGGGGAGATTCCTCTGTACCACCCAGACTTTGGTTTTCTAACAATCTTTCTATAAGTTCCATTTTCTTGCCCTTCTCAGAGAGGTTCTTATGTCTACACAATACTTTTAAGCAATCAGCAGTTTTGGCAGACAATGATTCTAGGGTATAACTCTCCATAGCAAACATAGTTAGAAAATCTGCTTATTAGTTCTAAACTCTGTGGTTAGTTGTCCTAAAGTGTTCAACAAGCACTCTAAAGTGTATACTCAATACAAATCCCACCGCTGTACACCAGTGTTAGGCAGATACCTGTGCAGTTCCCTCTGGGACCACTGCAAAAGATTTAAGACTACAGGTGTTTGGCAGTAAACCCACTTGGTAACAGTCTATACCACACAGATTCACTTGGTAGCTTTGGCTGAGCAGTCAGACTTCCCTCAAGAAGAGTTAGGCAGTATACAGAGTATTCACAATAGGTCAAGAGAACACAATAGAACAAGTAAACGCTGACCAGGGCTTGGTGTATAAGAGATATAATTATTTATCTAAAACCACATCTAGAAAAACACACAGGCACTAATAGTAAGCAATTCAATAACACGGTCACTAAAAGATATACACTCCCTTAAAAGAATATTAGACAATTCTTAAGTAAAGCCCCACTTATTTTCAGACAGCGGTGAGCGCTTAACGTAGATGGCACTCTAATAGTTCGTTTTTAAAAGGGAGAGAAAAGCAGAGAATGAGTGAAACAGATCCCAACACTTTTACAAGAACATAACAAGAGAGGAAGGCAAAGTAAAACCGTGAAGTTAGAGTTCAGTAGGCTGGATCCACTTTAAGAGGATCAAACGAAATGTGTCCAAGGTCACACGGTTGCAGTGCACAAAAGTCTTGTAACGGTTCAAAAAGGAGTTCGACCAAAGAAAGTGACCAGTTAGAGGGTCAAGGCGGCCAGCCCAGTCCAGAAGGTTAAGGGGTTATTATTACCTTGTAGCAATCTTTAGAAAGGGAGGCCTGGCGGACGCGGTACCTTAAAGTGGTGAGAACACTCCAGCGGGGGCAGTTGTTCCTGGCAGCGGATGCAAGTCGGTGCTTCATCCGGGGGAAGAGAGGATCTCGTCGTGGAGGAAGACAGGAGTCTGTTGCACTGCCAGGGAAGAAACCAGCCGCGGAGTTTCTCAGGTACCAGGAGCGGTCCGTTGATTCGCGGTTCAATGGTGAGTGGCTATCCGGCCGCCGGTGTGCTTGGCACGGGCATTTCGACCACAAAGCGGTCTGGGGTGCGAAGAAGGAAGGTAAAACTGGTTGTGCCCACCAGTCAGGGGAAGAAGCCTCTCCAGCCGGGAGATCTTCTCTGTCGTCGGGAAGTGGTGAGTCGGTTCCGCAGGGCTCCACCGGTGGTGTCGTCGTGGTAGGTCGGCTCAGCTTCTCCCTCGTCGGATTCTCAGGTCCTGTGGCGACTTCTGAAGTTCCAGTCCTCAAAGCCCTGCTTTTATGCAGCATACCCTCATTCACTCAGCCTAGCTGCCAATCAAACATGCTACGTGGTGAGACGGCCGGCTCACCACTTGGGCCAATCACACAAGAGTGCGGCTTGAGTTACCAAGGTTACTCAGTCCAGGGTGCCTAAACCCCCTCCCACACCACCTGTGGTACCCAGACAGAGTGGCACCACTTTTGGAGGCTTCTGTGGAGAAGCCCGCCAAAAAGTGGAACAAAGGGCTTGACTTGGGTGGGAGTCACAGAAGAGAACACAAACGCCATTTTAGAATCGAAACCTGGAAAAAATACCAACCGGCGAATTAATATTAATTAAATAAACCGGCGGTATGTTCGAGGCTATGAGAATTAAATAATTTAAAAAAAATCCCATAGGAAAATATTCACGGTCGAATATAACAAGTAGTTTCCACTGCCACCAGCCAAAACTTGATCAGGGGGGACAGAGACGTGCCCCTTCGACTAACAGACCCCGGGGCAATTGAATTCCCCCGACCAGTATGTCCACAATATGATGGTTTGTACTGGTTTCTGTTAATAATTTGGGACTAGTAAAGCCAATGGTGACTTTACATGCCCTGGGAGACAGTAGTCAGTCCCAGGGTATGGAGTCTATGGTGGGGTGTCACTATGACACCCCTGTGTTACTGCACGGAGGGTGCTGTGTAACACACATAGTAAAAACACATGAGACCCTATGGAGTAAACGACCCCATAGCCCATAAAACACATAAGCAGTCAAAGGAACACCATAAATCATGTCCAAGAGTGGGAGAAAAAGAGTCTCACTCTTGGCAGGAGGAAAAAACAAACTCCAGAAATCCAGCAAAGCCGCTGGGGGACTCACTAGGTTAGGAAATTCAGCCTAAAGAGAGAATTCTCCCTAACAAGGACAGCCCTGTCGGGTGCCTCTGCCCAGTGGGAAGGTCCCAGAGGTCCAGCCATTTACCCTGACCACAGCCATTGGTGCCTCGTATAGCAGCTGAACCCAGCTGAGAAACGTTTCACCAATGCCCATGTGTCTCATTATCGCCCACAGGCTTTCCCACACCACCTAGTCGAACGCTTTCTCGAAATCAATTTCTAAAAGAGCAAGTGGCGTGTCAAGGCTCGGGGCTTTTTCCAGGAGTAAATGCAATCTGTGTAGGTTCATTCTGGTCGATCTTTGCGGCATAAAGCCGCACTGGTCCGGATGAAGCAGTGAGGATATGACCTGTTGAAGTCTATGGGCCAGTACCTTGGCCAGAATCTTTGCTTCGCTGTTAATAAGCGATATAGGCCTGTATGATGTGCACCAGTAAGGGGGCTTTCCTTGTTTGGGAATAACCACAATATTGGCCTTTCGTAGGTCCAACGGGAGGGTGCCCTGTTCTTTAGCCGCCAGGAATAGATCCCAGAGGGGGGCCGCCATCCTGTTGCTGCCCAGCTTCCTCCAGGTCTCAGCCGGGAAACCGTTAGGGCCCGGTGTCTTCCTGGATTGTAGCTGGGACATGGCCTCCATGATTTCAGCTTCATCCAGCTCCCTATCCAGATGTGTTTTCTGCTGCTCCGAGAGGTGTGGGAGCACAATCTCATCCAGAGGGGACGGATCTACCAGTGATGTAGGTGCGGCGTAGAGCGTGGCATAGAAATTAGCGAAAGCCTCCGCTATTTCCGGGTCTGTTTGGGCCGGTCCATTGGGGTCTTCTGTGATCTGCCTGACGTGCCTGTGCCCTTCCTCCCGACATTCCAGCGAGGCCAATAGTTTGCCGGCTTTGTCGCTGTGTTCATAGATTCTGGTCCTCAACTCCCTATGCGCTTGCTTTGCGTTATCTAGCGCTGTATTGTGAAGGTTTGCTCTGGCCTTCACGAGGGAGCGGTGGGTGTCAGGGGTGGGGTTGGAGACATATCTATTTTCCCATTCCTTTATGGCTTCCTCTGCTTCCATAACTTTCCTATGGTGTTCTCTCCTTTTATTACACATCCAGGCCGTTATTTCCCCTCTAAGTACCGCCTTATGAGCTTCCCATAATGTCAACGGATCCTCTACAGAACCCGCGTTTATTTCAAAGAATTTGTTGGATTTTTCAGTGATGTGTTCCACGAATTCTGGAAGGCCTAGATAATAATTATTTAGCCGCCAAGTCCTGGGAGGCAGGGGTCTATCTGTCTGGAGCAGTACCTCCAGGGGAGAGAGGTCAGATATGCTGCAGGGAAGGAGTTCTGCCGCTTTTACCCTATACGCTTCGGGAGTCGGAAGGAAGAAGTAATCCAGCCCGGACAGGGACGCGTGGGCTCCCGAGTGAAAGGAAAAGCCCTGGTCTGTGGGGTGGAGGTCTCTCCACAGGTCACTGAAGCCTAGAGCTGGTCGCTAGCCGCGTGGGCTTGTTTGAGTTTCGGTTCCGTATGTGAGTCCGGTCCCGTGTATTACACATAACATCATTAAAGTCCCCCCAAGGATCCATAGATCAGGCTGTTGTTGCGCCATCAATGCCATGACATCCCTCAAGAGAGCATCCCCCAGCCCCGGTGGGGAGTATATCGCTAGAATAGCCACCACCTCCGGCCACAGTGTGCCTCTAAGTAGCACGAAGCGGCCGCTGGGGTCTAGTTCTACCGCCGTCAGTGCAAAGGGGAGCCATTTGTGTAAGAGGATCAAGACACCCCAGGAACCCATCGTGTACCCTGCATGATAAGCTAATCGATAGTTGGTCCTGCGGAAGAATCGGCAGGTCGAACCCGCTAGGTGCGTCTCCGTCAGAAGAGCCATGTCAGGGGAACGCCTGTTAAGAAATTGCATTATAAGCCGACGCTTAATACTTGAGCCCATGCCATTTACGTTCCATGTGAGGATCCTTAGGGATCTATGACGTTCATTAACTACCGTTGGGGCATGCACGTCTCCACCTTTGAAGCCATTATGTTGTTGTGTGGCCATTTCTGTCTAGGAATCTAGGTTGCTGTGCCAGATGCGTGTGTGATATATATGACTGTGAGAGTACAGTGGTCGTGCCCGGTGGGGGCATGGGTATTGGGCATGATGTGCTTTGCGGTCTCTTGGTGAAAATTAGAGTGGTGTAACATCCCGGAAAATTTCGAACATATAACAACTCCCCGTCCCCCCTTTCCATACTCCTCCGCAACATGAAGTATCTGTTGCCCAAACTCTACTGGCGCTGAAAAACTATGTCGCCAGATCAACTTGATATAAACTGTTATTACTTTCCCACTGAATTACTACTCCTTCCTGGGTCAAGTGTCTGGAGTCGGGGGCATGGCGTTCGCCGATGGCACGGTGTGTTGATTATGATTACATACAATGCGTTCGAACATTCATGCATAGGCGGCGGTGACCCCTTTCTGGTAACAGTCCAAGCAAGGTGCTTGTCACAGGTGCCTGCCTAGAAGGCAGTCGGTCAGCGTGCTCTTTTGATGTTTCCTTCCGTTGTTTCATTTGGCCAATTTCTTTGTTAACCACGCTAGGGTTTTGGGGCCCCCATTTGGTTAATTCTGATTCTCCGGTACAGGTTGTCGGGCGGGTCTTTCCTCCCCTGGTCTCGGTCTCGGTCTGCCCCTGCGATTTTGATCGGCCCTGGTCCAGTCTCCTCCAATGTGGGTCTCCGCTCATCTCCATGCCTCTTGTGGATCAGTGAAGTGGACTGTCTTTCCTTCATGTTGGATCTTCAGCTGTGCTGGGAACAGCAGCCCATATTTCACATTCATAGAATGGAGCTTCCTTTTCAAGTGTTCAAAGAACTGTCTGGCCTTCTGAACTTTGCAGGTGTAGTCCGGAAAGAAGGCGATCCTGGATCCATTATATGTCACCGTCCCTTGTGTTCTGGCCATCTGTAGGATGGCGTCTCTGTCGTGATAATTAAGAATTTTTGCGATAATTGTCCTTGGGGGTGCCCCTGGGGTTGGGCGACCTGTGGGCAAGCGATGTGCACGTTCCACCGAGAAGACGTTCGAGAAGGTTTTCGGCGCAAAGAGATCTACCAGCCATTCCTCCAGGAAGAGTTCCATGCTGGGACCCTCAGTGCGCTCTGGCAGGCCTAAAATGCTAATGTTGTTGCGTCGGGACCTGCCTTCTCCCTCCTCCACTCGGGCTTCCAAGGTTTTCAGGCTGTTCAGTGTTTGTGTGAGTTGCTGGTGCACACCGCCTAGGTCGTCCTCCATGCTAGATATTCGTTGCTCTGCTTCTCCCGTCCAGGATGAGAGTTTCTGGAGGTCATGGCGAAGGAACGAGACCTCGGCGGAGATAGTGTCCATTTTTTGCTCCATTGAGGAGCGCGAACTGGCGATTGCGGCCATCACGTCCTTTAGTGACAGGGGTTCTTCCAGTGGAGGGGGGTCGCCCCAGGGTCCTCCACGTTTGGTGCTGGCTGTGTGCTCATGGCGTATTGATCCATGGTGCTTTGCATCATGGTTTTCTTGTTTCTTTCCTTGCCCATGATGTAGAATCCCGCAGGAATGTGAATGTGAGGACTAAGGGTGGACTTGCCTCTCGCGGCATTGTCTGGGACTCCACTTGTGACTGAATTGCCCCTGCTACATTACTGCCATATCACAGTTTGCGCGACTGCAGCTTCAGCCTCCCCAGGGCTCGGAAAGGTTGTGGTTGTTGATCAGGGTCATAAACGATTGTCTGTGAGGAGCACTTCTGTGCTGCGGGTCTTCCACCCGTCGTTTTGTCTGGTCATTCTGTATGTTGATTGAGCACTCCCCAGTGTTTATGCTTTGGATCCCTGGCGGCCTGTCCTCCTCCGAGAGGTCGCCAACGGGGGGGGGGGACCAGGGGAGGACGTGTCACCGTGCACCCCCTCTGCGGTTGTTTGTAGATCCGGGTGTGTGGGTATTCCCGAGGACCGCCGCAGGTCTTTTCTCCACTGCGGGGCCACCAGCGCCCGCAATCCGGTGGTTAGTGCGTGGTGCTGGGTAGGGTGGCATCACCGTACAAGATGTGTGGGGAGGTCGACCCGCTTTGGGCCCTATCCACTCGTTCTTTTTATCTTAGTTTGTTTAGTAGGCTGTTTAGGGAGATGCCTGCTCAGTGTTGGGGGCTTGGACCTTTCCACCTCGGTTGCCTCCTGGCTGCGCATCTCAGGTCACCCGCGCTGCCTGTGTTATTGGTCTAGGCAGCCCTGTCGCTAGTGAGTGTCCCGCTTCGTTGTTCCTCCCTGGAAGTTCCCACTGCCGCGTTGGTGTGCTCGGGGCTTCCCTCGCAGCAGCTCACCAGTCACGGGCCGTCACACAGGGATTCCCTCTGGGCCGCGGGCGTCCCTCCAGGGGCCTCTCCCCTCTGGTCGTCGGCCCCCGGGGCGGATCTTACGATCGGGTCGGCGTAGCGGGTAGATCGGGTCCGCTCACCGTCCCCGTCCAGGCTTCTCGTCCGTGGGTGGCCCCGGTCGATATCACCAGCCGGGGTCCGCCGCATCCAAGGATTGCCACAGGTCGGGATGGCAAACAAAGAAGGCTCCAACCACAGATATCGGGATGGCAACGCCCTCCCAGGCCCCTCCAAGGGTTTTTTTTTAGTCTTTTAGAATGACGGCTGGTTCAACAGGTTGGGATCACGGGCGGGCACCTTCCGGCCTTTGCTGTGTTTTAGCGCGTCTCAGATGCGGCAGCCATCTTTGTTTGCTGTCAGAGGTCCCACTCTGCTGATTTCAAGACCCGATATTTTGCTCCTCACACAGCGGATTCGGTCCACTTCTCTGTCGTATGCTGCCACTGGGTCCACTGCACGAAAATATCTTTTTTTTGTGGAATCATCTTCCCAAATCAAAGGATATTAGCAGGATATTTCGGGCAGCCACGGGAGCACCTAGGAATCACATCTCCATTGCGTGCTCACTGGCCACGCCCCCTCATGTTTTGACATCTTTGAGTGCGGCAGGGGAGTCAAAGAAGATTGATGAAGCTACTTAACAAACTGATCCGGCAACAATACTAAAGCCCTTAGTGTTATTCCCAGGGTCCTCTGTAGAAGTTTTTGTAGACTTGGCATCATCCCCGTTTCAACTGACCCTGGTGGTGGAGGAAATTACACCAACAGCAGTGAAGCTCCAGTGAAGGTGAGCCTGGATCCACCTCAGGGATGTCAAGATCTACAAAGGAGAGACCCCCCCGCCAGGCCCCCAGAGTGTGAAGGTGATGAAGAAACAAGAAGAGTCCAGACAACGTCCATGGCAAGGGCTAATCAGTAGCAAGATGAATAAAGAGGTTGATCTCCTTAGAGACACTCAAAGAATAGAGCAAGTATTCCTATAGGGACAGTTGAATGTAAACAAAGCATGATATTTGAACTTTGGAAGAAGAGAAAGTAGTCAATGCTTCCTCTGACAACTATATGTTTTATGGTTTTATCTAATTTAATGAGCACATCCTTTTTTAGGAGTGTGGAAGTTTAGCCTCGCAGTGACACTCTTCAATGTAAAAGCCTATTTTATTTTATTATTTATTTATTTTAATTAGTCAAAATTACTTTTACAAATCATTAACACAAAAAACACACAACAATACTTATTTATACAATCACATCATAAGATCATAAAATATCCTAACGCCCAGTTTAAAATCTTGCAAAATAATATAAAATAATGTTAGTCCACTTAATTATAGTCCTCAATAAGAGGAAGCATCCTAAAATAGTTAGCAAACTGCCCGTTGTCAATACAAAAACCCCTATACATATACACAGTAGACAGATAGATGCAGTAAAGTACAGTTTTGAAGAGTCAGCGTATGTGCAACTATGCAATGTGTGAATACATACTTAACTGTATTAGATTTTGCTGTAAAGCAAAACTGTATGCTCTCCACACTGCACTAATGGTGCTCTAGTATCATCTGCAAATATGAAAATGTGTAAATAAGGTGCAATCAAGGATATCAGAACCCAATCAATTAAATTAAATTTTTGCAAAATGGACCATGTGCAAATGCTCCATATTGATCTACAAGTTTGTTGGATGGTCGGGTGTAAGCAGCAAGCAGACTTTTGTACAACATTGCCATCAACATCCAAATAAATTAGTTCCAATGTCCATTAACTTTCATATTTGCTTCCAGACCCTAAAGAGAGCAGGGTGTACTGAGACTGAGGGGGAATTCAAACAATAGTCGTCCGATTTTATAAATGTGTAGTCATTAACAAATTTCTCAAAGGCACACATATAGAAGGTACTCAGGATTGTGCACTCTGTAAACAGATGTTTAGATGTTACCAAAGTGCCATAACATTTATAGATGCAGCAATGTCTTGCTTTTTCATTTGAGAGCCCAGAACTGACAACAGTGGAAGTTGATTGATTCGTAGGCACAACATGAGCGTACATGAGCATACATGAGCGTATGTAATGCAGGACTGGGACTCAAAGTAATATACGGTTTAGAACTTTAGAGCATGTGCACCACTCTAGACAGAAGACTACGACTTTTTAGGGTGGAAATATAGTCATAATTTTTGTTCCAATACCATATGTCAAATTCGACTATGAACTAAGCTTTTAGAACTTGATAACTGCCCTTTGTGTTCCAATTTGGGTACCTATTTATCATCTGAAATGTGGTCATCACCAGGTCATCAAAGGTATCAGACTGTTGCGGTCAATTACGTGGTCACACCCAACTCATGGAGTTCCTTTCCCCACAATGAATGTGTCGCACAATAAAGCACTTTGAGTTTTTGTTTGTTTCACTTTTGTAAGGCCTCCAACCCGTCTCGCACCCAACCCCAACAAGTACCCGGTGCCACAATGGAAGCCGCTATCTATTCAAAATCTATATATTTATTCATTAATTTCAACCAAATATCACAAATAGATTAACATCAGCCAACAATGTTGTGGCAACACAAAAAAAGACTTCTGTACAGGCACCAACAAAGAGATATGCAGTCACAATTGATTAGATGTAATATGATACCTTTCCTCCCAGCAACCCTCACCCTCCAAACATCAATTAGACTTGACTCCTCTGAATGGAAGGCAGTGGTAGGGAGTGGGAGCACAATGGGAACATTGGATTTTGGGATTTTGTAATTACAGAAACAATATGGGAGACAGAAAAGCATGGGAAAATATGTTTTGCTACACCTAACAAGAACAGGCAGGGCTTTGGGGTTTTGGTCAGAGCACAATGGGAAACTTGGTTTTGGTGTATTAAGCACAGCTGCATTGAGAAAGAAAAGCACATGGGGAAATTCATGTTTATACCCTGCGCAAACACGTGGAAACAGGGCTTTGGGATACATTCTTTGGGCAAATCTTTATGTCTATACCTGCACACAACACACTGGGAAGAGTTTGTTAGTTTCGTATGCCAACAAACACCACCCATGATTTCTATAGGGAAATTAATTTAATATGGTTAAATATGCTAGGGATCTACACAGACAAGGAGGATCTTTTTCTATGGGGAATAACTAAAACAATGCTTGAAAAATATAGGGCCTACACAATCTATGTCTTTGGGGTGATCATACTTAAAGGAGAGGCCTGGAACCAGGCATCAGGGAGCATCAGGGCACCGCAGGGACAGCAGTCAGTAAAGGACCTCCTCTCTTTCCTCCAAGGGGTCCAGTCAGCTTCTATGCCTCCTGGCTCCTGTCTCCACTGCAAGATTTAGGCCTCTCTGCTGGGATGATTTTTGCCAGATTTTAGCAGCAGGTTGCCTCTCGGAATTATTGGAAGAAGTCCAGTTCTAATGCAAACAAATCTACTTATAGGGCAAATGACATCACCAACTTATCATGATTCTCACAAAAGGGATTGGTTGATTATCACTACCCACATCCCACCTGTGTGCTGATAGGACAAGGGGATGGGGGAGTGATTTGGGACAGCTGTGGGAGGAGAAAGCTTCATCATCCCACCTTGACAGCTGGGCTCGGTCTGCTTTAGGACACAGAAAATCTCTCAACATGGCAAGTAGCCTACATTTTCAAATCTTTACATGTATGAATATATTTTTAAGAACTACATTTTAAGGCAAGTCTGAAATCTACACGCCCTTCCTCTGCAGAGATTCAGTGTTTCTTCATTTACTCAGGAGCCATATCAGTGAAAAATATGTCACTTTACAGTCTGCATATTAATTATTACCGGCATGCTGATCCCAACTTTCACATCTCTTGGAATTAAGTGAAGGCCCAAATCACATTTTCCTTATTAATTTTAGTTCTGTTTATCACACCAACATTTTTTTAACATGGTTAAAAGGGGTTGACTGTCACCTTTAATAAAAACCTGGAATGAACATTGTGGCATGTACGCTGCCTATTTTATGTGATAAAATATATTTCTCCCATTTAGTCAAACTGCAGACTCACAGGTCTCTTTCACTCCTGCCCCGACCTTTTTTAAAGTTTCATTTTTCTTTAGGCATATGACTCTCAGGGCCTGGTCCGTTTTTAGGTTCTGCCTCCCCCTTCAATGCCTGATGGCCACACTAATGGACTTTTTATGGGACAAGTGCTGCCAAAAGAGACATGGCTTCATCTGATATTCACCAGGTTTTCGATCTAAGCCATGTAATTCTTTCTTGTAATTTTAAGAAATGGTTCTGATTGATGATGACAACCAGGCCTGTCTTCAGGACAAAAGAGGGGAGGTCCTGGAGCTTAGTTTCATTTTGGGAGAAATCACTGTCCCTGTACCCTACAGCAAATAGCCTTTAATCCTGCACATAATTGTAATTTTACACAGCATCTAATAAGGCTTTCACAGTTTCCACATGCACGAGTGTCACTTATAAATTGTCCCTATGACTACGGCTGTTAGATGAGGACATCATATTCACACTTTCAAAGTCCAGTGAGCATTTTACTTAGCATATTGTCAAATTAGATGGAAAAAAACGAAAATGATATTATTTCATTTATTTTACATGCAATGCTCTGTTTCACTTTAGCTGCTTGGAGCACAATTCTGGTATCCCATTGAAGATACTGTGCACTCCGGTTTCTTTATATGTCAGTGCCGCTCTCCATGGATTTGTCAGCCACATGTCTTTCTGTTCCTTCCTGAAAGGCATTGCGCATATCTTCGCATTCTAAATGTTAGGCCCAATTTGTTTCCTTTAGATTTAGTTTCCATTGGCCTTATGTCCGACATCCTTTCTGTGCTGGCTTTATATTTCAGTGTGCATTCACAGATGATTCTGGCCTCTTTATTTCTGATATCCAGGGGCTATATTTCACCCCACAACATCACTTATAAAGCTGTCTCTCCCACAGTTGGTACCCAATATTTCCAAAATGGTGCCCACAGGAGATATCTTGGCCTTTAAATATAATTCTCCCCTCTTTCTTTCCACCTGCCCTCCTAATAAAATCAAACCAAGTTCTAAATGCAGCAATTCCATAGATACTGGTCATCTAAGTCTCAGTATCTTCCTCCAAAAGGCTCCCTCCACAAAATTTAACAAACCAAAATCCTTCATTCTCAGTGCTTCAAGACCAGATAAAATGGCTGAGCAAAAGCACTGCTTATATACCCTCAAGGGAGTATCCTGTGGTCTAGTGTGCAAACCTGCAGAAAAAGGTGGGTCAAAAGAGCAGATTTTCTCTTCTTATTGGAGACAAAATATGAATAATCACTCCCTGCACTCTTTTTTAGCCCAAGATAAGGATAATGATCTACGTAGTTCACATTCCCCAGCTTAGAGTTCACCTTCACTTGGCTCACCCTCTTCCTGGAGATCAACAATGTCTCCATTTTCTCAGTGTTAACTATGAGATCATTTTCTTTTGCATAGTTAGCAAGCTCATCCAGTATAGTTCTACAACCGGACAGAGTATAATTGAAAATGACGAGGCCATCAGCATATAGCATGCTGGCGACTCTCGTCCTACCGATCCTGGGAGGACAATTACAACTGGCCTGCATCCACTTGGGAAGATGTGAGGTGTACAAATTAAACAGCAGTGGAGCCAGCACACAACCTTCCCATACTCCCCTGCTGGGCTGTACTGGCGAGGCCACCCTACACTCGTTGTCTAAACAAACTCTGGCACCCATATCTTCATGAAGGCTCTGCATTGTAAAAAGGAGCCACTAAGGGCAACCCAAGATCTTCATTTTGCCCCAGAGCCTAGCTCTATCTACATGGTCAATAGCCAACCTAAAGTCAACAAACGGTATGTATAAGACTGGGGCTTCCCTTTGTGAGGACTCAAGGATGAGTCGATCCAACATACAAATATTATGAATCATAGAAGATCCAGGTCCGAAAACCTGTTTGCAGATCATAAAGGATTTTGTTGGACGCTACCCAGACCTGGATCTCCTTCAAGATCAAACCCGAGAACAACTTGCCGGTCACGTCCAGCATGGACAGCAGTCTATAATTTTCCAGCATATTCCTGTCCCCCTTCTTATAGACAGGGATAAGTACAGATTGCTGCCATGTGCTCAGTATAGTGTGCTCAGTACAGTCCCTGTCAAACAAAGCCTTCAGAAGAGGAGCCTATCCTTGTGTGTCCTTTTTGAGAACTGCATTGGAGAGCCCATTTGGGCCAGGAGCCTTGGAGTACTTTAATTTGTTAATGGCAACAAATATGGTCTTAATGGAGGTATCAAGCGGACAACACTCTAAATTCCCAATGGTCTGTGGGACCGGAGACACCAATGTGGACTTCCGCCAACAATGTTCATCCATACCCGCTCAACTATGCGATTGAGGATTTGTTGTTCCCTTGAACCTTTGGCAGTAGATAATAGCTGCCATATTGACCTTGTATTTCTCCCACAAAGGGCACCTATAATCTGCTGCCACTGTATGTTTCGTACTGAACATTTCCAGCTTTTTAGCCATCTACGATATCTATTTTTGGACTTATTTAATTTTTATTGGAGTTGGGGAACTGAAGATACAGACTGTCTCATGTCTCAAACTTCTCTATGCATCACTCATTTTGCGTAAAAAATTTTGATATCAAATGGCTTGCTAATGCCACTACCATCAATCAAGGACTGGCCAGAAATTACATACACCACGTCCGAGGTAAGGGCACTTATCCAATTCTCTTTCTCATCAGCACTGAAGGCAGTATGCTCTTGCCAGTAGGCCATCCTGAGATTATTTACCACAGTGGCCCTGTCCATGCTGGCTCCAGACCACTGTATTCGATTGCCAGAATGGCTGGGTAGAATATCTCTGACCTTGGTGTCTGGTAGAATATTTACAGGGAGCTGCAATATTAACCTCAAATGGAACTGATCACTATGGTTTATCTTTTAAAAGAGTTTTCTTGCAATACTCACACAATTTATCCTGTAAATACTGACTTTTTGAAGAAATTAAAAAGAACTTTGAGGATGAAGACAATGGGATTGTTCAATACTGACAGATATTCACTTCTGGCATGTAGAAGAAATAATACTCCTAGCTATTTGCAAAAGGTAGACACATTAGCAATATTACGTATAGCAACATGTATTACATTTTGTAGCCTTTATTTTACTATCCTCACAGTACTAAGAGAATAAGTCCTTTATAATGTAGACAGAGAAGTATATAGCAATATATCTCCTATCACAATGACAGATGAAATGGTAACCCAAGAATTTCTTAAAGTAGCTATGAAAATAAACACACTAAAAAGAAGTGTGATGGATGGCTTTGAGTACATGAAGACGTATATGACCATTTCTGCTCAAGTCACTAATAATTTGTGGTATCAGCACATGAGCGGAGTGGGGAGAGAGACGTTTGAAGAGAGCTGTTATGTGTGCTCTCATATCCCTTATGCCAAGAGCGCCTCCAGAGTTTTATAGCAACAGAAGTAGCCGCAGACACAGCACATTGCCTAACGCACCTTGAAATTTGAATGACTAGAGGACAGTTTCAGGGTCAGATAGCTTCACTAGTGTGGGTGAACAAAGTCCTCACAAGAAGATAATTATATACAACAGTTGAAGACTGTGGTAAAGGCAGAGTCACAATGTGATAAAATATATGCCATCTGATAGAAGTAGAGCAGGGACCAGAATAGAAGAAAACAAAACGTTGCAGTGCAACGATAAGAAAGGTCAGGAAGTACCCAGATGTTGGGAAAGGGTCCAGTTACAAAATAAGGGAACTGTACTAACACCTGAGAGATGGTCCAATGGATTGGTGGTGTAAAAAGCACTAGCACTCCTGGTGTAGTGGGTGTAACGCTCACCTGACTCCCACGGAGGCGCTGGCCTGGTTCGCGCTGCTGTGACCTCTTCTAAGGTGATGCGCAGGGTTCGGAAGACGGACTGGACCGGGCCCCCAAATCTGGCTTGTCTGGCTCGCAGAAGTATCCTTCTGTAGGCGAAAATAGGGGATTAACTGTCTGCGGGGTAATGCAATCGGCCTCCGACTTTCCCCTCTCACCCTCCTCGAAACCCCTTCTGTGATTCCTCGTAGCGTCTCACCTTAGGGTCTGGAAGGACGAGCTCTCCATCTTGCTTCTGATGCAGGGGCGCGTTGGTATCCAGTTACCTCACTGGATTTTCGGATTGGTGAGAACCAAACTTGCTTGGCTTCCAGGTAAGTTTTTTGATAAGAGGTTCCTCTTGTGTCAATGCATTAATGTACTAATGCTAGTGTCTTTTTCCCCATAGGGGCCAGGGTACGGAATGCCAGGGAACAGGCACCGACCCGAGATGAGAGGTGAAATCCTTGTAGAAATCAGGTAAGTCTTTAATGAGCGTTTTTTGGTAATGTCTTTTCATTCGCTCATTAACGCTGATGTCTTTTTTTTCCCCTTAGGGGCCGGGGTCCGGAAATGCCAGGATGCGGCGTGGACCCGAAATGAAGAGGGAATGAATCAACAGGTAAGTCTTAACGTGGAGATTTAGCTTTCCTTATTCCCTTCTCTCTCTCACCTTTTGTTCTTGTCTTTTTCTCCCTAGGCGCTGGGGCGTGACTGTGAATCCGGATGATGGCTGCTGAACATGGAGGCGCCCTGTAAAGTTGAGTGGAATGCAGCACTGCAGCGATCGACGCGATGAGCTTTTAAATAAAAGTCTTCCTTTTCAGGATTGTCGGCGAGATGTCTCCGGGATGCGGTATTTAGCAGGTAAGGACTTTTCCTTCATCTCTTCCTTTGCAGGTGATCCAGGATGCTGGCAGGCGTGGCAGAAGTCAGGATGCAGGAGCAGACACGGTGAGCATCCAGCTGCTAGATGCAGAACAACGCGAAGCACGTGTGGCTGTTCGGGTGGGGTTTAAATAGCCTTGGAAGAAGTTCCAGGTATGTATCCTTCCTCCAATCAGGTATGTATCCTTCCCTGACCACGCCCGGGTGGTAAATTAGTGCCACAGGTAAAGTAGTTCCTTTCAGGCCTCAAGGAGGCCGGGATCCTGCAGCATGGTCTGCATCAGGTAAGTGCACCCAAGCACTCCCATAATGAGCCTGGTACCTATGGCACCCGGCGCCATAGACGCCAGGACACTGTCCAAAGGGCCCCTATATGGGGTTGCTGGGTCCTTCCTTGGGGACTGGATGTCCGCTTTTGGGGACGCAGGGCTTGAACCGGCTCCCCGGGAGTGGGCATCATGACAGCACTCCCCCCCAAGGCCCCTCCCAAGGTTGTTCCCTCCGGGGGTTTTGGTTTGTCTGGGAAGAGTCGGTGGAATTTCCTGACTAATCGAGGTGCATGCACATGGTCGCTGGGTTCCCACGACCTCTCCTGAGGTCCATACCCCTTCCAATCAATTAGGTAGAACAGTTTTGACCTAAACATTTTTGAGTCAAATGTTCTTCACTTCGAATTCGGGCTTCCCATCTATTAGAATAGGTTCTGGAGGTTTGAGTAGTCGGGTTCTGGGTTCCACTGGTTTCAGAAGTGACACATGAAAAACAGGGTGAATTCGCATACTAGCTGGTAAATCAAGTTTAACAGCCAGTGGGTTAATTATTGCCGTAATAGAATAAGGTCCCAGATATTTTGGGTTAAAAGTTCAAGGCCCTTTGAGTGGTAAATGTCTGGTAGCTAACCACACTTGATCCCCAATCTGATACGGAGGTGCTTTACTCCGATGTAGATCAGCATTCTCCTTGTATTTTCTCTTGGCTTGTTGTAAATGCGTAGTTGCCTCTTTGAAGGCTTGGGTAATTGTAGAATGCAGATGTTCTACTGCAGGCATTCCGAGGTTCTGAGGTGAGTCAAGGTTTGAGGTTTGAGGGTGATGCCCAAACAAAGTATAAAAAGGACTGTGGCCAGTTCCAGAGTGTACCAAATTATTATATGCGTATTCGGCTATCCAAAGAATGTCTTTCCAATGTTGCTTTCAGATTGCTGTAACATACACCGTAAGTACTGCTCAAGGGTCTGATTTGTCCTCTCGGTCTGACCATCGGTCTGAGGGTGGTGACTGGTCGATAATCTTACGTCGATCTGCACCATTTGACAACATTTGCGCCAGAAGTGGGAAATGAATTGGCTTCCCCGGTCAGAGATTAGTATAGATGGGAATCCATGTAGCCGAACAATATTTTCGAGGAATTCTTTGGCTAGGACAGAAGCTGAAGGTAAACCTTTCAAAGGAATAAAGTGGGCCATTTTGGAAAACAAATCCACAATTACCAGAATAGTATTGTACCCCGAACAAGGAGGCAGGTCCGTAATAAAATCCATTGATAGGGTGTGCCAGGGTGCTGGCGGTATGTCTAGAGGTTGAAGGAGACCGGCTGGTCTTTTCTTTTGACTTTTATTTTGGGTCCAAACAGCACAGGACATCACAAAAGATTTAACATCTTTTCACCAAGAGGGCCACCAAAATTGTCGTTTCACCTTTTCCTCTGTCTTGGCAATACCGGGGTGTCCCTCTATTAATGTATCATGATAACCGGAAATAACTAGTTCGTGTAATTCCTTATGTGGCAAGAATAAGCGTCCTTGGAAATAAGGTAAACCATTATCTATGGTAAAGTCTGATCCCTTTTGTATCCAATCCTGTAAGGTTGTAGGGTCCAGGAGTTGTTTCACTCTGGCTTGAATGTCTTCAAGCGTCTGTAACAAAGTCATGCCTAGAATCCTCTGTTCGGGAATTATTGGTACTGGTTCTGAGTTTGTATCAGATTCTCCCATTCCAATTCGGGATAAGGCGTCTGCTTTGCCATTCTTGCAGCCAGGTCGATAGGTAATCACGAAATCAAATTCAGCGAAAAACAAAGCCCATCGAAGCTGCCGTGATGACTGAGCCTTGGCGGTTTTCAAATACTGTAAATTCCGGTGATCAGTGATCACTGTGATGGTATGTCGAGCACCAAGCAGATAATGCCGCCAGGCTTTAAAAGCGGACTTAATGGCTAACAGTTCTTTGTCAGTGATTGCATAATTAACCTCGTGTGCCGAGAATTTTCTGGACCAAAATGCTACGGGATGCAGTTGGTTGGTTTCGGGATCTCTTTGGGACAGGACAGCTCCCATGGCTAGGCTGGATGCGGGTGTTTCAATATAGGTGCGGAGGTAAACTTAGCTTTTAAATCCTGAAAGGCCTGCTCGGCTTCTTCAGACCATTCAAAACGTTTATTTTTCCTCAAGAGTGCAGTAATGGGTTGTACCACGCGTGAAAATTCCGGGATAAACCTGCGATAGAAATTGGCAAAGCCGAGCATGCTTTGAACCCCTTTTACAGAGCTAGGTGATGGCCATTTGAGGATGGCATCCACTTTTCTTGAGTCCATTCGGACTCCTTTGGGTGTCAGGATGAAACCTAGAAACTCGACTTCTGTGGTATGGAAAACTCATTTCTCCAATTTAGCAAACAGTTTGTGTTGGCGCAGTTTTTCAAGTACTGCCCTGACGTGTTTTCTGTGATCAGATTCCGAAGAGGAGTACACAAGAATGTCATCGATATATACGACAACACAAACATCGATGAGTTCCCGAAGGACATCATTCATGAAGTATTGGAAGGCAGCCGGCGCGTTACACAATCCGAAAGGCATCACCTGGTACTCGAATAATCCGTATTTAGTACGGAAGGCAGTTTTCCATTCGTCGCCTTCTTTAACTCGTACCAGGTGATAAGCCCCCCGGAGATCTAACTTGGTGTATATGCAAGCGTCCTTCACCTGGTCAAGGAGTTCAGGGATCAGAGGCAGAGGATAACGGTTTTTCACTGTTATCTGGTTCAATGCGCGGTAATCGATACAAGTTCTAAGGTCGCCTTCTTTTTTGGGCACGAAGAACAAAGCCGAGGATGCCGGGACTTTGACGGGCGAATAAAACCATTAGCTAGGTATTGATCCAAATATTGTCTCAAATGCAGGTTCTCAGGTGTGGTAAGGGCACAAATCCTGCTACAAGGGGGTTGTGCACCGGGCACCAGATCGATTTGGCAATCGTACGATCTGTGAGGAGGTAACGTGTTGGCCTGTTCCTTTTGGAAGACGTCCTGAAAGTCTTGGTATTCCGGAGGTAGTTGCATGGAGGCAGAGGTTACAGATGCTAGATTAATCTTCAGGTTTTCTGGGTAGCAGGTTTGTGTACAATCCGGGAAGGTTATTCTCTTAGCTCGCCAATCAATTCGAGGATTATGTGTCTCTAACCAAGGGATTCCAAGAATAACCTGAAACTGTGGAGCCTTGATTACATCAAACACAACACCCTCCCGATGGCCGTCGGAACCAATAAGAGTCACCTCAGAAGTGGAATGTGTTACCGGTCCAGAGGCAATTTCAGTTCCATCGACTGTGGTGATGACATCTTTGCTGGTTTTAGGACGGAGAGGGAGGTTAATCCTAGAGACCAATTCACGATCCACATAGTTTCCAATAGCCCCACTATCGATGTATGCCTTTATTGCATGCAACTGCTTAGGCTGTTCTGGATCTACGAGAACCACTGGCACAATGAAATGCGAGGTCTGAAAGTTAGTTTTCAAGCTCGGCAAGCGGACCCCTACGCTTGTCGGGCGGAGTCGTTTCCCGAAACAGAGTCTTCATGGTTTTTATCAGCGGCTCCTACCGCCTTTCGGGGCGGTTTTGCCGGGCAATCTCGTAGAAAGTGTCCAGAATTCCCACAATAAAGACATAATTTTAACTGCCGCCTCCTTTAACGTTCCTTTTGAGTTAAGGGTCCTTTAACCCCTCCAATTTGCATAGGCTCAGAGACATCAACTCCCTTGGGATTAGCATGGGTCTTGACCAACACCCGGGTCTCAAACCTGGACCGATCTGCTTTTCTGTTTTGAAGTCTGTGATCCAATTGGACCACTAAGTCTATCTACTCTGTGCATTCTTGGGGCGGATTTACAACTTGGGCCAAGACATCTTTAAGTTCTCCGCGTAGGCCTCGATAAAACAACGTGACTCTTTTATCCTCTGGCCATCCCATTTCCACAATTAGTCTATTAAAGGTTGCAATATAGGATAGGAGGTCCTGATTGCCCTGTCGCAGGGATAGAAGTTCGTCATCCCGAGCCTGCCCCTGAGAGTGTCGAGCAAATAACCTTTCCATGCTTGCTTGAAACCCTTGAAAAACACGGAGAATCGGGTCATCTTGAGTAACCAGTGGAACTGACCAATCGGCAGCGCAGCCGCTGAGATATGACAATACAAAGGCTACCTTGGTCTGATCATTAGGGAAGGCCCCAAGTCTGCATAGGAAGTGCAAACGACACCGATTCATGAATACAGCGAATCGTTTTGGGTCCCCAGCAAAGCGTTCGGGTGGGGCCAGTGGCATGTTTCCAGGTAGATTAATCTGCACAGGGTTACTGGAAACCACAGGAGCGGGGTTCCCTCCAGAACCGGGTAGAGGAGTTTGCCCAGCTTGACCTTGCAAAAGCTGTCTGGCCAGGTCATCAGTTCTTTCCTTTGATATTATTAATTCCCTCCTGAGGGCATTAGTCTCTTGACGAGCGGCATGTACTCCGGCCCGTAATTCCCCCAGTAATTGGGCCAACTGATCAGTCTCAGAACTTTCCATAGCGCCTGGGTGGGAATTTGTAGGAAGGCTTCGCGTTCTGTAACGCTCACCTGACTCCCACGGAGGCGCTGGCCTGGTTCGCGCTGCTGTGACCTCTTCTAAGCTGATGCGCAGGGTTCGGAAGAGGAACTGGACCGGGCCCCCAGATCTGGCTTGTCTGGTTCGCAAAAGTATCCTTCTGTAGGCGAAAATCGGGGATTAACTGTCTGCGGGGTAATGCAAACGGCCTCCCACTTTCCCCTCTCACCCTCCTCGAAACCCCTTCTGTGATTCCTCGTTGCGTCTCACCTTAGGGTCTGGAAGGACGAGCTCTCCATCCTGCTTCTGATGCAGGGGCGCGTTGGTATCCAGTTACTTCACTGGATTTTCGGATTGGTGAGAACCAAACTTGCTTGGCTTACAGGTAAGTTTTTTGATAAGAGGTTCCCCTTGTGTCCATGCATTAATGTACTAATGCTAGTGTCTTTTTCCCCATAGGGGCCGGGGTACGGGATGCCGGGGAACAGGCACCGACCCGAGATGAGAGGTGAAATCCTTGCAGAAATCAGGTAAGTCTTTAATGAGCGTTTTTTGGTAATGTCTTTTCATTCGCTCATTAACGCTGATGTCTTTTTTTCCCCTTAGGGGCCGGGGTCAGGAAATGCCAGGATGCGGCGCAGACCTGAAATGAAGAGGGAATGAATCAACAGGTAAGTCTTAACGTGGAGATTTAGCTTTCCTTATTCCCTTCTCTCTCTCACCTTTTGTTCTTGTCTTTTTCTCCCTAGGCGCTGGGGCGTGACTGCAAATGCGGATGATCGCTGCTGAACATGGAGGCGCCCTGTAAAGGTGAGTGGAATGCGGCGCCGCAGAGATCGACGCGATGAGCTTTGAAATAAAAGTCTTCCTTTTCAGGATTGTCGGCGAGATGTCTCCGGGATGCGGATTTAGCAGGTAAGGACTTTTCCTTCTTCTGTTCTCTTCTTCTCTTCCTTTGCAGGTGATCCAGGATGCTGGCAGGCGTGGCAGAAGTCAGGATGCAGGAGCAGACACGGTGAGCGTCCAGCTGCTAGATGCAGAACAACGCGAAGCACGTGTGGCTGTTCGGGTGGGGTTTAAATAGCCTTGGAAGAAGTTCCAGGTATGTATCCTTCCTCCAATCAGGTATGTATCCTACCCCGACCACGCCCGGATGGTAAATTAGTCCCACAGGTAAAGTAGTTCCTTTCAGGCCTCAAGGAGGCCGGGATCCTGCAGCATGGTCTGCACCAGGTAAGTGCACCCAAGCACTCCCATAATGAGCCTGGTGCCTATGGCGCCAGGACTGATGTCTTTTATGAGCCTGGCACCATAGGCACCAGGACACTGTCCAAAGGGCCCCTATATGGGGTTGCTGGGTCCTTCCTTGGGGACTGGATGTCCGCTTTCGGAGACGCAGGGCTTGAACCGGCTCCCCGGGAGCGGCATCATGACAGTGGGAGGAGGTTGTGCTAAATGCAAATAAGGTATGCCTTGACAAGTGACCTAAAATAACAGTTACTCACATGGGTCAACGATGAGGAGGGACCATTACAGATAATACCCATGGAAAATGCTACCCCATGCTTCTGAAATAGTGGCACTGTACAAGTTGGAAAGAACACTGGGTGCGGACACATTTTTGATATACCAGACATGAAAGTTGCAACAGCAGTACAGACGGACCACTATTGGGTTTGTAGTTCACAGGCCTATATGCAATTGTCCCTGAATTGGGGAGGTCTGTGTTCCTTAATGGTAATAAGAACACCAGCGTTAGTAGTACCCCAAAGTGTAGTTTGAATTGGCGACTTCCCCCGATTGGATGCACACCTAAGAAACAAAAGATCCCTTACTATTCAGCTCAATAAAAGAGAAAAACAAATTCTGCTAAATCAGCAGTGGCCTTTGATGATGTACTAGAGCAACACAAACTGTTCAATAAGGTGACAACGTTCTTCACGTCTTTCTTTGCTGCCGGTTTGCCAAATGTTTGCAAATAACCAGATGGAAGTTGTTGCAAATGATAAATGCAACTGTGAAGGGCTTCAATGCCATAAAGGAAGCGATTCGGCTCATGACTCTCCAGAACAGGTATGTCCTCAATTTAATAATGGCTATGGAGAGTGGCGTGTGGGCAAAGATTGGGCCATCTTGCTGCACGAATATAACATCCCATGATGAAGAGAATGGAAACCTCACTGATGCTATATTCACCTAGAAAGAATTACACGCAAAAATGGTAGAGGAGGTGGATGAACCTGAAAATGATGACTGGTTTAGTTATCTGTTCTCCTGGATACCCATACCTGGCTAGCTAATACATTTAACACACTATTAGTCATAGTAGTATTCATACTACTAGCTTTCTGTGTTCCAAGAATAGCAATAAACGGTTGCAAAAAGGCTACCAAAGGAGCAGTCGGAATGGAAACAGTAATCGACTTGAATGATCCTGCACATGAGCATACCCAAACAGACAACCTACTTTGGATCCAAGTAAGGGAAAGCCCTATTACCCCTCCCGTATCAAAATGTACTGATCCCCAAGGCCCTTACAATTATGTCAGACAATGGGTATATTCCAATTACAATGGTGAGTGCTGATATATGACCTGGAATGTGGACAAATGCATACGTTGTGCAGGCAAGCTGAAGGAGCTAACTAAAATATGGATCCGCAAAATACCTTAGGTGGGGGTGGGGACAAAAGAGGGCGTGGTCAAGGAATGTTGAGAGGCAAATGAATACGTCATCTATAGCTAATGCCCCTTCCCGCCACAATATTGCACATGTGAGAAAAGTTACTTGCTAAGATGGCCATATCGCCCATATCCTAGACAGGTACAGCAGGACATGAATTTAATTTAAGTAAACATGGAGAGAATAAGCAAGCTCATAGCGAAACCATGCATGTGCATGCAATAGACATGAAGCAAATATTCATTTGCCAGGAAGAAACATAAACTCTAGGTCAAATATGCATGTATAAATTAAAAATATTGATTGCATCCATTTCAACATGAATAATACTAACATATGCATTGTATACGCTGGATCTAACATGAACAACACACGTATATTGCTCACTAACATAGAAAGGCGACAGTAATGGGCAGCCATCTTTTCCCAAAATGGCAAATGCGATAAGCTTCAAGTTAACGAAGGACTCAAGGCTTCACCAGAACTCAAAATGCAGAATTCACTGAAATACAGATCCGAGCAGGGCTCAGGCAGTAGCTATGCAGACAGAGCCGAGGTTTCTGAGAAATTAAGGAGGGTCTGGATAGCTCTGAGAGAACATGAGATAATAATTCCCAAGGCATAAGCCACATATTCTCAAGATTCATTAGTAGACCATCCAGCCTTTATAAACCAGGTGCAGGATAATTATTGGCCCACAAATTCAGAGGGAATGGATCAAGCAAGTCCCCAGTGGTAGAGACAGCAATATAACTCTGACTTATATTAGCTACATTCTCAAAATGTATTTATTTATTGATCATTTGTAAGTGTTAGGCAGAATTATGTGCAGCACCCTTTGGGAACACCACACACAATTAAGACTACAAGTGACAGTACAAATTCACAGTAAAGTGGTAGCGATGGCTGAGCAGCCAGACTTATCTCAAGAGCAAGTGAGCAGTATCAAATAGGTACATAAAGGACAGCAATTACTATTATTCAAACAGACACTGACTCAAGGTTTCTGAGTAAAAGAATATACATTTATTTACACATCAGTTATAAAACATTTCACTAAAGAAAAGCAGTAGAAAAATCACATTACTAATACACCACAACCCTCCCAATAGATTCTGGACAAGTTAAACTCAAAATGAAGTGTGAGTAAAATGGCACTCCAGCAATTTAAAAAGGGAGGGAAAAAAACGTTAGGCTAAAATTGAGCAGCACCAACAGGTAAGTAAGCAGGGCAATCTAGAAAGAGGAACTACAGTAATGGAATCAAATGAAAAAGGCTTAGGGCCAAAGTCAATAGGACAAAAGTCTATTGCTCAAGATCACACAGTTCCTGGTAGTTCGGTTATGTCTTTGCCAAGAGTTCTGGACGAAGTTGGTCAGCAGAAAAGTTAGTTTAAAGAGAAGAGAAGGACAAGCCCTCGGATTGGCGAAAGGTTTCACACACCTCCACCGCGGCTGGACGAAACGAACAACCAGATTTGCACAGTACCTTTAAATGGAAAAGAAGCTGTAGCTAAGGCAGACGTTCCTGGCAGGTCCTGAAGGCTCATGGTTCCTGAAACGACTGTCGGACTGACATGAAGTAGGAAGTCTGGGGGTTCCTGCACTGCCCAGGGAAGAAACCAGCAGCAGAGCAAAGCAACAAATAAAAGGTGCGCTCCTTAAAACCCAAGCAGGGTCCGACCTTCCTGGCTATCCGGCCCACTGTAGCTCTGTACAGTGAATTCGACCAGAGGAGGGAGTCCTGGCGTGCAGTTTGGGTGAACTGGTTGATCCCACCAGCTCAGGGGAAGAAGAGTCCTGGTGTATCTTCTCTGTCATTGGAGTCTGAAGATTCAGACCTGCAGCAGGGCTTCACCGGGCGGTTCAGTCATTGTAGGAGTCCTCTTCTGTCAGCTCCTCGTCGGTTCTTTCGTTCCAGTGGCGAGTCTGCCTTTCCAATCCCAGAGACCTGCTTTTTATGCAGTTTTCCCCCATTTACATATTCTGGCTGTCAATCACACAGCAGGGTGGCTGTCTGACGGGACAGTCACCTAGCCAATCAAACAGGAGTGCAACTTGGGTTACCAAGGAACCCATGGCAGGGGTCCTAAAACCCCTCCTTCATATCCTGCCTACCCAGACTTTCAGGCGCCTAAGGAGGGCTTCTGTGTAGAAGCCTGCAAAAGGATGACTAACAAAGGGACCAAACCTGGCACGTAGAGTAAAACACGAGAAAGACTTTTACAAAAAGAAATAGCGACTAAACCCAGCCGGAACTCTATAAAAACGTAAATGGTCTATCGAGTTTAAGTTCGAGGCTACCAAGATAGCCTAAAACAATACCAGGGTTCTTTAAGATAACCGCGGTAGGAAAAATAGGGTAGTTACCACTGCCACCAGTCAAGTCTTGATGAAAAGGGAGCAAAACAGTGCTCCAAGAGAAGCAGACAAAAAGGGATACGTATTAAACCTTTCCAGTACTCATGTAAGATGGTTTGTACTGGGTCTGTGGATTAAAGAGACTAATAAAGTCAATGGCAACTTTACATGTTCTGGGAGACAGTAGTCAGTCCCATAAAATGGAGTCTGAGTTGGGAAGTCTAAAAGAGAACGCTGTGTTACTGCACTGACGGTGCTGTGTAACACAAAGTTAAAAGATGATGCCTGTGGAGTAGGTGAAGCTCCACAGTCTATGAACACAAACATTTTAAACACACACAGCAAAACACATGTAAGAGTGGGAAAAAAGGCTCACACTCTTACCAGGTGAAAAAAATAAATCCTACAAATCCAGCACAGCTGCTGAGGGACTCAGTAGGTATGGGAAATTAGCCATTCTGGAGAATTCTCCCTAACAGTAAAGAGCTTTATACAACAATTAATGCTGGGTGAATTAATTCCAAACACAGTCTCATCACACGGGACCGATAATTGATAAACAATGTCTATTCACTAGCCTTGGACACAGATAAGACACCTGCCTCACTCCTCACACATATTACCAGACATGAGGTGCCATAGATGGTTAACTACAAAGCAGGAAAGGAAAGCAGTTCGCTGAGATCTTCCCCCTACTCCCATCTGGCTCATGTCTTGACGACCGGTCAGTTGCCCCACGTTGGTCAATAGAATGCCAACCAATCAAGGCCTTCAATGTTAGGCCGCACAGTGCGTGTTGTGCCAACCAATTATATATTTAAGGGAAGGAGCCATCAGATTGTGACTAACCAATTAGAAGTTTAATTTGTATATAATGCATATATAGTCAACTCCCTTAACCAATCTCCTTACCCATAGGTTTTCATAACGAAGATTGTAGTATGACGTCAGTGATGATGAAAGTCTGTCTTATAATCTGTTGTCTTATATGAGAGTTTATGAGAGCTGCGACCCTTTGGTTGTATGCTTTCCCTGATTTACTTTGGATGCTAATAAAGCAGGGTTTTGTCTTTCACTTTGACTATTTCCTTCATTGAGTCTGAGTTTTGCTGGCTACACGCCTACTGCATAATTCTGGGGTTTTTCATGACATCATTACGAATGATAGACCAAAACCTGTGGTGCAGACCCCCTCAGGACTCCTCACGGGATTGGCGATGGAGCGTTCCAACGAGAGTCACCAAGGTCAGGCAGTGACAACAAATTGTACAGTGGCGTACATAGGAGCCACCCCACCAGCACAACCTCCATTGGGGATGGCTGAAAATGCAGGAGCTGGTGACTTGTGACATAAGCTGAAGATCTGCAAAGATCATTGCTTTACTCAGAACAATAACGGCTGCAGCTAGATGCCCATGAGAGAGCTGGTCAGTCCACTGTTTGGTCCATGGACACTTCCAAAAGCTCAGAACGCATGGATCCTTGAGCAGGGGTTGGAAGCCTTCGTGAGATCAGGATAGATGAGCAGGGTTTCACCAAGACAACACTGTAGTCGATGTTGGTCAGCTGCAGAGGTCGTCTTCTAAGATGTCTTTGCTCCAACAGTGATCGGATTAACAGTTGCAGGAGCCTTCCTTTTATCCAAGATTTAGGCTGGGAGCAAGCCCCTGCTCACCAATAGTGAGGCTCTGCACTACTCAAACAGCCAGGTGTTGTCCAGACAACCACTGCACATCACATCTATCCAGCAATAGACCTTTAGGGCACTAGAGGATGTGGATTGGGACTAGGCAGCCCCAAGTCCCTTCCTCTGGATCACACACACACTAAGGCACACACACAATTCTCTTTAGCCCGCAAAATCCTTTGCCGTCACTGGGAAAGGGAGTTCAATAAATGACATTTCCTGGCCTGAGAAAGCAGGAAGAAGGCCAAAGAACAATATGGCCAAAGAGCAAGCAACCAATACAATATAGGTCATAAGAGCCCCAAAGAGCAAACAAAACATCTCCTGGCATGGCCATCTTGGGGTGGTATCTACTTTTATTGGCCAAACATGGTAGAAAGATATCCGATGCTACCAGCTTATCCTAGGCACTTTGTAAAAGGAACTAAAAAGCCATTAGAGAAAAAGAGATCTAGCCAAACCAAATCAAGGTAATGCCGCAGAATGGCAAGGCTAGATCTCCTTGTTTCCATGTTCACCATAAAAGGATGGCCTCCCAAAATTCACCCCAGGGTTGATTTTGGAAATCCATCTCAACAGGACCCTTAGACCTTTTGTTTTTCGCCGCCCCCGCTGGTTTTCCTGGATCTTTGAATTTGTCTTTGAGAGCAATAGGGACTGCTGCTGAAGTCTACCTGTACCGTTTGTGCTGTCCCTTGGTAGATGTAAAGGCATCATGAAGTAAGACACAGACAACAGACTTAATTTCAAACAGACAATATTTATTAACTTAAATGTCAAAATGGTAGAAGGCCTAACTTGCCGTATACTAAAGTGGGATTTCCCTGCTTGAACAAAATTAAGGAAAGTCTGAGTCAAAGAGTCCAACTTAAAAGCCTTTATGTGTCCAACATCTATGCTTGCCCTCACAACTAAAACTAAACAGTGTATAGGGATGTCAATAATCAAAGAAATAGTTGATCAACACAAAATGCTGAGCTTCTTCTGACTCCCAGTTCAAGTTCCCTTCCCCAAGTTCAAAGTAACACAGTTTAAATAGAAGCGGTCCTGAGGCCCTGTCCTCAAGACAGTACATACAGTTCATCAAGTCTCCGGGATCCCTTGCCCAAGAGTTCACTGTATCACAGTTCAAACAAAAGGAGTCTTGAGACCTTTTTTTCAAGATGGTAGCTCTAGTTCATTAAGTCTCAGGGTTCCCTTCCCCAAGACTTCACTGTTGCAATCAATGACTGATTTACTCTTTTCATTTTAAAAGTTCAATTTAGCACTGGGTTTACTTGGCCCTTCTTCTGGTTTGCATCACCAGCTCCATTGTAGTGTTCCTTCTTGGTAGTTTGTGCAGTGTCTTTACCTTTTATAATGTGGGGCTCACTGGTCTAGTCGCAGTTGTCAGACAACACAGTCCACCCATCACACGTCGCGCAACCAGGGCCTCTTGGTTCTTCAACCACATAGGTTTCTCTGCATTCTACCCTATGTGAAAAGGGACGCTCTCTTAGATTTTCCTTGTTGGCTTCTTGGCTTTGTCACACTCCTTTTGCCAGTCGTTGGCTTACCCCGCTGATTTTATTCAAAAGTCTTAGGGCCCGATTCATGGAACGTTTTCCTATGGGATTGCGCCATAATAAAACATTTCCATGAATCAGGCCCTTATTTGGTAGGGATTCTGTTAATGCACTCCTTCACATATATTCCTTTCCCAAATAGGTTGCTTTCATATGGGTATTGTCATTTTGATCTGTATTGATTCTTGGTTTTATTTATAAAGTGCATTCATGTTCAATATAGATGTAACATTTGTATTTTCAGCCAATTCCATATTCAACTTGCTTGATTTGTCACATTTGTAAGCGTTCATTCAGCTCAGCATTCAATATGCATGGTGTAACACTGTTTAAAAGTTCCACTTAATTCGATATTCTATATATATAGTTGTAATGCTGGTTTTAACTTTCATTCAGTTCAATATTCAAAATGTGTAGTTTAGCGCTATTCGGAAACTTCCATTCAGTTCAGTATTCAATATATTTAGGATAGCGCTATTTGGAAAACTTCCATCCAGTTCAGTATTCAATATAGTTTAGTTTGCGTTATTTGGAAAACCTCCATTCAGTTCGGTATTCAATATGGGTCTCGTTTCACTTTGAAACATTAATGCATATGGAGCTTAATTCATAGTAAGCAGCCCGCCCGGAGCGCCCTGGGTTCCGAGTGTCTTTTCACCAGCACTCACCGGTCTGTGGTGTTTTCTCCCATCTGCTTTTTCTGCTCCTTTCAGCTTCCCAGGCTGGCACCACAACCTTAGCAAGCCCCACTCGCATGTCACTTTCACTTCTGCAGGCGCCGGCAACTTTGTTGCCACAGGATGGATGTGGACAGCGTCCTCTCTTTCTTTGGTGCTTGTTAGCAGCTTCCAGCTGCTCTGACTCTGTCACAGAGCCTCACACACCACAGGATTCTCTGCTTATGTCCTGCTCACATTTACAGTCCCACAAAGGCTGCCTCCACATGGAAAGGGTTCCCTGGTTTCTCCTCTCCATGCCTCTCTGCTTCTGCTCACTCTGCCTCCTCACTGTTTCCCTTTATACGCCTGAAGCCCCTTGACAGGCTTTAGGTGAGGACTTCTAATTAGACTTGCCAGACGCTTTTTAAGAGGACATGCCTGAACCTCACCATGCTTTATAGGAATCTTCCTCGTCTCAGTACCTAAGTGGTGAAAAGGTGTAGTGTTCATCACTCTTAGTCTCCTCTTACTCGTCCCAGTACTTTCAGGTGTTAAATGTGGGGAAATGAGGGGAGAGGTCCTACAATATCCCATAAAGATTGGGGAAGGTTCAGGTTGGTCAAAATTAGGGACAGGAGGATACCATGCCTTGCCTAAGGGCACCCGACTCGCAAACTCTGAGGACCCTCCACCCAGGTGATACTCCCTTGCTACTCCACCCCCAGGGTCAGGCTCCAAGAGTGATGATCTTTCCCTGGTCAGGGTTAGGGGTGAGAATACCCTCAGGTTTATCACATACCCTTTCCCAATGCGGGTTGGACTGGGGTGCTTCACAGGCAAACCGGGACAGGAAGTCCACGTTACTTTGTTCCCTGCCTTTCCAGTGTTCAACTGTGAAGCAATATGGCTGAAGGTCCAAGAACCACTGCATTACCTGAGGGTTGGATTATTTTCTCTGACTGATCCAAACTAGAGGAGAGTGGTCGGTTATTAGGTGGAACCTACGACCCAGGAGATAATACTTTGATGAATCATGGCCCACTTGATTGCCAAGGCCTCTATAACTCAATAACTGCATAGTTTCTCTCTCTGGGAAAGAGCTTTCTCCTGATGTATAGAATTGGGTGTTCAAAACCATCATAGTTTTGCTACGGAACAGCCCCTAATCCAATTAAGCATCAGTCTGGAGGATTAATTCTTTAGAGAAGTTTGGTACACTTAGAATGGGGCTTTGGCATAGGGCTTGTTTTAAGGTTTTTTAACAGATTTCATCCCCGTATTCCCATTTGATATTTTAGGGTTCAGCGTTTTTCCATTTATCTGTCAGTCTGGATATCTTGCTAGAGAAATTTTTAATGAATCTGTGGTAGTACCCAATCAGTCCTAAAAAGGCCCTCAGACCTTTCTTGGTTTTTGCACTGCAGGTTGAGCCAGCTTGCACTTTTTGGGATTAGCGTTCAGCTCTGCCTTTCTTAATACTCTCATGATTGTATAGAGGTGGTGCAAATGATCTTCCCTGCTGTGTATCACAATATCACCTATATAGGCTCTGCAGATTTCAGAGTACAGTTGTAAAATCCTATACATACGCCTCTCGAACGTTGGAGGAACACCATTTAACCCTAAAGGTAGGACTTTAAATTCAGTGAGTCAGTAACTTTATTTTGCTGAAAGAACCATATTGGTACAACATAACACATGCATATTTACAACAAAACAAATCTCAATACAGCCTTCCATAAGGTAAAGGAGCCAGGAAATATAACTGTAAGCCCCTCTTAATGACAGCGGGCTGAAGACTCAATTAGATTCTGTTCGAATTAACCAGATGTGCTGACTCCCTGCTTCCATTTATGGTGTGTCAGGACTTTATCCCCAATGGATCTACATTTGCACCTGAAAGCAATGGATGAAAAAGCCTGTTAACCGAGGATTTGAATGGGATCTGATTTCAATCATACTGTTTTGTGGTAAGCATTGTAAGGAAGGCATGGTATCAAAAGTAAGACAGACACAAGTGACCACAATTCAAGGGTGTTTATTGAACTTGCACAAGGGTGTGATAAATGCCTATCTAAACCTAAATCTACAAATGGGAGCAAGCTACGACCATCAAATAATAATAATGCAGTCGTAGTGGAGTCTTGTCAAATTAAAAGGGCTTATACTAAAAAAAAAAAACTATTGCCAATCCTTACCACTAATTTACAAATAATGTGGGGTACTGTTCATGAAAAAGAAATACGTGTTCACAAAATAATATGTCAGGATGCTCGGGCTGATGCCCTCTCTTCCCCACGTTTTCAGCACGGGACAAGGTGGGTCCCTTGAGCCAAGCACACACTCTGGCTTCTGTGGCACAAGGATATAGTTCCATTTTCCGAGTTCAGGACTTTCTGTGTCCAAGTCTATTTACTTCTTGCAAGTCTCTTGACGCAAAGGGCCTGCTGTACCAAAAACAATATGCAAACATTATTTTCCTTTCACCAGTATTAAACTTGATTATTCACCCTAGATCCACCTCTTCCAGGCTCAGATCCTGTTCAAAACAAAGGTTCAACATCGGATGCCCCTCTTCCGGACTCAGGTCCCTTTCAAAACAAAAGTTCAACTTTGGATCCCCTCTTCCGGACTCAAACCCCTTTTTAAAAAAAGTTCAACGTTGGACCCCCCCCTCTTCTGGGCTCAGATCCCTTTCAAAACAAGATTCAGAGAATTATTTTTTACGTGACTCACGGTTCACCCCGTATTTCCCTCTGCTGGGCTCAGATCCCTTCCTTTCATTCAATTAGTCTCCCTCAGTGGGGCTAGAACCAATTGTGATGTACATTAAACTATCGAAGACTTTCAAATGTAACAGGGTTTAGCTAGACCCGCTGCATGACCACTTCAATCTCAATATTTCTTTCTCTCACACTCAGCATCAGTTGGATACCTAACAGGGACTTTCGAATGAGCACCCACGTGGCGCTGGACCCCTCTGTGTATGGTATCATTTCTTGGCTTCCCAAAGTTTAATTATAAACTTCAACTACTTCTTTGGCTTTCAATTGTATTCGCGTCACTCATCACAAACGCTTCACACACTGTTCTCTTCATACAATGTTGCCACTTGCAACCTTGGTTTAAAACACAAGCTGGTTTGGTATCAGTCTCTCTGACTCACCGGCTGTGCTGTCTTTTCTGGCGCCGCTTTGTTGTAGGAGCCAAGGACAGTACCATGGCCGCAATCTGAAACACTTGTGTACGAGTGCGATAGAAATAAAATATCAATATCAATTGCTCCTCCCCCCTGTGGTTATCGATGCGGGAGAGCCCCGGGTACCTCCGACACACTGTGCAGGTTTGATCAGCCTTAATTCCTGGTCTTTGGTGTCTTACTTTCCAAGGCTCACAAAAGTAACAGTCTTTACAGGTCAAGGGTACTTCCTTCTGTGTAACCCTCTCTGGTCTCGCCGTCTTTCTCCTTGTATTAAACTGCCATATTGGAACTGCCGTTTCCTCATGTGTTTTACCTCGCTCAGATTGTGCTTTCGTGCTCCACCTTTTATCTGTGTGGGGAAATGTGATGGAAGTCAGTTGTGTGTAATGATCAGGAATTGCCTGACCCTGTCTGTCTATTGTATTGGGACGTGGTCAGGTATATGGCTCTGGTGTTAGTCCATTTTCGCTCACGGGGAGCTGTGCGTGAGAAAGTGTTTGTGTCAGGAAAGTGGGGGGCGGAGTGCCTAAGTATCCTAGCTGGAAGGATGGGGAAACAGTGTTACAGGGAAGGGGATACCGCGTCTCACTATCCGGTGTCCCACTTCCACTCCCCGAAGACCCCCCACCCAGGTGATCCTTCCGCACTGGTCCAACCCCAGGAACAGGATCCAAAAGCGATGGCCATGTCCAGTCCACCTGGATGACAGATCCCCGGGGACTAGCAAGTGAGACACCTTCAGGTTTCTCACAGCATGACCTCGGGTCGATATCCAGGATGCCATTGGCCACTCCAAGGTCCCTAAATACCATTCTTATAAAATCAGAGGTACTCTCCCCCTGATAAATGTCTAGTGCAATTCGGAATGTTCTCCCTGATTACAGACAAACCGCCGCATACACCTCATAAACAAGTGTACCCACTAATTTTAAGCCCCTCCCTGGTTTCTAAATGGTAAGGGGCCAGTTTGGGTACCCTATGCTTAAATACTAATCCACCCTTGGTGCCCCCTCTTCATTATCACCTTTATCATCACATTGGGGACTAGAATTGGGTCTGCATAGCCAGCCCTTCAGACTGTCTTCCTACCCATGTGATTAAATCTAGATATCCCGTCCCCCCCACAATGCAGCAGGCTGATGTATTAGTCATGCAGCATGGTTTGATAAACTTTGGATTAGGTTAAGGGTACCTTTGAAATTTGGAACCTGCGGCCCCATGGCAGCCAGGGCGCTTTTAGGGTCAGAGTTCACTCGAGTTGCATCATTAGGGCTGTTCAGATTTTGGCGGGCATCGGGTTACAGTGGTCTCTCTTCTCCAAGAGTTGAGAGACCCCTGTGTTGACCTTCGTTCTAGGGGATGACCCTCCCACGGCTCCCCCTTTTCTTTGCACATCAACGAGGGCCAGAAGCAGCTTCTTTACATCTGCTAATTCAGCGTGAACAAGACAGCACTTGCATCCATATGACGCTAGTGCGCTCTCTGTGGGGAGGTCCTGAAGCAAAAATATTTAAGGGGCGAGGCTTTGTCCCATTACAGCTACAGCTCCCTGTGTGCAATCCTGGAGACAATCTCATAGAGGAAGGGGTTCTATGTGATTTCATCGCCGCACTTTCATCGCAGGGTTTTTTGCCGCAATTATTTTTTGAAAAAAACATCGATTTTTTTTTTCTTTTTTTGGGGACGGGGTAACCCCCTCAAACCTCCTGTTCTTTTTTTCTTTTTTTAACACCCCAAACACCCAAACCCATTTTTTAAAAAATTTACCCCCCCAAAAAATTCGATGGTTTTTTTTTCGAAAAAAAAACGCTGCAAAAAACCCCGCGATGAAAAGTGTGGCGATGAAATGACGGTATACCGGAGGAAGGCAGGCCAAACACCAGCCCCCTTTCCTCCCATGGGCTTCACCCTGTGGTGAGGTGCTGGAGCAGAAATATGGAAGGAGGTGTGGCTACGGCCCATTACGGCTACGGTTCCCTGTGTGCAATCCCGGTGGAGGAAGGCAGGCCGAACGCCCGCGCCCTTTCCTCCCACAGGCTTTACCCTGCAGAGAGGTCCTGGAGCAGAAATATTGAAGGGGCGTGGCTTCGACCCGTTACAGCTATGGGTCCCTGTGTGCAGTTCTTCCCCCCGCTGACTCTAAATTGAAACAACCCTATTGGAGTGGCAAAGGCTGTTTTCTCTTTATCAGGCCCATGCAAGGTGACTTGCCAATACCCTTTTGTGAGATAGAGCATTGAAAGGTAGACAGGATTACCCAGCCTATCTATCAGATCGTCAATGCGAGGCATTGGGTAAGCGTGAAAAGCAGAAATGGCATTCAATTAGCGAAAAACTATACAGAATCCCCAACTTCCATTGGGGTTTGCCACTAACACGATGGGGGAGGAACAAGGGTTGTTAAAAGATTCAATGATGTTAGTCTCTAGCATAGTTTTAACCTGTTGAACGATGGTGTTATTGTCTAGCTTCAGGTAACCGATATGGTTTCAAGTGCACCACTTTACCTACGGGAGTGCGGATATGATGATAAATTCCAGTTACTCTCACAGGCTCCTTTCGGAACACATCCGTGAACTGACTTACAAGCTCATATAAATCTTGTTTCTGATTGTTATTGAGGTCAGAAGAAATTATGGCTCCACTTTCTGTGTCTTCCAGCAGAAGAAAAGATAATATTATGGCCGGGGACAGGGATTTTCCTTCCATTCCTTTAATAGATTTATGTGATAGACTTGTGTTTTAAGGCGGCGGTCTGGGTGTGAGATCTCATAATTATACAGACCTGTTTGTTCTAGTACTTCGTATGGTCCAAGCCAATTGGACACACATTTATTTTGCGAAGTAGGCAATAAGTACCTTTTGATCTATTGAAAAGGACCGAAGAGGGACCTTTTTATCGTAGGAGGTCTTTTGTTGTTCTTTTGCTTTAACAATGTGAGTCTTGTAAGGAACTCATGGTGGCAACAGTAAAGACAGACACAAGTGATCACATTTCAAGGGTGTTTATTAAACTGTATGAATTGGTGAGAAAAACATCTAATCTAAACCTAAATCTAAAATGGGAGCAAGCTATGACCATCAAATAATAATAAGGAAGTCCTAGTGGCGTCTTTTGAAATAAACAGGGCCTATACTAAAGAACATATTGCCAATCCTTAATGCTAAATTACAAAATAGTGTGGGATAATGTTCATCAGAAAAGAAAGAAGTGTTCTCAAAATGATAAGTCAGGATGGTATGGCTGGGGTCTCCCTTCCACACGTTTTTAGCACTCCTGAGAACAGCACACTCCTGGGCCTTGCAAGCATGAGGTTACAGTTCGTTTCCAAAATATCAAGGCCTTCTGAGGGCAAGTCTCTTTCACACAAAGTCTCTTGCCTCAGAGGATCTGATGTTTTACAATCAACAAAAACAGAGGTTCCTTCAATAAATCTTCATGGGCGTTTACACTTCACCTTAGGATCCCCCCTGTGCTGGGCTCCGATCAACGTGGGCCTCCCTCTGTCGGGTTCACTATTGTCTTTCATTCACAATGTAACATTCAAGAGTCTCAATGCCTTTTTAAACTATTCACTGTGGACAACCCTCAGCTGGGTTCACTCTTGTCAACACAATGTTCATAGGTGTATTACTGTTCACCCCAATTCGCAGGCATCCCTCAGTTCACATTTGCCAAATACACAGTTCATTTTTCTTTCTGACAATGTTAGATTCACTTCCCTTTGCTCTACTTCTTGTCAACGTGTCAGAGACTTACGTTTGTACAAGGGGTTTGACTCGACCCTTGTATGAGCCCTCTGACTCCTCATGTGGGCGTCTCCTAGGGCCTCCTGGTACTTGTAGTTTCAATAAACCAGCCAGAGTCCTTTCAATGAGAGCCCACACGGCACCTGACCACTCTGCAGCTGGTCCTTCACTGGACTTTCTTTCAAGCTTTCACACACAAGTTCTTTGTTTAAAGGTTCATACAATGTTGCTGTTCACAACATTGGGCTCAACACAGTTTGGTTTTCTATCAGCTCTCTCTCCGTCTCACCAGCTGTGCTGGACCCGTTGGTGTTTCATGCCTCTGGAGTCAAGGACGGTACAACAGTGCAAAGCATGTCTCCCCGCCTTGGTTATCAGTGCGGGGGGGCTCCGGGCACCATTGACATCTGAAACACCACACGCCAGCTGGACTCCTGGTTTTATGATTTCTCTTTCGGAGGCTTTGCGGGTCTGAGTTGAAAAGGGCAAAGGCAATTCCCTCCTCATCGTCCTTTCAGCTCTTGCTGCCTTTCTCCTCCATTTGAACTGCCGGTCCGGAATAGCTGCTTCTTTGTGCATTCGGCCTTGATCATAGTGTGCTCTAATGCTCTGCCTTTTATTCCTGTGGGGCGGTGAAAGGGACGTTACGTTGTGTAATTATTGTCAATTGCCTGACTTTGCCTGATCCTTGTATTGAGAAATGTCAGGTAAATGGCTCTGGTGAAAGTCTGTTGTCTTTCATAGTGTAAGAAAGTGTTTGTTTCGGGAAAGGGGGGGGTAGAGCTTCTACATATCCTATGGGGTAGGATGGGGAAGAGGTGTTAATGGGAAGGGTGTACCGCGTCTCAACCTCCGGTGTCCCACTTCTACTCCCCAAATACCCCCCATCCAGGTGATCCTCCCCCACTGGTCCACCCCCAGGAACTGGATTCAATAGCGATGGTTGTGTCCCGGCCACCTGGACGATATATCTCCGGCGACTAGCGGGTGACTGTTTCTCACAGTCTGTACTAAAGACCTTACTGCCATCATATGTTCTTTGAACATGGTTGCAGTCTGCGAGAGGGAAATTGGAGCCTCCTCTCTCTCCTCCCAGGTTTCTCTCAACATGTCCAGGACATCCTGCGGTTCTTGTCCATAAAGGAGTTCATACAGGGAAAATTCTGCTGAGGTATGAGGAGTTTTCCAAAATGCAAACAAGGCCCAGGGCATCATTTGATCCCAGGTTTTACCATCTTGTTCAACTCATTTTCTGAGTATGGTCTTAAGAGTCTTATAAAATCTTTCACTAGGCCATACGTCTGGGGATGATACACTTATGTTCTGAAGGTGGCAATGTGTTCTTTAACTTCCCCCATATGTTTGCTCGTGAACATAGAGCCCTGATCTGTCAATGTCTCCTTTGGAAATCCCACTTGGAAGAAGAAAGGGAGCAGGTGTTTCAGGATCTGCTGTGTCGTGTTGGCTCTCAGGGGAAAGGCCTTGAGATAACATGTGGCATAATCTGCAATAAATAGAATGTATTTATTACCCAATTTGGAAGTGTCTAGGTGCCCCACAATATCTATACAAATCTGAGAAAAGGGAACCTCAATTATTGGTAATGGCTTTAAGGGGACTGGTGACCATATATGTGTGCTCGTTTTCTGGCAGACTATGCATGCTTGAATAAAGGTTTTAATGTCAGTGTGAATTCTGGGCCGATAGAATTTATTTGTTATATGTGCTTGAGTCCGAGGTTTCTCTCAACATGTCCAGGACATCCCGTGGTTCTTGTCCATGAAATAGTTAAAACCAGGAAAATTCTGTTGAGGCCTGAGGAGTTTTCTGAACTGCAAACAAGGCCCAGGGTATCATTTTATCCCAATGTCTACCATCTTGTTCAACTAACTTTTGGAGCATAACTTTACGAGTTTTATTAAACCATTCTACAAGGCCGTCTGTCTGGGGATGATACACTGATGTTCTGCGGGTGGTGTAACAGCTCTTTAACTTCCCCCATAAGCTTACTCATGAAAGTAGAACCCTGATCGGTTAATATCTCCTTTGGAAACCATACTCGGGACAAAAAAGGGCATAAGTGTTTCAGGATTTGTTGTGTTGGTTCTCAGGGGAAAGGCCTTGGGATAACATGTGGCATAATCTACGATAACTAAAATGCATTTGTTCCCCAATTTGGAAGTTTCCAAGGGTCCCACAATATGCATACCAATCTGTAAAAATGGGACCTCAATTACTGTTAAAGGCTTTAAGGGGGCTGGTGGTGCTATATGTGTACTGTGGACATCACGCGGCCCTGCAGACAAATAAGTCTTGTCCGCAGAGCTAACAGTGAAATGGGTCCGTACAGCCGACCCAGGTATCACTCATTTTTAGGGACCTACATTTTGCCTGTTTTAAAAAAATATACTGGATGGATTTCCACCAAATCTGCAAAAGCACGCTTTTGGGACCAAGCCGCCACTTCTGCTGTAAATTTGGTGAAAATCCGTCCAGCGGTTTGGGCTGTAGGCGTGAGCAAACTTTTTGCTCCATTGCGTCTATGGAAAAAAAGAAATGTTGGGGACCGCCCCTACAACTATGCCCCACCTGGACAAAACCTTACCAAACTGACCAAAACAATTCAGAGCGGGCCATATACTTTTTTTTGCAAAGTTTGGTGAGGATTTGTCCAGGGGGGGGTGAAGTTATAAGCCGCCCAAAAAGTGCTCTTCCTGTGAGTTGAGCAACTTAACCATAACTACACGCCCGCTACCGCAGGCTGTGTAATATAAATAAATTCAATGAAAAAACTTTGTTACAGGGATGTTATGGTTAAGTTGCACTAATACAAACCTATGAAATTCAATGAAAAATGTTGTCAAAGGGACATTATGGTTACAGGTAAAACCGAAAAACCTCAGCAATTCGCCAGTTATGGTAAGCTGAGCAACCATAACTCGCGCCACCACTGTGCACTGCTCAGACTAACACCTAGGACAATAAAGATGACATCACAAATTTCATTGATGACATCTCTGATGACATCACATGTGAAATTAATTTTGATGAAAAGTCCCTACAAGAGGTTGTGTTTATAATGTTGGTAACAAGATGTAAGGGATGATTATGTAATGTTAAACATGTAACAACTAGCTAACAATTCAAGACTTACTAAATGCTTGTGCTAGTACAAACAATACATATGAAGACCTACATGCATACGAATCATAGGCACATAGAGGGAAGCTAAAGTAAGGAAGAAAGAAACAGCATCATCAGAAAATGTTAATAGCATTAAAGTTTATCTTCGTGTATACAAATGAATTGTGTTTTTGAGGCCTGCCTATTGCCTCATGTACGTGCACCATGAACTGAGACCAAACCCTAAGGAAAGTACTTTAAGAACATATGACAAGGTTAACGTCTAGATATACAGCACCTTTTGAATTTTAATATTCTGACTGTCAGTGAACATATCCACCTGGCCTAGATATTTCAGTGAACAAAAACAAGTGGGCCAGATATGTGATGTCATCAGTGATGTCATCAATGACATGTGTGATGTCATCTTTAATGTCCTCGGTGTTTGTCTTAGCAGTGCACAATGGTGGCGTGAGTTATGGTTACTTAGCTTACCATACTGGCGAATTTCAGAGGTTTTTTGGTTTTACCTGTAACCATAACATCCCTTTATCAAAGTTTTTCATTGAATTTTATAGGTTTTTATTAGTGTAACTTAACCATAACATCCCTTTAACAACTTTTTTTGTTAAATTTCATAGGTTTTTATTAGTGCAACTTAACCATAACATCCCTTTAACAGTCCTTTAGGAACGAACTTTCACAGTAAAAAAATAGAACTAAAAAAAATCTTATAGACTCCATCTACTTGACATTTCTCAGTAAAGTACATAGACTCAATACGTTTTTCCAACATTTTCATTAGCATTTTGTGTTATGCTAATGAAAATAATGTGGTGTTCATCCCCCGTTCCAGGCACGGGAATGGGGGATAACGGCCCGGCAGGCCAAGTTATCGGCCCAAGCAAAGTGTGTCTGTGTGCGCCCTGATGCCTGCAGACTTAAGCGCGTTATAAATAAATACATAGCGAGGTCTCTGGACCATCATCCTCCATTGCAGCCCCTGCAATGGGGGATAAAGGCCATTAGAACCCCTGGTTCCCAAAGAGGGAACTCAGGGTGCTAAAAAATAGATTTTTATTTTTCCAAGATGGCCACCATGGAAAGAGAAGGCAGGGCTCCGTACAGAGCCCCACTTCCCTTTCCATGGCAGCCTGCAGAAGGCGAAGACAGAACCATATGACCTGCAGAAGGCGAAGACAGAACCATATGACCATATTACCACAAGCACATGTTTTCCCTTTCAAACCTATCCCACTTTCAAATAACTTTTGAATACCACATAGTCCCAGGTGGACATGCCCACTTTAACACCATTTCATAGTCCCAGGTGGACATGCCCACTTTAACACCATTTTTCATCCCTTGCGGTCATGGCCAGTAGCCAGATTGTGCAGATCATGACTTTATACCATGACCCAGACAATCTGGCCACTGCCCAAGGCTACAGGCTATACCTCAGTCACCAAAGGTATTTCACAATTTGTTGTACCTACATTATGACACTTGTCAAAAAATAAAACACAGGCACATTTGCAAAACCATGCTTTAAAGTACTTGCCAATGCTCCTTACACGAGTTTGCTTGAAATCCACCCATGTTTTATTTTTTAAAAAGTGTCAAAATATATGTACATACAATAGTCATGTAACTTAGCCCCACTTGACAAAAGCCATTCAGTCTCTACACAAACATTGAAGGTTGGGTCTATAATCTTTCTGAAAACCTTTGACCACATTCGTCAAATGGCAAAAAAGTTATAAAAGCCATATAGAAATGTTGAGACACCCCTTCTAATTTATCCCCCTCTTGAGAAAATCCCACCAAACTTTGCAAAAACATGTATATCTAGATTTAAATTTGTTTTGCAAACATTTGTGCAGATCTGCCAAATGGCAACACATTTATAAGCCTTTACAATATTTTGGGACCCGCCCTCTAAATGTGTTCCCTCTTCACAAAACAGCTCCACACTTTCCAGAACCATTCAGAATGAAGTCTAGAATAAAATTCAAATATGTCATGCAGTTTCATTGAGTGGCCCCAAAGTTATAAGCCATCAAAGAACTGCTTTTCACCAGCCCTGCAATGCAGAAATAGGCATAGATGTCCGCGAACATCTGAAGTGTCTGTGAACATCGCAGGACTATCCCCGAACATTCGGACTGTTCGCGGACTTCCAGGATGAAAACACAATTTTTTGGTTTCTTATGGCCATATCCCATCCCATCCCCATCACTCCAGAGATTGTTGGATAAGTTTGACAAGTGCAATGTTGTGTTATTTTATATGTTTTTACTGCGATGTCTGCAGACACCGGCAGTTGCCCGCAAATCCAGCATGGTGGGCATTTCCAAAAATCTGACGCACTTTACGCTTTTCACCATCCAATCAGGGGGCGCATCTGATATCCGCGGACATCACGCAACCCTCTAGGCCAATCAAATGCCTGTCCGTGGACCAAACAGGGAAGTGGGTCAACGGACTGGACCCAGATATCACTAATTTTTTTTACAAACTTTTTGGTCATTTTAAAAAAAATGACTGGACAGATTTACACCAAATTTACAAAAGCACATTTTCGGGGCCAAGCTGCTGCTGCCACAAATTTGGTAAAAATCCGTCAAGCGGTTTAGGCTGTGGGCATGAGCACATTTATTTTCCATTGCGTCTATGGAAGAAAAAAAAATGTGGGACCCCCCTCTAACTTTGACCCTCCCTTAACTAAACCTCACCAAACTTGCAGAAGAAATTCAGAGCGGACCATATACATATATTACACGGCCCACAGTAGCGGCTGTGTAGTTATGGTTAAGTTGCTAAACTCATAGGAAGAGCACTTTTTCAGCGGCTAATAACTTCACTCCCCCTGGACAAATCCTCACCAAACTTTGCAAAAAAAAAGTATATGGTCGCCTCTGAATTTTTTCGCCAAGTTGCCGAGGTTTTGTGCGGGGGGCAAAGTTATAGGGGGGTCCTAAATTTATTTTTTCAAGACTGAATGGGGAAAAACTTTGCGCACGGCTACAGGCCGAACGGCTGGACAGATTTTCACCAAATTTGCGGCAGGAGTGGGGGCTTAGGTCAGAAAGCATGTTTTTGTGTGTTTGGTGGAAATCCGACCAGTACTTGTGTTGCAAAGATCTGAAATGCACACCCCAAAAACTTAGTGATATCTGGGTCCTCTCCATGGACCCATTTCCCTGTTCGCTCCACGGACAGAAGTGTCATTGGCTTGCGGTACGGCGTGCTGTCGGAGAAGTTTGGTCATGGCTGGTGGTTGGCTGGAGGGAAGCATGCAGTGCGTCAACATTGTTTGGGAAAGCCGCTATGGTGTATCGGAGGACAGTGCAGCGGTGGAAGGGTCTGGAAAATGTACTGTACGCAATGTGTTGGCGGCAAAAAGGGAGGGAACGAGTGGGGGAGTGAGAAGTGGTTCATGTGACATATGTACATAGGAGGAAGAAGACGGAGGAGTGCCTGCAGTATTCGCGTGTATAGCGCCAATTCGCAGGTACCAAGACAGGTGACTACTTTGTGTGATGATTGGAGACAGCTGTCGTAACGGCCCCATAGCTTCTGCCGCAACCTGTTTGCAGCGACCTCTTATTGTGGTGAGTGGTGGCAGGTGAATTTCAGAAGGGGAGTGAATTGCACATGACATAGGTTGGGTGGGAGCACGGGTGGCTGTGCGCTGCGGCTGGAATGCAGTAGTTGGGCACATGATCTCATGCATGGGTGAAGGAAGTTGCGGTGCATCTGTGGAAGGATTAGATTACTGGGTGCATGGCCGAAGGCGGTAGGCCATAGGCTGTAGGACATGCAGTCAAGAGCATAGGGCTTTAACATACCCCCCGCAGGAACGCATTTTTGATTCTGCATCCGGTAGAGGGTGGTGCTTGCATAGTTTGGTGTGTGCAGATTGGTTACAGTAGGGCCAGTGTTGCGAACAGAATGTGGATAGGTTGGCAGTGACACAGTACTTTGTGAATGGAAGTGGGTACGCCCATAGTAGGTGAATGAAAGTGCACAGGGCGCAGGAGAGAGTGTTTTGTTTGTACATTATGGTAACTGTTGCAATTTGTTGCTGCATGGCTCCATGGCGGTGCGCAGGTTGGGTAGGAGTGCTGGTGGCAGTGGTGTGTATGTGGATTGTCGTAGTTGGTGACATGGTGACATGTATGGTGGCATTACATTGCTGTGGGTGTGTTCAAGGCTTAGACTATTGGGTGCATGGCCGAAGGCCGTAGGCCATGCACTCTTCTTATGCTGCATAGCATCAACAAATGTGTATGCAGCATTCACATATATTTAATGCTAAAGAAATATCAATAAACATAAGGCCACTAGCATACTGTTACTAGCACAGTATACAACATGTCAATATGATTAGAGACACTAGCTTACTAGACATACCACTAACACAACATTTAATATTGTAACATGTCTTTTTTGTATAGGTGAAACATTGAGATTAAAAGAAGATATGAAGAGGACAAAGAAGAGCACAAACATCATCAGTATAATTTGTTACAAAAACATTCACAAAATTCATGTTTTTCACAACAATACAAACCCAATTGTATAGTAAACCCAAAAAATGTGGGAATACACAACTAATAGACCCTTGTAATGATCTATTTATACATTGTTATTTTATTGCAGCAACAAAACTCAACCATAAAAAGAAATCCGTAAAAAAAGAAAACAAAGAAAAGCACCACAAATATTCTGTAAAAAAGGAACATAAATGCACACATATAACTAGCCAACAGGATGTTCAAATAATATTCCCATTGATGGCATTACAACTATACCAACCATTGGTAATATTATACCAGAAGTAGTAAAAAAGAAAGACTTACAACAGAAACAAAACAAAAACATTTATTGCCTCGGCTGGAATCCCACCATCTGTATCCACAAGTCCTTTAAGAAACGTAAAAGAAACCGCAGACTCCCAATGTTACAACTGAGGCTACCTGTACTGCATCTCATGACTACATTCACCATGCTAAACACCTAAAGTTAACAAATTAAACTTACTAAAAACCACTCCAAATAAACAGTACAAACATCACCTATTAAAATACAAATACATCCTTCACTGCCTTCTACCAGTTCTAGCACTGCTTTAATAATTGAAAATGAGGTTACACCGCACAAAAACCTACCTCACCTAATAATAAACATAATAAAATTCAGTTGAAAGTCCACAAATCCAAAAAGATAATACAAATACATTCCCTATTTCCACTTTTACGCCTCCTGGTACTATTTCAATGGTGCAAACTACTTTTATTGAACCCAAAAAAATACATTTTAGGACCTCTACTACTTTTATTTCTAAAAAGAAAACTTCTGATATAAATACAAGTAAAAGAAGTAGTGTCCCAATGACAAATCCTATTGCATCAGCAAAAAAGCAACTTAAAACTTCATCACTTTTAAGTAGCAGTATTTCTTTAAGTAAAACTAGCGTGGCACACAAAACAAAAAAGGATAATTTACCCTTTACTACTCCTTTAACTTCTACATCACAAACCTCAACAACATAACAAATATTACAAGTAAATGTTTGTAGTACTGACATAGTCAAATCATTTCAAGCACTACTGCTAGTAAAAACAAAAAGCAACATCCCAAAAACATAACTACCTCTGGAATATGCCCTTTGGCAAATTAAGATCTTAGATTTGGGACTACTTTGAAACTCCCGGCACACATTATGTGTGAAATGTAACTGAGGTAATTTGCACCATTTGCATATCAAAATAAAAAATGAGTAGCCCTCAAAAATATAATTTTGGAAATTCAGCAATGTTAGAACATACGCAAAATAAAATAAACATGAGCAAATATTTTAGACTGTTGATAACAATCATAATACCAAACAAACTTCCAGCAAAAAACAAAGTTCCGGTGCAGTTAGTACAACTAAACAAAACATATAGAAACTTTAACTGTAGAATGAAAAGAAACTAACCTCTATCTTCTAAAGTTTCTAAAACGTATCAAATTGGATATTGTGTGTCACTTCCAAATTTAACAAGTATTGATCCAAAGAATGTTTATTTTTTTTTTAGACTGCTTAAAATGTAGAACAATAATTGCAGTAGGGGAAACAAAAATGTATACCCGTCTCCAAAAATTAAAATATCAACTAAGACATGCATTAAAAAAGTTAATATTTATAAAAACAAAACCTTTTTAACAAAATAGTATATATTTTATACCTATTCAAAATAATGAATCAATTAATATTATAATGCACACAAAATACCATAGTGTATAATTGTGCTTTATGTTTCACACAACAAATGAACACAAACAAAATATATGTTTTTAATATTAATAACATGTAAGTCTAATATTACATACGTCCTCAATTTCTGGCAATTTTTGTAATGATAACCAGAAATAATGTAACAAGTACAAAAAAGTATTTTTATTATAAGTAGAAGAACCTTTAATGGGTATTTTCCTAAAAGCTATTATACATAAATAAGCTGTAATTGGAATTTTTTAAAACGTCAAATTTGGTATTTTCATTTGGACTCTTTTTCAAAGGTTCTCATTAAAATTGGAAATAAATGACAGCTTTTATGGGTGATGTGGAGACCGTCACAAAAAATATATTCCATTTTAACAAAATATAAATTATTTCAATTTTCATAACTACATCAAAATAACACAATTACAAAATAAATTCACATTCATACATTTTATTTTACTTACACATATTGTACAATTACACAATGTTAACCAAACACAGTGAATTATTAGATTTTTTTTAACAAAAGAGTTAAGGGTAAGCAAAGCAAAAATGTAAAGTTTATACACTAAAGAAATCATAACATTAAGGTAACAACATAAACATATATTATCAATACATTTAAACATATATTATATTTAAATAAAATATCATTGCAATCTCAACTCATCCTGTTTTTGTTTTGTAATATTTCGCTTGAGTCGTAATCATTTTTACAGTGAAGGTGATGTAATATGTTTTACAAATATGTGTTCATGTTTGATAACAATTTGAAACTATTTTTATTGCTTTATGTTATTAAAGTGTATTACATTTGGGCTGTTTTGATAATTGTATACATTTTGCATTATTTATTCATTAAGAAATTGGATGTTTGTATTTATGTTTATGTAAAGGATGAGCATTACAATTTAAATGTGAATACGTTTGTAAATTGTATAAGTTGTGTATTTATCTTATTGGTTGAAATAAATATTTATAGTGTTTATTATATTCTCATAGATGTTTTCATGTTTAGTGTATGTTTTATGTTTGTATGTTGTACTTTATGTTATGTTTTGTTACTGAATTATATTTGTGTACATTTTTAATGTATTTAGCTTTTTTCAATTATATAATAGACACGTTTTTGTATTTTCTGTTTATTTAGATGTTAACGTTGTATTTAAGTAAATTATATGTGCTGATTATTTTAATATTACATCAAACCATTGTATTTATGAATTCTATGTATTTTTTTTAAATATGGAGTTTTTTTGTATTATAAAAAAGTTATTGTTTTTGATGTATTAACAAAACACATTTAATTACATTTTTAATAATTTCACTTTATAAAACGATGATTTGTTAGTATGCATATAATTTTATTTATGATATAATATTGGATCTTTATATGTTTATGGGTGAGTTAACATTACAATGATATTTTATTTACATATAATATATTTTTAAATGAATTGATAATACATTTGTATGATGTTACCTTAATGTTATGATTTCATTTGTTTGTAGACTGTTTTTTTCTCATATATTGTTACGCTCACCTGGCTCCCACAGGGGCGTCGGTCGGACCTGGACTGCTGCGGCCTCCACCCACGTGATGCGTAGTGCAGCGATGACTAACTGGATCTGCCCTCGTAATCTCGTCTGCTTGACCCGTAGAAATATTCTCCTACAAGTGGAGAGATGGATTTAGCACTTGTAGATTCAAGTGATAGCACCCCCACTTTCCTCCCCACTAATCACCTCTGAAGTGCCCTCTCAGCAATCTCACCTTATATTCTTGAAGGATGAGCCCTCCATCCTGCGAAGCACGCAGGGGCACGTTGATGACCAGTTACTTCACTGGCCTGAAGATATTGGAAGAGTTGTAGACGAATCCTGACTCCAAAAGGTCCTGGCAAAGAGCTGTAAGTTTATAGTTCGTAAGTGTTCAAAATGTCTGGAATTCACTCCTGTCCAATTCCTCTTTTATCTTGCAGCTTTGACCCAATAAGAAGATAGGCAGCTGAAAGCGCTCCGGTAAAAGTCTGTGTTACCCACCACTGTCCGGTAAATAATGCCAAGGGTTAAACTTGCTGCTTTCTCCTTATCTTACAGGTGCGGCATAAGGAGATGTGGCGTGCTGATGAATTATACCTCTGGCGGTAAAATCAGGTAAGCATATGGCGGCTAAAGAGATTGTCTCTGTCTGTTCTCTCTGCTCACCTTGTTGTTTCTTGTCCCCCTTAGGTGCCGGGATTCGGCGATGTAAAGGTGGAGACAGCGCCGGATTGAAGAGATGCTGTGTGGAACGGTGAGTATGGCGCGGCGCTGCTGCTGGCGATGCAACGCGTTTAAAACAAAGTCTTTCCTCTGGTTTGAAGATGCAATGAATCCGGAATCAGGTAAGAAATCAGGTAATACTCTTGTTCTAACCTTTGCTTCTTTCCTTCTTTCTAGGTGCTCCAAGTTCGAGGCGGGCGTGGCAGAAGGCTGGATGCTGCTGCTGGCACGGTGAACGTTACGCTGCTGGATGCAGAATAACGCGAAGCGTGTGCTGCTCTTTGGGCGTGGTTTAAATAGCCTCCAAAGTAGTCCCAGGTAGCTATTCCTCCCCGAACACACCCGAGTAACAAAATAGGCCCTAAGGTTAAGTAGTCCCTTCCAGGCCTCACATGGGCTTGGATCTTCTTGCAGCATGGTCTGCATCAGGTAAGTGTGCACCTATGAGCCTGGCGCCATAGGCGCCAGGACTGATGTCCCATATGAGCCTGGCGCCATAGGCGCCAGGACTGAACCCAGACAGCCCATAGCAGGGGTTGCTGGGTTTTCTCAAGGCGACATGATGCCTGCTCCCGGGGCTGATGGACGTGGTCTGGATACCCGGGGGTATGCATCATGACATATATAAATATATATATATATATATATATATATATATATATATATATATATATATATATATATATATAAAATGAAAAAACTTTGTTAAAGGGACGTTATGGTTAAGTTGCGCTACTAAAAACCTATGAAACTCAGTGAAAAAACTTTGTTAAAGGGACGTTATGGTTCCAAGAAACACCGAAAAAAAAACAAAATTCACCAGTTATGGTAAGCTGAGCAACCATAACTCGTGCCACCACTGTGCACTGCTAAGACTAATACCCAGGACATCAAAGATGACATCACAAATGTCATTGATGGCATCACTGATGACATAACATGTGCATTTACCTTTCATGAAAAGTCTGTACAAGGGATTCTTACTGTAATGTTAATAAAAAAAGTGTCAAGGATCATTGGAATAAATATCATGAGGTACGTAGTTCATTAAGTAATGCATTAAAACAAATAGCATTGTATTATGATTTCCAATATACTAAGGTACAAATGTAGTAACATAGGCATAGTGTGCAGTAGACATGATGGAGATGCAATATTAAAAATCTTGCCATGTTAAATACTAAAATTATAAAGGCTTTCTTATTGGAGTCTTGCATACTGAAAAACATTTAATAAATAGCTAATCAAACCCACTTACTACATTATTGCATTACTGCTCTGGTACTGGTCTGAAATCGGAAGCGGCCTCACTGGAGCGTGCATCGAAGATCGGAGGTGTGGCTTGATTTCTGCTTCCTGCTTTCCTCGTCTTTCCCCGTCGGAGCATGCACGCACTGTGGCTTTATGAGGTTCATTCCTCGAATTGTCACAGCGGTGCGCGGCATGCTGTTTGACGCGGAGTGCGGCGGAGCGCTGCCTGCTGCTTTCTGCATTCTGTCTGGCTTCAGGGCTCTGTGCCTACATTGCTCGCACTGCGCTCGCCATGGCCCTACTGTGGAAGCTATTGAAGAAGACTCCACAAAGTGACGGCTGAACTGAAAAAGCGGCTTGCCGGGCCTGATACGTGTCTGAGGTCCGAGGGCTTCTCAATTTAGAGCAACCTAATGCAGCCAGGAGCGAAGGGTAAGACAGATGGGACCTTTTAGTTCCACATGTTCTGTTTTTCTGAAGAAATGGCAATTAGAAGCCTGCTGTGGCTGGCTTGAGGTGCTTGCTGACATATTGGATATAGCTGGTTGGCTATAACTAGTAAAAGCGCATTAGCGCCCCTGTGTTACAGTGAGGGGAAGTTTATACCCAATAATATAGTGAGTGGATGCATGACGTACTATGAAATGTTCACTGTGCATGCAAACATAAGGAAGTCACTGTAGCATTTCGTTACTGAAGAAGTGGAGCGTCCCTCTTATAAGTGGTCTTGTCCAATTGATGATATTGAGCAGTTGTATTACCAGTTATACGACAAACAACAGGAGACTGTGGGCTGCGAACCTTTGATCCTGTCTCAGGGATAACAATCCCCAGTAATACGATAACAACAGATAACGACATAGACAATAATTCATTATTGGAATTATGCCTGAACATCCAAAGAAATATGACTCCCCTATCAGGAGCAATCCCTAACAACAATGGCGTTACCCAAGAAAATAAGCAGACAAATATACCATATGGCACACCAACTCCAGTGGAATCAATGGGTAGACTGTCAGTTTGACCAGATCTTGCTATGGCCTCTATGTAAGATGCCCCCGATGCTGAAATGGTCAATCCCTACCCAGGGTCAGTTGAGATTGCAGAGATTCAGTCATCGGTAGCATCCCTGCAATTCGCTCTTAAGATCCTCCTGCAGATGTCTGGGCGGATACTGGACAACACTAACGTTCTAACTCTGGAAATTACCAAGAGAGAGAAAGCCTGTGGTACAGCCGAAGTTAATCTTTTGGCAGAATCCAATCTCTCAGAAGCTACACAGTTTGCTGAAGAGATTGAAGATCAGCAGATGGAAGAACAGCAAAACCAGGAGGCAGATGTCAATCAGGAGAACGTCGAACCATTCTTCTCATGTAAGCAGCGAAGAATGGCTAGGAGGGCCGAAAAGAATAAAAGATCTAATGCTATGGCCCTACGTAGGCTCGAACCGGAGCTCGTGGAGCTCCCTGCCGAAAAGGCCAAGAAGAGAGCAGCAAGATCCAAGAAAAGGAAGACTACTGGTGAGGGTTGCCTGACTAGTTGGCTAATACCCGAACAAGAAAAGATGAACGTATTGGAAGAAGAGGTAGATGCGCTGGGAGGGGACAACGTGAGTGAAGAAGAGGTGAATACTGAGGATGAGACCCCTATACTACTACCGGAGCAGACAGCCTCCACGACCACAGCATATACATCTACTGAAGCTAAAGGAGCGACCGAAGGTAATCGTATCTGCCTGATAAAGAACTTATACCGGAGTGGAGAACTGAAGTGGTTATCGCGCTCAGAACTACTAACCAGACTGAATTGCGTCCCACAACTGCGGGTCCTCAAGTCAGACGATTTCCAATTTGTGGAGCCTTTGAAAGGCCCCAATTCTCAGGTTTCAGGCCTCATTGTAAGTGCTTGTCAACAGCACAACTGCTAAGAAACTACAAGAACGAACTGAAAGCAGTAGATGTAGAGGTGGATGCTGATCTGAATGAAATTGATTTAAATTGTTTGGCCAGAGAGGTAGACATGCCAGTGGAGGTCACAGACTGGCCAAACCTCCCCAAAGGGAAGAAGGTGGAAGTCACAGATATACAAGTATTAAAATGGTTGGCAGATTCGCTACCCGAGGTACTTTCAAAGCAATGAGATATTACAATTTGGACACGGAACTGCCGGGGCTTTGCACATCTACTAACCACAGAGGGTTCAACTAGAGTACTGGAGAAGCATAGCTGTTTCTGTCTCCAGGAAACATGGGCAATGGACCCTCTGATATTGGATGGTTTTGTTACTTATCAAACGGTAGCAAAAAAAGGTGAAAAGGGCAGACCATATGGAGGTTTAATTACGGGGGTGGCCAATACATTAGGCTAGAGACAAGTTGAGACCCAACTAGCAAGTAACATGATTGACGTCGAAGTGTCCTATGACAACAGGGGAGTAAAGGAGCAATTCTTATTAATAAGTCTATACAACCCCCCTGGACCAATATTAAGGGAAAGAGTGCAGGAGGCTCTCCATGACCTATTGGCTACTTGGCTAATAATACTTGGGAACACTGGGGTAATAGTGGTTGGCGATTTTAACTGCCATATGACTGGGTGCGGGGGGAAGTCTCACAACCCTAAACTGAGAGCAAAGAGCTCCAGGCAACACACCAAAATGGATCCCGAAGGACGTGGGTAGGAATGTCTATTCGAGTCCTGGGACATAGAAATGATTAATGGCAGAACCACTAGTGATTACCCAGGCAGCCACACTTGGTCCAATGGAACCTCCTGTAGTACACTAGACTACATTGTTGTCTGCCTAAGGATGTACCTGAAGGTGGAAGATATGCAAGTGATGCCCAATGATTGGAGTGACCACGCAGTAATAGTATGTAAACTTAATACTATGGAGAGAGATATTCCTATTAGTAATATGAGTAATATAAAGTTAAATAAAGCAGGCACACGGATCAGCTGGTCAGACAAAAATGTTGCACCTGCCCTGGAAGCATTGGTTATAGACAAATCACATATTCTACTGAATTTCAGGGAGATGACGATTAATTCTATTGAGGACTGGATCTATTCTTTTGTGGGGAAGCACACTGCGCTCCCTATAGGGACTATGACAAGCACTGGGGACAAAAAGCCTCCGTATGACAAGATGATCAGGGAAGCTAAAAGAGAACTTAGAGCAGAGCTCCGATACGCCAAGAAACAAGCTCTCGCTCCGAATCTATATCATATTAACGTGAGGCGTTTCTAAAACAGATATAGAGCTATTATCAAAGCAAAAAGAAAAGCAGACAAGATCCAGTCCTGGCAAAGATTAGTAAAGACAATCTGTACAGGAAAAACCCGTAATATCTGGTCTCTATTAGGTTAAGCACGGGGAGCTATGAAAGGTCCATTAATTAACCGTATTGAGGCCGAAACATGGACAACATTCCTAGATTATAGAAACGCCCAGGTTGATAAGGAGGTATTCAGCTCATTGGGTAGCCCCCCATTAATACCACCCATTAACTCATCATATGAGATGGTGATGAATAAGATTAAAGAACTGAAATCCTCCCATGCTCCAGGCCCAAACGGACTGGCAAATATTGTCATGAAATCTCACCCTGAATTCTGGACTACCTAATTAGTCATCTTATTTAATAAGATCTTAAAAGTAGGGAGAATACCACGAACATGGCAAATGGTGGTCCTTATTCCAGTCTTTAAAAAGGGGAATCGCTTAGACCCTAGTAATTATAGGCTCCTCTCAATGTTAGACTCCACGGGGAAGATATTAGCCTCACTTCTATTCAAAGAATTACAGCTTTGGGTGGAGCAATCAAATATACTATGGAAATTCCAAAGTGGGTTCAGGCAGGGATACTCTACGGCACATAACATCATGGTAAAGGACCTTCTTAGGTTACGAGCAAGGTCAGGGGGGCAGCCTCCCTTATATGCCCTGTATATAGATTTCTTGGTGGCATTCGATTCTATACCTAGAGGCCGTCTTTGGCAGAAATTAAAATTATTGGGTCGCCCAGAAGGCCTGATCTACTATCTTTGATTGCTCCACCAGAATACCTTAGTAAAATTAAAACTAGATCAGGAAGGTCACACTACAAGAAGTGTTTACCAAAATAAGGGGGGGTCAAACAAGGTTGTGTCACGGCTCCCTTAATATACAATCTATATGTCCATGACATTCCTTTGGCCATAAGTGCTGCGATAAACTGTCCCCTGAAAATAGGAGAAACCCTTTGTCCTGTACTAGCATATGCGGACGACTTAGTAATTTTTGATCATACTATCAGTGGGCTACACAGGTCGTCCACCGCCCTTTGGGAATATGCTGAGGAAAATGGCCTTAAGATCAACTTGGAAAAAACGAAGGTCATGAGATATACCAAAAGGAATACTTCCACTGTACAGCTGAGGGTCGGCACAGAGAATATTGCCTACACCCCACAATATCGATACGTGTCATTAGAGCGGCACAATTGGCTGCCCTGTTCCATAGATTTACAATTAATCAGGGAGGCTTTATTATCTGTAGTACACAACAACTATATATACAAGTTTTATCCCCAATGATTACCTATGGTCTGGAAGCTCTCCTTGATATCGACCTGAAATAGTTACAGGTGATAGAAGGGAAATTCTGGCGTTCCATTCTGGGACTACCTCCAGGCATACCCATGGCGATAATAAGACTGGAACTTGGTCTAATATCATTGAAAGCGATAGTACTAAAAAAGCGTGCCACACTATACCTGAAAATGATTAGTAACACTAGGAATGGGTTATTAATAGCAGCCCTCCAAGAGATGTCAAAGGCAAACTCTATATGTTCTACCAAGAAACAGATCAAATTATTTGCTGATGTTGGGTGGCAAATAAGACAAGGAAGTGACTCAGAGGAGGCACGAAGGGCACTGGGAAATCGCACAGAGCTCTGGGACTGGCTGGAGAACTACGACCATCTTCGAGAGTTAAAAAGCTACCAGTTTGTCCATTACAGATTATACAACTTTAAAAGACCACAGAGCTACTTGAACCTGTACCCAGCAGTGAGACTCAGACGCTTTATTCTACTACTAAGGCTTGAACAATTACCTTCACTAATGGTCACTGGTAGAAGGGACAAGATTGCAGTAGGACTACGGCTTTGCCGCCTATGTAAAGAACAGAACCAGTTGGAGACAGCTAAACATGTATTGACAGAATGCCATAAAATGACGAGTGTTATTAACCTCCTTCTGGGTAAATTTGTACATAGTTGCGAATATATAAAAGAGGAACTATTCTGGCTTCATTGTATTAACTCCAATAGCATGAGCCTATTGATGGCACTGTATAATATCTGGCTGAAGGTTGAAGTCAGCCTAGACATAACAATATAAGGAGCCAAAGAAGACAAGAAGTTGAACTAAATTCCTGGAGCGTAAGTAAACCCTCCACGCGACCTGGGACTATTGTCATATAAGGGGAACGAGACACTATTCCAAGCTATTAATGTTCCTCTGTCTAAAGACCTGGATGTGCACCCTGAGCACTAGTCCACATGCCTTATCAATATGTGATAGGCGGTATAGCACTGAAATTGGGAGTTTGGAAGTGTTTGTAGGAAAGATGATGATATTATTGTTTGCTTCAAAAATATTAGTTTTAAGAGAGATACTGATCTGTACATGTATAATGTAAGTGACTTCAATTCAGCACTCCAACTAAGTCAATGCCTAGTCTAGGATGCCCAATGGAAGCACTTATTTATATATTTTTATGACAAGTTCATAAATCTGGATGATGAACCCTTATATAACGCCCCTCTCTTTGAATCCCCCTGACCTCACTGAGCCAAGAAGTAGGTTTGTTTTGCAAATTAAAAGATTTATTTGAAAAATTAAATATATATATATATATATATATATATCACACTTTTATGAATAAATTAATATTTCATAGCACTCTTATGAATATGGCAGTGATCAACAATGGATAATATTATAGTAGCACAATTCTTTAATTACTTAGGAGTTGGTATAGAAAGTGTAAGGTAGCAAAGAATACTTTAATGGTTTCAAGGAAAAGCAATGATGGAAAGAATGCAGCACAGAAATAAACTGATATGGTTTCAACAAGAGATAATATGAACACTTTTCCTTGTGACAATTCACTCCCCCCCTATGCAATGTGAAGAAATGGAAATGAGGGCACACAGGTTTTCAGGAATACAATCAAAATGCAGTTCAAATTCCAGTTCCCCCCTAGCAAGCTTAGAGCAACCGGTATGCTTTTAAACAGTCAAAATACTCTTACATGTGATTTGCAATGAAGTGAAAAATATGCTAAAAATGATAATAATTCCCTATAGGAACTTCAGGTTGAGTGAAAGTTACTTGAGATTGGTTCAGGTCAACACTAGCCCTGATTGATGGATGATTATCAGATTGAAAACGAATTTCAGCAGTGCAAGCAAGAGACAGCTATTTTTAACATGTGGTGAAATTGAGTCAAATTGCAATTCGTGGCACTTTTTCCGAGTGCGTTGATCGCGATTATGGAGAAACTATAAGGAGTTGAAATGTTCTGGGTTTGTTGGAAAGCTTAGATTCTTAGCTTTAAAATGAAAGTTAGATCTCGTTCCTAGCACGTAAGGTTCAAGTGATACGGACGTTTTTGTGGAGGTAGATTTTCAGAAATAAAGTTAAGAATTCAGAATGACAGATGCGCTATGATGCAGTTCTGGACAGGTTAAAATGGTTTGAACAGGATTATTTTAGACTAAGAGATTGGTTCTGTACAGTTCTGGCTGGATACTCACTCCTAGTTTTGGACCAGAATGGGCCTTGGACTGCACTCTTGCCACGGGACAGTCTCTGCCACTGGTTCTGCTCACAGCGTGGCCTCTGGTCTGGGTCTGGCACTGCACAGCGGTCTGGTCGGCCTATTGAACTGGACCTAACGGTTCTGGATACAGCTCTGCTTTCTCTGGATCTCGGTTCTGGCACGGGTTCTGGGCCAGAAGCGAACAGCACAGCCTGGCAGTTGAATAGTTTAGTTAGGTTGCTGGATTCTGGGGCCTCTGAAAAGGATTCAGCTTGTGGACTAGGCCTCTCTGCTACAAGTTCTGGAGTCTGGATTCTAAGTTCTGGTCTCTGGATATTGTCTGGATTTGAAGTTGTCCGGCAAAGTGCTGCGCAAGAAAGTAGAAAGAGCAGTCCTTATCTGGCTTTCAGTGGTTCTTTTTGCGTCTTTTGAAAGTGGGTGGGAAGGCGGACTTTCTATGCCAAACCCTCTGAGGATCCTGATAGGTTAAAGAATTTTCTGTGCCCTGTCTGGAGAATGGAGTTGTGAGTCATACTGTGTCATCAGGTATCATTGTTATGGCTTTAAGGAAAGAACACTCCCCTTTGGCTTCTTATAGGAAATCAATTTTACCCAAAACACATATTTCCCAGATACACATGCTGTTGAAATTACATGTACACATCATAGATTGCTTAAGGTACAGTTTGGTTCAAGGCACATGTTTCTATGAGCTTGGGTTCAGAAACGACAACATTTTGCTCTTTTAGTGGGTTTCGCCATATTGGTTTTTCATCAAATCTTCCACGGAGGTACCCACCGTCTCTGGGCACATCACAGTAAGTTTTCAATTCTGTAGTGTAATCCCAGTGTCTGCAATATTAATAATTATGGGGTTTGGTCTCAGAACATCGTACGGAGTTGAGCTTAGTCTCAAATTGTGGGTGCATTTTTCATATTAAGAATCCACAAATTGTACATTTTGTCAGCTTGATACAATATTTTATAAGCAATTTAATAAAATATACATTTGCCTACCCTTCAGTACACCCATTTGTTTGTCCCCGCCTCCAGGAACTTGGTTCTGACTCAGAGAGATCAGATGTCTTGCCTTCCCCCAGAGCAGTTGTTCAGGCACACCCAAATTAGCATATTTTGTTTAACTGAAAGAGTCTTTTGTCTTGACTGAGGTCAGCAGACCAGGGTGCCACTCTCCATTTGATTAACAGAAACGTGTGATTTCCTGCCTTCTTGTGCAGAGTTCTGAGGTGTGAAGACTTCCCGGGACAAGCAAGGCTTTGAAGTCCCAGCTAACTCAGATTACTTTTCAGCTCCTGAAATACAGGTCTCCTGTCAGAGTTTAGATCACCAGCGCCGGTCAGTGGCAAATACCGGTATTGCACCCATTTTTGGCAGCTGTCTTGAATTAATACATTTCAAAAAGGGAATTTTACTTGATGACATATGATCCTTGCTAACATTGTATTGATGTGGATTCTGCAGTAGAGTAATGTAGAACACCCAACCAGAAGTTGGATTTTTTGTTTGGTGGTTTCGTGCCCATGATTTTAGCAATTTTTGACATCAATTAAAACAGATTTTGAACAGCACCATATTCCTTTGCACTGGTTTTGCTCTGTGTGCAGCCAAAGGATAGGGTCTGGCAATGGTCTCCTGTATTAACATTGACAGAGGCAAAAATGGATGGCAACCTATTTTTCATGTTTTCCCTGTGGATTTTTGGATGATTTCTGGCAAGCAGCATGCTTTCCGGCGGCCATTATGATGTTTCCGCTGCCAATAATGCACAACTATGTTGTATGGCTTGGATGCGTGGGTTGAAACATCCCACAAGCCCCCCTCTTGTGATGGCGATTCTGATCTTTCATCGATGGAACTCGCAAGACTGGGATGTTTGTCTCATCTTCTTCTGATTCCGCAGATTCAGTATCTTCTTCTCCATCAGGGGTGGATCAATCGGTTCTCCTCGCCGGTCCTGATGGGAGTATTGGGCGGTACTCCGGGCCCCTCGGATCTTTGTCCCGGTCCCTGGGTCGTCGTCCTTGGGCAGTCTCCATGGTTTATCTCTCTCTTTTCTCACCTAGGATGACAAAGCAAAAGCGTCGGAAACATATTCGTAGACATTTCCCCACCACTATTAATGTAGTGGGGTGAACATATACATTGTATAAATTAGGAGACATTTGCATTCTTATCATTGTATTTTAGAGACTATATGTGGGATATTTTAGGGTTGGAAATTTATTAATCTGGAGCGGCCCCCTCTGGGATTGCAGAGGACTCCTCCAGTTGCTGCAGAGTGTGCCTGGGATGGCAACACTTTAGCTGATTAATATGGACCCACTTGTCTTCCCCCTCCGCCAAACTGCCTTTGGGGATGCTGATTTTGTAGTCGACTGGTGAGATCTTGTTTACAATTTCAAAAGGTCCGTTCCATGTAGGCAGAAATTTCTGCTGTTTGGCCTGGTTCCTTTGGAAATTGTATAGATAAACTCGGTCTCCTACATTGTACTCTTTCCTAGTAGTCTTCAAGTCATAGTGGGTCTTCATGCTATCGGCTGATCTCTCTAGATTTTGCTGAGCATAGGCAAAAGCATGTTGAAGGTGTTTTCTTAAATTTTCAGCATACTCATGAGTTGTGGAGGCATTGATCAATGTCTGCTCTTGGGTCCTGTAGAGCAAATGCTGGGGAAGCACCATCCTGCGTCCAGTCATCAGCTCAAACGGTGACATTTTAGTTGCAGATGAAGGGGTAGATCTGATGGCAATTAGGACAAGAGGTAATCAGATATCCCAACTTGGCCCAGAATCTGCCACAAACCTTTTTAAGATGCTCACCATGGTTTTGTTGTAACATTCTACTGCACCAGAAGAAGCTGGCCGGTAAGCAATGTGTAGCTTCCTTTTAATTCCCAGTATCTCCCACTTCATTGTCATTACTTCGCTGGTGAAATGGCTACCTCTGTCTGACTCAATCCTTTGGGGCAGTCCAAAATGTGAAAAGATGTGATTGATCATCAGGGCAGCTGCTGTTTCTGCCTTGCAGTTTGGGGCCGGGAGACATTCCACCCATTTGGTAAATAAGCATGTCACAGTCAACATGTACTTATTACCCCCTAGAGATGCGAATCACGGGCCCTATGAAGTCGACTTGCAAATCTGACCATGGCAGTGTCATCCCCCTCTTTTGGAGAGGCACACAGTGTGTGAGGGATGTTGGCTGAAATTGTGTACACACAAGACACCCCTTCAAGTATTGGTCGAGGTCCTACCCCATGTGTGGCCAGTATGCAACCTCTCTTAAGATTTCAAGTGTCGTATGAAACCCCCTATGACCGGCTGTGGCCCCGTCATGGGCGTGACTTAACATCCGGCTTCGGAATGAGGTAGGAATCACCCACTGATCATGGCCAGCTTGGGATTTCCTTACCACCAAACCGTCTTGGATTCGGAACATTTTTGGACATTTCATCAACACTCTAAGGTCCTCTTTCCCAACGCAATCGGTATCCATTCGGGGAAAGTTCTCAGGGTACTCAATGTGTTGGTAAAACTTACCAATTATTGGATCCCACTTCTGAGCTGTAACCAAATCAGCATCTGGGGTCTCCTTACTCCATTGTGCAGTTGAAAGATCATTGTGAGCATTTGTCTGGGACCTAGTGATAGCAGTGACCTGGATTTCCCCCAACAGGGACTCAATTTCTATCAGATCCCCATGGATGGCCCCGGTTTTGGCCAGCTGATCAGCTAAGTCATTTCCAGTTTTGTCTGGTCCCTCTACTTTGGAATGACCCTTGATCTTTTTCCAGTAGATAGTCATCCCATTCAAGGTGACCAGATCATTAATATTTTGGATTAACTTCCCATGTTTCAAGGGTTTGTTATTAGCACATAACATGCCTCTGGTTTTCCAATTAACCAGGTGCTCCGCGAACCCGTTCCATATATAATCTGAATCTGTGATTATGACCAGTTCGTGGAGTTGATGTTGGACAGCAGTGAGGATGGCTTGATGCACAGCCATCAACTCTGCCACTTGACTACTTCGGGGACCAATCTTGTACCCGGCGGAGGGTTCTGGGGACTCATTCACCCATGCATTCCCTACGCCGGCCACAAGTTCTTTTTCCCCGTTGTTGTCAGCATGGTAAGAGCATCCATCCACATAGACAGTGGGCATTCCCTCACACTTGTCTTCTTCAAAGACTTTGTGTGGGGAATTGAGGTATGCCTCCATGTTGTCCTTGATTTTTAGACTTTCGTCCTCGAAGCAGTTTTCTCTGGCACAATCATGCAAGTCAGCCAGACCTTGCGCGAGGGGACTCTTCTTGTTTTGGCCATATCTGACCTCCACAGGAAAGCCTTGCATTGACAGTATCCAGGAAGTAATCTGGGAATTACTCACATTTCCGGCCCGGATTCTGTCACTTTGCAGATATTGCGGAGGCTGGTGTGGAGTCTCCACTATGATGTGTTCCCCCTGGATAAACGGGCGGTAGTTCTTCAATGCCCACACCGTTGCCAGGAGTGCCTTCTCACAATCGTTGAATTTTTCCTCCACAGAGGATAAAGTTTTACTCACATAGGAGATTACTTTATTGACCTTGTCATGCTTTTGATATAATACTGAGGTCAAGCATGTATTAGATAACCCTGTCTCCAAGAAAAACTCCTTGTTTCTGACAGGGTAAGCTAGGCAAGGTGCTTGTGAGAGGCTTCTTTTGAGCTGTCTTACTGCCTCGGATTGTTCTGGACCCCATTCCCACTTGACCCCCCCTTCAAGAGATGAATCACGGGTCTAGTGATCTCTGCGTAGCCCTCAATGAACTTTCTACTGTAATTAGTCAGTCCAAGGAGGCTCCTTAGTTCCCGTAGAGTTGTGGGGTCCTTCAATTTCTGAAGTGCTTCCACTTTCTATTCCTGGGGACAGAGACCCTGAGGAGTAATCTCATGCCCCAAGAAATTAACACGGGTTCTACACCACTGTGCTTTCTGAAAGGAAAGTTTTGCCTGGGCAGCCCTCAACTGTGTCAGAACATAACGGATCTCCGCTATGTGTTCCTTCACAGATGAACTTTTGATGAGGACATCATCTACATAAGCCAGGTTACCCCTCGCACCCAGGTCGGGCATGGCCTTGTGTAGGAAAATGTTGAATTAATTGCTGGAGTTGAGGTATCCGAAGGGAGTCCGGGTCCATGTGTATTGCTGGCCCCCAAAGGTAAAAGCCAGCTTGTATTGGTCCTCCCTACTGACAGGCACAGTCCAGTATCCATTGGTCAGGTCTATTGCAGTGATACCTGTGACCCTTGGATCTGGGCCAGCCCTTGGTCAATGTAGGGAAGAGGCCATCGGGAAGTATGGACCTGTTTGTTGAGCTCCCTAAGGTCGGCGCATAGTCTCCACTGGCCGTTTGCCTTCAATATTCCCAACACCGGATTATTGAAGGTGCTGTGTACTGGACGGATTATCCCCCGGGACTCAAGGTTCTTAATTATTTCAGTAAGGGACTCCATGGATGCGAGAGGCAAATGATATTGCTTCACAATCACTGGAGTCATGCCAGGGTCTGTGGGAATTGTTGTGGTGTGGATGTCTGTGCGACCACAGTCATATGAGTCTACCTCAAAGAGATCTTGGAAATCCAAGAAAACTTGTTTCAACTTTTGCTTCTGCTCCAGAGTCATACATGCATCAGCTAGGTTGACTCTCTCTTCAACCATCTGCCTGAAGCCTGGAAAGACTTCTGGTTTTGCTATCTCAGCGGCCTCCTCCAGCTGGGTGGAGACGTCGCTGGTCAGAGTGCTGATTTGGACTGGAGGCTTAAGGTGGGAAAGGCAGCCCTCATGGATCTGGAAAATCACCTCATTCCCTCCGAAGTCACAAGTCACATCTTCCTTACCATCAGGGCAGGAAGTGTACACCAGGAAGTTCCCCCCATGCCGGGTAAAGATCCTGGCTGGTGTTGTGTTGTCATCACTGTCACTGTCAAAACAGTCCTTGGGGATTGGTCCTAACAGTTCATTTCCTAAATCAATGGAAAAATGTTGGTCATCAACCGCCATTCCAATAATGGTGCCTGCGGCTAGAGTAATACTCTTTAAGTCGCTGTTATCCACCTCTATTGGAATGGTGTCATGTTCTGTATTGACTAATGGTGTTGGGTTTACCCCAACCCTTGCTGTTGGAGAGAAGCATTTGGATGAATATAAGCATCAGGGTTTTTCAATTTTTGTCCTCTTTTAACTTTCACTTCCAGGGAGAATTGTCGGGTCCTTTCTGGTATGGTGACTTCCTCTTTAATCTGAATTTCAACTGCATAAGGTAGCAATTGAGCTGACCTAAATGCTTTCTCTGGATCATCAAAGCCCATGGGATTATCCGCTAATCGGGACCAAGCTTTGAAGTTTATTAGGTCCAAACTAATGGCAAAGCGATTGAGAATGTCACTGCCTAAGTAAAAGGCGGCAGTGATGTCTCGCACGACCCAACAATTATGGACTATGCTCTTGTTGCCAATGGATATTTTGAGCACACACCTGCTTGGCAGGAGATGTTTGGAATTGGGTGTTTCCAGATCCATTTCCCATTTGTCTATCAGTTTGAATGTGGGAATGGCTGGATCTTTTGGGAGTTGGCGGAACATGGCTTCGCTGATGAAGCTCTTACCGTTGTTCACACACAATCGGGTGAGAACAGAGTACTTTCCTTCATTTAACTGAACAGGGATGAACAACTGCTCTCCAATTTGCTGAATATCAGCCAGGCTCTGAGCTGATTTCACTTCTTTCTGGACTATTGGAGTGGGAATGTCTGATTGTGGATTAGTAAAGCATTTCAGAGTGTTTCCTTCCAGTGTGGAATACCACCTTAAACTGGAAGGAAGGTTGATTTTCAGAAATAGAGAGGACCCCCATCACCAGTCTGTTGTCATACTGCTATTACTGACATGTCTGGAATTTGGTTGTTCTGGAAGTGAAATTCTACTTGGTCAGATTTTTGTTCAACCATGTGGCATGTGCCGTTTAAACTAACATGGTTGACACTCTGTTTTAATTTTATTGATCGGCTAGTCTGGGTCCAGAGGACCTTGTTTACGCAATCTACTAGGGGTGACAACCTTCTCAGGAGGTCATTCCCTAGTAAACAAGGGGTGCCCTGTGGAGTCACTACTATGACCGGGTGTCTCACCTTGTGTCGCCCAATTTTAATGTCCAAATCCGCCGTCCCCTCAACGGGAATTTCCTTCCCGTCAAAGTTCTGAAGTTGTCCAGGAAGAGAGGTGAGAGGAATATGGTAATTCTCCCCCCTTCCTGCATTTAGTTTGTCAAAGGCCCTTCTGGACAGAAGAGTAGCTTGGGATCCAGTGTCCACCAGTGTCAAAATTGTACCCTGCCACTGTACTTGTACCGGGGCATAGTATCTTCCCTCCTTCTCCTCAAGGGGGCACAGATAATGCACATTTTTGGACAACTGGTGGGCTAATTTTCTGGTTTTGGACAAGGAAAGAGTAGAGATGTGGGCAGAATTCTGTGAAGAGTCTTGGGAATCTGAAAGAAAAAGTTGGCAACTGGAGATAGGAGACATTTTGAGTTCCCCTGTTTCCGGTTCTGGGCCGCCCCCCCACTTTTTGGAGCCAGTCACCAGGATGGGTTTGAACCAGGGGATTTTGATGCTGTTGGTTCTGGGATGAGATGATGGGCGGCGCTAGCTCAGTCCCTACATCTCCCCAGTCTGTCTGTGACTCCCTTGGGACCCATTTTTCCTTGGGAGGAGTTCCCTGTCTCTGAAGGAGAAGATCCTTTTCCCAGGATCCTCTGAGGATCCCTCTCCCTCAAATTGGAAGATCTGTACCTCCTCCTCAAAGTGAGTCTGTTTGGGTCCTTTGTTTCACCTCCCTCCTCTCTGCTCCTTGGGTGGCAGACTTTCAGGGGTAGGAGATTATGTTTCCGGTTCCTCGGTTTCCAGGGGCTGTTTACAAGTGGGGAAGGATGCTTCCTCCAAGGCTTTACACCTCCCTTCCCCTTGTGCCTCCTCCCTGGAACCGGTGTGTTATCGGGGTGCTGCCCCCGTCATTGTTCTGGAGCACCAGGCCCAGAATTTGGGGCATTCTGGGCCGGCATGCTCATCTTAGGGTTCTGTTGAGCCCTCAGCATGTGGCCCAGATCCCGTGCCATATTTTGGACCTGGCGCTCTAACTGTGAAACCCGCTCAGGCTGATACGGGGTTCTGTTTTCTCCCCTTGGCTGATCCCAGGAAGGGTAGCTGTCCCTTCTCTGGTAGTACGCCGGGTTGGGAAGATTTGGGTACCCCTCCACCCTTGGCCTCCCCTCTCCTGGATTAGGTTGTCTGTGCTCAGAGAATTGGGGAAAGGAGGATGGGTGGTTTTGGGGCAGGAAGTTGGGTGGATACCTGGGGAAAAAAGTTCTGGCCAGGATTTGGGGAATTTCTGCCCTCCCGTGGGAAGTTGGGAGGGAAGTTCCCTGGGTTAGGTGCTTGGGTGAATCCCCCCCTTGGGCTGGAGGAGTCCACACATAATCCAGAATGGGTCGGTTTCCCTTGTAGCGGGGACTTACATAGTCAGGGGAGTGAGGGACCCCATTTGTGGGACTAACTCCTTGACTCCCTGTCTGTGACTGGCCCGAGGGCCTTCTGGGCTTAGAATTATTCTGCACAGGCAAGTTTTTAGGCCCCCATCTCCAAATCCAAAATGGGGGCAACCTTTACCTCTGCCAACTTGGCAGCGCTAGGGGTGCTGGTCGGTTTGGGGCTTTTCTGAGCATTATTTTTATTTTCTATGGGCTTCTGCACCTCATAGATTCGGGTGGCCTGTTCAATGACCCAGTCTAGTGACCTTTTCTCATGAAAATCTCTCACTAGCTGGGTCATGATGTATTTGGCCAAGGCATGGAAAAAAGTGTTAACAAATTCTTTGCTATCAGTGCCCACCCTTTTGGTAGTCTGCGCAAAAGCACGCTTCAACTCCTGCACGAATTCTTGTGGGGCCTGATCCTCCCCACATTGCAAATTGTAGGCTGCCTTGCGAGCGCCTCTTAGGGATTTTGGTGAACAGAAAAGTGTTTCAAGATGGCCGCCCTATATGTGGACCATCTTGAGTGATTCTGATCCTCCAACCCCGCAAAGAAACTGGAGTATTCTGGGGAGAATGTCCATTTGACGTACTGCATGCAGCTACTGCTATCTTTCAAATGGAAAGTCTCCATCATTTGCTCAAAGAGCTCCAAGTGTTCCCGCACAGAATACTTGGCGTTCTTGTGATAAGGCTTGATGACACTCCTGATTGCCTTAATCTGTTTTAAGGGGTCCTTAAGCAAGGCCCTTTTTTGCCTTATTGGCCTTCTTGGTTCGGGTAACCCTGGTCCATTCATCCTCTGACTCAGAAGCACTGCTCCCAGAGGTGCCTGTCTGATCTTCCAGGTTTTCCTGGATTCTGCGAACCTGGGGATGGCTGGCAGAATGTGGGGACCTAGTCTCTTGTGTCCTGGGACGCGCGGAGGAGTCTTCAGATTCCTCCTTGCTGCCTGGATTTGATGGGTACCCCCCCACTGACCTAACTGGGTGGAGGTTTTCAGAATGCCCTTAGAGGGCCTACTCTCTTGGGGTTCCCCATTAAATTGCACTGCACTTGGGTGCCCATACCGGATGCCCGTCCATCCATTCCTGGGAGGTACTGGCCTATGAGCCCCATACTTTAGGCCGGGTAGTAATCTGCCATCCCCGTGGCCCTGGGCTCATGTGCGCCAGAGGACATGGGGGTGGCAGATTCCAGGGACTGGGAGAGATGGAGGCCTCTGGTACTAGGGCTCCTGAGGTTATGCTCAGGTGTTTCCCTTTCCCAGCGAACCTCATCTCTATCAGCCCCTGCTCCCTGTTGCCCTGCAAGAGCCTGTGCTTTCAGTTCCTCAATCAAGGCCTTACTAGACTATCAGTCTCTCCTGCATGGCTATCTGTTGCTGGAGCCTATCATTGTGCTGGCAGAAAGCCTCATTCTCTCTCTGTGCTTCCTGGTTAGTCTTGGAGTACTGGGCCAGTATTTGCTGCAGGAGGGTTACCTCCTGAGTCCCATCCCTACTGGCCTGCTCCTTTCTTGCCAGAGCATCTTCCACCCTCCTGGTGTGCTCTAACAAGTTCTGATGCTCTTTTTGGAGGTCACCCAGTCCCTGGAGGGCCAGGTGATATTCTTCCATTTTCTTTTTTAAGTGGCAGACTTGCTGGCCTAAGGTATCCCTTTCCTGAGTAAGAGCCTGCATCTGTGCAGCCAGGTCCTCCCTCTGCCTCTGAAGGGCACCAACTTTCTGGCATTCTTCATCAAACTCTGCCAAAATCAATTTAGTGCTCTCCTCTTTTTCTCTATCCAATTGGCTTTGCAGGGAGGCTACCTGCTTTGTGCATACCCTCTTGAAATCTATCTGTTGCTCCAGCTTTTTCTGGCTCTGCAGTAGGGAGTCCAAACCTTCTTGATGCTCCTTCTACAAGGCCAGAATTCTGGTATCCTGGTCTGCCTTTTCCTGTTGCAGGATATCCATATCATCTATTATTTTAATGATATTCTGTCTACTATCATTTTCTGACTCCTGGCTCCTGTGCACCCTCTGCTCAGAAGAGTCCAGGTCAGATTGGGCCTTCTCAATGCCATCAGTTGCCTACTTGCCAGATCCTGGCCTTCAGCACATTTGTCCTGTATGGCTCCCATATATAAATATAAATATGCCGCTATCCTGACAATCTTGTTGTGCTCATCCTTGGCTTTAGGGGCCATGTATAGTTCACTCAGGGCCACATGTAAGGGACCCTGATCTCTCCATATATCTGACCGTGTTGCAGTGATCTGGGGTGTGATTGCCTGCAACCACACCGTCTGATCCTGTTCCGTCCATTCGCCTCTCACAAATAGCTTATGTAAGAGGTGCTCTCTGGCTATTTTGATGTCTACCAGTGTCGTCATTCTGGAAATTGATTTCCTTCCTGACTTACAGAAGTTAGTATTTTATTTTGCAAAACAGACCGTTTCCTTAGAGCGTTCCTTTGAGGAGTGCTTTTACAGCGTAACACAGCGTGGTGATCCAACAGGATTTATGTATCCTGTCAGTTAGCACACTGTATTAAGCTGCACAAGTGGTAGGTCTACTCCAGACGTCCCGTTACGAGCCCCCACTCTGTAAGTGACTTCAATTCAGCACTCCAACTAAGTCAATGCCTAGTCTGGGATGCCCAATGGAAGCCCTTATTTATATATTTTTATGACAAGTTCATAAATCTGGATGATGAACCCTTATGTAACGCCCCTCTCTTTGAATCCCCCTGACCTCACTGAGCCAAGAAGGTTTGTTTTGCAAATTAAAAGATTTATTTGAAAAATTAAACAATATATATATCACACTTTTATGAATACATTAATATTTGATAACACTCTTATGAATATGACAGTGAGCAACAATGGATAATATTATAGTAGCACAATCCTTTAATTACTTAGGAGTTGGTATAGAAAGGATAAGGTAGCAGAGAATACTTTTATGGTTTCAAGGAAAAGCAATGATGGAAAGAATGCAGCACAGAAATAAACTGATATGGTTTCAACAAGAGATAATATGATCACTTTTCCGTGTGACAATTCTCTCCCACCCCCCCTATGCAATGTGAAGAGATGGAAATTAGGGCACATAGTTTTTCAGGAATACAATCAAAATGCAGTTCAAATTCCAGTTCCACCCTAGCAAGCTTAGAGCAACGGTATGCTTTTAAACAGCCAAAAATACTCTTACATGTGATTTGCAATGAAGTGAAAAATATGCTAAAAATGATATCCCTATAGGAACTTCAGGAGGAGTGAAAGTTACTTGAGATTGGTTCAGGTCAACACTAGAACTGGTTCATGGATGATTATCAGATTGAAAACGAATTTCAGCAGTGCAAGCAAGAGACAGCTATTTTTAACATGTGGTGAAATTGAGTCAAATTGCAATTCGCAGCACTTTTTCTGAGTGCCTCGATCACAAAAACTATAAGGAGTTGAAATGTCGTTCTGTGTTTGTTGGAAAGCGTAGATTCTTAGCTTTAAAATCTTGTTCCTAGTACGTACGGTTCAAAAGATAGTCGTTTTTGTGGAGGTAGATTTCCAGAAATAAAGTTAAGAATTCAGAATGACAGATGCGCTGTGGAAGGTTTTGAATCAACAGGATGGACACACAATTCTATGATGCAGTTCTGGACAGGTTAAAATGGTTTGAACAGGATTATTTTAGACTAAGAGGAAGGTTCTGTACAGTTCTGGCTGGATACTCACTCCTAGTTTTGGACCGGAATGGGCCTTGGACTGCACTCTTGCCACGGGACAGTCTCTGCCACTGGTTCTGCTCACAGCGTGGCCTCTGGTCTTGGTCTGGCACTGCACAGCGGTCTGGTCTGGTCGGCCTCTTGAACTGGACCTAACAGTTCTGGATACAGCTCTACTTTCTCTGGATCTCGGTTCTGGCACGGGTTCTGGGCCAGAAGCAAACAGCACAGCCCGGCTGTTGAATAGTTTAGTTAGGTTGCTGGATTCTGGGGCCTCTGAAAAGGATTCAGCTTGTGGACTAGGCCTCTCTGTTACATGTTCTGGAGTCTGGATTCTAAGTTCTGGTCTCTGGATATTGTCTGGATTTGAAGTCGTCCGGCATAGTGCTGTGGAAAGAGCAGTCCCTATCTGGCTTTCAGTGGTTCTTTTTATGTCTTTTGAAAGTGGATGGGAAGGCTGACTTTCTATGCCCAACCCTCTGAGGATCCTGATGGGTTAGAGGATTTTCTGTGCCCTGACTGGAGAATGGAGTTGTGAGTCATCCTGTGTCATCAGGTATCATTTTTATGGCTTTAAGGAAAGAACACTCCCCTTTGGTTTCTTATAGGAAATCAATTTTACCCAAAACACATATTTCCCAGATACACAAGTTGTTGAAATTACATGTACACATCATAGATTGCTTAAGGTACAGTTCGGTTCAAGGCACATGTTTCTACGAGCTTGGGTTCAGAAACGACAACATTTTGCGCTTTTAGTGGGTTTCGCCATATTAGTTTTTCATCAAATCTTCCACGGAGGTACCCACCCTCTCTGGGTACATCACAGTAAGTTTTCAATTCTCTAGTATATTCCCAGTGTCTGCAATATTAATAATTATGGGGTTTGGTCTCAGAACATCGTACGGAGTTGAGCTTAGTCTCAAATTGTGGGTGCATTTTTCATATTAAGAATCTCCTTCTGTCAGCTTGATACAATATTTTATAAGCAATTTAGTAAAATATACATTTGCCGCCCCTTCAGTACACCCATTTGTTTGTCCCCGCCTCCAAGAACTTGGTTCTGACTCAGAGAGATCAGATGTCTTGCCTTCCCCCAGAGCAGTTGTTCAGGCACACCCAAATTAGCATATTCTGTTTAACTGAAAGAGTCTATTGTCTTGACTGAGGTCAGCAGACCAGGGTGCCACTCTCCATTTGATTAACATAAACTCGTGATTTCCTGCCTTCTTGTGTGGAGTTCTGAGGTGTGAAGACTTCCCGGGGAAAAGCAAGGCTTTGAAGTCCCAGCTAACTCACGTTCCTTTTCAGCTCCTGAAATACAGGTCTCCTGTCAGAGTTTAGATCACCAGCGCCGCTCAGTGGCAAACACTGGTATTGCACCCATTTTTGGCAGCTGTCTTGAATACATTTCAAAAAAGGGATTTTACATGATGGCATATGTTCCTTGCTAACATTGTATTGATGTGGATTCTGCAGTAGAGTAATGTAGAGCACCCAACCAGAAGTTGGATTTTTTGTTTGGTGGTTTCGTGCCCATGATTTTAGCAATTTTTGACATCAATTAAAACAGATTTTGAACAGCACCATATTCCTTTGCACTGGTTTTGCTCTGTGTGCAGCCAAAGAATAGGGTCTGGCAATGGTCTCCTGTATTAACATTGACAGAGGCAAAAATGGATGGCAACCTATTTTCCATGTTTTCCCTGTGCATTTTTGGATGATTTCTGGCAAGCAGCATGCTTTCCGGCGGCCATTATGATGTTTCCGCTGCCAGTAATGCACAACTATGTTGTATGGCTTGGATGCGTGGGTTGAAACATCCCACAATAATGTTTTTCTCATATGTTAATTTTCTATTTTTAAAAATGTGTAAAGTTTCAATGTAAACTAAATCACAATTAATATTATTATTAATTGCATTACTGCACACAAAACACAAACAGACAACAACACATACAATTAGAGTATATACAGGGAAAGTGAAGTAAACAAAAAACAGCAGTATTAGCCGACAATCTTCATAACCCAACTGATTATCTTCATGCACAGAAATGATTGCTCTTCTTCAAAGCTACTACTTCCCTATGTATAACTGTCACATATTGTGACTAGACCCTAAGAAAAGTAGTGTAAATGCAATGTGTACAAATATGAGCATATCCAGGGAAAGTACAGTAATAAAAAAACAACAGAAATATAAGACAGTGTTGATAACCTTACTAATCATCTTCATACATAGAAAGCATTGCTGTCTTCCAAGTCTGTGTTTTCCCTTTTGTATATGTTTCATATGCTTTGAGTGGAGCCTAAGTGAATTACTGTAAGAACATATTTAAAGTATAAGTCTACAAATATAGTACTTTGTACTATAGCATAGTGAATTTTTAGTTCCTGACTGTTACTGGCCTAGATATAGCAGTAAAGGAAAAAAGAGTGAGCCAGGCAAGTGATGTCATCAGTGATGTCATCAATGACATTTGTGATGTCATCTTTGATGTCCTGGGTGTTAGTCTTAGCAGTGCACAGTGGTGGCGCGAGTTATGGTTGCTTATCTTACCATAACTGGCGAATTTCAGGGGGTTTTCGGTTTTACTTGGAACCATAAGGTCCCTTTAACAAAGTTTTTTCACTGAATTTTATAGGCTTTTAGTAGCGCAACTTAACCATAATGTCCCCTTAACAAAGTTTTTTCATTGAATTTCATAGGTTTTTATTACTGCAACTTAACCATAATGTCTACGAACATCTGACTTCATTGCAGACCTTCCGGAGAGTGCCACATGACCATATACTGGCTGTTGTATGCCTCATGGACACCACTTTAATTTTTATATCTTCATCAAATAATGACAGGAGTCAGCCTGCATGTCTGAACTCCGTTATTCCCATATCATAACTGACCTCTCCATTCCATTCCATCCCAAGTTCTAACCACCAAACATTCCACATTCTATTCAGCTACAACACTGGCGCGCGGCATGATGACGTGTCCGAGAACCCGTACGCACTTCACGATAAAATGTGTGCTTCTCGGACAGTTCGGAACTGCATTTTTTCTACTGATCTAGGAACTTTCAACTTCAAAATTTCCCTTGCACAGCTCAAAAACCTATTCCTACTCATCCATTAACAATCTAGTACACAGTACATACTTTTTGCAAAACTGCTATTTTTCTTAAAATGGAATCAGCTAATGCCATCCCTCCTCCCCAAGAGACACCAACACTGCTGTAATCAAGGAGCATGAGAAACACTGCCCCCTACCTTAGAAATAACACATGCACAACATTTTCCCCTGTCCACCTGCCCTTCCATATTAGTGTTTGGTGCCTCTTCCCTCATTTCCCTCCGCACCTTTCATTCAAAGCTCTACTGCCGAAAAAAAAAGGAATCCAAAAACAAAATAAATGTTCCTTTAGGAACCACCTTTCACAGTTAAAAAATAGAACTAAAAAATAAAACGTATAGACTCCATCTACTTTATATTTCTCAGTAAAGTACATAGACTCAATAAGATTTTCCAACATTTCCATTTGCATGTTGTGTTATGCTAATGGGAATATTGTGGCATTCATCCTCCGTTCCAGGGACTGGAACAGTGGATACCGGCCCAGCAGCCCAAGTTATCAGCCCAAGCGAAGCGAGGATGGATAACGAGGACTCTGGACCATTATCCCCCCATTCCAGCCCCTGAAATGGGGGATGAAGGCCATTAGCAGCCTAGGTTCCCAAAGCAGGAACCCGGGCTACTAGAAAAGAGGATTTTTCTTCCTACACCGGGATGCCTTTGGCGTCCCGGTGTAGGATGGAAAATCCTTTTCCTAGATGGCCACCATGGAAAGGGAAGGCGGGGGGGTTCCATACAGGGCCCCTCTTCGCTTTCCATGGCAGCCTGCAGAAGGCAGAGAGAGAACCATATTACCATATTACCATGAGCACATTTTTCTTCCCTTTCAAATCTATCCTAATTTCGAATAACTTTACCACAAAGCCAGTCCCAGGTGGACATGGTGTCATGAGTAGCCAGATTCAACCCTTCTGGACTTCATGGTCCATGATGCACTGCGGCATAAACACTGCAATTCATCCAAGATGGCCAACAAGTCAGAACTGTTGCGGTCTAGCCTTTGCATGCAGTCGCCAGCTTCCTAGAAAACCGGCACGCCCCCGCGGCTCCGCGCGTCTCAACTCTACCCCTACGAGTACTAGACGTTGTTCGAGTTCGCTCTCTGCGTTGCCGTGTAATTCTATCTTCCTTCTTTGTTCCTGGAACCCTCTCCCTTCCTATCCTTACCTTCTGCTACCTTCCTTCCTGGATTCATTGACATTTGTACCTGGAATTCGAACACTACCGGCTTTTTCAGCCGGCTTCCACGCTGGAACCAGAGGACTCGCATTCCAGCCTGTACAAGTCACGGTCAGTGAAAAAGAAAGAAGCCTCATCCCGGAAGAACGCAAGCAAGGAGAAAAAGGTGAGAAAGAAAGAGGTTTTTGACACATGGCCACTTTAATCCTATGTTTTGTCCTTTGTGGTAATGGCCAGTAGCCAGAATGTCCGGATCATGACCTTATTCCACGACCCAGATAATCTGGCCACTGCCCATGGCCACAGGCTACCCCTCAGTCACTAAAGGTATACCACTATTTTTTGTAGCTACATTATGACACTTGTCAAAAAATAAAACACTGGCACATTTCCAAAACCATGCTTGAAGGTCCTTGCCAATGCTCCTTACGCCTAGCCCCCACTTGACAAAATCCATTCAGACTTTACGAAAAAATGTATATCTAGATCTATAATCTTTTTGCAAACCTTTGTGTAGATTTGTCAAATGGCACCACATTTATAAGCCTTTACAATATTTTGGGACCCCCCTCTAATTTTGCTCCCTCTTGACAGAATCCCACCAAACTTCGCAAAAACATTTATATCTAGATCTATTATCAGTTTGCCAAATTAAGTGTAGATTCGTCACATGGCACCTCATCTACAAGCCATTACATTATTTTGGGACCCCCCTCTAATTTTGCCCGCTCATGAGAGAACTTTGTAAACTCATTCAGAATCAGGTCAGAAATATACATGCAAAATTTCATGCAGTTCTATTAAGTGGCACCAAAGTTATAAGCCATCCAAGAACTGCATTTCACCAACCCTGTAATGCTGAGGGGTCCGCAAACTTTTTAGGACTGCTCGTGAACATCCAAACTGTTCGCGGACTTTCGCGGCAGAAAAACACCTGTTTTTTTGCTTCTTGCAGCCATATCCCATCCTCATCACCCCTCACCTCCCCAGAGATTATTTGATAAGTTTGACAAGTGCAATGTTGTGTTTTGTTTATATGTTTTTACCGCAATGTTCGCAGACACCAGCAGATGTCCGTGAATCCAAGATGGCGGGCGTTTCCAAAAATCAGACGCACTTCACGCTCTTCACCATCCAATCAGCGAACATGTTGCATGTCCGCGGACATGACGCAAGCCGATTAACCAATCCGTGTCCTGTCCGATAAGCGAACAGGGAAGTGTTTCTGAGGAGCGGACATAGATATCACTCATTTTTTGTGACCTACTTTTTGGTCATTTTTTTAAAAAACTACTGGACGGATTTTTACCAAATTTTCAAAAGCACGCTTTTGGGACCAACCTGCTGCTCCTGCCGCACGCAAATTTGGTGAATCTCCGTCCAGCGGTTTGGGCTGTAGGCGTGAGCAAAGTTTTTCCCCATTCAGTCTATGGGAAAAAAATAAATTTTGGGACCCCCCTATAACTTTGCCCCCCCTGGACCAAACCTCACCAAAGTGTGAAAAATAATTCAGAGTTGGCCATATACTTTTTTTGCAAAGTTTGGTGAGGTTTGGTCCAGGGGGGGCAAAGTTATAAACCGCCCAAAAATAGCTCCTCCTATGGATTAGCAACTTAACCACAACAACACAGCCACTACCTGTCATGCCCCGCATTCCTGTTTCTGGACGCTTGCGGGTGTTTACTTCCAGGTGGAAACTGCCCTGGAGACTTTTTGCAGCTCATGGAATTCGCCGGACTACAAGGTCCAGAGTTCCATCTGCTCGCGGTCACGTGAAACGCCCGCAACGTGCCCCGCGTTCTGGAACAGATTCCAGTACTTAGCATGGCGTGTCCCTGTAACGGGTGCTCCTAAAACTGACTATTCAGTTCGAGCACTCGACCTTCTGTTACTCTGATTCCTGTTTTATTCCTGACCCGGTTTTGTATCAAGGACTATTCTGAACGTCTTATCCTTCGATTTCTGGCTCCTGACTCCCTCGGTTGTTTCCCCTGGCTAACGAACTCCTGGCTCCCATTTCGGATTTGTTCTCCTCCTGCTCCCGTGTGTTGTGGTATTTGGATTTATGCAAAAATAAAAGACCTCCAGTGCAACTCTCTGTTGAAAACAGAGAGAAACCCAAACTAAACTTCCACGCACGTTTCTTTCTATCTATTGTGCTATCACTTTTGCACGAGCTTTCCTGACTCTCTTCACCTTCACATATTACACAGAACACATACAAAACTCTTTACCACGGACTGATCCACGGCGCTGCCCGCCTCACTAGAAGACAACGCTCTACATACTGAAGTGACCAAATGGACGCTCTCCTGTTTCTGGTGGTCACTCCCTGGATTGGTTACTTTCACTTGGGGACGCTCTGCTGAATACACTTGGGGATTATTTTGGACACTACTAGTTGCGCCGTCGTGCCGTTCGGGTTAGGTGGACCATTGCACAGACTTCCTTCAACTGGAACTTCCCTTTTCCATCATCAAGTCACCATCTTACTGAACTCTCTTAGGTTACGGGACTTCCTGTCTTGCTAAGCAGGTAAGAGGGGGCAATTGCGGGGGGGGAACAAGTGCTGTATTTTCGTAACTTTTTGGCTGCTATCTTGAACTATCCTTTTCTTTGTTCCCTTAGATCTGTTGTTGCTGCTCCTGCCTTTCCACTTAAGCCCCTGGCCTGTTAGTTATAGTATACTTTCTACAGGCTGCGATCTTGGGGGGAAAGTCTTGTACAAACATCGCTTTCAAGATATCCCAGAACCATCTTGGTGATAGTCCAGGACATCCCAGAGTGAAGGAGTTCCAAAAGCGGATGCTGACCTTGTATCCTTTATAAATCTGTATCCTTTTACAGATTGCGTAAAAGTTGTGACACTACCGTGGCTGTGTAATGCATATATATATATATATGTCAGGGAGTAGTTCTGTGACAGAGAATCAACAGAGGCAGGATGCAATGGGATCCATCCTGCTAGACACAACGCGTTTTGCGCACCACTACAAGTAACAGCTAAAGGAAGAGCTTAATGCAGGCTTATCGGCAGACATCTTACAACGTATAAACACAATGCAGTAAGAAAGCATATTTGAGCTAGAAATGTAAAATGGCCGATAAACAGTGAATGTGCCATGCAAACATTTTACGAGCATACCAAGAAATAAAATAAACATGTTAACACTACATTTCCTAGTTTAACTTGAGCATTTGGTTTGTTCTCTTAGCCCCATTCCAAAGCCATAAGTGATCGCAATACAGAGTTTGATACTGATTATCCATAAACATCCACAACATTCGGTCAGTTTTGAGATGGAGTAATCCAAACAATGAAGCGCACATATAACACCTCATTATTAGAATGGCGATACATATGAACTAGAGTACAGTTTGCTTAAAATAAAACATGCAAATATATTCATACAATTTAAGGCCCTGAGCAGGTATTGTTTTTGTCCTACCACGAGTGTTATTTCAAATTCGAACACAAACCAATAAGGTGCATAGTGCAAGTATTACTAGGAGTGTACATGGTAAAATATTAGTTTGATCTTGAGAGCAAAGCAATAAAGTGCGTATTTTTTTTATTACAGGGCCTGCGGTAGGGTAAGCTGCTCAACCCATAGGAAGAACACTTTAGGCGCGGCTTATAACTTCGCACCCCCTGGACCAATCCTCACGAAACTCTCCAGCAAAAGTATATGGCCCCGTCAGGTCGATCCTACAAAGATTGGTGAGGTTTCGTTAAGAGAGGGCAAAGTTATAGGGAGGTCCCAAAATGTATGGTTTTTCACATAGACACATTGGGAAAAAAAATTGCTCATGCCTACAGCCCAAACTGGTAGATGGATTTTCACCAAATTTGCTGCAGGGGCGGCAGCTTGATCCCAAAAGTGTGCTTTTGTAAATTTGGTGTAAATCCCTCCAGTATTATTTTTTTAAATGACCAAAAAGTAGATCCCAAAAAATTGGTGATGTCTGGGTACGGTTCGCGGACTCACTTCCCCTGTTTAGTCTGCAGGCGGGCCTTTGATTGGTCCAGAGGCTGACAAGAGGTCCACAGACATCGGACACGTTCACTGATTGGATGATGAAGAGCATGAGGTGCGTCATATTTTTGGAAGCGCCTGCCATGTTGGAACGCGGACAGCCGCAGGTGACCACGGACAGCGCAGTGGGGAAAAAGTCTGGGAAACGCATTTTGGGTCATTTGGTGGTGGAAAGAGGGGCTGGCAAGGTTGGGGGAGTGGAAAAAAGATGATATGAGGCTATTTTTGTAGGTTGAAAAAGGCCAGGCAGGTGCTGTAGCTGTTCCCAGACCAGCAAACACCATGATACAGATGGATTATTTGCCAGCTCGCTGAATGCCCTCCAGTTCCCGATCTCCCTCCTGGATCCCACAATATGTGAATGCCTCCCAGGAGTGCATACCTGAGTGCGGCTCCGGACATTGAAAGGGGAGAAAGGATCCTACTTTCAGAGCCACAAGTAAGCAGTTCCAGCGGTTACTCAGAGACTGCATTTCATTCAAAATTGGACACCCAATCCACCAAATCAGGCCGAAGCTACCAGTACCACAGTGGCTTTGTGCAGATCCCTTGGTACACCAGCTGTCCCAGAGAAGGTGGTACCCACCCAACCACAAGGACTTCCGTGGTTCTGGAGAAAATACCATAACCTTTTTACATCCCTGTCTGTAGTACAGGGGTCACTAGTTTCACCTGCCCTGAGGAAGGCTTGACATGGATGCCACAACCACAGACACGCCGAAACGTGAACCAGTGCTTGACTAACCATCAGTATAGAAGAGAATTGTAAAATAGTCCAGATATTTCACACTCACGTAGGCAGACAGATAGCATGATTATTCATTAATCATGTCAATAATATAAAAAAAACTCTCCAGGGTAATCCCTTAAATACGCTGCAGTAGTTCTAGAGTAGTGTTTAGTCTACTCTGCAGAAATTCACATTATTGCTAGAATTGTTTTTTTGGTTATCCTGTTTTTGTGTTTTCTATTCAGTATTTGTTTTAATTTGATTATATGTATTGCCCTAAAACATTGGTTTTAGGTTTTTTATGTGTTGAGAAAAAATGTACCACTCTTTTTTGTATTAAAAAATAGTTATATTCTTAAGACACTCTCTGTGAACTCTGTGCACAAAATAATTTGCTATAAACAAGCATAAATGGTGACAACACATTGCATTGTCAGTAGCGTGGGTCTTCCTCTTTGTTTAAGGCTGTTTGGAGACAACCCAGCAGTTTGCGGACAGCGCCGTGAATGGGCGGCTTGGAAAATACATTTCGGGTTATTTGATGAGTGGAAGAGGGAATAGAAATGGTATGGAAGTGGATGGAAGATCACGTGGAGCTGTTTTATGGATGAAAAAGGGTTTGGAAATGCTACCTAGTCGTTGGTCAATTTCGGTGTACGCAAACATCCCTTCGATTGCAGGGTGGTCAGGGTGAGTTTTACTAGTTGACGGTGTATGGTACAAACTTGTTATAAAGTTAATTGTGTTGTGGTCAGTGGACAGAAACTGGGGGGCATGGCCACAGGCCATGGCCCCAAGAATATGTGCGCTGGGCACAACCATCACAGTAGTAATATGTGTAAAGTAATTAAAGGTAATGCAGTTGGAGTATGGCCAGAATCACCATAGTAGCAATATGTGTACAGTAATTGTAGGTAATGTAGTGGGAATCCATTGTAATATGGAGGAATTATGTAATTGAACTGTATATGGTACTTATGATTTTAGTACAATTGGGGATAGTGCTCACAGAACATGTAGTTGAATATAATTGCTGTTGTCAGTTAGTGTTGTAGTGTTATGAAGCTGCAATCTCTGGTTTCTTTTCTGTGGAATAAAAACAGTAGAATTGGTTAAGCATGATAGTTCAAAAGCTGTAGTAGTATACAGTTTTAAATATACATTTTCTTTTTTAGACCCTCATTAACAGTACATTTTAAGTACTATGTTTGGTACAACATTAGTGTATGACACACTGCTGTTGTTTTGACATTACATAATGATTGGGTCATTGGGAAAATAAATCTGTAATGGATAAAAAAAACGATTACAGTTAGCTGAGTGTAAGGGTGATAGTATGTTTGTTTGAAGTATGTTGTAATTAAGGGACTGCCTGAAGTAGTTAGATACCTGTTGGCGTATTGTGACAAAATTAGAGGTTAGAAGATGTTTTGTCATATAAGAATTCAGATGGCGTAGTTGAAGAGCTTTGCAATGAAGGGTGTTTTTCAAGTAGTTAGATTCATGTTGGCATATTGTAACAAGATGGACTTTCAAAAGTGCTATTCTAGTGTTATGGATGTAGTTAGATACCTGCTGGCATTTTCTGACTGTTAATTGTGCTATAGTTTAGTGACTAAATTTGGGTTGAAGGAATATTAAGTAGGAATTTGTTAAATTTGCAGGTAACCTTTGTTTTAGAGTAGCAGAGGTATTGTTACATCCAAACCGACCACTTCTTTTTTTGACATATGCAGGTTAGTGCCCTCAAGTGGTTGCAGCACCAGCATGGTATATTATACCAACTGTTGTGCAGGTTTTCTTGGCCATGTGTGAAGCCTGTAAGCTTACAGTTATTTTTGGTACCATCTGGATTGTTCCTTAGAAGCATTTGTATAACATATTGGCTATGTGATTTTATTTGTATGATGGAACTATTGTCTGAATTGCAAAAAGGGCCTAATATGCCATTATATGCACTCTGCAGAAGCTGGTGAAATGGAATGGATTCAGAATTTGGTATGGATAGTACATGTAGTAAGTACATTAGGAATTCTTGAGGATCTTTTTGTGTGTTTATGGTAAATGTTACCATTCCTGCACAGTAGTCCAATTCTTGCTTAATACCTGAGACACTGTAAGTGTTGTCAGGATTATTTGTGGCATTTCTGTGAAGGACAAGCATTTGCAAACACAACTGGTCTGAGCCGTTTAAGTAAATGTTGTGAACAATTGGTGGCAATTGAAAAAGAAGATTCATTGTCAAATTAGAATAACAATTTACTCCAGTTGAGTTTCTGAATTCAAATGGACCAGAGAGTTCTGTTTGTGGATCGTTTGATGGGCCTGCAGATGTTTTTGGACAAGAGAGATTTATGTGTTTCTTTTGTGATGAATGTGCAGTTGATTTTGTACTAGACAATTTTGTGGTTGTGTTGTTTGATGCAGGAGTTGGTCGTTTTTTTAGTGGTATTGTTGTGAAATTTGATATAGCTTCTGTTTCTATTCTTTGTCTTTTAAAAGTTTTCTTTTTTTGAGGTACAGGGTACATATGTAGAAGGGGGGTATATAGTGCCCATTGTCTATTGTATTCAAGGATGCAAGGAATGTCAGCATTGACTTTGTTTGCATCAAAGTTAACTAGGAATAGAACATTGAGTGTACAGAGACGGGAAAGTGGTATGTAACTCATAGCTTATTTAAATACTGTGCTGCCAATGTCAATCAATGCTTGATCTAGGGTTAGACCTTGTGATTTGTGAATAGTGACAGCATCTGCAAGAGACAGAGAACATTTCTATATGCGTACGTACAGCTCTTTGAAAGGAAGGAAACATCTGATTGTCCAGGCAATTTATTTAACTTCTGCAAGTTTGTCAAACTGAATGTTGTTGTCATGCGGATATGTTTGGAAGCCAACAACTGTAACAATTGCTCTTTGACTAAGCCTTGTTCTACGTCGAGGTTATGTTTTAGAATTACTCAGCAGTTTAGACACAAAAAGTCAATATTTTCTCCAATCCAGAGATACATCTTGGAGATACATTTTTCTAAGCTATTTAGTCATGCTGTTGCTTATTGACGCATAGGAAGTGTCATGCTGCACTTCTAGTTTGTCTGTGGAGTTGACATGCAGTATGGGTTGCATTTCCTTTTTCAAGATTGTCTCGTTGAATTGACTACAGCTTGCAAGTGTTGGCCTTAAGGACATACATTTTAGATTTTATTGAGTTAATTGTTCCATGGCATCAGGAGCAGATGTGTTTCCCCCATATAGCTCATGGATAAGCCTACGATTTAAGATGGATTTTGCATCTTTAGTAAGCAGCCCAGTTGTAGTGCTTTTTTAAAATGTTAGCATATGTGAGGTCTGCAGACTGGTGGATGTTTTGAGTTAGTTCTCTGTAGTGAAAATGTTGCCAGAGATTTACATTTCCAATGCTGTCAAGAGTATTGTGGTATTCTTTGTGTCCTAATGTTTTTGAAAACAGGTTGCCCTTTCACTGGTGTTAACTGTAGGAGGTCTCCGAAAACAATAACATGTTTTCCTCCAAACAGTTCTTCGTAGTTGGTTTTCAGAACTTCTGGTATTCTGAGATGAATTAAAACCAACATGAGGTTGGACACTATGCAAACTTGATCTAAAAGGAGCACTTTCATTTGTTTTAGAATTCTGCATACCTCAATAACAATTTCTGCTGTCAATGTGTAGTATTCTAATTTGTGTTGGTGTTCTACGGGGAGGAGTAGTAGTCGGTGTAAAGTTACACCACCTATGTTGTAGGCAGCTGTGGCTGTAGGCTGTGGTCGCTGTTACTACAGCTGAAAGGGTGTAGTGTGTTAAGTTTCATAGAAATGTGTGGATTATTTTACTTAAGAATGTTTTACCAGAACCAGTTTCACCACTTACATACAGCAGCAGAGGTTTATAATTTTTACAGCTACAGATTTTAGTTTCATGTGTAAAATCATGTTCAATTTCTTGAGTGACTTCTAGATAAATGTTGAGTTGTTTATCATTTAGCTGAGATTCCAGAACTGACAAGTCTTCCTCAGATTGTTTATATTGATACATGGTATTTTCGACCTCAGTCATGGCTATTTCTGCTTCATTTTGAATGAGTGAATCTCCAAGTGGGTCTAGGCTTCATGTAAGGGAAGGTTGACTGCCCTCAGTCCTTGACTGCCATTTTTGTCTAGTTGAGCTTCAATTTCTTCCTCTTGATATGATATGATATGATATGATATTTTATTTGTATCACGCTCGTACACAAGTGTCATTGTCCAACATTTGTTTGTATTGTTTGAAATTGTCTTTTGTTATACTGCTTTCATTTGCTTTAAATGCAGCTTCAAATGAGTCATAGTCCCCTAACAATTGTTCTTTTTTTCACCAAGGTTTAACCATTTGGAGTAGGGTTGTATCATATAGTTCTCTATGTTGTGGAGTTGAAACCGAATATTTGCCAGTTGTCTCATTTGATCTGACATTGTTTTTGTAGGTGTAGTTTTGGGAAATGCCGTACAGACACATGTTTTCCAAAGCAGTACTTCTGTTTGGGTAGTATGTGTCAAAGAAATTGTTTTTTAAAATGTCTGGGCTGTTGGGATCATTTGTGGCTATGTTTTCTATCTCTTGGTAGGATTGTAGTACTCTTTTTTTCGGGATGAAGCTGGTCCAAGGTTCAGCCAGGCAATGTGCTCAGATTTGACATATAAGGCTGTACCTGTTAAACAGTCTGCAGCTTCATAGGTCCTGCATTATCTATGGGAGAGAATTTTTAAACCGAAGCTGTACAATTTCTGTGATAGTGTTTTGTCAGATGATATGTCATCCCAGAGGTCCTTTAGATCTGTTTTCTCAGCTTTGGTGGGATAGGCTGTTACATATCTTGCAACTGCATTGGAATTGTCTGGAATGCATTGTACGTCTATGTTTGCATTCCACTAGAGGACAATGATTGCATTGTAATCATTGATGTACTTGGATGCTTTTTCCCTTTTAATATTGTATGTATTTTTAGGGGATTTGCCTTTTACGTTGTATCTAAAACAAGACATCAAGCCATTTACTTGTCCTTTTTTGCACACTGGTCTAGGGAAACCAAAGCAACATTTGGTATAGTATTTCCCTTTGTTTTTATATCTACTTCGGCAGTATTTGCCACATTTATGTTTTTGAAAGCGTAACACTTGTGTATGTAGGTCAGTATCTGTGACTTCTGAGGGGATGTTGCAGGTAATGTATTGTTCAATGAACTGTATAACAGTGGCGTCACAATCATGGGCACATTTCGGAGCATCTTTTATTCACAAAAGCATGTGGATGTGTCGTGTTCCTCTGTATTGATATTATTTTTCTCTAAAAGAAGTGCTGCACTTATTGCAGATAAAATGCAGTATGGCTATGAAGCGATGGTGAAAGTACCTTGATACATTTACAAGGACAAGAGAACAGAGTTCTCCTGGTGCCTTTATGTCTATTCCGTCTTTATTTTGGTTTGCAGTCGCGCAAGTCATCCCATGCCTACTCTACACAACTTAAAGTAATGGACCAGGTGGGTGGGCCTAGGATCCTTAGCATGCAACGTACATCAGTGTGACGTCGGAACCAGTATTCTTTTGTACAAGAGAGTTGTGATACTTGACTGCAAAACTTCACCTTTGTCTTTTACTTTTTAAAGCAGCTAGGTAGTGGATATGTGTAAAAAGTTTGAGCCTGTTTTTAAAGTGTATGAAACTCCATAACATAGAGTTGCTAGTTCACTTTCGAAGAGGAGGTGGAAAATGTATTTGACATTTTGCCTTAATCTGGGGTCTTCAGAATATATTCGTAAAGAGTGATATTCTGATGCACTAATTTGTATGGGCCTTTCATCATAGATTCCTCCTTTTCCTGTAGGAAAGAGTAGAGGAAAAGAACGCACGTTTACACTTTTTCCCATATGCTCACTGGGGATCCTTTGGCTTGATGCATTTGATAGATTTCTAGTGCATCATCAATTGTGTCTTTGGAGTGCGGTGTGTGAATAGTATACTGGTCTAAAATGTTGGCTGCTGTAACAGGATCTACATGTTGAAATTGTCCAGTTTCTGGTGACTCTTGAATAATGTGGGTGGTTTCTCGACAGTTTTCCTCTATGTGTATATCTTTTTAGTACTCATTGTTTTCTTTTAGATGTTATAGGGCTTGTCTAAATTTGTTTAAATCGACTAGCAGTTGTCAAATTGTGTTTTTCTTCTGTTGGCACACCATTAACTAGTACAATCAGAGATTGATCTGTTGGCCATTGTAGTCCTAGAGTTTTAACATTTTCTTTTAGATCCAATGGTAAATATACTACTTAGCCACGGATGCCCTTTAGTAGCTTTGATGGTGGTAATTTGGCAGATTCTGTAAAATGCAGACTGATTGATGTCCTTGCAGACCAGTGTGGCTGTGCAGTGGATAGGAGTCTATGGTTAGTAAAGTTTTCATTTGACTTTCAGTTTTACATAGTGATTGAGGAATTGTCGTGAAGATTTAAAGGATTGTTGGTGTACATTACACATTGAGCTGCATGTCCATTTGTACACTGGACGGTTTGTTTGGGTGAAAGCAGCATTTGGTTTCAAAGTTTGTTGGGAATGTGTTTCTATAAGGGTTTCTTTTGCCATAATGGTTTGTTACACCATTTCATACCCCCGAGCACTATTGTCTATGGTTGTTCTTGTTTATAGGCGTTTCCATTGAAGTATGGTTATGTGCTGCTTGTGTGAATCTATTCACCATCACAAAAGTCTGAAAAGGTCTCTATACTGACACTGCGCATGTTTAGAAGTAGTTGTAATGTATTGATTGATTTAGTTAGTGGTTTCATTCTCTTTAAAATCAATATAAACAATTTCCTCATCAGTAGAAAAGCACTGTCAATTAGAGCTTGCTGGATTACTCTCCTGCTGTAGTTTATCGTGACGACGTTAACACTGGCAGATAGAGGATTGGGTTCGTTAGTAGGTCTACTTTTCTTTGTACATCATCTTTTACTTTCTTTTTTTGCAAAGAGGGCCTTACCATTTTTAGTCATGGGTGGTTTCATTTTTTGAATGGGGTTACTAGCTCTTTTGTTTTAATGTTTTCTATGAATTGTTTTAGAGGTAGATGACTATGTGATGTACGTTTAGTCTTATCTGCTCTATGTTTTCTTTCTTTTCTACAGAGTTGCTGCTCAGTAGGTATTTTGTTGTGTCTGTTGGCAAAAGAGAAAGGTTGTATTGGAAAATTCTGTAATATATATGCATATATGTATGGTGCATGGGTGTGTGGGTGTGATTGTAGAGATGAATAGAGTGCTGTTTGATTGTGAAGTGGTATATTGGTGTGGCTGGGGAGGTTTTGAGAATAGGATTCTACAGACGTGTGATGGTGTTGGGTTAGTGAGGAAGGCAGTGGTGGTGTGATGGAATCTGTACGGTAATTGTGCTGCTTGGAGGAACAGAGGGGGTGTTGCAATGGTGGTGTGTAGATGGGAATAGTAGGAGTGTGAATGGTGGAATATAATAGGGTAGAGTGAAAGAATTGTTGATTTGAAAAGAGAAACCTGGGGTAATATATAGAGTGAAACTGTGCTCCTATAATTACATACATATACCTGGTACATTAATGTACTTACTTTGTCAGACGCAGAGGGTATTTAGTTTTTCAGTTGTTGATTGCATTGATGTGTTTCTTTCCTGCAATTGTAAAAATTGTAAAAGAAAGTTAGCTGGCATATGTGGTAATGGCGAAGTACTGTTAGGAAGGAAGGCTCATATTTACAATCGAAGGAGTGGTGGGGGAAAAAGTTAATAAAATTGGTGGATGGTTAAAAATGGTTGCTTTTCGGTGCATTTTTATGAAATTTAAGAAATGTGTATGGCATTTGCAGAAGCTCTGTTACATTTTGTAAAAGAGAGGAAAGGTTCATGGAAAAGAGTTGTAGTACACATTTAAATGGCAGTTGGTGTGTCTAGGTTTAACGTGTTAGGGATATATGCATACTTGCTAACATGATGCATTCTAATCTGTAGGTATTTATGTAGTCAGAGAGTTTTTGTTTGCATTATGGGACTTGTAGTTCAACTTTTACCATTGTGAAAGTTGGAATACAAGTCACAGAATGTAGAGAAAAAAGTAGGACTGCATAAGCAGCAGAAGATTGGAATGGATTATGTTAGGAATATGCATGTACTGTTAATATATTAAACTGGCACACACTGAGTGCCAATTACAAATGGTGTATAAATCTATTTTTTCAGCTTTTACTTTCTTTTATGGAAAAGTGACACAGTACTGCTGGAAATGCATATATGCATTGTTTAGCTTTCTTAAAAGGGCTTCCAATTTTTTTTTTTTAAAGCATAGCATTTCATATGTTTATTTCATATACATGTCGCAGTTTCGAATTGGGAAGTTCAATCAGGTTTTTCTTTGCATTCTGGGACTTGTAGTTGGAGTTTTATAATGAGAAAAGTGGAATTGGAAGTGACAGAACGCAAAAGAAAAAAGAAAGACCTAAGAAGCATCTATATACAGTGGAATCAACCATAAATCAACATATACATGTGTTTATATTGTATTTTGTTTGTTGTACTTTGCTGTACATATTTCTTGGGCCTAATTGTACATTGATACCAACCCATTATTCTCCTAAAGTAAAGCCTGACTTCTCAGCCACTCCAGCAATTGTGAGATTTTGTACAAACTTGATGGACGACCTGCTATTTCGCTAAGGATATGTCTCCCTATACCCCTCAACAGAGGACTGTGGAAAACATGCCTAACACTAATTGATGGCAGATGTGGGGAAAATGGGTAGAGGGAGAAGAGTGAACTGGGGGAATGGGGCAAGTAGTCGAACTAATACTGAAACCTCGACCCACAATATGAACTTGTACTAATTTAGTGATTATACCTTAACACAGAGCAAATCTAATAGCATGACTCTCAAATTGTGATTTTATGAGCGTATTACTTAATGAATATAATGCCTCATCCACTTGAACTGACTTCATATAGGAATAATTTTCCACTTGCATTGTACTGAACAATTATAAACAAACGCTTGATAAACAAGTGCACACAAAGACACCAGATGGTCTTACAGCTACGGCCACCTGCGACTCTGGATCCCTTATGGACACTATCTAATCAGAGCGCACAACCACAACCCACCGCAACACCAACCCCAACACAAACTCTATCACTATCACACACATGAGGCACTGAATCTCACCCATACGGTTACAACACACAGGGCCTCCCGCACCAACTCCCACATGCAAAACACTCACAGATGGCAGTTTGTTTGTTTTTTTTTTTTATTTGGTAATGCGCGCCAAACCCTTAGGTAGCCGGGCGCAACAGTATACACAAGAAATCTTAAGCTTCATTACAGTATTTGGCATGAGTAAATAAAACACATAGGCAAAAATATATACAAGAATATATACAAACATATGTACAAGTATAGGGCATATATTGGGATGTCCAGGGCACTCTACCAAGTTTATCTAAATGGACAGATGTATAATCAAGTTTATAAGTCAATCTCATAAATCTAAGTATGATATATGGGCTAGTAGGTGATGATGCATGCTCAGTTACCTCAAGTAAGGAGTAGTTCATGGAAGCAGAGGGTTCAGTATGGGCCAGGTGTAGTAGGTTAAGTGTAAGTCTATGTGTTGTTGGCGCGCAGCCATTTAAGTATCTTGTGTCTGAGGGTAAGGTTGTTCATTTCTGAGGTCGAGTGGTAACTTGTTCCAGCAATTAGCAGCTTTGACAGTTCTTCCTGGTTCTGAACCTATCCTCTCATTCTATCCTCAGTAACCTCCCCCACAGCCCATCTCTTGCAGAGCCATGCAAGCACTTGCAGACTGCCCCTGGGTGGCAGCAGTGCACAGTATAAATCAACATAACAAACATTTAAACATACATTTCAAAGCCAAAAAAGTATGTATTCGTTTTTATTTCTGATAGTTACTTAAACTGTTTTTCCAACTGTCCTTTGTCTCTTAGGTATAACCACTGTGTTAACTATGTCAACTATAATCACGGGAGTAAGTGCCTCAATGCCTCAGGTGTCTTACATAAAGGCTGTGGATGTATACTTATGGACCAGTTTCCTCTTTGTCTTCCTTTCCGTCATTGAGTATGCAGCAGTAAATTATCTCACAACTGTAGAAGAAAGAAAACAACTTAAAAAGAGAGGCAAGGTATATGTATTGCTTATTCGATTAATATTAATTGGAGTCGTTATGCCTTGTCTTCTAGGACATGTCAAGAAACATGAGCATACCATAGCACAGGCGAAATTATTTTTTCCTGGAAAATAAATGAATTTCTGTGCTATATTCACTATAACTCTGATCTGAATTTCCTGAAAAGACAATATTTTTCACAATTGTATGATTCGAAAGTAGAAAAATGTGTGGTAGTATTATTTCTGTACTGGACCAAACTAAATAATGCAATTGTATTTGCAGAAGGTTATACAGAAACAATGTCAATTATAACAAAATCGAATATGATGCAACTATACCACATACATTCACAGCGATACCCCTGCAAAACAAGGTTGATGTGCAGCTGTAAAAGATTTCCATCAGAAATTACCATAACATGTTCCTAATAATATTTATCTTGTAGTAAGAGAAAAGAAGCAAGAGAAGTCATTTTGCAAAACTCTTTTTAAGATGTACAGAACAGGGCTGTACAATACGTGAGGATGGGGAGAGTAATATCAGACAAGAATAGGGCAACAAAAATGACTGACCGACTGGTGTAAACATATGAAATTCATCAAAACGAGCCCATGATAAATCAGAAAATCTAGTGCTTTAAGTGAAATGCAAAATGTGGAGGGGAAGCCTCTAACAAGGGTGTGTGATCTAAGTGTTGGATGTAGTCAAAGGAGGGCCGTTGCCCTAAATAATTCATCATGAGACCCTGCAAAAATGGATTTTGGGCACTCAGCATGATCTCAGGTGGTCCTTTTGCATATTGTAAAAACATCTCTGTAGTTGGGTTTTGTAAATAAATCAATGTCGATTAAAACACTATCTCACTAGCTACATGAACGATTCAATAGGTGAGTAAATTATGCTAATTTTGTAAATAGATCACCTATGAGAAGTGAGGGTGAATGGCACAAACGTGGGTTCCTCGCTGCTTTAAATAAAAGAGCATTTTGTGAATATAAGAATGGCTACAGATTTTAATATTTGACAAATATGTGGTTCATATTGATTCAAACATGAAATCGTTCTCAACACATAATGCCATTTGTGCTTGGTGCTCATTTCATTTGTCACAACACTGACCCTAGCAGTAAAGTATCTGCAAAGCATGAACCATTAGTGTCATTTGGACACACTCTTTGGTGTGAGGCTTCCACTGTCCTTTTTGGACAGACAACGATTTGCAGATTCCTAGATGCATTCCTTTCACATTTTGAAAATGGATCATTTGTCCCTGCATGAACACCATGATTGACATAACTTTTTTGAACAATGCTGGAAGGGCTAATTTCGAGCACTGACACCAAACCAGATGATTGATTTGTTGCAGTGTTAGCTCTATATCTGAAGCATATTTATCCATGTCGCTTTAAAGCTACTGAATAAATAAGTCGACTTATTTTGGGCACAAATGCTTCTTGCAAGTTCTGATACTTTGTTTCTGGGTGAATTCATGGCTGCAAGCTGGCTCCCTTCAATGGAACATCCTCCCCCTCCCTCTTTGCCTTGAGCAGGACTTTCTTAAATTCCAGAAGCTCTTCAAGACTTTCCTCTTGGCCTCCTCCTTCTCCCCCACCCCTCTCTCTCCTCTGCTGATCTCACAATTGCTTTGATTGGAGTCCAGGGCCCTTATGCATCCTCGGGTCCCTGACCCCCCACACCTAATCGCCCCCAGATTCTGTCTGTCTCAGCACTTGCCTCGGCACACTCTCCATAACTTGCTCTTCATCTGTTGCTCACCCACGAACATGGGTACCCCAACACCTACCCCCACATCCCCTCCCTTCTGCCCTTGCACGTTCTGAATACTCACAAGGCATAGTAGGTTTGTCCTTTATTTCCCTCCACTGTATTTATTATTTTCATGTATTTTAATGTGTCTCATTCCCATGTCCACTCCCTGTTGCCCTGTGGGCACTTTGAAACAGAAATGACATGCTGTATAAGCACCTAACCAGCTAACAATAAATAAATTAAATAAACAATAAATAAATATACAGCATTTGTTGGAAAAAAAGTTGCTAAATTGATTTGCAAATTTTCTGTACTGACTTTCATAGCTATGTTGAACCACACTGATTTGGGCTTTAAGCCAGTATATGTTTCTCCAGTGCACTTTTAAAATCAAAATAAACAAGATTGCTGATAATATGGGCAGGTTTTGGGAAAATACATAGACCACAACCTGTCAATGTTGTATGTGGGTCATCTAATGTTAAAATGCTGGTCCAACTTTAAACTTACAGAGAATGGCATACCAATAATTGAACATTTTGGAAGGTCATTGCAGATCAGTGGTACTTTTTGGATGAACCTGTCACTACATAAAAGAAATCAGGATGGGAGTAACTAATAGGCCACTGGGGTCGTACTGAATATAAGGAACGCTAATGACATTTGCCGGCAGTGGACTTGTGCGCCATAGTACCACCTATGCTCCTGCCCAATCCTCCTTTGCCACATTTCTTTGTCAAAGGATTTCTTTGTTGCAGTCGATCTCCTTTGTCATAGTCATTTGTCACTGTCCTTCCCCTTTATCAAAGTCCTTCTACATCACAGTCCTCCTTCAGCACTGTCCTTCATTACAGTCCTTCTCGTTTGTCATAGTTCTTCATTACAGTCCTCCTTCATTAAAGCCCTTCTCCTTTACTACAGAGCTTCAGCTTCATTACAGTCCTTTTTGTCGGGAATTCTCTTTTGTAAAAGTCCATCTCCTTAATCAGTCCTTTGTCACATTCCTTCATCACGGTGCTTTTGCTTCATCATTGTCTCTCTCTTTCATCCATCACAGTTCTTCTTGTTCATTGCAGTCCTTCATTGCATTCCTCCTTGACAGTCCATCATTCCAGTCTTTCTTTGTCCCAATGCTTCTGCTTCATCAAAATCTCTCTCCTTCATCATAATCCTTGTCCACATAACTTCTTTTAAGTCCTTCTCTTCTAATATTCCTACTCGTTGTCCTCTGCTGCTTTTTCACTTTTATTCTTCTTAATCAGAGGTCTTCTACTTCACCACAGGCCAAATGCATCACGCTCCTCCTTCATTACAGACCTTTTGTTTCATCATAGTCTTTCTCCTTTATTAAAGAGATTGGTCACAGGGTATATCCTTTGTCATCACAATGCACTTTGTTTGGTCTTATTGCCCTCCTCTTTCATCAAAGTCTGTTGCCAGCACAATCTTTTATCACTGTCTCATCTCCTTCATAACAGTCCTCTGGCAAAGTCCTTTTCCTTCCCCACAGTCCTCATCCTTTATCACAAGCCTCCTGCATCGACATAGTCGTTCATCATAGCACATTTCACAGTCCTTCACCTTCTTCATAGTTCTTCTCCTTTGGCACAGTCCTTTCTCACAGCCTCTTTCCTTTGCCAGAGTCCTTCTCCTCCATCACAGTCATTCTGCTTCCTCACAGTCCATTATTATAGCCCTTCTCCTTCACAGTCCTTCACTTCATCAACACCTTTTTCCTTTTTCACAGTTCCACAGTTTTCCTCATTCATCACAGTCCTCCTCCTTCATCAAAGTCCTCCTTAGTCACAGTCCTCCTTAGTCACGGTCCTCCTTAGTCACGGTCCTTATTCATCGAAGTATTTCTCCTTTCGCCATTCATCATCATAAACATTAATTCACACATCCTTCATTGCTCCAACATTCATCAATCCTCACATTCATATTAATTCATCTATCACTCCTCCTCTCTCTCTACACTTTGTCTACTTCCACTCAACATATCCTCCACCAGTCTAAATATGTGTGTTTATATGTATTCAGAAAACATTTTCACCATACAACAGCCAAACGTTGTTCTTTTTCTATGTTTGTTAAATATGTTTTCAATGGCCTGCCCATGCCTTAGCTATAACATTATTCAAGGGAAACTTGTACTGTCCTTTCTCATGATATACCCATACCAGTTTATGAAGACATCCTGGAATGTCCTTAAACCTTGAACATACCAGTTTGTGGGGACCCTTCTATGGTCCTGTTTGTGCCATGTGTACCCATTTAAGGGAGCTGTTTGCACAGGCCCTTGCTGACATTTTCCATGCCAATGCTGTACTTGTGCACGTTTGTAAGAAAAACCTTCTTTGACTATAGCATGTTGTCCCACTACTGGTTTCCATCACCATTTTGGGTTAAAATTAAGACCTCTGCTACCACCAGACTGCCTGGTTTCCACTTACAATGGGAATATCCATAGTCCAAAAGAATGGGAAAGCAAGGTTTCTCTACACTACTCTCCTTAGGAAATTGATTTTAATGAGGGACAGGGTCCACCTGAAATAATTGTAATCTTAAGGACTGACCAGTACCCCAAAATGAAATTAGTTTAGCCAGGAAGTGATATTTAAAAATACCAAATTCCCAGAAATCAGGCCAGGGTTACAAAACGGTCAACAGATATGCTGGAGGTCCCATTAAAGTAGATGGGAAAGCTCCAAAAAGAAACTGTTTTCCTAAAAGCAAAGGAGGCCCCTCTTTAGTGTTTCCTGTTTTAATAGCAAACGTCAAGACGGCTTCCTCGCTGGATACATACTTATCTCTGGGAACCCAAACCTGTCGAATTTAGTAGAGATTTGCAAAATGATCATCATAATCTTTGAACCTTAACCCTCACACATTAAAAATCCTAAATATCTTATCAATGCTTTCCACAACGGCAATGTAAACATGCTAAACATTTATAATAATCTTGGAAGGAGTACTACATAAGTTCTCACTTTCCTTCTTATAGTCATGTTCAGCTTTCCCCTCACATATATAATCCAATTAATTAATGTTTTAAGACACACTGAATACCTGAGACCAATCAAACCTGTGTTGCTCTGGGTTGTCTTGCTGTCAGGACAAACGTGTTGCCCTTGAGCTATCCTCCCAGCCCGATTATCTGTTAATTTCACTGTGCCATAAATAGCTAAGGTAAACTGTGGGTGCTATATATTCTTAATGTGCAAATATACAAAGCCATCTTTAGCCTGGCACAGGTCACCCCCACTAAACAGGTTTCTATGGCAGGAGACGTACACTAGGAAGATTTCAATTTCAGTTGGACCACTTTAAAATCAGTAACATGCCAAAGTGTTGAGAGCTTTGGTAAAATGTGTAAAGGAAGTGGAAGGAATGGATATCAGCACTAATAGATAGCCCGCATAAAGTAAGATATTTAACATATGTTGTCCAAATGTTAAACTGTCTGAATTTTCGTGTTCACTGATGGCTGAATCTAAAGTGCCCATGTATGATGAGGGTCAGCAGAACACACAAATGATCAGTGTGGTTCAACAGTTTTATTACACACAATATGAAAACAGAGGATAATGCCTAGGGGTTATATTTTGTTCTTTTACAAAGAATAAATGCTAGTACGTAAGGTATCAGGATGGGATGATGTTCCCTTCTCCATGGGGTCATGGCCAGTGTCTGGAATATTTACCTAACCAGGCTTTGGACTTCCTCTTCATATCTTCTGGCTCTGATTGTGGACAGTATATGGGACGTAGCCCTTAGCAGCCTTCTGGCCCTTCCTTTCAGGTTCTCCTTTCTTGTGTCTCAGCACCTGTAGTCAAAAGAAAGCATTCCTCTGGGAGAGAATTCAGAATTTATATGAGTTTCAATTTAAACTGCACTAACAACTAGCAGTGAAGGACCAACAAAAACAATTTCACATGTTTTTATTAAATTAGTTCATCACAAAATAATAGTAACATGCCTAGTGTAAGATGTAGGCAAACATAACCCTTTTTACGCCTATGTACAAAGTCTAGTTAGTTACAAATGCATATAACTTTTATAATTAGTCCTTTACATATTTAAATTGAGAAGACACGTATTTCTAATATTTAATATCAATCATCTGTCTTTTCATCACCCTTTCTTTCAAAGCTCAAATACTCACTTTTTCATTCACATTCTTTCACCACTTGCTCAATCTTCACATGAAAGCATTTCGTCCACTGAAACAGACAAGACATAATGATTTGTAACAAGCTTTTTTTCAATAACCATATACAAGTATATTTTTTATTCAGCACAAATCATTTAGCTTCACTCCCTGAATATATTTGGTGGCTCATTAAACAATAATTATTGTTCTCTCTCAGTAGATAGTTTCGACCTTGTGGTCCAATGTCCTTTTTTGGGTTACCCAGTCTATTCAGGACATTAAATTATGTGTAGGGAGCAGAGCAAAAATCCTTGAAGTGCCCCCAAATGCTGGTGATAATAAGCCTGCAAATGCCAATAGATATTTGTAATAATTCCCTACCTACCGACCTCAGAGCGGATGCATCTCTCTTCTCCTTCCGAAAAAAGCTCAAAACTGCCCTATTCAACTAACCCCGTTTTCATGTGCTCCTGCTACTCTTGCATAACTGTAAAAAAGTATATCTCGTCCATATTAACTGTATGTAACTAAGTATAAGCAACACTGTAACCAGCGCCACGATGCCTTCGGTCTGCTGTGCGCTCAACAAATGCGAATAAATAAATAAACGTAATATGCAAGGCACCTTCTAAGGTAGGAAAACTCATATTTTACATGATACCATCATCTAGACATGTATTTTTTCAGTAAGTGGTCTAATTTCATCCATATGCAGAATACGGTATCATGTCATTTTTATTCTTACAGGGTAGGCTTATTTTGAGCATGCACAGAATACGGGTTCTAGCATCCAGCAGCTCACCAGTTTTGAGTCTGTTGAAGCACATGCATATATACTCAAATCTCTTGATTCTTGGGAAATGTTTAAGTAAGGTTGTAAGATTGGGCAGGTGCCACATCTTCCTTAGAGACAATATTATTTTGCAAACATGCAAGGTTCCTGGACCAATCAATTATTCTTATCTTTTCTTATCCTCTTTCATTATGTTATCTGATGGCATGTTCCAGTCTATTTTAATGTTTAAGGCACTCAACTAATATACGAGATCTATCTGAAAAGACCTAAGTTCACAAGAGGTAGCCTTAACTATTGCTCTAAATAATGTAGCAACATGATTGTTAGGCTCGACATTCGTTACTGCTGGTCTGTTTTGTGAGGCTCAAATTCTAATTAATTGTACTGTAACACCTGAAGGAAGGCCCAAAATGTGTGACCATATGCCACCCTCTTAACAGTCTAACCAGGTAGAGCCATGAAAATGGTAGCACTCATGGCCACATAAAAGGGAAGGAATTACCTTTTGTGTATAGGTTTTGACAATGAGGACTTAAATATGTCACCATAATCATACTCATTTTTTTTCAGCTGTGACATGTGTTTCTTAATATGCATTTCCTTGTTGGCAAGTATGTGCAGCACTTTTATTTTGCGGGACATGTAACTATCCGCACCAGCGCTTAATGACTGGTTTCTCTGAACTGAAGCTGCTAACAGCACATCAAAGGTCCTTTCCCTCTCAATCCCACTAACAACCCCCCACCCTACTTCCATTGCAGAACCGCCTGGGTGCGAAGGGACCATGCAAGTGGCAGCTGTGCGTGGTACAAGACCAGATAACATAACATATCCAAATGGCAAAACTGATCAACAGTTTCCAAGTGTTGAGAGCATATTAGACATTCTTCCTTAGATAAATACATTACCTTGGACGTAATTATGTTAATTTTGAGGTTTAAGGCATAAGACTAATAATGCCAGAAAAAATCTATACTTCACTGTAGTCCCAAATGAGTAACATCGAGCAGGTCTAAATCATCAGTGTACATTAAATAAGACACTTCAATGTTATCTTATTTTGAAGGAAAACATCTAATAGGTCTAAAGAACTTATCTATGTCCAAAATATATACATTGAATAAGAATGGTGCTATGAAACAGCCCTGCCTCAAGCCAAGGATGTTCTTGACTTTATCATGCATATTGCCATGATTATCTAGACACACTGTATGAAATACAACTGAGATTTAATAGACCAGGGTCAATGTCCCAAGGAGCCAAGTTGTCCCTTGGATGCGTCTAAAGACTAATCAAATGCAGCTGTGTAGTCCAGAAATGCCATATACAAATGCAGGCCATTACAAGCACATGCACATTTGAACAGGCAGGGAGTTTAGGAACACATCATTATGCACAGTTCATACACCTGTTCCAAATCCTGTTTGATATGGGGATAATTTCTCTGCTTTGGTGACCCAATAAGTCAGTTTAACCAGTAGAAATGATGCAAAAATATTACCAATTGCATCCAACCTAGCCAACAATCGATAATGCCTGGTGCCTTCTTGCTGACCTTTTTTTTGTCGTTGCAATTTATGTTTTATTACACATTTACATCAGATTAATACAACTTCAACACAATTATTCAAAGGCACAAATGAATAATGATTAAATAAAATCATAATAGAATTAACAGTGCAAATAATTGGACATCATGCACATAGTCTGGAAGTGTCTCTGGTAACGGAGAACTGATTTGAAATATCTGGACCATAAGCCCTTGGACCATGTGTCCGGAATAGTCTTAATAACAATTACATTATTCTATAGAGGAAATAAAGATAACTCCCATCAGGGGTGTTGCCTGGAAAAGATATCGGGCTATGCTAATGTTGGGACTATCAGGACTCGGGGCTAGCTAGCCTTTTGGTTGTAGCCCCTGAGCTTCTATCCGGGGCTACAACCAAAAGAGCCAGGGCTATAACCCCTTTAGCCCCTGCTAGCAATGCCTCTGACTCCCATAATCGAGAATCATTTGTTAGTACCAGATTGGGGAGGTCATAAGGGCTTGGAGGTAACTATGAACACATTTTGCATACAATATGGTAAATTTGAGAGTCAGCTAATCTTATTTGTCATTTGTCTTAAGTCAAGAGCGACAAGTCAGGCTCTGATTTTTTAAAGAGGAAAGATTAACTAATAATATTGATCCCAGTAAAGTGCTAGGCAAATGCATAAATGCTAACTAGTTACTAGAGAGGACTACAGCTATGACCCATACGAAAAATAGGTTAAATATGGGAAGCGGCTTAGCTTTCATTATAGAAACATAGCATCCACTATGAAGGTTTTTTGCATAGGAAAATCTACCATAAAAACTAAAAACTTTACTGTGATCATACCTTTTATTGGTGTAATATTAAATTGGAATGTTTTTAGAATTACCAGATCTTTGTATAAACTTTAGGACGAATATTTGGTCAATTCTTATGGAATTGTGTGTAATATACTAATAGAATATGAATATATAATGATTATTCTTGACCGAGCTTACGCTCTCCTTTACTGGTAAGAGCCTATTGTCTATACATTGAATTCCTTTGCAGTTCTGTGAAACAATACCCCCTTGTTCATTTATCTATTTCCTTCCCCATGTCCACGATGAAGGGGACACCCATCCGTTTGGTATATCATTTTGGCTATAGACTTTTATTCACATAAAGAAAATAATCTGTCTCTCCCTATTTATATAGGGGTTTACTTACCTCAACACAGAATAACTCTGGTGGTTGTCAGGATGTAAGTCAAATGAAACCAATATAGCATCCTCTGTCCAAATTAACTACTCTATCCCAACCACTAACAAATAACCCAAGAAGGTATGGATTCACCGGGAGAATGGCTACCTTCTCCTGGTGAAACAATCCAGTCTTAGGTTGACTTGACCACAGTCTCTTGCAATAGGGTCTGATTAAAAATGCTTAGACCAGGAGAATGACTCCCTTCTCCTGGTCTATCTGGAAGAGCTCTGGGGACTGTTCTTTGATAGTCCTTTGGAAAAGACTTTAGAAGTCTCATTACTTCCTCACAAGGGTTTGTGAACAACAGAGTTAAGACTTGATCAACCCTTCTTCTTATTGCTGGAGATTTGTCAGGACTTTTTATATCTCTGACTAATGGGGAGATTACTCCCTGACAGCTCTTGGTTCTTTTGGTATCTTTCACATATGCACGTAGGCAGGTGCACTGGCCACAGGAGTATGAAGGGAGGATAAGGGGAGCTATGAGAGAGCATGTTAGAGGTGGGAGCGAAAGGACTAAGGAACCTTGTACGCCAGTCGGACCCAGATCAGGACAGAGCCTCACCAGGGGAGACTGCGCAAGCCTAGCGCCTGAATTCAGGATAGAGACGCAAACTAACCAACCCTACTAACAATTTCCCTTTCTGCATCCACCTCTCAAACTCCAAACCAAACACAACCAAAATCTACAGCACAACAAACCGCACATACTTCACTACATTGCAACAACAAAACAAAAACACACATAGTCTTGCACAACATTACATGACGACTACCGTCCGCAAACACCCCAGGCCCAGCCAACGGACCCACCAGGCTGAGGCCGCCAACAGCACATCCCTGCTCTCTTGCACTTTTCCTGCCTCCTCCCACTAACTCAACCTCCCCTCCTCTTTCAGAGCCGCCAGAGCGCCAGGGGACCACTCCGGTGGTGATAGTGTGTGGTACAAATGTCCATTAACATTAACATTAACATATGTTGGGTTTCCCACTGTGAAGAAGGAGTTCACTACTGAAGAGGGAGTTCACTACCAAGGTACTCTTGAAATGTATGGTTTCTCGTATCACCACTGTGACGAGGGAGATTACTCCCTAGGAATACTTGACTCTTGGTTCTTTGGGTATAACTACTGTGATGAGGGAAATCACTCCAGAGGAATACTTGACTCTTAGGGTTCCCTTGAACATACCAGCCATTTCTGTTTCCTGTATCTTCACTGGGGAGTGCTGCTAGTTCTTCACAGGGTCCCACGTTTAGCACATCCTCCTGCTTTCCTCCTCTCTGGTCTGTGCAGCTTCACAGAGCCGTTACCTCAGCAGTCACTTTGTGCTTTATGGATCGCACAGTCCACCTCGAAGGATGGATTCTTCCTGCTCCTGCAGCAAGTCGGGTTTTCCCCCTTCCTCAGAAACCGACTGTCTCTCAATGTTTCTGGTAGCATGGGTTTGAATTTCCTGGGCCCTGCAGGATGGACTCCAGCTTCCTTCGCTGCTCTTCCTGATCTCAAACACTCTTAGTCCTTTTTCAGTCTTTGCTATAAACTGCTGGGCCGACCCCAGCGTAGCGTCTATATTTGTTGTCAAAGCTTTTGAAGTTATCTTCATTCCTCCTATTGACACCTTGTCACAGTTCTTGGGTAATCCTTTCTACTGTTGTTTTGTACATTTCTTTGGATGTTCTTCATCTCAGTACTATCTGGTATTACAGATGCAATTGTGGAGACTTCACAATAACACACAGTAGTAAGTCAATAGGGTCATAGCTTGTGGTAACAAGGGTTTAGGGATTTTGTTCACGGGACGGGAGTCCTTATCCCCATAAGGGGATTCTCTTGCCCATGAGGTCAACCCTCTTTTCACCACCCCCAGGGGGACTATTTAGTAGTGCCCTAACCTCCCTAGCCTCATAGGGAATGGCTCCCCTCTGGGGAGAAGTGGCCAGATCATGGGATTTGTCACAGGTGACAGTGGGGGCTTTATAGCATTTTTACAGTGATCAATGTTATTCGTTTCCAAAGTTAAGTGTGCATTTTCGCGACATTCCACCTTGGCTATTTGAAGCAGCAACCCTTACCGTTACCTACTGTACCTTCAATTGCCAGAGTGTGTAGCCCTGTGTCTGATGCTTAGTATTGAAGACTTCTAATATTTCTGCTATTCTCAGATGTCATTTTGAGATGAACACGTAATCACGAATAGCTCTAGTTTCCTCATCAGACCATTAATAATGAACATGACATCACTCATTACTCTCCAAACCAACATTATCATCGCCAAGGTTGATCCAAAGTTTGCCATCCTCATTATACCCTCCTTATTAACTTTGTAAGAAATGTAACCTCTTTATCTTTTATATGCCTGTCCCATGTGATCTTCTTTTGCCCAGGCCAGTGATATCTTGTTGGACATTTAGCATTTAAATCGCCAGATTGGTGATTACAGCACATTTTTCTTAATTTCACAATTTTAAGAGGTGCGTAAACATTAATAATCAAGAAATAGTATTTTAGACCTTTCTCGATATTATTAATATCAAGGGGAATAATGTGTGGAAAGCTCATTTCCATATTTCACTGCAGCAATAATATTTTTTACTCCAATTATTAATCCACCTAACGGACAGCCTCTCTCCTTTTTAGAGGGTGGGTTAAGGAGGAACATTGTTATACCATCTGCCCTACGTAGTTTACTTAACCAGAAATTCTTACATACAAATAATCATAGTATTACAAGAATTTATCTATGAATAGCCCTTCTCTCAAAAATGTTTTATGATCCCAAGCTTTCAAAAACAGTAGAGGGAAATAATTAAAACTAACCTTAGGGACAAGAAATTATTTTGGATTCTAGAAAGGCTGGTAGCTAATTCCACTTTCTGACGAGACATATTATTAACCATATTTTCCCATTCTGATATAATTGTCCTTAATTTAACCACCCTTTTGGGATACTCTATTTTTAGACCCTCTCTATTTGATGTGTGTGTGTAGTTGACTGTTCCACACTCTTTTATTAGTATAGTTATGTTAGAGGGAGTATACAGTTGAGGACATTCTATGATTTATACATCATAACTTACTCTGTCAAATCTTTCACTTTGCTTGGAGGTAGGTTTTACAAATAGCATTAGACTTACAATAAATAATTGGACAGGTGGTGTTATTAACATTAGGGAGCTCAATGGGCTCAAGGCCTAATCTGGTAACCCACCTCAAATTCAGTATAGTGTGCATATGTCCAAATATGTAATAGATAGATTGTTTATCAATATTTCCTCAATGACGAAAGACAGCACAGTATTACTACACATTCAGCTAGTTGCTAGTATAATATTATTAGCTGGATCCTTATTGTCAACATATATTTGCATAAGTAGATTGCTGTTCTACCATGACAGTCTGATTAAAGATAGCTGTATTTGCAGTTGCATTAATGCTGCAGTATTTACAAATCCAAAAACGTTGTTATTCTGAATGCGGCAGCTTTCACTCAGAGTTTCCTGGACTCCCTCAGGGTTGGGGGAGCCCAGGAGACTACATGCGAAAGCTGCCGCTGTCAGAATAACAACGTGTTGCAACCATGGCAATCACAAATACAACAATGTTATATTTTGTATTGGTGTGTCTCGGCTTTTTGCCTTCATTTTACGTTTTCTGTGCTTCCCTGGGCTTGGAGAGCACAGAAAATGTAAAATGAAAGTGAAGGCAGCCTCCCCAGCTCAGCTCTGCTCAGGCTGCAGTAAGCAAAAGCTCCCAGTAGGGGGCTTTTGCTGCTTGTTTAGTGCCGCAAGGGCAGAGCCGAGGAGGCTTCCTGCAATCACAAAATGGATGCCCCATTGTGCTTGCAATTTTAAAGCTTGAGCTTCATTTGCTCAAAACCTTCCATAGGGACTTAAAAAAATATATATATTTGAGATATTAGATATTTGTTTTATTATTGCCCATCTTTTTGGCCAATAATATTTCTGACTGAACTATTCCTTTAAGGGTTCTCAGATCCTCCTTTCCCCCTTTTTTGGCTCAGCCCGCTTTGTTTACTCTCCTGCCAAGAGTTGCCATGAGGAAGACATCTAATTCTGTGGAGTCTCTGAACCAGGTCTCTCTTGCTCCTTAGTTTGACCAGCCTGGTTCCCTCTTTTGCCAAGTCTTGTCACGAGGAAGACACCTCTTTTCTGTATGTGTGTCCCAGACCCTGCTTTCTAAGCCCCCACCAGCACCAGTGTCTAGCCCTTCACCTTTGCAAGCCTCTGGACTCTCTACAGATCCTCCTCGGGTGCTTGTGGTCATTCTCAGGGCTGTGCAGCTGTTTCTCTACCAGCTGGCTCTGGATCTGTGCTTCTCGTTCCCAGTATCGGCTTCCCACTCCCAGTGCTGCTCCAGGTTTGCTCCACGACACATCTCTTCTTCACATCTCAAACAATTGTCTAATCTCACTAGAAAGCATGCTCCCTCTACTTCAAACCCTCACCCATTACCAGGTGCCACCTGACTCTAACCCGTCCATCATGGTTGAACTATACAATCAAAATCAACTGAAGGCCCTTGACAAACTAACCCCACTTAAATTAAGGAAAGCCAAACCCGTAGCAGACCTCAATAAGTGGATCTAAGCTAAGACTCAACAAGTTAGGACATAAATACGCCGCCTTCAATATTGATGGCAACCTCATCAAAGTTGACAAGGAAGCAAAAACATTAGGCTTCTATCTCGACTCTGCCTTAACTCTCCAAAGACAAGTCAAAGCCACCTCATCCTCAACAGCTTACACATCAAAACATATAAACTCCTGCAAACCTTTCTTGACCACTGACAGTTGCATCAGCCTTGCACCAGCCAGAAGAACCTCCACAAGCTACAAGTCCTACAAAATAATGCTCTTAGAACTGCTCTCAATATACCCCGCTCTAGCCACATTTCACAAACCCGACAAAACACCAACTGGCTCTCTATCCAAGATAGTATCACTTTTAGAACACTCATGATCACCCATAAGTGCCTCAAGAACTCGGCCCTGAAGTATCTGATGAATACATTTTCTAGAAATGAACCCACTAGACCCAACTATGCCCACTGTCTCAACATGCCGAAATATAAACTCTCCAAAGCAGATGGGTCCAGCTTTCCGGTGCTTGCGGCTAAGACCTGGAACAAGTTACCTCCGGCACTAAGGTCCGAAGCCATGTTCCTATCATTCTGATCCGGTCTCTTCAGCCTGTTGCCATCCTCTACCTTGACTATGTCCTGAACCTGCAATTTTTGTATATTTCTGCACCTTGTATATTTCTGTATATCTGTGTATCTACCTTGTATGGTTTATTGTATTATCTACTGTTTTTGTACATTATTGTAACCATGTATCTAAGGAAAGCGCCGAGATGCCTTTGGGTTCGGAACGCTATGTAAGCAAATAAAACAAACAAACAAAATAACAAAACAAACTTGTTGAATCTCCTGGGCTGGACGGTCCTTCTGCTTTGGCTGCTGGTGTTGGTGTCACTCTCCCCAATGCAGTACCTCCAGCTTCTAAGACCATTCGGTAAATCCTTCATCAGTTTTTATGTTAACCTCCAAGTCCCTCCTCTGCAGAATACTAGAATGGTGATTACCATTCCACCAGATATTCTTCATGGCTCTGCGCCTATTCTTCGTCTGAGTTGGAGCTCCATAGGTTTTACTTGGGTCATATGTCCTCCTCCTCGTCTCAGCAGAGGTCAGCCTTATGGTCTTGCATACATACATGGAATGGTTAGGTTACATGGACGTGGAGGGCAAGGGATGTGTGGATATATGGGAGAGTGGTACAGGGTTGGAATACCGTCTTTCCCTTGGATAGTCGTCTCTGTCCCCAGAGGTACAGTCTCTCCATGAGATACTCCAGCGAAGTACCATGCCCAGTGGGACTACCGGATTTGTCACACTTCCTGTTGACAAATTGAATGCAAGTGCATGAAAGCACCCTTAATAAACACACATCCCAAAGCAGTACTGGTGGCATCTAGTTATATTGTCCAATGTGTACTTACCAACAGTTCCCCCAATAATCTTTCCTCCCCTCCCCTTCTATTCCAGACCTATGTGCGAAGACGCAAACGAAATGGCAGAATGTCTTTACATTGCTGGCAGGATGAGGGCCCCCTTAATGCTGATCTTTGGGTGCGCTGGTGTTCATGTTTGTTCACTTGTGGCCTGGAAAATTCCCTCTCTGCTCAACTGTCCTGTGAGGTGGCCTTGCTGTGGCATAAGTCTCTGTTTGTATTTTCTTACTATAGAAGTCTAAGTATAAGTATGCTATGACAACCTACTTCCATGAAAAGCACCAATCTGTCTCGCTGTGAACTAAAATAAATTCTAGCGACACATGACATGAAACCAACTCTTAATAACCTTTTTGACATCAAAGTGCCAGGCCTTTTTTATTTAACCACTACATTCCCTTACCAACATCACTGATCTTTATACACAGTCTATTCGCGACCATGCCTTACTTGGCTCGGGCTTAGCATTCACAAAAATAACCTTCTGGAGTCCTACTTGGGGGGAAAAGAATAGAGATGTCAAACCAAATAAGCCCCCAAACATTCAGGAATGCCTTAGGACACGCTCAGGTCCCTCCTCCTTCCAACATTACATTGTGTACTGTGAAGGCATCACGAAGTAAACACGGACAACTGAACTCAAGTTTGCTCTTTATACTTTTATTAAATCTAAAGGAGGGTTGGAAAAAGCCCTAACTTGCCCCATGCTAAGTGGGATTTCCCTAACTAAACAAAACTAAGGATAGTCTATGTCAGGATGTCCAAAGTAAATGCCTGTGTGTGTCCACAACCTATATTTGTCCTCACATCTATTTGTATACATTGTGCAGGGATGTCAGCTTCAAAATCATAAGTGTTCAAAAATAGTTCCAAGCTTCTTCCTGCTCTTGGTTGGAAAGGATCTCCCTTCCCCACGGGGGAGGGAGAGGGAGGTTCCCTTTACCAAGAATTCAATATAGTTCTCAAAGCACCAAGGGGTTTTCCTTCCCTAAGGCTTCAAGAGAGTTAACAAACAACCAAAGGATTTCCCTTCCCCAAGGCTTCAAGTCTTTGAAAAATTTCACAAAGTTCAATTCTTCAATTCCAGTTCACACTAGGTTTCCTTTCGATTCACCCACAAGTTCTGTTACAGGTATTGCAAGTGGCTTTTCCATAGGTGGGTGTCCTCGGTCTAGGCGCAGTTGTTTGACCACACAGTCCACCTAATACAGGTTACGCGAGACCGATACCGGTTCAGGCTCATTTCACATCTACTTGATGCTTTACCATTACTTGAAACAACTATTCACATGTTCCACTTCCACATACTCTTGTTGGTTCTTTCCAATACTTGTTCTCTCAAAACACACAGTTCCTTCATATTCATATATTCATATGGCTCTGGCCAATGCTTGTTCTCTCCACATACACAGTTCCTTCATATTCATCAATTTGCACAAAACTGCTTTCATTCAGATCAGTATTCAAAGTGCTTACTTTCATTCGGATCGGTATTCAAAAAAAGCTTGTTTCTACTTGAAATGACCAAAAAAGTCTGGGAGCCTTTCTACCGAGAACAAGCATGGCCAAATAACCTGTTCTATGGGAAGGTGCCCATTTGGGAGGGTCTACAACCACGTTTGAGCTCACTGCACCATTCACAGTGGAGAAATATCCATTTGCAGTCTTTGTCCCAGGGCAGACCACCACCAAAATTGTTAGGCAATTCTCCTGTGAAAAAGAGTACCAACAGCAACTCCAGACACATGTTGTACCTTTCTACCTAATAAGTGGTTGCGGAACAGAATTGCACTCTTTAAAAAAAATGGTGAGAAACAAGTTGTAAAAGCTTCATTCAGTGTTCAAGTTGCTTACTGCATAGAATGGAAAGATGAACTGAGGCTCTGCTGTAACTGCATATGGCATAACGTGAACATTGGGCCTCATTAGGAGTGGGCCGGTCGCAGTGACAACGGTGCCAATAAGCTACCGGCACCGTTGTTACTGGACCGGCATACTCCGAGTTCTGTGGGCGGGTGCCGTCCCACCCTCCAGGTCTGACCTGGTGGGCGGAGCGGAACCTGCCCACAGACTTTGACGGATGCACTGTCACTGTTCCACACAGTGCCGGTGCATCAGTCCTCCCCATTCCCATTGAGTCCCTATGGGACTTAAATGGGGAGTGACTTTTTCCGACACCTGGCTTCATGGACGGCAACTGTTTCTAATGGCATGGGTACCGCCTCAGTCATAATGAGGCCCACTGTTTTTTTTCTCTGTTCATACAGAAGTGCTCATCTGTTTCCTTTTTCTATGAGACACAGTTATGAGTGGGTATAAAAAGCAGAGGAAATGTGCTCATGTGGGTAAAACCAAATGCTGAAAACGAACAGAAAGCCAATAACCATTTTTTGCATTGCCTTCAAAATGTTGAAAAATGTATATTTTTGTGCAAGTGTTCCAACAACCTGCCCATAGACGAGGTGATTCATTGGTCATTAATTGATACGCAGTTCTCATGATGGAGGACCCATTTTGCTGATCTAAAGCCTGTCAAAGATTCTTCAGTATGTATATTATTAAGCACCAAGGAGTATGTGAATAAGTTAGTATTACAGTCTGTAAAAAACATTAAACTCTGTGGAAGGGGTTTGACATTGAGGATGTTTTCTTTTCAGAGTTCAGCAATGCTCAACCTTGAGGCCGTTCAAGCAATGGCATTCGATGGCTGCTATCATGACAGTGACGTTGATATGAACTACTCTGTCCATTCAGAGGAGACCTCGTCAAGAGGGAGAGCAGCCAGTGTGCCCAGCCTGGACGCAGCCCGTGTGAGGAGGAAAAGATCCTTGAGAGCAAATGTTGGAAGAATTATTTTACAGAACAATCATGTCATTGATACCTATTCCAGGATTATTTTTCCAATAGTGTATATAGCATTTAACTTTTTTTACTGGGGTTTGTATGTATGAAAAATAAACAATGGTTTGATTGTCAACATATCTAAGTGTGTGTATATTTATTTACTAATAAATATGTGTGTACCTGAACTATTGCCATACAAATTAATCTGTTACCCCAGTTCAGAAAGTGCACACACACAGAATGTTGCTGAAAGAAAAGTGTAAAACTGTGTTTAAAGGCCTTATTCTGAGCTCACTGTAAAATAAGAAAGGTGTCATTATGTATAGGAATTACATTTTTGTATTTCCTCCGTATTATGTGCCTATATTTATGCAGATAAAGATAATGGAGCGAATAGGAAAAATGTCCTTCCATGACGGAATTACACTCTTTTTTTTTACGGTGAGCTCATAATCTGGCTTAGTGTCTTCCCTCTGCTAAAACGCTCTAATATATATAATCAAATCTTTTCTCTTCTTTAGCCAAAACCGACCACGTGACAACTACTACCTCACAAGTGAAAAAAAATCACTTTCAGTTTCCGCCCACTTATCATCACTCTCTCAAAAAACGATAACATCAACCCTATCCTTTGGGACCAACCCAGTTTGCTCAAGTCAATAACAGTTAATTGTGAACAACTATCTTTATATTTTTGCTGGAAATACTACTTTCATCTGTGACAAGTAGATTACTTCCTCTTGAAGCAAATCAATTCACCCTTTGAAAAAGGCACGTTAACCAATACATCTTCAATTTGCTTAAAAACACTGTGTTTCGGTCCTTTCATTATTTTTTGATTCTGTCTTTAAGGATTGTGTTTCTGTTCAAAGACTTCCTAGAGCTGACACTCATGGATGTGGGCGGCTGTGGTGGTTTCTCAAAGGAACATGAACAGGCAAAATAAACCACACTGCGACATTAGGCAGAGTCAAATTACAAGAGAAAGGGAATAAGTATTTTATTGCGATTGGGCAATGCAATGAAGAAGCACTGGAAATGGCCGGACAGCAGCTAAAACTCAACGGCCCTCAGACATTCTTTAGCAAAATTGAAGCACTTTAAACACTTTATCAAAGTTTAAGCTACTTAAAGTGCGGCCTACTGTAACTGTAACAAATGATTATTTCAACAGTTTGTTCATAAAACGAATACAAAAAGACGCATATGAAGTAATGTATAAGACATTGGAAATGGCCACCTATTGGATAACATAGGCTGTTGAAATATATGGCTGCAGTGAATGTCCACAAATATTCATGGGCTTAGCATGGGTCGAAATGCAAGTCTATTGAGAACTCAACTTAAGAAAAATTACAAATTCTGAATTTAGATCAAACAACCTGAGGTAAATAACTGAAGTCAAGTTATCTAGTCTGCAACTGAAGCAGATAACAGTGTTTTTTCCTAGTCTTTAGAGACTCATGTAGACAGACGAAAAAGTTGGCAGGTTTCTTAATTCATTTTTGGCTTTGTGAGCCCCCATTTCCAGATCAACCAAGTAGGGCGATTTGCAGCCTGGTGATCCGACTCTGGGGTAGAGGTTTAGGTTATGTTTAGAGCACTCTGAATGACATTCAAACCAAAGGTATGCAGAAACTGTACTTTATATATGAATGAAGATTTTTCTAAGGGCCTGCAGAAAAGGTGAATGCCAGATTCTTGCTCCACCTTGCTTCTAGAGGGCCATCTGAAGGCTGTCAGAAATGCAGTGAAGCCCACAAATAGTACCTTACATCTCAGGTAAAGACGGGCCACCTATATGTGGGATGGCATACTATTAAGGCCTCTTCACTGAGAAGAGAGACCTTAGATAGAAATTAGGGAAAGGATTGCACTGCCCCCTTTGGTGGCTCATAAAGGGCATTTGGCAACTCATTCTCGTTTTGACACATCAGGTCCACAGTATTTTTCTTACATGAAGAGGTCAATGATTTCTGAGGAGAAGACTTCCAAATACAATTGTAGCACTCCCAAAAGAGAAAGTGCAGGTAGGGTCTCTGGAGACCATCCCAAAATAATGGACGCTTGCCCAAGGTTTTCAGTGACCATTTACATTTTTGAACCTTGAGATAGGTTAAGTGCACATGGATGTGTTTTAGCTCACCCTCCCCTGAGATGCTAAATGAAGATGGGGTGTTTCACCTGGACTTTCTCTTCTGGGAGTGCTACAATTGCAAGTGCAAGTGCTAACAAAGCATCCCTGAAGAAAACCTGACTAACTAAATAAGTTGTGGGGACTCTTAGTTTAGTGATTACCACCATTGTAACAACCTCTTTGCCATCTTGTCCACGCCATTAAGCTTAAATTGAAAGTCTTCTAGCCACTGTTGCTTACTTGTTAACAGTTTAAGCTTAGTGATTTCACTCAGTAACAAACCATGCTGTCAGGAATCTGGTTCATAGGCCGTCACTACATTCATCTTGTTCCGTTCCCAGTAAAAGTGTGTTTTGTATGCATAAAAATAAACTTCTGTCTGACAAGTATCAGCCCTGGCTACGTCCCGCTTCCATGGCAAGACGTGTGTTTCTCACAGCATGGTCTCTTTTGGTAGAACGTTGCCGGTTGCCATGGAAACTAGGGCAGCGCTCCGCGTTCTGACGGTCACGTGTGATGCGAAGCAAGGACAAGTGACGAACCCGGAACTGATGAACGGCGCTTCTGATCGATCTTCTTGCTGTTCCAAGCGCTTTGTTACCTTGTATTTTGACTTGATTTCGGATTTGCTTCTTGACCATTCTTTGTCTAATCCTTGTCTGCCTTGTAACCTTGCCTTTATGACGCTGAACTTTGGCTCTTGACTTACGGATTGCTTTGTTTGTTCCTGAACATTTTTTTTATGCCCGCACATTACTGACCTCGGCTACTGCTCTTACGGATTGATTTTGCCTTTGCCCTACAGCCTACAGTAATCGATACTCCACGGAGAACCCTCTTCTATGCTAACGGAATTCAGCATTACTGTCAACATCTGTCTTTGACTACCTCTCAAGTTATTGAGCCCGGGCAGTGGCACTATTCTATCCACTGTGGATCAAACTACTGCCTTTCTTTGGACCACATATATCCCTGTTCCTGTTGTTCATCTTCCCCTGGGAATATTTGGAGTTTACCAGTCTGCACCTACCAACCGGCTACCAATACAGGGCTTCTCACGAACTGGCTGGGAGTTAAGAGAAAACCTCCTTTATCCTCGTTCTGGTCTGTGCATAACTCTTACAGACGTCCTTGTGTCGACAGGTCCGGTGGCCAGTTGGACTGGAGATTCGCCACCTTAGGGTTAGACGTCCTCGTGCCATCGGTTCCAGTGGTACCTTGGACTAGAGACTTACCACCTCAAAGAAGGCGTCCTCGTTTCGTCGGGTCAGTTTTCCTTGTCAGATCAGATGTAGTTTCCATACTTCCCATCACGGTAACCCTAGGTGATTTAACCAATTGTACTATAATCCTGTTTTGTTTGAGTACCTGATTTTGAGTTGTTGCTTTATAGAAGTTTTCATAAGTGGCTCAAAGACAGCTATTGGATTGTGTCTGTTTAGTGTTACTCTTCACAAGTTAAAACTTCTGTGAAAGTTTCATTGTGCTGTATTGCATGAAGTCCGCTTTTCATCTGTATGATTGTTCTACAGGTTTCTGGCTACTGCACTCCCCTTCATGAAACATTGGGTGCAATCCACAATTTAACTGGTCTCCATCTTCTGGTTAATGTCACCTTTGGTGTGTCTCTTATGGTTTTCCCAAAGGTAGTATTATCTTGAGGAATTATATGGCTGCAATACCTGTTCAAGGGTCGTGGATTCTAACACATGCCAATTTATGGCAGGATTTCTGTCCAAGCTTACTCACAAAGGTTTCTAAATAAATGTTTGTACCTATGCAAATTCCAACTCTCTGTCCAGGCCATGAGATTCACACATTCTAGAATTAAGCAGTACATCCCAAGTGGGGCAACATTACCTGCCCAGGTAAGGCCCCAGGGTGTAAGTTAGAAGCCAGAGCGAAGAGAGGGCTTTAATGTTTGACCTGGGAATTACCTGTCCCGGTAATGTCCCATCAAGGGATATATTGCTATTAGCTATCTCAGCACGTTGTACCGGGAGACTAATCCATTTTTTCTCTAGTTGAGAAACAGCATGTTTTACTATTTCTCAACTACAATTCAAGAAGGCTGCCATGGAATAGGGAGAAGTACACGTAGTCCCAACTCCCTTTCCATGGTGGACATTGCCGGTTCAGGGATGTGCTGGGAGCACTTGTGTTCTCGGTGCCAGACAAGGGAGTGCCAGTAAGTGGGGCGGGAGTAGGGGGTAAATATTTCATTTATTTATTTATTTGTATCTAGTTCAAATAACTTTTACAAATATGTATACTAAGAAAATCAATCACATCAATTACAATTACAATGCAAGTAGTAAAGCATGATACATTTAATCATCAAACTAAGCTTGACAGGTTTCCACGCCCCCTTAGGGTGGGATATCCAGTCCCTATGACGTCACATCCGGGGTGTGGCCCCCTAGGGGTTGCCCAGGAAGTTCCGCCTGAGCAAAAATTCCAACCCAGAAATGTTCTAAGTGTGTTTAACAGGAACTTGGTCCTTAGCGGGGGTGTCCCACCGATGTGACATCATAGGGGTTGGCAGGAAGACCCCCCCCAAAGCCTGGGGTCCCTAGGGGCCCCAAGGGGTCTTCCCCCGGATGTCCCCCTACAAAGACCCGGAAGTGTGGCAGTGGGTTTTGAAGGGTGGGGGGGCATGGAGCCGATGTCTGAGCGGTGGCCCTCTTTAGGGGTGGAGCGTGTAGGGTGCATATATACAGGTGAGTATAGGGGATGTACCTGTTCCTGAAGGCCTGGAAAAAAAAAAACTCAAAGACCGCAATACAGGGAATTATGAAGCGCTACAGCTACTACTCTAAGGACAATACAGAGGGCGAGGATTTGAAAACCATTCAAAAATACTACAGCCCTGAAAGTGGCACCGGCACTAGCCACAGATGGAGACCCTGATGATGCAGCAGCTATGGATAAGACGTGGGAACACCTGCCAGGGATCGTCGACTCTGGTGTAGATTACCCCTACACAGATGCAGACTACGTGGATATGGATGAGGCTGTTAAGGCTCTTAAGGAGGCCCCATATGAGGATCTGAATGTTTTGGGGCAACTGTTTCCGGAGGCCGCAATGACCCCTGCATTAGACACAGCATCCGATGAAGACAAGTTGTTTATAGACGTCACTAGCGCCTCTTTGCTGGAAGATGCTGGTTCGGAAACGTGTACTGTGGTAAGTAATGAAGTATGACGGTGTGTGTGTGTGAGAAAAACCTGTGAAAACATATGCTCACAAGTTAAAATAAATTCTTTTTTGAATTGCACAAAACGCCACATAAGCGCGATGGCGCGGTGGGCCTGACCAAATTTTACGCTCACCTGGTCTCTGCGGAGGGGTTGGGGCATGGTCGCTGCCTTCCCAGGGATGAAACTCCTATTGTTTGTCCCTCCCTCTGCATCTGTGTGGGGAACTGCGGTGATGAGCAGTGCGGTTCCTGCTAAAAGATGATGATGAGCTCTCCGTCCAGCTGCTTCTGGCAGGGGCGCTTGTTGAAGGGGACCGAGTTCCTTCACTGATCCCTTGTCGTGGAAGTCCAGGCCAGCTGTGACTAGTCCACTTCTCTTGTGGGTAAGTGTTTCCCGTGTTTCCAATTGCCCGCTTGTCTTCCGACTGTTGTAATAGTATTTGTAAAGTTTGTTCTCTGTCCCTTGTATGTAATGTCTCTTTTCTCTCCTCTCTCCCCTTGCAGGTGGTGTAGCGGTGCCAGCGGTAGCTGTGGTAGAAGAAGCAGAGCCGGCGGTACGGAGGAGCGATGCTGAGATGGTCCGACAGCTGGTAAGTAGCCTTTAATGGTGCCTTAGGGTGCGCATTGGGTTTTAAATGTGGCGCGACACTGGGTTGGGTGTTTTCGGGAGTTCTAACCTTGTCTTGTCTTCTTTTCTCATTTCAGGACTTCAGCTTCGTGGGACAGAGAGCGCAGGTGCTGCGGCGTTGATTCGGGATCTGCCAAGAAGATGGAGCGTTGCCGTGTGATGCGAGCCAGGGTTCAGGTAAGGATGCTGTTATTGCAGGATCACAAGGTAAGTAGCTAGTCCAGGCGGTTTTGAGCGTCACATTGTATGGAGGTGCAAAGTAAAGTGAAGCGTTTGCTTGAGGGAGCAATGGGTTTATATAGTCTTGTTCCCAGCCACGCCCAGTAGCTCTGGCCTGCCTGCTGCCACGCCCTGCCACACCTGATGAGTCAGCACCTGAAGACCAGGCCTAGGAAGCCACGCCCAATGAGTCAGCACATGGGGATGTTCTCTGGAATAAAGTCTTCCAGCACCTGGAAATTCTTGTAAAATAAAAGCACTCCAGCAATGAAGTAAAATAAAAGCACTTCTGCACTGAAATAAAGTGTGCACTGAAGTAAAATAAAAGCACTCCTGCACTGAAATAAAGTGTTCCTGCTCACATCTCTATATGAGTCCAGCCAGGGCCCCTGTGTTTATGAGTCCCAAAGGGACATAAGTGAGTCAAGTGACCCATTGCCCCGTCACTAGATGGTGTGGTTTTTGTGTTCTAGGGCCCGTGGCCATGACACCAATGCACTTAACGCCGTCAATTATTATTGTGTGTGCTGTTCAAAAAGGATCGAAAATTCAGCATTCCCAGACATTGATATGTGTAAGAAATGCAATACTTTGAAATGTTTTGAAAGTTCTGATGAGGAAGAAGATGAAAATATGACCTTTAACGGTCAAGCTTTTGCAGCGTCGGTTGTGAAAACATGCTTGAAGCGTGACTATTACCGCTGGTGTGTAGGGCATACACGCGGATACCCTTAGCAGGATGCACATGAATGTTTACTCCCGACTTATCAATCTGGAGCAATACGGGGGATATGTCAGATGTTGAAGTCATATAACGTTTATCAGATGCTTAAATGTGTTTATAAAACCATGGGTATGCGTGTACATGCTGGTATGGCGGGGCCACTAACAAAAACAATCCTGGAAATACACGTGTGTCGCAAACCTGAGAAAAAAATGAAATCTTTACGATTGGCAGGACCCGTGATTTTTAGAAACCATATTGCCCGTTTAATGCAGAGAGACTTTTCTAACCTGTACAGTCTTAGGAACAGTCATCTGGGGTGTCTGGTAGTGCGAAAGCTTATTTTTTAAAAGATAAAAATACAATAATCATGCTCCTTATATGTGTACCGTTGTTTCGAAGGTAGAGTTTCTGGAGGACAAGCAAGGTGTGCGGAGCGCAACCTGACACCTGGAGGTATGTATGGTGAAAAACTTTTATATGATATGCTGAAAGCGAGAATAGCTGTAAACAACCCACACCTGTTGTGGGGGTGTTTTACACTGAGACTCTGATATGCGAGGACTTGTGAAAGTGTAATCTGTATAAATGACATATGTATCATCATCAAGATGCCGGCGTGTGATGAATACGTTTCTATATTCCGATACAACATGGGATTTTTATACCTGGGTCCTAGAACCATGTTGAAACACCACGTGGTTGAAATGTATGCAAGATACCTCCGCCTTAAAGGCCGTACTTGACAAGCCTCTGAACTATCTGAACTGTTAAATGCTACGAGTATCTGGTACCTACAGAGTTGAAGGTGGGGCAACCACTTCGATGTGTATATCTTGTTAAATGCTGCGTCCAGTAAAATATCAGCTGTGGTAATGGTTCATCATCCCGTACATGTATACTAACCAGTATAAAAAGAAAAAGAAAAAGAAAATGTCATACACCAACCCTGTGTCTGGTTATTTTTTTGTAGTGCTTCAATGGATAGCAACACACGTTCAAGATTGCATAAAAGCTATTATGATAAATGTGGTGTTAGGAGTTATGGGGGTGTTGTTGCCCTTCATCGAAAATTACAGCATGATAAACACCCCATTACACGCAGAGCTGTTAAGACTTGGCTATCTGGTCAGGAGACGTATACCCTCCATAAAAATGCTAGAAAATGTTTTAAAAGAAGAATGACCATTGTAGCCTCGAAAGACACGCAGTGGCAAGCTGACCTGGTGGATGTTTCTACCCTTGAAAAGCAGAACAATGGTGCATGTTACATCCTGATGGTGATAGATGTTTTATCAAAATACGCGTTTGCAGAGTCCTTGAGGGATAAGACTGGTGCAAGAGTGGCCGCGGCCTTCAAGCATAAAGAATTTCTGAATAGGCCCCTCCAAAACCTTCTAAAGCAACACGGCGTGCATCATTTTATAACACACACAGAGGTTAAAGCGGCGGTTGTTGAACGTTTTAATAGAACGCTGAAATCTAAACTATGGAGGTACTTCACAGCCTATAATACGCAACGCTATGTGGATATATTACATACTTTTATCGATGTGTATAATGACAGCTATCACCGGTCTATTAAAATACCTCCCAGGGCTATAACCTCTGAAAACTCATTATCAGCTTGGTGAAACCTGTATGCTGGAAGACTATTGGAGAAGACCAAGAAAACAGCCTTCCGCGTAGGGGACCACATCCGAGTATCCAAGTTAAAAGGGGTCTTTACAAAAGGTTACCATCAATCAAAAGCATCAGTGAAAGAGGGTGTATACATATACCAGTTGACTGATCATGCTGGTGAAGTTGTAAGCAGTAATGTCTACAAAGAGGAGTTACAAAAGGTGGTTGATGATCCCCAGCGTCTTTTAAGGGTTGAGACAATTATTCAGAGTAAAGGTAAGGGGTCTAAGAAACAGCATGTGGTAAAATGGCAGGGATGGCCTGAGAAATTCAACAGTTGGGTCAACGCGGCATCTCTAGAGGATCTAAAAAACAGAGACGCTCCCTCAGAAGGAGAAGATGGAAAACACCGGCTTTTATATCATCTTGCCCAGTAACGCCTCTTTAGATATATTCCCCAAAAACAAAATATCGGATTATTCTGTTAAACTGGCTGAACCCGTTAATTTGCAAGGTCAGTGGGAAGCGGGGCTGATGAAGATTCAGTACCCCCATACGTGGGACACCCTGGACAAAAGAGATTCCTGGTATACCATCCGACGTGGAGAACCTGCTGAATTGATAAACGTGGGTTTTCCTCACGCCTTCTACCCCACAATACAGGCGCTGCTAGATACTATCAACAAATCGATTGCAAGTCTCGAGCGCTATGCAGATATACATCTGTTTCTAAATGACTCCCGCCGGAAAGTATTTGTAAGATCTCCCAATCTTAGTTTGGAGTTTATATGTAGCGGGAAACTTTCTAAGGTGTTGGGGAACGTTCAACATATAAAATATAATACTAAAAATACGGACAAAACATGTGCAGATATTGATGGTGGATTTTACAGCCTCATGATCTACAGTTATATAGTAGAATACCAAAGGGTTGGTGATTCATACGCCCCCCTGATGCGAACCGCACAAGTCAAGAGTGAAAACAAAGGCATTGTTAATACACAAAACATGAAGCCTGATTATATTCCTGTTTCTAAGTGTCATTTTGACACCATCAACATACAAATAAGGGACGATCAGGGTGATCTGGTCTCATTTAAATACGGGAAGGTTGTTATGGACTTGATCTTGATGGTCGTGTAGATTAGTAATGCCTCCGTCCCCAAGTACCACACAGACAATGAGATATTCAGTGCCTGTGCGGTCTTTGAGGCCACAGGTTGTTTTTGTGAGCCGTCAGGTCTGGAACCGGGAACAGCCAGAAGGACCCCTGGAGCGCTGCAAGGCAATGAGTGATTATCAACTAATGTGCGTGTTGTACAATGAATACCCAGCAAGAAAAGAGAGCACTGCTTACCTAAAGGTATAGGAAGTGTCACCCTGAAGGATAGTGGGGCCCGGGACAGGGCTTGAACTTCCAGTAGCAGAGGGTCGTGGGTTGGGAGTTCAAAACTCTGTGGATGGGCGCACACCGTGGTTTGAGGCAGTCCAGGTTATGCAGCCAGGCGAACGCCTTGCAAGAGGCCGGTGGCCAAAGTACCAAAAACAAAAACGAAATCCGTGAGGCAGTCCAAATCCAAATCCGAGGTTGTGACAAAATGCAAAGCCAAGGTTCAAAGTGCCAGGGGTTAGACAAAGCAATCCAGTAGACAAATCCGAGGTCGTGAAAGAGTGCAAGCCAAAGTTCAAAATGCCAGGGTTTAGACAAAGCAATCCAGTAGACAAATCCGAGGTCGTGCAAAGATTGTAGGAGCAAGGTTCAAAACAAGGAACAAGAGCCGTACAGTACTGAAAGAGTTCAGCTGTGAAGCAACGCTTCTGTGTTCCTGGACGCTTTTGAATCATTGGGAGAATTCACGTGATGTGTCGGAATGACACGTGATGCACGTCACATGATGCGGAAGCGTTGTCGCCACGTGACTCCTGGCGGTGCTAGCCCCCTCACGTGATGCGTGATCGTGTTGGCCCCCTCACGTGACGTGAGGATCTTTGCAAATGATGTGGATTGTTGCGGGCTGCAAGGGGGAGTCTCCATTGTAATTGCCAGTGCTGGGATGGCCGGTAAACCCCTGGTCCAAACAGTGTCCTGGTATGGCGGGTAAGAGTGCACATGCGGGATCCCCTGATGGTGTTTGGCAGAGGCCGGGCATGCGGAGGGAGCAGGGAGAGGGTGTGCGGGTGAAAGCGTGACAGAGCCCCCCCCCTCAAAGGCCCACGACCCCGTGGGCTAGAGGGGTAGTCCCTATGGAAACGGGCAACCAGGGTCGGGGCGTGCACATCCCGGGAATGGACCCAAGAGCGGTCTTCAGGGCCATAACCCACCCAATCCACAAGATACTGAAGACGACCCCTGAGAAAACGAGAACCCAAAATGGCACTGACTTCGTACTCGTCAGGAGAGGACACAGAAACAGGAGCAGGAGGGGCACTGAGTCGGGTAGGAGCAGGACAAGGTTTGAGGAGGGAGGTGTGGAAAACAGGGTGAATCCGCCAGGTAGGTGGAACGGAAAGGCGCAAAGCCACAGGGTTCAGGAGCTTAGTAATTCTGTAGGGACCAACAAAACGGGGCAGCAGCTTGCGACAGCCAGGAATATGCAAATGGCGAGTCGAGAGCCAAACTCGGTCACCCACACAATACTTAGGAGCCGCCAGCCACCCCCTGTCCGCCTTTGCTTTCATTACCACCTGGGCCTCGCGCAAGTGGGTAAGGGTTTGGGCATGGATCGCGACCAAGTCACGAGCGCAGGCGTCAGCAGCAGGAGTGGCGGAGGGAAAGTCAGGAAGAGGAAGGGCACGAGGATGCTGGCCGTACAAGGAGTAGAAAGGGGAGAAACCAGTAGATGAATGCCAGGAATTGTTATAGGCAAACTCAGCCAGGTGGAGCAGGTTAAACCAAGAATCCTGGTACTGGAGGGTAAGACAGCGCAAATACTGCTCCAGGGCCTGGTTCACGGTCTCGGTCTGCCCTTCACTTTCTGGATGATAGGCAGGGGAGAAGCGGGAATTGATACCCAAGAGGCCAGTGAGGGCACGCCAGAAACAAGACGTGAACTGGGACTCTCGGTCCGAAACAATGACCTGCGGGAGACCAAACAGACAGAAAACGGACTGAAAGAACAAACGGGCCAATGTGGGCGCCGAGGGTATTCCCGTACAAGGTATAAAGCGGGCCATTTTTGTGTAGGAGTCGACGATAACCCAGATCGTGTCGTAGCCTCGTCTGCGGGGTAGGTCTGTGATAAGGTCCATAGAGACCGTGTGCCAGGGCCTGGGTGGGACTGGTAGTGGTTGGAGCAACCCCAGAGGCCGTCCCCTAGACGACTTGCACTGAGCCCATATTGAACAGGTGTTGACGTAATTCTCGATGTCTCTCCTCATTGAAGGCCACCAGCACCACCGCTGTAGGAGTTCTAGGGTGCGTTTTTGCCCCGGGTGCCCCTTGATTGCAGCACTGAGACCAAGCGAGTGCCTGATTGCGTACATCGCTTGTTGGGAGAAACAGTTTTCCTTGAAGAAAAGGCAACCCCTCCTGTAGTTGAACGTCCCACTCTGTTAAGGCATGTGGGTGTTGGGAAACCCAGTGTCTGATGATGGCAAGCCTAGGAGGGGATGGCGTGCACATACAGATGACGTGGCCCTTTTCTAACAATGTGTCGGGAAATAGAGGTAACGATTCCCCCCCAGGAGACCGGGAAAGTGCATCCGCCTTGCCGTGGGAGAGACCAGGCCTATGTTTCACCACGAAATCGAATGCTGCAAGAAAGAGATGCCAGCGGACATGTCTGCTGTTTATACACTTCAGCGTTGATAGATCTTGCAAGTTCTTATGATCAGTATATATCACCGTCTGATGTTTTGCCCCGATGAGGTGGTGCTGTCATGTCTGGAGGGCGTCCTTGATGGCTAACAGTTCCTTTTCGGTAACAGTATAGTGGGATTCGGCTGGTGTGAATCTCCGGGAATGATAGGCTACCGCATGGAGACGGCCTGTGGTTGGACAAGGCTGTGAAAGGACTGCCCCTAATGCGAAAGAGGAGGCGTCTGCTTCTAGGATGAACGGGAGTTCTGGGTCTGGGTGTTGTAAGACTGGAGCCGAGACAAACCTAGATTTAAGTGCCTTAAATGCCTCCTGATGATCGGGAGTCCAAAAAAACAGAACAAGAGGGCTGGTCAATGCTGTGAGGGGAGAAACAATGGCAGAGAAACCGGCGATAAAGCGTCGGTAAAAATTGGCAAAGCCAAGGAAAGATTGAAGCTGTTTAACATTGACTGGGGGAGGCCATTCCATGATGGCTCGAACCTTCAACAAATTCATGGAGAGACCCCCAGGGGTGATGTGAAAACCCAGGAAGTCCACCTCCTTCGAGTGAAACAAACACTTCTCTGGTTTAGCAAATAATACATTGTTCTTGAGACGGGATAGGACTTCTCTGACATGCATGACATGTTCTTCCAAGGAGGATGAAGATATCATTATGTCATCCAGATAGACAACAACATATACATCAAGGATGTCAGAGAAGACTTCATTGATGAAACGCTGGAAGGTGGCAGGGGCGTTACACAGCCCGAAGGGCATTACCGTATACTCATATAACCCTTGTCGGGAGCAGAACGCTGTCTTCCATTCGTCTCCATGGCGCATTCGGATCAAGTTGTATGCCCCCCTTAGATCCAGCTTAGTAAAGATGGACGCACGTGTCAATCTATCAAGCAAGGTGAAGATGAGCGTGATGGGATACCTGTTCTTTATAGTGATGGCATTCAACCGTCTGTAGTCTATGCATGGACGTAGGTCACCCTCCTTTTTGGGAACAAAAAAGATAGGGCTGGCGGCTGGGGAACAAGAGGGACGAATGTGACCTAACCGTAGGGCTTGTTGTATATAGTCCTTCAAAGCTGCTTCTTCGGAATGGGATAACGAGTAAATCCTACCTTTTGGTATTGGTGCATCGGGAATCAGGTCAATGGGGCAGTCATAAGGCCTATGCGGAGGGAGACCCTCTGCTGTCGCTTTGTCAAAAACCTGCAGATAATCGTGGAAATCAGCAGGAATACCAGCTGTAACAGCCCCCACGGTATGTGTAGGTGTGGGTGGATCAACATCCTCAATTCGGGAAGAGGCCATGGCGCCAAGAATAGCGGCGGGAGAGGGGAGTGTCTCGGGTTCTGTTAAGCAGAAATGCTGACATACATCTGATTCAAATGTTACCTGCACAGTGCCCCAATTGATCAAGGGGTTGTGTTGTCTTAACCAGGGAATACCGAGAATGATACCAAACTGGGGCGTGGTGATAAGATCGAAAGACATGGTTTCTTTATAGGTGTCCTGAATCACCACTTCTAGAGGGGTAGTCTGCTGTTTAATCGGACCAGATGAAAGGGAGGTGCCGTCAACCGCTTGTACAGGCTCAGGATGTTCTTTCTGAACTAGGGGCAGATTGAGATGCTGGGCTAAAGTGATGTCAATAAAACAGCCAGTGGCCCCTGAGTCAATCACAATGCGTACGGCATGCATGACCTCCCTAAAGGGTTTCAGCAGTGCATGTACCACTATGGGTCTGATAGGGCCAAATACGGGTCAAGTGAGGGTCAATGAGGGGCTCGCCGGTACCCCCGATCTCAAGGGAGAGCCTTCGGAAAACCCGGAGTTTTGTTTTTTGGCCGACGGGGACATTCTTTTACATAGTGCCCACTAATCCCACAGTAAAAACAGGCATTACTGGTTCTCCTGCGTTCCCGCTCAGCTGGGGTTATAGGACTACGGATGCCACCAATTTGCATAGGTTCACCACCAGTGGCAGTCGAAGCAGGAGAGAGCTGGCCAGAAAAAGACGTCTCCGCTTTACGCTCGGTTCTGCAAGCGTCCACCTGGAGAGTGAGATCAACTAGATCAGAGAAAACAGAAGGAAGGGATGGAACCACCGCGAGGGCGTCTTTCATGGGGTTGCATAGCCCTTGGTAGTAGACAATCGCCTTTTCCTGCTCTGGCCAGGATGTTTCTGCTGCGTGCTGGTTGAACCGAGTGATATATTCAATCAGAGAATGCTTGCCCTGTGATAGTTCAAGGAGTTCCAGGTCTCGTGATTGGGCCTTATAACGAGTATCAAACACTTTCGCCATTTCAGACACTAGCAGTTCGAAATCGTACAAAAGCTGGATGGTCGTTCTCTAGTAATGGATTCGCCCAAGTAGCGGCTACACCGGATAAGTGGGACAGGAGGAAAGCGGCCTTGGTAACGGAGTCGGGGAAGGCATGGGGTCTGCACAAAAAGTGTAGTTTGCATTGGTTGATGAATGTGCGGTATTTCCGGGGCTCGCCTTGGTAGCGTTCTGGAGCCGCCAAGGGAAGAGGAGTTGGGAGTAGCACAGGAGTGGGAGTAGGAGGCGGAGTAGGGGCAGGCTGGAGTGGAGGGTTGGGATCCCCAAACTCGGCGTCAACGGGCAAAGGTTGACGTGCGATTTGTAAAGCGTCGAGACGATGGTGAATGGTAGTGGTGGCGGCGGCCATGTCGGTCCTAAGGGCTGCGACAGCCTGCATTAAAGCGGTCACAGGGTCCCCGGCGGAGGTATCCATAATCAGCACGACCAAGAAGGCTTCACAGTCTGTTATGGACTTGATCTTGATGGTCGTGTAGATTAGTAATGCCTCCGTCCCCAAGTACCACACATACAACGAGATATTCAGTACCTGTGCGGTCTTTGAGGCCACAGGTTGTTTTTGAGAGCCGTCAGGTCTGGAACCGGGAACAGCCAGAAGGACCCCTGGAGCGCTGCAAGGCAATGAGTGATTATCAAACAATGTGCGTGTTGTACAATGAATACCCAGCAAGAAAAGAGAGCACCGCTTACCTAAAGGTATAAGAAGTGTCACCCTGAAGGATAGTGGGGCCCGGGACGGGGCTTGAACTTCTAGTAGCAGAGGGTCAGGGGTTGGTGTTCGAAACTCTGTGGATGGGCGCACGCCGTGGTTTGAGGCAGTCCAGGTTATGCAGCCAGGCAAACGCCTTGCAAGAGGCCGGTGACCAAAGTACCAAAAACAAAAATGAAATCCGTGAGGCAGTCCAAATCCAAATCTGAGGTCGTGACAAAATGCAAAGCCAAGGTTCAAAGTGCCAGGGGTTAGACAAAGCAATCCAGTAGACAAATCCGAGGTTGTGACAGAGTGCAAGCCAAAGTTCAAAATGCCAGGGTTTAGACAAAGCAATCCAGTAGACAAATCCGAGGTTGTGCAAAGATTGTAGGAGCAAGGTTCAAAACAAGGAACAAGAGCCGTACAGTACTGAAAGAGTTCAGCTGTGAAGCAACGCTTCCGTGTTCCTGGACGCTTTTGAATCATTGGGAGAATTCACGTGATGCGTCGGAATGACACGTGATGCGCGTCACATGATGCGGAAGCGTTGTCGCCACGTGACTCCTGGCGGTGCTAGCCCCCTCATGTGATGCGTGATCGTGTTGGCCCCCTCACGTGACGCGAGGATCTTCGCAAACGATGTGGATTGTTGCGGGCTGCCAGGGGGAGTCTCCATTGTAATTGCCAGCGCTGGGATGGCCGGTAAACCCCTGGTCCAAATAGTGTCCTGGTATGGCGGGTAAGAGGATGCAGTCTCCGACTGCCAGAGTGCACATGCGGGATCCCCTGATGGCGTTTGTCAGAGGCCGGGCATGCGGAGGGAGCAGGGAGAGGGTGTGCGGGGGAAAGCGTGACAAAGGTCCTGGTGAAACTACACGTGCACCCTAGACGCGAGAGAGACAATTAGAACATGGTGATCATGAAGAATTACGGAGAGCCGCACGCTTATATGGATTATTACCGCAGACAGGCCGGTTATGGAAATCAGCCCTACTTCCAAGGATTGCCTGTGATGTATCGTGAGGGTCTAGGCAGTATTTTCAGAAGTCTTTTTCGGAGAGCCATGCCCATCCTGTGCAAAGGGTTTGTATTAGCCAAGCCACATATGAAAACAGCTGCTACAAACATTACTAAGGATGTGGTGTCTACTGCAACAACCTCCATTGCAAATTGTTTCAACCAACCAGCACAAGAGGGGTTGGGCCTGGTTTACGTGGGTAAAAGCCCGGCAAAAAGAAAAAGGCGAGCTTCACGCAGGAGGGGGCCTCCGAAACTGCATAAAAAACTAAGATCAACAACTAAGGCCACTCAGAAGAGAAAACGCACGACAAAGAACAGACGGGGCAAGCAAAATAAAAACTGACCCTGCATCAATATTTTCTAAAAGATGGCCTTTATCCACGTGCTTCGGGGGAATGTGTGAAATTGTAACTAGACCTGTTTGTCAAGCCCCCGACACAGACTAGCATCAAAAACGTTTTTTTCATGGTTGTTGCGCCCCTAGCAGCACTATCACCATTAGCCCCCATCGAGTTTTACATATCGGGCTCAACTGAGACATACCTGGATCTGAATGACTCCTTACTCTACCTAACCTGTAAAATAACAAAAGAGGATGGGACAGCTATCAGAGCTGCTGCGAAGGTGGCCACGATTGCCTAGCCGGTGGCCACGCTTTTCAACCAGGTGGACATCACTCTAGGTGATCGCATGATTACACAGAGTGACAATATGTACGCCTATAGAGCGTACATAGAAATCATTCTGAAATACAGCAATTACACTTTGGACACCCAGCTCACTTCAGGGCTTTTTTATAAGGACACAGCGGGGCATATGGAGGATTATGCTCTAGATGGAAACAACAAGGGTTTTATAAAGAGATCATCCTATGCGACAGGTAGCAGAAATTTTGATTTACTAGGGCGTCTACATGCGGATAATTTTTTCCAGGAGAAACTTATGGTGAATGGTGTTGATCTGAAAATTAAACTCTCTCGAAATAAAGACGCTTTCTGTCTTAACAGTGATGATGCAGAAGCCTACAAACCGGTAATAGTATCAGTGAGTTTATTCACTAAAAGGGTCAACATGTCACCTACGGTCAGACTCGCTCATGCTGATGCTCTACAAGTATCTATCTATTGAGGAGCTTCAGCTTTGCACCCCGAGTTATCAGTTTGAAGTTGACTCTCTCTTTAATCAGTTGTTGTATTATGAAGAAGCCATCGTAGCCCTGACTGTTGTGAGCCAAAAAGCTATACCCACAGAATTTCTTAGCCAGAAATGTGCTAATGAATCGGCTGACACAGTCAATTCCCTTAAATTCCCAGCTGTCCTCACGAGTGAGATGATTAGCATAGATATAGTTGGAGATAAGTATGCCTATCTCTTGCACACACTCCATGTCAAAGATTATGTATTTCTTGGTCTTGGCTACTTCTTTTGGGTGCGTCATGTAACACTTGTGTTCATCCAAGGAGACCACTTCTACATCACATCGGGGGCATATCCGGCCCTTACAATCATGATTGTCCTTTATAAAACGGCCGCAGGAACTGCAGTCTGTTTCAAGATGACATATGGCTGTACCTTGAGCTGCTTTTTCAATGTGTTGTTGAAGACAGTCTTTGGACCGGGCAAATGTTTTACACCAAGGACATTTAAACCCAGATTCACTGGTCACCACGCAGCCGTCTCTCTGACACATGTTGCAGTGTAAGTGGCACCTGTGAACTGCCTTATTGCTGTATATGTGACAGCAGTGAGGGCATCATTTCGAGCCCCTAGGAAGCTCTGAAGGTTTAAGATTCCATAATAGTGCTGATCGTGGTGTAAAATATATATAGTGTTCTTATTCATGTTGTCACCTACCGGGAACTATTTCTAAAGCATGTCCTCATTATACAGGATTTTGATAGGTACGCCAAAATGATCTTCAAATAAATGCAATTCATTAAAGCCAACCATGATATCAGGGGGTATACCCAATACTCCGTGAACCTCCATAGCTATTGCCTGAATGAATCCGTCCGTAACCGTTCTAGGCTCTAGCAGCTTGCAGCCATACATATGTTCAAGTCCCTGTAGTTAAAATCCAAGAGCCAGCGCTTCTTCTTGGACACCACCACGCTGTAAAGAGTTTTCTTCAGAGGTCTGTACACCCCTCCCTCTCTATCCCGGACAACCACCAACACGAGGCTCAATGGCTCGGTTACGACCAGTTCCGCCTTACTTTGTAGTAGTTTTCCAATGTTTTCTAGAAACTGCAAAACATCAAAAGTCTGCCAAAATGACCGCCTGGTGAAAAGAGGCCTGTTTAAAACGGTCCTGTCGAGACTTATCTGTACAAAATCGTTAGGCCAACCGTTTCAAGAATCTGGGAGATTAGCCTTTCAACAGACTCTGTGATCATTACTAAACCCTGCCTGGTTGATCTTAACTGATCCAAATTTACAAATCGGAACACTTCATAGTTTTCAACGCTTCAAAACTTTGGTATATCTCTCTGGTATGTGCCCATACTCTGCAAGACAACCGTGGCTGTTTCGTCCTGTGGTGGTGTGTTTTGGGGTTGCGCCTCTAAATTTTTACGTGCACATTGCATGATTATTATTTTAGCTTTTCTCAGGCGTTTCAGAAACATTTTCCGCTGCCTGTGGGTTTGAAGCCATTTTAAACGACGTGCCGGTCAATCTTTTACAGGGATGTAGCATTTTTTAACTGGGTTTGAGGGGGTGTGTGTATCTTCCAACACTAGCCGCAGTGTCTTGGGAGCTGCATTTAAGTAGGTCTCGGCTGTACTCATCCCGGGGTCCACCCCTGATCTTAAAGGCTCAGGGGGTTCTGCAAAATCAGGCCTGTGCGGTATATGTTTTTGTACCCCCTGTTTGTTTTTTTCAAGTTTTTTTTCAAGAGCTGGGGACCTGTTATTTTTCATAATTTTTTTAGCAGGGTGAACACTGTTTTTAGACTCCCTAGTGAAAAGAACAGGTTTGGCTTTAGACACGAGCTTACGCATATCTGCTAGAGCTTTTTTACCAAAACGATGTCTTAAGTTCCAGGCCTGGCATCATAATTTAGAGTTGTTATTCGCTCCTGCTAAGTGCTTTTCCTTTCTCTGTTTTTTTAAACCTGGGGGCCAAAATAACTGCTTAACAAAGCTATCCCCTTTAGAAGCACAAATATTTACAAAACCGCTTGGTGTATTAAGATTCACGGGCTATGGAGTATTTAAAGACTGTATATTAGACTCTGTACAATAAATGACTGTTGTACGCCGTTGTTAGTTTACACCGTTGGGACCCCTGCAGGACAGATCAAGGGGTTTTGGGGGATAGCATGATCCACGGATGACCGATGCGTATACGAAGTCTTGAGAGAGGGGGGGAATCTGACATTATTATAATAGGATGCTCCTCTAGGACGACACTGGTGCTAGGTTCAACCCCCAGACGTTGTATATCTTCAGAATTACTAATAGATCAGTGTTGGGGACCGTAGGTGAGTATGAATGGGGGGGTGTGATCTCTCCACAACCGGGGGCCCCCTGTAGAGGACTAGCAGAGACTACACTGTTGGGGCTTGTAGGTGAGTATGCGTGGGGTGGTGTGATCGCCCCCCAACCGGGGGTCCCAGTAGAGAACTAGCAGTGACTACGCTGTTGGGGCTTGTAGGTGAGTATGTGTGGGGTGGAGTGATCGCACCCCAAATGGAGGACCTCCGTAGAGGACAAGCAGAGACTACGCTGTTGGGGCTTGTAGAGGAGTATGCGGGGGGTGGTGTAATTGCACTCCAACCGGGGGACCTCCGTAGCGGATTACCAGAGACGCCAACGCTGGGGATCATTGGGGAGTACAAATGAAGGGGTATGATCTCACCACAGCTGGGTGTCCACGGACGTGGGGTAACCGTACCTCTGGCTACAAGGTTTGTGGAGCCCACTACCAGGAGCCCTGAGTGTAATGACACCACTGATCTGTGTCTCCCGGGGAGGTCTAACATTCACAGGTGCTACAGGTCTGGGGGGGTTCAATAGCCGGGGGTATATGGTTGTTGATAACAATAATACATTGCGGGTTAGGGGTAACAAGAACATTTGCAAACCCTTGAGACACCCACCCCCTATTAAGCGATACGCGCCCCTTTTTATTTAAAAGGAACTTTACCACCCCATCTAACACAGAGTTATGAATATTGGCATTGTACAATGCCTGTGTAGGCGGCTGACCTGCAGTTGACGGGGTGCACGGTGGCGGGATCACAGAGGATGGTTGCGCTATAACTTCTTCCTCAGCAGCAACGTACGCCCCTAAAAAGAAAATGAAAAAAACAGTTTTAGTTTTATATACTTCACAATATAATGCCAGGGTAAACCTCAAGGTTTACGAGTACCCATTAAAATATTAAAGGGCATAGTTGGTAAAAAAAATAGCCCAAGCAACCCTCTAGAATAACATGAGCGGTCCGGTATGGGGTTTTACAAAGACACACTGAAATATTAACGGTCCCTGCTGTGGATAAAAAGGGGGGTTGTCGGTGAGGAGTTTTACATACTTACAATGTGTACCCCCGGCAGGTTGCTTCGTTTATAATGAAGGGTCAGCCGCTGGTGTTGGGTATCCGGCGTGGGGCCTGGGTTTGGCATCAGATGTTGATGGTCCACCTGCATGGGGAACTGATGGTGGCAGTGATGGCGTTGGTCCTACAATGGGTGTATCTGCAATAAAAAGCAAAGAAAACATTTACCACCAGGCTCTACATCAAAGAGTCACATGACAGACATATGCTTCAAATACATAATAATATTTTACACTAAAGACTCAATTCGTGGAAAGCACCCGGGACCCTATAAAAACATACATGCTTTACAGGGTTTGCCCTTTAATCAACATTTCTAAAGTGACAGCAACAATTACCTGCTACGATGTCGGATCCCTCGCGCCCAGCCTCAGAAGACCGGCCTCAGATCCTGCATCAGGCGTGTCAACACCATGGATCACCGTTAAAAGATAAAGAAACAGCTTATGTTAATGCCAGAATAATACATTACTATGTATATTAATATCAGTTACTGGTAGCCGCTCTTAAGTATTAAAAGTACACACCCGTGGTATGTATAGTATGAATTCCAAATTCTTCCAAGAGGTCGACAAGTACTTAGGAATTGATGCACGCGTCCTCCAAGTCTACATCCCATGTAGCATATTCATCTGCTAGAAACAATAAATAAATAAACCTCTGACCTCCCATACTGCAAATGCCCAAATCTTTGGGCAACAGACACACTAGCGCCCAAGAAACACAACACACCATGACTGGGGCCCTTATTAGCAGCGGTACTGGGCTGTGAGGCTATTAGTTTTGACCATCATTGTTAAATAAATGATATTCAAATGTACAATTTGAATCACATTCTATCAAAAATAACCCCTTGGATACTATTCAAACAGTCACAAAAGACATGAAATACCATTTACATGTGGGGAGGGTCACATTTTTCGCTGGTTACTGAGACCTATTTTATGCAAAAAGGGCATGCCCCAGCCTGCTGTAAAAGACCATAACAGCCTTAATAGTCATGTGGTGAGAGCTAGTCAGCCATGTGTTACTAATGCGAGATCCTAGCCTTTGAACAGTAACACTTAAATCCCATTCTCCTCCAAACGCTCCTTAAGTGTACAGCCTTGACAGCCCTAGCTCTTGAAGGGCTGCTGTCAAGGCGCTACACAGAAGGTGCGTTTGGTATAGTTTTAGGGTCATTGCCCTGGCCCATTTCTTTTTTTTTTTTTTAAATAAGTGAACCCTAACCCAGACCTGCATAAAATGTTTTTTAAAAATACACGGGTCATGGCGCATGTGGTGCCAGGCAGGCCCACACTCATGGAAAGGTCGGGCCGGTCTGGAAACACATTCGCCATGTCCCCTGCATTTTAAAAGCATGCTTATCTCCCAGCGTGCTGCCCGCACATTCCAAGTGTTTGTGTTGCATCTGAGATGGCTGGGTCCAGAGATCACAGATACAGCCCCCACCCTTGGAATGTGCGGGAATCCATCTGTGCGGATGTGTTGGGGGTTTGTGAAATTAACTTCACAGATCCCCCTGCAGGCTTTATTATTTTTTAAAAGACTTGTATTAGCATTAAGATGCTGGCTGTTTCCCGCGCCCGCATCTTAATGCTAATACATGGCGAACATAGAGGTGAACTGTGAGGCACCCATGATCCCCAGACCCACCACATCAAGATGCTAACTTCTGGCCTCCGGAATTCTGATGGGGTGGGTTTGGTGAACAAAGACCACACCACCGGACGAACGAGTCTCAGGCATCCACATTTACATAGATAAGATAATCTTTGTCTATGTAAATGCATTTGCCTGATGCTCGGCTGGAGGGCTTTGTTCATTGTGTTGGTTCCTTCAGGGGTAAACAGATGCAAGCAGAGACCGTTCTGCTAACCCCTGCAGGAGCCACGTTTGAGAAAGAAAAAAAAAGGTGGCAATCACATGTACATCTTTACAAGTAAAGCTGTACGTGTGACTGCAGCCTTTGTTTTAAAAGATCAGGCATGGCTTTTACCTTGTCAAATGAATGCAGGTCTCTGTGTAAGCAGTATGTTTTTTTTAAAACGCTGGGGGATGCCTTTCAAGCACAAGGAATCCACCTCTTTCAGGAGGCCAGAAGTTAGCATCTTGATGTGGCGGGTCTGGGGATCATGGATGCCTCACAGTTGACCTCTATGTTCACCATGTATTGTTAGCATTAAGATGCGGGCGCGGGAAACAGCCAGCATCTTAATGCTAATACAAGTCTTTTAAAAAATAATAAAGCCTGCAGGGGGATCTGTGAAGTTAATTTCACAAACCCCCAACACATCCGCACAGATGGATTCCCGCACATTCCAAGGGTGGGGGCTGTATCTGTGATCTCTGGACCCAGCCATCTCAGATGCAACACAAACACTTGGAATGTGCGGGCAGCACGCTGGGAGATAAGCATGCTTTTAAAATGCAGGGGACATGGCGAATGTGTTTCCAGACCGGCCCGACCTTTCCATGAGTGTGGGCCTGCCTGGCACCACATGTGCCATGACCCCTGTACTTTTAAAAAACATCTTATGCAGGTCTGGGTTAGGGTTCACATATAAAAAAAAAAAGAGATGGGCCAGGGCAATGACCCTAAAACGATACCAAACGCACCTTCTGTGTAGCGCCTTGACAGCAGCCATTCAAGAGCTAGGGCTGTCAAGGCTGCACACTTAAGGAGCGTTTGCAGGAGAATGGGATTTAAGTGTTACTGTTCAAAGGCTAGGATCTCGCACTAGTAACACATGGCTGACTAGCTCTCACCACATTGACTATCACATGAGAGCGCTCGCTGCTGTGATCTGAGCGTGATCTGCAGGTCGCAGGTTCGAATTCCGGCAAGGCCAACTCAGCCTTTCATCCCTCAGAGGTCGATAAATGAGTACCAATTTCGGTTGGGTGATATTGTATGTAAATATGTGCTCTGTAAAGCGCATTGGATTAAGGCGCTATATAAATAACACATCATTATCATTATCCCACGCAACAAGACCTCACATACAAAACAGACACTAGCCAACACTGTTCACAACACTACCCAACATTACCTCGCCTCCTCAGACACCCTAACCTCCACTCACAGGTACTTCTCTAGCTGAAGCACCTCACATCAAAGAAGCCCTCATTAACGCAAGGTCCTTGGTTGCTCACACACTAGACATAGCAGACCTCATCTCTTCCAATCAGCTAGACTTTTTAGCAGTCACAGAAACTTGGGTACACCCAGCGGTAGGCCCTTACCTGTCACTAACATTACCTGAAAATTACACAATCATCAGAACTGACAGAATGTCCAGCATATGTGTGGCAGTCGCTTTTATTGCCAAAAACCTACTCAGCCTTAGAGAATTTTCTAATGAACCATTCTCTTCTGCAGAACTTCTCTCCAGAAAACTCCCTCTATCAGCAGCACATACCTTACTCATCCACCTCGTGTACAGAGCCTCGGGCCCTATCACCTCCTTTGAGAAACACATCACACACCTTCTCACCTGGAACACCAAACCGGGCTCCCAAATCATGCTATTGGGTGATCTTAACTTAGGTTTACATGACACTCTTGATGCAAACGCTACAGCTATAGAGAACACTCTCTCAGAGCTTGGTTTCTCACACTGCATAGATGAAGCAACGCACAGCAAAGGCAGAACGTTGGACTGGTTAGCTGACTTAAACTGTAACACCAAGATCCTTGCCAATTCTCCATGTGCCTGGTCTGACCACCATGTCATATCCTTTATGCTCCAGGATACCAGCCACCCTTTACCTAGTGACTCACATGTACCTCCCTCCTTAACCCGCAATAATCGACTGGTCAACCTGGAGAACCTTCTCCCCCTACTTCAGCCATTCACTGACCCTAATGAGAATTAAAATAAGGAACCAGCCATTCTGATGGACTTATACAACCAGAACATACTCCAAGCTTTAGACCTAGTAGCCCCACTTAAAATGAGAAAAGCAAAACCACCTGCGCACCTAAACAAGGGGTTCTCTCTTGACCTGAAAGCCTTATGAAAAGCTAAAAGATGTTCCAAACCTAACTGGAAGAGAAAAAGAACACGGTCCAGAACAAGGAAAACTTCACCACTGCCTCTAACGTCTACAAAGCGGCTATCTTGAAAACTAAAAGTGAGACCTTCAATGATAGAATTCAAAATGCTAAGTCTAGCTCTAAAGAACTCTTTGCCATACTTCTTAGGGAGTTGGAATCACCTGTCCCTCTTTCCGATACCTGCATTAAAGATGCCTCGTGGTGTGACAACATACAAAAGGCCTTGTTAGACAAAATCGCCCTATTACAAGCAAAAATTGAAGCCAAAAAAATCAGCCTTACATCAAGCTCTAAAGTTAGCGAGATCCACATCACCCGCCTTGCACGAATTCACCCCAGTCACTACGAAAGAAGTAGAAGCGTTCATAGCAAGCCTAAAACCTTCAAGATGTCAAGGCGATATCTGCGCAGCAAGAATCATAAAGGAGGGGGCGAAGGAATTTGCTCCATTCATCAGCTCCTTCATTAATGCCTCATTCGGATCGTGCACTGTCCCAAACAATCTCAAAGACGCCTGGGTCATGCCACTTCTTTAAAAACCTAACCTCAATGCTAGTATTCCCACCAACTACAGACCTATAACTACTGTACCTTTTCTTTTGAAAATGCTGGACAAAGCGGAATACATCCAAATTCAAAACCATCTTGAAGTCAACAACCTTTTAGGCCTCCGCCAATCTGAATTTAGACCTAGACACGGTACAGAGACAGCCTCCCGGACTTTAAAATCCAGATGGACGAATCTAAAGATAATGGCAATCCGGCCTTACTCCTCCTGCTCGACTTATCGGCAGCTTTCGATTTAGTCGACCATGGTCGACCATGGTATCCTTACTAAACATTTCACTACAGCAGCGTCGTTCTCTCGCAAAGCAGCTGGCTGGATTCAGTCCTTCCTAGCAGACAGAACCATGAGGGATTTCGCGCCTATGGCTTCAGCAGAACAGGGCCAATTTTGTGCAGAGTTCCTCAGGGTTCTTGGGTCTCCTTGACCCTTTACAACATTTTTACTAAGCTTCTGTTTGACCATTTAGATGACTTGTGTGTCTCCTACACGAATTACGGGGATGACACACGAATTCTCATCGCTCTCACAGGTTCATATGACTAAGACTCCAAACTATTGAATGAAACCTACCTCAGAATACAGGCATGGATGGCCAATCATGGTCTATGCCTCAACAACGATAAGACCGAGCTACTACTTATCGGCTCCAGACCGCGACTTAACAAATTAGATTCACAATATAACTCTTTCAAAATCGATGGGAACAACACCAAAGTTTCCAATGATGTCAAAACACTAGGAGTTTACTTGGATGCCACCCTCTCCCAAATATAAGGGAAGTACCACAGACAGCTACCCACCTATACACGCACAAGGTGTGCCTGGTTGTAACAAGTGCTACTTATCATGTTGGTCAAAAGATCCAAACAGGGGAAATAGAGAAAAACATTTGAATCAGTTCATGTAAAAACAACCGGAATGTTTTCCGTATAAAACAGTGGACAAAAAATGCATTTTGTAAACAAACAAAGAAATCACATAAAACAATCTCATCTGACGGTCATATTTTTCAATAGTTGTACAAAGCCACAATTGTCATATAGTGACAGTTTTGTGATGTTAGTAATAATGTGTGACAAGCACATAATTATTTCTGATGTCTTTAAATGATGATAACTAGTCCTTGACTCTGTCAATGTGTGACAAGGACATCATTATTTCTGATGTCTTTAAATGATGATAACTAGTCCTTGACTCCGTCGACACAAAAACATGTGCTTCTGGGACACAGTAACAGTTGTTAGAAATACTCTATAGCCAACTTAAACTGCTATTAGGTATATACTGGACCCGTCTTCAGGACGTAGAATTATGGCATCACCAGAGATGATGGTGAAGTGGATGGGAGAAAACCGTCAGTCAACCTTTCCAATTTGATGTAATCTAAAAACCAAAAGCACACAAAACGGCAAATTGGTGGAAGAATAATAAAAACCCGGATTTTAGGATAGCATTTCTCTATTAAAGTGCACGTACAACCTTTTGCACTAAACTTTCAAGTGTTTTGATGGCGTGTATGGTAGCGAATGAGGAAAGCAGTTTTGACCAAATTCGACAGGAATTTCTGTGGAGACTCACAGTTATTAAGGCTGAAAAAGCAAAAGCGTAAGGAGCTTTAGAAACTCACGTTTGCCAATCCTTCCTAATGATTCTGATTTGTACATGAAATTAGGTACATTAGAATGTGATTATTTCTTTTTTCTTTGTCAGAAGCTTGACTATAGCTGCTGACCTTTAGTTATTTTTTGATTTTTAAAGTAATTACACATAAAATGTAATCCAACATTTGCATAGTTTTTCGTTCAAATGCAAGTTAATGATAGCACCATGATAACGAGCCAAAATGTACAGAGGGCAGCTACCTAGGGTGCATGGTGGAATTTAATTCAAAGAGCTGGCAATCTATACCACCAATATGTTGTATTTACTAGTGGCGTATATTAGCATTACGTTCCATAGATGATCAAATATATACCTTAAGAGCTCGTTGGGTAATTGCCACGGTCTTGGTGGATGAAACGTCTGTGTATAACGCCAACGTGGTTTCTAGCTTCTCTTGAAGCAAACTGTGTAAAAAGGAAGTTGAAGTTTACTTGCTGCTAATGAAAAGTACGACAGGTTGTCATGCAGTGTTACCGCGCATGGCATTGCTTACCTTCCATCTATATGTTTTGCTGATGAATTGATGGAGCCGCTTGCCGTTTGGAATCAGACCGAACGCCGTATAGTTGCACGCCAAATGCAAACACAATGTCTGCGTTCGAGATTTTTATTTAACTGATCCGCGAACGACTAGACTGTAACCACTGGAGAAACCTACGCGCCATCTTGGAATAAGAAATGGCGGGTGGAAAGCCGTGAAAATAGATAAACGTCTATCTGGATGCACTCAAAATAGAGGCGCCATTTCTCAATGGAAACTGGCGAAATATCGACATAGTGCAGAAGAAAAAAGCCATATTTTCATTTGGTGGCAACGAAACTCGATGTGTACTACAACCATTTTATTTTAGATAAATGCCACCGGAGTGTTTTAAAGGCACATTAAGCTACTATTGAAGCTTAGACAGAAGCCACCTAGTTAATTCTAAATTATGGGCCATTATAAATCTGTTCATAGAAAGATCGAATGTGTTCGAAAGAGAAATTTGAATACAAGTAAATTGACAGGTGAAGAGCTTTAGAGAAGTTCACGTGGATGAAAAAATCTTGTGTATATATATCTAAAGTCTGTGACTTGAAAGCTATAAAGAGGTGAAGGGACATAGCTCTTGTATACATATATGTAAAGTCTGTGAATCTAGTTGGTCATTTGTGAAGAAAGAGACTCCACTCAATACCGACATTTAGGCCTGCCTGTACAGTGTTAACATTATAGATCCATTTTTGCTCTAATTGTTTTAATTTGTGGTCTCTATCTCCACCGCGTGGGTGTGCTGGCACCGTTTGAATGATGTACCACTGTATGTCTTTGGCAGTGTGTTTAGCCTTCAAAAAATGAGAAACCAAAGGTTTATCTGGTACTGAATTTTTCACGCAGGAACGATGTTCGCAGATTCTCTGCTTAATGGGCCTCTTGGTTTTTCCGATGTATATCAAGCCACATGGGCATGTGATATAAATTGGCCATGGTGTGTTGCAATTTGTAAAGTTATTTAAATGCCATAATCGGCCGTTTAAAGTAACGTACTTGATTTTTTTCGGCAAATCACAGACTGAACAGTTCCCACATTTAAAGTGGCCACTAACTGCTGGTAACTGCCACAGTGTTGTTTGTTGAGAGCTGGGCAGTTTTTTCGAGACTTTGTATGTATGGACTAACTTGTCACACAAATTCGCCATACGCTTGAAAGCGAAGCGAAGTTTGTTAATGGAAAAGTCTTCGGTTTGGATAAGGGGCCAATTTTTTAGAATGCAACAGCATAGATCGTTGCTGATTGGCGAATAGGTGGAAACACACATTATTTTATCTTCTTGGACTTTCCTTTGTTTTTCTAAACAATCAGATCTATTGATGTTCCGAGCTCTTTTCATCGATCTTCGAATAATGTGGGGTGGATATCCACATTCTTTTAACCTGGACAATACATTTTGGCTATTGTTATCAAATTCTTCTTTTGTCGAACAGTTGCGTTTAATGCGTAAGAATTGCCCGAAGGGCAAATTTTCCCGCAGAGCTTGTGGATGGAAACTTTTGAATGACAATAGGGTGTTTTTGTCTGTTGGATTTTTATACGAAGTAGTATTTAGGTTGCCAGCAGGTGTCTTGTAGATAACCAGATCTAAGAAAGCTATTTGTTTGTGATCAAAGTTCATAGTGAATTTTATGCAAGGGTCTCGTGAAATTATCCAAACCAAAAATTCACGGAGAGATGTTTCGTTGCCTTGCCACAACATGAACACATCGTCTATGTAGCGATGCCAAGCTTTTATTTGTGTTTTAAATGGATTATTTTCATGGTACACGGATTCTTGTTCCAGGTTATCCATAAATAAGTTTGCTAGATCTGGAGCAAAAGTGGCACCCATACTGGTACCATGGAGTTGTTGATAGTATTTGTCTTCTACCATAAAGAAATTGTTAACTAAGGCTATTTTTATACATTCACCTATGAAATCTGATGGCACCGATAGATCTTCTCTTTTTTCAAGGTTTGTATGTATGGTTTCAATGCACCGAAGTTGGGGGATGCTAGTGTAAAGGGATTCTACATCTAAAGTGACCAAAATGTCACTAGATTCTGAAGCGAGGTTGTAGATGATTTTTATCATACAGGTGGTATCCTGGACATATGACCTCATTTTAAGGACAAAGGGTCTAAGAAAGAAATCAGTATAGATTGACAATGGTTCTAGCAAGGAGCCGATGGCAGCAACAATGGGACGCCCAGGAGGATTGAGAGCGTTTTTGTGAATCTTGGGCAGACAGTATAGGCTGGAGTAATGGGGGTACATACATACCTTGAAAAAAGAGAAGATCTATCGGTGCCATCAGATTTCATATGTGAATGTATAAAAATAGCCTTAGTTAACAACTTCTTTATGGTAGAAGACAAATACTATCAACAACTCCATGGTACCAGTATGGGTGCCACTTTTGCTCCAGATCTAGCAAATTTATTTATGAATAACCTGGAACAAGAATCTGTGTACCATGAAAATAATCCATTTAAAACACAAATAAAAGCTTGGCATCGCTACATAGACGATGTGTTCATGTTGTGGCAAGGCAACGAAACATCTCTCCGTGAATTTTTGGTTTGGATAAATTCACGAGACCCTTGCATAAAATTCACTATGAACTTTGATCACAAACAAATAGCCTTCTTAGATCTGGTTATCTACAAGACACCTGCTGGCAACCTAAATACTACTTTGCATAAAAAGCCAACAGACTAAAACACCCTATTGTCATTCAAAAGTTTCCATCCACAAGCTCTGCGGGAAAATTTGCCCTTCGGGCAATTCTTGCGCATTAAATGCAACTGTTCGACAAAAGAAGAATTTGATAACAATAGCCAAAATTGATCGTCCAGGTTAAAAGAACGTGGACATCCACCCCACATTATTCGAAGATCAATGAACAGAGCTCGGAACATCAATAGATCTGATTGTTTAGAAAAACAAAGGAAAGTCCAAGAAGATAAAATAATGTGTGTTTCCACCTATTCGCCAATCAGCAACGATCTACGCCGTTGCATTCTAAAACATTGGCCCCTTATCCAAACCGAAGACTTTTCCATTAACAAACTTCGCTTCGCTTTCAAGCGTATGCCGAATTTGCGTGACAAGTTAGTCCATACATACAAAGTCTCGAAAAAACTGCCCAGCTCTCAACAAACAACACTGTGGCAGTTACCATCAGTTAGTGGCCACTTTAAATGTGGGAACTGTTCAGTCTGTGATTTGACGAAAAAAATCAAGTACGTTACTTTAAACGGCCGATTATGGCATTTAAATAACTTTACAAATTGCAACACACCATGGCCAATTTATATCATATGCCCATGTGGCCTGATATACATCGGAAAAACCAAGAGACCCATTAAGCAGAGAATCTGCGAACATCGTTCCTGCGTGAAAAATTCAGTACCAGATAAACCTTTGGTTTCTCATTTTTTGAAGGCTAAACACACTGCCAAAGACATACAGTGGTACATCATTCAAACGGTGCCAGCACACCCACGCGGTGGAGATAGAGACCACAAATTAAAACAATTAGAGCAAAAATGGATCTATAATGTTAACACTGTACAGGCAGGCCTAAATGTCGGTATTGAGTGGAGTCTCTTTCTTCACAAATGACCAACTAGATTCACAGACTTTACATATATGTATACAAGAGCTAAGTCCCTTCACCTCTTTATAGCTTTCAAGTCACAGACTTTAGATATATATACACAAGATTTTTTCATCCACGTGAACTTCTCTAAAGCTCTTCACCTGTCAATTTACTTGTATTCAAATTTCTCTTTCGAACACATTCGATCTTTCTATGAAAAGATTTATATTGGCCCATAATTTAGAATTAACTAGGTGGCTTCTGTCTAAGCTTCAATAGTAGCTTAATGTGCCTTTAAAACACTCCGGTGGTATTTATCTAAAATAAAATGGTTGTAGTACACCTCGAGTTTCGTTGCCACCAAATGAAAAAATGGCTTTTTTCTTCTGCACTATGTCGATATTTCGCCAGTTTCCATTGAGAAATGGCGCCTCTATTTTGAGTGCATCCAGATAGACGTTTATCTATTTTCACGGCTTTCCACCCGCCATTTCTTATTCCAAGATGGCGCGTAGGTTTCTGCAGTGGTTACAGTCTAGTCGTTCGCGGATCAGTTAAACAACAATCTCGAACGCAGACATTGTGTTTGCATTTGGCGTGCAACTATACGGCGTTCGGTCTGATTCGAAACGGCAAGCGGCTCCATCAATTCATCAGCAAAACATATAGATGGAAGGTAAGCAATGCCACGCCGCAGTAACGCTGCATGACAACCTGTCGTACTTTTCATTAGCAGCAAGTAAACTTCAACTTCCTTTTTACACAGTTTGCTTCAAGAGAAGTTAGAAACCACGTTGGCGTTAAACACAGACGTTTCATCCACCAAGACCGTGGCAATTACCCAACAAGCTCTTAAGGTATATATTTGTTCATCTATGGAACGTAATGCTAATATAGGCCACTAGTAAATACAACATATTGGTGGTATAGATTGCCAGCTCTACAAATTAAATTCCACCATGCACCCTAGGTAGCTGGCCTCTGTACATTTTGGCTCGTTATCATGGTGCTATCATTAACTTGCATTTGAACGAAAAACTATGCAAATGTTGGATTACATTTTATGTGTAATTACTTTAAAAATCAAAAAATAACTAAAAGGTCAGCAGCTATAGTCAAGCTTCTGACAAAGAAAAAAGAAAAAAGAAATAATCACATTCTAATGTACCTAATCTTATGTACAAATCAGAATCATTAGGAAGGATTGGCAAACGTGAGTTTCTAAAGCTCCCTCCGCTTTTGCTTTTTCAGCCTTAATCACTGTGAGTCTCCACAGCGATTCCTGTCGAATTTGGTCAAAACTGCTTTCCTCATTCGCTACCATACACGCCATCAAAACACTTGAAAGGTTAGTGCAAAAGGTTGTACGTGCACTTTAATAGAGATATGCTACCATAAAATCTGGGTTTTTATCATTCTTCCACCAATTTGCCGTTTTGTGTACTTTTGGTTTTTAGATTACATCAAATTGGAAAGGTTGACTGACGGTTTTCTCCCTTCCACTTCACCATCATCTATGGGGATGGCATAATTCTACGTCCTGAAGACGGGTCCAGTATATACCTAATAGCAGTTTAAGTTGGCAATAGAGTATTTCTAACAACTGTTACTGTGTCCCAGAAACACATGTTTTTGTGTCGACGGAGTCAAGGACTAGTTATCATCATTTAAAGACATCAGAAATAATTATGTGCTTGTCACACATTGACGGAGTCAAGGACTAGTTATCATCATTTAAAGACATCAGAAATAATTATGTGCCTGTCACACATTATTACTAACCTCACAAAACTGTCACTATATGAAAATTGTGGCTTTGTTCAACTATTGAAAAATATGACCGTCACATGAGATTGTTTTGTGTGATTTCTTTGTTTGTTTACAAAATGCATTTTTTGTCCACTGTTTTATACAGAAAACATTACGGTTGTTTTTACACGAACTGATTAAAATGTTTTTCTCTATTTCCCTGTTTGGATCTTTTGACCAACATGATAAGTAGCACTTGTTACAACCAGGCACACCTTGTGCGTGTATAGGTGGCTGTCTGTGGTACTTCCCTTATATTTGCCTTAACTAGTCCTCAGCCACACAGCCCCCTAAAAAAAGAGGACTCCCTTGCTCTACCTTTTTGCATTGCCACCCTCTCCCTCCATGTGAACGCTGCACACTCAGCAACAGCTTACACCCCCAAATTAATTAATGCGTGCAGGCCTTTCTTGTCCACCAACAGCTGCATTACCCTGGCTAGATCACTTATACTCTTAAAACTGGACTACTGTAACACCTTATACTTAGGAACTAGTATGCAAAACCTGAACAAGCTACAAGTGTTGCAAAATAATGCTCTTAGAACTGCTCTAAAAATTCATCAATCCAACCACATCACACAAGTAAGACGTAACACTAACTGGCTCTGAATACAAGATAGGACCACATTCATAACACTAGTGATCACCCACAAATGCCTTTCAAACTCTGTCCCCAAATATCTGGTCGACATATTTACCAGAAAACAATCCTGCAGACCTACGAGATCCAACTACTCACATTGTTTTAACATTCCTAAATACAAATTACAAAAAGCTGGCGGGTCTACCTTCCCAATCCTAGCAGCCAAGACTTGGAACTCCTTGCCTACAGCGCTAAGAGCCGAACAATTTTTTCTGTCCTTCAGAAGCAAGGTCAAGGTTAAAGCTTGGCTCTTTTCCTAGCTAAACTAAGGACTACAAACTACCTTAGCACACCTCACCTGCTCACATACGGGTCCTTGCCTAAACATGTTACACTAGGCGTCTGTGACTCCAGTCCACTATTTGGTAACTGTATATACTCCTGGATTTATCTCTCCCATCAGGCATGTTAGCTTGATCTGTAACACAAGTCATCTGCCTACCCCTTTCTACCGTATTGTCCTACCTATATGTTTGTAACACCTTTACTGTACTACCTATATGTATGTATCACATGTCTGTACCTATAAGTAAAAGCGCCCAGATACCTTTGGGTTAGGTGCGCTATACAAGCAAATAAACTAAACTAAATGCTTGTTTTAGTGGTTAAACTGTTTAGGGAAGTTGATAATAAAATGTAATGTTACTCATTCACCCAAGGGGTATTCAAATTGTTCTTAGATGCTCAAGGGGTAGTCCCACAATAATATAGGTCTCCAACAGTAAACCTATCTGGTGCTCAGGGGTAGTTGTTTCTGTTGCATGAAGCAGATATCCAATTTTCTTCAGAGCCTTGTGTCAGGTACAGCAGTATTCTATAATGTAAATCCTGCCAGAGCCCCAGGTGGGCATTTTGGAGTGGACCTTAGGCTCTGGGAAGTAGGGTATGATTAAAATCATGACACAGAGTAACATCGCAGGCTGAAGTCTCTTCCTTCTTCATTGTCCTCCGAGTGATCAAAACATCACCAAGGAGCTTTCCTATGATTCTTACTATTTTTGGTATTCTTAACTCCTTTATCTCTTAGTATAAATAAGGCACAGTATATTGGTAGAAGAGTGAGAAGGAAAACAAAGCGCAGAAGAGGGGGATTTAACATTTAGTACCACGTCCTCCTTTCAATGGTGGTCTTCTCTTTAGTTTCAACCACTCTCTTTCTCTTTGTGGTTTATCTCACTCTCATTTCAACCACTCTCTTCTTTGCTATCTTCGCCCTTGCTATAAGACTTCTGCACAGACTCACTCCCTTGCAGTCTTCTCTTCAATCTTACACTGTACTCCACGGTCAGCTTTTCTACAATCCCTCTGTCCAGTGCAACATTCCTCTTTTCACTGTCTTACCCTTACTTCGCAGCTCTTATCTCACACTTACTCCTGCAAGGTGGTACCTTAAACCCTGAAAGAGATAGAGAGTTACCAATTGTCTGTGAAGAGAGAGATCATCTCTATTCTGCATTCCCCTCTACTTCCTAAATGTTATCCCCTGTCTCCCACATCAAGTTGGTACCGGTCTCACTATTCTCCTAAACAGTCTCTTGCTCTCTCTTAAAACCTTTTCCACATTCCCTTCTACTTACCAAATTAACCCACTTGTTTCCCCTCACACAAGCTGGTACCCTCTTTGGCGATTTACTTGCCTCCGAACAATCCCACTTTTTCTACTGTGAAGGCATCATGAAGCAACACACAGACAACAGATTCACTTGACTTAATAAAAGGATTTTTACTATCTTGTCAGGATGGAGTAAGGCCTAACTTGCCCTAAGCTAAAGTGTGATCTCACTACCTAAAAAAGCTAAGGATAGTCGGTGTCATTAAGATCAACTCAAAAGTCTGCCTGTGTCCAAAACCTATATTTGCCCTCACAACTAAAGATATACAATGTGTAGGGATGTCAGCACTAAAAGAAACAATGTTCAAAATAAAGTTCAGCGCTTCCTCCAGCTCTGGCTTGGTTTCACCTTCCCTTCCCACGTTCCAAATAGTTCCAAAAACGATCTTGGGGGTTCCCTTCCCCAAGTTCAACACAGTTCAAAGATATTGCGGGGTTCCCCCTTCACCAAGTTCAACACAGTTCAAGTTTCTTGACTTTCAATGATACTTCCAGTTCAACTTTGTTAACCGTTTGATTACTTTTCTTTCACTTCAGCACTTATACCACAGAGCCTTGTATCTTGGCTTTCCTGGGTTCTTTCCCAAATAGGGGCTACTCGGTCTAGGCGCAGTTGTTGGACCACACGGTCCACCCATTAAGGGCACTCAACCGATAACCCTTGGCACATTGTGATGCTCTCGGTTTTCTTTGGCTAACACAGGCTTTCTCCCTGTATCCGTTTCAGTAATCAACATTTGTTGTACGTTTCTCCTTGGCAGGCATTTGGCTTGGCCACAACTTGTATTCAATTAATTCTGTGGTGTTCATTCTTTTCCACCACCACATTGTCCATTAAAGTTCCCCAACTTGCCCTTCACACTTGCGTTTCACTTAATTCATAAATATTCTTTACAGGCTTTGACTTTGTTCATAAATGCTTTTTAACAGTTTTCACTTCATTCATGACGGCCCATCATTCACTTTCCATTTGTGCTGCATTTTCACATAATTTCCATATCTTCTCTTTAGTACGGTATTCAATAAATGTTGTTGCATTTCCCAAAATACTTGGCAGTTTGTTCGTCTGTAAAGAAAAGAAGGGACAAAGTTCATGGAAAACAAGACAGAGCTTTCACAGTTTTCGCGGTTGCACACAGTCTCTAAGTCACGGAAAATTAAGAAGGAAGACCGAAATTTCAAAAGAAGGGTGATCAAGACAAAGAGTCTTCCGCCGGTTTTAGGCGGGCGTTTATCTTTTTCAAAGCCAAATCCAGAATCTTTGCCTTAGCTATGGTCCATCTTTTTTCGCCTGCGATTGGTGGTTCCACCAAACTTCCTCTTCAATGAGGTTCAAATCCGCAAAGAGTGGTGTCAGATAAAATCCTCTTTCCTGCCTCATTTGTGGACAGGTCATCATGAGATGTCTTAAGGATTCTGGTTGGTTCACCTCTTCGCATAATCTGCATTTGTTCGAACCAGTAGCCAACCTTATAGCCAGGATTTCCTGAGTTGGTAGGAGATTAATACGTATTCTCATAAAGAGTCTCCTCAAAGATTTGTCTGGGAATTTGGCGCAATATGTCAGAGGCACTTTCAGTTTATTGAGAGTCATTGGAAGATGACTTAGCAATTTGTTTGCTGCTGCTTTTTTGTTCGTTATGTTCCAATCCTGGTTTTCCATTGTTTTAACTCTTTGTGGATTAGAGATCAGGTCTTCCTCACTGCACGCTATCTCTCTCAGTTTGATTTTTTGAGCTTTCACCCACAAGTTTAGCAAGTTGCAGTGACCACTTTTCATTTCCTCAGCAATTAGCTGGTATACATTAGGGTTTTTCTAAAGAACTGCATACTGCTTTGCTCGACTGTTGCTAGTAATGAGAGGAGGCCGGGTTTGCGCCTGATTGCGGTGATCAAAGTGGATTTAGGTAAACCAAGGACTGATTTCCATAAAAAAACCTTCCAGTTTTGGCCATAGTGAGACTGGCATGTTCAGCGTAGCGTCCATCCCGTAGACCAAAGAAGGAACCACTTTGGCTTTGTAAAATTGAATTGCCGGGAGCAGTGAAAATCTTCTGTATTTTTTGTCAATAGCTCTAATTTGGGCTGTTAGGTTTCTCGTTTTGTCCCACAGGTTTTGTTGCATTTTCGCCTCCTTTCTAGAGCCATCGACCAGGACTCCCAAGTATTTGAAGTGTGCGACAATTTCAATTTTTGTGTTGTCCAAAGCCCAGTGCCACTTCTCGTTTTTCTTTTTTGGATGCTATTCCAAGATCAAAATGTTGGTCTTCAGCTTGTTGATTGAGAGGTTGTTCTCCTTTATATATTGCGCAAGATTGTTCAGCTGGCGCTGTAGGCCAATCTGGGTTTGGTCTAATAAGATCAAGTTGTCGGCGTACAAAATACGTGAAACAGCACGTTTGCCTATTTTCGGTGGAAATGATCGCAAGTTGGCTTCTGTGTCTTTGTAGTCTCCCAGAAAGGCGATAAAGAGGGCTGGAGCTAAAGGACAGCCCTGTTTGACTCCACACTCAGATGAGATTTCCTCTGACAAAAGGCCCTGTTGGTTTAAACGAATGCACAATTTGGTGTTCATGTGTAGGGCGATCACTGGTTCCAAAATTGATGACAGTTCCAAGCTTTGAGTTTCGTCCAGAGTGTTTGCCTATCAACCTTGTCAAAAGCCTGAGACAGGTTGATAAAAGCTAAGAAAACTTTTGGCGCGCCCGTCCAGATGTTACTTTTTATTATGTTTAGGAGCATTATATTTACTGAAGTACTAGCATTTTTATGGAAACCCGTTTGGAAAGGGTCAGCGCAAGGCAAAACTCTTGCCCATTTCTGAAATCTTGTGAGCAGTAAGGTCACAAAAATCTTTCCGATAATGTCTAATAGAGAAATAGGGCGATAGTTGACAGGGTCTTCTTTGTTGCCCTTTAGAAAATCGGGGGGACGACCGCTTGTGTCCAAGAGTCCAGAATTGCCTTTGTTTGCTTACATTGAGAGATGATCTTACTAATAAAGACTGACCACTCGTCAGGGTGCTGTTTCAGGTCGATGTTTGTCAGGCCATCAGGGCCGGGGGCTCTCGAGGATTTGAGTTTAAGTATCGCTCTTTTAATGTCGTCCTCATCAGTTAAATCTGCCCATGAGGCCTCTGATTTTGGCTCAGGTGTTGGTAGGTCAATTGAGGGAGAGTCGAACAAGTTAGGGAAGTAGCTTATCCAGTTTGCTTCTGGTACTGAGTTGGTAAGTTGGTCGTCAGTTTGGAGAACGGTTTTTTCGATTAGTGCCTAGAAGTCACGCAACTTTTTGGTTTTTAAAGTCCTAAGCATTTCCTCTGCCTCATTCTGGTAAAGATGTATCCTGTGGCTTTTCAGCCAAGATTTATATTTCTTTGTTTCTGCATGGAGAGCGCTCCTGGCTTCCTCAGTGTTACGAGTTCTGGACGTCCTTTTCAATTTTCTCAGGTCCCTCCTTTTCATTACCAGGGTTTTGTTGTATTTGTGCATCTGCTTTGTATTTACTTTGTCTACTCCAGGTCGCCCCACTTTGTAGGTCGATAGTAAAGGCAAGTAATTTATTCTGGAAGTCGCTTTATGGTTGGTTTTTCTGGCCGTTAAGGTGTTGAATGTTTCAGTTAGATCCACTATGTCATATGATGTCAGGCGGAGGCGGTTTTGCTGAATATTTACCTCGATGCTCGACTTGTAGATTTTTTTTCTGAGGACAGCTGGTAGTCCAAGACATAGTTAGCAAGTTGTGGTTGCTTTCTTTTATTCTTATTACCTCAAAGGTCGCAATGTGTGGAAGTAGTGCGTGGGAGACAAATATGTAATCTAGAGTTGCCGCTGAATTGTCGCGTTCCCATGTTGGTATGAAAGACTGGTTGCCCTGTAACCATGCCACATTGTGAAAGTTCCGGGAGTTCATAAACTTCAACCATGCCGCGCCTCGTTCTGCAGCTAAGGAACTGGATGGTTGATTAGTTAAATTTGTGGAGGAGTCACCGCATTTAGCATTTAGATCTCAGCAGATGATTATGTGGGTAGTCTCATGCTCAATGTAAATTTTGTCGACAGCATCCGCGCAAAAATTAGCAATCGTGGTTCTTTGCGGGTTCCAATAAAGGTTAATGATCACCAAAAGCGTGGTAGACCAAGGTTTTAAGCTCCACCACTTTTTTTTATGACGCTGATCCCTGAACCAAAATGTACCGCCAGTAGTAAACCCGAGGACGGGCGACCCAAAAGTCCTTGGCAGGCTGGTTATATCTCAATGGAATATCCGTCAAGAGAAGGCTTCTCCATCAACCAGGTCCCTTGGAGGTACACAATGTCAAAGGCCACCAAGTCCTGACTCTCTGGTTTTGTCAGGTGGAGATGTCCTCTAGTATTCCATTATCCCATGATTAAGGTTTTCTTTAGAAAGATGTCAAATTCCTGTTGAGGTGGGTCGCTCGTTGGTTTGCCGTCGAGTTGTCATTGCTATCTCGCAGATTTTGTTTTTAAAGCTGCTTGAAGCCACTTCCAAGGACCCCTTTCCAGCTGCTCAGCGTTGGATTCGGTTGTTGTTGCTTTTGCAGTATTTTTCTGGGGATTTGGTGAAGTGGTGCTTGTTGTGACCCAGTGGTGGTTCGCCCGAGGCAAGCACACCTGGGTACTTGCCATTCTCGGCGGCTGAAATTCTTATCCGAATTCAGGCCCCCACTTCGTCTGTTTTCGTCCCTTCAGTGTTGATGTTGTTTGAGAGTTTCCCGATTGTAGACAGTTGGATCTATACTGGTTTGCTTCTGGGGTTCTAGGGTAGTTCTCGCATCTCGTGTCTTTATAGAGATCTTCAGTTCTTGATGTATAGCAATACTTTTTTATCGCTGTTTCGTTGACTCTGGAAGGTTTGTGGATCGCAGGCTCTGATACTGGTAGTTCCGAGAGGCGGAAGCCCAGATTTTCAAGATCAGAGTATACTTCCTGGGGCACATCTCACACTGCCGATTTTGAGTACTGATTGCCTGTTTAGGACCATGTATTTGTCCTTACCTAATAGTTGTTCCAGTTTGAAGATACAACTAGTTTTGCTTGTGGATGGTGTTATGGCGTGAGTGAAGACGATGGCTTTCCGCTAAGTCCTCTTGTGGTTGTTGATTTTCTGCGGAGGAGGGTTCAGTTGGTTTTCGGGCTTCGCACCTTTCTTTTGCTTGGCTTCTTTTTTGGAACTGAGTCAGTGGACTGAGAGGTCGTATATTTGGTACAGATGCGACTCCTCATAGGAGAGGAGGTAGCGATTTTGTGCTTGGGTTCCGGAGTCAGCGGTGGGATGGCAGAGCTTTGGGGTGGTTCATCTGTCCTTGGGCTAACCTCTGACGAGTCCTCTGCTCCGTCCCCTGGATCCAAGAGTTGGGTCAAGTCCATCAGGGAATTGCTCGCCATGAAGTCTTCTACTGTTGTTGGTGATTTAGCAAGATCACTACCTCTGAGTCTGGCCGACGGTATCCTCGTGGGGCGATGGTGCTGCTAGGTGGTTTTGCGCTAGATGCTTTGCTGGAGGTCGGAGCGTGCGAGTTGTCCACTTTAAGAACTGCCGGGATGTTGGATCCGGCTAGTTTCAGTGACACTTTATGCTTGGTGTTAACACCCTGTTCAGATGCCAATTTTTGTCCTGATGTGCTCTGCATAGAAAGCAAGCTCGTGGTTCGAGTCGCTTTAAGGTTGGTACTAGCAGGGTGTGGTGCAGTGTCCGCATAGTAGTTGTCAGTAGATGTTTGCATTTCTTTCTCTGTTTTTTTTGCTTGAGTGACAGTTGCCGATCTTGTTGAGTTTAGTTTTGCTTTAACTGAGGCAAGTCTTGTTTCCCATACGACTTGCTGTTCAGTTCTTTTTTGCTCCATTGCTGTTATATAGCCTTCAACAAAGATAAGTTTAGAATGCATCATAGCTATCATAGTTATGTTGTCTTTCATTGAGACGTTTATTGCCTCGTAAAGCTTTCCGAACGGAGCCAAGGCGATTGTCACTGCCGACATGATTGTCAAAAGGTTGTCATGAACCGTCGGACGCGTCCCTTTTGGACTTCCTGGTCCCTGACACATCAGGGCTTGCACTCTGCAATACTCCCAACATGGCCGTCAAACACGGGACGTTGTTTATCAACTTCCGCATCTGACGCTGCACGTTCTATAAATAAGCCACGCCCCCGCAGCCCCGTGCTTCTCAACACTCCTGGCCCCTAATTGTCCCTTCCTCATTCTTCCCTTCCTTTCATACCTTCTGCTTCCTGGATCTCCGTGTACCGTCTCCGAGTACACTTCTTCATTTCCTGGAATTACCGGACATCCTGAACGTTCCAGGAGTCGGAACGCCAAACGCACGCTGGAATCTGAAGACGCTCACACGGGGTTATACAAGACCCGGACAGTGCCAAGAAGACTCCTTCAAAGAGCTGCAGTAAACAGCTTAGACCGGTGAGAAGGGGGGAAACCTGTGACAAAGGTCGGGTTAATTAGGTGGGGAGTCATTTTGTGCTGTGGTAGGTATCTCACTCAATCTTCTATTTTTCGGTGGTGTACATATCCCTGAGGTACAGTGGTGGGTTGGCAATGAATGTGGGGTTTTAGGATTGGCTAGGTGACTCTCTTCTTTATCCCGTGTTGACAGTAGAGGATCTTCAGCCAGTCAGGGATTATCATGGGAGTTGCTCCTGGATTCGCCCGTTTTTCCAATTCAGGTGCTTAAAGTTGGAGCTTGTCTTTCTTGCAGTTTGTCACCAGCGTGATCTGAGCTGCAAATAGCAGATTTGCCATCAGTCAAAGAGGTCGAGCGATTTGGTGATGTAGGCCCCCCTGTTGCAAGAGTTTTTGGTAAGTGGGGGTAAAACAACCCAAGCTCCTTGGTCTTTGCTCGGATTGCGTCTTTTAGCATACTGGGCTCTTTATCAGCTTTCTCTGGTTGCAGGATCATCTGTGGAGAGCTGTAATCGACTCTTGGTTTCCATAGTTGACGGTCAAGAAGAGAACTTTTAGGTGTTGAAATTTGAGAGGAGAGTGGTGAGAGCACGACGATTTGTTTGTCAAGGCTTTTGACTGTTTTGCGCCATTTTGTTTACTGGAGAAGTTTCTTGTAGGGCCTCCAGTATTTCTGCATCTGATAGTTCAGCCTCCACGTCTAGTTTGCGCTTTTGTTGCTTTGTGAAGAAGTCCTTTACCCTGTTTCAGTTTTCTTATTTAGCCGGCCTGCTTTCTTCGCTTGGCGTGTTTCGGGATTTTCGCGTTTTACAGCAACGTAAGCTTTGTCTCTCCCTCTTTTTTTATAGATTTGTTTTTCCATGGGAACATAGTCGTTCTTCTGTCTTTTGCGGTATTTGAAACACAGGGCTGCTCCGAGGGTTCGTGATTCAGGATTTCCTCGCTTCGGTCATTTATTATTTGCACATCTTCTTGTAAACTTCCGTCCAAGATTGGATTTTCTGGGTCCAGGTCTATAGTTGATGATTTGGGTGACACCCCAGTTTCGTTTCGATCTGTTTGGTGACTGTGAGAGGGCTCAGCGGGCAGAAAAGCCGGTTCTACATGATCCTAAGCCATTATGTTGTGGTAGAGGGCGACATGGGCGGTGGATAGGGCTGCAGCTCTGCCAAATGTAGCTAAAAGTTCAGTTGGTGAATGTCTAGGTGAGAAATCCCACCCATTATTTGCTGTTTCTTCTGAATTCAAGTTTTGGTGGTGGTGTTCACCGTTCTCCAAGGACTTCCATTTAATGTCTAAACCTGTGCTCGTAGCGGACTGGGCCCTATTCCCTGCACACGCCCCCACCTCCAAACCAGGCTCAGATCGATGCCATCCTTCGATAGCCTCGATTGTGATGCCACTCGCTGCAACGGGGGTCGGGTGGCGGGGGGGCGGGTATAGATATCTGAGTCCAAAGGTATACGAGCAGGTAGAGCAGGTCATTCAAGTGAATATAGTTCCACCGACAAAACTCCACACGAAGAGGCAGCTCCTTCCGAACAGCCCCCCAAGGGGACATGCAGTAGAGCTGTTTCAGTGCTAGAAACACCTACGTTTTTTTGCGGATTGCATGCAAGGTTCCTTCCGGACTGGAGTGTAGGGAGCCGACTCCGGGTCCCGGTCAGGAACTGAAACATCCTCTGTAGTCGGGCAAGGCGGGGGCTGCTTAGTAGGAGCAGTAAGTACTGGGAAGTCATCCCCGTTAGCATCAGAGACATAGGTCTTACCTCTTTGAGCCAGTGATTTTCTTTCAGCTCGAGACTGATGACTTTTCAGGCAGCGCCTCCCCTTTTCACTGCCTGTTTCATTATCAAGAGGGTGGCTCTTTGTAGAGTCCTTTTCCGAGTCGGAGGCAGCAGGATCCATCGGCTCCATCGACTTCCGGGGACTGCCGAGGACTGGGGACACCTCAGCAGACATCTCCACGTACCGCTCCGCGTTGCAGGTGCAATTAAGTGGGTCCGCCCACACAGGAGAACAGCAAGGAGAGACTTCCTTAGCACCATCCAAAGCACGTAGAGGGACTGCAGACACCTCAGCGAACAACTCAAACAATATTCTTCCGTTAGGTCTCCAAACCCTATTCTTTGAAGTTTCATATAGATCGGTAATAGCAAATGCCCAATTCCCGCCCCTCAAGCGCCCTGGTACGAGTGTTCCCTTTTCCACACTCATCAGTGCTTGGCTGCTCCTCCGGGCATCTTCTGATTTTTCTACGGCTTCCACTTGCTTCCCGAATATCCGTCCGGAGTTCCAGAGAGCAGCGCACACCACAAGTGAACCTCTTGGCAGCAGCCCACAGCAATACAGAGTCTAATGTGTTCCCCAGTTCCAGCTGGGAACACGCAGCTTAGGGGACTGCAGGGGCTCCATCCAACCTTCTCATGACCTGTTCGGGTCGTGGCACCTCTCTCACCCCTCTGCAATACACAGCTCTCCATTGGCCCCTCTCCAGCCTACTCCTCGCCTGGCAGCTGTGTCCTTCTCACCAGGCAAGTTCTTCCTTCCTCACTGCCGGTCTCATTTTATTCACCTGTGGCCACTTAATTGGTTGCAGGTGCAAGTTCTTTGCCTGACCACAGTTGCACTTATTAATGGGACATGCCTGGCCCTCGCAATGCTTTTCCTCCATAGCCCTCTTCCTCTTCTCAGTACCAAAGTGGTGAAATTGACTAAAAGCGTGCATTACTCCTAGTTGCCTCTTCCTTGTCCCAGTCTTAAAGTCATATGATTGTGGGACAGTTGATATGTATGGAAGGGATAAAGATTGACAATACCCTAGAAAGGCATGGGTTGGGTAGGACTCATTCTCATAAGAGAAAGGGGGATACCATGTCTCACTTGAAGATATCCACCTCCCACTCCCCAAGGTCCTTCCACCCAGGTGATCCTCCCTCGCATATCCATCCCCAAGGTCGGGGATCCAAAAACGATGGCCTTTCCCTGGCCATATGAAAGGAAGATCAAAGGGGAGTAGATGGGAGGATGCCCTCGGGTTCCTCACACTACATTGTTCCATACTTCTCCCAATATGCCTATTAACAGGGAGTTATACCTCCAGGTCTCCCAGAGGCGGATGCTCTCCACAGGCCAGCACACTGCAGGTCTGCCTTCCTCTGGTTAAGTCTCTACTTTGGGCCTCCCAGCATCAAAGCTCTTCCATGGACTAACTGGTTGCCAAGTTCTCTGTCTTGGTGTCTCCCGCGATATGCCTTCTTTCGAGTTCTTTCAGTCTCTGCTTTTCTCTTCCAAATAAGGCTCTTGAATTGGTGTGGCTCTGGCACTCCAACCTTCCTGCGGGTAGTGGTTCTAAACCTGCCCGTACAATGGGTGTACGCTCCTGCAATACCCCGGGATCTCTCCTGAGGCTGTCTGCACCTTTCTTTGCACTTTTCTGTGTTTAGAATGTGTTTTTCTTAGAGAAATCCTCTGGCTGGTAAGTTTGGAGGACTGTATGTTTTATTTGTGTGTTTGAGCTGGAAAACAATGGAAGATTAATTTTTTGTTTTGCGTAGAAGATTTGCTTTTATTTTATTCTCTTTCTCCCAGCATAGAAAGAAACAAACACATTATATTCCAATGGGTTGCACAGGCCTTCATATTAGATTTCATTGGAGGCAATGCTGGAGAAAACGAAGTAACATCCATTGTCTGGGTTGATGCAATGTTTTCCCTTTGGTTGCTTATTGTGAACAGAGTTCTTTCTAATCTCGAAAGACATGGTCTGGGTAGAGGGAGCATCCATCTTCTTGAGCCTACAGGCTTCAATTTAAAAGGGGATTTCCGGGCCATGGAGCTCCGCAGTGGGGACTCCTAGTGGCCCACTGCCAAAGCCAGCTACCCTCTGAAGGGCTGCTCCGACTGTCACAGTGGTGAAATTACTCCCAAGGTGTTTACTGAAGTATGATCTTTAAAGAGGACTACCAAATCAGGAGGTTTGGCAAATAATCTGCACCTTAACCAATAGGCAGCCATCACTATAGCTCTGCCCAGGAGGGCATCGTCAAACAGCCTGACAACTGAGATTATTCAACAGCATTTGAATCCATGAAAGATCGACTTCTGAAGAAGTAATATTACATATCATATATTGCATGAGTGTGATTACAGATAGTGTTATAACTCATTGAATGGTCGGGTTTTTTTTCTCTCTCTCTCTCTCTCTCTCTCTCTCGTAATTTTTGCCCCTGTAGCGAAAATCAAAAGCGACCACTAATTAATATATGCACAGTAAGGGAACATTTCAAAGTAAAATATACACATTTAGTTCAATTGACCTTTTCCCTTAGAACAAGGGTCTGCAACCTGCAGCTCTCTAGATGCTTCGGACTACGACTCTCATGAACGCTCACCGCTGACTATGCTGGCTAGGACTGTTATGAATTTTAGTCCGCAACATGTGGCGATCCAAAGGTTGCCTTGGAAAAAAGTGTTTTAGATGTGTATTTGCAATACTAAGGTGTTAGCTGTAAATATGACAGTAGCCTCAATATATGCCTCAAATGCTGGCCAAGACGCTTCTTGAAAAACGTTGTAGAGCAACTAGAAGCTTTAATGGAAGGGGAACTGCTATTTTTGGGGAACTTTAATATAGCCTGGGATCCGGAATGGGAACGCAGCAGTTTAACAAGATATTTCACACATTCCCCATCGCTAGCCTTGAAAAAGAAATTTGCAGATCTTTCTTTAGTAGACCCCTAGTTAACTTTGAAGGGGGAAGAAATGGGTTACACATTTTACTCCCACGTACATAGATCGTTCTCCCGGATAGATTATGCATGGGTTTCCACTCCACTCCTGGGTTTAATCTCGGAGATTATGATTCACACAATCACCCTTTCGGACTATGCCCCAAATATGGTAGATCTCAAAATTCCAGAAATCGCAAATAAACTGTGGTCATGGAGATTCCCATTAGCTTTAATATAAAACCAGGTGGTTAAGGATGACATGGCAGGCCAAATAAGGGACTTTTTCTAGCTAAATCAGGAGGGTGAGACCTCAATGAATATCATTTGGGATGCCTTTAAGGCTACACTCAGAGGGTTTTTTTTATAACAGTGGAGGTCAAGCAGAGTATAACTTTAGAACTTGAATTGGAGGGGGAATTAGCGGAAAGTTTAAAGAAAATGGAGACAAATTCAAGCCCACAGGTACAGAAGGTGTTTAGGGCCGTAGGAGGAAAATTAAATCTGCACACAACTAAGAAAGCAGAAAAAGCCCTCCTTTTCTTAAAACAGAAATATAAAAGGCAATCAAATGGACCGTCTTTTAGCAAGTGAGCTTTGCCAGAGAGCTGCATCAAGGATTATTCAGTAGATTAAATTGCCCTCAGGTGAGCTCACTTATGAAACTACGAATATCCTCCACCAATTTCACTCCTTCTATTCTACATTATATCAATCAGAAGTCCTGGAAGCACAATGTAAAAAAGAATATCTAGAGTCCGTTACTCTTCCTCAACTGACGCTGACAGATAGTCAACTATTGGAAGCACCTATCACTCAAGAGAAGGTACTCTACGTTATTCAGGACTTTCCTTTGAATAAATCACCAGGCCCAGATGGTTTTCTGGCTGGTTTTTACAATACATTCAGTTGCATTTTGGCCCCTACGATGATCAAATGATATAACTCCTTTATAGACACAGGCCACATTTCCCCTTCCATGGACAAAGCGAAAATGATTCTCTTCCCAAAACCTGGCAAAGACTTAACTAATTGGGGATCATATCGCCCAATTGCCCTAATAAACTTAGATGCAAAAATGTTTGCCAAAGTCCTGGCTAACCGACTAGAGGAGTTTATGCCCTTATTCACCCAGACCAAACAGGTTTTTATAAAACATAAGACTCTTGACAGTATCAGAAGAGTGGGCATGTCCTGCAGAAGTTGGAAAAGAAACAGATTCCAGCAGTGCTTGCTTCCATAGATGCATAAAAGGTTTTGACCGTGTGTAATGGTCATTCCTTTTTTTTACTTTAAGTAGGATGGGATTCGGACCTAAATTCATAGGCATGATAAAAGCTAATTATAACAACCCAACCTCACGGTTATTAATAAATGACCATATATCCCCTCCTATCTATTTACAGCGGGGAACCAAACAAGAGTGTCCACTGTCACCACTGGTATATGCACTCCACTTAGAACCATTCTTGACAAAATTTCGACAGTCAAAGGAAAAAAAGGGGATACAATTCGGAGGCTTTTCTCATAAAATCATGGTATATGCAGATGATATGTTGCTTGTGGTTACGAGTCCAACAAATTAATTACAGATGGCTACCCATGAGCTAGAGAACTTTGGTAAGGTGGCAGGATTAAAGATCAATGTAACTAAATCAGAGATTCTAAACGTATCCCTGCCTCTGGATGAAATGCAGATCCTACAGGAACTAACACAATTGGGGTGGGCGCAAGCGGGCATCATCTGTTGGGCGGCAGGCCCAGGGTAGACCATAGTTTGACCCAATAGAGTACCAGCTTGAGAGCAATCTGGTCTACTATAGAAATACACTATATAGGGCACAACAGTAATTTTTTCAAAAGCTTACACTTATCAACTAACTAATGTTACATGGGGCCCACCTTTGGAAACCAAGTAATTGGTTTCACAGTACCCTGATGCCTGAGGGTTTGCGCACGCAGGAAGAAAGAAAGAAAGAAAGAAAGAAAGAAAGAAAGAAAGAAAGAAAGAAAGAAAGAAAGAAAGAAAGAAAGAAAGTCTCTTTTCTTTCAGAAGGTCTTTCCGTTCCGAGTGAAAAGATCTTTTTATAAAGTATGAAACAGAAGGGAACGAACCTGGAAAGAAAGGAGAAGAGGAGAAAGCTTCCCAACACCCAGACCCCTCAAAGATCGAGAACAGAAGGAAAGCAAGCGCCGCCGCGACCGCGAACAATGAACCAAGGCGGGCAGGCGTGGGGCGCGAGGAATGGGAAAAAGGCAGAGCAGAAGAAATTAGGGAGGCAAGAAAAACCGAGCTACCGTGAGGAGTGTGGCCAGGAAAGCAGTCCAAAACACGGAGCAGGAAGGAGAGCGACAGCACCCGAAGCGGAAAGCAAAGGGTTGGAATGCACCGAGCAGAAAGTTGGGCGTGGCTAAATACAGGAAGGAAAACAAAGAGGACAGAAAGACTAGACCAGTAAACCAGGAAGTGGAGGAATCCTAATGGGACATGTCAATGGCGGCGGAGCCATTACTGGCCATAACTGCCACGATGGTGTACGCGTAGAGTGCATGACAGCAGGAAAGCACTGCAGAGCCTTTGGAGCAGTGGAAACTCCGTGTGCAAGTGGCGCAGGCAGCGGAAGACTGGAAGCAGCAAATTGCTTGACTGCGAGGAGAAGCTGAGGCAGAAGTCCTGGTAGTCGTGAGGGAAACGGATCCGAACACCATACTCAGTGAGTTCTCCAAGCTATCGTGACACCGAACCGCTCTGTGACCACTTGCGTGCTCAGAGCAGGTACATTAACATCAGAAAACAATTGCCTAGAATGGAAAACACGAAAGGAAGCAATTTTGAATACCGAACTGGCAGAAAGCAGAGAAACCATTATTTTGTTAAATCAACTGACTGTAACTTTAAGCATGCAAGTTTATTTGAAACCCAGCAACAAGATGAGTAAATACTTTCAGAACCTAATGCGAACTACCATTAGTTTCAATTTCAATTTATTAATATACTTACAGCTTATATGCTTTGTATATACAACATAATAACGATGTTAAAATATATAAATTACATACAGAATTACAAATTGCTGTAGCTACTTGGAGTGACGAGAAAATTATTCTCGACATTCGTACTCAGAGCTTTGCAGGTTTGGGTAGATGAAGCAAAGATCCTACATTATACACAGATGGGTTTTCGAGCTGGATCAAGCACGATTCACAAACTCAGGGTCCTTGACTCGCTTATAAGAGCGACACAAGAAGCAGGGGGGCAGACACTATGTAATTTTTGTGGACTTTAAAGCAGCATTCGACAGTGTTGATAGAACAAGACTTTGGGGTAAACTTAGTGAATGGGGATGCCCGTCTTGGCTTGTTAACATCTTGAAGAGCCTCCATCAGTATAGCCAGGCAGGGGTTCGATTTACAGAAGATGGCATGATCACTGCGCAGGTACAGATTCGTAAGTGGGTGAGACAGGGATGTACCTTGGCCGCCTTGTTATATAACATATATATGGCGGACCTATCGAGATGGCAGTTACCAATGGTTGGCTGTTTCCCGAAGCGAGGGGGACGTCCCATCCCGTGCCTACTTTACGCGGATGGACGATCTTGTCCTGTTAAATTATACCTATTCCGGAGCGAAAGCCATGTTTCTGACATTGTGTAACTACGCGTCGGAAAACAAGCTTTAAAAAATCATGGGGAAAACCAGACGACAGCCAAAAAAGTGAAGCGCCCCAGCTTTAATACCCCGCTAGGAAAGGTGGAATATGTAGTTTGATACCCATATGTGGGCCTTACTATGAGCAGCAGCATAACGCATAAGTACGCAGTGGAAGCTAAGAAAATATATAAACAATGCTTTTGTCCCATGGTGCTATATGGAATATAAGCCTTGGCATTGAGGGATCCTGCATGGTTAGATATAGTAGAGAGGCATTTTTGGAAACTGATCTTGAGGCTTAGCACCGCCACACCAGTACAATACATCAGACTGGAATTTGGGCTGACCTCACTTAAAGGCGAGTTGCTGAAGAGGCGGGGGCTTTTGCACCTGAAAATCTATTCCTAACCTAAATGTCAACTGCTCCGTCTACTAGAGGTGTCTGGCTGTAGTAATGACAGTTTTGAGAGGTTGGCAGACAATATTCAAGAACATTGGTTGGTGTCATGACTATTCTAGGGGAACCACCTATGACATTTTAAAACGTATTCTTACAAGGAAAATTAATGTGTTGGATTGGGCCAGTAATTATACCCACTTGGGGGCTCTTCATAGCCATACGCACGCTGTAGGAGTATTGCATAAGTACCTATAGCCACAGCAGTACCTAAAGCAGTGCCCGAATCTTGCAGTCTTGTTCTTTTGACAAAGATTGCGCATCAACCAATTGCAAATCTTGGCATTAATTGGTGCACAACTAGAGCTTCCATTAAAGGAAAGGTAATGCTGTATTTGTAAGAACCCTGATAGACTTGAGACCGTGAGACACATTTTTACGGAATGCGCCGCCCTGGGGGTAGAGTACATGACAACCCTAGGACATTTGGTACATGAATATGACTATCAAGGGCAAGGCCTTTTGGAACTATTGCCTGAATACAGACAACCAAGGGGTTTATATTGCCTTGTATCAATTATGGGGAATAATTAAAAAGCACTTACCTGCAGTCAACTAGATGAGAAACTTAGAGATGTTCAACACAAAATAGCCATATATTTTCTTGATAACAAAGTTTTGATGTGCTTGGTGTGGTTTTAAATGGATAATGTTTTTAATGCTTTATGTACAATGTTTTAAATGGCTGCAAATGGGTTTTATGTTTAAACGGTCTTAGTATGTTTTATGATGTTTAGAAAGATGACATTTTAACAAATTCTAATAAGAAATGTAATATGTGTGATTTAATTCTTGTGATCTAGTGTGAGATTTGTAATTGTGCTAGACTATGTATAAGGTGAAAAATTATTTTTGTAAAGTTTTTATGAAAGTAAACAAATACATAAATAATAATTAAAAAATGACATACATAATAATACAAATAAAATACGTAAAATATATACATAAAACATAAGACAATCCATTAAAATGTGAAGTCCAAGTTCATGGGTTATAGCCAGGCCATTGTGTCTGCTAAATTCAAATATGATTAAAAACAATATTCTTTCCATTATTCATAAAGTGCAAATATCCTGACACATTTCATGTAAAATGTGACCATAGAATAAATAACATTCTGATCATTCCCGTCCATGAACATTTGCCATAGGACTACCATTACCCAAGCCAAAAGTAAGATAAAGTAAGGCAAATTAAAACCAACAAACATTGCCAAAGCCAGAAGGGAGCAAATAAAAGTCCCAGCGTTTGTAAAGCTTAATGCCCATGTTTGAAGAAGTGCATAACAGAAGCTGGTATAAACCCACATTGCCAAAGCCAAAAAAGAATCAGAATAAGACCATATAATTGTCAGTTTTGGTGAATGAAGAAGTGGGGAAACCAAAGTGGCAAGAAGGCTGCCATTCCGGTAAAGGTTATTCAGAAGGAGAGAAGCATAATGAGTAGAGGGTGTGGAAGTCACAAAAGTGTAATAAAGAACAATGTGAATCTTTTCTTCCCTGAAGAATTGCTTAAACCCTGGTGTTGTGAAGCAGGAAACATTGCACAATGTTGTAAGCTCATCTCAACAACAGATGCACTTGTTGTTTGTAATTTACTAACCTGGTAAGGGAGCATACCAGGTCAGAGGTTGTGATGACCCTTTATGCTGCTCAGGCAGGTGAGTATACCCGAACAGAGAACGTTGAAGTAGTATGCCTGGCATGGAAGTAAACCAGGTGGAAGTCGATGAAGTGATGTGAAGTGGTGTTAACAATCCATCCTGACAAACTTTCATTGTTGAGTTGAATTAAGTGTTATATAATTATACAGCAGTTTATAGAAGTGTTCCTAAACAAATATGCTATTATAAAGCAACCAAATGTTCTTGGTCTATGCGAAGAAGGTTGTTTGAGTTCTTATTATTACAAGTGGAAGAGAACAAACTTTTATTGAACAATTCTGAAGTGTTGAACGTTTATTATCATGTTGGAACCACAAAAAACTATGTTGGAACTTTGTTACAAGACAGGATTTCCTTATTCTTTGGGAACTGTTAAACAGAATCCTGCTTAAATCTGGGAAAGGTGAATTCACACAGATTACAAGGAGAGACAGTTATCACATTGTGAACTTAACTGTTATATTGTTGCTTTTCAACTGCCATTCATTACCTTGTTGAGTTATTGTATATATAAGTGCGAGGGACAGAAACCTTTTGTTAGAGTGTTTCCTTTAGTTTATTTTAGGCATGGAAATCCTCATCAGGGTAGGGATAGTGAGGCATAACTCCAACCTTTTGAGTTAATAAAATGGCATCTTTTGAAAAAACGTCACAAAGTTGTCCGCCTCACATTTCTGACCCCTGACAGGGGGCTCAGAACTTCTTTTTTACTGGGTGAGTGCTCAGTCTGAAAACTTTTGAATTATTACAAGTGGAAGAGAAAGAACATTTGTTGAACATTTCTGAAGTGTTGGAACGTTTATTATCAAGTTGGAACCACAAAGAACTGTGTTGGAACTTTGTTACAAGATAGGATTTTCTCTGAAGTGTTGGAACTATTGTTGTCCAGTTGGAACCAAAAAGAACTGTGTTGGAACTTTGTTACAAGACAGGATTTCCTTATTCTTTGGGAACTGTTCAACATAATCCTGCTTAAATCTGGGGAAGGTGAATTCACCCAGATTACAAGGAGAGACAGTTATCACATTGTGAACTTAACTGTTATATTGTTGCTTTTCAACTGCCATTCATTACCTTGTTGAGCTATTATATGTATAAGTGCGAGGGACAGAAACTGTTGTTAGAGTGTTTCCTTTAGTTTATTTTAGGCATGGAAATCCTCATCAGGGTAGGGATAGTGAGGCGTAACTCCAACCTTTTGAGTTAATAAAATGGCATATTTTGAAAAAACTTCACAAAGTTGTCTGCCTCACATTTCTAACCCCCTGACAGGGGGCTCAGAACTTCTTTTTTACTGGGTGAGTGCTCAGTCTGAAAACGTTTGAATACCACTGAGTTAAGGTGACAACAGTCATAAAAGGGCCGTCTGTAACATGCACATAAGGCAAAGTGCACTTTTAATACCATGAAAGAACTATGTTGCTGTGTAGTAAGACAGCCAAGACAGGGGCAGCTGCGTGAGTCCTCCACCCCTCCGTGAGGCTCTTCAACACATGCACAGCACAACACATTCACAACACTGTGGGACTGTTAGGCATACAAGGCACTGATGTTTTAATTTGTTTTCCGACCCTGTCTAGCAAAAGATATGCAGAACCCTAATTTGCACAATATGGATTGACATGATCAGTAATGACATCATAGTAAATGAAGTGACATCAGTCTTCAATACTCTAGGATACCTTAGGTAAAGGCATTAAAAGATGTGTAAACGAAGAGAATAATATGCTGTGCAATATTTAAATATTCACTATTATAAATATACAACTCAGTTTAGTAAACCATGGGGGTTTTTCTTCATAGCAAAAATTGCAAACGAAATCGCTCCTAGCGACACCCAATGTCAGATCAAGCACAGTCAGATTAAATGATTTGCCCAGGATCACACAGTTCATTAAAGTGGTGAAATCAGTATTTGGACCCAGGCTGTGATTTTAGCACTTGACTACATATCTTCCCTGTGATAGGTCACATACATATTTTTATGGGTTGGGTTTCCAAAAATGAAACAATTCTTTTTTTATCAATGCCTTGAAAAGCATACAAATCATGTAATAAACCAACCTGACATTACATTCATTGTTATAGAAATAGGTCAAGCAAAAAGACACGTATAGCTTTGTTTTCACCAGCTTGAATGCACAATTGCAGTAGCAGCAATGTGGAACTAAAAACAATATCATTTGGTTTAAAAAAAGGTATTCACAGTGAAGGGGAATTCAATATATGGCAATCTGCTTGAGCCATTATTTTACACAGCATCCAGGGTTATACTTCCCTCCCATTTATTATCACCCACCAATCACACATTTTAAGGGACAACAGTTCTTACACAGGCGCTCCTGTGTCCGGATCATCAACCTCTAATCAGTTTATTGAAATGAGGTTGACACAAAGCTGAAACTGGGGATGCTGGTAGAGCATGCATTCTTATGTAAGTGGCTGCATTTTAATTGTTTATCTGTCCATGTATCTATTGCAGCTGTGTCTGCGTATAGGTGGCCAGGTAGGTCAAGCTGCTGCCCACCTTGCATCACAAATAGGCTTGCCTTTTACTCCTTTCCCTCCTGCTTCCATGTTCTCCGATACAGCAGTCTTTTTGTCCTCTTTTGTTCCTTACTAGGAATTTCCTCTCTACTATCCCACTATTTCCTGCTCTTTTTTAACACTATCTCATCCTCTGTTCTTGCCCGATTCCCTTAATCCTCCTTTAGCCTTTTCTTTCTCCATTTCTGCCAAAGGTTCTTTGTTATAAAGATACCACTCTTCCTCATTTTGCTGCTTTTCGCATACTCACCTGCAGTCACTAATTTTTTCCTCCCTCATTTACCCATGTCACACCAGTTGCCTTTGCATTGCTGCCCCTCCGCTGTGCATTCCTCACTCACTTGCCTCCCTTTTTCCTGTCCTCCCTCACGCTTCATTTTTCCAACTCTTACCTCCAGTATTCCCCATTCGCCTTACACTCCTGAACACACTGCTTTCTATTTCCCCACCTTTTAATACTCTTCACACTGCATTTCCCCTCACTCTTGTGCCTTATTAACTATTGCCCCATTTTCCTGCTCTCGTTCACTCTCTGTACTCATTCCCCCTTTTCCCCCTCACCTGTTCAATCACTTTATCCTTGCAATCGCCTCTTTCTCAATCCCCCTCAATCCCTCTCTTTCTTCTCTACGCCCCCTCCAGTTATTCCAGAATAGGTCTGCAAACGTATCCTTGGTATCAAGCCCAGGGACCCTATCTCTCCAGCCCTATCATCTCTCCACTGGCACCCAGTGGCTGCAAGGATCAAATTCAAGACCCTCTGCTTCATCCACAAGGTCTTCTAGGGCCTGAGACCACGCTATCCCCAACTTAACCTCTCCCTAAATACTCCCTTGCTACAGCCCTACGCTCCTCTATCAACTCTTTGACTGTCAAACGCTTCTCCAAGTAGAGAGCTGGGGGGCAGGCATCTCTCCTCGGCAGGTGCATCCCTTTGGACCAGCCTCCCTGCCCCTCTCAGACTTGAGTCGGACCTCCCTAAGTACCAGAAACTGCTCAAAACTCTGTTTTTCTTTACCTCTTTCCCTTCCCTGTTAATCCCCCCACTAACGCTGTGATCGGTGGCCTGATCCTCACGAATCTCACAGGATTCCAGGCCCTTCTTCGCAGTCAATACCAGCACTCTCCCACCCACTGCACTGCCCTTACGGGCCCCTGCTTGGCGGCTCTGCATCCCACCCTTGGGAGTGGCCTGCACCAGCACTTAGCCTGAGGTTCTCCTCCTTGGCTCCCCTTAGCACTTCGCTCACGGGCCCTCCACCAGCACTTGTCCACTCATCTGCCCCGCCCCCCAGCCTTCCATCCCGATCTCCTGCATGTCCAAATGCCACAAGGCCTAGTAGGATCACAACTGTATAGTTACTGTTTTTGCCATTGTTATTGTTTCCCCTGTTTCCTTCCCATTTAGCTATGTTGCACTTTGAAACGCAACTCTGTTGTATAGGCGCCTAACAAATGCACAATAAAATAAAATTAAAATAAATCTCCTGCCTTCCCTCACTCTCTATCTATCCTTCACACTTCTGCCCTCCTTCATTCCTCACCCTCCTGTCCCATCAGTGTTCATGTTACCTGTCCCTTCTCTACTTTCTCCTTCACTATCCTGCCCTTATTTTTTTCATTTTTTTATTTATCTGCATACAGTTCAAAGAACGTTTACAATCACAACGATAATAAAATAAGCATATACATATGTGCATTCATACTTACATAAATAGGTCCCTACATGTAAACACAAAATCGCAGTTACAAGTGCAAATCTTAGTTATAAAACATTTCAACACAATTTAACAATTAAAAAAACAGTTCAAATGTCATCACCTCACAGTACCTAAACACCAGTGCGCATGCCAGAGCATGTACCATACTCATCTAAACTAGTAAGTAAGTATACCAAGCTGCTTGGGAGCCTTGGAAGTAACACGACACAAAGAAACATATGTTTGATTCCCGGTTCTGCGCTTAGAAACCTCTGGGTATTAAGCACGTTATAAATAACCTATCATATCATACTTGGGAACAGGATTGGGTCTATGCGATCTATAGGATGACAGATTAAAATATGACAAAATATTTACAGTAAAAATATTTACAGCTAAAATCGGCGAGGGTCCATTTAAATCGACACTCCGTAAATATTTCTCTCTTTTTTTTTAAACAAGTACGATGCAATCAATGTTAAAAACAATTGGTTCAATATGTGGACCCTAGTTCCACGTTTAAAATCAGGGTGCCAGCCAATCCTATCGTACATCCTGGACATTAGTTTACCACATTCGACTTCGTTTTGCCTAGACAGAATTCCTGAGTCCCTTAATGTAGTCAATAACCGGCAATGGGGATAGGTATTACCCTTTATATATAGTAGGCCTCGTCTCATCATCAATTGTGCCTTCAGTGAGGCCAGCCCCAGTTGCAAATGTAGGTATTCCATAGGGGTTGAGGGGCTCTGTTTTAATAAGTGCTTCCAAAAGTATCTCTCTAGGCAGTCCAACCACTTGAGATCACCCATGCACAGATCCTGCACCCCATAGATCAACATCGGGCAGAAACACTGTGAGTAGAGGACAATTAATTCCATCAAGTGTATAGCCAGCAGTTTTAATGGCACATGTTCCTACTAATGAGGTCAATCACCAAGCCTTTAAAATCTTAGCCTTTTTAATTTCCATATAGGCCCTATAAGTACTCATCTCCAAACCCAGGTAAGGGTATGAATTCACAGTCCCTCAGCTGGTATCAAAGATCAAGTGCTTAATTCACTTCAACGAGATTGTCATTACCTTCGTCTTCCCCATATTAATCTTTAGGTTATCTTTTGTGTAACTGACTAGGGTATCAAACATAGCACAAGCACCCGCAAAGGTGTGGTTGAACATGACCAAATCATCTGCGTATAGCATGCATGGAATAGGACAATTACCGATCCTTGGGAAACATCCAACCCCTGTCTTGAAACACCCAGGGAGATCAGCCATATATAGGTTATACAGAAAAGGGGTCAGGGTATAGCCCTGCTTAACTCCCCTAGAGATTTGCACCATTTGCGACATAGAGCCCTGATCATCCAAGCGAACTCTTGCTTGGGTGTTTAGGTGCAGTCCCCTAAGGACACTCAGGAGCCATGCCTGACACTCCAATTTTTCCATTTTGGCCCACAACTTCCCCCGATTCACACCATAAAAGGCTGCACAAAAGTCCCCGGTGGCAGACGTTTCACGAAACACATCCATGATCATCAGGTTGTGGACAGTATTGCATCCAGGGCGGAACCGTGTTTGGGTAAAGGGCAATAGCTATGTTCTTGAAACCTGACTGTGTAGGGCCCCGAGTACAAATGTAGAAATGACGTTCCCTGAAACATCCAAAAGTGACAGGTGCCTGTAATTATCTGGCATGTTCCGGTCCCCTTTCTTATACATCGGCATCAATACAGACTGCTGCCACGAAGTAGGGATCAATTGCTCTCTGCACACTTTGTCATATAGAATCAGCCCATATTCCCTCTCCATTTACTCCCCTGCAGCAGGGCCCTGTGGATCTGGAGGAGATATGAGATGGTGGGTTGGTGTTAAGGGGTCTTTCATGTGCCACAAGCAGCACCCACAAAAAAGGTAACCCCTGACATGTTTTGAGATTAAAAAGTGAATTGCTTTAAGTTTGTGATGTTTGTGATGTTCAATGACATTTCAAGTGTGTGGGGCAAGAACACTGGGGGTATGCACAAAATTGATCTGCATGCTGTAGGAATTGTCCTGTGATATCACCTCCTGTAAGGTCCCCTTCCATTGCCCATTGCCCTGGACCCTATAATTTCAAACATTAGCTTCAGGCTTCATCTTTCAATATTACCACCATTGACAGGAAAACCTGGCGAGGGGGCTCAGCTGTCTTTAGCTAGTCAGATACCCACAGCACAGAAAACGGTAGTAACACACCTTTAAAAAAGTAGCAGTTCATATCTGTGCAACTCCACATACTTTAGGCTCCGCCCACCTGGGGCCCTCTGTCAGTTTTGCACAATGGGTCCTTTGCCTTAAATCTGCCACTGCCTCAGAAGTGAATGAACATTCAACATTGTTATATGTTCTCTTGCATCCGTGGGGAGGGGGCTGATGTTTGCATTGGAATTTTGCTAGAAGAGAGGAAAGGGAAGCCTTTCTTGAAACTAGCAGCTTTAAAGTTTTGCTGTGTTTGTGCAAATACATTTTTCTGCAGGAACACCGCCCTGAAAACAGCTCTCTCTCCCGCCAAGCTCCCTACCCGGCCATATAAATGAATGGGCTATCACCCGCCAAAAGCAAAATCGGGAGTTTTCACCCGCCATGGGGTGAGAAAACGTTGAGAGCTATGTCAATGGCGTTGCATTGCAGCGTTCCTGGGATGAAGAGGGTCCAGCCGCCACGAGTCCACAGGAGTCCTAACTGGAGGTCCTCCCATGCAAGTCTCTGCTCTCAATTACATCTTAGTTTTGTGTGTTTTGCAACAGCTGCCCAGCAGACGGAAATGAAAAGAATATGGATCATGACGGCTGTTCATCTTCAATTACCCTTTTATGTGAAAAGTTTAAGATAATGCTCATGTGGTTAATAATCGGATGGGCCATCTGAATTGTAAAATTAAGTCCCTGCTATGCCCCCAAGTGTATGATTAATTTGCTAAAGGGATTCTAAACAATTGTCTAAAATGGGCAAAATGGGCTGCAGACCATATTTTGAAAATAAAATAAAGGGCCATGCAGAAGTTTGTGGTTGGGTTACTTTTGGGCTACGTCCTAACTCCATTTGGACTATATATGGATGTAATTTTCTAAAAACGCGGGTGAATTCGTTTCCTACCCGTCTAATCATTTTAAAGGGTTTTCATCAGCGCAAAACAAAACTCTCCTTTTTCACCCGGCCTAGTAAATGAAAAGGTTGCGGGGTGCGCTCTGCTCTGCTCCGCTTTTATATGGCCCACGCCTCCACTGAAGGAAAACACATCCCTAAACCCGCCCATCATATGCCAAAATCCCCATCTGTGCAGATCAAAAAAAAAAAACTCTTGGCGGAACAAACTGTCCCTTACACTACGCCCCTTCTGCTTAATACAAGGTCCCAAACGTTCACTGGTTTGGCTCAAATATCCCGAGGATATAACTTCAAACTGTGTTGGTCTCAATCTCGAGGGAATCCTCGCGCAGAAAAGTTTATTTTTACTCGCAATAAAACATAAACCCATTCATTCAGGACCTGAACGTAACGTGCAACTCACGTGATTAGTAGACGCGGCGCGTTGCTAGGGTCCGTTTTTCAGAGTCCTAAGCAGAGTGTGGCATTTATTAAGTACCAGCGAAGTGTTTTGTTGAGACGTAAGGTGAGGGTCTGCATTTTCCGCGAGAAAATGCGTTTGTCTTTGTGTATATATGAGAATATATTCGTTTTTATTTACGAGTTCGCTTTATGAAGGCGCAGAAGGCCCAGAAAGACATTTGAACTCCGGTCTCGGGCACTGGGAATGCTGGAAGACGCATGTTTAGTGAGCCCAGTAACAAAAATCCCATTTCAAAACTGGCGTATATGGTGGTGGGGCAAGCATTTCCACTCAGCATATATTTTGGTATCGTGATTAGCCTTTTTCTCCCATCACACCCCTTATGCTGCAAACTCGACTTTTTATATATTAACTTTTGACTCTGCCAAATGCTCAACAAATAAACATTTGTTGAACCTATTAAATACAGGCATCCTGCGTATTGTTTTATTTTGCTATATTAGATCAATTTCATATGTTATCCCCTAACAGCAGATGCCTAACCTTTAATATTCCTGTAATCTGTTGGCAACATTTTCGCCTTCTGCAATGGACAATGCTCGTTCATCATAGACCTGGTGCAATGGCTGTGTTTTATGTGTCACTAACGTAGTCGCTTTGATCCTCTTACAAGCTGTAACTGTATACGATCTGCTTAGTTACATGTGATTACAACGAAAACAAATGTGAACGAAATAATACCGTGGGGAAACGTCGAATTCTATTTTTTTAAAATTGGTGGGGGGAGGGCCTGCCACCCCCAATCCTCAGTTTCACCACGCTTCCAGCCACACCCCGAACAATCCGCCACACTTCATAACTCCTTACCCCCACCCCCACGTATTTATTTATTCTTTTTTTTTTCTGTATAATCACTGCATACCGATCTTGCTTCTTACTGGCCTAGAATGACTTCAGTAAAACAGTCTCTCCATCTGTCTCACACTTGTCAGGCCAGATGGGCCCAGATCAGGAGAGAGGCGCAGGGGTGCTCCCGAACCCCATTTGGGAAGATTACACAAGCCCAGCGCTTCAATTCAGGATAGAGATGCCAACTAACCAATTGCATTAACAATTCCCCCTCTGCATACACCTCTCAAACTCTAAACTAAACACATCCACAAACCTACAGCACAACAAACCGCACAAACTTCACTACATTGCAACAACAAAACAAAAACACACACAGACTCGCACAACAGTACACGACGACTACTGGCCGCAAACACCCCAGGCCCAGCCAACGGACCCACCGGGCTGAGGCTGCAAACACCACATCACTGCTCTCTTGCACTTTTCCAGGTACCTCCCACTAACCCCCTTCCCTTCCACTTTCAGGGCCACAAGGGGACCACTCCGGTGGTGATAGTGCATAGTACAAATGTCCTTTAACATTAACTCGTCACCTGACACTATATCCCAGGCTACCAGTTTGAGCATCAACCACCTTGAAATCTTCTCAAGATGCATATCTTATTCCCGCTAGGCACCTCCCCCTCCGCCCCCACATTAGAGCTTCTTTTGGACCTAAGAGCTGCACCTTCGCCCCCTCCTCCATCGTCCCTATGCCCACAGTCAACACCAACAATACACATATAACCATTTTTCACACGTTTGTAAAATGACAAATCTGACAGCTGTTTTTGGCTAGTTTTGTTCAACTCTCCCTCTTCCAACTTCTGGCTTTGTGTTACCAGCCACCACTAAGAAATGTCAGTACAAGATGGCTTTACCGACCCAGTGGTCACTAGGGGACAACGCAATCGGAATACAAAAAAGAGCTGGTCCATCTGAAATGGGAACACATGTGTATTGATATTATAAAAAAAGAAAGCAATCCAATTTACAGATCACAAATGTTTTCTACAGGATCCAGTGGAGGCGTACAGATTTGACTTTGGCAGTGGACAAAACAAGGGTAATTGTATGAGTTAATGAACAAAAAAAATAAACTGTTTCCAAGATGCAGCTGGAATTAACTGCAATGTTCTTAATGGCAGTTAGCTTTTTTCTTTTTGCACGTTTCCTCCATTTACTTCAGTGGAGTCCCATAGCATATCTCTTTTTGTCTGGATCTTTCATGTAATTACTTTTCAGGCAGGGAAGTACCTTCTTACCTAGCACACCTGCTTTGATTTTGTTGGGGGTACACTGTTTAGTCCATATGGCTTGCCGAGAATGGGTCTCCCTTTTGAGCTTCAGCTTTTATTTGTAGTGTAACACAAGCCACCTTCAGTGGGAGTGCGTAGGATAAACTTCAAGACAATTTTAGTCTTCTTTAAGTAACTTCCCAGTTACTTTTGTGATGTGTTGCTTACTGTGCAGGCTTTCGACAGTGAAGTTTATTTTCATCTTTTTCCAGGTGTACACCTCGGCACCTTGTGTTGTATCTTGAGTGTCATGAATATGTAGGGAATGCACGCGCGTTTCCTGCACGTCGAAATGTTGGCGCGTGAGGTTGGGTGTGTTCGTGAGTTGACAGTTGGGGATTGCCTGCCGGGTGGGGTGCTACCGGTGTCTCTCCCATGTTACCAGCTTACTTAAGAGACAATAAAGCAACTAAAAGAACCACGTTGTGAACTTACCTGCTTACGATCTTACCTTATTACATAATGCCCTTTTGAGTACAATCTACTCAAACTGGCTGTTCTTTGTGATACAAGTCCTGGTCTTCTTTGTTGGCCATCTTCCTTCCAATGTTGTAAATTGCCAAATAAGGGCATGCACTTTCACAGCAGCCTAGCTACGAACTGATGTTCAGTGTTTTGTGTGTGTGCATTGGTTGATATTGGGTTTTTGGATTGTTGGTCCCAATCCACACTTCAGGTTATGTCCAGTGGCTGCACATAATGTGAGGTGGTAGGGTGTACTGATTGGAAACGAAGGGGCCGAGGATCTATATTTTTGAACTTATGGCACTGTCTGCATTCCTGAAATGCGTTTCACTTCTTTACGCGTGCCAGTGACGGAGTATGGATTGAGGAATTCATGGAACTGTGTCATTCCTGAAAAATGTTTCATTTTTTTTTCAGTGGATTTGGACTACCCTGGGATTTGGGGAGTCGTAGGTTTTACTTCCTATTCCTGGGTTGCGGGGTCAGTAACAAGATTTTACTGTGCAACTTTTCTGTGGTGTTGTTCAAGATTGTTTTTCATGTATGGTATATGCATCATTTGTATCCATTTATTCAGGGGTATGTGATCTTATCTTATATATGCTCTGTATGTGTGCAGGAGAACCTGTGTGTGCGCATTTGGGTGAGTGGTGTGCTGTAGAACGTATGTGCCTGCCATCCCTAGTTGGTTTTGGGGGTGGCGTTTAAATTTAAGTGCACTGAGTTGAATTAAGTACTTACCAGTTCTTTCTGTTCCGTATTACTTCTTAACCATCGTTGGTGGTGACCGTGTGGTTTTACGTTTAGAGTTTGGTAGTGGTGATGTATTGGGAGCTAACGTGTGGGCAGCGGGGCGGGCCCACTGTGGTGTTTTATTTTTGGGACAAGCGTGTGGGCGGCCGGGCGGGCCCACTAGGCGTTCTGGCTTTCCACTGGCAGTGGCTTGGGGCCACACTGGAGTTCGAGGTGTGGTGGCAGTGGCCTGGGGCCACACTGGTGATGTAAATGGCTTGGGGCCACGTTGGAGCTGAAGTGTGGGTGGCAGTGGCCTGGGCCCACACTGGCGATGGAAGTGTGTGTGTTTTATGTGCGGTGTTTTGTTGGCATTGTAGTTGGCTAAATGGTATTTTTAGTTGGTAAGGGCCTATTTCTGGTGGTTTATATTCTGTTTTTGGTTAATCACGGTTTTTGTGTGTTGTGCTTGTTGTGGGTCGTGGATGGCCGGGAGGGTCCATTGGCTGGTTGGTTAGTGCTCTGGCGTGGCAGGCTGGAGCCCCGGGGGGCAGCCTGGGCGGGAGGTGTAGTGTGCACGGATGGATTTTGGGTTTGTTAGTTTTGCTTTTTAGGGTGTGTCAGGTGTGGCAGGCCTGCGCTCCGAGGGGCAGCTCGGGGTTTGGTGGTAGTGCATAGTTTTTGTCTTATGTCCTCGAGGGATGGTCCCGTTGGGGTTGAGAAGTAGGAATAGGGTGTTTTGTGGGTTTCTAGTTTTGTTTGTTGTAGGCTTGATTATCACATTGGTTGGTTGCAGTAAGCGGGTGTTGGAATGGTGATAGCTTAGGGTTGTACTATCTGGGTACGTTGATACATTAACGCTCTGTTGTTCTAAGGTGGAGTTCTGTTGCAGCATTCTGTTCTGTGGGTTGTGTATGAGTGTTGTGTCGGTTTGAGGTTTCTCTGTTCACGGGTTGGGTGCATGGCATGGTGGCCACATGTTGTGCATCTTGAGTGGGTTTTGTCCTCATTAGATCTTTTGAAGAATCTGTCGGAGGGAGAATTGTTGTATTTTGAGTTTCATGAATATGTAGAGAGTGCACGTGTGATTCCTGCACGTCTGAATGTTGGCGTGTGAGGCTGGGTGACGTGTGTGTGTTCGTGAGTTGACAGTTGGGGATTGCCTGCCCGGTGGGGTGCTGCCGGGGTGTCTCCCATGTTACCAGCTTACTTAAGAGACAATAAAGCAACTAAAAGAACCACGTGGTGAATTTACCTGCTTACGATATTACCTTATTACATAATGCCCTTTTGAGTACAATCTACTCAAACTTGCTGTTCTTTGTGATACCAGTCATGGTCTTCTTTGTTGGCCATCTTCCTTCCAATGTTGTAAATTGCCAAATAAGGGAATGCACTTTCACAGCAGCCTAGCTATGAACTGATGTTCAGTGTTTTGTGTGTGTGCATTGGCTGATATTGGGTTTTTGGATTGTTGGTCCCAATCCACACGTCATCTTATTTCCAGTGGCTGCACATAATGTGAGCTAGTAGGGTGTACTGATTTATTTATTTTCAAATTTGTTTATTGGCTTTTGTCATAATTTAATCACATGCAGCACACCATGAGTGCCAATAGAAAAGAACATAGAAAGAGAAAAAACAAAAATCTCAAACGGTAACATGATAACATAACTGTCTCCCTGTCTGAGCTACATTATTCAGGTATTGGTTTCTCAGCGGGGCATGATTTAGGGGTGGTGAGGTTTCTAAGTTTCAGTGACTGCATTAAGTGTTCAGGGTCTCCCATACGGGTTTCTATGTTCGAGCAGTGCTGAATAGTTCAAGTTAATATTGTTCATGGGGGTTTGTCGTCTGTAGGATAGATTATAGATCTGGTCATCTCCTTCCATGCTACCAGAGTGTCGTTTGCTTCGTCGGTTGACCTGAGGACGCTTTCCTCCCATGCTCTTGTCTCCGCCACAACCCATCGTATCAGTTCGGTGTGCCAGGCATTATATCTTGCCCCCGTTGTGGTCGTTGGGTGTACTGAATGGAAAGCCTCCATCTTCTTTAATGTAGCTGTCTTCTTGGGATTGTTACGAATTAAGTTGCTACTGGAGGGAGGTCACAACAAGAATGAATAAGGTTCTTCTGCTGAACGAAGATTCTGGCTATGCGAGTATAATTCTGGGTGAGGAAGACTTAGTGGAAGATCTTTCATACCACAAAGATGCTGGTTTTTGAGGGCGGCGAACTCTGCAAAAAGTGTCAATAATGGAGAAAATAATTCTTCACAGAGACAAGAAAATGAACTTATTTGATCAGATCTGGGGTAGATTTTTGGATCTATAAGATTGTCATAATCTACTCCACTATGGGAAAATGTTTAAAATGCTTGAATGTTTCAGGCGTATAACTTCCTCTGTTGAAATCTGATTGGTACTTTTTTTGTGATGAACTTAGTTTTAGTTTTAGGATTGTTTATTTTTATGATGACTATTAGCGTATGGCTTTTTGTGTTGTAATTTTAATAAACATGTAAATAAAAAAAGTGTAGCTGTCTTCTTTCTTTGATGGCCCGGTGTAGCCCTCAGCTCTCAATCTGAATAAAAGTGGAGGATATGAAGCCATTTTAGATTGTTGACCACAAGATCCAAGCAGCTTAAGCAGAACTACCAGAGACCCCCCACCCCCGGAGGACTTCTGCTGCAACAAGCATTGGCCAAACAAACCACTGCGTTTTGGATCTCTGCCTTTAAAATTTATCTGAATCGGGTACCTTCATCCTCTGTACTGATGGGGCCAACAAGTCTAAAGCACTGCTCACTGTATTAATCGTTGTTTCAAGATATGAGTTGTCACCAGGGCATCATTTCACCTGCACCTGTGTAGAACTGGTCTGCAGCTTGCCGAGGCCCCTTGCTGCTGGAAACTTTGCTGGCACCCTTAGCTCTGCTGGGAATTTGCCCTCCTCCTGCTGCTTTCTCACCACAAATGTGGCCTATTTGCACTTTAAGTCTTAAAATGCTGCTCCAGAGAGCCTGCCGACACTGTACTCGGCCACATCAGTGTTCAGTCCCTTCTTACTGATTTTAAGGAGTCCTCCCATGCTGCTGGAACAGAATTTAAGGTTTCTTCTTCATGTCAGGGGTTCCCTGCCTGAGCTAACTATTGCCGGAAGCCTTGAATGTGCGGCCTCTCAGCCTCCTACACATAAGCCTATTTTGAGCCTTTTGTCCCCACTATTCCCTATCCCATGGTGCCTGTAGTATTGCAAGTCGAAGTTTGGGGGTTCAGGTACCTTGTCTCTTTATGTACCTCTGGCTTATTGACTTGCATTGGACATAAGTTCTTAAGTTAAAAGTAGCTACCTTAACTAGCCGAAGATGGTGAAGCCTGGGTCAAGAGCTCTTTTTGTTAATCTAGGTTTTGGGAACTCGCAGTCCATCCATAGCTGGAGGACTTTCTGGGTCGTCCCTACTGCCAAGGCCAATTACTACCAGAGCCAAGGCCAACAACGAAATTGGAGCTCTCTTCAAAGCTATCGAGCATTGCATCAATCCTACGCCATAACCACCTCCACTTCATTGGAAAATCCATTGTCATGCATAGTCTTTAACAACGTTGGTCGTTATGGCAACGTTGAAAACAGTGTCATTGCATACATTATATCTCATACAAAGATGGCCGCCACTTTTGCCACGTGTCGGAATCCCTACGTCATTACTTTTGCACTGCCGTGCTGAACGCCGAAAACGGAGTAAATGTTGCCGGAAACAAGTCTCTCTGCGTCGCAACGACTTATAAGTCTACCTCTACCTAGACGTTCTCTTCCTGTTCTTTAATTTGTGCCTCCTCAAGCGGTCTGACACTTTGCCGGTTAATCCTTCTTTTGCTTTCTCATGCCTAACCTGCTGTTTTTCTACATCCGATTCTTAGGCTGGTACCTGTCTTTCCGACTTCCTAATTCCCCTCAGTTCTGTTCTACTCACCTACTGTCCTGCTTCCTTGGTGGCTCTGTTTTTGCTTGAAATACTCTGTTCCGCCATTCGCTGTCCTAAATACTGCTGTATCGGACGCCATCTTTTTTCAGTATCCACATGATTGCAGCTTCCTGCTTCTAGTACGAAGATTGTGGCTTCAGTTTCACAACAAGGTTTTTTTCTCCAGAAATTTATTTTAGCACACGCTTCACCTTTGTATGTGTGTTTCATGGTGGGATTCGCATGTTTTTGTGTTTATGCTACACACTACACAAGTACCTGTCATCTAAGGAAGAAAAAGGTACTGATTCCAATTGTGCATGCGTGATAGCTTGCAACGCCATATATAGCCAGAAAATGTCACTTTAAGACAGATGGTAACGCACAATGCTGTACCTGGTATACCCATTAGTGGCCTGTCATGTAAATTCGATGGAATCCCCAAAAACGACAAGAGTTTATCGATGCATGCAGGATTCAATATACATTCAAAGCAAAGTCCTTTCCATCTGATCGAGCAAAGCTGGGGTCCATGATATCGAACATGATTGGCAGCGCTTTATCGTGGGCTACTCCACTTGTTGCCACACAAAATGAGATACTAGACGATTTTCAAGGATTTCTTGTTCGCTTACGTACTATGTTTAGTCGAACAGAACGGACATATTCAGCACAGGAGAGCCTACTTGATTTACGACAAGGGAATCGGGGTCTCTTTTCCTATGTTACTAAATTCAAATATTTGGCCTCAGAAGCAGCCTGGCCTGAAGATGCACAGGTCTCTCTATTTTGCAGAGGACTTCACAAAACATTAAACAAATGAATTAACCAGAGTACCTAGACCTAGAAGATTCATCATTTTGTTGACTGGTCCTGAAACCGTTTCAGCCCCCTCCTTCAAACAAAAAAGGGGAGACAGCAGAATCGATGGAGATTGGGATTGCAGTAGGTCCTCTTTCTGATACAGAACGACGTAGAAGAGATGCAGGTCGCTGCATGTATTGTGGTTCAGGAAACCACTTTGTTAGAGAATGTCCTATTGCACGTATACAGCGTTTGGGAAGCGCCAACTCCCGGTCGTAGGTGGGAGGGAAGATCTGGAACAATCGGTGCTTCCATGTACCTCACCTATTGTTCTTTCCAATACCAAAACCTTTGAAAAAGTAGTCCTTAGGATCACTATGTGTATTTCACTGGCTACGTCTATCGAAAATACTGCCCTTGTTGATTGTCGCGCTGCAGGAATATTTATGGACCCAAACTGGGCAGAAGACAACCAAGTACTGATTGTTGCAAAGAAATGTAGTCTACCGGTGGAAGGCGTTGATGGTAAACCTCTCCTTTCGGGTCCCATTACTGAAGAGTTTATACCTTTTACATGTGTCTCTTGGTAACCATAAAGTCTTTTGATTTAATGACGGCAGCACATTTTCCTGTGATCCTTGGACTACCATGGTTACGTTGACATCCATATATAAATTGGTTATCTGGAACACTGTTTTTAGGATCAGAACACTGTGTTCGCATTTGCTTTTCCTCCTCCTGTGAAGACCATGGTCTCCTTCATAGTATTCCATATAGTGGATCCTCGACCCATGTTGCCAAAATATCTCTTTATAACCACGCAATACTGGGTATTTCAGGATGTCTTATCTGATTTTAAAAGTGAGGAGTACTACTACCACACCCCCTGAAGAGTGGGCAATTGATTTGCTTCCAAATGCTTATATTCCCTTTGGACGCATGTATACATTAGCTGAACCAGAGAAGAAAGCACTAAATGAGTACCTTGAAACCAAGCTACAGAAGGGTCTCGTAACACTGTCAGATCACCTGCGGCAGCATCCCTTTTTTGTGCCTTTAAAAAAAATTAAAAAAGACTGTTCAGAATTAAGACCCTGTCGAGATTAACGAGGGGTATAGAAGGTCACAGGGAAGGACAAGTATCCTCTACCACTTATATCTGACGTACTTGAGGCAGTTCATGGAGCAACTATTTTCATAAAGCTCAATCTACATCGAGCCTACCACCTCATCTGTATCGAGGCCGGTGACAAATGGAAAACAGCGTTCAGGACACCTTTGGTCATTTTGAATATAGGGTCATGCCTTTGGCGCTATCCAATGTGCCATCAGTCTTTCAAAAGTTTATGTACATCATCTTTTCAGATCTGCTTCAGAACATAGTAATCGCCTATCTAGATGATATATTGGTTTACTCAAAGAATCCAGAGGATCATGTTTTATATGTTAAAAATAGTCTTACAACACCTAAGTCTTCATCACTTACTGGCCAAGCCTGAAAAATGTATGTTTTATCAGGAATCAACCCCCTATCTGAGCAATATTCTCATTAAAAAATATTGCAATGGATCAATGCAAAGTCAAGGCCATACTTGACTAGTCAGCCCTTTCTACCACTTGTGAACTCCTGTGCTTTTTAAGAGTAGCAAATTTATATCTGAAATTTACATAGAATAACAGCCATGGCTCGTCTACTCAAGAAGGGCAAACAATGTCTTTGGATTCATGTACTAACGACGCCTTTAGCTCCTTAAAGGCTGCCTTTATCACTGCTCCTATATTACAACGACCTGATGCTAGCAACATTTCCATAGTCAAAACAGATACATCAAATGATGCCATGGGTGCTGTTCTTAAGCAATCTCAACTAGACAGGGTTTTAACATCCAGTGCCTTATCTATCATGTACGCTTACCACTTCAGAACAAAACTACACCGCCCTGAAGAAAGAACTCATTGCTATAAAACATGCTTGACCCGAATGGAGACATTTACTTTTGGGGACATGCCACACAGTTGAAATTCGTACCGACCACATAAACCTACAGGTTCACCACTCTTTTGAGTGTCACAATTGTAGACCAGCAAGATGACTCTATTTCTTTTCTCAACATGATATTGTTTTCACATACCTTCTAGACTCCAAAAAACATAGTTGCAGACTTGCTTTCACAGAAAAATACCATCACCACAAAACAAAGACCAGAAAAACTCTTTCCCACTGCCATATTTATCTCTGTTTTAACAGATTTCTTACAAAAGGTTAGACTGGCCATTGAGTCAGAAGAAACAGAAGGGACCAAATCCTTGATATTACAAAAGGAACTAACAAAACACCAAGGTCTGTATTTTCATAGCAGTAGTTTATACATTCCATTTATTGCATTTATTTATAAGGCGCCAGAGCCAGCAGGCATCAGGGCGCACAAAAACGAACACTGGAGATTGAAAAGAAAAAAAACAGGAGAAGGATGGACCTAGAAGGAAAAAAAGGACTTATTCAAACAACATAGTTTTTTATCTTACAATGAAAATTTGCAGTTGTTAGCTTACAAAGGAAATCTGCAGTTGTTAACTTCGAGCCTTAGATTAAGGAGAATTGAGTTCCAGGTTTTGGCTGAAATGGCGGATTTGCCATAACCAAGGTTATGGTTGCCAGATAGTTCCAACACCAATTGGGTGTCGTCGGCATAGTTTGGAAAGAAGACTCCCAGATCTTCCAAAAGGCTACAGGGTGGGGGAGCCTGATGTACAAGTTAAATAGTAAAGGAGACACTGTGGAACGTCACAGGTGATAAGAGATTGTGATGAGGCAGCTTTGCCCCAGCAAACTCTCGACGTCCGATTGGACAGAAGGGATTGTACCCAATCAATTGAGCTCTGATTACATAACCCCACCTTGTTTGGGGATGTGGAGCAAGCGTTGATCCAGCAAGTCAGTCTGCTGATAGGGGACACTCTGGTATCTTGATGCTTTTAGATCTATCAATAATAGCTGGGTTTGAAGATCTAATAGAGCTGTTTTGGTACTATTATGTGTCTAAAGCCCAACTGCCTAGACTTTAAGATGTCCGATGCCTCCACAAATTCCTGGTTGTGTTGCAGCAACCTTGTCCAAGACCTTCAATAAAAAGTTGCAATTGGTAATGGGTCTCAAATTACCGGCATCCATAGGGTCTAGACCTGATTTATTTAGGAGGGGGTAACTGTAACCGCTAAGCTTGTGATGAAAAGAGGAGTTAACTAGTCTAACAACGAAGGGAGCAAGGATCTCTTTGTTGTCTAGGATGAGTGTGGGGGTATCACATTTTCAGAACAGAACAACGGGTGCATTGCGGATAGAAGTTTAATCCTAACCGGAATTGAGATAATGTGGAGCAGCTGCTGCTCCACCACTGAGGGTTTCATAATCGGGGTAGAGTCTGATATCTGTTTAGACGGAGATATCTTCATCTGATCACATGCTTTTGAGATATTAACCTCAAAAGCAAGCTGAACTCGAGTGCAGTCCAGATCAGAGGGGTAGCCGGTGCTTGCTGTCCTTTTGGTTTCTCCAGGAGGTTTAGTATCTCGAAAGGTTTTTGGTACTATTTGTCTCATCTGTTTATTGAAGAAATGTTTCTTAGTTTCAAGAATAGCTGCCCGGTAGACTTTATTGCAAGCCTTCCAAAGGCTCTTGTTAATGTCAGAAGCATCTTTTCACCACCTGGCCTCTGCCCTATCTTTTGTCAAGAGGCTCGTTTCATGTGTGAACCATTTGTGGTGTCCTAGATTTTCTCTAATTAGTTTGGGTCTAAGTGGGGCCACTTTGTTGATAGCTTCCATCGCTTAATTGAAAATAGTGACTAGGCACGTGGGGGAATCCAAGTCATTGGTGGAGAGTATGACCTGATCAATGCTAGTCTGCAGATCTGTCAAACCAACTTTATTAAAGTTGCGACTGGTGACTTTTTGTTAATGTATTTTTAGTTTTTAATGGTGGATTTTGCAACACAATTTGAAAGTCAATGGCATGATGGTCAGACTATATATACAGGGGGTTGTGTTATTAATATGGACGTTAAGATACCTAACAATCCAATCAAGAATATTGCCTTGAGGAGTAGTAGCGTCCTGGTTGAGTACAAGAAAATCGATTGTTCTTTAATGCCGAGACTAGCACGGAAGCATCTTTATCCATGTTGTTATTGAGCCATAAATTGAAATCGCCGTCCAGTAGAGTTGAGCAATTTGGACCATTCAACTCTCTTAGGAATGATAACAGATCAGAATTGATGTTGGGCATGTGAGTGGGAGGACGACAAACTAAAATTAATTTCACACAGCTGCATGGGGTTGGAGTAATTTTTAAATGTAGGATCTCAGTTTTGACAGGAACTAGGAGACTGAAAAAGTTTAAAGTCGTTTTTAGAAATAATTGCAACACCCCCACTATGTCCTAAATCTCGATTCTGACAAGTGATGGAATATCCATTGGGTATTGCCAAAGATATCATAGGGCCACTTGTATCAGGTTTCTGTTAAGAGGAGTATGTCCAGGTCTTGCTCCAATATGTAATCATTAATGTTGGAGGCGTGTTTGTTCAGAGACTTAGTGAATGAATGAGCTTTGCACTGAGTCTGTTTTCGATTGGCATTTAAGGGTCTATTGTTAAAGTATCCAGGGGATCAGATAAGATATAATTGTTTCAGATTTTGAGATCTGAAAGGGGAAAACTTTGCATTGGGGCACTTAATTCCTTATTCAACCCTAAGTTTGAGTCAAGACCAACGGAATTCATGACCCTGATCAGCCTGCAGTCTTTATCTGCCTCAGAAATAATACCAGGGGTTGACTGGTAAGGGGGTTTAACCTCTAGAGTTAGAACTGCTGTAAGACATAGGGGAGCAAAGTTCGGTCGCAGTTTTTATATGTACATTTGGGGCCAAAGGCTTTAAGGTCACCTTAGTATGAAGTGTAGTGTCTCTTAAAACGGAGACGTCTGGGATGACGGATTCAAGCAAAGTGCACGTTTCCAGTCCGACAATGGAAAAAGAATCTAATTTTTGTGAGATATTTTTGAATAATAGCCAAACGCCTGGCTTTTTGAATGGCTAGCAAGAGATTAAGTTTGTTCGTTAAGTCCATGTTGATTTATAATGGGCAAGGGCAGTTTAATGCAATCAATTAGCAGACAAAGGGCCTCATTGTGAGGAGCACGGTAAAAATGGGGTTGTTACCGGCATGGAGGAAAAAGCGGGTCCGTGCTCGTATCACGCCGCTAATAGCGGGTGATTACGAGTACGCAAGCACGCGCGAACCCCCATGCCGGTAATGGCCATACCGGCATGTCGCTAAAGGCCCTCCAACCCCCGATAGCGCCATCACGGGACCCTCTGATGCTGCCTCTGCCTAGGAGGAACCCCTTAATACCGACCCGGTAATAATATCATGCTAATACTGGGCTCGTAATACCGGACCCGGAAGTAATGTCATCTCATCGGAACGGGAAATGCGCCGGCGGCCATCTTTAAAAACACAATCCATTGCAATCCTCCCCAACCCCCAGTTGTGTTTAGGAGAGACCAGTGCCAATCCCTACACCATGTCAAAGGCTACCAGGAAAACAACCCCCCGCCTGCGCAAAAAGCGTTTTTCAGATGACAAACTGAACATGCTTGCGGACACCTTTGCCGCCCATGGGAGGCGCAGCAGCGTAAAAAGGAGATCTGGGAGGAGGTAGCCCGCAAGGTCTCGGCAGTTGGCACCACTCCACGGACAGTGAAAGACTCTAAAAAGAGGTGGGATGACCTCCGCCTCAGGGTTCGGAATATCCTTGCCAGCAATAGGAGGGAGGCCATGGCCACAGGCGGGGTCCCCACTCACCTGCCAAACTGTCACGCTGGGAGGAGACGTGCGGCACATTTATACAGATGGAGTCGATCGAGGGCTTCGGGGAGATGGAGACGGATGCCGCAACATCTGGAGATGGAGGTGAGTGACCCTGCAGATCCCAGTAGGGGAAACCATGACATAGCACAAGTGATGTCGAAGAGAGTCTAGGCAAGGCAATGCATGTCCCAACATACACATAAACATATCCTTGTCCAGATGGAGGCCCAAACCCTGACACACTGAAATGCATGCTGAGTGCCAATCCCATTACCAACACACAGCCAACACACACGGACCGTGCCCATGTAATACATCACACAAAGCCCAATACAACGGCATGCCACCTGCCATGCAGCAAAGGCCAAAATGCCCCCTTCATACTACCCTGTGTGACACACTTGTAAGATATGAATGCATGATAATTGAAATACTCCACAGCACCATATAATGCATCTTGCATGTAACACCATCACTGATGCCCTGCATCTCTTCTACCCCCCCAGGCACCGATGGAGAAGATGCCAGTGAGGAGCCAACCACAAGGGCATCCACGTCCCAGCCAAAGACAACGGCGGCAGCCTCGCAGCCCACAACAACACCCAGGGCGAGTGGCCAGGCCATGGCCGCACATGAGGGCCCCACATCACCGCCTGAACAGTGGACACAGAGCTGGCTACACCAGTGGAAGGCAAGGCCGTTGACCCACTGAGCAACATTGATACTGCAATGGAGGAGTATGTGGACCAGGATGGACTGACCCATGTGGCTTGTCCACACTTCCCAAGCCCCGTGCCCACCCCCCAATCCCACACTCAGCCCTCACCCACCTGCAGCAGTGCAGATCCTTTGCTGCACTATTCTGACCTCAGCAGCCTCCCTGAGGGCAGCACTGCCAATGCAGGCCCGGTCGCAGCATCCTCGGCCACTGCTGCTCCCATCAACAACCTTGAGGCACGGCTAGCGAGGGTGGAGGCTAGACAGGACTCTATGTTGGACCTTCTCAGACAATATATCACGGATGGGGAGGACACGAGGCGTGGAATTGCCTAGGCCAAAGCGGCGTCCACAGCCGCCATAGCGGCGAACACAGCCGCCATCAATGCCTCTGCATTGATGATGCAAGACAGTCTGGGGTCCGTCACGCAGGTCCTCACCTCCATCCTGCTGCACATGCAGCAGCCACAACCCACACCAGCCGTGCAAATCACCACGGCTTCCACCCCATCCACCACACCGGCTTCCTCTGAACCCCCATCCTCCGCACCCTCCAGCCCTGTGCGTCTAACAAGACGGAGTGCGAGGCACTCAGAAATGCTGCCCCCGGACATCAAGAAGTCCAGGAAATAGTGTGGGACAACTATGGGAGTGGGTCAGATGGTGACGGGGGTGAATGGGTGTATTAGGGGGAGTTCACTGGGGGGTTTGGGGAGTTCACTGGGGGGTTTTGGGAATTCACCGGGGGTTTTGGGGGGTTCTGGGAGTTCCCTGGGGGTTTTGGGAGTTCATTGTGGGGTTGGGGGGGTTGCACATTTCTGCAGTTGATATCAATACACCAGTTGTGTGAAAAATCATTCAATGCCTGGACATTGTTCATTTTGTGTGTATCCATTTCATTTATGATGGTGCACAGTGCCCAGCTCCCCACATTCCCTGCGTGCATGTCCAAATGGACACAGTGTACAATGTGTCACTGACTCATATCACACAACGTCCCTGTGGGTCAGAAGTATTTGTCAATCAGTGATTGGCGTACTGCACGGCCATCCTGTGCATCACGTACTGGCAGGGGTGCTGCTTCTCCTCCTCCTTCATCCTCCTCATCCTCACCCGGTGCATGCATATCAATGTCAGGTGTCAGTGGTACATTTCTCCGGACGCACATGTTGTGCAGCATGACACAGGCCATGGTGATCTTTGCCACCTTCCCAGGCCTATAAAGGAGTGCTCCACCAGACCTGCTTAGGCAGCGGAACCGCGCCTTAAACAGGCCAAAGATCTGCTCAATCACAACACTGGTACGTACCCGATTGTACTCCTCTTCATGGCTGTTCTGCGGATTCCGCACAGGGGTAAGTAGCCACGGCTTCAAGGGATATCCTCCATCACCTGCAAGCAAATACAAATAGGTCTATGTGTGTCACTCTGAGCTGCCACCTTCAGGATTCACAGTCATAGCCGCAGCTATTTGCTGTCGACATGCACATGTCCCTGTACGTATGCACAAATATTGTTTAGATGTATTCTATACTGCAATATGGTGCGGTAGTCTGGATGGCGTGGTACAGATGATGCTGGTTGAATTCTTGCATGCGGATGTACTGTGGTTGCAGGACGATGTTTTGCCTCCCATTTTTGCTGTGTATACTGCACTGTGCATGGTCACACTAGCCACATTGGCACAGTTGCAATCATGTTTAGTCATGCATTGCTTGACATACCCATGGTGGCCAGGTTGTGCGTCTTACATGTTGTCATTGATATACGTAATTGGTCCAATGTGTGCCAGTGATGTGTTATGTCGGGGTTGGGAGGTCCAGGTCAGGAGTGTTTAGCTCTGCATGCATTCTCCACTCCCCGTCCATTCCCACCCAGGTGGAGTATGCATCCCCCCCCATTCCCACCCAGGTGGAGTATGCACCCCCCCATTCCAACCCAGGTGGCGGATGCATCCCCCCCATTCCCACCCAGGTGGAGTATGCTTTAACCCCCCCCCATTCCCACCCAGGTGGAGTATGCATCCCAACACATCACTGATGCACTGCCATGGGCCAGTCGGCCAACTCACCAAGCAGCCAGGCACGTCGTCCAGCATGTTGCTCCATGTGACGGGGTAGCGTGGAGTTACGCAGCACCATGGCATGGTTCTCACTGTCAGTTTCAAGTGCTGCCTTTCGGACTCGCCTCCGCCCCAAGGGTCTTTACTAAGTTGATGGTGGCAGCGAATCTAAGGGGGTGAGGGGATTCACATCTACCCCTACCCGGACGCTTGGCTTATCGGAGCACGTTCCCCCGAACAGCCTTCGCAACATCTAGACAGCACCTGCCACTCTCTCCACAAACTGGGCTTCTCCCTCAATTTCAATAAGTCCCACATGACACCTTCCCAAAAGCTGAAATTCATTGGAGCAGTCCTGGACGCTTCCCCATGGAAAGCTTTGGCCCGACAACCCCTCCGCCCCCACCTCCCCCACCCCACCGAGGTAAGGGCTTTTCACATTTCGCAGATGGTAAGCAAATTTCAGAGTGCCTATCCTCTACTAGCATTCGGTTTTCTGAGGTTGCTGGGCCTCATGGCATCCTGCATTTTTCTGCTGCTAGAGGCTCGTCTGAGAATGAAATCTCTTCATTGGGCCCTCAGATCCCAGTAGTCGCATTTCTCGGCAGAATGACGGACCCAATTCAGGTCTTCAGCAAGGTCGCACAGGATCTTCTGTGGTGGGCTTGTCAGGGAAAATGTGTCGATAGAACCTTTTTGGCAACCATGGCTGGAGATCATGGTAGTTACAGGCGCCTCCCTTACAGGATGGGGAGCACATTCAACGATCAGTGGTCGCTGGTCTCCTTCGGAATTACAAACTACACATCAACCTTTTGGAGCCGATGGCAATCAGACAGGTGCTGATAGCTTTTCTGCCCTCTGTGCTGGGGGGGGGAGGAGTCCTGATTTTGACGGACAATACTGTGGCCATGCATTACCTCAACAAGAGAGGAGGTGTAGGGTCACTACCACTGTGCAGACAGGCAATGCAGCTCTGCTTTTGGCCACTGCAAGAAGGAATCTTTCTATCAGCAGTTCACCTGGTCGGAGAAGAGAACATGGCTGCGGAGTTAGCACAGGAAGTCCTCCTAGAGATCTTTGCCCTCTGAGGAAACCTTCAAGTGGATCTATTCGCGTCCAGTGTCAACAGGAAATGCGATTTGTTCTGCTCCGTGGAATCTCCTTTGAGAGGAGCTCTGGGGGACGTGTTGGTGGTGAATTGGGATTTTCCACTTCTCTATGCGTTTCTACCAGTCCCCATCATTCCTTATATTCTCAGGAGGTTGAGAAAGTTTGGGATGTTCATGATCCGGAGCGGGCCTCGAGGGCGTGCTACCCGGAACCTCTGAACATTTCCATCGGCGCTCTTCCCCAAAGAGAGGACTTGCTCTTGCATTCTTCACCCAGAAATCGGGACCCTCCACACCTGGTTTCTGAGAGGTAAAGACACAAAGATTGGGACCTTCCGGAAGACGTGCTGGAGGTTTTGCTTTTAGGTCACAAGTCCAGCGACAAAATCTCTACACCGCTGCTGTTGGGACACGTTTTGCAGCTGGTGTAGAGATAAAGGAAGTGACCCAGACGCACCATCAGTGTTATCCTTCCTTCACATCTAACCCATCAGGGGCTTCAAGTTTCTACGGCCAAGGGCTATCTGGCCCTGCTGTCCATTTTTAACTGTTCGCCAGAACAGGGTTCCTACTTGAAGGAACCCTATTGTCATCCAATTTATGAAAAAGTTGACTAATATCTTCCCGCCGCTTCCCTTTATTGTTCCGGTGTGGGACCTCAACCTAGTCTTGAGCTTTCTGATGGGTGTTGTATTTGGGCCTTTGTGTTCCTGTTGGCTCTGCTCGCACGGTTAGCAAGCTTCAGGCTTTGATATGTAAGCCACCATTCACAGTATTTTATAAAGACAAAGTCGTTTTGAGGGTCTGTCTGTCTTTTCTACCCAAGGTGGTGTCAGAATACTGAAAATGCGGGTAGGGCACTACAATAAGTAGATCACTGTGCTGATTTGTGAGAGGAGACGGCACCCTTCTATCTCAAATTGGGTTATACTGGAAAAAAAGGGGTAGAACTCTGCTGAAGAGATGTGGAGTCTGACGGTGATCTTTCGGAACACCTTCATCATTAACTTAATTGGACTGGTTTCAATCCTTGGAAACAAATCTAATCATTGTAAAATATCATTTGGACTCAGCGCCTGTGTGACCAGGGTTCTACCTCCTATTTTTTCGGTGTCAGAATTCCATTTGGAGCAAAACATTGTTTTGCCTACTTTCTACCCTCCTCCTCATCCATCTAAAGAGGAGGAAAGACTCCACAGACGCAATCCTAAGAGAGCGTTGAGATTTTATATTAACAGGCTCTCTCAATTAAGAGAGCATGAAAGCTGTTTTTACGTTACACAGGCCACAGGATGGGATAAGCGGTTACAAAACAGACCCTGTCTCGCTGGTTCAGCCTTTGTATTTCCGAATACTACAATCTGGCTGGAATAGAAGTCCCTGAAGGTCTAAGGGCACATTCCACTAGAGGGGTGGCTACTTCCTCTGCCCTTCAGAGAGGTGTACTGGTGCAAGATATTTGCAATGCTGCCACATGGTCTTCGTTGCATACCTTCACAAAACACTTTGCTTGGGTTCCCTATCTGGCCAGGAAACCAGATCAGGAGAAGCTGTTTTACACAGCATAAATCATAAATTCTCCTTTCCGACATCCTGCAAAGCACTGCTATGGGAGTCTTATCTGAGATGAGGAATACGTGGGAGGACATCCATTCAAAGAACAAATTACTTCCCCCCCCCCCTGGTAATGTTCTTTCGAATGGATTCCTCATCGCCCCCCCAACCCCCATCCTACTTAACAGGAGAATTTCTATGATTTACAACTTCCTGTCTGTTAATGCTCACGCCTTTCTCATCTTCGATACTGCTGTTGTGATGAGAGGAAAATCATGAACTGAGGCAACAGGCGCAGTGCATGCCATTTATACTGACACTGACGTCCTACTTGAGACACACTGTGGCTGTCGAGGGACACAAGGTAAGTGACGTCCGCGCCCTCTGCTGTGAAAAGTTTTCAAGCTGCATGCAGGATATTGGAGTATATTAAAGATGAGGAATACGTGGGAGGAACATCCAGTTGAAAGAACATTACATGGGTTAAGTAATTTCCTATTCTGGAGGTCTGCAATCCCCCAGAAGTGAAGACGCATGCTGTAACGACTGGGCCACTGGCGACCATTGTGCACTATTTGAGACTTATTCATCTCCATAATACTCCCTGGACAATACCTATTCATATTTTTGTCTTCACTTTTTCACTTTCCGTTTGTAAGACTTTGGAACTTTCTTATTTAATTTCACAAACTACATGTCCCATAATGCACCGTGTGGCAGTTCCCATTCCCTGGCTATTCCTGTGCAACGGCCTTAGAACTACAATCCCTAGAAGCCTTAGAGATCACTGCAGCTTTCACTTTCCCAGGACCAGACAGGGAAGAGGCCAATTACCTTCAGGTATGCTGCTCCAGGTGCTGCTAATTAGCCTGCTTCAGGACAGGGCAGGTCAGTATTTAAGCAGCTGCCTGCAGGAACACAGGTCTCTTGCATTGAGCTCTCTTCCAGCCTTTTGTTGCCTTGATCCTTGGATTTCTGCTGTGTCCTGTTGTTTCCAGAACCTGCTCCTGTTCCAGAGCCCTGTGCTCTCTGCCGTGCAGCCCTGCTACTCTGTCTTCACACCCCTGTCTTTTGCCCTGCACCTCTGTGCTTCCCATACTGCAGCCCTGCTCCCCTTCTTGCAGTCCTCGGTTCCCTGTCTACAGCCCCTTGCTCTCTTCCACCCATTATCTTGGTCACTGCCTGCAGTTCCTTGTGCTGTGCCCATTGCCTGTGTTACCTGTCTTTAGCTTCCTGAGTCTTCAGAGCTAGTTTCCTTATCAGTCTTCAGTCCTGCCCTTGTTAGCCCACTTCAAAGCTATAGTTTCCTTGTTACCAGTCTTCAGTCCTGCCCTTGTTATCTCACTTCAGAGCTACAGTTTCATTGTTTTCTCTCTGCAATCCTACTCTTGTTATTCCAGTTCAGAGTTACTGTTCCTTGTTACTACAGCTTCCAGTCTCCTTACCCATGCAGTTAGATTCTTGTTTTCTTACTTTTCTCCTTCCTTCCGGTTCTCTGTCCTGAACCATGCTCCCTTTAACTTCCTTTTTACCCTGGATATTTCTGTTACAATTCTTGTCTTCACTTGTGCCTTGTGTAATTCCTTTGTTTAGAGTTTGGCTGCTGGGTTTCCAGCAGGCAATCTCTGCCATTTTCCTTTGTCGTGTTTCAGTATTGTACCTTGTGTCATTGTTAATGGTGTGCTGGTTCCTGTTTCATGAGGCATTCATTCAGTTCCTGCTGGACCTGTGCCCGCTTCAGTCTTGTGAGTACTGTTACCTTGTTCGTGCCTTGGGGTCCAGGCACAGATACCCACTGCTGTTGCTCCTTTCCATGAGCATTCAGAGTGGGGCCCTGTAATAGTAACTTGCTCAGAAGGCTGGGACTCTTCCCCCATTCTGCGTAATACCCAAGAGTGAACTTAGCGTGTTTGTTTTACTTGTACCCCCTGCCCCTTTCTGTTCACTGCCTCTGTGGCCCATCCTTTCTTGTCTGCTGGACTCCTTGTACGCCTCCTTCTTGTATACTTTTCTCCCTTTGGCTTTGTACACACATCTCTACCTGCAAGCCCCTTTGACACGTACAGACTTGAACCACCGGTGCTGGAAGGAAAGTGTCAGGTACCGTGCTAAACAGGGAACACATTTCAGAGCCTGGTGGCTGCCGTGGCAGTTGCTATGGTGCAAACTAACACTCCCAGCATGCTTGGAAAGCCATTACGCTGAGTGCAATGATGTCTGATGTTGCAGAACTCTGTCCTCTTCAGAAGCCACATCGGTGAACTTACTCCATGCTAGAGAGTGGAACAGTGCTTATCAACGCTGTCAGTATTGGGAGTAGCGTTTATCTTTTTCTGATGATACCTGTGTTTTTACCCCTGCTCCTGCATATCAGATTGCTCTTGGAGCTCCTGCTCAACCTTGACTGTCTGTCATTTGGATTTTGTGAAATGTGCTTGCTTCCTGGATTTGTATTGGAATTCCCCTTGATGAACGACTAGTTATATGGATAGTTGCTTCTGTGCTTGATACATGGTTTGATTTATATCATCCTTTGACACACAGCTGGGTGTTATGACTGCAGGAACTGTGCCTTATTTCTGGATGGATTGAGGATTTTCCCTCTTGCGTCTTCTGGCTCCTTGAACCGATTTGGCTGTTTGGATTAATTTCAGTTCTGTGATTGTCTGACTGGCACCTTTACTTTGTTCACCCTTCCCTGATCACCCCAATATTCTGCTTACTGATGGGGCTCTACCATTCATTGAAATCTCTTCAATTGTCCAGAAAGAGAGTTCGTTTGATTCTGACCTCATTGGCTCACAAACCTCGCCCCCAAAGTCCTTGCCTTCCGTGTAGTAGAAAAAGATAAATGCAGCTGCTTCTTGAATGTGCTTTGCGTTTTCTTTAGTCTTTCAAAGTGGTGCAGGGTTTGGGCCAAGAGAACATAAAGGGAATGTAAGATGCAAAATTGTCAAGCGAGGTGGAAGGGATAAAAGGAGAGGATGAGCTGAAGCTTAGTTGTATGAAGAGTGTGCACTGCGCTATTTTGGTACAAATTTTATTATTCTGAAACATTTACCCGCACACCATTGAAAACTTCCAAAGAATCGCCATCTAACAAATCTCTATATATACATATATATATAGAAGTGATATTTTTGGATATGTGTGTGTGTGTGTGTGTGTGTGTCTGGTCGAATGATCCGCATACTTCCCAACATGTTACACACCTGAAATTTAGCATGTGGGTAGGTTCCATGGTGTAGACAATGTAAAAAGTATAAAATATACCATTTCCAGATTTATATATTTTTTTAAGCGCTCTGCAATGGTTACCCCCGCCATATGGCTCTTTGCACTGTAGTTTTGCTGTAGTTCTGCGTTCATTGTTCCTAAAGTTCAGCAATTCATTGTTCCTAAACTTTCTACGCTATCAGTATTCTAGCTGAAAATAGTAGCACTCTTACTTTTGAAGTCATGTGGGTAACGAAATACAGTGCTTTTGTAATAATGGGGAAGACAGGAAACAGTGCCTGTCTCTTCAATAGTGTCTGCAATGAAGTGGTCCATCACATTGTGGCAAATCTCTCATGATAATTACAGAAACTTAATTTCCCACGGAAGTTGATGTATGTATTCCATCTCAACAGTACAAAGCTTACATGCTGCAGCCGTACACGTACGGGTACGGCACGCCAAGCTTACACGCTTCAGCCCTACACTTATGGCACTTATGCTGAGGTCGCTGCTGCATCGGATGTAGATCAGGACACCAATAATGTTGCTGCGCAATCTCAATGCTCCAACTAAAAGTAGCTGTAACCGATTTACGGGATTCATGCTTTTGTCATGGTCAGCTTTATGTGGCTTGCACCAGAGTTGGAAACAAAGAGCATTTGTTCACCCTAGCTCATACAGGCAAGACTAGCAATATTGTCTACAAATAAGCATTGGTTTAGTTAAACTTCAAACTCGGACTGAAGTAGTAGTTACTGTGTGAAGCACGGGTACACCTGTTAGTCGCTTTTAAAATCAACTAAGTCTTTATTATGATAAATGTGGTACCTTCAGATTTTGCCTACAGGAGCTTGGATTTGAGTAGAAGCATTGCGCTTGAACATTTAAAATAACAATAGGGTTCTCTTGCATTAGGATCCTGTTATGTTTTAAACCCATGTGTTTCTCTGAAAGACACAGGGGACCCCACACTTTGGATGGGAGTATTACGTTAGATTTGGATAACGGAAAGACATCCAAAGGAAACGATTCAAGAAGTATGGTATCAAGGATTTTATTAAACCTGATATTAATTTAATATATCAACCAAATCGTGATTAAATCTGCACTTGTGAAAACAATTTACATAGCAGGAAACAACTTTTATTAAAAAGAACACATCATCATGATGAATTTCTTATAGATTTTACATTGTATATTGATTGGTGTTTAGTATGAGTGGTTTGTCTAATGGATGGATGAGGTTGTATGCTTGGATGAGTGAATAAGATGAATTTTATTATATAGATGTGTTCTTTTTAATAAAAGTTGTTTCCTGCTATGTAAATTGTTTTCACAAGTGCAGATTTAATCACGATTTGGTTGATATATTAAATTAATATCAGGTTTAATAAAATCCTTGATACCATACTTCTTGAATCGTTTCCTTTGGATGTCTTTCCGTTATCCAAATGTTTTAAACCCATGACAGGCTTTTGAAACAGATCCACAAGTCCCTTTCTATCGCTGTGCATAAAACGGACGCCATTTGGCGTGCTGTAAGGCCCCTTCCACTACCTCGAATATTAGAGAACTCATTAAAAAAACTCTTTTAAAATGTCAAGACATCGAAATCCACTAGGAATTCGACACCTCTGCCATCTAAGCCCTCTACTTCCCAAGATAGTAACCCAGATAAATGTAAGGACACCTCTACACCCTCAGATACTCTTTCAGGGACCATGCACCACAAGGAGCTCAGGCCTTGCAAATTCTTTAAAATACCCTGACCTGCAGGTCGAGTAATTTAGTTTGTCTACTTCTCCTAGGAGAAATGCACTCGTCCCATGAACTTGTGAGATCACTTTTTTGTGACCACATTTACCAGTGCTGTCTGTGCTTTTTCATAGCAGTAAAAGCAACTGTTCAGAATATAATTGGAAGCACTTTTTCGTGGAAGGAAATGGTCATGCAATTAAATGTTACCAGCATTGCCTATAATGTGCCTTTAGGCTTTTTCTAAGAATGAGAAAAAGGGGCAGGATTTTATTTATTTTTTTAAAGAAGGGATGGATACAAAGAAAGATTACATATGAATTGAATAGCAAAGAAAATGATGGTCGGCAGGTTACTGATCACTTTTATAAAGTAATGTGAGGGACTGCTCCAGTCCGACTTGTCCAGGCCCATGGATTACATGGACAACATGGACACTGTCCACTGTTAATGCATCTATTCACAAAGAGGTATGTGAATATATTTTGGGATTCGGCTGGCATGTCAGTGACATGATGTCAATGGAGTCTTGCAGCACCATCATGTACCTCTTCATGGGAACTTTAGCTACGACTGACTTGATAAAAATGTGTGTGTGGTGGCCCAGAGGGATGCGATCTTTTATAAGCCAGTCACAGGGTGACTTTGTGTGGGCAAATGATGTGACATCTAGGGGCTATTTGAGAGGAATCTACTATGGGTATGCCTATTGTGAAATTGTGCTTTTAATAAAAGCACAATTTCACAATGTGCACACACTATTTAAATCATTTAAATGAACCCTCACTAGAGTATAGTCAAACCGGTTCAACTGGACTTGAGTGACGATTCAAGTGACTTTAAACGTGTGTGCAAATACTTAACACAATTTTAGAATTTGCTAAATTTAAATGTGTTGCTCCTATTGTACTAAGTTATTCATAAACAACTCGGCGCAAGTCAGAGGATTGATTTAAAAACCTGTGTGCATTTTACAGTCATCTGTTCATGATGAACAGTGCAACATGAGGAATAAAGAGGTACATGAATATATTGTGGGATTCGGCTGATATGTCAATGATGTTAGTCAAGTCTCGCCCACTTTCATGCACCGCTTTGTGAGAACCTCATCTGCAACTAGCTTGATAAAAAATGGATCTGTGTAACTAGAGAGATCTGTATCAAGCCGTCGCAGTGTTGCCATTTAACTTGGCGAATTATGTGACATCAGTGGGCTATTTTTGGGAATTTAAACCTTTACTAAAAACACAACTTCAAAATGTTCACAATGGTTTTACATTATTTTTGTTAATCCTCAGTAGAGTCGAGTCAAACTGGCTGGATAGGACTCGAGGGAGGATGAATTAAAACAGTATGGGCACATTGTGAAATTTTGCTTTTACTCTAAATAAAAGCACCATTTCAGAGTTGTTACAAATAAAAATGTGTTGCTGCAGTAGCGTTAAAGGAATAGTGCGCTCAAAAATATTAATGTCCCGAGCATTCAGGCATGTGTTTTTAAGCATTCGTTGATCGATAGTACAAACATTTCCTATGCAGCTTACTGTAGTTTTCCTCACTTTTACACATGCGAAATCGGGCAGCATGGCGCGGCCCTCTTGTGCTAATTTTATCTGTTGCTGCATTGCCCCTAGGTGAACTACCCTGGCGGCACTTAATCATATCCCCCGCCCAAGAAGCTGACATCACTATTCCTAGCGATATTCTCTGCCCATCTCCATGACGTTACTGGGCAGTGTAGCCAAACGCGCCCAGTCATCACCTACGTGTTGACGTCAGTTGACGCAGAACCCAGAATATCAACACACATCCTCTCACAACACAGCGCGTCCCAATTTTGAATACAAAACATTTTTAAAGTAAACCACAATAGTGCTTTTATTTCACAATAAACGCTCCGAGAACATCCACCGATTTCCATATTCAACCACATTGGTAATTTCTTTCTTTGTTCTCGATCCACAAATGTTTTTCTTGAGTCACACGGTGTTCCTTTGGCAATAAGAAGCGCATTGGATGCATTGTGAATTGCAAGGCTTGCGCATCAGCTTGTTGCTAGACCACCGTAAACTGTCACGTTGCTTCTTAACGCTGGTACCGCGAAAGGGCTCATCGGCCCCGGGTGATCGGCCCAAAACAGCGTGATTGAAATCAACCATTTAGGTGTATTTGCAACTGCCGGTTGAAGAAGCCATCAATTGGTATCTGGAAACGATGACATTCGCTTAATGGCAGGATGTAGCTGTGTAGAAAACATAACAGAAAGGTGTATCAGTAGCTGTTCTTTATTCTAATTTATCTATTTAACCATTAATTCTGCACTGTGTGAAAACTAATGATGGACACAAACGTGAAACAATGGAAACACAGAGAAAACATTGTGGAGAATTAGAGTCTACAATGTGCTTTAGAGTTTAGTGCAATGGAGTATGTTTAGCTCGCAATGGGATGCTGATGCGGAAGCTGATGGAAAAATTCAAAGAACACATAGACAGTATTTTATCGGAATATTAGCGTAGAATTTGGCGCTGTTGGAACCTGGGGGAACCCAGATGTGGGCTACATGCATTTCGGTGCTGGACTGCCCGGGACAAAGACAAGTTCACACAGGTTGTTTTTACGTGTTGTTGCAGTATGCCACAAACAAGAACCCATTACAATGTAAGCCAGCAATACCGGTCAGAAAATGAAACCCTGACTCGTTGGTGTATAAACTCGTTGTCAGAATCGGACTGTCCTAAGCCTTGCAAAGTTTGAGTTGAACACGTCAGATTCCCTTCCGTTACCCAACTCCTCCTCACCTGGGTTCTCTTCAAGTATGTCCTCAAAATCCAAAGGTCTTCTTTTCCAATAATCCTTCTCATTCTTTTTTTTGTGAAGCCACCATGAGGGTTTACTTACAAGCCACACAGTGACCTCTGCCTGGAAAGGACAATAGTGGGGAAAAAGCCAAGCACGGCACAAAAAAACCCAAAGCAGAGAGATTTGTAGGTGGTCTCCTGTGTGCAAAATGGGCTCTGTGCAGGAGAGGGAAACCGCGCACGGTGAGCGATAAGGCAAAACTATGCCCAGGAGCAACAGAAATAACGTAAGTAAAAAGAAAATAACAAAAGGAGAGAAAGCAGGCAAGGGGATATGGACAAATGGCCACAGCAGCACAGCAGCGGAGACGAAATGGAGGATGAGCGCAGGGAAACCAGACGCTCGTACATCGAACAGAAAAAGTAAGCGTAAGTATAAACAAGGGAAACAAAAAATAAGGAAAAAAGTGAACAGCAGCCCCAGGAGAGGCGCAAAAACACAGGAAGAGAGCGTACAGCAACAGGGAGCCAGGACAAGCAGTCCAGACACGGAAGAACGTTGCAACGCAACGCTGAAGTAGGAGGCGCGGATAATAAACCGTTCTACTGTGGCATGCAACAACTAGACCATCAACTCGAGAAGCAACGTGATGGGCTCCCCACGTTCTCCGGCGGGGCCAAATGCGCCACAAACCTAGGCAGCGCATTACACTCATCTACAGTAAAACATACATCACAATCAGCATTTCCATTCTCTCGATGTAACGCAGAGTGTCCGTTCAGATCAACGAATTTTCATAAAATGAAATTACATGTTCCTTTGTCCAGTTTTGGAATAGTGAACCTTATCATATTTTACAGTATTGCACAACTCCCTTCATTCCGTTCCATTCCAAATCCTCCCTTTCGTCCAAGGACGAAAAAGAATCGGACCGTACATTGTGTAGAATGCGTGGGTGTGCACAGCTCGCAAGCAAAATTCAAACGCAGCGACCTTCACTCCGATGGGAGCGAATAGCCCTGCAGACCAACGTGGCATTTGAAATATTTTAGAAAAACAAATTGTTGGCATCCACCAATGCAGTGCAAAATTTCTAGTGATTTACTTTTTTTTATGAAAACACTTAGTTTACTTCCAAATGCCTTATTTTTGGAGTCCCTCTGTCCCTCTGGTGAACTGCTCACTCTCCCAGCACCTCACACAGCCAGCCCCCACCACCTGTCAGCTCAGCTCATCTCCTGGTCTCACGGCAATGCAGCTAATCATTTTTGCAAGTAGCGAGTCTCGAGCCCTGACAAAATGTGCTTGTACGAGAATGCTCCAACCCTAGTGCACAATGCGTCTCTGCTCACTGACTCATGCCATCTCCAACCCCCTCCTGCCAGGCCGCGGTCCCCTGAACCCATGACCCCTGTTCACTTGAAACGCATCTGGACCCCAGGCCCTACACCCCACCACCTCAAATTCACCTCCCATATACCTAATCAGGACTGGTCCTATATTTTGGTAACACTGATGCCTATCCCCACTGCGTTTGAAATCGTAAGACGCCAAAGGCCGCAAATCGAAGATCGGCCCCTCTGATAAGGCATCAGATAGAAACAACCCCTAACACATGCCCCCAAAAAAAGAAAGGTCAGAATGCACCTATTTCTCACCAACAACCCCCTTTCATGCATTGTTTTGCTTACAGTCAGTATTTCTTGCGTGCCAAGTTTCTTGTCTATCCTAGGTCTCATTCCTTTGTGGAACGTGTATTTATTCAGCTATTTGGACACGGTAAGGCAACTGCAGAACCCCAAAGTTGCTTTCATGCTGATATCCATCTGACCCTCCCCCGATCAGTGAATGACCCACAAGAGCTTGACGAAAGCGGGAAGTGTGAAAGCACAGCGTTGCACTGTATGGCATCCTCCAAAAGGCACTTCTTGCAAAAAAAAAATTGACAAAGCGGATACATTTCAAAAGACAATTTGAACGCTTTATTTGGACAATTTATATAAACATTGTTGAACAAATAAATAGCTGCTAATAATTTGAACCGGGAAAAAATCATGAGCGATTCCATGAGTATGTATGTCCAACACAGTCAAAGTGAGATCTTTCACAAAATCGACATTTCCTGGTGTAGTCGCTTGACTACCCATTTTTTGCTTCTTTTTGTAAAGGCCATTGTGTAACGAAGCATCCCAAAGTTTCCAGCAGTCCTCAATTTTTCTCTCCTTACGTTCTTGTTATGCTCTAATACTGCTAGTAATGTTCGATATTGCATCCCGTCTATGCTGAAATGCAATCCCTTGGGCCTGTACTTTAGGCACATATTGTGGAACACCTCCAAATCTCCTGTGTAACAGAATTCTGTGAGTCCCTTCAGATCTCTTGATAGTTTTATCAAACACGATCTTTTCAAGAGCTTTGTGTGGAGGTGAAGATGGAACCAGCCACTTCTTCTTGTGTTCCTGCCCCTCCGATGAAGGTCCATGAACACATTGGTGAAAATGTAGGTTTTCTGTCCTACAGACCCACCACAAGTTTTGGAGCTCCACCAAAAATGGTTGCTGAAAGTCTGGGACCACTGTAAAATATTTTCAGAACCCTTTTTCTTACCAGCAGCTGTGATATATATATTTTTTTTTAATTGATTTGGCAACGTGCCATACAACAAATTGATGGTGAATGTTTGGAAACTTCTCTTGCATGGCTTTGGCTATTGAAACAAGGCTGTCTGTGGCTATGAGGTCTGTTTGCATTCCCCTCGATTGGAGATCATCCAGGGATTTTATAAAACCATGTTTCTCAATGGCCACTGAGGATTTACATTCGGACACCTGCACGACCACCAAACTCACAATTTATTTAGTTTCCATGTCCTGAAAGTGGTATCTGCAGTTCTTTGCAGAAAATCCAGGGCTGTCATCGCTAGCTAGCCTGAACCGTTTGTCAGAGAATGTCCTTTCAGTTGACGTTGTTTCAATTTTCCAAGCTTTACTAATAGCGGGGAATAAATATTCTCGTTGATATTTGTAGTACTGCGTTTTAGACAGGAACTGAAGTCCCACAAATTGACAGAAACTGGACTACTTACTAAAAGTAGAGCCACTGAAAAGTAAAGCTGCTGCACACAGATTTCCAGCTGGCACTTTTCCCAGCAACGGTTGAGCGGACCATGAAAATGTAGCATGGATCTGGCCACAGGTGGCTTGGATTTTCAGGTTAGAGCCTTGTGATACACAAGTCACATTCACCAATGGCTGCCCGCATACTCTTCCCCCCCACCCCCTGCATCACTGGATGGACACATTTCAGCATCAGGATAATCTCTACCAGGCAGCTGTCGAATACAATGTATTTGTGCTCCTTTATTAGACTATCGTCCTGCATGAATGTGGTTTGTGACTCAACTGTGGTGGACATATCGGCCGAACAGGACACAATGAAGTTGAGATCTTTGGCAAGTTCCTCGGTCAATTGCATTGAGGCTTCAGCGTCTGTTATTTCTGCTTGTGTATTTGCACTCGAATTGGAGAAACCATCAATGTCGATTTGATTATTGGGTGGCCCTTTTTTTGCAGGTGTAGATCGTGTGAAGTGGTCACTGATTAATTCAAAAGCATCTTTTTATTTTCAGTTTCTTCTTCATCTTGTCGAGTTCTCACATTGTAGCAATGGTCCAAAAACACTTTGCTTGCTTTGCCGGTCACATTCAATTCATTTTCTGGCCATTGGGTATAAGCATCTCGAGTCTGCTTATTGACTATGCCGCGCCTCAAATAATAGTTGCTCCATGGTGAAATCTGTTTGGCAAGCAGCATCTTTTGGTTTCATTTGTTGTCTGTCTTTATACTTCTTTTTCTTCTGAGCCTCTGAGAGATGGGTTGTAAAAACATGTTCAATGTAAATCCAACATACAGTATATAGCACTTTAGATTTTTTTAAAAAGCATGTTATGAACACGGCACCAGCCCAAACCACTTTTCGTAAACAAAATTGTTAGTTACCCTTGTTTTCTTAATTTTCTGTGAAACTGTGTTCTTCACTGTAACAGTTGCACCAGCAAGCTGGTCCGCCACCTCTGATCCATGTGCCTCCTCTTCTAATTCCCGACCTTGTATACATCCCTTGAATAGAATGTTCATTACAAAAAAGTAAATCGTAATTGAAATCAAATTCTTTCATTGCACACATCGCTTACATACATACCCTCGTAAACCGTGTACGTCATTGTGACAACCTGAATCCTGAATCCTGAATCCTAATCCTAATGCTGGGGAGGTCGCCAATACAAGCCTGGAGCCCACGTGGTGGGGTACAGACCCCAGTAATGAACATACCACGCCGACAAGTAATGGTAGCTCATACAGTGGGGAAGAAGTCAACAGCAAAGTTATTGCGGCGGCAACCCGGCCCCTAAATAAACATGAAAGCAATCCGCGTGTTAACTTCACACAGCAGAGCGCGGTTGCATTCCGGACAGACAGGACACTTAATCAACATAAAAGCGAGCCGCGTGGGGACATAAACAAACATGAGTTTAACATGTGCGTGTGACGGACAGAATGCCGCAGCACTACCGTGGGTCTTAATGGTTCTTAGAGACACTCCACAGTCATCCATGGGGTTCTCACCATTTGAACCGTTGTTCGGACATAAACCCAAAACAATACTCGATATCGCCAAGAGGGAATGGGAGGAACCAGAGAAAGAGACCCATCTCACTGATTATGTAGTAGAAATGAAAGAACACCTTACGAAGTTACGAGAATTAGCGCAAGAGAACCTGGGGAGAGCACATGTGTCTCAGGCCAAATATTACAACCAGAATGCAAGGGTGAGGACGTTTCAAGTGGGCGAGAAGGTCTTGGTCTTGTTGCCTAACTCGTCAAACAAAATGCTGGCACAGTGGAGGGGGCCGTACAAAATCAACGCTGTCTTGGGTCCCCTAAACTACATGGTGGAACAGCCTGATAGGAGGGAAAAACAACAGAACTATCAAATAAACCTCTTAAATAAAATGGATGGGAGCAGAACCTGACAGCAAAAAGGTGAATCAGTTACAGGTGACTAAAACAGACAAGGCATTCCAGGCTGTTCAATGGGTAACATAACTCAGCCAGTATGAAAGAAAAGAGCTTGTAAGGGTTTTACTACCCATGGAACATGTGTTCTCCTTTTTTCCTGGAAAGACGACCCTCGTGGAACATGAAATTAACACTGAACCAACTCAAACAGTAAGGGTTCGCCCTTACAGATTACCAGAGTCAAAAAGAGCCGCAATACAAGCCGAGGTGGAAGAGATGTTGCGCTTAGGGGTGATCGAGCCATCCACCAGCCAATGGTCCTCGCCAATTGTGTTAATACCCAAACCCGGTGGCTCCATCAGATTCTGTATGGACTATAGAAAGCTCAACACCATCTCAACCCTATCCAATGCCTAGAATTGATGAGCTGATAGAACAACTAAGTACCGCACAGTTTATAAGTACTATTGATTTAACGAAAGGTTATTGGCAGATCCGATTACGCAAAGAAGATATGTTAAAGACTGCATTTGCAACGGCAACAGTTCTATACCAGTTCACCGTGTTACCCTTTGGGTTACACGGCGCCCCAGCAACCTTTCAGGCCTTGATGAACAAATTATTGGCACCACACACAACATATAGTTCCGCCTATCTGGACGATATTATTGTGTTCAGCAAGTCATGGGAAGAACACTTGGTGCATTTAGTGAACGTAATAACCTCCCTAGACAAAGCAGGGTTACACATTAACCCAAAGAAAACCATCCTCGCAGCAAGAGAAACAAAATACCTGGGTTATCTGGTCAGTGGAGGGGTCATCAAACCTCAGGTGCACAAAGTGGAGGAAATTATGAGGTTAACCATGCCTAGCAACCTGAAACAAATAAGGGCTTTCCTGGGATTCGTAGGATACTACAGAAGATTTATACTTTTGTTCTCCACCATTTCTGCTCCCCTAACAGAAGCTCTTAAATCTACCTATAAAGAGAATGTGTTACAGGATAAGTCGCCCCAAGAGGCTTTCCAGACCCTAAAAACCCTCATCTCCACTCTGTCGGTGTTGATATGTCCAGACTTTGAGGGACTGATTTTTGTACAGACAGACGCGTCTGGAACAGGGTTAGGCGCTGTACTATCTCGAGGCACTGAAGAGGACCTGGTACCCGTGTCTTTTATTAGTAGAAAGTTGCTACCGCCTGAGTTGGCCTATTCCACATTAGAAAAAGAGTGTTTGGCCATCAAATGGGTCGTGGAAACCCTCCGATATTATTTGCTAGGAAGGACATTCACCTATCATGCCCCGCTACAATGGTTGGCCACTCACAAAGATTCCAATCAGAGAGTCCTCAGATGGTTCCTGACGCTACAGGCATTTTCCTTCAAAACGGTGCATAAACCGGCGTCATTTCAGGTTGTTCCTGATTATCTTTCCCGGAGCATGGATCGTCTCGATTCCTCGGGGGGGTGTGTGTGACAACCTGAATCCTAATCCTAATGCTGGCGAGGCCGCCAATACAAGCCTGGAGCCCAAGTGGTGGGGTACAGACCTCAGTAATGAACATACCACCCCCGACAGGGAATGGTAGCTCATACAGTGGGGAAGAAGTCAACAGCAACGTTATCGCGGCGGCAATCCGGCCCCTAAATAAACATGAAAGCAATCCGCGTGTTAACTTCACACAGCAGAGCGCGACTTTATTCCGGACAGACAGGACACTTAACATAAAAGCGAGCCGCGTGGGGACATAAACAAATGGGAGTTTAACATGTGCGTGTGACGGACAGAATGCCGCAGCACAACCAAGAAGGGGGGGGAGTAAAAGCCCTTATGAGCTACCGCTTGAACGGCAGCAGCATAATAAAGGGAAAACAAACGCTTCCGAACATTTTTACTTACCCTCTGTTTCAGTCTCTAAAGGCAGCAGTCCCGGTCCTCACTTCGAGGTACGCTCATGGATGACATCATGGCAGCCGGCATCCCTGAAGGAAGGGGGCAGGGCTTGTTTTTATTTTGTTTTTTTTTAAGCCTACAATGGATGGAGGGTCCTGATTGGTCCAAAGGTGTCCAGCCCCTATTTAAAGCGGACAGAGAGGAGGGACTGAGTGTGAATTATTCTCGTTTCTGCAGATCCAAAGTGGAAGCGAAGAGACATCGGCACCATACCGTTGGGCCCATGAGGACTAAGACCAGGTTTCTACCTTACCCTCCAAGGAAACCTCTCAGCACCTCAAGCCGGAGTTTGACTAAGGAGAACCTGCGAACCTGACTGGGAAGGATTATTTTCCCCAGTATTTTCCTTATTTTTCTCCTTACTCCAGTTAATTGTTCAAAGAGTCAATAAAGACTATTCATTTTATTTGTACCAAACTACCTTGCCTGAGTGGTCCGGTACAGTCATTTAGTCAAAATAGACATTTCGAATTTCACCTGATTGATGGCAAGTTTACTCGATCAGAGATCACCGTGCAAAACCTACTGATTGTAATGTTGCACTCCAAGCATTTTGCATTGTATTAGGCATTAGGGTAGAAATTGTAACGTTAGAACTGAAATGGTTAAAGTTTGAAAACATGCACTTTTATATGAATGTCACTGTCTAATAGGATCAGATGTAGGATTTACTTTCTTTCATTCAAGGGAACTGTCAGTACGCATACCTTATGCTCTGGACCAATGATGATGTAATTGTAGTCTAAGTACCAGCATCCCCCTGTAACACAGTACTTGTTTTAGTATGGATGAAAACCGTGAAATTGAACAGGCACAATCGGATGCAGACAATGGTACATCCAAATCAACCATTATGTAAACAAACAACAGGATACGTAAACTATTTCATATTATCTATAATTCCATGCATAATACATTTCCGTAATCGAAAAGCGAAATAAAACTACTTGATAGGCGCTCAAAGTTGTTGTTGACTCCGGAAAAGAAATGGATGCAGAATCTTGCTCCTTCATTTTCAGTGCATTGTCACGAAGTGGTAAAGGGAAAATTAGATTTGCATTAGATATGTGGGAAGATCCAACTCTCAAGAATATGAACTTCAGCAAGTCTCGATGGCTCACCATTGGTATACTGGACATGTCAGAGATGTCACTACCGATAGTCTGTGCTTCATTCAATATGCTCAACTAAAAGAATTGACATATGAAGCAACCGATTATGAAAAGATTATGCTTATTTCGAAGGGTGCTATATCATAGTTTTCTGTGTTCATAAATAATTTTCTCTGAAGCTCCTAAAACCAGGGACAGATGTCTAGCAAAATGGGGTATAGTTATAAAGCAATACAATCTGGTAAATATGCAAAGTTTTGTAAGAAACATTTACACTGAAAGCACCAATCCGTTCCTGTAGTTACCTGTTCAATACCCCAAGGCCTACAGCTAATTCATGAACCGCGACTCTCACCTGAGGCAGCGTGTGCATGAGTAGAGTTGGAATTGCATTTGGAAGCAATTTCCGAGATGTTCTGAGTCGATGCTTCTTTGTTTACTGCGATCAGCTGTACATATCCGTGGTAAAGTGTGCAGGCTGCAGATGCGGAATCGATCGTCCCTCAAGACATCCTGGGCTCTACTTACAAGCTCGTCCGGCGCAAATCCGCAATATCTGACCCATTCTCTTATTAGATCTATATTCCTCGGGAATATATGCATTATTGTGCCCTTAGGTTTGGTATGGGTCTTGATACGGCAAGCGTAGACCATACAAGCAGGAATTCTTGTCAAAATCTGTAAAAGAAAAAAAAAGTACACATCGTTAAAAAATTATTTTATATGAATGCGTGAGAAAGATGGAATTATATCATACATTTTTCTATGCAATGTTTGTTTTGGTCACAGAAGCAAAACCTGTCTAGCGTAGTCGACTATAGACTAGGATAACTTTCATACAAAATTGATTGATGTGACGCAAATCGTAACGTGTTACTAGTCCGTTGAATGTACTTTCATGTATCAAAAGGAAACATGCTTATAGACACGGTCCGTGAAGGATGCAATTCTAACCCAATTAACACTGATGACAATTGCTATACATCGAGAACAGAACCAATTAAACAGAATTCAATGGTAATGAGATGAATGAATGAACATTACACTACTGGGTACATTCGTTCGAAATAGATAGAAATTTAGAGATCAATAAGAGATGATTAGGTGACTTGCCCTTACCTTGATCAACAAACAGATTCAGCAAGCAGGGTAGTTAGTAGCAGGAGAACAGGTAGCGCGATCACGAGTTGACTTGCAGTGCTCACAGATGTTCTCATGATAAATATCAAGGGGTTTATAAAGAATTAGAAAAGTGGGTGTGTATGTGAATGAGTGACCTGCATATGGCGTGGTCTTATGTGGATAGCAGGGGCGTGGCCTGCTTCAGTGGAGCCTGCCTGGAGACACTGGGTCTGATGGCCGCAGCGCGTAAGATACCTTTGAAGTGTACATGGTGTTTGGCACCTTGGCCGTCCCCATCCCTGCCAGCCCCCTTGGCAGCGCACATCCACAGGTGCGAACTGCCGTTGATAATAGAGGGGGGATGGATGGGCATGAGGCGTGCAGACAAGGCCCGGAACACTGCTGAAGGGAGAGACACACTTATGTGGATTGCAGGGCCACGGCCTGCTTCAGCAGAGCCTGCCTGGAGACACTGGGTCTGGGGAGGCCATGTGAACAATGGCCCCTGCTTGTAAGATACCTTTTGAAGTGTACATGGCGTTTGTCCCTTCGGCCGTTCCCACCCATTCAGCCCTGCCAGGACAAGTGAGCGTGTCCTTGATTCACTGAAAAATGTAAACAACCATTCATAAATGTTCAGTTGTATTTTATTTTGTTGCTGATGTTGATGGCACAAATGTACTACACATTATATACTTTGGGTTGCAGCACAGTGTGGGACAATCCCCTGTACTGACCGCTGTCACTGGGGAATGTGGCTCTAATGGCACCAACTACACAGGTGAGTATTACTCGTCGAACGCGGTGTCCAAGCCTCCCATGAAGCCACGCACGATAGGTCACCACCCTGTACCACATGTGGAAGAGAAAGATACAAACTGTATTTAAATGAACAAGATCAGTGTATCAAACCTTAGTTGAAAATGCAATCTTGTATCCTATGGCATTGTTGCCAGTACAAATGTTACTTCACGGATCAATCAACTTGGGCTTTAAAGTGTAGACACATTACAAAAGTGAACAATGCATTCCATTACATTTGGGACACAGATAAATCTTGTATCTTAGTTGCATGTGAAAGACACATAAAATGACCACTATGATTTCCCCAAATCGCGAGTGATGTATAGAATTGCAAGACTACATTAATTTGGCAGTGATAGATCAAAGTTACGACAATATAGGAGACAAACATGAAATGTTAGTGGCCTAAGTGACATCACGGACTGTGTGAGGCAGGCTGCCTTGAAGTCATGCAGCTCTGTAACACATTGCAGCCGTCTCTAGTCTTCCGATATGTAGGCGAAGCATCCAGAGTTTTCTCAGCAGCAGCAGCAGTTCTCCTCCTCGGTTGGAATGACCTTGCACCGATTGCAGGTACACCAGGTGGAGACGACGTCCATGCGACTAGGCTCAGCCTCTTGATCCTGAGATTTTGTCCTCCCAACTGTCATCCGAAGCCCCATCGTTTCGGTATCTTTCTCTTTCCACTAATTCCGCCTCGTAATACTCCGGCTCGTACTGGTAGGGCTGTATTGTTGCCATTATGGGACAAAATTCAAATGGATAGTAATGATAGTACTAGTATCTGTTTGCACAGGCTACGAGCAACGAAGATAGCTGAACCGAGTCGCAGGAAATGACAGTGAAACGATTGAAAAAGCATCTCTGATGTTATCTGATGAGAAGCGGTCTGTTTATACTTATTGAGGAAAGAGGCGTCCTGCCATTTCCGTGGAGACACGTCATTAGATGAAGCGCAGAGAACGTTGACATGAGATGTGCATTGGCGTTGTGAAACGTTGACACGAGATGTGCATTGGCGTTGTGAAATGGGCCGTACGCGTCTAGTGCTGTCAGCTTCAGGGGCGGGGGATATGATTTAGTGCTGCCAGAGCAGTACACCTTAGGGCGATGCAGCAACGGATAAGATAAACACACGATGGCCGCACCCTGCTGCCCGATTTCGCATGTGTAAAAGTGAGGAAAACTATGTTATGGTGCATAGAAAATGTTTGTATGATCGATCAACGTATGCTTAAAAACACATTCCCGAACACTCAGGACAATTATATTTTTGAGTGCACTATTCCTCTAAATCATTCATGGTAGGTTTGACTCCACACGAGTGAGGAGGATTCATTTTAAACTTGCGTATGCACACGTGTTTTAAAACAATCCTTACTCGTGTCGAACCCGTCATGAATAATTTACCTCAACTGGAGCAACACAATTTTTATATTTTATTCACAAGGAAACGCAGTACTTGTACCACTACATGAACTGCTTGGAAGTGGCAATGCTCTCCAGCAACAATGTTCTATAAATCACTGGCAGCGACATGTTGGTCTTTAACATTTTAGAGACGGTAATCTCGCACAGTAAAATAAGTGAACCACAGGCTTGGGCTGCTATCCAATGTAATGCATGTACAGTGTGTTGCAGAGCCCTGGCGTTATTTAGCCGAGAATTGGGGGAGAATTCATTAAATATCCCCTCCCACCTCCTCATTGACCCCACCCTACAAGACTGGCTCTGTAGAACAACATCAGAGCAGTAATCAATCATGTATTTATTAGGTGCCCTGCTTAGATTAATTTGATTGTGACATAAACAGTATTTCTTGATTGTTTCTTTTCACTTGCTTAGCTTTAAAAGGCTCCAGGGTGTGTCCTGCCTGGGACCTTCACTATTTTAATAATATCTCTGGTTGATGGTGTCTGTTTCAGAGCTCTGAGTTCATGCTGGCAGACCGAAACACCTGCCCCCCACATGGAAGTGAGAAGGTGCATCCAGCAGAGCGGCAATACTCTGACTGCTTTGGCAGTCTGAACTCTGTAATGTTTACAACGTAAATGAGACAAACTCACCCATTGCCTGTGTGCTTCTATTATTAAATTGATTGATGGATGGCACCCACTTGAATGATTTCAGGAGAAGCCCCATGTGTAGCCATCATTGAATCAAATTATTGTGACTTTCAATCTTGGCAGCATCTTTTGTTTTCACATTGAAAGATTACTCTATTTACAGCTGGGATGTTCGCTGGAGTCTTGATACAAGATCCCTACTGGTTGATACTAAAGCAAGCCTGCAGCTTTCTTGCTGATCAGGCCCTACAAACAGATGAGCAGACTGTTTTTGTTCACTGCAGCTACCCAGAGGGCAGGCACATGAAACCTATATTTGAGCTTTAAATCTCAGAATATTGTCTCGCCATGAAGGTCCGGTACCAAGCAAATGTTGCTTGTCCTTCATAGAAACTACTCGCCTATGCTAGTGGGCAAGTTGATTTTGTGGGGCCTGGAGCCTACACCCTTACAGGACACTCCTACTTCAGTATTTACAAGGTTTTCTGAGTGGACCCGAGTCATGAGGAAGATATCCTCCTTTTGTAGACTTTATGGACCGCCACCCTGCAGAAATGTTTAACCTTCAGGGCCCATCTCACACAGTGGTAGCTAGGGATGAACCAACACCCAAAAAGGCACGCCTGATGCTTTTCAGCTCAGCACCTCCACCCAGAGCCAGGATACCCCTCTTCTCCCCTGCCCCCTCTAAGGACATATATTTTGTAGACGCCTCAGGTTCACTTGACCCTGGCTCTCCAGGAGCCCTGGCTCCCAGGGTGACCAAGACAGATACTACGACGATGACAACGTCATCCAGTCGCCAGACCATCAAGATCAATCAGTGGCTGACTCCCCAGTCGACAACCAGCTCCAATACAATGAGCTACACTCGAGGCCGCAGAACATTTCACATAGAAATCCAGGAGGCCCAAGCTGATAAAGACTTTGTTGAGGACATTCATTCGTGGAGATAAGAAGTCCACAACTCAATTCACTCCCCTCCTGCAATCTATTCAGAGATCCATTCAACCCTCTCTCTGATCGCCAAACCTCACTTGAGCAGTCAATCCCGGCATCAAGAAGGTGTTCAGCCCGGCCCCTACCAACCCTCTATACATCGGGGGTCAGCTGATACCCAACTCCCTGGTGGTTACCACAACTAGGAAAAGGGCAGGCACACCTCTAGCGTCTGCAGATGCTCCACCAGATAAAGAAAGTAACAAGATTTATACTTTTGGCAGGAAAGTGGCTTCCTCAACTGCCTATCAGACTAGGATAGCCAATCATACTACCCTTTTGGCTAGCTACAGTTGCCATAAGTGGGATGAGCTGCTACTACAAATTGAGACAGTCCCAGAGCCCCCAAAATCTGAGCTCCTAAAGTCTATAACCGAAGGCAAACTGGTAGCCAACTGCATCCTAAAAAACAACCTGGATTCTGCGAACATCGCAGTCCGTATCATAGCTGAAGGTACACTCATTAAGCGTCATACCTGGCTCAGACAATCCATTTTTAAACTTGACACACAGGCCACGTTACTCAACATGCCTATTGAACCCAGTGCTCTGTTTGGTAAAGCAGTTGATGATGCCCTTTAAAGCGCCAAAGAAGAGTATGACGCCCTGAAATCTCTTGGGCAGCTGTCCAAAGAGCTGTTTGTGCAGAGGGGTCTTTCAACACAGGAAGGTTTCATGCGCAGGGCCCTCAAAGCTCCTGGTTACAGCCAGGGTAACCAATCATCATCATGGGGCAAGGGACAGTGCTCCTCGAATTTTCAAAGAGGCTATAAAAGGTCTAAGAGCAGAGATGGAGCCTCCTGAGCCAGGGGCTCTACTCCACCCCATCAATGAAGCCCCGCTGCAGGCCCCCTCCCATGCCATTCCAGCAGGAGGTCACATTTCACAATTCACCCACGCGTGGGAGGAGATCAGGCCAGATACACAGTGAGCAAGGGGTCCACGTCTGGATTACCCTGGGTTACTTGGGGTGAAACCCCAAGTTTTACAAAGTTACAAAGGAGTGTGGGAGACTGGGAACAAAATGGGTCAAATAACCAGTTCTATGGAATTTCTTCCAGACTTCTTTTCCTGTTCCAATTAGGTTTCTCCCTTGAGAAACAAAATCAAGTCTCGTACCCAATCAAAGAAGAAAAATCCTGGGTGCAATTATAAGGACCTGGGAAGGTCTGGTCTTCCCCCTCAAACGAAAGAGTTCAGAACATGCTGCTACAGATACCTCACTATCTAGACGGTTGCCAGATAACCATACACAAAGCAATGCGTCTGCTTAGGATGATGGCCTCATGCATCTACCTAGTCCCACGCGTGTGGCTGCGCATGTGCCCATTGCAAGAGTGGTTAGCAAAACAATGGTCTCAGGCAAGCGGACAATGGGACGATTGTTTCGCTAACCCCGGTACATGCTCTTCGCTGGTGATCCAAAGACAATTTTATTGAAAGGTAAAACCTTTCACAATCAAAGCAATACTAACCACCTACTCCTCACTTTCCGTATGGGGAGCCCACTTCATTCACCACACAGCTCATGGGCAGTGGGCACACACCACATCCCAAAACCACATCAACCTAGAACTTCTAGCAGTTCTCAAGACTCTGCAATCTTTTCAGCAGCATCTACTAGGTCAGACAGTACAAGTCCTCACATACAGTACCACTACCATGCTCTTCCTAAACAAACAGGGAGTCTCACACTCTCCAAGTCTGTCCAGACTGTCCAAAAAATGTGGAAGTCGGCACTCAAGCGGAACATCTTACTAGTCGCTCAACACGTTCCAGGAGAACTCATTCTCTAGCAGATTCTCTAAGCAGAAATCTAATTCCAGAAGAACACAAGTGGCAGCTCAACAAAGATATTCTAGACGATATATTTTCCCTGTGGGTTATCCCCCTTTAGACTTATAAAACACAAGCCAAAACAAACAATGCCCAGACTTCGCATCCCGGTTTCCCTAACAAGAGTCCAGGGGGACGCCCTGTGGATGAGTTGGTCAGGGAAATTTGCTTATGCTTTTGCCCCCGACACCACTCCTCAGCAAAATAGTGCACAAGATGCACCTGGAACAAGCCAGCGAATCCTGATAGCTCGAATGTGGGCAAGACACCCATGGTTTTCACACCTGTTCAAACTAGCGATGTGCAAACCAACCAAACTCCTGTCCCTACAACATGCTGTCGCAGCATGGGGGGCTTCAGGGACTACACTTCATCCACATCCTGAGTGTATGTGTCATGCGCCGTCCATGGAAGCTGTGGAAACGTTGGAAGCACCTGTAATTCGTTTCAGTTCCCCTTTGTACAGCGGCGGTCTAGCCTTCTTCCAAAATGGCTGCTTCGTTTAAATAGGGGGTAGAGACATCCTTCCTTGCGTTGTATAGGTCTTAGTGTTTTCACCTGTCAGCGATGTGTTGGTTCCAGTTACTGTTTTTCCCTTCTTCAGCCCTTCCTTGTTCCGTATCGTTCTCTGCTGTCCAGCGTTTGTTTTGCCCTTGTTTGGCTTGCCCTTGGTATCTGCTCCACTCGTCTACCCTTTTTTACCCTCTTTCTCTCTTTCCGCTTTCAGATGTTCTGGTCCTTCTCTCTCTCTCTCTCTCTCGCTATCTCCCACTCTTTACCCTGCGTTAATTTCCACGCCAACTTTCCCCTATTCCTACTACGCTTTCTGCGTTTTTCTTTCTTTTTTTTTTCCTTTGCGGCGACCGATCCTCGGTGGCCGCCCTGCCTTCTTTTTCTTTGGTTTTCCAAACTTCCATTTGGTACTTGTTTCATGCTTACCCTTTTTCCGCGCATTCTACTTGTTCATCTCTCGTCTTCCTTTTTCTATATCTACTAATCTGTCCTCGGTTCTAGCTCCTGTATTTTGTTCTAGCACTCTGATGCAATACGGTACTCGCTCTGCTGAGAAGAGGATCTTTACCTTTGTGTGTTTTCCTTGCCGCCGGGTCATTTGCCGTCCACTGGTAGTGAGGCTCCCTGATCTTGTCTATTGGATTATTATACCCTCTCCTGTGCTTGATGAACATTCTGTACCTAACGAGATCACCTCTCCAATACGGACATTTGTATTCTGGAGACATCAGTTCTTCAGCAGCTGTAGAGACTTATTTCCAGGAAAGGAGACAGGACAACTTATCATCCAGGGTTTTTTCTGCCTACAGGGCTTTTTCCCTAAACTTGGGATTGGCTCACCGGGGGTCCCTTGGCTCTGGGTTATACTTCTGGTCACGTTGGCCTCCGAGGGAGCTTGCCCTTACCTTCACCAAAACAAGGTAAAGAAGCCCAAGGAGTCCCAAAGACTTCGCAAGAAAAGGGATTCAGAAGTCCAAGACAGCTCATTTGAAGAAACTGGTGAGGAGAAAGGTCTGGAGAGTTCTGCATAGCGTGATGGTATGCACTTGGCAGCCTGGCTCCTGAAGTTATAGAGTTTGGGCACTTAAAACGTCCCCAAAGGTGTATGGATATCTCAAAGGAGGCACGAAAACCCAACACCAGACACTGTTACTTCAACAAATGGAAAAGGTGGAGTTGGCTGCAGAGTTGCAGTCTGTAGCAGTCGACCTTCCTTACCAGACCTTCCTACCAGAGTCTCTCTACACTTGTTGCTGTTTTTGTGGGTGGACCCATAAAACCTCTTCCTAGCCGCGGAGCGGCCGCAGAGTTGGCTGCAGAGTTGCAGTCTGTGGCAGTCGACCTTCTTTACCAGACCTTCCTACCAGAGTCTCTCTACACTTTTTGCTGTTTTTGTGGGTGGACCCATAAAACCTCTTTCTAGCCGCAGAGCGGCCGCGGAGTTGGCTGCAGAGTTGCAGTCTGTGGCAGTCGACCTTCCTTACCAGACTTTCCTACCAGAGTCTCTCTACACTTGTTGCTGTTTTTGTGGGTGGACCCATAAAACCTCTTCCTAGCCGCGGAGTTGGCTGCAGAGTTGCAGTCTGTGGCAGTCCGTGAGCAGGAGTGACCAGCAGACTTTGCCTGTATGGAGGCCGGAAGGGGTGAAACGCCCCCGTCATCACCTTTTGAGAGGTGAAGTAGAGGACATGCGACGGCTGAGGAGCTCAAACCAAAGACCTTCGTCGACTAGACCTGACCTCCCTCGCCCACTTTCAAGAAAAAGACATCCTACCAACTTGGGGCCCCAAACCGCTAGCTCCCTTGTACACTCTCAACACGAGTCCGCTTTGAAAAAAAACAATCAGGGTCAAAGCGAAGCCTCAGCGTCAGGCCCAAGAAAGGACGCTGCCAGTGTGGAAATACTTCAAACCAGACTCATTGCGGCAATCGAGTCCCGCGAGGTCCAAGAGCGGGCGCCTGAGTTGGTGAAGCCCCATGCGGTCAGGTTCCCAGTGCAGCCGACCGAAGGGTGGGCGGCGAGGGAACCGCAGGCGGCTTCGCCACTCATTGCGCTCGTTGAAGCCCAGGAGGGCTCTCAAAAACCTCTTACCGGAGCTCGGGCCTCAGAGGTTCTTTGGTCGCCTGGAGTCCTGGGTTTGACCGGCAAAGTGTGTGACGGCTCGGAGGGCTGTGGCAGGGGTGGCCTCTGCCGAGGAGGTGGGGAGCCGCAGGGGCTTGCTCTCCCACCTGCCGCCCCGCCAGCACTCGTCCCGGAAGCTACGGAGGTGCCGACAGCGTCATCGGAGAAGAAGGTGGGGCGTGCTAATATTCACGAGCCCGAAAAGGAGGGCCCACTTCCTCAAGGGGGCGGAGCCAAAGACCAACAAACTGAGGAAGACACGCCTACTGTAGAGCTTCAACCTGCAAAGCCTCCAAATACGCTGAATTTAGAGGGCGAATCCCCCTCCGTTGACTCATTGCTTCCATACACTTACCCAAACAAAAGTTTGAAAAACAAAGATCTCCCAAAGAAAAAAAGAAACCAAAGCAAACAAAGAAAGAAGAAGGGTCCGGCAGGTCGAGCACCACAGTATAAAAAACCCTCGGACCAGCTCGTAACGAACGCAGCGATTTGCAGTTCTTTAAAAGCATACTTCGTCAGCCAAGGGAAATGAAAATATGATGTCCTCCCAAGAACTGACGGACACTGAAATATTAGACGCAACGGACGACCTCGCTGGGGGCCCTAAAGCATGCAAGTTTCCTTATGCACCGAAAGATCCTTTACCGCTTTCTGTTGAAAATGACAACACCCGTGAAGTTTTTCCTCTTCTGTAAAGCCCAAGAGCCGACTTGCTTGCAACATCGGGCAGTCCAAAATCTGCTCCGTTCAACCTTCCTCCAACGAGCCCACCCGCCTCGCTTGCTGAATTTCCCCAGAGGAATAGCCCAAAGGGTCCACTAAGCTCTCAACCTGCCCCTCAAATTATTGAGACCCGGGAATTCAATTCTCTAGCTGAAAATCAACTCCAACAGGAACCAACCTCAGCAGTCCCGGACACAGGACTCCACTTTCCTAAAGCTAAATCACAGCCTCCTTCTTCACCCTGCAGCCATAATATTCCGCCTCGAAGGAAAAGTGCTGGTGGGACCCAACTGGAGGGAGCCCTCAATGAAACACCGTCGAAAAAACGAGACCTGACCACACTGATGTCAGCTTTGAGGATCGCACTCGCTCCTTTTGGTAAATTATATGAAGCCATAAACGACACGTTAAAGGATCAAACTACCCTGATTGCAATGACTCACACGAAAATGACATACCTCGAAGGGTATATAACCGCAAAGGAAAAAGTTGACAGTGTTATATATGACAAAATCATTGGTGTCCCTTCACAAAAAAAACTGAAAAGTCGATTCAATCAGTCCACTCAATCTTAATTAAAGATACAAGAGATTCTGCATCACAGACCGACCCAATGGCAGAAAAGGGAAGAGAATTGGGGTCGAAGACCCAATAAACTGGAAAACAGGTTCCAAGCAAAATCTGCTTTGACTTTGGGAAAGAGTTCAGAAAAAAACAAAAAGGAAAAGAAAACATCGAACCTCTCAGAAAATTTCTATTTCAAGGAGTTAAACCTTGCCTAAAAGAGCCAACTGTAGCTCCCAAACAATCACGTCAGCAACCGGGGGTGAGTCCAGGTAAAGTGCAAACAACAGTTAAACCACCTCAGCCTACTAATTCGAATGGAAATCAAAAAAAAAACCCATCCTACAAGAAGTGGTGATAGCTCCTGTTCTGGACCCCTCAGCTGGCAAACCACTGGAAAAAGGTTTGACCCCCCCCCCCGACAGAAAACCAACGACCTGCCAGTATATGAAATAAAGCTCTGTGCCACTCCTCAGTCCCCGATACAGGTCTGCCATTATGTTAGAAGTCCCTCTCAGTCCCCGCTGTCACGTTTGCCAATTACTGTTGAAGATTTCCTGAGAGATGAAGCTCTAATGAACATCACTCTCCACTCGTCACCAGACAGCGGCTGTCAAAACCACATTGAAAACCATCATCACGAAAGACCGCAACCGATCAATGACTGTACAAAAAATTCACCACCAAAAAAACATAAGTCCGACATTGACAACAAAAGGGTCCGGCAAGACGTTGATGAAAGACATCCTCGTGGCCCGTATTCCTTGAGCGGGGAACCAACGTCGCACGAAAGAAACCATGTTGGACCGGAATCCTATACTGATACCATCAAAACCCGCAGAGTCGAACCAAATTTGCATAAAGGACTTAATGACCGTATCGAACTGACGGAAAAAAAGAAGCATTCTGGGGACAGAAGCTTGAATCAAAAAATAACCTTAAACTCAAGGCTTGCAGCTACGACAATTTTAAAGCTGCAACAGATTCCAGCAAATTTTGAGAAGAAAACTCTAAACAGGGGAACAGCACTGAAAATCCTAAAACACACAAGAGACTTAAAAGATCTGACAACAGAGGATCTGGTACTTGTTGAACCATATCACAAGGATCAAAAAGCAAAGGCGTACTTGTACGTAAGTGCAGAAGCAAAAGGTAGCTGGTCTAAAAAAGGCGAAGCAGACCTCCTGAAAAATGGCTACTTCATTACAGAGGTAAAACGCTCCCTAAACGAGGAGATACCGCAAGAAAAGAAAACTGTATACCCGTCTGGGAACATCCATTACAGGTCAAGAACGGAGTCGAATAAGCTGACCACATCGCCGCTCCCAAGGCGGGACTCGGCCCAATTATTAGAGTCTATTGGAAAGAGCAAAAAGCATCCCCCTCCAAATGGGGAACTTGCCGAAAGAAACTCGCAAAGACCAAGCGGAAGCCGGGAAGGGAGACCCCCGGCTAGAGGTAGGGGACAGTCCTATACCGAATCTGAGACGGACCAAAAATCTTCCGATAGAAACCGGAAGTCCACGAGACCTATGGACCACGTGGCTGCCAATGAAAACTCATCAACATTTGCACCGATTAGACAGCTTTTGGCGTGGCTTCCGAAAACTTCAACACCAAAAGCAATAGCAACAAATTCCACCCGTTAAGCGGGGGATAGATTCAAAAGATGGACCAAGTCAAAATACGCCAACAAAGGATTCAGATTGTCAAGACCACACACTCAAAGTGATCTCTTGGAATACAAGAGGCTTCGTCCATCTCACAAAACCTGGACGAGTTAACCTAGGGGACTTTGACATTATTACCCTTCAAGAAACATGGCTACTTGATTCCCCATCAATAGATGGTTTCTCAGTTGCTACTTCTCCAGCAAAAAAAGGCCGTTTGGGCCGTCCATCAGCCGGCCTTCTACTAGCAGTCCGATCGGGCTCGGGGCTTTCGATCCAGAAGACGATTGCCGCAACTCAATCTCACTTAGTAGTACAACTAAAGTGGGACCGACTAGCTGAAAACAGTCAATCGTTGATTTCCTCTCCGATTACGATACTCACTACTTAGTGGAATCCTCAAGTCATTTCAGATAAAATCTTCTTAGCGACTATTGAAAAAGAGATTGATGGGATCATGACCACCCAGGAAAATCCACTTATAATTCTAAGTGGCGACCTTAATGCTAAATGCCCTACAGGTCAACCAAGAGGTCTTGAGCTGCGCCAAGCAACCCAGATTGAGTCACGGGGAAAACAATGGCAATCGCTCATGGATTCTAGAAACGTTTTCAACATCGCCCACTCTCTCCCCCAGGCTGTTCCCATCCCAACTTGGGAAAGAGGTTCGCAAGAAGGAACAATTGATTACATATTAGTATCAGAGGAGATGTTAAATCGAATTACATCATTTGAGGTTGTAAGGACGGAAGCAAGTGATCATAACATTCTGAAAATCTCTTGGCCGACAACAGTTAGAAAAAGAACCCAAATGATGGAGAAAACCGAATCCTCCAAGCAAGGAAACCGTCTCAGGCTTACATCAGAGAGAATCAAGGAACTGTCCAAAAACTACTCGACGCATTGCTCTCGGGGAAATAGGGAGAAATTAAACCCCACTGACTACCAGCCTCTTTTGGTTCCGTACCTGATACCAAGGAAATTTAATCATAAAGCAACTCAAAAATCTTTACACATCTACGACACTGAGTTGGTCCTGAAACGGCGTACCTTGCGAAAGATGAAAAAGCAGGCGGCTATTTCTGAGTTAGAGGGTTTAAGAGACCTCTACCTAAAGGAACACAAGTCATACAAATCCTGGCTCAGACAACAAAGAATCCTCTTGTACCAGCGTGATTCTAAAGAAATGCTCCTAAAGTTGGCCTCTAAGAACTCTGGCGCTTTCTGGCAGCTAATAAAGAACACAGAAGAGGGAGTAAGTGAAAAAGGATAAAACAATGTCTCAGAAGAAGTATGGAAATCACACTTCTCCACGATTTTCCAAACCCCAAGGAATCAAGCACCGGCTGCAGTGCAGGACTCAATATTTTCTACCTGGGAAGACTTCTCAGACGAGGAAGACATAGTTTCGACCATTAAGCGCCTTAAATCTTCTAGGGCACCGGGCCCCGACGGAATCACAAATATAGATTTAAAGAACCACCCGGTGGAGTAGGCTAACTTCATCGGGCAAGTTTTCAAGAATTGCAGCACCACAAGATCCATTCCGCATTCATGGTGCACAGCAGTGATTGCACCTATCTATAAAAAAGGAGACAAAAGCGAGCCTGGTAACTATCGTCCCATTGCCCTTTTGGACACCATTGGAGAAATCTACGGGTCATTTCTCCTAAAAAGTTTCCAATCCTGGGCCAAATCAGCCCCGTGTCGAGACCCTTTTCAAACAGGGTTCATGAAAAACTCGGGGACTACCCCCAACATTATGCTGCTAAGTGTCATAAAGGCTGTATTTTCATCTAAGCCCGGGAAAGTACATCTGGCATTTATTGATCTGAGTCAAGCTTTTGACCAAATAGACAGATCTTTGCTGTGGTCCAAGTTAGAAAAATGGAACTGTCCAAACAAAATCCTTGATCCAATTAAGGCTTTCCATGACAAGACTTCAATCAGGATCAAATTGAACCAAGCGGGAAACTTGTCTGAAGAAATCCAGACGCTTAGAGGGGTCAAGCAGGGCTGCCCATTGGCTCCGGCCCTGTTCATCTCCTTCCTTGGAGACCTAAAAGACAATTCCAGCGAGATAAGATCATTCCCTCCGAAAGTTGGTAAGACTCCTGTAACTAGGTTGTTATACGCTAATGACATCATCCTTGTCGACCAGACCCCAATTGGTCTTCAGAGGCAGCTTGACAACCTAGCAATATACATCTCAAGTAACAACCTCGAGATAAACAAAGAGAAAACCAAAATCCTGACCCTCGGAAAGCTGCAGGAAAAGAACTTAAAAAACTTCAGATGGCGAATCGAAGACTCAACAATTGAAGTGGTGAAGTCCTTCAAATATCTGGGGACGATGATGGACAATTCAAAATCGGAAACCGCAATGCAAAACTATCTATGGGACAAAATCCACAAATTGACCACTCGGGCTAAAATAATTGACCGTAAATATGGACGATTTTCGCTCCTACCAGCCATAACATTTTACAAGAGCAAAGTAGTCCCGAGTTTGACATACGGTTGTGAGGCAATGCCTGCGATCCCCTCTGCTATCTAGCCAAAATTGGAAGCCTATTTCTGGCAGAAAGTTCTTCTGCTCCCAAATTCGACTCCAATCTCGATTATCAGAAGAGAACTGGGAACTCTTTCCTTGAAAGCGGTCATCGAGGCAGGCGAAATTGCCCTTTTCAGGAAAATAATAATGCAAGACTCTCCACCTGTTTACAAGATAATCAATGAGGAAATGATGGAAGGTAAGAGCAAACTTCTTTCCTCTTGGGCGAACAAACTGCACACTCACCTGATCATCAGTGGATGTTTTGAAGACGACTTGATGCAAAATCCCATGAAAGTTAAACGGAAAATGGCGCTGCAGGATTGGATAGACACTCTCACATTGGCAGGCAATAACAAACTGCTCACCCATCTGAATTTTCACCCCAAAAAACTACACTCTACCTCGGAAGTCCTGAAAAGATTCCCGGACAAGGGTTTAAGATCAATCTTCCTGAGAAGTCGCTTGAATTTGCTTCCAACAAACGAAATCAGGGCCATTAGAGGGCAATCACAAACCAACCTTTGCCGCCTCTGTGAAACCGACTCAGAGCCGGAATCGATAAAACATCTTTTGATGCATTGCCCCAAAACTGAAAAATGGAGAAGAGCATACTTGAGTCCCCTGATAAATTCAAACCTCTTGAATGAAGAAGACGTCTGGTGGAATCGACTTTTGAGCGGTTCCAGAACGACATGGTCTATTGCAACCGCAAAACTCTTAAAAGCAGCTTTAGAGGCATGTTCTCTTAGATCTAAAGAATTCGATCAACTAGGTTCTTGATAAACAAGATTTAAACCTGACCTGAACGTCAACACCGAACTGTAAAAGGGAACTCTCTATAAACTTTTAATTTTTTCTTCCTCCAATTTTTTCTCTTTTCTTCTTTTTTGCAAAATCATTGATTTGATAAAAGCGAAATAAAAAAATAAATAAAAAAGGTCTGTAATATGGTGCCAGTCACAATCCTTAAACCCAATTTAATTTTCCCCTTCCAACATTCTACACTACATGCTTCACCTACTAGACTGGCCTAGTATTTAACTCCATCAAAGTACACCTAGCGGCTCAGTCTGCATACTTCACGTCACAAAACAAGGTGTCTTGGTGGAAGGTTCCTGTTATTAAAGCTTTGATGGAGAGCGTAAAGAGACTATACCCTCCCATTTCTAACCCTCGACCGGGTTGGGACCATAATGTTGTGCTTTCAAAGCTCATGGGTCCACCATTCAAACCTATGCACAAAGCCATTGTAAAACACTTGACCTACAAGACTGCCTTTCTAGTAGCCATCACCTCTTTTAGATGGGTTAGTTAACTACAGGCACTGTCTGTACAAGACCCTTTCTTTATATCCACAAGGAGAACACATCCTAGGATTTCACCTAAATTCTTATCCAACTGCCATGTCAATCAATCCATTGAACTACCTACTTTTTTTCCAAAATCCATCTAACTCGGCTGAATGGAACCTCCACACACTAGATGTAAGGAGGGCAGTCTTGTACTACGTAAACAAAAAAAGCCTATAAGAAAACAGACTAACTCTTTGTTTCCATAGCAACTGGCATGGAAGTGGATCACATTTCAAAGAACAGTATCTCTAGACGTGTAGTTAAGTGTATACTACTATGCTTATCATTATCAAAGAAGACCCTGCCTTTCACACCAAGAGCTCACTCTACCAGAGGTAGAGGTGCTACTTTAGCATTTATTGCAAACGTCCCTCTAGCCGCTATTTGCAAAGCAGATACTTAGAGTTCCGTACACACCCTTACTTAGCACTACTGCATTAACATACATTCTAAAGCAGATTCACAGGTGGGACAAACGGTGCTAAAACATCTATTTGCTGCTGTACCTTCTCCCAACCCACCTCCTTCTCCAGATGTTGCCCGCTAGTCTATGCATAGCATGTGATCTAAGCAGATATACAAGCCTCAGATGGGATGCATTACTCACTGTAATCGTTTTTCTGATGCTTGTTTCAGCTTAGATTTACACATGCCCAACCTTCCTACCCTCCTGGAGTCAAAGGTGCATAGATGTTTCTTGCTGTATCACTATTTTCTGCTTTATTACATATATATTCGAGCCACACTTTACGCTGCTTCATGTCAGAAACAAAACAATCTGAGGGACCTCAACATGTGAAGGACCATGGGTACAATAGACGTCACACTAAGGGTAATATTACTGACACGCCTAGTCAACGTCCCTTTTCGAGTTTCGAAAACAAATCATGTAATACTCCCCGACTACCACTAGATATCGGCCTATGCATAGCATCTGAATCTAAGCAGATAGAAGCATCAGTAATACGATTACGATGAGTAATGCATTCTATATGAAGCTGCACAATTAATGAATAGTTAAATGTACCTGAAGTCATTCAAACTAGTAGGTAAATCAAATAAAGTGTAATCAAAACACAACAGAATCCTCAATAAACTAAAATGTCAAGGATAAAAAATTGCTATTATTATTCCATATGGAACATCGATTTGTCCCAAAAAGGTCAATTTTAAAAAAGTTTTAAAAAGTCACACAGAAATCGGTTTAACATTCTAAAGTACTTTTAATTAACAAAAAATCATAATAATTTAAGTATGATAATGGGATTTCTTACCGTTTACCAGTCGCCCAGACGGCAACAAAATGTTGTACAAAGTAAGGCAAACGACGCGCACTCCTATGACGGACTGTTACTGACATGCTCTGACGGCATACGCTCCTACTACACGCACTTCACTTCTATGACATGTGCTCCTGCGACATCGCACAGGATAAATGTACAGCTTCTATTCAAAATATATACGGACATGTACAGTATGCACATTACGCATGCGCAGCATGAATGTACAGTTTATATACAAAATGGACATGTACAGTATTTATATTACAGATTCACACTAAATGTACTGTTGCTACACAATGTACACTGATATGTACAGTATTTCTATTGCACAACACACTCCTAGGACAGACGTTGTCACAAGATGCACGATCTTTTTTTTTTACATTGTTTTTTACACAACATTTAGATAACATAAAATTCTATCTGGCACATTGTGTTGGGAGTGTTCAATGTCCTCTTTGTCTGTTTTGACTTGCGAACTCAATCATCCATATTCAGAGTTTTCGTTTCTCACTTGCAACTAGGCATCTTCACCTTCAGGCTCATTTTACATTGGGACCATCGCCCCTCTGCTAACTTGGGCTTTTTCCAACACTGCTCCTTATTTCCCCTTGCGTCTGCATTTTCCGGTGCACTGGGATTGTTCATGTCGTTCTCTACCCTGGGTGCAAGTTCCTGTACCAATGCGTTCCATGCCAGTACTTTATCGTTGCTTTCGCTTGTACCTCTATGTAGTGCCATAGTCCATACTGTGGTTTCTGCCCATGTCCATCACCGGAGGTCCGCCCACTATATTTCTATAGTCGGGCCAGTAGCGGAATTCCACCATATCGCTATGCAACACTTCGCCAGGGTAGACCTCATGTGTTCATTTCTTGCCACCTCTCGGGAAGATTCCTAGCAGGTAAGACTCTGGTGTCCACGCTTGCATGTGGATTCTGCCCTCCGCCGGTCTTGCTTTAATACGTTCCCAGAATTGTTATTACTGGGCAGGCCCAGAACATATGAAGCGTATCCGCTTTTTCTGTTGCACATCTTGGACAGCTGTGGCTTGCTTTACTCCCCATCTTGAATATTATGTCTGGGGTAAGGTATGCCCTGTGTGTAACATAGAGCTGCGCTTCCCAAAACCTTGCGTTCCTGGAGTCCTTCTTGATGTACCTTAAGGCTCTTGACCATTCATCATCTGCGAAGGAGTTGTACTTCCCACTTTCCCTGTGCTGGCAGTTCCTGCGTATTGTGGTTTTTCAGGAGCAGTTCATAAAGCCTGGACACCGTGTGTATTCCTTCGGCCACATCAAACCATGTATCTAGTGTCTCCACTGTTTTGGTTTCTTCTGGCAGATTCTGCCATCTTCTTTACTGTTTTTACCATGCCATTGTAGAGCATGAATTGGCCTTTTGTGTACACCATACTCTTCTATCGGGGTCTGTAATTCCACCCATTGTCCCTCTTTCCATAAGTCACTGACCTGTGCAATTCCTTTGGCTTCCCAGTAGTTACAATATTGGGTAAGAGCTCCAGGTCGAGTTTTTGCAAGTCCTGCTAGCGGGATCTTTGCCAAGTAGGGATCCAATGGTCCCTGGATCTTCCACGCTATCTTCCTGAGGGTCAGACCCAGTTTGGCCAGTGTAGGGAGTGTTCGGAGTAAGGGCTTCTCCATCCATATTAACTCTCTCAGGTAACAATTCTGCAGTGCAATAGCAGCGTGTCTATAGTTGTCTCATCCTGCATCCAGTGTACCACAAACTGTAGCTGCCCCGCCAGGTAGTACCGCTCGAAGTCCGGCAGTTTGATTCCTCCTGACTCATAATCTCTTTGCAACGTGTGTAGCACCAGTCTATTTCTGAAGTAGTACAGGATGCGGGGTAGTACCGTCAGCTTCAGCAGAGCTGCTCTACCTATCATTGCTAGTGGCAATGCCTTCCAGAATGTTATTGACCTTACAATTGTCTTAAGCGCTACTTGTGCGTTGGCCTTATGTGTCTATGTGGGGGTCATGATATACATCTACCCCCAAATAGCGGAAGGTACGCGGCGCCCATGAGAGGTCTAAGTCTGGGAGTTGGTGTGTGTTAATTTCCTGAGTCCAGCCAGGGAGTACAGGGAGGATTTCTCTTTATTAATAGATATACCGGACAACATGGAAAATGCTCCTATTACCTTTAACAGACATGGCAGATTGTTTTGTGGGTCTGCAAGGTATAGGAGCATGTCATCTGCATAGTGAGACTAGGTGAATGACGTTATCTATCCTGATTCCTGCCTCGCTATATTCTGCTCTCAGAAAAACCGCCTGTGGTTCTAAGGCCAATATTTAGAGCATTGGTGACAGCGGCAGCCCTGCTTCGTACCTCTATGTATTTTCCATGCCGCTGAAATGCTTCTGCGTGTCTTCAGCCTCGCCCTGAGGTCCCTATATAACAACTTTATACACTTCAGGAAGGCCTCCCCCATCCCAAAGTGCTTAAGCACGTGCAAAAGCCAGTTTCAGTTAACAGAGTCAAAGGCTTTGACTGCATCCAAAGACACCACCACACACTCCTCATGTCTCGAGTTCTTCTGGTCTATAACGTGGTGCAACTGTTGCAAATTCCATGTAGTGTTTCGCCCTGGAACGTAACCAGTCTGGTCTGAGTGCACCAATGTATATATGACCCGTTTGAGCCTGTTCGCTAGGGTCGCTGTCAGGACTTTGCAATCCTGATTGATCATGGAAATTGGCCTGTATGAGCCACAGTCTAGAGGCGACTTCCCCGGCTTCTGGATTGGTATAATTAATGATTCTATCATACTGTCTGGTAATTGACTTTTTGTGTACGCCTCCTCCTATACTTCCAGCAGGTTAGGTGCCAGCGTATGCTTATTTTTCTTATAAAACTCACCGGCCAACCTGTCGGTTCTCAGGGTCTTTGCCGTCGGAAGATTATCTATTAACGCTTCTATCTCTTCTACTGTCATCAGGGCCTCCAGTATCTGCATCTGTTCGTCGGTTACTTTAGGTAATTCTATCTGGGTCAGGGCGTCCCTTATGTCTGAGAGATCTGCCTCTTGATTCCAAGACTACAGTTTCTCGTAAAAATGTGAGAATACTTGGTTGATACCTTCTTGGGTCCTCACCTCCTCCCCTTCTCATTTTTATTGCGTTAATATGTTCCTTTTTTGTGTCCTGCTTGGTTAACCAGGAAAGGAGTCTTTCTGGCTTATCTCCCTCTGCATTAAATTTCTGCACATACTTCCTGTAATCTAGCTACCCCAACCTCTCCCAGATGGTCATATACTGCAACTGTAATGATTGGTTCTGCCGGTTCTTCCCCTGTTATACCCGCCTGTTTTTCCGCCTGTTCTATTTCCTCCTCTATTTTAGCCAGCTCTGCCTGAATGCTGCCTTTGTCCCCCCGTTTTACTTATTGCTGCCCTCTGAACCACCACTTTAAAGGCTTCCCACACAGTCCCGGATTTGTCTACACTGCCTGAGTTATTGTGGTAGTAGTCCTCTATCGTGTCTTGGATGTGAAAAAATAGTCCATAAGCGCCCCTCTGCGAGAACAAACAAAGCTAAATGACCTGTTCTTTGGGAAGGTACCCACTCGACAGTCTGCAGCCACACTTTAGTTCACTTTACCTTGCCCACATGTGCAGTCCAGCACCAAAACGCTATGGCAAGTCTCTTCTGAACAAGAGTACCAGCAGCAACCCTATACAGTTGTTTCTGCCTTGTTGGGCCTTATCAGTGAGGTGGAACAGTGCCTCTCTGAGCACAGTGAGCAAGGGGTCCACGTCTGGATGACCCTAGGAAACTTAGGGTCATCGGTAAAAAGAGTGAGAGCAGGGGGTGCCAGCTTCCCCTACTTAGCGCCCCTTCTGTGGAATGCACTTCCACCAACTCTACGTGCAGAAGAATCACTTCTAGCATTCCGAAAAGCCATGAAGACCTCATTATTCACTGAACGAATCCTACACTCCTCATACTCAATTCATGATAACCTCATAGTGCACACCTAACTATGACAACCATGCACAAATGTACCTAATGCCTTGATTTCCATGTTCTGCAACTATGTTGCGCATGTAAATGTTCTAATGCCCAATGCTATATATGATTTTCCCTCTTGTCATCCCTGTAACTAAGCTCCCCTCAAGTAACAGCGCCACTATGCCTGTGGGCTCCTTTGCTCGCTATACAAATGTAAAAATAAAATAAAAATAAAATTAGGGTGACTTAAGTGTGGCTGCAGACTCTCAAGTTCCCTGGATCTTCTGACACCTTTCCGTTGTATTTATTTTGAGTTTTATGGCAAATCGGGCCAGTTTGAACGACTTGTGTGCAGGATCTCTTCGGAGCTCCGAGGTGCAGCTGCTCACTGCATGGCCGCCAAGCCACACCCTGAGATGCCCACTCTTATGATACATGCCCCTACAACACACAAACTTGGGGAAACTCGCTCCTACGACACCCTTTTAACACACACTCATACGAGACATGTTCTCATGACATGTTATCTTTCGACGCATGCTCCTGTGACCCATGCACCTACCACGCGCAATGACATGTGCTCCTATGACACTTGCCCATACAACACCCCCTAAACCATGTGCTCCTAGAACAAGTGCTTCTACAACATGTGCTCGCTATGACATTTTGCAGGATAAATGTACACCTTCTATACACAATGTACAGTATGCACATTACACACGCTTAGCATGAATGTACAGCTTCTATACAAATTGGACCTGTACAGTATGTACATTATGCACACTGATCATGAATGGGCAGATTCTATGCAAAATGTACACAGACTTGTAGTGTATTTACATTGCAAATGCTCAAAGTGAAGGTACAGTGTACCTGAATGAAGCACAAAGTCTTGTTCCGATTTCAAGGGTTTTTATTTTACCACACAGTAAAGCTATGTTGTGTTTTTCTTAAGTTTAATTATGATTTCAGAGCAGACAGGCATTGATTGTAGCACAAGGCGTACTGGCTGGAAAAGGGGTTTGGGAAGGTGGCGCTGGGGCTGCCCCTCTCTCAACTCCTCTGGGATCCCGCCGTAGCCCAGTTAGTTTCTATAGATCAGTAACCCCTCCTGTTTGTGCTAAATTGCTGTAAAAGGGTGTCCCTGAAACGTTGGCTATCTGTCTCCCTCAGGGACTTCCCACCTATTTCTTCACTAATGTAGATGTTGGTTCTAGGGGATGGTGTATGTATGCCTCCTGATCTCATCACCCCTTCTATATTCTATGTCTCTGCCTATTCTTCCCCTACTCTTCTCTGTCCTACCAACTCCAACTATCTTTTCTTCACCACAATTCTTCAACTTCTCCACGCTACTACGAGTCTTCACAACAACTCACGAAACACAGGGATATAGTGCCCTGTTCAGCCCTCTACTACTGTTCTCTTCAAGAAGCTCATGGATTTGGTACCCTGCATACCCTGTCATATTCTCTATCCCAGAAAAACAGTAATATGGTGCCCTGCTCACCCTGTTGCTATTCATGAAACCCCGGTATATGGTGCCCTGCTCTGCCCCTCCCCATATCTCGAATGCACCCTACTCCTTGCACCCTACTTCTACACCCTCCCTACTAGCCTCACTCTCTGCTAACGCTCACTCCCTCTCACACTAACGACTATTTCCCACACTACGTTCAGTCTTTCTCTCTCACTCCTAAACTCCCCCTCCCCACTTCCTGTACTGCAATACACACCACACCACATTCTCTCTCAAATACCTCACCTGCTCAATATACTACACAGCTGGTAGGCTTTAAAAACCCTACTAAGCCCATCCTACTTTTCTAGCACAGGTTTACATCCGTTTGTAGTTTCTCTGCCATGCTGTAGGCTGAGAGTTTTTTTTTTCTGCCTGGAGGGTGAGAAGTCTGCTTTTGGGTGCAGTTTGCTTGTGTTGCTATTTCAGTCTGCTGGCCTTGCTGCACTCCGTGACTTTAGGGTATTTTCTTCCAGTCTGGGTTTTCCTGGCTGCTTACTGGTGCATTGTGGGAGGTGTAGTTCTGCAAAGACAAAATAATGGATTACTTATTAATTACTGCAGAAGATTAGGAAAATATATTTGATTTCAGAGTCCGGGATCGATATGAAAGCGGTCATAGGCCTCTGTCATGCACATTGGCATTTTCGGAAGGTGAATTGTTAAGGAATGGTAAAGATCATAGGGCAATCCCAATAAAAGTAAGTGGTCATGTGCTATGCTCGATTTAAATGGGCAAAGGTGATGGCTAATATTAGTAAACCCATCTTATACTCAGCGATTCTTCCCAATATCGAAAACGGCCCTTAGGCGAAAACCTATTCCGTGCCATTTCTTGGAGACCATACAAATCCTGTATTCTAACAATGGAGCAGTTGTCAGATGGGGGATGGTAGGTGAGGTGACCAGCCCAATAGCTGTGGAGAAGAGAGTGCGCCGGGGCTGCATCTTGGCGCCCCTCCTTTTCTGCATTTATATGGATGAGGTCATAGAGGAATTGTTGGCATCTTTGCAAGATCCTCCAAGAATGGGAGCATCTCCAATTGGTTATAAATAAAAAGACCAAAATAATGGTCTTTAGACCAAAATATCCTAGACAACGTAAACTGAATATTCGTATAGATGGACAAACTTTGGAGCTGGTAGTGTTTTATGACTACCTTTAGGATCCGTTTTATGTAAAATGGTGATTGGGGTGTCCATATCACAAAAGCTCCTTTTACCTTTGACAAGAATAGTGGCAGTAGTAGGTTTGCTGCACGTCATGGTGGGGGTGTGGGGAGGGGTGAAAATGTCTCCAGCCCTTGAGATATACAATACTCAAGCTCTGGCGTCTGCCCTATATAGAGCAGAAATATAGGGATTTACAAAATCGCAATTCCTAGGAGTAGTTGAGACCAAGTTTCTGAAGTGGCGACTTCGGCTGCCAAAAAGTACTCCAAATGTCCCTCTCCTAATGATATGTGGCCTGAAAACGGTGTTAATAGCTAATAAACCACTTTATTATTGGGTCAGGATTTGGGGAGCACCAGACCTAGGAAAATACATGGAAGTGTTGTCTCATGCTATTTCTTTAGAGGGAGGGCAGAGGGCTCCCCTGGATACAAACTGTAAAACAGGGGTTAAATGAACTGAACCTTACCTGCATCTGGGACAGACCAGAAGATATCAACAGATGATCCAAGATAGATCTAAAGGGTGTAATTGATATTAGTGTGAGGGGAAAAAATTGAGGTGGCCTGTAATCATTAGAGTATAGGAAGTCATTATCTGGTCCAGAAAACCAAACATGGTTTGAAGATTATCTGGACCATTTAAGACTAAAATTCCCCCCTCCCCACTCCACGGTGCCCCGGGCAAGGACACTTTATATTGAGTACAGACTCGACATACTACAGATGGCAACATTTATAAAGAACTGGCAGGAGTCTAATACAACCGTCTGTCACCTCAAATCCGTGACCGCACGGTACATACACCACTATGCACGCTCCTAGGACACACACTCCTAGTACACGCGCTCCTATGACGCCCTCTTACCACACACTCCTAGATTTCCGAGGTGGTCGGGAACCCTTGGCCGTACCGACACGCATACAACCGAGTGATTGATTGATATGAGATTGCTAATACGACAATACTCAGTGGTTTGAATGCATACAACCCAATGCCAATTCATAACCCAGTGAGAGGAATATTTGAATACAGACAAGACAAAGTACAGCAAAAATCACTCCCCAAGCAAGTACAGACAAGTGAGATGCCAATGTGGGGGAAAGCTGAAGCAAGTGTTACCATAAGCAAATATACAGAGCACCTAAGGGTATATGCTACTGTGGTATAGTAAAAAGAACAATAAAACCAATGAGGAGTCCTGGTAGGCGAGTACACCAGGCAGCTAACGTTGTGGGAAAATACCTGGCAGGGGAGTATACCAGGGGATCTGAAAAACCGATAAAAGGATTCCTGGCAGGGGAGAGCAGCAGGTCCGGCTGGCCCAAATGCAGCATTCCAGCCCTGCACACCCCTGAAAGCAGTATTTATTGCTATTAGCCCTCAGAGCAGGCATCTGGGATACTGACTCTTTTGTTTGTTTTTAAGAGAACTAGGCTTGGGGGTGTGGCTAGGCACTTGATCGATAAGATGGCTCCCTAAGAACCTTCGGTGTGGTGAAGGCAAATATGGCATAGTTCTCCTTCCCTGGTAATCTGGCGGTAATGAAAATGCTGGAGTGAGTCTCGTATGACCCCGAGGCTGCCTGGAGGTGTCTTTTTGCTCCATTGATCGAAGATTGGGCTGCATTCTGAAAAATGGCAGCGTCTGCAGCGACGTTTCCTGTTCGGGCTGCTGTGCGACTCCCTGTGGGAATTCAGAGGCTCTCCCAGCAGGGTCTGAGGACGGCGGTCCTTGGATTGCTGTGCCGGTATTTGTGGGTGAACAACTCCGGGGCAGTGGTGGTGTGAGTGGGCGCTGTGAGGCTCCGTGGCCGGCCCTGATGCTGGCTGTGTACAATCCCCCCTGCCGGCTTGGCGTCTAACCCAGAGATGAGACACTGTTGAAGAAATGACGCTGAAGCTGTCACTCGCTGCCTGAGCGGGACAGAGAGAGGTGGCAAGTGTTGCACTTGTGCTGAGCGGCGGAGTCGATGTCTGGTGGCACCCCGAGCGGCATATGAGGTGGACTCTGGGCCGGATGAGGGGCTGTCCTGGGCCGGCATGAGCACTCCGCTCTACCTCTGACTGGCAGTTCTACACAGCACAAATCTCAATGGCTACATAGGGACAATAGCAACAAGCGCTCCATGTTTTATTTCTTTCTACTGCTATTCTGAACCTGAAAGCCCCTAACGCCCTGGTAATAATATGGGTGACCTACTCATCTACTAATAGCATCAAGGCTACTGCTTTGGGGTGAATGGCTTGTCCATTACATGGGTTTTTGGAGACCTGGGAGCCTCCATTTATCTAAGGCTCAATGTAATGCTGTAGTGTTGGCCCATACAGCACATGCAGCACTTGTTGGAGGCTCCTGAGGCCTGATGTTCTCTTGGTGGTGTTTGGGGGGCTACCGCTGTAGGTCCACTGCCTGAAGATCGCTTGCTTCAGGCCGATATCCATATCCAGCCTACAGAGGGCCCGTCTGCAAGGACCTTGCATATCCCACACTGTTGATAGTTGTGCGAGCTCTGCTGGCCTTAGTGGTGTGGTGGAGCACTGGGTTTCCTAAAAGGGCCTGCCGATGTAACTGTCTGCATCACCTATGATACTCTACTCTTGAAGCAACAAATCTAAAAGTGCAGTGCTCTTGTCCCATCTCTAAGGGGGTATGGGTGTGAGGCACCCTTGGGGGCACCAGTTTGATTGGCATCCAAGGGGTGTGGCCCTTTTGGGGGGGTGGGCTCCCTCTGGATCCAGGACCGCAGGCAACATGGCGAAGACACCAAAAGTGGGTACATTGCCAGCCGATAAGGGCAAGCAAAGTGAGGTGTTTACGGCTCAGGTACATGGTTCGGATCCAATCCCGCCCTACTTGCACAGATGTCCAGCATGTTGGATTTGCAGGATCTATTGGCTGAGATTCGGAAGGAGATCCACAAGAGCACGAATGAACTATCCCACAACATCTTGGCACTAGATAAAAGGGTCTCTGAGGTGGTACACCGAGTCTCTGAGGTGGAACAACGAGTATCTGAGGTGGAACAATGAGTCTCTGATGTGGAAGATACTCTCTGTGAGCAATCATATGAGGTGGGGGAATGCTCCAACAGGCTTGAGGCGCTGGAAGCCCGATGTGACGCCTTGGAAGACGAGCATGAGGGTGGGGAGAATTGCACTTGCAGGAAAAATGTCTGGATCCGAGGCATTCCCCCGGCGGTGCAGGATGAGGACCTGTGGCGGACCTCTTCTGCTTAATCCTAGACCTTCTGCCGGATGCCGAGATCGAACTGGACCAGACCCATCGGACGAGGAACAGGACATCCTCACCAAAAGAAAGACCACACCATGTATCTCCGGTGTGCATTTCTTCAAGGTGTGAATGTGCATAATGGGTAAGGCAAATGACTTCCCTACGATTGCCTTCTGCAATATTATTCTCCCTTCACCAAGGCCTAGCCTCCACTTCATTAGCAAAGCGGAGTGCACGCAGGCCATTGACAGGGTGGTTGTGCATCAAAGAGGTGAACTATCAATGGGGATTCCCCACTGTGCTTCACGTCTCATATCAAGGGAAGTGATGGGTTGTGTGGACGCTAAAGGAGGTGGAGAGTTTCCTGCATTATGGGGAGGCGGTGGAAGGGGAAGAGCGAGCTTGAAGGGGAGAGCTCCGGGCCTGTTCAGGAGGAGGGCACAGAAATTATTGAAGGCTGGGTAGAGGTAGGAAATCGAAAGGCCAGGTCAGGAAGACCGGATTGAGACTGTTGCTGGTGGGATAGCGATCTTGCCTTGGGATGGGTTTTCTGGGCCTTTAGAAATTATTAAATTGCGTGCATTGGGCACGGGTGAGTTGGGAAATGGGGGAGTAAGAGTACTGTTTAAAGGTGATGTATTACCTTCCAAGTCAGTGTCCCATTCAAGTTAAGTTGGCTTATGTTTTTCCTTATATACACTTTATTTTGGGGTTTGGTGAAATGGGTGTGTGGGGGGGGGTAATGCGGTTGAAGTTACAAATGTTTACTCTGCATCTGGCATTGGATTGGTTTTATCAGGAAGAAGCAGTTGGGGAGGTGAGGGCTAAGGGACTGGGACACTGTCAGCAGAGATGTGATGGCTGAGGAAGAGGTAGACCTAGGCTGGAGGGGGATCTCATCAAGTTGGGCTGGACTCCCTGATGAAGAGGAATTTCGTTCCGAGTAAATTGGGGGACATTTCCTTCTCCATGGTCTTTCTGCAGGAGACTCACCTACTTGCGCAATACAAGTACAGGTAGAGAAGCAGGGAGTCGCGATTTTGATGGGGGAGCAAATTCCATTCCCCAAGGTTAAGGTTCTACGAGATCCCCAGGGAACATTCATATGTGCCAAGAGGTTGCTGTGGGAACATATTCTTAGGCTGGTTTCTCTATATGCCCCTAATTCTGGGCAAGGGTCCTGGAGGATTTTCTTTTACATGCACTTCCCTTTATTGAAGGGGAACTCTTACTGGGGGCGGGGGTGATCTGGACTTGGTGCCTAATCCCCTGATGGACAAAACTATGCCCGCTACTAAGATGGATTTAAAATATGCCAAATCATTTGCATCTTGTATCCAGGAATGGAGCCTGGTGAATGCCTGGAGGCTGTTCCATGGGCAGAAGTAGGATTTCGCTTTCTATTTTTACGTTCATGGGTGCTTCTTGAGGTTGGATCTTATGTTGGTATTTAGTGGGTTGTAAACATGTCAGTGGGGTGGAGATAGGGCTGCTGACACTATCAAATCATGCTCCAGTGATGCTCACCTTGTCTGTAATGGACAGACCAGAGAGGATGAGATGCCCCTGGAAGCTCTACGAGCCAGTCCTGAGGGACCTGGTCCTGTGTCGGGAGATTGAGGAGTTGATAACTAACTACTTTCAGGAGAATAGTAATCCTGGACGTCCACGGGAGATAGTCTGGGATGCCATGAGGGCAGTGGTCTGGGGAGAACAAATAAATAAATCTGCCACATACACCAGAGAGCAGCAGATAGTATGGGTGGGTCTGGAGGGGGAGGTGCAAAGTGCAGAGCAGGAACACAAGCGGACAGGTTCCCGGGTGGCCTTGCGTGCATTAAAAATTTAAAAATAGCTCGCAAAAACCTTGAGGAACATCTAGTGGACAGGATAGCTCGGGCTATGTTGAAAACTAGACCATTTTACTATGCGAAAAGGAACAGTGCCAACAGCCTCCTGGTGGCTAAATTAAGGAAATTTCAAACCCTTAATGCAGTGCTGGCACTGCATGGCAATCCGGGTGTAGTGCAGCGGGGATGAGGCAGACATTCTGGGGATATTTGAGGCTCACTTTGGGAACTATTAATGGGGAGAGCTGACTCAGTCAAGGTTTAATCTGCTTATCTGGAGAGCGCGACTCTGGAAGGTCCAATCCAGCCTGGGGAAGTAGAATGGGCTATCAAGACCCATTCTACTTCCCGGCCCTGACGGATTTATGGTGCCCTTTTATAAGATGTTCATGTTCCTCTTGGTCCCCTTAGCCCCCTCGTGGATCTCTTTAAGTGCTTCTCAGTCTCTGGGAGGGTGGCCCCGTCCATGGGTGGCTCCACAACTGTGCTGATCCGCAATCCAGGGAAGGACCCAATGCTCTATGATTCGTATCGCCCTCACCAACATAGACTCGAAATTGTTTGCTAAAATACTGTCTCGTCGGCTAAGGGAGGTTCTCCCTAAGATTGTTGACAGTGATCAGACAGGATTTATTACAGGGTGCAGCCCACACAACATTAGACGGGTATTAGACCTGTTGGAGGTGGTACAGTGGACTTAGGGGTGTGGTTGACTTGTATACCCACAAGGCTTTCAACAGAGTGGAGTGGGGGTATCTCAGGGACGTGTTGGAGCAATTTGGCTTTGTCCTGGGGTTCATTAGATGGGTGATGGCTGTTAGGAAAGAGTTCATATTATATGTAATTTTCCCTCCAGTTGTACACCCCAAACTTTTTGCTGCTGTTTATACACCTTAGTCTGACTTTGCCAGGGGAGCACAGCCTTCTGCTGCACTCCTCTGGGATTTGGCACACTTTTTATGGGGAAACTGACATGCTCTTAAAACCGTCAGTACTGGGAGTCTTTGTTTCCCTTAGTCCTTTTCCAATGTTGCAACTTTTATGCAACATGTAACAAGTGCACACAATGTACCTTACAGTACAATGCACTTGGGTCTCATAGTCAATTACATACACCCTAGATACTCTCGTAGGACTGTTTTGGAGATGTGCAGATGTGCCATGGACAGGGCTGGTGGCAGCTTATCTTTTCATATAATGTTAACCCTTTCCTGCCATTTCAACCGTCTTAACGCGTTTGGCACGAATAGGTGGCCCTGCTCCAAAATGGCCATGCCACGAGGTTCTTTGTCCTGTCCTTTGGCCATCTTGCCCCTTTGCCTTCCCCAGGTCGAGTCGCCCCGGGTCAGTCCTTATTTGGACATGCAGTTTCCCATGAACCGCCAAGCTTTCACAGGCTTCTGCTTGCCTTGTGTGTTTGCCTCCAGGATGTGGGGTGGGGTGTCTGTCCCCAATACAAATCCTGGGTGCCAGAGAGTCTGGAGTGCTGTGAATGCCTGAGACCACCATGGTCCGTGATTGGTCCATGTATGGAGTGTGTGTTTGTGAGCAGATCTCCCATTGGGTCCTCTCCTTTTTGGCGCAAAGGGAACTTTGGATAAGACAAGGCCAAAAACACCCATACCATGTCGATTTCTGGAGTTCTCACTGAACAAAGGATAGGATCCAGTATCCTGAAACTAAGAAGCCGAGTTGAGGAACTGCTGGTGAACCGCTGGAAGGTTTGGCACCCTGAGCCCGCTGTCGTCCTGTGGGACCCCTCTGCATCTGGTCGTTCTAGAAGGTCTGCGAAGATGCTTCGACCCATAAGAATAGTGGGGCCAACTATTATCGGCACCTTCAACAAAACCTGCAAGTAAGCCTTCTCAGAAGTGTCCCTGGGCCAACCAGTGGGCTGACCAGTTTACAGAGGACCTTTGCTCTCTCTCTGCCGTCATTTTGAGGAGGCCCTCAAACCTTGGTATACTGCTAGCTCCGTGTCCCCCGGACCCTCACACCGAATTTCGAACACTTGGCATTCCCAGGTGAGAAGTGTGCGCCAGGACCAGAGTAAACGCGGTTACTGTGTTGCCCAGCCGCGGCAGCGATCTTTGCAGGTGCGCTGCATTTGTGACCCTCTTGCCCCTGAAGCCTGCTGCAGTGAAACTGGCCCGATCCATCCATCAGGAGCGGAGAAATTGCTGCTGTCCTATTTGGGAATCATCGCTGTATCGCCAGAACTGAAAGCTCCAGAGACGTCCTTTTTGTTGCATTTGAACCTGCTGCCGCAGTGGACTCAGCTGGCAGAGTTTGGTCCGGAGTGCACCTGGGGCCGGTGAGCAACCCTAACCTTAACCAGTGGCCCCTAGCACCTCCATCTGTTTTTACGCATGAATGGCCCATGGGGGTCCCTCTCGTTTCCACTGCTAGTGCGAACTAGCAACCTATTCCCGACCCTTGGAATCACCTCTGCCTTCAAGTGGAGGCCCTCCTCGAATAGTGGGAATCTATTCTTCATCACCTCACCCACCTTCCTGAGATGCTAGAGACCCGTGAAGAGACCCCCTTTTGCCCATTGGAACAACCGTGTGCGCCTGCACTACATGTACTATTGAGCATAAGGCTCCTCTGTTCTTAGGGGTTGGATTGCCTCTTATTTAGGTGTGGGTTTGATGTTGAAGGGGACTAAAGCCTATCTGCACTGCCTATTTTTCTTCCCCTCTAGGTTGTGAATATGTTTTGTGCCTTTAACCCTGTAGATCCCAATGGTCTTGTATATATTATGTATTGATTGTGTTGTGTTGGTTTAGTAGGATTGCTGTGATTCTTTTACTGTGCGTTTAGTTACAAAGGCCTTGTAATAAATGTGTTTATATTTTTGATATATACAGCTGTCTGGGAGTAATTTGTAAGTGTCCTTGGTCTGTGTGCTCATGGAGGTCTTTCAGTCACCCTCACCCCTCCTGAGACTTAGTCTTGACCGCCTGCCATAGCTACCTTGATTGATCCGAGTTGTCCAGAGTGGTTACCCTGTTCCAAGACACTACGCTGGCCTTCTGAATCTCTGCTCACCAGGTCAGAGTTCATAAATCCGTCTTAACAAATTGGTGTTCAGCGGTGGGATAGGACTGAAGGTATCCAGTGTTGCACACTAGTGAATGCATTTTGAGTCATTCCTACGCAGGACACGCAGTGAATTGTTGTAGCATAACTTGTTGTAGCATAACTGAAAAACAATCTAACAAAATGGAAACGAGTACCTTGTTAACCTTAAATGCTTCTAAATCTGAAACATTAACAAAGATGTGTGCTGAGAAGGGTTTTGCTGCTCAAGGTACAAAAATATAATGAGTCAAAGAATCATGGAATGGCAAGAGTCACAACTTTGTGCCATAGCTCCTGAGGAAAGGGCAGAAGGTGGTGGGGCTGCTCTCTGGCAGAACTGACAAGTATGTTGCTGCACTTATCAATGGGACCCATGAGGATTTAGGCAATGTGATGTCCAAGGTTTCCTCTGCCAGTACTGATGCTGAGGCCATGCTTGAATTTAAGAAGCAAGAACTGCTGTTTAGGCAGAAGGAGTTTGAATTTAACATGGCCAAGCTGATGATGGAGCAGGCAGAAAAACAGAAGGACAGAGATCACCAGTTGGAACTGGCCGAGCTTCAAGTTTTCAATGATCTAAGGGTCCTGGACATGGGTCTGGGTCCTCCTCTCATCTGAGGTTTCCTAACGATCTGCTCAGTGTGTGTGATGAAAAGAATGACATTATGGACTGGCTGAATAATTTTGAGTATACAAATGAAGTTGAACAGGTTGACAATGCTTACAAGATTGCATGGTTACATAGCAGACTGCCCCATTCTGGCTGCAGTGCCATTATGGAAATGTTAAAAGCTGAGAGAGCAGATTTTGCAATGTTGAAGCAAACTCTCATCTTAAAGTTTGGAAAGACTCCTGCCCAATACTTAGAGATTCAGAGAGTACAAAAAAAGGAGGTGGTACTTGGGTATCTTATGTAACTGAGTCCTTAAAAACTTGACTTGCTGGGTTGAAGGTTATAAGGTCTCTACCTTTGAAGGTATATGTCTTGTCATGCTTGAACATATTTTTGCATCTTGTTCCCCTGAGCTTAAGCAGCATTTGGCATATTCAAAGGAGATAGATCATAAGAAGCTAGCCATAGCAGCAGATTTGTGGGTGTCACATAGTGTCCCATAAGGACAAGACTCATCCTGGTAAGCAGGTGGTGGGGAAAAAGCCCAAAGATAAGGAGGGTGGGGGGATCTGATCAAATTTCCTCCCAGAAGAGCCACAAAAAGAAAAATAAGGGTAAGTCGCAAGAGAACTCGCAGGATAGTGGAGGTTATCCTCCAAAACAGAACTCCGGTTACAGTAAGCCTCCCTATGTCACCAGACCCAGAGGATCTTGTGTGGCTTGTGGAGCCAATGACCATGTGAAGGGGGATCCCAGATGTAAGGTCAAAACCTTGGGGATCCACTCTGCTAATCTGGCCTTCTCCTCCTATGAGGAATAAGAGATTACAGGGACATCCTTCTCCTCCGATTCATTCCCCAGTGGGATAGATTCTGAGGTAGTTTTAGTTTCCCTGGGTTACTGGGAGCCTAAAGTCTCAGAGGCTTATGCTATGATTCCAGACAATCCAAAGCACTACTTTAAAGACAGTGTGTTGATCAATGGAGTAGATACTCCAGCTCTTAGGGATAGTGGGTGTAGTCAAACTGTAGTGGACTCTACCTTGGTAGACCCAGAGGAAGTTGCCAGAGCTCCTCTGTTACCCACTAAGTTGCAGGATGGCCCACCTCTCATGTTCCCAGTAATACCTGTACATCTTATTATAAATGGTACAGCAGTCAGGATTCCAGTGAACATACAGAGAAGTGTCCCAGGAAAGGTCCTGCTGGGAAATGATCTCAGAGCTTTAGGGCTTGTTGGAGATACAGCTGAAAGACCCTGCACAAGGTCCCAAACAAGGGCAGCACTGGCCAAGACCACTAGAATGCCCAAGCCAAAGGGGAAACCCAAGGCTTAAGTGAGTCAGAAAAAACAAGAGGGAAAGAAAACATTCCCCCTAACTCACCTACCACTGAGGTGGAGGTAGTTGGTCAAACACCAGAACCTGACGAGGTAGGGATGTTGCCTGAAGTATTTGATCCAAATGTCCATACTGAACTAAAAGATTTGTTAATAGAAAGTGGTCCTGACAGAGAAGAATGCAATTAAGGCCAACGTGAGTGCCCATCTCTGGAAGACCGAAGGAGACCGGCCTGTGCCCAGCTTGAGGGTAAACCTCCTGGGACACATAGGATTTATTGGGAAGGTGGGCTCCTGTACAGTGATCCTACACAGTCTACTGAAGGAGACCATAGTAGGTTGTTGGTTCCCCTTGCTGTAAGACCCTTCCTCCTGCAGCTGGCACATGAAGTGCCCCTTGCTAGTCACCTTGGAATCAAGAGAACCAAGCAAAGGTTATCCATGCACTTCTACTGGCCCACGATGGGGGTGCAAGTAGAAAGTCACTGCAGGAGTTGTGCCACCTGCCAGTTATCTGGTAAGAGTGGCTCAACAATCCAAGCTCCATTGGTTCCACTCCCAGTTGTGGATGTACCATTTGAGAGGGTAGGGATTGACATTGTTGGTCCTCTTGACCCCCAAACATCCTCAGGCAATAGGTTTATCCTGGTGCTGGTTGACCATGCCACTGGGTAGCCTAAGGCCATCCCATTAAAAACTGTGACTGCCTAATCAGTTGCAAAATCTTTACTTGGCATCTTTACTAGGGTTGGCTTCCCTAAAGAAGTTGTGTCTGATAAGGGCAGCAACTTTTTGTCAAAGTATATATGCAGGCCATGTGGAAGGAAAGTGGCGTCACCTATAAATTTTCATCTGCATACCACCCACAAACTAATGGTCTAGTCGAAAGGTTTAGAGGGACCTTCAAAAGTATGATTGGGGCTCTGGAAGAACCCTGAAGAAGAAAATGGGATCTTCTATTACCATGCTTACTGTTTGCCTACAGAGAGGTACCACAAGAGGGTGTTGGCTTCAGCCACCTTGTAAGGGGACCCTTGGCCATAGTCCAGGAGGGATGGGAGATGTCCACTCCCCCTATTGCTCCGAACGTAGTGGGCTATGTGCCCGGGCTCAGAAAAAGGATGGTAATCCTGATGGGTCAGGCTATTGAGAAGCTGAAGGCAGGGCAAGCACTGGTGAAACATTGGTATGACCAGAAGGCTTCCCTTGTTACTTTCACACCTGGTCAGAAAGTCCTGATCATGAATCCTATAAGGCCTAGAGCTTTGCAGGACAAATGGTCAGGCCCTTACGCAGTGGTGGAGTCACTGGGTGAGGTCAACTATTTAGTGGACCTTGGAAGGGCTGGACAGGCTCCAAAAGTGTTCCATGTGAATAGACTGAAGGCTTTCATCCCAAGAGTTGAAATCTCTGCACTGCTACTGGCTTCAGATGTTGAGGAAGAGGAGTCGGAACCTCTCCCTGACCTGTTCCAAGGCAGTCCTTCAGACCGCTCCATTGAGGGTGTCCAAGTGGCCCCTCAACTGACTTCTGATCAGTAAGCAGAGGTGAAAAGTTTGCTTAGGCAGTTTTCCCCCTTGTTCTTGGAGTCCCCTGGTTTGACACCTTGGTGCAAACATGACATTGACACAGGAGACAGTGTACCTACCAAAGGTAGGGGATACAGAATGGCAGACAAAGTAAGGTCTTACATTAAGACAGAGGTCAACAAAATGTTGGATCTTGGGGTGATTGAACCCTATAGTAGTCCTTGGTCCAGCCCAGTGGTATTGGTTCCAAAAGCAGGTACTTCTGAGTTGAGGTTCTGTGTGAATTACAGGGCTCTGAATGCTTTAACTAAGACAGATGGACACCCCTTGCCTAGAACAGATGAGCTGGTGGATAATGTGGGTGCCTCCAAATACCTCTGCACATTTGACTTCACTGCATGCTGCTGGCAAATAGCTCTTGCAGAACATGCCAAGGAGAAGACTGCTTTCTCAACACCAGAGGGCCTTTACCAGTTCAGGGTAATGCCTTTTGGGTTGAAGAATGCACCTGCCACTTTCCAGAGGGTTGTGAATCATATGTTGAATGGGTTGGATGAATTCTGTCTTGCATATATGGATGATATAGCAGTTTTCAGTGCCACCTGGGAAGACCATGTGAAACACCTTAGGATTGTGTTACAGGCTCTTCAGAAGGCCCACTTGACCATAAAGGCCAGTAAGTGCCAGATTGGACAAGGATTGGTGGTCTACCTTGGACATGAAGTAGGTGGAGGGAGGATAAGCCTCTACCCAGTAAAGTACAAGTAGTACAAGACTGGCCTACCCCACTACTCAGACCCAAGTGAGAGCCTTTTTAGGACTCACTGGGTACTACGGAAATTTCATGGCAGACTATGGCACAATAGCTGACCCTCTGACTGCTCTTACCACTCCAAAGAAACCCAAGAAGGTAACTTGGTCTGAAAAGTGTAAGAAGGCCTTCAATGGCTTAAAAGACTCCTTGTGCCAGGCCCCTGTTCTCAGGGCCCCTGCTTACCAAAGACCTTTTATTGTACAGACAGGTGCCTCTGACACTGGGATAGAAGCTGTACTATCACAAGTAGATGAGAAGGGTAAGGAACACCCTATTGGTTTCATTAGTCGCCAGTCTAAGGACAGAGAGCTCAGATGGTCCACAGTAGAGAAAGAATGTGTCTCTGTTGTGTGGGCCCTAAGGAAGCTGAGGTCCTACCTCTATGGGACCCACTTCACCTTAAAGTGGCTAATGAACATGAAGGGAGAGAATCCAAAGTTACTCAGGTGGTCCATAAATCTGCAAGGCTTTGACTTCATTATTGAGCATAGGCCAGGTGTCCAACATAGCAATGCTGATGGATTGTCCAGAATGTTTAACCGACCTTAACATGAGACTCATCCAGGGCTGGATTAAGTCCCCCTGTCCTTAGTCTGGGAGGGGCGAGTGTTAGGAAAGATTTCATATTATATGTAATTTTTCCTCCATTTGTACACCCCCAAACATTTTGCTGCTGTTTATACACCGTAGTCTGACTATGCCAGGGGAGCACAGCCTTCTGCTGCACTCCTCTGGGCGTTGGCTCACTTTTTATCGGGAAATTGACATGCCCTTAAAACAGTCAGTACTGGGAGACTTTGTTTCCCTTAGTCCTTTTCCAATCTTACAACTTTTATGCAACATGTAACAAGTTCACAATGTACCTTACAGTACAGTGCACTTGGGTCTCATAGTCAATTACAAAGACCCTAGATAATCTCGTAGGGTTCTTTTTTGGAGATGTGCAGATGTGCCATGGACCGGGCTGGTGGCAGCTCATCTTTTCATATAAAGTTAACCCTTTCCTGCCATTTCAACCGTGTTAACGCGTTTGGCACGAATAGGTGGCCTGGCTCCAAAATGGCCAAGCCACGAGGTTCTTTGTCCTGTCCTTTGGCCATCTTGCCCCTTTGCCTTCCCCAAGTCGAGTTGAACCGGGTCAGTCCTTATTTGGACATGCAGTTTCCCGCGAAACAACAAGTTTTCGCAGGCTTCTGCATGCCTTGTGTGTGTGCCTCCAGGATGTCGGCTGGGGTTTCTGTCCCAATACACATCCTGGGTACCAGAGAGTCTGGCGTGCTGTGAATGCCTGGGACCACCGTGGTCTGTGATTGGTCCACATATGGAGTGTCTGTGAGCAGATCTCCCATTGGGCCCTCTCTGTTTTGGCGCAAAGGGAACTTTGGATAAGAGGAGGCCAAAAACACCCATACCATGTCGATCTCTGGAGTTCTCACTGAACGAAGGATAGGATCCAAGTATCCTGAAACTAAGAAACCGAGTCGAGGAACCGCTGGAAGGTTTGGCACCCTGAGCCCGATGTCGTCCCGTGGGACTCTCTGCATCTGGTCGTCCTAGAAGGTCTGCAAAGACGCTTCGACCCATTGGAATAGTGGGACCACCTATTCTCGGCACCTTCAACAAAACCAGCAAGTAAGCCTTCTTGGAAGTGTCCCTGGGCCAACCAGTGGGCTGACCAGCTTACGGAGGACCTTTGCTCTGACTTCACTGTCTTTTCGAGGAGTCCCTTGAAAATTGGTATACTGCTAGCTCCGTGTCCCCGGCACCCTCACACCGAATTTCAAACACTTGGCATTCCCAGGTCTGAAGTGAGACGAGTGCATCAGGACCGGAGTAAACGCGGTTACGGTGCTCCCCAGCCGTGGCAATGATCTTTGCAGGTGCGCTGCATTTGTGACCCTCTTGCCCCTGAAGCCTGCTGCAGTGAAACTGGCCTGATTCATCTATCAGGAGCTGAGAAATCGCCACTGTCCCGTTTGGGAATCATCGCTGTATCTCCGGAACTGAAAGCCGCAGAGACGTCCTTTGAGTCGCATTTGAACCTGCAGCTGCAGTGGACTCAACTGGCGAAATTTGGTCCGGAGTGCGCCTGGGGCCGGTGAGTAACCCTAACCTTAACTGGTGGCCCCAGGCACCTCTATCTGTTTTTACGCACGAGTGACCCCTGGTGGTCCCTCTACTTTCCACTGCTAGTGCGAACTAGCGACCTATTCCCGAACCTTGGAATCACCTCTGCCTTCAAGTGGAAGCACTCCTCGAATAGTGGGAATCTGTTCTTCATTGCCTCACCCACCTTCCTGAGCTGCTAGAGACCCGTGAAGAGACCCCCTTTTGCCCATTGGAACAACCATGTGCGCCTGCACTACATGTACTATTGAGCATAAGGCTCCTCTCTTCTTAGGGGTTGGACTGCCTCTTAGTTAGGTGTGTGTTTGATGTTGAAGGGGACTAAAGACTATCTGCACTGCCTATTTTCCTTCCCCCTCTATTTTGTGAATATATTTTGTGCCTTTAACCCTTTAGACCCCAATGGTCTTCTATATATTATGTATTGATTGTGTTGTGTTGGTTTAGTAGGATTGCTGTGATTCTTTTACTGTGTGTTTTAGTTACAAAGGCCTTGTAATAAATGTGTTTATATTTTTACATATACACCTGTCTGGGAGTAATTTGTAAGTGTCCTTGGTCTGTGTGCTCATTGAGGCCTTTCAGTCATCCTCACCCCTCCTGAGACTTAGTCTTGTCCGTTTGCCATAGCTACCTTGATTGGTCTGGCTTGTCCAGAGGTTACCCTGTTCCAAGAAACTAGGTTGGCCTTCTGAACCTCTGCCCACCAGGTCAGAGTTCAGAAATCCGTCTGAAAAATGGCCATCTATCAAGAGCAATCGACATCCCTTCGGGGTAATGCGTGCTTTTCTCCTGGTCTCTCAATAACAAAGGGTACAAGGCAGGGCTGCCCGCTGTCTCTGCTGATTTTTGCCTTTAGTATGAAACCACTGGCATGAGACAGAAAGCTCTGCGGCATGGGGGCGCCTAGATGGGAGCAAAAATCACAATAAACACCAATCATAAGGCGGATGCCTATGACAGAAGGTAAGGAAGTTGACGGAATGAGTAAGACTAATGAAACTGGGTGGCTTTTAGCCTTTGTTTGAAGCAGACAGTGAGGTACATTCTCTCCGGTCCGGGAGGAGAGCGCATTCCAATTTCTTGCGACTGCATAAGGAAGGGAACCCTGTGCAACAATGGACGTTCTAGCCCGTGTTATGTCGAGGAGACATGCATTATTTAAGCAATATTACTCGAGCGGCGGGGGCATTACCGACTCAGGTAATGCCCCAGGGCCTTAACTGAGTCGGTAATGCCCCCGCCGCGAGGGTAATATTGCTTTTAGTACCCCGGCCCGCATTATGTGTGTGACCGGGGCACTAAAAGCATTTTTTCTGTCCCGAAAAGCCACGGCGTTTCGGGACAGGAAAAAAAAAAGACCAAGAAAATCGCCGCCGGGAAAGGGAAAATGGGAGTCCGTTTTCCCTTTCCATGGTGGCCATCGGGAGCGGACGCGCTGGGAACACAAGTGTTCCCAGCGCGTCCGCTCCCGAAAAAAAATAAAATAAAGAAGCAGAAGGTAAGTAGGGTTGGGAGGGCGGGAGGCAGGGGAAGGTTGGAAAAAAAAAATAAAAACGTACCTGTGTCCCTGCTAGGGGACGATGCAAGCCTCCAGCCGTGTGTCTCCACACTGCTGGAGCCTACAATTGTTCCCCAGTGGGGACGCAGCAGCAAAAAGGTAAGTGGGGCGGGGGTGAGGGGCAGGGAGGGAGGCTAGCAAAAAAAAAAAAGAAAAAGCTTACCAGAGTCCCCGGCGGGGGTGAAGGCAGCCTCTCAGCCGTGGGGAGGCTCGGAGCGAGGATGGCCCTGCTTCGAGCCTCCTCATTTGCTGAGGGGCTGCCTGGCCCCCTGCTGGGAACAAACGCTGTGGAATCCCGACAGAGGGATTCCCGGCCAGGTAATGACTCGGCGAGGGCCAATCAGAATGGCTCTTGCATTCTGATTGCGCCCTCGCCGGGTACTAATAGATCTTAAAAACTCTGCAGGGTGGCAGCCATGCAATACTTGGGGCTTTGTCCATACACACAGTTCTGTGTTATAAATTGTACTCTGAACAAAATTCTGCTGCAGAACGGGAGCGAGTGTAAAGCCATCCGAGCTGCAGACACATGGTCTGTTTTGCAGAGCCCCCTCAACAATGCACATGGCGTTGTTCTGGTTGACTTGCAGACGGGTGAGTTTGCAGGGTTAGTACGGCCTTTGCAATGCCCATTAGTAAGCTAGAGCAAAAGTCAAGCTTTGCCCCCTATGATAGCTCGTGCAATGTTGGCACAGTTGGTGGAATTTAAGAAGGGTCGAATCTGAACGGGCAATTTCAAGTGATAGAATGTATCTGAGACAAGGCTGTTCACTTGGGCTTTCATATTCAGCTCTTGGTCCAAGGTAACTCCTAAGGTCTTCACTTTAGTGTGGGTTCTAATAGCGCATCCTGCGATGGCCAAACACAGATTTTCTGGGCCTAGCTTCCGAAGCTGTAACAAAGTGCCCATGACCGTGAACGTCTTTGAGTAGTTAAGCGCAAGGACGTTAATGCTCATCCAGGTTGGAAACCGGCCTTAAAGGAATGGTTCGTTCAGAAATATTATTTGCTAAAATGATTGGCAATCGTCTAAAACATAGTTTAGACATATTTTGAATGGAAGTTCTTATGTAAACACTTTGAGAAAACGAGCATCCATTTTGTGATTTCAGGCAGCATCCTCAGCTCTGCCCTTGCGGCACTAAACAAGCAGCAAAAGCCCCTTACTGGGAGCTTTTGTTTACTGCAGCCTGAGCAGAGCTGAGGAGGCTGCCTTCACTTTCATTTTACCTTTCTGTGCTCCCCAAGCCCAGGGAAGCACAGAAAAAGTAAAATGAAGGCAAAAAGCTGAGGCGTGTCAATCACAAATACAACAACGTTGTTATCCTGACAGCGACCGCTTTCGTGTGGTCTCTCCTGGGCTCCCCCAACCCTGAGGGAGTCCAGGAGACTCCCAGCGAAAGCTGCCGTATTCAGAATAACGTTTTTGGATTTGTAAATACTGCAGTATTTACAAATCCAAAAACGTTGTATTTCTCACTGCGGCAGCTTTCGGTTGGAGTCTCCTTCAGGGTTGGGGGAGTCCAGGAGACTCCACGCGAAAGCTGCCGCAGTGAGAAGCACTGCAGCATTTCTAAACACAACCGCGTTGTGTTTCTGCCTACAGCAGCTTTCACTTTGGGGCTGTCCGGCTCCCCACGGGGAGCCCAAGAGCCCCAAAGTGAAAGCTGCTGTAGGCAGAAACACTGCGGCATGGAAACACAACCGCGTTGTGTTTCTGCCTGCCTTGGCTTTCACTCTGGTTATAAAGTTATAGCCACGGCAGGCAGAAACACAACGCAGTTGTGTTTCAAAACGTTGCAGTTTTTCTTTCTAAGTTTCTCAGGCTCCTCCGGCTCAGGCACTGGGGGCTCCAAGCTGAAGCTACTGCAAACATAAATACAACGTTTTAAAAGCTACGGTTTTATTTCTAAGTTTTCTGGGCTCCTCGAGCCCAGAAAACTTAGAAAAAAAATGCAGCTAGTGCTTATTTAGACAAGGAAAAAAAAAAAGCAGTTACCGAGATTCAGCTGCAGATTTCCTGCCTGTAGTCTCTGGTCTCCGTCCTCCGAGTCCAGCACCAATGAAGCAAAAGCCACCTAGTGGTAGCTTTTGTTTACTACAGCTGGCTGGCTTTTGCTTCGTTAGTGCCCCAAAGGCAAGCACAGGTGACATCCATTTCACAAAATGGATGCCCCCTAGTGCTTCCCTTTTTAAAGTTTGAGCTTCATTTGCTCAAAACTTTACATAGGGACTTTATTTTCTATTATTGGCCAATAATATTTCTGAGTGAACCATTCCTTTAAATGGAGCTGACGATGATGGAGTCAGTAACCTGATTCTCAGTGAGGGGCTTCAGGCATTGCATATCATCTGCGTAGTTGGCGTACACTATACCTTCTGTGTCTTGTTCAAATAAGGGTAACATGAAAATATTAAATGGTGTTGTGGATGCACATGAACCCTCTGGTACCCCACATGTCACTGAAAACTCCTCAGCCCTTGCCTTTTTGAAGAAGACCTTGGCCTTGCGGTCAGAGAGGAAAGATTTTAGCAACTCTGTTGCAGATGACGAAAAAGAGGAAGTATTCTGCAACCATCGAGGGTATTGGAGTTGGGGGATTAACTATAAGATATCACTTTACGCAGACGATATTCTGCTAACGTTGCGGAACCCCAGCACCTCACTGGCTGAACTGCTGCGAGAATTCATGGACTTTGGCAGGATTTCAGGCTTCAAAGTTAACTATGACAAGCACATGGGTTTGCAACCTCAAGATAGGCTCTTGATTAACGCTCTAGCCCCGATCCAATGGTCCTATGAGTCTATCCCCTATTTAGGTGCGAGTATCCTCAGCAGGGTCTTCAAGGTTTTTCAATGTAACTTCCGGCCTTTGTTACAAGACCTCATAGAAGACCTAACCAGGTGGGGGAGACAGGAAATGTCCTGGTTCGGCAAGATTGCTGCAATTGAGATGAAATGTATCCCGCAATTACCCTACCACTGCTCAGCTCTATCTGTTATGTTCCAGAGCTCTGTACGAGTCAAGGGGGGACTTTTAAATTCATATGGGGTAGCAAGCAGGCTAGGATCTCAAAGAGAATACTGTGGAAACCCATGAGGGCAGGGGCTGGGTTTCCCGATGTTCGTTACAATCTGGCCACACAGGTGCCACATGTGATTACCTGGGGGGATACTAACATGCGTCTGAAGTGGAAAATAATTGAACAGTCTAACTCGGTAGGGATGCTGGGACAACTCCCATATGTGGAGAAAGGGTACTTGGTGCGAGCTCATGGATTCTCTCTGCTGGCTACAATCAGGAATACGCTTTATTACATGGGGAGGCCACTTTGGAAATGGGGTATGAAGCTGGGGGTAGGGCCGCTCACATCCATTTGGTACAATCCAGGGTTTCAACCAGGATGTGATACAGGGAGCTTCGGTGCATGGGTGGTTGGGGTTTGAATAGCCTGCAACAGCTGTAAAGGAAGGGACGTCCGCCTACCTTTGCCAAATTCAAGGAAGCTTTTGCCCTACCTGAGACTGAGCGGTTTAGGTAACTCAGCTGAGACCCTGGGCGTCTCACCCTCTCACGAAACAGGGGGAAACCAGGCCATTGAATGCTCTTGATTTGAATGTCCTCGGGGGAGGGGAATGGGGGGCTCATCTCGGGGGAAGGTCTCACTCATATACAGGCTGTTTGATGTGGGGGGCCCATTTGTATGACTACCATACATGCGGAAGTGGGAGGAATGCTTGGGAGGGGAGATCGATGACGAAGCATGGGTCCTGATATGGGAGTGGATGTACAAATCCCCAAGATGAGTTACTGACAGAGTGCTCTATACATTAAGCTATAGGTGGTTACAGAACACCTGAACGACTCCACCGCATGTACCCTGACTACTTGGCTAATTGTTGGCATGGGTGCTCTGAGGTGGGATCTGTTTCACATGGTCTGACATGTGAGAAGGTGGTTCTTTTCTGGAAGGAAGTGCTGACTAAAATAAAGGACCATCCGTGATTAGAAATGACATTTTCCAGGACCTGGAGGTGGGTCATGAGGTGCATTGGTGAGTCGTCAGGGGGGTTATCTGGGAGACTGGTGGGGAAGAGGGGGGATGGGGTAAGACATTCCATGGGCAACTATGTCTGGGGCACCGACTCCAAGGACAGGTGGAAGGCTGCGCATAGGTTCAGCTGGACAGTATGAAATGCAAGCAGTTTCTTGTGAATTCTGCTTCCTTTCTGTAGTATTCTACGTATGCTGATGTGAGCCATGAGCTTGTGTGGACTCCCAGTCTCGTGAACACTTGCTAGCCATGAGTTCCTATGTATTCCCAGGCTCGTCAGTGTACGTCATGGAACGCTGCAGACGAGTTGAAGACAAACAGATCTGGCAGACCTGAGTCTGGTGGGGCTCACATCTACTCCTCTTCAGTTATATTGTTTTAAGTAATTAAATGCTAATAAAGCCCCATTAAAACCACCGCCTTTTGGCATGATATATATATACGGCCATGCTACAAAGTGGCAACAAGGATTTCTCCCCGATCCCCACCGCTCTGCGTATCCAGTTAACTCCTACCAGTCCTCCTGCTGAGCTGTTCCGTACATCCTGAGAGGTACTCTGTGGCCGTTCTGCTCTACCCTCCCGAGCCAATTTCACACATCTCGACTGGTACTCCATTGCCGCTCCGCTCTGTCCTCCCGAGCATTGCAGCGGCCTTCCTATCTCAGGTAAATCATGATTGTTGCCAATGCGCATGCTGTCATCATATCCGATCATGCGGCACATTAGTCTGTGAAGACAATCACGTTATCAGCTGCAGCCTGCACAATTAAAGGCGACTCGAGCATTTCCTATCGCGCATGCATGTAACTTTCTGAAGGAAGCAAAGCGTTTAAAGTGACATGCGCGCAATGTTCAGAACAAGCAATTAAAGCTTAAAGTGACAGCTCAATTTCGGTGGGCCAGTGTGAAATGATAGATATTGTTGCGAGATAAAGCCAGCTAGCCTATTTATGAACATATTAGCAACCTTCTGCTTTTCATTCATCAATATTACTCCATATTGCAGTCAGAAAAAAAAATGTATTTCTCTTATTATTACACTAAATATTAGTGAAATTTTCAGCAATCGCAGTGTTTTCATAATCTATTCCGTCAAACATAATACCACCATCTTCAAGCTGTACGTATTAATTTCATATTTTTATCCTCACAAATAAAACAAAATAAAAAACGAAAAAAGGAAATAAAACCTGTCTTTCAACAGCATGCCCCCACCCATTTTTTTCTTCCCAGAAGTTGGCCAACCTGCAATACAATGGAGGAGGTGGATCAAATCATTTGAGCATTATGCAGGTGTTGTCTGTGGCCAAAATTACAGTGTAGAGAAGAGGAAATCGTTACTACTACATTGTCTGGGCTCAGCTGGCCAAGAAAAGTTTGAGGACTTGCCAGAACTTCCGGCTATAGGGACATTGACCTAAATGAATATGAACGCACTGTCAAGAAAATAAGCAAACACTACGAAAAAAAAAGCTGAGTACCATATCAGAATGATACAAATTTCGGAAAAGAGTACAGGAGGAAGGAGAAAATGTTGAACAATATATTACGAGCTTGAGAAAATTAGCAAGGACCTGCAATTTTAATGAACAACTTGATGAAAGACTGAGGGATCAGTTCATGTTAGAATGCAGGAGTGCCAAAGTGAGGGAGAAATTATGGTGAGAGGACGACCCACCACTGGATACTGTTCTACGAATAGCCAAGGAAGTGGAACACACAGAGAAGTGTGTCAAAGAGTTAGAAAGTAGGGTTAAGACAGTCGATCTCAAATCTGACACCGTCAAACCAAATGTTACCCCATCGAATACTATCAATACCAATGAATCAGTAGCTCACGTAAGTAGCACGTTGAATAAACAAAGAGTTCCTGGAAGGACACGTAGGCCACCATGGAATTATGAGAAGAACAACAAGACCTCTTTCAGGGAACAAGCTGCAAACAATTCAAGGAAGAGAAGTCCGGATAAACAAAGAAGCTGCCTGAGGAGAAGAAACCAAGGCAGGTGTTTCAGGTGTGATAGTGCTAACTATTGGGCGATGACCCAGACTGTCCTGCTCTAGAAATAATCTGTAGCAAATGCAAAGGAAAAGGATGTTATTCCAGATGTTGTAGAGTCTGAAATACATCCACAAACTGGATAGGAGATGACAATCGCAGTGAAGAGGAAGGAGCAGAATGTGCTTTCATCATAGTAGATGACGAGAATGAAGAAGAAATAGAAAGCCCCAAGGCAACTGTCTGTGTAGATGGAATAAACACACGCATGATGATAGATTCTGGAGCTAAATATACTCTCATGCCACAAAACTTGTGGGACAAAAGCAAACATGAATATTTACATGAAGCCAATATCAACCCCAGAGCATATCGAGGAGTAAAGATTGATATAGTTGGGTGATTCTGGGGCACGTTAAAGTTCAAAGACAAAAAAGCTAATGGGAAGATATATGCCACGAATGTGGGAAGGACAACTTTATTGAGTTGGACGCATCAGAGCAAACTAAAGGTGAAACTAGATCCCAATGCCAGTGAGTCTGTATTGTCAGTAGAGGATGTTACAGTAAATGCAAATGATATGAGTAAAATAATGAGAAAAGTATTTTGAGAAGGAATAGGATGTCTTCAAGGTTATGCTCATGAGATTAAAACGAAGATGGCTAATGTTCCTGTAGCACAGACATTGTGAGGGATACCACTATCTATGAGAGATGAAGTAAGGAAATAAATAAAAACCTTCGAAGATCAAGGAATCATAGAGAGCATTGATGCTAGTGAGTGGGTTTCACCATTGATTGTACTTAGGAAAAAGTCTGGCAAGCTCAGAATATGTGTGGACATGTGTGAGCTAAATAAATGTGTATAGTTTCAGACAGACACCCACTTCCGAACATTCAAGAAATTGTCTCCACGATAGATCCATCAGGATTGTTCTCAGATTTAACATCAGTATACCATCAGGTAAAATTGCATAAAAATTCCAGGAAATGTACGTCATTTATTACACCTGATGGACGATACCAATACAAAAGAATGCCTTTTGGCTTGGTGTCTGCCGTATCTGTGTTTCAGAAAATTATGCACAGACTTTTTGAAGGAGACCAAGGTATTCTATGCTTTCAGGATGATATTTTGATATATGCAAATGAGCAGAAATTGCATAATGAGAGGTTGGAATATGTCTGTAGGAAATTGTACGAAGCAGGAATAACCCTAAGCAAAGACAAATGTAACATAAACAGTTCTGAGATCGAATAGCTTGGTCACTCAATCTTAGCAGAGGGTATACAACTCAAGAAACAGTTTGCTGATGCCATCAAAAGTATGCCTAGACCGAATTCCGGACTTTCATTGGGATGGCAGAATATTATTCTAAATTTATACGGGATTTTGCATTCTACACTGTTCCGTTAATGTAAACTCCTCAAGAGGAAACCTTTTAGTGGAACAGAGAGTGCGAAGAAGAATTTAAATTTGTCAAGTCCACATTGGCCAGAGCCCCAGCTTTGAAAAATTTAGGAGTGATAGGAAAACAGTTATTACCACACATGCCAGCAATCTAGGTTTAGGGGCAGTTGTCACTCAAGAAGCTGATGGGAAAGAAGTTTTAATTGCTTTTGCATTAAGATTACTGAAGGGAGCTGAGAAATCATATTCTGCCATAGAAAAGGAGACTCTAGCCATTAAATGGGCAGCAGAGAAATTTAGAAGTTCACCTGGGGTGTATATGTGGAATTAGGCACAGATCACAAGCCATTGGTTCACATCATCATGGACAAAGGGTTGGAGAAAGTCTCTAATCGTATTAGGAGATGGGTGGTACTGTTGCAAGAATTCAATTGTACAGTACGATATGTTCCAGGAGTAAAAAATACTGCTGCTGATTGTCTGTCCCCTCTCACCACTGTCTCTGAAGCAGGTGATGGAAATGAGAATGACTTGTAAGTAGTTGAGTGTGGAAGCTACATCCATACCACGAAATGTATGGGATGAAGCAGAAACATAAGATAATTTAATAAGACCATTGAAACAGCTCATTAGAAGTCAATGGCCCTCATTACGACCCAGGCGGTAGAGGGTTAGCGGCGCCAGTGGAGCTGCCCGCGCTGTTAACCCTCTACTGCCTCATTACGAGATCTGCTTGCGGGTCCACTAAGGACGTCTGGCAAAACCAGGCGTCCTTAGCGGGACTCGCTAGGAGACCAGGATGCTAACAACGGGCCCGTCATTAACAGGCCCGTTGTTAGCATCCTCCCCATTCCCATTGAGCCCTATGGGGGCTCAAATGGCAATAGGGATGTCCCGGGAAAGGGAATTACCGGGCCCTCCAAGGTCGGAATGGCCCAGTAATTCCCCATTCCAGGAACCCAGACCCAGTACCCAGTATGGGGGTACCCATGCCGCTAAAAGCGGCATGGCTACCTCCATACTCGTAATGAGGCCCAATGTCCTTTGAGGAAGGCAGAGTTTGAAGAATTTGGTCTCATAGATTACTGGAGAGTTGCATATGAGCTAAATGTGCACGGACATTTGATTGAGAGGTGACAAAATAATTGCACCAACAGGTGTGCGTCAGAGACTCATTGATTTTGGCCACGAAGGTCACCAAGGGATAGTGAAAACTAAGCAGAGGATACGGAATGATTTTTGGTGGCCAGGATGTGATCTTCAATTGGAGAGATCAATTTGCAACTGTATCCTTTGCAATGAGAGTGATAAAGTATGTGTGGGTGCGAAGTACCCAATGGTTGTAACAGAAATTCCATAGAAAGCATGGGACGATTTAGATATGGATGGCCTGGGCCCTGTATGCAGTAATGGGAAACAACAATTTTGTTTAGATGTAATTGATTTATTGACCAGGTGGGTGGAGATGCTGACTTGCATCACTGCTAAGACTGTCACCGATTTCCTTTTGGAGATTTGTCAAAGAGAAGGTTTTTCCAAAGAGCATCATGACTGATAATGGCACTCAATTTTGCTCCAAGGTAATGGAGGATTTTTGTATAAGAAATTCTATTGAGCATAAAAGCAGTGCCATTTATCACCCTCAGACAAATTGGGTGGTTGAATGGTTTAATAAAATACTCAAAGAAACTATTACATGGGCTTGGTCGAATGGGTTGGACTGGGAGAAAGAAGTGAGAGAAAAAATTGTTGCACATCGGTTCACTCCACATTCTACAATGGGTTTATCCCCGTTTCAGTTGAGCAGAGGACAGAAGGCAAACACCAGATTGGTACCGTCTTGGATGGGGAAAGAAACCAGTGTGCAAAAGGACTTTGGGTTTGTGTGGGAGAATATTAGAAAAATTCAGTTGAAGAAAAGTCTGATCATGATAGGCGGTTAGCTGTAAGTAGAAGAGATGTTACCCCGACAGTAGGGAAGTTGGAAAGAATCAAACTTCTGCCTGCTTTGAGGAAAGGACCATGCAAATGGTCAAAACCTGTAAAAATAGTTGAAGTGTTCAAGCATGCAGTTAGAATTGAAGATGGAAGAATATGGAATATGGAGAGATTGTGTGGTGAAATCGCATGGTGATGGTGAAAAGGTTGCAAGTGAAGAAGACAAATGCTGATGCTGTCAGTGAGGGAGGAAGTGTGAAGAAGGTATCGAAGACGAAGGGAGTATCAAAATGTTCTTTGCCAAGTGTGAGGAAGGTATCAAGGACAAAGGAAGTGTCGAAATTTTCCTTGCCAGATGTTACCATAGACCTTCCACGCCAGTCAAGATGGGGAAGAGTCAGTCGCAGACCCCGATACATGGAAGATTTTGTGTAAATGTTTTGTTGCGGACCTGTCACATGGAGGTTTCTGTGTTTAGACTTTTAGTTTTTAGTTGTTTTTGTGATTGTTTCATCGCAAAGGAGGGGAGATGTGTAGTATTCTACATATGCTGATGTGAGCCATGAGCTCGTGTGGACTCCCAGTCTCGTGAACACTTGCTAGCCACAAGTTGCTATGTACTTCCAGGCTTGTGTGCGTACGTCGTCATGGAACACTGGAGACGAGTTGAAGATAAACGGATCTGGCAGAGCTGAGTCTGGTGGGGGCTCACATCTACTCCTCTTCAGTTATATTGTTTTAAGTGATTAAATGCTGATAAAGCCCCCTTAAACCCACCACTGTATGGTTTGATATATATACGGACATACTACACTTTCTTGGCATTTAGATTGGCCAGCTCTCATTACCAGGCGTTAATATAAGAAGCAATCCTAATCCAATACCAAAGCAAGCTTTGGAGACTAACTATAGTGATTGATATGGCAGTAGGTCTGTAGCTGTACCAACTGGATTGAGCTATTGATTGCTACTTTGCATAAACATCTGATTAGCTTTGTCTCTTCATTATGTAAGAGGAAAGAAAGCGATTTAGCAGATTGGATGGCGTAACAAAAATGGAACTAGACTAAGTAGGTGGAATATTGTCGTTTGCAGACATCTGTCATTATTGGTGTAGCTGGTAAAAAGAAACGGTGTTAATAAAGAATGTAAGAATTTTTGATCCGTTTATGGGTTGAGCAGCAGCAGCACAGATGCAGGCAACAGAACTAGGTTTTTCATCAAAAGCATTGGGCCCTGTGATCATGTATGTTTTCAAACATGTTCACTCGTCAGTAAGATCCACCCTGCCCTACAAAATAAAATATAGTTGACATTTAGCTATTTAAATACACTAACCTAAACTTTACTGAAAAACATGGAGGCAATGCAGTGTTTTACAGTAGAAATACTGTAATTATACATTATATAACCACCTAATATTTTAGAACTCGGACTGTCTTCAAAATAATTACTTCAGGTTTGCAATTATTTGAAATAGAAAGTTTTTTTCTTTGCTGGCGCTCCCAGAAAGGTCTATCACTTTTAATAGTGGAGGAGATAATTACTGATGCACTTTCTTTCCATTAGCCCTTCTGAATTTGTAGTGAGCAGAGAAAAGAGGCTCATGAGAGCCAGTAGGGCAAAAAGAGGAATGCAGGATGAGCTGCATTTTCATTGCATAGAACAATTTATAGTGCCAGCTGTGCTACACAATTGTCAATTTAATTAGCAAACCTACAAAATTACATAGCAAATTACTATGTAACACTGCTTAATTTTATGCCTTGCACTATGTGCATTGTGCACGTTAAGAATGATTGTACAGCTTCTTTACAAAATGTACACAGACATGTAGGGAATGCACATTACACACTCTTAAAATCGATGTACAGCTTCTAAAGCGTTATATAAACAAAAATAAATACAAATTAATAAATATTCAAAATGTAGAATAATTGGGTAGAGTACGTACATTATGCATGCATATTATAAATATGCAGCTTCTATACCAAATGTACACGGACATGTAGAATATGCACCTTACGCATGCTCAGAATAAATATAAAGCTTCTGTAAAAAATGTACACTGACATGTACATTGCACACACTCCGAATGTACAGCTTGTGTACCAAATGTACACGGACATGTATTGTTTGCATATAACGCACACTCGGAATGAATGTACAGCTTCTATACAAAATGTACACTGACATGTATATGCATGCTCTGAATGTACAGTTTGTGTACAAAATAAGCATACAGCATCTATACGAAAATGTACTTGTAGAGTGTGCGCATTTCACACACTTAAAGAATGTACACCTACTATACAAAATGTACAAGGACATGTAATGTACATTGCACAATTCGAAATATAACCTCTCATTCCATACTACTACAAATCAAAAACAATCAGACCTGTTTGTAGACCTGAAGTTTTTATTGGTTTAACCTTCACTGTTTGTAAAAAAAAAAAAAAAAAAAATTCAAACAAAGAAAATCTTTTTACAAGCAGACTTTGCAGTAAATGTCAAATGTTTCACTGTGCGTCGCAATATTGCACCAAATATGAAGTGTGCTTATGGTTGCATGCACCATTTTACAGAAAGCACTGGTAAATATTTTTTCACAGGCTACCATGGGGGAGTGCATTCCTCTTAACATGGTGCATAAATTCAAGTTTGCAAGCTACTAGCCTGGTGGTAGCAGATCAATTTTTACCATTTCTGCATTATTTCTAGTGTTCACATTCGTGTTTACCGCTTTTGGCTACTAAACGTGGCAGTGACCTAAAATGGCTGTGCCACAAGATTCTTTTCTGGTTCTTAAGCCATATTGCAGTTTGGCCTTCTTCCTGACTTGCCAGGTCAGGATATCCCATAGAAGATCATATGCTTGCCTGCGAATGCTGCTGCTTTTGCAGGGTGTAGTGCTGCCTTTGAGTGTTGCCTCAGAAGGTGGTGGGACTGTCTGGTCCCATTCCACATCCATGGAGCCAGAGAGTGTAGGTGTGGGGCATGAGTGAAAGCATTCGTTTTCCTTGATTGGACAACTACTGGCTGTTGGAATGGTGCAGATCCTTATCATAGGCAGGCTTGGACTTTCTTTCAGGCTGGAGTTTGGATAAGAAGGGGACTCCACTCCTGCAGCAGTTTCTTCAGGTCAGCGTTGGAGCCAAGTATCCCGCGGAGAGGAACAGCTGACTGAAGATCTGAAGAAGACTCCTAAAGAGGACTGGCATCCCTACCTGTGTCTGGCCCCATTATGTCCTTTTACACTACTAGATCTCTGACAACCCGGAGTAGTGCTTCAGCCCCTGGACTAGTGAAACTAGTCTAGATGCCTTCTCGAGGATCCAGCCATCTTGAGCCTTTGGAAGTGTCCCTGGACTACCCGGTGGGCTGACCAGCTCCCTCGGGATACCTTTGCCAGAAGCGTTGTTGTTCCGCGGTTGCACCCTGAACTTCGGTGGTCACCAGCCTTGTGGTACAAGTCACTTCCCTGCAAATGTCCGCATCCCAACATCAAGGGATCCTGGCCTAGATAAGCCTCTTCAACTACGACTCGAAGGACGCCTGCAGGATGCCTGCCGCTGTTTGTGTGCGGTTGCTGTCGCTGGCACTCGCCCCCATGTCCGGTAAAGTGTCCCGAATAGGCCTGCATCAGTAAATTCTGCATTTCTTCATCGCCAGAGGTTGCATCTTACATTAGGACCTGAACGGAAGAATTCTTGCACCTGCAGCTCTTGGAGCACCTCTCAATTGTACCAATGGCGGGAAAGCAAACCTCCTGTGGCCCTTAGTCGACCAATCAAGTCATCTGGGAAAATTGGAGTCAGGGGGTAAGAAAATGCATGGATTTATCAATGTGAGGCTTGGAGATGGATGGATGGAAGGGTATCAATGTGGTTTGTGTGTGCGGCTGGTAAGGAAAGGAGGTGTGTTGTGAAGTGCTTTGCTTTGGATGGATGCTAGTCTGGAATGCATGTGGTCAGAGAGAATGTTGGAAGGTGAGAATGTTGATGTATGAATGAGGGAATGCGAATGTGCTCATGTTTCAACCCAGGATGTTGGAAGATGCAGCTTGGGAGGTGAGAACCAGTGGGTTCAAATTAATGACACTTGATGTAACTGAAATTAAGTAACCTCCAAGTAACCTACCTGGAGCGTCCACCTTCTTGGTTTAATGTGAGTGCCTTTTCTTATATTAAACGTTACTTTCCAGTTTTCAAGTCTAATGGTGCAAATATGCCCCTTCTCTATTATCAACTTACCCAACCACCCACACACCCGCACTCACCAACACCCCTCACACTCGTTAATTCTCCATGATAACTTACACTACCAAATCTCTCACTCTGCCAGTCCTCTGCATACTCTGCTTGTCACACTGCAAGGTCACAGCTCGCACACCTCACTCCCTTCCACACTACCAACCATGCCCCCAACTTAAACAACTTATACTCTCCAGTTCCTACTGCCGTTCAGTCCTGCATTCTTTCTCACTCCCTCTGAATCTCGCATCCTTCCCCCAAACCTTTCTCCCAAACTGCAGCCCACCTCTCCCTCTCTAGCCTGCCTCTACCTCTGTGATTTCTGGCCAGCACTCCGTCCGTTTTCAACCCCCCAAGCCACTTCTCCCTCACTGCTTTCTTGCTCTTCACTCCCCCTCCTCTGGCACACTGCGCCCCTTCATTCCCTGCTCTCCGTTTACCCCTCATGCTGTGACTATTTTAAAAATATTTATAAATGCATAATTTGGGCCAGATTCTGATAGAATGGGGCCACTAAAAATAGTGCAGAGGATGCACTGTTTTGGATGCCCTATTTTTGGAAATTAGCAAGTAACCTTATTCTCAAAGTGACGATGCGCTGGCCAGCCCCCTAGGATATATTTGTTTTCAAGGGCGCTCTCACAACAATGTACTATATGCAGTGCCTTAAGTGGCACTACAAATCGAGCCGGGGCTCATCGAGGGGGCGTGGCCTAACAGCGGGGTCTTGCTGGCCCGTTAGGCCACGCCCCCTCGACGAGCCCCAGCTCAATGGGCTACTGGCACCCCTGCCAGGGAGCCTTTTGTAGAGATTAGCAACCTCTCCCCTATGGGGGAGAGGGTGCTGATCTCAGCTTTTATTTTGTATAGGCTTGCCTGGCAGGGGTCAGTGCCTCGCCTATTCAGCCTTAATGGTGGCGCTGCCCCTCGCCAGCTGGGGAGGGGCAGCGTCACCATTAAGGCTGAAAGGGTGAGGCCACTGGAAGCAGAGGCCTTTTTCCGAAAGACTGAAACTCCCGCGAATCCGCGGGAGCTTCAGTATTTAGAAAGCAAGGCCTCTGCTTCCAGCGGCCTCACGTTTTCTCCATAATGGTGGCGCCGCCCACGGGCATCACTTGATTAAAGGGATGCCGCGTAGGTGCGGCGCCACCATTATGGTTCAAAGGCATTTTTTTCTGAAGCCTGAAGCTCTCGCACACGAGCGAGAGCTTCAGGCTGTAGAAAAAAATGCCTTTCGTGTAGCGGTCGGGGCTGCCAGGGGAGAATAGTGGGCCCCGGCAGGGCCCCGCCTCAAAACGAAATTTCGGAGCATGCCGGGGCCCAGCCCCGGCAGGCCCCGGCCCACTTAAAGCCCTGACTATATGCCACCAGAACCCACTCGGGTGCTAGGAGTCAATTTGACCTTGGCAGTACCTTATTAGGCCTGTCCCTGTAAAATCTGATGTATATATTTTTTTAAATAAAAAAAGCACACATTTCTATCCCTGTTTGAGGGCTGGAAATGCGAGTAAGGCAACAGCGGTTTATAACTCTGATGTTACACTTAAAAAGAAAATGCATTACAGGTTCAGGAAAGAGCCTGTTATGCAATGTGCATCCGCCTGTACCTATTACAAAAGGCGCAGTTTGTTTCCTCACTTTTCTGAGCATTTAAAAGTGCATCCCGTTGATGAATTTGTGATGTGCTTTTACATGTGCAGAAAAGCCCCCTAATTTGCGCAAATGCACAAAGGGGTCAAAAAGGAAACGTGAATGGACTCTTATAAGATGCACCCATTCATATGCCCTTTGGGAATTGGGCTGCTTTGCGCCAAAAACGTTATTTTTTTATTTAAACTGCGGTTTTTGCATAAACTGCCAATGTAGTATTTTTTAAGAAATTGCACATTTTGCAGTATTTTTCGATATTGCAAAATCGTTATAGGCTGGAGGGTCCGATTATTAGGGCATTTAGTGAGCATGGGCCTAGTTTCCATAAGCATTTGGGCATTTTACATGTCATGGGGGGGGGGAGGTTGTACACAGTGAGGAAAAGCAGAGGCACAATGGAGTGGGGAGCTAACCACGGGGATGGGCAGATCATTTGTCAGCAAGCGATCTAAAGGCAACCAGGAGAGGTCTCCGGTTGGGTGCAGAATGAGGGATGTGTGGACCTAGGTGAAGAGGAGGGTCTTGAGCTCCTTCCTTAAATGCAGATGTGAAAGGTAAAGTCTCATGTTATTGGGGAGGAGGTTCCAGAGTCTGGGGGCACAGACAAAAAAGGCCTGTCTTGTACTTCTTTCTGTCAGAACCTGCTGGAAGCAGCCAGTCTTTCCTCCTGAGAATACTGCACTAGTTGATATTAAGCTCACTGGCTGCAGAGGGCTCCAATTAAAAAGCGCGGGGGAGGATTACCACCAGGCAAATAGTACTAATGAGCAGGGTTTTAGGAAGTAAGCAAATATTTAAGAGGAACCTTGGAAATGACAACCACCTCCGAGGTCTTTGAGAGATTCGGTACCTATTAATGTGGGACCTTGTCCAGAGGTAAGTAGTCCATAGATCAGAGGAGCCTGCCGATGACATGTGCCTGAAATGGGGAGAGCCGCGAGTCCGCAAGAGGCTAATCCGAACCTAAGCAAATTGAAGGAGCAGCTGCATTGATCTTTTGCTACTACACAACAGGCAAGGGGCCTGATTCATGGAAGTGTAATGGTGCAATGCCATAGGAAATCGTTCTGTTAATCAGGCCCAAGGTGTTTTTGTGGTGAAGTTCGTGAAACATCTAACCTCATTGAGATATTTAGGTTAGCAGGATGTGTATCCATGCAGGAACTTTTGCAGAAGTATTGTGAAGCATTTGCACCTAGAAAAAGTTTTGTACAGGCGCGTTATAAATGACTTATCTTATAATGAATGTAATAGTGTGCAAAAATGTACACCCATTTTTTAGCATTGAAGGGAACTGAACGGGTACCTGGGCTTTTAAAAAGTATTCTTAGTCCAATTGTAGAACATTGTGTAATGGTGATATCACCATTTCAAAACGCGCTGTAATTGGGCACAGGGTACATCAATAATACTCATATACCTAGAAAATAACTTTAGAATGGTTAAGAGCTTGTGTAAGTTAGGATTTGCACAGTATTACGTTAAGCATAGACATGTAGAAAGCCTTCCGTTCATCGAGGTGAATGGAAGTCTTTTTACTATGCCTGCATTATGTAATTGTTTCCCAACACTGTTACATGCCCCACTTATTCCCCCACGCCCCTGTCCTTTACCCTTACATACATATGCAGGGCACACAGCGTCTCCAACATCACTCTTCCCCTTTCGGGACACTTCTTCTCAGAAATGGGATCGCTATGCACATAGAATTCAATAGGAACTGTGATTTCCACCGTCAGGCATGCCTTCTACATTCAAGGGAAGAAAAGAGTCAACAGAAGCCTAAGCTGTTTCACAGTTGACACTTAACAAAAGAAACAAAATTCAAAAAGGGCAGATGATTTCATTAGTGGGCATTTTGTGGCAGCGCTTGGTCTATGATGGCAGCGCCCATCACATATGGTGACTTACCCAACATATGATGAATTTTGAGGCTACTCTTATCAGATGATGTTAACACATACAAGGCTACAGCTTAGAAATTGTATCTTACTAGGTATATGATGGCATTCTTGGGGGATTACCTGCTATCTAATGACCAATACCAACAGCCAGTTACATTACATGGCAGCAATGATGAGGGTATGTTACATAAGGTGATTTAGCAGGCATATGATGGGATTACTTTGCGTTTGAGGCTACACCTGGTATAATATTGCAGTTTAAGCATATGCGAGGATATACATTACGTGTGGTAACTATTCTTAACATATGATGGCCTAAATGTTTATATGGCATCAGCAAAAAAACGCTGGCTTTGTCAGTGCTTGCCTATTTCTTTTTCCTCAGTGCCTTGTTAATCAGTGATAGGGGTATTGACATCTGTGTTCATGAAGATTCATGGAGTAACAGAAATAGGGTTGTTGTTCTGGTGGTGGGTGAGTCTTCCCTGGACGTACATGAGCCATAGAGAGGGCAAAACTACAGCCACAGCCCGGTGTTCCGTGACCCCAGCCATGTTTGGGGAGGTAGTGTGGTGAGAGATATCTTTGGTTGGCAAACACATAAAGTGCTGCAAGTCCTTGCGAACGTAATGCCAGCCTCTGTTGATGGCACAGTCCTCATAACGTGTAATGGGAAGATCAACTAGAGGAGGCGATCTGCAGCAAATGGGCAGGCAGAGCAGAATTGCAGGGGTCTCGAATGGTGCTGTAAAGCCATTGTCTCCAAGGTAGAAAGGTGTTCCTTTTGGAAGTTTGTGAATCATGTAACCAAAAAACTTTTACGTGTAAGGCTTGTTGTGTAAAACTCTATGAAAGCACTCAGGATTTGTTCTCTTGGCCAAATAAATTAATGGTGTTTTGTGCATGTGAAGAACTTATGGGGCAAGTAAATGTTTGCCTGACCAATAGCTTCCAACATACACGTTTTACTCATGTGCAAAGTAGGCTGTGCAAATCCAAGCAGACGGATATGCAAAGGTCTGAGTCCTGAGCATGCTGCATCTAGTGGCAAGAGCTACACCTAATTAATCATGTCCAATGATTCCGAAATATGTCAGGGATTTTTTCTGGTCTTGTGCAGAAGGAATTTGATCCAGCTAAAATTGCTGGAATGCCCCCTTTGGGGGAGCGACCAAGCCTAATTTACATATGTTCGTTATTCTTCTGTAATAGCATAGCATCTGAAAGCCAATGGCATGGAGGGTTGCCAAGATCAATGGCAGAACCTTCCAGCAGCAAAGGCTTACTTTGCAAGCCTTCAAACTATAAAGATGGTAAGCCATAAGGCCAAGCTTTGGATAGGACAGACGTTTGCCTGCCAGTATTTCCCTTGTTAAGCTAGGTAAGAGGTTGTGTCACCATTATAGAGTATCATTGGTATAAAAGGATGCCCTGTACATCAGGATGAACTCTGGGAGAGAATATATCAACAAAAGGGTGCGGGAGGGTGTTCCTATTTGATCAATATGATTGAATATGTCTTCCTAAATCTGAACAAATGATTGGCAATCAAAAGATCTTGATAAATGTGTACATGGCAACAACTTCAGACCTTGACTCCCCATATACCTTGGCAGCGAGGTATGTTCTTAATTTGGAAGGCATGCTAAATAGCATAGAACTGATGAGGACGAAGATAGTCAGAGATCAGTTGAACCATCATAACTGGTTCTCTTAGAATTAACTAAGCTCAAGCAGTAGAAGAGCAAATCAGAACGTTGCTGGAGCAAAAACAAAACTGAAGTTAATAAAACCACTTGGAAAAATATTGAGAAACAATATAAAAAGGAGATATATGAAGCAAAGAAAGACTACTTCAATCGGCGAAATTGAAAACTGTCAACAATAGCAACAAAAAAATGTAACGCTCACCTGACTCCCACGGGGGCGCTGGCCTGGTTCGCGCTGCTGTGACCTCGTCTAAGGTGATGCGCAGGGTTCGGAAGACGGACTGGACCGGGCCCCAGATCTGGCTTGCCTGACTCGCAGAAGTATCCTTCTGTAGGAGAAAAGGGGGTTAACTGTCTGCGGGGTAATGCAATCGGGCTCCCACTTACCCCTCACACCCTCCTCAAAACCCTTCTGTGCTTCCCCGTAGTGTCTCACCTTAGGGTCTGGAAGGACGAGCTCTCCATCCTGCTTCTGATGCAGGGGCGCGTTGGTATCCAGTTACGTCACTGGATTTTCGGATGGGTGAGAACCAAACTTGCTTGGCTTCCAGGTAAGTTTTTCTATAAGTGGTTCCCCTTGTGTCCATGCATTAATGTTCTAATGCTAGTGTCTTTTTCCCCATAGGGGCCGGGGTACGGAATGCTGGGGAACAGGCACCGACCCGAGGTGAGCGGTGAAATCCTTGTGGAAATCAGGTAAGTCTTTAATGAGTGTTTTGGTAATGTCTTTTCATTCACTCATTAACGCTGATGTCTTTTTCCCCTTAGGGGCCGGGGTCCGAAAATGCCTGGATGCGGCGCGGACCCGAAATGGAAAGGGAATGACCCAACAGGTAAGTCTTGACATGGAGTTTTAGCTTCCCTTTTCCCTTCTTTCTCTCACCTTTGTTCTTGTCTTTTTCTCCCTAGGCGCGGGGGCGCGACTGCGAATCCGGATGGTCGCTGCTGAACATGGAGGCGCCCTGTAAAGGTGAGTAGAATGCGGCGCTGCAGCGATCGATGCGATGTGCTTTTTAAAAATAAATGTCTTCCTTTTCAGGATTGTCGGCGAAATGTCTCTGGGATGCAGATTTAGCAGGTGAGGCCTTTTCCTTCTTCTGTTCTCTTGTTCCTTTCCTTTGCAGGTGATTCAGGATGCTGGCAGGTGTGGCAGAAGTCAAGATGCAGGAGCAGACACGGTGAGTGTCCAGCTGCTAGATGCAGAACAATGCGAAGCACGTGTGGCTGATCGGGTGTGGTTTAAATAGCCTTGGAAGAAGTTCCTAGAATGTGTCCTTCCTCCAATCAGGTTATGTATCCTTCCCCGACCACGCCCGGGTGGTAAATGAGTCCCACAGGTAAAGTAGTTCCTTTCAGGCCTCAAGGAGGCCGGGGTTCTGCAGCATGGTCTGCATCAGGTAAGTGCACCCAAACATTTTCATAATGAGCCTGGCGCCTATGGCGCCAGGACTGACGTTTTCCATGAGCCTGGCGCCATAGGCGCCAGGACGCTGTCCAAAGGGCCCCTATAAGGGGTTGCTGGGACCTTCCCCGGGGACTTGATGTCCGCTTTCGGGGACGCAGGGCCTGAGCCGGCTCCCCGGGAGCGGGCATCGTGACAAAAAAACTCTTCGAAGTCTGGAAAAGTTACATTGAAAATCAGAAATGTTTTCTCCCACAACCAAAGACTGTATGAACATGCAGCACAGCCTTTGCTGATAAAATCACTAAGGCACATGCTAATATTGCCTTGGAATTTGTCTCAGATGTGTCACCTGAGCAAGACTTAGCAAATCTCTTTTTAGTTTCTCGCCTATTCCGATTACTGACATGGAGAACATTTTAAAGAAAAGGCACCTCACATCGTACCCTGGCAACATTATTGCCTCAGAAATGGTTTTAAACAACTTTTTGCACCGTTTCTAACATGCTCTACCAACGCTACTTTCTTCCACAAAACTATCACGGATAGTGTAACGCTCACCTGGTATCCACGGGGACGTCATTCAGCCTGTTCTGACCTCTTACGACCTCAAACCCTTCCCTGGAGGATATTCGACTGGAGACTGGGCGTGAAACACAGGATTGGTAGAGTTTAACTCCCTATTGTCTCTGTGTGCCTGAACCCCTTCTTCCCCGGGGTCCAACCCTTCCCCTTGATCCACAGCTCACCTTGTTTTCTTGGATAGTGTGCTCTCCGTCCTGCTTTCAACGCAGGGGCGTGTTGATTGATGCAAGCTCGTTGCTGCCTAGTTACTTCACTGGCAAGACTCCGACAGGTAAGTATAATGAGTCTTTTGAACAGTTCTCTAACTTCGTTCCTTTCCTTCCTTAGATGATGGCCGGCGTCCAGGGATGGCGGCGTGCTGCTGAGATGAGTAGCGCTGAAGGTGAGTGAGAGCGCGATGCACCCCTTTCGTATTTGTATTGAACTGAGTTCTCTTTCTGTGTCTTTTAGGTGCCGGTTATGAAGAACAAATGCGGTGAGTAAGCGCGGTATGCAGCGTCTCTAGATGTTTCCACGCTAACCTGGAGTGTCTTTTCCCTCTTGCAGATGGATGAGAAGTTCCGGAGGAGTTCCCCCAGAGCGGCTGGGATTCAGGTGAGCATTTAAGCTCGAACAGTATTTAAAAATAAGCCAAGATTTGCAGAATGCTTACTAATGCCTTTTTTCTGTTCTTTTCCCTTTTCCTTAGGAAGCGGCATGCTGGGATGGGAATGACACCGCCGAAGATGCCCGCAGAACAGAAGGAGCGATGAATGATGGGCAGAAGCGCTGCAAGGTAAGGCTGTTCCTAACGGTGTTCTTGTTCTTGCAGGAGCTGGGCGCAGAAGAAAGATGCAGGGCTACTGGAGACCAATCCGAACAGGGTGCGTGTTACGCTGCAGGCGCAGAAAACGCAAAGCATGTTTCTCAGCATGGGCGTGGCTTAAGTAGTGTCTGGGTATCCCAGGTGTCTCTGGGCTGAACCACACCCAAAAGACTAGACTGCACATGCAGTTCTGGGAACCGAAATATGTGGGGGCATCCATCTTGTCCCCATCAATGCACTAAAAGTCCAATCCCCAATGTTATCCTATGGGAGTGAGTGAGTCTGGTGCCACAAGCGCCAAGTCTGACTCCAAGTGGGTCTTTGGAGGGATGGAGAAGCCCTTGAGGGCCATGTAGGTGATCGTGGCCTGGCTCCAGCCTGACATTTTGTAGGGCTGGGGACATGAGGGGCAGGAATCATGACAGCACTCCCCCATACCTACCCCTCCCCCCAAGGCCCTTCTCAAGGTGGCTCTTCTGTCTGGTCCTGGTTTGGTTGGATGGTTTTGATGAAATCGTCTAAGCAAGCGAGGTGCATGGATGTACTCACAAGGCTCCCATGTCCTGTCTTGTGGATCATACCCCTTCCAGTCTACTAAGTAGTACAATTTGGATCTGACGTACTTTGAATCTAGGATGTCCTTGACTATGAATTCTGGCTCCCCGGGGACTACTACTGGCTGCGGTGGCGTTGCTACCCGGGTCCCAGGTTGAACAGGTTTAAGGAGAAACGCGTGGAACATAGGATGAATCTGCATGTTTGACGGCAAAGCTAGTTGGACCGCCACAGGATTTATCATGGAGGTGACGGTGAATGGACCCAGGTATCTTGGACGGAAAGTTCAGGTTCCTTTAAGGGACACGTGTTTAGACGCCAGTCAGACTTTGTCTCCCACTTGGTAGTTGGGGGCCTTTGCTCGGTGTTGATCAGCAAACTTCTTTTGGCGATTCTTAGCTTGAAGTAGGTGTTCAGCTGCCCTTTTAAAGGCTAGAGAAATGGCCGTGTGCAAGGTTTTGACTGCTGGCATTTCCAGGGTTGTAGGAACGTCCAACTCAAAAGTATGTGGGTGCCTGCCATACATGGTATAAAAGGGTGTCTGCCCAGTGCTGGTGTGTAGGGAATTATTATAAGCATATTCAGCTATCCATAATAGGTCGAACCAGCTTCCTTCAGCTTGGTGTAACATGCAACGCAGATACTGCTCGAGTGTCTGATTTGTCCTCCCAGTTTGACCATCCGTTTGGGGATGGTGACTGGTGGATAGCCGGATGTCGATCTGGGCCATAGAGCAGCATTTTCTCCAGAAGTTAGATACGAACTGAGTACCTCGGTCTGAGACCAAAACTGAAGGAAACCCATGGAGCTGTACGATGCCTTCAAGAAATACCTTTGCCAGAGTGAAAGCATTTGGGAGCCCCTTAAGAGGAATGAAATGTGCCATTTTTGAAAATGGGTCCACGACCACAAGAATAGTGTTAAACCCTTGACGGGGTGGTAAGTCAGTAATAAAATCGAGGGACAACGTGTGCCAGGGTGCTGGTGGGATTGCCAATGGTTGTAATAGCCCAGCCGGTTTCTGCATGAATGACTTGTTTTGAGCACACACTCCACAAGATAGGATGAATTGGATAATGTCTTTATGCCACGTGGGACACCAATAATTTTGTTTTACCTTGGCTAGGGCTTTAGCGATTCCGGGGTGGCCCTCGATCGAGGAATCATGATAACCGGACATGACTTGTTCTCGTAGTTCTTGGTTTGGTAAGAATAAACGATTCCTGAAATAGGGCAACCGTTCTTTCATCATGTCATTTCTCCTTTCGCACTCCACGCTTGTAATTGCTCCGGACTCATCAGGTTTTGGATTTCTTCATGTAATTCTTTCTGAGTTATGGTTGCTGTGATTCCTAGGAGCTTGTCACTCGGGATGATTGCTATTGGGTCAGGGGTCTGATACCCTTGCTCTTCCACCCCCATATGGGAAAGGGCATCGGCCTTCCCGTTTTTCACTCCTGGTCGAAATGTAATGATATTCAGCAAAAAAAAACAGCCCAACGTAGTTGTCGTGAGGATTGGGCCTTTGCCGTTTTTAGGTACTGGAGGTTCCGGTGGTCAGTTATTACGGTGATTGTGTGTCTGGTGCCCAGAAGGTAGTGGCGCCATGCCTTAAAGGCTGACTTAATGGCCAGGAGGTCTTTGTCTGTGATAGTGTAATTGAGTTCAGGGGGTGCGAATTTATGCGACCAGAAGGCAACAGGGTGTAACTGGCCCGTTTCGGGGTCCTTTTGTGAGAGGACGGCTCCCATAGCCATGTTTGAGGCGTCCGTTTCCACCAGGTATGGGAGATCAGGGCGAGGGTGGTGTAAGATTAGGGCAGATGTGAATCTTGCTTTGAGTTCCTGGAAAGCCGCCTCGGCTTCTGTTGTCCACTGGAACATTTTGTTCCTTTTCCTTAGTAATGACGTGATGGGATGCACGATTTGCGAAAATCCTGGGATGAACCAGCGGTAGAAGTTTGCAAAACCCAGCATACTTTGAACCCCCTTGAATGAAATTGGGGATGGCAAGTTCAGGATAGCATCTACCTTGTGTACATCCATTCAGATTCCATTCGGGCTGAGAATAAAGCCCAGGAATTCCACCTCGGAGACGTGGAAAGAGCACTTTTCGAGCTTGGCGTAGAGCTGGTGTTGACTGAGTTTCTCCAATACGGATCAGACGTGTTTAACGTGGTCCTGCTTTGATGCGGAATATACTAGGAAATCGTCGATGTACACTAGAGCACCGACATCAATCAATTCCCGCAGGACATCGTTCATGAAGTATTGAAATGCAGCAGGCGCGTTGCAAAGGCCAAAGGGCATTACTTGATATTCGTACAAGCCGTATTTGGTGCGAAAAGCGGTTTTCCATTTGTCCCCCTGTTTTACGCGAACAAGGTGATATGCCCCCCCTCAGGTCTAGTTTTGTGTAGATTTGGGCATCTTTGACTTGATCAAGCAATTCAGGGATCAGTGGCAGGGGGTAGTGGTTTTTTACGGTAATCTGGTTCAGTGTGCGATAGTCGATGCACGTTCTCAAGTCCCCCTCCTTTTTCCCTTTTTCGGTACGAAGAATAGAGGACTGGCTGCTGGAGACTTCGAGGGACGGATGAACCCGTTGGCCAGGTATTGGTCAAGATAGGCCTTCAGGTGCTGGTTTTCTGGTTCCGTGAGTGCGTAAATTCGCCCACAAGGGATTTGTGTGCTGGGTATCAGGTCGATTTGGCAATCGTATGGTCTATGCGGTGGCAGGGTATTAGCCTGTTTTTTCTGAAAGACTTCTTGAAAGTCCTGGTATTCACTTGGTAGAGTGCCGATTGCCACAGTGGCAAGCGTGGAGGTTCTGGTGTCTATTGGTTGTTTCTCTTGGCGATAACATGTGTGGGCGCAAGTCTCGGGAAAGGCCAATTCTTTTGCTCGCCAATTGATTCGAGGATTGTGAGCTACCAACCATGGCATTTCCAAAATCAACCGGAACTGTGGTGCCTTAATGAGGTCGAAAACGATAAAGATTCTTGGTGTCCATCCTGGCACAGAAGGGTTAAAGCTGCAGTGCATTTGGATACTGGACCAGAAGCTATTTCTCCAGCATGGGGTCTGGCATGGATTCACATGCTCATGGATATTCCCCATCGTCAGGCTGGGAATCCTCGGTAAAGAAAAAATCAGTATCAGTTTCGTTTCTGATCTGTCTTTCGTAGTAGTAAACCATCACTGATCTCTGCGTCATACTGACCACAGCCAATGACTGCCCTCTACCTATGCCCCGCCTCTGGCAGCCATCTTCAGATTTTTACCGCACGTTCAAGTGTTGGGATCCTCGTGCTATTGCTCTCGAGCGTTAGTGCTTTTTTCATGTTTTTTCTCAGAAAGATTTCTCTTTTTTCGGTCAAAAGAGCCTCAAGCTCCACCGTTTCTTCATCCGATTAACGGGGACCCGTGTCGGATTCGTCTACGCCCCTCAAGGGTGAAGATTTCGTCGAGCCACACTTTTGGAGGACTCCAGAAGTTTCTCAGGCCCATCTCGGACATGGCCCAGGAGAAGGGAAGCTCGACGCCCGGAAAGCTGTTCAGGGTCTGCCCTGGATGCCAGCTTCAGAATGTCTTTAAGGAGGACGAACACTCCCTTTGCCTTTACTGCCTACATGAGGACAAGACGCATGTGGAGAAGGACTGTGCGTTTTGCGGCAATATGTCGGAACGGACCATGAAGGACCGCCATCAACGTCTCGCCAACTGGCTGGAAGGAAAGAGCCCGTCAGGCGAGAAGAAGAAGTCCGAGCGGTCTTCTAAGACCTTTGAGGGCGCCCCGGCGACAGGGGTCCAACAGAGGGCCAAGCACCGCGAGTCCGCTGGCACCGGGAGCGCGGAACGGTCGGGCTCTACGGGCGCCAGGCAGGGCGCATCCTCCCCGGCGCCATCAACCACGAGCCAACGCTCTGGCTCGGGTAAGAGGAAGGCCGAGCACCCGGCGAAGCTCCTGGAGAGACCCCGGTCGAGCTCGAAGGCCCCATCGGAGGGGGAGCGAGGCGGTGACCCTCCCCCCAAGGAGAAGGCGGTGAGTGCACCTAAGGTGGTGAAAGCCTTAATCCACCCGGCCAAGGCCTCTATCGAGACAGTCGCGCGGCCCTGGCTCAGCCTGTGGTGGCTACACCAGTGGTGGCGACCTCAGGGCCCAGAGTCTCCCTGCCGATGCGGAGGGAGTCCTCTTTCATGCCCATCGACAGGACCCCCGTGAAACCTCCGACGGAGAAGAAAAAGGGGGGGCAGGAGGTCGTCGTGGATTCGGCCTCAACCTCTGAGGAGGAGCTGATCGAAGTCTTAAGCCACGGCGTTGGCGTGGAAGAAGACCAGCCTGTCGGGAGGGACCCCGACGTAGGAGACGACGAGAACGTCGAGGGTGCCGACGGGGCTCCTGACCGCCCGTCGGACTCCCCTCAACCAGTGCTGCAAGACAACTTGGTGGCCATTTTGTTGGCTATACAGTCCTTATGCTAGGAGATGAGGACGAGACTGCAGTTACCACCAACGGAGGAACCGCTCCCGACGGGGCACCCGGAGCAAGGCCCTTCTGGGAGCCCTCCCCCTAAGAGAAGAAGGATTCATCCTCCACCTCCTTTTCAGCCATCGCGCCCTGTTCAGCCCTCCTCCCCGTCCACGACACGTGGGGATGATACGGGGACTGACACGGCCGTGACGGGTACAGACGACGAGGTTTACAACGAGGATCTCCCATCGTCACCTCCCACCCGGGCTTCCCCGCCCGACGAGATTGGATCGTTTCACTCCATGATCTCCAGGGCATCCGAGCTTTTCCAGCTCTGCCCGGAAGAGAAGAAGAAAGGAGGTTTCCTTTATCAACGGCGCAAGGCCAAGAGGAAGACGGTCCTCGCTGTACCTCTACTTGACGATATTTGGGATGAGGGCCTCGCCCTCCTCAAGAACCCATCCACGACGCCAGCTAGAAGGGATCGGTACGAGAAGAAGTACCGGGTCCCGGACGCGGCCCCCTTGTGCCTTCGGGCACAGCCGAACCCGGACTCGGTCGTCTCCGCGGCGCGGGGGGGGGCGCGGCCTCTACCTCGACCTCCCCGCCAGACGGCGAGGGAAAGAAATTAGACACAATGGGACGCAGAGTCATCTCGTCGGCAGTGACGACGATTAAGGCGGCCAACGCCTTGGCTATCGTAGCCCGCTACGACAGGGAGTTGTGGTACAATCTGGCCCCCCTGCTGGACTTCCTACCAGACGACAAGAGGGCGGAAGCCCTAGAGATCTTGCAGGAAGGAGAGGTGGCGTCGGACCACGCCATTACGATTGCGACGGACATCGCTGACATTGGATTTCGCCACTTGGGCAACGGCGTGTGCCTTAGGCGGCGTGGATGGCTCAAGGCTACTGACTTCCGTCAGGACGAGCAGACCACAGTCTTGGACATGCCGTTCGACGGAAACAACCTGTTTGGGAAAACAGTGGACGATTCCCTGCAAGCCATCAAGGTGGACACGGAGACGGCCCGGGCTCTTGGGGTTCTCCAGCAACGGCGGCCGCCCTTTCGGAGCGGCGGAGGCAAACAGGGTGCCTCCAAAGGTTCCAGCGGCGGATTTTCCACCTACCGTCAAGCGGCCCGTTCGTCATCACAGGAAGCTTACAGGGGACGAGGCAAGTCAGGCGGACCCCGCCGTCGTCGCCAAGGACAAGGCGGCAAAGCCTCGTCGAAGCAGGACTGAACCAGCCGTGGGGTCGGGCCCCCACCGAAGCATCCCGGTGGGAGGCCGGCTGGCGAGCTTCGTCAGCATGTGGGAGTCCATCTCCACCGACCGTTGGGTGCTGGACACCCTAGCTCAGGGTCACACGCTCGAGTTTCTAAAGAGGTGCCCGCGTGTCCCCCCTGTGGCCAGGAAAGAACATCACGTCCCTCAACTTCTCTCGGAAGTAAAGGCGATGCTCAAGAAGGGCGCCATCGAGCTCGTCCCAAAGAGGCTTCGGGGCTCCGGAGTTTACTCAAGATACTTCCTCGTGAAGAAGAAGACGGGAGGATGGCGTCCCATCCTGGACCTACGACGACTGAACAAATTCATCAAGGCACAGAAGTTCCGGATGGTCACCCTCCAACACGTCCTGGGTCAACTGGAGGAGGGCGATTTCCTGTCGTCATCGGATTTGGAGGATGCCTACTTCCATATTCCCATCCTAAAGGGACACCGAAAGTTTCTCAGGTTCGTGGTCCAAGGGCGTCACTACCAGTTCAAAGCCCTTCCCTTCGGATTGAGGTTGGCACCCAGGGTGTTCACCAAGTGCCTCGCACCGGTGGCGGCGCAGCTGCGCCGAGAGGGGATCCACGTCTACCCCTACCTGGATGACTGGCTCATCCGAGCAAAGACGAAGGAGCTCGCCGTGGAGCACACGGCAAGGACCGTCCAACTACTCACGGACCTGGGATTCTCCATAAACTACGCCAAGTCCCACCTGATGCCCGCGCAAGACGCACTGTTTCTGGGAGCGAAGCTCGACACAGTGTCGCTTCTGGCCTCTCCGTCGGAGGAAAGGACGAGGGCCATCTTGGGCAAGGTGCAGCGGATGCTGGCCGCGGACGCGGCCAGGGTGTGGTCCATCAAGTCCCTCCTCGGAATGATGTCTTCTTGCATTTATCTCATCCGCCTGTGCAGGCTCCGGATGCGCCCGTTGCAGGAGTTCCTGGACGCGCGTTGGATCCAGACGACGGGCAGCTTCGAGGAGAGGATCACACTAGACGAGAGTTTCCGACGAGCGATCCGGTTGTGGGGCACCCGCGCGCATCTGACGGCGGGCATGGACTTCCAGACCCCCGGCCACCAGGAGACAGTGACCACGGATGCCTCCCTGGAAGGGTGGGGAGCGTACACCGAAAATCTGCACGTGAGAGGCCTTTGGCTTCCGACTGAGAAGTCCCTCCATATCAACGTCCTGGAGCTCTGTGCAGTGTTTTGGGCCCTCAGGTCCTTTCTTCCATCCCTCAAGGGCAAGGTGGTGAGAATCTTCACCGACAACACCACCACCATGTTCTACATCAGGAAGCAGGGCGGTACCAGATCCCCAGCCCTGTCCAAGGAGGCGCAGGATCTGTGGCATTGGGCCGTCGCCCAAGGGATGTTTCTGTTGCCGTTTCATCTGGCAGGGATAAAAAACACCATCACCGACTCGCTCAGCAGAGAGCTGCGCTCGTGCCACAAGTGGGAACTACGACAGGATCTAGTGGACCGCCTCTTCCGATGGTGGGGCACTCCCCAGATCGATCTGTTCGCGACGGCGACGAACTCCAAGTGCCGGAGGTTCGCCAGCAGGTTTCCCCAGCCGAGGAGCATGGGCGATGCTTTCTCGTTCCCCTGGGAGGGCCTGTTTCTATACACGTTCCCTCCACTGCCATTGCTGATCCGGCTCATCAACCAGCTCAAGAGGTCACGGTGCAGGATGATCCTCGTCGCACCTGCGTGGCCGAGGCAGATATGGTTCCCGGACCTTCTGGACTTGTCAGCGTCCCCGTCGATCAAGCTGCCGGTGGACGCGGATCTTCTCTCCAGGGAAGGAGGCGCCATCCTCCATCACGACCCGAAGTCGCTGAACTTGCAGGCCTGGCTCCTGCAGAATTAGAGTTTGGAGGATACGACATACCGGCCGACTGCAGAGAGGTTCTTGCAAAGGCCAGGGCGTCCTCGACTCTTAAATGCTATGGACACAAATGGAAGAGGTTCTCTGTCTGGTGCCACGCACAGATTATTAACCCTCTACGGATTACGGCTCCCCAGGTACTGCCGTACCTTCTGACGCTGGCCAAGGCTGGACTGGCGCACGCGTCCATCAAGATTCATCTTGCTGCGATCTCCCAATACACCAGAACCACGGGGCGGACGTCTTTGTGGTCTCATCGTCTGGTGAAAGAATTCATGAAGGGACTGTTCAGATCGTTCCCGCCGGTGAAGGCTCCCGCCCCGGCGTGGGAGCTCAACGTGGTGCTGACCAAGCTCATGGGACCTCCGTTCGAGCCTCTGCACTCGGCTCCGTTTAAGTTCTTGTCGTGGAAAACAGCGTTTCTTGTGGCCATCACCTCCGCACAAAGAGTGGGAGAGATCCAGGCCCTTTCCTGCAAGCCCCCGTACTTGACTTTTCACGACACGAGGGTAGTGCTCAGGACGCACCCCTCCTTCATGCCCAAGGTGCCGTCGGACTTCCACCTCAACGAACCCTTGGTGTTGCCTGTTTTCTTCCCTTCGCTTTTGTCGCCGGCCGAAAGGACTTTGCACTCGCTGGATGTGGCTAGAGCGCTGAAGTTCTAAGTGGACCGCACGAAGTGTTTTCGGAAGACGTCACAACTTTTTATGAACTTTGGACCTGTCAATCAGGGGAAGGCTCTCTCAAAGGCCTCCATTTCCAGATGGCTCTCCGGCTGTAACATGTACTGTCATCGGTTGGAAAACCGACCGCTGCCTGGCCGTCCGAGAGCCCATTCCACCAGAGCGATCGCAGCTACCACGGCGTTCCTATCTGGTGTGCCCTTGCTGGACATCTGCAGGGCTGCTACATGGAGGTCGACGCACACCTTCACGAAATTCTACTGCGTCGAGTGAGGAGGTAAGAATTGCTTAATGTTGAGTTTGATGTAATGCTTAATGTTGAGCCTTTACCACCTCCCGTGGTTGTGCATGTGTGTACTGCTATGTATTCTTTATTCATGAGCATGTGAATCCATGCCAGACCCCATGCTGGAGAAGGAACAAGTTACTTACCTGTAACTGTTGTTCTCCAGCATGGGCCTGGGATAGATTCATATGCGAACCCTCCCGCCTACCCCTCTGCGGCTCTTCACTTGGTCATACTGCCACTTCACGTGCTACCAAATCTGAAGATGGCTGCCAGAGGCGGGGCTTAGGTAGATGGCTGTGGTCAGTATGACGCAAAGATCAGTGGTTACTACTATGAAAGACAGATCAGAAACGAAACTGATACTGATTTTTTCTTTACCAAGGATTCCCAGCCTGATGACGGGGAATATTCATGAGCATGTGAATCCATGCCAGACCCATGCTGGAGAACAACAGTCACAGGTAAGTAACTTGTTCCTTCCATGCCGTCGACAGTGGTAACAGTGTCGGTGGTTGATTTAGGGCATAACAGAAGCCCCATCTTTGCCGCAGGATCCTGGTCGATGTAATTCCCAACGGCTCCACTGTCTATGTACGCTCTTACTGCGTGCATCCGAGATGGTTGTTGGTGATTGATCAAGACCACAGATAGTGCAAAATGGGAGGACTGTTGTTCACTTTCTTCGCTCGACAAGTGGGCCCTTACACTCGCCGGGCTGGAGAGTTTTCTGATTCCTTGATGGTATCTTCCTTGTCCGTGGCCCCTACTGGCCATTCTGCTATTGAACGTGGCTATGTATGTTAATAGGTCTTGATTCCCTTGGCGTAGGGACAGAAGTTTGTTGTCTAATGCCTGCCCATGAGTACGACGGGCAAACAGCTTTTCCATCTCCTGCTGAAAGCCCCTGAAGTCATGCAGCGAAGGATCGTCTTGGGCCACTCGGGTAGGATAGCACAAAAGCGACCCGTGATTGGTCATTCGGTAAAGGCCCCTGGCCTACAAAGGAAGTGCAGGCGGCACTGGGTCATGAACGTTGCAAACCTCTTGGGATCCCCATAAATCGTTCGGCGGGGCCAAGGGAACTGCCGCAGGAAGGGTTATCTGAAAGGGATTGGCTGATGGCGCTGGCATCGAGGGCACGCTTCCCGGCAATGGTGCATGCCCTGCTTGTGACTGGAGAAGTTGCCGGCTTAAATCATCAGTGCGTTCTTTGGCTACTATCAGCTCTCTCCTCAGGATGTTGGTCTCCTGCCTGGCTGCATGTACTTCGGAACGTAGCTGCCCCAACATGTGGGCTAACTGGTAGTTTTCTGATGTCTCCATGACGCCCAGGTGGATTTTGATGTGAGGCTTTGCGTTCTGTAACGCTCACCTGGTATCCACGGGGACATCACTCCGCCTGTTCTGACCACTTGCGACCTCAAACCCTTCCCTGGAGGATATTCGACTGGAGACTGGGCGTGAAACACAGGATTGGTAGAGTTTAACTCCCTATTGTCTCTGTGTGCCTGAACCCCTTCTTCCCCAGGTTTCAACCCTTCCCCTTGATCCACAGCTCACCTTGTTTTCTTGGATAGTGTGCTCTCCGTCCTGCTTTCAGCGCAGGGGCGCGTTGATTGATGCAAGCTCGTTGCTGCCTAGTTACTTCACTGGCAAGAGTCCGACAGGTAAGTATAATGAGTCTTTTGAACAGTTCTCTAACTACGTTCCTTTCCTTCCTTAGATGATGGGCGGCGTCCGGGGATGGCGGCGTGCTGCTGAGATGAGTAGTGCTGAAGGTGAGTGAGCGCGCGATGCACCCTTTTCGTATTTGTATTGAACTGAGTTCTCTTTCTGTGTCTTTTAGGTGCCGCAACGTTTTCAGCGTGGATGCCGGTTATGAAGAACAAATGCGGTGAGTAAGCGCGGTATGCAGCGTCTCTAGATGTTTCCACGCTAACCTGGAGTGTCTTTTCCCTCTTGCAGGTGGATGAGAAGTTCCAGAGACAGAGTTCCCCCAGAGCAGCTGGGATTCAGGTAAGCATTTGAAGCTCGAACAGTATTTAAAAATAAGCGAAGATTTGCATAATGCTTACTAATGCCTTTTTTCTGTTCTTTTCCCTTTTCCTTAGGAAGCAGCGTGCCGGGATGGGAATGACACCGCCGAAGATGCCCGCAGAACAGAAGGAGCTATGAATGATGGGCAGAAGCGCTGCAAGGTAAGGCTGTTCCTAACGGTGTTCTTGTTCTTGCAGGAGCTGAGCGCAGAAGAAAGATGCAGGCCTACTGGAGACCGATCTGAACACGGTGAGTGTCACGCTGCAGGTGCAGAAAACGCAAAGCATGTTTCTCAGCCTGGGCGTGGCTTAAATAGTGTCTGGGTATCCCAGGTGACTGGGCTGAAACACACCCAAAAGACTAGACTGCACATGCAGTTCTGGGAACCGAAATATGCGGGGGCATCCATCTTGTCCCCATCAATGCACTACAAGTCCAATCCCCAATGTTATCCTATGGGAGTGAGTGAGTCTGGTGCCACAAGCGCCAAGTCTGACTCCAAGTGGGTCTTTGGAGGGATGGAGAAGCCCTTGAGGGCCATGTAGGTGATCGTGGCCTGGCTCCAGCCTGACATCTTGGAGGGCTGGGGACATGATGGGCAGGAATCATGGCAGATAGTCATAAGAAAGTAGCTGTTAGACCATTATTTAAAAAAGCAGGACAAGGCCGTAAAGATGCCAACCATTTTAGACCATTCACTAATGTTCCATTTCTTTTTTTAAATTGTAGATAAAATAGCTACTTTCCAGCTACAAGACCTCCTGGTTCAGGCTGATATATTGCACCCCAGACAGTCTGGATTCAGATCTAATCATAGAACTGAAAGTGCGTTACTAGACCTCTAGACACAGATGTTGGATTTTGTAGTTGGGAGTAAAACAGGGCTGTTGATGCTGCTGGATCTTTCGGCAGCTTTTGATCTTCTTGACCTCAAAAAGCTCCTCACTACAGTATCTTCTGTGGGGCAATGTTCAACTGCGACCATTGAAAGGATTCAGGATTGAATGGATTGAGGCCTTTCTCTCTAACAGATTGTCCACAGTTTGCTGGGGACAAACCTCCATATACTTGTGGAGTCCCCTAGGGTGCCTTCCTGTCCCCAGCACTCTTTAACATGTATGTGCGCCCTTTATGTAACATCCTGGAAAAGATGGGGGTAAGATTCACAAACTATGCTGACGATACGCAGCTTTTGTTTGAGTTAAGTGGCGACAATGCTAAGGACTCAAGGAAAATACAGGACACCTACAAGTTGGTTGAAGACTAGATGACTGCCAATTGCCTCTATCTTAACAGTGCAAACACTGATATTTGGATCCCCTCAGACTAAAATGAAATTGGACCCATGTTTTGACAATTTCCTAATTGATGTTCATCATATCAATACACAAGATAATGTCAATAATTTAGGTGTGATACCGGACTGCTCGTTTGCTGCGGATGCCCAGGTGGACAGCGTAATTAAAAAATCTCAGTATCCCCTTAAACTGTTGAGACATGTGGAACCATATGTCACAAGCAAACACTTTGAAACGTTAGTGCGGGCCATTATAATGGCCAGGCTAGACTACTGCAATGCGCTCCCGAGTGGAGCTAATGAGAATAATATCAAGAAATTGCAAGTACTTCAAAATGAGGCAGTGGAGATTATTAAGAATATCCCTAAAAGAGAGCCTATTATTCTAACCAGGAGGGAGCTTCACTGGCTGCCAGTTGCATCATAGATCCTTTTTAAGATCACTACTCTAACACATAAATATTTACTTGGTTCGGCCCCTGTACACCTTAAGACAAGTCTGAACCTGCAACATTAGAGAAGGACAACCAGATCTACTGACGCCTTTCGGCTAATATGCTCAAAGGTAAAGGGAACAAGAGGTAAAGGACATTCCCTCCCTGTCCATGCTACACATGCCTGGATTGGATTACCAGTCGATTTGTACAAAGAGAAATGTCTTCTTACTTTTCACAAACGACTTAAAACACTTTTTTTCAATTAATTATTTCTCCCCGTGATGTAACATCAGCGGAACGGTTTGTCTCATTGTTGTTGGTCTTTGATGTGCGCTCTGATGCATTTGGTCTGTGGAGCGTGATAAATCTATAAATAAAATAAAATAAGATGCATGTACATTATTTCTGTTTGTAATTCATTAATCTATTAGCTGTGAAGTTAATTACAGCCATTAAACAATTCAAAAAAATTTAGCCTATGGATCATACCGATTTAAGTGTAGATATTTAGAAAAAATGAAAAGATGATTGGCTGAAATAAATAACTAAAAGAAGTGAGGAGACAGTTTGTTGTAGATAGCATTTTGTGAAAAGATGAAAGTGGCTAATCTAAACAAAGACATGATACATCAAATAAATAAGAAGTTAAACGATGAGTAGTGAAACCTTTGCTGTTGTGTACAGTTGAGCTGTTTGTATAGCTAGTTTAGGTTCCTTCAGCTTTTTGAACTTTGACGCCTGATTTAGGGATACACAGTTCCTCTCCTCCTTGCAGAAATCCAGCCAACCGCATCTGAAATAAGATTCCATCCCTCTCCACCCCTGCCAGGAAACCTCTAAATACAAAAAAGATAATATTATAGTGTGCATTTGCATGTTATTCCCAAGTTTCCTCCCCCTTAGGAGTAGGGGCTTTTCTAGACTGGCATATAGCAATCTTGAGAAATCCATCTTTGTGTCTGTGTGACCTTTTGTCCCATTATCTCTTGAGTGACCTGTTCTGGCGACTTTGCCCCATTTATAGCTGCTGTACTGGGAGCAGGAAACTCTCACATTTCAAAGGAGAGCTCTCCAAGAAAAGCAAAGATCTCTCAGCCTAGCATCCACCCCTTGCCTTGTGCAAAGACACAACTGCATGAATGCTGCATGCTCTTGATAGGGGCAACATGAAGAGGACCCCCCTGTAGCATTTGTTCTGTGTTGCACATGCTACAAGGTAAGCCTAAAACACATTTGACTTGCTCATGGCACCTTGCAGTGTGAGACCTCTGCAAATGTGACCTTGGGCAGCAGCTGTAAAACCTGCAAGCTCGTCTTTCACTAGCCCACTAAAGGTCCAGAATGTCTCCAAATTGAGCAGTTACAGTAAATTCATTGTGTCTGGTCCCTGCAACCACCTCCAGCACACAAATCACTTTAGGCACATCAACCATCATTGCAGAGGTTGCACCTGATGTATGAAGGCGTCCTGCAGTGTTTTGTGCTGATAGTAATCTGCATCATCGTAGCCACTGGGTTTTTATTTTGTTTGCATTCGAGGACCCCCAACTTTGAGCATGGACCCGTTGTTGGAATCCTATGAACGCTGTGCCTGAAAACACCAGTACCTTTACACTACAACAGGACTGGGTTGGGGGGGCGTGGCCAACCGCCATGTGAGTAAGCCGCGCTTCGTTGCATCTCCGCTGATGCGTCCATCATATTGCCTACAATCTGCATCTTACCTGAAGTAAACTATAACTGCAACCCAGGGATCGCCTCAGTACCGTCTGCTGACCTTCCGACGGTAGTCCGAGACCTGTGCGCGCTTCCAACGAGGAGAAACGCCGTGGTGAAGGTGGAAGGTGCGCGCCTGAAAATGGCGGCTGCCTGCTGACGGCGGAGGAGACGAGCGCCGCAGAGCGGAACAGGAGGCTTGCCCCCGGCTGCGGCTGACCGGGGAAAGGAAAGCGGACAGCTGACCTTGCCGCCCGGCGGGCACGCAGCGCTGCGACCGGCGGCTGAAGACTGTGTCCGCCTCAGAGTGCCTCCCCGGCGCGTGGCCTGCAGCGCCGACGGCGGAGGCACACATCAAAGGCCTGGACCCGAAGATCGGGTGCGCCTGTGGGCGGCACCACACTGCGAGGTACGGAGTGGAAGTGGGGTTGGGGGGACATAATCAACTCGTGACCGGCCCAACTGAGAGAGCCCACAGCCCCCCTGCTAAGCGGACCGGCATAGGCCCACGACACCACCCTGGGGAGGGGCCGTACCCACTGCCGGCTGGGCTCGAGGCCGCGGTGCTGGTCGTGGGGGCAAGATTTGAGCTCCGGCATCAGGGGCCCGCCTGGACCGCAGCCCCCTCTGGCACTCCGGGGTTGCCGCTCACCGGTGCCCTCACAAAGACCACTGCAATAAGCCTGCTAAGCACCACGGCGCACACACTAGCACTGAACGGAACTGCATGGCCACGCGCTCTGGGGCAACGTGAAAGAGCCACGCCACGGTGCACACTCCCGACCCCAACTCCAGAACCACTGGCAACCATTGCAAGCTCGCCAGCACAAAGAGATGTCCGTAAAAGGCCCAAGGAACAAGAACAGGCAGACAACAATGGAGGCCTTTGCAGCCACAGGTGCCACCAAGCCGGACGCGGCAATCACGACCTCGGCGGCTGCGGAAGAGGGGCCCCCCGAACCCGCAAACTCGCAACTACTTGAAGCCATCTTGGCGCTCCAAAAAACCATGGAGGGCAAAATAGATGCCGTGGCCATTGATTTGAACCTGCTGAGACAAGACGTGCGCTCCATCGCAGGCAGAACAGAAGCATTAGAGTCTCAGGTAAAGGAAAACACTGAAGCCAAAACCCACCTCTTGAGAGAGGTAGACGCCCTAGCCCAAAAAGTAAAGAACCTCGAAGACAGGGCGGTCGAGGCGGAAGGGCGGGCGGGCCGCAACAACATCAGGATCATTGGACTGCCGGAGGGAACAGAAGGAAATGACCCCACAAACTTCGTTGAGAACCTGCTGCTGCAGGGGGTCGGAGCCGGGAAATTGTCTCAGGGGTTCACCATTGAAAGGGCGCATCGATCTCTCACTAAACGCCCACCACCTGGGAATCCGCCAAGGCCGATAATTGCCAAAGTCCTCAATTATAAAGATAGACTATCCTAGCCCACTCACGGACTGGTGGCTGCATAGAATTTGACTCCGCCAAAATCGCAATCTACCCGGACTATACCCTCCATGTTCAGAGGAGTAGAGCTCAATACGCCCACATAAAGGCTAGATTGAAAGATGCAGGCTTGCGATACATGCTACTGTACCCGGCCAGACTAAAGGTCATCCGAAACAATAGACCGCACCTCTTTGAATCAGCGGCAGAAATAAACGAATGGATGGATAGGGAGCAGATTCCTGACATAGACGGAAGGCAACGGAAAACACGAGAAATGGCACCCCCAGGGAAGCCAAATGAAACCACCTTATTAGAAAGCACATGAAGTAACCTCAACTCGCAGATTGTGGCACCATTGAGTGTCTTGGAGCTGGCCGAATGGCACCGCTTGGTATCGGACACTACCAAGGGGATTGTCCCGCACCCCCGAATCTCTTTGGGTGACTAACCCGCCCGTAGGGCACCAAGAGACCGTAGGAAACGGGGATGTCAGAACGGGGGGAACCCCGCTAGACTAGTTCTGTTAGCGGCTAGCGCCAAGTTTACTGTTCATAGGGATGGGAACCCGCCTGTTGAAATCCCGTCTCAGTTAGTTAAAGGGGAAGTCCTGGACCACCTTGATCACTACACACCACCAATCCAATCTAGAGCCAGCAGGGGCTCCTGCCAGAACAAGCGACTGCACCGCATACGGATAGGCCAGAGGGCGACGCTACTACACAGCCCGCCCGCATACCCACACATACGTCACACTCATGAATAACGTAGTCAAAGTCATGTCATGGAACGTCAGGGGCCTGAACAGCTACATTAAACAGCACAGAGTCCACACCTTCCTTAAACGCCACAAGATAGGAATTGCCTTATTACAGGAGACCCATCTGAATGCACAAAAGCTAGCAGCATTGGCTAAGAGTTGGAGAGGAACCCTGATAGGAACCACGTATTCCAACTACGCACGTGGAGTACTGTTATGGCTCACCCCCTCCATTCCCATCAACGTAACATACACTAACATCGATAACGAAGGTAGGATGGCCTTGCTTAGAGGCACCATTGAAGGCAGAGAACTCTGCCTGGTGAACACATATGCCCCCAACCACGACGCGACGGTCTTCTTCCGTTCGTTATACACCCGGCTCAGTCCGGACAGAGACGGCATGCTAATATGGGGTGGGGATCACAACTGCACCCTAGATCCACGCATGGACAGATCGGATAGTAAACATATTCGCCCCTCCCCTCCCGCTAAAATATTGAAAGCCATCTTACAACAATACGCCCTACAAGACCTCTAGAGGGCTCACCACCCAGAGGGCAGAGTCTTCTCCTTTTACTCACCCCCACACGCGGTACACACTAGAATTGACAGTTTACTGGTGAGCGAGGAACACTTAGACACATTTGAGGACACGCAATATCTGGTCAGAGTGCTATCAGATCATTCCCCCATAGTTATCTCTTGGACAATAATGGCACCCCGACCCCCCCATACCCACATGGAGACTCAGAGGCGAAGCACTGTTGGATAAGGCATTCCAAGAACAGATTAGACAATGCACGGCGAACTATTGGCAGACGAACATGGACAGTGTCCAGCACGTCAGCACGGCATGGGAAGCATACAAAGTAGTGATCAGAGGGGAAATGATAGCCATCACAGGGGGAGCCCAAAAATCCATCACAGCGAAGTTAGCAAGTGCTGAAGAAGAGCTGAAGCAATTAGAATCCATAGCCTCCTCAGACCCAGCCCACGTACGCAAAATAATCAAATTAAAGAAGGCTTGCCTACAACACTGGGAGGCCCTCGGAAAACTCAGTTACGCCAAATACACCGAGAGAAACCACGCCCTCGGTGATAAACCGGGTAAGCTACTTGCGTGGCTGTACAAGCGAGAAACCCCCAGAACACCCATCTGCCGTATACGCGATGACAACGGCATAGACACACACTCACAAGCTGCCATAAACCACGCATTCGCTGGGTATTACCAGGCCCTCTACACTGACACCCCACCGCCTACAGACACTGAAATAGAGGACGTACTGGACATTATTAGACTACCACACCTTGAGGAACACGCAGCGGAATCTCTGGAAGGGCCAATAACCCCTGAAGAGGTTGCAGTTGTTATTAGAACGCTTCCCTCTGGGAAGGCGCCGGGTCCGGATGGACTCCCAGGCGAGTTCTACAAGGCCTACGAGGACGAACTAGCCCAGTTACTCTCCCAAGTGTTCAACGGGGCATACGAAACAGGCCAACTACCTAGTACCATGAGGGAGGCGGTCATCATACCACTCTTAAAACCTGACAAAGATAGCGCAGAGTGCGGCTCATATAGACCCTTGTCCTTACTAAACACAGACAGTAAGGTACTTATGGCAATACTGGCCATGAGGTTGCGGAAAGTCATCCCGACCCTGATCCACCAAGACCAAACGGCATATGTGCCCGGCAGAACCATCACCGAAAACCTACGCAGACTGCACCATGTCATCTACAGTACCGAAGGTAGACAAACGCAATGCGCAGTGGCGTCCTTGGACGCCTCCAAAGCGTTCGACTCAGTGCGCTGGAAATGGCTCCTGGCTACCATGTCCAAGATGGGGATAGGGCCTAGCTACATTAAGTGGGTCACATCATCTACACCAACCCTGAGGCCAGAGTACGCACCAACAACACTTTCTCAGACAAATGGAGGCTGTCCCGGGGAACTAGGCAAGGATGCCCCCTATCACCCATGCTGTACATTATGGCTATAGAGCCAGTGGCAGCATACTTAAGACAAGAATATGGAGATGGGGGCATAGTGGTAGACGGGGAAAACCACGTGATTTCTATGTACGCTGACGACATGCTCCTCTATCTAACGAACCCTGCACACATACTGCCCTACGTACTAGAAACTTTAGACAGATTCCACAGATATACGGGGATCCAGATTAATCAGAACAAATCCTGCCTGTTCCCCCTAGCCGCCTTTAGCGGAGAAGGGGCCGGAGTGCTCCCCAAGCTAGCCCTGAAATGGGAACCCTCCTCCTTTAAGTACCTGGGCATTAGGGTGCACAGAGACCCCAAGACAGAGCACGCTCTGAATACAATTAGGGCAAAGGATGGACTGGCAAAATCAATGGAGTTCTGGAGCAGGCTGCCGCTATCGATGGCGGGCAGAGTGGGCTTACTAAAAATGGTGGCGCTACCCAGACTGCTTTACTTCTTCACTAACGTACCAAATAACATACCACGACAATTCTCCAATGAAGTACACAAGCTGTTCAGGACATTTCTGTGGCAAGACGGAAGGCGCAGAATCGCCCTGGAAACAATGCAGAGACCATATGACAAAGGGGGCCTCAAGGTTCCTAACTTCGAACTGTATTACCTAGCTGGACAATTGAAGCGCGTGATACAATGGATGGCCGACGAGGCCTCAACAGACACTCGCCTGCTGCAGCCAGGAGTCACGCAACTGCTACTCAGGGACCTGCTGTGGACTGAACCCAGAACCAAACAACCACACTCGTACTTGATCCTCCTAGGCATCCAGATATGGAAGAGAGCCTGCAAGGCCGCAATGCTTCCGGACCCCTGCTCCCCACAGAACCCGATAGCTGCCATCATGACTAACAGGCCGGGAAGTCAAAGGATAATAAGAGACACTTGGGAACCTAGCGGCGTCGCCACCCTGGGCGACCTGGTGGACGACCAGGGAATCTTAAATTTTACTGAGCTACATGAAGCCTCTGGGATCCACACGGGACAGTTCTTACTGCACAATGCAGTGGTCAAGAGACTAGCAGCCCGCTGGCCCACAATGGAGAACTTGGATACCGGACGCAAAAGCATTGAGAGCCTGCTGGGGGCAGCGGAGGGGGGCCACAAGACCTCCAGAATATATGAAAAACTGCTAGACAGCACCACCCAACAAAGCCTTAAGTGTAAGGAAAAGTGGGAACAGGAATTTGGCTTACAGTTTGAAGACAAAGAGTGGGGGGACATAATGGTATACCACAAGAAGGTATCCAGGAATGCCAGGTTCTAACTCATTCAATTCTACATCATGAACAGAGCGTACCTCAAACCAGACATCATTTCCAGATTTAGCGGAGCCGTGAGTACGGGATGCCCCAAATGCAACGAACCCCATGCAGGGATGACACATATGTTCTGGGGATGCCCCACCATGCAGTCCTTCTGGGCTCAGGTCAAAGCGAAGGTGGCCGAGGCGAACGTCACCCTGGAGGTACACACGCCAAAAGCATGTATCCTCAGTAGATACCCCAGAAGCAAGAAGAATAGACCACTCAATAAACTAAAAGACCTAATGTATATACTGGCAAAGAGACGCATCGCCATGAACTGGAAGCGCCCTCGGGCCCCTTGCTTGTCAACATGGTGGGAAGACCTTCGCAAATGGACGAATGCCGAAACAGCTGCTTGGGAGATGGCCCAGAGCCAAGAAAGACAGGACACCTCGGACGACCTACTACAATGGGTGGCGCTAATTGTTACATTGTTCAACCCCAATGCAGATGGCTCCTCTGGCGACGACACAAGTGACTCACAATAATCACAGAGCTTAAACCTGTGGTGTATTACGTTTTGGTCCGGACAGTTGGGAAAGGGGGAGGGAGGGAGGGTGGGGTGGGTGTAATTGTACTGTTGTTTTGTTGAGTAACCACGTTATTGGTACAATGAAAAAAATAAAAACAGATTTAAAAAAAAAAAACAGGACTGGGTTGCTCAGTACCCCTGGACTCTGACTAGGTAAAGCCATTAAATGCAAATAGTCAAGCACCATAGGCACCTGTCTTATCTTTCTTGGTTGTGCCACTGAAGCTCTGTTTTTCCTAATCCTTTGCTTTATTTGTATGATGGTCGATGGCTGTCTAGAAAAATAAAAATAAAACAATTGAACTGCATAACCCTGTCCCATCACCTGGGCTTGCTCCCTGACTGGTGCGCTCCTGCAAGGTTTCCCTCCCTTAAAACCCTGCTGGTTCCAACTTAGACTCTGGAGCCAAGCACCCACTGGAGAACATTGTGACATATTCAATCCTAAGTATCACGCTGGGATGAGGTTGGGGGCACATCTTCATGCCAAAAAAGAATGAAGCCATAGTCCTATATTAAACATCCAACACATGAACACGTACTTCAAGAAAAATAATCAAAACTGTGGAAGACAGCCGCCATACCAGTCTCAAAATAGAACTGGTTGGTGTCCTTCGGGGTCCAGGGTGCATATGTCCGCATGCCTATCTACATACTTCACAGTATAACGGAACGATTCCACAATTCTGTTTGAGTGAAATGTTATATTTTTGTAAATTCTAAAATATATCAGTTGATCTTAAATCAGAATAGCATATTCTAGACTGATGCACAATGAGTAAATCTCAATGATTGGAACTTTTTTTCTCGCTGTACAGAATATGCCGAAGAAAGGAAGACTCCACGTTGAAACAGAAAATAAGGGATCCTCTTCTTGCAAACTTGCCAAGACACAAGCACCATCTGATTTTTCTCTCAACTTTGACAGTCCAGGGAGTCTTTTTGAAAGTTTGATTTCTCCAGTTGGACAAGAGGAATTCTTCAAACACTACTGGGAACAGCAGCCTGTGCTCATAAAACGAGACAGCCCTATAGTAGCTGCTTACTACCAGTCTCTGTTTCAAGTTACAGATTTGAAGGAACTGTGTCACTTAGGCATTTATTATGGAAAAGATGTAAATGTTTGTCGGTGTGTGAATGGCAAAAAAAAGGTTTTGAACAAGAATGGAAAAGTTAACCATATGCAACTAATGAAGGATTTTGAACGGAACAAAGCCACAATTCAATTTCATCAGCCTCAAAGATTTAAGGTAATTTATAGAGCGACTTTATTTTTTTTATTGGAGTAAAAATGAATCTCTTTTTACAAAGAATCACTTTGCAAGTTATTGAATTGAAAGGGCATTTATACTTTGCCTATTTCTGCTACCATTGTATTGGTCTGCCAATGCTGAGACTTGTCTGAGTGGATATTGTGTATTGAGAACCAGCTTAGTTTCCAACCCTTAGTCCACGACATGAGTTTTAAAAGAAATTGATTAGCAGAGTTTGCTCATTTCTATTTTCTTGAGTAGAAAACGATTAGAAATTTTGTAATCCTATTTTTAAGTCACCAAACGTTAGTTGTACCAAAGACTTGAAATGAGCAACAATGCAGCCTTTTTGTGTACCGCTGAAGTAAGACATTAGTAAGAGGAGTGACTGTAAAATGTAACAGTTAGCTGCTTGTATGGACACAAATAGATTGTTGACTTGACCCATCATTTGCACTACAAAAAAAAGTTCAGATGTTTCATGAATCAAAAAGTTTACAATGCTAAAGGGAAGTCCTGGCCTGAGACGAAGGGCCTCATTTCGAGTTGGGGTGAAATATTGTAGATAAAACCTCCTAAAATAACCCTGAGGAATTACAGTTCTGCAACTTGGGCAGGCGGAATTTCCACCCGATTACAAGTGGTGGTGGCTGTGTAATTTCCCATGGGGCTTTTTTCACTGAATTACCGCAGATGAATTGCTGCTGCGCTAATTCTGCCAACTCTGCAGATTTTTTGGCATTAAGTGGGAAGATTGACCTCCGGGGTTTTGCTGGAGGTAAATCCTCCACTCAAAACCAAAATTCATAATTTGGCGTAGTGATAACATTGGAGCTAAGGCAGTACCTCCAATTTGACCACTTACCGCCATACTCGTAATGAGGCTCGAAGTACTTAGTATGGAGTAGCAGCGAGCAGGGTAATTGTTAACTTCAGTTGCGCAAGATGGCCCTTTCCGCTCATTGGTCTCAACTGTTTTCAGTACAGCATTAAATACCACTTTCGGGGGTGGGCACGGCCTCCAATGGCCATCAAGACTGAGCCAGTTTAGCCCAAGCACAGCATTCCAGCCCTGGCACCCATGAAAGCAGTATTTATCATTGTTAGTACTCAGAGCCACCATCTGTGCTACCAATACTTGTTTGTTCGTTTTTAATGGACCCATGCTTTGTACTATTCATGCTTCCTTATAAATAAATTACACAAATATATGCGATTGGAATTAACTATTTCCAGGACCTGGAGGTGAGCAGGGGGGGGTTGAGGTGTGGCACTCTATGGGTGACTCGGCCTGGGGCACCACCTCCAAGGACAAGGGTGCACGTTGGGCAGAGGCGCAGCAGGCTGTCATGAAATTGCAGGCAGCTACTTGGAGATTGTGCCTGCATTCCCGGCCTCCAGATTGGCCAGCTCTCTCACCCAGGTTCTAATGTATAATTCAATCATAATTGTAGAGCAAAGTGAGCTTTAGAAGCTAATTACAGTGTATGGTAATGGACTAGATATTTAGGTGTACAGACTGGATGACACTGTTGATCGCTAGTTTGATTAAACATCTAGTTAGCTTGTGTGTATTTAATATTTAAAATATAGTTTTTAATAAGAAAGAAAGTAATGAGCAGAATGGATGACATAGCAGGCATAAAACTGGGATACTAGGTGGAATATTGTAGTTTGCTACCATCTCACTTTCACGCTAGTTGGTATAAAGCAACAAGGTGATGAGATAGAATGTCAAGGAGTTTGGGTTCAGTTTACGGTTTAAATGCCAGTTGCACAGATGTATGCAACTAGCAGGTTACAGAATTAGATCGGCTATCTAAAGCATTTGACACTGTGATCATGTACATTTTCAAAGTGTTTACTCGTTGTTATGATGCATCTTCCCCAACAAAATATAATATACACTATGAGCTTTAGATAAACTAACCTAAACGTTACTGAAAAACATGGAGACTATGCAGTGTTTTACAATAGCAATACTGCAAGTATTAATTATGTAACTTTTAGGATTGGAATAGTAGGACTGCCTTAAAACAAAATAGATAAATAGTTAATACTGGTTTTGCCAAACAGAATATAGTTGGCTTTATAAACATGATTTCTTCTGGTCTGTAATTATTTGAAAAATATTTTCTTGCCTAGCACTCTGGTTTGCTTTTCTAAACGTGCACGGATATAGTAATTATTAGTCTCCCCAATACACTAACTAGAAAAACATTGTACGCTTGAAAGGCAAGAATTCTCTCACTCACTCACCCACTCATATTATAAAATGACTATTTATGGCCAGTTATTAAAATGTACGTAATACAACAACAAAAATAAAAGGAAATCTTCACTGGACAGCTTCCAGACCATGTTGGCACAGTTTCTTCACAACAGGACCAGAAGGAAAAGATGTGCCCACCCTTTCCCCAGCACAGAAGAATTTCTCTGTCAGCCTAATCCGGTGCTCTCCAAGGTAAACCTCCCACAAATGCAGTGTCATTCTTTTCCAGAAAGTTCACCGGTTGCAAGCATCCACTGGCATTCTGCCGAAATGTCACATGGAATACTCCAAGAGGCCTCTTTCTCATGGTAGCACGAAAGACATAATTTGCTTTCGACTCCTGCTACGTTATCAGGTGCTTAATTCAAAACAATTGCTGAAATACTGCAAAGTGATACAATATATTTTTCTAGTAATTCAAAGAATGCAACCCGTATTCAGAGCTCACATTAAAATGCAGCCTTCGCTGAGGCTTTATAAAAATGTCCACTGCTGCACCCAGAATGCATTTCAATTCCATGTTTTAGTCAAAGATATTACATTTTTTTAAAGCATTACACACTCCCACAAGTGTCTATTGGCCCTCACAAGAGTGGAGATGAGGAGTACTGCTGCACTTTCGCTCCATGAGCTTGACATTTGAAATTGCAGAGAAAAGAGGGTAAAGAGATCCCCGAGAGCAGCAAGAGAGGAATGCAGGGAGAGCTGTCTGTTTATTGAACAAGGTTATCAAGTAGCTAGCTGTGATACACCAGAGTCAATTGAATTAGCAAGCCTACAGAATTGCATAGCAAATTGCTATGATACTGCTTATTTTATGCATTATTAGTCTGTGTTAGGGAGATGATGGGGTGGATTCAGAGTGAGTTGGAGAAAGAGGGATCAGGAAGCACATAGGATGGGAAGGTAAGAGAATGAAATTAGATTTGGTGGGATTGTCTTTAAGCAGGGAACAGAAATTCAAGTTGCAAGCTATTAGCCAGCCATACAAAAGTAATTTGCCAACTCGATTGTAACTCTAACAATGCAACATTTCTTACTTGCTAAGAGTCAAATATCACTAGCCACTGGTTAGTGGCAAGTGCACATATTGCACCCTGCTTTAACAGCTTTTCGAAATTAAGTTTTGATGAACAGGAGCTAAAGACAGCTGAGTGTCAGGAATCGCCCAGTTGGCAGGAGCATACCGCTGGGGAACCAGGAGTGAATACACAGTGCACCACAAATCTAACTTCGATAGGAGAGGCAAACTCTTACTTTTCTTTCCATTGTGTATGATCCATTATGTTTAAATGTGTACTTGATGTGTTCTAATTCTCAAACACCCAAAGTTAATGTGACGTATGCATGTTTGGAAGGTACCAGTTGGTCTGGGGAGCCATAAGTAACTCGTTGCTGCTGGAATCAAGCTAACCACGCTCTGCTCTGCTAGATGCAAGAGTTAAATGCTTGCAGCAATTTTGAACCCTGCTTTAAGGATTAGTGCATGTCGACAGTTCTTCTCTAGTTCGACTGAGGGGAAGTGAAGAAAGTTAGTATTGGGCTTAGTTGTGGAGACATTTAGAGGTGTATTCTAGCTGGCCGATGTGTTCCTACAAGTTGGATTTACGATTATTTGTCTGATGGGCTAGACATGTATTCAAGCAGGCCAATGTAGTTGGGAGCCTCGTTGCAGTGGATGTGTACGACATGGTCAGAGACTTGACTCTGTCACGAGAAGATGGGTACCCTTTTTAGCCTAGGGTGGGAGGCGCATACCACAGGGATTCCCAGAGCCAGCCCCCCCCCCCCCAGATGATGGGTTTGGGACTTGGAAGGGCCCCAGTCCCTTTCCCTTATTAATGTGCCTGCATCTTTGAACCAAGTACCACTGTCAATCACAGCATACCTAAACTGCCCTATTCTGGCCAGTTTCTTTCTGTTCGTCTCAGAGGACTTAAAGTACCAACAGTGCTAGCGGTCGAACATCCAGCAGGCAACCTGACTTGGAGAGAGGCAGCGAAGAGCAGACTGGATGCAGAACAACACACGCAGCAGTGTCAGTGTTAGTCCCCATTTATGGATCCCATAGAACAAATTGGGTATTTCGGCATAATTGCTACCAATTTGGCCATTTTTTGGCAGTTGGTGGCGGAATTACCTACGCCTCCCCACCAGAGTTGTAGTACGGCAGTGTGGTAATGCAGTGGTAAGAGTTACCACTGGATTACTGCCATTTTCTCTACACCAATGTACTTGTAATGAGGCCCATTAATCTTACCTGGGATGGGGCCACGGAGTGGTTTCCTACTCATGCCAGAATCTCAAACCAGCCAGAAGCCCTCGTACGAACTGGGACTGAGCCCTGCATGAGAAATAGGCAGGGTTTAAGACCCCTTTTGCACGTTTTCTTACCTGTAACACCTCCCCTGGGAAAAGGACAGCCAGCGGTTAGCCTGGGTAATCCGGTGAGGACGCGAGCCAATGGAGAAAGGCAGAGGGGAATAAAAGGGGGAACAGGAAACAGGGCGGTGTGTGTTATTTGGGTGAGGAAGGCGGTGTAGAGGAGAATTACTGAAGGAGTGTTTCCGAAATGTGTAATTGTTGTCCTTTTTGTTTTCTTTTTCTACTTTCCTGAAAGTACGGTTTTAAAATCTACAAATTTAATTTATTTATTTTACATTTATAAAGCGCTCACACAGCCCACAGGCATCGAGGCGCTGTTACAGGAATTGTTTGTTTTTCTTAGTTGTGTAATTGTGTTGTATTTTTTTGTCTTAGTTACGTATTTATAACACGCTTAAACACCCAGAGGTTTTTAAGCGCGGACCCGGGGATCGAACCTGTTGTTGCTTCGTGTCGTCTTGCTTCCAAGACGCGCACGCTGCCGCTGAGCTATCCTCCCGGGATTGATGAAATTCTATTTGTTTTACCATATTTAATGTCGGACATATGGTTTTAAAATTCATATATTCATGTAGTTGTATTTATCTTTTTGCATTTGACTTTATGTACTGCTTTTAGGGTTTTTTCTTTTCAAATATAGCTAATCTGAAGGAGTGTGCAAGGTGAGGTATTGGTTGGTAGGACAAAGTGGAACTAGGGTTGGGCGTGCGCAGCAGCTGAGTAAGTTAGACTAGTATAATGGGAGAGAATGAGCAGGTGACCGGGGAAGGGTGACTCGCAGAATGTGTGGGTGGATTGAGAGGAGTAGTAGTCGTAGTACTGTAAGGCATAAAATAAGTAATAGTGTATCAATTTGCGATATAATTCTCTAGGTTTGCTAATTGGCGATTTCAATTGCCCTTTTCAAAGAAAATGCAGTGACCCTGCATTCTCCTAATGCGCTCCCAAACATCCTTCCTTTGTTCACAGCAAGTTCAAAGAGGCAAATGGAGACTGCAGCAGTAAAAATCTCCAAGACTCTTAAAGTGCCAAGGACCTGTATGGTTGGGTTAGCCAGGAAAACCTGCTTCTTTTTAGAATAATTGCAAACTAGCCGTAATCAGGATGATACCTTATTAAGCTACCTATGTTTTATTTTGCAATGACTAGTATGTATTTTTTTAAATTTGTAGACGGTTGTGAAATTCCATTCTTAAAAAAAATAAGATGTTAAATCATGCATTATTACAGTATTTTTCTACAGTTAAACAATGCATGGTGTCCATCTGTTTCAGTAAAGTTCAATTTAGTCTGTATGAAGTATATTTAATTGCACCACATTGGCAACCACAAGAAAACACGTTTTTAAATTTACATTATAAATTATAACACAGCCAAATGCTTTTGATGGAAAACTTAATTCTGTGACTTGCTGGTTACATATACCTGCAACTACTAGCCCATGGTGTACATAACTACATTATCTGTTCCAGTCCTGGTTTTAACTTTGCAATCTGGGACTTGTAGTCCTAGATTTATAGTGGGGTGATCCTTGACTACAAGTTAAAACCAAGAGAGGACTAGTATCTACCAAATGAACGTCCACTGTGAGGTAAGACTTTATAAACCTACACCAATGGTTTTAAATCCTCAACTCTTAGTATCAGTCTGTACCACTCATGGAACCTTGGTAGAGTGGCAGAGCAGTCAGGCTTATCATAAGAGGAAGATGTGAGCTGTAGGTATGTACAACAAACCTAGTTAGTAATGCACTTCAAAAAGACACTTACTCAATAAATACATGTTAAAATTATATTTATACAAGATTCACGTTTAAATACTTAGCACATTAAACCAAAACACTTTAGAATACTTTTCAAAGGCCACTGCTTAGTTTGTAGTTGCTTGTGGTTACAATTGTTACAGCTTTTCACACTAATGACAATTCTACCGTATTATCGGGAATAACGCGCACTCATAAGATCATGACTTTTAGGAAGGAAAACCGGTGCCTAGTGTAATACTAGCAGGGTTTATGGTTATAGAGGCAGTTACTTCGGGTAGCAATGCTTTTAAAGTCCAAAGCGCAGCCCTCGCTAAATCCAGTTCGGAGAGAGCTCAAAGTCTTGACAAGCAGCATAACAACTAAAACTCCTGTGGATTTTTTATAGTCTTTAAGATGCAGCAAGCTACAACCAATGTTGGAGTCTCTGTTAAGGGACGCGCTAAAGGGACACAAGCAGCAACTTGGGTCAGAGGTAAGAGGGGGTTGCCCTGGACACCTCTACGTGCACGCCAATGCTCTGGAGCAACTTTTCAGGTTAAGGTAAGCAATACCTTTATCCCCACAGTACCTTTTGGTTTGAAGAAATGTTTGTGCCTGGAGCACCAATAAAGGCAGCTATTCGCCCGGTCAATCCTCTTCGATTTCTGGAGTCCTGCACTCTGCTCAGGGTACTTGGATGAGTCGGATGGTGTCTCTGGAGCTCCACCTGGAGCTCAGCAAAGACATGTACAGATTCAGCCTTTCAAAGACAATGCACTTCAATTGGATCTCCTGGTATTGGGGTTCTGCAGTTCTGGAGAGGCACAACACCTCAGGAGATGGCTCAGATGGTGTTTGTCTAGGGACTGGCTGTTACCACGAATCAAAGGGTAGGAGGCCTCTTTGGAGTCTGTTGCATGGAAAACGGGGTCAGGACAGTAGTGGTTGCTTCCTGGTGTTGCAAAGGGTCTGCAGGCATCTCTGGTCATCTTCGGTTCCTTCAGTTTCCAGTGGTCGACTTGCCTTTCTCGTGAGGGACCTCACTTTTTATTCAGTTTCGGCACACACTCCTCAGCAGTTTACAGAAAGGGGCGGGTAGCTGTCCAATCAGGACAGCCAGACCACCAGTGTGAGCTGGTTCCATTCAAACAAAGGGCAGGGGAGTGCAAAACTCCTCCCCCATTTCCTATCTGGCCAGACACACTTGTGCCAAGCTGGGGATACCCAAGGGTTCCCCCCCCAAAGTCAAAATACTCGCACAGACCTCCCCCTCCCAGAATGGTAGAAGAAGGGCAAACCAAGAACAACCACGCTAGAAATGGTGAAAAAAGAAAGAAGCCCGCAAGTTAGTACTTAGGTGCCCCTATTGTGCATAACCGGGACTGTGAATACATTCTGCAGTAAAAAATATCACAATAGTCGGTAGAACACATCCACTGCCACCAGCTATAACTAGAAGGTTGTCTGTGACTAAAAGGTCACAGGAGCAGAGCGAAGGGGGACATTAGGTATCCCATTGGCACTCCACATAAGGTGGGGTGTGCCAATCTCTCAGAATATAAAGTTTTAAGAGAGATACTAAGTATCTCTCTATCCTTCCTTAAGAACTGTAGTTACTCTATGATAAAGAAAATTATCTCTAAGGAAAACCTAAACGTTTCCTAGCAACACTGCCCATACGGAGCTGTGTGTTGCAATAGTAAAATGCAGATGCCTGAGATATGGAGGAAAGTAGACTCCATATACAAGTAAAGCACAGAGAACAGAGTTCCAAAAGGTAGAGCCCATAAGAATGAATGAATGAATGGAAAAGGCTCCACTCATTCAGGATATAAAGAAAAAGGTCCAGAAATCCAGCAAAAAGGGCTGGGGGTCTCGCTAGGAGAGGGGATGAAATGTACAAATGATAAATCTCCCTAACAGGGTCTCTCAAGTTGACATCCCCCAATTGGAGTCCTCCCAGTTTCTCAATCACTTGAGCACCTCCCTACATGCTCCCAAAAGTGATATTTATCACTATATTTAAATCATTCCACAGGCCATCTTATCCATCTGAAATTGCCAATTACCCTGCTTTCGGTACGCTGTACTCCATACTAGTCTTCAGATCTAACTTTCCTCTAACATTCTAGATTTTTTGATTCATAAAATGTCTCTATACACAGCACATGAGGGGCAAGCATAACGTATACAGGAGCACTGCTCTCTACAACACTGACTGCACCCACCTGCACAAAGCATGGCACTGAAAACTCCAGAGCTACCTTTGTCACTCACCTGCTCTTTGAACCACTGGACTGCACGTTCGTACTTGTTTGTCACTGCAGCATGCTAGCAGAGCACATCGTTACCTCGGCTTGAACTCTAGCAATTTTGTTGCTTTGAAACCCTGCCGAGGCAACCCTGAGGGCTCTCACGATCAGCACTTCTTCAAGCATTATCTTCAAACAAGCTCCTGTTTGACCCCTGCTCAACACCACTTCCCGTTTAGAACAACGCAACTGCTGTACCTTAACCACTGTGCTGCATGTTCAGATCTGTGCTCCTCCGCGCTGCGCTAGCTGAGCATGTTGTTGCCTTGACTTGAAACGGCAAGCTCTTAGTTGCATCTGCTGCCTTAAACCTCCTGTCAGCCTGTGTCTCCAGCATCTTCTCTGTCGAATCGACCATCAAACGGACCCTGGTGGCCCTCATGTTCTGCATGCCCCTCAAGCACTTAGTTGAACCGATCCTGTAGAACAGTTCATTCAGTCACCAGCATCTTCTCAGTCGAACTGACCCGGGTGGCCCTCACGATCGACACCCCTATCAGTCTAGGACAACATGACCACTGAACTCCAACCGCACGAGCAACACCAAGAAGAATGATTCGACACGGTGAAACCGCCACGAACCACAGAAGGTATCGACTGCTAACTGCCCCCTTGGTCCACCTTTGGGCCCTAGATACTGGTTAGGACACCTTTTAATCCCTTTTTGCACCATAACATATTATTTTTAAAAAACATTATGGTTTTTACTTGCCTTACACCTCCGATTCATTACCATTTTGCTTTCTTTGCTTATTCTGTTCTTTCCTCTGGGGGTGGGTTTTGTGTAGCGCTTTCTATTTAGTTATTTTTGCAGATGGTATAAAATATATATATTTTATAGACTCTTAATTGGGCATTACCTTTATTTTCAACTGGTGTACTAATGATGTCTGTGTTGTTACTGGATTGCATTCAAACTCCCCTGGAGTATAGCCTTCCCTTGACCCACGTTACTGCAAAAGGTGAAGAAGGTAGATCTCTTTACTCTGCCTGTTCTACCTTTCATGATTGAGATCACTCTTGTTTTGTAGCCGTTTGAGGGCTAGGGTTAGTAGACACTTTAGCCACTACTCACCCTTTTATTCCTGCAGGGCAGAAGTCCTTTTGTCACAGCGGGGCAATGTTAGGGGAAGAAGGGAAGATAATGGCCCAACTTGAGTTCTGTGCCTTCTTAATGTGATTGTGATTGAATTTGTACATTTCCAGTTGAGTCCCCTGCTCTGTGTGTGGTATGTCTCCCTTTTTGTACTGCAGTTACCCTCTTGCCTTAAAGGTGGCAGCATGGTTATCCCGGAGTGTGTCCCAAGGAGACAAAGTTAGAGTTGTATGGATTTTTGCTATTTTCATGGACAGCTGTAATTGAAAGTGTTTGGGTGTAACTTCACAGCTGTTGTGAGTCATAGGGATTTTGCTGCATAATTCTACTGCATAGGGAAGTGTTAGTTGTATGGCTAAAGCTCCATGCAGCTGTTCATGTTTTCATTCAGTTTTCATTCAGTTCAGTAGCTCTATCTGTCCTCGTCCCCCCAACTCCCTGACACATTTAGGGTCCTTCTCTTCATCCGTTGCCCAGTTTCCCCTCTTACTTTTGCTTCCGCCTTTCCAGAGTTCTTCTTTTACTAATCCCCACCCATTCCTTCTTGAAATGTATGGCTTATGCATTCTCCTTTCTATTGTCCAAAATGTGTTGTCTGGTCCTCGTGCTATCCTACATCATGTGGTTCATTTCTCTGCCACAATGCATCTGCCTTGAAAGTGACGTAAGTGTCTTCTATTTTTATGTTTTTTGTTTATGAATTAAATGCTAATGAGTAGAAAGCGGGCGTGGCTACACGGCCATGTAGGACGATGTGTATCCAGAGGACCTCCTGTTGCAAAGATCCAATTGAAACTATGCATTCAGATAGCTGAAACTGACCAGAATCGAAGGTGCAGGCTTGTAAAACTGCAGGGCACGGCTGGAGAATAACACAGTATCGAGTGGCAACGTGGCTTGTAAATTCTGAGCCCGCAGGAGGTGGTCGCGGACAAAGGACCCAAAATGGCGATCCACTGAAGACAAAAGGACAGAGCACGGAGATAAACGCCTGTACCCAGACCTCTGCGGTCGAGGCTCAGAGAATGGTATGGCATTACGAGCGAGTTCGAATGCTGTAGGACAAAGCGGAGACTCCCCAGGGATTCCTTTATCCACTGTCAGTGTGGGTGTAAACCTTCTGCGGCAAGATGTTTGAACGCTGGTGGAGCACACGGGCGCGCTGGAAAAAGAGTTGAAGGCTAACACAAGTACCTGCACCGCAAATGCCAAGGAGGTCACCATACTACAGCAACAAGTGCGCAACCTGTAAAACAGGGTAGAGGAGGCAGAAGGGTGAGTGTGCCGAAATAACATACGGATTGTAGGGCTCCCGGAAGGAGAAGAAGGCTCGGACCCAACAGATTATGTCGAATATGCTGCTACAGGAAATAGACGGTGGATCGCTCACTCAGGGATTCACAGTGTAGAGAGCACATAAAGCCCAGGTCAAAAGGCCGCCACTGGGAGCCCCTCCCCTGGGCCGCTCATCGCCAAGATCCTGAACTACAAAGACAGAGAGAAGAGACCATCATAGTGTACCCAGACTATACCTTTCTGGTACAGAGACAGCGGCTGAACTATGTGTCCGTCAAAAGGAGGCTACGCGAGGCCGGGTATAAATATATGTTGCTGTACCCAGCGAAATCGAAAGTGATGCAAAATAACAGGGTGCATTTCTTTAAAACCCCAGGAGAAGCGACGGCATGCTTGGACGCACGGAACTGCCCAGCAGGAGCGGACGACCAGACAGACTAGAATATAAAACTGAATATGGGGAGTGTACAGTGAAATGTGCACATAAGAATTTTAGGATATAAAGAGTGCATAGTAAACTGTAGGACTAATGCGGGAGACACAGATGGAACACCTTATCACCTGCAGCAGCTAGTTTAGTCGGGGTACTAGTAGAGTGGTATCCCCCTGCTGAGCTCGGAGTATCGGCAGTGTCAGAGAAAGGGACTAGATGTGGGGTAGCCTGAGATCCAGGGATGGAGCTGGGCAACAGTTTGGTATGGGTAGGGAGGAGGGTGGCAGGGGAGTTGAGGTGTTTAAAGGGGTCGGGGGCAAGGGGAGGAAGTTGGGCGAGTTAAAAGGGAGCGAGCCTACAATCACAAACTGCAGAGTCATGGGAGGAGGGTTAGGGGTGAAGATTGGGGGGGAGGAGGGAACAGATAAGATGGGAGATCTGAAGATAGTGACCTGGAATGTGAGGGGGCTAAATAACTACCATTAAACGGAACAAAGTCATGATGTACCTGAAGAGACAGCAAATAGATATCACACTACCACAAGAAACTCACTTGACCAAGGAAAAGCAGAAGGTGGTGGCAAGGAAATGGAGAGGGATAACCCTGGGGACAGCCTACTCGGCGTATGCCAGAGGAGTCATAACATGGATAGCGCCACATTTAAGCTACTACAACCAACCATATATACAGATGGGAGGGTGGTGTTAATAAGAGGGATGGTGGAAAATAAAGAAGTGAGCATCATTAATGTTTATGCCCCAAATCAAGACACTACAGTCTACTTCAGGAACCTATATACTACGATAGGCCCATATATGGACCAGAGCAGTCATATGGGGGGGGGGACTTTAACTGTACCTTGGATCCGTGGCTGGATAGATCAGATGATAAGGTTGTAAGGCCTGCCCCAGTAGCGAAGGCCTTGAGTACCCTGCTAAATGATTTTCGGTTAGTGGATATATGGAGAATGCACCACACACAGGGTAGAGAATACTCGCACTACTCAGCCCCACAAAACCTGTATACCAGATTAGATTATATATTTATTGTATTTGTATTTATTGTTTTTATATAGCGCTTTAATCCAAAGCGCTTTACAGTTTAACAACAAGAATACATCAAACAAGGAACAGTAGAAGCAATAGCAATATTCATGAATCCAACCAGAAAAATAGTATGTACAATTTGCATATGACAAGGAAGAGGAGAGGAGGGGGGGGTGGAAGAAAGAGGGAGAGAGAGTAGGGAGTAAAGTGAGTGGTAGGAAGAGAGGAGTGGATTTAGGAAAGACAGGGACAATAAAGAGAACTATGACAGGGTAGTAGAGGGAGAGAGAGATGGATAAAAGAGGGGACAAGGTGTTGGGGAGGGGAATGAAGGAGTGATTTCAAGGATGAGCGGAAGAAGGACTAGGTGGGGATGGAGCTGATAGAAAGAGGTAGGGATTTCCACGGCAAAGGGGCAAGGAGCGGAAACGAGAAGAGGCACAAGAGGGTGGGGGGACAAAGTAAAGAGATCAGTAGAACGAAGGGAGCGAGAGGGGGTGTAGAATGAGATAAGAGAGGAGAGGTATGGAGGGGCAAGGTCATGAAGAGATTTAAAGACAAAGGAAGTGAAATTTAACTTGGGAGCGGAAAGGAAGCCAGCCTAGGTAAGAGAAGGAGTTGGAGATGGAGTCATGGGGAGTGAGAAGACGAAGGGTACGGATGGCAGAGTGGTAAAGGGATTTGAGGGGGGCAAGATAGGAAGCGGGAAGACCGAAGAAGAGAGAACAATAGAAATGTATAAATATGAAAATAGAATTTATCGGAGCGGAGTTAACAAAAGTGACACGAGCAAGCTATAAGGCTATGGTCCTCTCGGACCATGCACCGCTGGTAGTAACGTGGCAGAACTTGCCTCCTACAGCGAGAATGCCGACATGGAGACTCAGGGCCGAGGCATTGAAAGACAGTGTTCAGAGAGGACCTGAGAAAAGAAATAAAATAATATTTTGAACATAATACGGGAGGTGTAGAATCGGCAGGAAAACTGTAGGAAGCATTTAAAGTAGTAGCGAGGGAAGTGGCAATATCAAAATCAAAGGGTTGCAAGGTGGCATACTACGGGAACTACACAAAGCAGAGAGGAAGTTGGAAACAAAAATACGGGAGGCCATGGGAACCCCAAAGGAGGCCGAGACCATAAACCAATTACAAAAAGAATGTAGATACCACTGGGAGAGGCTATGCAACCTAAACTACAAGAAATATGTGGACAGACAGCATGCAGAAGGAGACAAGACAGCTAGATTGCTAGCCTGGTTATATAAGAGTGAGCCCCAGACAAACAATTAGAGCAATGTAAGGGGTAGATGGTCAGACACGGGATACCCAGGAAGGGGTAAACAAATGCTTTTTTGAATACTATAAGACATTATATGCAGACAGTTCTGAAGAAGAAGAAATAGACTTACTGGGAGCATTTACGGAGATTACACTCCCCAAACCTGAGGTGACAGAAAGAGAGAACCTAGAGGTTCCAATAACGTTAGAAGAGCTAGAACAAGCGATTAAACTACTGCCTACTAACAAAGCCCCAGGGGCGCGGATGGACTCCCGAGTGAGTTCTACAAAACGTATAGGACGGAATTACTCCACCCGTACCGGCGCTGTTAAATGAAGCGTTTAGTATGGGCACATTACCAGAGTCCCTATGGGAAGCGATCATTATTCCGCTCCTTAAACCGAACAAACCGGACATGGAATGTGGGTCCTATAAACCGCTTTTGCTGCTCAATCAAGACAGCAAAATACTCACAGCAGTGATGGCGAATAGTGGCATTGGTTATTGGCTGTTTTAAAGGAATACAGTATTGGGCCCGCATATCTGAAGTGGGTCCAATTACTATACAATGAACCATTGGCTCGAGTCAGAACAGGCGCGACCATATCAGAACAGTGGCAACTGAGCAGAGGCACTAGATGGGGATGTCCGTGGTCCTCAATGCTTTTCATTTTAGCACTAGGACCCCTAGCGGCGTACTTAAGACAGCAATATGGTGAAGTAGGAATCAGCACGAATGGAGGGCAACATTTGATATCGATATACGCAGATGACCTGTTGCTGTACCTGAGGTACCTTGAAGAGAACCTACAGTATATTTTGGAGGTTATGGAACGTTACACGAGGCTATCTGGCATAACAGTTGACCCAAAAAAGTCAAGCACATTCCTCTTGGGCAGATATGTAGGAATGCCATAACATAGACTACTGGTACTACAAATGAAGTGGGAACTGAGACGTTCAGATACCTGGGAATAGATGTATATCATAACACTGCAGTTGAATATAAGTAGAATACCGAGAAGGCAGTGTGTAAAATCAAAAATAGCATGGCATTTTGGGTCAAGCTACCTTTGACCATGATGGGTAGAGTAGCATTGTTAAAGATGGTGGTAGTGCCGAGGCTATTACACTACTTTGCGAACTTCCCATATATGATGCCCAAACGATTCTTTGCCAAAGTACAGAGCATATGCATGGGATTCATGTGGCACAACTCAAAGGAACAGAATAGAATTATGGAAGCTACAGAACCCGTATGAACAGGGAGGCATTAGATTGCCCAACTTTGAAGTGTATTACCTGGCTAGCTAGCTCCAATATGTGGCAAAGTGGCTATAGGAGGAACCTACACCCTAATCTAAACTTTTGGGGGCTGAAAGCACCCCTTATTTCTTGAATGAATGGATTCCAAAACTACGGTGGGAGAGAGGAAGTGGATTGCTAGACCTGGGAGGGAAGATGTGGCGGAGAGCATGTCGGTTAATTTAGAACCTGTAACCGTGCTCCCCACAGATACTGCTAGTGGCACTAGAAGGCGTGGATTAGCAACTGAGAAAGAACATCAGAAGGCATTGGGAACCGGCCGGCATAACGATTTTAGGGGATGTGTGGCAGGACGGGAAGGTTAAAGAGTTTGATGCACTTGTGGAAGATTCGGGATTACATCAGAGACAATACATCACATATGTAGGCTGATGAAAATGAGATGATGGGAAGTATGTGGCCCGAGGCAGTGTGGGCCCAACAGCCCGAGGCTGTGATAGAAACTTTTTATGATATATCAGAAGGGGGCCATGAAGTCTCCTGAATATATGTTATGTTATTTTGCATTTATATAGCGCCTTATATACCATTGGTATGGTCTAAAGCGCTGGTAGGTTGAACGCCCTTGGGAACCGAAGTTCGAGTCAGTAGAGAGAGTTCAAAGGTGCGTGTGCACACCAGGTATGTGTGCAGCTGGTGCGGAATTCGTGTGGTAGCTGCTTAGCGTAGGTGTGGTGGTTGAGAGATCAGGAGTATGTGTTCGCTCTGGCAGGATTTATCCAGACCGAGTGTGGCTGCGTTAGGCCTGAGGAGAACGCCTGGCTGGGGGGTGTGAAACCAGCAGTGTTTACTTAGAGTGATGGGGAGTGAGCGGTAGATGTTGATATGAGAACAGTTATACCGAATGGTGTCATAGTATCTCTGTGTTCTAGTTGAGTGGTGGTTTAAAGAAGAGAGTAGGCGTGGGGTGTGGTATGATATATGTCCTTTCAAATGTTCCCTGCATTCCAAAGCTTATTATTTACGTCACGCAATTCTATGCAATGAGGTACGTTCTATGCATTTTTATTCATTTAAGGCGTTAGGATTGCCCTACACACTCCTGTCTGCTCGACACTCTCACGCACTCTAGTCCGCCTTGCATGCTCTAGTCTATCCCTCATTCTCCAGTGCGCCCCACGCATGCTCTGATGTATTCCATACGCATGCACTCCTGTCTTCCCCGCGCATGCACTCCAGTCTACCTCGCGCATGTACTCCTGTCTGCCTATGCACTCCTCTGCTCTGTATACTCGTCCGCTCTGTATACTCATCCGTTCTGTACGCTCATCCGTTCTGTACGCTCATCCGCTCTACACAGTCATCCAGTCCACAAACTCATCTGCTCAACATATTGCTCGTCCGCTCTATGTACTACTCAACCGCTCTACGTACTACTCATCCGCTCTACGTACTACTCATCCGCTCCACATACTCACCCGCTCCGCACACTTACCGGCAACACACACTCATCAGCTCCACACATTCATCCGCTCCACACACTCATCCTTTCCATACATTCATCCTTTCCATACATTCATCCGCTCCATACATTCATCCGCTCCACACATTCATCCGCTCCACACATTCATCCGCTCCACACATTCATCCGCTCCACACATTCGTCGGCTCTACGTACTTGTCCGCTCTATGTACTTATCCGTTCCACACACTCATCCGCTCTACGTATTTATCCGCTCCACATACTTATCTGCTCCACACACTCATCCGCACCGCACACTCGTCTGCTCTACGTACTCGTCTGCTCTACGTACTCGTCTGCTCTACGTACTCGTCTGCTCTACGTACTCGTCTGCTCTACGTACTCGTCTGCTCTACGTACTCGTCTGCTCTACGTACTCGTCTGCTCTACGTACTCGTCTGCTCTACGTACTCGTCTGCTCTACGTACTCATCCGTTCCACACACTCATCCCCTCTACGTATTTACCCGCTCCACATACTTATCTGCTGCACACACTCATCCGCTCTCCACATTCATCCGCTCCCCACAGTCATCCGCTCCCTACGCTCATCAACTCTCTACACTCATCCGCTCCCACCATTCATGCGTTCCCCCCACTCAGCCGCTCTCCACACTCAGCCGCTCCCCACACTCAGCCGCTCCCTACACTCACCCACTCTCCACACACTACACTTATCCGCTCCCTGCGCTCATCCGCTCTCCACAGTCGTCCATTCTCCACGCTCATCCGCTCCCCACACTCAGCCCCTCTCCACACTCAGCCGCTCTCCATACTCGGTCGCTCCACACACTCATCCACTCTCCACATTCATCTGTTTTACACCTTCATCCGCTCTCCTGTGCTCCCCACAGTCATCCGCTCTCCACGCTCATCCGCTCCCCACACTCATCCGCTCCCCACACTCATCCGCTCCCCACACTCATCCGCTCGCCACACTCATCCGCTCGCCACACTCATCCGCTCTCCAGACTCATCCGCTCTCCACATTCATCCGCTCTCCACGCTCATCCTCTCTATATGCTTGTTCGCTCTTACACGTTCATCTGGTCTAAGCGTACATCCAGTCTATACGTCCGTCCGTTCAGTATAGTCATCAGTTCTACGCCCTCCTGCGTTCTATTCGCTACTCTGTATTTACGTACTGATCAACTCTACACAAACTCATCAACTCTACACGCTCGGCCGCTCTACACACCCAACCACTCTACACACTCATTGGCTTTAGTATGTTCATCTATTCCATCTGATCTCCATACTCATTTGATCTTTCTAGTCGTCTGTTCTTCCACTCCTGCACTCTTCCACTTAGTGCAATTATCTGTCCTATACGCTTCATCCATTCTAACTATTTCATCTATGTCATTCACTACATTCCCTCCTCATTCATTATGTCCATTTCATCAGTTTAGATCTCCTTAGTTTCCCAATGATTTATTCCTGTTATCCACTTTACTGTTTTGATCTACATTACTTGTTTAGTTCTGTTTGTCTTTCTAGTTTACATTCAAGTTTATTAGCTGTCAATTTCTCGCTTCAGGTAGTTTGTTGGGACGGTGTTATTGAGATGATGTTAGTTTGGAAAACCGGTTGGTTTTAGGGGAAGAGCCAGGTTTTCAGTAGTTTGCAGAAGGGCATTAAATCCTCAGTCAGGCGGATGTGGGGTGGGAGCGAGTTCCACAGGGTTGGGGGCAGGGCTGAGAATGATGATCCGCCTAACCTGACTGAGTTTGTCTTAGGAATTACTAGAAGGCCGGCTGAGCTTCATCTTAGGGTGCGAGTGGTATGATAAGGTATTAGCTTGTCTTGAAGATATTGAGGTCCAGTTTTATGCAGTGCTTGATGGGAGAGGCATAAGGTTTTGAAAGCCACCCTATGGGCTACTGGAAGCCAGTGCAGTGTCTTAAGGGCTGGGGATATGTGGTCTCTTGGACTGAGAGCAAGTAGCAATTTGGCCGCCGCGTTTTGTGCCCTTTTGAGTTTATTCAGTTGGTAGGCATGGATTCCGAGGTATAGGGGGTTTGCGTAGTCCAGTCTTGATATAACGATTGATTGGGCCGCAGAGAGTCTGTTGGGAAATGAGAGATATGGAAAGATGCGCCTAAGAGTCTTAAGGTGGTGCTGGCAGGACTTTGAGACATTGTTGACCTGGCGCGAGAGTGTTGGGTCAGAGTCCAGGGTGCATCCAAGATTTTTCACTATGTTGGAGGGTGTCGGTGATTTGCCCATGGCGGGTGGCCAGGGAAGTGGGTGTGGAAGAAGATCGGAGTTGCCGCAAACCATGATTTCTGTTTTGGAGGGGTTTAACAAGAGGTGGCTTTGGGTCATCCAGAGTTCTATGTTAAGGAGGCAGGATGCCAGATCAGGTCGGGAGTTGGGTTTCGAGTTCAGGAATTTTATAATTAGTTGAGTGTCGTCGGCGTAGTTGTAACACAGGATGTTGTGTGAACAAATTATTGGTGGGAGGGTGATCAGGTAGAGATTGAACAGGAGGGCGGATAGACATGCTCCTTGTGGGACTCCCGTGTCGACTGGTCGGGCTTGGGAGGTGAAGCTGGAGAGTGTTGTTATTTGGTGCCTGTCTTTGAGGAATGAAGCTATCCATTTAAGAGCGGTTCCACGAATTCCTAGGGAGTGGAGGCGGTCTAGGAGGATTGAGTGATTGATCGTGTCAAAGGCGGCCTATAGGTCGAGAGAAGGATTAGTGTGGCGCATCCCACGGAGTCTGCTGTCATTTTAAGGTCATCCCAGATCGCGGTTAGGGTGGTTTCGGTTCTGTGACGTGATCTGAAACCTGATTGGGCGGGGTCTAGGAGATTGTTGGCTTCGACAAAGGCATTTAGTTGAGAGTAGGCGGTTCGGTCAATGAGTTTGGCAAGGAACCTGGTGTTTGAGATGGGGCGGTAGTTTTTGGGCTCGAGAGGGTTGAGTGAAGGTTTTTTAATTAGAGGTTTGATGTGCACCATTTTGAATGCGTCGAGAAAGATACCGGAAGAAAGGGAGGCATTTATGATAGATCTTGCGTGTTCTCCTGCACAGGTGGAAGCAAAAATTTCTTTAAGGTTGTGGCTGGGCAAGGGTCCAGTGGTGATCCAGAAGGTTTGCAGGCAGATAGAAGTTTGAGAAATTGTTCTGGTGATATTGGACTAAAGGATTTGAACGTTGGTTGCGTAGAGGTCGCGGCTGATGGGCTGGCCGGTACGGGCGGAGGATTGCCTGGTGGCTGTAAGAGAGCCAGTTTGGTGGTTAGAGTTTTTGTCCTTTCGATAGCCGTGGTGTAAAAGTGGAGGGAGAGTGAGTCGCACAGTGATTGTGACGGGATCGGGACGGTTGTGTTACAAGCCGGATTGGTGAATTCGGAGATGATTTTGTGGAGTTCTTTGCTTGGGTTTTTGCAGTTTAGGATTCAGGTGTTGTAGTGGGCTTTTTTTGCTTTCCGGATTTCGGCCTTGTACCGGTACAGGTGTCGGGCCAAGGTGGTCCTGCTCTTGTGGTTTTTCTCTTTCTGCCATTTGCGTTCTAGGTATTTGTATAGTCGTTTAGTGGTCTTCAACTCAGGAGTGAACCATTTGGGGAAAAGGCCACGGCGGGTTGATGGTTTGCAAGGGGGGGTGAGCCGCATCAGAGATGCGTTGAGCCATGAATCAAAGGCCTCAGGGGTTAGTTGGTTGTTGAGACGGCAGGTAGGTGGTGGAGACTGGAGGAGTGCCTCGGCTAGGTCCGGGGTGATTATTTGTTTTTTCCAGCATTTGCGTAGATTCGGAGGTTCAGATAGGAGTACGGAAAGGGGGTCGGGTGAGTGGATGGTGAACGAGAGGATGAAGTGATCGGACCAGATGATAGGGGTGGGGGGCTTTAAATGAATCAGGGTGTTGGAGCTAAAGATGGCATCAAGAGTGTGTCCTTTATAGTGAGTCGGGCCGATTATGTGGTGTTGGATATTAATTGCATCTAAGCCGTCAACCAGGGCGTGTGTCATAGGGTTGGTGGGGATGTCGAGCCATGTGTTGAAGTCTCCACGAAGGGTGAGGTTGGGATGGTTTAGTTGGAGGTACTTATGTCTAAGGTTGGGAAAGAGGTGGTCCAGACGAGACTATACTGGGGAGGAGGAGGTAGGGGAATCAATGGGAGATGGGCTGTGGGTCAGGATGCAGGGATACCACAAAAAGGTATTGAGGAATGCGAGGTTGCAACAGTTTCAGTTATATGTTACCCACAGAGCATACATGACCCCTAAGAAAATAGCGAAATTTAAAGACGCTGGAACACAGACATGTCCAAAATGTGGGGAGGTGAATGCACAAATGGTTCATATGTTCTGGTTATGCCCCGAAATAAGGGAATTTTGGAGGGAGGTGGTCCATTTCATGGCAGGAATAGAGATAAACTTAGATGTGAACTCCCCGTGGGCATGCATGTTGCAGGGGGGGGTTCCCCAGGCCTAGTAAAGCTAAACATGTGAGCAAACTCAAAGACCTGATGTATATACTTGCTAAACGTAGGATAGCAATGAACTGGAAAGCAAGTAAGAGACCGAGAGCAGAAGCCTGGTGGCACAATCTTAAGAAATGGGCGAATGCCGAAACAACTGTATGGCACGAGGCACCAAGTAGAGGAGGGGAGGAGGAAGCGGACATGTTGATTGCCTGGAGACAAATAGTAGCAACATTGTTCCGGGTTGGACTGGGTAAGCCTGGAGGAAGACAGTCCCTCAGGAACGAAGTAGGAAGGAACACCCGCAGGAGTGGGTTGAGGAAGGTTGAAGTGAGTGGTAGGCTCGAGGAGGGGGAGAAAATACAACACAAAACTGTATACGTGAATTAACATGTATAATGGCTTGCTAAACTGTATGGTGGACATGTTTCTGCCCAATCCTTTGGAGAATCTATGAGGCAGGCCCAAAATGGCTGTTCTCACATGGGTTCGCTCTGTGCCCAGTGCTGCAACCTTGGCACTGGTTGTCACGATTGCGTTTTACTTTGCTACTTGTCTGAGGTTTCTTCAGATGAGTGCGGCCTCCAGTCCCCTGGGCAGTCACCATGACCGGGGGATAACTGTATCTGGGCTCTGCCCAGGGGAAGCAAAACCAAAGAGATGCAGGAAAAAAATCTTTCAGGTAAAAGACAGGAATGCGGATCCCAGCAAGCAGAAGAAGATATCCACAGGAATCCACACAAAGAAGAAATCCGTAAATGCAGGCAAACTGTTCAGAGATTGAGAAATGTTAAGGCAGAGTGAGAGAGCAGGCAGAGGAAACAGAAACCTGGAAGGAACTAGGAAAGGGCGAGCAAGAGGGTAATGGAGGAAAAACATACCAAGCGCAGCGCAACAGAGTAATGTTGCAACATGCCGAATCCTGATGCTTAGTCATTGTTATGCTTCCGTGCGGGTGATGTCACAACGCGCTAGCGTGGAATCACCTGATGTGCCCCTTTTGGTGTGGGGCCAAACCTGATTTGCATATGGTCTTTCTCTTCTGTAATGGCTTGGCAGGTGAAGAACGGTGGTCTGGAGGGTTGCCCAGAGCATTGCCAGTGGTTAAGATTAATTCTAAACCTTCCAGCCATCACCTCTTTGTTTTTGCTATGTCACCCCGAGTGGGACGGGTATGCCCAGACGTGGGTCCCGTGCCTGTTGGGCCTAGAGACCCAAGCTACTCCTCACTGATGAGCCCCAACAAGGGCGAAACATGTTTGGGGATGCTTGTGGTCTCGTGCAGAAGGGATGTGGCCTAGCAGTTCGGGCTGGACTGCCCCTTTTGGGGTGGGGCCAAGCCTGATTTGCATATGGTCTTTCCCTTCTGTAATGGCTTGGCAGGTGAAGAACGGTGGTCTGGAGGGTTGCCCAGAGCATTGCCAGTGGTTAAGATTAATTCTAAACCTTCCAGCCATCACCTCTTTGTTTTTGCTATATCACCTGATGTCCGCCATATTGGATAGGGTGGAACTTCTTCCCGCAATGCCAAACGGACCATACCAGTGCTTTCCGAGCATGCCGGTAACTAATGACACTGGTTTATACTGCCCCTTAGCCCTACACTGGCCAATACACACAGTGTGTTGGTTGACATGGGTGTTTGGCAGTTTTTTTGGACTGGCCGCCAACATAATTGTGCGAGTAGAGGATTAGCTTAGTCCAGTCTTTGGCTGTATGACAATATCTATGAGAGATGTGGCGGGTCAGAAGAAGGACATGGACTCTGATAAGTATTTTACTATGAGTTTTATTAGAGAAAAGTAAAATGCCTATCTTTCCTTACACTATAAGAAATCCCTACCTAACAGAACTAGCTCACATGCTAGTCAGTGAATGTCTTAACAGAATATTTCCTCTGTCCAAACTAAGCCTTACTGACCCTACCACTATCAAAAAGTAAAGGCAGGAGAATGTCTCAGTTCTGGGGTTTTTGTTTCTTGCAAACAACTTCTTCAATAGCTGATTTTCAGATGGTCACTGCAGAAGTTCCGGATGGTCACCCTCCAGCACGTCCTGGGTCAGCTGGAGGAAGGAGACTTCCTATCGTCGTTGGATTTGGAGGATGCCTACTTCCACATTCCCATCCTAAAAGGGGCACCGAAAATTCCTCAGGTTCGTGGTCCAAGGGCGTCATTACCAGTTCAAAGCCCTTCCCTTCGGACTACGGTCGGCACCCAGGGTATTCACCAAGTGCCTCGCACCGGTGGCGGCGCAGCTGCGCCGCAAGGGGATCCACGTCTACCCCTACCTGGACGACTGGCTCATCCGCGCCAAGACGAGGGAGCTCGCCGTGGTCCACACGGCAAGGACCGTCCAACTCCTCACGGACCTGGGATTCTCCGTGAACTACGCCAAATCCCACCTGGTGCCCGCGCAAGTCGCACTGTTTCTGGGAGCGAGGCTCGACACAGTGTCCCTTCTGGCCTCCCCGTCGGAGGAGAGGACCAGGACCATCTTGGGCAAGGTGCAACGGATGTTGGTGGCCGACGCGGCCAAAGTGAGGTCCATCAAGTCCCTCCTCGGGATGATGTCTTCCTGCATCTACCTCATTCCCATGTGCAGGCTCCGGATGCGCCCGTTTCAAGAATTCCTGGATGCGCGCTGGATCCAGACGACGGGCAGCTTCGAGGAAAGGATCAAGCTCGACGAGAGCTTCCGACGAGCGATACGGTGGTGGGGCACCCGCGCGCATCTGACGGCGGGCATGGACTTCCAGACCCCAGCCCACCAGGAGACTGTGACCACGGATGCCTCCCTGGAAGGGTGGGGAGCGCACACCGAAAATCTGCACGCAAGGGGACTCTGGCTCCCGACGGAGAAGTCCCTGCATATCAACGTCCTGGAGCTCCGTGCAGTGTTTTGGGCTTTCAGGTCCTTCCTTCCGTCCCTCAAGGGCAAGGTGGTGAGGATCTTCACCGACAACACCACCACCATGTTTTACATCAGGAAACAGGGCGGAACCAGGTCCCCAGCGCTGTCCAAGGAGGCGCAGGACCTGTGGCATTGGGCCGTCGCCCAAGGGATTTTTCTGGTGCCGTTTCATCTGGCAGGGATAAAAAACACCATCGCCGACTCACTCAGCAGGGAGCTGCGCTCGTGCCACGAGTGGGAACTACGGCAGGATCTGGTGGATCGCCTCTTCCGACGGTGGGGCACACCCCAGATCGACCTGTTCGCGACGGCGACGAACACCAAGTGCTGGAGGTTCGCCAGCAGGTTTCCCCAGACGAGGAGCATGGGCGATGCTTTCTCGTTCCCCTGGGAGGGCCTGTTCCTCTACGCGTTCCCTCCCTTGCCTCTGCTAATCCGGCTCGTCAACCAGCTCAAGAGGTCACGGTGCAGGATGATCCTCGTCGCACCTGCGTGGCCGAGGCAGATATGGTTCCCGGACCTTCTGGACTTGTCAGCGTCCCCGCCAATCAAGCTGCCGGCGGACGCGGATCTACTCTCCAGGGAAGGAGGCGCCATCCTCCACCACGACCCGAAGTCGCTGAACTTGCAGGCCTGGCTCCTGCAGCGCTAGAGTTTGGAGGATACGACATACCGGCCGATTGCAGAGAGGTTCTTGCAAAGGCCAGGGCGTCCTCGACTCTTAAATGCTACGGACACAAATGGAAGAGGTTCTCTGTCTGGTGCCACGCACAGAAGATTAACCCTCTACGGATTACGGCTCCCCAAGTACTGCCGTACCTGCTGACGCTGGCCAAAGCTGGTCTGGCACACGCGTCCATCAAGATTCATCTTGCTGCGATCTCCCGATACACCAGAACCACGGGGCGGACGTCCTTGTGGTCTCATCGTCTGGTGAAAGAGTTCATGAAGGGACTGTTCAGATCGTTCCCGCCGGTGAAGGCTCCGGCCCCGGCGTGGGAGCTCAACGTGGTGCTGACCAAGCTCATGGGACCTCCGTTCGAGCCTCTGCACTCGGCCCCGTTGAAGTTTCTATCGTGGAAAACAGCTTTTCTTGTGGCCATCACCTCCGCACGACGAGTGGGAGAGATCCAGGCCCTTTCCTGCAAGGCCCCGTACTTGACTTTCCACGACACGAGGGTAGTGCTCAGGACGCACCCCTCCTTCATGCCCAAGGTACCGTCGGACTTCCATCTCAACGAACCCTTGGTGTTACCTGTGTTCTTCCCGTCGCCTTCGTCGCCGGCTGAGAGGACTTTGCACTCGCTGGATATAGCTAGAGCGCTGAAGTTCTACGTGGACCGCACGAAGGGTTTTCGGAAGACGTCACAACTCTTTGTGAACTTTGGACCTGTCAATCAGGGGAAGGCTCTCTCGAAGGCTTCCATCTCCAGATGGCTCTCCGGCTGTATCATGTACTGTCACCGGTTGGCAAACCGACCGCTGCCTGGCCGTCCGAGAGCCCATTCCACCAGAGCGATCGCAGCTACCACGGCGTTCCTATCTGGTGTGCCCCTGCTGGACATATGCAGGGCTGCTACGTGGAGGTCGACGCACACCTTCACGAAATTCTACTGCGTCGACCGGGATTCCAGGGAGGAGTCCAGGGTCGGCCAAGCAGTGCTGCGCAACCTGTTCGCCTGAGGTGAGCCTGGTGAGGAGGTAAGATGCTTAATGTTGAGTTGATGTGATGCTTAATGTTGAGCCTTTGCCACCTCCCGTGGTTGTGCATGTGTGTACTGCTATGTATTCTTTATTCATGAGCATGTGAATCCATGCCAGACCCCATGCTGGAGAAGGAACAAGTTACTTACCTGTAACTGTTGTTCTCCAGCATGGGTCTGGCATGGATTCACATGCGAACCCTCCCGCCTACCCCTCTGCGGCTCTTGACTTGGTCATACTGCCACTTCACGTGCTTCCAAATCTGAAGATGGCTGCCAGAGGCGGTGCTTAGGTAGAGGGCAGTCATTGGCTGTGGTCAGTATGACGCAGAGACCAGTGATTGGTTATTACTACGAAAGACAGATCAGAAACGAAACTGATACTGGTTTTTTCTTTACCGAGGATTCCCAGCCTGACGACGGGGAATATTCATGAGCATGTGAATCCATGCCAGACCCATGCTGGAGAACAACAGTTACAGGTAAGTAACTTGTTCCTTATTAAATACACAAGATACAAAATGAACAATATTAAAAGCCATCCAATACATTTAAAATCTTCATCAAAGAATCACAAAATGTCATCAAATAATAAATTAAATTAGTCGTTCCTGGCCATGAAGTCATCCTACAGTCCACACAGACTTATATCGAACACCATAGAACTGTATTGGGCCCAGAAACAGTGGCGGAGAACGGTAAGGCTGTCTGTCATGAACCGTCGGACGCGTCCCTTTTGGACTTCCTGGTCCCTGACACATCGGGGCTTGCACTCTGCAATATTCCCAACATGGCCGTCAAACACGGAATGTTGTTTATCAACTTCCGCGTCTGACGTTGCACGTTCTATAAATAAGCCACGCCCGCGGCCCCGCGCGTCTCAATGCTACCGCTTGCAGTGGCTAGACGTGTACTGCGGTAGTTTGCTCTCGCTAGCTTCTTGTTTCTTGGTTCCTGGCCCCTAATTGTCCCTTCCTCATTCTTCCCTTCCTTTCATACCTTCTGCTTCCTGGATCTCTGTGTACCGTCTCCGAGTACACTTCTTAATTTCCTGGAATTACTGGACATCCTGACCGTTCCAGGAGTCGGAACGCCGAATGCACGCTGAAATCTGAAGACGCTCGCACAGGGTTATACAAGACCCGGACAGTGCGCAAGAAGACTCCTTCAAAGAGCTCCAGTAAACAGCTTAGACAGGTGAGAAGGGGGGAAACCTGTGACAGATTGAGACGCCAACAAACTGATACTGATATGGACACGGAGGCGGCACTTCAGGATCTCATGCGCGGCATGCAGGAGTTAACAACTGAAGTGCAGAATCTTAAGGCTGAGAATGCCGCCTTAAAACAATTGGTCTTGTCCCGGGATTCCGCTACCAAAGAAAGTGTATTGTTGGGCGGAGTAGTTGATAAATACGATGGTTCTTCAAAAGCCCTGCATGGATCCTTGACTCGTGCTTGGTCCACTTTACCTTTAAGCCCTACTACTTCTCTAGCCCCAGGCAAATGTGGGTTTTATGATTTTGCATCTTTCCGGGAATGCGTTGACTTGGGCCACGCCTTTAGTCAATTCCGGAGATGCTCTCCTGGATGATTACGATGGATTCGTACAGGCTCTAAAAACCATGTTTGACCGCCCAGAACAGGTCTATAGGGCCCAGGAACATCTGCTGGATTTCCAACAAGGTTCCCAAGATATGCTTACATACGTGACACGTTTTAAGAAATTGGCTAAAGAAGTGGATTGGTCCTCAGAAGCCTGCTTTACCCTCTTTTGAAGAGGACTGAATGAAGATATAAAGGATGAACTTGCCAGAGTGGCCCGCCCAGGTTCATTCCAGGCTCTTATGGACCTATATCTACAGATAGACTTCCGTATCCAGGAAAGGAAGGCTGAAAAGAAGATGACTAAAATGCCCTACCAAAAAGCCTCCATAGAAACATCCTCGAAGGCTGAGCTCACTCCTGCTCCCGCTAATGAACCTGAACCCATGCAACTCGGGGCCTTCCGTGGACCTATATCCCTGCAAGAAAGAATGCGACGAATCCACACCGGTCTTTGTATGTATTGTGCCTCAGATAAACATCTAGTGAGAGAGTGTCCTTTAGCTCCTCCACGGCGTTCGGGAAACGCCAGCTCCCGATCCTAGATGGAGCACAGTTTCGGGAGAGAGATGTTTGCTCCACATCCATTCCATCCTTGAACTCTCCTGGACAAATCAATTTTGTGATCCTACAGGCCTATCTATCGCCATCCAAGAACGAAACCTACCCCATTTTGGCATTGGTGGATTGTGGAGCCATGGGGATATTTATAGATCAAGATTGGGTCACTAGCCGCCACATTCCCTGTGAAACACGAGGCATCAAGCAACCTGTAGAGGCTATCGATGGAAGACCTCTCTCTTCAGGACCCATAACCCTACAAACCAAGGACTTGCAGCTCTCGATAAATCACCATCGAAAGGTGATCAAATTTGACATCATAAGGTCCGCTCATTACCCAATGGTACTGGGAATGCCCTGGTTACAAAAGCAAAACCCATACATCAACTGGGCAGCAGGATCCTTGTTCCTGGGTTCCGAGCATTGTATGTCTAATTGTCTATTCCTGGATTCCTCGCCGGCAACTTCTGGGAGTACGCCACCAGACCAGCAGGGCCCATTCGTGGTCTCAAATGTCATCCAGGTTCCTAGGGCCTATCGGGATTACACAGATGTGTTCTCAACTGCCATAGTTCAGGCCCTACCACCTCACAGACCTAAAGACTGCGCTATTGACACTGAACCCTCAGCCGTGATTCCCTTTGGACGAATATTCATATTGTCCGAGCCAGAGAAAAGAGCCCTCCGTGAATACCTGGATACCAACCTTGAAAAGGGCACTATACGACCATCCAAATCACCAGCAGGAGCTTCATTGTTTTTTGTTCCCAAAAAAGATACCAAGGAGCCTAGGCCTTGTCTTGATTACCGTGGGTTGAATCAGTGCACCTTCAAGGACCGCTATCCATTGCCCTTAATCTCAGATATCCTGGAAGCAGTGAGAGGGGCTGTACTCTTCACGAAATTGGATCTCCGAGGTGCCTACCATCTGATCCGTACTAGCCAAGGAGACGAATGGAAAACGGCCTTTAGAACACCCTTTGGTCACTTTGAAAACCTGGTCATGCCCTTCGGACTCGCCAATGCCCCAGCGATCTTCCAACGCTTCATGGATCGGGTGTTCTCTGATATGCTGTTCCTTTTTGTCATAGTATACCTGGACGATATCCTAATATTCTCCAAAGACCATCTTAAGCATGAAGAGCATGTTAAGGCTGTATTACAGCGGATACGTGAACACAAGCTTCTGGCTAAACTCGAGAAATGCCTGTTCCACGTCTCTACTGTTCACTATCTAGGATTTGTGCTGCGTCCTTAAGGAATCGGAATGGACCACTCAAAGGTAAAAGCCATTCTATCCTGGCCTGCTCCAACTACTGTGAAACAGATCCAATCCTTCCTGGGGCTTGCCAACTTCTACCGGAAATTCATACCCTCCTTTTCTGAGATAGTTCAACCGATCATCACATTGTTGAAAAAAGATACTCCCTTTCTCTGGACAACAGCCCAAGATGAGGCATTCCAAAGGTTAAAGACAGAGTTTACACAAGCTCCTATTCTGGCTCAACCTGACATCAATCAACCATTCCTAGTTGAAACGGATGCCTCTAACTACGCCATTGGGGCAGTTCTAAAACAGGAATTCGAGGATAAGCTTGAACACCCCATTGCTTATCTTTCGCGAACTCTAACTCCCAGCGAAACCCACTATTCCGTCCTGGAAAAGGAACTATTAGCCATCCGTCAAGCCTTCACAGAGCGGGGCCATCTACTTTTGGGAGCAAAACATCCTGTTTAGGTCCGCACGGACCATCGGAATCTTCAAGGTTTACAGTCTATGGAATGTAGAAATAGCCGTCAAGGCCGCTGGGCCTTCTTCTTTGCCCAGTACCAGTTCCAGATCCACCATGTACCCGGAACACAAAACATAATTGCTGACGCCTTATCCCGGCGTCCTGACTACGAAGCTCTTGAGGATCGGTCCTTCCCAAAGATGTTTCCCCACACAATTTTTGTAGCCCAAGCAATCAGTCTCCTGGAAGAGGTTCGGACACAAACCCACTCCTCTGACCTCTGGAAGGAGTTTACAGGTGAGAATCGATGGAATCTAAAAACAAGGGACGGGTATCTCTTCAAGGATAATGGCCTGGTCATACCTACACAGAGAATTCAACAAAGGATTAGAAACCTCTGTCACAATACCCCTCACTCAGGACATTGTGGCATCACCAACACCCTCTGCTTAATACAAAGACAATTTTGGTGGCCAAGAATGAAGACAGATGTTCAACTGTATGTCCAAGCCTGTGCAGTCTGCAATCAAAACAAACATAACAAGAGACTGCGGGTCTCTTACTTCAACCTCCGCTACCAACAAGACCCTGAGAATTCATTGCTACGGACCTCATTGTGGAATTGCCCCCTTCTAGGGGATACACAACAACCATGGTCACCATTGACTTATTCACTCATATGGCTCATTTTACACCATTGTATAAATTGCCATCTTCATCAGAACTTGATGGAATCTTCCTGGAACACATATTTCGACTTCATGGACTCCCTTCCAAGATTATATCAGACGGAGGACCTCAATACATTTCCCACTTTTGGAAACACCTATGCCGAATACTAGGGATCCAACGCACTCTCTCCTCAGGTTATCACCCACAAACTAATGGAGCTACGGAGCATGTGAACCAAACCCTGGAGCAGTATCTTCGTTGTTTCACCATCAATGTCCAGGATGATTGGTCACTTTTAATACCTGTGGTTGAATTCGCCTACAACAATTCAGATCAATCGGCTGTCAAGACCAGCCCCTTCTTCTGTAGCCAAGGATTCCACCCTTCAGTTGTACCTTCCGTTCTCCCACACCCCACACCAGTTCCTACCGTTGAATCATGGATTGAAAACCTTATTAATGTACACAAGGAAGCCAAAGAACATCTTGACCGGGCCCAAACTAACACCAAGCACTATGCAGACTCCAAAAGAAGACCAGGACCTTCCTATGCAGTGGGTGATAAGGTCTGGCTATCCTCGAAACTATTGCCTCGACACTTACGACCCAATAAATTGGCTCTGCGGTACAATGGGCCCTTTTCCATAAAGGAAAGTATTAACCCAGTGGCCTTTCAACTCAAACTACCAGATTCCTGGAAGAGGATCCACCCAGTGTTTCATACGTCTTTGTTGAAACCATACGTCCAGTCCCCCCGGACAGCCATCAGGCCTAAACCTGTAATCATCAATGACCAGCTGGAATACGAAGTGTCCAGAATATGTTACTCCAGGTACAAGCATGGTCAACTACAATACCTGGTTGAATGGAAAGGGTACCCTCCTAGCGAACGCACCTGGGAACCAATCTCAAACCTAAATACTCCATCTCATACACCCGGGCAAACCTGGAGGGACAAGGCTTTGGAGTAGGCATGTTGTCAGGAACCGTCGAACGCGTCCCTTTTGGACTTCCTGGTCCCTGACACATCGGGGCTTGCACTCTGCAATACTCCCAACATGGCCGTCAAACACGGAACGTTGTTTATCAACTTCCGCGTCTGACGTTGCATGTTCTATAAATAAGCCTTACCCCTGCGGCCCCGCATCTCAACGCTACCGCTTGCAGTAGATAGACGTGTGCTGCCGTAGTTCGCTCTTGCTAGCTTCTTGTTTCTTGGTTCCTGGCCCCTAATTGTCCCTTCCTCATTCTTCCCTTCCTTTCATACCTTCTATTTCCTGGATCTCTGTGTACCGTCTCAGAGTACACTTCTTGATTTCTTGGAATTCCCGGACATCCTGAACGTTCCAGGAGTCGGGGGGGAAACCTGTGAGAGCTGTCACAGTCCATTAGGGAATGCTTGATAGTTTCAATAACACATTCACCACAGAGTCTGCAGCAGCAATCCTTCCTTTCCAATCATCTCTGAACACACTCGATTTCCATTGCATTTTTAATGTTGAATTTAATACTACCGTAGCGTCTAATGATGTAGCCATGAGGATAAGCACCTATATATTTTAGAAATAGCTGCCTATTGTAAGAAACCTATGGTGGCAACAGTAAAGAAGGGATCATGATTCAAGGGGGTTTATTTAAACAATGTGCAGGTTGGAAAAACGCCTAATCTAACCTAAATCTAAGATGGGAGTAAGCGTCGACCATCAAATGAAAAATAAGGTGTCTTGTCAAAGTAAAAAGGGCCTATACTAAAGAAACCTATTGCCAAATACTTACAACTAATTATAGAAAGAGTGTGGGATAGGGGCTTCAATAAAGAAAGAAGTGTTCTCAAATAATAAGTCAGGATGTGATTGCCCGGGGTCTCCCTTCCCCACATTTTCAGCACGGAAAAAGGTGGGTTTCCTGGGCACAGCGCACCCTCTAACTTTCCCCAGCACGAGCCGACAGTTCCGCTCCAGCTATCAGGTTCTCTGATGTTTAAGTCTCTTTCAATAAAAGTCTCTTGCCTTTGAGGCCTGATACTCTTTACAAACAAACACAAAATTCTATTCCACGAATGGCTTTGGGTGACGGTTTCACCCCTAGATCCCCCTCTTCGGGGCGCAGACCTCTCACAGTCTTACTCGACTACTCAATCAGTTCCATTCTGAATGAACTATGGGTGGTGGCTTTTCACCCCTGGATCTCCTTCGGCCGGGCTCGGATCCCAAATGACAAGTGGGACAGTTCACATCTCCTTGTCTTGCATTACTTCTTGGTTCACAAATCTAATTGTCCTTTTCAACAAATCTTCAGGGTTTTCCTTGCTAACCCTTTTAAACACACTGTTCATGCGCTCGTTTCATGAGGCGGGATTCAATTCCCTTTCGCTTCACGATCATCTGGCCGTCAGACTTTCGACTGTACAGAGGATTATCGGGTAATCACCATGAGTGTGCTCCCACGTTTTGCCTGACTCTGCACTGCTGGTTTTCCCCTGCTCTTGTGACAGTTCTTTGTTTTGAAAGTTCAATTAGCCTCTTGCTGCTTCTGTTCTGCACAGTTTGGTTTCTTTATCGGGCATCTCCCCTCCACTGATTTTGCTGAATTTGTTTTGCTTTCTTGTCTGAAGTCAAGGGCAATACCATGGGGCCATGCGTCTCTACCCGGGTTGGCTGTTGCGGAGGAGGGTACTGTGGACATCTGGTGCAACACACACATGCTATTGTTCCTGGCCTTACGATTCCTTCTCTTGAGGCTTTACGGGTCTCTGTTTATAAGGGCAAGGTCACCTCTCCACCAGGTCTCCTCTCGCCGTCTTTCGCCTCCTCTTGAACTGCCAGACGGAACTGGCTTTCACTTCGTGCTCTGATGCGATATTTGAGTGCCTTAAAGTGGACCCCATCGCTCCAATAATGAGCGTAATCTGCCAATGCAACTCTTTTATTGTACAACGCGATGTGGAATATGCATAAGCTATCTTGCAATGCAGGGTACTATTTTCCTATTCCTGCAATTCCGGACAGAACACCAACATTCTTTTTTGAAATACAATCCCTGCACTTATCGCATTATATTGAAGGCGTATGTATTCAGTCAGTAAAGACTGAGGAAGCATAAAGATGAATTTCGATAATTTGCCCTCATGGGGGTTAAAATAACTCAGTATTTCATACCCCACACTTAAGCCCCATAGATCATAAGTGGCAGAACTTTAGCCCGATAGATGGTCAATCAACTTGCTAATGAATGTTCACCATTGAAAATGTTTTCAGGGCTCCCACTTGCTGGGTGATATTTTTACATACATACTCCCAGTGTGCCTTCCATGTTAGCGTTTTGTTCAAAACTATACCCAGATATTTATAGTTGCCAACTTGTTCGATCTAACAATTATTGATCGGCCAGCAAAGACTTTTAATTTTATTTTCCATACGCTTGAATACCATTAATCTTTGTTTTTTCAGTATTTATTTTTTTTGTTTACGTGTTTTTATTGGCATTTTGATTATGCAAGATACAAACATTGAAATACCCCTCCCCCCAACGTGCTTTGGAATGGAGTACTTGTGTGTGTGCACTTCAGTTAATACCCAGGATGCGCATAGTCTTTGAGGGCAGTAGAATTCCATAAAGTCATTATGGAGAAAGGACTGTACTGTTCCCCATTGCATAGAAAACTTGGGTTGGTCTCCCTGTAGCGAATATGTAACCCTTTCAAGGGAGACAAAGTTCCAAACCTTGGCGAACCATTCTTGCTCCTGCGGTGTCTCCTTAGATCTCCATTTGTGCACAATGACCAGTAGAGCCGCTAGACTCGAAAGTGTGTATGCTTTTCGCCTGTGCTTTGGCCAAGAACAACTGTTCGGGTTGCAGATGCCCAACAGACATTCTCTGATTCCTCTATCGGTTTGAGTGTCAAAGATAGTCTGAATATTGTCATTGACAGACCTCCAGTACCCCGCCAGTTTTGGGCAGCTACACCAGATGTGTGTCCAGTCGCCTATTCCCTGACATTCCCGCCAGCAGCTTTGGGACACCTTGCTACTCATCAGGTGTATAGTGCCAATGGGTCATAACCGTATACCAAAATTCCCTGATTTGTATGGCACACATGAGTTTGGGGATTTCCTCCCATAACTGCTCCCACTCCTTCCCTGCTATGATCTCCCCCAGAGCCTTTTCCCATTTGCGCATATAAGTACAGTGCATGTTGGGGACATTGTCCACTATTAGCTGTTAATAAGATGTTTATCGCCTGGATTAGAGATGAGGAACTTTTTGATTTGCGTCAGGGGTCTAGTAGCAGCCAATCTATTGGATGGCACCATCAACCAGTGTGCGGTTTTCTTTATAATTGTATCAAAATAGAGTATTGGAATATACAGGGTGATTTTGGTGTCTGTTGAATGGCATATTTTAAATTGAAGTACACAATGGATAATGGGTGCTTTCAGGTTGGAACATTACTATTGGTTTATATGTGTCTGCCAAATGTAGGAATTAATGGAAAGGATATTGGGAAATTGGTTATTTGGGGATCAGTTTGGGGGGTAGTCTCAATGTGCTTTCATATGGAATTTGACGTCGGGACAATTACCAGGTTACTTGGGATGTGTGAGTGAGATGATGATAGGATATTAATCAATACATATATAAAATGATTTACCGATGCTGAATATGGGTAATTTAAGAATTGATTATGACTACATAAAGGGGTTTAGTGGTGCATAGGGACATTACCATTTGTCAACACTTTCTGTAGTTCCATAAGAGAAGCTGGCGATTTTATTTTCGCATGACTGGCTGATATTAATGTTTATATCGCACAATAAATATCGAGAAATAACAGCTGAACGAGAGGTTGACGGGAAAGAGTGGTAAGGGTATGGGTATTTCAGTTGTATTATTCGCAGATAAAATTTTAGGAATAGTACTGTTCGTATACTTTTAAGTTAAAGGGGCTTATAGATGGCATTTGGATGCAGTGCTGGTGATGTAATGGTGTAATCTGGTAGACTAAGTGTCGAATACATGAATACATGGGGGGGGTAGTTCGATGATAGCTAATTTACTAGATAAAGTAAGGTTGAATACATTAGGTTGTTTGGGGCTAAGGAGGCTATTATATTTATTTTTAGGAATACCAATGATTAAACATATAATATAACTTATTAGATTAGGATAGGAGTTAAAATTTAGGAAGAGGTGTCCAGGGCTGGACAGTTTAAAATGTGTTACATTAATTTAGTTTTTGCATTGCTTTATGTGTTTTGCATCTATTTCAGAACTTGTGGGTTGGAGTTCACATTTGAGTATCACATTTATAGAATAGAGTCTGTTGACAGCTAGGGGTTGGATAAGGGATTAGAAATGGATGGTGAATTACGTGTGGTCACGTGGAATGTAAATGGATTGGACAACATTCACAAACGAAAGAACATAATGACTTATTTAAATGATTTAAAAAGTGATGTTTGTTTTATTCAGGAGATGCGCCTTATACATGCATGGGGAACTTGAAACTTTAAAAAAAGTTGGATTGGCAGGGTGTATGGTTCGTCTTTTAATACGAGATCGCGTGGGGTAGCGATATTGATTAGGAAGAATGCTCCAATGAAGTCTTGAAAGAAGTGAGTGATAGTGATGGAAGAATAATTGTATTACTGGTTAATATTCAGGGTAAAGAGGTGATTTTTTGCAATGTCTATGCTCCCTCAGTTGATGATGGAATTGTTTTTAGAAAAGTTGCTCAATCTATACAGAATCGGAGTTGTCGAAATATTATATTAGGTGGAGATTTTAACACAGTTTTGGATCAAGGTTTGGACAGAAGTATTTCGAGGCAAAGCAAACAGATGCACAATTAATATCTCTGAGGGACTTACTAGAAGAACACAACTTGAATAATGTCTGGAGGTAAGAGAACCCATTGAGCAGGGAATACAGTTTTTACTCTGGGGCGCATGCAGTCTACTCTAGGCTAGATATGCTGTTCACGAGTGGGAAAATGTCTGGAAGTTATGTGACAAGTTAAATTGTAAATATTCTGCTGACGGATCACGCGCACCTAATAATGCGCTTGAAGATGGACTCAGCTTTGGAAAAGCAGTTTACTTGACGGTTAAACACCACATTGTTGGACAATAAGGAATTAATGGATAAACTTTTGGCTGAATGGGAATTTTTTGTAAAAGAAATATGCAATGGGGAAGTTGTGGCGGATGTGGTGTCGGAGGCATTTACGTGTACGATGAGAGGTATCCTGATTGACAAGGCAAGTGGGCAGGGAAAGATGTTTGAACGGCAACAACACAATCTAGAATAAAAAATTAAGGATATTTCTCAGAAGTTGATGTAGGGCCATGCATATAATGGTATGGTCCCAGAACTATTGAGGTTAAAAAAGGAATTAAAAACTCTATTGATGGTACGTATGGAGAAGAGATATTTCAAACAAAAATGTGCTTATTTTGAGAAAGGGGAAACATGTGATATGTGGTTAGCCTTCAGATAAAGGTAAAAGAGAATCAGAGCGTGCAATCACTTCAGTCAGAGGTAATGATGGGAAGATCACTTTTAACCTAAAAGAAATAAATGAGGTCTTTCAATCGTTCTATGCAGATTTATACAAAAATGAGGCAAATGTCAATGGTTCTGATGAGGATTTTATTAATAATTTGGAGATCACAAAGGTCTCTGAGGATAATGCAAAACTTCTTGAGAGAGACAATACGCTGTATGAGGTCAGGACAGCAATTGCTAGGTTGAATACCGGTAAGTCCCCTGGCCCCGATGGTTTGCCGGTGGGATTTTGCAAAATTCTGCCTAATTTTGCCCTTAATCTTTTGTTGAGCATGTTTACCACTTCTCTATCAAAAGGTTTGTTGCCAAGTACCACAAGGCATGCTATGATTTCAGTTCTGCTGAGGAAGGGTAAGGATGAAAATCTGGCATCAAGCTATAGGCCAATAAGTTTAATCAACGTGGATAATAAAATTCTGGCCAAAGTTTTGGCGATGAGATTGGAATCGTTGCTGCCAAAGCTGATACACCGGGACCAATCAGGGTTTGTGAGGGAAAGGAAAGCTTCATCAGGAAGTTATTACACACTTTATCAAAAGCAACAGATTGTCTGGAAGATTCAGCGGTCCTATAATTGGACGTCGAAAAAGCTTTCGATCGGGTCAATTGGGAATTTCTATTTAAGATCCTAGAAAAAAATGGGTTTTGGCATCCAGTTTAGATCCTTGGTGAAATTGCTTTACAACTGCCCGACTGCAGATGTCAATAGGAATGGGCAGAGGTCAGAACCTTTCAATTTAGAGAGGGTCACGAGACAAGGGGGCCCACTTTCGCCGTTACTATTTGTCATTGGGATTGAGCCTTTGGCCATACCTCTGTGGTCAGATGCAGAAATATAGGGTGTAAGATGTTGGGGTCTACAGCAAAAAGTTTGGCTATATGCCGACGATCTGCTCCTGGTGCTGAGTAACCTTAAACAATCTCTTCCAAAATGGATGAATGTCTTGTCGGAATTCAACCGGTGTTCGGGGTACAAAATAAATTGGACAAAATAAGAGGTCCTAACCCTAGCACACATTTGTAACAAAAGTTTAGTTACACAGTTGGGATTTAAATGGTGTGCTAGTAAGCTCTTGTATTTGGTGCGGTGGATAACGCCGGGAATTAAGGACTTTATTAATGAGAATATGAATATGGTTTGTTCAACGTTTAAATTAGATGTTGAAAGGTGGAGGCACCTATGCCTGTCTCTTTGGGGTAAGGTGAATGCATTGAAAATGGTTTCGGCCCCAAGGATAAATTAGGTCTTAGGCATGATACCTCTGGATATCGATAAAAAATACTGGTTGGAACTAGACAGGATAATTCAGAGCTTCCTATGGGACCAACAACCACCCCGTTTGAAGCTATGTAAATTACAATTGCCATTGTCAAAAGGGGGATTGGGTGTAACAAACTTTAGAGCATACCATTTGGCTTTTTCTTCGCAAATTCTGACCGATTTTTTGGAACCTTTGCCAGATGAGTGGGTTCTTGCTGAAACCAGTTTTCACAGACCACTCCCTCCAAGAGCAATGCTGACAACGGTTGTTAGGCAGAAACCTGTGCAGTTCCCTCTGGGACCACTGCAAAAGATTTAGGGCTACAGGTGTTTGTGTCATGCGCCGCCAATGTTGGGGGATATGGTCGCGGTGGAGACTGGGCCGCCATTAGTCACCCCTTCACGTTATACCACGCACTATGTTTAGCGGTCTAGTTGTTCCGCAGCGCTTGCTTCGGCACGCCTATTTCTTTCCGTCACACCCGGAAGCCTACGCGTTGCAACCCTCTCGCGTCAGGCTCCGGGTGAGACGCTAGTTTTCTCTGTTCTCTCTCCCATCTTTCTGTTTGTTGCGCTGTTTACGGCTCTCCTAGCCGGTGCATCTGTTTTTCCCGTACCTCCCATTGTTTGTTCTCGTTGTCTTACCTTGTCTCTCTTTGGTTCCCGTTTTCTGTCCTGGGCTCCGCCCCTTTTCTCCGTGAAGATTTCTTTCCCGTCCATTCTCGTCGGACTTACAATTCTGGAGTTTCACTATACTTCTGCCTTCCATATCTTCCATATCTTCTGGGATCCACTCAGCACAACTTCGCCGGGGGTTTTTTATGCCATCAGGCTTTTTCCCCCATATAGCTTGCTCCGGCAGAGAAGCCACTTCTAGACCTTGTTGTAGCAGGTCAGGGTGGCTTCCTCCCGGGGTAGGCCCTATCCTCCATCAAAAAAAACTGCTTGGTGGAAGAAAAGATTGGAACCGCCCAGGGGATCCATCGCCACAGGTGAGGAGGTGGACGGAGGGTTGGAGTTAGAGGAAGAAGAGGGAGATCTGGAGTTTGATTCTGACAGATTGCAACGCCAGAAAGAAACTATGGCTACCCCCGAACAGCTGCAAGAGCTGATTCAAGCTGTACAAGGAATGAACGTTGAATTACAGAACGTCAAGGCTGAAAATGCAGCATTAAGACAAATGATCACGGCTCGAGAATCTAGGGAGACCGATCTCCCTCCCATGTCTTTGTCCTCGGGTAAATACGATGGATCGCCAAGACGTCTCAAGGAATTTCTCGAATCTTGTGCCATTTACTTTGCCTTTCGTCCTCATACCTTCGCCAGCGCTCATACCAAGGTGGGGTTTGTTATATCAAATTTAATAGGAAACGCCCTGGCCTGGGCTTCCCCACTAGTAACCAGTAACAATCCGATACTCCAGGACTATGGTGCCTTTGTTACCTTGTTTAAACAGACCTTCGAACAGGCCGAGATAACTCACATAGCGGCTGAAGAACTGCTAGACGTTCAGCAGGGCACCAGCGATCTCAGGACCTATATTTCGTCCTTCAAACGCCTAGCGATTGAGGCCGGATGGCCGGAACATGTGCAATTTACGATATTTCGTCGTGGCTTAAGAGAAGAATTAAAGGACGAGCTGGCTCGTTTGGCACTTCCCACCTCTCTATCGGATATGATGTCCATAGCCCTCCAGATAGAATTCCGTCTCAGCGAACGGCGGACCGAAAGACGAAAGTTGCGCATCCCAGTCAACTCACCCTCTTCAGGAACCCCTTCTCATCTGTTACCCTTAGCATCAAGCAAAGAAGAACCCATGCAGATAGGCGCCGCAAGAGCCCCGTTAACACCTGAAGAACGTAGAAGAAGGCGAGACACGGGTCTCTGTTTGTATTGTGGATCGGATACGCATCTACTACGAAAATGCCCAGCGGTTCCTCCCCGTACACCGGGAAACGACAGACCTCGGAACTAAAGGGGGCAGGTTTCCGAGGTATGTCTTCTCGCCCCTATGTAACCTTGGCGGTTAACCCCCAAGGAGATACCATGGACTCTCGTTTGATGGTAGTGTCCTTACAGATACAAATCTCCACCAAGAAGTTAACCACGCTAGCCCTCATTGACTGTGGTGCTGCTGGAGTCTTTATGGACACCATTTGGGCTGATCAACAAGGTATTCCTTTGGTTCGGCGTGAGGATGCTCAGAAGGTAGAAGGCGTTGATGGGACCCCGCTTTCCTCTGGTCCCATCACTCATACAACAGAACCACTCACTGTGGTGATCCAACATCATACAGAACAAATGACATTCGATCTTATTCGAGCAGCCCACTTTCCAGTCATACTGGGTATCCCATGGCTGAGAAGGCACAACCCCTCGATTGATTGGTTCAGGAATACTATTACCTTTGAATCAGGATTCTGTAAGGAACTCTGTATACCACACCGGTCACAGGAAGTAGTGAAGGTCCTCGCGCCTGAATCCACCACTAAGTGCGAGGTCTGTTGCATTCCAACTGAACTGGAGGAATTTCACGAAGTCTTTGTTGACAAGACGATATTAGAGCTGCCCCCACATCGTCCAGAGGACTGTGCCATAGAACTCACACAAGACGCATTAGTCCCCTTCGGGCGGATGTTTCCGCTATCTCTCACCGAGAAGGTAGCTCTACGGAGATACTTGGACTCCCACTTGACTAACGGATTGATCCGACCTTCCAGATCTCCCGCAGGGGCCCCATTATTCTTTATCCCCAAGCGCGATTCTACAGAATTGAGGCCTTGCATTGATTACCGGGGCCTCAATAAGGTCACAATAAGGGACAGATACCCTATGCCACTCATTGCAGACATTCTGGAGGCAGTACAGGGGGCCACCATCTTTTCTAAACTGGACCTAAGAAGTGCATATCATCTTCTCCGGATACGCGAGGGTGATGAATGGAAAACGGCATTCCGTACACCTTTTGGTCTCTATGAGTATCGAGTTATGCCTTTTGGCTTAGTGAATGCCCCGGCTGTTTTTCAGCGCTTTATGGATCGCCTGTTCTCTGAAGTCCTCTTTATCTTTACAGTAGTATACTTGGATGACATCCTGATATTTTCTCGATCCCCACAAGAACACGACCAACACCTACGAAGCATATTAGATCGCCTTCAGGCCAACTCCCTCCTGGTTAAACCAGAGAAGTGTATTTTCAAGACCAGCACAATCTCCTATCTGGGTTTTATACTATCTAAGGATGGTGTCTCTATGGATCCCGGAAAGGTATCTGCCATACTGAAATGGCCCACACCTACCTCACTGAAAGATGTCCAACGATTCCTAGGTTTGACGAACTTCTACAGAAAATTTATCGGTCATTTCTCTCAAACGGTATTGCCTATTACGGCTTTACTCAAGAAGGAAGCTGGCCCATTTGCTTGGACTGACCAGGCCGACAACGCTTTTGAGCTATTGAAGAAATTGTTTTGCTCTGCTCCAGTCCTTCGCCAACCGGATCAAACTCTACCGTTTGTAGTCGAGGCCGATGCCTCCGCTGAAGCTTTGGGAGCTGTGTTATTACAAGAACACCAGGGAATTGAGCACCCAGTGGCCTATCTCTCAAAGACCTTGTCGGTGAGTCAAAAGAACTATTCGGTTATAGAGAAGGAACTCTTAGCACTTAAGACGGCCTGTGAGGAGTGGAGACACCTGCTGCAGGGTAGCGCATCACCCTTCACTCTGCGTACTGACCATAAAAACTTGAAGGTCCTTAGAGGGATGGAATGCATAAATTCCAGACAAGCACGATGGGCGCACTTCTTCAGTCAATATGACTTTGTCATAACCTACATCCCAGGCTCCCAGAACGGTCTCGCCGACGCCCTTTCTCGGCGTAATTCCCCAGGGATGGGTGCCACTTCTCCGGCAGAAGTACTTATTCCCCGTAATAGGATTGTGGGTGTCATATCGACATTCCTTGAGGAGGTAAAAACAGCAACCACGGAGGGTATGGAAGTCATCTTACCTCCAAAAAAGAGACAAGAGATAACAAGGTCAGGGGGGCTCCTTTGGTACAAACAGAAATTGTTCATTCCCACACAAGCGTTGCGTATGAAGGTTATGGGATGGTGTCACGACCATGTCACGGTCGGACACCGAGGACAAAAGGGCACCTTGGAGCTAGTTTCTCGTACGTTCTTTTGGCCCTCTATGTATAAGGATGTCAAGATGTACTGTAAGGCCTGTCCGGTCTGTGCGCAAAGCAAGGTTTCGGTATGTAAACCATTGGGGCTGCTAGAACAACCGGAAACACCATCACGTCCTTGGTCTCTTATCTCGATGGATTTTATTGTGGAATTACCCGTATCTCAGGGGTATACCTGTCTCCTGGTTACTGTTGACTCTTTCTCAAAGTTGGCCCATTTTTCCCCTTTAGCTGGGGTTCCCACTGCACCGGAATTGGCCGAGGTGTTTCTTAAGGACATATTCCGATTACATGGACTCCCTGATAAGATCATTTCTGATAGGGGGAGTCAGTTCACTTCTCGGTTTTGGATAGCCTTGTGCCATCGCATAAAGGTTAACAGAGCTCTTTCCTCGGGGTTTCATCCCCAGACCAATGGCCAAACCGAACGACTAAACGCCACCATAGAACAGTATCTAAGATGCTATATAAATCGCCACCAGGACAACTGGGTATCCCTTCTGCCCACCGCCGAATTTGCCTATAACAATTCTGTGCATTCGGCTACTAACCTCAGTCCTTTTTTTTGTACCTATGGGCTCCATCCCCGAGGAATTCTCCCCTTACTCAGTTCCCCGACCAACATACCCTCTATTGAGTCCACATTAGCCGATATCTCATCTGCCCATAAGAGCGCCCTGATTAGTTTGTCCTCAGCAAGGGAAAGGTATAAGGTACAAGCCGACCAACATCGCCAGCCGTGTCCCCTATGGAAGGAAGGGGATCACGTATGGCTATCCACAAGATACCTACCTCGTTGGTTGCATCCTACAAAATTGTCCCCCCGTTACATGGGGCCGTTTAAAATCACACAGAGGATAAACCCTGTAGCCTTCAGGCTCAGTCTTCCCAAAGATATGCGACGCATTCATCCTGTCTTCCATTCCTCTCTCTTACGCTCGGCTGATCCCAATACCCCCAGAAAGAGAAACCTACATCTTCCTTCGGATCCCGAACCGATTCCCAATGAATATGAGGTCTCCCACATCAGAGATTCCAGATATAGCAAGGGAAGACTGGAATATCTGGTGGCTTGGAAGGGATATCCTCGTTCGGAGGATTCCTGGGAACCGAGGTCTTTTGTTCATGCCCCCCTCCTTACCCAGAGATTCCATCGATTCCACCCTGGCAAGCCTGGGTGGTCCAGGTCTAGAAGGGGGCATACTGTCATGCGCCGCCAATGTTGGGGGATATGGTCGCGGTGGAGACTGGGCCGCCATTAGTCACCCCTTCACGTTATACCACGCACTATGTTTAGCGGTCTAGTTGTTCCGCAGCGCTTGCTTCGGCACGCCTATTTCTTTCCGTCACACCCGGAAGCCTATGCGTTGCAACCCTCTCGCGTCAGGCTCCGGGTGAGACGCTAGTTTTCTCTGTTCTCTCTCCCATCTTTCTGTTTGTTGCGCTGTTTACGGCTCTCCTAGCCGGTGCATCTGTTTTTCCCGTACCTCCCATTGTTTGCTCTCGTTGTCTTACCTTGTCTCTCTTTGGTTCCCGTTTTCTGTCCTGGGCTCCGCCCCTTTTCTCCGTGAAGATTTCTTTCCCGTCCATTCTCGTCGGACTTACAATTCTGGAGTTTCACTATACTTCTGCCTTCCATATCTTCCATATCTTCTGGGATCCACTCAGCACAACTTCGCCGGGGGTTTTTTATGCCATCAGGCTTTTTCCCCCATATAGCTTGCTCCGGCAGAGAAGCCACTTCTAGACCTTGTTGTAGCAGGTCAGGGTGGCTTCCTCCCGGGGTAGGCCCTATCCTCCATCAAAAAAAACTGCTTGGTGGAAGAAAAGATTGGAACCGCCCAGGGGATCCATCGCCACAGGTGAGGAGGTGGACGGAGGGTTGGAGTTAGAGGAAGAAGAGGGAGATCTGGAGTTTGATTCTGACAGTTTGGCAGGAAACCCACTTGGTACAGTCCGTACCACACAGATTCACTTGGTAGCTGTGGCTGAGCAGTCAGACTTCCTTCAGGAAGAGTTAGGCAGTATACAGAGTATTTACAATAGGTCAAAAGAACATAGTAGAACAAGTAAACACTGACCAGAGCTTGGTGTAAAAGAGATATAATTATTTATTTAAAACCACATCTAGAAAAACACACAGGCACTATAATAGTGAGCAATTCATATACACTCCCTTAGAAGAATATTAGACAAGTCTTAAGTAAAGCCCCACTTATTTTCAGACAGCGGTGAGCGCTTAACGCAGATGGCACTCTAATAATTCGTTTAAAAAGGGAGAAAAAAGCAGAGTATAATATGAAACAGATCCCAACACTTTCATAAGAACAAACCAAGAGAGGGAGGCAAGTAAAACTGTGAAGTTAGAGTTCAGTAGGCCAGATCCACTTTAAGAGGATCAGAACGAAATGTGTCCAAGGTCACACGGTTGAAGTGCACAAGAGTCTTGCAAAGGTTCAAAAAGAGTTGGACCAAAAGAAAGGGACCAGTTAGAGGGTCAAGGCGGCCAGCCCAGTCAAGAAGGTTAAGGGGTTATTACCTTGTAGCAATCTTTAGAAAGGGAGGCCTGGCGGACACGGTACCTTAAAGTGGTGAGAATACTCCAGCGGGGGCAGTTGTTCCTGGCAGCGGATGCAAGTCAGTGCTTCGTCCGGGGGAAGAGAGGATCTCGTCGGGAAGGAAGACAGGAGTCCGTTGCACTGCCAGGGAAGAAACCAGCCGCGGAGTTCTCAGGTAAAAGGAGCGGTCCTTTTATTCGCGGTCCAGTGGTAAGTGGCTATCCGGTTGCAGGGGTGCTTGGCACGGGCAATTCGACCACGAGACGGTCTGGGGTGCGAAGAGAAGAAGGTAAACTGGTTGTGCCCACCAGTCAGGGGAAGAAGCCTCTCCAGCCGGGAGATCTTCTCTGTCGTCGGGAAGTGGTGAGTCGGTTCCGCAGTGCTCCACCGGTGGTGTCGTCATGGTAGGTCGGCTCAGCTTCTCCCTCGTCGGATTCTCCGGTCCTGTGGCGACTTCTGAAGTTCCAGTCCCCAAAGCCCTGCTTTTATGCAGCACACCCCCATTGACTCAGCCTAGCTGTCAATCAAACATACTAAGTGGTGAGCCGGCCGGCTCACCACTTGGGCCAATCACACAATAGTGCGACTTGAGTTACCAAGGTAACTCAGTCCAGGGTGCCTAAAACCCCCTCCCACACCCCCTGTGGTACCCAGACAGAGTGGCACCACTTTTGGAGGCTTCTGTCGAGAAGCCCGCCAAAAAGTGGAACCAAGGGCTCGACTTGGGTTGGAGTCACAGAAGAGAACACAAACGCCATTTTAGAATCGAGTCCTGGCAAAAAATGCCAACCGGCGAATTAATATTAAATAAATAAACCGGCGGTATGTTCGAGGCTATGAGAATTAATTAATTAAAGTTGGTAGCCTCGAACAATGGGAAAATCCCATAGGGATATATTCGCGGTCGAATATAAAAAGTAGTTTCCACTGCCACCAGCCAAAACTCGATCAGGGGGGCCGGAGACGTGCCCCCTCGACTAACAGACCCCGGGGCAATCGAATTGCCCCGACCAGTACGTCCACAATATGATGGTTTGTACTGGTTTCTGTTCATAATTTGGGACTAGTAAAGCCAATGGTGACTTTACATGCCCTGGGAGACCGTAGTCAGTCCCAGGGTATGGAGTCTATGATGGGGTGTCACTATGACAAACCTGTGTTACTGCACGGAGGGTGCTGTGTAACACACATAGTAAAAACACATGAGACCCTATGGAGTAAAGGACCCCATAGCCCATAAAACACATTAACAGTCAAAGGAACACCATAAATCATGTCCAAGAGTGGGAGAAAAAGAGTCTCACTCTTGGCAGGAGAAAAAACCAAACCCCAGAAATCCAGCAAAGCTGCATGGGGACTCACTAGGTTAGGAAATTCAGCCTAAAGAGAGAATTCACCTAACAACGGTATCTAGAATAGGTGGCCTAAAAGATCCTATAACGAGCAGTATAAGGAACACATGGGAAAAAATGAATAGTTACCTTGGTATTGAGGCTTTAAGAGAATCGGGGGCCTCAATCTGGATGAATCCGAAAATCAAAATAGAGGGAAAAGTAATTTTCTGGTATGAGTGGTTCCTTTGCGGTGTGCAATGGATTTGAGACTTGTACAAGGATGGCTGTTGGATGACAGAGAAGGAGATTCAATCTACCTTTAACATTTCAAATGTTAGCGGATCAGACTATCGGAAAATTAAGAAAGCTATTGGGGAGGTTAAAGTAAAAGATGGATTTAATTTGGATGTGCTCAGACGAACTACAAAACCAGGACAGGATGGATTAGCTAGCCATGTGTATGGAATGGTTGTGGCCGCATACAGAGGAAATTATTTATTGAGAGGGGAATGGAGCAGGAGAATTGGAAGCAAGATTTTTGAGTTTGAATGGTCTCGTATGTGTGGAATGTCAAACTGTGCTCCTTGGGGTTAACAGAGAGATGAAGACAAATTGAGATCTTAAACTGGTGTTTTGGACACCAGAGATATTGCAAACGAGAGGCATGAGTGATAATTCAGATTGCTGGGCTTGTATACAGGAATCCGGAACGCTAAAACATATGTTATTGGATTGCACACGTGTGAGAACATTTTGGTTAGAGTTTGATATCTATGAGAAGGTTATAGGTGAAAGATTACAATATGATTTCAAGACTCTAATATTGGGTAGTGATTTGATGTTGGAAGATCTGACTACTAGTTTCAGAAGCGCAATGCTGGGTAAAAAGACAATTCTGAGAGGATGGAAGAAGCCGGATTCTGTGGACATTGCAGTATGGCTTAAAGAAATGCATGATCTGGCAGAGATGGAAAGAGTTCTTTACCGTAGAGAAAGGAAAATGGCATTGTTTGAAAAGATATGGGGTAAATTCCTTACATTATCCTAACAGATTGCAAATGTGAACTTTAGACTTTGCAGGAGGTTTATAAGAAATAGATTTGTTTTATTGTATTATTGCATTACAATATTGGATGTATATATTACCTGTTCGTTTATTATATTTTAAACTAAAATAAAATAAACAAATAAAAAAATGCCGAAGTTGAAGATCCTGCAATCTGTCCTCTTCCCCCAAGTCCAACTCTGCCTTCAGTATTGATTTTTAAGCCATTTAATTAAGCAATATGACCCTCGCGGCGGGGGCATTACCGACTCGGGTAATGCCCGGGGGCCCATAGTTATAGGCCCGAGCGAAGCGTACCTTCGTCCTTGCCATGGGACGATGGAAGCCTCCAGCTGTGTGGAGGCGCGGAGTCTCCACACTGCTGGAGGCTGCCATCATCCCCCACCAGGGACGCAGGAGCAAGAAGGTAAGTGGGGTGGGGTAGGGAGGAGGAAGGGAAGGGAAAAAAAAAAGCTTACCCGAGTCCCCAGTGGGGGACGCAGGCAGCCTCTCAGCCGTGGGAAGGCTCAGAGCGGGGATGGCCCTGCTTCGAGCCTCCTCATTGGCTGAGGGGCTGCCACGGCCCCAGCTGACGACAAGGCAGCTGGAGTCCCGGCCGAGAATCGAAGGATTCTCGGCCGGGTAAGAACCCGGCGAGAGCCAATCAGAATGCGTGTTGCATTCTGATCGACTCTCACCGGGTACTAATTTAGAATACACACCCAGGGCAACTAGTTTACTCTGAAGTCCCTTGGGGATATAGTCTATGATCAAAAGATCATCGGCATAGCTGAGCCAGGATACAGTGACATCACCATACTTTATTGAAAAGAACACGGCACATCAAAAGCATTATTTAGATCTGCCATATATAAATTGAATAATAAAGGGGCGAGTATACACCATTGTATGCTATACCACGCCCAAAAACATGGAAATCCAGTCAGTAATACGCCCTGTCCCATCAAGTCGGATCCTAAATCTGGTGTTCAAGTGCAGTTTGATAATCATGAACAACAGGCCTCTCGGTATGTCCCATGCATCTAATTTTTGCCATAACCGATGTCAAGGGACTGTATCAAATGCTGCACTCTAATCAATAAATGCTGCATATAGCAGCATCTCCCTGGTCACCCATGAGTACTCTATCAAGAATACAAACGTGATTAAGTTATGTAGTGTACTGGAACCTTTCCTAAATCCGGTTTGATTGTAGGGAATAATATCCTTAATGTCACTCAAAGCCGTTAACTCTTGGTGCAAGGTCCTAAAAAAGACCTTTGGCGGAATATCTAGCATAGCTAGTAAGCGATGGTTGCTTGGTGCAGCTCTTTTTATAAACTGGAATTATATTGATGTCCTTCTAAGACATTGGGATACTATCCATGCAACAAATGCAAGAAAATAAATCTTGCAGAGCAGTGGCCCGTAGTACAGGGTTAATTTTTAACAAGGCATCAGGCCCCACCGCACGGGAAGTATTTAACTTCTTATAGCAAATTGGTGTCTATTGTTCTGAAGTCTTGTTTTCTCATTTGCATTGTGGTCCATGACTAAAGGGGTGTCAATGGGCAGTTTACCAATAGACGTAATTATATGCAGTTCCCATTCAGCCCTAAAAGCACCTGCATTAATAGATGGGCCTTTTTCCCTGAAGTTAAAGCTCCCAAAACAATGTTGTTATTATTGCCATGTCCAGCTGATGGTAGCCACTATTCTATCTCCTTCTGTTTAAAATATCTATGTAACTAATTACGGAAGCCGCTCTTCCTATCTTTTTCATAGGGCCACCCCTATCATTGTGGTCAAATATAATTTTTTAAATCTCAACTCTGTTTCCTTTTCTCATATTGAATCCGGTGATCATTAGAGCTTCCACCTTGGTTTGATATATTATATTGCTCATATACATGGTTGTATTTTGTACAGACATGAACACCTGCTCTCAAATTGCTTTTAGTGCATCTTCAACTATCCCTATCGGCACACAATCCTTATCACTACCACTGGTTTGTTGTAAATACAAAGACACTCCTAGATCAGCTTGTGCCAAACTACACCTAACCTAGAGCTTTCTAGCTGAATACACAGAGAATAATGGTCACTTTCATCGTGAATGTTGATAGACCTATCAAGAAGCAGCTCAAAAGCTGCGTGTTTCACAAACATAAAATCAATATTGGACGCAAAGCAAAAACCAGTTACCATCTGGAGACCATATTGATAAAGCAACTTCGCCCAAGATAGACCCTTGTGATCAAACACTGGTCCATCAATCAGCGAAGAGCATATCTCAGTCTTATACGCACTAGAAACAGAGGGAATCTTGGCATTAAAATCGGCAACTATAATGACAAGTAGGGAAGAGAACTTGTATCCAGCATTTCTTCAACACTCTTCATATTCTTATCATGCAAATTCAGTCTCCCGGGATCATAAACGTACATCACCAGAATTGAGCATTTTGATGCCCCACTGTCCTTTTTAAGCCCAGCCAGAATCATCTCAATGCTACCTTGGTGCTTCACCAAGCTCCAAATGTTATCTGCAGAAATAAGGAGCCCAAATTCAGGCCTCCCTTTGGCTCTCTTAACTGTATTTGTATGTATGGTAATCCGTCCATAAAAATAAACCGGTTTCACACGCCACAATGCCTGGAATATGTGCAGACTTTCAATAAAACCTCCTTCTGACAAAGAATGGGAGGAGCTTGGCTATTACAACAGCATACAGCAAAGCATTGGTTAGGGCCTTTTTTTGCAAGTGCGTCTGAAAGGGTCTAGGCAGCAACTGTCAATACCCATCTGAATCACTTTCAAGCAGGGCTTGCTCCATGTTGGTACCTCCTGAGAATGTTCTCACAGCATCATTGTGTTGAAAGTTAACTGTTCAAAATTTGAAACGTTCAAAAGGCCTTCTTAAAGCAGCCACTCCCCTCCCTTCAGCTTGTACTGTGTTTCTCTCTTGTGGAATCGTCACCATTTTACATTCGTACCCCCTCTTAAATGTCCCATTCTCATGGGACAAGACAATTTCTAGCAGTTCATCTGACTGGAACACCATTTTTTTAGGTTAACTTTCCTGTGCATCCCACTTGATACACTATTGCAATATCATTACTTCTAATTACCCTTAGTGGTATGACGCACTGTAGAATTTGTAATAGGGTGGTGCAATTGAAAATAGGACGATTGTCTCATTCAGACACACGTGTAATTTACAATGCGTTCAGGCAGTCCTGGTGCCAATTGAACTGAGAGCAGTTTTAACACAGGTGTTGACGAATCTAGCAAAATCGTCGCTGATTCCCTGGAGGGAAGCTTCTCTTACGTGGCCAGGGAAAGTCAGAAGCTACTGGCTGACCCTTGGGGTGGCTATCTGCGGGACGACCACGCAGGGGAGGATACATTCCAGGGAGACAGAAAAACACTGAATCTGAATAATCCTTCAGGTGTAATTCTTAATGACACCCATGTACCTTTTCAACATTCCTGTATGGCTTATTATGATGTAGAGAGAGAATTCCTGGGGTCTTATGGCCAAGAACATTATTTACCACCTCCCCTTGTATAGTACTGAGACGAGGAGGAGGAGGAGGAGGGATGAGGATGACCAGAAGCGGTAAGCCAACGCTACGTTCTAGTCTCTGGAAAATTCTAACCAATGCCGGTACATTTGAAAAAAAAGAAAGCGAGAGAGGGAGACAGACAGACAGACAGACGGACGGACGGACGCTGAATCCAACTTGTTCTGATGCTGGTTGGCACACAGGAGGCAGGCAGACGGCATGACGCAGCACAGAGGCAGACGAGAATGGCATGCAGAGAAACCTAGCTGAGAGAAGTTTGCTGCATTATTGCCATGGGCAGCTGGAAACGCCAAAAGCAGAGGAAGGCAAAGTGGGAACCAAACGGCTAACGGGACGCACTCCCAGTCAGCGGGCCGAGAGAAAAGAAGACGATGAGATGCGAGGGAATGGGACCCCGAGGCGCTTCAGTGCAAATGCTGCGTACTGTTGACAACGTGATAAAACCTAATTAAACGAACTGGACAGTTCATACAAATAAAAACAGTGCTAAGAAAGGGTCTGTGACCCAGTACTTGAAAATTATTTCCTGTATATAAGAGATAGTGAATGGAGAACGGATAGTGAACTAGGCAAAGTGTGAGTTTTGGAGTCGCACCCATGAGAGGACATAAAATTCCCTAGCAGGAAAGTAAACAAGGCTGTGTGCGTGTCTGGGACCTGCACCCAAGTGCAATACCCTAGCAGGAGAGTAAACGTGGGGTAAGAAGATCAGTGAGAACTCTGGGGTAAAACCCCATCCTGAAATTGTAGAATACTGATAACCAATATTAAAAGGGAAGAATCATGCTCTTTTTAAGGATAAATGACAAAATTGTGAATAGCCTGGCAGGAGCATACCGCAGGGGTAGGAAAAGGATTGAGAATGCTTATGAGTCAAAACCCTTCTTTGAAATTGTGGAACAGTGACAAGCAATGTAAAAGGGAAAAACCATACCCCTTTAAGAATAACTGCGATCCAGAGAGTGAGAGATTGAAACATTCAGAAGAACTGTGTGCTTAAGGGAGACTCAAGGGACGAGTCGTCCCCCCTTGAAACTCTGAAATAGAACATTGTATGAAAGGAGAAAATGCTGGGGAAGAGTCGTCCCCTTGTGAAGCATTGGAGCATTAGCGACTCTTTCCAGAAGTACCGGATACACAGTGGAAGACCTGACACAGGGGGAGGGATGACCCCTTTTCCTGGTGGAAATGTATTTATTTTCTGCACCTTAGAACTTAGTTTCGGAACTTGGAAAGAAAGCTATAAGTGTATAGCTTACAGAAATCCCCCAGTTGCACATTATATTGAGTTTAGCGTGTAAGGGTCAGTTTAGGGTTTTTTGGACAGAGGACGCTTTTTGGTTTAACATCCTGACATAGCCCGTCCTTAGTTTTGTTGAGGCAGGGAATCCCCTCGTCGGATTAGGGATAGATAGGATTTCACCAAACCCCTTTTACTTTTATGATAAGTCTGTAACCAACTCTTAACATGCCACTGTTTCCCAGTGTCACTCTTGATCCCTTGCACAGGGTACAGCATGATTTATTCCATTATTCTCATTGTCAATCGTCAATCATCACAGCAACATTACTATCATTGCTAAATAATTCCTCTATACTTTCAAGCACTTGGGTGTTCTCACAGGCAATTTCCTTCCTTTTCTTGATTCTAGCTTCTTTTTTTTTCGTTACAAGTAACAGTCGTGAATGCATGAGAGCGTTCCATCTGCTTCTTCCCATTTGCATATCTTTCCCCACCTCTAGATTGCTCTTACCCTTAGTAGTCTGCGTATCCACAGCTCTGCTATTACTTTTCTTATCAAAACCTTTAATTCTTTTATCAACACGTGCATTTACTAAATCAAAAGATCCATTATTTCTTTCAACAAGAGGTGACTTGCTCACAATCGGAAGAGATAATATTGGTTTTACATCGGCACATTCTCTTTTTTTGCATAACGATGCATTGTTTTTCCTTGTATATCTCTGCCGCTTAGTCTTCATTTTTAGATTTTTAACTGAGCACATAGTAGGAGATCCCTGATCAATATAAATACAGTCAATGAGATCATCAGTGCAGGAGAAACTATTTACCCCCTCTGGGTCTTCTGACACCCTCAAGACTTCAACATTCCCAGCAGGTACCTTATTACAATCTCCAGTTGATAGGCCACTATTTACATTCACTCCAGCCTCACATATATCCATAGCAATATAACACACAAGATTGGATCTAACATTAGCCTTTCCAGATTTCAGCATAAATTGATACAACAATTGTGTTTGCCTAACAAGCTTTTCTTCAATTGCTTCACATTTATTAATCACGACAGTGAGTAGCTGCTCCAGTGTCATATATTGTGGCATAGACGATATGCTTTCATTATTAACATCTATAGCCTTTCGTTATTTCCAACATCCTCTTTAGAATGTTCCTCATCCTCACTTCCCACTTGATCAATGAAGACGGGTGTAGAAGTAAAAGATTGCTCCACTAGGTCACCAATATTAGACTTATGGACATCAATCCACACAGTCCCATTCCCATGATCCACCAACACCATTTTACTAACAGTATCTGATTGGCTCATGGTCAGATTTTCCATTGTTGCTTCAATATTATTTACATTGGTCACAGACTGTTCCCCGGACATTGTTCCCATTAATACAGGGCTGTCTAAGTTTCCAAACGTGTCCCCTGCAATTGGAACAAAATCAACAAGACTCGGAGTAAGTGTGGCAGTTATGCTGCTGGTTAACTTAGAGTGTTCTCTGAAAGACACAGGGGACCCCACACTCTGTGTAGGAGTATTAATATGAAATTGGAACACGGAAAGGCATCCAAAAGGTACAATTCAAGGGTTTGGCATCAAGGAATTTTATTGAACCTGATACAAATTTAATGTATGAAACAAATCATGATTTAATCTGCACTTGTAAAAACAATTTACATAGCAGGAAACAACTTTTGTTTAAAAAGAACACATCTAAATAGTAAAATTCATCCTATTCAATCGTCCAAGCATTCATCCACATACATCCATCCAGCAATCCACTCATACTAGGCACCAATGGGTGTACAATATAAAATCTATAAGAAAATTCATGACATATAATTTATCAGAAAGATTTATAGAAAGAATGTTCAATCAATCTGTCCGGCCACAATAGATAGTATCAGTGGCCTAGGCAATTGAGATGGGTCCCAGAAGTCTCCGACCACGACCTCATCCCAATCCGCACTCAACCAGTTTCGACGTATGTACTTTATTGTAGTGACGTCTTCTCAGGAGTAAAAAGTTTACATTCTAACAATGGGGAAGGAGCGAAAAAGAAAGAGAAGGGAAACATAAATTCCCTTAACTTAGGTGATGACATGAAACGATATATAAACTCCAATGCAAAAAACAATATGTAATATAATTTAAAAAGATCAATTAGTAGACACAAACAACAACTTGCTCTCACCCCGGGTGGAATTCTCCAGGTTGGACCTGAGGTGTCAGACAGAAAGAAGTGCTACCATCATGAATTGATGTCTCAAGGTCACAGTGGAACCAGGTCATAGGCAGAGCCGATACCAATTAAATATATAATCTTAATTTGAAAGGGGGTGGGCACAGATGTGGAATGGCTGAAGCACGCCCGGAAGGTGGAAGATGTAAAGATACATACAGGCCACATACTTATAGTATAACCCAATGTGGGTAATTGCGCTTTGACCAGCTATGGTGATGCTGGTATATGATGTGACCCAAAAACATGGTTGTCCTTACTATGTGCTTTCAACTTTCTTGGAATAGTGAATAAGCCCTAAAATGCTAAACCGGGGACAGGGGAAAAAATATTGATAGAGATGAACTAACCTTCACATACACATAGGAAGGCTGTTCGTATCTCCCTTTCATTTGTAGCTCGGTCCACCTGTGTGAACTAATTGACAGCGTCCCAAGGAAAGTTCCTGCACACAAGAATGCTGCGCGCCAGAAATGCTCCAACCTGTGAGGTGTTAATTGGTATATAAACATCACCGGATAGAGGCCCACCGTATAAGTTAAGAATAAAGAGTTGTAAACTAAAAATTCTTACCAAGTGTGTCCAATTGATGACACAAAAGCGTGGATGGGTGTACTATGAACTGCAAGGGTCCAAAATGGGCTGCACCGATGTTAAACGTGCCTAAACGGAAAACAGCAATTTTAGTATACAAGAGTTCAAACTCATTCTGGTCGCACTGATGTAAAACGTGCCTGAACAGTCAAACAGGCATTTTAATGTAAACAAGTAGGACTTAGTCTAATCTCATTAGCTGAAAAACCCTTTCCCCAGTGAGAACTAACAATTCCTGACAGCATGCAGTGCCAGCTGGGGTTGGCTCGTGAAAGGTATAGAAGGGTAACTCAAATTAACTAAAGTCGTCAAAATTCTGTTGCAATATATATAGTCACCGAGCATGTGGTAACCCAAATAAAGACAAACCTCCCTACATAGCAGGCCGCCTCTAAAAGTCAACACCCAACATCGTTGCGCTTACCTGAAGCAGACAGAAGATTTTGTCCCACTGGTTAACTTAGAGCCAAGACGCTGCAAGGAAATCGAGAGATCATCAGCCAGCATATTACTTTCAGTGCCATCAGGTTTCACTGGAAAATACAAGAGATTTTAGTGGGACGACCCATGGAAGTACTAGACCCAAAGCACCTGTTCACAGTCAACAGTGCTTTGATTGTTTTCAGTGGATACATAAGAGGATGCCTTAAAGGATACAAGCATGGTGGCTGAGTCCCAATTGAATCAATACTCGCCACAGTCTCCTCCACAGAAGGAATGTCACTCACTGGATTGTCAGCAGATTCCAGGGTCAGACAGCAAAGAGACACTTTCTCGGAAATGGATTCACCCATCGCCTCCATTGCACTCATACCTCACGGTGTGCCGGTGGCACGCTGCGCGCATCTCTGTGGCAACACTTCAGCATCTTAGTCAGCACTTATTTAGTGTTTCCCGGGTGGCTCAAAGAGCCAAAAGACCCCAGAGTCGCAGCCTAGGATTGTGGGATAACAATTCCAGAAAGCACCAAAACGCTGTTCACAGAAATGGGTAGCGGGTAACAGCACTCCTGAACAGCATCAAGCCTCATTTACTTCTTGAGGTTTCACTATTCTGATTCTCTTCCTCTCACTCTCCCTCCCCCATTCCTTCACTTCTTTCGCTTTCCTCCAGGTAAGACGCCATGCGTCTGATTATGCATTGCATTCCTTTGTGTTCACAGGACACTGTGCATCCAACTATATCTCTGCATCAGGCAGTTCTCCCGTTTTGTAACTTGCTGGCTTTTCTCTTCGCCAGTCTCCTCCACTTCTCATGCGTGAATTAGCCTTGCGACTTCCCCGATCTAAATGGTATGTTATTTGGCATTTATATAGCTCTCTATATATCATTGGTATGACCTCGAAGCGCTGGTAGGTTGAACGCCCTCTGGGACCGTAGTCCAGGTCAGTTGCAAGAGTAGGGTGTTGAAGGGTGCTTCGGTGCACCAGTTAAGTGTGCAGCTGATGTAATTGCCTGATGGTATCTGCATCCTAGCATTAGGTTTGGTGGTATTGATATCAGTACAATGTGTGCATTCTGGCCGGTGGACACCAAGACTGGGTTCTGGCTGCGTTAGGCCTGAGGGACGCTTATGTGTGCAGCTAGGCCGTTTTTTGTGACTGATGAGGTATTCATGGGGTAGTGTTTGTATGTGAGCAGTTAGGCCGAATTGATCGGGGAGTGTAGCTGCACTCTAATTGTGTGATGGTGTAGAGTAGAGAGTAGGCATAGTGATATATTATATGATATGACGGTTTATCCTTACAGCGCCCACACACAATGCGCTTCACAAGCGCTCGAAGGCAAGGGAGGGAACGAGGGAAAACGTAAATGTACTCCCAGAGGCCATGAACAACAGGGGCATACAGTGACATCATGGTGGAGACGGGGTGATGTGTGTTAGCGGTGGGCAGGGTGCCAGGGGATTTTGAGTGGTGGGAGAATGGGATATGTCGATGGGGGCTGGGAAGAGTAGGCAGGCAGAGGTGGATATGTGAGGTGTGGGGAGGGTCAAGGGAAGGTGGGAGTGGAGAGAGGATCTGTGGGAGTGAGGGAGTTTGGGCAGCTATATTTTGGAGTCAGCCTGGAAGGTGAACGGGTACTGGAGTACAGGGAGAGAAGTCTAGAGAGACTGGGTGGAAACTGGACGGGGGGGTGTGTGTGGCTTGGGGAGAGAGAGGATGGGTTGAGGAAGAAGTGGTGAGGAGTAGAGTTGAGGAAGCGTAGCAGTTGCGTTTTCTGCATTTTGTGGATTTAGGTGCTTTAGGGGTGTGAGAAAGGGTGGGGGGGTTGGAGGGGGAGGGAGATGATGCTACCGTTGTAGCGTGGGCGAGACGTGCTGCTTTCAGAGAGGGGAAGGGATATGAAGGGGGAGGTTTGTTGGCGGGGTCGAGAAGGGGTTATTGGGGTGAGAGGGTGGCGGGGGAGGGTGGGTGAGCAGGTGATGAGATTTCCAGTGGGCCAAGGTGGTGGGACAGGGCGGTAGTGGGGTTTGGAGGGGAGGGGGTAGTGGGATAGGGGGTGGATTCACACTACTTGGAGGACTCCCCTGGCTTGGGATTTCGATAGGGGGCATGGTGTATGGGCGAGGAGTACCAGGGTGTTCTCAATAGGTGTCGGATGGAGGGTGGTAGTTGAAGAGTTAGGCTGAGAGGGGGGATGGGGAATAGGCATCGGTGGAGGGAGGTGTTTGGTGCGCCAGAGTGCCCCTCTGATTTGAGAGTTGGATGCGGGGCGGTGGTAGGAGAGAGGGTGGGCGGCACCAGATTGTATTGAAGTGCGAGGGGAGGTGTCTTGGGTTGAGATCAGAAGGGGGAAAAAGGGGGGGTCGCAAAGGAGGGTGCTAGAGCACGTGCCAAGGGCAGCGAGCGGTGGGTGGGGTGGTATTTGGGGAGGCTGGGGTGGGTTGTGGTCAAGGGGGGATGAAGAGGGGTTCACGAAAGTGGGTGCTAGAGCGTGTGCCATGGGCTGCGAGGGTTGAGCGATAAGGGGGGGGTGTGTGGAATAAAACACAGTAATGTCTCAGTCAGAATAAGTCACAGTAATATCACAGGTAGAGAGAAACACAGTAATCTCAGGGGTTACCTTCTGGATATGTCACAGTATAAGACACAGTAATATGTCGGGTAGAGAGAAACTCAGTAATATCTCGGGGCATACCCTTTAGATGTGACACAGTATAGGACGCAGTAATATTTCAGGAAGATAAGAACACAGTATTGTCTCGGGGAGAATGAAGCACAGCGATTTCTCAGGGAGTGCCTTCTAGATGATAATGTGGCCACACAGAGCAATTTCTAGGTGTGGGGCAGGCAAACACAGTAATCTGTCAGTCAGAGTAAAACACACTGATGTCTTATGCAGAGTTAAATACAGTAATCTCTCAGCGTAAGACATAGTGATATTTTAGGCAGAGTTAAACACACTAATATCTGAGGCAGAGGAACACAGAAGTATCTCAGGGAGAATGAAACACAGTAATATTTTCGGGGGTACCTTCTAGATGTGATACAGTAAAGGACGCAGTAATATCTCAGGCAGAGTTAAACACAGTAATATCTCACATAGAATGAAACCGTAATATCTCAGGGGGGGAGGGGTGCCTTCTAGATGTGAATATGGCTACACAGAGCAATTTCTAGTTGAGTGTGATAAGCAGGATAAGATATCATAATATCTTGGCGAGAATGAAGCAGTAATATCTTGGGGTACCTTGTACATGTTATGTTGCATAGGACACAGTAATATCTCAGGCAGAGCTAAACACAGTGATATCTCAGGGGGTGCCTTCTAGATGTGATACAGTAATATCTCAAGCAGATTAAGCACAGTAGTGTTTCAGTCAGAATAAGACAGTGATATCAGAGGCAGAGGGGAACATAGCAATTTCTCAAGGGAGGGGGCTTCTAGATGTGAATATGGCCAACAGGAGCAAATTCTAGGTGTGTGGGCCAGGTAGAATAAGACATTATTATTACAGGAAGGCGAGGACACAGTAATGTCTCTCAGGTGTTTTCTACAGGCAGATCTGGGAAGGTCAGCTACTTAATTAGTTACAGTACTGTCACAGTAGGTACCGCTAGGTGTGAATCAGTGGAGCGAGTGAGGGTTTGCTAGAAGTCAGTCTGGACAGGTTCTCGATGTGTGGCACAGGCCAGCTTTCACAGTGTTTGGATTGTTTTCTGAACAGGCAGAGCCTCAAAGGTAGCGTGATTGCTCTACCCCTGCCTCAACCACACCTACTTTGTTAGTTGTTGCTGGTTGACTGCTGTCCACTGGCTTCCCCTGCTAACACCTGCAGACAAGATATGGAGCTGCCTCAGTGGTGCTTCCCTTTCGCCACAGGGGCTGCACGGGCAGAGGGCTGCCCTGGGGAGGTCAGTTATGACCTGGGTGGAGAGCCAATTGGGGACGGTGGGCGGGCTGGGAGGCGGGAGGTGGAGGGGAATCGGGAAGGGATGCACTGAGTGGAAAGGAGAAAGATGCGAGCCCAGGGGGTGCTGTGGGCCAGAGGAAATTTACAAAAATACAAATTAAGAAGGCAACGGAGCACCCATGCAGCACAACACTCACCTTCTTTCTTTTAGATAAAAAGAAGCGGGCGTGGGCTAACACGGGTCACTAGACCCAGGCAGCACCAGGCAATGTCTGAGAGGCCCTCTTTCTTTCGCGCGTGGCTCCTCCTCCTCTGTATGTCATCTTTCTCGTCCCAGTTAAATGGGATTTTTCCTTTGAAGCAATATTTACAGATTCTGGGTGATCGTAGCTCATAATGGTTTGTTCTTCATACAAGTTACCATAAGTGATGTTCGAAGATGTATTATTGGGATGTTTTCTAGGGAGTTCCTTACAGGAACAGGAGTTCTTGTCCCCAAAGGTGGAGTCTCTCCCGTTGAGGCCCCACTAGCCTTGACCGGAGCAGGCTCACCTCCCTAGCCTCACAGGTGGGTGGGTGGGGGGCTCCTCCTTGGAGAGAAGAGACTCCTGCGATTCGTCACAGAGACCATAAACTGAAGTGTGGGTTATTTCATTAGCATTGGGTTGTCCTCAAGCAAGATTTCTCCAAGTGTGGGAAGCAGCTGAGTATAATGCTAGAATTTCTTTGACTCGGGTGTACATAGGCTTCAAGGCCATTAACAGCACCTCATTTTCATATTTTATTTATTTATTTATTTTTTAAAATTTGGTTTTATTGGGTTTTACATAGAAGAAAAAGAAACAATTTTCTCGCATTCGAGAGTAAGCAAACAATGAGTGTTCATACATACATATTTGTACGTCAAAATATTGTCAGAGAACCAAACAAAGAGGAAGTGAACAACAAAAGAACATGAAAATATTGTACCGTTTGGTACCCTAGCATAGTATCGTACATTCACAGGTCGATCTGGTGACTAATTTTGACAGAGCACAATGAGTTACTTCTCTCGTTCCCGTTCCATCAATCCCCCCCCATCCCCCTGGGCTGGGTCTATAACTCCTAAGGTAGTGCAAGTCTGTGCGTATATTCTAATTTTAATGTGTCTATGGGTTCTTTACTTGATATTTTACTCAATTTTATTTGGGATCTCCTTCGTTGGGGGACGCTCTTGCGTCTTCAGTTCGGTTTCTTTGCTCTTACTCTGAGACGTCCAACGTGTATTGCTGGGATTGAAGAGGGTGTCATTACTCTACTGTGGGGGCGCATAATTCAAACTAAGCTTGGGCGGTGTTTGCCCCATTCACTACCTCAGGTGCTTATTATCCAGGAAATCCGCCCAGAGGATATCACATTGAGTCGATTTACCATGCAAGGATGCAGTTATTTTCTCCATAGTGCACATATTCATTGCCACATTGACCCATTCTTTTTTGGAAGGGGCTGTGGGGGATTTCCATTTTATTGTTAGGAGCGCTCGAGCGGCAAGCAACAGATGCGGGGCCAGGCCCTGTACTTTTCTCCATTCATCATCTTTTTCAAACCCAAAGAGAACTAGGTAAGGGTCTGCAAGTCTCTGGATACCATCTATGGCCCTGATCCATCCAAGGACTTTGTCCCAGTAAACCTTAATTTGTGGACATTCCCACCACATGTGCCAATAATCAGCAATTATTCCACATTCACGCCAGCACAAGGGGTGTCATGATGTATTCCCCTGGGCATCTAGACCACGTCCATCAGCCCCGGGAGCTGGCATCATGTTGCCTTGAGAAAACCCAGCAACTCCTGCTAGGGGCTGTCTGGGTTCAGTCCTGGCGCCAATGGCGCCAGGCTCATATGGGACATCAGTCCTGGCACCATAGGCGCCAGGCTCATAGGTGCACACTTACCTGATGCAGACCATGCTGCAAGAAGATCCAAGCCCATGTGAGGCCTGGAAGGGACTACTTTACCTTAGGACTATTTTGTTACTCGGGTATGGTCGGGGAGGAATACCTACCTGGGACTACTTTGGAGGCGATTTAAACCACGCCCAAAGAGCAGCATACGCTTCGCGTTATTCTGCATCCAGCAGCATAACGTTCACCGTGCCAGCAGCAGCATCCAGCTTTCTGCCACGCCCGCCTCGAACCTGGAGCACCTAGAAAGAAGCAAAGGTTAGAACAAGAGTATTACCTGATTTCTTACCTGATCCCGGATTCATCGTATCTTCAAACCTGAGGAAAGACTTTGTTTTAAACGCGTCGCATCCCCAGCAGCAGCGCTGCGCCATACTCACCGTTCCATGCAGCATCTCTTCGATCCGGCGCTGTCTCCATCTTTAAATCGCCGAATTTCGGCACCTAAGGGGGAGAAGAAACAACAAGGTGAGCAGAGAGAACAGACAGAGACAATTTCTTTAGCCGCCATATGCTTACCTAATTTTACCGCCGGAGGTATTATTCATCAGCACGCCACATCTTCTTATGCCGCACCTGTGAGAAAAGGAGAAAGCAGCAAGTTTAACCCTTGGCATTATTTACCGGACAGTGTTGGATAACACAGACTTTTACCGGAGCGCTTTCAGCTGTCAATCTTCTTATTGGGTCAAAGCTGCAAGATAAAAGAGGAATTGGACAGGAGTGAATTCCAGACATTTTGAACTCTTACTAACTATATACTTACGGCTCTTCGCCAGGACCTTTTGGAGTCAGGATTCGTCTACAACTCTTCCAATATCTTCAGGCCAGTGAAGTAACTGGTCATCAATGCGCCCCTGCGTACTTTGGAGGGCTCATCCTTCAAAAATATAAGGTGAGATTGCTAAGAGGGCACTTCAGAGGTGAGGGGAGGACAGTGGGGGTGCTATCACTTCAATCCACAAGTGGCTAAATCCATCTCTCCACTTGTAGGAGAATATTTCTACGGGTCAAGCAGACAAGAATTAGAGGGCAGATCCAGTCAGTCATTGCTGCACTATGCATCATGTGGGTGGAGGCCGCAGCAGTCCGGGTCCGACCGACACCCCTGTGGGAGCCAGGTGAGCGTAACAAGGGGCTAGTTGTTTGATACATTCTGGATAGCCTGCTTGGATCATATTGCCACCTGTGAAAGAGCTTAACAGCATGCATTTTATATTGAGAGGATATCAAGGTTTTGAATGTTGTGCGGCACATCTTGTCCCATGTGTCTTCATCTATGTCTGTCCCCAGGTCCCTCTCCCATTTTACCCTGAGATGTTCTGTATTCCCTTTTCCCGCCTCTATTAATGTTTTGTACATGATGGAAATTAGGCCCTTCATGGTTGCTCTGAAATAGAGTAGTTTCTCAAAGGGGGTGAGTTCTCTACTCAATTTCTCCTTCCATTCCTGTTTGGTCGAAACTCCTTTTATCTGTAAATAGTGGAATGTGGACAATACTCCTTTTCCTAGCGCTTCTTTTAGTTCCGGTAGTGTTTTGAAGGATTTGCTCCGCACCAGCTGACCCACCCTCTCCAACCCTGCTTCGTACCAAGTCTGGAATCTCTCCACGTTGGGGATATGATTATTTATGCCCAGGGACCATAAGTGGCTTAGGGCTGACGGCCATGTGGTGATCTTTTTCGTCTCTGCGCCTTCTTCCAATATGTCCCAGATAGTTGCCAGGATCGGATGCACCTTTGATTTAGTCCGTATTCTCTTTCTTGGGGCCCACAACCACTCTGAGACCGTTGCCGGATGGAAGTAATGGTTATCCATTGCAATCCATTGTGGTTCACTCTAGTTTCGTAAATGGGGGATAAGTACTCGTAACTGGGCTGCCTTATAATATTGTTTGAGGTCCGGGAGGCCTACACCACCCTTTTCCTTGGGCAGTGTCAAAGTGTTGTATGCTATCCTTGCCTTCTTCCCTTGCCACAGGAATTGTAGGATTGCCCTCTTAACCTCTAGAAAGTAGCTCTCTATAATGTGAATGGGTAGCATTTGAAAGGGGTATAGGAATCTGGGGAGACGGACCATTTTTATCGCGTTAAGGCGCCCCAACCAGGATATTGTTTGTTCCATCTTGCGAGGTCCGCGTGGAAGTTTTCAAGGAGTTTAGGGAAGTTGGCTTCGTATAGGGTTTCTATGCTCTTTGTAATTTGTATCCCTACATATTTCAACTCATTGTGCTCGATGCATAAGCCAAGAGTGGAATATTTGATTTCATTTTCCTCCACGGACCCTTTCAGGGGGAACAGAATTGATTTAGCTCGGTTGATCTTAAAACCGGAAATGCGCCCATATTCTTCGAGGAGGAATATGGCTCTGGGGACGGACGTCTCCGGGTTGGTCGTATGTAGGAGTATGTCGTCAGCATAAAGTGCCATTTTGTACTCTGCCTGGCCTAAGTGGATTCCCTCTATCTGTGTGTCGCTTGTCATCTTTTGTGCGAGTGGTTCAAGTGAGAGGGCAAACAGAATAGCTGACAGTGGGCATCCCTGCCTGGTACCTCGCTTTAGTTCAAACAACCTGGAATATTATCCGTTGACGGATACCGACGCTCTAGGTGTTGTATATACTGCCTGTATTCCCCTACTAAACCTGGGTCCTATGCCATTCTTGCGCAGGAGGTACATTAGAAAGTCCCAGTTGACCCTGTCAAAAGCTTTTTCTGCATCGATGGAGAGCAAGGTTGGATCTCCTAACATGTTTGCAGAGGCATGTATTAGGTGTAGTGTCTTGCGCATAGTGTCGGCTCCTTGCCGGCCTAGTATGAAGCCTACTTGATCTGGGTGGACAAGATGGGGCATATGTGATTCAATTCTGGCAGCAAGGACTTGTGTAGATTTTTGCGTCTACATTTAACCAAGATATGGGGCGATACGATCCACATTTTTTGGGGTCCTTTCCTTCCTTCGGGAGCACTGTGATAAGGGCCCTAACAAAGGAGTCAGGTGGTTTGCCTGTTTCCAGGATTTCGTTAAATAGCTCGACCAAGAAAGGGGTAAGTTGGGCACTAAATGACTTGTAAATACTATCCGCATATACATCCTCTCCTGGGGATTTACCTAGGGTCAATCTTTTTATCGCGTTTTATATTTCTTCCCCCTTTTGGGGGTTTCCAGGCAGGCTGACTCGGCGGAGGTTATTTTGGGCATTGCTATATTGTTTAAATATGACTCAATGTCGTGCGAGTTCGGAACTGTTTCCGGGGTGTATAACGCTTCATAGAAGTCTGCGAATGCTTCAAGGATAGTAGTTTTGCTAACATCCGTGTCGGGCCCCCCGTCCACTATCTCTTGGACTCTGCGTTCTGCTCGTTGTTCCCTCAATCTGGCCGCAAATATTGTGTCCGCTTTATCCCCTTTCTCATAGAACCTTTGTTTTAATAGCAGGAGTTTGCGGATGATTTGATCGCGCTCTAGGAGGCAGAGCTCTTCTGTTTTCTTCCTTGCCTCATCTATCCTACCCTGGTCTGGGGGGTCCCCCTCTTTTGCTTCTTTATCAAGCCAGTGGATTTCCTCTCTAATTCTGTTTTCAATCATAGTTCTCTCTCTTTTTTTCCGAGCGCCCTCTCTTATAAGGATACCTCTCCAAGTTGCTTTCCCCGCATCCCAAACTCCTTGCTTGGAAACCTCACCTGTTATTAATTCTAAAATATTTGGTAATTTCGGTTTCCAACTCTGTCTGAAAGACAGGGTCTTTCCACAGAGTTTCGTTACACCTCCATTTTCCATTTTTACGCGGTAAATGCTCCCATTGGACGTCGATGGGGACCATATCATGGTCAGACCATGTGATTGGGGTAATCTCTGAGTGTGTTGAGTGATTGTGGACTTCTTTGGTGAGGTAAATGTAGTCATTGCGAGTAACGGTATTGTGTGGGGCTGAAAAGAACGTATAGGCTTTCTCATTGGGGTGCATTTGTCTCCATACATCACTCATTCTATACAGATCCATCATTTCGGCAAACTAGTGTTTGCCTGTCTGGTAGTGTCTTGTGGTGTGGGGTTCGCAGTTTTGCGGTCTAGTGTGGGGTCGGCCCATATATTGAAATCCCCTCCCAAGATGACATGGCCAGAGGATTCTAACATGATTTTGGGGATTGTTTTGGTGAGAAATCTCATCTGGTTCACATTGGGGGCATAAATTGTGGGAATTGTAATAGGCACATTTCCAGTGGTTCCCGTTACTAGTAAAGCGCCACCCTCCATGTCTAACCAAGTCTTGGCAATATTGAAATCGATTCCTTTCCTAGTGAGAATTGCCACTCCCCCCTTCCTCAATGGTCCTGAGCCCCAGAATCCTATTCCACTTTGTGTTCCCTGTATGGGCCTCTCATCACCTTTCATGTACTTGGTCCCCTGTAAGAGGAGGATGTCAATTTTAGTGCAACAAAATTCTCTATAGACCAGTGATCTCTTGGTCGGTGAGTTAACACCCTTGACATTAAGATGGACGATTTGGAAAATCGGGAGAGAAGCAACAACCTTTGCATTTTGCCACCCTTATGGAGCCCCTGCTTTGGGATTCAGCGGCAACCATCGTTATGTAGTCTGAGATTATGCACATCATTCATTTGTGTCCGCCAACTTGTTCTAATTTCAAGTAGCCACGTGACATTTTTGTTCATTCGGTATTTTGCACTAGTCCATTCTTCAGTTTTCTCCTTAGCCTGTGTTCCCCTCCCTGTCGCTTCCCCCCCCCCTCCATGTGGTGGCGTTCGGCCGGTTTCAGTTGACGAGACTGTCCCAGTATAGAACCACTAGTGGGGACCGTTACCTCACAGTCCCTGTACAAAAAATAATACAACAAATTACTAATTGAGCCCCCATCTTTCCCTCTTTGGAATCGCCTTGAGTTCCAGTTCGAGCATCAGTCATTGAAATCTTACCTCCGACAATGTACATGCTCATCATTATCAAGCAACATATATGTCAAATATTCCATGATTATTGAAATTTAGTCACCGCCATCTGTTGATATGTTGCCTCTACGATATTTCCTCAAACCTTTTACCTTTTTACGCCTTGGGCCTTTGGTATGCCATGCCCTCCCCTCTCTTGCAGGTTCCTGTCGATCTTCTCCATGGTCCTGTGTTCCAAGCAAATCCGATATGCACGTTTTAATGTCTTTTTCTGAGTTCAGTCTGATCCTCGTGCCTTCGTGTTCAAAGGAGAGGGAGAAGGGGTATCCCCATCTGTATCGGGTATCTCGTTCTTTCAGCCACTTTGTGAGGGGTCTACACATTTTCCTGAGAGCTAAGGTCAGGGAGGAGAGATCCTGATATATTGTTATTTGTACTCCCCCTAGGGTGATGGTGCCTCCACTCCTCGCTTTCTCAAGGACTCTGGTCTTATCTTGGTAGCAGTTGAACCGCGCAAGTACTGACCTCGGGCCCCCAGGCGGGCCACCTGCTCTATGGTTGCGCTCCGTTTTGGGCTCATCAATGTCGTCATTTGTTACGAGAAGTTTGATGATATTGTGAAGCATTGTTTTGAGGTCTGCCTCCGTCTCCCCCTCCTGCTTTGGGATTCCGAAAATGCGAAGGTTGTTGCTTCTCTCCCGATTTTCCAAATCGTCCATCTTAAGCTTGACCGCCTCTTCTCTCTCCTCCAGACTCGTTGTTCTGTGAGCCAGTTGCATCTCTAAAGTGTCTATTGAGGCTTGGTTGTTTTCCACTCCTTCGACCCTGTCTTCTATTTTATCCAGCCGTTGCGTGAGTTTGTCAATTTTGCCGCCAATACTGGCACTCATTTTTTTTATTTCAGTCAGTAGTGCCGCTATGTCCCCTTTAGTGGCGGCAGTTTCGGCACACACAGTCGGTGTGGATGCCATCTTGGGGCGGTGCAGTGGGAAGCAGTCGGGTTGTAAGCGTAGGTGGCTAGCTTCTGTTGCGCATTCATACACCTGGTTAAAGGCGCCCAATGCCATCTTTCAAGTTTTGGGTTGAGGTGGCACGACCACCAGGAGAGTATGTGAGGAGGCACACACCCCACGTGTGGGGGCCCAACCCTCATTACTGGTGAAGTATCCCGTATTGTTGTTTTGACGGTGGTGCCTCCAGAATCTCATTAGGTAGTGGTCTGTCGGGGGGAGCGCTTCGATAGGGGACCCACTTTTATTTTAAGACTCCTCTGTGTCTTCATCAGGGCATTGGGGGTGGATGATTCAGTTTGTTGCCCATTTTGTTTCGGGAGTGGATCGTGCCAGGATTCGTTTGCCCGTGTCCTGGGCTGCTCCCCTCTTGTTGTCCGCCCTGAAATGTGTCTCTGGGTGAGGAGCGCTGATTACTGGGTCACAGGGAGTGTTTGCACTCTTGGTTTCTCCTAATTTGGTCTCTATCTTTCTCCTGATTTTTTTCCCAGGATCTGAGGGGTGTCGCTCTCTGTGGGTGGATTCATTGTGGTTCCAGGCGCATATGAGTGTATTACGGTCTTTACTTTTGTTCAATGTCCCCTGCGTGCCTCCCCTCTTTTACCTTTAACGAATATGCAGGGTTCACAGAGTGCCTACGGCTTATCTTATGTCCCTTGCCGTATACACCATGCGTTTTCACTCGCGAGGCCTCCGTTACACGGCGTATAGTCTGATATCCTTTGTTGGTTGGGGGTGCTTGTGTGGAATGCGGCCGCAGGGAATGTCCTCTCGTGGACCTCAGGGTACGCATTGGCTCCTCATGCTGATTCCCCCCCTTTCCGGGTCCGCTCACCCCCCTCGAGAGGGGTCTCTTTCGCTTCGTGTAAGCGGGCGCGGGGCGCAGTCACTCGGCCCTCGCGACCGCTCTGGTAATATTGTTCTCGCCTGGGGTCAAATGCTGATTCTCGCAATGGGCCCGGTTGGATGTGGCTGACACTCTGCGCGGAGCGCCGGGTGTGTTTGAGCGGCGCTGCTACGGGATGCTATCGGAGGCTGAGAGGGCCGGGGCCGCGTAGTGTTTCAGTCCGGGGGTGGATTCAATTCACCACGTAAAGGTGGCGTGCTGTGTTTGATGTTGGTTGCTTGTGATCGCCTTTCCAAACCTTTCCAAATCGTTCCTGCTGCTTCCGATCGATGCACCCTCTCCACGACATTTCTCAGCTTCCCTCCAGGCCGTTCCTATCTCTGTACAGGTTTCCAGTCGCCTCTGCTGTCATTGTTGTCTTCTGGAGTTCACGTGCGTTGCGCAGTTAAGCCGGCGATCGGGAACGTCAATGTTTCTCCGCGAATACTCTCCTACACCATTCCGTCGAGCGTACTTAAGGGGGGGGTCTCAAGTGGGGGCTCAGTCCACTTTTCTGGGACCTCGGGACGGAGCTTACACAAAGGAGTTGTTCATCCGTGCGTTTTACCTTTTTATTCATGGTCGTAGGAGGTACAATGGCTCGCACCCAACATCACATCTAACATATCATACAGTGGCACATTCTACGGTCTCACAGACGGTACATATTTTGCATAGAGTTTTCATTGTCCGAAAGCAGTTCGCATACGTATACTCTGAACGGCCCCAAATGTCCTTTGGCCGACTCATTTTCGGTTTAGTCAGTACATACTGTTCCTCATTTTCATTGACGTAAGTCAGTTCTCGTAGAAAAGTGTTCATGCTTGGAGGTGTGGGGCTTTTCCAAGCCTGCAGGATACATTTTTTAGCAACTGCGCATGAAACATTAAAGAGTCTTCTACTCTTTTCGGAACACTTCCCAATATCCCCAAATAGATATGTTTGTGGGGTCAAGTATGGAGATAATTGTGTAATTTCCGCCAGCAATTTGGCCACCATCCCCCAGAATCGTAACAGCTCAGGGCAGTCCCAGTACACATGGAAGGGCCCTGCTTGTGGGGTGCCGCATTTAGGGCATTCACTCGGGGAGTCCGGTGTAAATTTGGCTATTTTAGCCGGTGTGTAGTGTAATCTAATTAAGATTTTGAATTGTATCTGGCGTAGTCCCGCATTAAGCGAATTTTTTTTTTGTGAGTGCACAGTATTTTACCCATTTCTCATCTGGTATAGTCATCTGTAAATCCGTTTCCCATTTTACTTTAACATTGTTAATCGTAGGGGTGTGGGCCTGCACTGATTCATATAATTTGGAGATTCCTAGCCCTCCTTGAGTTGTAATCAATTGCAAACATGGGTGTGAAAGTGGCTCATCAAGGAAGAGCGGCCATCTCCCCTGGAATGCTGACCTCATTCGATAATACTGGAGTGTCCTAACGGCCCCCTCCCCATGGACCTCATGATATCTGTTAAAGTTACGAATTTCCCCTCTATGAACATGTCTCCCACCACCATTTCCCCAGTAGGGTCCCACGCTTCCTGTATATCTGTATCGAATGTGGGAGGGATGCCGGGAAAATTCCACAAGGGAATCTGCGGGTTATAGGGTTTTTCCAGTTTAAGTCTCCTGCATATTGGCCCCATGCTCGGACAGTGCAGCTTGCTGGGTCATATTCACATAAGTCTCTATGTCGTGGATCAAAAATAATTGATCTTATGTCAGAGGGTGCAACTGTGTGTGTTTCTATCCATGCATGGGGTGCGCTGTTGAAGGCAAGCGTCCCCAGCCAGCACGATCCTCCCCGCAATGAGAGACAATAAAGAACTCTCCCAACTCGGGAATAAGGCCAAGACAGAGTGCGGGTGAGCTTAAATGGGAGTTTATCAATCAGAATAGGGCATGCAAAGAACTCTGCAAAACTCCGAGAGCGCTCTGTCTGACAATAGCAAAGACAGGCGTATATATTCACAAAAAACGTCATAAGAACCTACACACTATAGGGGGCACAAGTTCAATGGGATTGGGTGGCGACGACTAACTATAGGTGCTGCTGCGATGTGGTTGGCTTTGGCTGGAAGACGTCACTGGTCAGCCTCGTGGGTTGGGCTGGGCTTGGCAGGTCGGCTGAGTTCATCCGGGCGGTGTTGTTGTGCCATTGTGGCCAGTGTCAGAGATGAATGTCTTTTCCTGACTTGGTTGCCCTATGCCATGCACACCGCAGTCATTCAGTCATTTCAATATTATCTTCTTTAGTAAATCTTCCAGTAGGTTATACTACAGGTTAATGCAACACAGGAGGAATGTACCTTGTGAGGGGTCTGGAGGTGATACGTCAGGACATGGTTACCAGTGTCCTGTTGACCGGGGCCATAGGTCGAGGGGCTAAGCTTCAGGGCCTGGGACGGGCGGTACAGGTCTTTCTGCCTTGTTAGAAGTTGTTATGGATGTTCCGCTGTGTGTTGTCAAAGTGTTGGGTGTCCTGATTGCACAGGGCCATAAGTCTGAGATGGTCCGGTGGGTTGTGGGGTTTACGAGGGGGCGCGTGTGTTCAGGCAGAGGTTTACTGCTGTGCTGTAAATAATGCAGGTGGCGGGCCGCGGCCTTGGGTGCTACAGAGGGGGTTACAAATCTTTGAAGCGGCTCCATTCTGGTTGGGGGAGGTAAAGCGGCGCGGCCTCTGCTCTCATGCCTTGGCAGCCTTCGCAGGGTGGGAGGGGGAATGGCCTTGCACGTATTTCACAAAGGTATCTCCCTCGTGTGTTGCCGATTTTAGGTAAAAACATCACAAACATTTGAACACTCTATAATACCTATTCAAATCATTTTGAAACATGCATTTAAACTTTGCTGGATGTGTCTCGATTATACCCAGTCTGAGCACCTTATTCATACATTATGTTTTAACAACTACAGTATTTAGTTATATGCATATATATTTGCAGTAAGTGAGGTAGAATTAGGATTGGTGAAGTACATAGAAAGTAACCCACCACTGTTCGTGACGGTGGTGGCACATGTGGGGCCTAGACATGCACACATGACAAGCGCCTTCTCGTGCATCCTTCACATAAGCCCTCTGAATGGTTACATTCGTCTTCTCGTGTCCTCTAGCAGCATTAGTTCAGTTATGGCGCAAAACCCATGGAGTGTAAGTTTCCCAGTGATACACGTAACAAATAGATCCCTGGTGCGTTCCTTTTATTATTAGCACCCAACTGCAATGGTGTGGGCTCGCCATCGCTTATATCATGGAAGCATGCTTTCTTATGTTTATACATTTTACAGGCTTTTGTAATATAATGGATTTTGTGGAAGAAAGCATACTTTGCGAGTGGTCTTGACATTAATATATAGAGACTGTCTGCCATCAGATGACCATTTTACTGTTCTTTTCATTGCCCAGGCCTGCTGGCTGGGTCATGCTGGGAGCGATGATACACTGCGGGAGGTGAACTGTTACAATGTTAGTGTATTACGCTAGCTCATGTCCGTCTTGTTCGTGGGAACGTGCTTGCAGCGGATCTGCCAGGGTGCTGCGGCGACAGGGATGACTGAAACTCTCCGGGGGTGGGGGCCGCGCTACAGTGCGCTAAACTCACACCATGTTTAGTAGACAAAATGGTTTCTGCGGCCTACCTAAATTCAATACGTGCGGGCAATGTTCTCAGCAGGTGAGCCATCCACCACCGGGGCCCTGGTGGTAGGAGGGGACACACGATGAGCCATGGCCCTCACCTGGGGTGTAGGTGTAGGCAAGGGGGGGTCTTTTGGACCACTCCTCCCCTACATTTCCCCCCTTTCGTTACTTAAGTAACGAATACTTTAAATCCTCCAACCTTCTACATTCTGTTTCGTCCATCACTGCCTCGTCCCATGCAGGTGTGCCTTTTATGGGCATCCATGCTCTGCACACCCCCCGTAAGCTTTCCCCTCTTCTTGCATATTCATCTGGGGTACAAGTCAGGTAGATACATCCCCCATCTCCCACTAAGTCCACCCACACCTCCTGGTACCATTCTAATACACGGGGCTCTCTAATGGTGGTGTGCCATGCTTTATCTATGATATCTTTGTCGTGATAGATAGGCACTAGCTAATATCTTGGTGTGTCATCTGTTCCTGTTTGAACCTGTACTTCCTGCATGTTTTGTATTGTCCCACGGGTGTTGCCCATTGTCGCCATCATCATTGCACCATTTGGTACTGCGTTAGCACAAACTTGAAGACCCACCTGGCACAGGCAAAAAATTAAAAGGAGGAACACCACAGCTGGCATCAAAAATTTCACAGTTGTTCTAAGCCATGAGGGGACCCAGGAGAAGATGTTATCGAACCACGTACTGTCTTCTGCTCCACCTTCCATTTTCATTTTTTCTCCTAGGTTGTGGACTGCTTCGATCACATGGGACAGGGAGCCGTTCTCTGCGTCTTCAGAAGGTACGAAAGTGCAGCAGGCACTTCCTATTTTTCGGCAAACACCGCCGTCCATCGCCGTCAACAGGTCCAGGACATACCTGTTTTGCATGGTCATCAGTCGTAAAGCTCTTAGTTCCACCTTTATTATGTTGAACCCTTCTTCAGTGTCGTTTGCCAGCTGAATCAATTCCCAGCGGGTTATCTGGAGCCATTTTGCGTTTGCCCTTGCTTGGACACTTGAGACGAGCGAGGCAAAAAATGTTTCTGTTGAGCTGAATAATCGATATTTGTCTGGGATCTGAGCCAATAGTTCTGATGATGCCTTTGATATGTAATTTGATGCTCGTCTGTTACGGGTCAGCACCTCTCCCTTGCTTCCGGAAGACAGGACATACATTTGTGACTCTGCAGTTGGTTGAGCCACACTCTGTTGCATGCGTTCCTGTGTCTTTTTGCTCCCATCGATGTGGCTTTCTGGTATCACCATTAGGGCTGAGTGCAGAGTGGCCATTGAGCAGCTGCCACTCCATGACGGAGGGAGGTGTAGGTATGCCTGGTTGCCGCATACCCAGTACGTGTCCATAAGGGCCGCAGTCCCTTTTCTTAGATCTGGGATGGTGAGGGTCTTGTTACAGTTCTTGTTTGTTCCCATGGAGGTCTTCCCTTCTCCTTTAAAACACAGTTCATAGTCCATTTCGCTCTGTAGTTTGAAAGGTTTTTCGATGGCGGTTACCCAAGTTAGTTTTGAAATGTGTTCTTTCCATACTGGTGTGCATGTTTCTTCTATCCACTGCAATTTCTCCGGTGCCACACCTCTCAATGCTTCCGCTTTGCACACTACTTCTTCATCCTTCCGCTTGTTATCAGAAAAAAGTGTCCCTTCTATTACAAAAAATGGTTCTTTCAAACATACCACCCCTGCCGTTTTTGGGTAGCACGTTTTCTCGTTCTGCAGCATTTGAAAAGTCACTTCGTGTGCCTGGAAGGTGTTCTTAATCCTGCATAACGTGAGATGAAGGAGTCATTGGGCATCTATAATTGGCAACTCTTTGGGTAACAATACTTTGGGTGTACCTGATGCGTGAGGGATGAGGGAGCAGACATAGCAGCTCTCGTTTGTTGTTTGTTTAGCTGTGGCACTCATATCTGCATACCACTTATTTGTTTGGTGGGGGTGTCGTGGGTCTTCCATCTTATCTAGACCTAACCCATAGTACTCATCATACTTCCTCCTCCCTGCTTCCCTCTTCCATCTGTTGTTCTTGTTCCTCATGTACTTCCCAACTCCCTGGGCAAGGGACAAACTAGAGCCCCCTTTCTCATTACCGCCCCCCTTGGCCCATGCATCATATAATATTTCGTGTATTGCTAGTAGCTTTTCCTCTTCCTCCCTGACGTTATTTGGCAGGTTGTTTTTTAGTATGGGGGCAGGCTGGCTGGTGGGGGTGTTATACAACCATGATATGGCAGACGGGTTTCGGTCATTTAAACTTAGGGCATTGTAATTAGATACCCCTGGTGGAGACACTGTGGTGTTCTGCATTCCACCCTGTGGCTTTTTTCTTTGTAAGATGACAGCACTGGATGGTGTGGTATGATAACCCCATACAAGTTTAGTTCTTTCCCATATCAAAAAATCACCTTCCCTAGTATTGACACTTGCAGTTGTATTGGGCCCAGTAGTGCTGTTAATCCCAGTGCTGTTAATCCCTCCCCCCTCGTTCATCTCGATAGAGATGAACGCTACAAACCAATATGTAACCAGGCCAAACATTAGCATAAAAAACAATGTGATGCATACAGATAATCCACACTCATACCAATATCTGCATCTCTCATGTACTAATTCTCTCATTCTACTAATTCTATCCGTTGCAGGCTGCCCGTTAGATGCCATGGAAGCTCCTGTTTGAGATATAAAAGTGCATTAAGTGCATGCATGTAAACATTTTGCTAGCACCATCAGTGCCAATATATATTTGACGGGGAATGGAAGCGGGTGGGGATGCGGGGAGGGGTATTCACAGACAAGGGTGTATACAGGCCATAATTTGGTCATTCCATTAATTACATACAACTCAACAAGATAAAAGAGAAAACGTTTTTTTTTTTCTTCCCAGTAACATAAGAATGCAAGTATCCTTATCAGATATTCTCCCATTCAAGTCCAGTACTAACACACATACACAAGTTCATATTTAGACATTCTGCTCAGTTGCATCGTTTGCTGTTGTCTGTGCCTCCTCATCTACCTCCTCTTGTACATTGCTATATGCCTTCCGTACATCGGTCAAGTGCACCCAGTACCTCAAGCCCTTCACCTTCACTGCTGTGGGCGTGCAGAATATTACCTCGTATGGGCCATGGAATCGTGGTGCATTCCACCGACGCACAAAGCTTCTGACATAAATTGAGTCGCCAGGCATCAGCTGTAGCTGTTGCTCTGGCTCCGTGACAGATCCTGTTACGTTTCCCTCCTCTCTAGTGAAGGGTGGGGAGAGTTGCTTTGATATCGCGCGCGCTGCCCTTGTCAATTTCTTTAAATAGTCTGTGAACTCATCTCCCAATATTGCGGCGCTTCTGTGAGCATCTGAGTGTTCGCGCAGTGGAGAGTGTGCTGTGTTCATTCGTCTCCCAGTCACGATCTCATGCGGGGACAAATGGTGGTCTTTGCTTGGCTGATTTCTCAATTCAAATAGCGCAAGGGGTAGACAGTAAATCCAATTCTTCTTCAATGAAAAGCATAGTTTTGATAACCTGCCCTTTAACAGTCCGTTCATCTTTTCCACTACGCCATTACTTTGAGGATGAAAAATCGAACACAATTTATGTTTTATTCCCAATAATGTAGTGACTTCCTTGAAAAGCTCATTCACAAAATGAGTGCCGTTGTCTGAGCAAATCGCGTCACAAATTCCCCAGCGCGGGAACACTTCCCTTACTAGGAACTTGGCGGCGCTTTTGGCATCGGGTCGTGCACAGGGTCCTGCTTCCACCCACCTTGAAAATGGGCACCCAACCACGATCATGTACCGTGCGCCATTACACCTTTCCCCCATGTCTGCGTAATCTATATGCAGTTCTCTGAATGGGCCAATGGGTTTAGGAATTGTTCCCCGGAGCGTGCCTAATGTCATTCCTGAATTGTATATTTGGCATGTTGTACATTCCATTGCTAATAGAGACACGTGCTCCTGGAGACAGGGCACGAACCATTCTTCCTGTATTTCTGCTGCGATGTGCTGTTTGGTATTATGTGCAGGGAAGTGTAGCTGTTGAAATGCAACTTCTAGTAACTGTACTGGCATTACCACTTTCCCTGAGTTATTTTGCCGCCACAGCAGGTCTGTTCCCGACTTGCTGCACCCCTGTTTTGTCCACATCAATTTTTCCTCTGCACTAGCTCCTTCCTGCAATTCTAGTATTTGTGATATGGGCATCATGTTGTACCCTTCTGGGGGCTCTTCGTTTCTCTTGTGCTGAAGCATGTACTCACCTGCGTCATATTTCTCAAAATAGGAAGCCTCCTTGGCGGCAGCGTCCGCTGCCGCGTTCCCCAAAGACACAACGTCTGTGTTGGATGTATGTGCTTGGCACTTTACTATTGCTACTGCAGTAGGGTTTTGTAGGGCCTCAATTAACTCTTTCAACAATTCTGCATGCTGTACTGGTGTTCCGTCTGCCCGTCGAAATCCCCTACGCCCCCATCTTGCTAGACCTCCATGTACTGTCGTCGTCATGTAAGCTGAGTCTGTGTATATTGTCACTGCACAACCCTTTGCTGCATGTAGTGCTTCTATGAGCGCAATCAGTTCTGCTGCCTGTGCGGAGTAATGTGATGGGAGGCGGTATTGTACTAGTGTTTCATACTCACCGTCTTCTAACCTCACTACTGCCATGCCAACGTGTTTTTCTCCCGTGTCCACGTCAATTGATGCAGACCCATCCACAAAGTACACTTCCCCCTGGCTTAGAGCGTTCTCACACACCACTGTGTCCTCCCCTCTTTCTCCTGTGTAGGTTGCGCAATCGTGGTTCTGCATGTCCTCAAGTGTGCACGCTTCTGTAATGAATGTGGCGGGGTTCACTGTCTTGCATCTCACTATATGGATGTTGGCGCTGGACAATATAATCTCGTAGGCTGTCGCCCGCTGTGTGGTCAATGTGCTTTTTGATCTCTCAAGTATTGCAAATAATGAATGTTCCACAAACAATGTCACAGGGCAACCCATTACTATTGTGGCACTTTTCTCAATCGCGAACGCGGCTGCAGCGAGTGATTGCTTGCGCGGGAAATGGCCTTGCATCACGGCATCTAAAGTACCACTATAGTAAGCCAATGGCTTGTGTCCTAAGGACGTTTTTTGTGTCAGTACTGCTGTCATGAGTGTTCCCTTGCAGTGTGAGAATAGGTAAAATTTGCGTCCATAATCAGGGTTTGCTAGTACTGGAGCGCTTGAAATTAGCTCTTTCAATGATTGAAATGATGTGCTCATTTCTTCTGACCATTCTATTTTTTTATTCTCCTGTTGTGCTTCCTTGAGTGCTTGTAGGAGGGGCCTCGTGTATGCTGCATAATCTAATATCCATGCTCGGCAATAGTTGCACATCCCCAAGAATTTCTGCATGTCTTTCACTGTTGTGGGTTCTCCTACTGATCTTATTGCTTCTACCCTGTCGGGAATTATTCTTTTTCCATCTTTTGATATGAGCTGTCCCAGGTATAAGACCTCAGTCAGGCAGTACTGTGGCTTCCCCTTGTCTACCTTGTATCCCTTGTTGTCCAGTAAAGTCAGGAGCGTTGTTGAATCTTTTCTACATGTTGCTTCGTCTTGTGCACACACTAATAAATCGTCTACATACTGAATAATCGTACTCTCAACTGATAGGTTTCCCAAGTCTTCATGCAATATGTGGTTGAATATGCTTGGGCTCTCACAGTATCCCTGTGGTAGTCTGCAGTGTTCATATCTCTTACCCCCCAGTGTGAAGGCTGTAAGGTATCTACTCTCTTCAGCCAGGGGTATTGAGAAAAATGCGTTTTTCAAGTCTACTACTGTGAAATGTGATGCCACTTTCGGGATGCTGCATAGTATTGATGCAGGGTTCGGGACTAGAGGGAACTCCTTCTGAATTACATCATTGAGGGGGCGTAAGTCCTGTATCATCCTCCAAGACCCTCCTTTCGCTTTTTTGATTGGATAAATACATGTGTTACATGGGGAGTTTGAAGGCACTATTATCCCTTGTGCTAGTAGTGCATTTATTGTTTCTTTTATCCCTTCTTCAGCTTCACGGGACAATGGATACTGTTTAACTCGGGGTAAAATTGCTCCTTGCTTTAGTTTTATTACCACAGGTTGTACTCCGTGCAACAGCCCTACATCATGGGGTCCATAAATTGTTTGGTACGAGCCTCATGTCGTCATCAAAAAATGACGGTGGTGCTCCTACCACTGCCATCAATTGGACGGGGGTCTCCCTGGCTTGAATCAAAATGTCACAGGGCATCGCTATTTCCATTACTATCTCACCATCCCCTTCTGTGTCTGAAAAGAGATCCTCATCTGTTACCTCTCGTAGGGCGATGTTGGCGTTTGTACACAGCACTGTGCGCCACTCACATCCTTCCCTGTCCACTCCAATCACAGCGATCCTTTTCGCTGATACCTGTACAGCGTGCAAGTCCAATGATACCACTGATCCTGGTGCTGCGTTGGGACACACTATGGGGCGGAAGAGGAACTCCGCTGGAATCCTCCAGTCCATGCTTCTCAGCTCTGGAATTATGAGGGCCAAAGTCTTTAGCCCTTCAATAAACATTTCCTCATTTTGTGGCAGCCCTCGTATTTCCTGTGTGGTTGTGTAGGCTTGCACTACCAACATCGCACGCAAGGGGCATATCCCGGGTGTAGAACACACTATTCCTCTCTCGGTAAATGATATGGTCATGTTAAGTTTACTCAGGAGATCCCTCCCTAACAAATTTATTGGGGAATGTTCGTAATACAGTAAGGGTGCCTTCACAGTCTTACCCCCCACTGTTACATCCAAAGCTTCTGTGTAAGGAACTTCAATTACAGCCCCAGAGAACCCCTGCGTCTCTAACTTCCTGTTAGATAACGGGAACCGGCCCTCTCTGACACATGATTTCTCCGCTCCCGAATCAACCATGAATATGAACTGCTTGTCTCCTATCTGCGACCCTACCAATGGCTCCTCTGCTGCATTGTAGGTGGTAGATAGAACTGGACACGCAAGTGTTCTCTGTGGGCTGTCCTATGCGGGGTGTCTCATCGCCCCCCCCTCATTAAAGACACTTCCTGAAACCACTGACATGCCGTTGTAAGGTGCTGGTGCGGGGGCCCCGTTTGCTGTTGTCGCGAAAGGGTTACCTGGCGTGTATTGCATACTGTCATTGTTTTGTGGGTGGTTCTGTGTTCTATACTGGGGTCCCTGTTGCTGGCCAGCATTACCTTGGCCTGGGTTTCTTAGTTGCTGTTGTCCCATTGGGAGACCATATGGGCTTCCCGGGTGGGGATGGCCATATTGTTCTACCTCTTGGAACCCGTTGTTGGGTCTGCTTCTGCACTCTCTAGAGTAATGCCCCCATCGCCCGCAGTTCCAGCAACTTCCTTGTGCACCTCTAGGACCTTGCCATCCATTTCCTCCCATTCCCCCATACCCGGATCCACCTCCTCTTCGGCCCCTGTACCCACCTCGTCCCCCTCGAGGGGTCCACTCTTGCCACTGCGGACCTCCGCCTTGCTCCTGCTCATTCCACTGCCGCTGTCCTGTTCCCGCCCAATTAGTTGCCACCCTTCCTTGTAGTGCTATCAGCCCCTCCTCCTCATCATCTCCCTCCCTGCTGTGTGGGAGCGCGGCTACTGCCGCTGCAACCTTCACCAACTTTGTCTGTACTAACTTCGCCTCGTCTGCCAATCTTTTCTGCGCCACCGCCTTCTCCCTCTCCTTGATTCGTTTACAATGGTGTACTATTATGCTCTGAATTTCTGGCCATCCCTTTGCTTCAATACCTGCTATCTTGTCGAGCGCCTTCTGCACTTCCTTTGGGAGCCCTCTTTTTATAATGAAGTAAAATAAAGATGTCGATTGATACCAGGGCGTGCCCGTTTCTGCTCTCCACATCTCTTGGACCCGAAAAATGTAATCCATAGCCTCCTCCCCGTCATTCATTGTACACTGCATCACTGACTGTAAGTCCGGTGTATCTGGGAATGTTTTGTGTAAGGCATCCCACACCCTAGCACGCACTGTGTTAAAGGAGGCCCCATCATGGCGGTCACAGTCTAACGTTACTCCCGGGAAACCGGCTTTAACCCATACTCTTTCAGCCTGATCGCCCACTGCTGATACGAGCAAACTTTTCACATCTCCTATAGCTAGGGGTACCCCAGCAGTATGTTTCTCAAAGGCGTATATCCACTTACTTGCCCCTCCTGATAACGGGGGCAATAGCTTTAATAAATTGGCTTTATCCATCTGTGCCCATGGGATATAGTTAGGCCTCCCTCCTCCCCTGTGTATCAAAGGGAGCTGTAGCCTTCCTTTCGTCGTTGCATCCGGACCCGTTTTGGCTGCTGATGTTCCCAGTGATGCCATTTTCCCCACTCTGTTCCTTAATCGCCCCGTCCACTCATCATCCAGGGTTCTCATTGAACATGTACCATCCCCCCCTTCGCTTCCCCCTCCCATTGCCATGCTCAACCTGTCACTTTCTTCTAACTCGTCCCTTATGTCACATAGTAATTCCTCTCTGTCCCCCATAGGCCTTTCATCATTGTCAGTATCTCCCTCTCGTGTCTCTATTTCAATTATTCGTGTCGGTTCTTCTTCAATTCTGAACAGTATCTCACCTTTCTTCCACCCCTCTTCAGGTTTTCTATTCTCACCTGGCGCTCTAGACGTGCGCCCTGATCTAGCCGCATTAAGTGCTGTTTGTCCGCACATGTCTTTTATCCTCGAGAGCTCATCTTTTGCTATTGAGAGTCTTGACTGTAAATCATCTGTGAGTTTCTCTATGTCCACGCTTTGTGTACTCGCCTGGCCTCGCTCTCTCGTACTTTCATATGGTGGGGGTGCAGTGGGCCGGTGGGGTGTAGTAGTTGTCGGGGGAGGCACATACGTCGGGTCACTGTATCCTTCTGCGGGTACAGGCTTTTTTAATATCGGGTACAAACTTATTACCTCTACTGGTGGCGCTACACTTGACAATTCTTTGACATCTTTCTGTATCATTAGTGGATTGTCTGTGGTGGACGGGAGATCAGGATTTAATGCTGGTGTTTTAGGCGGTGGTATCTCTTCAAATAACCTCCAAAGATCTAATATTTCCCTCCTATTTTGCAACTGCTTTCCTTTGTACTTCAAATAAATGCATGTGGCCACCATATCCAGAACACTTTTATCAAATGACCCTCCCTCTGGCCATATCTGGGGTAACCCCTCTACCTTCAACTCAGTTATCCATTGGTCGTGATATTTCTTAATCCGCTCCGCGTACCCTGGGAGATTCTTACAAATATGTGATAAGGGTGTTTCAGCCCCCATCTCTGTGCCCTCCTAGTGCTTTTGTGTCTCTGCGTGTCTGCAACTACAATGTAAATGTAGTATCAATATTATTTTTCGTATTCTACTTCACATTCAATATTGGGCTCCTTTGGGCTCTCCCCCCCCCCCCCTTGACTGCACAATACAGAACTGGCTATACACAGTGTCTACTCTGTTCTCTTCGTGGGGCACATACAAGGGCAACCCATCATTTATTTCGACAATATCAATCCGGAAATCAAAAAGGTACACACTCACTTCACTCTATCAACGTTGCCTTCAAAAAAGTTTTATCCGGTCACACTTACCATGACCATTTAACTATTATACATTTATAACCGTTATACACATTCACAACATCAAATTGTCCCCTGACACATACGAGGTGCACACACCTCTTGGTAACACTCAATTCACCATTCAAGCTGCCCTCCCTTTCCTCCCTAGCCGGCTGTCCCTGTCCGTCTTATTTGGATAGATGGATGCGCATATATATATATATATATATATATTTCTGAGGCTTGTGGAATCTGCTTAGATCACATGCTGTGCATAGGCCGACATCTAGTGGAAGCTGCGGAGTATTACAGTTTGTTTTTCGAAAGTCGAAAATGGGCGTCGACACAGGCGTGCCAGTAATACTATCCCTAGTGTGACGTCCACTGTACCCAAGATCCCTCACGCGTGTAGGATCCTCAGATTGTTTTTTTCCGCCATACTGGTCGGAAGCATCTTGCGGAGTTCCCTGGCCTTAGCCATACTTTTGCTGTTATTATAATTTTAATTCTTATTCATTCCCTTCCCCACCCCAACGTCGACCCTCAACCTCGACGACGGCTGGAGAAGTCATCGACCGTCGACTGCTGCACGACGGATCTGGGCCTCGGTAGGCCGCTGGCCTCGGCCCGGGCCTAGTAGGCCGCTGGCCTCGGCCCTTACAAGTAGGGAGAGTGGGGGGTGGTACATACTCTTCACTCTTGATATATAGTTACATTTATATATATTCCTACACTTAGCAGCCCGCTGCCTTAAGGTGCGTATGGAGGGTACCCCTTTTCAATTCTGCCCCAAGTGCAATCGCAAATACCCTTGGGTCGACAGGCACGCCACGTGCAATCTCTGCTTGCCGAGGGATCACCCCGAAGCGAACTGCAGAGCGTGTAGTAGGTTTAAACCTAAGACACTTAAGGACCGTTCGACAAAGCGTTGGGCCCACCACGCCAGGCAGGAGGCCATGGCAGCGGAGGGCGCCTTCAGCGATGGCAGCGACGCCGTACTTTCGGACGGCGAGGGCATTACGGCGTCGAAAGACAGCCGACGAGCGCAGGTCCCCGACCTCGGAAGGTCGTCCGGCAAGGCGGCTATGGGGAAGACCCCCGGCGACGCAAGCGCTACACACCTAACACACACTAAACACACTAAGACCAACCGGACCTCGACGACGTCGACTTCCCGGAAAGAGGCACAAAAAGAACGGTCCGACTCGGTGTCCTCTGGGCGCTCTCGATCGAGATCGCCTCACGACGCAAGGCAATCATCCACTCTTGCCAAGAGTGCCTCGCTACACACACTAACGGAAGTTCGATCGTCGGGAGACGAAGACGACTTCCACCCCCAGGCCGCGCTCCAAGATACCGAGACCGCGGTTAACATCAGTGAGGCCCCACGCCCGAAGCACACAGATACCTCTCCAGACCCTCGACGCCAGGCGTCGAAAGTCTCTGGGGCCCCCAAGGGACAGGGAAAACATTTTTCCACGCACGGAGAAGGGGGGAAACAGCGGAAAGCACAGCCTTCCACCCCTGTAAAGCCTAAGCAGACAAGCAAACACAAGTCTACCCTTGAAAATAAATCACCTGCTAAAGTAATACCCTGTTCCAGGGAATGGTCCAGTGAAGACATAGACAGGGTTATGTCTAGGATGTCTTCCTTGGCTGATTTTTATGATAAGAACCCAGAACACTTTCTTTCATATAACCCTCAAGGGGCCACACCCTCAGGCTCCTCCGATCCTATCCCGCTAAGTAAAGAGCCCCGGGTCGAAAGACCTGAACCCTTCAAGGTTCAGCCTTACTCCACTCCATATTCTACTCCACTCCCCAGTTATCAGGGACAAGTTTTCCCTGAAGAGGACCAGGAGTTTGCATTTATGGAAGAACAAACCGGGACAGATTACTATGCAGAGGATGAGGACCTGGAGGAGGGAGAAGATGAGCAGGAAATTTACAGAGTAGATTCCCCAGTACAAAGCGAAGCCCCAGTTACTGACTCTCCAGTTGATAACCAGCCCCTCCTTAACGAGGTTCTCGCTCGAGCAGCGGAACACTTCCACATCGACACCCACGGTGTACAGGAGGAAAGGGACTTCGCGGAGGAGTTTGTAGGAGAGAGAAGACCGGTCGCTCAGACCATCCCTATCCTCAAATCCATCCAACGAAGAATAGATCCTTCCCTGGTGAATCCTAACCTCACCAGAGCTGTCAACCCCAGAATTGAAAAGATTTTCCGGGCAGCCCAGTCTGACCCTCTGTATATAAAGGGACATCTTAAACCAGATTCCCTAGTGGTGACCAACACTAGAAAGAGGGCTGGCACGCCCTTATCTTCATCAGAAGCTCCTCCCGACAAGGAGAGCAAAAAACTTTACGGGTTTGGCAGAAAGGTAGCCTCAACGTCCGCCTACCAAGCAAGGATTGCGAATTCCACCACCCTGTTGGCTAGTTACAATTGCCATCAATGGGAAGAAGTCGCGGCGCTCATTGCCTCTGCTCCAGAACCGTTAAAGGGCCAGCTGGCTCGGATCTCGGCAGAGGGGAGAGCCGTGTCTGGTTGCATTTTAAAAGCAACTTTCGACGCCGCTGACAACGCAGGGAGATTGATAGCAGAAGGTACTGTTATCAAGAGACATGCGTGGTTACGGCAGTCGGGATTCAAGACAGAAACCCAGGCTTCTTTAATAGACAAGCCAGTGGAACCCGACCTATTGTTTGGGAAAGCGGTCGAAGACGCACTTAAAAATGCCAAAGATGAATATGAGACTCTCAAATCCCTTGGCCAGCTTACCAACAAACCCCCTAACCAGAGGGGGAACAATAATTTTCGTCGCCCACGCGGCCAAAATTCACAAAGAGGCAACTATGCCCAGGGACAAGGTACACAATGGAATAACAACCAGCAGTCTACCCAGAGTTACGGCAGGGGTAACAAGAGAGGTCGTGGAAGAGGCAGAGGCAGCCCCAACAAGGGCGGGGGCACGCCTCCACCAAAACAGTGACGCTCAGTTCAGGGTCCCTTGCCACGCAACCCCAGTAGGGGGACGCATTTCCACCTTCACCCAGGCTTGGGAAGGGATCACCTCAGACAGATGGGTGCTGTCAACAGTATCCGCAGGATATTGTATAGAACTACTGCAGCGTCCCCGGAATCATCCTCCACGACAAAGAGTGCACTCCCTAGAGCATCAAAGGATCCTTCTCGAGGAGATCGCCATTCTGCTAGAAAAGGACGCGATAGAACTCGTCCCAGGACACCAGGTAAACAAGGGTATCTATTCAACTTACTTCCTTGTGCCAAAGAAAGATTTGACAATGCGCCCAGTATTGGACTTACGGCCTGCCAACAAATATGTCAAGCCCCAAAAATTCCGTATGACCACGCTACAAGAGGTAATCCCCCTCCTAAAAAAGGGGGATTACATGGCAACCTTGGATATGAAAGATGCTTATTTTCATATTTCCATGCTCCCAGCGCACAAAAAGTACTTGCGCTTCAAGGTGGACAGTCGCCACTACCAATTCAAGGTACTGCCCTTCGGGATAGCTTCAGCACCAAGGGTATTCACCAAGGTACTGGCGGTGGCGGCTGCACACCTACGCAGGGAAGCAATCCCGGTGTACCCTTATCTGGACGACTGGCTCATAACGGGGGAAACCCCAGGAATTTGCAGGTCAAACATTCAGAGGACTATCGACCTCCTCCACGAATTAGGCTTCTCCATCAACGAGAAAAAGTCAAGTCTGGTGCCAAGCACCTCAAAACAGTTTCTAGGAGCTATCCTAGATACTCAGAAAGGATTGACCTTCCCTTCGGAAGAGAGAATTCGGAATATACTTCTGCAAATTCCGCATTATCAGTCAGGTCAACAGATAACAGTACGCAAAGCTATGCGGTTACTGGGCATGATGGCGTCATGCATTTACCTGGTCCCCCACGCGCGTCTGCGCATGCGTCCCATGCAGGAATGGTTGGCGAAACAGTGGTCTCAGGCAAGTGGTCATTGGGACGATCTAGTGGTCGTTTCGCCAACACTCGTACAGAGCCTACACTGGTGGACAAGAGAGAATCTCGCAAAGGGGAAACCCTTTTACGATCCCGAAGTACAAGCCGTGGTGACTACAGATGCATGCCTGACTGGGTGGGGAGCTCACCATCTCCACCACACAGCTCAGGGTCTCTGGTCTCACTCAGTAGCCAAGAACCACATCAATCTGCTAGAGCTTCTGGCAGTATTCCGAGCGCTAAGGGCGTTCGAGCCCCATCTACTGAACTTGTCGGTGCAGATCAGAACGGACAGCACGACAGCCATGTTCTATCTGAACAAGCAAGGGGGGACTCGTTCGCCAAATCTGTCCAAGCTTGCCCAGAAAATATGGATATGGGCACTCAGACGGAACATCTTCCTGTCATCGCAACATGTTCCAGGGGAGCTCAATTCCCTAGCGGATGCTCTAAGCAGAAACTCCCTCCCAGAAGAACACATAGTAGAAGATCTCTTCTCTCAGTGGGGTTTCCCCACTATAGACCTATTCGCCACAAGCGAAAACAAACAATGCCCAGGATTTGCATCCAGGTTCCCCCAGCCGGACTCCCAAGGGAATGCCCTGTGGATGAACTGGTCAGGGATGTTTGCGTACGCTTTTCCACCAACTCCTCTCATCAGGAAGGTGGTGTACAAGATGAACAAGGAATCTATGACGCTCATCCTAGTTGCTCCCATGTGGGCGAGACAACCATGGTTTCCACACCTACGCAGGATGGCAGTGTGCGAACCCATCAGACTCCCAGCCTGGTACAACCTACTGTCCCAGCAACAGGGTCAAACAGTGCATCAGGAACCCAACTCTATGAACCTAGCAGCATGGCTCCTGAAGTCATAGAGTTTGGACATCTCAAATTACCACAGAGGTGTATGGACATTCTAAAGGAGTCCAGGAAACCAAATACAAGGCACTGTTACTTTGATAAGTGGAAAAGATTCGTTATCTGGTGCCAGAATAAACAAATCAACCCGGTTGATTGCACTCCTTCCAACGTTGTGACATACATGCTCCACCTGCTGGATGCAGGGTTGGTTTTTAACTCGCTGAAAGTACACCTGGCAGCCCTCTCGGCTTACACCACATCCCATAACAAGGTCTCGTGGTGGAAAGTACCAGTGGTTAAAGCCTTCATGGAAGGAGTAAAGAGACTTCACCCTCCTATTTCGAACCCACCGCCAGGATGGGACCTCAACGTGGTGCTAGCTAAGCTCATGGGACCCCCATTCGAACCCATGCATAAAAGTAGTCTCAAACACCTGACTTATAAAACGGCCTTCTTAGTAGCCATTACCTCCATAAGAAGGGTCAGTGAAATTCAGGCTCTGTCAGTGCAGGATCCTTTCTTTACTATCCACAAGGACAAACTGGTTTTACGCACACACCCTAGGTTCTCACCTAAATTCATATCCAAGTTCCATGTAAACCAGTCCATCGAGCTTCCGGCTTTCTTCCAGAACCCGCAAAGCTCGGCTGAGGTGAAACTACACACCCTAGATGTGCGTAGGGCGGTCCTATACTATGTAAATAAAACCAGACCGCTAAAGAAAACAGATCAACTGTTTGTCTCCGTAGCTACAGGCAGAGAGGGGGATCGCGTCTCTAAGGGCGCTATCTCGAAGTGGATTATCAACTGTATACAGCTGTGTTACTCTCTTTCTGACAAGACTCTGCCTTTTACGCCAAGGGCCCACTCTACTAGAGGCATTGGTGCCACTCTGGCTTTCATTGCAAATGTTCCCCTCGACACCATTTGCAAAGCGGCTACTTGGAGCTCTATTCACACTTTTACTCAGCATTACTGCATTGACACTCATTCCAAGACAGATACACAAGTGGGACAAGCGGTTCTAAGACACCTGTTTGCTCATGACCCTTCTCACATCCCACCTCCTTCTTCTGGTACTGCTCGCTAATCTATGCACAGCATGTGATCTAAGCAGATTCCACAAGCCTCAGAAGGGATACATTACTCACCGTAATCGTATTTCTGATGCTTGTATCTGCTTAGATTCACATGCGACCCACCCTTCCTCCCCTCCGAGAGAAGGCGCATGATTGCTTGTAGTCTTACCTTTTCTGTCTATCTGCTTGGATTATCTGTACTCACGCTACTCCTCATGCTTCCTCATGTCAGAAAAAATACAATCTGAGGATCCTACACGCGTGAGGGATCTTGGGTACAGTGGACGTCACACTAGGGATAGTATTACTGGCACGCCTGTGTCGACGCCCATTTTCGACTTTCGAAAAACAAACTGTAATACTCCGCAGCTTCCACTAGATGTCGGCCTATGCACAGCATGTGAATCTAAGCAGATACAAGCATCAGAAATACGATTACGGTGAGTAATGTATCCCATATATTTTAGCCTGCTCTCCCCCTTCTAGTAGGACCCTTTTTCTCTTACTTTCTTCCCAAGTTCGTGCTAATCTCATTTTTTATTCTCCCCCTACCCCTAAAGAAAAAGAAAAGAAAGAAGTAATAGCGGTCACTAATATATTCTCAGTGCCCCCTTTTGCTGAACACTTTTATCTTGTATTTCACTTCTTCATATATTCCCAGTACTAGTCAATATAGCACTATGCGGCGCCGCCTTCCACCCCCTTTCGGAGCTAGGTTCCCATCACTTTTATCTCTTATTCACCTCTTAATCCTAATGGCCATATGCAAAGAAAAAGCAAGAAAATTTTAGGATGATCTTTAGTATATCTTCGTACCCCCTCTTCGTTACCTGTCCTACACTTCTCTCCCCGCTCCCTTTACAATCGCTCGCACTCAGTACTCACGTGCCCGTCTTGAACCAATAGTCTCCGAAACTGGGTCCGTCCAGGCAGTGTCGCCGTCAGCTCAACAGTCAGCCCCGGCTCCGGCGAGCGGTACTCAAAGGGGATTTTTCAACGGGGATCCCGTACCCTCTCTCTATTGAGTGCGCACCTCATAGCGTACCGGTCGCCGTTGGCGGGCAGCCTCCCGGAGCCGGCTCACCGTGCGTATCCCTTTTCGATCGGAGATTCTCGTGCCAAAAGGGGACGGTAATGTTAGGTTGGGAAAAAATAATAATAATAATAATGATCACGCTTTCGGGGTCACCACTGAAGGCAAGCGTCCCCAGCCAGCACGATCCTCCCCGCAATGAGAGACAATAAAGAACTCTCCCAACTCGGGAATAAGGCCAAGACAGAGTGCAGGTGAGCTTAAATGGGAGTTTATCAATCGGAATAGGGCATGCAAAGAACTCTGCAAAACTCTGAGAGCGCTCTGTCTGACAATAGCAAAGACAGGCGTATATATTCACAAAAAACGTCATAAGAACCTACACACTATAGGGGGCACAAGTTCAATGGGATTGGGTGGCGACGACTAACTATAGGTGCTGCTGCGATGTGGTTGGCTTTGGCTGGAAGACGTCACTGGTCAGCCTCGTGGGTTGGGCTGGGCCTGGCAGGTCGGCTGAGTTCATCCGGGCGGTGTTGTTGTGCCATTGTGGCCAGTGTCAGAGATGAATGTCTTTTCCTGACTTGGTTGCCCTATGCCATGCACACCGCAGTCATTCAGTCATTTCAATATTATCTTCTTTAGTAAATCTTCCAATAGGTTATACTACAGGTTAATGCAACACAGGAGGAATGTACCTTGTGAGGGGTCTGGAGGTAATACGTCAGGACATGGTTACCAGTGTCCTGTTGACCGGGGCCATAGGTCGAGGGGCTAAGCTTCAGGGCCTGGGAAGGGCGGTACAGGTCTTTCAGCCTTGTTAGAAGTTGTTATGGATGTTCCGCTGTGTGTTGTCAAAGTGTTGGGTGTCCTGATTGCACAGGGCCATAAGTCTGAGATGGTCCGGTGGGTTGTGGGGTTTACGAGGGGGCGCGTGTGTTCAGGCAGAGGTTTACTGCTGTGCTGTAAATAATGCAGGTGGCGGGCCGCGGCCTTGGGTGCTACAGAGGGGGTTACAAATCTTTGAAGCGGCTCCAGTCTGGTTGGGGGAGGTAAAGCAGCGCGGCGCGGCCTCTGCTCTCATGCCTTGGCAGCCTTCGCAGGGTGGGAGGGGGAATGGCCTTGCACGTATTTCACAAAGGTATCTCCCTCGTGTGTTGCCGATTTTAGGTAAAAACATCACAAACAAATTGTTTGGCAGTACCTAGATTCAGACTTGCCAAAATTGGTGGCGTTTGCTTCCCTGTGAAAGCTGCTAACCTGTGGAACGCCCTGCCACCTAACCTTAGAGCTGACCAACCCTTCCCCCATTTCAGAAGGAACCTTATCAAACACATTATCGCCAACAATGACTTAACACCCGAACACTCACAAGCGTAGTCCTACCTAATGCACCCCGACGCGACATCAACCTTTATGTTTATTACTGCTAATCATGTATATTGTTAACTGTACATTCATGTAAATACGGCAACTCTTTATCTGTACATTCTAGTAATTTGTGTAATATGGCGTAATATTGTAAATTCATTTATATAACATTGTAACATTGTAAGCTTCGCATATACTTGTTGCTGCGCCCGGTAACCTAAGGGTCTGGTGCGCAATATAAATAAATAAACAAACAAACAAACAAACAAACATTTGAACACTCTATAATACCTATTCAAATCATTTTGAAACATGCATTTAAACTTTGCTGGATGTGTCTCGATTATACCCAGTCTGAGCACCTTATTCATACATTATGTTTTAACAACTACAGTATTTAGTTATATGCATATATATTTGAAGTAAGTGAGGTCGAATTAGGATTGGTGGAGTACATAGAAAGTAACCCGCCACTGTTCGTGACGGTGGTGGCACATGTGGGGCCTAGACATGCACACATGACAAGCGCCTTCTCGTGCATCCTTCACATAAGCCCTCTGAATGGTTACATTCGTCTTCTCGTGTCCTCTAGCAGCATTAGTTCAGTTATGGCGCAAAACCCATGGAGTGTAAGTTTCCCAGTGATACACGTAACAAATAGATCCCTGGTGCGTTCCTTTATTATTAGCACCCAACTGCAATGGTGTGGGCTCGCCATCGCTTATATCATGGAAGCATGCTTTCTTATGTTTATACATTTTACAGGCTTTTGTAATATAATGGATTTTGTGGAAGAAAGCATACTTTGTGAGTGGTCTTGACATTAATATATAGAGACTGTCTGCCATCTGATGACCATTTTACTGTTCTTTTCATTGCCCAGGCCTGCTGGCCGGGTCATGCTGGGAGCGATGATACACTGCGGGAGGTGAACTGTTACAATGTTAGTGTATTACGCTAGCTCATGTCCGTCTTGTTCGTGGGAATGTGCTCGCAGCGGATCTGCCAGGGTGCTGCGGCGACAGGGATGACTGAAACTCTCCGGGGGTGGGGGCCGCGCTACAGTGCGCTAAGCTCACACCATGTTTAGTAGACAAAATGGTTTCTGCGGCCTAGCTAAATTCAATACGTGCGGGCAATGTTCTCAGCAGGTGAGCCATCCACCACCGGGGCCCTGGTGGTAGGAGGGGACACACGATGAGCCATGGCCCTCACCTGGGGTGGAGGTGTAGGCAAAGGGGGGTCTTTTGGACCACTCCTCCCCTACACTGTCTACATCATCGTACCAATATCTCGCAAATTGCAGCTATGCCCCCGGAGCCATATGGTTCCACCATCTTCTCCCACCCTATTCTGGCAGTCTTTCCATTCCAAAGGAATGTGGTTACCATTGACCGCAGTCTCGAAAAAAGTCTCTGCCAGGCCATATCGGGATATTCACAAATAGATATAGTAGCTTAGGAAGGATGATCATTTTAAGTACTGCTATCCTGCCATGAAGTGAGATGGGGAGGTGTCTCCACACTTGTAGTTTCGCATTAAGTGATTGTAGTGCCCCATCATGATTGTCAGCGTTTAGGGATTGTCTGCTTCTGGAGACCAGTACACCCAGGTATCTAATGTGTCCCTCCAACCATTTTAGTCTGCACGTTATTTCCGGACATTTAGTGGAAGGGCTATTTGGCATTGTTCACCGTGTATCCGGAGTAATCGGCAAATTCATGTATGTCTGCCATTATGGGTGCAATATTTTTTTCGGGTTCATGGATATATAATAGCGTGTCGTCCGCATAGAGTGAAATCAGTTGGTTAGAGCCTTTCATCACTATACCTTTATCCTTGTGTCGTAATCTGACAGCAGCAGCCATGGGCTCTATCGTTGGGGCAAATAGAATTGGTGAAAAGGGCACCCCTGTCTGGTGCCTCTGCCTAGTTCAAACATTTCAGACATGGTTCTGTTGGTAAATGCTCTTGCCCCGGGTCTTGTATACATTAGCCGGACATATCCAATAAAATTGGGTCCCACCCCGAACGCCTCCAACACCGAGAAGAGGTATTCCCACGAGACCGAGTCAAACGCCTTCTCGGCATCGAGGGACAGCGCGACCCCTTGCCTGTCCGGATCAATTTGTGCCATTATCCCAAACAGCCTGCGAATGTTTAATGCGGTGGACCTCTGGGGAATGCACCCACTCTGGTCCAGATGGACCAGTGTGGGCAGTATAGGTAGCACACGGTTCGCCAAGACCTTCGCAAATATCTTTGCGTCAGTGTTTATGAGCGAGAGGGGTCTGTAAGAAGACATATCCTGGGGCGGGCGTCGGGGCTTGGGCAATACTGTAGTTATGGCTTCCCTCATTGTCGGGGGCTATATGTGCAGTTCTAGGGCTTCCTCCCATGTTCTCAGCATAATAGGGGCTAGTTCCTCATGGAACTCTTTCTAGAATTCAGCCCCCAGCCCATCCGAACCCGGGGCCCTACCCGATGAGAGATCTTTGATTGCCTCAACGATTTCTTTTACCGTGACAGGCTGTTCCAGAGCCATTCTATTTTCGTTTGGGAGCGCCGGGAGACCCAGTGGGGCCAAATATTCTTTTATCTCAAAAGGGGTTTTCCGGTCTTTGTTCGCATATAGCGTTTTATAGTACTGGACAAATTCATTGTTGATATCCTTTTCGCTTGTGATCATTACATTTGGTGGTGTTTGGATGGCGGCGATCAGGGTTATTTGTCTATCATGTCTAATTAAGTTGGCCAGTGTCTTCCCCGCCTTATTTCCCTCTCCATAACGGCGCCCCCGTGTAGGGGCCGCAATGTACCGTATCTCCCTTATGGCTAAGTTGTCAAAGTTCCTAAGGAGTTTGTGGATTTCAGCAAGGGTGCCCCTGTCATGAATGCGACTATAGATCTCTTGCAGTTCTTTTAGTTCCTGTTCCACCCCCTCAAGTTCCTGTCTCACACCCTTCAAAAGGCCCCTTGATTTGGACATAAGGATCCCTCTAACCAAGACCTTAAAGGTTTCCCACACCGTGGCGACCCGATCCACCGTCCCCAGATTGTCTGCGAAAAAGTTGTTTATTTCTTCGTGAAGGGTCTCGACCACGTTCGCATCCCCCAGCAAGCCCCCCGGCATTCTCCATCTCCTCGCCTGTCTGGGGACATCTTTGAATACGAGGCCCAGTAGGACCGGGGAATGATCGGTCAGCGTGCGGGGTAGGATCTCGCAGTGCTTTAGTGCACATGAAATATCTGAGGATATAAACCAGTAGTCTATGCACGACTCGCTGTCATGCACGGATGAGTAATATGTGTATCGTCTATAATCCGGGTGCAACACCCGCCATGCATCTATCAGTGACAACTGCGAAAGGAGTTGTTTTAGGGTTACCTCTGTTTTCGTAGGCGCTCTCATCACATTGGTTGACCTATCCCGTACAGGGTCGAGTGCAACATTGAAGTCGCTGCCTCATATGATGGTAGTCGTGTCGTGCTTATTAAGGATTTCGAATATTTTAAAATGGAAGTCTGGGTCATCTATGTTAGGACCACAGGTGTTAACCAGGGTTATTTGTTTACCAGCCAACTCCCCCCACACCAGCACATACCTTCCCATTTGATCTGCTTCATGTCCTTTGGTCTGGAATCCCAGTGTGAGATGTATGAGTGTTATGCCCCCCTGGAGTGCGAGGAATACTCTGTGTAGTAACGTAATTTGCCCCATTTAGCCTTTATGTTTGTGTTTACAGCTCCCTGAGCATGTGTTTCCTGAAGCATTAGGATCTGAGGTCCATGCCTGGTGACATAATTCCCCACTTTTCTTGCTTTCATCGGGTTGTTTAGCCCCCGGACATTCCAGGATAGTAAAGTTATCGTCGCCCCGTCGCCTGTTTTCCCATGCATATAAATTGTCATGCCATTGTTTCCAACATAGCTTGAATTTACCTGATGTGGGCGCAGCCTGCACCCACCAGACCCGGTTTCAACCAACCTGGAACCTGTATTCAACCAACCCGCCCCCCAGGTCCCTAAAATGTCCTGGTAGCAACATCATTTTGCAACTTCCCAATTTCCCTGACCCCACCCACATCATCCGCCCCAACTTGACGATGATCCCTTAAAACTTGTAGGAACTTTCCTGTGGGTGCCACGTTGTCGTCACAAGGCCACCAGAGCGGGCTCACGGTCCGCTTCAAACATTACTCAGAGCCCCCCAGCGGGAGCAGAATTACGTTACAAATCAATAAAGCAACAGCAAAGGATATATGTGCATCTTGGATCAGTCAACGGGGCCTTGACCTCCCGCCGCCGGAGGGGATCTTCCGTTTTGGTCCGGCCCACGGCCCCTAGGTGGTAGGGGTATGGTAGCTTCCACATGCGCCAAAGCAGCAGCATGAGTTTCAAAAAAGTGTGCCCTTCCTCCATACTGAATTCGCATCTTGGCCGGGAATATTAGCACGTATGGGACCTGTCGTGCCCTCAACAGCCGCTTGACCAGCTCATATGACCTTCTACTGGCCTCCACCCCTGCGGCAAAGTCCGGGTAGACATATATGCGGTTCTCCTCATATTGTAGTGTCCCGATTTCTCTTGCCTTTCTAAGTATTGTGTCTCTGTCTCTGTAATTTAACAGTCTTGCAATGATCGTGTGCGGCGGAGCCCCAGGTCTCGGTGCGGGAGCCAGTGTGCGATGGGCTTGCTAAACCAGGAATTGGCTCGAAAAGGAGTCTGTTCCAAAAAGGGTCTTGAGAAGATTTTCCACCTGTTGTTCCATTGCGCCTTTCCCGGACTTTTCCGAGACCCCCACAATCCGTATGTTGTTTCTACGGGATCAGGATTCTAGATCCTCGCACTTACTTTGCAGTTTATTCATGCCTTCCTTGAGCTGAGCTATATCTTGATCGTGTCGCGTGATGGCGTCTTCGTTTGTGCCGATTCTGTTTTCAGCCTCAGTGAGTCTGAGGCTTTCCTTGTCAACTCTAGTTTTCAATGCTTCAATAGTGTTGACAATGTCATCCAGCTTTACATTGATGGATAGGAAGCCATTTTGTACTATAGTAGTTAGGCGTTCAACCCTGTTGCCACTTTCCGCATCAGGGTCAGATGTCAATGTTGTTGGCGGATCTTGTTCATGGCCGACTGCCTGGCTGCTGGTGAACGAGTCCATCGGGCCCTTTTTTTCCCCGTTCGCCTCTTCTGCTGCCTTCTCTTGTTTCCGCGTGTTCCCCATGTCAGCTGCACTGGTCATCACCCCACTACAGCCCGGCAGGGGTTAAAGATTTCGTGAGTCTGTAATACAGTTCTGTAGGGACAGGATGCCCGCGCTTTACCAGGATGATGTTTTAGCGAATGGGCTCATCCAGACAGGGGGTGAGGGGGGCACACAAATGACGCCTATGGGGGTGCCAGTACTTAGTCGTTCAATGCCAGTAGAAGTTGCAGGTGTCTGTGGCCACAGTTTAACTGGTGCAGTTGTTTATTCGACCACTTGCAATGGACTGTGTCCTCCCACGTAAAAAAGAGCTGATTGGAAGCACTTACAATCGATGTTCAGATCGGCACAGTTTCCACACTGGGTGCTTATATGCGGTCACTCATGTGAACGTCCACTCTTGGAACCAGGTTTAGCGCCCAAGGGTGATCAATTTGTCTATCAGTTCAGTAATTAGGGCCGCCGGGTGTCTCCGCCCTGGTCTCATCCGATGTGTATTCACTGATTTAATGGAGCAGACCCCCGCTCAGGGCAAGGGCCCCCAGTGCACCGTTGCCCTGTCTGTGCCTCTCCGACCCAGGGCATGCGTCCTCCAGCACAGCGCTGTTTAGGCAATAATGGCGCTGAGGGAGACCGAAGCAGGACCCAGCCGCGGCACCGCCAGACCTAGCCTGCACCTCGGGCACTTACAATGCTGCCCTCACAGTGTTTAATTATAGATAACTCACTGTTTTTGTGATCCCGAGCCCAGGGTTGGCCCCACTGCCACCCTGCAGGAGGTACCGCTGCGTGCGGCGGTACTCGGCTCCAGGAAAAAACGGATTCTCTCCTTCCCCTATTAACGCTGCTCCTCTGGTCTCGGTCCGGGTCGGGAAAGGATGTCTCGCCGTCCGACAATGGCTCGCGCCCCAGCACCCGCCGCGCCTGAGCGGGGAGCACCAGCTCTAGCCACACGGGATCGCACGCCTCCTCTATCGTCCAGGCAGAGCCTAACCGAGCTCCTTTAGTACTGCCTCGGCAGTCGGTCCGTTTCAGGGCCGTCGTGTTCAGAACAATCGCCCGTCACAGCCCAAGTGCACGGCACCAAGGGGGGGCACTCCCGCCGAGCTGCAGCACCTCCGGGTCTAACACCGCGCCTTTTCGCACGGCGGCCCCTCCTCTCTATGCCCTGCTGGCCTAGAGTGTCCGCGGCGCAGGCCGCCGAGCGTCTCTGCGGCGCGTTCCTTGGCCCGGTCCCGCTCCATCTGTTTAGGCAAGTATCTCAGCGTATAGTGCACCGCCGCTCCCAGGATTTCTGACAAGTGTGGACTGGACCTCAGTACTACACCTGCTCAGTTATGCTATCCGCGGGTGGCTCCAATACAGGATTAATTGATATTCATATGTCGGTCGGGCCGGAGCTCTCACTTCAGGCGGCCATCTTAGCCGTGCGCAACAGCGCCCCACCAACAGCACCTCATTTTCAATGTTGGCATGGATGTCGACGACGGATCTCAGAATTGCCTGTGCCCGCTAGTGTGTGATTAGAACTGGACAATTCGCTACTAAATCAAATAATATGCTGCTGATCCTAGGGAAATTGGACCGATCTGTCTTTCTATGCCTCTTCTCAGTGAATGCTTTTCAGAAGCCTCCTTCCACCATATGCCATTCTGAAGTCTTTTACTCTGACGAGAGTTGATGACCTGTTCCCACAAACCACATCTCTAGTCCTGGGTTATATGTGACCAGCAGGCATCACACACAGTTTTTGCACTGAGACCTGATGACATGCTTCTTAACCAACTCTTGAAAATCTCTTCCCGTAATACAATAGCAAGCAGAACATCTTGTGAGCTTCCCAATGTCCGTTTCTGCTTTGGTGGGCAGCTTTAGTCTATAGAAGTAGCTACCAGTTATGGGGCGGAAACCTATGGACATAGAAAGGCAAAATATCCAAGTTTCAAGTCTAGTTAGTCTAGCTGGCAGTCAACCAAACGTTTTGCCAAGCATACAAGTGTTTTTATTAATATAAATGATTATACCGTGTTCAGTGTTGATTTCTGTTAAATCAAACTATTATGTGGAAGCCTATTATAGTACTAATAGTTGTCAGTACTCCAACCCTTCCTTTGCAATAGATGTGTTTTAAAAAGCATGGAATAAATGAAATGATGGAAAAAACTAAACCTGCAAATGATAAAAGGGTATTTGCAACTCCACCACTCACAACTCTTCCACCCCCCCGAGTAGGCTCCTCTCCTGCATATCACATAATTCTTCAGTCATTAAGAAGACTCTTTCACAGCCCTATGGTGTGGGGTTTGACAACATCTATGTCCTGAAGTAATCTTGGTTCCAACCACAAAATAGCCTAATTCGGCTTCATTTGAGAGAGGGCAGAAGGCTAGTAGCAAAGTACGGTTGGTCCCAATAGATAGTCCAAGAAACTGCACACGTATTAAAAAAAAAATAAAAACTCTTTATTACAGAATTAAACAATATGTAATCAAAACTTCAAATAAGTACTTCAGAAACACAACACAATAAAAACAGTGTTGGTATTTCAAAAAACACTCCTAAGCTAATATAAGACATGGGATTCTGTAACATTTGGCTCTCCAGATGTTTGGCTATAAACTCCGAGTAGCCATAGTCCATGGAGAGGGCTTATGGGAGTCCTAGTCTAAAACATCTGAAGAGACGCAAGTTGTAGACCCCTGTCTAGGGCATAAATGGTACATTATATTAGGTGGGAGAGGGATTCCCAAGGGGGACAGTTAAGTACGTACAAAATCCTGGAATCACTGCAAATACATGCTGTCAACCATTGTTTCCCACAACATTATAATGACCATACACACCCTCAAAGTATCCCCTTGTGACTTATAAAAACACAACATACACATTTTTCACACATACAGAACGAGATGCATGTCTGCGAACTGGCCATAGCCCCTCCTCTAGAAATTCATACAATCAGTAATTCTCAAGTTCAGAGCAAGCACAGGGTGTTGTTGGTTTCTTTTAGTAACTTGCTAACTCTTAGGTTCTCTGTAGCACAACTATTGTTATTAATGCAGAGAAACGAGAGCTCCTGTATCCATAGTGAGTCATGCTCTTCACTGCTGTTCTCAATATCTCATTTTGGCAACCAAATGTTTCTCAATCTTGAAGTTCGTTGTTAAACAGCAACTTGAAAGATGGTGAATAGACTTTGCATTTCCTGATATTTGAATATTGTACTTGCGGCTCTTGCACAAATACATTTCAACAGACCTCAAATTCTGAAAAAGCCACAGCAAGTGATGATAGACTTTTTGCGAGTAAAATAATGATCTGCTTTGTGCATGAGGAGAAATGAAGGGACAAGTAACTTTTTAGGGCTCGATAGTAATCGTCTAACTTGAAATTTGTATTCCGCTTTCAAGTCTTTATCCACTTGGGATGTCCTGCTTCTCACCTAGAAAATGTTTTTTTGTTTAGCACAAATACATTCTCGAGCAGCATAATTGGGGACAGGGTCCTCCTAACTAATGTACGGGAGGCCCAAAAACTAAATGGAAAAAGCAATCCAAGGAAGCAATAATGGAGTGCACAATTTGCAAGAAAAAACATTTTTAGTACATGAAAACACTCTTTTTCCGCCCACATTGAGTTACTGTCACAGCTGCTCGCTGGTATCTGTGGCAGCGCTGGTGCCGGGGATATAGATTTGTCCACGTTGTGCAGGAAACCAGAAGTATGTGTGTGCCACTACATTCTGTTTGCAGTGGTGTAGTCCTCCCTAAAGATGGCTGCCGCTAGGATTCGGATGATCATTCAAAAAGGTATCGGGTCATAACGCAAATGCGTTGCAACCCTCCAGCTACTTAGCCCCTGGTAAGACACTGTTTCCCTGTTCTATGCTGTACTGCTGTTCGCTCTTTCTCGGTGTTCGCTCCTGCTTTATTTCACCCTCCTTTGCCTGCCCATTCTCTTTCGTCCCAGCTGACCGGGGCTCCGTCGCGCTCCCTCTCACTGGCGTCATTTCTGCATTACACCTGCTCCCTTTCCCTAGATTCCCCCTACCCCTCTTGTTATTGGACTCCCTCCTTGGGTCTTGATTTCATCGTGCTGTCTCCTGCTTACGACTCCTTTCCTCGCATTGGGCTATCCATCATTTAGGACCCATTCTCTGGTCTCGCCCTACCACTGCTTACCAGTGCAGCTTTCTCACCCCGCCCCAGTGTCATACTTGCCTCTCAGCATCCTAGGCTTACGGTGCCTTCCTTAGTCGGAATTCCTTACTCCGACTACCATACTTTCCAAACACCTATTGGATGGAAGTCACCTGCTAACCAGCCTTTCATTATCACTGGATCAGATCCACAAGCAGAGGGTTTTTATACCTTCTGGCTTTTCCCTCAAAATTGCTGGACACTTCTGACCTAGTCGACCCTGTGTCCTACCTGTTGGTTCTTAGAGGAGGCCACTGTGGCGGCTGGGGAGGATAGGCCCTACTCTTCAAGGACCGTCTAAGGGACAAATCCAAGGCAAGACTGTAAAGACTGGATATCTACTCCTACCCTCTATATGGCAGAGTAGAAGCACTGCGCACCCCAGCCAAGATTCTCTATATGGTAACGTTGGACAAGCAATCAAGTCTTAAGCTCTCAAGAGGTGATGCAGGCTGGTTCCTAAGTACAGTGTAGTCCCCAAGCCCCCACAAAGGAATGTCCACACACTGTTAGTGATAACACTGTTCCTTATATAAATAAGGTTCAGAAGATATATACAATCAATAACACACTTTGTCCTTTGGCAATACTAATATGGTAAATATGAAAAATGTCTATGTGGTACCACAGTTAACTCTTGACTCTATTAAAATGCACCAACTGCTGACAGCCTCAATGGCATACAAATCAAATAGTGAAGTGAATCGGCAATAGACCTAGGAAGAAAGACAAGTTGGGTTACACAAACGGCAGAATACTGGGTCCCTACCACTAGACACAGTTCTGTGTGAGGATACCCCCAACTGGGCAATCTGTAAATAAAGTGTATAAACAAGCCCAGTTCATTTATTGTTTAATATAGTCTTGGTTCCTTCTAAAAAGGTTCTACTACCCCAATGTACCTGGTTTAGAAGAGTTCTTCGACAAGTCGTCGACGGATCCCTCTTTAGTGAACTCCCTGTAAGGCAGGAGCCACGGGTCGTCGAGATTCCTCGAAGAAAAGATGAACAATGTTGTCTGCGCAGTGCTCGTCGACGATCAGTTGTGGACGTCCTGTGTAGATGAGGTGTGCGGTGCACCTGCAAGGGCGTTGGGTCGTTGACGATCGGGATTCGATCACGGCTGGCTTTCGTATCTTCATCTGCGTCTTTGTGGACTTTAGGTGGCGGGAAACCCACCGGCGAATTCTCCTAGGTTCGTCAGTGACCTTGACTTTCTCCGGCGGGACAAAGCGATCGACTGAGTCCTTGATTTCAAAGTGTTTTAGGCAAGGGAGCGTTGCTGCTCCGGTCGACGAGGTTACATCGGTCCTCCGAACCTCGGTTGATGTTGATGGTTGTCTATGGCACCGACGTCCTGGTGCTTTACTTCAGATTCCTTGGTGGCCCCTGTCTCCTGCCGGCAGCCTTTCGAAGACTGACTTCCAGGGAGCCTTGGTGAAGGTAATCTGGTGCACGATGTTCCCTCGTAGCTTGGGAAGAGGTCTTCTAGCCAGGTCCTCTCTAGGATCAGTTCTTGGAGACCCAACAGCTTTCGGATTGCATCGAAGGAACGCAGCAGCCAAGCCTTCTTCTTCTAGCTGGGCTTCAAGGTAAGCATCAAGTTTCCACTTCAACTTCTGAACAATACGAGTCAGTGAGAGGTCCCCAGATATGCTGTTCTGTCTCTTATTCACACTGCATTCATACCAGTTGCGGGCAGGGCTGTCTCAATCATTGTGTCACACACCAGAAACCAGACACCCATAACAGGAAATGTATATTGGTCACACACTCCATTCACCCAGGTCCCACCCCACGGGCGTACCCACAAAATAGTCATTGGGAAGGCTCCAGCCAGTCTGGCCTGGACGTCCCCACAATACCATTTATGGATCTTCCACCCAACAGCCAGTCGGGAAGGGACAGAGTCACGGCTTCCCAGGACATTGGGAAAACACGGTACCAGGTAATAGAAAGCAAGAGGCCACAGGGGCCATCTCGTCTCCTATCAGGAATCAATTGATTCCAATGACAGGGCCTGGGTATCCCAAAATAGAGGATACTCGGAGCACCTGTCAAATTCAGCATGGAGCTGCCACCAGCCCATACTCTGCTCTGTGGGACACACAGAGGTGCCCAAAAACATACACTAGGGATACAGGGTTGTACCACCACCCATGGGTGCCATAAGGGTATCCCATCGGTCTGTTCACCACAACCAAAAAGAGGAAGAACTGCACTGCCAGGAGTCCAACATGGACTCCTGTGCAGAAACACAGAACGCACATGAAAAAGGAAGGAGTATAGGACAAGGACATGGAGGCCCTGTCCCTCCAATGCATTTCCAGCACCACAAAGACAAAAGAAGGAAAAGACGAAGACATCTCGTAAATATTCCGGTTCTTCTGATTCAGGTGAGGAATTTGAGAGCTTGCAACACCAAAGGAAATCAACGAGCATGGCACAAATGCAAGAGTTGATCAACGCCATCCAGGGACAATCTACTTAGGTGCAAGCATTGAAAGCAGAAAACAACGTGCTCCGACATATGATAACGGCAAGGGACGCCGTACTATCTGATGTTCCCACAGGAATCCTTACCTCAGGAAAATGTGATGGTGCGCCAGAGAAAGTAGAAGAATTTCTCAACGATTGTACCGTCCATTTCTTGTTTCAAGACCATACCTTTTCTTCAGACAAACCAAGATTGGCTTCATGGTCACTAACTTGACTGTGAATGCCTTGTCCTGGGCTACTCCGCTGGTCATATCCGGCAATCTCGTGACCGCTAGCTACTAGGCCTTCATACAAACACTGAAAGACCTGTTTGAAAGGCAGGAATTGACCTTTCATGCATACAAGTCCTTATTGGATATCAGACAAGGGACTCAAGAGGTCCTAGCCTATGTGACGCGTTTTAAGAAACTGGCTCAAGAAGCGGGGTGGCCTGAATAGGCACAGTACACTATCTTTCATCTGCGACTGTCTGAAAACATTAAGGACGAGATAGTCAGCATCCACCCCCCAACTTCTCTAGCCAAACTCATCTCAGCTGTTCTCCAAATCGAATTTCGACAGCAGCAAAGAAAGGAAGAAGGGCCAACTCCCACATCTAGACAAGGCTTACCTCCTCCTACCAAAGCTCCTCCTGCTGATGAACCCATGCAAGTGGGTACCAAAAGAGGACCTTTCACACCAACCAAGAGACAACAAAGACGTGACCAAGGACTTTGTATGTACTGCGGATCTAATTGTCGCCTCTTACAAGAGTGTTCAGAAGTCCATCCTAGGAAACAGGGAAACTCTAGACGTCGGCCCTAGAAGGGACCAGAGACCAAGGTGTAGTTGTGAGCCTCTATGTTCACCTAACAACGTCCACCCAACCAATGGACCGTCGATTCATGGTACGTAAAGTGATTATCCAAGGACCGTCCATGGAACCAGTCACTACCCTGGCTTTGCTCGATTCTGGGGCAACCGGTTTATTTATGGATATCACCTGGGCAAAGGATCACCATATCCCATTGGAACAAAAGACAGAAACTCCATCTGTAGAAGAAGTAGATGGTCGCCCTCTTTGCTCTGGGTCTGTTACTCAACAAATGTCTCCTTTACTCATGACCATCAGCCACCATACTGAAGACCTCACTTTTGATGTAATAAAGGCAGCCCATTTCCCTCTTATCTTGGGTATGCCTTAGTTGCGGTATCATAACCCACAGATTAATTGGGAAAAGAATACAGTTCTCCTCACCTCCTCTACCTGTAAGAACCAATGCTACAAGACCGAAGAAAACCCGGAGACTCACCCTGCTTCTTTTATAGGTCTGGTTCTCTCCAGTACCCGCACCCATGAGATCAGCAGGATACCGGAAGCATACAGAGAATTCCTCAAGGTCTTTGAGGACAAGATACCTTGACAGTTGCCTCCTCACCATCCGGAGGATTGTTTATTGAAATCAAGCCAGACTCAGTGGTTCCTTTCGGTCGCTTGTACTCCTTGTCCATGCTAGAAAAAGAGGCCCTTCGCAAATATCTAGACGTAAATCTAGCAAACAGTCTCATCCGAGAATCCAAGTCCCCTGCAGGGGCCTCTCTCTTCTTTATTCCCAAGAAGGATAGCAAAGAACTCTGTCCTTGCATCGACTTGAGGGGGCTTAACCACATTACTGAGAAGGACCGTTATGCCATGCCCCTGATAAACGACATACTTGAGGCTGTCCGATCTGCGAAGATCTTCACCAAACTTGATTTGCGAGGGGCATATCATTTATTATGCATCAAGGAAGGAGACCAATGGAAGACTGCTTTCCGTACTCCATATGGACATTATGAATACCAGGTCATGCCATTAGGCCTGGTTAATGCTCCAGCAATCTTTCAGAGATTCATGGACTGGTTATTCTCCGACACATTTTTCCACTATGTCAGTCTTTTTGGACACCATCCTGGTTTTCTCTCCTCCTTTGTCCATCCATAGACAACAGCTCACGGAAGTCTTACGCAGACTGGCAAGAAACAACTTCCTGGCCAAACCAGAAAAGTGTCTGTTTGAGATCAGAACCATACCATATCTAGGATTCATTCTCTCCAGTCAAGGCATCTAAATGGACCCCAGGAAGACCTCTGCTGTGTTAGAGTGGGCTATTCCACATCTGTCAAATTTTTATCAGCAATTAATTTCTCAGTTCTCTAAAACGGTGCTCCCCATCACTTGTCTTCTGAAGAACGTTCCTTTTCACTGGGACAAAGAGGCAGATCAGTCGTTAACTACCCTTAAAATTGTTTTCCGCACGGCCCCCCTTCTCAGCCAACCAGATCAACAAAAGCCGTTCATTGTGGAGACTGACTCATCTTTTGGGGGCACTGGGAGCTGTCCTAAAACAAATCTGAGAGGATAACCTGGAACATCCCTTGGCTTTTTTTTTTTCTTGCACTTTGGGTCCCAGTGAGAGAAATGATTCAGTAATCGAAAAGGAGATGATGGCCATCAGGGAAGCCTGCACGGAATGGCAGCACTTATTGTTGGGATCCCTCCATGAATTATAAGTCTGCACGGACCATAAAAACCTACAAGTCATCTATCAAATGGAATGCCGCAACTACTGGCAAGCTCATTGGGCATATTTCTTTTCTCAATATGGATTTCACATAACCTACATTCCTGGCACTCAAAATACTGGGTTCAATACCCTTTCTAGACAAGGAGAAGAACTCCATGAAGATGCCAATGTGTAAGAAAAGGTACTAGGAGACAAGACCTTTGTTCTCTCCATCAGCTCATTCCATGAACGTTCAGAGAGGCTAATTGAGTCATATAAGGATGATATCCGAATCTCCCTGAAAGACGGTTTGTACTTCCTCCAAGACCGATTGGCGGTTCCTATACCCTCTCTACAACAAAGAGTCATGTCATGGGGACACGACAGCCTAACTGCAGACCATAAAGGGATTTCAGCTACTCGGGAGTTAGTGTCACACACATTCTGGCAGGATTCTATGAACAAAGAGACAAAAGAAATACGTAGAATCATGTCCTGTTTGTACAGCCAACAAGTATTCAACATCCAAACCGATTGGTTGCTTAGAACAAGCTCCCGTACCCAAAGGCTCGTGGTCCCACATTTCGTCAGACTTTATAGTCGACCTACCACCGTCAAGAGGGAATACTTCCATAATGGTGACAGTGGACACGTTTACAAATATGGCACATTTCACCCCACTTTCTGGAGTCCCTTCGGCTCCACACATGGCATCAGTATTTCTCAAATTTTTCGGCTTCACAGATTGCCAGTCTCCATAACTACTGATCGAGGATCTCCATACACGTCAACGTTTTGGGAAGCTCACTGTGATTCTCTGGGAATCAATAGGGCCTTTCTTCTGGATACCATCCCAAAACAAATTGCCAGACAGAACGCCTAAATCATACCTTAGAACAATATCTTCGTTTTTTTTTCCCACCAATACCCAACATACTTGGTCTGACTTGCTTCCCATTGCAGAGTTTTCGTTTAACAAAAACACTCATTCTGTGGCCTCCGTGAGCCCTTTCTTTTGTCATTCAGGGTATCGCCAACAAACTCTCCCTCTCCCCTTGACAGCCTGCACTCTCACTAATGTTCTGTCCCTCAATGACTTTCTACAGGCTATTCAGGACAATCACAAAATAGCATACACCCAACTCCTCAAATCAAAGGAGCGAAACTAGATGTATGCTGAAAAACACAGAGGAGACAGCCCCACATGGGAGATTGGAGACAAGGTTTGGTTGTCCACCCGGTTTCTTCCTCGATGGATACACCCAATAAAATTCTCTCCTCTATGTTGGGCCTTTCTCCATATCCGAGAAACTCAAACTGCCTCCTTCTTGTAAACGGATACACCCAGTATTCCATTCTTCACTCCTCAAAGGACACAAACCTGACCGCTATCATCACCTCATCCGACCCAAGAAACTGACTCCACCTTCAGACTCTGAGTATGAAGTAGCCAACATCTGTGATTCCCGATACTACAGAGGGTCTTTACAATACTTCATCCACTGGAAGGGATATTCTATCCAAGAGTGCACTTGGGAGCCGGTTTCTCATCTACACACGTCTATCCTGGTTTGTCAGTTCCATACACGGTTCCGATGGAAACCGGGACCAGGCCGTATAAAAAGAGGGCATACTGTCACAGCTGCTCGCTGCTCCCTGTGGCAACGCTGGCGCCGGGGAAATAGATTTGTCCACATTGTGCAGGAAACCTGATGCACGTTTGTGCCACTACGTTCTGTTTGCAACGGTCTAGTCTTCTCTAAATATGGCCACTGCCGGGATTCGGAAGACTATTCAAAAAGGGATTGAGTCTTAAGTTTAGTTTCATTTCTTTATTTATACCACGCGCCAAACCCTGAGGTAACTGGGCGCAAGAGACTTAGAGCAGGTTCAACAAGTTCCATGCATTTACATACTATACACAGGCAAAGACAATAGCGATAAGTGCAAATGACCAGGGTTACATGATGGTCGCCGAGAAGATACATGGTGACGTACAATGCAATTGAAATACAGAGATTGGTCAAATACTTGAGCAATTCTTGTTAGCAAGCCAGGACTTTGTTTTGTCTCTAAAGGTCCAGAACGAGGGTTCCATTCTAAGGTGAAGGGGTATAGCATTCCATTGTTTGGCCGCTAGGACTGGGAAGCTAGAGCCACCTGCTTTTTTTAGGTTGAATTTGGGAATGGTGAGGCAGTGCGAGTACACTGTTCTGGTTGGTCTGACTGATAGACGTTTGTTGAATTTATCTGCCAAATACTTGGGAGCAGTGTTCGAAAGGCACTTATGGATGATAAGAGATCTAAGGGTATTCTGTACCGGGTGCCAGTGGGCGTCCTGTCTGAAGCTAGAGATGTGGGAGTGCCGAGGGATGCTCAGTGCAGCTCTGAGGACATTATTCTGCAGAACCTGGAGTTTGTTCAGATTGCACTCAGAGGTGCCTCGGAAGAGGGTGTTACAGTAGTCAATTTTAGAAAGCACAAGTGCCCTGACTAGGGTGATGCAACACAGACACGTTGCAACCCTCCAGCTACTTAGCCCCGGGAAGACACTTTTTCCCTGTTCTATTCTGTACTGCTGTTTGCTCTTTCTCCGTGTTCGCTCCTGCTTTAGTTCACCCTCCTTTGCCTGCCCATTCTCTTCCGTCCCAGCTGACCGCAGCTCAGCCGTGCTCCGTCTCGCTGGTGTTATTTCTGCATTACGCCTGCGGCCTTTCCATAGCTCCCCCTTGTTACTGGACTCCCTCCTCCCTCCTTGGGTCTTGATTTCATTGTGCTGCTTCTCCTGCTTATGCCTCCTTTCCTCGCAATGGGGTAACGATCATTCAGGACCCATTCTCTGGTCTTGCCCTACCACCGCCCCAGTGTGATACTTGCCTCTCAGCATCCTAGGCTTACAGTGCCTTCCTTAGTCGGAATTCCTTTCTCCGCCTGCCATACTTTCCAATCGAGAAGAACACCTATTGGATGGAAGTCACCTTCTAACGAGCCATTCATTATCACTGGATCAGATCCACAAACAGGGTTTTTATGCCTTTTGGCTTTTCCCTCGAAATTGCAGGACACTTCCGACCTAGTCGCCCCCGTGTCCTACCCGTTGGTGCTTAGAGGAGGCCACTGTGTCGGCTGGGGAGGATAGGACCGTCTGAGGGATAAATCCAAGGCACGACAAAAGAAGGAAAAGACGAACACATCTCGTAAAGATTCCAGTTCTTCGGATTGAGGAAGAGGAATTTGAGAGTTACAATATTTAAAGACCAAAAACAACATTTGAATACATTACAAATATCAAGTACATGTTAATCCCACGTTCCCTATTGGCTCCCACCTATACAGAAATCTAAACACAATATGTTTGTGATCCCCCATTGGTTAGTACACTACCCGTGACCAGCACTCTGTGAATGACCTAATTGTGCAGTCAGCAGAGAATACTTCATCCTAATTGGCTTAAGTTATACATGTAACATTTACTAAAATGGCATACCCTCATTGGTCAAAACAACTTTTGATGTTCAGTCCCACTGATCCGACCCAATCATGTAGTGGGTGTGAACAGTGAAGTCAGCAAATAAGACATAGCAATATCCTCTCCCATGAGCTCAGCCAATTTGCCTATTCCAGATAGTTCTCAGGCCTTGTAGTAGTTTACTTCTGCAACACTTTTGTTTTGAATCATGTTGCTATCCCTAGCACACATCCTTCCGGCTATCTCTTGGAAACCAGGTGGCTTCATAAAAAATATAACTGAGGCTCCACTCCTTGAAAATTAATTAATATTTATTTGATCTACCAAGCCATTCTAATGCAGACCCATTTGTCCCAACTCACCCAAGGCTTCGCTCACACCAAACTATTTTCTTTGCAACTATAGGTTATTTTATCTATCGTTGAGACCATAAATGGTTATTCTACATTTCACTATATTATTATTATTATTATTTTACTAAAAGCTGCTGCGAACATCTAGGCCTTGCAACAATAACTGATATGTGCAGCGCCTCACCCTTCCTTCACGGACCTGGGCCTGCTGGAAAATAACTGGTAGAAGCAGGAATAACATTTAATTAAATGGAAAGACATCTGCTCAGAACTGTGCCCTAAAGAACCAAACTCGCCACAATCTGACATGGCCCGGTTCAAGATGGCAGGACCCTGCCTAATGTGGCAAAAGGTCCTTATGCTAATGAAGACCAGTAACAATATTTTTGCTGCCCCTCGTTATTCCACGTGCTTGGTAACCTAGTTCTCTCTAAAGTGTGGCAAAACAAAAGCAAACCTGAATCCCATTTGAAAATGACCTAAAACGCTGTGATCAACGACAGAAACACTAACACTAAAAATGATAAAATCTCCATGTTAATAGAACTTCTGCAGCTTGCATTTCCCTACATGTTTAGGGCGTTGTATTTGCATTTCAACACTAGGGATCCATAGACTGCCTTTCATAAGGACAAGGTGATTGTGGATTTTCCCTTCCTTTCTGCCTAAAAAATGTTTGTTTTCCATATCCACCAAGAAATATTTTTGCACCTTTTTATAATGAAGCTCTGCATCAGAGCTTCAGAAAAACTGCAATTTAGGATGGCTCTTTCCTGGCAAATAGGCATTCAAGGCTTCTCTGGTCCGATGGCTAGTTCCTTATTTTCTGGAGGCATTCAGAGGATTCCTTCAATTGAATGTAATAGTGACCGGCTTTAAGGGCAAAGATTCAATGGTGTTTCCAGAAACCTTTCCCTGTAGATGCCATCTACAGACCTGTGATGTAGGCTATGCATCATTAAAATAAGCATGAGTCCCGATGTTCTTTAGTTGGATTTTTGCTCATGAAAATCTCATGGGGTAGATAACCTGTATTCTCCCCAATTTGAATTCTGAGTTTTGTTATTCATTTCAGCAATCAGCTGGAAAGACGCACATGGGCATAACCAAGATGATAACTGCACTCACTTTATGTTGGCGAGATACACAGTATCCTGTCCATTTTTGATATTGTTGATGCATTTGTGGAAATAGTTGGACTGAGATATTTAAAACCGTGCTTGCTTACAGATCGCTGGGCCCAGGAGTGGGACAGAGCTGCATCTGCACAGTGGTTTCCATCATCTTATGCTTTTGCAAGAAATGCCATGTTCTTGATGCTCTACCCGACTGTTCCTTTTGTATTAATGATGTCCTAATTTATTTATTCACATTTATAAAGCATGTAGCAGCCCTGGGGCATCGTGGCGCTGTTACTAAGACAACAAGCTTAGTTACATATTACTATCTTCCGTATTACATAGTACAATCATCCGGATGGACAGGAAGTACATTCACAGTTACATCCTACAATGTTGTGGAAGACCTGGTGTGTGGGCTAGTTGAATAGGGTATTTTTAGGGCTTTCCTGAATGCTGAGAGGGAGGGCTCTGCTCTGAGTGAACTGCGTAGTGCGTTCTAAAGTGTTGGTGCTAAGTCGGGGAAGCCAATACTACCTGCTTTGGCCCTTTTGTTGGAAGGGATGCATAGTTTGTTGGCCTGGCACGTTCTTTTTGGGTGTCTGGAGGTGTCTTTGACAATGGTCTCTGATGGGTATGGTGGAGCGTCGAGTGTACGACACTTGTTTGTAAGGTGAGGGTCTTAAATGTGATCCGCTCCTGCACAGTGAGCCAGTGTGCGTCTCGCCTAGTTTGAGTGATGTGGTCCCTTTGTGGTATATTAAGGGCTGCTCTGAGGGTATTATTCTGAATGACTTGAAGTTTGTTTAGATTTTTTGCCGAGGTCCCTACTAGAAGGACGGTGCAATAGTCTAATTTGGCTTCAATTGTGGCTCTAGCTATTGAGAGGCGGTTTTGCTTAGAGAGGAAGGGTTTCACTTTGTTGATGAGTTTAGTGGTGTGGGCAGAGGCAATATCGCTGACCTGTCGCGTCACGGATAGAGTGGAGTCTAAGTAGACACCCAGTGTCTTAAATGTTAAGACTGGGATGAGCGAGTTGTCTTGGGTGAAATTGCAATATTTCATCCAGTTTGGCTAGTTTACCTTTGGGGTCAATAATGATCTCGGTTTTGTCTCCATTTAAACATAGACCATTGGTCGCCATCCAGGCTTTATGGTACTATAGATTAGATGGAGGACATCAGCGTCATGATCATAGGAACCTGAGAGAGGCAGGAGTGCCTGAGTATCATCGGCACAGTTTGTGTATGCCTGAGGGAGTCCAGTTTGTCAAAAAGGTGTTTGGTAAATAAGTTAAAACGGGTGGGGGCTGTGCAGGAGCCCTGCAGGACTCCACAGTGTACAGTGGTGGGAGCTGCATTAGCCTGGCTGGAGAAAACTTTAATGGCTCTTCCATTTAGGAAAGAAGTGAGCCAGGAGGAGGCCTCGTAGTAGAATTGTGCTGCATGGATGAGATGTGATGTGAGGATCGTATGGTCCACAAGATCAAAGGCAGCCGAGAGGTCGAGAAGTAGGAGGAGGGCAGGCTTGCCTTTGTCCATGATTGTGGTCATTTGGTTTTTGAGATCAAGGAGGGCGGTTCTGGTGCCATGACCTTTGCGGAGCCCTGATTGTCTCTTGCCGAGGATGGCGTTGGTTTCAAGAAATAGTTGAATTTGGTTGTGGGCTGCTTTGTCCAGAATATTTAGGAGGAATGAGACTGTGGTGATGGGTCGATAGTTATTAGGCGATGATGGGTCTAGAGATGTTTTTTTCAGTAACGGGCCTTCTTTAAGGCAGGCGGGGACGGTCATGGAAGTAAATGAAGCATTGATGACTGCGTGAGGCGAGGAGTGAGAGAGTTGGCGCATTCTTCTACGATATTGGGTGGGCAGATGTCTCCTTTGCACATGGAAGGTTTAAGGTATTTAAGAAGGTCAATGACATCTTTTTCTGTGACATCATGGAAGGAGAAGGGCTGGTTGGTGGAGTTGTGGGGTATGTGGTGAGGCTGTAGGGGCTGGTCATGTTTAGGCAGGTCTTTAGATTGCGCTTAATTTTGTTTGGGAGCGATTCTATTTTATTGCGCAAGGCAGCTTGTATACTGGAACACCAAGCTTCGTCTTTAACAATCTCATCAGGGCTTCTATCAGGGCTGGTAGAGGGAATGATTAGTTCTCTAAAAATGGAGAACAATTCCTTTGGTTGGGAGTTGCCTTAGAGATGCGTGAGTTGAAGGAGAGGGACTTAGCAAGAGTAACTGCTTTTTTGTATTGTGTGGATATCCGTTTGAAGCTATCTTTAGTAGAGCAAAAGAAAATGTAGGGTCTGGTTGTGTCAGCGCTCTCCCTGGGTAGTGAAGTTCAAAATATGCTCATTGAACCCAAAATTCACATGTTGATACAAGTTATATTTAATTAGGTGTAAAAGACAGCCGACGCATGTTTCGACCAACACTTGGTTGTCCTCAAGGCTGTTTATATTCGTTTGTAGCAATCAACGCAAAACCAAAAGAAACAATTGACAATTGGTCATATCAGAATCATAGATGTTAAACAACAAGAAATAAGCAAGTTAAACAAGAAGTATTTCATAGCACCAGTAATCTGAATTAACTAGTGGTACAAATACCAGTAAATATTAAGATAATTACATACCCGTAATTGGAAGATGGGGGAATTGCGATAGAGAAGTGGGATAAGAAAACAAAAAAATTTTTGTATTGCTAAATGAAATTAAACATCATCATGTCTGATTAAAATAACACAAGTTCAGTTGTAGTTGTGCCAAAGACAACCCACAGGTGCAACCAGACACTCCAGGTTAAAAGTGGCAAATGTTTTAGAAAATGAAAGTGATGTAATTGAACTAATGTTTAGGAAGTGTATAGCATTCAATTTACAGTGATATATGGGCAACCACCAATATGAAACATTCTAAGCAGCACACACCCAAGAGGTGCAAAAACTAAAGCCAACAAATAGCTAAACATGCTCAAAACTTACCACAGAAACTAAATATGGTGGTTAGTAGAGTCACTCGGGTTAATTTGCCAGGTAGTCCGAGCATTACGCTTGTTTGTGCGTTCAAGTTCATCCTTGAACCAGGCGTTAACGTGTAAAGATTTTCTCTCCTTTTTGTTTTCTAAAGGTGCTATGTTCTCATTTGCATTGGTCATTGTGTGGGCATAAATGTTAGCAAGAATGACCGGGTCACTGGAAAAATTGTGCTTGAGTTTCTGGGATATCCAGGAACTGCAGGAGGTTATCCTTTGCTTTTTTGAGCTTTTCACTTGACCTGGCGGGGCATAGGTGAGAGCTTTGGTAGGTTGGACTGAGGGGATGGTGAATTAAACGTAGTTGTGGTCAGTCCATGGGAGGGCAGAGATGGAGCTGATAGAAGTGTAGCAATTGTGGTCCACCACCAAGTCGAGGATACAACCCTTGCAGTGCGTTGGACTGGTGACAATTTGGATTAATCCCATTTTTGTTGATTTATCTTTGGGATCATTGTGGCCTAGGTTGAGGTCTCCAAGTAGAAAAGTTTTGGTAGATTTTTTTAGGTTGTCTCCTAATAAGTGCAGGAGATGTCCTTGGAACTCAGGGGCAAGGCCCGGTGGCCGATAGTGTGAATGTTTATGGTACAACTTGGCGAAGTGCCAGTTTGGCAGAGATTAGGTCAGTATTACCTTCCCATGGGATGATGCATTGTCTGATGGGGAGCAAGTCTTTAGTTATGAGGGCTACTCCTCCTCCTCTCTGCAGTTGTCGGTCTTGGCGGAGGATAGAATAACCTGGAGGGAGGGCTAGGGAAAAGGCAGGACCGGAAGCTTTGTGGAGCCATGTCTCGGTAATGGCGAGTAGGTCAAGGTTGTGGATGGTTAGGAGGTCATAGATTTCGAGAGCGTGCGCAGGGAGAGAGCGTACATTAACGAGTACACATTTAAGGACAGGAGGGCGTTGGTTATTAGTTTTGTCAAGGATAGTGTGCTGAGGGGTGGCAATCTTCAGAGCTGAGTGGCGGTTTGTTGTTTAAGTGTGTATGCGCTAGTGACAAGGGGGGTGGACGACTTGGGGTGAGTGACAGCAGAGGAGCTGGTGTTATTGGCTGGGGTAAACTTAGTGGCATAGGTGTGCTGCAAGCGACTACTCAAGCTGAGGTTCCTGGTAGCAGCAGGCTTTGGGAGGCTGAGGAATTGTAAAGGTTCGGTTTGCGATCTGAGCCTAGAGAATCTAAGTGCTAATTCTGCTGGCGTGCAAATATACGCAGGTGAGCTGCTATAGGTGGGTAGGTCCATGCCGTGAGCATGGTGGGGGATGGCACTATCTTTCCCTTGGTGGGTATTGACTGGTGTTGTCATAGTGCAATTTATCATAGTGGGTGGGGCGTGGAAGATTAGGTAATGAAGCATAGAGCTACTGATAGCACTGTGTGACAGGTAAGATTCAAGTGAGGAGCGTTCTGCATAATTGAAGGGGAGCAATGTACTGCGCTAGATAAAGGAGCAGTAAGCAACACAATTAATTGGCAATCAGTGGTTAACGCAATTGATAATGAACAGTGGGCAACATAATAGTTAGGCAATCAAAGGGCAGCACAATTGGTAGGCGAACAGTGGGCAACACAATTGATATTGCACAATGGGAAGCACAATGGATAGACAATAAAGGGCGGCACTATAGGAAAGTGATTGGTGGGCAACACGTTTGATAATGCACAGTGGGCAGCACAATAGGCAGCCGATGGGCAGCACAATAGGTAGGCAATCAGATGGGCAGCACTATAGGAGGGCGAACAGTGGGCAACACATTTTGATAATGCCCAGTGGGCAACACAAATAGGCAGTCAATGAGCAACACGATAGGTAGGCAATCAATGGGCAGCACTATAGGAGGGCGAACAGTGGGCAACACATTTGATGGTAATGCACAGAGGGCAGCACAATAAGTAGTCAATCAATGGGCAGCACAATTACTAATGCACGGTGGGCAGCACAATAGGTGATCAGTAGGCAACGCAGTTGACATATGGACAGTAGGCAATACAATTGAAAGGCAATCATTGGGCGCAATTGGTGTGGAGGCAGTGGGCTGCGTCACTAGTGGGAGAGGCAGGTGACTTTAAAATAGGCAGTGGGCATATGGTTAGGTCTAAGCATGGTTAACTTGAGACCTGACGAGTACGAATGCCGTTATGGGCATGGCGGACAGAACATTTTAGAAAACTGTAAAGCAGTGCGGATGTTGAGCATTAATAAGTACGCATCGCACAGAGGAGTAGTAGAGTCAGAGTTCTGATGCTGTGCATAGGAGCTTCGGAGAGGCCTTAGGATAAGTGCAATGTAATTCTTGCAGCATTCTGCTTGTATGGTGGCTCTGAGAGGGAGATAAAGCAAGATGGGTGAGGGAGATGGCTGTTGGGAGTAAGGCTACACTTACTATGAAAGTGGGTGAGTCACAGTACGGACGAGTGAGGCAGCGTTCGGTCAGGTGTGGTGCGCTAAGGAGCACGCTCACCTTGAAGATCAGTGAGGGAAAGTGAGCAGGAGTATTTACGAAGATTGTTTCGGTGTTAACGGGACTGGCTGACATACTGACATGGACAGGCACAGACAGGCGAGTGCCTTTAAGGGGTGCCTTCAGGGGAGGGCTCGCTTGCGCCTTCCGGCGGGGCTACTCTCCTGAAATGCACAGTGCGTGCCAATAGAAGGCATGCAGGTTGCTAGGCAACCGAATAACAAATATTGTCGGCGGCCATTTCAGAACGAAGAATGCAGGTTTCCACGTGTATAATGGCGGTCAGCTGCAGGAGGGGGCAATCACTGCTTGGAAAGGTGTGCATTAAGGTATGGAAGACCTTTCCTGCTATGGGAGCACAGTGAAGACTGTAGGCAGGATCAGGCAGTATTCTGGTCTTCTTACCAGGATTTGGTAATCACATCATCATCTCGGGTGCATCAGCTGGAGATGTCGGTGGTGGGGTTGGGCTCCTGCCCACCCGACGATCGATGCAAGAAGACGGTGGCACAGACAGGCGAGTGCCTTTAAGGGGTGCCTTCAGGGGAGGGCCGGCTTGCGCCTTCCGGCGGGGCAACTCTTCTGGTATGCACAGTGTGTGCCAATAGGAGGCGTGCAGGTTGCTAGGCAACCGAATAACAAATATTGTCGGCAGCCATTTCGGAACGAAGAATGCAGGTTTCCACGTGTGTAATTGCGGTCAGCTGCGGGGAGGGGGCAATCACTGCTTGGAAAGGTGTGCATTAAAGGATAGTTCCGGGACTTTTTTTTTATTGTTCCTATGGTTCGGCCATGTGTTTTTAAGCATAAATCGGTAGATCGTAGAAAACTTTCCTATGGACCTTACCCGACTTTTCGTCCATTAACGCACTCGAAATCAGCCGCCATTTTCTGATAATCCTATCATTTCCCCCCATCGCCCTGGCTCACCTGCTTTTGCGGCACTAAATCAAATCCCCCGCCCCTGAAACAGACTTGATCAAAACATTCATATTCCCCGCCTCTATCCGTGACGTGACTGAGCTGCGTAGGCAAACGCGCCCAGGCGTCTTCTACGCGACTCCACACAGAACCAGGAAATCAACACAGATGAGCTCACACAACACAGCGCGCCACAATTGGGAATATGAAACTGTACTTTTAAATTAAACCGCAAGATTGTAAATTTGGTAAAGTACATTTATTTGACATCAAATGTTTTGAGAATATTCAGCGATTTGCATTTTTATTTGCTCACGTTCCAAAAAGTTCGTTTTTGAGGCACACAATGTTGCTTTGCTGTACACAGGGTCTTAGATCATCTCACAATACAGCGCCACAATACGGAATATGAAACTGTGGTTTAAAAGCAAACGGCAAGATTGTACATTTGGCAAAGTACATTTATTTGACATCAAATGTTTTGAGAATATTCAGCGATTTGCATTTTTATTTGCACACGTTCCAAAAAGTTCGTTTTTGAGGCACACAATGTTCTTTTGCTGTACACAGGGTCTTAGATCATCTCACAATACAGCGCCACAATTCGGAATATGAAACTGTGGTTTAAAAGCAAACGGCAAGATTGTACATTTGGCAAAGTACATTTATTTGACATCAAATGTTTTGAGAATATTCAGCGATTTGAATATTCAGCGGTCGCACTGATAATCGCATGGCTGTTCCAACAACGAGGCACTAGGCCACCACAACGGTATGTATGTTGCATCTAGCCGTTAGTACCGCGTAAGGGCATACTTGTACTTGGCGATCGTCCCATAAAATGGTCAGGGTGGTAACGTTGTTCACGCGGAGAAGCAACTGGCGGTTGAAAAACCCATCCGCCGGTGTCTGGTACTCGTGACACAGACAATAATGCATGATGTACCTGTTTGACAAACATAAAAAATGAAATTAGTCTCACCATCAGATCTTTATTAAAATTATTCATTTTATATATTAGGTCGGGAAATTATTTCATAGCTAGGACAGTGCAACTGGGTATTATACGTCAAGGGTTGGCTGTAGGATACTGAGACAGTCCCCCAGTGCAGGGGTTGACAGGGAGGCAGTGCAGGTGGAGAGTGGAAGGGCCCAGGACCGAGGTCGCAGACAGTGGACCAGTTGTAGCAGGGGACAGGGAGAGAGAAAGCAGAAGCAAAGAGGAAGGTTTTGAGGTGCTTCCGTAAAAGGAGATGGTTCTCCTCAAGATAGTGCGCGGTACAAAACAATATGCCACATAGAACGAACAAGTACAACTTAACCCGTCTTTAAAGCTACTGTATAGTAATTAAATTGCTGTATAAACTCATCTAAAGAGTTACTTACATTATATTTGCATTTTCCATTGTGTCTGTGCGTAGGGCAGCCCCGAAATACCACTCCTTCTATGCCGACGTTATTTCTTCTAATGAACGAACATGAAATGGCTTTCGTTTCTGAAATTATATTCATTATCGTTTCTTACGTTATTGCCCCACACCCCCAAAAAGAAGTCTTTCGGGATGGTCCCGGCCTGTCAAGGTCAAATAACAATAGAACCTTATACTGAGTCGTGGGCCATTCCGGCACCCGAGCAAAAAATCAAAGCAGCTGACCTTCACTTTGAACGAGCACACATTCCTAGTTAGCTACATTCAGTGTAAGGCCATCTTACAGGACTTGAAATTTACACTCCATCTTTGCATTTTGTCTGCGTGCATTTGCAGCCCCAGCGAACCATAAATACGGAGACATTCTATATTTTTTGAAAAATGATTTATATTACCGTTTGGTTGGATAGACACATTGCATGTACACTGAGCAATCACTTTTATTTACACATTACATAGATACACATATTCAATGGGCCTGCGACATGAGGAGACTCGAGAGAACAGACAATCAAATTACAATCATTTAAACCGTGATGTGTATTTCTCAATGAGCTCTTCTTTAGGTGGACATGGAACAGAGGCAATGTTGGGTGGCAATGCAGTTGTCCCCTGCACAGGTTCGTTCACAACTCCATTTATGTGCCTATCTAGGACGTCAACAATAAGTCTCTCAATAAACTCATATTGCAGATCCTCAAACACTGGTTTGATCACCCATTGTTTACTTCTTTTAGTGAAGGCCTTATTGTAGCGAAGCGTCCCTAAAGTTCCGGTCATCCTACTTTGTTGACGGCCAACATTATGGTTATGTGCCAAGACCGCTAGAAGAGTCCGATTTATCATGCCCTCCATGCCAAAATGCAATCGTTTTGGCCTGTACTTTAGGCACATGTTGTGGAACACCTCCAAATCTCCTGTGTGGCAGAATTCTGTGAGTCCCCTCAAATCTCTTGTTATAGTTTTATCAAATACAATCTTTTCAATGGCTTTGTGAGTGGGTGATGAAGGAATCAACCACTTCTTCTTCCGTGCCTCCTCTGTGGACAAATGGCCATGTTCACAATTGTGGAAATGTTGGTTTGTGTTCCAACGGTGAACGTTGGTACAGTGTAACATTACTGACCGCCATTTTTCCAGTAGAATTTCCAACGACCCTCCACATGTTTTTGAGCTCCACCAAAGATGGTTGCTGATTGACTTGGACCACTGTGAAATACCTTGCATTTCTTTTTTTTTACCTGCAGCAGACATTTTTTTATTGATTGTTTTTGCAAGATGCCAAACGTCAAATTGGTGATTTATATTTTTGTACTCTTCTCTCATTGTCTTGGCAATTGAAACGTGTCTGTCCGTGGCTATCAGGTCGATCACCATTCCCCGCGATTGTAGTTCTTGCAATGATGCTACAAAGCCAACTTTCTCCATGGCCACTGAGGATGTACTTTGTGACACCTGCACGACCACCGAACTCACAATTTTCTTACTTTCCATGTCCTGAAAGTGGTAGGTGCAGTACTTGGCTGAAAATCCTGGGCTGTCGCACTGTCCATCACCGGCTAGCCTGTACCGTTTGCCCGCAAATGTACTATCAATAGACATTTTTTCCATTCTCCAAGCTTCGCTAATGGCTGGAAATAGATAATCGGTTTGGTATTTGTAGAACTGAGTTTTCGCAATGAAATGGATTCCCACAAACTGAAAGAAAGACTCTAATTTTTTAAAACTTGAACCACTAAAAAGTGCAGCCGCTGCACAAAGTAGATTGCCTGCTGGCAGTTGTCCCAGCATGGGTTGTGCAGACCATGAGAAAGGATGATATTTTGTACAGGTGGCATGTATTTTAAGGTTAGTGCCTCGAATTGCACGAGTCACATTAATCAATGGCTCCCCACATACTTCCCCACCTACCGAATGCCCACATTTCAACCGAATAATAATATCAATCAAACAACTATCGAATACAATGAATTTGGCCTCTTTCCTTATACTGTCACTCTGCATCCCAGCTGGTTCGGCCTGTAACGTTGAGGACATGTCACTCACATGAAAGGTAGAATCTCTGATATCGTCTTCCGCTATGTTCAGTGATATTGGTGGTGTTTCATTGTAGTCCACTTCATTCTCTTCCATTGCAACATCTGTTCCTTCTCCGGCGATGGGTGAATAAGACAATTTCTTCAACTTTCTCGCGGTCTTAGTTTTTGCGGGTGTGGATTCTGTGAATTGATCTCCGATTGCATCCGAACTACCAGGAGGACATTCACTATCAATGGCTGGTGGTGGTATAGCTCCGTTGTCAATCACTTCATATTCTTCCCATTGGCACAATGCATCTCCAGTCTCAAGTCCATGCCAAAAGGTTTGACAAGCAACATCTCTCGTTCGCTTCACTGTCTGTGTAGATCTAGTTCGTACACCCACTCGCAACTGGAGGACAGATTGGAAAAGGGATGTTCAGTTTAAACACAACTTACAGTATTGAACTATTAACAGTGAAAAACAACATAATATAGTGACCAGGACACTAACCTTCTTTTGCTTTCTTTTCTTTGAAACTTTCTTGCCTCGAACTTCAACATCAGGACGCTGTTGCTCCGACTCGTGTGTGCATGTCTCCACTTCCTCTTGCGCTGCAACGACTATATTTTCATGATAAGCACATCCATCACGCACTGACGCTCCATCGACTCCCTGAAACATAGAACTTTCATTAGTATGTATAATAATATCGAAAACACAAAATGTACTTGGGGACCAATACCCACGTACATCTCAATAGCAAAACACGAATGAACACTTTGTGTAGAACATTCAAACGACAATTATTCACGCATTGTTGATCTAGTTAGATGGAACTGTCAAGATCCATACCTCGGGCTCCTCATAGACTTCCATTGATGATATTATTGAAGATGATGCTTCAGTAACTCCCTGAAACACAGTAATTGCATTAGTATGGTTTTCTATTTTGATAAAAAGAACAGAAACTTTGTGCAGGCGTCAACGGCTCATCTAAATAGACCTGCACAAATGATCAGTTGTCTAAAATAAATAATGGATATGTAAATATGATTCGATTTGCTTGATCGTTGGAAGTGTCACCACCCAGAGATCTGCATCAACTACTAGGGGTGATGTTCTTGTAGAAGAAGGTCTGTCATCTCCCTGAAACATAGTACTTGCGTTAATAAAGAAGGAAGTATAGCGGATGTAATCACGTCATATGATTTCGCTTGATCGAACTGTCAGTATCCATACCTCGAAATGCATAAGAACATCAAGGGACGATGTAACTGCGGTGCACACTTCTGCAAGCTGTTGCGCCGACCCGTAACTGCATGCTCCCCCTTCTTCTTGGACTAATGCTCCATCGACTCCCTGAAACATAGGACTTTCATTAGTAATGAACACAATATTGAAAAAAGAAGACACATAGGCGGGCGACGACAGAAGGACATATCAATGGCTAAAAACGAAAGAAACATTGTGTGTAACAATCACGCTACAAGAATGCAAGATCTGATGATCTCCATCGATGGAACTGTCCGGAAACGTACCTCGAGCATCTGAGTGACATCAACGGTAGTCGTCAATACGTTAGACTCCTCAGCATCTCCCTGAAAGACAGTACTTGCATTATTTTGTATAACAATAATTATAACTGAAAACAAAGACTAGAGGATGAGTACAAGGGTGTACCATTAGGTAAAATAATTACACGATAAATTAAAACTATTGATTGACATGCCTAAAACAAGTCAGTGGCAGAATAGCCAAGTAAGATTACCCGATATGCGCTTGAAGTGGCTGATGACTGCAATAACGACACGGATGGAGAATCTTCCGCCTTCATATTGAGTGGATACATAAATGGGGAAATTATTGTTAGCTAATGCTACACACTACCGCAAGGCCGAGAGATAAATACGTAAACTTGACTCACCAGTGGAGGGATGTGGACGAATAGAGTGGGAATAGCGGTTGAGAGCAATTTTCGCCTCGCTCGCGGTGTGTTCTTCTTTATTAGCAATGATGTGGAGTACATGTCAGAGGTAAAGTGCCTGCTGCAGATGCGGTATCGATCACCCCTCTTGTCTGCAAAGACTTCTAGGACCCTACTTTCAAGCTCAGACGGTGGATATCCGCAATATCGGACCCATTCTCTTATCTGATCTATTGTCTTAGGGAAAACATGCATTATAGTACCTTCAGATTTATTATGGGTCTTCGAAGGGCAACCGCCAATGGAACAGACAGGCATTGTGGACAGTTCTGAAAAGTAAAGATCAACAATTCTCTATGAATACCAATTTAAACTCAGAACATGTGACTAGTTCCTTGCATGTACTGTCTTGAACGAAAAGAAATTGGACGCAAAATGATTATGGTACATGGCCTTACCTTGACGAACAAACAGTTAGATGCAGGGATCAGAGTAGTTTCTTGTCGTAGAACAGGGAGCAGTTCACAGGTTGCAAACTGAGGAGTTTCCTCGAAGTGTTCACGGAAGTTCACAGAGACGAAGAGCAGATAACCAGCACCTTCACGGGTTGACTAGCAAAGCGCAAAGAAGTGCTCATTAGAAATATGAAGTGGGTTATAAAGAATTCGAAACAGGGGTGTGTTTGTGAATGAATGACGTGTATATGTCGTGGCATTATGCGGTTTGCAGGGGGCTGTCCAGCTTGAGGGGGGATGCTTGGCAGGAGACACGGGGTCTGGAGGTAGACATGGGAACAACAACCCATGCTCTATAGACCGCTTTGAAGTGTACATGGTCTTTGGCACCTCTTGGCCTTTATCGCTCCCTGACAGCTCCACTTGCCAGCACAAGTACCCCGGTGCGAACTGCCTTTGATAGGGCGGGGGGTGGATTGGGGCGGTGGTCGTGCAGACAAGACACAGGAAGACTCGTGAATGGAGACACACTTATGTGGATTGCAGGGGGCCGTCCAGCGTGAGGGGGGATGCTTGGCAGGAGACGCGGGGTCTGGAGGTAGACATGGGAACAACAACCCATGCTCTATAGACCACTTTGAAGTGTACATGGTCTCTGGCACCTCTTGGCCTTTATCGCTCCCTGACAGCTCCACTTGGCAGCGCAAGTACCCCGGTGCGAACTGCCTTTGATAGGGCGGGGGGGGTGTGGATTAGGGCGCTGGTCGTGCAGACAAGACTCGTTTGCCGCAGGGCCTCACCAAGGAGAGGCCATCTCACTGCATGTAAGAGGCAGACTGAAGGATCTAGTACATGGAAGGCAGGGGGGTGAGTTTATAAATACCTCAGCCTCCCAGGAGAATATATGGGTGCAGTTCACCCTGGAGACCCTGGATGCCTAGGCAGTTAGTCAGCAGCAGGCTGGCCTGTGGTGGCAAGGCGGCACGGGCCAGAGGGGGTCATCTCTGTACCCGGTGCCCAAAAGGATGATTTATTATGATCAACCATATTGATTATTTACCTATAACCATGTTTTGTATCAATAAAATCCAACAGCCTTCCTTTTATTGCCAACGCTTGAACAAAGTGGTGTGGTAAGTATTTTTGGGGGAGGAGGCAAGGCCGGGAGGCTTGATGCCAACCCGCAAAATAACATATGTATGTCTGCTGCATATGGGTTCAACGGTTATGTGGATTGAAGGTGGGCGGCCAGCGTGAGGGAGGATGCTGGCCGGAGACATGTGGTGTGACAAGACAAGGCACAGGAAGACTATTCAATGGAGACACACTAGATTCATTTAAAAAAATCAAAACAACCATTGTTAAAATATATGTTGGGTTTTATTTTAGATCTTAATTTCAATTGAACATAAATAATAAACATTACACATTGTAAAGTTCCGGTTGCAGCACATCCAGGGAAAATCTGCGGTATTGTCCACTGTCGCTGGGGAAATGTTGTCTAATGGCAAGTACCGCACAGGCAGGTATTACTCTCCGAACGCGGTGTCCGAGCCTCCCGTGAAGCCACCAAGTGAAGCAACGATAGGCCACCAGCCTGTACCACCTGTGAAAATGAAAGATGCAAACTGTATTAAAATGACAAAACTTTCTTATCACTGTCAATATGGAACCAATTTACATGCATTCGAATGATATGTAGATGTAATTTTATATGTGGGAGACGACCATGAAATAGTAGTGGCATCACTGACATCACAACCAGAGTATACTTACTCGTTACTCGGATTACGCGGACGAACAGTGCCGCGAAGTTCGTGCATAAGCACCATCATCATCCTCAACACGGTCCGTGAGAGGCAGGCTTCCCTGAACTCTGGCAGCTCGGTGATGCATTGTGGACTTTTCTCGCCTTCCGAAATGTAGGCCAAGCACCCGGAATTTTCACGGCAGCAGCAGTTCTCCTCCTCAGTTGGCATTAGCTCGCACCGATTGCATGTGCACCAGGTTGAGACGCCGTCCGTGCGACATGGTCCAGGCTCTTCATCCGTTGACTGGTCCTCCCAACTGCCGTCCGAATCCCCATCGTTTTCGCGTGCTTGCCTTTCCAGTAGTTCTTCCTCGGTGTACTCGGGCTCGTACATATACGGCATTATTGTAGCCATTGTGTGGTAAAGAAAGTAAAAAAATTTACAGAGATGGTACAGGTGTTCACAAGGCCTAGAAGCGGCGAAGGTAGCTGACCAGAGCACAGAAACGAGTCACAGAATACTCAAAGTAACACAGAGAGAGTAATGGAATCGAAAATCTGCTGCTGTGTGTTGTGAAACGGTGTGTTTATACTTATTGAGGAAAGAGGCGTCCTGCCATTTCCATGGCGACACTTCATTAGCTGAGGCGCAGCGATTGTTGACACGAAACGTGCTTTGGCGTTGGGAAATGGGCGGTACGCGTCTGCTGATGTCAGGCTCAGGGGCGGGGGATTTGATTTAGTGCAGCAAAAGCAGGTGAGCCAGGGCGATGGGGGGAAATGATAGGATTATCAGAAAATGGCGGCTGATTTCGAGTGCGTTAATGGACGAAAAGTCGGGTAAGGTCCATAGGAAAGTTTTCTACGATCTACCGAGTTATGCTTAAAAATACATGGCCGAACCGTAGCAGCTTTCCTGCTATGGGAGCAGAGTGAAGACTGGTGGCAGGATCAGGCAGTTTCAGTATCGGGCAGACTAATGTTGCAAATGGGGAGACACTCCTATTTGCGGATGACGCATTATTAATTTTGAAAACACACTATGGTTTTCACCTTCAATTTAATACATATGCTGCTAAGTGTTGTGAGCTAGGTTTAATTATTAATACTGCAACAACCAAATTCATGACATGCCCTAATTCACGAATGCCTAGAGCTCTTTTTCTTTCTCAGATACTTTAAGCGACCCATCCTTCCGGGAGGTGTGTTCGTTTGACTACCCAGGCAATTAATTCCTCAAATGATTGTCCTGGTTGCCGAGATGGAGAAAAGTGACCTAGCTTTATGTAGGAGAGGCAATATTGTTATTCATTTTGCTGATCTGCTTTGGAGGAAGACTTTATCCCATGTGCTTTTTGATACAAAGCACAGGCAGTTTTGGTAGGCAACATATGGGCAGAGCTTTGGGGCCATTTCAATTCTTCTATCTTACAAAGAAGGGAAAGTTACTAAAATCTGCCTTTTGGGTTTACCGTGAAGTGCCCCCCTGCTCTTAATGAGGTTTGAATTTAAGATTGGATTTGCCTGTTTGACCAAGTTGAACCCCCTTTTGTATTGGTGATGACTATAGAACACTCCTGAACGGTGTACGTATTCAGCAGTCCTGCATGATGCCCTGGAAGCAGATTATGCAATGTACATTTGGTTGCTTATACATACTAAAGAAATCTTAATTTCTCTTGGCATTCCATATCTCTGTGACGATCCCTGTAAATACGGGAGTAATTATGAATCAGCTGTGATCCTGGCATTAAATGGGTTTTTAATTATTAAATTGTCAGAATTTAGCATTCCAGTATCTGCTGCTCAAGCTCTCACCAGGGGATGAAAAGTATATCCATTTTCTTATCAAAAAGTTAAACAATTATGATTTGGCAAATGAAGCTTTTGAAATATACCAGCCATTGCAGACAGGATAAGCCTCCTAAACATGACCCTCCTGTGCCCAATGGGATAAAGGTGAAAACAACTTTGTTTGCCCTCTATATCCTCATCCAAGGAGGCAGTGGTTAAAACTTGTATTGAATAATTATGGAATAAGAACAGTGACAGATGTAATTATCTTGCCGAAGCTTAGTGAGTTGCAGGATATTTTTGTTACCACAGCGACTTTTTTAATGAAAGCATGGACATTAAGGAATCCTTTTTTATCAGCTATGTTTTTATATACAAAATTTTGTTTGATTCTGACGTAAGCAGTAACTCTCCTGCGTTTATAGGCGGATCAGCTTTGTGATTATTTTCATTATAGGATTTTAAAACTATGATTTTTAACATCTATCGTATTTTATGAATGCCTTTATGAATTATTGTCACAATAAAGCCAGGATTATTTCCAGAGTTACACCAAGTTTTTCAGAAGTGGGACAGGGACTAATAATATTGGGTCAATATGGATGAGTAACTTTTACTGCCTTTTGTTTCAAAATAAGGTACTATACAAAATCAAGGCATGGCTGTATGCTTCGATGTTTACAAGTAGCAATATCTTTATGTTCAAGCTCAATTTCAAATATAATTACCCCTTTTGAACAGAAAATGTAGCACGTTTATATTTTAAAGTGACACCTACAAAAGGATCTGGAGGGTTTGAAATATACAGTCAAGGGGTTTGAGGCCCTCAGGGTCCAGTTCACCAGCTCAATCTGTATGCTGTATTTCTCCTTTCTTCAAGTAAAATCTCTGGACACAGACTTCACTGTACAAGCATTTTTATTCAAAAACAATTCAATTTGTAGATTGCTGCATGCATGCTCACTATGTAGCACCTTGTACTTTAAGATATGTTTCTCTAAACAATGCAACTCTGTGATTCTCCGCTGATAGGATGAACTATGGAAGATCCAAGAAAAACTGGAGTGCTTCTTTGGTTCATTGGTAGGATCCAATGTCTACATTACACCCAGTGAGTCCCAGGGATTACCCCCTCATTATGATGATGTTGAGGTAAGTGACTAGTTACTAACTAAAACTGTATTTATTTATTCGCATACCTGTAAAGCGTGACTAGATTAATAATAAAGGGTTTCCTGGAATCTCTATGCTTATTATAACTTTTAGTTAGATCTAACTTCCACCTCATAGTATTGTAGAGCCGGGCAACCCCACAGAATGTTCAATAGGGTACCCCTTGCCCTGCATCCTCTCCAACACAGCTCAGAGACAGCCAGACGCAACTGGTGCAGGACGGAAGGGGGTTCTAAACCATAGTGACAGTATCTTGGATTGTTTCCTCAGCTGTGGACATAAGGTGTGGAAGGTCCCTGCATATATCCTGTCCAAGGCCTCCAGGGTTATCTCTCTGCCCAAGTCCCTCTCCCAGCCAATGCAGTAGGATCTCAGCCCGGGATTGAAAGTGAGTTGATTACTTCATATGGCCAGGATATCGGCTCCTTAGCTTCTACTGGTTCATGAAAGATTACCTCAAGGGGGTGAGCGCTCTAGTTGCTCATTCCTTCACAGAGGAGTGAAGCATCCAGTGCTTGGCTTTCAAGTATCGGAAGCAGTCGGCCCCATAGAATTTATGCACTTTAAATGGATTGTGTCCTCTCACATATTACTTATCTTTAATATTTCCTAATTTCCAACTTGCTGCCTCAGAAAAAATCTTTCCCAGTTCAGGGTGCTGTGCGTCGATGTCTGTCAAGTCGATGTCCCTCGGAGGCCTCTGTCCCGATGTTGACATCATCACAGGTATAAGTAGCGTGCTCAGCGTCTGTTGCTCAGTTCCGTTTTTCCACGCTTAACCGCTTTGGTAACATAACACTCAGTTCCGTATATTCATCGAATATCTTCGAATTTCTTGTGAAATTTCTTCCAGTTTCGACGAGATGGCCTCCTCATCGGCTCCATTTACTCCTCGGTCCGGTTTTTAATAAATGCTGCGACTGCGTGGCTAAGATGTCCATGACAGATCCACACAGGGTTGGTCTGTGGTGCCTAGGCGCAGAGCATCCATGTTCCGAATGCGGCAAATGCATGTAGATGACGGCCAAGGCCTTGAGGGAGCTCAGAGGGAAGTTGGAGAGAGGTAAGCCTGAGAAATCCATTACCCCGTCCAAATGCAAATCATCCGACGAGTCGAGGCCTTCGTCTCAACACTCCCGATCACGTTCTCGAAGTGGATCCCATCATTCCTCGTCTTCGAGGCATGGCAAGAAAAGGCACCGTAGGTCGCCGTCCACTTCTTCCTCTGGTTCACACAGAGGGCCGTTTGCCCCTCGAAACACAGTACTCCGGCACAGTGGGAGGAATTCAGAAAGAATATGTTAAAGGTGTTCGAGAACGCGGCTTTGCCCCTCTCGAAGACACCTAGAGGCGATATCCCAGATGGAACACCTGGGAAGCAGAGGAGCCGCAAGTCATCGACCTCGGCTGTGGAAACTCCTCGAGAGCGTGCTAAATCCTTGAGTCGAGAGAAAGCCTTCGTGATGCATAAGAAGTAGTCACTATCGAACCATACGGCAAAGCCGAAGCATCGAAGGAGAAGCCGTCAACGCCTCCCGTGTCCACCTCCTCGAAGCCATACACAACAGTATCTTGGCTTTCGTCGAAGACATCGACATTGGTGTTGATGCCATCTGCGACTTCGGAGAAGTCGAAGCCGTTGACATCATAATCAACGGTTTTTAACAATTTTGTCTACAATTATGACGTCTATAGCACCTTCTTCCACCTTTTGTGAGGATTTACACACCTCAAACTCATTCAGACTATTTGAAAACCCTCTCCTCAATCTATGAGGATGAAGAACATTCGTCTGAAGAGAAAAGACCTTTTGTACTTGAATATGGGATACCTTTTGTTCCAGAAGAACTTGTGTCAAAAGAATCACGAATGAAACATCTGCAGGAGTCTCTGCATGAGGCAAGTGGCATTGACACTTCCCCTGAAGTTGAATTCGGTAGAGCTGATCCAGGAGATCATGATGAAGGCAATTATAGACCGCTTATGACTAGAGTGATGAGTACATGGAATGGTCTAGACCCATGCCTTTTTTCAAGCAGGATGATTTAACTGACATACTCGACAAAAGACCACAGGAAGTCCCTATTGTCCCATTTCACAAAGTTCTACACAAGAGGGTATCTTCCAACTGGCAAACACCTGAGGTTGTCCCAGCAGTTAACAAAAGGTTAACAGCTAAATATAGGGCATCGGCTTCAGACCCTCTCTATATCTTTCGAAGCATCCAACACCAGAAAGCCTGGTAGTACAGGCTGCAACCTCTACTGGCAAACAAAATTCCTATCCCACAATCCCGCAAGATAGGGATGACAAAAAATATTATGCAATGGCCAATAAGGTTTTCTTGGCCGGTAGTATGGCTTTAAAGTCTGATAATGCCACAAGCACGCTGGCAAGGTTTACCCACACCCTTTGGGACTACATTTCGATGGCGGCTGACCATATCCCCGAAGGGGAGGAATGGGACAGTTTCTTGAACCTTATCAAGGATGGAAAGGACGCTATATGCAAATCCCTCCAGATCGGTCTCGACTATGTTGACCGCATTAGCAGAGCCATGGCAGCTAGTACGGTAATCCGCAGATTTGCGTGGTTACGGAAGTCAGGATTTGCCCCAGACGTACAGTCCAGAATTCTCAACACACTCTTTGACGGCACACATCTATTTGGGAGTAAAGCTGATGAGAGTTTGGAGAAGCTGCCAACTTCCAAGGCGGCAGCCAAATTCCTTTAAGCTGCGATACGGCAATCTCCAAACCACCCCACAGGTGTGCCCTGGGAGGGTAGGTCCTTTCGCTTTTATTCCTCATTCAGAAAAAAGGCAGAGGGCAGCCAGCTCAAAGAGGTAAAAGATGATTGGACAGGGTAGATGTACTAAGACTGCAACAGCAGGGGTTGATTTACCCTTAGCCTCTGCACCAGCCACCACAAAACCTCTCTGAGGTCTTACATCACAAGACTGCAGTAAGAGGCAGGTTGTCACAGCATCTGATAAAATGGCAGGCTATTACTACAGATGCTTGGGCATTGGAAACAGTTGCCGAAGGTTACTGCCTACCTTTCCTGCAAAAACCTCAGCCATACACCGGGGAACAACTCTTTGAAGGTTCCAGAAACGCTCCTTTTGCAGGAGATTTTAACCCTGTTGGAGAAAGGTGCTATTGAACCAGTACCTGTATCGAAAAGGAACAAGGGTTGGTACTCCCCTTATTTTCTTATTCCAAAGGACGGAGGAGTGAGACCCATCTTGGACTTAAGAACAAGTTCCTCAGGAAGTAAAAGTTCAAGATGGTTACCCTGTGTCAGATCCTTCAGGCCCTCCAGCTTCAGGATTGGTGTTATCATTGTACCTACACGATGCTTACTTTCATATGCCGATCCATCTAAAGCACAGACAGTCCCCGAGGTTCGGCATTGGCAACTCTCACTATCAGTTTCAGGTTCTGCCATTTGGGCTAACCTCCGCCCTAGGGTTTTCACCCAGTTAAATGGCGGTAGTAGCAGCGAGTCTCAGGAGAGGGGTGATTCACGTCTACCCTTACCTGGGCGACTGGCTGATCATGGCAAATTCCCCAGAACAAGCCTTGGATCATCTCACCTATACTTGCCACTCCCACCACAGGCTCTGCTTCTCCCTCCACTTCAAGAAGTCCCAAATGATACTTTCACAAAGGCTCCAGTTTATCGATCCAATCCTGGATGCACCCCTAGGAAAAACCTCGCCACCAGAGGTGAGGGTTCAAGACATTCTGTAGATGGTGACCAAATTCCAGCATGCCTAACATCTAACGTCCTTCGACTTTCTGAGTGTGCTCAGTCTCGTGGCATGCTGCATTTTTCTGGTGCCAGAGGCTCGCCTGAGAATGAGATCTCTCCAATGGGCTCTCATGACCCACTGGTCACAATTCTCAGGAAGGATATCAGATCTCCTACATATCCCAGAGTTTCACTGGATCTTCAGTGATGGGTGGGCCTGTTGGGAAAACATCTTGAAAGGAGAGGGGGGCGGATGCCTCACTCACGGGTTGGGGAGCCCATACCAATGATGTGACAATTAGCGGTCGTTGGTCTCCATCAGAGTCCAAACTACATATCAATCTTTTAGAGCTGAGGGCAATCAGACTAGCGCTGTAGGCCTTCCTGTCATTTGTATGGGGAAAGAATGGCCTGATAATGATGCACAACACAGTGGCCATGTACTACCTCAACAAGAGAGGTGGTGTAGGGTCACTGTGCAGAGGCACTGCAGCTCTGGTTCTGGGCACTACAAGAAGGAATATCTCTATCAGCAGTTCACCTAACCGAAGAGAAGAACACAACGGCAGACGCTCTGAGCAGGCAGAGAAGTCTCCCACGAGTGGGAACAAGCTCAGGAAGTCCTTAAAGGGATCTTCACCCTTTGGGGAACCCCTCAAGTGGATCTGTTCGTGACCGGTGGCAACCAGAACTGTACTGCTCAAGGGAATTTCCCCCAAGAGGAGCTGTAGGAGACGTGTTTGTGGTGGACCGGGAATTTGTACTTCTTTATGCGTTTTCTCCAGTCCCGTCATTCCTCACGTGATCAAGAGGTTGAGAAGGTTTGGGAAATCCATGATCATAATTGCCCCGGATTCGGCCAGGAGGACGTGGTACCCGGACCTTCTGGACATGTCCATCTGCCCTCCGATTCATCTTCTACAACGAGAGGACCTTCTCTCGCGAGAGGAGGGTCGGGTTCTCCATACAGATATCAGGACTCCTGGCTGAGATACAAAGACTAGGACCACCCAAACAACGTAATGGATGTTTTGCTTTCGGCCAGAAGGCCAGCAACCAAATCTTTATACCGCTGCCGTTGGAATAAGTTCTGCAGCTGGTGTAGAGATAAGAATGTTGACTCTTTTTCATGCAATACACCAATGGTATTAACTTTTCTGTTGCATTTAGCAAATCTGGGACTCCTGAGGACGTCTCCTACTTTAAAATACTTCTGGTAATACAATACTTGAAGGGGTTATCTAATGTGTATGCCCCAACTCCTTTTCAAGTCCCCAAGTGGGATCTAAATTTAGTCTTAACCTTTTTAATGGTTACTCTCTCTGAGTCCCTACATTTGTTCCCATTAAGACTTCTTACCCTCAAAACAGTCTTTTTATTGCCGATAAAATCTGCCCGAAGGGTGAGTGAGCTAAAGGCTTTATCCTGCAAGCCTCTCCACACTGTCTTTCACAAGGACAGAGTGGTATTAAATGTGAAGCCTAACTTCCTCCCCACGGTGGTTTCTGAATTTCACATCCCTCAGAAAATAACCTTGCCTTCGAATGGATTGTGTCTTCCCACGTATTCCTCATTTTAGATATCGTGTCTCCCAGCTTTGCTGCTTCGGAAAGATTTTTTCACCAGAGGGCGCTGTATTCGAGGCCACGGAATCATAGTCTGTTGTGGGGCATCGTCCACTTCATCCGCTGTATAAAGGGCTTGAGCCGCGCCAGTACTGCTTCGTGTCACAGAACGCCGCATCAGGTGTTTTCTCTACGATGTCCTCGTCATCTACTCCAACCACACCCAAGACGGGTTTCAAAAAATGGCTGAAGTGTGGCAGGAAAATGTCAATTACCGACCCCCATCGTAATTGCCTTTGGTGTCTCAGCCACGACCATCGGGTTGACAAATGTGGTTCTTGTCAGGCCATGTCCAATAAGGCTCTTAGGGAACGGAAAGGTAAACTTGCGGTGGACGAGGAATCTTCTTCGAAAAGACAAAAAGATTCAGGAAAATCTCAACATGGGTCGAGGAGGTCGAGGTCCAAGAGTCGCTCGAGGAAATCATTCTCTTCTTCGTTCAAGAAGTCTAAAAAGCGACGTCATCGGTCTTCTACCTCCTCTTCCTCCTCGTCTGAGAGAATGGTGACTTATCCCTCCAAGCACGATTCCCCTGAAAAATGGGAGGCCTTTAGGGCTTCGATTCTTAAAATATTAGAGAAAGTGGCCTAGACTCCCTTGAAAAAGCTGCGTGGAGATCATGCCCCTGCCTACTCCAATAGTGACAGAGGGAGATCTAAGACCAGGCACCCGAGATCCGACAAACAGTCGAGGGTGTCTTCAGGTGAAAGTTGTCCGACACCTCATGTAAAGGCAAAACCACTGGTGCATAAATCGGGGGTAGCGGAATCGACGTTGAAGTCGAAATCTGACTCGACACAGTCTACGACGATAATGTCGAAGCCGTCAATGAAAATTGCGTAGATACCTTCGACAGTGTCGAAGCCTACTTAGATGGCATCGAAGCCTCCTTCGAAAATGTCAAAGCCAGCATCCATATCATCAACGCCTTTATCGAGACATTCCTTAATACTGATGCCAAAGTCGACGCCATTGTCCAAGCCGAAGTCGGTGCTACCCCCTTTACCAGAAAAGGTTTTCCAGCCTCAACCCAGGCAGGAATTTTTCAGATCTATGACATCTATTTTTGAAGAGCAGTCCTCTGAAGAGGATGTAACTTCAGATGGAGTTAGGTTTGGAGCCAGGGAGGTTCCTGAAGAGTTAATAGACCTGAATACCAAGCTGACAGTTCTTTATGATTGTCTTCAAAATGCTAGTGGCCTAGACACTTCCCCAGAAGTGGAATTTGGGAAACCAGACCCTACAGATCATGCAGATCCTGGCTATAGGAACCTCATGGGAAGGGTCATTGAGTTCATGGGTTGGAAAGCAGCTTCCCCAAGTTTCGACCAGTATGATATGACTGATATCCAGATTGGAGGACCTCAAAAAGATCCTGTACTCCCTTTCCATAAGGCACTGCAAAAAATGGGTGATGACAAATTGGGATACCACTAATTCGGGTTCGACAGTAAATAAAAAAATGTGTGGCAAAGTACAGACCATCTTCAACAGATCCTGAATATCTATCTAAACATCCCTCTCCTGAAAGTTTAGTGGTAAAAGTTGCAACCAAAACTAGGCAGTCAGCTTACCCTTCAATACCACCAGATAGGGATGATAAAAAAAGTTGATGCTTCCACCAGGAAAGTCTTTTCTTCAGGCAGCATGGCCCTTAAATCGACTAATGTAACTTACACAAGATTTACATACACCCTCCCTGTGGGACTTCGACATTGCGGCTGGACACATCCCGGAGGGTGAAGAACAGGATGGTTTCCTGGCGATAGTGAAAGATGAGAAAGAGGCTATGGAGGAATGCCTCCAGTCAGGACAGGACACTGCTGATAGTGTAAGCAGGTCCATGGCATCTGGCACGGTCCTATGCAGATTTGCATGGCTGAGGAAATCTGGCATTGCACCTGATATGCAGTTCAGATTACTCAATATGCCCTTTGACAGCTTGAGGTTGTTCAGCAGCAAGGCGGATGAGAGTTTGGAGAAGCTGCAGACCTCAAAAGCGGCAGCAAAATCACTCAGGGCCTCTATAAGGCAGCCTCAACAACACTCCTACGCAGGCTCATCTTCCTGGCGGAGTAGTCCCTTTTGTTTCTACTCCTCTTTTGGAAGAGGAAGGGGGCAGGCCAGTCAACAGAGAAAACCCCTTCGTGATGGAAAGGGAAGAGGTGCTAGATCAGCCCCAGCAGCGGCTACTACCTCCTCAGCCACTGCTGCAAAGCCACTTTGAGGTCTTCACCCACAAGACCCCGGTGGGAGGCAGAATCACTCGGTCTCTGAACAAATAGCGGGACATTATGTCAGATACTTGGGCGCTAGAGATAATGACCCATGGTTACAGCCTTCCTTTTCAACAAAGACCTCAAGATCATCCACCGGGAGCCAATTCTGTCAAAATTCCAGACACACTCCTTGTGCAGGAGATTTCAACCCTGCTAGCGAAAGGTGTAATAGAACATGTACCTGTAGCGGAGAGGAACAAGGGTTGGTACTCTCTGTATTTCCTCATTCCCAAAAAGGACGGAGGTTTGAGACCCCTCTTGGACTTAAGAAATTTGAACAAATTCCTCAGGAAGGACAAGTTCCAGATGGTGACCCTATCTCAGATCCTTCAGGCTCTTCAGTTTCAGGACTGGCTGGTTTAGTTGGACCTTCAGGATGCCTACTTTCATGTACCAATCCATCTCGGGCACAGAAAGTACCTGAGGTTCGTGGTTGGAGGTTCTCACTATCAGTTTCGGGTTCTGCCATTTGGGCTGACCTCCGCCCCAAGGGTTTACACCAAGCTGATGGTGGTAGTGGCAGCGAGTATCAGGAGAAGGGGGATTCACGTCTACCCTTACCTGGACGATTGGCTAATCAGGGCAAGTTCAACTGAACGAGCCCAGGAACATCTGGCCATGACCTGCCACTTCTTACACAGACTGGGCTTCTCCCTCAGTTACAAGAAGTCACAAATGATTCCAAGCCAAAGACTCCAATTCATCGGAGCAGTCCTGGATACTTCCTCAGGGAAAGCCTTGCCTCCCAAGGAGAGAGCTCACCACATTCTGCAGGTGGTAACAAAGTTTCAAAATGCCCAACATCTGCCGGCATTCAATTTTCTAAGGTTGTTAGGCCTCATGGCATCCTACATTTGTCTGGTGCCAGAGGCCAGATTGAGGATGAGATCCCTTCAATGGGCCCTCAGGTCTCAATGGTCCCAAGATGTCAGATATCTGCGACTCCCGGCCAGTGGCTCAAGGTCTTCTGTGGTGGGCTTGCAAGGAAAACATCCTCAAGGGAGAACCTTTTTGGCAACCATGGCTGGAGATAACAGTAGTGACGGACGCCTCACTCACGGGGTGGGGAGCCCATACCAACAATCTGACAATCTGCGGTCGTTGGTCTCCATCAGTGTTCAAACTACACATCAACCTTTTGGAGCTGATGCCAATCAGACTAGCGCTGAAGGCCTTTCTGCCCTCTGTACAGCGAAGGAATGTCCTGATAATGACGGACAACACAGTGGCCATGTACTACCTCAACAAGAGAGGAGGCGTAGGGTCACTGCCACTGTGCAGAGAGGAAATGCAGCTCTGGTTCTGGCCAATATGAGAAGGAATCTCTGTCGGCAGTTCATCTAGCCGGAGAGCAGAACATGGCGGTGGACGCTCTGAGCAGGCAGAGCACAGTATCTCACGAGTGGGAACTAGCTCAGGAAGTCCTTCAAGAGATCTTCGCCCTTTGGGGAGCCCCTCAAGTGGATCTGTTTGCGGCCAGTGTCAACAGGAAATGCGAACTGTACTGCTCAAGGGAATTTCCCCCAAGAGGAGCTCTAGGGGACGCCTTTGTGGTGGACTGGGTATTTCTGCTCCTATATGCGTTTCCTCCAGTCCCCATGATTCCTCATGTAATCAGGAGGTTGAGAACGTTCAGGAAAACCATTATCCTAATTGCCCCAGATTGGGCCAGGAGGATGTGGTACCCAGACCTTCTGGACATGTCCATCTGCCCTCCAATACGTCTTCCACAAAGAGAGGATCATCTCTCGCAAGAGGAAGGTCGGGTTCTCCATCCAGAGGTCATGACACTCAGCCTTTACGCATGGTTTCTGAGAGGCTGAGCTATAAGGATTGGGACCTCCTGGATGACGTAATGGAGATCTTGCTTTTGGCCAGGCGGCCAGCAACAGAATCCTTGTATCGGTATTCAGTAACTGGTGCAGGGAGAAGAATGTGGATACATTTTTATGTAATACTCCGACAGCACTTTCTTTCATATTACACTTGGCCAATTTGGGGCTCCAAGTTGGTACTATAAAAGGATATTTGGCAGCGCTATCTATCTTTAAGTGCTCCTCGGAAGAGGTGTCCTATTTTAAAATGCCCTTAGTCATTCAATTCTTGAAAGGGCTGACTAATGTGTACCCCGCACACCCCCGACACCTTTTCAGGTGCCCATCTGGGATTTTAATTTAGTCTTAACTTGTGTGCCCCTTTCGAACCGTTACATTCGTTAAGACTTCTCACTCTAAAAACAATTTTGTAAGTGGCTATAACGTCAGCCCGCAGGGTGAGTGCGTTGCAGGCACTCTCTTGTAAGCCTTCTCACACCATTTACCATAGGGACAAAGTTATTCTAAAAGTCAAACCATCCTTCTTGCCTAAAATAGTCTCTGATTTCCATCTGTCACAGAAAATCACCTTACCTTCTTTTTACCCTACAGACTGGACCCATAAAGGGCTCTCAGTTTCTACATTTCCAGACTGGCAAATTTTCGACAATGTGACCAACTATTTGTTGGGTATACTGGACACAAATTGGGCCTTGGAGTGTCTAAACAAACTCTATTCAGATGGATAATTCTAGCAATCTCGGAGTGCTATAAATTGGCTGGGAAAGAGCCTCGAGATGGGTTAAGGGCTTATTCAACCAGGGGCATGGCAACTTCCACGGCTCTTCAGAGGGGTGTCCCGGTGCAGGATATTTGTGCTGCGGACACCTGGTCGTCAATGCACACTTGTGAAGCATTACTGCTTGGACTCTACATCATATCAAGGAGGACTCTTTGCAAAAGCTGTCCTTCATTCAGTCCATGATTGACATTTCTGGTACTCCCTCCTCCAAATTCTTACTGCTTTGGGAGCCTATCTAAGATGAGGAATACGTGTGAGGACACAATCCATTCGAAGAACAAGTTACTTAACAACTGTAATGTTCTTTCGATTGGATGTTCCTCCCACGTATTCCTCATCGACCATCCCAACCTACCCCTCTGTACCGTTTACGCCAGTTGCATTCAGACTTCCTTAAGAGCCTGAGGACTTAAAAGCCTGATCAACTGATGCGACTATGAACACCGTAAAAACAAAACTGAGGTAACGGGCGCGGTTCGAGCCCTTTATACAGCGGATAATGTTGACACTCAACGGCAGCCCTCGAGGGACTACGACTCCGCGGCTTCAAACACAGCATCCTCTGGTGAAAAAAAAAATACAAAGCAGCAAAGCTGGGAGACAAGATATCTAAGATGAGGAATACGTGTGAGGAACATCCAATCGAAAGAACGTTACAGTTGGTAAGTAACTTGTTCATCTTTTTACCCTCCTCCACATCCTGGGAAAGAGGAGGAAAGGCTGTACAGACTCGATTCAAAGCGTGCTTGAGTTTTTACATTAGCAGATTTGCTTAACTTGGACAAACTAATAAATTGTTTGTGGGTTACATTGGTCATAAATTGGGCCTAGCCATCTCCAAACCATCTCAAGGTGGATTATTTTAACAATAGCAGAATGCTACAAATTGGCTGGTAAAGACCCTCCAGAACATATAAGGGCTCATTCGACCGGGGGTGTCGCAGCTTTGTCAGCTCTTCAAAGAGGAGTTCCAATAATGGATATTTGCACAGCTGCCACATGGTCGTCTGCACACACCTTTACAAGATACTATAGTCCGGATTCCTCCACTAGCCAAGAATCTAAATTTAGAAAGGCAGTACTGCACTCTGTGCATACTTAATGACTTAAATTGTACTCCCTCCTCCTGATTATATTACTGCTTTGGGAGTGTTTCAAAGATAAGTAATACGTGGGAGGACACAATCCATTCGAGAACAAGTTACTTAATGTGGTAACGTTCTTTCGACTGGATGTTCCTCCCACGTATTTGTTATCGACCCTCCCATCCTTCCCCGCAGTAAAACTTCCCTTGTGGTTACAGTCTGCACTTCCTCTTGTGCAGTAACTGTCTAACTCGGGACAATGCTTCGCTCTTCAAAACGGAACTGAGCAACGGACGCTGTGCGTGCTACTTATACCTGTGATGACGTCGACATTGGGACAGAGGCCTCAGAGGGATATCGACTCGACGGGCATCGACGCACATCGCCCTCTACTGGGATTTTTTTTTTTCCGAGGCAGCAAGCTGGATATTAGTAAATAACAAAGATAAGGAATACATGGGAATAGATGAGAAATCTGTAATTATCAACAGTAATACTTCCCCAGATACATCCTGACTGATCTTGGTATATCAGGGCTGGCATAAGCTTCTCCAGGCAGCATGTTAAAGTTATTGTGAAGATTTTTGTAATCTAAATTCAAAAGGGCTATCTGTCTGTATGACGAACACTGTTTAAGGTCCTTCCCCTGCTCTGGAATGAGCACCACCTGAGCCTCCTTCATGGACTCCGGCAACATTCCCCCCCTCTCTTATCACAGCACATTGTTTTTAACAGGAAAGGGTTAGTTCTTTCTCCATCTGGTCCACTCCTAACAGCTGCCAAGTTACTCTCATAGAGAAGTTGGATGGAACTGAGGATTTCAAGGGTGGACCTTGGCTCAATGAACATAGTTTCCTGGTCTCCAGACATCAATTTTTTAAATCCACAAATACTAAAAATTGGTGTTCCTTCCTCAAGGTTGTTAATTTGCTTTGTTGCAGGAAGAGGCATAAGACCTGGTAAACTGTACCTACTCCCCCTTTGCAGCCAGCCTGAAGGTCAGAGATGGTGTTCTCGTCTACCCATTTCTGTAAGTGTTGTGTGTAGAGCTTTCCCATAGACCTTTGACAGCTCATGGATAAGACTGATGGGTCTGTTTTTCACTTGGGGATTTTCTGTCTATTTTCTAAAATATAGGGACGATTTCTGCCTGCTGCCAACTTTTGGGGTCATACTGCATCTTATTAAAATGGTTAAACAGCAGATAGGGGTCGATATCTTGGGCTCTTCTTTACAAAGATTAATAGGGATCTTATCTATCAAAGATTAATAGGGATCTTATCTATATGTTGCCACCTGAGTGCCTTAACCTTGTTTGTGATGGTGAGGTCTTATGTACCTCATCTTCATAAAATTATATCTGCGTCCAAGTGCTGGTTAGAACCGAATGTGACCGGGTGTCATTCTCAGCATTAGGAGCATGCAGTTTACTAAAATGTGCATTAGTTATATATATAGTTCCCTCATGTTTCGTAAGCAGGGACTCCAAGTTCATTTTGGATATAATGCTCTAGAAAGATTGTGGGCTTTTCTTTTGATGTACATTTTAAGGGATTCCCACTTGGCCTCTTGAGCTGCCTTGTTTTTGTTGTTAATAAAATTCTTGTAATTCTTTGATGATTGACCTTCTGCATCTTATCTCGAAGTGCGTGGATGTGCCTGTTTTTTACCCATTAAGTATGTTTTGGTTACGATTGGGGCTATGGCAATATTCACCAAGGCATGGTAAAATTCTTCAAACGTGGCTGCGTCAAACATCTCCCAAGTCGAAATAGAGTTAATGATGGGTAATACTGTCTTAAAAATCAGTGGGGCGTTTGTGTTGTAATCAAAGTTTGCCCATCTGATTCTCTTTCTATTGCTATTAGATGTTTTATCCCTGTGTTATGTTTGGGACGGGGGATGGGTTTTGGACGAGAGGAGTTATAATGTCGCTTCTTCCTGCCAAGCCAGTGCTGACCCTGTTCCTTGAAACGTTCAGTAGGATAGAAAATGCCAATGTAAGGGTTCAGCTCTTACCATTGTCTTTTTCACTTGGATGTAGATGGGTCAGCTACCTGTAAGGAACTCGGGTGGCAACAGTAAAGACAGACACAGGTGATCACAGTTCAAGGATGTTTATTGAACTATATAGAAAAACACCTAATCTAAACCTAAATGTAAGATCGGAGCAAGCTTCGACCATCAAACAATAATAAGGCACAGTCCTAGTGGTGGTTTGTCAAATAAAAGCAGCTATACTAAGAAAAACCTATTGCCAATCCTGACGGTAAACACAAAAGAAGTGTGAGATAATGTTCGTAAGAAAGAAGGAAGTGGTCACAAATAATAAGTCTGGATGCCGTTGTCAGGGTCTCCATTCTCAAAGTTTTACACACGGGACAAGGTAGGATTCTGGAGCACAGCACACGCTCGAGCTTTCCCAGCACAAGCCAACAATTCTGCTCTCAGCAATCAGGGCCTCTTTTTCGACAAAAGGTCTCTTGCCTCTGAGGACCTGATGTTTCAAAATAAGTTCCTTTCTGCTTGTACTTCGGGTGATGCCTTCTCACCCCTGGATGCCCTTCTTCCGGGCTCAGACGGTTCACTACGGCTTTCAACATCATTTCATCTGTGACATTCACAAATCTTAATGTCTTTTTAAACAGTTCATTGTGGACATCCCTCTGCCGGGTTCACTCTTGTCAACACACTGTATATCAGGACTTAGACTTCGCCCCCTGTTTATCAGCATCCCTCCTTCGTGTTCACTCTTGCCAACTTTGTCAATTGCACATTTTCTCAATCAGTTCTTTAAGATGCAGGATTCACTTCCCTTAGCTTCACAATTATTTGTCGTTCAAAGACTTTCTAATGTACAGAGGATTTTAGTAGACCCCTGTATGACCACTTTGACCACTTTCAAATGGATTGTGTCCTCCCACGTAGTCCTTATCTTAGATCTATCCTTACCTTCAGCTTTGCTGCTTCGGAAAAATCTTTCTCTCTCCACCAGAGGGTGCGCCACTCGAGGCTACAGCGTCGATGTCCCTCGAGCGGCAACGTCATCCTGCTGTATAAATGCCTCGAGCCGTGCCTGTTGGCCTCGGTTCCGTTTTTCCGTTGGCTTCCCTTCGAGAAAACAGTGCTTAAGTTGGTAGAAATGTCGTCTTCATCTAAACCTTCCACGCTGAAGACTGGATAAAAAAATGCCAGCAATGTGGGGTGAAGATGTCGCTGACTGATCCCCAATCGGAATTGCCTCTGGTGCGTCGGTTCCGACCACCATATAGACGAGTGCGATTCCTGTCAATCGATGACCGATAAGGCCTTAAAGGAACGCAGAGGTAAACTGGCGGTGGGGGAGGAGTCCTCAAAGTTTCCTTCGAGGGGGAGAAAAGACTCGGCTGAGTCTTCGTTAAAACGTCACAAAAAATTGAGGTTGAAGTCCTCTTCCTCAAAAAAGGCGAAGAAAAGCCGACACTGGTCTCCCTCTTCTTCGATGTCGTCTGAGGAATTTATTACAATGTCTGTTGAAACATGATTCCCAAAAAAAAGTGGGAAGCCTTCAGAACATCTATGCTGAAGATTTTTGAGAATGCGGCCCAGAACCCCTCAAAAAAGTCTAGCGAAGGCCATGCCCCTTTTCATACAAAAAGTGATGGGGGAAGATCTAAGACAAGAGAACCCCACAAAAAATCGAGGGTGTCGTCCAGGGAATCTTCCCTGACATCGCATAAAAAACACCTACCGGTGCAAAAATCAGGGGCAGAACTATAACAAAATGGCATCAGACACTCATACGCCATCAAAACCCTTGTCTAAAACTTCCTCGAAGCCTCTATCGAAGGAGATCGAGCACAGGGTGTCGACAAACCATCCCAACCCAAAAAGGTTACGTCGAGTGCACAGTCGACGGTGTCGGAGACTCCTTTGACGGGGTCGACAATTCCTTTGAAGGGGTCGACAATTCCTTCAAAGGTCGCTTTTGTCGACATGTTCGTTCATTCCTGTTACAAAATCGGTGTCGAAGTCTATGCCACCTGAGAAATTATTTCATCCTGAAAGTAGGCAAGATTTCTTTAGAACCATGTCCTCCATTTATGAGGCAGGTTCATCAGGAGAAGATGTTCACCTGCTGGTGTGAAATTTGGTACAAAACAAATACCGGAGGAGTTGATTGACCCTCAATCTAAGATGGCAGACTTATTTGAGTGCTTGCAGTCCGCAGGTTGTCTGGACACACCTCCAGAATATGAATTTGAAAAGCCTGACCCGGCTGAGCATGCTGATGCATGATACAGAAAGTTCATAAACAGGGTAACCGAATTCATGGGGTGGAGCAGAAATTCACCTGTTTATCAGGAAGATGATATGACTGACATCCTTTCGGGGGGACCTCAACAAGACCCCATTCTTCCTTTTCGTGTAGCTCTACAAAGGAAGGTGAACACTGCATGGGAAAACCCTGCAGTGTTTATTCCGGCAATAAATAAAAAATGTTTCAAAACACAGGCCCTGCTCTTCATATCCTGAATATTTGAGTAAACACCCATCACCTGAGAGTCTTGTAGTTCAGGCAACTACTTCTACTAGAAATGCAACATATCCTATAATTCCCCCAGATAGGGATGATACGAAGAATGATGCATGGTCCCGAAAGATTTTTACATCAGGGAGCATGGCTTTAAAATCTACAAATATAACTTGCACCTTTGCAAGATTTACATACACCGTGCTGGACTGTATGACAGCGGCAGCTAAAAACATCCCTGAAGGTGATTAATGGGAACGGTTCCTGTCTATAGTAAGGGATGGAATTGAGGCTTCGGGGGAATGCCTTCAATCCGGTTTGGACACGGCTGACAGTATCAGTAGGTCCATGGCGTCTAGTACTGTACTACGCTGGTTTGCGTGGCTGATGAAGTCAGGTTTTGCACCGGATGTGCAATCAAGGCTTCTCAATATGCCATTTGAGGGCTTGAGGTTGTTTGGCAGCAAGGCGGATGAATGTTTGGAGAAGATGCAGACCTCCAAAGCGGCAGAAAAATCACTCAGTGCCACTATACCACAACCTCAACAGCACCCCTACACAGGCTCATCTTCCTGGATGGGTCGTCCCTTTCGTTTTTATTCGTCATTTGGAAACGGAAGGGCACAGGCCAGTCAAAGAGGACAAAGGAAATGTCCTTGGGGCGGGGGGGGCGAAGAAAAGGTACTAGATCTGCCCCAGCAACGGCAACTGTCCCTTCAGCCGCTGCCGCAAAGCCACTCTGAGGTTTTGACCCACAAGACCCCGGTGGGAGGCAGGATCTCACAGCATCTGGAAGAATGGTAGGGCATTACTTCAGATGTTTGGGCACTGGAAACAGTATCCCAAGGTTACTGTCTTCCTTTTCAAAAGAAACCTCAGAATCACCCGCCGGGATACAACTCTGCTAAACATACAGACCTGATCCTGTCGCAGAAAGTCTTAACCCTGCTAGAGAAAGGTGCAATAGAACATGTACCTGTAGCGGAGAGGAACAAGGTAGGTATTCCCCATATTTCCTCATACCAGAAAAGGACGGAGGATTGAGACCCATCTTGGACTTGAGAAACTTGAACAAGATGGTCACACTTTCTCAGATCCTTCAGGCTCTCCAAATGCAAGACTGGTTGGTATCATTGGACCTTCAGGATGCCTACTTTCATGTGCCATTACATCTCAAACACAGGAAGCACCTGAGGTTCGTGATTGGCAATTCTCACTATCAGTTTCGAGTCCTGCCTTTCGGGTTGACCTCCGCCCCGAGAGTTTTCACCAAGTTGATGGCGGTGGTGGCAGCGAGACTCCGGAGAGGGGGAATTCACGTCTACCCCTACCTGGACGATTGGATGATCAAGGAACGTTCTCCCGAACAAGCCGAGGAGCATCTTTCCAAGACCTGCCACTTCCTTCACAGACTAGGCTTTTCTCTGAACTTAATAAAATCAAACATGATACCTTCACAGAAACTCCAGTTTATCAGAGCAGTCCTGGGTACTTTCTTGGGAAAAGCCTCGCCTCCCGAAGAAAGAGCTCACCACATTCTGCAGATGGTAACAAAATTCCAGAATGCCCAGCATCTACCGGCCTTCGATTTCCTCAGTTTGCTCGGTCTTATGGCATCCTGCATTTTCTGGTGCCAGAAGCCAGATTGAGGATGCGATCCCTTCAATGGGCCTTCGGGACTCAATGGTCCCAATTTTCAGGGGAAATGTCAGATCTTTTGCAAGTTCCAGCTAGAGTAGCACAGGATATTCGATGGTGGGCTTTCAGAGAACATATCCTCAGGGGAGAATCTTTTTGGCAACCATGGCCGGAGAGAACGGTAGTGACGGACGCCTCACTCACAGGGTGGAAAGCTCACACCAACGAGTTGACAATCAGCGGTCGTTGGTCTCCATCGGAGCCCAAACTACACATCAACCTATTGGAGCTGAGGGCAATCAGACTAGCTCTGAAGGCCTTCCTGCCTCTGTACAGGGAAAGAATGTCCTGATAATGACGGACAACACGGTGGCCATGTACTACCTCAACAAGAGAGGCGGAGTAGGGTCACTACCACTGTGCAGAGAAGCAATGCAGCTGTCACGACCCTCGGCCCTGATCCCCACTGGCAAGCTTATTGGCCAGGTGGAATCCGGACTCGGATCTAAAATAAGACCTGGCATCCACGTCTCGGGCCCTCTTGGGGCCAGTCCTGGTGCCTTTGGTGCCAGGCTCATACACAGTCAAAGACATCTGCTCAGGGAACTACTTTATTTAGGCTTTCATCCAACATGGAGGCATCCACATAGCTTGATTCCTAAGAACCAAGCTATGCGGTATAGTGTTTTGGATGTGGTGGCCTAGGGACTACTTTACCTGGACTACTTTGCAGAGGCTATTTAAACCACACCCGAAAAAGACAACACTTGGCTTTCGGCCGGCAGCACTCCGGAAACCCACACGCGCTGGGAGCACACCGCGACCTACGAAAAAGGAGAAAACGCAGGTCAGCGAAGACCAGACATTGCTGCGCTGCGCAAAGCGCTTACTTACCGCATCATAGCGCTTCTCGACTTAATCGCTGCCTTTGATTTGGTGGATCACCAGCTCCTTTAGGGGGCACTGGCCAACATTGCAGGTTGTTCTCCTAAGGCGTTGGCTTGGTTATCCTTTCTTAAAGATCGGAGTGCTAGAATACACTGGGGTGACAATTTCTCCAAGGCTGCTCCCATCTTTTTTGGAGTCCCGCAGGGAGCCAGTTTGTCACCTCTCCTGTTCAACTTATATTTGAGAAGCCTCTGCGAACTCATTGAACACATTGGCGTATTCTTTACGAATTACGCCGATGATACGCAACTTATTTTTGAACTCGCTGGTGATTATATTACTGACAGTGCAAAAATCCCTGAGGTTTATAACATCATAGACCACTGGATGCAACATCATCGGATGTGTTTAAACAATACTAAAACAGAGCTGCTGATTTTCGGCACGCGACGGGGCCAGATGCAAATTAGGGAATGAATATAAGTCCTTCACCATCAAGGACGCAAATATCCCGGTGATGCCGCATGTCAAAAATCTCGGGATGATGGTGGAAGCATCGGTGGGCTCGGAGGTACAGGTAGGCTACCTGCAGAAAAACGATGCCTACTATTTACATCTCCTGAGAGCAATAAGACCCTTCATCAATGAAGTTAAAGTTGCTACTATCGCCAGGGCCATCATCCTGTCGCGACTTGACTATGGCAACGCTCTCTTGTTAGGAGCTACAAAAAGGGTAATTCAAAAGTGCCAAGTCATACAAAATGATGCAGTTCGCATAGTCAAGAATATAAAGAATAGAGAACATGTGTCAACAGGGAGAAGAGCACTGCATTGGTTGAGAGTGGAGGAGAGAGTCAAGTTTAAGGCCATGATAATAATCCATAGATGCCTATATGGAGAGGCCCCCCAGCTATTTTAAAAAACATTTCTCATTCTATGCCCCCGGAAGATGTCTAAGATCAGCCGACAGGGGTACCTTGAACACCCCTGGGGCTAAGCCCGCATCTAGGCAAGGTAAATCCTTCCCGGCGAAAGCAGTAGACGTCTGGAACAAGCTGCTGATGGCATTACGGCTTGAAGCAAATTACCAGAGTTTCAGGAAATTACTAAAAACCTCATTGTTTCAATGAGCTATGTTGTCCCTTTCTCTACGATATCTATCTATCTTAATGAGTTGAATTACGTGTTTAGTTCTTTCTTGGTTTCCCGCGCCCTGATGCCTGCAGGCTACCGGCGCGTTATAAGCAAGCACATAACATAACATATTGTGTGCCATTATTTACCGGCGAGGCATAGCTTAGCCAGTTCACCACGTGGACGCTCCGCACACCTTAGGGAGATAAAAAGAGACATTATCAAACAGAGAAAGGCTTGCTTGCAAGAATTACAACTCATAAACAGCAATAAGACCTACCTGAAAGACATTACTTGGGCTGCTGCCAGTGAAGTAACTGGACCCCACACGCCCACGAATGTCAACGTGCCCCTGCCCAGAAAGCAGGACGGAGAGCACGCCAACTTCCACAACAAGGCAGAACTTCCACGAGAATCATCCCAGGGAATCATTGAGAGGATACCAGCGACCAACTGGTTGGGTGGCGTCCCCGCGGATACCAGGTGAGCGTAACAGAACGCGAAGACTACCATAACTAATCCACCTGGGCGCCATGGAGACATCAGAAATTGACCAATTGGCCCAATTGTTGGGGGACCTTCGTGCCGAGGTTCATTCTGCCCGACAAGATACTAATGCACTCCGAAGAGACCTAATAGTGACCAAAGATCGCACCGAGGAGATAGGTAGACAGTTCTTGCAACCTCAGGCAGGACAGACTCCTCTGTCTGGGGGAAATCCATCGATGCAAAATCCCACCTCCTCATCTTTTACCCCTACTCCAGTACAGATCACGTTACCTGGAACAGTTACCCTAGGCACCAACAGAAAGGTTTTCAGGCTACCCGCGGAAGTATGCAGCATTCATAAATCAGTGTTGCCTTAATTTCCTTTGTCGCCCTGGAGCATTTCCAAACGATCAAGCTCGGGTAGCTTTTGTTTTATCATGCTTGAGTGGAAGCGCAGCAGATTGGTCGGTGCCGTTGGTAACCCATGATGATCCACTGTTACAGGACTATGGGGGGTTCCAGAGAGAAATGGAAAAACGTTTTGCTCGCCATACCCAGGAACAAGCAGTTGACAACTAACTCTTATCCCTCCGGCAGGGGAATCAGGACTTGTTGACGTACATTGCTACTTTTAATAGACTGGTTGCCGAACCCAGGTGGCCAGAAAACAAAAGAACCACATTATTCCATCGCGGCTTGCGAGGCGAATTAAAGGACGTCTTAGCCCAGGTAGTTTATCCCCCCCAGAGACTGTACCGAATTCATAAATCTGGTCGTGCAGCTAGATCACCGGTTGCAGGACCGAAAAGCAGACCGGACCAAAGCAGACTGTTGCATGGTTTATGTTCGATCAAGGGACAACGCACCACGGGTGCCAGAAAACGCTGTAGGACCCATGCAGATCGGAGGGATACGACCTCCATTAACAAAACAAGAGCGGGATAAAAGAAGACAGCAACAACTTTGTTTGTATTGTGGAAAACCAGGACATTTCCTGAAGAACTGCCCAGTTAAACCCCCAAGGAGGACAGTTGGGACCACAGAAAAGGAGGAGGTTAAGGCATCTGAAAACTACCAAGCTCGGCAACCGTAGAGGTCAGTTTGTCGAGTGAGGAAAAAGAGCCACCGACCTCGTACTTTGCAATACCAGTGATCTTAATAAACCACCAACGGTCGTCAAAGATGCATGCCGTAGAAGTGTAACAACAAAGAAAAGATTCAAACACTGTTAGACTGGCGCTCCAAATTGAATGGTTTATTTGTCTTTTTGTTGAAAAATGTCTATATTCTTGTACGTAATCAAAGAAAATATTTGTTACTTTTTTTGACCTCTACACGTGTTGCCCGACTTTGAATTCAGTGGTTCTTCAGGAGGTAAGTATGCACATATAACTTTTGTGAACAAGAAAAAAGGGAAGAAAAAGAAGGAAAGTTCAATTTTAGAGAAAGAAGAAAAATACACTTTTTTTAACAATAAATAAAAATGGAGATATTAACCAACTTAATATGCTGAAAACATGATAACTGAATAGTCATTGTAGGTTTGGGACAGACAAAGCTCCTTAACTTTTATGCATCTTTTTAACCATAGATTAATCTGTTAATTGTAACTGTTGATCTCATTCACAATCAACTTCTACCAAAAGTGAAAGCTCTAAATTGAAAACAGATATATATATAAACATATAGGTCTTACTGGTCAATTGTTTTCTTATGGCTCATTGACGATAGTTAAACAGTTGGATTCCTGTTCCTCTTGGTAGGTTAGTCTTAATGCTGAAGTATTTGCTTCTTGTTTGGAATGGGGCAGTCCCTATTTAATTTTGAAAGAGAGACTAGGTTTGTACATGGATCAAAATTATCCATCATTTGTTTTCCAAAAATATCCATGCTGCAGTTAAGAAAATCATCTCTGTGATAAATAGGTGCCCTAATATTCATACCTGGATTTCTCCTGGGATGCAATCCCGCCGGATGCCGTTTGGTTGTTGGAACTGCTCGAATTTACCATCCAAGATGGCCTCTATTTGAGTGCGTCGGACGACGTCACGTCGTCATCCGTAGAGTCACGTGATATACGCGATCCCGTTTTTGGATGCCATTTTGAAGTGGCTATAGGGATCATGTTGGTGGTCTCTATGTGAGCAATTATTAAAGTTGTTCGAGAGTGATCAGTATTCACTAATCATAATAAAATGTTATTGCGGGAAAGCCGAATAAGAATGGATGTTCTGGCTTGATGTTTAATGGTTATACATGCTTACCTTGGAGTGTAAGCCTAGTTATTTCCTCAGGCGGCTGAGTGTTCTTGCGTGCAGTCGCGTGGCAACGTCATCCACCTATGGGCGTGATGACCTCCATTACGTGACGCCCGCCGTATTCGTATTTTTAAGAACTACAATTTGAAAAAAAGTCGCTCTGCCTGACCACAAATCAATGGTTATGCGTGTGTATCACAACTGGTATTTATATTATCAATTTAGATGTGGTAAGTGTCTTGAGCAAGAACATTGGTGGTGATCCAATGTTCATGCTAAGGACTGAATTTGAGTTGGTCTTGTCTTAACCATTTTATGAAAGCCATCAAAATCGGACAAGATTGTATAGGGATGATCTCACATTGTTTCTATTTTACTAAATGGTGTCCTACACTTAAGACATATATAGGCTAAACATAGTAAATGAAACATGCATAATTGTTCATGTATAAACATCTGCTAGAAAAATAAATATTTATAAAAAGTGACAAAGTTCATGGTCCGCATTTAGACCTGTGTTTGTGCCCTCCATATAAAAAATCCAATTTGCTTCCATTTTGCATAGCTGCTTTCCTCTATTTCCCCCTCTGTTAGAGAGAGTTGCTTGTTCAATGCCAAAGAAAATCTTATCATGGCGAGGTCTTCTGGTCTGTGGTTTTCTAGGAAGTGTTTACTTAGAGGATAGCGTGTATCACGAAGTTTGATTGTCCGGATATGTTCGTAGTTCCTTGTCTTTCTCCAGCATGGGGTCTGGCATGGATTCACATGCTCATGAATATTCCCCGTCGTCAGGCTGGGAATCCTCGGTAAAGAAAAAATCAGTATCAGTTTCGTTTCTGATCTGTCTTTCTTAGTAGTAGCCAATCACTGGTCTCTGGGTCATACTGCCCCCAGCCAATGACTGCCCTCTCCCTAAGCCCCGCCCCTGGCAGCCATCCTCAGATTTTTACCGCACGTTCAAGTGTTGGGAGTCCTCGTGCTATAGCTCACGAGCTTTTACTGCTTTTTGCGCTTTTTCAAAGAGATTTATCTAATTTTTTGGTTTAATCGAGCCTCAAGCTCCACCGTTTCTACTTCCGATCAACGGGGACCCGTTTCGGATTTATCTACGCCCCTCAAGGGTGAAGTTTTCATCGAGTTACGCTTCTTGGAGGATTCCAGAAGTTTCTGAGGCCTACCTCGCGGACGAGAACAACATGGCCCTGGAGAAGGGAAGCTCGACTCCCGGCAAACTGTTCAGGATCTGCCCTGGATGCAACCTACAAAATGTGTTCAAGGAGGACGAGCATTTGAAATGCCTTTACTGCCTCCACGAGGACAAAACGCACATGGAGAAGGACTGTGCGTTTTGCACGAACATGTCGGATCGGACTATGAGGGATCGTCGGACCCGTCTCTCCAACTGGCTGGAAGGCAAGGGCCCAGAAGCTGAGAAGAAGTTGTCTGAGTGGTCTTCTAAGTCCTGTGAGGGTGCCCTGGCGACGAGGGCCCAACAGAAGGCAAAGCACTGCGAGTCCGCGGGCACCGGGACCCCCGAACGGTCGGGCTCCTCGGCTGCCAGGCAGGGCGCACCTTCACCGACGCCATCAACCGCGAGCCCACGTTCTGGCTCAGGGAAGAGAAAATCCGAGAACCCGGCTAAGCTTCTGGAGAGGCCCTGGTCGATTTATAAGGATCAGGCCGAAGGGGAGCGAGGCGGTGACCCTCCCCATAAGGTGAAGGCCTCAAGCGCGCCCAAGGTGGTGAAGGCCTTGATCCCGGCCAAGGCCTCGATTGAGGGAGTCGCTGCAGCACTGGCAAAGCCTGTGGAGGCTATCCCAGTGGACGCTACCTTGGGGCCCAGAGTTTCCCTGCCTCCGCGGAGGGAATCCTCTTTTAAGCCTGTCAAGAAGGCCCTGTGAAAACCCCGGTGGAAAAAAGAGGGGGGGGGCGGTAGCCGTGAGGGACACGGACACAACCTCCGAGGAGGAACTAACCTGTCATGATCACAGGCCAGTTCGTAGGTTAATAGTAGCCTTAAGGGTTAATTCCAGGCAGATAGTGGTGTTGCCCAGGGATAGACAGGTAATTTCCATTTGAATCAATAGGACTTCCTGTTTCCCTGCAATGGCCGCCTCATTGCGCCATCCAGAGACTACTCTCACAGGTCTAGTCTATTTCAGTATTTTCCTATATATTGCAGGTTCACCTGGAGACTCGCGCTTCGCGTCGTGGACTGCTTGCAGTACTAACGCTTACCGCGGCCTCTCAGGAAGTTCCTCAGCTGTTTCCAGTAAGAGCCCTAACCCTTGCCTGTAGTTTTCTACTCATTTATCCTTCCCAGCCTTCCTTCCATTTAGTCTAGTTCCAGCCCTTACATTTATTTCTCTTTTCCGTCATGTTGTGAAACTTCTCCTCAGTGAATACCGGGAGGGATACTGGAACAATTCGCAAGTATTTTTTTGTGGTGTTATTGTAATGGCGAAGGTTTAGTCTCCAGTATTCTTAAGCTAGTCAGTTCTTTTTTTTTTGTGTCGCCGTTACGCGGCAAATTTCTAGTCACAGTTGATAGTTGTAACTGCCGGCAAGAAGCGCACGCAGCTGTTGCATTATTATCAGAGCTGCTAGTGTTTTGAAGAGGCGCTCCTCTACTCGATGAGTCAAACAGATACTTGTCTGCGTTTGTTAGTTTTTTTGAGTGGTGCTGTCTCTGACATTTATGCATTGTTTTCAGGCTATTGTGTATTTGCTTTTTATATTAAAATAAGGAAATTTTCTCCTCAGCCAAATTGATAAATGTCATTTACCCGCACGTTACTCGATAGTCAATCCCTTATATGTATATTTTCTGAGACATTAGGCGGAGGGTTATTACACTCACTACCTTTGGTTAGTATAGGGTTATTCCTTTTCCCTTAATCTTCACTTAGGTACTTAGGATAAGAGGTGACTAGAGTTTGCGTTTTACCTCATGTTTTCTAGAACTCTCTAGTCATCTTACCCCCCCCCCCTTTAGTGTTGCTGCCTCCATTATACTAACATTCTTCAGGACTTGCGCCCCTGTGTGAAAACAGGATGGAGAGCTCATAAAAAATAATTATCAGGTGAGCCTGGGGGTATACTTGGGGACTAAATTCCTAAACAGTCTGTTGAAAGCGAAATTCCCAAGGTGTGGATATTAAGGAAAGTTATTGTTTGATGTTTCCACAGTAATTCTCTGTTCCTTGAAGAAAGGATTGGTAAAGATCTCTCAGGGCGTTCCCGCAGAGTTCAGGTAAGCGTTACATAACTGAGAATTTGGAAGAGACCCACGGGAGGGATCCCGACGAGGGGGGCGACGAGAGCGTGGGTGGCGACGACGAGGTTCCCATGGAGGAGGAACAACCATCGCTCCCGGCACGCCTGTCGCAACCCGAGCCACAAGACAACTCTGCTGCCATTTTGACGGCAATCCAAGCCTTATGCATGGAGATAAGGACGAGACTGCCCCTAACCCCGACGGACGACCCAGCTGAACTGGGTCCGTCGGGAAGCCCTCCAAACAAGAGGAGAATTCTTCCGGTGTCTCCTCCCGACAAAATTGGCTCCTTCCACGCCATGATTGCCAGGGCATCCAAGCTTTTTTAGCTCTGCCCCAAAGAAAAGAAGGAAGACTTCCTCTACCAACGGCGCGAGGCCAAGAGGAAGACGGTCCTCGCGGTGCCGTTGCTGGATGACATCTGGGACGAGGGTCTTGCCCTCCTGAAAAACCTGTCCACGACGCCTGCCAAAAGGGACCGGTACGAGAAGAAGTACCGGGTCCCCGACAGCACCCCTTTGCGCCTTAGGGCACAACCGACACCGGATTCGGTCGTCTCGGCAGCAGTCAAGAAGAAGGGGGGTGCTTTGGCTTCAACTTCAACTTCCCCACCGGACGGCAACGGAAAGAAACTAGACGCCATGGGACGACAAGTCATCTCGTTGGCGGCGACGAGGATTAAGACAGCCAACGCCCTAGCGATTGTGGCCCGCTACGACAGGGAGTTGTGGTACAAGATTGCCCCCCTGTTGGACTTCCTCCTGGACGACAAGAGGGCAGAGGCCCTGGCGATCCTACAGGAGGGTGAGGCGGCGTCGGACCACGCCATAACTGTGGCTACGGACATTGCCGACACTGGTTTCCGCCAGTTGGGCAATGGCGTTTGCCTTCGACCGCGGGGGTGGCTCAAAGCGATTGATTTCTGCCAAGACGTGCAAGCCAAGGTTTTGGACATGCCCTTCGACAGGAACAATCTGTTCGGAAAGACAGTGGATGAGTCACTGCAGGCCATCAAGACCGACACGGAGACGGCTCGGGCCTTGGGAGTTCTGCAGCAACGGTGGCTGCCCTTTCGGAACGCCAGAGGCAAGCAAGGTGCCTCCAAAGGATTCGGCAGAGGCTCCTCGACCTACCGTCAGGCGGCCCGTTCCTCGTCGCAAGAACCCTACAGGGGACGAGGCAAGTGAGGTGGATCTCGCTGTCGTCGCCAGGGAGGCCAAGGCGGCAAGGCTGCTTCCAAGCAAGACTGAACCGGCTGTTGCGTCGGGCCCCCACCGAAGCACCCCGGTGGGAGACCGGCTGACGAAGTTAGTCAGCGTGTGGGAGTCCATCTCCACCGACCGTTGGGTGCTGGATGCCCTGGCCTGCTGTTAGAGGTAAGGGCGATGCTCAAAAAAGGAGCCATCGAGCTTGTCCCAGAGAGGCTCTGGGGCTCCGGAGTGTACTCAAGATACTTCCTCGTCAGAAAGAAGACCGGAAGTTGGCGTCCCATCCTGTACTTGCGTCGGCTAAACAAATACATCAAGGCACAGAAGTTCCGGATGGTCACCCTCCAGCACGTGCTGGGCCAGCTGGAGGAAGGCGACTTCCTATCGTCGTTGGATTTGGAGGATGCGTACTTTCACATCCCCATCCTAAAAGGACACCGGAGGTTTCTCAGGTTCGTAGTCCAATGGCAGCACTACCAGTTCAAGGCCCTCCCATTCGGATTGAAGTCGGCGCCCAGGGTGTTCACCAAGTGCCTAGCACCAGTGGCGGCGCAGCTGCGCCTGCCGGGAATCCACATCTACCCCTACATGGACGACTGGCTCATCGAGCAGGGACAAGGGAACTCGCCGTCGAACACACAGCAGAGACCGTCCGGCTGCTCACGGACCTGGGATTCTCCATCAACTTCCCCAAATCCCGCCTGGTTCTGTCGCAGGTCGCGCTGTTTCTGGGAGCCAAGCTCGACACAGTAGCACAGTTGGCCTTGCTGTCGGAGGAAAGAACGCATGCCATCCTAGGCAAGGTACAGTCCGTGGCCAGAGTGAGGTCCATCAAGTCCCTTCTCGGGATGATGTCCTCTTGCATCTATCTGGTGGGCCTGTGCAGGCTTCGGATGCGTCCTCTGCAGGAGTTCCTCGATGCCCGTTGGATGAAAGTGACGGGCGGCTTCGAGGACAAGATCTCGCTCAACAAAGTATTCCGCCAAGCAATTCGATGGTGGGGCACCCGCGTGCATCTCGAAGCTGGCACAGACTTTCAGACCCCAGCATACCAGGTGTCTGTGATGACGGATGCCTCCCTGGAGGGGTGGGGAGCACACACTGGAGATCTTCACGTGAGAGGCCTGTGGCTCCCGGAGGAGAGGCTGCTCCACATCAACATACTGGAGCTCCGAGCAGTGTTCTGGGCCCTCAAGGGCAAGGTGGTGAGGATCTTCACCGACAACATCACCACAATGTTCTACATCCGGAAGCAGGGAGGAACCCGATCCCCAGCCCTGTCCAAGGAAGCCCAGGATCTGTGGCACTGGGCCATTGCCTAGGGGATGTTTGTGGTACCTTTTCATCTAGCAGGGATAAAAAACACCATTGCCGACTCACTCAGCAGGGTGCTGCGTTCGTGCTACGTGTGGGAACTATGCCAGGATCAAGTGGATCAACTCTTCCGGTGATGGGGCAAACCCCAAATCGACCTGTTCGTGACGGCAACAAACTCCAAGTGCCAGAGGTTCGCCAGCAGGTTCCCCCAGCCGAGGAGCATGGGCGATGCTTTCTCGTTCCCTTGGGACGGCCTGTTCCTGTATGCGTACCCTCCGTTGCGGGTGCTGCTCAGGCTCATCAATCAACTCAAGAGGTCCCGGTGCAGGAGGATCCTCGTTGCACCGACGTGGCCGAGACGGATATGATTCCCGGACCTTCTGGACTTGTCAGCGTCCACACCAGTGAAACTGTCGATGGATGCAGATCTTCTCTCCAGAGGCCTGGCTCCTGCAGCACTAGAGTTTGGAGGGTACGATATCCCGGTTGACTGCAGGCAGAGAGGTTCTTGCAAAGGCCAGGCCGTCCTCAACTCTCAAGTGCTACGGACCCAAGTGGAAGAGGTTCTCTGTCTGGTGCCGTGCACATAAGATTAACCCTCTTCGTATTACAGCCCCTCAAGTGCTACCGTACTTACTGTCGCTGGCCAAATTGGACTAGCTCATGCTTCCATCAAGATACATCTGGCAGCGATTTCCCGATACACCAGAACTGCAGGACGGTCGTCCCTGTGGTCTCATCGCCTGGTGAAGGAGTTTATGAAAGGACCGTTCCGATCGTTCCCGCTGGTGAAGGCTCCAGCTCCGGCGTTGGAGCTCAACGTGGTGCTGACCAGGCTCATGGGCCCGCCATTCGAGCGCTTGCATTCGGCTCCGTTGAAGTTCCTGTTGTGGAAGACAGTGTTCCTTGTGGCCATCACCTCTGCACAACGCGTGGGAGAGATTCAGGCCCTTTCCTGCAAGCCTCCGTACTTGACTTTCCACGAGACAAAGGTGGTGCTGAGGACGCACCCCTCCTTCATGCCCAGGGTGCCGTCGGACTTCCATCTCAACAAGCCCTTGGTGTTACCAGTCTTTTTCCCATTGCCTTCTTCACCGGCCGAGAGGACTTTGCACTCGCTGGATGTAGCTCGAGCGCTGAAGTTCTACGTGGACCGAACGAAGAGTTTTCGGAAGACATCACAGCTGTTTGTGAACTTTGGACTTGTGAACCAAGGGAAGGCTCTCTCGAAGGCTTCCATTTCCAGATGGGTCTCCGGCTGCATCATGCACTGTCAGTGGTTGGCAAACCGACCGTTGCCCGGCGGTCCGAGAGCCCATTCGACCGGAGCGATCGCTGCTACCACGGCGTTCTTATCTGGTCTGCCCCTGCCTGACATCTGCAGGGCTGCTACATGGAGGTGACGTACACCTTCACGAGATTCTACTGCATCGACCGGGATTCCAGGGAGGAGTCCAGAGTCGGCCAGGCAGTGCTGCGCAACCTGTTCGCTTAAGGTGAGCCTGGTGAGGAGGTAAGAGATGCTTAATGTTGAGTTTTATGTAATGCTTAATGTTGAGCCTTGCCACCTCCCGTGGTTGTGCATGTGTGTACTGCTATGTATTATTATATTCATGAGCATGTTAATCCATGCCAGACCCCATGCTGGAGAAGGAACAAGCTACTTACCTGTAACTGTTGTTCTCCGGCATGGGTCTGGCATGGATTCACATGCGAACCCTCCCTCCTTCCCCTCTGCGGCTCTTCACTTGGTCATACTGTCACTTTACGTGCTTCCAAATCTGAGGATGGCTTCCAGGGGCGGGGTTTAGGGAGAGGGCAGTCATTGGCTGGGGCCAGTATGACCCAGAGACCAGTGATTGGTTACTACTAAGAAAGACAAATCAGAAACGAAACTGATACTGATTTTTCTTTACCGAGGATTCCCAGCCTGACGGGGAATATTCATGAGCACGTGAATCCATGCCAGACCCATGCTGGAGAACAACAGTTACAGGTAAGTAACTTGTTCCTTAATGGTCTAATGCTACTTCCTATGTAAGTTTTTGCACATGTACATTTGATCGCATAGACTGTAAATTTGGAATTACAATTTATGAAACCTTTAATTTTGTAAATTGAGCCGTCTGCTTTTGAGCATTCCTTGAACCCATTTGTTGCAAAATTGCACATCTTGCATATTCCACATTTGTAAAAGCCTTACAAATTTTATGTTGCCCTTAATTGGTGTTGCCCTTTGTTTTTTTTTTGTGTTCTACAAAATGAGATGGGCAAAAAATATTTTTCAAATTCGGTGCCTTTCTCTAAGTGAGGCATGGAGATTCGGGTAAGAAAGGTCTCAAGTCCTGATCCGTGGTAAGTATGTTTCAATGTTTTTTTAAGAATTTTTCTCAGAGGTTGCCTCTGTGTTATAGTTAGTTATGAATCTTATAGTCTGTGTACTTGTGTTGGCCGCCTTGTTTTGTTTTTATTATTTTTGAGTTAGAAGTTCCGATCTGTTCCGTTCTTGACTTTTGTTATTCGCCATAGTGAGTAGATCTCTTATCAAGAATTTATCTTTAGCTGCTTTCAGATGTTTATGCATTTCTTGATTTTCTTTGCAGTTACGTTTGATTCTCAAAAATTCCCCATATGGGATGTTGTTTTTGATGTGCGGTGGATGGTAACTTGCTGCATGCAGGATGCTACTACCTGCTGTTGGTTTAGTATATGGAGTTGTGTTGATTTTGTTATTGCAAATATATAGTTCTAAGTCCAAAAAGTGAATTTTATTGACACTTTCTTCTATGGTATGTTTTAAATTATATTGGTTATTGTTTAGAAAATGGTGGTATTGACTCAATGACTGCTTGTCTCCTTTCCATATAACTAGGATATCGTCTATGAATCGACTCCAATAGACTATCTGATTGATAGAAGTGTACATCGATAGCGGAGCAGTTGGCAATTATATTGATCAAGAGCTGGCAGCAGAGATGGGGCTTCCTTTATGTTCCAAGTCAACCAGGGACAAGGTAACTACCGTGGATGGGACAGAAATCGCCTCAGGACCAGTAACCCAGTGCACAGCCGGAGTAACCCTGCTGTGCCAGGATGGACATCGGGAGTGTATTTCGTTCGATCTCATTAAGGCACCTCACTTCCAGTTAATACTAGGGATGCCATGGTTAGTTGCTCACAACCCTTTGATAGACTGGCGGGCACGGAAATTGACCTTCCCCGGCGACTGCTCTCCGGCCTGTTATTATCCAAGGCCGGGACCCGATTTCTGTATCTCTAAGACTCCCAAAACAGAGTATCTACCCTAGGAGTAACCAATACCTTGCCACATGACTACCACGATTTTCAGGACGTATTCCAATAGGACCAGGCTAACACATTGCCGCCGCACAGGCCATATGACTGTCAGATGCCAAGTCATGCCTTTCGGGTTGTGCAACGCTCCCGCAGCGTTTCAATATTTCATGAATGACGTCTTGAGAGAATTGATTGACATTTGCGCCGTAGTTTACATAGACGACATCTTAGTGTACTCTACTTTAAAACAAGATCATATCAGGCACATTCGTTCAGTCCTCACCAAGCTCCGTCAACATCATTTATATGCAAAGCTCGAGAAATGCTTTTTTCACGTCACTGAAGTAGAGTTTCTTGGTTTCATCCTTACACCAGGATGCATCAGAATGGACGTACACAAGGTAGACGCCATTCTAAAATGGCCATCACCAACGTCTCTGAAAGGGATACAGAGCATGCTGGGCTTTGTGAACTTCTACTGCCGGTTTATCCCAGACTTCTCTCAGGTTGTGCACCCGATCACTGTACTGCTACGAAAAAACAATAAAAGGTTCGCTTGGACCGAAGAAGCAGAAAAAGCTTTCCAGGAACTGAAATGAAGATTTACCTCTGCCCCAATCCTGCGACATCCTCGTCCAGACCTCCCTTATGTCGTGGAAACTGATGCATCCAGTATGGCAATGGGAGCAGTCCTTTCACAGAGGGACCCAGAAACTGGCCAGCTGCATCCTGTGGCCTTCTGGCCAAAAAAGTTCTCACCTCCGGAGATGAATTACGCCATCACGGACAAAGAACTCCTGCCCATCAAATCCGCTTTCAAAGCTTGGCAACACTATCTTCTGGGGGCTAGACACCATTACAGTCATCACAGACCACCGAAACCTGCAATATCTCAAAACAACCAAGGCCCAGTCGTTGCGCCAGTTGCGGTGGGCCCTTTTCTTTGCCGAATATGACTATGTAATCACGTTTCGACCTGGGGTCAAGAATGGAAAGGCTGATGCCTTATCTCGAATGGGCATCAATGAAATGGTATATACAACCGCAGACCCAGTACCCATCATACCTGATAGCCTTAACTCAAGCAGAATTACGAAACGAAATTCGAAGGGCGATGGACTCTGATGCCTTCCTCGCATGGCAAACTCAAGGAGAACAATATTGCATGAAGGATCAATTTCCCTGCCTTATAGACCGGCTATATGTACCCAAGAAGGAATTGCAACAGCATATTATTTCAGGGTATCATGACTCTCTGATCGAAGGACACCCTGGGATCGCCAAAACCTTAGCTAAAGTGAAACAGAACTTTTGGTGGCCTACCTGGCGAAAGGACGTTGTCCAGTACATTCAGTCTTGCGGTGTCTGCGCACAAAATAAATCACGAAAACCATTGGGTCTCCTACAACGATTGGACATTCCTCCCGCTCCATGGCACACTCTTTCCCTTGACTTCATCACTGATCTGCCTCCCAGTGAGAACACCATTCTTGTAGTCATGGACTTATTCTCTAAAATGGCACACTTTATTCCTCTCAAAGGCCTCCCAGACGCATCCACCTTAGCAAAAGTGTTTCTGGAGAACATTATTAAGCTACATGGCTTCCCATCAATTCTGGTCTCTGATCGAGGCGGCCAGTTTGTATCCAACTTTTGGAGAAAATGTTGTACAATGCCGCAGATTGACGTCCGGTTATCTACCAGTCGCCATCCCCAAACGGACGGCCAAACCGAGAGGACCAATCAGACCCTCGAGCAGTATTTACAGTGCATACTGCACCATGAATTAAGAGATTGGAAAGACCTACTTTGGATAACGGAGTATGCTTACAACAATTCCGTACATTCTAGCACAGGACAAACACCTTTTTACACCCTGTATGGCAGGTATCCAAGTACCTAGGAACTCGACCTTCCAGCCAGCTTGGAAATGCCTGCAGTAAAGACTCACCACACAATCATCACTCAGGCTTTCAGAAAGGCGAAGGAACATCTTATTCATGCTAAGGAAAAGCAAAAGCATTTTGCCGACCAACATCGGAAAAACGCCGGAGACTATCAAGTGGGAGACAAGTTTTGGTTAGCTGCCAAATTTGTACCCATCAAAGGGACCCGGACCTTCCATCCACGATACTTAGGACCCTATACCATCAAGGCAATTATCAACCCGGCAGCCGTCAAATTGGACTTACCACCTAATCTACAAATCCATCCGGTATTTCATGTGTCCCTCTTAAAACCAACCCGATACAACAATTGAGACACCACCAAAACCCATACTTATTGATGGAGAAGCTGAATTCGAAGTCAAAGGCATCCTGGACTCTAAATACTCTAGAGCCAAGTTATATCATCTCGTCGACTGGAAGGGATTTGGACCACAAGATAGATCCTGGGAGCCCAGTGAGAACATCCATGCACCACGTCTGATCAGGAAGTTTCATCGGAACTTCCCAACTAAACCTGGACCAGACAGGAGAAACACTGTGGGAGGAGCCTTGGGGGCGGAGTGCTGTCACGACCCTCAGCCCTGATCCCCAATGGCAAGCTCATTGGCCAGGTGGAATCAGGACTCGGATCTCAAATAAGGCCTGGCATCCACATCTCGGGCCCTCATGCACAGTGAAAGACATCTACTCAGGGAACTACTTTATTTAGGCTTTCATCCAACATGGAGGCATCCACATAGCTTGATTCCTAAGAACCAAGCTATGCGTTATAATGTTTTGGGTGTGGTGGCCTAGGGACTACTTTACCTGGACTACTTTGCAGAGGCTATTTAAACCGCACCCGAACAAGACAACACGCTTCGCGTTACTTTGCAGCTAGCAACGTTACGCTCACCGTGTCCAGCTTACTCACGAGCCAGGGAAATCAGAACCTGCTGAAAGACAAAAGAACATCGTTAGCAGCAGCATTTTACCTGAGATCTCCATCCTTCACTGCTCACAGCTCCTGGGTAGCTCAGTTGGATCTGCACTTCGCCCGGACCAAAGGACCTGAAAAAGGAAGAAAAGACATCATTAAAGGAGGTATCAGAGACATTTCAACTACAAATTGCTAAAAGACTTACCTGGCTGATCACCTTTCGGCCAGCATCACTCCGGAAACCCACACGCGCTTGGAGCGCAACGCGACCTACGAAAAAGGAGAAAACACAGGTCAGCGAAGACAAGACATTGCTGCGCTGCGCAAAGCGCTTACTTACCGCATCATAGCGCTTATTGTGCGCCATCATTTACCGACGAGGCCCAGTGTAGCCAGTTCACCACGCGGACGCTCCGCACACCTAACGGAGATAAAAAGAGACATCATCAAACAGAGAAAGGCGTGCAAGAATAACAACTCATAAAAAGCAATAAGACCTACCTGAAAGACATTACTTGGGCCGCTGTCAGTGAAGTAACTGGACCGCACACGCCCACGAAAGTCAACGCGCCCCTGCCCAGAAAGCAGGATGGAGAGCACGCCAACTTCCACAACAAGGCAGAACTTCCACGAGAATCATCCCAGGGAATCATTGAGAGGATACCAGCGACCAACTGGCTGGGTGGCGTCCCCGTGGATACCAGGTGAGCGTAACAGCAGCTCTTGCTCTGGGCAATGCAGGAAGGGATCTCTCTGTTGGCAGTTCATCTAGCCGGAGAGCAAAACACAGTGGCGCACACTCTGAGCAGGCAGAGCACAGTCTCCCACAAGTGAGAACTAGCTCAGGAAGTCCTTCAAGAGATCTTCACCCTTTGGGGAACCCCTCAAGTGGATCTGTTCGCGGACAGTGTCAACAGGAATTGCGAACTGACAGCTCTAGGGAATTTCCTCCGACAGGAGCTCTAGGAGGCGCGCTCGTGGTGGACTGGGAATTTCCACTACTGTACGCGTTTCCTCCAGTTCCTGTGATCCCTCAAGTAATCGGGAGGCTAAGGAGGTTTAACAAACCATGTTGCCCCCGATTGGGCCAGGAAAACGTGGTACCCAGACCTTCCGGACATGTCCATATGCCCTCCACTACGTCTTCCACAAAGAGAGGATCTTCTCTCGCAAGAGGAAGGTCGCGTTCTCCATCCAGAGGTCAAGACACTCAACCTTCTGCATGGCTTCTAAGAGGCTGAGATACAAGGACTGGGACCGTCTGGGTGACGTCATGGAGATTTTGCTTTCGGCCAGGAGGCCAGCAACTAAATCTCTGTACCGGTGTCATTGGAACAAGTTCAGTAACTGGTGCAGAGATAGGAATGTGGACCCTTTTCAGTGCAATACTCCCACAATATTGTCTTTTCTGCTATACTTCGCTAATCTGGGGCTCCAGCTTGGCACAATAAAGGGTTATTTAGCAGCGATTTCTATTTTTAAGTGCTCCTCGGAGGAAGAGTCTTACTTCAAAATACGTTTTGATTACACAATTCTTAAAAGGTCTTAATAATGTGGTTCCTCCAATACCTTTTCAAGTACCTGTGTGGGTCTTAAACTTAGTACTAAAGTTCCTCACATGCATCCCATCTGAGCCTTTACAGTCTTGTCCGTTAAGGCTCCTTACTTTAAAAACCATAATTCTAGTGGCAATTACATCAACCCTCAGTGTAAATGAGTTGCAGCACTTACTAGCGGACCTCCTCACACCATCTTTTATAAAGATAAGGTTGTTCTTAGGGTCAAACCCTCTTTTTTGCCAAAAAATGGTCTCAGATTTTCACCTGTCACAGAAAATTAACACTGCCTGCTTTTTACCCTCCCCCTCACGTAAGTGAGGAGGAGGAAAGGCTACATAGATAATACCCTAAGAGGGCTCTTAGTTTCTCCAGCATTGGATCTTTCATGGATTCACATGCTTAGAATATTCCCCGTCGTTAGACTGGGAACCTCGGTACACATATATAGCCTTTTCCTATAGGAAAAACTTCCGACACTTTTGTGTCCTATCTACGTCCTTTTAGGACCCGCCTACGCATGCTCTGTAGGCCGTCCCAGTATAAGAGGCCCGCCCCCGCAGCTCCCCTTCAGATTTCAACCGTCTCCAAAGTAGTGGGATCTCCTCGCGCCGTCTTACTATTTTGTACAAGGTTGCGTACCTGGAGTTGGAGTTCGAGGAAATGTTTCCTCCATGTCAGGAAAAGCGCTGTTCCGTCCATGCCCGACGTGCGGCTTGATAAAAGTTTACGAGGGGGACGGACATATGGATTGTATTTAGTGCCTCCACCCTCATCATTCGGCTGATAACTGCGACATATGCAAATGCTTTTCTCAAAAGACCCTCAAAGACCGGAATCGACGGCTGGTGGCATGGCTGAATGATGGAGCGGGGGCATACCCCCCTTCGGAGGTAGGCTCCACACAATCGGTGAAAACATCACACCGCGCGGCCTCGTCGGAACCACCGGCGAAGAAATCTCGACCGATGGAAAAAGAGTCATCTCGGAGTCATTCAGCTAGAGAGTCCTCGTTGAAAAAATCGTCATCTTCATCATAAAAGCATGACAAGGAAAGGCCGAAATCCTCCTCGGGCGATCACCATAGATCGACTTCGAGTCAAGAGTCGAGTAAAGGCCGGCCAAGTGTGGAAAAGGCGGGACCGCCTAAACCACCTGCTAAATCACCGTCGTCGACGGCGGTCCAGTCATCGGCCTCCACCCTGCCACTGACGCATGTGGTATCCACCGTCCCACAGACAGCGACTGCGACGGTGGCCTCGTCAACGGGGGTTCTACAGGAAGCCTGGAGGCCTGAAGTTTTTGATCCGATCCCCCCGGATACTTTACTGCAAGAACAGGCTGTGTCGCTGTCCTCGGGGGAGGACGAGAGCGGGAGAATAGCTGGCCCGGCAGACCTAGGGCTACGAATGGTTGACAAGTCGTCGACGAGGGGATCCGGTATACCGGTATCTGCCCCTCTTCTCAATCCTCAATATGTTTTGTTGTTGGAAATTCTGTCCACGCTTCAGTCTTTGGTACAGTCGTTGGACCAGAGACTACCTCAGGCAAACCTGCCACAGTCACCCGTCGACGAGCCGGGCCCGTCCCGTCCACCGACACACTTACGCACGCCAATCTCAGCACTGGCACTCCAAGAGGAAGGTGAGCTGCCAGATTTGGAGTCTGACAGGGGAGCCATGTCCGATATCTCATCATCCCCCTCCAGGGATCCAACCTGGGAGTCAGAGGTGGAGTTAGAGACCTGTCATGATCACTGCTTCCAAGGAGCCAGGACCAGCCCAACGTCCTTGGAAGCAGGCCCCTAACCCTAATCCTAGGCACCAGCCGGTCCCCACAGGGACCTTTTGGACCTTGTCCTGGCGCCGGTGGCGCCAGGCTCATCAGAATCATCGGTCCCGGCACTGGAAGCGCCGGGCTCATCATTGGTGTGAAAGTGCTTGGGTGGACTTACCTGCGGCAGACCATGCTGCTTACTTACCAGCCTCTTAGAAGCCCTCGGTGAAGAGGGACTACTTTCTTACCTGGGTGGGGCAGCTCCACTCCCTGGATACAGCACTGGAACTCTTCTGGAAGCAGGAACTCTTTTCTTACCTAGGCGGGGCCGTGGAAGAAGACGCCTCATCACTCCAAGGCTATTTAAACCACACCCGATTGATGAAACATGCTTCGCGTTATTCTGCATCTGCAGCAGAACGCTCACCGAGTCTGTTCCAGCCTTTCTTCTTTTGATCCTGAACCTGCAAGAATTATACTTACCATTCCTGTACCCGATCAACATCAGCACCTGCAAAAGACCAGAAACAACAGGTTAGCAAGACAAACTTTACATGCAGTGCTTACTCACCTGATCCATCGGCAGCGGCCGTGTCTCACGCTGCACCTTCGCCTGCAAAGATCAGCAGCATTGTTATACTTACCGGTACGCTGTGCATTCCGGATTCTTCACGCTGCATCTTCACCTGCAAAGACAACAGCATTGTTACACTTACCGGCACGCGGCGAATTCCGGATTTCTTCATTCTGCATCGTCGCCTGTAAAGACAAAGAAAGAGACATTAAGCAGGTACTTACTCACGCCCATCACGCTCGTCGCAATCAAACGCCTGCGAATACTCCGGCGTCTCTTCAACACGAACTAATCTGCAAGGAAAGAGACAGTTAGAGCGCTTGCCATACTTACGAATTTCCAGGCGCTTCACTGCCACGCATTAAAAGACTATAAAGACAAAAGGTGTCCAGAAACTTACCGGTCGTGCAGACAACGACGGTAACCATCCTCTGAAGTCAAGAGGCCAATGTTTCACCAGTGAAGGAACTGGCAACGGCACCCTGCACTAGACGCAGATGGAGAGCCCAGCATTCACCTATCTAAGGTGAGCACGTTGACCTGGGAGGGGGGCTCTACAGACAAGCTGGGAAGAGAGAGAGAGATAGGGACATTCAACAACCCAGACCTTTAATCCCCATATTCTTTCACCTGCAGAAACCTCACCCTTCGAGTTCGACACACAGTGCGAAGAGGTTCGACCCCAGAAGCCAATCGAGTCCTGCACATCACTTTTCGAGTCACAGACACCTTCCTGCCAAGACCCGCGCCTCCGTGGGAATCAGGTGAGCGTTACAAAACCCCAAGAAGCCCAGCTCACCCATCCCCTCCGGACGACATTGCATCATTCCATTCTATGATGGAGAAGGCGTGTAAGGAATTTGGTTTGTCCCAGGAAGAACAGAAAAAGGACTGTTTTTTGTTCGACCACATGGGTAAGAGAAGGAGGTCTGTGTTCTCAATACCAATACTAGACCACGTGTGGAAGGAGGGGTTGCAGACAATGCGTCACCCCTTTTCGGAGCCGGCAGTGAAAGGACGCCTCGAGAAAAAGTTTAAGGCTCCAGAGTCTACCCCCAAGTGTTTATCCTCCCAACCAACGCCAGAATCGGTGGTGTCGGCGGCAGCGGCGAGGATGACGAAGGCCCAGCACAAGTGCACGACTCCGCCTGAAAACGAAGCAAGACGCCAGGATGCCTTTGGCAAAAAAGTGCTATCCGTGGGAGCAACCACAGTAAAGGCCGCCAACTCTCTGGCTATTGTAGCCAGATACGACAGAGAGATGTGGCACAGGCTAACGCCGCTGCTGGATCATCTTCCGGAGAGCACGGAAGGCAGCGATGTTACTTGTCCGAGAGGGTGAGGAAGCCTCCAATCACGCAATAAACATTGCGGTGGACCACGCTGAGTCAGGCTTCAAACAAGTCAATAATGGGGTCGTATTACGGCGACAGTCAAGGCTTAAGTGTACCTACTTCAGACCAGAGGTACAATACAAAGTATTAGATATGCCTTTTGAGGGAGACCTTCTATTCGGAGAGAAGGTAGACGAGGCCCTAAAGGGAATGATAGAAGACTCGGACACGGCACGTTCATTGGGTGCCCTCCAGAGTGGCCAAAGCTACAAGTCTTTTCGTCCCTTTAGAGGGGCTACAGGTAATTCCAGATTCTCTGCGTCTGGAGACAGATCCTTTGGCAGGTCGGCTTACCCCTCCCAGGGATACAGGCGTGCTTCCCAAACGGCAAACCGACGCCGGAACTTCCAGACGTCCAGGAAGAGACCATCCTATCCGTCGTCGTCGAGAGACAAGCAAAATAAAGATCAGCAGTGACAGACAGCACACCGTTCTGGGGGGGAAGAGTGTCAGCATATGTCGACGAATGGGAACGAATAACGACGGATCAATGGGTGCTGGACACTATAAGGAACGGGCACTCTCTACAATTCAAGCACAGCCCTCCGCACATTCCACCTGCGTTCACCGCTCATTCCCATCTGAGGATACTGCAACAAGAGGTAACACTCATGTTAGCAAAGGGCGTGATAGAATTAGTTCCAACATCACTGAGAGGTCAAGGCGTCTACTCAAGATACTTCGTCGTAAAAAAGCCGAACGGCAAATGGCGTCCCATTTTAGACTTACGCGATCTCAACAAGTCTTTAAAGAGCCTAAAATTCAAAATGCTCACGCTGCAGGAAGTGATCCGCGCCGTTCAAGAAGGGGATTTTCTAGCGTCCCTGGATTTACAGGACGCGTACTTCCATATTTCAATGTGTCGGAAACACAGGAAATTCCTGAGATTTGTAATAGGGCGGACTCACTACCAGTTCACGGTTCTTCCCTTTGGGCTCAAGACCTCCCCCAGAACGTTCACAAAATGCCTGGCCCCAGTAGCGGCCTGGCTAAGGAAGCAAGGCCACCACGTATACCCATACCTCGACGACTGGCTGGTAAGGGGATCCTCCCCAGCGTCGACCAACACAAGTTTGCAAGCCACCATGCAGCTTCTACAACAGCTGGGATTTGCCATAAACTTCGAAAAATCCTCTCTGCGGCCATCGAGAACGTTGGTGTTTCTGGGGGCACAGTTCGAGACCCAGTTAGGGCTAGTGAAGCCTTCTCTCGACAGAACCTCAAAACTCAATCAGCTGGCGAGCCGACGACGACAAACCACCAGGCTCTCAGTGAGGAAATGCGTTTCGGTCCTAGGGGCCATGGCATCCTGCATCCATCTGGTGGCAAACTGTCGCCTATTCATGAGGCCAGTCCAGGAATTCCTCGCGGACCGATGGACGCAGGCCCAAGGATCGTGGTCAGACAAGATAACCATCGACGACGACAAGCTGCTTCGGACCCTTCAGTGGTGGCAGAGTTTCCACAATCTGAACAACGGTGTACCTCTACAGGAACCGGAGTTTCAGCGAACCATAGTCACGGATGCGTCCCTAACCGGATGGGGAGCTCACATGGGTACTCTTCAAACGCAAGGTCGCTGGTCTCCAACGGAGTCACTCCTACACATAAACGTGTTAGAGCTCAGAGCAGTACGATGGGCCTTGAAGGCATTCCTACCACACATCAAGGGATCGCGAGTACGAGTACTGACCGACAATACGACGGCCATGTTTTATTTGAGAAAACAAGGAGGGACGCGATCAAGAACTCTTTCCATAGAGGCCCAGAAAACATGGCATTGGGCATGAAAGCACGAGATTTCCATCGTGGCTTACCATCTCCCGGGAGTGAGGAATTGGCAAGCAGATTCCCTCAGCAGAAGCATGGCCCAGATACACGAATGGGAAATGGACACAGTTCAGCTGACGAAAGTGTTCGAGAAATGGGGTCACCCCCCTCTGGATGCTTTCGCAACCAAGGACAACAAGAAATGCGAGCAATTCGCAAGCAGATGGCCTCAGGGGGGTTCCAGGGGGAGGCATTCTCCTTCCCATGGACGGACATGTTCCTTTATGCTTTTCCTCCGTTCCCCCTCATACGGAGGACAGTACAGTGGATACGCAGATACAGTTGCCGGGTAATTCTAGTGGCACCGTACTGGCCGCGGCAACCGTGGTTCTCCGACCTGCTTCACCTGTCGCTGGAACATCCAATAGCGTTTCCGAGAGTCCCGAACCTACTATCCCAGGACAAAGGCACGGTATGGCATCACGACCCGGACAGTCTCAACCTTGCAGCCTGGCTCCTGACTTTTCGGAGTTCAGTGCTTTAGACGTTTCGGAGGATTGTTAAAAAATTCTGCAGGCGGCTCGAGCCCCTTCTACCAACAAATCTTACACCTATAAGTGGCGGAGGTTCTGTGAATGGTGTCGAGGACAGCAAGGCCTACAACCGTTGACGGTGATGCCGGAACAAGTTTTACCTTACCTGCTTCTCTTGGCGGAGAGGGGTTTATCCTTCACACCGATAAAGGTGCACCTGGCGGCCATCTCGAGGTTCACGACGAAGAGACAGTCGTCTCCTCTATTCAGCGACAGACTTGTGAAACACTTCATGAGGGGTTTATTTCGAACTTTTCCCAAGGTAAAACGTTTCCCTCCAACTTGGAGTCTCAACACAGTGTTGGCAGGCTTAATGAAACCGCCCTTTGAGCCCATGGCCACGTCGGAAATGAAATTCATATCGTGGACGTTGGCATTCTTAATTGCTATCACATCAGCTAGGAGAATCTCGGAACTGCAAGCGCTGGTCGTAGACCCGCCATACTTAAGATTCTTTAAGGACAAGGTGGTCCTGGCAACTAATCCTACGTTCGTCCCAAAAGTTCCGACAGTGTATCACAAACACTCGTCCATTGTTCTCCCTTCTTTCTTCGCGACCCCATCATCGGCAGCAGAAAAAGCTCTTCATACCTTGGACGTTAAGAGGGCTCTGAAATTTTACCTACATCGTACACAGGAACTCAGGTCTACTCGACAACTGTTCATCGCATATGGTCTGTCGACGAGGGGAAAAGCAATCTCTAAACAAGGATTGGCTCGATGGGTCTCATCAACGATTGCGTTTTGGCACTCCAAGGCCGGAAGGCCGCTGCAAGGGCATCCTAGAGCCCATTCTACAAGATCAACGTCCTCCTCAGCAGCATTATGGGCAGGAATTCCGCTAACAGACATATGCCAGGCTGCGGCATGGTCAGTGCCCCACACGTTTACCCGCCACTACTGCCTTGCCAGGCAGCATACGGACGAGGTGCAGATGGGAAGAGCTGTCCTGCGCCATCTGTTTCAGTAAGGTAAGCTCCACGCTGTGGAGAGCCTGTTTTCTACCTTTTGATGACAGTATACTTTGTGGGTAAGGTTATATGAGTAAACTTATTCCTGCTGTACATATGCATTGTGTATTATGGTGAGGGTATATTACATTACATTCTCACCGCCGTTTCAGGTGTTACTGCTATACAATCTATTCTAAGCATGTGAATCCATGAAAGATCCAATGCTGGAGAAGGGAATAGTTTCTTACCTGTAACTCCATTTCTCCAGCATTGGTATCTTTCATGGATTCACATGCGCCCGCCAGCCTCCCCGGAATGCAATGTATTTGCTTGATAAGTTTAACCCTTCCTACTTTGGAGGGGACGAAATCTGAAGGGGAGCCGCGGGGGCGGGCCTCTTATACTGGGACGGCCTACGGAGCATGCGTAGGCGGGTCCTAAAAGGACGTACATAGGACACAAAAGTGTCGGAAGTTTTTCCTATAGGAAAAGGCTATATATGTATACCGATGGTCCCAGTCTAACGACGGGGTATATTCTAAGCATGTGAATCCATGAAAGATACCAATGCTGGAGAAATGGAGTTACAGGTAAGAAACTATTCCCTTCTATATTTCAAGATTGGTAAGATAACGTCAGTGTGACCAACTCTTTGTGGGATACACTCGCCTTAAATTGGGGCTAGCAGTGACTAAGCAAACATTATCTAGATGGATAATTTTGGCTATAACTGAATGTTAGAGATTGACTGGGAAAGATCCCCCAGCTGAGCTGAGGGCTCATTCAGCCAGGGGCATGGCAACTTCAACATCACTTCAAAGGGGTGTCCCAGTGCAAGATATTTGCGCAGGAGCCACCTGGTCATCCATGCACACATTTATAAACCACAATGCCATAGATTCGACTTCTTCACAGGGAGGTCTCTTTGCTAAATCAGTACTTCATTCTATACATGACTAATATCTCTGTACTCCCGCCTCCAATACAAAACTGCTTTGAGAGTCTAAGATGAGGAATACGTGGGAGGACACAATCCATTCGAAAAACAAGTTACTTACCCACTGTAACGTTCTTTCGATTGGATGTTCCCCCACTTATTCCTCATCGACCCTCCCAGCCTACCCCACAGTACAGTTTACGTGGTTTTCACTCAAAGTTCCTTTAAGGCTCGGGTCAAAAGAAGCATGCCATTAACTACAATATACGAAAAAACAGAACTGAGGCCGACGCCGCGGCCTTGAGTGGAGCGCCCTCTGGTGGATTGACATTTTTTTCCGAAGCAGCAACGCTGAAGGTAAGGATATATCTAAGATGAAGAATACATAGGAGGAACATCCAGTCGAAAGAAAGTTAATATTCGTAAGTAAATTGCTCTGCTCACCTTTCCCAAGCCCTTCTGGTAACAGTAGTTTCAACAATCGGATAATGGGCCCGAGTTTCCTGGGTGAACACCCATGTGGTTCCTGACTCCTCTGTTGCTGGTTTTCCCCCTTTTGTATCAACAGTTCTTTGTACTTTCACAGTTCAATTAGCCGTTTGCTACTTTCGTTGAACACAGTTCGGTTTCTTATTCGCTCTCCCCTCGACCGTTGTGATGAACCGCTTTGCTTTGCTTTTCTTCTCTCTCGAGTCAAGGTTGGTATCAAGGAGACACGCATCTCTCCCTGGCTTGGTTATCAGCAGAGGAGGACACCTGTTGCAATACATGCTTGCTATTGTTTGCGGTCTTAAGATTCCTTCCGCTGAGGTTTCATGGGCCTTGGTCGGAAAGGGCAAGGTTGCTTCTCTCCTTGTCACCCTCTCTGTTCAAGCCGCCTTTCTCCTTTTCTTGACCTGCTGTGCTGAGTTACTTTTCTCACTGTGCGGTCTGCCTTGCTTGTATTGTGCTCTCGTGCTCCACCTTTTATCCCTGTGGGGAAGGGAAAGGTCAGTCGGTGTGTGTGGTTCTGCTCAATTTGCCTGACTTTGCCTGACCCTTGGGTTGGGCCATGTCAGGTAAACTGCTTTAGTGTTAGTGGTGTCGGAAAAGGGGGGGGGGGCTAGAGTTTCTAGAAATCTTATTACAATCCAAACATGAGTTGAACGTGTAAGGAAGGCATGGTATCAAAGTAAAGAAAGACAAGTGATCACAGTTCATGAGCGTTTATTAAAATGTATAATGGGTGAGATAAACACCTAATCTAAACCTAAATCTAAGCTATGACCATCAAATAATAATGCCGTCCAAGTGGAGCCGAGTCAAATAGAAACGACCTACACTAAAAAAAAAACTATTGCCAATCCTTACTGCTACGCTACAAAATAGTGTGGGATAATGTTCACAAGAAAAGAAATAAGTGTTCACAATATAAGTCAGGATGGTATAGCTGGGGGTCTCCCTTCCCCACGTTTTTTGCACGGGACACAGCAGGACTCTTTAGCACGGGAAACTCGCACACTCTCTGGCTTCTCCAGCATGAGCTTGTAGTTCCTTACAATGATATCGGGACCTTCTGGGGCCAAGTCTCTTTTATGCAAAGTCTCTTGCCTCAGAGGGCCTGATTGACTATTAACAACAAACAAAAAGTTCCTTCGGTTACTCTTCCTATTGGGCGATTATTCTGCACCCCTTTGATCCCCCTCAACCTGGCTCTGATCCTTCTTTCAACAATAGCGCCCCTCAGCTCACTACGGCCTTTCATTCAAAATATCATCTGTAATATTCGTGAGTCTCAATGTCTTTAAACAATCATTACTATGGACGTCACTCGGTCGGGTTCCCTCTTGTCAACACAATGTTCACAGGGTTATTGTTCACCCCGATTCGCAGGCTTCCCTCAGCCGCGTTCACATTTGCCAAATACGCAGTTCACTTTGCTTTTTCACAATCTGGGTTTCCCTTCCCTTAGCTTTCCTCTTAAAGGCATGGTCTAGTAAAAATGTTTATTGTCCCTACGGGTCGGCCATGTTTTTTTAAGCCTAAGTGGCTCGATTTTAGAAAACTTTCCTATGGACCTTACCCGGGTTTTCGTCCATTAAACGCACGCGAAAACAAGCACCAGGGAGCCGCCATTTTCTGATAATCCTATCTTTTCCCCGATCGCCCTGGCTGATCTGCTTTTGCGGCACTAAATCAATTCCCCCGCCCCTGAGCCTGACATTATCAAAACATTCATATTCCCCGCCTCTCCCCGTGACGTTAATGTGCTGCGTAGGCAAACACGCCCAGTCGTCTTCTGCACGACTCCACACAGAACCTGGAAACCAACACAGATCAACTCACAACACAGCGCGCCACAATTCGGAATATGAAACTGTACTTTAAAATGAAACAGCAACACGGTACATTTGGTAACGTACATTTATTTGACATTAAATGTTTAGAGAATATTCAGCAATTGCCATATGAACTCCGGAAGCCATTTATTTTCTTTTATCTGTATCCGCAATAACTGTTCCGTTTCATCTTGAGTCACGCGTTGTCCTTTATGGTACACAGGGTGTTCATTTTCGTAAATAGAATCACTTTGGAAGCACGGTGAACCGCAAGGCTATTCCATCAACTAGGCACTAGTCCAGCCTAAAGGTTGTTATGTTGCTTCTAGCCACTAGTACAGCGTAAGGGCATGTGGGCCCTTGGCGATCGTCCCATAATATGGTGATCGTGCTCCAGTTGTTGACACAAAGCTGCAGGTGTCTTCTGAAGAATCCATCTGCCGGTGTCTCAAACAGATGGCAGTGGCAGAATGGGATCAAATACCTGTTATGAAAACAAAAAAATGATAATTAGTCTCGCTAGCCGAACTTCATTAATATTACTCATTTTATTTACTACGGCCGATCAGAAACTATTTGCTTGCAAGGATAGTTCCATGGAGTATGTTCGTCTCTAAAATCAATGCGAAAAGTAACGAGATAAATCGAGGCCAACACACAATGATAAACGACAGTTAGTCTACATGCGTGAGGAATGATATTATATGGCATTTGTAACGCGCCTATACTCAAGTGTTTCTAGGCGTGACGAGGCAGGTGGGGAACAAGGGCAGACAGACAACGATCCTACTAGGCCAGGTGTCTTTCTGATCGCGCATGGGGAAGGGCTGTACATGGTTAGTTGAATACAAATTAAATAATAGGGCCAGCTGGTGGCAAGTGCAAGGTAAATGCCGGGAGAAGGGGCTGAAGGATACAGAGACAGTCCCGTAGTGCAGGGAAAAGTGGCTGGGCCAAGGACCGAGATCGGTGAGACCAGTGGACCTGCATGCCCATGTGCCCACTGCGAACAGTTTTACTTGCTTTTCCTAGCTCTTCATTCATTCATTTATTCATGCATCCATTCATTAAATCTTCATTCCCGTATAAAAGCATGTAAAGATTTACTTACATTATATTTGAAATTTCCATTGTGTCTCTTCGTAATTAGAGTCTGTAAAACGGACCGTGCTCTTGACAACAATTTTTCGTATACTGACCTAAAATGAAACTCGGTCTAGTTTCTGAATTTTCTGCCTTATCGTCTCTTACGTTATTGCGCACTCCCTTTAAATGTAGTTCTTTCGGCATGGTCCCTGTCTCAAGGTCAAAAAACAATAGACCCTTATACTTCCAGTGCGACTTGTGGGCCTCATCTGGGCGCTGTCCTTCGCATTCTTTATTTGCAACATCACGTAGTATAGGCATCTGTGAGAACTTGAAGTTTAGAATCCGTCTATGTAGTGCGCCTCAATATGCAAATGCGAACTGGCTTCTCTCCCAAATGCCATGGCCCGCTTGGCTGGCGCGTTCTAAGTGCCCCAATTTTGTCCCCGTTGTCTGTGAGCTTTGCAGCCCAAATTGAGACATTTAATTTTTGGCGGAAGGTCAGGGAAAGTATAAAGTACCACAGGAGTTGAGTTAAAAGTGAGATGTATTGTTTGTTTGTTTGTTTTATTATTTGCAATACGCAAGCCTCCCCTCCGTTAACAGTGCACAGCATTTACATGAGATGAGACATGAGAAAAATATATACATACACATATGTGAGGTGAATAGAGAGAATTCAAAGATGACACCCAGCTTGTTCGCCACCCATGATGGTGAAGGTAGGGGTTAGGTTTACAGGTACACTGTACAATAACATTTATTTACAAAAAGACAATCGTATTGCAATTATTTAAACCGGGATTTGTACTTCACAATCAGCTGTGCTTTGGGTGGGCATGGCACAGTCGCAATGTTCGGTGGCAATGGATCACTGCTCTGCACAGAAACGTCTAAAATTCCATATCTGTGCTTCTCTAACACAGCAACAATAAGGCCTTTCACAAAGTCGAACTGCATTTCATCATAGACTGGTTTGATCACCCATTGCTTACTTCGTTTTGAAAACACCTTAGTGTAGCGAGGTATCCTTACTTTACGCCTAGTCCTAGATTCTTCACGTCCGACATTGCTGTTATGGGCCAAGACCGCTAGTAGAGTGCGATGTTTCATGCCCCGAAAGCTAAAACGCAAGCGCTTTGGCCTGTACTTTAGGCACATATTGTGGTACACCTCCAAATCTCCTGTGTGACAGAATTCTGTCAGTCTTCTCAAATCTCTTGATAGAGTTTTGTCGAAAACAATCTTCTCAATGGCTTTGTGTGTCGTGAAGATGGAATCAACCACTTCTTCTTCCGTGCCTCCTCTGAGGACAAAGGGCCATGTTCACATTGGTGGAAATGTTCATTTGCTGTCCAGCGGTGAACGTTGGTACAGTGGTGCATCAATGACCGCCATTTTTCAAGTAGTATTTCCACTGACCCCTCACAAGTTTTTGAGCTCCACCAAATATGGTTGGTGATAGAATGTGACCACTGCAAAATACTTTCAAAACCTTTTTTTTCCCCTGCAGCCGAGATTTTCTTATTGATTGATTTAGCAAGATGCCATACGTCAAATTGATGTTTAATATGTGGGAACTGCTCTCTCATTGTCTTGGCAATTGAAACGTGTCTATCCGTGGCTATGAGGTCGATGTGCATTCCCCTCGATTGTAGATATTCCACTGATTTTATAAAACCTAGTTTCTCCATGGCCACTGAGGATGTACATTGTGTTACCTGCACGACCACCGAACTCACAATTTTCTTACTATCCATGTCCTGAAAGTGTTAGGTGCAGTACTTGGCAGAAAATCCAGGGCTGTCGCACTGTCCATCGCCGGCTAGCCTGAATCGTTTGCCTTCGAATGTACTTGTTAGAGACAATTGTTCAATTTTCCAAGCATCACTAATGGCCGGAAACCGTTAATCACTTTTGTATATGTAGTACAGCGCTTTAGAAATGAAATGGAGTCCCACAAACTGAAAGAAAGCCTCTAACTTTCTAAAACTGGAGCCACTAAAAAGTGATGTAGCTGCACACAGTAGATTGCCTGCTGGCAGTTTCCCCAGCATCGGTTGTGCAGACCATGAGAACCTATTTTTTTTTTATTTTTTTATTTATTTACTTGTTTTTAATCGGAAATGAAATTAACGATTTTTACAAGAACCCTTCTTCTTCTACAGATGCGCCGAGGCGCTTTTGACAGTCATTTTTCTGATGTTGACACTTCTGAGTTCATGTTTACTTTCCGCCTTCTCTCTCCGGAATTTCGCTGTTATTTGATTGTTTCTTGGATTTGGCTTGCAGTGGGCAATTTCACTGTTTCGGCCATCTCTGCTATTTTCATATGGGCCTGTGTGTTGGAAATCTTTTCGAAGGCAAGGTCTATCAATTTTACTGCCGCTATGGTCCATCTTGTTGTTTCTCCTGAGATTAGCCTATTCCAGACCGCCTCTTCATCTAGCGTTGTCGCCCCTTGCAGACATGGTTGTATATATCTGTCTCTAATTATGCTGGTTTTTGGGCATCTTAGGACTAGATGTCGCAATGTTTCCACTTCTTCTTTATTTTTGCATAGGCGGCAACTTTTATCCATTTTTGATGATCTAATGGCTAGGATTTGATGTGTCATCAGCAGGTTTAGTCTTGCCTTCAAGAATGTGCTCCTCATCTTTTTGTTCGGGAACTTTTTGCAGTAGTTCAGTGGCTCTTTCACCCTGTTGAACGTCGGTGGAAGGTGGGTGAGTAGCTTATTTGCTCTCTCTGTGTCTACAGTGTGGATCCAATCCATGAGTTCGATTTTTATCTTTACTCGGTCTGGGGTTTTTTTGAGATCATCTTCTGTGCATGATATTTCGTTTAGTGTTTCTTGTATTGTTGTTGCCCAATTGTTGAGCGCTTTACAAGTGCCCATTTTCAATTCTTCTGCTATCACCGCGCATATTGGCAATGAATCGGCCATTATGATTTTTCTATAAAGTCTCAGCTTGCTTTGCTTGACTGATGTAGCTAACGAGACCAGGCCCAACTCCCTTCTAATTGCGGGCATGGAGGTTGATTTCGGTAGGCCTAGTACTGCCTTCCACACCTGTCCTTCCAATTTTTGCCATATTGGGTTCGGTAAGTTGAGCGCGGCTTCCATACCATAGGTGATAGACGGCACAACCTTTGCCTTGTAAAATTTTATTGCCGGAATAATGGAAAATTTCCCAAATTTTTTGTCCACCAGTCTCATTTGTGCCGTAAGTCTTTTGACTTTGTCCCATAACTGATCTTGTATTGCGTTGTCACCTGCTGATCTGTCTAAGGTTACCCCTAGGTATTTGAATTTGTCAACTACTTCCAGTTTGGCGTTTTCCAAGTGCCAGGTTGACTGCTTTGTATTTTTGTTTGCGGTTTTTTCAAAGACCATCACTTTAGTTTTTGTTGTGTTAATTTCCAGATGGTTTGTTGACATATAATTTGCCAGGTTGTTTAGTTTTCGTTGTAGCCCAATTGGTGTTTGGTCAATAATGATGGCGTCGTCTGCGTACCATAGTCGTGGTATGATTTCCTTTCCTATTTCTGGTGGGAAAGCTCTTATTTTTTTTTCTTCGATCTGGTAGTCCCCCAAGAAAGCGATAAACAGGGCTGGAGCTAGTGGGCAGCCCTGCTTTACACCTCTCTGGATTTCAATCTCTTCCGACAAGGTGCCTTGCTTATTCTGTTTTACTCTGATTTTTGTGTTTTCATGAAGCGCTTTTATTGGTGCCAGGACCGATGTTGGGCATTCCCACTTGCTCAGTTTCAGCCATATTTTTTCACGATCAATTTTATCAAAGGCTTTTGATAAGTCTACGAATGCCAGGTAGATTTTTGGGGCACCTTCTTTTACTTTCGCTTTCAAGATCTGAAGGATCAGTATGTTTATTGCCGTGCCTCCCTTCTTCTGGAATCCTGTCTGAAAGATGTCGAAGCAGGGTGCAGTCTTTGCCCATGTCCCAAAGTGGATTAACAACTGGGTTGCGTAAATTTTGCCCACAATGTCTAACAGTGCTATGGGCCTGTAGCTTTCTGGGTCTTCTCTGTCGCCTTTTTTATACACTGGCACAATTATGGCATTTAGCCAAGTTTCCGGCACCATTTTTGTCTGGGCGCAATGTGAGAAAATGTTGCTAATTAGCACTGCCCATGCCTTCGCAGATTGCTTTAGATCGATATTAGACAACCCGTCCGGTCCGGGGGCCCTTGATGTTTTTAAGTTTTTGATGGTTTTTTCAATGTCTGTGATGTTAGCCACGTTCACCCAAGTGGCTGTCGTGTCTAGTAATCCTTTGGTTGTTTGCGTTTTTGGTCGCTCAAATTGTGCCATTAGGTATGATTTCCAGTTTGACTCAGGGACTTGGTTTATCAGTTCTGGAGGCTTCGATCTATTTGTTTCTTTGATTATTCTCCAGAAATCGCTTGTTTTCTTTGAACCAAGACTTTTCAACATTTTTTCCGCATCTTGTTGGTACATCCATAGTCTGTTGCTTTAGCCAATGGTTATATTTCTTAGCCTCCATCTGCCAGTTTTCCCAGTCTTCCTGCTGGTGTCTTTTTGTTGCCATTTTCCTTAACCTCCTCACCACTTTTCTTCTTTCCACCACCAGTTTGTCATATGTGTGTAATGTGTTTGATGTTTTCTTCTGTTGACTCCTCGCTGGTTTTTTGTATGGTATTAGCAACGGTATGTAGTTCGGTCGAGTTTGTGGGGCTTTTTCTTCAGCCTCCTCAGAGAGTCTATAACTTGCTGTTATCGTTTTTACCTCTTCTTCTGTTAGACAGACTCTAGATTGTTGGTTGTTTATTTCGAGATTGTATTTATACACGTGATTTTCAGTTTGTGATCCTGTCCATTTGCATATTAGCAGATTGTGATCACTGTATGTGGTTCTTTGAACTTTGTATTCTTCAATTCTGGGTATAAATTCTGTTGACACAAAGATGTAATCTAGGGTAGCTTTTGCATTCAAACTCTCCCAAGTTGGAATGTTCTTTTGTTTCGGAAATAGAGCTGCAATGTTATGAAGATTTCTTGGTTTAATCAGGGTCTCCCATGCAACACCCCTCTCGCGGGTCGAGTCTTGACACTTTCCCAACTTTATTTCTTTGTTCCCCTCTCTGCAATCGGCGTTTAAGTCGCCACATATGATGATGTCCGCATTCGTGTGCTCTATTTTGATTTCGTCTATCACCTCTGCCATTTTTGCGCAGTACGTTTTGTTTGTCATCTTTTGGGGATTCCAATACGTGTTTATTATGATGATTTGGTTGCCAATCCTCTTGCTAATTGATTTTCCTTCGTTGGTCCATGAAGTCAGTATTACTAACATCTCATATGATTCGTGTAATTTTTTCGGTGTTGCCAGGCCTACTCCCATTTTCGTTGCTGTCAGCAGGCCTGAGGATGGTCGGCCTAACAATCCCTTGCTTGCAGGTGCTATTTCCACTACATAGCCGTCTAGGCCGGGTTTTTCTTGTAGCCAAGTTTCTTGTAGGCATATGATGTCTAGTGCGCCTAAGTCCACGTCGCCCGGTCTGGTTAAATGCATGTATCCTCTTGTGTTCCATGACCTCAGGATGAAACATTTCTTGGTTTCTTTTTGGTCACCACTTCTTTGTTCATCCCACGTAGGTGCTGGTGACCGTGTTAATTGCTAATTTTCTGTTTTACCCATTAAGGCTGCTTTTAGCCCTGCTAGCGGGCCCGTGTTCGTTGACGTATCTTTTGTTTGTCTCTGAGGTGATTTCTTTGCTCTCTCGTTTCTACTGTGGCGGCCAGTTCTCTCTGGGCTAAAATAGCTCTGAACGCGCCTCGGTTCCACTCTCCTGTGTAGGTTCTGATATTCTGCTCCCGTTTCCTGGTGCTCCTTCCTTGATTGCGTGTTTTGTTTTTCGTCCTTATGGGATCTTCGGTTCTCTTTTCTCTCTTCCGTTCGTCCATACTTCACTTGCCAATCGATACCCCTTTCTTCTCTCTGTTTTCCTAGTCTATTAGATCGATACCGCTCTTCTGTCCGTGAAGTGAACTGGTATGGTCTTCTTTCTTTTTCATCGTACTTGGTGTCTTTCTTTTCTTTTTGTATTTCTCTTTTAATTTCTGTCAGCCCAAACCCATTTTGGAGCATTTCAGTAGCTGCGTTTGCTTCCGTTTCTTGCCGGATTGGTTCTTTCACGTGAATGTATGCCTTGGCGATCTTTCCTCTATGGTAAGGCTCTACTAACGTGATGTCTTCTGTTTTTATCATTTTCAACGCGTTCATTTTACTCATTAATTTCAAGATCGTCTTCCTATTTAGGATCATGTATCCACTTTTTATATCTAATTGCTCAAGTTTGAATATACGTTCCTGTCTTTCCGCTTTCGACATACCAGTTCTTCTGTTTTTCTCTGGGCTTTTTATCTCCTGTTTTCCGTGCTTTGATGACCACTCACTTATTCTTTGATCTTTCGAGGGCTTTCGTTCTTCTTCTCTGTTCTTTTTTTGTATTTACGTTGCTCTTCCCTTTTGGATCTCACTTGCCTCTCTGCTTCTTTTTGGTGTTTGGGGTTTCATATTTTGTCTCATTTCTATTTCTCCGGTTCTTTTCGCTTTTGTATTTGCTGATCTGTGTTCACCTCCATCACTGAGTTGTCGGAGGCGGTCTCACAATGCTGGGACAAATTCATCAGGTTTGTGTCGCTCATAAAATCTTCGACCGACAGGGGTGGACTTCTCGTTTTGTCTCTTTTCCTTTCTTTCTGGCTTTTTTCGAAACTTTCCTCTCTGATTTCCTCTTCCTTTTTTTTTCCTTTTAGTTTTTCTGCTTCCTGCTGCTCCACCTTCTCTGTCGTCGGGTCTTTGTCAGTCTTGTCAGTTTTCTTTAGTTTCAATATCACTGGGACTTTATTCTGGGGATGATTATGGAGTCCTGATTTGATTGGGTATGTTTGCGGGGGTTTAGATCTTTTCTCCATCACTTCCTTTATCTCATTGTCTCCTTTATGTCTCTCTGTTAATGCTGCATTTTGACTTTCCCGCTCTGATTTTTTGGTTTTCTTGTTCTCCTCCTCTGTCCCTCTTTTTAGACACTCAATTTGTTTCTTTAAGTCCTCCAGCTCTTTTTCCCACCCTTTCTTGTAGGTGTCAGTTCTTTCTTCTACAGCTGTGATGGTATCCTTCTATATGTGTGATTTTTGTGGACATTGAAGCCAGAATTGATGTGTTGTCTTGTATTCCTTCTTTTATTGTTTCGTATAGTTTGCAATATGGCGCAAATGCTATCGTTATTGCAGACATGATTGTTAGTAGATCTGGTTTTTTGCTTGGGGACTCCTTTTGTGTCGGCGTGCCTAATTCACTTATTCTTCTATTTTTCGGCGATTTTGGAGTGCTGGCTATTTTCCCTGGCATAGCCATTATTTCTGTGAATAGGCTATCGCTTAACCTGGGTCTGTGTGCTTTTTCCTCCAACCTTATGCACTTAGGTTTTTCTTTCTGTGTTTCTCTTTGTTGGGTCTCTCCATGCAGTTTTCTTACTTTCTCCGGGGTACGAAGTAACTGGTCTGAATTCGGGTGTGCTTTTGCCCCATCGGGGCCATCCACGTTTTGTCGTTGGTCTTTAGGTTGGGACACCCTCTCCCGGGCCAGGGCCTGTCTTTGGTTGTCATCTTCAGGTCTTGAGGTATTTCCCCCTCCTTCAGGCTGCTCCTCCTGATGTTCTTTTAAAGCGCTTTGCTTCCGTCTTTCTTCTATTTGTCGCCGGATTGCTTTCGCCGCGTTCCTTTTTTCTTGCAAGAGCTGCTGCAGACCTATAGCTGGCGATCCTTCTGGCCCCGGTGAGACCCCGGGGGTCTGTTGACTATCTCCTCCTGAATCTCAACCGCTTCCAGCAGTTCTGCGTCCGATAGATCGTTTTCCGATTCTAATTTTCGTTTCTGCTGGTTAAAGAAAAATGCTTTCAATGTTCCTGACAAGGATACTGGCAGTGGTCCTTTTTGCGTTCCCTCATTTTTTTTTTTGCATTTTTTTTTTTTATATTTTCTAATGTCGTTTTCGTAATTCCTAGCTGTTCACAGCCTCTTTCTTTATTATTCTTTGTTGTTTTCATTTCGTTTGTCTTTTCTTGATTTTTTCTTTGCGTTGTTGGTTTATTGGTAGGTGTCCTTTTTTTCTGTTTTACTTCTAACGCTTTTTTTTCTTGTTCTTTATCGGAATCTGAGTCTGACGTCCCCGTTTCACTTTCATTCCAACTTTCTTCCGTGCTACTTGCTTTCCCCTCATTGCTGATGAATTTGCTACTTGCCACTTGCGTCCGATTTTCTTCCCTTTGTTTTATCTCTTCTTCTATTTCGTTCTCACTTATGCCTAGTTCCTCTTCAGTATCAGCAAACTCTGGTTCCCTGTGTACATTTGCTTGTACGACTGTTTTGGGAACCTTCTCTTTTGGCCAGTCTAGCCTTCTTCGTGTTCTTGTGGTAAACTGTCCACCTCCACTCTTTCCCTTTCTTGCGTGGCGGTCAGCTTGTTAGCCTGGCTCTTGGCCAGTTCCGCTAACTGTGTCCCTTTGGTGTTTTCATTTGGGCTGTCTATTTGGCCTCTAACTTTCTCACGGCGTTTCTCTAGACCACTCCTCACCGTGTTCTCCACCCGCGTGGGGCTCCTCCTCCTAGCCCGCCCTGAGTCAGGTGAGGCAGGCAGGGCTGGGTGTCCTGCTCCGCGGTTTGTTGTCTTTTACGATGATTTCTTCTCCCTCCGTTCCCTCCGGTCCTCGGCGTCACAGCGCTCCTGCTGAGGGTCCGTCAGCGGCTGCCCTCCGACTGCCGTTTCCGGAAACCCACTCGCCTTCGGTGCGGTGTGCAGGGCGCTGGCCACCTCAGATCCCGGTAGGTCTTGTTTACTTTCGCCGCTTAGATTTATTTCTGGGCCTTGTGGTTCTGTTGTTACTGGTTCTGTTGTTACTTGTGCGTCTTTCTCCTTTGGTTCATGGACGCACAAAGTAGACGTCGTGCCCACCTCTCTGAGCTCGTTATTCGGACTGTTGAGACGAGACCTCGGCGTATATAGCTCTTTTTTCCCTTCGTGGGCGGTTTCTTCGTTGAGAAGCGTCTTTAATTTCAGCCGAGTGGCTGGCGATTTCACACTCCTTAGACGCCGTTTATTGTTGTCAGTGTTGTCAGTGTCCGAAACCACTCCCACCTCGTCCGGTTTTTCATTTTTACTATTTTTTCGCCCTTGCTGTAACGATGGTCTCTCATATTTCTGGGCCTCCATATTACGTTTACCTCTGCCCTCGCGGGCTCCCGCGGACTCCAGCAGACTCAACTGTCCTCACCAACTCCGCTCACCGCTCCGCTCTGGTGCAGGGTTTTTAAGCCCTCCCACACGCTGTAGTAGACAGTGGAGAGAGACTCCAGCAGACTCAACTCTCCTCACCAACTCCGCTCACCGCTCCGCTCTGGTGCAGGGTTTTTAAGCCCTCCCACACGCTGTAGTAGACAGTGGAGAGAGACTCCAGCAGACTCAACTCTCCTCACCAACTCCGCTCACCGCTCCGCTCTGGTGCAGGGTTTTTAAGCCCTCCCACACGCTGTAGTAGACAGTGGAGAGAGACTCCAGCAGACTCAACTCTCCTCACCAACTCCGCTCACCGCTCCGCTCTGGTGCAGGGTTTTTTAAGCCCTCCCACACGCTGTAGTAGACAGTGGAGAGAGACTCCAGCAGACTCAACTCTCCTCACCAACTCCGCTCCTATGATTTAATCTACAGGCGGCATTTATTTTGACGTTACTGCCTTTTATTTGACGAGTCACATTAATCAATGGCTTCCCACATACTTTCCCTCTAATGGAATGCACACATTTCAGCATACTTATAATTTCCATCAAACAACTGTCGAATACAATGTATTTGCTCTCTTTCATTAGACTATCATCCTGCGTCAACGTTGTTTCGGCCTTTGACGTGGTGGAGATTTCAACACATGGGAAAATAATATAGCTGATATCAAGTTCTGATGCGTCTATGGATGCTGCGGCTGGTTCATTCTCTGTCATTTCAACATCTATTACTTCAACATTGATGGGAGAACACAACAATGTCGACAGGTTTTTTGGTGGCAAATTTTTGGCGGGTGTAGATTGTGTAAATTGATCTGCAACTACTTCAGAGCTATCTTCAATACATTCAATAACATCTTCTGTGGTGGTGCGGTCGCACTGTAGCTATGGTCCAATGCAACTTTGCTGTAGTCTCCAAACACAGTTAATTCATGTTCTGGCCATTGGACATGAGCATCTTGAGCCTGAACACGCCTCGCCTCAATTAATAGTTCCTCCATAGTGTACACGGTCTGGCAAGCCACATCTCTCATTCGCTTCACTGTCTGTGTGTGTATAGTTCTGACACCCACGGGTATCTGGAGGAGAGATTGGAAAAGGGATGTTCAGTTTAAACACAAGATGGAGTGTAGTAGAATTGACTGGAAAAAAACATAAAATAGTCCCCAGCACAAACATTTTTTTAAAGTTATGAACTGTTTGTAACTAACCTTTTTTGGTTTTTTTTTTCTTTGCAACTTTTCTGACTCGACCTTCAACATCTGCACGCTGTAGCTCTGATTCGTTTCCGCATGTCCTCCCTTCCTCTTGCGCTGCAACGACTATATTTTCTGTAGCCGCAGAGACCGCACGGAATGAGGCTCCATCGTCTCCCTGAAACATAGTACTTTCATTACTATGTATCAAAATATTGTTAGCATAAAACACACGTGAGGACGAACACACAGGTACATCTCAATAGCCAAACACGATTTAAACATTGTGTGCAACAATCAAACGACAAGTATTCGACCAGTGATGATCTATTTCGATGGAACTGTCAGTATCCATACCTCTGGCTCTGCATGGACTGCCATGAATGGTTGTATTGGAGAGGAGGCATCCGCATCTCCCTGAAACACAGTACTTGCATTAGTATGCTTTTCAATATTGGAAACACAACACACACTTGGGGTCGACGGCACAGGTACATATAAAGAGATAACCACAAATGATGCATTGTCCAAAAGAATCAAGGAAAATCCAAATATGATCACATTTCATCGACTTATTTCAACGATTCCTTTACATCTGCATCATCTAAATGAGATGTTGTGATTGTGGTGGAAGCTCCGTCGTCTCCCTGAAACACAGTACTTGGATTAGTATGGTTTTCAATATTGGAAACATAACACACACTTGGGGTCGAACGCACAGGTACATATAAAGAGATAACCGCAAATGATGCATTGTCCAAAAGAATCAAGGAAAATCTAAATATGATCACATTTCATCGACTTATTTCTCCGATTTATTTACATCTGCATCATCTAAATTGGATGTTGTGATTGTAGTGGAAGCTTCGTCGTCTCCCTGAAACACAGCACTTGCGTTAATAGGGAAGAAAGTATAGCAAATGGAATCACGTTATATGATCACGCATGATGGAGCTGTCATTATCCATACCTCGTGTTGCTGAAGAATATCTATGGATGTTGCAAATGTAGTGCGCACTTCCGAAAGCTGTTGCGCCGATTCGTATACGCATGGTCCAGCTTCCACTTCCCCTGGAATTACTTGAATGTCAGGCTCTGCATCAAGTGCAGGGGTTGACGCTCCATCAACTGCCTGAAACATAGTACTTGCATTAGTGAGGATTACAATAGTGAAAACATAACACACACCTGGGGTCGACAGCACAGGTACATATCAACGGCTAACCACGAATTAAACATTGTGTAAAACAATCAAACGACAAGAATTCCAGCTCTGATGATGACGCTCGATGGAGCTGTCGGTATCCATACCTCCTGCTGTTGAAGAACATCTAGAAATGTTGTAGATGTGGCGGACGCTTCAGCATCTCCCTGAAAGACAGTACTTGCATTAGTATGGATAACACTAATTATACCCGAAAACAAACACAAGTGGACAATAACTAAGGTGTATATCAATTGGAAAGCACTAACCAAACATTCGGTAAAATGATTACACAATAAAATAAAAATATTACTTGACATGCATAAAACAGGTCTGTAGCGGATTAGCCTAGTAAGATTACCTGATATGCGTTAGAAGTGGTTGATAACTGCGACCACGTCAAGGATGTAGAATGTTCTTGCTTCAGATTCAAGGGATAGTCAAGAAGTTGTAAAGGTAAATTAATGATTGATAATGAAATGCCAATATTAAAAATAGCCATGTAAGGCGACAGAATATTTGTAAAATGCTCAATACAGCATAGTTCCCTGTTCCCATATATATACATTGCGTTTGTGGGTTATGAAATCGAAAAAGAATATATTGGTAAATGTCATTATTCAAAAAACTATACAATCATATCAATATCGAAATTATTACAAGGGATAGAACACCTACAATATCAATTAATCCGTTCGGATACCTACACACTACCCCAAGGCCTAAAGCTAAATCCGGACACTTGACTCACCGGTGGCGGAATGTGGACGAATAGAGTGGGAATAGCTTTTTCGAGCAATTTCCGTGTCGTTCGCCGTTTATTCTTCTTTGTTACCCAAGATGTTGTGTACATGTCCAAGGAAAAGTGCCGGCTGCAGATGCGGTATCGATCACCCCTCTTGTCCTGTAAGACTTGTTGGACTCTACTTTCCAGCTCATCCAGTGGATATCCGCAATGTCTGACCCATTCTCTTATTTGATCAACAGTTTTCAGGAATACATGCATTGTAGTGCCTTCAGATTTCGCATGGGTCTTCGAAGGGCAACCGCTAATCGAACAAGCAGGCATTGTTGATAAATCTGAAAAGTAAATATCGACATTATTATACAATCTTCAAGAATAAAGATTTGATACAAAAGTAAATGAATCATACAATGATCAATGCAAGGTTTGTTTTGGTCGCAGGAACTATACCAGTTCATTATGTGCGGCTTAGTATTTGCATAAGTTGCAGAAATGTATAAATGATGTGACTAAAAACTGAACATGTGACTCATCCCTTGGATGTTCTGTATTGCACGAGAAGGAAACATGCTTACATCATAGTCTGGACCCCCGAAGGATGCAATTCGATAACAATTGACACAGATGAAAATAAATAGATCTATTGATAGCATAGCAATGGAAATTCAAGTCAATAGCAATGAGACCAATGAACATAGCACTATTGGGTACTCTACTCGCAAATAGATAGAAATTTAAAAATCTGCGAAATATGACCAGGATACATGGTCTTACCTTGACCAACAAACAGTTGGATTCAGCAAGCAGAGCAGTATGTTGCGGGAGAATAGGTGGATGGCCACAGGTAGCGCACTGATGGGTATGCTCGAAGCGGTCACAGAAGTTCACGGATAGCACGACGACGAGCAGATTAGCATAGATCTCAGTGGTTCCCAGGTAGCACGTTCGGGAGTTGACTTGCAAAGCACAAAGATGTTCTCATGAGACATATCGAGTGGTTTTTAAAGTATTAGAAACTGGGGTGTGTTTGTGAATGAATGACGTATGTATGTCGTGGTATTAGGGGGGCGGCCTGCTTGAAGGGGAGGCCTGCATGGAGACACGGGGTCTGAGGAGGCCCTGTGACCGATGGCCCCTTGGTGTGGGACACCTTTTGAAGTGTACATGTAGTTTGGCACCTTGGCCGTTTGCGCCCGTCACAGCCCCCCATGCCAGCGCGCATCCACCGGCGCGAACCGCCTTTGATACAGGGGGGTGGGATGGATGGCCCTGGGGCGTGCAGATAAGGCACAGGAAGACTGCTGAATGGAGACACACTTATGTGGATTGCAGGGGGGCGGCCTGCTTCAAGGGGGGAGGCCTGGCTGGAGACACGGGGTCTGAGGAGGCCATGTGACCGATGGCCGCTTGGCGTGGGACACCTTTTGAAGTGTACATGTAGTTTGGCACCTTGGCCTTTCGCGCCCCTGACAGCCCCCCATGCCAGTGCGCATCCACCGGCGCGAACCGCCTTTGATACAGGAGGGTGGGATGGATGGGCCTGGGGTATGCAGATAAGGCACAGGAAGACTGCTGAATGGAGACACACTTATGTGGATTGCAGGGGGGCGGCCTGCCTCAGGGGAGGCCTGGCTGGAGACACGGGGTCTGAGGAGGCCATGTGACCGATGGCCCCTTGGCGTGGGACACCTTTTGAAGTGTACATGTAGTTTGGCACCTTGGCCTTTCGCGCCCCTGACAGCCCCCCATGCCAGCGCACATTCACCGGCGCGAACCGCCTTTGATACAGGGGGGTGGGATGGATGGCCCTGGGGCGTGCAGATAAGGCACAGGAAGACTGCTGAATGGAGACACACTTATGTGGATTGCAGGGGGGCGGCCTGCTTCAAGGGGAGGCTTGGCTGGAGACACAGGGTCTGAGGAGGCCATGTGACCGATGGCCCCTTGGCGTCGGACACCTTTTGAAGTGTACATGTAGTTTGGCACCTTGACCTTTCGCGCCCCTGACAGCCCCTCATGCCAGCGCTCATCCACTGGCACGAACCGCCTTTATATCAATATATAGTATATTGCCTTTATATCAATGATAGTATATCATTGCTTATCAATAACAAATGCCACATACCGGAGATTCTTGTGAGCACAGACCCACACTTCAACCGGTGTATTATAGTGGTCAAGACCCTAAGGCCTGTATAATCCAATGGTAATTGTTAGTATAGATATATGTGTGACTTTTATAGAGACATAACCTACTGAAAGACTTTGAACAAGTGTTATTTAGTGCATGCATTATCGAGAATATGTTATGTAGCTTAGATAGATAGTGACCACCCTGCTTCACAGCGACCAGACCTTCACCCATTCGGAGCACAGATGTCTGACGTCCATCCTTGAATGGAGACACACTTGATTCATTTAAAAAATCAAAACAAACGTTGTTAAAATATATGTGGTGTTTTATTTTGTATCTTATTTTCATGACACAAAAATACAAGAATTTAAAGATTATACAGGTCAGGTTGCAGCACAGCGAGAGAAAATCCCCTGTACTGACCGCTGTCACTCGGGAACGTTTCTCTAATGGCACGAACGGCACAGGCGGGTATCACTCTTCGAACGCGGTGTCCAAGCCTCCCGTGGAGCCACCATGTAAAGGAACGATAGGCCACCAGCCTGTACCACCTGTGAAAAGGAATGAAACAAACTGTTTTTAAATGACCAAGATAAGTTTAATAAACGTTTGTTGTCAATGACAATTCTTGTAACTAATGGCATTCTGCACGGACAAATGCTATCTAGACAGTGCACACTATTGAACGACTTACATGCGTTACAATGATATGTAGATGTAATTTTGGATATAGTAGAAGAACATGAAATAGGAGTGGCATGACAAGCAGAGTATACTTACTCGTTACTCTGATTACGAGGACGAACAGTTGCGTGAAGTTCGTGCACAAGCACCATCATTATTCTCAACACGGCCCGTGTGAGGCAGGCTGCCCTGAAGTCTGGCAGCTCGGTGATGCATTCCGGTCGTGGCTCGCCTTCCGAAATGTAGGCCAGGCATCCCGAGTTTTCTCGGCAGCAGCAGTTCTCGTCCTCAGTTGGCATTAGCTCGCACCGATTGCATGTGCACCAGGTGGAGACGCCGTCCATTCGACTAGGCCCAGGCTCTTCATCTGTTGATTCGTCCTGCCAACTGCCGTCCGAATCCCCATCGTTTTCGCGTGCTTCCCTTTCCAGTAGTTCCTCCTCGGTATACTCGGGCTCGTACATGTAGGGCATTATTGTAGCCATTGTGTGTTAAACTAAAATAATTTATAGCGGTGGTACTGGTATCTGTTCACACGGGCTACAAGCGGCAAAGGTAGCTGACCAGAGCACTGAAACGAGTCACAGAATACTCAAAGTAACACAGAGAGAGGAATGGAATCGAAAATCTGCTGCTGTGTGTTGTGAAACGGTCTGTTTATACTTATTGAGGAAAGAGGCGTCCTGCCATTTCCATGGCGACACGTCATTAGCTGAAGCGCAGCGAATGTTGACACGAGACGTGCTTTGGCGTTGGGAAATGGGCGGTATGAGTCTGCTGATGACAGGCTCAGGGGCGGGGGAATTGATTTAGTGCCGCAAAAGCAGGTCAGCCAGGGCGATCGGGGAAAAGATAGGATTATCAGAAAATGGCGGCTCCCTGGTACTTGTTTTTGCGTGCGTTTAATTGAAGAAAACTCGGGTAAGGTCCATAGGAAAGTTTTCTAAAATTGAGCCACTTAGGCTTAAAAAAACATGGCCGACCCGTAGGGACAATAAAAATGTTTACTAGACCATGCCTTTAACGTGTCAGACTTTCGAGTGTACAAGGGGTTTGACTTAACCCTTGTATAACCACTTTGACACTTCACGCTGGCCTCTCCCAGGGCCTCATGCTATTTGTAGTTTCAACTAAGGGGATCAGCCAGAGTCCTTCGAATGAGTGCCCCTGTGGCACCGGACCACTCTGCAGCTGATCCTTCACTAGGGTCCTTAAAAGTTCAATCAACACACAAGTTCTATTCATGAAATGTTGTCTTTTGCAACCTTGGCTCAACACCTTTTGGTTTACTCTCCGCTCCCTCCGACTCACCGGCTGTCCTGAACTTGCCATTGCTTGCCTCTGGAGTCCAGGACGGTGCCACGGTAGCAAGCATGTCTCCCCACCTGTGCTAGGAGTGCGGTGGGGGGAGCCTTGTGCACCGTTGACATATGTTGCACCACACGTCAGCTGTAGTTCCCGGTCTCATGATTCCTTTCACAGAGGCTTTGCAGGTCTGGGTTGAAAAGGGCAAGGGCAAGGGCATCTCCCTCATTGTCATCTTTTCAGGTCTCGCTGCCTTTCTCCTCCGTTTGAACTGCCGTCCTGGAATAGCTGCTTCCTCGTGCGATTGGCCTTGCTCAAAGTGTGCTTTGCCTTTTTTTCCCTGTGAGGAAAAGAAAGGGCAGTCAGGTGTATAGACATCAGCAATTGCCTGACTCTGCCTGGCCTTTCTGTTTGGACATGTCAGGTAAACGGCTCTGGTGTTAGTCCATTGTCTTTCACAGTGTGAGAAAGTGTTCATGTCGGAAAAGGGGAGGGGGTAGAGTTTCTAAATATCCTGCTGGGCAGGATGGGGAAAAAGTGTCGTAAGAAATAATATCCCTTGTCCTACTGGTTGTAGTGAGCTCGAAAGTGTGAGTTTTGTCGGGTTTGTGAAATGAGTAAGAGGGATTGTGGGCACTATAGTGTTTTGTCACAGTCAACTTGGGGTTCCTAATTGTTTTAACAGACAAGGAGGGGTTGTTGGATTTTGGTAAGGGGAAGGTAGCTTAATTTGGAACAGCCTATAAAGGCTTCAAGGACTTCGTCCTCCTCGTCCTCTTCCCTGGTGTAATACTGCGTCTCACCTGGGACATTTCCCCAAGCAGAGCCCATGGCTCCCCTGCCCATGGTATCATCCCTCGCTCATCCACCCCAAGAGTTGGGATCTGAAAGCACTAGCCCTTCCCTGGCCACCTGAATATAAGGGATTCTCAGGGTTGACTTGGGAGAATACCCTCAGGTTTCTTACAAATGGAAATTACCGAAATTGTTCAGAGGAAGTGGCAGTATGGTAAAACCGACATGTCCTGATCATATTTTTCCCCCATCTGTCAAAAAAACAACCCACTAAGGTATTTTTCCAAGTGCCACTACAGTTTAATTCGGCAATCTAAGTGTGCAAATCAGACAACTCAGAACACACCACCTGTGCCCAATTAGTACCAACACACACACACTCAGTGTGCTTCTATTAAAGCTGTAAAGTAGTACTCATAGTAGATAAAGATACTCTCGGACCCCAGCTTGCAGTGTAGTGCAAGAAGACCATGTAGTTTCAAATCAATATGCGGCACATGGAGTCTAGATCGTCATATAAAAAGTTCCTCCATATGTAGGCTAGACAATCAATGTAAACTGTGTGTGTCAAACTCCCTGAAGGACATTTGGGCATTGTGAGGCTAGGATCAAAACAGGTCTTCAGTCTTTGTTGGGTTAAGAATCCCTTGTCCTTTTACAATTCCAAATGCCCGTGTGGACTGGAGGACACCCATGTAGATGTAAATGGCAACAAAATTCCACACATTGAAATCACCCACTGCTACTTCAAGCACACCATTACAGGCACACCAGCCGAGGCCTACCTTCATAGTAGCATGATCCCAGATGGGAGATGTCCAAGCTGCAGCATAACACACTATTTGCAAGGAGCCACAACAACCCTGTGTAAAGCTTCAAAATGAGTTTACAAACCTCACAGTGCTCACACGACCTATGCAGACTTGAATCCATTAAAACAATTACGTCATGATGTTACGTCACAAGATCCTTTATTCTAATCATCCAAACACACAAATAATCTGAGTCCCGTGCTGTGCCCAAGTAAGGAAACATATATTTTCTTTTTAAAAGTCGGTTAAACTGGAATTGTCACAATTTTAAGACCGTTACCACTATATGAAAACAAATAACAAACACATTAAGTAATGGTCCAAGGACAATATGGATAATGGCTACTGTTATAAATACAGTTAGAAAACCTATACATTAATGATTAAGACACCAAATCACTTTACCATCCCCATATAATACGCTAACATTTCAGATTAAGTAGGAAATCCATTGATTTGGTGTGGTCTGTAAATTTTGAAACTTCCCAATCATGAATCATCTTAAAAGTGCCTGGGTAAACCATATAGTATTGCATTTTCATATTCCTAGCTTTCATTTTAACCTCATTAAACTATTTTCTCCTTTTTACTATTGTTTTACCAAAGTCATTAAAGATCTTATATATAATATTTGTTTATTTGCAATTGATTTTTAAAGAACCTTTACAAACATTTTAAAAGCTAAAAGAAACACATTTTAATACAAATTCATTGCATTCCATAAAAACAATCTATTGGCGGAGCCCCGAGCGTGTCCCTCCACAACCTGGGTGCCGAAGGCGTCGACTACTTCCTCAGAGGCGGAGCCTCGAGAGAGTCCGTCGACGACCTCGGCGCCACAGGTGTCGATGTCTTCCTCGAAGACTTCACAGGTTCACGCGGTCTGGAGCGCGTCGAGGACCGGGACCTGGACCGGGCATGCCGAGAACGATTCCCCTTGTCCGAGCGGGACCTTTCCCACGAATTGTGATGACCACCGGGGCCCGAAGGCATGCGAACGGCGTCTCTCGGCTGATCACGACCGACCCCACTCAGAGGCGCGGACGGACCAGTGCCCTGCGATTCGAGAATCGCCAACATTTTCTTCCCGAAGGAAGCCCATTCCTCCGGTGTCGCATGCGTGGTGGGGTAAGCGACCCGCCGACGGGCAGAGTCCTCGGATGAGGACGGGCAAGGCGACCGATGATGGCGCTTCTGGGAGTGCCTCGAAGAGGCAGAGGAGTGGCGAGACCGACTCCAGGACTGAGACCCACTGGACTTCCGACGACGAAGCAGAGAGTCGCCCCTCGAGTCGTCCATCGAAAGCCCCGCAGATCTCGACTTCCGGGGCTTAGACACCTTACCTACCGATAACTTCTTCTTGCGCTCCCGCAAGGCTTTCGACGTGAGCGACTGGCAGTTGACACAGTCATCCGTGTCATGGGCCTCCCCAAGGCACCAGAGGCAGGCGTCGTGCGAGTCCGTGACCGACATCTTGGACCCACAGTCCCCGCACTTCTTAAAGCCCGGACGCGGTGTGGAAGACGAGGTAGACATCTTCATGAAGAATAACTTCACAAACGAACAGGTTCGAAGAACCGAGATGAACAACAGAAACTCCAAAGAGTCGAGGCGTACCAAGATTCACGAGGCGAACACGTTCGCGGAAAAAATGGAACTGAGGCTAAGGGCGTAGTGCGTCCTACTTATAACATCCAGTGACGTCGGCCGTCGGAGGAGGTCCTCGAGGACGGCGCATCGACGTCATCGACGCAGGACGCAGACACCGAAAATTTTCCGAAGCAGCACAGCTGTGGTGATTACTGTCATAGATATGTAATACGTCTTCGGACCATCCCATCGAAAGAACGTTACCAGGTAAGAGTAACTTGTTCGTCTGGCTGTTTCAACCATACCTGGTGTTTTACACATACGGCATATCCTTTGTCTAAAGGGATCTTAAAATAAGCACCACGTAAGGCAAGTAGTGGTAATTGGTTTGTGCACAGTCTAAAAACAAAGTTATGCACAGCCGGATTTGGACTCTAAGGTACCACTGAGCTTTTAAATAACTGTGCGGAATCTTACTTAAATATCTATACGATTGCAAGGTGGATAGGTGCTTGTAGTTATTCAGCCAATCCCATTGATTAATCTTTTTCCTAAAGATTTTTTTCAGGATATCGTACTTAGTGCCCCGATCAAAATGTGAAAGCCAATTGGCATTATCGTGCAACTTCTATATCAAAGTTGAAAGATCACTTCTCCTACATGTCAGTTGTAAACTGTTTTCTGAAGCTTGTGGATCTGCTTAGATCACATGCTCTGTATAGTCTGACATCTAGTGGTAGTCGCAGAGCATTACAAGATTTGTTTTCGAAAACAGACGGCGACAGGGTGTTTTAGTAATACTATCCCTAGTGTGATGTATACTGTACCCATGGTCCTTCACATGTCGAGGTCCCTCAGATTGTTCTTCCACCATCGTGGTCGGACGCAAGTTGCAGAGTTCCTTTCCAGGCTGATGCCTTTGACTAGTTAAGTCTGTCTTTCTTTCTTAATTGTCTGCTTTTGCCGCAACGTCCTCCAACTGCTCGACTGACAACTCCATCGTCGATAACTTAGCTGCATTGACGACCAGACGCGGTTTTCACTGGCCACTTTGGGCTTCGGCCCTTACAGTAGGGAGAGGGGGGGTAGGACTTAAATACCGACTCCTTTTAGAGAATGCATTTTCTGCCACCCCTTTCCCTTTTTCTCGCCTAACTGCCCTTTCCATTTATGATGGAAAATACACCCCTTAAATTTTGCCCTAACTGCCATAGAAAATTCCTGTGGAAAGACACGCACCTAGTGTGCAATTATTGTTACCCCAGGGATCACCATGAATAGCATTGCAAGTCCTGCAAACTTTTCCACCCGAAAACTCTGACAGTCGTTCCAACCTCTGGACCGTCCACACACTGCAGGCTGAAGCCTCCATCAACGTGACAGAGGATTCCAGCGCGGGCAGTATCAGTGCCCTTGGTGGCGCCAAAGGCGACCAGGGTTTGTCAGAACCCCATGTGAGAGCCCCCTGACTCCAATAAGCAGGCCGACGGCTCTGTGACAGGGAGGACACCCGGCGGCCATAGTGCACACGTCCAAGAACATTAAGCACATAGCCCACGGCCGACATTCAACAAAATCGTCGAGCGTTGAGGCCCATGTGGTGTCTGCGAAAAAAGCCTCTAGATATTTCCTGTCCCCTGGGCCAATATGCTTCTCCAGCATTGGATCTTTACTGGAGTCACATGCTGTGAATATTTCCCTGTCGTCAGGCTGGTAACTTTAACTTAGTGCTTTCCAATGGAAAACTTTGACACTTTAGTGTCCTATCAACGTCTGGTATAAATAGCCCCACCCCCGCAGCTTCCCTTCCGATTTCAACCGTCTCCAAACTGTTGGGATCACCTTGTGTTTCTTCATGTTTTTGCACATGCGTTTAGTATCGTGGGCTAGGATGTCATCTGTAGCCGAGAGGAAGTATCTTTTTTGGCCTTGTGCTACCTGCGGCTTGAAGAAGGTGTAAGAAGGGGATGGTCATAGGGACTGTCTTTACTGTCTCTACCCCCATCACTCGGAGGATATCTGCAAGATAGTCTGGGGTTTTCGTGGAAGACCTTGAAGGACCGTAATAGACGGCTCATATGTTGGCTTAATGAGGGCATGTACCTGGCTTCTGAGGTAGGTTCGGCCCGGGGGAGCCAGTCTTTGGGGAGAGCAGAGAAGTCTGCGGAACATCGCAGAGCGGCGTCGGCTGAACCTCCAGCGAAGAAGCATCGGACCTCATTGCCTGCGTCGCAGGTGAGGAAAGGCAGTATGTCTTCGTCGAGGCTGCAGCAGTCGAAGGGGGTGCGTAGCTCTTAGTTGTCCAAGCATGGTTGGTCGGACCAATCTAGGGGGTCTGGTGGTAGGTGCGCGAAGTCTACGATGTCGGAGAAAGTCCAGGCGAAGCCGAAGGAGTCTTCGTCGAAGTTCTCGTCGTCCAGGGACCATCAAAGGTCTTCGTCCAGCCGGCAGTCTTCGAAGCACCAGTCCGGTTCTTCTAAAAAAAACATCCGGGTCGTTGGTGAAATCGAAACCAGGGGACATGGTTCTGACGACGAGCTCATCGACGGTTGCTCCGTCGACGGTAGTGCTGCAGTCTACGGTCCTGTCTTCGATGATGGGGTCATTGGCGCCATCCACGACACTGATGGATAATGGTCTGATGCTGTTATCGTCCATGCAGATGAAATCGGAAGGGCTGTTGTTGACGAGTGGGGCCTGGTAGTCCGCCGCATTTGAGTCTATCCTTCCTGGGAAAATTTTGCAACAAGATCCAACAATGTTTTCTGTTTCTACAGAAGTGGTGGATGAACAGGAGCAGGCGTTTGACCCGTCGGCTCTGGGTCTGCAGAGTGTAAGGCCTTTGACGTCAAGTGGAATAGGGGCTGGGCTGCCCCGGTTATCCGCTGGTTAACCCACAATCTTTGCTGTTGTTGCAAGTGCTATCTACGCTTCAATCTTTGTTGGGACAGTTGGATGCCAGGTTACCCCCGCCTCCTCAGAGTCCGGCGGTGCCAGTGGTCGAGGTGTTGCCTGGTGAGGCTCCTAGGAAGTTTCCTCCGGCATGGTTGCCGTTGCCGGTGGGGTTGGGCCATCCACGATCTCATCCTGAAGACGAGGAGCTACCTGAATCACCTGAGAGTGTTCCGCGGGACACCCTTTCTACTATATCGTCGCCGACGAGAGAAGACGCGTGGGACACGGACGTGGAGCAGCCCCGTAGCCCGTCGCAACCCTCGCCTCCGGATGATATTGGGACGTTTCACGCCATGATGTCGAAAGCATGCCTGGAGTTTGGACTGGTGCCTGAAGGGGAACATAAGGACTGCTTCCTCTTTGACCATATAAGACAATCGGGGGAAGGCGGTCTTCTCCGTGCCGATTCTCGACCACGTGTGGCTGGAGGGCCTGTGCACGATGCACCATCAGTTTTCAGAACCGGCTGTGAAGGGTCTTCTTGAAAAGAAATTCAAGGCTCCGGAGTCTACCCCTAGATGCTTAGTATCAAAGCCCACCCCTAGATGCTTAGTATCGCAGCCCACACCCAAGTCTGTGGTGTCGGCGGCTGCCAGCCGGAAGGCAAGAAGCCAACATAAATGCGTTACGCCTCCGGACAGTGAGGCCAGGAGAAGCAGGATGCTTTTGGAAAGAAGGTCTTGACGGTCGGGGCTACGACGGTAAAGGCTGCAAATTCCTTGGTGATCATGGCCAGATATGATCGTGAAATGTGGCATCGGCTGACCCCAATTCTTGAACATCTCCTGGAGCAACACCGAAAGGAAGCAATGCTGTTGGTGCATGAGGGGGCAGGAGGCCTCCAACCACAGCATAAATATTGCTTTGGATCTGGTCGGAGTCAGGTTTTAAACAGATTAACAATGGAGTTGTGCTTCGGCGCCAGGCCTGTTTGAAGTGCACCTACTTGGCCGGAGGTACAATATAAGGTCATCGACATTCCCTGTGAGGGTGAACACTTGTTCGATGAGAAAATTAATGAAGCCCTAAAAGGAATGCAGGAGGATACGGAAACCGCTAAATTTTACAGAGTGGTCGCTCTTTTCGCTCCTTTTGGGCCTTCTGTGGTGCCTCAGGTAATGCCCAGTTTGCTTCCGTCACATATCGTGGTTACAGGCGTTCCAGCTACTCCTCTCAAGGGTATCAGTGGTCTGTCCAGTCGGCGCAAAAAGGCCGGGACTTCCAGGCTCAGCGAAAGAAGTTTGCAGTCCTCTGTGGCTAAAGGGAGGCAAACTAAACCTCAATAATGCTTGCCATATGGACAATCTGCTGGGGTGCAAGGTCGCCATCCACGTTGACGAGTGGAGAAAGATAACCACAGATCGCTGGGTGCTAGACACAGTGCGTCTTGGCCACTCGTTGGAGCTCCGGCGTCCTCCGGTCCCTATTCCGCCGGTGTATGTACTACAGCTGCATCTTCCAATCCTGCGGCAGGTGGTGGTTCTCATGCTAGAGAAAGGGGCGATAGAACCAGTTCCAGTGGCGGAGCGGGGACAGGGGGTTTACTCCCGGTACTTTGTTGTGAAAAAGCCCAATGGTAAGTGGAGGCCTATTCTGGATCTTCGGGCGTTGAAAAAGACTCTTCAACGCTTGAAGTTCAAGATGCTCACCCTTCAAGATGTCATCTGGTCGGTACAGCCGGGCGAGTTCCTGGCGTCGTTGGATCTGCAGGACGCCTATTTTCACATTCCTATGCGGCGGAGGCACCGCAAGTTCCTGGCTTTTGTGGTCGGAGAGGAGCACTATCAGTTTCGGGTCCTCCCGTTTGGCCTGAAGTCGTCCCCCCGGACGTTCACAAAGTGTCTGGCTCTGGTGGCGCCCTTCCTCCGAAGGGAAGGTCACAATGTCTACCCCTATCTGGACGATTGATTGGTAACGGGTTTGTCGCAGGGAAGGGCACGAGAGTCTCTCGTGGCAACCATGCTGCTTTTGCAATGGCTGGAATTCGCCGTCAACTTCGACAAATCATTTTTGACGCCGTCCAGGGAGTTGGTGTTTCTTGGGCCCAGTTTCTTACTTGGAAAAATCTGGTGAAGCCTTCCAGCGAGCGAGTGCAAAAGTTGCGGGCCAAAGCAAGTGAGTGGAAAGAGGGTGCAGCTTTATTGGTCCGAAGTTACATGTCGCTGTTGGGTGCCATGGCATCATGTATTCCTCTTCTGCCCAATTGCTGCCTCTTCATGAGGCTGGTGCAAGAGTCCCTTGCAGACAGATGGTCGCAGAGTCGAGGATTGTGGTCAGACAAGTTGGTGATCAACAAAAGCCTGTTGGACACCCTTCGCTGGTGGGCGTGCACGACCAATCTGGTGAGGGGAATGTCTTTGCTGCAGCCAGAGTTCCAGTTTACGATTGTGGCAGACGCATCCCGGATGGGGTGGGGGGCACACCTTGACAGCTCGCAGGTGCAGGGCCTGTGGTCTCGGGTGGAGACTATGTTCCACATCAATGTGCTCGAGTTGAGAGCGGTGTGCTGGGCCCAAAGTCGTTTCTTCTGCGCATCCGTGGATCAGTGGTGAGGGTGTTGACAGACAATACCACCACAATGTTTTATTTAAGAAAACCGGGGAGCACACATTCCCGGGTCCTGTCGAAGGAGGCGCAGGGCGTTTGGCATTGGGCTCTAGCTCAAGGGATCAGCATTGTCACTTTCCATCTGCCAGGAGTGCTGAATGTTCAAGCAGACGCGCTCAGCTGGGACGCCAGCCAGCTGCACAAGTGGAGGCTGCCGGAGCAGCAGGTCTTGAAGATCTTCAGGTGATGGGGGCAGCCTCCGTTGGATCTTTTTGCCTCGAGGGAAAACAAGCAGTGACTGAAGTTCGCCAGCAGAGGGACTCATCCCGAGTCCTTGGGGGACGCGTTTTCTTTCCCGTGGACGGGTCTCTTCGCGTATGCGTTTCCCCCATTCCCACTCATTCGGCGGACCATCCAGTGGATTCGGAGGTACAAGTGCCGAGTGATTCTGGTGGCCCCGTTCTGGGCCAGGAAGACTTGGTTCCCAGATCTCCTTCATATGGCAGTGGAAGAGCAGATTCGGTTGGGAGCAGCTCCGGATCTCCTGTCTCAGGAGGACGGCAAGGTGTGGCATCACAATCCGGCATCTCTCAGCCTGGCGTCGTGGCTCCTGACATTTAGGAATATCCCGAGATTGTTGATGGATTCTGGAGGCAGCAAGGGCGCCTTCCACAAATGTCTCGTATGGGCATACATGGACGAGATTCTGTGAATGGTGCAATTGTCATCCTGGGGTGAACCTTTGAATGTTTCTCCGGCTCAGGTTCTCCCGTACCAGTTGCACTTGGCGGAATGGGACTAGTGTTGTCATCCAATAAGGTGCATTTGGCGGCAATTTCTAGGTTCACGAGAAAGCGCCATGCAGCTCCTCTCTTCAGTGATCGCTTGGTGAAACATTTTCTGAAGGGGTTGTTTCTGACATTTCCTCCAGTGAAGATGTTTGCACCGGTGTGGAGCCTTAATGTGGTCCTTTCGGCTTTGATGAAGCCTCCTTTTGAACCTATGTTGACGGCTTCATTGAAGTTTCTCTCATGGAAGGTGGCTTTTCTATTCTAGTGGCAATTACCTCGGCCAGGCGGATGTCTGAATTGCAAGCACTGGTCATTGAAACTCCTTACCTGAGATTTGTGAAGGACAAGGTTCTCCTGGCCACTAAACCCGCACTTTATCCCGAAAGTGCCAACAGCATTTCACAAACTTGCCTCTATTGCTTTGCCCTTGTTTATGCATCCACGCCAGGGGAAAGGGCCCTGCATTCTCTGGGCGTTAAGAGGGCCCTAACGTTTTATCTGAATCGCACAATGGACTTCAGGAAGTCAAAGCAACTGTTTGTGGCGTATAGGCCGTCCAACAAGGGGCAGGCCATCTCCAAGCAAGGACTTTCCCAATGAGTTTCCTCTACAATTTCGTTTTGCCACACAAAAGCTGGAAAGCCTTTGAGGAGTGCTCCTAAGGCACATTCTACAAGGTCCACTGCCTCGTCAGCGGCTCTGGTCTGGGATACCACTGGTGGACATTTGACAGGCGGCCTGCTGGGCAGTACTGCATGCTTTCACCAGGCACTACTTTCTGGGGCAACAGCATGCAGAAGATGTGCAGGTTGGGCGTGCGGTCCTCCAACGCCTATTCCAATAAGGTAGGCCCCACAGCTTCAGGATTTTTTCTATGTGCTTTGTCACTTGATGGGTTTGTTGTCTCAAGTATGTGATTAAGTACTGTTGGTTGGTTTGCCTGTCACACACCGCCACTAATTGGTTGTACTGCTGTGTAATCTATTCACAGCATGTGAATCCATGAAAGATCCAATGCTGGAGAAAGGGAGTATTTTCTTTCCTGAAACTCCATTTCTCCAGCATTGATATCTTTCATGGATTCACATGCGCCCGCCGGCCACCCCTGCTGGCAGACCTAGGTATGGGTTAAAATTGGAAGGGAAGCCGCGGGGGTGGGGCTATTTATACCAGGCGTCCTATTGGTGGGGCCTAAAGCACCCAAAAAGGACGTTGATCGGACACTCAAGTTTTCCATAGGAAAACGCCAAGTTAAAATTACTGAGGTTTCCCAGCCTAACGATGGGGAAATATTCACAGCATGTGATTCCATGAAAGATACCAACGCTGGAGAAATGGAGTTACAGGTAAGAAACTACTCCCTTTCGCCTCACGAAAGGCCTCTGAAACCAGCCCCGAAGTTGGTTCGGACACTGCGCAAAAAAAGGCCCTCTTTCTCATGCTGAAAAACAGGCGGCGAAAGGCGCATCAGCATCCCCTAAACATATGGCGAAAATGCAAGAACTAATTAAGCAACATGTCCCTGCTACCCTGTTAAAGACAGTCACAGAAAAAATTGAAATCTTCAACGCCTTTGTCCTCCAACAGCTCTTAAGTTATGGATTCATCCTCCCGGTCGACACATTCTCAGGGGCTATGCATCACAATGATCAGGCACCCTCCCAAGCCACCCCTAACCTTTCAGCCTTCCCACCCTCCTGTGAGTAAACCCCTGAATAATTCAACATAATTATAAAAAGGATGTCCTACTTTGTTGACTTCATAGACAAGCATTCATGAAGAACTAATGTCCCTTAGAGACGCCTCACAGACAGGGGCAGCAAAACACCAACCCCCTGCCAAAAAGCCTTTTCTTGACACACAGCCAAGCAATTCCGCCCTAGGCCCCCCAAGCTTCACCTACCACAACCCCCCTCTCAGGACATGTATGGTGTGGATCTCTCAGGGTCGCAAGACCCTGGCTCTCAAGGGGACCTATACTGTGAGGACCAATGCTACATCTATGTCCTCCAGTCGCCTGACCACCAAGACCAGCCTGTAGCAGATTCACCTGTAGACAGTCCGCTCCAATACAATGGACTGCTGCTGAAAGCTGCCCAACACTTTACTATTGACACCCCAGAAGATAAGGGCTGTGTGGAGGACATTCTTGGCAACATGAAGTCTGCCTCTCAGTTTATCCCACTCTTATAGTCTATACAAAGACTTGTACAGCCCTCCTTACTTGCACACAACCTCATAACGGCGGTTAACCCTAGAATCGAAAAATTATTTAGGCCAGTGCCCACATACCCCCTGTATATTAGGGGTCTGCTAAAACCTGATTCGCTGGTCGTCGCCACTACCAGAAAGAGGGCTGGCACTCATCTGGCGTCGGTTGAAGCCCTGCCAGACAAAGAAAATAAAGAAATCTACACTTTCGGAAGGAAGGTTGCCTCCTCAGCGGGATATCAAGCTAGAATTGCAATTAACGCTACACTCCTAGCTAATTATGGCTGCCACAAGTGGGATGACTTGGAACACCAGGTTGAAGCGGTTCCAGAACCCCTAAGATCCCAACCCGATGGTCCCATCAGAGAGGGCAAGCATATATCAAACTGCATCCTCAAACATAATCTTGATGCAGCAGACTGCAGGCTGCATCATTGCAGAAGGCACACTCATCAAGCGCCACACCTGGCTCAGACAGTCTGGTTTTAAGTTAGAGACACAGCCCACCCTTATTAACATGTCGGGGGAACCTAATGTACTTTTCGGTAAGGCTGTTGAAAACGCCCTCAAGAGCTCAAAGGAGGAGTATGACACTCTTAAATCCCTCAGCAGATCAAAAAATGAACCCTACGTACAACAGGGCTCCTCAAACTCCAGAAGGTTTTGCGGTCAGGGTTCACAACGCTCTTCCGGATACACTCAAGGTGGACAGTCTTCCACTTGGGGCCCATTGCAAGGATAATAGATAACCTGGATGAGGCTCTACCCCTCCTAACAATTGACGCACCGCTGCTGGTCCCCTCCCTTTTCACCCCAGTAGGCGGTCGATTTACACATTTTACCCACGCTTGGGAGGGGAGAACGTCAGACAAGTGGGTGTTGACCACTGTGGCAGGCGGGTATTGCATTGAACTGTTATAAAAGCCACCCAACCGACCGCCAAAACACAGAAAAATGAAGCAGCGCATACTGTTAGAAGTAAATACACTGCTGGAAAAGGACGCCATAGAGATGACCCAATAACAAGGGTAAACAATGGTATTTATTCAACATACTTCCTTGTGTCAAGGAAGACCTTTCCATGCACCCAGTACTAGATCTGCGCCCTATGAACAGATATGTCCAACCTCAAAAGTTTCGCATGACCACGCTTCAAGAGGCGATTTCCCTCTTAAAACGGGGGCACTACATGGCAATATTGGATATGAAAGATGCATTCTTTCATATTTTAATCATTCCTGCGCATAGGAAATATCTCCGGTTCAAGATAGCGGGAGTCCATTACCAGTTCAAGGTACCCCCTTCGGCATTGCCTCAGTGCCAAGAGTATTGACAAAGATGCTTGTAGCAGTGGCAGCACACCTGCGCTGAGAGTCAGTCCCTGTATACCCTTATCTGGACGACTGGCTGATCACCAGGGAACCTTCTCAAATTTGCAAACGCAGCACACAAAAGACAACAGACCTTCTTTTCAATTTGGGCTTCTCCAACAACAAAAAGAAATCAAGTCTAGTCCCCAGCCAAGTAAAACAATTTCTGGGAGCAATTCTAAAGACATAAGAGGAGCTTGCTTTCCCGTCAGATGAGAGAGTACAAAACATACTTTTACTAAATAACTATGCAAAGCCTCATGCATTCACTTGGTTTCACACGCGTACCTGCGCTTGCCCCCTATGAAGGAATGGTCTCGGGCAAGTGATCAGTGGGACTATCTAGTGGTTGTTTTGCTCACCCTGTTACAGCCTCTTCGCTGGTGGTCCAGGGACAACCTGCTAAAAGGAAAACCCTTCTGTGTTCCACCAGCACAAGTGATCCTAACTACAGACGCCTCACTCGGCGGATGGGGTGTTCACTTCCTCCAGCACACAGCCCACAGCCAGTGGACACGCGCTACAGCCCAAAGACACATCAATTTCTGGCAGTTCTCAAGGCTCTTCCAAGCCTTTCAGCAAAATCTTACAGGTCAAACAGTGCAAGGTCTTACAGACAGCACCACTGCCATGTTCTACATAAACCAGCAGGGAGGAACACACTCTCAAAGTCTGTCCAAGCTATCTCAAAAAATATGGAAGTGGGCATTCAATCGAAACATGTTCCTAACCTCGCAACACGTTCCAGAGGAACTCGATGCTCTGGCAGACACTCTAAACAGATACCCTCTTCCAGAAAAACACAAGTGGCAACTCAACAAAGATCTACTAGAAGGAATATTCTCCCAATGGCGTCCTCCCCCATTAGATTTGTTCGCCACAAGCCTAAACGCGCAATGCCCAGACTTCGCGTCCAGGTTTCCCCAACCTGGATTAACTGGTCAGGGAAATTTGCTTGCGCTTTTACTCCAACACCACTCCTCAGCAGGATTGTGCAGAAGATGCACCAGGAACAAGTGACTCTAATCCTGGTTGCTCCTATGAGGGTGAGACAACCTTGGTTTCCACATCTGCTCAAACCGGCGATGTGCGATCCAATCAAGCTCCCGTGCCCATACAACATACTAACACAACACAAAGGAGCACCCCTCCACCCTCGGCCTCAATCTATGAACTTTGCAGCCTGGCTCCTAAAGTCATAGAACTTGGCCACTTAAATCATCCACAAAGGTGTATGGACTTCCAAAAGGAGGCACGGAAACTCAAAACCAGACACTGCTATTTTAACAAGTGGAAGAGATTTGGGATATGGTGCAGGTCACAAACCTTAAACCCAATAGTATGTTCACAAGCTAACATTCGACATTGCATGTTTTACCTACTAGACTCCAGCCTAATATTCAACTCTATCAAAATACACCTGCCAGCCTTGTCAGCTTTCACAGCTTCACAAAACAAAGTGTCCAGGTGGAAGGTTCCTGTCATTAAAGCATTTGTGGAAGGGGTAAAGAGCCTATACCTTCCAATCTCTAACTCTCCACTGGGTTGGGATCTTAGTGTTGTGCTTTCCAAACTCATGGATCTGCCCTTTTAGCCTATGCACAAAGCCAGCCTAAAGTATTTGACATACAAAATTGCATTCCTAGTAGCCGTCACCTCTATAAAGCGAGTCAGTGAGCTACAAGCTTTTTCCGTACAAGACCCTTTCTTCATAATCCACAAAGGCAAGGTTGTCTTCAGAACACATCCTAGGTTTCCATCTAAGTTAATTTCAAAGTTCCATGTTAATCAATCCATAGAACGTCCTACCTTCTTTCAAAATCCATCCAACTCAGCTGAAAGAAGCCTCCATACACTTGATGGGCGGTCTTGTACTATGTGAACAAAACTAAACTCCTAAGGAAAACAGACCAGCTCTTTGTTTCCATAGCACCTGGGAGGGAGGGCGATCACATATCAAAAAACGCCAAATGGATAGTCAAGTGCATACAGCCCCTGATATTCCCTATCCCAAAGAGTTTTACCTTTCACTCCCAGGGCTCACTCTACCAAAGGTACCAGAGCTACCTTAGCCTTCATTGTAAATGTCCCTCTAGACACCATTTGCAAAGCTGCTACATGGAGTTCCATTCATACTTTCACACAGCGTTATTGCATTGACACTCGCTCTAAGGCAGATTCACAGGTGGGACAAGCGGTTCTAAAACATCTATTTGCTGCTGTACCTTCTCACATCCCACCTCCTTCTCCTGATACAGATTGCTAATCTTTGCAGAGCATGTGATCTAAGCAGATCCACAAGCCTCAGAAAGCGATACATTAATCACCGTAATCGGATTTCTGATGCTTGTATCTGCTTAGATTTGCATGCACCCACCCTTCCTCCCCTACTGGAGTCAAAGGTGCGTAGATGTTTTCTGGTTTATCACTGTTTATGCTTTATGACAGTTTCTGATTTATCACATCTGTACTCGCTCTACACTTCATGCAACCTCATGTCAGAAACAAACTCTGAGGGACCTTGCCGTGTGAAGGACCATGGGTACTGTAAGTGATTTCAATCCGGCACACACCTAAGTTACGCCCAGCATGTAGTGCGCAAATGAAACCCTTATTTATTTTTATCTCCAAGTTCAATATTCTGAACGATATACCACTCATATCGCACCCTTCGACTGAGACCCCCGGGGTCACACTGAGCCAGGAATCAGGCTGGTTAGAAAAGGTAAATATTTATGTATTTTAAAATATAAATCACAATATATTTTAATAGGAAACAACAATCACCAATGGGTGACAGAACACTGAATAATATTTGTAATGCACTATGAATCAAGGAATTAGCATAAAACAAAAACAGCATAGAATATAATACTCTTGTGTTGGTTTAGATCAGATGGCACTATGGTTAGAGGTTCCCCCTGAGACACCCCTCAACCGCCCAATAGGCAATTAAATAGATGTGAGGAGAGAGCAGGTATTCAGAAATAGCACAAATCAAACTGAATATCAGTCCCACCATCATGCAGACTCAGGGTACAAACACCAGAGAAAAACAGAATTGACTTTTCAACTGTCAGTATGGCTTTGAAATTGTCTTTGGAATTGACTGAGCAAAAACACCAAATGTGGTCAAAATACTTAAATTATTAGAAATTCCTATGGGAGCCGCTTTGAATAGTTGTACACAATAACAAACAATAATTTAGTCAAAAGAAAACATTTGAAAGCTCAAAGTCCAAGTGGGAAATAATTTAAAGCTAATTCACACTGGTAAAACCTTTCAGAATTTCAAATCGCGGCAAACTTTCCTTGCACGATTTTTGCTACAACGGGTTAATCGCCCTGTTTTGCACTGCCCTGGGTTCTATGGATAGCTAAGGATGTTAGGTACAAGTAGGAGTTGAAATTTCGCTTCTATCATAAAAACGGAGGGAGTTAGAGAGGTTTTAGTAAGAGTCTTTTTTTTGTAAAATAGGCACGAGAATAGAAATTAGAAAATGACAGATGGGTTTCATTACACTATATTATGACTATGAAAAAGCGAATGCCAAAGATGGATCTTACAGTCACGTGATCAGCGTAACCCGCCTGTGGATGCTCTACTTCTTCCTGGGATTTACTTTTCTTAATCAAATCAATAAAAAGTTAGGGTTGAATAACACAGATGAGAAAAGAGTCAGCACAAAGATAGTTCTGGCAATACTATGAATCTAAATTAAAGATGGGATGGGTTTGAGATTGGGATCATACAATGCAGATATAAGGCAGGGTCACTCCCGCTGTGCAGGGAGGCGATGCAGCTCTGGTTCTGGGCCATCCAGCAGGAAATTTCGATCTAGGCAGTTCATCTGGCTGGAGACGAAAACGCGGCGGCGGACGCTCTGATCAGGCAGAGCATGGTCTCTCACGAGTGGGAGGTGGCTCAGGAAGTTCTTTGCCCTTCGGGGAAACCCGCAATTGGATCTTTTTGCCACCAGTGTCAACCGGAAGTGCGAAAGATTCTGCTCGTGGGAATTTCCTCCAAGAGGAGCCTTAGGGGACGTGTTCATAGTGGAGTGGTCCTTCCCAGTGCTGTACGCGTTCCCTCCAGTTCCCGTCATTCCTCAGGTGTTGCGAAGGTTCGGTTCCCGGATGATCCTCATTGCTTCGGCATGGGCCAGGAGAGCGTGATACCCGGACCTTCTAGACATGTCCATCTACCCTCCACGTCGTCTTCCCTACCAAGACGATCTGTTCTCATGGGAGGGGGGTCGAGTTCTCCTTCCAGAGGTCAAGTCTCTCAGCTTTCATGCTTGGTATCTGAACGGCTGAGATATAAGGATTGGGACCTCCCTGAAGACGTGGTGGAGGTGTTGCTTTCGGCCAGAAGGCCCGCAACGAAATCCCTGTACCGTTGCCGTTGGAAGAAGTTCTGCGACTGGTGCAGGGTACAGAATGTGGATCCGTTCCAATGTTCCATTCCTTTGGTTTTGTCTTTTTTGCTTTCTTTAGCCCACAAGGGCCTCCATGTAGGTACCATTAAGGGTTACCTGGCGGCGCTGTCCATATTTAAGAGCTTGTCTGAGGAATGTTCTTATTTCAAAATTCCTTTGATTTCTCAGTTCTTGAAAGGGTTAACTCATGTGTTTCCATCGTCGCCTTTCCAGGTGCCGCCATGGGATTTTAATTTGGTTTTGAAGTTTCTGATGGGAGCTCCGTTTGAGCCCTTACATTCTTGTCCATTGAGATTTTTCGTCTTTTAAAACTGTATTTTCGAATGGATTGTGTCCTCCCACGTATTCCTCATCTTATGATAATTCGTTATCTCCAGCTTTGCTGCTTCGGAAAAATGTTTTCTCGGCAGAGGGCACTGTGCTCGAGGTTGCAGCGTCGACTGTCCCTTGACGGGCTCCGTACTCTGTCGACGTCACTGATGGTATAAATAGCTCGAGCCGCGCCCGTTGCTTCAGTTCTGTTTTTCCGATCGCTTCGCTATTGAGAAAGGCGCGCTTCAAGTTTTTCTGAGAGAAAATGTCGTCTTCTTCTACACCTTCGACACCCAAGACTGGGTTTAAGAAGTGCATCGATTGTGGATCGAAAATGTCGATTACGGATCCTCACCGAGTTTGTCTCTGGTGCCTCGGTTCAAGTCATCGAACCGACTGTGGCTCCTGTCAGTCTATGACAGAGAAGGCCCTTCGTGAGAGGAGAGGTAAACTGTCGGTGGGGAGGGAAGCTTCTAAAGCTAAGGCTGTGTCCAAAAAACATAAAAAATTGACCGATTCGAAGGAGTCGTATCGTCGTAAACATTCCAAGAGATCTCGATCTCGTAGCAGGTCGAGACGCTCATCATCTTCCTCGTCTAAAAAAGTGTAGAGGAGATATGGGTCTCCTTCATCATCTTCCGAGTCATTGACTGAAGAAATTCGATGTCCGACAAAATCGGATTCCCCCAGAAAATGGGAGGAATTTCGAAAAAAGATGATGGAGGTATTCGAGAATGCGGCCTGACCCCCTCGAATAAACCTCAGAAGAGCCATACCCCTAAAGTCGCTCCATTGGAAGACAAAGGGAAGTCGAAAACTACTATGGTTAAAGCCAGTAGTGTCGAGGATACTCGAAAAACTCGAGTCGACGACAAGTCATCGAAGACTCTTAGAGAGTCGAGTACCTCTCCGGTGCCACATAAAAAACATAAGTCGTCGAAGCCTTCCACGACTTCGTCGACGCCATCGGCGTCGATCGCTTCGGCATCAAAGCCAAAAGCGTCTTCGACGCCTGTGCCGAAATCCTCATCAAGTCATCGAAGATTCCTTAGACATCTTCGAAGGATTTTTCTATTCCTTCGACAAATATTATGGAGGAAGAGAGGAGATTTACTCCTTTACCCAGATCTGACTTTCTTAAGTCTATGTCCTCAATTTATGAGGAATCTGCCTCAGAGGATGAGGAAATCTCTCCTTTTGGAGTTCAATATGGCTCAAAGCAAGTTCCAGAGGAACTTATAGATCCAGAGTCTAAAATGAGAGACCTGAGGGATACTTTGCATTCTGCTAGTGGCATTGACACGTCACTAGAATTAGAATTTGCCAGGCCTGATCCTGCAGAACATGCAGACTCAGGGTACAGGAGTCTTATGACTAGAGTAATTGAATATATGGGTTGGGTTAACACTTCACCCGTTTTTGAACAGGATGATATGACAGACATAATTGTCAGAGGTCCTCAAAAAGATCCAGTTCTCCCTTTCCATAGGGCTCTTCAGAGGACAGTGGAAAAAAACTGTGAAAATCCGGAAAGTATTGCTGCTGCAAACAGTAATTTTCCCAGGAAATACAGACCAGCTAGTTCTGATCCTGAATACTTAAACAGACATCCGACTCCAGAAAGTCTAGTTGTTCAGGCAGCATCTACATCAAAACAAACAGCATATTCCACTATCCCTCCGGATAGAGAGGATAAAATAATTGACGCTTGGGCCCGTAAAGTTTTCACTTCAGGCAGCATGGCCCTTAAATCAACCAATGTCACCTGTACCCTGACCAGGGTCACCCATACCCTGTGGGACTGTATTTCGTCGGCGATGATCATATTCCGGAAGGCGTGGAAAGGGAAGGCTTCCTGAATATAGTCAAAGACGGGAAGGAAGCAATGGGGGAATGTCTCCAGTCTGGACTGGATACTGTTGATATCATCAGCAGATCCATGGCTGCAAGCACAGTTCTACGCAGATTTGCGTGGTTGAGAAAGTCGGGGTTTGCACCAGATGTGCAGGCCAGACTTCTCAACATGCCCTTTGATGGCTCGAGGCTGTTTGTCAGTAAGGCTGATGAAAGCCTAGAAAAACTCCAGACCTCAAAAGCAGCAGCTAAATCTCTTAGTGCCTCCATGCGCCAGCCTCAGAAACCCTATTCCGGCTCATCTTCCTGGAGGGTACTACTCTTTTGGTAGAGGAAGCGGACAGGCTTTTCAAAGAGGTAAAGGAAATGTCCCTCGTGGAGCACGAGGAAGAGGTGCGAAACCAGCCTCAGGAGTGGCATCTTTGCCCTCAGCCGCTCCTGCAGCCGCCTCCAAATCACTCTGAGACCTTGTTACACAAAACCCCAGTGGGAAGCAGGTTCTCTCAGCATCTGAAGGAATGGCGGGGCATTACCTCAGATGCTTGGGCACTGGAAACAGTAGCTCAAGGTTACTTTCTCCCCTTTCAAAAAAGGCCTCAGAATCATCTACCGGGGGCCAACTCCGTCAAAATTCCAGACCCGCTCCTGTTGCAGGATATTTTAACCCCGCTAGAGAAAGCTGCTATAGAACAGGTACCTGTAGCGGAGAGGAACAGGGGTTGGTACTCCCCATATTTTCTCATCCCAAAAAAGGGCGGAGGATTAAGACCCATCTTGGACTTGAGAAACTTGAACAAGTTCTTCAGGAATGACAAGTTCAAGATGGTGACCCTTTCTCAGATCCTTCAGGCTCTACAACTCCAAGACTGGTTGGTATCATTGGACCTTCAGGATGCTTACTTTCATGTGCCAATCCATCCCAAGCACAGAAAGTACCTGAGGTTCGCGATTGGCAACTCTCATTATCAGTTTTGAGTTCTGCCATTCGGGTTGACCTCCGCCCGAGGGTTTTCACCAAGCTGATGGCGGTAGTGGCAGCGAGTCTCAGGAGAGGGGGGATTCACGTCTACCCCTACCTGGACGACTGGTTGATCAGAGTACGTTCTCCCAAACGAGCTCAGGAACATCTTTCGATCACCTGCCACTTCCTTCACAAATTGGGCTTCTCCCTCAATTTCAAGAAGTCCCACATGATACCATCCCAAAAGCTCCAGTTTATCGGAGCAGTCTTGGATACTTCCTCGGGAAAAGCCTCGCCTCCCGAGGTGAGAGCTCTCCACATTCTGCAGATGGTGACAAAGTTCCAGAATGCCCAACATCTACCGACCTTTGATTTTCTGAGGTTGCTCGGCCTCATGGCATCCTGCATTTTCCTAGTGCCAGAAGCCAGATTGAGAATGAGATCCCTTCAGTGGGCACTCAGAACTCAGTGGTCCTAGTTCTCAGGGAATATGTCAGATCTTCTGCAAGTCCCGAGCGCAGTTGCTCAGGATTTTATATGGTGGGCTTGCAACGACAATATCCTCAAAGGAGAATATTTTTGGCAACCGTGGCCGGAGATAACAGTAGTGACGGACGTCTCACTCACGGGGTGGGGAGCACACACCAACGATCTGACAATCAGCAGTCGTTGGTCTCCATCGGAGTCCAAACTACACATCAACCTATTGGAGCTGAGGGCAATCAGACTAGCGCTGAAGGCCTTTCTGCCCTCTGTACAGGGGAAAAAATGTTCTGATAATGACGGACAACACAGTGGCCATGTATTATCTCAACAAGAGAGGAGGTGTAGGGTCACTACCACTGTCTAGAGAGGCAATGCAGCTCTGGTTCTGGGCAATATGAGAAGTAATCTCTCTATCTGCAATTCACCTAGCCGGAGAGCAGAACACGGCAGTAGACACTCTGAGCAGGCAGAGCACAATCTCCCACGAGTGGGAGCTAGCTCAGGAAGTCCTTCTGGAGATCTTCACCCTTTGGGGAACCCCTCAAGTGGATCTGTTCACCACCGCCATCAACCGGAAGTGCGATCAGTACTGCTCAAGGGAATTTCCTCAGAGAGGAGCTCTGGGAGACGCATTCGTAGTGGAGTGGAAGTTTCCACTGCTGTACGCGTTTCCTCCAGTCCCCGTGATTCCTCAGGTAATCAGGAGGGTGAGAAAGTTCAGGAAAACCATGATCCTAATTGACCCGGATTGGACCAGGAGGACGTGGTACCCGGACCTTCTAGACATGTCCATCTGCCCTCCAATATGTCTTCCGCAAAGAGAGGATCTTCTCTAGCAAGAGGAAGGTCGGGTTCTCCATCCAGAGGTCAAGACACTCAACCTTCACGCATGGTTTCTGAGAGGTTGAGATACAAGGATTGGGATCTTCCGGATGATGTAATGGAGATGTTGCTTTCGGCCAGAAGGCCAGCAACAAAGTCTTTGTACTGATGTCGCTGGAATAAGTTCAGTAACTGGTGCAAGGATAAGGATGTGGACCCTTTTCAATGTGGCACCCCAATGGTGCTTTCTTTTCTATTGCATCTAGCCAATCTGGGGCTCCAGATAGAAAACAATTAAAGGCTATCTTGCTGCGCTGTCCATTTTCAAACGCCCCTCGGAAGAGGTTTCATACTTCAAAATTCCATTAATAATACAATTCCTAAAAGGAGTTACTAACGTATACCCTCCAGTACCTTTTCATGTCCCAGCTTGGGATTTAAATTTGGTACTTAAGTTTCTGACTTGTATACCTTTTGAGCCTCTACACTCCTGTCCATTGAGGCTTCTAACATTAAAGACTGTTGTCCTTGTGGCCTTATCAGCCCGCAGGGTTAGTGAACTTCAGGCTCTCTCATGCAAACCTCCATCCACTATTTTTTATAAGGACAAGGTAGTTCTCAAAGTTAAACTTTCCTTTTTACCAAAAGTGGTTTCCGACTTCCATTTGTCACAAAAAATAATATTACCAACTTTCTATCCTCCTCCTCATTTGGGCAAAGAAGAGGAGAGACTACATAGACTAGACCCCAAGAGGGCTCTTAGTTTCTATATTTCAAGGATGTCAAAGTTACGCCAAGATGACCAGCTTTTTGTGGGTTATACTGGTCATAAACTGGGTTTATCAGTGACAAAACAGACCATAACCCGCTGGATCATTGTAGCTATACTGGAATGCTACAAATTAGCGGCAAAAGACCCACCAGATGGGCTTCGAGCCCATTCTACAAGGGGAATGGCTACTTCTGTGGCTCTAAAGAGGGGAGTTCCTGCAGCAGACATTTGTTCAGCTGCAACTCGGAAATCAATGCATACTTCCATCAAGCATTACTGTTTAGAAACTGCTTCCTCTAATGAGGGGCTGTTTGCCAAGGCGGTACTTCACTCAGTCCATGAAAACAGTATTTAGTACTCCCACCTCCAAAATTGACACTGCTATGGGAGTCTATCATAAGATGAGGAATACGTGGGAGGAAACAATCCATTCGAAGAACAAGTTACTTACCAACTGTAACGTTCTATCGACTGGATGTTCTTGCCATGTATTCTTCATCGACCCTCCCATCCTACCCCGCAGTACAGTTTGTTTTCTTACACTTTCCTCTCATGAAGAGTGCATCAGTCATGAGGCACGCCTGGGAGTTCCTCCTATAATTTCATCGAAAAAACAGAACTGATGCAACGGGCTCGGCTCGAGCTATTTATACCATCAGTGACGTCGACAGAGTACGGAGCCCGTCGAGGGACAGTTGACGCCGCAACCTCGAGCACAGCGCCCTCTGGCGAGAATTATTTTTCCGAAGCAGCAAAGCTGGAGATAACGAATTATCATAAGATGAGGAATACGTGGGAGGAATATCCAGTCGAAAGAACGTTACAGTTGGTAAGTAACTTGTTTTTTAGTTCCGGTTGCTTCTGCACGCAGAGTGAGTGAGTTGCAGGCACTTTCCGCCAAACCACCCTTCACTATGTTGCCCAAGGACAGGGTTGTCCTTAGGGTACGGCCTTCCTTTCTTCCGAAGGTTGTGTCGGAATTCCATCTGAGCCAGAAGGTAATTCTTCCGGCATTCTATCGTCCTCCACATCCTGGTAAGGAAGAGGAGAGGCTCCATAGGTTGGATCCTAGGAAAGCTTTGAGTTTCTATCTCTCACGGATGTCCTGGGTCAGAGTGGACGATCAGCTCTTTATTGGTTACGCTGGAAGGCGTTTAGGTCAGACTGTTTCTGCAGACCTTGTCTAGATGGATCATTTTGACGATCTCTGAATGTTATTGGTTGGTGGGGAAGGACCCTCCTGTAGGTTTACGGGCCCATTCTACTAGGGGTATGGCTGTCTCCACTGCACTACAGAGGGGTTTTCCGATTCGCAATATTTGCGAAGCGGCCACATGGGCCTCTGTCCATACTTTTGTGAAACATTATTCCCTGGACTCTATCCATGGGCAAGATTTGGCCTTTGGCAAGGCAGTCCTCTATTCTGCAATTTGATTGCGCATTCTAAAATGTCAATTTTTTTCCCCCATCTCCTTATGTTGGTACTGCTTTGGGAGTGGGAGTCTGTCAAAGATGTGGAATACGTCGGAGGACACAATCCCCTCGAAGAATTAGTTACTTTCTTACCTGGTAACGTTCTTTCGATGGGATGTTCCTCTGACGTATTTCACATCGTACCCTCCCTACCTTCCCCTCTACAGAATTCTTATGCGATTGCAGCTTCCGTTTCCGCAAGGCTTTCTGTAGTCATACTGGCAGAAGATTGGTGCCACACGTTCTGGGGGGAAAAAACTACAACTGAGGCTACGGGCGTTGTGCGTCCTACTTATAACATCCAGTGACGTCGACCGTCGGAGGAGGTCCTCGAGGCAGCGTATCTACGTAATCGACGCAGGACGCCTATGCCGAAAATGTTTCCCGAAGTAGCACAGCTGTGGTAATTGCTGTCAAAGATGTGGAATACGTCGGAGGAACATCCCATCGAAAGAACATTACCAGGTAAGAAAGTAACTAGTTTGTCTCTATCCGTGAGTTCAGTTATTCATAAATTGGCTTTTCGTATGTGGTTAGCAGTCCAGCTAATACGGTTACCCGCGTAGTTCGGGTACAGCCCGCTGCAGTTATAGAAGGGCCTTTTTTTCTTAAGGCAAGAAATGCTTAATGCTGGAATCAAATGGTTGCTAAAGCAATTCGGCTAAGTTCATAATTCCAATGTATTGATCACAAAAAAAAAGAAAAATGGTCAGTTCAGGAATTGCCTGTTTCCCGGGTATAGTTCCCAGGTATATCTCCATTTGTTCTGCTATTCAGAAGTGTGAGGTCCCAATCCCTCAAAAACTGGGCCCATTAAGCACCCTTCTGATTCCCTGTTTTTTTAGCATCAAACATTTATTTGTAATGTTTCTATAGGAAGCACAGTCTTGGGCATCTGGTGCATCGTGTATTAAAATCCCACCCATAAGGATCATCTGATTTTCTGAATGCTCGCACCAAGTGGAGATAGTATCCTCTAGGACTACATGAATGTTCTCCATGCGTGCAGTATCTGGGGGGCGGGATGTGTAGATTTACAATCAAAATATTACATCTATCTCCAGGCTCAAGAAAGCATAGCTCAACTGCCTGGACAAAGTCTGTGATCGAGAATTGATCAAGGGAGCAGGGCTCAATTTCCTGTCTTTCCCTGATGATCAGCCCCCCATGTGGTCGACCCTATGTGACTCCATTTGCTTTGATTTGATGTAAGTGTTATCCCTCTATACACATTGTAGACTCCAGGTATGGTTCCTGGAGGAGGAAGAAGTCATAATTAGCAAGCAGGGGTACTGAACCCTCCCCGATAATAATGTGGCCGTGGCCCCTTGTATTCCAGCTTTCTATTCCGTAACTTTGTTCCCCTTCTTTCAAATGGCTCTTTATCATAGTCATATATCTATTTGCCGGGGACCAGTTGTTTCTCACCCTCTTCTGCAATTAAACCTTCAGAGAGGACGGGACACCATGACCCCCAAAATGTTTTCCTGTAGAACACTGGGGGAGAGTAAACCACACTTGTTCCTTATTTGAAATATTGGGGCCCTTCTCAGTATTAGAGGACTTTGTAGGCAAATCACAGCAGACTGTCAATTTAAAACCCAAGCTGTGCAATTCATCACCACACATGCACAGTAGGGAAACCACCATTGTTGAGGAAAATGTAATCAATGCCCAATTTGTTGCGCTATCCCATTTAGGGAACTCAATTTGAACCATATCTCTGCTTCTAATCATAAAGAGTCTAGGAATAGTCGACCACGTGTAGTAGCAGAAAGCGGTTAATAAAAGGGCTATTTGTCATAGGGGACAGTTCTTCAAGCTTCACCACGGAACCAAAATGTTGCTTCTCCTCTGGTACTTTGGTCAAGATGCAGGCTGGGGTAGGCCACTCCTTCAGTTGAGATGCTTAGAAATTGGCCCTGCAGCCTTAGTATCCCCATTATCACTGGTTACCCGGTGATCATTTGTACTAAAAAAAATCAGGAGCTGAGTGGTACAGCACTTCTACTTCAGGCCTTTGCCAGACAGGATAGTCAAAATAATTTTGTATGTCTTCATGTTTCATAGTTCCTGTTAGGAAAGATTTCCATTTGTGTGTAATTTTCCCTCCAGTTGTGAACACCCCAACTTGGTGCTGTTGTCTGACCATCCAAGCCTGACCTTGCCAGTGGAGCACAGCCTTCTACTGCACTCTGCTGGGTTTTCGCTCACTTTGTTATGGGGAAACTGACATGCCCTTAAAGACGGTCAGTACTGGGAGACTTTGTTTTGTGGGTTACATTGACCCACTCAGCAGAATTCCCATACATAACCAATCTGCGCTTCTGCAGTCAATAGCAAAATGGCTGCGCTGGCTCCTTGGAGCACCATTGCATCGAAACTGAATTTGGCAGCGACAAAAGGATGGCTGCACCATCTTGCCAAAAACCCATTGGGCGAGTTGGAACAGGGAGCACACAGAGAAAGGTGCCAGGGTGTGTTCGTGTGTGCACCAAAAGAAGCGAATGGAGAAAAAAAACAGTACTGCTCTGCTGTTTACAAAAAGTTCTCATTGAAAAGGAAATATTTTAAAATAAAAAGGATGCTGCCCTGATGCTCTTTTCAACTATTCCATATCCCATTGCTTTTTATCAATAAGGCCCTTCCATGCCCATCCATATTCGCATTGTGCTTCACCAGAAGAGAGCATTATCCCTGAATGACAGGCTAATGTCAAGCCAAATCTGGGAAATCTAAGAAACTACACTTTCAGCCATGCGAGAAAACGCTTAACTTTTGGGTTATAAAATGCCAAACAAAGCTTTAAAGAAATCATAACTCTATGGGTATGTGTCAATTTCAGTGAACCTGTGGCTTGAACAAACTTCTGTATAAAAGAAACTGAATAGGGCTGCAAAATAATATTGGGAAGCCAGGTGGAAGAAAGAAATACTGAATTTAAAAGAGAAATCCTAACAGCTTTCACCATGTGTCAAAATGGGCTTTTGTAAACCAAAAGAAAATGCCTGCTTTAAAAGTACAATGTTGAATAAAAACTTGTCTTAACTATTTTGTTAAGAAACTTTGAAGACTTTTATCTTTGCAACAGGACTTCTCAGGAATGTAAAAAGTTAACAGTGTAAATGTAATTTTGTGGTTTTTAATTTAAGATGTCGTAGCCCTCACTGCCATATTGGGAACAGAAATGGCAGAGAATTGCATATTCTAAGGAAAGTGTACATGATGTCACTTTGAAATTCAATACTGATATGCCTAATAAACTATACAAATATATAAAGTTATAGAATTTTAGGCCTAATGTTTTTTTACTGAAAACAATGAAAAAGTGTTAAGCCGGACAAAAAAAAGTCTTACAAACTGCAGAGTTGGACTGGCACGCTCTGCGTAAAATATGTAATCTGCCTATGAAATTTGTTAAGATGCCACAAATGTAAAAATGGGCCATTTCTGTCAAAACTGGGTTGTGGAAACATTTACTGTGGGAGGTTCTGGACATAGTAAGCCCACATAATAAAGCTGGTGTCATGTCTCTAAAAGTCCAATCAGCTGATAAGGAGGGTGGTAATGATCACCCCTGTCCAATCCAGTTGTTAGGGGTGTACCCAGCCTAAGCCTGCCCTACCATATTCTATGATGTCACTTGCTTTTATACAAAGGGTTGGAGCTCACAGACACTCTCTCCTGAATTTCCAGCGCCTGCGTTCCTGATATTCTACATTCATCTTGCCAGATTCCAGACTCCACTCCATGGCCAAAGCATAGCTGACTCTATCCCAGCAAAGCCTTGAACTAAAAACCCCATTAAAAAAGGGAAAAAGCTGTAGTTCTCTTTTGGGGGAGCATCCTGAGACCAGACAAGCTTTTTGCCCACTAACCGCATGCCCGATGTACCTCTGCCATCCAGCTGTACCACTACCTGCATCCAACTGTACCTTTACCATCCAGTGACCAGACAGGCCTAGCTGTGGTTCTGCCAGGAGAGTCCGGCGGCCGTCGTGTGGTGACCAGAACCCAGTTGACTGTTCCAAAATCCCAAGCTCAAGCGTGGACTGTGAGTATCTCCCCATCCCATAGAAACACATAGCCTACCCATCTTGATCCTTTGTCTTGTTCCACTCTCCCAGTAACGCTATCCATACTCTGTTAACTTGGCTAAAACGGTTAGAATTCTCTGTGCACCCCGTCCTTGTTTTTCAAGTGTTAGCGCAATTCTGTCATTCATCCCATCTTGTAACTACTTAGCGATATTTGGAATAATTTAAACCCACATAAAGTTGAACGCGGGGGTGACAAGGTTGACGTCACAAATCATCCTTGGATCGTACCGTGTCTTTCTTTAACTATCTAGCCTTGATAATCTAGTTTAAGTAAAACTTGTTTTTCTTTCCAAACCAATTTCCTATTTTTCACAGCTTTATTTTATCAAAACCGAACCTCCTTTTATCTTGCAAATCTCATCCAGTTCTTTAGCTATAGACATCCTATTACCTTTATATTGTCCCTGTGATGTGAATCTATCCCCCAGCCCAAAAACCGCATTGCCTTGTGATTGCTAGGGTTTATACATTACTGCTATTGTGAGAAATCATATTTGCCTCATAGATTTAACCGCACATTAATTATTTATTTGTCAATTTCTGAGTGTCATTTTAGGCCATTGCAAAGAGTTTACTTCTTATTTTGTGAGTTAAGGTCGGATTTTGATTCTGTTTGCTGCCGCATATCCTGACTACCGGCTGCTTCTTTCTATCCACTCAGAATTAGATTAATTGTGGGTAGAGGGAACATTGCAGGGGGAATCCTTAACGCTGGTGCTATCTATCCAATTGAAAAAGTGCTCCTATTCATTTTTGCTTTGGATATGTTCTTGTAGAAGTTTAACCATGTGTATTTCAGTAGTTTTCATTGTAATTATCATCCCATTGGTGATTGTGAAGACATATTGCATTCCAATCCAACCGGCCTGGTTCATGGTCCATTGTGACCCGGGGTATTTGTAAAAGGCGGTGTGAGGCGGGTTGTGTGCCATCTCAAATTGAATTCATGGAAAATAAAGAGAAAGCATTCCAATTGTGCGCTACATCCTAGGCTAAGACTAAGGTGTGTCACCCGATTGAAATCGTTAAGTTTCCCTTAGCCTTTCACTCTGTTGCAAGTTCTTTGCAACATGTTACCAGAGCACAAAGTACCCTACATTACAGTAGAAGTACAGATGTGCCTTGTACAGAACTGGTGGCAGCTGTTATTTTTCATATATGTTAACCCTTTCTTTCGGTCCATATTGTGTTTACCGCGTTTGGCACAGGACAGTGGCTTGTCCCCAAAATGGCCATTCCATGAGGTCTTTTGTTCATTCCTTTGGCCATCTTGTCCCTTTCCCTACCCCAGGTCGAGCAGAAAACCCTTATTTGGTCCACATGACGTCCCCCGCGCAAATCGAAGCTTTCGCTGGTGTCTGGCATGCCTTGTGCGTGTGCCACTAGGATGTGGGCTGGACTGTCTAGTTCCAATACACATCCTGGGTGCAAGAGTGTATGGTGTGCTGGGAATGACTGGGACCACCAAGGTCCGTGATTGGTCCATGTCTGGCATGGCTGTATGTCAGCAGATCTCTCATTGGAGCCTCTTCGTTTTGGCGCAAAGGAGATTCTGGATAAGAGAAGGGGCCAAACACCCATACCAGGTCAATCTATCGAGTTCACACCAAGCTTAGGATAGGTGCCAAGTATCCTGAAAACAAGAAGCTGAGTCGACGAAACGCTGGTGACCCGCTGGAGGGTTTGGCATCCTAAGCCTGCTGTTGTCCCGCAGGACCCCCTGCTTCTGATCGAAAGTAGGTGTTCAAAGGCGCTTCGACCCATTTGAATAGTAGCACCAACTATTCACGGCACCTCAACCTTAAACTGAAAGCAAGCCTTCTCAGAAGTTTTCCTGGGCCAACCAGTGAACTGACACACAGGACCTTTACTCTGGAACCGCTGCCGTCTCGAGTTGACACTTGAAACTTTGGCGATCGCAAGCATGTGCTATAAGGCACTCTCCAGCTGAGTTTCGTACACCTAGGCTCCCTAGGTCTGGAATTGGGAGAGTACACCTGAACCAGAGTGCACGCGGTCACTGTGTCGTCCTGCCGTGGTGACTAACTTCGAGGGTGCGCTGCTGCAATACCTCCCTGTGTCCTGACACGAGCTGCAGTGGATTTGAGCTGATCCCTCCATCAGGGACAGAGAAATCCCCAATGACCCGCCACAGAATCATCCCTGGAACTCAGCCGCTGAAAGCCGCAGAACCGCACAATTGCAGCATTTGACCCGCAACCGAAGTGGAAGTTTGGTCCGGAGGGTGTCTTGGGTCGGTAAGTACTTGTAACCTTTACCAGTGGCCCCTGGCGCATCCATCCATTTTTACGCACGAGTGTCCCCTGAAGGCCCCTCACCTTTATTGAGGTACCCTGTGCTACCAAGCTATTCCCAACTTTGGGATCCTGTTCTGCCCTCTTGGGGAGATCCTCCTGGAATAGTGGGAACTTATTCTTCACTGCCTCACCTGCCTTCCTGAGCTGCTACAGCCCCTGCAAGAGACCCTGTTTTTGCCCAAACGCACAATAGCATGCACCTGCATCCGAAAGTACTTTTGCGCATAAGGCTCCACTCTTCTTAGGGATTGGCCTGCCTCTCAGTTAGGGTTTAATAAGCGAAGGACTACCTAAAGTATACACACACTGTTTGCTCTCTTTCTTCGCAGGTTGTGTACCCTTACTGTGTGCTATTCCTTTTGGTCATTGGTAACTTTATATATGTTTGATGATAGTGTTATGTTGGTTTGATGACAAGTAGAACACTTGACATTGGGGCATGCTAAATAACGATCCAAAAGTATTTGGTATAGGTACATGGAGAGTACTGCCAATACTCATTGTCAGGACATTGGTCTGCCAACCACGATAGAATCAGATGCAGCTTTATTTTTTTTAAACTTGGCCCAGAAGTCAATAGCACATGATTGTGTGCTATTTTTGGAGGAGTTGGCTAAAAAGAAAAAATATGTTCTCTATACTCAACAGGGCTTGTTTTTAGAAACACCTCAGTTATTTCATCAAATTACACACACCAGCATTAATGAAGATTGCCCATGCTCAGAGTGCTGGACAGTCTTGATTCTATTATAGACAAGGAGGCTAGCATTATGCTTTTCTATCTTTATTACTGCATATTCAGCAATTTTAAATCTCAAACCTTTTAACACTTTAACTGATCAAAACATTTTGTTTGCTCTGCTGCTTTTAAACCAAAATAGGGTTGTCAGTTCAAGTCCCACTTAAAATGTTTCTTTCACAGACTACAAAACCCCATAAGTCTCTGCTTCCTTGTTGTTTTTTCCAGCTTTCAGTGTCCAATCGGGCACAGATCCAACGTATATGTAGTCCTCTTCTCTAATCATCTTCCTCTTTCTTTGGCAGCTAAAAGCTAAAGTCCATATAACTTTCAACTCAACTGGTAACTTTGCAATTAACTGAACTGGAACGACAATCCTGCCATTCCCATGCTCTGGCAGAACCACAGAACTGTCTTCTCGCATTCATGCTGAACCCTTCTCATGTTTGCTTCTGATCTTCCCCTGCAACCAATAGAGAATTGATTATAAGGGTGTGGCATCCTCACCAAGCCCGGTCTACCCCTTTTCTTACATCTTTTGTCGCCTTTGTGAAGTACGTCACTATCTTGGGGTCCAACTCAGGGGTATCTATGACCTTCCATGGCAGGAGCGGTCTGGGACATTCAGCTTTCATCTTTGCTCTGACTTCTCTGTTCAGCGGCTTGCGTAGGTGTTGTGCCATATACTGGGCCACCCTGGGCGACGGCACCTACTCGGAGGATCGTGGATGAGCTATGGCGTCTGGGTCAAACGTATCTAAAAGGTCTTCCTCGTACTCTTGAGGCTCTTTAGCCGAATCAAGCTGCTGTATCCCAATGTCTTCCTCGCCCTCATCATCTGGCGAGTATCCTGCATCCTCCTCATCCCCTTCATTGTCCACCCCTGGGACAGAGGGTCGAGAGTCTGGCACTGCCGCCCTCATCATAAAGGACGCCTTAAACCTGATCACTGGGTCGGCTGTCTCTTGGGTGTGTTGAGCCCACCCATTCTGAGGTGCTCGGGGGCGTCAAAGAGGCAGTCCTCTTTCAAGCTTTCTTACAGCCCTGTTCAGCCCCGGATTCGGGGTGTCTTACTGATGATCCCTCCCCGGGCTCAATGCCCTTTTACCCCTGGGTACTTTACTTTCTGCCTTCTGTTTGCACAGTATGGCCCCCAGATGGTCTAGCCTCTGAGCTAGGGGCATCATGCCCTCCGTCACTGCCTGTGACAGAGAATCCCGAAGGACTCTCTTGAAGCTGAGGGAGAGATCCTCATCTGGAGCAGACAGCTCTTCCCACCCCTCAGCACTCCATTCAGGGGAAGTGCTGTGTGGGTCTTATAATGTGCCATTGTACTTAATGAGCTGCTGGAGGGAACTCAGATGCTGAGCCACACGTAGCGTTTTTTCCTTCTTTTTAAGGTGTGCTAATTATGCCTTCTCGCATTTGCCACGGTGCTCTCAGAAGTCAGCTTGCTGAGCGAGCGTGAACGAAATCTCTGTGACGAGATCCGTCGCGCTAATGCTCTGTGAAGGGAGTTTCTCCTAACGGGGTCCTAAAGACCTCCATGTGCTGATCGAGGATGGAGGGGCTGGTTGCCTAACGCGGGTGCATTTGCCCCCGGCTCCAGCCCTAGCCTCTGAGTGCTTGCTGTGAGGAATTCTTCGGACGCGGGTAATTGGCAACATGTGACGGCGTGCTGCTGAAAACGCCTGTCCTCACACCCGTCGTACAAGCGGATCGCTTAAATATTCGCCCACTGCGTTATTTTTTAACTACGCTGCGCAAAGATATAAGCGAGGAAACACTTGCGTAGCCTTATCTAAAAATCCAAACATTAAAACACACATATGATAAGACAGAAATGAAGGGCACTTGACTGCAGCAACATGGAGAGAGGAAGAGGATTAGAGAAGAGGACTACATATATGTGGGATCTGAGTCTGAGTGGATACTGAAAGCTAGGAAAGACTACAAGGAAGAAGAGACTTATGGGTTTGTTTAGTCTGTAAAAGAAACATTTTAAGTGGGACTTGAACTGACAACCCTATTTTGGTTTAAAAGCAGAGCAAACTAAATGTTTTGATCAGTTAAAGTGTTAAAATGTTTCAGATTTAAAATGGCTGGATATGTATTAATAAAGAAAGAAAAGCATAATCCTTGCCTCCTGTCTCGACATAGAATTTGAATCATGCTCTCCTTGGGCCTGGGTATTTTACCGGTGTATGAGTATTAAGGCGTTTGGAAGAACATACCAAGGGAAGAGTGTGCATGTCTCTGCACATTACATGTGGAGACGTAACAACATATATTATTGGAATGGCCTGTTCTTAGACCCAATTATGAAAAATACTATTCTAAATTCCAGCTTCAACAATATCATCAGTCTTGGGCAACAGTATTGGGGCTGAATCACTTGTAATTACATCATCAGCCTATGTCTGCGGGCTAAAGAAATGTTAGATGTAATCTGTCCTTTAAATGTGTGAACAAGCATAGGGTTTTTTATGATTGTTTTATAAAAGTGAATGTTTTAAAATATACTGTCTATGTAAAATGTTGATTGTATATGTCTAGTTAGTAATGTTGTTAATGATTTTATATGTTTAGTGTAAAAGGTTGGTATTACAACTACCAGCACTTAATGTATTTTTTTTTTTTTGCTGTGCCCCTCTCCTGTACAGGTGTTTATTCTCCAGTTGGAAGGTGAAAAACATTGGCGTCTTTATAAACCTACTGTCCATTTAGCTCGGGAGTACAGTGTGGAATCAGAGGCTAAGATTGGGACCCCTACACATGAATTTGTATTAAAGGTTATCGTTTATGTTCTTGTAGTTTATATTTTTCTTTTTTTGCATCTGGTTGATTAGTGTGAAGTAAACAATGTGCTTTTATCCCTCAACTTAAATAATTGACTCCTGCAATGTGTTTAAACATGCTTTGTTTTGCATTATAAAAGTTAACCAGAGCAGCAACAGATTACACTTTTTTATGAAATGAAAATGTGAAAAAATTTGCCTCGAGCAAGGTTTTTCATGCAAACATCATAGAACCGTTTGGTAGAGTTCATTCTTGTTAGCCTTAGTAAGCCATCATTACCCAATGCAATTTTCTTTCTTTCACAATAAGAGATTCAGATCTCTGACCAACTCCCCACAGATCTGCAGGATAAGATCCATAAGAAATGCATTTACCCTCAGATACCTCATCAATATTTGTCTAATATCAGAAGCTGATAAAAAAAGGTTTTAATTCTGTAGCCAACACGCGTTCATTCGATTGACAACAGACAGGCACCGTCTCACCCCCTAACTCCCACACATGCAGCTGGGCGTTTACATTATACAACCGCAGCCGATTCTTTGTTCGAGTGCCCCACCCTTTCATTTGCATCGTCCTCTTGTTAATGTTAAAGGTATTTATTTAGCGCATTGTCAACAACTGAGTTGGTCTCCAGGCGCTGAGGCGGATCTGTAAACAAAGAGGTGGGGTTTGGGTTAGTGGGTCAAGAGGGTGTAGGAAAGTGAGAAGGTGGTGTCCTGTTGGCAGCTTCAGTTCGGTTTTCACTGTGCGGTGAGCTTGGATGAGGATATAGGATCGAAACGAGTCCTCTTGTGCTGTTGCGATGTGTTGATTGTTGTTGCAGTGTGGTGCAGTGCATGTGGTTTGCTGTGAGAGAATTGGTTGTGTGGGTTTTTGTGTGAATTAAGTATGCAGAAATTGGAGGTTTTGGTTAGTGGGTTATATGTCTCTTAATCCTTGTAGTTTTGTTTAATGTGTCCGGTTGTCATACTGGGTAGGTATATTCTTTCTCTTTTTTTTCTGATGGTCTAGTTTCTAGGGCGATGGCGTGGCTGGTTCCTAGCTAAATTATTTGAGCTTAGTACACCCGGTTGGGCGAGCATTATCCCCTATTTCGATAGTGGCGTTATATTATTATTCCCCCTGCTCCTATCTGTTTACTGTCAGTAGTCCATTGGGTAGATATATTCTTTCTTTCCCTTTCCTGACTGTCTAGCTTCCAGGGCAATGGTGAGGCTGGTCCCCAGCTAAGTTATTGAGCTTAGTACACCCGGGGGTTCCATGTAATAATGTCGCCACAAAAATCTCACCATGCAAAAATATCGCCGAAAAAAGGCAGTTTTTTTGTGGTGACATTATTGCATGGAACATGCGGGGGACACCCTCGCAACCCCCAATTTATTTATTTTTAAATATATATATATATATATTTTTTTTTTGTTTTGCCCCTGTCCCCATATATATGGTCACCCATATAATATAGCCACAACCTTTTCCCGGCGATATTATTTACGGCGACCATATATATGGGGATAATATTACCTGATACCCACCCAGGAGGGCGAGCATTATCACTACTTACGTAGTGGTGTTATATTATCATTCCCCATTCCTTCCTATCTATTTACTGTAATGGGCCATTGCTGCCTGTGATTACAAGTTGGGCCAGGTGTTATTGCTAGGTCATAACTTGCCTTCCTTCCCGATAGATCTGTGGATGTTCTTTGGTATGATTCGAAGTGGTTTATCTTTCAATTGATGGTTGGATATGTTGTGGATCCGTATATCCTTACTTCTTTTAAGGGTCGATGACTTGGGGAATCGGGATAGGTTCCTCTCTCAGCCTAGTTCTGCTGTGTATGCCCTTATGGACATTCTTTCTATTTATGGGGTGAGGAGCCAGGATTTGAGGAGTTTCCTGAATTGTAGGTGATCTCTTGTGTTCCGTATGTTCTTTGGTAGTTAGTTCCAGGTTTTTGGGGCAAGGCGAGAGAAAGAGGATCCTCCGAGTTTTCTCTTGTTGTATGATTTGGGCTCCAAACGGATGTCGCTACTGAATCGGAGTGGCCTTCTAGTGTGATGTACGTTTTTATATTTTTTCCAAGGACCTCTGTACCTTGGTCGTGGATTGCTCTATGCGTTATTTGATCAGCTGTTTGATGGGTAGGCAGTGTAGCATTTTCAGTGCGGGTGTGATGTGTTCTCTAGACTATTTGTGTGTCGTCAGCGTAGTTGTAACAGGTGAGACCATGTCTTTCGATGATTTTAATTAGTTGAGACAAGTAGATGTTAAATAGTAGTCATGAGAAGGATGATCTTTGTGGTACTCCGCATGACAATTCTCTTGGGCTTGGTTTGTAAGGTTTCATCCATATTGTTTCTGTTCTGTTTGTTAGGAAGGAACTGATCAATATTACGGCGTTGTCAGTGATTCCAAATTCTTCCAGTCTCCTGATGAGGATGTCGTGGTTAACTGTGTCGAATGCCGCAGAGGGGTCTAAAAGTATCCGAGCAGTGCTGTTGTTTGAGTCTGCATTTGCCTTTAGGTCATCCCAGATTGAAATAAGTGCCTGGTTTAATAAACAGTGTTCTTGGGTTTTTCTATATGTGTTTACAGGAGTTTAGCTAGGTAGAGGATATTGGAGATGGGTCTGTAATTGGAGGGGTCCTCTATGTTTCCTGCTGTATTCTTGAGGAGTGGTTTGATGTATGTTGATTTGAAGAATTGTGGCACTCTCCCTGTTGAGATAGATTGGTTTAGGACGTTCCTGTAATATTCCATTGATGTTCTTTCTGAGAGGATTGATTTGTAGATGTCAGGGCGGGCAGGGATCTGCGGGGAGCCCGATTTGTTGCTTTGATTTACCAGTTTGATGAAGGTCTTCACTGATGTGTGGCAAGTTCTTGAGTTTGTTCTGCTGTTCCTTGCATCGGTGGCGTCTTCAGTGTTGTGGTTGCATGGTCATGATTTTATTTTTGAAAGGGTCTGCATGGTCACTGCATAGTTTCTTCAATGGTAGTGGGGCTTTGTTGCAGCCGGGTGGGTTTTTTATTTAGTTTTATTTAGTTTATGATTTGATGCTTTTAGGATTCTGTGTTCGTAGTATTTCCTTATTGCTTTTTGTATTTCCTTTTTGTATGAACGGGTATGTTGTTGAAGTTTTTTTTTTCTGCAGTGTTAATTGATCCTCCATTCTAGTTCTAGTTTTTGTTTTTTCCTTTTCATCGCCCCTAATAGTGGGTGAACCATTTTGCCATTGCTGTTTTGCAGAATGGATTGAAAGGTTTTTCTTTGGCGATCTTGTCAATTGTCGTGGTGATCCAGTTGTGAAGTAAATCTATTTTAGTGTCTAGGTCAGCTTCGCCCATAGTTGTGATTTGGTGATCTCCAATAGTTTCGTTAAGTTGGAGTTTTTTATGGTTCACCAGTTTCTTTTCATGATGATTGGTAGCTTTTCTTGTTTCTTGGTTATTGGGGACGGCAGTGTGATTACAAAGGGGATGATGAGGTGGTCGCTCCAGAGGATCTGAATCGGTGGCGCCGTGGCAATTAGTTTTCTGTTGGCGAAGATTGCATCCAGTGTATGTCCTGCCGTGTTGGTTGCTCCTTTGACAAGCTGATGTAGTTTTAATTGTTATTAGTTGGCTGGTAAGAGATTTTTGTGAGGTTGCGGTTTCTTCATCGAACCAGATGTTGAAGTCTCTGAGGATAATCAGGTGGTTACGCTCCATAGATAGGTTGGTGATTGTTTCTATGAAGGTGTCTATGAAGGCTGCATCATACGTTGGTGGTCTGTATATCAGTATGAGTTTCAGGTTTGTTCTGGGATTTGTTGATAGACTTATAATTAGGGATTCACATTTGTTGATGATTAATGGGTCTTCTGCTTTAATTTCCAAGTGTTCCTTGTGGATGATTGCCAGTCCACCACCTTGTTAGGTTTTCCTGTTGGCGTGGATGCACTTGAAGGTATCGGGCAGGCAGTTATTGAAGGTGATCTTGCAGTTGTCATCTAGCCATGTTTCGGTTACGAAAAGAATCTCGATTCCTCTGTCACTCAGGTCGTAGCTTTCGGTGGCATGTTTGGACATTGATCTTGCGTTAATTAGATTGCAGTGGATCTTTTTGGTGTCAGTTGGTTTATTTGTTGTTCCCGGTTTTGGTTTGTGGGTTTTCACTAGGGGCGCTTTTATGTTGACTTCAAGCAGTTGAGGTTCTGTGAAGGATGCTTTGTCGTTGAATGGGTCTGTGAGATTGATAATTGGGTTGCTGACTTCTATTTCTTCATCTCCTGTCATTTGATGTGGGTATCAATAGTGCCCTTCTGTTCTTGTGATATATGGAGTAAGGGGGGTTGGCGTCATCCCATTCTCTTCTTGGGTCAACTCTTCTTTTGTTCTGTTAGGTTTTTTTTTTTTATCCGTCTGGAAATGTCAGTGTCGTTGAAGTATCTAGGTTCTTTGGTTGGTGCGAGGTATGGTGTAAGGTATAAGGATTTTTCTCTTACGATTTTTGTTTTGTCTGTAGTATTATTTTGCGGGATGTGTTCTGTGTTGAAGGCGTCTTCTGCTGGGGGTGGTTGAGCTTGTGTATCCGTATTATTTGTACAGTGTTCCTTTTCTGTTGGTCTGCTTCCAATTCTGCGTCGGGGCATTTTGGGTCTTTGGTGGGAGGATTCGGTCTAGGTGTTGGGTTTATAGGTGCAGTTTTCCAACTGTGGTGCCTGTGCCAGGCTAGTGTTGATTTTAATATTCTTAAGTTGTTCCCTCTGGATGTTTTTCAAGGGTGTGTTTTTGTTCAGTCATTTGGGTAGGGGTGTTCCTCTTACAACGGGAGGGATGTCCTGGGGTATAGTACGTTGGTGGGCGGGGCATCTGGATATGGGCGATGGGTGCATGTAACTGGGGTGGGGATTATGGTAGTAGTTCCTGACTTTGGTGGTTGCTGGGTGTACTGGGGTGTCAGGTTCCTAGGATTCAATTGTGGCAGGTACTGATAATACCCAGACGAATGAGAAGCACAAGGTGGCGAGCTTAGATTTTACAGGTGGTTTAAATGAGATTGTATTCTTGGGTGTAGGATATCAGATGTCGGAAGGGATGTAGGTTTTGGCGGGAGCCAAGTGATGATTGAACGGCTAGATTTCTGATCCTTGGACAGCAGCAGGTAGGTCCAGGTTCCGCAAAGGCAGGCAGTGTTCAAGAATGGGACATCTAGCTATCAGGAAAGGGTTTAGACTTCGCAGATGGCAAGAGGTGATCAAGTATCAGGTTGGGGGGACTCCTAGGTGACAGGGGAGGCTCCGGCCTCACAGTGTAGCAGGTTAAGGTATGAGCTAGAGGTGGGGACACCTAGAGTAGGGTTTCAGTCTCGGGAGGATAGCACAGGGGCAACGTGCTTGCCTTTGAAGCAAAGCGACAGAGCAACAGAGGATCGATCAGTGGGTCTGCGCTTAGAAACTTCTGAGTATTAAACGCGTTATAAATAACCTATCATAATGGCGGGGAGGCCCGGGTTTCACAGTGCAGTTCACCTAGGTGTAGTGGTACTGGGGAACACAACCAGATGTGAGTTCTGCGTAGTAGGTGAGGCCTAGGTTCTACAATGCAGCTTGGAGAAGGAGGGGCCACTCGGGCTTCAGAGTCCTGCACAGTGGGAGAGAGGCTGAGGCCTCACAATACACATTGATGGAGTACACCTGGACCTGAGGGTCCTGTATTGAGATGGAGAGGCCTAGGTTTCACAGTGCAGCTTAGTACAGGAGAGCACGCTGAGATTCGAGAGACCTGTGTAGTGGGAGAGAGGCCTAAGTTTCAAACAGCAGTTTCAAATATAATTTGAAATGCAATTTCAAATTACAGGGGGGCAAACTTAGAAGGGTCCTGTATAGTGGGAGAGGCCTAAGTTTCAAATGCACACTTAGAAGGGTCCAGTATAGTGGAAGAGAGGTGTATGACAGTGTCTGTATATGTTGTAGATAGAATGTTGTTCCTACCTTATCCGTTGATGCTGGTTGACGGCAGCCTATTCGTCGTGAGTTCTGTCAGGGTGCTGTGGCCTGTTGCAACTGCTAGTTTGAGTGTGTGGCTTTGCAGCCACTGCTTGTTAGATGTAGTTGTGAGGGGCTGTGGGTTTCATTTGGGCTTAGGGTGTAGGATTAGCTAGGTGGAAGGGTGCCCCAGGAGTGGGGAAAGTAGCTATTAGAGTTTGGTCTATGTTAGTGGCTGGCCGCTGACCTCCCCTGCCGGTACCTGCAGACACTGACTGGAGTTGCTACTTCAGGAGCCGCCCTTTGCCTTGGGGCCTTAGCCGCAGGGGCTGCACGGGCAGAGGGCTGCACGGGCAGAGGGCTGCCCTGGAAGGTGGTGTTAAAAAGAGAGGACAGCCAGTCAGGGGAGGGAGCGGGAGGGAAGAGGGACCAGGGCCGGATTGAATGGCAGGGGAAGGGGAAAATGACATGCATGCAGGAGCGCTTTGAATTAATACAGAATGGGCCTAATATCCAAATACAATTACAAGTGGGCCAATTAACTCGCTCTCACATGAGCTGGGTCTGCTGGAACACTGCTGGGGACCGCGTGGGCTTGAGGTCTTGATGGGAGGACAGCCAATTAGGGGAGGGAGGAGGGATCAGGGCCGGTTTGAAGTGTTTAAAATAGTGTGCAGCTCATTGGATGAGAGACTTGCACATACAGTCCCCACACAATTCATGATAGAATTACTATAGGTGACCTTATGCAACAATGTCTTCACCTTTAACAATTATCTGTACCTACAGAAGAAACGCACGGCCATGGGGGTGGCTTTCGCCCTTAGTTTGCCCAACATCTATATGGCCAATTTCGAGGAGAGAAATATATACCAGAATAATCCTTATGCGTCCCAGATGACCAAATGGGTAGGTATATAAATGATATATCTTTCATATGGACAGGAACAGGAACTCTCCAAGAATGTGTGCTCTGGTTGAACCAACATGACATGAATTTCACATTTACATGCCAATTTGACAGGCATTCTATTCCATTCTTAAACATCGTGATAGCCCATTCTGAAAGTCTACTATACACTGACTTGTACCAGAAGAGCACAGACCGCAACACACACTGCTCCTGTACACCAGCCAGCATCCGAAAGCCCCAAGAGACAATTTGCCATTTTGGCAATTTTTACATCTACAGCGTAACTGCACGTTTAAGGATGACTTTGGACTTCAGGCTAGAAACCTATTTGATAGACTCTTGGATAAATGTCCACCTTTGCTCTAGCCTTAGCCGACTTCTGCAATCACTCTTTCGTCACTGGATCATTTCCCTCTCACCTCAAGCACTCCCTTGTGCATCCCCTCCTTAAAATGTCTTCTGCCGATCCTACCTGTCCAGCAAACTATTGCCTGATTTCCATCTCTCCTTTGCTGGGCAAAATCCTGAAAAAACTGGCCATCTCCCAGCTTACTCTACAAACTGAATCTGTTGGTTATCTCCATGACCATCAGTCTGGCTTCAGAGCAGCCAGAGGCACGGAAACTGCTCCCTCCGAACACCCGTGAAGATTTGATCTCTAATCTTGATTACTGCTCTTCGCTGATCTCATCCTCTTTGACCTCTCCTCTGCTTTCGACATGGTTAATCACGCTACCCTGATCAATCGACACTGTGAGAACCTGGGCATCACAGATCAGGCCCTGTTGTAGCTGACCTACTTTCTCCTGGACGGACCCTACCAAGTCTAACTTGGGTCCTTTCTCTCCACCACCTCTCCCTCCACATGTGGCGTCCCCCAGGGCTCTATCCTCTCACCCAGGCTCTTCAATGTTTATCTGGCCCCTTTGGCGCACTTGATATCCACCTCATCTTCTAACTTTCAGTGTTATGCAGATGGCACTCGGCTCTCTTTCAGGCTTCCCTCAGCTGCTGCAACTCCTTCACTCATTCCTGACTGTCTATCCGTGATCCAGGATTGGTGTGCCGCAAGAAATCTCTGCCTTAATGCCAGTAAGACAGAATCCTTCTCATTCGGACCCCTGCTCCTGATTTCCGTCTGTCACTCTGGCCGCCCTCCTTGGCTCCTCTACCCTCGGCTTCCTGCAAGGCAAAAACCTTGTTGTCATCTTTGACTCCACCCTCTCCTTCTCTCTGCACATCACAGGCCTTGCCAAAAAGGACAACTTCCAGCTGCACCTCCTCCGAGGTATTGTACCTTTTCTCACTTTCCCCCAGAAGCTCACTGTCTCCAGAGCCCTGGTTCTCTCCAGGCTGGATTATTGCAAAGCCTCTTTCTCAGTCTAACTGCCACGACTCTCCACCCTCTGCAACTAATCCAGAATAGGAGTTTGAGACTTATCCTTGACCTCAAGACCAGGACCGTATCTCTCCAGCCCTGAAATCTCTCCCCTGGCTCCCGGTGGCAGCAAGAATCAAGTACAAGACCCTCTGCATCGTCCACAAGGCCTTCTGGGTCCGGGGCCTACACTACATCCAACTCGCTCTGCCAAAATACCTTCCTTCTAGAGACCTTTGCTCTGCTACTTCCAAATCTCTGAAGGTCAGACGCTTCTCGAGACAGAGTTGGGGGGGGGGGGGTAGATCTCTCTCCTCTGCAGGTGGCTCCCTCTGGAACGGGCTTCCTGCCCCTCTCAGACTTGAGCTGGATCACCAGAAGTTCCGGAAGCAGCTCAAGACCTTCCTTTCTGCCTCTGCCTTCTCTCTCCCCCTTCCCTGGTAGCTTACCTGTCTGTTGCAGCGACTGGTTGCGTAGTACCCTAAGAGTCTCAGTGGGCACCAGGCTCTTCCTACACCAGTCTTCCTTGCACTGTCTCCGGGCCTACTGTACACTTAGGAGCTGTAAGCTATAACCCCTAAAGCCCCCCTGCCTCCTAGCACTTACCTTGAGCTGTGCTGCCCTGGCTTCACATACTCAGTCAAGCTGCCCTGTTTGCACTTCCCCTTAACCTCTCCCTTGCACTTCGTCTCTCCCTTTACCTTCCACTTTGCATTGTTCACTTGTACGATCCGAATGACACAAGGCCTAGTAGGATCATTTGTCTTGTCTTCCCTCGGTCTTCCCTCCCTTGTCTTGTGGCGCCTAGAAGCACTAGTGGAGAGGTGCAATATAAATGCCATATCATATCATAAAGGTTACCTGTGTAACAGAATTTAACATGTGGCAAAGTGAGCAAGGTTCACAGAGATAATACTATCCACAAGAATTATAAAAGAAAATCAAGATCGGATTGTCTGCGTGACAACTTTTGGCAACCATACCAACAAAATTAAAAAACGAGACAAATATACACTGGAGAATAGATTATTTTAAAAACATTTTTTTAAATTATTTCCACACCAAATTCCATACAGTGCACTTCAACATAGTGTTAAAAAACAAACGGTTACCAACAAGCCCCCTCCCACTTCCCCCCAACCTCCCTTCAGAGTCTCGCAGTCCACAACGTCTCTTATTTAACTCGTGTTCGTTACATCTCCTTCACTTTCTAAGGTGCTATCTGTTTCAGGTTCCTCAAGTTCTGTGCTCGACAGCGACGCGACTAGATGTATCGAAGCAGTGAGCATCAATGCTTCCTCTTCTCCCCCCCCCCCCCCTAACCGCCGCTTCCCTGCAGACCACTGTTTCTGTGTCTGCCCACTTCAGGAGGTCTCGCCACCAGGTTTCCACATTTGGTCTCTTACTTGCCTTCCAGCCCATCGCTATCCTGCGCTTAGCCAGGATGTAAGCCAGGTCTTTTAACTTGCTCATATTTTTAGATTTGCGCGGTCTTGGGAATCCCCCCACCATGCATGCCCACAGTGAGTCCACTTCCAATTTATCCCTTTGCTAGCTAAGAGGTGCGCTATTTCTGCCCAGTACTGTTATTTCCAGGCATGCCCAGAATATGCGTAACATCCCAGCATCCTCCTGCCCGCATTTCTGGCATTTCTGCGTAGTGGCATTTGTGAACTTAGCAATTTTCTTAGGGGTCATATATGCCCTGTGGGTGATATATAGCTGTATCTGTTGTAATCTGCAATTCCTTGATACTTTCTTGTGATATCTTTGCATCCTCGCGCATAACCCATCACTTATCCTTTCTTCCCCCTTCCTCTTCCCAGTCTTGCTTTATCTGTACTACTTCCTTCCCAACCTTAGACATCATTATTTCGTAGATCTGAGAGATCTCATGGCCCCCTTCTGACACCATCTGAAGTGATTCTATGGCTGCATCCGGCTGCTGGGCTAGTTCTATCTCTGACCACGTTTTCTTAATCCGTGTCATCAGCCGAACACACGTGATATATTGCCCGCTATGTAAGCCCCTATCTTCTCTTAACATATAGAATTCTATCCTTTCCCTGTCTTGCCCTACATCTCCCAGGGTTGCGACCCCCATTGGTTCCCAGCATTCCCTGATGATCTTCCGCAATTGTCTATCCACACCTTTCAATGTTGCTAGGGGCACCTGTGGGGAGCAAGGTAGCGGGCTCCCCATCATCCTACAAGCTCTTTGCCAGAGTTTCTGACCCAGGTCCAGCAGCATAGACGTCTTCCCCTTCAGGTGATCGGCCACCCATATCCACTCATTTAGGAAATAAGATGCACACTCCGCTTTCAACAATCTGGATTCTGGTGTGGTGTCCTCGGAAAGCCACCTTGCCACATACTGGAGCCGGCCAGCCAGGTAATATACCTCGGTATTGGGGAGTCTGATCCCTGCCTGATCGTATGGATTCTGTAATTTCCACAGGGCAACCCTGTTCCTAGAGTTATGCCATATGAATCCTCTACATATGCTCTGCAACCTGGTGAAGAACCGTGTGGGTATCATGTATGGAACGTTTGTGAATTGTGTAGCAGTCTGGGTAGTGCTATCATCTTGAGTAATGTCGCCCTTCCCATCATGGTCGGAGGCAACCGCGCCCAAAATGCTGTACTATGTTCAATCCTCTCTACCGCTTTCTCTGTGTTGTTCTTGTGTTCATCTTCTACTTTGTGTTATATGTCCACCCGAGGTATCTGAAGGCGTCCTATCCTCCATTCAATCTGTAATACTGGCAACTCGCATTGTGGCACCCCAACATATCTGCCTAGGGGGAACATAATGGACTTTCGAGGGTTGATGGTTATGCCCAACAGCGTTGCATATCGTTCCAATATTTCCAGAATATACTGCAAGTTTTCTTCAGGGTATTTCAGGTACAGCAGCATGTCATCAGCATATAGCGATATCAAATGCTGTCCTCCTTTTGTGCTAATGCCTACTTCGCTATAGTGATGTCTTAAGTATATTGCCAGTGGTTCCAGTGCTTGGATGAATAGCATCGGGGACCAAGGGCATCCCTGTCTATTGCCTCTGCCCAGAGTCCATTGTTCCGAGATGATCGGTCCCGTCCGGACCCGAGCCACTGGTTCACTATATAGTAATTCAGCCCACTTTATATATGCCGGTCCCATCCCGCATTTTTGCAGAACCTCCATCAACCATGGCCATTTGACTGTGTTGAACGCCTTAACTGGGTCTAGTGAGATTATCGCTATCTCTTCAGAGCTCCCCTCCGTTTGGTTGATAATGTGATGTAGTCTCCTGAGATTATCAGAAATGCACCTCTGGGGGACATACCCCGTTTGGTCATGGTGTACCAGCATATTTATCATTGGCTTCAGTCTATTTGCCATCACTGCTGTGAGGATCTTACTATCCCGATTTAACATCGACAGCGGCCTGTAGGATCCGCAATCGGTGCTTGCTTTGTCCGGCTTGAGAAGTGGGATGATTTATTTATTTATTGACTTTATAGAGCACTTTACTCCCAAGCGCTTAACATTACAACAACTAAGTACATTGAATAAATGGAAGCATAATGCAAAACATGAGACAGAATCATCAAAACAATATAAAGAACAATTTACCTAGGGCAGTGAATGAAAGAAGGGAGCAGGGAGAATGCGAGAAAAGTGAGGAGGTTAATGGGACGGGGAATGAAGGAAATAGGATTTCAAGGAGGAACGAAAGGAGGGGTAGGAGGAAATGGAGCAGATAGAGAGAGGTAGAGAGTTCCAATGTAGGGGGTCAAGGAGCTGAAAGGAACGGAAACGAGAAGGGGCACAAGGAGGCGGGGGAACAGTGACTAGGAAGAGATCAGCAGATCAGAGGGGGCAAGAAGGGGAGTAGATTAAGAGAAGCGAGGAAAGGTAGGGAGGTGCGAGATCATGAAGAGATTTAAAGACGAGACAAAGAAAGTTAAATTTAAGTTGAGAGTGGAAGGGAAGCCAGCCAAGTTGAGAGAGGGAAGAATAAATAGAGTCAAGAGGGGAGAGGAGGCAAAGGGTACGAATGGCAGAATGATAGAGAGATTTAAGAGAAGCAAGATGAGAGGTAGGAAGGCCAAAGAGGAGAGTGGAGCAATAGAAAAGGCGAGAGAAGATGAGGGAGGAGATTAATAGTTTGGTGGCATGGAAGGTGATAGAGGGACGGATTTTGCGAATATTAAAGAGGTGGAAGCGACGGGTGCGGGAGATCAGGGATGATGATCGCTTCCCTGTGGGTTTCTGGCAGCCTACCTTTGTTGAATGCCTCGTTCAGCATGGCGAGCATCTGTGGGAGTAGGTCAGCCATATAAGTTTTGTAAAACTCACCAGGGAGGCCATCGGCTTCCAGAGCTTTGTTAGTGTGGAGGGTTTTAATGACACACTCTAGTTCTCCAATGTAAGTGGCGCGTCTAGCCTCTCTTTCTGCATCACCAAGCATAGGCAAATCAATCTCCTCTAGTGTCTCCAGTTTATCGATTTCTTCTTCTTCTTTCCTATTTGTGTATAGCTTTTGGTAATATCTGTAGAAGCATTCGTTCACCCCTTCCTGAGTGTCCTCTACTGAACCATCTCTACTGTGTATTTCTCGAATCGCCTGTTTCGGGACTTCACTTTTGCACAACCAGGCAAGTAGCCTGCCGGTTTATCACCTTCAGCATGCTGTCTTTCTACGTATCTCTTGTAGCTTAAATTACTTAGCCTTTCCCAGTGGGCTCTGCATTTCTCTTGCAGTTATCACATGGCTTTAATCACCGCTGGGGAATCCACTCCCTCACGCATTTTGTCCTCAATCTCTCATTCTGTAGTTTGCAAGTCTTCCAATATGCCACCTTGCAATCCTTTGGACTTTGAGATTGCCACCCCGCTTACTACTACCTTAAACGCTTCCCATAGTGTGCAGGGCAACTGCACACTTCCTGTGTTTAGTTCAAAATATTCTTTAATGGCCTCCCTCAGATCTTCTCTGAATATGGTATCTTTTAGAGCTTCTCCTCTGAGTTTCCACGTCGGAATCCTCGCCCTGGGCGGGGAGATTCGCCACATAACCAATGGGGGGTGGTCCGGTAGTACTGCTGCCTTGTATTCTGTGCTTGTCATGTCCTCTACCAGTGTGTTAGCCGCAAACATGTAATCTAGCCTGGTGTGTAAATTGTGCGGGGCTGAGTCGTGCGAGTACTCCCTGTGTTGCGAATGGAGCCTTCTCCATATCTCAACCATTTGAAAATCTTGTATAAGTGTGTTTAAGGCCCTTGCTGCTGGGTTCGGCCAGGTCACCTTTGTGTCAGATCTGTCGAGCCTGGGATCCAGTGTGCAGTTGAAATCGCCCCCCATTATAACTTCTCCGTCTATGTATGGGCTGTTCTTGGCATACAGATTTCTGAAATACATCGCAGTGTCGCTGTTTGGAGCATAGATATTAATGATATTCACCTTTTTGTTCCCCACTAGTCCTTCCAACAACACCATTCTACCATCTGTTTCTGGCTTCTGTTGTAGCAATTTAAAAGGGACGTGAGGTGCTACCCATGTTAAGACCCCTCTAGCATACGCTGAATATGTGGCCCCTTTCCATTTCTTCTTTATCGTTTCTAGTTTATCTTTGGTCAAGTGGGTTTCTTGTAGTAATGCTATATCAATTTTCTGTCTTCTCAGGTACATCATAATCTTAGTCCGTTTAATGTACCTGTTTAACTGCTGCACATTCCAGGTCACTATCTTTAAGTCCCCCATATTAACCGTATCCTCCCGCCTCACTCTTGCGTAGATTAAGTTGTGGTTGCTGACTCCCCTTACAATCCCTGTCAAACTCCCGTACCCTCCCCCCTCCCTTGCCAACCCCAACTTCTGCCCGCCCCCTCCCTCCAATGTCCCCTACTTGTTGCCCCGCTTCATCCCTGGATCTCGGGCTACCCCGCATCTCTCTCTGTTCTCGGTCTGACCGATACTCGGTACTCAGCAGGGTGATGCCACCTTAGCAGTATCCCACCTATAGCTACCGCTAGGGTTCGGTAGCGTGTCTCCTGGTACTGCACCTCCTGCTATGCACTCAGTCAGGTTAATTTTTAGGATCGTACATGCTAACTTCCCTTACTCCCATATCATTTTTTATATTCTAGTCCCATTGGCCTATCTGCGCCGTACAATCCCCTGTCACATCCTCCGGCGTCTCGAAGAACAAAGCTTTATTCTTTAGGTGCACCTTCATTTTTGCTGGGTACAGCAGCATGTATCTGTATCCTGCTTTGCGTAACCTCATCTTCACGGCCACATAGTTCAATCGTTGCCTCTGCACCAAGAGTGTGTAGTCCTTGGTATGCAGTGATGGTGGCCGATGCTCTACTTATTGTTCCCCCCTTTGCGGAAGTGCTCCAAGACCTTCTCTCTGTCTTTATAGTTCAGGATTTTGGTGGCTATGATGGGTCGCGGTGGGGCTCCCGGAGGCGGGCTCCTCATCTGAGCCCGATGTGCCCTCTCCACTGCGAATCCTTGGCTTAGTGCTCTGCCTGAAATCTCTTGTAGCAGCGTGCACTCTAAGTAATTCTCCGTGTCCGAGCCTTCTTCCCCTTCCGGAAGCCCAACTATACGCACGTTATTTCTGCGAGCCCGCCCTTCGGCCGCCTCAGCTCTATTCTCTAGATTCCGCATCTGTTGTTGCAACACATGGACGTCTTCTGTTTCACGTCCTTTTCTAGGGTTCCCGTTCGTTCCGCTAGTGATCGTACATCTTGCCGCAAGAGATTCACATCTATGCTCGCTGCATCAATTTTGGCCTCCAGCGCAGTCTTCAAGACCAATATCTTGCCGTCCCATGATTTTATCAGTTCCATTATTGCGTCCAGTATTTGTTGATTGCTGGGCGCTGGTTTGTTGCTTTCCCGTATGTCTTGTCCTTTCCCGCTTGTCCCTTCGGTCACTTGCGGCGACTTGATGAACTCCTCCATGGTGGAATTTTTCCCTCTGGCTTTAGGTAATTTGGACGCAATATCCCTTTATATGAGGGCTCCTTCACAGTTCTGTCCACCGTGTCTGGTGTTCCTGTTACTGCATGTGCTGTGTCTCATTTGGGGGGGGGGGGTCTGCTGCCATCCGTCTCCACTTGGGAATCTATGGGTTTGCTGGGCTGGCACCCTTCTTCCAATTGTTCAATATCCTGGGTGTATATTTGGTGCTACTACCGTGTGTCCCCTTTGGCCTCTCTCAGGCTGCTGGGGTATACAGTCCTGTTGCCAGCAATACTGCACAGCTGGTGTGCCTTTGCCTCTACTTTGCCTGTGGTGCACCCCTGAGCTCTCTCACTGTGTAGGCCCCCTCTCAAGGCAGTGTCTCCTGATCCTTCCAGTGCGCGTTGAACAGAGCGTGCCCATTTGCCCCTCTCCCACTTCTGTTCTTCGTTCGTAATGTCACAAAGTGTCTTATGGGGTTACTGTTCTTGCATATTCCTTGTCTGCTTGCTACCATGGTCGTGTACGTGGCTTACACGTTCCACTATGTGCGGTCCTGCCGTCCCCCTCTGCACCTCTTATCTGCCCAATGGTTTCACACTGTGTTCGTCTGCCTGTCAGTGTATCCAGCTGCGCTTCCCTCTCCTTTCGTATCTCCCGCTCCCCCGCTGCAGGCAACCGTGTGTATGGAGCGCGACTGCTGTCTTTTCCTTGCAGATCACCCAGTATGTTTCACGGGGCGGCGGGTTGCTGCGGTCTTGCGCTTCTGCAGTGCTGTGTCTCCCACGCGGCTCTTTCTTTTGTTTTCACCTTGCCACCCTTGTTATTTTGCACTGGTGCTTGCGGGGGCCATAGATTTCCTGTCCTTGCATGCTGGTCTCACGTGATGACACCTGTTCCTCGGCTTGCAGCAATGTGCCCCTTCGTTTGTGGGTGCTTCTGCTGCAATCACATGCGGCGACCCGCCGATGCTGCCGCTATTGCTGCCAGCCGGGTTCACAGTCGATATTCCGTATGCTGTCTGAGTGCTGTTGCACAGACCCAGTTATTCATGTCACCAGCCGAATCTGCCTGTCCCTTTGTTGTCAGCCACTTGTTTCCGATACCCATGAGCGTCCGTTTCTTCAAAACTCATTTACTTAGAAATTCTTTTCGCAATGCTCTCGCCTCCTTCAGTGAATATGGCACACTTCCGACACCCTTGCCTTCATTTCTGGAGCTCGTGAGTCGTTATTACCAAACATTGTTGCGGATTGACTTTGGATCAGCAGGAGCTGCCTAGCGAGGCACGTCCTACACCATGGCTGGATAATCACACCCCCCACTGGAGAATAGTTGAGGCCACAGGTTGCACCAGCAGACCACCCTGATTTGTGTTGAAGAAAGTAAAACATCCAGGGGATAGATTGGTTTACTCTAGATTCAATACCGGCTTTATGAATGTGACCCAAAATGCGATTGAGTCAACATGGCATGTGCAGAGAGAACCACTAAGGGGCCATCATCCACGTGGCCACTGCAACACCTGTCCCCTCACTTCAAAAACTTTGGCATTTTTGATGTCAAGTGGAAAATAAGGCACTTCAGAAACTGCAACACATCCAATGTCATCTATGTGATCAAGTGCAGATGTGAATTCTTATGCACAGGAATGACCACCAGAAAAGCCTCCACGAGGATTGACGAGCATAGGAGTCGGATACGTAACAGTACACACCCCTTGGTCAGCATTTCCAACAAATGAACCATGGAGTTGATGATTTCACCTGGTTCATTTTGGATCATGTTAAACCGAACAGATTCACTTTTTCAGTAGCTGCTTGCTTATTTAAGATAGAGCAAACTGGCATACACAGATTAAATAATCATCAATCTGGATTTAACGAAGAACTGAGCCTCCTTGCTCTGAAGTTCTGTTTGAGTGATCAAGTCTCTGCTCAACTCGCATCATAGTTGGTCTACACATGCAACATTGGCTGCCGACACAGATCGCTCCAAAAATGATTAGTCGTTCAATTACACATATTTTCAGCATATACAATGGGCTGCCCCTCAGCCCCTTCAGGCATTGCCTCAGCATCTGTCTCCTTAACTTGTGTAACAAAGTAATCACCTTTGAGATGCAGGCCCCCTTTAGAACACTGTTTTGTGTCTCAGATATGATTGCCAGTGGAACATGATTCCATAGCTCTCAACCTTTCATGGACCCTGGGTGGGGGAAAACACCTGATTTAGTATTTGGTGGGTGAACGCCCATTGATTCCTGTAGGCATGTAGGGAGCTTGGCGGGTGTGAGAGCTGCGTAAGTGGCTGGTGGCATCGCCAAAAGCATGTGAGTGGAGAGGTATGTGAATCTCTGAGGCTCTGTATAGCTCTCAACCTCTTAATTTCAGTCTGCTTTTGAGCAGCTCGGGTTCGAATACTTCATCAATTATTCAGACATAAGCAGCCACCCTCATCACTTTTCAGAATGTTTTTTTCTCGTAAAATTCTTTTCAGAAAAAGGCCATAGAACTTCTGGGTGTATCCATAATATGGTTCACCATAACATGCCTCCCACCGATGTTACAATCTGATTAATTTTTGTATTAATTCCTACACACCCATACTTGGGTGTCAACAATCCATCTACTTCTAGATGGCGCCACTATTAGCAAATTTTTCCACGTACTGTTAATATTGATGTGGCTGCCCAGTGACAATGTTCCATGCTCCGATTAAGATAGGAGTTTCTTAAACCGACAATTCATCACTCTAAAACTACTATGTCTCCACGGAAATGGCAAGACGCCTCTTTCCTCAATAAGTATAAACAGACATCAGAGTTGCGTTTTCAATCATTTCACTGTTTTTGCACAGAGCCCCCTGCGAACAGATACTTATACTAGTATTACTATTGATTTCAATTTTGTTGTATAATGGCAACAATAGAGCGTTCAACTAGTAATACCCGCCTGTGTAGTTGGAGCCATTCGCGCACATTTAAATGACAGCGGACAGTACAGGGGATTGTCCCACACTGTGCTGCAACCCGAAGTATACAATTTGTAGTATATTTGTACCATCAACATCAGCAACAAAATAAAATACAAATGATCTTTTATGAATAGTTGTTTACATTTTTCATTGAATCAAGGACACGCTCACTTGTCTTTCAGGGACATGAAAGAATGGTTGGTGCCCTTTTACGCTCACCTCCTCTGCAACAATCCATCCCCCCTCCATTATTAACGGCCAAGGTGCCAAACACCATGTACACTTCAAAGTTATCTTCCTCACAGGGGCCATTGTGCACATGGCCTCCCCAGACCCAGTGTCCCCAGGCTCCCCTCTAGCAGATTGCACCCCTGCAATCCACATAAGTGTGTCTCTCGCTTCAGCAGTTTCCAGGCCTTTTCTGCATGCCTCTTGCCCATCAATCCCCCCTCCACTATCAATGGCAGTTTGCACCTGTGGCCGTGCCCTCCCAAGGGGGGATGGAAGGGTGGGAACGGCCAAGGTGTCAAACACCATGTAATACAGTGTCTTAGTCAAGTCGGCCCATGCGGTTCTCCCCATCTGTTGCCTCCTCGTCCATTTTTGCAGAGTTTGTCTTACCGCAGGAACATATGGCCGACTGACGTGGTACCGCTCACGGTAGTTGTCCCTGGTTGGAGCAGTAGGGATGGGCATAGGTTTGTATGATCGACGGCCATATTGCTGTTGGTGCTTCTTCCGGTTAGGGGGTCGTCCCGGACTAAGAGTCGGCTCAGGTTTTTCCTCTTCAGGAATACTAGTCATCACTAGCGGCTCAGCACACCAAGGACACAATCCTATGCTTGAGATAACTGGGTTTTGCAGTCAAGTTTTTTGCTTAAATCCCTCTCAGAACTCACTGTTCTTAAGCTCACACCTCAACACACTAGTGTGTGGCACCACACCTTAAGAGGAGACGGTGATTTCCATACTAACCAAGGTCCTCCAGTTGTCACGCCTGTCTTTTGTTTCAGTCCGCTCTTTCAAGTCGCTCCTGGGAATGATGTCCTGCTGCATGACATTGATTCCACACTGCAGGCTGTGAATGAGACCACTTCAGGAAGTTCTTCAAGCCTCAGCTGCAAAATCGGGTGGATCACGTCTTCACAGACAGTAGCACCACCAGGTTCTATATTCGCAAGCAGGGTGGGGTGTGCTCGTCAATTCTGTTAGCAGAATCCCAAGCATTATGGTCATGGACTTGGCGCACATGTTCCTGATTCCCATCCATCTACCAGGGATCCACAATAATTTGAAAGGCCTAGGCCCAGATCAAGTGGAACCATGCCTATGTAAAATAGCAGACAGCTTCCAACCTGGAGACTCCTGCAATCAAATGTTGAAGCATTACACGAATCACATATTTGGTATGGTGGAGCAGTATGCTCCCCTTAAATCAAAAATGGTCAGGAAAATCAACAATCACCAGATCTGGCTCAATAACACACTACGCAAGCTCAAGATTTGAGAATAGACGATTGGAAAGGGTCTGGCAAAAGGACCCTTCCATAACAAAGAACAATGGAACCATGTCAATTCTAAATACAGAACGGGGATTAGAGAGGCCAAGCAGAACATTACAACAAGCTGATCAAAGCTGCTCCTAACTCGTCAAGTAAGCTTTTTGATATTCTCAACTCTGTTGAGAAACCCAAAGCTCTGTCCCCTCCATATATTCCAACGGAGGAGGTTTGCGAACTCGTGAAAAATTCTTTTGCAGATAAAATCCAAAAAGCCAGATATTCCATCATTCAGGCTAGAGAAACCTCAAAGGAGATAAACCTACCTAACGCTGCCGAATTGCAGCCTTATGAACTGGAGAACTTTACCTTCCAACCAATCTCTGAAGAAGAGATGGTTAAGGTGTTGTCTAAGATGAAACCGTCCTCTTGCGCTGAACATTTTATTCCACCCAAAATAATTGTAGAGAACAAGGAATTGATCACCCCAGTCCGATCAAAAATAATCAATGCCTCCTTTTATGATGGCATAATACCCCAAGACATTAACAAGGTGACCATTACACCTTTGCTTAAAAAACCGGGTCTTGATCCTAAGGACCCTGGCAACATGCGCCGATTACCAACACTCATTTCATCCTGAAAATCATGGATAAAATAGCGACGGAACAACTGCAATCCCATGTTGAAGCCAATAACATACTGCACATGCAGCAAACGGGCTTCCGTGCTGCACATAGCACGGAAACCGCGAGGCTCGACCTACAATCATGAATGCTTTCCATAGTGGATAAGGGCAAGACAGGAATGCTAATGCTACTGGATCTAAGCACGGCTTTTGATTTTGTGGATCACCAACTATTACAGCAGGTTCTGGAGAAAACAGTAGGATGTTCCAAAGCGGCATTGGCCTGGCTGGCATCTTTCCTCACAGATCGAGTGGCCAGAGTACATTGGGAAGAGAAGTTTTCGACTCCTGCCCATAAAAGTGCAGGGGTTCCACAGAGAGCCAGTAGATCTCCCCTCCTCTTTAACCTTTTTATGAAATACTTATGTGTACTCTTAGAATCCATCGGCGTATATTTCACCAAACTACGCCGATGATACTCGGTGTCGGAATTAGAGGGTGATTACCAAACAGATAAGGTTAAGATCATGGCTCTATATGACCTAATCTACAAGTGGATGGAACATAACTGGATGTGCTTAAACAGCAAAAAAACGAGTTGATATTTGGCTCCCGACAAGCTAGGAGTAGAATACGAGGAGTTTGTAGTTAAAGATGCTTGTATTAAGGTAGTCACCCAAGTCAAAACTGTTGGGATGATGATGGAAGCCACTCTGGGGACGGAGGCTCAGACTAATTATCTGCACAAAAACAACGCCTATTACATTCGGCTCTTGAGCCATTCGCCCGCTCCTGAGCGAAAACTACTCGGCCACGATTGACAGGGCCATAATTTTATCTCGCCTTGATTATGGCAATTCATTATTCCTGGGGGCCTCTAAAAAATGCATTAAGAAATGCCAGATAATGGAAAATATGCGATCTGGGTGGTAAAAGGGATCAATAGAAGAGATCATGTGACAGAAGAAAGGAGAGCACATCATTGGCTCAATGTTGAGTAGAGAATTCTTTTTAAATCCATGACGCTAGTGCACAGATGCCTGTATGGGGTGGCCCCGTTGTATCTCAAATCTAAGTTCACCAGATATACTCCGAACAGGACCCTGAGATCAGAAGCACATGGCAAGCTGCAGGTAATGATGGCAAATCGAGCTATGGGCTCCGGAAAAACCTTTCTGGTGCAGGCGGCCCAGCAGTGGAACAACCTCCCTGTGGCTATGCGCAAACAACCAAATCATAGAATTTTCAGAAAGCACCTTAAGACCCACCTCTTTAAATAAATCTCTGCATACACAGACTCTCCTCTAGCAACCCGGCTGTTTGTCTACTGTACCCTGTTTTATGTGTCTGCGCCCTGATGCCTGCGGGCTTTCGGCGCATTATAAATGCATAAATAAAAAATAATACGATTGCAGACTCCCTCAGCAGGGAACTCCGATCCTGCACTAATGGGAGCTTCACCAAGACCAGATTGTCTGTCTCTTCTCCAAATGGGGACATCCAAAGATCGATCTGTTTGCAACATCGACCAACAAGAAATAATTTGCAAGCAGGTTTCCCGAGACGGGGAGCCTAGGAGACGCATTTTTGTTCACATGGGAAGAAATGTTCCTCTATGCTTTTCCCCCAATTCTGCTTCTGCCTCCAGTCCTCAGTGCACTCAAGCAGCAACACTGCACGATGATACTAGTGGCCCAGGCAAATTTGGAACTCTGACCTGCTTCATCTGTCGGTTGCCCCCCCTGCATTTTGTCCCTGTTCCCCGACCTCCTCTCCAGAGATGGCGGGTCCGTCCTACACCACGACCCAGGTCACTGAACCTGACGGCCTGTGTCCTGAAGCCCTAGAGTTTCCGAAACGTACTACTACCTCTAGACTGCTGAGACATCTTAGCCATGGCACAAGCACCATCTACACTGTGTTGCTAAAAAATCAAATGGAACGTTTCACTGACCTCAACGTCTGGACCTGTTGCACGTACAGGCAGCTGACGTATGTCCTGTCATTGGCCAATGCTGGTTTAGCACACAGCATCAAGGTGCTGTGAGGGATCAGCAATGAGAGGTGGACACAAAGTTTAAGTATTCTCAATATTTGCCATGTTTATTCAAATAAAAAGGGTTTGAAAAAACGACTATCTTGCCCTAACCTGTTAGGCAGAAACCTGTGCAGTTCCCTTGGGGAACACTGCAAAAGATTTAAGACCACAGGTATAGCAGTAAACCCACTTGGTAGCAGTCTGCACCACCCAGATTTACCTGGTAGCTGTGGCTGAGCAGTCAGACTTCCCTCAAGAAGAGTTAGGCAGTATGCAAAGTATACACAGTATGTACTCAGACACAATAGCACAAGCAAACACTGACCAGAGCTTGGTTTCAAAAGTATATAGTTATTTATTTTAAGAACACATAAGTTGAAAACACTCCAGCAAAGTATAGTAAAAACACTTAAAACACAGTTATAATGAAAGCAGTTTCAACCCTTACTCCTATCTAGACAACTCTAAGTTAACTCCACATAATTAAAACAGAGGTGAGCTCTTAACGTTAGATGACACTCTAGTAGGTTTAAGGAAGGGGTAAAAAGAAACAGAAATGGGTTAAACACACCACTCTAAGGTTCAGAACACTTGCAATAGACTCAAAGAAGCACAAAGTCACAGGTGAGCAAAAGTCACTAGGCAGGGCCCACTCTTAGAGTAGCCGGAGCGAAAATGTGCCCAAGATCACACTGTTATTAGGGATTCAAAGTCTTGCAAAGAGTTAGAAAGAGTTTAGAGTGGCTTAGAAGTTTAGCCAGGGTATTCCAGGCACTCCCAGGTTCGAAAGCCGGGGGCTAAATCTACCCCGTACAGTCGGTGGCAAGGGAGGCCAGGCGGAACACGGTACCTTAAGCGGAAAGGATCCTCCAGCGGTGGCAGTTGTTCCAGGCAGTGGCAGCAAGGCTCGACGTCGGTCAGGGGAGAAGAAGTTCTCGCAGAAGAGCAGAAGAAGGAGGTCGTTGCACTGCCCGGGAAGAAACCAGCCGCGGAGTCCTCCGGTCAAAGGGTTGTACCGACTTTCGTGGTTGGGGTAAATAGTGGTGGGGTTCCGGTTGCCGGGGTGCTTGGCACTGGCAAGGCGGCCACGAGATACCTCGAGAAGCGAAAAGAAGGCGAAAAACTGGTTGTCCCCACCAGTCAAGGGAAGGAGCCACTCCGTTAAGAGTTCTCCTCGGTCGTCGGGAAAAGTGGTGAGACGGTTCAGCAGGGCTCCACCGGGTGGTGTCGTCGAAGCAGGTCGGCTCAGCTCTTCCCTCGTCGGATTCTTGGTCCTGTGGCGACTTCTGAAGTCCCAGTCCCCAAAGCCCTGCTTTTATGCAGCAAACCCCCATTCACCCAGCCTAGCTGTCACTCAAACATGCTAAGTGGTGAGCCGGCCGGCTCACCACTTGGGCCAATCAGGACGGAGTGCGACTTGAGTTACCAAGGTAACTCAGTCCAGGGTGCCTAAATCCCCCTCCACCCCTCCTAAGTACCCCAGACAGAGTGGCACCACTTTGGAGGGCTTCTGTGGAGAAGCCCGCCAAAAGTGGAACAAAGGGCTCCACTTTGGGTCAGAGTTACAGAGGCGAACACCAACGCCATTTTTGAATCAAGTTTTGGCAAAAAGTCCCAACCGGAGTTATAAAAATAAATATATAAACCGGCGGTATGTTTAAGGCTACCGTAAATAAATAATTAAATGTGTTAGCCTAAAACAATGGGAAATCCCATAGGAAAATATTCGCGGTTGAATATAAAACGTAGTTTCCACTGCCACCAGCCAAAACTCGATCAGGGGGGACGGAGACGTGCCCCCTCGACTAACAGACCCTGGGGCAATCGAATTGCCCCAGCCAGTACGTCCACAATATGATGGTTTGTACTGGTTCTGTTCAGGATTCAAGACTAGCAAAGTCTTTGGTGACTTTACATGCCCTGGGAGACAGTAGTCAGTCCCAGGGTATGGAGTCTATGTTGGGGAGTCCCTAGGACACCCCTGGGTCACGGCACAGAGGGTGCTGTGTAACCCACATCACAAAAATACATGAGGCCCTATGGAGTAAAAGACCCCATAGCCCATTCAACACAAGGTTTAACCAAGAAAACACACTTCAACATGTCCAAGAGTGAGGGTAAAAGAGTCCCACTCTTGGCAGGAGAAAAAAAGAAACCCCAGAAATCCAGCAAAGCTGCTGGGGGACTCACTAGGTAGGGAAATTCAGCCTAAACAGAGAATTCTCCCTAACATAACCAAAGGAGAATTCCCCTTCCTATGAAAACAAAACTAAAACAAATTCACCTTGTATCCAAATGCATCTACCCCTCACACTAACATATAAAAGAAAGGGTACAATACAGTTTGTCATTACTTCAGTCCAGTTAGGCAAATCATCATATCTATCTGTCTATACATATTTATTTCTGATGCTTGTTAATCTGCTTACAATCACATGCTGTGCATATAGTCAGACATCTAGTGGTAACCGCAGAGTATTGCATCTTGCCTTTCGAGGATCGAAAGGGGACATTGACATGGGCGTGCCTGTAACACTATCCCTAATGTGACATGTAGTGTACCCAAAATCCCTCCCGCATTAAGGTCCCTCAGATTGTTTTTTTTCCGCCCAGCTAGCTGGTCGCCTTATGTGGAGCTCTTAACAAATTGCAATATTGTTATATTTCCCGACCTCAAGTCATATTTATATTATTGTCCCCTTCTCGGCGATTGATTCCTGAACCACCACCGAAGACAGCTAAAGAATACTCTTCGACGGTTGGGGCTCCGGTCGACACTATTGACTGCGTGGCCGGGCCTTCTGGCCAGCCTATACAGTAGGGAGAGTGGGGTCTGGGGGGGTTTCTATTCTTTTCAAGAATGTCTTTCCTTCTCCCCTCTCTTTGTCCCTTTGGTTTTGTCCTCGCTTTTAAATTCCTGAGCTATGGACAGGACACCATTTAGATTTTGCCCTTCCTGTAAGGAAAAATTCCCATGGAAAGACAAGCACCGGCGGTGCAATAAGTGTCTTCCCCTGTCCTGTGCAGCCTGTAAGCTCCTACGTCCTAAGATTATTAAGGAGCGTCGAGTAAAGCGGTGGGTGGCCTACGCTATGTGGCAGGCCGAGGGTAGCTCCCCCGCCACAGCAGCCACTGAGTGTGATGAGGAGATGAGCGACGAACAAGGCTCCACTTTGGACGTCATTGACCTTAGATCGGAGCACTCTCGCTCCACGACGTCCATCCCTGGCCCTGTTAGGCACGACTAAAGTCCTGCTATGGGGAATGTACATCCCGGCGACAGGGACGCACCTGATACTCGCACAAAGTACACAACCCCTGGTTCCGCCTTGACGGTTCAGTCGAAGCGTTTCAAGGCACCAACGGGTATGTCGGATATTTCGACGGCACCCGCCGATTCGCGTCATACGGCAGCCCTCCCCACAACCGCGACAGCGGCATGTGTCGGGCAGTCTGAGTGGGCGCCAGCACCAAAAGCCATGCGGACGTCGAGGTGCCTCAGAAGAGAGCGCCAACACTGCTCAAGGCCGCGGTTGCATCAAAATCTGCCGCACAGCCACCTACACAGTCCAAACACCTCCCTGTAACGCCAAACATCAGAGTATCTCTAAGATCGTTTCGGCGGTTAAACAAAAAGACAAGGTTAGGGACACGTTGAAAGACACATCGAAGCGCCAGGAAGGGGGGGAAAGATTACTCAAGTCCTTTATCCTTATCTAAGACTCTGGTTGAGAAAACTCAACATTCTAGGGAGGAGGATCATCAGGAAGAGCTCTTTCCTCTTATAGAGGAAAGTATCAAGGAATTGCTCCGCCTCATCAACCAGCTCAAGAAGTCCATGTGCAGGATGATCCTCGTCGCACCGGCGTGTCCTGCGGACTCGGATCTTCTCTCCAGAGAAGGAGGTGCCATTCTCCATCACGACCCACAGTCGCTGAACTTGCAGGCCTGGCTCCTGCAGCACTAGAGTTTAGAGGGTACGATATACCGGCTGATTGCAGAGAGGTTCTTGCAAAGGCCAGGGCGTCCTCAACTCTCAAGTGTTACAGTCATAAATGGAAGAGGTTCTCTGTCTGGTGCTGTGCACAGAAAATTAACCCTCTGCGGATTACGGCCCCTCAAGTACTGCCGTACCTACTGTCGCTGGCCAAAGCTGGACTGGCTCACGCCTCCATCAAAATACATCTGGCTGCCATCTCCCGATATACCAGGACTACGGGACGGGCGTCCTTGTGTTCTCATCGCCTGGTGAAGGAATTTATGAAGGGACTATTCCTGCCCCGGCGTGGGAGCTTAATGTGGTGCTGACCAGGCTCATGTGGGCCCCATTCGAGCCTATTCATTCGGCGCCTTTGAAGTTCCTGTCATGGAAGACAGCGTTCTTAGTGGCCATCACCTCCGCACGACGAGTGGGAGAGATCCAGGCCCGATCTTGCAAGCCTCCATACTTGACTTTTCATGACACAAGGGTGGTGCTGAGGACGCACCCCTCCTTCATGCCCAAGGTGCCATCGGACTTCCACCTCAACGAGCCCTTGGTGTTACCAGTTTTCTTCCCATCGCCTTTGACGCCGGCCGAGAGGACTTTGCACTCGCTGGATGTAGCTAGAGCACTGAAGTTCTACGTGGACCGCACAAAGAGTTTTCGGAAGACGTCACAACTGTTTGTGAACTTTGGGTCTATGAATCAAGGGAAGGCTCTCTCGAAGACTTCCATTTCCAGATGGCTCTCCGGCTGCATCATGCACTGTCACCGGTTGGCAAACTGACCGCTGCCCGGCCGTCCGAGAGCCCATTCAACCAGAGCGATCGCTGCTACCACGGCGTTCCTGTCTGGTGTGCCCCTGCTGGACATCTGCAGGGCTGCTACGTGGAGGTCGACGCACACCTTCACAAGATTCTACTGCGTCGATCGGGACTCCAGGGAAGAGTCCAGGGTCGGCCAAGCAGTGCTGCGCAACCTGTTCGCTTAAGGTGAGCCTGGTGAGGAGGTAAGAGATGCTTAATGTTGAGTCGTTGTATTGCTTAATGTTGAGCCTGTTGCCACCTCCCGTGGTTGTGCATGTGTATACTGCTATGTATTCTTTTATTCATGAGCATTTGAATCCATGCCAGACCCCATGCTGGAGAAGGAACAAGTTACTTACCTGTAACTGTTGTTCTCCAGTATGGGTCTGGCATGGATTCACATGCGAACCCTCCCACCTACCCCTCTGCGACTCTTCACTTGGTCATACTGCCACTTGGCGTGCTACCAAATCTGAGGATGGCTGCCAGAGGCGGGGCTTAGGGAGAGGGCAGTCATTGGTTGGGGGCAGTATGACCCAGAGATCAGTGATTGGTTACTACTAAGAAAGACAGATCAGAAACGAAACTGATACTGATTTTTTCTTTACCGAGGATTCCCAGCCTGACAACGGGGAATATTCATGAGCATGTGAATCCATGCAAGACCCATGCTGGAGAACAACAGTTACAGGTATGCAACTTGTTCCTTATGACTGCAAGAGGCCTTAAACAAGGATGCATACTTGCTTCAACACACACTCTTCAACCTGTTTTTACTAGATATAGCAGATTTCTTTGTACTAGCCTTATCTGACTCCCCAAGGTTAGAAAACCAAACGATCTCTTAGCTTCTTTACGCGGACGATTTGGTATTGATATCCCAAACTCCAGCTGGGCTGCAAACTCTGCTGGATGTACTTGATCAATACGTGTCTATTAATAACTTGACAGTAAACCAGGGTAAAACATAAATTATGGTACTTGGCAAACCTTTATCAACAAAAAGTATTACCAGTCATCACTTATGGGATGGAAACTGTGTTGCTTGGAACTCATCAATTTTGGAACCAGCTAGAGGCAAAGTTTTAGAAAACTGCATTTAATCTTCCAAAAAGTACTCCAACTATGCTACTCAGGTTTGAACTTGGTCTCCTTTAAATTCACATACAGGTCACCTGGAAAATGTGCTCGTTGTTTTGAAAATGCCTCTTGGGTATCTCTAATCAAAATAGCCTTGCCATTCTAGCTAATCATTTGTTGTCCTCGAACCAGTTATTTCCCTCAAAGTGGAGAACACACATTTTGAAAGCTCTTGTCAATGCTGATATTTCTATCGACCTTCTTCTCATGAATCTGAATAGAGCAAAGACCAAACTCTATCAGGTTGATTGGCTACTAACAAGAAAATTGCTTAAAACTAATAGGAATCTTTTTGGACACAAACAATTTCGAACAATGGCTGACTATCTTGTTAAATGCCCATCGCCGGCATTGAGATTGAAAATCCTAAGACTTCGACTCAATTTGTGGCCAGTCAATGAGATTCTGTCCAGGAGAGGTCTCATTAAAAAGGAATTAGCTTACTGTTGCTTCTGTAAAGATATAACGCAGATGGAAACTCTGTGACATATCATCACAAATTGTAAAACTTTCACATCACACTGTTTGAAACTAGCCAATAGCCTAACAGCAAAGTATACCCAGAGATCTGACAATGAGATATGGGCTGAAATATTTGGGTCTAGCAAAATCTCTGTTAGAATTGCAACTCTTTATATTCTTGATGCTGCTTTCCCATATGAGAAAAAGCCCATTGCGAGTGTAAAACGGAAATTAACTAGCCATGCGCAACTTTTTATGAAGTAATGTCTTGTTAAATATTCGTAAACCTCGCTTTCTTTACAGGTGATTTCAAAGTTTTTAAGATGAAGTTATGTTATTATCTTTGCTGTTGGTTTTGTATTGATATTCATGTATGTGAATTTCCTTTTTGTTTTCTCTTTTTTTCTCCCTTTTCGTATTTTAAAGTAATTTATATGCTATTTCTAAATGATGAATTCTATGTATTTGTAAAGTTGAATTTTCAACTAAATCAAATAATAAATAAATAAATAAAAAAGATTATTACTGGGGCTTACCAGTTATACACTGATACAGGCAGTACATCTGGAGATGGGATTGATCCGTCTGGAGATGGGATTGATCTCTTTGTCTGCTCTTATTGAATTTAATAGAGCCAAGCTGTACATTAAGATCAAATTTGCTAGCCCAGTTCCCTATTGTTCATCCCCAAGTTGCCTTAGAGGGTGGGAAAGCTGCGGTACTGAATAAATTCCAGGAAATGAACTTATAATTTTTTGAGAATATAGGATGGGCACCTTGCTGGGAGTATGGTGAAGGAGGCATGCTTAAGTCTCTCAAGAAATGTCTGGAGAGATGGGACTGTTTAATGAGCCACGAAAAGGTGGCTAGCATGAGATCTTTGTGTTCCTTCTCAAGGATGTTTTTTGAGTTTAAAAAGCCTCAAATGTACTTAATGCGGCTGCCTTGACCTAATAGACGTAGAATATTCCTTAACATGAGGCTCAACAGTTTGGACATTCTTGAAATTAAAGGTGCATGCATGGGCATTCCGGTTGAAATGAGGACGTGCAGACTTTGCCTTGACAGTCACATTATTGAATTGGCTAGACACGTCCTGACAAGCTGTCCAAAGATGAGATCTGTGTATGAATGTTATTTCTCCAAGCTTGAGGTTGATTTAGAATATATTACCAGTGAAATTTTCTGGCTGAGATGTCTGTCTGGACAAGACATAAAGTCCTTATCGCCATTACGCAGGTCTGGAAGATTGTAGATACATACCTGTGGAAATTCGAGGAAGAAGTTAAACTAATAGTAGATCTGTAGCCCTTTGTCTGATGCAGGGAAACTAATTCCATATCTTTGTCTTTCTGTTTTTGGTTGGCTATTATTAATGTGTAGCTCTTATTTGTATAATGGATTTTGGTTTTACTAATCGAAAGCTAAAGTGATATTTAAGTATATTGGTGAATTTTCTTCCTTTATTAACTGTAATTGTGTTTTAGAATGTTGGGATGTGTATTTCTTGTTTATATGTGTATATTTATATATATATATATATGTATATACGATTAGTGTTAAAGCTTTATAACTATATACACAATAAACATTTTTAAAAAAGTTGTACTGGTATGTATTTATTCATGAGCATGTGAATCCATGCCAGTACCCATGCTGGAGAAGGAACAAGTACCTGTAACTATTGTTCTTCAGCATTGGTCTTGCATGTATTCAAATGCGAACCCTCCCGCCGCCCTCCCCATGTGGCAGCTCTTGGTCATACTGCCACTTTACGTGCTTACCAAATCTGAAGATGGCTTACAGAGGAGGGGTTTGGGGAGAGGGCAGTCATTGGCTGGGGGCAGTATGACCCAGAGCTCAGTGATTGGGTTAGAGGAGAAATACAGTTTGTAAGTGAAAGTGAGATGTTTTTTGTTTTTTTTACTGAGGATTCCCGGCCTGACAACAGGGAATATTCATGACCATGTGAATCCATGCCAGACCCATGCTGGAGAACAATAGTTATGGGTAAGTAATTTGTTCCTTATCACTATTTCTGCTTTATCATATTTGTACTCGCGCTACACTTCATGCAACCTCATGTCAGAAACAAACAATCTGAAGGACCTTGACGCGTGACGGACCATGGGTACTGTACACGTCACACTAGGGATAGTGTTACTAATATGCCCGGTCGACGTCTGTTTTCGAGTTTCGAAACTTCCACTAGATGTCCGACTATGTAGAGCATATGAATCTAAGCAGATACAAGCACCATAATTAAGATTACGTTGAGTTATGTATCATATATATATAATACACACACAGTCTTAACAAGACAACCCTTGTTTTCCACGTTTAGTTTCCCTTCCCCTGAACTGTGTCAGGAAAGGAAATTTTGAAATATTCTTTTTCACCAAAGTTCTTTTATGGATAGTCAAAATGTCTTTTCCCTGGTTATTTTCCTTAATGTGACAAAGAAAAATGTTCTTTTTACAATAAGGGTTGAAAAACAGTCTTTTGTAGTATTCTGGATGGTTACAACATCTCTGTGTGTTAAGCTATTCGCTAAACAGCGAGCTGGTGGCTGATCTCTCTCCTCAGCAGGCTCCCTCCTTTGGAATAGCCTCCCCTTTCCTCTTCGTCTCCTCAGATTCTGGAAGCTCCTCAAGAGTTTCCTTTCCATCTCTTCCTTCCCTTCCTCCCTCCCTCCTCTGTTAAATCCCACTGTTGCTGAGATTTGTGACCAGGGCCCTTGTTTGTCCTCCCGGGTCCTGGCCTCCCACACACAATCACCTACAGCCTCAACCCCCACCCCCCACCCCCCAGCACTTTGCCTTGGCACCCACTGGCCTATGTCACCACATGCATGTACTTTATGGGTGGCTGACCACTCCACCTAGGCACTTCATCCCCATTACCCCTTGCCCTATAGGAGCTTTGTAACACAATTTACTTGATGTATAACCACCTTACAAATGCAAAATTAAAAAAATTATAAATAAGCATTTGTATTACTTTCTCCCATACTGACATCTCCAAAATAAAGGTTGGCTCAAGCTCCCTCTGTCGACCTCTGTTAAAATGTCTCCTGGCAATGCTTGTTCCAGGTTCCCCCAACTGACATCTCATGTCAGGAGACTTGCACCATATCTGCCCTCCTATTCTCAGTTTAATTCTATTTGGTCGGTATTCAAAACTTCTACTTTCTTGTCCACACACCTGTCTGAACGCCCCGTGTCTCCACTATCAAATGGCCAACTCACCAGTGTCTCCTAGCGTCTGACTCGTGGGTTGCGGAAATGGCATAGTTCTGTTATGGGTATGACATTCACTAACTTGTCCAACCCCCTTTCAGGTTCTCTGCTTGTTTAGCGGTCCATAGATGGTACGGGTACTACTTTCCGTCGAGGCAGTGCTGTTGACAGTTGCCGACGCCTCTGCGGTCCTTCTCTAACGCTGAGAACCTCACTCGGGTCTCCCGCCACTCCAGTACGTTGTGCTGACTGAAGGCAGTCTGGGAGCAGCTCTCCTCTGTAGTCTGCTGCACTCCCGCACTTTTGCCTCTCTCAGCAGCTCTGCTTCCTGCTGCGCGCACGTTTGCAGCCGACCTGGCTCCTCCTGCTCGTTCTCGTTTCTCTTCTTCCTTCTCCTGCAGGTTTTTCTTGCATTTAAATTTCCAACGCTGTTGATTAAAGGGACAACCACTAGACCGCACATTACTATTGGCCATATTGTTCATCCTCATTAACTCGTCATCCCTCTTCCCCGTCCCAGTACTTATAGCCTTATGGGAGTTGGAGTCCAAAGGATGTATGAGGAATAAAGACAATTCTGCTTGAAAAGTTCAACAGAAGTGGTTTGCAAGACTTCATACTTAAAGGGTTCTGTATAATGGCAGCAGGCCATCGGAAACGCCAGAATTATAGTTTCTTCTAAACTGTTATGAGAAGAGGACCACGTTTACCCTGTCAGTCACCACCTTCTGCCGAAAGCCATCTCATCCCATGTGATCCACCCTCAGAATACCATCTCCAAGATCAGGGTCAGGCAGCGGCTGCCTTCCCTTCGCCACATGGGAGGAGACTTTAGGCTGGAGTTCAGTGATGACGCTGCCGGATTCATCAGTTAATTTAGCAAGTATTTCACGCTATGTGTTCCCCAGGCACTCCTTCTCTTTGGTCCCAGAGGTTGTTGAATGAATTCCTCAAGGGACTGTTTTATGCTTTTCCCCCTGTCCGAGGCCCTGCTACAGTGTGGGAACACAACTTGGTCCTTCAAAATTAATGGGCCCTGCTTTCAAGCCTCTGCACAGAGCCTGTTTAAAGTTTCTCTTCTGCAAACCAGCATTAGTATTTTCCATTACATCTGCCAGACGAGTAGGCAAACTACATGCCCTCTCCTGTAAGCCTTCCTAATTGACTTTGCATCAGCCTAAGGAATTCCTTCACATAAACCCTTTTTTCATGCCAAAGGCTCCTCTTTCATTCAGTGGCGTAGCATAGAATCTGGGTGCACCAGTGCGAGCCATGCTGAGGCCCCCCTCCATCCAGCTCGAAAATAAATCACTGGTCACACCACCCACTGGGCCGACCTAGATTACCATGCTTGCGCAATACGCATGAACGTGCTGCTGCAAGGGTACGCTGCACTAGTAGAAAGATATAAATGTGTTTTAATGCATTATACAGCACACATCTACGCAAAAGTGGCTAAAAAGCCAGAGTGTTTGCAATTGGTTTGTAGGGTAAGGCCAATCCAAAACTCCAATGCATGCAAGTCACAAACAGTGCGCAGGAACATTAATGCTTTAAGTAATGTAATGCTTTGCTATTAAAAGTGCCCTGCCACAATGAAAACTTGTCCAACTGGCTGCACAATGTAGACCACTCTAGACACGTAGTAACATATTACAGTAAAGCATGCCAGGCCACATTTAGACATACCTAGACAGGTTGCACCAAAATGTCAGTTGAAGCAATAACACTTATGGTTATTTTATCACAGATGCCCAGAAATATATACAGTGCCACAGTAAGAAACGGGTAGACTGGCAGCGCCCAAGTGCCAGTCTAGATAGGTAATTACAATTACCAGGACTGCCTTATCGGAGATGCCCAGTTAAAAAAAAAAAGGCAAGCCTAACTAGGAAGTGACTAGACTGCCTGCACCAAAATGCCTCTCTAGCCAGTAATACCACATATCATGCTTGCTTAGCCTGGATTCATACACATCCCCTCTCCCTCCCACCCCCTGCCCCAACCTCCAAAATGAGCTCCTCGACCCAGAATTACCTCCACGTCCCTCTTCCTTATCCCAGGGCTTACCTATGAGGTGAAGTGCCTCATACACAAGTACTGGGACGAGGAAAAATAGTAGTAAACAAGGCATTAAACACAAGCAGTGGTGCAACACCATTGAGCTGACTGGGCTTCACCCCTCAACTCCCCTCCGAAATGATGGGCTATATTGACTTGGTCTGGTTGATCTACAGAGCCGTTGCCAGACAGAACAGGTCAGAGATGTTAAAAGGCACCTAGGTTTAGCTGTTAACAAATGCCCGGCAATTACTAACGTGAAGTATTTCACTGTTAGTACCAGCATTCAAATGCTTAATTGTTTAGCAATTGAAATCGTGATGTGGGTTTAGTACTTGCACACCAGGGGAGTGATTGGAAGGGCAAAGCGGGGACAGGAGACTGCTCCTTCTCCCAGCAGTCCACAAGTGGGTGCTTTCACAATTAAAGGAGATAGTGAACTACTTGTAACATTGAAGCTGCACTAGAATAGTTTCATTAGAATGCGTAAAGAAGTTAGATGCCCTCACAAATAGGTTTGCCCCCTCCTCCCCTCCGCCCGTGAAGTAAGATCCTCTCCCAACATTTGAAGGGTTAGCCACCCTCCCCTCCACACACCCTAAAATGTAGGTTTCAGTGTGTGCCCCTGAACACAAGCACACACACCATTCACCACACACACCCACACACACGCAGCCACTCATACATTTAAGTGTGTACCCTTTTGCCATACAGGCACACCCAGGCAGCCTTCCATACATTTAAGTTTGCACCCTTTCACCAGACACTCAAACAGGCACATTACATTGGGGGGGGGGGGTGTATGTGTATGTGTGTGTGTGTGTGTATATATATATATATATATATATATATATATATATATATATATATATATATATACGCGCACACACCACACACACTTTCTTACCTTTAATCGTCATAGGGCTCACCCCACCCCATGACATGGAGGCCTCCAGCCTGGAAATAGTTTATTTTTGAAGTCACTCTGCCTTCGTAAAGACTTTATTTCTGTCTATTTTTAAGTCTGATGGGGCCCCCTCCCAGGACATGTGGTGGCAGGGCCCCCCACACTCTGGGGCCCCTGCCATGCCAGTGCCGTCATTCCACCTTAATGAACCCTTGACTCTGCCAGTGTTCTTTGACCCCCTTATCCCCTGCAGAGTGATCCTTGCATTACCTGGATGTTGCCTGAGCCCTCACATTCTATGTTACTTGTAAGAAGGACTTTCACAAGTCATCACAATTGTTTGTAGCTTTTGGACTTTTCAGCAAGGGCAATGCCCTTTCAAAGTCTTCCATTGCTAGATGGCTCTGTGTGTGTATTCCACACTGTTATCGTATGGCGGACAGGGCCCTTCCAGGACACTCGACGAGGGCTGTGACTTCTACTACAGCATTTCTGTCTGCTGTTCCCTTGCTCCAAATCTGCAGGGAAGCCACGTGGAGGTCCCGAGGTTCTACTACATCAATAGGGATTCCACAGAGGAGTCCTGGGTCAGCCAGGCAGTGCTTCTCAACCTGTTCACATCAAGTAAATTGGTTACTTCTGTTGAGCTATGCCTCTGCCCGTTTTCGTCGTATGTAAGGACTGCTGTGTGATCCTATTCAAACAGAATTTGAATCTATAAAGGATTCATAAAGGAATCTATAAAGGATTCAATTCTGTAGAAGGAATAAATTACTTACCTGTAACTCCTGTATGCCAGCATTGTTATCTTTCATACATTCACATGTGACCCTCCTTCCAACAACTTGCCAAATCTGAAGTTGGCCTCCAAGGGTGGAGCTGAGGGAACCTGTCTAATTGGTGTGGGCAATATTAACCACAAAAGACTCTAATATAGCACTAAAGTGACAATCAGGTTTAAAATGTGAAGGTTAACTGCTTTAATATTACCAAGGATTTCCAGCCTGACAACAGGGAATATTCAAAAAGCATGTGAATCTATGAAAGATACTAATGCTGGAGAACAGAAGTTTCAGTTAAGTAACGTATTCCCTTTGCCTCTGCCTTTGTGCCATATCTGACACATGCCATCTTACTATCGTACAAGTTTTTTTAAATAGTGTTACTTATTGTTCAATTACTCTAAATTTTAGGCACATGATTGGCTAAATTAAATGCTGTAAATTTTCAACATATACCTGTAGGGGTAATCCTTTACTTTATATCCTGTTGTGGAAAACAACCACAGACTCTTCTATTGAATGGATAAACATCTTTTAGGGGCAGCCAACACGGCCAGCATACATACACAGGACAACAGCAACCCAACGAAAGAACGAGACCCGGCACAGCCACTCACCCCTCCCCTCAAGGCACATCACTTTTATACAGGAGAGCACACATGCATTTCAATGGAAAGGGAGGATTCAGACACAGCATGATAACGTCAAGCAGCAATGTTTCAGGTAAATGAACAGTTTCTCAGCATACAAGTCTTAGACAGAGGCTACATTCTCATGCTCACGAAGTACAGGAGTACAGAAGGAGGAGACTGACACACAGGTGGCACAGTGATTGCTATAGACTTTTATTTAAGATCAAAATAAAGAGAAAACCTACATTTCCCTAAATCAACTAAAAGTGCTAATGGGTCTGTAAGGATGTTGTTGCAACTAAAACGAGTCCACCATCCTGTGTCAAATACCCCTATCTCTGTCCATTACACTTATAACTAAACTAAAGTTGTACCAATGTTCTTGGTCCATGACTACCTCCTCCTGGACTGAAGGGCACAAGTCTGTTTGCAAGTCTCTCACCAGGAGGAATGACTCCCTTCCCCTGACTTCAATACTTCAAAACAAAGGATTGCTGGCTTGGCATAAAAAGTTGTATTATTTCTTATCTCCACAGGGAATAACTCCCTTCCCCTGGATCACTGGTTTTATCCTTCCTGTAAACTCAATTACCAGGTGAATGTCTCCTTTCCCTCCACCCAAAGCCAGGGGAATTAATCCCTTCCACTTGCCTTCCTTGGCTTTGTTCTTGCACTCTTTTGACTTGTATTTACGTAGTTCACAACACCATGGGGAATGACTCCCTTCGCCTGGATTTCTTGGCTTTAGTTTCACAGTTCACAACACCAGGTGGAATGGTTCCCTTCCCCCTTCTCAGGCTTTTTATCACAGTTCACAATGCCAGGGGGAATGTCTCTCTTCCCCTGGCCTTTCTCAAATATAAACTTGTTGGTGCTCGTCCCAGACCTAGGTTTCTTGAGGAGTTTGTCTGGGCAGACCTGGTTCACTTGCCTACCAGGTACTGCCACAAAGAAGATGGGTAGTGAGGATCTCCTCCTCGAGCTGCAGGTCTGCAGCCCTGTTTCCTCCTCTGTATTGTGTTCCTGATATACCTGGTTCACTCTGCTGCCAGGTACTATCATATGGTCAATTGCTTAAGATATTTTCCTTCAGTATATCTGGGTCCCAGACCCCAGGTGTGAGGTTTCTCTTGCCCCTTTTCTCGATCCCATGTACCTTCTGAGACTCTGCCTGTTCTTCTCTGTTGGTTGCGTGCTTCTCCAACGTCTTGTTCCGCTTCTCGTGTTCTTATACTGCTTCCACGCCATTTGCAGCGGTTCGACATCGCTTCCCACTGGGTGACTTGCACGTCTTTCCACACCCGCATGGTCTTTTCACTGCTTCCACCCGTACCTCCGCTCCTCCAGTTTCCCGGTCTGCCCAGGCACTGCGGACCGGATAGGGATGGCTTGGATCCTTCGTAGGCGTCCCAGTCAGCAGCAGCCTCTCTCTTCCAGGGTCTGACAAAGTAAGTCCTTCCTCTCTCTTTATGTTGAATAAACGATGACCGCTAAAATGCTCATTCAAGTTCTTAGGAGGACTCTTCATCATTCCGCACCTCCTCCTCGTCTCAGGACCTCTCATGGAGATTCATTATGTCATCCCTACTCTTTCTTCTCTCAGTATTTATCTCACATATATACATGGAAGTATGGAAGTGTGAGGGATGAGAAGGTGGGCCTCATGAACTGAGGGGAGTTGGAGGAAGTGGGTGGAGGATAAGGGATGTTGTACTGTGTTCTCCTGAGGTGTCCTCCCTGAACCCCACTGTGGAGTGTCTCCTCATGAGATCCCCCCACCCCTCCCTGAGTACAACCACCATAGAAATTATCGGGTAGCGACCTCACCTCACAGGCCTCACGGAAAGGAGCTCTCCTCAGGAAGAAGTGATGACATCTCAGGATTCGTCACAGAAGGCATAATCAGGATGGGAGGGGAACAGCAATACTTTTCTAGTCTTGCTGGGTAAGCTACTTCTACAGTTCACACACAGTTTGGGGCATGCAAGCCTGCTTACTATATGACAACTTCCTTCTGCTAAAGATGCCTTGCCTCTGAAAGTGACACTCTAAAACATGCTTCTATATGCCAAAAGGGAAACCCGTCCGAGGCGAGATCTGAGGAAATAAGCAGCACTAGCTACCAGGTGGTAAAACATTCAAGGTTAGGACATACGTATTAGAACCATAGGGCTCACACAACAATGGCAGTAAGGAACTTGTTAAACATGGCAGTTAACATTGGCTGAGCATTATTCTAACGCTGCACAGTGTTCAAGGGGCTCATTAAAAAAGTTTTAGAACCCAGTTTCCCCCCCCCACAATTCCCTCCCACAATCCCTCCTATGAGATCTTCACTCCAGTCTCATCCATTACATCTTTGGGGGAACATACATCACATTCTGGAAAATCATAACACATCACTTCTTCCGCAGTTTGACAGTAAAACACCTGAGTGGTCTGGGGAAACCTCTGACTATTGTGCCATGTGCGTTGATAGAGACATTTGCAACTCGTCGCCAGACAGAACAGATTTAAGATCATAACCAGGATTATGAGTAGGATGTGCCTGATGGATGCACCGAGTGGCCCCAAAATATTCACTACCCAGGAATTGAAGGTCCAGGTGCCCTCAGGGCTGGTGTGGAGACTAATTACTATACTATGTACGTGGGTGAAAATATCTGATGTTGCTGGCTGCGCAAGCCAGAAGTAGGACTCGGACTCTGGGACATCATGTTCATGAGTTTGTATTATATGCACTTACAATTAGTCTGACCTCCTGGTCAGCTTAAAAGAAAATAATGAAAAGTAACTCTAAGAGCTATATTCCCTATTCTAAAATTCAAACGTTCAAGGAAAGGGTATTCTTGTCAGGATTAATCAAATCAAAGTCCCTAGCCCAAATCCTTTACTAGCCTACTACATTTATAGAAATTAACACACGAGTCACAACTGGACAACAACTAAAAAAGATGCTCGACTGCTTCTGTTCCAGGTTTTCTCCCCTGGACAGAAAGTTGTTCAGGTGCTACTCTAGTGGCTAAATGTCCCAAACATTGTCCCAAATTAAGTATTTGTGATATTTCAGTCTCTTTCTCCTGGCACCTCGGGTGCCATTTTCAATTGTTGATCCCACTCTGGAGCATTTCTTTTTGTAAAGACTGGAGGGGGTGTCTGTACTCCTGCTCACTATATGGTAGAGGAAAGGCACAGAGGACCCCAGCCAAGATTCTCTATTTGGTAAAACGTGGGCGAGCAATCAAGGCCTAGCTCTCAGGAGGTGATGCAGGCTGGTTATTAAGTACAGTGTAGTCCCCAAGCCACCCACAAAGGAATGTCCACACACTGTATTAGTGAAAACACAGTCTTTATATAATTAAGGTTCGAGGTTATATACACAATCACAATAACTCACTTTGTGCTCAGTTAATCTACAATGGCAAATATATTCACAGTTCTACGTGGTACCACAATTACTCTCAGATTTCATTAAATTGCAATAACTGTACTTAGATCAAATGTCACACAAATCAATTACTAAAGGGAACCAACCATAGACCTAGAGCAGTTGGTTAGAACAATTGGCAGAATACTGAGCCCCTACCGCCAGGCACAGTTCTAAATGATGATTCCCCCCCCCCCCACCCAACCCCCCAACCTGGGCAACCTGTAGATAAAGATGTATCGTACAAGTCCAGTCCATATATTGTTCACAAGAGTCTTATTTCCTTCTAAATAGTTCTACAACCCCAGTGTACCTGGAATAGTAGAGTTTGACGTCGGGCCGTCAACAGATCCTTCTTGAGCAGAAGCCACGGATCATAGAGATCCCACGAGGAAAAAGGGTGAACGCTGTTGTTGCGGCAGCAGCTTCGGTTCTTTTGGTGCTCGTTGACAATCAGTCGAAAACGTCCTGCAAGCTGAGGCGTGCAGTGCATCTCGACGACGAGTGTGTGTTTAACGCAAGGAGTCAATGAAGAACTTTGCCCCAGCAAGGGCTTCGAGTCGTCAGATTCTCCTCGGTCGTCAGCGGCCTTGACTTTCTCTGGCAGGACGAAAGCGGTCGACGAGGATGAGCAAGGGAGTCCTTGTTTCAATGTTCTTAGGCAAAGGAGCACTGCGGCTCGGGTCGGCGATGGACTTCAATGTCCGGGTGCTTCACTTTGTGATTCCACGGCGGTCCCTGTCTCCGGTTGGCAGCCTTTCGAGAGTCTGACGTATAGGGAGCTTTGGCATAGATCAGCTGGTGCACAATGGTCCCTCGTAGCTCGGGAAGTGGTCTCCTAGCCAGGTCCTCTCTTGGATCCGTTCTTGAAGGCACAGCAGCTTTCAGATTCCAACAAAGGGAACAGCGGTTCACCACCTTCTTCTTGCTCGGTTTCGAGAGTAAGCATCAACTTCAGCTTTTGAAGGATTAATAGCAGTGAGAGGCCCCCAGATATACTGTTGATTTCCCATTCACTCTGCTGGGTCACACTCAGGCAACCAATCATTCAGTAGGGCATTCTGGCAGTCAGGCAGCCAATCGGTTCACAGTGCATTCAGGCCATTCTTCTCCATCCGATACTCACAACACAGAATGTAGATTAGGACAAGCACTCTGCCATTCAGCACTACACACTGCATTCATACCAGTTTCGGGCAGGCCTGTCTTAGTCATTGTGTCAAACACCAGATACTAGACACCCACAACATGAAATGCGTATTCGTCACACACTACATTCACCCAGGTGCTACCCCACGGGCGTACCCACAACATACATCATTGGGAAGGCTCCAGTTGGGCTGGCCTGGACTCCCCAGACCCAACAGCCAGTCAGAGGGAAGGGACGGAGTCAGGGTTTCCCAGGACTTCGGGAAAAGTAAGGTAACAGGCAATAGAAATCAGGAGGCCACAGGGGCCATCTTGTTTCCTTTCATGAAACCACTAATTCCAGTGACAGGGCCTGGGCATCCCAAAATGGAGGATGCGCAGGGCACCTGTCATTTCAGCACAGAGCTGCCACCAGCCCGTACCCTGCTCCGTGGGCCACTGTCACAGGTTCTTGCGTAGACTATGAATACCTCCGTCCCCAAGCACCAATCAGAGAGGCAATAATAATTCGCTGACCGGTTATTGAGGCCACAGGCAGCTGGAACGATGCATCGGGTTGCCAGGTAGCTGAAAAGGAAACCGGGATTAAAGACAACAATCTGTGTGCAAATGCTCAAGGTATAACAAGAAACAAGGAAACTGACACCTACCGGTTGATAAGCTGGGGAATGGCTCTAAAGTGGAGGGCAATGAGCAGGATGATTAAATGTGTCCCCCAGCTGAGGTGATGCAAGTGATCTTACAGAGCCAGGGTTGTAAAACACCTGTATGTCAAAAAGGTACTTAGATCGAAGCAGGAAGAAACCCAGAACCTTTTCTGAGCAAGGCTTCACGGGGAATAAAGTTCATAGTTCAATAGTAGTCCAGGAGCACAGAACGTGCTAAATAGTTCAGTTCAAATCCGAAAATGCCAAAAACCAGAACGTTAATACAGGAGGAGTCCGTAGAGCATGAGCCAAGGTCTGCAGCAGTTCGAGTGATCCATCCGTGCATATCAGAAGCAATGCAGTTTCCAAGGTAATCGGCAATTGACATGTGACTGAAGTCGCCATGGTGCTGCGGACGTCGGAGAGTAGATCTTAACGGTACATGACACAGGGACAGTGTAACCCGGCTTCCACGTTGTTGCTGCCTCGATGGGTGGCGAAGGGAGGTGAGTTTATGTGGACCCTGCAGGGTTTGTACACTGGCTGGCCTGTGTGTACCCTGTGCTGTTCGTGACCTGACTGACATACGATGTGTGGGTCGCGTGACAGCCACACACCTGTGTCCAAAAAACTTGGAGTACAGGGCCATACTCCCACCCATGGGTGCCATAAGGGTATCCCAAGGGTCTATTTACTAAACCAAAAAGAGGAAGAGCCACACCGCCAGGAGTCCCAGATGAACATTTGTGGAAAACAAGACAGAACATACATAAGGCAATAAAGGACAAGGATACAGAGGCCCTGTCCCTCCAATGCATTTCCAGCATCACACTTTTCCCTTCCAGGGCTGCACACTCTTAAATTCCACTCATTTTCTCTTGCTCAAGGGTATCTTCACTCTCTTCCCCGCTCCTTAGGTCTGTAGACTCTTGTTCCCCTCTCTTGGGGTTTCCTCACTGTCTTCTCCTGAGGTCTCTTGACTCTCATGCCCCTCTCTCTGGGTATCCTCACTCTGACACCCTCTCCTGGGGTATCTTCACTCTCCCCCCCTCTTTTGGGGATATCCCCTCTCTTGGGTTATCCTTACTCGGGGTAACAGAGTGAGTCTGTTATGTGACTCCTTTGCACTGGGCTCACCATTTATCGCCTCTTCCCTTCCAGGAGTAGCGAGGGTGCCCACAGTCCCTCTGTCACTGGGGAAGTTTAGGTTGCCTTTCTCCTTGCATAGGCTAGCACAGTCTGCCTTTCTTCCAGGTTCTCTCGGCACCTGGATCACAGGGGTAGGGGCCTCTTCACCCCTCTGGTTCAGCTGGGCTCTCTCAGGTTTCAGCACATCACAGTAGCTGCCGGGCACAAGGCAGTCTTCCTTCCCCTGCTTCAGGCTTCTTTCCCCAAACCAGTGAGAAAGGGAACCAGTCCCAAGTTGAGACAACTTGAAACTGAACTGGCTCTCTATTTATTTTTGGATTATTTATGAGAATACAGGGAGAATCAATGCATATTTGGCACAAAAATGCTTTCAGAGATTATGTAGTCATGAGTACAGAGCGGGAGACAGCTGTCCTTTACAATGGGGTGAGAGAGTGCCAGTGGAAGACCAGTTGATGCCTGGGGAGATGGAAACCGTAACCGGGGACAAGGACAATGTGGAGGACAATACATATACCTCCACTAGCCGACTACAGATTGGCTGAACTGTTCGGCTTCTCCATTGAGGAAAATAGTGCTTACATCATAGCCTCCCTGGGTAGAGCATGCCCTATTGGTCAGTTCGAAATATCAGTTGTGTCAATTAGGAGTTCCAATTAATTCTCATATTTAAGGGCTCTGCTCCAGCTTATCTGGGTTGCTCCTCCTGGGTAGATGATAGGTATGGCTCTCTTTCTCTTGCTTTATGAAATAATGTTTTATTTTATTTCCCATTGTCTTTGTTGTTTTGAACATGTTATTCCATTCATTTAGATTCAGTTTACCCACGGTCCTTAATAAGGAATTGAACCCATGTTTTTTTGTTTTTTTTATTACATGGGAGCTAACAATTCTAGCACTGCCATTTCAGCTGTGTTTCTAGTCAGTGGTGAGGGAGGTTGAAGCCTTTTCTTTGCAGCGTCTAAATGGTTTTTGACTCTCCATGCTGGCAGCATGTGTTGCTGCATGTTGCCAGCTTGACTAGCTGCTCCTCTCCCTTCGCTGCCACAGGGATTCAGAGATCTGTTATTTTATTTGTCTGAGTCGAGGAAAACCTTGATTCACCACGTGGCATAACTGGCTATGAAAGTATAGCACTCGCTCTTAACGATTGCACTCACCCCTCCTTGTGAGGATATAAGCGTGTCCAGGGCCGTAAGATTCTGGAGAACCATTGTTTGGATGGCGATTCTGCTCACAGGACAGTGCATCAGGGAGGATGCATTGGCTTTTGAAATATCCTCAATCAATCGTGACAGTCTGGTCAACCAGTCCCGGTTCCATTCGATCCCAAGGCCAGGTATAAGCCCATGGGATGAACTGCATTCCATCAACAAACCCTTCCCAAGCTGTGCTTCTTTTCAGACAATGCTGTGTTGGGAAGGTGCAGGTATGCTGAACAGCAGGTCGGACATATCCCATGTAACAAATATCCCCCCACCCCCCAGTTGAAAGGAATAGGGTCTATGGGGAAATTGGAGGCCAAGTCATGGAATAGGTGTGCACACACCCAATACATATTGATATTAAAGATGCAGGCATACTGAGGTGAAGGTAGGTGTTATCAATGTAAGACCAAGGGTGACCTGGTTTTAAAAGCAGCAGCCACAGTGAGACAGTTATAAATGAATGATCTGACAGTGATAATAACGGTAGTCAAATAACCAGACATGGCATGTATCAGGGGCCTGAGCCTGAATACGGGGTATGTGGCCTGTTCTGTAAATTCAGTTCATATGGGGAAGGCTGTATGCACGATGGAGTCTGCCCAAATCCCTTCACTTCAGGGCGATATGTCAAAGGTCAATGTTCAGAAGAGTTCCAACTGGACTAGGTACTGAAATGATATGATATATTTTATTTGTATTGCGCTCATACACAAGTGTTTCAGAGCAAGGCAAGGGAGGGGAACAGGGGAGAACACAACAACGATCTTACTAGGCCCAGTGACATTGAGAACGCCCAAGTGCAAGGGAAAGGGGAGAAAGTGCATGGAAGGGGGAGAGTGGAGAGTGCAGATCAGAGGAGAACAGATAAATAATAATAGATAATGGAGACAATAAACAGTGGTAGTGCAGCCAGCAAGTGACAAGTGCAGCGTTTACAACAGCAGACTGGGTAAATCTGAATAAGTGCAAAAAAAGAAAATGGGGGGGGGGACACTGTATGGGTACAGATACAGTCCCCATTTCAAGGGGTGGACAGGTGGCAGTGCAGGAGGGTGGCAGGGTGAGCAGGTACCTGGGCCCAGGGGACAAAGGGTGGCCAGGTGCACAGTGCCAAGAGAGCAGATCAGCAGGGAGTGAAGGCAGAAGCAATGAGGAAGGCCTTGAGGTGCTTCCAGAACCGGAGATCGTTCTCCTCGAGTTTTAGAGTGGCAGGGAGGTTATTCCAGAGGGAGACCCCAGACGAAGACGGAGATCTACCCCAGCTTGTTTCTTTGAAAAACGACTTACCATGAGGGAGTTGGAGGTATGAAGAGCTCGAGAGGGGAGGTATTTATGGCGGGATATCTGAAGGTATTTTGGACCCAGGCCCCAGAAAGCCTTGTGGACAATGCAGAGGGTTTTGAATTCTTGCATCCACTGGGAGCCAATGGAGAGATTTCAAAGCTGGAGATATACGATCCCAGGGCTTGAGGCCAAGGACAAGTCTCGCAGTCCTGTTTTGGATTAGTTGCAGAGAGCGGAGAGTAGAGGCAGGTAGATTTTGGAAGAGGCTGTTGCAATAGTCCAACCAGGAGAGAACCAGCGCTTGGGAGACATTGAGCTTCTGGGGAAAGGAGAGGAAAGGCACAGTACCTCTGAGGAGGTGCAATAGGATGTTTCACTTTTTAGCGACCTCAGAGATGTGGGAGGAGAAGGAAAGTGTTGAGTCAAAGATGACCCCAAAGGTCTTAGCCTCGCAGGTCGGGGTAGGAGGAGGGCCAAGAGAGGCCAGCCAGAGAGTGAGGGGAAAGGATGGTGAAGGTGTGCCGATGAGGAGGATCTCCTTCTTGCTGGCATTCAGACAGAGGTCATTTGCGGCACAACAAACTTGAATGGCAGTTGGACACTCTGCGATGAGAGAAGAGGAGGAGGTGGCCGAGGGCAGCCTGAAAATGAGTTGTGTGTCATCAGTGTAGCACTGGAAATTGGAGCAGAAAATGGCAATGCAGTAGGCGAGAGATGCCAGGTATTAGTTGAAAAGCCAGAGCGAGAGGATAGACCCCTGGGGAACGCCACAGGTAGAGACAGAGATAAAGATAGGAAGGACCCAAGTTAGACCTGTGAGGGTCGATCAGAAAGATAAGAGGTCAGCCAGACCAGAGCCTGATCAGTGATACCCAGGTTATCACGGAGACGGTTGAGCAGGATGGTATGTTTGACCGTGTCGAAGGCAGAGGAGCGATCGAGTAGGATGAGGACAGAGGGAATGTTAGACTCCAGGTCGGGGAACAGATCTTCACAGATGTTGAGGAGAGCAGTTTCTGTGCTTCTGGCCGCTCTGAAGCCAGACTGGTGGTCGTGGAGACAGCCAACAGAATCAGAATTAAGGTTAAGCTGAGAGATGGCCAGCTTTTCCAGGAGTTTGCCTAGGAAAGGAGTAATGAAAATAGGGCGATAGCCGGACAGGAGGGATCAGCAGTGGGTTTCTTGAGGAAAGGATGCACAAGGGAGTGCTTGAGAGGATCCTGAGGCAAAGGAGTGGTTGCAGAAATTGGCAAGGGCTGGAGCGAGGGTGTCAATGTGGTCCTTGATGGTTTTAGAGGAACAGGGAGGAACCTTTTTTGACCAGGCTTTCATAGATCGGACTTGTCTAGCGACCTCATCAGGGGAGAAAAGAGGAAAAGAAGAGGAGGAGGGTGGGGGGTAATTAAAGGGGGGTCAGCCAGCACACAGACTGAGAGGGAATAAGAGAGGGAGAGGCAGAGAGGGTGGACAGGATGTCCTGTTGTTTTTTTTTTTTTAGATAAAGTGAGAGGCAAGGGCATTTCAGAGAGCCTAGGAGGCAAGAGGAGGGGTAGAGACTGCAGGAGGGTTGGCAAGCTCCTTGCAGATTTTAAAGAGTTTGGCTGAGTTTTTAGATGCCGCAGAGACACGGCCTTGAATGTGGACTCTCTTCTTGGTGCGGACAGAGAGTCAGTACAGCCGCCCTACACTTAGATTTAAGTGTAGCTATGTCGAAGTCATACCAGGAATTGCACTTGGCTTTGGACTTCAAGCGGATCCTCATGACAGGGGCAAGAGCATCAAGAGTATCGGAGTAGAGAAGTGACAGGGTTGTGTCTGGGTGTGGGTCAGCCAGAGGAGGAGGGGGGGTGGGGAGAAGGTTGCAGCGAAAGCCTCAGCTGACACACGCTTCATAGGTCGAATGTCTGAGAAGGTAGGTGGCAGTGTAGGGGTGGGCTTGGGGGGAAAAGAGGAAGAGATGAGAGGAGAGAAGGCAGTGGTCACTCCAGGAGAGAGTAGTCGTCGGAGGAATAGACAGGGGGGAGGCCAGAGGAGATCAAGACATCAAGTGTGTGACCTGCTGAGTGCGTCGGCCCAGATGGGAGGATAGAGAGGGAGAGGGAATCGCAGAGGTTGCGAAAGAGCAGAGATGAGGGATGGGGAGAATCGAGGTGGATGTTGAGGTCACCAAGGAGGAGGGAGTGGTTGAGGCCAGGAGGGAGGAGGAGAGGTCAGCCGACTCAGAGAGAAAAGAGGTGATTTGCCCAGAAGGCGGGTAGAGAGTAGCAACAGTAAGAGTGTGGCTAGGAGAGATTGAGAGCCTGTAGACAAGGCATTCCAAAGAGAAGTAAAACTGAGTGGGAATGATAGTGGCCGGTAGCCACTCAGGAAAGATCAGGGCTACACCCCCTCCAGGCCGAGTGGCTCTGGGTGCGGAGAGGATCTTGTAGCCCTCAGGGGGGGAAGAGTGTCAAAGCTTGTGACAGAGCTAGCTGTGAACCATGTCTCAGCGAGACCAAGAACATCAAGGTCAAGTTCTTGATAGGAGGTGACAGATGTCAGAGGAGTGTTTGACAGCAGAGCAAGAGTTGAGAGTGGCAAGATGAAGAAGGTTGCCAGCCTTAAAGACCTTCCGGAGAGGGGTACAAATCAGAGGTATACCCTGCGGAGTTGTGGAGGTAGCCTGAAGAAGGAAAGAGTAGGAGGGAAGAGTGAGCAAGGTAGCAAGGAATGAGAGGAAGGCACAGCCGGAGATAAAAGGAAATTGACGAGGCGAGGGAACCCCCTATCGAAGAGGAGGAGATTGGCGTGAGGACCTTGGACCATGACAGTGCCATTTAGGTAGACATTAAGGATGACTCTGGAGGAGTCGTAAGAAGCCATGAGGACTTCCCAGCAAGTGCCACCGTTAATGGGCAAGGAGGAGACAGGACAGAAATCATATGGGGGGTCCATAAACCGGCGAAGGAACAACAAAGACGATGTCAGTGAGGGTCTATTTGGAAGAGGCCAGGGGTGAGATCCTGTATTACTGACCCTGTGCGGGCCCCACGCAGGATGGGAGGGCTTACAGGCCTGAGTTGAGAGATACAGTGGGGTCAGGCTCTGGAGGTGGTATACAATGAGTGGGACCTGATTCAGGGTAGTCTTCTCTGGTGTTTCTGTTGCTTGATGAAGGAGCCTGAACAGCAGCTCCTGCAGAGATCCCACCAGTATGAACCAGTGGAAAAGCGGGGGGTCATGGTTCAGTATCTGGGTGTACTGGTGCACTAAGAGCAGAGGATCTGCTTCAGACGCTACTCGTGGAAGGCCTCTAGTATCGGGTTGGGATGATGCTGGCAGGTTGGAGGCTGGGACGCTGGCAGAGGCATCCGTTGCCACAGCTGGACTGGAACTTGGCCACTGAAGATTGGGCGAACTGGAGGCAGTGTCTTCGCCTGGAGCTGGGTCTTTGCAGCAGCCGCAGCATTTATCCATGACGTCCGTTTGGAGCACTTCACAGTAGCATGATTTGTCAGCAGCACCTGCTGCGGTCCTAGTGTCCTTGGCAGAATTGCAGACTTCTGCTGGAGGACCCTATTGCTGGGTTTCAGAGGATGGCAGGCCTCAGTCGCCGGTTCTGGTAGGGACGCTCAGACCTGGGCATGAAGAGAGCAAACAGTTTTGACCAACGTGCAACAATTTTCAAGAACAGTTTAATCTTGTCGGTGTAGATTCGGGAGGTGTAGAGCTGTAGGGGGAACATGGGCCGTCCTGTAAGTATATCCTATACAAACAGTAAGTATATCCTATACAGACAGTGCCTGCTTGCGCTGAGGTGGTTATGCATGACAAACCACACTAGGGGCAAGGCCTGTGGCCGTTTAAACCTATTTCCTGACATATTTTGGGCAACCTAAGCTTGCGTTCACCATTTCGGCATTCAACTAAACTGCTCAACTGGGGGTGATAGGCACAAGGAAACTGCTGAAAACGGGGTACCCACTTTAATGGTGGGTCTTTACTTTCGTGCCTTAAAAAAAACACCTGTGGTACAGGCGCGTTATAAAAGCCATATCATATCACTTTCTAGAAGCAGGGGAAGCCCGAAGTGAGGTATACATTCTGTAAGCAATTTCTTTACAACTATGACAGCGTTTGCACTCCTGCAAGGGTAGGCTTCCACCCACCCAGAGAACATTTCTACTATCACCAAACAATAAGAAAACGTAATGCACATGGAGAGCTGTACGAAATCTGTCTGCATGTTTAAGAAGGGACCTTCCAGTACTGGACGAGCAAACAGCTTTGCTTTCACCGCTCTCTTGACATTAAGTTAAACATGTGGCGCATCTTTCACAATAATCCTGGGACAACCCAGTGTTGGTTCACTGTAGCAATCATGTAATTTCTGCCTTAGTGGGTAATGCAGTGGGCCTCTCGGGCCAGGCATGGATTGAGTACATTGGGTGCCAGCAGGCGGCCGTCTGTGGAACGCCAAAGGATGTCCAGCCTTAACTTACACAACCGCTGAGTCTAGTTCACCTTTTCCTCTATGGGGAACTTGGTCTTGGAGTATGGCCAGGCTGGCAAGGGACGCAATTGGTGACTGTTGTACTACAACACAAACATGAGTTTCATTAGGAGCCAGGGGCCCATTTCATTTCACCAAACAAGCTGCTTTGTCTGCTAGGGCATTTCCTTGGGCAATGAAGGACTGAGAAGCGTTGTGTCCTGTGCACTTAATAGCTAGGGCAGATGGGAGCAGTAGTGCATTAATTGAGCTGACACATATTGTCCATTCTATATAGGTTACCACTGGATGTCCAATAACCATGCTGCTTCCATAGGACACCAAATTCCTGCGCAAACACCATGAGCTTACTGGAAGTCTGTGTAAACCATAGCCGACCTATCCTGTGCCATAGTACATTCTTGTGTGAGGGTTATGAGTTCTGTGACCTGGCCAGACTTTGCAGTAGGCAATCAATGAGCCTCGAGGATGGATTGGTGTGTACATGCAGAGTATCCAGAGACCAGTTCTCCTGTCCCTGGGCTAAGTGGGCATGAGCCGTCCGCAAAGTATTTCGAAAACCACTAGGCAAACATGCGGTTCTCCATCCTGAGGGGTTGGCAACAGAGAGACAGGGTTAATGTCCCACCCACCGGTTCAATGTTAAATTCGCTGTAGAAATTAGCAAATTCTCATACTTTGTAAGTTTGGAATTGAACACATGTTTGTTTTCCCCTTAAGCAGCAAGGCCAGCACTGAGTGGGGTGCTGAAATTGTGAGAGGGTGACCCTGTACCAATCAATCGGTCTTCTCTATCAAAAGGGCAGCAGCATCAACAGCCTGCCGGCAAGCTGAGAGTCCTGCTGCTTCCTGCTCTAGTGCTACATTGTGGTATAACACAGGCCCATACTTATCACCATGCAACTGTCACTCCTTGGGCAAATCCAGAAAACAGAAGGTGAGACCTTTTCACAATAGTAGTGCCGGCACACTTAAAGACCGGACAAGCGAAGGGTTAGTAATAAGGACACAATTTGGCAAATTAATCTAACGCCAATTAAGTATGAATATTAGGAGCTGACCACTCCACAAAGACTGTCCTGAAGAAGGTGGTATTACGCATATAACCACCAAAACCAGTAGACGGATATGTAGGCATGGCAAGAAAACATCTGTCACATCCTGCATAACATCAGTACAGGCTGACTAGCTAGTGCACTGCTCGGCCGGCTGCCTAGTCTTCAAAACGGAATTTTAGTATATTTTATTTGAGGTTAAAACACCTATGGTATAGGCTATTAGTCTAACTATTGCCAAGAAGTACCTCACTGGGTGCCTTGACGTTTTTTACTTTCATTTTTCCTCTTTTTCTGTTGCCTCTTTTGAGTAATCTAAGGAGATTTGGAGAGTCCACTTTGCTACAAAACATATCATGAAAAATCTGAGAATTTTGTATTTGGTCCTGCTCATCCAAAAACCAAAAGAACTATTGACTAATTGTTTCTGTCCTCTTGTTCTATCCCCTGATATAAAAGCGGCCCAACAGCGCAGACTGAGTCCAGCCCACAACTTAGGAAGGACCAGCTAGCACTTTTCTCTGTCCTTTCTCTTAGAACATCGGTTGGACTAACTGTAACAGTTGGGTTAAGCTGTGTTAGGCAAGATTGTATGCGCTACAACAACCCTGACCTCCTGGCAATAGGAACCCAACCTTTGGTATAAGTCTGTACTACACACGTTGGTAGCGTGGTGAGCAGCCAGGCTTTTCTCAAGAGGGGTCATTGTGAGCTGTAGGGGAGTTACACAGAGATTCACAGTGACAAGTATTCAAATAAACTCTTACACACAAGGTTTCTTGATTAAACAATTAATTTAACAGTCAGTTAAGGTAAGCCTTCTTCAGAAGGGTCAATATAATAGTAACACACAAATACACTCCAAAAATCCAAACTTTTAATATTTATAAATCAGTAAGTACCCTTTCGAATGGATTGTGTCCTCCAACGTATTCCACATCTTTGACATGTAATGTCCACAGCTGTGTAGTTCAGAAACATTTTCGGCAGAGGGCGTCCTGTGTCGATGGTGTCAGGTCTAATGTCCCTCAAAGGCTTCCATCGAGGGCGACGACACCAGATGTTATAAATAAGATGCACAGCGCCCATAGCCTCAGTTCAGTTTTTTCCGCAAACGTGTTTGCTTCGGAGACTCTGCACGCTTCGTGTATTCCTCGTAAATATGTCTTCTTCTTCAGCCCCTCCGACTCTGCGGTCTGGCTTCAAGTCTTGCTGGGACTGCAAGCCGGAAATGTCGATTACCGACCCGCATCGCATTTGTTTGTGGTGCTTGGGTGAGAGTCACAACACCGACAACATTCCAAATGCCAGTCGCTAACTGCTAAGGCCTTGTGGGAGCGTAAAGGAAAGCTTCAGGTAGGTAGGGGTTCGAAACCCAGTAAGTCCCGTAAATCCAAGTCCAAGGGTATGTCCACCGACGACTTGAGCGGTGACTCACCGTGTCAGAAGGCGTCCCGGGGGTGTCGGTCCCAGAGTGGTTCCAGCCATTCGTCCTTGTCTCGGCATTCTAGGAAGCGCTGTCCCCGGTCTCCTTCCCCGTCCTCCTCGGAGGATGGCGCCACGAGGAAAGTGGCTAGTCCAACTAAATCCTCGACCCCAGAGGAATGGGCTGCCTTTAGGGAGCAGATGTTGGCAATTTTCCAATCGCAGGCCACAGTTCCGTCCATGCCTTCTGACGAAGCCGGCAAGGAATGGTCTCAATACGTGGCTCACACGCCTTCGGGCTCAGGTCCTCAGCGCGATCCTCATTGGGCACCTTCGAGGTCCCATTCGGACAAGGCTCAGGATGGTTGCAAGAGGGGGGGCGCTGTTGAGCAGCTTGGGAAATGGCTGCTTAGCCTTTGAGCTCTGTGTGCCGTCTGTATGAATCCGTATTTAATGGCGGACTAACTGTCATATCTTGGCCATCACAACTGCTGCAGGTAGTGGCCACCCTGTGGTATATCCTCCTTCAACCCTGGTGCAAATCGGTGCTGGCTGGCCGAATCGCAGCCGAGTGAACTTATCCCGGTGTGCGGCCTGGCCGCATGGATCCACTGAACTGCACATCAAGCTACGCCTGAATGGGCTGGGAGACCGCACTGATCCATGCGGCTGTGCCGCTGTGGGGGCCTGCAGTCCTCTTCAGCCGCCTTGCCCTGTGGCCGCCGAGCGATCTACCTTCTGGGTCTCCTTGCTGAGGAGCCATGCGCAGTTGACTGCCTCCACGCTGTTTCTGCCGGCTGCTGCCCGGAACGAGTGGCCCTCCGACCTACTGCTGTCCTGGAGTGTCTGCGGCGCCCCGGGCTGGGCGCTCAACTTACCTGGATCCCTTGCGCCCCCTGACTCTGTGCCAGCGGCCGGCTGGCTCTTGCCTGTTGGGAGGCCAGACTGCTCGGCAGGCTTTGGCCCTGGTCCTCCGTGATGTGGCACTGAAGTGTGCTGCCCAGGGTTCAGGGTGGCGCTGGCGGGGGCCTCTGCCCGGCTGCTGTCATCCGCGCCTGTGTGCGGCCCCTTAGCTCCTGCTGGATGAGAACCGAAGCTGGGCAGGTAAGGACTGCTGATTTGGCCCCCCCTGAGGTTGTGAGGCGGGTGTGGGGTGTGCCGAGACGGTGTTGAGGCTACTCTCTCGTTTGAGGACACTGCATGCCCCCCCACGCGGCCTCTGCTCTACACTACGCGGTGGCCGCCACCACTTGGATCAGGCTTATACATGGCCCGCCACCACTGGCTGGGCAATCCATTCTGAATCGGCTTGTCACCGCTGCCAATGGGCACTGATACGCTCGCTCCAGCCTCGGCCTGGCCGCTGGGCCCTCTGTGCTCCTTGTGATTCCCGGATGCTCTCCCGGATGCTCTTCTGCTGTCTGGCCGCGACTGCAGTACTTCCTCACACTGACCTTCATCATCCGAGTTATGCCCCACTCAATTTTTTGAACTTGCTACTGGGTAACACTTATCCTTGGTGTCACTACTAGACAGTAGAGATTTACAGGGGCCCAGGTGACCACGGATACTATTGTCTTCCTCCTCCTGCATATCACTCGTACCATTGCAACCTGCTCTATCCACATCTCTGCATATTTGAGTGACTGGTCACTGCCTGGTCCATACCACTTGCTTGGGCCTTTCATCTGTGCTTCACGCCCTCAGCACCCAGTAACCTACTCTGGCCCATCTGAGCCTCCATTTGGACCCCTTGTTGCTCCGCCCCATCGCCACTGAGTTCTATTGAGCACCGGTCTGGTCTGCCAACGTGGACACAGCTCTTGACATTACACGCTTCAACCTATCTGGGCTGTCACTTATTGAGATGTCTAGATCCCGGGGCACCAACAAGACTGGGGCAATGGATACATTTGCAAAGGTGGCACCCAGATCCGAGTCGAGCCAAACATCATCTGGTCAGGAGGAGTCTGCTTCCTCTTTGAACCCAGCCCACGATCTTACAGCGATGATGGAATATATGGCTAAAGATTTCGCCTTTTTTCACGAGAAATTAGACGATATAAACGCCAATGTCGCATCACTCAAGACTCAATTGGATCACGCTGGGAATAGGATCACTGAGGCGGAATCTAGAATTGCGCCAATGAAGATGGACTACATACCCTTCAGGACACAGTTGCCTCTCTCACCCGCGATATGAAGTTTATCAAGGCTAAGTGTGACAATTCGGAGTCCAGATCTCGCAGGAACAATATACGCATTATAGGTGTCCCGGAAAACGCACTCAAGGGCCGTATTGAACTGGCGGTCGAAAATCTGCTTAAGGAGCTACTAGCAAACCTGACCTGTCCCCCTTTTTCACTGTTGAACGTGCTCACCGGGCTTTAGCTCCACGTCACAAACCCAGAGATTTCCCCAGGCCTGTCATCGCCAAAATCCTTAGCTATAGGGACCGCGATCTTATTCTACGCTTGGCACGGGATAAGGGGGAACTGCGCCTTGGCTCCCAGATAATTAGGATCTTCCCTAACTTCTCTGTGGGGGTACGGCAGGAGAAGCGCCAGTTTCTTGGAGTGAAGAAGCTGCTACGTGAGCGGAACATCCCCTATGCAGTACTGTTCCCAGCATGTCTGAAGTTCACCTTTAGGGAGAAACTCTACTTTTTTATGGTTCCTGATCAGGTTGTGAAGTTTATAGAGGCGCAGATTCCGCTTGTCAATATGGCCGATGATCTCATGGACAATGACTAACCTGATGCCTTATCACTCTAGGCCTCTCTAGGGGTTCCCTTTCTTTGTGCAGTAGTATCCTTTGGCTCCTGTGTAGGTAGCAATATGTGCTCTGCTGATTTTTGGCCTTATACGTGCCACTGGTAAGTGGAAACATTTCTGAATCATACCTCAACTGGCCATTTAGGTAATTTACGGGAATCTCCCGACACATGCTGTCCTAGGTATAGTGGAGGCTAATTTGTACTCCTGCTTCTGGTAATTTCCACTTTGGCCATCTTATTTTGGATTGATGACCACATTTGTAGATGTCTTAGTCCTACTACTTATAACTACGTAAATCGATGTGATGGTACTATGTTCTAATTCTGTACACTGCCTGTCTCTGTACCCGTTCCGGTACTTCATTTCTTCTGGTTTGGTTGTGCGCATGGCAACAGCGTACCCCACTGCGGTTGCAATGACTACTTCAAGGGACTTGTTCAATGGTAGCCCCTGTTGGGCCATCAGTGTGCCTAGTCCACGTTGGGACTGGCCCACGGACACCGGTTTGGGGAGTTCTGTTGATAATTGGGGGAGGTGGGAGGGGAGAGACACTGCTAGCCGTAAGGGGGCGGTGAGGGAGGTGGGTAGGTTGTGGGAGTAAAGTTGAAAATGTCAGAGGTGGGTCAGCATTTCACGGCATGTTGGGGCGTTGCGATGGGAATACTCTCCTCAGCAGACACCCTCTGGGTTATACCACCTGGCATGTACCTTTAAGATGACGCAATGTCCATAACTATAATGTCCTGGAATATCCGGGGACTGAGTAATTACACCAAAACCCGTAAGATTATGGATTATGCTCAGACATGGTGTTAAGATACTACTTCTGCAGGAAACGCATTCCCGCGGTCACTTGGCAACGAGCATCGCACCTGCTAGGGGCCCTAACAGATTCTTTACTACTTATTCCACACAAGCCAGGGGTGTGTTGACATTGATCCATAGATCCATTAAATTCACACTACATAAGAGCTACATAGACCCTGAAGGCCGGTATATTGTCTTGTACTGCACAATGGTAAACAGGGAATATCTCCTTGTGAACACTTACGGACTCAATGTTGACACCCCAGATTTCGTTGATGCCATTGCCTGCATACTATTGGGTATGTGGGGATCCAGATTATCTGGGGAGGTGATATGAATCTGATACTCGACGCAGGCCTGAATAGAACAGGCACTGCACCCAGAACTGTCACGCGCAGCACGTAGACTACACATACATAGCACGGCACTTGACGTCCGAGATGCTTGGAGGATTCTCCATCCCCAAACTCGAGAGTATACCTACTACTCGTCAGTTCACAATAGCTCTTCTAGAATTGACCTGTTCCTGGTATCTAGTGCCTTGATGGGAAGGGTAGATAAAGAGCTGGTACTTAACCGTACACTGTCTGACCATGCTCCGATCACCCTGTCGGTGGACCTCGGAATACCCACGCCCACATGTAGCACATGGCGCTTCAAATCCGCTGCCCTCCTGGACATTGTATTCAAGGCCGATATACTAGCGGACATTGAGACCTTCTTTGCATGTAACTCACTTCTGGATACTACTGCTGGTGTCCGTTGGGACGCCTTTAAAGTGTATATTAGAGGTATGGCCATCTCGAGGGAGGCGGGAGTATTGAAAACCGTAAGAAAGGACCTCAATCGCTCTAAGTCCCAGTTACCAGAGTTGGAACAGGACTGCTCATCGGCAGCCGACCCTGCCAAACTGGCGCAGATTAGTGAAGAACTAAGGGTCTTCGAGGCGCATGCCATGAGGGAGGTTCGATATTTTAGTCGCCCACAAGCTGCATGAAAATATGGGGAAGGTGAAAAACCGGGTAAGACGCTAGCTCAGCTGACCAGAGTGAAATGGGGACAGGCCCAGATCACGTCCATCAAGGACGTGCATGGCATCCCACAATGGCCAGACCAGCAAATACTGAAGATCTTTACAGAGTTTTATTCAGGCATTTACTTCACCTCCGGAACATAGTGAACAACACATGAGAGAAGTCCTAGAGCAGATCCCCACAACATATGTCTCCTCCTCGACTAGGGACCAATTAGATTCTCCAATCCTATTAGAAGAGATTGTCAAAGCCATATCGGATCTTACAAAGGGTACGGCTGCGGGGCCTGACGGTCTCACCCCTGAATTCTACCAGGAACACGTCGCCATTCTTGCTCCCAAATTGTTGGAGATCTGGGAGGAATCACTTCGTAGCTCTGTTCTCCTTTCTTCCCTTTGTGATGCTAAGTGGCATACTGGGCTTGTGCAGCTACCCAGTACAGTGTAAGGTGCGGAGCCGTGAATCCCCCCCTCTCATATGGGAGCATCATGTCTGACTATTTCTTGCGAACTACACACCGGAATGCCATAGAAACTGTGCACATGATTTGTGTAATTTCGCGAAGTATTGTTTCCCGGCCAGATGGGCACATTACTAAAGATGTAAAGTAATTTAGGAACCAGAATGATCTTAATGAGGGAGAGCTTACCAACGTGTGATAACGGCAGAGGGCGCCACCGCTCCATTTTTGACTTGGCGAGTTGAGCTATAGCCGAGTAGTTGCCTAATAATAAGGTGGATGTGGACGGGGACACTTGAACCCCCAGGTATCTAATACCGGCAGGGCACCAACGGAGTGGATATTCAGAGGCAGGTTGTTGGGTGCCACTGGTAAGTGGAAAAATTTCGGACAAGGAATAATTGATTGTAAAACACGAGAAGGTACCTACGCCACATATATTTCCACAAGACCATATCAAACGCCTTTTGGGTGTTCCTTGCAAAGGTGATAGCGAACCATTTCCTCCCGATCATGACACACCTGGTTCATGAGGACCAGGGGGTTTTTGTACCCGGGAGATCCACTTCTCACTATATCAGATGGCTTTTCGATGTGATGGCTAGAATTGACCAGGATTCGAGTGCCGTTGCTGTCACACTCGACACCCAAAAGGCGTTTGATATGGTCTTGTGGAAATATGTGTGGCTGGTTCTAGAGACGATGGGTATTGGTCTTAACATGATTGGGTACATTAAACTGCTATATACTGCCCCCGTTGCGAGAGTCTGGGTCAATTCCCTAACATCTACATTGTTTACGCTCTTCAGAGGTACTCGACAGGGCTGCCCGTTCTCCCCGATTCTTTTTGCACTCGTTATGGAGCCAATGGCTGACCATGTCAGAGCGCGCCATACCCATAGAGGGATACGACTGGAAAACACCCCCGAAATATTATCCTTATACGCCGGCGATGTGTTGTTATACATCAGGCACCTCACGACCCGTCTTGATTCCCTCTTGGGGGATATCACACCGTAGGTACCTTCTCGTGTTTTACAATCAATTATTCCTTGTCCGAAATGTTTCCACTTACCAGTGGCACCCAACAACCTGCCTCTGAATATCCACTCTGATGGTGCCCTGCTGGTATTAGATACCTGAGGGTTCATGTGTCCCTGTCCACATCCACCTTATTATTAGGCAACTACTCGGCTATAGCTCAACTCGCCAAGTCAAAAATGGAGCGGTGGCGCCCTATGCCCTTATCACTCGTTGGTAAGCTCTCCCTCATTAAGATGATTCTGGTTCCTAAGTTACTTTACATCTTTAGTAATGTGCCCATCTGGCCGGGAAAAAATACTTCGCAAAATTACACAAATCATGTGCACAGTTTCTATGGCATGTTTAATGTGTGTGGTTCGCAAGAAATGGGCAGACATGACGCTCCCATATGAGAGGGGGGGATCACAGCCCCGGACCTTACACTGTACTGGGTAGCTGCACAAGCCCAGTATGCCACTCACTGGTACCCAAGCCCCCTTACTCGCCCACATGTCAAGCTGGAGACCCTAGCAGCAGCAGCAATTAATGTTATGACTCTAATATTTCATCTTGACTATGTCCCGGATTCCCCTCTTGACCATGTAGCGACCACCCTGCTTGCCTGGGGCCATCTCTTAAATACCACCTCGGACTCCCGTCCCTACTACAAATGGCTCACCATATGGGGGTTCCCTGGGCTGCAATCCACACATGACACTGCCTTGGCTAGACGCTGGGGTGCCTTGGGCTATCGGGCATTAACCAATCTCTTTGCTGATGGGAAATTCCTTGATCCACAAACATGGAAACCAGGTCGCTCCGGGTCTGCAATTGAGATGCTGCAGTATTATAGGCTTCGTGCAGCGTTCTGCGCTAGATGGCCCACATTCTCCGATGAGCCTCCGGACACCCCGGAGGTTGCCTATATTGCAAATTCGAGTGCCACTCGCGGGGTAGTCTCCTCTTTCTACAAAATGCTATTGGTAGTTACCCCCTCCAAGCCTTCCAAAGCACGCACTGAATGGGCAGATGAACTGGGCCTCAAGGTCTCTGATCACTTATGGAAGATCATGTGCTCTCATACCAATAGAGTATATCTTAATTCCCGTCACCGATCTATGCAGTTTAAACTATTGAACAGGTTATACTACACGCCTCTCAAAATTTGCAAGTTTGCCCTCACTGTTACACATACTTGCCCCTGCTGTAGAGTGGAGGGAGCTGATCACCTACACATGTTCTGGTCATGTCTCATGCTGGGAGAGTTCTGGAAGGGAATTTTGAAGGCTCTTAGTGATATCACTGGTACAGTGATGACCCTAGTCTGCTAGGGGTCTTATTTGGAGTGTGGAGTACTGATGATACTAGATGGGTGACTACATTTCTGAATGTTAGCTGCATGATAGCTAAGAAATGTGTACTCCAATGCTGGAAGAACCTCCCCCCCCCCCCGACCTTTCAGAAATGGCTCAACTCACTCACCTGGTCCCGGACTTGTGAAGAAGAATACCTTACCATGCTCCCTGCTCACTCCCGTCCCAAGAACATATTGTCTGCTTTTAATAGTTACCTTAATAGTCTGGCTGATACTACATCTGAAAGTGACTCTTCCCCGGTCTCCTAGGGATGTTCTTGAATGTCACAATATTACATAATTGTCTTCTCTTTTCTAAATGTACCATCCCTTCTTTCGCTATATAATGTTCTGTGAGTATACTGAATGTATATTATGCTCAAGTGTTGAGGAGGTTATGGAGGTCCGGATCCCACATGATCCTCATTGCTCCGGATTGGGCCAGGAGAGCGTGGTACCCGGGCCTCCTAGAAATGTCCATCTGCCCTCCATGTCGTCGTCCCTACCAAGAGGATCTGCTCTCGTGCGCGCAAGGAGGTGGGGGGATTCAGGGGGGGGCAGGTTCTTCATACAGAGGTCAGGACCCTCAACCTTCACGTTTGGTATCTGAAAGGTTGAGGTATAAGGATTGGGACCTCCCGGATGACATGATGAAGGTGTTGCTGTCTGCCTGGCGGCCAGCAACAAAATCCCTGTACCGTTGGCAGTAGTTCTGCGACTGGTGATCTTTTTCAGTGTTCCATTCCCATGGTTTTGTCTTTCTTGCTTTCTTTGGCCCACAGGGGCCTTCAAGTGGGTACCATTAAAGGTTACCTGGCGGCGCTGTCTATCTTCAATTGCTCGTCTAAAGAATGTTCTTACTTTAAGATTCCTTTGATTCCCAATTTCTTAAAGGCCTCACTAATGTGTTCCCGCTGTCCCCTTTCCAGGTGCCGGTTTGGGATCTGAATTTGGTTTTGAAATTCCTTATGGGTGCCCCGTTAGAACCTTTGCACTCTTGTCCTTTGCGGTTATTGTCTTTCAAGACGGTGTTCTTGGTTGCGGTTACTTACGCTCGCAGAGTGAATTGCAGGCACTTTCATCTAAGCCGCCTTTTACTGTGTTCCACAAGGATAGCAAAACAGAGGGGGGTCTGGGAAACTCTCTATCAGCACAAACACAGCCCATTGACTTGTTCTAGGGTGGATGGCCCCTGGGAGATTCTCAACCAAGTCTTTAGCTCACTGTTCTTTTCACAGAGAAGAAATGTCCCCACATATCAGTCTTTGCCCTGCCCAGGGGAAGTGCAGCACCGAAATGCTAGGCAATTCTCCCCTCTCCACAAGGATAGGGTTGTACTGAGAGTACATCCATCCTTCCTACCTAAGGTAGTGTCTGAGTTTCATTTGAGCCAGAAAGTGGTTCTTCCTTCTTTTTATCCTCCTCCTCATCCTGGTAAGGAATAGGAGCGACTCATAGGTTGGACCCTAGGAGAGCTCTGAGCTTTTCTATTTCTAGGATGTCCAGGGTCAGAGTGGACAATCAACTCTTTGTGGGGTATGCTAGTCACTGATTGTGCCAGGCTGTTACAAAACAGACCTTGTCCAGGTGGATTATCCTCACCATTACTGAATGTTACCGTTTGGCAGGCAAGGACCGCCCAGAAAGGTTGCAAGCTCATTCCACTAGGTGTGTGACTACTTCCAGAGCCCTGCAGAGAGGTGTTCCTATTCTGATTTTTTGTGATGCAGCCACATGGGCTTCTATCCACACATTTGTTAAACACTACTCCCTTGATGCACTTCATGGTCAAGATATGGCCTTTGGTAAGGCGGTTCTTTATTCTGCCATCTGATTGGGTACTCTAAATTCTTTCCCTCCTCCATTTTCTGTTACTGCTTTGGGAGTCTGTCAAAGATATGGAATACGTTGGAGGACACAATCCATTCGTAGAACAAGTTACTTACCAACTGATAACGTTCTTTCGATTGGATGTTCCTCCAACGTCTTCCACATCGCCCTCCCAGCCTGCCCCTCTGGAGACTTTCTTATGCGATTGCAGTTTACGTTTCCGCAAGGCTATCTGCAGTCAAGCCGGCATTGGCTATGTGAATGTCACACGTTATGGAGGAAAAAACATGAACTGAGGCTACAGGCGCCGTGCGTCCTATTTATAACATCCAGTGACATCGCCCTCGACGGATGCCTTCGAGGGACATCGACCCGATGCCATTGACGCAGGACGCCCTCTGCTGAAAAAGTTGCCGAACTACACAGCTGTGGACATTACATGTCAAAGATGTGGAATACGTTGGAGGAACATCCAATCAAAAGAACGTTACCAGTTAGTAAGTAACTTGTTCTTTGGGATGGCACACAGACACTTCCTATAGCCTCAGGTGACTTTAGTAACTAGGACACTGTGATGATTAATATACCACTGTTTGCATTTAGAATCAGACTTAAGGGTTTGGCAAAGGAAAAGGTTATTGGAACAGAACAAGGGATCACACAAATATTCTGAAGCAGGTAAATACTTTTGGTAACCCCCAGTTCATAGTTAGTTAACCCCTTCCTGGAAGCAGGACAAAACACAATGTCGGAGGGAAGAAGAGTCATTCAGGGCGACATGCTAGGCCAAAGTCAATTGGACAAAAGTCTAGGTGAGCTGAAGCATTTCTTGCAGGTAAGTAAAAGTCGTGCACAATGTTTTAGAAGTCTTTGTAGAAAACAATAGTTCAAAGCAGGGCCACAAGCTGTTTAGGCTTGTGAAGTAAAGAAGCTATCAGCAACTCTACAGAGCAACCACAACATGTCTCACCAACCGAGAACAAGTGCAGTTACACAACAAGAGGTAAGTTCTCTTAGACAGTACAGTACCTTGAGGTTGAAGAAAAAGTGCAGCAGATGGCTTCAGTTCTTGTGCAGCTCTGCAGATCCTGGTGTTCCTAGGCCTCCGTTGTGGGGACAAGGACGACGTCTGGGGACTCCTGCACTGCAATGGGACGGTCACCGACCGCAACTGGCAAACTTCAAACAAGTGGCACTTCAGTGTTTCATTTCCTTGCGTCTACCGCAAATAGCAACACCGCGGTTCCTGACTGTCGAGATGGACGTTTCTTGCATCTGGGGTCCAGCACTCTTTGAGGTGGCTCAGGCTTGGTCAGGCCTGCTTCCTGGGAGTCCGGAGAATCTTCCTGGAGCTCTTGGCTAGCTTAAAAACAATGCACATGATCTGGTGTTCCTCCCCCTGGCTATTTGGTTCCATCAGCAACTGCAGTGGAATTTCAACCAGCTTTGAGAGGATGTCCAGGTGGCTTACTTTGGAGTTGATTGGTCCCACCAACTCAAGAGGAGAAGTCGTCCTTGCAGGACTTCCCTAGTCGATATGAAATTGGAGTTTCAGCACAGCAGCAGGGTTTCAACAGGCAAACCAACGGTCCAGGAGTTGCAGTAGGTGCCCTTCAAGTTCTTCTTCGGATTCCTTAGTCCAGTGGTCGCCTATGCCTTCCAAGCCAAAAAGCCTTGCCTTTTATACAGGTTTCTACCATTCATTCCAGCCTAGCTGTCCTTGCCGGGCAGCCAGCTGGCCAATCACCTAAGAGACTAAGCACAGGGAGTTTCGGGCCCCTCCCTCACTTCCTGCCCCCGCCAGACACCCTGGAGCCAGAGGCGGGCTTCACTCGTGAATCCCGCCAAAGACAAAACAAATAAAGTGACCAAACCTGGTTCGGCGTGCAGAGTAAATCTCACGGAGGTCCTTTCCACAAAGAAATGGCGAAAAAAGATGACTGGGGCCATTTTGACAAAAATGGCACCCTTGGGTGCTGTACTGCAGCTGCAAATGCAGCCCACGGTAAAGGCACACCACAGTAGTTAATCCACTGCCACCAGCCATTCATCGAAGAAAGGGTAACATAAATGTTACATGAGAAGCTATACAAAGGGGATACTAAGTAACCCCTCCAGCACCCTATTGTAAGATACTGTATGCTGGGTCTAGAAAGTTACAAGTGTAAGTAAAGTCAATTTCACTTCACTGCTCTTGGAAACAGTAATTTATCCAAGAGAAGGTATTTAAACCTTTGGGAAATCTGAAAGACTTCCCTGTGTTACTGCACTGAAGGTGCTGTATAACACAATGTAATGGCATAGCATCGTAAATACTGTTAGTGTCTGGTTGGTCCGCTCCGTCTGCCCGCTGGTTTGAGGGTGGTAGCCCAAGCGCAATGCTTGCTGAAAGCAGAGATGTTTGCGCAACTGACTCCGGAAGGAGGAGAGGTATTGAGAACCAAGATCGGACAGTATCTTTTCTGGTAAGCCTTGAAGACGGTGAACATTGTGCAGGAAACTGTGCCATCTGGATTGCTGTGGGCCTCTTGGGGAACGGAATGAAGTCTGCCATCTTGGTAAAACAGTCCACTACCACCATTATACAGGCGTGTCCATTAGGAGGTAGTGTAATTCTAAGGCATGTGGCGATGGTGTGGCAAGCGTAGGGTGGAACTTCGGAAGGTTGAATGAATCCAAGTGGCCTCTTATGTGGGACCTTGACTTGTGTGCCAATAGGCAGAAATCCACTTATTCTCTCACTTGGGTAGCCCAACCTAGCCCACAGAACTGACGTGCAGCTAGTTCTTGAGTGGCCTCCAAACCGTGATGTCCTCATGAAAAACTTGAAGAATTGCATTTCTGAGGAAAACTGTGGGTACAGTACGTACAAGCGGCCCCGAAAGAATAGGAATCCGTCACGTTCACTAATGTTGGGCTGGCGTAAAAGACTTGACCTGGCTGGATCTGATAGAGTATCCTGAAGTAGAGTATGTAAGTGTGGCTGGAGGGTAAGCAAGAAGTGTTTCGGGGAGATTATGGGAAAACTTGTGTCCTTTACAGTGGTATCATGTTCCAGAGACCTGTACAATGCGTCTGTCTTCAAATTCATAACATGCGAAAAAGAAGGCCCAGCGAGCTTGTCAAGCAGTTCAGCACTGCAAGGAGCATAGATATTGAAGATTCTTGTAATCATTTCTCACCTTCACCGGAAATCTCCCTCCCAAAAAATGCAGCCATTCCTCGAATGCAGCTTTTATGGCCAGAAAGCTCATTTTCGACACAGCATAATTTCTTTCACTCGGGGTCAGCTTACGAGACTTGCAATTGGATGTTCATTCTCTGTCTCTAGGTCTTGTTGTAACAAAACCGCTCCAATGGCAAAGTCAGGGGCATCTGCCTTGACGACAAATGGTACTTCATTGGGATGGTGAAGAATAGGGGCCGACATTAAAGTCCTTTTAAGGGCCCTGAAAGCTGTCTGCAAGATGAACCCAGAGAAATTGTGTCTTGTTGCTGGTCAGACGAGCCAGGTCCACTGCCAAGCGAGAAATAACAGGTATAAAACGTAGGTACAAATTGGCAGATCCTAAGAACCATTGAAGGAACTTAAGATCATGTGGCTTTTTCCAGTCTTGAATGGTTTATACCTTAGTCGGATCCTACTCTTACGTCCCGTCCCCTTTCCTCCATACTGCATGGGCGTCCCTCGCGAGGGACGGGAGACGGAACCTTTTTCACCAGAAAAATCTTCTTTCACTCTAAAATTTAGAGGCGTGCGGAGGCGCGGCCCTGGGAGCATGCGCTGCCCTAACTCCGCCCTCCGGCGCCACACCTCAGTCCCTTTTTCCGCGCCGACGGGAACGGGCTAAATTCACCAGCGCTCCTGGGTTTGGCTTTGGCCATGTAATTCAATGCGCAGATTCTTCCTCTATATCTAATTTTGTCTTTTTGTTCAATAGGTACTTGGTCCTCAGACACCACAGCTCCTCCCCGGCGCATGTCGACTTGACAGGGTTCAGCAGGTGCCCATCCTGCAACAGGCCTTTTCCAGCTTTAGACCCCCATGCCCTCTGCCTACGTTGCCTTGGCCCAGACCGTGGTTGGCAAGCCTGTTCGTCGTGCGGCTCGCTGTCCACGAAAGCGCTGAAGAACAGACTAGCCAGGTGTAGGGAGCTCTTCCAGCGATCTCCTCCAGAGGACCTCAAGAGTTTCGTGAAACGTTCCAGGCCAGAGGTAGGGCCCATATTTTCATCTGCACCCCACAAGGGAGACTCCTTCCTGGGACTCTCCTACGTGGGAGGGACCGATCAGGTTCTTTTACCAACTCACGCACCAAGGATGTCACGGCTACCGGCCTTCGGGCTGAGGGGTCCTCGGATCCTCCCGGTACCAGGTTTGAGGGGCCGCTAGGCTCTTTTATCGGGCTTGCGCCCGAAGGGCTCCGCCCTTGTACCCTGTTACTGGCAGTATTTCCGAGGGGGGCACCTGAACGCAGCTTAACGACCCCCGGGTCAAGGTTAATTCACCTACTGGGCAGGTGCCCGAGGAGCGGTACATGTCGCACGCCTCGCACATAAGAGACTTGGCAGAGTGCCGCAGCACAGAGCAACACGTCACAGCCACGTGGTAGGCAGCTCAACAAAGTGGCAGACAGGCCAGATAAGGATGCCCGTTCGACGCCTCCGTAAGACTTCGGCGAAGAACGAGTATCAACCAGGTACGTGGCCTCCGGCCTACTCTTCTTATGCACAGGGCTGCTTTCCATTGCGTCTGTATATACAGGGTCGGCAGCGGCCTCAATTGCCTCTAGTAACCCCTTCAGTGCCCTCCTCCTCTTCGGCCAGCGAGGACCGGATCTGCGAGAGGTTCCTCGGCCTCATGAAATCTCCTGATATGGGGAATATCATCAAGGACGCTGTCAGAGAAGTCCTCCCCACTATGCTATCGGCTCCACAGGCACCTCCTCCGGCCCTGGCGCTGTTTCCTCCACCCCTGGCGCTGCCTCCTCCACCGGCTCCTCAGCTGATTCCACAGGCGGTTCCGTACCAGCCTCCGCAACTTCCTCAGCCTCCGGCGGTGGCCCCGTGCCCCAGCTCCGGATACTCCTCCTCAACAGGATCCCCCAGATACTTAGGATACTGATGAGGAGGAGGACCCTGACATGCCATCATCAGCCAGGGCCTTCCACGAACGTATTGCGGGCCTGGCGGAATACCTGGGCCTGCCACAGCCACAGGTCGAACAGCCGGCGGAGGGCGTCCTCGCTGAAGTCCTCACGAGGCGCCCTTTTGCCAGAACGGGAATTCCACTGCAAACCGATGTAGTCTCCCTTGCCAAAAAGGGTTGACTCAAACCACACTCCGTGCAGCCAGTCAACCGCTGCCTGGATGCTAAGTACAGGCAGATGGAAGGGGATACACTCCTGCTCTCCACCCATCCTCAGCCAACTCTTCGGTGATTGCTGTGGTGCCACTATACTCCAAGCCTCAGTTGTCCTCGTCTTCGTCGTCTACGGCACTGCTAGGCAAGGAGGAGAAAACCTCGGAGGCTATGGTAAGCAGCTGTATTCCAATCCTTCCTTGTGTCTGCGACAGGCCAACGCAGACGCCATGCTAGCTGCCGCCAACCAGAGATTATGGCGGGAAATTGCTGACTTCCTCCCAGAACTCCCCGCCCACAGCCAATCACGTTTTAAGGCGGGGCTAGCCAAAGCCAAGCTTGTGGCGCAGGATATCATGGCGTCCACTCTGGCACACATTGAGACCTCTGGACGTGCCATCTGTATTGCCACGGACCTGAGAAGTATGGCCTGGCTCCGGGCAACCAAATTCAACCCAGATGTCCAGGAACGTATTTTTGACCTGCCCTTCGAGGGCCGCGACCTCTTTCACTCCAGCACAAATGAGGAGCTGGACAAGAAGAATAATAGCTCTCAGACGGCCAAGTCTGTATCCATTCTGACAAAGGCAACGCTGGGATAAGGGTCGCTCATCTGGAGGCTTCCACGGCATCCAGGAACGGAGTTCTAGGCAGCTGGAACGCTCTCCGACCCCTAGTCGGCACAAGCATCAACTGAGGCGGGGGGGCGAAAGGGGTTTTTCCAGTCCCCCGCCTCTGCCTCAGAGTGTAAGAAGTCATGACAGACCCCTACGGGTCCACGAGTCGCCAGTGGGGGGCAGGCTTGCCCTTCACGCTCACTGCTGGCGACAACACTTAACGGACCCCTGGATTCTGTCAGTAGTCTCCTCGTCGTACCATTTACCTATCCCTGCTTTTCCTCCCTCCCCTCCTCTCCCTCATGTTGGGACGGCAACTCTTTTGGCGGAGATTCGGTCGCTCGTCCTGAGCCCAGGCCGTGGAGGATGTCCCAGCCTCTCAGTGAGGATTGGGCTTTTACTCCAGGACCTTCGCCATTCAGAAAAAATAACTGCTTGGCCTGAGAGTTGTACTGGACCTTTTCAACCTCTACTTACCTCTTCAGAGATTCAAGATGGTGACTCCAGCCTTTATCGCAGAGACATTAGGCAGGGGAGACTGAATGTGCTCCGTGAACCTGAAGGCCGCCTATCTCCATGTCCCGATCTGGCAACCCCATCGTTCTTTCCTCCGGTATGGGCTGCCATTTTCAGTACAAGGTCCTCCCCTTTGGCCTCAACTCGGCTCCCAGGATCTTTACCAGACTCATGATGCAGTGGCAGCCCTCCTTCGGGCTCAGGGCCTTCATATGTACCCCTACCTAGACGACTGGCTTGTCAGGGCTGCATCTCAGGAAGCGGCTCACCGTTCATCACAGGCACTGATAAGCACGCTACACGACCTGGGATTCTCGCTCAACATCATGAAATCCCATCTGCAACCCACGCAGTCTTTGACCATCCTGGGTCTAATCTGGGACACAGGCTCCGAGAGGATCTTCCCCTCGGAGGACAAGATAGCTGCCATCAGGAGAGCCACTTTCGAGGGGATTGGATCCTCCGACGTATTCCATATCTATGACGGGTAATGTCCACAGCTGTGCTGCTTCGAAAAATCTTTGGCGTCTACGGCCTGCGTCGATGACGTCGATGCGCCGTCCCCGAGGACCTCCTCCGACGGCCGACGTCACCCGACGTGATAAGTAGGACGCACAACGCCCATAGCCTCAGTTCCGTTTTTTCTGCGAACGTGTTCGCTTCGTGATTCTTGGTACGCCTCGACTCGTTGGAGTTGCTGTTTTCTGTCTCGGTTCGTTGAACCTGTTCGGTTGGTGTGAAGACTTGTTCGTGGCGATGTCTTTCCCATCTTCGACCCCGCGTCCGGGCTTCAAGAACTGCGGGGACTGTGGGTCCAAGATGTCGGTCACGGACTCGCACAACGCCTGCCTCTGGTGCCTCGGGGAGGCCCACGATACGGACGACTGTGTCAACTGCCATTCGCTCACTGCAAAGGCCTTGCGGGAACGCAAGAAGAAACTGTCGGTAGGTCGGGTGTCGTAGCCCCGGAAGTCGAGGTCTTCAGGGCTTTCGACCGATGACTCGAGGGGTGACTCTCCGCGTCGTCGTCGGAAGTCCGGTGGGTCTCCTTCCAGGAGTCGGTCTCGCCACTCCTCCGCCTCTTCTAGGCATTCCAGGAAGCGCCGGCATAGGTCACCTTCCCCGTCCTCTTCCGAGGACTCCGTCTGTCGGCGGGTCGCTTATCCCTCCATGCAAGCGACACCGGAGGAATGGGCTTCCTTCGGGAAGCGGATGCTAGCGATTCTGGAATTGCAGGGCACCGGTCCGTCTGCGCCTCCGAGTGGGGTCGGTCGGCACCGGTCGAGAGACACCGCCCGTACGCCTTCGAGCTCGGGTGGTCGGCACGGCTCGCGGGAGAGGTCCCGCTAGGACAAGGGTAGCCGTTCTCGCCATGCCCGTTCCAGGTCCCGGTCCTCGACACGCTCGAGACCGCGTAATCCTGTGCCATCTTCGAAGAAGATGTCGACCCTGTGGCGCCGAGTACGTCGATTTCTCTCGAGGTTCCGTCTCCGAGGGGGTCGTCGACGCCGTCGGCGCCCAGGTTGTCGAGAGACACGCTCGGAGCTCCGGCTTCGAGGACTGTGTCAACGCCGCAGATGCTGGAGGCGTTGCAGCTGACGTCGACGCCGATTCGCTTGACGCCGATTCTCTCGATCTCAACGCCTTTTATGTCGACGCCGGCGCTGACTCGCTCGGCGCCCTCGACGCCTTTTCTGTCGACGCCGACTCGCTCGGCGCCCTCGACGCCTTTCGAGGCGGTGGTGTCAGAGGGGCCCCGTGGCACGGGGTTTGCCCCTAAAAAGGCTATGGCTAAGGTCCGGCACTGCTTTGGTCTGCAGAGTTCTTCCTCTCCCCGCCTGGAGTACATTTCAGAGGGTGATGAAGGCTCTGATGGCGGCCTGGTTCCGGTTACGGTTCCAGATGACCTTATCTCGGGCCATAGTCAGTTTGATGACCTGAGGCAGTCACTGCACGATGCCAGTGGACTGGACACCTCTCCGGAGGTGGAGTTTTGTAGGCCGGAGCCTGGCACTCATGCCGATTCGTCATATCGGCGCCTTATGTCTCGGGTCACTGAGTACTTGGGTTGGTCAGCTCCCCCAGGGGAGTTCGTTCAGGATGATCTCACGGACATCCTTGATCTCGGTCCACCCACTGACCCGGTTTTGCCTTTTCATATGGCTTTGCAGAGAAGGGTGGCGGCGGCTTGAACTGCTCTGGAGAGTCTCCCGGCAGTGGGCAAGTCTTTGTCGCGAAAATACCGTCCAGCCAGTAGCGACCCCTGCTACTTGTCTAGGCACCCCACCCCGGAGAGTTTGGTGGTGCAGGCGGCTACAGCCCCGGCAAAGCAGGCGTCGTATCCTACCATCCCTCCGGATAGGGACGACAAACGTTTTGACGGCTGGGCGAAGAAAGTGTTTTCTTCTGGGGGTATGGCGCTTCAGGCGGCCAACTCCATATGTGCCTTGTCTCGTTTCACACACACTCTGTGGAACTGTGTTGCATTAGCGGCTGATCATATTCCCGAAGGGGACGAACGGGATGGTTTCCTTGCTATGGTTCAGGATGGCAAGGATGCCATGTGTGAGGCCGTTCAGTCGGGTTTGGACTCCGCCTTTTCGTCCTAGGGGACAGCAATGGAGGGGAGGTTCCTTTCGCTATTACTCGTCCTTCAGTAAAGCGAGAGGAGCTAGCAGTCAAAGAGGCCATCGTAAGAGTGCCAGAGGTGGAAACAAAGGTACTCGAGGTGCCAAGGCCGCTCGGGCAGTTGCCTCTTTGCCCTCAGGTAACGCCGCAGCCGCTACCACTCAGTCATGAGGCCAGGTCCCATGGTTCGCCGGTTGGGGGAAGGCTGGCGCAGCATCTTGTAGAGTGGAAAGCCATTACTTCGGATGTGTGGGTTCTGGAGATCATAACCCACGGCTACTGTCTTCCTTTTCGGCAGAGGCCTCACGACAATCCACCAGGGAACCTCTCTTTGAAGAGTCCGGATCCGCTCCTTGCGCAGGAAATTCAAGCCCTGCTGGAGAAAGGCGCCATAGGACTGGTGCCTGTAGCGGAGAGGAACAAGGGATGGTATTCCCCTTATTTTTTAATTTCAAAGAAAGACGGGGGATTGAGACCCATCATGGACTTGCGCGGTTTGAACAAACTCCTCAGGAAGGGCAAGTTCAAGATGGTGACTCTTTCTCAAGTCCTCCAGGCCCTTCAACTTCAGGACTGGTTGGTGTCTTTCGACCTCAAGGATGCTTACTTCCATGTGCCGATCCATCCCAAGCACAAGAAGTACCTGAGGTTCGCGGTTGGCGACTCGCACTTTCAGTTTCGGGTCCTGCCGTTCGGATTGACCTCCGCCCCGAGGGTTTTCACCAAGCTCATGGTGGTGGTGGCAGGGCATCTCAGGAAAGGGGGGATTCACGTCTACCCCTACCTGGACAATTGGTTGATCAGGGGGAGCTCTCCCGAGCAAGTCCTGGATCATCTGTCTGTCACCTGCCACTCCCTTCACAGGCTGGGCTTCTCCCTCAATTTAAAGAAGTCCCTTTTGACACCAACGCAGTGGCTCCAGTACATCGGAGCAGTGCTCGACACGTCCCTGGGGCAGTGTTTTCCTCCTCAGGTCAGGGCTCTTCACATTCAGCAGATGGTGCACAAGTTTGTTTGCCCAGACTCTCCCAGCGTCCGAGTTCTTGAGAGTGCTCGGCCTCATGGCATCCTGCATTCTTCTGGTGCCAGAGGCTCGTCTGCGGATGAGATCTTTGCAGTGGGCACTCAAGCTCCAGTTGTCTGAGTCCTCCGGCAGGCTGTCGGACCCTGTTCAGGTGCCGCCCTCGGTAGCCCGGGACCTTCTGTGGTGGGCCGTCGAGGGCAATCTGATGAAGGGTGCCCCATTTTGGCTGCCCTGGCCGGAGGTGACGATCGTGACGGACGCATCCCTCAAGGGATGGGGAGCTCATGCCAACGAGCTGACAGTCAGCGGTCGTTGGTCTCCGTCGGAGTCCAGAATCCATATCAGTCTGTTGGAGCTGAGACCCGTCAGGCTAGCCCTGAAGACTTTTCTGCCGTCCGTGCGCGGGAAGAGTGTCCTGATTCTGACAGACAACACGGTGGCCATGCACTACCTCAACAAAAAGGGGGGGGGCAGGGTCACTTCCGCTGTGCAGGGAGGCGATGCAGCTCGAGTTCTGGGCCATCCAGCAGGAAGTTTCGATCTCGGCAGTTCATCTGGCCGGAGACAACAACGAGACGGCGGACGCTCTGAGCAGGCAGAGCACGATCTCTCACGAGTGGGAGCTGGCTCACAAGATTCTCCTGGAGATCTTCGCCCTTTGGGGGACCCCTCAAGTGGATCTCTTCGCCTCCAGTGTCAACCGGAAGTGCAAAAGGTTTTGCTCGCGGGAATTTCCTCCAAAAGGAGCCTTAGGAGACGCATTCGTGGTGAAGTGGTCATTCCCACTGCTGTACGCGTTACCTCCAGTCCCCGTCATCCCGCAAGTGTTGCGGAGGTTACGGAGGTTCGGTTCCCTGGATGATCCTCATTGCTCCGGCGTGGGCCCGAAGGACGTGGTACCCGGACCTTCTCGACTTGTCCATCTGCCCTCCACGTCGTCTTCCCTACCGAGACGATCTGCTCTCACGGGAGGGGGGTCAGGTTCTCCATCCAGAGGTCAGATCCCTCAATCTTCACGCTTGGCTTCTGAAAGGTTGAGGTATAAGGATTGGGACCTCCCTGAAGACGTGATGGAGGTGTTGCTCTCGGCCAGGCGGCCGGCAACAGAGTCTCTGTACCGTTGCCATTGGAGAAAGTTCTGCGACTGGTGCAGAGTTCAGAATGTGGATCCTTTTTAATGCGACATTCCCATGGTTTTGTCTTTTTTGCTTTCTTTGGCCCACAGGGGCTTGCAAGTGGGGACCATTAAAGGTTACCTGGCGGCGCTGTCCATATTTAAGCGCTCGTCTGAAGAGTGTTCCTATTTTAAGATTCCTTTAATTTTGCAGTTTTTGAAAGGGCTCACTAATGTGTTCCCTCCGTCACCTTTTTTGGTGCCAGGTTGGGATTTGAACCTTGTTCTTAAGTTTCTTATGGGTGCTCCGTTTGAGCCTTTACATTCTTGCCCTTTAAGGCTGTTAACTCTGAAAACTGTGTTTTTAGTTGTGGTTACGTCCGCTCGCAGAGTGAGTGAGTTACAGGCACTTTCAGTTAAGCCACCCTTCACTGTGTTTCACAAGGACAGGGTTGTCCTTAGAGTTCGTCCTTCTTTTCTTCCAAAGGTGGTTTCGGAATTTTAGAGCCAGAAGGTTGTTCTTCCGGCATACTATCCTCCTCCACATCCTGGTAAGGAAGAGGAGAGGCTCCATAGGCTTGATCCTAGGAGAGCGTTGAACTTTTATATCTCGCGCATGTCCCGGGTCAGAGTGGACGATAAACTTTTCATTGGTTACACTGGAAACCATTTGGGACAAGCTGTGACGAAACAGACTTTGTCTCGTTGGATTATTTTAGCTATCTCCGAGTGTTACCGCTTGGCGGGTAAGGACCCTCCGGCTGGCTTGCGGGCCCATTCTACCAGAGGAGTGGCTGCGTCTACTGCCCTGCAGAGGGGAGTTCCTATTCATCACATCTGTGATGCAGCCACCTGGGCTTCAGTACATACTTTTGTACGTCACTATTTCCTCGATTCCATCAGAGGGCAAGATCTGGCCTTTGGCAAGGCAGTTCTCGATTCCGCAATTTGATTGGGCATGCTAAATTTGTATTCTAAATTCTTTCCCACCTCCTTGCTTGGTACTGCTTTGGGAGTCTGTCATAGATATGGAATACGTCGGAGGACCCAATCCCCTCGAAGAACAAGTTACTTTCTTACCTGGTAACGTTCTTTCGATGGGATGGTCCGACGACGTATTCCATATCGCTCCCTCCCTGCCTTCCCCGCTGCAGAATTTCTTTTGCGATTGCAGCTTGCGTTCCGCAAGGCCTTGTGTGTCTGACTGGCAGAAAACTGGTGGCACACGTTCTGGGAAAAAACTATAACTGAGGCTATGGGCGTCGTGCGTCCTACTTATCACATCGGGTGACGTCGGCCGTCGGAGGAGGTCCTCGGGGACGGCGCATCGACGTCATCGACGCAGATGCCAAAGATTTTCCAAAGCAGCACAGCTGTGGACATTACCTGTCATACATATGGAATACGTCGTCGGACCATCCCATCGAAAGAACGTTGCCAGGTAAGAAAGTAACTTGTTCTTCTCAGCCGAAGCTCTACTTCGGCCTGGTGGATCCAGCACCTACTGGGCCTTTTTGCAGCAGTACTGTTGGCCATCCCACACACAAGACTCATGATGAGACGGACTCTGCTCCACTTCACAGCGTTGTGGAATCAGGAGAGGGGCTCCCAGGCCGAAATGATCAGGATCATCCGCTCTCTCCACCCGGACCTCACATGGTGGTCCAAGGACTGCAACCTGCGGACGGGCAAACCCTTCCGGGCCCCTGTCCCAAAGGTGTCTATCACCACAGTCTCGTCACTAGAGGGCTGTGGAGCCACCCTCGAGGACCTCTCTGTTCACGGCATGTGGACCCAGAATGAACAGGAATTCCACATCAATTGGCTGGAACTGAACGCCATCTGGTTAGCGCTCAGAGCCTTCCTCCCACGTCTCAAGGGAAAAGTAGTCCTCATCCAGACGGACAACTCAACCAGTATGTACAACATCAACAAACACGGGGGAACCAGGTCCCCTTCTCTGTGCAGACTGGCGATCAACATGTGGGAATGGGACTTGGAGAACGACATTTATCTCACGCCTTTGCTCCTTTCTGGGGGAATCCAACCTGGAAGCGGACAGGCTCAGCATGTTGGGAGAGGACAACTATGAGTGGCAACACCTCGTTGCACAGGAGATCTTCCACTGCTGGGGCCTCGCCTATGTGGATCTATTTGCCACCAGGCACAACAAGAAGTGCTCCTGGTTCGCCTCCTGGCAGGGGCAGGGTCTAGGCTCCCTGGGCAATGCCTTGTGGATCCAGTGGAGCGGCATGTCCGCATACGCCTTCCCGCCCACTCTACTGATTCACAGGGTTCTTTGCAAGTTCAAGGAGTCACATCAACTCAACCTTATTCTGATAGCCCCGTGGTGGCCAGCCAGGCCATGGTTTTCGGTGCTTCTCTGCCTCTCGGCGGTCCCTCCAGTCCACCTCCCGACAGGCCCAGCATATCTTCTGACACAACAGGGGGGCAGGGTCGTCCACCCTGCTCCCCAGAAGCTGGCCCTCACAGCGTGGTTCCTGAGCAGGTGACACTCAGCCACCTCAACCTATCTCAAGCCAACCTTGAAATCATACAAGGGTCCAGGAGCAAGGCTACCAGAGCCCAGTATGAGAAATGAAGCAGGTTCTGCCACTGGCACACGCCAAGGATATTGACCCGCTGGCTAGTTCACTGGACGACGTGCTGTCATTCTCAGCGTACCTCGCCAACTTTGGCGTGCAGGTGGACACCTGCCACACATACCTCTCAGCCATTGGGGCATACAGGAACACTGAGGAAGGGGTTTTCTCCTCCTCCAATCCGATAGTCAAGAGACATTTGGTTGGGCTCGCTAAACTCTACCCGCCAATCAGGAAACCACACCCTGTGTGGGGTTTAAACCTAGTCTTGGGTGCCCTCGCGCACAAGCCTTTCGAGCTTATGGCGACGGCAGACATCAGGCTGATCACCATTAAGACGGCCCTGCTAGTCGGCCTCACATCGGCGCGCAGGGTCAGCGAGATCCAGGCTCTAGTCGCCTCAAAGCCGTACACCACCTTCCACAAGGATAAGGTGGTCCTGCGGACACATCCAGCATTTCTACCTAAGGTTCCATCAGCCTTCCACTTAAACGAGGAGATCGTCCTTCTTCCATTCTTTGCAGATCCGAAGGATGAGCCTCAGAGAGTCCTGCACTGCCTGGATGTCAGGCGTGCTCTGATACTCTACCTGGACAGGACCAAGGGCTTCTGCAATTCAGATGCCCTATTAGTCACCTTTTGGAGGCTCCAGGCCGGGCTATCAGGCCTCCAAAGCCTCCATCTCCCGCTGGATGGTCTCAGCCATCAAGGAAGCTTACGAGGGCCAGCATAGACCCCTTCCAGCGAACATGCATACCCAAGCGGTCAAGGCCAAGGCAACGGCCATCGATTTTCAGCGCCATGTCCCCTGGCAGGTCATCAGCAGGGCGGACACATGGGCCACTCCCTCGGCCTTCTGCAAACATTACTGTTTGGACGCCGGCTCCAGAACAGATGCAACGTTCAGGCAGGGGGGTCTCCGGAACCTGTTTGCTTAAGGAAGGTCTCATCTCCACCCTGGGGCTACATTCAGTTGCAATCGCCCATGCAGTATGGAGGAAAGGGGACGGGACATAAGAGTAATTATAAGTTACTCACCATAGTGACTAACGTACTCTTAGTCCATAGTCCTCGTCCCACCATCCTCCCCCCTAATATTCTAGTGTCATTAGGCAATGATAAAACCTGTTGTCAACGCGTCTTTGGGGACTGAGGTGTGGCGCCGGAGGGCAGTGTCAGGGCAGCGCATGCTCCCAAGGCGTACGCCTCTAAATTTTAGAGGGAAACAAGATTTTTCTGGTGAAAAAGGTTCCGTCTCCCGTCCCTTGCGAGGGACGCCCATGCAGTATGGAGGAAACGGGACTAGAGACTAAGAGTACGTTGGTTACTATGCTGAGTAACTTATAATATATGCACAGCAGAGCTGCTAATCACGTATACCAAGAATTCCATCTTTTCTTTATGAAAAAGGCATTTCTCTGCCTTGGCGAACAGATGGTTCTCTATTAGCCGGCGTAGTACTTCCTTAACATGTAGGACGTGTTCCTCGAGGGTCGCCGAAAAAACAAGGATGTCGTCAAGGTATTGTTAGGAAGGCATGGTATCAAAGTAAAACGGACACAAGTGATCACAGTTCAAGGGTGTTTATTAATCTGTAAAATGGGTCAGATAAATGCCTAATCTAAACCTAAATCTAAGATGGGAGCAAGCTACGACCATCAAATAATACAGTCTTAGTGGAGTCTAATCAAATAAAAAGGGCCTATACTTAGAAAACCTATTGCCAATCCTTACTGCTATACTTCGAAAGAGTGTAGAATAATGTTCACAAGAAAGGAAGTGTTCACAAAATAATAACTGAAGATGTTATGGCCGGGGTTTCCTTTCCTCACGTTTTTAGTACGGGACAAGGCGAGACTCTTGAGCACAGCGCACTCCAGGCTTCTCCAGCACAAGGTTACAGTTCCTTTTCTCAATATCAGGACCTTCTGCGTCCAAGTCTCTTTCATGCAAATTCTCTTGCTTCAGAGGGCCTGATATGCCATTAACAACAAAACAAAAGTTCCTTCTGCTTATCTTCACATCAGGTGATTACTCCTCACCCTTGAATACCCCGCAGCCGGGCTCTGATCCTTCTCTCAAAGTTAGCCTCCCTCAGTCTGGCTCAGACCAACCACTCATTGTGGACATCCCTCAGTCGGGTTCACGCTTGACGTCACAATGTTCATGGGTATATTAATGTTCACCCTTATTCACAGGCATCCCTCAACCGGGTTCACATTTGCCAAAATACACAATTCACTTTGCTTAGCTTTCTCTTGTCATCTCTCAGTAAGGTTCATATTTGCCTCCAAAACGTGCCAAAGACTTTCGACTGTACAAGGGGTTTGGCTTGACCCTCGTATGACCACTTTGACACCTTGTGCCGGCCTCCCGGTACTTGTAGTTTCTACAACAACCAAAGACTTTTGACTATGCACGGGATTCAACACAACCCGCTGCATGACCCTTTCGATTTCCCAGTTCAACACATTTGAATGGATTGTGTCCTCCCACGTAATCCTCATCTTAAATATATCCTTACCTTTAGGTTTCGCCTCGGAAAATGTTTCCTCTCTCCAGCAGAGGGCACTCCACTCGAGGCGGCAACGTCAATGTCCCTCGGTGGCCTCCGTCGAGTGACGTCATCCGTAGTATAATTGCCTCGAGCTTGCCCGTTGGCTTTAGTTCTGTTTTTCCGTTAGCTTCGTTTCGGATCGAAATAAAACGGCGCTTCATTCATGGCGAATTATGTAGTCTTCTTCGAACCCGTCTACTCCGAAAACGTGGGTTTAAGAAATGTCTAAGGTGCGGAAGAAAAATGTCGCTGACCGACCCTCACCGTAACTGTCTTTGGTGCCTCCGATCCGGACATCGGATCGACGACTGCAGTTCGTGCCAATCTATGACCCATAAGGCCTTGAAAGAAAGATGAGGTAAACTGGCGGTGGGGGAGGAATCCTTGAAGTTTTCTTCAAGAGGGAAGAAAGACTCGGCTGAGTCTTCGGCAAAACGCCATAAAAAATCCAGATCGAGGAGTAGATCAAGGAAGTCCTCTTCTTCTTAGTCCAAAAAGGCAAAGAAGAGATGACACCGATCTCCCTCTTTTCTTCTTCCTCGACTTCGGAGGAAGTTATTTCTTGTCCTACTAAACATGACTCCCCTAGAAAGTGGGAAGCATTTAGAGAGTCAATGATAAACATTTTTGAGAACGTGGCCCAGACCCCCTCAAAAATGTCTGCTCACAAAAGAAGTGACAGAGGAAGGTCTAAAACTAGGGGGTCTTCTAGGGACTCTTCACAGACACCTAAAAAGACAGACCTTAAGAAAAAGACTCTAGACGTTGATACGTCTTTAAAGACCTCAACAAAAACATCTTCGAAGCCTCTGTCGAAGGCTCTCGAGTATAAAGGGTCGACTACCCAGCAGAAAAAAGTCACGTTGAGTGCTTTATCGACGACCTCGAAGACTACTTCGATGGCATCGAGTGTTTCGAAGGCTCCTTCGACAACGTCGACTGCCTCGAAGATTCCTTAGACAGCATTCGTAGTGCTTTCGAAAACATTGAAGAATACCTCGATAACATCGAAGGTAACGGCCACGACTTCGACGCCACTGAAGCTTCTGTCGACGTCGACACCAATTTCAGGGTTGAAACCTATTCCTGAGAAAGTATTTCACCCAGGAAGCAGACCTGATTTTTTCCAAACTATGTCAGCTGTATATGGAGAAATGTCGTCAGAAAATGAGGAGGATGAAGAAGAAGATGAACCTGAAGTTTCATCAGCAGGAGTAATATATGGTACAAGAGAAGTTCCTGAGGAATTAATCAATCCTCAATCAAAAATGCAGAACTTGTATGAATGTTTACAGTCTGCAAGTGGACTAGATACGTCCCCTGAATACGAATTTGAAATACCAGATCCAGCAGAACATGCTGATTTGGGTTAAAAAAAACTTATGAATAAAGTAACAGAGTTTATGGGATGGGGTAGGAATTCACATGTATATCAGGATGATGATATGACAGATATTTTGTCAGGAGGTCCTCATCCAGATCCCATACTTCCCTTTCATATTGCCCTGCAAAGGAGAGTAAATGCTGCTTGGGAAAGACCGGAATCTATTTCAGCAATGAATAAAAAATGTGTCAAAATACAGACCTTGTAACTCTGATCCAGAGTATTTGAGTAAGCATCCTTCTCCTGAGAGTCTGGTAGTGCAGGCAGCCACATCAACAAAAAATGCTGCATACCCTACAATTCCCCCTGATATCGATGACAAGAAGATAGATACATGGTCGAAAAATGGTCTTTACATGAGGGAGCATGGCTCTAAAGTCCACCAATGTATCTTGTACGCTGGCTAGATTCCATTATACTCTGTGGGACTGCATGTCGGCGGCAGCTCAACACATCCCGGAAGGAGAGGAACTTGATGGTTTCCTATCCATAATTAAGGATGGTAAGGAGGCTTCGGGAGAATGCATTCAAGCAGGTTTGGACACTGCTGACAGTATCAGCAGGTCCATGGCGTCTAGCACAGTGCTGTGCAGTTTTGAATGGCTAAGGAAGTCAGGTTTCGCACCAGATGTTCAATCTAGACTTCTTAATATGCCATTTGACGGTTCAAGGTTGTTTGGCAGCAAGGCAGATGAAAGTTTGGAGAAGCTACAGACCTCCAAGGCAGCGGCAAAGTCACTCAGTGCCGCTATAAGACAACCTCAGCAACGCCCCTACACAGGCTCATCTTCCTGGAGGGGTTGTCCTTTTCGTTATTATTCCTCAATTGCAAAAGGAAGGGGACAGGCCAGTCAAAGAGGGCAAAGGAAATTTCCTCGGGAGCGAGGAAGAGGTGCTAGATCTGCCCCGGCAGCAGCGTCTGTCCCTTCAGCCGCTGCTGGAGCTGCCGCAAAACCACTCTGAGGTTTTGACTCAAAAGACCCCAGTGGGGAGGCAGGATCTCACAGCATCTGAAAGAATGGTGAGGCATTACTTCAGATGCTTGGGCACTGGAAACAGTATCCCACAGTTACTGCCTTCCCTTTCTAAAGAAACCTCAGGATCACCCACCGGAATACAACCCTACCAAAAACCCAGATCCGTTCCTTTTGCAGGAAGTTTTGACCCTGCTACAGAAAGGTGCAATAGAACATGTACCTGTAGCGGAAAGGAACAAGGGTTGGTATTCTCCATACTTCCTGATTCCAAAGAAGGACGGAGGACTGAGACCCATTTTGGACTTGAGAAACTTGAACAAGTTCCTCAGGAAGGACAAGTTCAAGATGGTCACTCTTTCTCAGATCCTTCAGGCTCTCCAACTTCAAGACTGGTTGGTATCATTGGACCTTCAGGATGCTTACTTTCATGTGCCAATCCATCTCAAGCACAGAAAGTACCTGAGGTTCGCGATTGGGAATTCTCACTATCAGTTTCGAGTTCTGCCATTCGGGTTGACCTCCGCCCCAAGAGTTTTCACCAAGTTGATGGCGGTAGTGGCAGCGAGTCTCAGAAGAGGGGTGATTCACGTCTACCACTATTTGGACGATTGGATGATCAGGGCATGTTCTCCAGAACAAGCCCAGGATCATCTATCCAAGACTTGCCACTTCCTTCACAAACTAGGGTTTTCTCTGAATTAAAAAAAGTCAAACATGATACCATCACAGAAGCTCCAGTTTATAGGAGCAGTCTTGGATACTTGTTCGGGCAAAGCCGCACCTCCCAAAGAGAGAGCTCACCACATTCTGCAGATGGTGACAAAATTCCAGAATGCCCAGTATCTACCGGCCTTCGATTTTCTCAGGTTGCTCGGCCTCATGGCATCCTGCTTTTTTCTGGTGCCTGAAGCCAGATTGAGGATGAGATCCCTTCAATGGGCCCTCAGGACTCAATGGTCCCAATTTACAGGGGAAATGACAGATCTTTTACAAGTTCCAACCAGGGCAGCACAGGAACTACAATGGTGGGCTTGCAAGAAGCATATCCTCAGGGGAGAATCTTTTTGGCAACCATGGCAGTAGATAACAGTAGTAACGGACGCCTTACTCACGGGGTGGGGAGCTCACACCAACGAGTTGACAATCAGCGGCCGTTGGTCTCCATCGGGGTCCAGACTACACATCAATCTATTAGAGCTGAGGGCGATCAGACTATCTCTGAAGGCCTTCCTGCCCTCTGTACGGGGAAAGAATGTCCTGATAATGACGGACAACACTGTGGCCATGTACTACCTCAACAAAAGAGGAGGAATAGGGTCACTGCCACTGTGCAGATAGGCAATGCAGCTCTGGTTCTGGGCAATACAAGAAGGGATCTCTCTATCTGCCATTCACCTAGCAGAAGAGCAAAACACAGCGGCAGATGCTCTGAACAGGCAGAGAAGTCTCCCACGAGTGGGAACAAGCTCAGGGTGTCCTTCAAGAGATCTTCACCCTTTGGGGAACCCCTCAAGTGGATCTGTTTGCGACCATGGTGAACAGTGCGAACTGTACTGCTCAAGGGAATTTCCCCAGAGAGGAGCACTAGGAGGCGCATTCGTAGTGGAATGGGAGTTTCCTCTTCTATATGCGTTCCCTCCAGTCCCTGTGATCCCTCAGGTAATCAGGAGGTTGAGAAAGTTCAGGAAAACCATGATCCTAATTGCCCCGGATTGGGCCAGGAGAATGTGGTACCCGGACCTTCTCGACATGTCCATCTGCCCTCCAATACGTCTTCCAAAAAGAGAGGATCTTCTCTCGCAAGAGGGAGGTCACGTTCTTCATCCAGAGGTCAACACACTCAACCTTCACGCATGGCTTCTGAGAGGTTGAGATACAAGGATTGGGACCTTCCGGATGATGATATGGAGATTTTGCTTTCGGGCAGAAGTCCAGCAACAAAATCCTTGTACAGGTGTTGTTGGAACAAGTTCAGTAACTGGTGCAGGGATAAGAATGTGGATCCCTTTGAATGTGATATTTCAATGGTATGATCTTTCCTGTTACATTTAGCTAATCTGGGGCTCCAGGTTAAGACAATAAAAGGAGCCCTAGCAGCGCTATCTTTAAGCGCTCTTCAGAAGAAAAATCTTATTTTAAGATACCTTTTAATAAACCAATTTCTTAAAGGTTTAAACAATGTTTTTCCACCAATACCTTTTCAAGTTCCTCTGTGGGATTTAAATTTGGTACTTACATTTCTGACATGTGCACCATTTGAGCCTTTACATTCTTGTCCGTTAAGGCTTCTTACGTTAAAAACTATACTTCGAATGGATTGTCATATCCCACGTATTCCTCATCTTGTGATAATTCGTTATCTCCAGCTTCGTTGCTTTGGAAAAAAAAATTCTCGCCAGAGGGCGCTGTGCTCGAGGCCGTCGCGTCGATTGTCCCTCGATGGACTCTGTACTCTGTCGACGTCACCGATGGTATAAATAGCTCGAGCCGCGCCCGTTGCTTCAGTTCCGTTTTTCCGATCGCTTCGCTATCGAGAACGGCGCGCTTCTATTTTCTGTGAAAGAAAATGTCGCCATCTTCAACGCCTTCGACACCCAGGACTGGGTTCAAGAAGTGTGCAGATTGTGGGTCTAAGATGTCGATCACCGATCCCCACCGGATTTGTCTCTGGTGTCTCGGTTCCAGTCACCGAACCGACGACTGTGGGTCCTGCCAGTCTATGACTGAGAAAGCTCTTCGTGAGAGGAGAGGTAAACTGTCCGTGGGGAGGGAGGCCTCAAAGAAGGCTATGTCAAAAAGACACAAGAAAGCGACTGATTTTAAGCAATCGGATCGCCATAGGAACTCAGAGATCTCGATCTAGGAGTAGATCGAGACACTCTTCGTCATCATCGAAAAAAATGAAGAGGAGACATAGATCTCCCTCATGATCATCTTCAGAGTCGACCGAAGAAATTTGTTGTCCGACTAAATCGGATTCTCTCGGTAAGTGGGAAGAATTCCGCAAAAAGATGGAAGTTTTCGAGAATGCGGCCCGACCCCCTCGAAAGACCCTCGAAAAACCCATACCCCTAAAGTCGCTCCATTGGACGACAAAGGGATATCCAAGGCTACCATGGCAAAGACTGGTAGCTTCGAGGAATCCAAAAAAACTTGAGTCGACGTAAAACCGTCAAAGACTCTTCGAGAGTCGAGCACTTCTCCAGTGCCATACAAGAAACACAAATCGTCGACGACTTCGTCGACGCCTTCGGCGTTGATAATTTCGACTCCAAAGCCGAAAACATCCTCAACGCCATTATCGAAGTTATCTTCGAAGACTTCGAAGACCCCTTTGACAACTTCGAAGGATTTGCCAATTCCTTCTAAGCAAATGGAAGAGGAAGAAAGGAGATTCACTCTTTGCCCAGGTCAGACTTTTTCAAATCTATGTCAGCAATTTATGAAGAGTCTGCTCCAGAAAAAGATGCGGTTTCTCCTTTGGGAGTTTCTTATGGTACAAGACAAGATCCTGAGGAACTTATTGACCAGGAATTTAGAATGAGAGACCCGAGTGATACTCTACATTCTGCAAGTGAAGTTGACACATCCCCAGAATTAGAGTTCGCCAAACCTGATACTGCAGAGCATGCAGATGCTGGGTACAGGGGTCTTATGACCAGGGTAGTTGAATATATGGGTTGGGGTAATACCTCACCATTTTTGAACAAGATGATATGACGGATATAATCGTCAAGGGACCTCAGAAAGATCCTTTTCTCCCTTTTCACAGGGCCCTTCAAAGGACTGTGGAGAAAAACTGGGAGAAACCAAAAACTATTGCTGCTGCAGATAGCACTTTTCCAAGAAAATATAGACTAGCTGGAACGGATCCTGAATATTTGAATAAACATCCGACTCCAGAGAATTTAGTCATTCAGGCAGCATCTACTTCAAAACAAACTGCTTATCCAACTATCCCTCCAGATAGAGAGGATAAAAAAATTGATGCCTGGGCACGTAAAGTTTTCACGTCAGGCAGTATGGCACTTAAGTCGGCAAATGTCACCTGTACCCTAGCGAGGTTTACCCATACCCTGTGGGACTGTATTTCGGCGTCGGCTGATCATATCCCGGAAGGTGAGGAAAGGGAAGGCTTCCTGAATATAGTCATTGACGGGAAGGAGGCTATGGGGGAATGTCTCCAGTCTGGACTGGATACTGCTGATAGTATCAGCAGATCCATGGCTGCAAGCGTTGTGGTACGCAGATTTGCGTGGTTGAGGAAGTCGGGGTTTGCACCAGACATGCAAGCTAGTCTCCTCAACATGCCCTTTGATGGCTCGAGGCTCTTTGGCAGAAAGGCTGATGAAAGCCTAGAAAAACGTCAGACCTCGAAAGCGGCAGCTAAATCACTTAGTGCCTTTTTGCGCCAGCCTCTAAAACCCTATTCCGGCTCATCTTCCTGGAGGGGTCGTTCTTTTCGATACTACTCCTCTTTTGGTAGAGGAAGAGGACAGGTTTCTCAAAGGGGCAAAAGAAACTTTCCTCGTGGAGCACGAGGAAGAGGTGCAAAATCAGCCTCAGGAGCGGCATCTGTACCCTCAGCCACTCCTGCAGGCGCCTCCAAATCCCTCTGAGGCCTTGTTACACAAAACACCAGTGGGAGGCAGGATCTCTGAACATCTGAAGGAATGGCGGGGCATTACCTCAGATGCTTGGGCACTGGAAACAGTAGCCCAAGGTTACTGTCTCTCCTTTCTAAAAAGGCCTCAGAATCATCCACCGGGAGCCAACTCTGCCAAAATTCCAGATCCGCTCCTGTTGCAGGAAATTTTAACCCTGCTAGAGAAAGGTCCCATAGAACTGGTACCTGTGGCGGAGATGAACAGGGGTTGGTACTCCCCATATTTTCTCATCCCAAAAAAGGACGGAGGACTGAGACCCATCTTGGACTAGAGATACTTGAACAAGTTCCTCAGGAAGGACAAGTTCAAGATGGTGACTTTCCCAGATCCTTCAGGCTCTCCAACTCCAAGATTGGTTGGTATCATTGGACCTTCAGGATGCTTACTTTCATGTGCCAATCCATCCAAAGCACAGAAAGTACCTGAGGTTCGCGATTGGCAATTCTCATTATCAGTTTAGAGTTCTGCCATTCGGGTTGACCTCCGCCCCGAGGGTTTTCACCAAACTGTTGGCGGTTGTGGCAGCAAGTCTCAGGAGAGGAGGTATTCACATATATCCCTACCTGGACGACTGGTTGATCAGAGCAAGTTCTCCAGAACAAGCTCAGGAACATCTTTCGATCACCTGCCATTTCCTCCACAAATTGGGCTTCTCCCTCAGTTTCAAGAAGTCCCACATGATACCATCCCAGGAACTCCAGTTTATCGGAGCAGTCTTGGACACTTCCTCAGGAAAAGCCTCGCCTCCCGAAGTGAGAGCTCTCCACATCCAGCAGATGGTAACGAAGTTCCAGAATGCCCAACGTCTACCGGCCTTCAATTTTCTCAGGTTGCTCGGCCTCATGGCATCCTGCATTTTCCTAGTACCAGAGGCCAGGTTGAGAATGAGATCCCTTCAATGGGCAATCAGAACTCAGTGGTCCCAGTTCTCAGGGAATATGTCAGATCTTCTGCAAGTCCCGAGCGCAGTTGCTCAGGATCTTCTATGCTGGGCTTGCAACGACAACATTCTCAAGGGAGAGTCTTTTTGGCAACCATGGCCGGAGATAACAGTAGTGATGGCGGACGCCTCACACACGGGGTGGGGAGCACACACCAACGATCTGACAATCAGCAGTCGTTGGTCTCCATCGGAGTCCAAACTACACATCAACCTTTTGGAGCTGAGGGCAATCAGACTAGCTCTGAAGGCCTTTCTGCCCTCTGTACGGGGAAAGAATGTCCTGATAATGATGGACAACATGGTGGCCATGTACTACCTCAACACAAGAGGAGTAGGGTCACTACCACTGTGCAGAGATGCAGTGCAGCTATGGTTCTGGGCAATATAAGAAGGAATCTCTCTATCGGCAATTCACCTAGCCGGAGAGAAGAACATGGTGGCGGACCCTCTGAGCAGGCAGAGCACGGTCTCTCACGAATGGGAGATAGCTTAGGAAGTCCTTCTGGAGATCTTCGCCCTTTCGGGAACCCCTCAAGTGGATCTGTTCGCCACCGCGATCAACCGGAAGTGCGATCAGTACTGCTCAAGGGAATTCCCTCAAAGAGGAGCTCTGGGAGACGCATTCGTAGTGGAGTGGAAATTTCCACTGCTGTACGCGTTTCCCCCAGTCCCTGTGATTCCTCAAGTAATCAGGAGGTTGAGAAAGTTCAGGAAAACCATGATCCTAATTGCCCCAGATTGGGCCAGGAGAACGTGGTACCCGGACCTTCTAGACATGTCATTTGCCTTCCAATACGTCTTCCGCAAAGAGAGGATCTTCTCTCGCAAGAGGAAGGTCGGGTTCTCCATCCAGAGGTCAAGACACTCAACCTTCACGCATGGTTTCTGAGAGGTTGAGATACAAGGATTGCGATCTTCTGGATGACGTAATCGAAATCTTGCTTTTGGCCAGAAGACCAGCAACAAAATCTTTGTACCGATGTCGCTGGAACAGGTTTAGTAACTGGTGCAAATACAAGGATGTGGACCCTTTTCAGTGTGGCACCCCAATGGTGCTTTCTTTTCTGCTACATCTAGCTAATCTGGGGCTCCAGATAGGAACAATCAAAGGATACCTTTCTGCGCTGTTCATTTTCAAGCGCTCCTCGGAAGAGGTTTCATATTTCAAAATACCGTTAATAATTCAGTTCTTAAAAGGGCTTACTAATGTATACCCTCCAGTACCTTTTCATGTACCAACTTGGGATTTAAATTTAGTACTAAAATTCTTGACTTGCATACCCTTTGAGCCTCTGCATTCATGTCCATTGAGGCTTTTAACTTTAAAAACTGTCCTTCTTGTGGCCCTATCATCAGCCCGCAGGGTTAGCGAACTTCAGGCTCTCTCATGCAAACCACCATATACTATTTTCTATAAGGATAAGGTAATCCTTAAAGTTAAACCATCGTTCTTCCCAAAAGTAGTCTTGGACTTCGATTTGTCACACAAAATAGTACTACCAACTTTTTATCCTCCTCCTCATCTGGGCAAGAAAGAGGAGAGATTACACAGACTAGAGCCCAAGAGGGCTCTTAGTTTTTACATCTCAAGGATGGCTAAATTGAGACAAGAAGACCAACTATTTGTAGGTTATACTGGTCATAAATTAGGCTTATCTGTAACAAAACAGACCATTTCCCGCTGGATCATATTAGCCATAGTTGAATGCTACAGATTAGCGGAAAAAAGAACCACCAAATGGGCTTCGTGCCCATTCTACAAGGGGAATCGCTACTTCTGCGGCTCTAAAGAGGGGAGTCCCGGCAGCAGACATTTGTGCAGCTGCAACCTGGAAAACAATGCATACTTTTGTTAAACATTATTGTTTGGATACTGCCTCCTCTAATGAGGGTTTATTTGCCAAGGCAGTTCTTCATTCTGTCCACGAAAACTGAAATTAGTACTCCCGCCTCCAAAATTAATACTGCTATGGGAGCCTATCACAAGATGAGGAATACGTGAGAGGACACAATCCATTCGAAGAACAAATTACTTACCAACTGTAACGTTCTTTCGACTGGATGTTCCTCCCACGTATTCCTCATCGACCCTCCCATCCTACCCCACAGTACAGTTTTACATTTTCTTACACTTTCCTCTCACGAAGAATGTATCGGTCAGGGGGCACGCCTGGGTGTTCCTCCTATATATATATTTCATCGAAAAAACAGAACTGAAGCAACGGGCACGGCTCGAGCTATTTATACCATTGGTGGTGTTGACGGAATACGGAGTCCATCGAGGGACAATCGACGCCACGGCCTCGAGCACAGCGCCCTCTGCCGAGATTTTTTCCAAAGCAGCGAAGCTGGAGATAACGAATTATCACAAGATGAGGAATACGTGGGAGGAACATCCAGTCGAAAGAATGTTACAGTTGGTAAGTAACTTGTTCTTCTAATTGCATTGACATCAGCCCGCAGAGTAAGTGAGTTGCAGGCACTTTCGCGTGGTCCTCCTCACACCATCTTTCATGAAGACAAAGTTGTCCTTCGAGTCAAACCCTCTTTTCTTCCAAAAATAGTTTCAGACTTTCATCTGTCACAGAAAATAATTCTACCTGTGTTCTACCCTCCTCCTCACACAAATAAGGAAGAGGAAAGACTGCATAGACTAGATCCCAGAAGGGCTCTTAGCTTTTACATCTTAAGATTGTCAAAAATATGTCAGTGTGAACAACTATTTGTGGGATACACTGGTCGTAAATTAGGACTAGCTGTAACCAAACAAACATTATCAAGATGGATAATCTTAGCCATAACAGAGTGTTATAGGCTAGCTGGAAAAGATCCCACTGAGGGTTTAAGAGCTCATTCAACTAGGGGCATAGCAACTTCAATAGCACTTAAGAGGGGTGTCCCTGTACAAGACATTTGTGCAGCAGCCACATGGTCATCCATGCATACTTTCATCAAACATTATGCTTTGGACTCAACTACCTCTCAGGGAGGTCTATTTGCTAAATCTTTACTACATTCGGTACATGACTAAAAAGACACCTGTACTCCCGCCTCCAATAGAAAACTGTTTTGGGAGTCTATCTAAGAGGAGGAATACGTGGGAGGACCCAATCCATTCGAAGAACAAGTTACTTACCAACTGTAACGTTCTTTCGATTGGATGTTCCTCCCACATATTCCTCATCGACCCTCCCATCCTACCCCACAGTACAGTTTGTGGTTTACAATCTAAATTCTTTCAGGGCTTGGGTCAATAAGAGGCATGACTTTGTTTATAATACATGGGCTCTGATACACGAAAAAACAGAACTGAAGCCAACGGGCGCGCTCGAGTCAATTATACTACGGATGACGTCGTCACTCGACGGAGGCCACCGAGGGACATCGACGTTGCCGCCTCGAGTGGAGCGCCCTCTGCTAGAGAGAGGAAAACTTTTCTGCGCCGAAACCTAAAGGTAGGGATATATCTAAGATGAGGAATACGTGGGAGGAACATCCAATTGAAAGAACGTTACAGTTGGTAAGTAACTTGTTCTTCTCCTTGTTCAGGAGCTCGGCACCAGCCAGAGTCCTTCGAATGAGTATCCACGTGGCGCCAGACCACTCTTAACTCTGATACCAATTTTGCTTACAAAAGACCTTTGTACTTTAGTCTTCTTTCTTCATATAATGTTGCTCTTCGCAACCTTGAGCCCCAACACAGTCAGGTCTATTTTCAGCTCTTTCCGACTCAACGGCTTTGCCGAAAGTTGTTGGTGTCTCCTGCCTCTGGCATCAAGTACGGTACCAAGCTGGCAACCGCTTCTCCCCGCCCTGGCTATCAGAGCGAGAGGGTCCCATGTACCGCTGACATCCTTTGCACCATTCGCCAGCTGCGATTCCCGGTTTTATGTTTCCCTTCTCTGAGGCTTTGCAGGTCTGGGTTGAAAAGAGCAAGGGCAATTCCCTACTCGTTGTCCTCTCCCGTCTCACTGCCTTTCTCCTCCATTTGAGCTGCTGTCCTGTAATAGCTGCTTCCTCATGCGTTTGGCCTTGCTCTCTGTGTGCTATAGTGCTCTGCCTATTATCCCTATGGGGAAACTAAACAGAAGGGAAGTCAGGTGTGTGTAGTTATCAGCAATTGCCTGACGCTTGTGTTGGGACATGTCAGGTATACAGCTCTGGTATTAGTCTGTTGTCTTTCATGGTAATCTGTCTGTGAGAAAGTGTTTGTGTCAAGAAAGGGCGGGGTGTTGAGGGCAGGATGGGGAAAAGGTGTCATAAGGAAGGGGGTCACGCTTCTCACCCTTCAGTGTCCCACTTCCTCTCCCCGAAGACCCCTCATGCAGGTGATCCTCTCACACTGGTCCACCCCCAGGAACTGGATCCAATAGCGATGGCGGTGTCCTGGCCACCTGGATGAAAGATCCCCAGGGACTAGCTAGTGAGACACCTTCAGGTTTCTCACAGTACACCCAAACAGTTAAACCTATCAGGTTGTAGAAGATATTATCCATAAAACGTTAGAAGGCGGCTGGGGCATTACACAGGCTGAACGGCATGACCTGATATTCATAATGCCCAGATGGTGTCTTAAAAGCAGTCTTCAATTTGTCTCCTTCTTTGATCCATACCAGATAGTAGGCTCCTCTGAAGTCCAGTTTGGTGTAAATCCTGGCAACATGAAGAGATTCCACTATATCGCGAATCAGGGGTAAAAGGTATTTCGAAGGGATTGTGTCCTCCGACGTATTCCTTATCTTTGATAATTCGTCTCCAGCTTGCTGGCCTCGGAATTTTTTTCTCTCTGTAGAGGGCGCTGCATGTCGACGTCCGCCGAGTCGATGTCCCTCGACAGCCACCGTATCGGCGCCGACGTCACCATGCCCATAAATAGCCACGCGCGGCATCCGTTGCTCAGTTCCGTTTTTCCGCGCTTCGTGGGGCCTCGGAATATCGTTGCTCAGTTCAGTCAGATAAACCCTCTACATTTACTCGAATATAGAACTCGTTCTCAATGGCTTTCATCGGAACCGACAACGCCGCAATCCGGCTTCAAAAAATGTGAAGACTACGGTAAAAAAAATGTCGATTACGGATCCACACAGGATCTGCTGGTGGTGCTTGGGAGCCAAGCACCATTGTTCGGAGTGTGAGGACTGCATGTCCATGACGGCGAAAGCCTTGAAGGAGCGCAAGGGAAAGCTCGAGAGAGGTAAGTCAGTCAAAACCTCCTCGAAAGTTTCTTCGGCTGAGTCAAGGCATTCGTCTCCTCGCCGTCGAAAGCATTCCCATTCTAGATCTCGAAGTAGCTCTCACCATTTGTCGAGATCGAGAAACTCAAAGAAGAGACGTCGAAGATCCCCTTCCTCGTCATCTTCTGTTTCCCCAGAAAGGGTCTCCTGCCCCACAAAACACAGCTCTCAGGCTGAGTGCGAGGAATTCAGGAAGAAAATGCTAAGCATCTTCGAGAAAGCGGCCTCGACCCCCTCGAAGACAGCTGAGGGTGATACCCCGGGTGAAAAACCCAAAACATCGAAACGCCGCGAGTCGCTGTACCCGGCGAAAGATTCCACCCGAGAGCGCCACGGGCCATCGGGTAAGAAGGCACCGTCTTCGACGCCGTCGTCGAAGATCCCTTCGACGCATGGATCTGCGCCAAGGGTTCTTCGACGCATCGGGCGATCGACTCAACGCCATCGTCGACGCCTACATCGACTCCGATGAAAGAGAAAACCACGGCTACTTCACAGCCAACGGTGATACCAAGAGCCTCCGGCACGACGCCGAGACCGTCGTCGACATCCTCGAGTAGGATCCCGTTCCTCTCAAGTTCTTCAAGGCCTCTTCCAATTTTCTCAACGCCGTTCTCGGCGCCTTCGAAGCCTGTCACATCGGCGTCGACGACATTGACGTTTTCTCGCCCAATAATGACGAGTTTGGCTCCTTCTGCCTTATAAATGGGTTTTACACCATTTCCAAGGTCAGAGTACCCCAGATTATCTTCAATCTATGAAGAAGGGTAGGATTCTGACCAGGAAATCTTCGGGTTGCAGAGAACTACACTACCTGTTTCAGAGGATTTCACCTCTGAGGAAAGAAGGTTGAAAGACCTACAGGAGTCATTACATGAGGCAAGTGGACTGGACACTTCCCCAGAAGTGGAATTTGTTAAACCAGACCCAGGGGAACATGCCGAAACACCCTATGCAACCCTGATGGCAAGGATTATTGAATTTATGGGTTGGTCTGCGCCTTCACCTGTTTTTCAACAGGATGACCTGACAGACATATTAGACAAAGGTCCATAGGAGGATCCTGTGGTCCCCTTCCATGCAGCCTTACAAAGAAAGATGTCATCTAATTGGGAAACTCCTGAAGTTATCCCTGCAGTCAATAAAAGATTGTCAGCCAAGTATAGGGTAGCTGCGGCTGACCCTGAATACTTATCAAAACACCCGACTCCAGAGAGCCTGGTGGTTCATGCAGCAACTTCATTAAGCAGCAGGTCCGCTTACCCTACTGTCCCACAGGATAGAGATGACAAGAGGTACGATTCTATGGCAAAAAGTATGTTCTGCTTGTAGTATGGCGTTGAAGTCCATCAACGGCACCTGTACGCTCGCCAGGTTCAGTCACACACTGTGGGAGTGTGCTTCATCAGCGGCTGACTGCATACCCAAAGGAGAGGAAAGGGAAGCCTTCCTTAACATTATTAAACATGGCAAAGATGCCATGTGCGAGTCACTTCAAACTGGCATCGATTCTGCTGACAGTATCAGCAGGCCATGGCGGCAAGTATGACAATCCGCAGGCATGCGTGGTTGCGAAAGTCTGACTTTGCTCCAGATGTAAAGGCCAGACTTTTGAATATGCCCTTTGACGGCTCTTCTTTATTCGGTAAAAAGGATGATGACAGTCTGGAAAAGTTGGAGACATCTAAAGCAGCGCCAAAATCGTTAGGAGCTGCAATCCGCCAAACTCCTTTTCGCCCCTCAGGAGCCTCTGGAAGAGGAAAGTCCTTTCGCTATTATTCCGCATTCGGGAAAGGCAGAGGACAGCCGGCTCAAAGAGGCCAAAGGAGATCCACCCGAGGTGGACTGGTCAAAACTACTAAAACTGCAGCAGGTGCCTCTTTACCCTCGGCATCTGCATCAGCCGCCCCCAAACCACTCTGAGGTCTTTCCACACAAAACACCTGTAGGGGGCAGGTTAACTCACCATCTGACGGAATGGCAGGCTATAACGTCAGATGCTTGGGCATTGGAGACAGTTGCCCAGGGTTACTGCCTACCCTTTCTACACATCCCTCAGATTCATCCACCGGGGCACAGCTCTCTAAAAGTTCCAGATCCGCTCCTCTTGCAGGAAATTATAGACCTGCTAGAGAAAGGTGCCATAGAACCGGTACCTGTAGCGGACAGGAACAAGGGCTGGTACTCCCCCTACTTTCTCATACCAAAGAAGGGCGGAGGACTGAGACCCATCCTGGACTTACATGAATTGAACAAGTTCCTCAGGAAGGACAAGTTCAAGATGGTAACTCTCTCTCAGATCCTTCAGGCCCTCCAGCTCCAGGACTGGCTGGTATCTCTGGACCTTCAGGATGCTTATTTCCGTGTGCCAATCCATCTCAAACACAGGAAATACCTGAGGTTCGCAATTGGCGACTCTCATTATCAATTTCTGCCATTTGGGCTGACCTCCGCTCCGAGGGTCTTCACCAAGCTAATGTCGGTAGTGGCTGTGATTCTAAGGAGGGAAGGGATCCACGTCTACCCCTACCTGGACGATTGGCTGATCAGGGCTGTATCTTCGGACCAAGCTCATACCCAGCTAGATTATGTCTGCCACTTCCTTCACAAACTTGGCTTCTCCCTCAATTTAAAGAAGTCACAGATGATACCATCACAGAGACTCCAGTTCATTGGAGCGGTCCTGGACACTTCCCTGGGAAAAGCCTTGCCACCAGAGGTGAGGGCTCAAGATATTCTGCAGATGGTCAACAAGTTCCAAAATGCCCAACGTCTCCCAGCCTTCGACTTTTTGACGTTGCTAGGCCTCATGGCATCCTGCATCTTCCTTGTGCCAGAGGCTCGCCTGAGAATGAGATCTCTTAATTGGGCACTGAGAACTCAGTGGTCGCAATTCTCAGGGAGAATGACAGATCTCCTCCGGATTCCGGACAAGGTAGCCCACGACCTTCAATGGTGGGCATATCCAGAGAACATCTTGAAAGGAGAACTATTTTGGCAAGCATGGCCGGAGATAACCATAGTCACAGACGCCTCACTCAGGGGGTGGGGAGCCCATGCCTACGACTTGACCATCAGCGGTCGTTGGTCTCCATCGGAGTCCAGACTACATATCAACCTATTAGAGCTGAGAGCGATCAGACTAGCGCTGAAAGCTTTCCTGCCATCAGTACAGGGGAGAAATGTCCTGATAATGACGGACAACACGGTGACCATGCACTACCTCAACAAAAGAGGAGGCGTAGGGTCACTGCCACTGTGCAGAGAGGCAATGCAGCTCTGGTTTTGGGCAATTCAGGAAGGAATCTCTCTATCGGCAGTCCACCTAGCTGGAGAGAAGAACTTGACAGCGGACGCTCTGAGCAGGCAGAGCAGTCTCCCACGAGTGGGAGCTAGCTCAGGAAGTCCTTCAAGAGATCTTCGCCCTTTGGGGAACCCCTCAGGTGGGTCTGTTCGCCACAAGCACCAACAGGAAGTGCAATCTGTTCTGTTCAAGGCAATTTCCCCCGAGAGGAGCTCTAGGAGACGCGTTCGTAGTGGACTGGGAGTTCCCACTCCTTTACGCGTTTCCACCAGTCCCTGTTATTCCTCAAATGATCAGGAGGTTGAGAAGATTCCGGAAAACCATGATCCTAATTGCCCCGGACTGGGCCAGGAGAACGTGGTACCCGGACCTTCTAGATATGTCCATCTGCCCTCCAATCCGTCTTCCACTCAAAGAGAATCTTCTCTCGCAGAAGGGAGGTCAGGTTCTCCATCCAGACATCAGAACCCTCAACCTTCACGCTTGGCTTCTGAAAGGGTGAGATACAAGGATTGGGACCTCCCTGATGACGTCATGGAGGTGTTGCTTTCGGCCAGAAGGTCAGCAACAAAGTCTTTATAACGCTGCCGTTGGAACAAATTTTGCAGCTGGTGTAGAGAAGGGAATATCAATCCTTTTTCATGTGGTTCACCAACGGTGTTATCGTTTCTACTCTACTTGGCAAACTCAGGCCTTCAAGTTGGCACTGTAAAAGGCTATCTCGCAGCGCTTTCAATCTTCAAGCGCACTGCGGAGGAACCATCGTATTTCAAACTACCTCTAGTAATACAATGTCTAAAGGGATTAACTAATGTTTATCCTCCAACACCATTCCAAGTTCCCTTATGGGACTTAAATTTAGTCTTAGTCTTAAACTTCCTAATGGGTATTCCATTCGAACCACTCCACTCTTGTTCGCTGAGATTTCTCACGCTTAAAACTGTCCTATTGGTAGCACTAACATCTGCTAGGAGGGTGAGCGAGCTACAAGCTCTCTCTTGTAAACCCCCCCCATACATTTTTCCATAAGGACAAAGTTGTCCTACAGGTGAAGCCTAATTTCCTCCCAAAGGTGGTTTCTGAATTTAATATTACTCAGAAAATTACCTTACCTTCGTTCTACCCTCCTCCCCATCCGGGGAAAGAGGAAGAAAGGCTACATAGGCTGGACCCAAGGCGAGCTCTGAGCTTTTACATCAGCAGACTGGCTAGGATTAGGCAAGCAGACCAACTGTTTGTAGGATACTCAGGTCACAAGTTGGGACTACCCATAACAAAACAGACCATTTCCAGGTGGATTATTTTGGCCATTCTGGAATGTTACAAACTGGCAGGGAAAGAGCCACCCCAAAATCTTAGGGCTCATTCAACCAGGGGTATCGCAGCCTCTTCGGCCCTCCAAAGAGGGATACCGGTCCGAGACATATATGCGGCTGCCACATGGTCGTCCGCACATACGTTCACATCATTTTACAACTTGGATTCCTCCGCTAGTCAAGAGACCAGATTTGGAAAAGCCATATTACATGCGGTTCATTCCTAAAAGGGATACATGACATTATTACTCCCACCTCCAATTACATGCCACTGCTATGGGAGTCTATCAAAGATAAGGAATACGTCGGAGGACACAATCCCTTCGAAGAACAAGTTACTTCTTACTTTGTAACGTTCTTTCGATGGCATGTTCCTCCGACGTATTCCTTATCGCCCCTCCCATCCATCCCCGCTGTAATACTTCTCTTGTGGTTACAGCTTACGCTCCTTCAAGGTCAGTAACCAATTCAGGCATGACTTATCTTATGCTACAAAACGGAATTGAGCAACGGACGCCGCGTATGGCTATTTATGGGCATGGTGACGTCGGCGCCGATACGGTGGCTGTCGAGGGACATCGACTCGGCGGACGTCGACGCGCAGCGCCCTCTACAGAGAGAAAAAAATTCCGAGGCCAGCAAGCTGGAGACGAATTATCAAAGATAAGGAATACATCGGAGGAACATCCCATTGAAAAAACGTTACAAGGTAAGAAGTAACTTGTTCTTCTCCTTGCGAGTAATATCGTTCGTCAGGCGATAGTTGTAAAAACTGGTAGGGGGTGTCTGTACTTCGGCTCTCTATATGGTAGAGGGGAGGCACAGGAGACCCCAGCCAAGAGTCTCTATAAAGTAGCAATGGACGAGCAATCAAGGCCTAGCTTCTCAGGAGGTGATGCAGGTTGGTTCTTAAGTACAGTGTAGTCCCCGAACCCCCACAAAGGAATGTCCACACACTGTATTACTGAAAACAGTCTTTATATAATTAATATTCAAGGGTATGTACACGATCACAATAACGCACTTTGTACTTGGAAGTCAATAATGATAAATATATACAATTCTAAAGTGGTACCACCAATGTTATCAAATCTCATTAAAGTGCATCAACTGAACGGTTAAAATGTTACACAGATTAATAACTAGGAAACCAGCAATAGAGATAGGAAGGAACACAAGATGGTTGAAACAGTAGGCAGAATACTGGCCCCGTACCCTAGACACAGTTCTGTGTGGAGATCCCCCCATCTGGGCAACCTGTAAAATAAGATATATCGCACAAGCCCAGTCCATATGTTCAATAGTCTCACTTCTTCCTATTAAGGTTTTTACCCCCCCCAATGTACCTGGTGGAGTAGAGTTCTCTGGCGATGCGTCGACCGATCCTTCTTGAGTGCCTCCCTTTCAGGCGGGAGCCACAGATCGTCGAAAGGTGTCGGGGAATCGACGGCCCTTCTTGAGTGCCCTCCCTTTAAGGCGGGAGTCACGGGTCGTCGAACATCCGACGGTGAACAGGTGGAACTACGGCAGTGAAGTGGCAGCTTCATTCCTAGGGGTGCTCGTCGACGACAGAGTGTTGGTGTCCTGCAAGGAAGAGGCGTGTTGGGCACCTCGGTGACGATAGTTCTGGACCGCAAAGAGATGATGAAGAACTGTGGCCCAGCAAGGGCGTTGAGTCGTCGGCGTCTCTGTGGTCCTTAGGTGGCGGGAAACCCACCGGTGGATGCTCCTCGGCGCGTTGACGGTCTGGCCTTGTCCAGCGGGAGACAAGCGGATGACGATGCAGGCGAGCGCGTCCGATGATCAATGAAAGTTCTTAGGCAAACGGGAGCACGGCGGCTCTGTTCGGCGACGGCGGTCGTCGACAGTGGCGGACAACAGTCCAAGTGCTTCTCCTTGGAGTTCCGCAGCAGTCCCTGTATCGGGTCGGCAGCCTGTCGTAGGTCTGTCTACCAGGGAGCTTTGGCAAAGATAAGCTGTGAACGATGGTTCCTCATAGCTCGGGAAGAGAGCGCCTTACCAGGTCCTCTCTGGGTCAGTCCTTGGAGGCACAGTAGCTTTCAGATTGTGAAGGCGAGCAACAGCAATTCTTCTCGTCCAGCAGGGCTTCAAGGTCAAGCGTCAGTTAATCCAGTTACTCGTCGTAGTTGGCTTCAGCTTCTGAACACGATTCCTAGCAGTGAGAGGTCCCCAGATATACTGTTGATCTCCCATTCATTCCGCTGGGTCACACTCAAGCATCCAATCACGGCTACGGGCATTCATGCAGGCAGGCAGCCAATCAGGCACACAAGGTATTCAGGCCATTCACTTCTCTCCAGACACTCACAACAAGTTATGTGTATTGGGACAAGTACCGAGCCATTCAACACTCCAAGCTGCATTCATACCGGTTTCGGGCAGGGTTGCCTCAGTCATTGTGTCAACCACCAGATACTAGACACCCACAACACAGAATGCATATTCGTCACACACTCTATTCACCCAGGTCCCACACACAGGAGGTACCCACAACATAAATCACCGGGAAGGCTCCAGCTAGTCTGACCAGGCCTTCACAACGACACCATATATGGCATTTCCACCCAACAGCCAGTCAGGGGGAAGGGACAGAGTCGGGGCTTCCCAGGACTTTGGGAAAACAAGGTAATGGGTAATAGAAAGCAAGAGGCCACCGGGGCCATCTTGTTTTCCATCAGGAATCAACTGATCCCAATGGCAGGGCCGGGATATCCCAAAATGGAGGATACTCCGCGCACCTGTCAAATTCAGCATGGAGCTGCCACCAGCCCATACCCTGCTCTGCGGGCCACCCACAGGTGCCCAAAAACATACACTAGGGGCACAGGGTTGTACCCCCATCCATGGGTGATGTAAGGGTATCCCACAGGTCCGTTCACCAAACCAAAAGAAAGAGAGCTGCACCGCCAGGGGTCCCACATGAACTCCTGCGTGGAAAACGCGACAGAACACACGATAAAAAGCAGTAAAGGACAAGGCTACGGAGGCCCTGTCCCTCCGATGCATTTCCAGCATCACAATAGTCAATACACAGATGAACTGCCCCTTCTTTCTTTCATACAAAAAACAAAGGAAAGCCTGCAGGAGACTTGGATGGTACTATGTATCCCTTCCTGAGGCATTCATCGATGTACTGTTGAAGTGCCTCCTTTTCGATGGATGATGATGAATAGACTTTCCCATGGGGTATTACAGCATCAGGTAACAGGTAGATGGAACAGTCGAAGTGTCTATGTTGTGGCAGTTGTATATTTACAGGTTCTGCGAATACATGCTCGAAGTCCCGGTACTCCGATGGTACGCATTGTACCAAGCAGAGACGAGAAGTCCATGGGGGAACAAAGAGGTAGTTGAAGAAACCTGTTGATTTCCAGCAAGACAGCATTTTTGTATACAGCGAGTGGAAGTAAACACTAAATTCCGGCTTTCCCAGTTAATGTGTGTATTGTGGTACAACATCCAAGGTAAACCCAGTACCGCGGGATATGAGGGCGACTTGATGACATCAAAGGCCATATACTCTTTTGGTGCTCGTTAATCCATACTAATAACCCCCGATGTGATGATGAATGGGTCCAGAAGACAACAGTGTTCCGTCAATCACTTCCACTACTGATGCCTGTTCCTTGCAATTTAAAGGAATTCCGGTTCTAGCCACATAAGCAGCATCAATATAATTACTGTAGGCTCCACAATTAAGAAGGGCCAAGGTGTTTTCATTCTTGTTACACCAGACAATCTGTATCTTCAAAACCATTAGAGCTTCTGGTTGCATTGGTTTAATGATTTGGTCAAGATTCTGAATGACTGGAACAAAAGAAGGGCCTGTCATCGCCTTCCCATCAAATGACAGACCTGCTAGTTTTCCGACTTCCTTGGAGGACGCAGAGGACATGTTCCCAAATAATGATCAGCGGCTGCACAATATAAGCACAGTCAAAATGTACACCTCTGCTTCTTTTCTGTTTCGGACAATGGACCCCTTACGGCCCCCAATTGCATAGGTTCCGGACCGGTTTCTGGTGGACCTGTTAATACCACAGGAGCTGCAGGAGATCTGGGAAACAGTTGTACTGACCTGCGTCCTTCCCCTCTTCTTTCTGTTAGTTTGTTACAATGCAAAGCACCTGATCCAAAAGGGCCTGCTGAGTGTCTGGTTCTGGGATATGTAATAGCTCATCTTTATATTCTTCAAAGAGACCACAACAAAACAGTGTTTTCTGGGTAACTTCTGGCCATTGACAGTCGGCTGCTAACTGTCAATTTGCTAATGTAAGAAATTATGTCACTGGAACCTTTGCGTTTATCGATCAGTTGATTCTGAGAAGCCTAAGCCAGATTGGGAGACTTGAAGACGTCCAAAACTGCCTTTTCAAATGCTGTGAAGTCATTAAGGATAGGGCTATTTGCAGAAACCTTAGGAGCTGCACAAGGGAGTGTGTTGCCAGTTAAATTGCCTAATATGTAGCCAGTCTTGGCTTGGTCTCGAGTAAAATGAGAAGGACGATAAAGGAAATGTATTTTGCAATGAATGCAAAATTCAGCCAAGCGTCTCGGGTCTCCATCAAACTTCATTGGTGAAGTATGGGCCATGGTGTTTTCCACATGAGGCGCGGCTCCTGCCCCTTGGACCACCATCTGTCGTAGAGTAGTATTTTCCTGATGTAAGGCAGTCCTCTCTAGAGGATCTATGTGATCACTGCGACGGCGGAAAATGCCGACTTTTTTCTTTTAACCCTTTACACCACATATATATGCGGGGGGGAGACCGCCCACAGCCCCCCATATAAATATTATACACTTAACCCCCCACATATGTATATGGTGTAAGGGAGGGGTTAAAAAGAAAAAAAAGTTGCCATTTTCGGCCGTCCCAGTTCTCAGGTCGACATTTTTGTACGATTCCCTCTCTAGGCGAAGAGCCTGCATTTCATCCTTGAGTTTTTGGACATCATCCAATTCTAGGCCGGAGGGTAGGCGTCTGGATCTGTTATACAAAGCGTCTTGCATACCTGATCTCTTGGGTGATTGGTGAGTTGAGGCAGCCAGTCTGTTCTCTAGTGTCGGAGTAGTCGAATAGTAGCGCCGGTTACCAACCCAACACCTCCCTGTTAAGAACAAGCAGGTGCTGGACCAGCTCCCAACGCCACAGGACGGCACTTCCCTGATTCACATGGCGTCCGAACAGTGCAAGCACTGGCAGTGAAGGCCAAGCTGAAGGTCCAGTGGATCTAACATGGAAGCAGGCTGCTGAAATCCAACCGATGTTCAGGCAGGAAGTAGGTACAGATATAATTGGTACGAAGTGGAGGCACAAGGATGGGGCAGGACAATAAATGAATTAAGGGAGGAGAGTATACAGGCAAAGAAAGAACAGGCTGAAGGGCCCCACAAGCTAGAACATCAGAGGTCAGGGGAAGGACCAGAAATAAGGGAAAATAAGGAGGAACTGCAAGGCCAGAACAGGGAGGGGGACTGATGAAAGCAGGGAAGCTAGTAACAAGCGAGCACAAGCAGGGTAAAGACTGTGTTGAGACACAGTGTGCTGATAACCATGGTTCCCTATTATAGTTCCGGACTGGGATCGTGGCCTGGGACGCGCACGGACTCTGCCACAGTGCCGGAAAGACTGGGCATGCGCAGAGCACCGACCACAGACGTCAGTGCATGCGCAGACCAGTAAATATGGCGGCGCCCCGGGAGCTAGAAGCCGAGAAACTAGAAGCCACTCGATTATAATCATCAGGTTGGCGCTCTCCGAACCCAGCGATGTTACCCCCCTACTCCGCTAAGTGGCATGACAACAGAATTTGATCACATTCATGGTTTGTCTCACCTTGGACTGTTTGTCGTTTACAGTTTATCTAGTGAGTGCAATCTTTGCTATCACTCAATAGAGGGTTCACCTGCCTTCATTTTTCATGTTGCGGAATATTCGCTTGGGCAAAACCTGTTTGTTCTAAATTGGAGCTTCAGTACCCCTTAGGGTTTATCTCTGAAATAGGACCCAATGGAACCAGAAGCGTGGGAGAAACAGCGTGAAGTATCAGCGTAAGTCCACTACCAACAGCATCGATAATTTCATCAGAGGGCATAATATACCCAAATTCAGAAACCTTTAGAGCTGAGCGTGATACTCTGGTGTCAACCAAACATGAAACCTTTTGATCGGCAATAGTAAGTCAACATAGGGAGCAGTGGGATTAAGCCGTATGAGTGGTGCAGCAAGTTCTGGGACCCCTTGAAATCCTAATGAGCATTCTGTGGAGATGCCAGTGGAGGTGCGGGTACAGCTACCCCAATTGGTGCTGTTGGCTGCCCACCTCGACCGTCATACTGAGGCTGATTCGGACTTTCGGCTTTCCAGTGTCCAAACACCTTACAGTAGTTAGACTGGTTGCTGTAAGCATTTGTATGATGCCTGTAGTTACTCTGGCCCTGTTCTTGTGGCTAAAAAGCACCTTGTCCCATTCCCCAGCCTCGCTGCCCTGGCATGAAGCCGAACCCTCTCCTTCCATGGGGAGGCTGTAACTGCTGTATTTGTGCCATGAGCTTAGCCTCAGTACTTTCTTACATGGAAATGTTGTGCAGCAGGGCCTCAGTCAAATGCTTTCCCTCCCAGCCCATGAAGACATATTCTATCCCTTCTGCCATGTTCTGCTGTAATCCCATAACAAATTGTGACACTACAGCCTGGGACACTAACACTGCTGCATCAATGATTCCATAATACTGTTCAAAACCTTGTTTCAGACTCTCAAGCTATTCCCCTGGATTTCCACCCTTAGCATGTTTAAAGGCATTGATTTTCGCCCTATCTTCCGAAGACAGATTTCATAATTGTATGTACTAGTCTATCAGTAAAAGCCTTCAGCCCATCAGTGGGTGGCACCAGGAGTGTCTTCATCTGGCCAGTTGTAACACTGTTTTAGCAATGTAAAAATGTCAGTAGGAAGGGTTGTAAGTATGGTATCTCCTCCTCCGGGGAGCTGCCAATGCAGAAATGCACCAGTGCTGGTAGTTGCAGGGGAACCCTTCAATGGTGCAAGATGGTGATTGGAAGAGGTTTGATATCTGAGCTTGCAGTGCTGCCGATACTGAGCTAGCCATGGAACTCATCAGGTGGACTGGAGATAGGATGGTGGTTGGCTGGAATCTGGACTGGCCATGCACTTGGGGCTAGCTGGCTGAGGAGCTGGTGTGGGATTCAAAATGGCTGGATTGCAAGAGTCCAGAATGACCTCAGGGTATTCTTTTGGCGGGGGTGCCCCTTGGATAACAGGGTATCAACAGTTGCCCCTGGTTTTGTGGGCAAGGGCCTGTAGGTTGGAATACTCAGTCTTTAGTTTCTTAACTTGCTCCTGAAGCTTCACTTGGGTATCTTTCATGACTCTGGTCTTTGAGTCGGACTGTCTTTTGGTGGCTTCGCCTTGTGCAGGGCAAATAGTGTGTATGCATAAAGTGAGCTGGACTTGCTTTAGGAGGAATTGGCACTTCTCTAGACTGCACTGAACATGTTCTTGCAGGAGTGACACAATGTGTCACGTATTGTGGAACCAGGTCTGTACCTAACTTCACCTGCGCCTGAGCACTACAGTGTCTGAGGCTGGTGCGGTTGGTTGGGCTCATAGCAGATTGCTTTGAAGCATCCGTCCAGAGGTCTGAATGTTGACACATGACCAGTGTTCCTCCCCGTTAATGAAATTTCTATGATACCCACAAGTGTTGATTTGAATCTATGTCCAGATGACTGCTGATACACAGTATGTCCCCCCGCTCTGCTACCCACAATACAGAGCGGTATTCAGCTTTCCAGAGACAGGGTTAGGTAAGGGTCGAAGACAAGATAAATAAATGGAGGAAACAAAGCCTATTCAGCTCCCATGCTAGGATGGAGGAGAGTGTGAATATAAAGTTGGGGTTGCAACTGAATTGCACATACAGGGTTTAAAGTATCATGGAAAGGGCTAGACAGGACAACCATGGGGATCTCAACCAAAATGTTTTCTTCACACTCGTACAAGATTCCAGCTCTTGATCTATACTACCCTACCCTGACCGGCACAGCAAGCTCATGTCATCTTAAGTTAGTAGGGTGCATTGATGACCTGCTTCTTAACTGTGGTAGCCAACTGATTTTGACTGTTTTCTCTGATCAGGTCAAACCCATTCATAGGCCGGGTATCTTCCCTCCTATGTCCTAGGATAACGAGACCATTTCCTGCTTTCCAAATTCTTTTACCAGAAACAAACATTACCCTGACCGGCTTCTGACAAAAATTCACAAAACATGACAAATATCAATGCAGTTAACCCACGACTTTGTCTGCACCTCTTCTGCATCTGCTCTGTCTAATCCCCTGAATCTCTGGTTGCATCTGCCAGATTTCCCCACTGAAGAAAATGTCTTACCTTGGGCCATGGGGATCACTGAGAGTCGCGTCTGGTGACCCCTGTATTTAGCTGCAGGCCAGCGGGAATATGACATTGCAGACAACAATCTTGTTATGAAAAAGCAACTACAGACTCTTTTAGTGGATTGGTGAACGTCTTTTAATGGCAGTCAAAAAAGCCAGCATACACAGGTCCACAGCAATTCAGCGACGGAATGAAACCGGGTGCAGCAACCCTTCCCCTCAAGGGACAGAGCTTTTATACAGGAGAACACACGTGCATTTCAAGGGAAAGAGGGGTTTCAGACATAATATACTTTCGAGCAACAATGTTTCAGGTAAATGAACAGTTTATCAGCAGACAAGTCTTAGGCAGAGGCTGCATTCTCACACTCAAGACAGCATACTCAGGAAGGAAGGGTATCAGTGGAGCATTTCTGGTATTTCTGGGTATGCTACTTCTACAATTCACACATGGTTTAGGGAGTGCAAGCCGCTTACGATATGACAACTTCCGTCTGCTAAAGCTACCTTGCTTCGGAAAGCGGCACTCTGAAACACACTTCTATATGATGTAAGGGTGCAGACTGATACAAAGGTGGCATTGTTGTTGATATCAACTTTTATTAGTGTTTTGATGTGCTTCGTTATGTTGTGGTGAGATCTGGAAGGAAGGGAGATGTGTTGAATAGTGCTTGTGATGGTTGTAGAAGCTGGTGATGCAAGAGAGAATGTTGGGTGTGACAGAGAGTTTATGCATGAGTGAGAGAATGTGTGCTGATAAGGTTCTAGAGACGGGCAGTTGGAGAGCCCCTGTCTGGGCGATGGGAGCCAGTAGTTATCTCTGTAACATCTTAATGTAAACGATTGAAGATGAATAAAGGAACTGTGCTGGAACCATACCTGTGTGCCTAAGGATCCTACATTATTTCCCTTAGTAATGAAAATAAAGAGAAACCCTACCTTTCCCTGCCACAACTAAAATACTAAGGTTTCGGTCAGGATGTGTAAATCAATAGTCCAGCATACTGTGTCAAAAAACCTGTTTCTGTCCCTTACACTTAACGCTTAAAATTAAACTAAAGGTTGTGCCAATGGTCTTGACCCAGGAGAATGACTCCCTTACCCTGGACGAGGTAGCACAATTCTGGTTGCCAGTTTTTAACCAGGGGGAATGACTCCCTTCCCCCGATTTCAGTACAAAAGAAAAGGATTGATGATCCTCCAACCCGTTGTTTCAGAACAGGGGGATTACCTCCCTTCCCCTGGAACACTGGTTTGATTCTCCTTGTGGGTTTCAACTGCCAGGAGAAAGACTCCCTTTTCTGGCTCTCATCTCATAGTTCACAACACCAGGGGGAATGTCTCCCTTCCCCTGGTTTTTCTCGGGCTTAGTTTTACAGTTCACAACACCAAGGGAAATGTCTCCCTTCCCCTGGCTTTTCCTGGGCTTAGTTTTACAGTTCTCAACACCAAGGGGAATGTCTCCCTTCCCCCTGGCCTTTCTTAGGCTTTAGTCTCGGCAGACCTGATTCACTCCTGAACGGTACTACGACAAAGAAGATAACTTTGGATGAATCTTCTTTCGTGATCGAGGGTCTCAGACCTTATTATCTCTATATTTAAATCTGGCGGACCTGCCAGGTACTGCTATGAAGATCATTACTTGTTGAGATCTTCTTCTGTGCACAGGAATCCCAAACCCTTGTTTTGTCTGTTCTTGTACTCTCTGTGTAGCCTCTACAAGCCATCCCGGCCACCCATGTACCTCTCTGATCTCTGCTGCTGTCATTCAGTGGTTTGCCGTGTCTTCCGACCTCTACTTCGGGTCTCATCACATTTCTAGTTCCCCCGTCTCCTTCGGCAACTCCCCTGCAGTTGCTTCCCCGCAGGTTGTCTGCCTTTTCTTGCCAGCACAATCCGGGCGCTCTGCTTGCCTGAACCCCTGCTGTTCCAGCATTCCGGACAGTCGCGTAGAGACACCTTGCCGCCCTTGCTCGTGTCCCGTTTAGCCGCGTTCCATCCTTTCCATGCCGGACGGTCCTCTCTCTCATGGGTCCTCATGGGAGGGTCAGAGAAAAATGTAATTCTCCAGCATGGGGTCTGGCATAGATTCACATGCTCATGAATATTCCCTGTCATCAGGCTGTTTTTCTCCTTTAAGCCAATCACTGTCCTCTGGGACATACTGCCCCCATCCAATGACAGTCCTCTCCCTAAGCCCCTCCTCTTGCATCCATCTTCAGATTTTTACTGCACGCTTCAGTCTTGAGTCCTTGAGTTTGATCTGTGAGCTACACCTACACTTTCGTTTTTCGACAGAAAAAAGTTCTATTTTTGTTCCAAAAGAGCCTGTGTGCTCTTCTCTCCATCTGCTGACAGTGGGGATCCATTGTGGGTGCATTTCAGCGCCCCTCAAGGGCGAATATCATTGAAGTTTCCAGAAGGCCATGAGGCCTACTTCATGCCCTCCAACCATGTCCGAGGAGAAGGAAGGATGATCTCTCTTCATGACCTGCACCAAGTGCAGCTACGGAACGTGTTTTTGGAGGACAAGAACCTGCCCTGCCTCTACTGTCTTCATCCGGACCACAAGGAAGGAGAGTACTAGATCTGCCTTGGCTTCTCCAAGAAGATGTCGAAGGATAGGTAAAGTAGACTGGCGGCGTGGCTGATGTGCTCCGAGCAGGGGCATGCCTCACCGAGGGTCAGCTGGTCCTTTCAGGGCACCTCATCTGTGGGGGCCCAAGACAAGGCCAAGCACCGCAAGTCTGGTTTCATCAGGGTTTCCGCGCAAGCGTGTCCCGCGTTGGACAGTGCGCAATCAACATCACCATCCGCCTCAATTGCCAGACAGTGATTAAGCTCCTCCTCGTAAAGGAAATCGTCCAACCCAACTAAGCTGCGGGAGAACCCTGAAAAGCCAGGGACGGAGGAGAAGATGGCTGATCTGTCCAAGAAGACCTGATAGGCTCAGGAGAAGTCTTTGTCGACGATGGAGCTGGTGGCGGCTAGTCTAACGAAGGCAAAAGGGGCTGACTCCATAAAGGTAACCCCTACAGCACAGAAGTTGCCCTGCCTCCAAGGCAAGAAACCGCTGCAGTAACTTTGGCGAAGTCTGCTGGCACGCCAGAGAAGAGGCTGCCGTCTCTGAGCCCAGCTCTGACCCCCTCAGGGTGGAAAAAGGAGGGGAGGGCAAGGAGGCCCCAGACCTACCCCAGGCCATGGAAGTTTCGTCCACGGTCTACGAGGACCTGCAGTCCTTACACGGTCCACGAGGACGTGGAGGACCACGGCAATGGTGCAGGGCCTAGTGTTCCGATTATGCCAGCTCAGCCGAGGGCTGTATCTCTGGAAATCCTGTCGACCTTCCACGCCCCCAATCAGCGTCCTGCAAAGAAGAGGAAGCAACATCCGACGCCCCCGTTTGGGCCTCAACATTAGCATCCGGCACCCTCTCCACTGGTGAACCCGGACACAGGGACGGATACAGCGACGACTAACGATGATGATATTGTCACAGCAGACAGCCGGTCTCCGCAGCTGAGGGCTTCCCCACCAGATGAGGTGGGGTCATTCCATTCCATGGTCGCCAGAGTCTCCTATCTTTTCCAGCTTACGCCCGAAAAAACCAAGAAGGAGGGTTTCCTGTACCAGAGGCGTGAGGTCAAGAGGAAGACCATCATGGCGGCGCCACTTCTGGACAATGTGTGGGAGGAGGGCCTGGCTCTCTTGAAGAACCCTTGCATGGCTCTGGCCAAACTGGATAGGCTGGAGAAGAAGTACAGGGTGCCTGAGGTCGCAACCATCGCCGGATTCAGTGGTTTCGGCGGCCACAAGGAAACGTCTTCAGTCCCTTCGGACAGCAAGGGACAGAAAATCGACGCCATCGGAAGGAAGGTCATTTACACCGCACTGTCCACAATCAAGGCGGCCAACACACTGGCGAGCCTCGCCAGGTACGACAGGGATCTGTGGTACAAGCTGAGACCGATTCTGGAGTTCCTCTCCGATGACAAGGGGGAGAGGTGGCGTCAGATCATGCCATCATGGTGGAGTTGGACATTGCCGACACAGGGTTGCGGTAGATGGGCAACTGTGTCGGCCTTCGTCAAGGCTGGTTGAAGGCCACAAATTCCCACCAGGAGGTTCAGGTGAGGGTACTGGACATGGCTTTCGACAGAGATAACTTTGTTTGAAGGTCATCGATGAGTCCCTACAGACCATCAAGGCGGATACAGAGACGGCCCGTTCACTGGGCACGCTCTGGCAGCACCACTCTTCCTTTAGCTTCTCCAGAGGGAAGTCGAGCAGATCGTCAAAAGGTTTTTCCTAGTCTTTCGGCCTCACAGGTCCACGACTCAGGAAGCCTACAGAGGCCGTTCCCAGTCTACGGTGGAGGTCAACGCCGCCCGCCAGGCAGGAAGCCGGCACCAAAGCAGACCTGAACTGGCCAGGATGGTGGGAGGCCATCTGACGGGATTCGTCAGCTATTGGGAGAAGATCACCACCTTCAGATGGCTGCTGGACGCTCTTGCCCAAGGACATACCCTGGCTTTTCAGCACAGGTCTGCGTGGATCCCTCCGGTGGCACGGCAGGAGCAGCACATCCCTCAGCTCTTGGAGGAGGTACGGCCATGCTACGAAAAGGGGCGATGGAGTATATTCCAAATACTTCTTAGTCAAAAAGAAGACCGGGGTTCTGGAGCCCCATTCTGGACCTGCAACGTCTGAACAAGTACCTCAAGTCCCAAAAATTCAGGATGGTCATGTTGCAGCACGTGCTTGGCCAACTGGAAAAAGGAGACTTTTTGATGTCGCTGGATCTGGAGGACGCCTACTTCCATGTCCTCATTCACAAGACACAACGCAACATTCTATGCTTCGTAGTGCAGGGACGGCACTACCAGTTCAAGGCCCTTCTTTTCGGCTTGAAGTTGGACCCAGGGTTTTCACGAATTTCCTGGCACCGGTGGCGGCCCATCTGCGTTTAAGGGGGATACATGCCTACCCGTACCTCGATGGCCGGCTCCTTCAGGCCAGCTCATGAGGGTTAGCCGTCGGACACACAGAGATGACTGTCCAGCTGCTGAGCGATCTGGGATTCTCCATCAATTATCTGGAGTCCGGGGGCGGGGCGCGGTTGAGCGCGAACAAGATGGCTGCCTGATTGTGTGGCTCTGCAGCTTGCTGGATCACAGCAGCAGTAAAAGCATCATCATTATTGTGCATGCATCAACTTGCTAATGGCCTAGAAAGAACCTGTAGAGCTGCGGCATCCTTGCAGTTGACTATTGGACCTGTGTAGGAGACGTAGCGCTAGGAAAACCTGTTGCTACCCCGCACGGTCTGCATGACGACAGCTGCAACGCACCTGCTGAACGCGGCCTGTCGAGTCCTGGGAGCAGGCGCCGTTGCCCACGGGGCTCCACCTCGAGCTGGTAGTGGGAGACGCTGAGGGATATCACCCGTGGCCACTGGAAACTGCCATACAGCACGGCGCTTCTGCAGGCCCGGCCCCTGCTGATGCTGTCGGACCTGGGCTGGGGCGCGCTCTCCTAGTGCAGTGGGGGATTGCGCTGGCTGCGTCTCCCCACTCCGTATCACTGTTGGCGTGCACCCGACCTCGCACCAACTTCCTCTGGACTGCGGCTCGGAGGCTGGTGACCCGCCTGCACTGAATTGGAGCCCCGGAAAGCTGCAAACCCAGTCTCCTAGAGTGCTGACTTCGATGGGGTCCAGCCGCTCCTGTGCTCATCTGGAGTGCTAGGGTAATTGCTGTGCCGGTGCTGATGTGACCTATGCCCTGGTGCCTTGGCCCCCTATATTTGCTCCCCTCTGCTGCTGGCATGTTGGAGCGGGCCTTCTTGTTTGGAGCCCGGGGGCAGCGTGATCGGCCTTGTGGAGCTGCTACAATGAGTAGCTTGCTCCCTCTGCCGGCTGGCTGTGAGCCTCAGTGGGCTTCCAACCCCTTTTCTACATTCCAACCACTGCGCTGCATCGAGCGGCACAGAATTGTCTGGCTGCCCCTTCTCACCGTCTGTGCTTGCCGCTGAGGAGGTGCTGCGAGGCACCTGCGATCGCGCAGTGGAGTCTAGACGGCATGGAGGGGACCCCTAGACTGGCAGTGTGTGCCCACCCCGCTTAGGCTTGGACCGCCCAATTTAGGACAGATCAAGCCAAGGTGGGATCATCTGCTTGGATTGATATAAGGCAGGCTTGGGGCGCTGGCTGGGATTTAAGGAAGACACTGTCTCAATGCTGGGTGGCTAATCTGCGGTGTAAGGGTTCCGTTTGTTGCCCTACTGATATGAAACTGATCGGATTGTGGCAGGGTCTCCCCTCTGCTCCTACTGGTGACCAATTCTGGTACATGAGAACATCCTGCTGCTACTCCCCGGAATGTGCTAACCCCCAGGGGCCCGGCGGTCTGTCTGATTACTTTGGCTAACGGAGGTCAGATTGCTGGTTAAACACTTTCATATCCTGCTTGGCCCTCCTAGGCGTGCACGCTGTGCTTGCACGGGCCTCTAGTCCCATCGTCTGGGGAACTCTTTGCTTCCTGCCTTTGGGGCACTCGTGCTGAGTGCAGCCGACCCCTGGAGGCTTCTCGCGGTCGATTTGCAGTGCTCTGGCCCCAAATACGTGCCTCTACACACTACGTGACCTGCACATCCCCTCAGTACTCACTGGCCATTACTTGCTACCCCAGGAGAGAATGAATGGGAAGTGTCTGTCCCCCTTTCATAGTCGCCATAATCATCCTTGCTGTCTTCTGCTGCGTGGCAGACTTCACCTTTCCCTGCATCTCTGCAGCCCACTGCTTTACTGTTCCTCCGCCTGGCATGTTCTCATCCTTGTCCCTCATTTCGATCAGCGCGATAAAGGCCTGCATGGGGAAAGCCGACACGTGAGTCACAGAGGTTGAGACCAGAGTCCGAGTAGCGGAGGATATTAACACATTAATAACCGACCTGACTGCACTCACTAAGCAAGTGCAAATTGTTAGCAAAAAGAACGAGGAGTGGAGTCCCGATCAAGGAGTAATAACATTTGCATAATTGGAGTCCCTGAGGATAACATCACTGGTTCCATGGAAGATTTCGCCGAGCACACACTCCTCTCCTTGCCTGAAGGTCCTAAGCTGTCCTAATTTTGCTATTGAGTGGTCCCACGGATCACCGAATGTTGAAGCCTAAACAGGGGGCCCCTCCCCGCCCAATCATCACAAGAGTCGTGTACTGCCGGGACAGTGACGCTCTGCTGCGACCAGCCAGGGCTAAGGGGCAAGCTACTACTGGGATCGAACAAGAGCCATCTTTACCCTGACTTTTCCATTGCAGTACAGCAAGTGCGGAAATCCTTTCTTGCAGTGAAAAAAAGACTGAGACTTGGGGGTTTACTATGCCATGATGTTTCCCGCCAGACTCAGGGTGGAGCACTCTGAGAAGACTTACCTTTTCACGATTCCTGAAGAGGCAATGAAGTTTTTGGACCAACACTTCCCAGGGTGATCTCGATAACCCTACCATTAAGTGCTTTATTGTTATTATGGCCGGAGTTAAGACACCGAGGCAGACAGGACGATTGTATTCCTGTAACGGGCCTAAGGCCACTATCCCCTATTTCCTCTGTCCCGGTGTAGTTCATATAATACACTGCCTACTATACAGTACACTGCTGTAATGTGAAGTGGGCTGGATGAAGCGAACAGTTGTATACGAATTGTTCGTTTTACAACTGTTAGAATGACAATTGACCTTTTCATAATTGACCGAATTGTGAAGGTCAATCGTACCATATATGTGGGGGGAAACCCCCCACCCAACGCCAAAACCCCTATATATATATATATATATATATATATATATATATATATATATATATATATATATATATATATATATATAGTCAATTGTGACCCTTTAAATTCGGTCAATTGTTCATTCGAACAATTGTAAACGAACAATTTGGGTAATACCGAAGCGGACAGCCCCCCCATGCTAGGTCGCAGTGGTTTGCTTTGGCAATATCACCCACTTCGGACAGTTATCCGGCCTCCAGGTCAATCGGGCAAAATCTGAACTTTTTCCCTCGACCGATGTAACTACAACCCCAGCTGACCTCATGGAGTTTGCCTGGGCTCCCGCAGAAATAAAGTACCCTGGGGTCACAATCGCGAGAGACAAGATCTACGGGTTCTACTTACAACAACTTTGACTGAAGTTACGCTCATGGGCTAAGCTGCCCATTAGCCTTGCCGGTAAAGTCTCTACTTAAGATGATAATATTACCACAAATACTGTACCACTTTCTGAACATGCCTCTGTGGCCTGGGGCAGCGCTATTTGCTGAGCTAAGATCAGCAGTGAACAGTTTCCTGTGGCACTCCGGGGCGGTGAGACTTAAATGGTCCACATTGGCCAGATTATGTGGTCAGGGTGGCCTTGCGGCCCCTGACTTTGAGAAGTACTGGCTTGCTGCTCAGGCTCAATATGCAGCATACTGGTTTGCGGATGGCCCTCGATTGCTGCATGTAAGAATTGAGCTGCATGCTACAGGATCCAGTGACCATCGATCGCTGCTGCTGCCCACGCTGTGGAGGGATCATGGGGCAACACAGAGATTTGCCACTTTGGAACATTATACCAGGGTTCCCTAGGGTGGGTAAGTGTTGGGCCAAGTTTCTATGCAGTACCCTTTGAGAACATTTCAACAACTCGGACAACAGGTATTGGAAACCCAACCTTTGGTATAAGCCTGTAGTACACAGTTTTGGATGCGTGTGAGCTGTATGGGAGTTACACAGAGATTCACAGTGACAAGTATTCAAATAAACTCTTGCACACAAGGTTTCTTGAATAAACAATTATTAATTTATTTATCAGGAAGTTAGTGTAAGCCTTCAGAAGAGAGCACTATAAAAAGTAACACACAAAGACACTTCAATACTATTCACTCTTAGTTTCTAAATCAGTAAAGACCCTTTTGGGATGGCCAACAGACGCAACATAAACCCTCAGGTGACTTCAATAGTAGGGTGCTGGGGACATTAATATCTTATTGTTTGCATTAGAATACTGTTAGAAGCTGGTAAAAGGAAAAGATTATTAGAACAAACAAGAGACCACAAATATTAGTAAGTAGGCAAATACTTTTGGATACTCTAAGCAGAGTCATTCAGTATACTAGGCTAAGCCAAAGTCAATGGACAGGGGTCTTATATAGGATGAAGCACTTCTGGTAGGTAAGTAAAAAAGTATTTGCACAATGTCTTAGAAGTCTTTGAAGAAAAGAAGAATCAAATGTAGGGCCACACGCCGTTATACTTATGAGTGGTAGAAGATTCAAGCATCTCTACAGCAAGAGGTAAGTTCTCTCAGACTTTTTACAGTATGTTTGTATTGAAGAAAAACTGCAGCAGGTGCAGTTTTTCTTCCTGAGCAACTCTGCAGATCTCACTGTTCCTGGGCCTCAGTCATGGGGACACGAGGGAAGACTTCTGGGGACTCCTGCACTGCAATGGGACGGTTACAGCTCGCATCCGGCAATCTTCAAATCCGTGGCTGTTCAGTGTTTCAGTTCCTTGCGTCTACCGCAAATAGCAACACTGTGGTTCCTGGCTGTCGAGATGGGCTTTCCTTGCTTCCGGGGTCCCGCACTCTGTTGAGGGGGCCCAGGCTCGGTCAGTCCTGCTTCCTGGGTGTCCGCAGGATCTTCCTGGAGCTCCAAGCCAGCTTAAAAGCAACGCACACATTCTGGTGTTCCTCTCCCTGGCTATACGGTTTCCAGCAGAAACTCTGTGGAAATTCAGGCAGCTCTGAGAAGGATGTCCAGGTGGTTTACTTTGGAGTTGATTGGTCCCACCAGCTCAAGGGGAGAAGTCGTCCTTGCAGGGGATTCTTTGTCGATACTAATTTGGAGTTTCAGCACAGCAGCGGAGCTTCACCGGGCAAACCAGCGGTCCAGGAGTTGCAGCAGGCGTCCTCTTCAAGTTCTTCTTCGGTTCCTTCGTCCAGTGGTCGACTCTGCCTTCCAAGCCAAAAGCCTTGCCTTTTATTCAGTTCTCTCCCATTAATTCCAGCCTAGTTGTCAGTCAGCCAGCAGGGTGGCTGCCCTTGCCGGACAGTCAGCCGGCCAATAACTACAGAGTGCATTTGGGATTTGGGTCTCCTAGGTTTCTAAGCACAGGGCGTTTCGGGCACCTCCCTCACTTCCTGCCTACCCCAGACACCCTGGAGCCAGAGTCGGGCTTCACTTGCGAATACCGCCAAAGGCAAATCGAACAATGGGACCAAACCTGGTTTGGCGTGCAGAGTAAATCTCAAGAAGGACCTTTCCACAAACAAATAGCGAAAAAAGACGACCAGGCCCATTTTGACAAAAATGGCACCCTTGGGTGCTTTACTGCAGCTGCGAACGCAGCCCGCGGTAAATGCACACCACGGTAGTTAAAACAAAACCACTGCCACCAGCCATCCAATGAGAAAGGGTAACATAAAAATGTTACGTGAGAAGCTAGACAAAAGGGGATACTGGGTAACCCCTCCAGCACCCTAAATGTAAGTAAAGTCAATTTCACTTTACTGCTCTGGGAAACAGTAGTTTATCCTAGAGAAGGTATTTAAACCTTTGGGAAATCTGAAAGAAGTCCCTGTGTCACTGCACTGAGGGTGCTGTGTGACACAATGTAAAATATGATGCCTATGGAATTTGTCAGGCTCCATAACCAAAAGAAACACAAAGATCAGAAATCACACTAAAATACATGAGAGAGTGGGAAAAGGGGTCTCACTCTCTCCAGGTTAAAGAAATCAGTCCTCAAAATCCAGGAAAATTGCTGGGGATCTCCAAGTTGGAGGGAATTAGCAAATTTCCAAGAACAGTAAGACCACAGTGGTCCAGTGGGCCGCAGACGACTACTCTACCCTGGGGCGATATGTACGAGATGGGCTCTATTGTGACACAAGCCAATCTGCGCAGGCGCCCAAGTTGACTCTCCCCTCAGTGGCTACAATACGCAGGGCTGTGCCGTGCGGTCAAGCTGGCATGGCCTGGGTTCCCCTTGCAGCCCCCTGATGAACCACTTTTAGCATTTTTGATGGATGGCACGGTACCTTCGGGGGTGGTTTCAGTCCTCTGCAGGTGACTACAGCAGAGCATTAACAAACCACTCACAAAGCTCTGAGAGGTATGTGGCAGGTACCTAAATATAGACATAACTGATGAAAGATGGGAGGCAATGTGATTTTCCTTGAGTCGAGGGTGGTGCTGCGGGCGCTACCCTCTTTCATGCCAAAGGTTCCATCGGAATTCCACCTCAACGAGCCTTTGGTGGTACCTGTGTTTTTCCTGAAGCCTTCGTCACCGGCTTATAGGGCCTTGCACTCGCTGGACGTTGCTCGTGCCCTGAAGTTCTACGTGACACACGCGAAGAGTTTTCGGAAGACTTCTCAACTGTTGGTGAACTTTTGCCCTGGAACTGGCAAACCGACCGCTCCACCAGAGCAATCGCTGCAACGACCACGTTCTTGTCTGATGTGCCCCTGCTGAACATCTGCAGGGCGGCTATGTGGAGGTCCACGCACACCTTCACAAGATTCTATTACATCAATAGGGATTCCAGGGAAGATTTCAGAGTCGGCCATGCAGTGCTACGCAACCTGTTCGCTTGAGGTGAGTATGTTCCAGAGATAAGAGTTGTTTGCTTTTGTTGAACCTTGCCACCTCTCATGTTTGTGTAATGTTCTACTGCTATGTATTTGTTATTCATGTATGTGTGAATCCATGCCAGACCCCATGCTCGAAGGAACCAAGTTACTTACCTGAAACTATTGTTCTCCAGCATGGTGCTGGCATGTATTCACATGTGAACCCTCCCTCCGAACCTTCTGCGGCTCTTCTTGGTCATACTGCTGCTTTACATTTTTACCAAATCTGAAGATGGCTACCAGAGGAGCGGCTTAGGGAGAGGATGGGGGCAGTATGACCCAGAGGACAGTGATTGGTTTAAAGGAGAAATACAGTTTGTAAGTGAAAGTGTTTTTTCTTTTCTCCAGCATGGGGTCTGGCATGGATTCACATGCTCATGAATATTCCCCGTCGTCAGGCTGGGAATCCTCGGTAAAGAAAAATCAGTATCAGTTTCGTTTCTGATCTGTCTTTCGTAGTAGTAACCAATCACTGATCTCTGCGTCATACTGACCATAGCCAATGACTGCCCTCTCCCTAAGCCCCGCCTCTGGCAGCCATCTTCATATTTTTACCGCACGTTCAAGTGTTGGGAGTCCTCGAGCTTTTACTGCGTGTTTCGCGCTTTTTCAGGTGAATTTTCACATTTTTTCAGTTAATCGAGCCTCAAGCTCCACCGTTTCTACTCCCGTTAACGGCTACCCGTTGCAGGATTTTCCTACGCCCCTCAAGGGTGAAGATTTTGTCGAATCAACTTCTTGGAGGATTCCAGAAGATTCGCGGCCTACTTCGAGATGGCCCAGGACGCAAGTTCGTCACCCGGACCCAAGCTGGTTCGCAGCTGCCCTGGATGCGGGCTGCAGAATGTGTTTAAGGAGGACGAACATTCGCAAAGCCTCTACTGTCTTCATGGGGACAAGACTCATGTAGAGAAGGACTGCCAGTTCTGCAAGAACTTGTTGGAGCGGACCATGAGAGACCGTCGATCCCGTCTCACCAGCTGGTTGGAGAAGGGCTCGACGGGTGAGAAGAAGAAAGGGTCCGAGCGGGCTTCTAAGTCCTGTGCGGGCGCCCCGGTGACGGGGGCCCAACACCAGGCCAAGCGCTGCGAGTCCGCTGGCTCCGGGAGCGCCGAAAGGTTTGGCTCTTCGGTCGCCAGGCAAGGCGCGCCTTCCCTGGCACCGTCAACCACGAGCCAGCGCTCTGGTTCGGGGAAGAGGAAGTCCGAGACCCCGGGTAAGCTTTGGGAAAAGCCCCGTCCAATCTTGGAAGAGGGGGAGCGAGGCGTCGCCCCTCCCCCTAAGGAGAAGGCCCGGGACGCACCTAAGGTGGTGAAGGCCCCTACCCAGCAGGCAAAGGCCTCTATCGAGGCGATCGCGGCTACTCTGGCCAAGCCGGCAGAGACCCCGCCAGCGGAGACTGCCTCCGGGACTAGAGTTTCCCTGCCGCCAAGGAGGGAATCCTCTTTTCAGCCCATCGTCATGGCCACCATGATGGAAGAAGCGAGGGGGGCACGGTAGCCTCCTCGAGCTCGGAGTCAGCCTCGGAGGAGGAACTGACCGAGGCCGTGAGGAATCTCAAAGTCAAATTCGAGAAGGTTCGATCCCGTAAGGAAGATCCTCGGGTGATAACCGAGGAAGACGACGATGGCGAGGAAGAGGAGCCTTCCCTTCCGGCGCAGCCGGAACCTAGGCCTCAGGATAAATCGGCGGCCATTTTGTCTGCCATCCAGTCCTTATGCTCTGAGATAAGGACGAGATTACCACGGCGCGGGCCGGAGGACCCGCAACCTGGCCCGTCGGGAAGTCCTCAGAACAAACGACGGAGGACCCAACCCTCTCCTCCACTCGCCCCCCGTAAGGCCTACAGTTCCCTCCTCATCCTCCCACGAGTCGGGAGATGACGGTGCGATGGGCTCGACGAGGGGTTCTGAGGGCGACGACGACGGAACGGGTCTCCCGTCGCACGGGCCTCGCCGCCCGACGAGATTAGCTCATTCCACGCCATGATCGCCAGGGCGTCCGAATTGTTCCGGAGGAGCAGAAAAAGGAAGGTTTCCTCTATCAGCGCCGGGAGGCCAAGATGAAGACTGTCATCGCGGTGCCTCTAATCGATGACATCTGGGAGGAGGGCCTGTTGGTTCTCAAGAACCCCTCCACGGCACCAGCCAAACGGGACCGGTACGAGAAGAAGTACCGGGTCCCCGAAACCGCTCCCCTGTGCCTCAGGGCCCAGCCAACGCCAGACTCGGTCGTCTCGGCGGAGGCGAAGAAGAAAGCGGCGGGGTCAGGAGCCTCGACGTCGAATTTCCCACCGGACGGCGAGGGAAAGAAGTTGGACGCCATGGGGCGGCGGGTCATTTCGTCGGCGGCGACGACGATCAAAGTGGCCAACGCCCTGGCGATCGTGACCCGTTACGACAGGGAGCTCTGGTTTAAGCTGGCCCCCATATTGGACTTCCTACCGGACGACAAGAGGTCCGAGGCCCTGGAAATACTTCAAGAAGGCGAGGTGGCGTCGGACCACGCCATAACGGTGGCAACCGATATTGCCGATACCGGGTTCCGCCAGCTGGGCAACAGTGTTTGCCTACGACGACGGGGTTGGCTCCGGGCGACCGACTTCCGTCAGGACGTCCAGACCAGGGTGTTGGACATGCCGTTCGACGGCAGCAACTTGTTCGGGAAGGCGGTGGACGAATCCCTCCAAGCCATAAAGACGGACACGGAGACGGCCCGCGCCCTGGGAGCCCTTCAGCAACGACGACCCTTTCAGAGCTCCGGAGGCAGACAGGGTGCCTCCAAGGGATCCAGCGGTGGCTCGTCGTCCTACCGCCAGGCGGCACGCTCCTCGTCTCAGGAGGCCTACAGGGGTCGCGGCAAGCAGGGAGCGCCTCGCCGCCGTCCGCAAGGTGGCCAGGGCGGCAAGGCCACCACCTCCAAGCAGGACTGAACCGGCCGGGGTCTCGCGCCCCCCACCGAAGCACCCCGGTGGGAGGCCGGCTGACGAAGTTCGTCGGCGTGTGGAAGTCCATCTCCACCGACCGTTGGGTGCTGGATACCCTGGCAAGAGGACACTCTATCGAATTCCTGAAGAAGTGCCCTCACGTTCCACCTTTGGCCAGGAAGGAAAATCACATCCCGCAACTGCTGTTGGAAATACGGGCGATGCTCAGGAAAGGCGCCATCGAGCTTGTCCCGAAGAGGCTCCGGGGCTCCGGGGTGTACTCAAGGTACTTCCTCGTCAGGAAGAAGACGGGCGGCTGGCGCCCCATCCTGAACCTTTGTCGTTTGAACAAATGCATCAGGTCACAAAAGTTCAGGATGGTCACCCTCCAGCACGTGCTGGGACAGCTGGAGGAAGGCGACTTTCTATCGTCGTTGGACCTGGAGGATGCATACTTCCACGTTCCCATCCTCAAAAGTCACCGAAAGTTCCTCAGGTTCGTCGTCCAGGAACACCACTACCAATTCAGAGCACTGCCGTTCGGATTGAAGTCGGCCCCAGGGTCTTTACCAAGTGCATAGCACCTGTGGCGGCGCGGCTGCGCCTGCAGGGGATTCACGTCTACCCCTACTTGGACGACTGGCTCATCCGCTCAAGGACGAGGGAACTCGCCGTCGAACACACTGCGAGGACCGTCCAGCTACTCACAGACCTGGGATTCGCCATAAATTACCCAAAGTCCCACCTGGTGCCGTCGCAGGTGGCCCTGTTTCTGGGAGCGAAGCTCGATACAGTGAGCGCCTGGCGGCACCGTCGGAAGAACGGACGAAGACCATTCTAGGCAAAGTGCAGCGCCTGCTAGCCACGGACGTGGCCAGGGTGAGGTCCATCAAGTCCCTCCTGGGGATGATGTCCTCTTGCATCTACCTGGTGCGCCTCTGCAGACTACGGATGCGCCCTCTTCAAGAATTTCTCGACGCCCGTTGGATGCAGGCGAGGGGCACCTTTGAAGACAGGGTCCCCCTCAACGAGGTGTTCCGGCGGGCGATTCAGTGGTGGGGCGTTCGAGCACGCCTCACGGCGGGCAAGGACTTTCAGACGCCGGCGTACCAGGAGACGGTGACGATGGACGCCTCCCTGGAAGGTTGGGGCGCCCACACCGGAGATCTCCACGCAAGAGGCCTCTGGCTCCCGGAGGAGAGGCTCCTGCACATCAACGTCCTGGAACTCCGAGCCGTGTTCTGGGCTCTCAAATCGTTACTCCCGTCGCTCAAGGGCAAGGTGGTGCGGATCTTCACGGACAACACCACGACAATGTTTTACATACGGAAGCAGGGAGGCACCAGATCCCCAGCCCTATCCAAGGAGGCACAGGATCTGTGGCACTGGGCTGTCGCCCAGGGGATGTTCCTGGTTCCCTTCCACCTGACAGGAGAAAGAAACACCATCGCCGACTCGCTCAGCAGGGAGCTGCGTGCGTGTCACGAGTGGGAACTGCTCCAGGATCAGGTGGATCAACTCTTCCGATGATGGGGCAAACCCCAAATCGACCTGTTCGCAACAGCGACGAACTCGAAGTGCAAGAGGTTCGCCAGCAGGTTTCCCCAGCCGAGAAGCATGGGCGATGCGTTCTCGTTCCCCTGGGACGGCCTATACCTGTATGCGTTCCCTCCGTTGCCGTTGCTGCTTCGACTCATCAACCAGCTCAAGAGGTCCCGGTGCAGGATGATCCTCGTTGCACCGGCGTGGCTGAGGCAGATCTGGTTCCCGGACCTTCTGGACTTGTCAACGTCCCCTCCCATCAAGCTGAGAAGGAGGCGCCATCTTCCACCACGACCCGGCGTCGCTGAACCTGCAGGCTTGGCTCCTGCAGCGCTAGAGTTTGGAGGCTCGATATACCGGCCAATTGCAGAGAGGTTCTTGCAAAGGCCAGGGCGTCCTCGACTCTCAAATGCTACGGTCATAAGTGGAAGAGGTTCTCATCTGGTGCCGAGTACAGAAGATCAACCCCCTAAGGATTATGGCCCCTCAAGTGCTGCCGTACCTGCCATCGCTGGCAAAGGCTGGGCTAGCCCATGCCTCCATTAAGATTCATCTGGCGGTGATCTCCAGATATACCAGAACCACAGGATGGACGTCCCTGTGGTCCCATCGACTGGTAAAAGAGTTTATGAAAGGACTGTTCCGGTCGTTCTCGCCAGTGAAGGCCCCAGCCCCGGCGTCGGAACTTAACGTGGTGCTGACCAGGCTCATGGGGCCCCCATTCGAGCCGATGCACTCCGCACCGATGAAGTTTGTGTCGTGGAAGACTGCATTCCTGGTGGCCATTACCTCCACACGACAAGAGGGAGAGATCCAGGCCCTATCCTGCAAAGCACTGTACTTGACTTTCCATGCCTCGAGGGTGGTGCTTAGGACGCACCCCTCCTTTATGCCCAAGGTGCCGTCGGACTTCCATCTTAACGAGCCCCTGGTGTTACCTGTTTTCTTCCCGTCTCCTTCGTCGCCGGCCGAGAGGACTTTGCACTCGCTGGATGTGGCTAGAGCGCTGAAGTTCTACGTGGACCGCACGAAGAGTTTTCGGAGGACATCACAGCTATTCGTGAACTTTGGACCTGTGAATCAAGGGAAGGCTCTCTCAAAGTCTTCTATTTCCAGATGGCTCTCCGGCTGCATCATGCACTGCCACCGGTTGGCTAACCGACCGCTGCCAGGCCGTCCGAGAGCCCATTCGACCAGAGCGATCGCTGCTACTACGGCGTTCTTATCTGGTGTGCCCCTGCTGGACATCTGCAGGGCTGCTACGTGGAGGTCGACGCACACCTTCACGAGATTCTACTGCGTTGATCGGGATTCCCGGGAGGAGTCCAGGGTCGGCCAAGCAGTGCTGCGCAACCTGTTCGCTTAAGATGAGCCTGGTGAGGAGGTAAGAGATGCTTAATGTTGAGTTTTTTGTATTGCTTAATGTTGAGCCTTTTGCCACCCCCCGTGTTTGTGCATGTGTGTACTGCTATGTATTCTTGTATTCATGAGCATGTGAATCCATGCCAGACCCCATGCTGAAGAAGGAACAAGTTACTTACCTGTAATTGTTGTTCTCCAGCATGGGTCTGGCATGGATTCACATGCGAACCCTCCCGCCTACCCCTCTGCGGCTCTTCACTTGGTCATACTGCTACTTCACATACTACCAAATCTGAAGATGGCTGCCAGAGGCGGGGCTTAGGGAGAGGGCAGTCATTGGCTGTGGTCAGTATGACGCAGAGATCAGTGATTGGTTACTACTACGAAAGACAGATCAGAAACTAAACTGATTTTTCTTTACCGAGGATTCCCTGCCTGACGACGGGGAATATTCATGAGCATGTGAATTCATGCCAGACCCATGCTGGAGAACAACAGTTACAGGTAATTAACTTGTTCCTTATTCGAGGATTCCCGGGCCTGACAACTGGGAATATTTGAGCATGTGAATCCATATATATATATATATATATATATATATATATATATATATATATATATATTTGCTGTTTCCATGGGAAGAGCACTTTTTGGGCGGCTTATAACTTCGCTCTCCCTGGACGGATCCTCACCAGACTTTGTATTTAGGTCACTCTGTATATTTTTGCAAAGTTTGGTGAGGATTCGTCCAGGGGGGGCAAAGTTATAGGGGGGGTCCCAAAACTTTTTTTTTCCCATAGACTGAATGGGAAAAATGTTTTGCTCGCGTCTACAGCCCAAACCGCTGGACGGATTTTCACCAAATTTGGACCAGGAGCAGCGGCTTGGTCCTGAAAGCATGTTTTTGCAAATTTGGTGAAAATCCGTCCAGTAGTTTTTTTTAAAATGACCAAAAAGTAGGCCAAAAAAATTAGTGATATCTGTGTTCGGTCCACGGACGGACTTCCCTGTTCGCTCCGCGGACAGTGTCCTGATTGGCCAATCGGCTTGCGTGATGTTCGCAGACATGCAACGTGGTCGCTGATTGGACGGCGTGGAGCGCGTCAGATTTTCGGTAGCGCCCGCCATCTTGGATTCGCGGTCGTCCGCGGACAGCGCGGTGAAACTTTGTTCAAAATTTGTATTTAGTAGAGTGTGTTGGTGTGTAGGAGTGTTTGGGGAGGGTGAGAGTGTATGAGATAGGATGAAAGTTGTGTTTTTTATGTGTTAGACGTTCTTTTTGTGTTCGATTTGTCTGCGGACATCACGGGTGTTCTGAAATGTTCTAAATAAACTGAATGGGGGGTGTTCTGAGGACTCAATATGTATCCGTTTTGTTCCCAAGCAAACTGAAACTGTTCTAAGAACACTCGCAGTGTCCTGAAATGTTCGCAAATAAACAAAATGGGGGTTTTCTGAGGACACTGTCCGTATTGTTCGTTGTCAAGTTGAATGTGTTCTAGGAACACTCGCGGTGTCCTGAAATGTTCGGTGGTGTTCTGAAGACGCTTCTAAGAACACCTGCGGTGTCTGGGGAATGTTCGTAGGAGGTGTCCTGAGGACGCTGTCCGTATTGTTCTCTGTCAAGTTGAATGTGATCTAAGAACACTCGCAGTGTCCTGAAATGTAAGATTTCCTGGTAATCTCTGCTTTAGAGTAATGGTACTATCATTACATTCAAACCATCCACATTTCTTTTTTATATATGCAGTGTAGTGCCCTGAATTGGTTGTGGCTCCTGTGTGGTAGATTATGCCTATTGTTGTGAAGGTTTTCTTACCAAGTGATATTTGACCATGTGTTGAATCCAGTCAGCTTGCAGTTGTTTTTGGTACCATCTGCATTGTAAGGTAGAAGCATTAGTATTATGTATTTACTATGTGTTTGTATTACTAACGTGGAGCGATTATCTGAATTGCAGGTAGAGCATAATCTACCATGGTTTGCATTTTGTACAAGTCGCTGAAATGGAATGGATTCACAATTTGGTATGAGATATATATATGAAGCGTTCATTGGGGATTTCTTCTTGTGTCACATTGTTGCAGAGAGTGCATGTATGTTTCCACATGTATGAAATCTGAAAGATTTCATTTATAGGTATGTTTTTGTTTTCCAGTACTTGTAGTAAGTACATTAGAAATTCTTGTGGATCTTCCTGTGAATTTATAGTGAATTTCACCATTCCAGCACAGTAGTCCAATTGTTGTTTTATTCCAAAAACACTATGTGTTGTCAGGATTGTTTGCTGCATTTCTGTGAAATACTAACATTTGCAAACACAATGGGTCTGTACTGTGTAAGTAAATGTTGTCAACAATTGGTGGTAATTGAACACAAAGAAAAGTTGGAAAAGTTTCAAAAGGTATGTAGAAACTCAGGATTACTATGTGGGACTTGTGCCATGGTGAGATTTTATTGAAAAATATTATGGATTAATTGAAAATGTACTTTTAATTTGTTCGGGGACCCGAACAGTGTCCTCATTCAGAACACGCGATCAGCGTGGGCGCGGTCATATGATCCGTTCGCAAACAAGTCCGCGAAGGAAGCGCATGTCCGCAGGACACCAAATGCACAGAGATTGGCTAGCGCATGCACGTTGATGTTCTATGGACACTGTTCGGGTCCTGAACTAATTAAAATTGCGTCACACGTGAAACGAACATTTCAGGACACTGCGTGTGTTCTTAGAACAGTTTAAATTTGCTAGCGAACAGTAAGGACAGATATACTGTTCTTCAGGACACGTTCAATTTAGTTTATGTACGAACATTTCAGGACACCGCGTGTGTTCTTAGAATAGTTTCATCTTGCTAGCGAACAGTACGAACAGGTATAGTGTTCTTCAGGACACCTCCGTTTTCGTTTGTAAATAAACATTTTAGAACACCTGCACTGTCCGCGGACACCTACATTGTTTTTTAAAAAAAAACCGAAACTATTTACAACACAATATAAAAATTAAACTTTATTTAACATATATTAATAATTTATGACAGAGAAGGTGAGGCAGAAACAAAAATAGGAGAATTAGGGGTTTCATCATGATTGTTATTAGGTGAAGAAGGGATGGAAGTCTCATCAAAACGTTTTGGGTTATGGAGAGGGTTTGGGGATAATTGACTGGGATATGGTGAGGGGGGACACATATATGTGGGGCAATGGTATGACATTTTTGTTTTAAAATGATCTTCAACAAAAGTTTTCAAATTATTAAAATTGGTCAACAATAAATCAATTTTTTCTTTTATGCTGTCAAGCGTGTTTTCCATAGCAGCTTCTTTAGAGGTAGTTTCTATTTTGTTATGCTCTGTACAAAAAAATATATATATGTTAAATGTATACAAAATAATAATAATTAAATGGTTTATATTATAAAGTGTTTACCATTAGTTTCACTAGCTTGTGACATTCATGTGGGAAATGTTCCTCTAGCAATTCCAGAGTACTAGACATTTCTGTGAGAGAAAAAAAAAAGATAATATATTTTTTTATCTAATACAGAAAGTTTATAAATATATGAATAGAATTAAGTACACTTACTATTTCAGGTAAGATATGTCCTATGTACTCAGTGGGTCTGCTCTTGTTCTCAGTTCTGTTGTGTTTGTGAGGTAATTATGTTGGAAGCCAATTTATTTTCTTGTGGTATATTCCATTTTAGAAAATACTGCATTTAAATGAATGGTTAGTGTGTTGTATATTTGGGTTACATGTCTTATGTATTAGTACATATACTGTGTTTGTGTGCTTTTTTTTGAATTTGTTAAATGTTCCTATGTTATGATATAACAATCAAACATAACCCCTCCAGAGTTTTTTAGGTAGTGGTACTGTTCTTCGAACATGTCCGCGAACATTAAATGAGTTCGCGGACATCAAGTACAGTAGAAGAGATTCAGTCAGTTCCATATGATATGTATATAAAGTGAAAGTCATTATTGTTAAGTTGCACTACTAAAAACCTATGAAATTCAGTGAAAAAAACATGGTTAAAGGGACGTTATGGTTAAGTTGCGCTACTAAAAACCTATGAAATTCAGTGAAAAGACTTTGTTAAAGGGACGTTATGGTTAAGTTGCCCTACTAAAAACCTATGAAATTCAGTGAAAAAACGTTGTCAAAGGGAAGTTATGGTTCCAAGTAAAACCGAAAAACCCTTGAAATTCGCCAGTTATGGTAAGCTAAGCAACCATAACTCGCGCCACCACCGTGCACTGCTAAGACTAACACCCAGGACATCAAAGATGACATCACAAATGTCATTGATGACATCACTGATGACATCACATGTCTGGCTCGGTCTTTTTTCTTTTGCTGACATGTCTAGGCCACATGGTTTTCTTCAGTAACAGTCAGAAACTAAAAATGTTATTTTATTTTTAGACGTATCCTTCAAGTAGGTTCTTACAGTAATTCCCAGAGTCCAGTCACATCATATGAAACATATACATACGGGAAGACACAAGCTTGAAAGACAGCAATCCTTTTTGTGCATAAAGATAATCAATAGACTTATGAGCACTTCCTGATAGTTCTGTTTTTTTTTATGGCTGTACTTTCCCTGTGGGTCCAATCACATCAAGTGATACATATACGTAGGGTAAATAGCAGCTTTGAAACAGAGCAATCATTTATTTGCATGAAATAATCAGTTAAGTTATGAATTGTTTCTGCTACTACTTGTGCTTTTTTGCTAACTTCACTTTCCCTGTATGTACCCATATTGGTATGTGTTCTTGTGTCTCGTTCAATGCACTAATTAGGGTATGATATTTATTGCAATGATCCTTGACACTTGTTTCGCAACATTATAATAAGAATCCCTTGTACACATATTTCATCAAAAGTACATACACATGTGATGTCATCAGTGATGTCATCAATGACATTTGTGATGTCATCTATGATGTCCTGGGTGTTAGTCTTAGCAGTGCACGGTGGTGGCGCGAGTTATGGTTGCTTAGCTTACCATAACTGGCGAATTTCAAGGGTTTTTCGGTTTTACTTGGAACCATAACTTCCCTTTGACAACGTTTTTTCACTGAATTTCATAGGTTTTTAGTAGGGCAACTTAACCATAACGTCCCTTTAACAAAATGTTTTCACTGAATATATATATATATATATATATATATATATATATATATATATATATATATATATATATATATATATTTCTGAGGCTTGTGGATCTGCTTAGATCACATGCTGTGCATAGGCCGACATCTAGTGGAATCTGCGGAGTATTACAGTTTGTTTTTCGAAACTCGAAAATGGGCGTCGACACAGGGCGTGCCAGTAATACTATCCCTAGTGTGACGTCCGGTACCCAAGATCCCTCACGCGTTTAGGATCCTCAGATTGTTTTTTTCCGCCATACTGGTCGGAAGCATCTTGCGGAGTCCCCTGGCCTTAGCCATACTTTGCTAAAATTATAAAATAATAATCTATTGACATCCTTCCCCACCCCAACGTCGAACTTCGACACTCGACGCCGGCTGGAGAAGAAATCGACCGTCGGCTGCTGCACGATGGATTTGGACCTTGGAAGGCCGCTGGCCTCGGCCCGGGCCTGGTAGGCCGCTGGCCTCGGCCCTGCAAGTAGGGAGAGTGGGGGGTGGTACATACTCTACACTCTTGTTATATAGGTACATCTTATATATTTCCTACACTTAACAGCCCGCTGCCTCAAGGTGCGTATGGAGGGTACCCCTTTTCAATTCTGCCCCAAGTGCAACCGCAAATACCCTTGGGTCGACAGGCACCCCACGTGCAATCTCTGCTTGCCGAGGGACCACCCCGAAGCGAACTGCAGAGCGTGTAGTAGGTTTAAACCTAAGACACTTAAGGACCGTTCGACGAAGCGTTGGGCCCACCACGCCAGGCAGGCGGCCATGGCAGCGGAGGGCGCCTTCAGCGATGGCAGCGACGCCGTACTTTCGGACGGCGAGGGCATTACGGCATCGAAAGACAGCCGAGCGCAGGTCCCGACCTCGGAAGGTCGTCCGGCAGGGCGGCTATGGGGAAGACCCCCGGCGACGCAAGCGCTTCACATACTACACAGACTAAACACACTAAGTCCAACCGAGACTCGACGACGTCGAGTTCTCGGAAAGAGGCACAGACAGAACGGTCCGACTCGGTGTCCTCTGGGCGCTCTCGATCGAGATCGCCGCATGACGCCAGGCAATCATCCACTCTTGCCAAGAGTGCCTCGCTCCCTAGGCTAACAGAAGTTCGATCGTCGGAAGACGAAGACGACTTCCACCCCCAGGCCGCGCTCCAGGAGGTGGAGCCCGCAATTAAAACCAGCGAGGCCCCACGCTCGAAGGACAGGGACACCTCTCCCGATCCTCGACGCCAGGCGTCGAAGAACTCCGGAACCACTAAGGGACAGGGAAAACATTTTTCTACGCACGGGGTGGGGGGAAAACAGCAGAAGAAACTACCTGTACATTCTTCCACACCTGTGCACCTGTGAGACTATCCAACCCCCCTAAACAGACAGACAAGTCCAGGTCTGCTGATAGGTCCACAACCAGCAAGGCTACTCAGGATAAATCCCATAGACTTGCTGAGAAAGTCATTCCCAGTTCCAAAAAATGGTCCAGTGAAGACATAGATAGGGTCATGTCAAGAATGTCTTCCTTGGCTGATTTTTATGATAAAAATCCTGAACATTTCCTCTCGTATGATCCACAAGGGGCCACACCCTCAGGCTCTACTGATCCTATCCCCCCGAGTAAGAAGGCCCGGTTTGAAACCCTGATGAGGGCTGAACCCTTCGAGGTACAACCTTATGCAACACCATACTCTCGGTATCAAGGAGAGGCTTCCTTTGGTGGAGACCAAGAGTTTGATATAATAGAAGAGCAAACCGGGACGGGATACTATGGGGATGATGAGGACCAGGAAGAAGAAGAGGATGACCCAGAAACATACAGAGTAGATTCCCCGGTAGAGAACGAAGCCCCGGTTACCGACTCCCCGGTCGATAACCAGCCCCTCCTAAATGAGGTTCTCGCTCGCGCAGCAGAACATTTTCACATTGACACTCACGGTGTACAGGAGGAAAGGGAGAAAGGAGGCCGGTTGCCCAGACCATCCCTATCCTTAAATCCATTCAGCGGAGAATAGATCCGTCCCTGGTGAACCCAAACCTCACCAGAGCAGTCAATCCCAGGGTTGAGAAACTTTTCAGGGCAGCTCAGTCTGACCCTCTCTATATAAGAGGACATCTGAAGCCAGACTCCATAGTTGTTACCAACACTCGTAAGAGGGCTGGAACACCCTTGTCTTCGTCAGAAGCTCCTCCCGACAAGGAGAGCAAAAAACTATACGGTTTCGGCAGGAAGGTAGCCTCAACGTCCGCCTATCAAGCAAGGATTGCTAACTCCACCACCCTGTTGGCCAGCTACAACTGCCATCAGTGGGAAGAAGTCGCGGCTCTCATTGCCTCTGCTCCTGAACCGTTAAAGGGCCAATTAGCTCGGATTTCCGCAGAGGGTAGAGCCGTGTCTGGTTGCATTTTGAAAGCAACCTTCGACGCCTTTGACAACGCAGGCAGATTGATAGCAGAAGGTACTGTTATCAAGAGACATGCGTGGTTACGGCAGTCTGGTTTTAAGACAGAAACTCAGGCATCATTGTTAGACAAACCGGTGGAAGCCGATCTGTTGTTTGGGAAGGCGGTCGAGGACGCACTGAAAAATGCCAAGGACGAATACGAGACACTCAAATCCCTTAGCCAATTAACCAATAAACCCCCCAACCAGAGAGGGAATAGTAATTTTCGTCGCCCACGCGGCCAAAATTCCCAGAGAGGATCTAACTATTCCCAGGGGCAGGGTACACAGTGGAACAACAACCAACAGTCTACCCAGGGTTACGGCAGAGGTAATAGGAGAGGTCGTGGCAAAGGCAGAGGCAGCCCCAGCAAGGGAGGCGGCACGCCTCCACCAAAGCAGTGACGCTCAGTTCAGGGTCCCTTCTCACGCAACCCCAGTAGGGGGACGCATTTCAAACTTCACCCAGGCTTGGGAAGGGATCACATCAGACAGATGGGGGCTGTCAACAGTATCCACAGGGTACTGTATAGAACTACTGCAGCGTCCCCGGAACCATCCTCCACGACAAAAAGTACACTCCCTAGAACATCAGAAGATTCTCCTTGAGGAGATCGCCATTCTTCTACAAAAGGACGCGATAGAACTCGTCCCAGGACACCAGGTAAACAAGGGTATTTATTCAACTTACTTCCTTGTGCTAAAGAAAGACTTGACAATGCGCCCAGTATTGGACTTACGGCCTGCCAACAAGTATGTCAAGCCCCAAAAATTTCATATGACCACGCTACAAGAGGTAATCCCCCTCCTAAAAAAAGGGCGATTACATGGCAGCCTTGGATATTATGCTTATTTTCATATTTCCATGTTCCCAGCGCACAGAAAGTACTTGCGCTTCAAGGTGGACAGTCGCCACTACCAATTCAAGGTACTGCCCTTCGGGATAGCTTCAGCACCAAGGGTATTCACCAAGGTACTGGCGGTGGCAGCTGCACACGTACGCAGGGAGGCAATCCCAGTGTACCCTTAGCTGGACGACTGGCTCATAACGGGGGAAACCCCAGGAATTTGCAGGACAAACATTCAGAGGACTATCGACCTCCTCCATGAATTAGGCTTCTCAATCAACGAGAAGAAGTCAAGCCTAGTGCCAAGCACCTCAAAACAATTCCTAGGAGCAATCCTGGATACCCAGGAGGGGTTGACCTTTCCTTCAGAAGAAAGAATATACTACTGCAAATTCCGCATTCAGTCCGGTCAACAAATAACGGTACGCAAAGCAATGCGGTTACTGGGCATGATGGCGTCATGCATTTACCTGGTCCCCCACGCGCGCCTGCGCATGCGTCCCATGCAGGAATGGTTGGCGAAACAGTGGTCTCAGGCAAGTGGTCAGTGGGACGATCTAGTGGTTGTTTCGCCAACACTGGTACAAAGCCTCCACTGGTGGACAAGAGAGAATCTCGCAAAGGGGAAACCCTTTTACGATTCCGAAGTACAGGCAGTAGTCACTACCTGTCTGACGGGGTGGGGAGCTCACCATCTCCACCACACAGCACAGGGTCTCTGGTCTCACTCAGTGGCCAAGAACCACATCAACCTGCTAGAGCTTCTGGCAGTATTCAGAGCGCTTCAGGTGTTCGAACCCCATCTACTAAACCTGTCAGTGCAAATCCAGACGGACAGCACTACAGCCATGTTCTACCTGAACAAGCAAGGAGGGACTCGCTCGCCAAATCTGTCCAAGCTTGCCCAGAAAATCTGGATATGGGCACTCAGACGGAACATCTTCCTGTCATCGCAACATGTTCCAGGGGAGCTCAATTCCCTAGCGGATGCTCTGAGCAGAGACTCCCTCCCAGAGGAACACGAATGGGTTCTTCACAGAGAGGTCGTAGAAGATCTCTTCTCTCAGTGGGGTTTCCCCACTATAGACTTATTTGCCACAAGCGAAAACAAACAATGCCCAGGATTTGCATCCAGGTTCCCCCAACCAGACTCCCAGGGGAACGCCCTGTAGATGAACTGGTCAGGGATGTTTGCGTACGCTTTTCCACCAACTCCTCTCATCAGGAAAGTGGTGAACAAGATGAACAAGGAATCGATGACGCTCGTCCTAGTTGCTCCCATGTGGGCAAGACAACCGTGGTTCCCACACCTACGCAGGATGGCGGTGTGCGAGCCCATCAAACTTCCAGCCTGGTACAACCTACTGTCCCAGCACCAAGGTCAAACAGTGCACCAGCAACCCAACTCAATGAACCTGGCAGCATGGCTCCTGAGGTCATAGAATTTGGACATCTCAATTTGCCACAGAGGTGTATGGACATCCTAAAGGAATCTAGGAAACCAAACACAAGGTACTGTTACTTTGACAAGTGGAAGAGGTTCGTTATCTGGTGCCAGAGTAAACAAATCAACCCGGTTGATTGCACTCCTTCCACTATTGTTACATACATGCTCCACCTGCTAGATGAAGGATTGGTTTTTAACTCACTGAAAGTACACCTGGCTGCCCTCTCGACTTACACCACTTCCCATAGCAAGGTGTCGTGGTGGAAAGTACCAGTAGTTAAAGCCTTCATGGAAGGAGTAAAGAGACTTCACCCTCCTATTTCAAACCCACCACCAGGGTGGGACCTTAATGTGGTGCTAGCCAAGCTCATGGACCCCCCTTTCGAACCCATGCATAAAAGCAGTCTCAAACACCTGACTTATAAAACGGCCTTCTTAGTAGCTATTACTTCTATAAGAAGGGTCAGTGAAATTCAGGCTCTGTCAGTGCAGGATCCCTTCTTTACTATCCATAAAGACAAACTGGTTTTACGTACACACCCTAGGTTCTCACCTAAATTTATATCAAAATTCCATGTAAACCAGTCCATAGAGCTTCCGGCTTTCTTCCAGAACCCGCAAAGCTCTGCTCAGGTGAAACTACACACCCTAGATGTGCGTAGGGCGGTCCTCTACTATGTAAATAAAACAAGACTGCTAAGGAAAACAGATCAACTGTTTGTCTCTGTAGCTACAGGCAGAGAGGGGGATCGCGTCTCTAAAGGTGCCATCTCGAAGTGGATTATTAACTGTATCCAGCTGTGTTACTCACTCTCTGAAAAGACTCTGCCTTTTACGCCAAGAGCCCACTCTACTAGAGGCATTGGGGCCACTCTGGCTTTCATTGCAAATGTTCCCATTGACACCATTTGCAAAGCAGCTACTTGGAGCTCTATTCACACTTTTACTCAGCATTACTGCATCGACACTCATTCCAAGGCAGATACACAAGTGGGACAAGCGGTTCTAAGACACTTATTTGCTCATGACCCTTCTCACATCCCACCTCCTTCTTCTGGTACTGCTCGCTAATCTATGCACAGCATGTGATCTAAGCAGATCCACAAGCCTCAGAAGGGATACATTACTCACCGTAATCGTATTTCTGATGCTTGTATCTGCTTAGATTCACATGCGACCCACCCTTCCTCCCCTCCGAGAGAAGGCGCATGATTGCTTGTAGTCTTACCTTTCTGTCTATCTGCTTGGATTATCTGTACTCGCGCTACTCCTCATGCTACCTCATGTCAGAGAAAATACAATCTGAGGATCCTAGACGCGTGAGGGATCTTGGGTACAGTGGACGTCACACTAGGGATAGTATTACTGGCACGCCCTGTGTCGACGCCCATTTTCGAGTTTCGAAAAACAAACTGTAATACTCTGCAGCTTCCACTAGAAGTCGGCCTATGCACAGCATGTGAATCTAAGCAGATACAAGCATCAGAAATACGATTACGGTGATTAATGTATCCCATATATCACTTGGCCATGGTAGTGGCCATGTAGTTATGGTTAAGTTGCTGTTTCCATAGGAAGAGCACTTTTTGGGTGGCTTATAACTTCGCTCTCCCTGGACGGATCCTCACCAAACTTTTTGCAAGAAAAGTATTTGGGTCACTCTGTATATTTTTGCAAAGTTTGGTGAGGATTCGTCCAGGGGGGGCAAAGTTATAGGGGGCGTCCCAAAACCTTTTTTTTTTCCCATAGACTGAATGGGAAAAAAAATTTGCTCGCGCCTACAGCCCAAACCGCTGGACGGATTTCCACCAAATTTGGACCAGGAGCAGCGGCTTGGTCCCGAAAGCGTGCTTTTGCAAATTTGGTGAAAATCCGTCCAGTAGTTTTTTTTAAAATGACCAAAAAGTAGGTAAAAAAAAAATAGTGATATCTGTGTTCGGTTCGCGGACATACTTCCCTGTTTGCTCCGCGGACAGTGTCCTGATTGGCCAATCGTCTTGCGTGATGTTCGCGGACATGCAACGTGTTCGCAGATTGGACGGCGTGGAGCGTGAAGTGCGTCAGATTTTTCGGTAGCGCCCGCCATCTTGGATCCTCGGACAGCGCGGTGAAACTTTGTTCAAAATGTGTATTTAGTAGAGTGTGTTGGTGTGTAGGAGTGTTTGGGGAGGGTGGGAGTGTATGAAATAGGATGAAAGTTGTGTTTTTTATGTGTTAGACGTTCTTTTTGTGTTCGATTTGTTTGCGGACATCGAGGGTGTTCTGAAATGTTCTAAATAAACTGACAGGGGGGTGTTCTAAGGACTCAATATGTGTCCGTTTTGTTCGCAAGCAAAGTGAAACTGTACTAAGAACACTCGCGGTGTCCGGGGAGTGTTCGTAGGGGGTGTCCTGAGGACGCTGTCCGTATTGTTCTCTGTCAAGTTGAATGTGTCCTAAGAACACTCGCGGTGTCCTGAAATGTTCGCAAATAAACAAGATGGTGGTGTTCTGAAGAAGCTTCTAAGAACACTCCCGGTGTCCTGGAATGTTCGAAGGGGGTGTCCTGAGGACGCTGCCCGTATTGTTCTCTGTCAAGTTGAATGTGTCCTAAGAACACTCGCGGTGTCCTGAAATGTTCGCAAATAAACAAGATGGTGGTGTTCTGAAGAAGCTTCTAAGAACACTCCCGGTGTCCTGGAATGTTCGAAGGGGGTGTCCTGAGGACGCTGCCCGTATTGTTCTCTGTCAAGTTGAATGTGTTCTAAGAACACCCGTGGTGTCCTGAAATGTTCGCAAATAAACAAAATGGGGGTGTTCTGAAGACATTTTTGAGAACACTCCCGGTGTCCTGGAATGTTCGTAGGGGGTGTCCTTAGGACGCTGTCCGTATTGTTTGTTGTTAAGTTGAAAGTGTTCTAAGAACTATCGCGTTGTTCTGAAACGTTCGTAGGGGGTGTCCTGAAAACGGTGTCCGTATTGTTCGCTGGCAAGTTCAAAGTGTTCTAAGAACACTCACATTGTTCGCGGACATTAAGTTTCCCATAGATCATAGTTGAAATGTTTGACTCTATGGATGTGAAATGCTGCGGTGGTTGTTGCCAGGGCATAGTCTCTTGGGTGCATGGCCATTTGGTATATTCCATTTCAGAACATATTGTATTTAAATGAATGGTTAGTGTGTTACATATATGGGTTGCATTTCTTATGTATTACTATATATAATGTGTTTGTGTACTGCTTTTTGAATTTGTTAAATGTTCCTATATTATGATATAACAATCAAACATACACCACCACTCCCATCCCCCCCCCCCCACAGTTTTAAGGTAGTGGTACTGTTCTCCGAACATGTCCGCGAACATTAAATAAGTTCGCGGACATCAAGTTCATAAGAAGAGATCTAGTAAGTTCCATATGACATGTATATAAAGTCAAAGTCATTATTGTTAAGTTGTGCTACTAAAAAACTATGAAATTCAGTGAAAAAACTTTGTTAAAGGGATGTTATGGTGTTGCGCTACTAAAAACCTATGAAATTCAGTGAAAAAAACTTTGTTAAAGGGACGTTATGGTTAAGTTGCGCTACTAAAAACCTATGAAATTCAATGAAAAAACTTTGTTAAAGGGACGTTATGGTTCCAAGTAAAACCGAAAAACCCTTGAAATTCGCCAGTTATGGTAAGCTAAGCAACCATAACTAGCGCCACCACCGTGCACTGCTAAGACTAACACCCAGGACATCAAAGATGACATCACAAATGTCATTGATGACATCACTGATGACATCACATGTGTATGTACTTCTCATGAAATATGTGTAGAAGGGATTCTTATTATGTTGCGAAAAAAGTGTCAAGAATCATTGCAAGAAATATACCCTAATTGCATTGAACGATGCATTGATATAAATAGCATCCTATTATGGAGTTCTATCTAGTATACTAAGCTACTCATACAGAAACATAACATTGTGTGCAGCGTACAAGATGAAGGTATGATATTCGTAATGTTAATATGTTGAATAATGAAATAAATTGTTTTCTTAATAGATGTTTGTGTACTGTGAAATATGTAATAAATAGCTAATAAAACCCATGTATTACATAATTGCATTACTATAGACAAAACACAAAGACACAAGAACATATACCAATATGGGTATATACAGGGAAAGTGAAGTTAGCAAAAAAGCACAAGTAGTAGCAGAAACAATTCATAACTTAACTAATTAGTTTCATGCAAATAAATGATTGCTCTGTTTCAAAGCTGCTATTTACCCTATGTATATGTATCACTTGATGTGATTGGACCCTAAGGAAAGTAGTGTGAGTACAATGTATACAAATATGACCATATACAGGGAAAGTACAGCCATAAAAAAAAACAACAGAACTATCAGAAAGTGCTCATAAGTCTAGTGATTCTCTTTATGAACAAAAAGGATTGCTGTCTTTCAAGCTTGTGTTTTCCCATATGTATATGTTTCATATGATGTGACTGTACTCTAAGGGAATTACTGTAAGAACCTACTAGAAAGATATGTCTACAAATAAAATAAAATTCTTAGTTTCTGACTGTTACTGAAGAAAACCATGTGGCCTAGATATGTCAGCAAAAGAAAAAATAGTGAGCCAGATATGTGATGTCATCAGTGATGTCATCAATGACATTTGTGATGTCATCTTTGATGTCCTGGGTGTTAGTCTTAGCAGTGCACGGTGGTGGCGCGAGTTATGGTTGCTTAGCTTACCATAACTGGCGAATTTCAAGGGTTTTTCGGTTTTACTTGGAACCATAACGTCCCTTTAACAAAGTTTTTTTCACTGAATATATATATATATATATATATATATATATATATATATATATATATATATATATATAATAGGAAGTGGATGGGAGGGTGAGGGGTGTTGTACCGCGTTCTCCCTAGATGGTCATCTTTATCCCTAGTGGGGTAATCACTCCCTATGAGATCCTCCCGCAGAATACCACCCCCATGGGGACAATGGGGTACCTTCCTGGCCTCATTGGAAGGGGCTCCCCGTCTAAGGATTCATCACAATGGCGAAAGGAAAACTCGGAGGAGAGAACTGGGGAAGGGAATGAGGTTAGGACATGGACATTAGAGCATACACCTTTACCTTCTGCTCACTGAGAAAATTGGGATTATGCTGATGTAATACATGGGGACCATTGAGCCCTAGGACCTCATCCTAGTAGTGCAGCTCTAGTTTTTCAGGTTGCTGTAGCTGGCAAAAAGGAGAATGTTTGGTTATGCTAGACCTTAACCTGGCCCAGTCGCAGTGATTAGATTAACACCTTCCTCTCATCCTTCATAATAGAAGGCTGTCCTGAAACTGAAAGGAAAGCATCAACTGTTTTTAGAAGCCTGTGCTGAACTATGTTCATGGGTAACAACAGGATTGGGACATTCGAGTATCCAACTGTCAATCTTGGCCTTACCATCTGTTGACTATACTTAACATCTGAAAGTTTTAGGAATGGCACTTGTCTTTTTTGGTGTTCCCCCATACGGATTTCGTTTTACACATTAATCATGGTGTCATTGTATGTTAGTTTATCACCACTACTCCTATGTTGGTTTAAATTATTTCAACTGTATAATGTATTATTGATTTATACTGAATAAAGTTATTTTAGATAAAACAAAAAATAAGACATGCAGAGATGGTTTATCGCTACGCTGTATTTGAGGTTGTTCATCTTTCTTTTTTCAGCCTGGTGATTTGTTGTATTTTCCTAGAGGAACTATCCACCAAGCAGACACCCCTGTCAGCAGTGCATATTCTTCTCATGTGACCATAAGTACCTACCAAAATAAGTAAGTGCTATAAATAATACCGGTGCACCGAAAGTCCACTGCTTTTACAGTTGGATTTGCGAGAAATGTCATCCCAACTGGAATGTTTTCTTCAGACATTTCAATTGGCTCATAATGTTTTTATATACTAAATAACATGCAGGTATCGGTATGTTTGCGAAGATTGGAGTCTGTTGAAAGACAATGGACAGGTATCTTGCGCTATAATGCATTTGAATTTGAAACTCGCTGAAAAACACGAAAAGCCAAACCAAATGCCTCCTGAGAACATATTTTTTATTTCTGAATTCATAATTGTGCCAGAAGCCCACCTAGCTCTATAAAGCATACAACTACTCTGCCTCAAACATATGATGTAGCTATTTAACATAGGCCTGCCGTCCGTCGTTCAATATCTACAACTGAAGGGGGTGATCCAGGCCAGTAAATGAGTTAACTTGCGAGAGACCCAACTCTCTTCGAACAAGACTTGATAACTACTAGGGGGGGATAGAGAAGGATCTTGAAGCTCTGAGTTACTAGAGACAGTGGTACCCCAGAAGCCTTTGAAGGTCCATAAAAACTGGTGAAAGACCTGGGACCGGACATTGACAGGCTTTGGAGCAATATGTGTAGATGGCTGACTAGGACTTCCCTAGTGTCCTAATACCAGTTGCATACATTCAAACTCCCACATCAGTGGCAATACATTCCGGCTAAGCTTTCCCGCATGTACCCGGGCACCAGCTCCTTGTTGGCTTGGATTTAACGGGGAAGGCACATCTGGTGGGCCTGTGGGAAGATGCAAACATACTAGGGTGTGGTGTTGCCCTGGATAAAAGGTCCTTAACCATATAGGCCGGGTGCTAGACCCATGGTTGGTTCTCTTTGTGTTAGATGTGCTTGTAAAGGAATGCTTGGAACCCTTGGACCATATGACGCTTACCCAGTTTCTTGCAGCAAGGGTGACGCTGGCGCGCAAGTGGAAGGGAGAGAGGTTGCCCACGAAAGTGGAGTGATACGAGTGGCCCATGATTTGTTCACAAAGGAGAAGTTGACCAATCTACTTGGCAAACTACCACGAAATATTGACTTGGAGTGGTTTCACTTTGAGGCAAAATATGTGTCAAGATGAAGCTATGGTATAAAAGACAGAACAAGGAATGAATGTGGAGGTCTACACCAGAGCCTGACAATTTCAATGAAGGGGCGGACCATTGGGAAAGAATTCCCGATTAGACTGCTTAACTTAAAGGGTTGGAGGGTGGGGCGGGGGGTTGGGGAGGCTATGTATCATGTTTGAGAGACAGTTTGGCACAGAGTTAAGGTTCACCAATGGGTATTGTTCTTGTGGGGAAGGTTTTATAGCGAACAGGGATCGAAATTACCATTGGATAAGCAGGAACTACAAGTAGCTCTTGGGTACCCAGCAATACCCATTGGCCTGGAGCTACCACTGGGGAATGGGGAGAACATAGCGTTCTGCAAATCTAACTTCCACATAAGATGCAAACATATATTTGTATCATGTATTTCTGTTGCTTGTGTAATCTCCTTAGATCACATGCTATACATAGGCCGACATCTAGTGGAAGCTGCACAGTATTGCAGTTGTTGTTTTCGAAATTCGAAAAGGAGCGTCAACAGGGCGTGCCAGTAATACTATCCCTAGTTTGACATCCGTGGTACCCATAATCCCTCACGCGTCGAGTTCCCTCAGATTGTTTTTTTTCCGCCATCGTGAGTGGTCGCATATAAGCGGAGTGCATTTTCGGCTTACGCCTTGACTTATAAAGTGTTTAATATTAGTTTATCTTTCTGTCCTTTATCGACGCCGTGCATCGACGCGGCAAAGACTACAAGAAAGGACAGGACTGACCACCCGGCCTCGGAAGGCCCACGGGGTCTAGGCCTTACAGTAAGGACAGTGGGGGGGTGGTCATAACAACATGTATTTTCCCACCCCTTCCCTGGGTCACCCGACTGCCTATCCCCAATATGGAACGTACGGCATTTAAATTCTGCCCGTCCTGCAATAAAAAGTACACGTGGGTCGACGAGCACAGGGTGTGTAACCTTTGCTTGAATCGGGACCAAGACGAGGCTCATTGTCGGGCCTGTAAACTGCTCCGACCCAAGACCCTCAAAGATAGAAGGACGAAACGTTGGGCCCATCACGCCATGGAGGCCGAGGCCACCATAGACGTCGAAGGAGCTTCCAGCGACAGCAGCGACACCGTCCTCTCGGACGGCGAGGGTGACGGGGAACCTCCGCGTTCCCCAGTGCAAGCCCCCAACCCTAGCAGACAGGCCGGCGGTCCTGTTGTGGGGATGACACCTGCGGCAAAGGCACCACACTCCCTCACATCAAGCACATACCCCACAGCGATGTGAGTGTCACACGCCGAGAGCCGACATCTAAGGGCAAATCTTCAGATTCACAGTCCTCTGGGCACCCCGAGCGGCTGCCTCATGACAAGCCCGCTAAGTCAAAAGACGCCGGACATAAAACTCCCTCTCCCGGCCTTCCGATGTCAAAGGACACCGCGCAAGCCGTTCCGGAAGTCGAAACTCGACCCACACCCGGGGAAAAGCCCAGGGAGTCGGGACTGTCTTGTCCAGTGGAGAAACATGTCCCCAAGGTCCCTACTACGGTCTGTAGCTCTAAAAAGTCAGCTTCTAAGAACACAGATCATAGGGAGAAACCTAAATCCAGGGATTCCTCTCAGAAAGTCAGGAACACAGACCGGCAAGATAAAAGGGACAAACCTAGGGAAGAGCCGGAACTTGATAGGATTCCTACACAGGACATCCCTGATCCTATCATAGAGGAGGAAGAGCCTGATCCTGTCATAGAGGAGGAGGAGGAGTTATACAGTAGCCTACCTGCCCCCTCTATCCCTGCCTCTACTTACCCAGGGATTATCCCCAGTTCAGCAAACTGGTCTGCCCAGGATATAGATAGTTTCACAACGGTAGCGGGCGCCCCTCTCTCGAAAGAACAGACTTGATAACCTGTTCAGTGAGTATTAACCACTTGAGAGTTCGCAGCCACTGAGAGGGGCGCCCGCTACCTTTGTAAAACTATTTTTTAAGGAACCTGGGATTGGTAACCCTAGGTCTCCTGGGGGCAACCAGACGTGGTCTCCCTCTCACTGTGCTTAGAGAGGCATCAGCTTCACCTCACTGATGATCCCCAACAAGGGTGAAACACGTGTATGGGGTTGCTGGTGGTACTCTCGTTCAGATTGGAATTGCCATTGTATTTCGGTGCTGGACTGCCCCTGGGCAGGACAAAGACTGATATGCAAATGGATATTTCCCATCTGTGAAAGGCACAGTGAGTAAAAGCAGTGGCTGCGAACTCTCAAGTGGTTAATAACCACTGAACAGGTTATCATGTCTGTTCTTGCGAGAGAGGGGCGCCCGCTACCTTTGTAAAACAGGATATAGATAGGGTTATGAAACGTATGACCTTTCTTGCAAATTTTTTCAAAGAACACCCCCAGGCTCTTCAAAGCCTAGCAAACACGCCTCACACTACCCAGGCGTCAAGCTCTAAGGCTTCACCTGTGGCCTCTCAGTCCCATTTGTCTACACACCCGTCAGGAAAGAGATCCCACCCCCCAGTGGAACTGTATGAAGAACCAGTTGACAAGGCTCCACGCTTCTCCACTGGCCGTTACGACCTAGATGTAGGAGCTGATGAGTACCCAGACGAAAATACCTATTATGATGATGTCGGGGTTGACGACATCCGTGAAGGGGACGATCAGGGTGACACTGAGTCAGTAGTCTTTGCCATGGACTCTCCAGTCCCGCCGGACCCTCCCTTACCCGATTCCCTGGTCGACAACCAGCCCTTGTTTAACGACATACTGCTCAGGGCTGCTAAACATTTTGGTATCGAGACACAGGAAATCCAACATAAGGATTTCGCTGAAAACCTCTTGGGGGACAAAAAAACAGCAACTCAATTTCTCCCCTTTACTCAAGTCGATACAGAGAAGGATTCAACCTTCTCTAGAAATGCCTAATCAGACTAGGGCGGTAAACCCTAGAATCGAAAAGCTTTTCCACCCAGCACCTTCTGACCCTTTGTATATAAGGGGCCAACTTAAACCAGACTCTCTAGTAATTCCCACTACCTGGAAAAGAGTGGGTAGCCGCTTGGCCTCCTCTGGACAAGGAGAGTAAAAAACTATATACAATGGGAAGAAAAATAGCATCTTCGGCGGCTTATCAGGCACGAATTGCTAATAACTCCACCTTGCTAGCAAGCTATGATTGTACTAAGTGGGATGAGGTCACGGCCCTTGCAGAATCAGCGCCGGAAAAACTCAAATCTAAGCTCTCCCTTGTGGCTGCTGAAGGCAGAGCAATGGCAAGCGTCCTACTCAAGAACAATTTTGATGCAGCAGATAACGCTGGACGTGTTATTGTTTAGGCCACCATCGTCAAACGCCAAGCCTGACCTAGGCAGTCTGGATTCAAATTAGAGACACAGGCTACCCTGCTCAACATGCCTGTCGAGCCTAATGTGTTATTTGAAAAGACAGTTGAGGACACGCTGAAGTCCGCCAAGGACGAATATAAAACACTGAAGTCCCTTGGCCAACTAACTAACACACAAACAAGCCAAAGAGGTGGCAATAATTTCCGCGGTTTCGTGAACAAAATGCACAAAGAGGCACTGGCAATAGTCAAAGCATGGGTTCCTCGTGGAACAATAACCAACAGGCATCCCAGGGTTATCCCAGGGGACAGCGCCGAGGTCGCGGAAAGGGGAGAGGTTCCCCCACCAGAGGTGGAGGAACAACCTCCAAGCAATGACACCCGCTACTAGTCCCCTCCCATGCCTCCCTAGTCGGGGGACAAATTTCACACTTCACCCACGCATGGGAGGGGATAACATCAGAGAAGTGGGTGTTATGGACGGTAGCGGGAGGTTACTGCATAGAACTCCAGGGAATCCCATCAAACCTCCCCCTGCGCCAGAAAAGACTGTCAAGAGAGGAACAACTCAACTTGGTGGAGGAAGTCGAAGCTCTACTCCTCAAGGACGCCATCGAAATTGTGCCGTACCACGAGGTAAACAAGGGTAGTTGTTCCAAAGAAAGACCTGACCATGCACCAGGTATTAGACCTGCGCCCTGCAAACAAATTTGTCAAGCCACAGAAATTCCGCATGACAATGCTACAAGAAGTAATCCCTCTGTTAAAACGGGGGGATTACATGGCAACATTGGATATGAAAGATGCTTATTTTCATATTTCAATGTTCCCAGCTCACAGAAGATTCTTGTGATTCAAAGTAGCAGACCAGCACTACCAGTTCAAAGTGCTACCCTTCGGGATAGCCTCGGCTCCAAGGGTGTTCACCAAGGTACTGGCAGAGGTGGCGGCGCACCGTCGCAGGGAGGCAATCCCAGTGTACCCCTACCTGGACAACTGGCTGATCACGGGAGAATCCTACCATCTTTGCAAGATAAACACGCAAAGAACCATAGACCTTCTCTTCCAATTGGGCTTCTCAATAAATGAGAAAAAGTCAAGTCTGGTACCAAACACATCAAAACAGTTCATAGGAGCTGTGTTAAATACAAATACAGGTTTAGTCTTCCCATCCATGGAAAGAGTACAAAACATGCTTTGGCAAATACCCCAGTATGAAGCCGGTCTCCAGATAAGCGTACGCAAAGCTATGTGTCTGCTAGGCATGAGGGCATCGTGCATTTACCTGGTCCCCCAGGCACCTGCGCATCTGACCAATGCAGGAATGGGTGGCGAAACAATGGTCTCAGGCAAGTGGTCAGCGGGACGATCTAGAGGTTGTTTTGCCTACAATGGTTCAAAACCTATGCTGGTGGTCAAGGGAAAATCTGCTCAAGAGGAAACCCTTCCACGAACCGGAAGCGCTAGCGGTCATCACAACAGACGGATCACTTTCCGGGTGGGGGGCCCACTACCACAGCACACGGCCTGTGATCACAAGTTACTGCACAGAACCACATCAACCTACTAGAGTTATTGGCGATCTTCAAATCGCTGCAAGCTTTCAAGAACCACCTAACAAACCAGTCGGTACAAGTCCTGATGGACAGCACCACCGCTATGTTCTATGTCAACAAACAAGGTGGTACACACTCTCCAAATCTGTTCAAACTGGCTGAGAGAATATGGAGGTGGGCACTCAAACGAGGGATGTCCCTGACCTCTCAACATGTTCAGGGGTACTCGACACTCTAGCAGACTCTCTCGGCAGAGATCCTCTGTCAGAAAAACAGGAGTGGAAACCACACGGACGTTGTAGACCACATCTTCTCTCTATGGGGCTACCCCTCTCTAGACTTGTTTGCTACAAGAGAAAACAAGCAATGCCCTGACTTCGCGTCCAGGTTCCCCCAACCAGACTCCAAGGGGAACGCCCTATGGATGAGCTGGCCAGGGAAATTTGCTTACGCTTTTCCCCCCGGATCCATTAATCAGCAGAATAGTGAACAAGATACAAAGGGATCCGATGACACTCATCCTAGTTGCTCCTATGTGGGCAAGACAACCGTGGCATCCACATCTGCGCAAGCTGGTGATGTGCGATCCCATCAAGCTCCCGTACCAGGTCAACCTGTTGACTCAACACGGGGGGACAAGAATACACCCACAACCTCACTCCTTGAACTTGGCAGCATGGCTCCTGAAGTCATAGAATTTGGATACCTCAATCTTCCACAGCGGTGTATGCATAACCTAAAGGAAGCGGGGAAGCCAAACACCAGACACTGTTATTTCCTCAAGTGGAAGAGATTCGTCATTTGGTGCCAATCTAAACAAATCAACCCAATAGAATGTACTCCATCACACGTTCTAATCTACATGCTACACTTGTTGGATTCAGGGTTGGTCTTTACTTCTTTAAAAGTCCACCTAGCGGCTTTATCAGCCTACACCACCTCTCAAAGTAAAGTCTCATGGTGGAAAGTGCCAGTCATTAAAGCATTCATGGACGGAGTAAAGAGACTTCACCCTCCAATCTCTAATCCCCTGCCAGGTTGGTAGTGCTAGCAAAACTCATGGGCTGTTCCTTCGAGCCTTTGCATCAAGCTACCTTTAAACACATTACCTATAAAACTGCCTTCTTAGTGGTTATTACTTCCATAAGAAGAGTCAGCGAACTCCAAGCCTTGTCAGCGCAGGACCCTTTCTTTATCATCCATAAAGACAAATTGATTTTACGGACTCACCCTAGGTTCTCCCCTAAATTAATTTCCAAGTTCCACTTAAACCAATCAATTGAGCTTCTAGCCTTCTTTCAGAAGCCAACTAGCTCAGCTGAGGTCAAACTCCACACACTAGATGTGAGGAGGGCGGTTCTCTACTACGTAGATAAAACCAAACCGCTTAGGAAGACTGATCATTGTTTGTTTCCATGGCTACATGCAGACAAGGAAAGCGCGTTTCCAAAAGAGCCATCTCCAGGTGGATAATCAAATGTATACAATTATGCTATTCACTGCCTTCTACACCAAGTGCCCACTCCACACGGGGCACTGGGGCTACTTTGGCCTTTATTGCAAACATCCCCTTAGACAGCATTTGCAAAGCAGCTACATGGAGCACAGTTCACACCTTCACTCAGCACTACTGCATTGACACACATTCCAAGACAGATACACAGGTGGGACAAGCGGTTCTAAGAAATCTATTTGCTGCTACTCATTCTCACAACCCACTACCTTCTCATAACACTGCTCGCTGATCTATGTATAGCATGTGATCTAAGCAGATTACACAAGCAACAGAAGGAATGCATTACTCACCATAACCGTATTTCTAGTGCTTAGATTCACATGCGCCCACCCTTCCTCCCCTAATAGAAGGTGCATAGATGTTATATGAGCTTCTACATATATCTGCTTGGATACAACTGTACTTGCATGACAGTCATGCTACCCCATGTCAGAAGAAAAACAATCTGAGGTACCTCGATGCGTGAGGGATCATGGGTACAGCGGACGTCACACTAAGGATAGTATTACTGGCACACCCTGTCGACGTCCCTTTTTCGAATTTAGAAAACAACTCTAATACTCCGCAGCTTCCACTAGATGTCGGCCTATGCATAGCATGTGAATCTAAGCAGATACAAGCACCAGAAATACGATTATGGTGAGTAATGTATTCTTTATGAACCTATATGCTTAACTGTTGTATATATGTGTCCTAATGTTTGTTCACAGATTGTCTTAAACACAGAGAGTTAAATTCACATAGGTATGTTTGCTCCATCAGTTGGCTTGGGTAGCCAAATGTAGCTTCTGGCAGATGTTGGTTTCAAGCTAACAAGGATCTTCTAGGTAGCAATCAGGAGCTAAATGGCTCCCAGCTCCCCTCAATTTCGAACACTAGATAAGAGTCGGTGAGCACGGGAAATTTTACAAAGGTTTTGGATTACAATGATGGAAAGTTTGTTGGGGGAATGGGGCCGTAGTCCCGCGTCCAAATGCATGATTTCAGTGACTGTACTCTAAGCGATGTTTAATGAAAAGTCCTATCAAATTTGATTTTAAAATAAATGAAGATGGCCACATAGCTGCCGAGCTCCGGTCCCCGGCATAAATCCTGTTGAAAATACTGTACTAGGCTGAATAGAACCATTTCGACCGTAGAGGAAGACAGCGGTCCAAGAGTGCTCCGATGCGGTGGCGAGTGGTGTTGGTAAATGTCACAGGAAGGTGAGTTCCTAATTTTTTGCTCCGTGCGGCCTGGCTAGATGAAGTGCTGCAGCACCAGATGCAAGCGGGCCATCTATGCATGACCGAGATCAGCCTGGTCTCCCGCTCAGACACCGAATACCCTGCTCCGCTGGGACAGCAGGCTCGAGCCGGCCCCTTGTGCTTCATGGCTGGAGTGCTGTATCATGATCCTGGAAGTAACAGAGCCTGTGAGGCGGAGACTGTCAGATCTGAGGGCCCAGGGGAGCGTGGGCGGCTCGGAACAGAGTTAGTGCTAGGGTACTGCGCCGGTGTGTGCTCTGACCCAAGTGGCAGCTGAGAGACCCACTTTGGACCTGGCACTGTCAGAACTGCTTTGGACCTGCTGGCAGACATAATTTGCAGGGAAGAATTAAATATTGGTAGCAGTACGGGGGAACACGGTACTGAACCGCACAACCAGTGTTAGCAGCGCAGAATGCCAGATAGGAATGTGAAATCCTGAGGGCGCACTGGTGAGGACTGCACTGCTACTAAGACATTCAAGTGTTAAATGCGTGGGAGAGCCACACTGAGGAGCGTTGAGAGAGTGAGGTAGCAACCACCTAGAAATCCTTTTTATACACCTCTGGTTGCAGGCATGAATGCACACGGTAGAGTTGGTTTGCAACTGGACGGATGGAGTGGGCGTGGAGTGATTCTCAATCATGACAAAAGGAGCTGGGAAGAAACGTGGGCCCATGCATTCCTACACACACACTCCAGCGAAAGACGCTATGGCAGAACCTGGTACGCAGAGCCCTGTAGTAGGTGGCCCAATATCTACGGTGCACATGGAGCCCTTCATGACCTCGATGCAGAGTGGATTTGCATCTGTAAATATGAAGCTGGCTGCCATAATGTCCTACATAAACTCGTTACGCAATAAATTAGACAAGGAGAGTGGTCGTACTACTGATGCTGAGACCCGAATTGGCGAGCTGGATGACAAGGTGGAATGACATGAGTGCTAGCTGGTGGAGGTAAAGAAGGCATTGGAGACAGTGCATGCAAAGTGTGAGGACCTCAAATCCAGGTTGCGACGAAACAGTACACTCCTAGTTGGGGTGCCAGAAAAAGCGGCCAGTGGCCCCATGGAAAAGTTAATTGAGGATCTGCCGAAATTTCTGATGGGTGAAGACCAATTCTCTACACATTTCTTATTGGTGAGGGCCCACTGTGCATTGATCCCCGTCCCGAAACCTGGTGCACTGCCGTGCACGATAATTACTAGATTAATGAACTACAGGGCCAGAGATCGAATTTTGCAGTTAGCCAGGGAGCGGGGAACATGACATTTTGAATCAAACAGACTTTTCATATATCCCGACTTTTCGGCTGGTGTCCATACAGCAAGAAGATTATGATCCAGTCAAGCGTCTCCAACTTGAACGTCAAGTACAGTATGCAGTGCTGTTCCCATATGCAATGCTGTTCCCATCCAAACTCTGGATACAGCTTGGAAGTCGCACACGTTTTTTCGAAGAATCCTGGAGATCCCAAGACCTTTATTGCAGCCTCGGCCCAGCCCCCGTCGAGTGGTGATGCGGGAAGTTGAGGATCTTGGCGTGGTTCACCAATGGGCCTGTCGGACTCAGTCGAATGAAAGGGTTGGTGTTAAACACTGCTGTAACCTATTAATGCTGTGACTAATCCTTTGACCCTTCCCATGGGCCAAGGACGGTGCAGCCACAGTCCAGTAGTCCTCCTGGGGGTGTTACATCGTGGGGGATTCAAATAGGGAGGGGAACCCCTTCATGAGATGAGGGACGACCTGTTAGGGAGAGCGCGGTATCCATCCACCCCTTTTCAACCACCCTCACCCTTTTACCCTATGCAGGGTAACATAGTCGCACATACCTCCATCTTTGTGTGCAAGGTAGACCATTCCACCGCACTGCCTTATACTGAGACAAGGAAGAGTATGGACTACCCATGTGAACCCTCTAACAGAACTGGGACGAAGAAGAACGCCAGTAACCCAGTAGAGAATGTTTTTACTGAGACCAAGAAGAAGCGCAGAGTGCAGAAGAGCACCCTGTGGAACCAACAGGAGCGTACTGGTCAATATGGACATTCGAATGGATTGTGTCCGCCAACGTATTCTACATCTTTGACATGTAATGTCCACAGCTGTGTACTTCGGAAACTTTTTTCGGCAGAGGGCATCCTGCGTCGATGGCGTCTGGTTGATGTCCCTCGAAGGCCACCGTCGAGGGTGACATCACCGGATGTTATAAATAGGACGCACAGCGCCCGTAGCCTCAGTTCCGTTTTTTCCGCAAACATGTTTGCTTCTTGAGACTCGGCGCGCCTCATGAATATGTCTTCTTCTTTGAGCCCTCCAACTCCGCGGTCTGGCTTCAAGACTTGCCGGGACCACAAGTCCAAAATGTCGATTACCGACCCGCATCGCATTTGTTTGTGGTGCTTGGGCGAGAGTCACGACAACGACGACTGTTCCAAATGCCAGTCACTGACTGCTAAGGCCTTGCGGGAGTGTAAGGGGAAGCTTCAGGTAGGTAGGGGTTCTAAACTCAGTAAGTCCCATAAATCTAAGTCCAAGGGGATATCCACCGACGATTCGAGGGGCGAGTCTCCGCGTCGGGAGGAGTCCCGGGGATCTCGGCCCCGGAGTGGCTCCTGCCATTCGTCGTCCTTGTCTCGGCATTCTAGGAAGTGCCGTCACTGGTCGTCTTCCCCGTCGTCCTCGGAGGATGGAGCCGCAAGGAAAATGGATTGTCCAACTAAGTCCTCGACTCCGCAGGAATGGGCTGCCTTTAGAGAGCAGATGTTAGCGATTTTTCAGTCGCAGGGCACAGTTCCGTCCGCTCCTTCTGATAAAGCCGGCAATGAACGGTCTCGTACCGTGGCTCACACGCATTCGGGCACGGGTCCTCGACGCAACTCATCGGGAACCTTCAAGGTCCCGTTCGGACAAGGCTCAGGATAGTTGCAAGAGAAGTGCTTCTGGGTCTCGGTCCTCGTCTCCAGCGAGACCTGCAGAAACCTGGTAAGGGCTGAAGGTCGGCATCGACTCCGTCGGATACCGACGTCGAAGCTTTGCCTTTCTTTCTCAGTAGTAACCAATCACTGGTGTCTGGGTCATACTGCCCCCAGCCAATGACTGCCCTCTCCCTAAGCCCCGCCTCTGGCAGCCATCTTCAGATTTTTACTGCACGCTCAAGTGTTGGGAGTCCTTGTGTTTAGCTCTCAAGCTTTTGCTGCGTTTTCACGCTTTTTCAAAGAGAATTTCTTATTTTTCGGTCAAATAGAGCCTCGACCTCCACCGTCTCTACATCCGATTAACGGGGACCCGTGTCAGATTTTTCTACGCCCCTCAAGGGAGAAGATTTCGTCGAGTTGCGCTTCTTGGAGGATTCCAGAAGTTTCTGCGGCCTACCCGAACATGGCCCAGGAGAAAGGAAGCTCGACGCCCGGAAAGCTGTTCAGGGTTTGCCCTGGATGCCAGCTGCAGAACATGTTCAAGTAGGACGAGCACTCGAAATGTCTCTACTGCCTTCATGAGGACAAAACGCACGTGGAGAAGACTGTGTGTTTTGAAGGAACATGTCGGAACGTACCATCAGGGACCGACACCTTCGTCTCTCCAACTGGCTGGAAGGAAAGAGCCCGTCAGGTGAGAAGAAGAAGAAGAAAAAGTCCGAGCGGTCTTCTAAGTCCTGTGAGGGCGCCCCGGCGACGGGGGCCCAACAGAAGGCAAAGCACTGCGAGTCTGCGGGCACCGGGAGCGCCGAACGGTCGGGCTCTTCGGCTGCCAGGCAGGGCGTGCCTTCCCCGGCACCATCAACCACGAGCCAACGCTCTGGTTCGGGGAAGAGGAAATCCGAGAACCCGGGTAAGCTTCTGGAGAGGCCCGGTCGATCTCGAAGGATTCAGCCGAGGGGGAGCGAGGCGGTGACCCTCCCCCCAAGATGAAGGCCTCAAGCACGCCCAAGGTGGTGAAGGCCTTGATTCACCCGACCAAGGCCTCTATCGAGGAAGTCGCGGCGGCCCTGGCGCAGCCTGTGGAGGCTACACCAGTGGAGGCGACCTCGGGGCCCAGAGTCTCCCTGCCTCCGCGGAGGGAAGCCTCTTTCAAACCCATCGTAAAGACCCCCCGTGAAGACCCCGGCGGAAAAAGAGCGGGGGGGCGGTGGCCATTGTGGACACGGACACAGCATCCGAGGTGGAGCTGGTTGAAGTCTTAGAGGGCCTCGACAAGGCCCGTCCGCACGGGAGAGATCCCGACAAAGGTGACGACAAGAGAGACGGCGGCACCAGCGATGGTCCTAATCACCCGTCGCTTCCGGAGCCGCAGGATAACTCGGCGGCCATTTTGTTGGTGATACAATCCTTATGTTCGGAGATTGCCCTTACCACCGATGGAGGATCCGGAACCAGGCTCGACGGAGGAGCCAGAGCTGGAGCCCGGCCCTGCGGGAAGCCCCCCGAAAAAGAGAAGAAGGATCCATCCAGCCCCACCTTTTCAGCCCTCGTGGCCTGCTCAGCCTTTACCCCCGTCCCCCGTCCCTGGGGATAGTACGGGAACGGACACGGCCATGACGGGTACCGACAACAACGACAGCGGTGACGACGGGACGGAGCTCCCATCGCCCCCAGCCCGGGCCTCCCCGCCCGACGAGGTCAGATCTTTCCATGCAATGATCGCCAGGGCATCCAAGCTTTTTCAGCTCTGCCCCGAAGAGAAGGAAGGTTTCCTTTACCAACGGCGCGAGGCCAAGAGGAAGACAGTTCTCGCCGTGCCTCTACTGGATGACATCTGGGACGAGGGTCTCACCCTTCTCAAGAACCCGTCTACGACGCCTGCCAAGAGGGATCGGTACGAGTAGAAGTACCAGGTCCCCGACGTGGCCTCTTTGTGCCTTAGGGCACAACCAACCCCTGACTTGGTCGTCTCAGCGGCGGCCAAGAAGAAAGCGGGGGGGCATCGGCCTCAACGTCAACTTCCCTGCCGGACGGCGAAGGAAAGAAGCTGGACGCAATGGGACGACGAGTTAACTCATCGGCGGCAACAACGATTAAGGCGGCCAAAGCCCTCGCGATCGTGGCCCGCTACGACAGGGAGTTATGGTACAAGATCGCCCCCCGTTGGTTTTCCTACCGTATGACAAGAGGGCTGAGGCCCTGGAGATCTTGCAAGAAGGCGAAGTGGCGTTGGACCACGCCATTACGGTGGCAACGGACATTGCCGACACCGGTTTCCGCCAGCTAGGCAACAGCGTTTGCCTTAGACGACGAGGGTGGCTCAAGGCAACGGATTTCCGCCAGGACGTACAAGCCAAGGTTTTGGACATGCCGTTCGGGAACAATCTGTTTGGGAAAACAGTGGATGAGTCCCTACAAGCCATCAAGGCGGACAAAGAGACAGCTAAGGCCCTAGGCGTTCTCCGGCAACGAAGGCCGTCCTTTCGGAGCACCGGAGGCAAGCAGGGTGCCTCCAAGGGATTCGGCGGTGGCTCCTCTACTTACGCCAAGGGGCCCGCTCCTCGTCGCAGGAAGCCTATAGAGGACGAGGCAAGTCGGGTGGACTCCGCCGTCGTCGCCAGGGAACCCAAGGCATCAAGGCGTCTTCCAAGCAAGATTGTTGGGTCCCCACCAAAGCACCCCGGCAGGAGGCCGGCTGGCAAAGTTAGTGAGCGTGTGGGAGTCCATCTCCACCGACCGTTGGGTGCTGGACGCACTGGCCCAGGGGCACGCCCTTGAATTTATAAAAAAGTGCCCCCGCATCTCACCCGTGGCCAGGAAGGAAATTCACGTCCCTCAACTGCTATTGGAGGTAAGGGCGATGCTCAAAAAAGGTGCCATCGAGCTTGTCCCGAAGAGGCTCCGGGGCTCCGGAGTATACTCAAGGTACTTCCTCATGAAAAAGAAGACGGGAGGATGGTGCCCCATCCTGGATCTGCGACGACTGAACAAGTACATTAAGGCACAGAAGTTCCGGATGGTCACCCTCCAGCACGTGCTGGAACAGCTGGAGGAGGGCGATTTCCTGTCGTCGTTGGATTTGGAGGATGCATACTTCCACATCCCCATTCTAAAAGGACACCGAAAGTTCCTCAGGTTCGTGGTCCAAGGACGGCACTACCAGTTCAAGGCCCTCCCGTTCGGATTGAAGTCGGCGCCCAGGGTGTTCACCAAGTGCCTCGCACTGGTGGCGGCACGGCTGCGCCTGCAGGAGATCCACGTCTACCCCTATTTGGACGACTGGCTCATCCGAGCAAGTACAAGGGAGCTTGCCGTAGATCACACAGCGAAGACCGTCCAGCTGCTCACGGACCTGGGATTCGAAGGGATTGTGTCCTCCGACGTATTCCTTATCTTGATAGATCATCTCCAGCTTGCTGGCCTCAGATTTTTTTTTTCAGTAGAGGGCGCTACGTGTCGACGTCCCTTGAGCCGATGTCCCTCGACAGCCTCCGTATCGGCACCAATGTCATCATGCGTATAAATAGACCCGCGCAGCGTCCGTTGCTCAGTTCTGTTTTTTCGCGCTTCGTGGGCCTCGGAATCACGTTGCTCAGTTCGTTAGTCAGAGAATATATTCTTCATTATTCCTCGAGAATAAACCAACTCTTACTCGATGGCTTCCTCACCTGAACCGACGACTCCACGGTCCGGCTTCAAAAACTGTCGAGACTGTGGAAAGAAAATGTCATTGACAGATCCTCACAGGACCTGTTTGTGGTGCTTGGGATCGGAGCACCAATGTTCGGAGTGCGAGGACTGCATGTCCATGACGGCGAAAGCCTTGAAGGAGTGTAAGGGGAAGCTTGAGAGCGGTAAGGCAGCTAAAACTCCTTCGAAGGTTTCCTCGGCAGAGTCGAGACATTCGTCTCCTCACCGACACAGGAAACATTCTCGTTCTAGGTCTCGAAGCAGTTCCCACCACTCTTTGAGATCCAAGCATTCAAGTAAGAGACGTCGAAGATCCCCTTCCTCGTTGTCTTCTTCTGTTTCTCCGGAAAGAGTCACCTGCCCCACAAAACATAGCTCTCAGGCTGAGTGGGAGGAATTCCGTAAAAGAATGCCTAGCGTCTTCGAGAAAGCGGCCTCAACCCCCTCGAAGACAGCTGAGGGTGACGCCCTGGGTGAAAGACCCGAAAAATCTAAACGCTGCGAGTCGTTGCACCCGGCGAAAGAAACTACTCGAGAGCGCCACGAACCCTCGAGGAAAGGCACTGTGCCATCGACGCCAGTGTCGAAGGTCCCTTCGACGCATAAATCTGCGTCATCGACGCCATTGTCGAAGAGCTCATCGACGCATAGGTCGATCGAATCGACGCTGTCTTCGATGCCGAAAAGAGCAAACCCACGGCCGTCACTACCTCACAGCCAGTGGTCATACCCAGAGCCTCTAACATGACTTTGAGGTCATCGACAACCTCGAGTAGGATCCCGATCCTCTCGAGTTCTTCGAGGCCACTTCCAATCTTCTTGACGCCTTTTTCGGTGTTTTCGAAGCCTTTAACGTCCGCGTCGACGATGTTGACGTTTTCCCAACCGATTATGACAAATTTAGCCCCTTCTGCTCTGGAAATGGGATTTAAGCCATTTCCAAGATCTGATCATTTCAGACCTTTGTCTTCAATCTATGAGGAAGGGGAGGATTCAGATTAAGAAAGACTCTTTGGGTTGCAGAGATCTGCAACACCAGAACCAGAGGAATTTACCTCTGAAGAAAATAGGTTGAAGGACCTTAGAGAATCCTTACATGAGGCAAGTGGGTTAGATACTTCCCAGAAATAGAATTTGCCAGACCCAGGGGAACATGCTGAGACCCCTTACAGAATTTTAATGGCAAGAATGATAGAATTTATGGGTTGGTCTACACCTTCACCTGCATTCCAACAGGATGACCTTACAGACATCTTAGTTAAAGGCCCACAGGAGGATCCTCTGGTTCAATTTCACGCTGCATTACAAAGAAAAATATTGGCTAACTGGGAAACTCCTGAGGTTATCCCGGCGGTTAACAAGAAGTTATCAGCCAAATACAGGGTATCTACTACTGACCCTGAATTTTTGTCTAAACATCCAACTCCAGAGAGTATGATTGTCCAAGCAGCAACTGCATCAGGCAGTAGATTGGCATACCCTACTGTTCCACAGGACAGGAATGATAAAAGATACGACTCTATGGCGAAGAACGTTTTTTCTGCATGTAGCATGGCGTTGAAATCTATTAACGCTACTTGTAAGCTCGCAAGGTTCAGCCATACACTTTGGGAGTGTGCTTCATCAGCGGCTGACTGCCTCCCAGAGGGAGAAAAAAGGGAAGCGTTTCTAAACATCATTAAGGATGGTAAAGACGCAATGCGCGAAACCCTTCAAACTGGCATTGATTCAACTGACAGCATCAGTAGGGCCATGTCGGCAAGTACTACAACACGCAGATTTGCCTGGTTGCGAAAGTCTGGGTTTGCTCCAGATGTACAAGCCAGACTTTTAAATATGCCCTTTGACGGCTCTTCTTTGTTTGGTAAGAAGGCGGATGACAGCCTAGAAAAGTTACAGACATCCAAAGCAGCAGCAAAATCCCTGGGTGCTGCAATTCTTCAAACGCCATATCGCCCCTCAGGAACCTTGTGGAGGGGTAAGTCCTTTCGCTTTTATTCCGCATTCGGAAAAGGCAGAGGACAGTCGGTTCAAAGAGGTCAAAAAAGATTCAGCCGAGGTGGACGGGGTAAAAATACAAAAGCCGCAGCAGCAGGTACCTCTTTACCCTCGGCACTCTCCTCACAAGACACCAGTTGGGAGCAGGCTAACTCAACATCTGACGGAATGGCAGGCTATTACGTCAGATGCTTGGGCATTGGAGACAGTTGCCCAAGGTTACTGCCTGCCTTTTCTATGCATTCCTCAGTCATCCACCGGGGAACAGCTCTCGGAAAGTTCCAGATCCGCTCCTCCTGCAGGAAATTGTAGACCTGCTGGAGAAAGGTGCCATAGAACCAGTACCTGTAGCGGAGAGGAACAAGGGCTGGTACTCCCCCTACTTCCCAATACTGAAGAAGGATGGAGGACTGAGACCTATCTTTTGTCTTACGAGAATTGAACAAGTTCCTCAGGAAGGACAAGTTCAAGCTGGTAACTCTTTCTCAGATCCTTCAGGCCCTCCAGCTTCATGACTGGCTGGTATCTCTGGACCTTCAGGATGCTTATTTCCATGTGCCAATCCATCTCAAACACAGGAAATATCTGAGGTTCGCAATTGGCGGCTCTCATTATCAATTTTGAGTTCTGCCATTTGGGCTGACCTCCGCCCCAAGGGTCTTCACCATGCTAATGTCGGTAGTGGCTGCAAGTCTAAGGAGGGAAGGGATTCACGTCTACCCCTACCTGGACGATTGGTTGATCAGAGCTGTATTTCCGGAACAAGCTCAGATCCAGCTAGATTATGTCTGCCACTTCCTTCACAAACTGGGCTTCTCCCTCAATTTAAAGAAGTCACAGATGATACCATCATAGAGACTCCAGTTCATTGGAGCGGTCCTGGGCACTTCCCTGGGAGAAGCCTCGCCACCAGAGGTGAGGGCTCAAGATATTCTGCATTTGGTCACCAAGTTTCAAAATGCCCAATGTCTCCCAGCCTTCGACTTTTTGAGGTTGCTAGGCCTCATGGCATCCTGCATCTCCCTTGTGCCAGAGGCTCGCCTGAGAATGAGATCTCTTCAGTGTGCACTGAGAACTCAGTGGTCGCAATTCTCAGGGAGAATGACAGACCTCCTTCAGGTTCCGGACAAGGTGGCTCGAGACCTTCAATGGTGGGCCTGCCAGGAGAACATCTTGAAAGGAGAACTGTTTTGGCAAGCATGGCCGGAGATAACAGTAGTCACAGATGCCTCACTCACGGGGTGGGGAGCCCATACCAACGACTTGACCATCAGCGGTCGATGGTCTCCTTCGGAGTCCAGACTACATATCAACCTGTTAGAGTTGAGAGCAATCAGACTAGCGCTGAAGGCTTTTCTGCCATCTGTACAGGGGAAAGATGTCCTGATAATGACGGACAACACAGTGGCATGCACTACCTCAACAAAAGAGGAGGCGTAGGATCACTGCCTCTGTGCAGAGAGGCGATGCAGCTCTGGTTTTGGGCAATCCAAGAAGGAATCGCTCTATCGGCAGTTCACTTAACCGGAGAGAAAAACTTGACAGGCAGAGTACGGTCTCCCACGAGTGGGAACTAGCTCAGGAAGTCCTTAAACAGATCTTCACCCTTTGGGGAACCCCTCAAGTGGATCTGTTCGCCACCAGCATCAACAGGAAGTGCGATCAGTTTTGTTCAAGGGAATTTCCCCCGAGAGGAGCTCTAGGGGACGCGTACGTAGTGGACTGGGAGTTTCCACTTCTATACGCATTTCCTCCAGTCCCTGTCGTTCCTCAAATGATCAGGAGGTTGAGAAGGTTCCAGAAAACCATTATCCTAATTGCCCCGGACTGGGCCAGGAGAACGCGGTACCCGGACCTTCTGGACATGTATATCTGCCCTCCAATTAGTCTTCCACTCAAGGAGAATCTTCTCTCGCAGAAGGGAGGTCAGGTTCTCCATCCAGACATCAGAACCCTCAACCTTCATGCTTGGTATCTGAAAGGTTATATTCAACCGCAAATATATTCCTATGGGATTTTCCCATTGTTCGAGGCTACCACTTTTTAAAATAGCCTCAAACATACCGCCGGTTTATTGAATTAATATAAATTCACTGGTTGGTATTTTTTGCCGAAACTTGGTTCCAAAATGCGTTTGTGTTCGCTTCTGTGACTCCAACCCAAGTCGAGCCCTTTGTTCCACTTTTTGGCAGGCTTCTCCACAGAAGCCTCCAAAAGTGGCGCCACTCTGTCTGGGTACCACAGGGGGTGCGGGAGGGTGTTTAGGCACCCTGGCCTGAGTTTCCTCGGCAACTCAAGTCGCACTCTTGTGTGATTGGCCCAAGTGGTGAGCCGCCCGGCTCACCACTTAGCATGTTTGAGTGACAGCTAGGCTGAATGAATGGGAGTTTTCTGCATAAAAGCAGGGCTTTGGGGACTGGAACTTCAGAAGTCACAACAGGACCTAAAGAATCCGAGGAGGGAGAAGCCGAGCTGACCTGCAATGACGACACCACCGGTGGAGCCCTGCTGAACCGTCTCACCACTTTTCCCGACGACAGAGATCTCCAGCCCGGAGAGTCTTCTTCCTTTGACTGGTGGGGATAACCAGTTTGCCCGTCTTTTCGCCTTCCTGGACCATCTCGTGGCCGCCTTGCCCGTGCCAAGCACCCCGGCAACCGGAATACCACGGTTTACCACTACTGCAAAGAAAAGGGTGGTACCTTGTAACCAGGAAACTCTGGTGCTGGTTTACTTCCCTGGCAGTGCAGCGACCTTCAGCTTTCCTCCACATCGAGACCACCTCTTCCTCTGGACGAAACACCGACTTGCACCCGCTGCCCGGAACAACTGCCCCCGCTGGAGCGTTCTTCCCACTTTCAGGTACTGTGTCCCGCCTGGCCTCCCTTGCGACAGATCGTTCGGGGTGACAGTAAATCCTCGACTTTCTAACCTGGGTTAGCCTGGGGCCTGTTAACTAACTTTTCCTGACTTGATCTCAAGCTTGTGTGAACTATTTACAAAGACTCTTTGGGCATAACCCCACTGTGTGATCCTGGACACATTTCGCTTGCTCTCTCTAAGAGTGGGCCTGGCATTTGAACTTCCTTGCTCTCCAGTAGACTTTGCCTAACCTGCCTCACTGTGGTTCCTTGAAAAGTATTGAAATTTGTGTGCTTTCATAACTCTGCCTTTTTCCCTCCCTTTTTAATAACATTAGAGTGCCATCTTATGTTAAGCGCTCACCTCTGTCTGAAAATAAGTGGTGTTTCTGATGCTTGTTAATCTGCTTAGAATCACATGATGTGCATGTGGTCCGACATCCAGTGGTAACCGCAGAGTATTGCATCTTGTCTTTCGGAGGACCGAAAGGGGACGTCGGCATAGGCGTGTCTGAAACACTATCCCTATCGTGACGTGTGTAGTACCCAAAATCACTCATGCGCCGAGATCCCTCAGATTGTTTTTTTCCGCCCAGATAACTGGTCGCCCTATAGCGGAGCTCTTCATGAGACATTCTTTATCTTACCGAATTGTCGGTTTAATCCCTGTTAAATCACTTCGCCTATCAAGAAAATCTTCGACGAAGACTACGGGGGTACCGTCTACGGCTGTGGATTCCGGCACCTAAGATCCGGCGTTCGGACCTCCACGGGGTCGGGCCTTCTGGCCAGCCTACACAGTAGGGAGAGTGGGCTTGGGGTTTGCCGTACTGCTATGATGTCTTTCCTCTTTTCCACTTCTTTCCTTTTTGGTCTGGACCCCTTCCCTTCTGCTATGGAAAGGAATCCATTTAGATTCTGCCCTCTGTGAAGGGTCAGATATCTGTGGAAAGACGAGCACACTTTGTGTACGCTTGTCTCCCCCTAGAGCACTAAAGTGGTGTTCGGCGTTAAACTCCTAAACCCAATCCCTTAAGGAGCACCGGTTGAAGCGGTGGGCCGCGTACGGTATGTCATGCGTGGAGCCTCCCTCCCCTGCCGCGACACCAGCCGAGAGTGACGGGGGTACATCGGATGACCAAACGTCCAACGCGGACGTTGTAGACCTTGAGACGGACGATTCTAGAGCCGCCACGCCCATCCCCGACCCTTCCAGGCTCGACTCCGGTCTTGCTACAGGGACCACACCCGGTGACAGGGGCGTACAATCGCACCGCACAAAACACAAAACCCAAGCGCCCTCCTTGACGACCTCGTCGAAGAAGGCGTAAGCGCCATCGGATCGATTTGATCCAAAGCCTTCCCCGCATCCGCAGCAGCGCATGACGACTGGGCTTAATAAACATAACAAAGGCGCTACTCCCCAAACTACACACGCCAAAGTTTCTGAACAAGAAACTTCGACGAGTTTCGAGGTTTCCAAGGCCCGTGTAGGCCCGAAAACTACGAGTAGGCCTCTAACTACGAGTAGGCCTCTACCCGAGAAGCCATCATCGGAGGCTTTGTCCCCCGAAGATTCAGTAACCATCAGTAAGAGTATCCATAGGATTACTACGGCGGTGGGCCTAGTACCGGTCTCACCCACAGTTATGGGCCAATCCGCCGAAAGGTTTTCCGCGGTTTTGGAAGACGATCCTGAGGACTCTTACGAAGAGAGCCAGGTACCCCTCTCAAGCACCCTTAGGAGATCCTCTGAACGCCGTAGGGCAGAGGACCCTGTTCCTGCTCAGCTGGGTCCATTTGGGTCATCCAAGTGGACTACGGAACAATTTGAGGGGTATATGGATCGGCTGAAGCAGGTTTTCGGGGCTTCTGATCAACCTCTGCCGAAAAAAGCTTGGGTAGACCCTAACCCTCACACACGAGTTGCCCAACACCTAGATGTTCAACACTATGTTGATTATTAAGAAGATGTCCTGAAGGACACGTATAGAGACATCTATACAGAAGAAGAGGAGACTTCTTTTCTGGACAATTAAGGGGAAGATCAAGGCGCAACGGACAACTAGGAGGACCCCCAGCAGTACGATCACAATTATGATATCGTTTGCCTCGACTCTTCCCCATCCACACCGGTTCGGCAAGTTCCCCCGGTGGATGATCAAATGGCTTTCAACAACACGGTGAAAAAAGCAGCGGAATTCTTTAAAATAGCCACGCTTGAGGCATTGCCTGAACAGGATTTTGCGGAAAACATTATTAATGACAAGCCTCCGGCAAGCCCGTCTATTCCTCTCTTGAGCTCTGTGAAGAGACGGCTGGCCTCTTCTTTACTCACACCCGCTCAGACTGGGGCTGTGAATCCAAGGGTCGAAAAACTCTTTCGGCCCTCCCCCACCGACCCGCTTTATATCAAAGGACACGCAATCCCGGACTCACTGGTGGTGACCAACACTCGCAAGAGAGCAGGGGTTCCCCTTGCCACGGGAGAGTCACCCCCGGACAATCAGTCCAAAAGGTTGTATGCCTTAGGCAAACGGGTCACGTCGGCGGCTGCTTATACCATCCGGATTGCCAATAACACAACGTTACTGGCAAGCTACGTTGACGCCCAATTGAACCTACTCCAGGAAGGCCTCCAGGAGGTTCCAGAACCAACCAGAGCCAAGCTTCTCGCCATTGTCTCTGAGGGCAAACTTGCCAATCAAAATGTTGTAAAGAATAACCTGGACTCCGCAGAGACAGCAGGCAGGTCTCTCGCACAGGGTACTCTCCTAAAGAGACACGCGTGGCTGCGCACGTCGGGTTTCAGGCCTGAGACCCAGGCATCCATCATCAATAAACCCATTAAGAGGCCAACCTCTTCGGGACGGCGGTAGACGATGCGTTGGAGACAGCCAAGAAGGAGCATGAGACTATTAAGTCGCTGCACCAGATTTCCCAAAAACCCTCTTCACAGAGGGGCAGCAATTCTCGGCGGTCCTTTCGAGGACAAGACCACGCCGCTCAAAATAATTTCGGCACGGGCAACTTCAACGCAAGTCAACCGGCTGCAAACCCCACTTACTACCCCCAGAAGGGTCAGAAGCGCGGAAAGAATAGAGGCAGAGGCTCCAATTCCAGAGGTGCGTCAACCTCGGGTCAGAAATGACCACCAAGTTCAGGTCCCCTCCCATGTCTCCCCGGTCGGGGGGCGATTAACATCTTTCCTTAAGGCATGAGAGGGGATAACTTCAGACCAGTGGGTATTAAAGATGGTCGCCCACGGATATTGCGTGGAATTCGCACGACCCCCACAGTTCAGAACGCCGAAACATCGACGCCTTTCACCAGAACATCTGCAGATCCTGGTCCAAGAGGTGGAGGCGCTGCTGGGAAAGGACGCCATAGAAGCCGTCCCGATTCTTCAGGTAAACGAGGGTATTTATTCAATATACTTCCTTGTACCCATGCGTCCTGTTCTAGACCTGTGCCCAGCGAACAAGTTCATAAAGCCCCAGAGGTTTCGCATGGTAACACTTCAAGAGGTGATCTCATTGCTAAAACAAGGGGACTTCATGACAACATTGGATATGAAAGATGCATACTTTCATATTTCAATGCTGCCAGCGCACAGAAAATTCCTAAGGTTCGTGATTAAGGACAAACACTACCAGTTCAAGGTACTCCCCTTCGGCATAGCCTCAGCGCCACAGGTGTTTACCAAGGTCCTGGCAGTGGCAGCAGCACACCTGCGCAGACTTTCAGTTCCAGTTTACCCTTACCTCGACGATTGGCTCATCACAGGGGACTCGTTCGACGTTTGTTTTTCGAACACCCAAAAGACAGTAGACCTACTGTTCAGCCTGGGATTTTCTATCAACGAAAAGAAATCCAGTTTAGTCCCCAGCCAAGTAAAACAGTTCCTGGGGGCTCTAATTCGCACGGAAGACGGTCTAGTATTCCCTTCCAGCGAGAGGGTTCAGAACATGCTCTCTCAAGTTCCTCAGTATGTAGCCAGTCAAGAGGTGACGGTACGCAAAGCTATGCGTTTGCTAGGGATGATGGCGTCATGCATATACTTGGTCCCCCACGCGCGGCTGCGCATGCGTCCCATGCAAGAGTGGCTCAGCAGCCAGTGGTGTCAGGCCAGCGGACAATGGGAAGATCTGTTAGTTGTCTCGCCAGCCCTCGTTCTCTCTCTGCAGTGGTGGTCGAGGGAGAACCTCTTGAAGGGGAAAACCTTCACCACCCCTGCAGTGGAAGCCACTCTCACGACAGACGCATCTCTCACAGGGTGGGGGGCTCACCTGCTTCAACACAGCGCACGGAGCGTGGTCCCCTCAGGTAGCATCCAACCATATAAACCTACTGGAGCTACTAGCAGTGTTCAAAGCATTGAAAGCCTTCCAGGAGCAACTGCAAGGGAATGCAGTGCTGGTCCTAACCAACAGCACAACAGCAATGTATTATCTGAACAAGCAGGGGGGCACTCACTCTCCAGGGCTATCCAAGCTGTCCCAAAACATCTGGATATGGGCTCTCAAACACAAGATGTTCCTGATATCCCAACATGTTCCAGGGGAACTCACTCTTCTGGCAGACGTACTCGGCAGAGATTTTCCTCTGCCAGAAGAATACGAATGGCGTCTGCAAAAAGACATAGTATCCAACGTCTTCGCAGAATGGGGGTTTCCAGAGATCGACCTATTCGCTACTCAGGAGAACGCCCAATGGCCAGATTACGCCTCCAAATTCCCCCAGAACCGATCCAAGGGGAACGGTCTCTGGATAACTTTTCCCCCGACTCCCCTTCTGAACAAGATAGTGCACAAGATGCACCAGGAACCAGTCACCATGATTCTGGTGGCTCCCATGTGGGCCCGCCAACCCTGGTTCGCGCACTTGATGGAATTGTCCCTCTCCCCACCAGTCAAGCTGCCCTGCCCGTACAACTTGTTGTCTCAGGACAGGGGGGAGACTCTGCACCCATGCCCACAAACTCTGAACTTAGCAGCCTGGCTCCTGAAGTCATAGAGTTTGGACATCTGCAACTCCCTCAAAGATGCATGGACATACTGAGGGAAGCAAGAAAACCTAACACACGTTATTGCTATGCCAACAAATGGAAACGTTTTGTCATTTGGTGCAGTTCCAAAGGCGTCAATCCCACCGATTGCTCGCCTTCACACATTGTGTTATATCTATTTTAATATATTTTTATTTTATATATATAAACCACACGACATTACAACTTGAACATAGATCAACACGTTTAACAACAAACAACACTGCAATCCCCATCCCTCCCCCCTATGAGCCTGTATGGTGTTCGCCATTGATATCCGCTGTGGGCGAGGGGGGGTCATCACTCTCAGATTCAATTGAAGCCGACCCCGTTCCAAACAGTTCAGCTATCAACAGTTTCCATGCCGCAAGAGAGCACATTTCCTCCTCCTCCCCTGCGATACTGGCATCTTGCCACACAGCCGTCTCGGCCTCCGCCCATTTTTGGAGATCCCTCCACCAGACCTCAGTTCGTGGCTTATGACAATCCTTCCAACCCATGGCAATCCTACGTTTAGCAAGCACATAAGCCAGATCTTTCAATTTATCGACATGTCTAAGTTTACGCGCTCTGGGATATCCCCCCAGTAAGCAGGCCCAGGCTGAATCCACTTTGAGCGTAACACCCTTTCCTGCCAGCTTCTGCGCCACTTCCCCCCAATAGCTTGCAATTACTGGGCACGCCCAAAACATGTGTATCATGTCTGCATTCTCCTCGTCGCACTTGGGGCACGCCTGGCGTCCAACATCCCGAAATTTGGATATTCTCAAAGGGGTCAGGTATGCCCTGTGCGTTATATAAAGCTGTATTTGCTTAAACCTGGCGTTTCTCGATACTTTTTTATGATACCCGAGGGCTCGCTCCCACAACCCATCTGCCATCGGGGCCCCCATCTCCGTTTCCCATTCCAGTCTCAAGTGCTCTAAATCGCTCCCAGCCTTCGTCATCAACATCTCGTACAACCTAGAGACCTCATGCCCGCCCTCCGATGTGTCATATAGTATCTCCACCGGGGCATCCGGTTTATCGGCCAGGGTAGTTTCGGGCCACCTATTCCGGATCTCCTGCACTATCCTGTGATATGTCATATATTGACCCCTGTGCAATCCCGACCCTGCCTCTAATTCTTCGAACTCCAAGATGGTCCCATCCTGCCAAATATCTCCCATGGTGACCAACCCCACTGACTCCCAGTATATCCGAATGGTTGCCCTGAGCTGCCCGTCTCCCTTCGCCAGTGCGACCAATGGGAACTGCAACACACACGGCAAAGGGTTGCCCATCATCCGGCAGGCCCGTTTCCACATGTTCCGTCCCAAAGCTAGCATACTAGGCCGCTCCCTCATGCATGCATTAGCCACCCAGATCACCTCTCGCAAGTAAAAAGGGGAGCAATCCCTCCCAAACAGCCTGTGTTCAGGGGTCTCTTCATCAGAGAGCCACCTGGACACATATTGTAGCTGCGCTGCCACATAATATGCCTCAAAGTTCGGCAGCTTGATTCCGCCCTTCTCATAGAAGTTCTGCAGCTTCCACAGTGCGACTCTGTTGCGCATGCCGTGCCACAGGAATTCTCTGCAAACACTATGTAGCCTCACAAAAAACTTCTTAGAAATCATGTAGGGGATGTTGTTAAAGTAATGCAGGAGCCTGGGCAGCACTACCATTTTAAGCATGGCTCCTCGGCCCATCATAGCTAGTGGTAATCTTTCCCAGAACTTCATACATTTCTCGATCTTCCCCACAGCAAGTTCAGTGTTATGCTTGTGCTCTTCCACGGTCGTATGATACACATCAATCCCCAAGTATCTAAAGGATCTCGTCGCCCACGGGATCTGCAACACCGGCAACCTCTCCACTGGAGTCCCCACATAGCCCCCCAGCGGAAATAGAGTGGATTTCTGAGGGTTTACCGCTATACCGGACAACCAGGCATACCTCCCCATCACCTCTAAGACATACTGCAAATTTTCTTCTGGGTATCTTAGGTATAACAGCATATCATCTGCATACAGGGATATAAGGTGACACTCTCCTCTCACATCGATGCCGACCGGATCATATTGCTGCCGGAGGTAAATCGCTGAGGGTTCTAGGGCCAGGATATACAACATTGGGGACCAAGGACACCCCTGCCTAGTGCCTCTGCCCAACTGCCATCTCTCTGACACCACTGCGCCCGTACGGACCCTGGCTAGTGGTGCACTGTATAACATCTCGGCCCACCTAACATAACCTGGTCCCATCCCGTACGCTTTCAGAGCCGCTAGCAGCCAAGGCCACCGAACAGAGTCGAACGCCTTAACCGCGTCCAATGCTACTATCGCCATTTCGCCGTCCTCACCACCACCCCACTCGACCACCCTGTGGAGGCGCCTGTGGTTGTGAGTGATGTTCCTATTAGGGACATAGCCCGTCTGGTCAGGGTGGATCAGCTTGCCGATCACTCTACGCATTCTAGTAGCCAGGACAGCTGTCAGGATCTTACTATCTTGGTTCAGCATCGACAGGGGCCTGTAGGAGCCACAATCATGTCCCGGTTTATTTGGCTTGGGGAGCGGTATTATAATCGCCTCCCTAAGTGACTCCGGCAACCGTCCCATCTCGTACGCTTCGTTGAGCATTTCCAACATGGGCGGGAGCACTTCCTCTGCATAAACTTTATAAAATTCACTGGGGAACCCATCTGCCCCTGGGGCCTTACTAGTGGGCAACTGTCTCACAATCTCCTTCAGCTCTTCCAGTGTGATCGGAGCATCCAGCTCCTCTCGCTCCTCATCGCTGACCTTGGGCAAGCCTACATCTTCCAGCACTTCGTCTATCTCCTCCTGGCTGCCCCCCTCGCAACCTTCGTATAAGACCTTATAGTATTCCACGAATGCCCTGTTCACGTCATCTTGGGTGTCTACCTCCTCCCCCTTTTCATTGGTTACCATTCTGATCGGGGATCGTGGGGTCTCACTCTTGTACAGCCAAGCTAAGAGTCGGCCCGTTTTATCTCCCCCCGCATGCAGTCTCTCAATATACTTTCTATAGTTCAAATTACAGAGCCTGTCCCAATGTTCCGCACACTCTTGTTGCAATTTGGAGACCGCCTCCGCATCTGTCCCACCACCTTTCAACTCCTCCTCCAGCGCAGTCTCAGCTCTATGCAAATCCGCCAGGACTCCCCCCATCAATCCCTTAGACTTCGCAATGGCGATCCCCCGCATTACGACCTTAAAGGCCTCCCATAAGGTGCCAGCCGACTTAACGCTCCCTTTATTCACCTCAAAATAAGCAGTTATCTCTTCCCTAATATCCTCTCTGAAGGCGGGGTCTTTGAGCGCCTCCGCCCTTAGGCGCCATGTTGGTATACGCGCTCGTGGGGAATACAGTTGCCATCGCATGACCAGGGGCGAGTGGTCAGAGAGGACCCTCGCCCTGTAGTCTATATGGTCGCACTCCGCGACTATGTCTGGCGTAGTGAAAAAGTAATCAAGCCTCGTGTGCAGTAGATGCGGAGCCGAATAGTGCGAGTATTGTCTCGCGCTCGGGTGTTTCGCTCTCCACACATCAACTAGGCCAAAATCCGCCAGCAGCGTCTGCAATACCCTAGCCGCCGGACTGGGCCTAGCCATCTTGTCATCCGACCTATCCTCCCTGGGGTTCAACACGCAATTAAAGTCACCACCCCATATCACCGTGCCCCCCATCCCAACACTGAGCTTGGTGCACAGCGTCCTAAAATATGTCGCCGTTTCCTGGTTAGGCGCGTATGTGTTTACAATGCACACTACTTTGTTCTCTACCAGCCCCCTCACCATAACCAACCTCCCATCCTCCTCCACAACCTCCTCAATTAGCTTAAATGGGACGTGTGGCGCCACCCACACCAGCACTCCTCTGGCATAGGCGGAGTACGTTGATCCTACCACTGTTCCCTTCCACTTCCTCCCTACCAGCTCCAGTTTCTCTCGCTTTAGATGTGTCTCCTGTAGCAGGGCTACGTCTATCTTCTGCCTCTTAAGATACAACATGACTTTATTTCGCTTAAGATAACTGTTAAGCCCCCTAACGTTCCACGTTAATATCCTGAGGTCTCCCATGGCCTATCAGTAGTTTCCTCCCCCCATCCGAGGCAATCCCTCCCCACTTTGCGAACACCCACTCCCGGTTTCACCCCCAGGCTCATACAAAAACTAAAACTCCCCCCCAAACCCCTACCCCCAACAACTGCCCAGCTCCATCCCTGGATCTCAGGCATCCCTGTGTTCGGTCCTCCTTGGAAACCCAAATAGAGAACCCGACAGGGTGTCACCCCACTAACAGTGACTAAACTAAACACAAAAAAGGGGGTGTGAAGGGTGGCTTCAGGCGGCTCCTCAACTTCACAACCATGTCCGCGCAAGGACCACGTTTCATAACCCCTGACGCGCGCATGTTCTCAAGCGAGTTCAGTGACTATAATCTAGTCCCAATGCTCATGACCCGACCGGGCCTACAGCGTTACTTATCTCGTCCTTTATTTTCCACCGGCCGTCTGAACATCTGACTCCTGAGGGCAGTTGTGTGCATCCAACCACTCCATAGCATCCTCCGGGGTGACAAAGAACAGTAGTTTGCTCTGAAAGAAAACCTTCAGTTTGGCCGGATAGAGCAACATGTATTTAAGCCCCGCTTCCCGCAATCTCCTCTTCACCGTTCCAAAGTTCATACGACTGCGCTGTACCTGCAGGGTGTAGTCGGGATAGGCCGTTATATTCGCCGCTCCTCGTTGTATTGTGCCTCCCTTGCGGAAGTGTTCAAGGATCCTTTCTCGGTCCCGGTAGTTAAGGATCTTAGCTATCACTGGCCTGGGCGGGTTTCCCGGTGGTGGCTTCCTAGTTAAGGCCCTGTGCGCTCTCTCAACCGCAAAACCCTGCGACAGGGTGCCTCCCGTGATCTCCTGCAGTAGCATGTTTTCGATAAATTCCGTTGGATTGTGGCCCTCAGTACCCTCCGGCAGGCCTACGATACGAATGTTGTTCCTCCGGGCGCGCCCTTCTGCCTCCTCCGCCCTACTCTCCAAGTTGCCCACGCGTTGCACCAGGGCATGGAGTTCACGCTTATGCACAGCGCAGTCCGCCGCGGTAGGGCCCAATTCTTTCTCCAAAGTCTCCGTGCGCTCTGCCAGGGTACGCACGTCCTGCCTTAGGAGGTTCACGTCCTCCTGCACTGCCCCAACCTGGAGTTCCATTGCGGTCTTCAGTTCAGCCACAGCGAGCTGGAGCTTGGTCTCCCAGGTCGCTTTCAGGTCTGCGATCGCAGCGAGGACCTCGTGGTTCGCACCCCCGGCAGCCATTTCGTTGGCTTGCGTTTTGTCTTTGCTTTTGGCTCCGTCTGGGCCGGGAGGCGTTTTAGCGTATTCGTCGAGCGTGTGCTGTTTGGTCTTCGCTCTCAGGGGCTTGTTAGACATGTCTCACGTCCTTCAATCCCCGCTCGGATCTGGGGCAGGGTGTCACAGTGCGCTCTGCGGGTACCCCATTGTTATCACCACTCCTCTGACACAAAGTTCCTCTGTCCTCCGCCCCCCCCGGCCATCTTGTCTATTACCTAGCTAAGCCAGGTCGCGTCTCACCCTCTGAGGCCCACTTTAGGCCACAAAGGGCCCGGGGCACAGTTCCCGGTCACACCGCACGCTCCGGTTACAAAGTATCTTCGATCAGGCCCTGCTCCCTTCCCAGGTCCACGCCGTCGGCCTCGCAGGACTGGGTGTCCTTAATGACCTCGATGCACCCGCGTCATGCACCTAAACCACCACCAAGCTCCAGTGCGACCGTCAGGCGTCCAGGTCCAGCACCCCTTTGTTCCTTCGTTCGGCGGCGGCGGCCATTTTCTCGTTCATCGCACTCTCGCCTCCAGATCTTCTTTTAGTTTCTTGTTGCGCTCTCACGGTGCAGGCCCGTATCGAAACATATCCTCACGTTCACCTGAGATTCATGCGCGCAGTCATATCAGTCTCAGCCAAATTACATCGGTCCTTGCACTGTTTTCAGTCGGATAATGTGCGGATCTTCGGGAGCCCCCGTACAGACACGTCCTTTCACATGGCTTCCTAGCCACGCCCCCCCCAACATTGTGTTATATCTAACCCATCTATTGTTATATCTAACCCATCTGTTGGACTCTGGGTTAGTCTTCAATTCCTTAAAGGTTCACCTAGCGGCGTTGTCCGCCTACACCACGTCATAGCTAAAGGTGTTGTGGTGGAAAATACCTGTGATTAAAGCCTTTATGGAAGGGGTTAAAAGAATTTATCCCCTCATCACTCACCCAGGCCCTGGGTGGGATCTAAACGTGGTTTTAACTAGGCTCATGGGACCCCCGTTTGAGCCTATGCATAAAGCTAGTCTGAAAGACCTGACTTACAAAACAGCCTTTCTAGTAGCTATCACTTCTATCAGAAGAGTTAGCGAACTACAGGCCCTCTCGGTCTTGGACCCTTTGCTACAGTCCACAAAGATAAAGTAGTTCTGCGCACTCATCCCAGATTTGCGCCGAAATTTATTTCAAAGTTCCATGTGAACCAGTCATTCGAACTACCCACGTTCTTCCAAAGACCTACTAACATGGCCGAAAGAAGCCTTCACACACTAGATGTGCACAGGGCAGTCATGTTCTGCATGGATAGAACTAAACCACTGAGGAAAACTAAACAATTCTTTGTTTCAGTGGCAGCTGGTAGAGAAGGGGACCCTGTCTCTAAATCAGCAATATCAAGGTGGATTGTCAAATGCATCACACTATGTTACACTCTTGCAAAGAGATAACTGCCCTTCAAGCCTAGAGCACATTCTACTCGAGGCACTGGGGCATCCATAGCATTCATTGTAAATGTTCCCCTGGAGTCCATTTGCAAAGCGGCAACCTGGAGTTCTGTACACACCTTTACAAAACACTATTGCCTAGACACTCATTCTAGGTCTGATTCTCAGGTGGGACAAGCAGTACTAAGACATCTTTTTTCTACTGTTCCTTCTCACAACCCACCTCCAACTCCGGGTACTGCTCGCTAGTCTATGCACAGCATGTGATTCTAAGCAGATTAACAAGCATCAGAAGACATGCATTACTTACCGTAAAGGCAGTTCTGATGATTGTATCTGCTCAGATTCACATGCACCCTCCTTGCCTCCCCGCTTGGGGTGGAAGGAACATAGACTTCTTACTACTTTCTCTCTTCATGTACTCACTCACTATAGCCTTGGGCTCCCTCATGGCAGAATAAATACAATCGGAGGGACCTCGGCGCATGAGGGATTTTGGGTACTACACACGTCACGATAGGGATAGTGTTTCAGACACGCCTATGCTGACGTTCCCTTTCGGTCCCCCGAAAGACAAGATGCAATACTCTGCGGTTACCACTGGATGTCGGACCATATGCACAGCATCTGAATCTAAGCAGATAGAATCATCAGAAATGCTTTTACGGTAAGTAATGCATGTCTTCTCATTAAGACTTGTCTAATAAGTAATCAGGGTTGTATATATATATATATATATATATATATATATATAATAGTGACTGTGTGTTGAATTTACTTACCTCTCTTTGTGCTAGTGTAATTTACAAGTGTGTCTTTAAATAATTATATACTTTTACACCAAAGCTCTGGTCAGTGTTTGCTTGTGCTACTGTATCTCTGTACCTATTGTGTATACTCTATATACTGCCTAACTCATCTTGAGAGGGGTCTGACTGCTCATCCACAGCTACCAGGTACATCTGGGTAGTACAGACTGCTACCAATTGGGTTTACTGCCAACCACCTGTATTCCTAAATCTTTTGCAGTGGTCCCTAAGGGAACTGCACAGGATTCTGCCTAACAAAGCCTAATTTTCTCCCAAAGGTGGTTTCTGAATTCCACAACACTCAGAAGATTACCTTGCCTTCATTTTATCCCCCTCCCCATCAGGGGAAAGAGGAAGAAAGGCTGCATAGGCTGGACCCAAAGCGGGCTTTGAGCTTTTACATCAACAGACTTGCTAGGATTAGGCAAGCAGACCAACTGTTCGTAGGTTACTCAGGGCACAAATTGGGATTATCAATTACAAAACAAACCATTTCCAGATGGATTATTTTAGCCATTCTGGAATGTTACAAACTGGCAGGGAAAGATCCTCCTCAAAATCTTAGGGCTCATTCAACCAGGGTTATTGGGACCTCTTCGGCCCTCCAAAGAGGGGTACCGATTCGAGACATATGTGAGGCTGCCACATGGTCGTCTACACATACCAGTAGTATATATAAAAGAAGGTGTAAACACCACACAATATATCCACAGGCATGACCAGCACACGGAAATCCGTATATTGCTAACTTTACTTCTTAAAACAAATATTTATTTAATTATAACACTCTTAAAATGATCATGTTGCATAGAATTCATAATCCAACACACAAGATATAAAACATATAAAAAGACTATACTCCACAAAACACATGACAATCCCAAAAATCGGGTTGATTCTACTAATTTTTGCATTGGCTCCGTGCGGAGCTCCACACTGGAGAAATTTATTTTTTATATAGGTATTATTGGTACTCTCTCAATAACCCAACTTGTACAAGTTTCTGTCCTAAAGGCACATATTAATGTGGGACATTCATCAGGGGTAAAATGATATGTGTTTGTATCTCAAAGGTGATGGTATTTCCTTCCTATCACTTTCTTGTTGCCATGAAATTTCTAAAAATGGACACCTGTGGAATAAAAACAACGTATATTACTAGATTGTATGGATGTTTTGTGTCTTGTTAAATAGACTACAAACATAACCACCCTGATCCAAAAAAGGGTGTTGGGTATATATCTTATTTTACATACCTTCTAGACTGTGGTAATAACTTCCACAACACATCACCAAATCTTTAATTTTGGTAACAAGCGACTTCCAAATGATTACAGAAGGTCGCTCACAAACTTCCTCTCGAGTTCTATAAAAAGAAACAGATACAAAGAATACATGATTTCATTTTCAACTATAGTGAGGCCCTTACATAGTCCCATATCTTTCAGCACCCAAACCTTACTTGCAGAACTTTCATATAAGCCAGGGTTCCGGGTTAGGAATATGCCTCCAACTTGATCGATGATAGATTGAAACGGCGGGGGCAAATCTCCCTATGGAATGAAAAAAATGGGTTTTCGCTCTTAAAATCAATGGACTCCACTTTCTACCTAATACCACAACCACTTTTTTCTAAAAACTTTTTTTTCCCCAAAATCCGACTATATAAGGATACTTCATTAGGGAATAAAATTTCACCCAGACACTCAAAACTCTAGGGTTGTGGCAACTAATTAGAATACAGATTTTCTTATAGAGAGAGTACTTAAAGAAGTTAATTGTATATCTATGCTGCAAGCAAATATATATACTCCCTCTTACCTTAAGGGACCGGATATGGCCACTAAACAGGTTCCAGGTACGTGTGTGCCAATTGCACAGGCAGCAATTGCGCTTTTAAATTCATTCATGTGACTTGGTCGCATTACGCGGGACGTAATGACGTCACGCGTAAGGAATTCGCGTGATGACATCATCGCGTGTCACGCAGCGTTGGAACCGCGTCTGATCTCGTATATTAAACAAAGAACAAAAGACCAGAGGCGTTGGAGAGGGGCGGGGCAAAACTCACCCTCTACTACCCAAGCCTACTGGGATATGTAGTCTGGATGAGACGGGTCGTACGGCAAAAGGGAAAATCTCACTAACAATGACCCGTGAAAGCCAAGAAAAATGACAAAGTATTGTCACGGTACGCTATAATCAAGTGTGTAAAGAATAGCAAAAAAAACATGACTTTTTCAAAGGTGCAGCCTAAACATCTCTTCAACCCCTTGTCTCAGCATCCAATGATGATGTACAGCACACGGGAAAGTCTCACCAACAATGACCCGTGGAAGCCAAGGAAAACGACAAAGTATTATCACGGTACGCTATGATCAAGTTTGTAAAAAATAGCACAATAGCCATGACTTTTTCAAAGGTGCAGCCTAAACGTCTCTTCAAATCCTTTGTTTCAGCATCTAATAATGATGGAACACATACATTGTTTTACACAGTGGTGATGTTGCTGCAATATTAAATCGAATTTTGTATCATCAATGTGAGAAACAGGAGACATAGATCATACACCCCTAGGGGATAGGAGGACTTCCTTCCACCATTACATCTATATGTACAATTGTGAATAAAAACTAATAACAAGAATGACTGTATAACAACAATATCCCTTATGCATTATGCCACTCTGTTTTCGTTTAAACCCCGAATATGGCTCTTAGTTTGGAAAATGAATTTTTGCTCCAGACTTAAAAGCTTCTTGTTGATCAAATCTTGTGTTTTGCCTTTTATATGTTTCAAAATTGTCCAATTAAAGTCTGTACTTTTATGATTTTTTTCCAAAAAATGCTTGACGAGTGGTGCTTGTTCTACCTTGTTCTTAATGCAACTCTTATGCTCAGTCATTCTTATTTTACATTTCCGACTAGTTTTACCAATATAGATGTATTGGCACGGGCATTTAATAACATATACAACATTCTCTGTGTTACAGTTTGTATGCTCAGTAATATTCCATTCTTTTTTGAGACCTAAATCTACTTGGACTGTTTTTGTAGTCTGTGCACACAAGCTGCATTTGCTACATGGATGGTGTCCTACTACTGGAGGTAAATTCCACAGTCTTGTCTGTTGGGTTTCTCTGTTTCCATTGTTTCCAATGTCGTTCCTCATCACTAAATTGCGTATCGTGCTTTTCTTGAATGCCACTAGTGGTTTCACACTCTCCTTTGACATCACCTTCTTCCAATTTTTGTTAATGATGCCTTTGATCTTATAGGATAAATTACTGAAAGTATTTACGAACACTAAGGGACTCTCCTTACGTGTCCTATTCTGATGTAGTGGGTGGTCCAATAGGGCTTCTCTGTTGTTATTGAATGCCCTCTTAGCTGCGTCTTTAACTAGACGTTTAGGGTATCCTCTGTCAGCTTCGTAATCAATTTGTTAGCACCTTCCTCATATGACTCTCTTGTACTACTGTTTTTCTTAATACGAAGAAATTGACCAAAACATAAATTATTCTTCACATGTTGGGCATGGTGACTAGAAAAATGAAGGAGTGCATTTCTATCTGTTTCTTTGTTATAAGGTTTTATCAATAGGGTACCCTGATGATGGTATATCGAAATGTCTAAAAAATTAATCATGTCGTTACTCATATTCATTGTAAATTTTAGGTACCTATTTTGTGTGTTGAGCCATTTGTTGAATTCATTGGCCTCTTCTACACTGCCCTTCCAAATGACGAAGATGTCATCTATATACCGCAGCCAACACACTATATTGTCTTGAAACGGGTTAAGACTGCGATATATGATAGTTTCTTCGAACATATTGACGTATAAATTTGCTAAATTAGGTGCCATGGCTGCACCCATGGCCGTCTACACATACCTTCACAAGATTCTACAACCTGGATTCCTCCTCTAGCCAAGAAACTAGATTTGGCAAAGCTGTGTTGCACTCTGTTCACTCTTGAAGGGAAACATGGCAATTTTACTCCCACCTCCAGTTACACACCACTGCTATGGGAGTCTATCAAGATAAGTAATACGTTGGAGGACACAATCCCTTCGAAGAACAAGTTACTTCTTACCTGGTTACGTTCTTTCGATGGGATGTTCCTCCGACGTATTCCTTATCGCCCCTCCCATCCATCCCTTCAGTAAAACTTCCCTTGTGGTTACAGCTTACGCTCCTTCTGGGTCACTAACCAATTCATGTAAAACAACTTTTAACGTGAAATCTGAACTGAGCAACGGACGCTGCGTGAGTCTATTTATACGCATGATGACTTTGGCCCCGATACGGAGGTTGTCGAGGGACATCGGCTCGAGGGACGTCGACGCGCAGCGCCCTCTACTGAAAAAAAAATTCCGAGGCCAGCAAGCTGGAGATGATCTATCAAGATAAGGAATACGTTGGAGGAACATCCCATCGAAAGAACGTTACTAGGTAAGAAGTAACTTGTTCTTCTCCATCAACTTTCCCAAATCCTACCTGGTCCCGTCGCAAGTCGCACTGTTTCTAGGAGCCAAGCCCGACACGGTGGCGCGTCTGGCCTCGCCGTCGGAGGAAAGGACAAAGGACATCCTGGGCAAGGTGCAGTGTCTGCTGGCCATGGACGTGACCGGGGTGAGGTCCATCAAGTCCCTCCTTGGGATGATGTCCTCCTGCACATATCTCGTGCACCTGTGCAGGCTTCGGGTGCGCCCTCTGCAAGAGTTCCTCAACGCCCGCTGGATCCAAGCGACGTGTGGCTTCGAGGACAGGATCCCGCTCAACAAGACCTTCCGACGAGCCATCCGGTGGTGGGGCACCCGCACTCATCTGACTGCGGGCACAGACTTTCAGACCCCATCCCACCAGATAACAGTGACGACAGATGCCTCCCTGGAAGGGTGGGGAGCGCACACCGGAGAACTTCACGCAAGAGGCCTTTGGCTCCCGGAGGAGAAGACGCTCCACATCAACATCATGGAGCTCCGTAGAGTGTTCTGGGACCTCAGGTCCTTTCTCCCGTCCCTCAAGGGCAAGGTGGTGAGAATCTTCAGTGACAACACCACCATGATGTTCTACATCCGGAAGCATGGAGGAACCAGATCCCCAGCCCTCTCCAAGGAAGCCCAGGATCTGTGGCGTTGGGCCGTCACCCAAGGGATTTTTCTGGTGCCCTTTCATCTGGCAGGGATAAAGAACACCATCGCCGACTCACTCAGCATGGAGCTGCGCTCGTGCCACGAGTGGGAACTACGTCAGGATCAAGTGGATCGACTCTTCCGACGATGGGGAAAACCGCAGATCGACCTGTTTGCGACGGCGACGAACTCCAAGTGCCAGAGGTTCGCCAGCAGGTTTCTCCACCCGAGGAGCATTGGTGATGCTTTCTAGTTACCCTGGGATGGCCTGTTCCTATATGCATTCCCTCCGTTGCCGTTGCTGCTCCGACTCGTCAACCAGCTCAAGAGGTCCCGGTGCAGGATGATCCTCGTCGCACCGGCATAGCCGAGGCAGATCTGGTTCCCTGACCTTCTGGACTTGTCAGCATCCCCACCAGTCAAGCTGCCGACTGATGCAGATCTTCTCTCCAGAGAAGGAGGCGCCATACTTCATCACTACCCGGAGTCGCTGAACTTGCAGGCCTGGTTCCTGCAGCACTAGAGTTTGGAGGGTACGATATCCCGGCTGACTACAGAGAGGTCCTTGCAAAGGCCAGGGCGTCCTCAACTGTCAAGTGCTACGCACATAAGTGGAAGAGGTTCTCTGTCTGGTGCCGTGCACAGAAGATTAACCCTCTACGGATTACGGCCCCTCAAGTGCTGCTGTACCTACTGTCGCTGGCCAAGGCTGGACTGGCTCATGCCTCCATCAAGATACATCTGGCTGCGATCTCCCGATACACCAGATCCACGGGACGGGCGTCTTTGTGGTCCCATCGACTGGTGAAGTAATTTATGAAGGCACTGTTCTGATCGTTCCCGCCTGTGAAGGCCCCTGCCCCGGCGTGGGAGCTCAACGTGTTGCTGACCAGGCTCATGGGGGTGCCATTTGAGCCCCTGCGTTCGGCATCGTTTAAGTTCCTGTCGTGGAAGACTGCGTTTCTTGTGGCCATCACCTCCGCACGAGTGGGAGAGATTCAGGCCCTATCCTGCAAGCCTTCCTACTTGACTTTTCACGACACGAGGGTGGTGCTGAGGACGCACCCCTCGTTTATGTCCAAGGTACCGTCGGACTTCCACCTCAACGAGCCCTTGGTGTTACCTGTTTTCTTCCCGTCGCCTTTGTCACTGGCCGAGAGGACTTTGCACTCGCTGGATGTGGCTAGAGCGCTGAAGTTCTGCGTGGACCGCACAAAGTGTTTTTGGAAGACATCATAGCTATTTGTGAACTTTGGACCTGTGAACCAAGGGAAGGCTCTCTCAAAGGCTTCCATTTCCAGATGGCTCTCCGGCTGCATCATGCACTGTCATCGGTTGGCAAACCGACCGTTGCCTGGCCGTCCGAGAGCCCATTCGACCAGAGCTGTCGCTGCTACCACGGCGTTCTTGTCTGGTGTGCCCCTGCTGGACATATGCAGGGCTGATATGTGGAGGTCGACGCACACCTTCACAAGATTCTACTGCGTCGACTGGGATTCCAGGGAGGAGTCCAGGGTCGGCCAAGCAGTGCTGCGCAACCTGTTCGCCTAAGGTGAGCCTGGTGAGGAGGTAAGAATTGCTTAATGTTGAGTTTTTGATGTAATGCTTAATGTTGAGCCTTTGCCACCTCCCGTTGGTTGTGCATGTGTGTACTGCTATGTATTCTTATATTCATGAGCATGTGAATCCATGCCAGACCCCATGCTGGAGAAGGAACAAGTTACTTACCTGTAACTGTTGTTCTCCAGCATGGGTCTGGCATGGATTCACATGCGAACCCTCCCTCCTACCCCTCTGCGGCTCTTCACTTGGTCATACTGCCACTTTGCGTGCTACCAAATCTGAAGATGGCTGCCAGAGGCGGGGCTTAGGGAGAGGGCAGTCATTGGCTGGGGGCAGTATGACCCAGAGACCAGTGATTGGTTACTACTGAGAAAGACAGATCAGAAACGAAACTGATACTGATTTTTTCTTTACCGAGGATTCCCGGCCTGACGGGGAATATTCATGAGCATTTGAATCCATGCCAGACCCATGCTGGAGAACAACAGTTACAGGTAAGTAACTTGTTCCTCATCGACGCCGAAGCCTTTGGCACCCTCGACACCTTCGGGGCTTTTTGCACGCAATTTACCATTGGAGATCCATGATACTGTGGATCCTCCAAGGAAGGCTACTTCTAAGTCTGTGAGGCCTGTGATGGACTCCAGACCCTCTTCTTTCCTGAGGCAGGGCTTTTACCTCCCTCTGGATGACATATATGAGGAGGAGGAAAGGTCAGAGTTTGATATGGACCCTTTTGAGCCTGATGTGGCTCCTGTCTTTTCTGGAGACAGTCAATTGGAAGAGTTGAGGCAAACTCTTCATGATGCCAGTGGTTTGGACACTTCTCCGGAAGTGGAATTTGGCAGGCCTGAGCCTGGGGCTTATCCTGAATCGTCCTACAGGAGGCTCATGGCTAGGGTCACGGAGTATCTGGGCTGGTCCAGTCCTCCTGAAGCTTTTGTACAAGATAATCTAACGGACATTTTAGATCAAGGTCCGTCTTCTGACCCGGTGTTACCTTTTCATCTGACATTACAGAAAAGGGTGGCAACTGTTTGGCAGTCACTGGAATCTCTTCCGACTGTTAACAAATCGTTAACCAAAAAATACCGCCCTTCCGGTAGCGACCCCAGCTATCTTTCATCTCACCCCACTCCTGAGAGTTTGGTGGTTCAGGCGGCTACGGCCACTTCGAGGCAGGCGGAGTACCGTACCATCCCTCCTGATAGGGACGACAAACGCTTCGACGGTTGGGCACGCAAGGTGTTTTCTGCGGGGAGTATGGCGTTGAAGTCAGCCGACTCCACTTGTGCCGTGGCAAGGTTTTCACACACACTGTGGAATTGTTTCTCTAGCGGCTGAGCATATTTTTGAAGGGGAAGAAAGGGATGGGCTCCTTGCTCTCGTGCAAGATGACAAGGATTCCATGTGTGAATCCCTTCAGTCGGGTTTGGACACGGCCAACATTGTTAGCCGGTCCATGGCTGCAAGCACTGTGATACGCAGATTTGCGTTGTTGCGCAAGTTGGGTTTTGCTCTGAATGTGCAATCCCGTCTTTTGGGCATGCCCTTTGATGGCGCGCATTTGTTTGGCAGCAAGGCTGACGAGAGCCTTGAGAGGTTGCAGACCTCAAAAGCTGCTGCTAAATCTTTGAGCGCAACTGTGCGTCAACCTCCACCTTTTCGTCCTAGGGGACCGCAGTGGAGGGGAGGTTATTTTCGTTACTACTACTCCTTTGGTAGAATGAGAGAAGCTGCCAGTCAAAGGGGTCAGCGTAAAAGTACCCGTGGTGGTCGGGGAAATGGAGGTGCCAAAGCCACTCAGGCAGCTGCCTCGTTGCCTTCAGGCGCTGCTGCAGCCTCTCCAAAACAGTCATGAGGCCATGTCCCATGGTTCGCCGGTTTGGGGCAGGCTGTGTCAGCATCTGGAAGGATGGCGAGCTGTTACTTCGGATGCGTGGGTTCTGGATACAATAGCCCATGGTTACTGCCTTCCCTTCCTGCAGTGGCCTCACGACAATCCACCGGGGAATCTCTCTTTGAAGCTTCCGGATCCGCTCCTTGTGCAGGAAATCTTGACCCTGCTAGAGAAAGGCGCTATAGAACTGGTGCCGGTAGTGGAGAGGAACAAGGGTTGGTATTCCCCATATTTTTTAATTCCAAAGAAAGACAGAGTATTGAGACCCATCCTGGATTTGCATTGGTTGAACAAACTTCTCAGGAAGGACAAGTTCAAGATGGTAACTCTTTCTCAAGTCCTCCAGGCCCTTAATCTTCAGGATTGGTTGGTGTCTCTGGACCTACAGGATGCTTACTTTCATGTGCCAATTCATCCCAAACACAGTAAGTACCTGAGGTTTGCGGCTGGCGTCTCGCACTTTCAGTTTCGGGTCCTGCCATTCAGATTGACCTCCGCCCCAGGGTCTTCACCAAGCTAATGGTGGTGGTGACAGCGTATCTCAGGCGAGGGGGGATTCACGTCTACCCCTACCTGGACTGGCTGGCTGATTTGTGCGCGTTCCCCCAAGCAAGCATTGGATCACCTCGGTCTCACCTGCCGCTCCCTCCACAAGCTGGGCTTCTCTCTCAATTTCAAGAAGTCACATCTGACACCTTCCCAACAACTCCAGTACATCGGAGCTGTGTTGGACACATCCTTGGAAGTGCTCGCCTCCCAAGGTGAGGGCTCATCACATTGTGAAGATGGTGGACAAGTTTCAACATGCCCAGTCTCCTGGGTTTTGAATTCTTAAGTTTGCTCAGCATCATGGCATCCTGCATTTTTATGGTGCCAGAAGCCAGGCTGAGGATGACATCCCTGCGATGGGTCTTCAAGATGCAGTGGTCGCAGTTCTCAGGCAAGATGTTGGATCACGTTCAGATTCCAATCTCGGTCTCCCAGGATCTTCTGTGGTGGGCAAATGAGGGGAAACTGATGAAGGGGGAGCTGTTTTGGCAACCATGGCCGCAGGTGACTGTAGTGACAGACGCTTCCCTCACAGTATGGGGAGTTCATGCCAAAGACCTGACTGCCAGTGGTCGTTGGTCTCCGTTAGAGTCCAAACTCCACATCAACCTGTTAGAGCTGAGGGCCACCAGGCTGGCCCTGAAGGCTTTTCTGCTGTCTGTGCAGCGGAAGAGTGTCCTGATCATGTGAAGGTCATCCAGAGGTCAGGACTCTCAAACTTCACGCTTGATATCTGAAAGGTTGAGGTATAAGGATTGGGACCTCCGGGATGACGTGATGGAGGTGTTGCTTTCGGCCAGGCAGACAGCAACAAAATCCCTGTACCGTTGACGTAAGTTTTGCGACACGTGCCGAGGACAAAATGTTGATCCTTTTCAGTGTTCCGTCCCCATGGTTTTGTCTTTCTTGCTTTCTTTGCCAACAGGAGCCTTCAAGTGGGTACCATTAAAGGTTACCTGGCGGTGCTGTCTATCTTCAAGCGCTCGTCTGAAGAATGTTCTTACTTTAAGATTCCTTTGATTTCCCAATTTGTTAAAGGGCTCACTAATGGGTTCCCGCCGTCCCCTTTCCAGGTGCCGGTTTGGGATCTGAATTTGGTGTTAAAATTCCTGATGGGTGCTGCGTTTGAACCTGCACTCTTTTCCTTTGAGATTGTCTTTCAAGACTGTGTTCTTGGTGGCCGTTACTTCCGCTCGCAGAGTGAGTGAATTGCAGGCACTTTCATCAAAGCCACCCTTTACTGTGTTCCACAAGGATAGTGTTGTACTGAGGGTACGTCCTTCCTTTCTACCCAAGGTAGTGTCTGAATTTCATTTGAACCAGAAAGTGGTTCTTCCTTCTTTCTATCCTCCTCCTCATCCTGGTAAGGAAGAGGAGCGACTCTATAGGTTGGACCCTAGGAGAGCTCTGGGCTTTTATATTTCTAGGATGTCCAGGGTCAGAGTGGACAATCAACCCTTTGTGGGGTATGCTAGTCACCGATTGGGCCAGGCTGTTGCAAAACAGACCTTGTCCAGGTGGATTATCCTCACCATTACTGCATGTTACCATTTGGCAGACAAGGACCCTCCTCAAGGGTTGAGAGCTCATTCCACTCGGGGCGTGGCTACTTCTACAGCCCTGCAGCGGGAGTTCCTATTAAGAATATTTGTGATGCAGCCACATGGGCTTCTATCTACACCTTTGTTAAACATTACTCCCAGGGTACAATCCATGGTCAAGATATGGCCTTTGGTAAGGCACTTCTTTATTCTGCCATCTGATTGGGTACTCTAAATTCTTTTCCCTCCTCCATTGTTTCTGGTACTGCTTTGGGAGTCTGTCAAAGATCTGGAATATGTTGGAGGACACAATCCATTTGAAGAAAAAGTTACTTACCAACTGGTAACGTTCTTTCGATTGGATGTTCCTCCCAAAGTATTCCACATCGCCCTCCCAGCCTGCCCCTCTGGCGAATTTCCTATGCGATTGCAGCTTACGTTTCCGCCAGCTATGTGCAGTCATGCAGGCATTGGATATGTGCATGTCACACGTTATGGAGGAAAAAACATAAACTGAGGCTACGGGCGCTGTGCATCCTATTTATAACATCCGGTGACGTCTCCCTCGACAGAGGCCTTCGAGGGACATCAACGTGACGCCATCAGCGCAGGACGCGCTCTGCCGAAAAAAGATTCCGAAGTACACAGCTGTGGACATTGCATGTCAAAGATGTGGAATAAGTTGGAGGAACATCCAATCGAAACAACGTTACCAGTTGGAAAGTAACTTGTTCATCTGTTGGTATCCATGGTATAAAAAGGGAAGAGGGACTTAACATGTAGTCAAGCCCTCGCAGGAGGAACCGCGAGAGGCTGAATGAGATGGGAAGGAGAAGATCAGACCGGGATGCTGAGCCGGGAGCAGGACACTCCGCAGCTGATCCAGAGTGGCGAGATAACTGACGGAGCTGGCAGAGTGTGACTTCTGAAGTCCCTGAGGCTTGGGAAGAGCGTGGAACAAGACCTGCACCGCCAAAAGAAACTGGGACATGGCGAGGCCGCCACACACAACGGGAAGTTCCTGAGAGCCGGAAGAAGGCCCTGCTCAACCACAGACGCCCAGGAGAGGTTGGAGTCATGCGAACTAAGTCAAAAGGTATGTGGGTTTGCCGAACACGCAATGGGGAGCTAAGAAGAAGGTAGCAAATAGAAAGGTGTGGAAAAAGCAGAGGAAAGAGGGTCTGGTGACCCACAAAGCAGTAGAAGTTGTAAATCAAAGTGTGAAGTGTTAGATAGTACCTGGCAGGATAGTGAACCAGGTCCATCGTGCATGCAGCAGGGAAAGGGAAGAAACATATGAATACCTGGCAGGATAGTGGACCAAGTATTTCAAGAAGCAAGAGAAGCACCATCCCTCTGCTTTGTTGCAGTACCTTGTGAAGGAGAGAATCAGGTCTGCAATCCTGTGTCTGGGACCCCCACCTAAGAAACAAACCAGGGGAAGAAAATCATACCCCCTGGTGGTGTTGAACACTAAGAAGGAAGCCTGCGGAAAGGGAGTCATTTCTGACTGAGAAACTGGACACTGAGAAAGAAGACAGGGAAAGGAAGACATTCCCCCTGACATTGGAAACCTTAAGAGAAACCACAGGAAGAGAGACATTCCGCCTATTAAAATCTTCAAGAAACATTTAATCCTCTATCCAGAAGAAGGGAGTTATTCTTCTGGAGGCCGCTGAGGCTTTACCAAAGTTGTTTATTAGTGTAAGGGAAGGAAATAGGATTTGGCACAACAGTGGAAATTTAGTTTATTATTTGAGGCAGTGAAACCCCTCTTGGAATTCGGGATGGGTAGGTTTTCCCCTTTTCTTTTGAACCAAATAAAGTTTATAGCAACCACTCTGCCACATTTGTGTCGGTCTCGTACTTTTGCATCATTACATAACCCAGTACACAAATGGTGACGAAATGCTGCGGAAATGTTGAAATCTGTAAGTGAAGTTTCTGTTGCGTTGTAACACTTTTCAATCTCAAAGAGGTGGGTTGTGGTGTACTCTATCAAGTTGGGGAGGATGGTGAAGGTAGGGGCATAAGGCTGGTTTTTGTTCGGGCAAGTTTAAAAGTCTTGGCAGATGAAGTATACTTTGATGTAAGTGGTGGTGAAGTACATAAATTGCAACTTGTGGGACGAATACGGGTCAATGACTAGTAACCACTTCAGGGGGTATGCAGTAATAAAATTGTGGCAAAAATGTCACCTTTACAAAAATATTGCAGCAAAAATACGGTGGTTTGACCCGGTAAAGGTGTACCTCATTATACCATTTAAGGGGAGTGGGGGTTGCGGGGTTGTCTGTCGCTCACCTTAAATGGTATAATGGGTCTGGAGTTTGCGGGGGTGCCCCCTACATACTTAACATGGATTGCAGCGGCAAAACCACAGCCTTTTTGTCTCAAATATTTTGCGTAAACGGCCATTTTTGCCACGATTTTAACACATGGAACCCTTCAGGGATAGTAGCAAGCCCTATTGCGTGCATCTTGTGGAATGTGTGGGGACTAAACCTACTAAAGCAAGGAAACTGCTTGTGTATGTGGAGCGACATGCCCGTGAGGTTCTTATGCTGCAAGAGACACACCGGCTGGCAAGGGTTCATGAGACATTGCTAGGCGCTGAGGAAAGCAAAGATTCTATACGGATTACTAGTCATAGTCGAGGGGGGTGCTGACCCTCATCCATCCCTCGGTTTTCCTTTCAGGCCTCAAAGATGTGTATTGATCCTATGGGACGATACGTGATAGTATTGGGAACATTAGAGGGAGGTTTGTTTTATAAAAAATAAAAGGTATTGTTTTCATAGAAAATAATTAAGAAAACCACGCAATAACATAACCATCATTGCTTGACAAAGCAGCACTAAAGAAATGACCGAAAATAATGTTGCAGGGCATGCAGCATAGTGTCTGGCAAAAATGTCAGTCACACAATATCCAACAACACTACTTATCCAAAAAACACCCACTACCCACCACCCCACTCCTCCCATTTAACCCAAACCTTAAAAAAAAATATCTGGACACCCCCTTGCATTTTACACCCATCTTTCCATGGCCATACATCTGTTCATCTCAGCCATCTAACTGGCCATCCGCAGGAGGTCTGGCACCACCCCCACACCCCACAATGAAGCAATGACTTCCTTGAGCCGTCCCAGGGCAACCGCCAAGAATATCTTCTCGCACTTAGTGAGCCCGTCCTCTCCCCTATATCCCAAGTAGTACACATTTTGGATCTCTGGGGACCTCCAAGTTCAGTACATTTGACAACTTTATTATACATTTCCCCCACAATAATTGAGCATGAGAATAATCCCACTAGAACGTGCTCCCATACCTTGCACACTGTAGACAGCCGTCATTATCCGGCCATCCCCATAGTTTTTGTGCAGGAATAATCGAACCTATGCAGGATCTTTTACTATGCAGGCTCTTTTACTGTATAAAACGGAGCCTGGCAAACATACCAATCTCCCGGGGGAACATCCAGCACCTCCACCCATTCCTCGGGCCCCATCCCTCTCCCACCCAGCCTTGAGGCAGACCATTTCCAGAGCCCCATACAGTGATATTGCTTGATACAACGTGGACATGACCTTTGTTTCTATTCAAGCTGTTATTAGATTTGCCTCCAACAGGGAGCACAGTGGGATTTCACTCAGAACAAGAAACTGCGATCTCACTGCATGCGACAGCTGCATATACCGAAATCTATCACCAAATCTGAGGGCAAACCTCTCCTGAGAGACTTAAAGGGAAGGAGGCCTTCCCCCTGTACCACATCCCCCAGGTTCAGTATCCCTTGACTCTCCCAGTGTCTGAATCCGGAAGATGTGACTTAATCCATACGGGTTGACTTAGCGTTGCCACCCACCCTCCAGCCAATATGTGCCTGTGCCTCGGCATATACCTGTTGCACATGCCTTGTCATGAGCGGGAGCACCACCCCCTCCCCTTCTTACCATATAGTACCTGTAAAGGGGTTCTTCCCTGTAAGGATCCCGTGGTGGCAACAGTAAAGACAGACACAAGTTATCACAGTTCAAGGGTGTTTATTAAACTGTAAATGCAGGATGGAAAAACGCTTAAACTATTTGTAAATCTAAGATGGGAGCAAGCGTCGACCATCAAATGAAAATAAGGCAGTCCTAGTGGCGTTGTGTCAAAATAAAAGGGCCAATACTAAGCAAAACCTATTGCCAATCCTTACGCTAAATACAAAAGAAGTGTGGCATGGGGTTTCAATAAAGAAAGAAGTGTTCACAAATAATAAGTCCGGATGTGTTTGCCAGGGGTCCCCCTTCCCCACATTTTCTCAGCACGGGACACAGTGGGTCTCCTGAGCACAGCACACACTCTAGTTTTCCCAGCGCGAGCTGACAGTTCCGCTCCAGCTATCCGGTTCTCTGATGGTTAAGTCTTTCAATAAGTCTCTTGTCTTCGAAACTTGATACTCTCAACAAACACAAACTTCTGTTCCATTTATGGCTTTGTGTGACGGCTTCACCCCTGCGTCCCCCTCTTCTAGGCGCAGACCCCTCACAAGGTGTATTCAATAAATCAACTTAATTGTTCTTACTTAATAAACTTTGGGTGATTACCTTTTCACCCCTGGATCTCCCTCTGCTGGGCTCGGATCCCAATTGACAAGGTGGTCAGTTCACTTCTCCTTGTCTTGTAATACTTCATCTTTCACAAGTCTTGATGTTTTTTTGAACAAATCGCCAGGGTTCGCCAATGCTAGTTGGCCTCCCTCTTCAGAGTTCACTCTGGCCACCTTTTTGCGCAATGTTTCACTGCAGGTGTCCCTCAGTAGGTTCTCCCCTGTCAGTTTACCGTTCACAGAGAACTCAGGCCTCACCCCTTCTCGTTAGCATCGCTCTACCGGGTTCATTCTCACAAAACGTTACGATTCGCAGTTCATACATTCAATTCACCAAGTGGGATTCACTTCCCTTTCACTTCGTGATCTTCTGTTGGTCAAAGACTTTTGACGGTACAGAGGATTTTGCATGAACCCTGTATGACCACTTTGACCCCTCTTCTCGCCTTTCTCCCAAGGTTTCTGGGACCTACAGTTCCACCATAGGGTAATCTGCACGCGCGCACACCCACGTGGTGCCTGACTCTGCTGGTTTTCCCATGTTCTCTTAACAGTTCCTTGTATTAAAAGTTCAATTAGCCTCTTGCTACTTCTGTTCAGCACAATTCGGTTTCTTTATCGGTTCTCCCCCTCGACTCACCGATTGTGATGAACGATATTGCTTTCTTACCTGTAGAGTCAAGGCCGGTACCATGGGGCCATACGTCTCTCCCCAGCTTGGCTGTCAGCGGAGGAGGCATCCGGGTACCGTTTACATCTGGTGCAGCATACGCCGGCTATTGTTCCTGGCCTTACGATTCCTTCTCTGGAGGCCTTATGGGTCTCTGTCGATAAGGGCAAGGTCACTTCTCCCCCTTGGCTCCTCTCGACTTTCTTCGTCTTTCGCCTCCTCTTGACCTGCCGGATGGAACTGACTTTCACGTCGTGCTCACTGCCTTCCTCGTTCTGTGCTCTTTTGTGTGTGCCACCTTTTAACCCCGAGGGGAAGGGAAGGGAAAGGGCTGTCAGGTGTGTGATTCTGGTCAATTGCCTGACCCTTGTGGACATGGTAGGTAAACCGATCCGGTGTTAGTCTGTTGTCTTCTGTGTTGTGCGAAAGTGTTCATGCGGACGTGGTAGGCTGGGATAAAGGTGTTGAAGGAAGGGGGTACTGCATCTCACCCATCGGTTTCCCACTTCCACTCCCCAAAGACCCCCCCATCCAGGGGATCCTCCCTCACTGGTCCACCCACAGGAACTAGATCCAATAGCGATGACCGATACCCGCGGACTAGCCAGGGAGACACTGTTGGGCTTTTCACACCCCCCCCCAATCCAGCACTTTTCCGATGCAATATGCGGCAACCCAGGCTCTGCATGTAGCCAGTCGCTTGCAACTCCCAACTGTGCCGAACAGTAATATTGTTGCAAGCTCGGTAATCCGACCCCTCACCCCCTCCCAGACTGATCACTGGATGGTTTTTGAGATTGCCTAAACCCACCCCCCCCTGTCCTCCCCACAGAAGCTCAGTTAGGGTTCCTTTGATCCCTGCAAATATGCTCCTGTAGACCGGGAGTGGGGCATTCTGCAGTACATAAAGAAACTTGGGGAGGGATATAATTTTGAAAATAGCTGCTTTGCCCATCAAACTCAGTGGGAGGGACTGCCAGTGCGTGACATCTAACTTAAACTTATCAGGTGTAAATTTAGGTCGAGAAACTCAGAGAGGTGTTCACCCAGTGCAATTCCCAGATACCGGAAGCCTGTCATAGATGGACACTCCTGCTGGATCGCTGTGTCCCCGCCTTGTATGGGAAAGAGGAAGGATTTCTGCTAGATGACCGTAAGACCTCTGACGCTGTAGAAGTCACTCAATATCTTTGTCACCGCACAACAGGATACAGATGGGTTGCCCATATAAATCAGCAGGTCCTCTGCGTATAAAGTTCCCCTGCGTCTCCCCAGGGCCACCTAAAGCCCTCCCACTCCTGCTCAGTGGTTCCACTGCTTGGGTGAGAAGAGCAAAGGAGAGGGGGGGCAGCGCTGCCTCGTTCCCTGCCTGAGGGATAAAGTCCTGGAGTGGAACCTTTTGACCCGTACTTCAGCCACTGGCAATTTATATAGTAGGCACACCCAGCTTTGAAAGTTCTCCCCAAAACCCATGCTTTCCATCGTTCCCCACAGCGAATCCCAGTGTACCGAATCAAATGCCTTTTGAAAACCCACTGACAGTAGGGCTGTGATGCTGGAAATGCATCGGCGGGACAGGGCCTCCGTATCCTTGTCCTTTACTGCTTTTTATCGTGTGTTCTGTCGTGTTTTCCGTGCAGGGGTTCATGTGGGACTCCTGGCGGTGCAGCTCTTTCTTTTGGTTTGGTGAACGGACCTGTGGGATACCCTTATGGCACCCATGGTTGGGGGTACAACCCTGTGCCCCTAGTGTAAGAATTTGGGCACCTGTGGGTGGCCCGCAGAGCAGGTATGGGCTGGTGGCAGCTCCATGCTGAAGTTGACAGGTGCACGGAGTATCCTCCATTTTGGGATACCCCGGCCCTGCCATTGGGATCAGTTGATTCCTGATGGAAAACAAGATGGCCCGGTGGCCTCTTGCTTTCTATTACCCATTACCTTGTTTTCCCAAAGTCCTGGGAAACCCTGACTCTGTCCCTTCCTCCTGACTGGCTGTTGGGTGGAAACGCCATATATGGTGTTGTTGTGAAGGCCCGGCCAGAGTAGCTGGAGCCTTCCCGGTGATGTATGTTGTGGGTACCTCCTGTGGGTGGGACCTGGGTGAATAGAGTGTGTGACGAATATGCATTCTGTGTTGTGGGTGTCTAGTATCTAGTGGTTGACACAATGACTGAGACAACCCTGCCCGAAACCGGTATGAATGCAGCTTGGAGTGTTGAATGGCTCGGCACTTGTCCCAATACACATAACTTGTTGTGAGTGTCTGGAGAGAAGTGAATGGCCTGAATACCTCGTGTGCCTGATTGGCTGTCTGCCTGCATGAATGCCTGTAGTCGTGATTGGATGCTTGAGTGTGACCCAGCGGAATGAATGGGAGATCAACAGTATATCTGGGGACCTCTCACTGCTGGAATCGTGTTCAGAAGCTGAAGTCCACTACGGCGAGTAACTGACGCTTGACCTTGAAGCCCTGCTGGACGAGAAGAATTGCTGTTGCTCTCCTTCACAATCTGAAAGCTGCTGTGCCTCCAAGGACTGACCCAGAGAGGACCTGGTAAGGCGCCCTCTTCCCGAGCTACGAGTGACCATCGTGTACAGCTGATCTATGCCAAAGCTCCCTGGTAGACAGACCTACGACAGGCTGCCGACCCGATACGGGGACTGCTGCGGAACTCCAAGGAGAAGCACTCGGACTGTTGTCCGCCACTGTCGACGACCGCCGTCACCGACCGGAGCCGCCGTGCTCCCGTTTGCCTAAGAACTTCCATTGATCATCGGACGCTCTCGTCTGCATCGTCACCCGCTTGTCTCCCGCTGGAGAAGGCCCGACCGTCGACGCGCCGAGGAGCATCCACCGGTGGGTTCCCCGCCACCTAAAGACCACAGAGACGCCGACGACTCAACGCCCTTGCTGGGCCACAGTTCTTCATCATCGCTTTGCGGTCCAGAACTATCATCACTGAGGTGCCCCGCACCCTCTTCCTTGCAGGACGCCAACGCTCTGTCGTCGACGAGCACCGCTAGGAACGAAGCTGCCACTTCCCTGTCGTAGTTCACCCTGTTCACCGTTGGACGTTCGACGACCCGTGACTCCTGCCTTAAAGGGAGGGCACTCAAGAAGGGCCATCGATTCCCTGACACCGAACGCCAAGTTCCCCGACACCTCTCGACGATCCATGGCTCCCGCCTGAAAGGGAGGCACTCAAGAAGGATCGGTCTGCGCATCGTCGGAGAACTCTACTCCACCAGGTACATTGGGGGGGGGTAAAACCTTAATAGGAAGAAGTGAGACTATTGAACATATGGACTGGGCTTGTGCTATATATCTTTTATTTTACAGATTGCCCAGGTGGGGGGGGGGATCTCCACACAGATCTGTGCCTAGCGGTAGGGGTCAGCATTCTGCCTATTGGTTCAACCATTTTACGTTCTTGCCTATCTCTATTGCTGGTTTCCTCGTTATTAATCTGTGTGACATTTTAACCGTACAGTTGATGCACTTTAATGAGATTCGATAACATTAGTGGTACCACTTTAGAATTGTATATATTTATCATTATTGACTTCCGAGTACAAAGTGCGTTATTGTGATCGTGTACATACCTTGAATATTAATTATATAAAGACTGTGTTTTCAGTAATACAGTGTGTGGACATTCCTTTGTGGGGGTTCAGGGACTACACTGTACAAGAACCAGCCCGCATCACCTCCTGAGAAGCTAGGCCTTGATTGCTCGTCCATTGCTACCTTATAGAGAATCTTGGCTGGGGTCCGCTGTGCCTCTCCTCTACCATATAGAGAGCGGAAGTACAGACACCCCTACCAGTCTTTACAAGGGCAAGTGGACCTGGGATCCTAGAAGTTTGACCCAAAGCCAATTGTACCCTGCGCAGGTTCATGCGAGTAGACTTAGATGGTTATATCTCAAAGGTTCGAATTACAATAGGTTCGAATCAAAAGGACCGATAACAAAAGGTTCGAAAAAAATGTATTTTTTTAAAAACTTTTTTTTTGGGTGGGGGCGGAGTCAACCTCCCCCTCCCCCCCCAACCCCCTGTTTTTGTGGTAAAAAACACTTTTTTTACCTACATGGAAACCCAAAAAAATATATAATTAAAAAAAAATTCGAACCTTTTGTTTTCGATCCTATTGATTCTCACCTTTTGTAATCGATCCTTTAATTGGGCACCGACTTAGATGGCATAAACCTGCACTGAGCCGGGTGAATTAAACACCCTATAGCCCCCAATAGGCGATTTGCCAAGACAATTGGCAGGATTTTCGCTTCTCCATTTATAAACGATATTGGTCTATAGGAGGTGCAAACAATTCCGGTGGCTTGCCTGGTTTGGGAAGAACCACAATGCTCGCCTTCCTCAGATCCTCAGGCAGCATACTGTCTCTCCTGCTCCGCAGAAATAGGCAGTTGAGTGGCCCAACCACCGTTTCCCCCAGTCTCTTCCAGACTTCCACCAGGAAGCCATTCGGTCATGGGGACTTCCCGGACTGTAATTCGGAGGTAGCAGCCATAATTTCTGCTTCCAACCCCTCCCGCTGCCATGCTGTCAACTGTGGCATAACCACAGACTCCAAAACCCCAGGCCCTACGTCCCCCAGCTAGCTTGACGGGGCCCTGTATAAGGACTCCTAATACCCTGCGAACGCCTGTGCCACGTCCACGCTCCTTGTCAAGGCCTCAACCACATCGCCCTGCAAAGCTCTTACATACCGACTGCCCCTTTCTCTTCGCTCCAGCCACGCAAGCATCTTCCCCCGCCTTATACCCGGCATCATAAATCTGGCTTTGCTTGAGCCAATGTGCCTGTTTCGCATTATCTAGTGCCACATTCCGAAATGTGCTGGGCTGTCCGCAACTGAAGCTGTACCTCCAGAAACCCGAAAGCAACCAGATCTGCCTCTGCCCTCTCCGATGCCACATGTGCCTCTCCCACCGCTACTGCGTGTTGCTTCCCCTGTGCCACAACCAGTAATATTTCCTCCCCAAGAGAACCGTTTTTACCCCACCAGATTGTGACGGAATTGTCTGCCGATCCATCATGAACTGGTGCGAAATCCCCCTTGCTAGAAATTTCACTGAGAGCACCCAGTGGCCATCACCCTGCAGGATAAAAAGGTAATCCAGCCTGGAGATGGAAGAGTGAGCCCCAGAGAAGGAGTACCCGGTTTCCCTAACTTACAAGCAGGGGTGTTGCTAGGTCTGGAAAAGACCAGGGGCTACGCTAATGTCAGAACTGTCGGGACTGGGGGCTAGCTACACTTTTGGTTGTAGCCCCTGAGATTCTATCCGGGGCTACAACCAAAAGACCAGGGGCTATAGCCCCCTTAGCAACCCCCTAGCCACGCCTCTGCTTGCAAGCATCTCCAAGTGTCCAACCAGCCCATTGCCTTAGCGAAGGAGCCCAGTTTGGTGGGTAGCTCTGGATTCCAACTCCCTATGTGAGACCTATCCAGACCAGTATCCATTACATCATTGAAATCCGCACCCAGGACCCATCTCTCCACCCCACCCAACTCAAGGAGCATCTGAAGATCATTGAGCAGTTTCCATGTCCGGGGAGGAGGTGCGTAAACGGCCCCAATACCCCATGTGGCACCTCAAATTTCCCCATGGATCAACACAAACCTTCACATAGGGTCCGTTGGCACCTCAGTGACTGAGAATGGAACCCTCTTATGTATAAGGATCATGGTACCTCTCGCACCTCTGACAAAGCCAGCATGAAAGGCCATCCTGTAGTTCGTTGGTGAGAAAGATTTACAATGTGACCCCCGCCAAGTGGGTTTCGGTGAGGAGGGCGAAAACTAGTGAGTGTCTATTAAGGAACTGCACTATCAACCTTTGCTTAATGCTCAAGCACATCCCATTTACATTCCACATTAAAAACGAGATTCCCCTATCTTGTGCCAAATACTGGGTAACTGCCCCTAAGGGACCCACCAGCCTGTATAGATTCCACATATAAATCAAGGTAAAGACCTGCTGCCCAGATATCCTCCTTCCCCAGCCAAGCAATGTGAAGCCAACAACTGTAAAAAAAACATCCCCAACTCCCAACACCCTGTTCTTCACCCACAACTGAAGCACCAGTCGCCCAGGGCCCGTGCCAAACTTGCACGAACCAATTAATACAACCATAAGCAGGCCGACTGCAAACACAGCCAAAAAGGAAAGCCCCAACCAGGCAAGTCTCCAAGCCCCCTGTGGTTCAGAGGCCAAAACGTTAAAGTTGCTTTCTCATAAGGATTCAACATTTCCAGCTACACTCACATCCAGTGCCACCATGCGCCCCTAGTTCATCCATTTGGCACCCATTCTGGGGTGCTACCAATATCATCTGGGGACGTCGATTCCTGTGAATACGGTGGGGCTGATGAAGGCACTGGCTCTGGCGCTGGTCTCTGCATCCCCTTCTGCAATATGCAGGCCACTGTGTGCTGAATGTTGGTTTCATACCATTCCTATGCCTCCCGTGATGTGCTAAAGAGAAGTGCCTTTGACCCGTGATATACTTTGAACAGCAAAGGGAAGAAGAGGGCATAATTAATGCTGCTGGAGAGCAGCTTTCGTTTGATGGAGTGAAAGGACTGCTGTGCCCGCTGCAAATCCTTTGTATTATCGAGGAAGAATCTGATGCGGGCGCTATAATAAGTAATCGGGCCAATTGCCCAAGCCGTCTGTAAAAGGGTGTCCCTGTCTCTGAAGTTCAAAAGCCTTGCGGAAATGGTGCAAGGGTGAGCCTCCGGCACTGGCTGGCCAATGGGCTTGTTCCACTGAGAAGTTGTTGGTTTTTTTTGGCGCCATCAGATCTGCGAGCCACTGCTCAAGGATAAGTTCCCGACGGGGTCCCTACGCTTTCTCTGGCAGCCCCAGGATCCGTGGATTATTTCGCCTCAACCTCCCTTCACTGTCCTCTGCCCTACTCTCCAGGACCTCGAGCTTCTGGGATACCACTGTAAATTGCATTTCCATCCTCTTCGCTGTGTCGTCCATATCGGATTTCTCCAACCCTCGAAGACGTCTTGTGGACGTCCTGCCGCAGATGGAGACCTCTAAAGCCAACCCATCAATCTTTTGCACTATGGCGGGAGTATTAACGGCAAATTGGTAGATCTCACTCTGCTGCGTGGCCTTCTTGTTTTTCTCTTTTGCCATATTGTAATGGGGGGACCCTTGTGCAGCAGGCCGCTCCCCGGTCACCCACCCCACTCTCTGGCAGTGGTCCTCCTAGCGCACAGAGACCTGGCCGGGTCCCCCTTTGCCACTCAACCCATACAGGGCTCTACTCCAGGGTGGCAGCAGTCGTTGTGTCAGCATCTCTCACCCCCACTGCTAAGCCTCTGTTGCCAGGCCTCCTTCCCTTGCCCGCAATCCAGGCTAAGTGAGCACTCCCCGCAGGTACGTTCCGGCACCCCCGTGTTTGTTTCCAGGGGGTCCCTGCTGATGCTGCTGCTGCTGACTTCTGCACTAGGGCCCACTGCCTCGCTCCTCTGCACAGCTGTTGACTTCCTGGCGTCCGTGGTCTAAGAGGCCCTTGCCTCTATGTAGTATATAAGCACCTGTGATCAGGCCTCTCCAGCTCCGGGGGCAGTGGGTCTGTCCAGTGTGTTGGTCTCCTGCCACAAAGATGCACTTCCACTGAACCCTGTTGTCACATGAACCCCCACTGCTTCCTGGGCGCACCCCTGCTGTGTGCAGATAACTCCTCTGTTGATTTCACTGTGCTTGGAGCCCCGGCTCCCTCTCCCTCCACCACTGTGCCGCCTGGGGAATTTCATTCACTACAGGTCTCCCCAGGCCTGGGAGCGTGAGCCACTCGTATGGGGGAGGGATCTCCAGGTGCAGCGCCTCACTCACTCTAAATGTGCCCACAGTACCCCCACGCTGAGGGGTACTCCAATACGATAGTGTAGCCCACGCTGCAATTACACACCATCTGGTTCACCTCAATGCTGCACCCGCCTCCCTGCCACTTATCTCTCCAACAAACACCATGAGGAGCAGCAGAGCAGCCAGCGGGCTCACAGTGCTCCTGGGCCTCCAGCAGTATGATGGCCATGGCTCCAAGGTATCTGTCGGCTGCGACTGCGGTCGCCCCTTCCCCCACTTCCCTGCCTTAAACTGCACCAGGAATGCTACAGGCTGTCCGTGGCACCTTCCGCAGTAAAATTATGGAATTTCGAACCTCTGCAAGCAATTTTAACTCTGCATATTTGCAGGATTAATTTAGCCTCATGGTGCACCTGGAGTTCTACGAATGCATCTACCGCTGCTCAGCAGCGCCCCATTAGAGGGACATTTAATTGGTTTGGTAAACACATATGGACCCAACATAGACGACCCGAGTTTTTGTAGTCACTTATCAGACATTCTTGCAAGGTCGACGAACATTCCCATCATCTGGAGCAGAGACATGAACGCTATCCTCGATGTGTGCATGGATCATTCTACTACCACTTCCCGCTCCCTTTCTACAGCTGCTCAAACTCTATTTCAAATTGTCGCCCATTTACAGCTGCGTATGTATGGAGATTCCATCATCCTTTGGAGAGGGAATACTCTTCTCCACGGTTCATGATGCCATGTCCAGGATTGATTATTGGCTTATCTCCCCCAGTATAATGGCAGATATGTGAGAATGCTAAATCTTTTCACTACACTTCAGGGTGCCTACCGATATGGTTATCCATCATACTCTGTTCACAGGGTAAACCACGCCCTATGTGAAGGATGTCTCCCTCTTTTATGGGACAGTGAGTTAGTGGATTCGCTACATGATAATAATTGGCGAATTATTTTAGAACAATGTGGGTATAGTGTAGCTTCATTCCACGCTTTTGGAGGCTTTCAAAGTCTTTATGTGGGGGATACTTAAGTCTTGGTCTGTGCGGGTGCTTAGGACTCTCGGATTGGAACTGGAGTATGTAGAAGATCAAATTCAGCAACTCGAAAAATGAGCATGGGTGATGAAGAATAAAGCCCTGTTGGGTATGATTGAAGATGACTTGTTGAAAGTTCAGGAGCTGACCCAGAAAGAGGTATATTATATTTTGCAACCTGTACTTGCATATAAGTATGGGGAAGCAGATATACCTGGGAGGTCGCTGGCTAGAGTTGTTAAGACCGAAAGTGTTTCACATGCAATAGTAGGGATCACGGGATCGGCAGGGCAGGTACTCAATACAGAAGGGGACATTAATCTGAAATACAGTCATTATTATAATACACTTTATGCGAGTTTGGACGTGTACTCGGAGGCACTAGTAGTGGCGTATCTGAGGGGCATTGACCTTCCACAACTTCCTGAGGAGGCACAACTGGCTCTTGACTTGCCAATAATGATAGACAATTTTGTGGCTGCTATTGCTGCTCTAGCGTCTGACAAGGTGCCAGGGCTGATGGATTGGGTGTAGAATTGTATAAGGAGTTCAAACTTATCGTGGTGCCTCACTTGCTTAAAGTATGGGAGAAATCTATGGAGAAGGGGGAACTTGCACCGTCCCTGAGAGAACCCATTTTCAAAGTATTATTAAAGCCAAATGACCCGGGTGACAAGGTGACCGCCTATCCCCCACTGTCGTTGATAAATATCCATGCAAAAAATGTTGCTAAAATACTGGCTACACTGCTATTACCCCTTATGACAACACTGAAATGATATAGGTCATTTATAGCGCGCCTGTACACAAGTGTTTCTAGGCGCAATACATCATTAATACATCCTGATCAGTCGGGCTTCATCCCGACACGTGCTAAACCTTAGGCAGCTTTTCAGTATAATAGCGCAAATAAGCTCCAAGCTAGGGCAGTGGCTGCTTCATTAGATGCCGAAAAGGCGTTTGACTTGGTATACTGGCAGTACCTATTTGCAGTCCTTAAGGGATTCAGATTTGCTCAACACTTGACTGGTTGCGTCCGGCTACTGTATACTCGGCCCCATAACCAGAGTTCATACAAATAATATGCAATCTCTGGGAACGCAATTGGAAGGAGAACAAGACAGGGGTGCCCTCTGTCTCCCTTGCTTATCGCACTTACGATTCAACCATTGGCTGTACTGATGAGGTTGAGGCATGGACACAGGGGAATCTGCATAGCTGGGCCGCCACAAGTGATTTCATTATATGCCGACTATGCCTAGTTATATGTCCATGATCCTGAGAAGAATCTTAGCCCCATAATGTACGAGGTATACAAGTTGATTGTATTCTGGGGATATAGAGTCAACCGAACTAAATCAGAATGATTTCCACTGACAACGCTATGAATCCCCCTCCCCTAACTTGATGCAGTTTAGGTGGGTTACCACACAGTTAAAATATTTGGGTATTAATGTCTCAAGAACTCTGCAATGCCTATATGTGGATAGCAATGCTAACTATTTGCCACACCTCATAGTGAAATTGAACGTATGGTCAGGTCTCCCTATTTTATTGTATGGTCGTCTCTCATTATTAAAAATGATAGTACTCCCTAAGCTGTTGCATCTTTTTCTGCAACATACCTCTTTGGCCAGGGAGGGAATTTTTCAATACACTGAAATCTTTAGCATGCACACTGCTCTGGGGAATGGGTAGCTAAAATGAGCTGGGATAAACTGGCAGGACCATAAGACCGTGGGGGGCTGGCTGCGCCAGATTTCAAATGATATATCGTTGCTCAATGCCAATATGCAGGATACTGTTATCACATGACTTCAACAGCGACCCATTTACCACTTGAATGCTATGGGGCGGCACTTCAGTGATAAGTATATGGATTCCTGCACCTTTAACCCAGTCCGGACCACGGTAAATGCCTGGTCCAGAATTTTTCGCAAGTTGAGATTAGTGATTTTATACAATGGAGCTGTCTCATTGTGGAACTTCCCGGGTATTCCCCCATTTTATCACAGGAACATACAGAAATCCTGGTGCTCGGGAGAGCAATTAGTATTAAGGGACCCCAGAAGGCCAGTTCGTATCATTACAAGATTTTACAAATAAGCTAGGACATAACCCCACATTGATACTACAGTATTACCGTATCAGAGCCGCTGTCAGGAAGTTATGGCTGTCTTTCCCACAGGGAGAATGGAGGAACGGAGGATAGCACAGGGGCAACGCGCTGGTCTTGAAAGCCAGACCACGCAGAGCAACAGAGGTTTGAATCCCGGATCCCCGCTTGGAAACCAAAATCATGTTTGGTATTAGGCACGTTATTAAAAAAAAAGAAAAAAAAAACGGAAACACACCCATGCATAGAAGCAATAGTAGCGGGGAGTGGGCGGGGGAAACGTATGGCCTACAGCCTAAAGTCTCATCCAAGCCAATAAAGGCCTAAAAATCTAGTTGCGTTCAAGGTGGGACCGTGAGTTAGGGTTTGACATTAAGGATGTACAATGGGAGAGATGTTGTATACTAACAAAAGTATCTATGAATGTTCGATATAGATTGATCCAGTTTAAGATACTGAACCGCTTATATTAAACGCCAGCTAACATCGCCAAATTTGCTCCTGAGACCAACGACGCGTGTCTAAAATGTGGCTTAGCACCTGCCAATTTCTTGCAAATTTGAAGATATGTAGCGAATACTCTACACGACATTGTGAGAATCACCCCTATCATGGCTCCTATTAAGTACCTCCTTGGGTACATTGGAAAGGTCTAAACAGTCAACCTCACATTGTTTATTCTATTCTGCATTGTGGCCAAAAAGTGCATTCTTAGGCATTGGTACTCAAAACATCCTCCGACGCACTCGGAATGAGACCTAACCTATGCTGACTATAGATAAGAGGCTTTTGTGGCTATGATGACCTCGGTGAGCAGGCCAAAGGACATTTGAGAGCCATTTCGGACATATTTGGCAGAGAATGTGTAGGTGGTCGGACACAGGCTACTTCGATTCTAGAGGGATATGTGGTTTAAGGTGTTAGAATGAACATTGAACATAGTGAGTTATATGGTATACAGTCTTCATCGAAAAATGTTTCAGTGAAAGATGTTTCACTGAAAACCTTTCATTGAAAACATTTTTCATCGAAAAAATCTTTCATTGAATGTATGTTTGGGTGGGGTAAAGGGTTCAATTAGGAAAACTGGGGTTTGGCGGGGGGACCTCCCCAATAAAAAATATAAAATATTTGTGAATGTTTGGGGTGTTTTATAGGGCAGAAAACAGGGGTTGGGCCCCCCAATTAAACAAAATAGGTAAATTCGATGTACACATTTTTTGATACATTCAATGAAAAATGTTTCCATGAAACATTTTTCTATGAAAACACATTTAACTGAGTTATATTGTACTGTTGATATGCTGAATGGTATTTTTGTACCACATGTAACTGTTACATACCGTATTTTTCTTGCTGTCTGCCAAGTGTTAAAATAAAGATTACCTTTTTTTTAACAAAAATAAAAATCAAACATATGATGTAAATGGTGTAACAGTGAAATTTTGTAACCTTAAGAATTGTAGGCAGGACATGGTATCACAAGTATTGACACTAATACAATTTGTAAAAACGTTTATTAAAAATGTTGGAGTTGGAAAAACTCCTATTCTGCCCTATAGCTAAGATGGGCGCAGTCTTCACCATCAAACGATATACAAAAGTGTAAAAAGAAGAGAATGTATGCAAAAGGTGTTCAAATGATAATGTGGCTGCACCAGCTCTCCTCCCCACATTAGGCCTCACAGGGTAAGGTGATCCTTGTAGGCAGGATGACACACTCTGACTCGGCTCCCAACACAGTACACAGTTCAAAACCGTGGATCGAGGCCCGCCTGTCCTTCCATGTTTAAAGTTCAAAGTTCCTTTCTCTGACTTCAAATTAATGTTTCAACCAAAACTTTCACAAAGGTCCCCCTCACCCGGGCTCAGACCTTTTTCCACACAGTTCTCAAAGGTCCCCCTCTGCCGGGCTCATACCTCTCACAATACCGTTCACACAAAGTTGCAAGGGGGAGCTCCCTTCCCCAAGCTCAATATACTTCGGGTCTCCCTCAATCGGGTTTGGACCACTTTCGGATTTTGAAGTATTTCAAATGTGTGTGGCTTTTGTTACAGACCATCGCAGGATCACATCGACTCACCGTTCACTATTTACTTTCACTCTTGTTTGTTCTCCCTTTAGCTTCAAACAATGCACCTTTCACAGACTTTTGAATGGGTTACTTCCTTTCACCGGATCACTCTGTTAGTATCGCTGATCTTGCAGCTGTGTTTTATTTTGAAGTTCATTCACAGGTCTGCCTTTCTTTGTGTCTCATCCACACGCCTGCTGCCTTCATTTGTGATGTGATGTTGCTACTTCATTCACTTTAACACACACCGGTCTCTCAGGTAGCTTGCCAACTCACTCACTGCGCTCCTTTCTTGTTTTGCGTTTTCTGATTTTCAAGTCAAGGTTAGTACCACAAGCATGACCTCTCCTCCCCAACTCTGCCGTTCACCCAGGAGGGTCGTTGGCATCCTTGAAACACAATGCAATCTTCTCTTGTGGGATCTGGCCTTCTCCACGTGTCTTTCACAGTCTGTTGGAGGCAACAACCTCCAGTAGGGAAGCCTTGGAGTTTGCGGCCCGCTGCTCTCGCCCCTTGGTCTGTTGCTCGGCTCCAGTAGGTGTGCATTTGTCCCGGAAGTTCTACTCGTTCTCGTGTTCCGCCTTGCTCAGAGTGTGTCTTTCGGGGTTGCCTTTTATTCGTGTGAGGAGAGCTTACTGGTATCAGGTTTATGCACTTAGGGTAAAGTGCCTGACTTTGCCTGACCCGTTTAACGGGACATTTCCAGTACGATGTGAAAGAGTTCGTTTGGTTACTCTGTCACCCTCTTCCCAGTGTTTGTGTAAAACAGGGGCCGGAGGGGCCGGGGGGTTGGACTTTGGCAAATCCTAAAAAATAGGATGGGGTAGATGAACAAAAAATCGGAATACACCGTCTCACCATCGGTTATCTAACTTGCTCTCCCTGGAGAACCCTCACCCAGTTGATCCTCCCGCATTAGTCCACCCTCATGGTCTGAATCCAAAGGAGATGGCCATGCCTGGCCACCTGAGGGAGAGATCCTGGGGGGCTATCGGGTAAGACACCTTGGTTTCTCACAGAATTTAGACCTTTTGCATCTGTTATGTAATTAATAGGTAACATAGATTTTCTTACAGTTATGCTTATTTTGGTTTCAATCTTTTTTCATAGTAGTAGTAACCACACAAATGAATAAAGGAGAACAGTGAAAAACAAAAGAAAAAAATAAAGCACTAATGTCGCTCTTGCACCACCCATGCTTTCTCACCACAATAATGAATGAAGGAATAAAGAACAGAGAAAAATGAAAGACATTATAAATTATACATTCAGATTAGTGCTCTGTGAAGGAGACTTCGACTCAATAGATAATTAAAATGAATGCATGCAAGTTGTCTGTTCAGTCTGTTGTCACTGCCAGGTGATCAAGAGAAAACTTGATATTGTGTAAAATTTCACAGTGAGGTGCATTTAATTCACAGCCAGTCAGGTCAGGGTCCGAGTAGTTCATGGTCTGTGTCCTGCTGTGATCTACATTTTCTCTTTTGTCTTCGCTTTAAATCAGGGCTGCATTCTCAGGCAATAAACATTCAAGCACAGTCGCAGCCATTTTATATTGTCCCACACATTTTTCGTGGTTTTCTCCGGTTCTGTTTTGGTCATCGTTGGACTTGGTAGGATGTCATGTTGGTCCCTCTAGTCATATGTCATTTCTCTAGCTACCTGCACATTTCTGGTTGGTAACTTTGAAACATACTATGCTGCTGTACCCAAATGGGGATTCTGGCTCTTTAGAGTGATTTCATCCCATGTATAATCATATTCTTCCCCAAATCTATTGGTATGCCATTTGCCCACTAACTTTAGCTATGAATGGATTGTGTCCTCCAACGTATTCCCCATCTTTGACATGTAATGTCCACAGCTCGGCTGCTTCAGAAATTTTTCGGCAGAGGACGCCCTGCGTCGATGGTGTAGTGTCAATGTCCCTCGAAGGCCTCTGTCGAGGGTGATGTCATCGATGGTATAAGTAGCATGCACTGCGCCCTTAGCCTCAGTTCTGTTTTTTCCGCAAACGTGTTTGCTTCGTAAAACTCGGTGCGCCTCGTGGTTACTGTTGAAGTTATATGTCTTCATCTTCTACCCCGACAACCCCGAGGTCCGGCTTCAAGAAATGTCGGGACTGCTTCTCCAAGATGTCTATCACGGATCTGCATCGGGTTTGTATGTGGTGCCACAACATATACATGTTCGAAGTGCCAGTCGATGACTGAAAAGGCCTTGCAGGAACGAAAGGGGAAACTCAAGGTAGGCAAGGTGTCCAAGCCCCGTAAGTCCCGGTCTGCTGGACTTTCAACCGATGAGTCGAGAGGGGACTCTCCTCAGAGGAAGAAGTCCAAGTGGTCACGATCTAGGAGTGGTTCATGCCACTCGTCGAGGCATTCAAGGAAACTGCACATCGACCCCAGTGGAGAAGGATGCTTTACGGGTGGAGATGATGAAAATCTTTCATAAACAGGGCACAGTTCCACCCGCGCCTTCTGACGAAGCCGGCAAGGAACGGTCTCGGCCGGATACTCACGCGTCCTCAAGCCCGGGTAAACGGTGTGATAAACACTGGGAGCCTTCGAGGCCCCGTTCGGACAAGGCATCGAGAGATCATGCGAGACGTTCCAGATCAAGGTCTTCGTCACCGGCGAAGCCTTCAAAGTCATCGAGGACATCAACGCCCTCAGCGCCATGCCTGTCGAGTGCGCCTGTCGGGTCTTCAACCCCGGTCAGGCCGTCGATGCCGTTGTCGACGCTGTCTATGCCGACGCTGTCGGAGCCATCAATGCCGTCTGAGCCAATTTTGCCAGTGCAGGTCCCTGTGACAGTGGACCCTCCGAGAAGACTGGCTGAGAAAAGGTACACTCCTCTACCTTAGAAGGATTTTTTAAGTCCCTCACTTCTATTTATGAGGAGGAGGAAAGATCTGATCCGGATGATGCCCCTTTTGTTCTCCAGTTAGGGACCCCTAATGTGCCTTGCTGCCTCATTTCAGAGGAGAATTGGGTGGAGGATCTTTGTGACACTTTACACAATGCAAGTGATATTAACACTTCTCCTGAGCTGGAGTTTGGCAAACCGGACCAGGGGGAGCATGCTGACTCCTCATATAGATGACTTATGTCGAGAGTAGTAGAGTATTTTGGCCGGTCCAGACCTCCTGTGCCTTTTGATCAGGATGATCTTAGACATTTTGGATCACGGTCCACCCACCAACCTGGTTTTGCCATTTCATATGGCTCTGCAAAAGAGGGTAGCTGTGAATTTGGACGCCCCAGAGACTAATCCGGCGGTGAACAAGTCTCTGGCAAATACCGCCCCTGGTAGCGACCCCGGCTACCTGTCCACTCACCCCAGAGTTTGGTGGTCCAGGCAGCTATGGCTACCTCTAACAAGGCGGCGTACCCTACCATCCCTCCTGATAGGGACGACAAGCTTGTGGATGGATGGGCACGCAAGGTATTTTCAGCTGGGAGTATGGCATTCAAGTCAGCCAACTCCACTTGCCTTGGCAAAGTTTTCGCACACTCTGTGGAATTGCATTTAGTTGGCGGCAGAGCACATTCCCAAAGGGGAAGAAAGGGATGGCTTTCTGGCTATTGTTCAAGATGGCAAGGCAGCCATGTGTGAATCCCTTCAGTCTGGGTTGGATACTGCGGATAGTGTCAGCAGGTCCAAGGCTACGAGCACTGTGATGCGCAGGTTGTGCGTGGTTGCGGAAGTCGGGTTTTGCCCCAGATGTACAGGCTCGACTTCTAAACATGCCCTTTGACAGGTCTCATCTTTTTGGCAGCAAGGCTGACGAGAGCCTTGAGAAGTTGCAGACCTCTAAGGCAGCCGGCAAGTCTTTGGGAGCAGCTGTTTGGCAACCTGAGCCTTTTTGTACTAGCAAACAACAGTGGCGTGTAAATCTTTTCGCTTGTTCTGCTCATTTGGAAGGGTGAGAGGAATGGCCTGTCAAAGGGGCCAACGTGTAAGTTTCCTCGTGGTGGACGAGGTAGAGGTGCCAAGCCTGCTCCAGCAGCAGCCTCTTTGCCATCAGGCGCTGCAGCCGCCGCTTCAAAACCGCTCGGAGGCCTTGAGTCACGGCTCGCCGGTCGGTGGCAGGCTGTCTCAGCATCTAGAAGAATGGCGAGCCATTACTTCAGATGCGTGCGCTCTGCAAACAAAAGCCCACGGCTACTGCCTACCTTTTATGCGACGGCCTCACGATAATCCACCAGGGAGGCACTCTTTGAGGATTTCTGATCCGCTCCTTGTACAGGAGATATTGACCCTGCTGGAGAAAGGCGCTATAGAACCAGTGCCTGTGGCAGAGAGGAACCAGGGTTGGTACGCCGCTTATTTTTTGATTCCCATGAAGGACGAAGGACTGAGACCCATCTTGGACTTAAGATACTTGAACAAGTTCCTCCGGAAGGACAAGTTCAATATGGTCACTCTTTCTCAGATCCTTCAGGCCCTCCAATTTCAGGATTGGTTGGTGTCATTGGACCTGCAGGATGCTTATTTTCATGTGCCGATCCATCTCAAGCACAGGAAATACCTGAGGTTCGCAGTTGGCGTCTCGCACTATCAGTTTCGGGTCCTGCCATTTGGGCTAACCTATGCCCTGAGGGTCTTCATCAAGCTCATGGTGGTGGTGGCAGCGCATCTAAGGAGAGGGGGATTCACGTCTACCCCTACCTGGACGATTGGCTGATCAGGGTGTGTTCTCCAAAACAAGCCCTGGATCATCTCGACGTCACCTGCCACTATCTTCACAAACTGGGTCTTCACAAACTCTATTTCAAGTCGCATACAACACCTTCCCAAATGCTCCAGTACATCGGGGCTGTGTTAGACACATTCTTGGGGGAAGTGCTCGCCACCCAAGGTGAGTGCTCACTTTCTCCAGATGGTGACCAAATTTCAGCAGGCCCAGAGTCTTTTGGTTTTCAAATTCTTATGGATTCTCGGCCTCATGGCATCCTGCATTTTTCTGGTGCCAGTAGCCTGCCTGAGAATGAAATCCCTTCCAAGGGCTCTCGGGGCACAATGGTCTCAATTCTCAGGCAAGATGTCGGATCTTCTTCAGGTCCCGGTTAGGGTCTCACAGGATCTCTTGCGGTGGTTCTGTGAGGAAAAGTTTCTGAAAGGAGAACCTTTTTGCCAGCCATGGCCAGAGATAACTGTAGTGACGGACGCTTCCCTCACAGGGTGGGGTGCTCACGCCAATGATCTGACCATCAGCGGTCGTTGGTCTCCATCGGAGTCCAAACTACACATCAACTTTTTGGAGCTGAGAGCAATCAGGCTAGCGCTGAAGGCTTTCCTGCCATCTGTACGCGGGAAGAATGTCCTGATAATGACGGACAACAGGGTGGCCATGCATTACCTCAACAAGAGAGGAGGTGTAGGGTCACTAACACTGTGCAGAGAGGCAATGCAGCTCTGGTTCTAGGCAATTCAAGAAGGAATCTCCATAGCAACAGTTCATCTGGCCAGAGAGGAGAACACGGCAGCGGAGACTCTGAGCCACAAGTCCTTCAATAGATCTTCGCCCTTTGAGGAACCCCGCGAGTGGAGCTGTTCGCGACCGGTGCCAACCAGAATTGCGGGAGGTGTACTGCTCAAGGGAATTTCCTCCAAGAGGAGCTCTGGGAGACGCGTTTGTCCTGGATTGGTTATTCCCGCTTCTATATGCGTTTTCTCCGATCCCCATCATTCCTCATGTTCTCAGGAGGTTACGCTGGTTCGGGACCCACATGATCCTCATTGCTCTGGATTGGGATAGAAGAGTGTATTACCCTGTCCTCCAATTCGTCTTCCCCAAAGAGAGGATCTTCTCTCGCGAGAGGAGGGTCGGGTTCTCCATCCAGATGTCAAGACACTCAACCTTCACGGTTGGTTTCTGAAAGGTTGAGATAAAAGGATTCGGACCTCCCGGATAACTTAATGGAGGTGTTGCTTTCAGCCAGGCGTCCAGCAACAAAGTCCCTGTGACGCTGGCGTAAGTTTTGCGACTGGTGCAGAGGAAAGAATGTTGATCCTTTTCAGTGTTCAATTCCAGAGGTTCTCTCCTTCTTGCTTTCTTTAGCACACAGTGGTCTTTAGGTGGGAACCATTAAAAGTTACCTAGCAGCGCTATCCATATTTAGGCGCTCATCCGAATAATGCTCTTATTTTAAGATTTCATTGATCACTCCGTTTCTAAAGGGGCTCACAAATGTGTTCCCGCCAACGCCTTTTCAGGTGCCCGTCTGGGACCTTAACCTGGTCTTAAAGTTTTTAATGGGTGCCCCGTTTGAATCTTTGCACTCCTGTCCATTGAGGGTGTTGACCTATTTTCTTGGTTGCGATAACATCTGCTCGAAGAGTGAGCGAGTTGCAGTTCCACAAGGACAAGGTTGTATTGAGAGTACGTCCTTCCTTACTGCCTTGCCTTTGGTAAGGCTGTACTTTACTCTGCCTTTTAATTGGGTATGTCTAAATTCTTCTTCCTCCTCCAATCATGGATACTGCTTTGGGAGTCTGTCAAAAGATGAGGAATACGTTGGAGGACACAATCCATTCGAAGAACAAGTTACTTACGAACTGGTAACGTTCTTTCCACTGGATGTTCCTCCAACATATTCGTCAATGCCCTCCCAGCCTACCCCTCTTAAGAATTTCCCATGCTATTACAGCTTTCGTTCCAACAAGGTTGAGTACAGTCAGCACTGTATTATGGGCACATCGGCTACACAATGATAGGGGGGAAAACACCATGAACTGAAGCTACGGGCGCTGTACATGCTACTTATAACATCCAATGACGTCACCCTCGACGGAGGCCTTTGCGGGACATCGACCCAACGCCATCGACGCAGGGCTCTGCCGAAAACATTTCCAAAGCAGCCGAGCTGTGGACATTACATGTCAAAGATGAGGCATACATTGGAGGAACATCCAGTCGAAAGAACCTTACCAGTTGGTAAGTAACTTGTTCTTCTCCTTTCTCTTGCTTCGAAACTGAAGTTTCTGCATTTTCAGAGGTGTTCCCGACATCTGCGTGTGCACCCTTTCTTCCTTGGCTCCACCCTCAGTATACCTCTACCCTCTTCTGTGTGCCTCCTTATTTCTCGTTACTGCGTTGTTTAGGTTTCCCACTAATTATTCTGTTTTCTATTTATAACTGTTTTTTTTATTCTTTTCTTTTTAGTTCTTGCTCCCTTGTATTTAATGTTATCCTGTACCAGCGCGGCCTTATAATAAATAATCATAGTTCTAATGGATTGTGTCCTCACATGGATTCTTTATATATTCGTATCCTGCTTTGCAGTCTTGAAAATGTTTTTGACCGCAGAGAGCGATGTGTGGCATCGAGTCGATATCCCCTTGTTACCATTCCTGCGTCCAGATGTTGGGCAGAATCCTGTGCAGTTCCCTTAGGGAACACTGCAAAAAGATTAAGACTACAGGAGTAGGCACTAAACCCAATTGGTAGCAGTCTGCACCACCCAGATTTACCTGGTAGCTGGGGCTGAGCAGTCAGACTTCTCTCAAGAAGAGTAGGGCAGTATATAGAGCATACACAAATAGGGCTAAAAACACAGTAGAGCAAACAAACACTGACCAGAGCTTTGTATAAAAAGTATATAATTATTTATTTAAAACACACTTTAGCCAATATACTAGCACTCTAAATCAAAAGCAAGTTACAACACAGTCAGGTAAAGTATACACACCCCCCTTAATAACTATTAGACAAGTCAGAATTAAAACACCACGATTTGTTAAACAGATTAGAGCGCATAACCTGATGGCACTCCAATAGTTCAGTTAAAGGAAGAGAAAAAGACAGAGCATAGAAATAAAACAGGTCCCAACATTTGAGTTCTCAGCAAGGGAATAAAGGCAGTATAGACTGTAGAGCCAAAGTTCATAGGCCAGGCCCACTTTAAAGGCAGCAAAGCGAAATGTGCCCAGGATCACACGGTTTAAAGTGCACTAAAAGTCTTTGCGGAATGTTCAAAAGAGGTTGGGGTGATTCGAGAAGGAAAAGTTAGCAGGTCTGGGGCCAACCCAGTTGGCAAGCCAAGGATTTAAGGGTCACCTTGGGCAAATCGAAGAAAGTGAGGTCAGGCAGGACACAGTACCTTAAAGAGAGAGGAAGCTCCAGCGGTGGCAGTTTTTCCTGGCAGTGGTTGCAGTTCATTGTTTCGACCAGGGGAAGAGAGGATCTCGTCGAGGAGAAAACATGGAGTCGCTGCACTGCACAGGGATGAAACCAGCCGCAGAGTTTGTCAATAAAAGGTGCGTTCCTTCTATTTGCGGTCAAAGTGGTGAAGCTTGGCTATCCGGCCGCCGGGGTTCTTGGCACGGGCGATTCGAACAAGAGATGTCTTTGGAAGGCGAAAAAGGGCGAACATGTTGGTCCCACCAGCTCAGAGGAAGACGAATCGTCCAGCAGAAGATCTTCTCTTGTCGTCGGGAAAGTGGTGAGGTAATTGCAGCAGGGCTTCACCGGTGGTGTCGTCGTTGCAGATGGCTCAGCTTCTTCCCTCTTTGGATTCTTAGGTCCTGTGGCGACTTCTGAAGTTCCAGTCCCAAAGGCCCTGCTTTTATGCAGAAAACCCCCCATTCAATAGCCTAGCTGTCACTCAAACATGCAAAGTGGTCAGCCGGGCGGCTCACCACTGGCCCAATCAGAACAGAGTGCGACTTGAGTTGCTAAGGCAAGGCAGTCCAGGGTGCCAATTCCCCTCCCCACCCATCCTGTGGAACCCAGACAGAGTGGCACCATTTGGAGGGCTTCTGTGGAGAAGCCTGCCAAAATAGTGGAACAAAGGGCTCGACCTTGGACAGAGTTACAGAGACTGACACAAAGGCCATTTTAGAATCGAGTTCTGGCAAAAAGACCCAACCGGTGATTTACTATTAAATAAATAAACCGGTGGTATCTTTAACATTGCACCAAAAAGTGGTGCGTTTAGAATCAATGGGAAAATCCCATAGAGAATATTCCGGCGGAATATTTCACGTGGTAACCACTGCCACCAGCCAGAAACTCGACAATGGGGGACTGGACTGTGCCCCCTTGAAAACAGACCCAGGGGCAATATAATTAACCCCTTCCAATAATTCCACAATATGATGGCGTGTACTGGTTCTGTTCACAATTTAGGACTAGTAAAGTCAATGGTGACTTTACATGCCCTGGGAGACAATAGTCAGTCCCAGGGTATGGAGTCTATGTTTGGGCGTCACTATGACACCCCTGTGTTACTGCACTGAGGGTGCTGTGTAACACACACATACAAAATAGATGATACCCTATGGAGTAAAAAGAAAACCCCATAGCCCAAAATCACACAAATAGTCAGAGACATTTCTCAAATCATGCCTAAGAGTGGGAGTAAAAGAGTCTCGCTCTTAGCAGGAGAAAAAAACAAACCCCAAAAATCCAGCAAAGCTGCTGGGGGACTCACTAGGTTTGGGAAATTAGCCTTATAAGAGAATTCTCCCTAACACCGGACTTGGCATCAATGGCAGTGTAAATAACCGGCACCTCGCCCGTTGCCACAGTTTAGTTTTTCTGCATGCACAGCACGCTTTCAGAATAGTTCAACTCGCCTCAGCCAACCTCTTCGACTAAAGTCTTAATTCTTTTTGATAAATCTTCATTGGTTAGTCATCAACTCAGTCCCAATGTGTATAATGTTCCATATGTTATAAAGACATCATATTTGTTGCACATTCGTTAGTGGTTACAATCCTCATGTATTTCAATTAAACCTTTAGGTCTCACGTGGTGTGGTAGTACAAGATCAGTTCTTGGGGCACAAATTAGTGTGTAGATCTCCGTTCTTTAATGAGGTTATCTTTGATAGTTGTGACGTTTGCTTCAATAACAATTCTGGGTTACATTCAGCATTAGGAACGCCACCATTCTGAAAAAGACCGGCTGAACCTAATAAGGATTTATATACAAGGACTGTTACCCCAACCTAATAGTGAAGTGTGCAGCCTAATTTATGGAAAGATGAATGTAACCCTGAGTTATTATTGAAGCAAACTGCACAACTATGGAAGTCCAGCAGTGGTCCAGGGACACTTGCGAAGGCTCAGCAGGCACGGATTAAGCCGGGTCGGGACTGGTTGTTCCCACTGGTCCATTCCAAGGGTCGACGCACTGGCAGGGTCCTTCTTGAGATCAGGACTTCACCGACACTGGGTTGGAGTCGATGCTGGTCAGCTTTACTGGTCATCCACGGGTCTTCAGCAAGCTGCCTTTCTTGGTGGGGGTATTGGCTTCTATGATTATCTTTGATCCAAGATTTGGACTGGAGTTGCCACCAGACCCACCAATGGCAAGGATCTGCACCATTCTAACTGGCAGGGGCTGTCCAGTCCAGGACTGCCACTGCCACTGGTCAAACACTCTGCCTAGCAACAGACACTGTGGCTTCGACTAAACATTCCCAACCCCACATCTGGATACACACACACACAGACCGCCACTTTGCCCCAGAAAGCAGAACCTTTCCGGGAGATATGGCTTCCCCCATATGGCCATTCGGGCCTGAAAGGGGTGAGAGAAGGCTAAAGTACAAATCAAACATTTTGTTGCACTGCTATTTTAGAGAATATGCTTCTCTTTATGGCATTATGCGGTAAAATGCAAAAGTGCACTAGTAAAAAGTCAAAAACCTCCACTGCCACCCTCCCATCCTGGACACATTGTAATTGTAACCACTAAGTTATGAAAGGAGCATTTATAAGGATACAAATGTTCCTGACTGCACTTCACTTTTAAGGTGATGTGCGCAGCTTTTAAAAATACAAGAAATCCGGTTTACCGCCGGACTCCTAACACTTTCCCGGTGCCAACAAGGCATTGCAAGTCCTGCCAGATCGGGAAGTCAGGCGCCAGAAAATTAGTCCCCATTCCCCTGGAGTCCCGTAGGGAATGGGGACATGGAAGCAGCGGCACCGTTGCTAACAATGCCAGTGCTTCCGTGAAAACTCTGCGGGCGGATGCCATTGCGCCCGGCAGGTCAGACCTGCCGGGGCAAAGGGCCCCGCCTGCAGAGTTGTAGTGTGGCGGTCCGGAAAGGGTGCCAGTAGGGTGCATTCGGCACCCTTATTTACGGACCGCCACATTTGTAATGAGTTCCACAGTCTCCCAATCATGGTCTTATGGACTGCTCTTAGGGACTGATCAGTTCCCCCATAAGAGTGAGAAAAAGGCAAGGGACTTTCTCCAGCTTGGGATCTGGCATGGATTCACATGCTCATGAATATTCCCCGTCGTCAGGCTGGGAATCCTCGGTAAAGAAAAAACCAGTATCAGTTTCGTTTCTGATCTGTCTTTCGTAGTAATAACCAATCACTGGTCTCTGCGTCATACTGACCACAGCCAATGACTGCCCTCTACCTAAGCACCGCCTCTGGCAGCCATCTTCAGATTTTTACCGCACGTTCATGTGTTGGGATCCTCGTGCTATTGCTCTCGAGCGTTAGTGCTATTTTTTCACGTTTTTTCTCAAAAACTTCGTTTTTTCGGTCAAAAGAGCCTCAAGCTCCACCGACTCTCCATCCGATCAACGGGGACCCGTGTCGGATTCGTCTGCGCCCCTCAAGGGTGAAGATTTCGTCGAGCTACGCTTTTGGAGGACTCCAGAAGCTTCTCAGGCCCGGACATGGCCCAGGAGAAGGGAAGCTCGACGCCCGGAAAGCTGTTCAGGATCTGCCCTGGATGCCAGCTGCAGAACGTCTTTAAGGAGGACGAACACTCCTTTTGTCTCTACTGCTTACATGAGGACAAGACGCACGTGGAGAAGGACTGTGCGTTTTGCGGCAATATGTCGGAGTGGACCATGAAGGACCGCCATCAACGTCTCGCCAACTGGCTGGAAGGGAAGAGCCCGTCAGGTAGAAGAAGAGGAAGAAATCCGAGCGGTCTTCTAAGACCTTTGAGGACGCCCCGGCGACGGGGGTCCAACACAAGGCCAAGCACCGCGAGTCCGCTGGCACCGGGAGCGCCGAACGGTCGGGCTCTACGGGCGCCAGGCAGGGCGCACCCTCCCCGGCACCATCAGCCACGAGCCAACGCTCTGGGTCGGGTAAGAGGAAAGGCGAGCACCCGTCGAAGCTCCTGGAGAGGCCCCAGTCGAGATCGAAGGCCCCATCGGAGGGGGAGCGAGGCAGTGTCCCCCCCCCTCAAGGATAAGGCGGTGAGCGCACCTAAGGTGGTGAAGGCCTTAATCCATCTGGCCAAGCCCTCTATCGATACTGTCGCGGCGGCCCTGGCTCAGCCTGTGGAGGCTACACCAGTGGTGGCGACCTCGGGGCTCAGAGTCTCCCTGCCACCTCGGAGGGAGTCCTCTTTTGTGCCCATCGATAGGACCCCCGTGAAATCCCCGGCGGGGAAGAAAAAGGGGGGGCAGGGCGTCGTCGTAGATTCGGCCTCAACCTCGGAGGAAGAGCTGATCGAGGTCTTAAGCCACTGCCTTGGCGTGGAAGAAGACCGGCCCGTCGGGATGGATCCCGATGCAGGTGACGACGACATCGTCGAGGGTGCCGACGGGGCCCCTGATCGCCCGTCGGATTCCCCTCTGCCAGCGCCGCAAGACAACTCGGCGGCCATTTTGTTGGCTATACAGTCCTTATGCTCAGAGATAAGGACGAGACTACCGTTGCCGACGGAGGAACCTCTCCCGTCGGGGGATCCTGAACCGGGACCTTCTGGTGTTCCCCCGCCCAAGAAAAGAAGGATTCACCTTCCACCTCCTTTTCAGCTGTCGCGCCCCGTCCAGCCCTCCTCCCCATCCACCCGAGGGGATGATACGGGGACTGACACGGCAGCGACGGGTACGGACGACGAGGTATACAACGAGGATCTACCGTCGTCACCTCCCACCAGGGCTTCTCCGCCCGACGAGATTGGATCGTTCCACTCCATGATCGCTAGGGCATCCGAGCTTTTCCAACTCTGCCCTGAGGAGAAGAAAAAGGAAGGATTCCTTTATCAACGGCGCGAGGCCAAGAGGAAGACGGTCCTCGCGGTGCCTCTACTGGACGACATTTGGGATGAGGGCCTCGCCCTCCTCAAGAACCCTTCCACGACGCCAGCTAGAAGAGACCGGTACGAGAAGAAGTCCCGGGTCCCGGACGCGGCCCCCCTGTGCCTCCGGGCACAGCCTACCCTGGACTCGGTCGTCTCAGGGGCGGCCAGGAAGAAAGCGGGGGGGGGGGTGCGGCCTCCACATCGACTTCCCCACTGGACGGCGAGGGAAAGAAATTGGACGCTATGGGACGCAGGGTCATCTCGTCTGCAGCGACGATGATTAAAGCGGCCAACGCCTTGGCTATCGTGGCCCGCTACGACAGGGAGCCTATGGTACAAACTGGCTCCCCTGCTGGACTTCCTACCGGACGACAAGAGGGCGGATGCCCTGGAGATCCTACAGGAAGGTGAGGTGGCGTCGGACCACGCCATCACTATTGCGACGGACATCGCCGACACTGGGTTTCGCCAGTTGGGCAACGGCGTGTGCCTTAGGCGGCGTGGATGGCTCAAGGCTACGGACTTCCGTCAAGACGTACAGACCAGAGTCCTGGACATGCCGTTCGATGGGAACAACCTGTTTGGGAAAACAGTGGACGATTCCCTTCAGGCCATTAAAGCGGACACTGAGACGGCCCGGGCCCTTGGGGTTCTGCAGCAACGACGGACGCCCTTTCGGAGCAGCGGAGGCAAGGGCGCCTCCAAAGGTTCCGGTGGCGGTTTCTCCACCTACCGTCAAGCGGCCCGCTCGTCGTCTCAGGAGGCCTACAGAGGACGAGGCAAGTCTGGCGGACCCCGCCGTCGTCGCCAAGGAGGTCAAGGCGGCAAAGCCTCGTCGAAACAGGATTGAACCGGCCGTGGGGTCGGGCCCCCACCGAAGCACCCCGCTGGTAGGCCGGCTGGCGAGCTTCGTCAGCGTGTGGGAGTCCATCTCCACCGACTGTTGGGTGCTGGACGCCTTAGCCCGGGGCCACGCGCTCGAGTTTCAAAGAAGGTGCCCGCGCGTCCCCCCCGTGGCCAGGAAAGAGCTTCACGTCCCTCAGCTTCTCCTGGAGGTAAAGGCGATGCTCAGGAAGGGCGCCATCGAACTCGTCCCAAAGTGGCTTCGGGGCTCCGGAGTTTACTCGAGATACTTCCTCGTGAAGAAGACGACGGGAGGATGGCGCCCCATCCTAGACCTGCGACGTCTGAACAAGTTCATCAAGGCGCAGAAGTTCCGGATGGTCACCCTCCAGCACGTCCTGGGGCAGCTGGAGGAAGGAGACTTCCTGTCGTCGTTGGATTTGGAGGATGCCTACTTCCATATTCCCATCCTAAAGGGGCACCGAAAATTCCTCAGGTTTGTGGTCCAAGGGCGTCACTACCAGTTCAAAGCCCTCCCCTTCGGACTACGGTCGGCACCCAGGGTATTCACCAAGTGCCTTGCACCGGTGGCGGCGCAGCTGCGCCGCGAGGGGATCCATGTCTACCCCTACCTGGACGACTGGCTCATCCGAGCCAAGACGAGGGAGCTCGCCGTGGAGCACACGGCAAGGACCGTCCAACTTCTCACGGACCTGGGATTCTCTGTGAACTACGCCAAGTCCCACCTGGTACCCGCGCAAAACGCACTGTTTCTGGGAGCGAAGCTCGACACAGTGTCCCTTCTGGCCTCCCCATCGGAGGAAAGGACCAGGTCCATCCTGGGCGAGGTACAGCGGATGTTGGTTTCCGACGCGGCCAAGGTGAGGTCCATCAAGTCCCTCCTCGGAATGATGTCTTCTTGCATCTACCTCATTCCCATGTGCAGGCTCTGGATGCGCCCGTTGCAGGAGTTCCTGGACGCGCGCTGGATCCAAACGATGGGCGGCTTCGAGGAGAGGATCACACTCGACGAGAGTTTCCGCCGAGCGGTCCGGTGTTGGGGCAACCGCACGCATCTGACGGCGGGCATGGACTTCCAGACCCCAGACCACCAGGAGACAGTGACCACGGATGCCTCCCTGGAAGGGTGGGGAGCGCACACCGAAAATCTGCACGCGAGAGGCCTTTGGCTCCCGACGGAGAAGTCCCTCCTTATCAACGTCCTGGAGCTCCGTGCAGTGTTCTGGGCCCTCAGGTCCTACCTTCCGTCCCTCAAGGGCAAGGTGGTGAGGATCTTCACCGACAACACCACCACCATGTTTTACATCAGGAAACAGGGCGGAACCAGGTCCCCAGCGCTGTCCAAGGAGGCGCAGGACCTGTGGCAGTGGGCCGTCGCCCAAAGGATGTTTCTGGTGCTGTTTCATCTGGCAGGGATAAAAAACACCATCGCCGACTCACTCAGCAGGGAGCTGCGCTCGTGCCACGAGTGGGAACAACGGCAGGATCTAGTGGATCGCCTCTTCCGACGGTGGGGCACACCCCAGATCGACCTGTTCGCGACGGCGACGAACTCCAAGTGCCGGAGGTTCGCCAGCAGGTTTCCCCAGGAGAGGAGCATGGGCGATGCTTTCTCGTTCCCCTGGGAGGGCCTGTTCCTCTACGCGTTCCCTCCTTTGCCACTGCTAATCCGGCTCGTCAACCAGCTCAAGAGGTCACGGTGCAGGATGATCCTCGTCGCACCTGTGTGGCCGAGGCAGATATGGTTCCCGGACCTTCTGGACTTGTCAGCATCCCCGCCAATCAAGCTGCCGGTGGACGCGGATCTACTCTCCAGGGAAGGAGGCGCCATCCTCCACCACGACCCGAAATCGCTGAACTTGCAGGCCTGCCTCCTGCAGCGCTAGAGTTTGGAGTATACGACATACCGGCCGACTGCAGAGAGGTTCTTGCAAAGGCCAGGGCGTCCTCGACTCTTAAATGCTACGGACACAAATGGAAGAGGTTCTCTGTCTGGTGCCACGCACAGAAGATTAACGCTCTACGGATTACGGCTCCCCCAGGTACTGCCGTACCTGCTGACGCTGGCCAAAGCTGGACTGGCACACGCGTCCATCAAGATTCATCTTGCTGCGATCTCCCGATACACCAGAACCACGGGCCGGACGTCCTTGTGGTCTCATCGTCTGGTGAAAGAGTTCATGAAAGGACTGTTCAGATCGTTCCCGCTGGTGAAGGTTCCGGCCCCGGCGTGGGAGCTCAACGTGGTGCTGACCAAGCGCATGGGACCTCCGTTCGAGCCTCTGCACTCGGCCCCGTTGAAGTTTCTGTCGTGGAAAACAGAGTTTCTTGTGGCCATCACCTCCGCACGACGGGTGGGAGAGATCCAGGCCCTTTCCTGCAAGGCCCCGTACTTGACTTTTCACGACACGAGGGTAGTGCTCACGTCGCACCCCTCCTTCATGCCCAAGGTACCGTCGGACTTCCATCTCAACGAACCCTTGGTGTTGCCTGTGTTCTTCCCGTCGCCTTCGTCGCCGGCTGAGAGGACTTTGCACTCGCTGGATGTGGCTAGAGCGCTGAAGTTCTACGTGGACCGCACGAAGTGTTTTCGGAAGACGTCACAACTCTTTGTGAACTTTGGACCTGTCAATAAGGGGAAGGCTCTCTCGAAGGCTTCCATTTCCAGATGGCTCTCCGGCTGTATCATGTACTGTCATCGGTTGGCAAACCGACCGCTGCCTGGCCGTCCGAGAGCCCATTCCACCAGAGCGATCGCAGCTACCACGGCGTTCCTTTCTGGTGTGCCCCTGCTGGACATATGCAGGGCTGCTACGTGGAGGTCGATGCACACCTTCACGAAATTCTACTGCGTCGATCGGGATTCCAGGGAGGAGTCCAGGGTCGGCCAAGCAGTGCTGCGCAACCTGTTCGCCTGAGGTGAGCCTGGTGAGGAGGTAAGATGCTTAATGTTGAGTTTGATGTACTGCTTAATGTTGAGCCTTTGCCACCTCCCGTGGTTGTGCATGTGTGTACTGCTATGTATTCTTTATTCATGAGCATGTGAATCCATGCCAGACCCCATGCTGGAGAAGGAACAAGTTACTTACCTGTAACTGTTGTTCTCCAGCATGGGTCTGGCATGGATTCACATGCGAACCCTCCCGCCTCCCCCTCTGCGGCTCTTCACTTGGTCATACTGCCACTTCACGTGCTTCCAAATCTGAAGATGGCTGCCAGAGGCGGTGCTTAGGTAGAGGGCAGTCATTGGCTGTGGTCAGTATGGCGCAGAGACCAGTGATTGGTTATTACTACGAAAGACAGATCAGAAACGAAACTGATACTGGTTTTTTCTTTACCGAGGATTCCCAGCCTGACGACGGGGAATATTCATGAGCATGTGAATCCATGCCAGACCCATGCTGGAGAACAACAGTTACAGGTAAGTAACTTGTTCCTTATACCTACCTTCAAAAGTTAGGACAGCAGCCAAAAATCGCAAAAAGGAAAGGTATCCCATAGAAGTCTCTTGGAGGAAAGCAGCAAAATTAACATCTTCCTAACACTCCCCCTGCCCTAATTCACCCCTGTCCTATTCTTAATAGCCATTTTAAGGGCGAATGGTCTGTTTGTTTGGTGAAGTGAGCCCCAAAGAGGTAGTGCCCACACAATGGCAAAACACATTTTTTCCACTGTGGCCCACCTTAACTCCCTGTCGTTAAGCTGACCACTGATTAAACATGCAGGGTGGTCCCTTCCTTTGTCATCTAACTGATAGAGGACTGCTCTTATTCCAGTGTCAGAGGCATCAGTATGTACAATAAAGGGTATGTGATAGTCAGGTGCCCTGAGAACACAGGTCTGGCAAAGTGAATCTTTTAAGCCCTTAAATGCCTTCTCACTCTTCACAAATCTAGTAACTTTTTGGAGTTTCTTAGGAGTGGGAGTTTAGTCAAAGGGACAGCTATGGTTCCATAGTTTACTGTGAGGCTTCTGTAATACCCACTGAGGCCTAGAAAAGCTCTCACTTGGCTTTAGGTAGTAGGGTTCTTCCATTCTTGTGCACCTGTATTTTGCTGGGTAGAGGCTGAATCTTGAGCCCACCGACCTGATTGGCTAAGGTATTTCACTGAACCTTGACCAAGCTGGCATTTGGTCGCCTTTATTATCAATTGGCCCTGTTGAAGAGCCTGCAACACAGACCATCCTCACAAACGTGTGACTTGTTTAATAACGTGTAGATTATGTATGGAAAATCTATTACAGGCACTTTGGGATTGTGATAAGACTTCAGGCGCCATCCGGCTACTCAGGAAACAGTATACCTTGACGTTGAAGCGCAGGAAACTGCAGCTGACGCAAATAGCCCGGAAGAACTGATAAACGTAGCAGCCGACAAATATCTAAGGCATTTTGGGAACTGATCGCGTATGGTCCAAAATACCCAAGACCTCACTAAATGTTTTATGTGGTGCCACAGTAAAACTGGCATAGCTATTTTGACTCATTATACAACGTACCTGCTATCAGAAACGGAGTAGAGAATTACAATATCCTTGAAATACTACAATCACCCACAAGGGATGCAGTGACTTGATACGTCATTTAAAATTAAAGAAGTACAGAAGGGACTATCATCAATGAAACCCATTAAAAGTCTAGGGCCTAACTTTGTGCCATTTAAAGATTTCACGTAAGTTTAAAAAATGTGTTTCTGACAGAGCCTTCTTCGATGAATCGGTGTAAGATTGGCGTGGGGTTGTCTGTATAGGATGCGTACCCCCTTGTGAATGCAAGTGAGTGTCCTTGTCACCAGGAGATTTCACCATAGCAAAGCTTTCGACTTGCCTTGTGGGGCTGGGGACGGAAACGCAGGAGTCTACCGACTCCTCAAGTATGTCATCAGCCTCCGAAAAGTTGCTGCCTTGCTAGTTGTCTTCCGAGGCATCTGCGCCAGTGGCAGACATCGGCCTGCATTGCCTAAGCTCCCCACCATTTTGTGTGTCTTTCCTTTAGCATCTTAGGCTGTAAGAAATATCAAACAGTTATGAAAGGTCAAGATTAAGTAGCAGCACTACGAGCTCCGCATAAAGCGACCAACCACTATGCTGGAAAAACCAATCTGAAGGACCTCCATGCGTGAAGGAGCATGGGTACACTACACTCCACAGGAGAGATAGTATTACAAACCGGTGTCCAGTCAAAGGATCGAAAACAAAGTATCGAATGCCCTTTTGTTGGAAACCAAAAGGACCGGAAAAAACAAATTTGAATGCTTTTTTATTTATTTATATATTTTTTAGTTTGGTATGCATACAATGTTTTTTTTAAAAAGGAAAAGAGGGGTTGGGGGCGAACTTCAAGATAATTAGACTGTGTCCCTGAGCCAACTAAGTCTTAATTACAAAAGATTGTTAAAGAAGGTAGGCATATTTGGTGGGAGTGTCCGGTCATAGAGAAGTACTGGGTGGGGATCTGGGAGGCGCTTAGTCAGGTTCTGGGTCTGGACCTTGGGGGTAACACAGGATTGGCGATGTGGGGGTCGCTAGCGGCAATTAAGAGCAAGGCGGGCCGTAAAATCTATGCAATAATAATGGCGTCTGCAATGGTACTGGCCCGCAGGTGGAAATCAAAGGACCCACCTTATGACCATGAATGGGTGGATAAACTTTGGAATTTATTAGCTCTTGAATGGCTTACATACTCTATTCATCAGTATCGCAGGTTTAGAGCTGCCTGGGCAACCTTGCTGGATTATCTGTTGGATTGCCCAAGGCAGCGATGGTGCCCGCGCAGCATGAGACTCTTGGGTATAGTAGTGGACACACCTTGTGACCCAGACTTATGCGGGGGTTCATCTATTTGGGATATTTTGCAATATAAGGACTCACTGGTCAGTTGAGGGGCGGCTATCGATCTCCAGAGCAAAGGCTGGGACACTGATCTACTCTCAGACTCGGAGTTGGGTGAGGGGGAGAGTCGGGGATCATTGTTATGTTTTTTCATCTTTTTTTTTTTGCTTGCTATGAAAATGCCAATAAAAATTAAAGTTAAAAAAAAAAGAAGGTAGGCAAGTCGTGCAAAACATTTTGAAGACCACAGCAGGCAGAATTCTCACATAGGGAACTTTATCAAAACAGAGTTCATGGCTGCACAATTTCGTTTTTAAACCAGAAACTCAGGCCACCCTCATTAATATGCCGGTAGAGGAATCGGTCCTGTTTGGAAAAGCTGTAGAGAATGCCTTAGAAATAGCTCAAAAAGAACACAATACGTTGAAGACTTTAAACCAGATCTCCAGCAAACCATATATCCAACGTGGGCTATTCAATACCCACCGGTCCTTTCGTTTCCCAAAGCTCCTCAAGACCAATTCAGTCAGGGGTTTCCTTGGGCTCTTCCCCCTGGTAGTCATCGCAGGGGACATCAACTCATTTCCGATCCTCCCGGCAAAAAGGTTTTAGGTGAGGCAAAGGTCGAGGTAGGAGTGCGGCCACTAGAGGCTCCTCTACCCCGCCAACAAATGACTCACCCGTCAGAGTCCCCGCCCATATATCCTCAGTAGGAGGCTGAATTACTCAATTCACCCACTCATAGAAGTCGATAACCTCGGATCAGTGGATGGTAACGACAGTAACCAACAGAGTTTCCATTGAATTCCTTCAAAAACCCTGACTCCAACCACAGAGAGCAAGAAGAATGTCCAGCTCATCCTACAAGCAGAAATCGAAACTTTACGGCAAAGGGGAGCACCGGAACTCGTCCCTGTTCAAGAGGTAAACAAGGGTATCTATTCAATGTACTTCTGTGTCCCTAGAAAGGACTTAACCATGCGCCCTGTATTAGATCTGCATCCTGCAAACATGCATGTCAAGCTACAAACATTTAGGATGGCCACCCTACAGGAAGTAATCTCACTTATAAAACAGGTGGATTACATAGCAACATTAGATATGAAAGATGCATACTTCCATATTTCATACTAGGGACAACACACTACCAATTCAGATTGCTACCATTGGGCATAACCGCAGGGCCAAGGCTGTATGCACCAAAGTACGCGCATAGTAGTAGCAGCACACCTGCGCAGACGATCAATCCCAGTGTACCCTTACCCTGACGACTGGCTGATAACAGGAGACATGCCACAAGCAGCTCTACAAAATACCCAACAGACTATCGATCTGCTTTACAGACTAGGCTTCTCAATCAACGAGAAAAAATTAAATCTCATCCCAAGCCAAGTTAAACAATTTCCCAGAGCATTAATTAGGACAAAGGATGTTTTAGTCTTCCCCTACAATGAGAGGGTACAAAACATGCTCTTCCAAATTCCACAATTTGTAGCCAGTCATCAGGTAACCAACCATGTGAAAGGCAATCCGCCTTCTCGGGATGATGCCCTCATGCATTTACCTAGTGCCACATGCTTGGTTGTGCATCCGTCCTATGCAAGAGTGGCTAGTGAAACAATGGTCCCAAGCAATCGGGCAGTGGGAAGATCTAGTGGTCATTTCGCAGTAACTCATTCACTTTCTGCTATAGTGGACTAGAGAAAACCTTCTCAATGGGAAATCGTTCAACACTCCTGAGGTACAAGCCACTCTACCCACAGACTCATCTCTCACAGGGTGGGGTGCGCACACGGCACAGTGTGTGGACACAGACAATGGCAAAGAAGCACATCAATCTTCTAGAACTACTGGCAGTGTTGATGACCCAAAAGCATTCCAACACTAGCTTCAAAACGAGACTGTTCTAGTCCTGACAGACAGCACCACGTTGATACACTACATCAACAAGCAGGGGGAACACACTCTCCAAGTCTGTCCAAACTAGCCCAGAATATATATAGTATTATGCACTTAATCACAACAAGTACCTACTGTCTCAACATGTTCCAGGGGAAAACAACTGTCTTTGTCGATGTGTTAAGCAGGAATGTACAACTTCCTTCAGAGCACGAATGGCAGCTAAACTGAAACATTCTTCACAACCTGGGGTCAGACAGACAGATTTCTTTGCAACACGAGAGAACGCACAATGCCCAGAATTTGCGCATCGGTATCCCCAGACCGGGTCCAAAGGGAATACTCTGACTCTGTAGATGAACTGGTCAGAGATTTGCATACACTCAACCTGCCCCCCCCCACTCCCCCTGCATTATCTCCCTGATACATTTACTGAACAAGATTGTGTTAGGGAGAATTCTCTTATAAGGCTAATTTCCCAAACCTATTGAGTCCCCCAGCAGCTTTGCTGGATTTTTGGGGTTTGTTTTTTTCTCCTGCTAAGAGTGAGACTCTTTTACTCCCACTCTTAGACATGATTTGAGGTATGTCTTCGACTTGTTATGTGCTTATGGGCTATGGGGTTTCTTTTTACTCCATAGGGTATCATCTGTTTTTAGTGACCCCCAAACATAGACTCCATACCCTGGGACTGACTACTGTCTCCCAGGGCATGTAAAGTCACCATTGGCTTTACTAGTCCAAAATTGTGAACAGAACCAGTACAAACCATCCTATTATGGAAGTACTGGTAAGGGTTAATTCGATTGCCCCTGGGTCTGTTTTCGAGGGGGCACTGTCCCGCCCCCCCTCATCGAGTTTCTGGCTGGTGGCAGTGGTTACCACGCAAAATATTCCACCGGAATATTCTCTATGGGATTTTGCCATGATTCTAAACGCACCACTTTTTGGTGCAATGTTAAAGATACCGCCGGTTTATTTATTTAATAGTAAATCACCGGTTAGGTCTTTTTGCCAGAACTCGATTCTAAAATGGCATTTGTGTCCGTCTCTGTAACTCTGACCAAGGTCGAGCCCTTTGTTCCACTATTTTGGCAGGCTTCTCCACAGAAGCCCTCCAAATGGTGGCACTCTGTCTGGGTTCCACAGGAAGGGTTGAGGGGGGAATTGGCACCCTGGACTGCGTTGCCTTAGCAACCCAAGTCGCACTCTACTCTGATTGGCCCAGTGGTGAGCCGCCCGGCTCACCACTTAGCATGTTTGACAGCTAGGCTGATGAATGGGGGTTTTTCTGCATAAAAGCAGGGCCTTTGGGACTGGAACTTCAGAAGTCGCCACAGGACCTAAGAATCCGAAGAGGGAAGAAGCTGGGCCATCTGCAACGACGACACCACCGGTGAAGCCCTGCTGCAACTACCTCACCACTTTCCCGACGACAAGAAAAGATCTTCTGCTGGATGAGTCTTCTTCCCCTGAGCTGGTGGGATCAACCAGTTCGCCCTTTTCACATTCCAAAGACGTCTCTTGGTCGAATCGCCCTGTGCCAAGCACCCCGGCGGCCGGATAGCCAAGCTCACCACTTTTGACCGCGAATAAAAGGACCGCACCTTTTAATCGGGAACTCTGCGGCTGGTTTCATCCCTGTGCAGTGCAACGACTCCACGTCCCTTCCTTGACGGGATCTTCTCTTCCCCTGGTCGGAACCATGAACTTCAACCACCGCCAGGAACAACTGCCCCCGCTGGAGCTTCCTTTATCTTTAAGCTACTGTGTCCTGCCTGGCCTCCCTTTCTACAGATTGCTAAAGGTGACCCTTAAATCCTTGGTTTCTAAACTGGGTTGGCTCCAGGCCTTCTAACTATATCTTTTGACTCACCCCAACCTCTTTTGAACACTCTGCAAAGACTTTCAGTGCACTTTAAACTGTGTGATACTGGGCACATATCGCTTTGCTCCATTTAAAGTGGGCCTGGCCTATGAACTTTGGCTCTACAGTATAACCTGCCTTTCTCCCCTTGCTCTGAACTCTTAAAAGTGTTGGGAACTGTTTTATTCTTCTGCTCTGCATTTTTCTCTCCCTGTAACTGCATTATCAGAGTGCATCTGGGTTAAGCGCTCACATCTGTTCTAACAAATATTATTGTTTTAACCCTGACTTGTCTGACTGTGTTTTAACTTGCTTTTGATTGAGAGTGCTAGTATATGCCATAAAGTGTGTTTTAAATAAATAATTATATACTTTTTATACAAAGCTCTGGTCAGTGTTTGTTTGCTCTACTGTGTTTTGGCCCTATTGTGTATACTCTGCATACTGCCCTACTCTTCTTGAGAGAAGTCTGACTGCTCAGCCACAGCTACCAGGTAAATCTGGGTGGTGCAGACTGCTACCAATTGGGTTTACTGCTTACTCCTGTGGTCTTAATCTTTTTGCAGGGTTCCCCAAGGGAACTGCACAGGATTCTGCCTAAACAGATTTTCCAAATAATCCACCAGGAACGAGTGAGACGTGTTCCTTTAGCGCTGATGTGGGCACGTCAACCATGGTTTTCAAACCCACTAAAAATGTCCCTTTATTCTCCACTTTCATGCCCATACAACACTGACCTTGTTAGCCTGGCTTCTGAGGTCATAGGGTTTGGACATTTGAACCCGAACAAAGATGCATGGACTTCCTTAAGCAAGCACGCAAACCCAACACAAGACATTGGTACTTCAACAAGTGGCAATGCTTTGTCATTTGGTGCAAAATACGCAACATCAATCCTATTGATTGCTCACCATCTCACATAGTTCTTTACCTCCTTTACTTGCTAGACACAGGTTTTGTCTTTAACTCCCTTAGAGTTCATGTAGCAGTGCTTTATGCATGCACCACTTTTCAGATTAAAGTGTCTTGGTGTAAGGTTTCAGTAATTAAAGCCTTTATGGAAGGGGTTAAAAGATTATACCCCCGCCCCCAATTGCAAATCCAACTCCCGACTGGGACTTGAATATTGTACTTACCAAACTCATAGATCACCCTTTTGAGCTAATGCACAAAACCAGTCTTAAACATCTCACTTACAAGACTGTGTTTCTAGTGGCTATTACTTCTATAAGAAGAGTTGGTGAACTGCAAGCCCACTCAGTTCAAGACCCATTTGTAGTTATTCACAAGGACAAGGTGGTTCTGCGAACACATCCACGTTTCTCACCAAAATGTATCTCAAAGTTCCATGTTGACCAATCCGTGGAGCTACAAGTTTTCTTCCAAAATCCTACTAGTTCAGCTGAGAAAAGCCTTCATACAATAGATGTCAGAAGGGCTGCCATGTATTCGAGCGGCTCAAAAGACACATTGGAAGAGGACGATGATTTGCAGCCTAACTGTTCCTCTATACACTGCTAAATACTTTAAATAGCCCATGCTACTGACTTGCCTTTTACTTGTTTATTTTGTCCTGTGATGCGCAATAATGAGGCGACCCGTTTATCTGGTGAACTAGAAAAGTTCTGAATGTTGATTGATTAATTTATTTATTTATAGAGCGCCTTACACCAAGGCGCTGTACAATGGAACAACAAACTACAGAGTAACAACAACAAATAACATTGGGACCAAAAAATTACATCTTGAATCATTCAACAAAACAGTGCAAAGAGCAAATAACTGAGGGGGGCGGGGGGATGGAGTGGGAATAGGAGTGGTGAGGGGAGGCAGGAGAAAGATTGGACGAGTGTAAATGGAAGGGAGAGAGAGTGTAATAGGAGAGGGGAGAGAGGAATTAGATGAGGGAAAAGGGGGGGAAGTAGAGGGGGCAGGGGGGGCTTTCAAGGTGGGGAATGGAGGAGGAGGAATTTAAGGGAAGTCCGAAATGAGGTGAGAGTCGTGGAAGAGCGGATTGAGATCGGGAGTGAGTTCCAGTGCAGAGAAGCAAGGAGTTAGAAGGAGCGGAACCGGGAGGAAGCGTAGGGAGAAGGAGGTACAGTGAGAAGGAAAGGTCAGCGGAACGAAGGGAGCGAGAGGGGGAGTAAAAGGAGAGAAGGGAGGAGAGATAAGGAGGAGCAAGTCAATGGAGGGATTTGAAAACAAGGCAGAGAAAGCAAAATTTTAGCTGTAAGTGGAAAGGTAGCCAGCGACGATGAGAGAGCGAGGAGGAGATGGAGTCACGGGAGGTAAGGAGACAAAGGGTACGAACAGCAGAGTGGTATATGGATTTAAGAGGGGCAAGGTGAGATGCAGGAAGTCTGAAGATTAGAGAAGAGCAGTAGAAGAGGCGGGAAAAGATGAGAGAGGAAATTAGGAGTTTGGTGGCGTGGAATGTGAGGGAGGGACGGATTTTGCGAATATTGTAGAGGTGGTATCGGCAGGTGCGGGAGGTGAGTGAAATGTGTTGTGAGAAGGTGAGAGAGGAGTCAAATAGAACGCCTAGATTACGAGCATGGGTGGAGATAGGGAGATTGGAGGGATGAAAGGGGGAGGAGAGGCAGGGGGAAGAGTATTAGAGGGGAAGAGAAGGACTTCGGTTTTATCTGTGTTAAGAGAGAGAAAGCGGGAGGACATCCAGTTCTTGATGGCTGTGAGACAAAAGGAGAGTTTAAGGTGGAGGTCAGGTGTGAAGGAGGAGAAAGAGTTGTGTATCGTCCGCATAGAAATGATGGGAGATGCCAAAGGAGGAGATAAGAGGGGCAATGAGGGAGGTCTAAAGAGAGAAGGGGAAAAGACCAAGCACAGAGCCTTGAGGAACACCGTAAATAAGAGGGAAGGAAGGAGAGGTCTGCCCTCCCCATGAAACAGCAAAGGAACGGGAGGAAAGGTAAGATAGCCATTTTAGAACAGGGCCTTTGAACCCGAAGGAGGAGAGAGTGTGGAGCAGGAGTGGGTGATCGACAGTGTCAAAAGCTGCAGAGAGATCAAGGAGAATAAGGATGGAGGATTGCTTGGCATGCCGAGCAGAGAGGAGCGAGTTGAGAATAGAGGTGAGAGCAGTTTCAGTGGAATGTTTGGGACGGATGTCAGATTGGAAGGGAGGAAGGAGAGAGGAAGTAGAGACAAAGGAAGAGAGTTGAGCGTAGGCAAGGCGCTCATGGAGTTTAGAAAGGAAAGGCAGAAGAGAGATAGGTCTGTAGTTAGCAGTGAGAAGTGGATCATCAGAGGGTTTCTTTAGAATAGGAATAATCGTTGCATGTTTGAAAGCAGAGGGAAAGGTAGATGAGGAGAGGCAGGAGTTGAAGAAAGTGGTAAGGTAAGGGATAAGAAGAGGGTAGATCTTGGGGATGAGAACGGAGGGGAGAGGGTCAGAGGGGGCGGACGTGGGGTGGGCTTTGGATAGAAGGGAGGAGACATCAGAAGGGGAAACAGATGAGAAGACAGACATAATGGAAGAGGGAGGAGAGGGGGAGGAGGAGAGAGGGAGTCAGAGAGGGAGTTAATTTTTTGGCAGAGTGTGATGATTTTGGAGGAAAAGAAGTTGGCAAAGTCAGAGGGAGAAAGTGTGGAATTGGATGAGGGATCAGGATTAGGAGGAGAGAGAAGGCGGGAAATAGTTTGAAAAATCCAACGAGGATGAGAGGCTTGAGACTGGAGAAAGTTAGAGTAGTAGGAGGACTTGGCCGTTGCAAGACAAGAGTTGTAAAGTGTGTGGTAAGAGAAGTAAGAAGTTCGATTAGAAAGCGAGGGAGTTTTGAGCCAGAGTGTCTCTAATCGCCTGAGAAGGCGCCGCATAGAGCGGAGATGGGAGGTAAGCCAGGGTTGAGAAGGTTTCCGAGTAGGGCGAAAGAGAGAAAGGGGGTAAAATTGATCAAGGGCAGTGGAGATAGAAGATGAAAGGGAAGAGAGAGCATTGTCAGCAGAGAGTAATGCAAAGTCTTGGTGAGATGGAACAGAAGAAGAGCAACTGTCATAGAAGAGGGTAGCGTCAAAGTCACGCAGGTCACGACGTGAGTAGATTGGAGGGGAGGGATTAGTATTAGTGGAGGGTGAGAGAGGAGAAAGGGAGAATGAGAGTAAGGCAAGGTCTGAGAGATAAACAGGAAGAGAAGAGACAGGGGAGGAGGGATAGGAGGAGTTGAAGATGAGGTCAAGAGTGGAAACAGAGAAGTGCGTAGGGGATGAAGGAATGGGGGAGAGGAGGTAGGAATCAAGGATGGTGAGGAGGGGAGAAGATTGGGGGGGAGAAGGAAGATGGATATTAAAGTCGCCAAGTACAATTAGAGGAGGGGGGGAGAAATAAGTGAGAGGAGGTGATCCAGGTCTTCAAAGAAGGAAGAGAGAGGGCCAGGGGCCGATAGATGACCAGGAAGGAAATAGGATGGGGAGAGGAGAAGGACTTGTAGAGGAAGTCAAAGGTAGGGAAAGAGGGGAGAGTTGGAGATGAAGAGGATGAGATGTATTTCGGGTGGTACAGAAGACCGACGCCTCCACCACGGCCAGAGGTGCGGGGGTATGGATGAAAGAGGAAGAAGAGGTCGTTAAGGAAGCAGGGACAGAGGTGTTATGAGGGGGAATCCAGGTTTCAGTTAGGCAGAGGAAATGAAGGTTAAGGCGAAAGAATAGATCAAGGGTAGCAGCGGTTTTGTTACAGATGGATCTGGCGTTCCAGAGAGCAGTGTTCATGAGGGCAGAGTGGCTGCCAGTGGGGGGGTAAAGGAGGTTAGGGCGGTGAGAGAAGGAAGGAAGGAGGGTGGCTGGGGATGTGGGGGAGAGGATAGTGAAGAGGACTAGGCATAAGGAGGAAAGAGGAGAGTAGAAGGGAGAGGAGGAGGTGGAAGGGTGGGGAGAGGGGGGGGGGAGAGTGAGGTGGAAGGGAGATATGGAGGATCGCATACCAAGGACTTAGAAAAGGACAGGTAGAGAGGAGCAGTAATTGTAGGAATTGGGAATGTAGCGGGTAGAGACCAGTGTGATATATACATAAAGGGGGGAGGCAGTGGGCAATGTGGAATCAAGTTTGGGGAGAGATGGCAGGTAGAAACAATAGGGTCAGAGGGAGCAGGCACTCGGAATTCAAGTTGGAGGAGTCCAGGTGACGATGGCGTCGAAGGTGGACTCGAGTCAGTGGTGAGAGAAAGCCGGAAGGAACCAAGAGAGTCAGAGGGTGCAGGTTCTCGAGACTGCGGATGGAGGAGTCCAGGTGCTTGAGGCAGGAAAATGAGGTGGCAATTTTGGATTGTTGCAAGGTGGTCACAGGTCCAATGCTGAGGGATGACCGGAGGAACCAATAGGGTCGGGGGGGAGTAGGAACTCAAAGTGATGGGTGGAGGAGACCAGGTGCCTGAGACAAGAAAGTGAGTAGCAGTTTTGGGCTGCTGCACCTGGGCGTGAGCAAACGGGCACAGGTTGGACGGACCGCTGTTGGCGGTACCAGGGTAGAATGGAGAAAGCTACCACAACGCAGGGGCTGTAAGTTCACTCGTTGACAAGGTGGCCTAAGGAGGAAGGAAAAGCAATGGAGAAGCAGCATACAAATCACAGCCAGTGCCGGGTGAACCGAGGACTGTGGAAGCAGAGTTGGAGCTGGAGAATGGGGCAGTCCCGATCCAATCTTGCGTGAGGAGGAGTGGGGGAGGCGGGGAAGATAAAGATGGTGGGACTCTGGTCACTTTGATCCCTCAAGGACTTGGAGAGCCAGTGGAGCGGTGGAATGATCAGGTGCAGGTATGGAGGAACATGGAGCCAACTCGTCCCTGTCGGGACACAGGACGTGGAAGCTAAATGGAGGCTCAGAAGGCTACCAAACTAAAACAATACAACTGAGCAGCCTTTTGCAGCCGTGGGTTTGTCCCTCATTGAGGGAAATATTTAACAACACAGGAAAATCAATATTCCATGTGTGTGGTGCCAGTGAGAGAGAATGGCCGGAGGGGATTGGTCATGTTCTTTAGGTATTTGGCGACTGGTCCTTTTTGCTAGTAGACCTCAGCACCTGTTCCTCCTTTAATTGTCAGGAGACGGACTAGGGCAGCCCCTCAAGCCATTCTGGCATGCCCAGGGCACCTCACATTCTTTTTTTCTCCTGTTCCCTGCATTTTATTTGCACTGCACGGCATGGTATGGCACCGGGACCCACACTCTTGAAACGCTTATGAGCTTCCACGAACACCCACAAAACTTAAACGTTGCAATAACCACGATGTGGCTGGTTGATCAACATTGGATTGCATTTCACTGCTTTGATGTAATACAATTTTACTATTTGAACTTTACTGCAGGGATTGCCATACTGATCACGCTTTTTAGTATGCAAAGCTTTTATGAATTTTTTATCATGGAGAATTGTCTTTCATGAACTTTCTTTACATTTGTTATACTTGTTAGGGGCTTTTATTAATCTTGTTAATTTTGCTGGTAATGTATGTCATTGTATGTTCGCACATGTGGTTTTGCACATACTTGTATAGTTTGTACACCTGAATTTGCATAGTTGCAGAGTTTGCACACCTGAGTCAAGCAGGTTAACTCGCGCCACTCTCAAGTGGGTGCGTGTTGTTTGGCTGTTTTGGTACTGTTTGGTGCCTGGTACATGCTGTCCTGTATACACTTGCACATTTTTCACACTTTGCTAATGTTAAAGGATATTTGTGCTGCACAATATCACCACCAGAGTGGTCACCTGGCACTCTGGCGGATCTGAAATAAAGGGGGTAGGTTAGGCATGTTAGTAGGATAATGTTTAAGAAGAGCAAGGGAGCTGTGAAGTACTGTTGGCAGCTTTGGTTCGGTTAGCTTAACACCGTTCGCCGAGCATATTGGTGTGTTATTGGATTCCGAGTCCGTCGTGTGCTGTTGCTTGCAGGTCTGTGTGGTGTGGTGTGGTTGTTGTTGCGGTGTGGTGAAGTGCGTGTGAGTTTCTGTGGTTTTAAGAGGTTATATTGTGTGTTTAGCGTGTGAGAGGAGCGGTGAGGTTTTTAGTCTTTTTTTGGGGTTGGTTATTATCCTTGTTGTTAGGAGAGATGCATATTCCTATTGTGTCTCCTTCCTGATTTAGAGAGAGAGAGTTTCCTTTTGGTGGTTAAGTTTTAGCGTCATAAGGCTGTCTCATCTCTTTGTCATTATGCTAAATTAGCTACTTTCGTGTTTCCTTCTTTGTATTCGGCCAGCCATTTTATCCCTGTTTTTCTTTGCTGTGACCTAGTTTTGGGTTGATTTACTTGCCAGCTATTCCTATACCTTATGTCCTTTCTGAGTGGGTAAGGTTGTTGGTAGTGTTGGGCATGTATGCTAATTTCTGTTCTCATGGGGTTGTCGCTTGTGTTCTATTCCACTTAGCGTTGTCTCTCTTCTTCTCATAGGGGTTACCCTTAGTCGGCCATGGGTGTTATCTGTGTCATCATATAGTCTTTCTGTTCTTTGTGTTTCCTGTTTGATTGTTTTAGTTTCAGTAAGGTTCTGAGGTGTTGAAGAGCCAAGTTTTTAGAAGTTTTCAGAATGTTAGGTGGTCTTTGGTGTTTATTTCTTTCACTAGGTTGTTGCAGGTTTTTTGCGGCTAGATGGGAGAAAGAGGAACCCCCTAGTGTTTTCTTGACTTTGCACAATTGCATAATTTGCACATTTGCATAATTTGCACTTTTGTGCAATCTGCCTATTTTATAGAATTTGTATAACTTATCTACTCTTCCTGCAGAGTGGCCTTTGGCAGGGTTGTGGCATCAGGAGTGGCTACTAAGGCACAGTCTGAACTACAGACTAAGCCCCAGTGGAGCACAAAGTTTATAAGCCCAGCAGACCCCATGCATACACACCAAAATAGGGTTGGAACACGGATGAACGAGGTAATGGGATTGGAAGAACAAAAACAACATACCATCCCCAAATCGGCTGCACACTCAAGTACAATGGTACCGCGGGCAGATCAAGCTGTAAATGATCTCCCGCCTGATGCTGCACCACTGGTGGGTGTTATTACGGGTGCCCAACTTTGGCAGAAGGGGTGGAGAAGACAACAATCTCACTAATGAATAAAACCTCACACTGGATTAATACCCACTTACCTGGTATGGAGATCATTCCTCAGGGTATCTTGATGGCAAGAAGGGCCTTGTGGATAGGTAACACTGCTAAACAGGGAGAGGATGACTGTGTGATAGCTACAGTAGTAACCCCAGCTATGCTGGACTATTTAGTCTTTGCGCTCGGCCCTCTCGATACAACATGAAGAGCAACAATAACATGAGTAAATTCCTTCCTCTTGCTGCCGTTTATCCCCTGCACACTGGTTTCCCAAGTTCACAGCGGGTAGAGAATTAAGTCAGCAACCTAGTATAGGTCTAAGTGGCGCCAGGAATGAGGGCGGGGCGGTTATTACATCGAACCATTTTGAGACCCTGTCAGTTATTGAAGAATTGGACTGACTAGGGGACCCTGAGGCAGAAACTCAAAAGCCTGCGGGGTCAGAAGAGACCCCTCAGCCGGTTGGGGAAATGCCTGCCTACTCACTAGAACACAGTTTGTTTTACTCAATTTTATCAGAAAGTGTTTTCCCTTCTCCTAGCTTTCTCTCAGCATCCCTCTATCTGGATCACATTTGCCTTATTCCACAGTTCAGTGTCCTCGGAAAGCGGGGTTCCCCTTCCCTGAGCTTTGCTCTAGCAACAGGTCAGAGACTTTAGATTGTACAAGGGATTTGACGTGACCCTTGTAGGACCACTCTGACACCTTACGCCACCATTTCCTAGGGCCTTCTGGTTCTTGTAGTTTAAAAAAAACGGTCCCGGTCAGAGTCTTTCTAACTAGCGCGCACATGCTGCCGGACCTCCCTGCACCTTGGCCTCAACTGGGCTTTCTTTAAAGTTCAAACGCACACACAAGTTCTTTGTCTAGTAAATTCCTTGCGTTCAAATTTTTTGCTACTTGCAACCTTGGGCTCAACACAGTTCGGCTTGCTATCAGCTTCCTCCGACTCACTGGCTGTGCTAAACAGGTAGGGTCCTCTGATCTCTGGAGTCAAGGATAGTCCCACGGTAGCCAACTTGCCTCTCTGCCTGCGTTATCAATGCGGGAGACCCCCGTATACCATTGTTATCCGTTGCTTCGCACACCAGCTGCCGCTTCCAATCTTATGGTTTCATTTTCGGAGGTATTGCAGGTCTGAGTTGAAAAGGGCAAGGGCAACTCCCCCTTCATTGTCCCTCCAGGTCTCACTGCCTTTCTTCCCCGTTTGAACTGCCCATTTTGGTGTAGCTGTCTCCTCGTGCGTTCGGCCTTGCTCGAAGTGTGCTTCCGTGCTCAGCCTTTTATCCCTGTTGGGAAGGTAAAAGGCAGTCAGGTGTGTGCGGTTATTGTCAATTGCCTGACTATGCCGGACCCATGTGTTGAGACATGTCAGGTAAACGGCTCTGGTCTTAGTTTGTTGTCTGTTGTAGTGTAAGAAAGTCTTTTTGCGGGAAAAGGGGCAGGGGTAGAGCTTCTAAATATCCTACTGTGTAAGATGAGTAAAATATGTAAAAGGGCATGGGATACCACATCTCAACCCTCGGTGTCCCACTTCCACTACCCGAAGACCCCTCACCCAGGTGATCCTCTCCCACTGGTCCACCCCCAGGAACTGGGTCCAATAGCGATGGCCTTGTCCTGGCCACCTGGACAGGATCTCAGGTTTATAATTTCAGTTATTCAACATTTTTACCAAATGTGTACCATTCATCTGACTTGCCCTCCAACAAATCTAACTAAGCCCTCATGCACAAGAATAAATATGGTTGCAATGTAAGTTCTGGAACACAGAGAAATTGTGATTTTTACAATTAGAGCAGACTTCTGTTTTGCATGATGTTTTATAGTGTGTGAATGTAGAGCAAAGAAAAAGAATAAGATTTTCATTTGCGAAACAAAGAGCACATACGTAGAAGAAGTGTTTTTTAGAATTGATGGTGACTAGAAATAGATTGGGCCAGTCTCTCTTCCTATCCCCTCACCCTAGATAAGCAGCTCATCAGCACAACCTAGGGATAGCTATTTCATGAGGGCTTAGTTGGAGGGCAAGTCAGATGAATGGTACACGTTTGGTAAAAAATTTGAATAACTATGAAATTATAAACCTGAGATCCGGTTGTGTGATATAAAAGTTGGGGGAATCGGCAGGTGTGAACTCCCCTATTAGTCCAAAACATGTGTATGTTTGGTCCTTCTGACAGCCTTTGGCTGTGGGCTTAAACTACATCTAGTGTAGCACTTCTGAATTGTAGTTTAGATACGGATGTCGGGAGATTCATTTCCGTTATTCGAGGAGGTAGGAGAATCCAAGGGTAACCCAAAGGTAGATTTTTACCCTAAATAGACGGAGATACGCCATTTGAGATGGCAGAGCCAGTTGGTAATCGGAAATAATGTGGATGAATGGAACGAGCTGGAGGTGCTGAAAAAACAGCTAATTAGAACTAAGCTCCACGGAGCCATGATGACCGAATATCTCTGTGTGCATGCAGCACCCATGGGCTTAATCATTAGAATCGAGCCACAGATCTTTCTTGAACAAATTCAATTTAGAAAGGACAGGAGCTACATTTCGAACAAGTGCACCAGAAATTGGCAGGTTCTTAGCATCAGTACAGCAAAATTGGTCTCTGAAAAGATTATGAAAGAGATTGAGGAAAAACAAGACTCTCTAAAAACAGCCAACATCCTTGCAAACTTCAAAAAAGGAATGGAAGAGCTTGATGCATCCATGAAGGATTTCAAGGAATTCAACCTTAACAAAAAAGTCCTTAAATTGAAAAAAGACCTTGCCACCTTCACCCAAGAAAAGGTGTACCCTTACACCACAGAAGCATATTATGAAGACCAAAGTCAAAATATGACAATGGCAAGTGGACGACAACAATTTAACAACTATAGCAAGAATCGAGCTCAGGCTAACCGCCCTAGACCCCACAAATGGACCTTCTCCAGTGGGTGCTCGGGCAGCTCGAGTGGGAGCGGACCAAACACTTCAAGTGTGAATGGATCCGGAAGTAACCAAACCAATAAGAATGTGGGCTTTGTGATACCAAGTAACACGAGTAGGAATGGGAACCAAATCCCTCCTGTCCTCAACAGAGGACAAGGGAAATCAAAGAACAACAATGGCAGAACCAATCACCCCGTGTGACAAGAATCGGAGGCCGCAGATGGAATGCACCTCCGGTATGACAAACCCAAGGAATACAACGCTTCAAAGACACAAAGTGAATGGGTTACAGAAATCATAAGACATGGTTAATAACATCAATCCAATGTCCCTGGTGATGAACCTATCCAGCCATCCACTAAATCAGGATCAATACAGACACTTAGAAAGAAGTCTGTCCTTTGTTCCCATGGCCACACACGTTCCTTTCCAGACCTGCATCAAAATAGCGCAACTGGTCAGAAAGATAAAGTCTTAAGCAGTTTTTTGGGAACATAACTATAATGGATGAAAAGAGTGCAACCAACCTAAAGGCAAGTCCACCTATTATCCACCATCAAATGGGATCACTGCCGAGTCGATTACTTTTGAGAAGGCAATAATAAACTGGAAGAAATGGAACAAGAACTTGGTTATAACAACTTCACAAAAAAAAAAAACCAAAGTGGCCCTACAATCCTTGACTGAGAATGATGACATTACAATAAAACCTGCAGATAATGGGCGAGCTACTGTTATTATGGACACTGCAGACTACAGAAAAATTGTCCTAGAGCTCCTTGGAGGTCGCACCAGTTACAAACAACTAGGAAGTGACCCTACGAAAGGCATTCACCAACTAATTATACCTATTTTAGAGGAAGCAAGTGCTGAAGGACATATAAGCAATAAAGAATACGAATTTGTGAATCCCAAGACACCCAGAAAACCTGCGTTTTATGCCTTACCAAAGGTACATAAAGGAAAAATAACTCCACCTGGAAGACCCATCGTGTCGGGAATAGGTTGAATTTGAGAACCGTTGTCCCAATTCGTCGACTTCTTTCTAAAACCTGAGGTTTATAAAATGAAATCCTATTTAAAAGATACGACGGGTGTCCTCCACTTGATCAACAATCGACCATTTAATCGAGAATCACAACTCGTGGTTACTTTAGATATAGAGTCGTTATACACCAAGATACCCCAAATGGCAACACTTCAAGTGGTTGAAAGGGTACTCGCAAACAAAAACTCACCGATGGACACACCAGTCAAGTATACAACTGGCGGAAATCGCGTTGAACAAGAATTTCTTTCTAAATGAGGATTCCTTTTTCGAACAAACGTCAAGCACCGCAATGGGTGCAAAATTCACACTGAGCTTGGCCAACCTGTATGTGGCAGACTTCGAGGACAGAGTGATCTATTGTGCCTCGAACCCTTGGTCTCCAAGAATAGAGATGTGGTCAAGATACATTGACAACGTTCTCATGGTGTTTGATTGCAACAAAGATGACCTAATTTTCATGTCATGGCTGAATGAACAGAATAGATTCCTAACTTTCTCTGAAACACATAGTCAAGACTCCATACAATTCCTAGATCGGAATCTAGAGATAAGAGATGGAACAATTACCAGCAGGGTCTTTAACAAACCAACAGACCAGAACTCGTTGTTGCTTTTTGACAGCTACCATCCGCCAAGCTTGAGGAAGAACTTGCCTTTTGGGCAGTTCCTCCGCTATCGAAGGAACTGCTCTAGCACGGCTGACTATGACAGTCGCGCCATTTAGCCGCAAACCTAGTAGCCCGTGGATATCCCAGACGCACTATTAAACAAGCCCAGAAAAGAGCCAATAAATATTCCCAAAGATACAACGTTAGAACAACATGGCAGAAAGATTGAGCCCAATGAGAAAATCACAGCGGTCTTGAGTTTTTCCCCAATGGTAAACCAAATCAAGAAAGAAATCCTTAAGCTCTGGCCCATTCTGAATGTTGGTGACACAGTACTGGAGAAACCTAGATTTGCAATCAAGAGGAGACGGAACTTGCACAATGCGTTAATATACACTTCTAAAGAACAGAAGGAATGCATACCGACCACTCTGTGGAACCAACCACCTCCAACCAGTATTTTAATAACAACCAGTATTTTAATATTATAGAATAATATTAAAATACTAACAACACCTGTTGTACGTGGTATCTGAATTTCCTCTTTTATTCCCTAGAAACTGACAGAACTGTATGTGTTATTCGAGGATGTATCGGAATGCAAGATTATACATGCATCTGTGAAAACTATTAGTCACCTGATCATTCTTCGAGTCTGATACAAGCAAAATAAGGGTAAGAAATGCTACCTGTGCACAGTGTATAGAAGTCACAAAAAAAGAGAATGCTTTGAAAGAACATAGGAATAAAATGAGCAGGTCTCTTCCCTTATTCCCCCCACCCCGTTTATGCATCATCTACAGGTGGGGTGATTTATGTTCAGAGACAATTGCAACTCTCCTTTTTTGGCAGCATGCTAATCCATGCTGTGGCCCTGAAGAAAGTGGGAGAATAATAGACACCATAGAAACCAGTAGGCCCGATCTGACCCTTTTGAGAAAAGGAACACACACCATTGGCATGGTAGAAGGGTCGGAAAGCAAAGGAATTGTTTTTTAGTATTTTAGTTTTTTTTTAGAACAACATTGCACAAGAAAAAATATGGTTGCAATGTATGTTCTGGAACACTGACAAACTGTGGTTTTTACAATTAATCAGAGCAGACTTCTGTTTTGCATGATGCTTTATAGTGTGTGAATGCAGAGCAAAGATTTTCATTTGCGAAGCAAAGAACACATACGTAGAAGAAGTGTTTTTTAGAATTGATGGTGATAGAATTAGATAGGGCCAGTCTCTCTTCCTATCCCTCACACTAGATAAGCGGCTCATCAGCGCAACCTAGGGGTAGCTATTTCATGAGGGCTTAGTTAGATTTGTTGGTGGGCAAGTCAGATGAAGGGTACACGTTTGGTAAAAATGTTGAATAACTATGAAATTATAAACCTGAGATTCTGTTGTGTGATATAAAATTTGGGAGAATCGGCAGGTATGAACTCCCCTATTAGTCCAAAACATGTGAGTTTCTGGCCACCTGGACGACACATCTCCGGGGACTAACGGGTGATACACCTTCGGGTTTTTCACATTCACCACAGGCTGCTCTTCTTCGAAGAATTCTTGGCTCCAACATAGATCTGAAGAATGGCTGCAGGAGTCCTCTTCTCACCCAAAACAGGAGCTGGAAGCAAGTCCAAGCCCACCAATGGTAAGTATCTGCAACATTCAAACAGCCAGTAGCTGTCCAAACAGGACACACACACGTAGACACAGACACAATCCACCCCTACCTCTCTCTCTCTCTCTCTGTCTCTCTCTGTCTCTCTCTGTCTCTCTGTCTCTCTCTCTCTCTCTCTCTCTCTCTCTCTCTCTCTCTCTCTCTCTCTCTCTCTCTCTCTCTCTCTCTCTCTCTCTCTCTCTTTCTCTGTCTCTCTCTGTGTGGAAGCAGCTGCTTTCCCGGGCAAGTGCATGACAGTATAAGGGATTTTCTAACCTGGGAAGTCAGGAAGAAGGCCAAACTACAATATGGCCAAAGAACAAGCTAAAATCTGGTTCACGGCCATTTTAGGGCACTAGCCACGTTTAATAGCCATATGAGGTAAACACAAAAAAAGCAAAAAACATGCCACCAGCTTGACTTTAGGTACATAAAAAAGTAACCAAAAATCTCATGTGTAAATTGTTAGGGTGATAGAAAAGTATCCCCATTGCATTGCACTATAAGGTGCTGTGTGTAATGTAAAAATATACTGAAGGACTAGACAGTTTCCCCATAGCAAAAGGGAAGGGAAGGGAAGGGAATCTGAATGCGTTACTTCCCTTCAAAAGGTCAGGTCAGGATCAAAAACAATGGGTTTCCATGAAAAACTCTGTTGGGAAAGTTGCAAAAAGAAAATCATTCCAAACAGTGAGCATTTGTCTTAGCGGCAAGTTTACAAGCTTTATAGTCCACACACTACCTCAAATCGGTGGTGCCTGCCTGTGGTACCAGAACCACTCAACTGGACCATGGACTATTGGAGGGCTCTATCACTACAAGATCCAGACTTGATGTGTGTTCCTACTTTGTCTGACATCCTGTAACTCCGACTTTTGATAGGCACTTTATACCCAGTATCTGTCATGCTGACACCAAAGATGTCTGGACTAAGTGAGAACAAGGGGGCACATTGCCAAAGCGAGGTTTGCACTTCATCTTGTTGTTGCACTGTCTGTTGAGGGGTCAACCTGATGCCCTCATTGGAGCCATCCGAAGGGCTCCATTGGAAAGATCAGGGAGAGGTTAAGATTCCTCTTTTTTCCTATCTAAAGCCAGTAACAGGGCTTGCATTTCAACTCTGTCACTGAAAGCCTTCAGCCTATTTACCTGGAGCACTTTAGGAGACACTTTGGCCTTCCCAGATCCACTAAATAGTTTACCTCTTCTAGTCTTTCTTTTTTTCCAAAGTTATTTTTATTATTTTCAACGTAACAAGTCATGCTGAGGTTAAGATCATTACATGTATGTCGGCTTGTTAGAACGTATAGATAGGAGAACATTACTTTGCGTGCTTTAGTCTTAGCTAATCTTGCGTTCTCTTCATTAATAAAAGCAAAAGAAATAATAACAGTAACAACTACAACAGGATGGGGGGGGGGAAAAGGGAAAGAAGGGGGGAGGCAAGAGACAAGGAGCAGTTTTCACAAGGAGCTGATTTTACACATGAACAGGTTACTATCTGTTTCGCCAAGGAGTCTGTTTCAAGGGTTCGGAGTGGCACTTTCACTGGATTCTGCCGGGGTGCTTTGGTGTCAGGTCTTCCAAGTCCGGGGAACTCGGTTTATCGTTCGTGGCATTTCGGAGAACTGGGAAAACTCAGTTGCTTGTCTGGCTTAGGGCTGTGTTTTCTTTTTCAGTCTTGGGTTTCCATCCAGCGTAGGTTAGGTGGCTGCCTTGTCACCCCAGGGAATTGCTGCGCATAGTCCAGAAAGGGCGCCCATGTGCATTCAAATTTGGGTTTATTGCCTGACCTGATGGCTGTGACTTTCGCCGCTGCGGCGATTTCCCAGCATTTAGACCACCACATCTGTGTGGATGGACCCTCCAGGTTTTTCCAGAGTCTGGCGATGGAGATTTTGGCGGCTGTGGATCTGCTCATTTCTTTTGTAAGGGTCTAGGCCTTAAAAGGGTCTCTGATTAGGATTTCTTGGCCGGGAGTAAAATGTAAAAGGTGAGGTTTCTGGTCATTTCAGTGTTTAACCCGTGCTTGAGCAGCCTTATACTTATCATTGGCCTCTGCCATCAGAAGAGCCATCCTCCTCCTCAGTTCCATAACATAGTCTAGCACATTTAAGGTAGCTGGAGTATAGGTGGTCTCCCACCCTTTCTTCACTATGGTCCAAGAGCCCCTTACTGAATGACCTAAAAAAACGTTCAAAAGGGCTGATCCCACCCCTTCCTGAGGTAAGTCTCTGTAGGCAAACAATAAGCATGGCAATAAAAGGTCTCCCTTCCTTCTCTGGGTCTCCTCAAGAGCCCCAGTCATGCTTTTGAGAGTCCTCTTGAATCATTCCATTGCTCAGTGGATGATGGGCAGATGGAAATATGACACCCAACACTCCTTCAACGTGGCCTGCAAATTATTAGACATACATTTAGTGCCTCTGTCAGATGCAACTTCCTTAGGGATGCCAACCCTAGTGAAGATGCTTAATAATGCTTTTGCAACTGACTTGGCAGTTACTGTGGGATGTACTGAGGATTTATGGTGGCATAGACAAAAACCACAAGAGCAAACCTGCTGCCAGAGTATGTAGCAGGATCAAGTGGAACAACAATCTCAATCTCTACCTTTTCAAATTTCATACCCCCTACTGGAAGTGCTACCTGTGGAGCCTGATCTTTGTTCCACTTTTGGCAGATAACTGACTAGTGCATCAACTCCCACAGCGGTTTTCTATTTAGAACCCTTCTTAGGCCAGTAGAATTAAATTGATAACCTTCAAAGGCGACTTCATGTGACAAATACAGGAGGAAGGGTCCCACCAACTTCATATGGTCTCCTGCTATCGGTTCACTATATAGCAACCCATCTTCCCAATAGATCCTACGTTTCCCAGAGGGCTCCCCCTCCAACCGGGATCAAGCATGTCTCCTTTGGCCTTCCAAAGATGAACACTCTCTTTGACCCTGACTAAATTCATCTCTGGGGTCTCCCTTCAGCAAGTAAACTTTGCATTTCTGGGCGATCATGGGGATTGAGAAGTCTGAGATACGTTTCCAGCAAAACTCTACGTGGGACTTTCCTCCAGACACTTTACAGCAATCCTAACTACTCCTCTATTTACTGCTAGTGTGACTGGAATTACTGAGAATATTTGAGGGGGCTTTGGCAAATTTAGTGGACATAAGAGGCGCTCTGGCCAGCCCTGTTGTTTTACCAAAGTGGAATCCACCAGATTTGGGCTGTGTACATGATAGCAACGGTATCTGTACCAACTACCAGTACATGGTCCTTAAAATAGAATTTCGTATTGTCAGGGATGGCTGCATATTCATCAGAAGCGTGTTGTTCCCATGTCCCAAGCGACACTAAAGTAAGCTCTGCTCTAATGCCTCTAGACAACGATTCGGAAGTGAGGGTAGCCCCTGTCTGTATACTTTCCCCATCTTAACGGAAGGCAAGATTCACATAGTGCCCCCCCCCCAATGTGTTACGTCTACATCTGGGGCCCCCCTTCACAAGGCCGCTAGCTCCACATGTAATATAAGATTGTGAGCATCTGTGTTTGTAGCGATGCTTACTGTGGCTAGATTGTTTGGGATGGTGAGTCCTACTACCTTTGGCAGTCATGTACCTTAACCTCTTTAAACATGTTGTGGGTCTATTGTAACCAGGCTTTTTGGTGCTCCAGCCTTCTTTCCCTTTCTTTTTCTTCCCCTCCTAATTGTTTCCAGGAACACTCTTGTCCACTGGTCTGCAGCATTGGCTAATTTCTCGGGAGTCTCCAATCTGCAGCTCTCCAGATGTTTTAAACTACAATTTCCATGATCCCTCACCATTGACTATGTTGGGAATTGTAGTCCAAAACATCTGGAGAGCCAAAGGTTGCAAACCCCTGCTTTAACTTCTTAGAATCCACCATATGCTGTTTGAGCTCAGGGCAACAAGAAGCACACATTTGCTCCAGCATAATCTAATTCACCATGCCTTCAAAAATGTTTACCTTATAGCCTTCAACCCAACCACTCAGGTTTTTAGGAATATCATTTACATTTGCGCCCTAGGTGACCTTCTCTTTTTTTCCCTAAATCTGTTCATGCACTGGGCAGGAGTCTTCCCAAACTTTAAGTAAAGCCTGCTTTTATTTTTCAAAATGTTTTCTATCAGGTTTAGACTACTCCATCATAGCACTGGAGCAATTCTGAGGAAGTCTTCAGAGAAGCCATGCAATCTTAGATGAAAGGGGTGCGAGGGCACCACCAAATTGTGATGTAAATTATACGGAGCATATATGTTGGACTTGTCACAGGAGCACTGCAGCGGGCCCTGTTGGCGTTCTGGGTAAAGAGGTTATGCAACAGATCATAGTCGAATAGCTACAATACTGCGTGCTCACAAAAATGTCTGCAGGCTAGCGCAGGAATACATCAATAATAGCAAATTCAAAACATTTAAAGAGCAAATACAAGTGAGAGTAGCATCAAAGACAAACAATGTAATGTTCACATTGTATAAATGCAGAGGAAAACAGAAAGAAGAGGCCGATGCCTTTCGGATCTTCATAAATCCTTCTTCAGGGCCTATCGGTGATGGGAAACAATAAGTGAACGTCCCTTAATGTACAGCATATCAACAATTAAACAGCATTGCAGCAGCTAAAGATATAATGATCAACCCAACCTAAAAACCTTGTATGAAACTAAGTGAAACTTAAATCAGTACACCAATCACCCAACCTCCCAGCAATTTTTTTTTTAAGTCAAAACAATGAAAAACCAATTGAAAAATGTCTTCATTCAGAACCGCACTAAAACAAAGCTAATCAAAGGACAATTCACATTAAAGTAGCTTTTTCCTATCTCTCAATACACAGTGCTGCATGTAAAGTGGACAAAACTTCTGTGGAGGAAAAGAGGAAAAAGACAAAAAGGTTGAAATGATGCGTCATGATCGCAATCAAACTAAAGGAAAAACAGTTGACATGAATGAATACCTGAGATCGTGAAAGTCTCAAACAAAAACAAAGCTAAGAACATTGCAGACTAAGAAACAACAAAGGTGAAACTGCCCTAAGTATAATGCATATGAAAAAATCAAACAATATGGCATAACTAGGGTGAAACTTACCAGAAGTAGTGAAATCAGTGGAGCAGAAGAACTGTACCAAAAGACATGGAGCAAATGCAGGCGGTCACAGAAATATTGTGGAAATAAGTACTGCTGTGCAAAGTGCTTCAAGGAAAGTACCTAAGAACGTCACAGCAAAACGTGATTAGTTGCACGCATAATGATGGTGTGATGCTGGAAATGCCTTTTGGAGGCTATAGGGCCTCTTAGTCCTTGTCCTACAACTTTTCTGTGTGTATTTTCTGTATGTGTTCTGCCTCTGAGGTCCAGCTTGGACCTCTGGCAGTGCAGCTCTTAATTTTTCCTTTTGATGAACAGCACCCATAGGATACCCTTATGATACCCATGGGTGGGGATACACCCTTGTACCCCTTGTTTGTGTTTTTGGGCACCTGTGTGTTGCCCACAGAGCAGGGTTTGGGCTGATGGCAGCCACATGCTGGCTTGACAGTGGCTCTGAGTGTCCTCCATTCTTGTGACACCCAGGCTCTGCCATAGGAATCAATGGATTCCTGGACAAAGGCAAGAGGGCCACTGTAGACTCTTGGTTTCTATTGCCTTTACACTATGTTTCCCAAAGTCCCGGGAAGCCCTGACTCTGTCCCTTTCTACCTGACTGGGTTGTTGGGTGGAAATGTCATATATGACTCTGGGGCTGCCTCCTGTGAGACTGACTGGAGCCTTCCCAAGGACTGTGTGTTGGGGGTACACCCTTGGGGTGGGACGTGTATGAATGAAGTCTGAAGTCAACTCGCATTCTGTGTTGCGGGTGTCTGGTTTTGGTTGTGTGGCCAAATGCATCAGCCAGCCCTGACCGAAACTGGAGTGAATGCAGTGTAGTGTTTTGAAAGGCTGGGTGCTTACTCAAATCCACATTCTGTGTTATCGGTGTCTGGTTTGGGTTAATGGCCTGAATGCATGTGATCCTGATTGTCTGTCTGCCTGCATGAATGCACTTGAGTGAATGGGGAATGAATGTCTATAACTAAGAACCCCTCACTCACTAAATCGCTCAGAAGATAAAACTGAAGCAAGAAGAAGCCCTGGAGCCCAGCGAGTAATCCAAAAGCTGCTGTGTTCTTCCAAGGACTGATCTGAGAGAGGACCTGGATAGGTGACCTCTTCCCGAGCTATGAAGGACCATCGTGCAGCTACTACTCTTCGTCAGCAGTACCCTGGAAATGTGTCCTGTGTGCATGCTGTTCCGGAGAAGGGGCTTTTCGTGAGTCCAGAAGAGGAGTGCTTGGACATCTTGATCTGAAGAAGTCCAGTTGTGTCGCCCAGGGTCTGGAGGTATGTTTGTGATGGCTGAAAGCCAGATAGCTAGGCACCGCCCAGGAGAGGTGGTACCCTGGCATAGTGCCGCTTGACACCCAGAGATGCAAAAGTTCCACCTAATCAAATAATCATTTAAGGGACATCCCTGACATGACCTCTGACCACCTTTTCCTGCCAAAGAAGATACCAGTTATCTGTGTGCAGAGGAAAGTCTACTTGTGGGTTTCCCACCACCAAAAACCAGAGAAGACGTCCCGAGGGTCCAGCATTGTTGAGGGTCCATAGTCAATTCCAGTCGGCAGTCCAGGTCGCCCGAAGCCATTCAGAGGTCTGTGCTGCAGCTGCAGCGCCGAAGATCCAAAAGTCGGTAAGCCTCGAAATCCTGAAACCCGACACCTTCTGCCACTCCACCAGTCGTTGGTGAAAGGCATCCAAGGTTCCCAAGGGTCTTATCCTCTTCAGCCAGGCCTTTTCGGAGTCCACAGTATGTTTCACCTTTGTGGGACATCCACAGTGGGAGTAACGACCTGCCAACAGAGACCACGTTGAAGACCGAAAGTGCTGCCTTTCCGACACTGTCTGGTTCCCTCTTTTCGCTTGGCCTCGACATACCAGCGACCCCTCCTTGCCCCCAGATTTGTCTTGGATCCTGTTCTGCTGTGGCATCTCGGGTAGTTTGGGATAGTGGAAACTCTAGAAGTAAAGCAGAACATTATTCAACATTTATGGACTGGGCTGTAATAGACAAGATAAGGCACATCCTAACCTTTCCCTTACTGGTTGCCCAGATGGGGGGGATCCTCGCACAGTATCACTATTGAACTCAAAATAAAGTATTCTGCCTTTGTTCCGAAACAGATCTGCCTTTCTTTCTTCATTTATGAAGTTAGACCTTGCCTATGATTGCTATGCTTTTTAAATACTTTCAGTAGTTGGTGCATTACTATTGAATCTAGGTATTTTGTGGTACGACATTGAGTACATATATTTTTGCCATTAATAGAATAGAATTGCCCAAGTACAAAGTGTCATTATTTATATGTATATATTTATCTGATCCGTATTTTATATAAAGAAGCTGTGTTATCACCTAACATAGTGTGTGGACATTCCTTTGTGGTGCTTGGGGATTCACTGTACTTAAGTACCAGCATGCATCACCTCCAGAGAGCTTAAGCCTAGATTGCCCGTCCATTGCTGCCATATAGAGAACCTTGGAGGGGGGGTGCTCTGTGCCTCTACCCCAACCATATAGGAACACAGAAGTACAGATACCCACCTCCAGTCTTTACACTTTTGGATGGAAGAGAATGTCCCCAGCGATTCCCAGACGATCCACAGTGTGACCTGGGAAAATCGGAGTCAGGGGGTTAAGTAAACATAACTGTTACTGCCCCCTCAACCCCCTCAACCCCTGTCCTCCATAGGGTAACATTGGGTGGGGTGCAGCACCCCTTGTCCACTAAACTCCCTCTGTACTTATCTTTGGTCATCAAACCTAGGTCAAATATCCTACCCCTGCGCCAGCTTTGGGAATAGGATAGAGAGGAGTACTCGCCTGTATTTGGACACATATTTATTTAACTTTGAAATAGTTTGGAACTGTTTGAGAATGCCTTCCCTGGAGAAACCTCTGACTTTTGGGCCCCACACCTCTTAGTACTGTACTACCTAAGTAAAAGGGGCAATTGGGATTGTATTTGTTCTATTAATTTTATCTGCAACTGATTACTTACCTGGTTAATTATTGATGATGCAGTGTAAGTGAACTTACTGTTCAATGTATATTTTTGTGATATATGGTTTTGAATGATACTACCTGCTATTTTAATTTCTTTGTGTGTCCTTAAAAGCCTAATAAATAGTTGTTTGTGTATACATTAGTATAGCATAGTGTATATATATATATAAGTAAGCAGTGATCCATGCCCTTCTGCTGCTGTAAATTTGGCCTGTTTCACCCTGACCAGCTTCGAATATGATTGACTTTGGAACCCTGCCTATTTTGTGAATACTATGGACTGTTGCACCCTGCCCATTTGGTCAATACTGTGAACTTTGCACCTGCCTATTTTGTGAATACTGTGAATGATGCACCCTGCCTATTTCTTCGGTACTATGGACTGTTGCACCCTGCCTATTTTGTGAATACTGTAGTTCTTGCACTCTGCCTATTTTGTGGGTACTATGGACTGTTGCACCCTGCCTATTTCATGAATACTATGCATTTTGCACCTTGCCTATGTTGTGGGTACTGTGGTCTGTTGCACCCTGAATTCTTTGAATCTTGCACCCTGCATATTTCATGAATACTGTGCATTTTGCACCCTTCCTACTCTGTGTACATTGATTGCTGCCCCCCCCCCCATTTTGTGAGGGCCACCGATTCTCTATTGCACCTTGCCTGACTGTGAGAACTATTTAAGGGGCACACTCCCATCTGAGACATATTTTATCGTGTCACCCTCATTAGCTGTATTCCTCACCACCTTGTTCTAATGACATTCCAACCATGCCCTTTCTTCTATCCCTTCTCAGCTCCCAGACTAACCTGCTCACTCGCAAACTACCCTTCACATCTCACGCTAATAACTCTGCGGTCCACAAACATCCATTGGTGGCTAACCACACAGCTATAGCCAAAGCAACTCCCTCACACCCTAGGCCCACCGCCAGCAGGAACCACCTATTAGGCCTGTATACCGCCCGTCTGACTACGGCCTATAAACCTAAGGTATACACACCGCGCCCACACAACACCAACCTCACCTTCCTCACATCCCACTTCACCAGCAAAGAACTCTGCACCTCCAAACTACCGAATCTTGTTCAAAATTCTATGCTCATCCAACTTGCCCTCTTAAACATATGCTCGCTCCCTGCACATGCCTCAGAGATCCGCAACCTACTCTCAAACTTGGAGCTGGATGCCCTTGCTATTACAGAATCTTGGCTACATGAAGCAGCAGGCCAGCTATCTCTGTAGCCCTCCCACCAGTATGCACCCTATTCCGGCAGGACAGACTGCTCTCCAAAGGAGGGGGAGTGACGCTCATAGCGAATTACTCCTTTTCGGTCAGACAAATCATCTCTCCTATAGGGGATAACACAGATGCCCTCACTGTGAAATTAGCCCTATGACCTAACTGCACGATTGCTATCCACATTATCTACCGGCAGCCTGGCTCTCTACTTGACCTTCAGCAAAACATTATCCACCGTCTAAGAAACAACATAAAAAATACCACAAAATCCTTGTTACTAGGAGACCTAAACCTAGGCCTCAATGACCCAAAGGACAAACGAGCAAAATCTCTCGCCAAAGCGCTCTCTGATCTGGGATTCGTACAACTAATCTCTAGCCCCACCCACTCTAAAGGACGCACCCTAGACTGGGTATCGGACCATAGCTGCCACACTGACATCGGCTCCAATACCCCCTGCCCCTAGACGGACCACCACCTTATACACTTCTCTATTCCTGCCACCGTTAAAACCACGACACCCATCAATCCTTTGCCACCTGCCCTCGCCAGAAGGGCATGTAAACTAACAAAAAACAATATTCTGCCCTTCCTAGAGATTGCAGTCCTTAAGACCCCATTCTCCAAAGACCCCATGCCCTTGGCAGATCTCTACAATCAGACTATCAAAGAAGCAATAGATGCTATTGCCCCACTGGAAAATAAGAAAGCGAAAAGAAAACTTCACTCCAATTCTTGGTTCACAACAAAGAAATACGCTCCCTCAAACGCATAGCACTCAGCAATTGGCAATCTAACCCACAGGAAACCACCCTTCTGGCATACAAGAAACTTGCCACTCACTGCAATAAAAGCATCGTAGCTGCCAAATCCACCTCTCATAACTCGAGAATTACCAATGCCAAGTCGGAATCAAAAGAACTCTTTGCCATTTTTAAACAACTAGCCTCCCCAGACACCAGTACCCAAGATCTCGTAAAAGATCAAACCTGGTGCTCGAACTCCTACAAAGTAAATCAAAGCACACGCCATTGCCCCGCCCTAAGCCGGACCCGCCCACCCTACCACCTGACAATCCTCACTCCACAAAAGAAATATCACTTTTTACATTCAGAAATGTGTCGGAAGTAGAAGTACTTGCCATGCTGAGAAACATAACACCATCCAATTGTAACGGTGACATCTGCCCGACTAATCTCATCAAAGATTGCGCAGACACTCTAACGCATTCCTAACCGCATTCATAAATGCCTCTTTTGCTGCCAGCACTGTCCCAGCATGCCTTAGGGAGCCTGGGCTCGCCCGTTCTTGGCTTGGTGGACCACTCCACCCTCTGCAGACAACTCACAAATGCAGCCCAATTCCTTCAGGAAGCTAATGCCTGGGTTACCTCCTTTCTCGAAGGGAGAGCCATGAAAGTATTCTCAGAGCAAGCCTATGCAAATCCCACTAACATACACTGCGGAGTACCACTGGGCTCCTGCACATCTCAGACATTATACAATCTATTCACCCTAACTCTCTTCAACGACCTGGGCAATCTCGGCATAGCCTACACAAATTCTGCTGATGACACCCAAATGGTCACCCCCCTCACTGGCTCTTATGAAACAGATGCAAAAGCTTTATGTAAAATCTACTCCACCATTCAAGCTTGGATGGCAGCTAATGGGATATGCCTCAATGGGGATAAAAAAGAACACCTCATAGTGAGCACCAACGAAACGCTCGACATGCTAGACAAACAGTACAATTCCTTCAGCATCAGTAATTCCCAAATTCCGGTCTCAGCAGCAGTCAAAACCCTTGTGGTGTACATTGACTCGACAATCTCAATGACGCGACAAGTCGGCGCCATTACCACCTCAGCAGCCTTCCCGACGAAACTAATAAATGCGGTCAAACTGTACTTATCTGCCACAAACTGCCTCTCCATCGCCAGAGCCACCATCGGAGCCAAATTAGACTATTGTAATGTCTTATTTGCCGGCACGTCCACTAAAAATAGGAACGACTTCAAGTGATTCAAAATAATGTGCTCAGGGCTGCCCTCAGTATCCCCAAAAGAGAGCACTTCACCAGAGCCAGAAAAAAGCACACTGGCTGCCTGTCAAAGAAAGAATACTCTTCAGGAGGCTGTCTTTAACACACAAATGTTGCTCACTCAAAGCCCCCCTCCCACCCTATCTGACAGAGAAAATCACCAGAGCAACATCAGTCAGACCCATAAGGTCACACCACGCCAACCAGTTAAGTCCCACCTTCAAAAGGGCCAAAGCAGGAGGGACCTGCTTCACGTTCCTTCCGCCTAAGTATTGGAACGCCCTCCCCACAACCCTGCAAAACGAGACATCATACCCAGCCTTCTGCAAATAGCTTAAAACGGAACTCTTCAAATAGCTCACCCTAAGGTTCTCTCTCCCTCACGCACGAGGACTATATTATATACATTCACTGTTTCCCTCACCTGGATGGCTATGGTTTAATGTAACAGTGCCACAATGCCCCCGGGCCACTTTGTGCACTTTATCAATTAAAATAAATACATTGACTTTCTAAGCTGAACTATTGTCTGTTATTCTGTAAGGACTCACTGAGGCCCTAGACCACTCTCACACACTCCTGAGAATAAGCCTAAAATGCACTCCACACTACCTTAATTAGGCTTTAGTTAAACTCTGAGTCTCTCTGTTCACCCTAACTAGTGTGCCCCCCCTAAAATCTTCCTACCAGTGTTGATTTTAAAAATCCATCTGAACAGATCCCAGTTAGGGGAAGTCGACCACGCCTGAATAGGGGAATCGATTTCAACAAAGCTGGTCCAACTGTGCCTGTAACAGACAACGATAAAAATCTGTCAAGTGCCTACGGGACGTGCCGAATCCAATGAAGAGACCCGGAAAGCCAAGAAGGAACCCGAGCCGCAGTTCTGTTTCAATCAAAGAGACCAACTCCCTTTGCAGCACTGAAGGTACACGGTCGTTCCATGGAACTGTGCAGAAGGTAGAGAGGATCAGCTGAGCCCATAGCCGGGGCAAGAGATTAAGAATCCCAAGCAGTGATGGTAGAGAAAAAAAAAAACATGCCATGGTGGGAGAGCAAAAGCCTTATGCCAGAGTATACAGACAGTCACTCTTAAACCTTCTAGAATCTCTGAGGTTCCCTGAAATATTATCGAGTCATAGAACCATTGGAGAGCCTGTGGTCCTTCCCCAATTGTCCTCGTCCCCCAGCCTGACAATTTGTGGTGATTCTGCATCGATTTCCGAAGACTGAATTCCTTCTCGGTCTTCGATAACTATCCAGTGAAAGAATCGCCGAGTTACTCGGAAGATTGGGGAATGTCAGGTACATGACCACATTAGATCTTACCAAGGAATATTGGCAAGGGATATTCATTGAACCCTACCCATAGAGTAAAAAAGCCCTTTACACCCCTCAGTTTGTTCCATTTCACTCTGCTCCTCTTTGGCCTTCATGGGGCCCGGCCACCTTCCAGTCTAATGGACTAGGTTATGAGACCTTACTCCTGATTCACTGTAGCTTACCTGGATGACCTAGTGATTCACGGAAGTCACTGGGAGGAACATCTGTGCCACCTCTGAGATCACTAGGCTTTATGAAAGGTGGCGCTCCATGCCAACCCAAAAAAATGTTATTTAGCCCAGAATGCAGTGTAATATCTGGTTTATTTTGTAGGAAACAGTCTCATACAACCCCAGGCAGAGAAAGTGAACGCAGTGGCATTAACAACTTTACTGAAAACCAAAAAAGGAACTCTGAGCCTTCTTGGGGCTAGCAGGCAAATAACTTCTCTACCATCGCAGCCAACCTTAGAGATAAACTGAAAAATTCCCAACCCATTAAACTTGTCTTGCTTGTCATGATCAAGAGTTTTGATGGTTTGAAACAGATACTTTGTGATGAACCTATCCTAAAGATGCCTGACTTCAACGCAGAGTTTACCCTGCAAACTGATGCATCCATTGTAGCCTTGGAGCCATCCTTTCACAGTTGCATGATGGCCAAGACCATCCGGTACACTAGTAGGATATTGTTCACTCCATGTATGCAACTGTGGAATTGGAGGCTTGGGCTATCAAATGGGCTGTTACCATCTTGCAGTATTACTTGACAGGATGAGAGTTCTGCCTCGTTACAGACCATTTGCCCACTACCGTAGATATATTTAAGAAAATATGCTAATGCCAGGGTAATGAGGTTGTTCCTAGATTTCCAACCCTTTTGCTTCACAGTAGAACATCGGAAGAGTAAGGAACGAGAAATTGTACACTTTTTCAGTCGCTACCCACTTGGTAGAGTAGAGAAGAGCCCATTGAATGGGTATGTTGACGAATCAAGGGAATTTATCCCTTTTCCCCAAGGTGGAACTACCCTCTTTGGTACTACGGAGGTGTCCAAGATGTCGGTGACTGACTCGCACAACGCCTGCCTCTGGTGCCTCGGGGAGGCCCATGACGCGGATGATTGTGTCGACTGCCAGTCACTTACGTCCAAAGCCTTGCGGGAGCGCAAGAAGAAACTGTCGGTCGGTAAGGTGTCCAAGCCCCGGAAGTCTAGGTCCGTGGGGCTTTCGACGGACGATTCGAGGGGCGACTCTCTGGATCGTCGTCGGAAGTCCAGTGGTCTCGTTCCCGGAGTGGGTCCCGTCACTCCTCTGCCTCTTCGAGGGACTCCCCGAAGCACCGTCACCGGTCGCCTTCCCCGTCCTTATCCGAGGACTCTGCCCGTCGGCGGGTCGCTTATCCCACCAAGCATGCGACGCCGGAAGAATGGGCTTCCTTCGGTAAGAAAATGCTAGCGATTCTCGAATTGCAGGGCACTGGTCCGTCCGCTCCTTCGAGTGGGGTCGGTCGTGATCGGAAGAGAGACACCGCTCGTATGCCTTCGGGCTCGGGTGGTCGGCACGATTTGTGGGAACGGTCCTGCTCGGACAAGGGGAATCGTTCTCGTCATGCCCGTTCCAGGTCCCGGTCCTCGACGCGCTCGAGCCTGTGTGCACCTGTGAAGTCTTCGAAGAAGACGTCGACGCCAGTGGTGCCGAGGTTGTCGACGGAATCTCTCGAGGCTTTCGCCTCCGAGGAAGTCATCAACGCCATCGGCGCCCAGGCTGTCGAAGGACACGCTCGGGACTCCACCCTCGAGGCCTTTGTCCAAGCCGTCGATGTTGTCGGCGCCACGCTCAACGTAGTTTCGCTCAATGCGCTCGACGCCTTTCGAGGCTGTGGTGTCGGAGGTACCCCGTGGTACGGGGGAACCCCCTAGAAAGGCTCTGGTCAAGGTCAAGCATGGCTTTGTTCTCCATTCTATGCCCTCTTTCCGCCCTCTTGAGTACATTTCGGAGGTGGATGAGGCTCTGATGATGGCATGGTTCCTGATACGGTGCCAGATGAGATTCTCTCAGGCCATAGCCAGTTTGAGGACCTGCGTCAGTCCCTGCACGATGCCAGTGGTCTGGACACCGCTCCGGAGGTATAGTTTTGTAAGCCGGAGCCTGGCACCCATGCGGACTCCTCGTACCAGCACCTTATGTCTAGGGTCACCGAGTACTTTGGGTGGTCTGCTCCCCAGGGGATTTTCTTCAGGGTGACCTCACGGATATCCTCGACCTAGGTCCACCAACTGACCCGGTACTGCCGTTCCATATGGCTCTACAGAGGAGGGTGGCAGTGGCTTGGACTGCTCCGGAGAGTCTTCCGGCAGTGGGGCAGTCTTTGCCGCGAAAATACTGCCCAGCCAATAGCGACCCCTGCTACTTGACCAAGCACCCCACTCCAGAGAGTTTGGTGGTGCAGGCGGCTACGGCCCCAGCAAAGCAGGCGTTGTATCCAACCATCCCTCCTGATAGGGACGACAAGCGTTTTGATGGTTGGGCAAAGAAAGTGTTTTCTTCAGGGGGTATGGCTCTAAAGGCGGCCAACTCCGTATGTGCCTTGTCACATTTCACGCACACTCTGTGGAACTGTTTTTTTTTTTTTTTTTTAATTTTTTATTTTGAAAATAAACAATACAAACCAAACTTGCAGCATTAATTACAATAGGCTCGAAAACATCAATTACCACTCATTACTGCACCCCAATTCCCCCCCCTCCCGCTCAAGAGCTTATCAACATTTTGGTTCTGTATCCACTGCGTGTGGCCGGGTATCGCTTCCTTCCGAAGCTGCAGGGTCCACTACTGTGCCAAACAGTCCTGTAATTAACATCCTCCAAGCCGTCAGGTTACCTACATCTTCCTCCCCGCAATTGCTACATGCCTCCTGCCATACCACCGTTTCAGCCTCCGCCCATTTTTGCAAGTCCCGCCACCATACCTCTATCCGTGGCTTGTGGCATTGCTTCCAGCTCATGGCTATCCTTCTCTTAGCAAGCACATATGCCAGGTCCCTCAGTTTCCCAAGGTGTTTAGTGTTCCGTGGTCTGGGAAACCCTCCCAGCAGGCAGGCCCAGGCCGTATCTATGTGTAGCGGTACCCCTTTGTCTGCTAGTTTCCGTGCCACTTCCCCCCAAAAAGCTTCGATCACTGGGCAAGACCAGAACATGTGTGTCATATCTGCGTCTTCCTCATCGCATTTCGGACATGCTTGTCTTCCTGCGTTCGCAAACTTAGATATTTTTTCCGGGGTCATATAGGCTCTATGCGTTATATATAGCTGTATTTGCTGCAATCTAGCATTTCTGGACACTTTCTTATGGTATCCCATGGCCCGTTCCCACATCCCATCGGTCAACTGCGCCCCCACCTCCGCTTCCCAGTCCAGCCTCAATTCCATCAAGTCCTTCCCCACCCGGGTCATCACCACCTCCTATAATCTGGAGATCTCGTGCCCTCCCTCCGATATGTCATATATCGTTCCAATTAGAGCGTCTGGTTCTTCCGCCAGCACAGTCTCCGGCCAGGTTTTACGGATAGTCTGCACCAGCCTAAGATACGTAACATATTGGCCCCCATGTAGCCCTGTCTCTTCCCCCAGGTCTACGTATTCTTTAATAGCCCCTTCTTGCCATATGTCTCCCAATGTGGCCAGCCCAACCGATTCCCAATAGGTCCTGATTATCATCCTAAACTGGCTGTCTCCCTTAGTTAAGGCAACCAGCGGCACCTGTGGGGAACGCGGGCTCTCCATCAATTGGCATGCTCTGTGCCACATCTTCCACCCAAGCAACAGCATACTTGGGCGTTCATCCAGTTCAAGTCTAGGAACCCAGATGATCTCTTTTAGGTAAAACGGGGCGCAGTCCTGCCCAAACAGCCTAGATTCAGGAGTTTCTTCATCATAAAGCTATTTGGTTACATATTGCAATTGGCTGGCTACATAATAGGCCTCAAAGTTCGGCAGCTTGATGCCCCCTTTATCATGGAAGTTCTGTAGCTTCCACAGCGCCACTCTATTGCGGGTGCCGTGCCACAGGAAGTCCCTACACATGCTGTTTAGTTTGGCAAAAAACTTCTTGGGTATCAGGTGTGGTATGTTACTGAAGAAATGCAACAGCCTAGGCAGGACCACCATCTTGAGCATCGCTCCCCGCCCCATCATCGCCAGCGGCAGCTTCTCCCAGAACTTCATATTCGTGCGGATTTTCTTCACAGCCACCTCGGTATTGTGCAAGTGTTCCCCCTCCACAGTATTATATACATCTATTCCGAGGTAGCGGAAAGAATCAGCTGCCCAAGGCACGGACAACACTGGCAATCGTTCTAGAGGGACTCCTGTGTAGCTCCCCAATGGAAACATGCTCGATTTTTGGGGGTTTACCGCTATGCCGGACAGTTCCGCATACTTTTCCATGACCTCTAAAATATACTGGAGATTTTCCTCCGGATACTTCAAATACAGTAACACATCATCAGCATATAGGGATATTAGGTGTTTCTCTCCCCCCATTTCAATGCCTACCAAGTCATACTGTTGCCTGAGGTACACTGCTAAGGGCTCCAGGGCTAGAATATATAACATCGGGGACCAGGGACACCCTTGCCTAGTGCCTCTACTGAGTTGCCACCTCTTGGATATCACTGATCCCGTGTGTACTCTGGCCAGTGGTTCGCTGTACAACAATTCCACCCACCTAACATAACCCGGCTCCATCCCATATTCTTCCAGGGCCGCCAGCATCCATGGCCACCTCACCGAATCAAAAGCCTTGACTGCATCTAGGGACACCACCACCATTTCCTCATCGCTTCTGTTCCCCTCTTCAATCACCCGGTGGAGTCGCCTGTGGTTGTGAGTTATATTTCTATTGGGGACATAGCCTGTCTGATCCGGGTGTATCAATTTAATGATGACCCTTCGTAGCCTATTAGCCAGGACCGCTGTCAGGATCTTGCTATCCTGGTTCAACATTGACAGCGGCCTATACGAGCCGCAGCAATGCCCTGGCTTGTTGGGCTTGGGGATCGGTACGATTAGTGCTTCTCTAAGCGTATCCGGTAGCCGACCCTTCTCAAAAGACTCATTAAACATCTCTAGCATAGGGGGGAGTACCTCTGCCCTATATACTTTATAAAACTCGCCCGGGAATCCGTCCGTGCCCGGGGTCTTGCAGGTGGGCAGCTGTTTCACCACCTCCTCTAGTTCATCCAGGGTAATAGGTGCATCTAGTTCCTCCCTTTCTTCATCACTAATCTTAGGAAGTTCCATGTCTTTCAATGTTTCTCTAATCTCCTCCTGATTTCCCCCTCCTCTGTCCTCATATAGTATTCTATAATAATCAAAAAATGCCCTATTGACTCCTTCCTGGGTGTCAACCACCTCCCCGTCCTCTCTAGTTATTATCCTAATTGGGGGCCTGGGGGTTTCGCTCTTATATAACCACGCCAACAAGCGGCCAGTTTTGTCCCCACCTGCATGTTGCCTCTCGACATATTTTTTGTAGTTAAGGTTGCAGAGCCTTTCCCAAAGCTCCGCACACCTCTGCTGCAGCTCGAGTACAAGTTCCGTGTCCCCTCCTGCCCTGTCGCTTTCGCGCTCCAGTTGCTTCTCCGCCTGCTCTAGTTCCATTAGGACCCCACCCTGCAGACCTTTTGACTTAGAAATGGCAGTACCCCGCAACACAATCTTAAAGGCCTCCCAGAGTGTACTCGCTGAATCCACACTGCCCGTGTTCACCTCAAAGTACTGCAAGATCGCATCCCTGATGTCTTCTCTGACGATTGAGTCTCTAAGCGCGGAGGCGCCACGTCGGTATCCGCGCCCTAGGGCGACAGTACTGCCAGGTCAGCACCAGGGGGCGAGTGGTCCGACAGGACCCTTGCTCTATATTCTGTGTGGGTGGTCTCTATCACCACATCTGGCGTGGCAAAAAAATAATCTAACCTCGTATGTAGGTGCTGCGGAGCAGAGTAGTGAGAGTACTGCGTGTCATTAGGGTGTTTCAGTCTCCAAACATCCGCCAGCCCAAAGTCCTCTAGTAAAACCTGTAATACCCTGGCCGCCGGGGTGGGCCGATCAATCTTCTCATCAGACCTGTCTGCCTTTGGGTCGAGCACGCAGCTAGTCCCCTCCCCAAATAACCGCTCCCCCCACACACGCGCCCAGGTGAGTACATAGGGTTCTGAAATACGTGGCAGTGTTTTGGTTGGGGGCATATGTATTTATAATGCACACCTCCCTATTCTCTACCAAGGCCCTCAGCATGACCAGCCTGCCCTCCGTGTCCACCACCTCCTGTATGAGTCGGAGCGGAAGATGCAGTGCCACCCAGATCAGCACTCCCCTAGCATAGGCAGAGTACGGAGAGCCCCCTACTGTGCCTCGCCACTTTTTTTCCCACCAGTTCCAATTTCTGTTGGGTCAGGTGTGTTTCCTGCAGCAGCGCAATATCAATCCTCTGTTGTTTAAGGTACATCATGACCTTGGTCCTTTTTAAATAGCTGTTAAGTCCCCTGACATTCCATGTAACGATCTTAAGGTCTCCCATGGCTCATGAGTATCTTCTTCCTTCCCATGTAGCGACTCCCCTTTGCCCACGTGATACAGATAGCATCTCGTTCTAGTAGCTCCTCATACCAGCTCAAACCCCCTTTAACTATGTACACAGCAAACCCCCCAACTTCCCTCCCCCCCATCTCTTCCCCAACATCACACACCCCAACTGCTGCCCAGCTCCAGCTTCGGAGCTCAGACACCCCCACATCTAGCCCTGCAAGCACCGACCGATGCACAGAGCTCAGTAGGGTGAGGACGCCCTAATGGCCTATCGTGGGGTAAAGAGAATCGTTCCGTAAGGCTCCCGTTAAGTCAACATTAACCACAGTGCTTATAAAAGTAGTGCAATCATCGGACCTTCTCTATCGAAGGCTGCGCAAACAACTATATTCAAGTCCCACGTGCCATGCCATCTTGCGACGCCATCTTCATGCCTCCCGTATCTCTTCCGAGCTTTTTCTCCTCCGGCCTTCTGACTCCTGGGGGCATCCTTGTGCATTGAGCCATCCCATGGCATCCTCCGGCGTCTCAAAAAACAGAGTTTTATGTTTGTGAATGACTTTCAATTTTGCGGGGTAAAGTAACATATATTTGTGGCCCGCCTCCCTCAATCTCCGCTTGTAACGCTCACCTGATTCTCGCAGAGGCGCCGGTCTTAACTGGGCGACTACCGTATCTTCAAAGGTGATGTGTAGCACCCGGTTGGCTCTTTGGGCTGGACCTCTGTGCACTGTATGCCTGACGTGTAGAGTAAGATGTCTGCAGATAGAAAATATGGGGTTAATGAACTGGGGTTATTGGGGTGTCCCTATCTCTTTCCTCTTCTCCTCTCCTGTAGAGGCCCAAAGGTTAACGCTCTCACCTTAGGTAAGTGAATGCCGAGCTCTCCATCTGCCTCGGGGCAGGGTGCTGTAACCAGTTTCTTCACTGGATAGGTAGCGCAGGCCTCTTGACTTCAGAGGACTGCTGTCCGTCGTTTACTGCACGAACGGTAAGTTTCGAGTAATTCAAATGTCTTTAAAGTCTTTAGTAATGATGTCTCTTGTTTTGCAGGGTTCCGGCGATGGCGGATGACGGGCTGAAGTGAGTTGAAGATGGAGCCCGTGTGATGAATAGAAGCGCCTGGAAGCACGTAAGTAAGCGCTTGTTGCCTGCTTCACGATGCGCTCTAACTGTCTTTTTATTTTGCAGGTACGAGTTCGGAGCGGCTGCAGGGTGCCGGAATACCCACTGGATTAGATGTGGAAAGGAGTAATGGCACGTGAGTATTAAAGTTCCCCAATGTCTTTAAACGCACCTTGTTTTGTCTTTCAGATGCGGGATGCAGCGCCGAAGGCCTCCGGAGCGTGCGAAGAGTTGGTAAGCTTTTGTCTTTCAGATGCCGGAATGCAGTGTGAAGACCTCCGGAGCGCACGAAGCGTAGGTAAGCCTTTGCCTTTCAGATGCCGGAATGCTAACCTGTTCTTTCTTGTCTTTATAGGTGTTGCTGAAGACTGGATTCAGAATGGTAAGCCTTTGCCTTTCAGATGCCGGAATGCTAACCTGTTCTTTCTTGTCTTTATAGGTGTTGCTGAAGACTGGATTCAGGATGGTAAGCCTTTTTCCTTAGGCCCAGGACCGGATGCAGAAGACACGATGAGCGTCCTGCTGCAGAGGTTGCAGAATAACGCAAAGCAAGATTCATCCACCGGGTGTGGTTTAAATAGCCTCCTGTAGTGCTTAGGTGTCTCCTTCCACAGCCACGCCTAGGTAAGAAAAGAGTTCCTGGTAAGAAAAGAGTTCCTGCCTTCCAGAAGAGTTCCAGTGTTCTGAATCTAGGGAGTGGCTCCAGCCCCACCCAACAGGAAAAGTAGTTCCAAACAGAAGAGGATCAGAGGCTCAACTCGCAGGCAAGTAAGCAGCATGGTCTGCTGCAGGTAAGTCCACCCAAGCATTATGAGCCCGGCGCTTCCAGCGCTGGGACTGGGCATATTTATGAGCCTGGTGCCACTGGCGCCAGGACTGGGTCCAAAAGGTCCCAATTGGGACTGGTTGGCACTCGTAACCTGGGTTATGGATCTGCTTCCAAGGGAGTTGGGAAAACCCTGACCTTTTGGAAGCAGAGATCATGACAGTACCCCCCCTCAAGGCCCCTCCCAAACCGGGCTTCTCCGGGGGTTTTCCCAGTTCCCGAATGGACAGAGTTATTGTAGGCATATTCGGCTATCCAAAGGATATCTTTCCAAGTTTTTTCAGTTTGTTGCAGCATGCAGCGTAAATACTGTTCCAGAGTTTGATTGGTCCTCTCGGTTTGTCCGTCGGTCTGAGGGTGGTGACTGGTCGATAGTCTCACATCAATTTGAGCCGACCGACAGCAACTTCGCCAAAAATGAGAAATAAATTGACTACCTCGATCCGAAATTAGAACCGAAGGAAAACCGTGCAGTCGGACGATGTTTTCGAGAAATTCTCGGGCCAGAGTTGCTGCTGTTGGCAAGCCTTTGAGCGGAATGAAATGCGCCATCCTGGAGAATAAGTCCACGATTACTAGAATCGTATTGTATCCGGAGCATGGAGGTAGATCGGTGATGAAGTCCATAGAAAGCGTATGCCAAGGGTGAGGTGGGATGTCAATAGGGCGTAAGAGGCCTGCTGGTCTTTCCTTTTGACTCTTGTTTTGGGCGCATACTCCACAGGACATTATAAAGTCTCTGATATCTTTCTTCCAAGACGGCCACCAGAAGTAGCGCTTGATCTTTTCTGAGGTCTTGGCCATACCGGGATGACCTTCCATTAAAGAGTCGTGATAACAAGAGATTACTTTTTTCTGTAAATCTGCGCTGGGTAGGTATAATCGTTCTTGGAAATACAATAAGTTGTCCTTTACTGCAAAGTCCTTTCCCTGCAGATGCCAATTCTGTATGTCTGCTGGAGTTACAAGTTGCCTGGCTTTATCCTTAACTTCCTCTATGGATTCGGTGGCGATTACACCCAGAATTCTTTGTTCGGGAATGATTGGTACAGGTTTAGGGTTGATCAAGTGTTCTTCCACTCCCATCCGAGAAAGGGCATCAGCTTTACCGTTCTTTGTACCAGGTCGATAGGTAATTATGAAGTCAAACTCGGCAAAGAATAATGCCCAACGGAGTTGTCTAGAGGATTGGGCTTTTGCGGTTTTCAAATATTGCAGGTTTCGGTGATCCGTAATCACAGTAACGGTGTGTCGGGCCCCCAGCAGATAATGCCGCCAAGCCTTAAAGGCAGACTTGATAGCCAGAAGTTCCTTGTCAGTAATCGTGTAATTGATTTCAGGAGGCGAGAATTTGCGGGACCAAAATGCCACGGGATGCAACTGATTGGTTACCGGGTCCTTTTGTGATAGAACTGCCCCCATGGCAAGGCTTGAAGCATCAGTTTCCACGATGTAGGGGAGTTCGGGGCGAGGGTGTTTTAAGATTGGTGCAGAGATAAATTTAGTCTTCAAATCCTGGAAAGCTTGTTCCGCCTCGGTAGACCATTCAAAACGTTTGTTTTTCTTTAACAAGGCAGTGATGGGCTGGACTATTCGAGAGAATTCGGGGATAAACCTGCGGTAAAAGTTAGCGAAGCCTAACATGCTTTGCACACCTTTTACGGAGGATGGTGATGGCCATTTGAGAACTGCATCGACCTTCTTTGAATCCATACGCACTCCGCCAGGTGATAATATGAATCCCAAGAATTCAACTTCAGTCACGTTGAAAACACATTTTTCCAACTTAGCGAAAAGTTTGTGTTGACGCAATCTTTCGAGGACCATTTTCACGTGTTTCCGATGTTCAGATTCCGATGAAGAATAAACGAGGATGTCGTCAATGTAAACAACAACACATATATCTATGAGCTCTCTGAGGACATCGTTCATAAAATATTGAAAGGCGGCCGGGGCATTGCAAAGTCCGAAGGGCATGACCTGATATTCAAATAGCCCATACTTGGTGCGGAAGGCCGTCTTCCATTCATCGCCCTCTTTTACTCGTACCAAGTGGTAAGCTCCTCTAAGATCCAGCTTTGTATATATGCATGCTTTTCTGACTTGGTCCAGGAGTTCAGGGATCAAAGGTAACGGATATCTATTCTTAACGGTGATCTGGTTCAGGGAGCGATATTCGATACAAGTTCTAAGGTCTCCTTCCTTTTTTGGAACGAAGAACAAAGCTGAAGAAGCAGGGGACTTGTAAGGACGAATAAACCCATTTGCCAGGTATTGATCCAGGTATTGTCGAAGGTGAAGGTTCTCAGGCTCGGTGAGGGCATAAATTCTACTACAAGGAGGAGTAGATCCAGGTATCAGGTCTATCTGGCAGTCATAAGACCTATGAGGAGGTAGAGAGTTAGCCTGATCCTTCCAGAAAACATCTTGGTATTCTAGGTATTCGGGAGGTAACTGGGGAGTCTCTGAAGAAATTGCGGCCAGTGCAACACCAGGTGGAGGGTGACAAGTAGAGACACATTCTGGAAACTGGACTGTTCTTGCTCGCCAATCGATCAGAGGATTGTGTTTCTCTAACCAAGGTATTCCTAGAATAATCTGAAACTGAGGGGCCTTGATCACATCGAACACGATCTTCTCATGGTGTCCATCTTGACTTACTAGCGTCACCTCTTGAGTGGTATGCGTTACTGGCCCGGAGGCTATCTCCGTACCATCCACCGTAGTAATGACGTCCTTTACAGCCTTGGGACAAAGAGTTAGATTCATCCTCAAAACCATTTCATGATCCACATAATTGCCGATGGCACCGCTGTCGACGTAAGCTTCAATTGCATGTAATCGATCCGGATTATCAGGGCTAATGAGGACCATAGGTATCACGAAATGCGAGGTCACGGAACTGGTTTTCACGCTCGGCAAGAGGACCTCTATTCTTGTCGGGCGAGGTCGTTTCCCTGCTCAGAGTTTGTAACTTTGGTAACTGCAGCTCCTACTGCCTTCTTGGCAGGTTTCACCGGACAGTCTCGAAGAAAGTGCCCTGAGTTTCCGCAATATAGGCATAATTGCAACTGTTTCCTCCTTTCCCGCTCCCTTTGTGTTAGAGGACCTTTCAGACCCCCTATTTACATGGGTTCCCCGGAGTCTACTCTTTTGGAAGGAGTTGGCGGTTTGGAAAATACTCGAGCATCAAACTTGGAACGATCGGCCTTCCTGTTCTGCAGCCTGTGATCTATTTGAACGACCAAGTCTATATAATCCGAACAGTCTTGTGGGGGATTCACTACTTGGGCTAAAACGTCTTTGAGCTCTCCACGTAGACCTCTATAAAACAGCGTAATCCTTTTGTCCTCAGGCCATTGAGTTTCCACTATTAGTCTATTGAAAGATGCAATATAAGCCAAAAGGTCTTGATTACCCTGTCGCAACGAAAGAAGCTCATTGTCCAAGGCCTGCCCCTGTGAATGTCTTGCGAACAGTTTTTTCATACTAAGCTGAAAGGCTTGAAAATCATGGAGAACCGGATCATCTTGATTAACTAGAGGGATCGACCAGTCTGCCGCATTGCCACTAAGGTACGAAAGTACAAAAGCTACTTTTGCTTGATCAGTTGGAAAGGCTGCTGGCCGGCATAAGAAGTGCAACCGGCACTGATTGATAAATACTGCAAACCTCTTTGGGTCACCAGAAAATTGTTCGGGCGGAGCCAGAGGTACATTCCCAGGTAGGTTGATCTGCACTGGATTCATAGAGGATGTTGAAGGAAGATTTGCCCCTGATGCGGGTAACAGGGTCTGTCCGGCTTGTGACTGTAGCACTTGTCTAGCAAGATTGTCTGTTCTCTCCTTGGAAATAATTAGTTCCCTTCTTAGAGCATTCGTTTCCTGACGAGCTGCATGCACTTCTGCCCTTAGTTCCCCAAGTAACCGGGCTAGGGGGTCAGTATCCGAGGTTTCCATAGCGCCTGGGTGAGAGTTTTGCGGTAGGCTTTGCGTTCTGTAACGCTCACCTGATTCTCGCAGAGGCGCCGGTCTTGACTGGGCGACTACCGTATCTTCAAAGGTGATGTGTAGCACCCGGTTGGCTCTTTGGGCTGGACCTCTGTGCACTGTATGCCTGACGTGTAGAGTAAGATGTCTGCAGATAGAAAATATGGGGTTAATGAACTGGGGTTATTGGGGTGTCCCTATCTCTTTCCTCTTCTCCTCTCCTGTAGACCCCCAAAGGTTAACGCTCTCACCTTAGGTAAGTGAATGCCGAGCTCTCCATCTGCCTCGGGGCAGGGTGCTGTAACCAGTTTCTTCACTGGATAGGTAGCGCAGGCCTCTTGACTTCAGAGGACTGCTGTCCGTCGTTTACTGCACGAACGGTAAGTTTCGAGTAATTCAAATGTCTTTAAAGTCTTTAGTAATGATGTCTCTTGTTTTGCAGGGTTCCGGCGATGGCGGATGACGGGCTGAAGTGAGTTGAAGATGGAGCCCGTGTGATGAATAGAAGCGCCTGGAAGCACGTAAGTAAGCGCTTGTTGCCTGCTTCACGATGCGCTCTGTCTTTTTATTTTGCAGTTACGAGTTTGGAGCGGCTGCAGGGTGCCGGAATACCCACTGGATTAGATGTGGAAAGGAGTAATGGCACGTGAGTATTAAAGTTCCCCAATGTCTTTAAACGCACCTTGTTTTGTCTTTCAGATGCGGGATGCAGCGCCGAAGGCCTCCGGAGCGTGCGAAGAGTTGGTAAGCTTTTGTCTTTCAGATGCCGGAATGCAGTGTGAAGACCTCCGGAGCGCACGAAGCGTAGGTAAGCCTTTGCCTTTCAGATGCCGGAATGCTAACCTGTTCTTTCTTGTCTTTATAGGTGTTGCTGAAGACTGGATTCAGAATGGTAAGCCTTTGCCTTTCAGATGCCGGAATGCTAACCTGTTCTTTCTTGTCTTTATAGGTGTTGCTGAAGACTGGATTCAGGATGGTAAGCCTTTTTCCTTAGGCCCAGGACCGGATGCAGAAGACACGATGAGCGTCCTGCTGCAGAGGTTGCAGAATAACGCAAAGCAAGATTCATCCACCGGGTGTGGTTTAAATAGCCTCCTGTAGTGCTTAGGTGTCTCCTTCCACAGCCACGCCTAGGTAAGAAAAGAGTTCCTGGTAAGAAAAGAGTTCCTGCCTTCCAGAAGAGTTCCAGTGTTCTGAATCTAGGGAGTGGCTCCAGCCCCACCCAACAGGAAAAGTAGTTCCAAACAGAAGAGGATCAGAGGCTCAACTGGCAGGCAAGTAAGCAGCATGGTCTGCTGCAGGTAAGTCCACCCAAGCATTATGAGCCCGGCGCTTCCAGCGCTGGGACTGGGCATATTTATGAGCCTGGTGCCACTGGCGCCAGGACTGGGTCCAAAAGGTCCCAATTGGGACTGGTTGGCACTCGTAACCTGGGTTATGGATCTGCTTCCAAGGGAGTTGGGAAAACCCTGACCTTTTGGAAGCAGAGATCATGACACCGCTTTACTGACCCAAAGTTCATGCGGCTACGCTGTACAGTCAGGGTATAATCCGGGTAAGCCGTGATGTTTGCCGCTCCTCGTGTGATCGTTCCTCCCTTACGAAAGTATTCCAGTATCCTCTCCCGGTCGCGGTAATTGAGAATTTTGGCGATCATAGGCCTAGGCTGGTTCCCCGGCTGCGGCCTCCTCGTTAGGGCTCTGTGTGCCCTTTCTACTGCAAATCCTTGGGATAGGGCTCCCCCGGGTATCTCTTGTAATAACATGGATTCGATGAATTCCGTAGGATCACGGCCCTCCATCCCCTCCGGCAGGCCCACGATGCGGATGTTATTGCGACGGGCACGTCCTTCCGCCTCCTCCGCTCTGCTCTCCAGATTGCCCACTCTTTGTATCAGGGCGTGCAATTTGGCTTTATGGGAGGCGCAATCCGCAGTATTAGGGCCGACTTACTTCTCAAGGGACTCCGTGCGCTCCGCCAAGGCCCTGACATCCTGTCGGAGTAGGTTAACGTCCTCTTGAACCTCTCCGACCTTGAGGTCCAGCGCCGTTTTTAGTTCGGTGACAGCCAGTTCGAGCTTAGATTCCCAGGCCGCCCTTAGGTCCGCAATCGCCGCCAGGATTTCTTGGTTGGCGCCCGAAGTCATCGTGCCACTCGCAGCCAGCTTGTCCCTGCTCTTGGTGATGTCCTGACCCGGGGGCGTCTTAGTGAAGTCGTCCAGGTTGGGCTGTTTCGCCTTCGGCCTCACCGTCCTATTCGACATGACCCAGGGAACCTGTAGTTTGCTCAAGTGACAAATGTGCACAAAGTGCGCCGCCTCCACTGGGTCACCGTGCGGCTCACTTCTTCCTTTGTTCCGGACTCTGGTCGGCCATTTTGTGTCGTCCTTCTTCTCCGGTGTTCTTTATCTCATCCGCACCAATCTCCGCCGCCGTCAATCCTGCACCTTCCAGAAGTTCACTCTGCGTAGCCCAATCATTCACACACCGGCATGTGTTTTGTCAGTGGTCGGCGGTCCGTCTTAACGCACTTATTTGCCCGGATCGTTGCAGGATCTCGGGAGCTCCTCCAGAATGCGTCCTCCTACATGGCTCTCGTAGCCACGCCCACTCTGTGGAACTGTTTCCTTAGCGGCTGAACATATTCCCAAAGGGGACGAATGGGATGGTTTTCTTGCTATGGTCCAGGATGGCAAGGATGCCATGTGTGAGGCCGTTCAGTCGGGTTTGGACATGGCAGATTGCGTCAGCCGGTCCATGGCGGCGAGCACTGTAATACGGCGGTTTACGTGGTTGCAGAAGTCGGGGTTTGCTCCTGATGTGCAGGCCCGGCTCCTCAACATGCCCTTTGACGGTGAACATCTTTTTTGGAGCAAGCCTGACGAGAACCTTGAGAGGTTGCAGACCTCCAAAGCTGCAGCGAAGTCGGTGGGCGCTGCAGTTTGCCAACCTCTGCCTTTTCGTCCTAGGGGACAGCAATGGAGGGGAGGTTCCTTTCATTATTACTCATCCTTTGGTAAAGCGAGAGGAGCTGCCAGTCAAATGGGCCACCGTAGGAGTGCCAGAGGTGGAAAACAAGGTACTCGTGCCAAGGCCGCTCAGGCAGTTGCCTCTTTGCCCTCAGGCAACGCCGCAGCCGCTTCAGCTCAGTCATGAGGCCATGTCCCATGGTTCGCCGGTTGGGGGAAGGCTGGCGCAGCATCTTGTAGAGTGGCGTGCCATTACTTCAAATGTGTGGGTTCTGGAGATCATAGCCCACGGCTACTGTCTTCCTTTCCGGCAGAGGCCTCACGAAAATCCACCAGGGAATCGCTCCTTGAAGAGTCTGGATCCACTCCTTCTGCAGGAAATTCAATCCCTGCTGGAGAAGGGCGTCATAGAACTGGTGCCTGTAGCGGAGAAGAACAAGGGATAGTATTCCCCTTATTTTTTGATTTCGAAGAAAGACGGGGGATTGAGACCCGTCATGGACTTGCGCGGTTTGAACAAACTCCTCAGGAAGGACAAGTTCAAGATGGTTACTCTCTCTAAAGTCCTCCAGGCCCTTCAACTTCAGGACTGGTTGGTGTCTCTCGACCTCAAGGACGCTTATTTTCATGTGCCGATCCATCCAAAGCACAAGAAGTACCTGAGGTTCGCGGTTGGCGACTCGCACTTTCAGTTTCGGGTCCTGCCGTTCAGATTGACCTCCGCCCTGAGGGTCTTCTCCAAGCTCATGGTAGTGGTAGCAGCGCATCTCAGGAAAGGGGGGATTCACGTCTACCCCTACCTGGATGATTGTTTGATCAGGGCGTGCTCTCCTGAGCAAGTCCTGTATCATCTGTCCGTCACCTGCCACTCCCTCCACAGGCTGGGCTTCTCCCTAAACTTAAAGAAGTCCCATTTGACGCCAACTCAGAGGCTCCAGTACATCGGAGCAGTGATCGACACGTCCCTGGGACAGTGTTTTCCTCCCCAGGTGAGAGCTAATCACACTCAGCAGATGGTGCACAAGTTTCAGCTTGCCCAGAGTCTCCCAGCGTTTGTGTTCTTGAGATTGCTCAGCCTCATGGCATCCTGCATTCTTCTGGTGCCAGAGGCCAGGTTGCGGATGAGATCTTTGCAATGGTCACTCAAGCTCCAGTGGTTTCAGTCTTCTGGCAGGATGTCGGACCCTATTCAGGTGCCGTCCTCGGTCGCCGAGGACCTTCTGTGGTGGGCCGTCTAAGGCAATCTGATGAAGGGGGCTCTGTTTTGGCTACCCTGGCTGGAGGTGACGATCGTGACAGATGCATCCCTCACGGGATGGGGAGCTCATGCCAACGAGTTGACAGTCAGCGGTCGTTGGTCTCCGTCTGAGTCCAGGCTCCATATCAATCTGTTGGAGCTGAGGGCCGTCAGGCTTGCCCTCAAGGCTTTTCTGCCGACTGTGCGAGGAAAGAATGTCCTGATCCTGACGGACAACACAGTGGCCATGCACTACCTCAACAAAAGGGGGGGCAGGATCACTTCCTCTGTGCAGGGAGACGATGCAGCTCTGGTTCTGGGCAATCCAGCAGGAAGTTTCGATCTCAGCAGTTCATCTGGCCGGAGACGAAAACGAGACGGCGGACGCTCTGAGCAGGCAGACACGATCTCTCACGAGTGGGAGTTGGCTCAGGAGATTCTCCTGGAGATCTTCACCCTTTGGGGACCCCTCAAGTGGATCTCTTCGCCTCCAGTGTCAACCGGAAGTGCGAAAGGTTCTGCTCGTGGGAATTTCCACCAAGAGGAGCCTTAGGAGATGCGTTTGTGGTGGAGTGGTAATTCCCACTGCTGTACGCGTTTCCTCCAGTCCCCGTCATCCTGCAATTGCTGCGGAGGTTACAAAGGTTCGGTTCCCGGATGATCCTCATTGCTCCGGCATGGGCCCGGAGGACATGGTACCCGGATCTTCTCGACTTGTCCATCTGCCCTCCACATCGTCTTCCCTACCGAGACGATCTGCTCTCACGGGAGGGGGGTCAGGTTCTCCATCCAGAGGTCAGATCCCTCAACCTTCACGGTTGGTTTCTGAAAGGTTGAGGTATAGGTATTGGGACCTCCCTGAAGACATGATGGAGGTGTTGCTTTTGGCCAGAAGGCCCGCAACAAAGTCCCTGTGCCCTTGCCATTGGAGAAAGTTCTGCGACTGGTGCAGGGTTAAGAATGTGGATCCTTTTTCATGTGAAATTCTGTCTTTTTTTGCTTTCTTTGGCCCACAGGGGCCTGCAAGTGGGTACCATCAAAGGTTACCTGGCGGCGCTGTCTATATTTAAGCACTCGTCTGAGGAGTGTTCTTATTTTAATCACTTTAATTTCTCAGTTTTTGAAAAAAGAGCTCACTAATGTGTTCCCTCCCTCACCTTTCCAGGTGCCCGGTTGGAATATGAACCTTGTTCTCAAGTTTCTAATGGGTGCTCCCTTTGAGCCTTTGCATTCTTGTCCTTTGAGACTGTTAACCCTTAAAACTGTGTTTTTAGTTGCGGTCACTTCCGCTCGCAGAGTGAGTGAGTTGCAGGCACGTTCAGTTAAGCCACCCTTCACTGTGTTTCACAAGGACAAGGTTGTCCTTAGAGTTCGTCCTTCCTTTCTTCCGAAGGTGGTGTCAGAATTTCATTTAGGCCAGAAGGTTATTCTTCCGGCATTTTATCCTCCTTCGCATCCTGGTAAGGAAGAGGAGAGGCTCCATAGGCTCGATCCTAGGAGAGCTTTAAGCTTTTATATTTCGCGCATGTCCCGGGTCAGAGTGGACGATCAACTCTTCATTGGTTACGCTGGAAAGCGTTTGGGACAAGCTGTGGCTAAGCAGACTTTGTCTCGCTGGATTATTCTGGCAATTTCTGAATGTTGCCGCTTGGCAGGTAAGGACCCTCCGGTCGGCTTACGGGCCCATTCTACCAGGGGTATGGCTGCCTCTACTGCCCTACAGAGGGGTGTTCCTATTCATAACATCTGTGATGCTGCCACCTGGGCTTCGGTCCATACTTTTCTACGTCACTACTCCCTCGATTCCATCCGTGTGCAGGATCTGGCCTTTAGCAAGGCGGTCCTTGCTCCGCAATTTGATTGGGCATTCTAAATTTCTGTATTCTAAATTCTTTTCCCACCTCCTTGCATTGCTACTGCTTTGGGAGTCTGTCATAGATATGGAATACGTCGGAGGACCCAATCCCCTCGAAAAACAAGTTATTCTCTTACCTGGTAACGTTCTTTCGATGGGATGGTCCGACGATTTATTCCATATCGCTCCCTCCCTGCCTTCCCCGCTACAGAATTTCTTATGCGATTGCAGTTTACGTTTCCTCAAGGCTGTGTGTGGTCAGACTGGCAGAAGACTGGTGCCACACGTTCTGGGAAAAAACTACAACTGAGGCTACGGGCGTTGTGCGTCCTACTTATAACATCCAGTGACGTCGGCCGTCGGAGGAGGTCCTCGAGGGCGGCGTATCGACGCAGGACGCAGACGCCAAAAGATTTTCCGAAGCAGCACAGCTATGGTGATTAATGTCATGGATATGCAATACGTCGTCGGACCATCCCATCGAAAGAACGTTACCAGGTAAGAGAGTAACTTGTTCTTCTCTTCTACTTACGTTACCCTTTCTTTGTTTTTTGCTTGTATTATATATACTGCTTGTATTTGATGGATTCAAAATGATAAAATATGAATTTAAAATAAGTCCCATTTGTTTGTTGGCTATATGGGTGTAAAAGAGGGAAATATTATGCAAGTTCCTTTGGACAAGGCTAATATGCTTTCTGAACCCTTTTACAAAAACGACAGTGTCCGACTCACAGAAACCAGAGGTTGTATAGTCTTGCTACAGTCGGGAGTTTAAAGGACTTATGAGAGAAAACGAGAGAAAAGGAAGTCCCGCGGACTGAGCAGCAGGCAGGAACCTCCCACTGGAGTGTTGAGTCCAAAAACTGCACCACGTAGATGGTGGGCAGAGCTGAGGAGTTCCGGCAGCTGCTTAACGCTTCTCTCCTCTATGTGAACCCCTGTCAGGGGAAGCCAACTGCGCCTGAAGAGGGGAACAGACTGACAAAACTGGTCAAATCGTGCCCGCAACCTAGGATGCACAAAACCCATCAAGTACTGACTGGGCCCCAAGCTGGGGTGATAGAGAAAGATCCCCAAGCTGAGGTAAAAAGAGAAAGATTCCCCAAACTGGGAAAAGAGAGACACAACCCCAAGCGAGGAGCGATAGAAAGTGCCCCAAACCGGGGGAAGAGAGAAAAGTGCAACAGTGAAACTTGGAGCTATAAACTCAAGCGTGCGCCTTGGAAGAAAGCGGAGTAGAAAGACATTGTTTTCAGAAGAAACTTTGAACTGTGTAGAGGGAAAGACACAAGACAGACAATTGCTCTGGTAGAATATAAGTTGATCCTTTCATATTAGTGGTAGGACACACTTAGGTTAGATTAGGTTTATGACATAGGACTCATTTTCATTGTGAGACATCCTGACAAGCCACCTTCTTTTTATTATTTTCTGATATAGACTAGAGCAAAGATCTCCTTAGATGCAGGGTATAAGGTAGGCCTTCTTGTCTGTTGTAATAACACCTTGATAATCATGACCTCTTGTCCGCCTCCTGAGTCATACCACAGTGTATGTATTTTATAATGACTGTATACCCAGTAGTGTTGAATTCACTGATGTGCATGCCTAATACATAATATATTGTTAGTCACCTGTGTAGACCTCTGTTCCTTAACAGACATTACGCTTGTTTAACGGTACTTCACAACAAGGCTACCTCCTCCTGATCCTAAGCCTTACTGCTCAGAATCATTACCATTTACTACTACTAATAATACTTTATTTCAGCCAACATATCAAAGTTATGCATACATAATTTTACATAGGCATCAATAAAAACATTATAGAATTCATTACATGATAATGACCAAAATGTAATTACTTCTACAAAGTTCCCATTTAAAAATGTCAAACCTATTTTCCAAATGTTTCCATAATATTTAAGTATAGCAACAAAATGATATTGGTCTACGTTCATTTTACAATGGTCCTTAGGCTGTGGTTGTTAAACAGCTGTTGCAGATAATATTAAGTTCACTACTAAGTGGACAAATGCAGATAGTGTCCAACGTTTTCCTCCAAGGTTTACCATTACCCGACAAGCCTTCACATCACAGTGCTTTTAAACTTAGGGGAGGGGGTGTTGCAGCAGTGTAAAGCCCTGCTCCGGACCTCCTCAGAGGCGGGAGACATGTTCCCCGCCCGGATTCAGGTAAGTGTTCCCTATGTGCCAATTTCCCCACTTTCCTCCCACCCCCAATGTCCACATCCCTTACCCACTTGCCTTGCGCTCCCTGGTCCCTTGTCGGCAAATCTCTGTTGCAGTAATTGCCGCCATAGACAGGGAGAAAGGGACTACATGTTTTTCCCTTCTCTCTAAACCATGGCAGACATCTTTTTTTATTCTTGTTTTTTTCTAAATTGAGAAACTGCAAATGTGTGCTGTTTCTCAACTTGGGGAAAAAACTATTAGCATCCTGGTATAACATGCCAGCATGCAAATAGCAATAAACCCCCGTGTTCAGGTAATGCCTCTGGGCTATCGTTAAGGTAACTTAGGCCCCAGCGCATTTCCTGACCCGGTAATTCCACCCATCTCTGGGTTTATTGCTTAAGTAATGGCAAAGTATTTGGTCTTAGTTTGGCCAATAATGTCTTTACAAGTTTGGAACACAGTATATCCAAATAAGACTCTAGGCCACAATCACATTTGGCTTCTAGACATTTAACTGTCTTCGGGCGCTTGAATTCCAGAAATCCTTCCTGAACAAATAATCGAAGGCCTGTCTCAACGCATTTGTATAGCAAGGGTCAGGTTTTCTGGGGTTGTTCTAAAGCATGCAAACATTTTTTTTTTTTAAAATATATATTTCTTTGATGTAGGAGAACCATGGTAGTTTCAATGCCCTTGGTTGGCCACATGGCTTTATAATTCAGATGGAATTCATACACATTTGAAATCAATAGAGTAGTGACTTTAGTTTCACGTAGTATTGTATTCCATACCATCCCAGCTCCTTTCTGGTGGGAACATTTAAGGCACTGCTTGGAAAGCCCAGAAGCTTTTTCCGAATCCTATTTTCTTCCTAGGGTACATGTCAGAGTGCCCCCACAATACCGCACTAAGGTGTGAGCAGGGATAGCCTGTAATTTGTAGACTTACATTGCATATGTGATGGTCCTATTTCCATGATAGTTAGAAACTTTTTTCTTTGCTGTGCCCCTTCTGGCCAATGTGGTTATACTTTTCTGTATTTGCCTCTTCCATTGGGGTGTATTTTGTATTCATACACCCAAATAGTCAAAGCCCACCACCACCTGTAATTCTATCCCGCCTACAAAAAAGTGCGTTTAAAACACTTATGATTTTTCTTCCTCTAAAAAACACGAACTTTGTTTTTTGAGCTATTAATACATAACTACCTTTCCTTGCGTATGTTAGAGAAAGCATTCAATTGAGTTTGGGGTCCCTTTGGAGTTTTGGACACCAGTACGGCATTGTCTGCCAAGAGGAGAATCCCCCATTTTTCCGGACCTAATATAGATGCATCTGCGGACATAGTATTTATGAGAGTGGCTACGTCGTTAATAAATAATGAGAATATTAGAAGTGCATCAAACAACCTTGCCTAACCCCTGTAGTAAGGATAACTAATTTATACATCCTCCATTGAGTATCAGGCAAACTACACCAACATTGTCACAATAGATTTGGTGTATTCCCTGGACTAGACCAGGCAAAACGGACAAATCTACCAATAGTGCCCAAAGATGATGTCTAGTGACAGAATCAAATGCAGTCTGCAAATTGATATATGCAACATAAAGTGAAACCATCCTAAGAATAACATATTTATCAGCAATATCAGTCTAAAAGAATGATCATTTGTTGATGTTTCTTACCATTGAGAGTTTGGTTAAAAACTTTAGTGTTGAAGTTGTTGCATCTTTAGGTTGGCTTCATTGAACCCAATATGAGACCAATTCTGAAAACCCTAACCACATTAAACACCAAAGTGCATTGTGAGGAAGCTTACTTTGAAAGTGCTGACCCCAGCCCTCGCCTCAGAGCCGTTACGTCCCCTGTCACAGCACTCATTGCGGCGGCTCCGACCTGGACGGCAGCTGCGAGCATCTAGTGTTGCAGTACTCGCTATGGCTTCCCTCTCTTTGCTACTGGTATGGGTGTCCCCTAGCGGCACAACAGACACCACCGCTGGGATGGCGGTCCTTACCTACGGGACAGGAAGGCATCATGGGTTACGACGCCACGATATCTGGGAAGGCAGCTATGCTGGATGTAGAACCCCAGAAAAGGGGGAAACACTGCGGGCTCCGGCGGCTTTGGAACGCTGTCTTGGAAAGTAGGGATGGTGGGCATGACAGGTTAGGGCGGGGCCACACAATATACAGGGACATACGAACATTCCTATAATGGGAAAGAGGCTTGGACACCAGGGGAAATGAAGCATATAAAAAGACACGGTAATAGGTTTCCCTCTTGTTTGTGTTGTCAGGAAGAAACCACTGAAAACCGGTGGGCCTATCAGGAATAAGGGTAGAAGTAGAGTGGAGAGACTACCTTACCCTAAGAAGAGGCGCTGAGGAGAAGGTTTATAAAATGGCAATGAGGGTGAAGGTAACCCTGACAAGGAATGACCCAGTCTCATGCCTCCTGATAACTAAAGCTCATTATCTAGCCCTTCTGAGTCAGTGTTGTCTGTTCATCCCACTAGTGGTGGCATGGACAACACCATACGAAGGACTCATTAAGGTGCTTGCCGATGGCCAGCAGCAATAAAGGCAGTCCTAACAGGCCTTGCCTCACGGACAGGCGTTCCAGCAGGCCATTCAACTACAGGGATCCCACCAAACGACTGCACCGGAAAAATACAAGGAAGCCTTACAACGATTGGATGTTGTAGCCTCAGCACAAATCCACTCATTTGTAAGTGGTTTCAACCCAGCACTCCACCTTAGTCAATGCCTACCATGACATGCCCTCTTGAAACCCTTATTTATATATTTTTATGTCAAAAGTTATTTTATTTCTGGATGATGTACCCTTATATCACGTCCCTCCCGGTCTCACTGAACCAAGAAGTAGGTTTGTTTTGCAAGTTAAAGATTTATTTGATTAATTGAACAATATATATAGCACACTTTTATGAATATGAACCAAACCTAGATATCACACTTATTAATATTAATGCAATGATCAGCAATGGGTAGTATTACAATAATCAACAATGTCTTTAATCAACTAGGAGCAGGAATAGGAAGAATAATGTAGCAGAGAATAACTTGGTGTGGGTTCAATGAAATGCAATGATATGAATTAATGCAGAACAGAAATAAAACTTGATATGAATTCAATCAAAGACAATGTAATCACTCTTTCCCCCTGTTACTCAATCCCCCCTAATATGCCGTATGAAGAGATGGAATGGGGGCACACAGGTTTCAGTAATGTACAATCAACAAATGCAAGTTCAATCCCAATTCCCCCAGGAAATTTAGAGAGAACAGGAATGATTTTAAAACCGGTCAAATGCTTTTTAATGTGGTTTGAAATTAATGTGAAAATGCTAAAATGACTTTAATTCGCTAAATAGGATCCAGAACTAGTGAGAGTCGCTTTGGATAGGTTCAGGTAGACACTAACAATGATGTTTGAATGATTGGCAGATAGGAAACTGACTTCAGAGGTTGAATGCAAGAAATAGCAATTTTTACATGGAATGAAATTGAGCCACATGCAAAATCGCGGCAAACATTTCAGCGCGCGGTAGTTTGTTTGAAAGCTGAGGATGTTAGCTTCAATCTGACATTTAAATTTTGTTCCTAGCATGTACGGTTCAAAAGTTAGAGGTTTTAGTAAAGGTCGATTTTTCTCAAAAGAGTCAAGATTTCAAAATGAAAGATGCGCTGTTGAAGATTACAAACAAGGATTTCTTAACACTAAGGAGATTATGAAAATGCAAGATACCAGACTGTACAGCCACCAGAACAGCGGCGCCTCCGCTCTGACTTTTGCACGCCAAGACACTTGTCCTTCTTCAGCAAAAATATTAGCGCAAGATGATTATCACTACAATTATCACAGGATTATATGGATAAGAGAAGGATTCAGGATGGACAAAAGAGATTCTACAATACAGTCTGGATATGTTGTAATGGGTTTGATAGGATTACTTAACACTAAGAGATGGCTATGGACAGTTCTATGCTAAATACTCACAACTATGGTTTTGAAATAAGCCCGTCAAGATCTGGTCAAAGGTTTGGACTGGAATTCCCTCGCCACCGGACAGGTCTCAGGCGCTTGGTTCTGTTCTCAGCAAGGCACTCTGGTCTGCACGGCCTCCTACACTGGATCTGACGGGTTGGTTCTGGGTACAGCTCTGCTCGACTGGTTTGGATCTCGGGTTCGTGGCAAGAAGCAGCCAAAACAGCACAGCCAGGCTGTTGAATTGGTTAGGCCCCGTGGAAGTTTGGGGTTAAATCAAGTTGCAAGATTTTAAGGGCCAGCTGAGAAGGGTTCAGCTTTTTGGATTGGGCCTTTACTTCAGGGTTCTGGAGTCTGGATAGTTCTAGATCTGGATTCTCCTTCAGAGTGCTTCGCCAGTCGATCAGTTGATGGTTGAATGTGTGTCTCTCTCTCTGCCCCCTATTTATGTATTTCCCAAGGGGGTGGGGAGGCTGAATATACTAAGCCCACCCTATAGGAAACTGATTGGTCTGAGTATTCCCTCTCTCCTGATTCGAGAAAGAAACGGTGTGTCAGAGAAAAAAAACTCCCCTTTGTGTCTAACCAGAAAATCTATTTTTCATAAAACATATTCACAATATCACAAACTTGCTAATATTACATATTTACATTATAGATTAATTAAGGCACGTGTCTGTCAAAGTCTCATCTTTCCAAGAGTTTCGGTTCACAAATGACAGTTTTTCGTGCTTTTGGTTGGTTACTCAAGGTCAGTTCTCTACCAATTTTTTTACATACATGCACATACCATCTGGGCATACTCTTGTGAAGTTTCATATTTTTAACATTATCACAACTGCTACAAAGTCCACATTTTGATAGTTCTGTCTCTGAATATCGCACACATTCCAGAGTAGTTACTACTTGTGAGCAGCCTTTTCATTTTAATAACCTCTAAATTCCATATTTTTACCAGTTGAGCACAATTTTCTATAAGTCTTTTTCTCAAACATATTTTCTGTGCTTTCTGAATAAACAAAACTGCTTGTCTCTGCCCACAAGGTCTTCGCAGGCTAGAGAGCAGTCCCAGGCCTCTCTGCCTTTGGCATCTGGTTTCAGCCTACATCCGAATTAGCATTTTCTTTCAGTTCAAGGGAGTCCTTTGTCTCCACTCAGAGCAACAGGCCAAAGTGCTCCTCCCTTTTCCTTTCAAACCTGCCTGTCAGACCCTCAGCAGAGCACAGGGGAAAAGATTCCTTTGTTTGCGAGAAGGTGTGGAATGTCTTTGAAGCTCAGTGTAGCTGGCTTTAACTTTTAACACAATGTTTAACATAGTCTTGTCCTAAATACAAATTACATTTTTAACAAATACATCTACCAATCTCTTAATTCCAGCCTTTTTGAAATATAGTTTTGAATTGTATCCACCTCTACTGCTTCTGATGGCAAGTCTTTCATTTCATACTATGATTTCAATGCGTCAGTTTAAATGACAGGTTTAAGTAATCGCCAGCTTTTGACACAGGCGAGTAGCGGTACTACGTCCATTTTTGACATATTTCCAAGCAAGCCTCTTTAAATGTGGATTTTCTTCTGATAAAATATGTTTCTGCTGACATTGTGCTTAGATGAATTCTTTATATACAGTGATGTTTAACACCCAACAATGAGGTTGGGTCTCTTGTGATGTTTGGGAACCATGATTTTTGCACTTCCCACAGCCAAGGAAAAACAGATTTTTTAACAGCTCTGTGTTTCGCTTGCAATACAGGACTGCTTTTTCAAATAGTTTCATTTTCCTCTGTGGGCAGCCAAATGAGGGGCTTTGGTAGGGGTCTCCTGTGTTACCACTGACATAGGCAAAAGTGGATTGGCGGCCTATTTTTCAGGTTTTTCCCGCGCACTTCTGGGTGATTTCAGCATGTATAATTCTTTCCAGTGGCCATTGTGAGGTTTCTGATGCAAGCAGTGCACAGTAATGTTGCAGGGCATGGACTATTGGGTTAAAACATCCCACACACTGGCACGCTCCTCAGTCTTTTGTGAAGTACAGGGGCGGAGACTATCCTGCATTTTTCTTCACAAGGTTTGAAAGAATTGCAAGAAAAGCTCAATTGCCACAAGAAATGTGGGTGCTATATGTATATCAGGTCTTCAACCCTAAAAGAGACACTCTGTGTACTGAGATCAAGAGGGCAATATTGGAGCTTCTAGGGTTGTACGAAGAAGCATACCAACACAAATTCTGAGAAAGCCATCTAAAACCCAGAGGGAACCCGCAAGAGTTCTTCTATAGGGTAAAGGACATGGCAGAGAAATTGCTGCAGCCATCTAACCCTTCCATGATCTGTGTGGTACAGAAAATAATATTGGAGCAAATTCTTGAAGTACTACCGGGATCCATCCAGCTCTGGTTCAGACAAAATCACAGAGCCAGTCTCTCCGAAGCAATCAACATAGCCGCCGCATATCAGAAAGCTGGGTATAACACACCTATGTACCCTGGGAGCCAGAACAAACTAACAAACACTGCTGGGTCCTCAACAATGACCTGACTGCCCCGGCCTCAACCTGTAAAGTGGAAGCCCAGTGAAGAAAGGGCCACCAGAAGAGAAAATAGGGCAATGCAAAGCAAACCACAGAATTCTACCCCTTTTTCGTCTTTCCGACAGTCTGTGTTCCGACCTTGGAGAATGGGGCCATATAGCCAGAATATGTCAGAGAAAAAGCGGAACCGAGCCCATGGAGATGGGCCTGGTGCAAGGCAGTAGCAGACAAGCCCTGTATCCATAAACCGTGGGTGTAAAGGTGGACAGAGCCCCTATGTATGCCATGATTGATAGCGGAAGTCAACAAGCAGCCATCACCCCACGAGTGAGTATGCATGATTTTAATCTGCATTCTACTGTAAAAATATTTTGTATACATGAGGATGTAAAAACGTATCCTGCTGAGGTGGTACATTTAGATGTAGAGAACAAGGGCGTAGACATAAGGGCTGCCATCCTTCCTACCTATCCACCCCTGTGGTGATATGTTGACTTGCCACACTTCAAGGAATTGATGGACAAGGACAAACAAGACTTGTGGAGAGAAGCCCCTTATTCCAAGCCGATGTGAATAATCCATGGGAAAACAGCGGAAAACCAGAAGAGAGGTCAGAGAAACCAAGAAGCCATTGAACAAATCCATCCACATGACTAGGGCTATTGACTGGAACCTGGATGAACAGATGCCATTGTGATCTGTTTCTTATCTCTCATGGCTCATTTGGCTGTAGTAGCCCCTAGCCTCTCGGTTATGGTCCTGCCGTATATGAAACCTTAACTTTAATGCTCTCAACCAATATGTGCCTGCCATACTTAACTAAGTCCGCTTGCAATCCCCTTAGCAGCCATCAGTTTGTAACGAAAATGTTTTTCTTCTATGTTATCTATTATGCATATTTGTACACCTGAAGTAGCCCCTGGCACCATGAGATGTGAATTTACCAAATTATGCACCAATAACAATTTTGCCTGTTATGCTTACCTGCGCACTGAAGTAGCCCCCCGTACCAGGTGGCGTGCTTTGCCAGATTGTACACCAATACCAATATGCCTACCTGTACACCTGATGTAGCCCCCTGCACCATGAGGTGTAGCTTTGGCAGATTGTCCACCCATACCAATTTCACCATTATGCCTACCTGTATATCTGAAGTAGCGCCCCGTACCATGAGGCGGGGCTCCTCTTGAATATGCATTCTAACTCCACCATCTGTTGTAACCCCTATACGTTGTCTTGCACGCAGTGAATGGTCATTTCACACTTACTGTAACTAGCGCCTAGATGCCTGAGGGATTTGTGCACTGCTATAAATGCAAATATAAAAAATAAAATGAAATAAATAAATCCATAAGGGATGGGCGCCTACCCGACCTGATGGTATGAATGGCCCGGGTGAAAGCCAAATAGAAGGCAGCCCTCGAGTGCAAAATGTCTGTTATTCAAGCAAAAACAAGGGGTTGCACTATAGGGCGACTGAGCTGATGACGGAAGGGACAAGGAACAGTTGCTTATCCCGAAGTTTCACTGTGAGAACGTGATGTGGCTAGCCCAAAGCCACTTGTATTGTTGACACAGAACTGCTGAGAAGACACAACAAAACCTAACCAAAAGATTCTACTGGCCAGGTATATACAGAACAATGAATAGAACAACACCTCCACATGTATTATCAAACCCTGCATTGCTAAGGAAGGAATTGTCAAGACCGGTAGGGGGGTCTGTACTTCCGCTCTCTATATGGTAGAGGGGAGGCACAGAGGACCCCAGCCAAGATTCTCTAATATGGTAACGATGGACGAGCAATCAAGGCCTAGCTTCTCAGGAGGTGATGCAGGCTGGTTCTTAAGTACAGTGTATCCCCAAGCCCCCACAAAGGAATGTCCACACACTGTATTACTGAAAACACAGTCTTTATATAATTAATATTCAAGGGTTATGTACACTTATCACAATAACGCACTTTGTGCTCAGGAAAATCAGCAATGGTAAATATCTACAATTCTAAAGTGGTACCACTAATATTAGACCTCATTAAAGTGCATTCACAATACTGTTAAAATGGCACACAGATCAATAAGAAGGAAACCAGCAATAGAGAGAGGAGAGATAACAGAGGGTTGAAACAATAGGCAGAATACTGGCCCCTACCACTGGACACAGTTCTGTGTGGAGATCCCCCCACCTGGGCAACCTGTAAAATAAAGAGATATAACACCAGCCCAGTCCATATATTGTTCAATAGTCTATTTCTCTCCTATAATGTTTTTACCCCCCCAATGTACCTGGTGGAGTCGAGTTCTTCGAAGAGGCGTCGACAGATCCTTCTTGAATGACCCCCTTTAAAGCAGGAGTCACGGATCGTCGAGAGGCGTCGAGAAGCGTCGAGGAACTCGGTGTTCGGTGTCGGGGAATCGACGGCCCTTCTTGAATGCCTTCCCTTTCAAGCGGGAGACACGGGGCGTCGAACGTCCGACAACAAACAAGGTAGAACGGCGTCGATGAGGCGGCAGGCTTCGATCCGAGCGGTGCTCGTCGGCGTCGAGACGTCGGCGTCCTGCGAGGAAGAGGCGTGCGGGGCACCTCGGCGACACTAGTTCTGGACCGCAAAGATTGTGGGTGACGGTGGCCCAGCAAGGGCGTCGAGTCGCTCGAGTCTTTGGGGTCGTGAGGTGGCGGGAAACCCACCGGCGGATTCTCCTCGGCGCGTTGGTCGTCCTCGACTTTCTCCGGCGGGACAAAGCGGCCGACGATGCGGACGAGGGAGTCCTTCAAGGCAAATGTTCTTAGGCAAGGAGCGGACGGCTCCGGTCGTCGGCGGCACGGCGTCAAGTGGTTCCCACGGCGGGGCAACACAACTTCGACGGGCCTCCAGCGGTTACACAGACCTGCGAACCCTGGTCGACGGCAATGGACTTCGACAGCGGCGATGTCCGGGTGCTTCACTTCGATCTCCTCGGCGGTCCCGTCTCGGGTCGGCAGCCTTTCGAGGGTCTGACTTCCAGGGCGCTTCGGCGAAGATTCAGCGGTGCTCGATGGTCCCTCGGAGCACGGGAAGAGGGCGCCTAGCCAGGTCCTCTCTCGGGTCAGTCCTCGACGATTTCGACAACCTTCAGTTCCGTCGAAGCAAATGCCACAGCAAGTCTTCTTCTTCCAGCTGGACGTCGAGGATCAGCAAATCCAGTTACTCTTGAGTGGAGACTCAGCTTCTGAATGCTTCTGAACAATTTCCAGTGGTGAGAGGTCCCCAGATATACTATTCTGTCTCTCATCCACACTGCTGGCACACACACAGCAGCCAATCACACAGAAGGGCATTCATGCAGTCAGTCAGCCAATCAGGCACACAGTGCATTCAGGCCACACTCCTCCCTTTCAGACACTCACAACAAGGAATGTGGATTGGGACAAGTACCCAGCCATTCAACACTACACACTGCATTCAGGCCAGTTTCGGGCAGGGCTGTCTCAGTCTTTGTCTCTCATGCCAGAAACCAGACAACCACAACAAGGAGTGTATATTGGTCACACACTCCATTCACCCAGGTCCCACCCACAGGAGGTACCCATAACATACAGTCACTGGGAAGGCTCCAGTCAGTCTAGCTGGGCCTTCACAACAACACCATATATGGAACTTCCACCCAACAGCCAGCCAGGGGGAAGGGACAGAGCCAGGGCTTCCCAGGACTTTGGGAAAAACAAGACAACAGGCAATAGAAAGCAAGAGGCCACAGGGGCCATCTTGTTTCTATCAGGAATCAACTGATCCCAATGGCAGGGCCTGGGTATCCCGAAATGGAGGACACCCAGAGCACCTGTCAAGTTTAGCATGGAGCTGCCACCAGCCCATACCCTGCTCTGTGGGCCACCCACAGGTGCCCAAAAACATACACTAGGGGCACAGGGTTGTACCCCTACCCATGGGTGCCATAAGGGTATCCCATGGGTCTGTTCACCAAACCAAAAGAGAGCTGCACTGCCAGGAGTCCCTCATGGACTCCTGGGCAGAAAACATGACAGAACACACGGTAAAAACAGAAAAAGGACAAGGATTCAGAGGCCCTGTCCCTCAGATGCATTTCCGGCATCACAGGAATCACTCTTCCTTAGCAATGCAGAGTTTGATAATACATGTGGAGGTGTTGTTCTGAGCCTAGCATCCTTGGACCTATTCATTTGTATCTTTTGTTTTCCTAGTTAACCTTCCTGGGTAGAATAGGTTCCACACCAGGAGCCCTATTTTTTGATTCGGGTATATACAGAGACATGATCAAGTTTTGCAAAGACTGTCCTACTTGTCAGCTGACCAATAATGTGCTTCCTACCCGAGCCCCATTGCAAAAGATGCCTCTCATAAAAGTACTTTTACAGAGAATGGGCATGGGCATTGTTGGACCCTTAGGACCCGCCAGCCGGGAATTCAAATACATCATGGTAATGATTGATTATGCCAGCAGGTATCCTGAGGCATTCCCAATGAGAGGGATCTCAGCAAGGCATGTATCAGACCACTTGGCCTTTTGTTTCCAGGACGAGATCCTCACCAACCAGGAAACCAATTTCCTGTCTATTCTTATGACCCAAGTATGTCAAAGGCTACATATTAATAAAGTGAGGACTTCCGTATACCATCCACAGACCAACAGTCTGGTGGAACGGTATAACAAAGCTATTAAATGCTTTGTAAGCAATTTGACTAGATGTTGAAAATTGGCGTTTGACCTTACCCATAGCACTTATGGTCATACGAAACATCCCATCCTCTACAAGGTTTTCCCCATTTGAGCTTTGGTTCAGACGACAACCCAGGACTCTGCTGCACCTGATGGAAGAGTGGGAAAATGAATACTGCTCACCAGATTACATGGACATTTGAGGGAGATGGCACAAGAAAACCTAGGTCAGCCCCAAAACGAACAAGAAGCTTATAACAAGAGCAGAATGAGGACATTCAAGCCAAGTACTGATACTTCTACCCACCAGTTACAATAAGATGCTAGCCCGTTGGAGGGGACCCTATGTCGTAAAGGACGCTTTCGGATCCGTCAATAATATGGTCCCCCATCCAGACCGAAAACAACCCAAAAAAAGTGTACCAGGTCAACCTCCTAAAAGAATGGACTGAACCAGAGAAAGCCAATGGGCTCATTACCATGGAAACCGAGAACGAAGCAGACTTATTCTGCTCCACATCAACAGTCATCATGAGAGATGTTCAATGGGGAATCGAGTTGCTGAAGAACAAAAAGGAGGAGATGATTGAGGCCCTCAAAAACCTTAACCGAGTGTTCTCCAATGTCCCTGGGTAGACTTCTTTAGCAGTACATGCCATACAAACCAAACCTGTTGAGATAGTACGAATGAGGCTATACGGAATCTCAGAAGCCAGACGGCAGATGGTGAAGTAAGAAATAGAGTAGATATTACGCATGGACAGCATAGAACACTCCATAAGTCCTTGGTGCTCTCACATTGTGTTGGTACTGTAAGGGTGTCGAAGAAGGATGCTGACAAAGGTGGCATGTTTGTGGTTGAAGACTTTTATTAATTTAAAAGGAACCCTCGCTATCTTTATCTCTAAGATGGGTTTCCCTGCTGTTGGAATGGATTTCTAAACTCTGGCCTGGTGGACAGATGTTCAGGAGGCCACTCTTGTTAGCTGAACAGGGAAACACTTCTAGGAAGATAGACAGACCAAGTCACGGTATCTTTGAGAGCAGTGTAGGCTAAATCTCAGGAGTGAGGGTGATCGGGGTCTCCAGTGAGCACACACAGTGAAACACCAAGAATTACAATTAGACAGTACTATACGAAAATATACTATTTATTATAGGCCCAATAACAACACAAATGAATACTGAAATTCAATATTAAAACACCACACAAGCAACACACTATGTAATATATATGCACTCACAAGAGTCCGTGCAAGAAAGTCAACTCCACCAATATCTGCAAAGGAAAAGGGTGAATAACCTTTATAGCACCAACAGTATTCAGAGATGGCAACCCTAACTTTATAAGCCCAGCCCTAAAATGAATGGAGCCTTGTGCTCAATGTTCAAATCGGGCGTAAAAGCGCCCGGTCTTGCGTGAAGTTCACAAAGTACTTCTTAAAGAGCAGTAACAAGTTAGGGGAATAATTCTGAAGGAGTTATACGGATTCCAAAAGTCAGGTGAGGATATGCTACGATGAGCAGAGCTGTTTTTCGGAGGGCTTTAGGGAGCGAATACTACCCAAGCCAAAGGGAAGGCCAAAAACCGCCTTCAATTCGTAAATGTGTTTGGATGAACAAGGGGACACCAGTAAGTTTCTTTACTACTCACTGCCCGTAGCTCGGTTTTGGGTGGTCGTCGGAGGTATGTTTTCCCGGCCTCTGTTCAGCTTCCAGATGCATCAGCGCTGCAGGTGCAAATACAGGTTCAAAAAAGGACAGGAGCTGTAAATCTTGATTCGGATGAAGAACAAAGAGGACACTGGTGCAGCAGGTCTCAAGGCACTGGAAGGAACGCGGGTAAACCCCCTTCAGCGACCGCCAGTGGCGCACAGTGACACGCAGTGACACAGGGGTGCCCAAGTCTTGCGGTATGATGCAGCCTCTTATTTCACAGCCCAAAGGTGCTGGAATGACCAAATTCAGCAGAGGGTGCTTTGTTTGGTAAGCTGGGATTCCCCAAAGTCTCTGGTCGAAACTCAAAGCGGCCATGCTCCTGTGTGGCAAACCAGGATTAAGCTGGACAACCCACCAGATGGCCCAGGGACACTTCCGAACAGGCTCACTGGCTCACTTGCAGGGTTACCAGGAGACTTTGAGAGTGATTAGTTCCACTATGCCAAGGCTTTGAAGCACCTTCACAGGTGTTATGAAATCAAGTGCAAAGCAGGGCTCCTCTGGGACAACAGGATTCGGGTGCCAGCCCTCTTCAGTGTGTCTCAGGATCCTCATTTGTCCTACTCGGCGCCTCAGGATACTTGATTCCTTCTGCAGGTCGGCTTGACCTGTTTCTGATCTGCTGGAATGAATGCAGGACCCCTCCTCTTATCCACAATCAGACGAGTGCTCGCACCCAGCCCACCAATGGCAAGATATGCTCTATGCATGCCAGCAGTGGTCCAATCAGGCACCACTGTGTTTCTCATGCACACCAGACATCCTGGCATCAATAGTGTAGGTTGTGACCAGACAATCCCAGTCCACTTACTGGGTGCGTACACATGTGACCTGCAGGAATTTGTGAAAGAAGTAGCTTTTGTGGGCAACTGCATTCCCAAATAGGGAAATCCCAGCCCTGGAAGGGAAAGGGGGAGGCCAAGGTACAAAATGGCCAAAGGAACAGGCAAAAGACCCTGTGGCATGGCCAAGTTAGACACTAGCCATAGTCAGGAGGCAGACCCGGTAACCACTGTAAGGTGCGGTAAAATGTTATACAAATTAAAGAAAAAGCTACTGCTGCCACCAGTCTGTTCCAATACACATTGTACAATCGCCAAACAATCCTTAGAGGGTATCTAGGGTGAAAAAAAACACAATAGCCCCATTATGCGGTACTATAAGGTACTTTGCACAATCAAAAACTGGTACCAACAAGTGGCAACAAAGTCAAAAGACTAAGGGAAACAAAGTTTCTCAGTAATGACAGCCTGAAGCATGTGTCGGTTTCCCCATAACAATGAGCTATTCCAGTGGATTGCAGCTAAAGGCTGTGCTCCACTGTAAAAAGTCTGGTTAGGATACAGAAACAAATGCAAAAGGTTTGGGTGGTCCATGGACTATGGAGGAAAATGTGCATCAAGAGAAATCTTTTCTGACACCTGCCTCAAACTAAATCTCAAGGAATTGTAAGACTGTCCATCCAAATGAAAATCCACCGGCTTGTGTCAGAACCTACTTCTATCCCTTACACTACAAATAAAACTAATATTTAACAAAAGAAAGTTCTTTCTCCAGGAGAATGACTCCCTTCTCCTGGTGTATGGGTAGTGTTCCCTCAATGTTCTCTTGCAAATGCAACATCAGGGGAATTACTCCCTTCCCCTGGCTTGTAACTCTAGCACTGGGTACAGTCAACTTTGTACAGTCAACTTTGTATACCAGAAGAATGTCTCCTTTTTCCTGGTATCAATCGGCACTCTCCAATACCAGGAGGAATTACACCCTTCCCTGGTGCTTCTTCTGCATACTTGACTAGCTTTGATTTTCTCACCAGGAGAATGACTCTCTTCTCCTGCTGTATGTACGATGTTCCCAAAAAATGTCCTCTTGAACACAAATGCCAGGAATTACTCCCTTCCCCTGGCTTGTAGCTCCATAACTTGGTACAGCTTTATACCAGAACAATGTCTCCCTTTTCCTGGTATCAGTCGGCACTCTCCAATGCCAGGGGGGAATGACTCACTTCCTTGGTGCTTCTTCAGCATACTTGACTGGCTTTGATTTTCCCACCAGGAGAATGCCTCCCTTCTCCTGGTGTCAGAGTTCATTTCTCACTTGGGTTTTGGTCTCACACACTCAACAAAGTTCCAACTCCTATATTAGGTTCCAGACACTTGTAGGGTGCTCCACCTGCAGCCAGACAAGTAAATGACAATCCTAAAGGAAAAAGGCCTGGTGCACCTATTGTAAGGATAACATTGTTTTATTTCCCAAATAGTCATAACATATCAGTAGGGGCATTCAGTCCCGACTGCCATGGAATGTGCACTGGCTTCTTCAGAGCAAAGCAGTATGTTTTAAGGGACATCATCTGCACCAGTGTTGCAAGAAACATACATTGTTGATTCCCCTTGCTTATTGACCCTCCCCTATGTACCATGGGGCTGCCAGACGATTGGTTCCCAGGTCATTGTGTCAATCCCCTTACACATGGTCTTTGACCTTGCCACACTGGATTCCTGTGATATGATTGTAACCCCAATTATGAGCACTATTCTCCCCACAAACACCTCACGTGGTGTGCACCTGGTGGTTGGACATGAGCTCAGTGGATAATCTCGAGGTTACCCTGGCCCTCTGAAACGTGAGGCACTTCTTCGGAACCCAGACACGCAGGCGCACCCACCATGCATCTCCGGCAGTAACTGAGATGTTTTTCTCACCCTGTGCCAATCACACAGCATCCTGCCCTGAGCTCCTCCCTTGGCAGCAGCCCCCTCCATCAGACTTTACCTGGGCTTGGCCGGGACTATACTAATCAGTCACCTTGTGAGGGATTTAAGAGTTCTAAAGGTGGGAATCTGCTAGTCAATGGAGTGACCAGTATCGGTGGAGGCACAGACGACCCTAGATTGGGGCTGGATTGTTTCGGCAGCTCGGGACCTATACCCTGGCTCCCAGGAGATCATCCTTCAAAGGCAGGAGCAGCCCTGCTCGCGGGTGCAGGGCTGTGCCTTACTTTCTAGTTGCTTAGGCCTGCTGCTTGAGACAATGGAATAGTTGTATCTCTAGGGTGTGAAGGCATCTCTGTCCGATACATGGGCTGGGAACAGGGAAGGAGTGAAGTACATTGGCACTAACGTACAAGGGTGTGCTATTGCGAATGCATATCTTGCTGCTTCTTGGGCCCTCCATGTTCCTTCCTTAGGTACCCGGACCCTACATGGGTACCCTGCACACATCGCGCAAGCTTGCTCCCGCCTTAGCATATTGCTCTCGGGTACATGTAAGGTAGATACACCCTCTGTCACCTGTTCAGTCGACCCTATGTTCTGTAGAGTTTTCTGGGTTTGGAGGGAGCATGTTTACATTCCCGTAGGGATCTATAGATCTCTATTCTTACCATACAGGGCTTAGTTGGGTCATCTGTTGGTGCTTGCCCATCCTTTGTACCACGGGGTGCACTGCTTGTCCCAATTAAAGCCATCATTATTGCGCTATTCGGAATGCTCTTTATGCAGCACTGAAGGATCATCTGGCACGTGCAGAACATCACCAACCGCAGTACCACAATAGATCTTTACCAGCACTTACATTCATGATGGCGCCCACAAGAGCATTGCATCAAACCACTCGTCTGCTTCAATTCCTCCTTCACTTTCCATACCAGTCTTTATTCTGTGCATGGCCGCTATGATGTGGGACAGGGACTCATTTTCAGCATCGTATGTGCAACAAGATTGTCCAATTGTCTTACAGGCCCCCCCCTTCCATGGCTGTCAAGTGATCCAGGACGTACCGGTTCTGGAGCGTTATCAGCTTGATGGCCCGCATTTCACACTTGAATGCTTTCAATCCTTGTTCGGTATTGTTGGCCAAATGGATCATTTCCCACCTGATCTGCAACCATTTTGAGTTTGCTGCAGCCTGCACTCCAGGTAACATGATGGATGCGAATAACACCTCCGTTTTGGAGAACAGCCGATACTTGTCTGGTACTTCATTCAATAGCTTAGATTCCTCTTCAGATAGGTAATTTGATCTCCTTTTCTCTCTTTGGAGTGACCACCTTCTTCTCTGTGTCTCTGAGGCCTGGGGTGGAGGTTGTCATGGCTGTGCTGCGGCAGAAGTTGGTGCTATCAATAAATGTGCTTCAAGAACTATGTAGTGTTGCCCGTGAGCCTGTGCCCCTCCAGGAAGGCGGGAGGTGCAGATATGCCTAGTGGCCGCACACCCAGTACATGTCCATCAATGCTGCGGTACCCTTGTTTATATCTGGAATATACAGAGTCTTGTTGCACCTATTGTTGCTTCCCACAGGGACGCTGCCAAGTCCTTGGAAACACAGTTGATACTCTTCTTGTGGTTGCACTTTCACTGGAATTTCTCTAGTTTCAAGCCATGTTAGCTTTGGGTTATACGTATCTTAGATTCTAATTGTAATTGTTTGTTTACAGTGCTTATACACAGGTGGAGCGCTTCAAGGCGGGAAGGGAACAAGGGAATACAGTAATTATTCTTAGACCTTGAAGTTTCTGAATGATCTAAACAGAAAACTAGCATACTAAGCCTGATGTCATTTCTCCTAGTGCAAGTACATGAAGTGTTAACAGTTGCGACCAAGCTGGGGGGGTTGGGGGGCAGGACAGACTAACATTGCTAGTCCTTGTACATTTAGGTCATGCAAGCGTACAGACGGAGGTGCGAGGAAGGGGCCTTGGGAGGGAGGGGAGCAAGGGCGTCCAGTACAAAGAGGCCCTGGGTTAAGTGCAGAGAGGTTGCATCACTCATGGAGCGTAAGCTAATAGTGCAGTAATGCTGAGCATAGTGCAGTGGCCCGGAGTCAAGTGCAACGACTAGTGGGGGACCTGGGACCTGTAAGGCTCTGTAGGTGTACCAGGCAACCAGTCACCAAAAACTGAAACAGAGTTAGGGAGGAGGAGGTGGAGTAGGAGTAGGAGGAGGTAGGAGGGTGGAGAGAAAAAGAACAGAGGTTAGCAGGAGAGAGGGGGAGAGAAGGAGGATGAGAAGAGGAAGGTCTTGAGGAGTGTATGGAACTTGAGGTGCTCTGGCTCAAGACTGAGAGAAGCGGGGAGGCTGTTCGAGAGGGAGGCACCTGCAGAGAATAAATATCTACCTCCAAATCTGTTTGTGGAAGCGGCTCACCCACAGAGAGTTGGAGGAGGATGAGCGGAGGACTTGAGGGAGAGTATTTAGGAAGATAGCATTGTAGATTGCATAATCCACAAGGCTTTCTGGGGCTGGGGCATGCTGAGGATCTTGAACTTCATCCTTGCAGCCACAGGGAGCCAGTGGAGTGATTTCAGCACCAGAGAGATAAGGATAAGTCTTGTGGTTCTGTTCTGGATGAGTTTTAGACGACAGAGGGTATAAGTAGGAAGATTGAGAAAGAGGCTGTTGCAATAGTCCAGCATAGAGAGAACCAGGGCTTTCGAGGTGGTGAGCCTCTTGTGGAAGGTGAGAAAAGGTAGAATACCTCTGAGGAGGTGCAGTCGGTAGTGGGACTTTTTGGAGATATCTGAGATGTGCGAAGAGAAGGAGACAGTGGAGTCGAAGATGACCCCAAGTTTTTTTGCCTCATTGGTAGGTGGGGGTGCAGGGCCAAGGGAGGCCAGCCAGTGTGAGAGTAGGAAAGTAGGAGCAGGGGTCCCAATGAGGACGATCTCTGTCTTACTGGCATTCAGGCAGAAATCATTACCAGCACACCAGGACTGAATTGTGGATAGACAGTCAGGGATGAGCGAGGAGGAGACTGAGGGTAGCCTGAAAGAGAGCTGCATGTCATCCGCATAACACTGAAAGTTAGAGGTAAAGGAAGAGATGCTGTGGGAAAGGGGGCCAGTAATGAATATTGAATATTGAAGAACCAGGGGGACAGGTTAGATCCCTGGGGGACACCACAAGTAGAGAGAGTGATAGAGGAGAGAAAGGACCCAAGATGGTGGCACATTTACTGTTCAAGTCCCATATTACTTCATCAAACCCCATCAGCCCCCCAGGCTGAACAACTCACTACTGCTTCTTGCCATCTGTCTGCTATGAACAGTACACCTTCCATCTTCAGAAGTAGACGTGGCTTGCAATGTGGGTCTTTGCTAGTTTTGGCACATTTCGCTTAATCTCTGCTCATCGCAACAAGTGACCTTGGAACAAGCTGCAGACCAGACATAGCGCTAGATGGACTAAGCACTGAGCCTCTAGTGTTATCGTATCTTGAGGCACTAGCATTTTGGGTTCTCTCGACAGATGGGGGATTAAGGAGCAGACATGACAGCTTCCGTTTACCCTCTGTTTCCTTATTGAGCTCATTTATCAATACCACACATTGTTAAATTCTGGATAGCGCGCTGCCACTGTATGTACTCCAGTTCCTCTGTATTCATCATATTCCCTTCTGTCATCCACCTCCCTTTTTACTCTGCGTGATCAATCTTATTGTTTGTACATACATGAATTCACGAGTGTTGCTGTTCACCGGCATGGTTTCTCCCCCAAACATGTTCCTCCCACGTTCACACATCCACCTCTATTACACACCCCTTTACATGCCTTAACCATGTAACATTGTCACTTATATACATAGTAAATACCAGAAGTAAAGTAAACAAAGCACTATGTACAATATCTTATGACAGTGATGACGTTCTTCTGTGTGTGTGTGTGTGTGTGTGTGTGTGTGTGTGTGTGTGTGTGTGTGTGTGTGTGTGTGTGTGTGTGTGTGTGTGTGTGTGTCTGTCTGTACTTGCAAGATAAAAATATGTGGTTTTGGAAAAGAACTGTACATGTGTATCAGTGCGGTAATAACACCATTCCAACCGGCTCTCAACATGTTATAGCAGCTAACCATGCTTTTGCAGAGAGAGAGAAGATAATTGTGGATGCAAACCTTTTCAAAAAGTATACCTACAATTTGCTGTAAATATAAAGTTCAACAATATACACAGGGTAATATTGAGCAGTTAATCCTGCAAAATATACTTTTTATGTACATTTCATTGTAGCCTGGAATTTATAATGACCATCATATTTTTATGCAATTCATCAGATGCGACAGGAAGTGCGGTATGGGGGGACCGCCGCACATCGGAAAGGTGTACCCAATATCTCAACTCATTTACCTTGACCGCAAATGGAGTGGCATATACTACAGTAAAGGATCCATTATAACATGGCTCACTCCGGACACAGTTTCACTCAAACACATGGTCTCCATGGGCCAGTTGCAGATTTGGTGAGCTCGCAGAAACCGATGCACTACTGTTGTCATCCTCCATTTGCCGTGGTGCTATCTGTTGAGAAATGAGCTTGTTTGAACGCATAAGGACAGCCAAGTAATTGTTACATTCGTCCCCCAAGATAGACGCAGCCCTGGGAGCATCTGAAGTACCCCAAACTGGATATACTGGCATATGCATCTTCCGGCCCTTTATGGTATCATGTGGGGATAGATGGTGATCCTAACAGGGCTGCTTCCGCATGCTGAAAAGGACCAATGGCAAACAGTAAGTCCCAATTCTTCTTGAGGGTAACATGTAGCCTAGAAAGTTTAGCCTTTAAGAGGCTGTTCATTCGCTCGACCACACCCAGTGTCTTTGGGGATGATAAATAGAACACAACTTGTACTTTATTCCCAATAGAGCTGTTATCTCTTGGACCAGCTCATTGAGGAAGTGTGTGCCATTATCAGACCTTAATACCGCACACACTCCCCATCAGGAATACACTTGCTGCATGAGAAATGTGGCAGCACTTTTGGCGTCTGGATGTGAACATGGACTAGCCTCAACCCAACAGTTGAAAGGGCACACAACTACTATTAAGTATCTGAATGTATTTCACCATTCTTCCAAGTGAGCATAGTCAATATGAAGCTCGCGGAATGGCCCAATAAGGCGAGGCAAATTTCCTCCTGGCATCTGCAATGTTTGCCCAGTATTGTAAGCCTGACATACAGGGCATTTAGAAACAAACATGTTTAATCACTCTTGCATGTTGAGCATGTACCAATTGTCTTGTATGTCAGTGGCAATGTGCTGCTTCAACACATGAGAATGAAAGTGTAATTGCTCAAATGCAACAATCACCAGCTCATGGGGCATTACTTTCTTACCAGTGATTCCCTGCCTCCAAAGGGTACCACAGCGTTTCTCCATGAGTTAGTGGGATTTTGTTATTGGGTTTAGTTCTGAAGGGTGGTTCTGCCTGGATAGGGTCAGCTATGCTCTGGCCTGGCAGTGGATCTGGAATCTTGCAGGATGAATATGAAATGTCTGGATACGCAGGAGCTGGACAATTCAGAACAGTGTGTGTTTTGTCTCTGTAAGCTTCCCCCTTTTATAAGGCGGTGTTAGGGAGAATTCTCTGTTTAGACTGAATTTCCTAACCTAGTGAGTCCCCCAGCAGCTTTGCTGGATTTTTGGGGTTTATTTTTTTCTCCTGCCAAGAGTGAGACTCTTTTACCCTCACTCTTGGACATGATTTGAGTGTGTTTCTTTGATTCTAGATGTGTTTAATGGACTATGGGGTCTTTTACTCCATAGGGCTTCATGTGTTTTTGTGATGTGTGTTACACAGCACCCTCAGTGCAGTAACACAGGGGTGTCATAGTGACTCCCCAGTATAGACTCCATACCCTGGGACTGACTACTGTCTCCCAGGGTCTGTAAAGTCACCATTGACTTTACTAGTCTTAAATTCTGAACAGAACCAGTACAAACCATCATATTGTGGATGTACTGGCTGGGGCAATTCGATTGCCCCGGGGTCTGTTAGTCGAGGGGGGCACGTCTCCGTCCCCCCTGATCGAGTTTTGGCTTGTGGCAGTGGATACTACCTTTTATATTCAACCGCGAGGCTACTATCTTTATTTATTTAATTACGATAGCCTCGAACATACCGCCGGTTTATTTAATTAATATTAATTCTCCGGTTGGTGTTTTTTGACAAAACTCGGTTCTAAAATGGTGTTTGTGTTCTCTTCTGTGACTACGACCCAAGTCGAGCCCTTTGTTCCACTTTTTGGCGGGCTTGTCCACAGAAGCCCTCCAAAGTGGTGCCACTCTGTCTGGGGTACTTAGGAGGGGTGGAGGGGGATTTAGGCACCCTGGACTGAGTTGCCTAGGCAACTCAAGTCGCACTCCGTCCTGATTGGCCCAAGTGGTGAGCCGGCCGGCTCACCACTTAGCATGTTTGAGTGACAGCTAGGCTGAGGGAATGGGGGTTTTCTGCATAAAAGCAGGGCTTTGGGGACTGGAACTTCAGAAGTCGCCACAGGACCTAAGAATCCGACGAGGGAGAAGCTGAGCCGACCTGCCACGACGACACCACCGGTGGATCCCTGCTGGACCGTCTCACCACTTTTCCCAACGACAGAGGAGATCTCCCGCCGGAGAGCCTTCTTCCTTTGACTGGTGGGGATAACCAGTTTCACCGTCTTTTCGCCTTCCCGACGTATCTCGTGGCCGCCTTGCCTGTGCCAAGCACCCCGGCAACCTGGATACCACGTTTTACCACGACCGCGAATTAAAAGGTAATACTTTAACCGGAAAACTCTGTGGCTGGTTTCTTCCCTGGCAGTGCAACGATCTTCACCTTTCCTCCAAGTCGAGATCTTCTCTTCCCCTGGACGATGACGAAACTTGCAACCGCTGCCAGGAACAACTGCCACCGCTGGAGGATCCTTCCCACTTAAGGTACCGTGTCCCGCCCGGCTTCCCTTGCCACCGACTGTACGGGGTAGATTTAGCCCCCGGCTTTCGAACCTGGTTTAGCCTGGGACACCCTGGCTAAACTTTTCTGAGCCTCTCTAAACTCTTTTCAAACTCTCTGCAAGTCTCTCAAAGCCTAGTGTAACTGTGTGATCTTGGGAGCATTTGTGCTCTGCTCTCTCTAAGAGAGGGCCTAGCCTATGGACTTTGGCTCACAAGTGACTTTTGCTCTTCTGCCTTGCTAAAAGTGTTCCTAAATCTTAGAGTGGCGTATCTTCACATATTCTGTCTTTTTCCCTGGGTACACCCCCTTTCGGCGCCGCCGTTTCGCCGCGGCAAGTTGGCCGCAGCGGCCAGTTCGCTGCGCCCATTTCGGCGCGGGAGCCTTTCTGGCGCCGCCGATTTGGCGCGAGGGACGTTTGGACGTGGCTGACATTGCAGCCACGTCTAAACTTCCTCACGCCAAATTTGAAAGCATTTATTTTCAAATGCAGCACGTTGACAGGAACTGTGCCTGACAACGTGTTGCATTTGAAAATAATTTGGGGTCACTGGGATATCAATCCTCTCGAGTTTGACATGGAGAAATTCACTCTTTCAAACTCTGTGAGATCCCTATTGGCTGCCGCTCTATTACACGGCTGAAAAGCCCAGTGCCGCAGCTGCCAGTAATGGTAGCGTTCCCTCTCTTCTCCCATGATTCGAATGTCTGGATTTGCTCCTTATTAAACAGGTGTACCAGAAATGCAAACCCTCCCACCCTCCAAGCTGCGAAGGACCCCCTTCATACGCTGGATGGAAATCGGTATTACCATGTATGGGAGTGGCTGGGAACGGAAACGAGAACAAGCCCTGCCTGATGACTGCCCCATCCCACACATGGGTGGACGTCCTCAAAGGCAGCAGCTCCTACATGCATAATGGCCACCTTGTCCTAGGAGGCCATGGCATATACCGCACCGGTTTACCCACTACCTCTTCCTCCAATCAGTACCACCCTTTAATTGTGTTCGGGTTGACCCAGTCATGTAGCACTCTCAGCTGGGCAGCCTGGTAGTCGCGCTTCAGATTTGGAAGCACAAGCCCACCCCTCTCCCTCGGTCTGTAAAGGGTGACCCTGGCAATCCTCGCCCTCCCTCCCTAACAAACAATGGACTTAAGGTCTTGCTGCTCTCTTCACAAGGCCTGGGGGGTACCACCACCGGCAGTGTTTGGAAGAGATATTGAATCCTCGGTAGAATATTCATCTTAATCGAGGCAATCCTTCCAAACCACGATAGTGTGTGTGGGTTCCAAGTCTGCAAATCTGCTCTGATAGCTGAAAACAGCTTTGGGAAGTTGGCCTAGTATAGCTCCTCGCACCGTGGCATGATTTGAACCCCAAGGTATTTGAGTGACTCCTTTGCCCAACGGAGCAGGGTCGACCTCTGTACGTTTTCTTTGACATCCTGGCTGCAGTTAATATTAAGTGCCTCGCTTTTGTCCAGATTAACCTTGACGCCTCCTGCCTCACCACCCCCTCCTCCCCCCACCCCCATCTGTGGCTAGTCCAATGGCCCCTTGCGCCAAAATTCTTTACAAATGCGGCACATTGACAGGTACAGTGCCTGTTAATGTGCTGCATTTGCAAAGCATGAACCACCGCGCCTGGGACGTTTATCCCAGCGGGTGGCATGGCCAGCTGCTAAATGCTGGCTTTTAGCAGCTAGCAAAAATTCCAAAGTTTCATTCTCTGCAAATGCGGCACGTTGACAGGTACAGTGCCTGTTAACGTGCTGCATTAGCAAAGCATGAACCACCGCACCTGGGACGTTTATCCCAGCGGGTGGCATGGCCAGCTGCTAAATGCCGACATTTAGCTACTGGCCCGAAAAGTAAAGCGCCAAATGAGCGCAAGAAAGAAATTAAATTATAGATCTGTGCAGTCTTGAACTCTGGCTCTCCGAAGTTCAACCTGCAACACCTAACCACTAGGCCAAAGGCAGTACAATGATGTAACATCACCTAGTTTCATATTTAGCTTGTAGAAGACTGAGCTCCCCCCAAAAATAAATAAATAAATAAACAGGAAGCAAGTGGATATTTCTTTATTTACTTTTTTAATATTGTTTGCATCTGTAAAGCACATATAAGTACATGTACACCGAGTATATGTGCATAATATTTTTAGGAACACTACATTATATGAATTAATGTATAAACATAAATAGATATTTGTCTACCAGTGCAAGGGCCCACACTGATCCATTTTTTGGTTCCTACCTGGAGGGAAAAGGTCTGAAGGGGTGGGAGGGGCTGCTACTTTGCTGGACTGTACTGGGCCAATGAGGTACTAATGAGGCCTTTTCCCGCCACTGCCATGGCAGTATTTAGGGAGGCTTGGTGCACTGACATGTTGTTCTTTAGTCTGCTGCACTGACTGGGCTGTGACAGTGTCTGAAGGCCTGAGCAAAAACCTTCCCCCAACTTGTCTCCAGGAGAATGGCCGGCGTACTTTCCAAGCGTGGCAAGCGGAAGTTTCTCCATGAGGGTTACCAGTATATCTTCGATAGACACAGCACCGACCGGTCAAAGATATTCTGGCGCTGTGAGGAAAAAGGCGAATGCAAAGCACGCCTACACACAGCAACGCTGGATGACCAGGTGTTGAGTAGGATGCATGAGCATAGCCATGGCAGTGATGCCGCAAAAGGGGAAGTCTGCCGCATCCTATCAGGGATCAAGGAGCGGGCGGTGGGGACAGTGGAGTCGCCAGCGTCGATCATCAATGTAGCCCTGCAGGGGACTTCAACAGCCGTGCAAGGGAAGATGCCAAGGAAGGACGCAATTCGCAAGGTGATCCAGAGGTGTCGCAATTCAACCCACGGGGTACCACCTCAACCACAACACCGAGCGGCAATCAGGATACCAGAAGCCTACAGGGTCTACCATGCCACACCAAATCAGCAGGAACGCTTTCTCCTTTGGGATTCGGGGGAGAATGATGAGAACCGCATTCTCATATTTGGCCGTGAGTCGCACAGGGAATGGGCTGGTCAAATGGAGAAGTTGTATGTGGATGGAACATTCAGCCTGGGTCCAGCGCTCTTTGCGCAGATTTATGTACTGATGGCAGAGCGGGGAGGATTTGTGCTGCCGGTCCTCTATGTCTTGCTGCCCAACAAGGAAAGGGGCACTTACCAGCGCATGTTTGAGGCGGTCAAAGACATGTGGCCTAATCTTGATCCGGCATCCATTTCAATTGATTTTGAACAGGCTGCCATTGGGGCTGCAAGAGCAACATTTCCAGGCGCGCAATTACATGGCTGCCTCTTTCACCTAGCCCGCAATGTCCGCAAGAAGGTCGCTGCTGGAGGTCTGCTCCCAAGGTACAACAATGAACTGGAATTCGCACCGCCAGCACGCATGATCATTGCGCTTGCCTTTGTGCCAATTCAAGACCTGGACAGAGCCGTGGTCATAATGGACAACGCAATGCCTGAAGAGTTGGTGCCAGTCCTGCGCTGGGTCGAGGACAATTACATGGGCCGCCAGAACCTGACCGTAGCCGCCGCCGCGCTGTGTTCCCACCAGAGATGTGGTCGGTGTACGAAAGAATTCGCCTGGACCAGGCACGAACTAACAACTTTGCGGAAGCTGCTCACCGCAGGATGCAGGCTGAGTTTGGCATGGACCACCCTACTCTGTGGAAATTTGTAGATGGGGTATGGTTCATACAAAAGGGCAGAGACCAACTGTACGAGGAATACATTCGTGGCGAATTCCCACCTGCAAAGCGCAAGAGATACCTGGACCAGAGCAGGAGGGTGCAGAACATTGTGGCGAGTTATGGAGAGCGTGATGTTTTGGGGTACCTCCGCGGTCTTGCCCACAATTTTTTAATGGAGTAGAGACAGATGTATTTCCCGCTACTTTAAGGTGTTTGTGCACATTGCAATAATAAACATCTCATCCGTGCATTCCTGTGTTGTCGAAATTTCATTGAGGTGTTTTTTTTTTATCTGTGTGCCATTTCTTGAAGTGCCCTGGCCAGTGAGACTTTGGGTTTTGGGTTTTGCGTATCCCTCCCTCTTGTATTTGTAAATTCGCTGGAGGTAGTGGCCTTGCGTTATGTTCTCTACCCCAGAGTCTTGCAGGCCATGGTTTGTGGATAAACTGAACCTTTCTTTAATTTCCCCTTTTAAATAAAAATAATGTGATATTTTGCAAATAGAATAGCCCAGCCATGAACCATGGCCTGCAAGATTGTGAGGCTTGGAACTTAACCACAAGACCAAACTGGCCTTGTGCCTGGGGCAGCAAAAGTTACATATTTAACTCCTATGATTGAACAGTCTAATAAAAAAATAATAAAGCATTTGGGCAATTCACAATAAAAAAGAACCCCCTGCCCACTACCACCTCCCCCTCCCACCACCTGCCAGCTACCACCTCTAACCCCCTGCCAGCTACCACCTCCCACCTCCCACCCCCTCCCACCACCTGCCACCTCCCCCCTCCCACCACCTGCCAACTACCACCTATAACCCCCTGTCAGCTACCACCTCTCTCCTCCACCCCCTGCCCACTACCACCTCCCTCCTCCCACCACCTGCCAGATACCACCTCTAACCCCCTATCAGCTCTCTCCTCCACCCCCGCAAGATGCCACGAACCCCCTGCCCACTACCACCTCTCGCCTCCCACCACCTGCCCACTACCACCTGTAACCCCCTGCCAGCTACCACCTCTAACCCCCTGCCAGCTACCACCTCCCCCCTCCCACCCCCTGCCCACTACCACCTCCCCCCTCCCACCACCTGCCCACTACCACCTGTAACCCCCTGTCAGATACCACCTCTCCCCTCCACCCCCCGCAAGATGCCACGAACCACCTGCCCACTACCACCTCTCTCCCCATGCAAGGGATTCGCTGGAGGTAGTGGCCTTGCGGTAAGTTCTCTACCCCAGAGTCTTGCAGGCCATGGTTTGTGGATAAACTGAACCTTTCTTTAATTTCCCCTTTTAAATAAAAATAATGTGATATTTTGCAAATACAATCAAATTAAATGCTTTAGCCCAGCCACGAACCATGGCCTGCAAGATTGTGAGGCTTGGAACTTAACCACAAGACCAAACTGGCCTTGTGCCTGGGGCAGCAAAAGTTACATATTTAACTCCCATGATTGAACAGTCTAAGAAAAAAAATAATAATAAAGCATTTGATATGATATGATAGTTTATTTATATAGCGCCTATACACAATGTGTTTCATGGCGCTATATAAATAAACTATCATATCAAATGCTGTATTATTTTTTTTGGGCAATTCACAATAAAAAATACTGAACGATGCAAAACAATGACAATTCCCACCCCCCCCCCCCCCCCCAAGCCCCGTGCCAAAACATCCCTTCGCCCAAATGTCGCAGCGCCGAACTGGACGCGCCAAATTGGGCGCGCCCAATTGTCTCCTGTGCCGAATCGGTCGCGGCGAATCGGCCCGCGCCGAACTGACCGCGCCTAATCGTCCTGCTCCGTTTTTCCCTCCCTTCTTCATGAACTTGTTGGAGTGCCATCTTTAGTTAAGCACTCACCTCTGTATGAAAATAAGTGGTGTTAACTAAGACTTCTCTGATAAGGAACAAGGGTTGTATATATTATAATAGTAACTGTGTGTAGAGTGTTTTACGATAAGAGTGCTGGAGTGTTTCAAACAGTGTGTTTTTAAATAAATAATTATGTACTTTGATACCAAAGCTCTGGTCAGTGTTTGCTTGTATTGTTGTATCTGAGTGCCTATTGTATATACTTTGCATACTGGCTAACTCTCCTTGAGAGAAGTCTGACTGCTCAGCCACAGCTACCAGGTAAATCTGGGTGGTGCAGACTGCTACCAAGTGGGTTTACTGCTAACACATGTAGTCCTAAATCTTTTGCAGTGTTCCCAAAGGGAACTGCACAGGTTTCTGCCTAACAGGCAGGGGCAGGCTTTGGTTGGTCATGCCTCTAAACAACTGGATTGGTCAGGGTTTATGGTTACCGCCTTCCTGTCAGCCGGTTGGACTTTAGAGACATGACATTTGTTTTATGATGTGGGTTTACTATGCCTAGGCCCTACCACAGTTAATTTTGCCAAAAGATCAGTTATGACATACATTGCAAATGTTTACAGTTGTGGTGCTTTCGCAAATAATATAGGCAAATTACATATTCCACACAGAGCATAATATTCCCACTCCCAAGTTTGTAGGACTTTGTTTCGTCCTTCTAATAATCTTTTGCCATTTTCAGTGGGAAATAATTTACCTAAAATTCTATAATTCTATACATGTACACCTACTATCACAAAGCATGTTAGTATTACATTTCAAGTGGCACCATATACCCTTTCCTCATAATTTGATTTACAGTTTCTGCCATTTCTGTCCCCAACATGCTAGTGAAAGCTACCACGTCTTAATTTAATGACACAAAAATTGCATTCAAACTGTAAAACCTTTGCATTACTGCGTTGTCCGGTTGCAAAAATAGCAGTCTTAAACTTTATTAATTAAAATAGTCTTTTGAGCCAGATGGGCTGGCCTTTGTCTTCCAAATATGCTCATTTCTTTCCAGGCCACAACCAAATGTCAGTTTAGCCCAGTGTGCTTTGGAGTTTGTCTTTGAAGCTTTTCACCACTGCTACTAGAGTGGGCCGCGATAGGGCATATATCAGTCTGTTTAGCAAAGCAGGGTGCTGCAAAGGGGACCCATCTGCTCTTTTAAATCCCCTCCTCTTCCATCGAGCCAATCCGGAATGTACAGTGGTAGTGGCATACGTCACTCTGCACTCCTGTGATGCTTCCAGGACATCTATTAATGCAATTGGTTCTGCTAACTGTGCCGAATAATGCATGGGTAACCTTTTTGTATTAGTGTCTCATACAATCCTTCTACTAGGTGAACCACAGCTGCACCCATATGCCTCCTCCCTGTGTCTTGGTCAATCGTTGCCGACCCATCAACAAAAAACAACTCTCCCTCGTCCAGGGCATAGTCGCATGAATTTGGGGGGGGTTGTCTGGTCCCTAATAAGTCACACGGTCATGTACCTCATCTTCGTCAGTGATGTCTTCTGTCAGGAGGGTTGATGGGTTCACTGTTTTGCATTGTACTATGTGGATATTGGGACTGGACAGTATAATCTCATATGCTGATGCTCGCTGCCTAGTCAGGGTCGATTTGGACTTTTGTAAAATAGCAAAGACTGCATGCTCTACATACAGCCTCACTAAACCCCCTTCTCTATGGCAAATGGTGCGGCAGCAAGTGCCTGATCGCACGGGAACTGTCCCTGCATTACAGAGTCCAGCATGCCACTAAAATAGGCCATGGAACTGTGGCCCATAGTGCTCTTTTGTGTCAGCAAAACACTGTCATCTTCCCATCAGAGTGCGAAAAAATATAAAAGCCCTGTGTGTAGTCGGGTTTAGCTGATACTGGGGCTGTGGCAATTACCTCTTTTAACTCTTGGAAACTAGTGAGAATGTCCTCTGTCCATGTGATAGTACTCTCTTTTGCGCCTCTTTCAGTGCCTGTAACAACAGTCGTGTAGTTGTAAATCCAGGCCCTGCAGTAATTACATAGCCCCAAAAACTTCTAATGTCTTTTACTGTCACTGGCTGGGGTGTGCTGCACACTGCAGCTAGGCGTTCTGGTGTTATCTTCTTCCCATGAATAGAAATAGGCTGAATAAGGTACAACTCTTCCTCCTGGCAATAACTACAGTTTGGCTCTGTCCACCTTGTATCCCTTGTCAGCCAACAAATGCAATATAGTGATAGAATCAGTTCTGCACTGGTGTTCGTTTTAGTGTTGCAGGGTGAATTGGAAGGTACAATGTACAATAATGCCTTGGTGTAAGAGTGCAATAATGGTGTCATTTATTCCCTCTTCAGCTTCGTTTGACAATGGATACTGTTTCACTCGGGGCCACACTGCAGCTGGTTTAAGGGTAATTTGTATTGGGGCAATGCTGCACAGAACCCCAACATCGTGAGGATTCGTTGTCAATAAAACATCTGGGACCTGTGCCAAATTTTCTTGGGTGAAAGATGGGACGCTTCCTGCCACAAACATGGGACATGGGGATAATGGACCTTTATTTCACAGGGGACACATAAAGCCAATACTATCCCCCCCTTGTCATCTTTGCCTTCAAACAGGGCAGAGTCAGTCAGTTCCTTCAGGCTTTGTCGGGTCTATACATAACATAGTGCGTCACTGCCCACCATCAGGGTCAACCATCGGAACAATTCTTGTTTTCGACACCAACACTCCTTCAATGTCCAACATAAGAATCGTCCATGCAATGTGTTCTTTGGGCAAAGAAGGCCTGAAAATAAAATATGAGGGAATTCTCCAATATCCATTTCCTACGCATGGGATTACATTTAACAACACTCTTACTATGTAGATAAATAAATCTGGGTGTACCGGAACCCCTCGGCCCGCAAACTCACTCCCTAAGGCATGAATAATCACCATAGCTCTTATATGGCACATCCCCAGGGCTGAACACACCACCCATTTTTCTGTCTCGTCCCAACAGGTTGACAGGAAGGTTTCCAAAAACAGCAAGGGGGCCGGCACTGTCTTGACCCCCACTTTGATGGCCAATGTTTCGGTAAAAGGAACTGATTTCACTGCCCCAGGGAAGCCCTGCTTGTCCATAATCCCTCCTGCTAAAGGGAACTTTCCCTCCTTAATGCATGATTTGGTAGTGCCTGTATCCACCATGAAAATAAAGGGGCTATCAACTTGCCCACCAAGGGTTCCTCTTCTGGGTCGGCAGTGAATGACAGGAGTGGGAAAGCAAGAACACTCTCTGGGCTGTCATAATCGTGATAGGTGTTAGTCACTGGGAAAAGGAAAGGGTTCCCCCCAGCATGCTTGTTCCCTGATAGTACGTAACCGTACCATTAGGGACCATATTGCTATTAGGTATTTGAGGCTCCAGTGGCGGAATGAGCAGCATGTACTGCCTGGCTGCTGGGGGCTGGTGGTCGCAGCTGTGGGAAAGCTGGAGGTGGTGCAACTTGGGCAGGTGGTTGTGGAGCACCATACTGCACTCCGGTGGGGGCCAGAGGCATAGGGCAAATGATAGGAAGCTGATGCTCCCAGAGCATATGGGGGTATGTGGTCATACCCTCCACCGAAACTGTTTTCGGAACTCCCGTGAAAAATGTCCTATTTCCCCACATGTCCAACACTGCCCCATACTCCCCCCGCCCCATCTGTCGAAATCCTCCTCTTCCCCCTCTCCGGCTCATACATCCCATCTCCCCCTCTGATATCCTCTCTGGGGCCATCCTTGACATTGGGGCTGAAACCCACAATTCCAGTCGTATCATCCTGTCCATGCAGGGGCTGTTCTGACATCTGCCTGTACCGTTCTGTTCTCTGTCTGTGCGTCTTGTAATTCTGTCACCACGGCTCCTTCCACTGCTTTTTTTGCTAGCTTCTTTTCTCTCAATCGTTTACAGTGATGTATGATTATAGATTGTATTTCCGCCCATCCCTTCACGTCTATCTCCACAAAATAGAAACAGGGAATTGACTGATCAAATTATTCCCCTGTTTCTGCCCTCCACATCTATTGAGCTTGTAAAATATACTGGGCAGGGTCTTAGTCGTCTTCTATGGTGCACTGCATGATTGACTGAAGATCGGGTGTATCTGGGTAAGCGCGGTGCAAGGTAGCCCATTTTTGTGCCCTGATATCATTAAAAAGGGTGTCCATCCCCGAATCGCAAGCCTGGGTACCCCGCCTCACCCGCATTATGTCTGCCTGATCTCCCAATATAGCAACTAATGAGCTTTTTAAATCGGCCACGGCCAAGGTGTAACCCCTGCAGTTTGTTTCTGAAACATGTAGATCCATTTCCCGGCCCCCTCAGTGAGAGACAGCAGAGCTTTTATTAAATTGTTTTATCCATGTGCGGCCACGGAATATACTGAGCCCTGCCTGGTCCTTTATGCAATAAGGGGAACTTTGTGCCATCACCTTCTTTAGCCTCCCTTTCTCAACCATTTGGCCCTTTGCCACTGCCACTCACCCCAAGCTAGTCAGCCTGGGTCCCCATAAGCTCTCCACTCTGGGCGATCTCATGGACGGGGCCTCCTCATCCCCTACTTAGTCCACTGTGTCCCACTCTTCCTCCGCCATGTCCCCTTCTCTCTCGTCCTTGGACCGGATTTGTATAACCTGATGCTGCCCGTTTGGGGGTAACATCCCAACGGTGTGCTTATGGGTCCTGATGACCTTTTGTTCCATGTATATTGCAGTTACTAGGCCAGAGGCCTCTGTACTGGTCGGGCTGTGGGGCCACAAACTGTTGTGGGACCAGTAATGTATTTGCCTGACTTGTTGGTACTTCCTCCGGATCTTCTACCATCTTTCACAACACTTCAATCTATTCTTCAGCTTTTTTCCCTTGTATTTGGATACTAAAAACGTGTACACATGGCTCAAGACCTATATGTTATTGGTTCCCTGCTCGGGCATGGATTGAAACAGCCCTCTGTTTGTCTAGGGCACCCACTTTTTGTGATACTACCAAAATGTTTTTCTTCATACTGTGGTAGAGCAGAACACATATACTCTAGCGGGGTAGCCGGTGCTATTCTGAGCACTCCTTCCCCCACCTCCCACACACAGTTATCGCTTTTCTTTGCCCCCTCCCCAAAACTGCTCTTTTTATCTGAGGTCCGAACCCGCTGCACCTCGATTTCCCAGTTGCCACAACCCTGTCAATCACGCTTCCTGAGTTTGGATACTTTCTCTCAGTAGTTTGTTTCCACTAACTTCCTACTTGACTAATTTCTCTTTCTCATTAGGTTTCCCGTTCCTGATACTTCGCTGCCGTCCCTCCCGGTTTACTTTCAAACCACTCTCACAACACAGGCAGACACCGTAGATGCAGACACATTAGCTCGTTCATCTGACATTGCTCTCGGCTCGCAGCTGTTTCTTTCACTTCACATTTTCCTTCCGGCAGAACCGAAAGTAATTTCCACATCCCTTCAAGGCCAATCCACTCGCCTGCTCGGATGGTTTCACGGAGTGACAACTTCTTGCCAACCAGGTGGGCTTTGCCTTTTTTTCTCTATCTCGTTTCTGCCCATCTCGCAGAGGAGCTAATTTCTCCCCATTTCCTCTGCAGTTGGAGGACTGAGACTTCTGGGCACCGCTGACTCCCTTCCAGAACACTTGCAAAAAGACGCAAAGGGAGCACTGATCGCTCTCTTCAGGAGGGGTCTCACTAAAGATCTAAAGGAGGAGGTATCTCGAGTTCCCCGTCCCGATAATCTGGCCGATGTGATGTTGACCATGCAGTTAGATTATTGGCTTCAGGAGAGATTAACGGGAAGGAGAAGTGGAAGAACAGTCAAGTATCGCCACAAACCCTCCACTATCTCTTCTCGTCCTTCAGTTGAGGAAGAACCCATGCACTTAGGAGTATCCCGAGGACCCCTCTCCACTGAGGAACTTAACCAGCGACAAACCCAGGGTTTATGCATGTACTGCGGTTCAACGGACCATCTAGTTAGGCAAAGCCCTGTGGCACCCCCTAGGAGACAGGGAAACGCAGAAGCCCAGTAGTAGGCAAACCGTGATCCAGGATTCCCTGAGATCAATTCTCTCCTCTAACAGTTCTGTCACAACTGAGGCCCTGATTATGGTTCTATCAGTCAAATTGCTTCTGGGAGACCGAGAATTACATCATGTCCCCGCTCTGGTCGACTGTGGCGCTGCTGGTAATTTTATTGACGACCAGTGGGTCGCAAGCAAGGGAATCACCCGCACCACTAAAGATATCTCAATTCCTGTGGAAAGCGTGGACGGAAGTCCTCTCACCTCCTATCCTATTCGTCTTTAGACCATACCCGTACATATGTGTATTGCTTCTCATGAGGAAGTCATTAGTTTTCAATATGATTAAGGCTGCACACTATCCTATCATTTTACGTTTACCTTGATTACTCCAGCATAACCCCTTTTTCAATTGGACAGCTAGAACTTTATTTGTAGGATCTAAGTTATCTCACTGTCCGACACAAGGTTCTATGGGTTTACACACCTCTCTGACCGGCCCAAGGCTCCATACTAACACCACCATCCTGAGTCTTGTGCACAGTATTCCTAAAACCTACTCATCCTACCAGGAGTTATTTTCCTCTCCAAGGTATTCTGAACTCCCTCCTCATCGAAGGGATCACTGTAGAATTGAATTGCAACCCGAGCAACTTATTCCCTTTGGGAGAATGTACATCCTGTCACAAAAGGAAAAGGCGGTACCCAAGAAGTATCTCCAGACCCACCTACAAAACGGTTTAATCACGGAATCCACCTCCCCTGCAGGGGCATCGCTCTTCTTTATTCCGAAGAAAAACACTGAAGAACGTTGCCCCTGCATAGATTTCAGAGGACTTAAGATCACCATCCCGATCGGTACCCCATGCCCCTGATTCGGATATCCTTGTGGCGGTAAAAGGGGCCACAATCTATACCAAATTAGATCTACGAGGGACATATCACCTCATCTGAATCCAAGCTGGGTACGAATGGAAAACAGCGTTCCGCACCCACTTTGTACATTAAGAGTATTGAGTAATGCCATTTGGCTTGTCTAATGCCCCGGCTATTTTTCAGAGGTTCATGGACCATCTCTTTGCGGATGTATCATTAAACTTTGTGGTGGTTTATCTGGACGATATTTTGGCATTGTCAGCTAAAGAATCTGACCACATCCGACACGTCCAATTGGTATTGTCTCGATTGCAGGAGAATCATCTTTATTGTAAGCTAGAGACATGTGTATTCAGTCAACCCCAAGTCAACTATTTAGGGTATGTGTTGTCTGCTAAAGGCATCTCGATGGATCCAACCAAGGACTCTGCAGTCAGAGATTGGCCCTCCCCAACCACCGTCAAAGAGATCTAGCACTTCTCCAGCATGGGGTCTGGCATGGATTCACATGCTCATGAATATTCCCCATCGTCAGGCTGGGAATCCTCAGTAAAGAAAAAATCTGGTCAGTTTCGTTTCTGATCTGTCTTTCTTAGTAGTAACCAATCACTGATCTCTGGGTCATACTGCCCCCAGCCAATGACTGCCCTCTCCCTAAGCCCCGCCTCTGGCCAGCATCCTCAAATTTTTACCGCACGCTCAAGTGTTGGGAGTCCTCGTGTTTAGCTCTTGAGTCTTTTACTGCGTTTTCACATTTTTTCAGGAGAATTTCTCATTTTTTAGGTTTAATCGAGCCTCAAGCTCCACCGTTTCTACTTCCGATAATGGGGACCCGTTTCGGAATTCTTCTACGCCTCTCAAGGGTGAAGTTTTCGTCGAGTTTACACTTCTTGGAGGATTCCGGAAGATCTGCGGCCTACCTCAAGACATGGCCCAGGACAAAGGGCGCTCGACGCCCGGATCCAAGCTGTTCAGGAACTGTCCTTGATGCGGATTATATAACGTTTTCAAGGAGGACGAGCATTCGCGATGTCTCTACTGCCTCCATGGGGACAAGACACACGGGGAGAAGGACTGTGCGTTCTGCAAGAACCTTTTGGAACGGACCAAACAAGATTGTCGTTCCCGCCTCGCCACCTTGATGGAGAAGGGCACAGCAAGTGAGAAGGCGAAGAAGCCTGAGCGGGCTTCTAAGTCCTTTGAGGGCGCCCCGGCGACGGGGGCCCAACAGAAGGCCAAGCACCGCGAGTCCGCGGGCTCCGGGAGCGCCGAAAGGTCGGGCTTGTCGGTTGCCAAGCAGGGCGCTAATTCCCCGGCACGTTCGATCACGAGCCAGCGCTCTGGGTCAGGGAAGAGGAAGTCCGAGAACCTGGGTAGTCCGCTGGAGCGGACCCGGTCGATCTCTAAGGGGGAGCGAGGAGTTGACCCTCCCCACAAGGCGAAGGCCCAGGACGCACCTAAGGTGGTGAGGGCCTTGATCCACCCGGCTAAGGCCTCTACCGAAGTGGTCTCTGCGACCCTGGCAGAGCCGGCTGAGACTACGCCAATGGAAATGGCCTCTGGGCCCAGAGTATCCCTGCCCCCGCAGAGGGAATCCTCTTTCCAGCCCATCGCTAAGACCCCCGTGAAGCCCCTGGCTGAAAAAGAGGGGGGGGCGGTGGCCGTTACAGACTCGGAATCAGCCTCTGAGGAGGAACTGGTGGAGACCGAGAGGGGCCTCAACGAAAGGTCCATAGGCCTCAACGAGAGGTTCATAAACCTCAACGAGGTTCGAGAAGGTTCGATCCCAGGGGATGGTCCCTGCTGACGTGATCGATGATAGCAACGAGGACGACGAACAGGGCCCACTGAAGCGGCCATCCCGTCCGTCGCAGCCATTGCCCGAGCCCCAGGATAGCTCGGCAGCCATTTTGTTGGCAATCCAATCCTTATGTACCGAGATAAGGACGAGATTACCACGAACCCCGATGGAGGAGCCAGAACCAGGCCTGTCGGGAAGCCCTCCAAACAAGCGGAGGAGAGTCCACCCCGCTCCGCCCTTCGTGCCTGCGAGACCGGTGGACCCCTCATCCCCCTCGGCGACGGATACGGCGACGGGGACAGACGACGACGGCGGCGATGACACAGAGGACATTCCGTTGTCACCCCACCGCGGGCGTCCCCAGCCGACGAGGTTGGCTCTTTCCACGCCATGATAACCAGGGCATCCAAGCTCTTCCAGCTCTGCCCTGAAGAACAGAAAAAGGAGGGGTTTCTGTACCAGCGACGAGAGGCTAAGAGGAAGACGGTCCTCGCGGTGCCTTTACTCGACGACATCTGGGACGAGGGGCTTGCTGTCCTCAAGAACCCTGCCACGACACCCGTCAAGAGGGACAGGTACGAGAAGAAGTACTGAGTCCCCGATGCCGCCCCCTTGTGCCTCAGGGCCCAGCCCACGATGGACTCGGTCGTCTCGGCAGCGGCTAAGAAGGCGGCAGCGGGTGAGGTGGCTTCAACTTCCACCTCCCTGCTGGACAGCGAGGGTAAGAAGTTGGATTCCATGGGACGAGTCATTTCGTTGTCGACGACGATTAAGGCGGCCAATGGCTTAGCGATCGTGGCCCGCTACGACAGGGAGCTCTGGTTCAAGATAGCTCCCTTGCTAGATTTCCTGCCTGATGACAAAAGGGCAGAGGCCCTAGAAATTCTGCAGGAGGGCGAGGTGGCATCGGATCACGCCATTACGGTGGCAACGGACATTGCCGATACCAGATTTCGCCAACTGGGCAACAGAGTTTGCCTCCGACGACGAGGATGGCTCAAGGCGACAGACTTTCGCCAGGACGTCCAGACCAGAGTGTTGGACATGCCGTTCGACGGCAACAACCTCCTTGGTAAGGCAGTGGATGAGTCTCTACAGGCCATCAAGACCAACTCGGAGACGGCCCGGGTCCTTGGGGTGCTTCAGCAGCGACGGCCCTTTAGGAGCTCTGGAGGCAGACAAGGTGCCTCCAAAGTATCCAGCGGTGGCTCCTCCACCTACCGCCAGGCGGCCCGCTCCTCTTCCCAGGAGGCCTACAGAGGTCGCGGCAAACAAGGGGGTTCCCGCCGTCGTCGCCAAGGCGGCAAAGCCGCCTCCAAGCAAGACTGACCCGGCCGTGTTGTCGGGCCCCCACCGAAGCACCCCGGTGGGAGGCCGGCTGACGAAGTTCGTCAGCGTGTGGGAGTCCATCTCCACCGACCGTTGGGTGTTGGACACCCTGGCCAACGGGCACTCGCTGGAATTCCAAAAGAAGTGCCCTTGCATTCCTCCCGTGGCCAGGAAGGAAAATCACATCTCTCAACTGCTGTTTGAGGTCAGGGCGATGCTCAAGAAAGGTGCCATCGAGCTCTTCCCCAGAAGGCTCCAGGGCTCCGGAGTGTACTGAAGGTACTTCCTCGTCAGGAAGAAGACAGGCGGTTGGCGCCCCATCCTGGACCTGCGCCGCTTAAACAAGTACATCAAGGCGCACAAATTTAGGATGGTCACCCTCCAGCACGTGCTGGGACAGCTGGAGGAAGGCGACTTCCTATCGTCGCTGGACTTGGAGGATGCTTACTTCCACATCCCCATTCTAAGAAAGCACAGGAAGTTCCTCAGGTACGTGGTTCAAGGACGGCACTACCAATTCAGAGCCCTACTGTTCGGATTAAAGTCGGCACCCAGGGTTTTCACCAAGTGCCTGGCACCAGTGGCGGCGCGGCTGCGCCTGCAGGGGATCCACATCTACCCCTACCTGGACGACTGGCTAATCCGGGCAAGGTCAAGGGAACTCGCCGTCGATCATACGGCGAGGACCGTCCGGTTGCTCACAGAGCTGGTGTTCTCCATCAACTACCCCAAATCCCTCCTGGTTCCGTCGCAAGTAGCCCTGTTTTTGGGGGTGAAGCTCGATACAGTGGAGCAATTGGCCTCCCCTTCAGAGGAGAGGACCAAAACCATCCTGGGCAAGGTACGGCGACTGTTGGCCACGGACGTGGCCAGGGTGAGGTCTATCAAGTCCCTTCTCGGGATGATGTCCTCATGCATCTACCTTTGCAGACTTCGGATGCGTCCGCTACAGGAGTTCCTCGACGCCTGCTGGTTTCAGGCGGGGGGCTGCTTTGAGGACAGGATCCCCCTCGACGAGGAGTTCTGTCGGGCGATCCTATGGTGGGTAACCCAGGCTCACCTCACGACGGCACAGACTTTCAAACCCCGGCGTTTCAGGAGACGGTGACTACGGACGCCTCTCTGGAGGGTTGGGGGGCCCACACCGGAGATCTCCACGCAAGAGGCCTTTGGCATCCAGAGGAGAGGTCTCTTCACATCAACATCTTGGAGCTCCGTGCAGTGCTCTTGGCGCTCAAGTCGTTCCTCCCGTCCCTCAAGGACAAAGTGGTGAGGATCTTCACCGACAACACCACCACGATGTTCTACATACGGAAGCAGGGGGGCACCAGATCCCCAGCCCTTTCCAAGGAGGCCCAGGATCTGTGGCACTGGGCCGTCGCCCAGGGGATGTTTCTGGTTCCCATCCACCTGGCAGGAATAAAAAACACCATCGCCGACTCACTCAGCAGGGAGCTACGCTCGTGCCACGAGTGGGAACTGCGCCAGGACCAAGTGGATCGACTCTTCCAACGATGGGGCAAACCGCAGATGGACCTGTTCGCGACGGCGACGAACTCCAAGTGCCAGAGGTTCGCCAGCAGGTTCCCCCAGCCGAGGAGCATGGGCGATGCTTTCTCGTTCCCTTGGGACGGCCTGTTTCTATACGCGTTCCCTCCATTGCCGTTGCTGCTCCGCTTCATCAACCAGCTCAAGAAATCCAGGTGCAGGATGATCCTCGTCGCACCGGCGTGGCCGAGGCAGATATGGTTCCCAAACCTTCTGGATTTGTCAACGTCCCCACCAGTCAGGCTGCCGGCAGACGCTGATCTTCTCTCCAGAGAAGGAGGCGCCATTCTACACCACGACCCACAGTCGCTGAACTTGCAGACCTGGCTCCTGCAGCACTAGAGTTTGGAGGGTTAGATATCCCGGCTGATTGCAGAGAGATTCTTGCAAAGGCCAGGGCGTCCTCAACTCTCAAGTGTTACGGTCATAAATGGAAGAGGTTCTCTGTCTGGTGCCGTGCACAGAAGATTAACCCTCTGCGGATTACGGCCCCTCAAGTGCTGCCATACTTACTGTCGCTGGCCAAAGCTGGACTGGCTCACGCCTCCATAAAAATACATCTGGGTGCCATCTCTCGATATGCCAGGCTACGGGATGGGCGTCCTTGTGGTCTCATCGCCTGGTAAAGGAATTTATGAAGGGACTATTCTGATCATTCCCGCCGGTGAAGGCCCCTGCCCCAGCGTGGGAACTTAATGTGGTGCTGACCAGGCTCATGGAGGCCCCATTCGAGCCTATGCATTCGGCGCCTTTGAAGTTCCTGTCATGGAAGACAGCGTTCCTCGTGGCCATCACCTCTGCACGACGAGTAGGAGAGATTCAGGCCCTATCTTGCAAGCCTCCATACTTGACTTTTCGTGACACGAGGGTGGTGCTGAGGACGCACCCCTCCTTCATGCCCAAGGTGCCGTCGGACTTCCACCTCAACGAGCCCTTGGTGTTACCAGTTTTCTTTCCGTCGCCTTCGACGCCGGCCGAGAGGACTTTGCACTCGCTGGATGTAGCTAGAGCGCTCAAGTTCTACGTGGGCTGCACAAAGATTTTTCGGAAGACGTCACAACTGTTTGTGAACTTTGGGTCTGTGAATCAAGGGAAGGCTCTCTCGATGACTTCCATTTCCATATGGCTCTCCGGCTGCATCATGCATTGTCACCGGTTGGCAAACCGACCGCTGCCCGGCCGTCCGAGAGCGCATTCGACCAGAGCGTTCGCTGCTTCCACAGCGTTCCTGTCTGGTGTGCCCCTGCTGGACATCTGCAGGGCTGCTACGTGGAGGTCGACGCACACCTTCACAAGATTCTACTGCGTCGATCGGGACTCCAGGGAGGAGTCCAGGGTCGGCCAAGCAGTGCTGCGCAACCTGTTCGCTTAAGGTGAGCCTGGTGAGGAGGTAAGAGATGCTTAATGTTGGGTTGTTGTATTGCTTAATGTTGAGCCTGTTGCCACCTTCCGTGGTTGTGCATGTGTATACTGCTATGTATTCTTTTGTTCATGAGCATGTGAATCCATGCCAGACCCCATGCTTGAGAAGGAACAAGTTACTTACCTGTAACTGTTGTTCTCCAGCATGGGTCTGGCATGGATTCACATGCGAACCTTCTCACCTACCCCTCTGCGGCTCTTCACTTGGTCATACTGCCACTTGGCGTGCTACCAAATCTGAGGATGGCTGCCAGAGGCGAGGCTTAGGGAGAGGGCAGTCATTGGCTGGGGGCAGTATGACCCCGAGATCAGTGATTTGTTACTACTAAGAAAGACAGATCAGAAACAAAACTGATACTGATTTTTTCTTTACCGAGCATTCCCAGCCTGACGACGGGGAATATTCATGTGCATGTGAATCCACGCCAGACCCATGCTGGAGAACAACAGTTACAGGTAAGTAACTTGTTCCTTCCTGGGTTTCGCACATTTTTACAGGAAATTCATTCTGCACTTTTCGGCCATAACTCTACCACTCACCAAGCTTCTCAAGAAAGGAGGTCCTTTCATTTGGGACTCCCACGTGCAACAGTCCTTTGACCACCTCAAGCAGTTATTCTCCTCTGCCCCTATTCTGATCACTCCGGATCAAGGGAAAAAAATCATCCTGGAAACTGATGCCTCTCATCATGCCCTTGGAGCCATCCTTCTTCAGGACACGGACCAAGGGATAGAATGTCCCGTTGCCTAAATGTCAAAGACCCTGTCTTCATCTATTCCATCCTGGAGAAAGTTATTAGCTATAAAGAGGGCTTTCGAGGAATGGAGGCATTTGCTGTTGGGTTCCCAATTCCCAATCGAAGTGAAGACCGACCATCAGAACTTGAAGGCTTTACAATATGCCCAGACTACAAATAGCCGACAGGCTAGATGGGCTCATTTATTATTCTCCCTATCACATCATATTCATGTATCTACCAGGGAGAAGCAATCTATGGGGCGATGCCTTATCTAGGAAGGACACATGACCAGCAATCAGATTTCGCTCAGAAAGGGTCTTCCCCAAGGCAATATTCTTAAATGTGGTAATGGATTTCCTGAAGAAAATCAAACTGGCTTCCAAGCAACACAGACTGTCTACGTCTGTCCCTGAAACATGACCTGCTACCAGAAAGAGGTTACTACTTTCAGGGCAATCAAGTTCTTCTCCCGACCACAACCCTTCAGGAAGAAGTCCTTCAGATGTGCCACGACTCCCAAGCCGCTGGACACTGCGGCATAGCTAACACCGCCAAACTGGTTCATAGGGATTTCTGGTGGCCGCCGCTGAAGTCTGACGTTCAGGATTGTGTCATCCTGCTCCATCTGCCTTCAATTTGAGATACCCAGATTGTTTCCTTTAAGTCCTTTTGTCAGGATGCCTTTGCCTGACCAGCCCTGGGAGATCATCTTGACCAATTTTATAGTCGATTTACCCCCTTTGCAGGGTTCAGCGGCTATTATGGTAGCCATTGATTACTTTACCAAACTCTTCCACTTTGTACCCCTCCCGGGAGTGCCCACAACAGCACGCATGGCTCGGATCTTCATTGAAACCATCTTCTTCAGACATGGCTTACCTGGTGCTATTCTATCGGACACTTTGTACCCCTCCCGGGAGTGCCCACAACAGCACGCATGGCTCGGATCTTCATTGAAACCATCTTCTTCAGACATGGCTTACCTGGTGCTATTCTATCGGACAGGGGTCCGCAGTACACTTCATGTTATTGGCAACACATCTGCTCTAGTCTAACCATTAAACATGCATTGAGCTCAGGCTTCCATCCCCACACTAACAAACAATTGAATCAGACTTTGGAGGGGTACCTGCAGTGTTTTCTTTCGGCCGCTCAAGAAAGATAATTGGGTGGACCTCCTTCCTTTGGCATAGTTTGCTTATAATAATGCCGCCCATTCCGCCTTGGTGGTTAGTCCTTTTTATTGCTTGTATAGGCTCCACCGACTTATTTTCCAAAAACCAGGCTTTCTTCCTCCAGATTCCAAGACATTGATGCGTTACTTACAGACATTCAATTGGGACAAAAGGCAGCTCGTTCTGCACTCCAGGAAGCCCAGGAGCGGGTCAAACGCTTTACTTACCGGCGTTGGTCCCCCACTCTGGTTTTGTCAATAGGAGATTCAGTCTGCCTGTCCTCTTGTTTTCTGCCTCGTCATCTGGTACCTTCTAAATTGTCTCCACAATAATTTGGCCCTTTCAAGATCACCGAGAAGGTGGGAACCGTGGCCCTTTTGTCTTCAGCTCCCACCTACCTGGTCCCGGATTCACGCAGTGTTCCATATCTCTCAGCTCAAGCCTGATGTTCCCGATCCTTTTTAATCGTGGAACCTTTTCTCGATCGCCGCCTGTGTCCACTGCGAAAGGGCTTGGAATTTGAGGTCTCCGTTATCTTCGATTCCATATATTGCAGGGGTCGTCTACAGTATCTGGTTGACTGGAAGGGATACACTCCTGCCGATCGGTCCTGGTACCCGTCTTCTGCTGTTCACGCTCCTCGTCTGGTGCGCCTTTTTCATTGTCGGCATCCCAGGAAACCGGGATGCTCTTTCCTCTGAAGAGGACATACAGTCGCATCCCATCTCCAGCGATGGTCGTGGTGGAGGCGGTCATGGTGGAGGCCTAGAAGGAGACTGTGTACTACTGCCCTTGCTTCACACAGATGGCGCCGGACACTCATCTCTGCAGTTTTTCCCTGTTCCTAGTACGGCACCCTGGCTCCGCCCACATTGATTCCGGACCAAGGTTATAAGCAGTGGAGGCTTTCGGAGCAGCGCATCGCTACATTCCCTAGAGACGTTTTGTGAGTTTGGATACTTTCAGTAGTTTGTTTCCACTAACTTCCTAAGTGACTAATCTCTCTCGGTTTCGTTAGGTTTCCCGTTCCCAATACCTCGCTTGTGTCCCTCCCGGTTCACTTCCAAACCACTCTCACAACACAGGCAGACACGGTACATGCAGACACATACTCACGTTCATCTGACATTGCTCTCTGCTCGCAGCTGTTTCTTTCACTTCCCATACTCTTCTGTCCCATCCCCTTTCCTCCATACTGCATGGGGCGTCCCTCGCTAAGGATGGGAGACAGAACCTTTTTCACCAGAAAAAAACAGTCTGCCCATTTAAAATTAGAGGCGCGCTGGGGTGCAGCCCTGGGAGCATGCGTTCCCCTGACTCCGCCCACCGGCGCCACTCCTCGTCCCTTTTTCTGTGTCGACGGGAACGGGCTGATTTCACCAGCTCTCCTGAGTTTGGCTTCGGCCATGTAATAACCATGCGCTCTTCCCCGGATACTTTCTATCTTTTTGTCGTCGTCTTCTTTTTATCATTCCGGTACTTGGTCCTCTGGTGCCACGCTCCTCACCTTCGCATATCGAGTTCAGAGGGCTTCAGCAGGTGTCCAGCCTGCAAGGGGCTTTTCCCTACGTCCAACCCCCACGCTCTTTGCCTCCGCTGCCTTGACCATGGCTGGGAAGGTTGTACTGCATGCGACGCACTTACTGCATGCGCATTTAAGAACAGGCTAGCTCGGTGGGGGAGCTCTTTGAAAGGTCGCCTCCAGAGGACTTGAAGGATTTGATCAGACAGAGATCACGGGCCAAGGGAGGGCCACTGTTTTCCATCACACCCCGTAAGGGCGACTCCTTCCCAAGGAAACGCCCAAGTGTGAGGAACCTTTCTGGTTCTTGCACCAGCACAGGTACTGAGGCTAGTCCAGCTAACGGCCGAGGGGTCTTCGGATCCTTCTGGGCACAGTGCTGATGGACTGCAAGGTTCTTTTACTGGGTGTACACCCGAGGGGCAACGCCATAGTAGCGGCCTAATGTCTAAGGGGTGCCTGCACACAGCACTACCGGCGACACTACCAAGGGCAATACGCCTTCCAGGCCCTGGCCTGAGGTGCCGGGTCAGTCTAATGCTCCTCCGCCAAGAGTCTTGGAGGAGGCCAGGCCCAAGGAAGCCAAGCACCACGACATTGGCATGTGGCACGGAGCTTGACAAAATGACCACCGCACCAGAGAACATGGCTGCTCGTCCGATGCCACTCCTAGGAACGGAGCAGGTGGGAGAATGAGTTTCAAGGTGGGACTGGTGACAACCAGGTATGTGGCTTACAGTTTATCCATCCGCAGCGCAGGACAGGTTTCCCTGCAACCGAGACAGTGCACTCTGGTCCCAGAAGCCGCCAGCCACTCCGTCAATATCACCTGCCACTTCTTCTTCGAAAGGTTCCTAGAGCTGATGCAAACTCCTCAGATGGGGGCCATCCTTAAGGATGCTGTCAGGACATGCTCCCTCCGGTCACTTCACCGGCGTCCATAGCCTTTCCTCCTATGGCTCTGGCACCACAGGCCCCAGTGCAGCCCCTGCGGCCCCTGCCGGCTCTTTCGATTCTGGCTCCCATAGTGTAGGCGGTTCCGCACCAGCCAATGGCTCCGGTTCCTACACTGCAGCCCACGGCGCCCAGTACTCAGACCTCCTGGTGGACACAGACGAGGCGGAGGACCCCGACACGCCATCATCAGCCAAGGCCTTCCACGAGCGACTTGCAGGGTTGGCAGAATATTTGGGGCTTCCTCAACCGAAGGTCGAACAACTGGAGGAACGGGTTTTGGCAGAGGTGCTCACTCTACGTTCCCGGCTAGAACGGGGATCCTGATGCAGAAGGACGTTGTTGCCTTGGCTAAGAAGCGGTGGCTCAAGCCACGCCTCGATGCCAAGTCTAGACAGATGGAGGAGGATCCACACTTGCTGTTGGCACACCCTCAACCACACTGTTCGGTGATCGCAGCAGTGTCACTCTATTCGAAGCCTCAGTCGTCCTTGGCCACCTCGTCCACCTCGTCCTTGGCGCTGCTAGGCAAGGAGGAGATGAACTTGGAGGCGTACGGAAAAGAAATTGTTCTCCAACGCCTCACTGCACTTGCGTCAATCCAACGCAGATGCCATGCTGGCAGCCGTTAACCAAAGGCTTTGGCAGGAAATAGCTGACTTCCTGCAGAGCCAGGCACGCTTCAAGGCGGGGCTAGCAAAGGCCAAACTGGTGGTGCATGAAATCACGGAGTCCACCGTGGCCCACATCGATACAACTGACCGGCCCATATGCATCGCCACAGACATGAGGACTTCCTGTCTTCAGGCTACTAAGTTTAACCCTGACGTCCAGGAACACATATTGGACCTTCCATTTGAGGGAGCGACTTGTTTCACTCCACCACTAATGAGGAATTAGATAAAAAGAACAGTTTGCAAACTGCAAAGTGTTTATCCTAACGAAGGCCATTTGCAAGGCTTACACCCAGTTTCATCAACGCTCCGATAGGGGACGGGTGTTTGGCGGGTTCCGGGGCTTCCAGTAACAGAGGTCAAGGCAGCCTGACCGTTCTCCGAGTCAGCACTGGCGCAAACAACAAAAGGGTAAGGGGGGGGGCAAGGGCTTTTTCCAGTCCCCCTCCTCCGTAGCAGACTCAGAGGGAAAGAAGGCATGACGCGTCTCTTCTGGTCCACGTGTCTCCGGCGGGGGGCAGGCTTGCCTTTCACTTGCAATTTTGGCACCAGAACTTTTCGGACCCCTGGATCCTCTCTGTAGTATCCTCGGGGTACTGCCTACCGGCCCCTCCCTCTCCTGCCTCCTCCCCTCCACAGATTGGGACGGCAACTCTGTTGGCGGAAATTCAGTCGCTCATCGAGAGCCAAGCATTGGAAGAAGTCCCAGCCTCCCAGAGAGGATTGGGCCTCTATTCCAGGATTTTTGCCATACAAAAGAACATCCAGACAAGATCACGGCCATCAAGAGAGCCACTGCTCACTTCCTTATCAGAGCAGTGACCTCGGCCTGGTAGTACCGACACTTATTAGGTATCATGGCAGCGGTCCTACTGGCCATACCCCATACGAGACTCAAGATGAGGAGATTGCCGCTGCACTTCACAGTCTCATGGAATCCAGAGAAGGGCTCCCAAGCGGAGCCGGTCAGCATCCCTCCTTCTCGCTACTCGGATCTCACATGGTTATCCAGGGACTGCAAGCCCTTCCAGCAGCCGGCCCTGTAGATCACTATCACTACGGACTCCTCCCTGGAAGGCTGGGGAGCCACTCTGGACAGCCAGAGAGTCCATGGAGTCTGGACCCAGCAGGAGCAGGAGTTGCATATCAACTTGCTTGAGCTGAAAGCCATTTGGCTATCTCTCAAAGTTTTCCTTCCGCTCATTGGGGAAGATTGTCCTTATCCTAACTGACAACTCCACCAGCATGTATCATGACAACAAGCAGGGGTTACCAGATCCCCTCCACTATGCAGCCTAGCGATCAGCATTTGGGATGGGCAATCGAGAAAATCATCTACCTCAGGGCCGTCCACCTTCCGGGAGAGTCCAACTTGGAGGCGGACAGGCTCAGCTGACTGGGAGCGGACAATTATGAGTGGCAATTGAATGACCAGGTTCTGCTGGAGATCTTCAGCAGATGGGGGCATCCTCAAGTGGATCTTTTTGCCACCTGGGACAACACGAAGTGCCAGCAGTTTGAGTCCTGGAAGGGGCAGGGCCCCGGCTCTCTGTGCGACGCATTCCAGATACAGTGGGACGGCTTGACAGCGTATGCCTTCCCTCCCACACTCCTGGTCCACAGGGTGATCCACAAGATTGTAGTGTCTTCAATGCACTGTACATAGCACGTGAGAACCCATTGTACTTCTGCACGAGGAATTGGAGCGAGGCTGAAGGAGTAAAGATTCCAGCGTGGAATACGGGAGAGACGGTTGGAAAGAAGAGGGAGAGAGAAGACACTCGCAGCTCATGTCACCTTATTTATAGCTTATATCTTGTAAAAGTTATTATTAATTGCAGTTCATACAGAAATAAATATACTTTTTTTCCCTCATTAATTGTCACCGTAACTTCAAAGATAAAGGAATCGTGTCACCTCAGCGTCATTCTGATATAGCTCCATGGTGGCTGGCGAGACCGTGGTTCTTCGAACTCCTCAGCCTCACGGACAGACCAACCATTCACCTTCCGATGGGGCCAGCTCATCTGCTGGCACGGCAGGGTCATCCACCATGCCCTGCAGAAGATAGCCCTCGCAACGTGGGTCCTGAGCAGGGCACGCTCAAGCACCTGAGCCTATCACAGGCTAACCTGGAAGTCATTAAGGGCGACAGCATCAAGGCTACCAGGAGCCAGTGCAAGAGTAAATGCACTAGGTTCTGCCATTGGGCGGACTCAAAAGAGATCGACCCCCTTACGTGCATGCTGGATGATGTGCTCTCCTTCTCTGCACACCTTGCGCACTCAAGCGTGCAGGTGGACACATGCCACACCTATCTGGCAGCCATAGGGGTCTACAGAAACCTAGGAGGTCTTCTCCTCTTCCAACCTGATAGTCAGGAGACATTTAGAGGGCCTGACCAGGCTCTACCCACCCATCAAGAAGCCACACCCTGTGTGGGACCTCAATGTGGTGCTGGGCGCCTCGGCGCACAAGCCCTTCGAGCCAATGGCATCCGCGGACATCAGATTGGTCACCATTAAAACTGCTTTGTTAGTGGGCCTTACCTCTGCTCACAGAGTCAGCGAGATACAGGCTCTCGTGGCCTCAGAACCCTATACCACTTTTCACAAGGATAAGGTAGTCCTGCGGACCCACCCTGCGTTCCCATCTAAGGTACCCTCCAATTTCCATCTAAACAAGGAGATAGTGTTGCCTATGTTTTTTGCTGACTCTAAGGACAAGGCTCAGAGAGTCTTGCAATGTCCGGATGTCAGACGCACTCTGAAATTCTATCTGGACAGGACCAAGTGCTTCCGCAAGTCAGACACACTGTTTGTCACCTTTGGGGGATCCAGGCCCAAGTATCGGGTATCCAAGGCCTCGATTGCACGGTGGATGGTTTCGGCCATCAAGGAGGCCTACGAGGGGCAGCACAAGCCGCTGCCAGCTAACCTGCATGCCCACGCTGTCAGAGCCAAGGCCACAGCCATTGCATTCCATCAGCAGGTTCTGTGGCAGGTCATCAGCAGTGCGGCCACCTGGGCCACCCCTTTGGCTTTCTGTAAGCATTACTTTTTGGACGCCGGCTCTAAGTCAGATGCGGCCTTCGGACAGGCAGTTGTAAGGAACCTATTTTCTTAAGGAGGAATTCTCCTCTCCACCCTACGGCTACATTCAGTTGTAATGGCCCATTCAGTATGGAGGAAAGGGGACGGGATGTAAGAGTAATTACTAGTTACTCACCGTAGTGACTAAAGTACTCTTAGTCCATAGTTCCCTTTCCTCCATACATACCACCATCCTCCCCTCTAAAAGTACTGGAGTCATTAGACAATGTTAAATATTGTCGACTCGTCTATGGGGACTGAGGAGTGGCGCCGGTGGGCGGAGTCAGGGGAGAGCATACTCACAGAGCCGTGCCCCCACGCGCCTCTAAATTTAAAGGGGAAGAAGGTTTTTTCTGGTGAAAAAGGTTCCGTCACCCGTCCCTAGCAAGGGACGCCCCATGCAGTATGGAGGAAAGGGGACTATGGACTAGTACGTTAGTCACTACGTTGAGTAACTAGTCATTTTTCCTTCCGGCAGAACGGAAAATCATTTCCACGTCCTTCGGAGACCAATCGACACGCCTGATCCGGATGGCTTCATGGAGCAACAACTTCTTCCAGACCAGGTGGGCTTTGCCTTTCTTCTCTTTCCCGTTTCTCCCCATCTCGGTGAGGGGCTCATTTCTCCCCATTTCTTCCGCAGTTGGAAGACCAAGACTTGTTATCCTGACCCTGTGCACCTTGCATTACAAATCACAAGACATCCTGACCTGAGCTCCCCCGTTGGCAGCAGCCCCCTCCCTGGGCCTTCACCCGGGTTTGGCTTGGACTACACCAATCGGTCAATTTTTGAGGCATTTAAGAGTTCTAATGGTGGGCATATGGTATTTCAATTGAGTGACCAGTATCGTGGGGGCATTGGGGGACCTAAATCGGGGCTGGATTGTTTTGGCAGCTCAGGACCAATGCCCTGGATCCCAGGAGATTGTCCTTCAAACGCTCGGCTATTCACATTCCTTTCGAGTTGCATAAGCCTGCTGTGTGAGACAATTGATTATTTGTATCTAGTTGGTGTGAAGGCCTCTCTATCGGACACCCGGGCTGGGAACGGGGGATGGGAGAGGTGTATTAGCACTAAAATATAAGGGTGTGCTATTGCGAATGCTGGGGCCTGGCCTCTCTCAGCCTTAGTCTGAGAAATGGTGATGGTTCAGGGATTATGGTTGCTGAGCTAAAGATGGCTCCCCTTCCTTCCATTACTGTAAGCTGTACTGCTCCTTCGTCCCTACAGGGCACCCCCCTACCGCCAGTCTTCAATGTTACATTATATACCTAATATATGTTTCTCAGTCTGAACCGTCATGGGGGGCAGGGGACTTGAATATGCATCCCAACACCCTTCTCTGGTGGTAAGTGGGCTTATCTCTGCCACTGGTACGAGGTAGATGTTCTTGGAGGTACTCTTCTCTTTCGATGGGGTCTCAGACCCTTCTTTGCTGGTAAATGAACTTGTACCTGCCACTGGTTCAAGGAGGATTTCTTTAAATGCACTCTTCACTTTTATTCGGGTCCCATATCCTTTTCTGGTGGTCAGTGGTCTTATCCCTGCCACTGGCACGAGGAAGATTTCCTCGGATGCACTCTACTTTTGTTGGGGCCCCAGAACCTTGAAGCACTTGGCCTGAAGCAGAGACCTCTTAACTCCCCCCACTTCCCTATAAGTCCACCCATGCTTCCCGTTACCTTCTGGGACTTGGACACACGGCACTGTTCCCTCCTGGGACTAGGGTTGGACTCCTTCCCACTTACTGCAGCCGTCTGCTTCTTCTCGCTTTCTGCAGTGGCTCTGCATGTTGAACCTTCTTGCAGTCTAGGCACAATTACGGTGGCCACGCAGTTCAACTCCTGCCGTGCTACTGCTTTGCCTATTTGCAGCTGACCTCAATCCTGCCGATGCAGGACCCGTCACAGACTCTCAGCTTCCTGCCAGCATCCTCTGCAGAACCCTTCCCTCGTGTCAACCACGTACTTCGAAACTCCTGTATTCTCCAAAGAGGGAGGAAGGCAAAGACCTTGAGTCCTTCTTTGCTTTCCTTCTTATGGGGCTTGCTCCGTCCCAGCGTAACGTCAACACCTTTTGTGAATGGCTCATTGGTATTCCTCATGCCTCCTGTGAGCCACTGTCTCAGTCCTAGAAAATTCAGTAAACCTTATGTTCTCTATGTTCTTCTTCATCCTTATACTTTCTATCTTGGTTGTACTGCTGGCACTACAGAAATACATTGGTTTACTTTCAATATAGTGGTTGGCAGTTGAGTGGGTGGGGGGCGGCATGTGAGGGAGTGATGTTATGCAACGTTTTGTATCCAACGTAATCATCCTTATCCCCAGAGTGAGAGTCCCTCCTCATGAGGTCTTCCTGCATTATACCACTCCTAGTTGGACTATTGGGTAGCAGCCTCACCTCCTTAGCCTCATGGGAAAGGGCTCGCGCTTGGGTATAAGTGATACCTAGAGTCACAGAACCTGAATTCAATGGGACCACTCAGTTTTGTCTGGACGTCTGACAGCTGAACAGCATCTCCGTCGACGAACTACTTTTAAGACTCTGCAGTGCCTGTTTTCTCAGTACCATTGACCTCACTAAGGTGTATTGGAGATACCACTAAACCCGCAAGACATGGAAGAAACAGCCTTTCCCACTCTGCAAGGTGTATACCAGTTTAAGGCCCTGCCATTCGGGTTGCATGGAGCACTAGCAACTTTCAAGCAGCTGACCCAGGCCCTCTCCTCAGAGCCGTTATGGACGTCCCCTGTTGTAGCATTTACTGCTGCAGCTCTGGCCCCAGACCGCTGTTCAGAGCCATTGTGGGTGGCCCCTGTGCAGCAGTCGCTCCGGCGGCTCTGGCCCCAGCCCTCTCTTCACTGCCGTTACGGACATCCGCTTTTGGCATAACAGACGCTGCTGCAGTGACGGCAGTCATTATCTGCAGGACAGGACGACATCAGGGGCTACGATCCCCACCTTCTCTGAGAGGGCAGCGAGCACTGACAAAGTACCTGTTACGCTCACCTGATTTGCACTCTCGAACCCTCTCCCGGTCCCTGGGTAAAGCCTCTGGTTAAAGATGGGTCTGCAATATAGGAGAGCTGGATTCAATACCAGATTGTCTTTGTTTTCCCACCTCCCTTGGCCTTAACTCCTTCTTTCCCCTTGGGCCTTCTCCTCACCTTAATATTGTAAAAGGTGGATTCTCCGTCCAGCTCCTTGTGGCAAGAGCGCGTAGATGTGGGGGGTGAGCAGCGACCAAGTTACTTCAATGGTGCAAGCCCCCCGGTAGGAATCCAGGCCTGCTGCGACTCTGTAGGTTTGCTGCTTTACAGTCTTTATATGCAGTTCTTATGTTCCTCTTAGTTCGAATAATAATATCTTGCTTGTTTCCTTTTAGGTATGGAAAGGTATTTTGGTGTTGTCATGCAGTTTGAAGATGAGCATGGGCTGGTAGGCGATAGGGCGGTGTGCGCGATGCTGTCTGGTGAATAATGCGCGATGCGCAGCGCTGTTTTGCCTTTTATATTCCTAACCTGTGTATTTTCTCTCCCTGCAGGTTGCGATGTTCCTCGCCGAGCGCCGTAATGTTCCAGCAATGATACTGACCAGGAGATGACCAACCAGTTAAGAAATAAGTGGCTTTCTTCATTCAGGAGGAAACATGAATAAACGCTTACTAATGCTGTCTTTCTTTCTCCTCTTTCCAGGTTATGGTATTCCAGGATGCATGCGGTGCCGGTTGATGGAGTTCGTTCCTTCAGGTGCGTGGGACTGAAGTCGGCGATGGATTGAAGATAGGATACTGTTCCAGGTAAGTTTTGTAGTGTTCTTTCTCTCTCTGCAGGTCCTTGGCTTCAGGTAAACTGGCATCAAAGAACTGGACACGGTGAGCGTTACGCTGCCCACAGCAGAATAACGCAAAGCATGTTCTGCTGTTTGGGTACGGTTTAAATAGTCTCAGGTAAAGTAGTCCAGGCAAAATAGTCCCAGGCCTGCCACACCCAAAGTAGTCCAAGTAAAGTAGTCCCAGGCCTGCCACACCCAAAAGACTAGACCGCATTGCTCAGTTCCTTGTAACTGAGCTATGTGTGTGCCTCCATGTTGGCTGAACCCCCCCAAGTTAATAGTCCCAAATAAATAGTCCCATTCTAATGTTGGTCTTCATGATGGTTATGAGCCTGGTACCAAAGGCGCCAGGACTGACTCCAAGAGCGTCTTGGATGAGGTTTTAAGGCCTTTGACCTGGCCTTAACTGGAAGGCTGACTTGCCAGTGAGGGCCAGGGGCAAGGGTCATGACAGTACCCCAGAAAAAAGGGAAGCACAGAGGAGGGCCTCGACGGCTTTGGGGCACCTACCTGGAAGGTTCGGATGGCAGCCAAGATGGGCGGGAGGGCCACGATATACAGGCACATCTGAACATGCCTATAACAGGAAAGAGGATTGGACACCAGCGGAAATGAATCATATAAAAGGAGACAGAAATGAGTTAATTGTTCCCTCTCATTTATGTTGATAGTAAGAGCAGAACCCTAGAGAAACTACTGAACACTGGTGGGCCATAAAGAGTGGAAAGCCTACCTTACCCTAAGAGAAGGAGAAGGTTTATAAAATTGCAGTGAGGGTGAAGTTTTAGAAACCTGAAGGTGTATCACTGTCTAGTCCCCCGGGATCTATCATCCATGTGGCCAGGACATGGCCATCGCTTTTGGATCCAGTTCTGGGGGTGGACCAATGCGTGAGGAGGTCCTTGGGGGTGGGACACCAATGGGTAAGACGCAGTACCCCCTCTTAACACCTTTTCCCCCATCCTACTACGTAGGATACTCCAAAACACTGCCCCCCCTTCTTTCCACTGACACTTTTGCACAACAAGAAAGACAACAGACTAGCGCCAGAGCCGTTTACCTGACATGTCCCAATATAAGGGTCAGACAAAGACAGGCAGTTGCCCATAATCGCACACACCTAACGGCCCTTTATTTCCCGCACAGGGATAAAAGGTGGTACACGACCGCACAGGGGCAGCATGGCAGACCGCACAACGTGACAGCTAACACAGCCCGGCAGTTCAAGAGAAGGCAAAAAACAGTGCTAGTCGAGAGGCTACCAAGGGGAAGAGTGACCTTGCGCTTATCCACAGAGACCTGTGAAGCCTCGAGAGAAGGAATCCTAAGGCCAGGAACAATAGCCTGTGTGTGTTGCAGCAGATGTCTACGGTACTCAGGCGCCTCCTCCGTTGACAGCCAAGCCGGGGAGAGACGCATGGCCCAATGGTACTAGCCTTGACTTAACAGGCCAGAAAGCAAAGCGATTCATCCCAATCGGTGAGTTGAAGGAAAACCCGATTAAGAAACAGACCTATGTTGAACGAAAGTAGCAAAAGGTTAATTGAACTTTGAAACAAAAAACTGTTATATGAATTGTGGGGAAAAACCAGCAGAGCAGAGTCAGACACCACGTGGGTGCAGACTTGTGGTGATTACCCTATTGATGAAACTACAGATACCAGAAGGCCTGCATGAGAGCTTCCAAGATGGGTCAAAGTGGTCATACAGGAGGTCCAGCAAAAGCCCTATACAATCGAAAGCCTTTGACCTATGAACTGTAAAGGAAGTAAGGGGAGTTAGTCCTGCATCGAGTGAGAACAAGAACGTAAACTATCCTGTTTGTCATTTGAAAATCACTCAGAAATCACTGAAAAGGAACTGTTTTAATAGTCGAGTAGGACTGTCTGAGGTGTCTGCGCCCGGAAGAGGGGGTACCCAGGGGTGAAGCCCTCAACCAAAGCATTTGTATAACAGAACAGTGTGTTTGTGTTGTTGAATCTATCAGGCCCTCGAGGGTAAGAGACTTTTATTGGAAAGAGACTTTAAGACATCAGAGAGTCTGTTAACTGGAGCGGAACTGTCGGCTCGTGCTGACTAAAGCTAGAGTGTGTGCTGTGCTCATGAGACCCACCTTGTCCCGTACAAAAAAAACGTGAGGAAGGGCCCTTGACCTTGACCTTGACCCTTGGCAATCACATCCCGACTTATTTGAGAATTGGAACCTTATCCAACACTTCGTTTGTATTTAGCACAAGGACTTGCCAATAGGTTTTTCTTAGTATAGGCCCTTTTATTTGGACACAATGCCACTAGGACTGCTTTCTTGTCATTTGATGGTTGACGCTTGCTCCCATTTTAGGTTTAGGTTTAGCTTAGGGGTTTTTCCACCCTACTTTCATTGTTCAACAAACAACCTTGAACTGTGATCGCTTGGGTCTGTCTTTACTGTTGCCACCATGAGTTCCTTACATATGGTGTCAGACATGGGATGTGACTCAATTGAAACAAATTGGGGAACCCAACCATTTCAAAAACGTTGTCAGAGAGCCTCTAACCCTTCCATTGCCACTGAGGAATCAATAGGATAAGATATCTGCAGCAGTAGGGAAGCTACTATTCCCCCTGGGAAAAGAGGAATGATTCCTACGGATTTAGTTCTTGATACCCCCTCCAGGATGTTACATCCGATTAGCCCCAAAATCTGGCTTAGCATGGAAGTTCGGGATAGATGTCTTGGCAGGAATTATTGATCCCGACTTCAGGAGAGACGTAAAGGTTCTCTTGCAGAATCATGTGGAAGTTCCTTTTGAGGTACGTTGAGGAGATCAGATTACTCGGGGAGGGAATTTTGGAAAGAGCTTTGTTTACCCAGTTTAAAGAAAGTGTACCGGATGAAACCGAGAGAGGTAACTTAGGCTTTGGGAGGGGCTAACAAAGCTCTTGACAACAAGGAAAGGATGGGAGACGAGCCTACCATCTATCCTGAGCTAGCCGTTGCCCAGCGAAATGACCCATCCATTGCTGAAGCTTTCTTGCAAGCAATTCCAGAAGAAGGTGAAGAGAAGGGTAGCTGTTTTTTCTTGAAACAAGGGTTACTCTACAGGATGGGAACCTCCACCAAGGACTTGGTTAAAATCCAGTTTGTTATACTTATGAGTCATTGAAAGGTTGTGCCTGAGATTGCACATTCCCATCTGACTGGAGGGCATTTGGGCCAATTTAAAACACAGGCACATATTAGTGGGACATCATTTTTGTTAGCTGGGTATCCATGTAGATATAAAAACTTTCATTCAGTCATGTGAATTATGCCAGAAGACTAGCTCACACATTCCATTGCCTGCACCTCTGAACCCATTGCTGATCATAGAAGTCCCCTTTGCGAGAATTAGCATGGACATAAAAGAACCTCTAGAAACATCTAAATGGGCCAATAAATATGTCCTAGTGATCGTAGACTATACAACCCAATATCCCGAGGCATTCCCAATGCAAAATAACACCACTCAGCAGATCTTCAAGCATCTTCTACCATATTTCTCCAGGGTTGGTTTTCCAAAAGAAATACTCACAGACCAAGGGTCAAATTTTATGAGTAAGCTTATGGCTGAAGTCAAAGAGCTACTTCACATTAATACCTTGTGAACTTCTGTATACCACCCACAAACCAATGGCCTGGTAGAAAGATTCAATAAGACGCTAAAACTAATTTTACAGAAATTAGACGAGAACAGGAAGGACTGGGACCGGATGATCCCAATGGCATTGTTTGTCGTAAGGAAAACCCCTCAAGCTTCCACAGGCTTCTCTCCCTTTGAGTTGCTCTATGGAAGAGAGCCCCGAGATGTCTTAGACATGCTCCGAGAAACTTGGAAAGAAAGAGAACTCCCCCCATTTCAATCTCGCAAACCGCCACTCGAATGGGAGAACACATGAAAATGGTCCGAGACTTGGTTTTTACTCATATGGGAAAGGCTCAGAGTCCACAAAAGGCTGTTTATGATCAAAAGTGGATTTAAGATCATTCTCCATAGGACAGAAAGCACTGGTCCTCTTGCCTACCTCAGAAAGCAAACTTGTCTCCAAGTGGCATGGACTTTATGAAATAATAGAACGGACGGGATCCTGTACGTATGAAGTAGCCCAACCAGACAGAAAATAGAAAGTCCACTTATACCATGTAAACCTTTTGAAAGAGTGGAAGGAAAGCCCGTCAGCCACCAAAGCCAAAGTACTAGCCTGTCGAGTCCCGGAGGACATAGACAACTTTGATTTAATTCCTTCTGAGTTGTCCGCCCAACAAGAAGATCTGAAGGATGTAGCAATCTCCTTTCCTGACGTTTTCTCAGAAAAACCAGGGGGAGAGTAAAGGGTACATACCACTATATCAGAACACCAAAAGTAAAGTGGTTTATCTAAAGCCATATCGTCTACCAGAAGCCAGGAAACAGATGGTGATCGAGGAAGTCAACAAAATGTTGAAAGCTAATATCATTGATCCTTTCACAAGCCCGTGGTCATCTCCAATCATCTTAGTCATAAAGTCTGTCAAGGTGAGAGGCAAACGCGAGGATCTATAATCACGCTCACGGAGAAACAATTTGCACATAGTCCGAATGCCAGGGCCCAATGGAACCATTCATCGAGAAACTATTGAAAACCCTATTCAAATCGGCCATCTTCTCTGCTCATTTCCTGGTAGAGCGTGTACCCCACACCCTCGTCCCCGTCCCTAGATCAGGCGCTCTACCACACAGAATTATCGCCAACATGCTTAATTGGAGGCAGAGACCACATCCTTAAATCAAGAGAGCACGGGACCCTTTGCTATGAAGCAAGCAATATGCATATCTACCCGGATTTCTCGGCCGGGGTGCAAGCTCAGAAGAGAACCTACGACCCAGTGAAATGATTACTAAGAGCTAGACGGGTCCCATGCGCGTCGATGTTCCCAGCGAAACTGCAAATTCAACATGAAGGGAGAGCGCACTTTTTTGAGAATCCCACTGATGCCATGAACTATGTGGATGCGACCTTCCTCCCACCCGCCCACGGCCGGCTGAAGGAGGGGACCAGAACCATGGCTTAAGAATAGAAGATAGACCGGAGACTGCCAGTGACTGAGTGGGAAAATTGACTGTATGCTTAATATTACTATGTTTGTTTAGTTCTAATGTATAGGCACGTGAAGATAGTTTAAACAAAGCATGTATGGAGGGACTCGATTGGCAGACCAGGCAATAGTAACTGCTAGCAACGTGCCCCAGGGAAGTTCCATGGTTGCACTACGGGAAAATCATCAAGTTGGGGTAGGTGGAGGAGGGGGGTAAGTCACAAGGTTGAGGGCATGGGGGGGGACGAAACCCGGACGGGGCAGATTGGTATGCCGTGCTGGAACGAGGGGAGGTGTGCATGTTCTTTAAAAGTTGGCGGACAGGTTTATAGACTAACATGGGAGCATGCTATGATCACAGTAATGTGGGTACACAGTTACGGGACAACGGAACGACAACACTAAACAAATGGGTCAATCAATAGGATTGATGTCATGGGATGTGCAGGGCCTTAACAACCCTGTTAAAGTCGGAAAGGTTCTAGCATGCATTGAACGGTACTCCACCAAAATGATGATGCTTCAAGAAACAGATGCACTGAGCTCCACGCATGATGGGTTTGCACCTAAATGGGCACGACAAAGGCAATATATGTCCTACTCATCCCAATCGAGGGGAGTACTCACACTGATACATAAATCACTGGCATTCAGGGCAGACAGTCCAAGTAGACCCCGGAGGGCGCTATGTTGTTATCAAAGGCGACCTAGCAGGTGAAAAGATAATGTTGGTAAACGCATATGGGCCAAACACTGATGACCCTGCTTTCCACATCCAGATCTCGAGGATCTTAGCGAAATCACAGGACGTACCTATAATTTTGGGGGTGTCGACTTCAATACGATATCAAAAGTAACTAGAGATAGATCAAACTCCAGACAATGAGGACTCGCAGCAACAGCTCACACGCTCCAACAAATAATGTCCTTATATGAATTGGAGGTCTGCAGAGAGGAACACCCATAAGTAAACAAATACATATATTATTTGTCGGTCCTTGACGCAATGTCCCGGATCGACTACTGGTTGATGTCGGCGACAATGATGCACAGGATACACGGCAGTACGATCTTGCCGCACACCCTGTCAGACCACTCCCCAATCAAAATGCACTTCACATTGAGCATGACACCCAAGCCCCAACCGCTGTACAGGATGTCGCCATCGGCCAATCAGACACCACAATGGCCTCAGCGTTAAACGAAGAAATAGAGGCGTTCTTTAAAATTACCAAGGGTGCTTTGAAGCGCTTGCGCAACAGATGCTGGGCAGGCATAGTAACAGAGGGATAGACATAGCGGGCCCCCCACCAATAATCTCCCTATATCCAACAACGCTTTACCATACATACCAGGCTCAAATATTAAACCAGTCATGGAAGAAGTAGCCAAATTCACACATCATTCAGGATATAAAATCAACACAACTAAGTCTGAACTGTTCCCATGAACCAAGGGCACCACAGAGCCGGAGGATGTATGCTGGTTCAAGTGGGCTGGATCCAGCCTAAAATATTTGGGGGCAGAAATAGCTCAAACACCAAAACTATTGTATGAAAAAAAAACACGAAAATTACCTCAATACACTGGCTGTGAAACTAGACATATGGACAAAATTCCCAATGTCCTAATACGGCAGGATCTCACGGCTCAAGATGGCAGTGGTACCTAAACTACTTTACTACTTCAGAACTATCCCGGTATGGCCGGGGTGCAAATTCTTCACAAAACTTTGCACAATCACAACATAATTCTCATGGGAGAGAGGGATGCCCGTATGCGCTGGGAAACGCTACCTGATCCGTACGACCGCGGGGGTCTGGCCACCCCAGATCTCCAATTGTACAATCTGGTTGCACAGCCACACTACGCAGGTTACTGGTATCAGATGGGCCCCTGGCCACAACACCGAGCCCTAGAACATTATGGGACAGATTTGACAGACTTCAAATCAGTCATATTAGACGATCACTACATAGATACATGCACATACGACCCAGTGCGCCTAACAGTAAAAGCATGGCAACGTATGGCAACGTATAGTCAATCACCTAGAAATACTCACCCCATATAGTGGCAGTATACCCTTGTGGAACTGCCCAGGCCTTCCCGCAATATTTGACACAGACCTCCAGGTCTCATGGGACCCGGGGAAGGTAATGAAGCTGGGGATCTATTCCCAGAGGGCGAATTTGTAAGCAGGGAATACTTTAAGGCAACAATGGGAAATAACCCGGTCAAAATGTTACAATACTTCAGAATGTGGCTGGCAGCATGAAGAAAGTGGCCATCGTGCCCCAAAGAACCAAAGCCTTCAGGCTGCATTGAAGCTATAGTGCTGGGATGAGAACGGAAGGGGCTAATTTCCAGGTTATACGGGATGACACAAGAAGCTAATGCTCTACACAACCCAGCGAAGGGCAAATGGGAGAAGGACACTACAACTAGTATAGGTGATACTAAATGGTGGCGATTCTGTTCCTTAACCAAGTAAGTCTCCCTCAACTCCCGCTTACTGCTTATACAATTCAAAGTGTTTAACATGCTCCATAACACCCCATTAACGGTGGCGGGATTTCCCTGTGAAGTCCAAGACAAATACATTAAATGCAGACAGAGGAAGCAGACACAATCCATATGTTCTGGAGCTGCCCCAGGGTGGCATCATTCTGGGAAGAAGTGGCAGAAGCACTCCATACAATCACAGAAATTAACCCAACCCTACTCCTCCTTAAATATCTGCTAGGGGATATCAGAAAGACCAATCAAAAACATGTAGACTATTTATCATCGGATGTATTATTTCAAAAAAGTGTATATTACTGCAGTTGAAATCAAGATCAGCCCCAACAATACGCAAATGGCTGAGAGTACTGACCTAAGTGCAGGAAGAAGAAGAGAATTATGCTGGGAAAATAACTCTGCTTAACAGACCCAAGGACATTTTGGGACCATTTTGAAGATACTTAAGAGAAACCCTGCTGTAAAGGATACGGAAATGTAATGTAATTAACAGAACTGTTACTGTATGACTTGTATGCATGTCAACCAATAACTGCACAACTTTTGAAAATGAAGAACGTCGATGTAATCTGAACGCCTGTTACCTAAATAAAGTTGTTAAAAATAATTCTACAGCTCTACTCCAATTTCTCTGTAGCTTATATTGACAATATCATTTATAGTAAAACGTGAGAGGACCATCTCTTCCATCTTTATACCACCATGAAAGTCCTCAGGAATGCGGGCCTAACTGCTAATCCAGCTAAGTGCAGATTGGCCCAATCAGCCGTAAAATATCTTGGCTTCTTCGTGGGGAATGGGAGCGTGCACCCCCAACCTGAGAAGGTTAAAGCCGTTTTCGTTACAACAACCCCTAAAATCAAATGAGACCTTATAGCTTTTCTCGGATTAATAGGGTATTACCGGAGGTTCATCCCAAACTATTCGGATAAAACAGCTTGGCTGACCGATAAATTTAAGAATTCCGAACCTCAAAAACCTCATTGGAATGACGAAGACGAGATATGCTATAACATTCTGAGGCAAACCCTGTAAGAATCCGATTCTTAAGCTAGTCGACTTCTCAGAGGAGTTTGTGTTACAGACAGACGCTTCCCTTACAGGGTTAGGATCTGTCTTATCCCAAATCTGTGACAGTCTAGAACTTCCCATACTATACACCAGTTGCAAGTTATTCCCACATGAAATAAAATTACTCTGGTAGAACTAGAGGCCCTGGCAATCAAATGGGCTATTATCCATCTCAGATACTACCTATTGGGATGGAGGTTCACACTTGTTACCGACTACTCGCCCCTAGTTTGGATTAGCCAATGTAAAGTTTCCAACCCTCGGATCATGCAATGTTTTCTAGACCTACAACCCTATTGTTTCACAGTGGAACACAGCAAAGGAAAGGACCAGGGAAATGCAGATGTTCTTTCCCGGTTCTCCTGCGAAACAAATGTGGCTACATCGCATGGAGGAAGGATATGTGAGAAATCTGAAGGTGTCTCCCTGTCTAGTCCCATGGTGATCTGTCATCCAGGTGGCCAGTTCCTGGGGGTGGACCAGTGCGGGAGGATCACCTGGATGGGAGGTCCTTGGGGAGTGGGGCACCGACGGGTGAGACCCGGTATCCCCCCTCCCTAACACCTTTTCTCCATCCTACTACAAAGGATATTACAAAACACTGCCCCCCTCCCTCTTTCACGCTGACACTTTCGCACAACATGAAAGACCATGGACTAACAGCCATTTACCTAACATGTCCCAATACAAGGGTTAAGCAAAATCAGGCAGTTGACCATAATCGCACACACATGACGGCCCTTTTCCTTCCCCACAGGGATAATCTGGAGCACAGCAGCACAGGGGAGTCATGGCAGACCGCACAACGTGACACCTAACACAAGCCTGGCAGTTCAAGAGAAGGCGAAAAACAGCGCAAGTCGAGAGGCTACCAAGGGGAGGCGTGATGAATTTTACCCTTATCGACAGAGACCTGTGAAGCCTTGAGAGAAGGAATCGTAAGGCCAGGAACAATAGCCTGCATGTGTTGCAACAGATGTCTACGGTACTCGGGCACCTCCTCCGCTGACAGCCAAGCCAGGGAGAGACACATGGCCCAATGGTACCGGCATTGACTCAACAGACCAGAAAGCATAGCTGTTCAGCAGAATCGGTGAGTTGAAGGAAAACACAATAAAGAAACCGAGCTATGTTGAACGAAAGTAGCAACACGCTAATTGAACTTTGAAACAAGGAACTGTTAATAAACTGTGGGGGAAAACCAGCAGAGCAGAGTCAGACAGCACGTGGGTGCAGGCTCGTGGGGATTACCCTATTGATGAAACTACAGATAGCAGAAGGCCAGCAGGTGAGCCGCCAAGATAGGTCAAAGTGGTCATACAGGATCTATAACAAAAGCCCCATACAGTCGGAAGCCTTTGACCTATGAACTGTAAAGGAAGTAAGGGAAGTCAATCTTGCATTGAGTGAGAGAAAGTAGAAGTAAACTATCCTGTTCGTCATTTGGGGTCGGAGCGCGGCCGAGGGAGATCCAGGGGTGAAAAGTTATCACCCAAAGCTCACTGAAAAGGAACTGTTTGAGCAATCGAATAAGACTGTTTGAGGGGTCTGCACCTGGAAGAGGGGGATCCAGGGGTGAAGCCATCACCCAAAGCATTTGTAGAAAAGAACTGTGTGCTTTTGTTGTTGAAACTATCAGGCCCTCAAGGGTAAGAGACTTTTTATTGGAAAGAGATTTTAAGCCATCGGAGAGCCTGGTAACTGGAGCTGAACTGTCAGCTTGTGCTGAGTAAAGCTTGAGTGTGTGCTGTGCTCAAGAGACCCACCTTGCTAAAAACCTGGGGAAGCGAGACCCCTGGCAATCACATCGTGACTTATTTGAGAACACTTCTGTCTTTATTGGAACCCTATCCCACACTTATTTTGTATTTAGCGTAAGGATTTAGCAATAGGTTTTTCTTAGTATAGGCCCTTTTATTTTGACAAGACGGCCCTAGGACTGCCTTATTTTCATTTGATGGTCGACGTTTGCTCCCATCTTAGATTTAGGTTTAGCTTAGGTGTTTTCCACCCTGCTTTAATTGTTCAATAAGCACCCTTGAATTGTGATCTCTTGCTTCTGTCTTTACTGTTGTACCATGGGTTCCTTACAGAAGTGACCCTGACAATGAATAACTGTCTCGTGCTTGTTAATCTGGTTAGAATCACATGCTTTGCATATGGTCCGACATCCAGTGGTAACCGCAGTGTATTGCATCTTGTCTTTCAAGCATCAAAAGGGGACATCGGCATAGGCATGTCTGTAACACTCTCCCTAACGTGACGTGTAGTGTACCCAAAAACACCCGCGTGCCGAGGTCCCTCAGATTGTTTTTTTCCGTCAAGATTACTGGTCGCCCGAATGCGGAGCTCTTAAATAGAGATAGCGTTATTGTCATTATAATCGACTTTGTCGTTATTCCCATTAAGTCACATCAACTGTTGAAACAACGCTGAAGACAGCTGCAGACTTTCGACACCTGTTGATCCCGGAAGTATGCCTTTCCTCTTTCACTCTCTGCTCCCTGTGTTTCGCCATCGCACTAATTGTCTTTTGCTATGGAAATGACGCCATTTAGGTTTTGTCCCTTGGAAGGACGAGCACGCTCGGTGCAACAGTTGTCTGCCCCTCAACCACAAAGAAGCGAGTTGCGCGGCCTGTAGACTCCTGCACCCAAAGACGCTTAAGGAGCGCCGCTTAAAGAGTTCGACGGCCTACGGCATGTCGCAGGCTGAATGTTCTTCCCCCGCTGTTGCAACCGCCAAAAGTGATGGGGGAACTAGCGATGACCAGACCTCCGTGTCGGAAGCCATTGAACTAACTGCGAACCATTCTCGGTCCACGCCGCCTGTCCCCGACTTCGCCAGGCCTGACGCAAGTCACGCTACGGGGGCGTACGCGATCATGACGCCAAACACACAACCCAAGGTTCTGCTTTAGCGACTGTGTCGAGGTATACCAAAGCGCCAACAGAACCGTTGAAATCTTAAACGGGATCCTTTCATTGGCATGGTCGGCAGCCTTTTCCCGCAACCGCAGTCGCGGCCTGTGACTGTGCAATCCAAAGTCAAGGGTGCTAACACTGAAAGACACGCGGACGCCGAAGCGCTCCAGGAGGACGCGCAGATGCTGCTTAAGTGCCAGGTGGTGGCAAAATCCACCACTGAGCCCCCGGTTCACCCCCCCCCCAATCATCCGGTGGCGTCAAAATCCTCCGCTCAGCCTCCGGGTCAGCCGGTAGACCGCCCAGATTCTACTACCATTACCGAGAGCATCGCTAGTATTACTTCGGCAGTTAAAGGAGGTGGCGAAGCTCAAAGAACAGCCGAGGGATTTGTTGAAAGATACGCCAGATCCCCACCAGGACTACGTTGAGATTCCTGTGCCTTTGTCAGGCACATTTGGTGAAAAATCTCGACGCCACTGGGAAGAAGATGAACTCTTTCCTCCCCTGGGCCCCTCTCGTTCATTCTCATGGACCCGGGAGAAATTTGAGGGATGTATGGACAGATTAGAAAAATGTGTCTCTTACTCTGAGGCCCTTGCTTCCAAGAGACCTCGAGAAGACTTTCCATCTACCCCTGTATCTACGTTTCGAAGGACCTTGGAGGAGGCGGATCCACATGAAGAGTTTACTTGTATCCTTTGAGATGAGGATGTTATGGACACTTATGATCAGGATGAAGATGGCACCCTTCTTGAAAACTATAATGTGGATGATCAGACAGGTCTTATGGACAATTGAGAGGACAGACGTCAGGTTTATGCTCAACCCTGCACGTTCCCTACTCCCACCCAGCACCCCGATGTCCTGTGCTTAGATTCCCGCCCCCCCTCTCCAGTCCGGCTCGGCAAGCCTCCCCAATGGATGACCAGATGGCGTTCAACGCCATCTTGAAGAAGGTGGCTGACCATTTTCAGATCAGCACTCTAGAGGCTTTACCAGATTCTGATTTCGTGGTGGATATGCTTACAGAAAAACCTTCGGCCAGCCAGGCCATCCCCTTGTTGAACTCAATCAAGAGGAGATTGGCACCTTCTTTGTTGACACCGGCCCAGACCAGGGCGGTAAACCCTAGGGTGGAGAAACTGTTTCGGCCTTCTCAGACCGACCCTGCCTATATTAAGGGTCATACCATTCCGGATTTGTTAGTGGTTACCACAACTAGAAAACGGGTTGGTGTTCCCCTGTCTACAGGAGAGGCACCACCTGATATGGAATCCAAGAGACTTTATGCACTGGGGAAAAGAATAACAACGGCTGCTGCATTTACCACCTGTTTAGCCAATAACACCATGCTATTGGCCAACTATGCAGACGTTCAGTGGAACCTTCTACAAGAAGGCCTTCAGGAAGTGCCAGAACCTGCAAGGACAAAGTTGCTCGCCATTGTTTCCGAAGGCAAGCACGTGAACCAGAATGTGCTCAAAAATACCCTGGGCACTGCCGAGACAGCGGGGAGAACCCTGGCACAAGGTACATTGCGCAAGAGACATGCAATGCTAAGGAACTCCGGTTTCAAGACAGAGACCCAAGCATCACTGATTAACAAAATCGTTGAGGAAACCAACCTGTTTGGTAAGGCAGTGGATGATGCTCTTGAAACAGCCAAGAAAAAGCATGAAACAAAGTCCCTTCAACAGATCGCCCATAAACCCTCTCCTCGGGGAGGAAGTGGCTCCTGCCGGTCCTTTCGCACGAAATCTTGTTTTCCCAGGTGTGGGAAAGGTAGAGGACGAGGTTCCAACCCCAGAGGCACCCCGGCCTCTGGTCAGAAATGACCTGCAGATCCAGGTCCCCTCCCATTCATCCCCGGTCAGGGGGCACATAACATCTTTCCTTATCGCATGGGAGGGGACAACAACAGACCAGTGGGTACTAAAGACGGTCGCCCATGGGTACCATATAGAAAAGTTTTGTATGGTCACTTTACAGGAAGTAATCCTGCTGTTGAAACAGGGGGATTACATGCCAACACTGGATATGAAAGATGCATACTTTCATATTTCAATGTTGCCAGCGCACAGAAAATACCTAAGGTTCATGATAGAGGACAAGCACTATCAGTTCAAGGTGCTCCCCTTTGGCATTGCCTCGGCACCGAGGGTGTTTACAAAGGTACTGGCAGTAGCAGCAGCACACCCTTCGCAGACTATCCGTCCCGGTTTACCATTACCTCGACGACTGGCTCATAACAGGGGAGTCCTATGAAACATGCCTATTGAACACTCAGAAGACAATGGACTTCTTATTCAGTCTGGCATTCTCCATCCACGAAAAGAGATCCAGCCTAGACCCCAGTAAAGTCAAACAGTTTTTAGGGGATCTAATTCGGACAAAAGACTGCCTCATCTTCCCGTCCAATGAGAGGGTTCAAAACATGCTGTTTCAGATCCCTCAATATGTAGCTAGTCAGGAAGTGATGGTACGCAAGCCATGCAACTGTTAGGGATGATGGCATTCTGCATTTACTTCGTTCCTCAAGTGCGTCTGCGCATTTGTCCCATGCAAGAGTGGCTCAACAGCCAGTGGTGTCAGGCAAGCTGACAATGGGAAGATCTGGTAGTTGTCTCGCCAGCCATCGTTCTCTCTCTGCAGTGGTGGTCGAGGGAAAAACTCTTGAAGGGGAAGACCTTCACCACCCCCGCAGTAGAAGCCACTCTCACAACCGATGCATCACTCACAGGTTGGGGGGCTCATCTGCTCCAGCAGACGGCGCACGGCGTGTGGTCCCAACAAGTAGCGTCCAACCACATAAATCTATTGGCGCTATTAGCGGTATCCAAAGTACTGAAAGCCTTTCAGACACAGTTACAGGGGAAGGAAAGGCCTGATCTTGACAGACAGCACTACAGCCATGTACTACCTGAACAAACAAGGGGGCAAACACTCTCCAGGGCTTCCAAGCTGTCCCAAAACATTTGGGTATGGGCTCTCAAACACAGGATGTTCCTGTTGTCCCAACACGTTCCAGGGGAACTCAATCTTCTGGCAGACATGCTCAGCAGAGGTTTCCTACTGCCCATAGAGTACGAATGGCGACTACACAAAGACAATAGTCTCCAACGTTTTCGCAGAATGGCGTTTCCCATGAGATCGACTTGTTCGCAACTTTGGAGAACGCTCAATGCCAAGATTACGCCTCCAGGTACCCACAGAACCGTTCCAAGGGGAACGGGCTCTGGATAACATGGTCAGGGAAATGTGTTTACGCTCACCGACCCAACCCCCCCACCTCCTCCCTTGCCCCCGGACTCCCTTACTCAACAAGATTGTGCACAAGATGCACCAAGAGCCAGTCACCATGATATTGGTGGCCCCCATGTGGGCCTGCCAACCCTGGTTCTCTCATGTGATGGAGATGTCCCTCTCCCCTCCGATGAAACTGCCCTGCCTGTACAACATGTTGTCTCAGGACAGGGCAGAAACACTGCGTCCATGCCCGCAAACTCTCAACTTAGCGGCCTTGCTCCTGAGGTCATAGAGTTCGGACACCTTCAACTCCCTCAGAGGTGTATGGACATACTCGGGGAAGCGAGAAAACCCAACACCCGGTATTGCTATTCCAGTAAATGGAAAAGTTTTGTTATCTGGTGTAATGCCAAGAACGTCAATCCCATTGACTGTTCTCCTACTCACATTGTATTGTACCTGACCCACTTACTGGACTCAGGCCTGGTTTTTCATTTCCTAAAGGGTCACTTAGCTGCTCTCTCAGCCTACACTATGTCACAACAAAATGTGTCATGGTGGAAAATGCCAGTTATTAAGGCTTTCATGGAAGGGGTTAAGAGGATTCATCTCCCCATTTCTAACCCAGCTCCCGGGTGGGTCTTAAATGTGGTTCTGACTAGACTCATGGGGTTCCCCTTTGAGCCTATGCACAAGGCAAGCCTAAAGGACCTTGCCTATAAGACAGCCTTCCTAGTGGCAATCACTTGTATTAGAAGGGTTAGTGAACTACAGGCCCTTTCAGTACTAGACCGTTTTGTTACTGTCCACAGAGATAAGGTGGTTCTGCGCACTCACCCTCGATTTGCGCCTACATTTATTTCCAAGTTCCATGTCAATCAGTCAGTTGAACTGCCCACTTTCTTCCAGAACCCAACTAACATGGCTGAAAGGAGTCTACACATGTTAGATGTGTGCAGGGCAGTCATGTTTTACCTGGAAAGAACGAAACCACTGAGAAAGACAAACCAATTTTTTGTTTCAGTGGCAGCTGGCAGAGAAGGGGATCCTGTCTGTAAGTCAGCTATCTCAGGGTGGATAGTCAAATGCATCACACTTTGTTACACTCTTGCTAAGAGAGAACTGCCTTTCAAGCCTAGAGCACTTTCTACTTGAGGCTCTGGGGCATCCATGCACAGCTTGTGATTCTAAGCAGATTAACAAGCATCAGAAGACATGCATTACTTACCGTAATAGCATTTCTGATGGTTGTATCTGCTTAGATTCACATGCGCCCACCCTTCCTCACCGCTTGTGTGGAAGGAACATAGACGTCTTACTACTTTCTCTCTTTTATGTACTCACTCACATTAGCCTTGGGCTCCCTCATGGCAGAAAAAATACAATCAGAGGGACCTCGGCACGTGAGGGATTTTGTGTACATTACACGTCACCTTAGGGATAGTGTTACAGCCACATCTATGCCGACATTCCCTTTCGATCCTCGAAAGACAAGATGCAATACTCTGCGGTTACCACTGGATGTCAGACCATATGCACAGCATGTGAATCTAGGCAGATACAATCATCAAAAATGCTATTACGGTAAGTAATGCATGTCATAATTATCTAGCACTTCTGAGTCAGCATAGTCTGTCGACCCCACGTGGATTGAGTACAAATGTGGGACAACAAGCAGTCGAAAGGGAGTTATGCGTGCACTTCAAATCACTGTTAACAAATATCAGCTGAGACCTAAAGACTTTCACATGAAGATTTGGTGCTAGATACACCTTATTTTCTCAAAATTCGACTTGATGTACATACAATAAATATTCTTCTGCATCTTTTGGCTCTGGGAATTGTGGTTTTTGTCGTCATTGGTGTGGATTGAGGCCCCCTGAAATCTAGAAACAAACTCAGAAACGTCTAGTTGGTTTTCGTGCATTTTTTTAAATTGTTTTATTGAAGTTGATCCAGTGAACTGGTTAAAATCTAGAAAAGTGTTTAAATCATTGTTTTTTTGCAGTTCTTGGGGTGATTTGTTGTTGGATTCAATCCCAGGGCTCATTTTGGATGCATCGAGGGAAGATGTGGATCTACGAAGAGGTGTACCAAAGCAGCAGCTCATGGTAATAAAATGTATATGGTTGATAGTTTGTGAATTATCCATTTGTATTCTGTCCTTTATGATCATAATCTTAAATATCAACTGAAATATAGTATTTAAAGTGCAATATGACGTCCAAAGAAAAGTGAGATTCTTGTATGATATATGATATGATATGATGGGTTATTTATAACGCGCTTCTCCAGCATGGGGTCTGGCATGGATTCACATGCTCATGAATATTCCCCGTCAGGCTGGGAATCCTCGGTAAAGAAAAAATCAGTATCAGTTTTGTTTCTGATCTGTCTTTCTTAGTAGTAACCAATCACTGATCTCTGGGTCATACTGCCCCCAACCAATGACTGCCCTTCCCCTAAGCCCCGCCTCTGGCAGCCATCCTCAGATTTTTACCGCACGCTCAAGTGTTGGGAGTCCTCGTGATTAGCTCTCGAGTTTTTTACTGCGTTTTCACATTTTTTCAGGAGATTTTCTCATTTTTTTGGTTTAATCGAGCCTCAAGCTCCACCGTTTCTACTTCCGATAACGGGGACCCGTTCGGAATTCTCTACGCCCCTCAAGGGTGAAGTTTTCGTCGAGTTTATATTTCTTGGAGGATTCTGGAAGATCTGCGGCCTACCTCAACGGACATGGCCCAGGACAAGGGAAGCCCGACGCCCGGATCCAAGCTGTTCAGGTGCTGCCCTGGATGCGGATTACAGAACGTTTTCAAGGAGGACAAGCATTCGCAATGTCTCTACTGCCTCCATGAGGACAAGACGCACGTGGAGAAAGACTGTGCGTTCTGCAAGAACCTTTTGGAACGGACCAAACAAGATCGTCGTTCCCGCCTCACCGCCTGGCTGGAGAAGGGCACAACAGGTGAGAAGGCGAAGAAGAAGTCTGAGCGGGCTTCTTAGTCCTGTGAGGGCTCCCCGGCGACAGGGGCCCAACAGAAGGCCAAGCACCGCGAGTCTGCGGGCACCGGGAGTGCCGAAAGGTTGGGCTCTTCGGTTGCCAAGCAGGGCGCTACTTCCCCGGCACGTTCGACCACGAGCCAGCGCTCTGGTTCGGGGAAGAGTATGTCCGAGAACCCGGGTAGGTCGCTGGAGCGGACCCAGTTGATCTCGAAGGGGGAGCGAGACGCTGACCCTCCCCCCAAGGCGAAGGCCCAGGATGCACTTAAGGTGGTGAGGGCTTTGATCCACCCGGCAAAGGCCTCTACCGAAGTGGTCGCTGCGACCCTGGCGAAGCCGCCTGTGGAAACGCCCGCCAGGCCCAGAGTATCCCTGCCACCGCGGAGGGATTCCTCTTTCCAGCCCATCGCTAAGACCCCCGTGAAGCCCCTGGCTGAAAAAGAGGGGTGGGGGGCGGTGGACATTACAGACTCGGAATCAGCCTCTGAGGAGGAACTGGTGGAAACCGAGAAGGGCCTCAACGAAAGGTCCATAGGCCTTAATGAGAAGTCCCTAGGCCTCAACGAGAGGTTTATAGGCCTCAACGAGAGGTTCGAGAAGGTTCGATCCCAGGGGGCGGTCCCTGCTGACGTGATCGAAGATAGCGACGACGAACAGGGCCCAGTGGAACGGCCACCCCGTCCGTCGCAGCCATTGCCCGAGCCACAAGATAGCTTGGCGGCCATTTTGTTGGCAATCCAATCCTTATGCACCGAGATAAGGACGAGATTACCACGGACCCCGACGGAGGATCCAGAACCAGGCCCGTCAGGAAGCCCTCCTAACAAGCGGAGTAGAGTCCACCCCGCTGCGCCCTTCGTGCCTGCGAGACCGGTGGACCCCTCATCCCCCTCGCCGGACCCTAGAGAGGATACGGCGACGGGGACGGACGATGGCGCCGATGACGCAGCAGACATCCTGTCGTCACCCCCCACAGGCGTCTCCAGCCGACGAAATTAAGTCTCTTTCAACGCCATGATAACCAGGGCATCCAAGCTCTTCCAGCTCTGCCGTGAACAATAGAAAAAGGAGCGGTTTCTGTACCAACGACGAGAGGCCAAGAGGAAGACAGTCCTCGCAGTGCCTTTACTCAACGACATTTGGGAGGAGGGACTTGCTGTCCTCAAGAACCCTTCCACGACACCAACCAAGAGGGACAGGTACGAGAAGAAGTACTGAGTCCCCGATGCCGCCCCCTTGTGCCTCAGGGCCCAGCCCACGCCGGACTCGGTCGTCTCGGCTGCGGCTAAGAAGAAGGCAGCGGGTGCGGTGTCTTCAACTTCCACCTCCTCGCCGGACAGCGAGGGCAAGAAGTTGGACTCTATGGGACGACGAGTCATCTCGTCGGCGGCGAAGACGATTAAGGCGGCCAATGCCTTAGCGATCGTGGCCCGCTACGACAGGGAGCTCTGGTTCAAGATGGCTCCCCTGCTAGACTTCCTACCCGACGACAAGAGGGCGGAGGCCCTAGAAATTCTGCAGGAAGGCGAGGTGGCGTCGGATCACGCCATAACGGTGGCAACGGACATTGCCGATACCGGATTTCGCCAACTGGGCAACAGAGTTTGCCTCCGACGACGAGGATGGCTCAAGGCGACAGACTTTCGCTAGGATGTCCAGACCAGGGTGTTGGACATGCCGTTCGATGGCAACAACCTTTTTGGTAAGGCGTTGGATGAGTCCCTACAGGCCATCAAGACTGACTCGGAGACGGCCCGGGCCCTGGGGGTACTTCAACAGCGGCAGCCCTTTCGGAGCTCCAGAGGCAGACAGGGCGCCTCCAAAGGATCCAGTGGTGGTTCCTCCACTTACCGCCAGGCGGCCCGCTCCTCTTCTCAGGAGGCCTACAGAGGTTGCGGCAAGCAAGGGGGTTCCCGCCGCTGTCGCCAAGGAGGCAAAGGCGGCAAGGCCGCCTCCAAGCAAGACTGACCCGTCCGGGTTGTCGGGCCCCCACCAAAGCACACCGGTGGGAGGCCGGCTGACGAAGTTCGTCAGCTTGTGGGAGTCCATCTCCACTGACCGTTGGGTGTTGGACACCCTGGCCAACGGGCACTCGCTGGAATTCCAAAAGAAGTGCCCTTGCATTCCTCCCGTGGTCAGGAAGGAGAATCACGTCCCTCAACTACTGTCGGAGGTAAAGGCGATGCTCAAGAGAGGTGCCATCGACCTCGTCCCCAGAGGGCTTTGGGGCTCCGGAGTGTACTCAAGGTACTTCCTCGTCAAGAAGAAGACAGGCGGTTGACGCCCCATCCTGGACCTGCGTCGCTTAAACAAGTACATCAAGGCGCAGAAATTCAGGATGGTCACCCTCCAACACGTGCTGGGGGAAGGCAACTTCCTATCGTCTTTGGACCTGGAGGATGCTTACTTCCACATCCCTATCCTAAAAAGGCACAGGAAGTTCCTCAGGTTTGTGGTTCAGGGACGCCACTACCAATTCAGGGCCCTACCATTCGTATTAAAGTCGGCACCCAGGGTTTTCACCAAGTGCCTGGCACCAGTGGTGGCGCGGCTGCGTCTGCAGGGGATCCACGTTTACCCCTACCTGGACGACTGGCAAGGACAAGGGCACTCGCCGTCGAACACACAGCGAGGACTGTCGTGTTGCTCACGGAGCTGGGGTTCGCCATCAACTACCCCAAATCCCACCTGATTCCATCGCAGATAGCACTGTTTCTGGGAGCGAAGCTCGATACAGTGGGGCAATTGGCCTCCCCTTCAGAGGAGAGGACCAAGACCATCCTGGGCAAGGGGCAGCGCCTGCTAGCCACGGACGTGGCCAGGGTGAGGTCCATCAAGTCCCTCCTCGGGATGATGTCCTCATGCATTTACCTTGTACCCCTTTGCAGACTTCGGATGCGTCCGCTACAGGAGTTTCTCGATGCCCGCTGGCTCCAAGTGAGGGGCTGTTTCAAGGACAGGATCCCTCTCGACTAGGAATTCCGTCTGGCGAACTTTTGGTGGGGCATCCGTGCCCACCTCACGACAGGCACGGAATTTCAAATCACGGCGTTTCAGGAGACTGTGACAACGGACGCCTCTCTGGAGGGTTGGGGGGCCCACACCGGAGACCTCCACGCAAGAGGCCTTTGGCTCCCGGAGGAGAGGTCTCTCCACATCAACATTCTGGAGCTCCGAGCAGTGTTCTGGGCTCTCAAGTCGTTCCTTCCGTCCCTCAAGGGCAAAGTGGTGAGGATCTTCACCGGCAACACCACCACGATGTTCTATATACAGAAGCAAGGAGGCATCAGATCCCCAGCCCTATCCAAGGAGGCCCAGGATCTGTGGCATTGTTCCGTCGCCCAAGGGATGTTTCTGGTTCCCTTCCACCTGGCAGGAATAAAAAACACTGTCGCTGACTCACTCAGCAGGGAGCTGCGCTCGTGCCACGAGTGGGAACTGCGCCAGGCCAAGTGGATCGACTCTTCCAACGATGGGGCAAGCCCCAGATCGACCTGTTCGCGACAGCGACAAACTCCAAGTGCCAGAGGTTCGCCAGAAGGTTCCAACAGCCGAGGAGCATGGGCGATGCTTTCTCGTTCCCTTGGGACGGCCTGTTTCTGTACGCATTCCCTCTGTTGCCGTTGCTGCTCCGCCTCATCAACCAGCTCAAGAAGTCCAGGTGCAGGATGATCCTCGTCGCACCGGCGTGGCCGAGGCAAATATGGTTCCCGGACCTTCTGGACCTGTCGACGTCCCCACTAGTCAAGCTGCCGGCGGACACGGATCTTCTCTCCAGAGAAGGAGGCGCCATTCTCCATCACGACCCACAGTCGCTGAACATGCAGGCCTGGCTCCTGCAGCACTAGAGTTTGGAGGGTACGATATCCTGGCTGATTGCAGAGAGGTTCTTGCAAAGGCCAGGGCGTCCTCGACTCTCAAGTGTTACGGTCATAAGTGGAAGAGGTTCTCTGTCTGATGCCGTGCACAGAAGATTAACCCTCTGCGGATTACGGCCCCTTAAGTGCTGCCGTACCTACTGTCGCTGGCCAAAGCTGGACTGGCTCACGCCTCCATAAAAATACATATGGCTGCCATCTCCCAATACACCAGGACTACGGGACGGGCGTCCTTGTGGTCTCATCGCATGGTAAAGGAATTCATGAAGGGACTATTCCGATCACTCCCGCCGGTGAAGGCCCCTGCCCCGGCGTGGGAGCTTAATGTGGTGCTGACCAGGCTCATGGGAGCCCCATTCGAGCCTATGCACTCGGCGCCTTTGAAGTTCCTGTCATGGAAGACAGCGTTCCTCATGGCCATCACCTCTGCACGACGAGTGGGAGAGATTCAGGCTCTATCTTGCAAGCCTCCATACTTGGCTTTTCATGACACGAGGGTAGTGCTGAGGACGCACCCCTCCTTCATGCCCAAGGTGCCGTCGGACTGCCACCTCAACGAGCCATTGGTGTTACCAGTTTTCTTTCCGTCGCCTTCGACGCCGGCTGAGAGGACTTTGCACTCGCTGGATGTAGCTAGAGCGCTGAAGTTCTACGTGGACCGCACAAAGAGTTTTCGGAAAACGTCACAACTGTTCGTGAATTTTGGGTCTGTGAATCAAGGGAAGGCTCTCTCGAAGACTTCCATTTCCAGATGGCTCTCCGGCTCCCCTGTGAGCACCGGAGACCCAAAGTGATAGCCACAGCAGGCAGAAACACAACGCGGTTGTGTTGGAAAACGCTGCGGTTTTTCTTTCCGAGTTTCTCAGGCTCCTCCGACTCGGAGGAGCCTGAGAAACTCGGAAAGAAAAACTGCAGCGTTTTCCAACACAATAACGTTGTATTTATGTTTGCGGTCGCTTCAAAAGCGACCGTAAACATAAATACAACGTTTTTAAAGCTGCGGTTTTATTTCTAAGTTTTCCGGGCTCCTCCAGCCCGGAAAACTTAGAAAAAAAAACGCAGCTAGTGCTTATTTTTTTAAAAAAATAAATAGCACTTACCGAGATTCAGCTGCAGCTTTACTGCTCTGGTCTCCGGTCCCCGTCCTCCGCGTACAGCACTAATGAAGGGAAAGCCACCCAGCGGTAGCTTTTGTTTACTACAGCTGGCTGGCTTTTCCTTCATTAGTGCCGCAAAAGCCAGCACAGGCGGGCATCCATTTCACAAAATGGATGCGCCCATGTGCTTGCTTTTGCAAATTTTGAGCTTGAATAGCTAAAAATTTTACATAGGAAGTTTTAAAAAAGAGAATGCTAGTAATTTTTTTTTATGTTGGCTATCTATTTTTTTAAATAAAAATTTTTACTAGACCATGCCTGTGCAAAGCTCAGGTCCAGGGCCATTACCTACCCGGTAATGATCCACCACCGGCACGTTTTTTTTCTTAAGTATTGCATCTATAAAATTGTGCTTCAACTACATTGCCATTGCTCTACGCGTCTTGGTAGTAAATACACTTTTTTTTCTTTTTTTAATTGCAGCAAGTGAATGCAGGGGATTCTGCCTTGAAATTAAGTACCCTCCTGAGAAGTCTTGCAAACAGACTGGAACGTGGTCAAGAACTGAGATCCTCCGAAATGAAAAAGGATTTTATTTTGAATAGATTGCCCCCTTATTTGGAGAACTCTGCTTCGTTGACCCCAGGTCCAATTTTTACCACATAGTAATTATTTTGTTATTACAGGTATTTGAATGTGGAAAGGACAAAGAACAAATATCCTTGGTTATGTATAATTCTACTTCTAATGTTTTTGATAAATATCCTATGATCAAGATCCTATGTGTCGGTAGTTTTGTTTTCTGTTGGTAGGATTTGCCTGTTTTCATAGGTGCCTTGGCTCCAACGATGATCTGTCGAAGGGCTGCAGGAGTCCTCCCTTTATCCAAGATTTGACCTGCAAGCACGCTCAGGCCCGCCACAGTGGTAAGGGTCTGCACCATTCAAACTGGCAGTGGCTATCCAATCATATATAGCCACTAGCCAAAAATTCTGTCCAGCAACAGACGTCATGTGACTTGGATGTGGACTAGGACCAGACGGTTCCAGTCCCCACACCAGTGCTCACATACAAATGTCCTTTTTGCCCGCAAAAGCAGTAGCTTTCTCTGGGAAAGGGCTTCCCATACATAGCAATTCCCTGACCCAAGAGGGCAGGAAGAAGGCAACATGACAATATGGCCAAAGGATAGGAAAAACCCTCATGGCAAATCACTCCTCGGGTGCTAGCCACCTTTTTCCAGATGTTGCCTTCTTATTGGCCGCATTGTGACGTTATGATAGTAAATGGCAAATGTTAATCACATGCGTGCACAAAAACCAAAACTGTTGGCTTTGCCAATGCTATTGTTCAATATTCTTTCTCCATTATCTGAGGTCCCAAGAAGAAAGTTTAGTCTTGCATTCACTGCTAATTATGGATGATTTGATGCATCGATTTAAGGTGGGGAGCGTTGTCTCTCTTCTGTTGCCAGATAGATTGCATGAATGTTGCAAAAACCTATTCCACTGACCTTCCAGCAAATCAGTGGTGTTAACTGAAAGACTTTAGCGTTTGAACGATTAACATATACACTGTTAGGAAAGATTTTCCTTTTGCTCATTCCCCCCGTCCACCATAGATTTCTATGCCACACCCTTTCTTTTTGCTTGTTTTGAACCCTGTTCTGAGTTTTTGGAGGCAACTAAAGGCTTCTGCTTTACTTCTCTTGCCTGTTTTCTTCATTCTTATGGGGAAACTGACTATTCTATAATAGTCCTCATACGTCAGAGGTGAACAGGATGGAAAAACTCAAGGCCTTTATTGACGAGATAATAAGGGACAGGAGGCATTGTAGAGCATCCTTTATATGGGGTGGAGATTTTAATCTCAAAATGGGTGCAAGACCCTCTGCGTATTTGCTCGACCCGTTAGTGGACCTGTCAGAATACCTAGTCCAATAATGTAGGATGCTCGGGTATGTGTGAAGGGATTGCAGATGTGTGTCTGGCTTATAGAATGGGGGATGCGTTCGGTAAATAGACACAGAGCACCCGATATCCCGGGAAATCAATCTTTCAACAATCATCAGGGCTCCTCCACTATAGATTATTTTTGCCTCTCGGAGCTGTGTGACAGAATAGTGGGTTTTCAAAGTGATGATGGAACCCAGCAGTGACCACAACCCAATCAGTTTAAAACTAAGTGGCGTTATGGGGGGGGCGGGCGGGCAGATCTGCCAGAAAGCCTTCCATGCATGGACAAAACGAACGATGCGTCCAACAGGAGAATTAAATGAGCAAGAATTCGGGACACTGATCTGCACACAGATATTCTGGCAGTGAAGACATCAGCCATTCATGGAATTCTAGATAGCTTGGCAAATCCAGGGCAGGTAGTGGAGAGCTTCACAAAGCTAGTGGGGGCCCTTACTAAGGGATTTACGGCACAGTGCAAGGGGAATGCTAACTCCTGTAAGAGGGGGTGGTTTAATGAGTCTTGTACAATCGCAAAAAAATCACTTCTGAGAGTTTTAAAATCACTTGCCAGCACTAGGGTGGAGATTATTCAAGTCAGAGCAAACTGTCACTTAGTGCTGGAGAGAAGGAAAAGCAAACTTGAAGTGGAAGCTTGGGAGAGTGTTCTGGAGGCTTCAAGGCGGAATGATCAGAAAGCCTTTTGGGAATATGTGAAAGCAGGCTCCGCTCCTAAACCCATGGATAGTCCAAGAGGTACGTATGTGGAAGCGGCAGCTTGGCTGGAGTATTTTGGCCCCCCTGTTTGGAGGTGGAGTATCAGCGGAAACAACCGGGAGAAGCCGCACCTCATTGCGTTACAGGCTAGAGGATGTTTCTCGGGCCATTAACCTACTGATCCCCAACAACTGAGCCCCTGGTCCTGATGCAATCCCCTCGGACCTGTTTCAGGGCCAGCTTGATTTATGGGCCCTTTTGCTGACAATAGTGTTTAACGCCTGCCTTGACACTGGCTACTTCCCGTCCTCATGGAAATTAACCCTCATCTTCCCCATTTTTTAAAAAGGGGATCCCGCAAGTCCCACATCTTACTTCGGAGAATGCAGTCCTCTCAGACTGCATTCTCCGAAGTAAGACAAAGTTCCCTGCCCCGGGGTGGGAACTTTGGAACATAGTCTAAACCTGTACTTAGTGGTTTCCAATTCCGTTTTTGCAAGGGCTAGGGGGGGTCAATCTCGCATTTATTGACCTGAGCACAGCCTTCGTTAAAGTAGATAGGTCGAATCTGTGGGCTGTGCGCGGGTCCTTGGGATGCCCAAAGGGAATTTTAACTGTGTTACAAGAACTTCACAGGGAGAACCATGCTTGTGTGCGCAGCAGAACAGGTGGGCAATGCACTACTTGCTTTGAGGTGGGATGTGGGGTTCGTCAGGGCTGTGTTTTAGCCCCAATCCTCTTTACATCAATGGGCTTTTAAAGGCCTTGGCGGATACTGGGGTGGTCTATCCAAGTCTGGGGGGGGTAGGGCCTTTCCGGTCCTGGCTTATGCAGATGATGGTGTTAATAGTCAGGTCTCCCAGGGCCCTCCAGACTCTGATTGCCGCTTATGCTGCCTTCATGAATAATCTAGGGCTAAAAATTAATTCCAGAAAATCAGCGGTAATGGGATGTGCGAGAAGGAAGAGGTTGTCAAAGATGCGTCCAATGTTATGCAATGGGAATATTATTCCCAGAGTCAAGGAATTTGACTACTTGGGTGTAAGATTTTCAGAGTCTGTTTCGGGTAGTGCTCGTGTCAACAATCAATCGGTGAAGTGGAGCCAATATGTAGGTGGGATATTGCGATTCCTGTTCCACTGTCAGGGCCAACCCCTGGATGTACCCTTAAAAGTCTACGTAGCGCAGACAAAGGCTGTGACATTGTATGGAGCACCACTGTGGGGTTTCTCAAAAGCACCAAAGATTCAGGTTGAGAACACGTTTTTTAGAAGGCTATTGGGTCTCCTGGGATACGCTCCTTGAATCCCTATTCACAGGAAACTGGGAATGGATTTCTGTGAAGACCAATGGGCCTTAATGCTGATTACTTTTTGACTTTGTCTTTCGGCGAATGACCATGCCAACATGTCATTCATCATTAGGACCATTATGGCAAGGGAGAACTGGAAAAAAATCCCTTGGCTAGCCTTTATCGATGAAGCCCTGTCCCGAAGTAACATTAGGGTACTTTCTCCACCAGATAATATGCTGACCTCTGGTCAAACAAACTTTGAACCGGGCTTTCAGGGATGAAAGGGATTTTATGGAGCTCGTCACGAACACGGACAGAGCCCACGCAGTGATCAGCAGGGTGAATTAGAGTTCTGAAAGGGAGATCGCTGGCTGATCACGCGTTCCAGATTCGATGGCCTACAGCTGAGGGGAACAACGGCAAAGTGGTTTGGGTACCCCGATTCACCTGGATGCCTGGCGTGCGGGGCAGATAGGGAGGACCTGAAGCACTTTCTATTGTTTTGCCCGCAATACAATATTGTTAGGTCTACCATATTGCCGGTTCTCAGGTCATCTAACATTCACTCCTACAGGCTGGCAATGCTCTTTCTCCTGGCTGCGGACTCTGTATTGACAACCTGGGCACTACTGTCCTTCCTGAAAAGAGCGATCTACCACAGAAAGGTGTTATTAGCCAAAGTGAACTACATTGATTGTTATAACCTATTGAATATGCACTGTGCACTTTAATTGGTCCCCCTCTTATGGGTCATGTAGTGAGTTTCATAACCTTTTTTAGATTATAATGAATCTGGTGAGAACTCGGCACGTGCACACTGTATTTTATTAGTGAGATGTTTTGATATGTATTGTACTTGTGTTTTTATGTGTTTGATGGATGAATTGATCCGAATAAACTTATTGACTGACTGACTGCCTGACTGCATATTCACCAAGACTAGCAGTACTGAGAGACCGTCACTCTCTAAGAATTCTTGCATTGGTTCAATTGCACACATCATCTTAAGGTGAAATGCAGTTAGGATTATTTGTACCCATCTATCTTTTTTTAATATAATGGCTCGTTGGTTACTTTACAATGTGCCTAAGACAAGCTGGTGGCAGCTGTGTTATTTTTTTTTTTTTACAGTTTTTGTTATTTTACTCTTGCACTTTTGCATTTACCACACATGGCTACTTAAAGGTGCTGTGCCACATGTTTTTTTTTGCTTGTTCTTTGGCCATATTGTTGTTTGGTCTTCTAGCTGCCTTCAGAGGTCAGGAAATGCTTTTTATGGCAATGGGAAAGCTGTGGATTTCTCAGGCTAAGGAACGTTGTGTGAGGAATGGGCTGGGAATGTCTAGCCCCAACCCACATCTTCGGACCCTGAAAATCTGTTGCTGGACACGTGATGAGCAGTGGTTATCCATTACATTACATTACTGCATTTATATATCGCGCTGTTGACCCTCAGGCATAAAGGCGCTAACAGTTGGACATTCACATAACAGTTAACAGATTAAGGCATTGAGAGAAGGAGAGTGAAGGCAAGAGCTGCGGTATTATCCAAACAGATTGGTTTTAAGCACTCTTTTAAATGCAGGTAGGGAACTCTGGAGTCTTAAATCTTCTGGTAGATTGTTCCAGAGTTTGGGGCTGATGGAAAAAGGCTCCATTCTCGGCTTTAGCAGTTCTACATCTGGGGTGAATAAGCAGGTTCTGTCCATTGGACCTGAGACCCCTAGCAATCGGCTTATCAGTGATGGAATCCTGCAAATAGGATAGCATGGTACCTAACCTGCACTTGAAGGTAATGTTAATCCATGTTTTGATAACAACTGGCTGTTTGAATTGTGCAAATCCTTATCATTGGTGGCCTTGGGCTAGCTCCCAGCCTGACTATTGGATAAAAGGACTCCCCCCTGCGGCTGTTGATCAGATTGTCATTAGAACACAGACTTTTACGAAGATGAGCTGCTCGCTGACGACTCAAGGATGACCACTGCATCTGACCAGTATTGACTAAAGTGTTTTCCTGGTGAGATCCTGTTCCTCTGTCCTCATCTCAAGAAGGCTTTTGTCGGTGCTTCAACCTCCCCCTCCCAGTGGTAACTACCAGTAGCAACCCCTGCTCGAGAATTCGTGCCTGCTCAGCCTTTGGAAATGACCCTGGATCACTGCCCAGCGCTCTCCTGGCCTACTTTGCTGCAGCTGTCGGTGTTCCGAGTAAAGTCTTTGAGCTTGGCAGATCTTCAGCTTATGCCACTAGTCGCCTGCTCCTACATTTACAGCCATCTCAATCCAAAGGAAGCTGTGCTGCGGCTGCTTCTATATTCACCACTGTATTATCGCCCGTCACCGCCTGACCATGGTGACCTTTGTTGGATCTTGTCTTCATGTCCCTGAGTGTTTCCAGTGGCTGTCTCTCCTACAGACTTTTTCACTTGCCTTGATTTGGGCCTTCAACCGGAAGCTGTCTGGAACCGATTCCGAAGTACACGACTAACCAAAACGAAATCTCTTGAAACAAAGTATCTCTGCTGTCTAGACCCTCTGGGTAGGAACCAAGAAAGAACAAGAAGCCTGGAACCAAGTATGGAAACTCCAACCATGGTATCCAGAGAACTCTGTGGTAGGGGATTAAGTCTACTATCCTGTTGCTTTCTCATCGTGTCCCCCATAGGGTAACTACGATGTTAAACCCTGAGCCGAACTCTCTGGCCTGATCTTTGTTGGTAGAATCTGGTTAAGGATCGTTCTCTCAGCCTATCCTAGTGTGTTGGATTCAATTGAGTACACACGTGCTCTTTACTTGAACTTGTATCTAACTTTTGGAACTTTTTATTAATCATAACCACTGGCCCTGCAAATCTCTATATAAACCTACCTGAAGAAGCATATGCTTCGGATCCGGTGACATTTGGCCACAAGGCCCCAAGTCAACTTAGAGTTGGACATTATAAGGGTGAGGGGCACTGTTTGTGTTGATTCTAATGAGTTATGGCTATTTTCTGTGCATCTGACTTTATATGTGTTTATAAGGTTTTGTGTACCTGTGTGTTTTTAAAACAAATTTTTTTTATCTTAGTGATTAAACTAAAGGTCTAATAAATAATAGCATTTTTATACTTGCTGTCTATCTTGAATTACTGGTGGTGCTCTGTGTGGACTTGTAGCTCTAGAAAATACTTGCACCATTCCTGAGACAAAGCCTTGCCGCTCTGCTGCCTCACCTTGGTTTAGTTAACAAAAATCAGATGGGCTTGCAAAATCCTCCCAACAAGGCTGATTTTGAAAATCCATCTTAACATACACATGTTTAAAGTTACGATATTGAGAACGGACTAGTACACTATTTCTTGTTTGGGTTTTGTTTTCCTTTTAGATAATAATCGTTTAAATTGACTGTGCCACAATATGTGTTAGTGTTTATTTTTAGTGAAAACAAATGCATAAAGAAAAAATCCAGATGTCTGGTGCAATGCATTTGAGGATTGACACGCTTTGATGTTGTCATTACATTTTAGCTTGCCACTCACAATTGGCAATTAAATATCTGTCCATGTGTCCTGGAATCTGAGTTGGTGTTTTTCCATTTTAGTGCCATCAACATTGCATTATCCTACTTCGTATACCCTATATAATGTTTGTTTCCCTTTAGGTGGCAGACTTCCCAAATTGGACAGTAAAATTGGATTGGCGTTTAAAGATCATGTTATTGCTACAGTGGAACCAGACGAAGGCAATGACGTAAGTACCGCTTAGGTAAACCTGAATTCTTGAAATTATGCAGGCATTTTTAATCAGTGAGCGAATGAAGACATTTATTATTCCAGCACAAACTCTAGCAGATTGTACCAGCTCAAGGCACCAATCTGACTGTGAAACCAGAGAACATGGCCAACGCAAACAAACCCCTAGACACATAGATGATTTTTAGTATTTTCTTAAAAACCTAAAGTTATAACCCGACCCCCGCCTACCCCTTGCCACCGCTCAAATGAGGGCTATCACAAGTTAGTTTTTGAGAAGCAACCCAGAAAACTAGGGCTCACCAAGAGGGCTGCACACTGAGGAAAACCACAATATATTTAGATGTTTCCTGCAGGTATGTTGGTGGTTCCACACAAGGCTTTAAAGATACATTAGCCTACCTTCTAACATATTTAACCATATTCTGTGAAAATGGTTCATTCAATCCAAATCGGCTGAATCCCGTTCAATGGATTGACAGTTTGCTGACTACGTGACAAACACAGGGTTGTTGTAAGCGTGGTCTCCTTTCTATGACTAGTGTTCTCCATGCAGAGCAGGCAGAGGATTGATGTCTGATGAGTAAGAAAATCATGGGCCGATGGGGTGGTGGAGGTGGGGTTAGGGGCATAGGGCTAGCTGGGTGGGGGTCATGAGGATTGGATCCCCTCAATAAGAGTATAGAGTAGAGTTAGGGGACATTTGGGCAGGGAATGGGGAAGCAGTTTGTAGAGCCGGGTTTGGGTGAAACATCCCCATTTGAGAGCAGAGCTTGGGCGCAAGGGGGTTAGAGAGAGGATGCAGATCCAGGAGTGTTAGGATTCAGAGGGTTGGACCATGGGTGAGGGATTTGGAGGGAGGAGTGTGTACACACAGATGCCTTAAATCAGATTCAGTGCTCTATTTGGAAAGATTTCTCTTTTAGAAACTTTCCCTCCATAGTTTATAAGTGTCTAAGAAACCAAAGAAAGTCACTTAGATTGAGGATTGTAGGAAGGCCTTCCAAGGCCTGAAGGATTCCCTTCGTCTGGCCCTGGTTGTCAGGGAACCTGATTACCAGAGAACTGTTATTGTGCAGACAGATGCCTCTGACACTGGGATAGGTGCTGTCTATTCAGTTAGATGATAAAGGCAGGGAACATCCGATTATTGGTCACCAGCTAACAGTGCAGTGTGGATAAATTTGTGTCAGCCTAACTTTTTTCACTTGGGATTTTTGGTTACTTTTATATGTGCTGTGGGAAACCGCAGGGTATTCTCACGTCTACTCCCCTGGGATCCTATGCATAGGTGGCCAGGGAAAGGTCGTCTCTTTTCGATCCTGACCCTGGGGGCAGACAAGTGAGGGAGGAGGACCTTGGTGGAGGGTCCTTGGGAATTGGGAGTGGGGTGCCCTCAGACGAGACGTGGTATCCGCTTTCCAAGAAGAAACCCTTATTTCGGGGGCCATTATCGGATTTTGTTAGCCATGTCCCATTGGCCGAAAAGAGTATGAGGTATCTTCAGTCCAAACGTGTTGGGAAGAAAGCAAAAAGGGTTAAAGATCACCTGGATTGAGGGTTTGTGAGGACTGGGATGCCTTTAGGAGAGACCTGGTATCCCCCTTATCCTACCACTGATCAAGCCAACCCTTCCCCCGCTTTTATGGGGTATTTTGACTGAACTCCCCTGACTTCCTCGTGTATGACTGTTAGAAGTACTGGGACGAAGAAGAGGCATCTAGTAGCAATGAGGACTAGGTGCTTTTACCACTCTGCTACTGGGACGAGGAAGAAGCCTGCTAAGAGTAGTAGAGGTCAGGCATGTCCCCTTAATGATGGTCAGGCAGGGCTAATTGTAGAACCGCACCTGCAGCCTGTGAGAGGGCTGCAGGTCTATAAAACACCCAATCTATTTGCAGGAGAGGCCAGAGAAAGCAGCAGGAGGCTGTGGGCATGCAGCACGATAACAGTTCACAGGAGTCCAGCCCGGGTGATAGGGCTCCGTGTGACAGAGCGAACATTCAAAGGGGACCTGTGCCTTGAGACTGCTGTCAGAACACAAGGCGATTGGAAACTATGGCATGTTAGGAAACATAGCCTTTAACGTGCCATTACATTTCTGCCTGCTCTTCAGTTAACGGTCTAGTTGTTCTTCCAACATGGCGAACCTACGCAATATCCAGCTGACAATGTCCCTCACGTTCGCATTGCAAACCAGTTCCTGCTTTGGGTAAGACGCTAGTGCTACTCCTCGCTCTGCCTTCTTTACTTCGCCTGCTTTTCATGCCCTGCCCTCTGCTTCCTAGATTCTCTCATTGTCTCCCTTGTGATACCTTTTCCTAGCTCTTACTCCTCCCGCTTTTTTGTTGCTACTTTGTTTCATTGGAGAACTGCTTTGCTTGTTCCCGGCTCTGCTTTGAGAGTCCTTTCCTTTTGGATCATTAATTGGATGCTTTCATTGCTGAAAGAAAACAGTTTTATTTGTGTGCCATTTGGCTTTTTCCCCTTGTGAGGGCTGCACCAAGGGAATCACTCTGTCCAGCTGTATACCTAGATGGACAGAGTGGCTTCCTCTGGTGGCAGACCTAGCCTCTTCGAGGGTCGGCGTGCTGGGAGGAAGAACACACCCATCACAGCCAAGACCAAAGACTCATCTGAAACGGTTTCTGAGACCTCAGGTGAGAAAAGGAACAAAGAGTCTGACAGATTGCAATGCCAGGAAAATATGGCAACCTCAGAACAGTTTTAAGAACTTGTCTCTGCGGTCCAAGGACTCACTTTGGAAGTACATTCATTAAAAGCAGAGAATGCTGTGCTCAAACAGTACATGATGAGCCGAGAAGGCCATTCATCGGATTTACCATCCTTCGGATTGGCTTGTGGCAAGTTTGAAGGTTCACCTAAGAAACTTTGTGAATTGATGGATGTGTTGTGTACTTCACTTTTCGTCCCACTACATACGCTACTGACAGGGCTACAGTGGGAATTATGGTCTCTAACATGACAGGTAATGCCTTGCCACCCCATTAGTGACTTCAGCTAGTCCTGTACTTGAGGATTATCCGCCTTCCTTGCCTCCTTAAGACAAGCTTTTGAATGAACGGGGTGTTTTATTTATTTTTTTAGGCTTGTGGGCCACTCCTGGATGTTCAACAAGAAACTATGGATCTATGGAACGTACCGCCACAGAAGCTGGATGACTAGAAGCAGTTCAATACACAGTATTCCGAAGAGGCCTCAATGAGGACATTAAAGATGAATTGGCCTGTACCCATCGCCCAGATTTTCTATCAGAGTTGGTCCATGGCACTTCAGATAGACCATCGCATGGCCTAAATAAGAGCTGAATGGAAGAAGAACAAGAGTTCTGCTGGATCTGCACCAACTCGAGTAAACCCAACTCCTTGGAAATGGCTGGTCGAGATGAACCCATGCAGACTGGTTTTGCATGTGGTCCACTCACTCTGGCGGAAAGGAAAAGGAGGGAATTGGGGCTATGCTTATACTGTGGGTCTGGTGCTCATTTATTACGTGACTGTCCAGAAGTGCCTCCGAGACATCAGTGAAACGACAGAACCCGGACTTGGAAGGGACGACTTAGCAGGGTGTGTCAAATTGTCCCACTGTTTCTACACAAAAATACACTGGAACTCATGATACTCGTTTGATGGTGATTGTGTTTCGCTCAATACTTCCGGATGGAAGACAGATTCTTACTTCAGCAATGTTCGAATGTGGAGCAGCTGGCAATTTTGTAGACATCGTCTGGGCAGAAAAGGAACAGTTACCACGTTGGGCGGAGGAGGTTAATCAACCCATAGAAGGAGTTGATGTACACTGCTCTATTCTGGTCCATTACTCATTCTTCATTACCGGTCTCGGTTTCTATTTTTTAACATTAAGAGATCATAAGCTTTGATCTGATAAGTCATATTGGGTATATGTTAGGCAGAAACCTGTGCAGTTCCCTCTGGGACCACTGCAAAAGATTTAGGACTACAGGTGTTTGGCAGTAAACCCACTTGGTAGCAGTCTGTACCACACAGATTCACTTGGTAGCTGTGGCTGAGCAGTCAGACTTCCCTCAAGAAGAGTTAGGCAGTATACAGAGTATTCACAATAGGTCAAGAGCACACAATAGAACAAGTAAACACTGACCAGGGCTCGGTGTAAAAGAGATATAATTATTTATTTAAAACCACATCTAGAAAAACACACAGGCACTAATAATAAGCAATTCAGAAACACGGTCACTAAAAGATATGCACTCCCTTAAAAGAATATTAGACAAGTCTTAAGTAAAGCCCCACTTATTTTCAGACAGCGGTGAACGCTTAACTTAGATGGCACTCTAATAGTTCGTTTTAAAAAGGGAGAGAAAAGCAGAAAACAAATTGAAACAGATCCCAACACTTTTTCAAGAACACAACAAGGGAGAAAGGCAAAGTAAATCCGTGTAGTTAGAGTTCAAGAAGCCGTATCCACTTTCAGAGGATCCAAACGAAATGTGTCCAAGGTCACATGGTTGCAGTGCACAAAAGTCTTGTAAAGGTTCAAAAAGGAGTTGGACCACAGAAAGGGACCAGTTAGAGGGTCAAGGCGGCCAGCCCAGTCCAGAAGGTTAAGGAGCTATTATTACCTTGTAGCAATCTTTAGAAAGGGAGGCCTGGCGGACACGGTACCTTAAAGTAGTGAGAACGCTCCAGCGGGGGCAGTTGTTCCTGGCAGCGGGTGCAAGTCGGTGCTTCGTCTGGGGGAAGAGAGGATCTCGTTGTGGTGGAAGACAGGAGTCCGTTGCACTGCCAGGGAAGAAACTAGCCGCGAAGTTTCTCAGGTACAAGGAGCGGTCCGGTGATTCGCGGTTCAGTGGTGAGTGGCTATCCGGCTGCCGGGGTGCTTGGCACGGGCAGTTCGACCACAAACCGGGCTAGGGTGTGTTGGGTATTTTGTATAGATTTGGGGCCTAGCGGTATTTTCTTACCGCCAAAATGAAAATAATTCAGTAATAATCACTCTTTGCATTCAGATTAGATTTGGGATATAGTACTACAGTATACATACATTATTTCAGCACACAGATACATTTAGTGGTATACATTATATTGGTAGGCGTTATTGGTGGTATTTCTGGTGAGCATAATTCCTTTGTTTTATATGTGGCCCCAATATCCAGAACCCCTTATTTTTGTTTAGTTTGTTCGTGTGATCACTAGAGAGGCCTCGGGCGTACATTTCAGGAACACCACATTTTCATTTGGAGTGCCACCATGGGCTGTTCTCACTGACTTATCTACGACAGCGAGCTAACATGTGGTATTCATCACCAATTTATCTAGATCAGTGAACTATGTCCAGGGCCTCTCTTTCTGCTGACTCATGTACCTCCAGCAGCAGGCTATTTCATTGTTATTATGTTCCGTTCAGAAATCACACACTTATATACTCAATGGAATCGTGCACACAGCTACCGCCAAGTCTTGTTTTTAGCTACCTTAAAAATGACAATTGCACTGTCTAAACATCTTCCCATATTATCAGTGCTATAATGGTAGATTCACAAAGAAAAGAGAAAAATAAAACACACTACCCGTATGCTTTCAGATATTTGTGTGTATTATAAAAAATTGCATTTCAACACGATCTTACTCGTTTTACAGAAATTAATGGAAATTGCACAGTAACAACATTATCTGTAACAAAATGAGAAGAGAGCGGCGAGAACATATTCAATTTGCAACATTAAACATGTTGATAAAACACTGGAATTCCCTCTTCTACTCTGACTGAATAGTTTCGCACACATACACACTGTCCCCGCACTCTGCAATATAATTACCAAGCCTGTCCAGCATGTGAAATTCTTCGGCTGGTCGCCTTCTGGAAGTGGCTCAATGCTCCCTCTTAAATCAGCCCAGCAAGGACGAGCATCTGCCGTCACTCAAACCGGGGCTTATTGACTGGAATTCCCAGTCTCTGCAGCAGTGCACTGGGATCTGCTTTTTCAATCAAAAAACTCCCCAGCCACCAGCCCGGTCTTTCTCCGAGCTGTGTAAAAATGTCTTCTAACTCTCTTCTTCCCCGAGATTCTACAGGAAAACTCTTGTTACCTCCCTTAATGTGACGTGCATCCAATAAAAATCCATCATGTCCTATACTCCTACTTTCAACAATGGCTTGGCTTATACAGTTGCAACTGTAACAAAACTGATTTCCTGCTTATTCGAGTCTTTGCTTCCTGCAAATACTGTGGACAGAGCACAGATGGAAGCAAAGAGAAAAAAATCTGGATGCACGTTTAAAATGACTTTCAGAGCCTGTCTTTTCCATCTCATTTTGCACTGGAGAACACATTATATTATTAATGAGTTGGAATCATGTTAGTATTGTTAATGAGGTTAGTTCATTAATCCTCAAATGTGTCTCCTGCAACAGAGGAATTTCAGGTGAGAAAAAAATATATATGCTTTTAACTGTGAAAAAACATTATTTGCATTTTAGATGTAGAAATCGTTTTTGACTGAATAGCCTGTTTTTATTTACATGTCCATGTCACACTGGCAACACATGCCTTGCTGTACCGCATTATAGCAGTGCACCAAACCCATATCAGTTTACTGATAGCACAATCAACCATCCACCCATGATTAGCACCAGGACAGCTAAACCCACTATTGAACGTTCCCCCCATGTTCCCCAATTAAATATTTCCACCTCCATTATACCCAGGTTACTAACTGTAATATTGTTTTTTCTCAGATTCATTTTTATTACATGTTTTTCTTTATGATTCAATAAAAACTCCACATCCGGATCTATTAGAAATGTGTCCCTTTGAAAAAAATTGCTATTTTCTACTTGGCTTTCCCAAATATCATTTGTCACGTGAAACAATGTTAATCCTCTAATTGACACAATTGTATTCTTCTGAACCTGTAAGTAAAAACATTATATTTCAACTGTTTAACCACATATGTTCCGTGATTCAAATGTACTATTGTCATGTTCTTTAAATAGGTGCTGACCAACCATTTACCTCTGACCATCTTAGCCTGTGCCAGTTCTTCACTCCCCATATTGCTAATGATCACTTCACATCCTTCTGATATACTTGGGTCAGATTTCAAACCACAAATAGCATCTGTGGCATCAGGAACAAACGGTTTACCTGGACACATATAATTTTGTTCTTTAAATTTGACACACGTTTCCAAGTTTGGTATTAAGTAAACTTCAGGCTCCCATGACTGAAATGCCACCACTTCTGGAGTCTTAATCTTAATAAATTTGTCCTCTTGCCAAAACCCCACGTTGTGTACCCACTTGGTTTGATAAATAAGTTCAGGAGCTACATATGGGATGCGTAGTAAAAAAACAATCTCCAACCTTTCCAGGTCCACATATAATGGCATTGCATTACCCATTTCAAATGCAATTTTTACCTGTACCACATCAATTTCCCTCCTGGTCAATCTTTCTATCATTTGATGAATAATATCCTGCGAAACAAAATACAAGGGAATATGTCCTTGAATCAATTGTGAAACTGCAGTTTGAACTTCTCTCATATAATTCTTAATAGTCTATCAACAGGACTCATTATATTCTATATTTAATTTAAAGTTCTGTCATGCTTAATAATTAGCTTAGTCGCCCGTTGCATCACATCCGCTTGTTCATTTAGAATGATTGCAGTTTATGAATCTTACTTGTTCATCCAATCCCCCTCTAATCCCATCTAATGTTTTTTGAATTATTTCTAGGTCAACACTCAGTTGTTGCGCTTTAGTACTCAGCGTTCCTACCGAAATGGCATTGGCTGTTGATGTTGGGGTACCTATTATGGCTCCAACTATAGACATTACCAATGATATCGCAAGCATCACCGCTCCTCTTTTTCCTCTCCTCTTCTTAATGTCTGCTGAATTCATAAATGTTTTTTTCCAATTGCATCAATATCTCTTATTGACTGCTTAGAGTCCTCTTTTCTTGTTTCCAACCACTCTTTAGTCTGGTCAATCTTAATTCCGGTATGGTTCAAATGTTTTTCAATCAAAATCTCAGGATTCAATGGTATGTAGATATTCTGGAAAATCATCCTTCTCTCACTCATGATGAATCCTGGTGCCTCTTCTACCGCATTACCAGATGCTGGTCCAGGTTTAATGACAACCTGTGCTTCTGAATTTTTGAAGATCCCTCCGAATATCATCATCATTAACCATATTGTTGGTGTCATCTTCAATGCTGATCGCTTTGCAGCCTTGGTCTTCGACCCCCTTCGGGGCTTTTCCGGAATCCGTCCACATGGGCTCCAGAACTCCATCGTCTCCCGTGACTTCCGGTACAAATATGTTAATATTCTAAATCAAATAGAAAAGAAACAGATTAAGTATATAGCACAATACTAACTTCACCCTTTTGCCAAAAATAAAACATGCTTTGTAAAACATTTCGCCCTTTTTCTTTCGCCTTCTGAAATTAAGCACAGGTTATAGAGAACAAGCATACATAAAACAACATTCAATATTTAATGCATTTTCATTCTGCACACCAACTCCATAAACTTCAGCTTCTATTTTTTCTATATTATATATATATATATATATATTTACATATATTAGTGTTTATGTGCCATTATAATCAACCATCTTTATTTAACTTCTCTGTCACTGCCTCCTGACTGTACCCATTTATTTTACCTTTTTGTGTTCAAGGGACTTTATCTGTTTCTACACGCTCCAGATTTTTTATTTCATGTCTTGGCTGACATGGCTTGATTTGGTTTACATGCACTAACTGTTCTGTTGCTGTTTCACCTTCAGTCTTTAAAATTTTATAAACCACAGGAGAGACTTTATCTATAATTCGGAATGGCCTCTGCCAGGCTGCTAGGAATTTGGAATTTTTCTGTTTTACTTTTTCCAAAATGAAATTTATACACCTGATCCCCTACACAATATTCCTTTACTGTTGACTTTTTATCATAATATGTTTTAGCACTGGCAGCAGCCCTTTCCAGATTTCTCTGTACAAAAGCAAATGCATGTTGTAAATGCTTCCTCAGCTCATCAATGTATTCATGAACTGTAGATGCGCTTACAAGTGTTTGCTCATGTGTTCTGTATAGCAGGTGTTGCGGCAACACCATTTTTCTACCTGTCAAGACCTCATGTGGGCTAATACCTGTTGCTTTGGCAGGAGTTGATCTGATTGCCATCAAAACCAACGGTAAACGTAAATCTCAGCTGGAACCTGCTTCAGCTACAAATTCCTTTAAAATGTCCACAACAGACCTATTACCCCGTTCAACTCCACCTGAAGAAGCCGCCCGATATGCGATATGTAGTTTCCTTTTCACACCCAGTATTTGCCATACCTTGCTCATTAGAGCACTTGTGAAATGACTTCCTCGGTCTGACTCAATTCTTTGTGGCAACCTAAACCTTGAGAACACATGATTCACTAGCAATGTGGCTGCTGTTTGCGCACTACAATCTGGTGCAGGAATACATTCAATCCACTTCGACATCAAACATACCACACTCAAAATATAACGGTTTCCTCTGCTCGACCCTTTTAAAGGCCCTACATAGTCTATTTGCAAATCTGACCATGGAAGGGTTAGGCCTCTTTTCATTAGTGGAGCTCTGTGCATTGGTGAAGCAGGTTTAAATTGGGCACATACTAGACCTCCTCTAGTATACAATTCCACATCTTGGGACATATGTGGCCAATAAGCATAATCTTTTAGTATTTCCAATGTTTTTGTGAACCCCTGTGGCCTGCAGTTATGGCATCATGTGCATGGTGTAGCATTAGCCCTCTAAATGAAAGGGGTACCACCCATTGTATCTGTCCTGTTATGGACTCTTTAATCATGAGTCCATCCTGTAGTCTAATTCGTTTTTTATTCTTTAATAGCACCCTCAATTCCTCTTTTACCACACAATCATCTTCTGTTAAAGGGTTTTGTCCAGGATCTATCAAATGGTTATAATAGATTCCCAAAATTCGATCATTCTTTTGTGCCTCAATCAAATCTTGGTCTGGGGTGTTGTAACTCCATTGTACCAATGATTGTTCTGTCTCCTTTGGTGCTTTAGAACGTGTTACTGCATCAATCTGTATTTCACCGAGTAAATGTTCAATAGGTAGCAATTCTCCCATCACAGCCCCAATTTTAGCCAGGTGGTCTGCCTTATTCCCCTCTTTAGCCTCTCCTGGAGTTTTTAAATGCCCACACATTTTTCTCCAGTATATTGTCAAATTAATTTTCTGACACCAATTTGTCTATGGCTTGTATCATTTTTCCATGCTTAAGTGGCTTTTTGTTGTATGTAATCATGCCTCTCGCTTTCCAGCCAGGTAGATATTCCACAAAGCTATTTTGTGCATAGTCAGAATCAGTCACCAGGACAATTTCACAGAATTTATTATCAATTGCAGTAGCAATTGCTTTATAAATGTCTGCCAATTCCGCTACTTGACTGCTTCTAGCTCCAATTCTCATCCCTATGCTGGGGATACCTTCACATTTCAACCAGACATTTCCTATTCCTGACACTAATTGTTTATTACTGTCATTTTCAATGTGAAAAGCACAACCATCAACATATACAGTTGGCAAGTCCTTGCATGTTTTTTCATCAAAAGCTTTGTGTGGTGATTGTTCAAACTCCTGTAAATTAGGTTCTATTTCCATTTCGTTTGATGCTTGTTCAGCTGTACAGTCATGTAAATCTGCTAAACCTTGAGCAATTGGGCTCTTTTTATTTTGGCCATATCTCAGTTCTACAGGAAAACCTTGTAATGCTAACGTCCATGAAGTGATTCTGGACTGCGCTAGATTACCTGACCTAATTCTTTTACTCTCTAAGAATTGCAAAGGTTGATGATTTGTTTCAATAATCACCTTTAGCCGCCTACTCTACGCCGACGATTTGATCCTACTAGATCAGACACCCATAGGTCTCCAACGGCAGTTAAACAACTTGCAAAGGTATATGGAAGAAAACAATTTGGAAATCAATGTGTCAAAAACTAAAATGATGAGACTCCAAAAAACTCCTAAAAAAGCAGATAAGTCCAACTTCTGCCTCGGCTCCATCCGAATCGAAAAGGTGCATAGCTTTAAGTACCTAGGAGTCACACTAGACAGCTCGGCGAATGATAAATCAATGCAAGAAACCCTTATCGATAAAGTGAAGAACCTATCGAACCAGGGAAAGGCAATTGACCTTAAATTCGGTCGTTACTCCATAATTCCAGTAAGGGACTTCTATAAAAAGAAGGTCATCCCTACTGTAACCTACGGTACAGATGCTATGCCCAATCTACCGGCAGACCTGTGGCCCAAATTGGAGGCGCTTTTCTGGAGGAAAATACTGAATCTCCCGAAATCGACACCGATAGCGCCGCTCAGGAGAGAACTTGGCTTGCTATCCTTGAGTACCTCGGTGGCGTTGAACAGCGTCCTACTATACAGGAAATGCATCACGCCAGGGAGCCCATATGTTTATCGCCTGATAAACCAGGAATTGGAAATGAAATCATGTAACTCATTGCTGAGATGGGAATCCACCATGCTGGCCCTCCTATATTCAGCAGACAGTTGTAAGGAAGAGTTGATAACCAACCCAGTCAAAACCTGCAAAAAAATCAAAGAATGGGACTGGATTCAAACTATAGAATCAGCTAATAAATACAAACTTACCAGCCATCTTCCACCGTTCTTCAAAAAACAGGACACACTGCAAACATACCTTAAACGGTTTCCGAGTAGAGCAGCCCGGCTCTACTTTTTGAGAATCCGTTTAAATCTCCTGGAGACAAATGAGATCTTGGCAATAAGAGGCAGATCAAACACAAGTCAATGCCGTTACTGTAAATCCCCAACAGAAAAAGAAACGATTCGTCACCTCCTGCTGAACTGCCCTAAGACTCAAGAAATTCGGGGTATCTATTTGAAGAACTGCATCTCCGATTTTACAGCAACCGACGAGGAGACCTGTTGGAACAAGTTGATTGCAGGCGACAAACAGGGCTGGGCTTTGGCTACTGTAAACATCATGCAATACATCATTAACTCTAAATGTTCTGTAGAAGCCTAGCCTTTAACTGCCCGCCTGCAGATCGCGCAAACATAGACTTGTCACAAGCCAGAGCTCCCTCCAAGTAGGATTTCACCGGCTCGCCAAGACATTAGACGAATTTTTTAACAACTGCTCGCCTCGTCCCTCCTTGAGACCTGAGACCTTCCAGAAACCACATACTAAACATTGGAAATATTGGAGGGGAATTTCAGCTATTTATTCTTCGTTTTGTAAAAAAATCCGAAGGGATTAAACACAAATAAAATAAAAAAAAAATAAATAAAAAAATAATCACCTTTTCTCCCTGAACAATGGGGCGGAAATGTTGTAGCACCCACGCAGTGGTTAATAGGGCCTTTTCACATTAATTGAATTTCATTTCAACTTGGGAAAATGCTTTACTTGCATAGGCAATGGTTTTGTGATTCACATCATGTTTTTGTGATAACACTGCTGACATACAATGTTCAGAGAAACCTATTTCTATAAAGAAATCCCTATTGTTTATGGGGTATGCTAAACATGGTGCCTTTACAAGACATTCCTTCAATTTGGCTACTGCCTCAGACTGCTCTTTCTCCCATTTCCAGGGTGTATTTAGTTTTAGAAGTTTAGTCAATGGTTGAGTGATTTCAGCATAATTTTCAATGAACATTCTGTTATAGCCTGTCATTCCTAATAAAATGTTCACCCCTTTCACATTTTTAAGGTCTTTTAGTTTTTGTATGGCCTCTATTTTCTTCTTTTGTGGATTTAGTCCATGTTCAGTTACCTCATGGCCTAGAAAATTCACTTTTTTCTTGCACCATTGTGCATTTTGTAAAGACACTTTGGCGCCTGCTTTCTGCAATTGGCCAAGCACATGTCTTATTTCATCAAAATTGTTTTTTAAACTTTCATTTTTTATCAGGACATCATCCACATAAACTATGGTTACTCTTTCTGCCGCATCAGGCATGGCCTTCCTCAAAAATATTCCAAATTCACTCCCACTATTAACATACCCGAACGGAGTTCTAACCCATGCGTATTGAGTTCTGTCAAATGTAAAGGAAAATAAATTCTGTATCTCCTCTGCCAATGGGACGCACCAATATCCAGAGGTGAGATCTAATGTGGTAAACACCTTTGAACCATGTACCTGAGCTAGGCCCTGATCAATGAATGGCAGTGGCCATCTGGACACTGGTACTCTTTTATTTAACTCCCTTAAGTCTGCACATAGCCGCCATTGACCATTTGGTTTTAACACACCTAAAATGGGCGTGTTGGATGTGCTATGGATAGGCCTGATGATTCCCCGCAATTCTAAATTTTTAATAATCTCTGCCAATGATTCTAAACATGCCAGCGGTAGTCTATACTGGCGTACAAATACTGGACTTCTGCTATACCCTTCCGGAAGTGTGGCCACATGTAAATTAGTTAGCCCGCAATCATAAGCGTCTTTGGCAAATACATCTTTAAATTCCATAAATATCTTCCTCAATTCGTTTCTATCCTCATCGTTGTCACACGCATCCGCTAATAAGATCTGCTCTTCTACCATTTTGGAAAATTCCGGAAAATGTTCCGGTAGTGGAATCTCTGCGCCTTCCTCTAGCTGTGTGGCTGTGTCTCTTTGTAAAGCTGCCACTTTTAAATGTTTTGGCATGTCAGCTTCCATTTCAATGGGCTGATTTTCCATTTCATTTTCACTTAAATCAAATGTTCTAAAACTCTCTTGATAACAGCACACTGTCTCACTTGAATCATAAGAGAACACAGAATGAATTTTAAATATTCCTTTGGGCTGAGAGTCCAGGTATTCTGGCAACTCACCCTTGGCATCTACATACTTTTCAGGGATATTTCCACTCACCATGTTATTTAGATCTGCAGTATAATGTGATTTTTGTATGGCCATTCCTAATGGGGAGTTTTCCTCTAAATGAATATCTTGACAACCCTTATTATTTACCATAATTCCTACAGATCCTTCACCAATATCTACCAATGGAATGTATTCATAATTCAGGCCTTGATGTTTTATGGATTCATTCAGGCACACAAATGCATCAGAGTCTTTCATCTGCTGTCCATTTTTGCATTTCAGTGTTATTGCAAACTGTTTTGTAAATGCAGGAATAATAGTATATTTCCTTATTTGTAGTTCAATTGCATAAGGGACCAGTTGTGCACAGTGATAAGCCCTTCTTTTGTCTTCAAATCCAGGTGCCGGCCCACCTAGGCCTGACCATATTTTTTTATTAAGGAAATCTAACACCATACACATTCTGTGCATGATGTCATTGCACATGTAAAAATCATTTTGTGTTCCACTCAGTATCCATATATTATGGTAAATTGTTTTCTGCCCAATGCTAATTTTTAGCATGCATCTGCCTGCAATTCGGTTTTCAAAGTCTGGACTGTCCAACCCAGAAACATATTGGTTTTTAATCCTAAATTTCGGGATCTCCTCCCTCTCCATTATTTTTTGCAACAATTTCTCATTAATGTAGCTCCTCTCCTGTTCAAGCGCTAAAGTGGCTTTTATTGTTTTAAAACAGTCATTTATACCAACATGAACCCATGGTTGCTTATCTTCCATGTGTATTTCAGCAAGAGTGGTAATGTGTTTTTCTGAATCTGTTTTAGGAGCAATATTCTGTTTGCATGTCTTCTCTTTTAAATAAAAACGTAAAGTGTGCTCATCTATGGCAGTCTGCCATTTTTTCCTTGGGTCCAAGTATATTTGTACAGGTAGTTTTCCATTGTCGCTCTGCATTTTGTCTTGACACATTAATATAACAGTGACACTAGGTATGCAACTATTCTGGAGATATACCTCCACAGCATCATTTGTTTTGGCAACGTTGTGACATTCATTTATGTGGCTGTTTTGTGATTTTAGTTTCTTAGGTCTCAATGGTTTTTTGGTTAAAGACCACAGCACTCCATTCACCCCATCTATGAGAGGATACAATCTTTTCAGGCAATCTGTCCCCATCAGAAATGGAATTTCACAAATAGATGTGATTAATACCTATTGTTTCATTCTGTGTTTTCCTATTTTTATGTCAACCTCAGTTATACCTATAATGGGCACCTCCTCCCCGTTAATGTTATGCACTGGACCTTGATTTTCCTTCACTGTGATTTGATAATGTGGGGATCTCCCTTCATTGATACTCTTTACCAACTCCTTGGACATAATTGTGGCCTGTGCGCCAGTGTCAATCATTGCAAATGTTTGGCATTTTTCTTCTACAGTGATGGGAGCATAATACCTGTCTTCAACTTCTTCTAACACACATAAGAAGTGTGAATTCTTACTGATTTCGGGGCTCACCTTTCTCAGGCCTTTTTCACTTTTGGCTAAACACATTGGTAAATGGAAATACATTTTTCCCTCCTTTTTGTCCATTTCTGCGCGATAGACTTTATTCATTTCTCCATGTTCAGAGGTTTTTTGGAGTGTGGCCACTGTTCGCGTATCCATCCAGGTATCATCAGGGGCCACATTACAACCATACAACTGAACATGTGTAACAACATCATTCAGCAATCTGTCATTGTTTAATTCTGTGCATTTGTGATCATTTAGTGTGGTACCAGCCCTTTCAGCCTCTTCAAAAATATGTGGCTCAAAGAATTCTTCAGGTGATTGGCCTGTACCCTCCTTTGGAGTATTTCCTTTTTCTGCCTGTGTTTGGTCATTGTTTTGACTGCCCAGGGAAGGAATTATAGCATCCCCATTTACTCCCTGTCTACTGGTATTCCCCATGCATGAGTCATTTTTCTTAAACCTGTCTCTTTGTTCTTTTGGGTTTTCAGGTTTTCTTATTTCATTTGTACAAATCTTCAATGTTTGATTTAGTTCTAGGTTAAATCGTACCTCTCTTTTGGAAGTATTTGCACTTTCTGTTACATGTTCATTTACTGGCATCTTTACTTTTAAATCATTAGACATCTCAGAGTCATTATGCGAAATTACATCAGAGCAATCTGTCTTTTTGGTACTGCAGGTATCATGAGTACTTTTTTCAGAAGAAGCCCCCGGTCATTGCTATGGCCATCAGCCCCCTCCTTTGATGACTGTTTTTGTGCTGTACAAAGCTTCCCTATTTGTTCAGCTAACATTTTCACTTGGGCCTCAAGGCACTGGAACCTTTCCATCTCTCTAGAATCCTCTATCTGTGGCCTAGATCGATACTGATTGCTTTCTCCTTGATTGGATCTATTCTGATACCTCTCAGGTGAGTGATTTGTATTGGGATAGTTTCTGAACTCTTGATTCATTTGTGGAGGGGAGCGGGGTGCACCCATTCTTTGGTTGTAGTCCCCTGGTGGGGAATCATTGTACTGACGTGGAGTATAATTCATGTTCTGTCTCATGTCCTGTCTGTCATGTTGTGGGTACTGGCCCCCTATGTTGATTCCCATTATCAGCAAATCGATCCACATATCGGGGTCTATCTTGATTATCATATATCATGGTGTTGGGATCAAATTTGCTCTGTGTCCCCAATGTCTGGTAGAGACCATCATTTCTTTGGTCTTGATTTTGTCTCTGATTATGGTTCATACCTGACATATCAGGCCGATAGCCTGCCCGGGGCCTATCTCCTAAATACCTAGGACTGATGTAGCTCTCCCTATTACTAGGATCATGTGATTGAAACATTGGTACAGAGTGTGATGACCTTTGTTGATTAACCCTTTGTTCAGGTGCCGAATTATTTTTACCTGGACTTTGAGCAGACTCAAGGGACATCTTGGCTGACCTGATTTCCATCACTGTTGCTGAGGGTTCTTTAGATTTAGGTCTAGTATCTTTCATTTTATCACTTTCTTTACCCTGACAATAGAGTACCTCATATAGCTTTGTGCTTTGATGCACAATCCACTCAAGGGACTTGTCACGATCAAATTCACGAACCAATTGGGATATGATGTATTTCTGTAGCCCATAGAAGTAGGCGGTTTTAAATTCCTTAGAATTGGGGTCAAAAGATACATCAAAGCGAGAAAATGCTCTTTTTAAGTCTTGTAAAAACTGGCGAGGGGATGTATTAGGCCCAGCAGTAAGTGTGTAAGCAACTTTCTTTGCCTCCTGTAATGACTGGAAAGGAGAAAAATGACGCCTAATTTCTTTTTCAAACTTCACCCATGTCATATTCTGCTGTTCATTTAATCCCCTTATGATGCTGGCCGTCGGGGCATCTAAAGTTAAATGAAAATATTGTCTGTACTGTTCCTTAGGTATCTGGAGTGCTTTAAAAATGTCATGAACCGCTTCTAAGTGATCCTCAATGCAGCATTCCTCTCCTTTTTTAAATGGTTTGATCAGAGCTTTAATAGATTTCATTATTTTTATGGGGCTACTTGTTGCAATGCATGGAATTGCACTACTTGGTGACTCAATGCTGGTTCCAGGTGTATGGGATTGGTGGCGGCCCCCAATGGGAGTATCAAATCCCCCAAGGGCGCTGCAACCAAGTTCAGTCACCGGCCCAGTCACTGGAGCACTAGTTCTTTGGGTAGAAATAGAATTCACCTCCACTCCATTGAATGTAGTACCCTGCCGCCTCTCCTGGGAACTGGGAATGCACATCTGCTGTTCTAAATCCTTACATTTTATTTATTACCTCCTGCATGTCGCACATTTGCATTTGTCATTCATTGAATTCTTTGTTTCTCTTGTCTCTTTCTTGAATCATTTTAACCATTTCTTGCTCTGCACCTTGGAGATCACTTTCTTTTTCAAAATGTTCTTTTTGTAAAATCTGCATTTGGAAGGGATTGTGTCCTCCGACGTATTCCCTATCTTAGATATCTCTTTCCAGCTTTGCTGGCCTCGAAAAATTTTTCTCTAGAGGGTGCTGCGCGTCGATGTCCGCCGAGTCGATGTCCCTCGACAGCCGCCGTATCGACGTCAACCCGCATATAAAGGCCGCGCGCAGCGTTCGTTGCTCGGTTCCGTTTTTTCCACGCTTACTCAGTGCCTCGGAATATCGTTACTCAGTTTCGTAGAGAATTTATCCTATTTCCTCGAGATATTTGATCCATACTCGATGGCTTCCTCGTCGGAACCGATGACCCCTCGGTCTGGCTTCAAAAAATGCCAAGACTGTGGGAAAAAGATGTCGCTGACTGACCCTCACAGAGTTTGTCTCTGGTGTTTGGGAGCTGAACACCATTGTTCGGAGTGCGAGGACTGTATGTCCATGACAGCTAAGGCCCTGAAGGAGCGTAGGGGGAAGGTGGAAAAAGGTAAAACTTCAAAAGCTTCTTCTTCCTCGACAAAGTCAAGACATTCGTCTCCTCGTCACCATTCGCGCCTCAGGTCTCGGAGTGGGTCCCATCACTCCTCGAGAGCGAAGCACTCGAAGAGGAGACGTCGAAGATCCCCTTCTTCCTCCTCCTCCTCCTCTTCCTCTGTTTCTCCTAAGAGAATCCCTTGCCCCACGAAACATAGTTCCCGGGCTGAATGGGAGGAATTCCGCAAAAATATGATGAGCGTCTTCGAGAAAGCGGCCTCGACCCCCTCGAAGACTGCCGAGAGCGATGCTCTGGTCGAAAGACCCGAAGGTCAAAAACGCCATGAGTCGCAGTACCCGGCGAAGGAAGCTTCTCGAGCGCGTCACGAACCCTCGAGTAAAGCTATGACCTCGAAACCTTCTTCGAAGGTTCTGTCGACACCGTCGACGAAGGTTCTGTCGACGCCGAGGTCGGTGTCTTGGACGCCGTTGTCAAAGGGACCTTCCACACACGGGTCTGTCGACTCGATGCCATCTTCGACACCGGCGTCGACGCCAGGGAAAGTCACGGTTGCGGCGCACCCAGTGGCTATCCCCAGGTCCGCGATGGCGTCGAGATTGTCGACTTCCTCGAGCAGAATCCCAATTCTATCGAGGTCCTCGAGGCCTCCGCCTTTGTTTTCGATGCCACACTCGAAGCCTTCGGCGTCAACGACATCGACGTTTTCGAGGCCGATTACAACAAGTTTGGCACCCTATGCCTTGGAGAAGGGTTTCACACCCTTTGTGAGTTCAGACCAATTGAGAACTATGTCCTCAATTATGGAAGAAGGAGAACTATCTGACCAAGAAGAGACATTTGATTTGCAGGGACCTGCAACCCCAGTTCAAGAGAAGTTATCCTCAGAAGAACGCAGGTTAAAGGAACTCCATGATTCCTTACATGAGGCAAGTGGGTTAGACACTTCCCCTGAGGTGGAGTTCGCTAGGCCAGACCCGGGAGAGCATGCTGAAACCCCCTATAGAGCCTTAATGGCCAGGATCACAGAATTTATGGGGTGGTCAACACCTTCATAGGCTTTCCAACAAGATGACCTCACGGATATTCTTGATAAAGGTCCACAGGAGAATCCTGTAGTGCCTTTTCATAAAGCTCTTCAAAGGAAAATCATGACGAACTGGGAAACCCCAGATGTCGTCCCGGCAGTAAATAAAAAACTGCCTACTAAATACAGGGTATCTTCTGCAGACCCGGAGTTTTTGTCCAAACACCCATCCCCAGAAAGTCTGGTGGTACAGGCAGCATCTTCTACTGACATCAAGACTGCTTACCCTACCGTCCCACAGGACAGGGATGATAAGAAATATGATGCTATGGCAAAGAAAGTTTTTTCGGTATGTAGCATGGCGTTAAAATCTATTAATGCTACTTGCACCCTTGCTAGATTCAGCCATACATTTTGGGAGTGTGCTTCTACAGCGGCTGACTGCATCCCAGAGGGAGAAGAAAGGGAGGCGTTCCTAAATATCATACAGGACTGTAAAGACGCTATGTGCGAATCCCTCCAGATGGGCATTGATTCGGCTGACAGTATCAGCAGAGCAATGGCGGCAAGTACAACAACCAGGAGATTCGCTTGGTTGAGAAAGTCTGGTTTTGCCCCAGATGTGCAAGCCAGGCTCTTGAACATGCCATTCGATGGCTCTTCTTTGTTTGGGAAAAAGGCGGATGACAGTTTAGAAAAACTGCAAACATCAAAGGCAGCAGCAAAATCTCTAGGTGCTGCAATCCGTCAGACACCTTTTCGTTCCACAGGATCCTCTGCGAGAGGCAAGTCCTTTCGCTTCTACTCCGCATTCGGAAGAGGTAGAGGACGACCGGCTCAAAGGGGACAAAGAAGAACTCCCGAGGTGGACGGTGTAGATATTCAAAAGCCGCAGCAACAGCAGGTGCCTCTTTACCATCGGCATCTGCATCAGCCGCCCCAAAACCACTCTGAGGACTTCCCTCACAAGACACCTGTAGGAGGCAGGTTAACTCAACATCTGGCGGAATGGCAGGCTATCACGTCAGATGCTTGGGCATTGGAAACAGTTGCCCAAGGTTACTGCCTGCCTCTCCTACGCATACCTCAGAGTCATCCACCGGGGATCAGCTCTCAAAAAGCTCCAGATCCGCTCCTCTTGCAGGAAATTTTAGACCTGCTAGAGAAAGGTGCCATAGAACCAGTACCTGTAGCGGAGAGGAACAAGGGCTGGTACTCCCCTTACTTTCTCATTCCAAAGAAAGACGGAGGACTGAGACCCATCTTGGACTTGCGAGAATTGAACAAATTCCTCAGGAAAGACAAATTCAAGATGGTAACTCTTTCTCAGATCCTTCAGGCCCTTCAGTTCCAGGACTGGTTGGTATCTTTGGACCTTCAGGACGCTTATTTGCATGTGCCTATCCATCTCAAACACAGGAAGTACCTGAGGTTCGCAATTGGCAACTCTCATTATCAATTTTGAGTGCTGCCATTTGGGCTGACCTCTGCCCCGACGGTCTTCACCAAGTTAATGTCGGTAGTGGCTGCAAGTCAAAGGAGGGAAGGGATTCACTTCTACCCCTACATGGACGATTGGTTGATCAGGGCTGTATCTTCGGAACAAGCTCAGATCCAGCTAAATCACGTTTGCCAATCCCTTCACAGACTGGGCTTCTCCCTCAATTTAAAGAAGTCACAAATGATACCATCGCAGAGACTCCAGTTCATCGGAGCGATCCTGGACACTTCCCTGGGAAAAGCCTCGCCACCAGATGTGAGGGCTCAAGATATTCTACAGATGGTTACCAAGTTCCAAAATGCCCAACGTCTCCCAGCCTTCGACTTTTTGAGGTTGCTAGGCCTCATGGCATCCTGCATTTTCCTAGTGCCAGAGGCTCGCCTGAGAGTGAGATCCCTCCAGTGGGCACTGAGAACTCAGTGGTCACAATTCTCAGGAAGAATGACAAATCTTCTTCAGGTTCCCGACAGGGTGGCTCGAGACCTTCAGTGGTGGGCCTGTCAGGAGAACATTCTGAAAGGAGAACAGTTTTGGCAACCCTGGCCGGAGATAACAGTAGTCCCGGATGCCTCACTCACGGGGTGTGGAGTCCACACCAACGACTTGACCATCAGCGGTCGTTGGTCTCCATCGGAGTCCAGACTACATATCAACCTGTTAGAGCTGAGGGCCATCAGACTTGCGCTGAAGGCGTTCCTGCCATCTGTACAAGGGAAGAATGTCCTGATAATGACAGACAACACAGTGGCCATGCATTACCTCAACAAAAGAGGAGGCGTAGGATCACTACCTCTGTGCAGAGAGGCGATGCAGCTCTGGTTTTGGGCAATCCAAGAAGGAATCTCTCTATCGGCAGTTCACCTAGCCGGAGAGAAGAACTCGACAGCGGACGCTCTGAGCAGGCAGAGCACAGTCTCCCACGAGTGGGAACTAGCTCAGGAAGTCCTTCAAGAGATCTTTGCCCTTTGGGGAACCCCTCAGGTGGATCTGTTCGCCACCAGTGTCAACAGGAAGTGTGATCTGTTCTGTTCAAGGGAATTTCCCCCCAGAGGCGCTCTGGGAGACGCGTTCATAGTGGACTGGGAGTTTCCACTTCTGTACGCGTTCCCACCGGTCCCTGACATTCCTCAAATGATCAGGAGGTTGAGAAGATTCCGGAAAACCATGATCCTAATTGCCCCGGATTGGGCCAGGAGAACGTACCCGGACCTTCTAGACTTGTCCATCTTCCCTCCATTTCGACTTCCATTCAGAGAGAATCTACTCTCACAGAAGGGAGGTCAGGTTCTCCATCCAGACATCAAAACCCTCAACCTTCACGCTTGGCTTCTGAAAGGCTGAGGTACAAGGATTGGGACCTCCCTGATGATGTTATGGAGGTGTTGCTTTCGGCAAGGAGGCCAGCAACAAAGTCTTTATACCGCTGCAGTTGGAACAGATTTTGCAGCTGGTGTAGAGAAAAGAATATCGACCCCTTTTCATGTGGTACACCAATGGTTTTGTCCTTCCTACTCTGTTTAGCGAATTCAGGCCTTCAAGTTGGCACCATTAAGAGCTATCGCGCAGCGCTATCAATCTTTAAGCGCACTGCGGAAGAACCATCCTATTTCAAATTACCCTTGGTAATACAGTTTCTAAGGGGGTTAACTCCCCCAAGACCATTCCAGGTTCCCCTATGGGATTTAAACTTAGTCCTAACTTTCCTGATGGGCACACCTTTCGAACCACTCCATTCTTGTTCGTTAAGATTTCTTACCCTTAAAACTGTTTTATTAATGGCACTTACATCTGCTAGAAGGGTGAGTGAGTTACAAGCTCTTTCTTGTAAACCCCCTCATACAATCTTTCATAAAGACAAAGTTGTTCTGCAAGTGAAGCCTAATTTCCTCCCAAAGGTGGTTTCTGAATTCCATATCACTCAGAAGATTACCCTCCCATCTTTCTATCCTCCTCCTCATCCGGGGAAAGAGGAAGAGAGGTTACACAGGCTGGACCCAAGAAGGGCTTTAAGTTTTTACATCAGTAGACTGGCTAGGATAAGACAATCAGACCAGCTGTTTGTAGGCTACGCAGGTCACATGCTGGGGTTACCGATAACTAAGCAGACCATTTCCAGATGGATCATTCTAGCCATTTTGGAATGTTATAAACTGGCAGGAAAAGAGCCCCCTCAAAATCTTAGGGCTCATTCGACCAGAGGTATCGCAGCTTCATCGGCCCTCAAAAGAGGAGTGCCGGTTAGAGACATATGTGCGGCTGCTCATCCAGTCAAGAGACTAGCTTTGGAAGGGCAGTATTGCACTCTATTCATCAATACAAGGAAGCATGAAGTCAGTACTCCCACCTCCAATAACAGAATACTGGTATGGGAGCCTATCTAAGATAAGGAATACGTCGGAGGACACAATCCCTTCGAAGAACAAGTTACTTCTTACCTTGTAACTGTGATGCTGGAAATGCATCAGAGGGACAGAGCCTCTGAATCCTTGTCCCTTACTGCTTTTTATCGTGTGTTCTGTCATGTTTTCTGCCCAGGAGTCCATGTGGGACTCCTGGCAGTGCAGCTCTCTCTTTTGGTTTGGTGAACAGACCCATGGGATACCCTTATGGCACCCCTGGGTAGGGGTTCAACCCTGTGCCCCTAGTGTATGTTTTTGGGCACCTGTGGGTGGCCCACAGAGCAGGGTATGGGCTGGTGGCAGCTCCATGCTGAATTTGACAGGTGCTCTGGGTGTCCTCCATTTTGGGATACCCAGGCCCTGCCATTGGAATCAGTTGATTCCTAATAGGAAACAAGATGGCCCCTGTGGCCTCTCGCTTTCTATTGCCCGTTACCTTGTTTTCCCAAAGTCCTGGGAAGCCCTGCCTCTGTCCCTTCCCCCTGACTGGCTGTTGGGTGGAAGTTCCATATATGGTGTTGTTGTGAAAGCCCAGCTAGACTGACTGGAGCCTTCCCAGTGACTGTATGTTGTGGGTACCTCCTGTGGGTGGGACCTGGGTGAATGGAGTGTGTGACCAATATACACTCCTTGTTGTGGTTGTCTGGTTTCTGGCATGAGAGACAAAGACTGAGACAGCCCTGCCCGAAACTGGCCTGAATGCAGTGTGTAGTGTTGAATGGCTGGGTACTTGTCCCAATCCACATTCCTTGTTGTGAGTGTCTGAAAGGGAGGAGTGTGGCCTGAATGCACTGTGTGCCTGATTGGCTGACTGACTGCATGAATGCCCCTCTGTATGATTGGCTGCTGAGTGTATGCCAGCAGTGTGGATGAGAGACAGAATAGTATATCTGGGGACCTCTCACCACTGGTAATTGTTCAGGAACGTTCAGGAACGTTCAGAAGCGTTCAGAAGCTGAGCCTCCACTCAAGAGTAACTGGAATTGCTGATCCTCGACGTCCAGCTGGAAGAAGAAGACTTGCTGTTGCATTTGCTTCGACAGATCTGAAGGTTGCCGAATTCGTCGAGGACTGACCCGAGAGAGGACCTGGTAAGGCGCCCTCTTCCCGTGCTCCGAGGGACCATCGAGCACCGCTCCATCTTCGCCGAAGCGCCCTGGAAGACAGACCCTCGAAAGGCTGCCGACCCGAGACGGGACTGCCGAGGAGATCGAAGTGAAGCACCCGGACATCAACGCCGTCGAAGTCCATTGCCGTCGACCAGGGTTTGCAGGTTTGTGTAACCGCTGGAGGCCCGTCGAAGTTGTGTTGCCCAGCCATGGGAACCACTTGACGCCGTGCCGCCGACGACCGGAGCCATCCGCTCCTTGCCTAAGAACATTTGAATCGAAGGACTCCCTCGTCCGCACCGTCGACCGCTTTATCCTGCCGGAGAAAGTCAAGGACGACCAACGCGCCGAGGAGAAACCTGCCGGTGGGTTTCCCGCCACCCGAAGACCCCAAAGACTCGAACGACTCGACGCCCTTGCTGGGCCTCCGTCTCCACAATCTTTGCGGTCCAGAACTATTGTCACCGAGGTGCCCCGCACGCCTCTGCCTTGCAGGACGCCGACGCTCCGACGAGCACCGCTCGGACGAAGCTGCCGCCTCATCGACGCCGTTCTACCCTGTTTGTCGACGGACGTTCGACGCCCCGTGTCTCCCGCTTGAAAGGGGGTCGCTCAAGAAGGATCTGTCGACGCCTCTTTGGGGGGTAAAAACATTATAGGAGGGAATAAGACTTGCAGAACAATATATGGAGTGGGCTTGTGCTATATCTTTATTTTACAGGTTGCCCATGTGGGGGGATCTCCACACACAACTGTGTTTAGTGGTAAGGGCCAGTATTCTGCCTATTGTTCAACCACCTTATTCTCTCTCTTCTCTCTATTGCTGGTTTCACTCTATTGATCTGTGTGACATGATTACAGTATTGTTGATGCACTTTTCATGAGATCTAATACAAAGGGTGGTACCACTTTAGAACTGTATATATTTGCCATTGTTGATTTTCCTAAGTACAAAGTGAGTTATTATGATAAGTGTACATAACCTTGAATATTGATTATATAAAGACTGTGTTCTAACCAATACAGTGTGTGGACATTCCTTTGTGGGGGCTTGGGGACTACACTGTACTTAAGAACCAGCCTGCATCACCTCCTGAGAAGCTAGGCCTTGATTGCTCGTCCATTGCTACCGTAATAGAGAATCTTGGCTGGGGTCTTCTGTGCCTCTCCTCTACCATATAGAGAGCAGAAGTACAGACACCCCCTACCGGTCTTTACAGTAACGTTCTTTCGATGGGATGTTCCTCCGACGTATTCCTTATTGACCCTCCCATCCATCCCTGCAGTACTACTTCCCTTGTTGTTGCAGCTTACGCTCCTTCAGGGTGATTAGTCTAGTCCAGAAAGAATCATTGTGGGCTACAAAATGGAACTGAGCAACGGACGCTGCGCGCGGCCTTTATAGGCGGGATGACGTCGACGTCGATACGGCGGCTGTCGAGGGACATCGACTCGGCGAACATCGACGCGCAGCGCCCTCTAGAGAAAAATTTTCCAAGGCCAGCAAAGCTGGAAGGAGATATCTAAGATAAGGAATACGTCGGAGGAACATCCCATCGAAAGAACGTTACAAGGTAAGAAGTAACTTGTTCTTCTGAAACAATCTCATCTTCATCCTGTCTAATGTGGTCCACTAAGGCTTTTAAGTGTACCAATTCTTGCTCACTGTCTTCAAACTGTTTCTTGCTTTTGGACAACTGAATATCAAAATCTCTGCATTTTAATTGCATGTCTTTCTGACATCCTTCTAATTCTGTTTGTAACATCTCCTCTTTTTTGCTTGCCCCATCTAAGTCAGTCTTTAACCTGTTAATTAGCTGGGTATCATTTTCTTGCATTCGCAAGGACCTATTCAAAATAAACCATATTTTGGCGCATAGCCGTATTAAACAGTCTTTCTCTGCACTTTTATCGGCTGCATTCAATAACCTTGTAAGGCAAACCTGATTTATGCTGCCTTCTGCAAAAATATTGTCTAGTTTTTCTTTCTGCACCTCACCCTGAATGCGGTCATGCCATTCTGAGGTACTGTTTGATGACCACGTCCCATGTGCAAACAACTTTGCCTCTAAATATTGCACTAGGTCTGAGAATGTGGTTTCCCTTTGTGACATTCTGAAATTCGTTTTTGGTGACAAACTGTTATTATGAAATGGGTTCCCTTTAATGTACAGATGGCAGTGTGAGACACACTTGCCACGCCCAGTAGGTGCTCTGTGATCACTTTGACGGCCTGCAACGCACCATAAATATGTTGGGTATTTTGTATAGATTTGGTGCCCAACGGTATTTTCTTACCGCCAAAATGAAAATAATTCAGTAATAATCACTCTTTGCATTCAGATTAGATTTGGTATATAGTACTACAGTATACATACATTATTTCAGCACACAGATACATTTAGTGGTATACATTATATTGGTAGGCGTTATTGGTGGTATTTCTGGTGAGCATAATTCCTTTGTTTTATATGTGGCCCCAATATCCAGAACCCCTTATTTTTGTTTAGTTTGTTCGTGTGATCACTAGAGAGGCCTCAGGCTTACATTTCAGGAACACCACATTTTCATTTAGAGTGCCACCATGGGCTGTTCTCACTGACTTAACTACGACAGCGAGCTAACATGTGGTATTCATCACCAATTTATCTACATTAGTGAACTATATCCAGGGCCTCTCTTTCTGCTGACTCATGTACCTCCAGCAGCATTCTATTTCATTATGTTATTATGTTCCGTTCAGAAAACACACACACTTATATACTGAATGGAATCGTGCACACAGCTACCGCCAAGTCTTATTTTTAACTACCTTAAAAATGACAATTGAACTGTCTAAACATCTTCCCATATTATCAGTGCTATAATTGTAGATGCACAAAGAAAAGAGAAAAATAAAACACACCACCCGTCTGCTATCAGATATTTTTGTCTATTATAAAAAATTGCATTTCAACACGATCTTACTCTTTTTACAGAAATAAATCGAAATTGCACAGTAACATTATCTGTAACAAAATGAGAAGAGAGCGGCGAAAACATATTCATTTTGCAACATTAAACATGTTGATAAAACACTGGAATTCCCTCTTCTACTCTGACTGAATAGTTTCGCACACATACACACTGTCCCCGCACTCTGCAATATAATTACCAAGCCTGTCCAGCATGTGAAATTCTTCGGCTGGTCGCCTTCTGGAAGTGGCTCAATGGTCCCTCTTAAATCACCCCAGCAAGGACGAGCATCTGCCGTCACTCAAACCGGGTCTTATTGACTGGAATTCCCAGTCTCTGCAGCAGTGCACTGGGATCTGCTTTTTCAATCGTGAAACGCCCCAGCCACCAGCCCGGTCTTTCTCCGAGATGTGTAAAAATGTCTTCTAACTCTCTTCTTCCCCGAGATTCTACAGAAAAACTCTTGTTACCTCCCTTAATGTGACGTGCATCCAATAAAAATCCATCATGTCCTATGCTCCTACTTTCAACAATGGCTTGGCTTATACAGTTGCAACTGTAACAAAACTGATTTCCCGCTTATTCGAGTCTTTGCTTCCTGCAAATACTGTGGACAGAGCACAGATAGAAGCAAAGAGACAAAAATCTGGATGCACGTTTAAAATGACTTTCAGAGCCTGTCTTTTCCATCTCATTTTGCACTGGAGAACACATTATATTATTAATGAGTTAGAATCATGTTAGTATTGTTAATGAGGTTAGTTCACACTGGCAACACATGCCTTGCTGTACCGCATTATAGCAATGCACCAAACCCATGCAGTGGTGCTGCATGAAAAAATGCTAAATAATCTTACAGGTCCGAAGAAAGAAAGGTAAACTGGCTGTGCCCACCAGTCAGGGGAAGAAGCCTCTCCAGCCGGGAGATCTTCTCTGTCGTCGGGAAGTGGTGAGTCAGTTCTGCAGGGCTCCACCGGTGGTGTCGTCGTGGTAGTTCGGCTCAGCTTCTCCCTCGTCGGATTCTCAGGTCCTGTGGCGACTTCTGAAGTTCCAGTCCCCAAAGCCCTGCTTTTATGCAGAAAACCCCCATTCACTCAGCCTAGCTGTCACTCAAACATGCTAAGTGGTGAGCCGGCCGGCTCACCACTTGGGGCCAATCACACAAGAGTGCGACCTGAGTTACCAGGGTAACTCGGTCCAGGGTGCCTAAACCCCCTCTCACACCCCATGTGGTACCCAGACAGAGTGGCACCACTTTTGGAGGCTTCTGTGGAGAAGCCCACCAAAAAAGTGGAACAAAGGGCTCGACTTGGGTTGGAGTCACAGAAGAGAACACAAACGCCATTTTAGAATCGAGTCTTGGCAAAAAATACCAACCGGAGAATTAATATTAATTAAATAAACTGACGGTATGTTCGAGGCTATGAGAATTAAATAATTAAAGTTGGTAGCCTCGAACAATGGGAAAATCCCATAGGAGAATATTTGCGGTAGAATATAAAAAGTAGTTTCCACTGCCACCAGCCAAAACTCGATCAGGGGGGACGGAGACGTGCCCCCTCGACTAACAGACCCCGGGGCAATCGAATTGCCCCGACCAGTACGTCCACAATATGATGGTTTGTACTGGTTTCTGTTAATAATTTGGGACTAGTAAAGCCAATGGTGACTTTACATGCCCTGGGAGACAGTAGTCAGTCCCAGGGTATGGAGTCTATGGTGGGGTGTCACTATGACACCCCTGTGTTACTGCACGGAGGGTGCTTTGTAACACACATAGGAAAAAACACATGAGACCTTATGGAGTAAAGGACCCCATAGCCCATAAAACACATTACCAGTCAAAGGAATATCATTGATCATGTCCAAGAGTGGGAGAAAAAGAGTCCCACTCTTGGAAGGAGGAAAAAAAAACAAACTCTAGAAATCCAGCAAAGCTCCTGGGGGACTCGCTAGGTTAGGAAATTCAGCCTAAAGAGAGAATTTTCCCTAACAGTATACCTTGGTTACGTCTTCATAATCCGGACATTGACTCGACAAACACTCTTCACTTCACACTACTGTACAGTGCATTGTCAACCTCACGGAAAGGACAAGACTATACCTGTCAAATTTGCGTCTAGGCAACCATCGGTTTGGGAAGACTTCCTCCTGTGATAAACAGAGTTGACTATTGTTTTTGGGGGACAAACTGGTGGTTCCCACACTTTCTCTCCAGAGACAGCTTATGGCTTGGGGTCATGATTCCAAGGTCCCCAGACATAGAGGTCATCTGACAACTAGAGATTTCCTTTTCTGGTTTGTTTGGTGGCCAACGGCCACAGATGATATCAAGGAATATGTCGGAGTCTGTCCCATTATTGTATAGGTAAAGAACAATACCTCAAAACCTTTTGGTTTGTTAGCACAAGAGGACACACCCAAGCATCCCTGGAGTCATTTATCTACCGACTATGTGGTTGATTTACATCGCTCACAAGGTTGTACTCCAATCATAGTCACAATTGACTCACTTAATAAGCTAGCTTACTTTTCACTTGTACTTGGACTGCCTACCGCTCCTGAGATGGCTAAGGTGTTCTTCCAGGACATTTTCCATATACATGGGCTTCCACTGCGATTACTTCTGACCGAGGTTCCCAGTATACTTAGAACTTTTGGAAGTCCTATGTTCCCTCCTCAGTATTCAGTGGTTCCTTACGTCTGAATACCATCCACAGACCAATGGCCAAACCGAAAGATTGAACCAGACCATGGAACAGTATTTGCATTGTTTCAGGAACGCCAGAGAAGATAATTGAGTGGAGCTCTTTACCTAGTGCAGAATTCTGCTACAATAACACTCTTCATACCTCTATAAGGATGAGTCCTTTTTTTGCACATACGTGTATCATTTCAGATCTCTTACTTGTGGTCCCTTTCTTCCTTCTTGTCTGCCGTCCATAGAAGCCCTTTTGGAGAACCTTAGTCAAACCCATGCTTTAGCTGCCACGAATTTGGAGAAAAGTAAACAAAGAAATAAGCAAAAAGCAGATAGACTTTGCCATCCTGTACCTGCATAGAACAAGGGCACTCTGGTGTGGTTATCCACCAAATACCTTCCAAGATGGGTTCGGCCAAGTTGTCACCAAAATACATAGGTCCTTATAGTATTGATGAAAAGATCAATCCAGTGGCCTTTAAGTTACTTCTGCCCAAACATCTGCATAGACTACACCTTGTTTTTCATGCTTCCTTGCTGCAAACTTACTATCCAAAAGAGTTTATCGGCTCCGACACAACCTTCTGATGACTCCGATGTCTATGAAGTATCCAGAATAGTCGGTTCTAGGTACCACAAGGGTACTCTGCAGTATCTTGTACATTGGAGGGGTTATCCGTCACCTAAAGATTCCTGAGAACCGGTTTCTCACATCAAGGCCCCAGTTTTGCTCCACTGGTTCCATCTTTTACACCTGAGTAAACCGAGAATGATGAGGCTAAGAAGGGGACATATGGTCACGACACGCAGCGATTGGAAACTATGGCATGTTTGGAAACCCAGCCATTAACGTGCCGTTACGTTTCTGCCCGCCTTTCAGTTAACCGTCTAGTTCTTCCAACATGGAGGAACACTGCAATATCCAGCTCAGTGTCCCTTGCATTTGCGTTGCAACCCGATTCCTGTTTTGGGTAAGACACTCATGCTACTACTCACTCTGCCTTCTTGACTTTGTCTGCCCTTCCTGCCCTGCCCAACGTCTCCTAGATTCTCTAATTGTCTGCCCTGTGATACCTTTTCCTTGCTCTCACTCCTCCCGCTTTTCCGTTGCTACTTTGTTTCATTGGATATCTGCTTTGCTTGTTCCCGGCTCCACTTTGAGAGTCCTTTCCTTTTGGATCATTCTTTTGAGGGGGTGCTGTTGAGCAGCGAGCTGATGGTCTGACCCAACATCCCTCTGCTCAGACCTGCACAATTAGTTGTTAATATGCCATTTATTTGACTTAATATCAAATATTAGCCAGCGGATTCGCTGATCCGAAGGCAGAAGCTACATATTCCGGCTATCCCGGTTGAAAACAGAGCCGGGAAGACCCTGCTTTGGCTACGTTTGTGGAGAGTAGCGGTAAGGCGGCGCTATCGCGGCTGGGAAAGTGCGTCTATACTGGTGACTGCTGTACCAGTATATGCGCGCTTTGTTCTAGTGATAGAGCCGCTGGCCGACTGCATCAGAGCTCGACATTCTCGGCGAGGAATTCGGTTGAAAGACCAGCCAGAAATAATATAATTGTACGGAGATCATGTGTTGCTGTACATAAGGGACCCGAGCATACATCTGGATCCAATCCTGAGAGATGTGATCCGGGTAGTTGGCTTCTCCGGCTTTACTATCAATTATAGTAAATCTGAAATGTTCCCACTCCCAAATACCACTGGCCATCCGCCGTGTGAGTTTCCACTCCGCTGGTCACCAGAGGGAATTAAATACCTGGGGGTCCAGATATCCAGAACCAAGTCGACACTGCTAGCGGACAACTACTGGGCTGTGGAAAAATAAGCAGAGTCTAAGATCTCCTGATGGCGCCACTCCCCATCACCATGGCAAGCAGGCTATCGCTAGTAAAGGTGATCCTTTTACCTAAACTGCTATATATCTTTGCAAATGTCCCCTTCTGGCCTGGGAAGCAATATTTTGTTAAGCTCCATGGTCTCTGTGCACACTTTCTATGGTACGCTGGGGCTGTGCATAAGAAATAAGCGGATATGACCTTACCCTACGAGAGAGGGGGTTTCACAGCCCCCAACCTCGAGCTTTATTGGATGGCAGTGCAGGCCCAATATGCCTCCTTCTGGTATCTCGATTCCCAGCAGCCGCCCCATGTTAAGCTAGAACAGCCGGTGGTGGGGGACTCCAACCTTAAAACTCTTATATTGAACACAACCTATAAAGGTGACTTTCCCTGTGACCCGACAGCGAACCCGCTACTGGTGTGGCGCCGGATACTACCATTAGTTAATGAGTCACACCCTTCCTACAGATGGCTCCCTATCTGGAGGGTCCCTGGGCTAGAACCTACATACGACACAGCGCTTATACACCATTGGTACGGGTTGGAATATAGGGCACTGGCGGATCTTTTCCCGGATGGGAAGTTCATTACGCCCCAAACATGGGTGGGCGGGCACTCTGGATCTGGTCTGGAAATACTGCAATACTATAAGCTGCGTGCAGCAATACGGTCTATATGTCCATGTTTCCCTGATGAACCCCCTGAAACCCAGGAACTGCAGTACATTGCCAACACCCAGGGCACCCATGGAATAGTCTCCTCCCTGTATAAGATGTTGCTGAATGCCCAGACTTGTCGTCCAAGGTACATGTTGCTTGGTCGAGCGAGCTAGACTTAGATCTTTCTGACGCCCAATGAAAATCTTATGTGCTCCCATACACGCAAAGTCTCTCTCAATTTTAGATTTTGCTGCATACAATACATGCTGCTGAATTGATTGCATTATACCCCGCAAAGACTTAATCGTTTAGCCGGGCAAGTATGGAGTGATTGTCTCATGCGAGTGAGTTCACGTATTCCTCCTCGCACGTTTGGGTACAAGTAAGTGCAGCAAGCCACATTTTGAAGTTGATGGGCGATGGCAGTTTCCAATTTTGTAGTAAACAGCTCTTGGCTACAAAGCAGCCTATATCAAGAAAAGACAACATTCTTTTATTCACAGTGCTGTTCCATACCCTGCGTTATAGCCAAGAGTTGTATACTCCAAAATTGGAAGCCGCCATCGCCCACCAACTTCAAAATGTGGCTTGCTGCACTTATTTGTACCCAAACATGCGAGGAGGAATACGTGTACTCACTCACCCTGCACTCCCGACCCAAGAATGCATGGTCCGAGTTTCACACTTAACCTATCGAACCACTCTGACGAATGAGCTGTAATTAGTCTACTGAATCACGGTTGATATCTTAACTATGCAAATGTGAACACAATGTAATGTCTTATGCCTTACTGTGACTCTGCATTGATTATGTATCTAATATATCTGTCTGGATATCAGGAAATAGTTTAATACCCATGTTCTCTGCTTGTTCTGCCAATAAATAAAAGTAAAAAAAAAAAAAAACATCTATGGATACTTTCATTGCCGAAGGACCCAAGTTTTTTTTTTTGTGCCTTTTGTTTTTTTCCACTTTTGAGGGCTGCACCCAGGGAATCACTCTGCGCAGCTGTATACCTAGACGGACAGAGTGGCTTACTCCAGGGGCAGACCTTACCTCTTCGAGGGTTGGTGTGCTGGGAGGAAGAAGACGCCCATCACACCCAAAGGCTCATCTGAAACTGATTCCGAGACCTCAGGTGAGGAAAGGAACGAAGAGTCTGACAGCTGCCCCTTTATGTGGTGTTCACAGTGCTCATTCTCCTGAAATCAAAAGGCGATTCAGGACTGCCCAAGGGGCAGAAGGAGGAGTCCTGAAGCTGAGGATCCCAAACGTTGAGAAGTCCGTGTTGTGGGAACACCAAAAGAGGCAACGCAGATGATTACTATGTATCGGAGTAGCTGCGTGCATGAAAAGTCATGTATTCGTAGGTCTCCGAATTAAATCCTTTATAACTCTTCAACAAATATAAATACCTTGTATCGGAGTGGCCGCTTGCATGAGAAGACACGTTTTCGAAAGTCTGTGTGTGCTGGGCATGTAACAAAGGCAACTTTCACAATCTTCTAACAAGGAAACTAATGGAATGACACCATTTCTAATTGTAACAAAGATCTTCGAGTGCTGGGCATATTATAAAAGCAACTTGCAAAGACTTAAGACACTCAGATGAAATAAATGAAACCTTTGGCAATTACAACAAACCTCTCTTGAGTGCTGGGCACGTTGTTCAAAGCATTAAACAGCGAGCTATAACAGCAAAGCGAACTGAATGAAGATCTTTTAACACCTATACAATTTCATAACTAAATGAAAGCTGTACTAAATACCTTTTTTTTTAATGCAACTGTCAAGTGAACTTTACAAGCACAATTTCTTTTGAACTTACAAGTGAACTTTAAACAGAAGTTTAACAAATGCAAGAGAATGTAATACAAGTGAACCAATTATGATTTGGGATCCAGAGTGAATGGAACTTTGGAGATGAACTATAATAAATGTTTGAACTACAACTGCCAATTATATTTGTTTACCAAGACCAACCACATCCAGAGGGCGCATATATTCTTATAAATGGGGAACAAATCTTGGGGACAGGAACCCTGAGGTTTAACTTGCTTTTGTGGTCAGAAATGTGTTTTGGAATTTGGGGAAGGGAACATGAGTATTGGTTAACTGAACTTAAGACAATCTTGAGATATCTGTTTGAACTGCTTTATACTTGGGGAAGAGAGCTGAAAGAAAGCTGTGAGCAGGACAGAGCTCCGAACTCTGTGTTGAACACTGTTTCGTTGGTTGCTCACATCCTTATGCATTGTATAGATTAGTGGTATGGGCAGTGTACTTTTTTGGACACAGACATGTTCTTAAATTGAACTTTTGAACTTTGCCTTTCCTTAGGTTTGGTTTGGTAGGGAAATCCCTCCATAGGAAAGGGCAAGATAGGTGTTTTTCCATCCTGACTTTTAAGTTAATACATTTTTCTCCAGCATTGGATCTTTCATAGATGCACATGATGTGAATATTACCCATCGTCAAGCTGGGAATCCTTGGTTACTTTGTGATTCTCCTTGCTATAGGCAAGACAAACCTACATTTTGTAGCCTAACACCCTTGTTATGGGTGCTTTTGGTCCCCACCAATGGGACCTCTAGTAGCCTTAAACTAGATCTTCCTCTTCCCCTCAGATTGTAACCACGCGTTGAGCTGAGGGAGTTCTCTGGTTTTCTACAGATAGTCTAGGTTAAAATCTTGGAGGAAAAAAAAACAATTCTACTTTTCTACAACATCAAGTCTACTGTTTCGAGGTGTGGTCGTTTTATGGGGATGAAGGGCAAAAGAAAACTCCCTTTTCAGCCCTGTGCCACTTGCGGCCTGAAAAACGTATATTAGGGAGATAAAAATGACTGCATATACTGCCTCTACCCCGCCACACCGTTGAAAACTGCATAATCTGTGTACGTCTTAGTTCCAAGACTCTCAAAGATAGAAACAGAAGGCTGATCTGCTGGCTCAATTAGGGGAACTACCCTAAGTACCCCTGCAATGTTGAATCGACCAAAAGCATAGCTGCTACTGTTGGGAAACGACCGCGGTCGAGGAAAAGGGCCAGGTCGGAAGAGCGGCCAGTGAAGATGATCAAGCACAGAATCACCCATGGCTAGGAGCCGTTGACAGCGGGCGAGAGGAGACCATCCTAAGGGGGCCAGAGAGGCCGTTGTCGCCCAGAGAAGGTACGTCATCACCAGGACGGAAGTCTGGGGTAAAAGGCAGCCAGTCGACAAAAAACAGAAGCACAAGTCAAGATCAGTGGGAGAGGGTGATGCCTCGTCAGAGTCCAAAGGAACACTTGAAACCCCTGGGGCTGGTCAAAGCCACCATGGCCGTGGACGTAAGCCCCTCATCGTCGGCTTCTCCAAAGACACTTAAGCACGCGTCAACGAAGTCTGTCGAGGCACAGAAGGCACATAAGCACCCTCCAACCTCAACCACGGGGAAAGAGCAGCTAATGTCACGTAAAGTGAGCCTGTTGACGAAAACTGTGACAGAGCATAGGGCAGCTAGCCCCTCGATGACACCACACAACTACCCTGGTGACACTACTTCACAGGTCCAGTTTGTCGACGACACTCCACAAAAGTCTCGTCCACTCTGCTCCAAATGGCCAGCTCACCTGCAACGCTCCACAAAACTAGCTCGTCCACGACAAACCATAAAACGGACTTGTCGACAAAGAAGCCCATGGGAAAAGACCACGCAAATACAGTCTTGTCGCTCTGGCCTACAATCCGTGCAGTGGGGAAGGAGAAATCTCTGGGTCCCAAAAAACCTCAGAAAGGTGGCTTGTCGCCGGCACCATCGACGACACCCCTGTCGACAGAAGCAATTAGACTGTGGCGAGTCCTCAATTAGTTTACTTAATTTGAGTTGTGTTGTCAGCAAGAGATGATGTCCAAATATTGTGACTGCCCAATATTAATTGTACGTTTTTTGTTCTAGGTTGGATCCAAGTCACGCCAACATAGTAATCTGGAAAGAAAACACTTGCAAATTGTCGATTTGGCCAAAAATGAAGGTTTATTCATTAGTTCTCCTTTGTAATAGATTTGAGGTGACAAGCAACTTTGTTTTCCTTTTATTTTTTTTTTGCTAAAACCTTTTTTCCCCCTTTTTTGTGAAAACCTCAACAGGTGTTTCCCCACTTGGTTCTCAGTGGTTAATCAGGAGGATTAATCTTTGATATTCATTAATTCTATGTCTGAGTTAAGGTAAAAAGAAAAGGGCAACAATAAAATAATATATCAACATTATATTGTGAAAGAAAAAACATTGTTTACATTTTTGATGTACCAAGTTTACTCTAAATTTGCTGAATGTGCCTCTTAATTGTTGCTTACTGCAGTTTAGACTGCTGACAAATTGTAAAACTGACTCACCCTGCTATTGTTTGATTGTCTGTGGGTTTGTTTGATTGTCTGTGGGTTTGCTTGTTTTGATGATTGACCCTGTGGGTAGGGGGATACCTATGTTATAGCACTCAATCTTGGATAATTACAATGTACATAATATCTAGGGATGCAGAGTGGGATATTTTTGGAAAATTACTCCCGATTTGTCTTGAGAGATTGGATACCATTGTCCAAAGGATCTGCTATATTTTCTTGCGTCTGTGTTGTGAAGCGCAAATTCAAAATGGCCACCTATATACGTAGTCACGTGATGACATCATCACATTTATTCTCTCGTGAGGATAGCTCAGAGGCAGCGTGCTCGCCTTGGAAACAAGACGACACAGAGCAACCATGTTTTGATCCATGATTCCGCACTTAGAAACCTCTGGGTATTAAGCACATTATAAATAACCTATCATATCATACAGTGGCCATCTTGGATTGCACTGTAGGTTTTCTTTGCTGTACGAAACCAACTATAGTATGTGCTTGGTTTCGATTATAGATCACAACCTTACACTTAAGTCTTATGGTACTAGCTACTAATTTGGCCATACGATGGAGGCTAAATAATTGAACATTATTTGGCTTTTATCAGGGCACTCTTTCATTTGCTAATTAGATGTACAAAACAAATCCTCAAAATAACTTTTGGACCAGTTACATTTTTTATTTCTTAAATGGTGATTGCATTTTTAAGAAAAGTTACCCAATGTAGCAAGTGTTGTGTTTCAAAATGACATTGCATGATTAGATAGTCTCAAAAGAACCGTGGCTCAAAATGGTATCGTGTATACATTACTTGTTCTTGTGTTAGTGCGTCAATCATTCTTATAGATAGTGGCTCATTTCTGTGTCGCAATTCAAGCCAGAGATACAGTTATCCATAATGTGTATCCATACTGTTAGGCAGAAACCTGTGCAGTTCCCTTGGGGACCACTGCAAAAGGCTTAGGACTACAGGTGTTGGCAGTAAACCCAATTGGTAGCAGTCTGTACCACCCAGATTTACCTGGTAGCTGTGGCTGAGCAGCCAGACTTCTCTCAAGAAGAGTTAGACAGTATATAGAGTATACAAGATAGGTACCAAAATACAGTAGCACAAGCAAACACTGACCAGAGCGTTGGTATAAAAGTATATAATTATTTATTTAAAAACACACTTGTAAAAATACACTGGCACTAATATGTCAAGCAAGTTCAAACACAGTCAATAGAAATATATACACCTCCCTGATAAATTATTCGACATGTCTTAGGAAAAGAACACCACTTATTATCAATACAGGGGTGAGCGCTTAACCAAGATGGCACTCCAATAATTATTTAAAAAGGGCGGGAAAAAGGCAGAATTAGGAAAATACACAATACCAACACTTTAAGAGAACGAGAGCATGTCAGAAAAGGCAGAGTCTACTGAGGAGCAAGAAAGTCATAGGCCAGGTCCACTCTTGGAGAGAGCAAGGCGGAATGTGTCCAAGATCACACAGTTGAATCGTACTTTAAAGAGTCTTTGCAGATAGTTCAAAAAGGGTTGGATCAAGTCAGGAAAAGTTAGTTGGCAGGTCCCAAGTCACCCCAGGATAGAAGGTCAAGGATTTACGGGACACCTTGAATAGTCTGTTGCAAGGGAGACCAGGCGGGACACAGTACCTGAAATGGTGAGAAAGCTCCAGCGGGGGCAGTTGTTCCTGGCAGGGGGTGCAAGTCAGTGCTTCGTCCAGGGGAAGAGGAGATCTCGACGTGGAGGAAAGCTGGAGGTCGTTGCACTGCCAGGGAAGAAACCAGCCGCAGAGTTTCCCAGTTAAAAAGTACTACCCTTTTATTCGCAGTAGTGGTGAAGCGTGGCTATCCGGCCGCCGGGGTGCTTGACACGGGCGATTCGACCACGGGACGATCCAGGAAGGCGAAAAAGAGGGCGAACTGGTTATCCCTACCAGTTCAGAGGAAGAAGACTCTCCGGGATGAAGATCTTCTCTGTTGTTGGGAAGTGGTGAGACGGTTCAGCAGGGCTCCACTGGTGGTGTCGTCGTTGCAGGTCGGCTCAACTTCTCCCTCTTCGGATTCTTTGGTCCTGTCGCAACTTCTGAAGTTCCAATCCCCAAAGCCCTGCTTTTATGCAGAAAACCCCCATTCATCAGTCCTAGCTGTCACTCAAACATGCTAAATGGTGAGCCGGGCGGCTCACCACTGGCCCAATCACACAAGAGTGTGACTTGAGTTGCCGAGGCAACTCAGTCCAGGGTGCCTAAACCCCCCTCCTACACATCCTGTAGACCCAGACACAGTGGCACCACTTTTGGAGGCTTCTGTGCAGAAGCCCGCCAAAAAGTGTAACAAAGGGCTCGACTTGGGTTGGAGTTACAGAGGCGAACACAAACGCCATTTTAAAACCGAGTCCTGGCAAAAAGACCCAACCAGCGAATAAATATTAAATAAATAACCCGGCGGTATCTTTAACATTGCACCAAAAAAAGTGGTGCGTTTAAAATGAATGGGAAAATCCCATAGGAAATATTCTGGTGGAATATTTTGCGTGGTAACCACTGCCACCAGCCAGAAACTCGACGAGGGGGGACTGCACAGTGCCCCCTCGAAAAACAGACCCAGAGGCAATCTAATTACCCCTATCAGTACTTCCACAATATGATGGTTTGTACTGGTTCTGTTCACAATTTAAGACTAGTAAAGTCAATGGTGACTTTACATGCCCTGAGAGACGGTAGTCAGTCCCAGGGTATGGAGTCTATGTTTTGGGGTCACTATGACACCCCTGTGTTACTGCACTGAGGGTGCCGTGTAACACACTTACCAAAAATACATGAGACCCTATGGAGTAAAAGATCCCATAGCCCATAAAACACATTACAAAGTCAAAGGATAAGAGTGGGAGAGAAAGAGTCTCACTCTTAGCAGAAGAAAAAAATAAACCCCAAAAATTCAGCAAAGCTGCTGGGGGACTCACTAGGTTTGGGAAATTAGCGTTAACAGAGAATTCTCACTAACACTCGTCCCCCCAGAGTAAGGGACAGGAGGATTTAATCCACTCCTGGATGAATCTCATACCTCTAGTCGATGACATACATCCTAGAGAGACCATCAGCATGTTGGTGGTGACACCCTGACCTGTGCTCAATGGTGAAATCAAACCCTTGAAGGCAGATTGACCATCTCAATAGTTTTGGATTTTCCCCCTTCATTTGCATCAACCATCTCAAGGGTTGGTGGTCAGTCTGAATGACAAAAGTAGAACCATACAAGTATGGCCTAAACTTCTTCAGTGCCCACACAATAGCAAAACATTCTCTTTCAATTGTTGCCCACCTTGTCTCAGGATCCTTCAGCTTTCTGCTGATGAAGCAAATGGGGTGCTCCCTACCTTTCTCATCCAGTTGGCTAAGGACTGCATCTATACCTACATTAGAAGCATCTGTTTGCACAATGAAAGTTTGGTGATAATCAGGAGCTCTCAATACTGGTGCTTGGCAAAAAGCTTTCTTCACGTTTTCAAAGGCCTGACTGCACTCCTCATTCCATTTGACCTTCTTAGGGAATTTTGGAGAGGAGATTACATTCAGTGGAGAACCTATGGTCCCATAGTTCTCTATGAAATTCCTGTAATACCCAGTGAGGCCTAGGAAGGCTTTCACCTGGGTTTGAGTAATAGGTGTTGTCCAATTTTGCACAGCTTCAATCTTACTGAGCAAAGGCCTTATTTCTCCACCTCCTACCTCATGCCCAAGGTAGACCACCTTACTCTGACCAATCTGGCATTTACTTGCCTTTATGGTCAGATTGGCCTGTCCAAGAGCCTGCAAATATGTCCTAGGTGGTTAACATGCTCTTCCCAGGATTGGCTGAATACTGCAATGTCATCCAAGTATGCCATGCAGAAGTCCTCCATCCCAGCCAGAACCTGATTTACCATCCTTTGGAATGTTGCAGGTGCATTTGTCAGTCCAAAAGGCATAACCTTAAATTGGTATAAGCCAACTGGGGTAGAAAATGCAGTTTTCTCCTTGGCATGGTCTGTCAGGGGTATTTGCCAATAGCCTGACGTAAGGTCAAATGTGCTGAGGAACTTGGCTGAACCAAGACTATCCACCAACTCATCTGTCCTTGGCAAAGGGTGGGCATCAGTCTTGGTGACTGCATTAAGAGCTCTATAATCCACACAGAATCTCAATTCTTTGGATCCTGCCTTTGGTACTAACACAACTGGGCTAGACCATGGACTAGTAGAGGGCTCTATTACCCCGAGATCAAGCATCTTCTTGACCTCCCCTTTGATGTGGGTCCTTACATTCTCTGACATTCTATATCCTCTGCTTTTGACTGGCAGACAGTCACCAGTGAGTATATCATGCTGGCCCCAAGGGGTCAAGCCTGGTGAAAGTGAGAACAGGTAGGCAAACTGATTTAGCATAGATTTGCACTCCTCTTGTTGCTCAGGTGTCAGATTTGAAGAGAGATTTACTCCTTCAATCTTTTCATCCAAGGGTAAGCCTCTGAGGAGATCAGGGAGAGATTCACTCTCTTCTTCCTCTTCTGTTGAAGCTAGAAGCAAGGCTCCTACTTCAGGCCTGGAGACATACGCCTTTAGTCAGTTGGTGTGGAAGACTCTGGGAGCCTCCTTGGGATTGCCCAAGTCCACCAGATAGTTCACCTCTCCAAGTTTACCCACAACCTTGAAGGGTCCCATCCACTTATCTTGCAAGGCCCTCTGGATCATAACTAGAACTAGCTGGTCTTGAGTGAACTCAACCATGTTAGCCTTTTGATCATGCCAAAGCTTGACCAAAGCTTGCCCAGCTTTCAGGTTATCAATAGCTTCTGCCATCATGTGCGACATTCTCCTCTGGAGACCTATCACATAGTCAGTCACTCTGACTGGCTTGGGGGAATGAGCACTTTCAAACCCCTCCTTAATCAGGGCCAATGGACCTCTGACTGGATGGCCGTAAAGAAGTTCAAAGGGAGAATAACCTACTCCCTCCTGAGGGACTTCTCTATAAGCAAAGAGAAGGCATGGCAGTAGAAAGTCCCACTTTCTTTTAAGGGGATCTTCTAAAGCACCTATCATGATCTTCATGGTTCTGTTGAACCTTTCTACCAACCCGTTTGTCTCAGGATGGTATGCGGTAGAGAACTTGTAAGTAACTCCACAGGTTTTCCACATGGCTTTCATGTAGTGGGACATAACATTTGACCCCCTGTCAGAGATTACTTCCTTAGGAAACCCAACCCTGGTAAAAATACCAAGGAGGGCCTTAGCCACAGCCTGAGCTGTAACAGTCCTCATAGGAATTGCCTCAGGGTATCTAGTAGCATGGTCTACTACAACAAGGATAAACCTGTTGCCTGAGGAGGTCGGAGGATCAAGGGGACCAACAATGTCAATCCCTACCCTCTCAAATGGGACTCCCACAACTGGGAGAGGCACTAAAGGTGCCACATTCTTAGAACCAACCTTACCAGAAGTTTGGCAGATGTGGCAGCTCTTGCAAAACGGATCTACCTCAGCCCCCATCTTTGGCCAATAAAAGTAGAGTGACAGCCTTTCCTTGGTCTTCTTGAAACTCAAGTGACCAGCCAAAGGAATCTCATGGGCCAGTTGCAAGAACTGTTGTCTGTTTTCTTGAGGTACTACAAGCCGCTTGTAGTCTCCAGGTGCAGACTCAGTCGGTTCACTGTAGAAGAGGCCAACTTCCCAGTGCAACCTATCCTTCCCAGGCTCTTGCCCATCAGCCTGAGAAGCTGCCTGTTGGCGAAGTCCTTCCAGAGTTGGACATTCTCTCTGTCCCTTACTGAAGTCTGCCCTGTTCGGTCCACCTTCTACCAGTAAAGACTGCAGCTCAGGATCCAGATCTCCAATGAGTTCTTGGCCTTCCACTAGCTCCTCTTCGGAGTCTAGCTCAACCATACAGGGTTGTACCTCCCTCTCAGCCTCAGCTGGAGGTGGAGTTACAGGTGTAACTTTGGACAACCTCAGGGAAGTCCTTGTTGGAAGCACTGGAGTGCTTGCTGCTGGCTGTTTCCTAGAAGTCTTGGGTTTCCCCTTTGCTCTTGTTGTTCAGCGATAGCAAGTTGTAACTCCAGTGGAGTAGGAGTGATATCCTTCTTCATCATCTCCTTGGGAGTACCTCTCATGGTTCTCTTCCTTGCAGGTCTGGTGAGCTCCTGTAACCTTTTACTAGGAGGCCTGGGGGTATGTGACACTACTCCAAGAGTCTGCAGGTCATTTCCCCACAGAACCCTTCCTGGTACCTCACTTTGTATGCTGACGGGTATCTTCACAGTCATGTCATTACACTGGATGAGAACTGGTAACTGGGGAAGCATCTGCACAGGCCCCGCAGCTAACTTGGTGAGGCGTTTGGGTGCCTTAGCAACATCCTCTGCCTGAAAAAATGATTTATCCACCACAGTTATGCTGGCCCCAGTGTCCCTAATGGCAGGAGTCTCCTGACCATTCACCTGGACACTGTCCTTATAATACTCTTTAGTATTATCTGCCATAGAATTATATACATCTAAATTTTGTTGTTCCCACAACCCCAGAGCCACTAAGGAAACACTAGCTGAGACTCCAATGGGTTCATCAGCTAGTAACAGAAAGTTTCCACTGGCCATCTGTACTTCCTCCTCTGGAGAGAAGGATAAGGAGACAGTGTGGACCCCTGAAGGTTTACCCTTGCATCTGGGATCCCCTTTCACATGGTCAAGTGAGCTACAAACATAGCATTTTCCAAATGCTTTCTGGAATGGTGGCTTGCTCTGGCCTCCTTCTGGTTTGGCACCAGAAGGTACACTAGCCTGATTCGGTTTCCCTTGTGGCTTACCCTTATTGTTTTGTTTGGGGCCCTCTTTGGGATTGGAATTATTAGAATCCTCTTTGGAGTCCTTTTTAGGCTGTTTCCCCTCATCCTTTTTCTGAGTTACCCCAGAGTCCTTGTGAGTAGCCCTGTTGGCAACCCACAAGTCAGCAGCCTTAGCTAGTTTTCTGGAATCTAATTCCTTTGAATCAGCCAAGTGCTGTCTGAGCTCAGGAGAGCAGGCATCATAAATTGACTCCAACATCACAAGATTCTTCATTCCCTCATAAGTGTTCACCTTGTAACCCTTAATCCATCCCTCTAAGTTCTTCAAACTTTCACTCACCCAGGTAGCTCAAGGGGTACCATCATACTTTTTGAGGGTCCTAAACCTCTTAAGGTACTGGGAAGGGGTCTTCCCAAATCTAGCTTCACACATTCATAATCCTTCTTATCCTCCTCCCCCAACTCCATTACCACATCAGTTGCAACAGGGGGGAGCCTAGAGAACAACCAGGAAAGTAACTCATTTCCTGTGATGTTCTGGAGCCCATGATTATACTCAAACAAACTCAACCAATCCAACACATCCAACTTAGGCTCATACATACCCACAAGCTCTTTAGGCATCCGGGCTTTTTTGGGACTGGAACTCCTAGAGGATCCGGAGAGAGAAGCATTTTCAACAGACAATTTCTTCATCTCTAACTCATGCTTGAGCTCCATTTCCCTGAGCCTTAGTTCTTGATTCAGTTATTGGTGTCTTTGTTCTGCTTGAGTATTAAGTTTCTTAAACTCCAATTCAAGTTTCATTTTCCCTAGTTCCAGATATTGAGGACTAAGTGTGTGACCTGGCAAAGGTCAGTAGGTACAGCTGGCAGAGCAGGTAGAGGCCTACGAGGGAAAGCTACATCATCCTCACCCTCCTCTTCTGGTTCTGACTCCAGATTATCAATACTATGATCAATATCATTACTTTTATCTACATTTGCTGGAACGGTAGGTTCCTCTGAACCACCATCCAGACTTTGGTTTGCTAACAACCTTTCTATTAGCTCCATTTTCTTGCCTTTAGTCAGGAGATTCTTATGCTTACAGAGAACTCTCAAACAATCAGCAGTTTTTGTAGCAAGGGACTCTTGACTATAACTTTCCATAGCTGACAGGTTAGAAAATTAACTGTTTAGTGCTAAGCTTTGTGGTTAGTTGCACTGAGGTATCTATAAGCACACTAAAATGTATACTCAATACAAATCCCACTACTGTACACCAGTGTTAGGCAGACACCTGTGCAGTTCCCTTAGGGCCCATTGCAAAAGGCTTAGGACTACAGGTGTTGGCAGTAAACCCAATTGGTAGCAGTCTGTACCACCCAGATTTACCCGGTAGCTGTGGCTGAGCAGCCAGACTTCTCTCAAGAAGAGTTAGACAGTATATAGAGTATACAAGATAGGTACCAAAATACAGTAGCACAAGCAAACACTGATCAGAGCTTGGGTATAAAAGTATATAATTATTTATTTAAAAACACACTTTGTAATATACACTAACACTAATATGGCAAGCAAGTTCAAACAGTCACTATTAATATATATACATCCCTGATTGCTTATTGAACAAGTCTTAGTTAAAACACCACTTATTTTCAGACAGAGGTGAGCGCTTAACCTTAGATGGCACTCCAATGAGTTAATTAAAAAGGGAGGGGAAAAGGCAGAATTAGGAAAATACACAATACCAACACTTTAAGAGAACCAGAGCATGTCAGAAAAGGCAGAGTCTACTGAGGAGCAAGAAAGTCATAGGCGAGGCCCACTCTTGGAGAGAGCAAGGCGGAATGTGTCCAAGATCACACAGTTGAATAGTACTTTAAAGAGTCTTTGCAGATAGTTCAAAAAGGGTTGGATCAAGTCAGGAAAAGTTAGTTGGCAGGTCCCAAGTCACCCTAGGATAGAAGGTCAAGGATTTACGGGACACCTTGAACAGTCTGTTGCAAGGGAGACCAGGCGGGACACAGTACCTGAAATGGTGAGAAAGCTCCAGCAGGGGCAGTTGTTCCTGGCAGCAGGTGCAAGTCGGTGCTTCGTCCAGGGGAAGAGGAGATCTCGACGTGGAGGAAAGCTGGAGGTCGTTGCACTGCCAGGGAAGAAACCAGCCGCAGAATTTCCCGGTTAAAAGGTACTACCCTTTTATTCACGGTAGTGGTGAAGCTTGGCTATCCGGCCGCCGGGGTGCTCGGCACGGGCGATTCGACCACGGGACGATCCAGGAAGGTGAAAAAGAGGGCGAACTGGTTATCCCCACCAGTTCAGAGGAAGAAGACTCTCCGGGATGAAGATCTTCTCTGTCGTTGGGAACTGGTGAGACGGTTCAGCAGGGCTCCACCGGTGGTGTCGTTGCAGGTCGGCTCAGCTTCTCCCTCTTCGGATTCTTTGGTCCTGTTGCGACTTCTGAAGTTCCAGTTCCCAAAGCCCTGCTTTTATGCAGAAAACCCCCGTTCATCAGTCCTAGCTGTCACTCAAACATGCTAAGTGTTGATCTGGGCAACTCAGTCCAGGGTGCCTAAACCCCCCTCCCACACATCCTGTAGACCCAGACACAGTGGCACCACTTTTTGGAAGCTTCTGTGCAGAAACCCGCCAAAAAGTGGAATGAAGGGCTCGACTTGGGTTGGAGTTACAGAGGCGAACACAAACGCCATTTTAAAACAGAGTCCTGGCAAAAAGACCCAACCGGGGAATAAATATTAAATAAATAACCCGGCGGTATCTTTAACATCGCACCAAAAAAAGTGGTGTGTTTAAAATGAATGGGAAAATCCCAAAGGAAATATTCCAATGGAATATTTCACGTGGTAACCACTGCCACCAGCCAGAAACTCGATGAGGGGGGACTGCACAGTGCCCCCTCGAAAAACAGACCATGGGGCAATCTAATTACCCCTACCAGTACTTCCATAATATGATGGTTTGTACTGGTTCTGTTCACAATTTAAGACTATTAAAGTCAATGGTGACTTTACATGCCCTGGGAGACAGTAGTCAGTCCCAGAGTATGGAGTCTGTGTTTGGGGGTCACTATGACACCCCTGTGTTACTGCACTGAGGGTGCTGTGTAACACAAGTACCAAAAATACATGAGACCCTATGGAGTAAAAGACCCCATAGCCCATAAAACACATTACAAAGTCAAAGGATATCTCAAATCATGTCTAAGAGTGGGAGAAAAAGAGTCTCACTCTTAGCAGGAGAAAAAAATAAACCCTAAAAATCCAGCAAAGCTGCTGGGGCACTCACTAGGTTTGGGAAATTAGCCTTAACAGAGAATTCTCCCTAACACATAATGCTTCTTTTTGTCTCAGCATAGGTTCCTTGTTTCCTCCTCTCCGTGGCATGTCATTTTTTCTATGCCAAAGAGTTTGATATGATCGATGTTTTCTGCAAAAATCAAAGTGGCTTCAACAAAAACATTGTGGTGGAGGAATGTTGTTTGCCGGGAATTGAGATGTTGAATGTAAGCAATACCCCTCTGTAAGGAAGACTAAGAAAAGAAGTGAATATTAGAGAGTTCCTGACCAAACGGGGCCTAAGTGATTTGGAAAATAAAGAGGCCCATGATAAGAGAAATAGAACTATTTGGAAAAAACGAAACTAACCAACTTGTCAACCATCTAGGGAGGAAGATGTTGTTTATATTGTTGAAGGCCTAAAACTTTTGTTTCAGCAGCCTTGTGGGAATAACACTATGGCCACTCAAAGATCACAAGATATTCTTAGGGAGATAAATACCCAGAAGATCGAGGGGCATCATGATGGTTTATCTGACAACATGACATACCTGGTTATGAGTGCTCGTTTGACTAAGCTATAGCTGTATCTACTGCATCCATCTTCAGCATTGCATCACAAACATTCTGGCGAGCCTAGAAAGAACCATGGGGACTTGGTCTTCCTCACTTACATCTTGCATCTCACATGCTAATTCAAAAGCTTTCAACCAATCAATGATATCACATTTCACATCAAACTGACTCACCAGCTCCTTGGGGAGTTTAGGCTTTCATGTTCTGGAAGCATCCACACCAGACAGTTACTGATTTCTAGTTCATGGTTCATTTCTTTTTCTTTCAACTCCAGTTTTCAATACTTCAGTTGTAATTTTATTTCCAAAATCCTGGCTTTCTTTTTTTCCAACTCAAGCAGGATTTCAGGAGACATGTGTGGGTATGTAGGCATAGGAGTTTGGGCTGGAGGAGGACCGTTAGCTGGTGCCAGGTCTTCCTCCAATTCCATTTCTTCCTCCAACTAAATTTGAGCTTAAATCACAATCATTCGCAATATCCTCACTTAAATCAGTATTTGGTCTGGGTGATACAGGTCTACTTTGGGACTTCTGGGAGTCCATCAACATGTGGATCAATTCATTTTTGTTACCTTTTTGGATGAGGCCTCTTTTCTTACATAACTCTAAAGTTGCTCAACTTTGAATGAGACAAGAGCCTCTTCCTTATAATTCACCATAATACTGTTTTGTTTGTTACTTTTACACAAAACATTTTGGTAACCAGCCTTCAAGGATGGTTTCCCTGAATACTTGTTTCTCCAAGGGTCAGTGTGTCCAAAACGACACAATCCCACTGCTGTAACATCACAGGTAGTTTTTTTTTGTTGAAGGTCTAGTCTGGGACAAGACTTTAGAAAAGCCCACCTTTAGTGTCAAGGGTGTCTTTCCTTATGTGTTGCCTGAACTACGCAAAGGTTTGGTACCAATGGCTGAGCAAACCAGGTGTAGTCTAGGAGGGATGAGGCTTTAGTGAGGCCCACAGCACTCTGAGCATACACTTAGTTCAAGGAGACACTGACACACTAGCAGTTATATAAAAACAAAGCATTTATTTTATATTCACTATGGTTGATACATTTAAGTAAAGTAAGTACTATCACACAGTATTTAACACGGAGTACTTGCAATATCCCATGGATGCAAATATTTTAGAACATTTGAAAGGTAACATAAAAAGTAACAGACACTTCTGAAATAAGTATGCAAACTTTACAACTACTTGTATAACTTTAGTTAACCCCTACTTAGTCCAAGGTAGTTCGCCCCTGCTTAGCCAATCCTTGGAAGTCCAAGCCCATCCTAGGTGAGTCTCACAGACTTAAGGGGGGCACTGGTGGTCCAGTGATCAAGGGAGGAGTGAGAAAAGGCAGATAAACTGTGGAAAAGACAGAGTCTATGAAGAGTTCTTCAAGTTTACAGGTACAAATCAGTTAGGTTTCTTTGGTAAGGAGCACAATTGCTTGGTCACCTGAATGTAGCTTAATGTAGCCCTGGGAGGTGATGATACAAGTAACAGCTTATCTGCAACCCTCCAAATCACAGGTAGAGCAAAGCAGGCCCCATGTAAGTATTACGGGCTAACAGTACCTTTTATAGGCGAAGAAGCCGTTGTAGCAAGACGGTCCCCAAGTAGAGGCAACAGAAGACCCCTGTTCAGGATTCTTAGTCTTGTCGACTGAAGAAAAGAACTGGCAACAGATCTGGAGGTTGCTCTCAAGTAGTTGGATTCCCAGCAGAAGATCTTTGCAGTTCTGGCTCGTTGGTGCCTTTTTCAAGGCTCGGTTGAAGGACTGTTGTCATGCGGTCGAGTTTGGAGGTCCAGAAGGATGCCTACCAAGTTTCAGACGAAACCGAGCTTTAGAGGACATGGCACCGCTAAATGGCACAGGACGCTTGGCATTGAGAAATTGCAGGCCGTAGAGGTCGCAGCTCGTCCAGGGATGGTGCAAAATGCAGTTCGTCTGTTGACTAGTTAGGCCCCCCAGTCCAAGGAAGGAAGTTGTCCGCTTCGGGTCTTCCCGGTCACACAGAAGGTAAGATTGGGACTGCAGCGGTTACTCAGCTGGCTCTGGTGGTCGCTGGAAGCAGCTGCAGATGTCCTTTCCCATGGAAGGCTGCCAAAAACAAAAGACCCATCAAGACCTGCCTTGCCAAGGCAGGTAGAAGAAGGCTCAAGAAAGACCAAGTCATCAAGAACAGGGCTTAACGCTAATGGTACGGATTACTGCTGTCAAAATGAACCTGCTTCCGAGATTCCTCTACGCGTGCTCCTCCCTCGCAGAAGCCATCCCAAACTCAGCTCTCCAAGATCTGCAAAAGAAAATGCTGAAGTTCATATATAGAGGCAAGAAGGCCAGAATTCCCCACAAAACTCTCACTGGCAGCTCTAGACTGGGGGGATTGGGGATCCCCGACCTGCGGGCTTACAGGGCAGCAGCACAGCTAGCACATGTCTGTGCCTGGCAGATAATCTCAGACCGCCCTAGATGGGTAGAACTGGAGCAAGCGCAACTATCGCTCCCCCTGCGATTCCACCCACACATCCAGCCCGCCCTGAGAGAACACTGGAACAACCTCCTACTAACAACCAAACGCTCACTAAGCTCCTGGGACTGGACCTTGAAACAAAAGGGAATCCCGAGAGGTCAAAGCCCCCCTCTCCCCAATCTTTCACAATCCAAACTTCACGCCGGGGATGAACTCACGTAATTTCCAGAACTGGATTGACGGTGGCCTCGAGACCCTAGAGCAACTATATGAGGGGAACACTCCCTGCACCTTCGAACAATGCTAGACAGTGTTCCGACTCCAGGAAAATGACATTCTCTCCTACTGCCAGCTCCGGCACTGGTGCTCGCATCCCCGGACCCTCCGGGCTGCCACTCGCCCTCTCACTCCCCTTGAATTGACGCTTAAGGACTTACCAGCCCGGGGCAGGACCTAGTCCCTATATAGACGCTTCGTGGGGGACTTTCTAACCGCTAGAACGCGATGCATGGCCCAATGGGAGGCCGACCTGGGCCACCCGATTGACGACCAGACCTGGTTGGACATCTGGACACGCACCTACTCCTCATCGACCTGCAACACCATAAATAATGCGCATACAAGCTTAAGTTACGTTGGTACTACTCCCCCCTTAGACTACACCACATGAACCCACGGGTGAACGTCTCCTGCTGGAGGGGATGCTCCCAGCCTGGCTTCTTCTTCCACATGTGTTGGACCTGCCCAAAGATCCGGCAATTCTGGGAACGTAGCCTGGCGATGATTGAACAAATCACTGGGCGGACACTCCCCCTGGAACCTGAAACTGTCCTCCTGGGGGTCCCGACCCCCGGGGTTTACCCCCGCTGCGGAAACAGAGCGAAACTGGTAACGCAATGCCTCTTGGCAGGTAAAAATGTACTAGCCCGCTTCTGGAAGTCCCCGGACGGCCCTTCGATAGCCCACTGGTGGGGAAAACTATGGGACATCCTGATCACGGAAAAAGTGACTACAGCAAGGGCTGGGGTCCTGCACCGCTTCCAGAATGTCTGGGCTCTGGTGCTGAACTATGACCAGCGATTCCCCACCATAACATTTAAACCGCTTAATGCCCGATGGGCCCTGAAGGATGGGGAGCCAACCTGAGTAACAAGGGCGGCGGACGAGCCCACTGAGCGAGGGAACTGGGGGAGGGTGGCTGGAGACCGGAGGGGAGAGGGAGAGGGGGGTGGGGGCTGAGGGGTATGAACTAAAGTGAACTATCAAAAGTGTAACCTTTATGCAATGTTGTTTATAATTTGTCCTGCCTTGGTTTAAAATAAACATATTTTAAAAAAAAACAACATGGGATTTATAAGGCACCTATACACAAGTGTTTCAAGGCGCGACGAGGCAAGGGAGGGGAAACGGAGGGAATACAGAGAGAGCAATCCTACTAGGCCAGGTGAAATTGAGATTGCGCAAGTGCAGGGGGCAGTGCAGTACATAGGATAACAGTAAAATAAAGAAAGGCAAATAAAAAAGTGCGGTCAGCTGGTGGCAAGTGCAAGGGTAAGTACAGACATCAGGTGTCAAGTGCTAGCAGGCGCTGTAGGGATACAGAAACAGTCCCAGAGAGCAAGGGTTGCCAGGGGGGCAGTGCAGGTGTGCAACTGGCGGGGAGGGGACCTGGGCCCGAGATCAGAGGGTAGCCAGGTAACCAGTGCAGTGTCAGAATCAGCCAGGAGATCAGCAGGGGAGAGGAGGAGAGAAAGCAGACGCAAAGAGGAAGGTCTTCAGGTGCTTGCGGAACCGGAGATGGTTCTCCTCAAGTTTGTGAGGCAGGGAAGCTGTTCCAGAGGTAGGCCCCAGCAGAAGAAAGATCTACCACCAACTCGCTGCTTGGAGAAGCTATTAACCCTGAGGGATTTGGCGGCAGTTGAGCAAAGAGCTCGAGAAGGAAGATATTTAGGAAGAGAGAGTTGAAGGTATTGAGGCCCCAGAAGGCCTTGTGGACAATGCAGAGGGTTTTGAACTTAATCCTTGCTGCCACTGGGAGCCAGTGCAGAGATTTCAGTCCTGGAGAGATACGATCCCTGGCCTTGAAGCCAAGGACAAGTCGCAGTCCTGTTTTGGATACGTTGCAGAGGGCGGAGAGAAGAGGCAGGCAGATTTAGTGGGAGGTTGTTGCAGTAGTCCAGCTTAGAGAGAACCATAGCTCTGGAGACAGCGAGCTTCTGGGAGAAGGAGAGGAAAGGAAGAATACCTCTGTGGAGGTGCAGCTGGTAGTGTGACACTTGGAGACGTCAGAAATATAAGGTGAGAAGGAAAGGTTAGAGTCGAAGATGACCCCGAGGTTTTTAGCCTCACAGGTGGGAGCAGGAAGAAGGCCAAGAGAGGCCGGCCAGAGAGTCACAGGAAAGGAGTGGGCAGGTGTGCCGATGAAGAGAATCTCAATCTTACTGGCATTAAGGCAGAGATCATTGGCGGCACACCACTCCTGGATGGCGGACAGACAATCAGAGATGAGAAAAGGAGAAGAGGTGGCAAAGGGAGCCTGAAAATGAGTTGTGTCATCTGCATAGCCCTGAAAGTTGGGGCAGAGTGGCAATGCAGTGGGCAAGAAGTGCCAGGTATTGGTTGAACAGCCAGGGAGCGAGGTTAGACCGCTGGGGAACACCACAGGTAGAGATAGAGGAGAGGAAGGACCCAAGTTGGACATGGGAGGGTCGATCCGAGAGGAAGGTCGTCAGCCAAGCCAGGGCCTGATCGGTGATACCCAGGTTATCATAGAGACGCTTGAGCAGGATGGCATAGTTGACCATGTCAAAGGCAGAAGAGAGATCAAGTAAGATGAGGAGACGGAGGGTCTTAGAATCAAGGTTGGAGAGCAGGTCTTCACAAATTTTCAGGAGAGCAGTTTCCCTGCTGCTGGAGGCTCTGAAGCCAGACTGATGGTCATGGAGACAACCAACAGATTCAGAGTGAAGATTAAGCTGGGAGAGGCCCAGCTTTTCCAGGAGTTTGCCTAGGAAAGGGGTGATGGAGATTGGACAATAGTTAGCCGGGCAGGAAGGGTCGGCAGAGGGTTTCTTAAGAAGAGGGTGCACAAGAGAGTACTTCAGTGGGGAGGGGAAGACTCCAGTGGTGAAGGAGTGGTTGCAGAAATCAGCCAGAACAGGAGCCAGGATGTCCATGTGGTCCTTGCTGGTTTTGGAGGAACAGGGGTGAACCTGTTTTGATGAGACTTTCATAGATCAGACTTGTCTAGAAACCTAGTCTGAGGAGAATAGAGGAAAGGCAGAGGAGGAGGCAGGAGAGGTGGCCGGAGGAGGGCCATAGGAAGAGCAGTCAGTAAAGGGAGAAGGGGGGGAGGAGGAGTGAAGGAGAGAGAGGACAGGATGTCATGAGTTTTAGAGATGAAATGAGAAGCCAGGGCCTTGCAAAGGGGCTGGGAGGCGACAGGAGAGGTGGAGACTGCAGCAGGATTGGCCAGCTCCTTGCAGATTTTAAAGAGTTCGGCCGAGTTGTTATATGCCGTAGAGACGTGGGCTTGGATGTGGGCTCTCTTCTTGGTGCAGACGGAGCGCAGTTATTGCCTTTGGAGCAGGCGGCAGGCCAGTTTGTCAGAGGATGTACCGGAAGCATGCCATTTCCTCTCAGCTACACTGCACTTGCGTTTAAGGGTGACGAGGTCCGAGTTGTAGTAAGAGTTGCACTTGGCTTTGGGCTTCAAGTCGATCTTCATTACAGGGGCAAGAACATCGAGAGTATCCGATATAGCTGAGTGGAGCATGGAAAGGGCTGTGTCAGGGTGCGAGTCAGCCAAGGGGTGAGGGGGTGAGAAAGTGGCAGTGAAGCCTCCACTGACACATGTTTGATGCGTCGGATAACCAAGAAGGTAGTGGTGGACAGTGACAGTGCTGGAGTTGGCTTGGCCTGAGGGGTAGAGAACGAGTGTCATGATCACATCCAGGGTTCATGGCCTAGATTCAGGAGTTCAGGCAGGATTCTTTGTATAGATCAGTAGGTTTTAGGTGGGTGTTAGCTTGGCACACTTGGCATTTTCACAATTCACAGCATTAACTAACCATAGACTTCCATAGGGATTCAATAGCTTTTCAATACCGATAAGATGGCCGCCCAGTGGGTCATGAACAAGTTTCAGCAGTGAACTAGACATTGAACATTGAGAGCTACTTAAGCCCTGCCTCCGCAGTAACGCGCGATTTGCGTTTGGTCCGCTGACAGCGGTGTAACGCTACCAGCGCTTCCTCTCACAGAAACTGTGAAATCAAAGAAAACTGCTATTGACTACATACAAGAATTACCTGACCAAAGTTTCCGCCGCTTCAGTCTTCCAGTAGAAGAAATTCTTCCATCACAGGTCCTCTTCAGTTATCAGTCTTCGTTTGCAGCTGCAGGAGCACTCTGAGGTTTTTTCTTCTTTCTGTGTCCGAAGAATTGCAATACAACGGTACCTTAGTCAAAAAACCGAACATTACAGAATTAGGAGTGAAGATATATAATTCCTACGCGCATACGTACCTGAAGCTCCATAGAGTTTTTCCTCACAGTTGTTAACCGCGCTTCACAGTAGAAGGTTGTAGTTTTTCTCAGACAAGACAAACATACGCTGTGCAGCGTTTCTCTTGCTGATAACGCACGCATACCTACCTCAGTCAAAACCTCTTCAGGATACCAAAGACACCTTCATTTTTTGCGCGCTTCATTCATAGAAAGCGTGCCAATTTACCACAAGAAAAGGCTTTCGTATTTTCTTTTTTCTTGAAACCCCAAACTCTTCTGTTTAAAGCTTTTTCCTCCAGGAATCTGCAAAAAGGGAAGAAGAAATAATTAGTCAGTAAGAGAGATCTCTCCAATTTAGAGAAAATGTTTATTCCTCAGACACATCTGTTTTTTCACCTTAGTTCTGTCAAGAGACTCATTTACTTTTCAAGACACTTGCCTCCAGAGGTTTCCTGAGTTAAACAGCATCATAGTCTTCAGAAAACACAGGTGAGGCCAGTGTGGTCTTAGAAATAGATGGGAGTCATTTTCTGGGTTCTAGTAGTTTTCACCATTCGTATCAATTACAGCACCTCCTTTCTTATTACTTACTTTTAAGCATCAGTATAGCAGATCAACAGGATTGGGGATCATTACTCTCCTGCAGAGTCCAGGTAAGCATTACAGAACGCAAAGCCATACTTAAAAAAATACTCTTGCCTGAGCGTAATGGAAACCACAGATTAAGATCATTTTTCCCAGCTTTTAAGGGAGTATCGGGCAGAAGTACATCCACAATGGTCAGAAAACAATTCCCTGGGGAGGTAGTTAGTGGTTAATAGGGAAAGCACTGATGAATTGGGTCAATTATTCTCCAGCATGGGGTCTGGCATGGATTCACATGCTCATGAATATTCCCCGTCGTCAGGCTGGGAATCCTCGGTACAGAAAAAAATCAGTATCAGTTTCGTTTCTGATCTGTCTTTCCTAGTAGTAACCAATCACTGATCTCTGGGTCCTACTGCCCACAGCCAATGACTGCCCTCTCCCTAAACCCTGCCTCCGGCAGCCATCCTCAGATTTTTAACGCACGTTCAAGTGTTGGGAGTCCTCGTGCTATAGCTCTCGAGCTTTTGCTACGTTTTCGCGCTTTTTGGAAGAGAATTTCTAATTTTTCTGCTAAATTGAGCCTCAAGCTCCACCATCTTTACATCCGATCAACAGGGACCCGTTTCGGACGTTTCTACGCCCCTAAAGGGTGAAGATTTCGTCGAACAACGCTTTTGGAGGATTCCAGAAGTTTCTGAGGCCTACCCCGGACATGGCCAGGAGAAAGGGAGCTTGACGCCCGGGAAGCTGTTCAGGGCCTGCCCTGAATGCCAGCTGCAGAACGTGTTCAAGGAAGACGAGCATTCCTTATGCCTCTACTGTCTTCATGAGGACAAAATGCACATGGAGGAGGACTGTGCGTTTTGCGGGAACATGTCGGAGTGGACCATGAGGGGCCGCCATCTTCGTCTCGCCAACTGGCTGTAGGGAAAGAGCCCGTCGGGTGAGAAGAAAAAGAAGAAATCCGAGCAGTCTTCTAAGTCCTGTGAGGGCGCCCCGGCGACGGGGGCCCAACAGAAGGCTAAGCACCGCGAGTCCGTGGGCACCGGGAGCGCCAAACGGTCGGGCTCCTCGGCTGCCAGGCAGGGCGCATCCTCCCCGGCGCCATTGACCACGAGCCAACACTCTGGCTTGGGTAAGAGCCTCCCCCCCAAGGTGAAGGCCACAAGCACGCAGTCGGTGACTAATGCCTTGATTCACCCAGCCAAGGCCTCTATCGAGGAGGTCGCGGCAACCCTGGCGAAGCCTGCAGAGGTTACACCTGTGGTAGCGGCCTCGGAGACAGAGTCTCCCTGCCACCTTGGAGGGAGGCAGGGGGCCAGTGGCCGTCGAGGATTGAGACACAACCTCCGAGGAGGAACTTGTCGAAGCCCCTAAGAGCCACGACGCGGGCATGGAGGAGGACCAGCCCGTCGAGAGGCATCCCGACGAGGGGGACGACGGAAGCGATGGCGGCGCCGACAGGACCCCAGACCAACTGTCGCAGCCAGTGCCGCAGGACAACTCGGCGGCTATTTTGATGGCAATTCAATCCTTATGCTCTGAAATAAGGACTAGATTGCCTTTACCCCCGACGGAGGAGCCGAAGCCAGGCCCGACGGAGGAGCCAGGGGCAGGGCCGTGGGAAGTCCACCACCCAAGAGGAGAAGAACACATCCTCCTGCACCCTTCCAGCCCTCGAGGCCTGCTCAACCCTCCTCCCCGGCCACGGTCCGCGGGGATGACACGGACACGGCCACGACGGGCACAGACGAGGGCGGCGACGGTGGGGTGGACCTCCCGTCATCCCCCCTCCCTGGGCTTCCCCGCCTGATGAGATTGGATCCTTCCATGCGATGATCTCCAGGGCATCCGAGCTTTTCCAGCTCTGTCCCGAAGAAAAGAAGGAGGGGTTCCTCTGTCAACATTGAGAGACCAAGAGGAAGATGGTCCTCACGGTACCTCTACTGGATGACATCTGGGACGAGGGGCTCTCCCTCCTCAAGAACCCGTCCACGACGCCGGCAAAAAGGGACCGATACGAAAAGAAGTACCGGGTCCCCGACATGGCCCCTCTATGCCTTAGAGCACAGCCGACCCCGGATTCAGTCATCTCGGCAGCAGCCAGGAAGAAGGCCGGGGGGGCATCGGCATCGACATCGACATCAACTTCACCGATGGACGGCGAGGGAAAGAAGCTTGACGCGGTGGGACGACGAGTCATCACGTCGGCGGTGACGCCGATTAAGGCGGCCAATGCCCTGGCTATCGTTGCCTGTTACGACAGGGAACTTTGGCATAAAATCGCTCCCTTGTTGGACTTCCTGCCGGACGACAAGAGGGCAGAAGCCCTGGAAATCCTGCAAGAAGGTGAGGTGGCGTCAGACCACACCATAACGGTGGCGACGGACATCGCTGACACCGGTTTCCCCAAGTTGGGCAACGGTATTTGCCTCAGATGGCGCGGATGGCTTAAGGCGACGGATTTCCACCAGGACGTACAAGCCAAAGTGTTGGACATCCCCTTCGACGGGAACAACCTGTTTGGGAAGACAGTCGATGAGTCCCTGCAAGCCATCAAAATGGACACGGAGACAGCCCGGGCCCTGGGAGTTCTCCAGCAACAGCGGCCGTCCTTTCGGAACACCAGAGGCAAGCAAGGGGCCTCCAAAGGTTCCGGCAGCGGCTCCTCTACCTACCGTCAAGCGGCCCGTTCCTCGTTGCAGGAGGCCTATAGAGGACGGAGCAAGTCTGGAGGTTCCCGCCATCGTCGCCAGGGAGGTCAAGGCGGCCTCGAAACAGGACTGAACCGACTGTGGCATCGGGCCCCCACCGAAGCACCCCGGTGGGAGGCCGGCTGGCGAAGTTCGTCAGCGTGTGGGAGTCCATCTCCACCGACCGTTGGGTGCTGGATACCTTGGCCCAGGGGCACGCCCTCGAGTTTCTAAAGAAGTGCCGTCGCGTGCCACCCATGGCCAGGAAGGAAAACCATGTACCCCAGCTGCTGCTGGAGGTAAGGGTGATGCTCAAGACAGGTGCCATCAAGCTCGTCCCAAAGAGACTTCGGGGCTCCGGGGTCTACTCAAGATACTTTCTCGTAAAGAAGAAGACAGGAGGTTGGCGTCCCATCCTGGACCTGCGGTGACTGAACAAGTACATCAAGGCTCAGAAGTTCCGGATGGTCACCCTCCAGCACGTGCTGGGACAGCTGGAGGAGGACGATTTCCTGTCGTCGTTGGACTTGGAGGATGCCTACTTCCACATCCCCATTCTAAAAGGACGCCAGAAGTTCCTCAGGTTCGTGGTGCAAGGACGGCACTACCAGTTCAAGGCCCTCCTGTTCGGATTAAAGTCGGCATCCAAGGTATTCACCAAGTGCCTAGCACCGGTGGCGGCGTGGCTACGCTTGCAAGGGATCCACGTCTATCCCTACCTGGACGACTGGCTCAACCGAGCAAGGACAAGGGAGCTCGCCGTAGAACACACAGCGAAGACCGTCCAGCTACTCACGGACCTGGGGTTCTCCATCATCTTCCCCAAATCCCACCTGGTGCCTTCGCAGGTCGCCCTGTTTCTGGGAACCAAGCTCGACACAGTGGCACGGCTGGCCTCGCCGTCCGACGAAAGGACGAAAGCCATCCTGGGCAAGGTGCAACGGCTGCTAGCCATGGACGTAGCCATGATAAGATCCATCAAATCCCTTCTCGGGATGATGTCCTCCTGCATCTATCTGGTATGCCTGTGCAGACTTCGAATGCGTCCACTGCAAGAGTTTGTCGATGCACGCTGGATCCAGGCGACGGGCAGCTTCGAGGACAGAATACCACTCAACGAGACCTTCCGACGAGCGATCCGGTGGTGGGACACCCGCACTCATCTGACGGCGGGCACAGACTTTCAGACCCCAGCTCACCAGGTAACAGTGACGACGGATGCCTCCCTGGAAGGGTGGGGAGCACATACCGGAAATCTCCACGCGAGAGGCCTTTGGCTCCCTGAGGAAAAACAGCTTCTTATCAACATTCTGGAGCTCCGCGCAGTGTTTTGGGCCCTCAGGACCTTTCTTCCGTCCCTCAAGGGCAAGGTGGTGAGGATCTTCACTGACAACACCACCACGATGTTCTACATCAGGAAGCAGGGTGGAACCAGATCCCCAGCCCTGTCCAAGGAATCCCAGGATCTGTGGCACTGGGCCGTTGACCAGGGGATGTTTCTGGTACCTTTACATCTGGCACTGATAAAGAAAACCATCGCCGACTCACTCAGCAGGGAGCTGCGCTCGTGCCACGAGTGGGAGCTACGCCAGGATCAAGTGGATTGACTCTTCAGGCTGTGGGGCAGACCCCAGGTCGACGTCTTCGCGACGGCGACAAACTCCAAGTGCCAGAGGTTCGCCAGCAGGTTCCCCCAACCGAGGAGCATGGGCGATGCTTTGTCGTTCCCCTGGGATAACCTGTTCCTCTATGCTTTCCCGCCATTGCCACTCCTACTCCGGCTCGTCAACCAGCTCAAGAGGTTCCGGTGCAGGATGATCCTCGTCGCACCAGCGTGGCCGAGACAGATCTGGTTCCCAGACCTTCTGGACTTATCGGCGTCCCCACCAGTCAAACTGCCCATGGACGCGGATCTTCTCTCCAAAGAAGGAGGTGCCATTCTTCATCACGACCCAAAGTCGCTGAACTTGCAGGCCTGGCTCCTGCAGCACTAGAGTTTGGGGGATACGATATACCGGCCGGCTGCAGAGAGGTTCTTGCAAAGGCCAGGGCGTCCTCAACTCTCAAGTGTTACGGACACAAATGGAAGAGGTTCTCTGTCTGGTGCCGGGCACAGAAGATTAACCCTCTACGGATTACGGCCCCTCAATTACTGCCATACCTACTGTGGTTGGCCAAGGCTGGACTAGCTCACGCCTCCATCAAGATGCATCTGGCTGCCATCTCCAGATACACCAGGACAACAGCACGGGTGTCCTTGTGGTCTCATCGCCTGGTGAAGGAATTTATGAAGGGACTATTCTGCTCGTTCCCGCCAGTGAAGGCCCCAGCCCCGGCGTGGGAGCTCAACGTGGTGCTGACTAGGCTCATGGGGACCCCGTTCGAGCCTATGCATACGGCACCGTTGAAGTTCCTATCGTGGAAAACAGCTTTTCTTGTGGCCATCACCTCCGCACGGCGCGTGGGAGAGATTCAGGCCCTATCTTACAAGCCTCCATACTTGACTTTTCACAAAACGAGGATGGTGCTCAGGACGCATCCCTCCTTCATGCCCAAGGTGCCGTCGGACTTCCACCTCAACGAGCTCTTGGTGTTGCCAGTTTTCTTCCCGTCGCCTTCGTCGCCGGCCGAGAGGACTTTGAACTCGCTGGATGTAGCTAGAGCGCTGAAGTTCTACGTGGACCGCACAAAGAGCTTTTGGAAGACGTCACAGCTTTTTGTGAACTTTGGACATGTGAATCATGGTAAGGCTCTCTCGAAGGCTTCCATTTCCAGATGGCTCTCCGGCTGTATCATGCACTGTCACCGGTTGGCAAACCGACCACTGCCCGGCTGTCCGAGAGCCATATTCGACCAGAGCGATCGCTGCTACCACGGCGTTCTTGTCTGGTGTGCCCCTGCTGGGCATCTGCAGGGCATCTGCAGGGCTGCTATGTGGAGGTTGACGCACACCTTCACGAAATTCTACTGCGTCGATCGGGATTCCAGGGAGGAGTCCAGGGTCGGCCGAGCAGTGCTGCGCAACCTGTTCGCCTGAAGGGCCTGGTGAGGAGGTAAGAGTTGCTTAATGTTGAGTTTATGTATTGCTTAATGTTGAGCCTTTTGCCACCTCCTGTGGTTGTGCATGTGTGTACTGCTATGTAATCTTATATTCATGAGCATGTGAATCCATGCCAGACCCCATGCTGTAGAAGGAACAAATTACTTTCCTGTAACTGTTGTTCTCCAGCATGGGTCTGGCATAGATTCACATGCGAACCCTCCCGCCTACCCCTCTGCGGCTCTTCACTTGGTCATACTGCCACTTTACGTGCTACCAAATCTGAGGATGGCTGCCGGAGAAGGGGCTTAGGGAGAGGGCAGTCATTGGCTGTGGGCAGTATGACCCAGAGATCAGTGATTGGTTACTACTAGGAAAGACAGATCAGAAACAAAACTGATACTGATTTCTTTCTGTACAGAGGATTCCCAGCCTGACAACGGGGAATATTCATGAGCATGTGAATCCATGCCAGACCCATGCTGGAGAACAACAGTTACAGGTAAGTAACTTGTTCCATACAAACACTAGCCGGGTACGCCCCACTTCCTGGTGGCCTTCCTCCAGTTCAAGGTTCTTCTCCAGGTACTCCTCTTCAGGTGCTTTTACCTGGAAACATTCTGTTAGCCCCCCGCCCCCAGAACGATTTATGGGGTATCCGAAGCATTTTGCAGTATTTATGAATCAATGTAACTTGCATTTCCTGTGTAGACCCGGGGTCTTTCCCTCAGATCAGTCTAAGGTGGCATTTGTGTTATCCTATTTGGGTGGACATGCTGCGGATTGGTCCATCCCCTTGGTCAACCGGGACAACCCTTTGTTAAGAAACTTTCCTTGTTTTCAGCAGGAATTGGAGAAGCTCTTTGCCCGTCATACACAGGGACAGGCTTTGGACAATGAGTTGCTTTCCTTTGCCAAGGCGGTCAAGAATTGCTGGCATATGTAGCTTCTTTCAATCGACTAGTAGCGGAAACTAATTGGCCAGAAGAAAAGAGTACACTCTTTTATCAAGGTTTACGAGGAGAGCTCAGACATATTGGCTCATGTTGTGAACCCTCCTACGGGTTGTGCGGAATTCATAGATCTCACTATTTAATTGGACCATCGGTTGCACGATCGACAAACAGACAATTCCAGATCAGAAAATAGATTACTCTGTCTGTCCAAAACACATTGGTAATCGCCATGTAACTGAGAGTCATCCAGAGCCAATGCAATTGGGGGTTGTTCGGGGCCCCATTTCAAAGGAGGAAAGAGAGAAGAGAAGACAATAGATTCTATGTTTCTACTGTGGTTCAGCTAGACATCACCTTTGTAACTGTCCGGTGAAACCTCCCTGGAAACCGATGGGAGATTTGGACAAGGCAAAAAAAGTTGAAAAGAAGGAAGAACTGTCGGAAAACTCCAACGCCTGACAAGTTTAGGGGTCGGCATGTCGAGCCAGAAGAAGGAATTTCAGATCTCTCATTTCGTTGTGCCCGTTATCCTAAGTAGTGACCTTCAACCTTCCAATGTACATGCTCTAGAAGCATATGTGGACAGTGGTCCGATTGGAAACTACATGGATCACAAACTCACAAGCAAGATTGGTATTGCTATGAAACAACATGTGTGGTGGAGAATGTCACAGCGGTTGATGGTACTCGGCTAATATCAGGACCAGTGACAAAGTGTACTGAAGTCTGTACCTTGCTTTGCCAACATGGACATGGAGAAAAGATCACGTTTGACCTAATCAGTGCTCCGCAGTTCAAAATAATCTTAGGTATTACATGTTTAGAGAAACATAATCCACAGATTAATTGGTGTACCAGAATCTTAGCATTCACAGAAGAATGCAAAAGCTTGTGTTACAATCAAGAAAAAGATTCAGGAAACGTGGTGCAAGCGGTTTTTAGAGAAGGCCTCATCTTAGGGTTAATAGGAATTCTACCACCAGAGTATCAAGATTTTCAGGAAGTATTTGAAAAAGAACAGGCCAACATGCTGCCACCACAACGGCCCTACGACTGTCAAATTGATTTAATTCCAGGGTCTCAAACCCCATGTAGTAGGATCTATACCTTAACCGAGCAAGAGAATATACATTTGAAGACCTATCTGGATAAGTACATTGCAAATGGTTTCATTCGGCCATTGAAGTCGCCTATAGCCTCTCTGTTCTTCGTACCAAACATTATCGTTCGTTAAATCAGTTCACAATAAAGAACAGATACCCACTTCCACTCATTCCAGTGTTAATGGACCAAGTCAAAGATGAAAACATTTTTACAAAGCTAGATCTTAGGGGAGCTTATCATCTGGTGAAAATTAAAGAAGGGGATGAATGGAAAACCGCCTTTCGTACTAAATATGGATTATGCAAGTATGATATGAAGTTATGCTTTTTGGCTTATGCAATGCCCCAGCTGCTTTTCAGAATTTCATGAACAAGGTTTTACACGAATTATTAGATGTGTGTGCCGTGGTGTACATCAATGACATCTTAATTTATTCAGCCTCTGCCCAGGAGCACATAGCCCATGTTAGAGCAGTAGTCACGAAGTTATGGCAACATCAGATGTGCGTCAAATTAGAAAAATGCTAATTTCATGTAACCTCAGTGGAATTTTTGCGATTCATTTTGTCACCATTGGGAATTCAGATGGACAACAGAAAAGTAGAAACAGTTTTAACCTGGCCTTCCCCTACGTTGGTGAAAGGCGTCTAAAGTTTCCTGGGATTGGCCAATTTTTATTCTTTGCTTCAGGACTTTCTCAGTAAGTTCACCCAATAACTTCACTACTACGAAAGTACAAGAGGTTTGCCTGGACTGAGGAAGCAGAAGAAGCTTTCCAGACTTTAAAAAATAAATTTACAACCGCTCCGGTGTTTAGACATCCACAGCCAGATTTACCGTTTGTGGTAGAGACCGATGCTTCCAGTGCTGCCATGGGAGCAGTATTGTCCCAAAAGGATGTGGAAACAGGGCAATTGCATGCATTGACTTTTTGGTCCAAAAAATTCTCAGCAGCAGAGTTCAATTTTCTGATGTTTGTTAATCTGCTTAGAATCACATGCTGTGCATAGTCCGACATACAGTGGTCACTGCGGAGTATTGCATTTTGTTTTCGTAGTGGAAAAGGGGGCGTCGACAAGGCGTGTCTGTAACACAATCCCTATAGTGACGTGCATTGTACCCACAATCCCTCATGCGTCGAGGTCCCTCAGATTGTTTTTTTCCGCCCAGATATTGGTCGCCTTAACGCGGAGCTCCTCGAGAGAAATTGCAAAAACATTTACTCGACCCTTTGGTCGTTATTTATTATTATACATTACATGATATCCCTTCTTCGACGTCGAAGCTGCGGAGCGGTTTCACCACCGAGTAAGAACTTTGACGGTGGTGACTTAAACGGAGGAGATCCTTCGGCGCTGCCGAAAACGTTGCCTGGCCTCGCCGGCCTAAGACAGTAGGGAGAGTGGGGTCGTGGGACATTTCTTCTATTTTTAAGAATGCCTTTCTCTCTCCCCCCCCTTTCCTTTGGGGTCGTTATCACTCTTCTCTGTATCCTCAGCTATGGAGAGGACTCCGTTTAGATTTTGCCCACGCTGTAAGGGCAAATTCACATGGAAAGACAGGCACAAGCGGTGTAACCGTTGCTTGCCCCTCGACCACAACGAGGAAGGCTGTGCAGCCTGTAAACTGCTTGGCCCGAAAACTTTAAAGGACCGCAGGGTCAAGAGGTGGGCAGCCTACGCTATGTCTAGAGCTGATTCTTCACCAGCCGCCACCCAGTGTGACCAGGATAGTGATACCCGACCTCTGTTTCGGAGGTTGTAGACCTCTCTAGGGATCGTACCTGCTCCTCGGCGTCTGTCCCCGGCCCCGACAAGTTTGGCTCACGCCCTACTTATCGGGATGAACACCCCGGCGACACTGACGAACACAGAGGGCATAAACATAAGCACACCACCCACGGCACTTCTTCGTCAAAGACGAAGAAAGCCATAGCACCAACAAAAACGCCGGACTCACCGGCGTCCTCCACCGACCGTAAGGGTTGCAAGCCCTCCCCGCCACCGCAAACGCTAATAGTGACTGGGCTACCTGCAGACAAGGGCGCTGTCACCAAAACGCCAGGCGACGCGCCTCGTAAGGGTGCTATCGTCGACTCGGCACCGCCCAGCATGACGCCAGACGAACCCTCGACAGAGAAATTAATCGTCGAGAGCTTGGCGCGTATAGTTTCCACTGACGGGCAGAAACAGACGGCGAGTGATACGCCGAAGACCGCTCGCAAGGCCAGGGAAACGCCGAGAATGCCAAAAGGGAGGCATGGACCGCCCCCACCGTCGAAAGAAGGCCCTAGCCTACGAGAAGGCTTCTCAGAAGGCGAAGGGAATTTATCCTCGGCAGAAGAGCCTCCTTTTTCGCCTCCAGACAGTTTTGGGTTACCACATTGGACTTTTGCGAGATTCATATCGTGTTTGGACAAACTGGATATTTATGTCCACCTCTGAACATAAAACACCCAAGACGCCAAGAGAGGTACTTCATGAGGACCCCAGGGCTAAATATCCTAGACTATTTAACCCCCTTCAAGAGGAATCTAACACTTATGACCTCACTGAGGAGGACCCTCACTTCCAAGAGGACGAGGAATTCTTAGATAGTGAAGACCAACAGAACCTCGAAGAAGGCGGCTTTGAGGAAAACCTTGACATAGGTGGGGAGGGCTTCGAGGAAGACCCAGACGAAGGTGGCTCACAGCCTTGGCAGTCACCAACAGCGTCTACAGACCCCGAGATCCTAAACCTTCCCTCTCCTCAGACCACACCGGTCAGGAATCTGTCACCAATTGATGACCAACTGTCATGATCTCTGCTTCCAAAAGGTCAGGGTTTTCCCAACTCCCTTGGAAGCAGATCCATAACCCAGGTTCCGAGTGCCAACCAGTCCCAATTGGGACCTTTTGGACCCAGTCCTGGCGCAAGTGGCACCAGGCTCATAAATATGCCCAGTCCCAGCGCTGGAAGCGCCGGGCTCATAATGCTTGGGTGGACTTACCTGCATCAGACCATGCTGCTTACTTTCCTGCCAGTTGAGCCTCTGATCCTCTTCTGTTTGGTACCACTTTTCCTGTTGGGTGGGGCAGGAGCCACTCCCTAGATTCAGAACACTGGAACTCTTCTGGAAAGCAGGAACTCTTTTCTTACCTAGGCGTGGCTGTGGAAGGAGAGACCTAAGCACTACAGGAGGCTATTTAAACCACACCCGATGGATGAATCTTGCTTTGCGTTATTCTGCATCCTCTGCAGCAGAACGCTCATCGTGTCTTCTGCATCTGATCCTGGGCCTAAGGAAAAAGGCTTACCATCCTGAATCCAGTCTTCAGCAACACCTATAAAGACAAGAAAGAACAGGTTAGCATTACGGTCTTCAGTGACAGCTCTTCACTTACCTGGTCCATCGGCTGTCACCAACGCCTCGCGCTGCATTCCGGCATCTGAAAGACAAAGGCTTACCTACTCTTCGTGCGCTCCGGAGGTCTTCACACTGCATTCCGGCATCTGAAAGACAAAAGCTTACCAACTCTTCGCACGCTCCGGAGGCCTTCGGCGCTGCATCCCACATCTGAAAGACAAAACAAGGTGCGTTTAAAGATATTGGGGAACTTTAATACTCACGTGCCATTACTCCTTTCCACATCTAACCCAGTGGGTATTCCGGCACCCTGCAGCCGCTCCGAACTTGTACCTGCAAAATAAAAAGACAGTTAGAGCGCATCGTGAAGCAGGCAACAAGCGCTTACTTACGTGCTTCCAGGCGCTTCTATTCATCACACGGGTTCCATCTTCAACTCACTTCAGCCCGTCATCCGCCATCGCCGGAACCCTGCAAAACAAGAAACATCATTACTAAAGACTTTAAAGACATTAGAATTACTCGAAACTTACTGTTCGTGCAGTAAACGACGGACAGCAGTCCTCTGAAGTCAAGAGGCCTGCTCCCCTTATCCAGTGAAGAAACTGGTTACAGCACCCTGCCCCGAGGCAGATGGAGAGCACGGCGTTCACTTACCTAAGGTGAGAGCGTTAACCTTTGGGGTTCTACAGGAGAAGAGAAAGGGAAGAAGAGAGAGACATTCAATAACCCAGTTCCTTAATCCCATATTTTCTATCTGCAGACATCTTACCCTTCGAGTCAGACATACAGTGCACAGAGGTCCAGCCCAAAGAGCCAGCCGTGTGTTACACATCACCTTTGAAGATACGGTATACGCCCAGTCAAGACCGGCGCCTCTACGGGAATCAGGTGAGCGTTACACCGACCCACTTTTAACACGCTACTACGGAAGGCAGCAGCGCACTTTGAGATTGAAACTGGGGAAATTACTCCCGATACTGACTTTGTAGAAAGAATCATTAAGGAAAAACCTCCTACTAGTCAAACCATTCCCCTCCTCGCCTCAGTTAAGAGACAAATCACCCCATCGCTATCTACACCTGCTCTGGTCAGAGGGGTCATGTTTACTGCCTCTCCTTCAGGCCCATTATACATTAGGGGTCACTCAATTCCAGACTCCTTGGTGATAACTACCACAAGGAAAAGAGCAGAGGTTCCGCGATCAACCAGCGATGCACCCCCAGACAAAGAAGGAAAGAAACTCGACGCCCTGGGTAAAAGAATTACAGCATCGGCAGCTTTTTCAACCAGAATTGCCAATAATACCACCCTACTGGCAAGTTATGCTGATGCCCAATGAGGAAAATTACGGCAAGACCTCGAGGAAGTCCCTGAGCCCTTAAGATCTCGCTTATTAACCACGGTAACAGAAGAAACTCTGGTTAACCAGAGCATCATTAAAAACACTCTTGATGCTGCAGAAACGGCTGGCTGTTCTTTCGTCCAGGGAATACTTCTGAAGCGTCATGTCTGGCTCCACAATTCAGGTTTTAAGCCAGAAACCCAGGCGTCACTCATTAATAAACCAATAGAGGATTCTAACCTCTTTGGGAAAGCAGTGGATGATGCACTAGAGACTGCGAAGAAGGATTTCGACACCCTAAAGACTTTAGACCAAATCTCAAGGCCTCCCAATAAGCGAGGATTCGGCAACAAATGCTTTTATCGAGGCCAACGTCAACAACAGCAACAACAGCAGTACACTGCAGGCAACTGGTCCTCTACTCAGGGAACCAGTGGCCAATACACCCAAAGAGGACAACGCCGTGGCAAGGGTAGAGGTCGGGGCCCCACTCCACGAGGATCCCCGACTACCAACACCGAATGACCCGAAGGTTCGGGTCCCCTCCCATGCCTCGCCGGTCGGGGGCCGGTTAACATCTTTCCTACCAGCATGGGAGGGAATAACATCAGACCGCTGGGTGTTGTCAACCATAGCCCGCGGTTACTGCATAGAATTCAGTCGGTCCTTCAAGTACAGACCCCCAAGCGGACGACGCTTATCACCGTAGCAACTCGCCATCCTTCTTCAAGAAGTGGAACTGCTGCTACTAAAAGGAGCAATAGAGGTTGTGCCTCTATCACAGGTAATGGAAGGTATTTATTCAGTGTACTTCCTTGTACCCAAAAAGGACTTAACCATGCACCCTGTACTAGATCTGCGCCCAGCGAGCAAATTTGTCAAACCACACACATTTTGCATGGTGACTCTACAGGAAGTAATCCCCCTACTTTCATAGGGAGATTACATGACAACACTGGACATGAAAGATGCATACTTTCATATTTTAATGTTGCCAGCGCACAGAAAATACCTCAGGTTCATGATAGAGGGCAAACACTACCAGTTCAGAGTGCTACCCTTCTGCATAGCGTCAGCGCCAAGGGTATTCACAAAAGTACTGGCAGTGGCAGCAGCCCACCTGCGCAGGTTGTCCATCCCAGTACACCCTTACCTCGACGATTGGCTCATAACAGGGGATTCTTACGAGACATGCTTCTCAAATACCCAAAAGACTGTAGATCTTTTGTTCCAACTGGGCTTCTCCATAAATGAGAAGAAGTCTAGCCTAGACCCCAGCCAGATCAAACAATTCCTAGGGGCTCTAATTTGAACAAAGGACGGCCTTGTCTTCCCCTCCAACGAGAGGGTCCAAAATATGCTGTTTCAGATCCCTCAATATGTGGCCGGTCGAGAGGTGACGGTACGCAAAGCAATGCGATTGCTAGGAATGATGGCGTAATGTATATATTTAGTACCCCACGCTCGCCTGCTCATGTGCCCAATGCAAGAGTGGCTCAACAGCCAGTGGTGTCAGGCCAGCGGACAATGGGACAATCTAGTGGTGGTCTTGCAGGCCTTGGTTCTCTTGCTACGGTGGTGGTCGAAGGAAAACCTGGTAATAGGGAAACCATTCGCCACCCCCACAGTGGAAGCCACTCTAACCACAGACGCATCCCTCACAGGATGGGGGGCTCACCTATCCCATCAGACTGCACACAGGGTTTGGACTCCGGGTGTAGCGTCCAAACACACAAACTTGCTGGAACTGCTAGCGGTCTTCAAAGCACTGAAGGTTTTCCAGGCACACCTGCAAGGGAAGACAGTGATGGTCCTCACAGACAGCGCCACAGCCATGTACTACCTAAACAAGCAAGGGTGCACACACTCTCCAGCACTGTCCAGCCTGTCGCAGAACATCTGGAAGTGGGCTCTCAAACACATGTTCCTGTTGTCACAACATCTACCAGGGGAACTCAATCTGCCAGCAGACAAACTCAGCAGAGACTTCCCTCTGCCCGCAGAGTACAAATGGCGGTTAAGAGAAGACATCGTCTTCTGCGTTTTCACACAATGGGGGTTCCCAGAAATAGATCTGTTTGCAACTCTGGAGAACTCTCAATGCCAAGATTACGCCTCCAGGTACCCCCAGAATCGATCCAAGGGGAACAGTCTCTGCGTAACATGGTCAGGGAAATTTGTTTACGCTTTTCCCCCCAACTCCCCTTCTCAACAAAATAGTGCACAAGATGCACCAGGAACCAGTCACCATGATACTAGTGGCCACTATGTGGGCCCGACAGCCATGGTTCGCTCACCTGATGGAGATGTCTCTGTCTCCACTGGTGAAACTACCCTGCCCGTACAACATGCTGTCACAGGACAGGGGCAAGACGATACACCCATGCCCACAGACCATGTATTTAGCAGCCTGGCTCCTGAGGTCATAGAATATGGACACTTACAGCTCCCTCAAAGATGCATGGACATTCTTAGGGAGGCTAGAAAACCTAACACTCGTTACTGCTATTCTAGCAAATGGAAGAGATTCATCATCTGGTGTAGAAATAAGAGCATCAACCCCGTTGACTTCTCTCCCACACATATTGTTCTTTACCTGACTCACTTATTAGACTCAGGATTGGTCTTTAATTCTATTAAAGTTCATCTAGCTGCACTTTCTGCATACACCAATTCTCAACTCGGTGTCATGGTGGAAAGTCACAGTTATTAAAGCCTTCATGGAGGGAGTAAAGAGGATACACCCTCCTATAGTCAACCCAGCTCCCGGATGGGACCTAAACATGGTACTTACCAGGTTTATGGGCTCACCCTTTGAACCCATGCTCAAGGCATCCCTTAAGGACCTCACTCTTAACACTGCTTTCTTAATAGCTATCACCTCCATTAGGAGAGTGAGTGAACTACAAGCACTCTCTATACTAGACCCCTTTGTAACAGTTCACAAAGATAAGGTGGTTCTACGCACACATCCTAGGTTTGCACCAAAATATATTTCAAAATTCCATGTCAACCAGTCAATAGAAATACCATCGTTCTTTCAAAACCCTTCAAATTTAGGAGAAAGGAGCTTGCATACACTAGATGTGCGCAGAGCCATCATGTTTTATATGGAAAGAACTAGACCTCTGAGAAAGACTAATCAGTGCTTTATCTCGGTGGCAGCAGGAAGAGAAGGAGATGCAGTTTCAAAATCCACTATATCTAGATGGATTGTCCAATTCATAACTCTATGTTACACTCTTGCTAAGAGAGAACTACCCTTCAAGCCGAGAGCACATTCTACTTGTGGCACTGGGGCTTCCATAGCATTCATTGCAAATGTCCCTCTTGAGTCCATTTGCAAAGCGGCAACCTGGAGTTCTGCACACACCTTTACAAAACACTACTGTCTAGATGCCCACTCTAGATCTGATTCCCAGGTGGGACAAGCAGTATTAAGACATCTTTTTTCTACTGTTCCTTCTCACAACCCACCTCCAACTCTGGGTACTGCTCGCTGGGTCTATACACAGCACAGCAAGCACCTCAAAACCTTCCTCTTTGCTCCTGCTTTCTCTCTCCCTCTCCCCTGCTAAATTCTTCACTGAAACTGCACTGAATCTGCAACTGGGCCACTCTCACAGACCTTGGTTCTGGGCCCAGCCACTCTCCACTTGCACTGCCTCCCTGGCAACCCCTGCACTGCGGGACTGTCTCTGTATCCCTACAGCCCCCCCCTTCCCAGCACTTACCTTGCACTTGCCACCAGCTTGCCCTATTTATTTATTTTATTCTACTTACCTTGTACTGCACTTCCCCCCTCCCCTTCCCCTTGCACTTTTTCCCTTCCCCTGCACTTGCGCGATCTAAATGACACCTGGCCTAGTAGGATCGTTGTCTGTCTTCCCCTTGTTCCCCCCTCCCTGCCTCGTCGCGCCTTGAAACACTTGTGTATAGGCGCTTTACAAATGCCATATCATATCATGTGATTCTAAGCAGATTAACAAACATCAGAAGACAATGCATTACTTACCGTAAAAGCATTTCTGATGGTTGTATCTGCTTAGATTCACATGCACCCACCCTTCCTCCCCGCTCGGATGGAAGGAACATAGACATCCTTTATCTATCTCTCTCTTTTCTGTACTCACTCACGTCTAATAGGCTCCCTCAGGGCGGAAAAAATACAAACAGAGGGACCTCGACGCGTGAGGGATTGTGGGTACAATACACGTCATTATAGGGATAGTGTTACAGACACGCCTTGTCGACGTCCACTTTATTTGACTACGAAAACAAAATGCAATACTCCGCAGTGACCACTGGATGTCGGACTATGCACAGCATGTGAATTTAAGCAGATACAGCCATCAGAAATGCTTTTACGGTAAGTAATGCATTGTCACACCATCACAGATAAAGAATTACTAGCAATGAAGAATGCCATTTAAAGAATGGAGACATCATTTATTAGGGGCCCGTCACACCATCACGGTTCTTACTGACCATAGAAACCTGCAATATTTACGCAATGCAAAAGGTCAGTCCTCACAACAACTTAGTTGGGCATTGTTTTTCGCAGAATACGATTTTGTTATAACCTACCGCCCTGGAGTACGTAATGGCAAAGCGGATGCCTTGTCACCTATCGGGGAGTGAGGATGTTCAATTTATTCAGGATCCAGTGAGTATTATTCCGGAAATCTGAAGTCACAGATTTGGTTTAGCATGACCACTTCCGAGTTAGAGACTGGCAGTCAAAAGGATCCAACTGTTCAATTCAAGAGCGTTTACCATACTTCCAGGGTCGTCTTGATTTACCCACACGGGAATTACAAACACAGGTCATAGAAGATTATCATTGAGCTATGCTAGAAGGTCATCCCGGAATTGCTAAAACAATAGCTACGGTCAAAAGAAATTTTTGGTGGCCTACTTGGCGCAAAGATATCATAGATTTCATCCAAACCTGCGGCATTTGCGCCCAAAATAAAAGTTTGAAGCAGAGATCAGCAGGACGCCTTCAACCCTTACCTATTCCACCTGCACCATTACATACCATATCAATGGACTTCATCACAGAGTTACCCCTGTGTTCGGGTTATAATACGATTTTGGTGGTGGTGGATTTATTCTCCAAAATGGCCCATTTTATTGCCTTGAAAAGACTTCCATCAGCCTCAGTCTTGGCTTAAGTTTTTCTGGAACACATTGTACGTCTTAATGGATTTCCATCAACAGTGATCTCTGATAGAGTAAGCCAATTTATATCACAATTCTAGAAAAGGTGTTGTGAGATGGCTAAAATAGAAGTGTGTTTGTCTACTAGTCACCATCCACAAACTGATGGTCAAACTGAGAGAACGAATCAAACCTTGGAACAATTCCTCCAGTGTCTTCTCCACCAAACCAATCACTCTTGGGTGGATGTACTCTGGGTAGCAGAGTACGCTTACAACAATTCTGACCACACTTCCACAGAGCATACTCCTTTCTACATACTTAATGGTTGCCATCCATGGACCTCTATCTTTGATCCACCAGAAACTTTAGAGATGCCAGCGGTGCAGTCTTCATGAGAACATTTCCCAAGTTCAGAAGGAAGTCTTAAAGCATTTAAAAGTTGCAAAAGAGTCAAACGAAATTCGCTGACAAACTTCGAAGAAAACCCCCAAATTATCAAGTGGGAGACAAGGTGTGGTTAGCTTCCAAACACATTGCTCTTAAGTGGCCTTGTAAATTTCAACCCAGATATTTGGGCCCGTTTCCAGTGGAAGCAGTCATCAATCCTGTAGCATTAAGATTAACACTACCACCTCACATGCAAATTCATCCCGTATTTCACGTTTACTTATTATAAGCAATGAACCCAGGAACAAGGCTACAAAAATCTCCCAAGTCCATGATTGTAGATGGAGAACCCGAGTTCCAAGTGAAAGAAATTTTAGATTCCAAGATTGTCAGAAGGAAACTGTTTTACTTAGTGGATTGGAAGGGATTTGGTCCACAGGACAGAACTTGGGACCCCAGTTCTAATGTTCATGCTCTCCAATTACTTAAAGATTTCATCTGAACCATCCAAGCCAGGGCCTGAGGGTCCATCCTTAGGAGGGGCGTTCAGGGTGTGGGGGGGGGGGAACTGTCATGATCACATCCAGGGTTCATAGCCTAGATTAAGGAGTCCAGGCCATGCGGGATTCTTTGTATAGATCAGTAGGCTTTAGGTGGGTGTTAGCTTGGCACACTTGGCATTCTCATAATTCACAGCATTAAATAACCATAGACTTCCATAGGGATTCAATAGCTTTTCAATGCCCATAAGATGGCTGCCCAGTGGGTCATGGACAAGTTTCAGCAGTGAACTAGACATTGAACATTGAGAGCTACTTAAGCCCCGCCTTCGCAGTTATGCGCGCTTCGCGTTTGCTCCGCTGACAGCGGTGTAACGCTACCGACGCTGCTTCTCACAGAACCTGCGAAATCAAAGAAAACTGCTATTAATTGTTTGAATAACTCACAGAATATCTTTTTACTACATACAAGAATTACCTGACCAAAGTTTGCGCCGCTACAGTCTTCCAGTAGACGAAATGTCTTCCGTCACAGTTCCTCTTCAGTTATCAGTCTTCGTTTGCAGCCGCCGCAGCAGTCTGAGGTTTTTTATTTTTTTTCAATATCCGAAGACCTGCAATACAAATGTACCTTAGTTAAAAAAACTAACATTACAGAATTAAGAGTGATTATAAAATTCCTACTTGCATACGTACCTGAAGCTCCATAGAGGTTTTCCTCACAGTTGTTAACTGCGCTTCACAGTAGAAGGTTGTAGTTTTTCTCAGACAAGACGAACTTATGCTGTACAGCGTTTCTCTTCCTTGTAACGCGCGTATACCTACCTCAGTCAAAACATCTTCAAGATACTTCATTTTTTTGCACGCTTCATTCATAGCAAGCGCGCCAACTTAACACAAGAAAAGGCTTTCATATTTTCTTTTTTCTTGAAACCCCAAACTCTTTTGTTAAAGGTTTTTCCTCTGAGAATCAGTGGCATAACAGGGGCCCCCTGCGGTGCAGGGGTGGCCCACGCCATCATCTCTGAGGGGGGCCACACAGTCGCTCTCCCCGCAACATTACTGTGCTCTCAGTCAGAGCTGCCCTCACGGTGGCACCGTATAATCCAGAGAGACTACAGTGGCCCTCTGTAGTCTCAGCTGGGTCTCACGGTGCCGTCGGGGTGCTGCACTGACTGTCTGCACTGTACATTGGGCCATCGCCGCCTGCGCTGACAGCGGCGGTCACCGTGCATGAAGTAAGTTATTTACCGAGCTGGAGCCTTGCACATTTGCAAGGGCTATGCCTGCGCTGCATGCTGCAAGGCGCATGCGCAGTTGGCAAGCCCTGCCTCTGCACGAGTTCTTAGAGCAGAGGGAGCCGCACCCTGACACTGCGCGTGTGATGGACGGTCAGTCACATAGTGAGACAGAGTGTCGGTCAGTGGCGTAACAGGGCGCCCCGCAGCCACCGCGGTGCGGATGGTGGGGGGGTCCACACCATCATTTCTGAGGGGGGCCACACATCTGCTCTCCCTGCAACATCACTGTGCTCTCAGTCAGAGCCGCCCTCACGGCGGCACCGTATAATCCACAGAGACTTCAGTGGCCCTCTGTAGTCTCAGCTGGGTCTCACGGTGCCATCGGGGTGCTGCACTGACTGTCTGCACTGTACATTGGGCCGTCGACGCCTGCACTGGAAGCGGCGGTCACCGTGCATGAAGTAAGTTATTTACCGAGCTGGGGCCTTGCACATTTGTCGGGCTGCGCCTGCGCTGCATGCTGCAAGGCGCATGTGCAGCTGACAAGCCCTGCCTCCGCACAAGTTCTTAGAGCACCCTGACACTGCACGAGTGTCGGTCCGACAGTCTGCTTCGGGAGGTTGGGACTCGCCAACTAACGGAGGTAAGTTGTTTGTATTTTAACTACTGCAGGCGGCCTTACGCTTCGCCTCACGGCATTCTGAAATGTTGAAGAACAGAAAACTCCTTGCATTCGTAATAATGATTATACTCTGTAATGCCGTCATCATGGAATCGGAAGGACAGAGGATGGATAACAACACAGCATGTAACTGTGCAAGCCATGCGATTCGGAACAGCCAGCTTGTCCGAGGAAACGTTATGGGGTTGCACTGCAATGACTGCATTACATTTTAAAACAAGGTGCTTCATGTATAATTTGGGATGGCACTGCACCATTGGGATTCGTGTGTTTGCTCCATATGAAAGCAACGTTGAAAGCAACTGCTGCTACGCATGAGGAAAAGTGAAGCAAGGATGACGGTGCATGCGTGCCAGCATGTGCCATACTTAACTTAGGCTCATGATGTACCCCCAGAGTCTGAAATATTTTGGGCCTGCCCTGATTCACAAAACGAAACGCCCACTGAAAAAAATGCTCTTCAAACAAGGGACATGCACTTAAACAGTATACATAGAACGCCTGAAGCCTGATTTACAAAGTGTTCTGCAATGGGATGGGGAAGACGCTTTTGTAAACCAGGCCTGTGATCTCCTCAATTGTATACACATGTGAACGGTTCTTTACTAGAAGACAAGATGTTCTTTCTTTTTACTTTATGACGTTCTCATATATGGGTATTTGGGTGGGGGGTGCGGTACAGGTTGATGAAGCAGATTTACTTGTGGTGGATAATGTGTGCGCCTGTCTGCTGGGGGGGGTTCCCTAGGCCGAGGAAACTCAGGCACTTGAGCAAACTGAAGGATCTGGCATATGCGCTTGCGAAGAGGAGAATTGCTATGGGGTGGAAGACATGCCACAAACCTCGATTGGAGATATGGTGGAATGATCTGCAGAAATGGGTGGAGGTGGAAACCATGGTATGGTAAGAAGCCAGCAATGCTGGGGGGGAGGAGGAAACTGAGACTCTCATGGCCTGGAAACTGCTGATAGCAGAAGTATTTGGGTCTGTGCCGGACTCGACGGACCTCACGGACAGGAACCCCCTATCACACAATGCAGAATAGAACATTAGTAGAAGTAGGCTTGTAATGGGGGGGAAGCAGTGAGCGCGATTGAATAATGTATAATGGATATGTTACTGTATACACCGCAAGTTTGGTTTGTATTGTTTGTTTAAATATTCAATAAAAAAAATAAAAAATGAAGCAGATCTACGTGTGGCAGACGGTAGGTATACCGACAAAGCCAGGCACCCGCTAAAGTTCAAAAGACAATCATGTAATCATGGGACAGCTAGTTTTGCGCACATGACATGTCTCTTCATTTATTTACCGGCCTTATTCCTCTAGTGGGCTTGACTACTACAACATCTAGTCTGACTCTGCATTTTAGAACTGGCTGACAAGGTGCCCCAGAAAGGCACCTCTTGTCCTGAGGGTGCAGGGAGGGACACAGAAAGACAGTGAGAGAGAAAGGGAAAGCGAGAGAGAGGGGGTGGAGGGGAGAGACAGAGTGAGGGAGCGAAAGAGGGAGAGAGAGTGAGAAAGATGGGGAGAGGGAGAAGTGCAGCAGAAGAGGGCATGGGGACACAGGTTGAGGTGATGGTGGAGCAAAGACTGCTAGAAGATAGTTGTTTCGTTAAAATGGGTGCTCTTCCCTCATCGGTCCTGAACTCCCACACATCACCACAAATTATGGGACCCTACCTGAAAAGTGCATTTGAGGTTTTTGGTGCACACTAAACACAAATGTAAATAAATAATTAATAAGACTATTATAGTTAGTGGTGCCCGCTTGCACAGTGTTCTAGGTATTTCTGTATGCGTCAGTCGGCGCATGTCATGGAGGAGCCATCCCTTATAAGCAGCCATTGGCAGGGCACAGGATGAGGTGGTTGGGCTGGATTGATTATGCTCATAGCTGGTAGTAAATCTATCACGGCGCACGCCTTACCCATGGGCCGTCATGCTTTGGAGACTACCAGAGTGTGGTATCCTACATGTTGTCTGCTGGGTGCGGCCTGGCATGGGCCATGAACGGGCACAGATGCACCGCCACCATCATAGTACAGGTCAGCCTCCTGTGTGATAAGGTGGAGAGGTTTTGGGCACACATCCCTCACATAGGAGCCCTTTATTTTGGTGGTATTCTCTTCTTATCACCCGCTGCAGGGAATAGGCAGGTTACGGCTGTCAGCCTCGATGTGAGGGATGGAGCCTCGGGCTAGACTCACAGAGCATAACGGGGGGAGCACGGTTTGCGTAGGAGAACAAAGGAAACAGCCTTTCAGCATTGCTGCCTTGTCTACAAAGCAACAGCCTTGCTCTAGCATGAGAGCCACTAAGTGACAGCGCAGACTGAAAAGTTATCAGTTGCGTGCAAATCCCTTATGTCTTAAAGCACAGAGAGGGATCCGGTCAAGGGAGGGGGGATATGAAAGAAAAGTGGGAGCAGAGAAGAAGGAAGTGTGAAGACACAGAAGGGAACTCTAGATAAGCACCATTTTTGCTGTAGGGTAATCTGGGTATTTCCAGACAAAAGTACTAATGCCAATATTCCACCCAGGTGTCAGCATTCTTAGAGATTTTAAGAAGTGGAGTATTGAAGTACCATCCACACTAAGTCAGTGTCCATCCTGGCTCACATAAAAAAGCTCATAGATCATGTTTCACTCCTGGGCCGCTACAGTCTGCGGCCTGATGTAGAAGAACATTTTGTACGGTACCTCATTCCCACTGACCAGTTTACATTTTGAATTTTAGAGTTGAATAATCATGTGCCGTTTGGTTGAAATATATTTGATGTGTGCAGCTCACTCTCAATATTGGGTAGCTTGTGTGGGTGTATGCCACTTTGGGCCCAGAATACCAGATTAAACTGAGATTAATGAATCCATTGCACTCCCGCTGTCCTGAAGCGTGACACAAAAAGCTGTTGCAAGTTGACCAATGCACAGCACGTCGCACTTCGAGCCATCAGAATGAAGAATGGAATGAAGAAGCAGTGGGGGCCAGTGAAGATAGCAAAGGGAGCTCAGCTGGGGAATGCAGGTAGTAGGCGAGAGGCAAGGCCTGCACAGCCCGCCACAGGAAGTGTGGGTGAGCCATTAGAAATGGACATGGGGGAGGAGCAGGGCTCAAGTCCTAAAAACAAAAGTGGGGGGCTCATTAACATAGCAATTGAATATGGAGTCAACAATGATGCGTCAAACAAAACATGGCTGGTATCTGATCAGTCAGTGCTCAGTCATGCAACATCTGAGAGGCTGCAACAGCGTAGGTACCGACAGACTCCTGTATAAATTGTTGTTCCAATGATGGCTCTCACAATTTTATTTTGAAAGCTGTCGGGTATGAAATGAAACCTCTCACCATTGTGACTCGATAGCACTGGACCATTGAAGCCCTATGGGAAGTCTGAGGTAAAGGGCACGGTCTGGTGCCTGCTGTCAGCCAGATTGGACAATGCACAAGGATGCACAGGATCAGGATATTGACAGTCCTGGCTATTAGTAAGGACGTTTTTCCCTTTCCTTGATAACTCGCCGGAAACAATTCAGCTGATATGAATTCCTCAGGTGGACAAAGCCCCTTGCATATCATGTCATTGTTAGCTGTATCTCCCTGTGAAATGGAGGAGTGGAAGGAAGCCAAGAGGGCCTCCCAATGGGTGCCACCATTAATGGGAGAGGTGGAGAAGGGAGAGAGCGCAGAGACCATGTGTAGAGTCCGTAGGTCTGGCGAGGGAACGACAGAGGATGTCAGTGAAGGTTTGCCTGGCGGAGTCACTGGTATAGGTGTCAGCGATAGGGAGGCCTGGGTTGGATACCAGGATGTCCATTTTAAACTTCTTCCAACCAGATTTAGTGAGGAGCGCAGGATAGTTGATAGAGAACAGTTAGAAAAGATAGGAGAGACAGAGAGCACCATAGAGTAGGTATGGAGAGGAGAGAAGAGGAAGGGAGTGGGAAGGGGAGAACACTAGGGAAGGACACAGGGCAGGGAACAAGCAGACGAGACAGAGAGAGATGGGACAGGTTGACAATTGGACAGGACGATAGGCGCTTAGATAATGGTAGAAAGGTTTGCTAGATTAGTGCTATGCCAGGAGGCAAGCCACAGAACGGCACTACTTTCACAATGCAATTTTAAAAACAGGAGAAAACACACCTAAGTTTGAGTTTGCTTAGTTGCATGGTATCAAGGGTAGAGTGAAGGCTCTAAGCCTAACCCAGGCCACTCCTACCTTGCTAAGTCGCTGCTGGTTGACGGCTGGCCACTGGCCTCCCCTGCTGACACCTGCAGACACTAGCTGGAGCTGCCTCAGTGGGAGCCACCCTTTGCCTAGAGGGCCCTTAGCCGCAGTGGCTGCACAGGTAGAGGGCTGACCTGGGAGGTTCAGTAAGAGGAACAAACCAACCTATCAGGTGAGTGGGGCGGGCTGGGAGGCGGAAAGGAGGGAAGGGAAGTGAGCGAGGAGAAGGGCGGGGGAACAGCAGAGCACACAGGTGCTGGGGGGGGGGGGGGGCTCAACGGGCCGCAGAGGAAATTAAAAAAGCGCCCAAGAGGGTCAATTGAAGGCAGCACTCGCCTTGATCTGCTCCGCTGGAAAGTGGCGTTGAGGTGAGCAGCACACAGCAAGACCCACAATGAGCACGTCGACCAATCAGGGGAGGGGGGCGGGCTGGAGGAGGGAAGCGAAGTGAGCGAGGATAAGGGTCGGGGAACAACGGAGCACACAGTGGCTGGGGGTGCTCAACGGGCCACAGAGGAAGATAAAAAAGGGCCCAGGAGGGTCAAGTGAAGGCAGAACTCACCTCGATCTGCCCAGCCCATATTAGGCAAATGGTGTCTTTTGTTTCCCCTACTGCAGCTGTGAAGACAGCCTGCAGTAAAAGTTCACAAAATGTCATACAAAAAGGTACACTGCCACCAGCGGGTCGGATAAACCGGGAACAGTAACTAAAAGTTACTGGAAAAGCGGAAAAAGAGACAATGTTTCCCCAAAGCATTCCACTTATGGTGGGGTGTGCTGATCTTGCAAAGTAAGATACAGGTGGAACCAAAAGTGTCCCTGTGCCCTAGTAACATGTGTTAACACAGGTAAAATAAAAAGGAAAGCTCAAGGAGTTCCCCAGTAACACCGCACAGAAAGTGTTTGGTACTGCAATAATAAAATAATGATGCCAGAAAAGATGGAGGAAAGCATAACTCCATTACAAAGTATCAAAAAGAGGAAAAAAGGGTTCTCATGGTCAGAGTAAAAAAATGAATGAGTGTGGAAAAAGGTTCCCACACACCCAGGAAAATCAGTCCAAAAATCAAATTGGACCAGCAAATATGCTGGGAGACTCGCACAATGGGGAGAATTTCACTCAAACAGGAACATTTACCTTTTGGGATCGAAGGGGAGCTCTATGGATGAGTTGGTCAGGGAGATTTACGTATGCCTTTCCCCTCAACACCACTTCTGAACAAAATAATCCACAAGATGCACCAGGAACAAGTCACTCTTATCCTGATAGCACCAAATAACTACCCCAATTTCAAATTCAACTCCCGAATGGGACTTAAATGTTCTACTTACTAAACTCATCGGGCCCCCTATTGAGCCAATACATAAAGCCAGTCTTAAAAATCTCAATTACAAAACTGTGTTTTTTTGTAGCATTACATCAATAAAAAGGGTCAGTGAACTGCAAGCCTCTCAGTTCAAGATCCATTAGTTATTCATAAAGACAGTGTTTCTAAGAACACACCCACGCTTTTCTCCTAAATATATCTCCCAAGTTCCATGTCAACCAGTCCATAGAACTTCCAGCTTTCTTCCAAAACCCAACTAATGCAGAACAGAAAAGCAGCCATACATTAGACGTTCGGAAAGCTGTAATGTAGTACCCGAATAAAACAAAACCACTGAGGCAAACAGATCAGTTCTTTGTTTCCATAGCCACGGGAAGATAAGGGGATCTGGTCTCTAATTCAGCTATTTCAAGATGGATTGTAAAATGCGTTCAAATATGTTATTCTCTGTCCAAGAAAACTTTGCCTTTCACTTGCAGAGCACAATCAACTCGAGGCACAGGAGCTACTCTAGCATTCATAGCAAATGTACCCTTAGATGCCATTTGCAAGGCCGCTATTTAGAGTTCCAATCCCATCTTCACACAACACTACTGTTTGGATATACAATCAAGAGGAGACTCCCAGGTGGGGCAAGCAGTGTTAAGACATCTTTTTGCAGCTGTACCTTCTAACAACCCTCCACCGTCTCCAGGTACTGCTTGCTTGTCTCTGCAAAGCATGCGATTCTAAGCAGATCCACAAGCCTCAGAAGGCATACATAACTTACCGTAATCGCATGTCAGTGTTCGCCTGTCCTGAAAACTCTGGCAGAGGTGGCGTCTGTTACGCCGGAAGTGTTCCATCACGTCCTACCTAGGAACGTGTTCGCCAGTCTAGTTGTTTTTCAATCATGGTGACGTGCATCCTATTTACGCAACGCACGGCACCCTTACTGTGTGTTGCAACCCTGCCTTGCATCTTTTGGGTAATACGCTGTTTTCTCTCTTTGTATTCCTTTTATTGATCCATCCTGTTCTCCAGCATGGGGTCTGGCATGGATTCAAATGCTCATGATTATTCCCCGTTGTCAGGCTAGGAATCCTCAGTAAAAGAAAAACATTTCACTTTCACTTACAAACTGCATTTCTCCTTTAAAGCAATCACTGTTCTCTGGGTCATACTGCCCCCATCCAATGACAGTCATCTCCCTAAGCCCTTCCTCTGGCAGCCATCTTCAGATTTTTACTGCATGCTTCAGTGCTGTGAGTCCTCGAGTTTGCTCTGCAAACTACTTCTACTTTTTGTTTCTGACAAAAAATGGTTCTATTTTTGTTCCATTTGCCAACAGTGGGGATCGGTTGTCGGCTCTTCCGCTGGCCCTTCTTTGGCCACCTCTCCTCCCTCCTTCTCTGCCTTTCCCCTGTTCTCCCAAGACACGCTTTCTATACAAGTCCGATCTATGAAAGTCTCATCAAAACTGGTTCATCCCTGTTCCTCCAAAACCATCAAGGACCACATTGACTCCCTGGCTCGTCTCTGGCTGACTTCTGCAACCACTCCTTCGCCACAGGAGTCTTCCCATCCCCCCGGAAGCACTCCCTTGTGCACCCTCTTCTCAAGAAACCCTCTGCCGACCAGTCCTTCCCGGCTAACTATTCCCCAATCTCCATCACTCCCTTCCTGAGCAAACTCCTTGAAAAGCTGGCCATTTCCCAGCTTAATCTTCACACTGAATCTGTCAGTTGTCTTCATGACCATCAGTCTGGCTTCAGAGCTGACATAAGCACGGAAACTGCTCTCCTGAACATCCGTGAAGACCTGCTCTCAAACCTCGACTCCAACACCCCTGTGTCCTCATCTTACTAGATCTCTCTTCTGCCTTTGACACAGTCAACCATGCCATTGTGCTCAACAGTCTCCGTGATAACCTGGGTATCACCGGTCAGGCCCTGGCGTGGCCGACTTCTTTCCTCTCTGATCGACCCTTCCAGGTCCAACTTGGGTCCTTCCTCTCTTCTATCTTTCTCTCTACCTGTGGTGTCCCCCGGGGGTCTTACCTCTCTCCGTGGCTGTTCAACCAATACCTGGCACTTCTTGCCCACTGCATTGCCGCTCTCTGCCCTCACTTTCAGTGCTTTTTAAAAAAAAAAAACTATTTCTATTAGCTTTTTACAACAAACAATAATTAACTAACCACATCCCCCGACAGTTATAATATCAAGCTTTTTATCATACATCTGTATATCTTAATTACTGTCTTCCCCCCTCCACCCGAGCTTTCACCATTATTCTACTAGATGTCATGTCGCTGGGGGCTCATCCCCCTCACTGCTCTCAGATGTTTCATATTCCCTTCGGCATGTTCGGGCGGATCCCGATAGGGTAGCCACTAATTGTCTCCATGCTTCCAGGGGTCCTACTTCTCCATCCTCACCTCTGCTGGCAGCCTCATACCACACTACAGTTTCAGCTTCTGCCCATTTCAGGAGGTCGTACCACCATATCTCTATCGTGGGCCTGTGGCTTGACTTCCAACTCATGGCAATTCTCCTTTTGGCCGAATATATAGGCCAGGTCCTTGAGTTTGCTAACATATTTCATGTTGCATGGTCTGGTAAAACTTCCTACCATGCATGCCCACACAGATTCTACATCCATCTTGATCCCCTTCTCCGTTAGACGTTGGTGCACTTCCCCCCAAAATGTCCCTATCTCCGGGCATGCCCAGAACATGTGAATCATCCATGCGTCAACCTCCCACCATTTGGGGCATGTTTGTACTTCAGTGCCTCAGAAACTGGCAATCTTCCGTGGGGTCATGTAAGGTTACGTACAACTGGATCTGTTGCAGCCTCGCATTTCTTGACAGCTTTTTGTGATATCTCTGGGCCCTTTCCCATTGTCCGTCTAGCATGGGCATTCCCGCATCCACCTCCCAATCCAGTCTCAGCTTGGACACCTCCTTGCCCACCTTAGTCATCAACAATTTGTAAATTCGGGATACCTCGTGCCCTCCTTCCGAGATGTCATATATCGTTTCTATCACTGTGTTAGGTTGTTCTGCAAGTACTGTTTCGGCCCATGTTTCTCTCACCTGCTTAACCACTCTTGCGTATGTGATGTATTGCCCCGGGTGTAGCCCGGTTTCGTCAACCAGCAGTTGAAATTCCAGCATCTTCCCTTCTTGCCATATGTCACGCTCCCAATGCTTGCAAATTTCTTTTCTCAATTGAACATCTACCCCGCGTAGCACCACGAGTGCGGCCTGCGGGGAGCACGGGTGTGGATCGCCAATCACCCGGCATGTCTTATGCCATACCCTCCAGCAATATCAATCGCCCCTTTAGCTCTAGTTTGGGTAGCCATATCAATTCTTTCAAGAAGTACGAGTCGCATTCCCCCTTCAGCAGTCTAGATTCTGCCGTCATGTCCTCCGACAGCCATCTGGCCACATATTGTAGTTGTCCCGCTAGGTGATACATATCAAAGTTCGGCAAGTTTATACCCCCTTTATCATATGTATTCTGTAATTTCCATAAGGCTATTCTGTTTCTGGTGTTGTGCCAAAGAAAGCCCCTACATAGGCTCTGAATTTTGGTTAAAAAAAGCGCCTGGGGAGCATATATGGGATGTTTACAAAAAAGTGTAATAATCTGGGCAACACCACCTTCGAGGGGATTGGGTCCTCCGACGTATTCCATATCTATGACAGGTAATCACCACAGCTGTGCTGCTTCGGAAAATCTTTCTGCATTGATGACGTTGATACGCTGTACTCGAGGGCCTCTGTCGAGCCGACGTCACCGGATGTTATAAGTAGCACGCACGACACCCGTAGCCTCAGTTCCGTTTTTTCTGCGAACGTGTTTGCTTCGGAGATCTTGGCAAGCCTCGGTACTTCTGAGTTATTCTCTACGGTTCGTTGAACTTGTTTGTTTGTGAAGTGTCTTGCAATGTCTTTGTCTTCTTCGACCCACGTCCGGGTTTCAAGAAGTGTCAGGACTGCGGTTCCAAGATGTCGCTGACGGACCCGCACGACGCCTGCCTCTGGTGCCTCGGTGAGGACCACGCCACGGACGATTGTGACGAGTGGCAGTCGTTAACATCGAAGGCCTTGCAGGAGCTTAAGAAGAAGCTTTCTGTCAGTAAGGTGTCCAAGCCCCGGAAGTCGAAATCCACTGGGCTTTCGATTGACGATTCGAGGGGCGACTCTCCCCATCGTCAGCGTAAGTCCAGGGGGTCTCGGACCCGGAGTGGGTCCCGCCATTCCTCTGCCTCTTCGAGGCACTCACGGAAGCGCTGTCATCGGTCACCTTCCCCGTCCTCGTCCGAGGACACCGCCTGTCGGCGGGTTACTTGTCCCAACAAGCATTCCACTCCTGCGGAATGCGATTAATTCGGTAAGGAGATGATGGCAATTTTTCAGTCGCATGGCTTGGTTCCATCTGTGCCGTCGAAAGACGCCGGCAGGGAACGTGCTAGAGACACCGTTCGTACGCCTTCGGCTCGAGCGGTCGTCGCGATCACTGGGCACCTTCGAGGTCCCGTCGGACAAGGTGGATCGCTCTAGATATGGCCGCTCCAGGTCCAGGTCCCGGTCCTCGACGCCCTTGAGACTGTCAGAGCCTGTGAAGTCTTCGAAGAAGACGTCGACGGCTCCGGCGCCATGTCCGTCGAAGGACTCTCTCGAGGCTCCAACTGTCATGATGCCTACCTCCAAGGAGCCAGGTCCGACCCAGCAACCCCAGAGGCAGGTATCATTTCCCCCAGGGGAGTGCCAGCGGGCCCAAGCTGGGGCCCTTTGGACGCAGTCCTGGCGCCTTAGGCGCCAGGCTCATAAAGCTAGACATGTGTTCAAGTGTTTTAATGTGCACTTACCTGATGCAGACCATGCTGCTACATCCAGGCCCTCCTGAGGCCTGAATGGAACTACTTTACCTGTGGGACTACTTTCCACCTGGGTGTGGTCGGGGAAGGATACATACCTGGAACTTCTTCCAAAGCTATTTAAACCACACCCGATCAGCAACTCACGCTTCGCGTTGTTCTGCTCCTCGCAGCTGGATGCTCACCGTGTCAGCTCCTGCATCGGGACCTCAGCCACGCCTGTCAGTATCCTGGGTCACCTGCAAAGGGAGACAAAAGACCTTACCTGCTAAATCAGCACCACGAAGACATCACACCGACGATCATGAAAAGGAAGAGATCATTTTTAAAAGCATTTTGCTACGATCGCTGCAGCGCTGCATTTCACTCACCTATCCTGGACGCCTCCATCTTCAGCAGCGATCATCCGGATCCACAGCCACTTCCCAGAGCCTAGAGAGAAAAGACAAGAACAAGGTGAGAGAAGGAAAGGAATAGGAAAAGCTCAGTTTCCTTCTAAGACTTACCTGTTGGGTCATTCCCATTTCATTTCGGGTCTTGCCGTTTCCAGGCATTTTCCGGACCCCGGCCCCTATGGGGAAAAAAGACAAAGACATTGAATGAGCGAATGCAAAGACATTACCCGAGCGCTCATCCAGAACTTATCTTTCATTTACTGGAACTGCACGTTTCACTTCAGGTCGGCGCCACATCTCCGGCATTCCGAACTCCGGCCCCTAAGGGGAAAAAGACAGAAGCATTAGCGCTTGCTGCAACAAGACTATGAACATTATTATAAAGCTTGGACTTTTGAACTTGCAGCAGAACTTTTACAGCGCCTTACCTGAATAGTCAAGCTTACCTGAACTCCCATCAATCCTCAATCCAGTGAAGTAACTGGGTTTCAACGCGCCCCTGCATCAGAAGCAGGATGGAGAGCCCATCCTTCATGACCCTAAGGTGAGACTTCACGGGGAATCGTGGAAGGGTATCGTGGAGGGTTGGAAGAGAGTGGGAGGCTTGAGCATAACTCAGTCAGTAGGTAATACTCCTTTTTCACGCACAGGGGAATATTCCTGCGAGCCAGAGAAGCCAGAGTAGAGGGGCCCTTCTTGTCCATCTTCAGAGTCCTGCGCTTCACCATTGAAGAAGCACCAGCACTCGAAGCCAGACCTGCGCCTCCGTGGGGATCAGGTGAGCGTTACACCACCTCCGAGGAAGTCCTCGACGCCATTGGCGCCGAGGCCGTCGAAGGACACGCTCGGGGCTCTGCCTTCGAGGCCTGTGTCGAAGCCATCGGCGCCACTTTCGACGTTGACGCCCTCAATGCCTTTTGAGGAGGCTTTATCGGAGGTGCCTCAGAGACCGTTGGAAACTCAGAGAAAGGCCCTTCAGAAGTCAGTTGGGCCTGTATTTGAGCCTTTTTCTGTGCCCTCATCCAGGGATTTGTTCCAGCCTCTGGATTACATCTCTGAGGTGGATGAAGGGTCTGAGGAAGGTATGGTTCCTGATGAGGTTCCTGACAAACTCATGTCTGGTCATAGCCAGCTTGAAGACCTGCGTCAGTCTCTGCACGACGCCAGTGGGCTAGACACCTCTCCGGAGGTTGAGTTCGGTAGGCCTGAGCCTGGCACACACGGCGAGTCCTCGTACCGGCGCCTTATGTCGAGGGTGATGGAATACTTTGGGTGGTCTGCACCACCAGTGGATTTTCTGCAGGATGATCTGACGGATATCCTTGACCAAGGTCCACCAACTGACCTGGTACTGCCATTCCATATGGCCTTGCAAAGAAGGGTGGCAGCGGCTTGGACTGCTCCGGAGAGTCTCCCGGCAGTGTGCAAGTCTTTGGCAAAAAAATACCGTCCAGCCAGTAGCGACCCCAGCTACTTGACTATGCACCCCACTCCGGAGAGTTTGGTGGTGCAGTCGGCTACGGCCCCGGCAAAACAGGCGTCGTACCCAACCATCCCTCCTGATGGGGACAACAAACGTTTTGATGGCTGGGCGAGGAATGTGTTTTCTTCAGGGGGTATGGCTTTACAGGCAGCCAACTCTGTGTGTGCCTTAGCACGTTTCACTCATACTCTGTGGAATTGTGTTTCGTTAGCAGCTGAACATATTCCAGAGAGGGAGGCACAGGATGGCTTTCTTGCTCTTGTTCCGGATGGCAAGGATGCCATGTGTGAATCCGTTCAGTCGGGTCTGTACATGGCAGATTGCGTCAGCCGGTCCATGGCGGCAAGCACCGTAATGCACAGATTTGCGTGGTTGCAGAAGTCGGGGTTTGCTCCTGATGTGCAAGCCCGGCTCCTCCACATGCCCTTTAATGGTGAACATCTTTTTGGCAGCAAGGCTGACGAGAGCCTTGAGAGGTTGCAGACCTCCAAAGCTGCAGCGAAGTCGTTACGCACTGCAGTTCGCCAACCTCCGCCTTTTCGTCCTGGGGACAGCAATGGAGGGGAGGTTCCTTTCGATATTACTCATCTTTTGGTAGGTGGAGGGGAGCTGCAAGTCATCAAAGGGGCAACTGTAGGAGTACCAGAGGTGAAAAACAAGGTACTCGAGGTGCCAAGGCCGCTCGGGCAGTTGCCTCTTTACCCTCAGGCAATGCTGCAGCCGCTTCAGCTCAGCCATGGTGTCATGGGCGCTACTCCCAAGGGTCCAGGACTGGCCCAGCGCCCTCGGAAGCAGACCCGTCTTCCACTACTCCAGACCCAGCAGACCCCTACAGGGGCCCTCTGGACAGTGTCCTGGCGCCTTTGGCGCCAGGCTCATGAAGGGTTTCAGTCCCGGCGCCATAGGCGCCGGGCTCATATTGATAAACAGTGTAATAATGCTTGGGTGGACTTACCTGAGGCAGACCATGCTGCATATTTACCCAGAACAATCCAGTCTGGTTGAAGTCCCCAGCCATCAGGGTTGGGAGGAACTATTCCCTCCATTCAGGAACTCTTTTCTTACCTGGGTGGAACCGTTGGAAGAACACACACTGGAAGCACTCCTCTGCTATTTAAACCACGCCCGATCGAAAACACGTGCTTCGCGTTATTCTGCAGCAGCAGCAGGACGCTCACCGAGTCGGCTCCTGCATTCCAGGTCCAGAGTCATCTTCAGTTTCTGCGCAGCAACCTGTGGATGAAGAAAGACACAGAACAATACTTACCAGATCCCGGAATCCAGTCACCGGCAAAACCTGCAAAGAATAAACATAAGGCTAGAAAAGTGCAACTCGCTCGCAGCCGCGCCCGCTTACCTGATCCATCCGTGATTGCAACAGAGCTAACCGCGGCCTTCTCTTCGGCAGCTTCTCTGCACCTGAAAGGCAAAGGACATAATTAAAAAGGGATTCGGGTGAAGGCAGTCGCATTCATCTTAACTTACCAGTTTTTGCATGCGCAGAAGCGGCCGCATCAACCGCAGCATCCCGGCACCTGAAAACTAGAAAAAGGACATTATTAGAGGTGCCATTAAAAGCGGCCAACGATCATTATACTTACGTGCATCGGCACGTAAAGCCCGCAGCAACCCGGCACCTGAAAACTAGAAAAAGGACATTATTAGAGGTGCCATTAAAAGCGGCCAACAAACATTATACTTATGTGCATCGGCACGTGCAGCGGCAACGGAAAACTACGCCCACAGCACCCCGAGGCCTGAAACAAAGGAAAAGGGACATTATTGAGGTGCCCATCTTTTAAAGCCTAAAGACTACAGTATACTTACAGGCATCCGCTCGTGCAGTAACGGCGGCATCGCTTTTCGGCATCCCAGCACCAGTGCCACAACTAAGGCCGCAAAAGACTTGAGCCTCAACACTGAACTCATCCAGTGACGTAACTAGAATCCACGCACCCCTGCACCAGACGCAGGATGGAGAGCTCAGCATTTATACGCCTAAGGTGAGAGCTCGCCGAGACAAGTAGAAAGCTAGGCTGTGGGAGAAACTGGCGATTGGTGGGAGAAGAAATCCCATCAAACGGTGATTAACCCTTTTTCTTCCACCTGCAGAAAACTTACCCTGCAAGTCAGACATTCGATAAGAGGAAGCCCAGTCCTGAGAGTCGTCCGAGCTCTACGCTTCTCAATTGAAGAAACGATAGCAGCCCAGCCGGGATCAGCGCCTCCGTGGGAATCAGGTGAGCGTTAGAGAACGCAAAGCCCACCAATAACCTCCTACCGAGGCGCTATGGAAACTTCCGACACAGACCAACTGGCCCAGTTATTAGGGGAATTAAGAGCTGAAGTTCATGCTGCCCGCCAGGAAACGAATGCCCTTAGGAGGGAATTGATAATATCAAAAGAACGAACTGATGATCTCGCCAGACAGTTATTACAGACACAAGCGGGGCAAACCCCGCTACCTAATTCAGGAGGGAGCTATATCCCAGCGGCTTCAGCCAATCCTGTTCAAATCAACCTACCCAGAAATGTGCCATTGGCACCGCCTGAACGCTTCTCTGGTGACCCTAAAAGGTTTGCGGTGTTTATAAATCAATGCCGATTGCACTTTCTTTGTAGACCTGCAGCCTTTCCGACTGACCAGACTAAGGTAGCCTTTGTGCTTTCGTATCTTAGCGGCAGTGCCACTGATTGGTCGATCCCTCTGGTTACACAGGATGACCCGATCCTTCGTGATTTCCCGACCTTCCAGGCAAATATGGAAAGACTTTTTGCAAGGCATTCCCAGGGGCAGGCCCTGGACAACAAACTCCTTTCCCTACGACAGGGCAATCAAGATCTTTTGGCCTACATTGCATCATTCAATAGGCTAATCGTGGAAACCAGATGGCCTGAGGACAAAAGAATCACGCTTTTTCACAGGGGTTTGCGTGGCGAACTCAAAGACGTCCTTGCCCAGGTAGTGAATCCTCCTCAGGATTGTTCAGAGTACATTGATTTGGTGGTCCAATTGGATCACAGACTACAAAACAGAAAGGCGGATCGATCCAGGTTTGAAACACGAGTGTTCCCTAAGCCTCAAAGTCACACCAAAGGAGTTGAAGCAGTCGAACCTATGCAAATTGGGGTTGTAAAGGGTCCCCTAACCCAGAAAGAACGCGACAGGAGACGACAAATGCAACTATGTCTCTATTGTGGAAATTCAGGACATTTTCTTTGAGATTGCCCGGTGAAACCACCTAAGAAGACAGTGGGAGCTTCTGATAAGAGTTCTGAAAATCCTGAGCCGGGAAACGACCTCGCCCGACAAGTGTAGAGGTCAGCTTGCCGAGCGTAAAAACCAGTTCTTTGACCTCGCGCTTCATAATGCCAATGGTCCTCGTAAACCCAGAGCAACCGGATCGTTTGCATGCGATTAAGGCATACATTGATAGCGGAGCAGTTGGAAATTATGTGGACCGCGAATTGGCTTCCAGGATGAACTTAACTCTTTGTCCAAAGGTGGTTAAAGACGTCATTACCACGGTGGATGGGACGGAAATCGCCTCCGGACCAGTGACCCATACCACTATTGAAGTGACGATACTAGGCCAAGACGGGCATCAGGAGGTAATTGTGTTCGACGTGATCAAGGCTCCTCAATTCCAAGTAATTCTAGGGATTCCTTGGTTGGAGAAACACAATCCTCAGATTGATTGGCGAGCAAAGACGATAAAGTTCCCAGAGTGCACACCAACTTGTTATCCACGACCCAACATTGGCCTAGCGTCAGTGACGGCTGACGGTCCACAATTACCTCTAGAGTATCAAGAGTTCCAAGATGTTTTTCAAAAGGAACAGGCTAACACCTTGCCACCCCACAGATCATACGATTGTCAGATAGATTTGCTACCCGGTGCAACTCCCCCTTGCAGTAGGATTTACGCCCTTACCGAGCCTGAGAACCTTCATCTGCGACAGTATTTAGACCTGTACCTGGCCAATGGCTTTATCCGTCTGTCGAAGTCCCCTGCATCCTCGGCTCTGTTCTTCGTACCAAAAAAAGGTCACCTCAGAACCTGTATAGATTATCGTGCTCTGAACCAGATAACAGTAAAAAACCGGTACCCCTTACCTCTGATCCCGGAACTCCTTGACCAGGTAAAAAAACGCCTGTATTTATACTAAGCTTGATCTCCGCGGAGCTTATCACTTGGTACGGGTCAAGGAAGGAGATGAATGGAAGACGGCCTTTCGCACTAAGTATGGGCTATTTGATACCAAGTGATGCCCTTTGGACTATGCAATGCACCGGCCGCCTTCCAATATTTTATGAATGATGTCCTCAGAGAGCTCATTGATGTCTGCGTTGTCGTCTACATAGATGACATTCTTGTGTACTCATCTTCAGAAGCTGACCATCGAAATCATGTTAGGGCGGTCCTTGAAAAACTTCGCCAACATAAACTTTTTGCCAAGCTCGAAAAATGTGTTTTTCATGTCACTGAGGTCGAATTTTTGGGATTTATTCTCACACCCAAAGGAGTCCACATGGACTCGAGAAAAGTAGACGCTATCCTCAAATGGCCGTCTCCTACTTCGTGAAAGGCGTTCAAAGCATGCTAGGCTTTGCCAATTTTTACTGTAGATTTATTCCAGAGTTTTCACGAGTGGTACAACCCATCACCGCCCTCTTAAGAAAAAATAAAAGTTTTGAATGGTCCGCAGAAGCAGAACAAGCCTTCCAAGAGCTAAAGGCTAAATTCACCTCGGCGCCAATACTGAAACACCCACGCCCGGACCTCCCTTACATCGTTGAAACCAACGCCTCCAGCTTAGCAATGGGAGCAGTCCTATCACAAAGAGATCCAGAGACTAACCAACTGCATCCTGTGGCATTCTGGTCTCAGATGTTCTCGGCGCCTGAGATCAACTACACCATCACAGACAAAGAGCTTCTAGCGATTAAATCAGCCTTTAAGGCATGGCGGCATTATCTCCTCGGGGCCAGACACACCGTCACAGTGATCACCGATCATCGAAATCTGCAGTATCTGAAAACCGCCAAGGCTCAATCCTCCAGACAGCATTGCTGGGCTCTATTCTTTGCTGAATTTGACTTCGTGATCACTTATCGCCCCAGCAACAAGAACGGCAAAGCGGATGCTCTTTCCCGAATTGGAATGGGAGATGACATTGCCAATCCAGAACCTGTACCAATAATTCCTTAACAAAGGATCGTGGGTCTGATTTCTTCACAATCCATTGAGGATATTGAAGAAAAAACTAAACAACTTGTAACCTCACCAGACTTACTGAACTGGTTACAAAAAGGAAAAGATTTCACCTTAAGCAATGACTTGCCTTATTTCCAAGGACGATTGTTCCTACCACACGCCGATTTACAAAGACCGGTAATCTCCTGCTATCATGATTCATTAATTGAGGGTCACCCTGGCATTGCCAAAACCACAGAAAAGGTGAAGAGACACTTCTGGTGGCCTTCGTGGAGAAAAGACATAAAGGAATTTGTGATGTCCTGCGGTGTGTGCGCTCAAAACAAGGGTCAGAAGAAGAGGCCGGCTGGTCTTCTGAAACCATTAGACATCCCACCGTGTCCCTGGCATATCTTTTCCATGGACTTCATCACAGACTTGCCCTCCTGTTCCGGGTATAACAGCTTTCTTGTTATTGTGGACCTGTTTTCTAAAATGGCCCACTTCATTCCGCTAAAAGGCTTACCTTCAGCATCAGTCCTAGCCAAAGTATTTCTTGAAAACATCGTCCGGCTACACGGCTTCCTGGCAGTACTAATCTCAGATAGGGGGAGCCAGTTTATTTCCCACTTTTGGCGTAGCTGTTGTCGATTAGCTCAAATCGATGTAAGACTTTCGACCAGCCATCATCCCCAGACCGACGGGCAAACCGAGAGAACAAACTAGACTCTCGAGCAATATTTACGATGCATGCTACAACAGTCGGAGAGTAACTGGAAGGACATCCTTTGGATAGCTGAATATGCTTACAACAATTCAGTTCATTCGGGTACCGGGAAGAGTCCCTTCTACATCTTGTATGGGATTCATCCTCGAACCTCCAACCTTGATCCACCTCAAGATCTTGGAACACCCGCCGTGGATCAATTGCACACCGTTATTACCCAAGCTTTTAAGGGAGCGACTGCACATCTACAACAAGCTAAAGAGAGGTACAAAAAAGGAGCAGATCAACACCGAAGCAATGCCCCTCAATACCAGGTTGGGGATCAAGTCTGGCTGTCCACCAAACATTTATCGCTTAAAGGGCCTCGCACCTTCAACCCCAAATACCTGGGACCATATCCAATTACGGCCATAATTAATCCAGTGGCCGTTAAATTAGAATTGCCTACCCATATGAGAATACATCCTGTATTTCACGTATCTCTCTTGAAACCCATGCAACCTGGAACCAGATTGACCAATCCTCCAGAACCCATTCAAGTGAATGGGGAGCCCGAATTTGAAGTAAAAGACATTTTGGACTCTAAAATTATCAGATCGAAGCTATTCTACCTAATCGACTGGAAAGGCTACGGACCTCAGGAAAGGTCATGGGAACCCTATGACCACGTCCATGCTCCTCGTCTAGTCCAGAAATTTCACTGAACCTTTCCCGATAAACCAAAACCCCCGGGGAGAACAAGTTTGGGAGGGGCCTTGAGGGGGGGTGCTGTCATGGGCGCTACTCCCGAGGGGCCAGGACTGGCTCAGCGCCCTCGGAAACAGACCCGTCTTCCACTACTCCGGAACCAGCAGACCCCTACAGGGGCCCTTTGGACCGTGTCCTGGCGCCTTTGGCGCCAGGCTCATGAAGGGTTTCAGTCCCGGCGCCATAGGCGCCGGGCTCATATTGATAAACAGTGTAATAATGCTTGGGTGGACTTGAGGCAGACTATGCTGCATATTTACCCAGAACAATCCAGTCTGGTTGAAGTCCCCAGCCATCAGGGCTGGGAGGAACTATTCCCTCCATTCAGGAACTCTTTTCTTACCTGGGTGGAACCGTTGGAAGAACACACACTGGAAGCACTCCTCTGCTATTTAAACCACGCCCGATGGAAAACACGTGCTTCGCGTTATTCTGCAGCAGCAGCAGGACGCTCACCGAGTCGGCTCCTGCATTCCAGGTCCAGAGTCATCTTCAGCTTCCGCGCAGCAACCTGTGGATGAAGAAAGACACAGAACAATACTTACCAGCTTCTCTGCACCTGAAAGGCAAAGGACATAATTAAAAAGGGGTTCGGGGGAAGGCAGTCACATTCATCTTAACTTACCAGTTTTTGCACGCGCAGAAGCGGCCGCATCAACCGCAGCATCCCGGCACCTGAAAACTAGAAAAAGGACATTATTAGAGGTGCCATTAAAAGCGGCCAACGAACATTATACTTATGTGCATCAGCACGTGCAGCGGCAACGGAAAACTACGCCCACAGCATCCCGAGGCCTGAAACAAAGGAAAAGGGACATTATTGAGGTGCCCATCTTTTAAAGCCTAAAGACTACAGTATACTTACAGGCATCCGCTCGTGCAGTAACGGCGGCATCGCTCTTCGGCATCCCAGCACCAGTGCCACAACTAAGGCCGCAAAAGACTTGAGCCTCAACACTGAACTCATCCAGTGACGTAACTGGAATCCACGCACCCCTGCACCAGACGCAGGATGGAGAGCTCAGCATTTATACGCCTAAGGTGAGAGCTCGCCGAGACAAGTAGAAAGCTAGGCTGTGGGAGAAACTGGCGATTGGTGGGAGAAGAAATCCCATCAAACGGTGATTAACCCTTTTTCTTCCACCTGCAGAAAACTTACCCTGCAAGTCAGACATTCGATAAGAGGAAGCCCAGTCCTGAGAGTCGTCCGAGCTCTACGCTTCTCAATTGAAGAAACGATAGCAGCCCAGCCGGGATCAGCGCCTCCGTGGTAATCAGGTGAGCGTTACACATGGTTCGCCGGTTGGGGGGAAGGCTGGCGCAGCATCTTGTAGAATGGCGTGCCATTACTTCAGATGTGTGGGTTCTGGAGATCATAGCCCATGGCTACTGTCTTCATTTTTGGTAGAGGCCTCGCGACAATCCACCAGGGAATCTCTCTTTCAAGAGTCCAGATCCGCTCCTTGCAAAGGAAATACAAGCCCTGCTGGAGAAAGGCGCCATAGAACTGGTGCCTGTAGCAGAGAGGAACAAGGGATGGTATTCCCCTTATTTTTTTATTTCGAAGAAAGACGGGGGATTGAGACCCATCATGGACTTGCGTGGTTTCAACAAACTCCTCAGGAAGGACAAGTTCAAGATGGTTACTCTCTCAAGTCCTCCAGGCCCTTCAACTTCAGGACTGGTTGGTGTCTCTCGACCTCAAGGACGCTTACTTTCATGTGCTGATCCATCCCAAGCACAAGAAGTACCTGAGGTTCGCGGTTGGCGACTCGCACTTCCAGTTTCAGGTCCTGCCGTTCGGATTGACCTCTGCCCCAAGGGTTTTCACCATGATCATGGTGGTGATGGCAGCGTATCTCAGGAAAGGGGGGATTCTCCGGAGCAAGTCCTGGATCATCTGTCAGTCACCTGCCACTCCCTTCACAAGCTGGGCTTCTCCCTCAACTTAAAGAAGTCTCACTTGACGCCAACTCAGCGGCTCCAGTACATCGGAGCAGTGCTCAACACATCCCTGAGGCAGTGTTTCCCTCCCTAGGTGAGGGCTCATCACATTCAGCAGATGGTGCACAAGTTTCAACATGCCCAGAGTCTCCAGGCGTTCGAGTTCTTTGCTCGGCCTCATGGCATCCTGCATTCTTCTGGTGCCAGAGGCCAGGTTGCGTATGAGATCTCTGCAATGGGCTCTCAAGATGCAGTGGTCACAGTCCTCCGGCAGGATGTCGGACCCTGTTCAGGTGCCGCCCTCGGTCGCCCAGGACCTTCTGTGGTGGGCCGTCGAAAGCAATCTGATGAGGGGGGCTCCATTTTGGCTACCCTGGCCGGAGGTGACGATCATGACGGATGCATCCCTCATGGGACGGGGAGCTCATGCCAACTAGTTGAGTCAGCGGTCGTTGGTCTCCGTCGGAGTCCAGACTCCATATGAATCTGTTGTAGCTTAGGGCCGTCAGGCTTGCCCTGAAGGCTTTTCTGCCGACTGTGCGAGGGAAGAATGTCCTGATTCTGACAGACAACACAGTGGCCATACACTACCTCAACAAAAGGGGGGGGGGGGGGGGTTGCAGGGTCACTTCCTCTGTGCAGGGAGGCGATGCAGCTCTGGTTCTGGGCCATCCAGCAGGAAATGTCGATCTCAGCAGTTAATCTGGCCGGAGATGAAAACGAGACGGCGGACGCTCTGAGCAGGCAGAGCGCGATCTCTCACGAGTGGGTGTTGGCTCAGGAGATTCTCCTGGAGATCTTCGCCCTTTGGTGGACCCCTCAAGTGGATCTCTTCGCCTCCAGTGTCAACCGGAAGTGCGAAAGGTTCTGCTCGCGGGAATTTCCTCCAAGAGGAGCCTTAGGAGACGCGTTTGTGGTGGAGTGGTCCTTCCCACTGCTGTACGCGTTTCCTCCAGTCCCCGTCATCCCGCAAGTGCTGCGGAGGTTCGGTTCCCGGATGATCCTCATTGCTCCGGCATGGGCCCGGAGAACATGGTACCCGGAACTTCTCGACTTGTCCATCTGCCCTCCACGCCGTCTTCCCTACCAAGACGATCTGCTCTCACGGGAGGGGGGTCAGGTTCTCCATTTGGAGGTCAGATCCCTCAACCTTCACGCTTGGCTTCTGAAAGGTTGAGGTATAAGGATTGGGTCCTCCCTGAAGACGTGATGGAGGTGTTGCTTTCGGCCAGACGGCCTGCAACAAAGTCCCTGTACTGTTGCTGTTGGAGAAAGTTCTGCGAATGGTGCAGGGTTAAGAATGTGGATCCTTTTTCATGTGACATTCCTGTGGTTCTGTCTTTTTTGCTTTCGTTAGCCCACAAGGGCCTGCAAGTGGGTACCATTAAAGGTTACCTGACGGCGCTGTCCATATTTAAGCGCTCGTCTGAGGAGTGTTCTTATTTCAAAATTCCTTTAATTTCTCAGTTTCTGAAAGGGCTCACTAATGTGTTTCCACCGTCACCTTTCCAGGTGCCCGGTTGGGATTTGAACCATGTTCTAAAATTCCTAATGGGTGCTCCATTTGAGCCTTTTCATTCTTGTCCTTTGAGACTGTTAACCCTTAAAACTGTGTTTTAGTTGCGGTTACTTCCGCTCGCAGAGTGAGTGAGTTGCAGGCACTTTCTGTTAAGCTACCCTTCACTGTGTTTCATAAGGACAGGGTTTGTCCTTCTTTTCTTCCGAAAGTTGTATCAGTATTTAATTTAAGCCAGAAGGTCATTCTTCCGGCATTTTATCCTCCTCCGCATCCTGGTAAGGAAGAGGAGAGGCTCCATAGGTTGGATCCTAGGAGAGCTTTAAGTTTCTACATTTCACGCATGTCCCGGGGTCAGAGTGGACGATCAGGTCTTCATAGATTACGCCAGGAGGCGTTTGGGACAAGCTGTTACTAAGCAGACTTTGTCTAGATGGATTATCTTGGCAATTTCTGAATGTTACCGCTTGGCGGGTAAGAACCCTCTGTTAGGCTTACGGGCCCATTCTACTAGGGGTATGGCTGCCTCTACTGCCCTGCAGAGGGGTGTTCCTATTCGTAACATCTGTGAAGCAGCCACTTGGGCTTCGGTCCATACTTTTGTAAGACACTACTCCCTAGATTCTATCCATGGGCAGGATCTGGCCTTTGGCAAGGCGGTCCTTTACTCTGCAATTTGATTGGGCATTCTAAATTTCTATATTCCAAAGTCTTCCTCCATACTTTGGTACTGCTTTGGGAGTCTGTCATAGATATGGAATACGTCAGAGGACCCAATCCCCTTGAATAACAAGTTACTCTCTTACCTGGTAACGTTCTTTCGATGGGATGGTCCGACGACGTATTCCATATTGCTCCCTCCCTGCCCGGCTACAGAATTTCTTACACGATTGCAGCTTACGTTTCCGCAAGGCTTTCTGTGGTCATACTGGCAGAAGATTGGTGCCACACATTCTGGGGGAAAAACTACAGCTGACACTACGGGCGTTGTGGTTCCTACTTATAACATCCAGTGACGTCGGCTCGACGGAGGCCCTCGAGGACAGCGTATCAACGTCATCGACGCAGGTAAACACCAAAAGATTTTCCGAAGCAGCACAGCTGTGGTGATTACCTGTCATAGATATGGAATGCGTTGTCGGACCATCCCATCGAAAGAATGTTACCAGGTAAGAGAGTAACTTGTTCATCTTTAACAAAGCTGCCCTCCCTACCATGGCTAGGGGGCGCTTTGCCCAGAGCTCCATGCTGTTTTGTATGCCTTCTACTGCTTTTTCAGTGTTATGTTCGTCTCTTACTGTGTGATATATATTGATCCCTAGGTATCTGAACCATCTGGTCTCCCAGGGTATCTGCAAAATTGGCGGGTTTTCCTGCGGGACTCCTCTGTATCTTCCCAGCGGAAATACACAAGATTTCTTGGGTTTAACCGCTATGCCTGAGAGTGCCGCATATCTCTCCAGTGCCTCCAGGATATATTGTAAGTTTTCCTCCGGGAATCGCAGGTACAGCAGCATGTCTGCGTACAGTGATATCAAATGCGGTCCTCCTGCCGTTTGAGCCCTGATCTCTTCATATTGTTGCCTTAGGTATATCGGTAGGGGTTCTAGTGCTAGGATGTACAGCATCGGGGACCATGGACAGCCTTGTCTTGTGCCTCTGCTAAGTTGCCATTTGTCTGAAATTATCGCTCCAGTTTTGACTCTAGCCAGTGGGGAGCTGTACACCAGTTTTACCCACCTCAGGTACCCAGGGCCCATCCGACATTCCTTCAACACCGCCATCAGCACCGGCCATCTTACTGAGTCGAAGGCTTTCACCGCATCTAGTGAGACTATTGCTAATTCACATGCGTCGCCTTCTGTCTGTTCAATAATGTAGTGGAGTCTTCTGTGATTATCTGAATGCTTCTGCCCAGGACATAGCCAGTTTGGTCGGGGTGTATTAGTTTATTTATTACCATTTTTAGCCTATTAGCCAGCTCCGCCGTAAGGATTTTACTATCCTGGTTTAACATAGAGAGCGGTCTGTATGATCCGTGGTCTGTGTTAGGCTTGTTGGATTTAAGGAGCGGGGTGATTATTGCCTCCCTTAGGGATTCTGGCAGCCTTCCCTTCTCGAAGGCCTCGTTCAGCATTGCTAATAGCGGGGGGAGCACTTCTTGCATGTACGTTTTATAGGATTCGCTTGGGAGTCCGTCTGCCCAGGTGCTTGGCTGGTGGGGAGTTGTTTGACCACTGCCTCTAGTTCCTCTATTGTGATTGGGGCATCTAGGTTCTCTCTTTCTTCTATGTCTAATTTAGGTAGCCCTATATCCTCTAGTGTCTCCTGGATCTCCTGGTCTGCTGTGTCTCCCTCGTCTTGGTATAAGTGTTGATAGAATTTGAGGAAACACTCGTTTACACTCTCCTGGGTGTCCCATATTTGGCCCATTTCTCCCCTTATCGCTCTAATCACTGAATTGGGTGACTCATTCTTGTATAGCCATGCTAGCAGCCTCCCCGGTTTATCTCCTCCTGCATGCTGTCTTTCGATGTATTTTTTATAATTTAAGTTGCACAATCTCTCCCAGAACCCCCCGCATTGGTTCATCTTCTCCTCCTCTTCTGGCGAGGTGTCCCCTTTTGCCACGATTTTTTCTATTTTCGTCTCAATCTCTTGTAGTTCTCGCGTTATGCCCCCTTGTAGTCCTTTGGTCTTGGATATGGCTGCTCCCCTTACCACCACCTTAAAGGCCTCCCATCGAGTGCTATCCGATTCTACACTGCCAGTGTTATTTTCAGAGAATTCAATTCTATCCTCCCATAAATCCTCCCTGAATACATTCTCTTTCAGAGCTTCAGCTCTTAGCCTCCATGTTGGGATCCTGGCCCTGGGAGGTTGGTGTCTCCACATCAGTGCCAGAGGGGAATGGGCCAACAATACCCTGGCTTTGTAATCTGATCTCGTGATCCCCCCGACTAATTCTGGAGTAGCAAACACGTAGTCTAGCCTCGTGCATAGCTTTTGTGGGGCCGCATAGTGCGAGTAGTGCCTGTCGTTCGGGTGTTGTTTCCTCCACACATCTTCTAACTGAAAATCTCCCAGCAGGGCCCTTAAGGCTTTCGCTGCAGGAGTAGGTCTGTCCAGATTCGTATCTGATCTGTCCATCTTGGGGTTTAGTGTACAGTTGAAGTCCCCCTCGCCCCCCATATGATCGCTCCTCCCAAATGGGGGCTGATTTTGCCGTATAATGTTTTGAAATAAGCCACTGTGTCATGGTTGGGGGTGTATGTGTTGATTATGCATAGCTCTCTTTTCTCTATCTTACCTCGCATTATCACCATCCTCCCATCCCACTTCACCGTGGTCTGCAACAACTGAAAAGGCACATGTGGCGCCACCAAGGTGAGTACTCCCCTGGCATATGCCGAATGCGTCGCCCCCACCATAGTCCCTTTCCATTTTTTTTGGATCATCTCCTGTTTCTCCTTGGTGAGGTGTGTTTCTTGTAATAGGGGTATATCTATTTTTTGTCTCCTCAGGTACATCATAACTTTATTCCTCTTAAAATAGCTGTTGAGGCCCCCGATATTCCAGGTTACTATTCTAAGGTCTCCCATTTCAACCATATCCCAACCCATCTCCGCCCCCCTTGGTCTTGAGCCCCAGGTATTCTTTTGTGTGGATATAAGCTCGCCCTCTAACTATTAACACTACAAACCCCCCAACTCTCCCTCTCCCGGTCCCCAACAATTGCCCAGCTCCATCCCTGGATTTCGGGCTACCCCGCATCTAGTCCTACACTGTCTAAAGGTGCTAGAATCCCAGCAGGAGGTTGCTGCTCTACTAGCAACCTGACTAGATCATCTATAGGGGCTCGAGTTGGGTCCTCTTTGTCCCCCGCATTTAGCTTCTGTATTTTCCGCCCACCATATATGTATCCTGACTCCCCATAAGCTGGTGCAGAGCTATGGTCAAGTCCCAATGTCGTTATATGTGCCATACCTCAATGATCAGGATCGATGCTTCACTTCTCGTCTATGCTGCCGCGTTAGTCCTTTGTCTCCTGCGGGCCATTCTGTGCGTCCAGCCAGTCCATGGATACTTCGGGAGTTTCGAAGAACAAAGCCCTGTTTTTATGAAAGATTTTCAGCTTTGCAGGGTACATCAGCATATATTTGAGGCCAGCTTCCCGCAGTCTCCTCTTGACTGCCCCAAAGTTTACTCGGCGTCTTTGCACTTGGAGTGTGCAATCCGGATATGCTGTTATTTCTGCGGATGCTCTTCTTATGGTGCCCCCTTTCTGGAAGTGTTCCAGGATTCTTTCCCTGTCCCGGTAGTTTAGTATTTTGGCTATGATTGACTTTGGTGGGGCACCTGGGGACGGTCTCCTTGTCAGTGCGCGGTGGGCCCTCTCCACCGCAAATCCCTGGGTGAGTGCCCCTCCATCGATCTCTTGCAGCAGCATGGTTTCTCTGTATTTCGTGGGATTTGGTCCTTCTTTGCCATCCGGGAGCCCTATTAGGCCTATATTGTTCCTCCGAGCCCGTCCTTCGGCCTCCTCAGCCCTGTTTTCCAGGTTACCCACTTGTTGACGCAGTGTGTGGATTTCTGAGGCATTCGCAGCACAGGTGGTAGTGTTTGATAAGACTTTTTTCCAGCTCGCTTGTGCATTCTGTTATCGCTTTGACGTCTTGTCTCAGTAGGTTGACATCTACTTGCATTGCGTCGATTTTGAATTCAAGAGACAACTTGAGGTTTGCCATGGCTGCTTCTAGTTTAGTTTCCCACGTGGCCTTTAAGTCTGCTATCGCTTCCAGGATCTGTTTTTCGCTTCTCGTTGGTTCTGTATAAGTATGTGGGTTTTTCTCCTTGTTGCTGGCGGTCTCCGTCGGTTGAGGTGTTCTGGTGTATTGTTTCATGGTGGGCTGCTTCCCCTTTGATTTGGGGTGTTTAGACGCCATCTTGTTGTTTGTTGGGGTGGTATTCTCTGCTTCCCCGGGTCCGGGTATTCGTTGTGCGCGCTGCGCTGGCTGAATGCCTCAAGACTTTTCCCCAGGGGCCCACAATTACACTAGAGAGGTCCCAAGTGTCTGCCCCGGCGTTTGCGTGTTTTGTGGTATGGTAGTCTTTACCGCCTCAAAAGTGTTCGGGCTCTTCCTTCCACCAACTGGTGATTGCGCCTGCTGCTGTATGCTGTGTATATTCCTGGGGTTGGCTTCCGTGTGCACTCGCCCTCTGAGGGTCTGTGGTTTCACTACCAGTGATCATCTCCTCTGTGTGGTGGCCATTGTGTTGGGGTGCCTCTGTGTTGGCCTCTGTATTGGCCCCCTTATCCTTACTGCTTACACTCCCAGGGTGGAGCTGTGCACATTTGTGGAGTAGGGCACCTCTTTCCTATGCAAGCCTCTGTCCCACAGCCTCCAGTTGGGCTGTGATTTCCCTGTTGTGGGCTCCACCGTGCCCTATTCAGAGCACAGTGCTGTGTGTTTAGTCCTCGTGCCTTCAGTTGAAGCTCCTGTTTGGGCTGTGGAGCTTCCCCACTTCGGGCAGATTGCCAGGTTGTGGTGCTACGCTGTCGAAACTGAATGTAGTCGCCTGTTTTATCTGCTGCTCTGTGCCTACGGCCCAGGGCATGCGCTCTCGAAGCCTGCTGTTGTGCACAGTGTTTAGCACCACGTTGCTAATGGGGCGGTAAACGTCTTTCTTGATGTGTGCGCTCTGCTTTGAAATTCCGCGACTCAGCGGATTCCTGCTGGCCGCGTGTCATGCGGTGGCTCAGCTGTTTAATTCAGTGCAGATTTTTGCTGCGTTGGGGCCAGAGTGTCCGTGTTCCTCCCGGGTGGCTCTCGTGGCCCCCCCGTGTTGCCTCGCCTTCCGTACGAGGGGTGCACGGTGCTGCAACGGGAGGAGTCCCTCCGCTCACCGAGTTGCACTCCTTACCCGCACTCCTCGGGGCTGCTTGTTCGTCCAACAAGTTTCGTATTGATCATATATCAGGGGCTTGCTCCTTGATCATATGGCCGCTCTACGCGTTGAGCGGTCACAGCTCCTTGTCATTGTGTTGTGCTTTCTGTAGCACTCCGCTTCGCTTGTCCTAGTTGGCTCTTTGTTCTGAGGTGGCCATTTTGGAAGGTCGTCCTCAGAGATTGTTCGACTTTTCCGGCGGCGATATCTTGATCCATAGCTTTCGGTTTACAACCATATTGCTCTGGCTGTGTGCCGTCCACCTTCATGCGGCTGTCGCTACTTTTTGTGTTCTATTCCGTTTTATATCCTGGCGGGCAGCTTTAGTATTCAGTTGGATCCGCGGGAGCTTCAATGATCCCCAGCCTCTTACATGGCTGGCTAGCCACGCCCCCCTCCCTAACTTTCAGTGCTATGCGGATGAGACTGAGCTCATTTTTAGGCTACCTTCGGCCACCTCTTCTCTTGTCTCTAATCTCTGACTGTCTGCTATCCAGGAGTAGTGTGCCGCCAATGATCTCTGCCTTAATGCCACTAAGACTGAGATTCTCCTCATTGGCACACCTGCTACCTCCTTTCCTGTCACTCCCTGGCCAGCCGCTCTAGGTCCTCTTCCTGCTCCCACCTGCAAGGCTAAAAACCTTGGTGTCATCTTCCTTCAGTTCCGTTTCGGCTGTTGTGACCCTTTCAGTGAGGTTGCGGACGTCTGGCCTCATCATCTGCACATCGGATATGACCTACTTTATCTTGGTGTCTATGTAGGCCCTGAGTGCTGCAATTGATTCCAGCACTTGGCCGTCGTTGGTGGCGGTTTCCATGCTCGGCTGCGTTGTTGGTGCTTCTTGATTGCTGTGTGGCTGCACTTTCTGCTTGGCAGCGTTAAGGGAGTTCAAGATCGTGGCGTCTTTCTTATTCTTTGTTGTAAGCAAGATGCGTTATCACCTGGTTGTGTTTAGAGTGCAACGTTGGTGGTGTGCATGCTTCTACTTTGCGCTGTTATCACTCATTTGTGGGTTCTCTTAGATCCGTCCAGCGCTTGTTTCTGGGATATGATGATTGTCTGTTCTTGTGCTTATTCTTGAATTCTAGTCTCAAGGTTCTGGGTCTCCGTCCTGCTGCGCAGTGTTTCTGCTTGTGTTCGTTGCGTGCGCTTCTTATCGCTCTGGGTTGTTAATGCGTTGCAGGTGCTGCAGTGTTGTAGGCCCTGTATCATCTCTTTCACCCCGGTCTGTGTCCCTGTGAGCACCCGACTCCTCGCCTATCTGGTCTGTCTGTGGCATGCCCTGGTTTGCGTTGTTGTCGTTCCCGTGTGGGGTTCCCTCAGATCTTGAGTTCCCATTCTGCCCGGCTGCAATTTGTGTGCCTTCTATTTATGTTCTCTTCGTGCTTAGTCACAGATTGTGGGGATTACTGTTCTTGGTTTGGAGTCGTGGCACATTTGCCGGCACTGCTTATGTCCTGTGCCTTGTTGTGTTGCTATCGCACTGCGGGTGATAGCGCGTTGCGTGCCTTGGTTCACCTTTTCTGCACCTTGGTCAGAGTTACCATAAGCGCCCAGCACTCCACTTTTCCAGGCTATGGTTGTGCATCTAGATAGCGCTGCTGTTTCCCTCGTATGCAGGAGCCACAGTTTGATTTAGCTTTGCTGCCGGGTTTATTTATTTGTCACGGACTGGTGCTTTTTTGTTTCCAGCCGGTGGTCCGGGGGCCTCAGCCCTGCTGTGCCGGGTCGCAATGTGTCGCTGGTGCTGCCTGTGACTTGCCCAGCGCTGTGCCGCTATTAGCTCGGGGGTGCCCCAGTGCTGCTGGCCTTGGTGCTCCTCCTCGTGCCAATTGGTGTCCCTGGGGGTACCTAACTCCCACCAGTACGGCGGTGCCTTTGTAGGGGGGGGGGGCAGTGTTGTGCTGTTGTTATCTCACAGTCCGCCGCAGCGGTCTACATCCCAGGCCCCTTCCCCTACCTGGATTCGTCCTCCGCTGGTCCAGGGTGGGCCGTCCTCCTCCAGTTGTCGCAATCCTTCGTGTCACCTGGCTCGGCGTGTTCTGCGGGCAGCCTACTCAGTCTCATGTCCGCTCTCGATGGCTTGGTGTTGCTGGGTTGGTGCGCAGCAGCCGTGCGCACCGTCACTGTCTGACGGTGGACTTGCGCTCCCTCCTTATGTCCTTCCGTGCCTCTTGCCAGCTCCGGACTACCCGCCTAGGTGTCTGCGCCGGGGGTTGAGTGTTCCTGCGTCCTGCTTCTTCCGGTCACCTTGCTTCGCTGTCAGCCCTGTCACACTCTGGCTGGTCTCCTTGATGTCTTCCCCACGGGCCAGGTTTCGCGCCTTCCTTCTCCGCTTCTTCTTTGTTTTTGGGCCCGCTGTCAGGTGCGAGGCGTCCTGGTGGTCCTTTCACTGGGTCCAGCGTGTGGCCTTGCCTCCAGTCACCGTGGTGTCTCTGCAGCTGGGTTCCCTGCTCTGTTGTGTGCCTTCGCCTGCCGCAGTAGCTCTGCTCTCACTGCCGAAGCGCCATCTTGGAGTCGCAGGGGGGGTCCTCTTCAGCGTCTCCTCATTCAGTTGTCCTTTGGTTTTCAAAACTTCCTCGCTCCGGTGTCGGAGAAACGGTTCCCTCGTCTATCGGTGTTCTTATTTCGGGTTAGATTAGCTTTATTTCTCAATTGCGCAGGATTATTTCAGGATCTCGGCAGGAGCTCAGAGCGCACGCAGCCTCACGCCATGAGCTCAGGCCACGCCCCCCCACATCAGTGGATCGTTATTGTGAGCTTGCATCGGCTCAGAGACGTGGAAAGAATATTTCAAAGTGGAATATCTGATCCTGAAGGGCAACGCCGACCTGCTCGGATAGCTGTACACAACGGGTGTGGCATTGAACTGAGCAGTGGAAGTCAGTCGATCCTTTTGCTTAGTGAGGATCATGTGTTGACCACATTTTAAAGGACACTTGGCGTGGCATAGGACTGAGGAGTGTTTGCAGCGGTGTGTGGCTGGCGCAACCTTCGGTGGCATTCTGGAGCGGTCACTGGACTGACTCTGGGAGAAGCACTGGAGTACTCTGCTTCGGAGAGGGGACCAGGCTTATGTGATTGGGGTACTCAACCCAGATTGCCAGGCTGCACTCGAGAGATCATTATTTCGTTACAGGAGCAGCTTTGGAGGTTTGGATTTATTGTCTGAGGGAGCGTAATTGGAAGGGTCACATGGAAGGTGAAGTGTGTGGATGAACAATCAGTATACATTTATGTCATACACAGAGGAGACATGGCTAAGGAAGTGGGGGCCTAAACCTTAGGAAACAACTCGAGGTCCGCATATCCAATTAATAGTGCATGTACAGCAGACCTGGAACACCACGCACGCGTGTTCCCTCAGCGGGGAGATCAGGTTTCTAGCAAGTCCAGACTGAGTGCATGGCTTCAAGACAATATGGTCCACGTATATGTGGCTGCCAACGTAGTTAGTCACTTAGAAGAATCCCTCACATCTTCAAGGCTCCCATTGGCAAAGATAAAGTGTATATTATCAGCGAACAATTTGGTTACACCACTGTCAAGACTGCTATGGTTAGAGGCTCATTAGAGAAACCAACTAGGCCTCAATTTTTGATATCGGACTAAACCTCAGAGACTGTTTGACCCTAAAAACCACTACCCCACGTGTTTTCACAGGACCTGGAAAGCATCTCTCATACATATGGGGTATTACTAAGGAGGATCAATGGTCTAATAGGAAGAGACTGGAATAGCATGTACTGCTGAACTGGCATAAGACTCAAAAGAAAAAAGAACAGGAAGAGGCCATATCAAAACTATGGCGCAAAGGAGAAGAGGCACGTGCTGATGAAAGTTTGTTGAGGCCCCAACCACTAGGACCTGGCCCAACATTGAAAACACCAGAGCAAGACCCGACCACCGAAACTATAAAACCATGTTTTAATGAGTCAGAGACCAGATGACTGAAACGCTTCAAACACAACTAACTCTCATAAGAACTGAATTGGCACAATCAATGCAAGAAGTCCAAAACGATGTAATTGATCTAGCTGAGCGTGTAGAAACAAGTGAGAATGCGATTGAAGACATTTCGGAAGATACACGCAAAATAGATATACTGACTGATCAGTTGGCAACTGCGACCCAAAACATTGAAATACAGATGGAAGATCTCCAAAATAGATCAAGGAGATCCAACATTCGGGTGAAATTATTCTCGAAATTGATTGAGGATCGAGAATTAAAATCAACAATGCAACAAGTGTTCGCTGATCTTTTAGAAGTGAACAAAGGGGTGGATGTTCCAATTGACAGAATTCATCGAGTTGGACCGAAGCGAAAAGATCCAGGGACAAGGCCTTGTGATGATATTGTTGCAATCCAAAGGTATTAACAGAAAGAGGCAATTTTACTAGCAGCAAGGAAAACAACTCCCATCAAGATAAACGGATCGGAAATCCAACTATTCCAAGACTTAGCACAAGTGACACTCTTGAAACGAAGATTAATGGGTGCGGTAGTACACATTTTTATTAAAAAAATAGCTTCGCTACAGATGGGCAATTCGTTTTGGACTTTTATTTACGTGGGAAGGACAACAACATAGGATCACATCATGCAAGGAAGGTTTGCGGATATTGAAGCTAGAAGAGGGTCACTGCCAGAAGGAACCTCGAAAAGCCCAGGACAAAGGGAGATCCAGAAGATGGGTATGGACTAAACCAGCTTGGGACAAGACACTGTTATCTGGTTTGCAGGGAGCCGGTAACCGTTGATGACGTCCACGGATGCTAAGAGGGTAAATGTGAAAACGAATGTTGCATGACCACGAACCAGAAATGTGGGTGATCACTGTGAGGGTGGTAACAAATGAATGTGTAGAGGGAGAACACGTTTAGAGTGTTGAGGCGATGGGAGACAGGCGGTTAAAGTATTTGTCACTTGGAATTGAGGGGTGATGGGTACAAGTAGACCCACACAACTAATATCCGGGTGTGTAGTGGGGCTCGACCTCCATGGCTTAATGCGTGGAAAGATGGGGAATGGGTTGGGCTCAACTGGGTAGAAGGAGGGAAGGGATGGGGTGTTAAGTTTGGGGGGGTGGTTTGAATGTCAGGGCAAGGGGATGGTTAGCTGCCAATAATATTGATGAAGTAAATCTACGTAGATGGAAGGAGCAACAACAGTATTAGTCTTATCCTTAAATGTTAGAGGATAAATTTCCCAGTCAAAAGACGGAAAGTTGTCATACTTGAGACGGGAAAACCCAGATGTAGTAACGCTACAAGAGACACATGTATCAAGAAAAAATGCAAATCAGTTGAAAATAGATGGCTATCCACCTGTCATACAATCCAATGACAAAGGAAAGAAGGGAAGGATTTTGATAGCTCTAAATGGATAGGTGAGTCAGACCATCCTGGCGCAGGAACTTGATAAAGAGGGTAGGTATGTATTTATCAAAATACAACTGGCAAGAAAGATACTATAGCTACATTTTACGCTCTGAACTTGGGACAAGATGTATTTTTACAACAAGCATTAGGTAAATTGGAGAGGTTTGCAGAAGGACAAATTATCCTAACAAGGGATTTTAATATGGCTTGGCACCCCCATATCGATAGGAGCAGGGTGGGTCAGCCAAACCAACGACTCCCAACGAAAACATTGAAAAAGATCATGTCTGATCTTTCATTAATAGATGCCTGGAGAGAAACCAACAAGGGGAAGAGGGAATCACATTGTATTCATCAGTTCATCGGACGTTCTCAAGGATTGATTATATGTGGGTCTCGCCATCGTTATTGGGGCATATTCAACAGATTAATATACGTCCAATAACATCGGATTAGCACCTTAAAATTAGCAATTACTGTAGATAAGGAAGGGTCAGGTTTATGGCGATGGAAAGTTCTGGATCAGGTTACAAAGGACCAGGTGATGGGCAAAGAAATTTGTGACAACATTATAGAATACTTAGAGCTTAACAGGGCTCAGGATACATCTGAAAGATGGGTTTGGGATGAGTTTAAAACAACCATAAGGAGATAACTAATTAAAAGAAAGCCCAAAGGGAGAATGTTTTAATAGCAACCCAATTGGACCTGTAGACTAAAATAAATGCAGTTATGAAGGAAATGGAAACTAATCCAGACCCTCACATTGGTAAAAAATGTAGGCAGATGATGGGACAGTTGGATCTCTTACAGATACGACACGCAGAGAGAGCCCTGCTATGCTTAAGACAACAATACTATGTCAAAGCCAATAAGGCGGACTCCTTGTTGCCACGTCAGGTTTGATTGAAAGATGGAACTAGGACCATGCGTACCATAGAAGCCATTCAAGGTAAAATAGGTTCATCTTCCCAGCACATAATAGAGGCATTTACAGAATATTATTCAAATGTATATACTTCTGATAATCCAGTCTATGGAACACAATTATCTTACTTACAACAATGTCGGTTGCATAAATTGGATCAAGCGGATAGAGAAGAGTTGGAAGGAGAGATAACATCGGAGGAAGTGCCGGGAGCGATTAAATCATTGCCGCTCCATAAAGCTCCACGTCCAGATGGCTTCCCAGCAATATTTTACAAAATATATATATTGAGGAACTGACCTGAATCTTAACATTTTTGTTTAACTCTGTCAGGGTGAAGGGTAATAGAACACCCTCAATGGGAGAGGGCAAAGGTGGTGCTCTTCCCCAAGCCAGTTAAAGATCTGACGCAATGTGGCTCCTACTGTCCTATAGCTCTTATTAACATCAATGCTAAGCTTTATACAAAAATTCTAGCAGCAAGGATGGGAACGTAATTGCCCGGTTTGATACACCCGATCAATCTGGCTTTGTGGCGGGTAGACAAACTTTTAACAACTCCAGACGTGTAAGCTATTTGATTGAAAAATTGAACAGGGTGAGTCTATCGGCTGATGTATTAACACTTGATGCCGAGAAGGCATTTGATTGTGTACAAGGTTCTTTTTTTATTCTTAACGATGGAAAATATCGGTTTTGGACCTAGGTATATGCAAATGGTAAGAGCAAATTATAAAGCCCTGATTCTACGATTAGCTATCAACGGGGATCTGTCCAATGAGATTCGAGTGACTAGGGTGACCAAACAGGGGTGCCCTTTATCTCCGTTACTTTACAGATTACATCTTGAGCCTCTGCTGTCCAGAATCAGAGAAGATGGGAATATTAAGGGCATTCAGTTTGGGGGAGAAGATCAGAAAGTAATTGCTTTTGCAGATAACTTATTGTTAACAATGACAGACAACCCAGCCTCCTTAGAAGCTTTAACATTAGAATTGATGCAATTTGGGGAGGAGGCAGGCTTAAAAATTCATATGCAAAAATACATTCTGATGAAAGTTCAAGATGGGCAAGCATCAGGAGAAAGGGTAGGTCTTGAAAACAAATTTAAATCTATGACACGGGCATGTGATATCTGGGTATACAACTATCGGACTCCTTGGAGTCAATGTATTGAACAAATTATCTTCCTCTCCTAGAGTCAACTAAGCGGTGGCTTAAAATATGTAATTCTTTTACAATATCTTGGATGGGTAGAATAAACCTTATAAATATGATGGTTCTTCCAAAGGTGTTGTATCTTTTTCATGCAATACCAATAAAAGTCCCTTTGAAATGTTTTAAGACGCTAAATAAGATTTTGAAGAACTTTATCTGGCAGGGCAAGAAATATAGAGTTGCGTGGAAACTAATGATGACATCCGTACATAAGGGAGGCAAGGGGGCACCAGACCTACAATTATATTATCAAGCTGCTCAATTGCGGATCATTAGGGAATGGTTTAAAAGCGGCCTAGAAAAGATTTGGATATGTATGGACAGAGCAATAGTGTTACATTCAACTGGATTCCACAGGGGCGTCAAACGAAGCTGGACTGCTGCAGTCTCCACCAGTGTGACTCGTAGCGAAGTGATGATCGACTGCACTTGCCCACTCAGTTTCGTCTGCCTGGCCCGCAAGAATATTTTCCTAAAAGCAGTAAAGGGAATTAGCCACCCGTGGAAGAGAGGTTACACTAACACTATTTTCCCTGAAAACTTCCAGTATTTCCCTTCATAAAGTCTCACCTTATTGTTTGGAAGGATGAACTCTCCATCCTGCGTGGAGTGCAGGGGCGCGTAGAAGTTCAGTTACTTCACTGATCCAAAGGTATTTGGCAGAGTTCCAGACAACAATGACTCCGAGGTAAGTAGTGTGTAAACCGAATGTATAGTTCTTTTAGAGTTCAAATGTCTGTTAATTCACTCTTGCTCCTTTCATACCTTTTCCCTTGCAGTGTGATCCAAGGAGTGAGTTTGCCTCGATGGATGAAGGTAGCACTTAGGTAAGAGTCAGTTTGCACCAAGCACTGTCTAGCAAGTAATATTATTCCTAATGTAATTAACCAATAGTTCTCCATCTTCTTTGCAGGTGCGGCGCTTTGGCGGAAATGTCTAACTTAGGATGGTGACCAGCGCTGCCTCGAGCTGTAAAATTGCGAGTAAGTATCTTGCGGTAAGTAAAAGAATGTCTTTGGCGGAACCCCACTCACCTTTTGTTTGTTCTTGTCTTTTCAGATGCTGATGTTTTGGGCGGCGATTCAACTGGTGTTGGACCGGGTCATGGAGATGCTCCGAAGACAGGCGAGTATGGCGCGGCACTGCAGCTGGCAATGTGACATAGTTTATTTTAATGTCTTTTTCCTTTATCCACAAGTGCGGCTGCTCCAGGAAAAGATGATGACCAAATGGAAATCTCCTTGTTCTAACCTTTTCTTCTTCTTTCCTTTTCTCTAGGATAGGTTCCGGACACAAGACGGGTGTGACTGTAGACTGGATGCTGGACTGCAGACACGGTGAGTGTTACGCTGCTAAAATGCAGAATGACGCGAAGCGTGTGCTGCTCTTCGGGTGTGGTTTAAATAGCATCAAAAAAGTAGTTCCCAGGTAAGAAGTTCAAGTACCACACCCAAGCAGCAAAATAGTTCCTAATGGAAAGTAGTCCCTTCATGACCTCATGATGGCCTGTACAGGAGTTCTTTGCAGGATGACCTGCATAGTTTAAAGTTGGCAATATGAGCCTGGCGCCTACGGCGCCAGGACTGAACCCATATAGCCCCTAGGCGGGGTTTTGGGAATTCCTGTGTCTTCTTGGGTGCCTGGTCCCTGGACAGATGGACCTGTTTCGGATGTCTGGGGGCAGGCATCGTGACAAATAGTTGGGAAACCTCTAGAGGAAATATTATGGTGTCCGAAACAGGATCGACCCATCAACATGTATAAAAGTAAGATAACTGCCCTGGCGGCACAGGTATGGGACACTGTGGTGAAGCGCTCAGAGATCCCTACATTTCCCTCTCCTTTCACCCCCCTATTTCATAATCTCCAATTTACCCTGGGATTGGAAACAAAAGCCTGTAAGAACTAGGAGGAAGCGGGATGTTTGAGGATGGGTTACATGTTTGAAGGTCAGGTGATCAGATCATTCCTGCAATGTAAACCAGTGTTCAAGTTGAACGAAAAGGAAAGAATAAGATGTGTGCAATTATGCCACTGGCTAATGATCAACAAGCATCATATATTGAGGGACTTATCCACCTTCAAGAAATATATCTCAGAAAATTCAGGAGATAGTCATATAGTTGGGGCATTGTATAAGATAATTAACAAGAGCTTGAGCCAGATGGAATGGAGCTATATGAAACTATGGGGAAAAGATGTGGGTGCTTCTATGATCAAGACCCAATGGCTGATGGTTTGGGAGAGAATCCCTAAACTGATGCAGGAAATTCAAATACGGAAAACTCCATAACTATTATAAAAATGTGTCCGATCAATGTTGGCGAGGCTGTAAAGAAAATGGAACATGGGTTCATATATGGTCGTAATGTAGGAAAATTAAAGAGTTCTGGGGAATGGTAAATTAAGCAATGAAAGAGATTTTCGGTTCCCAAGTGTCTAAGGGTATAGGGGAAGCGATGTTTGGTTTGGATGATGTTTTCAAGGTATTAACCAAAAAGAAACAAAAGAAAGCATATATGATACTGTCGGTGGCGGCAGTCTCTCTTATAGCCCAAAAATGGAAACAAACTATTCCCCCAACAGAACACGAGTGGCTAATGACCATCTGGAACTGTCTCTCTGGAATGTGTTACTTATGCGATACAAACACTTGTGTACGAGCGCAATATAAATAAAATATCACATCGGGGGAACAGAATACATTTTATAAAGATTGGGAACTTTTATTGGACTTTTTACACAAAGACTATCCCGAAAGTTGGTGCCCACAAAGAATACGGATTTTTGATTTTTTTTGTTAATTCAATATCTGGGATTATACACTGTTTGTATTAAGTGGGAGCTGACTAGGGTTGTGGGAGGGAGTTTTTTGGGGTCGGGGTAATTGTATTATAGTTTTGTTTTGACAATTAAAATATTAATAAAAATAAGATTAAAAGAAATAAAATGAAGAAAAAATTCATGCCAATATTCATGTTTTTTTCTTTCAAAGAGGCATGCGTTTCCCCATCACTTGTTACAAAATGTTAACACTTAATGTCACAATGTTTCCACAATGTTTCTTTTGTAGACTGAGTTGACCAATATTCTGAATTTGAAATGTGTTAATGTCCCTTTAATGTATACAAATTATCAGAGTTAAAAGATTGTCATCCAAATGTAATGCTGCCCAGTTACTTTTGGAGGCACAGCATGCCAAGAAGGTCTTCTTTATTTAATAAAAGATATTTTATATTTGCTAATAATATATTATCTGCCATATTTTAGGAAGAAGCTCAACACATGGTGCTTTTGATCTGTCACTCTTTGAAAAACAGCAGAGAAATGCATATGATGGGGGATGATGAAGACTGCTATGAGGGCGGAAAGTCAAAAGTCAGTATGTCATTTTCTTATTTTGCATTTCTTTGTAAGCATTTTCAACAAAGCACTTTCCAAAAATTGTCAAATGATGCACAGGGATAGTCGAAGAGGCGGTGTGGGAATTAATTCTTTACTTCGGATTTCTCCATTAGCAATACGTAACAATAAATACGATTTGCACAATTATCAAAGTTAAAATAAATAAAATTACAATATGTGCTGGGCGATAGCCCATCTTGCAAGAGCACTCGCATAGTTATGTAGTTAATAATAAAAAACAGTATCATTACAACTCATTACAAAACTAAGTTTATATCGATAAAACTTAATAAGGTTAACTTAATGGTTTAAAAATGTGTTACCGAAGTCTGAGTAGCAAATACAGAGCAATATAAAAGGATTTAAGTCCTCCGTCATGCCAGAGTTACAGTGACCATCCCTGCTCGTCACATTTTTGTCCCATCTCGTCCTATCATCCAATGGCAACAGGTTCAACCTACTCATAAGTACTATCCTCCTACATGCACCAGATTTAATGGAACATATTTTGCTTCCCCAAAACATGATATCAATGAAAGAAGTATAGAGGACGAGCGAGGGGGTGGGGGGAGTACTTGCTATGCTCAATTTCCTTTCCTTATTGCTTTCTGTTTCAATTCCGCCACTGGATAAGGGAGTGAGGAATTCTGAGGGTTTGTGCGTGTATAGAATACTCCACAAAGTCAATAATTTGCACCCCTCATTATAACATACATATTTTGTCGTGGCTGGCGACCCCCTAATTTCCCCAACCACCTTCTTCAAATTAGGGCTATTTGAATAGCACATAGAGACTTTGAAAAAATACCTGGCAAATCTGATTTGCGCCTGGATTTCAATAGTGGTGATTCCCAATTCTAATCGCAGTGCGCTATTTGGAGTGCCTTGGGGAAGGCCAACTAGTATTTTCAATTCTCTATTTTGGATCTTTTTAGATTTTGCAGTTGTAATAGCCCCAAATCTCACTCCCATATTTCATCATGGTACAGACCTTGGCTTTATACATCTCAAGGCATTTATCAACATACGCCCTCTGTACATAAGATCAAATCTGAGCAATCTGCCCAACTTGCAGCCGCCTTCTCAGCACTGGCCGATATATGCCCTGACCATTTCCAGTTCTTAGTAAAAAGTAATCAGAGGTAGCTATATGATTTAACTACCTTGATCGTTTCTCCATCAAGAGCCCAAGTTGAATGATTACGTCCCCTACCAAATACCAGGACCTTGGTCTTTGCCCTGCTCAATTTGAGCCCATTGGCAGAAATATATTCCTCAGCATAAGAGAGACCTTGTTGGCACCCCCCAGGTGTCAAGTCAATCAAAGCAGAGTCCTCTGCATACAGAAGTGATGCAATATAGTACCATGCAAAGAAGGGGGTTAACCTTGGCATCCAATGCCCCAGAGTTAAAATCTGAAAAAGACACAATAAATAGCATTGGCGCTAGGGCACAGACCTGGTTCACCCCATTGTTAGTTCGAAAGGGGTTTATCAGCTGTCCACCTGACGATACCTGCACAGAAACATGGGTATCTCTATAACAGAGTTGTAGTAAATTCAAATGTCTGCGCAGTATTTTCAGTGCGGCTAGCTTACCCATAGCTTATGCCTCCGAAGTGAATCAAAGACCTTTTCCTGGTCGATAAAGGCCATGTATAAACCTGCCGCCTATAACAAAACAATATTTATGTATTAATGTGGACAACAAAATGCAGTGATCAACTGTGGAATACCCTCTTCTGAAACCTGTTTGAGATGGGTTTTTTATTGATTCAAGGAATAAGCCCATTCCTCTAGTTAATAAGCATTTATCAAACACTTTGCCAGGTATGTCGAAAAGTGAAATCGGTCTGTAGCAGTTAGGGTTATTGTAGTCCCCTTTCTTAAAAATGGGGAGTATAATGCTCTGTGACCATGAGTAAGGTAGTACCCCAGAGAAGGTTACTGCATTAACAAGCTTAGTTAAAATCTGGCACCACCAACTTGAAAAACCCTTGATAATGTCAGAGTGTATCCTATCAGGGCCAGCTGCTTTACAAGAAGGTAGGGTTTCTGGAATATGTTCGGTCTGCCCTGGACTGAACTTGATTACTGTTGTGATGTGCTTGAGTGTATGTGAAATACTGATATGGAATATGGATTGCCCAACTAGTTCTGTAGAATGTTATTGTTTGGTTGGAGTCAGTTGTCTTGTTGTTCTCCCTTGGATGGATTGGGGGTCTTTATTGTTCCTGTAACTTGTTATTAAACTCAACTGACGTGCAACCGGAAATGTGTGGCACTCGTCATTGCAATTACTTTGGCAAATGCAGATGTTAACGTCATGGCAGCACTGATGCAGGAGCCACAGCAGCCACTATCTATGGCTGACACAGCCAACCCAGTCACATTACCCACCCACCCTATGTTTGCTCATCATCAAAGAACCTCTTCTGAGAGGTTGGTGTGTCATGGAGTGCAGTGGTGTGGGATGTTGTTGGGTCCAGAACCTTTCCTGGATTTACTGGCACCACAAGCACATGGTCAGATGAAGGGGAATAGCTTGTGTCTCTACCCTCCTCTTGTACCCACAAGAAAGACATATCCTATGAGTCCTTTTATTTTTGTAATGGATTAATTCCTCCCTTGAATTCCTAATCTATGATTTCTTTTTTTTTGTTATTGCGATTGGTTTTGTTTCAAACCTTACACAACATCTAAAAGTACACATGGTTGACAAAAAAAAATAGAAAATGCATCTTCTATATCACATCACATTAAGCAAAATATAAAGTGGAATAAACTGACAGAAAATTACAATAATTTTTTTTTTTGGGAACAATTATTATTTTTAACAAACACTCCAAACATTACAACCAGTTAAGACATTTGTGTTCAATCTTAAAACGTTACATTATGAAACGCACTCTTCAGTCCTCCCCCCCTCCCTCCCCATTAACTTGAGCCATTCTATCCACGTCATCCACCTGAGCGTCTTCAGGCGTCTCTATTATCATCTCATCCATGTCATCAGCTTTGTGGTAGGGCTGGGGGGGCTCACCATTGAAGTCACCAATTGCCTCCAAGCCATCAGGGGACCCACCTCTTCTTCCCCACCTCTAGTGACTGCTTCATACCAGGCTGCCGTTTCTGCCTCTGCCCATTTCAAGAGGTCTGCCCACCACATCTCCAATCTAGGCCGATGGGCCGCTTTCCAGCACATTGCAATTCTACGCTTGGCCAAGATGTAAGCCAAGTCCTTCATCTTGCTAATATGCCTTAGGTTACGTGGCCTGGGGAAGCTCCCTAGCATGCATGCCCAAGCAGACCCCACGTCTAGTACCACACCTCTATCAGCCAATCTTGTTTTCAGTTCCATCCAGAACCTATTGACTTCCGGGCAAGCCCAGAACATGTGCAGCAACCCAGCCTCGTCCTCCCCACACCTGGGACATTTCTGTACTGCCGGGCCACCGAACCTGGCTATTCTACCGGGAGTCAAATATGCCCTGTGGGTGACATACAATTGGATCTGCTGAAGTCTTGCATTCCGGGACACCTTCTTATGGTACCTTTGGGCTCTCTCCCATTGTCCATCTGTCATGGGTTCGCCCACCTCTTCCTCCCAGTCATGCCTCAGCTGAAGCAACTCTTTCCCCGACCTCTCTTCTCAGTAACTCATATATCCGAGATATTTCATGCCCGCCCTCCGAGACATCATACATCGTTTCTTTGGTGGCATCAGGTTGTTCTGCGAGTTCTGCATTGGGCCACCTTTCTCTCAACCGTTTCATGATTCTGGAATAAGTAATATGTTGGCCTTTATGCACCCCGGTCTCCTCCATTAATCTCTGAAATCCTAATGCCTCTCCCTCCTGCCATATATCGCCGAAGGTGGCCAGGCCCTCTGGTTCCCAGTATCTGCGGACCCCTTTCATCAGTTGGGAGTCCCCCCCACATAACGTCACTAACGGAACCTGCTAAGAGAGCGGGTCCGGTTCACCCACAGTTTGCCATGCTCTACGCCAGACCTCCCAGCCCAGCACCAGCAATCTCGCCATCTCCAGTACGTTTGTTTTAGGCAACCACACTATCTCTCTTAGGAAATAGGGAGCCGAGTCACTCTGCAAAAGCCTGGCTTCAGCCGATTCATCCTCAGACAACCACCTAGCTACATATAGTAGCTGCCCCGCCAAGTAATACAGTTCAAATTTCGGCAGGTTTATACCCTCCTTATCACACAAATTTTGTAATTTCCAAAGAGCCACCCTGTCCTCGAATTGTGTGCATAGGCTATGGAGTTTGACAGAAAAACGTTTGGGGATCAAGTACGGCACATTTACAAAAAAGTGTAGCAGACTGGGCAGGACAACCATCTTGATCAAAGCTGCTCTTCCCATCATGGCTAGGGGCAATCTGGACCAAAACGCCATGCTGTTTTTAATACCTTCGACTGCTTTCTCCGTATTGTATTTATGCTCTGCTTCTATCGTGTGGTATACATCTATGCCTAGGTATCAAAACGTCTCGGTTCGACAGGGTATTTGCAAAATGGGCAGTTTCCCTAGTGGAATGCCCCTGTATCTCCTCAAGGGGAACACGCTGGACTTCCCGGGGTTTACATATGTGCCAGAGAGGGTGGCATAGCGTTCCATCACCTCCAGGACATATTGCAAGTTCTCTTCTGGGAAGCGCAAATACAGAAGCATGTCATCGGCATACAATGATATCAGGTGTGTGCTTCCTGCTGTGAGGATCCCTACCTCTCCGTATTGTTGCCTGAGGCAAACTGCCAACGGCTCAAACGCAAGGATATATAACATGGGCGACCAGGGACATCCCAGTCTAGTCCCCCTACTGAGTCGCCATTTGCGTGAGATAATGGCACCCGTTTTAACCCTGGCAATCGGGGAGCTGTATAATATCTTGACCCATCTCATGGACAGAAAATTACAGTAATTAACAACATTCATTATGAAAGTGCAAAATGCAAAGTAGCTGCCAATTTAATGTCACCTAAACTTCATCCAATTCATTATTAAACCCTAGTAACTTCACAAATATAGCAGGCCAGTAAAGTACTATCATTTCATATTCAGCAGACTGAAAATCAACTTTAATAATCTAGCCGAGGCCAGTATCAAGGGAGCACACTGACCTTGCATGATGGAAGTCCATACATGTTCTTCCACGTCACTAAAATGGGGATGAAGTGTAATGATTCAATTGTTAAGAGATTCAACTACATTGGCATTCATCTATGATATCCCTATCCCAGCGCAGCTGATCTCAGAAAACCTTTCCACCACCAGGGGACCCAGCTCGGATCCGCCCGATAACTCTGTGCCCTGCGCCGGAAATGACAGAGCCAGTATATATTGAGGCGCTGCAGCCTGTGACCTCAGTTCTTTTTTTCAGAACACTCTTTTGCTTCAGGAACACGCTTTTCGATTTATTTTCAATTTTATTCAATGCCATGCCCAACCTAATGAAGGCTTTGGGGTTCAAACCCTGTGCTGATTGCGGACGGCAGATGTCGATCTCTGATCCGCCTTGGATTTGTCTCTACTGCGTGGGCGAAAATCACTGCACCGAACACAGCAGATTGTGCCAGTCCAGAATTTTATTTTTGTTATAATTTGTATAATTATATATATTTTTTTTATAACACGCTTAATTCCAAAGAGGTTTCTAGGCACGGACCTGGGATTCAAACCTGTGTTGCTCTGCGTCGTCTTGCTTCCAAGACGAGCACGTTGCCACTGAGCTATACCATCCAAGTGTCCCAAGGCCATCTGGGAACGGTCAGTGAAAATCTTCACCTACACCCACAATTACGAGGATGAAATTGCATGGTCCCATCCGAGGTCACATGGCACGGTACATCGATCTGAGGATTGATGGCCTCCACGTAAGGAGAAGCAGCAGCACTGCAATAGGTCTCATTCACAGATCTTCGCACTGGCTTTCTTCTTCGAAGAAAAGGAGCCACCTCTCCACCCTGGAAACAGCGGCTTAGGTACCTTTTCCTACCCAATCCTCCACCCCAGAGGAATGGGAGAAATGTTGCCTGAAGATGCTCGACTTCTTCGCCATGATGTAGCCGGCTGTGACCTCTGCACCAACGGTGCCTCTGAAGCTGATGCGGCCCACCAAGTCTTCTGGGACCTGCAGGGTACTGTGACAAATCCCTCAATACTGTCACTTCTCCCCCAGAGGGGGACCCTTCCAGAGAGGCCACTATCCGATGGTCCCCTCAATATTGATACTCAGCAGGAGGATCCCATGGGAAGGGTATCAGGTAATAATATCCCCATATATATGGTCGCTGTAAATAATATTGCCGGGAAAATGTTGTGGCGATATTATTTGGGTGACCATATATATGGGGACAGGGGCAAAAAAAATAAATTAAAAATAAAATAAAAAGTTGTTCGATGCAATAATGTCGCCACAAAAAAACGGCCGTTTTTCGGCGATATTTTTGCATGGCGAGATTTTTGTGGCGACATTATTACATGGAACCATGGGAAGGGACCCCCTGTGTTGGAGAGTTGAGGACGGTCTAGGGAGAACACAGTATTTTCGCCACCAGACATTACTCACCCGACAAAATTTAATAGGGCCCAAGCACCCCCATTCTCTCGGTCTCCTCTTTATTCTGCTAATTACTCAATACATAGCAGCCATGTATATCAGGTAGACAATACTGTGACGAGGAAGCCTGCGGGAAGATTGAGTATGGATGACTCCAGAAGTACTGAAACGAGGAAGAGCAGCATGATGACGAGCCCTGTGCGGAATCAATACAAACATGCTAGTCAATCTGCCATAAAAAATAATGAAGGATTCTCCTCCAAAGTCTTCTACTCCAAAGGGAGGAGCATTGTGCTGGGGAGAGAAGTCACACAGAGAGGACACGCTGCAGACCTGAACGCCTGAAACAGGAAGGCGGAACCCGAGAAGGCATAGACGAGCCAAGACTTACCCAAAGGCTGGGCAACCCGACGTCTGCTGGTAAGAAGGCAGCCATTCGAGTGGTCCAGAGGGGAACTGGACGTCAGGGAGAAACTAGCGTGACAGAGCTGGCGAGAGCAGAGCCCAGGGAAAGCTGAAAAAGCTTACCAGTGTTGAGGACCGTAACCCTTGCGGACCAAGTTGAAAGGTATGTATGGGGAGACCAGGAAGGAACTGGGAAACCCCAGAGGCTGTGGTGGGGATGAAGTGCAGAACCATCTTCCTCGTCCCAGTGGGACCTAAGAGAGAGACCATTTGGGGACAAATTGTGTGAGAGAACACTCCAGGGAGACCCGAAGAGAGACCTGGCAGGTTAGTGAACCGGGCCTTATTAAGAGAAATTATAAAGCTGAGAAAGTTGTCTGTGACCCCCGAATATTGAGAAATTGAGAGAGTTCACATGCAAGATAACGCCTGGCAGGATATTGAACCAGGCTTAGGAAAGATACATTACAGAGTTGAGTAAGGGATCTGGGACCCACATTACGAGACTATCATGGGGTGAGAAGGGTATCCTTTGGCAAAAGATACAAGAAGAGCAAACAAGAAGAGAAAGACTCTCTAACAAAAGTCAAGTGAAGAACAGGGGAAGAGAAATAGATCCTTTGGCACAAGTTATAAAAAGACCAGGGGAAGACAAAGAGATCCTTTGGCACACGTTATTGTAATTGTTTATTTATAAAGCACTTATACTCAGGTGAACTGCTTTAAAGCGCTTCAAGGCGAGAAGGGAACAGGGGAATACAGAGTCATTCTTAGGCCTTTAAGTTTCTGAATGATCTTGCAAAAATGACTAGCAACTTGGCCTGACGGCCTTACTACAAGCGCAGGTGTAAGACAAAAAGGACGGAGCAAAGTGGGAGGAGAGGGAGAAGAACATACAACCTTAGCTACCATTCCCAGTCCATGACATTTCAAATAGTGCATTGCGTGACAGATGGTAAGGCGATAAGGGGGAGTTGGGGGAGAAGGAGAAGGACACATAGAAACAAAAAACTACTGTACAAAGCCTGGCAGACCAGGCCAAGTACATTTTAGGTAACGTACGTGCCAGACATGGAATGAAAGGGATGGAGGGGTTAGGGGAGGGGGGACATGTACGCACAGTCCAAGCCCCTGGGTTAAGTACAGAGAGGTTGGCGTTCTCAAGGAATGAATAAAGAAGTGCAGAAATGGTGAGTGGCATTGAGAGGCCTGATGCAAGTGTGAGGACTGGCAGGGGGGAGCCTGAGACCTGTGTGACTCTGGAGGTGCAGCAGGCGACCAGTCAGCAAACATAGCTGAGTTGGGGAGAGAGGGAGGAGGGCAGTAGGCAAATGATAAAGAGGGGGTTAACAAGGGAGAGGGAGAGAGAAGGAAGAAGAGGAAGGTCTTGAGGAATTTCTGGAACTTGAGGTGATCAGGCTCAAGACAGAGAGCGGCAGGAAGGCTGTTCCAGAGGGAAGCACCTACAGAGGAAAGAGATCTACCCCCATTTCTCTGTTTTGAGAATCGGCTCACCCGAAAAGAGTTGGGGGATGACGAGCGGAGGGCTCTAGAAGGAGAGTATTTAGGGAGAGAGTCCTGGCTCAGGCCCCAGGAAACCTTGTGGACAATGCAGAGGGTCTTGAACTTGATCCTTGCAGCCACAGGGAGCCAGGGGAGGGATTTCAGCGCCAGAGATGCGGCCCCTGGGAAGAGCAGAGGAAGGAAGACATATCATTTGGCAGAAAGATAGACAAAATTGATGCGATTGAGATGGAGTCTGGGAAAGGTTTCAGGAATTGAGACACTGCCCCAGTCTTATTTTGGAACTATAAACAATTGATCTGAAAAGGTCTGGGGAAGAGAGACATCCTCCCCATCTGTGTGAAACAATATGGAAAAGCCTAGTGACATCTAGGGAAAAAAAGATATTACCCCATCATTCATGAACTTCCTAAAAACATCGTGAAGAAGGGAGTCATCCTGTTGGAATAAGGGTGTAGCCTACTTTATAGTTTTCTTTTGAAGTGTAAGGGACAGAAATAGGTTTGGGACATAGGACAGTGGACTATCTGCTATTTGACGGACATTCTGACGTTATCCTTAGTTTTGTTTGAGGCAGGGAAACCCCTCTTAGTTATTGGGACAGGTAGGGTTTTTCCTGATTTTCTCTTAAAGGTTTGTGCCAACAAGCATGCCACCTTGGTGTCCCGCGTCTACTTCTGCACCCTTACATATGGTGGCAGCCGTGGGATCAGCCCTGTTGATAAAAACTGGGGCGCCATTAAGTTCACTGGACTTAGAGACCAAACCTCTATCTCCACCAATGCCAATCCCGAGTCTATAGGATTTGACATCTCCAGCAGCTGGGATATAATGGTAGATTTGGGGCAAAGAGAACTTGTTCCTACTGACCTGATAATTATTGCCACTCCAGGAACATATATCTGGTTGGTTTTGAAATCAGGTTTGGCCTGAAGTGTTGCGCTAGAGTAATGGCTAGAGTGGCAGATCCTGTTTATAGGGGGCAGGGGTGTAAAGGTGATAATTCATAATAATGGCCAACACACATCATATAAAGGCAGGTGAGAAAATTGCCCAAGTGGTCCTGGAGAGAGCCCTCTTTCCCAAGCTCCTCGAGGTGGAGGAAGACCACACTGAATGGGGAAAGAAGGTATTTGGAGAGGCCGACCAACAATCTGATCCTTCCAAAGCATCCAACTTATAATATACTGAGATTATATCGGATGTGGCGTTTGCACACAGGAATGACTCCATCCTTTCCGAGGCATTCCTAAAGGTGATCCCTGAGGAAGAGGGTACAGGGAAAGAAGGACCATTCTTTTCCATTAAGAAAGGGATACTGTATAGAGAAGATAACTTGGAGAGAGATCCTCTGTCGCAAATTGCCATTCCCAGAAGTCACTGTAGAGTTGTATTGAGGGTGGCTACTCTCTTACCTCTGGATGTTAGGGACAGTTTTTCTAAAGTCCAACTAAAGGTTTCATGAAATCATATTTGTGGCAGTACAAAGCTTCACTCTTACTGTAAGGCTGAACCACCTGAGAACATGTGGTAGCGTAGAAAGAGCAGCCAGGCTTATTTTAGGAACGAGAGAGGGTTGCAACTTGGTACAAAGAAATTGTAGCATACATATGGTCCAAAGGGACAGTGAAACACTATTTATTGTAAAAATAAAGGGTTTATTTAAATACACATAGCCCAAGATGCATCTTGGGAAAGTTAAGTACTATAACATATAAACACAATTAGAAAAACTCAATACCTATGGTATACAAACCAAAGTATAACCTTGTTTAGAATACAATAAGCAGTCAAGGTGAGTCAAACCTGTAACACATTCAGAACGGCATTAAGCTATACTTGGGGAGTAAAAAACCAGGTTAGGTATACTTTTCGATTGCATTCCGTAAACCTATGGGTTATAACAGTGTTATTCACTTTCAGAGTCACTTAGCTGTACCAACACTGGTTACAGTGGAGGGCTTCTTGTTCATCCTCTGACAAACTGGCCTGTCTCCTGCTCCAAAGGCAATACCGACTCTCTGTCCTCACCAAGAAGAGAGTCCAAATTCAAGCTCGTATCTCTGCGGCATCTAACAACTCTGCCAAACTCTTTAAAATCTGCAAGGAGCTGGCCAACCCTGCTGCACTCTCTTCCCCTCCTGTTGCCTCCCAGGCTCTTTGCAATGCCCTTGCCTCTCACTTTATCTCAAAAGCCCAGGACATCCTGTCCACCCTCTCCCCCCCTACCCCTCCTCTCTGTCTGTGCTTGCTGACCCTCCTTCAGCCACCTCCCACCCTCCTTCTCGTCCTTTCCTCTTTTCTCCCCTGATGAGGTTTCTAGACAAGTCCAATCTATGACAGCCTCGTCAAAACAGGTTCCCCTGTTCCTCTAAAACCATCAAGGAACACATTGACACTCTCGCTCCGGCCCTTGCTGATTCTTGCAACCACTCCTTTGCCTCAGGATCCTTCCCCTCTCCTCTGAAGCACCCCCTTGTGCATCCTCTTCTCAAGAAACCCACAGCTGATCCTTCTTTTCCGACTATCGCCCAATTTCCATGACTCCCTTTCTGGGCAAACTCCTGGAAAAGCTGGCCATCTCTCAGCTTAACCTTCATTTCAATTCTGTTGGCTGTCTCCATGACCACCAGTCTGGCTTCAGAGCTGCCAGAAGCACGGAAACTGCTCTCCTGAACATCCATGAAGATCAGCTCTCCAACCTTGACTTGACCATCCCCTCTGTCCTCATCCTACTCAATCTCTCTTCTGACTTCGAAAGGTCAACGATACCATCCTGCTCAACCGTCTCTGTAGGAACCTGGCTATCACTGATCAGGCTCTGGCCTGGCTGACCTCTTTCCTCTCATCGATCGTCCCAGGTCCAACTTGGGTCCTTCATTTCATCTGTCTCTCTTTCTACTTGCGCTGTGCCCGCGGGGTCTAACCTCTCACCCTGGCTTTTCAGCCAATACCTGGCAACTCTCGCCCACCACATCGCCATTTACTGCTCCAATTTTCAGTGCTATGCTGATGACGCTCAACAAATCTTCAGGCTTCCCTCTGCCATCTCTTCTTCTATCATCTCTAATTGCCTATCTGCCATTCATGATTGGTGTGCCGCCAATGATCTCTGCCTGAATGCCAGCAAGGTGGAGATCCTCCTCATCGGCACACCTTCACTCTCCTTTCCTGTCACTCTTTGGCCGGCCTCCCTTGGCCCTCCTCCTACCCCCACCTGCAAGGCTAAGAACCTCGGGGTCATATTTGACTCCGCACTTTCCTTCTTTGCCCACATCTCTGATGTCTCTAAAAAGTAAAACTTCCTACTGCACCTCCTCAGAGGTACTCTGCCTTTCCTCTCCTTCCCCCGGAAGCTCACTGTCTCCCAAGTTCTGGTTCCCTCTAGGTTGGACTATTGTAACGGCCTCTTTCTAAATCTACCTGCCTCTACTCTCCGCCCTCTGCAACTAATCCAGAACAGGACTACAAGACTTGTCCTTGGCCTCAAGCCCTGGGATTGTATCTCTCCAGCTCTGAAATCTCTCCATTGGCTCCCAGTAAATGCAAGGATTAAATTCAAAACCCTCTGCATTGTCCACAAGGCTTTCTGGGGGCTGGGTCCAAAATACAATCAGCTATTCCTCCGCAAATACCTCCCCTCTCAAGCTCTTCACTCCTCTACCTCCAACTCCCTCAGGGTCAGTTGTTTTTCAAGGAAATTAGTTGGGTTAGATCTCGGTCTTCGGCTGGGGCCTCCCTGCCACTCTAAAACTTGAGGAGAACCATCTCTGGTTCTGGAAGCATCTAAAGACCTTCCTCTTTACTTCTACCTTTGCTCCCCCTCTCTCCTGCTGATCTGTTCTCTCTTGGCACTGTGCACCTGGCCACCCTCTGTCCTTCGGGCCCAGGTACCTGCTCACCCTGCTTCCCTCCTGCACTGCCTCCGGGCCACCCCTTGCACTGGGGTCACTATCTGTACCCATACAGTCCCTCCCTTTTTCTTCCTGCACTTATCAGAACTACCTTGTCTGCTACCTTAAACCCAGCCCTTATCACTTGCTGGCTGCACTACCACTGTTTGTTGACTTTATTATTATTTATCTGTTTCTCTTTTGCTACGCACTTTCCACTTCTCCCCTTCCATGCAATTTTCCCCTCCCTCTCTCCCATGCACTTGCGCATTCTCAATGTCACTGGGCCTAGTAAGATCATTGGTTTGTTCTTCCCTGTTCCCCTCCCTTGCCTTGTCGCGCTCTAAAATACTTGTGTACGAGCGCAATATAAATAAAATATCAATAGCAATACAAGTATCTCTTGCAACCCATGTACCTTTTCTTCTATCAAAAATGGATACAGTTACCAGACCAATGTCACTTTAAGAACACAGTTCAAAGGGAGTAACTTAACCTGTATACTAAAACTACTCAAGGATAAGTATACACACACTAAAAGTATTTTAGCTGTGCCCAGGAGTAATTCAGGTAACGCACAACCCCACAGGTGAGTCATTTGCCATGTACTCTTCTAACCACACACAGAGTGACTTCAGTCAGGCAAGTAAGACCACTTATTTGAATTATCTCAGCAGTATTAGTTTAAGTAGAACATCAGCTATTGAAGGTCAGTAAGTAACCTATTATACTTTTCAGAGGGGGCTATAAGCAACTCAAAGACAAGTATTAACTCCAATGCTGTTTTAGAAATGCATTAAGCAGATTAGGGAAAGCCAAACCCAATAGCACACATTTAGGAGAGCACACAGCTAGTCAGCGTGGGTAAATCCTATTGGTCAGCTTTTACATTCATTCCCTTTAGAAATTATAAAACTCTACCAACAATATTACTTTTTAGAATGTGAAACACAATTCAAAGCTAGTATCCTTTCTAAAGGAGCAACAAGCAACTTAAAGGTAAGTATAAACTTAAATGACACTTTGCAACTTCTTTTTTACAGAGATACAGTTACCACACTAACATTTTTAGCAAGTAAGTACTTTTCACTCTTATTATAATTATCCTGACAGAAGCCTTATCTTTTAAAGTCCTTCCCTAGTCTATAGCATTAGTTTTCTCAGAGGCAGAAAAGGGACCCTAAGGGTCTAGGAGCCAGCTGTCAGGCAGGTCAGGATAGGGTTCAGTTCTCCAGCATGGGGACTGGCATGGATTCACATGCTCATGAATATTCCCCGTCAAGCTGGGAATCCTCGGTAAAGAAAAAATCAGTATCAGTTTTGTTTCTGTTCTGTCTTTCTTAGTAGTAACCAATCACTGGTCTCTGGGTCATACTGCCCCCAGCCAATGACTGCCCTCTCCCTAAGCCCCGCCTCTGGCAGCCATCTTCAGATTTTTACCGCACGTTCAAGTGTTGGGAGTCCTTGTGCTTTAGCTCTCGGGCTTTGCTGCGTTTTCATGCTTTTTTTAAAGAGATTTTCTCATTTTTTGGTTAAACAGAGCCTCAAGCTCCACCGTTTCTCCATCCGATCAACGGGGACCCGTTTTGGATTTTTCTACGCCCCTCAAGGGTGAAGTTTTCGTCGAGTTATGCTTCTTGGAGGAGTCCAGAAGTTTCTGAGGCCTACCCGGACATGGCCCAGGAGAAAGGAAGCTAGACACCCGGAAAGCTGTTCAGGGTTTGTCCTGGATGCCAGCTACAGAATGTGTTCAAGGAGGACGAGCATTCGAAATGCCTCTACTGCCTTCATGAGGACAAAACGCACGTGGAGAAGGACAGTGCGTTTTGCGGGAACATGTCGGAGCGGACCATGAAGGATGGACATCTTCGCCTCTCCAACTGGCTGGAAGGAAAGAGCCTGTCGGGTGAGAAGAAGAAGAAGAAGTCCGAGCGGTCTTCTAAGTCCTGTGAGGGCACCCCGGCGACGGGGGCCCAACAGAAGGCAAAGCACCGCGAGTCCGCGGGCACCGGGAGCGCCGAACGGTCGGGCTCCTCGGCTGCCAGGCAGGGCGCATCCTCTGCGGCGCCATCAACCATGAGCCAATGCTCTGGCTCGGGGAAGAGGAAAGCCGAGAACCCGGCGAAGCTTCTGGAGAGGCCCCGGTCAGGCTCGAAGGATCCAGCCGAGGGGGAGCGAGGCGGTGACCCTCCCCCCAAGGTGACTGCCACAGGCCCACAGAAGGTGGTGAAGGCCTTGACTCACCCGGCTAAGGCCTCTATCGAGGAAGTCACGGTGGCCCTGACGCAGCCTGTGGAGGCGACCTCGGGGCCCAGAGTTTCCCTGCCATCACAGAGGGAAGCCTCTTTCAGGCCCATCGAGAAGACCCCCGGTGGCCATCATGGATACGGACACAGCCTCCGAGGAGGAGCTGTTGAAGTATTGGAGGGCCTCGACAAGGGCGTTGAGGAGGCCCGGTCCCAAGGGAAGGATCCTGACGAAGTGGACGACGAGAGCGACGGCGGCGCTGGCGAGGTTCCAAGTCAATCGTCGCGCCCGTCGCGCCCGTCGCTTCCGGAGCTGCAGGACAACTCGGCGGCCATTTTGTTGGCAATACAATCCTTATGTACGGAGATAAGGACGAGATTGCCACTCTCACCGACGGAGGAGCCGGAGCCAGACCAGACGGAGGAGCCAGAACCAGGCCCGTCGGGAAGTCCCCCAAGCAAGAGGAGACGGACCCATCCAGCTCCGCCTTTTCAGCCCTCTCGGCCTGCTCAACCCTTGCCCCCATCCCCTGTCCCTGGGGATGACACAGGAACGGACTCAGCCACGACGGGCACGGATGACGACGGCGGTGACAACGGGACGGATCTCCCATCGCCTCCGACTCGGGCATCCCCGCCCGACGAGATTGGGTCCTTCCACGCTATGATTGCCAGGGCATCCGAGCTTTTCCAGCTCTGCCCCGATGAGAAGAAGAAGAAGGAGGGGTTCCTTTACCAACGGCGTGAGGCCAAGAGGAAGACGGTCCTCGCTGTGCCTCTGCTGGATGACATCTGGGATGAGGGACTCGCCCTTCTCAAGAACCCGTCTACGACGCCTGCTAAGATGGATCATACGAGAAGAAGTCCCGAGTCCCCGACGCGGCCCCCCTGTGCCTTAGGGCGCAACCGACCCCTGACTCGGTCGTCTCAGCGGCAGCCAAGAAGAAAGCAGAGGGGGCATCGGCCTCAACGTCAACTTCCCCGCCGTATGGCGAAGAAAAGAAGCTGGATGCGATTGGACGAGTTATCTTGTCGGCGGCAACAATGATTAAGGCGGCCATTGCCCTTGCGATCGTGGCCCGCTACGACAGGGAATTGTGGTACAAGATCGCCCCCTGTTGGACTTCCTACCGAACGACAAGAGGGCGGAGTCCCTGGAGATCTTGCAGGAAGGTAAGGTGGCGTCGGACCACGCCATAACGGTGGCAACGGACATTGCCGACACCGGTTTCCGCCAGCTAGGCAACGGCGTTTGCCTTAGACGGCGAGGGTGGAGACTGAACCGACCGTGGCGTCGGGCCCCCACCAAAGCACACCGGTAGGAGGCCGGCTGGCAAAGTTCGTCAGCGTGTTGGAGTCCATCTCCACCGACCGTTGGGTGCTGGACGCCCTGGCCCAGGAGCACGCCCTCGAGTTTCTAAAAAAAAAGTGCCCCCGCATTCCTCCCGTGGTCAGGAAGCAAAACCACGTCCCTCAACTGCTACTGGAGGTAAGGGCGATGCTCAAGAAAGGTGCCATCGAGCTCGTCCCGAAGAGGCTCCGGGGCTCCGGAGTATACTCAAGGTACTTCCTCGTGAAAAAGAAGACAGGAGGATGGCGGCCCATCCTGGACCTGCGACGACTGAACAAGTACATCAAGGCACAGAAGTTCCAGATGGTCAGCCTCCAGCATGTGCTGGGACAGCTGGAGGAGGCCGATTTCCTGTCATCGTTGGATTTGGCGGATGCATACTTCCACATCCCATTCTAAAAGGACACCGAAAGTTCCTCAGGTTCGTGGTCCAAGGACGGCACTACCAGTCCAAGGCCCTCCCGTTCGGATTGAAGTCGGCGCCCAGGGTGTTCACCAAGTGCCTCGCACCAGTGGCGGCGCGGCTGCGCCTGCAGGGGATCCATGTCTACCCCTGCCTGGACGATTGGCTCATCCGTGCAGGGACAAGGGAGCTCGCAGTAGAACACACAGCGAAGACCGTCCAGCTGCTCACGGACCTGGGGTTCTCCATCAACTTCCCGAAATCCCACCTGGTCCCCTCGCAAGTCACACTGTTTCTGGGAGCCAAGCTCGACAGAGTGGCACGTCTGGTCTCGCCGTCGGAGGAAAGGACAAAGGCCATCCTGGGCAAGGTGCAGCGTCTGCTGGCCATGGACGTGGCCAGGGTGAGGTCCATCAAGTCCCTCCTCGGGATGATGTCCTCTTGCATATATCTCGTGCGCCTGTGCAGGCTTCGGATGCGCCCTCTACAGGAGTTCCTCGACGCCCGCTGGATCCAAGCGACGGGCAGCTCCGAGGACAGGATCCCTCTCAACGAGACCTTCCGACGAGCGATCTGGTGTTGGGGCACCCACGCTCATCTGGCGGCAGGGACAGACTTTCAGACCCTGGCCCACCAGGTAACGATGAGGACGGATGCCTCCCTGGAGGGGTGGGGAGCGCACACCGGAGAGCTTCACGCGAGAGGCCTCTGGCTCCCGGAGGAGAAGCCGCTCCACATCAACATCATGGAGCTCCGTGCAGTGTTCTGGGCCCTCAGGTCCTTTGTCCCGTCCCTCAAGGGCAAGGTGGTGAGGATCTTCACCGACAACACCACCACGATGTTCTACATACGGAAGCAGGGCGGAACCAGATCCCCTGCCCTATCCAAGGAAGCCCAGGATCTGTGGCATTGGGCCATTGCCCAAGGGATGTTTCTGGTGCCATTTGATCTGGCAGGGATAAAAAACACCATCGCCGACTCACTCAGCAGAGAGCTGCGCTCGTGCCATGAGTGAGAACTACGCCAGGATCAAGTGGATCGATTCTTTCAGCGATGGGGAAAACCCCAGATCGACCTATTCGCAAGGGCGACAAACTCCAAATGCCACAGGTTCGCCAGCAGGTTTCCCCAGCCGAGGAGCATGTGCGATGCCTTCTCGTTCCCCTGGGACGGCCTGTTCCTATATGCGTTCCCTCCGTTGCCGTTGCTGCTCCGACTCATCAACCAGCTCAAGAGGTCCCGGTGCAAGATGATCCTCGTCCCACCGGCGTGGCCGAGGCAGATCTGGTTCCCGGACCTTCTGGACTTGTCAGTGTCCCCACCGGTCAAGCTGCCGACGGACGCAGATCTTCTTTCCAGAGAAGGAGGCGCCATCCTTCATCTCGGCCTGGAGTCGCGGAACTTGCAGGCCTGGCTCCTGCAGCACTAGAGTTTGGAGGGTACGATATCCCAGCTGACTGCAGAGAGGTTCTTGCAAAGGCCAGGGCGTCCTCAACTCTTAAGTGCTATGGACATAAGGGGAAGAGGTTCTCTGTCTGGTACCGTGCACAGATCATCAACCCTCTACGGATTACGGCACCTCAAGTGCTACCATACCTACTGTTGCTTGCCAATGCTGGACTAGCTCACGCCTCCATCATGATACATCTGGTAGCGATCTCCTGATACACCAGAACTACAGGACGGCCGTACTTGTGGTCTCATCGGCTGGTGAAGGAATTTTTGAAAGAACTGTTCCGATCGTTCCCACCGGTGAAGGCTCCAGCCCCGACGTGGGGCTGACCAGGCTCATGGGGCCACCATTCGAGCCTTTGCATTTCGCTCCTTTGAAGTTCCTGTCGTGGAAGACAGCATTTCTGGTGGCCATCACCTCTGCACGACCCGTGGGAGAGATTCAGGCCCTATCCTGCAAGCCCCCATACTTGACTTTTCACGATACGAGGGTGGTGCTGAGGACGCACCCCTCCCTCATGCCCAAGGTGCCGTCGGACTTCCATCTTAACGAGCCCTTGGTGTTACCAGTTTTCTTCCCATCGCCTTCGTCGCCGGCCGAGAGGACTTTGCACTCACTGGATGTAGCTAGAACGCTTAAGTTCTACGTGGACCGAACAAAGAGTTTTCGGAAGACATCACAGCTGTTTGTGAGCTTTGGACCTGTGAACCAGGGGAAGGCTCTCTCGAAGGCTTTCATTTCCAGATGGCTCCCCGGCTGCATCATGCACTGTCACCGGTTTGCAAACCGACCATTGCCCGGCCATCCGAGAGCCCATTCGACCAGAGCGATCGCTGCTACTACGTCGTTCTTGTCTGGTGTGCCCCTGCTGGACATCTGCAGGGCTGCTACGTGGAGGTCGACGCACACCTTCACGCGATTCTACTGCGTCGACCGGGATTCCAGGGTAAATCCAGAGTCAGCCAAGTAGTGCTGCGCAACCTGTTCGCCCCGCAGGTGGGCCTGGTGGGGAGGTAAGAGCTGCTTAATGTTGAGTTTTATGTAATGCTTAATGTTGAGTCTTTTGCCACCTCCCGTGGTTGTGCATGTGTGTATTGCTATGTATTATATTCGAGAGCATGTGAATCCATGCCAGACCCGATGCTGGAGAAGGAACACGTTACTTACCTGTAACTGTTGTTCTCCAGCATGGGTCTGGCATGGATTCACATGAGAACCCTCCCTCCTACCCCTCTGCGGCTCTTCACTTGCTCATACTGCCACTTTACGTGCTACCAGATCTGAAGATGGCTGCCAGAGGCGGGGCTTAGGGAGAGGGCAGTCATTGGCTGGGGGCAGTATGACCCAGAGACCACTGATTGGTTACTACTAAGAAAGACAGATCAGAAACAAAACTGATACTGATTTTTTCTTTACCAAGGATTCCCAGCCTGACAACGGGGAATATTCATGAGCATGTGAATCCATGCCAGACCCATGCTGGAGAACAACAGTTACAGGTAAGTAACTTGTTCCTTGCAGGAGAGTCAGAGTTCCAGCGGATATCTTCTTCAACAAGTGTTAGCTTTAGAGTTAATTAAAAGTGTTCAGGGACTTCACAGAAGGCTCCCTATTTGCGTGCCAGCCTTAGACCTGGGCGAATGGTAGGGGCAAACTCCAACCACACCAAGTTCCAACTCGGCCTCACAGGATGCACACAAGACTTAAGGTAAGTATTACCCAAGCCAACACAGTACCTTAGGAGAAAAAACAAGCTTCTGGGTGGATGCCTTCAGGATGCAGCAACACAGGATCCGGTTCTTGGGTTCTTGGTTTGGAGACTGAAGGAAAGCTGGCAGCAGTCATCAACGGGGGAGGCTTCCAACAAAGGATTATTTGCAGATTCACGTAGCTATGTGAATTTGGCATCCTTTTACAGGAGCCAGATGAAGAACGAATATCGCCGATCGGATTCTCTTCACTCTCTCATTCCTGCACTTTGGTGAGGGGACTTCAGAGATTAAAATCGTGTCTCTGGAGGTCCAGTAGGATTCCACCAAAATTTCAGCAGGATTCAAACTTAGGAAGAACATGCAATGCACTCAGGCTTGAGGGGCCCTGGTATCTGGGTTTTGCAGCCAGAAAGGTCACAGCACGTCGAGGTTGGCTCAATTTGCAGGTCTTCTCAATACTAGTGGCGCTCACCACCGTCTGGGCAGGAGTTGTCTCATTCGTCAGCCCCAGGTCGCTTGGAAGGAATGACTCCATCAGGCTCTGGTTGCACAGCAGGCTATCCAGTCGCTGGAAATGGTTACAGCCATTGTTTCTTCTTCGGATTTATTTCCAGTGGTGGACTTGTCAACACTTTCCAGGTTCAGAGTATTTATCAGGAACTACAACACAACTTCTGCAACTGCAGTTTACTGAAAGGGTGGGTCTGGTTGTCCAATCAGGATAGCCTTGCCCCCCATGGGAACCGGTTCCTTTCAGACCGTGAAGGACAAAAGGGCTGCAGAGTTTTAGACTCCTCCCTTGCTTCCTGCCTTCTCAGACAATCTGGAGCCTCTGCCGAGGATTCCCGCAGAAGACAACAATTCAACTGAGGTCGTTCCTGCCTAGAATGGCAGAAGACGACCTCAGAAACAACAAGCAAACCAGAAATGGTGAAAAAAGGAGCCCACCATTCTAGCAGAATTGTGGCCCTTGTGTGCATTACGGAGGCTGATTTGACTGCCTACGAGTAATAATGACTAAAAGTCATAAAAGTAGTTACGATGCCACCAGCCATTCAAGTTAACTTGTAATTGTAACAAAAATATTATCAGGTAAGTAAACAAGGGAATACATTGTATCCCCCAGCACTCCACATAAGGTAGGGTGTGCTGGCTCACTGAGTAAAAGGGGATGAAAAACTCACTTTACTTCTTAGGAACAGTAGTTCATTCAAGAGGTAATGAGAGAAATTAAAAAGGGAAGGCCCAAAGGGGCAGCCCAGCCTAAGCCCAAATGTTATAAGGAACTATAACTACAATCACACACCATGGAGAGACATAAAAAGGTCTCCCATAAAAAGAGTAAAAGACTAGGTGAGAGAGGAAAAAAGGATTCCCACTCACCTAGGAATAAGGGAAAAATAATCACAAAGTTTGGAAAAATGTCCTGGGGTTTACACGGGTCAGGAAGATGTATCACTGAAATGAAAATCTTACCCAATCCTGGATATCTGGGAACCGTTAAGACACAAATCCAAGTGGTAAATAGGTTTTACTGGCCAGAGGTTTATGCAGATGTAAAAAGTTTCATTGCATCCTCTGCCATCTGTCAGAAAACTGTCCTGCATCGTCCTTCCCCCAAATCTTTTACAACCCTTAGATATCATAGACATGCCTTTCTCTAGGAGAGGTATGGATATTATAGGACCACTTGAACCATCTAGACTGCGAACGAATACATCCTTTGTGAAAACAAGGAAATAATATGAGGCAGGGTAACCAAAAAGGAAACACACCAAACACAGGTTACAAAGAAACATACAAAGTACTTTATTTTATACTGAATCCAGTTACAAAAGAACAGAACAAAATTCAGATAGCTATCGACCCTCAGTACAACACAGCGAACTCTGGCGTGGTTCGGTGTGCTCAGTGAGTGCAAATATTCATTGAAACAGTCAGGCTTTTATACATTTCTCCAGCCTGTTGTCCAGCCTTTCTTCAGGTTAACCATTCCATAAATAAGTTACTGCTCTAGGGTCCCTTGCCAGGTCAAATCTAGTTCATCTTAGGTTTATACATTAACAAGAAGAAATGGTAATAATGTATGCTCTAGGCCTAACATTACAATGCAGGACTTAATTTATACAATGTAGTTAAGCAGGTGTTCTCATTCAATTATAGATCAGTTTCGGTGATACAGGTAATCCATTGCACACAGGTCAGCAGAAGGACAAGGTCTCAGCTCATGACCCTAACAAGTGGCCTGCAGGCAAGTTATACATTAGCTGTACAGAGATCATGACAATCAAGTTCTGTTCTGAATAACATAGGCTACCATTTTAGCTCACATGGTGACTTTATAGAGCAAGAAAACCTAAAATGGCGGCTTGACCCAAAATGCCATTTTCCATGGTTTCTAAGGTCAGGACCTTGCAATGCGAGTTTATTCACATGTAGTTTATAAGCAGCTTGTTAGCAGCTTGGCGTAGGCCAATATACATATATTCATAGCAATAGGAGGCACAATATAATTTCTAGTTTGACAAACCCTCCTTTTGGCCTATGCCAAGTGCTAAACTACTTCTGATCTCCCTGCAAATAACTCCATGTGTCATCGTCCATACACCCTGAATAGCTGTCAGAAATATCTATCGCCATTAGATCTTTTACTAAGATCTCTTTCAGTACATACTCCTTAGAGGTTTTATCCGGGGCATACACTTTATGTCCTATTGTACCTATCGCCTGAGCGCAACATTCCCCTAGCATTGAACATATACTTGGTAGACATTGGATACAACAACAAAAGAAATAGCAGAATTCCCAAAATAATCAGCAAGACTGAAAGCACTTTCCAACCCCAAGACCGCAAGAAGTCCCAGAACCAAGCGCTAAGATCCCAATTTCCCTCGGGAACATGCACTTCTGAACTAAGAATGTGCAGATTCTGTATTGCCTTAAAAATAGTTGGGGAGGAATCTGGTACGAAAACACAGCAAGCGGACCCCTCTAGTTTACATACTCCACCACGTTCAGCCAGAATGACATCTAATGCCATCCGGTTCTGAAGCGCTACCAATCTGATCGCTTTCTGCTCCTAAGTCATATTATAGAGTATATCTGTGGTCCAGTTGATGGTTCTCTCCAGTACTCTCGCTAGTTTCCTGATATCCTCGGAATTCGCTATCTGCCCAAAGAATGGAAGGAATGATTTTGCTACATCTCCTAAAACCTCTGCTGGAGTGTCGCCATTCTCGTCCCGCCGTGGACGAGCCTTCAAAACCGCTACAGTACTTGCTACAAACACCCCAGGTAACAGGATTCCTAGATAACAAGTTCCCTGCCAATCCCTGGGCAACCATGGAAATGCTACATTACCGCAAACAAAATAAACAGGCCCCCCTACATACAGAGGCCTGTTTTCTCCAGTCAAATTTACAATGTTCATACAACCTTCAAAATCTCCCATTGGCCGAGTGCCATTTCTTTGTACACAAAAGGGGACCGAATCAGGGCTATGATTTATAGAGTAAGAAGGAGGCACGGCGTCCTTATTGCCTATCGGAGCCATTTTAAAGGAAATTAAAGTTTGAAAAGGAAGAGACAGTTTATCAGACGGCCTAATAGAAGCGACATTAGGTTTACTTCTATTTGCAAAAAGCGAGCATCCCAGGGGAGTTAATTCACGTTTCTCGTAATCATTCAAATTAGTTCCATCAAAGTTCCCTGAGATGCTATCATTCCAACGGCCAAAGAATAGTGCTCTAAGAGAGGCATAGCAAGCAGTCGTTAAAGGTAAAGGGTGAATATACCATCCTAGCCCCTTGTTCCCATGTTGCAGTAAATGAGTGCAAATCCAACAATTACTCTTATTAAAAATGGCATGCGTTGCATTCATTACTATCATTAGAGTGTTATTATGATACTTTTGTCTATGTTGGGAGTCTCTAGGGGACAGAGTGTGAAGGTGTACAGAGGGAGTCAAAGCAGTCGGTACAATCTCGGTCGGTAGTAGAGGTTTTAGAGGATAGATTTCTTCAAAGTACCAAAGTCCTACAGCAGTAATTGCAAAAATAACAATTATCATTATCAAAACACAGCAATATGTTTTCGGGGCCCAGGCACATTGTTCATTGTCCAAGTTGGTCACCCCCTTATTCACAAGTCCAGTGCGGGGAGCAGCAGTGGAGGTGGCAGGCATTGTAGTTCCTCAATCGACGACCCCAATGTTCGTTGCTGGCGACGCTACGGTCGCGTGATTTGTTAGTCCTTCCCAACCCTAGCCAGCAGAATCCCTTTTTCTTCCTGTTGTTCAACAGAAACTTTCTTATACAAAAGAAAATTTTCAATCACTTCTCTTTCCCAAATGCACGGAAAAACCTGTGCCGTAGTTCTATTTTCTTCGTCGAAGGTTGTACCTGGTGGTACCCAAGATTGTTTGATCCGAAAACAAGGCGTCGTCACTTCCTGAGGGAAGCGACGTATCGGAGGCGACGGAAGTCGCAGAACTTGAAACAGTGTTTTCTGGAAGTGATTTTTCAAAAGGGTGCGGAGACGAAATGGACTGTTCCCCAAGCTCCACGGGATCAGAGAAATTCTCCGACGCACTCGCACCGCTGTTTGCTACTCCAAGATCAGGGACTGTAGCATTAGCGAGGGGATCTGCTTCTTCTGTAACGTGTGGCGTCGGGTGAGGAAGTTTCTTGACATGCGTCGCGTGGATCCAGTGTTTCTTCCCAGCCACCCGCACTGCTGTCCGGGTGACCAACAGCACCTGGTAGGGTCCCTTCCAACGAGGAGCGAGACAGGAAGACCTTTCGTAGGCCTTCACTAGGACCCAACTTCCAGGCTGTATATCGTGTCCTGGGCCCGTGAACCTTACAGGTAAAGTTGAATATACCTGGTGATACATGAAATACAGGTTTTTAGTTAACTGGTTACAGTAGTCTACAAGCAATACATTTTCCACCTCTCTCAGGGCTTTAGGTTTTGGGAGACCCCAAATGTTAGGTCTTCCCATCACTACCTCAAATGGAGAAAGCCCAGTCTTAGTTTGAGGTGTGGTACGCATAGCCAATAATACAATAGGTAAGGCATCTGGCCATTTCAGTTTGGTATCGGCACATGTTTTTGCAAGCTGATTCTTTTTATGTCTTTCCACTAATCCGGCGCTCTGAGCATGTCTGGCCGAATGGAATAGTTTGTCAATTTTCAATGCCGTACATATCTGTAGAATTACAGCAGCGATAAAATGCGGACCATTATCCGACCAGATAACTCTCGGCAAACCGAACCGTGGGAAGAATTCCTTTAACATGGTCTTTGCAGTGGTCATGGCTGTAGCGTCTTTAACAGGGAAAGCCTCGACCCACATACTAAAGGCGCAAATGACCACAAGGACATATTTTAGATTGTTACATCGCTCCATTTCAATAAAGTCAAAGTGAATCACTTCAAACGGGACAGAAGGAGGCCCAAAGCTACCTCTTGGAGTTGCTGTCCCCTTTCCCACATTGTGTTGTAGGCAAATCATGCAATTTTGGACATAATGCTGGGCAATTTTTTTGAAATCTTATCATTTACCCAGAGTTTCTCTAACATTCTCGTGATCTGTTGAGCGCACACATGTGTGGGACCGTGTGCCATGGTAACCATCATTACTATATAGGCATTAGGAAGCAACCATTTCCCTTCAACCATGTCCACCCAACACCCATCATCATCGAGTTTCCCCAAGCCCTCAGCCCACCTCTTGGGATTCTTCTAATGTGGCATCGGCTTGGATATCCCATACAGACCCGACACCCTCATCCATTGCATAGGCATCTACAGTCTCCCTTGAAACATACATCTCCATGAAGAGATCAGAGGCAGTTTGTCTAGCTATTTGATCAGCGAAAGCATTCCCTTTCCCTACATCATCTATAATCTTGCGATGTGCTGCGCACTTAATGATTGCTAACTGACTAGGGAGCGCAAGCGCTGAAAGCACTTGTACTATCAGGGAGCCATGTTGGATCTTGGTGCCATGCAAAGTTAAAAACCCTCTCTCTGACCAAAGTCTCCCAAAGTTGTGAGCCACCCCAAAGGCATACTGGCTATCATTATATATGTTTACTGTTAGCCCTTCGGAAAGCTCACAAGCTCGAGTCAGTGCTATAATCTCTGCGGCCTGCGCAGAGTTATGCGTAATTCTCTTGGTCTCCACAACGGTACTCAATGTAGTGACTGCATAAGCAGCTGTGGATGTACCATCCAGTAGTTTGAAGCAGGAGCCATCACAAAACAGCTCCCCTTGTGGGTTATCCAAAGGAGTGTCGCTCAAATCAACTCTGCCTTTTGTATCTTGTTCAGTAGTATACAGGCAGTCATGTGACTCTTCGTCACCGCAAACAGTATTTTGCGGGAAAGGTAGGAGTTCAGCCGGATTAAGAACGCAGCACCTCCTAATTTGAATGTGGGGAGCAAACAAGATTAATTCATATCTTGTCAGTCGTGCGAAAGTGAGGTGTTGCGTTTGGGTTTTGTTCAATTGAATATCTACAGAGTGAGCCACCATCAGGGTTAAATCATGGCCTAGGACCATTCCCTCACTCTGTTTTACAGACGCAGCAGCAGCAGCGACAGCGCGCAAACATCTTGGCAAAGCGTATGCAACAGGATCAAGGGCGGAAGAGTAGTAACCGCATGGCCTATTCTTCTCTCCATGTTCCTGCTTTAATATAGCCAAAGCACATCCATCACATTCATGCACAAACAACACAAAGGCCTTCTCATAGTTCGGTGTGCCCAAAACTGGCGCCGAACATAATGCAGTCTTGAGCAACTCAAATGAATGTTGATCCTCCGTATTCCATGGCAATGGCGAAGAAATACCCTTCTTCGTCAAGGCCAACATCGGTTTTATCACTAGTGAGAAGCTTGGGATCCATAACCTACAGTAAGAAGCCATACCTATCAAGGCTCTAACTTCCTTTTGTGTATTTGGGACAGACATGCCAGAAATGTGTTTTATTCTTTCAGGTGTCAATCTTCTTCCATCCTTTGACAGGACCTCCTGGCAACAATATTGAAACTTTTTAAGCGAAGCTTTGTGACCATGCTTAGCTAGATGGATGAGCAACAACACAGTGCCCTCTTTACAAGAGCTCTCAGAGTCAGCGGCTAAAAGCAAATCATCAACATATTGAAGCAACGTACAAGTAGGGGGCAATCCAAGGGTATCAAGCTGCTCTTTCAAAGCCCTACTATAAATACTAGGACTCTCAGTATAACCTTGAGGTGCACGAGTAAATGTGAATGAGCGCCCCCCTCAGGTGAACGCGAACAAGTATCTACTATCCTCATGTATAGGAATACTGAAGAAAGCATTCTTTAGGTCCACAACCCTGAAGTGAGTAGCCGTAGCTGGAATCATGGTTAATATTGTCGTCACATCAGGCACAATTGGAAATTGCGGAGCGACGACTTTATTAATGGCACGTAAATCAATTATAAAACGAAATGGAATTGCATTATCACCTTTTTTGTACACGGGTAAAATCGGACTATTGCACAAACTTCCTGCAATCTCTGCAATCTCCTCAATCACCCCACGATGCACAAAATCGGAAACAATGCTCTTCAAAGCTCGCTCGCCTTCAACTGAGATCTTATACTGTGGAATACGGGGCAGCTTAATTCCATGTTTCAAAACTATTTTAACAGGCTCAATCTGCAAAACACCGACATCATTGTCATCAACTGCCCACAAACACTCTGGTACATCACTGAATTCTGGCGGCAAAGGTCTAGTCAAGAATTGCGAAACAGAACATTGTTGTGGTGAAATCGTCAAACGCACTCCATCAGAAGAACAATGAATTGCCGCATTTAATTCCTTCAACAGATTCAACCCCAGCAAATTCTCTCCACAATTCGAAGTCAAGAGAAATGGACAGTGGTCCGTAAAGGGACCCAAAGAAATAGGTACCGGTGAAGAAACCAGACAAACAACTGCCGTGCCAGAAAACCCTACAGAAACATTGGTTTGCCCTGACAGTGGAATGTTTGGAACCCGAGAATGATCAATAGAGCACTTCTGTGCTCCAGTGTCTATCAAAAACGGATGTTTCCTATTTCCCACTACCATTTCAACGTAGGGACCTTTCTGATTAACGGGAATAGGTGTAGGTTCCAAACCCTGCTTCGGGCAATCCTAACGAAACAAAATATCATCAAAAGGAAGCTCTTCAGATAGATATGCAGCAGAAGGATGATCAAATATGTTTCTAGTATCCACACTCGAAGTCTGATTATCCTGTGAAAAAGGTTGTTGGGGATCCTGCGAAAACTGGCCTCTACCAGGGCCCTCTACACCCGGGCGACCTCTGGATCGTCTACCCATATTTCCAAATGTGTTATTCGACCTCTGTCGAAGGACGGGGCATTGTGCACGCCAATGACCCTCCTGGCGACAATAGGCACACTGGTTAATATTCACAGGACCCAAGGGCACATTCCCTTGTGGAACATGCTGACCTCTAATCTGCGAACTACCCCCTCTGGGGCCTCTAACAATTTGCTGTAACAATACTTTAGTCTTCAAATCACCTTTTCTCTTCTCGACTCTATCTTTTTCATTATTGACACGGTTCTCGTAGTACTGAGCCATGTGCAGTACTTCTGACTGGGATTTCGCCTGCCAAGCGCTCTCAGAAGACATAATTTGTGACTGGATGTCAGGCAGCAATCCACGTACAAATTTGTCCACGAATAATCTTTTCCCAGACTCTGTGCCGAAGTCTTGTCCACTGAAATCCGAGAATACCTGTTCGAACCAATTAAAGAACTCGGTAGCACCCTCAGATTTTCCTTGGACACAGGCCGTAAACTTGTCCCAAATAATTCTCTTTTCGGGGATTATAGTTTTCAGTTTTGCAATGATTCTGTCAGGCAAAGTTAGTATCACCTGAGGTGGTCTCTCACCAGCTGGCCTTTCCCCATCAAGCCTAACTATGTTAGCCCATGTATCTCCCAACCCTAGTACATTGTCTATAGTTCTAACTTGTTTCCACAAATCTACAGGCAGGAGTACAGGGAATAGCAAATCAATGTCGCCTAGGGTAAACACTGAGGACTGCAAAACGGACTCTATCTCTTTATAGAACCCTGCCGGATTTTTCCTAATGTCAGGAATAGTTTGTCGAATAGTATTCACTTCCTGTCGTGAAAACGGGACGTGAACAAACTGCGATACATAATGTGCAGGAATGTCCACAGCAGGTGTACCTGCTGCAGCATTAGCAGGAATCTTAACCTTTGGGACAAATGTCGGAGGAACCTCTCTCATAGGCAACTGAGATGTAGGCAACTCCGAACGCTTACTAAGCAACAGAGCTAAGTCGAGCGCTAAAGCAGTTGAAGTGTCAAATGAAAAAGCTCTCTTATAAATGCTCAATAACTCTGTGGGACAACTAACCTTTCTCTTTAAACATTCATCCTGCAGGTACTCTACCATTACCTGTATAACTTTCCTCTGCATTTCTAGCGTATATTGACTGTATGTGTCATATACCTCAACTGGAGTAATTGATATGTCTGAAATCCATCTAATCACATCTTTTGTACGAATTCGCGCCTCCTCGGATGTCGATTTACGACACGGAAGAAATCGTTTCTGTACATACATACTTTCTTCTTCATCATCCTCATTCCGTAACCTTTCCAACTCCTTTCTATACTGAAATATCCTCTCAACATGCTCATGTACCTTCTCCACAGTGTCTCTTGAAAACGCTAAAGTATTCAGGTCCCTCAACCCTTGTGGGAGGTCTGCATTATTTAATCTACCCCACATTACACATAAATGAATCCCTAAACCTTCAATGAAAACATTTTTCTCAGGAAAATTATCCATATTAGAAAGTGTGGCAAGAACATTAGCTCGATCATCTCCCTCCATACAATGCTTAGCCCATGCAAACAAATCCTGTTTCTTTTCTGTAGGAACAGTATTACGAGTAACAATCCTCGACCCCACACCCTGATCAACTACAAGCGGTACAGAACTACTTGGGAGTGAGGGTTCAGGCAAATTCAATGGAGGTACTATTACTGGTGCAATGGGAAGAGGCAGAGGAGCAGGTGGAGGAACAACAACCGGAGCAATAGGAACAACAGGTTGAGCAGGAAGAGCAGGAATAACAGCAGGAAGAGGTACAGCAGGAGGAAGAGAAACATACGGAGGTGGTGCAGAGGCACCAGGCCTTCGTTCATTTAACAATTTGTCGATAAACTCATCAGAAACATGAAGATCTTTAGAAGGATAGATTTTCTGAATACCGAGTGAGAAAGCCCTGTCCATATTCCTAACCGACTCAGACTGTTTGTCCTGATCATATAACAACACCTTTTCAGCATTTGTTTTATGACGGCGCACATGTTTTTCCCTACTTTTAAGCTCCTGCAACGCTTCTCTTTTCCAATTTTGCAAAACATCAAATGCAGCAGGTCTGGCCTTCTTTTTTAACAAGACTGACTCTAAATATTCAATACGAGGGATCTCAAAACTACCATTGACTGGCCATTGAAGTTCGGAGGCATGTCTGGTTTGTCTGTGCCAAATTCTATTAAATACTACACTTCCAATGCCATGCTTACAGTACATAGTACATGCCGGTGACCCCTCTTGTGGTGCCGGATGGCTAAATTCCAAAGATTGTCTATCGCTGCGGAATAATGCCCTAAAGCAGCTAGACAATTTCCCATGCATTTCTCAAATACTCGGTGTTACCTGGTCAATAATTGTGTCTGCAGATACAATGCGCCAAATTCAAATTGTCAGGGTTGAATTAAGAGTCGGGTAACGACTCACCTGACCAAACCTAAGGAGGACCGATCGGTTTACAAAGGACTTACCTAACGAATTTTACCTTGTGTATGGTGATTTCGGCAAATCTGCCCGCCTCAAAAAATTGACCCTCGTCAAGATGCTGTCTCAGACCACACGGCTATCGTCCAGGGAACGGATCGTGCAGCTCTGTTGAGGTGTCGCGTCTCATTCAGTCGGGCCCGTTATGTCACACCGTCCGATCCCTGTCCGATAGCGTGCGTCAACCTTCAATAATCCGGCATCAATCTTGAGGGTCCCTATTCCGGGCGCCAACTGTGAAAACAAGGAAATAATATGAGGCAGGGTAACCAAAACGGAAACACACCAAACACAGGTTACAAAGGAACATACAAAGTGCTTTATTTTATACTGAATCCAGTTACAAAAGAACAGAACAAAATTCAGATAGCTACCGACCCTCAGTACAAAACAGCGAACTCTGGCGTGGTTCGGTGTGCTCAGTGAGTGCAAATATTCATTGAAACAGTCAGGCTTTTATACATTTCTCCAGCCTGTTGTCCAGCCTTTCTTCAGGTTAACCATTCCATAAATAAGTTACTGCTCTAGGGTCCCTTGCCAGGTCAAATCTAGTTCAATTTAGGTTTATACATTAACAAGAAGAAATGGTAATAATGTATGCTCTAGGCCTAACATTACAATGCAGGACTTAATTTATACAATGTAGTTAAGCAGGTGTTCTCATTCAATTATAGATCAGTTTCGGTGATGCAGGTAATCCATTGCACACAGGTCAGCAGAAGGACAAAGTCTCAGCTCATGACCCTAACAAGTGGCCTGCAGGCAAGTTATACATTAGCTGTACAGAGGTCATGACAATCAAGTTCTGTTCTGAATAACATAGGCTACCATTTTAGCTCACATGGTGACTTTATAGAGCAAGAAAACCTAAAATGGCGGCTTGACCCAAAATGCCATTTTCCATGGTTTCTAAGGTCAGGACCTTGCAATGCGAGTTTATTCACATGTAGTTTATAAGCAGCTTGTTAGCAGCTTGGCATAGGCCAATATACATATATTCATAGCAATAGGAGGCACGATATAATTTCTAGTTTGACACCTTGATTAAGCCACCCAGAACCCTGAGGCTTTCCCCATGGGCAACAACAGATATTAAAACACCTTATCCCTTTCCTGTCTTAGGTAGGCTTCCCCAAGAAAGTTTTAAGAGAGCAATTATCTACTTTTATGAGCAAGATCAGAGGCGAAGTAAAACAAATTCTGCAAATGAAAATCCTATGAGCATCCGTATATCATCCACAGGTGGAGGGCTTAGTAGAACGCTTTAATAAGACCCTTAAGAGCATCCAAATGAAAGTTGTAGAGGCAGACAGTAAGCATTGGGACATGATGATCCCATTGGCCCTATTTGCAGTCAGAAAGGCCCCACAGGCATCGCTAAGGTTCTCCCCATTCGAGCTTCTGTATGAAACGGATCCACGGGACATACTTGATATGTTAAGAGAGGCATGCAAGGAGAGAAAGGAAACTATGGTATGTTGTCCCAAGCAGCACAAAGGATCAGAGAACATATGACCTTAGTAAGGGAGATTGTCCATTCCCACCTTTCCAAAGCACAGGAACAACAAAAAACTCACAATGATAAAAAAGCAGTAGCATGCTCCTTCTCTATCGGACTGAAGGTCCTTGCATTGCTTCCCACTTCAGATCATCTAATTCTGTCTCGTTGGCATGGGCCAAGTGTTAGCCGAGTGGTAGAACAAACCGGACCATGTAACTACCGTATTGCCCAACCTGACTGTAGAAATAAGACCCAAATATATCACATTCATTTGTTAAAAGTGGAGAGAGGACCCTGTAGAAGAAACCTCAGTTGTAATGTCCCGTCTTCTGTCCGAGGAAACTGAGAATTACAGACTTACACCATCAGACCACCTCTCTTTTCAGCAAAAACACATACAAGATCTGATCAAAAGTTTTCCTGATGTCTTTAGCGAGGAACCAGGAAGAGTGCAAATAGTCTTTCATTACATCCGCACTCAGGCCGGAAAAGTTATCAACTTAAAGCCCTACTGGATTCCTGAAATCCAGAAAGAAATAATCTTTCAGGAGGTGGAAAAGATGTTGCCTTCAGATATCATCAAACCCTTTCAAAGTCCCTGTTCATCCAAAATGGCTCTGGTGGCTAAGCCAGATCAATCATGGAGATTCTGCATTGACTTTAGAAAGCTCAACACTATCTGTTCGACAACCATCCTATGCTAAGGTGGGATGAGTTGATCGATCAACTAGGAAATATAGTATATCTCTCCACGATTGATCGCACTAAGGTTTTCTGGCACGTGCCATTAAATCGTGGACGGAGAGAAGACCGCTTTTTCCAAACCTAGAGGTCAATTTCATTTCAAAGTCCTCCCTTTTGGACTCCATTGAGCCAGACCCCTTTTCGGAGGCTTATGCACCAAGTCCTTAGTCCCTTCTGTGAATTTTTTGGTTCCTACTTTGACGATATTGTTATCCACAGTAAAACCTGGGGAGAACATATCATCCATCTACATAAAGTAATCCAGGCTTTGAGCAGGTCAAACAGCATACCCCAAAAAGTGCCGTCTCGCCCAGTCTGCAGTACGTTATCTTGGCTTCTTTGTTGGAAATAGCTTAGTCCAACCTTAAACAAACATTTTTCAACGGTCCAGGAAACTCCAGTACTGAAAACAAAGTGAGATTTAAGGCCCTTTAGAGTGTTAGTGGGGTACTACATACGATTTATCCCCAACTATTCCACCATTATGTCCCCTTTAACAATAAACTAAAGAACACTGAACCCCAAAAGCTAAAATGGCAAAAGGAATATACTGGGTAAGATTTTCATATCTATGATAAATCTTCCTGACCTGTGTCAAACCCAGAAACTTTTGCTTTGACTAGGTAACTATTTTACCTTGTCCCTTGGTGAAGGGGAATCCTTTTCCCCCTCTCACCTAGTTTTTTTACTCTTCTTATGGGTGACCTTCTTATGTCTCTACATAGTGTATGATTGAAGTTATACTTTCCTACAGCCTTTGGTCTTAGGCTGGGTTGCCTCTTTGAACTTCCCTGTTTATTTCTCTTTAATGTACTTTGGTGAGCTACTGTTCCCAAGGGGTAAAGAGGGATTTTTATCCCTCTTTACATTTTATATAGTGAGCCAGCATACCCACCTTATGTGGAGTGCTAGGTCATAACATGGGGTAAGGGGGGCGCTAGCTGTCCTGATTGGACAGCCAGAACACCCCCTTCTGTAAAATGCAGGGAGAGATTGTAGAAGTTGTGCTGTGGTTCCTGTTAAATACTCCGAACCCTGGAAACTGGTGACAAGTCGACCGGTGGATCTGAAACCGAAGAGGAAGATGAAGAAAAGATGGTTCTTTCGATTTCCAGCAACCAGAGAGACTGCTGAAACCCTTCCTTCCAACAATCTGGGGATCCTGAAAAGGACGACCCCGACCTAGTTTCAAGAAGACCTGCATTTTGAGCCATCCCATGTCGTGCTGCGACCTTGCCGGGGTGCAATACCCTAATACCATGTGACCTCGAGCCATTGTGCGGTGCATGGTCTTTTGAATTCTGAATGGAGCTGAAACTTTGGTGGCCTCATCCTGGCTCTCCAAAGACACAATTTTAGTCCTTGAAGTCTCCTCACCAGAGTTCTGGACCAGATAAGAGACAAGAATCCGACCAACGATATTTAGTCTTCTCCTGGCTCCTGAAAAGGGTGCCAAAACCACAGAGCTGCATCCAGCCATGAAGAACCTCTTGCCTGGAGCTTTCCCCGTTGATCCCTGCTGCAAAATCCCTTAGAGTGTCCTGTCTTCGGTCTTCATTACAAGGAATTCGTCAACCAGAGTTTTGACTGCAGATCCAGAAGTCTCCCCCGAGGTGAACTTCTCTTCTGTGCTGAGGTACTCTGTTGGCTGGGGTTTTTACTTACTTTAAGCCTGTGTGATTTCTGTATAGCTTTGGGATGTTTCTTGTAATTGGGAGTCCTCTCAACCAGTTCACCCAGGCCCACTGCTGGAATCCTCCTAGGGTGTCTTCAGATGTCCCTGGACCCTTTCAACTAACTCTAAAGTGAAATACTTGGTTGAAGAGACTTTCTCGGGAACTCTGAATTTCCCTGCAACTGAACCCTATCTCAACCTGCCTACAGCTTGCTCCTAGACCACTAGGGTCCCTCTTCTGCTGCTGAGAGAACTCATGAAATGGACTAAGGAAGGAACTGATAAGAAAAGGATTCTGCCTTTAAAAGTATAACAAGTGTTTAAAAGTTACTTACATGTGAAAGAGTTGGTTAACTGCCCCTCTGACAGTAAGCAGTTACAAAAGTTCTTACTAACCTTGAGTGTTTACTGCCATTCTGAAAAGTATATGTAAGGTTATTTTACACTTTATGCAAAGGGGGAACCCCAAATTAGCTCACTCTTAGTGAGCACTCTACCTTATTCTGGGGAAATTAGGCATTCAATATAACAAGAAGTTGAAACCAGGTTTCTCAACATTTAGACCAAAAGATTCAGTTAGTCTATTTTAAATCGTGGTACAAAATATTAATTTATTCAAAACCTTTCATTGGTATAAAACACAATTCAGCTTGTCAATATTGTGATAAAAACACTATAAAACACAATCCTTACTGTGACAGTATGTCCTGTAAATTAGACACCAGTGTTAAATTGATGAACACAGTTGATTATGGACAGCATTCAAAGCATATGCTAATTTCCTGTTGTCATACTCTAGATTGGAGTCAAGTTTTCTAAAACTAGTTAATCTATGAACTGGAGTTTGACTGAACATGTTTCTGTTCTCCTTTATAGGTATTGAAACATTAGTCAGGAGAATAGTCACATTGGTTGTGATAACACTAAAACATACATATCGCCATCTTTAACCATATAACTGATGGCAAAACTTTGTTGATTTTGTTTGAACGGTGTAACTGTTGGGAAACATACAAAAGAAGACAGAAAAGAGAGGCTTTAAATGCCAGATTCCTTTGTAAATTATTAACATTATAATAGAGCTCGATCAGGCAAGTTATTTACCTGCTGGAGTGTGAAGTTTGTCTCTGGTGGATGCTGTCCCCTTATACGTTGGGGACTAATCATCTGGGGTTGAGTTCGGCCATTAATGCTGTGGTGTTGACCTGGGGATAGGTATCAGAGACAAGTCCTTGTTATGTCCGAAGGTTCTCGCCTTCCCTCATAACGCATTCTATCATTAATCATATGTAGTCTCTAGTTTATTAAGGAGACCCCATACCTGTTGACTGTTCGATCTGTGGGGTATTCCAAATGTCTATTAGGATCTTTTTCTTCTTAGTTTAATAGATATGGTCTTGATCGCTGTGATCTGGGTCTAAATGATTCAGAGCGAAATGATGGGTAGAACTAATCAGAACTTTGCTAAACTGATCATAATGGTCATAGTTGCAAGTTATCCACAGTCAATGCTGTCAGTTTATTTACCTTGAAATCCTTGATAGTTCATAGTTGTAGAGAGATCTCTAGTCAACACTTTCAGTGCCTTGGTTTAGAGTCTGGATGTTTAGTATTCACAGATTTTAGGGCTGGATGGATCCTATCTAAAGATAAGAATGGGGTTGAAAATCGCACTCCTCAAATAGTAAAATCCATAAAATTATGCTGCAGTGTCAATGGGTGATCTTACCTTTTATATTCAAATTATGTCACGTATAGCCCATTCTTTTATGCTCTTGGATGGAGTGCATAGGCTGGTTTATCTCTATAACGGTTGTTGATACCCATCTGGGGTCACTAAGAGAGAGAGAGAGGTGTCTGGCGGTCAGGCTAGCTATGCATCTTATTTTTGATGTTCTACGATTTTAATAGAATGTTAAGTCTCTCTTGCTTAAAATCTAAGTTCGAGGTGGCATTCATACTTACCAAATGCAGTTTATGCAGCTGAGCAAACGTCAAGATTTCCAAGTTTTAGTTGATCAATGTTACCTTATTGTGGCGTCCACCGCGCTCGCTCTGGTTTAAATCGGGAGAAGCAGCGTGGTCTGCCATCTTGAAGGTTTATATAAATGGTGAAAAGATACTGCACTTAGTCCTTCTTTTGTTATTAGTGTTTATGCCTCTTTTCGAAGTACAATTCGCCAGGAGTACTTACTGGGAGGTGGCAGGCGCCATGTTGAAGGATGCAGAGTTGAGGGACATCCCTTTGGGGTCCCTTCTTTATTTTTAGTGGTCCCTGTTGTATGTTTGTAGCCGTGGAATCTTATTATGAATAGATTTAACTGGTATTGAAGTCAATCTCTGAAAATATTTACCTACACCTATTGAGAAGCAAGTGCTTAACAAAGGTCTAGGCTATGTAATCTCCAAAAAAACATGACCCATTCCTTTTTCGGAGTGAATTCCAGAAATTAATGAGAAAGATTAATCTTAAAGAGTACTTTGCAGACAAAACCTTTATCGATTCTGTCTCCCAATACTTCCTATTTCAAAATTTAGAGATCACTTCCTTTTCTGAAGTCCTTTTTGGACTGTCGTCACTACTGTAAGCAAACGGTTTATGTATCGGATTACCACATCCTGTCGATGCTCTTAGTTCCCACAATGGATACAATGCTTCATCTTTTGTACTATTGCCATTTACTTCAGGTGAGGTTAGAGGAGCAGAAAGCTCAACACCACTCTCTTTACACTGGTTAAGCATCCAGTCTTCAGGAGGCGGGTCTTCCCGTTCCTGCTGGTACATCTTCCAAAGTTCTAAGCTAGTTAACCTTTTTTCCAATTTCTTGCCCGTGTACGCAGCGTGCAAGTATGTGGTCATGTGTTGCAAAACCACTTTTGACAGCGATCCCCCATGTGGCCATGGAATGAACATCTTATCTGCCGTGCCTTTAGCCCATTCTGCACTATATTGCTTAAGCTTGGGTGCGTGTTTTGGCAGTTGCTTATATAGGTGCATTAGTGGAGTAACATCCCCCATTGCGAAAAGTCTCAATCAACTGTCGATACTTACCGTTATTTTACACAAAAATACGTTTCAGAAAAATAAATAGGAGCGCACACCAATTGCTGCCGCTTCAAGCTTCTTTTTTACTTTACTTCAATCTACCTGTTCACTCGGCGCAGACAATGACTAAATAGACTTTTTTACTCTCAACCTCTTAACACAACCTATTGTTTGTCGCTCTTCGACATCTCACTCTTTTCTTAATAAATAAAATACACAAACAGACAAACTAGCCGGTCTCGAGATAAATCTCTCTCGGCGCTCCTCTGTTACTCTTGCCCCTAAAAATACCCCAATAGCAGTGTAAGTTATCCCCTTTCACAGACCTTGTCTTGTGTGTCGCCTATTTATCCACTTGGATTTTGGAATAACTTCTTATATACGTTTTTCTTAAACGTAGGACTCTGGGCTTATCTGTGACGCTCTTCGTCATATACCTCTATTCGACGCTCTTCGTCATTAACTAAATACCCAACCAACCCTCTGTTACTTTCTCCCCGTTGTCATATTCCCCAATTATTATTCATTCATTTTTTGCCATCTTTCTCAATCTACTCACCATTCGCTTTTCAGCACCTGACCCTCGGGTTCGTCTGCTCCACAACCGGCCACCATCGCTTTCGGTCCGCTCAGCTCCTTGTGGAAACCCAGAGGGGATTTCGTGAAAGAGGGACCTGTCCCACCTATCTCGATCGTCTTGCAAGATCTTTTCATCTGCTATCCACAGGAAGCCTTGTGGTCCTCCAGCTAAATGGCAGAGGACGTCCGATATTCTGAGACCCTTAAAAGCCTACTTGGTCGCCGGATCTTAAACCACTTTCATATTCTTATGTAATTCTGTATCCAAGTGAATTCTCTGTTACAGCGCCACGATGCCTTGGGTCCGTCGCACGGTTTATACATTTAAATAAATAAACCATCCTACCTCTGCTACCACGTGAACCCCGGAACTGGGGCCCTTTAAGACGAGGTAGCAATACTTGGAGATGGGTGGGGATGCAGAACGTACTCGTACATCAATAATTAGACCGACTCAGGAAGTTGGCAAAATGATGTACTGTTTATCTATGGACCAATTATCTAAAACATGGAGTTACAACGGACATCAACGGACGTTCGTGGATTTCAAAACATTTAATGAAAAAACATCTTTATACAAAAAATGTGTCACTGCTTACGTCATCCTGCGTGGCAAAGTAACAAAACCTACTAGGGGATGTGATAGGCTTAAAGGGAACATCTAGGTATACATTCCATACTGGCGGGAGTTGTGATTGGGTCTCTAAGGTCAGGTGGACAGCTAAACCCATCCCAAGTGCAAGTCATCTTCCGTGTCATACTAATACTGAACACCCTATTGGTTACACAAACTATAGGGATCCTTAATAAGTGGCCCTCTACAATTGGTTGGTATGCTTGTACCCTTCTGGAATATTCCACTTGCTAGCAGCAAGCAAGCTGGTTTCCCCAGGTGCTGGGATGGTTGACCTGGTCATGCCTCCCCACCCAATTAGCCCTCATCACTCCTGCGGTCTGCCATTCAATTAAGGCTTTGAACTTGGCATTGTAGAGGATCACTGTGCCTGAGAATAAAAGGGAGTGTGGCATGGTCTTATCTTCTGGTTTCGGTGTAACTCGGCCCAAAGTCTATTCTCATCTCGACCATGTGACTGGAGACCACAGTTCTGAGCTCTTTCATTGCTTTTAATACTATTAAATGATTAACTCTTGGCACTTTCAGTGTTTTCCCATTACACCTCAAACAGAAGCTTATTTCCTTCTCACGTTCATTTAGCTTCTTTAACAGACAACCAGGCTCACGGTGGCCCCGACTCATGACACTGGGCCAGCCAGCCTTTCTCAAATTCCCCTTCGCCATCAGCCTTTTTCAACTGCGCCACACTTCAAGCCGTTTCCATTCACAGGATTCCAAGTTTGCTAAAGTGCATTGTGGAACATCCAGATTCTATACATTCCCATGAAATATACATTGGCACATCGCTGCATTCTATTTACTACATAGCCAGCCTCAGGATCTACTTGCGTTGCAGGATATGTACAATTGTAAAACGACTTTGCATATTCTTCAAGGTTTCTTTGCACGAGCAATCTTCATTTCGATCCCAAAATGTTGCTTTACTTCGATACCTTATCCTTAGATCCTATAGAATGTCTACAGTCTTGCTTCATTTACATCTTTTCTAGGTGCGTCAGTTCTGCTTCGTATGACGTCACCAGTCTTCTTTCTTGTTCGTTTTCACATTTCTTCCTGTGACTTTCTCCAGAAGACCCTTATTTCTTCGTGAATGCATATAGGGTTTTCTCAATGGATATCTTGTCTCAAGGATTCTTTGCCGTATAGGTATCCTCCCTGGTAATGCACATGTCGCAATTTCCGGTTCCCAACATATAGGCAACATGGGGGCAGACCTTCTGGTAGGGGTACTTGGCTCCTCCTCCACAAAACAACCTCATATTGTAATATGACCCACACACATTCGTTGGATAGCAATGTAATGCACAAAAAGAGCAAACCTAAAACTGCTGGGCAATAGTCATGGGGTAAGTGAGAAATGCCGGTTACATAGGGAAAAGAATTATGCCAGAAATAAAAGAACTGGTTAAAGTTTCACAAAGTAGAAATGTCAATTAAAGATAGCCAAAGAAAGCAAACTATTTTGGAAACTACAAAAAGATAACCTCGGTAATTTAGCCAGGCAAAATCCTATACAAGAGAATGTGTGGTATATTTGACTTAGCAGGAAGTTTAAGGATACCATGAGGCCAGAGTGCTACATTGAGTAGGAACATTTGGCGAACTGGGAAAAATAAGTGTTGAGGTTAAGTATAGAACGTTTGATGAAAATTTCCAGAGCAGCTGGAAGAGGTAGCATGACTAACATCTTGCTGAAAAACGACCCCAAAATGTTGTCTGAAATCCATCCTCAAGGCACAAATCATTTGTCATATCTATATATAAGAAAGGTGATGAGATGAATCCATCCATATTACCCATTGGCTGTCTTGGATGTGCCAAGTAAGATTTTGGCTACACTGATCTTGCATCATTTAGGAGAATGGGCTATGGTACAAAGAATTAAAAATATCAAACATGCTTCAGACGAGGCACGTGGGTACATTCCTAAAAGGTCAGTTATACATTTGGACAGAATGGGCATCTAAGAGTGACTTACACCTGAGTGAAGATTTTGATACAGTGCATACAATATCCCTCTGGCAGAAATGGACAATATTGGAAATTCCGGAGCGACTCCTAAAATTGTTAATACTGCTGCATAAGGATTCTAAGATCAAGCGTACCATGAACAGGTCGGTGCAGATTTCAAGAGAAATTGAGACAACGCTTGGCCTAAAACAAGGCTGTGTCCTTGCATGCAAACATCCTCAGGATCTTGTGTAACCTGTGGAGCAACTGACCACATGTAAGGGTATGACCTTGGGTGTCCATTCTGTGAATCTGGCATTCCCGTTGTGAAGAGGGAGAGATGCTCACAGGAGCATTCTTCTTTTATGACTTCTTGCCCTCTGATGTTTGATCAGAAGTAGTTCCAGTATCCCTGGATATTGGAACCCTTAAGAGTTGCTGAAGCTTATGCTTCCATACCTGATGATACTAAGCAGTAAAAAATATATATGTATATTAAGGATAGTGCACTGGTAGATGGTGTAGAAACCTCTAGCAGGGACACTGGGGCAAGTCAAACTGTGGTGGATTCCACACACTGGTAAAATCAGAGCCTCTACCCAGAGCTCATATGAGGCCCATCAAGTGGACTGATGGTTCCCTTCTTAACCTCCCAATAAATCCTGCCTCTCTATCAGTAAATGGAAAAGTGGTCATGATAGCTGTGAGTGTTCAGTGGCACGTTCCAGGTAGAGTTCTGCTAGGTAATGAACTGAGAAACTTGGGTGTTCTAGGGGATACAGCAGAGCTACCATGCACCAGGTCTCAAACAAAGAAGGCTGCCTTAGCCAAGCATAAATGGAAGCCTGTGCCAAAGGAGAAACCCAAGGCCAAAAATAAAATAATTCAATAAAGGGGAAGACTAGTTCCTCCCCTACTTTACCTACAACTGAGGTTGAGGTAACTGACCAAACCCTTGAACCTGACGAGGAAAAATGGTTGCCTGAAGTGTTCAATCCCCATGATCATGCTGAGCTGCAAAGTTTACTTGCAGAAGAGGAACCCTCTGGGATAACTTTAGTAAGGGTCAAAGATTGTGTCCATACCTAGAAGGCCTTAGTAAGCAAGCCTGCTCCCAGTTGAATCCCATGGAGAGGAAATAATCTATTGGGAAGGTGGGTTACTTTACAGCGAACTCATGGAGTCCACATGAGGCAACAATAGGTTCTTTTTTACCTCTGTATGTGAAGCCCTTCCTCCTGCAGTTGGTGCTTGGAGCCCCTCCTGCAGGTCCTCTTGGTGTAAAGAGGATTACAGAGGTTAAACATGCATTTTGTTATGATGTATTTTATTTTTATCGTGCTCATACACAAGTGTGTCAGAGCATGACCAAGCAAAGGGAAGGGAACAAGGGAGAACAAAAACAACGATCTTACTAGGCCCAGTGACATTAAGAGTGCGTAAGTGAATGGAAAAGGGGGGGAAAGTGCATAGAGGGGGGAGAGTGGAGAGTGCAGAACAGAGGAGAGAACAGAATAAATAGTAAGTGCAATAAATAAATAAAGACAGCGAAAAGTGGTAGTGCAGCCAGCAAGTGGTGTGTGCAAGATTAGTCAGATAGGGTATATCTCATAAGTGCAGATGAAAAAATGGGACTGCATGGGTACAGATACAGATCCCAGTGTAAGGGGTGGCCCAGAGGCAGTGCAGGAGGGAGGTAGGGTGAGCAGGTACCTGGGCCCAAAGGACAGAAGGTGGCCAGGTGCACAGTGCAGACAGAGAAAACAAATCAGCTGGGAAGAAGATGGGAAAAGGCAGAAGCGAAGAGGAGGGTCTTGAGGTGCTTCTGGAACCAGAGATGGTTCTCCTCAAGTTTCAAGGTGGCCGGGAGGCTGTTCCAAAAGGAGGCCCCAGCCGAAGACCGAGATCTGCCCCCAGCTCATTAAGATGGATTTCTAAAATCAGCCCGTTGGGAGGATTTTAGGAGGCCATCCTTTTTATGGTAAACAGGGAAAACACTGAGAGGTTAGCCAAAACCCAATCAAGGTAGTGTGGAAGAGCAGTCAGGGCTTAATCTCAGAAAAAAGTGTGAGTATGTATTTCCTAAAGTCCTACTGGCAGTAAGACTTTAGTAAGCTATCCCAGTGGTTTGTAGGTCCCAATTCTTAGTATCAGTTTGTACTAGCTCAGGATCTTGGTAGTGTGGCAGAGCAGTCAAGCTTATATTAAGAGGAAGATGTGAGCTGTGGAAGTACAAGAAGTACTGTTTACTGTTGGGAAGGACCCAACGTGTGCTTTTTCGTGTTTTCCTGCAAGATACTGACAGAGCCACGCTGACGGACTTCTACTTGCAGGACTACATTCATAGTAGCACCGGAGTGCAGCTGGCCCCATAAAACAATGAAATAACCTTGTGGACTTTGTGGACTGAGCGATTTGTTTATTACGAAATGTCTTTTTTTTTTTTGTAGCACAATTTCTAAGTCCCCTCTCTTTGCTGTTTCCTCTAGAAAGGTGACTCCGCCCCCTTACATCTCGTCATTTTGCAACAAATACCCACAAGGCAGCGAACCTGCGTGCGCACTGTGGAAGTACACGAAATACTGTTTACTGTTCACTGTGCCAGGTGCACTGATGAATGGGCATTTGAATAACAGATAAAACAACTTTTAAGTGTGCGGACAGAAGGTGAGAGCTCAAGGTAGTGGAACCTTCAGTTGTTGAAACAATCTGTGTGCGCGAGTGACAGACTGTCAAATAAAGCAGTCGATCAAGCTGAGCATTCGTTCATGCTAGACGAAACAGATAGCGATACTCCACTGATTCATAGCAACCCATTTCTCACTGTTAAAACTTGACATGGCAACAGGTGTGTATACTCTGAAAACAGGCATGCCAGGTGAACCTGATTTAGCGGATGGCAATCAGGCGCCTGGCCCTGCTGCTAAAAATGCTAAAAAAAAAAAAAAACTTCCAACAAGCCTCAAAATAGGAGGCTTAAAAAGAAAAATACAGCGTTCTGTATCATTAGCCTCTGATATTCGCCAATTTTGTACTGGTGAGCCTAAGAATGCAGACCCGAGAGCATTGGAATTGCGGGAACAAGTTCTATCATTCAAATGCCAGCAAAGGCAAAAGATTTATTGGCATTAGTCGATAGCACAGGTATGTCTGATAATCGACCTGACCAAACTGGTAATGTAATGACTGAATCTGAGAAGTTACGAGTAAAGACAGCAAGCTCCCTACTGGAATCTTCGCTGGAATCGATGGGCAGGATATCTAAGGATACAGCTATTGTCGCGCCTGCTCATTACCTATAATAGCGGTGAGTTAACATCCACGCAACTCACCATAATGCCACATACTTTATGCTCTGTACAAGAAATTCTACCACCTACCTTACCCTTGCAAACTTGTACAGTTCTCACACAGCAGAATTTGCGAGCAGCACATGAGGCATTACTTATTGCGGGTGAGATTGATGAAGACATGATAAGTTTCATGAATACATCTAATAATACATGCACTGATACTGCAGATGTCATGTATATATGTTCCTACACAGGTGACATATCTCACTCTAGTCACAGGAGCACATCATCAGAAACACATCAAAAAACGTCTTTTAATCAAAAAACGCCTTCGAGTCTATCTATAGGGGAGCGGGAGACAAACACTCCGTGCCATGAATTATCCAAGTCACCGATTATGTTTGACAAATCACCTGTTCATACACTAAATAATTCGGTCTCATGTATAGCTCCAACACCACGATGCACCAGGTTTGAGGAATTGGCTTTAGAGCATTATTTCTTCATCAATGGACAAAGAGCTGGTCGACCCTCTTTTCCTGAGGCGCCAGCGTTAAATAATACCTTAAGCGCCATGAACATGCATTGATGTCCATAGCGAGGCTGTATGAAGTTCTTGAAACTAAAATGAATACACACACAAACATGCTGGAGCAAATGGCAAGGGAGAGTGCCCAGAATATAGATAAGTCGAACTTGCTCTTGAGTGTACCGCCAATAGTCGTGACTAAAACCTCGGCAGAATCCCTCTCGTCATCTCCCAGAATCCACCTTGAAACTCAAAATAAATTATTAGAGGTAATCAAGATCGCACCCGATAAAATCCTAGAAGTTTAAATATTTCAAAAGGAAAAACAACAAATGACCACTGTTGGCAGAGTTGTATCAAGTGAAAGTGGTGTAGTTAACGGCAGAACACAAGCAGAGCCATGTTCCAATTTAACCAGTTCAGAAAGTGGCAGGGTTGCCATTAATATAACACCAAGACAATCACCACTTACAAACACAGAAGTAGTCAGGGAAGATCAGGATCCACATCTGTTGAGTAAGGCAACTGGCTCTAATGGTGGAAAATCACAAGGGACTGTAATATGTAACACCCAATAACTGGCCAACCCGTTCTCCTTCATGGGTAAAACAACGACGTGTCATCAATCACAAAGACACAAGCCAGTCATGACAATCAAGCGAGAAGCCCAGAAAACCTCACAAACAAAGAAACCGGCTGCTAAGAAAACTTATTTAAACATTGCGAAAATGAAAGAGTCAAATTCATTGCAAGTTAGTCAGTCCAACAAAGAGCAAACTCAAAATTCATCCTCCATCCAAGAACATGAACCCTTAAATAATCTGGCAGCTATGATCTCTAATCCAGTAAATCTAGAGATTGTGCCGGAAAAAGGTGATCAAATCCAACAGTCACCACAACAGGAGGCAAGCAAGCAAATTCCACCCACAATTGAGGAGCTGCAAAATGAAATGAGAGGCTCCATAGCGCAATTCATTACAGAATTAAAATCATCTGCTGTAATACATACTAAAGAAGCTCAACCACAATTTATAGATGATACACAACAAGAGACGAGCGAACAAATGCTCCCCTCCATACAAGAACTACGAGAAGAGATCAGAGATTCTATAGCACAATATATGATACAATCCAAAGACGCATTGGGAAATGTAGTAACACCTCAAGAAGCCCCAGAATTGATACCAAAACTATCCCTTTTGTTAAAGGGGCCCACAATTGGCAACAGTAACTCCAAGCCATTGTCGGCAAGATCAAATAACACAATGGAGAATGACACACAAGCTTATGATCGGGGTGAATACAAACACTGTCATCACTATTAATAACATGTCGAGATCACCCGTTTGAAAAATATGACTTAAATCGCATGAGTATTCTGAATATATGCGCCGCGATAACTACGTTGCAAGATCTAGCAAGCTCAAACATTGATTTGGCCGAGTTTGCGGATCATACCGATTTATCCAGAGCAAGAATATTTATGAGATCTGGCATTACATTAAATGCCATTTGGCAAGCAAGGTCAAGTTTTTCAATTTGGGCTTTATCATGGCTCAATATATAGCAACGTGGATGCCCTTGACAACAACTGCAATGCCCCCCAGAATATATACAACTGTGATGAATGCAGATCAAAGTATTCGATGGAACAAGAACTTGCATGCTGAACGGAGATCTTGTGTAAACAATTCATAACAATGCGAGATAGATGAAAGTGTAAAACTACTCTCCTGGAATACGCGAGGTCATAAACACCTTATAAACACTAAGAACAAGGAACTTAATGCCTTTGACATCATCGTACTCCAGGAGACATGGCTGACTATTGAACCCATATGGGATCCATATCACATTTACATGACACCTGCCATCAAAAGTCTACTGATAGCCGTTAAAAAGTCGATGAATCTTAAAGTAACATCATGTTCCTCTCCTTCCCCATACATTGAAGTGATAAAGATGTATAAGTTATCTCTTACGATTGCCATAATTAACCTATATTGGGGAAGACAACAATTGGCGTCTGATAAATTTTTCTCACTTATGGATGAGTGCTCAATGCACTGTTGCTGGATAAAACCATAAATCATACGATAATACTGGGTGACCTTAATTTGCATATACTTTCACATAAGCCCAAGGGACATTTGTATGATGAATTGCAATGGATTGAGATGATGAAGGAAATTAACTATGTTATGCTAAATGGATCCGTTGAGGGGGACATTCCCGCTAAAGCTACCTGGCAAAGAGAATTGTCCTCCGCACATCTAGACTACATATATTCTAATGCAATGTTCTTGAATATGGTTACGTCTCTGGTTGTGAAAGAAACAAAACTGAGTGATCATAATCAGTTAGATCTAGCATGGAAGTGGCCGTGCCTTTCTAATCCCAGTTCTCCGAATATTTGGCATGAATTGAAATATATTGAAGTGAACTAAGCTGGAAATCGCATAAAATGGACGAGTCATAAATTGCTTTTGTTTGACTCAATGTTAGAAAGCGACCTAGGAGGTCTAAATCCCAAAGAGGGAGGCTGTTATACAGAATCCATGCAAACGTTTTTCGAAGGGAGGACACCTAGACGTCTGCATAAAATCAAACATATCCATGCATTTGATCTGAAACTAAAAACAAGGAAAACTCAGTTGAGAAAAGATATACGCCAACTATCTAGAAATTTGACCAAACAAAATATTGAAGGGATAAAATGCCTGAAACTGATATATAAAAACTGGCAACGAATGCGAAAATCTGCCCAATATCAGCTTGATGGTGAAAGAATGATGACTCAGATAATAGCAAAGTCATCAGTTGGCATTTGGTAATTCATTAACGATGCCTCCCCCCCAATGCAAATGATGCTACAAACTAACCCAGTTCCAGATGAAAAATGGATTGAATATTATGCAGATGTCTACCGTCCCCCTTTCCCCAAATGGAATTTGATTGGTCAGTGGTAAAAATGAATCATGACTTCGACTTTGACAAGGATGACATAATTCATTGTATATCTAAGCTTAGTCGATCCAGAGCACCGGGCCCAGATGGTTTGAATAACCTCATGATGAAGCAGAACCCATCAGTATGGGCGTCAATTCTCCAAAAAGTATTCACACATGTGCTGCAAACGGGTTTGATTCCGCAGTCCTGGAAGAAATCTATAATAGTAACGATTTATAAAAAAGGCAACAGGACTGATCCAAGATCATATCGACCCATTGCATTACTGGATTGCCGCCCGGGTAAGATCTTTGCACGACTCCTATTGGCTACATTTAACACCTGGCTCTAAGAAAGAAACCTGAGGGATGAATTCCAAACTGGATTCATAGCCGGGACTACGAACCAACAGTTAACTTGATCACTTCACTCTCAATGCAATCATTGAAGTAAGCAAACAACGCAAAAAAACAATCTTTGCAGCGTTCGTTGACTTCCACACTGCATTTGATGCTGTCCTGCGTGAATTACTATATAAAAACGTATTGAACAAGGGTTGTCCCTGGTCAATTTTGAAATGGATAGCCCAATTCCATACTAACACAAGCATTCAAGTTCGCCTAAGGCGAGACAGCCTGTTATCTAAAGATATAAAAACAGACCGTGTCCTGAAACAAGGTTGCCTGTTAGCGTCTGCAATATTCAATTTTTTTATCTTCTATATAGGTCGCAACTTTAATGGATTGAACACTGATGCACCGCGATTAATGGGAACTCCTATAAACTGGCTGTTGAATGCCGATGATATGGTCCTTCTATCAAAAACACTGCAGGGTCTTAAAACAATGCTGAGTGCACTTGATGTCTAGGTTAGTGAGAATTCTCTTTTAAGGCTATTTTCCCAAACCTAGTGATTCCCCCAGCAGCTTTGCTGGATTTTTGGGGTTTATTTTTTTCTCCTGCTAAGAGTGAGACTCTTTTTCTCCCACTCTTAGGCATGAGAATGTCCTTTAACTGTGAATGTGTTTTATGGGCTATTGGGTCTTTTACTCCATAGGGCTTCATGTGTTTTTGGTAAATGTGTTACACAGCACCCTCAGTGCAGTAACACAGGGGTGTCATAGGGACCCCCAAACATAGACTCCATACCCTGGGACTGACTACTGTCTCCCAGGGCATGTAAAGTCACCATTGGCTTTACTAGTCTCAAATTGTGAACAGAACCAGTACAAGCCATCATATTGTGGAAGTACTGATAGGGGTAATTCGATTGCCCCTGAGTCTGTTTTCCAAGGGGGCACTGTCCAGTCCCCCCTTTTCGAGTTTCTGGCTGGTGGCAGTGGATGCCATGCGAAATATTCCACCAGAATATTTCCTATGGGATTTTCCCATTGATTTTAAACGCACCACTTTTTGGTTCAATGTTAAAGATATCGCCAGGTTATTTATTTAATATTTATTCCCCGGTTGGGTCTTTTTGCCAGGACTCGGTTTTAAAATGGCGTTTGTGTTCGCCTCTGAAACTCTAACCCAAGTCGAGCCCTTTGTTCCACTTTTTGGCGGGCTTCTCCACAGAAGCCCTCCAAATGGTGCCACTCTGTCTGGGGTCTACAGGATGTGTGGGAGGGGGATTAGGCACCCTGGACTGAGTTGCCTTGGCAACTCAAGTCGCACTCTTGTGTGATTGGCCCAGTGGTGAGCCGACCGGCTCACCACTTAGCATGTTTGAGTGACAGCTAGGCTGTTGAATGGGGGTTTTTCTGCATAAAAGCAGGACTTTGGGGACTGGAACTTCCGAAGTCGCCACAGGACCTAAAGAATCCGAAGAGGGGAGAAGCTGAGCCATCTACGACGGCGACACCACTGGTGGAGCCCTGCTGTACGAACTTGCCACTTCCCCGGCGATAGAGGAGATCTTCTTCCAGGAGAGTCTTCTTCCCTTTGAGCTGGTGGGACCAACCAGTTCGTGTTTTTCCCCTTCCTGGACGTCTCGTGGTCGAATCGCCCGTGCCAAGCACCCCGGCAGCCGGATAGCCACGCTTCACCACTACCGTGAATAAAAGGGTCGTACCTTTTAATCGGGAACTCCGTGGCTGGTTTCTTCCCTGGCAGTGCAACGACCTCCAGCTTTCTTCCTCGTCGAGATCATCTCTTCCTCTGGTCGAAGCCACGACTTACACCTGCTGCCAGGAACAACTGCTAATGCTGGAGCTTTCTCACCATTTCAGGTACTGTGTCCCGCCTGGTCTCCCTTGCAACAGATTGTCCAAGGTGTCCCGTAAATCCTCGACTTTCTAACTGGGTTGACCTCAGACCTGCTAACTTTGCCTTTCTGAACTGATCCAAACTCTTTCTGACTTTTCTGCAAAGACTTTGAGTGCATTTCCACTGTGTGATCTTGGGCACATTCCGCCTTGCTCTCTCCAAGAGTGGGCCTGGCCTATGAACTTTTGGCTCTACAGTAGACCCCGCCTTTTTTGACTTGCTGTGGTTTCTTAAGTGTTGGTACTGTGTTATTTCCATACTCTGCCTTTTCTCTCCCTTTTTTAAACAAATTATTGGAGTGCCATCTACAGTTACGCGCTCACCTCTGTTTTGCTAAATAAGTGGTGTCTTAACCTAGACTTGTCGAATAATTAACTAGGGAGGTGTATATACTTATAGTGACTGTGTTTGAACTTGCTTGATATATTAGTGCCAGTGTATTTTCATAAGTGTGTTTTTAAATAAATAATTCTATACTTGTATACCAAAGCTCTGGTCAGTGTTTGCTTGTTCTACTGTATTTTTAGCCCTATTGTGTATACTCTATATACTGCCTAACTCTTCTTGAGAGAAGTCTGACTGCTCAGCCACAGCTACCAGGTAAATCTGGGTGGTGCAGACTGCTACGAATTGGGTTTACTGCTTACTCCTGTGGTCTTAAACTTTTTGCAGTGGTCCCTAAGGGAACTGCACAGGTTTCTGCCTAACAGTCTATGCACAAAAAAATGGTATATCGATCAATGCGACTAAGACGCAGATCATACAATTTGGCAATCCAAAACAGAGATGTCGTACATACTCATGGGTACTACAGAATAGTAACTTGAGTGTGGTTACGAGTTATCTCTATTTGGGAGTCCTAATAAACAATCAACCGTCTGACACACCATATGAATAAAGTAAACTTATTAAATTACATACAGCCATTTCTCAAGTGAGAGTTACCAGAGCTAAATATTGTAAATTTTCTATCCAACCATTAATAGTTTATTACAAACAAAAGATGACACCAATCCTATTATATGGCACGGAGACCAGAAAATGGCAATCGTATGCCTACTGGGCCAAAATTGAAGGTGCTTACTGGAAAAGATCTTACTTCTGCCCATGTCTGAGCCCCTTCCATTGGTTCGATATGAGCTGGGCCTAATTTCATTACATGCCATGTATAAATGGAAATGGTGCATGTTATATCGGAAATTATTGATGGGTGATCACAAAAAGGGTCTGATAAATCTGGTGGCAAAATATGTTACAAGAAATCCACGATGAGTTTATTAAAACATGGAGGCTGAGAGTGCTGAAGTTACTGCATGATGCGAATATAACAATAGAATTGCTACTTGACAATCCAAATAAGGCAAAACAGAAAATGTGGGAGCATGACTGGAATGTAACACATTCACAATGCTTACAATACAAGAAATTCAGAGAATATCCATTTGAATTAAAAATAAATATGGGCAACCAGCACGCTACTTATTAATATCACCTAGCCCACAGCATCATTCTGCATTTCTGTGCTTCATCATCTATGGTTGAACACTGATCTGTTATATAAACGCTAACTGCTGACTCGAGATAAAACACATTGTCGATTTTGTCATATGGAAGACGAGACATTAAGACATTTGTTAGTCGACTGTGTTAAATTGCTACCATTAAGATGTAAATACTTTAAGCCTTTTTTTGAAGAGCATACACATGTTACACATGATCATTTATGGTTCACTGCATTTTATACGAACAAAAAATCTATCCAGTATGCAACGATTAATTACTTGAACGCATTGAAATTGCAGAGTCATAATCACAAGAGCATAACAGAAATTGCAGACATGGTGTAAGATTTTCTTTTAAGTTGAATCTTGATGATAAAGAAGAATATGTATTGCTCATGCTATTTTAATGTTGATGTAAATAAGAAATGAGAGATTGTTTTATATTTGTATATTGTGAAAAATGTCGAAAGATTGGGAAATGTATTTTTCTCCAGCCAAAACAACAATAAAATAAAAGAAGATGTGAGCTGCAGGCAAGTACTCCAAATCATAGCTAGACAGGCACAGCAAAGAGGCACTTACAAGTATAGTTATATAAAAGATATATTTCGAGGGGATTGGTTCCTCCGACGTGTTACATATCTATGACAGTAATCACTACAGCTGTGCTGCTTCGGAAAATTGTCTGCATCGATGACGTCGATACGCTGTGCTCGAGGGCCTCCGTCGAGCCGACGTCACCGGATGTTATAAGTAGGACGCACAACGCCTGTAGACTCAGTTCCGATTTTTCTGCGAACGTGTTCGCTTCGAAGATCTCGGCGTGCCTCGGTTCTTCTGAGTTGTTCTATCGGTTCTTCGAACCCGTTTGTGAAGATTTCCATGATGTCTTCCTCCTCTTCTACCCCGCGGCCGGGTTTCAAGAAGTGTCGGGACTGCGGTTCCAAGATGTCGCTGACGGACCCGCACAATGCCTGTCTCTGGTGCCTCGGTGAGGACCACGCCACGGACGATTGTGACAAGTTCCAGTCGTTGAAATTCAAGGCCTTGCGGGAGCGTAAGAAGCAGCTTTCTGTAGGTAGGGTGTCCAAGCCCCAAAAGTCGAAATCCACTGGGCTTTCGACCGACGATTCGAGGGGCGACTCTCTGCATCTTCGGCATAAGTTCAGGGCGTCTCGGTCCCGGAGTGGGTCCCGCCATTCCTCTGCCTCTTCGAGGCACTCACGAAAGCGCTGTCACTGGTCGCCTTCCCCCTCCCAGTCCTCGTCTGAGGACTCCGCCCATCAGCGGGTTGCTTGTCCCAGCAAGCATTCCTCTCCTGCGGAATGGGATTAATTTCATAAGGAGATGATGGCGATTTTTCAGTCGCAGGGCTCCGTTCTGTCCGCACCGTCGAAAGACGCCGGCAGGGAACGTGCTAGAGCCACGGTTTGCACGCCTTTGGGTTCGAGCGGTCGGCACGATCACCGGGAACCTTTGATGTCCCGGTCGGACAAGGTGGATCGCTCTAGCCATGCCCGCTCCAGGTCCCAGTCCTTGACGCCATGGAGACCGTCGGAACCTGTGAGGTCTTCGAAGAAGACATCGACGCCTTCGGTGCCAAGACGGGAAAGGACACTCTCGAGGCTCTGGCTCTGAGGAAGCCATTGGCGCCGAGGCTGTCGAAGGACACACTCGGGGCTCCGTCCTCGAGGCCTGTGTCGAAGCCATCGGTGCCATGCTCGCCGTCGACACCGATTCCGTTGACGACCTCGACGCCTTTCTCAGAGGATTTCTCAGAGGTGCCCCAGAGACAGGTGGAAAACCTGAGGAAGGCTCTGGCCAAGTCAAAAAACTTGGTTGTGCCTTTTTCTGTACCCTCATCCAAGGATTTATTCCAGCCTCTTGATTATATTTCTGAGGTGAATGAAGGGTCTGAGGAAGGGTTGGTTCCTGATGAGGTTCCTGATGACCTCTTATCTGGTCATAGCTAGTTGGAAGACCTGCGTCAGTCTCTGCATGACGCCAGTGGTCTAGACACCTCTCCGTAGGTGTAGTTCGGTAGGCCTGAGCCTGGCACGCACGCGGAGTCTTGGTACCAGCGGCTTATGTCGAGGGTGACGGAGTATTTGGGGTGGTCTGCGCCACCAGTGGATTTTCTGCATGATGACCTGACAGATATCTTGGACCAAGGACCACCAACTGTCCCGGTTCTGCCATTCCATATGGCCTTGCAAAGAAGGGTGGCAGCGGCTTGGACTGCTCCGGAGAGTCTCCCGGCAGTGGGCAAGTCTTTGCCGAAAAATACCAATCAGCCAGTAGCGACCCCAGCTACTTGACTACGCACCCCACTCTGGAGAGTTTGGTGGTGCAGGCAGCTACGGCCCCAGCAAAACAGGCATCGTACTCTACCATCCCTCCTGATAGGGATGACAAGCATTTTGATGGCTGGGCGAAGAAAGTGTTTTCTTCAGGGGTGATGGCTTTACAGGCAGCCAACTCCGTGTGTGCCTTAGCACGTTTCACTCACACTCTGTGGAATTGTGTCTCTTTGGCGGCTGAACATATTCCCAAAGGGGGGGAACGGAATGGTTTTCTTGCTCTCGTTCAGGATGGCAAGGATGCCATGTGTGAATCCTTTCAGTCGGGTCTGGACATGGCCGATTGTGTCAGCCGGTCCATGGCGGCAAGCACCGTAATGCACAGATTTGCGTGGTTGCGGAAGTCAGGGTTTGCTCCTGATGTACAGCCCGGCTTCTCAACATGCCCTTTGATGGTGAACATCTTTTTGGCAGCATGGCTGACGAGAGCCTTGAGAGGTTGCAGACCTCCAAAGCTGCAGCAAAGTCGTTGAGCGATGCAGTTCGCCAACCTCCGCCTTTTTCGTCCTAGGGGACAGCAATGGAGGGGAGGTTCCTTTCAATACTACTCTTCCTTTGGTAGATCGAGAGGTGCTGCAAGTCAAAGGGGCCACCGTAGGAGTACCAGAGGTGGAAAACAAGGTACTCGTGGTGCCAAGGCCGCTCTGGCAGTTGCCTGTTTACCCTCAGGCAATGCCGCAGCCACTTCAGCTCAGTCATGAGGCCATGTCTCATGGTTCGCCGGATTGGGGGATGGCTGACGCAGCATCTTGTGGAATGGCGTGCCATTACTTCAGATGTGTGGGTTCTGGAAATCATAACCCACGGCTACTGTCTTCCTTTCCGGCAGAGGCCTCCCAACAATCCACCAGGGAATGCCTCTTTGAAGAGTCTGGACCTGCTCCTTGCGCAGGAATTCCAATCCCTGCTGGAGAAAGGCGCCATAGAACTGGTGCCTGTAGCAGAGAGGAACAAGGGATGTATTCCCCTTATTTTTTAATTCCGAAGAAAGACGGGGGATTGAGACCCATCATAGACTTGCGTGCTTTGAACAAGCTCCTCAGGAAGGACAAGTTCAAGATGGTTACTCTCTCTCAATTCCTCCAGGCCCTTCAACTTCAGGACTGGTTGGTGTCTCTCGACCTCAAGGACGCTTAGTTTCATGTGCTCATTCATCCCAAGCACAAGAAGTTCCTGAGGTTTGCGGTTGGGGACTCGCATTTTTAGTTTCGGGTCCTGCAGTTCGGATTGACCTCCGCCTCGAGGGTCTTCACCAAGCTCATGGTGGTGGTGGCAGCTTATCTCAGGAAAGGGGGCATTCACGTCTACCCCTACCTGGACGATTGTTTGATCAGGGCACGCTCTCCCGAGCAAGTCCTGGATCATCTGTCAGTCATCTGCCACTCCCTTCACAAGCTGGGCTTCTCCCTCAACTTAAAGAAGTCCGATTGACGCCAACGCAGCGGCTCCAGTACATCGGAGCAGTGCTCGACACATCCCTGGGGCAGTGTTTCCCTCCCCAGGTGAGGGCTCATCACATTCCGCAGATGGTGCACAAGTTTCAACATGCCCAGAGTCTCCCTGTGTTTGAGTCCTTGAGGTTGCTCGGCCTCATGGCATCCTGCATTCTTCTGGTGCCAGAGGCCAGGTTGCGGATGAGATCTCTGCAATGGGTTCTCAAGCTCCAGTGGTCGCAGTCCTCCGGCAGGATGTCAGACCCCGTTCAGGTGCCGCCTTCGGTCGCCGAGGATCTTCTGTGGGGGGCCGTTGAAGGCAATCTGATGAAGGGGGCTCCATTTTGCCAACCCTGGCCGGAGGTGACGATCGTGAGGGACGCGTCCCTCTCGGGATGGGGAGCTCATGCCAACTAGTTGACAGTCAGCGGTCGTTGGTCTCCGTCGGAGTCCAGACTCCATATCAATCTGTTGGAGCTGAGGGCCATCAGGCTAGCCCTGAAAGCTTTTCTACCTTCTGTGTGAGGGAACAATGTCCTGATCCTGACGGACAACACAATGGCCATGCACTACCTCAACAAAAAGTGTGGGGCAGGGTCTCTCCCTCTGTGCAGAGAGGCGATGCAGCTCTGGTTCTGGGCCATCCAGCAGGAAATTTCGATTTCAGCAGGTCATCTGGCCGGAGACGAAAACGAGGCAGCGGATGCTCTGAGCAGGCAGAGCACGGTCTCTCACGAGTGGGAGCTGGCTCAGGAGATTCTCCTGGAGATCTTTGCCCGTTGGGGGACCCCACAAATGGATCTCTTCGCCACCAGTGTCAACCGGAAGTGCGAAAGATTCTGCTTGCGGGAATTTCCTCCAAGAGGAGCCTTAGGGGACGCGTTCGTAGTGGAGTGGTCCTTCCCACTGCTGTACGCGTTTCCTCCAGTCCCGGTCATTCCGCAAGTGCTACAGAGGTTACGGCGGTTCGGTTCCCGGATGATCCTCATTGCTCCGGCATGCGCCAGTAGCACGTGGTACCCAGACCTTCTCGACATGTCCATCTGCCCTCCACGCCATCTTCCCTACCGAGACAATCTGCTCTCACGGGAGGGGGGTCAGATTCACCATCCAGAGGTGAAGTCCCTCAACCTTCATGCTTGGCTTCTGAAAGGTTGAGGTATACGGATTGGGACCACCCTGAAGACGTGATGGAGGTGTTGCTTTCGGCCAGAAGTCCTGCAACAAACTCCCTGTACCATTGCCGTTGGAGAAAGTTCTGCGACTGGTGCACGGTTAAGAATGTGGATCCTTTTTCATGTGCCATTCCTGCGGTTCTGTCTTTTTTGCTTTCGTTAGCCCACAAGGGCCTGCAAGTGGGTACCATTAAAGGTAACCTGGTGGCGCTGTCCATATTTAAGCGCTCGTCTGAGGAGTGTTCTTATTTTAAGATTACCTTGATTTCTCAGTTTCTCAAAGGGCTCACTAATGTGTTCCCTCCGTCACCTTTCCAGGTGCCCAGTTGGGATTTGAACCTGGTTCTAAAATTCCTAATGTGAGCTCCGTTTGAGCCTTTACATTCTTGTCCTTTGAGACTGCTAACCTTGAAAACTGTATTTTTAGTTGCGGTCACTTCCGCTCGCAGAGTGAGTTGCAGGCACTTTCCGTTAAGCCACCCTTCACAGTGTTCCATAAGGACAGGGTTGTCCTTAGGGTTCGTCCCTCTTTTCTTCCGAAAGTTGTGTCGGGAATTTCATTTGAGCCAAAAGGTTGTTCTTCCAGCGTTCTATCCTCCTCCGCATCCTGGTAAGGAAGAGGATAGGCTCCATAGGTTGGATCCTAGGAGAGCTTTAAGTTTCTACATCTCCCGCATGTCCCGGGTCAGAGTGGACGATCAACTCTTTGTAGGATACACTGAAAGGCGTTTGGGACAAGCTGTTACTAAGCAGACTCTGTCTAGAGGGATTATCTTGACTATTTCTGAATGTTACGGACCCGTTTTACTAGAGGTGTGGCTGTCTCTACTGCCCTGCAGAAGGGTGTTCCCATTCGTAACATTTGTGAAGCAGCCACATGGGCCTCTGTCCATACTTTTGTCAAACACTACTCCTTGGATTCTATCCATGGGCAAGATCTGTCCTTTGGCAAGGCGGTCCTTTATTCTGCAATTTAATTGGGCATTCTAAATTTCTAAATTCTAAATTCTTTTCCCTCCTCCATACGTTGGTACTGCTTTGGGAGTCTGTCATAGATATGGAATATGTCGGAGGACCCAATCCCCTCGAAGAACAAGTTACTCTCTTACCTGGTAACGTTCTTTCGATGGGATGGTCTGACGATGTATTCCATATCGCTCCCTCCCTGCCCCGCTACAGAATTTCTTATACGATTGCAGCTTACATTTCCGCAAGGCTTTCTGTGGTCATACTGGCAGAAGATTGGTGCCACACATTCTGGGGGAAAAACTACAGCTGAGGCTACAGGCGTCGTGCATCCTATTTATAACATCCAGTGACGTCGGCTCGACAGAGGCCCTCGAGGACAGCGTATCGACGTCATCGAGGCAGGCAGACGCCAAAAGATTTTCCGAAGCAGCACAGCTGTGGTGATTACCTGTCATAGATATGGAATGTGTCGTCGGAGCATCCCATCAAAAGAACGTTACCAGATAAGAGAGTAACTTGTTCATCTTTAACAAAGCCGCCCTCCCTACCATGGCTAGGGGGCGCTTTGCCCAGAGCCCCATGCTGTTTTGTATGCCTTCTACTGCTTTTTCAGTGTTGTGTTCGTCTCTTACCATGTGATATATATTGATCCCTAGGTATCTGAACGATCTGGTCTCCCAGGGTATCTGCAAAATTGGCAGGTTTTCCTGCGGGACTCCTCTGTATCTTCCCAGCGAAATACACAAGATTTCTTGGGGTTAACCACTATGCCTGAGAGTGCCGCATATCTCTCCAGTGCCTCCAGGATATATTGTAAGTTTTCCTCCGGGTATCGCAGGTACAGCAGCATGTCTGCGTACAGTGATATCAAATGCGGTCCACCTGCCGTTTGAGCCCCAATCTCTTCATATTGTTGCCTTAGGTATATCGGTAGGGGTTCTAGTGCTAGGATGTACAGCATCGGGGACCATGGACAGCCTTGCCTTGTGCCTCTGCTAAGTTGCCATTTGTCTGAAATTATCGCTCCCGTTTTGACTCTAGCCAGTGGGGAGCTGTACACAAGTTTTACCCACCTCAGGTACCCAGGGCCCATCCGATATTCCTTCAACACCGCCATCAGCACCGGCCATCTTACTGAGTCGAAGGCTTTCACAGCATCTAGTGAGACTATTGCTAATTCACATGCGTCGCCTTCTGCCTGTTCAATAATGTAGTCGGAGGAACCAATCCCCTCGAAGAACAAGTTACCTTCTTACCTGGTAACGTTATTTCGATGGGATGTTCCGACGTATTCCATATCGTACCCTCCCAGCCTGCCCCGCTACAGAATTTCTTATGCGATTGCATCTTACGTTTCCGCAAGGCTTTCTGTGGTCATACTGGCAAAAGATTGGTGCCACACGTTCTGGGGGAAAAAACTTCAGCTGAGGCTACGGCGTTGTGCATCCTACTTATAACATCCGGTGACATCGGCTCAACGGAGGCCCTCGAGGACAGCATATCGACATCGACGCAGGACGCAGACAATTTTCCGAAGCAGCGCAGCTGTGGCGATTACTGTCGTAGATATGGAATACGTCGTCGGAACATCCCATCAAAAGAACATTTCCAGGTAAGAAAGTAACTTGTTCATTTATTATATTTACACCAGAATCACATTAAATACTTCAGACGGTAAAGGTAGAACACTTAGGAATACTAGATAATACCCTTCAAAGGGCACTTTCACTTTTGTGTTTGTTCGTGATTACATTTGTAGCAACGTTAGAAAGGGAAAAGACAAGGTTATCGTATCATCGGTAATTGCGCACCAATGCGGTTTTCAACAAGTTATACAGTAATGCATTTACTCTGCAAACACATATAGAAAAGTCACTTAAAGGGAGGAAATTAAGTGGTTAGTGCAACATGAGCTTCGTTCTAGAGACATCCAAAAACGCAATCCTAGCTAAAGGCAGTTCCGAGAGGGCTTGAAGTCTTTGCAAGCAGCGAATAAAAAAAGAGTTCCTGCAGATTTCTTCCAGTGTCTAAAGTTATTGATGCAGCAATTTAGTATCTAACAGAGACCTAAAACGGATTGAAAAAGGGGACAAAAGCAGCGGCTTGGGTCTGAGGTAAGTGGAGTTTGCCCTGGGCACCTGTATGTGCACTCCAACGGTCTGGGGCAACTTCTAGGAATCAGGTAAGCAATACCTTTTTCCGCACAGTACCTTGACTTTGAAGGAGGTGTTTTTGCTGGCTCCTCCACGATGTGGCAGCTCTGGACCCGACCTCCGGACTCCTTGGTCTGGTGACGAAAGACATGACAATGGACGGTGTCTTCCACCAGCAGTCTCGAGGGGGGAACTGTGGTACGACTTTCAGCAACTTCTTGGTTCACTCAGCGTTTTCTGCAGCACCAACGAATGACACGGATCGTCCGGTCAATCTTCATCGCTTCCTGCAGTTCCACACTCTGGTGAGGGGGTCTGGGCAAGTTGGATCGGTTCTCTGGAGTGTCCTTACGAGTTCAGCACAGATTTGGACAGATTTTGCCTTTCCATGACAATGCACTCAAAATGGGCAGCAGGTTTCTGGGTATTTCGGGTTTCGCAGCTCTAGAAACTCCTAGGACCTTGGGAGATGGCTCATTTCAAGGTTCTTCTTGGGACTTTTTGTTACGACCAGCCAAAGGGAAGGAGTCGTCCTCTTCAGAGCTCCTCTGTCGCATAGAAAACGGAGTCAGGACAGCAGTGGTCGCTTCATGGTGTTGCAAAGGGTCTTCAGGCGTCTGGTCATCTTCTTTGGTTACTTCTGTTTCCTGTGGTCGACTTCCTTTACACTCCAGAAGCCTCACCTTTTATACCGTTCCAGCACACACTCCTCTGCAATCTCTCTCAGCATTTTACAGAAAGGGGTGTTTGGCTGTCCAATCGGGACAGCCAGACCCCCTGTGGGAGCTGGTCCTATTCAGGGACTCTGGCAGACAAAGGACAGGAGTGGAAGACTCCTCCCCCACTTCCTGCCTGTCCAGACACTCCAGAGCCTAGACAGGGATATCTACTGGTTCCCGCCAAAGGCAAAACACACCCAGAATGGTACAAGAAGGGCTAACAAAGAACCACCACACTAGTAATGGCCGAATAAAAGAGGGAGGCCCCAAGTTGGTACTTGGGTACCCCCATTGCGCACTACTGAGGCTATGGACATAGCCTGTGGTATAAAAAAATACACAATAGTTGGTAGAACTCGTCCACTGCCACCAGCCATAACTAGGTGATTGTCTATGTGACTAAAAAGTCAAAGGAGCAGGGAGAAGGGGATACTAAGTATCTCTTTGGCACTCCACTGAAGGTGGTGTGTGCCAATCTCTCAAACTGTAGAGTTTTGGCAAGAGATACTAAGTATCTCTCTATCCTTAAGAACTGTAGTTAACTTAAGGATATGGGAAAAATAATCTTAAAGGAGGTCCCTAAGGGTCCCCAGCAACCCTGCCCATAAGGAGCTGTGTGCTTCAGTAGTTAAACACAGATGCCTTTAAGAGCTATGGAGCAGACAGACTCCATACTACAGGTAGAATACAAAGAATAGAGTTCCAAACGACCGAGCCCATAAGAATGAATGAGTGGAAAAAAAGCTGCACTCATTCAGGATTAAACAAAAAAGCTCCAGAAGTCCAGCAAAAAGTGCTCAGGGTCTTACTAGGAGAGGGGATGAAGCACAATAATGATACATCTCCCTAACAGTGTGGTCTAGGGCAGTGAGTCAACATAGAAAAACACCAATATTTCAAGGTAGTCAGGGAGTATATAAAAATACAATTATTTATTAGCCATTTCTAAAGACACTAAGCATAAAGATATCACTGGGTAAGCATAGTAATGAAAAGCCACATTTCACATATATTCACATTCACCTTTAGAGATAATACCACCTACTAGTAGTCTCAGATAAGCAACTCAATGCAAGAAAAACTGTTATAGTTAGATAGAATAATCACAACCCAGGTCCCTCTGTCTTATCAACTCCAGCCCTAAGATGTATGGGGCCTTGTGCCCAAAAGGTCACAAGTTCCAATATGGTTTCTCCAGGGAAGGTATTTCAGGACTGATGCAGTGGGCTGTGGTGGTGATTGAAAAGTTCCTTAAAGTTATGGAAGTATATACTACAAATGAGACAAGTACCCCACTCCATCCTGTTAAAAAGGTAAGTCTTAGGACAGGATCATTGACCCAGGTGGACAACCAAAAACCAGGCCAGAGGGAGTTGATGTACAAGGGCTCTCACCCAATGTTACCCTATGAGTTACCCCTCTCACCATTTCGCGCCTCTCACAAACCTGCTCAACCCTGGCTTTCTTCTCATCTCTCCTCTATGCGCGCCTCCTCAGGCGCCTTGAACGTCAGTGGCTCAAACACCCATCCCCCTCTAACCAATCTGCTTACTTCTCCTATCATACCCTCTACGACTCATGCCTGAACTCTGCAAAACGGACCTACTACTCTGACCTTCTCCAATCACATTCCTCTCACCCTCGCCGCATCTTTCAAACTTTAGCCCGACTTCTCTCTCCATCCACTCCTGATCCCTCCACTACCTCTTCCCTCACTGCCACTGATCTTGCCTCCTCCTTTACTAGTAAAGTCCTCAATCTCCATCAAACTGTCATCTCCTCCCCCTCCCCCTCCCCCTCCTCCTCCTTCCCCCCCCCCACCTTCACTATGTCCTCTTTCTCTCCGGTCACGCATTCTGACGTCACTCTACTCCTATCCAGCACTCATCCTAGTGCTTCTCCCTCTGACCCTATTCCCTCTCCCCTCATCCCTAAAATCTACCCCTCCTCATACCCTACCTCACCTCCTTCATCAACATCTGCCTCTCAACTTCCACTTTTCCATCTCCTTTGAAACATGCTACTATCATCCATATTCTTAAAAAACCTTCTGCTAACCCCCATCTTGCTTTCAGTTATCGCCCCATCTCTCTACTACCCTTCCTTTCTAAACTTCTTGAACGCATTGTCCATTCTCAACTCGCTTCTTTCATCTCTAACCACTCACTCCTTCCCTCCACCCAATCCGGCTTCCGCCCACAGCACTCCACAGAAACTGCCCTCATCTTTGTTCTCAACTCTCTCTTCTCCACACGCTACTCAAAGCACTCCTCCATTTTTATTCTCCTTGACCTTTCCGCTGCTTTTGATACTGTCGACTATCCTCTTCTCCTCAACTCCCTCTCATCATTTGGCTTCAAGGACCACGTCCTTAACTGGCTCTCCTCTTATCTTTCTAACCGCGGCTTTTCTGTCTCTTGGGGTGGCTCCTCCTCCCCTACTTTTCCCCTTAACCACAGTGTTCCCAAAGGCTCTGTCCTCGGCCCCTTTCTTTTCTCACTCTACACCTCATTCTTAGCTCCTATTATCTCCTTTTGGCATCTAGCACCATTTCTATGCTGATGACACCCAGCTCTTCCTATCCTTCTCCTCCTTCTCTCCTGACATTCATGATAAACTCTCTTCCTGCCTTTTGGCCAGTAAATCCTGGATGTCCTCACACGTCCTTACTCTGAATGCTGACAAAACGGAACTCCTTTTCTTCCCGGCCAACACTGTTCCTCCTCCCTCTCCTCCCCCCTTCATTCTTTTTCCCCCCCTCCCAGCTTTCCTTCTCTCCCCATGCCCGTAACCCTGGTCTCCATATCGACCCTCTCCTCTCTCTATCTCACCACATTTCTCTCACTGCTAAATCCTGTCGCTTTCACCTCTACAACATTCGTAAAATCCGACCCCTCCTTACCTTCCGTGCCACTAAACTCTTAATTACCTCCCTCATCTTCTCCAGGCTCGTCTACTGTTCCTCTCTTCTCTACGGACTCTCCTCCTCTCATCTCTCCCCTCTTAAATCCATCTACCACTCTGCCATCTGCTCCATATGCCTTTTCTCACCTCTTGATTCCATCTCCTCCTCCCTCACCTCTCTAGGCTGGCTCTCTTTTCACTTCCAGTTCAAGTTCCTCTGTCTTGTTTTCAAATCACTCTATGGTCTTGCCCCCCTACCTATCCTCCCTTCTTTCTTTCTACACCCCTTCTCGTTCTCTCCGCTCTGCTAATCCTTTCCTACTCTCTCCTCCTCCTCCACCCCCTCCCGCTCCTTATAACTCCTTGCTCCCTTCCACTGGAACCGCCTCCCCTTCACATCCGCTCTTCTCCCTCCTACCCTTCCTTTTGCTCTTCCCTAAAATCTTCTCTTCACTCGCCTCCATAACACCACACGTTCCTTTCATCCTCCCTTCCCCACTACTCTCACCTCTTACTCCTGCTCTTCTTTACCCTTTCCATCAAACCTACTGCCTTCCTCCCTTCCCCCTGCTCGCATCTAGCCTCTTCTTTTCCTCTCTTCTTCCTTCACATTCCTGCATTCCCTCTTTCCCCGTTCTTACCTCCTCTAACATCTACTACTCGCTTGCACACCTCTCCCATCCCTACACCCTCCTCACCCCCCTGCAATTTTGTAAGTTGTTCTTTATACTGTTCTCAGGTTGTGGTTCAATTGTCATCTCATGCTTGCTGTATTCTTTACTAGTTCTCATGTAAAGCACTTTGGAGTAAAATAAATTCAATAAAATTCAATAAAATACAAATGAGAGACATACAAGGACAGAAACGGGTATGTTCACTTACTCCCTCAACTCTGATTCTTCCAGGTAACATGGCAGGTCCTACAAAATTTTCTGGGGCTCCAATCTTCTGTCCTGGGTTTAAGTGAGGGGAGGCGAGGAGTTGCAGGTGCAGAGGTAACTTTTTTCATGCCAGGAGCTGGTCGTGGTTTTCACCAGACAGTTCCAGGCAACCGCTTGAAGAAGACCACGAAACAGAGAAAAGATACAGACCTCGGTGGTGCAGACCCTTCAAGGCACCTCCCGGGATTGCAGGAGAATGGTTCTAGCAGTGGTCACTACAGTAAGACAGTGACAGACTATCTTCCAGCGGTGAAGGCAGCTTCCCTTGTTGGTAAGAAGGCTGAAATTGAAAGGACAGGTGATTTACGGCATAATCTGAAGAGCCTCTGAGTCCCAAGGATCTGCTCAGAACGGCAATAGCTGCAGTGCGGTAGCCCAAAAGGTAGCTAGTCAGTCCACCGGGTGGTTCAGGGAGACCTCCAAGGCATGGATCTGCAAGCAGGTGTCGAGACTCGAAAGCACAATGAGGGTCTTCTGAGATCTGGCAGTGGGGCAGGGCTTCACCAGGCCAATCCCTGGAGGTTTATGCTGGTCAGGTGCAGGGGTTGACCTCTGGCTGCTCTTCATGGTCTTTGTTCCAATGATGATCCCTCAAATGGCTGCCGGAGCCCTCCTTTTTTCCACCATTCATGCTGGGAGCTAGCCCGAGCCCACCAATGGTACAGCTATTCAACATTCATACAGCCCATGGTTGTCCCATCCTGGACAACCACGGGTCATCACATACGTTCAGCAACAGACTTTCATGTGCCAGAGGATGTGGACTGGGACCAATCAGTTTCAGCCCTCTACACTGGCTCGAACCCACACAGCCCACTTGCCCATGAAAGAAGGCGGCCAGAGGCCAAGATGGCCAAGAAGAAGTGAAAGTCTCATGGCATAGCCGTTTTAGGGCACTAGCCTCCTTTAGTAGCCATTCACAGTAAATGCAAAAAGTGCATTCGAAAAAGATCACAAAAACAGTAAAAAAACACCCAGCCGCCACCAGCTTGTCTTCGGCACATTGTCAAAGTAACCAAAGAGCCATAAGGAAAAAAGGTATAAGGATACAAAGTATCTTAACTGCACTTCACTCTAAGGTGATGTATGCAATTGTAAAAATACAAGCATTCCGAAAGAGAGACAAAGGGCCTTTGCCGGTAATTATAATGATATTATAATTATAATTGGTTATTTATAATGCGCTTAATATCGAAGAGGTTTCTAAGGTGGGGACTTCAAACCTGTTTCTCTGCGTTGTCTTGCTTCCAAAACGAGTGTGTTTGTATTTTATTTATTTATTGTTTGCTTGTTAGGCACTTATACAGCAAATAAATTCTGTTTCAAAGCGCCCACATGGTAAAGGGAGGGAACATGGGAATGAAACACTTTAAAATACACAAAACTATTGAATACAGTGGAGGGGGAAAAGGACACACCTACTATGCTTTTGAGTATTCAGAACGTGCAAGTGCAGCAAGGAAGAGGGCAGTGGGGGTAGGTGCTGATGTGTCAGTGTTCGTGGGTGAGTGAAGTGCAAGGTATGGTAAGTGATACACGGCCTGGAGCAGCGTTGGGTGAAGGTTTGAGCCTCCAGGGCAGAAATTGTGCCGATGCAAGTGCTCGAAGATAGACAGAAGCTGGGGTGATGGTGTGGCAGGTCAGGGGCTCCGTGGATACATAAGGGCCCAAGACACCAATCACAGCAACTGTGAGATTAGCAGAGTAGAGAAGAAGGGAAGGGGTAGGTAAAGAGGAAAGTCTTGAGAGGCTTCTGGAATTTCAGAAGGTCCTGCTCAAGACGCAGAGGGAGGGGGAGGCTGTTCCATCTGTTTAGCAAAATGATTTACCCACGAAGAGTTGGTGGCAGGGGAACATATAGGGCTAGAGGAAGAGTATTTTGTAAGAGAGAGTTGAAGATGGAGTGGTCGCCGGCCCCAGACAGCCTTCTGGATGATGCAGAGGGATTTGAATTTAATTTGTGCAGCAACCGGGAGCCAGTGAAGACTTTTCAGGGCAGGAGAGATGTGGTCCCTGGGCATTAGGCCAATGATAAGTCTCACTGCCCTATTCTAGATCAGCTGGAGGGGTTGCAGAGTGGAAGAAGCTAGATTCAGGAGGAGGCTATTGCACTAATCAAGCCTAGAGATAACCAGGGCTCTGGTAACATTGAGCTTCAGGGGGAAATTGAGAAAAGAGAGAATTCATTTGAGAAGGAAGAGCTGAAAGTGGAACTTCTTGACAATGTCTTGAGTATGAGGGAGGAAGGAGAGAGTAGTCGAAGATGACTCCAAGGTTTCTTGCTTCAGAAGAAGGAGCTTGGGGAGAGCCCATAGAGGAAGGCCAAAGTGAAAGGAAGGAGGAGGGAGCAGGGGTCCCAATAGGAAGGCTCTGTTTTACTGTCATTGAGGCAGAGATTGTTGGGAGTGCACCAGGCCTGGATGGCAGATGGGCAGTCCGGGATGATGGAAGGTGCAAGAGGGTCATCAGGAGGTTTGAAAAAGAGTTGTGTGTCATCTGAATAACACTGGAAGTTGGGGGAGAAGGAAGAGATGAGGGGTTCCAACTGAGCAAGGTAGATGTTAAAGAGCCAAGGGGAGAGGATAGAACCCTGGGGGACACCACAGGTGGAGAAGGAAGTATGAAAGGAGAAGGTGCCCATGATGACTTGGGACAAGCGGTCAGTTAGGAAGGAGGTCAGCCAGTCCAGTGCCTGTTTCGAGATACCAAGGGTATTGTGGAGCCTTTGTATAAGGATGGAATGGTTGACCGTGTCAAAGGTAGGGGATCGATCGAGTAGGATGAGGACAGCTGGAGAATTGGGGTCCAGAGATGCAAGCAGTACTTCACAGGTGTTCAGAAGAGCAGTTTCCATGCCTCTGGATGCTCGGTATCCAGATTGATGGTCGGGGAGACGACCTACAATTTCAGTGTGCGAGTTGAGTTGGGGCAAGGCCAGCTTCTCTAGCAGTTTCCCCAGGAAGGGGGTGGGGGGTGGAAATAGTGCAGTAGTTGGCTGGACAGGTAGGGTCTGCTGAAGGTTTTTTCAGGTGGGGGCGCACAAGGGAATGCTTGAGGCAGGAGGGGAAAGATCCAGTGGCAAAAGAGTGATTGCAGAAGTCAGTGAGTGTGGGGGCAAGAGAGCCAATGTTGTCCTGATGGTTCTTGATGATCAAGGGGAGACCTGTTTAGGAGAGACCTTCATGGAGCAGACAACTCTGCTAACTTCATCAAGTGTGACAGGGGAGAAGGAGGATTTATTTTATTTATTTGTTTATATAGTGCTAGAACCCGCAGGCATCAGGGCGCGGAAGAGAAAGACGAAGAAACCGATTCAGGAGTACCGGTCAAAAGGAAGGAAGACCAGGTGGTTCAAAATAAGAGTGTTTTTCAGGCGCTTCCTAAATTTCCAAAGGTCAGATTCAGCATGAAATTCTTTTGGTACTTTATTCTAGGCTATAGCTGCCTGCACGGGAAAGGATCTGCCTAATCCTCTAACCCATTTGTTACTGGGAACCACAATACTTATTTCATCACTAGATCTAGTGTCTCTTTTCGTAATGTGCACCTTTATCCGTTTCTTAAAGTATCCTGGGGCCTGCCCGTAGCAACCTTTGTGCACAATCGAAAGTGCCTTAAAACGGGTCCTAGCCTCCACCGGAAGCTAGTGAAGATTTCTTTTGTGCTCTGAAATAGGCTTGTACCTGCGCACATTTTTTACCAGGCTCACAGCGTAATTTTGTAAGACCTGCAAACGGCCAAGACTGCCTTTACTGGCCCCAATAAGTAGAGCATTCGGGTAATCCGAGATAAGATTAAAGCTTGGGTCGTGCAATTGGATTCTGATACATACAGCCTCACTAATCTCAATAATCTAAGGTGATACTGGGTTTTAATCACCACATTTTGTGTGTGAGATTCTGAGCTGAGGGATGCTTCCAGAATGACACCTAAGGTCTTAACCTTGGAGACTGTGGGAATGAGGTGTTCATTGATGAGAAATCCTGTGTACGAGTCTTCCAACTTCCCTCTAGACTTGGGAGAGCCAGAAAGTAACAGCTCTGTCTTCCCAGCATTAAAACACCAGTGAGACTTTCTCGGCATCCTTCTTATACACTCCAAACAGCTCAAGAACGAGCTGTGTGTCATCTGCATAGTTTGTAAAACAAACACCCAGATCTTCAAGTAGAGTGCACAAAGGTTGGCAGAAGGCATTAGAGAGAGACCGTGATAAACACGCCTCCTGAGGGACACCACATTTCAAAACCTCTGAGGTGGATCATGCATCCCCAAGACAATCTTGGATGACCTACTGGCCAGAAAGGAGGCGATCCAGGCGGCTGCTTTGTCAGAGCATCCACCGACCATCCCATCCAGCTCACAAGCCTAGAATGATCCACAAGGTCAAAGCTGCTGATAGATCTAATAACATCAGCAGCACTGCCTTGCTTTTGTCGATGAGCCAGGAGCATTTCAGCCTGCAGATCCACCAAGGCACTTTCCGTTCCATGGTGTGCTCTGAACCCAGATTGCTTCCAGTGCAGAAATTGTGCACTCTCCAAGTTTTCTTGTAACTGAATGGTTGCCATCCTTTCAATTATTTCCAAAAGAAAGGGGGCATCACAGATAGGTCTGTAATTCAAATAATCCTTGGGGTGCAGGCCTGGCTTCTTTATCAACAGCATTACCACGTTTTTTTTACAGCCAAAGGAACTTTGCTCTCTCTAAAAGTGCCATTAATTAGGCGAGTCAGAAAAGGTATAAACAGTTCTCTGTTATCCCGAAGGATTTTCACTGGGAGAATGATCTTCGCTGGGAGAATTTCTCCAGCGCAGGTCGACGGCCTCATAGATTTTATAACTTTTTCCAGCTCCTCCTCTTGAATAGGTTTAAAAAAAATGTAGGTTGCTCTGAGCCTGCCCTTCTTATCTTCTATACATGTCACCATGTCCCCCCGTTATGAGTAATATTAATATGTGCTTGAGCAATCTTAACTGAGAAAGCTTTCTGGATATTTTGACAGTCTGTATTGGAGAGAATGATTTTATGCATCGCATAGCTTTAAGTTTTTCTAGGTCTTTGAGAATATCAAACAGTTTCCTAGAGTCATTTTTGGCATTAGCAATTTGATCGTCAAAATATTTTTTTTGCCGAGGATGCTTTCAGCATAATACATTCTCTCCAGTGCTTTCCACATGTTTTTGTTAATCTATGAGGGATTTCTTCCCCAGAGTCTCTCAGCCTTCCACTTATCTTTCTTAAGATCAATTAATGTTGTTGTATACCACAGGTTATTGGTTTTCTCTGAGACTTTTGGTTGGTTATTACCCTTTCGTAATCTGTTACTAGATAGTCGGGTGAGTCAGAGGATGTAGTAATCTCCATAAAATGTAACTAATTAGTCGCCAAAGCCTCATGATTCAGCTTGTTATAGTTCCTGCTAACCACATTTTCGATCGATTATGTTTATCTTTTATATGGAAAGTGATTTTGAAGCTAAATGTAACGAAAAAGTGGTCAGACCAAATACAGGCACTAACAGTAAGTGGTGTTAGAAGTACATTTTTACTAATGACCCATTCCAAAATATTCCCCAAGTTGTGTGTAGGGACTTTGTTGTGGATCTCAAAGCCATCAGTAACAAAACATTGGGCCAGGTCTAGGTTTATTCAGGGACATCAGTATCCCCACAAATTCACCAGAGAAGGATGACATGCCCTTAGGGGGCCGGTAGACCAACACAATATTCAAACCATTGTTAGGGGTGGGGGTAACTTTAATTAACATGATTTCACAGTTGTTATAGCTGATGGGTGCCTGGAAAAAAGTGATATTCCTTGCAAATTACTATGGCTACTCTTCCCCCATTCCTTATGTCTCTGTTGTGTCCAAAGAACATATATCCAGGGGGCACGTATCAAGGTGAATTGAATATTGGGACCGCTAGTGTTGATGCATCCATGTCTCTGTTCAGCACATTATATCAATGTGCTGGTCTAAAATATACTCTCCCCCCCACCCCCCCACACCACCTACATTAAGAGCATTCTTATCTAGCGATATAGTGTTAGGTAGAGCTAGCTTAACAGGTACAGACGGAGGAAGGAGGAGGGTGAGGGAACAAGGGAGGCAAGGGGGTACGGGATGGTTTGGGAGGGAGAGTTACAAGGGTGTTCAGCATGTCCTGAGTTTTGGTGGCGAAGTGTGTGGCCAGTGCGTTACAGAGAGCCTTGGAAGGAAGAGGGGAAGGCGGAGACTGCAGAAGGGTTGGCTAGTTCCTTGAAGATCTTGAAAAGTTCCGCCGTTTTATGGGTTCACTGTGCCTGAATGTGGGCCCTTTCCTTGGCATGGATGGAGTCTGTATTGCCTTTGGAGCAGGCGGTAGGCCAATTTGTCAGAGGGTGAGCCTGAGATTTGCCACTTCCATTCCGCCACTCTTCACTTCTGTTTCAGGGCGCAAGTTCAGAGTCGTACCAGGTGTTAGGCTTAGTGGCAGGTTTCAGGCAGATCCTCATGACTGGGGCAAGAATGTTGAGTATTGGTAATGGCCAAGTTGAAGTTGCTGAGAGCAGAGTCTGTGGTAGAATCTGAGGTGGGGAGCTAAGGGGGGGACGAAGGTGGAAGCAAAGGCAGCAGCTGACACTCGTTTCATCGGGCGTATGTTCCTGAATGAGGTTGGCAGGGCTTTTGGGGGTGCGGTCAGAGGGCCAAAGGGATCCAGATGGGAGGAGAGGAGAGAATGGTGAGACCAAGAGAGAGGGGTGACCAATTGGGGGGGGGAGAGAGAGGGAGAGAGGGAGAGAGGGAGAGAGGGAGAGAGAGAGAGAGAGAGAGAGAGAGAGATATATATATATATATATATATATATATATATATATATATATATATATATATATATATATATATATATATATATATATATATATATATATATATATAAATAAAGTGGATATGGATGTCCAGAGTGTGACCAGCCGCGTGGGTTGGACCAGAAGGGAGAATAGAGAGGTGCAGAGCTCAATGAAAAGAGTGTATGCTGTGACAGGGGAGTCCAATTGGATGTGGAAATCGCCCAAGAGAAGGAGATTGGAGATGGGTGAAAGTAAGGAAGAACCGAAATGAACCCATTCAGAGTGGAGCAGGGTGGTAGCGCCTGGAGACCGGTAAATGGTAGCAATGGTTAGGGTAGAGGAGGGGGGTGGGAGACCAACTTACATACCAGGCTCTCAAATGAAGAGTAGAGCTGGGTGGGTAAGATGGAAGCAGGAACCCACTCAGGGAAGATTAAGACAACCCTACTGCCAGCACAGTGAGGTTGAGATTTGGAATTGATCTTGAAGCTGTCAGGGAGGAGGGAGTCAAAGACAGTGACTGAGCTGCTATTGAACAATGTCTCGGTAAGAGCGAGAATGTCAAGGTCAGTGTCTTCGAGAAGGAGGCAGATGTCAGCAGAGTGTTTGTTGGCTGAGCAGGCATTAAGAGTCGCCAGATGGAGGAGGTTTCTGCCTTTGAATGTTTTCTGAATTGGAGTACAGGGGCGTTGTACTCCAGTCGGAGGGGGGAGAAACCGGAGAAGGGAGGAAGTTAATGAAAGACGACATGATCCGGTCAAAGAGAAGGAGGTTGGGTTGAGGACCTTGAACCAGGAGAGTGCCTGTGTGGTAGACATTAACAAAGCAACGTGAAGACGAGAAGCCGGCCAAGAGGACTAACCACTTTGTGCCACTGTTAATGAGAGAGGATGTGAAAGGGGAGAGAGTAGAGATGAGATGAGATGAGATGAGATTAGGAGTCAATAAATCTGGAGAGGGGACAGAGAAAGGGATATCATTGATGACCTCTCTGGAAGATGCGCTAACATGGGTGTCTGCGATGGTGAGGCCAGGATTTGCACTCAGGATGTCTTATTTGTGCTTTTTCCTTCCAGACTTCGTGAGAGAGGGGAGGATGGTTGATAGCGTAGCGGTTAGAGAAGATAGTAGAGATGGTGAGTGCCATCAAGTGGTAGAGTATAGATGAAAGAAGGAATGAGAATAAGAAGGGGGAGGGTGGTGCACTGCACCTGGGTTGTTCTCCAAGGTGGCCTAGTAGTTGAAATGGGCACAAAATGCAGAGCAATAGATGGGGGTGCAAGATTCAATTTTAAAATGGATCACATATGCAGTGCACAATAAGATGCAGGATGTAAAGCACAGTAAGGTAGATAAGATTTTAAAAAATGATCACCTATGCAGTATACAACAGGATGCAAGATGTAAAGCACACCAACCTAGATAGCATTTTTAAAATGGATCAACATGTGTAATGTGGGAAGTGGTGCAATGAAAAATAAAACCAAAGGCAAAACTAGTTTTCATTTGAGGACACAAAATGCAATGAGAACGTAGGATGGCTAAGATAGAAAGGCAGACATGTACAGTTATGATTATATTTTGTGATGCTTGTTAATATGCTTAGAATCACATGCTGTGCATATGGTCCGACATCCAGTGGTAACTGCAGAGTATTGCATCTTGTCTTTCGGGGACCGAAAGGGGACGTCGGCATTGGCGTGTCTGTAACACTATCCCTATCGTGACGTGTGTAGTACCCAAAATCCCTCAAGCGCCGAGGTCCCTCAGATTGTATTTTTCCGCCCAGATAACTGGTCACCCTATAGCGGAGCTCTTACTAGAGCCATTGTTCATCTTTACCAAATTGTCGGTTTATTCCCCCTTAAGTCACTTCGCCCAACAAGAACATCTTTGACGAAGACTACGGGGGAATCGTCTACGGCTGTGGATTTCGGCGCCTAAGATCCGGCGGCCGGATTTTCCATGTGGTCGGGCCCTCTGGCCTACCTATACAGTAGGGAGAGTGGGGTCGGGGTGGCCATATTGTTTAGTATGTCTTTCCTCTTTTCCCCTCATTTCCCTGTTGGTCTGGTCATCCTTCTCTTTTGCTATGGAAATAACTCCTTTTAGATTCTGCCCTAAGTGTAGGGTCAGATATCCTTGGAAGTACGAACACAGGACATGTAACGTCTGTCTCCCTCTAGAGCACGATGAGAAGCGGTGTGCGGCATGCAAACTCCTTCTGCCCAAGACCCTTAAGGAGCGCCATGTAAAGCGGTGGGCCGCGTACGGTATGTCACGCGTGGATCCCCCATCGCCCACCGCCATGCCAGCTGATCGTGACGGGGGTACTTCGGATGACCAAACGTCCAATGCGGATGTTATAGTCCTTGAGGCGGACGCTTCTAGGTCTGCCACAGCCCATCCCCAACCCTTCCAGGCTCGACTCTGGTCTTGCTACAGGGACTACACCCGGCGACAGGGGCGGACAAGCGCATCACACCAAGCACACAACCCCGCCACCAATTTCGCCACCTTTGTCGAAAAAGGCAAAAGCGCCAACTGGGCCGCCGTAAACTTCGCCGGTTGCTTCGTATCGTTGAAATCAAAAGCCTTCCCCGCATCCGCAGCAGCGTATTGCGACTGGGCAATCGAAACAAACTAAGGGGGTTACTCCAAAACCTACACGCGTCGAAGTGCGGGAGCCCGATGCTTCGACGGTTTCCAAGGCCTCAGTAGGCCTGAAAACTACAGCTAGGCCTCTACCTGGAAAACAGACCGCTAGGCCCCCGGACGGTATTACAACTGCCTACAAATCATCTGAGCCTTTGTCTCACGACGATTCGGCGACTATTCAAAGTAGCATTGGAAGAATCGCAGCGATGGTGGGCCTTACTCCGGTTCCGCCTAAGGTTATGGGCCAAGCTGCGGGAAAATTTTTTGGCGGATTGGGTTCCCGATTCCGATTAGGCTTACGGAGATAGCCGAGAGCCTCTTTCCGACACCCTGAGAGGAACCTTTTGACGCTGCAGTGCGGAGAACGTCATTTCTCCCCATGTATGCACATTTGGGTCCTCCAAATGGACTACAGAAAAATTCAAGGGTTGTATGGATCGGCTGGAGCAGATTATCAGTTCTTCTGATCATCCTCCCCCGAAAAGGGCTCGTGTAGACCCTTACATCCAAATTCAGGAAGATCAGTCTCATGTTTTCCAACAAGAAGACGTGGTCCAGATGGACACATATAGAGACATCTATAATGAAGAAGAAGAGGCTTCTTTTCTCGAAAACTATGAAGATCATCAAAGGATGCTACGGACAACTGGGAAGAAACCCAGCAGGAAGGTCAAGACCCTTGGACACAGCAAGATCAGGACTCTGATGTTTTGTGCCTAGACTCTCCTCCGTCCACCCTGGCTCGCCAGGCCTCCCCTGTCGATGACCAAATGGCATTCAACTCCATGTTGAAGAAAGCAGCTGAGTACTTCAAAATTGCCACTCAAGAGGCGGTACCTGAGCAGTATTTCGTGGAGGATATTATTAAGGAAAAACCTCTGGAGAGTCAATCCATCCCCCTCCTTAACTCTGTTAGGAGACAGGTAGCTCCCTCATTGGTCTCACCTGCTCAGACAAGGGCAGTGAACCCGAGATTTGAAAAATTATTTCGACCTGCTCCTTCCGACCCTCTATATATCAAAGGGCACGCCATCCCAGACTCATTGGTAGTGACTACCACTCGAAAGAGGGCAGGGGGTACCCCTTGCCACGGGAGAATCACCACCGGACAAAGAGTCTAAGCGGCTGTATGCCCTGGGCAAACGTGTCACGTCAGCAGCCACATACACCATTCGGGTTGCTTATAATACTACTCTATTAGCACGCTATGCTGATGCCCAATGGAATTTACTCCAGGAAGGCCTCCAAGAGGTTCCTGAACCCGCCAGATCAAAACTTCTTCTTCAGCCGGTCAAGTGGCACAGCGAGTAGCGCGCTCGCTTTGACATCCGTGCATAGCCTTCTAACGCAGGTTCGAATCCCGGCGGGGCCAAACTCAGCCTTTCATCCTTCCGAGGTCGATAAATGAGCACCACACACCGTGGGTAATAATAAGCAGCGCTCAGATACCTGAGGGTTCGTAGCGCTATATAAGTGCCAAATTATTATTATTATTATTATTGTTTCGGAGGGAAGACAGGTTAACCAGAATGTGATGAAGAACACGCTGGACACTGTGGAAACTGCAGGCAGGTCTCTTGCACAAGGGACTCTACTGAAAAGACACACATGGCTGCTGACATCAGGATTTAGACCTGAGACTCCGGCCTCCCTCATTAATAAACCCATTGAGGAGACTAACCTCTTCGGGAAAGCAGTGGATGAAGCGTTGGAGACAGCCAAGGAGCAGCATGAGACTATAAGGTCTCTGCACCAAATTACACAGAAACCTTCCTCTCAGAGGGGCAGTAACTCTCTGCGGTCCTTTCGAGGGCATGCTCGTGCTGGTCAAAACAACTACGGCACGGGTAACTTCAACACAAATCAAACATCTGGAAGCCCCACTTACTACCCCTCAAGGGGTCAGAAACGCGGCAAAGGTAGAGGCAGAGGCCCCAATCTCAGAGGAGCCACAGCCTCTGGTCAGAAATTACCACCAAGTCCAGGTCCCCTCCAATGTCACCCCGGTCTGGGGGCGATTAACATCTTTCCTCAAGGCATGGGAGGGGATAACTTCCGACCAGTGGGTCTTAAAGACGGTCGCCCACAGTTATTGCATGGAATTCGCCCGACCTCCACAGTTCAGACCGCGGCGCTCACGGCGCTTTACACCAGAACATCTGGAGATCCTAATCCAAGAGGTGGAAGCACTGCTGGGAAACGACGCCATACGAGCCATCCCTATTCTTCATGTAAACGAGGGTATTTATTCAGCGTACTTCCTTGTACCCAAAAAGGATCTCACCATGCGTCTTGTTCTAGATCTGCGCCCAGCAAACAAGTTTCTAAAAACCCCAGAAGTTGCGCATGGTGACACTGCAGGAGGTGATCCCATTGCTGAAACAAGGGGACTTTATGGCAACGTTGGACATGAAAGGTGCATACTTTCATATTTTAATGTTGCCAGCGCACAGGAAATATCTAAGGTTCATGATCCAGGACAGGAACTACCAATTCAAGGTATTCCCCATCGGCATCGCCTCAGCACCAAGGGTGTTTACCAAAGTCCTGTTGACCCTTACCTCGACGACTGGCTCATTACGGGGGACTCGTTCGATTCTTGTTTTTCGAACACCCAAAAAACAGTAGATCTCCTCTTCGGCCTGTGTTTTTCAATCAACAAAAAGAAATCCAGCTTAGTCCCCAGCCAAGTAAAACAATTTCTGGGAGCGCTAATTCGGACGGAAGACGGTCTTGTCTTCCCCTCCAGCGAGAGGGTTCAGAACATGCTCTCTCAGATTCCTCAATATGTAGCCAGTTGGGAGGTGACGGTACGCAAGGCCATGCGTTTGCTTGGGATGATGGCGTCATGTATATACTTGGTTCCCCATGCCCGGCTGCGCATGCTTCCCATGCAAGAATGGCTCAACAGCCAGTGGTGTCAGGCCAGCGGACAATGGGAAGATCTGTTTGTTGTCTCGCCAGCACTCGTTCTCTCTGCAGTGGTGGTCAAGAGAAAACCTCTTGAAGGGGAAGACCTCCACCACCCCTGCAGTGGAAGCCACTCTCACGACAGACTCATCCCTCACGGGGTGGGGGGGGGGCTCACCTGCTTCAGCTGACAGCGCACAGAGTGTGGTCCCCTCAAGTAGCGTCCAATCATATAAACTTACTGGAGCTATTAGCAGTGTTCAAAGCATTGAAAGCCTTTCAGATGCAACTGCAAGGGAAGACAGTGCCGATCCTAACCGACAGCACTACAGCAATGTATTACCTGAACAAACATGGGGGCACTCACTCTCTAGGGCTATCCAAGCTGTCCCAAAACATTTGGATATGGGCTCTCAAACACAAGATGTTTTTGTTGTTGTTAGGTAAGATTTCCACAGAGCTGGTAAATCTTCCTTTCCTGGTTCAACCCCAGAAATGTTTTTCTTTTCTAGTGGGATATTTTCATTAATACCTCAGTGAGTGGGAACCTTTTTCCACACTCACCTAATCTTTTACTCTTTTTATGGGTGTCATTTTTAAGACTCTCCATAGTCTTTTTAAAGTTATGATGTCTAACAACCTATTGGCAATAAGTGCCTGTTGTTGCTGGGTTGCCCTAGGGGCTCCCCATTTAACTTTCTTGTGCTAACCTTGAGTGAACTACAGTTCCCAAGTGTAGAAAGGATCTTTCGATCCCTTTTACCTTTTATTCTGTGAAACCAGCACACCCCACCTTATGTGGAGTGCTGGGGAGATACAATGTATCCCCTTTCACATTTAAACTGTAACAATTCTGTTACAGTGACAAGCTTACCTTTAATGGCTGGTGGCAGTGATACCTTTTACTAATTTGGTGCACCTTTACTGCGGGCTGTAATCACGGCTGCAGTAAAGGCACCTAAGGGTGCTCATTTTACCAAAATGGCCCCTGTCTTCTTTTTCTGCCATTTTAGTGTTTCTTGTCGTTTCTTGTTCCTTCCCCTGACATCCAGGGCGGGAAATTCCTTTGTTTGAGTTTTGTCTTTGGCGGGAGTCTCCTGGACCCCCCGCCCAGGCTCCAGTCTGTAAGCACAGGAAGTGGGGGAGGAGTCCAAAACTTCCCCCTCCTTTGTCTTATGCCTTCCTTCAACTGGGACAAATCCCAGTGGGGGGTTGGCTGTCCTGATTGGACAGCCAAACGTCCCTTTCTTGTAAAATGCGGGGAGAGAATGCAGTGGTTGTGTTGCAGTTCCTGATAAATACTGGAAACCTGGAAGCTGCAGTCATGTCGACCACTGGAACAGAAAACCGAAGAGGGTGACGAAGGAAAAGCGGCGGGAATCATTTCCAGCGGTCGGAGAGCCTGCTGTGTAACCAGAGCCTGCTGCAGCCCTTCCTTCCGATCGACCTGGGGTCTCTGAAAACAACGACCCGAACCCAGAGCCTGGTGAGACCCACTAGACTCGAGAAGACCTGCATTTTGAGCCATTCCACGGGTTGCTGCGACCTTGCGCTCTTGCAATACCCCAATACCCTGGGACCTCCAGCCACTGTGCGGTGCACGGTCTTCCAAATTCCGAATCTCGCTGAAACTTCGTGGGCATCCTGCTTTATCTCCAGAGACACGAGTCGAGTCCAAAAAGTCCCCTCACAAGAGTGCTGGACCTTTTAAACGACGAGAATTCAACCACGATTTTCTGTCTTCTTCTGTGCTCCTTGAAAAGGCACCAAACCCGCAGAACCGCATTCAGCCACGAGAGAAATCTTGCCTAGAACCTTCTTCATCGATCCCTGCTGCAAAGTCCCTTCTGAGGTCTTGTGTTCAGTCTCCAGGACAAGGAATCCAGTGACCGGGTATTTGGCTGCAGTCCCTGAAGTTCGCCTGCTGCAATCTCTTCTTCATTGCTGAGGTACTGTGTTGGCTTGGGTATATATTTACCTTAAGCCTGTTGGGATTTCTGTGTAGTCGTGGGGTCTTTTCTGTGATTGGGAGGTCCCTCGTCCAGTACACCCAGTCTCACTGCAAGAATCCTGCTGGGGTGTCTTCTGTGAAGCCCCTGGACCCTCTTCTAACCCTAGAAGTAAAGTACTCACTTGTTTGCCAGTTTTCCTAAGGAAACCCTGACCTTTGCTACTAAAGAACCTATTCTAACACTGCCTGTTGTCACTAGTCCTAGTGACCCCCCCCCCTTCTGCTACTGAGAACACTCATGCTCTAAGGGAAAGACTTTGAAGGGATTAAGACTTCTGCCTAGAAAAGAAATCAAGTGCTTTTACTTACTTGTAAAGAGTTGGTGGGTAAATGTAATTCTAAGAGTGAACAGTTACAAATGTTCTTACTGATCTTGAATGTGTGATGCACTATTCTTAAAAGTATGGTTAACATCTTTTCTTCCTTATCCACTGTTTTGCCAGTCTAAAAGAAAGTAGATGTGAAGGTATTTTACTCTCCTTTGATTGGGTTGTGCCTCTTTACAAAAGTAATGTGTTGGTTTCACCATATTATTCCTGTAGGGTAATTGTATGAGTGTCCTCCCACTGATGGTATCACCAGGTTAGTCCTGTTAGGATAACTGTATGGGTGTCCCCCAACTGGGTCTTGCTTCCCCTGACTTGCTGCTATCCTGTCCTTAATAAGTCTACATTAGGTTGTTGCCTACCTAGAATAACTATTTAGTAAAGTGTGAAATTGGGTTTTACTCTCCCCTTCATTGTGAAGTTAAAGTAAGTGGGTTTTACATACCTTGTGTTAGCTGTGTGCCATCCAAAACAAGGTACCAGAGTTATTGCTTACCTCAATCTTGGTTTCCCCGATTTCCAAAGCATCTGTAATTGTATATTACATCCTTAGGTTTTACTCACCTGGTATAACTGTGTGTTATGACAAAAGTAGTTATAGGTTTTTACTGCACCTAGAATAAGTGTTTCACTATTCACCAAAAGTATATTGTCCAGTTGACTGTTTGTGATTTGTTCCAAGAGTCACTGTACAACTGGAAGCGCCTACTGTCCTTGTATTACCAAAAGTAATCTAAAAGTAACCATTGGTCTTTTACTCTCAAAGAATAGGCTTGACCTATGCTAAATGTGTATAACAAGGTTTTGACTTCCCTAGAACCACTGTTAGGTGTTCCAAATAAGGTCTATACTTGGGGTCTGAGTACTTTCAAGTATAGTGTTGTGTCTTACATTGTGATTTCATATAATGTGTTAGTACTTACTTAACCCCTAGATTTATCTGGGCCTACCTGCATTTAAATAAATCCTTTATTTTTATAATACATACTGTTTCAGTGTTTCTTTGGATCATTTGTATTACAATTTCACTTGTACTGTATCTACTGCCCTCTCTCCCTCCTAAGATAAGTCTGGCTGCTCTGTCTACGCTATCCCGAACTCAGGTGCTACAGCCTTATACTAAGAGTGGAGTCTTGTACTGCCTCAGTAGAATGGTTTTACTAAGCCCTTAGTTGGACTTCAGAAAAACTGTCCTAACAGTTGTCCCAGCATGTTCCAGGGGAACTCAATCTTCTGGCAGACATACTCAGCAGAGATTTTCCTCTGCCAGAAGAATGCAAATGGCGACTGCACAAAGACAGTGTCGCAGAATGGGGTTTCCCAGAGATCGACCTGTTCGCTACTCAGGAGAACGCCCAATGCCAAGACTACACCTCCAGGTACCCCCAGAACCGATCCAAGGGGAACGGTCTCTGGATAACTTGGTCGGGGAAATTTGTCTACGCTTTTTCCCCCCCCGACTCCCCTTCTCAACAAGATAGTGCACAAGATGCACCAGGAACCAGTTACCATGATACTGGTGGCCCCCATGTGGGCCCGCCAACCCTGGTTCGCTCACCTGATGGAAATGTCCCTCTACCCACCAGTCAAGCTACCCTGCCCGTACAACATGTTGTCTCAGGACAGGGGGAGACCCTGCACCCATGCCCACAAACTCTGAATTTAGCAGCTTGGCTCCTGAGGTCATAGAGTTTGGATACCTGCAACTCCCTCAGAGGTGCATGGACATACTCAGGGAAGCGAGGAAACCTAATACACATTATTGCTATGCCAGCAAGTGGAAACGTTTTGTCATCTGGTGTAATTCCAATGGCGTCAATCCCATCGATTGCTCACCCTCACACATTGTGCTGTATCTAACCCACCCGTTAGACACTGGGTTAGTCTTCAACTCCCTAAAGGTTCATCTGGCTGCTCTGTCAGCCTACACCACATCACAACAAAAGGTATTGTGGTGGAAAACACCAGTGATTAAAGTCTTTATGGAAGGAGTTAAGAGGATTTATCCTCCCATCTCTCATCCAGGCCCTGGGTGGGATCTGAACGTGGTTTTGACCAGGCTCATGGGAGCTCCCTTTGAGCCTATGCATAAAGCAAGTCTAAAAGACCTGACTTATAAGACCGCCTTCACTTCTATCAGAAGGGTTAGCGAACTACAGGCTCTTTCTGTTTTAGACCCCATTGTTACAGTCCACAAAGATAAGGTAGTTCTGCGCACACATCCCAGGTTTGCACCTAAATTCATCTCGAAGTTCCATGCGAACCAATCAATCGAACTACCCACTTTCTTCCAGAACCCTAATAACATGGCCGAAAGAAGCCTTCACACACTAGACGTGCACAGGGCAGTCATGTTTTAACTGGAAAGAACTAAACCACTAAGGAAGACTAAACAATTCTTCGTTTCAGTGGAAGCTGGTAGAGAAAGGGATCCTGTCTCTAAATCAGCTATCTCAAGGTGGATTGTCAAATGCATCACACTATGTTACACTCTTGCTAAGAGAGAACTGCCCTTCGAGCCTAGAGCACACTCTACTCGAGGCACTGGGGCATCCATAGCATTCATTGCAAATGTTCCTCTTGAGTCCATTTGCAAAGCGGCAACCTGGAGTTCTGTACACACCTTTACAAAACACTATTGCCTAGACACTCATTCTAGGTCTGACTCTCAGGTGGGACAAGCAGTACTAAGCCATCTTTTCTCTACTGTTCCTTCTCACAACCCACCTCCAACTCCGGGTTCTGCTCGCTAGTCTATGCACAGCATGTGATTCTAAGCAGATTAACAAGCATCAGAAGACATGCATTACTTACCGTAATAGCATTTCTGATGATTGTATCTGCTTAGATTCACATGTGCCCTCCCTACCTCCCCGCTCGGGGTGGAAGGAACATAGACGTCTTACTACTTTCTCTCTTTATGTACTCCCTCACTATAGCCTTGGGCTCCCTCATGGCAGAAAAAATACAATCGGAGGTACCTCGGCGCGTGAGGGATTTTGGTTGCTTCACACGTCACAATAGGGATAGTGTTACAGACACGCCCATGCCGACATCCCCTTTCGGTCCCCGAAAGACAAGATGCAATACTCCACGGTTACCACTGGATGTCGGACCATATGCACAGCATGTGAATCTAAGCAGATACAATCATCAGAAATGCTATTACGGTAAGTAATGCATGTCATATTATATTAACATTTATATAGCGCAGAATCCACTGACCCGAAGGCTTAAGGGCGCTGACACACAAATGGCATATTCGACTGAGAAAAATACAAGGGTGGGATAGAAAAAAGGATTTTAGAAGACCAGTGTAAATTTATTTAAACAGGTGTGTCTTCAGACCTTTTCTGAATACAGGAATGGAATTTTCCGATCTCGGTTTCAGGGGCAATTTGTTCCAGGCCACAGGAGCTGCAGTGAAGAAGGCACCAGCCTTAGTCGGACCTTCCAGAATTTAGCGGCATGAAATGGCAAATTTTGCGGCACAAACCTTTATTGCAGCATTTTTGCAGGACATTTTGTATTATCTGCAGGGTGTAAGATTGCCATATTGTAGGAAAGAGGCAGAATGCAAGGCTAAAAGAGTCCGGGTGTCCTTATCATGTATCTTTTGTATTAATTTAATAGGAAGAATCCCGGATGTCTCTGGCATGGCAGAACAGTTTTTCAATTTTGCTGCGAATAGATTTGCACTTCAGCCAAACAACCCAAAATGTACCTTTCACCACCAACCCACCAGTTCCCCTAGTTAACTGCTTGGTCGCTGCCGATTCCCCTCCAACCCTGCAGTGTCCGATCAGTCCCTCTAATGCAGGACGGATCTGACGCCGCAGGGTCCCTTTTTAGTTTTTGGTTTGTTTTTGTTTTCAGATCCCCACCTCCAAATTTGAGAAAGCGTGGGACACCCCTGCAACCCCCAAGGCCAAAATACTTAACATAAGGAGCGGGTGACACCCCCGCAACCCCTGCTCCACATGTTCGGTATTTATAAAAATCGATCGAATGGTACTGGCGAAATAGGTCAAATTGTACCATTCGATCGATTTTTGGTGGTCAAAATTGGTAGTACCTTGAATAGAAGCACTCTCCCGACAGTGTTCTGCAAGCTCCCAGCGCGTCCACTGTAAAATGCGACCCAAAAAATGCATTTCTATCCTGTTTGAGGAACAGAAATGCAAGCGACCTAGCAGCGGTTCATACCTTAACAAAATGCATGACCGAGTCAAGAAAGACCCTGGGGGTCATTATGAGGTTGCCGGTCTGGAAACAAAGGTACCGGTAAACTTGCTGCTACCGTTGTTTCAGCACCAGCAAACTACGAGTTCTGCCAGCGGGTGCCTTTCAGCCCGCTAGGTCTGACCTGGCGAGCGGAATGGCAACCGCTGGCAGACCTTGACGGATGCACCGGCACTGTTGCATACAGTGCCGGTGCATCCGTCCTTCCCATTCCCATTGAGTGCAATGGGACTCGATGGGAATGGGGATTTTCTTTTTTCCAGCTCCTGGCTGGAGGGACCACCAGAAAAAAAATGACTCTGGTGCCAGCCGTGCCGTTTTTACCGGCACGGCTAGCGCCGGACTGGTAATGAGGCCCCCTGTCATGCAGTGGCACACCCAGCTCCCGTGCGCATTGGGTTGCCTACAATTTCTGCACATTTAAATGTGCATCTTGCGTGGAAATTTAGGATGCGCTTTTAAATTTGCAGAAACGCCTCCTGATTTACTGAGAGGTGAAAAAAGCCATCTGAATGGGCACGCATATAAAATCCACAAGGGACACTTGAATGGGCACATTTTAATACAATGTGCCCATTCAAGTGTCCCTTGTGGATTGGCCTGCTCTTTTTTTGGGCGCAAGTGATGAGATGTGTTTGCGCATTTCATTTCTTGCATTGATAAGTTTTGAGAATCTGGACCCTGAGGATTTCTTTTTTTTATTGTAGTTTTTTCAGGGTTTTTTTTTGCAAAAACTTCTGTTTCTGCGCAAAATTGCCATTTTCGCGGCATTTTGCGCAAAACGGCCGTTTTCGCAGCATTTTGCGGGATCGCAAAATCGCTATAAGCTGGAGGGTCTGCTTAGTTTGCGATAATCTACATGCCGGGATCATAAACTGAAATTGGTTGTTGGGTCTAAGATTATGTTTACTCACTTTTGGTCGTAGTTCCTCACTGAGATAACTAGGGCCTGATAAATGGATAAGAGCCGGAAGAGAATACGTTCGCTAATAGGGAGCCAGTGAAGTTCCCTTCTCGCTTCAGAAATATGATCAGACCTTTTCTTGTCCAGAACAACCCCAACAGTGTTATTCTGCAAGACCTGCAGTCTATTAAGCTCACCGTTTGAGAGGCCAATTAACAGGCTGCTGCAATAATCAAGCCTGGAGCTAATCAATGCTCTGGCAAGTGTTTCCCTGCTAGTATGGGAGAGGAATGGTCGAGCATGTGAGAGCAGTTTGATGTAGTAAGAGGATGAAGCCACCAGACTACCGATCTGTGCTTTCATGTTAAGATTACTGTCAAGATAGATTCCCAAAGTCTTGACTTTTTTCTTGACCACTATAACACATTCATCAATAATCAGTTTGGAGTATTGATCTTCAAGTTTGCGGATTTTAGGGACAGTACCCACAAGCATGAACTCTGTCTTGCTTGTATTCAGAGCCAAGCCATTAGAACACATCCAACTTTGAATAAGCAGATAAATTCTGTTGATGTTAGTTTCATTATCTGAGAAAACACCAGAGATGGGAAAGATACACTGAGTATTGTCGGCGTAATTGGTAAATTCAATGTTGTTAATGTCCAGGAAGTCAAGAAACGGTACCGTGAAAAGATTATAGAAAATCGGAGAGAGTCAGGCTCCCTGAGGGACTCCTTGTGTCAGCTCCTTGATATAGGCATCTGCTAAATTGCTGCTCACTCTCCAATGATGATCTTTCAAAAAAGAAGTGACCCAATCAGCCGACGACGACGAGAAACCTGCCACCTCCCTTAACCTGGAGACCAATACCGTATGGTCTACCAGGTCGAAGGCGGCGGATAGGTCCAACAGCATCAGCATGCTGGGGTCGCCTTGATCCATGTGTCTAAGGAGCCTAGATTTCAAATCCAATAGAGCAGACTGTGCCATGTTTTCCCGAAAGCCAGACTGTCTCTTATTCATGATGTTACCATTTCTTAAGTGAGCCAGTAATTGAACATAGGCCACTTTATCGAGAATCCTAAGGAGAAATGGGGAGTTGGAGATAGGGCGATAGTTAAGTTGGTCATCGGGGGAAAGATCAGGTTTTTTTAATAGGGGGGTCACCCAAGAGTGCTTAATACATGTGGGAACCTCACAGTCCCGGAAAGATGCATTAACAAATTTACAGAGTATGGGGACAAGTGGGGTAGCGCACGCTTTAATAGTTAAGGCAGGACAAACATCTCCCATCTCCCTTACAATTGGAAGGTTTGAGATTTGGATAATGGTTGTTAAGTTTTCTTCTTTAATCGGTTTGAAAGAGAAGAGAAGAGAAGAGTTCATCTTCCTTCCAACATTTAGCAGGAGTAATAGTATCCTTGAGACCTTTACTGGATAAAGTTAAGTTTATTATCCATGGCCTCCTGTACTAGGTTACACCACCTGGCATCTTTAATGATGGAGTCCTGTGTAGTGTTCTTTTTAGATTCCAGTTCTTTGAACACTTTAAAGAGTTCCTTGTGTGTAGACTGAGCCTTGGTGATCCGATCATCCAGGTAGGCTCTTTTTGCAGGGATCACTGCTTTTCTAAAAGCCTTGACATGACTATTATAAGTATCTTTGTCGAGTTCCGACTGAGATTTTTTCCATTTATAAAGTGCTTTAGTTTTCACACTTTTGAGGTCTTGAAGATCATGAGTAAACCAGGTGTTAGGTTCCCTAGTAACACATTTTTTTACTAGAGATGGGTCCCAATGTGTTAACAGCGTCTTGAAGAGTAACTTGATAGGCTGCAGTGATATCTTCTATTGAAGAATCATCTTTAATCACACGATTAAGTGTGGTAATCCATGGTTCAAGGGATTCGGGCGTCAGTTTTTTAAAATTTCTACTATGAGTGATGCTAAGAACATGTTTCTTATCAGTGATTTTATCTGAAGCCATCTCAAAGTAGATAAAAAAAATTATCCGACCAAGGACAGGGACTCGCATCTATTTTGGTGGGTGAGGTATTAAGGCCACACAACCAATCTAGAGAGTGTTCTTTCACATGGGTAGGCACATTAATGAATTGAGAGAAACCTAAATTAAATAAGGCTTGATCTATGAGTCAGTACTATCTCCTAGCCAGTAATTCAGCTCACCCATTAAAAGGACTTTGGATAATGGTTTAAAAAAGCCAGTAGCACATCAGAGAGTTGATTGCTAAAATCCTTCATGATTTCTGGTGGCCGATAAGCCAGAATGATATTGAGTGTGTTCTCTGCATGCATTCTGATTTTAACATGGAGTAGATCACATTTGTCAATGTTGGGGATGTCAACTTTCCACACTGATAGGGAGTCTTTAAAGATTATGGCCACTCCACCTCCAACCCCTTCTTTCCTGTCCTGGCAAAAGATACTATAACCATCGGTTAGAGCCAGGGCTAGTGTGGGGCCTGAGTCGGGGTGGTTCCAAGTCTCTATGATGGCACAGATATCTATATTATTAGAGGTTATATAGGATGCCACTTCAAGCGCATGTCTCAATAGGGAGCGTGTGTTAAGTAATAAGCATTTTAGAGATCTTTTACTTATGGTGTTATTTTCAGCAGAGGGAGAAGACAGAGCAGGAGAGAGGAAGATATTGTCCTGTATGCTGTCAGTGTGACCAGATATACTAGATGTGGTATTAGTAATAGTGAGGGTGCCGCTAGGTGTAATAATGATGCCATCATCTGTAGCAGCATCTCTGCCGAAGCTGTGTGTGTTATCCAGATTATAGGTAATAGAGACTGACAGGAGGGGAACAGTGCGTGCTTGTGTGAACAAGACAGGAGTGTGTACGGTAGTCATATGATTGCCAAGGAGAGTGGACCTCAATTCTGAGTCAGTCCGCTCTTTGGCAATGAGAGCTAGGACATCTGCAATCCCCATAATGCTTACCTGACCACTAAAACCAGCAGTGGAGCAGCCCCACTGCGCCACGGACCGGCACAAACCGGCAAATTGCTTTTTCCCTGGCGCATTCGCGCCTAGATTGAATTTAAATTGATTTCCTGCAAACTACAAGGATGCTGGGTAATGTAGTTTTCCTTTTCCTTATGAGTCAAGGATATACAATGAGGAGCCAGTGGAAAGTTCAGCCATCACTCACGTAAGGAGGGGAGCTTGAAGGTCTTTTGGTCCAAGGTCATGAGGGAGCAGGTTGTCCACTGAAGGCTGCATTTAGGCTTGAAGGGGGAGTTGGGGGCCCTCTCGTGCCCTTCGTGGCCCGGACAGGCTCAGACAGGGCTTTACATGTTGGCCTTGGGTGAGGGCTGGCGTTCGCCTGCCGGCTTCAAGGGATTTGCTTGTATATGATGAAAGGCAGCCAATCGCAACTGTGGCAATAGGAAATCCCAAAAAGCTCAAGTGGTTGTGAAGAAGGCAGCCATATTATTGTAGAGGCGAAATAGTATGCAAGGCCCAGCTGAATCAAACAAAGGTCTGGAGGGCTCTCACAGGCACAGAGGCATCAACCGATGTTAAATCAGAATGTCTGTACAATTATTGGCACTCGATCTTGTGGAGAAACGGGATTGCGTTTCAGAGGGCTTACCTGAGTGATGGTAGTGCAAGGGTAGCCCCCGCTGTTCCTGAGGCCTCATGGTCTCATCAAGCCCCCTGCTGGATGCCATTGATGCCACTGAGCTATTCTACCCGTGCCAATCCACCTGTGCTATCGGCGGGTTACCGGCAAACTCACCTCGCCTTACCATTACCAGCGCTCGATACACCGGTGTAACTGGGAAATTATGGGTGCCCGCAATGGCAGTAAGTTCCCATTCCATGGAATCCCATAGGACTCCATGGGATGGGAACTACTGAATCACCTGCACCATTGTGAGCGATGCCGGTGATTCAGTTATTTCGAATGGATTGTGTCCCACGTATTCCTCATTTTATGATAATCGTATCTCGCCAGCTTCATTATTAAATTCTCTGCAGAGGGCGCTGTGCACGAGGTCGTGGCGTCGATGTCCCTCGACGGGCTCCGTACCAAGTCGACGTCACCATCGGTATAAGTAGCTCGTACCGCGCCCGTTGGCTTCAGTTCAGTTTTTTTACGATTACTTCGATCTCGAGGAAACAGCGCGCTTCGAAATTTTCTTTGAGAAAATGTCTTCTTCTACCAAGACGGGGTTAAAATAATGTATTGACTGTGGATTGAAAATGTTGATTACAGACCCTCACCGCGTTTGTCTTTGGTTCCTGGGTTCGGACCATCGAACCGACGACTGTGGCTCATGTCGGTCGATGACGGAGAAGGCTCTTTGTGAGAGAAAAGGTAAACTGGCGGTGGGGCGGGAAGCTTCCAAGGCCTCTTTGAAGGCCTTGTCAAAAAAACATAAAAAAGTCAGGCGAATCGAAAGATTCGGATCGGCGTAAACATTCGGAGAGGTCTCGATCACGTAGTAGATCGAGACATTCTTCATCTTCTTCTTTGAAGAAGATGAAGAGGAGACCTAAATCGCCCTCCTCTTCCTCTGATAAGTCTACCGAATTGGTAAGATGTCCGACTAAGTCAGATTCCCCAAGGAAATGGGATGAATTTAGAAGGAAGATGATGAAAGTCTTTGAGAATGTGGCCTCGACCCCCTCAAAGAAACCTCAAAAGAGTCAGGCCCCGGTCGCTCCGTTGGACGCAGGAGAGTCAGCAAACTACTGTGGAAAGATCCAGTAGTAAGGGTGAACCTCGAAATTGTCGACCCAACGTCAAATCGTCGAAGGTACTTCAAGAATCGAGTGATTCCCCAACACTGACGAAGAAGGATAAGTCGTCAAGGCCCTCAATGACTTCAACGCCATCAGCGCTGACAGCTTCGACATCGAAGCCGAAGGAGTTTTTGACACCTTCTTCGAAGACGTCTTCGATGCCTTCGAAGATTCCTTCGAGGCAAATTCAGAGACAGGAAAGGAGATTTACTCCTTTACCTAAATCAGACTTTAAGTCTGTCTTCTATCTTTGAAGAGGAGAGTGCCTCAGAAGAAGTAGTTTCTCCTTTTGGGGTACAGTTTGGTACCAGAGGGGTGGCAGAGGAGTTAATTGATCCAGAATCGAAAATGAGAGACCTGTGTGACACCCTTCACTCTGCTAGTGGCATTGATAAGTCACCAGAGCTAGAATTTACAAAACCTGACCCTGCCGAACACACATATTCAGGGTACAGGAGTTTGATGAATAGGGTTGTTGAATACATGGGCTGGGGTAGATCCTCACCCACATTTGATCAGGATGATATGACTGATATCCTGGACCAGGGCCCCCAGAAGGACCCAGTTCTCCCCTTCCATAGGGCACTTCAGAGGATAGTGGAAAAAACTGGGAGGCACCTAAGACTGCTTCTGCAGTTAACAGTAATTTTCCCAAGAAATACAGAGCTTCTAGTAGTGACCCCAATTACTTATAGAGGCATGCAAATAGCAAGGGGGGTCCTGGGAGACTCTCTGCCAGACATGCCAGACATGCGTCCTGGTTACAAGAGCCTTACCCAGAGTCTTTAGCTAACTGTCTTTCACAGAGAAGAAATATCCCAAACATATCAGTCTTTGGCCTGCCCTGGGGCAGTCCAGCATCGAAATGCTAGGCAATTCTCCTCTGAACAAGAGTACAAACAGCAACCCCAGACACGTGTTTCGGTCTGGTTATCAGAAGGGTGTAGCTGTGCCTCTGTAAGAATAGTGAGCAAGGGCTCCACGCAAGAGGAAGGTCGGGTTCTCCACCCAGAGGTCAAGACACTCGACCTTCACGCATGGTTTCTGAGAGGTTGAGATACAAGAATTGGTATCTTCCGGATGACGTAATGGAAATGTTGCTTTCGGGCAGAAGGCCAGCAACTAAATCCCTGTACCAGTGTTTTTGGAATAAATTCAGTATCTGGTGCAGGGATAAGGATGTGGACCCTTTTCAATATGGCACCCCAATGGTGCTTTCTTTCCTATTGCATCTAGCCAAACTGGGGCTCCAAATCAGAACATTTAAAGGATATCTGTCTGCGCTGTCCATTTTCAAGCGCTCCTCAGAATAGGTTTCCTACTTCCATTAATCATTCAATTCCTGAAAGGGCTCACTAATGTGTACCCTCCAGTCCCTTTTCATGTCCCGACTTGGTATTTAAATCTTGTACTTAAATTCCTAACTTGTATACCTTTTGAGCCTCCGCATTCCTGTCCCTTGAGATTTCTAATATTAAAAACTGTCCATCTTGTGGCCTTAACATCAGCCCACAGGATTAGTGAGTTGCAAGCTCTCTCATGCAAACCTCCGTACACTACCTTTCACAGAGACAAAGTGGTACTTAAGGTTAAACCTTTTTATTTACCAAAAGTAGTTTCTGACTTTCACTTGTCACAAAAAATCATACTACCAACGTTCTACACTCCTCCTCATTTGGGCAAAGAAGAAAGAAGAGGAGAGGTTTCATGGACTGGACCCAAAAAGGGCTCTCAGTTTTTATATATCAATAATGCCAAAATTGCTTCACGATCAACTTTTTGTGGGTTATACTGCCCATAAATTGGGATTAGCAGTGACAAAATAAACCATATCCCGCTGGATCATTTTGCTATAGTTGAGTGCTACAGATTGGCGGGAAAGGACCTGCCGATGGGTTTTGAGCCCATTCCACTAGGGGTATGGCTACTTCAGCGGCTCTGAAGAGGAGTCCCTGCAGCGGATATTTGTTCAGCTGCAACATAGGCATCAATGCATAACTTCATCAAGCATTACTGCTTAGATGCTGCTTCTTCAATGAGGGTTTATTTGCCAAGGCGGTACTCCATTCCATCCATGAGAAAAATAATTAGTACTCCCGCCTCCAAAATTACCACTGCTATGGGAGTCTATCATAAAATGAGGACTACGTGGGATGACACAATCCATTCGAAGACAAGTTACTTACCAACTGTAACATTCTTTCGACTGGATGTTCCTCCCACATATTCCTCATCGTCCCTCCCATCCTACCCCACAGTACAGTTTACGTTAGTTACACTTCTCTCTCACAAACAGTTTTTCAGTCATGAGGCATGCCTGGGTGTTCCTCGAATATTTCCTCGAAAAAACAGAGCTGAAGCCAACGGGCGCGGCACAAGCTACTTATACTGATGGTTACGTCAACACGTTGCAGAGCCCGTTGAGGGACATCGACACCACGACCTCATGCACAGCGCACTATGCCGAGAAATGTTTTTCCGAAGCAGCGATGCTGGCGAGATACGATTATCATAAGATGAGGAATACGTGGGAGGAACATCCAGCCGAAAGAACGTTACAGTTGGTAGTACCTTGTTCTTCTCTGCCAGTAGGGGCCTGCACTCCTCGCAGGTCAGGCCTGTCGGTAGTTCACTGCCCCTACCGGTGCAGTGCCAGAGCAGGTAGTACCAGCATTTTTACCGTACTGGCTCATACGTAATGAGGTCCAATGTCTCTTTGTTTGACAGTCACATGGACTCGTCAGTTTCCCGATGAGAAGGAGCAAAATAGGCAAGGGGAGTAAAGCAAAAGGCTTTACCGACCTCCAAAAATCAGGACAGGATTAAAAAATAAGCATACATACTGGGGGTCCCTTGGGAATCTATGGAAGTAAAGGTGCAAAAAGAAAAGCTTTCCTTACACATTTCTACGGGCACTGCAGAATTTGCACACCTTGTCAGTTATCTGGCAAAAGTGGAACAAAGATTCAGGCTCCATTAGTACCCCTTCCTGTAGTGGGGTATACCATTTGTGAGGGCAGGGATTGACGTTGTGGTCCCCTTGATCGTCCTACATCCTCTGGCAGCAGGTGTATCCTGGTGGTTGTTGATCATGCCTCCAGATATCCTAAAGCAATCCCACTGAAAGCAGTGACTGCCAAGTCAGTTGCTAAATCATTATTATGCATTTTACTAGGGTTTGCTTCCCTAAAGAAGTTGTGTCTGACAGAGGTGCTAATTGTATGTCTAACTATATGCAGGCCATGTGGAAGGATTGTGAGGTGTCATATAACGTTTCATCTGCCTACCATCCACAAACAAATGGTCTAGTTGAGTGATTTCACAGAACTTTCAAATGCATGATTGGAACTCTTGAGGAGCCACAGAAAAGGAAGTGGGACCTATTGCTACCATGCTTACTTTCTGCCTACAGGGAGGTCCCTCAAGAAGAGATTGGCTTTAGCCTCTTTGAACTTCGTTTTGGTCACCCTGTGAGGAGACCCTGAGATATAGTGAAGGAAGGATAGGATTCTCCCACTCATCGTTTCACTACAAACGTGGTAGACTGTGTGCTATGCTGAAGGAATAGAATGGCTCTTCTAACGGCTCAGACCAATGACAAGCTGACAGCTGGACAAGCACTGTTGAAACATTGGTATGACCAGATAACTTTACTTTTTCTTTTTTCCCCATGCCAAGAAATCCTGATTGTGAATCCTAGAAAGCCTAAAGCTTTGACGAACAAATGGACAGTTCCTTACCGGGTAGTTGAAAGAATAGGTGAGTTTAACAATTGAGTGGGCCTTGCCAGCCCTAATCAGTCTCCCAAGCTGTTCCATGTGAATAGACTGAAGGAGTGCATCCCTAGCATTGGAATGGGAGCCCTGCGTCTGGCCTCAGATGGGGTGGATGAGGAATCTGAACCTCTCCCTAAAGTGTTCCAGGGAAGTCCTTCAGATGGCTCTATTGAGGGTGTCGAATTGTCCTTTCAACTGACTCTGCAACAAAAGGGTGAGGTGACATTTTGCTTAACCAATTTTACCCATGTGTTTCCTAACTCCAGGCTTGACACCTTGGTGTGCATGACATGGATGCAGAAGAAAGTGTTAACTCCCAAATGCAGGAGTTATAGGATGTCAGAAAAGGTGGGATCACAAATCAAGACTGAGATCAGCAAGATGTTGGATCTAGGGGTGATAGTGCCCTCCATGTTCCAGTGCAGTTGTATTGGTACCAAAGGCAGGCACTACAGATTTCTTTTTTTTTTTTTATTAGAAAGTTGTTTTAATCAAGTAAACTTGATTTTTCAACAAATTCAATTACATAATATTATTAAAGTTCATTAAGACAATACAACGAATCTCAAAAAAGATAACAAGCAAAAGAAAAAGAAAAGGGAAAAAAATAGAAAAAACTATAAAGTAAACATAACTCCACTTCATCAAACTAGCAGTGTAAAGCAACAACAACTCTTCTTTAAGCAGTAAAAATGACAAGCAATAAGATATCACAGGAAAGAAATACATACGATCTTTTGTCAATTTTAAACTGTGCAAGAAATTCAATATTGCATATCTCAATGGCTGATTATTAGTATGAAATAGCAGTTCCCACAATCTGTCACTGCTAAGTATTATGTGATCTATCAACAAGGGTTTAATATACTTAATTCTTTGTATAAGTAACGCAGGGCAGACTGAGCACAGATGTTTCAAAGTTTCTGGGGAGACCTTACAAAAACAACAGAGGCGCTCATTCTCGGGTATTAATTTGCGTTTGCAAAGTAGCTCTTTTGTGGGCCGAAGGTTCAATCGATAGTGAAGGAAATCATCACGCAGTCGAGGACTAGGAAACAAGGCTAAGTAACTTTCGACTGCACCATAGCGTTTCAGATTGAATGGAGTATCTGCAAAAACCTGATAGTGGGTGCACGCACGAGATTGAATGGAGTATCTGCAAAAACCTGATAGTGGGTGCACGCACGTCACGTCTGTATCCAATCGTACTCCCATTATCGTATTTTTGCTCGGTTAGGGTTCTCTATCAACAATGTTATTGTAAGCCCGGTCTCGCTAATGATCTCCTGCGCTTTTTGCCTCCAACCATAGGGAAATGCATCCATTGACTGTAAGAGATATTTTGCAATCACTTTAATTAGACCCGGTTTATTATCTGCCATAACACATTTCCTATAAAGTGAACACATTTTCCATTTACAAATGGCATATAAAGACACTAGGCCCAACTCGTGTCTCACGAAACACATAGGATAGGAAAGTGGTATAGGCAAGACTCGTTTCCAATAGCATCCCTCTATGGCAGTCCAGTAAATATAGTTTTTTTTCAAAGAAGCCTCCACTCCATAGGTTATTACTGGAACAAACTTTTGCTTGTAATAAACAATTGTCGGAACCAAGGAGAACTTGCAATATTTGGCTTTAATCAGGCGTGCCTGTGAGACAGCTGTCGTAATCTTTTGTTTTACATGATGATCATGAGCGCTAAGATTCATGTTGTTTGTAACAAAGGTGCCTAGATATATATAGGATGGTACGGTTTCCAGTATTGTGCATTGTAAGGGCCATAGATGATTGACACATCTTTGTTTTCTTGTGCCAAGTTGGATAACTTTGGTTTTCGCTATATTAACAGTTATACGATTTTCCACAGTATAGCGATCCAAAGCTTTCAATAGGACACGCAGGCCATTCGCAGTCTTCGATAGTAAAACCATATCATCGGCATACAACAAATGCCTGATTTGGATGTCGTTAAGTTTCGGGGAGTCTGTGACAAGTGAAGCAAAAACTTGTCTTATATCAGAAATAAAAAAATGGAATATCCCTGATGCCAAAATGCAGCCCTGTTTGAGGCCTCGTGCAGTCTCTATTAGTTCCGACAATAAGCCTTCACTATTTAGTCTAACCTGGATAGAGGTGCCCTAGTGCAACTGAATAACCCACTTCAGAATAAACCAAGGACAGCCTCTATCCATAAGTTTTTTTTTTATATATCAGCTCCCGTGGAATTGCGTCAAACGCCATGCGGATGTCAATGAAAGCCATGTATAACACTTGACATCGTTGACGCGCCTGATGGATAACGGAATTTAGTGTGATGACATTAATGGCGGTGCCTAAGCCAGGTAGAAATCCTGTTTGAAATGGATCGCGAGAATCACTTAAATCAAGCCAGAGATTGAACTGCCTCAAAATTAGGCGGGCAAAAATGTTGCCTGGGCAATCGAAAAGGGCAAAAGGACGATAAGCTGTAGGATCGCCCCTATCGCCCTTTTTAAAAATTGGCAGAATGATCGAGCGCTTCCATGATTTGGGGATTTCCCTGACATGAAAAATGTGTTGAAAAATGTCATGAAGAATTGAAGCCCATTGAAGAGGGTGATCTTTAAGCATGCCATTATGGAGGCCATCAGGGCCAACCACTCTGGATCGGCTGAGATTTTTGATGCAACTTAAAATATCTACCTGGTCCATTCTGAAGGCATGAGGTGAGTGTATATTCTGAAATTCCAATAGGAGATCTGGGAATGGAGAACGATATATGGTGTTGAAGTGTTCAGACCATTTTTCACTTGGGAGTGCAGAAGTAAGCACGGCAGACTGTAGTCTATGGGTGGCTGTATTTAGGCAATTCCAAATGCCACTGGTGGATTTAGTGAGCATTTGCCTCAACATATTCTCTCCATCTTCTTGATATCGCAAGCACTTATGACCTTTCAGCCATTGTCTATATCTGGCTTTCAGAAATCTCTTCGAGGCTGGTCTGCTAATGGCTGGGTCATCTCTTAGGTTACGTATGGCTTACCTTAGCTGTGCTTTTCTTTGCTGTATTTCAGCATCATAACTGTGTGTAAGCTTATGTCTGATGCTAGAGTCAGGCATTTTTACTTGCCTGAAACTTTGCATCGTAGTGACATAGCACTGCAAATCTTTGGAAGATAGAGGTCTATGGGAGTCGATCAAAGCCCGTTTAAGCTGATTCAATGTCGTTGGATTCCAACATAAACGGGTGCCGCTGTTATTCACTTTAAAAGAGTATGGATAGCTGTTTCGATCTAATAAATGATGCCCCTCTGAAAAGTTAAAGTGCATGACGAGTTTATTGTGATTGCTCACTAATGAAGGAATCACATTCATAGACTGTACCTGGGGTAGGCATTTCTTGTTTATATAGATATAGTCTAAAATTGCCTGCCGAGAGCCGGAAGACCAAGTTACACAGGCAGGGACATCACCGTCCACAGTGTTGTTTACCATTACATACCCGCTTTCTTTCATAATAGTGCACCAGGTTTGCTCATCGAGCCCAGACCTGCTATTGGTCATTGGTAAAATATGTAAGTTTAAGTCACCAAGAACAATAGAGCACACGATACTAGTGTCAGCGATTATTTTGTCCTAGTGTAGGGTCAAGTGCATGAAGAACATCTCATCTGTTATGTTCTGCCTACTCCCAATATATATTAATAATGGCTAAGCTTGCCATGCCTCGAGTCAATTTAACTACTTGGATATATGGGGATGAGGAGGGATACTGGATCACTTTAAAACCACTATTATGCTTGACTGCTAGCAACAAGCCATCAGAGGGGCGTCCCATGGATTTTTTGACCGCAAATGTGTAAACAATTGTATGCGAAGCACAAATCGGGGCAGTCATGAGCCATGTTTCTTGCAAGGCTATAATATCAAATCGAGGCAAGTCACTTACGGTTGAATTTATAAAGTGAGTGTGACCTCTGGTATTCCAGCACAGCAAGGAAACAATGTCTTGATTGAGAGTTAGTTAAGATTGCTTCACATACTCTTGGAGTCCCATGACTATGGAAGCTTGATGAGAGTTTAGACTTTGAGATGTGGCATGTTGTTTTGATTGGTACGTCGGGACTTAGAGTTTCTCCATTTTGTCACTGACTGGTTTAATATCTTGAGACAGAATAAATCCTAGGTCGAATAATGACATTCGCGCCTGCCACAACATGTTAAACACTATACCTGAGCGTACAAATATCTTAACTTCCGACAGGTCATCTTGATTAACAAACTCTATGTATTCAATATCGGTGGTGGATAAGTCTTTAAGAATCGCAATATCAGCACAAATGTTCAGTATACTTGATCTATTAAGTACATACATTGAAAAAGGTGCTGCACGACATTTCATATTCAGTGAGTATAATTGCAGTTTGGCATTGGAATACAAATTTTGAGGACTCAAAATTGACTTTTGCATACTTGTATCACAAGGCATAGGTTTGGTCAGAGCGTGAGGCAGCTGTTCGTTTGGTGTTTTAATAGTTTGTTGCAGCGTATTTGTTTTCGAGGTGAGAGCTGCAGAAGTTTATAGTCCTAACTAGTGGACTTCAATTCTGCAAAACAAGACTCAATGGAGGATTTAATATATTCTCCTAGATCTTGTTTTAAAGTTGGCAATTGAGAAACTGATTCTATATGCGAATCCTTAATTGGTATAGGATTTGATACAGAGGTTACTTGCATCTGTACAGATTTTACAGACTCAGATGCATTAGGCTGCACATATTCTGCCTGTGAGCCATTGGATAAGTGTGCAGTAGCAAGCTTTAAGATCGGGAGTTGTTCACTGTGACTCATGGGTAACCATATAGTTGGATTCTTCATGCCTTGTGTTTGATCTGCACATGATGGAAGAGCCAATTGTGAAGTCAAGTTAGAATGCGCAGTATAGGCATTGATTGAAGCTCTAATTTCTTCTCTTAACTGGGCAATGACTGATTCCACATGTACACTGGGATTGAGTGTAGTGACTACTGGCATAGATGGAATAGTGCCTGGTGGAACTCTTGAGTCAGGTGGCATAAGCGAGCCAGGTCCAGGTTTATTTTGAAACATGGATGGAGGCGTGACAGAAGTAGTGATAGCCTGCTTTGCTAGGGCTATAAGATCGTCAAGTGGTTGTTGTGGTATTATTGCTGGAACCACCTTAGTTAAAACTTCAGGAGTAGATGATACTACAGATTTTTCTAGTCGCGATGGGATTTTAATACATTTTCGGGAGTTCTCACTTACTTTTGTACAAGGTTTTGTTTTTTGCACAGCTTTTTTCATTCTTTTCCAATCTTTTCTCGAACGGCGAGAGGTAGAAGATTTGGATGAGGAATTGGTGACAGCTGGGGCGAATAGTTCAAAAATATTGGCAGAGTCTTTAGGAGGCAATTTGGGATTCGAAGTTGAGACAATTTTACTTGGTGATTGTATGGTATCATCAATATTAATCTGGGGAGGTAGAGAAAGACAGGCATTAGTGACACCTGCCAAGACAATGGGCTTATCTTTTTCAACCACTAGTATTTGTGCAGGTTGGGGGCACCCAGTCGTCTGGGTCTGAGTTGCAAAATCTGTAGTCATTAGAGTAATGGGATTTATTGAGGCATTAGATATGGATTTTTTGTTTTCATCTAGAAGATCCTTGTTGAAGTATTGCTCTATGAGCATTGATTGGCGAGTGACCTTATTATCTAGGGCCTCATACAATTTTGCAATAGTTAATAAGGCGGTGTTCATTGCACTCAAGGTGTTATTCAGTGCTGGGGCCTCCGGGAATGAAAAACGCTTGTCCTGTGCTCGTTCTATAAAGAATTCTGAGGTCTTATCGACTTCGCGAAATCTTGTCCGACGAGGAGTAGGCGCTATAAAGGATAGTGATTCGTTTGCAATATCTGTGTGAGATTTGTTCAAGATAACTGAGGCTGGAGAATTAGTGGAAGTGGATTGGGAAGGAAGGGAATATTTTTAGCAGGTATAATGGTAGTATTATGTGAAAGATATTCTTGTAGCTGTATTAGGTCCCCTGTATTTGAACATATTTATAGTACGTCAGATGCGGGGCAAGAGGAGTTATTAGACGAAATCATTAACTCTATGGCATCATCATCAACGTCACCCGTGAGGCAGAGTTGCCCATAAGCTTGGCGTAGATGCACTTGGGCGGCCACTGAGCACAGCTCAGGTTTCATAGGGAGTGCTGTAATTGGCGTGCCCTGTGAATTGCTACTAGTATTTATGTCAATAGCTGGGTTGACCGACTCAAGGCTAGATGATTTCAGGTGAGCATCAGCATGTAATTCGCCTGCAAGACAGGCGGATTCTAAAGTTGTGTCAGTGACTTCTGCAGTGGAATGTTTACTTGCGCAACTTTCGGGATTAATATGGCTTATCTCCACACCTGAGGGGGAGCGAGGAGCTTCTGATTGAACTAGAATATTAAAATCAGGCACTTCTGAAATAGTATTGGTCACTACAAGTGGTGAGTCTTGTGCCCCGCAGATGGTCGTGATCGGGGGAACCATTGGTTTTAAGTATGCTCTGAAATGCTACATTTGAACCCATTATTTTAAAACATTTCTCGGGGGAGAGCCCACAGAAACCCCTCTTGATAGGTTCCGGCTCCCTTGCTACACTCACTCTCTATGGCATATCTGCAGGAAATATTAATGTCCCCCCTCTTAAGAATTCACCAGCCGTCACTGGCCATGGGACTCGGCTTGAAGCGTGGTGGGCGAGCCCAGGGACTGTGGTGGGAGTAGGATGGGGGGAGGGGCATGGGATAGTGGTGGAAGCCGGGTGGGGAGAGCCCAGGGTTTGTGGTGTGGTGGGAGAGCCCAGGGACTAAGCTAGGAGTGGTATTAGGGAGCCCAGAGACTGTGATGGGAGCAGGTCGGGGAGCCCAGGGACTATACTGGGAGTAGGCTGTGGTGACGACGGTATGCAATAGTTCATAGCCATTTGGATTTACTGTCCATTTGGCATTTACGGGGGACGCCGGCCTGCTCACATTTTGCTCTGGGGAGGCCCAGGCCGAGGCCCAAAATGTTTAAAGACCCACTGTTTTACAGTGAAGTGCAGTTCAGATACTTAGTATCCCTATAACGACCATGGGTACAGTGGATGTCACACTAGGGATAGTATTACTGGCACGGCCTGTCGAAGTCCCTTTTTTGAATTTTGAATACAACAACTGTAATACTCTGCAGCTTCCACTAGATGTCGGCCTATGCACAGCATGTGAATCTAAGCAGATACAAGCATCAGAAATACGATTACAGTGAGTGATGTTTCCCATGTAATGGTTTATTTTTGCTTGTACAATGTGACTAAGACAAGCTGGTAGCAGTTATGTTTTCCTGAAAAAAGGGCAGACAAACCCAACATTTAGCTGATTGCAGTTATTTACACTCAGCAACCTTGCTATTTATTAAAAAAAATACAATCTCTGGGAGGGACAGACTCCATCAATACAAGAGCTGCTGTTTGATTATAAAAAGAATGAAAAAGGGTTAGAACACCCAGTCTTTATTGATGGTAATGAAGAACTTTATTGGCCTACACTCTAGGTGTCTAAATCTGATTAAAAACTACAATGTGAAATTAATGCAATAACTATGAAGACTTAACCAATTTGATGACCAGTGTGGTAACTGTGCCACCCAACTGGTCTAATATAGTATGTGGTAGGTGTTCCCTAACCATCACTACATATGTGTCTACCGGTTTCAGTGGTTGATTTTTTTAATACCACCTCCTTCAGGGCGGTACTCCTGGGGGGTGGCTGACAGACCAGAAGATGGCTGTAAGGAACTAAGCCTCCAGATCGCACACGCTGTCATTCTGCTGCAGCAAAAACCCATCACGTTAAAAAACATGATCAGTGGTGGCCAAGTGTAGAGGAACTGCAGAGGACCCTTACCGCATAGCAGATGAGCTGCAATCGTATCCGGGGGGGGCCTAGGGGCAGACACGCGAGGAGGATCTGGCGGCTATCATCCTGCGTGTTGCCTGCAGGACCCTGGAGTGGGGGCACAGCTGGGGACCCGAGTAGGGTTGGCTGCTCCGGATCTGAGAGGCGGTGGGAGTGCCGCAGTCTGATGCAGGTGGAATGGAGCTTCATCACTGTCATAAGAAGCAATGGTGGTGACCGGCCCTCATGCTGGGCACAGGCAGCAGTCCTTCTTTTGTGTTGGTGCCAGACTTGCTAGCTGACACTTGGCAGCCAGCTTGGAAGGGTGTAAAGGCCGTATAGGGCAGCACACAGAAAGGATCTTGGATTGCGCACCCTGAACACATTGGTGTGTGCAATTTTTGGCTGTGGAAGGAGTGGGAGCCTGTGCCGGCAATGTCCTCTTGAGGATAGAAGGTTGAGAACAAAGTATGATATCCAAAAATGCTGCACACTTGGGTGGTGAGAAGCCCACATCTGGCTCGGCTTTGCAGCAAAAACCCGGCCGGGAAAAAGTAGCTCCCAAGGAGAACTGGCGATGATATTGGGGGAGCAGGCTGCCATTCAATTGACAATGACTGTGGTGGACAAGTGCACGCAGGAGATACAGGCAGAGGTGAGAGGCCGTGGGGCAGAAGTGCATCATTTTCATGGGAGGCTAACAGGGGCAGAGGAAAGAGAACATAGCCTGCGGTATAGAAAATACACAATAGTTTGTAGAACATGTCCACTGCCACCAGCCATAACTAGGTGATTGTCTATTTGACTAAAAAGTCAAAGGAGCGCAAGGGTCCCCAGCAACACTGCCCATAAGGAGCTGTGTGCTGCAATAGTAATACACAGATGCCTTTAAGAGCTATGGAGCAGACAGACTCCGTAGTACATGTAGAAAACAAAGAATATAGTTCCAGAAGACAGACCCCACAAGAATGAATGAGTGGAAAACGGCTCCACTCATTCCGGGTTGAAAGAAAAAGGTCCAGAAATCCTGCAAAAAGTGCTGTAGGTCTACCCAGGATAGGGGATGATGTACAATAATGATGCATCTCCCTGAGACTCGACCCCCCCACACCGTCTGACTAGGCACAGGAGGATCTAATCCACTCCTGGAGGGCTCTCTTGATCCAGTCGGTCATACTTTCTGGAGAGACTATCGCATTCTTATGTTGGGTACCTGAAATATGCTCAATAGTGAAGTTGAAGCTTTGTAGGCTTATGGACCACCTGGGCAGTTTTGGGTTTTCTCCTTTCATCTGCATCAGCCACAGTAAGGGTTGGTGGTCAGTTTGAATCTTGAAAGTAGTTCCATAGAGGTATGGTCTGAATTTCTTCAGGAACCCAACAATAGAAAAACATTTACATTCAATGGTTGCACACCTTTTCTCCCTATCTTTTAATTTTGCACTAATCAAGCAGATGGGGTGCTCCCTGCCCTTGCTATCAAATTGGCTCAAGACTGCTCCTATCCCTGTGTTGGAAGCATCAGTTTGGACAAGGAAGGACTGAGTGTAATCTGGAGCTCTCGGCACTGGAGCTTTACAGAGGGCATATTTTAGCCCCTGGAATGCTTCTTCACAGTCCTCATTCCACTTGACCTTTTTAGGGTACTTGGGAGAGGATATGGTATTCTGAGGAGAAGCTATGGTCCCATAGTTCTCAATGAAGTTCCTGTAATAACAAGTCCTAAGAAGCCTCTTGTTTGAGTAGTTGGAGTGGCCTAGTCTTGTACAGCCTGTACTTTGCTGGGTATGGTCTTGATCTCCCCGCCTACCTCATGACCAAGGTAGACCACTTTGCTCTGACAAAATTGGCATTTACTTGCTTTGATGGTCAGATTGGCCTGTTGAAGGACCTGCAACACATGTCCCATGTGATCAAGATGTTCTTCCCAGTTAGGGCTTAACACTGCTATGTCATCCAAGTATGCCATGCAGAAGTTCTCTAACACATTCAAAAACATGGTTAACCATTCTCTGGAATGCGACAGGTGCGTTCTTTAAACTGAAGGGCATGATCTTAAACTGGTACAAGCCTTCTGGAGTTGAGAATGTTGTGTTCTCCTTGGACTGGTCAGTCATGGTAATCTAACAATAACCACTTGTCAGGTCAAAAGTACTGAGGAATTTCGCTGAGCCCAGCTTATCCACTAGTTCATCTGTCATTGGCAAGGGATGGGCATCTGTCTTGGTGACTGCATTTAATGCCCTATAGTCCACACAGAATCTAAGTTCCTTAGTTCCTGCCTTTGGTACCAACACAACTGGGCTAGCCCATGGACTTGTGGAATGTACGATCACTCCAAGGCCAAGCATCTTATTGGTAGCTTCTTTTATGTGATTCCTCACATTATCTGACATCCAGTAGCCCCTGCTTTTAACAGGTACACTATCACTGTCAAGGGGTCAAGCCTGGTGTAAATGAGAACAGAGGGGCAAAGTGAGTCAACAAACATTTGCACTCATCCAGCTGCTGCATTGTCAGATTAGTAGAGAGTTTTACCCCTTCTGACCCATCTGAAGGGTGTCCCCTTAGAAGATCTGGGAAAGGCTCACTGTCTTCTATTTCTTGATCAGAAGCTAAGAGCAAAGCTCCTATCTCTGGTCTGGAAACATAAGCCTTCATACGGTTGGCATGACAGACCGTAGGGGACCCCTTGGGGTTGCCCAGGTCTACCAAATAATTGACCTCTCCAAGTTTTCCCACAACTTTGAAGGGTCCTGTCCATTTGTCCTGTAAGACCCTGATTTACTGGGACCATGATGAGAACGTGTTGGTCTGGAGTAAACTCCACCATGTTTTCCTTCTAGTCGTGCCATTGCTTAACCAAAGCTTTATTTTATTTTATTTTATTTTTTGCATTTATTTACAGCGCACATAACCCGTAGGTATCTAGGCACTAGTTTCATTGTGGAAGGGTAGGTAATTTATAACATGCTTGTTTTTATTTATTTTTTTCCCAAGCGCGGGTCCGGGATTTAAACCTGTGTTTGCTTAGCGTTGTCTTGCTGCCACAGAGCTATCCTCCCGCCCCACTTGACCAGCTTTCAAATTCTCAGTAGCCTCTGTCAACATAGGTGCCATTCTCTGTCTGAGGCCAAGCACATAGTCAGTAAACAGTACTGGCTTGAGGGAAGGAGCACTCTCCAGACCCTCCTTAATCAAGGCCAAAGGACCTTGGACTGGATGACCATAAAGTATCTCAAAGGGGCTAAAGGCCACTCCAGCTTGAGGAACTTCGCTGTAGGCAAATAGAAGGCATGGCAGAAGAAGGTCCCACTTTCTTCTAAGTGGTTCTTCCAATGCTCCAGTCATGCTCTTCATGGTTCTATTAAACCTCTCTGCCAACCCATTTGTCTGAGGGTGGTATGCAGTTGAGAACATGTAGGTGACCCCACAGGTTTTCGACATGGCCTGCATGTAGTGGGTCATAAAATTTGACCCCCTGTTGGATACAACTTCCTTAGGAAATCATACTCTGGTAAAAATACCAAGTAGGGCCTTAGCCACTGCCTGAGCAGTAACAGTTCTCTTTGGAATTTCTTCAGGGTACCTTGTGGCATGGCCCAACGCAACTAATATAAATCGATTGCCTGAAGATGTTGCAGGGTCTAGGGGAGCATCAATGTCAATCCCCACCCTCTCAAAAGGAACTCCCAAAACTGGTAGAGGCACTAAGGGTGCCACATTCTTGGCTCCACTCTTAACGGATAACTGGCAGGTGTGACAACTCCTACAGTGCTGTTCTATGTCTGCACCCATCTTAGGCCAATAGAAGTACAGTGAAATCCTCTCCTTGGTCCTTTTAGAGTCAAAGTGACCAGCAAGGGGGACTTAATGTGCTAACTGTAGGAATTTGGGTCTCAATTCCTGGGGAACCACCAGTCTCCTGTGGTCTCCTGGAATAGACTCCATAGACTCACTGTATAGAGGTCTATCTTCCCAGTATAGCGTATGCTTCCCAGGATCTGGCCCTTCACTCTGAGAAGTGGCCTGCTGATGCAGTCCTTCAAGAGAGGGATCCTCTCTTTCCCCCATACTGAAGTATGTCCATGAGGCCCACCTTCCGCCAGCAAAGTCTGCAGCTCAGGTTGGTCTCTTGGATCCAGATCTTCTAGACCGGGTTGAATCTCTTCCTCCTCCTCTGACTAATCAGTACAAGGCTCTTTAGGGGATTCCTCTTGCACCAACTCCACCTCAGCTGGTGGTGGAGTCACAGGGGTGACTTCTAGGTTTTCTACAGGAACATTTTCCCTTGTGGAGGTTTTGGGCTTGGGGCCCTTCTTTCCTTGGGAGACTCTGGGTTTCCCCTTGGTCTCAATTGGAAGATCCTTTAAGGTCGCCCCTCTGGCTTTTCTTGTCAACTCCCTTCTCTTCTTAGAGGGGGACTTTGGTGTGCTGGAGACTACACGCCTAAGGCCTTCAAATCATTGACCAACAGTACTCTTCCTGGTACTTCTGACTGAACACTTACAGGAATTTTTACAATTACAGTCATCTCATTACACTTGATGATAGCTGGCAATGCCTTTTGGGAGCCTTATCAACTGCCTCAGGTTGAAAGAAACTTCGATCTACCACAGTTATACTGGCCCCAGTGTCTCTAATGGCAGGGGTGCCCTGACCATTTACAAGTACACTGTCTTTATAATACTCATTAGTATTATCAGGAATGGAATTATAGACCTCAATGTTCTGTTGTTCTCACAGTCCCAGAGATACTAAAGAAACTCTAGCCTGAACAACAATGGGTTCTTCAGCTTGATGGTATAAACTAGCCCCTGTCGTTGGAATATCCATATCATGTGTGAATGCTAAGCTCACAGAGGGGATCTCTGAAGGTTTACCCTTACATTTGGGATCTCTGTTCACATGGTCGCCAGACCCATAAACCACACATTTCCCAAATGTCTTCTGGAATGGGGATTTCCGATAACCTCAATCTAGTTTGGGCCCAGAGGTTTCACTAGAGCTATAAGGTTGTTTAGGGGATATTTGCCTTTATGTTTGTGGCCCTCTGCTTTTTCCCCTCGTCTTTCTTGTGAGGATCCCCAGAATCCTTGTGAGTAGCCCTATTGACCACCCATAGGTCAGCAGCCACTGCTATCTTCTTGATGTCCAGTTATTTAGAGTCAGCCAGGTGCTGTTTCAGCTCTGGGGAACAGGCATCAAAAATACTTTCCAGCATGAGGAGAGACCTCATGCCTTCATGAGAGCTCACCTTGTAGCCCTTAATCCACCCATAGCTTTTTCAGGCCTTCACACACCCAGGTTGCCCACAAGTTACCATCTCTCATCTTGTGGTCCCTAAAACATTTTAGGTATTGGGAAGGAGTCTTCCCAAACCTGGTTATGAGAGCAGTTTTTACCAACTGGTAATCTTGTCTATCTACATCATTCAAATCCATCACAGCCATTCTGGAGGAGCCTAGAGATTACCCATGGAACAAACTCACTTTCACAAATACCTTGTGCTTTGCATGTAAACTCAAATGTTCTCAGCCAATCAAGAATATCAGTGTCTCCCGCATGGGGTCTGGCATGGATTCACAAGCTCATGAATATTCCCCATCGTCAGGCTGGGAATCTTCAGTAAAAGAAAAAAGTTTCACTTTAAAACTGTATTTATCCTCTAAACCAATCACTGTTCTCTGGGTCATACTGCCCCCATCCAATGACAGTCCTCTCCCTAAGCCCCGCCTCTGGCAGCCATCTTCAGATTTTTACCACACGTTTCTGTGTTGGGAGTCCTCGAGTTTGCTCTACGACCTATTTGTATGTTTTTTCGTGTTTTTCGACGGAAAAAGATACATTTTTGTTTCGAAGAGCCTGTGTGCTGTTTTCTTCATCTGCCGATAGCCGGGACCCATTGTCAGTGACGTTCTGTGCCCCTCAAGGGCGAAGATCCATTGAAGATTCTAAAATGCCATCTTGGGCCTAGATTGCGCCCTCCGACCATGACGGAGGAGGAGAGGCGCCTCTTCAGGCCCTGCATCAAATGTGGGCTACGGAATGTGTTTGTGGAGGATAAGCACCTACAATGCCTCTACTGCCTGCACCCAGACCATAAGGAAGTAGACTGTGAAATATGCCTTGGTTTCACTAAGAAAACGACAAAGGACAGGCATAGTAGACTGGCAGCATGGATTAACACGAACAAGGCCTCTGACCCGTGCTCCGAGCAGGGTCATGCCTTGTCCAGGACCAGACGGTCCGAGGGCTCCTCATCCGTGGGGACCAAGAGCCGCAAGTCAGAGTCCATCGCTGAAGCGGGTAGCAAGGTGGATAGGGTGCGATCAGCATCGCCTTCCGCCTCCATTGTCAGCCTACCATCAAGCTCTTCTTCAAAGAGGAAGTCATCTACCCCGGCTAAGCTATGGGAGAAATCAGAGAAGCTGCAGTCCGTGAGGAGAAGGCCACGCAGCCTCAACCAGCACAGTGAAAGACCTCATTGGCGACTCTGTCGACGGCTATTACTACTATGGCAGCTACGGGCGCTGGTCCTACAAGGGTTCCTCCCACGGCTCAGAAAGTGTCCTTGCCCCCAAGGCGCAACGCCACCGCAGTGACTTTGGCAAAGCCTGCAGACACAACAGAAGGGGTGAAACCATCCCAGGTCACGGTTCAAGGCCCTCAGGGAGGAAAAAAGGGTGGGGCGAGGAGGCCCCGAAACAACCCTCCCAGGTCGTCGCCCAAACTGTGGAGGTCTCGTCCATGGGCGACAAAGATGATCTGAAGTCCTTGCATATGGTCCATGGGGACATTGACGAGGGGGACAACAGGAATCCTTGCATATGGTCCACAAGGACGTTGACGAGGTGGATGACGGCGCAAAGCCTTGTTTTCCTGTTCTGCCTTCTCAGCCGAGGGACATTTCCTTGGATATTTTATCGACTCTACACACCTTGGTGTCAGAGATCCAGATGAGAATGCCTCCCGCGCCGGTACCCATGGTCCCCAGTCAGCCTCTGCCGAAGAAGAGGCAGTGTCATCCAATGCCCTCGTATCAACTTCCTCCACCACGTCGGGCCCCAACAGACCCAGACTCGGGTACGGGAACGTATATGGCCACGACGATGGATGCTGACGAAGACATTGTCGCAGTGGAGGGTAAATCGCCACATTTGGATGCCCCACGTAGGGTTTCCCCATTGGATGAAGTAGGTTTGTTCCACACCATGACCGCCAGGGCCTCCGAGCTATTCTAGCTGGTGCCCAAGGAAACCAAGAAGGAGGGCTTCTTGTATCAAAGGCGCAAGGCCAAGAGGAAGACTACCATGGTGGTGCCCTTTCCTGGACAATATTTGGGAGGAGGGCCTGGCCCTCATGAAGATGCCTTGCACAGCTCCAGCTAAGCGGGATAGGCGGGAGAAGTAGTATAGGGTGCCAGACACCACACCCAAGTGGTGTCGGCGGCCGCGAGGAAACGGTCGTCTAACCCGTCCTCGTCGTCTTCGGTCCCTCCGGACAGTGAGGGGAAAAGGATGGATGCCATGGGAAAGAAGGTGATTTACACCGCAGCATCCACAATCACGGCAGCCAACTCACTGGTGGTCCTGGCGAGGTACGACAGGTAATTGTGGTACAAGCTATGGCCGGTCCTGTAGTTCCTCCCCGATGATAAGAAGATGGAAGCTCTTGCTCTCTTCCAGGAAGGGGAAGTGGCGTCAAATCACGCCATCGCAGTGGCATTGAACGTTGCTGCCACTGGGTTCCGGCAGCTGGGGGAACAGTGTCTGCCTTTGTCAACAGGGATGGATGAAAGCCACTAATTTCTGTCACGAATTCCAAGCGAAGGTGCTGGACATGCCCTTCGATGGGGAAAATCTGTTTGGGAAGGCTGTTGACGAGTCCCTCCAGGCCATCAAGACTGATACAGAGATGGCCCGTTCCCTCTGCACTCTCCAGCAGCACCACTCGTCTTCATTTTGCTCCACCAGGGGTAAGTCAGGCAGGTCTTCAAAAGGTTTCTCCATGTCGTGCAGACAGCCTTCCCGATCCTCAATGCAAGAAGCCTAACAAGGCCACTCTCAGGCCTACAGTAGCAGAGGACAACGTTGCTGTCGCCCACAGGGCAGGATGCTGGCGCCCAAGCAAATCTGAACCGGCCAGTACGTTGAGCCCCCACTAATGCACCCCAGTAGGAGGCCGGCTGACGAGGTTTTTCAGCGAGTGGAGAAAGATCACCACTGACAGATGGGTGCTGGGTGCTCTCACCCAAGGACAGACCTTAGGGTTCCAACGCAGGTGTCTGCGGATCCCTCCGGTTCCCCGTCAGGAGCTGCACATCCTTCAGCTTCTGGATGAAGTACGAGCCATGCTATGAAAAGGGGTGATGGAGCTAGTGCCCCAACAGCTCTGGGGCTCTGGAGTCCATTCCAGATACTTTCTAGTCAGAAAGAAGACTGGGGGCTGGAGGCCCAACCTGGACCTACGGCGTCTGAACAAATACTAAGTCCCAAAAGTTCAGGATGGTCATGTTGCAGCACATGTTCGTCCAACTGGAAAAAGGAGACTTCTTGATGTCGTTGGACCTGGAGGACGCCTATTTCCACTTCCCCATTCACAAGAAACATCAGACATTTCGACGTTTCATGGTGCAGGGCTAACACTACCAGTCCGAGGCCCTACCATTCAGCTTGAAGTTCGCTCCAAGGATGTTCATGAAATGCCTGGCACCAATGGCGGCCCATTGTCGTCTACAGGGCATACACGTATACCCCTACCGGATGACTGGCTGAGGCGCGCCCGCTCTCTGGATCTGGCCGACTAATGACCGTCTGACTATTGACAGATCTGGGATTCTCCTTCAACTATCCAAACTCCTGCTTAACGCCATCGCAGAATGCGCTGTTCCTAGGCGCCAGACTCAATACAGTGTCTTGCCTGGCATCGCTCTTGGAGCAGAGGCTAGCAGCCATTTAATGAAAGGTGCAACGGCTGTCGTAGACTAAGACAGACACAGTGCAGGCCATCAAGTCGTTACTGGGCATGATGTCATCCTGCATCTACCTCGTCCGCCTCTGCAGGCTGCAGAAGCGACCCCTACAGGAATTCCTGTACCCCCATTGGATATAGCTGTCTGGAAGCTTCACGGATAAAATCCCTCTCACCAAAGAGTTCCGAAGGGCGATAGAGTGGTGCAGCGTTCGCTCCAACATGGCCCAAGACACAGGATTTCAAAACCCCCTGACCCCCATACCAGGAGACGGTCACCATGGACAGCTCCCTGGAAGGTTGGGCGGCACACACCTGACGTCTGCAAGCCAGAGGCTTGTGACTGCCGCAGGAGAAGGATCTGCATATCAACATCCTAGAGCTACAGGCAGTGTTCTGGGCCCTCGAGTTGTTCCTTCCGGCTCTGAAAGGCAAGATGGTGAAGTTCTTCACGGACAACACAACCACCATGTTCTACAACAGGAAGAAGGGGCGCACTTGATCCCCGGCCTTCTCCAAGGAAGCGCCGGACTTGTGGCACTGGGCCGTCGAACAGGGGATGTTCCTTGGCCCTCTCCACCTGGCAGGGGTCAAGAACACCATTGCGGACTCCCTCACCAGGGAACTGTGCTTCTTCCACGAGTGGGAGCTGCGTCAAAATCAGGTGGACCGCTTGTTCGTCAGGTGGGGCAGACCCCAGATTGATTTGTTAGCGATGGCGTCGAACTCTAAATGCCAGACGTTTGCCAGCAGATTCCACCAGCTGAGGAGCCTGGGAAACGCTGTTTCTGTATGCGTTTCCTCCATTCCCCCTCCTGCTACAAGTTATCAACACACTCAGTGTCAATGCAAGATGATACTCATGGCCCCAGCATGGCTGAGGCAGATTTGGTATCCGGTCCTTCTCAACCTGTCAGCGTCTCCTCCAGTCAAGTTGCCAGTGGTTCCAGACCTTCATCACGACGGCTTGGCTCCTGCAACCTTAGAGTTTAGAGGTTGAGTTGCCAGCGGACTGCAGGGAGGTCGACCGTTAAGTGCTACGGCCATAAGTGGAAGCGCTTTGCTACATGGTACTGGTCGCAGAAGATTACCCCCCCTGAGAGTCAAGGCTCCACAAATCCTTCCATACTTGCTATCCTTGGCAAAGGCTGCTCTGGCGCACACCTCCATTAAGGTGCATCTGGTGGCTATCTCCCGCTACACCAGATCCCCAGGAAGATCCTCGCTTCGGTCCCACAGACTCGTCAAGGAGTTTCTCAAAGGACTTTTCCAATCTTTCCCATCGGTGAAGGCTCCTGTCCCAACGGGGGAACGCAATGTGGTTCTGACAAGCCTCATGGGGGGGCCCCCTTCCAATCTATGCATCAGGCCCCACTCAAGTTTCTCTCGTGCAAGACGTCTTTCCTTGTGGTCATCATCTCAGCCAGACGTGTAGGTGAGATCCAGGCCCTATCCTGCAAGCAAGCGTATCTGCCTTTACACGAATCAAGGGTGGTACTGCGTACACACGTTCATGCCGAAGGTTCCACCTCAACAAGCCTTTGGTGTTACCTGTTTTCTTCCGGAAACCTTAGGCTCCGGCAGAAAGGGCCTTGCACTCGCTGGACGTTGTTTGTGCCCTGAAGTTCTATGTGAAACGCACAGAGTTTTCGGAAGACTTCACAATTGCTTGTGGACTTTGATCCTGTGAACCATGGGTAGGCCTTGTCGAAGGCTTCCACTTCAAGGTGGCTCTTCGGCTGCATCATGCACCGTCCTTGGTTGGTGAACCAATTGCTGCCCAGCCGTCGGGGGCGCCCACTCCACCAGAGAGATCACTCTGACGACGGTGTTGCTGTCTGGTGTGCCCCTGCTGAGCATCTGAAGGGCTGCCACGTGGAGGTCCACGCATACCTTCACGAAGTTCTACTGCGTCGACAGGGATTCCAGGGAGGAGTTCATAGTCGGCCAAGCAGTGCTATGCATCCTGTTTGCATGAAGTGAGTCTGTTCCAGAGGTAAGAGTTGATTGATTCTGTTGAGTCTTGCCTCCTCCCGTGATTGTGTAATGTTGTACTGCTATGTATTTGTTATTCATGATCATGTAAATCCATGCCAGACCCCATGCTGGAGAAGGTTTAAGTTACTTAACTGTAATTATGGTTCTCCAGCATGGGTCTGGCATGGATTCACATGCGAACCCTCCTTGTGGCCCCTCTGTGGCTCTTCTTGTTTATATTGGCACCTTACCTACTTACCAAATCTGAAGATGGCTGCCAGAGGCGGGACTTGGTGAGAGGACCGTCATTGGATGGGGGCAGTATGACCCAGAGGACAGTGATTGGTTTAGAGGAGAAACAGTTTTAAAGTGAAACTGTTTTTTCTTTTACCAAGGATTCCCAGCCTGACAGGGAATATTCATGAGCATGCGAATCCATGCCAGAACCATGCTGGTGAACAGTAATTACAGGTAAGTAAATGAATCCTTTCACATCATACAAACTCACCAAATCTTTGGCGAGACAATGCTTTCTGCTTCTGGACTGGTCTGGCAAAGAGGACACTGAAACAGAAGTAGAATTTGTATTTTTTATTGTTTTATATAGCGCCTTAATCACATTTAATTAATTACAGCTTTTTAATCTCTAGCTCATGCTGCATCTCTTTTTCGCCGAGTTGCAGTTCCTTCCTCATTTCTTTGTCTCTCATTTCAGACTGTATTTCCAGTTTTCCGAATTCAAGCTACATTTTCATTTTTCTAATTCTAGAACCAGCTCAGCCGACATGTTTGTTACAGGTAGGGTTGAGGACAGGTGGATTCATATTCATACTTTCATCCACATCATCTTCTACCTCCTTATCTGGAAGTTGAGGACTAATGGTTAAACATTGACCATCATTTTCTTGTAGATCTATTCTGGAAGCAGGAGTTGCATGCCTATTTACAGTTTAGTAATCCAACAAGTTTTGGATTAACTCTGATTTTTTTTCCTTTTGTTCTAAGGCATTTATCTTTAATCATTTCTTTCATTTTTTCAACAGTAAGAGACATAAGAGATTCTGCATTATAGTTTTCTATACTGGACATAGTTTTTGTACTTCATAGTATAATGACATGGAGGATGGATTATTTATGTGTAGTAGAACCAGAAAGTGGTGTAATCCAACCTACAGAAAACACACCAGCTGTAACACCGATGTTATGGTAGTTTTCCTCAAGTCCTACTGGCACTAAGACTTTAGTAAGCTATCCCAGTGGTTTGTAGATCCCCAACTCTTAGTATCAGTCTGTACTAACTCAGGAACTTGGTAGTGTGGCAGAGCAGTCAGACTTATTTAAGAGGAAGATGTGAGCTATAGCTAATTACTCTGAATTTTGTCTAGACAGGCACAACAAAGAAGCACTTAAACGTATATTTATATAAAAGATAAATATTTATTATATTTACACCAGAATCAATTTAAATACTTCAGACGTATATGGTAGAACACTTAAGAATACTGGATAATACACTTCCAAGGGCACTTTCACTTTTGTGTTTGTTCGCGGCTACATTTGTAGCAACGTCAGAAAGTGAAAAGACAAGGTTATCATATTATCGGTAATTGCGCACTCATGCGGTTTTCAACAGGTCATACAGTAATGCATTTAATCTACAAACACATATAGGAAAGTCACTTGCTCCGCCTTACCTCTCCTCCCTTCTTTCCTTCTACACCCTTTCTCGTCCTCTCCGCTCTGCTAATCTTTTCTTACTCTCTCCTCCTCCTCCACCCTGTGCCCCCTCCCGCTCCTTCCAACTCCTTGCTCCTTTCCACTGGAACCACCTGCCCCTTCACATCTGCTCTTCACCCTCTTACCCTTCCTTTCGTTCTTCTCTAAAATCTTACCTCTTCCACTCCCCTCCTAACACCCCACCTTCCCTACCTCCTCCCTTCCCCTTGACCCTTACCTCTTACTTCTCCTCTTTACCCTCTCCATCCCCCGATCCCCTTCCTCCCTTCCCCCCGCTTGATTCTTGTCTCACCTTCTCTGCTCTTCTTCCCTCACATTCCTGCTCTTTCCATCGTCCTTACCTCCTCCAACACCTACCACTCCATTGCTCACCTCCCCCCTCCCACACCCTCCTGACCGCTACAAGACTGTAAGTTGTTCTTTATGCTGTTATCTGGTTGTCATTCAATTGTCATTTTATGCTTGCTGTATGTTTACTTGTTCTTATGTAAAGCTCTTTGGAGTAAAGGGTTATATAAATTCAATAAAATACAAATACAAGTGAAGAAATTAAGTGGTTAGTGCAACATGAGCTTAGTTCAAGGGTCTAGGGACGGTTTATTCGCCTGGCAAGTCCTTTAAGTCCAAAAACGCAATCCTAGCTAAAGGCAGTTTGGAGAGGGCTTGAAGTCTTGACAAACCGCGAATAACGAAGTTCCTGTGGATTTCGCAGCAAGTTAGCAACTAACAAAGGAGACCTAAAAACACACTTAAGAAGGGGACACAGGCAGCAGCTTGGGTCAGAGGTAAGAGGGGGGTTGCCCTGAACACCTCTACGTGCACTCCAACGCTCTAGAGTGACTTCTTGGAATCAGGTAAGCAATACCGTTTTCCCCACAATCCCTTTTGGTTTGTAGAAAGTGTTTGTGTTGGCAGCTCTGGACCCGACCTCCAGATTCCTTGGTCTGGTGACGAAAGCAGGAGACTGGACGCGATCTCTCAGCAGCAGTCTCGAGGGAGAACCTGTAGCATGACTCATCAACTTTTGGGTTCACTGCAGTTTTGTCGCCTTTTCAGCAGCACCAACAAAGAATGCAGATCGCCTGGTCAATCTCCTTTGCTTCTTGCAGTCCCACACTCTGGTGAGGGGCTCAGGGTGAGTTGGATCGGATCTCTGGAGTGTCCTTACATTTTCTTCAGCAAGGATTTGGACGGATTCGCCCTTTCCATGAAGATGTACTCGAAATGGGCAGCAGGTCTCCTGATATTGGGGTTCGGCAGCTCTGAAAGATCCTAGGACCTTAGGAGATGGCTTGTTACAAAGTTCCTCTTGGGACTGGTTGTTCTCACCAGCAAAAGGGAAGGAGTCGTACTCTTCAGAGCGCCTCTGTCGCATAGAAAACAGGGTCAGGAGGGTATTGCTTACTTCAGTCTTGCAAAGGATCTACAGGTGTGTCTGGTTGTCTTCTTTAGTTACTTCTGTTTTCTGTGGTCGACTTGCTTTACACTCCAGAAGCCTCACCTTGTATACAGTTACAGCACACTCTCCTCTGCAATCTCTCTGTGCATTTTACAGAAATGGGCGTTTGGCTGTCCAATCAGGACAGCTATAGCCCCTGTGGGAGCTGGACCTATTCTGGCAGACAAAGGACAAGGGGGTGGAAGACTCCTCCCCCACTTCCTGCCTGCCCAGACACTCTAGTGGCTAGGGGTATCACTAGGAGAGGGGATGAAGAACAATAATGATAAATCTTATAATAGGTGTGAATGCTATCCAATATACATATAAGGCTCTATGTAAGTGGGAGGGTGACAGGGCGAGGGGGCAGTGGCTGGAGGGAGCGCATCCTTTTTGGAATAACAAGAGGTTCAAGGTGGCTAATAAAATAATGTTATGGGAGACTTGGGTGAAGGCTGGCATTCTATACGTGAAAACAATATAGGTACCAGATGCAAAGTGGTCCGGCTCCACGTGGGTACTCACTCGAAGGTCTCTGTTTGGTGCACCCCCCCCCCCCGCCAACACCATGAACGGGTAAGAATTATTGAACTGTGAAATCAAAGTGGTCCTGCAGCGGGTTACATTAAATCCTGTGCACATTTGAAAGTCTTCGATTGTCTGTAATTTGAAATTGGTCTAAGCCCGGCCGAGGGGGACCCTTGGTGAAAAAAAAAAAAAGACACCCGAGAAGATTGTTGTGGCAAATGTGTACCCGACTGAGGAATGCCTAAAAATTGAAGTTGGTCTGAACCCGACTAAATGTGAAAGAAGGATCAGAGCCCGGCGAAGTGGGATCAGGGTGAAGAGTAAATCGCCCGACGTGAATATTGAGAAAGGAACTTTCTTTGTTGTTTATGCTGCATCAGGTCCTCTGAGACAAGAGACTTTGCATAAAGGAGACTTGGGCACAGAAGGCCGTAATGATGGTGAAAGGAACTGTGACCTTGTGACAGAGAAGCCTAGGAGTATGCTGTGCTGTAGTGCACTGCCTTGTCCTGTGCTAAAAACATGGGGAAGGGAGGCCAACGGCCTAACATCCCGACTTATCATTTTGTGAACACCTATTTCTTTTGTGAACATTATCCCACACTATTTTGTAGCATAGCGGTAAGGATTGGCAATCGTTTTTTTAGTATATGCCCTTTTTATTTGACTAGACTCCACTAGGACTCTATTATTATTATTTGATGGCCATAGCTTGCTCCCATCTAAGATTTAGGTTTAGATAGGCGTTTTTCACACCCCTGATAAAGTTCAATAAACACCCTTTAACTGTGATCACTTGTGTCTGTCTTACTTTGATACCATGCCTTCCAGTGGTAAACGCAAATGTGCACAGTAGAAATAAGGCAAAAATAGTGAAAACAGATCTGCCAACAGCTTGTCTTTAGGCACATAATAAAGTAATCAAATATCCCAATTGTGAAAAGTTAGGATAATACAAAAGTATCCCCATTGCACTGCATTGTAAGATGCTCTTTGCAATATTACAATGTTACAAAAAGTAAAAGCCAAAAAGGGAAACTTAGTTTCCCAGTACTGATAGTCTGAATGACTGATTTTCTCCATAACAAATGAGCAACGGGCCAGGGGAATAAAGCTGAAGGCTTCACTTCCTTTAAAAAGGCAGGCCACGTTTAGAAACAAAAGTAAAATGTTTGGGGGGGCCATATAACTGTGGAGGGAAAGTTGCCGAAAGATTAATCTTTTCTAACAGCCCTAACTCCTTCTGGGTGTCGCATCTGTGCTTAGGATCCTTTCCTAAGACTTACCTTGCAAATAGGTTAGAGTGTGTACTTACCGCATTATGGTAAATACATGTTACTTTAAGGGTATAGAAGGAGGAGACTGACACAGAGGTAGCATTCTTGTTGATATAACATTTTATTAGTAATTAAAATAATGAGAAAACCTACCTTTCCCTAATTCTAAGAGAGAGGTATACCTGGCTCACCTTAAAAACTAAGGTGTCGGCCAGGATGTCTGTGTAAATCAATAGTCCACCGTCCTTTGTCAAAAAGCCTACTTCTGTCCCTTACACTGAACACTAAACTAAAGGTTGTGCCAATGTTGTTAGCCCAGGTGAATGACTCCCTTTCCCTGGACGAGTTAGCATAATTCTGGTTGCAAGTTCTTAACCAGGGGGAATGACTCCCTGATTTCAGTACTTTACAAAAAGGAAAGGATTGTTGATCCTCTAACCATCTGTTCCAAACAGTTCACTATTTCTTTATCCCAGGGGGAATGACTCCCTTCCGCTGGAACACTGGTTTTATCCTCCTGGTGAGTTTCAACCACCAGGAGAATTAGTCCCTTCTCCTGGTCTTCTTTAGCTTTGGTCTCACAGTTCACAACACCAGAGGGAATGTCTCCCTTCCACTGGTCTTTCTCAGACTTTAGATTTGTCAGACCTGGTTCACTATCCTGCCAGGTAGTGCCACGAAGATGATTACTTTGGATGTGTCTTCGTTTGTGATCAAGGGTCCTAACGCAATTATCTCTACATTTAACTACAAACATACCTGGTTCACTCTCCTGCCAGGTAATGCTACAAAGAAGATTACTTGTCAAGATTTTCTGTTAATGGGAATCCCAAACTCTTGGTTCTTCCATTCTTGCACTCTCTCTGTAGCCCCTACTAGCCGTCCTTACCACTCATGTACCTTTCTGGTCTTTGGCAGTTGTGAAAAACCTGGTGGCGTCATCAGAATTACTCCCCTACGATCCTTTGCTCAGTTGGCCAGGGAAGGGCCATTGTTTTTGATCCCAACCCTAGGAGCGGATAAGCGAGTGAAGATCACCTGAGTCGGGGGTCCTTGGGCAGTGTGAAACAGATGCCTAAGAGCAAAACATGGTATGCCCCCTTTTAAAATTGTGAGTTACCTTACCCTCCCTCAGCTTTCGTAGGATAATGTTATCCATTTCCTACCTTTTCCCCATGAAATCCGACAAAGTACTGAGAAGAGGAAGACAGCCTCTAGAGTAATGCAGATTACACATAGACAACACCACTTTAGTAATGGGAGGAAGAGGGGTCCTGAAGACTACAGAGCTGCAGGTCAGGCATGTCCCAACAATTAGTGTAATTGGAGTCCGGCAAGTCAAACAGAGAAGACCAAGGACTCACACCTGAAACCCCTTGACAGGGCCCAGGTGTGTAAAAGGTGGAGCACACAACAGAGAGTCAGCAGTTAGGAGCGCAACAGGGAGCCTGCGTGGCTGAGTCCAGCAGAGGATCCCTTTTTGTGTGGAGGCAGCCGTGTTATGACTGGAACCCAGAGCCAGGTCGCCAGCAGTGATCCCAGTAGACTTGTGGGTCCCAAGCAAGTGGGCCATAGTGTGGTAACAGGTGTGGGAACATCCAACTCAGTGAACTGAACAGAAAGGAGGAAAGAGCAGAAAGGTTAGCACAACCCCAGAGAAACCGGAGGAGAACGGGATGCTGAGACGCTGGAGGGAGAGACACTGTAGCAGAGTGCCTTTGCATGGCAAGGGAGGTGGCTCCAGGGAGCCGGAGAGCGAGGGGAAAAGGGAGCCTTGGAAGCAGACAGTCCCTTTTCTGTGACCAACAGATGCTCGCCCCCCTGACTGGAAGCAATTGTCAAGGGGTTTCTGTGGAGCAGACTGCAGCAAGGAAGCGAGAACAATGAACGCTGCTACCAGTGAGTTTCTAAGTCTGAGAGAAACTCGGTGTGCGTGTGAAATGAACTAATACAGAATAGTGGAGTGGTCGCGTGCAGACGGCACGTTTTCGAAAGCCTCCGAACATAGAAAAAGAATGAAAGAAGTGAATAAGAATCCCAAGGGGAGCCAGTGAAAAGTGAGCAAAGTGAAAAGTGAGCAAATCGCTGAATGGGCAATATTGACAAGAAGTGAAAGTTGGCAAACTGAAAGCCAACAGAGGGTTAAGAAGATGACCCTGTGACTGATGAACTTGCGAATAGTTGTTCAATTGCCAAGAAGGCAGGAAGCTTGAGAACGGGAACCCCTGAGCACCTTTGAGAATATAGTTTATCACAGTGCCTGAAGCTTGGGGAAGGGAAGGCAGGAACTCCCTTGCGAACATTGTTCTGTTCTACAGTGATTGAAGCTTGGTAAAGGGAAACCCTAAACTCTTTTATGAGCATTGATTTGTTGTGTCAGAATATTTGACGCTTGGGGAAGGGAACCCCTAAACTTCTGTGGAATATTGTTTGATGACCTGATACTTGAAGTAGAGACATTTGAAAAGCTGAAATCGAGAAAGAACTGTATCCTGAACTTTCAAAGGGGGGCTAGAGATAGCTCCAGACTTTATGGTGGACACTGTTTTAGTTAGAACATCCCTACACAACATTTACATATTAGAAGTGAGGGCAAACATAGGTTTTGACACAGACAGAATTTTGTTTTGGACTTTCGGACTTATTCATTAGTTTATTTAGTTAGGGCAATCCCCACCATAGCTATAGGGCAAGATAGGAGTTACAACACCGTGACAATTTAAATAAAGGTTTTAAAAACAATACTTCGGTTGTCTGTGTCAATCTCTTCATACCATGCTTTTCTCACACACTGTCTTTCATGTGGTCTTCCGACCTCTACTTCGGGTATCTTGTTACTTTTCTGGTTCACGCATCTGCAGTGGCAACTCTGCAGCAGTTGCTTCTTCGCGGGTTGTGCCCCTTTTCTTGCCATCTCTGCTTGCCCAATTCCCTGTTGTGCCAGCTTTCCGGCCTGTCTGCCCACGTTGGACCGGGTAGATGTGCCGGAGCCACCTTGCTCACGTCCCGGTCATCAGCATTCCCTTCTTTCCACGCCAGACGATCCACTCGCTCACCGGTCCTCATGGGAAAGTCTGACAAAAAGGTAAGTCCTTCTTCTCTTCATGTTGAATGAGCAATGACAGCTAGAATGCTTATTCGAATTCTTAGGAGGACCCTTCATTGTTCTGCACCTTCTCCTCATCTTAGTACCTGTAAAGGAGATATTCATTAAGTCATCCCTATTCTCCCTCGTCTCAGTATCTGTCAAGGAGATCTTCATAAAGTCATCTGTACTCTTCTGCGTCTCAGGTTATTCAATCTCACATAAATACATTGAAATGTGTGTTATGGGATGATAAAGTGGGCGTCACAGACTGAGAGCAGGTAAAGGAAGTGGGTAAGGGGTGTTGTACCGCGTTCTCCCTAGGTGGTTGTCCTCGTCACTAGAGAGGGAGTCTCTCCCCATGAGCTCTTGCCACAGAGAACCCAGGGGGACTATCGGGTAGCTGCCTCACCTCCCTGGTCTCAATGAATGGGGCTCCCCTTGGGGAGAAGTCACGACATCTAAAGATTTGTCACACTAAGCACCACCACAGCCCACTGCATTATTTCTGAAATGCCTTACCTGAAGAAGCTGTATTAGGTGCTTGTGCCTTTTGGGCATGTGCCCCAATATCATCTTAGGGTTGGACTAAGATAGAGGAAAACTGCAATTGTGCTTATTGTAACTATTTCTACCTATTTCATTGCATCGAAGACTCGCCTGTCGAACACTGGTAAATACTTCATATGCATCCTTATTTTCCTATTGGTAAATGCGCATATATATGTTATATACGATTTTCATTCATAATACCTGTGAATTTTATATGCTTAGTGTGTAACTAAAGGCCTAATAAATAATTTTATTTTGATATACTCCTTTCTAACTTGTATTATTATGTGTTGCTCTTTGTGGACTCATTGTAGCCCTAGACCACTCTCATACCTTGCCTGAGACTAGGCCTTGGCTGCTCACTCACCTACTTTTATTGGGTTTTGACTAATCTCTAGTATCCTCCCTGTTTACCATAAATAGGGTGGCATTCTAATCTTTTCCCACCAGGATTTATTTTGGAAATCCATCTTCACACCGGAACGTGGTAGTACTGCAGACGCATCCATCCTTTCTACTCAAGGTAGTCTCTGACTTCCATATAAATCGAGAAATCACATTGCCAGTGTTTTTTCCAGACCCACAATCCAGAGGCTGACCAAATCTTGCACACTCTAGAAGTGCAAAGGGCTTTGAGGTTCTCGAGAGGATTATGTCTTGCAGGTCTTCGGACAGGCTATTTGTCACCTTTTGGCAGAGGGTCGGGGTGCGTCTAGCAAGAAGGTGTCAGGGTTTTGGGAAGGTGGGGACAAGAACTAGACTGAGCATGAGAACACTCGGGGTAATTGTGTACAGGCAGTAGCAGTGGGGTAGAGAACAACATAAAATGTCTCCAATCTTCCTTAACCGTTTATTCCAGAGATCTGAAGTTCTCGGCTCACAAGATGGAGGATTGTGCTGTAACCCAGGGCAAGACAGTGTTTTGCCACATTAACATTCTACAATAGAATGTTTAGGACAGGTTGGAGGTGAACTCCTTTTCCAACTGCCTTTCATCAGATGTCAAGTGAGGAAGTCCGGTTTTGTGTCCGCTCCGTTGAGGCATACTTTTAAGAAGAGTTTTGGACAAGAGTTATGAAGAATCAGGAAGAGCAGCTGCAGCAACAATTTACTGGTGGGAGCACATAATTGGCAACGGCTGACATATTCTAATTCAATAAGTTGCTATTAACTGTGAATACGAAGTGAAGAATGTTAGAGGTATCTTTTTATGAACAGAGCAAGGCAGTGTGAAATTACGATTGTAATTACATTCAGTTACTGCATCACGCGAACTCACACACAGCAAAGAATGGTGTTACTCGGACGTTCTTGGCTATTGCATTAAACGTGAAGCCGGCAAATTTATAATTTCATAAAACGAAACCAAATGAATACTGTAGAGACTCGCGCTCGTCACTAGATGGCGTTTGGTAGACACTCCAAGCAGGTTTGAAAGATAATTAAAACGAAAACACTTACCTGATCTTCAGACCAAAGCGAGATTACCGCCCAGTTAATAAACTCCACATCCATTCTACTTTGAAGTCTTCTTTAGCTTGTTGCTCTGAGTTAGACTCCGGCGGCCTTTTGTTTGGCATTAGGGTTGTTGTAGTCTTTAGTTCTATTTCCTGTAGTTCAAGAAAAGAAGATGACAAAAGAAAGCATTTAAATTGTGATAGACTTTTAAAATACTTTTTTGAAAAACTGTATAATTTTGGTATTACAGGATTATAAAGACTTTCAATTTTAAAAGAAGGGCAAGGGGGTGCGTCTAGTAAGAAGGTGGCTAAGACAATTATTGCAATATTAATAGTTTCTTGCATGTACCATGCCTACGAAATCCAGGGCAGGTCATCCCCTCAGGGTCTGCATGCCCATTTAGCTAGAGCAAAGAGTACTGCAGTTGCCTCCCAGCACCATGTACCTTGGCAGGCCATATGCAAGTCAGCCACTTGGGCCTCTTCTTTGTCACCGTTTCGTAAATATTAGGCACTGGACCCTAGCTCCAGGGCTGATGCTCAATTCGGATAGGCAGTCCTTAGGAATCTTTTTGCAACAATTTGAATCCGCCCTACCTGGGTGAGAGTACTGTTTATACTCTCCCATAAATATGCAGGAGAGGGTATGGGACATGGGAGTAAGGAAAAGATGCTTTTTCCGCCATACGCCCACCGTCCATCCCCATAAACTAGTTAGATTGGTCCTTTCTGTGGACCTGTGGACTGAGTGGAAGGAGTGTGAGAGGTGGGGTTATGGGCGTGGTTACATTTCACGCAAATGCCCCCCCCCCTCTGCATTCTCTAAATTCCTGAAGGGCAAGCATGCTTGGGCTTGCTATGGCTCTGTCCTCGCGGTGCAAGAATTCCCATAAGTGTGGAGGAAAGGGGACATTGGACTAGGAGTACAGTAGTCACTACAGTGAGTGACATTTCCTTTTTAATCAATGTACATTGTAAATCTCTAGCCATTTGCATGCCATCCTTCCTTCATCTTTCATAAGTAATAGTTAAACAAAATTGAATTAGATATGTTTAATTCCTTTTTTTTGGCCCTTTCGACTTTAATGTGACCCATCATAAAACTATGACCAGAAAAATAGAAACCACCACTGAGATCTGTGTCTAAGCTTATTGTGTGCTCAAAAAGAGAAAGGTGGAGAAAAAATACCACTAAGTGATTTTACTCGAGAGGCATAGACGATTGTTTGCCCGTTTACCATCTTTTATAGAAATGGATGGGAGCACTTAAATATTTTGTGCACGTTTACAATGTTTTCTTGTTGATTGGTAATCCTTTGCTTTTCCCTGAAAGTGTGTGTGGTTCATACAATTTCAGCAAATCATTTCTCAGTTTAATGCTTCCTTTTTCTACCACCCACACCCTTGCCGCCTGTCCTTTTTGGGTTGTGTTAGGGAGATTTTTGCTGTGAAGTCAGTCTTCGGGTAACCTGACTTAGGTTCCAGTGATTGTCCCAAGCTCACCTGGCTCTCTAAGTGGGAAGCATGAGGCAATCACTGGTACTATTTGCAAGGAGGTGTGGAGTGATTCACAGGTACAGAACACAGTTTTCACAAATACCAAATGAGAGAATGTCCACAAACTTTTTAAATAAAAAGGTATTCTTTATAGAAGTAAGGCCAAGCGATAAAGCACCACTCCAACAGGCAAGTAAATGTCATAAAATGAATACAACTTTGTTGAGGTTAAGTAGAAATAGTTTTAAAGTGTTCAATAAAGAGTCTTTCCTAGAAAGGAAAATGTCAGACTATGTACGGTGTGTGGAATAAATCTTGGCCTTGTAGTAAAACAGATATCTAGTTACGGGAGCAGGCAGTTTCTTTTTTGTTTATATAAAGGGATAGAGGAACTCAAAATGTCTCAGAAATCTGTGTCGGTCCAAACAGGTCTGATTGGCTGGCCACCAAAACTTTTGTTTAGGTTACTAAACAGGGGGACCTAATTCATCTCTGGCCTGGATTTATTGACTGCGTGATGGGCTGAAAGTTCTGTGCTGGTTTCCTTCTCTTGGCCGTTAAACAGGCCTAGTTGTGCACCTTTGGGCAGGAAGCTGCTGCCGTCCATAAGGGTGTTCGGACTCCAATTCCCCTGCCTTTTGTTGTTCATTTGAACCATCCTGGGTCACATCCATTGTTTCTTTGTGGGACCATGTTTTGCTGGCTTGCTGCCCTCTCTTGCCCTTTGAGTCACCGGAATCTACGTGGTTGGCTTCCTATGCCTTCCTTGAGCTATCCTTGCAGCTGGAATCACTTCTGGCAAGGTAATTTGTTCTTCTTTCCTCTATCTTGGCCGTTGTTCGTCTGGGGTTCAAGTCCCTGGCTGTTTTGACACTGTAACTAGCAACTGGAAAAGATGCCTTCAATTCACTAGATTGTTTTGGGTCTTCTTAACCGACTTTTCTGGAACCATCACTGTGAGTACCTACCTCTGAGTCTTGGGTTGGTGTTTTTTCTTGCCATACTTAGACTCAGTGTTCTAGACTTATTGCAGGTGGGTCTTATTTCCCAATTGACTTCAATTTGGGGCTTACCCTGTTGTACTGTATCTTCCCCTGGGACTGCTGTTTTAGAGCTATTACTGCAGTTCTTCTTTAGGATCTATTCAGCTGTCCCGTGGCTACTGCTGCCATATCTGCACCTGTGATGAACTTGGATTTACCTGGCTTTTCACTATAACTGCGGGTTGGCATACAGACTGTGCCCCGTTGTTTCCTATGGAGCACTTTCTGCAAAACCAAATGTCTACAAATTACATATTCAGGTACATCCCTGAACAGTGACCTTTTTCTGCACCCATTTTCAGGGTCCCTGGAGTATTACAGGTTTCCCTTCTTGCAGGGTAATATGGCCTTATCGGCATGGGCTAGCCTAAATGGTATCCTGAACGTTGGCAGTTCTCCTGGCTCTGTTCGACAATGTGTACCTGTTTGTTCCATCTCTAGGAGCTATACAAGTGCTTTGTGCATGTGTGGTATGCATATTACATTTGCATTGGAGAATAGGGAGAAACCTGTGACTGACTTGTGCGCATGTACACATTCAATGTGATGGTATTACTGTATATGTATTCTCTCCAACGCCTCGCTTGGGGTGGTCTGCCGAAATTAATTGTGTTCAAATAATGTGCAGATTGCCTTAATAAATGGTTATATTTCTATAAATACATGGTACATATTGTTTGCTCTTCGGATTGAAAGCTTTTTAATTAATTATGAAATTCAAGATTTTTCTGAAATCCGTTTATTCTATATTCTAAATCTGTTCTTCCTTTATTTTCAGATTAACGGCCTTCGATTTCCTATTTCTTATATGGATGCATTGAAACAAATTTGGAGCAATGAAATTGTGTCTGTTAAAGATTTAAAACTTGCTACAGACTCTGATAAAGAAAACCTAGTGTTATCCCTCTGGACCGAGAGTCTAATTAGAGTAATCTAGCTCCTCAAAGATTTGCGATTTGTCTGAAAAAAGTCCCTTGTTATGCAATATTATATTGGTAAACATTAAAAAGTAATTAATATTCTAGCACCTACTTTGCATTATTTCTTAGTATAACCTGAAACATTTATATTTACTCACCGTCTCCTTCCATTGGGTGCTTTCCTCCAACAGATTACCTGTATATGGCACATACTGGAAAATAACCTTTTCAACAACTGCATGGGTGCATACTGTGACTGTATCTGTTCTGCATGATGCCATAGATGGCAACGAGGCTGGTTATGAGGTCGGAGGTTCCCATATGCAGTCAACCCATCTCCCATTACCTCAGTTATTTTTTCATATGTTCAGACGCTCCTTCAGAACGCCACCTCAGAATTGTTTTCTGTGCCATTTTTCTCCCTAATATGGGAGTGTACAACATGTGCCTCGCCAGATGTTTGAGACTAAGATTCCTTTGATCTCTCGCCATTGACTATGCTGGCTAAGGCTAATGGTAATTGTTGTCCAAAACCTCTGTAGAGCTCAAAGTTGCAGACCCTTGAACTAAAGCATAGGGCTTCACGCATTGCAAAGATTGTGGGAAGCCTTTGTCTGGTCCATTCCAACACACTCTGGGGTTCGATCACGACACAGAGAAATGCGCCTGCTGCCATTCAAGGTACCCCAAGCCAGTGAGAGTGGTCAGGGTTTTGACTGTCCTCAACAAGGCTGTAAAAATCAACAGCTGAGCTCCTACTACACATCGGGACCCAGAGAAATTTGTGTCAGTCCAAACAGGTCTAGAAGAAAGACTGGAATAGGTATTTCTACAGGAGCACTTCATCATCAAAGCACAGGTCCTCCTCCCACACCACCAGCTTGCCATGTTCTGGAGTCTGCACCTAATTTGGGCCCAGCAAAAAAGTTACTGTTACCAAATGCCTCATCCACCACTGAGCAGAGGACGTTTTTTGGCAGTTGAACTCTCTGCTTTGGCTCTGGCAAGAGGCCCGCTGCGCTAACTCAGCCAGTGGCATTTCTTCCTCTTGCAACTGCATCCCTGAGAGTTCAGACCACGGATCTGGAATTGGTCTTGCTGGACTGGCACAGATTATGCTGGTGCCAAGTATTCAGGCACCGGTCTGCATCATCACCTACTCTGAAACTGGTGGCCTAAAGATTATCTCTACCTATAGGTGCCAATGTCTTGCACACTTTTATATGATTTCCAATGAGGGGTTTGACCCTTTTCACTTTGGGCTTCCTATAGGGGTAGATTAATCCCTGCTATTTGTCTTTGCTAAAAGGGAAGTTACATCTTGAGATGGCACCTTTTGTCTCCTGGGTCCCCTCCTAGACTCGCTCCCTTAATCTCCTAATTTGAAAACATGGATTGTCAATTCTCAGCCACCACTTAGCAGGGTTCGAAACTCAGATTCAATGAGCAGGAGCTAAAACCAGCTTCTGGGTGTCAAACATCACTAAGGAGGCAAGAGCTACCGCTGGGGAACCAGGAGCGAGTAGCCAGCATGCAAAAAATCTAAATTCCACATGACATGCACACGTTAACTTTTTACACGTTTGATTCATTGTGTTGAAATGTGTACTAGAGGTTCCATGTCTTAAAATCGCGTAAAAAATGGCAGCGATTACAAAATATCGCGGCACAAATGCTGTGGTTTTTTGCGCCACAATCATGTAACCCCTGCTCCCCTTAAATGGTATAATGGGGTTCACCTTTACCGGGTCAAACCATGTCATTTTTGCCGCAATTATTTTTTACCGGTGACATTTTTGCCACGATTTTATTACCTGATACCGTACTAGATGTGTCCAAGTCTAGCATTGTCAAATACCCAAAGTTAATGTCACACATACATGTTTGTAAGGCCCTAGTTGCCTGGGCAGCCAAACATAACTCCTGGTAGATGCTGCTTTCAAGCTAACAAGGCTCTCCTAGGCTACAAGCAATAGCACCCAGCTCCCTTCAATTTCGAAACCTGCATAGGCATTTCTTAAAATCCTTCACGTTCTACACCAGTGTGAATTGAAAATTCCCATGTATAGGCCAAAGTGGTCCAGAGAAAGAGAATAGGTATTTTTTGACTGTCCCATATCAACGTAGTAGTTTTCACTGCTGGATTTCACATGGTCTGTCTCCTTTGTATGCACACAACAGATGGCACAGTACACAGCCCACTATCACATCCTCCAAAACCATCTACAGTTTAGTGCATTGAAAGTTCAGCCATTTGATTAAAATGTGTAGATAAATTGCTTGAAAATGTTATGATCGTCGGGCATGAGAAATTTAATCCTTCTGGCCACCCTCTATTGGGCTAACAGATATCTGGTAGCAACTACAATTGTTAAGGTCTGGAGCATGTATTAAAGTCTTGGAAGACTGATGCTATCCTCCCCAACCAAGAGATTCTGAGCAACTGTTAAGAACCCAAGTCTTCCCTAATTGTGGCAGCAGTTGTCGATAGTTTGCAGCATGTATGCCAGATATATTACTAGTTCAGTTAACACGTAATTACTTTAAAGTGGTTGACGAAAACCTGAGAGGAGACCTTGCCTTGACTGCAAGAAGCTTGTTTAAGGGCATAGAGCAATTCAGCTGCTTTGATTTGTCATGCAATTTCACATGATTGCTCAAAGGGCGGTAAATCAATTTGTTTTGATTTTTGGCAGCACAATCAGAAGCATATCCTCAGCAAATAAGAGGTCTTTACACTTTGGCAGGGAATTCTTTGTTGTCTCAAATGACTTGCGCAAAGGGCTCGGTATTAAAATGAACAATAGTGGGGAATTGTTAGAAAATATTTTTTTTTGCTACTTTCCCACACATTCTTATAGGGAAAATGACCAGTCCTTAATACTGTCAGTACTAAGATATTTTGACTCTTTTGGAATACTTGAAGTTTTACAATTGCACACATCACCTTACAGTGAAGTGCAGGTAGGATACTGGTATTACCCAAATTGACCTTTTACAATTGACCTATTGCACAATTTACCTAAGTATAGTGGTCCTAACTGACCTTCTGCACAATTGACCTTTATATTATTTGAGTTATTTTATATATGTATTGGGTTGGTTTTGTATTATAAATAATATGAGGGGATTGGGTGGAGGGTTGTTTTTTTTTTTTTTGATTGAGTGGGGGGTTGCGGGGGGTTTCGTCCCGCATATATGTCCTAAATGACCTTCTAAATTAGGTCAATTCTCCCGAGGTCAATTCTCCCGAGGTCAATTGTGAAAAGGTCAATTAGTATACAACCAGGATACTTTGTATTCTTATAACTTTTTACCTAATAGCTTTTTAGTTACTTTGACAAAGTGCCTAAAACAAACTGGTGGCAGCTGTGCGTTTTTACATTTTTTATCGTGGATTTTTGCATTTACCGTGAATGGCTTTTAAAGGTGGCTAGCGCCCTAAATTGGCAGTGCCACAAGATTTTTGCTGTCTTGTCCTTTGGCCTTCTTCATGCCTTCCTAGGTCAGGAGATGCCATATATGGATGGCATTATTTGAAATCCACAAAAATCACATTTAAACTACTAAATTGTTATATTTTTGCAAAGTCCTGTTGCGTCTTCAAAGTTCCTTAATAAAATATTCTTTTGAAACAAATGGTTATCCTTTGTCCTACACTGGCCCATTTTTTTTTCAGCTACCACCAACTGTCACTTCCCCCAGAGGGAGGAAGGGGTTTCCCCAGCTTGATTGAAGGTGTATTGCCACTTCTCCACTTCGCACATCCATGTCCTGGATCTTCCATTGTAGAGGGCTCAGCCCAGACCATATTCTTTCCAACCTAGTAATTGTCACTGGGGTGTTAGTATCTACTGAGAGGGCCCCTTTTGTTTTGATCATCCTCTCAGCAGAAACCTGTCTTGGGCCGATTGCTCCCCCTGTGCAGCCCCTGAAGTTTAATTTGCTTGTATTTATTTTTTTTCTGAATTGGGAGAAAACCTGCTGAATAGAACCCTTTCATACATTGTATTTTCATAGTACAATCCCCTTTCATATTGCTAGGCAAGAAGATGTTTTTGTTCAACCTAGTTCTCTGAAACAAGCATTTCTCTCCTTTAGTTTGCAAAGCCCATTTTTACACATGTGGTGATTTGGTTTGACAGAGCCTGTCATTCAGGGGTCATGCTTGGTTTTGCTGAAGCACAATGGGGATATGAATGGGCATGGCAGGGCCTTATTACTAACAGTAGTTTGAGGAAGAACAGATAAAAATAGCATCAGAGCAGCATACTTTTAAGGTAAAATACCCCCATTTCAATGGGGACTTTGGGCTGTCAGCAAAACAGCGCTGCTTTTTCACTCTTATTTCTTTTGCATATGTAAGAACACACTGGCAAGCTCCCTCAGTGTGCCCCCTTGTCCCATCCTGCCCACGTGTGCTTGGCAAGATGGTGCAGCCATCCTTTTGTTGCTGCAAAACGCAGTTTTGAGGCCATGTTGCTCACAGAAGCCAGCGCAGCCATTTTGCTGGTGGCTGTAGATATGCAGCTTGGTGATGTCGGGAAGTACTGCTGAGTGGGTAAATATATCCCACAAATTCCCCCCTCCTAACCGATTCTTCTGAGATCCCGAGTCGGGGGAGAGTTGGGCAACGTGGGATTCATCGGGCGGGCCACACAGGGTTTATCAGGTACGAGTCCTTCCATCAGAGAGCGGTATGCAACGATCCTCTCGCTGTCTCTCGTTGGAACGTGGGACGACACCCACACCTTTCTCTTGGATCTTCCTTTACGGTGTTTTACCGACATCCCCGGATTTCCTTTGATTTCTCCTTTCAAGGTACCTGGGGAGGTCCTCCTTGGTAGTGAAGCGGCACCCAGTGCGAATCTATTAAATAAAAGAACTGGTTACTTCATTTTCCCACTAACTGCCTTCCAATAGGGTTGACAGCAGTGGGACACGCATGCACTCAATAATGACAATTGACAATGAAGAAAAATACTCCCTGTTACATAATTATACCTATATCTAAACAGTTCTCTTCTGGTTCTTCTTTTTCTTGTTCCTATGTGTTAGATGTCTAGTCTATTTGATTTTATCTTGGCTCCTTAAGCTGCAAAGTGTGCCCAGGGTGACAACTTTTTAACAAATTAATATGGACCCATTTCTCTTCTGTCAGTTCTCCTTTGTGGATGCGGATTCTGTAGGCAACAGGTGAAATGTTATCTACAATTTCAAAAGGACCCCACCAGTTTGGCAAAAATGTACGCTCTTTGGTCTGGTTCCTTTGGAAATTGTACAAGTAGACCCTGTCTCCGACTTGGTATTCCTTTTTGGTTGTTTTTAAATCATATTGAGTCTTCATACCCTCTGCAGATTTTTCTAGATTCCACTGAGCGTACACAAAAGCATGTTGGAGGTGTTTTCTTAGATTCTCAACATACTCATGAGTTGTGGAGGCATTTATCAGTGTCTGCTTGAGCAGATGCTGAGGTAGCACCATCCTTCGTCCAGTCATCAGCTCAAATGGAGACATCTTAGTTGGTGAAGAAGGTGTAGATCTGATGGCCATCAGGACAAGCAGTAATTGAATGCCCCAACTTGGCCCAGAGTCTGCCACAAACTTTTTTAGAATGCACAAAATGGTTTTATTGTACCTCTCAACACCACCACTAGAGGGTAGGCGGTATGCAATGTGAAGTTTCCTTTTTACCCCAACTATCTCCCGCATCTTTGTCATCACTTCGCTGGTGAAGTGACTACCTCAGTGACTCAATCCTTTGGGGTAGGCCAAAACGCGAGAAGATGTGGTTGATCATCAGGGCAGCCGCTGTTTCTGCCTTGCAATGTGGGGCCGGGGGACATTCTACCAATTTGGTAAACAAGCATGTTACGGTTAACATGTACTTGTTCCCCCTAGAGGAGCGAATTATGGGCTTGATGAAATCTACTTGTAAATCTAACCAAGGCAGTTTCATCCCCTTCTTCTGGAGGGGAGCTTGGTGTGTGAGTGAAGTTGGCTGAAATTGTGCGCACACAAGACACCCCTTCAAGTATTGGTCGAGGTTCTGCCCCATGTGCGGCCAGTATGCAACCTCACGCAAGATTTCCAAAGTAGTGTGAAAACCCCGATGACCAGCTGTGGCCACATCATGGCTTTGGAATGATGAGGTCCTCTTTCCCAATGTAATCGGTATCCATCAGGGGAAAGTTCTCAGGATCCTCAATGTGTTGATAAAATTTACCAATAATTGGAACCCCTTTTTGTGCTCTCATTAAATCAGCATCCGCGGTCTCCTTACTCCACTCGGCAGTTGAGAGTTCATTGTGAGCATTTGTCTGGGACCTAGTGATAGAAGTGACCTGGATTTCCCCCAACAGGGATTCGGTCTGAAGGAGATCCCCCTGGATGGCTCTGGTTTTGACCAACTGATCAGCTAGGCCGTTTCCAGGTTTGTCTGGCCCCTCTATCCTGGAATTAGCCTTTATCTTCTTCCAATAGATGGTCATCCCACTAGAGGTGACCAGAAAATCAATATTATGGATCAGCTTGCCATGTTTGAGATGTTTGTTATTAGCACAGCATGCCTCTGGTTTTCCAATTAACCAGGTGCTCCACGAACCCGTTCCGGACATAATCTGAATCAGTGATTATGACCAGTTTGTGGAGTTGGAGTTGGTGTTGGACGGCAGCGAGGATGGCCTGATGAACTGCCATCAACTCTGCCACCTGACTACTATAGGGTCCGATTTAGTACCCAGTAGAGGGTTGCGGGGAATCATTCACCCAGGTATTCCCAACGCCGGCCACCAGTTCCTTTTCCCCGCTGTTGTCAACATGGTAGGAGCACCCGTCCACATAAACTGTGGGCATTCCCTCACTCTGGTCTTCTTCATAGACATTGTGCGGGCAATTCAGGTACGCCTCCATGTTGTCCTGGGTTTTAAGACTTTCGTTCTCAAGACAGTTTTCTCTGGCACAATCATGCAAGTCAGCCAGACCTTGCGCTAGGGCACTCTTCTTGTTCTGGCCATATCTGACATCCACAGGAAAGCCTTGCATTGACAGAATCCAGGAAGTAATTCTGGAATTACTCACATTTCCGTCCCAGATTCTGTCCCTTTGAAGGTATTGCAAAGGTGTCACGACTCAGTGTTGCCCCAAGACAACACTAGGGGTCATGGCATGACATCGGGAATATGGCCAGGGTATAAGCCCCTTTAAGAATGGAAAAGGGCCCACCTGGACCCTCTAATGAAATGCTCAAGTGTTTCAGCACTACACTCTTGGTGATCCAACATGGCAGGTAGAGAGTTGCATAAACTCCTTCATGCGGTCCAGTGTTCAGGGTGTGACTGCATTCTTGGGCGGGCCGTCTATATAAGCCACACCCTTCCAGCAATCGGTGCTTGGTGCTTTCTAAGCAGCAGCACATGCTCACTGCTGCTCGGCATCCAAGATCCAGCAACCCGGACCAGCTTACCTTGATCGGGAAGGCCTGCTGCAATGACCATCATCTCTTCACCAACCCAGCCAGCTTACCTTGATCAGGAACGTCAGCTGCAATGACCGTCATCTCTGCATCTACCTGGACCAGCTTACCTTCATCAGGATCACTGCCGCACATCTTCACAATCCGGATCAACTTACCAGTGTTGCCCGATACAGCAGCCGCTCCATTTTGCACACACTGACCTGTCTGCATCCTCGCTTATCTGCGATCCGGTCCGTAATACAGCTCCGCACCTGGTGCCTGAAAGACAAAAGAACAAGGTTAGTGAACATGGAAAATACTCGCTAACGCTCGTAACGAAAAGCTATACTTAACACGTATTGAAGTCCCGATCCCACCAAGTGCTTCACACATGTTGGTACCGCAGCAACAGCAGTCATACGTGTCGGTACCGCAGCAACCACTGTCAAAGGAAACGAGAAAGACATTAGTACAATAAAGACTGGCAGAGGAAAGACTCATAAAACACAACACGTGAGAGGAATGTGGAAGTGAGAAACACAATACAAGAAAGACTTTACAAGATCAAAAAACTAATACCTGAGAGGAGTCACAGGAGGTCTGGGCACCTTACACCGCACAAAGCTCCAGTGACGTAAGTGGACAAACAGCGCCCCTGCTGAATTAAGCAGGATGGAGAGCTCGCCTTCACTATAAAGAAGGTAAGAGTTTTCCGAGCAGTAAAGTCACGTACAAGGGCACAAGGGAGGCAGTCCCAAGGCTACAACAGTGGTTTGGAATGATCGGGAACCCTCTCAATGCAGGTACACCTTCGTCTGCTAGGGGAACCATAGTAGCAGGGAATTCCAGACGCCTCAGCAGAAGGTGACCCTCCTGACGGATCAGCGCCCCTGCGGAAACAAGGTGAGTGTTACGAAAGGCTGGTGTGGAGTCTCCACTATGTGTTCACCCTGGATGAAAGGGCTGTAATTCTTCAAAGCCCACACCATTGCCAGGTGTGCCTTCTCACAGTCGTTGAATTTTTCCTCCACAGAAGATAGTCTTACTTGCATAGGCGATGACTTTATTGACCTGGTCATGCTTTTGATATAATACTGCTCTCAAGCATGTATTCGAGACCCCTGTCTCCAAGAAGAACGCCTTGTTTTTGACAGGGTGAGCTAGACAAGGCGTCTGTGAGAGGCTTCTTTTGAGTTGCTTTACTGCCTCGGCTTGTTCTGGACCCCACTCTCACTTGACCCCCCCTTCAACAGATAGATCAGGGGTCTCGTGATCTCTGCGTAATCATCAATTAACTTCCTACTGTAATTAGTCAGTCCAAGGAGGCTTCATAGCTCCCGCAGAGTTGTGAGGTCTTTAAGTTTTAGGAGTGCTTCCACTTTCTTCTCCTGGGGAGAGAGACCCTCAGGAGTTATCTCATGTCCCAAGAAGTTGACACGGGTCCTGCACCACTGCACCTTTTCGAAGGATAGTTTTGCTCCGGCAACCCACAACTGTGTCAGAACATAGTGGATTTCTGCTATGTGTTCCTCCACAGTTGAGCTTTTTATCAGGACATCATCCACATAGGCCAGGTTACCCCTTTCACCCAAGTCGGGCATGGCCTTATGTAGGAAGATGTTGAATTTGTTGCCGGAGTTGATTTACCCGAAGGGAGTCCTGGTCCAGGTTTCCTGCTGCCCCCGAAGGTAAAGGCCAGCTTGTATTGGTCCTCCCCACTGACAGGCACAGTCCAGTACCCATTGGTCAGGTCCATGGCAGTGTATACCTTTGAACCCGGATCTGGGCCAGCCCCCTGGTCATGGGGAGAGGTCATGGGGACATGTGGACCCGTTTATTCAGCCCCCTTAGGTCATCACAGAGTCTCCACTGGCCGTTTGGTTTTAACATCCCCAGCACCAGATTATTAAAGGTGCTGTGGACTGGAGGAATTATCCCATGGGACTCAAGGTTTTTGATTATTTCCATCAGGGACTCCATGGATGCGAGAGGCAAGCGGTATTGCTTCACAAACACTGGAGTCATTCCAGGGTCTGTGGGAATTGTAGTGTGGATTTCGGTGCGACCACAGTCATACGAATCCACCGCAAAGAGATCTTGAAAATCTAAGAATACCTGTTTCAACTTTAGCTTTTGCTCCGGTGTCTCATGGGCATCAGCTAGGTTGACTCGCTCTTCAACCATTTGCCTAAAGCCTGGAAAGACTTCCGGTTTTGCTATCTCAGCTGCCTCCTCCAGCTGGGTGGAGAGGTCCCTGGTTAGAGTATTGACCTAGACAGAGAGTTTCAGGTAGGAGAGGCTGTCATTGTGGACCTGGAAGATCACCTCATCCTGTCTGATGTCACAGATCACCTCTTCCTCACCGAAAGGGCAGGAAGAGTACACCAGGAAATTCCCCCCTTGCCGGGTGAAGAGCCTGTCTGGTGGTAAATCATTGTCACTGTCAAAACAGTCATTGGGGATTGGTCCTATCAGTTCTTTTCCTAGATCCATTGAAAAATGTCAGTCATCAACCGCCATTCCAATAATGGTGCCTGCGCCCAGAGTGATACTCCTAGGGTCGCTGTTATCCATCAATATTGGAATGGTGTTGTGTTCTACATTGACTAATGGGGTTGGGTTTAACTCCAACCCCTGCTGTTGGAGATGGGCGTTGAGGTGTATATATGCATCAGGATTTTGCAGTTTCTGTCCTCTTTTAATTTTCAATTCAAATGGGAATAGTCGGGTCCGTCCTGGGATGGTGACCTCTCTAATTGGAACTTCAACTGCATACGGCAGAAATTGGGTGTTAGGGAGAATTCTCTGTTTAGGCTGAATTTCCTAACCTAGTGAGTCCCCCAGCAGCTTTGCTGGATTTTTGGGGTTTATTTATTTTCTCCTGCCAAGAGTGAGACTCTTTTACCCTCACTCTTGGACATGATTTGAGTGTGTTCCTTTGACTCTAGATGTGTTTAATGGGCTATGGGGTCTTTTACTCCATAGGGCTTCATGTGTTTTTGTGATGTGTGTTACACAGCACCCTCAGTGCAGTAACACAGGGGTGTCATAGTGACTCCCCAGTATAGACTCCATACCCTGGGACTGACTACTGTCTCCCAGAGTCTGTAAAGTCACCATTGACTTTACTAGTCTTAAATTCTGAACAGAACCAGTACAAACCATCATATTGTGGACGTACTGGCTGGGGCAATTCGATTGCCCTGGGGTCTGTTAGTCGAGGGGGCACGTCTCCGTCCCCCCTGATCGAGTTTTGGCTGGTGGCAGTGGATACTACTTTTTATATTCAACCGCAAATATTTCTCTATGGGATTTTCCCATTGTTCGAGGCTACTATCTTTATTTATTTAATTACGATGGCCTCGAACATACCGCCGGTTTATTTAATTAATATTAATTCTCCGGTTGGTGTTTTTTTGTCAAAAGTCGGTTCTAAAATGGCGTTTGTGTTCTCTTCTGTGACTCCAACCCAAGTCGAGCCTTTTTGGCGGGCTTCTCCACCGAAGCCCTCCAAAGTGGTGCCACTCTGTCTGGGGTACTTAGGAGGGCTGCAGGGGGATTTAGGCACCCTGGACTGAGTTGCCTAGGCAACTCAAGTCGCACTCCGTCCTGATTGGCCCAAGTGGTGAGCCAGCCAGCTCACCACTTACCATGTTTGAGTGACAGCTAGGCTGAATGAATGGGGGTTTTCTGCATAAAAGCAGGGCTTTGGGGACTGGAACTTCAGAGGTCGCCACAGGACCTAAGAATCCGACGAGGGAGAAGCTGAGCCGACCTGCCATGACGACACCACCGGTGGAGCCCTGCTGGACCGTCTCACCACTTTTCCCGACGACAGAGGAGATCTCCCGCCGGAGAGTCGTCTTCCTTTGACTGGTGGGGATAACCAATTTCACCGTCTTTTCGCCTTCCCGACGTATCTCGTGGCCGCCTTGCCCGTGCCAAGCACCCCAGCAACCGGGATACCACGTTTTACCACGACCGCGAATTAAAGGGTAATACCTTTAACCGGAAAACTCTGCGGCTGGTTTCTTCCCTGGCAGTGCAACGACCTTCATCTTTCCTCCAAGTCGAGATCTTCTCTTCCCCTGGACGACGACAAGACTTGCACCCCCTGCCAGGAACAACTGCCACCACTGGAGGATCCTTCCCACTTAAGGTACCGTGTCCCGCCCGGACTTCCCTTGCCACCGACTGTATGGGGTAGATTTAGCCCCCGGCTCTCGAACCTGGGTTAGCCTGGGACACCCTGGCTAAACTTTTCTGAGCGCCTCAAATCTTTTCGAACTCTCTGCAAGACTTTCTAAGCCTAGGGTAACTGTGTGATCTTGGGCGCATTTGTGCTCTGCTCTCTCTAAGAGTGGGCCCAGCCTATGGACTTTGGCTCACAAGTGATTTTTGCTCTTCTGCCTTGCTAATAGTGTTCCTAAAGCTTAGAGTGGTGTACCTTCCCATATTCTGTCTTTTTCCCTCCCTTCTTCATGAACTTGTTGGAGTGCCATCTATAGTTAAGCACTCACCTCTGTATGAAAATAAGTGTTGTTAACTAAGACTTATCTGATCAGGAACAAGGGTTGTATATATTATAATAGTAACTGTTTAGAGTATTTTACGATAAGAGTGCTGGGGTGTTTCAAACAGTGTGTTTTTAAATAAATAATTATATACTTTGATACCCAAGCTTTGGTCAGTGTTTGCTTGTATTGTTGTATCTGAGTGCCTATTGTGTATACTTTGCATACTGCCTAACTATTCTTGAGGGAAGTCTGACTGCTCAGCCACAGCTACCAGGTAAATCTGGGTGGTACAGACTGCTACCAAGTGGGTTTACTGCTAACACCTGTAGTCCTAAATCTTTTGCAGTGTTCCCAAAGGGAGCTGCACAGGTTTCTGCCTAACATTGGGCTTACCTAAATGCTTTTTCTGAATCATCAAAGCCCATGGGATTGCCCCCTAGTCGGGACCAGGCGTTGTAATTGATCAGGTCCAAATGAATGGCAAAACGATTGAGAATGTCACTGCCTAAATAGAATGCAGCAGGGACATCTCGCACGACCCAACAATTGTGTTCTATGCTGTTGTTACCTATGGAAATTTTGAGCATACACCTGCTAGGCAGGAGATGTTTGGAATTGGGTGTTATCAGTCCCATTTCCCACTTATCGATCAATTTAAATGTGGGAATGGCTGGATCTTTTGGGAGCTGCCTGAACGTGGCTTCGTTGCTGAAGCTCTTAACATTGTTTGCGCACACTCGGGCGAAAACAGACTCCTTTCCCTCATTTAACTGAATAGGGATGAACAACTGTTCTCTGATTTTCTGAATATAAGCTAAACTTTGAGCTGGTTTCTCATCACTTTTGACTATAGAATTGGGGTTTTCAGATTGTGAATCAGTATACAATTTCAAAGTATTTCCTTCCAGTGTGAAACTGGAAGGAAGGTTGATTTTCAGGAATGGAAAAGAGTTCCCATCACCAGTTTGTTGTCCTGGAGCAATTACTGTCACGTCAGGTATTTGATTGTTCTGAAAATGAAACTCAATATGATCAGGTGTTTGTTCAACCATGTGACATGTGCCATTTAAACTAACATGGTTGACACTCTGCTTTAATTTATTGGCCTGTTAGTCACAGTCTATTAGGGGGCACAACCCTCGCAGGATGTCATTCCCTAGTAGACAGGCTGTGCCCTCTGGAGTCATGACTGTGACCGGGTGTTTCACTTTGTGTTTCCTAATTTTTATTTCTAAATCCGCTCTCCAGGAATTTAATTCCTGTTGAAGTTTTGGAGTTGTCCAGGAAGAGGGGTGAGAGCGATCTGGCATCTCTCCCCCCTTTCTTGAATTTAGCTGATCAAAGGCCCTTTTTGACAGAAGAGTGTCTTGGTATCCAGTGTTCACCAGCACTGCAAATGTACATTGCCCTTGCACTTGGACCGGGGCATAAAATCTACCCTCTTTCTCCTCCAATGGGCAATGGTAATGTGCATTCCGGGCAAGCTGGGTGGTCAATTTCTTTATTTTAGACTCCGACACAGGGGTAGTTTGGGCATAATCCTGTGTTGGAGTTTGGGAATCTGAAAGAAAAATTTGACATTCTGATATTCGGGGAGTTTTGGGCTCCCCTTTTTCTGATTCTGGGCTGCCATCCCTGCCCCTTTTTGGAGGCAGTCACCAAAATTGATTCAGGAAGTTTGGGAATCCTCTTTTAATGCTCAATTCCCTTGCTGCTCATTCTGGGGTTCGAGGATGGGCGATTCTGAATCAATCCCCACACCCACCCAGTCTTCATTTAGACCTCTTGGGAGCCATTTTTCTTTGGGAGGAGTTCCCTCGTCCCTGAAGGAGAAGATTGTTTTCCCTGAAACCTCTATGGATTCTTCCCCTTCAAACTGGAGGACACTAACTTCCTCTCAAAATGGGCCTTTTTAAGGTCTTTATTTCTCCTAACCACCCTCTGGTCCCTGGGTTGCAGATTTTCAGGGGCAGGAGATTTTTGTTCCGGTTCCTGGGTGTCCAGGGGCTTTTCACGAGTGAGGAAGGAAGCTTCGTCTAGAGTTTTACACACCCTTCCCCCCCGTGCCTCTTCCTCTGGAACCGGTGAGTTGTCAGGGTTCTCTCCCAGTCATTGTTCTGGGGTGCCAGACCCTTGGTTTGTGGGGTTCTGAGCCACCATGTTCGTCTGAGGGTTCTGTTGAGCCTGCAACATGCAACCCAGATCCTGGGTAAGGTTCGCGCTCCAGTTGGGACACCCATTCTGGCTGGTACGGGGGTCTCTGTTCAAATATAGGTGGATCCCGGGAAGGCTAACTATCCCTTCTCCTGTTGTACCGTGGATATTTTGAATTTTGGTAACCCTTTTGGACTACATTGAACCACTGAGAAGAATTTCTCCATAATCAAGCTGTGCTTCAGCAGAAACAGCAAAATGGCTGCTCTGGGTCCTGTGAGGATCATGGCCTCAAAACTGCGTTTTGCAGCGACAAAAAGATGGCTGCACCATCTTGCCTAGCAGATATTGGGCAGGATGGAACAAGGGGGCACACTGAGGGAGCTTGCCAGTGTGTTCTTACATATACAAAAGAAATAGAGTGAATAAGCAGCGCTGCTTTGCTGCCAGCCCAAAGTCCCCATTGAAAAGGGGGTATTTTACCTTAAAATGATGCTGTTCTGATGCTATTTTTATCTGTTTTTCCTCAAACTACTGTTAGTAGTAAGGCCCAGCCATGCCCATTCATATCCCAATAGTTCTTCAGCAAAACAAAGCATGACCCCAGAATGACAGTCTCTGTCAAAACAAATCTGAGAAAAATCAACAAAGAAACTTCATTTTCTGCCGCACAGTAAAAAGCTTCACTTTTAAGTTACAAAGTGTCAAGGATCAGTAATTCAAAGGAACTCCAGCCCTGGGCTATGTGAATTTCATTGCATAGGTGGTTCAAATAAACTACTGCCTAAAAGAAAATAACTATAGCTACAAATCAGTGTGGGAATCCAGATGGAAAGTCAAAAACCGAATTTGAAAACGAAGGGCTAGCAGCTTGCACCACATGTGTAAAAATGGGCTTTGCCAACTAAAAGAGAAAAATGCTTGTTTGAGAGAACTAGGTTGAACAAAAACTTCTTCTTGCCTAGCAATATAAAAGGGGATTGTACTGTAAAAATACAATGTATGAAAGGGTTCTATTCAGCAGGTGTTCTCCCAATTCAGAACAAAAATAAATACAAGTAAATTAAACTTCAGTGGCTGCACGGGGGGAGGAATCGGCCCAAGAAAGGTTTCTGCTGAGAGAATGACAGAAACAAAAGGGGCACTCTCAGTAGATACTAACACCCCAGTGATAATTACTAGGTTGGACAGAATCTGGTCTGAGCTGAACCCACTGACAATGTAACTTCCACGACACGGATGTGCGAAGTGGATAAGGGACAATAAACCTTCAATCAAGCTGGGAAAACCCATCCTCCTGCTGGGGGAAGTGACAGTTGGTGGTAGCTGAAAAGAAAACAAATGGGCCAGTATAGGACAAAGGATACCCGTTTGTTTCAAAAGACTATTTTATTAAGAAACTTTGAAGACGGTTATCTTTGCACAGGACTTTCCAAAAATGTAAACATTTAGTAGTTTAAATGTGATTTTTGTGGATTTCAAATAAGAGGTCTTGGCTGTCGATAGCATGTATGGGACACGAACACCAGAAGAATGTGAATCATTGGGAAAGGACACATGATGGAATGAACACAAGTAGGCCCCATGATAGTATGTACGCACATGTAAAGTCACAGAATTTTAGGCCAAACATTTCACACTGAAAATGACCAAATATTAAATGTACAAAACAATGTCTCACAGATTGCAGAGTTGGGCTACAATGGTCTGCATAAAATATGTAACCTGTTTATGTAATTTGCTAAGAGACTTCAGCTGTATAAATGTACCATTTGTGGCATTTGTCTTTGACCAGCATTAAGACATGCTCTGCGTCTCTGCCTGACATACTTTGGCCAGCCTCCTCTGATACTATTTCTGGCCCGCTACCTTTGTTACTATTTCTGCACACCCTAGGGTTTTACCCTCTGTTAATCCAGTGGCACTGTAACTTATGTAATATATGTAATTAGAAAGACAGTTAATATGCTGTTACTGTAAATTCTCTATTGTAATTTTTGTCTGTATTTTACTGCAACCTTGTACAAATTGCGCCCTGATGCCTCCGGGCCTGATCGTTTGCGCGTTATAAATAAAATACAAATACAAAATCAGATTTTAGCTAAAGTAACTGTGGGAGGTTTGTGAACATTATAAAACACACATCATAAATCTGACATCCTGCCCTTGAAATCCAACCAGCTGAGAGCGAGGTGGGGACTAGCACCCCTGACCAATCCAGTGGGTTAGAGGTGTGTTTAGCAAAGCCTGCCCAGCCATATACTTCTATGATGTCACTATGCATTATAAATAAGAGTCCATGACAGGACTCTAGAGACACACTCTTCCTGAAGTTCCTGCGCTGCGTTCCTGATCTGCTCCATTCATCGTGCTGTTTCCAACTACAAGGCCATAGCATTGCTCAGCCTACTCCAGAGCCCACTGCAAAACCCAAGCATAGCTGATTCCTATCCCAGCAAGGACAGTGATCCAGAATCAACCCACTAATCCCCCATTAAAAAGGGAAAAGCTGTGGTACCTTTTGCATCCTGAAATCAGACCGGCTTGCTGCCCACTAACTGCTTGCCCACTGACTGCATCCAGTGGTACCTGTGACCTGAATTGCCAAGCTGTTCACTACCCGTGACCAGACTTTGCCCAGCTGACTTTTGCCAGGCGCGCCGCCGTGTGGTGACCAGAACCTGTTGACTGTCCAAAAACCCCAAAACTAAAAAGTGGACTGTGAGTATAATCCCCACCCTATAGAAACACATAGCCCATCTTGTCTTGCCTTTGTCCTTATCCCACTCTCTAAGTAGTCATATTAATACCCTGGTAACTTGTTGTAACTGTTAGAATTATCCTCGTATCCTGTCCTTGATGTTTGTGCTAGCGCGATCTCTTTTCAATTTTGTCTGGTGTAAATTATAAGCCCTTAGTTATATTTGGAGTAATCAAACTGATTTCCATATATTTTATTGTTGGGGTTGAGCACTCGGGTGGCAAGGTTGACCTTGCGAATCAACCTTGGAGCTTACTGTGATCCTCTTTAACAATATAGCCTAGATAATTTAGTGCAAGTAACATTTTCCTTTCTTGCAAATCCAAAGTTTTCATTTTAACTGCTTTATTTTCCTAAAAAAGAACATCACTCTACCTTCCAAATCTCTCTCAATTCACCAGCTAAAGACCTATTGTCACCTTTATATTGTCCCTGTGATATATTTCTATTCCCCAGCCCAGAAACCGCACTCCAAATCAGAGTATTTCAACAGTTTTTATTAAAAACAGTTTGGGTAATTTAAAGCGGAAATTGAGAAAATTGCAAGTTTTCCAACGTGTCATTTGGCTGCAGCATGCTCTAAACTTTCCACTCATTTTCGAATTGTATGCTTTTTGCTGATCCATTGCCTTGTGATTGCCAGTGATATAACATACCTGCTATTGTGCTAAAACATATGTATATTATGATTTAACTACACATTATTTATTTGTAAAATTCAAGTGTTATTTTAGCACTTTGCTAAGGGTTTAAAGTCTGTTTTTGCCTCTTATTCTGTGAGGGAAGGTCGGATTGTGATTCTGTTTGTGGGTTGAGGGAACATTGCTGGGGGAAACCTTAACTTGGGTGCTATCTTTCCTAAAATCAAAAAGTATTCAATTGTGCAGTGTATATGTTCTGCGTGAAGGTTAATTAAGTGCATTGCTGACATTTCTATTGTAATTATCACCCCATTGGTGATTGCTGCCTCATATTAAAATTGTCTGATTTCATTTGATTTTAAAAATAAATATATATTGCATTTTCACCAAACGGCCTGGTTCATGGTCCATTGTGACCCGGGGTATTTGAAAAAGGGGGTGTGATACGAGTTGTGTACCATCTCAAATTGAATTTGCATAAAATAAAGAGAAGGGCATATCAATTGAGCGCTACATCCTAGGCTGAGACCAAGGTGTGTGTCGCCTGATTGAAATCCCTAACAAACTTCGGGGCTCGTCGCTTGGTTTTGCGTTTTGGTTGCCACCCGTGGCAGTCTAACACAGCAGACTAAACTGCAAGGTAGTGATACTTTGTGTAGTTGGAATACTGGGTTACACTGTACAAGTGCCTCCCCAAAAAAAAAATACACTAAGTACCAGGCCTGTGTCTAAAAATTAAAAACACAGTTACAGGGAAGTGAGTTAGGCCTCCAGAAACTAAAATAACTCAAAACAATATGGGAATCTACTGGAGCACGCCAGACGGATAGAAGGTACTCTGGAAGAGAATACTCAAACCAAAAATACACAAACTCAGGAGGTGAGTCTCCTACAACAAAAATTGGCTCAGGGTGCCCAAACTATACAGGCAGCAGAAAGTGATAACGAGGCCCACTGTGAGGAGAATGATGGGCTCCACAAACAAGTGGCAGCGTAAGAGTGGGTTATAGAGGCCAGTAAAACCCTGATAGCCAAACAAAAGGCTCAGATCTTTGCCTATCCTCAAGAGATGGGGGCTGAGAAAGAAAAGCTAGTGAGGTTGGAGAAGAAGTATCCAAGATCTAATACAAACTGGAGGGACCCTGTACTGGTAGAGAGGGACAGAGCAACCCCCTGATCATAATATGATGACCTCTCTACTAAGGGACTCGCACCCATTTAATCCTTTGCGCACTGCTTACTTCATGTCTACCGGTTCATATGAGCGGGAAACGTGAGGCCATCAGAATTTAATAGGCCAAGCATAATGGAGCTGACAAGTCAGCGCCCCCAGGAATTGATAGAAGGGCGTCCCTGTGCTGGTACAAAAACATAAATGATGATTCCTCTGACCAGGAAACCTCCTATGAGGTGAGAGTCGGGAAATCGGACCTGCAGCAGCACTACCTCCAAAAGGACCAATTGGTTCAATTTGCTCAGGAACAACAGGAAAAGAGGCCCCATATGAGCATCCTGAAGACCCCCACCCAGTCAGGGCAGTGGGGGGGGATCCTCTGCCAACCCTGGAAGCCGGGAGGAGTCAAGACTACTCTCCTGTGCGCCACAGGGGAGTAGAAACTAGGCCCCACCATTCTGCAAGCCTCTCCCAAGCTCAAAGAATGAGGGAGCGCCTAGATGATCATGAGGGGACCTCAAGTAGCAGCGCCTCGGAGTCCGAGGGCGAGTGGACTCGGGTGATTAAGCCAAAGAATGCAAATAAACTAAAGAGCGTTATGACAAAAGACCTGATTAGGCAGATTAAGGCCATTAGGAGTGTCATAACAATACCACAAAAACGCAAAATATTCTGTCTGGGAACACTTGGAACTCTATGAGCAGATGATGGACACTTTCCACCTGAAAGACAACCAGAACTGTATAGAGTATGTAAAATGGACCTTCTGGGGGGGCGTGGCTTGGAGCGCCATCGATGTGGTCGCTCCCTTGAGGCCGCCCGTGGGATGCCCGCCGCCGCCATCATATTCTGGCGGTTCTGATCGAGCTTCCGAGTCGCCAATGCCATCTACGGCAATCAGAACCAATATGGCACAACCTGGCCCAAGATGACCTCCGAACGCGGGAGCGTTCTCCTAGAACTTAGCGGCCGAATCTCTCCCCGTCACCATCTGAAGAAACCAAGATGGCGGCCTCGCCAGAACTCAGCAACATATTACGCACCTGGTGGTGACGGGGCACTGGAGCGCCGAAGAAGAGGAGCGGACGGACCCGCCAACACGGAGCCAGCCGGATCATATCAGGGTTGCCCGGAGTGTACGTGAGAGCTTCCTCAGGGGCTGCTGCGTGGAGCCCTCTCCCTCCTCGCTGCCTGGCGGGGCCCGGGGCCTAGACACACACATCAAGGGAGTGATGGGATCTTCCCCTCCCCCGCTCTGAAGCTCGACTCCGGCCCCCCGCCCAGCATCAGCCGGCGGCACTACGGAGTCACACGCGGAAGGCGCACAGAGGGATCACGGACCCCCCCCAGCGATCGACATACAGTGAGGACGGGGGGGAAAATACAGAGGCCGCAAGATAATCCCTGCTACCCAGAGAAGCCTCGACCTCGCGGGCCATACCGCAGCGACACACCCCCTCGCTCCACGCACCGATGGGTCGTCCTGCTCCGGTCCGGTCCCACTGAGATCCTCCCTGCACTAGTACTTCCTGGGGCGCCCCGGCCCATTCATCCAGCCAGCGACCTAGACCACTGCGGGATCACGGCTACTCCCACCGGCTTCTCGCTCACACTTCTATGCTTGGACACTCCTGGGCGGCTGGCGCCGAAAGCACACGACCTCCCACCCCTACAACGCACTAAACTCTGCGGACCTGGAGGGGGCTGAGTGCCGTCTCCCACAGTTTTGGTCCCCGCTGCAACTCTTCCAGCCAAGACCGCCCAACACGATCATCATGTCCAGGCAAACAAAGGTTAGCAAGGGCGCAGATATTTCCACCATGCTTACTGCATTAGATAAAAGCAAGAAGCAAGAGCCCCCTGAACTTACCCCACAGAAACCGCAGGACGACGGGGGAGCCCTCGCTACCAAAGGGGACCTGATAGCCTTCATGGCGGACATTAAGTCGGAGTTTCGCTCATGCCTCTCAGAACTCACCACCAAAGTCGAACAGACAGACCAAAGGGTTACGGAGGTCGAACAGAGGCTCAGAGAAATCGAAGACCACTCTCGGGATCATACTACCACTCTAGGGGAAATGCAAAGAGCCATTGACGCCCTGCATCACAAATGCGAGATCCTGGAGTTTAAACATGAGGACCTTGAAAATAGGGCGCGCCGCAACAACCTTCGCATTCGGGGCGTCCCAACCTCCGTCTCTGACAACAAGCTAGCGGACTACGTGGGACGCTTCTTCGAGGCCCTCCTCCCGGACCTGGATAAATCTCAGCTCTTGCTAGACCGGACCCACAGACTCCGCCCGCGCCGAGGGGCAGACTCAGACCCCCCCCAGATGTCATCACTAGGGTCCACTTTTTCACAACTAAAGAGGCGATTTCAGCGATTAGCCGCCAAAGGGAGGAAATCACCTTCCAAAGCATGCCACTTCAAATTTATCAGGACCTCTCACCACTCACCCTTCAGAAAAGAAGAGCACTCCGACCCCTGGCATTGTTCCTCCAGGAGCAGCAAGTCCACTATAGATGGCTGTTTCCAACGGCTCTACAATTCACATATAAAGGCACCCTACGCCGGATTAGTCACTTAGAGGATGCAGAGAGAATCCTGCATCCAATCTCGCCCCAGGAACTTTCCACGCCAAACCCGGAGGGATCTGAGGACTCTGGGCCGCTTCACTCCCCAAAACCTAAACGTGCGCCATGGTCATCAACTCAGCGGAGCAACAGAAAGAGATGAACAATGGCGCTCCCGCGCCCTTAGGTTCCAACAGCATCTTTCCCTGGTCTCTTCTGACCTGACCTAAATACGGATCCGCCACCTAACGCTTAGACCGATGTGCTCTGAAGGCGGAGACGGCGGACCATACCCACGGTTCATACCCACTCCAAGGATACTTTCCAACTTTCGTTCCTTGGAAACCCACAGTACTCGATACGCGATGGGACAGTTGGCCCTGTTGGCCAAGGGTACGCCCGTACTTACAATGTCGGTCTACCCGCCAGTTAAAGTTGCTCCGCGTTAAAACCTCAAGTGCAGGATGGTATCACGAGATCTCACAACAAACATGGCAGCTGAATCACCGGCTCACAACACCCCCCAACCCAAGAGACAGAGAATGGGACACCACTGGACCACCAGGTTCTGCGAATCCTCTCCCTAAATGTTAATGGACTGAACTCCCCTAACAAACGAAAGGCAATTCTATTAAAACTCCAGGACGAAGACGCAGCGATAGCTATGCTCCAAGAGACTCACTTGCTGCCGGCGGACGTGTTCCGGCTTCGCTCTCGGCTATTCCTGCTTCAATTTTTTGCCTCTGGAACAAGCAAAAAGGGAGGCACAGTGATCCTCTTCAGGAAAGACTTGAACCTACAAATCCTGGAAACGAAAATATGCCCGGAAGGCCAATATACAGCAGTCAAATGCCTCCTGATGGGAGACCTATACACCCTCATCTCGTTGTATGCCCCTAACACTGGACAATCACACTTCTATGACTTCTTGGGCACGACGCTCGCTAGTTTTGTGGAGGGCCAAACGATTGTCGGAGGGGACTTCAATGGAGTTCCCGACCCTACTAAAGACGGTCACACCCCCCAACTCCAAGCGATTTCGCCCAGGCACTCAGCCTCCTCCGGCTGTTCAGGTCCTTGGAGATAATAGACTCATGGCGGGTGTTTCACCCCGACGAAAGAGACTACTCCTACTCGTTCGTACACCGCACCTTCTCAAGGATCGACCTGTTCCTGATCTCCCCGCAAACCTTCCCCTCCGTCAAAGAGGTTTCCATCGGCACGAGAGCCATATCCGACCACCCTCCAGTGATCCTGGAACTCCGGGTTCAGAACCCCAAACTCAATAACCCACGTAAATGGTCTTTATACGACCCGATCCTCAATGACATGGCTACGAGAGACAAGATCGCAACGGGGATAAGAAATTTCTTTGACGAAAACCCAGCCTCGGACACTTCGCTAGCGAATAATTGGGATGCCATGAAGGCAGTAATCAGTGGTTCCCTGATTGCTCAAGGAGCGGCCTACCATCGGAACAGATGCCAGACCCGGTTAGCTCTAGAGGATGAGCTAAGAGAGGCTGAGGCAATCGACAAGAAAAAAGGCTGGTCCCCTAAGACGCAACGGATTATACGAACAGCGAGGAAAAAGCTAGAAGCCCACTATGCGGAACAAACCGCTCTACTGATGGCGAAGGCCAAACAATCATACTACGCGAAGGGCACAAGGCGAACAGGTTCCTGGTGGCCAAACTAGCCAAGCGGAGACGCGTCAACACGATCGCGGGTCTGCGTGATTCCAAGGGGGTCACATGGTACTCAGAGCCCGAAAAGCAACAGCTCGCAACAGACTACCTGACCCAAATCATGAAGGCAACCCCACGGAACCTACCGCAACAGATGGAATATCTGCAGAAGGCAGCAGTGCCCAGTCTCGCCGATACAGCGAGAGACGAATTGGAGGAGCCCATTACAGGGGAGGAGGTTGAGGAGGCCATTAAATCGCTTAAAACATGAGCCCCAGGACCAGACGGCTTTTCAACCAGGTTCTATAAACTATTCAGGCCACAACTGACCCCCCACCTGGTGACCCTGTTCAACTCCTTCAGGGAAACAGGATCAGTCACCCCATCGATGCAGGAATCAACCACCATCCTCCTGCCCAAACCAGGAAAGGACCCAAGGAGTCTGACCTCCTATAGACCGATTGCACTCTTAAACATCGTTGCAAACATATATTCAAAAATTCTGGCAAACCGCTTGAATCACGTCCTCCCGAAGATCATCTACCCCGGTCAAGCAGGCTTCATCCTTCGCAGGTCAGCAGGTGACAACATACGGAGAACCTTGAACCTGGTGGACCTTGCCTCCCGGAACTCCCAGAAACTAGACTTAGTGGCTCTAGACGCAGCCAAGGCATTTGATCAGGTAGATTGGACTTTTATGAAACACACCCTAGAGGCCTTCGGCTTCAGGTCAACTTTCCAAACGATGGTTCTAGCCAACTATAATAGCCCAAGCACTAGCCTGAGAATCAACGGACACAGCTCAGCTCCGATCCCCCTGTCATGCAGAAACCGGCAGGGCTGCCTGCTGTCGCCCTTACTCTTCGCACTCACCATGGAGCCTTTGGCCCAAAGGATTAGGGGAAACGACCAAATCAAAGGGCTACAGAGCGGCCCCATGCAACACAAAATCGCCCTATATGCGGACGATGTTCTACTCACGATCTCAGAGGCCCACTCATCATTGAAACATGCGATACGAGAATTTACCACCTATGGTGAGGTCTCAGGCTTTACTATAAACTTCGACAAATCCTCGGCTTTGGGCATCGGCCTCACCCCAGCAGAACGGGAGCCACTGACTGCGATGTGCCCGATGACATGGGTGAAGAAGGCCATCCCCTACCTAGGGGTCCACATCCCGGCTAACCCAAGAGACACATACAAAGCCAACTTCCCCCGGCTACTGAAAGAACTGGAAGGCGTCTTGAAACGATGGGAGACCCAAGAGATCTCACTGCTGGGGTGCATCACAGCATGTAAAATGAACCTACTTCTGAGGTTCCTATACGCCTGTGCCTCCCTTCCAGTAGCGATTCCCACACCAACCCTCAGGGATATCCAAAGGAAAATGGTGAAATTCATCTGGAAAGGTAAGAGAGCGAGAATCCCTCTCAGAACGATGCTGGGGGGCTCCAAGCTAGGAGGTCTAGGGGTCCCGGACTTGCAGGCCTATAGAGTGGCAGCACAACTAGCACAGGTTCAGGCATGGCAAAATATAACAAACCGCCCTAGATGGGTAGAGCTGGAACAATCACAAGTGCCCCTACCCTTGCGATTTCTGCCACACATCCCGCCCCCTCTCAGAGCACACTGGGGAGACATCCTTCTATCAACTAAACATACCCTTAGCTCCTGGGACTGGGCGCTAAAGCCAAAGGGAGTGCCAAGAGGACTGAGCCCATGCTCCCCGGTCTTCCATAACCCATCCTTTTCACCCGGAGCGAATCCCCAAAATTTTCGGAACTAGATAAAGGGCGGTCTGGAGGCTATAGGCCAGCTAAATATGGGAGGGATACCCCTCACTTTCGACCAATGTAAGGAGAAGTTCCAACTCCAGGAAAGGGACAGATTCACTTATATCCAGCTACGCCACTGGTGCTCACACCCCCAAACTCTGCAAGCAGCAACACGCCTGCCCACCGCCTTGGAACTCACACTGGGGGACCTTCCGACCCGGGGCAGGGTATCCACCCTATATAGGCGCTTCTTAAGCGACTTCCTGTCCACAAAGACCCGCTGTATGGCCCAGTGGGAGGCAGACTTGGGCCATCCAATAGAGGACCAAACCTGGGTGGACATATGGACCAGAACACACACCTCTTCCACCTGCATTACCAACAGGGAATGTGCGTACAAGGTGCTGCTGCGGTGGTATTACCCGCCCCTTCGACTTCAGCACATGAACCCACAAGTGGATCACGCCTGCTGGAGAGGATGTGGCCACCCAGGCTCCTTTTTCCATATGTGGTGGGCTTGCCCAAAGATTCAACAGTTCTGGAGGATATGCCTGGAGACCATCACGCAAATTACAGGAACGGCGATTCCTCTGGAACCAGAACCAGTTTTGCTGGGAGCCCCAATCCCCGCGATCTACCCGCGCTTTGGGACCAGATCAAAACTATTGACACACTGCCTACTAGCGGGGAAAACGGTGTTGGCCCGGGTCTGGAAATCCCCAGAAGGCCCTCACATAGCCCAATGGTGGACTAAACTCTGGGACATTCTGATTGCGGTGAAGGTGACAGCAGCACAGGCGGGAACTCTCCATCGCTTCCAGAATATTTGGGGCCCAGTGCTTGAATACGACCAGCGCTTCCCCGCCCGGACCTATAAACCGATCAGGGCCCGATGGATCCTGAAAAACCAAGAGAAACCTGAGGAAGACACATAGACGCTAAGGCGCAAACTGGGTAACCCAGGAGGGCAAATTCTGCCTCCAAAACTGAGGGGCGGAGAGGCCAGAGGGAGGTGGGAGGGAGGAAGCCTTGTGGGGGGAATAAGGACTGGGGATCAACATGCCTGGAAAAGCATTGCTTGTAATGTGTGTATTTACCATCCTGCCTTGATTTAAAATAAACAGTTAAAAAAAAAATGGACCTTCTCTCCAGAGTACTCCAGCTTCTTTGCTGGACTGGAGGACCAGAACCACTCAAGATGGTCCACCTACAGGGTGCCCATCTTGTAACACTTTTCCACCCACAGAAACCCCCAAGAGGCTTGCAAAGCGACCTACAATCTGCAGTGCGGGGGGAAGATCAGGCCCCACGTGAATATGTGCAGGAGCTAAAACGTGCCTTTGCACAAACCAGTAGGAGGGTGCACACGGATAGCAGGGAGTTTATAACCACCTTCTTTCATGCGCTCCCAAAGTACATTATGATCCAGCTGGTGAGGGACTTCCACGAAAAAAGATCTCTGGACTGGGTCATAGAGCAGGCTGAAAATAAAAATTGGCCAAAAACCCCAAACCAGCCAACACCCCTGATGCTGCTAAGGTGGCAGAGGTGAAGGTTTTCCCCATTCTAGACCTAGAGATGGCGAGCCTAAAAATGTACCTACACAAAATTGGAGTCCCAGAAGGCCTTCAAGCCAATCACAAACAGGTGGCAGTCAGGGAGGTAATGCCACCAATGGGACCCCTAACTCCCCTGATTATATAAGCCCCAGATACAAGGGCAACAAAGCAATCTTGGGGTATGTATGGACTCCCCCAGCCCAAGGGGGGGGTCCAATCAGGTAAGTACTGCCCCGGGAAACTTCCCTCCTAACTTCCCCAGGAGGGCAGTCATCCCCCAAATGCTGAGTTAAGTTTCTTCCCACGGTACTCGCAAAACCTTAACGTGCAGGACAACCCTCCTTTATTTTCCCGCTGTCGGGAACCCAGACAACCCAATCCGGGAGAGGGGAGGCCAAGGGTGGAGGGTTACCAAAATTCACAAAGAGTACTACAGGAGAAGGGATAGTTACCCTTCCAGTGATCCACCTAGATTTGAACAGAGACCCCCGTACCAGCCGAACTGGTGTCCCAACTGGAGCACCAAGTCCAGAACCTTACCCAGGATCTTGGTCGCATGTTGAGGGCTCAACAGAATCCTCAGTTGAACATGGCGGCTCAGAACCCCACAAGCTAAGGGTCTGGCACCCCTGAACAATGACAGGGAGAGAACCCTGACAACTCACCGGTTCCAGAGGAGGGGAAAGGGTGGTGTAAAGCCCTAGAGGAAGCTTCCTTCCTCACTCGTGAAAAGCCCTTGGACACCCAGGAATCGGAATAAAAATCTCTTGCCTCTGAAAATCTGCAACCCAGGGAACACAGGGTGGGTAGGCGAAATAAAGACCTTAAAAAGGCCCATTTTGTGGAGGAGGTTAGTGTCCTCCAGTTTGAAGGAAAAAAATCCTCTCCTTCAGGAACGGGGGAATTCCTCCCAAAGAAAAATGGGTCCCAAGAGATCTAAATGAAGACTGGGTGGACATGGGGACTGATTCAGAATCGCCCATCCTGGAACCCCAGAATGAGTATCCAGGGAACCAAGCATTAAAAGAGAATTCCCAAACTTCCCGAATCAATTCTGGTGACTGCCTCTAACAAGGGGGTGGGGGGACAGCCCAGAATCAGGAAAAGGGGAGCCCAAAAGTGCCCATATTTCAGAATGTCAAATTTTTCTTTCAGATTCCCAAACTCAAACCCAGGATTATGCCCAAACTACCCCTGTGTCGGATTCTAAAATAAAGAAATTGTCCACCCAGCTAGCCCATAACGCACATTACCTTTGCCCATTGGAGGAGAAAGAGGGTAGATTTTATGCCCCGTCCAAGTGCAAGGGCAATGTACATTTGCCGCGCTGGTGGACACTGGTTCCCAAGCCACTCTTCTGTCAAAAAGGGCCTTTGGTCAGCTAAAGGTGGGAGAGACACCAGATCCCTCTCACCCCTCTCCCTGCACACCTCCAAAACTTCCACGGGAATGAAATTCCTGTCGAGGGGAGATCGGATTTGGAAATAAAAATGGAGCGACACAAAGTGAAACACCTGGTCATACTGGTGACTCCAGAGGGCACAGCCTGTCTACTAGGGAATGACATCCTTCGCAGATTGTCACCCCTAATAGATGTGAGAACAAGGTCCTCTGGACTCAAAAACCTGATCATATTGAGGTTTTTTTTCCAGAACAACCAAATACCTGAGGTGACCGTAATTGCTGTAGGACAACTGTTAGGAAAGATTTCTTAATTGTGGGTAATTTTCCTTCCATGTGGCAACCCCTAAACTTTTTGCTGTTGTTTTCACCCTGATCTAGACTTTGCCAGAGAAGTACAGCCTTCTGCCGCACTCCTCTGAGCTTTCGCTCCATTCTTACGGGGAAACTGACCTGCCCTTAAGACAGTCAGTACCGGGAAACGTTGTTTTCCGTAGTTTATCATGTTGCAGCTTTCGCGCAACATGGCACAAGAGGGCACTGTAAGCTAAGTTACTGCTCTCTTAGGTCTCTAGTCTTCTACAGGCCCTAGATACTCTCTTTGTATTGTAAATGAACGGTGCAAGTGAATCACGGACGGGATTGGTGGCAGCGATCATTTCTTGTGTTTTTGAGCTCCTTTTGGCATTTTAAGCGCGTTTCTCGCGCTTAGCCCAGAATGGTGTCCTGGCTCCCAAAATGGCCAGACCACGAGGCTCTTTGTCCTGTCCGCTGACCGTCTTGCCCCCTTCACCTCCCCCAGGTCGAGCCGACCCGGGGTCTTCCTTATTTGGGCATGTAGTTTCCCGCGAAACACAGATGCTTTCGCAGGCTTCTACAGGCCTTGTGTGTGCCTCCAGGATGGGGGCTGGGATGTCTGGTCCCAAAACACATCCTGGCCGCCAGAGAGTCTAGGGTGGTGTGAATGCCTGGGACCTCCGTGATAGGTCACGTATGGTGTGAGTGTTTTGTGAGCAGATCTCCCATTGGGTCCCCTCCATTTTGGCACTAAGGGAACCATGGATAAGAGGGGGCTGGAAACACCACTACCATGTCGAACTCCTGAGTTCTCACGAACAAAGGAATACAGGAGCCAAGTATCCTGCAACCACGAGGCTGAACCGAGGAATCGCTGGTGACCCGCTGAAGGACTGCTCCTCTACACTGCTGTCGCTTTGTTAAACCCTTTCTACCTCTGATCGAACGAGAAGGCCTGTACTGGTACTTTGACCCCTTGGAATAGTGGGAACAACTATTCTCGGCATCTTCACCATCTCCTGCACGTAAGTATTCGGAAGTGTCTCTGGGCCATCCAGCAGACTGACCAGCCTACCCAGGAGTCTTGCTCTGTAACCGCCGTCAGGTTGTGTTGTATTACGAGTCCTTGTCACTCTCACACGATTCGTACACTTGGCATTCCCAGGTCTGAAGTGAGTAGTGTACTTTGGGCTGAAATACACACGGCCGCTCCATTGCCCTGCTGTGGTAACAAACTGTGCGGGTTCACTGCGTTTGGGACATCCTCAACTCAACTTCTGCTGCTGCGGAATCTACACGACGCCGAGACGTCCCCTGCTCGTATCTGAACCTGCCAGCACTGAAACTGACACGGAGAAGCCTGGGTCTGCTTGCATCAGAGACCGGTGAGTAGCATCGCTAGGAACTGGTCGCCCTCCTGCAGGAGCCCATAGCTTTTCCCCGCTGTGTCTAACAGCAAGCCTTTCCGTACTCGCGCTCTGCTTCTGCCAACAGTGGAGGCTGCGCTTGAGTCGCGGAGCTCTGTTCATCTTCATTTGTTCACCGAACTAAACTGCCCGATTCCCTCGAAGAGACTCCCCTTTTTGCCCGTTGGCACCAGCGTGTGCAGGTACTTTTGAGCACAAGGCTCCACTCTTCATAGGGCTTGGACTTCCTTTTAGTTAGGTGCCTCTGAAGGCGGACTGGGTCTAATTATTATTCGCACTGCCTGTTTTCCTCCCCATCTAGGTGGTCTACACATTTTGTGCGTATAACTCGTTAGACTCGGTTGTATTTGTATATATATTGTATTGGTTTGGTATGTGTTGGTTTACTTGAGTTTTATTGTGATTTCTCGCTACGGTCAATGTTACAAAGGCCTTGTAATAAATGTGTATATATTTTTAATATAACACCTGTTTGGAGTAATGTGTAAGTGTCCTTGCTTTGTGTGCTCATTGCGGGCTTTCAGTCACGCTCACCCCTCTTGAGACCTAGTCTTGACCGCCGCAATCGCTACCCTGATTGGTCTGGCTTGTCCAGAGGTTACCCTGTTCCAAGAAACTAAGCTGGCCTTCTGAACCTCTGCCCCTCCCGGACAGAGTTCAGAAATCCATCTTAACAACAACATTCTCGTGAAAGGAACTCTTTTCAATTCCTGAAAATCAAACTTCCTTCCAGTTTCAAGTGGCATTGCACACTGGAAGGAAATACTTTGAAGTTTTATACTGATTCACCATCTGAAAATCCCAATTCCATAGTCAAAAGTGATGCCCAACCAGCTCAGAGTTTAGCTGATATTCAGAAAATTAGAGAACAGTTGTTCCTCCCTATTCAGTTAAATGAGGCGAAGGAATCTGTTCTGACCCGAGTGTGCGTGAACAACAGTAAGAGCTTCATCAGCTAAGCCATGTTCCGAAAGCTCCCAAAAGATCCAGCTATTCCCACATTTAAATTGATCGATAAGTGGGAAATGGGACTGGAAACTCCCAATTCCAAACATCTCCTGCCTAGCAGGTGTATGCTCAAAATTTCTATATGTAACAAAAGCATAGAACATAATTGTTCGGTCGTGCAAGATGTCCCAGCACATTTTATTTAGGCAGTGATATTCTCAATCATTTTGCCATTAATTTGGACCTGATAAATTACAAAGCCTGTTCCCGACTAGGGGGCAATCCCATGGGCTTTGATGATTCTGAAAAAAACATTTTGGTCAGGCCAATTGCTGTCGTATGCAGTTGAAGTTCAAATTGAAGAGGAGGTCACCTACCAGGACGGACCAGACTATTCCCACTTGAATTAAAAATTAAAAGAGGACAAACTGCAAAATCCTGACGCATATGTACACTTCAACGCCCATCTCCAACAGCAGGGGTTGTAGTTAAACCCAACACCATTAGTCAATGTACAACACAAACCATTCCAATATTGATGGATAACAGCGACCTTAGGAGTATCACTGTGGGCGCAGGCACCATTATTGGAATGGCAGTTGATGACTGACATTTTTACATGGAGCTAGGAAATGAACTGATGGGACTGTTTGGACAACGACAGTGACAATGACTTACCACCAGAAAGTATCTTCACCCGGCAAGGGGGAAATTTCCTGGTGTATTCTTCCTGCCCTTACGGTGAGGAAGAGGTGACCTTTGACATTAGGCAGGATGAGGTTATCTTCCAGGTCCACAATGACAGCCTCTCCTACCTGAAATCCTCTGTCCAGGTCAATAGTCTACAAGGCACCTGTCCAGCCAGCTGGAGGAGACTGCTGAGATAGCAAAACCGGAAGTTTTTCCCGGCTTCAGGCAAATGGTTAAAGAGCGAGTCAACCTAGCTATTGCCTGTGAGACTCCCGAACAAAAGCAAAAGTTGAAACAAATGTTCTTAGATTTTCAAGATCTCTTTGCGTTGGACTCGTATGACTGTGGTCGCACCAAAATCCACACTACAACAATTCCCACGGACCCTGGAATGTCTCCAGTGTTTGTGAAGCAATACCGCTTGCCTTTCGCATCCATGGAGACCCTGATGGAAATAATCAAAAACCTTGAGTCCCGTGGGATAATTTGTCCAGTCCACAGCACCTTTAATAATCGGTGCTGGGGATTTTTAAACCGAGCGGCCCGTGAAGACTCTGTGCTGACCTGAGGGAGCTGAATAAACTGGTCCCAATGGCCTCTCCCCTACATTGGCCAGGGGCTGGCCCAGATCAAGGGGTCAGAGGTATACACTGCCATTGACCTGACCAATGGGTACTGGACCGTGCCGGTCAGTAGGGAGGACTAATACAAGCTGGCCTTTACCTTCGGGGGGGCTGCAGTACACTTGGACCCGGACTCCCTTCGGATACATCAACTCCGGCAACTAATTCAACATCTTCCTACATAAGGCCATGCCTGACTTGAGTGAAAGGGGTTACCTGGCCTATGTGGATGATGTCCTGATAAAAAAGCTCAACTGTGGAGGAACACATAGCAGAAATCTGTTATGTTCTAACACAGTTGAGGGTTGCCGGAGCAGAACTACCCTTCCAAAAGGCGCAATGGTGCAGGACACATGTCAACTTCTTGCAGCATGAGATAACTCCCGAGGGTCTCTGTCCCCAGGAGTAGAAAGTGGAAGCACTCCAAAAACTTGAAGACCTCACAACTCTGCGGGAACTATAAAGCCTCCGTGGACTGACTAATTACAGTAGGAAGTTCATTGATGATTACACAGAGATCACGAGACCCCTGATCCATCTGTTGAAGGGGGGGGTCAAGTGTGAGTGGGGTCCAGAACAAGCCGAGGCAGTAAAGCAACTCAAGAGAAGCCTCTAACAAGCTCCTTGTCTTGCTTACCCTGTCAAAAACAAGGCGTTCTTCTTGGAGACAGGGTTCTCGAATACATGCTTGACAGCAGTATTATATCAATAGCATGACAAGGTCAATAAAGTCATCTCCTATGCAAGCAAGACTTTATCCTCTGTAGAGTAAAAATTCAATGATTGTGAGAAGGCACTCCTGGCAACGGTGTGGGCATTGAAAAATTACCGCCCGTTCATCCAGGGGGGGGAACACATCATAGTGGAGACTCCACACCAGCCTTTGCAATACCTCCAAAGTGACAAAATCTGGGCCGGAAATGTGAGTAATTCCAGAATTACTTCCTGGATTCTGTCAATGCAAGGCTTTCCTGTGGAGGTCCGATATGGCCAAAACAACAAGAGTCCCCTCGCGCAAGGTCTGGCTGACTTGCATGATTGTGCCAGAGAAAACTGTCTCGAGGACGAAAGTCTTAAAACCCAGGATAACATGGAGGCTTACCTTAATTCCCTGCACAATGTCTAAGAAGAGGGCAAGTGCAAAGGAATGCCCACAGTTTATGTGGACGGGTGCTCCTACCATGTTGACAACAACAGGGAAAAGGAACTGGTGGCTGGCGTTGGGAATGCCTGGGTGAATGATGCCCCGGAACCATCCGCTGGGTACAAAATCGGTCCCCGCAGTAGTCAGGTGGCAGAGTTGATGGCAGTTCATCAGGCCATCCTCACTGCCGTCCAACACCAACAACTGGTCATAATCACTGATTCAGATTATATCCGGAATGGGTTCATGGAGCACCTCGTTAATTGGAAAACCAGAGGCATGCTGTGTGCTAATAACAAACCGCTGAAACATGGCAAGCTAATCCAAAATATTGATGATCTGGTGACCTCTAGTGGGATGACCATCTATTGGAAGATGATCAAGGGTCATTCCAGAATAGAGGGCCCATTCAAAACTGGACACGACCTGGCTGATCAGCTGGCCAAAACCAGAGGCATCCAGGGGGTGCGTAGGGGATCTCCTCAAGATCAAGTCCCTGTTGGGGGAAATCCAGGTCACTGCAATCACTAGGTCCCAGACAAATGCTCACAATGAACTCTCACCTGCCCAGTGGAGTAAGGAGACCCCAGATGCTGATTTAATCACAGCACAAAAAGGGGTTCCAATTATTGGTACATTTTATCAACCCATTGAGGACCCTGAGAACTTTTCCTTGATGGATATCGATTACATAGGGAAAGAGGACCTCAGGGTGTTGATGAAATGTCCAAAAATGTTCTGAATCCAAGACGGTTTGTTGGTAAGGAGATCCATATCTAGCTGTGACCAGTGGGTGGTCCCTACCTCATTCCGAAGTCTGATGCTAAGTCACGTCCATGACGCGGCCACAGCCGGTCATCGAAGGTTTCACACTACTTTAGAAATCTTACGAGAAGTTGCATACTGGCCACACATGGGTCTGGTCCTCCACCAATACTTGAAGGGATGTCTTGTACGTGCACAATTTCAGCCAACATCACTCACACACCGAGCTCCCCTCCAGAAGAGGGGGATGACACTGCCTTGGTCAGATTTACAAGTAGATTTCATCGGGCCTGTGAGTTGCTCCTCTAGGGGGAACAAGTGCATGTTAACCGTAACATGCTTGTTTACCAAATGGGTGGAATATCTCCCGGCCCCATTTTGCAAGGCAGAAACAGCAGCTGCCCTGGTGATCAACCACATCTTCTCGTATTTTGGCCTACCTCAAAGGATTGAGTCAGACCGAGGCAGTCACTTCACCAGCGAAGTGATGACAAAGATGTGGGAGATACTTAGGGTAAAAAGGAAACTTCACATTGCTTAATGCCAATCCTCTAGTGGTGGTGTTGAGAGGTACAATAAAACTATTGTGAGCATTCTAAAAAAGTTTCTGGTAGACTCTGGGCCAAGTTGGGACATCCAATTACTGCTGGTCCTTATGGCCATCAGATCTACACCTTCTGCAACCAAGATGTCTTCATTTGAGCTGATGACTGGACGAAGGATGGTGCTACCTCAGCATCTGCTCTATTGAACTCAAGACAAGAGCAAAACATTGATACTCGCCGCCACAACTCATGAGTATGTTGAGAATCTAAGAAAACACCTTCAACATTCTATGTGTACGCTCAGCGGAATCTGGAAAGATCTGCAGAGGGTATGAAGATATGATTTAAAAACAACCAAAAAGGCATACCAAGTAGGAGACAGGGTCTACTTGTACAATTTTCAAAGGAACCAGACCAAAGTGCGTACATTTTTGCCCAGTTGGCAGGGTCCTTTTGAAATTGTAGATAAAATGTCACCTGTCGCCTACAGAATCTGCATCCCCAAAGGAGAACTGACAGAAGAGAAATGGGTCCATATTAATCTGCTAAAGAGTTGTCACCCTAGGCACACTTTGCAGCAAATTGAGGAGCCAAGAGAGAATCAAATGGAGGAGACATTTGAAGCATGAGAATAAAAAAAGAACCAGAAGGGAACACATAAATTTAGAAGTATAATAATGGAACTGGGAGTATTTTTCTTCACGATCAATTGTCAATATTGAATGCATGGTGTCCCACTGCTGTCATCCTTCCGGGGGGGGGGCAGTCTGGGAAATTGTAGTAACCGGTTTGTGTTTATTTTATAGATTCGTACTGGTTGCACCTTCATCACCAGGGAGCCGGGAAAGGAAAGAGCCAAGGAAAAGCTGTGGGTGTTGTTCCACACTCCAACAAGAGACAGCGGGAGGATCGCGTTGTACCACTCCCTGGTGGAAGAAGGACTCCTAACTGATAATCCCACTTTGCCCTACTCTCCCTCGACAAGGATCTCAGAAGAGTCGGGGGGGGAGGGGTTTGTGGGCTACATTGACCCACTGAACAGAATTTCTCCATAATGAAGCTGCGCTTCAGCAGAAACAGCAAAATGGCTGCGCTGGTTCCTGTGAGCATCATTGCCTCAAAACTGCGTTTGCAGCGTTTAAAAGGTGGCTGCACCATCTTGCCAAGCACATATTGGGCAGTATGGAACAAGGAGGCACACTGATAGAGCTTGCCAGTGTGTTCTTACATATACAAAAGAAATAGAGTGAAAAAGCAGCGCTGCTTTGCTGCCAGTCCAAAGTCCCCATTGAAAAGTGGGTATTTTACCTTAAAATTATGCTGTTCTGATGCTATTTTTATCTGTTTTTCCTCAAACTATTGTTAGTAGTAAGGCCCTGCAATGCCCATTCATATCCCAATTATGCTTCAGCAAAACCACCATGACCCCTGACTAACAGTCTCTGTCAAACCAAATCTGAGAAAAATCAACAAAGAAACTTCATTTTCCGCCGCACGGTAAAAAGCTTCACTTTTAAGTTACAAAGTGTCAAGGATAAGTATGTCAAAGGAACTCCAGCCCTGGGCTATGTCAATTTCAGTGCATAGGTGGTTCAAATAAACTACTGCCTAAAAGAAAATAACTATAGCTGCAAAACAGTGTGGGAATCCAGATGGAAAGTCAAAAACCGAATTTGAAAGCAAAGTGCTAGCAGCTTCACCACTTGTGTAAAAATGGAATTTGCCAACTAAAGGAGAGAAATGCTTGTTTGAGAGAACTAGGTTGAACAAAATCTTCTTCTTGCCTAGCAATATGAAAGGGGATTGTACTATTAAAATACAATGTGTGAAAATGTTCTATTCAGCAAGTTTTCTCCCAATTCAGAACAAAAATAATTACAAGTAAATTAAACTTCAGTGGCTGTACGGGGGTAGGAATCAGCCCAAGACAGGTTTCTGCTGAGAGGATGACAGAAACCAAAGGGGCCCTCTCAGTAGATACTAACACCCCAGTGATAATTACTAGGTTGGACAGAATCTGTTCTGAGCAAAACCCACTGACAATGTAACTTCCAGGACACGGATGTGTGAAGTGGATAAGGGGCAATAAACCTTCAATCAAGCTGGGAAAACCCATCCTCCCGCTGGGGGAGGTGACAGTTGGTAGTAGCTGAAAAGAAATAAATTGGGCCAGTGTAGGACAAAGGATACCCATTTGTTTCAAAAGACTATTTTATTAAGAAACTTTGAAGACGATTATCTTTGCAACAGGACTTTGTAAAAATTTAGTAGTTTAAATGTGATTTTTGTGGATTTCAAATAAGAGGTCTTGGCTGTCGATAGCATGCATGGGACACGAACACCAGAAGAATGTGAATCATGGGGAAAGGACGCATGATGGAATGTTAAAAATTAACACAAATGGGCCTCATAATAGTATGTACGCACGTGTAAAGTCACAGAATTGTAGGCCAAACATTTCACACTAAAATTACCAAATATTATTAAATGTACAAAACAATGTCTCGCAGATTGCAGATTTGGACCGCAATGGTCTGCATAAAATATGTATTCTGTTTATGTAATTTGCTAAGGGATTTCAACTGTATAAATGTACCATTTGTGGCAAAATCAGATTTTATCTAAAGTAACTGGTGGAGGTTTGTGAACATTGCAAAACTTGCATAATAAATCTGACATCCTACGCTTGAAATCCAACCAGCTGAGAGCGATGTGGGGACTAGCACCCCTGACCAATCCAGTGGGTTAGAGGTGTGTTTAGCTAAACCTGCCCAGCCATATACTTCTATGATGTCACTATGCATTACAAATAAGAGTCCATGACAGGACTCTAGAGACACACTCTTCCTGAAGTTCCTGCGCTGCGTTCCTGATCTGCTCCATTCATCTTGCTGATTCCAACTACAAGGCCATAGCATTGCTGACCCTACTCCAGAGCCCACTGCAAAACCCAAGCATAGCTGATTCCTATCCCAGCAAGGCCAGTGATCCAGAATCAACCCACTAATCTCCCATTAAAAAGGGGAAAGCTGTGGTACCTTTTGCATCCTGAAATCAGACCGGCTTGCTGCCCACTAGCTGCTTGCCCACTGACTGCATCCAGCGGTACCTGTGCCATCCAGTGACCCGAATTGCCCAGCTGTTTGCTACCCGGTGACCAGACCTTGCCCAGCTGGCTTTTGCTTGGCGCGCCACCGTTTGGTGACCAGAACCTGTTGACTGTCGAAAAATCCCCAAACTAAAAAGTGGACTGTGAGTATAATCCCCACCTCAAAGAAACACATAGTCTATCTTGTTTTGCCTTTGTCCTTATCCCACTCTCTAAGTAGTCCTATTTATACCCTGGTAACTTGTTGAAACTGTTAGAATTATCTTTGTATCCTGTCCTTAATGTTTAAGTGCTAGCACCATCTCTTTTCAATTTTGTCTGGTGTACATTATAAGCCCTTAGTTATATTTGTAGTAATCAAACTAATTTCCATATATTTTATTGTTGAGGTTGAGCACTGGGGTCGCAAGGTTGACCTTGTGAATCAACCTTGGAGCTTACTGTGATCCTCTTTAACAATATAGCCTAGATAATTTTGTGTAAGTAACATTTTCCTTTCTTGCAAAACCAAAGTTTTCATTTTAACTGCTCTATTTCCTAAGAACGAACCTCACTCTACCTTCCAAATCTCTCTCAATTCACCAGATGGAGACCTATTGTCACCACTGTATTGTCCCTGTGATATATATCTATTCCCCAGCACAAAAACCACACTCCAAATCAGACTATTTCACCCGTTGTTATTAAAAACCGTTTGGGTAATTTAAAGCGGGAATTGAGAAAATTGTAGGTTTTCCAACGTGTCATTTAACTGCAGCATGCTCTAAACTTTCCACTCATTTTCGAATTGTATGCCTTTTGCTGATCCATTGCCTTGTGATTGCCAGTGATATAACATACCTGCTATTGTGCTAAAACATTTGCTATTTCAGGCCTTTAATAAGGGTTTAAAGTCTGTTGGGTGCTATCTTTCCTAAAATCAAAAAGTGTTCCTATTCAATTGTGCAGTGTATATGTTCTGGGAGAAGGTTAATTAAGTGCATTGCTTACATTTCTATTGTAATTATCTCCCCATTAGTGATAGCGGCCTCATATTAAAATTAATTGATTTCTTTTGATTTTAAAAATAAACGAATATTGCATTTTCACCAACTGGCCTCGTTCATGGTCCATTGTGACCCGGTGTATTTGAAAAAAGGGGTGTCATACGAGCTGTGTACCATCTGAAATTCAAATCACATAAAATAAAGAGAAAGGCATATCAATTGAGCGCTACATCCTAGGCTGAGACCAAGGTGTGTGTCGCCTGATTGAAATCCTTAACACCCTCCACACTTGGCCTCTCCTCTCCCGGATTGGGTTGTCTGGTTTCCTGAAAGCGGGAAAAGAAAGGAGGGTTGTCCTGCAGGTTGGGGTTTTGTGAGTACCGTGGGAAGAAACTTAACCTGGCATTTGGCGGATTACTGCCCTCCTGGGGGAAGTTAGGAGAGAAGTTTCCTGGGGCAGTACTTACCTGATTGGATCCCCCCTTGGGCTGGGGGAGTCCAAACCTACTCCAAGATTGGTTGGTTGCCCTTGTTTGTGGGACTTATATAATCAGGGGAGTTAGGGGTGCCATTGGTGGGACTACCTCCCTGACTGCCACCTGTTTGTGATTGGCCAGAAGGCCTTCTGGGTCTCTCATTTTGCTGATTTTGTATAGGCACATTTTTATGTTCCCCCATCTCTATGTCTAGAATGGGGACAACCTTCACCTCTGCCACCTTAGCAGCCACTGGGGTGTTGGCTGGTTTGGGGTTTTTGGCCAGATTTTTTTTTCCGGCAGGTTTATGGACTTCATAAATGACCAGTCCAGAGATCTTTTATCGTGGAAGTCCCTCACCAGCTGGGTCATAATGTACTTTGGGAGCGCATGAAAGAAGGTGGTTATAAACTCCCTGTTATCCGTGTGCAACCACCTAGTGGTTTGTGCAAAGGTGCGTTTTAGCTCCTGCACAAATTCTCGTGGGGCCTGATGTTCCCCGCACTGCAGATTGTAGGCCGCTTTGCGAGCCTCTTGGGGGTTTCTGTGGCGGAAAAGTGTTTAAAGATAGTCGCCCTGTAGGTGGACAATCTTGAATGGTTGTGGTCCTCCAGCCCAGCCACAAAGCTGGAGTATTTTGGAGGGAAACGTCCATTTAACATACTCTCTACAGTCTGGTTGTCTTTCAGGTGGAAAGTGTCCATCATCTGCTCATAGAGTTCCAAGTGTTCCCTGACAGAATATTTAGCATTTTTGTGGTATGGGGTTATGACACTCCTAATGGCCTTAATCTGCCTAAGTGGGTCTTTTGTCATAACTCTCTTGAGTTTATTTGCCTTCTTTGGCTTAATCACCCGAGTCCACTCGACCTCAGACTCCGAGGCACTGCTACTTGAGATCCCTTCATGATCATCTAGGCGCTCCCTGATTCTGTGGGTGTTAGAGGGGCCTGCAGAATGGTGGGGCCTAGTTTCTTCACACCTGCGGCGCAGAGGAGAGTAGTCTTCGGACTCCTCCCTGCTCCCAGGGTTGGCAGAGTATCCCCCCCCCCCCACTGCCCTGATTGGATGGTGGTCTTCAGGATGCTCTTATGGGGCCGCTTTTCCTGTTGTTCTGGAGCAAATTGAACCAACTGGTCCCTTTGGAGGTAGCGCTCCTGCAGGTCTGATTCCCTGACTCTCTCCTCATAGGAGGTTTCCTGTCAAAGACATCAGCCTTTATGTTTTTGTACCTGCACAGGGATGCCTTTCTATCAATTCCTGGGGGGCGCTGACCTGTCAGCTCCATTATGCTTGGCCTATTAAATTCTGATGGCCTCATGGTTTCCTGCTCATATGAACCGGTAGCCATGAAGTCAGCAGTGCGCAAAGGATTAAATGGGTGTGAGGCCCTTACTAGAGAGGTCATCATAATATGATCAGGGGGTTGCCCTGTCCCTCTGTACCTGTTCGGGGTCCCTCCAGTTAGTATTAGATCTGGGATGCTCCTTCTCCAACCTCGCTAGTTTTTCTTTCTCAGCCCCTATCTCTTGATGATAGACAAAGATCTGAGCCTTTTGTTCGGCTATCAGGTTTTTACTGGCCTCTATAACCCGTTCTTGCTCCCACTTGTTTGTGGAGCCCATCATTCTCCTCACAGAGAGCCTTGTTATCCCTTTGTGCTACCTATATAGTTTGGGCACCCTGGGCCAATTGTTGTTTTAGGAGACTCACCTCCGGAGTTTGTGCATTTTTCGTTTGGGTGTTCTCTTCCAGAGCACCTTCTACCCGTCTGGCGTGCTCCAGTAGATTTCCATATTCTGTTTGGAGTTCATTTAGTTTCTGGAAGCCTACTGCACTTTTCTGTAACTTTGTTTTTAAATTGCTTACTTCCTGGCATAGGGCGTCTTTCTCCTGATTTAGGGCGCCTCTCTGTTCAGCCTGGTCCTCCCTTTGTTTCTTGATGGTATTTGATTTCTGGTGCTCCTGATCAAATTCTGCTTGAGAGTGAAGGTCTCTGATTTATTATTTTCCTCTTTCAATTTCTATCTGATCTTGTAGGGTAACTATCTGCTCTGTGCAGGCTCTATTATAATTTATTTGTTGATTTAACTTCTGTTGACTCTCTTGTAGAGAGTCAACCTTTTCCCTACACTCCTCTTTCAATGCCTCTAATTCTGCTTTTGTAGAGCCAAGTCCTCTTTTAATTTTATGATGTAATTTCCAGATTCTACCTCCAACTCTTGGCTCTTTTGTAATTTTTGTTTTGCTAAATTTAGATCAGTCGGGATTTCATTTAATAGTTCAGATTGATTCTGTGCCAGAGTTGTATTTTCCTCATGCTTTTCCCGCATCACTCCCATGTGGAGATACATGTAGGCCACAATTCTAACAATTTTGATTTGCTCCTCTTTAATTTTTGGGGTTGCATATAACACACTCAAAGCTTGGTGTAATAGGCCACCGTCCTGCCATGTATCCAGGTTCATGGCCGTGACCTGATGTGTTATTTCTTGTAGCCAGACTTTTTCATCCTGTTCTGGCCATTCACCTCTGACAAATAGCTTGTGCAGAAGGTGCTCCCTAGCCATATTGATCTCTACTACAGTCATTTTGGACATGTTCTTTCTTAATTTATTTATTTATGTAAGGATAACCTGTATCCTATTGCTTTTCTGTCTATTTTGGGGTTGATTTAGCTTTAATTTTTAGACGCAGGCCTGGTGTAGAGTATTTGTTTTGGGGAGGCGCTTGTACAGTGTAACCCAGTATTTCAACTAAACAAAAGTATCACAACCTTGCAGGTTAGTCTGCTGTGTTAGACTGTCAAGGGTAGCAACCAAAACCCGATCCTAGCCCCCAAATGTGTTAAGGATTTCAATCAGGTGACACACACGTTGGTCTCAGCCTAGTATGTAGTGCTCAAATGATATGCCTTTCTCTTTATTTTATGCAAATTCAATTTGAGATGGTACATAACTTGTATTACACCCCTTTTTTTAAATGCAAATACGGTCACAATGGACCATGAAACAGGCCAGTTGGTGAAAATGCTATATTTATTTATTTTTAAAAGCAAATGAAATCGGACAATTTTAATATGGTGCAGCATTCACCAATGGGGTGATAATTACAATTGAAATGTAAGCAATGCACTTAATTAACCTTCTCCCAGAACATATACACTGCACAATTGAATAGGAGCACTTTTTGATTTTAGGAAAGATGGCACCCAAGTTAAGGTTTCCTCCTGCAATGTTCCCTTAACCCACAAATCGAATTCTGAGTGGATAGAAAGAAGCAGCAGGTAGTCAGGAATAAGAGGGAGAAAACAGAATAACAATCCAACCTTCCTTCACAGAATCAGAGACTTTAAACCCTAAGCAAAGGCCTAAAATAACATATGTTTTAACACAATAGTAGGTATGTTATATCACTGGCAATCACAAGGCAATGGATCAGCAAAAGGCATACAATTCGAAAATGAGTGAAAAGTTTAGAGCATGCTGCAGCCAAATGACACATTGGAAAACTTGCAATGTTCTCATTCTCCAGCATGGGGTCTGGCATGGATTCACATGCTCATGAATATTCCCCGTCGTCAGGCTGGGAATCCTCGGTAAAGAAAAGAAAATCAGTTCCAGTTTCGTTTCTGAACGGTCTTTCTTAGTAGTAACCAATCACTGGTCTCTGGGTCATACTTCCCCCCAGCCAATGACTGCCCTCTCCCTAAGCCCCGCCCCTGGCAGCCATCCTCAGATTTTTACCGCACGTTCAAGTGTTGGGAGTCCTCGTGCTATAGCTCTCGAGCTTTTACTGCGTTTTGAGATTTTTCAAAGAGTTTAATCTCATTTTTCGGACAATCGAGCCTCAAGCTCCACCGTTTTCTACTTCTGATCAACGGGGACCCGTTTCGGGATTTTCTACGCCCCTCAAGGGCAAAGTTTTCATTGAGTTACGCTTCTTGGAGGATTCCAGAAGACCTTGCGGCCTACCCATGGCCCAGGCTAAAGGAAGCTCGACGCCGGATCCAAGCTGTTCAGGAGCTGCCCTGGATGCGGATTGCAGAATGTCTTCAAGGAGGACAAGCATTCTAGATGCCTTCAAGGTGCCTCTACTGCCTTCATGAAGACAAAACGCACCTGGAGAAGGACTGTGCGTTTTGCAAGAACATGTCGGAACGGACCATGAGGGATTGGCATATCCGCCTCACCAACTGGCTGGAACGGAAGAGCCCAGCGGTAATTGAGAAGAAGAAGAGGTCCGAGCGGTCTTCTAAGTCCTTTGAGGGCGCTCCGGCGATGGGGTCCAACAAAAGGCTAAGCACCGCGAGTCCACGGGCACCGGGAGCGCTGATCGGTTGGGCTCCTCGGCTGCCAGGCAGGGCACGCTTTCACCGACGCCATCAACCATGAGCCAACGCTCTGGCTCGGGAAAGAGGAAATCGGAGAACCTGGGTAAGCTTCTGGAGAAGCCTTGGTCGATCCCGATGGAAACAGCCGAGGGGGAGCGAGGCGGTGACCCTCCCCCCAAGGTGAAGGCCTCAAGCGCACCTAAAGTCGTGAAGGCCTTGAGTCACCCGGCTAAGGCCTCTATCGAGAGGGTCGTGGCGGCCCTGGCGAAGCCTGTGGAGGCTACCCCAGTGGAGGCGACCTCGGTCCAGAGTTTCCCTGCCACCGCAGAGGGAATCCTCTTTTCAGCCAAATCGATAAGACCCCCGTAAAAACCCCGGTGGAAAAAGAGGGGGGGTGGTGGCCATCACGGACAAGGATACAGCCTCTGAAGAGGAGCTGGCTGGAGTCGCGAAGATCCTCAACAAGAAGTTTGAGGAGGTCCGGTCCCACGTGAGGGATCCTGACGAGGCGGACGAAGAGAACGACGGTGGTGCCGACGAGGTTCCCGTGGAGGCGGAGGATTCCACTCCCCAACCGTCGCGCTCGTCGCAGCCCGTACCCGAGCCTCAGGACAACTCGGGAGCCATCTTGATGGCGATCCAGGCCTTACGTAGGGAGATAAGGACGAGGTTGCCCTTACCCCCAATGGATGATCCAGTGGAACCTGGCCCGTCGGAGAGCCCTCCAAGCAAGCAGAGGAGAGTTCATCCCCCCTGCCCTTCCAGCCTTCGCGGCCCTTGCAGCCTTCATCTCCCTCCCCTGATCCCAGGGATGACACGGGAACGGAAACGGCCACGTCGGGGACGGATGACGACGGTGGTGATGACGAGTTGGACCTTCCATCACCACCACCACCTCCTTGGGCCTCCCCGCCTGACGAAATTGGCTACTTCCATGCGATGATTGCCAGGGCAGCTGAGCTCTTTGAGCTCTGCTGAAGAACAGAAGAAGGCGTGAGGCCAAAAGGAAGACGGTCCTCTTGGTCCCGTTACTTGACATCTGGGACGAGGGGCTGTTGCTCCTGAAGAACCCGTCCACGACCCCTGCCAAGAGAGACCGGTATGAGTAGTAGTACCGGGTCCCTGACTCCGCCCCTCTGTGCCTTAGGGCGCAACCGACCCCAGATTCGGTCATCTCAGCGGCGGCCAAGAAGAAGGCGGCTGTAACGCTCACCTGATTCCCGCAGAGGCGCCGGTCTTGACTGGGTGAATGCCGTATCTTCAAAGGTGATGTGTAACACACGGTTGGCTCTTTGGGCTGGACCTCTGTGCACTGTATGTCTGACTCGAAGAGTAAGATGTCTGCAGATAGAAAATATGGGATTAATGAACTGGGGTTATTGGGTGCCTCTCTCCTCTTCCCTTTCTCTTCTCCTGTAGAACCCCAAAGGTTAACGCCCTCACCTTAGGTAAGTGAACGCCAAGCTCTCTATCTGCCTCGGGGCAGGGTGCCGTAACCAGTTTCTTCACTGGATAAGGGTGCAGGCCTCTTGACCTCAGAGGACTGCTGTCCGTCGTTAACTGCACGAACGGTAAGTTCTGGGCACTTCAAATGTCTTAAAAGTCTTTTGTAATGATATCTCTTGTTTTGCAGGGTTCTGGCGATGGCGGATGGCAGGCTGATGAGAGTTGAGGATCGAACCCACGTGAGGAATAGAAGCACCTGGAAGCACGTAAGTAAGCGCTTGTAGCCTGCTTCACGATGCGCACTAACTGTCCCTTTTATCTTGCAGGTACAAGTTCGGAGCTTTAGAGAAGCTGAAGGGTGCTGGAATACCCACTGGATTCGGCATGGGAAGGAGTAATGGCACGTGAGTAATAAAGTTGCCCAATGTCTTTAAACGCACCTTCTTTTGTCTTTCAGATGCGGGATGCAGCGCCGAAGGCCTCCGGAGCGTGCGAAGAGTAGGTAAGCCTTTGTCTTTCAGATGCCGGAATGCAGCGCGAGGCATTGGTGACAGCCGATGGACCAGGTAAGAGATGCGCTGCCACTGAACACCGTAGTGCTAACCTGTTCTTTCTTTGTCTTTACAGGTGCTGCTGAAGACTGTATTCCAGGATGGTAAGCCTTTGTTCCCTTAGGCCCAGGATCAGAAGCAGAAGACACGATGAGCGTTCTGCTGCAGAGAATGCAGAATAACACAAAGCAAGATTCATCCATCGGGTGTGGTTTAAATAGCCTCCTGTAGTGCTTAGATGTCTCCTTCCACAGCCACGCCTAGGTAAGAAAAGAGTTCCTGCTTTCCAGAAGAGTTCCAGTGTTCTGAACCTAGGGAGTGGCTCCTGCCCCACCCAACAGGAAAAGTAGTCCCAAACAGAAGAGGATCAGGGGTTCAACTGGCAGGTAAGTAAGCAGCATGGTCTGCTGCAGGAAGTCCACCCAAGCATTATGAGCCCGGCGCTTCCAGCGCTGGGACTGGGCATCATTATGAGCCTGGTGCCACTGGCGCCAGGACAGGGTCCAAAAGGTCCCAATTGGGACTGGCTGGCACTCGGAACCGGGGTTATGGGTCTGCTTCCAAGGGAGTCGGGCAAGTCCTGATCTTTTGGAAGCAGAGATCATGACAGCACCCCCCCCCCCCCCTCAAGGCCCCTCCCAAACCGGGCTTCTCCAGGGGTTTGGGCTTGTTAGGAAATGTTCGATTAAATCTTTTGATTAGATGAGGCGCGTTGACATATTCTGCAGGTTCCCAGGATCTTTCTTGGGGACCGTAGCCTTTCCAGTCAATCAGGTAAAATAGTTTAGATTTGGAGATCTTGGAATCCAGGATGCTTTTGACTTCAAACTCGAGTTCTCCATCAACTAGAATAGGTTTTGGAGATGTAGTTAGTCGGGTTTGAGGTTGCACGGGTTTTAATAGAGAGACGTGGAAGACCGGATGTATCTTCATGTGAGGGGGCAAGTCCAACTTGACCGCTACTGGATTTACTATGGTAGTGATGGAATAGGGGCCAAGGTATCTTGGGTTGAATGTGCGTGGTCCTTTTAGAGGTAGATATTTGGTGGATAACCAGACTTGATCTCCTACTTGATATTGGGGGGCTTCCTTCCGATGTTGGTCTGCTCCTTTCTTGTATTGTTCTTTAGCCCTTTGAAGGTGAGAAACGGCTTCCTTAAAGGCTTGGGTGATTGTAGAATGCAGGTGGTCTACTGCTGGTGTTCCAAGATCTTGGAGTGGATCCAACTCCGAGGTTCGAGGGTGACTACCGTATAAAAGAAAAAACGGGGTCTTCCCAGTTCCCGAGTGGACAGAGTTATTGTAGGCATATTCGGCTATCCAAAGGATATCTTTCCAAGTTTTTTCAGTTTGTTGTAGCATGCAGCGCAAATACTGTTCCAGAGTTTGATTGGTCCTCTCGGTTTGTCCGTCGGTTTGAGGGTGGTGGCTGGTCGAAGGTCTCACATCAATTTGAGCCGACCGACAGCAACTTCGCCAAAAATGAGAAGTAAATTGACTACCTCGATCCGAAATGATAACTGAAGGAAAACCGTGCAGTCGGACGATGTTTCCGAGAAATTCTCGGGCCAGAGTTGCTGCTGTTGGTAAGCCTTTGAGTGGAATGAAATGCGCCATCTTGGAGAATAGGTCCACGATTACTAGGATCGTATTGTATCCGGAGCATGGAGGTAGATCGGTGATGAAGTCCATAGAAAGCGTATGCCAAGGGCGAGGGGGGATGTCAATAGGGCGTAAGAGGCCGGCTGGTTTTTCCTTTTGACTCTTGTTTTGGGCGCATACTCCACAGGACATTATAAAGTCTCTGATATCTTTTTTCCAAGACGCCCACCAGAAGTAGCACTTGATCTTTTCCGAGGTCTTGGTCATACCGGGATGTCCTTCCATTAAAGAATCGTGATAACAAGAGATTACCCTTTTCTGTAAATCTGTGCTGGGCAGGTATAACCGTTCTTGGAAATATAATAGGTTGTCCTTCACCGTAAAGTCCTTTCCCTGCAGATGCCAATTCTGTATGTCTGCTGGAGTTACCATTAGCCTGGCTTTATCCTTAACTTCCTCTATGGATTGTGTGGCGATTACACCTAGAATTCTTTGTTCGGGAATGATAGGTACAGGTTTAGGATTGATCAAATGTTCTTCCACTCCCATCCGAGAAAGGGCATCAGCTTTACCGTTTTTTGTACCAGGTCGATAGGTAATTATGAAGTCAAACTCGGCAAAGAATAGTGCCCAACGGAGTTGTCTAGAGGATTGAGCTTTTGCGGTTTTCAAATATTGCAGGTTTCGGTGATCTGTAATCACAGTAACGGTGTGTCGGGCCCCCAGAAGATAATGCCGCCAAGCCTTAAAGGCGGACTTGATAGCTAGAAGTTCCTTATCAGTAATAGTGTAATTGATTTCAGGAGGCGAGAATTTGCGGGACCAAAATGCCACGGGATGCAACTGATTGGTTACTGGGTCCTTTTGTGATAGAACTGCCCCCATGGCAAGGCTCGAAGAATCAGTTTCAACGATGTAGGGGAGTTCTGGGCGAGGATGTTTTAAGATCGGTGCAGAGATAAATCTAGTCTTCAAATTCTGGAAAGCTTGTTCCGCCTCGGTAGACCATTCAAAACGTTTGTTTTTCTTTAACAAGGCGGTGATGGGCTGGACTATTCGAGAGAATTCGGGGATTAACCTGCGGTAAAAGTTAGCGAAGCCTAACATGCTTTGAACACCTTTTACGGAGGATGGCGATGGCCATTTGAGAATTGCATCGACCTTCTTTGAATCCATACGCACTCCGCTAGGTGATAATATGAATCCCAAGAATTCAACTTCAGTCACGTTGAAAACACATTTTTCCAATTTAGCGAAAAGTTTGTGTTGACGCAATCTCTCGAGGACCATTTTCACGTGTTTCCGATGTTCAGTTTCCGATGCACAATAAACGAGGATGTCGTCAATGTAAACAACAACACACACATCTATGAGCTCTCTGAGGACATCGTTCATAAAATATTGAAAGGCGGCCGGGGCATTGCAAAGTCCGAAGGGCATGACCTGATATTCAAATAGCCCATACTTGGTGCGGAAGGCCGTCTTCCATTCATCGCCCTCTTTTACTCGTACCAAGTGGTAGGCTCCTCTAAGATCCAGCTTTGTATATATGCATGCTTTTCTGACTTGGTCCAGGAGTTCAGGGATCAAAGGTAACGGATATCTATTCTTAACAGTGATCTGGTTCAGGGCGCGATAATCTATACAAGTTCTAAGGTCCCCTTCTTTTTTTGGAATGAAGAACAAAGCTGAAGAAGCAGGGGACTTGGAAGGACGAATAAACCCATTCGCTAGGTATTGATCCAGGTATTGTCGGAGGTGAAGATTCTCAGGCTCGGTGAGGGCATACATTCTACTACAAGGAGGAGTAGATCCAGGTATCAGGTCTATCTGGCAGTCATAAGACCTATGAGGAGGTAGAGAGTTAGCCTGATCCTTCCGGAAAACATCTTGGAATTCTAGGTATTCAGGAGGTAACTGGGGAGTCTCCGAGGAAATTGCTGCCAGTGCAACACCAGGTCGAGGGTGACAAGTAGAGACACATTCTGGAAACTGAACCGTTCTTGCTCGCCAATCGATCTGAGGATTGTGCTTCTCTAACCAAGGAATTCCTAGAATAATCTGGAACTGAGGGGCCTTGATCACATCAAACACGATCTTCTCATGGTGTCCATCTTGACTTACTAGCGTCACTTCTTGGGTGGTATGCGTTACTGGTCCGGAGGCTATCTCCGTACCATCCACCGTAGTAATGACGTCCTTTACAGCCTTTGGACAAAGAGTCAGATTCATCCTCAAAACCATTTCATGATCCACATAATTGCCGATGGCACCGCTGTCGACGTAAGCTTCAATCGCATGTAATCGATCCGGATGTTCAGGGCTAATGAGGACCATAGGTATCACGAAATGTGAGGTCACTGAACTGGTTTTAACGCTCGGCAAGAGGAGCTCTATTCTTGTCGGGCAAGGTCGTTTCCCTGCTCAAAGTTTGTGACCCTGGTAACTGCAGCTCCTACTGCCTTCTTGGCTGGTTTCACCGGACAGTCTCGAAGAAAGTGCCCCGAGTTTCCGCAATAGAGGCATAATTGCAGCTGTTTTCTCCTTTCCCGCTCCTTTTGTGTTAGTGGTCCTTTCAGGCCCCCTATTTGCATGGGTTCCCCGGAGTCTACTCCTTTGGTAGGAGTTGGTGGTTTGGAAAATACTCGAGCATCAAACTTGGAACGATCGGCCTTCCTGTTCTGCAGTCTGTGGTCAATTTGAACGACTAAGTCAATATAGTCCGAACAGTCTTGCGGGGGATTCACTACTTGAGCTAACACATCTTTGAGCTCTCCACGTAGACACCTATAAAACAGCGTAATCCTTTTGTCCTCAGGCCATCAAGTTTCCACTATCAGTCTGTTGAAAGACGCAATATAAGCCAAAAGGTCTTGATTACCCTGTCACAATGAAAGGAGCTCATTGTCCAAGGCCTGCCCCTGTGAATGTCTTGCAAACAGTTTTTCCATACTGAGCTGAAAAGCTTGAAAATCATGGAGAACCGGATCATCTTGATTAACTAGAGGGATCGACCAGTCTGCCGCATTGCCACTAAGGTACGAAAGCACGAAAGCTACCTTAGCTTGATCAGTTGGAAAGGCTGCTGGCCGGCATAAGAAGTGCAACCGGCACTGATTAATAAATACTGCAAACCTCTTTGGGTCACCAGAAAATCGTTCGGGCGGAGCCAGAGGTACATTCCCAGGTAGGTTGATCTGCACTGGGTTCGTAGAGGATGTTGAAGGAAGATGTGCCCCTGATGCGGGTAACGGAGTTTGTCCGGCTTGTGACTGTAGCAATTGTCTAGCGAGATCGTCTGTTCACTCCTTGGAAATAATCAGTTCCCTTCTTAGAGCATTCGTTTCCTGACGGGCTGCATGCACTTCTGCTCTTAGTTCCCCAAGTAACTGGGCTAGCTGGTCGGTATCCGAGGTTTCCATAGCGCCTGGGTGGGAGATTTGCGGTAGGCTTTGTGTTCTGTAACGCTCACCTGATTCCCGCAGAGGCACCAGTCTTGACTGGGTGAATGCCGTATCTTCAAAGGTGATGTGTAACACACGGTTGGCTCTTTGGGCTGGACCTCTGTGCACTGTATGTCTGACTCGAAGAGTAAAATGTCTGCAGATAGAAAATATGGGATTAATGAACTGGGGTTATTGGGTGCCTCTCTCCTCTTCCCTTTCTCTTCTCCTGTAGAACCCCAAAGGTTAACGCCCTCACCTTAGGTAAGTGAACGCCAAGCTCTCTATCTGCCTCGGGGCAGGGTGCCGTAACCAGTTTCTTCACTGGATAAGGGTGCAGGCCTCTTGACCTCAGAGGACTGCTGCCCGTCGTTAACTGCACGAACAGTAAGTTCTGGGCACTTCAAATGTCTTAAAAGTCTTTTGTAATGATATCTCTTGTTTTGCAGGGTTCTGGCGATGGCGGATGGCAGGCTGATGAGAGTTGAGGATCGAACCCACGTGAGGAATAGAAGCACCTGGAAGCACGTAAGTAAGCGCTTGTAGCCTGCTTCACGATGCGCACTAACTGTCCCTTTTATCTTGCAGGTACAAGTTCAGAGCTTTAGAGAAGCTGAAGGGTGCTGGAATACCCACTGGATTCGGCATGGGAAGGAGTAATGGCACGTGAGTAATAAAGTTGCCCAATGTCTTTAAACGCACCTTCTTTTGTCTTTCAGATGCGGGATGCAGCGCCGAAGGCCTCCGGAGCGTGCGAAGAGTAGGTAAGCCTTTGTCTTTCAGATGCCGGAATGCAGCGCGAGGCATTGGTGACAGCCGATGGACCAGGTAAGAGATGCGCTGCCACTGAACACCGTAGTGCTAACCTGTTCTTTCTTTGTCTTTACAGGTGCTGCTGAAGACTGTATTCCAGGATGGTAAGCCTTTGTTCCCTTAGGCCCAGGATCAGAAGCAGAAGACACGATGAGCGTTCTGCTGCAGAGAATGCAGAATAACACAAAGCAAGATTCATCCATCGGGTGTGGTTTAAATAGCCTCCTGTAGTGCTTAGATGTCTCCTTCCACAGCCACGCCTAGGTAAGAAAAGAGTTCCTGCTTTCCAGAAGAGTTCCAGTGTTCTGAACCTAGGGAGTGGCTCCTGCCCCACCCAACAGGAAAAGTAGTCCCAAACAGAAGAGGATCAGGGGTTCAACTGGCAGGTAAGTAAGCAGCATGGTCTGCTGCAGGAAGTCCACCCAAGCATTATGAGCCCGGCGCTTCCAGCGCTGGGACTGGGCATCATTATGAGCCTGGTGCCACTGGCGCCAGGACAGGGTCCAAAAGGTCCCAATTGGGACTGGCTGGCACTCGGAACCGGGGTTATGGGTCTGCTTCCAAGGGAGTCGGGCAAGTCCTGATCTTTTGGAAGCAGAGATCATGACAGCACCCCCCCCCCTCAAGGCCCCTCCCAAACCGGGCTTCTCCGGGGGTTTGGGCTTGTTAGGAAATGTTCGATGAAATCTTTTGATTAGATGAGGCGCGTTGACATATTCTGCAGGTTCCCAGGATCTTTCTTGGGGACCGTAGCCTTTCCAGTCAATCAGGTAAAATAGTTTAGATTTGGAGATCTTGGAATCCAGGATGCTTTTGACTTCAAACTCGAGTTCTCCATCAACTAGAATAGGTTTTGGAGATGTAGTTAGTCGGGTTTGAGGTTGCACGGGTTTTAATAGAGAGACGTGGAAGACCGGATGTATCTTCATGTGAGGGGGCAAGTCCAACTTGACCGCTACTGGATTTACTATGGTAGTGATGGAATAGGGGCCAAGGTATCTTGGGTTGAATGTGCGTGGTCCTTCTAGAGGTAGATATTTGGTGGATAACCAGACTTGATCTCCTACTTGATATTGGGGGGCTTCCTTCCGATGTTGGTCTGCTCCTTTCTTGTATTGTTCTTTAGCCCTTTGAAGGTGAGAAACGGCTTCCTTAAAGGCTTGGGTGATTGTAGAATGCAGGTGGTCTACTGCTGGTGTTCCAAGATCTTGGAGTGGATCCAACTCCGAGGTTCGAGGGTGACTACCGTATAAAAGAAAAAACGGGGTCTTCCCAGTTCCCGAGTGGACAGAGTTATTGTAGGCATATTCGCCTATCCAAAGGATATCTTTCCAAGTTTTTTCAGTTTGTTGTAGCATGCAGCGCAAATACTGTTCCAGAGTTTGATTGGTCCTCTCGGTTTGTCCGTCGGTTTGAGGGTGGTGGCTGGTCGAAAGTCTCACATCAATTTGAGCCGACCGACAGCAACTTCGCCAAAAATGAGAAGTAAATTGACCACCTCGATCCGAAATGATAACTGAAGGAAAACCATGCAGTCGGACGATGTTTCCGAGAAATTCTCGGGCCAGAGTTGCTGCTGTTGGTAAGCCTTTGAGTGGAATGAAATGCGCCATCTTGGAGAATAGGTCCACGATTACTAGGATCGTATTGTATCCGGAGCATGGAGGTAGATCGGTGATGAAGTCCATAGAAAGCGTATGCCAAGGGCGAGGGGGGATGTCAATAGGGCGTAAGAGGCCGGCTGGTTTTTCCTTTTGACTCTTGTTTTGGGCGCATACTCCACAGGACATTATAAAGTCTCTGATATCTTTTTTCCAAGACGCCCACCAGAAGTAGCACTTGATCTTTTCCGAGGTCTTGGTCATACCGGGATGTCCTTCCATTAAAGAATCGTGATAACAAGAGATTACCCTTTTCTGTAAATCTGTGCTGGGCAGGTATAACCGTTCTTGGAAATATAATAGGTTGTCCTTCACCGTAAAGTCCTTTCCCTGCAGATGCCAATTCTGTATGTCTGCTGGAGTTACCAGTAGCCTGGCTTTATCCTTAACTTCCTCTATGGATTGTGTGGCGATTACACCTAGAATTCTTTGTTCGGGAATGATAGGTACAGGTTTAGGATTGATCAAATGTTCTTCCACTCCCATCCGAGAAAGGGCATCAGCTTTACCGTTTTTTGTACCAGGTCGATAGGTAATTATGAAGTCAAACTCGGCAAAGAATAGTGCCCAACGGAGTTGTCTAGAGGATTGAGCTTTTGCGGTTTTCAAATATTGCAGGTTTCGGTGATCTGTAATCACAGTAACGGTGTGTCGGGCCCCCAGAAGATAATGCCGCCAAGCCTTAAAGGAGGACTTGATAGCTAGAAGTTCCTTATCAGTAATAGTGTAATTGATTTCAGGAGGCGAGAATTTGCGGGACCAAAATGCCACGGGATGCAACTGATTGGTTACTGGGTCCTTTTGTGATAGAACTGCCCCCATGGCAAGGCTCGAAGAATCAGTTTCAACGATGTAGGGGAGTTCTGGGCGAGGATGTTTTAAGATCGGTGCAGAGATAAATCTAGTCTTCAAATTCTGGAAAGCTTGTTCCGCCTCGGTAGACCATTCAAAACGTTTGTTTTTCTTTAACAAGGCGGTGATGGGCTGGACTATTCGAGAGAATTCGGGGATTAACCTGCGGTAAAAGTTAGCGAAGCCTAACATGCTTTGAACACCTTTTACGGAGGATGGCGATGGCCATTTGAGAATTGCATCGACCTTCTTTGAATCCATACGCACTCCGCTAGGTGATAATATGAATCCCAAGAATTCAACTTCAGTCACGTTGAAAACACATTTTTCCAATTTAGCGAAAAGTTTGTGTTGACGCAATCTCTCGAGGACCATTTTCACGTGTTTCCGATGTTCAGTTTCCGATGCACAATAAACGAGGATGTCGTCAATGTAAACAACAACACACACATCTATGAGCTCTCTGAGGACATCGTTCATAAAATATTGAAAGGCGGCCGGGGCATTGCAAAGTCCGAAGGGCATGACCTGATATTCAAATAGCCCATACTTGGTGCGGAAGGCCGTCTTCCATTCATCGCCCTCTTTTACTCGTACCAAGTGGTAGGCTCCTCTAAGATCCAGCTTTGTATATATGCATGCTTTTCTGACTTGGTCCAGGAGTTCAGGGATCAAAGGTAACGGATATCTATTCTTAACAGTGATCTGGTTCAGGGCGCGATAATCTATACAAGTTCTAAGGTCCCCTTCTTTTTTTGGAACGAAGAACAAAGCTGAAGAAGCAGGGGACTTGGAAGGACGAATAAACCCATTCGCTAGGTATTGATCCAGGTATTGTCGGAGGTGAAGATTCTCAGGCTCGGTGAGGGCATACATTCTACTACAAGGAGGAGTAGATCCAGGTATCAGGTCTATCTGGCAGTCATAAGACCTATGAGGAGGTAGAGAGTTAGCCTGATCCTTCCGGAAAACATCTTGGAATTCTAGGTATTCAGGAGGTAACTGGGGAGTCTCCGAGGAAATTGCTGCCAGTGCAACACCAGGTCGAGGGTGACAAGTAGAGACACATTCTGGAAACTGAACCGTTCTTGCTCGCCAATCGATCTGAGGATTGTGCTTCTCTAACCAAGGAATTCCTAGAATAATCTGGAACTGAGGGGCCTTGATCACATCAAACACGATCTTCTCATGGTGTCCATCTTGACTTACTAGCGTCACTTCTTGGGTGGTATGCGTTACTGGTCCGGAGGCTATCTCCGTACCATCCACCGTAGTAATGACGTCCTTTACAGCCTTTGGACAAAGAGTCAGATTCATCCTCAAAACCATTTCATGATCCACATAATTGCCGATGGCACCGCTGTCGACGTAAGCTTCAATCGCATGTAATCGATCCGGATGTTCAGGGCTAATGAGGACCATAGGTATCACGAAATGTGAGGTCACTGAACTGGTTTTAACGCTCGGCAAGAGGAGCTCTATTCTTGTCGGGCAAGGTCGTTTCCCTGCTCAGAGTTTGTGACCCTGGTAACTGCAGCTCCTACTGCCTTCTTGGCTGGTTTCACCGGACAGTCTCGAAGAAAGTGCCCCGAGTTTCCGCAATAGAGGCATAATTGCAGCTGTTTTCTCCTTTCCCGCTCCTTTTGTGTTAGTGGTCCTTTCAGGCCCCCTATTTGCATGGGTTCCCCGGAGTCTACTCCTTTGGTAGGAGTTGGTGGTTTGGAAAATACTCGAGCATCAAACTTGGAACGATCGGCCTTCCTGTTCTGCAGTCTGTGGTCAATTTGAATGACTAAGTCAATTTAGTCGGAACAGTCTTGCGGGGGATTCACTACTTGAGCTAACACATCTTTGAGCTCTCCACGTAGACACCTATGAAACAGCGTAATCCTTTTGTCCTCAGGCCATCGAGTTTCCACTATCAGTCTGTTGAAAGACGCAATATAAGCCAAAAGGTCTTGATTACCCTGTCACAATGAAAGGAGCTCATTGTCCAAGGCCTGCCCCTGTGAATGTCTTGCAAACAGTTTTTCCATACTGAGCTGAAAAGCTTGAAAATCATGGAGAACCGGATCATCTTGATTAACTAGAGGGATCGACCAGTCTGCCGCATTGCCACTAAGGTACGAAAGCACGAAAGCTACCTTAGCTTGATCAGTTGGAAAGGCTGCTGGCCGGCATAAGAAGTGCAACCGGCACTGATTAATAAATACTGCAAACCTCTTTGGGTCACCAGAAAATCGTTCGGGCGGAGCCAGAGGTACATTCCCAGGTAGGTTGATCTGCACTGGTCTACTGCATCCTCGTAGAGGATGTTGAAGGAAGATGTGCCCCTGATGCGGGTAACGGAGTTTGTCCGGCTTGTGACTGTAGCAATTGTCTAGCGAGATCGTCTGTTCGCTCCTTGGAAATAATCAGTTCCCTTCTTAGAGCATTCGTTTCCTGACGGGCTGCATGCACTTCTGCTCTTAGTTCCCCAAGTAACTGGGCTAGCTGGTCGGTATCCGAGGTTTCCATAGCGCCTGGGTGGGAGATTTGCGGTAGGCTTTGTGTTCTGTAACGCTCACCTGATTCCCGCAGAGGCACCGGTCTTGACTGGGTGAATGCCGTATCTTCAAAGGTGATGTGTAACACACGGTTGGCTCTTTGGGCTGGACCTCTGTGCACTGTATGTCTGACTCGAAGAGTAAGATGTCTGCAGATAGAAAATATGGGATTAATGAACTGGGGATATTGGGTGCCTCTCTCCTCTTCCCTTTCTCTTCTCCTGTAGAACCCCAAAGGTTAACGCCCTCACCTTAGGTAAGTGAACGCCGAGCTCTCCATCTGCCTCGGGGCAGGGTGCCGTAACCAATTTCTTCACTGGATAAGGGTGCAGGCCTCTTGACCTCAGAGGACTGCTGTCCGTCGTTAACTGCACGAACGGTAAGTTCTGGGCACTTCAAATGTCTTAAAAGTCTTTTGTAATGATATCTCTTGTTTTGCAGGGTTCTGGCGATGGCGGATGGCGGGCTGATGAGAGTTGAGGATCGAACCCACGTGAGGAATAGAAGCGCCTGGAAGCATGTAAGTAAGCGCTTGTAGCCTGCTTCACGATGCGTGTGGGAGTCCATCTCCACCGACCGATGGGTGCTGGTTGCCCTGGCCCGCGGGCACACTCGAGTTTTTAAGGAAGTGTCCCCGCATTACAACCGTGGCCAGGAAGGAAAACCATGTCCCTCAACTGCTTCTGGAAGTAAGGGCGATGCTGAAGAAAGGAGCCATCGAGCTCGTCCCAAAGAGGCTCCGGAGTGTACTCTCGATACTTCCTCGTAAGAAAGAAGACCAGAGGTTGGCGACCCATCCTGGACCTTCGTCGTTTAAACAAGTACATCAAGGCCCAGAAGTTCCGGATGGTCACCCTCCAGCACATGCTGGGGCAGCTGGAGGAAAGTGACTTCCTATCGTCGCTGGACTTGGAGGATGCCTACTTTCACATCCCCATTCTAAAAGGACATTGAAGGTTTCTCAGATTCGTAGTCCAAGGACGGCACTACCAATTCAAGGCCCTTCCTTTCGGATTGAAGTCGGCGCCTGCAGGGGATCCATGTCTACCCCTACCTGGACGATTGGCTCATCCAAGCAAAGACAAGAGAACTCGCCGGCGGGCACACAGCGAAGACCGTCCAACTGCTCACGGATCTGGGATTCTCCATCAACTTCGCCAAATCCCACCTGGTTCCTTCGCAGGTCGCACTGTTTCTGGGAGCGAAGCTCAACACATTTGCGCGACTGGCCTCCCTGTCAGAGGAAAGGATGAAGGCCATCGTGGGAAAGGTGCAGCGGCTGTTGACCGGGGACGTGGCCAGGGTGAGGTCCATCAAGTCCCTTCTCGGCATAATGTCCTTGTGCATCTTCCTAGTGCGCCTGTGCAGACTGCGGATGCGGCCACTGCAAGAGTTCCTCGATGCCCGTTGGATGCAAGCGGCAGGCAGCTTTGAAGACAGGATCTCGCTCAATGAGACTTTCCGCCAACCGATCCGGTGTTGGGGCACCCGCACGCATCTTGCGGCGGGTATGGACTTCCAGACCCCGGCACATCAGGAGACGGTGACGACGGACGCCTCCCTGGAGGGATGGGGAGTGCACACCGGAGATCTCCACGCAAGAGGCCTTTGGCTCCGAGAGGAGAGGTCACTCCATATCAACGTACTGGAGCTCTAAGCCGTGTTCTGGGCCCTCAGGTTGTTCCTCCCGCCCCTCAAGGGCAAGATGTTCTACATCCGGAAGCAGGGAGGTACCAGATCCGCAGCCCTATCCAAGGAGGCGCAGGATCTGTGGCACTGGGCCGTCGCCCAAGGGATGTTTCTGGTACCCTTCCACCTGGCAGGAATAAAGAACACCATCGCCGACTCACTCAGCAGGGAGCTGCGCTCATGCCACGAGTGGGAACTGCGACAGGATCAAGAGGATCTGCTATTCCAACGATGGGGCAATCGCCAGATCGATCTATTCGTGACGGCGACAAACACCAAGTGCCAGAGGTTTGCCAGCAGGTTTCCCCAGCTGGGGAGCATAGGCGATGCCTTCTCATTCCCCTGGGACGGCCTATTCCTGTATGCGTTCCCACCGTTGCCGTTGCTGCTGCGACCCATCAACCAACTCAGACGGTCCTGGTGCAGGATGATCCTAGTCGCACCGGCGTGGCCGAGACAGATCTGGTTCCGGACCTTCTGGACATGTCAACGTCCCCCCCAGTCAAACTTCCGATGGACGTGGATCTCCTCGCCAGAGAAGTAGGCGCCATCCTCCACCACGACCCGGGGTCGCTGAACTTGCAGGCCTGATTCCTGCAGCACTAGAGTTTGGAGGGTACGATATCCCGGGGGAATGCAAGGAGGTGCTTGCAAAGGCCAGGGCATCCTCGACTCTCAAGTGCCATGGACATAAGTGGAAGAGGTTCTCTGTCTGGTGCTGTGCACAGAAGATTAACCCTCTGCGGATTACGGCCCCCCAGGTGCTGCCGTAACTACTGTCGCTGGCCAAGGCAGGGCTAGCTCACGCCTCCATCAAGTTAGATCTAGCAGCGATCTCCCGCTACACCAGAACTCCGGGGCGATCATCTCTGTGGTCCCATCACCTGGTAAAGGAATTCATGAAAGGATTGTCCCGATCATTCCCGCTGGTGAAGGCTCCAGCCCCGGCGTGGGAGCTCAACATGGTGCTGAGCAGGCCCATGGGGCCGCCATTCGAGCCGCTGCATTCGGCGCCGTTGATCCAGGCCCTCTCCTGTAAACCTCCACACATGACTTTCCACGAGACGAGGGTGGTGCTGAGGACGCACCCCTCCTTCATGCCCAAGGTGCCGTCGAACTTCCATCTCAACAAGCCTTTGGTGTTACCTGTTTTCTTCCCGTCGCCTTCGTCGCAGGCTGAAAGGACTTTGCACTCGCTGGATTTGGCTAGAGCGCTGAAGTTCTACGTGGACCGCACAAAGAGCTTTCGGAAGACGTCACAACTGTTTGTGAACTTTGGACCTGTGAACCAAGGGAAGGCCCTCTCAAAGGCTTCCATTTCCAGATGGCTCTCCAGCTGCATCATGCACTGTCACCGGTTGGCAATCCGACCACTGCCCGGCCGTCCGAGAGCCCTTTTGACCAGAGCGATCGCTGCTACCACGGCGTTCCTATCTAGTGTGCCCCTGCTGGACATCTGCACAGCTGCTATGTGGAGGTCGACACACACCTTCATGAGATTCTACTGCGTCGACCGGGATTCCAGGGAGGAGTCCAGGGTCGGCCAGGCAGTGCTGCGCAACCTGTTCGCCTGAAGGTGGGCCTGGTGAGGAGGTAAGAGTTGCTTAATGTTGAGTTGATGAAATGCTTAATGTTGAGCCTTGCCACCTCCCATGGTTGTACATGTGTGTACTGCTATGTATTCTTATATTCATGAGCATGTGAATCCATGCCAGACCCATGCTGGAGAACAACAGTTACAGGTAAGTAACTTGTTCCATTCCCGCTTTAAATTACCCAAAGGGTTTTTAATAAAAATGGATGGAATACTCTGATTTGGAGTTTTTAGGTTGGGGGATAGAGGTATATCGCAGGGACAATATAGAGGTGAAAATGGGTCTCTAGCTGGTGAATTGAGAGAGATTTGGAAGGTAGAGTGAGGTTCGTTTTTAGGAAAATAGAGCAGTTAAAATGAACTTTGGTTTTGCAAGAAAGGAAAATGTTACTTACACTAAATTATCTAGGCTATATTGTTAAAGAAGAAAACTGTAAGCTCCGAGAGGTTGATTCGCGAGGTCAACCTTGCCACCCCAGTGCTCAAACCCAACAATAAAATAAATGGAAATTAGTTTGATTACTCCAAATATAACTAAGGGCTTATAATTTACACCAGACAAAATTGAAAAGAGATGGTTCTAGCACTTACCCATTAAGGACAGGATATGAGGATAATTCTAACAATTCAACAAGTTACCAGGGTATAAATATGACTACTCGGACAAAGGCTATACAAGATAGGTTATGTGTTTCTAGTGGTGTAATGCTCACCTGATTCCTGTAGAGGCGCCGGTCTTGACTGGGCGTATACCGTATCTTCAAAGGTGATGTGTAACACACGGCTGGCTCTTTGGGCTGGACCTCTGTGCACTGTATGTCTGGCTCGAAGGGTAAGATGTCTGCAGATAGAAAATGTGGGATTAATGAACTGGGTTATTGAATGTCTCTCTCTTCTTCCCTTTCTCTTCTCCTGTAGAACCCCAAAGGTTAACGCTCTCACCTTAGGTAAGTGAACGCCGTGCTCTCCATTTGCCTCGAGGCAGGGTGCTGTAACCAGTTTCTTCACTGGATAAGGGGAGCAGGCCTCTTGACTTCAGAGAACTGCTGTCCGTCGTTTACTGCACGAACTGTAAGTTTCGAGTAATTCTAATGTCTTTAAAGTCTTTAGTAATGATGTCTCTTGTTTTGCAGGGTTCCGGCGATGGCGGATGGCGGGCTGAAGTGAGTTGAAGATGGAGCCCGTGTGATGAATAGAAGCGCCTGGAAGCACGTAAGTAAGCGCTTGTTGCCTGCTTCACGATGCGCTCTAACTGTCTTTTTATTTTGCAGGTACAAGTTCGGGGCGACTGCAGGGTGCCGGAATACCCACTGGGTTAGATGTGGAGAGGAGTAATGGCACGTGAGCATTAAAGTTCCCCAATGTCTTTAAACGCACCTTGTTTTGTCTTTCAGATGCAGGATGCAGCGCCGAAGGCCTCCGGAGCGTGCGAAGAGTTGGTAAGCTTTTGTCTTTCAGATGCCGAAATGCAGTGTGAAGACCTCCGGAGCGCACAAAGAGTAGGCAAGCCTTTGTCTTTCAGATGCCGGAATGCAGCGCGAGGCGTTGGTGACAGCCGATGGACCAGGTAAGTGAAGAGCTTTCACTGAAGACCGTAATGCTAACCTGTTCTTTCTTGTCTTTATAGGTGTTGCTGAAGACTGGATTCAGAATGGTAAGCCTTTTTCCTTAGGCCCAGGATCATATACAGAAGACACGATGAGCGTTCTGCTGCTGAGGATGCAGAATAACGCAAAGCAAGATTCATCCATCGGGTGTGGTTTAAATAGCCTCATGTAGTGCTTAGGTGTCTCCTTCCACAGCCACGCCTAGGTAAGAAAAGAGTTCCTGCTTTCCAGAAGAGTTCCAGTGTTCTGAATCTAGGGAGTGGCTCCTGCCCCACCCAACAGGAAAAGTAGTTCCAAACAGAAGAGGATCAGAGACTCAACTGGCAGGCAAGTAAGCAGCATGGCCTGCTGCAGGTAAGTCCACTCAAGCATTATGAGCCCGGCGCTTCCAGCGCTGGGACTGGGCATATTTATGAGCCTGGTGCCACTGGCGCCAGGACTGGGTCCAAAAGGTCCCAATTGGGACTGGTTGGCACTCGGAACCTGGGTTATGGATCTGCTTCCAAGGGAGTTGGGAAAACCCTGACCTTTTGGAAGCAGAGATCATGACAAGTGGGTGGGGATTATACTCAGTCCACTTTTTAGTTTTTGGATTTTTGGACGGTCAACCGGGTCTGGTCACCACACGGCAACGTGCCTGGAAAAAGTCAGCTGGGCAAGGCCTGGTCACCGGGTAGCGAACAGCTGGGCAATTCGTGTCACTGGATGGCACAGGTACTGCTGGATGCAGTTAGTGGGCAGCAAGCCGGTCTGATTTCAGGATGCAAAAGGTACCACAACTTTCTCCTTTTTAATGGGAGATTAGTGGGTTGATTCTGGATCACTGGCCTTGCTGGGTAGGAATCGGCTATGTCTGGGGTTTGCAGTGGGCTCTGAAGTAGGGTCAGCAATGCTATGGCCTTGTAGTTGGAATCAGCAAGATGAATGGAGCAGAGGAACGCAGCACAGGAAGTTCAGGAAGAGTGTGTCTCTAGAGTCCTGTCATGGACTCTTATTTATAATGCATAGTGACATCATAGAAGTATATGGCTGGGTAGGCTTACCTAAACACACCTCTAACCCACTGGATTGGTCAGGTGTGATGGTCCCTGTCTCTCTCTCAGCTGGTTGGATTTCTAGGGCAGGATGTCAGATTTATGATGCGAGTTTTACAATGTTCAAAAACCTCCCAAAGTTACTTAAGCTAAAATCAGATTTTGACCACAAATGGTACATTTATACAGTTGAAGTCCCTTAGCAGATTACATAAACAGGTTATATATTTTATGCAGACCATTGCAGTCCAACTCTGCAATCTGTGAGACATTATTTTGTACGTTTAATAATCATTGGTCATTTTCAGTAGGAAATGTTCGGCCTAAAATTCTGACTTTAGACGTGCGTACATACTATCATGGGGCCTATTTCTGTTAATTTTTAACATTCTAGCATGTGTCCTTTCCCCATTATTCACCTTCTTCTGGCCTTCGTGTCCCATACATGCTATTGACAGCCAAAACCTTTTATTTGAAAGCCACAAAAATCACATTTAAACTACTAATTTTTTATATTTTTGCAAAGTCCTGTTGCAAAGATAACAGTCTTCAAAGTTTCTAAATAAAATAGTCTTTTGAAACAAATGGGTATCCTTTGTCCTTCACCGGCCCATTTTTTCTCTTTTCAGCTACCACCAACTGTCACTTCCCCCAGAGGGAGGATGGGGTTTTCCCAGCTTGATTGAAGGTGTATTGCCCCTTCGCCACTTTGCACATCCGTGTCCTGGAACTTCCATTGTAGAGGGCTCAGCCCAGACCAGATTCTGTCCAACCTAGTAATTATCACTGGGGTGTTAGTATCTACTGAGAAGGCCCCTTTTGTTTCTGTCATCCTCTCAGCCGAAACCTGGCAGTGGTCCGATTTCTCCCCCCGTGCAGCCCCTAAAGTTTAATTTACTTGTATTTATTTTTGTTCTGAATTGGAAGAAAATCTGCTGAATAGAACTCTTTCATACATTGTATTTTCACAGTACAATCCCCTTTCACATTGCTAGGCAAGAAGAAGTTTTTGTTCAACCCCAGGACTCTCAAACAAGCATTTTTCTCCTTTAGTTTGCAAAGCCCATTTTTACACATGTGGTGGAAGCTGCTAGCACTTTTCTTTCAAATTTGGTTTTTGACTTTCCATCTCGATTCCCACACTGTTTTGCAGCAATAGTTATTTTCTTTTAGGCAGTAGTTTATTTGAACCACCTATGCACTGAAATTGACATAGCCCAGGGCTGGCGTGCCTTTGAATTACTGATCCTTGACACTTTGTAACTTAAAAGTGAAGCTTTTCCCTGTGCTGTGGAAAATTAAGTTTCTTTGTTGATTTTTCTCAGATTTGGTTTGACAGAGCCTGTCATTCAGGGGTCATGTTTGGTTTTGCTGAAGCACAATGGGGATATGAATGGGCATGGCAGGGCCTCATTACAAACAGTAGTTTGAGGAAGAACAGATAAAAATAGCGTCGGAACAGCATCATTTTAAGGTAAAATACCCCCTTTTCAATGCGGACTTTGGGCTGGCAGCAAAGCACCGCTGCTTTTTCACTCTATTTCTTTTGTATATGTAAGAACACACTGACAAGCTCCCTCAGTGTATCCCCTTGCCCCATCCTGCCCATGTGTGCTTGGCAAGATGTTGCAGCCATCTTTTTGTTGCTGCAAAATGCAGTTTTGAGGCCATGCTGCTCACAGTGGCCAGCACAGCCATTTTGCTGGTGACTGTAGATGCGCTGCTTGGTGTTGTGGGGAAGTACTTAGTGGGTAAATATATCCCACAACTCGCTCCCAGCCTGAATCTTGCATAACATGAAGGCTCCTGCAGCTATTTCACAGGTTATCGTTGGAACCAAGAGTTCTACGAAGAAGAGCAACCTGCTGACAACCTGGGGACTCCTGCAGCTGACTGGCATCGACTCCAGAGATTGGCACGGAGAAGCCCTGCTCCTCTGCCTGATCTGAGAAGACCCCAGTCAGTGTGTGTACCAGTGGGAACAACCAGTCTCAACCCGTGCTCGAGGAACCGTTCCTTGGATGCCTTTGTAAGTGTCCCTGGACACCCGGTTGATGGACCAGCTCCATTTTGGGCGACCCTGCTGCAGGCGTTGACATTCGGAGCAGAGCCTTTGCACTTACAAGATCTTCAGCTTACGCCGTAGGTTGCCTGTCATTGCATTTTTAGCCATCTCATGACAAGGGAAGCTCTGCTGCTTTTGTGTTCACTGCTGGAAAATCGCTTGTTGCCCACTGACCCTTGTGACCTCTGCTGGAATCCCGTGAGGTGTCCTGAAGGGACACCTCACAAGATCTTTCTGCAATCCCCCGAGGAGTTTAGAAGGCAATGCACTGCAGAAGCCTGCATCTTTTCTTCATTTGGGGGTCTTCTTCAAGGAGTTGCCTGGAATCGTCTGGTCCGAAATGCAACCATGTCCTGAGATGAAAATTTACCTCTACACCTGCGACCCCTGAACTTCCTTCAAACAAACCAAGGAAATTCCAGAAGACCTACAGTGTCACCTGGAAGAATGGGAGTCAGGGGGGTAAGTGAGCATACCTATTTATGTCTCCTATAGGATAACATTTTGTGTAGAGTTCTTGTCCCTAAACTCCCTCTGGCCTGGTCTTTGGTCATCAAACCTGGGCTAAAGATCATTTCCTAGGACTTAACTTGAGAATAGGATAGAGAAGGCTACTTCCCTGATTTTAAATAAATATTACTCCTACGTCCCGTCCCCTTTCCTCCATACTTTTGGGACATTCCATCCTGTGGGGTGGACCGGAGCACTTTTGTAAAAAAACATCAAATTGAAAAATGTGTCCTTCTCATTTTACGTGGGTTACCGCATGCAGCCATAACCCCGCCCTCCTTAGCTCTGCCCTGCACATCGCCCTTCAGTCGTTTTCTCCACGTGGTCGGGGCTGGACGCACTTCCAACACTGAGAAGATATTTTCTTTTCCCGTTGTTGTTCTCTCCTGCTCCGGTTCAGCGGTCGCGTAGTCCTCCGTCTATGCCGGATCGTTTGGGATTTGGCACTTGTTCCTCTTGAGAATGTCGCTTTGCTAGGGCGGATCCCCATTCTCTCTGCTTGGAGTGTCTGGGACCGGATCAATATTGGGACTCGTGTTTCTACTGCGACTCCCTTTCGGTCCGGGTACTTCAGCGTCGTCTTCGTCAGTGGGAGGAGATCTTCCAGAGAGTTCCTCCACAGCATTTTCAACTCTTCATCGATGGAAAGAAGAGACGCCCGGTAAGTTCCTTACTTTTCAGGGCACCCCGGCCGGGGGACTCCTTCCTGGGGTCCTCCAGGTCTGGGAGGGGCTTCAAAGGCTCTGCTACCAAGGTTTCTCCTGAGGTGCCTCGCAGGCCTAATAGGCGTACCAGTTTTCTCTGAGGGTTCCTACGAGGGGCCTGCTGACACCGGATCACGATCGGAGGTTCACCAATCAGGTGCTAATTGCCAGTCCAGTCATGCTGAGGCGTTGGGTACCGGAGTTCGCTCTGAGGTCACCTTGTGTGGAGCTTCCCATACAGACACCAGGGTGCGCCCTGAGGCCTCCGTTGAGGCTTTCTGTACTGAACCACGGTTCGAGGCCCCTCTCTGGGGAGCTATAAATACTGGACTCTGTTCCAAGGTTCCTCTTATCGAGGCTAAGGTGTGTACCGACAGAACTGAGTGACCTGTTAAGGTGGATTCCTGTGGATTCCTCAACTTTCCTGTGCTCACTGTGTTACCAGTTCTGTTGAGGGGGAACAGGGAGAGGTCGCTGACCGTTTCTCCTCCGTTATCGGCTTGGGCAAGGTTCCTCCCTTGGAGGCTAATTCAAAGGGTCACGACAGGATGTCCAGTAAACATCCCAGGCCCCATAGTACTGGCTCTGCCGAGGATACTTGTGTCAAGGCTAAAGTTTCGATCAAGTACCCTGACCAGTCTGTGGAGTTTCCTGCCTCATCCACACATGTGACGTAGTTCTCCTCATATGCTCACAAAATGGCGGGCCTTCCAATGTGGTCTACAGTGGCCATTTTGGATTATTACCTCACACTCACGCTATCAACGGAAGGTGCTGGGAGCCTTCTTTTTGGTGGACAACCTTGTCCACGGGACGGTGTGAATCCCTTCCGCCCGTCCTATGACTGGCACACTCGGATGCCACTACCGCATACGGTCTTGCTTCTTCCTACTTCTGCCCCACTGGTCTATGTAGACCCTGTGGGTGGCAGGCCCTCTTGGCAGCCTTCCTCACTACGTTCGTGGGGGGAATGCCCCTCAGGAGCGTTCGCTGCCCATTCCAGTACCTAAAGTTTCGGCAGAGGATGCCTTTTATGGGAAGTTTCAAAGTCTTATAAACACTGATCCCATGAGGGAGTATTTTAAAGGCCTTTTTCCAGTTACGGCACCTGTCGCCCAGGCAGCAGTACCACCTCTACCTCCCTGCTCCCGCCTCTCCCGCCTCTGCCTCCGTGTCTCCGGTTGACAAGACTCCAGCAGAGCGAGACGTCGATTTGACACCAGTCGCATCGTAACCAGCGGATCCTGATGTTCTGGACAACCCTCAGGCAGACCAGGATAGTGAGGACCAGCCCCGCTCTGCAAGAGCATTCCAATGACTGGGTTCTGGACATGTCACTCCTCGACATACCAGTACCTGAGGCACCCACTCTGCAGGAAGGGGTGCTTTCGAGGGCACTCACCTTGTCTCCAGAGGAGTGCACTGGCCTGTTCCTTCAGAAGGACGTTCTGGTCGAGACCTGCATAGTCTGGGATAAACCCCACACTGGGCTACATGTAAATAAGAGAATTGACGCCCATTAAAAGCTTCACACCTCCGAGGAAGTAGCCTTGGCGTCATGTCTGCTCCCTTCCTCAACGGTGGTTGCGGCTGCCACTCTGCAATCCAAGCCGGCCTCTGCAACCTCTACTGCCGCAGCTCAGGTTCTGGCCAAGGAAGACAAGTTGCTCAACTCTTTGGCTAAGAAAGTTTTTAGTTTTTGCCAACTCGGTGCTGCAGTTGCGTCAGGCTAATGCAGAGCTCATTTTGGCTGCGGCGAATATGAAACTGTGGAGGGATTTTGCAGACTTCCACGAGTTCATTCCTGGGGACAGGCAGGAAGACTTTAAGGGCGGTTTGTCAGATGCCAAGGTATTGGCACAGGATATGCTGGAGCCAGCTGCGCACCATGTCGACACCTCAGCTCAAGGCCTCCTGTTGGGGGGTGGACACCTCTTGTCAAGCTTGGCTTCATGCAACAAAGTTTGCGAAGGAGGTCCAAGATAAAGTTCTGCACCTGCCTTTTGACGGCAAAGAGTTGTTTCATTCTTCAACGGATGATGAGCTTACGAAGACTAAGGTGAGTACGCAAACTGCCAAGTCTCTGTCGGTGCTAGTGAAGCTCCCAGTCAAAGCTCAGAAATCTGGATCCCAGTCTCTGTCCTCCTCAGGCTTCAGAGGGTTCCAGGACCGCAGGTCACGCAGAGCTGATCCCCCAACAGGTAGCTCCTTTTGAAGACAGCAACAGGGTTGATTTTTCTCTCGGTCTTCTCGCCTCCTCATCTGGGACAGGTAGTCTCTCCGCCGAAAAATCATCTAAATTATACTTTTTTGGCACTCGCACGAGACTCCGGTGGGAGGACGAATCTCGTTTCATCTGGAGGCATGGCAAACCATCACCAAAGACCGGTGGGTTTTGTCCATTGCTCGGGCGGGCTTCCGCTGCCCCTCCCACATACCCCATCCTTCAATCCTCCCTTTCAGCAGTCGGGGACGCCCTCCCTCAGAGCCGAGGTCCAGAAGCTTCTAGATCTCAAGGCGGTGGAACCCGTTCCTCTCTCGTCTGTTCACGGTGCCCAAACCAAACCAGGCTGGCCTGCGCACCATGCTAGACCTTTCCCAGTTCAACTGTTCTCTTCTGCAAGAGAAATTCAAGATGATCACACCCTGTCAAATAAAGTCCTCTCTTCAGAAGTGCGACTGGCTCAGCGTTGTGGACCTTCAGGATGCGTATATGCATATACTGATTTGGAGCCCGCATTGGAAATATCTGTGGTTCTCCCTGGGAGAGGAGCACTTCCAATTCCGAGTGCTCCCTTTTGGTCTCAGCTCAGTGCTGCGTGTCTTCACAAAGATGATGTCGGTCATTGCGGCTTTTCTTCGGCTACAGGGTATTCATGTGTATCCATATTTGGACAACTGGCTTCTGTGCAGTCCTTGTCCAGTGAAAGCCTTGAGCAACCTTCAGTCTCTCCTCCAGCTCCTGTTCTGCCTTGGGCTGTCAGTGAACTGGCAGAAATCCTCCATGATGATCTCTCAGGACCTGTTATTTCTGGGTTTCCGTTGGAACACGATCGACTGCAGAGTGTACCTGACTGTGAACAGAATGGCGGATCTGTTAACCACGTGTCAGGTTTTCATGCAGTCAGAGAGCATGTCAGCCCGGTGGTTCCAGAGGCTTCTAGGCCTCATGGCTTCGTGCATGCTCACTCTTCTCCTTCCTCGTCTCAAGATGAGACTCACGCCGATGGCTCTTCGGAGCTCCTGGCTTCAGGCGATGTACCCGGACACCAAAATGATTGCGGTTCCACCCTGCATGATGACAGATCTCCTATGGTGGTCCTTTTCCAGCAATCTGTCGGTGGGTGCTCCTTTTCAGGAGCCCTCCCCTCAAACAACCATTACGACAGACTCCTCCCTTATAGGGTGGGGCGCGACGTTGGTTCAATCTTCAGGTTTTCGACCTGTGGTCGCCACAAGACGGGTAATTTCACATAAATTATCTGGAGCTTCTGGCGATTTTCCTGGCGCTCAGTTTTCAAGCCAGTGATTGTGAACAAAGTGGTCTGCATCCGCACAGACAATGCGGTCTCCATTTTTTACATCAACAAGCAGGGGGGATACGAAGTCACCTCCCCTTGTAGATCTAGCCATTCAGATTTGGGAATGGGCCATTCAGCACAGTGTTTGGGTGCTGGCGGTGCACATTCCGGGCCAACTGAATGTGACTGCAGACTCTCTCAGCCGACGAGCGGTGATCAGCTATGAGTGTGAACTAAACACGGAGATCCTCTCCGACCTTTATCGCCATTGGGGCACTCGAGAAGTAGACCTCTTTGCGACGTCGTCAAACAGGAAAGTTCCTCTTTATGCTTCCAGGAACGGGCTCGGAGCTTCTTCCCTGCGGGATGCTCTTGAGATTCTGTGGCACAACATGAGGGCCTATGCCTTCCCGCCTCTTCCTTTGATTCACTGGGCGCTGTGCAAGCTCAGGAACACGACGAATTGCACTCTCCTTTTCATAGCTCCTTGGTGGCCAGCCAGATTCTGGTTTCCGGAGCTGCAGCATCTGTCAGTCTGCTCGCCGATCAGGCTTCCACTGATTCCTGACCTGCTTCACCAGAGCGATCAGCAGATGTGGCACCCCTCCCCACAATCATTCAGCTTGGCGGCCTGTTGCGTGAGTTTAAATCTTTAGAAAGTTTCAACTTGTCTGCGGATAATATGCGCATTATCCAGGCGGCTAGAAAACCTTTGACAAGGTCTCAGTATAGGAGCAAATGGCTCTGGTTCTGTCACTGGTGTTCAGCTAAGCAGCTGGACCCCAGAGAAGCTACCATCGACACAGTCCTGTCATTCGTTTCTCATCTGGCAGCTTCAGACATACATTCCTTGTCTTGAAGGACTTATTTGTCGGCTATCGCTGCTTATCTGTCCACGGACTCTTGCTCTTTTTCATTGACAAATCCTGTCATTAAAATACACTTTGCAGGTCTAGTGCATCTTTATCCACCGGTGCACAACCCGCATCCAAGGTGGGAATTGAATGTGGTCCTCACTGCCTTATGCCATAAACCTTTTGAGCCCATGGCTACGCTGAACTTGAAGTCCCTTTTGTGGAAACTGGCTTTTCTGATTGTGGTGACTTAGGCAAGGCGTGTAAGGGAGCTTCAGGCCTTGTCTGTAGAACATCCATTCCTCACCTTTCACAAGGATAAGGTTGTCCTCCGGACTAATCCTTCTTTCCTTCCAAATGTAGTATCCGATTTTCATCTGAACCAGTCTATTTCCTTACCTGTTTTCTTTCCAGACCCGGCCTCAGATGCCAAGAGGGTATTGCAGAATTTGGGTGTCAGACGAGCTCTACATTTTTATTTGAACAGAACATCTAAATTTAGGAGCTCTTCCCAGCTTTTAGTGACCTTCGGAGATCAGAAAGGAAAGCCGGCCTAAAAAGCGACTATCTCCCGATGGATTGCTTCCTGTATTTCAGAGGCTTATACTGTTCGAGGCCTTCAGCCTCCAAAGGGAATTCATGCCCATCTGATGCTGAGCAAGGCAGCTGCCATTGCCTTCCAGAAATATGTTCCCTGGGAAACCATTGCCAGAGTAGCCACATGGGCTTGCCCATCAGCTTTTTATAAGCATTACTGCTTAGACCTAAGCTCCAGAGCCGATGCTCAGTTCGGACAGGCGGTTCTTAAAAACCTCTTTCAGTAAAGGAGTTCCATCCACCCGTTTTCATGTGAGGAGTGCTTGGTAATCTCCCAAAAGTATGGAGGAAAGGGGACGGGGGACGTAGGAGTATAACAAAGTTACTCACCGTAGTGACTACCTTACTCCTAGTCCTTAGTCCACTTTCCTCCATATGCCCGCCCGCCGTCCCCTCTAATAAGTATCCTCTATTATTGCTTAAATGGTCTCAGACCTGGCGATAGAAAAGGACTGAAGGGCGATGCGCGGGGTGGAGCTAAGGAAGGTGGGGTTACGGCCGCGTGCGGTACCCCGCGTAGAAAGAGGAGGATACATTTTTCAATGTGATGCTTTTTTACAAAAGTGCTCCGGTTCCGTCCCACAGGACAGAATGTCCCAAAAGTATGGAGGAAAGGGGACTATGGACTAGGAGTAAGGTAGTCACTATGGTGAGTAACTTTGTTATTACTTTACTTTAAAGAACTTTCAAAACACCACCACAGTCTACTGCATCAGTTCTGAAATAACTTCTCTGTAGAAACCATAGTTGTACGTGGTGACTTTTTAGGTACAATGCCCAATACATCTTCAGGATGGACTTCATAAAACAGAGGGAACTGGGCGTGTGCTTATTCTAACTTTTCTGTTTTTCCTGCGTCTGATTACTCACCCGTTGAATACTGGTAGTTAATTCATATGCAATTCTATTGCTAAGGGTGATATTCATAAAGGACTAATAAAGAATAGTATTTTGAAATACTTAATTGAATTATTGGTTGTATTATGTGTGGACTCATTGTAGCGCTAGACAACTGTCACAATTTTCCTGGGGCTAAGCCTTGACTGCTCATCCACACTTCCTTGATTAGGTTTTGCCTAACCTCTCAATGTCTTCCCTCTCTATCATAATTAGGTTGGCCTGCTAAAATCCTCCCCAGGGGATGAATTTAGAAATCCATCTCATCAGGAACCCCTGATTGGTGCCAGTGGCCAAAGAGAATACTTCTGATAGGAAGCCATTGGCATGCACCTGTGTCGTGGAACTGCAATAATTAGCCATTATTGCTCTTTTAAACCCTTTCCCAATACAGGCTTTCTCTAAAACTCCCACTAGGAAGCTCCGCTCAACTCTGTCGAACACCTTCTCAGCATTGAGCAATATAAGCGCTGCCATGATTTTCATTTGTGTATTAGGTCAATGAATACAACAATCTTTCTGCATTGTCTACCACCTCCCTCCCTTTAGTGAACCCACACTGATGATGATCTATGAGAGATGGTGATAGGGATTTCTACCTGCATGCCAAAATGTGTCCAAATGTATGCATGTACTTAATAGAGCTTTTAGTCTGTATTTATTTCTTTATTTATTTATTGTTCACTTGTTAGGCACTTATACAGGAAGCAAATACTGTTTCAAAGCGTCCACAGAGCAACAGGGAGTGGACAGGGGAAAATAGACAATGTTATTACAACCATGTTAAAATGTTAAATGCAACAATATAAGAAGAGACAATGGGGAGGGGAAGACTTACCTACTATGCATTGTGAGCGTTCAGAACTTGCAAGTGCAGTGGGGAGAGGGGTATGGGATAGGTGCTGTGGTGCTCATGGAGAGCAGCAGGTGAAGTGCTATGAAGAAAGGTAAGTGCAAACTCCAGTGGTGGTGGGTGAGCCGAGGCAAGTGCAGAGGATAAACCGCAGCTGGCATAAGAAGTGGGAGGTCACGGCCTGAGGGTGCATAAGGACCCTTCACACCAATCAAACTATTCTGCGATTAGCAGGAGAGAGAGAGAGGGAGGGAAGGAAGAGGCAAAGAGGAAGGTCTTGAGGCTTTTCCAGAACTTAAGGAGGTCCTGCTCAAGACAAAAAGGGAGGGGGAGGCTGTTCAAAAGAAGAGAACCTGCTGAGGAAAGTGATCAGCAACCGCCCTCTGTTTAGCAAACTGCTTTAAACACAAGGAGTTGGTGCCAGAGGAATGCAGGTGTCTAGAGGGGGAATATTTAGTCAGAAAGAGTTGAAGATGGAGTGGGCCGCAGCCCCACACAGCCTTGTGGGTGATGCAGAGGGATTTCAAATTAATCCGTCCTGCAATCGGGAGCCAGTGGAGACTTTGTAGGGCAGGAGTGATGCAGTGCTTGGGCTTGAGGCCTAGGATAAGTCTTGCTGCCCTATTGTGGATGAGCTGGAGGGGTCGCAGAGTAGACGAAGGTAGATTAAGGAAGAGGCTATTGTAATAGTCAAGCCTAGAAAGAACCAGAGCCCGGGTAATGTTGAATCTCTGAGGGAAGGTGAGGAAAGGTAGAATTCCTTTCAGAAGGAAAAGCTGAAAGTGGGATTTCTTGGCAATGTCCTGAGTATGAGGGAGGAAGGAGAGACGTGAGTCGAAGATGACTCTGAGGTTTCTGGCTTCCGAGAGCCGAGGAAGAAGGCCACAGTGTAGGGAAGACGTTTGGTGCCGGGGTCCCAATAGGGAGGATCTCTGTTTTGCTGGCACTGAGGCAGAGATCATTGGAGGTACACCAGGCCTGGATGGCTGAGAGGCAGTCAGGCATGATGGAGGATGCACAGGAGTCTGTAGGAAGTTTGAAGAAGAGTTGTGTCGTCGGTATAGCACTGGAAGTGGGGGAGAAGGAGGAAATGAGGCGTGCCAGCAGAGTAAGGTAGATGTTACAGAGTCAAGGTGAAAGAATGGAGCCCTCTGGGATGCCACAGATGGAGATGGAAGTATGGGAAGAGAAGGTGCCCAGTATGACTTTGCAGGAGCGGTCAGTTAGGAAGGAGGTCAGCCAGTTCAGTGCCCGCTCCAAGATGCCAAGGGTGTCATGGAGCCTTTCTATGAGAATGAAGTGGTTCACTGTGTCAAATGCAGAAGAGAGATCAAGGAGGATGAGGATAGCAGGGGAGTTGGAATCAAGGGATGCAAGCAGTTCTTCACAGGTGTTCAGAAGAGCAGTTTACGTGCCTTTGGATGCTTGGAATCCAGATTGATGGTTGTGGAGACCGCCAACAAGTTCAGTGTGGAGGTAAAGTTGCGGCAGGGCCAATTTCTCTATCAGTTTCCCAAGGAAAGGGGTGATGGAGATGGGGTGACAGTTGGCTGGGCAGGAAGGGTCTGCTGATGGTTTTATAAGGTGGGGCCGCACAAGGGAATGCTTGAAGGAGGATGGAAACACGCACAGCAAAGGTTTAAGTAGCACACTAACTATGGTCTCCCCCAAAGTAGGTGTGCCCTTCCTGTGATGCTTGCTGTTTTTAAATAAAATAACTAAGGGGGTGCTGTTGAGCAGCCGAGTGTAATGGCTGCCTGATTGTGAGGCTCCGCCCCCATCCAGAATTCTGTTGCAAATTAATCTGCCTAAGCAAACCTGTCAAATGGATTGTGTCCTCCCACGTATTCCTTATCTTTGATATTTCCTAATATCCAGCTTGCTGTCTCAAAATTTTTTTCAGTAGAGGGCGCTGTGCGTTGATGCCTGTCGACTCGATGTCCCTCGGAGGCCTCCGTACCGATGTCGACGTCATCACAGGTATAAGTAGCATGTGCAGCACCCGTTGCTCAGTTACATTTTTCCGCGCTTCACAGCTTCGGTAACGTAACGCTCGGTTCTGTGTATTCATCGAATTTCTTAGAATTTCCTGTGAACATTTCTGCTAGTCTTCAACGAGATGGTCTCCTCATCGGCTCCATCTATGCCTCAATCCAGTTTAAAAAGAAAATGCTGCGACTGCAGGGCTAAGATGTCCAGGACAGATCCACACAGGATCTGTCTGTGGTGCCTTGGGGCAGAGCATCTGTGTTTCCGAATGCGATAAGTGCATGTCAATGACGGCCAAGGCCTTGAAGGAGCGCAGAGGGAAGTTGGAGAGAGGTAAGCCTCAGAAATCCTTTACCCTGTCCAAACATCTCCTAATCATAAACAACACTCCCGATCACGTTCTTGAAGTGGATCGCATCATTCTTCCTCTTCGAGGCATGGCAAGAAAATGTGCCATAGGTCGCCGTCCACGTCATCCTCTAGTTCACCAGAGAGGATCATTTGTCCCTCGAAACACAACCCCGGCATAGTGGGAGGAGTTCTGAAAAAGTATGCTAAAGATGTTCGAGAACGCGGCCTTGCCCCCCTCGAAGACACCTAGAGGCGAAACAACTGGGAAGCACAGGAGCCGTGAGTCCTCGACCTCGGCTGTGGAAACTCTTCGAGAGCGTGAAAAACCCCCTTGAGTCGAGAGAAAGCCTCTGTGATGCACAATAAGTTGTCACTATTGACCCATACGGCAAAGCCAAAATGTGCGTCATGACGCCCTTAGCGCCTTCATCGAAGGAGAAGCCATCGTCGCCCCAGGTGTCAACCTCCTCAACGCCATATAGGACAGTACCTTTGATGCTTTCATCAAAGACGTCGATATTGGTGTTGATCCCATCGACGACTTTGGAGAAGGCGAAACCATTGATGTCATCAACAACTTTGACAATTTCAGCTCCAATTATGGCATTCATGTCGCCTTCTTCAACCTTTGAAGAAAATTGCACACCACAACCTCGTTCAGAATATTTCAAAACCCTTTCCTCAATCTATGAAGATGCAGAATCATCTGAAGAGGAAAACCTTTTGGTCTTGAATATGGGACAACTTCTGTTCAAGAAGAACTTGTCAGAAGAATCCCGAATGAAACATCTGCAGGACTCTGTTTGAGGCAAGTGGCATTGACGCTTCCCCTGAAGTTGAATTCAGTAGAGCTGATCCAGGAGATCATGCTGAAGGCAATTATAGACTGCTTATGACTAGAGTGATGGAGTACGTGGGTGGTCTAGACCCACACCTGTTTTTCGAGCAGGATGACCTAACTGATATACTCGACAAAGGACCACAGGAAGACCCTATTGTCCCATTTCACAAAGCTCTACATATGAGTGCATGTCCCAACTGGGAAACCCCTGAGGTTGTCCCTGCAGTTAACAAAAGATTAACAGCTGAATATAGAGCATCGACGTTGGACCCTCTATATCTTTCAAAGCACCCAACACCAGAAAGTCTGGAAGTACAGGCTGCAACTTCTTCTGGCAAACAAAAGGCCTATCCCACAATCCCGCAAGATCGTGATGACAAGAAATATGATGCCATGGTCAAGAAGGCTTTCTCGGCCAGTAGTATGGCGTTAAAGTCTGCTAATGCCACTTGCACGCTGGCAAGGTTTACCCACACCCCTTTGGATTGTATTTCGATGGCGGCTGACCATAAGAGGAGGAAAGGGATGGTTTCTCAAACCTTATCAAGGATGGAAAGGACGCCTAATGTGCGAATCCCTCCAGACCGGTCTCGACGCTGTTGACAACATCAGCAGAGCCATGGCGGCTAGTACAGTAATCTGCAGGTTTGCGTGGTTGCGGAAGTCAGGATTTGCCCCAGACGTACAATCCAGACTTCTCAACATACCCTTTGACGGCACACATCTATTTGGGAGTAAAGAGTTTGTAGAAGCTGTAAACTTCCAAGCCAGCAGCCAAATCCCTTGGATCTGCTATAAGGCAAACTCCAAACCACCCCACAGGTACGCCCTGGAGGGGTAGGTCCTTTCGCTATTATTCCTTATGCAGGAGATTTTAACCCTGCTAGAGAATGGTGCTATAGACCAGTACTTGTAGCGGAGAGGAACAAGGGTTGGTACTCCCCGTATTTTCTAATTCCGAAAAGGGACGCAGGATTGAGACCCATCTTGGACTTAAGAGACTTGAACAAGTTCCTCAGGAAGGACAAGTTCAAGATGGTAACCCTTTCTAAGATCCTTCAGGCCCTCCAGCTTCAGGATTGGTTGGTATCACTAGACCTTCAGGATGCTTACTTTTATGTGCCAATCCATCACAAGCACATAAATTGGCATTGGCAACTCTCACTATCAGTTTCGGGTTCTGCCATTTGGGCTGTCCTCCGCCCAAGGGTTTTCACCAAGTTAATGGTGGTTGTGGCAGCGAGTCTCAGGAGAAGGGGGGGGATTCACGGCTACCCCTATTTAGACGATTGGTTGATCAGAGCCTATTCCCTGGAACAAGCCCTAGATCATCTAAGTTACCCTTGCCACTCCCACCACAGCCTGGGCTTCTCCTTTAACTTCAGGAAGTCCCACATGATACCATAACAAAGACTCCAATTTATCGGAGCAGTCCTGGATGCATCCCTGGGAAAAGCCTCGCCACCAGAGGTGCGGGCTCAAGACATTCTACAGATGGTGACAGAATTCCAAAATGCCCAACATCTTCCAGCCTACGATTTTCTGAGGTTGCTCGGCCTCACGGCATCCTCATTTTTCTGGTGCCAGAGGCTCGCCAGAGAATGAGATCTCTCCAGTGGGCTCTCGGGACCCACTGGTCATAGTTCTTGGGAAGGATGTCACATCTCCTACAAATCCCAAACAGAGTCTTACTGGACCTTCAGTGGTGGGCCTGTCTGGAAAACATCTTGAAAGGAGAACCTTTTTGGCAACCATGGCTGGAGATAACAGCCTCGCTCATGGGGTGGGGAGCCCATATCAACAATTTGACCATCAGCGGTCGTTGGTCTCCATCGGAGTCCAAACTACATATCAACCTTTTAGAGCTGCGGGAAATCAGACTAGCACTGAAGGCCTTCCTGCCGTCTGTACAGGGAAAGAATGTCCTGATAATGATGGACAACACAGTGGCCATGTACTACCTCAACAAAAGAGGAGGTGTAGGGTCACTACCACTGTGCAGAGAGGCAATGCAGCTTTGGTTCTGGGCGATACAAGAAGGAATCTCTCTATCGGCAGTTCATCTAGCCGGAGAGAAGAACACAACAGCGGACACTCTGAGAAGGCAGAGCACAGTCTCTCACAAGTGGGAACTAGCTCAGGAAGTCCTTCAAGAGATCTTCACCCTTTCGGGAATCCCTCAAGTGGATCTGTTCTTGACCTATGCCAACCGGAAGTGCGAACTGTATTGCTCTAGGGAATTTCCTCTGAGAGGAGCTCTAGGAGATGCGTTTGTGGTGGACTGGGAATTTCCACTCCTCTACGCATTTCCTCCAGTCCCCGTCATTCCTCAAGAAATAAGGAGGTTCAGGAAAACCATGATCCCAATTGCCCTGGATTGGGCCAGGAGAAAGTGGTACCCGGACCTTCTGGACATGTCCATCTGTCCTCCCGATTCGTCTTCCACAAAGAGAGGAACTTCTGTCGCGAGAGGAAGGTCGGGTTCTCTATCCGGATATCGGGACTCTCAGCCTTCACGCATGGTTTCTGAGAGGCTGAGATACAAAGATTGGGACCTCCGGACGACGTAATGGAGGTTTTGCTTTTGGTCAGGAGGCCAGCAACCAAATCTTTATACCGCTGCCATTGTAATAAGTTCTGCAGCTGGTGTAGAGATAAAAATGTTGACCCTTTTACATGCAATACACAGATGGTATTATCTTTTCTGTTGCATTTAGCAAATCTGGGACTCCAGATTGGTACGATTAAAGGTTACCTATCAGTGCTTTCCATATTCAAGCACACTGCTGAGGAAGTCTCTTACTTTAAAATACCTCTGGTAATACAATTTTTGAAAGGGCTAACTAATGGTTATCCCCCAACTACTTTTCAAATCCCCCTGTGGGATCTAAATGTAGTCTTAAACTTTTTAATGGGGACTCCCTTTGAACCGCTTCATTCGTGCCCATTAAGACTTCTTTCCCTCAAGACAGTCTTTTTAGTGGCAATAACATCTGCCCGAAGGGTGAGTGAGCTAAAGACTTTGTCTTGAAAGCCTCCTCACACTGTCTTTCATAAGGACAGAGTGGTATTAAAGGTGAAGCCCAACTTCCTCCCCAAGGTGGTATCTGAATTTCACATCACTCAGAAAATAACCTTGCCATCTTTTTACCCTCCTCCACATCAAGGGTAGTAACCGTCTAACTCAGGACAATGCTTCGCTTCAAAACAGAACTGAGCAACAGACTCTGCGTGCGCTATTTATACCTGTGACGACGTTGACATCGGTACGGAGGCCGCTGAGGGACATGGACTCTACAGGCATCGAAGCACAGCACCGTCTACTGAAAAAAAAAATTCAGAGGCAGCAAGCTGGATGTTAGGAAATATCAAAGATAAGGAATACCTGGGAGGAACATCCAGTCGAAAGAATGTTACCATGGGTAAGTAACTTGTTCATCTGAACCGAAAATCAAAAGGAAGACAGGACCATGCACCCGAGGTCCAACGGCAGGATCAGTTGGCCTGGAAATGCGGGAGATATTGTCCACGGAAGAATAGCGAGGTGGCGCGGCTACTGTTAAGTCTGCGGCCGCCCGTGGAGTGGGAGGAGCTGACTCACGCTGCTTCTGGAGAGTCAGGAACTTGGAAAAGCGGGTTTCGAAACAAGCCTTGCACTGAGAATATACATGAATAACTGCAGTTTCGGTGGAGCAGCGCGGGCTGAGGGAGCCGGACCTCATTGAGAGCACGGCGGGTCCCTGTGAGAAGTAAGAGGCCACAAAAACACCTAGGGCTTAAGTATAGACCTGAGTGGTCATTATTGCATTCCTACCATTAGGGCAATACATGTTAACACAAAAAACGGTGCTAGGATAATTTTTTATGCAGAGAAGAGACCACAACCCTCTCTTTTTCTTAACAGAACACACATACAGGCTGTCCCTACTCAGAAGAACACCCTGTTCCTATTCCGAGGGTCTCTCCCTAGGCGCTCAGTGGTGCGCTGCCCATATAAAAGGGATAGCAAGAAGGCTCTCCCTGATCAACAAGTATGCACATATACCTAAACACTAGTGAGTTTAAAAAGGTCAGACACAAGTCTATGGTTGCTACATCAAGACAGTATACATTGGATTATGTCTCTTCCGTATGTGACAGGGGAGGCACTGCTACCTGGAATTTCTATCTATGTTTTAATCACCAAATTGAGCAGTTATCCTGTCCTATCAGAACCTGTTCTGATCTTGTTAAAATAATGAACCCTCAAAGGAGGGAAAACAAAGGACCTAGAGCCAACAAGCCTATCTAGTCGTAGAAGCAGTTCATAACATGTACAAGTTTCTTGATTTGGACATTGTTCTGCTCATGTGAAGGCTTATGGGCAAGTTGGTTGACCGGTTTCGATAACCATAATAATTTGGGTCATCTTCTTCAGGACCTAAATATTCTTATTGAGGGGTTCACTCCTTCTTTGGTCCATCAACGGGATCCAGGCGACACCTCTGTTCCCTAAGGGCAAACATAAGGTGAAACAGAGGGGTAAGTATTCCCCCTATAAAGTACTCTTACACACTGGTAACTTAGCTCTGTTAGTGTGTGGACTTAAAATCCCATAACCATTGGGGGTGCATTGAATACAAGGACTAACATGCGTGTCCTTTTTGTTACACCGAGATAGACAGGAGGGGACAAGATGGGGAAATTAAAGGGTGAGGAAACGCACTGGTTAGCCTGTGCTGTTGGTTCATTTTCTTGATTGAAAGAATCCCCTCTATATAGTGGTTTTAGGCATGCAAGTTGTTAAATATTCATTCATTAATCAAATTACACATACCCGAACCACATGCATGTGTGATTTAGCTTGTACAGGAGTCAGCGGATCATCAAAAACGGAATGTGGATATACGTCTTGTCACAGCGTCTGTGTGTGCAAGACCTCATGGCAGCTATTTATATTGGCACAAGATTACATAGTGAGTGGATGAGATAAAGCTTCCTGCTTACCTCAATTGACGCACGCTTTTTAATTGGAATCCGGCCAACAGCTGTCTTTAGTCTGCCATAGCTGTCGAGCCGTATCAAAGCGCAAGGCTCAATGTTCTTGGTTATCCTGGAAAAACAAACAAACCAGCGATGGTTCTGTTTATGCGGTGTCCGCTATGCATGAGAGGTACCTCCTCTGTGCAAATTAAAATTGCTTGGTACGCTTACCTTCTGCTTGGGAGCCGCGGGCATTCGTTCATACACTTGAAAGCTTTCACAGCGTTGCATCGTCTGAATGTTGTGTATGTTACTTCTGTAAATGTCACAGAAAGCAGCCCTGTTATGACTTAGCGTCCTGGCCGCCATCTTAGAATGGGGTATTTGCGCACATGCGCTCCATCATTAGAAAGTTCGTAATTGGTTTGCCTATACAGGACTCTGGGCTCATCTATATGTGTGTATGTCCCCCTGTCTGACAATTAATAAAGTGTCACCAAAACAGAAAAGTTTCAAATCTGTACATCTTTGTGTGTCCATAGTCATGTCTTAGGGTTTTACGCTCCCAGTGGCTCAAAATATCCCCATCCGAGTTCCAAAAGGGCAACAAGGGCAGTATAAGGTGCAAGAAATGCCCATGCATGTGTATCTTGTCAGGTGGATTACCTGTGGATAAATCTTGCTGGCAGTGGAGTCTAGTGTCAAAGCAGAACAAAACAAAGTAGAGTAAAAGCAAAAACAAAAGACGTGGCCAGGCATGGCAAGGGTGATTCTCCCTTATTCCAGAACGGACCACTGGCATCCAGGGAATCTCACAGAATGGGTCTCAGGGTCCCTGGAGACAAGGTATAAGAGCCTTGTGAGTCACCCGGTGGAGTGGCTCAATCAAAAAAGTGTAGTGTCTAAAGGACTGCCAGTTCATTCCACTGGATTTGTTCATTCAGGCCGTTGTTATGGGTATCTGACCTGAAAATCCAATTTTGCTCCCCCCCTAAGCAATTGATTATGGAAATGCCCACCTCTTCTTAGCAAATGGATTTTCTCTATTATGGTCCAATGAAAATCGTCCGGACCATGGCTTGCTGCTACAAAATGTGTCACGAAGGAGGCAGTCAATTTCTTGGTTCGCAAAGATGACCTATGTTCGATCATTCACTTATTGACTGCCCTAATGGTCATGCCCACGTACAATAAATTGCACGGACAGGTGATTAGATATATAACTCCTGAAGTATTGCAGTTCGTAAAGGAACGCTGTACCCATGGTGTTTTTAACCCAATATCGATCTCGGTACTGCGTCTTGTTTGGGTACACATCGAACAATTGCCACATGGCATATGTCCTGTCGGAGGATCACTGTTCCACAAGGTGGATTGTGTGGAATCTTGACTCTGTTTAAGGTCAGATAAAGTTTTCACCAGTTTATCCCTCAAATTGAGTCTGCGTTTGAAGGCAAATGAGGGTTCTGGAAGAGGGTGCTCCCCTGTATTTAAAATAGGCTAAAGTGTCTTATTCTCCCTTTTGATCTTGTTAAGTAGCAGCAAATAGCTGAGGACTGCTGCAATAACGTCTGTAACGCTTACTTGGACTCCTCGGGAGCGTAATGCCTTCTCAGTCAGTGAATCTGTTACTTGGACACTTTAGGATTCCCTTTCTGTGTAAACGACAATAATAACAATAGAACTACTATAATATCTATCTTCTGGGAAATTACTGTATAGCAGTGTGCCTTTGGTAATCCCTCCCTTCTCACCTGTGTTTGTTTTGTGGAGCTCTCCATCCTATATTCTACAGCGGTGCATTTGTATGAAGAACTTTAAACTGCAGTGTTCAATATACTCTTGTCTTTATAATGCCCTGGCTTTTCTAGAGTTGTCTTGGGTATGTTTTTGGTGAAAATATTATAGTTCATTAGATTTTGAATAGTCCCTATGTTGGAGAGATCGCTCTTGCAAATATTTTCCCTTAATCTTGCAGGTTCTTGGATTTCAGAGGGGTTAATGGCTGCGACATTATTCAGAATGAAGAAACGTTTAACAAACAAATTCACTATACAGAGTAATTGCAGCCTTCAGGGAAGAGCGCGGTAATAACTAAGCAGTGAAAACTTGAACAAACTTCAGGTACGTAACTTATTTAAACTTCTTCTTTCTTATTTCAATTAAGTTAGTTCGTTAATGAAATACCTTTTGTTTTGCAGGTTTTCGGAAAACTCTAGAAGAAATACCTTCGGAAGATGCAGAGTCTGCTGAGGAAACTTCTGAATGAAGGTACTGCGACCGCTGCGAAGAAGATGCTGCGGCTGTGAGGAAACTTCTGACAGGAACAAAACAGCTGACTGAAGAAACACTTGGTAAATTGTTTCAATAACTATGGAATTCTGTTGTTTTTTCTGTGGAAACTAATGTCTCTGTTTTTCTGAGGAGAGACGTCTTGTAGCATTACCCGCTGTCAGCGGAGCAGACGCGAAGCGAGCACTCCAGCAGAGGTGGGGCTTAAGTAGCTCCCTCTGCAATAGGTATAGAATGTGCTGTACGTTATCAATGGACCTAGCGGCGGCCATGTTTAGTGTATGAAAACCACTGTAAGCACTATGAGAGCCTATGGGTGCACATGCTATGAATGGTACAAATGCCATTTGTGCCAGGCTTGTACCCACTGTTGACCGGCTGACTGATATGATGTCTCTTGCTTCTCCTGTATGCCTGAAGAGGAACTGTGCCATTTTACTGAGATCATGACAATGTCCCGCTTGGTTGCTTTTGGCTGTTGTTCTAAGGTAATCTGCCTCAGAATGTTCCACGCTCGCTTGCATGTGGTGTTCAATTCTTTTTGGGATAGCCTTGTGTTAGGCAGAATTATATGCAGTACCCTTTCGGAACACCACACACAATTAAGACTACAAGTGACAGTACAATTTCACCTTTGGTACAAGCCTGTACTACACAGTTAAAGTGGTAGCAGTAGCAGAGTAAGTGAGCCGTATCAAATAGTTACACAAAGGACAGCAATTACTATGATTCAGGCAAACACTGACTCAAGGTTTTCAAGTAAAAGAATATACATTTATTTCACTCCAGTTGTATAACATTTCACTATTCTAAGCAGTTTAAAAATCACACTCTTAATACACCACACCATTTCCCTTAAATTCCAGACAAGTTAAGCTCACAAAATGAAGTGGGAGCAAAATGGCACTCCAGTAATTTAAAAGGGAGGGAAAGACAAAGTTAATAGAAATAAAATCAAACCAACAGGTAAGTACTCAGGGCAATTGAACAAGAGGAACTACAGAGTTAGAATCAGGTAGAAAAGGCTTAGGGCCAAAGTCAATGGGTCAAAAGTCCTTTGCTCAAGATCACACAGTTCAGGGTAGTTCTCGGTAAAGTTTGTGGCACGGTTTCCGGACGAGGTTGGTTGATACAAAAGTTAGTTCAAAGAGAAGAGAAGGACAAGCCCTCGGGTTGGAGAAAGATTTCAAACACTTTGACTGCGGTTGAACAAAACGGATTTGCACAGTACATTGAAACGGAGAGGGAGCTGTAGCTGAGGCAGACATTCCTGGTAGTTCCTGCAGGCTCATGGTTCCTTAAGCGTCTGTTGGACTGACAAGAACTATAAAGACTGGAGGGTCCTGCACTACCCAGGGAAGAAACCAGCAGCAAAGCAACTAATAAAAGGTGCAACTTTCCGGGCTATCAGGCCCGCTGTAGCTCTGTACAGTGAATTCGGCCAGAGGAGGTGTCCTGGCTTGCAGTTTGGGCGAACTGGTTGGTCCCACCAGCTCAAGTGAAGAAGTTTCCTGGAGGGTCTTCTCTGTCGTCGGATTCTGAAGATTCGGACGTGCAGCCGGGCTTCACCGGGCGGTTCAGTCATTGTAGGGGTCCTCTTCTGCCAGTTGCTCGTTGGTTCTTTTGTTCAAGTGGTGACTCTGCCTTTCCAGTCCCAGAGACCTGCTTTTTATGCAGTTTCCCCCCATTCATACAGCCTGGCTGTCCATCACACAGCAGGGTGGCTGTCCTGGCAAGGACAGTCCCCTCAGCCAATCAAACAGGAGTGCGAACAAAGGAATCATCCCCGGTTTGGCGCACAGAGAATAACACCAGAAAACTTTAACAAAAAGAAGTGGCGAATAAACCCAGCTGGAGCAAAAATAAAATTTATTTGGTCAAGCGGGTTTATGTTCGAGGCTAATATAATAGCCTAAAACAATACCACGTTTATATATCATAATCGCGGTAGAAAAGTTAGGGTAGATACCACTGCCACCAGCTAAGTCCTGATGTAAAGGGAGCGAAACAATGCTCCAAGAAACACAGACAAAAAGGGATAAGAGTTAACCCTTTCCAATACTCCATGTAAGATGGGGTGTACTGGGTCTGTGGTTTAAAGTGACTAAAGTAAAGTTAAAGGCAACTTAATTCTTTCTGGGGGACAGTAATCAGCCCCAGAAAATGGAGTCGGTGGGAAGTCTCAAAGACAACCCTGTGCCACTGCACTGAAGGTGCTGTGTAACACATATACAAATATGAGGCCATGGAGTAGGTGAGTGTCACAGGTTCCCCCTTTCTCACCTGACTTCAATGTTTGCTGGAATTCTTGGAAAGAGTCTTCTTGCGTACGGTTCGGGTTTTGTACAACCCCGTGCGAGCGTCTTCGGGTTCGAGCGTGCGTTCAGAATTCTACATCCAGGGACACTTGGAATCTCCGGGAAGTCCAGGAAACGATGGAGGTGTACTCAGAGGCGGGTACACGAGATCCGGGATTCAAGGCAGAATAAGGAGGAAGGGAAGATAGAGGGGGGAAGCGAGGGTCCGGGAACCAGGAATCAAAGAGTTCAGTGATGGCGAACTACGGAGCACACGTCTAGCCACTGCAAGCGGTAGCGTTGAGACGCGCGGGGCCGCGTGGCGTGGCCTTTTTATAGAACGTGCTATGCCTGATGTGGAGGCTGGTGGAGAGCGTTCTATGTTAGACGCCATGTTGGAAGTACTACGGAGTGCAAGCCCCGTTGTGTCAAGGACCAGGAAGTCCAAAAGGGACGCATCCTATGGATCATGACAGCATGCCTCCTCCGAAAACCTATTCCACCAGGTTTGCCCGGGTGTATGAGATGATACCTTTCCAGGATATCTGAGATCAAGGGCAATGGATAACGATCCTTCAGGGTGCATTGATTTAGACCATGATAATCAAGACAAGGTCTGAGCTCATTAGTATCCTTTTAGGAACAAAAAACAGTGATGCTCCAGCTGGAGATTTGGATGGTCGTATTGTGCCATTTTCAAGGTTGGTATCTAAGTATTCACGGAGGGCCTTTTTCTCAGGTTCAGATAAGGTGAACATCCTTCCAAAGGGAATCACAGCTGAAGATTCAGTATCAATAGCACAGTCTTCAGGTCTATGAGGAGGTAGGGCCTGAACTATGGCAGAAGAGAACACATCGGCGTATTCCTGATAGGCCCTAGGAACCTGGATGATATTTGAGACTGAGAGTGGGCCTTGCTGGTCTGCCGATGTACCTTCCGAAGGTTTCGTCGCGGAATCCAGGAGTAGGCAATGAGACATGCAATGTTCGGAACCCAGGAACAAGGAACCTGCTGCCCAGTTGATGTATGGGTTGTGCCTTTGTAGCCAGGGCATACCCAACACCATTGGGTAATGGGCAGACTTTACGATGTCAAATTTAATCTTCTCTCAATGGTGGTTTATTGAGAGCTCTATTTCCTTGGTTTGAAGGGTTATGGGTCCTAAAGAAAGGGGTCTTCCGTCAATTGCTCTTACAGGTTGCATTATGTCTCGGGTTTCATATGGAATGTGGTGGTTAAAGACCCAATCTTGATCTATGAATATCCCCATGGCTCCACAATCCACCAATGCCAAAATGAGGTAGGTTTAATTCTTGAATGGCGATAGAAAGGCCTGTAAAATCATTAGATTGTTTTGTCCAGGAGAGTTCAAGGATGGAATAGAAGTGGGGCAAACATCTCTATCCCGAAGCCATGCTCCATCTAGGATCGGGAGCTGGTGTTTCCCGAATGCTGTGGAGGGGCTAAAGGACACACTCTCACTAGATGTTTATCTGAGGCACAATACATACATTCGCTTCCTTTCTTGCGGGGATATGGGTCCACAGAAAGCCCCTAGTTGCATGGGTTCTGGTTCATTAACAGGGGCAGGAGTAGGATCAGACTTCAAGGAGGTCTCTATAGGAATTGTCTGGAAGGGCATCTTGGTTTTCTTCTTCTCTGCCTTCCTTTCCTGGATACGATGGATCGTATGGATCTCGCTATGCAGAAAGTCTATCTGCATAGCGAGATCCATAAGGGCCTGGAATGAACCTGGGCGAGCCACTCTGGCTAGTTCATCTTTGATGTCTTCATTTAGCCCTCTTTGAAAAAGAGTAAAGCAGGCTTCTGAGGACCAATCCGCTTCTTTAGCCAATTGTTTAAAGTGTGTTACATACGTAAGCATGTCCTGGGAGCCTTTTTGGAAATCAAGTAGATGTTGTAACGCTCACCTGATTCCCGCAGAGGCGCCGGTCTTGACTGGGTGAATGCCGTATCTACAAAGGTGATGTGTAACACACGGTTGGCTCTTTGGGCTGGACCTCTGTGCACTGTATGTCTGACTTGAAGAGTAAGATGTCTGCAGATAGAAAATATGGGATTAATGAACTGGAGTTATTGGGTGCCTCTCTCCTCTTCCCTTTCTCTTCTCCTGTAGACCCCCAAAGGTTAACGCCCTCACCTTAGGTAAGTGAACGCCTAGCTCTCCATCTGCCTCGGGGCAGGGTGCCGTAGCCAGTTTCTTCACTGGATAAGGGTGCAGGCCTCTTGACCTCAGAGGACTGCTGTCCGTCGTTAACTGCACGAACGGTAAGTTCTGGGCACTTCAAATGTCTTAAAAGTCTTTTGTAATGATATCTCTTGTTTTGCAGGGTTCCGGCGATGGCGGATGGCGGGCTGATGAGAGTTGAGGATCGAACCCGCGTGAGGAATAGAAGCGCCTGGAAGCACGTAAGTAAGCGCTTGTAGCCTGCTTCACGATGCGCACTAACTGTCCCTTTTATCTTGCAGGTACAAGTTCGGAGCTTTAGAGAAGCTGAAGGGTGCTGGAATACCCACTGGATTCGGCGTGGGAAGGAGTAATGGCACGTGAGTAATAAAGTTGCCCAATGTCTTTAAACGCACCTTCTTTTGTCTTTCAGATGCGGGATGCAGCGCCGAAGGCCTCCGGAGCGTGCGAAGAGTAGGTAAGCCTTTGTCTTTCAGATGCCGGAATGCAGCGCGAGGCGTTGGTGACAGCCGATGGACCAGGTAAGAGATGCGCTGCCACTGAAGACCGTAGTGCTAACCTGTTCTTTCTTTGTCTTTACAGGTGCTGCTGAAGACTGGATTCCAGGATGGTAAGCCTTTGTTCCCTTAGGCCCAGGATCAGAAGCAGAAGACACGATGAGCGTTCTGCTGCAGAGAATGCAGAATAACACAAAGCAAGATTCATCCATCGGGTGTGGTTTAAATAGCCTCCTGTAGTGCTTAGGTATCTCCTTCCACAGCCACGCCTAGATAAGAAAAGAGTTCCTGCTTTCCAGAAGAGTTCCAGTGTTCTGAACCTAGGGAGTGGCTCCTGCCCCACCCAACAGGAAAAGTAGTCCCAAACAGAAGAGGATCAGGGGTTCAACTGGCAGGTAAGTAAGCAGCATGGTCTGCTGCAGGTAAGTCCACCCAAGCATTATGAGCCCGGCGCTTCCAGCGCTGGGACTGGGCATCTTTATGAGCCTGGTGCCACTGGCGCCAGGACAGGGTCCAAAAGGTCCCAATTGGGACTGGCTGGCACTCGGAACCGGGGTTATGGGTCTGCTTCCAAGGGAGTCGGGCAAGTTCTGATCTTTTGGAAGCAGAGATCATGACAGCACCCGGGCTTCTCCGGGGGTTTGGGCTTGTTAGGAAATGTTCGATGAAATCTTTTGATTAGACGAGGCGCGTGGACATATTCTGCAGGTTCCCAGGATCTTTCTTGGGGACCGTAGCCTTTCCAGTCAATCAGGTGAAATAGTTTAGATTTGGAGATCTTGGAATCCAGGATGCTTTTGACTTCAAACTCGAGTTCTCCATCAACTAGAATAGGTTTTGGAGATGTAGTTAGTCGGGTTTTAGGTTGCACAGGTTTTAATAGAGAGACGTCGAAGACCGGATGTATCTTCATGTGAGGGGGCAAGTCCAACTTGACCGCTACTGGATTTACTATGGTAGTGATGGAATAGGGACCAAGGTATCTTGGGTTGAATGTGCGTGGTCCTTTTAGAGGTAGATATTTGGTGAATAACCAGACTTGATCTCCTACTTGATATTGGGGGGCTTCCTTCCGATGTTGGTCTGCTCCTTTCTTGTATTGTTCTTTAGCCCTTTGAAGGTGAGAAACGGCTTCCTTAAAGGCTTGGGTGATTGTAGAATGCAGGTGGTCTACTGCTGGTGTTCCAAGATGTTGGAGTGGATCCAACTCTGAGGTTCGAGGGTGACTACCGTATAAAAGAAAAAACGGGGTCTTCCCAGTTCCCGAGTGGACAGAGTTATTGTAGGCATATTCGGCTATCCAAAGGATATCTTTCCAAGTTTTTTCAGTTTGTTGCAGCATGCAGCGCAAATACTGTTCCAGAGTTTGATTGGTCCTCTCGGTTTGTCTGTCGGTTTGAGGATGGTGGCTGGTCGAAAGTGTCTCATCAATTTGAGCCGACCGACAGCAACTTCGCCAAAAATGAGAAATAAATTGACTACCTCCATCCGAAATTAGAACTGAAGGAAAACCGTGCAGTCGGACGATGTTTTCGAGAAATTCTCGGGCCAGAGTTGCTGCTGTTGGTAAGCCTTTGAGTGGAATGAAATGCGCCATCTTGGAGAATAGGTCCACGATTACTAGGATCGTATTGTATCCGGAGCATGGAGGTAGATCGGTGATGAAGTCCATAGAAAGCGTATGCCAAGGGCGAGGCGGGATGTCAATAGGGCGTAAGAGGCCGGCTGGTTTTTCCTTTTGACTCTTGTTTTGGGCGCATACTCCACAGGACATTATAAAGTCTCTGATATCTTTTTTCCAAGACGGCCACCAGAAGTAGCGCTTGATCTTTTCCGAGGTCTTGGTCATACCGGGATGTCCTTCCATTAAAGAATCGTGATAACAAGAGATTACCTTTTTCTGTAAATCTGTGCTGGGCAGGTATAACCGTTCTTGGAAATATAATAGGTTGTCCTTCACCGTAAAGTCCTTTCCCTGCAGATGGCAATTCTGTATGTCTGCTGGAGTTACCAGTAGCCTGGCTTTATCCTTAACTTCCTCTATGGATTGTGTGGCGATTACACCTAGAATTCTTTGTTCGGGAATGATAGGTACAGGTTTAGGATTGATCAAATGTTCTTCCACTCCCATCCGAGAAAGGGCATCAGCTTTACCGTTTTTTGTACCAGGTCGATAGGTAATTATGAAGTCAAACTCGGCAAAGAATAGTGCCCAACGGAGTTGCCTAGAGGATTGAGCTTTTGCGGTTTTCAAATATTGCAGGTTTCGGTGATCTGTAATCACAGTAACGGTGTGTCGGGCCCCCAGAAGATAATGCCGCCAAGCCTTAAAGGTGGACTTGATAGCTAGAAGTTCCTTATCAGTAATAGTGTAAGTGATTTCAGGAGGCGAGAATTTGCGGGACCAAAATGCCACGGGATGCAACTGATTGGTTACTGGGTCCTTTTGTGATAGAACTGCCCCCATGGCAAGGCTCGAAGCATCATTTTCAACGATGTAGGGGAGTTCTGGGCGAGGATGTTTTAAGATCGGTGCAGAGATAAATCTAGTCTTCAAATTCTGGAAAGCTTGTTCCGCCTCGGTAGACCATTCAAAACGTTTGTTTTTCTTTAACAAGGCGGTGATGGGCTGGACTATTCGAGAGAATTCGGGGATAAACCTGCGGTAAAAGTTAGCGAAGCCTAACATGCTTTGAACACCTTTTACGGAGGATGGCGATGGCCATTTGAGATTTGCATCGACCTTCTTTGAATCCATACGCACTCCGCTAGGTGATAATATGAATCCCAAGAATTCAACTTCAGTCACGTTGAAAACACATTTTTCCAACTTAGCGAAAAGTTTGTGTTGACGCAATCTCTCGAGGACCATTTTGACGTGTTTCCGATGTTCAGTTTCCGATGAAGAATAAACGAGGATGTCGTCAATGTAAACAACAACACACACATCTATGAGCTCTCTGAGGACATCGTTCATAAAATATTGAAAGGCGGCCGGGGCATTGCAAAGTCCGAAGGGCATGACCTGATATTCAAATAGCCCATACTTGGTGCGGAAGGCCGTCTTCCATTCATCGCCCTCTTTTACTCGTACCAAGTGGTAGGCTCCTCTAAGATCCAGCTTTGTATATATGCATGCTTTTCTGACTTGGTCCAGGAGTTCAGGGATCAAAGGTAACGGATATCTATTCTTAACGGTGATCTGGTTCAGGGCGCGATAATCTATACAATTTCTAAGGTCCCCTTCTTTTTTTGGAACGAAGAACAAAGCTGAGGAAGCAGGGGACTTGGAAGGACGAATAAACCCATTCGCTAGGTATTGATCCAGGTATTGTCGGAGGTGAAGATTCTCAGGCTCGGTGAGGGCATAAATTCTACTACAAGGAGGAGTAGATCCAGGTATCAGGTGTATCTGGCAGTCATAAGACCTATGAGGAGGTAGAGAGTTAGCCTGATCCTTCCGGAAAACATCTTGGAATTCTAGGTATTCAGGAGGTAACTGGGGAGCCTCCGAGGAAATTGCTGCCAGTGCAACACCAGGTCGAGGGTGACAAGTAGAGACACATTCTGGAAACTGAACCGTTCTTGCACGCCAATCGATCTGAGGATTGTGCTTCTCTAACCAAGGAATTCCTAGAATAATCTGGAACTGAGGGGCCTTGATCACATTGAACACGATCTTCTCATGGTGTCCATCTTGACTTACTAGCGTCACTTCTTGGGTGGTATGCGTTACTGGTCCGGAGGCTATCTCCGTACCATCCACCGTAGTAATGACGTCCTTTACAGCCTTTGGACAAAGAGTCAGATTCATCCTCAAAACCATTTCATGATCCACATAATTGCCGATGGCACCGCTGTCGACGTAAGCTTCAATCGCATGTAATCGATCCGGATGTTCAGGGCTAATGAGGACCATAGGTATCACGAAATGCGAGGTCACTGAACTGGTTTTAACGCTCGGCAAGAGGACTTCTATTCTTGTCGGGCGAGGTCGTTTCCCTGCTCAGAGTTTGTGACCCTGGTAACTGCAGCTCCTACTGCCTTCTTGGCTGGTTTCACCGGACAGTCTCGAAGAAAGTGCCCCGAGTTTCCGCAATAGAGGCATAATTGCAGCTGTTTTCTCCTTTCCCGCTCCTTTTGTGTTAGTGGTCCTTTCAGGCCCCCTATTTGCATGGGTTCCCCAGAGTCTACTCCTTTGGTAGGAGTTGGTGGTTTGGAAAATACTCGAGCATCAAACTTGGAACGATCGGCCTTCCTGTTCTGCAGTCTGTGGTTAATTTGAACGACTAAGTCAATATAGTCCGAACAGTCTTGCGGGGGATTCACTACTTGGGCTAACACATTTTGAGCTCTCCACGTAGACCTCTATAAAACAGCGTAATCCTTTTGTCCTCAGGCCATCGAGTTTCCACTATCAGTCTGTTGAAAGACGCAATATAAGCCAAAAGGTCTTGATTACCCTGTCGCAATGAAAGGAGCTCATTGTCCAAGGCCTGCCCCTGTGAATGTCTTGCAAACAGTTTTTCCATACTGAGCTGAAAAGCTTGAAAATCATGGAGAACCGGATCATCTTGATTAACTAGAGGGATCGACCAGTCTGCCGCATTGCCACTAAGGTACGAAAGCACGAAAGCTACCTTAGCTTGATCAGTTGGAAAGGCTGCTGGCCGGCATAAGAAGTGCAACCGGCACTGATTAATAAATACTGCAAACCTCTTTGGGTCACCAGAAAATCGTTTGGGCGGAGCCAGAGGTACATTCCCAGGTAGGTTAATCTGCACTGGGTTCGTAGAGGATTTTGAAGGAAGATTTGCCCCTGATGCGGGTAACAGAGTTTGTCCGGCTTGTGACTGTAGCAATTGTCTAGCGAGATCGTCTGTTCGCTCCTTGGAAATAATCAGTTCCCTTCTTAGAGCATTCGTTTCCTGACGGGCTGCATGCACTTCTGCTCTTAGTTCCCCAAGTAACTGGGCAAGCTGGTCGGTATCCGAGGTTTCCATAGCGCCTGGGTGGGAGTTTTGCGGTAGGCTTTGTGTTCTGTAACGCTCACCTGATTCCCGCAGAGGCGCCGGTCTTGACTGGGTGAATGCCGTATCTACAAAGGTGATGTGTAACACACGGTTGGCTCTTTGGGCTAGACCTCTGTGCACTGTATGTCTGACTTGAAGAGTAAGATGTCTGCAGATACAAAATATGGGATTAATAAACTGGAGTTATTGGGTGCCTCTCTCCTCTTCCCTTTCTCTTCTCCTGTAGAACCCCAAAGGTTAACGCCCTCACCTTAGGTAAGTGAACGCCGAGCTCTCCATCTGCCTCGGGGCAGGGTGCCGTAACCAGTTTCTTCACTGGATAAGGGTGCAGGCCTCTTGACCTCAGAGGACTGCTGTCCGTCGTTAACTGCACGAACGGTAAGTTCTGGGCACTTCAAATGTCTTAAAAGTCTTTTGTAATGATATCTCTTGTTTTGCAGGGTTCCGGCGATGGCGGATGGCAGGCTGATGAGAGTTGAGGATCGAACCCGCGTGAGGAATAGAAGCGCCTGGAAGCACGTAAGTAAGCGCTTGTAGCCTGCTTCACGATGCGCACTAACTGTCCCTTTTATCTTGCAGGTACAAGTTCGGAGCTTTAGAGAAGCTGAAGGGTGCTGGAATACCCACTGGATTCGGCGTGGGAAGGAGTAATGGCACGTGCGTAATAAAGTTGCCCAATGTCTTTAAATGCACCTTCTTTTGTCTTTCAGATGCGGGATACAGCGCTGAAGGCCTCCGGAGCGTGCGAAGAGTAGGTAAGCCTTTGTCTTTCAGATGCCGGAATGCAGCGCGAGTCGTTGGTGACAGCCGATGGACCAGGTAAGAGATGCGCTGCCACTGAAGACCGTAGTGCTAACCTGTTCTTTCTTTGTCTTTACAGGTGCTGCTGAAGACTGGATTCCAGGATGGTAAGCCTTTGTTCCCTTAGGCCCAGGATCAGAAGCAGAAGACACGATGAGCGTTCTGCTTCAGAGAATGCAGAATAACACAAAGCAAGATTCATCCATCGGGTGTGGTTTAAATAGCCTCCTGTAGTGCTTAGGTGTCTCCTTCCACAGCCACGCCTAGGTAAGAAAAGAGTTCCTGCTTTCCAGAAGAGTTCCAGTGTTCTGAACCTAGGGAGTGGCTCCTGCCCCACCCAACAGGAAAAGTAGTCCCAAACAGAAGAGGATCAGGGGTTCAACTGGCAGGTAAGTAAGCAGCATGGTCTGCTGCAGGTAAGTCCACCCAAGCATTATGAGCCCGGCGCTTCCAGCGCTGGGACTGGGCATCTTTCAGGGTCCAAAAGGTCCCAATTGGGACTGGCTGGCACTTGGAACTGGGGTTATGGGTCTGCATCCAAGGGAGTCGGGCAAGTCCTGATCTTTTGGAAGCAGAGATCATGACAGATGTTCCTGGGCACTATAGACCTGTTCTGGGTGGTCAAACATGGTTTTAAGAGCCTGTATGAATCTGTCGTAGTCATCCAGGAGGGCATCTCCGGAATTAACTAAAGGTGTGGCCCAGGTTAATGCATTCCCGGAAAGGTGCGAAATTATAAAGCCCACCTTAGCCCTGGGGGTAGAAAAGTAGTAGGGCCTAAAGGTAAAGTGGACTAAACACTAGTCAAGGAATCCATGAAGGGTTTTTGCAGACCCATCGTATTTATCAACTATGCCGCCCAATAATATGCTTTCCTTAGTAGCAGAATCACGGGACAAAACTAATTGTTTTAATGCGGCAGTCTCCGCTTTCAGATTCTGTACTTCAGTCGTTAATTCTTGCATGCCGCGCATGAGATCTTGAACGGCCGCCTCCATGTCCGTACTGACTTCAGTTAGTTGGCTTCTCAATCTGTCACAGGTTTCCCCCTTTCTCACCTGACTTCGATGTTTTCTGTAATTCTTGGAAGGAGTCTTCTTGCCTACGGTTCAGTTTTTGTACAACCCCATGCGAGCGTCTTCGGGTTCCAGCGTGCGTTCAGCGTTCTACATCCAGGGATACTTGGAATCTCCAGGAAGTCCAGGAAACGATGGAGGTGTACTCGGAGGCGGGTACACCAGATCCGGGATTCAAGGCAGAATAAGGAGGAAGGGAAGATAGAGGGGGGAAGCGAGGGTCCGGGAACCAGGAATCAAAGAGTTCAGTGATGGCGAACTACGGAGCACACGTCAAGCCACTGCAAGCGGTAGTGTTGAGACGCGCGAGGCTGCGGGCCGTGGCCTCTTTATAGAATGTGCTACATGGAGGCTGGTGGAGAGCGTTTTATGTTAGACGGCCATGTTGGAAGTACTACGGAGTGCAAGCCCCGTTGTGTCAAGGACCAGGAAGTCCAAAAGGGACGTGTCCTATGGATCATGACAGCGAGGCTCCAGTGCTCAAGATCACACAAAGAGAAAACACACACAGCAAAACACATGTAAGAGTGGGAAAAAGGCTCACACTCTTACCAGGTGAAAAAAAAATCCTAGAAATCCAGCAAAACTGCTGAGGGACTCATTAGGTAAGGGATATCAGCCATTTATGAGAATTCTCCCTAACACTCGCCACCCCCCGATCCCCAGACTAAGGGACAGGAGGATTTAATCCACTCCTGGATGGATCTCTACCTCTAGTCGGTTATAAACATCCTAGAGAGATCATCAGCATTTTGGTGGTGACATCCTGCTCTGTGCTCAATGGTAAAATCAGACTCTTGCAGGCAGATTGACCATCTTAGAATTTTTGGGTTCTCCCCTTTCATTTGCATTAACCATCTCAAGGGTTGGTGGTCAGTCTGAATCACAAAGGTAGATCCATACAAGTATGGTCTAAACCTCTTCAGAGACCACACAATGGTAAAACATTCACGCTCTGTGGTTGCCCACCTTGTTTCTGGTTCCTTCAGTTTCCTACTGATAAAGCAAATGGTGTGCTCCCTACCTTTCTCATCCAGTTGACTAGGGACTGCACCTATACCTATATTGGATGCATCTGTCTGCACAATGAAGGGTTGGTGATAATCAGGAGCTCTTAGGACTGGAGCTTGACAAAGGGCTTTCTTCAGGTTTTCAAAGCTTGATTGCACTCCTCATTCCATCTAACCTTCTTAGGGAATTTTGGAGAGGAGATCACATTCAAGGGAGAAGCTATAGACCCATAGTTCTCTATGAAATTCCTGTAGTACCCAGTGAGACGTAGGAAAGCTCTCACTTGGGTTTGAGTAGTAGGGGTGGCCTAGTTTTGCACAGCCTGTACCTTGCTGGGCAATGGCCTTATCTCACCTCCTCCTACCTCATGACCAAGGTAGACCACTTTACTCTGACCAATTTGACACTTCCTTGCCTTTATGGTCAGATGGGCCTACTCAAGAGCCTGCAAAACATATCCCAGGTGATCAATATGTTCCTTCCATGTAGGGCTGAATACTGCAATGTCATCCAAGTATGTCATTCAGAAGTCCTCCATCCCATTCAGAACTTGATTAGCCATCCTTTGAAATGTAGCAGGTGCATTCTTTAGTCCAAAAGGTATAACCTTAAACTGGTAGAGGCCTGTTGGGGTTGAGAATGCAGTTTTCTCCTTGGCATGGTCTGTCAGTGCTATTTGCCAATAGCCCGAGGTTAGGTCAAATGTATTGAGGTACTTGGCTGAACCAAGTCTTTCCACCAGTTCATCTATCCTTGGCAAAGGATGGGCATCAGTCTTAGTGACTGCATTTAGAGCTCTATAGTCCACACAGAATCTGAACTCCTTGGATCCTGCCTTTGGTACTAGATCAACTGGACTAGACCATGGACTTGTAGATGGCTTTATATCCCTGAGATCAAGCATCTTATTGACCTCTCCTTTGATGTGGGATCTTGCATGTTCTGACATTCTGTAACCTCTGCTTTTCACAGGTAAACAGTCACCAGTTAGAATATCATGCTGGCCCCAAGGGGTCAAGCCTGGTGATAGTGAAAACAGCGAGGCAAACTGATTCAACAGAACTTTGTACTCCTCCTGTTTTTCAGAAGTCAGCTGAGAAGAGCAATTCACTCCTTCTATCTGTTCATCTAAAGGTTGACCTCCGAGGAGGTCAATTAGAGGTTCACTCTCCTCTTCCTCTTGAGCTGAAGCTAGAAGCAAAGCTCCCACTTCTGGTCTTGAGCATAAGCCTTTAAACAGTTGGTGTGAAAGACTCTGGGAGCCTCCTTAGGTCTGCCTAAGTCCACCAAATAGTTCACCTCTCCAAGTTTGCCCACAACCTTGAAGGATCCTATCCATTTGTCCTGCAAGGCCCTCTGCCATGTTGGCACCATAACTAATACCTACTGGTCTTGAGTAAACTCAACGATGTTGGCCTTCTGGTCATGCCAATGTTTGACCAGAGCCTGACCTGCTTTTAAGTTATCCCTTGCTTCTGCCATCATGTGTGACATTCTCCTCTGGAGACCTATCATGTAGTCAGTCACTCTGACTGGCCTAGGGGAAGGAGCACTGTCCAACCCCTCCTTGTACAGGGCCAACGGACCTCTGACTGGATGGCCATAGAGAAGTTCCAAGGGACTGTGACCAACTCCCTCCTGAGGGACTTCTCTATAAGCAAAGAGAAGGCATGGCAGTAGAAGGTCCCACTTTTTCTTAAGGGGTTCCTCTAAAGCACCTATCGTGCTCTTCATAGTACGATTAAACCTCTCTACCAGTCTATTTGTCTGTGGATGGTAGGCTGTAGAGAATTTGTAAGTGACACCACAGTTTTTCCACATGGCTTTCATGTAGTGGGACATAAAATCGGATCCCCTGTCGGATATCACTTCCTTAGGAAACCCTACTCTGGTAAAAATACCAAGTAGAGCCTTAGCCATAACAGTTCTCATAGGTATGGCTTCTGGGTATCTTGTAGCATGGTCTACTACAACCTGAAGATGTGGGAGGGTCAGGGGACCGACAATGTCAATGCCCACCCTCTCAAAAGGCACTCCCACCACTGGTAGAGGCACCAGGTGTGCCACATTCTTGGCTCCTCTCTTGCCAGAGGTTTGGCAAGTGTGATAGCTCCTACAGAATTTGTCAACTTCTGAACCCATTTTAGGCCAGTAGAAGTAAAGAGAGAGCCTTTCCTTGGTCTTTTTGAAACTCAAGTGACCAGCCAAAGGTATCTCGTGGGCTAACTCTAGGAGCTGGAGTCTGTTAACAGGGTGCACTACAATTCTTCTGCAGTCCCCAGGGATAGACTCAGTCGGTTCACTGTAGAAGAGGCCATCTTCCCAGCTTAACCTGTGCTTGCCAACTTCTTGCCCATCAAGTTGGTTAGCAGCCTGTTGTCGAAGACCTTCAAGAGTAGGACCCTCTCTCTGTCCTTTGCTAAAGTCTGCCCTGTTGGGTCCACCTTCTGTCAGTAAAGACTGCAGCTCAGGATGGTCAACAGGGTCAAGATCTCCAACTAAGTGTCTTCTTCCAGATCTGACTCTTCAGATGCTGGCTCAACCACACAAGGTTGCACCTCACACTCTGCCTCAGCAGGTGGAGAAGTCACAGGTGTGACTATGGACAATCTTGGGGATGTCCTTGTTGGTAGCACAGGGGTGCTGTCTGTCTTTTCCTGGAGGTCTTGGGTTCCCCCTTTGCCTCATTCTGCGTAGAAATAGCAGTGAGCAACTCCTGTGTAGCGGGAGTGATAGTTTCCTCTATCAACTCCTCTGGAGAGCCTCTCAAGGTTCTCTCCCTTGCAGACCTAGAGAGCTCCTGTTTCCTTTTACTGGGAGGCCTGGGGGTGCTTGAGTTCTAAGGTCATTACCCAACAGGACTCTCCCAGGCACTTCACTCTGCACACTAACCGGTATTTTGACAGTCATATCATTACACTGGATGAGAGCTCGTAACTGGGGAAGCATTTGCACAGGGCTTCCAGCTAACTTGGTGAGGCGTTTGGGTGCCTTAGCAACATCCTCCAACTTGAAAAATGATTAATCCACCAAAGTTATGCTGACTCTGGTGTCTCTGATGGCAGGGGTTTCCTGACAATTCACAAGAACACTATCTTTATAATACTCTTTAGTATTATCTGGGATGGAATTATAGACATCTAAATTCTGTTGTTCCCACAAACCCAGGGACACTAAAGAAACACTAGCTGAGACTCTCATGTGTTCATCAGCCAGTAGGTGAAAGTTTCCACTTGCCATAGGTACTTCTTCCTCTGAGGAGAAGGCTAAGGAGACAGTGTGGACCCCTGAAGGTTTGCCCTTACATCTGGGATCCCCCTGTATAGTGCACATACTCAGTATTGACTACATGGAGAAGTGGTCCAGATGACCTCTTCAAAAGCATACTTTTACAAATTCTAAAATGAAAATGAAAATCTTAATTGGACCCGAAAGAGCAACAGAATTGGTGTGTGGGGGGATTAGAGGGGGCAGCCTGAATGGGAACTTGCTGTTGAGTAAGGAAAAGATCAGCTAAAGCTATTAATGTGGACAAACTAGAGCTTTCAAGATGTCTTCAGTCACATCTGAGATGTTAAGCAAGCCCTGACTTTCTGCATTTCTTTGGAACAACATCAGCTCTTTGTAAACCTCACCCCATTAAGAAAGTAGCCTCTAACGCAATCAAATGGAAAGAAAATGAGACTAATGACCATTTATGCTTGCACACGTCTTCCAAGTAAATGGATTTCATCCAAACGGTGATGCTTTGAGATAATTACATACCACCCTCCTCTGCATGCATCACTGTGATGCCTTTTATGTGTCCCACCATCTTATCCAATGATGACACAAATGTGTTACTATATTATTTAACTCCTTAGCAACGCCCACCCCACCTAAACACACATAATACCTTATGAATGGCTTTGAGATGACAGCTCATCATTTGAGAATTAACAATTCTTCACAGTAAACAAAACTATCCTGGTACTGCCAATATCGAAGCACTTGAACAAAGTCTCCCAAAACAGTTAATCAGACTGGCCTGAAAAGCAGTAAGGTACAGAAGCAAGAATATAGTGGTAAAACGAGAAGTGTCATATTATATTGTCTACTGAACACACAGCAAACCGGTTACACAAAAAGAACACTCAAATGTAGCAATTTCATTTCTGCTTATGCCACAAAATGGGAGTATGCTTTACTTAGGGATAGCACAAGGCATAAGCTGCTATGCTACTGCACAGGGTCTCAACCCTCATGGAGGCCTAGCAGCCATCCACCAGCCTCATTTCATTGTGAAAAGCAGTTAATCTTAATTATGCTGATGATACCATGTGCCCCAGACAAAGGGAGCAGAACATTAAAGTGCCCAGGACATGTTTCCCTAATAAATGTGAATGTTTGAGTTATGGGACCTGAAGAGATAGTTTCCACCATCACAAGAAAGCCCACCAGCATCTCACGATAGCCACTTTAAGTCTCAAAAGCACTTCGAAGTCTCTCCCCCCTGCAGAGTACTGCGTCACAGTACATACACACAACTGTCACCCTCGAAAGTTAAGGGTCATCAGCATTGTGAATGGCCTGTGAGGCAGCTGGAGGAATACGCTGTCCCATAGGAGTGTTCTTTGTGGTGACAGGATCGGAAACAGAGGATGTAGTAGAGGAAGTCAACCTACTATGCTCCTCGCAAGGTACAACCTTGCGAAAGGCCCCCGCGTGGAACGACTTTAGGTTTTGCTTCATAGTAGTCGTACCAAAGCTGTACGAACCAGGCCTCCCGCGACTCAGTACCATTTTGCACTGGTTGCAGGTGACTTGGTTCGCACGCACCTTAGGTACGTTTTCATGAATGGTAAATAACCGCCACACCCAAGACACGGCGAGTGCTTGTAGTAGGGACTTCACTACCTCATTCTCGTCATCCTCTTCATCCTCCTCTGCATCCTCACTCCTGTTCCCGTCTTCAGGCCCTTGGGGAGGTGGTGGTGGTGGAGGGGGTGGGAGTGGTGCTGAGGCAGATGTAGCACCAGGTGGCAGCAGTGCAGCCATGGATGCCATCAGGTGTCAGAAATAAATCTGGAAAATTGGCAGCAGAAATGCACTGTGTTTTGTAAAATAGCCAGAAACACAATGAGGATGAGCTCTGGGGTGTGGCCTTTTATAGGGGTGCTTGTGCGCGGTTCACGGACACGCGCACTGTCCGCGGACAGATCGAACACCAAAAAAGGTTCAAAAAGTATGTAGAAAGTCGATTACTGTCTGGGAATTGTGCTATGGTGATTTATTATTGAAAAATATCGTGGATTGCCTGAAAAGGTAGTTTAATATTGTGCGGGGACACAGTGTCTGCAGTCAGAACACACGCTCAGCGTGGGCGCGGTCACATGATAGCTTCGCGAACATGTCTGTGAAGGGAAACGGTGTCCGTAAGGACACCAAATGCACGGGAACTGTTTCGCGCATGCGTGTTGGTGTTTTACGGACACTGTTCAGGTCCTGAAACTAATTAAAAGTGCGACACAAGCAAAACGAACAGTTACGAACAGGCGTTTGTTCTTAGAACAGTTTCAATCTGCTTGCGTACAATACGGACAGGCATAGCGACACCCCCATTTTGTTTATTTGCGAACATGTCAGGACACCGTGTGTGTTCTTAGAACAGTTTCAAATCGCCTGCGAACAATACGGACAATGTCCTCAGGACACCCCCATTTTGATTTACGAACATTTGAGGATATTGCCCAGTGTTCTTGGAACAGTTTCAACTCGCCTGCGAACAATACGGACAGCATCCTCAGGACACCCCAATTTTGTTTATTTACGAACATTTCAGGACACCGCGTGTGTTCTTAGAATAGTTTCAAATCGCTTGCGAACAATACGGACATCTCGGACAATAAATGTGTTCTTAGAATAGTTTGGACTTGTTTGCGAACATTACAGACAGGCATAATCTTCTTCGAACATGTCCATTTTGGTTAACTGCGGATATCCCGGACATCTCGTGTGTTTTTAGAATAGTTTCAACTTGCTAGCGAACAGTACGGGCAGGTATAGTGTTCTTAGGACACCTCCATTTTCGTTTCTTCACAGACATTCCGGACACCCGCGCTGTCCACAGACACCTCAACCGCTTTTTTTTTTAAAACAAGAAATGAATTAGGACACAATATAATAATTTTACTTTATTATGTATGGATGTTAAATTTATGACAGATAAGGTGAAGCAGAAACTGAGACGAACACAGGAGAATTTGGGGTTTCAAGAGGATTCATATGAGCTGAAGAAGGGATGGAAGTCTCAAAACGTTTTTGTTCATGGAGAGGGTTTGGGGATAATGGACTGGGATATGGTGAGGGGGGACAGGTACATGTGGGACAATGGTATCTAGTTTTTTGTTTCAAGTGATCCTACACAAAGTGTTTTAAATTGTTGAAATTTTCCATGAGTAGGTCAATTTTTTCTTCCATGTGCTGGAAAGTACTATCCAATATTTCTTTTGGTTTACTATTTTCAATGTTTGTATGGTCTGTACAAAAAAAAATGTATATGTTAAATGTATATAAAATAATATTTATTAATTGGTTTATAAAGAAAAGTGTCTACCATTCGGGTTCACTATCTTCAGACATTTCCTCACGTGGGAAATGCTGCTCTAGCCACTCCAGCGTACTAGACATTTCTGTGAGAAAAAAAATATATTATTACTTTCTTTGTATCTAATACAGACATTTTAGAAATATATGAGTAAAATGAAGTACACTTACTAGCTTCTGGTAAGGTGTGTTCTTACTGGTCTGTAGATCTGCTGTTACTCTTAGTTGTGGTGTTTCTGTGAGGTAATCATGTTGGAAGCCTATCTTTCTTCTTTTTGTATATTCCATTTTTAGAACATATTGTATTTAAATGTATGGTTGATGTGTTATATATATGGGTTTCACTTCTTATTTATTACTACATATAGGGCCTCATTAGGACCCTGGCGGAGTGGGTTTCCGCCAGCGCTAATCGCGGCGGACCCGTCCGCCGTACTACGAGTTCCCTTAGCGCCATGGAGGTTTTCTCCGCCTGGTTTTACCAGGCGGAGAAAACCATGGCGCTACGGGACCTCGTTGTTAATTACGCCACCGTATTTTACGGTGGCGTAATTAACTCCTTCCCCACTCCCATTATACCCTATGGGGCAAGAATGGGAATGGGGAAGGGCAGAATGGGGATTGGGGATTTACCGCTCCGCCAAGGTCGGAATGGGGCGGTAAATCCGCCAACCCCCATGGCGCTATCGACGGCTTTCCGCCGTGCTTCGCGGTGCATTTAGCACCGCGAAATCCGCCAGGGTCCTAATGAGGCCCATAATGTGTTCTGGTTTGTGAATTTGTGCAGAGTTCATATGTTAGGATATAACAATTAAAGATACCCCCCCCCGACTTTTTGGGTAGTCCTGCTGTTGTCCGCACATGTCCACGGACATTAGAAGAGTCTGTGGACATCAAATTCAGTACGGGGGTTCAGTATGTTCCAAGTTACATGTACATAAAATCAGAGATATTGTTAAGCTGTGCTACTAAAAACCTATGAAATTCAGTTAAAAAAACTTTGTTAAAGGGATGTTATGGTTAAGTTGCGCTACTAAAAACCTTTGAAATTCAATAAAAAAACATTGTTCAAAGGGACGTTATGGTTCAAAGTAAAAACAAAAAACCCCTGAAATTCGCCAGTTATGGTAAGTTAAACAACCATAACTCGCGCCACCACTATGCACTGCTAAGACTTACACCCAGGACATCAAAGATGACATCACATATGCATTTACTTTTCATAAAAAGTCTGTGCAATGCATTCTTATTATAATGTTCACAAAAAAGTGTCAAGGATCATTTGCATAAATATCATGTGCTACTTAGTGCATTAATCAATACATTGTTATAAATACATTCTATTATAAATTCTATCAAGTATACTAACGTACTTATGTAGAAACATACGCATTGTGTGCAGCATACATGATGGAAGTGTAATATACATAATTTTGTGATATTTAATACTGAAATGATAACTACTTTCTTATTACAGTTTTGCATATTGTTACACATGTAATAAGTAGCTAATAAAACCTACTTACTACTGACAAAACACAAATAAATAACACATACAAATATGAGTATATACATGGAAAGTGAAATAAGCAAAAAAACAATAGCAGTAGCATAAAGTGTTCATAACCTAACTAATTATCTTTTTTGTAGAGAAATGATTATTCTGTTTCAAAGGTGCAATTTACCCCATGTATCACATAATGTGACTGCACCCTTAAGAAAGTAGTGTGAGTACCATGTATGCAAATATGAATATATACAGGGAAAGTATAGTAAAAAAAAAAACTATCAGAAAGTGCTGCTAACCCTACTGATTATCTTCATGCACAGAAACCATTGCTGTCTTTCAAGCCTGTGTCTTCCCTTGTGTATATGTTTCATATGATATGACTGGACCCTAAGAGAATTACTGTAAGAACATACTTGAGGGATAACTCTGTAAAAATAGTACTTTTTCAATTGTTATTTCCTGCCTGCTACTGAGGAAAACCATGTGCCCTAGATATGTCAGTAAAGGAATGAAGGGGAGCCAGACATGTGATGTCATCAGTAACATTTGTGATGTCATCTTTGATGTCCTGGGTGTTAGTCTTAGCAGTGCACAGTGGTGGCGCGAGTTATGGTTGTTTAACTTACCATACTGGAGAATTTCAGGGGTTTTTCGGTTTTACTTTGAACCATAACGTCCCTTTAACAAAGTTTTTTTTACTGAATATATACACACACACACACACACACACATACATACATACACACACACCGACTTTGCCACAAATGTACTGTCCAAACGCAAGTCATTTCATCCAGTCAAGAAACTGTTACGCATCCGTCAAGTCCAATATGCGCTGCTATACCCAGCAGTTGCGCATACAGCACGGAGGAAGGACTTACTTCTTTGAGGATCCTGAGGAAGCAACAGCATACATTGAATCCAAGATCGCTATACCACTGCCGAGAAGGGATCGTGATGGGGTGCGGGACTCCCCCACAAGCAACAACAATCCAAATTTTATGGACAACAACTGACTCCACCTGGCTGAATAGGCCCGCACTGCGAAATGACAATGGGCACAGGTAATTCGAGCCACGGGGCTGGTTGCAGGAAAGCAACTACCTGAACAGCTCCGCAGACTGCACACAGTGCACCCCAAGAGTGTTCAAAACGTTACTATGTAATGTGGGTTCCATTGTCAAGTTGGGGGTGATGATGTGGGTGGGGGAAGGGGCGTGGTTGATTGCAAATGTTTGGACCTAATAGGTTCACTGTTCAAAGTTAGTGTGTTTGAATTAGAAAAACAATGCAGACTGCTCCTAGAGTACATAATATGGTCGCATTCTAGGGCTGGCCCGGCTGGGTATGGGCTTCAACTGTACATCCTCCAGACATGTTGGGAACTGATACTACATTTATACCATGGAACATCTGAGGGCTCAACCACCTTATGAAGGCATGAAAAGTCACTGCATACCTGAACAGACAGGCTTCTAAAGTGCTGATGCTACAGGAGACACACGCCATGGGGCCATAAATGACTCATTTGCTAAAGCATGCAGACCACAGCGCTGCTACACCATGTACTCATCGCAGGCATGGGTGTGCCGACACTAATACATCGATCCATATCATTCCATGAGACCAAGCGTACCATTGACCCACAGGGCAGATATGTCATTCTATGGGGTGATCTAGCAGGTGTAAATACAACTCTGGTAAATACCTATGGCCCTAACGTTGATGATCCACACTTCTATGGTCAAATATTAGATATCCTACTCGAGAACCCCCACTCACACATTATCTGGGATGGGGACTTTCCCTGATATTGGATTGTGTCGTGGACAGATCCAGAGCTACACAGCGGGACTTGAGCAACGTGGGCCGGATGCTGTCGAATGTGACAAAGCACCTTGGCTTGGCAGATGCATGGCGTGTGCGAAACCCAACCTCACGTGAATACACATTCTACTCCACAGTTCACAATGCACACTCGAGAATAGATTACTGGTTAATACCTACCTCATTCATGGCACGAGTAGAAGAGTGCAGAATTCTTCCCCGCACAATCTCGGATCATTCCCCCCATCATTTTGACACTGAAATGGAGCGAACACACCACTACACGTCCACTTTGGCGAATGCCCCATACATGCATGGCAGAACCAGTCTTTCTTGAGATGTTGCACAGTGGTACGGTGGGATTTTTCCTAAGAAATAATGGGACAGTGCAGCAACGCAGCATGGTCTGGGAGGCCTTCAAAGTATGTGGGGGAGGTCATCTCCATGACATCTGGGGCATTAAAAGAAACTAGACGTGAACTGCGAAGAGTGGAAACCTGACCTTAAAAAACTGGTAGTAGAATATGGTAACATGCAGTACCAAGCTCTTCTTGGTTGCATTAAAGGGAATCTTTTGAAGTTCAGGGAACTTGCCAATAGGGAGGTTCAGCTGCTCTATCATCCTGTACGGGCAAAAAGATATGGCGAGGCAGATAGACCCAAACGCCAACTGGCGAATGCGGTCAAGAGTGAGCATAGGGAACAGCATTACAGAACTACCCTGAATACCCCTGAAGTGGTGAATAACGAATTCCACAGATTCTATGACACCTTATACTCCAAATCAGACGCCTGCTCGATTATAGAACTCGAGGCATACCTAGATGCGATACTGCTTACGATGCTCTCAGTGGAGGCCCGACTGGCCATCAATCAGCCACTGATCACTGATGAGATAATTGAAGACATTAAATCGCTTCCGTCTGGTAAGGCTCCGGGACCCGATGGTCTGGGCATGGAACTATACAAAGAACAGAGTTCCACACTTGCTCCCAATTTACTGTGCATATGGGAAGAATCGCTTCAAACTGGTAGATTTCCCCCATCCCTCTCGGAAGCAGTGATTACAGTACTACTTAAACCTAATAGACCAGCTGCTGAAATGGGCTCCTATAGGCCACTGTCCCTGATAAACTAGACACGAAGATATTTGCCAAGCTACTGACCACTACACTCCTTCCACACATGTCAAAGCTAGTACTCTCGGATCAATCAGGGTTTATTCCCGGGCGGTTGACAGCATTTAATCTGCAGAGGCTGTTTGGCATTATCTTACAACTCAACCCAAAAGCACAAGTGGTGGTGGCCTCACTGGACGCTGACAAAGATTTCGACTTGGTCTCGTGACAGTTCCTGTTCTCTGTATTATGGCATATGGGGTTGGGAGAATTCTTCATTCCATGTGTTCACTTGCTATATGCCTCCCCAGCTGCTAGGGTACGCACTGGGACCATGCTATCCTCTATGTTCCTGCTTGGTCGTGGCACGAGACAGGGTTGCCTGTCCCTGTTGTTATTCATACTCACCATAGAGCCACTGGAGTGCATTATGCGACTTAAACATATACATCGAGGCTTATGCATGACGGGTCCAAATCATATAGCACTTTATGATGATGATTCGTTACTAATATAAGAAACCCAGCCACAAACCTCACTCCAATTTTGGACGAGGTCTGCAAATTTGCTATCTATTTGGGATTTCATATTAATGAAGCAAAATCTGAGATGTTTCCTTTAAATTAAGCTACCAATCCCCCACCAGATCTGGCAGGACTTTGCTGGGTCCAGGATAAAATAAAATATTTTGGCATAATCAACACTGTTAATTGAAAACCACGAAAAGTATATGCAAATACTGAGAGACAAACTGAATTTGTGGGCTAGGCCTCCAATTTCGCTATATGGTAGGCTGCCCCTATTAAAAATGATTGTGGTGCCCAAATTATTATACTACTTCTCTAATTTACCTGCTTGGCCGGGGCGCACATTCTTTGATAAAAAGTGTTCATTGGCAGTGCGGTTCGCATGGGGTGCTGGAACGCCACAGATGAACTGGCAAGCCATGACTAGACCATATGAGCTAGGGAGGGCTACAAGCCACGGACTTCGAGTTGTACTATGAAGTTGCAGAGGCGCAGTTTGCTGGGTACTGGTATCGCCCATTACACACAAGCTTGGAAGAATATAGCGCGTCCCCTGCCAGTCGACGCACAATAGACCATGCTGAAACCTGCATGTTCGATCCGGTCCGTACGACTGTGAACGCCAGGGCCAGGATATTTAAAAGGCTGAAAATCACCGAGCCCTAGGTACGGTCCATCCCAATATGGAATTGTCCAGGCCTCCCCCCCACTTATGATAAGGCTATACAGAGGGGGTGGGACCCTGATAACACTTTGACATTACATGACCTCTTCCCGGAGGGTCCTTTTGTCACATATGCAGATTTCTCTGTAAAACTGGGCACTGGTTCATTAAAACTCTTCAATATTATAGAATAAGAGCAGCAATCCGTGGGTGCTGGCCATCGTTTCTGAACGAACCCGAGGATTGTGCGGTACTGGGCATGGTGGTAACAGGTGGGAACCCCAGAGAGAAATGCCAAGAAGCACTGAACCAACCCCAGAAAGGTAAAGAGAAATGGGAAAGAGATTTAGGACCCGTTGGTGTCGCCTGACTAAAGAGGTATCCCTCAATGCTAGACACAGACTTAATCAATTTAAGATACAGAATAGATTGCACTACACCCCCGCTCAAATTGCTAGGTTTGCCCCTACAGCGAATGGCGGTTGTATTAAGTGCAACGCAGCAGTAGCCGATGCACATCATATGTATTGGGACTGCCCTCGGGTAGCCCAATTCTGGCAGACGTTGCTGATCGCCTGCAGGAATGCACAGTGTCCCCCCCCTTTGTCACTTCCAAAATACCTATTTTGTGATATGGGTTAGGTTACAGTTAAATTGAGACGCCTCTTTAACCTTGGATGCTTGGTGGCCAAAAAATGCATGTTGCTTAGATGGAAGTCTGGAACCGCTCCAGACATTGGAATGTGGATCAGAGAAATGACATATGTTAACGAATGTGTGGAGGCCTATGTTTCACTTGTTTCATCAAGCTTCAGACCCAAGGACACATGGAAGCCTTTCCGAGAATACTTAAGTAAACGAAGATTTGTTCAATGACAAACATGCAGAGTGTAAATACATCAAGATATGCTGTTTGAACGATGCCCACAAATGCGGATATTATAACCCCGGAATGTTGTAAAAAATGTAACATTGTTGATCGATTTCTCTTAGGAAATGTATTCTGCACCAAAATAAAGTTGATTAAAAAAAAGAAAAGAAATTCACGTCTGTGGCAACACTGCCAGCTTCTAATGTCAAGCAAGGACCATTACAGAAATGCTTGCTTGTTTTTCATAAACGATTAAGCGTTCAGTGGAAAACGCATTAACTCTTCCTGCCACAAAATTCACAGCTTAAACAAATGCAAGCAATATACAGAACAATAAATGCTATTTTCCAATATAAAAGGGGTACTTTTGTGTGGAGAACACAAGAAACCTATCTTTACCTGCCTGGAAAACGGCAGTTTAATAATGGAGCACATGAACAATCAATTGCACCACAGAGAATGATGATAAGAGGATGATATGCAGTGAAATATAAGAGGCATGTGTTAACAGAAAAAAAGACTATTACTTAATGTTAAAAAACTCATCGGAAATATTTAACGAAAACCCCATTGATACTAACAGCTGTGACGAATCATTGGATGTGGGCCTTTCTCCACTAGGCGGGAGCCCCTTTACATGAGGCCAGGGTAGTGAGGCCACTACCAGATAGTTGCCCTGGGGGTCGATCTCATGGGGAGGGATCCCCCTGCTATGGGACTAGGGATGACTGTCTGGGAAGAATGCAGTATGCCTAAAGCATATACCCCACTTCCCTCATGCTCCTACCCTGTACAGGGTCCCATAATCCTGCACACTTCCATGTACCTCTATAGGGTAGATGATCTGACCTCACTTAAACGTAATGGGACAAGGAAGAGTAGGGACTACCTATGTGAGTCAGATACAGAAACTGGGACGAAGAAGAGCACAAGTAACCCAGTTGAGGATGAGAACATCAATACTGAGACGTGGAAAAGGCACAGAGCAATGCAGAGTTCCCCATGGAACCAAGATGCGCGACCTGGACATCTTGGAACAAGTAAGTCCAACCCGATGATAAAAAGGGACAAAGTTGTTCACAGGTTGTCAGACCATTCCTGGAGGAAGCGGGAACCTCGAAACCATCTGGAGGAACAGAGACGTTGGGAGTGCAGAGACGGAGACACTTGGCCACCGTCAGAGGCATCCCTGCCAACCTTTTAGTTTAGTTAGAATTGTAAGGGAAGGAAACAGGTTATGACACAGGAGATGGACTTTTTCGTTACGGACATTTTGACATATCCTCAGTATTAATAAGAGGCATGGAAACCCCTCTTAGGGTTTTCACTTTATTTTTCTCACAAATAAAAGTCTTTAGCAACAATCATGCCACCAGTTTGTCCGTCTTCTCCTTCCACATCCTTACATAGCATAATGATGGTAGAATGTTACATTTGGTGCACTATGAACAGGGTTTGAACCCCCCCCTTTTAATTTTTATATAGCTATTTTTATATAGCTAGACATTAAAAACATCCTATTTAAGAGTAAATGGAAATATTATTTGTATAATGTGCAAGCCATAACATGCAAATACACTTTCACATACAACAAAGAGGGACACTTTGAGAATGTATTTTTAAGTTCTTTAAAACATGCAATTGTTGATGGTTGTTTAATAAGAAAGAACATGCTAGGAGCGTAGATGTGCTTAGCACTAGGAAAATCCAAAAAGAAGGTTGATTTCAAGGTGTTTTGCAGCGCAATGAATGAATGAACCTATTGACAGAAAAAAAGCACTAGCACTAAATGCCAACATATACGCTAGTTAAAAAAACTATAAGAGAGGCATTGAGGTAGAACCTCAATGTATGTGGTAGGACAGTGGTAGAACATAGGACTACGGCGCACTACGAGCAGAGTTTGAACCGCCAGTCAGAATTGTTTTTTTTAATGTAGCTGGAAATTGAAAGCAAAACTGAAAGCTTGGCCAAAACTGGTTCTCCGATACTCTTCTTGAGCAAGAGTCGACATGGAAATTTCCGCCAAGCTCTTTCAGCCTGAGCTCTTGAGTCTTACCACACACCGTAATGCAGCTATTATTTATAAGAACGCTATTATCTCAGCCAAATGGGATCACTTTGAAAATAGAATCCTCTCTCCCAAATCTTGTCGGAAAGAACTTTTCTCTATTCTCAAAGAATTCCAGCACGAAAAAAGCACCTACCCTGCTACTATAAAAAGTGATCTCTGGTGCTTAGAAATTCAACAAGGCTTTGCTTCGAAACTCAATTATCATCGAGCAAAGATCGAAGCTCATCGCCTGACTTTAGGTTTAGATGACAAGGATGTTAAAAAGTTCGAAATTACCTCTCCTGTTAAACATGCTAATAACTTCGAAACTACTCTGCCTGCCAAGTCCCCCCAGACTCAAGAGTTTTGCTTTAATGAAATCTCCAAAGGTGATAATGATGTGTCATTTATAGCCTTAAGCCAATGCGCTTTACAAAGAACATATTTACATACATATATCATCCCAATCGAAGTTGGCACTCATTTATCGAGCTCTGAAGGATGAAAGGCTGTGTTGGCCTTGCCCGGTTTGAACCTGCGACTTGCAGATCACACATAGATTGCAGCAGTGACCACTCAACCCGCTGAGCTATCTTATCGGCTCTGATACCGTGATCTGATAAAGGTTGTCACTTGCATCAAACTTTCATTCTGCCCTGGCCATGTGTTCCTGGCCAGAAATATCAAGGATGCTATCTGTTGTCTGGCCCCTCTCATTATTGGCCCCCTGTTGTCTGTCCTCTCTCGTCCGGTCAGACAGCACAGTGAGTAGAGCCTTAACTTTGACATCAGTGCAGAGCCTGCTGACACAGGTTCGAATCCTGGCAGGGCCAAACTCAGCCTTTCATCCTTCCGAGGTCGATAAATGAGCACCACACACTGTGGGTAATAAACAGCGCTCAGATGCCTGAGGGGTCGTAGCCTATATAAATGCAAAATAAAATAATAATAAAAATTGTTAACTCCTCAGTGGTTCCAGTTACCCTTAAAAATGTATGGATTACTCCAATCCTCAAAAAGTTAACTTTAGATCTTAAGATTGTGAATAACTATCACGCCATCAACAATGCACATTTTTTCTGTTTACACTTTTAGACAGAACAGCATATTTGCAGCTCCAGAATTATATTGGAAAACAAGCTTTTAGGCTTCTTACAATCAGGAGTTTGTGCTAAGCACGGCACAGAGACTGCCATGCTCGATCTTAGAACCAATCTGACCAGTATTGTCGACTCAGGATGGGTAGCCTTGCCTATGCTGCTCAATCTCTCGGCAGCTTTTGCTCTCATGGATCACTCACTGCTTATCAAGAGACTGGATAAAATCGCTGAATGCTCTAAACGAGCACTATCATGGTTGCCATCCTTTCTTGGTCCTAGAACTGCCAGGGTATCTTGTGGAGGATTTCAGTCTCCACCGGAAGAGCTATGCTGTGGCGTTCTGCAGGGAGCCTGTCTTTTGCCGATCCTGTTCAATCTGTACACCCGCCCTCTCTTTTACCTCCTGGATGATCGCAGCATTAAATACACTAATTATGCTGAGTGGTTTTAGGGTTGATGGGTTATTACGACAGGGATTCGCAGATTATTGATTAGGTATATGACATAATCCAAAAATGGATAAATGCCAACTCTCTTGCCTTAAATGTCAGTAAAACAGAGCTCATGCTAGTTGGCTCTAGTCAACGCTTGTCTAAATTAGACTCCAGGTACTGCCAATGTACTATTACAGACTGCATTATTAAAATAAGTCCCTGGATGAAAACACTTGGCGTTATCTTAGATGCTAACCTCAACATGAAAAAGCACATAACACACATTAAATCCTCATGTGTCTATACTACCAAGCTTATTAGACAGATTAAGCCTCATCTATCCGATGCTAATGTTGCTGCGCTCGCTACTGCACTCGTGAACTCAAGAATTGATTACTGTAATGGCCTTCTTGCTGGCGCCTCCAAAAACAATGTGAAGATACTACAGGTTGCTGAAACCTGTTCCGTCAGAGCAGTCTGCGGACGTGCGAGAGTGGACCATGTCAAAATTGTGCCATCTCTAAAATTAAATGTACTCACCGTATAGAGTACTCATAGTCCATAGTCCCTTTACTCCATCTTGTGGGCGCCCCCCAACATGGGGACGGTACTGGAACTTTTGGCAGTGAAAACATGAGCTTCTACTTTGATATAGCGCGCGGCCTCGGGTGTGGGAATGCCCCGCAGAGGCCCCACCTCAGTCCCCTTTGAACACATTGGACACTTAGATACCTTACTCTTAGAACATATTAGCCCTTGGCATACTAGCGGGGAAAGGTGGCTGGGGCATATGGAGGAAAGGGGACCATGGACTTTATGAGTACTCTAGACAGTGAGTAACTTTAATGACTCCTATAGCCCGTCCCCTTTCTGCCACCCTTTTGAGTGATTCCACCGAACAAGACCATAGGGTGGAGCTGTGACAACCTGCCTCCTATCTAGGATGAAGCAAAAAGGTTCTCCACAACTGCCTGACCAAACTCTGCATCGCGCTCGGAGCTGGTGCCTACAGAAGTCTGACGGAGTGGCCCAAGTAAATGCCTTGCTGATAAGATCCCAAGAAGCATGTCTCTGAAACGTGACGGCCGTGGCCTTAGCCTTGACTGCATGGGCATGAATCACCATGGCCATGTACGCCTCCGAAATGGCCAGAACCATCCAACGGGCGATGGAAGACGTGGAAGCCTGAGAGCCATGGGAGGAGTCACTAACAATGCCTCAGACTTCCCGAATGATTTTGTCCAAGAGAGATAAAACTTGAGAACCCTCTTGAGGTCCAAGGAAGGCATGGTATCAAACAGTGAAGACAGACACAAGTGATCACAGTTCAGGGTGTGTTTATTGAACCTCAATGGGTTAGTCTAACGCCTATCTAAACATAAATCTAAGGATAGAAGCAAGCTACAACCATCAAATAAATAAAAACGCATTCCTAGTGGAGTCTGTCAAAATAAAAGGGCCTATACTAATAAACCTATTTCCAATCCTTAATTATAAATACAAAATGGTGTGGGATAACAATGTGCGTAAAAAAGAAAAGTGTTAAAAAAAAATGATATGACATGTTAGTTGAGCAGTTAGCTTCCCTTCCCAATGTTTTCAGCACGGAGCAAGGCGGCATGTGCGGGCTTCGCACACACTCTAGCTTCTTGGCCATGAGATAACAGTTCAACACATAGGCATCAGGGCCTTCTGCCCAAAGTCTCTCTCGCAATGGCAGTCTCTTAATGCAGAAACCTGCTGCAGTAAACAAAACACAAAAGTTCCTTTCCTTTGCCAAGGTTTCACTTTCACAAGATCAAGACTGGTCTCCCTCATTTGCGGTTGGACCACGGGTCTTCCTCCTCCGGGCTAAGCCCCTTTTCTACAATGGTCACAGATTGGTCTGCCTCGTTTGGTATCGGAGGGATCCCCCTTGTCTGGGCTCAGATCCCTTTTCTTCAAGATTCAACTTGGTCTCCCTCATTTGGGCGCGGACCATGGATCCTCCTCATTCGGGCTCAGATGCCCTTTTGATACCAGAATCGACTTTCTAATGTGCAATGGGTTTTGCTGAAACCGTTGCAGGACCACTTCGATTCACTTCACAAAATTACACTTCACCTGTATCTTCAGCTTTCGTTTCCTCTCGCCAAAGATACCATACAGAGACCTTCGATTGAGCACATTAACTCGGTCAATGGTATTGTATCTCTTCCAATGTTCAAATATTCACCAGCAATTTAGCTTCACTCACGTCTTTCCTCAAACGAGTTTAACAATATTTCTTCTTGCGCTCACTTTACAATGTTGCCGCTTGCAACCTTGACTTCAACACAGACCGGTCTCCCCAACTCACTGGCTGTGTTGTTCTCTGTCGCTTCTTTGTTCTTGGAGCCAAGGACGATACCACTGCGGCTGCTGCTTCTCCCCACCTAGGTCATTTCCGCAAGAGGACCCTAGATATCTCTGACACACAATGCAATGCAGGGTTCTTTAGCCTTGTTTCCTGGTCTTACGTTTTCTGCTTTGAAGGTTTCTTGAAAGTAACAGCTTCCTGTCAAAAGAGGTCAAGGGTGCTGCCCTGCTCACAAACTTCTCATGCCTGTTATCTTTCTCCCCTCGTTCAACTGCCAACTCGAAACTGCTGTACCTTTGTGTGTTTTTCCTCACTCAAAGTGTGCTCTCGTGCTCCGCCTTTTATCCTTGTGCAGCAGTGTAATGGAAGTCAGGTGTGAGTGAATGTCGATAATTGCCTGACCTCGCCTGACCATAGTATTGGGACATGTCATGTACATGGCTTGGGTGTGAGTCTGTTTTCTCCAAGAACGGGCTGTCTGTTAAAAAGTGTTTTTGCAGGAAAAGGGGGTGGGGGGAGGGAGTGTTGAGTTTCTAAATATCCCATTGGATAAAGGTGTTACAGGGAAGAGAGGGATAACGCCATCTGGTGTCCAACTCCCTGAGGACCCCTCACTCAGGTGATCCTCTTGCTCTGGTCCACCCCCGGGGTCTGTATCCAAAGGCGATGACCGTACCCTGAACACCTGAGAGCGAGATCTGCGGAGACAAGGGGTGAGACACCTTCAGGTTTCTCACATGTCCGACTGAGACCCTGCCTCCTGATCCCAATTGGCCGCCAGGCGGAGCTGAAGGTGCCTCATCTTGAGGTGGGCGTGCTGCACAGTGAGCACACAGGAGGCCATTAGGCCCAGAATGTGCTGGAACCACCATGCTGAGGTGGTCGTATTGGCCAGAAAGTGTCCCATCGCCTTGCAGAGGGCATAGGAAACACCTGCTGAACGGTAGTGTTCCAACGCACCCCTAGTTCCTGAGATGGGCGCAACTATGACTTCCTCCAGTTCAGGGTAAACCCCAGCTGATGAAGGATATCCGCCAGTCTCTGGCACGAGAGCACCGCCCCTTCGGGTGACCCCATCCTCACCAGTCATCCCAGGTAAGGGCATATATGATGGCCCTTCAAGCAGAGAAGGCCCACCACTGCGTTCCTTAACTTTATTGATTTTGCAATTTATATAGCGCACCAAAGTCAAAGGCATCTAGGCTCTGTTCTTGACAGTGAGTAAAAAGTGGTATTACAAGTTCCATACTGGCGTATAAGGTTACATAGATACGCGAGTTACAAAGGTTACATCTTTTTACAGGTGACATGAGATACAGTGGTTGTATAGTTATTTAGGCTTACTAGGTTACGGCATTGTGTACAGTTATTTTTGTAGCTACTGGGTAAATAGCCACATTTTAAGGTGTTTTCGGAAGGTCCAGTAAGTGGTTTCTGATCTTAAAGCTACAGGTAAGTTGCTCCATAGTTTGTCTGCTACCACTGGGAAGGTACTGCCACCTGCATTTTGCAGCTCGAATCGTGGGCAAGCTTGAAAACTTGGTGAAGACACAAGGGGCTGAGTTCAGAACAAAGGGCAGCACCTTGTACTGAAAGTGGTACGACATAATCGTGAACTGCATAAACTTACGATGCGGGTGATAGGTACATTCAGGTACGCATCCTTGAGGTCAAGGGAACACATCCAGTCCCCTGCACACAGAGACTCGGCTATGTGTGTGGGAGTAATCATCTTGAAGCGTTCAAGCGGTAAAGACAGATTTAGAAATGACAGGTCCAGGACTACCCTCAGGCCAGCCTTGTTGTTCTTGGGTACCGCGAAAATCCTGGAATAGTACTGAAGCCGCTGTCTACAAGCGGAACTGGTTCTATAGCCTGCATCTCCAAGAGTGAACGGACCTCCCGTAAAAAAGCTGGGGACCCAATCTGACGAAGAGGAGGAGAGGAAGGAAGAGGCATAGGAAGAGGAAGACTGAATCCCGTGGAGACTACAGAGGATCCACGGGTTGCTGAAAAGACGCTTCTAGGTGTCCTGGGACAGAGCCAAACGGCGCCCCACAGGCGAGCTGTGTTCCCCAACCTTGACGTCACTGCTTCTTGGCGTCAGAGGCAGAGGAGGGGGAGGGGGAGCGGAAAAACCAGCGTCCTCTGCTGATTCCTCCTATTGCCGTGGGGCGACCTGTCAGGCCTCTGTGTACCGCCGTCTCAGAACCCCTTGAAGTCAGAGAACTCAGTCCTGCCCTGGGATTGAGAAAAGTACTTCTGACCTGGTTTTGTCAGGATGGCCAAGGACTTGGCGGTTTGAGTGCAGTTGTTTTTCTTAGTCAATTTGTCTTTGGAAGATGAATGGAAAAGGTCCACGCACTCAAAGGACAGATCCAGGATCTGCTCCTGCACGTCAGATCAAAGCTTTGTGGCATGCATCCACGCCATCCTTCTCCTCTCGACCCCAAGGCACTATCCCTATGCTGGCAGTGACGATGTGGGAGACCGAAGACTCCATGAGGCCCTGTGCAATGGCCCGGGCATCTGCCAGACTGGCCTTGAAGGAGGCTTTCTTGTCTGAAGGGAGGTCGGGCAGAAAGTCTAAGCTTCCGCCACAGCTTCTGGTTAGCCGCAGACAAGAGGGTGTCTATGTTGGCCTACTTCAGATTCAGTTCTGAGATGGAGTAACAGCGGTTTCCCAAGGATTCAAGGACATTGTACTCCGTTGAGAGGCATCTAGAGGCGGCTCCTGTGGAGGAAGACAATGGTTTAGAATACAAGGAGGCCGCAGCCACAACAGAGGAATGGGTCTGCGGGTGGGATGCAAGGAGTATTGGCTCCCCATCAGTCAGCCTAAACCTGCTGTCCAACTCCTTTTTTATCTGGGCGTTGGCCCTGGGCTGCTCCCAGACATTCCGGGCCACTAGCAGGACATCCTTCTGGATGGGGATGCCAGACCAGATCGTGGTGCATTTGCCCAAGACCTCTGCTAGCACACCAACTCCTGGGGGGTTACCCCGGGAAGAGGGACCCCCCAAGAACAGTGCCAGGTCCTGAAGGTGCATCCTGGGCAGCTTCATCGTCGCCCCCCCTTTTTTTTTAACACCTTTATTTTGAAATAGGACAAGTGCATCACATATAACAAGCAAACTGAGACATTTTACATCTTGACACATAGTGGGCTGTGCATTTTCCAGTTGGGGGCCGCATTATATTGTACATGCATGTGGCTCCTTATTCTTTATATCAGTCTGGGATCAATAATGGTCCTGTGAGTTTGTTGGCTGGATCATTAGCTGAGCTGGAGGATTCGTCTCCAGACGAGTCGGAGGGCGGACTAAGGTATCTCCTTAATGGGGCCCAGATTTCTTTTGGTCTGCAGGCAGACACCACATCTTGTACATATACTTCTTCAGTTTCCTGTACTTGGATGAGGTCTTTCATCCAGGCCTGTTGTGTGGGAGGGTTTTTGGCCTTCCAGGCTCTGAGTATGCACCTTTTGTCAACTGCCCCCACGACCAGGCGACATGTTTTAATCGAGACCTTCCCGATGTCTCCAATTAAGTATTTCAGTGGGGTTGCTGGGATCCTGTGCCCAACGATGTCGCCTATCTTGTCTGCTACCTCTTGCCAGAACCTTGCAATCGGGGGGACAGTCCCAGTACATGTGGAAGGAGTTTGTCCATTGGGTCTGACATTTTGGGCATTTCGATTTGATTGCGGGGTCGAATTTGGCAATTTTGTTCGGAGTGATGTGTAGATGGTTTAATATCTTGAATTGGATCAGTCTGAAATTGGCGCTCACGGAGATCGTTTTGGTGAACTGACAGTATTTGGCCCATTGGGTGTCCTCAATAGTGATGCCCAGGTCTCTTTCCCGTTTGGCCTTCATCGCGTTCTTAGAGGGGGGTATGCCGTTGTACTGCATTGTATAGGGTAGAAATTCCTCCGCAGGAGCCCTCTGGAGTCATAATGTCGGTCAAGAATTGGTGGGTAGGTGGGGCTTCCGGTAGGGATGGCCATTGCTTCTTGCACACAGCTTTTAGTCTGTAGTATTGTATTGTTGTAACCAGCCCGGTCCCGACCTATGTCTGGATAGTGTTCAGGGATGCAAATTTCCCTTCTGGGTATAGGTCTCCTATGTGCATTTCTTACCCTGGATCCCATTTTTTCCAGAGAGTCGTGTCCAGGGTGGGTTCAAGCTTTGGGTGGAGCCACAGCGGGGTGTATGCCCTGTAAGGGTTGTCGCACCCCACTAGGTTAGGTAGGTTAGACCATGCTCAGACTGTAGAGCCTACTGGGTCGACATCCCCTCGGTCTCTCAGAGCCTTGGAGTAGGGAATTACCCGTAAATTGTAGGGGGCTGCCGCAAACTTTTCAGCTTGTATATATGCGTATGTCTCGGTGGAGTCTGTGCAGTATTTTGCAAAGTGGGCCTGGGAGGCCTGATAGTATAGTTGGAAGTCCGGGGCTGCGAAGCCTCCAGTATCGTATTGCTCGCATAGTTTGGGCCATTTGATTCTTACGGTTCCTCCGCCCCATACAAACTTAGATGCCAATTTCTGAAGTTGTGAAAAAATAGTTTGCCCGGCCAGATGGGTATGTTACTGAACATGTACAATAGTTTTGGTACTATTACCATTTTGAGTAGCGCTATTCGCCTGTATAAGGATATTGGGAGTTTGTCCCACACATTTAGTTTGTGTTCCAATAGTATTAGGTATGGTTCATAGTTGTTCCTATATAGGGTCTGTTTGTCTGTGGCCATTATGATTCCCAGGTATCGAGCAGTGGTCGGTGACCATTTAAATTGTGCTATGGCTGCCCCCCCCCCTTTTTTTTAACAGACTGAGGCAAATCCAGGCCCTGGAACACCGGTGCTGGCGATGTCCCACCCCCCCAGGTCCAGAGTCGCAGACAGGTCCAACAGCTGCTGCGGGGGAGGCGTTGGTGGTAGACAAGGTGTGGGGGGGTCAGAACATCCGGTGGGGCCTGAACCGAAGGAGGGGCCGGACCGGGAGTGCTGGAGGAACAGGAGTACCGCCCAGGGGAGGGTGCCGAGGCGGCACCAACTGCGGAATAACCTCCCGTCAATGTTCTTCAGGAGCCCCTTCATCTGAGGAGAACGCATGAGGAGAAGGAAGCGCTCAAAGAAGCAGTCCTCACAAGCCGCCTGGTCCCTAAGAGCCCGGCCCTCCGATGCACTGAGACTTCACTCCTGGTCAAAGCGCTGAGGCGCCTGGTGCATGCAGCCATACGGCTGTGATGTGTAGATGTAGTCCTGCGGAACCTGCTCCGTAGGATCTACTGTCTCTCTCAGAGGAAAGGGGGCTGGGATTTTCTGCAGCGCCCATTCGATGGGTGAAACCACTGGAGGGCCTTGAGCTGGATCCAAGATTACCGCCTGCCTGGCATTTTGAAGTCTTGAGCCACGCCCTGGTTGGGAGGGCACGAAGGCCCTGAGCCAAAGCAGAAGTGTCAACCTCAGAGATCCCTCTGGTAGGCGCAGTGCCCTCAGCCAGCCGGTATTCGTAATGCCATGATTCACAGCCTCAGAGTGAGCTCCGGGAGGCTTGGAGCCCTCGGCACCTGTGCCACAGGCTGTGCTGGATCTAGCCAAGGACAGACTCTTGGAGTGCCACTCAACGATCCCTTACCCTCTGGGGTAGAAGAAGAGGATGAGCCTGATCGTCCCACCGAGGACATCCTGGGAGTGCCCATTAGCCCCCTGGGAGCCAGTAGTCTGGAAGGCCTCGGGTCTGTCCAAGGACTGTCCGGAAGAGCCCCTGGACCCACGGCTTGGGAACCGGTAGCCTTAGAGGCCTCGGGCCTGCCAGAACCTGACTCAGAGGAACCCTGATCCCTGGGAACCCTGGGGAAGGAATTGCCACACTGTGGAGCCATGCTGAACAGAGGGCCTACCTTGTCTTGACAAGAAGTCCTGGAGATGAAGTCCTTAAGGTGGGGCAGAGGAGAAGTGTGGAAGATCTCCCTCCACCACACCCAGTGATTTGTCAATGTCATGTGATAGAGCACTGCAGGCCGAACATGAGTCCCAGCGGTGGTCGGACCCCAAGCACTCCAGACAGAATGCATGGGAGGCAAAGGCCGTGAACGAACGGTCGCATGAGGCACACCTCGCGAAGCCTCCTGCAGTCGACATGCGACGTGGGAGGCGAGGCACGGAAGGGAAGAGAAATAAGAATTGACAAAACAAACAGGAATCAAGCAGAAAACTAAAAAAAAAGTCTCTCTGGTGGCTGCCAGGTCCGACACCGTCCGTGCGGAAAAAGCATATGAGGTGAGGCGTTGCAATGCCCGAGGCCGCGCCCCTGCGTGCTTTACTAAATTTAAAAGGGAAGCTCAATTTTTCACTGGCAAAGGTTCCAGTACCCTCCCCATGTTGAGGGACACCCACAAGGATTAATGAAAGGTGACGGGACATATGAGTACATATGGTATGAGGTCACGCAAAAAGAGTTGGGTGATGTTCTGAATGTTATACAAGGCCATTTGTGGAAAGAAGACAGGGACTGTTATCACTGCCAAATTGTATGATATGACATGAATTGGGCTTAGTTTCCCTGAAGGCATTATTCTTATGGAAGAAGCTCAGTGTTTTTGCTAAAATGGTTGACACCCCCATAAGCCTCCAAATCTCTGTTTGAGGATCTAAATGGTCTATTAAAAGGGAATCTATGGTATCTTTAAATGTGTTTGAAGGCAAAATGATGAAATTATTAAGTAGGATTGATTCAACGAAGGAGGAGTTCATCACTAGGCCGAACAGAACAAAACCAAAATTATATGATGGGGACTGGTGTGTGACCAGTGACTTAAGGAATACATAAAGATCACAAGGAAAAGGAAGGCTTTATCAAAATACATGTATAGATTTCCGTGCACTAAGGCTCGTTTTATATATACATGAAAGGTAAACTACCTACTTTGGAATGTGAACGTCCTGAGCTAGGTTTACCTGCTACACCTAGGAAGTGTAGATAGACTCCGTAAAGATAGTGAAGTAACCCTCAAACATTTGGTCATATATTGTAAAGAAACACTGTCTTCGAGGAAAGTACACTTTGAACACTCTGTATTATGGTTTTAAACATGCAGGTCTCGCTTAATGGAAGGAACCAGTATAAGCTTATTATTGCCACTTAATAGGTTTTTAACTGATCTTTTTAAATTGTTAAATATACAAAGCTCTTCACCAGTATTTTATGAAATTTGAGCTTTAAGGGTATTGCAATTGAAAAGTGTTGATCATAGGCATGTGCACTTTGGAATGATTAATTCTGTTTTTGTATATTGTAGGAAAAATTGATAATTTAATATTAACTTTGTATTTTATTGTGGAATGTGGTTATTGTTGTATGGTTAAATGTATTGTGTAAAGTTTGAATGTATAAACCCACTCACAACTAAATAAACAAAAACATGTAAAAGGTGGAAACAAACAACATCTGCCAAAGATTAGTACTTTAGATCAAATGCTCCAAGTCTTTATTTGGAAAGAGCGCTATGACATGTTTGAACTGAAAAATAGCTGGGGCAATTTAAAGTTAATCTGATTATCTACGCATGTTATATTGGGCAGGTGTTAAGATCATTTTAATAAAGACTATTGTATACCAAATTTCACATATTCATCTGGAAAGGATTGGTTTTAAGTGTAGGAGAGACTATGCTCAAGAATGTATTTGAGAATGTATGTAAATAGTTATGGGGTTCTGGGACTTGGCCAAATTTGAAAAATTTACCTCCCATGAAATATCGAAAAAGCTGGTTTCCTGGATCCATGGAACCTAAATTAGATAAACACAAACCTAACTACAAAGCAGGAAACCGATACAAGGTTGCCTCTTGATTATAACCTGGACAGAATCCTGAGGAAGATCTCACAATCATCTACTTGCCCTCAGCACAAAATGTACAAACTGTTGTCATTGGCATTGAACCCTTGTAGGCTCCAGAAGATCTTTTATGGACCTGCAGAAAAATGCTGACTGAACTATCGAGGTTTTAGTACACCATCACATTTGATGACATTGCCCGGTGATTCATCCGTTCTGGGAGAAAATAATTAATTGATCAAGACCATGACGAATTGCTTCCCACGTTATATTAGGATGCACAGACTATGGAGAAGCTTACCTGTTGGGTTCAAGTACTAGTACATTTATTTTACACCGTCTTGTGCCAGACATATAGTTGCTAATATGTGAACATCATCTAGACGCCTGATGTTAATTTATGGTGGATATACATGTGGATCATAATAATTATTGAAAATATTACAGCAGTCTTTAGATATTCCTTATCCACATTTTATACTATCTGGGAATTATTTTCGACCTTTACTCAATCTCAGAAACACTTATCTGATGTATATGAAACTTCCAATGATCTCTGATCAATGTTGTATAGATGGAGTTTCGTGACCTTAACTTTAGTTTGAGGCCTTAGATGAGGCCATACATATAATGATGCCATGGAAATGAATGGTGTAAAACTGAGTGCATTTCTTGATTTCTTTTCGTCAGCATGCACAATTGAGTTATTCCTTTTTTCTTAACATGTTTATTTCATAGCTCTATATCAATTAAAATCTAATTTCAAACGTTTTAGAAAACGAAAATACATATGAACATATTGGTTATTGAAATATTAGTAAATGTTTATATAGATCAATACACCTAGGGGTGTGGCTAGTATTCATTATGTTTATAAACTGACCATTATTACAAATAATATTGGAATTTGATTGCATGTTGTCAATTGAGGGGGGCGTTAGAATGGAAACGATTCCCATGTCCGTTTTTTTATTTAGGTGAATGCTAAAACATTGTGTAGCAAAGAAACAAGTTAGTTAGAACATGCTTAAACACTATGGACTTTGCCAGAACTTTCTGTTAGTAGGAGGGGCACATTGAGCAAACACAACAGATCGCAAAAGGGTAGATAACGTGTTTTAACAATTCGGCTGCAGACACCAATGGGGACCAGCCTGTCATGGCAAAAGCAATGTTTTGGCAACTGCCCACAGATCTGGCCCTTGCCTTAAATTTAGGGTGCAACTAGAGCTGCACCTATGGCATGCATGAGACCACTTTCATTGGGCTTACCTTTATGCCTTAAAGCCAGTCAAACAGTTAATAAAGGGAAAGGAGCTTTACATTTTGTTAGCAGATCTGGTGGAAGGCTAGATGCTGCTCCAAACAAAGTGCCATTTCGTGCCACCCACAGTGGTAATGCTTGAACATCATTAAGGACACGCTGGTTCACCCCTTTCCTTCCTGCTTGCGGCCTCTTGTATTGTTTTTAGTGGAAAAAGGATCTACTTTTTAGAGCTTTGACAAAAAAGATCAGGACACTTAAGATGTCTCTCCAACCAGTCTCTTTCCTCACACGACTCCAAATACAGTACTGAACTGGATGCATGCATTAAAAAAAACGAAGATAGCGCATGATTTCGAAAGGAGGAAGAACAATTACGTTGGCAGAAAGAAAAACAATCATGCAAATATCACAGAACAGCAGTCTGTTCATACACTGTGGGAGGGCGTGTAGGCTTGTAGTGATACGATATGGCATTTATAACGCGCCTATACACAAGTGTTTCAAGGCGAACGTGGCAAGAGAGGGGAAATAGAGGTAAGACAGAGACAGCAATCCTACTAGGCCGAGTGTCATTCAGATTGCGCAAGTAGAGGGAAAGGGGAAAAGTGCGGAGTGGGAGGGGGGAGCAGACAGTGCAGTACATGGGGGTAATAGAATAACTAGACAATAAGAGAAGTAGGGCCAGCTGGTTGCAAGGGTAAGCGCAGATATCAGGTGTCAAGTGGTGGTGGAGGAATGAAGGGATACAGAAAAGTTGTCCACAAGTGTGGGGGTTGCCAGTGAGGTGTGTAACTGGCGGGGGAGGGGACCTGGGCCTGAGATCAGAGGTTGGCCAGGTAACGAGTACAGTTTCTGCCAGGAATTCAGCAGGGGAGAGGAGGAGAGAAAGCAGAAGCAAAGAGGAAAGTTTTGAGGTGCTTCCGGAACCGGAGATGGTTCTCCTCAAGTTTCAGAGAGGGAGGGAGGCTTTTGCAGAGGGAGGCCCAGCAGAGGAAAGAGCTCTACCACCAACTCTTTGCTTGGAGAAGCGACAGACCCTGAGGGAGTTAGAGGTGGATGAGCGAAAAGCTCGAGAAGGAAGATATTTAGGAAGAGAGAGTTGAAGGTATTGAGGCCCCAGGCCCCAGAAGGCTTTGTGGACAATGCAGAGGGTTTTAAACTTAATCCTCGCAGCCACTGCAGAGATTTCAGTCCTGGAGAGATACGATCCATGGGTTTGAGGCCAAGGACAAGTCTCGCAGTCCTGTTCTGGATGAGTTGCAGAGGGCGGAGAGTAGAAGCAGGCAGATTTAGAAAGAGGCTGTTGTAATAGTCCAGCCTAGAGAGATCCAGAGCTCTGGAGACAGTGATCTTCTGGGGGAAGGAGCGGAAAGGAAGAATACCTCTGAGGAGGTGCAGCTGGTAGAGTGACTTCTTCGAGACATCAGAGATGTGAGGAGAGAAGGAGAGTGTGGAGTCGAAGATGACCCCGAGGTTTTTAGCCTCGCAGGTGGGAGCAGGAAAAGGGCCAAGAGAGGCCGGCCAGAGAGTGACAGGAAAGGAGGGAGCGGGTGAGCAGATGAGGAGAATCTCAGTCTTACTGGCATTAAGGCAGAGAACCTTGGTCGGCACACCACTCCTAGATAGCAGACAGACAGAGATGAGAGACGGAGAAGAGGTGGCCGAAGATATCCTGAAAATTAGCTGAGTGTCATCCGTATAGCACTGAATGTTGGGGCAGAGAGTGGGAATGCAGTGGGCAAGAAGTGCCAGGTATTGGTTGAACAGGATGTCCGGTCAAATGTTCGACACCAAAAGGATCGAATGCAATAGGGTCGAGGCAATAGGACCGAAAACCAAAGGGTCGAATTTTTTTTTAAATGTTTTTTTTTTGGTTTTCGTATAGTAAAAAAAAAAAGTGTTTTTTACACCAAAAACGGTGGTTCGGGGGATCCCCCCCCCAAAAAAAAGAAAAATTCGACCCTTTGGTTTTCGGTCCTTTTGATTCGACCCTATTGCATTTCGGTCCTTTGGATTTGATACTTTGAACTATAACCGTTGAACAGCCAGGAAGAGAGGTTAGACTGCTGGGGGACACCACAGGTAGAGATAGACGAGAGGAAGGACCCAAGTTGGACCTGAGAGGGTCGATCAGAGAGGAAAGAAGTCAGCCATGCCAGGGCCTAACCAGTGATACCCAGGTTATCACGGAGACCTTTGAGCAGGATGGCATGGTTGACCGTGTCAAAGGCAGAAGAGAGATCAAGCAAGATGAGGACACAGGGGGTGTTGGAATCAAAGTTTGAGAGCAGGTCTTTATGGATGTTCAGGAGAGCAGTTTCCATGCTTCTGGCAGCTCTGAAGCCAGACTGATGGTCATGAAGGCAACCAACAGAATCAGTATGAAGATTAAGCTGGGAGATGGCCATCTTTTCCAGGAGTTTGCCCAAGAAGGGAGTGATGGAGATAGGGTGATAGTTAGTCGGGCAGAACGGGTCAGCAGAAGGTTTCTTAAGAAGATGGTGCACAAGGGAGTGTTTCGGGGGGGATGGGAAGACTCCAGTGGCGAAGAAGTGGTTGCAGAAGTCGGCCAGAGCAGAAGCCAGGGAATCAATGTGGTACTTGACGGTTTTGGAAAAATAGGGATGAACCTGTTTTGATGAGACTTTCATAGATCAGACTTGTCTAGAAACCTCGTCTGGGGAGAACAGGGGAAAGGCAGAGAAGGAGGTGGCCGAAGAGGGGCCAGAGGAAGAGCAGGGAGTAGTGCGGGGAGGACATGATGTCCTGAGTTTTAGAGATGAAATGAGAAGCCAGAGCCGTGCAGAGGGCCTGGGAAGGGAAAGGAGAGGTAGAGACTGCCGCATGATTGGCCAGTTCCTTGCAGATTTTAAAGAGTTCGGCTAAGTTGTTAGATGCCGCAGGGACGCAGGCTTGGATGTGAGCAGAGAGCCGGTATTGCCTTTGGAGTAGGCGGCAGGTCAGTTTGTACTAGAAGTACGCCTGTGTTTGAGGGTGATGAGGTCTGAGTCGTACCAGGAATTGCACTTAGCTTTGGGCTTCAGGAGGATCCTCATGACAGGGGCAAGAACATAGAGGGTATCAGATACAGCGGAGTGGAGCATGGAAAGGGATGTGTCAAGGTATGAGTCTGCCAAAGAGGGAGAGGGTGGGGAGAAAGTGGTGGCGAAAGCCTCAACTGACACGCTTCATGAGTCGGATAACCGAGAAGGTAGATGGCAGTGCTGGAATTGGCTTAGGCTGGGGGGAAGAGAGGGTGAGCTTGGAGGAAAGGAGAAAGTGATCACTTCAGGAGAGAGGAGTGGTGAGAGAGATAGAAAGGGGAAGGTCTGAGGAGATCAGAACATCCAGAGTGTGCCCTGCAGAGTGAGTCGGGCCAGAGGGGAGAATAGAGAGTGAGAGAGAGTCGCAGAGGTCACAAAAGAGTTCAGAGGAAGGACAGGGAGCATCCAGGTGGATGTTAAAGTCTCCAAGAAGGAGGAGTTGAGTGGTCGAGACCAGGAGGGAAGAGGAAAGGTCTGTCCATTCAGAGAGGAAGGAGGAATCTGACCAGGTGGCCTATAGATAGTAGCCACGATAAGGGAATGGCTAGGAGAGAGAGAGAATGCAGACAAGGCATTCGAAAGAGGAGTAGGCCTGCGTAGGAATGAGAGGCAGGAATCCACTCTGGGAAGATCAGAGCTACACCCCCTCCAGAGCAGTTGGACCTCGGAGCGGAGAGGATCTTGTAGCCGTCAGGGAGGAGAGTGTCAAAGCTTGTGACAGAGATGGCCGTGAACCAAGTCCCGGTGAGACGGAGGACATCGAGGCGGCAGATGTCAGAGGAGTGTTTGACAGCCGAGTGAGGGTTAAGAGTAGCAATATGGAGAAGGTTGCCATCCTTGAAAGACTTCGGGGGAGGGGTACAAATCAGAGATACACCCTGCAGAGTTGTAGAAGAGGAAGGAGGCGAGGGCAAGGTAGTCAAGGAGGAGACAGCAAGGGAAGGTGAGGAAGCCGTGGAGGGAAGAGAGGGGACAGCAGCAGAAGGAAGGAAATTGATGAGGCGTGGGAAGCGGCCCGAGAGCCTTGGACCTAGATGATACCATTCAAGTAAACATTAATGATGACCTTAGAGGAGTTGAAGGAGGTCAGGAGGGCCTCCCACCAGGTGTCACCATTGATGGGAGAAGAAGAGAAAGGAGAAAGCACCGAGACCATATGAAGAGTCCATAGGTCTGGCGAGGGAACAGCAAAGAGGATGTCAGTGAAGGTTTGCCTGGAGGCGGCACCGATAGTGGGATATAGGCCGGTATTAGAGAAACTCCCAAAACCCCTCTTGTTTTTGCATATTAAATAGCTTTAGGGTTTCACCCTAAGTTACTAGGGTAATACAGACGTGGTACCCTTGGTCACTGTTCTTAGAGAGGCACAGCTCCACCTCACTGACGAGGCCCAACCAGGCCGAAACACGTGGCTGGGGTTGCTGTTGGTACTCCTGTCAGGAATTTCAGTGCTGGACTGCCCTTAGGCAAGGACTGATATGTAATGGAAATTCCTCTTCTGTGAAAGGATGGTGAGCTAAGGACTCTGGTTGAGACTCTAACCCAGGTTAAAGGTCGGTAGTAGAGAAACTCCCAGAACCCCCCTTGTTTTTGTCAGCGATAGGGAGGCCTGAGTTGGGGACCAGGATATCCATTTTAATCTTCTTCCTACCAGATTTAGTGAGGAGAGCAGGATAGTCAACCGAGAACCAGTTAGAAAAGATAGGAGGGACAGAGAGCACCATAGAGTAGGTGGGGAGAGAAGAGGAAGGGAGTGGGAGGAGTAGGGGACGACACTAGGGAAGGACACGGGGCGGGGTGCAAGCGGACGAGACAGAGACAAGTTGAAAATTTGAAAATACGACAGGAACTCTGGTAGACAGTTGCTAGATGAGTGCTTATCTAAGAAGTCAACCAAAGAGTGGTACTACTATCACAGGGATAAATAAGATAGTGGAGAAGAACAAGTTACTCTCTTACCTGGTAACGTTCTTTCGATGGGATGGTCCGACGACGTATTCCATATCTATGACAGGTAATGTCCACAGCTGTGCTGCTTCGGAAAATCTTTAGCGTCTGCGTCCTGTGTCCATGACGTCGATGCGCCGTCCCCGAGGACCTCCTCTGATGGCCGACGTCACCCGATGTGATAAGTAGGACGCACGACGCCCATAGCCTCAGTTATAGTTTTTTCCCAGAACGTGTGCCACCAGTTTTCTGCCAGTCAGACACACAAGGCCTTGCGGAACGCAAGCTACAATCGCAAAAGAAATTCTGCAGCGGGGAAGGCAGGGAGGGAGCAATATGGAATACGTCGTCAGACCATCCCATCGAAAGAACGTTACCAGGTAAGAAAGTAACTTGTTCTTCGAGGGGATTGGGTCCTCCGACGTATTCCATATCTATGACAGACTCCCAAAGCAGTACCAAGCAAGGAGGTGGGAAAGAATTTAGAATACAAATTTAGCATGCCCAATCAAATTGCGGAATAGAGAACTGCCTTCCCAAAGGCCAGATCTTGCCCTCTGATGGAATCAAGGGAATAGTGATGTACAAAAGTATATACTGAAGCCCAGGTGGCTGCATCACAGATGTGACGAATAGGAACACCCCTCTGCAGGGCAGTAGACGCAGCCACTCCTCTGGTAGAATGGGCCCGCAAGCCAGCCGGAGGATCCTTACCCGCCAAGCGGTAACACTCGTAGATAGCTAAATAATCCAACGAGACAAAGTCTGTTTTGTCACAGCTTGTCCCAAACGCTTTCCAGTGTAACCAATGAAAAGTTGATCATCCACTCTGACCCGGGACATGCGCGAGATATAAAAGCTCAATGCTCCCCTAGGATCAAGCCTATGGAGCATCTCCTCTTCCTTACCAGGATGTGGAGGAGGATAGCACGCCGGAAGAACAACCTTCTGGCTCAAATGAAATTCCGAAACCACCTTCGGAAGAAAAGAAGGATGAACTCTAAGGACAACCCTGTCCTTGTGAAACACAGTGAAGGGTGGCTTAACTGAAAGTGCCTGTAACTCACTCACTCTGCGAGCGGAAGTAACCGCAACTAAAAACACAGTTTTCAGAGTTAACAGCCTCAAAGGGCAAGAATGCAAAGGCTCAAACGGAGCACCCATAAGAAACTTAAGAACAAGGTTCAAATCCCAAACTGACACCAAAAAAGGTGACGGAGGGAACACATTAGTGAGCCCTTTCAAAAACTGCGAAATTAAAGGAATCTTAAAATAGGAACACTCTTCAGACGAGCGCTTAAATATGGACAGCGCCGCCAGGTAACCTTTAATGGTCCCCACTTGCAAGCCCCTGTGGGCCAAAGAAAGCACAAAAACACAAAACCATGGGAATGTCGCATTCAAAAGGATCCACATTCTGAACTCTGCACCAGTCGCAGAACTTTCTCCAACGGCAACGATACAGAGACTTTGTTGCCAGCCGCCTGGCCGAGAGCAACACCTCCATTACGTCTTCAGGGAGGTCCCAATCCTTATACCTCAACCTTTCAGAAGCCAAGCGTGAAGATTGAGGGATCTGACTTCTGGATGGAGAACCTGACCCCCATTCCCGTGAGAGCAGATCGTCTCGGTAGGGAAGATGACGTGGAGGGCAGATGGACAAGTCTAGAAGGTCCGGGTACCACGTCCTCCGGGGCCATGCCGGAGCAATGAGGATCATCCGGGAACCGAACCTCCGTAACCTCTGCAACACTTGCGGGATGACGGGGACTGGAGGAAACGCGTACAGCAGTGGGAATGACCACTCCACCACAAATGCGTCTCCTAAGGCTCCTTTTGGAGGAAATTCCCACAAGCAAAACCTTTTGCACTTCCGGTTGACACTGGAGGCGAAGAGATCCACTTGAGGGGTCCCCCAAAGGACGAAGATCTCCAGGAGAATCTCCTGAACCAGCTCCCACTCGTGAGAGATCGTGCTCTGCCTGCTCAGAGCGTCCGCCGTCTCGTTGTCGTCTCCGGCCAGATGAACTGCCGAGATCGAAACTTCCTGCTGGATGGCCCTGCACTCGAGCTGCATTGCCTCCCTGCACAGCGGAAGTGACCCTGCCCCCCCTTTTTGTTGAGGTAGTGCATGGCCACCGTGTTGTTCGTCAGAATCAGGACACTCTTCCCGCGCACAGTCGGCAGAAAAGCCTTCAGGGCTAGCCTGACGGCCCTCAGCTCCAACAGATTGATATGGAGTCTGGACTCCGATGGAGACCAACGACCGCTGACTGTCAGCGCGTTGGCATGAGCTCCCCATCCCGTGAGGGATGCATCCTTCACGATCGTCACCTCTGGCCAGGGCAGCCAAAATGGGGCACCCTTCATCAGATTGCCCTCGACGGCCCACTACAGAAGGTCCCGGGCTACCGAGGGCGGCACCCGAACAGGGTCCGACAGCCTGCCGGAGGACTGAGACCACTGGAGCTTGAGTGCCCACTGCAAAGATCTCATCCACAGACGAGCCTCTGGCACCAGAAGAATGCAGGATGCCATGAGGCTGAGCAGTTTCAAGAACTCGGATGCTGGGAGAGTCTGGGCAAACTGAAACCTGCGCCCCATCTGCTGAATGTGAAGATCCCTCACCTGAGGAGGAAAACACTGCCCCAGGGACATGTCGAGCACTGCTCTGATGTACTGGAGCCGCTGCATTGGTGTCAAATGGGACTTCTTTAAATTGAGGGAGAAGCCCAGCCTGTGAAGGGAGTGGCAGGTGACGGACAGATGATCCAGGACTTGCTCGGGAGAGCTCCCCCTGATCAACCAATCGTCCAGGTAGGGGTAGACGTGAATCCCCCCTTTCCTGAGATGCGCTGCCACCACCACCATGAGCTTGGTGAAAACCCTCGGGGCGGAGGTCAATCCGAACGGCAGGACCCGAAACTGAAAGTGCGAATCGCCAACCGCGAACCTCAGGTACTTCTTGTGCTTGGGATGGATCGGCACATGGAAGTAAGTATCTTTGAGGTCGAGAGACACCAACCAGTCCTGAAGTTGAAGGGCCTGGAGGACTTGAGAAAGAGTCACCATCTTGAACTTGTCCTTCCTGAGGAGTTTTTCAAACCGCGCAAGTCCATGATGGGTCTCAATCCCCCGTCTTTCTTTGAAATTAAAAAATAATGGGAATACCATCCCTTGTTACTCTCCGCTACAGGCACCAGTTCTATGGCGCCTTTCTGCAGCAGGGCTTGAATTTCCTGCGCAAGGAGCAGATCCGGACTCTCCAAAGAGAGGTTCCCTGGTGGATTGTCGTGATGCCTCTGCCGAAAAGGAAGACAGTAGCCGTGGGTTATGATCTCCAGAACCCACACATCCGAAGTAATGGCTTGCCACTCTACAAGATGCTGCTCCAGCCTTCCACCAACCGGCGAACCATGGGACCTGGCCTCATGACTGAGTGGTAGCAGCTGCGGCGTTGCCTGAGGGCAAAGAGGCAACTGCCCGAGCGGCCTTGGCACCTCGAGTACCTTTGTTTCCACGTCTGGCACTCTTACGATGGCCTCTTTGACTGCTAGTTCCTCTCGCTTTACTGAAGGACGAGTAATAGCGAAAGGAACCTCCCCTCCATTGCTGTCCCCTAGGACGAAAAGGCGGAGGTTGGCGAACTGCAGCCCAACGACTTCGCTGCAGCTTTGGAGGTCTGCAACCTCTCAAGGCTCTCGTCAGCCTTGCTGCCAAAAAGGTGTTCACCGTCAAAGGGCATGTTGAGGAGCCGGGGCTGCACATCAGGAGCGAACCCAGACTTCCTCAACCACGTAAACCTGCGCATTACGGTGCTCGCCGCCATGGACCGGCTGACACAATCCGCCAAGTCCAAACCCGACTGAACGGCCTCCCACATGGCATCCTTGCCATCCTGAACCATAGCAAGGAAACCATCCCGTTCGTCCCCTTCGGGAATATGATCAGCTGCTAATGCAACACAGTTCCACAGAGTGTGTGTGAAACGAGACAAGGCACATATGGAGTTGGCCGCCTGAAGCGCCATACCCCCAGAAGAAACCACTTTCTTCACCCAGCCGCCAAAATGTTTGTCGTCCCTATCCGGAGGGATGGTAGGATACGATGCCTGCTTTGCCGGGGCCGTAGCCGTCTGCACCACCAAACTCTCCTGGGTGGGGTGCTTAGACAAGTAGCAGGGGTCGCTACTGGCTGGACGGTATTTTCGCGACAAAGACTTGCCCACTGCCGGGAGACTCTCCGGAGCAGTCCAAGCCACCGCCACCCTTCTCTGCAAAGCCATATGAAAAGGCAAAACCGGGTCAGTGGGTGGACCGAGATCAAGGATGTCCGTGAGATCATCCTGAACGAACTCCCCTGGGGGAGCTGACCAACCCAAGTACTCGGTAACCCGAGACATAAGGCACCGATATGACGAATCGGCATGAGTGCCAGGCTCCGGCCGACAAAACTCCACCTCCGGAGAGGTGTCCAGTCCACTGGCACAGAAGCTACAAAACCATTATATTAAAAAAAGACAGTCACAAGGGGGCACGGATGGGGTGGTGTTCAAACAGTTAGGATGCAGTGACTGCCTCAGGTCATCAAACTGACTATGGCCCTAGATAAGGTCATCTGTAACCGTAACCGTAACCAGGCCGCCATCAGAGCCTTCATCACCCTCTGAAATGTACTCCAGGCGGCGAGAGGAAGACCTCCGTGGACCAAAGCAGTGCCGGACCTTAGCCATAGCCTTTTTAGGGGCAAACCCCATGCCACGGGGCCCCTCCGACACCACCGCCTCGAAAGGCGTCGAGGGCGCCGAGCGAGTCGGCGCCGGCGTCGACAGAAAAGGCATCGACATCGAGCAAATCGGCATCGACGTCAGCTGCAACGCCTTCAGCATCTGCGGCGTCGACACAGTCCTCGAAGCCGGAGCTCCGAGCGTGTCTCTCGACAACCTGCGCGCCGACGGTGTCGACGACCCCCTTGAAGACGGAACCTCGAGAAAAATCGTCGACGACCTCGGCGCCACAGGCGTCGACGTCTTCTTCGAAGATGGCACAGGATCACGCAGTCTTGAGCGCGTCAAGGACCGGGACCTGGAACGGGCATGGCGAGAACGGCTACCCTTGACCGAGCGGGACCTCTCCCGCGAGCCGTGCCGACCACCCGAGCCCGAAGGCGTACGGGCGGTGTCTCTCGACCGGTGCCGACCGACCCCACTCGGAGGCGCAGACGGATCGGTGCCCTGCGATTCCAGAATCGCTCGCATCTGCTTCCCGAAGGAAGCCCATTCATCCGGTTTCGCTTGCATGGAGGGATAAGCGACCCGCCGACGGGCAGAGTCCTCGGAAGAGGACGGAGAAGGTGACCTATGCCGGCGCTTCCTGGAATGCCTAGAAGAGGTGGAGAAGTGGCGAGACCGACTCCTGGAAGGAGACCCACCGGACTTCCGACGACGACACGGAGAGTCACCCCTCGAGTCATCGGTCGAAAGCCCCGCAGACCTCGACTTCCGGGGCTTAGACACCCGACCTACCCACAGTTTCTTCTTGCATTCCCGCAAGGCCTTCGCAGTGAGCGACCGGCAGTTGACACAGTCGTCCGTATCGTGGGCCTCCCCGAGGCACCAGAGGCAGGCGTTGTGCGAGTCCGTGACGGACATCTTGGACCCACAGTCCCCGCAGTTCTTGAATCCCGGACGGGGGGTCGAAGATGAGAGACATCGCCACAAACAGGTCTTCACACCAACCGAAAAGGTTCAACGAACCGAGAAAGAAAACAGCAACTCCAACGAGTCGAGGCGTACCGAGATTCACGAAGCAAACAGGTTAGCGGAAAAACAGAACTGAGGCTATGGGCGTCGTGCGTCCTACTTATCACATCGGGTGACATCGGCCGTCGGAGGAGGTCATCGACGCAGGACGCAGACGCCAAAGATTTTCCGAAGCAGCACAGCTGTGGACATTACCTGTCATAGATATGGAATACGTCGGAGGACCCAATCCCCTTGAAACACACCTAAGTCTGAGAGTCCTGTAAGGGGCAAAAGGCCTAGGTTTCACAATGCAATTTTAAATACTTCACAGTGCAATTTTAGTATGAACAGACCTAGAAAAACACACCTAAGTCTGAGAGTCTTGTAAGGGGGGAAAGGTCGCTCCTACCTTGTTACTTAAAAAAAAAAAACACTTTTAACTTTTACAACACACAAAAACATAACCTTCACACCCAACATCTCCAATTACAAGCTCTTAGGCATACATTTGCATATTATTCCGTTTTGTCTCCCCGCCCCCCCCCCCCCGTTGTAACTCGAGCTGCTGCTGTATTCCTCGGGTTTCCTTTTTCCTCGAGTTAATTCCCTGCGCAGTCCTCGGACATGTCATATTCACTGGAATTGATCTGGGGTGTGCCCGACTGTGTGGCTACTGTTTGTCTCCATGCTATCAAGGGTCCCACCTCATCCTCCTCCCCTCTACTGGCTGCCTCGTACCATGCAACTGTCTTGACCTCCGCCTACTTCAGGAGATCATTCCACCATACCTCCAGTCTGAGTCTACGAGCTGCCTTCCAGCCCATGGCTATTCTCCTTTTGGCTAAAATGTAAGCCAGATCTTTGAGTTTACAGATATGTTTCAGGTTACATGGTCTGGTGAATCCCCCCAGCATGCATGCCCATACAGATTCCACCTCCATCCTGATCCCCTTCTTAGATAGGCGTAGCCTGATTTCCCCCCAAAATTTGCCCACCTCCGGGCATGCCCAGAACATATGGATCATCCCGGCATTCACCTCACCACACTTGGGGCATTTTTGCGCTTCTGCTCTCCCGAATCTGGCAATCCACTGGGGGGTCATGTACACCCTATGGGTGACATACAACTGGATCTGTTGCAGCCTCGCATTTCTAGACACCTTTTTGTGGTATCTCTGGGCCCTTTCCCACTGCCCATCCTGCATGGGTTCTCCCACCTCCTCCTCCCAATCCCATCTAAATTGGAGCAACTCCCTGCTCACTCTGGACATCACCAGTTCATAAATTCGGGATATTTCGTGCCCTCTCTCCGAGATATTGTACATTGTTTCTATGGTGGCGTCTGGTTGTTCTGCTAATATGATTTCGGACCATGTTTCCTTCACCCGTTTGATTATTCTAGTATATGTTATATATTGCCCCGTGTGTACCCCAGTTTCATCCACTATCGTTTGGAAGTCCAGTGCCCCTCCCTCTCGCCATATATCTCCCAAGGTTGCTAGGCCTGCCGGCTCCCAATGTTTCCGGATCCCTTTCCTCAGTTGCTCATCCCCTCTGCTTAACGCCGCAAGTGGCACCTGTGGGGAGCATGGGGTCGGGTTTCCCACCACTCGGCACGCCTTGTGCCATGTCCTCCAGCCCAGATCCAACCATCTCGATCGCCCGTGCAGTTCGAGATTGGGTAGCCATGTCATTTCTTTTAAAAAATACGGGTCGCATTTACCCCTCAGCAATCTAGGTTCTGCTGTCTCGTCCTCCGACAACCACCTACCGACATATTGTAGCTGTCCTGCTAGACGGTATATCTTGAAGTTCGGCAGGTTTATGCCCCACTTGTCATAAGTGTTCTGTAGTTTCCATAGGGCTACTCTGTTTCTGGAATTGTGCCACAAAAAAACACTGCATAGACTCTGGAGCTTAGTGAAAAAGCGCTTAGGCACCATATATGGGATATTGGCAAAGAAGTGTAGTAGCCTAGGCAGAACCACCATCTTAAGTAAGGCCGCCCTACCCACCACGGCTACGGGGAGCTTTGCCCAGAACCCCATACTGTTCTTGATCCGTTTGCCTGCCCTTTCTGTGTTGTGTTTATGCTCCTGTAGTAGCATGTGGTATACATTCATCCCCAGGTATCTAAATGTTTTGGTTTGCCAAGCTATCTGTAAAATTGGTAAGTTCTCCTGTGGGATTGCTCTGTACCTACCCAAGGGGAACATGCATGATTTTTTGGGGTTCACTGCTATGCCCGAGAGCGTCGCGTAGTGCTCCATCACCTCCAAGACATCGTGCAGGTTTTCCTCTGGGTAGCGCAAGTATAACAGCATGTCATCCGCATACAGTGATATCAATTGCAGTCCTCCTGTGTGTGGATCCCTATTTCTCCATATTGCTGTCTCAAGCAGATCGCCAATGGCTCTAGTGCAAGGATGTATAGCATTGGGGACCATGGGCAGCCCTGTCTTGTGCCTCTGCTAAATTGCCATTTGTCTGAAATTATCGCTCCCGTTTTAACTCTGGCTGTTGGGGCGCTGTACACCATCTTCACCCACCGCAGATACCCTGGTCCCATCCCATATTCTTTCAAGGCCGCCATCATCCAAGACCACCTTATGGAGTCGAAGGCCTTTACTGCGTTTAGCGAGACTATTGCTATCTCTCCTGGGTCGCCCTCTTCTATGATGTGGTGAAGCCGCCTGTGGTTATCGGATGTGCTTCTCCCTGGGACGTATCCGGTTTGGTCGGGGTGTATTAGTTTGTTTATTTCTCTCTTCAGTCTATTCGTCAGGACAGCCATGAGGATTTTGCTGTCCTGGTTTACCATGGATAGGGGTCTATACGACCCACACTCCATGTTTGGCTTGTCTGGTTTGAGCAATGGAATAATCACCGCCTCCATCAGAGATTCCGGCAGTCTCCCTCTCTCAAAGGCCTCATTTAGCATTGCCAATAACGGGGTGAGCACTTCTTGTCTACACGTTTTATAGCATTCGCTAGGGAGCCCGTCTGTCCCTGGGGCTTTGCTTGTGGGCAGGTGTAGTGCCACTGTCTCTAATTCCTCTATGGCGATTGGGGTGTCCAGTTCCTCCCTGTCTGCATCATTCAGTTTAGGTAATCCTATATCTTCCAATGTCTCCTGGGTCTCCTGCTCTGCGGTCTCCCCTACATCCTCATAGAGGCGTTTGTAAAATCTAAGGAATCCCTCATTCACATCTTCTTGGGTGTTCCAGACTTGGCCCGCTTCCCCGGCTATCTCCCTAATTGCTAACCTCAGTGTCTCGTTCTTGTACAGCCATGCAAGCAGCCTCCCTGGTTTATCTCCCCCTGCGTGTTGCCTTTCAATATATTTTTTATAGTTCAGGTTACATAATCTCTCCCAGAGCCCGCCACACTCCTGTTGTAGTTGGCTCACCCCCTCAGCATCTTCCTGTGAGGTGCCCCCCTTTTCATAATTGTTTCTAGTTTCCTTTCTGTCTCCTGCAGCTCTCGCTCTACTCCTCCTTGGAGGCCCTTGGATTTGGATATGGCTGCCCCTCTCACCACCACCTGAAAGGCTTCCCACAGGGTTCCCTCTGACTCCACGCTACCTGTATTATTTTCAAAATATCCAATTATCTCCTCCCTCAGGTCCTCTCGGAATGCAGTCTCCTTCAATGCCTCAACTCTGAGCCTCCATGTTGGGATCCTGGCTCTAGGCGGCTGTTGTCGCCACTCTAGAATCAGGGGGGAATGGTCTGATAATATCCTCGCCTTGTATTCTGTACCTGTTATTTCCCCCAACTAGTTGGGGCGGCAAACATATAATCCAGCCTCGTGTACAGGCTCTGTGGGGCGGCATAGTGCGAGTACTGCCTGTCATTTGGGTGTTGCTGTCTCCATATGTCCTCCAATCTGAAGCTTCTCAACAGGGTTTGTAATGCTCTCGCTGCGGGGGTGGGCTTATCTAGTTTCGTGTCCGATCTGTCCATTTTGGGATCCAGCGTACAGTTAAAGTCCCCTCCCCATATGACCGCGCCTCCTATGTGGGGGCTGATTTTCTTATATAGTGTCCTGAAATAGGCCACTGTGTCCTGGTTAGGGGAATATGTGTTTATAATGCACAGTTCTCTGTTTTCTAGCAACCCCCAAACCACTACCAACCTCCCGTCTGGCTCCGCCGTAACCTGCAATATCTGGAATGGCACATGTGGCGCTACCCAGATAATAACTCCTCTGATTTACGCCAAGTACGTTGCTCCCACGGTGGTTCCTTTCCACTTTTTTCCCACCACCTCCTGTTACTCTTTAGTGAGGTGCTTATTCCTCTATTAAGTCCCTGACATTCCAGGTTATGATTCTAATGTCTCCCATTATCCCATCTGGTTGCACCCCAGGCTCCCCGGCCGGTTATTCTGCCCGATCTCTCCCATCTCCCCTCCTCCCCTCCTCCTCCTGCTTCAAGCTACAGCGCACATATGTATAAGCTCGTTCTCCTACAACAACAACTACAAGTCCCCCAACTCTCCTCCCTCCCCCCTCCCTACCCATTCCCAACTTTTGCCACTCCAGACTCCCCAACTTCCCCCCCTCCACTTCCCTTCCCCAACTGTTCCCTCCCCTCTCCTTCCACCCCATCCCCAACTTATTCCCAGCTCCATCCCTGGATCTCAGGCTCACCCGCCTCTAGTACTTTCCTCGGCCAAAGCCGATACTCAGTACACGGCAGGGGGTGACGCCCTACTGGCGATTCGCTTACACTAACTACTGGGGGTAGGCCTAGCTCCATCCTCGGCTCTCCCGTTGGGTAATAATGTGTGCGTTTCCACTTTAACAGTTCTAACCTCTATATTCCAGTCCATACAGGTCCTCATTTGGCAAATGTGCAACTATGCTAGCTACGCCTTATTGGCGCGCCATATTTGGCACTGTTACCCTCCCCTGATGTCTTAGGCGCATAGGTTTAATTTAGCAATTTAACGTTGCATCACTTATCTTGTCCTTGTCCTGGTCCATCTGTGTCATCTGGGCAGCCTTGAGTGTTCAGCCAATTCTCTACTTCCTCTGGGTCTTCGAAGAAATGTGCCTTGCCCTTGTGCAGGATCTTTAGTTTCGCTGGATAGAGCAGCATGTATTTGTATCCTGCCGCCCTTAGTCTCCTCTTTATTGCAAAGTAGCCAAAGCACTGTCTTTGCACCAGCATGGTGTAGTCCGGGTAAACTGTGAACGTCGACGAAGCTCGGGTTATTGTTCCGCCTTTCCGGAAGAATTCCAGGATCTTTTCCCTGTCCCTGTAATTCAGAATTTTCGCAATTATTGCTCATGGGAGGGCCCAGGTGGTGGTCTCCTCGCTAGGGCTCTGTGCGCCCGCTCGATTGCAAACCCCTGGGAGAGTTTACCGGCCCCTATTTCCTGGATCAACATGTTTTCCACGTACTCTGTAGGATCCATTCCTCCTTCCCCTTCTGGCAGGCCGACCACATGGATATTGTTGCGCCTCGCGCGCCCTTCTGCCTCCTCCGCTCAAGTTACCAGGTTGCGCACCTGTTGCTTCAGTATATGGACCTCCTTGGCCGTGGTGGTGCCGACCTCTGTGTTGTTTTTTTACCTCGCATTCCAGGCTGCATGTGCGCTCATGAGAGATAAATGGGCGAACCCTCTTTTTTGTAATGGGGCCTGACTCTAGAGGGTAGGAGGTACAGTGAAAGAGAGAGAAGGGGTCAAAAGCTACCCTAACCAAAGGCGTGACATAGGGTCACAGAATTTCAGCAGAGCTAGGTAGCTGCTAGCTCAAAGGACAGAACACCTTGAGATACAGAAATATCAAAAAAAAGGTTTTATTTACACTAACACAAAAAAGGGACATATTTACAACAAGCGCCGTAGCACTAGAGATATGCATTGTTGAGCACATTGTAGTTTGCATATTCGTAGGTTAGTAGGCAGAGTGACATTTTATTTCATGTATTGCTTTGGATGACAATACATTAACATTGTTGATACACAAATTGGTGTTTCTGGTTTGTATATTGATGGCAAGTGGCAGTGGCTGCATAGATTGAAGCAGCACTGCTGCGTAGTATGGAACCGTCTTCAGGACAGTTAGTTGTGATCGGGACGATGTTGAGTGCAAAGTGCGTCCACCTAGAGATAACAGGGCACTAGGTTAGTCAGGGGGAATTGGTGTCTGATTGTTAAAAAAGGAAGCTGCAAAACGTGGACCTACCATGTTCAGGTAAGTAGACGCCTTGGTTGAGGTCTTGATTGCCCAGGATTTGATTGTGACTGGGAAGCTGTCTGCAAAAAGTCAGATGCCTGGAGCTAAGTACAAAGGAAATAAATCAGGTAAGTACAATGTGACCATGGTGCGGTAAGGCGGAGGTCTCAGACTGTTGACTGGTGGGGGGCTAGCCGGAATGTGACAAGCAGTGGAAGCAGTGACCCGGCATGTGGTTGATACTTCGTATCAGCCAGAAGTGCAGGCGTTGTGATTGGCATGATGACCATAATGAATTGGTTATTGATTGGTGCTGATCACTATGTTATTAAAGTGGTTAAGAGGTTTATCCAGCATATGAATCAAGAATTATGTGAGGCGGTGGGTGGTATAGCCGCGAGGCATGCCGAGGCTGAAGGTCTCAGTTCGCGTAAGTAATGGCATGGGATCGAAATAAGAAGTGGTCACAACCCTTGGTGGGGTAATTTGTGTGTGAGAGAGCATAGTAAAATGGAGGCTACTATTGTGGTCGCAGTGCCGCTTGAAAGCATGCATGCAGTGACAATCGTAGTAATTAGATGCTAGTACTAAAGCCCTGAGTAAGGGGCCCAGAAGCGGGTGAACTAAACGAAATAGAATAGTCCCGAAAGGGACGTGCAGTGAATTACCTGCTCAGTGGATGAACGAGCTGTGCGGCGGCAGGAGCTCTTTCCCGAAGTGAAACGTGCTCTGTCACTGGTAGCACTGGTGCGCATGTGTGGTGGTGGGGCACTTAACTATGGAAATGCCTGGTCTGAACTGTGCATGTCACGGGGGGTAGTGTCTCGTCGGGATGAATGGATGGGTACCGCAAGGAACGTCAGACAGGGTTGTCAGTGTGGATCGAGCAACATTTGTGAGCAACAAGTCAAACAAATATATATGATAATATATATATGATAATGCACAGGGTAGCCAAAGTCGAGTGGAAATTCACAATCGACAAAAAGTTGTGGATACTCCAAAACGACATCAAGAACTACAAGGAGGAGAAGACATACCCATACCTTGTACCTGGCTTCTACAACCAATTGAATTTGAGACAACATAGGAAGAAATTTGTGACATTCTCCAACAGCTCTAACAGCAGTGACTCGGATTCGACAACCAGTGGACAAGCAAACCCTCAACAGGCTTCAAGTTTTCAAGGGAGCGGACAACGCGGCAGGCCCTGCTACCAAAGCCAGCATCCAATGCGGACACGACAATGGATCCCACCACAACAAACATGGTGATCCGATTTTCAATCTCAGTGATCACACCCTGTCCTCCAATGAAATAGATGTTTTAGCAAAGGCCTTAGCTTTATCCCAAATGCGAATGCCAACCTTTTCACCACGGAAGTTGAATTACGCAAATTCTTTCATAGTATCCGTCTACGATATTTCTTCAGGGACAGCCCTGAAAAAAAGATACACCAAAATCAACGGGCCTAAAACCTCCATCTACTTTTACCCCTCTATCCTCCATTGTGTGTCCCGAAACACTATCTTTTGAAAATCAAAGTCTTCTTGAACTACACAAGATTTCTGATAAGAAAATCCATTTTAAAAACAATCTTACAGCCTCCGAGAGACTCGCACTACAGGCACTAGAATGTGACAAGACCTTCCTCATCAAATCAGCCGACAAAGGCGGTGGGATTGTTCTCTGGAGCAACACCCTATATGACACAGTAGTCACCAGACAACTCTCCAACACAAGGTTCTACAAACAGATAGCCACCAATCCCACGTCCAGAATACTGTCCGAAATTACAAGTCTCATGAGCCATGCATACGATGAAGGTTGGATAGATGAGGATGAGAAAGCATTCTTGGTTAACCAACACCCAATCATCCCAGCATTCTATTTGCTTCCAAAGATCCATAAAAACCAAGAAAACCCACCAGGATGACCCACTGTTGCCGGCATCGGATCAGTCTTGGAACCTTTATCCATTTACATTGATTACTTCCTAAGACACTTCATCTGCAAGATGCCCTCTTATATCCAAGACACCACGGCCATGATTAAGAAGTTGGACACAATACAAGTGGAACAAGAGGATCTACTAGTAACCCTTGACGTGGAATCGTTATACACAAGTATTCCTCAAATGGAGTGCCTCCAAATCCATAAAACGTATCTAGATGCAAGAACAACAGTGGAACCACCTACAGAATTCCTGCTCGAATGCAAAAGAATAGCCCTCATGGAAAACTATTTCATCTACAAACAGACCTTCTATCAGCAGTGTCACGGAACCAGCATGGGGGCCACGTTTGCCCCTGACGTAGCTAATCTATTCATGGATGCCTTCAAAAAAGACCCAATTTACAATGAACTAAACACCTTCAAGCACTCGATTGGGTGTTGGCTACGGTACATAGACAATGTATTCATGATCTGTAAAGGGACAGAAGAAGATCTTATCTCCTTTCTACAATGGCTAAACTCACGGGACGACTGCATAAAATTAACCATAGATCACAGCAAATACCAGATACTATTTCTGGACCTAGAAATTTACAAAAATGCAGACAACTCTCTAGGCACTACTTTGTATCGGAAATCAACATCTAAAACACCCTCCTAGAGTACTCAAGCTTTCACCCTTCAGGCCTCAAGATGAATCTCCCATACGGTCAATTCCTACGAGTAAGAAGAAATTGCTCCACACTGAGCGAATATGTTTCAAAAAGTAAAGAACTAGCCACCCGGCTGAAAGAAAGAGGTTATCCTAAATACATAATCCGCCAAGCACGCAAGCATGTAAAAAAACACAAATCGAGATTCCTGCCTAACATCAAGCAAAAGAGAACAGCTGACCACCAAGATGACCTGCGTCACCACCTTCACCCCATTAAGCAACTCCATCAGAAAAGTGATCCTCAAACATTGGGACAAACTCCAGACTGATTCTTTCAAACCAGAAAAACCCTGTTTAGCGTTCAACTGCAGTTACAACCTGAAAGATCATCTTGTGCATACGTACACCGAAGTCGATACTTCAATCAACCAACAATCCACGCTATGGCACCTTCCAGCAGTTAAAGGGCATTTCAAATGCGGTACTTGCTCCATTTGCTCTCTGACAACAAATCTCAAAACCATTGACTTGAAAGGAAACCTTTGGACCCTAAATTCTTTCACAAATTGTAAAACCAAATGGTCTGTATACATAATCAAATGTCCTTGCGACCTCATCTACGTGGGTAAATCCAAAAGAGAAATAAGGCAACGAATTTGCGAACACCGCTCTTGTGTGCGCAACCAAGTAGAGGACAAACCCTTGATGGCACATTTCAAGGCCAAAAACCATACCCACAATGACATTTTCTGGGCAATACTGCAAACAGTAGGCAACCCTTTTCGCAGAGGCGATAGGGACCTGGCCCTGCGCAAACTCAAGCAGAAATGGATCTACTGGCTGGACTCCGTCAGACAGGTTCTAAACATTTCGATCGAATGTAATCTCTTTTTTAACAAATAAAGGGACCACTGCAGCAAAATATTAATTGGTGTGGGTAGCCTTTATATCACACTGTTATAAAACCTGTGGGTTCAACATCACACACATGTGCCAAAATGTTTAAAATGTTGGAAATGCTGTTTACAACAATGTATAACCGATGTCGTAATGTCGACCCATGCCGTTCTGCAACACATACTGTAACTCCATCAGTATTGACACAACCTTGTATGCAAGCACCTATTTGTATATTCGCTTTCTTGCGATTTTAAGTTACATTTAAAAGCTTTGAAGAAACCTGTGAGATCAGCAACACACGCATGTGCCAGATGTTTCAATTGCCCATAATGTAGTTCTTAGTAATGTAATATTTGTTCTTATTGTCCACCCATGCCGGCCTGCGACTAATACTGTAACATCCTCAGCAGGGTCAAATCTGTGTGTGTGTAAACTCTCAACTACATTTCCACTCGACCTCGGCTACCTTGTGCATTATCATATATATTTGTTTGACTTGTTGCTCACAAATGTTGCTCGATCCACACTGACAACCTGTCTGACTTTCCTTGCTGTACCCGTCCATTCATCCCGATGAGGCACTACCCCCCGTGACATGTGCAGTTCAGACCAGGCATTTCCATAGTTAAGCGCCCCACCACCACGCATATGCACCAGTGCTGCCAGTGACACAGCTCGTTTCACTTCGGGAAAGAGCTCCTGCCGCCGCACTGCTCGTTCATCCACTGAGCAGGTAATTTGCTGCACGTCCCTTTAGGGACTATTCTATTAAGTTTAGTGCACCCGCTTCTGGGTCCCTTACTCGAGGCTTTAGTACTAGCATCTAATTACTACGATTGTCACTGCATGCATGCTTTCAAGCGCCACGGCGACCACAATAGCAGCCTCCATTTTACTCTGCTCTCTCACTCACAAATTACCCCACCAAGGGTTGTGACCACTTCTTATTTCGATCCCATGCCGTTACTTACGCGAACTGAGAGCTTCAGCCTCGGCTTGCCTCGCGCCTTTACCACCCACCGCCTCACATAATTCTTGCTTCATATGCTGGATAAACCTCTTAACCACTTTAATAACATAGTGATCAGCACCAATCAATAACCAATTCATTATGGTCATCATGCCAATCACAAAGCCTGCACTTCTGGCTCATACGAAGTATCAACCACATGCCGGGTCACTGCTTCCACTGCTTGCCACATTCCGGCTAGCCCTTCTAAACAGTCTGAGACCTCTGCCTTACCGCACCATGGTCACAACATACTTACCTGATTTATTTCCTTTGTACTTGGCTCCAGGCATCTGACTTTTTGCAGACAGCTTCCCAGTCACAATCAAATACTGAGCAATCAAGACCTCAACCTAGGCATCTACTTACCTGAACATGGTAGGTCCACGTTTTGCAGCTTCCTTTTTTAACAATCAGACACCAATTCCCCCTGACTAACCTAGTCCCCTGTTATCTCTAGGTGGACGCACTTTGCACTCAACATCGTCCCGACCACAACTAACTGTCCTGAAGACCGTTCAGTACTACCCAGCAGCGCTGCTTCCATCTATACAGCCACTGCCACTTGCCATCAATATACGAACCAGAAACACCAATTTGTGTGTCGACAATGTTAACGTATTGTCATCCAAAGCAATACATGAAATAAAATGTCACTCTGCCTACTAACCCACGAATATGTAGACTACAATGTGCTCAACAATGCATATCTTTAGTGCTACGGCGCTTGTTGTAAATATGTCCCTTTTTTGTGTTAGTGTAAATAAAACCTTTTTTTTTTTATATTTCTGTATCTCAAGGTGTTCCGTCCTTTGTGCTAGCAGCTACCTAGCTCTGCTGCAATTCTGTGACCCTATGTCACGCCTTTGGTTAGGGTAGCTTTTGACTCTATCTCTCTCTTTCACTGCATGTGCGCTCAGCCAGTGCCCTCACGTCTTGTCTCAGGAGGTTGACATCTATGCCAACAGCATCTATCTTAAATTCCAATGCCGCTTTAAGGTCCGCAATTGTGGTGGTCCACGAGGATTTCATCTCCGTGATGGCTGTCAGGATCAATTGGTCTTCTCGTGGTGGGGCCGGCGTATCTTGTGGGCCTGTTTTTGCCTGCAGAGACGTGGGCGGGGACTGCGACTGTTTCGTGAAGATGTCCATCGTTGGTTGTTTGGCTTTGGTCTTGACCCCCCTTTGCGCCATTGTCTCTCCGGGCGACCCTTGTGATTTTACAGGCCTAGCCTGTGCCTCCCTGTGCGCTTTTAATGGCCTCACTGTGTTGGCATCAATGTAATTACTCCAGGGTCCCTGCCCCCGTGGGGTCTCCGGGGCTATGTTGTTTATGGCCTTCCGCCTACCATCTCTCCTTCCGGTTCACCCGGCCCCCACCTCGCTTCCAGTTAGGCCACCCAAGTACGATTGGACCTTCCTCTGTTGCTTTCTTGGCCTAGCCTCTGTAGTTGGGCTTCCCTGTTCTGGGTGCCCGGGTAGCCCAAAGCTCCAGTCCCACAAAAAGGGTGGGGGGGCACTGCTGCAGCTTGCTGTCCTCTGCTGGTGGTACACTCCACCACACGGCTGCTGGCCCTCATCAGCGTCTTGCCTCCCCAGGGCGCCCCGCCTCTCTCATGTTCTGTTAGTGCACAATTATGTTGGGCAGTTCGCCTTGTGCTGCATGCACTGCTGCCCCAGTTATGACGTCCACAGCTGTCTGCTTGCTCCCATTGTGCACACCTGGGGTTGTAGCTCCTCTAGTTTCATGCTGCCGCTTGCCCTGCCTCTTGGATGCGCTCCCAGTGAGGTTTGACAGCTTAGCCTGGGGTGTTGTATCGGGCTCCGTGTGCTGCAACTCCATGCATTTCTTTTCACTCTCTCTGGTTGCAGCTGTCCATGACGTCGTTGGGCCCTCTATTGCGCTCCGTGCAGTGTGGCCTGTGCTTCTGTGAGGCGGCAGCATGCTTTCATGCCTTTGATCTATATGTGCCGTGTCAACGCTGTCCCCGGGCAGCCCAGCTCAGCCTCCCCTGTTGCGCTGTGAATCTCCCAAGCGTGATACAATGTATCCGCTCGGGGCTCCATGTGGGGCTTGCTACAATTGTACCTCTGTTCCGTGCGCGGCCACACCATTCGAAACTAGAAGCAATCGGGATGATACTTTTATTAAGCTAACTATATCCTGTCTGGCAAAGACCAGTATGTGTTAACTTGACAGTCATGCAATTCCATTCCTAAAAAAATAAGATGTTACATAATGCATAATTACAGTATTGATACCGTAAAACACTACTGCAAAGCATGGAGATGATGCAAAGTTTAGGTTAATGTATCTAAATCTCATAATGTCAACTATTTTTCATTTTGTTGGGGAAGATACTTCATAAAGACGAGTGAACTCTTTTGGAAATGTACATGATCACATGGCCAAATGCTTTTGATGGCAAACCTAGTTCTGTAACTTGCTGTTTGCATACATCTGTGGAACTGATACTGAACCCATGAGCTGGATCCCATACTACATGACATTTTATCTTATCACCCTGTTGCTTTGCGAGCCATCTCACTTTCAGGGTAGATGGTATAAACTACAATATTCCCCCTAGTTTGCCCAATTCTCTTCCTGCTACACCAGTCACTATGCTTAGCATCTTACTTCCTTTCTTCTTACATAATTAATACAAAAAGCTAACTCGATATTTACCCAAAGTAGTGATCAATGGTTCCATCCAGTCTGTACATCTACAGATCTGCTGCACTACAGCAAACTGTACTGCCTCCAGTGCTCAATTTGCTCTATGATTGCATTATATATTGGTACCTGCAGGAGAGAGCTGACAAACCCGTTTTCAAAGCCTTTTTTTTATCATATCTGTTTGTTTGTGTCCATTCATGCAGCTATTCTTTTACATTTTACTAATACTCATACTCATCCTGGGCTCGCAAAGTCTTTTCGCCCAAGTAGATTTTATGAATAGCGAGTACCATTTGCAGGAGAGGTTTGAAACTTGTATTTAACATTTACTTTGTTTGCAGTAAACATAAAATGTATGTATGTATTTATTTACTGTACAGTTGTCATTCTTAGGCCTTGAAGTTTCTGAATGATCAAAGAACTAGCCTACTAGGCCTAACGGCATTTCTCCTAGTGCAAGTGCGCAAAGTGTTTCAGGCGCAACCAGATTAGGTAGGGGAGACAAAAGGGGGACAGCCAGAACTTACTAGGCCTACTAAAGTCAGGTCATGCAAGTGTACAGACAGATTGTAAGGGGGGGATGGAGGGGGAACAAGTGCAGCAGGGTCTTTGGTTAAGTGCAGAGAGGTTACCCCTCTCATGGAACGTATACTGAAAGTGCAGTAGTGCTGAATATAGTGCAGACCACTGGAGGCAAGTGCAAAGGCTGGCGGGGGAACCTGGGACCTGTGAGGCTCTGGAGGTGCGCCAGGTGACCAGTCAGCAAATGCTGAACTTAGTTAGGGGAGAGATTGAGGAGTGAGGCAGAACGAAAGAGAGGAGGTAAGCAGGGGAGAGGGAGAGAGAAAGAGGACGAGAAGAGGAATGTCTTGAGGAGTTTACGGAACTTAAGGAACTCTGGCTCAAGGCGGAGAGAGGCAAGGAGGCTGTTCCAGAGGGCGGCCCATGCAGAGGATAAAGACCTACCCCAAGATCTCTGCTTGGAAAAACAGGTTAACCCTAAAACAGATGGAGGACGACGAGCCGAGAGCTCTAGAAGGAGAGTATTTAGGAAGAGAGTGTTGTAGATAGTGCAGACCCTGGTCCCAGAAAGCCTTGTGGACTATGCAGAGGGTCTTGAACTTGATCATAGCAGCCAGTGGAGGGATTTCAGCGCTGGAGAGATTTGGTACCTGGGCTTGAGGCTTGCGGTTCTGCTCTGGATGAGTTGTAGCGGATGGAGAGTGGAAGTAGGAAGAGTGAGAAAGAGGCTGTTGAAGTAGTCCAGCCTTCTAGAAAACCAGGGCTCTGGAGACAGTGAGCCTTTGGGGAAGGTGAGAAAAGGTAGAGTACCTCTGAGGAGGTGCAGCTGCTAGTGGGACTTTTTGGAGATGTCGGAGATGTGAGAAGAGAAGGAGAGAGTGGAGTCGAAAATTACTCCCAGACTTTTTGCCTCACTAGCAGGTGGGGGTGCAGGGCAATGGGAGGCCGGCCAGTGAGAAATTGGGAAAGCAGGTGCAGGGGTCCCAATGAGGAAAATCTCGGTCTTACTGGCATTGAGGCAGAGATCGTTAGCAGCACACCAAGAATGAATTGCGGACAGTCAGGAATGAGCGAGGAGGAGGAGGAAGAAGCTGAGGGTAGCCTGAAGGAGAGCTGCATTTCATCGGCATAACAAGGAAAGCTAGAAGTAAAGGAAGAGATCCTGTGGGCCAGAGGGGCCATGTAGACATTGAAGAACCAAGGGGATAGGTTAGACCCCTGGGGGACGCCACAAGTAGAGTGTGATAAAGAAGAGAAAGGACCAAAGTTTCACCTGGGAAGGATGGTTAGAGAGAAAGGAGGCAAGCCACACCAGGGCCAGATCTGTGATACCCAGGGTATCTACAGATCTGCTGCACTACAGCAAACTGTACTGCCTCCAGAGCTCAATTTGCTCTATGATTGCATTACATATTGGTACCTGCAGGAGAGAGATGGCAAACCCGTTTTCAAAGCCTTTTTTATCATATCTGTTTGTTTGTGTCCATTCATGCAGCTATTCTTTTACATTTTACTAATACTCATACTCATCCTGGGCTCACAAAGTCTTTTCGCCCAAGTAGATTTTATGAATAGCGAGTGCCATTTGCAGGAGAGGTTTGAAACTTTTATTTAACATTTACTTTGTTTGCAGTAAACATAAAATGTATGTATGTATTTATTTATTGTACAGTTGTCATTCTTAGGCATTGAAGTTTCCGAATGATCAAAGAACTAGCCTACTAGGCCTAACGGCATTTCTCCTAGTGCAAGTGCACAAAGTGTTTCAGGCGCAACCAGATTAGGTAGGGGAGAGAAAAGGGGGACAGCCAGAACTTACTAGGCCTACTAAAGTAAGGTCATGCAAGTGTACAGACAGATTGTAAGGGGGGGGGATGGAGGGGAACAAGTGCAGCAGGGTCTTTGGTTAAGTGCAGAGAGGTTACCCCTCTCATGGAACGTATACTGAAAGTGCAGTAGTGCTGAATATAGTGCAGACCACTGGAGGCAAGTGCAAAGACTGGCGGGGGAACCTGGGACCTGTGAGGCTCTGGAGGTGCGCCAGGTGACCAGTCAGCAAATGCTGAACAGAGTTAGGGGAGAGATTGAGGAGTGAGGCAGAACGAAAGAGAGGAGGTAAGCAGGGGAGAGGGAGAGAGGGAGGACGAGAAGAGGAATGTCTTGAGGAGTTTACGGAACTTAAGGAACTCAGGCTCAAGGCGGAGAGAGGCAAGGAGGCTGTTCCAGAGGGCGGCTCATGCAGAGGATAAAGATCTACCCCAAGATCTCTGCTTGGAAAAATAGGTTAACCCTAAAACAGATGGAGGACGACGAGCCGAGGGCTCTAGAAGGAGAGTATTTAGGAAGAGAGTGTTGTAGGACACTTAGGAAGATCTCCCTTCTCTGTGATACCCAGGGTATCACAGAGAAGGGAGATCAGGATGTTGTTGTTTACCATGTCGAAGGTAGAAGAGAGATTGAGAAGATTGAGGATAGAAAGAGAGCTAGAGTTAACATTTGAGCAGGTCTTCACAGGTGTTCAGAAGGGCAGTTGCTGTGCCCCTGGATGCTCAAAAGCCAGACTGATGGTCATGAAGACAACCAACAGATTCAGTGTGGAGGGGAAAGCTGGGAGATAGAAAGAGAGGTTACAGAGGTCGGCCAAGGCTGGAGCAAGAGAATCGATGTTGTCCTTGATGGTTTTAGGAGGGCATGGGTTAACCTGTTTGCAGGAGGCTGTTATGGACTGCACTTGTCTAGAGACCTCCTCAGGTGTGGCAGGGGAGAGGGAGGAGAGATAGGGGGGACTGGTCAAGGGGGGCCCAAGAGATGTGGGGGCAGGTGAAGGTACGGGAGGGAGAGAGGACAGGATGTCCTGTGTTTTGGCAGTGAAATGAGCAGCCAGAGCCGAGCAAAGGGCCTGGGTGAGTACAGTAGAGGAAGAGGCTGCAGTAGGATTAGGCAGTTCCTTGCAGACTTTGAAGAGATGCCACTGAGAAGCAGGCTTGAAGATAGACTTTTCTTGGAGCGGATGCAGTCTAAATTGCCTTTGAAGAAGGCAGCAGGTGAGTTTGTCAGATGGAGCCCCTGAATATCCCCATTCCCGTTCCACTGATCTGCACTTTCTTTTAAGGGCAGCCAGCTCAGAGTCGTCCCAAGAGTTGCACTTTTTGGAAGGTTTCACGTGGACCCTCATGACAGGGGCAAGAATGTCAAGAGTGTTGGAGATGGAGCAGTGAAAGTTTGAGAGGGCTGTGCCAGGGTGGGAGACAGCCGCAGGAGTGGAAGGAGGAGAGTAGGTGGTAGGCAAAGGCAACCACTGTCACTCTTTTCACGGGTGGGATGACCTTGAAGAAGCGAGGCAGTGAAGGGTGTTGCTAGTGCTAGAGGAGGAGAAAGTTTCATGTGGGAAGAGAGAAGAGAACAATCAGTCCAGGAGAGTGAGGTAGTGAGAGAGATAGAGAGAGGGATTTCAGTGGAGATAAAAGCATCTAAGGTGTGGCCAGCGGTGTGCATCGGGCCAGAAGGTAGAATGGAGAGAGAAAGAGAGTTGCATAGGATGCGGAAAGGCCCTGAGGAGTCAGGAGAATCAAAGTGATGTTAAGATCCCCAGCAGGAGGAGTTGAGAGGAGGAGGAAAGGAGAAAAGAGGCCAGGTCAGCCCATTCAAAAAGGGAAGAGGGTGGGCTGGCCTGGCGGCCGATAGAAGGTGCCCAGAGTAAGAGAGGAGACAGGCGAGAGAGCCTGCAGACCAGACATTCAAAGGAAGAGTAGGCTTGAGTGAGAATAATGGAAACAGGGATCCATTCTGGAAAGATCAGGGCTACTCCCACTCCTTGCCTGTTAGGCCTGGGCACAGAGAGGATCTTGAAGCCTTCAGGGAGAAGTGTGTCAAAACTCCTAATAGAGCTGACCTTGAACCATGTCTCAGTAGGGGATAGCACATCGAGATCCAGGAATTCAAGGTGGTGGCAGATATCAGAGGAGTGCTTGAGAGCAGAGCGAGACTTAAGCGTGGCAATGTGGAGCAGATTGTTGTTTTTGAAAAACTTACGAGGGGATAGTTGTCCCCCCCCAGTGAGCAGCGGGAGTGCCTGAGAGATAGAGGTAGGAAGGGGGAGAGGAGACCAGGATGACAAGGATGTCAGTGAGGGGAGTGTAGGCAAGGGAGTCAGTGTGGAAGGGGCCACAGTGGGCAAGGGTGCCCCAGATGCAGCGGCAGTGGGTGGCAAACGGACCAGAGAGGTGAAGGCTGACGAGGTTGCCAGAGCAGTGCATATAGGCACAAGAGCATGTACAGTTGCAAGCGCCCAGCAAGCGCCCAGTTGTGAGAGAGGCATTGAGGTTAGTAGGAGGCAACCTAGCCAAGGTGGGCATAGCTGGCAAGGGAGCCAGGGCGGCCGTAGATACAGATGGCAAGGGAACCCATGAGGAGTAAAGTGGAAAGTTGATAAGGCGAGGAGGAAGCCTATCAAAAAGTAAGAGGTTGGGTTGAGGCCTCTGTACCAGGATGGTACTATTTCGATAGACATTTATGATGACCCTGGAGGTGGAGAATAAGGCACGAAGGACCTCCTAGTGGGTGCCATGAAGAGTAAGGCACGTGCAGAGCAACCATGTGAAGAGTCCATAGGTCGGGAGAAGGAACGACAGAGGATGTCGGTGAGAGTCTCTCTGGCGGGAGCACTGACGTAGGTGTCAGCGATAGGCAGATCTGGTTTGGAGCCCAGTGTGTCCGTCTTAGGTTTCTTCCTGCCAGACTTAGTGAGAGGAGAAGGATAGGAAATAGAGAAGCAGTTAGAGAAGATAGGAGAGCTAGAAAGTGTCATAGTGAGGGGCACAGAATGTGGTAAACTTAAACCAGGCAGAGCAGTTGAGGTGCGTGGGAGGAAGTAGGCAAGGAGGGAGCAGGCGCACAAGGAGACACAACAGGAAAGGTAAGAAAGTGGGTGATTTATAAAAATGGAGGCACAAAACTGAGAAATGCAGGAGATCACAGATGGCAGGAAAAACACCTAAATCCGATTTTTAAAAATGGAGGCACAACAGAGGCATGCAGGAGGTTCACAGATGGCATGAAACACACCTAAAATCCGATTTTTTAGAAATGGAGGCCCTACACAGAGAAATGCAAGAAGTTCACAGATGGCTTCAAACATTTTCACTGTGCGTGGCTGGCAGCAGTGTTCCAAACAAAGTGGGTTTGTGGTGACATGCACCATTTTAAGAAAGCACATTTAGATGTGTTGATATATATGGGTCGAGGGCATTTCGATTAGGTTGGGTAGGTAAACTAAGCTACTCGACCTGCTGGTGTAACAATTTTAAAGAATTGGAAGGTCTGACTCCTAACTAATGTCTTACGTCCGCAGTACACAACACTGCGGTATTGTTGCTCATTTTATGTCTTTCTTACAAATAACTTCTGGTGATATTATATTAGTACATTGCTAATCAAATGGGTTTGTTTGCTAATCAAGAACATTTTAATTAGCAAACTCCACTAATCAATTTTTGAAAACTAATGTATGCCTTGCTGTTTTAATGTTTTACATACTGTATGTCTTTGCTGGGGATTACTTTGTCTCAGAATAAACACGAATGGATAATATGATTACATTGATTTGCAAATACATCTTTTTAAAGCAAATGTCTCTAGGGGAGGGGGGCTGCTGCGTGGCGACAAGATGGCCGTAGCCTGAGAGCGCTCTGGCTCGGGCTCTCCTATCCTGTTAATTAATCCTTGCCTCCCGTACCAGGAGAACACCTGCCCTAGACTGGCTTTTGTTTTCTAGTCTGCTGTGGCCGTTTATTCAAAGAATTGGTGCGCTGAGGTGTCCGAGCGTGCGCCAAAGCCCAGTACCTGTGAGCGACCATGTGGAGGTGGTGGGCCGGCAGCAATGCAGTGGCTGGGACGCGGCACCTAGGTGTCTGAAGAGAGTTGTGGGTGCCCTAACTCCACCGTTTGCCTGTTGGGCCCCCATCTTGGGACTGTGCAAGCCTGTTCGGTCCTGCAGGGCTGCCTCACCCCCTGTGTTCCTCCTGTGGAGCTGTTGTAGCCATTTCGGCAAGGCGACCCCAGAGAGTGCCTCGTCTCGATATTCTGTGCCTCACTCCTGTCCCACGGCAGAGTCCCCTGCGGCACCTGTCTCCCCCGTTGCGAGACCGGACCTCCTCCAGATCAATGCCTGCCCCCGGGTCTGTGTGGACTGTCTCTTGACCATACGGGGCTGGTGGGGATCTTGGTGTTTGGGCTCCGCACCCTCGGCTGGACGCACGTCAGATGGGGGGTGGGGAGGAGCTGCCCCCCCCTCCAATTATACTAACGGGCCTGGAGCCTGTAGACTGGTGAAAGGAGGTTAGTGCATCCTTGCATACATCGATTATTCTGGCATATTACACTTCTGGTCCATGCCGGCTGTACTGCAGGTCTGCTACTCTGACTGGGGGGGGAGAAGTGCACACCACTAATCACGCCCACTGCAGCACCGGTACACCCCCAGCCTTGATGGTACCTGCTAAACTCCTGGTGTGCTCTGGGATTTGGGGCAGTTAACTACATGTTGTGGGTAAACGATCCTTTGGAGTTGACTGGAGCCTGTACTTACCACCTCCAACTTCACAAAGAACACGCTCCTGCAGACTACCTGGGGCTCCAGAAAATAGGAGCGGGGTCGCTCCCCTACAATCTAACAGTATCCAGAAGGCTACGCTGCTGAGTTCACCGGATTTCTGAGACCAGTCCTGCGTCCATCTTGAGGGTTGACCATCTTGATCCTTAGCCTTGGCAACATCGCAAAAGGATATTCCGTTTTAGTCCCCCTAGACCGGGGCCGGGGTGGTAGAAGCGCCCCCTCTACTCTCCTCACAGCGCTGCCCTGCATCTGAGGCCCCTTGGGAGTACTGAAACGACTGCACCCCTCATATCTACACGGGATATCACATCATGGTGAACCCAAAGAAACAAGGGAAACTGGACCAATTCGCCAGGATGGAGCTGGTCCCCCTGACCCCGCCAGCACAAGCCGGATCCTCCCAGCTGGACGTCGCTGCCCTTAACCACACTCTACTGGCTCTTAAATCCAGTAAGAAGATTGACGCCCTCACAAGTAAAGTGGATATATCAGCTATGAAGATCGACAAGCTGTGCAGGCGGATGACTGACGCAGAGACCAGAATTAGTGAGGGAGAAGCCAAAGTGTCCGTTCTGCAGCGCAAGGTCTCCCTCCTACAGCAGGCTGTCAAGAAAATAGCAGCTAAGAATGACGACTTGGAGAGACGCTCTCGGCGAAATAACTTACGCATTCTTGGTGTGCCCTAATCTAGCCCCACTGGCAACATGGAGCAATTTATCGAAATGCTATTAAAGGAGGTGTGGTCTGACCTTCCGGTTTCCAAAATGTTCTTGGTGGAAAGAGCGCACCACTCTCCAACTGCTAGACCCCCTCCAGGAGCTCCAGAACGCCCCATAATTGCCCAGATCTTTAATTACCGCAATAGAGATCTCTTACTGAAAGCGGCCAGAGAAAAGGGTGAACTGCAATGGCAATCCTCGACTATCCGCCTTTTTCTGGATTTCAGCCCCCAAGTGCAGTAACAACGGAGATCCTTCCAATCGGCCAAGAATATCCTCCATTGGAAGAATGTCCAATGTGCAATGTTGTTTCTGGACAAGCTTCGAGTGATGCACATGGGGAAAGCCTCCTTTTTACGACACTTGAAGCACCGGAAAGATTTGCACAGGAACTGCCACACCCGCGTCGATCCCCAGACTACGATCCATGATCTAATGGGCACCATTCACCATACACTATTCTGGTGCTCGTCTTTTGCAGCGCATCAACTCGGCTCTGGCCCGGGAGGCTTCGAATAGTCAAGAAATGAGCCTGAGCCACTGGAGCCTGTCTGCCGCCGGCGGCTCCTTGTTACCCCAGCCACTGCAGTTGTTGGTTATCTAGTTGTTGCATGGAATTGCAGGAGGGGGGGTTTCTGAAGCTATGTTTAAGTTTCTGGCGTGGGTCGGGGTGGGTATCAGGTTGTTTGTGTGGGTTGGTTGTTAGTGCATAGTTGCAGGTTCTCGTAGTGGTGCAGAATCGGGTTGGTCCCCCCTTGGAGTGTTTTTTTGGGCTGGGTTCCTCCCGAGCGGGTACCATGATTAGGCCCAGATCTTTATGGTCCTATATTAACAGCTGGCGGCAAATATGGCGAATTATGGCAACGAATAATGATATCTCAGTGCTAACTTGGAATGCACAGGGGTTCACAAATAAGAAAAAAACAAGGCTTATCGCCAATTATGCAAAGAATCACAATGTTAATATTCTGTGTCTTCAAGAGACACATTTATCCAAAGACACTAACTCGCCAATGTTACCAGGCTGGGGGGTCACCGGTAGGCATCCTCCTTCACAACACACTCTAGGTGGCCATTTACATACACTGCACATTGGAGTTCAGGCTGCATGAACAAGGACATTTTCTTCTGCTGGCTTGGGAGGTTTGGGGATTGAGAATCCTCATTATAAATGCGTATGCACCTAATACTGACAGTCCCGAATTCATTCGAAAGTGTGCCTCCCATCTACACAAATATCCTCACTATGAAAGAATCTGGGGGGGGAGATTTCAATATTGCACTTTCACTAGATATGGATAGGCACTCTACATCCTGAACCACCCTCCCCAGGGCAGCACTGTCATGGCTGGACATAGCTGACTATCACGCACTACATGACGTTTGGCGGTCAATACACCGGAATAGTCAAGAATATACTTTCCATTCTGGAGTTCACAGTAGCTGCTCTAGAATCGATTATGTGATGGTGTCCTCTGAATTACTACATAGGGTTGGGATGATTAGGATTCTCCCTTCAACCCTCTCAGATCACTACCCGGTTTTGGTCTCACTTCACCCCCCACCCCCACGTCCATGTCCCTCCAGACAGTTGCGCTGGCGGCTCCATGCTCGCGCTTCAGGAATCCTCTTTCCGAGATGGAATCGCTCAAGATATTGACACATTTTTCTGAACAAACGTAGGGTCAGTCCCTGACAATGGCATAATATGGGAAGCCGTTAGGGGATACATTAGGGGATGTTGTATATCATGTGAGGACGGCGTCCTGTTAGACTTGCCTAAATTAACACACCATCGGGAGACACCACTCTCGACTCTGGGGCGATAAATGAAGTCTTTCATGACTACTACGAGAACCTATATACTTCAAAATCTCAGGTCGGGCGTGAAGCCACTGTGCAATATCTGGACCAAGTGGCGTTAGGCTGGCTGGGCCCAGAAATTGGCGGCAGTCTGAACGTTCCCCCTTCTGAAGACGAAATTATAGCCGCAATCCATTCTCTCCCGGGAGGGAAGGCCCCGGGTCCGGACAATATTACTGCAGAATTATATAAAGAATATAGCAACCCTGTGGTCCCCCAATTACGTAGTATGTTCGAATCCTTGTTCTCCTCTGGGGTCCTGCCCGATTCCACTAGAACTGTGTTGGTTCCCGTTCTCCTAAAATCAGGAAAAGACCCTGGGTACTGCTCCTCCTATCGCCCATTATCCTTAATAAACACAGACAATAAGATCCTTGCGAAAATCCTGGCTGACCACCTGCTGCACTACATGCCAGCGCTGGTCCTCCCTGACCAGGCCAGATTCATACCTGGCAGGTCCACTCAAAATACTCTTAGACGCCTATTCATGCTGATGCATAATGTAAACTCTGAAATTCCCATAGCTGCACTGGACGCCGAGAAGGCTTTTGATTCTATAGAAAGGCCATTCATTTTCAAAGTCCTCTGCAGATCCGGACTTGGCCTGGGATATTTACAATGGATTAGGCTGATTTATACGGCCCCGAGAGCGGCTATATACACCAACCATGTGCAGTCGGCATACATCTTTCTGACCCCGGGGACTAGGTAGGGGTGCCCACCATCTCCCATCCTATTTGCCTTGGCCATGGAGCCAATAGCCTATTTTCTCAGGGAATACCATGCTCACTGCTAAAATGGATTTTTGAACTCTGACCTGGTGGGCAGAGGTTCAGAAGGCCAGCCTAGTTTCTTGGAACATGATAACGTCTGGACAAGCCAGACCAATCATGGTAGCGCTGGCAGGCGGTCAAGACTAAGTCTCAGGAGGGGTGAGGGTGACTGAAAGACCTCAATGAGCACACAGAGCAAGGACACTTACAAATTACTCCCAGACAGGTGTTATATCAGAAATATAGACACATTTATTACAAGGGCTTAGCAAAAGAATCACAGTAACATCAACACAACACAATCAATACAATGTCTATACAAGACCTTTTGGGGTCTAAAGGGTTAAATGCACGAAATAGGTCTACAACCTAGAGGGGACGGAAACATGCAGTGCAGGTAGTCTTTAGGCCCCCTTCGACATCAACAACACACCTAACTAAGAGCCAGTCCAAGCCCTAAGAAGAGGGGAGCCTTGTGCTCAATAGTACATGAAGTGCAAGTGCACGTGGTTGTTCCAATGGGCACAACGGGGTCTCTTCAGGGGTCTCTAGCAGCTCAGGAAGGTGGATGAGGCGATGAAGAATAAGTTCCCACTATTGCCAAACCTTCCAGCAGGTCACTAGCGGGTCCTCGACTCAGCTTCGTAGTTTCAGGATACTTGGATTCTATCCTTCATTCGTTCAGTGAGAACTCCAGAGATCGACATGGTATAGGTGTTTTTGGCCTGCTCTCATCCAAAGTTCCCTTTGCGCCAAAACAAAGAGGACCCGATGGGGGATCTTCTCACAAACGCACACTCCATACGTGGACCAATCACGGACCACGGTGGTCACAGTCATTCATGGCACTCCAGACTCTGTGGCACCCAGGATGTGTATTGGACTCAGACGTTCCAGCCCACATCCTGGAGGCACACACACAAGGCATGCAGAAGCCCGCAAAAGCTTTGCGTTTCGCGGAAAAATGCATGACCAAATAAGGACGGACCCGGGTCGACTCGACCTGGGGAACGTGAAGGGGCAAGATGGCCAAAAGGCAGGACAAAGAACCTCGTGGCATGGCCATTTTGTAGCCAGGCCACCTATTTGGGGAAAATGCGGTTAATGCGGTTAAGCACATCTCACAAAAAGTCCATCAGGAGTATCTAGGGCCTTTGAAAAATGACTACAGGCCCAAGTACACTGTACTGGAAGGTACATGGTGTACTTGTTACAGGTTGCAGAAAAGTTGCAACATTGGAAAAGGACTAAGGGAAACAAAGTCTCACAGTACTGACTGTCTTAAGGGCATGTCAGTTTCCCCATAAAAAGTGAGCGATAACCCAGAGGAGTGCAGCTGAAGGCTGTGCTTCTCTGGCTAAATCAGTCTATGGTGTCTTAGCAGCAAAAAATTTGTGGGTGTTCGCATGGATGGAAAATTACATACAATTATGAAATCTTTCCTAACACTCAACGCGGTATCAGGTTATATTCACACGTTTCCATCGTCTCCCTGTAAGCGGACGATATGTTGCTTTATGTTAAACACCCACAGGATAACCTGCAACAATTAGTACAAGCAATAACGTCCTTTGGTGGTCTTTTGGGTCTTAGAATAAATTGGTCCAAGTCTGAATTCATGCCGTTGACGGGGGCAGTGACCCAGGGTGACATACCTAGAGACTTCAGTTGGTGTCCTCTTGGGATTCAATATCTGGGGGTCCAGGTGTCCCAATCCCTGGTCACTCGTTATACTGAGAACTATCTGAAAACCCTAGTACATCTCGAAGGCAGGGTTGAGGGGTCGATCCTGCTTCCGTTGTCTCAAGCATCCAGGATATCAGATACAATACTCAGTCTGGTGGTGGAGTCCCTCCCCGCCTCTGCCTTGCAACACATTGGAGAAAGTGATGCTGTCCCTGTGTGACTGGAGGGAATTGGTATGGGAGGGCTGATGCCCCGATCTGAGATACACGCGGTAGAGATTACTTGCAAGGCTTGGGATCCCCTGGGCCGCTTTGCAGACTCGGGTGCTCACCACTCTCCCGATCTCCCAATGTACGCAGTGAGGGGGATCCTGATCACGCAGGAGAGTGTTTTCCCCCCAACACTTTGAGCGTCTTGGGTTTCCCCCAGTTGGAGATCTCATGGTGGAGGGTCAATTTATTACCTGGGATGCCCTGAAGGAGAGGGGCGAATGGAATGCTATCACAATGTTGTTCTACTTCCGACTGCGGGCAGTGTTTCAAGCTAAATGGCCTGATTATCACCCTGCCCTCGCAACCCCTCACCACTTCTTCAATACATGGCACAGGCTGGGCTGCCCACGAGGCTTGTCTCCTCTATATACAAAATCATTAGTTACCTGAAGACTCACCATGTGTGCAACTATAGGCCTGATGGTGCTTTCTGAACCCCAGTGAAAACTTCTTTATATGCAGACGAAAGGCGTATCTCTGGATTACGCCTGACACATTTTAAATTCATACATCAGGTACATTACTCCCCAGCAAGATTACACCGATTTTACCCGGAGAGATCCTCATCTTGCTATAGATGCCACGGGGAGGGAGCCGACTATTTCCATGTGGTTTGGACCTGCCCCTGTATACCAAAGTTCTGGGTTGAGGTGGAAAAAGCAATAGTCTAAATGCTACCTACACCGCAGGAATACTCCCAAGATGTGGCTACTTGCCCTGATAGAGAATGGTCCCCAGGCTGAGAGGAGGTTTCTTGCCATGGCTTCAGTTGTGGCCAGATCCCTCATTGCCAAAACCTGGGGTAAGTGATGTGCCCCGACTTTCCTGGCCTGGTTGAATTGCATGAACCTTTGTAAACTGAGAGAAACTATGTATGCAAGGTCGCTACTAGCTGGCAGCAGACTGCTAGACTACTGGGGCCCCCTCAGATCTTACAGATCTAAGAACACTGTCGACACTGCCTCTTCAAGAATTAACTCTAGTCCTCAGTCCTAACAGTTCCCAATTATCGGAAATGTCTGTGCATTGTATATAACTATTCCTTGCTCTTCACAGGAACCGAGTGGCTGTTGTAGTAAATGTTATCACTATTTTTTACACTTATATATTCACCTTTCTGGAAGCTTGCAGTATGATCGTTTTGGCTGTTGGGTGGGATAGGGAGGGTAGACGGGCCATGTAGCCTCTAGCCGGCAGTTATTGTTTACTGCTTTCTCTTTTGCTGAAATTCAATAAAAACATGTTTAAAAAAAATAAAACATATGTCACTCAATAACTCTGACATTTGATCATGTAGCCCCTTTATTCTATATGAAGCTAGTCCATCAGTTGCCCTTAAGCTTATCTTACCCTGCTTCTCTGTCACCGTTCCTTGAGGTTTCTTTTAACTCTTTGTGCAATGTGCTGTTTACAGCAACATTCTCGAAAAAGATATAACTGAGAAAGGCGTTTTTAAGAATGAGATTTCACAGGCTATTTATATTTAAATCTACTGTAACGAAGTCCCCTGCCTGACTATTGGGGACATCTAATGTGGTGACCATACCAGGAATGTCAGTTGTCTCTATGCGGAGCACCCTTGATGACCCTGACTCAGTACCTGCCGTTTTGGCAGGGGCCAGTCACACCACAGGTTCTTCAAGAAACCATGTCCTGTTCTCTGGAGAAGTGCAGGGCTGCACAGTGGAAAAGAAGCATGGTCAGATAGCCTACATCTTAAATATGCCAAAATGTGGCTGAATTTAGGTAAGAGCTAGAGCACTCATTGCATGTATATCACAAGATGTCGCTTGGAATAGGCAGTATTGTATGAGCAGTGTTGGCAGGAAAATTAGGCTGGAGAGGAGGGTGGTCATCCAGAGGAGACTAACAGCAGGACGAGGAGGTTGAGCAGGAGGAATACAATTAGGAGAATGGGTAGTAAAAGATATGGAGGTTGTGATGGAGGAGAATAGGGTGAACGTGAAGGAGGTTGCAGGGCGCCTAGGGAGTATCATCAGTGGAAAGAAGTGAAATAAAAGAAGCTCCTAGTCAGCCAGAGCTACAAGGCAAGTGAAAAGGGCATGGTTACAGCAGAATTTAATTTTTGGGGTTTCTGCAGTTTCTCTTTTTTCCCTCTCATTTGTTTGGTCTTCCTAATTTATTTTGGTGGTCAGTGGTTATTTTGTTGATGTTTCACTACATCCCTTTTTAATTTACTTAAGGTATATTGTATTGGGTTGCCCATAAGGTGCCCAACCATTTTTACCCTAGGGTGATTTTATCACTCTACATTGGTTTTAAGCACTAGGCTGGTGGTAGTTAATGTTTAGTTTTGGCTTCACCAGTGGTGCAAGTCTGTCTTCCACATTAGTAGCCTAATGCACCATTATGGTAGCAATTGGGGCACTAATGTTTCTTTAAGTCCTACTCTTGCCCATTTTCTTTTAGCAGCTACCTTTGTTTGGGAAAACTACGAGGCAGGACTTAAAATGGCTGTTCGCTTCACGTGGGCTCTTTGTGAGCTCAAGCAGACAGCCTCCATAGTGGTATGCACTGGTTTAGACAGGCCACTACAAGACACTTCCTGTGGAGTGGACCAGAGTGTTTAGTGTTTACTTGGGGCCAACCTGATCAGCTAGCGGCAAAACCTTTGCTTGAAACCTCCTACTGGTTGGATGCAGTAGTCTGGGCGTATCTTTGATTTGGGTTTTTGGCTGCTGGGTGTAGGATTCTGCAAGTCCCCTTTTACTGCTTTTCCCCATTGGTTACATTGGGGCCTGAATCCTGTTTTGCTTTTCTGCTCTTGGGACTGCTGGGTCTTGAATCTGCACTCGAGGTCTTCCTGGGGTCAATTGTTTCTCTCTGGGCACCTGTGGTAAGGAACTGGAACTTAATTGGCTTTTCCTGTTTACTATGGGGGCACTGTACTCAACACTGCAATTCCCATAAATGACAATGGAAGGTACATACCCGGATTGTGGCATTTTACCCCCGCCTCGCAGAGTTCCTCACCAAGCCCTAGATTTGTATTAGTAATGTTTCAATCAGTGTAATATGCTGTGGTGTTAGGATATTGTTTCACCTTCTTTGGTGTGTAATATGCCCTTCTGTACAGAGAGACTGGCTTCCTAAAATATATTACAGGCTCCAGTAGCCCTCCTGGCTGTGTTGGACATTGCGTTCCCATGTTTACATCTACATCCCACAACTGTATTATCAGCCTATGTATTGTGTAATATTCTATTGAGAATGTAGTAGGAAACCTGTGCTAGGTTTTTTGTGCTACCCTTATATCCTGACAGGTAATCATTACTGTATGTAATATTGCCTAGGGGTATTTTACTTTACTCACCTCTGGAAGTCTATATGTACTTTGTCTGCCACCGGGTACAGGGCTTACATTTTAGGGTAAAGTGCGAGTTAGGCCTTTACTGCCCATTTGCAGTTTTTTATTTACACTATGATCTGCCATGTGTTCTGTGTAACGTGACTTGTTTTTTTTCCATTAAAAATAGTCAGTGTTTGACCTTATAATAAAGTGAACATTTATTCAGTTTACCAGTGTGGTGTGTTCTTGTCTGCTGGCATTAATTGTACCTCCCGGCAGCCTTCTTCACTCTTGAAGTTAAGCCGGACTGCTCAGCTACAGCTACCAATTTAGAGCATGGTCTTTCCTTTTGAGTAATGCACCGTTCTGCTATTAGGTTAGATGATTACACAGCCCTCACCAGTGGGCTGTGCAAAAATCTTATCTAGCACATTTAGCCAAATCAAGAAGTTAGGGGTTGTCCCAATCTCAGGGGAATCACAGAGTGGGAGAATGAATAAGCACACAGAAAGATGCCTCTGAAGAACACAAGAAGCATAGGTGCGAGAGGCTGACGGGAGAACAGATGTCAGAATTCCATGACGAGGAGGTTGTAGATCAGCCAAAAGCCCACCTCCTGTTACAAGGATAAGGAATCCTGGTTCTCTCCACTGTGAAGAAAACAAGAACGTCTTTGTGATCCATAGAGCTGGAGGAAAAGCCAGTAAGTCTACAGGAGCTGTCAACAAGATGGTGATTGTATTCCACTACCAGCATACCAGAGGCTCAGGAGATTGGATAAAGACTGAGATGCAGTGGGAGAGCCCTCTGATATCTGTAAACATTGATAGACCACTACACTCTTGCCTGGCATGCAAGTAATCAATAATTTGGGGTTCCAAGAGGTGTGAACCTTTTGCATGGTGGAGTAGTCCTCTTATTTAGAGTATATGACTGGCCTGAGCTGTTGCCTGACTGCAAACTATTATGTAATTTTGGACAACTAGGCTTAAAATGGCGTTAGATGTGTCCTTCTTTAATCAGGCGCCTGGGAGGGAGGTGGGAAGCGCTATGTCCCCAGCAATGTAGTTGCCTGATGGGGGAAAACTGGAAGGGATTCCATGTACGGGTCCCAAATGAAGAAAAAACACGCGGGCATTTGCAACAATCTTTTGTGTGATGGTGATCCATGTGTTTGAGGTGACATTACACAGAGCAACTGACAAATATGAATACAGTTTCAAGAATATCTGGCGGCATGTGTACATTGTGCACAAATGTAGCAAATGAGAATGTGTGCCTTGGATGTGCTGAGCTGCATAAGGAGGCATTCACTTATAGAGATGCAATAGATTGAGGGAATGGTGCCTCGACTTGGAATCCTACCATGATCCATTGATGGACACTCTTGGAATGAAGAGCACTTCTACAACTGGAATTCTACTCAAATATTCTCCAAAGAAACAAAATTACTCAAAGGAGGATTGATTTTATTGTACAGATATAACCATTCTTCCAAAAGCTTCCATTCAAATAGTTAGCATATTGTCACCATACAAATGGATATCCTGGTCTTTGACCTCCTCTAACAAGTAACGTCTTCTGCAGTATTCTTTGGCTTTTTGGTTCTTTAGCTATACATTTAACGCAAAACACTGGGCAACACCGGAAACAGAGGTGGAAACAAGAGAGGGGATGCTCAGAATGTTCTCATAGTCCAAACACGTTTGGGTCCACAGACACATGCAGCATGGCGTTGCCAGCCTTCACAAAATCAGCCAGAGAAGGAACTGCAAAAAAGAAAAAACACATTCTCCATTAAAACATCTTATTGTTAGGTGAGGTTATATTGGTGTGGAATTCAGAAATTTGTGAGGTAGTCAAAGCAGTCATCCTGTGTGGAGTATAATGAGCACAGCAATAAACATTCTTCCCAAGACATTACTTCAAGTTATCATCATCAAAACAGAATCTAGAAGAGAACTATAGAGTATTTTAATTGCTTAACTTCCCTGGAGATATTGAGTCTTTCCATAAATGAAAAGTGAGTTTCAAAGCAATACGCTTTTAGAATATGGGAGTTTTGAAAATGGCTTTTGGCTAAACATTAGTGTTACATTTTAATATTAAACTGATGTCTGTTGCCCAGGATTGGATTAATACAACTGAGTGTCTGAAATATTGTCAGTGATGTGTAAATAGACACATGAAGCTGTATATGGCTGTTTTATACAGATAGCAGCAAAAGAAAAAGGTCACACAAAGGAGCATAGGTGTCCTTTCCCCTTTGCTGATGCTACTGAATGATGGCTGGAGAGTCACAGAGCTTATTGAAAAGAGTATGAATAAGGATCCATGACAGGGGGCGTGGCTACGAGAGCCATGTAGGAGGACGCGTTCTGGAGGAGCTCCCGAGATCCTACAACGATCCGGGCAAATGTGTGCGGTACGACGGACCACTGACCACCGACGATACACATGCTGGTGTGTGAAGGTGTTGGCCACGCACTGTGAATTTCTGGAAGGCACAGGATTAACGGCGACGGAGATCGGTGACGATGAGTTAAAAGACGCCGGGAACAAAGGGCGACTCCAAATGGCCGACCAGGATCCGGGACAGGAATAGAAGCGAGCTGCACGGTGGCCCAGCTGTGAAGGTGCACTGTACGCACACTTGCTACTTGAGCAGCTGGTTGATTCCCTGAGTCATGTCGAGCAGGCCAGTGCGACCGAAGGCGAAACAGCCCACCTTAGACGACTTCACTAGGACGTCCCCGAGCCAGGACACTACCAAAAGTAAGGATGCGCTGGCTGCGAGTAGCGCGACGCCTTCGTGCACCAACCAAGAAATCCTGGCGGCGATTGCGGATCTGAGGGCGGCCTGGGAATCAAAGCTGGAACTGGCCGTCACTGAACTAAAAACGGCGCTGGACCTCAAGGTTGGAGAGGTCCAAGAGGACGTTAATTTGCTACGACAGGATGTCAGGGCCCTGGCGGAGCGCACGGAGTCCCTCGAAAAAGAAGTTGGCCCGAATACTGCAGATTGTGCCACCCATAAGGCCGATCTGCACGCCCTGACACAAAGGGTGGGCAACCTGGAGAGCAGAGCGGAGGAGGCAGAGGGACGAGCCCGTCGCAACAACATCCGTATCGTGGGCCTACCGGAGGGGATGGAGGGCCGTGACCCTACGGATTTCATCGAATCCATGTTCTTACAGGAGATACATGGAGGGGCCCTATCTCAAGGATTTGCAGTAGAAAGGGCACATAGAGCCCTAACGAGGAGGCCGCCTCTGGGGAACCCGCCTAGGCCTATGATCGCCAAAATTCTCAACTACCGCGACTGGGAGAGGATACTGGAATACTTCCGTAAAGGAGGGACGATCACGAGAGGAGCGGCAAACATCACGGCTTACCCAGATTATACCTTGACTGTACAACGTAGTCGCATGAACTTTGGGTCTGTAAAGCGGAGGCTGAGAGAAGCGGGCCACAAATACATGTTACTTTATCCTGCTAAATTGAAGGTCATTCATGCACATAAAACTTTGTTTTTTGAGACCCCGGAGGATGCCATGGGATGGCTCGATGTGCAAGGATGCCCTCAGGAATCAGAAGTTCGGCCTAGAAAGGACTCGGAAGAGATACGGGAGGCGTAAAATGGCGTCGCAAGATGGCGTGGTTCGTGGGACATGAATATAGTCGGTGCGACACCTTCGGTAAAGAAGGCCAGATGATTGCACTATTTGTCAAGGACACTGTAATTCATGTTTATTTGACCGGGAGCCTTACAGGGCGATACTCTTTACCCCACGATAGTTTTAGGTGGGTGGCCACTAGGGTGACCTCACCCTACTGGGCTCCGTGCACCGACCGGTGCTTGCAGAGCTAGATGTGGGGGTGCCTGAGCTCTGAGGCTGGAGCTGGGCAGCAGTTGGGGTGTGTGATGTTGGGGAAGGAACGGGAGGGGGAGAGGAGGGAAGTAGGGGTTTTGTTGTGTGTATAGTTAAAGGGAGTTTGAGCTTATATGAGGAGCTACTGGACTGGGACGCCGTCTGTGTCACGTGGGCAGTTGGGAACCGCTACATGGGAGGCAGGAAGATACGTACTTGCCATGGGAGACCTTAAGATTGTCACCTGGAATGTCAGGGGACTTAATAGTTATTTGAAAAGGAACAAAGTCATGTTGTACCTCAAAAGACAGAGGATTGACATCGCACTCCTGCAAGAAACACATCTGACCCGATACAAGTTGGAACTGGTGGGGAAAAAGTGGAGTGGCACGGTGGTGGGCTCCCCGTACTCTGCCTATGCCAGGGGAGTGCTAATCTGGGTGGCACCGCACGTTCCGCTCAGAGTCACACGGGAGGTGGTGGACACGGAGGGCAGGCTGGTCATGCTCAGAGCCCTGGTAGAGAACAGAGAGGTTTGCATTATTAACACATATGCTCCCAACCAGAATGCTGCTGCATACTTTAGAACCCTATGCACTCGTCTGGGCACGTGTGTGGGAGGAGCGATTATTTGGGGAGGGGACTTTAACTGTGTTCTCGACCCAAGGGCTGGCAGGTCCGACGGTAAGATTGATCGGCCCACCCCGGCGGCCAGAGTATTACAGACATTGCTGGGCGACTTTGGGCTGGCGGATGTTTGGAGACTGAAACACCCTAATGCCTCGCAGTATTCTCACTACTCTGCCCCACAGCACTTACACACGAGATTGGATTACTTCTTTGCCACGTCAGAGGTGGTGATGGCGACCACTCAAATTGAATATAGAGCGAGGGTCCTGTCGAACCACTCGCCCTTGGTGTTGACCTGGCAGTATGGCCGCCCACGTGCGCGGATACCTACATGGCGCCTCCGTGCGGAGGCGCTTAGGGACTCGGTCTTCAGGGAGGACATCAGGGAAGCGATTAAGCGGTACTTTGAGGTGAACACGGGCAGTGTAGATTCGGCTGGTACACTTTGGGAGGCATTCAAGGTCGTGTTGCGGGGTGACGCCATTTCCAAGTCAAAGGGTCTGCAGGGTGGGGTTCTGACAGAGCTAGAGAAGGCGCAGAGACAACTGGAGCGCGAATGCAGCAGGGCAGGAGGGGACGCAGATTTAGTACTTGAGCTGCAGCAGCGGTGTTCGGAGCTTTGGGAGAGGCTCTGTAACCTTAACTACAGAAAATATGTTGAGAGGCAGCATGCGGGTGGAGACAAAACTGGCCGCCTTCTGGCATGGCGATATAAGAGAGAAACCCCCAGGCCCCCGATCAGGATGATAGCTAGAGAGGATGGGGAGGAGGTAGACACCCAAGAAGGAGTTAATGAAGCCTTCTTTGATTATTATAGAGCACTGTATGAGGACAAAGGGGGAGGAAATCAGGCAGAGATCAGAAACACATTGGAAGACATAGAACTACCCAGGATTAGTGATGAAGAGAGGGAGGAGCTGGACACACCTATTACACTGGAGGAACTAGAGGAGGTAGTGAAACGATTGCCCACCTGCAAGACCCCGGGCACAGAGGGACTCCCGAGTGAGTTTTATAAAGTGTATAGGGCAGAGATACTCCCCCCGATGCTAGAGATGTTCAACGAATCTTTCGAGACGGGGCGGTTACCGGAAACGCTCAGAGAAGCGCTGATAGTGCCGCTCCCCAAGCCTAACAAACTGAGACAATGCTGTGGCTCGTATAGGCCGCTGTCGATGCTGAACCAGGACAGCAAGATCTTGACGGCGGTCCTGGCCAATAGGCTACGAAGGGTCATCAGTAAACTGATACACCCGGACCAGACAGGCTATGTCCCCAATAGAAATATAACTCAATCACAGGCGACTCCACCGGGTGATTGAAGAGGGGAACAGAAGTGATGAAGAGATGGTGGTAGTGTCCCTAGATGCAGTTAAGGCATTTGATTCAGTGAGGTGGCCATGGTTGCTGGCGGCCCTGGAGGGGTAAGGGTTTGGGCCTGGCTACGTGGGGTGGGTGAAACTGCTGTACAGCGAACCACTGGCCAGGGTTCGCACGGGATCAGTGATATCCAAGAGATGGCGACTCAGTAGAGGCACCAGACAGGGATGCCCCTGTTCTCCAATGTTGTACATATTGGCCCTAGAGCCCCTAGCGGTGTACCTCAGACAACAATATGACTTGGTTGGCATTGAGGTGGGGGGAGAAAACCATTTGATATCCCTATATGCTGATGATCTGTTATTGTACCTGAAGTATCCGGAGGAAAACCTCCAGTACATTTTAGAGGTCATGGAAAAGTATGCGGAACTGTCCGGCATAGCGGTTAATCCCAGTAAATCGAGCATGTTTCCACTGGGGAGCTTCGCAGGAGTCCCTCTGGAACGATTGCCGGTGTTGCCCGTGCCTTGGGCAGTTGAGTCTTTCCGCTACCTCGGAATTGATGTATATCATACTGTGAAGGAAGAACACTTGCACAATACGGAGGTGGCTGTGAAGAAAATCCGTGAGTCTATGCAGTTCTGGGAGAAGCTGCCGCTGGCAATGATGGGCCGGGGGGCGATGCTTAAAATGGTGGTCCTGCCTAGGCTATTGCACTTTTTCAGTAACATACCATACCTGATACCCAGGAAGTTCTTTGTCAAACTTGACAGTGTATGCAGGGACTTCCTGTGGCACGGCATCCGCAACAGGGTGGCCCTATGGAAACTGCAAAATTTCCACGATAGGGGAGGCATCAAGCTGCCGAACTTTGAAGCCTATTATGTGGCCAGCCAATTGCAATATGTGACTAAATGGCTCTCTGATGAGGAAACTCCTGAGTCTAGGCTGGTTGGGCGGGACTGCGCCCCATTTTACCTAAAAGAGATCGTCTGGGTCCCTAGATCAGACCTGAATGGACGCCCAAGTATGTTGCTGCTGGGGTGGAGAATTTGGCGCAGAGCGTGCCAATTGATAGAGAGCCCGTGCCCGTGTTCCCCACAGGTGCCACTGGTCGCCTTAACTATGGGGGACAGCCAGCTTAGGAAAATAATCAGGACATACTGGCAATCGGTTGGGCTGGCCACATTGGGAGACATATGGCAGGATGGGGCCATCAGGGAATTTGAAGACCTGGGAGAAGAAACAGAGCTGCACGGGGGCCAATATGTTACGTACCTAAGGTTGGTACAGATCATCCGTAAGACTTGGCCGGAGACGGTGCTGGCGGAAGATCTGGACGCACTGATCGGAACGATATATGATATATCAGAGGGCGGACATGAGATCTCTAGATTATATGAGGTGGTGATGACCCGGGTGGGGAAGGACTTGATGGATTTGAGGCTGGACTGGGAAGCGGAGGTGGGGGCACAACTGACTGATGGGATGTGGGAACGGGCCATGGGATATCATAAGAAAGTGTCCAGGAATGCTAGATTGCAGCAAATACAGCTATACATCACACATAGAGCATATATGACCCCGAAGAAAATAGCAAAGTTTGCGAACGTAGGTAGACAAGCATGCCCGAAATGCAATGAAGAAGACGCAGACATGACACATATGTTCTGGTCCTGTCCAGTGATTGAAGGCTTTTGGGGGGAAGTGTCACAGAAATTAGCAGACAAGGGGGTCCTGCTACGCATTGACACGGCCTGGGCCTGCCTCCTGGGTGGGTTCCCCAGACCACGGAACACCAAACATCTCGGGAAACTGAGAGACCTGGCATATGTACTTGCTAAGAGAAGGATAGCCATGAGTTGGAAGCAATGCCATGGGCCAAGAATAGAGATATGGTGGCAGGACCTGCAGAAGTGGGCGGAGGCTGAAACGGTGGTATGGCAGGAAGCGTGTAGCAATTGCGGGGAAGAAGATGTGGGCAACCTAGCGGCTTGGAGGATGTTAATTACGGGACTGTTTGGCACGGAAGTGGACCCTGCTGCTTCGGAAGGAGACGACGCCCAGCCACACCAAGTTTACACAGAACTGTAAGGTTGATAAGCTCTTGGGGGAGGAGGGTTTGAAGTGCAGTAACATGTGATTAACTGATGTTTACGGTTGTGTTGTATAATGCTGCAAGTTTGGTTTGTATTGTTCTATTTTGAAAATAAAAAAAATATTTAAAAAAAAGGATCCATGACAGAATGAGTCAATGCAGGAAATATCAGTATGGTCAATGGTATATCCCACCTTTTGCTATTGCCGTGAACCTTTCCTGACTTCTGAAGCAAATTAAGCCTTTTTGCTTCACTCATCTTGCTAAGCGTGTCTGTTTTTGGGGCACTGATCAGTTCCTATAGCTAACAGTGCAGGAAAACTCGGTTCTCCATGGAAAAATGTCCTTTTTATTTTTTCCCTGCACCTCTCGCCTTCTGTGAAGTGTGGTATAAACACGTTGTGTCTGTTGTGTCTTTATAACTTTGTTTTTGGTAACTTTGTAGTTACTTGCATGATGTGTCCAGGATGTGCTGGTGGCAGACGATATTTTACAGTTTTCTTTTCTATAGTCTCATGCACTTTAAATTTGACCAGATAATGCCATTTAGAGTACTGTATACTCTAAAATTGCTGTGCCATGCGATTTTCTAGGAGTGGACAGCTTCTGACAAGTGTGAATGGTGAAGATCCTTAATATTGTTGGGCTGGGGCAACTGCAGTACAGATCATGGATAAAAGGGGGAGTCCTGCAGCTGTTCAACAGATCATCGCTGGATTCAAGACCATTTCGAAGGAGAGCCACCTGCTGAAGAGCTGGGCATCGCCGTTGGAAGCTAGCCAGCTGCACTTTCCTGACCTGCCGTGCAAAGCTCTGCCTCTCTGCAGATCTCCAGAAGACCTCCATCGGTGCTTCCAACCCTGGACCGGTGGGAACAACCAGTCCTGACCTCTGCTTGAAGATCCAGCCACTGGAAACACTCAGAAGAGTCCCAGAATTATCATGTCGGCTAGCTAGACAACCTCCTGGGCTACTTGGCTGCAACTGTCGCCATCCTAAATTGAGCCTTGGGACTCTGCAGATTCTCAGCTTTATGGCACAGGAAGCATTCACCTTATGTTGCAGCTCTCCAACACAAAGAGGTGCCTTGCAATACTAGTGTCTTTGTTCCTGTCACAAGGGTCGCCTTCCACCATTTTCTTCAAGTGGCCATCACTGTTTGCCGCATGCATCACTTGTGCCGCCTGAAACACTTGTGTATAGGCGCACTATAAATAAAATATCATATCACAGAGGTCATTGTCAGAGTGGTGGTTCAGTACTCTGTGTGTCCTGCATGTCAAGTGTCCAAGACTGATCAGAGCACAGAACTGCGATCTAGCCAGACCCATGTCCAGACGCTTAAAGTAAACTGCACTGGAGGGCCTTAGAATTCCTTCTAAGGAACCAAGGCATGAGAAGGCCCCTTGGATTCTGCAACTCTTACGGTGGTCCCCGAATGAAACATAGTACAGGGTTGAGTAAACACACCTGTTTTGCCCCCTGCCTCCATAGGGCTTTATGGATTTGAAATCCTGGTCCTATGCCTCCCCTGCTCAGCCTTGAACAGTGGTGTTTTGGTCAGGTATCCCCATCTGGGTCTCCCCTTAGGTGGTTGGATTGGGAGAGGGTCTGTTTAGAACGTTTCTTCTGTTCTTGTAAGTACTTTGGAACACTTACAGACTGACCTCTTGGCTCAAGCCAACACATGTTCTACTTTCTAAAAGAGACTCCCAGCCTCCTGAACATACCTGTATTCAGATCCTCTGGGCACCAAGCCCATTCTCTTATATCAAGGGAAGGTATTTTTAATAATAGTACCTTATTTCTAAGGTGTCTTATTTCTAACTCCTTCATTTTCAGCCCATTAGTTTTTGAACTATTGGTTACTTACCTGGTTATCTATTTATTCACTTGCTTTACTACATTTATAGTATTCTAAAAACAGATTCCCACTGCATTTTCTTTTAAAGTGAAGTGTTAGTGCTCTTAGCAGAACACACCTTGTTTAATGTGTATATAATAATAGCGAATGTTTTAGTGTGTTACTTACCTGTAGTTTTTAATTGCTAAGAGTTTGCCTAAGCCCTAAATAAATATTTTTATACATTCTGCCTGTTATTAAGAGTACTCTGTATGCGCTGAACTGAACCCTTCACCACACTCACACCCTCCAAGTTTAAGCATGGCTATCAGTCACATCATCCAGATAGAATTTGGCTAGATGACCTTAGTGTTAGTTCCTATTCATCAGAATAGGGTGGTCTCTCAGAATATGTTCACTGGGCTAATTCTGAAAAACCATATCAACAAGAGCCCAGTGTCATCTTGTCTCAAGTCAGGGCCATCTTAAGCAATTTTGGGGCATGGGATACAGACAACTTTCAGGCCCCCTTCTGAAGAACCTACGTAGTTATGGAATCCAGATGATCTGGTCGCACCCCGTTCATGCCCACACCCATATATTGATATGCTGCCTTGCAGCGATCAAAATTAATATTGTGCTCCATTCCATTTCCCTTACCTTCGTCCTCCTTGCTGGAATCAGAATAAAAGCAAGTTTCAAGGGTAATATTAGTAGTTTAGGAAGAGGGTTCTTATGTTCTAGCATAGGGACATGGCACGTTTGATCAACAGTGCCCATGAAGAAGGGATACAGACTGCAGTACAAATGCGGGACACAGATCAGTGGGTGTAAAAAATGGTACACATACCACATATAGACAGATGACTCATTAGCAGCCTAGCAGAATGTAAAAGTGCTCAAGCTTGGCTACAGGAGACCACCTAGAAGCAAAGAGAAAGGTATAATACCATATAATAGACAGCAGATACAGGGCTCTAGCAGAGTCTTGGTGGTATCCCGGTGGTAACACCGCCAACGCAAATAGGGTTACCGCTACTCGGTCCGGCACTATTAGCGTCGGTTCACGAGTAGCAGTGCAGCAATAAGTTCCCATTCCCCATTGGGTCCATTGAACCCAATGGTGTTGGGGGCGCAATTAGCGCTGCGCTAATAGTGCTGAAAAATGGATTGAAAGTGGAGTATTTTACCTCCAGCAGAATGCTGGAGGTAAAACTCCAAACTTTCGGCTCTATGATTTGGCCATCCCTTAAATGCGGCACTAATAGCATTACCACCACATTTAAAGGCTGAGGCCAAATTCGTGATGAGGTCCACAGACTAGAGGTGCATGTTTCCGGATATAGACTGAGATAAGAAGAGGGTCATGGTTTTCAAGTGGTGTTGCCATTGAAGAGCAAATTAACAAATGGCAACGGTCATTATTATTACATATGAAGCAAAAAGATAGCCAGTCAAACCATGATTGAGGCTTTTTTCGAGAGCATCTCTTGAGAACTAAATCACTTATATGCTAAACATTTTAAAATGTTTAGTGACAAGTCAGGCAACGCGAGATTAAATGTGTTACCCAGGATCACACATTGGTTAAGAGGTGAAGCCAAGATTTGTGCCCATTTGCAAATTGGGTACTTTAACACTTTGTTTCACATTTCTTATCATAGAGCAATGTGATATTATTTGTAAATGTTTTCGACTGTTATTAACTAAAATAAAACCATTTTGTAGAACTGATTGGAAAGTACACAATCACATAACACAACATGATGATTTTTTAAAAACAAAATGTTATAGGAGCATGTTAAGCAAAACAGGAATAATTATAGCTTCATTGTCCCTATCATCAAGGAAAGTATGCAAGTTTTTCTTTTGTTTTTTCAAGCTTTAAAATAACCCAACAGAGAGACTTGGGGATTGTTTTTTTTATGAAAAGCAGAAGGATCTTTCAAATTGTTCAAAAAAGTTAACACTTGAGTTTCAAATAAGTGTTCCTGAAAATATGCTTGCTAGAAGCATGTGCCATTTGGTCCACCCTCTTCTGTCTTGGACGGACCCCCTTCTATTCAAATGGCCTACATACAAAAAAAGCTCAGAAAATTGGCAACATATTCCCACGAACATGTGAGAAGGCACACCTTTTCATAGAAGACTAACATACTATATTGTGATATAAAATGCTACGTTGTTTTTTTTTAGCTACCGCTATCTGTTGCAGCGAAGTTGTTTTGTAGCACGACAGGTGTTACTATCACCAAAGTATACACACACACACCCACGTTTATCAACTTCAGACATAGGAAAGGCTCATCAGCCTTACTGGCATTTGATAATGGGATCTGGCATATGTACACAGATCTCTGTGACAAGTGCTTAGCAGACTGAGCCATCCTCTGAACCATTACAGCACTCACATTTCTAATGTCAACTTTGGTTACTTGCTCAATATATTCCCCACAGAATTGTGTCAGTGAACACGCAGACTATTTATACCACAGTGAACAAAGTATTAAATGCTTAATTGATCTGAGCAGAATGTGTTTGTCAACAGCAGCCAGGCAGTGAGTTTAGTGCCTCAACAACACACCACACACTATATTGACTATTGTTATTTATGTTTTGTGAACAATGGGCACTGAATTCTTTGAATCATGCAGCCAACTAAGCGCCCTGGTAATAATCCCTGCACAAGCGGAGGTTGTACATTTTCTAAAAGCAATGGGAGATGTATGTACCTCACTTGTTTCGAAGTAGTAACAAGAGTGGTTCAGATCTGAGTGGAACATTGACACAGAACACATGCCCCGAGGACGGACTACTGTTCGAAAAGCATCGGCAGGAATAGACTATCCAGTGTCTGTTTTCTGTGGACTGAAATTATGTATTAAAATGATTCTGAAAACCACAAAGAACTATTGGATGTCACGCTTGTAAATATATTCTACCTTTGTTGAAATATTCTTGAATTGAACTGTTCCAACAGTGGTGTGAGCATGCAGCTCTCTGAAAATCTTCTCAGGGAGTATTTATGGTGCCCTGGGCATTTGCCCATTTTGCCCTCCCATAAAGTTGTCTCTGTCTCAGGTTACAGTAAGGGGGATACAGCGGCCATCAGAATCTTAGCCACAAGTCGTTTTCATGGGGATATGGCACCCTGCTCACTTATCTGTTTCAACCTCAGGTGAATTGTACCTGGTCCATGTGTTGTGGTTCCAGGCTTATATGGCCCCTGGTCTTTGTAAGGGACATGGCACTCTTTCCACACACGAGATCTAGCGCCCTTTCACCTATTCACAAGGGGGACAGAACCAATTTGTGCGGACAAGCCCAGCAACCTTGATCAGGATCCTCAATAGGACCCCACTTCTGTGAGCTTCCTCGTGCTGTCTCCACACAGCCTTGGTTCTTGCCTTCAGCCACCTCAATACCCATCATACGCTTCTTCTCAGAACTACTGGCATCCTCAGTGCACAAGGTCTTATCTACTGCTTCTCCGTTTTTCTGGCATCTTCCCAATTTCTCTCACTCGTTACTCTCTGTCCGCCTACATTCCCCAGCACTCCACTCTTCCGTCTCCTGCTACACCAACAAGCCATGTTTCTTCTACTGTTACTTTAGTAAGGCAATACCTGGAACTTTCACTCCTGCTCGAAGAGTTCTTCTGGGCATGAATGTCTTCCCTCCTGCCCAGGTATTCAGAGCTTGGAAGTTTCCTGTGACTATGTGTGAGAATACCATCCAGCCCCGTTTTTCCTTGGAATTCTCAGACTTGTAGTTTTCCTAAACCGCAGAATCCGAAGACGTAAAAAAAAGGGGGGGCGCTGTTGAGCAGCAAAAGTAATGGCTGCCTGATCGTGGAGCTCCGTAGCCGAACATAAATCCTGCTAATATCCTATGCTCTGTGACCTGCAGAACAGACTGGAGATGGTCACCTTGTGTTCCGTACACCCTTGGGCAGTGGTGGACAAAATACAGTGACGGCTACTCAGCTGTGACTGGTGCAGATTCAAGGAAGCCACTGTGGCCTTGCTTCGTGACACGAGAGGGAAAGCCGTTTTCGCACAGACACCGAGGGCTGCCTATGTGGTGAAGGCGCCCCGGCTGAGGCAAATGGACAGCGGTGCTGAGTGGGGTACTGCTGCGAGTCTGCTGGCAGTGTCTTCTGTTAGGAAAGATTTCGTAATTGTAGGTAATTTTCCTTCCATGTGGCAACCCCTAAACTTTTTGCTGTTGTTTTTCACCTTGTTCTTGACTTTGCCAAAGAAGTGCAGCCTTCTGCCGCACCCCTCTGGGCTTTCGCTCCTTTCTTATGGGGAAACTGACATGCCCTTAAGACCGTCAGTACCGGGGAACGCTGTTTCCCATAGTTTCTTTTATCATGTTGCGGCTTTCGTGCAACATGACACAAGAGGGCACTGTAAGCTAAGTTACAGCTCTCTTGGGTCTCTAGCCTTCTACAGGCCCTAGATACTCGTTTAGGATTGTATTTGATCGGTGCAAGTAATTCAGGGACGGGAATGGTGGCAGCGATCGTTTCTTTGTATTTTGAGCTCCTTTTGGCGTTCTAAGCACGTTTTCTGCGCTTAACCCAAAATGGTGGCCTGGCTCCCAAAATGGCCAGACCTCGAGGCTCCTTTGTCCTGTCCGCTGACCGTCTTGCTCCCTTCACCTTCCCCAGGTCGAGCCGACCCGGGGCCTTCCTTATTTGGGCATGTACTTTCCCGCGAAACACGGATGCTTTCGCGGGCTTCTACATGTCTTTTGTGTGCCTCCAGGGTGTGGGCTGGGATGTCTGGTCCCAATACACATCCTAGGTGCCAGAGAGTCTAGGGTGGTGTGAATGCCTGGGACCACCGTGGTCCGTGATTGGTCCACGTATGGTGTGAGTGTTGATGAGCGGATCTCCCATTGGGTCCCCTCCGTTTTGGCGCGAAGGGAACCGTGGATAAGAGGGGGCTGGAAACACCACTACCATGTCGATCTCCTGAGTTCTCACGAACGAAGGAATACAGGAGCCAAGTATCCTGCAACCAAGAGGCTGGACCGAGGAATCGCTGGTGACCCGCTGAAGGACTCCTCCTCTGCACTGCTGTCGCCTTGCGAAACCCTCTTCACCTTTGATCGAACCAGAAGGCCTGTACTGGTACTTCGACCCTTTGGAATAGCGGGAACAGCTATTCTCGGCATCTTCATCATCTCCTGCCAGTAAGCCTTCGGAAGCGTCTCTGGGCCATCCAGTTGACTGACCAGCTTACAAGGGAGTCTTGCTCTGTAACCGCCGCCAGGTTGTGTAGTATTTTGAGTCCTTGTCACTCTCACACGCTTCGTACACTTGGCGTTCCCAGGTCGGAAGTGAGTAGTGTACATTTGGCTCAGATACACACGGCCGCTCCGTTGCCCTGCTGTGGTGACAAAACTGTGCAGATTTCTTCGATTGGGACGTCTTTTTACACAACACGACGACGAGGCGTTCCGTGCTCTTCTGAACCTGCCAGCTGCTGAAACTGACGCGGAGAAGCCTGGGTCTGCTTGCATCGGGACCGGTGAGTAGTTTAGCTAGGATCTGGTCGCCCTCCTGCAGGAGCCCATTGCTTTTCCCCGCTGTGTAAAACAGCACCCTTTTGCCGTACTCGCGCTCTGCTTCTGCCCACTGTGGAGGCTGCGCTTGAGTCGCGGAACTTGTTCTCCTTCATTTGTGCACTGAACTGAACTGCCTGATTTCCTTAGTAGAGACTCCCCTTTTGCCCGTTGGCACCAGCGTGTGCAGGTACTTTTGAGCACAAGGCTCCACTCTTCGCAGGGCTTGGACTTCCATCTAGTTAGGTGCCTCTGAAGGCGAACTGAGTCTAAAGCATTGTATCGCACTGCCTGTTTTCCTTCCCTTGCAGGTGGACTACACATTTCGTGCATATAACGCTTGCGACTGTCGTATTTGTATATATATTGTGTTGATATGGTATGTGTTGGTTTAATATTGTGATATTGTGATTTTCCCGCTACGGTCATTGTTTTAAAGGCCTTAAAATAAATGTGTATATATTTTTGATATAACAACTGTTTGGAGTAGTTTGTAAGTGATCTTGCTTTGTGTGCTCATTGCGGGCTTTCAGTCACCCTCACCCCTCTTGAGACCTAGTCTTGACCGCCGCGATCGCTACCTTGATTGGTCTGGCTCGTCCAGAGGTTACCCTGTTCCAAGTAATTAGGTTGGCCTTCTGAACTTCTGCGCCACCAGGACAGAGTTCAGAAATCCGTCTTAACATCTTCCAAATGGCGTGCCCGTAGCACCGTTGGGGCTGGGATGACCCGGCCACGGCACGGATCCCTACTTTGTGAGTCATATTGGAGGGGAGGACTGATCCTGCGGTGCAGGGCTTCCCCTTCAGGGTACGGCTGGCCCTCCTATCACGGCCTCGAAGCAGCACAGCGGCGGATGTGAAGCGCTGCTATGTGGGACCTCCCGAGCCGGGCTCGGAAGTACTGGTTTGGTGCAGGGAAGGTAAATCAGGTGCCCCGGGTGGAGGAGCTGAATCGGGCGAACCGCTGTGCTGGGCGTGAGATTGCCATTCACTGCACGAAAACTGGATGACCCCCCTGCTGAGCATGTGTGTAGCCGACGGTACTTTTGGATCCTTACTGTGTGCGCCAGATATGTGGTGAGGCTTGTGTTTACTGGGCTGGCTCCTCCGCTGTGGCCCGACATTGGAGACCGTCATACGGGCCTGCTGCACACCCACACCCCAATCCTGACTGAAATACAGCGCAGAGCTGGGAGCTGTGGAGTGGAGCACCGAGCTGGGCTGGAAGGTGCCTTACAGTGGGACAAACAGCAGGGCTACGTATGCTGCTGCTGATCCAACACTACTATCTTAGGCGCACTCATTTTGAGGCTGTATCATGGTGGAATGAGTGGGCGGGCAACGTGGAGCGTGCCAACATGTGAGGCGGAAAATATTATTGGGCATCCCTACTGCGAGGGTGAATATAGAAAGGGTCGGCCTGGTGGCTTGCGCAACAATCCTGCCGCACCTACGAGAGTGGTTAAAGCAGAAAATGGCATGCGTTTGAGGCAGCCTTGTTAGGAAAGATTTCATACGTGTATGTAATTCTCCCTTCATGTGTCAACCACCAAACTTTTGCTGCTGTTTAGACACCATTGACTGACTTTGCCAGAGAAGCACAGCCTTCAGCTGCACGCCTCTGGGCTTTCGCTCACTTTTTATGGGGAAACTGTCATGCCCTTAAGACAGTCAGTACTGGGAGACTTTGTTTCCCTTATTCCTTTTCTCATGTTGCAACTTTTGTGCAACATGTAACAAGTGTGCAATGTATCTTACCATACAGCACACTTGGCCCTAGATACTCTCGCTGGACTTTTTATGAACTGTGCAGATGTGTCATGGACAGGACTGGTGGCAGCTATCGTTTCACAATATTTTTAACCCTGTCCTGCCATGTTAATCGCGTTAACCGCATTTGGCACAAATAGGTGGCCTGGCTCCAAAATGGCCAGGCCACAAGGTTCTTTGTCCTGTCCTTTGGCCATCTTGCCCCTTCACCTTCCCCAGTTCGAGTCGACCCGGGCCAGTCCTTATTTGGTCATGCACTTTCCCGCGCTTCTGCATGCCTTGTGTGTGTGCCTCCAGGATGTAGGCTGGGATGTCTGCTCCCAATACACATCCTGGGTGCCAGAGAGTCTGAAGTGTCCTGAATGCCTGAGACCACCGTGGTCTGTGATTGGTCCACGTATGGAGTGTGTGTTGTAAGCAGCTCTCCCATTGGGTCCTCTCTGTTTTGGCGTGAAGGGAACTTTGGATAAGAGGAGGCTGAAAACACCACTACCATGTCGATCTCCTGAGTTCTCACTCAACAAAGGAGAGGATCCAAGTATCCTGCAACTAGGAAGCTGAGTCGAGGAAACGCTGGTGACCCGCTGGAAGGTTTGGCACCCTGAGCCCTCTGTCGTCCCGTGGGACCCCTCTGCATCTGGTCGTCGTAGAAGGTCTGCGAAGATGCTTCGACCCATTGGAATAGTGGGACCAACTATTCTCGGCACCTTCACCAAACCCTCCAAATAAGCTTTCTCAGAAGTGTCCCTAGGGCAACCAGTGGGCTGACCATCTTACGCAGGACCTTTGCTCTGTCTCTGCGTCGTTTCGAGGAGGCCCTCAAAACTTGGTATACTGCTAGCTCTCTGTCCATGGCACCCTCACACTGAATTTCGTACACTTGGCATTCCCAGGTCTGAAGTGAGACGAGTGCGCCCGGACCGGAGTAAACGCGCTTACCGCGTTGCACTGCTGCGGCAACGTCCTTTGCAAGTCCGCTGCATTTGTGACCCTCTTGCCCCTGAAGCCTGCTGCAGTGAAGCTGGGTAGATTCATCCACCCGGAGCGGAGAAATCACCACTGTCCCATTTGGGAATCCTCGTTGGATCTCAGGAACTAAAAGGTGCAGAGACGTCCTTTTTGCTGCCTTCGAACCTGCAAGCGAATTGGACTGACCTGCCGAAGTTTGTGTCTCCTTTCCTCAGGGACCGGTGAGTAATCAATACCCCAACCGGTGGCCCCTAGCGCAAGAGCCCATTTTTACACGAGTGGCCCCTGGGGGCCCCTCTCCTGTCCACCACTATTACGCAATAGTAGCTCCATCCCGAACTCTCGAACTGCCTCTGCCTTCAAGCGGAGGTCCTTCTTGAATAGTCATCGCCTCATCCACCTTCCCGAGCTGCTAGGGACCCCTGAAGAGACCCCGTTTTGCCCATTGGAACAACCACGTGCACTTGCACTACATGTACTATTGAACACAAGGCTCCCGTCTTCTTAGGGCTTGGACTGCCTCTTAGTTAGGTGAATAAGTGATGTTGAACTGGGATTAAAGATGAACTGCACTGCCTGTTTCCTTCCCATCTAGGTTTTCGACATATTTCGTGCAGTCACCCCTTTAGACCCCCCTGGTCTTGTATATATATTGTATTGAGTGTGATGTATTGGTTTACTTCGTGTTAAGATGATTCTTTGCTATGGTCTATGTTACAAAGCCCTTGCAATAAATATGTCTATATTTTTTATATAACACCTTTCTGGAGTAATTTGTAAGTGTCCTTGCTCTGTGTGCTCATTGAGGTCCTTCAGTCACCCTCACTCCTCCTGAGACTTAGACTTGACCCCCTGCCATAGCTACCCCGATTGGTCTGGCTTGTCCAGAGGTTACCCTGTTCCAAGAAACTAGGTTGGCCTTCTGAACATCTGCCCCTCCTGGACAGAGTTCAGAAATCCTTCTTAACAAGCCTGACCAGAGGAGTGAAGAAAAAGCATGGTGCAATGGACTCATTTACGAATATGCCCTCCAGTGAGCCACCACAGGCACCTCCTTGCGGGCTGCAGCAGCAACTGTGGAGCCTGAACAGCCACGCACAGACCCGATAATGAAAGCAATGGAGGCTGGATTCTCGTCGGTGAACGCTAAACTGGATGATCTCTCGGGCTCACTGCATGCCAAACTAGACAAAGAGTGGTTGCATAACCCACGCTGAATCCAGAATTGGAGATGAGTATTGTAGGGCCAACGGCGATCACGCAGCTGGCCTCACAGATGCTAGGGGGCCCAGGACCATGCTTAGGATTGCTGGGGTCACCCAGACTTACTTGGGTTGCAGGGCAGGAGCCTGTGAGCCCATGGGGACACGGCCTGGTTGTCGGAGGCACCTTGAATGCCGGCAGCATCCCGGATGGTGGGTTCTTGGGCTGGACCCAGGGCACAAGGCTGGTCTGGGGGGACCAAACCAGCAGGGACCTGCAGGACCGTGATCACACATTGTGGAGCCTGCAGGCCCGTGTTCACACAGTGTAGGTCTGCAAGCCCAAAGTGAGAGATGGAGACAACAGGACTTCCATTGTTGGAGTCTGCAGCGGTTCTGTTGCACGTGCCTGCAGTTGCTCCTTTTATTAGCTTGTGCCATGACACAGTCATGGCCCATCTTAAAAGGGCAAAACACTTGGGAGGGACACACCATATTAAAAGGGCAATATATTTGGCAGGGTCACACATAACAATGAGGACAGAATTACTATCATGGCTGTTTTTAAGAAGGAATTGGTGTCAGTCCAGGTGAAAAGTGAAACCTGGAATCTCGCTCCAGACACAACAAATATTGTGGGAGTGCTGGAGACCATCATTAAAGGCCCCATGGAGTGATATGTTGAGAATCTCCTCGAGGTTATCCTGGATGAGCCAGCATTCTCTCCACAGTTTTAAGGCGTGCGGGCCCACGGGTCCTTTCAGCCACCGCCCAAACATGGTCCTCCGCCATGGACTATCATAGCAAGGCTCCTTAATTATAGGGACCAAGACTTGATTGTGCAACTAGCCATGGAGCTCAGTGAATTGGGCTTTGAGTCCAGCACAGTGTTTGTGTATCCAGACTACTCGGCTTTGGTTCAGTCGGCCCACAAATCATTCGACATGTTCAAGAGGCTCCTTCGTGACCAGCAGGTGCCACATGCAATACTGTTTCAGCTAAGCTTTAAATCCAATGGGGCAGCCAAGCTCAATTCTTCACATGGCCTGCAGAAGCTTTTGTGTTCAAAAGACAATTGTTCCTCCTGTATATATAAATAAACAAAAATGTTAAATTCGATGCAGGTTTTGGCTTCTAACATACCTGTTGGTCTCTCCTGTCCGAAGAATGTGTCTGGGACTGACTTGAATGACTAGAGGCCCCGGCAAAAGTAGGTGTCCCCCTGGCACAACCGATCTCTTTTACGCACGAATATCCCTAAAAATGTATTTGCTTTTGGCTGGGTTAGCCTGCACTCCCTAGCCATTCCCACTAGAGCTAAACCCTACTCAAATAGAGGGAACCAATTCTTCATCACCTCAAGCCCCTTCCCGACTCGCTACAGCTCTCTCAAGAAGACCCGCTTTTTGTTCTACTTGCACGATTGTGCGTTTTTACGCGCAACTGTACTGTTGAGCACAAGACTCACCACTCTTAAGTGTTGGACTTGAAAGTTAGGGAACGACTCTGAAGAACTGTCTAATGCTCCTAGTGTGTTAACTCACCATTCTCCTTACAGGTTGTGTTTGTGTTTTACTCCTTTGTCGCATTAGGAAATGTAGTGTATATATATTATCTAGTATAGGAATAGTTTGGTATCTGTTTTTATGTAACTGAAGTTTACTTGTGTCCATTGGTCCGGCCGACAATGTATAGATATGTTTGATATTACACTTGTCTAAGAGTAATTTGTGGTTCATTACTGTGTATGCTCATTGTGGGCTTCCGATCACTCTCACCCCTCCTGAGACTTAGTCTTGACCGCCTGCCAAGCTACCTAGATTGGTCTGGCTTGTCCAGAAGGTTCCACTGTTTCAGTAAACTAGGGTGGCCTCCTGAACCTCTGCCCACCAGGTCAGTTTAGAAATCCAGCTTAACAAATTGGTGTACAGCCGTGACATAAGATCAGAGGTACCCAGTGTTGCGCACTGGTGGTAAGGTACCAAGTTAACTGTAAGCCACCTGATTTTAGTTATAGTATGGATGCAATTACAGACATTGCTTTGAGTGCCTCAAAACCTGAGACACCAAGAAAGATTTGTACTGAAAGGGGCCTGGCCGCCACTGGTACCGCATTCAAAAAGATCCAGAGGATCATAGATTGGCAGCAAGTTAGGATTCAGGGTTTGCCATCCAATGATAGCGCAGAAGGTACTGAGGCCATCCCAAGTACCAGTAATGTAGTAACTAGTGCTATTATTGAAAGAGATGATGATGATGATGATGAAGATGATGTGTCCCAAGTTTCGCTGTCCGGCTCTGAGACTGAAGCCATGCTGGAATTCAAGCATCAAGAGCTGCTGTTTAAGCAGAAGGAGCTTGCATTTTGCATGCCCAAGCTAGAAGTGGAGAGGACAGAGACACAGAAGGACAGGGATCACCAAGTGGAGCCTGCTAGACTGCAAAGCACCAATGGCTCGGCCAGAGGGTCTTGTAATGGGACTGGTCCCTCCTCTTATCCAAATATTTCCTTAAGATCTGCTTAGTGTCTATGACGACAAGAATGACATTATGTACTGGTTAACTGCATTTGAGTATGCATGTGAGGTACAAAAAGTAGTGGATGATGATAAGATTGCATGGTTGCTCAGTCGACTACCCCATTCTGGCTGCAGTGCTATTATGGATATGTCAAAAGCTGACAGAAAAGACTTTGCGAAAATGAAGCAAACAAAAAATTTGGGAAGACCCCTGCCAAATACTTGAAAAGATTCAGAGATTACAAAAAGGAATAAGGTACTACTTGGGTTTCTTATGTAGCTGATTACTTTAGAAACTTGACTGGTTGGGTGGAAGTTTACAAAGTCAGCACCTTTGAGGTTATGATGTATTTAGTCATGCTTGAACATATTTTTGCTTCTTGTACCTCTGAACATAAGCAGCACTTGGCTGATTCTAAGGAGATTGATCCAAAGAAATTAGCCAGTGCAGCAGATGTATGGGCGTCACACAGAGTGTCCCATAAGGACAAGACTACTCCTGGTAAGCAGGAGGAGGGGACAAAGCACAAAGATGAGGAAGGTGGGGGATCTGAAAAATCTTCCTCTCAGAAGGGCCACAAAAAGGTTTAAAAATGATAAGTCACCTGAGAATAGAGTAGCAGGAGTAATCCTCCCAAGCATAGCGCGGGTTACAGTAAGCCTCACTATGTACACAGACCCAGTGGATCTTGTGTGGCTTGTGGAGCAAGTGACCATGTGAAGGGGACCTCAGATGTAAGGTCAAAACCTTGGGGGTCCACTCTGAGTCTGGCCTTCCCCTCCTATGAGGAGAAAGAAAATTATCACAGGAACATCCTTCTCTTCACGGGATAGAATCTGAAGTAGTCTTTGTTTCCCTGGGTTACTGGGAGCCAAGAGTTTCAGAAGCTTATGCTAGGATACCCAACAACACCAAGCACTTCTTTAAAGACAATGGAGTAGATACTCTTGCCCTTCGGGATAGTGGAACCAGCAGAACTGTGGTGGATACCAAATTGGTCAACCAGGAGGAGCTAGCCAGAGTGCCCCTGATACCCACCAAGTTAGCTGATCGCCCCCCTCTCAAGTTCCCAGTAATGTCTGTAAATCTAACTATCAATGGTACAGTAGTGATGATTCCTGTGAGCATGCAAAGGCAAGTCCCTGGAAAGGTCCTGCTGGGAAATGACCTCAGAGACTTGTGTTTTATGTGGCATACAGCAGAGCAGAGACCATGCAAAAGGTCACAAACAAGAGCTGCCTTGGCCAAGTCCAAGGCTGTGCAAACGCCAAAGGGGAAACCCAAGGCTAAGGCAGTCGGAAAACCAAAAAGGGGGAAGAGAACATTCCTCTAAACTCACCTACCACTGAGGTGGAGGCAGCTGGCCAAGCACCTGAACCTTACGAGGAAGAGGTGCTGCCTGAAATGCTCAACCCACATGACCATCCTGAACTCTACAGTTTCTTGGTTGAAGGTGGTGCTGATGGGGAAGAGTTCAGTAAGGGCCAATGTGAGTGCCCATCTTTAGAAGGCCTAAGGAGACATTCCCTGTTTGAGGTTGAACCTCCTATGTATGCATAGGATCTATTGGGAAAGTGTGCTCCTGTACAGTGAGCCCACAGAGTCTACTGAAAGTGACCGTAGGAGGTTGGTGGTCCCCCTTCAAATCGGACCCTTCCTCCTACAATTGGTGCATGAAGTCCCCCTTGCTGGTCACCTTGGGATCAAGAGAACCAAGCAAAGGTTAGCCATGCATTTCTACTGGCCCAAGATGGGGGACCAAGTAGAAGGCCATCGTAAGAGTTGTGCCACTTGCCAGATCTCTGGAAAAAGTGTCTCAACAATCCAGGCTCCAATTGGTACCAATCCGTTGTCCGAGTACCCTTCGAGAGGGTAGGGATTGACATTGTTGGTACCCTTGACATCCTCTGGCAATAGGTTCATCTTGGTGCTGGTTGACCATGCCACCAGATATCCTGAAGCCATCCCATTGAAGACTGACTGCCAACTCAGTTGCTAAAGCTTTACTTGGCATATTTACTAGGATTTGCTTCCCTAAAGAAGTTGTGTCTGATAGAGGCAGCAACTTTATGTCCAAGTATATGCAAGCCATGTGGAAGCAGTGTGGGCTCACTTAAAGGCTTTCATCTGCTTATCATCCACAAACAAATGGCTTAGTTGAGAGGTTTAATAAAACTCTTAAAAGCATGATTGGGGCTCTGGAATAACCCCAAAGGAGAAAATGGGATCTCCGGTTATCATGCTTACTCTTTGCTTACAGAGAGGTACCTTTGAACTTCTTTTTGGTCACCCTGTTAGGGGACCACTGGCCATAGTCAAGGAAGGGTGGGATCTCCCCACTCCTCCTGTAACTATGTAGTGGACTATGTGCAGGGGCTAAGGAAGAGAATGGTCCTTCTGATGGCGAAGGATAGGGACAAGCTGAAGGCTGGTCAAGCATTGTCGAACCTTGGTATGACCAGAAGGCTTCACTTGTTCACTTCACCCCAGGCCAAGAAGTCCTGATCATGAACCCTATAAGGCCTCGAGCCCTACAGGATAATTGGTCAGGCCCTTATTCAGTTGTGGAGCAGCTGGGTGAGGTAAACTATTTGGTGGACCTTAGAAGGCCCGGACAGGCCCCCAAAGTGTTTCACATAAATAGGCTGAAGGCTTTCATCCCAACGGTTGAAATAGCTACACTGCTACTGGCATCAGATATGGAAGAGGGGGAATCAGAACCTCTCCCTGACTTATTCCAGAATGGTCCTGCGGATGGCTCCATTGAGGGTGTCCAAGTGGCCCCTCACCTGACTTCTGACCAACAAGTGGGAGTAAGAACACTGCTTGTTCTCACTAACTCCAGGTTGGACTCCTTGGTGCAAACATGATATAGACACCGGGGATAGTGTCCCTACCAGAAGCAGGGGCTACAGAATGTCGGATAAGGTGATATCCTACATCAAGGCTGAGGTCAACAAGATGGTGGATCTTGGGGTGATTGAGTCTTGCAGTAGTCCATGGTCTAGTCCTGGGGTTCTAGTGCCAAAAGAAGGTACTTCTGAACTCAGGTTCGGTGTGGATTATTGGGCTCTGAATGCTGTCACCAGGACATATGCTCACCCCCTACCTAGAACTGATGGGCTGGTGGAGAACTTGGGTGCCTCCAAGTACCTCAGCACATTTGACCTCACTGCAGGGTATTGGCAAATAGCCCTCACAGAACATGCCAAGGAGAAGACAGCATTTTTAACTTGAGAAGGCCTTTACCAGTTCAGGGTAATGCCCTTTGGGTTGAAAAATGCACCTGCCACTTTTTGGAGGCTTGTAACCATATTCTAAATGGGATGGATGCATTCTGCTTAGCATATCTCGATGATATAACAGTCTTCAATGCCACCTGGGAAGATCATGTGGAACACCTTAGTATTGTGTTACAGGTTCTTCAGAAGGCCCACTTAGCCATAAAGGCCAGCAAGTGCCAGACTGGTCAAGGATCTGTGGTCTACCTTGGATATGAAGTAGGTGGGAGGAAGGATTCAGCCTCTATCCAGTAAAGTACAAGCAGTACAAGACTGGCCTACCCCCACTACTTAAAGTGAGAGCCTTCGTAGGTCTCACTGGGTACTATCAAAACTTTACAGCAGACTATGGCACCATAGCTGCCCCTCTGACTGCTCTCACAACTCCAACAAAGCCTAACAATGTCTCTTGGTCTGAGGAGTGTGAGAGGGCCTTCAATGGCTTAAAAGACTCCCTATGCTAGGCTCCTGTCCTCAGGGCCCCTGACTACAAACGTGTTTATATTGTGCAGACAGATGCCTCTGAAACTGGGATAGGTGCGGCACTATCACAGATAGCTGAGAAAGGCAAGGAACACCCAATTGAATTCATTAGTCACCAACTTAAGGACAGAGGGCTCAGGCGGTCTACTGTGGAGAAAGCAAGAATGTTTCTCTGTTGTATGGGCCCTAAGGAAGCTGAGGCCCTACCTCTATAGGAACCCGCTTCTTTGTGCAAAATGACCAGGAGCCCTTAAAGTGGCTAATGAACATGAAGGCGGGCCGGGGGTTCCAAAGATGCTCAGGTTGTCCATAAGCCTGCAATGGTTTCACTTCACCATTGAGCACAGGCCAGGTGTCCAAAATAGCAATACTGATGAGTTGTCCTGAATGTTTAACCGACCCAAACATGAGGCCCATCCAGGGTGGATTAGTTCCCCCTGTCCTTGGTCTGGGAGGGGCGAGAGTTAGCAAAGATTTCATCAATGTGTAGTTTTCCCTCCATTTGTGGACCCCCCAAGCCATTTGCTTTTGTTTGAATATCCTATCCTGACTTTGGCCAGTGGAGCGCAGCCTTCAGCTGCACTCCCCTGGGCTTTTGCTCACTTGTTATGGGGGAAATGACATTTCCTTCAGGCTCTCTGGGAAACTAGGTTTCCCTTAGTCTTCGACTATGTTGCTATTTCTTGGTAACTTTTTAACAGTGCACAATGTACCTTCTAGTACTATGCACTGGGGTCCTTTTTGTTTCATGGCCCTAGACACACTCAAAGGATTTTTTGGTGATTGTACAAGTGTGCCTAGGACAAACTGGTGGCAGCAGTTACTTGTTATAAGTGTTGTACTTCTTTTTACAGAATCACATCGCGTTTACCGCATTTGGTTGAAGACTGTGGTCAGGTCTGAAAATGTCTGAGCCATTAAGTCTTTTGTTCTGTCCGTTGGCCTTCACCCAGGTAGAGTAACCCGGGTTTTCCTTATTTGGGCATGCAGCCTCCCGCAAAAACCAATCTCTTTCACGGGGTCACGTGTGTGTGCCCAGGAACCGAGTTGGGACAGTCTGGTCCCAATCCACACTACTGGTGCCAGGATGTCTGGAGTGCCTGAATGACTGGGACCACTGTGGGCCGCGATTGGTCCACAAAAGCTAATCTTGGATTAGAGAAGGGGCTCTGCGTCCATTCCAGGTTGATCACCTCACTTCTCCCTGAACTACAGAAGGAGCCAAGTATCCTGCAATGAAGAAACAGACCAGTGAATCCGCCAGAGACACTTAGGAAAGTTTGGCATCCTTCGCCCTCTGTTGTCCCGTCGGACCCCTGTTTTCTTCATAGATCAAGAAGGCCTGCAAGGGCACTTTGCCCCTTTGGAGTAGTGGGAACAACTACTCTCGGTGCCCCCTGCTTACCCATCGAAGGAGCCCTTTTGGAAGTGCTCCTGGGCCATCCAGTGAATGTCCAGTACTACCTCAGGGTGTCCTGCAGAATTGCAGCTGTCTTGAGTTGAAACCTGAGACTTGGGACATCGCTTGCTTGTGGTCCTGTGCCTTTCCTGCCAGATTCCGTAGGCCTAGCTCCTCTGGGTTGCGAATTAGGATAGTGCATAATGCTGCACACATCTGTGATTCCTGTGTCACTACCAGTTGGTGACGGTCGCTGTAGGTGCTTTGCTGACCGGCTCTCTTGTGCCCTGAAGCCTGCTGCACCAGAACATTTGTATCTCCTTCGGAAGCTGAGAAAAGGCAACTGTCCAGTCACACACGATCAATCTATCCCGCAGGCTCAGAGACGGAACGCTGCAAAACTGCAGGACTCTAACCTACTAGCGACCTCGACTAAACTGGCAAGAAGTTTGGTCTGTACTGTGCCGAGGGTCGGTGAGTACTTGCATCATTTACCGGTGGCCCCCTGGCACAACCAATCTCTTTTATGCATGAATATACCTTAAAAAGTATTTTTCTTTTGGCTGGGTTAGCCTGCACTCCCTAGCTATTCCGACCTTCTGGAAACTGCTCTGCCGCCAAGGGCAGACCCTACTCAAATAGTGGGAAACAATTCTTCACCTCAAGCCCCTTCCTGACTTGCTACAGCTCTTCCAAGACGACCCGCTTTTTGTTGTACCTGAGCGATTGTGCTTTTTTACGCACAACTGTAGTGTTGAGCACAAGGCTCACCACTCTTAGGGCTGGACTTGAAAGTTATGGAACGACTCTGAAGAATCGTCTAATGATCCTAGTGTGTTAACTCAACCCTCCTTACCGGTTATGTTTGTGTTTTACTCCTTTGTCACATTAGGAAACATAGTATTACACGGCCACAATAGTGGCTCTGTAGTTATGGTTAAGTTGCTGTTTACATAGGAAGAGCACTTTTTGGGCGGTTTATAACTTCGCTCTCCCTGGACAAATCCTCACCAAACTTTGCCAAAAAAGTATATGGCCCACTCAAAATGTTTTTTGTAAAGTTTGGTGAGGTTTGATCCAGGGGGGAAACGTTATAGGGGGGGGGTCCCAAAATTGATTTTGTTCCCATAGACTGAATGGGAGAAAAAACTTTGCGCACGGCTACAGGTGAAACCGCTGGATGGATTTTCACCAAATTTGCGGCAGGAGCAGCGGCTTGGTCCCGAAATGCTTTTGTAAATTTGGTGAAAATCCGTCCAGTAGTTTTTTTTTAAACGATCAAAAAGTAGGTCTAAAAATATTAGTGATATCTATGTCCGCTCCGCGGACACACTTCCCTGTTCGCTCCGCTGGCAAGATAACGATTGGCTAATTGGTCGCGTCATGTCCGCGGACATGTGACGTGTTCCCTCATTGGATGGTGAAGAGCGTGAAGTGCGTCAGATTGTTCCGATGCACCCACCATCTTGGATCTGTGTTTTGGTGTCCGCGGACATCGCTGCAAAATCATATTAAAAAACACAACATTGCACTTCTTAAACGTATCAAATACTGTCTGGGGAGGTGAGGGTTGATGAGGATGGGATGGGATATGGCAGCAAAAAGCAAAAAAAAGTGGTGTTTTTTTGTCACGAAAGTCATACGGTACATTTGGAGCTGTTCCATAATATAATGTGCGTTAAGTAATATTGGAGTCAGACTGCCGCCCCCTAGAGTCTGGCATCTGAGGCAGCCACCTGCAGTGTTTGATGGAAACAGCGGCCCTGCACGTGTATTAGAATATGAGTTCGCATGGATGCTTTGAGCCATGTTGTTGCAAAGTGAGAATGTATTTAGCTTCAGAGTGAAGATCACCAGCTTTGATTTTTTGGTTGCAAGCTAAGGAAGCCCACGCATGGGACACAAAGTATAAGGTTCAATTGTTTTTTGCCCTTGAGAGAAAGGGAATATACCGTAAGGAATGCAGTGATAGGAGGTTTTTAATAATGAGCATTTGATAAGGTTATGCATTCCAAAAGTGTGTAAGGAACATGTAAATTCAGTTCATGAAGAATCTTTGGTGCGAGCGCAATAAGCGTTACGGTCTGACTTACCCCAACAGAATGGAAATGGTGAATATAATGCAAGTTTGATTTTGACGACTGTACACCGGAACGAGCATTAACTTATTATCTGAAGATTAATTTTGGCAATGTAACGCAAGTACTGTCTTTCTGTGTGGTTGTCTTTTTTATATGGTTATGGGGAGTGCAGGATCTAGGTGCATGTAGACTATCACTAGGTTCACCCAGGTTCAACGATAATATTTCATTAAAATGTCATGTATGAGCATATCGAATTGTGTATCAGTTTCCACGTTGTTTTTGTCTTTGTTGAGATTGTTTGATGTGTGTGCTAATCGTTAGTTTAAACTCTATGCCGAATTAAAAAGTCAATAGATATATTGTAATAAAGTTTGCGTATTGATACACATTTTCTGTTATGTTTTCCAAATAGCTACATGCTGCCTTACTGCGATTTCCATAGATTCCAGATGCCAACTGATGGCTTCTTCAATCGGCAGGCGCACGTAGTTGTGAACAGCTGGATCACAGTGACAGCTCTTTGGGACGATCGCCCAGGGCCAATGTGTCTGTACGCTGCACTAGTGATTAGGAGTAACATAACATCCTTTATGGTGGTATAGGCCCAAGTTGATGCAGAAGCCCTGGAATTCACTGTGCGACCCAAGCGGTTCCTTTATCGAAAACAAACACTGTGTATGGAAAAAGAACAACGTGTGCCTCACGATTAACATTTTGGATCACGAGCGAAGAAACTAATTTGCAATTTGATTGAATATGGGAATAGTCGGATGTTTTCGGAGAGTTTATTGTAAAATAAAAGTACTTTACAAATTGTACAGTGTTATTGTTTTCTTTTAAAGAACGGTTTAATATTTCGAATTGTGACGTGCTGTGTTGTTAGTCGATGTGTGTTGATTTTCGGGTTCTGCGTCACGTCACGTAGGTGATTTTGGGCGTGTTTGGCTACACTGAAGAGGAATGTCTCCGAGAAAGGTGTAGAATATCACTAGGGTTGGTGATGTGAGGGTCAGGGGCGGGGCGTATGATTTCGTAACGTCAGGCCAGTTTCCCTTAGGCAGATGCAGCAATGGATAAGAATAGCACAAGATGGACACGCCCTGCTGCCAGATTTCGTATTTTTTTATTTTTTTTAAAAACTTTTTTTTATTAAACAGCTTGGCAGCAGAACACAGGCGGACAATACACAAGGTAAGCACAAGGTAGGAACAGTTAAACCAGTACATGCATACAGACAGTGCATCTAGCATTAACATTTTCCATCAAGGATGCATACAGTGTAAACGCAGTATAAGAGAGCCCTTGGCTCAGGATGGATCACCCGCACGAGTGGGTGTAGTAGTTGGGGATGTTGTAACAGGTGTTGCATTTAAATCTGACATATAGGAGTGAAACTGGATCCAGACATCCCTAGGCCTTGAGTGGGCTGGTTGTAGACAGGTCCACGCTTCCTCAGTGTCTGAGGCCCATGTGAGAGCCCTGAGCCATTGCGCATGCGTGGGTGGTGAAGGGCGAAGCCAGCAAAGCAGAATGGCTCGTACCGCAAGGAGCATGCAAAGGCCGGCCAGTTTCTTGAAATTTCGGGGTAGCTCTGGAAAGTCATGAAATAGGCCCTTCATTGGTGAGGGGTTGATAGATTGATCAAGTATAGCAGATACGGTCGTGAACACCGTCTCCCAAAATTGGGAGAGGCGGGGGCAGTCCCAGATCATGTGCATATAGTCGGCACCATCCTGCCCACACCGGGGCATCTTGGGGAGTGATCACTAAGCATACGATGCAACCTGCTCGGGGTATAATGAAACCTATGCAACACCTTTAGTTGAATCAATTTAAAACGGGAATTGAAAGATACCTGGTGTATACGGGCGCACATGTGAGTCCAGCGCTCGTCCGTCACCTCCACCCCGAGGTCCTCCTCCCACGCCCGCCTCAGAAAAGTGAATTTCGGAGTGGTTCTGGATTGCATCATTGTGTATAGCCTAGATATTTTCCCTCTGGTAGGTGTGGGGGAAGTCAGTTCCTCGATAGCGGGATCATCCGGTGGCATTGCTGGAAACATGGGGTAGTTTCTTTTAAGGGTTTTACGTAGAGCTGAATAATGAAGCCATGCACTCGGACCACCCCTCAAGGGCAGCGGCAGGTCAGGCCACTCAACAAAGCTACCCTGCTCGAATACGTCACGGAGCAACTCATATCCCGCCTCAGCCCATCTGCGCGCAGTCGACGGCGGTACTCGTGGGATCCCGGGAAAAAGTTCCACAGTGGAAGATTGCCATGAAATGGATGAGGAGTATCTAGCAATTTCCATGTTTTTGTTAGCGCCAGGGAGGTGCAAGCCACCGGATTCAGTGTATCCTGTGCAAAAGGAATGGGCTGTATCACCAGGGAGCGGATGTCTCGGTCGCTGACCGCCAGCCTTTCAAGTCTGACATGTGGAGGAGGGTCTGCGGTGGTAAACCAGTAGGATGTGTATTGGATTTGAGAGACCAACCTGCATTTAAGAAAATCGGGGGCCCCAAAGCCGAGGTCAGCCATCGGGGTGGACGAGTTCCCGAGCTTGAGCCTGACTGCGCCCGAATGCCACAGAAAAGAGTTGATGCTCTGTGTCAATGCTTGGAAGAAACCCTCACCCGGCCACAGGGGGACGTTGGTGAACCTGTATAGTAGCTGGGGTAATACTATCATTTTTAATAACCCTATTCTACCCGCCAGGGAGATCGGCAATTTGCTCCATGCCAAAGTCTTAGTCGCCAGATGCGCATGGTAGTTTTGGTAGTTCTCCTCGAGAGTCGTCTCAAACTGACATGTTATTTCAATCCCCAGATATGTGAACTTCGACTGCACCCACAAGAACCCCATGGTGTCAGGGGGAGGAAGGGTGCATTCCGTGAGCGGAAAGAGCGTAGATTTTGTGCAGTTCACCTTGAGGCCTGAGATGTACCCGAAGTGGATAACATCTTTCAATATTGGAGGTAAATTAGTGGAGGGGGACCGCACAAGGAGGAGTGCATCATCAGCGTAGAGGGATACAATATCGGCTTGACCCGCCGAGCGAAGCCCTCTGTGCGAGTGAAGTTATCGGAGCATCTCGGCAAAAGGTTCTATCGCTAAAGCGAAGATCAGAGGAGAGAACCGACAGCCCTGTCTCGTTCCCCTGGCAATATTAAAGAATGGGGAGCATCTGTCCTCCGTGCGGACACAGGCCACAGGCCCTGAGTAAAGTACCTTGACCCAGGAGCGAAAAGCCGGCCGAATTTGCATTGTTCAAGCGCCAGAGGTATCTCCAAGAAAATGAATCGAACGCCTTCTGCATGTCGAGGGTTCCGACGACCGCCTGCACATTGGGGCTGATCCTGCTGATTATATTAAAGAGCTGTCTAATGTTCGGAGGGTGGAGCGGCCTAGAATGAGCCCCGCCTGGTCCGGGTGTATGATGGATGGCATACAGGGGGCAAGCCTGGTCGCTAACATTTTGGCAAAAATGTTTGTGTCACAGTTTATGAGGGAAAGTGGGCGATATTTGTATTTATTTGTATTTATTTATTTATATTGCGCAGCCTGCCCACGGGCATCAGGGCGCATGTTTGGAAGGGTTACAATGAGAGGTTACAGAAAGGCAGTTACAGGGAGGCAGTTACATATTACAAAGTATAAATAGACATAAGGCAAAGAAATATACATATATTTACAAGGTCGTTAGTCGACCCAATATAGACAGCAATGATAGGATTGGTACAGCATTTTTGCAGGGTGCAGTGAGTGTTTACAAAAAGGAGGCTGAGGCTTCGTCTTGCTCATAAAGCCATTGTTTTGCTATATTTTTGAAGGAATGAAGGGAGGGGACATTCCTGAGATCATTGGGAAGTGAGTTCCAGAGCTTGGCTGCCAGGACTGGGAAGCTCGAGCCTCTGGCGGTCTGGAGCTTGAAGCTAGGAATGATGAGTGTATTAGCTTGTGCAGATCTTAGGGGTCTGTGGGCTGTGTGTTGTGTGAAGCGCTCTGACAGGTAGGCTGGTGCAGCGTTGTTCTGTGATATGAGCTGCACTGGGTGGCAGGTTTACCAGGTTTAAGCAGTACCATAAATTTGGCTTTGCGGAGTGATGAGGGGAGTGTACCTGCCTCTACCGATTCCTCCCAGAGAGCTATTAGGTGAGGGAGTAAGAGAGTCTTATAACATTTATAGAATTCAACCGGGATGCCATCAGAGCCGGGGGCCTTCCCCGAGGAGAGAGAGTCTATGGCCTACGTAAACTCTTCCGGGGTGAGTGGAGAATCAAGGGAACCAGCGGTCTCGGGAGAGAGTACCGTTAGGGGGAGAGCCGTAAGATAAGAGTCCACCTCCGCCTCCGTGGCCTCGTCCGAATTGGAGTATAGGGCTTCGTAAAATGCGAAGAACTCCGAGTTGATGGCCTGTGGCGTGGTGGCTAAGGAGCCATCCGATCGAACAATCCCAGGTATATGTGGAGCACCCAGCTCATGACGGATGAGTCTAGCAAGGAAGCGGCCAGGGCGCTCGCCCTCTCCGTATCTCCTCGCCAGGCCGGGGCTATCTAGGAATTTTTGTTCCCGTTCCACCAGGGAGCGAAAAACGTCCAGCTCCACTCCTATAGCTGCAAGGGTCGCAGGGGTTGAGGACCGCGAGCACTGGGCCTCCAGGGTCGACAGTTTGATTTCGCTGACAGCGATATCCCTTCGAATTGTTCTAAGTATGCCACTCTCTTTGGACAGTGCTATGCCCCTAATATATGCCTTAAAGGCCTCCCATAGGGTGGCCTGGGAGGACACCGAGTCCTTGTTTATTTCGAAATACTCCTCAATGGCTACCTCGAGCTCCGATCTGAACAGAGGGTCAAGGAGAGAATGGGGTTTCATCCTCCAGCGTCTGGTACGGTCACCGTCCAGTCCCCAACCCATGGTGATGGTCACTGGGGAGTGGTCAGATAGGGTCCTACGGAGGATCGTTAATTGTACCACATTTTTTATCAATACATCAGAGATTACCCACCTATCAATTCGGGAATAGGAATCATGGACTGAAGAGTAAAAGGAATAGACACGGGAATCAGGGTAGAGTAGTCTCCATGCGTCTCTAACCGCAAGGCGGGGGAGGGACGACAGTGTAGCATAGGCTACCCTGATAAGTTGGCGGGGCCTGGACCCAGATCTGTCAAGGTCTGTATCAAAAATGGTGTTGAAGTCCCCACCCCAGAGGATAGGAACCAAAGGGAAACCATCTAGGAGGGATGTGAGGTGTGTGAAGAACTCCGGGTCGTCTATGTTGGGACCATAGATGTTCAGCAAGATCACCTCCCTATTCTGGAGTGTAGCATGAAGTAGTACATATCTACCCAGGGGGTCTATTTGTGAAGAAATGAGTGTAAATTTAAGACTCTTATGAATAATAGTCATAACCCCAAGACTTTGAGTAGAAAAGTTGGTGAAGTATCTCTGGGGGCCCCAGGTTCTGGAAAATCTCAAACAATGTTCAGAAATCGCATGTGTCTCTTGTAAGAAAAGGATCTTGGATCCATGTTGCTCCACTTGCAGCTGTATCTGTCTCATTTTTTTTAAAAATTGCCCAGTCCCCTCACATTCCAGCTCATGAATGTTAGATTGTTCTCCGTCAGAGGAGCTGTGACACTCATATCGCCGGGATGATAATGTCCAGTGGGCCGATGTAGCGGCCCTGTAGCCTCATTAACACTGCATTACCCTGCGGTCCAACCTCGCTGCCAACGCCAAACTTTTTTATTACAAAACACCCATAACAACCCACCCCCACCCACATCCCTCCCCCAACAAGAGGAATGACAACCCCAAAACCCCTTAACCAAATCCAAACCAGTGGCATCAACGCCAGGGGGCCTGTGGGCCGGACTGATGATGCCGCTCCGGGCCTGTGGCAGATCCAGCGAAAGCATGGTTCCTACAATGATGCTTCGGACGTGACGACAACTATAATTGGCACAATTTACCTTGGCACAGTCATGCAGAGTAATCCAACTGACAATTGTTGAGAGGTACAAGTGTGGTATATTCTTGGCGTCAGGGGGGAAAGCCGGTGTCAGCGCCTCCCCAGCGGGCACGCCGAGTAGTTGTAGAGGAATGGCTGGGGAGGAAGGTCAACCTGGGAAATGATCGTCGATAAACCTGGAGGCCTCCTCCGGAATCGTGAAGAATGATACCTGATTGTTGTGCTCCACTCGTAGCTTAGCGGGGTATAACATGGAGTATTTGACTCCATGATCCCTAAGCCTTCTTTTCACAGCCAAGATAGTCTTGCGCTCCCGCTGGACAGCCACCGAGAAGTCAGGGTATAGGTGTATCCTTGCTCCATCCAGTAAAAGTTGAGTCTTGCGGCTCTAAGGAGGGCATCGCGGTCTCGGAAGTTAAGGACACGAGCTACAATGGGTCGCGGAGGTGCACCCGGCATGGGTTTAGGCATCAGGGCCCGGTGTGCCCGCTCTATAGCAAACTGCGGAGAGAGCTTCGGTGAATCCAGAAGCGACAGTAATGTGCGTTCCACAAAGTCTTCCATCGGCTCTCCGATGTCACTCTCAGAGACCCCAGTGATACAGAGGTTGTTACGCCTCGAGCGAGATTCCAAGTCCTCATTTTTCTTCTCCACCTCAAGGACGCGGTTGGATAGAGCCGTGACCTCTGACCGCAGTGCCCCCAGACCGTCCTCAGCGGAGCTCACCCTGGTTTAGACCTCCAACACTCGACTGTCAGTCCTCTCAATGTGGGCCTTGATAGAGGAGATAGTGCCATTCATGTCATCTAACTTCGAGTGGAGCGTGGTAAAACCATCATGGATAAAGTCCATCATGTTCTGAGATTCCGAGGCAGCAAGGGATGAGGTAGTGGCAGGGGCCTGTTCGGAGACCTCTTCAGCAGGGCCGACCGGAGTCTTCGTAAGACAATGCATTACTTACCGTAAAAGCATTTCTGATGGTTGTATCTGCTTAGATTCACAGGCTTTGATTACTGGGATCTTCCACCACGATACTTTGAGTTGTGAAGTGGTGTAAGCCGAAAGCGCTGCCAGGTGTACTTTAATAGAATTGAATACTAGACCCGAGTCCAGTAAATGGGTCAGGTACAGAATAATTTGTGTGGCAGAGCAGTCAACGGGGTTGATACTCTTCCCTCTACACCAGATGACAAATCTTTTCCATTTGCTAGAATAGCAGTGACGAGTGTTAGGCTTTCTGGCCTCTCTGAGGATGTCCATGCACCTCTGTGGAAGTTGTAAATGTCCAAATTCTATGACCTCAGGAGCCAGGCTGCTAAGTTCAAGGTCTGAGGGCATGGGTGCAGTGTCCTGCCCCTGTCTTGTGACAGCATGTTGTACGGGCAGGGCAGTCTCACTGGAGGAGATAGAGACATCTTCAACAAGTGAGCGAACCATGGCTGTCGGGCCCACATAGGGGCCACCAGTATCATGGTAACTTGTTCCTGGTGCATCTTGTGCACTATCTTGTTGAGAAGTGGAGTCGGGGGGAAAGCGTAAACAAATTTCCCTGACCATGGAATCGATAGACCGTTCCCCTTGGACTGGTTCTGGGGGTACCTGGAGGCGTAATCTTGGCATTGAGAGATTTCCAGAGTTGCGAACAGGTCTATTTATGGGAAACCCCACTGTGTGAAGACGTCGAAGACGATGTCTTCTTGTAACCGCCATTCGTACTCTACGGGCAGGGGGAAGTCTCTGCTGAGTTTGTCTGCTAGCAGATTGAGCTCCATTGGTACATGTTGTTATAGTAGGAACATGTTGTGTTTGAGAGCCCACTTCCAGATGTTCTGGGACAGCTTGGACAGTCCTGGAGAGTGAGTGCCCCCTTGCTTGTTGAGGTAGTACATGGCTGTGGTGCTGTCTGTGAGGACCATCACTGTCTTTCCTTGTAGGTGTTCCTGAAAGGCTTTCAGTGCTTTGAATACCGCTAGTAGTTCCAACAGGTTTATATGCTTGGATGCTAAGCTCGGAGTCCACGCTCCGTGAGCAGTCTGATGGGATAGGTGAGCCCCCCATCCTGTAAGGGGTGCGTCTGTGGTTAGAGTGGCTTCCACTGCGAGTGTGGCAAAAGTTTTCCCTAATAACAGGTTTTCTTTTGTCCACCACCGTAGCGAGAGAACCAAGGCATGTGAGACCACCACTAGATCGTCCCATTGTCCGCTGGCCTGACACCACTGGCTGTTGAGCCACTCTTGCATTGGGCGCAGGCGCGCGTGAGGTACCAAATAAATACATGACGCCATCATCCCTAGCAAGCGCATTGCTTTGCGTACCGTCACCTCTCGACCTGCCACATAATGGGGGATCTGAAACAGCATGTTTTGGACCCTCTCGGTGGAGGGGAAGACGAGGCCGTCCTTTGTTCGAATTAGAGCCCCAAGGAATTGTTTGATTTGGCTGGGGTCTAAGCTGGACTTCTTTTCGTTGATGGAGAAGCCCAGGTGGAACAAAAGGTCTACAGTCTTTTGGGTATTGGAGAAGCATGTTTCGTAAGAATCCCCTGTTATGAGCCAGTCGTCGAGGTAAGGGTATACCGGGATGGATAACCTGCGCAGGTGGGCCGCTGCCACTGCCAGTACTTTCGTGAATACCCTTGGTGCAGATGCTATCCCGAAGGGTAGTACTCTGAACTGGTAGTGTTTGTTCTCTATCTTGAACCTGAGGTATTTTCTGTGCGCTGGCAACATTAAAATATGAAAGTAAGCATCTTTCATGTCTAGTGTTGTCATGTAATCCCCTTGTGATAACAGTGGGATTACTTCCTGCAGGGTCACCATACGAAACTTTTGGGGTTTGACAAACTTGTTCGCTGGGCGCAGATCTAATACAGGGCGCATGGTTAAGTCCTTTTTGGGTACAAGGAAGTACACTGAATAAATACCTTCTGTTACCTGCGATAGGGGGACAGCCTCTATAGCTTCTTTTTTAATAGCTCTTCTACTTCTTGAAGAAGAATGGTGAGGTGTTCCGGTGTCATGCGTCAGTTCTGTGGGGGTCTGTACTTCGGGGAACCGTTGAATTCGATGCAGTATCCGTGGGCTATGGTGGATAATACCCAGCGGTCTGATGATATTCCCTCCCATGCTGAAAGGAACGATGTTAGCCGGCCCCTGACCGGTGATGCATGGGAGGGGACCCGAATCTTCGGGTCATTTGTTGGTATTGGGCGTGGAACCTTTGGGGCTGGAGCCGCAACCTCTTCCTCTGCCACGGCGTTGGCCTCTTTGACTGAACTGGGTGTTGTTACCCTGGTTAGAGGGCCAGTTGGTAGCATAGTAAAATTGCTGTTGGTTTTGCTGCTGGCGTTGGCCACGAAAGGAGCGTCTATTGCCATAGCCGCGTCTGTTAGGGGGCCTAGAAATTTGGTCAAGAGTCTTGATGGTATCAAACTCTTTCTTCGCATGTTCTAGGGCCTCATCAACTGCTTTCCCAAACAGATGTGTTTGTTCTATGGGCTTATTTATCAGGGAAGCCTGGGTTTCCGGCTTAAATCCCGAATTGCGCAGCCAGACATGGCGTTTGAGAAGTATTCCCTGAACCAGGGAACGGCCAGCCGTCTCTGCGGCATCTAAGGAGTTCTTTACGATGCCCTGGTTTACAAGAGTTCCCTCTGAGATTGTAGCTAACAGGCATGAACGCAGGGGTTCTGGTGCGTCATCTGCTTCGCTGAGCAGCTTGCTCCATTGTGCATCTGCGTAGCTAGCTAGTAGGGAATTGTTATTTGCAATCCTAGTTGAAAAGGCGGCAGACGTCGTGATTCTCTTCCCAAGTACATAGAGCTTTTTGCCCTCTTTGTCAGGTGGTGCCTCACTAGTGGATAGTGGTACCCCTGCTCTTTTCCCTGTATTAGTAACTACGAGGGAGTCCGGAAAAGAATGGCCTCTGATGTACAAAGGGTCAGAGGACGAAGGGCTGAAGAGCTTTTCTATCCGAGGGTTGACCCCTCTGACAAAGGCAGGATTGGAAAGGGAAGGAGTTATTCTTCTCTTTATAGAAGCCAGGAGCGGAATAGACTGACTAACAGGGGCTTTTTCTTTAATAACTTTCTCTACAAAGTCTATGTCAGGAAGAGTCTCCCCTGTGTCTATTTCAAAATGCGCTGCTGCCTTGCGCAATAGTGCATTAAGTGAAGGTTGGTCATCTATGGGAGAGGTGTTTCCAATAGGTGAATCCTTGGGATGAGAAGGGTGAAAGACATCAGGGTCTGAGTGCACTGATGGGGATTGCCAAGGCTGCACTGATGGGGATTGCCAGGGCTGCGAGGTAGCTATATCTTCTTAGAAAGCTCCTGCACTAGAGTAAGGATCTTCTTCAAACCCCTCTTCCTCATGTTCTTCCTCTCCACCCAAACACTCCTCATCTTCCTGGAGGTATTGCTCCTCTTCAGTGAGGTCATACACGTCTGTAGAAGGGGGAAACAGCCTAGGAATCTTGACCCTAGGGTCATCCTGGGGCCAATCTCTTGGTCTTTTGGGTGTGGGTGGGTTTTGGTTTCCCAAAAACCTTTCCATTTTCTCCATACAAGAATGGAGTCTTTCAAGGGTCTCATGGGGGACCCCTGAATAGTCTAGAGGGGGGAAATCAGTGTTTTCACCTTCAAAACGCTTAGAACGCTCCCACAACGTCGAAGAAAGGTTTCCGTTGCCCTCTGAAAAGCCCTCCGGTAGTTCAGAAGTGCCCTTAGATGAAGGGGGCAGTTCCTGGCTACTCTTGTGTTTTTTCGGCGTTTCCATAGCTTTTTGTGCGGTATTCGACGTTTGTTTCGTCGTCCGCTTACGTTTGTCTTCAGAATCAATTCTCGCCAGGTTCTCGACAACGAGTTTATCAGTAGAGGACTCTGGTGTCGACGTTGCCTACGTTACGCGTTGTTCCTCGACGGCCGCTCTATGGAGCGTTTCGTCGGATGATTTTGGCGTAGCGCCCGTGTTTGATGAAAGCCGAATCGCTGGTCGCGGCTGCGTTTGCGGGTGGGGCTTGAGACCCTTACGGTCTGAGGTAGATGCCGGAGTGCCCTGCGTCCCCTTTGGCGCTGATGGATCCTTCGTCTTCGACGAAGAAGAGCCGTGGGTTGTGTGCTTAGGCCTATGGGGTCTGTGTGCGTCCTTGTCGCCGGGGTGTTCATCCCCATAAGCAGGGCGTGAGCCGAGCCCGTCGGGGCCGGGACGGACGTCGAGGAGCGCGAGCGCTCCTTCTGGGGGTTAATGACTTCTGTAACGGACGTCGAGTTATCACCCTCCTCGTCACTTTCTGTAACAGCGGCGGCGGGTGAGGAAACTGATTTCGACATAGCGTAGTCCGCCCACCTCTTAACTTTGCGTTCTTTAAGAGTTCTTGGTTTCAAGAGCTTACAGGCCGCGCAGCTGTCCTCCTTATGATCGAGGGGCAAGCAACGATTACAGAGCTTGTGTTTGTCCTTCCAAGTGTATTTGCCCCTACAGCGTGGGCAAAACTTAAAAGGAGTCCTCTCCATAGCTGAGGCAATAATAACTGGTGATAACAACCCCAAGGGAAAGGTAGGGGAGAAAGAAAGACATTCTCAAAGAGAAGATAAAAGTTCAAACCCCCACTCTCCCTACTGTATGTTGGCCGGCGAGGCCAGGCCACGTGTTCGGCAGTGCCGAAAGATCTCCTCCGTCTCTTCCCCTCCATCGAAAACTTGCTCGGCGGAGAAACAGCTTCACAGCTAACGTCGAGGGGAGGGATCTTTAACAATATAATAAGTATAATTAAGGACCGAGGTCCGTAGTAAGTATTTGCAATGTCTCTCTAGGAGCTCCGCGTAAGGCGACCAGAAGCTGGGCGGAAAAAAACAATCTGAGGGACCTCGACGCGTGAGGGATTATGGGTACAACGCACGTCACTATAGGGATAGTGTTACAGACACGCCTTGTCGACGTCCCCTTTTCGACTGCGAAAAAACAAAATGCAATACTCCGCAGTGACCACTGGATGTCGGACCTATGCACAGCATGTGATTCTAAGCAGATTAACAAACATCAGAAACATGTTTATGGAGCTCTGTTTTTTCCCAGTCCCTTTAGTCATTGTGGCAGTGATGTGACTCAGGAGAGAAGAGGGAGAGCCGATGGTGTCCCTCGACTCCACTGACAGGATCAACGAGGTACAGCCCCCAGGGGATCCAGGCCTCAACGGCAGAGGCTGGCAGGGTACAACCCAAGCAGCTCCGGGGAGCCCGAAGTCAGGCGCCCTGGAAGGAGGAGAAGTGGGGGCAAGGCAAATCTTCGGGTGTCGCAAGGTGTCTGGCGCGGGGCAGCGGGGCCGGATAACGTGTACCACGGGGGATCCTAGCAGGCCGCGGCCAGGCTGCAGCCAGGCCGCCAGGGGTCCGGGCCCCTCCAAGTGCAGACAAGAATCTAGTGCGGTCTGCGAGAGGGTCACAGCACGTCGCTCAGCGGGAGCAGGTCGTCCTCTATCGGGTGCGGATGGTTGGTGACCCCCACGGAGCAACGCATCGATTTGTCCCTCTCTCCGCTTCAGGACGGCCAGGGGTTAGCAGCATCCCCAACCCCCACGTACCTTACGGGCTCTAAGGGTCCGGAAACCCAGTCCACGACAGCGGGGGAGCGCAGCACCTGGCGTCCGTTGGTGTGCCGCAGCTCTACCCCGGGCGCTGGAATCTCGTTGAAGGGGGGGGCCCAGCGAGGGAGACAGCAGGGTGAAGGCCGATATAGGAGTCGATGAGGGCCTGAGTAGAAGCCGCCCAGCTTGGGTGCGGGTCCAGCACGCGAGTGGTTACAGTTCTAGTATCTGCGGTGCTCCGCGCCGGCGCTGTACGGCCCAAGCAATCTCGTGGTTCGCTCCTGGTCGTCGACTCAGAGGTGTTCCACCGCCACACGGGCCTCCACAGGGGTGGTGGGGTGTTGCGGTACCGAGGGCCTGGACCGTCTGACTCTCCCGGAGTGCCGGATTTTGGTGCGCAAATTTGCGGGCGATGGGGGATGGTCGCGGCAGTTCCCAATTACAGGGTTACCGGCGCCGATTTTCTTCGGGATTTGGACCAGTTGGTCCTGGTCCAGCAGCTCGCGAATCGTAGCAGTCTGGTACAAGTTGTAGATCGTAAATGCCCAAGATCAGGATCAAGCGATCTGCCTGCCACAGAGCTCACGTTTCAGGCAGCCATCTTGTTCGGCGCACAACAGCGCCCCAGATTTCGCATTTTTTTAAAAGAGGAAAAATGAGGTAACGTGAATTGGAAATGTTTGCGATAGATCAACGTATGTATAAAAGTACATGGTCGAACCCTCGAGACAATAATATTTTCTAAGCATTGCACTTGTGAAACTTATGAAATAATGTTTGGGGAGGTGAGGGGTGATGATGATGGGTGGGTTATTTCTAACGTGATTTCAAATGAGTTTACAAAGTTTGTTGGGATTTTGTGCAGAGCTTATATGACGATTGTATGTGCATTCATTTGACAGTTTTGAAAAAATAAAACGTGGGTGGATTTCCAGCAAATTTGCATAAGGCTCATTGGTAAGGATCGAAAAGCATGGTTTTGCAAATGTGGCAGTGTTTTCTTATTTGACAAGTGTCATAATGTAGTTTAAAAAAATAGTGGTATACCTTTAGTGACTGAGGGGTAGGCTGTAGCCATGGGCAGTGGGTCAGAATGTCGGGTCATGGTATAAGGTCAGGATCCGGACAATGTGGCTACTGGCCATGACCAGAAGGGGCAAAACATAGGATTAAAGTGGCCATGTCCACCTGGGACTGACTTTGTGGTAAAGTTATTCGAAATTAGGATAGATTTGAAAGGGAAGAAAAATATGCTCATGGTAATTTGGTCACAGGGTTTTCTTTTTGCCTTTTGCAGGCTGCCATGGAAAGCGAAGAGGGGCCCTGTATGGAACCGCTGCCTTCCCTTGCCATGGTGGCCATCTTGGCAAAATGATTTTCCTTCCTAAACCAGGACGCCAAAGGCGTCCCGGTATAGGACGAAAAATCCTCTTTTTTAGTAGCATGGGTTACCACTTTGGAAACCTAGGCTGCTAATGGCCTTCATCCCGCATTTCAGGGGCTGGAATGGGGGGTAATGGTCCAGAGACCTCGTTATCCACCCTCGCTTCGCTTGGGCTGATAAGTTGGGCTACTGGGCCGGTATCCACCATTCCAGTCCGTGGAACGGAGGATGAACGTCCCAATATTCCCATTAGCATAAGACAAAATGTAAATGGAAATGTTGGAAAATCTTATTGAGTCTACGTACTTTACTGAGAAATATATAGTAGATGGAGCCCATGCGTCTTTTTTTTAAGTTCTATTTTTTAACTGCGAAAGGTGGTTCCTAAAGGAACATTTATTTTGTTTTTGCATGGATTTTCTTTGGCTGGAGAGCTAAGAACGAAAGGTGGGGAGGGAAATGAGGGAAGAGGCACCAAACACTAATATGGAGGGGCAGGTGGACAGGGGAAAAAGTTGCACGTGTGTTATTTCTAAGGTAGGGGGCAGTGTTTCTCATGCTCCTTGATAAAAGCAGTGGTGGTGTCTCTTGGGGAGAAGGAATGCCCTTAGCTGATGCCATTTTAAGATAAATAGCAGTTTTGCTAAAAGTATGTAGTGTGTACTAGATTGTTAATGGATGAGTACGAATAGGTGTTGGAGTTGTGCAAGGGAAATGTTGAAGTTGAAAGTTCCTAGATCAGTAGAAAATGTAGTTCCAAACTGTTCACGAAGCACAGATCTTATTGTGAAGTGAGTACGAGTTCTCAGACATGTCATTATGCTGTGCACCAGAATATGGTCATGTGGCATTCTCCGGAAGGTGTGCAATGAAGTCAGATGTTCGTAGACATTATGGTTAAGTTGCGCTAATAAAAACCTATGAAATTCAGTAAAAAAACATTGTTAAAGGGACATTATGGTTCCAAGTAAAACCGGAAAACCCCTGAAATTCGCCAGTTATGGTAAGCTAAGCACCCATAACTCGTGCAACCACCCTGCACTGCTAAGACTAACACCCAGGACATCAAAGATGACATCACAAATGTTATTGATGACATCTGACACTGAATTTCATAGGTTTTTAGAAGCGCAACTTAACCATAACGTCCCTTTAACAATGTTTTTTTACTGAATAAATATATATATATATATATATATTATCTAGTATAGGAATTGTTTGGTAACTGTTTTTATGTAACTGAAGTCGACCTGTGTCCGTTGGTCTGGCCGACCATGTATAGATATTTTTGATACACACTTGTCTAAGAGTAATTTGTAGTTTCTTACTGTGTGTGCACATTGTGGGCTTCTGATCACTCTCACCCCACCTGAGACTTAGGGCCTCATCACGAGTCAGGCTGTAATCCGGCAGATTATCTGTCGAGCGGCATTTGCGCTAACGGCAAGCCCATCGGTGAAAAGCCCACCAAATCATGAGTATGCGTGCACGCGCCCAGGAACATGGCATTAACGCAAATAGCTCTTGGCGTAGAAATTGGCCAGGAACCTGTAAACGGCATTAATGCTAATAGCACGCGGGAAACGCCACACCGCCGGAACGGGAAATAAAGCGGTGGCCATTTTGGAAATCACAATCCGTCGAATATCACAGCCCCTGAAAGCCATCCACCCCCGTGAAGAGTGAAAAATATCACAGGAGCGCACCAGGGGCAAGTCAGCCCTGGACAGGGGCAGGAAACACACATTTAGTGACCAGGAGCTGGCCGTACTTGTGGAGGAGGCAGTAGCCCACCATGAAGAACTACATGGTGCACAGCAGCGCAAGACAAGTGGGCAGTGTCGGGCGCAGATCTGGTGGAAAATCAGCCAGAGGGTGTCTGCAGTGGGACGCGTGCCCCGAGATGGGGAGGACTGTCGCAAGCGCCTAAATGAGTTGCGTGTCAGAGTACGTGGCATACTATCCCATCACAGGAGTGCAAGCATGGGTACTGGAGGAGAGCCACCACCACCCGAGCTCAGACCCTGAGAGGAGAAGATGACAACGCTCATCGACATGTGCACCATAAAGGGAGTCGGAGGAGCGGAGGCTGGCACTGGTATCCAGCAGGCTGCAGGTGAGCCCCCAACCCCAAAATGCAGGAACCTGTAAGGGTCACACATGCAGACCCTGAGTGAATTAATGTGTATGCAATGTGCGTGAGGCACTGTAGACACCCATAATTGACCCCTTGTACCACCGTACCGTAGCAACCCCTAGACTCCCCTGCAGGTGCACTGCATCAATACAAGGGCCAGGGGACAGACATCCATGGCCATGGCACAGCTACGTGATGTGTGAGTGTGCATGAAACCCCCCCAGCACGTATGTGATGATGACACAAACATGTCCGTGCAGTGTCCCTCAACAGTGACACATCCCACCAATCACAACATGGGGAGTGAACATAATGCAAGTGCAATGCATGATTGCTACTGTCTACAATCCCACTTGAAGGCATGAAATGTATGATACATATATAGGCCGCCCTGAACTCGTACCACACCCTATGTATCCCCACAGGCACATGGCGATCATCACAGGGCGACGATGACGGTGAGGAGGCCACTACATCACAGCGCCCGAGGCAGCGCTCCTCGACCAGCACCACAACCCCGCAAAGTGCCCGCCTGGAAGCAACCTGGCGCCGGACCCATTCCACATCACCACACCGCAGCCCAACCAGACGGCTGCAGCACCCACATGGCCGCAGGGGGTCAGCGCCTCTTTCCCCCCAACCCATCATGCAGACACTTGATGTAGAGGGAGAGACCAGTGGGTCAGAGCCTGATGAGGGACAGACAGCTACACATCAGCCAGAACTGTTGAGCTCACCCAAACGCAGTGACACAGAAGGAACTGCCACACCTCAGGGGAGCCCCGAGCCAGTGGCACAGGAATCACACACCCTGAGTGTGCATGTGTGTCGTGCCTGCACACCAGAGCCTGATGTCGATACTCCATCATATGGTACCCCAGAGGATAAGCACTCGGACCGCAGCAGCCCCATCCAAGCTGCCAACATGTCCCCATCCAGCCCCCCTTCCAGGCAGCGCAAAGCTGTCAGCCCGGACCCCGTCACACCCGAGATAACTATGATCACGAGAGCTGCCGTGATGGCACGACTGGATGTAATTGAGGCCAAACAGGCGAAAATAGAGTCCATGGCCAAAGTGCAGAGCTGCCACATCAAGGCCATCAGCAGAGCCATACTGGATGCCACTAAGTACAAGGCCTGAGACAACGTGCGGACCCTGAAAGTGGTGGAGGGATGCACCGCAGCCCTGACAGATTTTGGGCAAAGGGTACGGGAGTTGTGCCAGGGACTGTCTGAACATGCAGAGCAGACAAGGGAATCCAACAACCTTCTCCGCCAGCAGCTGCAGGTCACCGGAGCCATCCCATCGACCTCTACCACGCCCACGGAGGGGTACCTGGAGCCTTTACCTAGGCGCCGGTCAATGCACCACCTGAGAGTCCGCTCACCAGAGGGTCCCGGACTTGGAAAGCACCTGCGACCATCATAGATGGACATGGCACAGTTTTTGTGGGCCCTGAGAGCATGCACCTACCTGCACTGTTCTGGGGAGTTCACTGGAGGGAGGGGGGCTTTTGTGCTGGGGTGTTCACTAGGGGAGGGGATTGTGTGCTGGGGAGTTCACTGGGGGGAGGAGGGATTGTGTGCTGGGGTGTTCACTGGGGGGAGAGGGGATTGTGTGCTGGGGAGTTCACTGGGGGGAGGGGGATTGTTTGCTGGGGAGTTCACTGAGGGGAGGGGGGATTGTGTGCTAGGGAGTTCACTGGGAGGAGAGGGATTGTGTGCTGGGGTGTTCACTGGGGGGGATTGTCAAACATTTAATAAATCACATTCCAAAATTCATACAAAGCATGGACATTCATGATTGTTATTATGTGCTCTTTAATTTACAAGTGATATTTGCTACATGTACCCATCAACGTTTTCTGAGTCAATTCTCAATCAAGCCCTGTCTGGCCAACCTCCCCTCCCCTACACCATCCCTGTGTACATGTGCATCAGCTCTGGGCACATCATCATATTGACTTCCATCCCCAGGTGGCTGCACATTACCATCGGGGGGCAGACACACATTCCTGCAACAGCAAATGTTGTGCAGCATGGCACATGTTAAGACGAGTTTGCAGATACTTCAAGGTGCATATGTCAATGGCCCTCTCGTACGGTATAGGCACCAATAGCGTGCCTTCAGCAGTCCAAATGCACTTCCTAACGCATACATGTGTACGTCCATGCGCAATGTTGTATGGCCGCTCAGCTTCAGTGTGTGGATGACGCACAGGGGTCATGAGCCATGTGCACTGGGGACATCATGAATCACCTGCAGGGGAGGGAATGCAAGTATGAGGACAAGGTTGGTTAAGTGGGTGCACAAGGCTCAGTAATCAGTGACATTGGCAGCAGAATCAAGTTTGTGTTGAAGAGGTCCTGCTATCTCATTGCTATTTTTGCATGTGCACTGCGTCTTGCAGGACCATGCATTGTCTGAGGTCGACATGCAGCTGTGTTTCAGTGTATGTGTGAGTCTTCATTTGTATCACACTCACCTGTTACATGTGCACTACTTGTCAAATGGGCATTTCCATTGTGCTGTCTGGTGTGCAAGGGGCAGCATTGGATTGATGAACTACTTACTGTTAGCACCACAACTGTGTCTAGATGTATCAGGTCTGTCCCTTGTCGCTGGATGAGGGGACCCTTGGATCTGCATGTGCATGCAACATTTTGTTTGGCCATGTGTCATTGGCATTCCCTTTGGGTGGTGTTGCGTTTGCCGATTTACACTATAATGTACAGTTATCCTGGCATGTGATTGGCCAATCAGGACTCATTGTTTCAGGGATGTACATTGTCGTGGAACAAGCAACTTGTGTGTTGTGTTGTTGTGCATGTGCCTACTTTCAGGCACCAATGCCATGACTGTCGGGTGGCCAAGGTGGGATGCCTATGGTGTGTCAGGGTGGGGAGCAACACTGCGACACACACAAGATGCATTGTGGTAGTTGGCCTTCCATATCTGACTGTGCGCCCACATGTCTTTGCCATACAGACTGGCTGTGTTCTGATTTGCTCCACGTGTCCAAGGGTTCTAGTACAAGAGACATGCACGTGAAAGTTGCTGTGCCATTGCTGCCTATGTCTTCTGCTGGCGTGCATGGATTACACGGTTTGTCTCCACCCCCCATCAGATGTCATTGTTAGGGAGAATTCTCTGTTAAGGCTAATTTCCCAAACCTAGTGAGTCTCCCAGAAGCTTTGCTGGATTTTTGGGGTTTATTTTTTCTCCTGCTAAGAGTGAGACACTTTCTCCCACTCTTAGGCATGATTTGAGAATGTCCTTTGACTTTGTAATGTGTTTTATGGGCTATGGGGTCTTTTACTCCATAGGGCTTCATGTGTTTTTTGCTAAGTGTGTTACACAGCACCCTCAGTGCAGTAACACAGGGGTGTCATAGTGACCCACAAACAGACTCCATACCCTGGGACTGACTACTGTCTCCCAGGGCATGTACAGTCACCATTGACTTTAGTAGTCTTAAATTGTGAACAGAACCAGTACAAACCATCATATTGTGGAAGTACTGGTAGGGGTAATTAGATTGCCCCTGGGTCTGTTTTTCGAGGGGGCACTGTGCAGTCCCCCCTCGTCAGGTTTCTGGCTGGTGGCAGTGGTTACCAGGCAAAATATTCCAACGGAATGTTTCCTATGGGATTTTCCCATTCATTTTAAACACACCACTTTTTTGGTGCAATGTTAAAGATACCGCCCGGTTATTTATTTAATATTTATTCCCCGGTTGGGTCTTTTTGCCAGGACTCGGTTTTAAAATGGCGTTTGTGTTCGCCTCTGTAACTCCAACCCAAGTCGAGCCCTTTGTTCCACGTTTGGCGAGCTTCTGCACAGTAGCCTCCTAAAGTGGTGCCACTCTGTCTGGGTCTACAGGATGTGTGGGAGGGGGGGAATAGGCACCCTGGACTGAGTTGCCTCAGCAACTCAAGTCGCACTCTTGTGTGATTGGCCCAGTGGTGAGCCACCCGGCTCACCACATAGCATGTTTGAGTGACAGCTAGGACTGATGAATGGGGGTTTTCTGCATAAAAGCAGGGCTTTGGGGACTGGAACTTCAGAAGTCGCCACAGGACCTAAAGAATACGAAATGGGAGAAGCTGAGCTGACCTGCCATGACGACACCACCGGTGGAGCCCTGCTGAACCGACTCACCACTTCCCGACGACAGAGAAGATCTTCATCCTGGAGAGTCTTCTTCCTTTGAACTGGTGGGGTTAACCAGTTCGCCCTCTTTTCACCTTCCTGGATCGTCTCATGGTCGAATCACCCGTGCCAAGCACCCCGGCGGCTGGATAGCCACGCTTCACCACTACAGCGAATAAAAGGGTAGTAACTTTTAACCGAGAAACTCCGCGGCTGGGTTCTTCCCTGGCAGTGCAACGACCTACAGCTTTCCTCCACGTCGAGATCTTCTCTTCCCCTTGACGAAGCACAGACTTGCACCCGCTGCCAGGAACAACTGCCCCCGCTGGAGCTTTCTCACCATTTCAGGTACTGTGTCCCGCCTGGTCTCCCTTGTAACAGACTGTTCAAGGTGTCCCGTAAATCCTTGACTCTCTATCCTGGGGTGACCTGGGACCTGTTAACTAACTTTTCTGAACTGATCCTACTCCTTTTGAACTATCTGCAAAGATTTTTAAAGTGTACTTCAACTGTGTGATCTTGGGCACATTCCGCCTTGCTCTCTCCAAGAGTGGGCCTGGCCTATGAACTTTCTTGCTCTACAGTAAACTCTGCCTTTCTTGACTTGCTGTGGTTCTTTTAAAAGTGTTGGTATTGTGTGCTTTCCTAATTCTGCCTTTTTCCCTCCCTTTTTAAATAATTATTGGAGTGCCATCTTGGTTAAGCGCTCACCCCTGTATTGATAATAAGTGGTGTTCTTTTCCTAAGACTTGTCGAATAATTAATCAGGGGGGTGTATATATTTCTATTGACTGTGTTTGAACTTGCTTGACATATTAGTGCCAGTGTATTTTTACAAGTGTGTTTTTAAATAAATAATTATATACTTTTATACCAAAGCTCTGGTCAGTATTTGCTTGTGCTACTGTATTTTTGTACCTAATGTGTATACTCTTTATAAAGCCTAACTCTTCTTGAGAGAAGTCTGACTGCTCAGCCACAGCTACCAGGTAAATCTGGGTGGTACAGACTGCTACCAATTGGGTTTACTGCCAACACCTGTAGTCTTAAACCTTTTGAAGTGGTCCCTAAGGGAACTGCACACGTTTCTGCCTAACAGTCATTTGACATGCATTTCGGACTTCATTTGTATTCACACAGCATCCATGTGTTGAGGGCTCAGTGCCTTTTTATGTACGGTGGCAGTGTACTGGTTCATGGAGTCGCGGGTGTATCCTGGATAGCGGGCACAGCAGTGGCTGAGGGTTAGGTCAGGTCTACATGTCATCTGCACATTCATGGAATGGTAATTCCTACATTTTCTTGACACCGCATCATGTGACCTGGGTGCTACTAGTGGTACATGTGTGCATTCCACGGCTGCTATGACGTTCATGTTTTATCCAATGGCATGGCACTAGCCCTTCAGCTGGTTCACCTGTGCATGTGTGGCTGCCAATGCAATGTGCTCATTGACATGGAACAGCAGTGCATCCAACACCTGTCCCAGCATGGCACTGAGGGTGGACTAGGCCATGGCATGCATCATGGCAACGGTGTGTTGGCAGCTGCCAGTCCCAAGGTATGGTGGCACGTACACAAGCTACACAAGCGGGGAACTGCAGTGCTGAAAGCCATACGGCTGCCTATGTCTGCCTGGATTGTGTCCAGCAACTGTGTGATGGTTGCCATGTCAGTCGATACTCGGTCACCATCTGCCCATCAGTCAGGGCCCAGGGTGTTGGCCTGACCCTGGGGATGGCTGTTCGCCTTGCTGGTGATACTCTCCTCCTCCTCCTCCTCATCCCCACCACCCCCTGTGCTCCCAGGGCCCTGGCTTAGTTGGCTGGCCTCTGTAGCTCCAGGCGCAGCAGGTAGATGCCCATGTCAAGGCTCCTGGCTCCAAATGGCAGCATGGTGTTTGGAAGTGTGTGTCGTGCATGGGTGGGTCCTTTGTAGGTCTCTGATTTGCATTTGTTTCACCTGGGCACTTTTTGCTGTCTCATGTGGCCTTTTACCTCCATTTGGCTAGGGGTATTTTTGGCGGATTTTCCAACGGTTTTCTGGCGCTAATAGCGCTTACACAGGACTTGTGATGGCTCTGTAATTGCGAGATTGGGTGCCGGCGCTTTTACTGCCGGCACTATTACTGGCAGCGCTATGACAGCCGCCTGTACTTGCGCTGGCTGTCATAGCGCCGGCGGTATTTGTACTCGTGATCCGGCGGACCCTTAAATGTGGCGGTAATAGCGTTACCGCCGGATTTAAGGGTTACTGCACAACTCGTGATGAGGCCCTTAGTATTGACTGCCTGCCAAGCTACCTAGATTGGTCTGGCTTGTCCAGAAGGTTCCCCCGTTTCACTAAACTAGGATGGCCTCCTAAACCTCTGCCAATCAGGTCAGAATTTGAAATACATCTTAACATGTACATCGATAGCATTTTTATTTAGTGATCTAGTGTTTAATATATTAATATATAGGCCTTAAAATGAGGCACCCAGCACCATATACTACAGACATCCAACCCTACCCTGAACCAGTTAGTCTTTAAGGTGTGCCAAAAGGTTTCTGAGGGAAGAGCTGCAGAGCCAGTAGAGCCCTCTCACCTAGTGCAGGTAAAACACTGAAGTTCAGAGCAAGTCCAACCATGACAAATAGGGTCTTAAGTGGAATTCCAGCAATTGCAACCCCTGCGGTTTTCAGGGATGACCCAGAGAAGTACTGACATGGACAACACTGTCCTGGGACAGCCCCAGATAATGGGCCTCATTACGAGTCCGGCATTAACCGAGGCGGTAAAACCGCCTGATTAACGCCGGACTCGTATTACCATTCCGCCTCCGTGATTCCCAGAATTACCGGGACATTACAACCCCGGTTTTCCAGGAATCACGGAGGCGGAATGGTGTAAATCCCCATTCCCATTGAGTCCTATGGGACTCGATGGAAATGGGGATCATGGAAACACCGGCAGCATCTTGTAATGCTGCCGGTGTTTCCTCGTCCGCCTGCATGCGGGAGGTGTTAAACCCGCCAGGTCAGACCTGGCGGGAACATCACCTCCCGCCTGCAGGGGTCGGACTCAGGCGGTCCGGAAACAACGGTGGCGGCGGGTTTACCGCCACCGTTATTTCCGGACCACCTGGGTCGTAATGAGGCCCAATGCTACGGTAATCAGGGAAGGGGGAGGTTCAAGAGATAAGTAATCTCAGGCCCCAAAAACTCCTATGAAGTTCTACCTATTCATGGGGAAAACAAGGCTCTCATGTGTAGATACAGTGCAGGGTCTTTGAGTTGCAGGTTTTGGGCATTTTCCGCAGTGTTAGGGACAATTCTCAGAAATGTGCTAATTCCCTCCACCTTAGAGACCCCCAGCAACTTTGCTGGATTTTGAGGACTTCACATTTTTTTAACCTGGAGAGAGTGAGACTCTTTTAATGTGATTTTGAACTCTGCGTTTCTTTTGGTTGTGGAGTCTGACAAACTCCATAGGCATCATCTTACAGCACGTTCAGTGCAGTGACACAGGGAAGTTTTCAGATTTCCCAAAGGTTTAAATACCTTCTCTGGCATAAACTACTATTTCCCAGAGAAGTAAAGTGAAATTGACTTTACTTACATTTCTAACTTTCTAGACCCAGCACACACTATCTTTCAATAGGGTGCTGGAGGGGTTACCTAGTACCCCCTTTGTCTAGCCTTTCATGTAACATTTTTATGTTACCCTTTTCTCACTGAATGGCTGGTGGCAGTGGTTTCGTTTTAACTACCGTGGTTTGCATTTACCGCGGGCTGTGTTCTTTTTTTGCCATTTTTTTGTGCAAAGGTCCTTCTTGAGATTTACTCTGCGCGCCAAACCAGGTTTGGTCCCATTGTTCGCTTTGCCTTTGGCGGGATTCACAAGTGAACCCCGCCTCTGGCTCCAGGGTGTCTGGGGTGGGCAGGAAGTGAGGGAGGTGCCCGAAACTCCCTGTGCTTAGTCTCCTAGGAGACCCGAATGCACTCTGTAGTGGTTGGCCGGCTGACTGGCCGGCAAGGACAGCCACCCTGCTCAGTGACTGACAGCTAGGCAGGAATGAATGGGAGAGAACTGAATAAAAGGCGAGGCGTTTGGCTTGTAAGCAGTCGACCACTGGACGAAAGAACCGAAGAAGAACTTGAAGAGGACGCCTGCTGCAACTCCCGGACTGTTGGTTTGCCTGGTGAAGCCCTGCTACTGTGATGAAACTCCAAATTCGTATCGACAGAGAAGCCCCTGCCAGGACGACTTCTCCCCTTGAGTTGGTGGGACCAATCAACTCCAACTTTAGCCACCTGGACATCCTTCTCTGAGCTGGTTGAATTTCCACAGAGTTGCTGTGGAAACCGTATAGCCAGGGAGAGGAACACCAGATTGTGTGTGTTGCTTTTAAGTTGGCCAATAGCTATAGGAAGATCCTCTGGACTCCCAGGAAGCAGGACTGACCGAGCCTGAGCCCCCTCAACGGAGTGCGGGACCCCAGAAGCAAGGAAAGTCCATCTCGACAGCCAGGCACCGCGCTGTTGCCATTTGCGGTAGTCACAAGGAGCTGCAACACCGAAGTGCCACTTGTTGGAAAGATTGCCGGTTGCGAGCAGTGACTGTCCCATTGCAGTGCAGGAGTCCCCAGAAGTCCTTCCTCTTGTCCCAACGACTGAGGCCCAGGAACAGAGAGATCTGCAGAGCTGCACAGGAACCTAATTCATCTGCTGCACTTTTTCTTCAATACAAAGGTACTGTAAAGTCTGAGAGAACTTACCTCTTATTGTAGGGTTCCTTGCATCTTCTACTACTCACAAGTCTAATCAGCTTGTGGCCCTACATCTGATTCTTCTTTTCTTCAAAGACTTTTAAAAAATTGTGCAAAGACTTTTGTACTTACCTACCAGAAGTGCTTCATCGTATATAAGACCTTTCCCCATTGACTTTGGCCTAGCCTATTATACTGAATGACTCTGCTTAGGGGATCCAAAAGTATTTGCCTGCATAAGAATATTTGTGGTCTCTTGCTTGTTCTAATAACCTTTTTCTTTTACCAACTCCTAACAGTATTCTAAATGCAAACAGTAAGATATTAATGTCCCCAGCACCCTAGCTATTGAAGTCACCTGTATATTTGTGTGTTGCTTTTTGTATTGCTCCCTTCTGAAAAAGGCTTACTCTGACTGATAAATTAATAATTGTTTATTCAAGAAACCTTGTTTATTTCATTTGTTTATTTTTAAGAAAACTTTACACATTTTTGTTAAAATTACATAGAATTACAAATTTACGAATAATTGCATACAATTACAAAAAATGACAAATAATAGCATAAAATTGTACACATATCTTAAAATCCATTAATACATATTTCTAAAAATTCTTATGTCTAAGCTCACTTTTACATGCATACACAACATTGCTAAAATGTCATTGCTGGTTGTGTCAATTACAGTACTCTGTTATTAAAATTCTATGATCTTTACGTTTTAAGGAGTCCATTTTTGATTAAACAAGATTTCTATTTTCAGCTTGTCATCTTTCCCTTTGTATTGGGTTAACTAGTTAGCATTCTTGGGGGTGTGGCTACGAGAGCCATGTGAGGAGTCACGCTCTGGGAGAGCTCCTGCGATCCGGAATTTGATCCTGGCCAAAAGTGCATATATGCATGCACATATGCCCTGAAAACTCATGTGCCCGCTTGTGAATGCGGTGCACATGTTTTCTGCAATCCTGGAGCCTGTGCGATGTAAGAGGACGGTGCTGTGAGCATTGTTGAGTTCACTTATTCGAGAGCGGTGACCCCAAAATAGCAGACGCAAGGTACAAACAAAGGAGCCTGCCGGCGGTGTGACGACAGAGATGGAACTGCGGTGGAGAGAGTCATACGTGGGGAACAGCGCATTGGAGCCTCTGCGCCACCGGCTGGGGCTTTGACGAGCTGAGCCTGGGGGCGAAAAAGTGGAAGCAAACGCGAGGGTCCCTAAATTGGATCGCCCCCGAGGTCAGCCTGTAGCAAGACATGGCTGCATACTGATGCTGGGGTGGTTGCAGGACCGGATGCGCTGAGCAGAGGAGACCCAACAGGGTTTTCACGACCCCAGTGCTTGTGGTGGATAACACTCAAGCAATATTCTTGCAGGCCGCGGAGTGGCCGAGAGAGGAGGCGGACATGTGTGGAGCGTCGGGGAGCCCCACGCAGGAGAATACAAGGGCGCCCTAGGGGTAGGGGGAATAAGGATGGCCCGAATGCTCCCTTGCTAGAAGGAGCCACGGCAGGTGCAGCAAGCGGGCGCACCCGCGGTGAAACACCTGGCAGGGGATATGAGCGCCAAACAGCACGACAAGGCCCTAGCGGACCGGAAAGGCGCATGCCCCTCCTAAGCGCTGCAAACGAACTTCAGACACACGCCAGTGGCACCCGAGGCGGGTGGTGTGGCAGGCACATCCCGGGGAGCCAGCAATAACACACAAAGGCGACCCCCGCAGGGGAGAGAGCGGCACCCGGGACAAAAGGACGCAACATGGTAAGCTGCGCACACAAATCTGTGGTTGCCGCGGGGGAGGCCCGGTGGCCCCCGACAGTGACAAATGGCTCGGCATCAGCGCAGCACATAAGGCCAGAGGAGCGCACGCACAACCAGGCCCAAATGCTGACCTTGGGCCCCTAAAGAACATGAATGCCAGTGGCAGCTGGCGGTATGGCCCTGTGTGCGGTAAATGGGCAGCAGGCACGGGCGGGAACTGACCGGTATCGGGGGACCGGCAGGGATGTGCCCCCCATGACAACAGGGCCACATGTGGAGGACACAGGCACCGGGTGGGGACGGCACACTCTGGCCCATGCAAGAGGTGGAAAGAGGGGAGGAGTGAGCCACAGCCAGCGGACAGCACCGCAGAACTCCACACATATAAGCAGGCTGCACCCGCGACCAGACGGTAGTCACGGCGGGAGAACGCCGATCCCACAACGACACCCAGAGTGGCCCACAGGCACTTGCGGGTGCAGCCACAGACCGGTGCCAGTGGGAGGTGGGGTACACGGATGGGAAAAAAAGAATTGCCAGTGTACAATTACGTGGGAGGACACAATCCACTCCAGGCAAAGACTAAGCAGCATAAGGAAACCCCCAATTTAGCCCACCTGGGTCCCGTTGCCGACCGAGGACCAATTTGCTGCGGTGCTTGTACACAGAAGCCCAGTAACATTAAGATGAGCAACAAACTGGCTAAAACAAAGGGCAACCAACCCACGCTTGATGAATATGCCAGAACACCGCCGGTTGGAGAGGGGGCCAGAAGCAAGGAGAGAACCCCCACCATGGGCACGGATGCCATGAGCAAAGATCAGCAGATCCTTGTAGCAATTGCAGACCTGAAAGTGGCATGGGAAACCAAACTGTAATCAGCCATGGTCGAGCTGAAGGCGGCACTGGAGCTCAAAGTTGGGGAAATACAGGAGGAGGTGAATCTCCTCTGGCAAGACGTCAGAGTGCTAGCAGAACGTACAGGCAACTTAGAGAAGGAAGTGGCCCCGAATACAGACGCATGTGCATCCCACAAATCCAAGCTCCATGTCCTAGAACAACACGTGGGCAACCTGGAAAGTAGGGCAGAGGAGGCGGAGGGACGCACCCGGAGGAACAATATACGTATCATAGGACTGCCTGAAGGAGCCGAGGGACCCAACCCCACGGAGTACATTGAATCAATGCTGCTGCAAGAGATAACCGGAGGAGCGCTGACTCAGGGGTTTGTGGTGGAACGGGCACACGGGGCCCTGACGAGGAAGCCACCACCGGGAGTCCCCCTAGGCCGATAATTGCCAAGATCCTGAACTACCGAGATCGGGAAAGAATTCTAGAGCATTTCCGGAAGAGAGGAATGATACAAAGGGCGTCGGCAAACATAGCGGCATACCCGGATTACACCCTGCAGGTACAACGCAGACGCATGAACTTTGGTGCAGTGAAGAGAAGATTGCGAGAAGGAGGCTACAAGTACATGCTGATCTACCCAGCGAAACTGAAAGTGTTCCACAAAAATAGAACACTGTTTTTCGATTAGCCAGAGGATGCGACAGAATGGCTGGATAAGCAGAGCTGTCCCCCGGAATCGGGTATCCAGAAGGAAGATGGGGCAGATAAGTAACATGGAGACTGCGGTACCCAGGGTGTTGCAGTCTCAGATACTGGGACTAGAATATAGGACAGGATACAGTCTGTCGGAGTAGTGTGACCAGGGCTGCACACATATGATCCTTTAAGCACGGGAACTTAGTGAAAGGTACAGGAGCCTAACGGAACCAGCCATCACACCTCCACGAATAGATCAGTTAGGTTACCGGTAGCTCGGTGACACCCTGCTAAGGTTCCTGATCTGGGCATCCCGAGGCAGGACCAAACGCGGGGGAGCCTGAGATCCAGGGATGGAGCTGGGCACCAGTTGGGGACGGGTAGGGAGGGGGGAGGGAAGGGGCTGTGTGCAGTGTATTATGATTGGGGAAGGAAGGAAGGGGGGGTTAGTTGGGGAGTTTATGTTGAAAGAGGGAGGGATACGAGCCCAAGTTCATGTCAAATTAGACTGGAGAGGGAACCAGGGAGGGGAGGAGGAAGTACATACCATGCATGGCAATGGGAAGCCTTAGAATTGTAACCTGGAACGTGAGAGGCCTCAACAGTTACCTGAAGAGGAATAAAGTAATGATGTACTTGAGAAGGCTGAAAGTGGATATAGCGCTACTGCAGGAAACCCACCTTACTAAGGAGAAACTAGAAGTGGTGAAGAGAAAGTGGAGACGGACCACCACAGGGGCCACATATAGTAGAATGATAGTAGAATGATAGTGGTGCGTGGGATGCTGGAAAACAGAGAAGTGAGCATTATAAACTCATACACCCCTAACCAAGACACGGCGGCCTATTTTAGAGCCCTATACACTAAAATGATCCCCCTACTGGGCGGTGCGATCATATGGGGAGGGGATTTTAACTTTACGTTACACCCCAAAATGGACAAGTTGGACAGTAACCTAGATAGGCCCACCCCGGCTGCGAGAGCATTATGCGGCCCCACACAACCTGCACATGAGACTGGACTATATGTTTGTTGCCTCAGAGCTGGTAGGAGAAATGATAGGCTCGGAATACAAGGCCAGAGTACTTTCGGACCACTCTCCCCTGGTTTTGGGGTGCAGGCACCAGCCCCCTAGAGCGAGAATCCTGACTTGGAAGCTCAGAGCCGAGGCCCTGCAGGACTCGGGATTCCATAAGGACTTAAGGGAGGCGATTATTGAGTACTTTGACATCAACACAGGGAGTGTGCAGTCAGAAGGAACCTTATGGGAGGTGCTCAAAGTGGTAGTACCGGGTGCAGCCATATCCAAATCCAGAGGGCTCCAAGGGGGCATAGAGCGAGAGCTACAGGAGACAGAGAAGGAGCTGGAAGAAATAATGCAGAGGGGGAGCACCTCACAGAAGGATGCCGAACAGGTGAATTTGTTACAACAAACTAGCAGGGGGCACTGGGACAGACTATGTAAACTGAACTATAAAAAATATATCGAAAGACAACATGCAGGGGGAGACAAACCAGGAAGGCTGCTAGCATGGTTGGAACAAGTTACTTACCTGTAACTGTTGTTCTCCAGCATGGGTCTGGCATGGATTCACATGCTCATGAATATTCCCCGTTGTAAGGCTGGGAATCCTCGGTAAAGAAAAAATCAGTATCAGTTTTGTTTCTGATCTGTCTTTCTTAGTAGTAACCAATCACTGGCCTCTGGGTCATACTGCCCCCAGCCAATGACTGCCCTCTCCCTAAGCCCCGACTCTGGCAGCCATCCTCAGATTTAGTAGCATGTAAAGTGGCAGTATGACCAAGTGAAGAGCCGCAGAGGGGTAGGAGGGAGGGTTCGCATATGAATCCATGCCGGACCCATGCTGGAGAAAAACAGTTACAGGTAAGTAACTTGTTCCTTCTCCAGCATGGGGTCTGGCATGGATTCACATGCTCATGGATATAAGAATACATAGCAGTACACACATGCACAACCACGGAAGGTGGCAAAGGCTCAACATTAAGTATTACATCAAAACTCAACATTAAGCATTTCTTACCTCCTCACCAGGCTCACCTTAAGCGAACAGGTTGGAATCCCGGTCGATGCAGTAGAATTTCGTGAAGGTGTGCGTCGACCTCCACATAGCAGCCCTGCATATGTCCACCAGGGGCACACCAGACAAGAACGCCGTGGTAGCAGCGATCGCTCTGGTCGAATGGGCTCTCGAACGGCCGGGCAATGGTCGGTTTCCCAACCGAAGTCAGTGCATGATGCAGCCGGAGAGCCATCTGGAAATGGAAGCCTTCGAGAGAGCCTTCCCTTGGTTCACAGGTCCAAAGCTCACAAACAGCTGTGACGTCTTCTGAAAACTCTTCGTTCGGTCCACGTAGAACTTCAGCGCTCTAGCTACATCCAGCAAGTGCAAAGTCCTCTCGGCCGGCGACGAAGGCGACGGGAAGAAAACAGGTAACACCAAGGGCTCGTTGAGATGGAAGTCCGCCGGCACCTTGGGCATGAAGGAGGGGTGCGTCCTCAGCACTTCCCTCGTATCGTGAAAGGTCAGGTATGGAGGCTTGCAGCATAGGGCCTGAATCTCTCCCACACGTCGTGCGGAGGTGATGGCCACAAGGAACGCTGTCTTCCACGACAGAAACTTCAACGGGGCCGAATGCAATGGCTCGAATGGCGGACCCATGAGCCTGGTCAGCACCACGTTGAGCTCCCACGCCGGGGCTGGTACCTTCACCGGCGGGAATGATCAAAACAGTCCTTTCATAAATTCCTTCACCAGGCGATGAGACCACAGGGATGACCGCCCTGTAGTTCTGGTGTATCGGGAAATCGCTGCCAGATGTATCTTGATTGAAGCATGAGAAAGTCCAGCTTTGGCTAGCGACAGTAGGTATGGTAGCACTTGAGGGGCTGTAATCCTGAGAGGGTTAATCTTCTGTGCACGGCACCAGACAGAGAACCTCTTCCACTTGTGTCCGTAGCACTTGAGAGTTGAGGACGCCCTGGCCTTTGCAAGGACCTCTCTGCAGTCAGCCAGGATATCGTATCCTCCAAACTCTAGTGCTGCAGGAGCCAGGCCTGCAAGTTCAGCGACTCTGGGTCATGATGAAGAATGGCGCCTCCTTCTCTGGAGAGAAGATCTGCGTCCGTCGGCAGTTTGACTGCTGGGGAAGCTGACAAGTCCAGAAGGTCCGGGAACCATATCTGTCTCGGCCACTTCGGTGCAACGAGGATCATCCTGCACCGGGACCTCTTGAGTTGGTTGATGAGCCTGAGCAGGAACGGCAATGGAGGGAACGCATAAAGGAACAGGCCGTCCCAAGGGAACGAAAAAGCATCGCCCATGCTCCTCGGCTGGGGGAACCTTCTGGCGAACCTCTGGCACTTGGAGTCCGTCGCCGTCGCGAACAGGTCTATTTGGGGTTTGCCCCATCGCTGGAAGAGTTGATCCACTTGATCCTGGCGTAGTTCAAACTCGTGGCACGAGCGCAGCTCTCTGCTGAGTGAGTCGGCGATGGTGTTTTTTATCCCTCCTAGATGAAAGGGTACCAGGAACATCCCCTGGGCAACGGCCCAGTGCCACAGGTCCTGTGCTTCTTTGGACAGGGCTGGGGATCTGGTTCCTCCCTGCTTCCTGATGTAGAACATCGTGGTGGTGTTGTCGGTGAAGATCCTCACCACTTTGCCCTTGAGGGACGGGAGGAAAGACTTGAGAGCCCAGAACACCGCCCAGAGCTCCAGTATGTTGATGTGCAGCGGCCTCTCCTCCGGGAGCATAGGCCTCTTGCGTGAATATCCCTGGTGTGCGCTCCCCATCCTTCCAGGGAGGCATCCGTCATCACTGTCACCTGATATGCTGGGGTCTGAAAGTCCGTGCCTGCCGCAAGATGCGCGCGGGTGCCCCACCATCGAACAGCTTGGCGGAATACTTCTTTGAGTGAGATCTTGTCCTCGAAGCTGCCCGTCGCTTGCATCCAACGGGCGTCGAGGAACTCCTGCAAAGGACGCATCCAAAGCCTGCACAGGCGTACCAGATAGATGCAGGAGGACATCATCCCGAGAAGGGATTTGATGGACCTCACTCTGGCCACGTCCGTGGCCAGCAGACGCTGTACCTTGCCCAGGATGGCCTTCGTTCTTTTCTCCGATGGCGAGGCCAATCACGCCACTGTATCGAATTTGGCTCCCAGAAACAATGCGACCTGCGACGGGACCAGGTGGGATTTGGGGAAATTGATGGAGAATCCCAGGTCCGTGAGCAGCTGGGCGGTCTTCGCCGTGTGTTCGACGGCGAGCTCCCTTGTTGTTGCCCGGATGAGCCAATCGTCCAGGTAGGGGTAAACGTGGATTCCCTGCAGGTGCAGCCGCGCCGCCACCGGTGCTAGGCACTTGGTGAACACCCTGGGAGCCGACTTCAGTCTGAACGGGAGGGCCTTGAACTGGTAGTGCCGCCCTTGGACCACGAACCTGAGGAACTTTCGGTGCCTTTTTAGAATGGGGATATGAAAGTACGCATCCTCCAAATCCAACGACGATAGGAAGTCGCCTTCCTCCAGCTGTCCCTGCACGCGCTGGAGGGTGACCATCTCGAACTTCTGTGCCTCGATGTACTTGTTCAGTGGACGCAGGTCCAGGATGGGGCCGCCATCCGCCTGTCTTCTTTCTGACGAGGAAGTATCTTGAGTAAACTTTGGAGCCCCGAAGCCTCTTTGGGACGAGCTCGATGGCACCTTTTTTGAGCATCGCCTTTACTTCCAACAGTAGTTGAGGGACGTGGTTTTCCTTCCTGGCCATAGGTGGAATGCGGGGACACTTCTTTAGGAATGCGAGTGTGTGCCCCTGGGCCAGGGCATTGAGCACCCAACGGTCGGTGGAGATGGATTTCCATATGCTGACGAACCTCGTCAGCCGGCCTCCCACCGGGATGCTTAGGTGGGGGCCCGACACCATGGCCGGTTCAGTCTTGCTTGGCCGCCGCCTTGTCGCCTTGGCCTCCTTGGCGACGATGGCGAGGTCCTCCGGACTTGCCTCGTCTCCTGTAGGCTTCTTGCGACGAGGAGCGGGCCGCTTGACGGTACGTTGAGGAGCCGCCGCCTAATCCCTTGGAGGCACCTTGCTTGCCTCCGGAGTTCCGAAAGGGCTGACGTCATTGTTGTAGAACTCCCAAGGCTCGAGATGTCTCCGTGTCGGTCTTGATGGCCTGAACGGATTCATCCACTGTCTTCCCAAACAGGTTGTTCCCGTCAAAGGGCATGTCCAAAACCTTGGCCTGTACATCCTGGCGGAAATCCGTCGCCTTGGGCCACCCCAGCCGTTGAAGGCAAACACTGTTGCCCAATTGGCGGAAACCTGTGTCGGCAATGTCCGTGGCCACCGTTCTGGCGTGGTCAGAGGCCACCGCACCCTCCTGCACGATTCCGGGAGGAAGTCCAACAGGGGGGCAATCTTGTACCACAACTCCCTGTCATAGCGGGCCACGATCGCTAGGGCGTTGGCCGCCTTAATCGTCATCGTCGCCGCCGAGATGACTCGTCGTCCCATGGCATCCAGCTTCTTTCCCTCGCCGTCCGGTAGGGAAGTAGAGGTCGAGGCCGATGCCCCCCTGCTTTCTTCTTGGCCGCTGCTGAAACGACCGAATCCGGGGTCGGTTGCGCTCTAAGGCACAAAGGGGCGGCGTCGGGGACCCGGTACTTCTTCTCGTACTGGTCCCTCTTAGCAGGTGTCGTGGACGGGTTCTTGAGGAGGGCAAGTCACTCGTCCCAGATGTCATCCACCAATGGCACCGCGAGGACCGTTTTCCTTTTGGCCTCACGCCGTTGGTAAAGGAAGCCTTCCTTCTTCTTCTATTCGGGGCAGAGCTGAAAAAGCTTGGATGCCCTGGCGATCATGGCGTGAAATGAGCCAATTTCGTCGGGAAGAGACACCCGAGGATTCGGCGATCAGTCCCCTCAGTCCCCTCGTCACCACCGTCGTCATCCGTCCCCTTCGTGGCCGTATCCGACCCTGTGTCCTCCCTCGGGGTCAGGGAAGGAGACAAAGGCTGAGAGGGCCACGAGGGCTGAGAAGGCGGGGTTGGATGAATCCTTCTCCGCTTGTTAGGGGGGCTTCCTGACGGACTCGGCTCTGTCGGGTCGTCCGTCGGAGGTAAGGGCAACCTGGTCCTTATCTCCGTGCATAAGGCCTGGATTGCTGTCAAAATGGCCGCCGAGTTGTCTTGTGGCCCGGGCTGCGACAGACGCGACGGTTGCTCCTCCTCCACCGCAGCCTCGTCGTCGTCACCCTCACTCTCGTCCCCCTCGTCGGGATCCCTCGCGTGGGGACGGGCCTCCTCTGTGACTTCGACCAGTTCCTCCTCGGAGGTCGTGTCCGTGTCCGTTAAGGCCACCGTCCCCCCTCTTTTTCCACTGGGGTCTTCACGGGGGTCTTCTCAATGGGCTTAAAAAAGGCTTCCCTCCGCGGGGGCAGGGAAACTCTGGGCCCTGAGGTCGCCTGCACTGGGGGAGCCTCCACAGGCTTCCCCAGGGCTGTAGCGATACCCTCAATAGAGGCCTTGGCCGGGTAAATCAAGGCCTTCACCACCTTTGGCGTGCTTGAGGCCTTCACCTTAGGGGGAGGGTCACCGCCTCGTACCCCTTCGGCCGGTTCCTTTGAGATCGACCGGGGCCTCTCCATAAGCTTAGCCGGGTTCTTGGACTTTCTCTTCCCTGAGCCAGAGCGTTGGCTCGCGGTTGATGGCGTCAGTGAAGGTGCGCCCTGCCTGGCAGCCAAGGAGCCCGACCGTTCGGCGCTCCCCGTGCCCGCGGACTCGCAGTGTTTTGCCTTCTGTTGGGCCCCCGTCGCCAGGACGCCCTCACAGGATTTAGAAGGCCGCTCGGGTTTCTTCTTCTTCTCACCTGCTGGGCTCTTGCTTTCCAACGATATGGCGAGACGGGTCCCCACGGTCCCTCATGGTTGGTTCCGACATGTTCATACAAAACGCACAGTCCTTCCCCATGTGCGATTTGTGTTCATGAAGGCAGTAGAGGCACTTCGAGTGCTCGTCCTCCTTGAACAGGTTCTGTAGCTTGCATCCAGAGCAGTTCCTGAACAGCTTGCCCGGTGTCGAGCTTCCTTTCCCCTGGGCCATGTCCACGAGGTAGGCCTCAGAAAACTTCTGGAATCCTCCAAGAAGCGTAGCTCGATGAAAACTTCACCCTTGAGGGGTGCAGAAGATTCTGAAACAGGTCCCCGTTGATCGGAAGTAGAAGCGGTGGAGCTTGAGGCTCTATTTAACCGAAAAATAAGATAAATCTCCTTGAAAATGCGCGAAACGCAGAAAAAACTCGAGAGCTATAGCACGAGGACTCCCAACACTTGAACGTGCGGTAATAATCTGGGGATGGCTGCCAGAGGCGGGGCTTAGGGAGAGGGCGGTCATTGGCTGGGGGCAGTATGACCCAGAGACCAGTGATTGGTTACTACTAAGAAAGACAGATCAGAAACAAAACTGATACTGATTTTTTCTTTACCGAGGATTCCCAGCCTGACAACGGGGAATATTCATGAGCATGTGAATCCATGCCAGACCCCATGCTGGAGAAATACAAAAATGAAACACCACGACCAGAGGTCAGGGAGATAAAGGGGGAAGAAGGCCAGACATGGGATACCCAGGAGGGAGTTAAGAAGGGGTTTGTCATGATGCCCGCTCCCGGGGAGCCGGTTCAAGCCCTGCGTCCCCAAAAGCGGACATCCAGTCCCCAAAGAAGGACCCAGCAACCCCATATAGGGGCCCTTTGGACAGTGTCCTGCGGCCTATGGCGCCAGGCTCATAAAAGACATCAGTCCTGGCGCCATAGGCGCCAGGCTCATTATGGGAGTGCTTGGGTGCACTTACCTGATGCAGACCATGCTGCAGGATCCCAGCCTCCTTGAGGCCTGAAAGGAACTACTTTACCTGTGGGACTAATTTACCATCCGGGCGCGGTCGGGGAAGGATACATACCTGATTGGAGGAAGGATACATACCTGGAACTTCTTCCAAGGCTATTTAAACCCCACCCGAACAGCCACACGTGCTTCGCGTTGTTCTGCATCTAGCAGCTGGACGCTCACCGTGTCTGCTCCTGCATCCTGACTTCTGCCACGCCTGCCAGCATCCTGGATCACCTGCAAAGGAAGAGAAGAAGAGAACAGAAGAAAGAAAAGTCCTTACCTGCTAAATCCACATCTCGGAGACATCTCGCCGACAATCCTGAAAAGGAAGACTTTTATTTAAAAGCTCATTGCGTCGATTGCTGCAGCGCCGCATTCCACTCACCTTTACAGGGCGCCTCCATGTTCAGCAGCGATCATCCGGATTCGCAGTCACGCCCCATCGCCTAGGGAGAAAAAGACAAGAACAAAAGGTGAGAGAGAGAAGGGAATAAGGAAAGCTAAATCTCCATGTTAAGACTTACCTGTTGATTCATTCCCTCTTCATTTCGGGTCTGCGCCGCATCCTGGCATTTCCGGACCCCGGCCCCTAAGGGGAAAAAGAGACATCAGCGTTAATGAGCGAATGAAAAGACATTATCAAAAAACGCTCATTAAAGACTTACCTGATTTCTACAAGGATTTCACCTCTCATCTCGGGTCGGTGCCTGTTACCCGGCATTCCGTACCCCGCCCCTATGGGGAAAAAGACATTAGCATTAGTACATTTATGCATGGACACAAGGGGAACCTCTTATCAAAAAAACTTCCCTGGAAGCCAAGCAAGTTTGGTTCTCACCAATCCGAAAATCCAGTGAAGGAACAAGTTACTTAACTGTAACTGTTGTTCTCCAGCATGGGTCTGGCATGGATTCACATGCTCATGAATATTCCCCGTCGTCAGGCTGGGAATCCTCGGTAAAGAAAAAACCAGTATCAGTTTCGTTTCTGATCTGTCTTTCGTAGTAATAACCAATCACTGGTCTCTGCGTCATACTGACCACAGCCAATGACTGCCCTCTACCTAAGCACCGCCTCTGGCAGCCATCTTCAGATTTGGAAGCACGTGAAGTGGCAGTATGACCAAGTGAAGAGCCGCAGAGGGGGAGGCGGGAGGGTTCGCATGTGAATCCATGCCAGACCCATGCTGGAGAACAACAGTTACAGGTAAGTAACTTGTTCCTTCTCCAGCATGGGGTCTGGCATGGATTCACATGCTCATGAATAAAGAATACATAGCAGTACACACATGCACAACCACGGGAGGTGGCAAAGGCTCAACATTAAGCATTGCATCAAACTCAACATCAAGCATCTTACCTCCCCACCAGGCTCACCTCAGGCGAACATGTTGCGCAGCACTGCTTGGCCGACCCTGGACTCCTCCCTGGAATCCCGATCGACGCAGTAGAACTTCGTGAAGGTGTGCGTCGACCTCCACGTAGCAGCCCTGCATATGTCCAGCAGGGGCACACCAGAAAGGAACGCCGTGGTAGCTGCGATCGCTCTGGTGGAATAGGCTCTCGGACGGCCAGGCAGCGGTCGGTTTGCCAACCGATGACAGTACATGATACAGCCGGAGAGCCATCTGGAAATGGATGCCTTCGAGAGAGCCTTCCCTGATTGACAGGTCCAAAGTTCACAAAGAGTTGTGACGTCTTCCGAAAACACTTCGTGCGGTCCACGTAGCACTTCAGCGCTCTAGCCACATCCAGCGAGTGCAAAGTTCTCTCAGCCGGCGACGAAGGCGACGGGAAGAATACAGGCAACACCAAGGGTTCGTTGAGGTGGAAGTCCGACGGTACCTTGGGCATGAAGGAGGGGTGCGTCCTGAGCACTACCCTTGTGTCGTGAAAAGTCAAGTACGGGGCCTTGCAGGAAAGGGCCTGGATCTCTCCCACCCATCGTGCGGAGGTGATGGCCACAAGAAACGCTGTTTTCCACGACAGAAACTTCAACGGGGCCGAGTGCAGAGGCTCGAACGGAGGTCCCATGAGCTTGGTCAGCACCACGTTGAGCTCCCACGCCGGGGCCAGAGCCTTCACCGGCGGGAACTATCTGAACAGTCCCTTCATGAACTCTTTCACCAGACGATGAGACCACAAGGACGTCCGCCCCGTGGTTCTGGTGTATCGGGAGATCGCAGCAAGATGAATCTTGATGGACGCGTGTGCCAGTCCAGCTTTTGCCAGCGTCAGCAGGTACGGCAGTACTTGGGGAGCCGTAATCCGTAGAGGGTTAATCTTCTGTGCGTGGCACCAGACAGAGAACCTCTTCCATTTGTGTCCGTAGCATTTAAGAGTCGAGGACGCCCTGGCCTTTGCAAGAACCTCTCTGCAGTCGGCCGCTATGTCGTATCCTCCAAACTCTAGCGCTGCAGGAGCCAGGCCTGCAAGTTCAGCGATTTCGGGTCGTGGTGGAGGATGGCGCCTCCTTCCCTGGAGAGCAGATCCGCGTCCACCGGCAGTTTGATTGGCGGGGACGCTGACAAGTCCAGAAGGTCCGGGAACCATATCTGCCTCGGCCACGCAGGTGCGACGAGGATCATCCTGCACCGTGACCTCTTGAGCTGGTTGACGAGCCGGATTAGCAGTGGCAAAGGAGGGAATGCATAGAGGAACAGGCCCTCCCAGGGGAACGAGAAAGCATCGCCCATGCTCCTCGCCTGGGGAAACCTGCTGGCGAACCTCCGGCACTTGGAGTTCGTCGCCGTCGCAAACAGGTCGATCTGGGGTGTGCCCCACCGTCGGAAGAGGCGATCCACTAGATCCTGCCGTAGTTCCCACTCGTGGCACGAGCGCAGCTCCCTGCTGAGTGAGTCGGCGATGGTGTTTTTTATCCCTGCCAGATGAAACGGCACCAGAAGCATCCCTTGGGCGACTGCCCAATGCCACAGGTCCTGCGCCTCCTTGGACAGTGCTGGGGACCTGGTTCCGCCCTGTTTCCTGATGTAAAACATGGTGGTGGTGTTGTCGGTGAAGATCCCCACCACCTTGCCCTTGAGGGACGGAAGGAAGGACCTGAGGGCCCAAAACACTGCACGGAGCTCCAGGACGTTGATATGTAAGGATTTCTCCGTCGGGAGCCAAAGGCCTCTTGCGTGCAGATTTTCGGTGTGCGCTCCCCACCCTTCCAGGGAGGCATCCGTGGTCACTGTCTCCTGGTGGGCTGGGGTCTGGAAGTCCATGCCCGCCGTCAGATGCGCGCGGGTGCCCCACCACCGGATCGCTCGTCGAAAACTCTCGTCGAGTGTGATTCTTTCCTCAAAGCTGCCCGTCGTTTGGATCCAGCGCGCGTCCAGGAACTCCTGCAACGGGCGCATCCGGAGCCTGCACATGGGAATGAGGTAGATGCAGGAAGACATCATTCCGAGGAGGGACTTGATGGACCTCACCTTGGCTGCGTCGGCCACCAACATCCGCTGCACCTTGCCCAGGATGGTCCTGGTCCTCTCCTCCGACGGAGAGGCCAGAAGGGACACTGTGTTGAGCCTCGCTCCTAGAAACAGAGCGTCTTGCGCGGGTACCAGGTGGGATTTGGCGTAGTTCACGGAGAATCCCAGGTCCGTGAGAAGTTGGACGGTCCTTGCCGTGTGAACCACGGCGAGCTCCCTTGTCTTGGCTCGGATGAGCCAGTCGTTCAGGTAGGGGTAGACGTGGATCCCTTCGCGGCGCAGCTGTGCCGCCACCGGTGCGAGGCACTTGGTGAACACCCTGGGTGCCGACCGTAGTCCGAAGGGGAGGGCTTTGAACTGGTAATGACGCCCTTGGCCCACAAACCTGAGGAATTTTCGGTGCCCCTTCAGGATGGGAATATGGAAGTAGGCATCCTCCAAATCCAACGACGACAGGAAGTCTCCTTCCTCCAGCTGACCCAGGACGTGCTGGAGGGTGACCATCCGGAACTTTTGCGCCTTGATGAACTTGTTCAGACGTCGCAGGTCCAGGATGGGGCGCCATCCCCCCGTCTTCTTCACGAGGAAGTATCTCGAGTAAACTCTGGAGCCCCGAAGCCTCTTTGGGACGAGTTCGATGGCGCCCTTCCTGAGCATCTCCTTTACCTCCAGGAGAAGTTGAGGGACGTGAAGTTCTTTTCTGGCCACGGGGGGGACGCGCGGACACTTTCTTTGAAACTCGAGCACGTGGCCCCGGGCCAAGGCGTCCAGCACCCAACGGTCGGTGGAGATGGACTCCCACATGCTGACGAAGCTCGCCAGCCGGCCTCCCACCGGGGTGCTTCGGTGGGGGCCCGACCCCACGGCCGGTTCAATCCTGCTTCGACGAGGCTTTGCCGCCTTGTCCTTGGCGACAACGGCGGGGTCCGCCAGACTTGCCTCGTCCTCTGTAGGCCTCCTGAGACGACAAGCGTGCCGCTTGACGGTAGGAGGAGAAACCGCAGCCGGAACCTTTGGAGGCGCCCTTGCCTCCGCTGCTCCGAAAGGGCGTCCGTCGTTGTTGCAGAACTCCAAGGGCCCGGGCCGTCTCGGTGTCCGCTTTACTGGCCTGAAGGGAATCGTCCACTCTTTTCCCAAACAGGTTGTTCCCATCGAAGGGCATGTCCACGACTCTGGTCTGAACGTCTTGACGGAAGTCCGTAGCCTTGAGCCATCCACGCCGCCTAAGGCTGTCATGGTCTCTGCTTCCAAAAGGTCAGGGTTTTCCCAACTCCCTTGGAAGCAGATCCATAACCCAGGTTCCGAGTGCCAACCAGTCCCAATTGGGACCTTTTGGACCCAGTCCTGGCGCCAGTAGCACCAGGCTCATAAATATGCCCAGTCCCAGCGCTGGAAGCACCGGGCTCATAATGCTTGGGTGGACTTACCTGCAGCAGACCATGCTGCTTACTTGCCTGCCAGTTGAGTCTCTGATCCTCTTCTGTTTGGAACTACTTTTCCTGTTGGGTGGGGCTGGAGCCACTCCCTAGATTCAGAACACTGTACTCTTCTGGAAGGCAGGAACTCTTTTCTTACTTAGGCGTGGCTGTGGAAGGAGACACCTAAGCACTACAGGAGGCTATTTAAACCACACCCGGTGGATGAATCTTGCTTTGCGTTATTCTGCACCCTCTGCAGCAGAACGCTCATCGTGTCTTCTGCATCCGGTCCTGGGCCTAAGGAAAAAGGCTTACCATCCTGAATCCAGTCTTCAGCAACTCCTATAAAGACAAGAAAGAACAGGTTAGCATTCCGGCATCTGAAAGGCAAAGGCTTACCTACTCTTCGTGCGCTCCGGAGGTCTTCACACTGCATTCCGGCATCTGAAAGACAAAAGCTTACCAACTCTTCGCACGCTCCGGAGGCCGTCGGCGCTGCATCCCGCATCTGAAAGACAAAACAAGGTGCGTTTAAAGACATTGGGGAACTTTAATACTCACGTGCCATTACTCCTTTCCACATCTAACCCAGTGGGTATCCCGGCACCCTGCAGCCGCTCCGAACTTGTACCTGCAAAATAAAAGACAGTTAGTGTGCACCGTGAAGCTGGCAACAGGCGCTTCTATTCATCACACGGGCTCCATCTTCAACTCACTTCAGCCCGTCATCCGCCATCGCCGGAACCCTGCAAAACAAGAGACATCATTATTAAAGACTTTAAAGACATTTGAGTTACTCGAAACTTACCGTTCGTGCAGTAAACGACGGACAGCAGTCCTCTGAAGTCAAGAGGCCTGCGCTACCTATCCAGTGAAGAAACTGGTTACAGCACCCTGCCCCGAGGCAGATGGAGAGCTCGGCATTCACTTACCTAAGGTGAGAGCGTTAACCTGTGGGGGTCTACAGGAGAGGAGAAGAGGAGATAGGGACACCCCAATAACCCCAGTTCATTAACCCCGTATTTTCTATCTGCAGACATCTTCTCTGCACGTCAGGCATACAGGGCACAGAGGTCCAGCCCAAAGAGCCAACCGGGTGCTGCACATCACCTTTGAAGATACGGTAGTCGCCCAGTCAAGACCGGTGCCTCTGCGAGAATCAGGTGAGCGTTACAAAGGCAAACGCCGTTGCCCAACTGGCGGAATCCAGTGTCGGCGATGTCCGTCGCAACGGTAATTGCGTGGTCCGAAGCCACCTCACCTTCCTGCAGGATCTCCAGGGCCTCTGCCCTCTTGTCGTCCGGCAAGAAGTCCAGCAGGGGAGCCAGTTTGTACCAGAGCTCCCTGTTGTATCAGGCCACGATAGCCGAGGCGTTGGCAGCTTTAATCGTCGTCGCTGCAGACGAGATGACCCTGCGTCCCATAGCGTCCAATTTCTTTCCCTCGCCGTCCGGTGGGGAAGTCGATGTGGAGGCCGCACCCCCCCCCGCTTTCTTCCTGGCCGCCGCGGAGACGACGGAGTCCGGGGTAGGCTGCGCCCAGAGGCACAGGGGGGCCGTGTCCGGGACCCGGTACTTTTTCTCGTACCGGTCTCTTCTAGCTGGCGTCGTGGAAGGGTTCTTGAGGTGAGGCCCTCATCCCAAATGTCGTCCAATAGAGGCACTGCGAGGACCGACCGTCTTCCTCTTGGCCTCGCGCCGCTGATAAAGGAAACCTTCCTTCTTCTTCTCCTCAGGGCAGAGTTGGAAAAGCTCGGATGCCCTGGCGATCATGGAGTGGAACGATCCAATCTCGTCGGGCGGAGAAGCCCTGGTGGGAGGCGACGACGGTACATCCTCGTCGTATACCTCGTCGTCCGTACCCATCGCTGCCGTGTCAGTCCCCGTATCATCCCCTCGGGTGGACGGGGAGGAGGGCTGGAAGGGGCGCGACGGCTGAAAAGGAGGAGGAGGGTGGATCCTTCTTTTCTTGGTAGGGGGAACCCCAGAAGGTCCCGGTTCTGGGTCCCCCGACGGGAGAGGTTCCGTCGGCAACGGTAGTCTCGTCCTTATCTCTGAGCATAAGGACTGTATAGCCAACAAAATGGCCGCCGAGCTATCTCGCGGCGCTGGCAGAGGGGAATCCGACGGGCGATCAGGGGCCCCGTCGGTACCCTCGACGATGTCGTCGTCACCTGCGTCGGGATCCATCCCGACGGGCCGGTCTTCTTCCACGCCGAGGCCGTGGCTTAAGACCTCGACCAGCTCCTCCTCCGAGGTTGAGGCCGAATCTACGACGACGCCCTGCCCCCCCTTTTTCTTCCCCACGGGGGTCCTATCGATGGGCACAAAAGAGGACTCCCTCCGAGGTGGCAGGGAGACTCTGAGCCCCGAGGTCGCCACCACTGGTGTAGCCTCCACAGGCTGAGCCAGGGCCGCAGCGACAGCTTCGATAGAGGGCTTGGCCGGATGGATTAAGGCCTTCACCACCTTAGGTGCGCTCACCGCCTTATCAATGAGGGGGGGGACACTGCCTCGCTCCCCCTCCGCCTTCAAGCTCGACCGGGGCCTTTCCAGGAGCCTCGCCGGGTGCTCGGCCTTCCTCTTACCCGACCCAGAGCGTTGGCTCGTGGTTGATGGTGCCGGGGAGGGTGCGCCCAGCCTGGCGCCCGTAGAGCCCGACCGTTCGGCGCTCCCGGTGCCAGCGGACTCGCGGTGCTTGGTCTCATGTTGGACCCCCGTCGCCGGGGCGTCCTCAAAGGTCTTAGAAGACCGCTCGGATTTCTTCCTCTTCTTCTCGCCGGACGGGCTCTTCCCTTCCAGCCAGTTGGCGAGACGTTGATGGCGGTCCTTCATGGTCCGCTCCGACATGTTGCCGCAAAACGCACAGTCCTTCTCCACGTGCGTCTTGTCCTCATGTAAGCAGTAGAGACAAAAGGAGTGTTCGTCCTCCTTAAAGACGTTCTGGAGCTGGCATCCAGGGCAGATCCTGAACAGCTTTCCGGGCGTCGAGCTTCCCTTCTCCTGGGCCATGTCCGGGCCTGAGAAACTTCTGGAGTCCTCCAAAAGCGTAGCTCGACGAAATCTTCACCCTTGAGGGGCGCAGACGAATCCGACACGGGTCCCCGTTGATCGGATGGAGAGTCGGTGGAGCTTGAGGCTCTTTTGACCGAAAAAACAAAGTTTTTGAGAAAAAACGTGAAAAAATAGCACTAACGCTCGAGAGCAATAGCACGAGGATCCCAACACATGAACGTGCGGTAAAAATCTGAAGATGGCTGCCAGAGGCGGTGCTTAGGTAGAGGGCAGTCATTGGCTGTGGTCAGTATGACGCAGAGACCAGTGATTGGTTATTACTACGAAAGACAGATCAGAAACGAAACTGATACTGTTTTTTTCTTTACCGAGGATTCCCAGCCTGACGACGGGGAATATTAATGAGCATGTGAATCCATGCCAGACCCCATGCTGGAGAAGTAACTGGATACCAACGCTCCCCTGCATCAGAAGCAGGATGGAGAGCTCGTCCTTCCAGGCCCTAAGGTGAGACGCTACGAGGAATCACAGAAGGGTTTCGAGGAGGGTGAGAGGGGAAAGTGGGAGGCCGATTGCATTACCCCGCAGACAGTTAATCCCCTATTTTCGCCTACAGAAGGATACTTCTGCGAGCCAGACAAGCCAGATTTGGGGGCCCGGTCCAGTCCGTCTTCTGAACGCTGCGCATCACCTTAGAAGAGGTCACAGCAGCGCGAACCAGGCCAGCGTCTCCGTGGGAGTCAGGTGAGCGTTACAGGGTTCCTTAGATTCTATAAACGTCTTTATAAGGTCACGGGGGAGGAGATGGGTCAGGAGATTCAGGAAACATTGGAAGACATAGGATTGGCCAAATTAAACGATGAGGAATGGGAGGACCTGGATACCCCAATTACATTAGAAGAATTAGAGACAGTGATTCAGCACCTACCCACGTGTAAGGCTCCGGGGGTCAGACGACTCCCAAGTGAATTTTACAAGACATACAAGCAGGAGGTACTCCCCCCCGCTCTGTTACGCTCACCTGGTATCCACAGGGACGCCACCCAGACCCGGTTGGATGATTTGCACTCTCGAACCCTCTCCCGTTCCCTTGGTAATGCCTCTGGTTAAAGATGGGTCTGCAATATAGGAGAACTGGATTCAATACCAGATTGTCTTTTTGTTTTCCCACCTCCCTTGGCCTCAACTCCTTCCTCCCCCTTGGGCCTTCTCCTCACCTTAATATTGTAAAAGGTGGATTCTCTGTCCTGCTCCTCGTGGCAGGGGCGCGTAGCTGTGGGGGCGAGCAGCGACCAAGTTCCTTCACAGGTGAAAGCCCCCCTCTGAGAATCCAGGCCAGCACCGACTCCGTAGGTTTGCTGCTTTACAGTCTTTATATGCAGTTCTTATGTTCCTCTTAGCTCGAATAATAATGTCTTGCTTCTTTGCTTTTAGGTATGGAAAGGTATTTTGGTGTTGTCATGCAGTTTGAAGAGGAGCATGGGCCGGTAGGCGAAAGCGTGGTGTGCGCGATGCTGTCCGCTGAGTAATGCGCAATGCGCGGAGCTGTTTCGCCTTTTATATTGATAACCTATGTCTTTTCTCTCCTTGCAGGTTGCGATGTTCCTCGCCGAGTGCCGTAATGTTCCAGCAATGATACTGACCAGGAGATGACTACCCAGGTAAGAATTGTGTGGCTTTCTTCATTCCGGAGGACACGTGAGTAAACTTACTAATGCTGTCTTCCTTTCTCCTCTTTCCAGGTTATGGTATTCCAGGATGCATGCGGTGCCGGATGATGGAGTTTGTACCTTCAGGTGAGTGGAACTGAAGTCAGCGATGGATTGAAGACAGGATACTGTTCCAGGTATGTTTCGTAATGTTCTTTCCCTCTCTGTAGGTCCTTGGTTTCAGGTAAGATGGCATCAAAGAACTGGACACGGTGAGCGTTACGCTGCCCACAGCAGAATAACGCAAAGCATGTTGTGCTGTTTGGGTGTGGTTTAAATAGTCTCAGGTAAAGTAGTCCAGGTAAAATAGTCCCAGGCCTGCCACACCCAAAGTAGTCCAGGTAAAGTAGTCCCAGGCCGGCCACACCCAAAAGACTAGACCGCATAGCTCGGTTCCTTGTAACTGAGCTATGTGTGTGCCCCCATGTTGGCTGAGAACCCCCCCTCACCCCAAGTTAAATAGTCCCATTCTAATGTTGGTCTTCATGATGGATGTGAGCCTGGCGCCAAAGGCGCCTGGACTGACTCCAAGAGAGTCTTAGATGAGGTTTTAAGTCCATTGACCTGGCCCTAACTGGAAGGCTTACTTGCCAGTGAGGGCCAGGGGCAAGGGTCATGACACGCTGTTTGCCATGCTAAATGAGGCGCTTGAACGAGGGAGGCTGCCTGAGTCCCTGAGGGAGGCAGTGGTCATTCCGCTCCTAAAACCGGGCAAGCCAAGCACAGATTGTGGGTCATATAGACCCCTATCAATGCTCAACCAAGATAGCAAAATCCTCACAGCTACGCTGGCAAACAGGCTGAAACGAGTTATTGGCAAACTGATACACCCGATAAAACAGGCTACATTCCAGGCAGGAATATAACCGACAATCATAGGAGACTCCACCACATTATTGAACAGACAGAGAAGGACCCCAGCGAAATGGTAATAGTCTCGCTGGATGCCATTAAGACCTTCGATTCTGTGAGGTGGCCGTGGTTGCTAGCGGTTCTGAAAGATTATGGGATGGGGCCAGGGTACCTGAGGTGGATCAAAATGGTATATAGCTCCCCGATCGCCAGGGTTAAAACTGGAGCAATAATCTCAGACAAAGGGCGAGATTAGGGGCACTAGACAGGGCTGCCCTGGTCGCCCATGCTGCACATCCTCGCTCTGGAACCACTGGCAATCTGCCTCAGACAACAGTATGGGGAGATAGGGATCCTTACGAAGGGAGGATTGCACCTCATATCATTGTATGCCAATGACATGCTGCTATACTTGCGCTTCCCTGAAGAAAACCTACAATATGTCCTGGAGGTGATGGAACGCTATGACACCCTCTCGGGCATAGCGGTAAACCCCAAGAAATCAAGCACGTTCCCTTTGGGGAGATACAGGTGGACCCAGCATAGGAACCTACCTGTCTTGCCGATACCCTGGCAGATCAGGACATTCCGATGCTTGGGAATCGACATATATCACATGGCTGAGGAGGAACACAAATAAAACACGGAAAGGGCAGTGGAAGGCATTAAGATTAGCATGGGGTTTTGGTCCAAACTACCCCTGGCCATGGTGGGTAGGGCGGCTTTGATCAAGATGGTGGTCCTGCCGAGATCGCTACACTTTTTTACAAATATCCCGTACATGCTCCCCAAACGCTTTTTTGTGAAACTCCACAGCTTATGCAGTGGCTTCATATGGCAAAACTCCAGGAACAGGGTGGTCCTTTGGAAGCTGCAACAGGGGGGGTTATAAACCTACCGAACTGCGAGATATACTACCTGCTGGGACAGCTTCAGTATGTGGCCAGATGGTTCATCGAAGAAGTGACGGCTGAAGCCAGGCTGTTGCATAAGGACACAGCTCCTTTTATTTTTTCCAGGAGCGGTGGTGTGGTTGCCTAAATCAAAGTTGCAAGGAAGGGCGAGACTGCTGGAACTGGGCTAGAAAATATGGAGCAAAGCATGGCAAATATTGGGAAATCCGACCCCATGCTCCCTGCAGGTGCCGCTAGTGGCGCTATGTGGGGCGGGCTAGCAAATGATAAAAGGGATCCATAGATACTGGGAACCGATGGGCTTTGCGAACCTCGGAGATGTATGGCAAAAGGGGGAGGTACTAGATTTCCAGAGATTAATGGAGGACACCGGGGTGCACAAGGGTCAATATATTACCCATACAAGAATTATCAAACAGGTGTGAGAAAGGTGGCCTGAGGCAGTGCTAGCAGAGCAACCCGATACGGTCATTGAGACGATGTACGATATCTAAGAGGGCGGGCACGAAATATCCCGCATATATAAACTATTGATGATTGGGGTGGGCAAGGAGGTGCTCCAACTGAGGCGGGACTGGGAGGAGGAGGTGGGAGAACCTATGCTGGATGGACAATGGGATAAGGCTCAAAGGTACCACAAAAAGGTGTCCCGAAATGCCAGGCTACAGCAGATCCAGTTATATGTTACTCATAGGGCATACATGACCCCTAGCAAAATTGCCAGGTTTGGAAGTTCAGTGATACAGAAATGCCCAAGGTGCGGGGAGGTGGAAGCAGGGATGATACACATGTTTTGGGCTTGTCCGGAGGTGGGTAGATTCTGGACAGATGTCAAGCTACGCCTGGCCGAAAAGGGGATCACACTGGAGGTGGAGTCAGTTTGGGCATGCATGCTGGGGGGTTTTGCCAGACCACGCAACCTGAAGCACATTAGTAAGATGAAAGACCTGGCCTACATCCTGGCCAAATGGAGAATCGAAATGGGCTGGAAGGCAGCCCAACGACCTAGAATAGAGACGTGGTGGGCTGACCACCTAAAGTGGGAAGATGCAGAAACGGCAGCCTGGTATGAAGCAATCAGTAGGGGAGGGGAGGTAGAAGCGGGACCCCTGGTAGCGTGGAGTCAACTGGTGGCCACGATGGTGGGACCCTCCCAGGCCGAACTTAGTGAAGACGATATGAGGGGGATTAATGAGGAAGACAAGCCCGGAGACACGCAAGATGGTGGCATGGAAGCAGGGGCTCGAGTTAAGGGGGCGGGAGGGGGGAGGACTGTGATGCACAACATGTGAATATATCGATGTGATGCAAATGTCCTCAATGTTTGTAATGTTTGGAGTGTTGTTAATAAAAATTGTTTAAAAAAATAACAGTTAGCATTCTTAATCAACACATTGTTATCTACCTTCTAATTTTCAAGCTTTTAAAAAAAATATATGTTTCAATGCACTTCCACAGTTGATATAAACTTATATGGACTGTCTGCAAGTCAGTGTTCAGGCAGTATGCCAAAAAGGCATTGCTTTTAATATAATCGTAGCTGTGTACCAAATGTCCTAAATTTGTCTATTCAAGAAACCTTGTGTGTAAGTGTTTATTTGAATAGATGTCACTGTGAATCTCTGTAACTCCCCTACAGCTCACATTGAGCCCTCTTGAGATAAGCCTGGCTGCTCAACACGCTACCAAAAATAATGTAGTACAAGCTTATACCAAATGTTGGGTTTCCTATACCTGTAGTCAGAGTTGTTGTAGTGCACCCGAAGGGTACTGCATACAAACTTTGCCTAACACGCAGGTCATCTCCAAGTTCCTCTGGAGACCTCAGAGGTAACTAAGGGTCCTCTGAGTTGAGACACCCAGATTTGGTTCCATGATAAAGGAGAGCATCAAGGAGATCTTAACATATGCACTTATTGCATTGGCACCGTACAGAGTCAAGAGACATTCAGCAGTTCAACTTCACTCATCCTGCAGGCTTGTCCTTTGCTGGAGAAAAGCACAGTGGGTTTCAGAAGTTGCAGCAGAGCCCAGAGGATGTCCACGAAGAGTTTCAGCTGTCTGGCTAGTTGGAAGTCCTTGCAACGATTAATAGCTGGTTCCAGGCCTTGCAGAGGAATGCAAAGATGCACATTCCCAAGACCGAAAACCGGTGATTACCTCAAGCAGGGCAGGTGACTAGTTGGTCCCACCAGTCTTAGGGCAAGAGACAACTCTCAAAGATCTTCCCTGTTGATATGAAAGTCAAGATTAGTGACAGTATTATTGGCTAACCCAATGCTGGTTTCGGAAGCAGTTCTCTGGCGCCCCTCAGTCATCGCCATCAGGTCTGGTCAACTTGGTTTCTGGGTCCAGCGCGTCTCCTTTACAGAAAATTGGCTGGGGCGACCCCAGTACTCCAAAAGGAGCAGTTTGCAACATTCAAATTTGTAGGTGGCTGTCCAGTCCAATAGTGGACATCCAGCCTCCCACAATGTACTGAATAGCATCCAGGCCCCTGGTGGAATGCAGATTGAGGGCACATAGATCCCTCCTCACTTCCTGGAAGCACACACACAAAGGAGAGCCATCGCTGTCTTCTTGCAAAAAGCCTTGCAGGGGGCTGGGGGGGGTCCTCCCATAACTGCAAGTGTGGTCGGGCCAACAAAAGGGTAATTGTGAACAGTCGTTAAAACATGAATAGGTGGCATGAATATGGTCCCCTCTATTTAACTGCCATTATGAATCCAAAAAATAGATTAAAAAAAAACTGCCACCAGCCTGTTAAGAGAATGCTTAGAAAGTAGCAAAAATGCTACTTAGAACAAAGAGAAGGGGATACAAAGTGTCCCCACAGCACTCCATGGAAGATGGCTTGTGCTGCAAACAGTAAAATACAAAAGTCATAAAAAAGAGAACCCTCCTGCATTAGTGGGTCTAGGGCAGAGGTCTTCAAACTCGGGGGCGGAGGAGGGGGTGCAGCCTGTTTCCCAGGGGGTGTGCGGGACCCCAGTCTGAAACGACCAAAAGAAATATATATATATATATATAAGGGATACATTACTTTTGGGCTCCTGGAAGAAAGCCGGTAGCTCAATAGACTGGTTTACATGAAATTTGGAGATGAATTTAGGTGAGAACCTAGGGTGAGTACGTAAAACCAGATTGTCCTTATGTATAGTTAAGAAAGGTTCTTGCACTGACAATGCTTGGATTTCACTCACCCTTCTTATGGAAGTGATAGCTACTAAGAAGGCAGTTTTATAAGTCAGGTTTTTGAGACTAGACTTGTGCTCGAATGGGGGTCTCATGAGTTTAACGAGTGCTACATTGGGGTCCCAACCTGGCGGTGGGTTAGAAATTGGAGGGTGGAGTCTCTTTACCCCTTCCATAAATGCTTTGATGACTGGTACCTTCCACCATGAGACCTTATTATGGGAAGTGGTGTAGGCTGACAAGGCTGCCAGGTGGACCTTTAGGGAGTTGAACACTAACCCTACATCTAGCAAGTGGAGCATATAGGTTAGAATGTTAGATGGAGTACAATCTATGGGGATGATCTGCCTAGTCTGGCACCGAATTACGAATTGTAAAAATAACAGTGCCTAGTGTTTGGCTTTCTTGATTCTTTCAAGATATCCATGCATCTTTGAGGTTGATTGAGATGCCTGAACTGTATGACTTCAGGAGCCATGCTGCCAAGTTCATTAAGTGTGTTTGCGGGTGCACTGTTAGTCCCATGTGCTGGGTGAGTAGGTTGTACTGGCACAGGAGTTTGTTGGGATCGCACATCGCCAGTTTGCACAGATGTGGATACCACGGTTGTCTTGCCCACATAGGAGCAACTAGGATAAGCATCATCAGTTCCTTGTGTAACTTGTTCACCACCATCCTCATGAGAGGAGTTGGTGGAAAAGCGTAAGCAAATTTCCCTGACCAGTTCATCCATAGGGCGTTGCCCTTAGAGCCTGGCTGGGGGAAACTGGACACGAAGTCTGGGCACTGACGATTTTCGCTTGTGGCAAGTAAGTCTATAATTGGGAAACCCCATTGACAGAAGAGGTGTTCTACGACTTCTTCGTGTAGACGCCACTCGTGTTCCTCTGGTAAGGGATCTCTGCTCAATGAGTCTGCTAGAGCGTTGAGTTCCCCTGGAACATGTTGTGATGACAGGAAAAATGTTCATTTGAGTGCCCATTTACAGATTTTCTGTGCAAGTCTGGATAGATTTGGAGAATGCGTACCCCCCTGTTTGGTGATATAAAATATTGCTGTAGTGCTGTCTGTTAGGATCTGCACCGACAGGTTTGTTAAATGGGGTTTGAATGCCTGAAGGGCTTTGAATACTGCCAGAAGTTTGAGCACATTGATGTGGTTCTGAGCTGCAGTGTGAGACCACAGACCCTGAGCTGTGTGGTGAAGGTAGTGAGCCCCCCCATCCTGCCAGTGAGGCGTCCGTTGTGACCACTACCTTTATCTGTGGTTCGTAGAAGGGTTTCCCTCTCGTTAGGTTTTCTCTCGTCTACCAGCAAAGATTTTGTACAAGTGTTGGCGAAACAACCACTAGATCGTCCCACTGACCGCTTACCTGAGACCACTTGTTCGCCAACCACTCCTGTATGGGATGCATGCGAAGCGCGCGTGAGGACCCAGGTAAATGCAAGATGCCATCATGCCTATTAAACGCATTGCTTTGCGCACCCTTATCTGGCGGCCGGCCTGATAATGTGGTATTTGCAGTAACACATTTTTTTCTCTTTCCTCCGAAGAAAAGACCAATCCTTCCTCTGTGTTTAAGACAACTCCTAGGAACTGTTTGAAGTGCTTGGCGCTAGGCTTGATTTTTTATCGTTGATGGAGAAGCCCAATTGAAAGAAGAGGTTGCCTGTTCTTTGGATGTTTTGTTTGCAAATCAGAGGTGATTCCCCTGTTATGAGCCAGTCGTCCAGGTAAGGGTACACTGGGATTGCTCCCTTGCGCAGGGACGCTGCCACTACCGCCAGTACCTTTGTGAATATCCTTGGAGCCGAGGCTATTCCAAAGGGCAGCACTTCAAATTGGTAGTGCTTGTTCGCTATCTTGAAACGCAAGAATCTTCTGTGCGCTGGGAACATTGACATATGAAAATAGGCATCTTTCATATCCATAATCCTCTTGTAGCGTAGTCATGCAGAACTAATTGTGGCTTGACATACTTGTTTGCAGGGGGTAAATCTAATGCAGGGCGCATCGTTAGATCTTTCTTTGGCACAAGGAAGTAAGTTGAATAGATACCCTTGTTTATCTGGTTGCCTGGGACCACTTCTATGGCGTCCTTTAATAGAAGCAGAGTTATTTCTTCTAGAAGGATCCGCTGATGTTCTTCTCAGTGGATTTTCTGTCATGGGGGGTGGTCGTAAGGACGTTGAAGTAGTTCTATGCAGTAGCCCCCTGCTACCGTGGACAGCACCCATCTGTCCGAGGTGATACTCTCCCATGCGTGGGTGAAGTTGGAAATGCGTCCTCCTACTGGAGATGCATGGGAGGGTACCTGGAGCAGAATGTCACTTGCTCTGAGGTGGGATGCCACCTCGATGTGGTCCTCTGCCCTGACCACCACGACCTCTGCGTTGTCCTCCGGGATAGCCTTGAAAGGCTTGTCCTTAATTATTCCCATAGAAACCCTGGTCTTGATTGTAACCAGATCCTCTTTGTGAATTTTGGCCCCGAAAACTGTGAAAATTACCGTTACCCCTTTGACCAGTAGGCTTGTTTGTGAGCTGACCTAAAGATTTTAGAGTGTCATACTTGTCCTTTGCTGTCTTAAGTGCGTCTTCCACGGCCTTACCGAACAGCATGTTAGGTTCCACTGGCATGTTTATTAGAGCGGCTTGTGTTTCTGGCCTAAAGCCTGACTGGTGAAGCCATGCATGCCTCTTTACAACAGTCCCCTCTGCAATGACTCTTGCGGCATTGTCTGCTGCATCGAAATTTGATTTGAGGAGACAGGTAGATATGGCCTTTCCGTCTGCTGCCACCAGAGCTAGTTGTGATTTGAGTGGCTCCAGGGTGGAAGAAAATAACGCAGAAATGTCCTCCCACTTATGGCAATTATAACTGGCCAAAAGGGTTGCGTTGTTGGCTATTCTAGTTTGATAGGCCGCTGAGGAAGCGACCTTTCTGCCCATGGCATATATCTTTTTGCTTTCCTTATCCGGTGGAGCCTCAGAGGAAGCAAGGGGTGTGCCAGCCCTTTTTCTAGTTGTGGTAACAACCAGCGAGTCTGGTCTCATTTGGCCTCTTATATATAAAGGGTCTGATGGTGTAGGTCTGAATAGTTTTTCCACACGCGGGTGAACGGCCAGTGTGAGATTGGGAGTTTCTAAGGAAGGCTGTATCCTGCGTTGGACTGATTTTAGAAGCGGGATAAACTAACCTACTGTCTTTTTATCTCCCAGTATTTGTTCAGCGAAGTCTCTATTCTCCTGTACCTCCTGTGTGTCAATCTGGAAGTGTTCCGTCGCTTTGGCTAAGACTTCTTTATCCTTGAGGAAGGGTTGATTATCTATAGGGGACCACTGGAGTGTCCAGATTAAGAGGGGAATCTATGGAGTACATGTTAGGCTTTTGGTCTGCCTCTGGGTCCTCGTCATCCCCATAATAATGTTCATCTTCTTCATTAAGTAGAGGGTCAGATGTTTCCACAAAGGAGAGATCTTCATGGTCTTCCTGTCCTACTTCAGGGTCATATAGATCTATAACCGTACTTTGTATGGGGACTTTAGAGCAAGACCTCTTAGAAGGGGGTTGAGTGGGTAAGGCAGAGGCTTGAGAGCCAGAAGGAGGTGGGAGTAGTAGAGTGGAAACTCTGAAAGTAATCTGGGGTTTTCTCATAAACATTGGCCATGAAGGTTATTCTTCACATTACCCTATCAATATCTTGGGAAGACCATTCCTTTGAACTTGGTATCACAATAAGTTGAGGGGAAATACCCAAGTCCTCATCAGTGGGAGGCATAATATTTGGTTTAGAGTCTCTAAGGTTTCTCTATGGCCTTGGATAATATTCTCTTTTGTGGTGTTTTCTCCCTAGGAGGGCTCTTGTACCTATGAGTGGTTTTAGAGGACTTGTTATGATCTTTTTCCCTACCCTGGGGCGCAGAGGAGTGTTTCACAGACTTCTTGGGGCCTGCCGCCTTATCCGACACAGTGTCGAATTTCAGGTGTGTGAGTCGAGACTTCGTCCGTGGACGATCGGCCTTCGGAAGGAGTTTTTCAAACACCCTTGCCGTCTTTCGACGGTTGAACCCTGTTGTGTGGCGATCTTGAGCGAGATTGCCCAGAGGACCGGGATTCGGTGGACGTTTCTCGGGCTGTCGAACGTTGTCGAGTATTCGACTCCTTTGTCGAATCTCGACTGGGGCTTATGTGCTTGGTGGTGTGTGCTTTTGTAGCGCTGCTGCTGCCGGGTGTAGCCCCCACAACATGGCCACCGGCCTTTCCTAGGAGTTTGGGGGTCTGCGCTTGAGTAGCTGAAGCTACTCCGTTGCCCTCGCCATCCGAAAGTACGGCTTTGCTGCCATTGCTAAAGGTTCCCTCTACCTCCATGGCCTCGAGTTGCCTGGCGTAGTGGGCCCAGCGTTTCGTGGAGTGGTCCTTTAATGTCTTAGGCTTGAAGAGCCTGCACGCTCGACAAGACATTTTGACGTGGTCTCTTGGGAGACACAAATTACAAACTAAGTGTCTGTCCACCCAGGGGAATTTTCGGTTGCACTTAGGGCGGAATTTAAATGGTGTATTTTCCATAATTATGGGTTATGGAAATGGCAGCTGGGCGAACAAAGTGTAGAAAGGGGAGAATATGCATTCTAAAATGTCCTACCCCCCTCTCTCCCTACTGTCTGGACTGAGGCCAGGGCAGCATTCTAAGGCCGAATGGTCCGTCGCGATGGTCTCCGACGGGTAGTTTTCTTTCTTCACCGGCGTGGTGTTTCGGCGGTTGATCAAAGGATAGAAAGAAATACTATTGGAATTATGAAAAGTTAATGGCTTATCGCCGAAAGGAAATCCGCTATTCGCGCCCGTCTAGCATGGTGGAAAAAACAATCTGAGGGACCTCGATGCGTGAGGGATCATGGGTATAGTGGACGTCACACTAGGGATAGTATTACTGGCATGCCCTGTTGACGTCCCTTTTCGAGTTTCGAAAACAACAGCTGTAATACTCTGCAGCTTCCACTAGATGTTGGCCTATGCACAGCATGTGATCTCAGCAGATTCCACAAGCCTCAGAAATATAATTTATAAATAAAAAGGGAGTATATCCCATCCTAACACGGCCCCCACCACACAGGCTCAGTGTGATGGGGGCCAGGCCTAGGGTCAGTGGGAGTGGATGATCGAGGAAATAGACACCCTGAAAGCACGCTCACTGTTCCTTTTCAGAGAGCGTGCTTCCAGGGTGTTTGAATCCAGTCGCAGTAATGAAACGAGACCAGGATTATATGCGTTAAGGAGGGGGCCCGGGGTTGTTTTTGTAGTGGGTGGGGGAAACCTGGGGTTGTTTTTGGAGAGGTTAGGGGCCTTGGGATGGTGTGGGGTATGTGGATCCCAGGGACAATGCAGGGAGTGGGGTAGGAGAAGCGCCCTGCGACTGTGCTGGGAGCAGGGTGGGGGGAGCAAAGGGACTGTGCTGGAAGCAGGGTATATCTCTGGAGCAGGTCTGCTGAGTTTGGCCCTCCACAACTGCCCTGGTACACCAAAACAGCCTCCGGTTCGTGGAGGCATTTGGCGTGAAGCAGCTTGGCCGAGCGCCCCACTCCCACTCGTAGCTCTTCAACGATGTCCGCGGTACGTAGCACAACAACACCGGCTGTGTGCCCGGGGTGGTGCAGCGGATTCTAAGTGGCGGCTGCAAGAGGTGATGCTGGATCCCAAGGACCAAGCCAGACAACCCATGAAAGGGAGCCAACCCTCGACCACTCTCTGTCTGCGCCTCCTGCATCGCCCGGTGAAACTGCAGGACCTCCTGGCACGCCTGGGTTTACAAGCGTCACTAGCTGCCGTCCATACCAGCTGTGAGTGTTCTGCTCCATGCGTTGCTGGCCAGACTGTCAGACTTCACCCACGCCCATCAGACCTTGCTGACCCGGGCGGCATCAAGCGCAGGTCGCACTTTTCGCACTGCGTGAGCCTGCGCCACCCACCAGACCGCTCCCTGAGCTCCACCTCTGTCAACACTATCCCGCCGCTGGTGCCTCCGGCTCCCCCATCTGCAAGCTGCGGCGAGATCCCATGGCCGGCCTTCACGAGTAGTTAACGTGAGAAGCCGCGGCCTGTGGTGTGAAAGCCCTATTGACAACCCCTCTACCCTAAGCCGACCAGCTAGTCAAGACCCACAAGGCATGCTGCTTCGCAGTGCTGCTGCAAGCCACCCACTGGATGTTACGGTGTGTGGAGAGTGGCGGTGAGGCACACTGCAAGTTTTGGGCCTTACCAAATACACTGCAGACCTGTACCTAACCCAGTGTTGCTGTGGGGTGAATAGCATGCCACTATTCCATCTTAGACTTTCATCTGAAGTGGGAGGACTGCAGTAACTTCCATTGCTCTGTGCAGTTTGCTTTTGGGGGCAACAGGCATATCCATAAAAGGGGTGTGACAAACTGCATTCCTATCAGATACGCCGGATGATTCAGGGGATCATTCCCTGTGGCAGAGATTGTGCAACACATTAAATATTAAGCAGGGTACCGTGCGCCCCACTCAGAACCAACTTTCATCAAATGGGTAAACCATGCATTGACACTTCAGCATACCACAGTGCACTATAATCACGAAAAGGATACGGTGCAAAGATATCACAGCAACCTCTCCCGTTGAATGCCCTGTGGGCCTGCCAGACAGATGCAGGTATATGTACCTGAATCCCAAGTTGTTACTCCGGGGCCACGAGTAGTATATCCTCCGGGCAGCCCAAGAGGCACCAACTTACTGAAACAGAGACACCTTTCGCGCACCCCGTTGTAACAACAACACAATGACAAAAGCAACCAGAAAAAAGAAAAGTTCAATAAACATGTTCCCGGAACCGGTGCCCAAGGCCGGGGGGGGGGGGGGTTTGGGGCCAAGGGAGCATCCGGCGGCGTGACTGAAGTGCATGAACCTAGCGAGCTACAATGGATGATGGACTATATGTGCAAGGGTTTCACTGCCTTACACTGGACGATATGAGCAGCACCATCAGCTTAATACAATCTTGTATGGACAAATCTGTTGCTCGCATGACGGAGGTGGAGTCTAGGGTGGGCACGACCGAAGACGAGGTCCAGGCCTTGAGAGTGGATGTTACCTCGCTTTCGAAGCAGGGGCTATCCATTGGCAGACAAAACAATGACCTAGAATCTAGATCCCGGCGCAATAATTTGCGAATAACAGGAGTTCTGGAAGATAATGTGACAGGATCTATAGAAGAATATGTGGAGCGCACCCTGCAGTCTCTACTTGGTGGCATGAAATGATCACCATACTTCGCTATTGAGCAGACTCATTGTACACTTGCACTTAAACCCAAGCCTGGCAGCCCACATCGCTCGATAGTAGCTCCTGTATTAAATTACCAGGACAGAGATACGCTGTTAAGGGCTGCAAGAGCCAAGGGAGAACTACTACTGGGCTCCAATAGGATCCACCTATACCTCAACTTCTTAGTATCGCTGCAACAGGAACGTAAGGCCTTCATGGCCACCAAGAGTAGGCTCCAAGACCATAATGTGAAATACGCCATGCTCTACCCGGCTAAAGTAAGAATAGAACACTGCAACAAGGTGTTCTTCTTCACAGTGCCTCAAGACGCAATGAGGTTCTTAGATGAACACTTTCCAGGTTGACCTTGAATCAGCCCTCTACTGCCAACCTAACCCTTGTTCATTGTCCCTAATTGAGGAATCAACTCCAGGGGCGGCACCCCACCGGGTGGCACTTGTCGGTTTGGCGATGTTCACGATACCCAACTACCCAGTGATTATACACTTGTAACTGAGTACCCGTAACCAACATTAAAATGCAATAATGTATTGCACTGTTGCCGGCTGTAAATCGGCCAACAGCCCCCCCATGCAAAGTTACGAATGTTATTGGGATGGGTGGTTTGGGCTTATTGTTCCTCTGATTGGGAGAGTGGTGGGGGAAGGGATTTCGGGGTTTTTAAAAAGTGCTTCACATTCATGTTTTGGTTGATAGCAATCAACAGTATTGTGCAGTGTGCCTGCCAAAATGTTTTAAACCTGTCACCAGGGAAATCAGAGTCTATATCACAGTCTGGCCTAATGGGGTTTGGGCCAGGGAACTTCATGAGCTGGAACGTACGATGACTGGGGAACCAAATAAAGATGCACAGGCTCCATCTATACATAGAACGACATAGGATACATATCCTGTTTCTGCAGCAAACTCACGCACTGGACATGGGCAGTGGGTGATTCGCTAAAAACTGGGGCACACAATGCCACTGCACCTCGCATTCATCCCAATGCAGGGGGGTTATGACCGTTATACACAAATTTATACAATACACCCATGTGAGGGCACACATTGACCCACTAGGGTGCTATGTGCTACTACGAGGCATATTAAGGGGCCAGGAGGTAGTCCTATTGAATGTGTAAACGTAGATGACCCTGATTTCTACACAGAACCTATAGGGTTACTATTACTCTACCCTTTAGTCCCCGTTATATGGGGAGGAGATTTCAATACCATAATGGGCATAGACCTCGATAGATCAGGCTCCAAGGCCCGACAGTTGACCAGGGCTGCCCTGGTATTGCAGAGGGGCCTGTGCGAAGTGGGAATGGTGGACGCCGGGACAATACTAAACTTCACACTGCATAAATACTCCTTCTACTCTACAGTACACTACTGTCACTCAGAATAGACGCCTGGTGGATATCTGACACTCTGACAAACCATCTTAAAGAAGCTGACATACTGCCGGTACGTTCTCTGACCACTCCCGAGTCACACTGAAATTGTCACTGGGAGTACCAACTGAAGTGAGTAGGTAATGGAGGTTCAAGCCACAATCACTATTAGATCCGGTCTTTGCGGTCAAAATGGGTAAGCGAGTTGATGAGTTTTTCGAGATAAACACAGGCTCTGTTGATAGTCACGCATCCCTCTCGGAAGCTTTTAAGGCATACATACGTGTCCTTGCACTAGCGACTGAATCAGGGATACTCAAAACAATACGCAAGAACATCCATGCCAGTGAAACTAGACTGTTACATGGAGCAGGCATACGCATCTGCACCTGACAGCAGAACCCTGAAGACTGTTTTGGACGATTTCCGAGAAATGGCTGAAAGGGAGCTGAAGTTCCTAGACAGTCCAGGCCAGGAGAGGAATTATGGTGAGGGTGAGCATCCCGGCAAACTGCTTGCTAGAATGGTGCAACAAGCGAAAGGGAACCACCATATCCCGTTGGTGCAAGACACAACGGTCCAGACAGTACACACCCACTACACCAGAGGTGAACTGAGTGCTCCACTCCATTTACTCTGTGCTGTATGCTAATTCAGAGGTTGCGACCTCCTCAGACAGAGACTTTCTTAGACAACCTACCGCTATCGATACTGTCTGACGAAGTCAGGGATAATCTTGATCATCCCATCACCCCTGAAGAAATATCACAAGCCATTGACGTCCTCCCATCTGGCAAGGCCCCCGGCCCAGACGGACTCACAATAGAATTTTTCAAACACTTCAAGTCCTACCTTATTCCTAAACTAATCGCCCTATGGGAGGAAGCCAATGCCACAGGGATACTCCCCTCCGCCCCCACACGCTGCGGGAAGCGGTGATCACTGTCCTACTTGAACGCTGGTAAGCAACCAGAGCAATGTGGCTCCTACTGCCCTCTCTCACTTATAAATTACGATGTAAACATATTTGCTTAAGTACTGGCTCTGCGACTTGCTCCCTATGTGAGGCATATTGTGTATCCAGATCAGTCCGGCTTCATCCCCGACCGCTCCACGACGCTCAACTTGCGCCGCCTCTTAAATGTGCTGGAACAGATTGATCTAGAATCGCAGGCAGTTGCCGCTGTTAAGGACATACAAAAAGCCTTCGACTCAGTGTCCTGGCAGTTTATGATGGCGGTACTTTAAAAAATGCAACGTCGGGCCTGGGTTTATATCACTGATGAAACTGCTGTATACAATGCCCATTGCTAGGGTTAAAGTAAACAGCTCCCTCTCAGCCCCCATAGGCATAGGTAAGCTGTCACCCTTTTTATTCGCCAGAGTGATGGAACCACTTGCTGACACAATCCGCAGCAGACACGCTCAAAAGGGGATCCGACTAGCGGGGGTACCAGAGCTCATTTCATTATAAGCAGATGATGCCCTGCTATTTATATGCAGCCCAGAGAGACACCTAGCACCAAAAATGCAGGAAGTATAGTCATTTGGAATCCTATCTGGGCTGCGTGTAAATTGTGCCAATTCGTAGTTGTTTCCACTCACAGAGGCAACCATTGCACCGCCTGATCTTATGGGCTTCCCCTGGAACCCACTGGAACTTAAATACCTGGGCGTAGTTGTAACGCGACACACAACTTCACTCCTCGCCCATAGTTATGGCACATATTTGCTTCAACTGACAAGCAAATTGCTAGCCTGGGCAAAACTCCCACTTACAATAGCTGGCTGACTCTCGCTCCTTAAATTGATTATCCTTCCGAAAATGCTATACTATTTTTTAAACATACCGCTATGGCTTGGGCAATATTTTTTGACACATTAAAAACATTAACAGTTTTATAAGGCATGCTGGCGCGGTCCGACTTAAATGGGACACTTTGATGAGACCTTATGCACAGGGCGGCTTGGCCGCCCCAGATTCTGAAAAATACTGGGTTGCGGCACAGGAGCATTATGCACTTTATTGGTTCGATGTAGACTCCAGGCACCCTCATGTAAAAATCAAGCGGCATGCAGCTGGCACCCGGGATAACTGTTCGATGGTGTTACCACTGCAATGGAAGGACCCCAAAGTTAATGACCCAGTACTCACGACAGCATTAGCTTGGGGCAAGATATGGCAAATAGTAGATAACCGCCATCAATATCATAAGAATATGCTGCTATGGAACTTCTTCCGGTCCTATCCTAAAATAAGCAAAGCTGCAGTGCAACAATGGGCGACAGACGGGTACACGACCATTGCAGATATATGAGACATGGAATCCTTTATTGCATTCCAAAACCTATCAAACCCCCCATGTAGACAAACGCTACGCTGGCTACTATCCGCAGGACTCAGGCGAGCGGTTAGAAAAACGTGGGCCACATACCCAGTGCAGCCACCCGATGAACCATTATTAGAAACCATCATGGGCGGAACCTCTACACGAGACTGTGTAGCCAGACTGTACAACCTGCTTCTGAGCTGTGGCAATAAACCCTTACGGTAACCCCGCAAAGCCTGGGCTAGAAACATGGAATCACAGATGATATCTGGGAATCTATGTGCCTGCAGACTTGTCCAGTATCCCTTATTTCCAGATTCCGACTAATACAGTTCAAAGTACTACACAGGTTCCCCTATAACCGGAGCAGACTGCACCTCTTTTCACACACAAACTATACACTCTGCCCCAGATGCCATGCAGACAAAGTGGGATACCTCCACATCCTCTGGAGCTGTCCAAAGCTAAAAGATTACTTGTATGAGATCTGCAACGTCAAGTCAGAAATGTTTAATTGTACTATAGAACCTACCCTGCAGAATTGTCTGTTCCATCAATTCAAATGTCTGCAGCGCTGCCATCCCAAACTAGCAAGCCTTTGTATGTTGTTAGCAATTCGATCTATACTACTGCAGTGGTTGCGCCCTACCCACCCAACAGTGGCACAATGGCTGTGTGCCGTCACATGGACATCTGACATGGACGAGCATTGGTCCGCATTGCAACCTATGAACTGTAAGCCTAAAGACATATTGCCCACCATGTGCAATTACTTGGCATAAACCCAACAAGATACCCAATGTCCGCCAGTTGTTTATTTTGTCTTCTTTTTCTTTCTCTTTCTATTCCCTCTTTTCTTCTGCGTTGACAGGCTGGTCTGTAGGCTGATGTGCAAGTCTGTTTGTAATATGCCATCTTACAGTCACTGTAAGGTTTGAATCAATGACTAAAATGCAATGTACTTACAACCGCAATTGCCGCTTTTCCAGGTCTCTGTTGTAATGTCAAGCACTCAATAAATAAAGTTTTTTTCTTCAAAAAGGGTCCAGTGGTCCCAGAACAATGCAGGTGGTGGGAGAGCAGTCAGTGGAAAAATCCTGTTCAATCCAGCAGTATTGCTGGGAGGCTTAGGACAGAGAGGGTAAGAGTTGCAATACAATCTCCTTAACAAAGAGGCACACAAACTAGGGGGCAGACTGGAAAGCATACAAATATTACTTCATGTGCAGCTCTTTATAAGAGTGGAGCAAATCATCAATGATGGAAAATAGAGGATCAGTAAAGAAGTGGAAAACAGGAAACAACACAAAGGCACAGATGTGAACAAGTGAAAATGCCAGGAGATAGAAGACACAGTGAATCAGCCACTAATAAGGCAAAGTGACATGAAGAAATGGAGGAATGATATAGGTATAAAGGACAGAGATGAGAACAAACAAGAAAGCTAGGATTCAATGTCTGCTAGAGAAAAAGGGATACATAAAGGACAAACACGATTAACAGTAAGTGGAAGAAATGGATACCAATTGTTTATTTTGGGTAGCAATTGAGTGATCTTGCAATTTGCTAGGATTAGATGGAAAGCAAACATAACCCCCACAATTGCCTCTCCCCTTCTTTTCTTAATCTCACCTGATTTGGACTTAACCCAGCTCAGTGCTTTCCTCTCCAGTAACTCCCACTCCTCCTGATGGTCTGCACTGGTGCTGTGCAGCCAGATCAGGGCCAACACTGTTGCCCACACCGCAGAGTCCATATCCTGTGGAGAGAGAAGATTGGTCAGAGAAGACTTGCTGTGCAGTGTACTGAATATTTATATCTAAAGATGTTGCTGTATTGTTTTTATTATGCCGCTGTATGTACGCAAATTAACACAACATTAAAATATTAATTGAATCTAAGTATGGCTGACATGTTTTACCAACTGAAATGTCATAAGTTATTACTCAAGTTTGTCAATGAATTTATTTGCAGCATGGAAAATATATAATTTATAATTTCTATAAGAATGAATTTCCCCTTTTTATAATTTTATCAATAATGTATTCCAAAACACAAGCCACTGGAATAGAATAGTCGCACCTGTAAGGTTAAAGGCCAGTGCTAAGTGGAGAAACATACTAAGTGGACACATGCCACATTCTTGGCAGCATCACCACAATGCCAGAGGGTGAGGAGGAAGAAGAATTGGAACCTAGTTACGAAACTGGGCAAAAACATGCGTCACAGGTTCCCACGTCCCTTCATCGGGGCAATAGTGTTTCCAGGCAATTAAGTAATGCGACAGGGGCCCCTTTTGTAGCCTCAAGGTTGATATTGAATCCAATAACCTGTTGCTAATGCTGCTAAAGTTGCCTTAACTTTGATGGCGGAGCCTGGTTAGAGGGGCTGTTAGGGAGGGCGATGAGGAATCTGTGGCAAGAACATCCATTAGAAAGAACATTACCGAGAGGTAAGTAATTTGCTCTTCTAATGTATTCTTCCTGCCACAGATTCCGCATCTATGATAGACTCCCCAAGCTGTATGTAAATCTGGAGGAGTGAGGAAGCAAGGACACCACCTAAACCAGAAAACTCTGGAGATCTGTGATAGAGCGTGGGCACACCAGACACCCGTAAGTGTATACCTAATTTCTGGTCACAATCGACTTATTACCTCCCTCGGGCGAGTCCAATTGTTGTAGTTCCACTGTTATTAGCACGTCTAGCACTTACATTGCGACCGTAACAATATTTGATGCATATGTATGCTTAGGAGTTGTGCATGTAGACTGTGTGCTAACTGTTACACTTAATTTGTCATAAATGATCACATACACATTTATTTATATTTGATACAGTGCTTGTTTATTCTGTATTTTCCAATTGCTTTCTTAGTCGATATTGTATTGTTTCATCATACAATTGGTAATTTCTTTTATCCGTATTGTATTTTTTTGTCATACAATTTTTGTTATTCAGGTTTGTGTTATTTATGACCACTAAGAGTATCTTGGTGTATCCTTATTAAGCAAGACTTCAATATGCATCTCTCAACACGTGTTTCCCCCCAGGTGTTCCCATGGTTCATCAGGAGACAGTGGGCCCCATTACGAGGTATGCCGGTAGCCATGCCGCTATAGGCAGCATGGCTGCCGGCAAAACCGCATCCGTGTCCGTGGAATGAGGACTTACCGGACCATTCCGAGTTCGGATGGCCCGGTAATTCCTCACTCGAGGACACGGACACGGACACGGTTCATCCCCATTCCCATTTCAGCCCCCATAGGGCGGAATGGGAGAGGAAGAGGAAGTAAACAACGGGCCATTATGAGATGGCCCGTTGTTTGCTCCCTCTTCCACTCGCGGGACCCGGTATGCACGCCTGGTTTTCCCAGGCGTGCTTAACGTGTCCCTCGAGGGGACCTCTCAATGTGGCGGAACGGGTTGAACGGCGCCGCAGCCTTTTTACGGCGCCGCTTAACCCGTTCCGCCAGGGTCGTAATGAAGCCCAGTCTGTTGTATAAAGTAATGGACATCAACAAACAAGAAAGAAAAGAAAAAGATAGGAAAATAAAAAGAAAGGGTTACATCTATAGTGTTCAAGGTCATCTTTTCCAAAATTTCTTACATAGTCAGATCACCAGTTGATTAGGGTACTTGCCCTTAATTATGATTTCTTTATAGGAATTGCTTGAATATTCTTATTGAGTTTCAGTTAGGACTTCTGTAGTCAGTCTCATTCAAAGTGATTGTAAATTCATGTAAATAATCAGCTTAGTACACTTACTAATTTACCCATGAAATTAGAGGGGATCTTGTTATGTACTCCTCAACCCTGCGTTACTTTTTTGAATGTTCTCATGGGTCAGGTAAAAGTTTCAAATTGGTTATGTTTTCAATAGTGGGAGATCTCCCAAACGTACATTTTGCTCCTTCCTAAGATATTTGAAAGTTCCTTCCGGGGTGATAAATGCTGGGAGGTCTTGACATTCCTGGGACAACGCCACTTGGTGATGTGCTGCCGATAAATCTATGAATCTCCCAACACAACTAGAATCTCCCAACACTGATAGGGCCTCCGATATGCCCGGTAACGGTTGCCTCTCCACTTAGATATTCTTGTTGAGCTCTCTCAAGTCCACACACAACCAAATCTTCCCATTATTCTTTGCCACTAGTACTACTGGAGATAACCATTCCTTACCATGCACCCGTTCTATCAATCCCCTTTGTTGAAGGCTGTCTAAAGCTTCATGTAACTGTTGCTTCATGTTGTGGGGAACTGGACGCACTTTGTGTACCACAGGCAGAGAATTGCTTTTCACTTTGATACAATGTTCATAGTCCTCTAACTTACCCAGATTTTCCGAAAATACCTTTGGGAACTCAGCGACCCATTTGGCATCCACTTTTGCTATTGACACTAGAATGGGTGCATTAGCTTCAATCCGAACTCCCAATTTACTTTGCTCTTCCCATCCCAATAAAGATGAACCTTTCTTTGCCACTAAAATGTTTGCTACACACTCCTTGCCCTTATAAGCCACGAGCACTTGACATTTTCCAAGCAAATCTATTTCACTTTCACCATAGCCACAAGGTTGTACTTGAGTGGTCGACAAATCACGTACATCCCTCGACCAAGTACTCGAAAAGGTGTTCTCTGACACTATGGTTCAAGGAGAGGCAGAGTCCACCTTCATTGATAGCTTCGGGCCATCAATTTGAAATACATCCACCAGGCCATCCACCCCCCACCTCCCAGTCATTGCTGAAATTACAAATATATGTCGAGGCTTGACTTCTCCATTTTGGCTTTCTTGTTCACCATGGATTTGATTGTGCTCCACAGCACTAATGGTAGACTTGTTGCACATGCTTACAAAATGCCCTTTGCATCCGCATCTGCTGCATTCTGCATTTCTCGCTGGACAAAACACGCTGGTTGCTGCATGCCTAGGGTTACCACACCTGAAGCACTTTTGTCCTACCCACTCTTTCCTTGACACAAATGGTTTCTTCTCGATCACAGCGCACACTTAGTCATATGTTGCATTGTTTTTACAATACTCCTGGTAAGTTCCACTGCTTGTTCCAACGTCATATCCTTTGCCAGTTTCTATTGCACCCTGGGATTATTGGTGCATCTCACCAGAAGATCACGAATCAACAAATTTGTCAAAGCACCAAATTCACAAGTGTGGCTTAATGTTCTCAGTACAGCCACATACCCTTCTAAGGGGCCTGATGGACGTGGAGTCCTTTCGTAAAATGTGTGTCTTTCAAAAGTCACACATTCTTTTGGCTCAAAGGTCCCCTTCGCCTTGTGGTTCCGGAAGTGCATCACAAAACACTGCGCCCCTCTGGGCCTAAATTGTGCAACAATGCTTGTTTCCTGGATGGGTTGAACTTGTCCCCACCCATGGCCACCAAATATGTCTCAAACATCCTTTTCCACCTCTCCCATCTTATTGGTGGTGTTCCCGGTTCTTCCAGGAATGGGGGTGGAGGACGTATTGCATCAGCCATGGTTGCACTTATAATTCCTTGTTAATTGTTCTGCGCTCCTTCAATTGGTTTACCAATGTGTTTCCAAATTGACATGTGTGCAGTGCACTGTATCTTCAGTTTCCGCCTTTTTTTTCTTTCCTCTGTGCTTAGTTAACTCATGAAGAAGTATTTATTCCATTAGTAAAATATCACTTTGTTTTCCTTTTGTCCTTCCCAGGAACTTATCGAAATGCTGTCCATGGAGTTCTTATTGTGCTGTGAAGCGTTAGGTTGCCGAGCAACACGTCACGATGCACGGCTACTAGAGGAGATCACAATATCACGTCACGCATACTCTGCACGTGACCTAAAGTATGGCGGGACTCACAGGGAAATGTTGCTCTGTTGTATTTGGTGCAGCATTGCGCTCCTCGTCTTGCACTTCCTTCACCCTTCATTATTTTTATTTTTTTCTTGTTGGCCCTCCACCGCCTGTGGGATCGCGCTGCGACCCTGTCACCTTGTTACTGGGCAACGCAATCCCACGGTTTTCTCTCTGCGACGGCTGCTGCACTCCCCCTTCATCGGTCTGCCTCCTTGAACAGAGCATCTCCACGTCGCCACTGATCGAGTGTGGGCACACCAGACACACAGTATGGGTAAATAAGATTTATTAGGTTTTAGGATACATATAGAGCAGCAGCCACCACAGCCCCCAAGCTCTCATCAACCGACTCCGATTCAAGAACCCTAGTGGTTCTGGAACCCAACAAGACATAACAGTCTGCTCTACCAAAATGCACATCCTGGCCCGCAACGGAATCCAAGCAGTAATGCTTAGCGAATTTGTGCAGTGCTGCCCATGTAGCCGCCTGGCAAATGTCCAGAACAGGGAATCACCTCTGCGGGGCAGGAGGCACCCACGCCTCTGGTAGAATGAGCTCCAAGACCCTCAGGGACATCCTTCGACACCAGTTCAAAGCATTCTGAGATGCAGAGGATGATCCACCGGTACAGGGTCTGTTTGGTCACAGCCCTTCCAGCACAAGCACTGGCGTAACCAACGAAAAGCTGGTAATGCTTCCTAGCCTCTCTAGTACGAGAGACATAGAACTAAAGGGCCCGTACCGGGTGCAGCCGATGGACTTGTCCATCTGCATTGGAAGGGTGAGGCAGAGGAAATAACACAGGAAGATGGATCTTCCAAGAGAGATGGAAATCCGAGACCACCTTCTGTCAGAAAGAGGGCCTCACTCTCAATGTCGCATTCTCTTTGGAAAAAAACAAATAGGGAGGTAAAACAGACCATGCCTGGATCTCACTCACCCGACCCCCACAAGTGATGACCAGGAAAATAAACTCAAGGGTGAGAAATCTAAGAGAACAGGAGTGAAGGGTCTCAAACGGAGCGCCCATAAAAACATTAAAACTAAATTCAAATCCATCACCGGAACCACACAATGGCAGAGAGAAAACTGGTTACACAAGCCCCTCAAGGACTGCATATAACAGTTGGGATTGTGTAAAACGAGCCCGGTTCTGGGGCCCTCTTGAACACAGAAATCGCAGTGAAGTAACCCTTCCCAGTGCCAATCTGCAGGCCCGCGCGGATCAAAGAAAGCAGAAAATCCTGCACAGTGGACAAAGAACAGGATAAAGGATCCAGGTCCCTCTCCCACCAAATCAAAAATGTATGCCACCTGCAAGCATGAATGGGTTTTGTATCGGCTCTCTGAGATGAAAGGAGGACATTGTCCAACAAGTTCCACTCCTTGTATCTCAGCCTCTCAGTGCCCAAGCATGAAGGTTCAGACTGCTGAGGTTCGTCTAGAGGACCCCCCCCCCCTTTGATTGGGAGAGCAAGTCCACTCTCCTCAGAAGGTGCTAGGTAGGGCAGATGGACATGTCCAGCAACTCTGGATACCACATTTTACGGGTCCAGTCTCATGCGATCAGGATCATCGTGGTTCCGAACAGGCGCAATCTCCTGAGAACTAGCAGATTGACGGGGATAGGCAGGAGATCCAAATTCCACTCAACCATCAGTGCATCCCTTAAAGCCCCCTGACGAACAGATTCCCTGGAGCAGAACAACTTACACTTCCAGTTGGCATTGGAATCGAAGAGGTTCACTTGAGAAGTTCCCCAAAAAGAGAAGATCTCCTCCAGAACCTTCTGGCACAGCTCCCACTTGTGGGAGGCTAAAGTCTGTCTGCTCAAGGCATCAGCTGTGACTTTCTCTTGTCCGGTCAGATGAGCCGCTGTCAGAAAGGTTCCAGGTCTTAAAGTCGCGGCAAAAATGGCTGTGAATGCAAAATATTGTGGCGAAAATGCCATGGTTTTTTGCGCCACAATCATGTAAAGGATGCGGGGGACACCCCCGCAACCCCATACCCATTATACCATTTAAGGGGAGCGGTGGACACCCCCGAAACCCTGCTCCCCTTAAATGGTGTCATGGCGTACACCTTTTCCGGGTCAAACCACAGCATTTTTGCTGCAATTTTTTTTACTGTTGACATTTTTACTGCGATTTTATTACCTGATACCGTTAGAGAGGCACTGTTCTCCAGAGGCCAGAACCACAGTCTCATTGCTCCTCTGCACAGAGGCAAGGACTTTGGAATTTTGTGCACAATGCAAATTCAGTTCTCACTGCTGCAAATTCACTTTGCACTGCCAAAACAAACCCTAATTCTTGGAACTGTGCAAAGTATTATTTTTGCAGTAAAGGAAATGTGTTAATTAATTGCTGTCGGAAGCGGCCTCTGCGTGATCCTGCGTTAGCATTGGTGCGCTGGTACGTTGGATGAGGTGCGGCTTGACGGCCTGACGTCTGGAACGTGTGCCGGTCTGTGCGACGCGCCTGGTGCTATGCGGCTCAGCCCTCGCGTGGCTTGCATCGCTTGTGCCGCCGCTGACCGCTGATAATCGAGCGACGTCTGGTGTGTGGAGCGGAGCCCGGTGTTGTCGCCCTCACTTGAGGAGAGCGACCGAGGGAGCGCCCCAGGAACCGGGCGCCGGGTGGGGCGTGCGAACGAGACCCCGTCATCAGGCACGCAGGTTCCGGTTTGTGAACCCAACTCGCTTGCTTTTTGGTTGGCCCCGAGGCGGCACCTCACTGTACGGCACGGAGGGCTGGGGGCCGGGTGTCCCAGGGTCCCTCGGCCCAGTGGCGACAGTGTGGAGGGTCGTCCTGTGGCCTGGAAGCTGAGCTCGGCTCTTACGGGTGCTGGCTGTGAGGAGCCGCTGTAGTACCACATCATGGTTAAAGGTGTGAGCAGACACAGTGGCATTGCCTGCAGAGCGGGGGCTCCTATTTGATTAAGTGGGGCTGTGATTACCACTGGTGGGGGCTCTTCCAGTGTATGTCAGCTAGTTGAGCCAAACAAAACAAGATTTTTCTGTGCCCATATAGTGGGGTATTTTTGGGCACATAGATTAAATCTGGATCTGAACTCCGATAAAGCAAGCTTCTGAAGGCAAGCACAACTTATTACGGAGCGGTTGATATTGTTATGTCTATATAACTGAGCGTACTGAGGAACATAACTAGATAGCTCAGTTTTTTTTATATTGCTTACGCTTTAGAGCAAAATAACTACATGCCTTCTCGTAAGAAGTCCCAAGCACGCTACAACTTATGTATGAAAATAAGGAGTAGTCCAGCGGACGAAGAGCGTGCGATGGGCAAAGATAAGCAAATAAAGCCAGCACCAGCTACTAAAAGAGCAATAACAGATTTTTTCCCAGTGAATCCGCACCCGGAAAATAATTCTACTACCATGGATGAGGGGGAGGCGATCAATATTGATATGCATGACCACGAGAGCTATGGAGATATAGATAACAACTCTCTACTGGAGCTCTGTCTTTCAATGCAAAGATATATGACACCTGCGGTGGCCAAAGTAGGGCAACCGGCACCGAGCGATCGAATAGAGGAAGTTACTAAATCTCCGAGAATTGGCTCTGTGAGATTGTCAACTACACCTAACCTGAACATTCATAATGATTCCGAGCTGAAATCAAGAGAGGCGGAGGTTAGTAATGCAGCTTCTTCCAGCCCTACTGATTTGGCTGAGTTACAATCATCGGTTGCCTCGGTACAGTTTGCCCTTAAGATCCTTCTTAAAATGTGTGGATGCATATTGGAAAGTACACTAAATTTGCTTCCGCAAAATCCTGCCGCAGTGACAACTATTGCGAGAGCCCCAGGGGAGAATACGGCTTCTAATCCAGAAGCAACTGAGAGTGTGGAGAACCTGGCAACGTCCCCCAACGCAGCCAATACACCTGAAGTATTTTTCTCCCGTAAACAGCGGAGACTAGCCAAAAGAGCGGAACGAGGAAGAAGGCTTGTGAGGTGGCGCCGCCAGTATCGGATATTGAGCCTTCTGGGAAGAATAATAAAAAACCAAGGAAACCAACGGCAGGCGGGTGCAGACGTAAGGATAAGCAAGTAGGTTACTTAACAAGTTGGGTACTGTCAGATGATGATGGGGACGGTGAAATAGAAGATGGAATTGCATCTGCATCCGTTAACATACCTGTCTTAGAGCAGCTTGAGGAGATTCATGTAACTGGTGGCAAAGATAACACAGTAGTTGATAGAGATTTAAGTAGAATGGAACCGGTGAACAATCCTAAGGATAATGAGGCTCCTCAGAAAGAGAACAGGATATGCCTCATTAAAAATCTATACCAGCAAAGTGAGAGCAGTTGGCTCACCAGAACTGAGCTAATGACCAGATTCCACGCTGTTCCTCAACTACGTGTATTAAGATCGGATGATTTTGAATTCATTGAGCCTCTACAAGTTACTAATACCAACGTTTCAGCCATTCATTGCAAGTTCATCTCCTCTGCCCAATTGATACGTAACTATAAAGACAGCCTCCGAGTCGTTGACATTGAAGTGGATCCCGATCCCGATCAGGAGGATCCTAAATGGCCACGTAAAGCTCCCTCAGCAGTAAAAGAAACAACAGAAGTTCCGCCAAATTTGAAAAGGGACCGGGTCGCGATGGCCGACATCCAGAATGTTTCTAACCTGGTTAGCATCAGCGCTACCGAAGGTGGTGAACTCAAATTGAATCCCCTCACTGGTATCATGGAATTGCAGAGGGTTCAAGCATTTGTTCTCCTCGGCGGGTCCTCTCCAGCGCCTAACGGAAAATGTATGCATATACCTACAAGAGACTTGGTTGAGATCTTCTATAATACTCAACGGTTATACAATCTACCAGTCTCTGGGGATGAAGGGAAGGAGAGGGAGACCTTATGGTGGCCTGATCACAGGTATCAGGAATACTGTTACATCAAGACAGCTGGAGACATTATCCAGTGATAAAGTGATCGCAGTAGAACTGGAGAGCATAAGCGAGGGATGTAGAGAAAATATGCTCATTATTAATTTGTATAGTCCACCGGGTGGTAATGAGGCTGAATCCCTTCAAGAAGCAATTCATGAGTTGTTGGCCGCCTGGGTGATGGATCCGTCTAACACATTGGTAATTATTGTTGGGGACTTTAATTGCCATATGTTAGGTACAGTTGGCACATCTATTAATCCTCTTTTGAATTCAACAAATAATATGGTACATAATGTCGAAGACCCACTTGGTATCTCTTGGCTGAGCTTCTTTAACGGCTGGGAAATGGAGATGATTAACGGCAGAACTTCAAGCGACAACCCAGGAAATTATACATGGCACAGCGGGACTGTAAAAAGCGTCCTGGACTATATATTTGTGAGTCCACAGATGGCCATGAATGTAAGCGACCTGAAGATCTCTGCAAACGACTGGAGCGACCACTCAACGCTTGTGCTGAAGTGTAACATTGGTATGCCGGCCATATGTACTAAGCCCCTGGGGGACATGACAAGTAACCATTCGGGCACCGGACTATGCTGGTCTGATAAAAACATCAATGCAGCTGTAACCTCGGTGCAGGCCATAGATGATAACATACTGTCCAAGTTCCATAATATGTCCATAAATGAAATGGAACATTGGGTTACATCATTCTCCACTACACATGCGACATCTGCAGTTAACCGGATAGCGACTGATGGAAAAACATCAGTAATATATGACAAAAGCATTAGAGATGCCAAACATAGGTTAAGAGCAGAAATTAGACAAGCCAAACGTACTAGTGCATCTCACTGGGCCTACCATGGTATTTGCAGAGCTCTAAAAAATAAGTACAGAGCGTGTGTTAAAGCTAAAAGGTTCGAGCAAAAACTTAGGCGATGGCAAAATATGGTTCAAACCATATGTTCCAAAAATTCAAGAAGCATATGGTCTCTCCTTGGCCAAGCCAGGGGCAGTGGTAGAAAGGATCTGATTAACCCTATAAGTTCTAGTCAATGGACGGACTTCCTTATGGCTCGCAACATCCCTATTAAGGAGGTGGGAAAGTCGGTAGAAAAAGTGACCCCAAGGTCCATCCCTTTCAATATAACAACTGAGCATTTACTTTGGAAAATTAGAAGGCTCAAATCATCTAGGGCTCCTGGGCCTAACGGACTTTCAAATGCTGTGTTGAGAAGCCAGCCGGAATTTTGGGCTAAATTGTAAGATTATTATTTGGGAAAGTACTAGCGGTTGGAAAAATCCCTAAATCATGGCAGCATGCCTATTTAATACAAATTTTTAAGAAAGGTGATAAGAAAGATCCCTGTAATTTCAGGTTACTATCTATGCTCGACTGTACATGGAAACTTTTTGCATCACTGTTACTTGATAAATTAGAGGAATGGGTGGCTAAATCTGACATACTCAACACTTTTCAGTGGGGCTTCAGGAAAGGCTACTCAACGATTCATAATATAATTATCCTGGACACTTTACGCTCAAAGGCCATGGTATTTGCAGAGCTCTAGGAAAGGAAATCCGCCACTATATGCCTTGTTTGTCGACTTTAAGGCAGCTTTTGACTCGGTCCGCAGAGAAAAACTGTGGGCTAAACTCGAGCTATTAGGCTGCCCTGAGATACTTCTGTATTATTTAAAATTATTGCATGAGGACAATACAGTGGCTTGCAGACTTAATAACCAGGGGGATTTGACTGCTGAGATCCCCCAGAATCATGGAGTCAAGGAGGGCTGCGTGACGGCCCCGTTTTCGTACAATCTTTATACGTATGATTTACCAGATGCCATCTTAAGTGTGCATAATTGTCCTCCTGTTGTCGGTACAATCCACTGTGCAGTGTTAGCGTATGCCGACGATCTGATATTTATGGATCATACGTTCAGTGGTCTACGGAGATCTGCATTGAAGCTGCGGGAGTATGCTGCGAATAATGATCTAATTATTAACCAGGAGAAAACTCAGGTGATGATTTTCGCAAGTAAGAAGATTGCACGCCCTAGGCTTCTATTGCGTGAAATAGAAATTAAGTACACCCAGTAATACAAATATCTTGGGGTCAAATGGACGCCAAGCCGGGCTATAACTCCTATATTCAAATAAGACAACATCGGGCAGCTCAAGTAACGTCGCTGATCAGCCAATTTGCAAGACAAAACTGTGGATTTACACTGTACGGAATCCGTCAATTATACACCCAGGTGTTAACCCCTATGGTTGTTTATGGGCTGGAAGCCTTGCTGCAAATGGACTTAAGCTGGCTGCAAGTTATAGAGGGGAAGTTTTGGAGAAGAATCCTAGGGCTCCCCCAATCTATTCCAATGGCATTGTTAAGATTGGAAGTGGGGGTTTCCTCTTTAGGTTCCATCGTCCTGAAAAGGAGAGCCAAACTTTATCTAAGGATTTCTAATCAACCAGAGAATCGGTTATTGAAAGAATTTGCCATTGAAGCTACAAAGGAAGCTACCAAATGCCATCTTAAAAAGGAGACTGATGCCTTCTTGAGGGTAATGAACTGGACTAAGAGTGGAGTGAAGTTTGCTGATCCTCAAAAAAAGGCACTGTCTAAAAAAATTGCCCTTTGGGACTGGTTGGAAAATTACGCACATCTGGACAAGCTTCCAAAATACAAATTCATTCACTACATGCTCTATTCCTTTAAGCAAATGCAGCCGTATCTAACCCTCTGTCCATCAAGTAGACTCAGGCAATTTTTTACTTCTACTGAGGGTTGATAACTTACCGCTGGTGTCTAACAAAAGTAAATATAATGGTTTATCTTCCACAGAGTGGTATTGCCGACTATGTAAGGATAATGGATGCAAAGAAATCGCTAATCATGTACTAACTAAATGTGTAAACATGATGGATACTTACTTAGTAAGTTATAGCAATTTTGTCCATGATACGGTATCCATTGGGGAATCTGCATTTTGGCTACGCCTTATGAATACGCAAACTCGGCAGTTGCAGATTGCTACCTTTGTATGGCTGGTAATCGAAAGAACTCTGAATATAAATATATGAATTTGTCTGATACTATGATACCGACTCTATTAGAGGCTTGGTGATCTTTATATTTTCGTAGGAGCAATTTTATTAATGATTAATGATTAGAATAATAAGTATAACATGCTTGAGTTGTGCTTAACTGTAATTTAAATTTTCTTTTTAGTTAGATAAGTAATATATGTATTATGAGATTGTTTTTTAGGCTAGGTTTTAGTTTTAGTTTTGTTTGAATTCTATCTTTAGTTCTTTTTTACTATGTTTACAAAATGTATCATTATGTGTAAAATTTAAATATAAACTAACACATTATTAATAAATTAAATTATTTTTGCAGTGCAGAATCAGTGCAAAGCCATTTATTCTTCATGCTATTTCTGCAGTACTTTGCACTGCAAAAATACACTTTGCACAGTTTCATGAATCAGGGTGTGTGTTGGCAGTGCAAAGTGACATTGCAGCAGTGAAAAGTAACTTTGCACCATGCAAAAAATTCCATGAATTGGGCCCATAGTTAACATACTTTACTACACCACCATAACACAACTTTAGTAACTCTTTTTGCCAACAACTCCTCCTACCGTCATAAATAACAATCTCTCTTACTAAAAATACTTCACCATTACCACATATACCTACTAACTTTCCTTTACAATTACAGAAAAAAAAGAAGATTGACGAAAGCAGCTACCAAAGAAAGAACACTCTTGACATCCTATAAAGTACATTAATATAGCATGTATATCTCTCTAATTTTAACAATGTACTTTCACTATATATATCAGCCCTCGAGTATTCATTTCTACTAAACATTGTATTTCCCTCTTCCTCATTATATTGCAACATTCACTCTCTTTCAATTCCTATCTAAACACTGCTCATTATCCAATACACCACCCAATCCTTCTTGCCTAACACATCCATCTCTCATCAACTTCTATACCATAATTTCACTTCCTTACTATTCCATACCCCTATACACATGAGCTCCTTATTCCAACCCAACAACGTTCAAACTCATTGCATTCCAAATCACCAACACACATTAGCACACTCTTCAACCATTTTCCATTACACCCACACATCCCTCATACAGATGCACTAAATCATACCATAATCGTTTTCCTCAAAACATCATAATGTCCCTATCACACCACCACTCCCTTACTCACTAACCCAAACCATCACATCTGCCTAGCCTCCCTCTTACACTTACAACCTTCCCAACCACCCTATCATCCCACTGCACAATCACACAGCACTCTATTCATATGTACAATCACACCCATGCATAATACATGCATATACATTCCATAACTTTCAAACACAAACTTTCTTTTTTCCCAACAGACAGAACAGAATGCTTACTAAAATCAAACTCTGTTGAAAAGAAAAAATAAAGCAGATAAAAATTAAAATAAGCCATATAGTCATCCACCTCTAAAACAATTTATAGAAAACATTAAACCAAAACAGCTAGTAAATCACTCAACAAAACTAAACCAGCCACCACTAAAAAGGTAAGTCCCCTCTTGCAAAAACTAAAAGTAAAAAGAAGATGTACAAACAAAAGCAGACCTACTAATGTACCTAACACTATATCTCCCAATGTTAAAGTGCCACAGTAAAGCAATCCAAAAAATGTATTTTACAAAAAAAGTCACTGTAGAGTTCTTAGTCTTCTAAAGACAGCTAAAAAGTCATGATCTAAGAAATGGTAGTTAACACCATTATGGCAAAAGAAACCCTTATAGAAAAACTTCCCCAACAAGCTTTCAACCAAATGTTACTTTTGCCCAAACAAACCATCAAGTGTACAAATGGGCGTGCAGCTCATTATGTATTGTACGCCAACAATCCTTCAAATCTTTACGACAATTCTGCAATGACTATGTGGAACTAAAAGACAAAACTAGAATAAAAACGTTACAAATTATGGACTCCTGCCCAGGGCGCATCCACACTGGACTGCGAGGACATTCATTAGCCTGCATTTCAGGAACTGCTTACAAAAGCACCTTCCACCACATCAAAATGGTAGTAAAACACCATTCCGCTATATGAAAGCTTGTACATAGACTGTACTATGCAAAAACTCCTGCTCTAGAACTGCAACATTTCAATAACATTCTCCTACATGGAACAGCCAAAAACCTCTTTCAAGAAATAGAGCACATCCAAAGTAAATATTTTGGAACTGAACTTGACTTAGAAAATGAATGCCAAATTCAGCACACAATACAAACAAGGAAAGAGTGCAAAAGGGGTGTGGTTTGGATGGAAATGGGTGGCAAATCATTTAGATTTGACTTAGAGATGGGCCTTAAATGGGGGAACACATAACCAAAAGGCAGCAACAGCCTATGTATCCATCCTCATTTGTCATTTCCATTGAAAAGCATTACAGACTCACATTCAAAGCCCCAATTTGAAGCTCTTATTTTAAAGCCGTTATTTTAATGACAATAGTTTCGGCTTAAATGTAGCGCTTTCAGCACCTCCTAAAGCATTACAGACCCACATTTGGCTTTTGGCATTTACTGATGTTATTTGCATTTTGCATTTATAGGCACCTGGGTGCAAGGAGAAGAATGTAAAGTGTGAGAGGAAAGATGAGGGGATATGGAGCGAGAGTAAGGTGGGTGATGCAATTAAGGGTGTATGTAGGGTGGGTGGGGTTACAGATAAAGGGGGTGGCATGAGTAGTGGGGTTACAGATAAAAGGGGTAGAATTTAGTAGAGAAAGGGGGGTAGGATGGGTGGGGGCAGAGAGTGAATGTAATCACTTATGAGTTTGTGATCATAGTAATGCTTTATGAACCAATCAGGATCCAACAACATCTGGTACATAGCTCTCTCGATAAGGTCACACATAATTGCAAATATATATTATTGTCCTATATAGATTATAGCACTAGGCTGTTTATGTATATCCTATTCTGTTTATGTCTGTTTCCTTGTCACAGTCTCTTATTTTACTACTGCTCCATCATCTGCTGTACACGCAGTCCATAACCACCTCATATTACAAAGGAACCCCACCCAGGGATTGCCTCCACCACCTGTAAGCATATTCTATGCCAGTCATGTCTGTTTAAAATAACATTGTAATTTTTCAGTATATAAAATAAAAATGCAACTACCAGTTAGCAGAGTTTTCCCAACGTCCCACTTCGAGATAAGGCTTTGTAAGCTATCCCAGTGGTATCAGTCTGTACTACTCAAGGATCTTGGTAGAGTGGCAGAGCAGTCAGGCTTATCTTAAGAGGAAGATGTGAGCTGTAGCTAAGTACACTGAACCCAGTCAGTAATGCACCTCAAGGAAACACTTACACAAACATTTATATATATATTTTTTTCCTTTCATTGTGTTATGGTTCACAAGTAACTTTACACAAGAAAATATTTACAAAATCTCACATAATAAAATTTACATTCAAATTCGTACAAAAAAGAAACACAAGCAAACATGATAAAAATACTTCTAAACAGTAAAAAATAGACAACCTTACACATTAATGGCACAACTCTCTGCATAAAACTCTTTGTTAAGGACCAGGACTACTTTCATGAAACGTATGGCGGCCAAAGACCATTTGAAAGACTTATCCATAAAAATCTGTTGCCAGGCCCAGCCCGGGTCCACTTCCTTAAAATTCTTCATGAGGTGCAAGAAAAAAGTCTTACAGCCCTTTGTCAATTTACCACAATGCAAGAGAAGGTGCTGGAGTTTTTCTATCAAGTGTTACAGTTTGCAAAATCTGCAGCGCCTTAGTTTACGTGCTATACCCCCAAGTGTACCCAAAATTTCATTTGTGGTGAGTAAATTTAGACAGAGGCGCAAACACTCGATACGCCAGAGATGTCCCAGGCATTTCAACAAGTAAAAAGGCAAAGAATTATAGGGCCTAGCATCCAGGAGTATATCTCTATAGAGGTGGTACTTCCTGACAAGATCTAGTGTACCAATCCAGCGACCTCCCATAATCTCTTTTTTACCCTCTCTGGATACATAAGAAGGTATTCCATTTTGGAGACCACCCTGTTTAGTATTGCATAGCAGTGGGTTGACCATTCGTAAAGCCGTAAAGCTTGCCTCTAAAGCACTTTTTAACAGCCCCCATATAGATCCCTCTTTCGCCAAAAATATTTTTCAGAGGAAATTTAAATGTTTCCAATTTACCAAGGCTTCCAATGACGCCAGGCCCAACTCATACCTTAAAATATTGATTTATTAAATACACAAGAGTCACAATTAAATACTTAGCATAATAAACCAACACGTAGGTATACGTTTCAATAGTTTTCAAGGGGTCACTTCTTAGTTGGTAGTTGCTGAACGTATACAATTGTTACAGGAGTTGACAGTTCTATTGGTACTACACCACACCAACAAAGTAATATGGTAATTGTATTTAGTCGGCATACACATATAAGATAGTGATTTTTGGGAAGGAAAACAATTGGTTAATGTTATACTAGCAGAGCTTCAGGTTATAAAGGCAGTTTGCGGCACAGCAAGTCTTTCAAAATCAAAAACGCAAACCTAGCTAAAAGGCCAGTTCGTAGCAGCTTAAGGTCTTGCAAAGAAGCAGAAAGGCCAAATCTAGGTAGTCCTAGTGCACTCCCAATACACTCAGTGACTTTCAATCTTTGGATTTTCTATATGTACTGTAATGGGGTGCGGGGGAGACAAAACAACCCTGGCACTGGGTTCTGATACTAAGATAAAATTCAACAGATGTCCACAACCTTGTGGATCTCTCCCGTCCCCTGCACACCCAATGATTATTGTAAATACAACCAAAACGTAATATGTTTTTTGTAGGTCAAACTTTATTATAAACGTAAATTTAAAAAAATAGTATCAAACAATCTCATGATGTATTTCATCGATCAATTTATAGTAAAAAGAATATTCTTTTCCAATCTTCATTACCATTCAAACAAAGTGCATTTCAAAATTGGTATTAGTTTTTGACTTATGTTTTGTTTCAACATAGTATGGATAAAAAAATACAAATCATTAGTATCAGATAGTTTTTCATTCCTTTCAAAATTACTTCTTATTGAACATCCAATATTAGATTGTGTGTCTCTACGCGTTTCGGGGTATTCTATCCTTTTTCATGTGCAGTTATCCCATCTACAACAAATAAGTAAATAGAGTATTGTCACTCATCTATTACATTTACATTTTCTTGTTTATATCTGTCATTCCTTTTCATCTCATAATTACCTGTGTTCTCTTTCTTATAGCAACCGTTTCTGGTATGCTAATGTAATCGGCCTGTTAAGTTAAAATAATAAATAAAAGGATGAACCTACTATTATTTATACTTCCAGAAAGGTTCTTGTGATAAAAACCCATATGTGGATAATAAGAGTCATGGTGTAGTACCAATGGTTCAAGTGTTACCTGTTCGCTGTCCTCAGCTGATGCACCAATGGGTGCTCAGATGCCTCTCTCCTACGTCAGTATTCTCCAATCAATGTTATAAAGAGAAGATTTTTGTTCAGGAGATCAACCGGTACCATCATCCGATGATATATGTCCTTGTTCCCAGTAAGGGGTATTCAAATTGTCCTCCCAGTTAAGTGGGTTAACTTTTCACCCGATGGTGGATCTGTAGAGAATGAATAGGGAATTACTTCTTCACTAAGTTTAGAACTCATGCTCCAGTCTATTAAGTCCTCAATGGTTCAGTGCATATGGCTCTGAATTCCCTATAGTTTTAGGGCGTTTTAATGCTTACCTCTGTTCGTTCTCCTAATCTTGCTAAGCTGCCGCGGTAGAAGAGATCCGCAAAATGGCTGCTTTGTTTATGTAAGTGTCATGGTGATGACGCGTGTGCGTGGTGACATCACGCGGCGGCGTGAGGACGTCACGCTCATGTAATATCAACAAGTATCAACAGGTAGATATTTATATGTTTCACCAGCTTATAGAGGTAATAGTGACTATGGATGTCTAAATCATGATAATTCACTGTCAATATGATCTGAATTGAAAGTGTATTCCGTGTCAAAAAGTATAAATAATCTCGCCGTTTACCTAAAGGAAAAATAGAAGATTCCACTAAGCGTTAGGTGGTATATGCTAATGTACAATAGTCTTAAATTCTCTAATGTCCAACTATGTACTCATCTCCTGATTTATACTATGCAGTACCCTGATCTCGTACCTTTAAAGTTCATATATTTGATATGTAGGTAATTATAGGATGAAAAGGTGCGCTCACATTCTGATTTCTCTTAACGTTTTTTACACATTGCATGTTGCATCCCTTTTACAGCTCCATTCAATACTATGCTTAGTTGTTCCGTGTGATTGTCCTAATCCTTTAGTTTCTGATGTGTATCTGTAAAAGATTCATCAACAACATTCACAACAATATTCACAAAAATACTCCTAAATTGTAGTCTTCATTCATGCCCTTAGGGGCCAAGCTACTCAGTCTGTCTACCCAGTAGATTTCTCTCTGGTTCAACCGTTTGGTATGATTCCCTCCCCTTGTTGCTTTTTTGACTATTTCTAGGACTATTACCTTCAATTGAGCTACACTGTGTTTCTTCTCGTCGAAAAAGACGTGCCACTGGTGACCTTATGTTTTTGGTTCTGATGTTACTTTTATGTTCATGCCATCTTTCTTTGACTTTTCTGTTTGTCTGTCCTACATAAAAGATGCCACAAGTGCAACTCAATCCATAGATCACTGATTTAGTGCCACATGTGGCATAGTCTCTTAGCTTGATTTTAGTTCCATTATATGGATGTCTCACATGTGTACCTCTCATTATGTTATTACAATGACCACAGTTCAAACATGTAAACGTCCCTGACTTTCTTGGTTTTAAAGAGGATTGTTTCTCCGTGGGTGGTCTTTCAGCTTTAACTAGTGCGTCCTGAAATTGCGTCCCCTTTTGTAGGCTATAATAGGGGGTTTGGGGAATAGTCTCTTCAACTGTGGATCCATTCCAATTATTCTCCAATTTTTCTTGATCATCCTTGTGATATGATGACTTTGTTCTGAGTATCGTAAAGCGTAAATAAAGGGAAATCCTCCTGGTTTCTCTTTCGGAATTGGTAGTTCAGTTAGTGATATTCTTTCCGTTTTCTCTCTAGCTACCTCAAAAAAAATTTCTGGGTAGCCTCTTTTCTTATATTTGTCGGTCATAGCCAGGTTGGCTTCTTCCTACGTGGTTGAAGAAGATATGATCCGTTTCAAATGTAAGAATTGGCTGGATGGTAGGTTGTTACGTAAATGTTCAGGATGGTGACTCAAGAAATGTAGAGAATTGTTGACATCCGTTTTCTTGTGGTATATATTCGTTATTATACCTGTTGGTCCAATTTCCAATTCCACATCTAGGAAATGTAGTCTGGGTGTGCCCACCTCCCTAGTGAATTTAATTCTGTTGTGTATGGAGTTTAGATATTCCAAAAACTCTTCCACCTCACTTTTTGTTCCCCTCCAGATCACGAAGATGTCTATGAATCTTTTCCATATAATCAGGTGTGTTTTCCATCTTGGCTCAGGTAATATGAGGGTCATTTCTAGGTAGTGCATGAATAGATTGGCATACGCTGAGGCCATAGATGACCCCATGGAGGTTCCTGCCGCTTGTAAGTAAAATTGGTTTCCATATCTGAAATAGTTATTAACTAGAATAATTTTACTCAACTCCAATATGAGTACTTTATTCGCTTTACAATCATCAGTATTCATTAATGTCCATTCCAAAGCTTCCAGTCCATCGTGGTGGGGTATTGACTTGTAGACACTCTGGACGTCAAAAGACACTAGTATGTCATCCTCTGTGATTTCCGGTAGATTATTCAAGTTGTTTAAAAAATCAGTTGTATCCTTTAAGTACGTTGTGGTGGCTTGTATAGTCACTATTACCTCTATAAACTGGTTACACATATGAATATCTACCTGCTGATACTTGTTGATATTACATGTGCGTGACGTCATCACGCCGCTGCGTGATGTCACCATGCACACACGTCATCACCATGACGCTTACATAAACAAAGCAAGATTAGGAGAACGAACTGAGGTAAGCATTAAAACGCCCTAAAACTATAGGGAATTCAGAGCCATATGCACTGAACCATTGAGGACTTAAAAGACTGGAGCATGAGTTCTAAACTTAGTGAAGAAGTAATTCCATATTCATTCTCTACAGATCCACCATCGGGTGAAAAGTTAACCCACTTAACTGGGAGGACAATTTGAATACCCCTTACTGGGAACAAGGACATATATCATCGGATTATGGTACCGGTTGAAATCCTGAACAAAAATCTTCTCTTTAGAACATTGATTGAAGAATACTGACGTAGGAGAGAGGCATCTGAGCACCCATTGGTGCATCAGCTGAGGACAGCGAACAGGTAACACTTGAACCATTGGTACTACACCATGACTCTTAATATCCACATATGGGTTTTTATCACAAGAACCTTTCTGGAAGTATAAATAATAGTAGGTTCATCCTTATATTTATTCTTTTAACTTTACAGGCCGATTACACTAGCATACCAGACACGGTTGCTATAAGAAAGAACACAGGTAATTATGAGATGAAAATGAATGACAGATATAAACAAGAAAATGTAAATGTAATAGATGAGTGACAATACTCTATTTACTTATTTGTTGTAGATGGGATAACTGCACATGAAAAAGGATAGACAACTCCTGAAGAAGGGGATAGAATACCCTGAAACGCGTAGAGACACACAATCTAATATTGGATGTTCAATAAGAAGTATTATTGAAAGAAATGAAAAACTATCTGATCCTAATGATTTGTATTTGTTTATCCATACTATGTTGAAACAAAACATAAGTCAAAAACTTATACCAATTTTGAAATGCACTTTGTTTGAATGGTAATGAAGATTGGAAAAGAATATTCTTTTTACTATAAATTGATCGATGAAATACATCATAAGATTGTTTGATACTATTTTTTTTTAATTTACATTTATAATAAGGTTTGAACCTACAAAAAACATATTACTTTTTGGTTGTATTTACAATAATCATTGGGTGTGCAGGGGACGGGAGAGATCCACAAGGTTGTGGACATCTGTTGAAAGAAGCAGAAAAGAACAAGTTACTTACCTGTGACTATTGTTCTCAAGCATGGGTCTGGCATGGATTCACATGCTCATGAATAATTCCTGTCGTCAGGTCGGGAATCCTCAGTAAAAGAAAAAACAGTTTCACTTTCACTTATAAACTGTCTTTCTCCTTTAAACCAATCACTGAACTCTGGGTCATACTGCCCCCAGCCAATGACTGCTCTCTCCATAGGCCCCTCCTCTGGCAGCCATCTTCAGATTTGGTAGCACGTAAAGTGGCAGTATGACCAAGAAGAACCGCAGAGGGGCAGGAGGGAGGATTCGCATATAACTGCAAGGAGGTCTGATTTCTGCATCATGATGTAGTCTGCCACCTCCAACGCATGCTGGATTAAGGATTGGGTGTTAAGTAGGGAGACATACAACTGATTGTTCTGTGATCTGTTGATGCTAGTAGTATTATTGAGTCTGGGTCGGGAGGGCTTTGGAGTGTCTTTGAGAGGTAAATCTTGTGTGTCTTTTCCTAAAAGGAGAGTGACCATAGAAGTGTGGTCATTAGAAGGCAGCAGCTGCTGTATTTCTTCCCTTTCGTCATTGCCCATTAAAGGGGTGAGGTAAGGGCACTTCAACCTACCACTTTTCTTCCGGCTGATGCCATTAAGGATTTTGGTGATTTCATTGTTAGCAATTATCTGAAGGACCTTTGTCAAAATAAATACTAAAGCCAGAATGACTACTGAGAGGACCCACAGAAATGTGTTTGATGGGTTAATTGTCACGAAGAGAAAGATACTTCGCTCCATCTTTGGGAGTTATCCAGCATGGCTCTGGATCCAATCGAACTCGCCTTGCGGTCGTTAGCAAAAAGTACCTACTGCAAATGGCTGAGACACTGCAGACACAAGCTCAAGTGCCTATGATGGTGTTTCCTGGTGGGTTTTGCATTGGCTAACGACGCTCACCAATTCTGGAGAACCATTGAGGGCAATTCTCCAGTGACCCGTGATGTTATTGGTGTTTTGGAATCGGTGTGGGTCGAATACATCTCCAAAACCCTGGGGAAGAGGGATACAGTTACATCCATGTTGACCAGTTCCCTAGATAAATGGGTTTTCTATAAGGGTCCTGCAGACATTCTGAAGTTAATTTGGAGAAGTAAATCATAAAAAGCCCCAGGTTCCGATTGTATTTGCAATACCTTAATTAAACTAGGTCCTACTCATTGGGCTACTGCCCTCAATGGGCTCTTTCACTGGATTGGAGAATTCCAGTTGGTTCGCCCATCGTGGTATGACCGTATTATTGTGCCCATCTGGAAAAAGGGTAGCCACGCTGACCCTGGTAATGCTGGATGCCTCTTCAAAGATCTTTTCCCGTTTACTATTAAACGAATTATGGAACTGGGCTGAAAGCTCTAATCTTAATTCGTTAAAATCAGACAGTTTTCCAGAAGGGCTTGAGCACGACTACCAACTGTCTCACCCTGTCGACGGTTATCCAGCAAGCCTGGATTGTTCACCAGAAGACATAGTTTGTGGCATTTATTGACTACAGCACTGCCTTCGACTCTTATCAGGGCCAGGCTTTGGAATAAACTTTCTAATTGGAATATTCCAACTGGGCTTCTTACCATGATCATTGCTCTCCATGACAGGAGTAGAGTAAAAATGTGTCTTGACCAATCAGGCAGGACGTCGGCTTGGACTCCCACCCACCAGGGACTTAACGAGGGTGCATCTTGGCACCCCTTCTTTACAAATTGTATTTGGCAGATATAGGAACAGCTCTGAGTGGCCCATTATCAATCCCACCGAAATTGGGACATCTTCTGCTACAGTGGATGGGGTTACGTAGATGCTATAGTCCTGTTACATCTTACCCCATCTGGACTCCAGACAAGCCTAAACCAGTTTAAGAAATGTTCTGATTCCAACTCCTTGGTTATTAACATAAACAAGACTAAGATCAAAGTCTTCATCCCTCCTCACCGTAAGGTGCAATCTTTTAATTGGAGTTTGAATGGGAATGCCTTTGAGGTGGAAAGGACATACAAATATCTTGGTGTTCTGTTCGACCATAAGCTATCAGGGACCGAACATGTTAAATTTCTTGAGCAGAAATGTTTTCAGGTCATGGGCGGGTTGGCTAGGTTGGCCCTGTAGTATAATTTATTGTGTTTTGGAGAACAGCGCCAATGAATGTGATAACATTATTGACAGCAAGAATGTGGCACATATAGCCAGCCCTATGTTGTTAGCATAACATATGGGTATGCAAATAGAGACAGGCTGCAGATTTAAAAGTACACCAGAATATTTTTTTTCCTCTTACTTGAAATGCCTCATTCACAGAAGACTACATTAGCTGTCTAATTGACTGACTTAATTAACAAATACTAATACTAACTCAATAACATTATAATGTAATATCTATGTGGAAAAGAGGCAGAAAGACATGATCTGAGATTCATTTTAAATGTGCATTTGGATTTTTTTTCTCTCTCTCTGTGTTGACTATGTTTGCAGGAAGCAAAATCTGCATGCCAGGAAATGAGTTTAGTGACAGTTTCTTACTGTAAAAATTGAGCTATTGTGGAAGGAAGGATGATACGGTTTTTGTAATTTGATTCGTGCAGAGTGTCTGCAGTGATTCCACATAAGCATAAGTGTGATGAGACAGAGGTTTGCTGGAAGAGTCTGACGGAAAAAAGTTCAGTTTTGCTTTTTGCTGAGCTGCTGACACGGACCATTAGAGATTGGGCTGTGAAGAGGCATTCCTAGTCTCACTTAGCACCGGCTTGAGAACTGCATGTTCTCGCTGTGTACTTCAAACTTCAAGATTACGAGGACAACCCTGGGCCCATTCCTCGGAGGCGAGCCAAGGGGGGTCGCATGTGGGAGAGCTACAGATAGCTGGTAATTATCCAAGTGAATTGAGGTTGTGTGCTGTACGGATGACCTTCTATAAATATCAGGCAGGGAGAGTAGCAATAGGGAATCCCGTGTTTAATTGCCACGCCATAATGTTGCAAAGTGAATATTGTTCTATCGCTGTAATTTTTCCTTCTTTTTGTTACAAATAATGTGGAGTGAATTTCGTGTTATTGCTGCATTTGTTTTCTCTTCTGTTTGTTGGACAAGGGGGCAGCAAGAAGGGTAAGGTTATTTTGAAATGCAACTGTTTATAATACAAATGTTATGGACACGAACCGTGTAGAGTGTTTTTGCTTTTGTCTTTTCTTGGTGCATTTAGGATACTATTTCGGGAGAGGGGGAAGATTTATTTTTAGGTAATACATGTGTCACGTTTCCCATGCAGATGGAATAAAAGCACTAGCAAATATAAATAGCTGAGTGCGTGTTTCCACTCAGTGTGTGGTGTCTGAGTGGAATTTAATACGATAGACATTGCTGGTACATGAACCAGCAAAGAGGCCTATGAAAACATAGTTCACTAATGTATATAAATTGGTGATAATACCACAGTTTATTGAGAATGCTATATGTGAAGCTGTGGTGTTTCTGAATGTAAGTCCGAGGCCTCTATAGATCATAAGAACAGTCTAAGAAAAAGAAGAGTTTGTGTATATTGGGGCCACAAATAAAACAGAAAAATGATGCTCACCAAAATACCACCAACAATAATGTATACCACTAACTGATCCCATATAATGTAATAAGGAATGGTCACTGAAAGGAAAAAAAGCCAAACCCAATATAAATGCAAGGAGTAGTCATCGTCAAATTACCATTATTTTTGGCGGTAAGTAAAAACCGCCAGACCCCAAATCTACACAAAATATCCAACATATTTATGGTGCGTTGCAGGCCGGAAAAGTGATCATAGAGCACCTGCTGGGCGTGGCAAGTGTGTCTCACACTACCATTTGTACATTAGAGGGAACCCATTTCATAATAGCAGTGTGTCACTAAAAACGAATTTCAGAATGTCTCAAATAGAAGCCACATTCTCAGAACTAGTGCAAAATTTAGAGGCAAAGTTATATGCACATGGGACGTGGTCATCGAACAATGCCACAGAATAGCATGACCGCATTTATGGTGAAGTGCAGAAAGAACCACTAGAGAACATTTTTGCAGAAGACAGCATAATTCAGGTCTGCCTTCTGAGATTATTAATTGCAACTGATAACCATGCAGAGAAAGATTGTCTGATACGGCTATGCGCCAAGACCTGGTTTATTTTGAATAGGTCCCTGCGAATGCAAGAAAATGATACTAAGCTGATTAACAGGTTAATAGCCGACCTAGATGGGGCAAGTAAAAAGGCGGAAATGTTAAGAGCAGAATTAGAAGGATGTCAAAAAGACATGCAGTTAAAATGTAGAGATCTTGATATTCAGTTGTCCAAAAGCAAGAAACAGTTTGAGGACAGTGAACAAGAATTTGTACACTTAGAAGCATTGGTGGACCACATTAGACAAGATAAAGATGAGATTGTTTCAGAAATGCAGATTTTACAAAAAGAACATTATGAAAAGGAAAGTGATCTCCAAAATGCAGAACAGGAAATGGTTAACATGTTTCAAGAAAGAAACAAGAGAAACAAAGAATTCAATGAATGCCAAATGCAAATGTGCGACATGCAGGAGGTAATTAATAAAATGAGTGATGAAAACAACTATTTGCAAAATGAGGCAGACAGGCTCCTTAAGAAGTGTAAGGATTTGGAACAGCAAATATGCATATCCAGGTCCCAGGATAGACGGCAGGGCACCACATTCAATGGAGTTGAGGTGAATTCCATTTCTACCCAAAGAGCTAGTGCCCCAGTGATTGAACCGGTGACTGAACTTGGTTGCAGCACCCTTGGGGGATTTGATACACCCATTGGGGGCCGCCACCAATCCCATACACCTGGAACCAGGGTTGAATCACCAAGTAGTGTAATTTCAGGCATTGCAACAAGTAGCCCCATAAAGACAATGAAATCCATCAAAGCCCTGATCAAACCATTAACAAAGGGAGGGGAATGCTGCATAGAGGATCACTTACAGGCAGTGCATGACATATTTAAAGCCCTCCAGATACTTAAGGAACAATACAGACAGTATTTTCATTTAACTCTAGATGCTCCCACAGCCAGTATCATAAGGGGATTGAATGAACAGCAGAATATGACATGGGCAGAGTTTGAAAAAGAGATTAGGCGTCATTTTTCGCCGTTCCAGTCATTGCAGGAGGCAAAGAAAGTTGCTTACACAATCACTGCAGGGCCTAATACATCCCCTCGCCAGTTTTTACAAGACGTAAAAAGAGAATTTTCTCGCTTTGATGTATCTTTTGACCCCAATTCTAATGAATTTAAAACTGCCTACTGCTATGGGCTACAGAAAGATATCATATCACAGTTGGTCCGTGAATTTGATCGTGACAAGTCCCTTGAGTGGATTATACACCAAAGCACAAAACTATATGAAGTACTCGATTGTCAGGGTAGAGAAAGTGATAAAATGAAAGACACTAGACCAAAAGTTAAAGAACCCTCAGCAACAGTGATGGTAATCAGGTCAGCCAAAATGTCCCTTGAGTCTGCTCAAAGTCCAGGTAAAAATAATTTGACACCTGAACAAAGGGGTAATCAACAAAGGTCGTCACTTCCTGTACCAATGTTTTAATCACATGATCCTAGTAATAGGGAGAGCTACATCAGCACTAGGTACTTAGGAGATAGGCCCCGGGCAGGCTATCGGCCTGATATGTCAGGTATGAACAATAACCAGAGACAAAATCAGGATCAAAGAAATAATGGTCCCTACCAAACATTGGGGACACAGAGCAGATTTGAATCCATTACCATGGTATATGGTAATCAGGATAGACCCCGATATGAGTATCGATTTACTGATAATGGGAATCAACATAGGGGTCAGTACCCACAACATGAGAGACAGGACATGAGGCAGAATATGAATTACGTTCCACGTCAGTACAATGATTCCCCATCTGTGGACTACAACCAGAGGATGGGTGCACCCCGCTCCCCTCCACATATGAATCAAGAGTTCAGGAACAATCCCAATAGAATTGGGATTTCTCTTTAACTTTTGATCATTCCCCTGAGGGGTATCAGAATAGATCCAATCAGGGGGAAAACAACCAATATCGATCCAAGCCACAGACGGAGGATTCTAGAGAGATGGAAAGATTCCAGTGTCTCGAGGCCCAAGTGAAAATGTTAGCTGATCAAATAGGAAAGCTCTGTACAGCACAAAAACAGTCATCAAAGGAGGGGGCAGAAGGCCATAGCAATGACCGGGTGGTTTCTGAAAAGTGACTAAGTACTTATGATACCTGCAGTGCCAAGAAAACAGATTGCTCCGATGTGATTTTCCATTATGACTCTGAGATGTATAAGGATTCAAAAATAAAGATACCGGTAAATGAACATGCGACAGAAAGTGCAAATACCCTTATGAAAGAAGTTCGGTTTAACCTAGAGCTAAATCAAACATTCGAGATTTGTACAAATAAAAAAGGAAAACCTGAAATTCCAAAGGAACAAAGAGACAGATTTAAGCAAAATGACTCATGCATGGGGAATACCAGTGAACAGGGAGTGAGTGGGGATGCTATAACTCCTTCTCTGGGCAATCAGAATAATAACCAAACACAGGCAGAAAAAAGAAATACTCAAAAGGAGGGTACAGGTCAATCACCTGAAGAATTCTTTGAGCCACATATTTTTGAAGAAGTTAAAAGGACTGGTACCATACTAAATAATCACAAATGCACAGAGTTAGACAATGACAAATTGCCAAGTGATGATGTTACACATGTTCAGTTGGAGGATTGTAATGTGACCTCTGATGATACCTGGATGGATGGGCGAACAGTGGCCACACTCCAAAAAACCTCTGAACATGGAGAAATGAATAAAGTCTCTCACACAGAAATGGGCAAAAAGGAGGGAAAATGTCTTTCCATTTACCAATGTGCTTAGCCAAAAGTGAAAAAGGCCTGAGAAAGGTGAGCCCTGAAATCAGTAAGAATTCGCACTTCTTATGTGTGTTAGAGGAAGTTGAAGACAGGTATTATGCTCCCATCACTGTAGAAGAAAAATGCAATACATTTGCAATGATTGACACTGGTGCACAGGCCACAATTATGTCTAAAGAATTGGTAAAGAGCATCAATGAAGGGAGATCCCCACAGAATCAGATCACTGTGAAGGAAAATCAAGGTCCAGTGCATAATTTTAATGGGGAGGAGGTGCCTATTATAGGTGTCACCGAGGTTGACATAAAGATAGGAAAACACAGAATGAAACAAGAGGTATTGATCACATCTATTTGTGAAATTCCATTTCTGATGGGAACAGATTGCCTGAAAAGATTGTCTCCGCTCATAGATGGGGTGAATGGAGTACTGTGGTCCTTAACCAAAAAACCATTGAGACCTAAGAAACTAAAATCACAAAACAGCAATATAAATGAATGTCACACCGTTGCCAAAACAAATGATGCAGTGGAGGTATATCTCCAGAATAGCTGTATAACTAGCGTCACTGCATTTTATCTTGACACATCAAGATAACAGAGTGTAGATGAGAAACAATCTCTACAAATATATTTAGACCCAAGGAAAAAATGGCAAACTGCCATAGATGAGCACACATTAGGTTTTTATTTAAAAGAGAAGACATGCAAACAGAATACTGCTCCTAAAACAGATACAGAAAAACACATCACCACTCTTGCTGAAATACATATGGAAGATGAGCAACCATGGGTTCACATTGGTATAAATGACTATTCCAAAACAATAAAAGCCACTTTAGCGCTTGAACAGGAAAGGAGCTTCATTAATGAGAAATTGTTGCAAAAAAATAATGGAGAGGGAGGAGATCCCGAAATTTAGAATTAAAAACCAATATGTCTCTGGTTTGGACAGTCCAGATTTGAAAACAGAATTGCAGGCAGATGCATGCTGAAGGTTAGTATTGGACAAAAAACAATTCACCATGATGTTTGGATAGTGAGTGGGACACAAAATGACTTTTACATGGGCAATGATATCATGCACAGAATGTGTATGGTGTTAGATCTCCTTAATCAAAAAATATGGTCACGGCTCGGTGGGCCGGCACCTGAATTTGAAGATAAAAGAAGGGCTTATCATTGCACACAGCTGGTCCCATATGCCATTAAATTACAAATGAGGAAGGATACTATTATCCCTGCATTCACCAAGCAGTTTGTAATAACGCTAAAGTGCAAAAATGGACAACAGATGAAGGATCCTGATGCATTTGTGTGTTTGAATGAATCCATAAAACAGCAAGGCCTGGATTATGAATACATTCCATTGATAGATGTTGGTGAAGGGTCTGTAAAAATTATGGTGAATAATAAAGGGTGCCAAGATATTCATTTAGAGGAAAATTACTCATTAGGAATGGCCATACAATAATCACATTATACTGCAGATCTAAATAACATTGTGATTGGAAATATCCCTAAAAAGTATGTGGATGCCAGGGGTGAGTTGCCAGAATACCTGGATTCTCTGCCCAAAGGAATATTTAAAATTAATTCTGTGTAGCCTTATGATTCAAATGAGACAGTGTGCTGTCATCAAGAGGATTGTATAACATTTAACTTAAATGAAAATGAAACAGAAAATCAGCCCATTGAAGTGGAAGCTGATATACCAAAATATTTAAAAGTGGCAGCATTACAGAGAGACAGAGCCACACAGTTAGAAGATAGCACAGAGATTCCTCCACTGGAAGATTTCCCAGAATTTAAAAAATGGTAGAGGAGCAGATTTTATCAGCGGATGCATGCGATAGCGATGAGGATAGAAATTAATTCAGGAGAATATTTATGGAGTTTAAAGATGTCTTTGCTAAAGATGCTTATGATTGCGGTCTAACTAATTTAAATGTGGCCACGCTACGGGAAGGGTGCAGTAGAAGCCCAGTATATGTGCGCCATATAGATTACCACTGGCATGTTTAAAGTCATTGGCAGAGATAATTAAAAATGTGGCATCTCTGGGAATTATCAGGCCTATTCATAGCACATCCAACACACCTATTTTAGGTGTGTTAAAGCCAAATGGTCAATGGCGGCTATGTGCAGATTTGAGGGAAATAAATAAAAGAGTACCAGTATCCAGATGGCCACTGCCATTCATTGATCAATGCCTGGCTCAGGTACATGGCTCAAAAGTGTTTACCACGTTAGATCTCACTTCTGGATATTGGTGCGTGCCATTGGCAGAGGAGATTCAGAATTTAGTTTCATTTTCATTTGATAAGACCCAATACGCAAGGGTTAGAGTTCCAATCGGGTATGTCAATAGTGGGAGTGAATTTGGAATATTTTTGAGAAAGGCCATGCCTGATGCAGCGGAAAGAGGTACCATAGTTTATGTGGATGATGTACTGATAAAAAATGAAAGCTTGAAAAACCATTTTGATGAAATAAGACATGTTCTTGGCCAATTACAGAAAGCAGGCACCAAAGTATCTTTACAAAAAGCACAATGGTGCAAGAAAAAAGTGAATTTTCTAGGCCATGAAGTGACTGAACATGGACTAAACCCACAAAAGAAGAAAGTAGAGGCCATACAAAAACTAAAAGACCCTAAAAGTGTGAAACGGGTAAAACGTTTATTAGGAATGATGGGCTATAACAGGACAAATACAGTGGGTGGTGCCCCTTTCATTCAGAGGGCTAATGCTACACCATGCACATGATGCAATAACTGCAGGCCACAGAGGTTCACAAAACACATTGGAGATACTGAAAGATTATGCTTACTGGCCACATATGTCCCAAGATGTGGAATTATGTACTAGAGGATGTCTAGTATGTGCCCAATTTAAACCTGCTTCACCAATGCATAGAGCCCCATTAATGAAAATAGGCTTAAGTATTCCAGGGTCATATTTGCAAAAAGACTATGTAGGGCCTGTAAAGAGGTCGAGCAGGGGGAACCGGTATATTTTGCGTGTGGTCTGTTTGATGTCGAAATAGATAGAGTGTATTCCTGCACCAGATTGTAGTGCGCAAACAGCAGCTACATTACTGGTGAATCATTTGGGTTACCACAAAGAATAGAATCAGACAGAGGAAGTCATTTCACAAGCGCTCTAATGAGTAAGGTATGGCAAATACTGGGAGTGAAAAGAAAATTACACATTGCATATAGGCCCGCTTCTTCTGGGGAAGTTGAATGCTGTAATAGGTCTGTTGTGGATATATTAAAGAAGTTTGTAGCAGAAACAGGTACCAGCTGGGATATACGTTTACCTTTGGTTTTGATGGCAATCAGATCAACTCCTGCCAGAGCAACAGGTATTAGCCCCCATGAAGTATTGACAGGTAGGAAAATGGTATTGCCGCAACACCTGCTATGCATAACACATGAACAGACACTTGTAAGCGCATCTACAGTTCATGAATACATGGATGAGCTGAGGAAGCATTTATAACATGCATTTGCTTTTGTGCAGCGGAATCTAGAAAGGGCTGCTGACAGTGCAAAGTTATATTATGATAAAAAGACATTGGTGAAAGAGTATTGTGTGGGGGATCAGGTGTATAAATTTCATTTTGGAAAAGATAAACAGAGAAATTCTAAATTTCTGGTCTGGTAGGGGCCATTTCGAATTATAGATAAGATTTCTCCCGTGGTGTACAACATTTTGAAAACTGAAGGTGAAACAGTAACAACAGTTTGTTCACGTAAATCAAATTAAACCCTGGCATCCCAAACATGAGGTAAAGAGGCTTGAGCGTGTAGAAACAGATAAAGCCCCTTAAATACATGAAAGAAGATAAATAAGTCTATTCATAGGGCAGTGACAGAGAAATAAAAATGGAAGTGATTATTGTAATAGAATAGATGTGAACAAAAAGACTATTTGTGATGATCATTAAAAGAGGGTTGAAACTGGTTTTATTTTTACAAAGTTGAAATATGTTGAATAATCAATGATGCTTTATGTATATTTGTTTTCTCTCTAACATCTGCTTAATATCTGGAGGTGAAAAGAAAAAAGCAGAAGGTCTTGCAAAAGCACATGGATATTTTTTTTTTTGGTAAAAGGGTGAAATTAGTATTGTGCTATAAACTTAATTTGTTTCTTTTCTATTTGATTTAGAATACTAACAAATCTTTGGTCGGAGGTCACGGGACCAGAGGACACGGAAGGATGAAGTCCTGGAGTCCATGCGGACGGATTCCAGAAAAGCCCTAGGGGGATGTGGGGGGCGAAGACCAAATCTACAAAACAAGTAGCATTGATGATGACGCCAACGATATGGCTTATTGTTATGATAATCGGAGGAAATTTCAAAACTTTGGAAGCACAGGTTGTCATTGAGCCCGGACCAGCATCTGGTATTGCGGTAGAAGAAGCACCAGGATTCATCAGGAGTGATAGAAGGATGATTTTCCAGAACATTTATATACCCTTGAATCCTGATACTCTGATGGAAACACATTTTAATAATACTGGAATTAAGGCTGAGCAGACTAAAGAGTGGCTAGAGCTAAGGAAAGAGGACGCCAAGCAGTCGATAAGAGATATGTTCATTCAATTAGAGAAAACATTTGTGAATTCAGCAGACAAAGAAAAGGAGAGGAAAAAGAGGAGCAGTAATGCTTGCGGTCTCATTGGTGATGTCTATAGTTGGAGCCATAATAGGTACCACGATGTCAACAGCCAATGCAATTTCAGTAGGGACGCTGAGTAATAAAGCACAACAACTGAGTATCGACTTAGAAATGATACAAAAAACTTTAGATGTAATTAGGGAGGGATTGGATGAACAAATAAGGTTTATAAATGAAACAGCGATCGTATTGAATGAACAAGTGGATGTAATTCAACGGACAACCAAGTTAATTATTAAGCATGACCGAACATTAAATGAGATCCTGAATATAATGAATCCTGTTGATAGACTGTTGACAAATTACATGAAGGAAGTTCAAACTGCAATTTCACAATTGATTCGAGGACATATACCATTGTATTTCGTTTCACAAGATATTATTCATTAAATGATAGAAAGGTTGAACAGGAGGGAGATTGATATGGTACAAGTGAAAATTGAATTTGAAATGGTTAATGCAGTGCCCTTATATGTGGATTTGGAAAGGTTGGAAATACGGTTTTTATTATGCATCCCATACATAGCTCCTGAACTCATTTATCAAACTAAGTGGGTACACAATGTGGGATTTTGGCAAGAAGACAAGTATATCAAGACTCCAGAAGTGGTGGCATTTCAGTCATGGGAGCCTGAGGTTTACTTGATCCCAAATTTGGAAACCTGTGTAAAATTTAAAGATCAAATGACATGTGTCCAGGTAAACCGTTTATTCCTAATGCTACAGACGCTATTTGTGGTTTGAAATCTGACCCAAGTATATCAGGAGGATGTGAAGTAGTTATTAGCAAGGGGGTGAAGAGTTGGCACAAGCTAAAATGGTCAAAGGTATGAAGAATCTGACAATAATACATTTAAATCATGGAACATTTGTTGTCAAACGGGTGAAATATAATGTATTTTACTTACAGGTTCCAAAGGACACAATTGTTTCAATTGGAGGTTTAACATTGTTTCATATTACAAATGATATTTGGGAAAGCCAAGTAGAAAATATTGAATTTTTTCAAAGGGATGCATTTCCAATAGACCCGGATGTGGAGTTCTTATTGAATCATAAAGAAAAGCATGTTGTGAAAATGAATTTGAGAAAAAACAATATCACAGTTAGTAACCTGGGTACAATAGAAGTGGAAAAGTTTAATTGGGGAACCTGGGGGGAACGCTCTATGGTGGGTTTAGCTGTTCTGGTGCTAATAATGGGAGGATGGTTAATTGTTTTGTCCATAAAGGTGAAGATGTTGCTCATGATATTAGCTACCACAGGGAATGAAAGATCTCGCAATACGCATACATTTTAAAGGAAGAAAAGGAGCGTGTTTGAGTACTTCCAATTGTGGCTTGGACCACTGCCAAATTCTCAGAAAAGGAGGGATAATGTAGTATAATTTATTGTGTTTTGGAGTACAGCACTACTCAATGTGATAACATTATTGACAGCAATAATGTGGCACATATAGCAAGCAAGCCCTATGTTGTTAGCATAACATATGGGTATGCAAATGGAGACAGGCTGCAGATTTAAAAGTACACCAGAATATTTTTTTTCTCTTTTTCTCTTACTTGAAATGCCTCATTCACAGGAGACTACATTAGCTGTCTAATTGACTGACTTAATTAACAAAAACTAATACTAGAACTAACTCAATAACATTATAATGTAATCTCTATGTGGAAAAGAGGCAGAAAGACATGCTCTGAGATTCATTTTAAACGTGCATTTGGATTTCTTTTTTCTCTCTCTGTTCACTGTGTTTGCAGGAAGCAAAATCTGCATGCCAGGAACTGAATTTAGCTACAGTTTCTTACTGTAAAAATTGAGCTATTGTGGAAGGAAGGATGATACAGTTTTTGTAATTTGATTCATGCAGAGTGTCTGCAGTGATTCCACGTAAGCATAGGGGGATGAGACAGAGGTTTGCTGGAAGAGTCTGACAGAAAAAAGTTCAGTTCTGCTTTTTGCTGAGCTGCTGACACGGACCATTGGAGATTGGGCTGTGAAGATGCATTCCTAGTCTCACTTAGCACCGGCTTCAGAACTGCATGTTCTCGCTGTGCACTTCAAACTTCAAGATTACGAGGACAACCCTGGGCCTGTTCCTCGGAGGCGAGCGAAGGGAGGTCGCATGTGGGAGAGCTACAGATAGGTGGTAATTATCCAAGTGAATTGAGGTTGTGTGCTGTACGGATGACCTTCTATAAATATCAGGCAGGGAGGGAGACTAGTGATAGGGAATCCCCTGTGTTTAATTGCCACGCCATAATGTTGCAAAGTGAATATTGTTCTATTGCTGTAATTTTTCCTTCTTATTGTTACAAATAATGTGGAGTGAATTTTGTTTTATTGCTGCATTTGTTTTCTCTTCTGTTTGTTGGATAAGGTGGCAGCAAGAAGGGTAAGGTGTTATTTTGAAATGCAAATGTTTATAATACAAATGTTATGGACAGGAACCGTGTAGAGTGTTTTTGCTTTTGTCTTTTCTTGGTGCATTTAGCATAATATTTCGGGAGGGGGGGGAGATTTTTTTAGGTAATATATGTGTCATGTTTCTCATGCAGATGGAATAATAGCACTAGCAATTATAAATAGCTGTGTGCGTGTTTCCACTCACTGTGTGGTGTCTGAGTTGAATTTAATACAATAGACATTGCTGGGCATACATGAACCAGCAAAGAGGCCTATGGAAACATAGTTCACTAATGTATATAAATTAGTGATAATACCACAGGTTATTGAGAATGCTATATGGGAAGCTGTGGTGTTTCTGAATGTAAGTCCGAGGCCTCTATAGATCACAAGGACAGTCTAAGAAAAAGAAGAGTTTGTGTATATTGGGGCCACAAATAAATCAGAAAAATTATGCTCACCAAAATACCACCAACAATAATATATACCACTAACTGATCCCATATAACGTAATAAGGAATGGTCACTGAAAGGAAATAAAGCCAAACCCAATATAAATGCAAGGAGTAGTCATCGTCAAATTACCATTATTTTTGGCGGTAAGAAAATACCAGCAGACCCCAAATCTACACAAAATATCCAACATATTTATAAATGATATGATCTTAGTCTTGTTTATGCCAGTCTTCATCCCTCCTCACCCTAAGGTGTAATCTTTTAATTGGAGTTTGAATGGGAATGCCTTAGAGGTGGAAAGGACATACAAATATCTTGGTGTTCTGTTCGACCATAAGCTATTAGGGACCGGACATGTTAAATTCCTTGAGCAGAAATGTTTTCAGGTCATGGGCGGGTTGGCTAGGTTGGCCCGTAGAGGAGGGGACTACTCTTTGTAGATGTTGGTCCAATTGTATACAGCAAAGTTCTTGCCGATCCTTATGTACAGTGTAGAAAATTGCATTTGATAATATCACTGAATTAAATAAGCTGGAGTATACACTGCTGAAGAGATTGTTTCAATTACCAGTATGCACCCCAGTGGAAATGATTTGCCTTGAATTTGACATAGCTCCATGTGAAGCAAGATTATAGTTATCTTGCCGCAATACCTATTGGTAATTGGCCAACAACACCAGTGGAAGCCTAAATCAGCATATTTTCAAAGCTGCATGGATTAAGGCATGCTTTATGCAAAATAGTACCTTGGCCAATATCATTTTGGCAGCTAATTGATGGTACGCTGTTGCACCAGGTACCCCTTTGAGCTCCCAATTTCAGCGCCATAAAACCATTGTGCAAACTACTATTTTCAATTTCGATCATGATCAGCAGATTTTGAAACTTACTGCTTAGAGTAACAGTGCTCTATTCTGTGAATATTTACTGACACGGGAGCGCTACCCAGACTATATAAAACAGTTTGTAGGTAATTCATTCCCTGGTTTGGGATTACCCAAGGATAAAACATAGTTAAGATTCTTGAAATTACTGGTGGCTGGTCCAGTATCCCATGGCCCCTCCAATACTGCAGATTATGTGGGGATCTCCAACTTGAAACTGCTAAACATTTGTTAATGAGCTGTGAAGCAGTAGTGACACTAAGGATGGCCGCCTATAAGGCTGCTGGAATTTACCCTGATACTCTAAATGAGGGAACGTGGCTGTTGTTCATGAATGGCAATAAGGAATCTTGCATCATCTTCACGATTATTTGGAGAAAGATGGCATTGATCCTGAACGATCTTTCTGAGTTTTGAGGGCAGTAGTGAGCATAGGGGGACTGGTGGCTGTTAATTGCTGAGGACCTCATGGGGATCCTGCTTTTCTCATTTCTTTTGGATTGTATGTTTCTTTTGAGTTGAAAAAATGGTGTTTGTACAAATATGTAAGATCGAGGGGGGCAGTGAGCATATGGAGATTGGCGCTAGTAGGTTGTTGAGGGAATAGCGGGGAGACTGTTTTTCTTTTCTTAGGATTGTGCGTTTCTTTCTGTGTTGAAAAGGTGTCCCCTTTTTGCATAACTATGCAACACATTAAATAAATAAAATGTTATCATAAGTGCTCGGAAGTGGTACCCTTTCAATTCTCCCTGTACAGCTGGACCATGGCACCACACTTTAGGGAGCAGACAGGCCTTTAACCAATATGGCACCTGCACATCTCTCCCTTTAACGTGCACGAAAGACTGGATCCCGCAGAGAAGCGCAACAGTCGATTTGTGAGGACAGGAAACTCCCAGTATCTCGGAAAGCTTGGAGAGCACGCTGGGGTCACCAAATGTGGGGCTGCACCTCCAATCTCCTTAACCAAAATAGGCCCACCTCTTAAGAAGTGAGTGCACGTTTGTCCGGAAAGCAGGTAACACATCATATACATTATCGCCAAATGTAACACAATCCCACATATTTTGTTACAAAGGCCTCACCCCAAAACATGATTGGTTAACCATGTACAAGCAAATCGAATCCCCACCAAGTTCCCACGCTCTCATTGGATACATTCACTTAACCACCTTGCCCTTTCAACATACATTTGCATGAGGTCATATATACACCGCTTTTTGGGCTCCTCCCATAGTCGGTCGTAACATTTTCACATGAATACCTACAACAATTTTAATTCATTGCAAGTTCCATGTGGTCGGGGACCTCTAACCCTGGTCGTGATGCACATGGCTTTTGCAAGGACACTTCAATAACATGAGGAAGAAGAGAAACAAACAAGTTCCCTTTGAACCAAAGATAAACATCTTATCAAACCAGACTCTTTGGCGTCGAGGTATCTCTCGTTTCACGCTAATCTGTTACAATTACCATTTCAGCTTGCATGGCCTCTGGCCACATCCTGGTAATTTCCCTGAGAACCTGATCAAACCCATAAACTGTTTGCCCTTAGGCACCTCTTACACCGGTGTTAGGGAGAATTCTCAGAAATGTGCTAATTCCCTTCTACCTTAGAGACCCCGAGCTCTCTGAGCAGCCATGCTTATCTCAAGAGGTGTCAATGTGAGCTGTAGGGTTGTGACACAGAGTTTCACAGTGACAATTATCCAAATAAACTCTTACACTCAAGGTTTCTTGATAAACAATTATTAATTTATTTAACAGTCAGTTATATAAGCCTTCTTCAGAAGGGAGAAAAACATGTAACACTTCAAAATACACTTCAAAACACACTCTTAGTTTCTCTAATCAGTTGATACCCATTGGGGATGGCACACAGATACTTCCTACACCCTCAGGTGACATCAATAGCTTAGGACACTGTGGACATTGATTTATCACTGGTACATTTAGAGCAATACTGAGTCTGGTGCAAAGGTTAGATAAGGGAATGAAACAAAGGTTAACAAATACTTCATAAAACTAGTAAGTACTTTCTGAACCCTCCAATGCAAATTAAATGAACCCTTTCCTGGGGGAAAGTTAAAGCACAGAGTCAGAGGTAAGAAGAGTGTCTCAGTGAGCCAGGACAGACAATGTTAGTTGAGCAAAGTCTAGGGTAGCTGAAGATCTTCTTTGCAGGTAAGTAAGTATTGCACAGTATTTTTAGAATAGATTGCAGAAATAAAATCACTTGAAGGGCCACAAGCTGGGAGGCTTCTGATGGGCAAAGCTGTAAGCAACTCTGCAAGGTTAACCAAGACAAGGCTCAAGTGAGAACAAGTAAGGCTACACCTCAAGAGGAAAGTCCTCTTAACTGTAAAGTTAAGAGGACTTTGGTTAGAAGAAATGGTTCCAGCTGGCTTCTGTTCCTGTACAGCTCTGCAGATCCTGGTATTCCTGGGCCTCAGTCGTGGGAAAAGATGGAGGACTTCTGGAGACTCCTGCAATGCAATGGGAAGGTCGGCGGCAGCAATGGGCAAACTTCAATTCAGCGGCACTTCGTGGTTTCAGCTCCTCGCATCTGACAGCAAATAGCAACACTACGTTTCTCGGATACCACTTCAGCCTTTCCTCGCATCTGGGGTCCAGCACTCTGTTGAGGTGGCTCAGGCTTGGTCAGTCCAGCTTCAGGGAAGTCTGGAGGATCTTCCTGGTGCTCGTGTCTGACTTAAAAGCGATCCACTCGGTTTGGTGTACCTCTCCCTGGCACTTCGGTTCCAACAGCAGTGGAAGTACAGCCAACTATGAGAGGATGTCCAAATTAGTTCACTTTGAAGTTGATTGGTAACACCAACCCAAGATAAGAAGTTGTCCTTGCAGGGCTTCTCTAGTCGAAGTGAACTCGGAGCTTCAGCACAGCAGCAGGGCTTCACCGGGCAAACCAACGGTCCAGGAGTTGCAGCAGGCATCTCTTCTAAGTTCTTCTTCGGATTCCTTCATCCTGTGGTCGACTCTGTCTTCCAAGCCAAAAAGCCTCACCTTTTATGCAGGTTTCTCCAATTCATTCCAGCCTATGTCAATCACACAGCAGGGTGGCTGTCCTTCAAGGACACCCAGCTGGCCAATCACCTATGGGTGCATTCCTGTAACTATGGGGATTAAGCACAGGGAGTTTCGGCACCTCCCTCACTTCCTGCCCCTACCAGACACGCTGTAGCCAGAGGCAGGCTTCACTTGTGAATTCCGCCTAAGACAAAATGAAGAAAGGGACCAAACCTGGTTTGGTGCACAGAGTAAATCCAGAGAAGGACCTTTACACCAAGAAATGACGAAAAAAGACGACCGGGGCCATTTTGACAAAATGAGCACCCATGGGTGTGTTACTGCAATTGCAGCCCACGGTAAAAACACACAATTGTAGTAAAAGGTAAACCACTGCCACCAGCCATTCATTGTAGAAAGGGTAACATAAAAATGTTACATGAGAAACTAGACAAAGGGGATACTAAGTAACCCCTCTAGCATTCTATAGTAAGATAGTGTGTGCTGGGTCTAGAAAGTTACTAAATGTCAACTTCACTTCACTGCTCTTGGAAACTGTAGTTTCACCAAGAGAAGGTATTTAAACCTTTGGGAAATCTAAGAGACTTCCCTGTGCCACTGCACTGAAGGTGGTGTGTGTCACAATGTAAAGATGATGCCGATGGAGTTTATCAGACTCCAAAGTCAAAAGAAACACAGTCTAAATCACAGAAAATTACGTGTGAGAGTGGGAAAAAGTCTCCTTCTCTCCAGGTTAGAGATAAAAAGTCCTAAAGTCCAGCAAAAAGATCTGGGCGTCTGTAAGGTACAGGGGAATTAGCACATTTCTGAGAACTCTCCCTAACACTCGCCAACCCAGTTTTCTGCGACCTACACAAACCCAACATTACCCGGGAGGATAAATCAGGGGTAACGTGCTCGCCTTGGAAGCAAGACGACACAGAGCAACACAGGTTCGATCCCCGGGTCCGCGCTTAGAAACCTCCGGGTATTAAGCGCGTTATAAATAACCGATCACATGATGGACCTGCGGTATACAGCCTTATTTATTCACCATGTACCACCTGTTCCCCAACTGTCCCGAACATATTTCCCTGAAAACCCCTCTCTATATATGTCTGTGCAGGTGTGTTCAAGACTACCGTGTCACTACATAGCGGCTTTCCCAATCCGCAAATCTCCTTTCTCGTGTGTGCATATAAAGCTCCTTGCTTCCCATCTTTAGGCACTGCATTGCACGCCATTTAACTACATTGTGTTCACATTCTATCAGCAGACTTGACATTATGTTGCTACATGTATGCAAATCTAAAATGTAACTATATACAAAATAACAACAATAATAACACATATTGCATTCTATACTAGATACATACCAGATTGCAACATCGCGTCTACCTGAGCGCAACGCAAACCCTTCTTTCCAATTAAAACCATTATCGACCACTTCAACACTATATATAAATAGATAAAAATTATATGTTTCATTAGCTGTCTAGAAACCCTGCACCTGGTTTTCATTACATTTAAGTATGAATTACAGACAATATTTTCATAAACTGTTCTAATAACACCAAGGGGAAATTGTGGGTTGAGAAACACTTTCTCCGAAAGTGGGAGACTTTCAATATACATTTCCTGTCCGATTTTCGATGTATTAATGCAGTCACATTTGACCGCTACTCCAGCCTGTTCCTCAATGGTATTTGATACTGCTTCCTTACTTGACCCACTGGGTGCTTCCCCATTGACGAGGTTGCCTGGAGTCAGTTTAAGAGGACAATGATCACTATCATTACGCTTTATCACTGTAAAAGCTTCAGCAATTTCCAAGTGTCAAGGGCTAGTAGGATATAATCATTGTTACTAAGGTTAGTACCATTCAAAAAGATATCTTCAGCTGGTTGATTGCTATGGGCCCTTCCATTGCGTGCGCTTAAGCCTAGCATAGCCCATATAATTGAGATCTCTAGGGAAAATGTGTGCTGCCTTTTAGGATATTTGACCATCAGATCTGGAATGTCCAGTTCTTCCGCACTTCAGGGTAAGCACCCTCGCTCTGCTGTGTATATACTCTCACTTTAAAGGTGACACCTGGTCCTTTTTCCAAGCGCCATTGTCTTAATGCACCACGCACGCATCGCTTGACTTTTTCACCACTTGTGGTGCAGCGCTGCTATTCACCTTCAATTGCACTTTCCTTAGTGGCCCACAACCATATGGCTTACCCCAGGACTTGATTGACCCCCTTTCACCTCTCCTGGGCCACGCTCCTCCTTTGGAGCTACCACTCACCCAGCACTTGTTCTGCTCTCTATTGCTGTTGCCTCTGCCTTATGTGCCCCTTCAATTGCATATTCTTTCTGCCTACTATGTCCATGTTAAGCTGCACACACCAACCTGTAAGCATAGCACCACTTCCACATTGCAATCTATATTATCGGCTCCACCTGCAGCATGTGATCTACTGTTGCATGCCCAGCTAAAGGCAGACTCTACACGTGACTGCTACTGATGTCCCCTGAAACCACACAGTACCTGTCTGCACTGCTCTTTAGTGCTCTGCATTCAAAATCGAATCTAGATGTGCCATATTGCCCTAATCTAGCCTGCATGCCACATTCTGACCATTCTGCTCACCTGCTGTAGCCCCCCTCCCTACCATGAGGCGCGGCTTCTCCACATTGTGCATCTACCCAAGTTTGTCCCTCATGCTTATGTATACCCAACGTAGCCCCCATACCATATAACAGACCCAAGAAGAAAACTGAAACTCTTCCTCCTGGGAGTCTGATATGTAGTTCTAGTAAATCTTTGCAATCTGTGTTAAGTTTGGATAGTGTGGCATTAATTAATGGATCAACCCAAATAGATAGGCCCCAAATAGGTCTTCCCAAATAGGTCTTCCCTTTAAACTCTTTGAAGCTGGGATACTGTACAATTCAAAGCTCTGGGACTGACCGGGGTCAGTCTTTTATGGAGTGCATCACTCCCAGAGCTGCATATATCTGCAATTGTTAGCTTTAGGCATGAGTTTGGAAGTCCTCTATGTACGTGGCAGAAGTTGGGCTCAGAAGGCCCCACCAGACAGATCCCACTCTATCAATCTGATGCGTTAATGTTAATGCATCCTGTGCAGGCCCTCCCAGGTATCTGAACACCCAATCTGGCCGGACACCAAAAAAGCTGCAGGCGCGGATGAGAGAGTGTTCTAACCTTCTCCTCACCATGTTGCCCTACTTCCAGCTGACTGCATCTGGAATTATATGGTAGGAGACTTATCAAGTGCAAACAAGCCCCTTCAAATGCATCCTGGTGATGAACAAGAAACAGAAACCATATTGCCCATGAACAACAGGCCAAGACGGCCCCTATATCTCCAACGCAGCTCCCCAGCTATACTGGACCTGTGGAGCTACACAATCTAAACAGGCGTGAGAGCCATTACACACTTCACTGCCTCACAGCCACCGACCGATCAACTGCCTGCTCAATTTCAATCGCCCCTCTGCAGTCAATCTCGGGAGAAAATCTCAATAGTCGCGAGGAGCCCTCCAGCCACATAATCTGTTGAATACATACCGTCCTGGCTCTTTCTACAGAATATTTTGATTGAAATCAAGGGCTTGGCGCAGGGCGCATGGCCGGAGAGTCTACTCCATGTCATTGCTGGTCATGCCCCCATCCTTTGCTTCTTGAAGCAAAGTTGTCAATTAGGAAGGTTATCTATTTAGGCCATGCTATCATTGGCCCAGACGCATCAGGATGTGGATGTAAAGGCTACAGTGGAATTAGTGCATTCATCTATTTGGTGACCTTCTGTGTCAGCTGCTGTTCACAGGTACATGATTAGTTTAGACCATTATCATTTAACTCTGAACCCTACCATTCATATGCTACTAATTCTATTGTAGTAACCCCCCTCGGAGGGTAGTACAGCGATTATAGATATTCTGAATAATATTCATACAATGGCCCATTTACCCCTGATTTTTTTTGTTTGACATTTTTTTTCTTTTTTACTATTTAATCTGTAAGTTTCAAGTCAAGATCAGTACATTTAACAAAACAGCCATAAATGAGGAAATACACAGATACAATTTACCTAGGGTTGCACTGCCAAATGCAGAGCAGAACACATTTTCCTCCAAAAACAAGAAATATATAAATATACAGGCGCATGGTGACTGGCCAGTTCTGGGTAACAAACAGCAAGTATTCCCACCCTGTCAGTACAATCTACAACCTCATTTTAGGCTCTCTCAACATGGTCCACCAGAGTAGAGTCCTCTTCTGGTGGTATGTCATCTGTCTGAGAAAGGAGGAAAGATATCCCAGACATCCAGAGGTCTAGCAGCCAGAGTAGCCATGGCATAATAGTCATGTTCAACATCACAACACCAGGTCACTGCATCCAGCCAGGATTCACAGGTGGGAGGAGCTGGGTTGGTCCACTTCATTAACACGAAGCACTGCACCAAAATCATTCCAACCATGAGGGGTTTCCTCCCACTTTGAGGCAAACCTGGTAACCATCGAAACCAGGGCAGAAAATTTCGGCACGGGCTGATTTGGCACGGCCACTTCGCTGCAGGAGCGGTTCGGCGCAACAAGACAAATGGAGTTCGCTTTAATTGGCATCATCACTAGCAGGAGGGGGGTGGCAGAAAACCACACGACAGGATGAGAATAATGTCAGGCCGGAGCTGGCTGTGTGCTACAGCTGGGCACATCCAGAACTCTGCCCACAGCCCTCAATGTCTGAACAAAGCCATCGCTGCAAAATCAGTGTACATAGAAAAGCTCTCTATCACGATGTAGATGCAGGCACCATGCCTGCCCTCTGCTGCCCCCTCTCTGATCGCCACTTATCAAACACTACCCAGAGCTGGCTGCCATGGTCGGGGGCCAGGGATGTAAATTGGTCTGTGTACCTGGGGACCGCACTGGAGCTTCCCCCCCAGCATTAACTGCCCTCAACCCCCCCGTCCCCTCCCCTGCATTAACCAGCACTAGCCCCAACTCCCACGCACTCATTTCACAAGTTCTCATGGGCAGGCATGTACCGCGCTGAAACAGCCCTGCACCAAAACATCCCGGCGCCAGACAGATCGTGCCAAATCAGCTCGTGCCAAACTGGCCACGCTGAAATGGGGTGTACCGATCCAAACATGCAGCACATCAGATCATACAGCACCTCATGTCCCAGTATAGATGTAAGAGCCTGTCCACTCCCTCCAAGAAAGGAGAAATCACTGAACAAGACCAAATCATGTGGGTGAAGGAAGCGGCGTTCAGGGAGCACCGAGGACACCTCCCATCCTAAGTGAGATCACACAATTGATGCCTAGCCTTGGAGACGCAAGTCTTTGTAGCCTCTTAAACTGATCAATTTAAATCTGGTGCTGATGGCGCAGTTACGCGTGGTGTGGCAGAGCTGAGGATATTTTTGTTCTTCATGGTTTACAGCAAATGACTGGCTGAAATTAGAGTTCACATCATTTTGGGGAGCTAACTGTAAGCCTCCAAATGTAAAACGTGCTTTTCCTCTGGCTGCCATCAGCAAACTAATGGCTAAATGGAAACTGGGAACCAAACACTAGCATTATTTATGCTCCTTTGTAAATGCCACAACAAAGGAAGGTTTTATCTACAATAGTGTTTGAATATGTGGTTTAGAACGTCATTTAGACACATTTGTTTTTTCTTCGCCAAATGGCTATTTCATTGACGCATAGTCAATACATGGTAGCAAAATCTCACTGAAAGATGTCAATTCAACTCTGGAGGTACGGACCATAGTGACACATATAGATGTTTCTTTGTCATTCAAGAGGTGTTGTACTGCTTGTCCATCTACAACACCTATGGGTGCAACATTATCGGGGACATAAGCCAGAAGGCACATCTGTTAGTCCAAGCATCAGCTGGAGAGGTTAGCACACTTACATTTTTAAAATATTTTTATTTCAGCCACTTAATGACAGCATTACAATACAGAAGACTATTATGAGTTAAACATGACATTTGGGGAGGGTGTTGCAATGAAACAGATTGAGGCTGCGCAGTGTCATCATAAACCTAAAATAAAAGGTTCATCCAGTTCAATCTGCCCTAGATGGCCATTACTCATAGATGTACTGGTGAAGGAGCGTATAGATACTGTAATTCCTCCATGGATCAAATATTTCCCAACTAGTTGACCAATTATCTTCCTTTTCCTTTCACAACCCGCCTGACCACTTCTGCCAAGACTTACTTTTGAAACTTTCATGTGGTTGGCATTTACTTAACAGGGTGGAAAAGCAGTACTTCCTTGTGGTTTTTATTAACACCAATTGTGATTCACTGAACCATGTGCACGTATACCTGATCACCCAATATCATTTATGAGCTGCACCTGTATATTCTTGCAAGTCTTTTTTTATACAGAAGAATGAAATATTTGTCTTCAGTATTAGACGAAAGCAGTTGTAAGGTGAATCAGGCTGAGTTATTCAAAGTGCTGTAGTGCAACCCACCAGTAGAGCGTCCTCCTCTCACCTTAACTCTCAACAGCCTCTTGACATTCCTAGTCTAGATCTCAGTCAAACACATACGTTCTACATGACATCACAAACATCCATACACTTAAGCATACTATACAGCTCCCTTCCCTTAACACCCAAACAATCACACCACACACTACAGAGCAGCATAGAGCAGCATATTTAAAAGTGAAAGAGGTGTTGGATCCCTCTTTATTAGCCTCTAATCATTTTTGTCATACAGACCAACCACAGTCTCTGAAGCTTTCTGGTTGCCTCAAGTTTGTCACGGTTTGTAGCACGGCACACTCCAGCCAGGGACTCCTTCCCTGACAATGAATGTGGCGCACAATAAAGCGCTTTTCATCTTTAATATACTTTGGATTCTTTCTGAGTAGGCCACCAACCCGTCTCTCACCCAACCTTCACGAACACCCTGTGTCACAATGGACTAGGAACCAGGCCGGTGTGTATAAATAAGATATTTATTCATTTATTATTTAATTTGAAAAAGGAAAAATACTCAAAATACAGCAGCCAAATGTGGCAATGCAATGATTCCTACAGAACAATTGATTCAGATATTCTATCACAGTTTGCACAGATCTTTAATAGCAAAACAGGAAAATGAACAGTTTCTTTAATCAAGTGATAGCATCAAGATTTTACAATCCCCCCTGCAACACTCAGCCCAAACATCAGCTAACTTAATTCCTTTGAATGGAAGGCTGTGGCAAGGAGTAAGGATAGAGAGAGCTAAATCAGATTTGGAATAAATCCCACCACCCCAAGATGGGAAGCCAGAAAAGAAAGTGAAAACCTGTTTTTGGAGCAAAACGGCAGCATCGGATTTGGATTATTTCTCATACGGCTATGGGACAGAATGAAAGGAAATTCATATTGCTACACTTGCAGAGATAGAGAAGCTTAGAGACTCCTAATCAGCACACCAGGGCAAAGTAGAAAGAAAAGGAAAATCGGTTTTGGGAAGAAAAAGCAAATACAAAAGGAAAAATACAAAGAGCAAATGGAAATTCGTTTTACACAGGATTTGCAATGACTGGCAGCTAGGGATGGGGTTTGCCTTTCAAAATAGGAAATCAGTTTTCAAGGACAGAGGCACATAACAGATATGATTCTAGACACAAGAGGTTGCTCTCATGCTCTCAATAGGACTACGGTTTAGGTTTTCAATGGGACAGATGCAAATTAGGAGTTTATGATGAAATACACACAATACACGGGCAAATTCGGTTTTCAGTAACAAGGAGACTACTTCTTTTGAGGCTATTCTTTAATGACTATAATGATTAAAGAACGACACTGGGGACAAGGGGGTTAATTTCGAACATTAACCAACTTGTACCATGAATTTCAATGGGGAATTAATTGATTTACTTCAAAATAATGCTAAGGACTTATACAGACAACTGAGAGATTTATCAAAGGAATACGCTAACATACAAAGGCTAATACAGATTCTTCTAGGGGTAGATTAATGAATTATACTGGCATCTGGGGCTTTCAGTGGGATTTTCAATGGGATGCAATGCTACAAAGGAAGGGCTTATGCAATTTAGAGCTGGGGTTATTTGCTACTTACAAAGTAAAATCAAAATGTGTCATGGGCGCTCCTCTATGAGAACGAACATGGCAAAAATGGCCTTTTCTTTGGGAAGGTACCCACTCTAGAGTCTGCAGCCTCACTTTAGCTCACTGTGCCTTTCACACATGGGAAGAACAAGTTACTTATCTTACCTGGTAACGTTTTTTCGATGGGATGTTCCTCTGACGTATTCCACATCTTTGACAGTAATCACTACAGCTGTGCTGCTTCGGAAACCTTTTTTGGCGTAGGCGTCCTGTGTCGATGATGTCGATACACTGTCCCTCGAGGGCCTCTGTCGATGGTCGACGTCACCGATTGTTATATCTATGAATCACGACGCCGTAGCCTCAGTTGTAGTTTTTCCCCCAGAACGTGTGGCACCAATCTCTTGCCAGTATGACTACAGAAAGCCTTGCGGAAACGTAAGATGCAATCGCATAAGAAATTCTGTCGAGGGGCAGGTAGGGAGGGTACGATGTGGAATACATTGGGGGAACATCCCATCGAAAGAACGTTACCAGGTAAGATAAGTAACTTGTTCTTCGAGGGGATTGTGTCCTCCGACGTATTCCACATCTTTGACAGACTCCCAAAGCAGTACCAACGTAAGGAGGTGGGAAAAGAATTTACAAATTTAGAATTTTAGAATGCCCAATCAAATTGCGGAATATAGGACTGCCTTACCAAAGGCCAAATCCTGCCCATGGATGGAGTCCAGGGAATAGTGTCTCTCAAAGGTATGGACGGAAGCCCATGTGGCTGCTTCGCAAATATTGCGGATGGGAACACCCCTCTGTAGGGCAGTGGAGGCAGCCACACCCCTAGTAGAGTGAGCCCGTAAGCCTACTGGAGGGTCCTTTCTCGCCAAACGGTAACACTCAGATCGTCAAAATGATCCATCTGGACAAGGTCTGCTTGGAAACAGCCTGACCCAAACGCCTTCCAGCGTAACCAACAAAGAGCTGATCGTCCACTCTGATCCGGGACATTGTGAGAGATAGAAACTCAAAGCTCTCCTAGGATCCAACCTATGGAGCCTCTCCTCTTCCTTACCAGTATGCGGAGGAGGATAGAACGCCGGAAGAGTCACCTTCTGGCTTAAATGAAATTCCGACACAACCTTCGGAAGAAAAGAAGGCCGCACCCTAAGAACAACCCTGTCCTTATGGAACACAGTGAAGTGTGGTTTGGCGGAAAGTGCCTGCAACTAAAAATACAGTTTTAAAGGACAATAGTCGCAACGGACAAGAATGTAAGGGCTCAAACTGAGCTCCCATTAGGAACTTTAAAACCAAATTCAAATCCCATCCCGGCACCTGGAAAGGTGACGGTGGAGACAAATTAGTTAGCCCTTTTAGAAACTGAGATATCAAAGGGATTTTTAAATAATAACATTCCTCTGACGAGCGCTTAAATATGGACAGCGCCGCCAGGTAACACCTAATGGTACCTACTTGCAGGCCCTTGTGGGCTAAAGAAAGCAAAAAAGACAAAACCAAAGGAATGGAACATTGGAAAGGATCCACATTCTGTACCCTGCACCAGTCGCAGAATTTCCTCCAACGGCAACGGTACAGGGATTTTGTTGCGGGCCTTCTGCCCAAAAGCACCACCTCCATCACGTCTTCGGGGAGGTCCCAATCCTTATATCTCAGGCTTTCAGATAACAAGCATGCAGGCTGAGAGACTTGACCTCTGGATGGAGAACTCAACCCCCCTCCCATGACAGCAGATCGTCTCGGTAGGGAAGACGACGTGTTATGTTATGTGCGTGCTTATTACGCGCCGGAAGCCCGCAGGCATCAGGGCGCGGGAAACCAAGAAGATCTGAACATGAATCACCTCATTAAGACAGGTAGAATACCTAGAGATTGCGACTCTAATGCTCATTGAAACAATGAGGTTTTTAGCGATTTCCTAAAACTCTGGTAATTAGCTTCAAGCCGTAATGCCATCGGCAACTTGTTCCAGAGGTCTACTGCTTTCACCGGGAAAGATTTGCCTTGCCTAAGTGCGGACTTAGCCCCAGGTCTGTTCAGAGTGCCCCTGTCGGCTGATCTTAGACATCTTCCAGGAGCATAGAAAGAGAAATGTTTTTTGAAATAGCTAGGGGCCTCTCCGTATAGGCATCTGTGAATTATAGTCATGGCCTGGAACCTGATTCTCTCCTCCACTCTTAGCCAGTGTAGTGCTCTTCTCCCTGTTGACACATGTTCTCTATTATTTATGTTCTTGACTATGCGAACTGCGTCGTTTTGTATGACTTGGCACTTTTGAATTTCCCTTTTTGTGGCTCCTAGCAAGAGAGCGTTGCCATAGTCAAGTCGTGACAGGATGATGGCCCTAGCGATTGTCGCAGCATTGACTTCATTAATGAAGGGTCTTATTGCTCTCAGAAGACGTAGATAGTAGGTGTTGTTTTTCTGTAGGTATCTTACCTATACCTCTGCGCCCACTGAGGCCTCTACCATCATCCCGAGAGTTTTAACATGCGACATCACCGGGATGTTAGCGTCCTTGATGGTAAAGGACTTATATTCATTCCCTAGTTTGCATCTGGCCTGTCGCGTGCCGAAAATCAGCAGCTCTGTTTTGGTATTATTTAAACACATCCAATGATGTTGCATCCAGTGGTCTATGTTGTTATAAACCTCTGAGATTTTAGCACTATCAGTGGTGTAATCACCAGTGAGTTCAAAGATGAGCTGTGTATCATCAGCGTAATTTGTAAAGAAAACACTGATGTGTTCCAGGAGTTCGCAGAGGCTTCTCAGATATAGATTAAACAAGAGAGGTGACAGGCTAGCTCCCTGCGGGACTCCGTAATGGATGGGAGCGGCCTTGGAGAAATTGTCACCCCAATGTATTCTAGCACTCCGATCTTTGAGAAAGGATGATAACTAGGCCAAAGCCTTAGGGGAACAACCTACAATGTTGGCCAGTGCCTCCTGAAGGAGCTGGTGATCCACCAAATCAAAGGCTGCGCTTAGATCGAGAAGCATGAGAATCCCCGTTTTGCCTTTATCTCTCAGGCCCAACATATGCGACTGGAGGTCCAGCATAGCAGATTCAGTACTATGGGAGGCCCTAAAGCCTGATTGTTGATTGTGCAACAGCTTCAGGTCTTCCACATGTTTTTGCAGTTGGTTAGTGGCAACTTTATCTAGCACCTTCAAAATAAAGTTCGAGTTAGTGATGGGCCGTAGATTCCCAGGATCTTTGGGGTCCAACCCTGCTTTTTTAACTAGTGAGGTAATAGTTACCTCCTTGATGTCCTTAGGCACCACCCCTTCACTGAGAGATGCATTTACTATCTTCGTTAAAACCGGTAGGAAGAGTTCTTTGTGCTCCAAAATGATTTTGGTAGGCAGGATATTCTCTGCACACGATGTCGGTTTCATCTTGGCTAGGACCTTACATAGATCGTCCTCTGATATGGGTAGGAACTTAAAACTCCCATTTGCTTCCGCATTAGTAACTGTAACTTGGGTGACAAGTCTGTCGCTATCGGTTCTGGCTGTAATAATATTGTTTCTGGCCTTTTGGATCTTATTAGCAAAAGCTTCTTGCACCTTATCACAATCTTCTCTGGTAGGTGTATGTAGTGGTGTTAACACCCTGGGTTTTTCCATCCCCTTAAGTATGTCAAAAATGTTACTATTAGTGTTGGATGCTGCTTCAATTTCTTTATTGTAATAGTTTTTTTTTGCCTCCTTAATCCCCTTCCTATAGCAGTGATCAGCCCTTTTCCAATTTTCTTTATTAGTTTGGTTGGGATTTTGCCTCCATATCCTTTCTTTAGTTCGTTTCTCCTGTTTAAGATTATTAAGCTCTCCCCTGTACCATGTACGGTGGTTGTTCTTTTCCCTCACCAATTTCAGTTTTAGAGGGGCATATTCCTCCACCAGAGCTTGCATATGGGTATTGTACTTCTTAAGCATGCTCTCACAGTACTCCTTTTCCAGAAAGGACTCAGCAACCTTCTGTAGGCGTGGTTTTAATATTTCAGGGCCTATATTTTAGAAATTTCCGCTCCAAACTTTAATGTGGGGATTTTTGATTCGTGCGGAAGGTGTGTTTAGTTCTATTTCCAAAGTGACCAAATGATGACCCGACCATATACATGGTTCGGTAACAACGTTATGGCACTTCAAATTATTGGTAAAAATCCAATCTAACTGATTCCCTTGGGGGGAGGTTGGTTCTTTATTTACTACCGGGAAGCCCATATTCTTCATGGACTTCTCCAGCTGTATTGCTTCCTTATCTTCAGTGTTCCCTCTTCATCTATTCATATCTCCTACCAGCAGTGTGGAGGTGTTGGTCGAGATAAGCTTAGCAGCTTGAGAAGTGACTTTGTTTTCAAAATCAGAGATTAGAGAAGGTGGTCTATAGAGGGTAATGATATTAAGATTATCCTTCGGTGAAAATGTAAGTTTTAGTTGGATTGCCTCACAGCCAGAGCATACAAAATCAGCCTTGTATAGCTTCAAAGTGTCCCTGGCAATGATGGCAACTCCTCCGCCTATACAGTTTTCTCTGTTTTTGTTATATATTATGTAACCCTCTGGCACCGCATTTTCATACACTGGACCGATAGGATCTTTCAGCCAGGTTTCCGTTACACAAAGTAAGTCAAGGTCCTTCTCTTTGATGAGGTCATGAACATTATGGGCATGTTTATTTAGGGATCGGGTGTTGAGCAGCCCACTTGCAACTTTACTATGTTGCCGGTACTGTCTGGTTTCGGCGCTCCTGCTCTCTCTATATATTTTGGGGGGGTTCTTAGTCTGAAATTGGTTCCTGCTGACTGCCGCCTTACCATTTTGGTCTCTATGGGTCTCTGCCATGGGTTCCTACTGTTCTATCTCTCCCCACCTGTACCTATGAGGCTGATGTTTAGACCCCTGTTCATATGTCCCACCAAAAGGCTATAGCAAACGAAAGGCAGAAGAATCACACTGAAACAGGCAAGGTGGGACTTACGATTTAGTCACCCCGTGCACCTCCTTGCACAGACTGGAACAGACTGAAGCCTGCCCGTGCGCGCCTGTCCGTGCGCGCCGGCGCGTTTGCGCCAGGTTTGAAGGGAAATTGGGGTTAGGAACTACAATCCTGCTGGGGATTGTAGTTCTTTACTTCAAACAAATACAGAAGTAGCGTTCGTGCAAAGCAACGTGCTTGTGACCCGAAGGAAGTCACTGCAGGCGTCTCCCCCACTAATTACAAATAAAACACAACAATTCTAGCACTTTCAAAGCTCGTTACTATAAGTGCACACACTATTTGAAAACAAACTACGTGGGACGTGGAGGGCAGATGGACATGTCTAGAAGGTCCGGGTACCACGCTCTCTTGGCCTATGCTGGAGCAATGAGGATCATCCGGGAACCGAACCTCCGTAACCTCTGCAATACCTCCGGAATGACGGGGACTAGAGGGAATGCGTACAGCAGTGGGAATGACCACTCCACTACGAACGCGTCCCCTAAGGCTCCTCTCGGAGGAAATTCCCGCGAGTAGAACCTCTCGCACTTCTGGTTGACACTGGTGGTGAGGAGATCCACTTGTGGGGTTCCCCAAAGGGTGAAGATCTCCAAAAGAACTTCCTGAGCCAGCTCCCACTCGTGAGAGACCATGCTCTGCCTGCTCAGAACGTCCGCCGCCACGTTTTCGTCTCCGGCCAGATGAACTGCCGAGATCGAAATTTCCTGCTGAATGGCCCAGAACCAGAGCTGCATCGCCTCCCTGCACAACGGGAGTGACCCTGCCCCCCCTTTTTGTTGAGGTAGTGCATGGCCACTGTATTATCCATCATAATCAGGACATTCTTCCCCGCACAGATGGAAGAAAAGCCTTCTGGGCTAGCCTGACAGCCCGCAGCTCTAATAGGTTGATGTGGAGTCTGGATTCCGGCGGAGACCAACGGCCCCTCGCTGTCAACTCGTTGGCATGAGCTCCCCAACCCGTAAGGGATGCGTCTGTCACGATCGTTATCTCCGGCCATGGTTGCCAAAATGGAGCCCCCTTCATCAGATTGCCTTCGACGGCCGACCACAGAAGGTCCTGTGCGACCGAGGGCGGAATCTGAACGGGATCCGACATCCTGCCGGAGAACTGCAACCATTGCATCTTGAGAGCCCACTGCAGAGATCTCATCCGCAGCCTGGTCTCTGGCACCAGGAGAATGCAGGATGCCATGAGGCCGAGCAACCTCAAGAACTTGAATGCTGGAAGACTCTGGGCATGTTAAAATGTGTCTGCCATCTGCAGAATGTGATGAGCCCTCACCTGGGGAGGCGAACACAGCCCCAGGGACGTGTAGAGCACTGCTACGATGTACTGGAGCCACTGTGTAGGTGTCAAATGAGACTTCTTTAAATTGAGGGAGAAGCCCAGCTTATGAAGGGAGTGGCAGGTGACGTACAGATGATCCAGGACTTGCTCGGGAGAGCGCGCCCTGATCAACCAATCGTCCAGGTAGGGGTGGACGTGAATCCCCCCTTTCCTGAGAAACGCTGCCACCACCACCATCAGCTTGGTGAAGGCCCTTGGGCGGAGGTCAATCCGAACGGCAGGACCCGAAACTGAAAATGCGAGTCGCCAACCGCGAACCTCAGGTACTTCCTGTGCTTGGGATGAATCGGCACATGAAAGTAAGCATCCTTGAGGTCGAGAGACACCAACCAATCCTGAAGCTAAAGGGCCTGGAGGACTTGAGAAAGAGTCACCATCTTGAACTTGTCCTTCCTGAGGAGCTTGATCAAACCACGCAAGTCCATGATGGGTCTCAAGCCTCCGTCTTTTTTTCGGGATAAAAAAATATGGGGAATACCATCCCTTGTTCCTCTCCGCTACAGGCACCAGTTCTATGGCACCTTTCTCCAGCAGGGACAGGATTTCCTGCACAAGAAGCGGATCCGGACGCTTCAAAGAGAGCTTCCCCGGTAGATTGCCGTGAGGCCTCTGCCGAAAAGGAAGACAGTAGCCGTGGGCTATGATCTCCAGAACCCACACATCTGAAGTAATGGCGCGCCATTCTACCAGATGCTGCATCAGTCTTCCCCCAACCGGCGAACCATGGGACATGGCCTCATGACTGGGCTGACGCAGCTGCGGCAGTGCCTGAGGGCAAAGAGGCAACTGCCCAGGCAGCTTTGGCACCTCGAGTACCTTGCTTTTCACCTCTGGTACTCCTACAGTGGCCCCTTTGACTGACAGCTCCTCTCGATCTACTAAAGGAAGAGAAGTACCAAAAGGAACCTCCCCTCCATTGCTGTCCCCTGGATGAAAAGGTGGAGGTTGGCGTACTGCAGTGCTCAAAGACTTTGCTGCAGCTTTGGAGGTCTGCAACCTCTCAAGGCTCTCGTCAGCCTTGCTGCCAAAAATATGGACACCATCAAAGGGCATGTTGAGAAGCTGGGATTGCACATCTGGAGCAAACCCCGACTTGCGCAACCACGCAAACCTGCGTATCACGGTATTGCAGCCATGGACCAGCTGACACAGTCTGCCACGTCCAGACCCGACTGAATGGATTCACACATGGCATCCTTGCCATCTTGCACAACGGCTAGAAAACCATCCTGTTCCTCCCCTTCGGGAATATGCTCTGCCGCCAACGACACACAATTCCACAGAGTGTGAGTGAATCTTGCCAGGACACAGAGTTGGCTGCCTTTAAAACCATACCCCCAGAAGAAAATACTTTCTTTGCCCAACCCTCAAAGCGCTTTTCGTCCCTGTCAGGAGGGATCGTGGTGTACACAGCCTGCTTTGTAGGGGCCATAGCCACCTGCACCACCAAACTCTCCAGAGTAGGGTGCGTTGACAAGTAGCAGGGGTCACCACTGGCTGGACGGTATTTTTTCTGAAGCGACTTATTCACTGCCAGGTGACTCTCCGGAGCTGTCCAAGCCGCAGTCACCCTTCTCTGCAAAGCCATATGAAATGGCAACACCAGGTCAGTGGGTGGACCTGTCAGATCATCCTGCAGAAAATCAACAGGTGGAGCAGACCACCTCAAGTACTCAGTCACCCTGAAGATGAGACGCCTATACGAAGATTCGGCATGTGTACCAGGCTCAGGCCTGCCAAACTCAACCTCCGGATAGGTATCAAGATCACTGGCGTCATTGTAAGGATTGACGAAGGTCTTCCAGTTGGCTATGACCTCTGAAATATACTCCAAGGGTTGGAACAAATCCACCCTGGGAGGAGGAACAGAGTAGGGCTCAAACACAGGCCTCAGAGACTTGCTGAGAGCCTTTCACTGAGCTTCCACCCACAGCCCTCTGGGGCAACTCTGGTAAATTCTCCTCAAAAGGCGTTGAGGGCATTGATGGAATCGGCATCGACTTTTGAGCGCGGTGCCGACGACTTCGACAACGGCTTCGAGGCCGGAGCCCCGAGCGTGTCTTTCGACGGCTGCAGCGCCGATGGCGTCAACAACTTCCTCGAAGACGGAGCCTTGAGAGAGTCCCTCGACGGACATGGCGCCGATGACGTCGATGCCTTCTTAGAAGGCCTCACAGGTTCTGACGGTCTCGAGGGCCTCGAGGACTGGGACCTGGACCTGGCACGGCTAAAGCAATCATCCTTGTCCGATCGGGACCTCGACGGCGCCTGATGATCGTGCCGACCGCCCGAGCCCGAAGGTGTGCGAGCAGTGGCCCTAGCTCGTTCCTTGCTGGCTTCTCTTGAAGGCGCAGACGGAACGGTGCCCTGCGATTCGAAAATCGCTATCTGCTGGCGGAATGAATCCCATTCGGCCGGCGACGAGTGTTTCGTAGGACAAGTAACCCGCCGTCTGGCGGAGCCCTACGAAGAGGACAGGGAAGGAGACCGGTGACGGCGCTTCCACAAATGCCTCGACGAGGCAGAGGAATGGCGGGACCCACTCCATGAATCGAGACCCCCTGGACTTACGCCGACGCTGAGAGTCGCCACTCGAATCGTCGGTTGAAAGATCAGTGGATTTCGATTTACAGGCTTTAGAAACCCTACTTACCGACAACTTCTTCCGCTCCCGCAAGGCCTTTGAAGTTGGCCTGGCAGTCATCGCAATCGTCGGTAGCGTGACTTTCACCAGGGAACCATAGGCAAACGTCATGCGGGTCGGTAATGGACATTTTGGAACCGCAGTCCCGACACTTTTTGAAGCCCGACTTCGGGGTAGAAGAAGATGAAGACATCATGAACAATGAAAGAAGAACCGAGGCGCGCTGAGATTCCAAAGCAAACACGTTAGCGGAAAAAACAGAACTGAGACTACGGGCGTCGTGCGTCCTAGATATAACATCCGGTGATGTCGACCATCGACGGAGGCCCTCGAGGGACAGCGTATTGACGTCATCGACACAGGACACCTACGCCGAAAAAGTTTTCTGAAGCAGCACAGCTGTGGTGATTACCGTCAAAGATGTGGAATACGTCGGCGGACATAATCCCCTCGAAATAGCCATTTGCATATCAGTCTTCGTCCCACCCACATGGGCAGTCCAGCACCTAAATGCTATGGAAATTCCTTTCTGAACAAGAGTACGAACAGCAACCCCATACACGTGTTTCAGCCTTGTTGGGCATCATCAGTGAGGTGAAGCTGTGCCTCTCTGAGCACAGTGAGCAAGGGGTCCATGTATGGATGACCCTGGGAAACTTAGGGTGACTAGACCTAAGGCCCTTCAAAAAATCCAAAAGTAGTCATGGCGCTCCTCTATGAAAACGAACATGGCACAAATGGCCTGTTCTTTGGAAAGGTACTCTAGAGTGGGTACCTTCCCAAAGAACAGGCCATTTTTGCTGTGTTTGTTCTCATAGAGGGGTGCCCATGACAAATTATTGATACTTACAAAGTAAGCCTTGGGTTGGGATTCTGGAAGGTCAGCTGGATCTCAGGACCCTCTGGACAGCTAGGCAAGGGGTCTGGTCTCTACGCTCCCCTGGATGGGATTCTGGACAGCCAGCTGGATCTCAGGACACTTCTGGACAGCTAGGCAATGGGTCTGGTCTCTGCACTCTCCTGGATGGTAAGGTTCAGCTTTCCCTCCTTCCTCTTTCTCCTGTCTCCCTGGATTCTTGTGTGTGTGTCCGTCTGTTTAGTACAGTCCCACCTCACATAGCACAAATGACATGATTCACTTTACAATCTAGGGGGGAGTACTCTAGAATTACTCCTACCCTAGGATAGGACAGCCTGCCATTCCTCTGTCCGCCCCTGGCATCATTGGTTGAAGGGGAGAGAGCATCATCTGTCTGTCATTTATTACAGTTCTTTGTTCTCAGGTCCACTTTTTATCAAAACTGAGTTATGTATCATAACTTCTAATTTATTGTAGCCATCAGCATAAGAAATAGATATGCGGTTTCAGTGTGTCATAGGGAATTTCGCAAGCCGATCGCCAACTCTGTGTGAGGTAACATGGCCCTTTGGCACATTTTTGTCCTTTTCATGAAATGCATAACAGTTATAACTCTGCAAATGATTAAACATGTTCATAGCGTCATTTTCCATTTTTCCACCAATTTTCAGGTTTGTCCCATTTTTAAATCGGCCAGGAACAAGTCTTTACTGGCCATTTCAGTCCACAAAGTCCTATGAACATGTACTTAGTCTCTCAAGAACCCCCTGGAAATCACATGGAAAAAATAGCAGAAAATGAAACGACTTCTTATTCTGAGTGCTTCAAAAAATGCCTAAAATAAATCAATCCGTTAATGTCAATTGGGAGGACCTGTCACATATGGGAGGGCAGTGCTTCATCGTCCAGAGCCAGCTGTCTCCCCCGGCTCAGCTTGCAACAAAAGACTTTTATTACACCCTTTGAGTCAGTTTGTCCTTGGTAGTGGGTGCAGAAGGAACTCACACTTCTTGGTCAAGCTCTAGCCACACTTGCTTTCTTTGTCCTTCCTGCTAGTTCTGTCTTCCAGTCTGGCAGAGCAGGAAATTATAATACCTTCAGCCGCATCACATGTCATTGCAGAATTGTTAACTTATAGGTGCGACTTCCAGTGGGAGGCAAGGCTTTCAATTGAGAAGTTTCCTGCCTGAGCCAAAAACTAGTTTTACTGGTATTCTGAGCCTCTTCCCAGGTGATTGAAGTCTTGTGGGGAATACATAATGTACATGGCTTTAGTCAACACCCCACCCACAACACATTTCACTGACATGTCTGTGCGAGCAAAGCTATCCTTTCACAGTGGCATTTAAAGTCTGTTATTTCCTTTCTCACACGTGTGCAAGCCGTATTTTTCATTTAATGTTTGAAATGTGGTTCTGTAGGTCATGGGATTCTTTTATTCTTAAGTAACCATCTCATATTACCAGTCTTGTCATCAAAGTTTTGAATGAACTTTGAATAATACATGGCCATGCCAAGGAATGAACGTTACTGTTCCTTATTATTTGGTTCTGCTATTCTCTTCATGTTGTCCACCAGTTTTTTTCTCGCATTGACACCTTTGGCGGAGACTGTATGGCCAATGTATTCAATTCCTTCCTCAAGGTGAGTCCCATTTCTGTTAACATACCATCACCCTTTTCAACCTGCGATCATGTGTCTCTTGATCTGGACCAAACCCTAGCACAACATCCTGGAAGCAGATTACACCTTACTCATCCTTAAATAGTTAGTGCATTATTCTTTGAAAAACAGACACTAGGTCAAACGGCATCCTCACAAATTGGAAAAGCTCTTCTGGTGTAAACAGAAATCTTAGCTATTTGGATTAATGATGTAACTTTGTCTGGTGATAGGCTGATATAAGGTCTAGCGAAGAAAAGACGTCCGCCTCTCCTAGTGTGAAAAGCATTCTGCAATATTCTGAAGGGGATGACGATCAGCTAGGACATATCAGTTCAGTGACCGAAGGTCAATACAAAGTCTCAACTTGCTATTGGGCTTGGCAAACACCACTGGTGCTGACACCCATTCTGAGGATTCAATCCTTTCAATTACTCCGTCTTGCTCCAGTTTCAACAGATCTTTTTTACTTGATCCCTCAAGGTCATGGGAATGGACCTCACTTAATGCACTACTGGTCTCGACCCACGCAATAGTCATATTTTATGCACAAACCCCTTTAAGCATCCTATGTTTCCACTCAACACTTGCGAGTGTAACGTATCAGCTTCACAATGAAGAACACAATCATCATCATTAGGATTCAATTTAATGTTCAACCTTTTCTGTTGTAGCCAACTCAGTAAAGGGATACTTCCTCTTTCTGCAACACACTTTTCTTGATGCTGATCTCCCTTTGAACCGAAAGTTTGCTTTGAACCACCCAAACACCTTGATGTTGGCACCTCCATATGCTTAAGGTTTTTTATCGACCTCTTTCAACGATGTGTTAGCGAACACCTCATCAATCACTGTCTTAGAAAAGAATGGCTATTTCGCTCCTGAGTCTATCATCATATTGATTTGACAGCCATTGATAGCCACCAAATCTTTAGGGCCCTCTAAATCTTCATCTTCCTAACCGTCAACGGCAAAAACAGCTTCTTCTGTCTGCTCGTACCACTAATTAATCAGGTTTATGATACGAGATTAAGAAAGCGAGATAGGTGAAAGGAATCGTTTCACTGTCGGAGACGGCTGGTTTTGTGTTTGTTTCCTGTTTCCAGTGTGACTTGACAGTGACGTGACGCAGCGCAAGGTCCTCTCTTTCAACGGGAAGTCCGGAGAGAGTCTGCTGGAGAGACTCGGATGCGGGCGTTCGCAAACGTTTGCTGTTTTTTGGGGTTTTTGCGGTGTCTGGTCTACGGTCTGGGGGCTAAGGACAGGGCTACGCCTGGAGAGCCGACCACAACAGAGACCGACCGGACGCGTGTGAAGTGGAGAATCTCGCGTTCTACGAGACCCACATGGTGAGCAAAGCAGTTTGAGGCAGCAAGCTTCACAACCTCTGTAATGCCGAGCGACCAGTGAACCCAAGTAAGTTTTGGGAGCTTGGAAGAATAAGTGCCTGTTGACTTGCTGATCTGCATACCCATCGACCAGGCAGCATAAGAACATATTAGCACTCAATCTGAGGGGGTTGTTGGCTGTGTGCTATGTGTCGTGTGCTGCCCGGTGCCCAGTGGGAGACTGTGTAGACTGAGTCTCTTTGATCCGATGGACTGGGTAACATAGGTGATAGTTCATGTGCACAGCTCTGCAGAGTGGCAGTTTTCTGCGGGCTTCCTGCATTGTGATAGATTCGTAAAAGAATTGTGTTTACAATTTGATTGTAACCACCACAATAAACGCAACACGGCTGCAACAATAGACCGAACCTAACTCAACCGCTGGCAAAAGGAAGAAGAGATATAGGTGAGAAAAAGGGAGACTGTTGGAGATTGTACTCCTTTGATCCCTTTTTACATCACCTCATCTACTAAAACTAAGTGTGGAACTTGACCTGAACAACAAATCAAATTATTAATTTTAAACAAAACTAACAACAATAACTTGGCATTGAACATCCATTACGATACTCAATAAAGAGCTTTTTTGAGAAATGTCCTCTCGCTACAATCTGAGGAGTGGCCCTTTTGCTGACGATTTAAGAGCTCCTCAATGGGACGGCTCCTATATGGAAAAATCTTCACAGGCTGAAGTAAACAATTCAGGTCCACAGATCCCTATTACCCCGACAAATGATACCAACTTAGTGGAGGTCCAAATTCATCAAGAACCTCAAGCTGATAAGATACCAGCAGCAGAGATTTTGGGAGACACAATAAAAAATATTCCATCCACATCAGCAAAGGACTTTACTCTGACATCAACAAATATAAAAGGGACCATTGATCATTATTTTCAGAAACGTAGACATAACAGCCTGAGCACCCTGACTTCAAACTCCTTGAGGCTCTCAAATCAGGATCCCAATTCAACGGTTGAGAATAGACAACTAGAACTACTAATCTCAGTAATAGATCTTTCAAGGACTCCTAACCATTTATTGAGCTTAACTCAAAATCCATTATACCAAGGAGAGAGATTGAACTCAACAGAAGCTTTTAGAAGAGAGTCAGCTGCATTTGATGAACTAAAAATAGATAATTTAGCCCATAGACCTATGGTAGCCCTTGGAGGCAAGAACCAAGATCCTAAGGAAGGGGATCCAACCCTACCAGCATTGAACTATGTTCTGAATTCATTGGTGAAAGTTTTCGAACTTCTTAAAAGGGATGTGCAGACACACACAAGGATCCTGATGGAAATGAGTAAGGACACCGAACAATTTGAATTCACAGTGGTAGGTCAAAGCAATTTAATAAACTGCTCAGTATTGCCCACACTAACAAGGGTGGAAGATGGATTCTCTAAACAAAGTGAAGACCTAAGTGAAATTAAACAACTAACTTCTTTGCTGATGGAAGACTCCGAGATTAAGGATTTGCTATCAAAATTCAACTCTAGACAAATAACAAATCCCTCAAAACAGCAGGAAACAAATCAAAAAAGATGATATTCCGCCAGGATTGAACATACGTGTTGATGATACTCCTCTATCAGAGTCTGTGATGGAAGAATTCTGCCGCCTGGCACAGGTTGCAGACTTATCATTGGGACAGCCTTTAGAAAATCAAGATGAAATAATTGAGATATCAACACAAGAAGCGACTGCAAATATAACTCCATGGAGGAGGAGTCCACAGCAAATGCCCTCTAAGTATAGGTGTAGACAGGACAAGAAAACAAAAAACATGAAGGGTTCTAAAGCAAGGAAATCAAATGTAAATAGCTTTGTAAAGGGGATTTCGGACCAGGGAAAAAAATTGGAAAACCATATTGAACTGGAAAAGAATGATCGGAACCTGGAAACAGAATCCCCCTCGCATGAAGTTCAGGGCGGAACAGGATCAAAAAAGCAAAAAAAACAACAAAAGAAAAAAACTCGACCTAATATTGTTCCAGAAAAAGTAAAAGAAGCAGAAACGGATAAAAAATCTATGGGTACTCAGACAGAAGTAAAATCAGTAAATATAGACAAACCCACAGCAACAGGAGGCCGTTAGATCAAAGACAACAGGGAAGTTGCTAAAACTTGCACCAATATTCGTACCCAAACAGAAAATTGTTCCTAAAGCCCTAACACAGAGAGAGACTGGCTTGAGGATTGCTCCAATAACATAATAAGAGCAAAAGCCGGAAGTCCTGCAGAAACACTGAAACCTCAGACAGATTATTCACAGGGTGAGATTAAAGATTCCTTACCCAAATTGATGACTAAGAAACCAGACCAATGCGTAGGAATTGGAAATGAAGGCATTGCGATTCCACCAGGGATAATTCAACCTTCTGAAGTTACGACTGAGAGTACTGCGAACTATCAAGAAGAACCAACCCCTTACGCGGTCCCGAGACTTTGGCTGACTAATGAAGAAAACAGACAGTCTGGAAAACCTTTGAATAGGGGAGCGATCCTGTTATTAGTAAAAAAAACTTCCCAAATTCTACCAGTTTTCAAGAAAAGATATTGAATATGTCTGTTTCCCAGAATCGGGCCGCACAAGTTTAGCTGAAGTTGGATTTGTTTCCAAAATGGGGGTTAAGGCTTTCCTAAATGTGACAGAAAAGCTGCGTTGTTTAGGTCTTGAAGTGCATGACAAATTGTCATGTTATGGTACAGTAGTTGAAGGAGCCGAGGAAAATGGAGTTGCCCAGGGAAAGGTTTCTTTTGCACAAGTTAGACAGCAAAAAACGAAAGATAGCCAACCCAAAAAGGGGGCACGACCACTATCCTGGCCAATGCTACCAGAAATAATCATGCAAGTCTGTCAAAAGCTGGGGGTAGCACAGGTATCTCTTTAGTAGCAAAAATCTAAAAATCACTAGTTGGAACACATGAGGCTCTAGCTCATTTATAAACAACGAAATGAGAGCTTTGTTATTCGGGGACAGTGACTTGATTCTACTACAGGAAACCTGGCTAGTTAACACACCAGAACTTGAGGGTTTCAATTTGGTAATTCAACCAGCACATAGTAAAGCCAAAGGTAGACCGATGGGGGGTTTATTGATTGCCTTTAGAAGGGTTTCATTCAATTAAATAATAGCTATATCCCACAAACAAGAAGGAATTATTTTTGTGAGAGCAGTCACGCTCCCAGGTAACGCACCATCTAAGGAAATAATAATTATCAACTTATATTGGAACCCGGCCAGGGAAAAATTATTGGAATTCCTAGAGTCGATCTCGGTAGTCCTTAGTGACATTAGGATTACTTACCCCGGGGCCTTCATAGTAGTTGCAGGGGACCTAAACTCACAATGCATCAAAATTAAACATAGATGTGGCAAGGGAAGAATGAAAGAAATAACAACCAATGGTAGAAAGTGGTTAGACTTCTTTGACGAATGGGATTTAAAATTTCTAAATGGATCAGTAGAAGGGGATGTTCTGCCAGCCACCACTTGGGGGAGGAGGGACACAGAGTCAACATTGGATTATGTCTTCTTATCCACAAATTGGTTCGGGAAATGCACACATTTCTCAGTTAAAGATGGGGGTACAAGTGACCACAAGCGACTGGTAACACAAATAAGTTGGTGCTGTAGTGATACAATAGAGGTTTGGGACAATCGAGTAGTTGTAAATGCTAAGAAAAATCACCTAGTTAAATACCAGAGAGAAGGTGCTCGTCTAAATGATGGTCTGGACAGACTCTATAATTGGGATTTCCATGAAGTCTTATACCAAAACTGTATGCCGCTAATTTTCCATGACTTTATATGGTCAATTGACTGGCCAAAGATTGCTCAGAAGGGTCATCAGCAAACCCATAAACATCATTTTAATGAAGCAATATGGGCAAAAAAATGCGAGACACGAGACAACTAAACTAGCAAGAAAGACGTCAAGAAGCAAATTAGACCTCGCAGTAGAGGAAAGAAAAATCAAAAACAATTTAAGGAGTTGGTCCAGACATCACAGAGAAGAGTTGTGGCAAAATGGAGAAGAAATGCTGCGTGCCTTGCAAAACAACTTGTCACGTAACTTTTGGTCTCTCATCAACTCACTCAAAACCGGCCAAGATATAGTTCAAACGAATAATGTGCCAGAATCGAGCTGGTTGACCCATTTTGGTGACAAATATCACAAACCACAGGGAGTGCCGATCTTTGAGGGTGGCAGTGGAAATTGGGGGTTGAGCTTTGATAGAGATGACGTATTGAATCTGATCAATACATCCTCTTTTTCTAGATCTGTGGGTCTCAATGGCCTCACCTATCAAGTCTTCAAAGGAAATGGGATGCTGTGGGCAGAAATCTTGTATACACTATTCAGGGGAGTGATAGATAATAGGTAGATTCCCCCCTCTTGGAGGTCGGCGATTATAGTCCCTATTTTTAAGAAGGGAGATCGTAGAAATCCAACAAGCTACAGGCCAATTAAGTTGTTGGACGTGGAGAGCAAGCTGTTCACTAGTCTAGTATTAAGAGAACTGGAAACCTGGGCAAAAGAGAATAACATAATTCCCAAACAACAAACAGGATTTAGAAGAGGTCACTCCACAGCCTTAAATGGTATTATACTTGCCTCCCTAACAAACCATAAAGATAAAAAAAAATGTAGGTATACTTTATGGTGCGTTTGTCGACCTGTCGAGCGACTTTGACATGGTGAATCGGGATAAGCTCTGGCTTAAGATGGAGCAGAACGGGGCCCCGAAAACACTGACAAACAAGTAAGACTCAATCCAGCTGGACATCTGTCAGACTATATAAGTATAAACAGGGGAGTAAGACAAGGGCGTATGGTGGCAACATTTCTCTTCAAGTTCTATCTGGGAGACTTTGGTCAGTTTATAGAGTCCTCAGCATTGGCAAGTACTAAGATGGGCTCACTAGTCATTAAATGCTTATGTATGCAGACATTGTCCTGCTAGACAAGACTCCTGTTGGTCTGTAAAGACTTCTGAACGCACTCGATTCGTACATGAAAGCAAATGATCTGGTGGTAAACCCGGAAAAATCAAGGGTTGTAGGCTTTGGATGTAAGGGCATTAAAGTAGCCAGATATCTCTGGTCAACAGGTGGTCGTTCAATTCCTGTGGTAAAAGAAGTTATATACCTTGGTTTCATTTTGCATGCGGTCCCTACAGTTGGGACACAGTATGGAGAATTACTGGCCACATGTACACAACTGATAGCACAAATGAAGACAATTTTGAGCTTGTATGGTAAATTTCCCATCATGCCAATAATAAAGTTCTACGTGGCAAAAATGAATCCTGTGCTATTATATGGAATCGAGGCAAAACCTCTCCTATGGTCACTAGATTGGCAAAAATTGGAGAGTTACACCTGGAAGCAGGTACTAGGTCTGCCTAGAGGCCTTCAGACGGCTACACTCAGATACGAATTAGGTTTTAAATCTCTTAAGATCGCAGCGGAGTGGAAATTACTTTCCTTATATAGGTTCATCTTGGTGCCAATGCCTAATACATTGTACAAAGACCTTCTAGACAACTTGAATGCAGATACCTCCCTAACTCTTAGAGAACTTAGACAGGTGGCAGAAAATCTATTGATCTACTGTGAACAAGACAAACACTCACTGATCACAAACCCATTGAAGGTCAAGAAAGCCCTGCCAATAAGAGATTGGATCACCACATCAGATACAGTGAGGTCATCTTCTATCCTCACATCTTTCTTTAAGTATGGGAAAAAGCAGGGTTTTGTTCCTAGGTACCTGACGAATTCCCAGATGCAAAAGAAAGGCAGAATTTCTTGTGAGTACGTCTGAATTTGATCAAGACGGGTGCAATATTGACCAAATGGGGACTCACAGAAGCGACTTGGAGGCTATGCATGGAATGTTCGGACCCAAGTAAACAAACGCTTGAGCACTTATTGAGATTCTGCAACGGTACCTGGGACATAAGGGTTAAACAACTGGGTAACTCAGTCAGGTCACTCGATCGGTTTTCATCCAGTGCCTTTTGGGAAAGAATGATTGTCGGCCACAAAACCAAATTGACACTAAATGTAATAAGAGTACTGCAATACACAGGTTTCATTCCACAAAAATATTGGTAAATCAATTGTTGTAGTGGATAGGAGATGTGTTTGTATGGGTTTGTATGTGTATTTTATTCTTGACTTGTTTAATTATTTTTCTTTTATTCTATTTATGTGAAAATTGTACGAATTTGTAGGAATATGCTGTAATGGACTTTGAGCAATTTTAAGAAGTATGTGTAAAAAACCCAAATGTGGTTATATCCCAATAAATAAAAAATAAAAAAAGATACGAGATCTGCAACATTTCACCAGGTGACTTTTACGTTTGCATTTGGTACATTTTACTTCTCTTGCTAGACAACACATGCTGTTGGCAAGATGCCCTATCGCATCACATCTATGACAACACTTATGAGGAGGCATTTTTGATTGGTTTGGTGCATTTACCAGCATCTTGGGTTTAACCACTGGTTTGCTGTTCGAAACAGCTGCAACATTCTCAGCAGTACTTTCCACTTGTTTGGTTTGCTCAACCTTCTTCTCCAAGGTTTTTACACACTTGGTGGTGTGCTCTACTTCCTTTGCAATGCTCAATACTTTATCCAATGGAGGGTCACCTTTTCCCCCTAACCGTTCTCCAATCTTGCCATCTCATCACTCCAGCATAAACTGGTCCCGTAAACGCTCATCAGTTTGCTGGCCAAAGTTGCATGTCCTCGCTAAACCTCTAAGGGCCATAATAAATGTCTCTACAGTCTCTTCTTCGTTTTGTGATCTCTTCCCAAACTTATAGCATTCCAATATTATCCTGAGTTTTGTTTCATAATGTCTATCCAGTTGTATAATGCATTTCTCATATTTATTGAGACCCTCAGCCTCCTCATCGTGAAGTTCGGGCCAATCACCAAATGTCTCTTCTCTTGGCATCCCTCGGCAATGGATTAGCAGTGATTTTTCCTTCTGCACTGAAATTTGTTCCACATACAGCAGCTGCATAGTGCTCGAAGGACTTCTTCCAGCGCTTCCATGGTACTGGAGGATCTCCAGGACTAGGAAGAAACATGAGAGCAGGAGCAATATTTTGCATCATCTCAGTATTGTTGTGATCTTGTGTCGCAATCCCGAATGCTCTGTGTACCCTGTCTTTATTTTCTTTTGAAGGTTGTGATGAGAAATTTCTTCTGCCAACTTAATTTTATGTTTACTTCTTTAGTGTTTAGCTGCCTTTAATGTTTACAATAGAGTTTGTTATTGGCTGTATGGCGTCTTAGTGGTACTGTTGCACAATTTTCTCTGTTTATTTATTCATTGGTCATTTGTTAGGCGCTTATACAATTAACAAAAGTGTTTCAAAGCGCCCACAGGGCAACCGGGTGGGGACAGGGGAAGGTAGACAAAGAATACAACAAAGATAAATAATAAACAATTGATTAATATTACAAACAAATAATGAGAATAAAGGGAGGTGAGACAAACCTACTATGTCTTGTGAGTGTTCAAAACGTGCAAATGCAGAAGGCAGGGGGTAAGGGATATGTGCTGTGGTGCTCATGGAGAAGTGCTCAGGGTGAAGTGCTACAAAGAGAAGAGTGTAAGTTCAAACTCCCGTGAGGAGGGTGAGCCTAAGTAAGTGCAGTAAATAGACAGCGGCAGGGATGAGAGATGTGGGGGGTTAGGGCCCCGAGGATGCATAAGGGCCCTGCACATCAGTCGCGCTACTGTATGAATTAGCAGGGAAGGGAGGAGGAGAAGTTAGAGGTAAAGAGGAAGGGCTTGAGGCTTTTCCAGAACTTTTTTGTTTGGTAAACTTTATTTTTGAATTTTCATTTAACATACAGAAAGAAAAGAGAAATGAGCTGTGCTCCATGCAAACCCTGCCGCCCCCCTCCAGTTTCACCTTTACAACGTAAGATGTGCAATCAAATAAACACTGAGAATCAAGTTATCCACAGAGTCTCAGGGACATACTGGACTGATATAGAATAAGTTAATTGGTCGAAGCAGGCGAGGAGATACCTGATGAAGAGGAGATTAAGTAATTTACATATGGGCCCCATATGTCAGGTGGTATTGGATGGAGTGGTAGGGTTTTAATGAATAATGTCTCAGTGTCCTGACAGTAGGCTATATCTTGCAGCCACATTTGGGATATTGGAGGTTGGCCTCTTCCCCAGGTCATCGCCACTCTCCTTTTAGCTAGAACCAAGAGGAGACCCACCAATTTCCGTATATGAATCGAGACTCTGCTGGTGAGGCCAAGGAGTGCTGATGTCTTCTCCAAATCTTCTCCCCAGTATCTGTTTACCACTGGACAGTTCCATGCTAGGTGCAGGAAGTCAGCATCCTGAGCACCGCACCGATCACAAGACCCTGAGATCTCAGTCCGTTGTCTGTGGAGCATGGACGGAGTATGATAGATTTGATGTATGTAATTTAAGTGTATTTGTTTGAATCATGAGTTTAGTGCCACTTTCTGGTTTGTCTGAGAATATATGCCCAATCCTCGTCTGGGATGGTTTTCCCAAGGGATCTTTCCCCATCTAAGTTTTGGGGATGCTGTGTTAACTGGGGTGTCATTAAGAAGGTTTTGTATAACCACACCAGTTTGCCGTCTCCTCGGGCCTGGTTCGCACTGTGTAGTAATTGCCAAGTCTGTGGTTGGGTAGGAAAAGTGGGGAAGAGTGTTTGGACAGTCTGACGGAGCCGGAAATAGATGAATGTGTCTAGTGCAGTGTCAGCACCACGGTCGCAGGCATGCTGGAGTGTTATGAAGGACCCCTCGACGAATAAATCTCCTCGAGTGTTGATTTGAAGTTTACTAGCCCAACGAATGTAAACTTGTTCAGTGGTGAGTGGGATCCCTGGAATAAATTTCATGGGTATAAGCGGAGATTACCGGATTTCGACCTTGTATTTCATCGCCATTTCTTTCATATTGTGTACGTGGAATGGACTATGTTCAGTGTTTTTGGTAGAGTACGTATCGTGCCGATTATGACAGCACGCAGCTGGTAGGGGGGCATTAGGTCTGATAAACTGTGTAGCATACCAGTGACTTAAAAACTGAGCCTGGGCTGCCCAGTAATACCGCTCTGGGTCCGGAAGTGCCAGGCACCCTTTCGCCACTGGTTGAATTAGTGTTGCGAAAGCCACCCTCGCGGGTTTGTCGGCCCAAATCAATTCGAATATCATGCTATGCAGTGAAAGAAGAAAGTTCTGTGGTAGTACGACAGGAATATTCGTGAACATGTAGAGGAGTCTGGGGAGGACTACCATCTTGACTATGGATACGTGTCCCCAGAGAGTGAGTGGGAGATGCTTCCATCTGGAGATTTTGTCCTGCAGTGTTGCAACCACCTTTCCGTAGTTGTCTTGTAGGAGGGTGTGGTGATCTCTCGACATTAGGATGCCCAGGTATCTCACCCCCGACCGTTCCCATTTGAGCCCATAATCGTCTCCAAACTCCCTGGTGACATGTGCGCCCTGAGGCCTACGGGCATGTTGGCGCTTTATAAGAATTAAAATAAATAAATAAATAAATCTGTTAGGGGAAATACTATTGACTTTGAATGGTTAATTTTTAGGCCTGAGAGTTCCCTGAATCTGACCACCTCACGCATTGCAGAGTTCAGGTTCTCGGACAGGTCTTGTATAAAAAGGGCCATGTCGTCTGCATAGAGTGACTGAATCATCTTGTGTGTGCCGAACTTTAGACCCCTGTGCAGATGTTGCGACCGTAGACTGGCCGCTTGCGGTTCCATAGCCAATGCGAATAGCAAGGCCGACAGGGGGCAGCCCTGTCTAGTACCTCTTTGTAGCATTATACTGGCAGACTTCTCCCCCCCCAGTAGTATATTTGACACAGGTTTTTCGTACAGGAGTGCGACTAGTTTTAAGAATTGATTCCCAAGGTCCATTCTTCCCAAGACTGTAAAAAGTTAGGGCCATTCAACAGAGTCGAACACCTTTTCAGCATCAAGAAGAATCACTGCTGCTTATCTTATGCCATTGGTCGTGTTGCGCCCTGGGATGAAGCCCGTCTGGTCGGCTATCACCAATGCGGGCATTAGAGGGAGCAACCTTGCGGCGAGAATTTTTGCTTTTTGCTAGAAATGTATTGTCTAAATTGATTAAGGAGATCGGCCTGTATGATTCGCATTCCTCGCAGGGTTTACCATTCTTATGTAGGAGGATTATCTTCGCTTCCCGAAGCGTTGGGGGGAGGCAACCCCTCTCAACTGCCTCTTGATAGACTTGCAGCAGTAAAGGTGCCACGATCGGGGCAAACGATTTGTAAAACTCTCCCGTCAGGCCGTTAGGCCCAGGAGCTTTGGAGCCTGGAAGCGTTTTTATGGCCTCTGTAATCTCGTCTAGTGAGATGGGGGTGTTTAGTGGTTCCCTCAGTGTTTGATCCGTTCAAAAGAGTTCTATTTGATCTAAGTACTGGAGGAGGGAATCTGCTGCCAGGAACAACTGCCCCCGCTGGAGCTTCCTTCACACTTAAGGTACTGTGTCCCGCCTGGCTTCCCTTGCGACAGATTGTTCGGGGTGACAGTAAAGCCTCGACTTTCTAACCTGGGCTAGCCCGGGACAACCTAGCTAACTTTTCCTGACTTTTTCATTTGAACCTGGAACCCTTCTGCTTGCTCTCTCCAAGAGTGGGCCTTGCAATTGACTTCCTTGCTCTCCAGTAGAACTCTGCCTATCCGGCCTTACTGTGGTTCTTGTAAAAGTATTGAAACTTGTGTGCTTCCATAACTCTGCCTTTTTCCCTCCCTTTTTGATAACTTATTAGAGTGCCATCTTATGGTAAGCGCTCACCTCTGTCTGAAAATAAGTGGTGTTTCTCACTAAGACTTGTCTAATAAGGAACTAGGGTTGTATATATATGATAGTGACTGTGTGCTGAATTTACTCACCTTTTTTGCTAGTTTAAATTACAAGTGTGTCTTTAAATAAATAATTATATACTTTTACACCAAAGCTCTGGTCAGTGTTTGCTTGTGCTACTGTGTCTCTGTACCTATTGTGTATACTCTATATACTGCCTAACTCTTCTTGAGGGAAGTCTGACTGCTCAGCCACAGCTACCAAGTGAATCTGTGTGGTACAGACTGCTACCAAGTGGGTTTACTGCCAAACACCTGTAGTCTTAAATCTTTTGCAGTGGTCCCCAAGGGAACTGCACAGGTTTCTGCCTAACAGAAGTCTGTGTTGGGGGGTCGCTACGACACCCCTGGGTTACGGCACGGAGGGTGCTGTGTAACCCACATCAAAAACACATGAGACCCTATGGAGTAAAAGACCGGATAGCCCATTAAACACATGGAAAGACAAAGGAACACCTCAAATCATGTCTAAGAGTGGGAGTAAAAGAGTCTCACTCTTAGCAGGAGAAAAAAATAAACCCCAAAAAATCCAGCAAAGCTGCTGGGGGACTCACTAGGTTTGGGAAATTAGCCTTTACAGAGAATTCTCCCTAACAACTCCATACCCTGGGACTGACTGCTGTCTCCCAGGGCATGTAAAGTCACCATTGACTTTACTAGTCTTAAATTGGGAACAGAACCAGTACAAACCATCACATTGTGGAAGTACTGGTAGGGGTAATTGGATTACCCCTGGTTCTGTTTTTCAAGGGGGCTCTGTGCAGACCCCCCCGTCGAGTTTCTGGCTGGTGGCAGTGGTTACCACGCAAAATATTCCACAGGAATATTTTCTATGGGATTCTCCCATTCATTTTAAACGCACCACTTTTTGGTGCAATGTTAAAGATACCGCCGGGTTATTTATTTAATATTTATTCCCCAGTTGGGTCTTTTTGTCAGAACTCTGTTTTAAAATGGCGTTTGTAACTCCAACCCAAGTCGAGCCCTTTGTTCCACTTTTTGGCGGGCTTCTACACAGAAGCCTCCAAAAGTGGTGCAACTCTGTCTGGGTCTACAGGATGTGTGGGAGGGGGTTTAGGTAGGCACACGGGACGGCAACTCAAGTCGCACTCTTGCATGATTGGCCCAGTGGTGAGCCGCCCGGCTCACCACTTAGCATGTTTGAGTGACAGCTAGGACTGATGAATGGGGGTTTTCTGCATAAAAGCAGGGCTTTGGGGACTGGAACTTCAGACGCCGCCACAGGACCAAAGAATCCGAAGAGGGAGAAGCTGAGCCGACCTGCAACGACGACACCACCGGTGGAGCCCTGCTGAACCGACTCACCACTTCTTCCAACGACAGAGGAGATCTTCATCCTGAAGAGTCTTCTTCCTTTGACTGGTAAGGATAACCAGTTTGCCCGCCTTTTTGCCTTCCCGGATCATCTCATGGCCACCTTGCCTGTGCCAAGCACCCCGGCAACCGGGATACCACGTTTTACCACGACCGCAAATAAAAGGGTAGTACCTTTTAACCAGAGAACTCCGCGGCTGGTTTCTTCCCTGGCAGTGCAACGACCTTCAGCTTTCCTCCACGTCAAGATCTTCTCTTCCTCTGGACGATGCCACGACTTGCACCCTTCTGCCAGTAACAACTGCCCCCGCTGGAGGATCCTCCCCACTTTCAAGGTACTGTGTCCACCTGGCCTCCCTTGCAACGGTCTGTGTGGGGTATCTCTTAAATCCTCAATTTACCACTTGGGTTGGTCCTAGGCTGACTAACTGAACTTTTCTGAGCTGAACTAATTCCTTTTTGAACTCTCTGCAAGACTTTTCAAGCCTTTTAAACTGTGTGATCTTGGGCGCATTGGTATTCTACTCTCTCTAAGAGGGAGCCTGGCCTCGGAACTTGTTGCTCACAAGTAGACTTTGACTTTCCTGCCTTGCTGGGTGCTTCTAAAGTATTGTGTTGTGTGCTTTTCTAATTTCTGCCTTTTCCCTCCCTTTTCTGATAACTTATTGGAGTGCCATCTTTAGTTAAGCGCTCACCTCTGTCTGAAAATAAGTGGTGTTAACTAAGACGTGTCTAATAAGGAATAAGGCATGTATATATATTAATAGTGACTGTTTTTGAACTTGCTTACAATAATAGTGCTGGAGTGTTTCTATAAGTGTGCCTTCGAATAAATAATTATATACTTTGATACCAAAGCTCTGGTCAGTGTTTGCTTGTGCTACTGTATTTTGGTACCTATCTTGTATACTCTATATCCTGTTTAACTCTTCTTGAGAGAAGTCTGGATGCTCAGCCACAGCTACCAGATAAATCTGGGTGGTACAGACTGCTACCAATTGGGTTTACTGCCAACACCTGTAGTCCTACGCCTTTTGCAGTGGTCCCTAAGGGAACTGCACAGGTTTCTGCATAACAGTCAGCTGAGCATTTCCCCGTGCAGTGGATGGAACCGACTGCAAGCATGGAAAGGAAGCGTTACTAGTGCACCAGTGGGAATTAAACGGCGTGGGCATTCTGATGAGGTGCCCCTGGCCACACACGGACAATAAAGAGAGAATTGGCTGTGGCGGGAAGGCTCTTGTGCCGAGCATTAGCGACACGTGTCAGGCAGTCCACTGCCCTTGGGAATGACTAACGCTTGGCAAGCAGTGCTGAAAGAGGGATAAAAGAAACTGGCACAGTGCAATCCTAGAGCGAGAAGTACAGCCTGAAACGTGGGAGGACATAACCCACCTAAGGACAAGGCTTAATGCCCTTGAATCTACACGGGCACACTGAGGATATCTGCCTGCACCGCTGGTGTGAAGTGACCGTGGCGCAGAGACTCTCGCGCCGAGTACTGAGGTGCGGCAGCGGTTAACAGGAGATGTAGCCTCGCATGGACATTGAGAGCCCCCCGATCCCGCGGCCGCAACTATTCATTGTGCATTGTAAAATAGTCCACTGCCCTTAGGAATGAGTACCACATGGCAAGCTCTGCTGTGATAAGGATAAAAAAGGACTGGCACAGCGCAACTTCAGAATAAGCAGTAAGCTAGCTTAAAGCGCGACACGACATAATCCGCCCGAAGACGTAGCTCAATGCACAGGAATCTATACGGGCACACCAAAGGCACCAGCCAGGGCCCGGAGTGACTTACTGGCGACAAGTAGTGATATAGAGCCAGTACTGCTGCGCCATACACAAAGTGACCTTGGCAGTAAGTTAAGCAGAAACGTGGGGGGACACAGCCCACCTGAAGACACGCCTCCGCAGATACAAACTCATTTAGGGGCTCCTTCAGGACAACTGCTCGGACTCTGAAGTGACACACTGGTGTTACACCTCGACAGAGAGGCAGGATTGACACGCCACGGACTAAGTAACCTCATATACATAACAGATTGCAAGATGACGGGGCGGGGAACCGTTAGTAAGAGCAAAAACAAATAATCCACGATGGAAGCATTTGCCAAGATGCAGCAGTCTCCCGCGATGACAACGCACAGCGGCGCGACAGCATCAGCGGAGGGAACCACAGCGACTGAAAACCATCAGATACTAGCGGCTATAACAGAGCTGAGAGACTCGTGGGGAATAGCGATGGCAGACCTGTTCACTTCCTTGGAGGCTAAAAGAGACGCAGTAGGCATAGAAGTCACCCTACTGCGACAGGATGTTAGAACACTGGCAGAGAGAACGAGCAGCCTTGAAAGTGCAGTGAAAACCAACACAGGCACTGGTACCAGCAATACAAGAGAGGTGCACATACTGAAGCAACAGGTGGCCAACTTGGAGAACCGCACTGAGGAAGCGGAAGGAAGGGCACGAAGGAACAATATCCGTGTGGTCGCACTGCCGGAGGGGGAGGAAGGCCAAGATCCTACAGACTATGTGGAGAACTTGATCTTGCAGGAAATTGGAGCTGACAAACTCTCACAGGGATTCACGGTGGAACGAGCGCATAGAGCCCTCATGAGGAAACCGAAGCCTGGGGCCCCTCCTTGTGCGATAATTGCCAAGATACTGAACTATAAAGATCACAAGAAGATTTTGGAGTATTTTCGCAAAGGGAGAACGATTGAAAGGGCTTCGAGTACCATCACGGCGTATCCCGACTACACAATGTTGGTTCAGAGGCAACGGTACAGCTATGTGGCAATCAAGAGGAGGTTATGCATGGCTGGAATCAAATACATGCTCCTGTACCCCGCGGAATTGAAAGTGTTGCACAAAAGCAGAATGTTCTTTTTTGACACCCCAGAGGAAGAAGCGGCATGGATGGATCTACAAGGTTGCCCGGAACAAGATGCGGAGAAGGCACATGAGGAGCACGATAAGTCATTGGGATACTATATGCATATTGAAATGATGCAGAGCAGGTACCCTAGTAGAGGCTATGATAGTGATAAGTGATAAGATAAAGGGGTGCGATTAAGTAATGTTGACATTTGGCAGGATATCTGCGACTTTTGTCGAACTTAAAGGACTGGAATATAGCAGATTGAATATATAAGTTAATAAAGCAGCAATGTGTGGTTGAAGGCAAAGGCACCCTACCCCCGGAGTAGTAGTAGTAGTCGCAGGATAGCCATTAGGGCGACCTCACCCTGCAGAGCTTCGAGTAAAGGCTATTGCCAGAAAGAGCTAGATGCGAGGGTGCCTGAGATCCAGGGATGGAGCTGGGCAACAGTTGGGGGGAGTGATGTTTGGGTTGGGAAAGGAGGTGGGAGGGGGAGACCGGGGAGTTGGGTGTGCTTTTGGTTAAGGGAAATACGAGCCTATATGGATTGAGATGGAAGTGGGATCTGGACTGCACCGAGGGGGGGGGAAGGGGAATTCTAATGGGCCATGGGGGATCTTAAAATAATCACGTGGAATTTCAGGGGGCTCAATAGTTATCTTAAGAGGAACAAGGTTATGTTGTATCTGCGCAGGCAAAAGATAGACATTGCACTGTTGCAGAAGACTCACGTGACACAGGAAAAGATGGAGATGGTTGTGAAGAAATTGAAAGGGATTGTGGTGGGCTCGACATATTCTGCTTATGCTAGAGGAGTGCTCATCTGGGTGGCGCCGCATGTCACGTTTCAACTGTTGCAGGAAAAGGCGGAAACGGATGGGAGTATGGTCATACTGAGGGGATTGGTGGAGAATAGGGAGATAAGCATTGTAAATACATACGCCCCCAACCAGAATACGGTAGCATATTTCAGAACTCTGTGCACTAACCTTAGCATGTGTATGGGGAGTGCGGTGATCTGGGGTGGAGATTTCAATTGTGCATTAAACACCAAGATGGATAGGTCAGATGGAAAGATTGATAGACCCGCCCCAGTGGCTAAAGCACTGCAGACTCTACTAGATGACTTTGTTTTGGCAGATGTGTGGAGAACGAGACACCCCCAGGACAGGTAGTACTCGCATTATTCCGCCCCACAGCAGTTGCATACGAGGCTGGACAATGTCTTTGCTATGTCGGAGGTAATAACAGAGATTACTCAGGTAAAATATAAAGCAAGGATCCTCTCGGACCACTCGCCCCTGGTTCTCGGATGGCAATACTGCCCCCCCGAGAGCAAGGATCCTGACATGGCGCCTCCGAGCAGAGGCGGTTAAGGACCCCTTTTTTAGAGAAGACATAAGGGAGAAGATCACAAACTACTTTGAGATGAATACGGGCAGTGTGGACTCAGCGAGCACATTATGGGAAGCTTTTAAGGTGGTGGTGTGAGGTGTAGCCATAGCAAAATCAAAGGGCCTGCAAGGTGGGATCTTGGCTGACCTACAAGAAACGGAAATGGAACTAGAAAAGGCATTGAAAAGGGGAGGTAACATGGAGGGCGGCATGGAGCTGATACTTAAACTGCAGCAGAAATGTGCAGAGCTATGGGAAAGACTGTGCAACCTTAACTATAAAAAATATATAGAGGCAGCATGCGGGAGGGGATAAAACAGGAAGGCTCCTGGCATGGTTATACAAGAGCGAGACTCCCAGAACTATGATTAGAACGATAACGAGAGAAGATGGCAGCGGAGCCGACACCCAAGAGGGAGTTAAGAGTTTGCAGAGTATTATAGGTTACTATATGGAGACAAGGAGGGAAGAAGTCACGAAGAGATAACAGAAACACTGGAGGACATAGGATTGCCTACGATAAGTGCTGAAGAAAGAGAGGAGCTAGACGCACCGATTATTTTGGAGAAGTTGGGTGAAGTGGTGAGGCAGCTGTGTACTAGTAAGACTCCAGAGGCGGACGGGCTCCCAAGTGAATTTAATAAAGTATATAGGGAGTAAGTGCTCCCCCCCAATGTTAGAAATGTTAAATGAGGCGTTTGAGGTGGGACGGCTGCCGGAGTTACTCAGAGAAGTGATCATAATACCGCTTCCCAAACCCAACAAGCCTGGGCATAGCTGTGGCTCCTACAGACTTTTGTCGATGTTGAACCAAGACAGCAAGATATTGACGGCTGTATTGGCAAACAGGTTGCGGAGAGTTATAGGCAAACTAATACACCCCGACCAGACGGGCTATGTCCCGAATAGAAATATAACACATAATCATAGAAGACTCCAACGGGTTGTCGAATGGGGGAGTAAGAACGAGGGTGAAATGGCAATTGTGTCCTTGGTCGCGATAAAGGCTTTCGATTTGGTCAAGTGGCCATGGCTGCTGGCGGCCTTGGCGGGCTACAGTATGGGGCCTAGATACATAAGGTGGGCAAAGATGCTATATAGCGACCCGCTGGCCAGGGTCAAAACGGGATCAGTGATATCTGAAAGATGGCAACTTAGTAGGGGCACCAGACATGGTTGCCCATGGTCTCCAATGCTTTATATACTGGCCTTGGAGCCCTTAGCAATATGCCTTAGACAACAGTACGATACTATTGGTATTGAGATAGGAGGGGAGCGACACCTGATCTCCTTATGTGCAGATGACTTGCTGCTGTACTTGAGGCACCCTGAGGAAAATCTCCAGTACATCCTGGAATTAATGGAGAGATATGCGGGGCTGTCTGGTATAGCGGTGAATCCTAAAAAATACAGTATTTTTCCATTAGGCAGTTATAAGGGAATCCCTGTGGGATGGCTGCCGGTGTTACAAACACCATGGGCAGTTAGTACTTTCCGGTATTTTGGGATAGACGTGTATCACACGGTGGAAGAGGAGCACAGGCACAATACCGAGGTAGCCAATGAGAAAATCGAGAAGTGTATGCAATTCTGGGTGAAGTTGCCCCTAGCAATGATGGGACGAGGGGCAATGCTTAAGATGGTGGTCCTACCTAGGCTCCTGCACTATTTTGGGAATATTCCATACATGATACCCAAGAAGTTCTTTACTAGACTGAACAGCTTGTGTAGGGATGTTCTGTGGCATGGTAGCCGAAACAGGGTGGCACTATGGAAATTGCAGAACTTTTATGAAAAGGGGGGGATAAAACTGGCTAATTATGAGGTTTACTATGTAGTGAGCCAGCTGCAATATATTACCAAATGGCTTTCAGAGGAACAGACCCCCGAATCTAGGTTGTTTGGACAGGACTGTGCCCCGTTTTACTTAAGAGAGATGATTTGGCTGCCCAAGACAGAAATGGAAGGGCGCCCTAAAATGATGATGCTGGGGTGGAAGATGTGGCGCCGAGCATGCCAGATGAGGGAAAACCCATTCCCATGCTCCCCGCAGGTGCCACTAGTTGCACTGACTGGGGGAGATAGGCAGTTGAGGATGATAATCAGGAACCACTGGGAGTCGGTGGGGCTAGTGACGATGGGAGATATCTGGCAAGAGGGGACCATTACGGATTTTGAGGTGCTGGGGGAGGAGATGGGGTTACACAGGGGCCAGTATATCACGTATCATAGAATGGCGCAGATAATTAGGAAGACGTGGCCCGAAACAGTACTGGAAGAAGAACCAGATGCTAGCATAGATACGATTTATGACATAACGGAGGGAGGACACGAGATCTCTAGACTGTACGAGATGATAATGGCTAAGGTTGGAAAGGAATTGACACAACTAAGACTAGACTGGGAAGTGGAAGTAGGAACCCCGATAGAGGATGGGATGTGGGAGCGTGCCCTGGGGTACCACAAGAAAGTGTCAAGAAATGCGAGACTAAACCAGATACAACTTTATATTACGCACAGGGCATATATGACACCCCAGAGGATATCTAGGTTCAAAAATGCTGGAAGACAAGCATGTCCCAAATGTGATGAAGAAAAGGCTTGCATGGTACACATGTTCTGGTCATGCCCAGTAATTGAGTATTTCTGGGGTGAAGTAGCACAGAAACTAGCGGAAAGAGGGGTCACGATTGTTATTGATACAGCCTGGGCATGCTTGCTGGGGGGGTTCCCCAGATCGCAGAAACTTAAGCATGTGAGCAAATTGAAAGATCTAGCATATGTGCTCGCAAAAAGAAGAATTGCCATGGGATGGAAGACATGTCACAGGCCACGGGTGGAGGTGTGATGGAGGGAGTTGCAGAAATGGGCGGAGGCCGAAACCATGGTATGGCAAGAGGCGAGCAATGTAGGGGGAGAGGAGGAGGCGAGAAACCTGATGGCATGGAAATGATTAATAGCAGAATTGTTTGGAATGACACAAAACCGGACAGAATCCACGGAATGTGAGACCCCACCACACGAGGCAGATACAGAGAGGGTGGAATAAATAGGCTTGTAAGGGAGGGTGGGATAAGGGGAGCAGTGACTAAAATCAAGTAATGTATAATTGAGCTGTTGATATTTGCACTGCGTGTTTGGTTTGCATTGTTTTGTTTGAATAATTCAATAAAAATTGTTTAAAAAAAATAAATAAAAAGGTTCGGAAAGACTATTTCATCCTCGGTGAAGACCAGAGTACCATCGGGTGCCTGATGCATTCTATCTGGGGGGGTCTCCTGTCGGATGCCAATAGCCTTGCCAACAGGGCTCCCGGTTTTTGGCCCTCTCCGTACTGACGTATTCTGCGACCCTGCACTAGGAACTTGGCCTCCCGTTCTGCACCAGCCTTGAATTTATCAGGTTCTTTTTTGAGGGAGGTGAGAGTAAGGTTGTCTTTTTGTGTGTCATAAGCAAACATGTTTCGCTAGCTGCCAGTTCCGATCTGATCAATCTCAGTATCCCGTTCTCTTTGGCTAGGCACACTCCCATTACAAAGCATTTGAGTGTCTTTCACAAGTTCCCCGCCGAGACGACGGAGTCCAGATTAGTATCGAGAAAGGATATTATTTCGGCACAGAGCTCCTGAGGAAACACCTGGTCTTGTAAACCCCCATGTTTAAACCTCCAAGGGGGCCTGCCACCCTTGTTCCTCGCCGGGGTGCCCTCAAGACTAACCCGGAGTGGTCTGAAAGCGTTTGTGGGAGTATTTGGCAGTCGCCCCACCGTATATTGGTATGTTTGGATACAAAAAGGTAATCAAAACTAGAACTGGTGTTGTGTACCCATGAGTGGAATGTGTAATCGCGTGTTGCAGGGTTTCTAACCCTCCAGGCATCTTCGAGATTGTATACCCTGCAAATCTCCTGCATTTGTAAGCTATCTTTGGATTGCGCAGTGCCAATTGGTTGTGATTTGTCAGTGTTCGGGTTTAGAGTGGTGTTCAAATCACCACCCCAAATGATTGTGGTTTGTCCCGTACCCGCCAGATTAGTCATGACCCAGTCGAAACTGTTAGTCCCATCTACGTTCGGGCCGTAAGAGTTCACGAGGGTCACGTCCACTCCCTCCAGGTTTCCACATACTGGAAGGGACCTACCTGCCTCGTTGCTCTTAGCTGATTTTAGCCTAAATCTTGACCTTTTGCTGATAAGAGTGGCCACCCACTGTGGATATGACGAGTAAGAGGAGAAGTACCTGTGGCAACCCCAGTCAGGTGCCCATCTGTTTTCGGAGGTTGGGGTGAGGTGCGTTTCTTGAATCATTGTGCCTCCTGAGATATTGGAACACCTTACAGGATTTGGTGGGGTTGTTGCCACCCCTAATATTCCACTTCTCTACCTTGAATGGGCCCACGGTCGGGTGCATACATGGCATGCCCAGCCGCCTACTCGGGAGGGCTTCAGGCCAGAGTCGCTGTGTTCGTGATCCCCTTGTGTAAGATACCAGGTGGTGTGGGGAGGGTGGGCCATCTCGCCTGTGGTGCTATTCCCAGATCGTCCCTCTAACAGTAAACAGAACCCCAACATGAGTGTAGGTGTTGCCACCGTACATCTAAAACTCTTGCATCCCCTTCTACCAGGTTTTCCTCCGGTGTCGCGTTCTGTTAGTTGCGCCCCAGAAACCCAAAAACAACTTCTTCCGGACGTAGGCTGCATCCGTACCATTATCCTTCCCACCCACACATGGGCAACGCCCAACCCGCCCGTCAAGTATCCCTCCCCACCGTTACGAAAACCAATTAACTTGCACTTGAAGCTGTGCTTGGGGCGCTAGTGCCCATCCAAGAACTATCGCTCCCGTCAACTGAGGATAGAGCGTTTTGCCGTGACTTCTTACGGAGTGGTTCTAACAGCACAGTGAGTGGGTGAGACAACTCTCCAGGATCTCAGGGCGGGTTTCTCCTTGCTCGATCATTTCTTGGTGGACTCGGGTTGTTGTTGTTTGCGGGTCGGCAGCCAATACTGTCTAGAAACAGGTTAGCTTCCTCTGGTGATATGAAAAACCTAGTTGTTACGGCATGTTGAATCCTCAATTTGGCTGGAAATAGCATAGAGTATTGCATTTCACTGTCTCACTTTTCCAGAACTTAAGGAGGTCCTGCTCAAGCCGCAGAGCGAGAGGGAGGCTATTCCACAGAAGGGAGCACGCCGAACAAAGTTATAGACCACCAGTTCTTGGTTTATCAAACCGCTTCACACTTAGGGAATTGGTGGCAGAGGAACGCAGGAGTCTAGAAGGGTAGTATATGGTCATGAAGCGTTGAAGATAGAGTGGTCCCCGACCCAAATAGCCTTGTGGATGATACAGAGGTATTTGAATTTTATTCTATGCTGAGACCGGGAGACAGTGAAGGCTTTGTAGGGCAGGAGAGATGCGGCCCCTGGGCTTGAGGCCAAGGATAAGTCTTGCTGCCCTATTGTGGGTTAGCTGGAGAGGTTGCAGGGAGGATGAAGGAAGATTAAGGAGGAGGCTATTGCAGTAGTCTAGCCTGCAGAGAACCATAGCACGGGTAACTGAGTCTCTGGGGGAAGGTGAGGAAGGATAGAGTTCCTTTGAGAAGGAAGAGCTGAAATTGGGACTTCTTGACAATGTCCTGAATATGAGAGGTGAAGGAAAGGGAGGATCGAAGATGACTCCTATATTCCTGTCTTCAGAGTAGGGGATCAGAGGGGGCATGGAGGAAGGCCACAGTGAAGGGAAGAAGTAGGGGGCCGGGGACCCAATAGGGAGAATCTGTTTTGCTGGCATTGAGGCAGAGGTCATTAGCAGTGCACCAGGCCTGGATGGCAGAGAACCAGTCAGAGACAAAGGAAGGTGCAAGGGTGTCAGTAGGAAGTTTGAAGAAGAGTTGTGTGTTGTCAGCGTAGCACTGGAAGTTGGAGAAGGAGGAAATGAGGTGTGCCAGTAGAGAAAGGTATATGTTAAAGAGCCAGGGCGAAAGAATGGAGCCCTGGGGGATGCCACAGGGGGAGGAGGAAGCAGGGGAGGAGAAAGGACCCAGAATCATTTTGGAGGAACCGTCATTTAGGAAGGAGGTAAGTCAGTCCAGTGCCCGCTCCGAGATACCAAGGGTATCATGGAGCCTTTTTATGAGGATGGAGTGGTACACTGTGTCAAATGTGGAAGAGAGATCAAGGAGGATGAGGACAGCAGGGCAGTTGGAATCAAGAGATGCAAGCAATTCTTTACAGGTGTTCAAAAGAGCAGTTTCCATGCCTCTGGATGCTATGAATCCAGAGTGGTGGTCGTGAAGACTATCAACAAGTTCGGTATGAGAGTTGAGTTGGAGGAGGGCCAACTTCTCGGGCAGTTTCCCCAGAAAGAGGGTGATGGAAATGGGGCGGTCATTGGTTGGGCAGAAAAGGACTGCAGAGGGTTTTTTAAGGAGGGGGAGCAAAAGGGAGTGCTTGATGGAAAATGGTTGCAGAGATCAGCAAGAGCAGGGGGGAAGATGTTGTCCTTGATGGTTCTTGAGGAGCATGGGGCAACCTGTTTGGAGGAGAACATCATGGAGTTGGCAACTCAAGTTTCTTCAGGGGAAGCAGGCAAAGGAGGAAGGAGGAAGGTGAGTGGTGGGGGGTAAGGTTTGAGTTGGAAGAGTCTGTGACAAAGCTGTTCAGTATGTCCTGGGTTTTGGAAATGAAGTGAGACGCAAGTGAATTGCAAAGGGCCTGGGAAGTAGTAGGGGAAGAAGATACTGCGGCCGGGTTGGCAAGTTCCCTGCAGATTTTGAAGAGTTCAGTCATGCTGTTGGATGCATTGGACAGTCGTGCCTAAATGTGGGCTCTTTTCTGGCTCAGATGGAGACACTGTAGTGTCCCTGGTGGCAGGCCAGTTTGTCAGAGGGTGAGCCTTAAGTGTGCCACTTCCATTCAGCAGCCCTGCACTTACGTTTCTGGTCTGTACGTTCAGAGTTGTACCAGGTGTTACGCTTGGAGGCAGGTTTCAGACGGATCCTCATGACTGGGGCAAGGATGTCAAGGGTGTTGGTAATGGACAGATGGAGTTTGCTGAGGGCAGAATCAGTGGTGAAGTCTGTGTTCGGTGGGCAAGGGGGAATGAAGGTGGAAGAGAAGGCAGCAGCCGACACTCATTTCATCGGACGGATATTCGTGAACAAGGTTGACAGAGCTATATGAGGAGTTGTCACAGGGCCATAGGGACCCAGATAATAGGTGAGGAGAGAGTGGTCAGACCAGGAGTGAGGAGTGACCAGGGGAGTAAAGAGAGTGAGATTATAGTGGATGATGGCGTCTAGCGTGTGTCCAGCAGAATGGGTAGGGCCAAGGGAAGAATGGAGGGAGATATTGATATTGGTATTGATATTTTATTTATATTGCCCTCGTACACAAGTGTTTCAGAGCACGATACGGAGGAGCAAAGGTCAGTGAAGAGGGTGGTTGCTGTGCAAGGAGAGTCTAGGTGGGTGTTGAAGTCACCCAGTAGTAGCAGGCTGGAGGTAGTAGAGAGCACAGAATTCCACCCACTCAGAGGAACAGAGAAGAGGTGCCTGGGGCCGGTAGATGTAGCGATGGTCAAGGTGGTGGAAGGAGAGATGACCAATTTGCATACTAGGCTCTCAAAGGACAAATAGGACTGAGTGGGTAGTATGGAAGAAGGAATCCACTCTGGGAAGATTAAGGCAACCCTTCCGCCAGCATGGTGGGGTTGAGGCTTTGAGGTGATCTTAAAGCCGTTGGGAAGGAGCGAGTCAAAGGAAGTAACTGAGCCGGCATTGAACCAAGTTTTAGTGAGTGCAAGTATGTCCAGGACAGTGTCTTCAAGGAGAAGGCATATGTTAGCAGAGCGTTTGATGGCTGAGCGTGAGTTGAGGGTTGCCAGTTGGAGATGATCACTGCCTTTGAAGGTTTTTATGAGGCGGAGGGTCGGGCATGGGCCTTCCCTCGGAGGTGGTGGAGCAGAGGGTGAAAAAGATGGAGAGGCAGGGGAAGGAAGGAAATTGATGAGAGATTGCAGAATCCGATCAAAGAGAAGGAGGTTGGCCTAAGGGCCTTGAACCAGGACTGTGCCTGTGAGGTAAACATTGATGCAGCAGCGAGATGTGAATAAGCCCGCAAGGAGGACTTCCCACTTGGTGCCGCCATTAATGGATGTGAAAGAGTAAAGTGGGAGAGTGGCAGTGAGGAGAGAGGTCCATAGGTCAGGAGATTGGACACAAAGAGGATGTCAGTGAAGAGTTCTCTTGAAGATGAACTGACATAGGTGTCTGCAATTGGGAGGCCAGGGTTTGCAGCAAGGAGGTTTTTTTGATGTTTTTTCTGTCCAGATGTTGTGAGAGAGGGAGGATAGGTGATAGTGTAGCAGTTGGAGTAGATTGGGGAGATGGAGAGTGCCATCTCTGAGCAAGAGGAGGAAGTGAGAGGCTGAGAGAAAGTGAACGTGGGGTGGGGGTGTGCTGCAATGCACAATTCTGAACCTGATGCACAGTTGGCCAAGTGGGTTTTAAGAGTACAAAACAAAATAGTGCAGGATGAAGGCACTCCTAAATTCGATTTTTACACTAACAGACACACACACTGCAGGATGACACAGGAATAGCAGCACAGCAGTACAGAGATGGGGTCAGTAGAAATGTAGGTGATGGAGTGAAATCAGAGAAGTTTCACTCATAGTACAGGGGACATCTGCGGTGTGAATGACTGGAGAGGCAGAGAGAGTGAGTCAAGTAAAGATGAAGCAGCCACCAAGCAACAGACAGTACTAACAGGATGGCAAGCGGGGAGGAGTCACAGTCCAAAGGTGCGTGGATGGAAAATCTAACATGATGGCGTATCTTTGGCTGTAGTTTGGAGAGAGTAGGGCCCGGAGAGGTCTGTTCACTGTGAAGTGCTCTTAAACGTGTCCATGAAACTTCCCCCTTATATTTGGACACTTTATCCTGCTTAATTCAGTAACGTTGTAAGAATCACAATGTCCATGTAATAATGCTAAGCTCTACTCATGCAACGTATCGTTTTCTTCAATATTCGCCGGTGGGCGAAATATAGCAGTGCACATGCATGCGCATGCTGCTAGACCTTTGCTTTGTTGCTGGGCAACGGGAGTTCAAGGGAAGAGCGTGAGAACGCTTGCAGGTCCTTTCTTCTAACACGCTCTAGATTCCTGAAACTGTCGTTCGTGAGATGGGGTTTTTGTCAAAAAGTCAGCAAAAATATGCAAATTGAACAGGCGCTGTGTTAGTTAAGCATGGAGAAACCTTACAGCCAGGTATAGCAATGTAAATGGTGCCAGGTGCAGAGCTGGAGAAGCAGCACGATGGGCAGCAGTTCAGGAGATCCTCAATCTAGTCATGGATTCATGCTGGTTGGCGCTCGTCGCCAAAGCTGAAGTATTACACGAAAGCAGTAGTAAGGTGAGTCAGGCTGATTTATTCAAAGTGTTGTAGTGCAACCCACCAGCAGAGCATCGTCCTCTCACCTTGTCAACTCTCAACAGCCCTCTTGACATTCCTAGTCTATATTTCAGTTAAACACATACATTCTACATGACATCACACACATCCATACACTAAAACATCCTACAATGTCCTTTTATGAAAGCCTTTAATAGGCTTCCCCCTTGAGGTTCTAGACAATTCTAGCGAACACAAGGTGCACCTTAAATGGCAATATGTAGAAATGTGTCACTAACTACATGAGTCCAAACAACTCAAGTCCAATACAACATTATTCTTGTATTTTCCATTAAGTCGGTCCTTTTTCTCCCAATGTCTAATCGCATTGTTAGTCCCAGCCCAACGATCTGAAGCTACTACCTTTCTGTCTCAAAGCCTAATTGTCTAGGCTGTCAAATGAAGTCCTAATCTATGTACTAAGAGCTACCTTTATGTCATAACCACTACCTTTTAATCTCTTCCACTGCAGTCTCTAGATTCTCCACTTTCTTCCTAACCAAGGCAATCTTTAGCCCCTCATCTACAGTTCTTCTTTTACCAGTTTTCACAGGCCGCTCTTTGTGCCCAAACCAAAGAATCTCTAATCTCACCTGTTCAGTGCTCAATACTGACCTTAACCCAATTGCTTCTGCTTACCTGGCCAGGGTTCTTTGCTACCAGCTCCTCCTCTGTTGTTGCAAGGGTTAAAGCCAAAGCACCATCCAGTTTCCAGGATCCATCTGCCCTCTGAAGAGAGATGAGTTCGAGGAGGTGGTCTGTCTCAGAGGTGGTCTGCTCAGCAGGCGTAGTCAGATCAGGTATTGGCTGAGGAACCATGCCAACCAATGGCTGGGGAGCCATATCAGGCATTGCAAGAGGACCTAAAAGAGAGGGAATGTGAAACTCCAAAGATAAGGAGACTAGAAAAAAACAGTTGAGTTTGCCTGCACATGGACCAGAAACTTTGAATTGAAACAAGCTTAATTACTTCGCATATACCCTGTGGAGCACTAGTTGCTTTTTCTCACTCCAAGAAGGCATGGATATAGGTTTTATTTTGGGAGACTAATTTGAAAAGGAGTTGTTAAATTCCCACATGTGCATTACTCTCTTCATGAGCAATCATTACTCAAATTAGGCCAATTCAATGCATGTTGGAAAGGGATGAACGTTGGCAAGGGATGCACGGCAGGTCTTTGCCATACACCCCATTCCAGTGACATGCCTTTCACCCTGCAACCCCCTTAATCTGGTTCTTCGAAAGGGGGTCCACGACACACTCTGCACTGCTCTGCACAACTGACTTTTTGAAGGGGTGACCCCCCCCTCATCCCCATTCCCGACTTCACTGCCATATTGCCCACTATATCAAATTCCCCACATCTGCCCAGGTTCTCCTTATCTTGACCCTTCCTGGCTGCTCCTCTGGCACCCCTCTCCTGCCCCCTACGCACCCAAACACCATAACCCACCTACATCATATTTGCCTCACAGTATAGACCTGAGTGGCAAAAGCGCCATAGCTAATGCAGCGGGGGGTAGGGAAGTCAAGCAATGCTTCAGAGAGAATAGTAGTACACTAGAGATATGTACACTGATATTGCAACAGTGACAGCTTGGGGTCACAAATCAGACTGTGCAAAAGTGTTACCAGCAATGTGTTTCATGTATTAGATGCATGAAGTAACAGTGAGATGCTCTGATTCAATGTTAGGCAAATGGACTGCTTTGCTCATTACTTAAAGTCGGCTGATGCATCGAGGGAGTTCGCAGGATAGTGAAGTCTGAGTAGCAGTGCAGAATGTATGAGTGATAAGAGGGGTGGTGTAGCAAAGTGGAAGCAATTGGTACATTGCTGCGTATAGCTTAGAAAGTAAATTACTTTCCTGGTTGACCACTGGATTATAAAGTTGCCGGCCACTGAGGGGCAACAACTCTGCTCAAAGAAAAGAAAATAGAGTAGATGGGCCAGTTTATCCTGCAATTTTGCCAGTTATGTGGCTATTTGTCGTTGCTAAAGATTAGGCGCACAGTCACAAAACCATCATAGCAAGAATCAAATATAATGTACATTACCTGGACATGGGTCAGCACACATGTCAAACATAATCATCTCAGGCTGAGACGCCATCATAGAACACATTGGTGCAGCTCTTGCTGCCATCTTCATACATCGCATCATTGGATCTGGAAAAAGGAAAGATATGGGATCATGATTATCCCCCACTAGAAAATTACAACTTAACACACTGCAGGAGAATGTTGTTCCAGTTTTAAAAAATCAGGAGCGCGTGAATACTCTGGCCACTTAACTCTATATCTCTATAAGAGTGCTTTAATGGAGGAGGGATGGCTGAGTGGGAGTCACTGATAGCAATCTTTCAGGTGTAAGTTTGGCAGGGATAACACAATATGTCCATCTAATGAAAGCCATCCTTGTGACACAAAGCCAGTTTTACTGGGATATCTTGTGCAGAGGGGGAATAATACCACAATATAACAAGAGACTCTGCACAAACTGGATACATTAGGAACTAACCCTCCCCCTGCCAATATTACAGAACAATTACACCAGTGTAGTTTTGCACATTATAGGCATCAGGGTAAATATTTCCCTGGTGCGAAAATAGCTTCAGATTAATTATTTATCATTGTAAAGTTATTTCTGATGGATTAGTCCTTTCTAAGAAAGATCTAAGATAGATCTTCTCCAGTGCCAGCTGTCTTTGGAAAGTGTCAGCTACTAGGGGGCCCAGCATACACAGTTTGACACCATTCCAAGACCCCACGTTAGACAGGACATTGGGTCCAGTATACATGGAGCTAGCCCTACCTCATGACCTCAGAGCAGATGAGGTGTGTGACCTATTCACCAGAGGGGCAGGTTGTGTGAGAAACACAAAGGGATCTCACCCACTAGTCTCCACGGATCTCTCTCTCAGGTGGCCAGGGCAAGGCCATCGCATTTGGATCCAGACCCTGGGAGTGGACCAGTGCGGGAGGATCACCTTGGTGAGGGTTCCTCTGGGAGTGGGACACCGTGGTATCCCTCTCTTCACTGTAACACTTTTATCCCATCTTACCTGATGGGATATTTAGAAACTCAACCCCCCTTACCTCCCAACCCCTTTTCTGGCACAAACACCTTCTCACGGAGAGCCCGCTCTGGGAGAAAACAGACTCACACCCATGCCATGCACATGACATGTCCCAATACTATGGTGAGGCGAGGTCAGGCAATTATTGACAATCACTGACACCTGACTTTCATTACACTCCCCACACAGATAAAGGGTGGAGCACGAGAGACTGAGCGAGGAAAAACACACAAAGTTACAGCAGTTTCGAGTTGGCAGTTGAACGAAGGGAGAAAGACAGCCAGGCAGGAGAGGTTTGTGAGAGGGGCAACCACACATTAAATGCGACCTGCACCTCAAGATTTTTTTTTTTGTTTAGACATTTTTATTGAATAAGATCAGGTATACAAGGCAGATAATGCACACATTGTATGTCGGAATTAACATCGGATATAAAGTTAGGTAAACAGGAAATAGTGAGGGTTAATACAAAGTAGGCCAAGTATTATTTTTTTTAAAAAATATTTTTTATTTTATTTTAAAACCAAACAAAACACACACTACAACTGTTTCAATACGTAAAAAGCATCATTAGACCATCACATTTCCATTAAAACTCCCCAACTTCCCTCCTCCCCCTTGAACAAGAGCTGGTTCTTACATGTCGTTTGCAGGAGCATTATCGGGTAGCACAATACTTAAGCGCTCATCATCCGAGTCCTCTGTTCCGTTGTTACCCTGGTGAGGGTTTGCCATAGAGGCCACCAATTGCCGCCAGGCCAGCAGGGGCCCTACTTCCTCCTCTCCCCCCCCTAGTGACCGCTTCAAACCAGACCACTGATTCGGCTTCCGCCCATTTTAGGAGGTCCGCCCACCATAGCTCCACCTTAGGCCTGTGGGCCGCCTTCCAGCCCATGGCGATTCTGCGCTTAGCCAAAACGTAAGCCAAGTCCTACATTTTGCTTATATGTTTTGAGTGTCGTGGTCTAGGGAAGAACCCGAGCATGCATGACCAGGCTGATTCCACGTCCAGCCCCACTCCCCCTCCAGCCAGTTTCAGTTTAACCTCATCCCAGAACCTGTGCACCTCCGGGCAAGCCCAAAACATGTGCAACAGCCCCGCATCCACCTCCCCACACCTGGGGCATTGCTGAGTGGCAGGTCCCCCAAACTTCGCAATTTTCCCGGGAGTCAGGTAAGCCCTGTGGGTAACGTACAATTGAAGTTGTTGGAACCTTGCGTTCCGGGACACCTTTTTATGGTACCTCTGGGCCCATTCCCATTGACCATCTGTCATGGGTCCCCCCCACCTCCTCTTCCCAATCTTGTCTCAGTTGGAGCAACTCCTTCCCTGCCCTTGCTCGCAGGAGCTCGTATATCCTCGATATTTCGTGCCCGCCCTCTGATACATCATACATAGTTTCCAAGGAGGCGTCAGGATCCTCCGCTAGCACCGTCTCGGACCATCTTTCTCTAGTCTTTTTCACCAGCCTAGCATAGGTTATATACTGGCCACCATGCACCCCCGTCTCTTCTTGCAATCTCTGAAAGTCCAATGCCTCCCCTTCCTGCCATATGTCCCCGAGAGTGGCCAGACCCACCTGTTCACAGTATCTACGGACAGATTCAAGTAGTTGAAAGTCGCTCCCGCACAGCGCCGCCAAAGGGGCCTGCTGGGAGTACGGCTCCGAGTCCCCCCAAATCTTCCATGTCCTGTGCCAGATCTCCCAGCCCAGCCTCAGTAGCCGCCCCCTGCCCACCAGTTTGTCTCTACGCAGCCACACCACTTCCTTCAGAAAGTACGGGGCCGAGTCTCCACGCAAGCCACCTGGCCACATACAGCAGCTGCCCCGCCAGGTAATAGAGTTCAAAATTTGGCAGGCCTATACCCCCCTTGTCACATGGGTTCTGGAGCTTCCACAGAGCCACCCTGTTCCTGGAGTTACCCCACACGAAACCCCTAAACACGCTATGAAGTTTCACAAATAGGCTCCTAGGTATCAAAAACGGGACATTCACGAAAAAGTGCAAGAGTCTAGGCAGGACCACCATCTTGAGCAAGGCCGCTCTCCCCATCATGGTCAGCGGCAATCTAGACCAAAATACCATGCTGTTCTTGATCCCCTCTATCGCTTTTTCCATGTTATGCCTGTGTTCCGCCTCGACCCTGTGGTAAATATTTATTCCCAAATACCTAAATGTCTCGGTCTGCCATGGTATTGGCAGGACGGGCAGCCTCTGTACTGGGACCTTCCTATATCTGGCCAACGGAAACAGACTAGACTTTCTAGGGTTCACCGATATGCCCGAAAGGGTGGCGTACCATTCCATTACCTCCAATACATACTGCAGATTTTCTTCCGGATAACGCAAATAAAGGAGCATGTCATCTGCATATAGTGATATCAGGTGCCCTCCACTTGCAGTGCTTATGCCCACCTCCCCATATTGTTGTCGCAGGCATATTGCCAACGGCTCTAGTGCCAGTATATATAGCATGGGTGACCAGGGGCATCCCTGTCTGGTCCCCCTGCTAAGTTGCCAGGTATCCGAGACTATGGACCCCGTTTTGACTCTCGCTATCGGGGTGCTGTAAAACAACTGGACCCATCTGAGGTATCCAGGTCCCATTCCGTACCCCTTCAGGACCGCTTTCAGCCAGGGCCATCGTACCGAGTCGAAGGCTTTGACCGCGTCTAACGACACTATGGCCAACTCGCCCGTGTCCTCCTCAGTTTGGTCAATGATATGGTGTAGCCTCCTGTGGTTATCGGTGATGTTCCTGCCTGGAACATATCCCGTCTGATCTGGGTGTATCAGTTTCCCGATCACCTTCTTCAGTCTATTAGCCAGTACTGCCGTAAGTCGTAAGTATTAGCTGTCCTGGCTGAGCATGGACAACGGTCTGTACGACCCACACTCCACGGCCGGCTTGCCTGGTTTCAAGAGTGGGATGATCACAACCTTGCGGAGGGACAGTGGGAGTTCCCCCTGCTCGTAGGCCTCGTTGAAAGTGGCAAGCAGTGGCTGAAGCAGCTCCTGCTTGTATGTTTTGTAGAACTCACTAGGCAACCCATCCGAACCAGGCGCCTTGCATGTGGGCAGATTCTGAATCACCACCTCCAGCTCATCCGAGGTGACAGGTGCGTCTAACTCTGCGCGTTCTAGTTCGTCCAGGGTGGGCAACTCTATGTCCTCCAATGTGTCCAGTATGTCTTGACACATATCCTCCCCCCGTGTCCTCATACAAGTGTCTGTAAAACTTAAGGAACTCCTCATTTACCCCTTCTTGGGTGTTGCATATGCAACCTCTCTCATCCTTAATCTCACTGATCACTGAGCGGGGGGTCTCACTCTTATAAAGCCAGGCCAGCAGTCTGCCCGGTTTGTCGCCCCCTGCGTGTATCCTCTCCGTGTATTTCCTGTAATTGAGTCTGCACAGCCTGTCCCAGAGTGCACTGCAGGACAACTGTAGCTCTTTTATCTTGGTTCCGTTATCATGAGCAGTATTCCCACAACGTGTGAGATCCTCTAGCTCCCTTTCCGCTTCTTGGAGTTCCCTTTCGATGCCCCCCTGCAGCCCCTTAGCTTTGGAAATGGCTACCCCATGCACTACCACCTTAAACGCTTCCCACAGTGTGCCCACAGAGCGTACGCTTCACGTATTTATATCAAAGTATTCTTCGATAGCATCCCTCAGACCCTCCCGGAACCCCTCGTCCTGCAGAGCCTCAGTCCTGAGTCGCATGTTGGGATCCGCGGTCTTGGGGGCTGGTGTCTCCACTCTACTACCAAGGGCGTGTGGTCAGATAGTACTCGGGCCTTGTATTCCGCCCCCACTATGTCTCGCACTATCTCGGCCGTTACAAACATGTAATCTAGCCTTGTGTGCAAATCATGTGGCGTGGCGTAGTGTGAATATTGCCTATCCGTAGGATGCAACCTTCTCCACACATCCTCTAGGCATAGGTCTTTCAGTAAGGTTCCCAGCGCTTTGGCCACCGGTGCCGGTTTCCCTGCCCTGTCCATGGACCTATCCATTCTGGGGTTAATGGTACAATTAAAGTCCCCCCCCACACCACCGTACCCCCTGCCAGGGGGCCCACTTTACAGTAAAGGGTCCTCAAGTATGCCGCTATGTCGTTATTGGGGGCGTACAAATTTATGATATGCACTTCCCTGTTTTCCAGGAGACCCGTTACCACCACCAGTCTACCCTCTGGGTCTACTGTAGAGCCAAGCATCCGAAACGGCACATGCGGCACCACCCAAGTAATAACCCCTCTAGCGTACGCCGAGTACGCCGCACCCACAACATTGCCCTTCCATTTTCTCGTGACCACCTCCAGCCTTTCCCTAGTGAGGTGAGCCTCCTGCAGCAGGGCTATGTCTACCCGCATCCTCTTTAAGTACAGTACAGCATCACTTTATTATGTTTCAAGTAGCTGTTAAGGCCCCGTACATTCCAGGTCACAATTCTAAGATTACCCGATGCCATCTGTTCGGACTATCCCCATCCCATCCCTACCCACAATGCTCCCCTTGCTAGTTCGTTTTCTGGCTCTCTCCCTGCTATTCACAAACAACACCCCCCTTCCCCACCCCCCAACTCCACACCACTGCACACAACTCCCCCCCTCCCTACCAACCCCCAACAATAGCCCAGCTCCATCCCTGGATCTCAGGCCTACCCACGTCTGGACCTGTCTCGTATCCGAGGACAAGGACCCCACAGGGCGTCACCTATCTAACAGTGACCTAACTAAGTGTACTACTATTGGGTTCTGAGGGTGCTATCTAGGAGCTCCCAGTCATCTATTTAGAAGTGTGTTCAACGGGACCCGCCGGCAGATACCATGACTTCCTCCTCACAAACACCATATTATTCTATATTCCAGTCCCAATGTCATGACTATGGCACCACAGGTGCCTCAGCAACATGCTACTTATCTCCAGCCGCTTCCGTCTGGACATCCGGTTCCTGAGGTCGACCCTGCATATCCAGCCAATCCATCGCTTCAGTCGGTGTCTCAAAGAAAAGGGATCTATTCTTGTCCCAGCGTAATCAGGCCAATGCCCGCTCACTCGGTGTGCCGTGTCCGTGTTGGAACCGGTGTTGTTGCTGCATCCACTCCACTTCGTGTCTCCAGGGGGATTGTTCCTGGGCCCCCCTTCCGAGGCCGCTGCTCCACTGATATAATATGTCCTGCCACATGCGTATTCACACAGCTCATTCGACTGCTATTTCAGTGGTGGAACGGGGCTACAATGTATCCCGTCGTCAGACCATCCCATCGAAAGAACGTTACCAGGTAAGAGAGTAACTTGTTCTTCGAGGGGATTGGGTCCTCCGACGTATTCCATATCTATGACAGACTCCAAAGCAGTACCAACGTAAGGAGGTGGCAAAAGAATTTAGAATATAGAAATTTAGCATGCCCAATCAAATTGCAGAGTAAAGGACCACCTTGCCAAAGGCCAGATCCTGCCCATGGTTAGAATCGAGGCAGTAGTGACATACAAAAGTATGGACCGAAGCCCAGGTGGCTGCATCACAGATGTTACGAATAAGAAAACTCCACTGCAGGGCAGTAGAGGCAGCCATCCCACTGGTAGAATGGGCCCGCAAGCCTATCGACGGGTACCCGCTAAGCGGTAATGTTCAGAAATTGCAAGTATAATCGATCGAGACAAAGTCTGCTTAGTAACGGCTTGTCCCAAGCACCTTCCAGCGTAACCAATAAAGAGTTGATCGTCCACTCTGACCCGGGACATGCGTGAAATATAAAAGCTTAAAGCTCTCCTAGGATCCAGCCTATGGAGCCTCTCCTCTTCCTTACCAGGGTCAGAGGGGGATAAAATGCCGGAAGAATAACCTTCTGGGCCAAATGACATTCCGACACCACTTTCGGAAGAAAGGAAGGATGAACTATAAGGACAACCCTGTCCTTGTGAAACACAGTGAAGGGTGGCATAACTGAAAGTGCCTGTAACTCACTCACTCTGCGAGCGGAAGTGACCGCAACTAAAAATACAATTTTAAGGGTTAACAGTTTCAAAGGACGAGAATGCAAAGGCTCAAAGGGAGCACCCATTAGAAACTGGAGAACAAGGTTCAGATCCCAACCGGGCACCTGGAACAGTGACGGAGTGAATACATTAGTGAGCCCTTTCAGAAACTGAGAAATTAAAGGAATTTTAAAATAAGAACACTCCTCAGACGAGCACTTAAATATAGACAGCGCTGCAGGGTAACCTTTAACGGTACCCACTTGCAGGCCCTTGTGGGCCAAAGAAAGCAAAAAAGACAGAATGTCACATGAAAAAGGATCCACATTCTTAACCCTGCACCAGTCGCAGAACTTTCTCCAACGGCAACGGTACAGGGACTTTGTTGCCGGCCGTCTGGCCGAAAACAACACCTCCATCACATCTGCAGGGAGGTCCCAATCCTTATACCTCAACCTTTCAGAAGCCAAGAGTGAAGGTTGAGGGATCTGACCTCTGGATGGAGAACCTGACCCCCCTTCCGTGAGAGCAGATCATCTCGTTAGGGAAGACGACGTGGAGGGCAGATGGACAAGTCGAGAAGGTCCTGGTACCACGTCTTCCTGGCCCATGCCAGAGCAATGAGGATCATCCGGAAACCGAACCTCCGTAACCTCCGCAGCACTTGCGGGATGACGGGGACTGGAGGAAACGCATACAGCAGTGTGAATGACCACTCCACCACAAACGCGTCTCCTAAGGCTCCTCTTGGAGGAAATTCCCGCGAGCAGAACCTTTCGCACTTCCGGTTGATACTGGAGGCGAAGAAATCCACTTGAGGGGTCCCCCACAGGGTGAAGATCTCCAGGAGAATCTCCTGAGCCAACTCCCACTCGTGAGAGATCGCGCTCTGCCTGCTCAGAGCGTCCGCCGTCTCGTTTTTGTCTTCCGGCCAGATGAACTGCTGAGACCGAAATCTCCTGCTGGATTGCCCAGAACCAGAGCTGCATCACCTCCCTGCACAGAGGAAGTGACCCTGCCCCCCCCTTTTGTTGAGGTAGTGCATGGCCACTGTGTTGTCCGTCAGGATCAGGACAGTCTTTCCTCATAGAGTCATCAGAAAAGCCTTCAGGGCAAGCCTGACGGCCCTCAGCTCCAACAGATTGATATGGAGCCTGGACTCCGACAGAGACCAACGATCGCTGACTGTCAACTCGTTGGCATGAGCTCGTCATCCCATGAGGGATGCGTCCGTCACGATCGGCACCTCTGGCCAGGGTAGCCAAAATGGAGCCCCCTTCATCAGATTGCCTTCGACGGCCCACCACAGAAGGTCCCGGGCAACCGAGGGCGGCAGCTGAACGGGGTCCGACATCCTGCCGGAGGACTGTGACCACTGGAGTTTGAGAGCCCATTGCAAAGATCTCATCCGCAACTTGGCCTCTAGCACCAGAAGAATGCAGGATGCCATGAGGCCGAGCAACCTCAAGAACTCGAACGCTGTGTGACTCTGGGCATGTTGAAACTTGTGCACCATCTGCTGAATGTGATGAGCCCTCACCTGGGGAGGAAACACTGCCCCAGGGATGTGTCGAGCACTGCTCCGATGTACTGGAGCCACTGTGTTGGTGTCAAATGGGACTTCTTTAAATTGAGGGAGAAGCCCAGCCCGTGAAGGGAGTGGCAGGTGACTGACAGATGATCCAGGACTTGCTCGGGAGAGCGCAACCTGATCAACCAATCGTCCAGGTAGGGGTAGACATGAATCCCCCCTTTCCTGAGATATGCTGCCACCACCACCATGAGCTTGGTGAAGACCTTCGGGGCGGAGGTCAATCAGAACGTCAGGACCCGAAACTGAAAGCGCGAGTCGCCAACCGCGAACCTCAGGAACTTCTTGTGCTTGGGATGGATTGGCCCGCCATTCTACCAGATGCTGCGCCAGCCTTCCCCCAACCGGCAAACCATGGGACAAGGCCTCATGACTGAGCGGAAGTGGCTGCGACGTTGCCTGAGTGCAAAGAGGCAACTGCCCGAGCGGCTTTGGCACCTCGAGAACCTTGTTTTCCACCTCTGGCACTCCTACGGTGGCCCCTTTGACTAGCAGCTCCTCTCGCTTTACTAAAGGATGAGTAATAACGAAAGGAACCTCCCCTCCATTGCTGTCCCCTAGGACGAAAAGGCGGAGGTTGACGAACAGCAGCGCTCAACGACTTTGTTGCAGCTTTTGAGGTCTGCAACCTCTCAAGGCTCTCGTCAGCCATGCTGCCAAAAAGATGTACACGATCAAAGGGCATGTTGAGGAGCCGGGCTTGCACATCAGGAGCAAACCCCGACTTCCGCAACCACGCAAACCTGCGTATTACGGTGCTCGCCGCCATGGACCGGCTGACACAATCTGCCATGTCCAGACCCGACTGAATGGCCTCACACATGGCATCCTTGCCATCCTGTTTCATAGCAAGAAAACCATCCCGTTCGTCCCCTTCGGGAATATGTTCAGCCGCTAAGGAAACACAGTTCCACGGACTGTGCGTGAAATGTGACAAGGCACATACAGAGTTGGCTGCCTGAAGAGCCATACCCCCTGAAGAAAACACTATCTTCGCCCAACCATCAAAACGCTTCTCGTCCCCATCAGGAGGGATGGTCGGACACGACGCTTGCTTTGCTGGGGCCGTAGCTGCCTGCACCACCAAACTCTCCGGAGTGGGCTGCGTGGTCAAGTAGCAGGGGTCGCTACTGGCTGGGCGGTATTTTCATTGCAAAGACTTGGCCACTGCTGGGAGACTCTCCGGAGCAGTCCAAGCCGCCGCCGCCACCCTCCTTTGTAGAGCCATATGGAAAGGCAGTACCGGGTCAGTTGGTGGACTTTGGTCGAGGATATCCGTCAGGTCATCCTGCAGAAAATCCACTGGTGGAGCAGACCACCCCAAGTACTCGGTGACCCTCGACAAAAGGCGCTGGTACGAGGACTCTGCATGGGTGCCAGGCTGAGGCCTACAGAACTCCAGCTCCGGAGAGGTGTCCAGATCACTGGCGTCGCGCAGCAACTGACGCAGGTCCGCAATCTGGCTATGTCCCGAGATTATCTCGTCTGGAACCGTATCAGGAACCATGCCATCTTCAGAACCCTCATCCACCTCAGAAATATAATCCAGATGGTGGAAAGTGGGCACAGAATGGGGGACAAAGACATGTTTGGCCTTGGCCAGAGCCTTTCTTGCGGGTTCCACTGTGCCACGGTGTACCTCCAACAAGACAGCCTCAAAAGGCGTCAAGTGAATCGGCGTTGACGTCAAGCGTGGCGCCGACAGCATCAACGGATTCGACACAGGCCTCGAGGGCGGAGCCCCGAGCATGTCCCTCGACAGCCTGGGTGCCGATGGCGTCGACGACTTCTTCGGAGGCGGGGCCTCGAAAGAGTCCGCCAACGACCTTGGCGCCACCGGCCTCGACGTCTTCCTCGAAGACACCACAGGTGCAAACAGTCTCAAGCGCGTCGAGGACCGGGACCTGGACCGGGCATGACAAGAACGATTCTCCTTGTCCGAGCGGGACCTCTCCCGCGAATCGTGCCGACCAGCCGAGCCCGGAGGCGTGCGAGCGGTGTCTCTCGACCGATCACGACCGACCCCACTCGGAGGCGCGGACGGACCAGTGCCCTGTGATTCGAGAATCACTAACATTTTCTTCCCAAAGGAATCCCATTCCTCCAGTGTCGCATGCTTGGTGGGATAAGCGACCCGCAGATGGGCGGAGTCCTCGGATGAGGACGGGGAAGGCGACCGATGACGGCGCTTCCAGGAGTGCCTCGAAGAGGCAGAGGAGTGGTGGGACCGACTCCGAGACCCACTGGACTTCCGACGCCAATGCGGAGAGTCGCCCCTCGAATCGTCCGTCGAAAGCCCCGCAGACCTCGACTTCCGTGGCTTGGCCACCTTACCTACCAACAACTTCGTCTTGCGCTCCCGCAAGGCTTTGGACGTGAGCGACTGGCAGTTGACACAGTCATCCGTGTCATGGGTCTCCCTGAGGCACCAGAGGCAGGCGTCGTGCGAGTTTGTCACCGACATCTTGGACCCACAGTTCCCGCACTTCTTAAAGCCCAGACGCGGGGTGGAAAACGAGGTAGACATCTTCACAAAGAAATTCTTCACAATACGAACAGGTTCGAAGAACCGAGAAAGAACAGAAACCCCCCTTTCCTGAGATATGCTGCCACCACCACCATGAGCTTGGTGAAGACCTTCGGGGCGGAGGTCAATCAGAACGTCAGGACCCGAAACTGAAAGTGCGAGTCGCCAACCGCGAACCTCAGGAACTTCTTGTGCTTGGGATGGATTGGCCCGCCATTCTACCAGATGCTGCGCCAGCCTTCCCCCAACCGGCAAACCATGGGACAAGGCCTCATGACTGAGCTGAAGTGGCTGCGACGTTGCCTGAGTGCAAAGAGGCAACTGCCCGAGCGGCTTTGGCACCTCGAGAACCTTGTTTTCCACCTCTGGCACTCCTACGGTGGCCCCTTTGACTAGCAGCTCCTCTCGCTTTACTAAAGGATGAGTAATAACGAAAGGAACCTCCCCTCCATTGCTGTCCCCTAGGACGAAAAGGCGGAGGTTGACGAACAGCAGCGCTCAACGACTTTGTTGCAGCTTTTGAGGTCTGCAACCTCTCAAGGCTCTCGTCAGCCGTGCTGCCAAAAAGATGTACACGATCAAAGGGCATGTTGAGGAGCCGGGCTTGCACATCAGGAGCAAACCCCGACTTCCGCAACCACGCAAACCTGCGTATTACGGTGCTCGCCGCCATGGACCGGCTGACACAATCTGCCATGTCCAGACCCGACTGAATGGCCTCACACATGGCATCCTTGCCATCCTGTATCATAGCAAGAAAACCATCCCGTTCGTCCCCTTCGGGAATATGTTCAGCCGCTAAGGAAACACAGTTCCACGGACTGTGCGTGAAATGTGACAAGGCACATACAGAGTTGGCTGCCTGAAGAGCCATACCCCCTGAAGAAAACACTATCTTCGCCCAACCATCAAAACGCTTCTCGTCCCCATCAGGAGGGATGAGTCGCCCCTCGAATCGTCCGTCGAAAGCCCCGCAGACCTCGACTTCCGTGGCTTGGCCACCTTACCTACCAACAACTTCGTCTTGCGCTCCCGCAAGGCTTTGGACGTGAGCGACTGGCAGTTGACACAGTCATCCGTGTCATGGGTCTCCCTGAGGCACCAGAGGCAGGCGTCGTGCGAGTTTGTCACCGACATCTTGGACCCACAGTTCCCGCACTTCTTAAAGCCCAGACGCGGGGTGGAAAACGAGGTAGACATCTTCACAAAGAAATTCTTCACAATACGAACAGGTTCGAAGAACCGAGAAAGAACAGAAACTCCAAAGATTCGAGGCGCGCCAAGATCTCCGAAGCGAACACGTTCGCGGAACAAACGGAACTGAGGCTACGGGCGTTGTGCTTCCTACTTATAACATCCAGTGACGTCAGCCGTCGGAGGAGGTCCGAGGGTGGCGTATCGACGTCATTGATGCAGGACGCAGAAGATTTTCCAAAGCAACACAGCTGTGATGATTACATGTCATATATATGGAATACGTCGGAGGACCGAATCCCCTCGAATAGATATGTTCAAGGATAAACCGTAATTTAAATAAAACAGTAACTTTCAAGCATAAAAACCTGTTAGCATGTGTAAATAAACAAATGTCTAGCAGGCTAAGAGAAAACATGAAAGGAGTAAGCCAAACAAAAAAAAGGCATGAATCTTGGTTGAAAAAAGTTGTGTACAAAAAAGATCAAATGAATGGTGGCTAACAGGGACCAGCCACACCAATCTATGTCCAAAAATGAAGAAATGGGGGAACGAGAGCCGAAAAAGAAAAAGGACAGCCCATCATTCTCCGCTCCGATGAGAAAAGTTACATTTTAAGATGAAGAAACGCCTATCTTTGTAGAATTTGTTCATGTGATGTGGTTAGAAGTATGGTGTCCGGACATTTCATCGAAAGACATTTCGTCGAAAGACATCTGGTCGACGGAATTCGGCCGAAAACCAAATGGTCGAATTTTTTTTTATTTATATATATATTTTTTAGGTTTTAGTTTAGGGAAAAAAAGGGTTTTTTAGAAAAAAAAGGGGGTTGGGGGGGACCCCTCCCCAAAAAAAAAATGTGAAAATAAAAAAACAAAAAATTCGACCATTTTTTTTTCGACCAAATGTCTGGTAACCGATACCCATATCGGACCTTTCGTGAGATTGAATATAGTGTCTTAGATCCGTTGTGTTATGGAAGGTTGAAGTGTGCCCATTTAAAGTAACTCTCAGAATAGCAAGGTGGATAATACCATACCTGGTATTAAATTGCCTTAAAGCAGGTCGGAAAGTTATAAGATCTCTTCTTCTTGCAGCCGTTATTTTGGAGACATCTTGGGTAATAAAAACCCTATTACCTTCCCATGTTAGCTGTTTAAGTTGTCTGACTTTCTGAATGATGAGGGTAATGTGCATGAAGTCCAGAAGTCCAGAACGGCTAATATAATTCTGGAAGGACTGCGAGAGTTGGAGGCTGAGTTACTGGGGCCAATTCGATGATGTCATGCCTGCGCCATGGGCGCATCCATTTGCGCTCAATATGGACTATTTGTTTATCATTTATTTACAACAGACTCTTGGATCAATCTATATTTACTTTGGGGACTTTATTTCCCATTTGCGAGACTTTGGTGCTTTATTATTTTTTCCAACAAACTACGCATACCACAATGCACTTGGCTATAAGCATCGATTCCTGGTTGTTCCTATTGGTCGTCAAAGGAACTACACCCCCCAGAAGCCCTAGGGATTGGCTCTGCTTCCACCAACTCAGGAACAAAGAGGGAGGTGGCCGATTGTCTGCAGGTGTGCTTAGCCAGGTGCAACCAATTAGCCTGCCTCTGTGCTGGGCTAGGCAGTATAAAAGGCTGCTGCCTGCAGTGGCTCAGCCTCTTGCATTGAGAGACCTTCCTCCACCTTTCGTGTCTTTCTACGGATCTTTGTATGCTGTTTACCATCACTCCTGCTTGGACCCTGCCTTGCAGCTTGCTACACCCTGCTGCCTACAGCCCTAGCCTTCTGGGCTCCCTGCCTCAGTCCAGCTCCTCTGGGCTTCCTGCCTTGCAGCCTGTTACTCTTCGCTGCCTACAGCCATAGCCTTCCAGGCTCTCTTCCTCACAGCCCTGCTCCTCCGGGCTCTCCACATTGCAGCCGATCACGCTCTGCTGCCTTCCAGCCTCCGCCCTTGCCCTACCGGGCTTTCTACATTGCAGCTGATCACGCTCTGCTGCCTTCCAGCCTCCGCCCTTGCCCTGCCGGGCTCTCCACATTGCAGCCGATCACGTTTCTGCTGCCTTCCAGCCTCCGCCCTTGCCCTACCGGGCTTTCAACATTGCAGCTGATCACGCTCTGCTGCTTTCCAGTCTCAGCCCTTGTCCTCTGGGCTTCCTGCTCTGCAGCCTGCCTCACTCCGGCTGCCTACAGCCCTTGTCCTCTGGGCTTCCTACTTTGCAGCTGATCACGCTCCGCTGCTTACTACCTAGCTTTTTCCGCTGGGTTCTCGGCCTAGCAGCCCTCTACAGTCCCTCTGCAACCTTCTACGGTCAGCGCCCCTGCCCCTCAGGGCTCACTCCTTGCTGCCCGGTCCTTCTGGGTTCCTTGCCGTGCAGCCTGCTTTACTCTGCTGCCCTAAGCCCTTTCCCTCTGGGCTCTCTACCTTACAGCCCTGCTCCTGTGGGCTTGCTCATTGCTTTCCTGCTCCTCTGAGCTCTCAACCTTGTTCCTTATTGTCCTCTGCTATCCTATCCTGTTACACGACTTTCCCTTCATTTCCTTCTGCTAGTTTGCTATCAACCTCCTTTTCCTGGATTTGTCTGTAAGTATCTTCTCTTGTCCTGTTTTGTAGACCCTTTTGTACAGAGCTTGTCTGTTGGTTCCCATCAGTCAACCTCTGCCCCTTCCCTTGTCTCGTTTCTACATTACAGACACCCATAGCTGCTGTTCCAAGTCATGAGCAAACAGCGTGGGCCTCTGTTATAGCAAACTGTGCAGAAGGCTTGAGTATTTCCTAAGGTTCGTGGAATACTCTTTTCCTATATCTGCATACACCCCAAGAGGGAATTCATTCTGTACCTCTCCTTGCTACTATTGCCTACTCTTCGTTTTCTTTCCTTTCAGCTGTGTGTGTGCTTCTCTGTCCACTTTATTTAGGCACAACCACCCAAACCCTTTTTGGGTGTCCTGTGCCAATCTTAATAGAGTGCCATCCCTGACAGATGAGCTCTCTGGATGTTGAGTTGCACAGAGGGCGGTAGGCTAAGAATGTGAGGAAGAAATATGTATAAAAAGGCTATAGGATCATCTTTTTCAATTCCATCCGGGAGGCCTATAATGTGCAAGTTGTTTCTTCTGTTTCTGTTTTCACGGTTTTCAGTTAGTTGCTGTAGGGAGGCAACCTGCGCTTCTAAGTTAGTGACTTTAATAGAGATGTCTTCTGCATTGCTAACTCGCTTTTCGACTTCATTCATGTGAGATTCAAAAACAGACCATTTATTATCAAGAGGTTGTAGCTTAGCTTTTGTATCCTCCATGAAGGGTTTCAAAGCTCTGATTTCTGCTAAAATGGTCTGTATGACTGGGTCTGTTATATCTTCTTAGAGATTCACTCTTCTGTCTCTTTAGGGTAGTGGGAGGTGATACACAAACTTCCTTGGTTTGTCCTTTATTAGCCATAGGTAATATATATGGGAATATCCATCTTATCTTCTCCTTTCTCTGTTGCTGGATTATTTGTGGAAGAGAGTAGCACTCAGTATACCATTAAATGGTAGTGATAGATTACCTCAACAACCTAGAGTACTATTATTAATAGTTGCATTCAGAATCCTTTGTTGTGAGAGAAAACAGCACTCCCAACATGTAGCGCGTCCCCGCGTTGCTGCCGTCGACCAGCTGACGGGAGACGTCAGCTTGGAAATCACGGGATGATGCGGCTTAGGCCCTGCCCTCTGGACGTTCTTCAGATGACGTTCAGAGAGTGCCGTCCTCATAAGAGAGCCCCTGGATTTGGGCTGCTCACAAATTGCAGGACGGGGCACCAGGAAACCACAAATAAGGTGCGTTTAAATTAAACATTTATAATTAAAATTCCCATCGGAGCGGAGCGCTGCCTTTAGGCATCAGCTCTCATTGGCGCCAAGCCACGCCCCGCACCTCAAGATCTTAACCACCAAAAGTAGACTTCACCCCAAAACAGAACACTGATCTCAAAATTCTGTGACCAGTGCTAGGTGTTCAGTAGTAACAAATATAATTACTCCAGCGAACAAAAGAACTTGGGTTACATTAGCATCCGTACCCTAGCCGTGCATATTTGAATACCCCTCTTAACAATGCACCATATCCTAGCAATGCCAGAACCCCTACCACTAACAATTGCAATGATTTTCTGGATCCACCCGGCATTCTGATGATGGCAGTATACTCATATGACCCCACAACCGCAATCATTTTCTGGATCGGCCCGGCATCCAGAGGTTGGCGGCACATCCATCCAGAGACCTGCCACCCCCCCATGCACATAAAACACACACATCTGCAAAAGTTCCAACCTTCCAAAACAGAACATACAAACAACAAACAACAACACATAATGGTACAGTTATTGCATGATCACACTGACACGGTCCATAAGTTACTCCTCCTTAATATCAAGGGTCCTTATACCCTTTCAAAAAGAGCCCATAAATCTGGATCAAATTCCTGCATATTTGTGAAAAATATGTCACAAGATGGGCACACATATACACTGGTCAAGCTACCCTCATCATATACCCTGCACTCCTGGGGATCAACCAGCCTAACCAGTTCTTTGTCTCTGCGTTTGGGGCTCATGCACCCCTTTAGTCTCTTGGCATCCTTGTTGGTGGCCTCCTGACTAACATGCCTCTTCAGGATGATTCCCCATGGTGGTCCTGACAAACCTCGGGCAAATGTACCCAACATCACTTGTTTCCTTTTTGCAACCTCCTCCTGTTCTTGGGTTGCTCTTTCCTCCACTTCCTTTTGACCATACATCTCACCCCCACTTCCTTTGCAGCTCCACCTCATTGACGCTGCATCCTGACATGCCATCTCAGCCATATTGACGCTGCCCAGCACAACCTGCAGCGCAGCCTCTTTGCTGGTCTCCTGCATGCCTGTTGATGCTTAAGCGCATGGCTTGCCCCCTATGCCAGTGGCACTCCGCTGACACCCAAAGTCACCCTCCCTGGTAATCGTGCCACACCTGGACACCGCCGGTCGTCGCATTCTGCCATCCGGCTGTCAGCTGCAGCACTCACACGCCTCACTCCTTGCAGCGCTATGCTGCTTCTGGTCCCACAAGCTAAACAATCTCCTCAACTGGCCACCTTGAATCGGGCATCCCTGCTCATTTCTCTGTGAGGTGTGCATGGGACCCGTGGCTGTGAAGTTGATGGCTTCTGCCCCCACAGCTTCCTTCCCTTGTTCCTGTACTGTCCTTCACTACAGAAGACTGCCTTGTTGCCAATGAAGTGACCTGGTTTCATGCAATGACAGACACGCTGGAACCACAGTCAGTAGGTAAGTTCCTTTATTCTTGTTCCTGAAGATAAGTCCAGTACTATGTAAATAAGAAAGTATGAACACAGAAAACACTGGACCTTCCACACCTAACCAAGCTCTGCTTCCAACTGCCACTTTAGGAACACTCACCCACGCCCCACCGACTTTCCACCCTGACATTCCATGCACACATCCAAACATTCCAGAATAATATATTCCTTCACTCACAGGAGCATACTTCTGCCAGATCACCAATCAATTCAGGGGATTTGAAATGAAGGTTTTGGGGGCCAGTCAATCAGTTTGGCCTAAAAAAAGCCAAATATGTAAGCCCACCTACACAGGAAGTGTAGTGGCCAGCCCAGGGCCAAGAACTGGTCTAAACCATTCTAAACCACTGTGAAGGCCGCCATCTTGGGCTCACAAAGGGTCCACATGAGCAGAACAGCCATTTTAAGGCCTGTATACAAAATGGCTGATAGTAGGACTTAAAAAGACCCTCTAATCCCACAATGGCTACCATAAAGTTACTAAAACATTAAATCTACTTGCACCATTGGCGAAGCCAAAATTAAATATAATCTTCCACCAACCTATTCCCTTAAACCATTCATCACCTTAGTGCAAAAATGGGGTGGCCAAGAGGCAGGCTTGCGACTGGGCAATCCAATATTATATATCCTGAAAGGTAAAAACGCATGTAGTGATAGCGGGACTTCAGCAGAAGTCCATTTGACCACCGAAAATAAATTAGAAACCCCAATAAATAAAGGGGGGAAAGCAAAACAAGTAGGGGCCCATAAAAAGAGGCAGCAAAACACCAAAAATGCTATTCAGCTCTAAGAGGGAGCTTGTAAAATGCGAGTCTCAGGAGAGGTGTCCAACCCACTAGCATCTCTCAAGCCAGACACCAAATCGTCGGGGTCCACATCCAAATTGTAGAACTTCTCAGGAAAGTCTTGCCCCTTGACCGAAATCCAGGGTTTAAATCCCTTAGAATATGTTGTCCCATTCCTCATTGAATATCTGACCCATCTTTAAGACAAACTCACTCCTAGATGCTGGAGCGTCACTCAGCAAAGGACCAGCTTTTGTGAATGGCACCGAAGACCGCCAAGGCCTCAATGCATTAAGGCAGAACACCAAGCAACAGTAGAGTGGAGTAGTCTCAGAGGGAGCTGAACCAAGCCAGTAGGCATGCAGTTGCATACTGAGGGGGTGCTCCTGCTATGATATATGATATGATATGATATGGCATTTGTAACGCGCCTATACACAGGTGTTTCATCAAGGCGCGACGAGGCGGGGAGGGGGGAACAAGGGGAAGACAGACAATGATCCTACTAGGCCAGGTGCCATTCAGATCGCTCAAGTGCAGGGGTAGGGGGAAGGGAAAAGTGCAAGGGGAAGGGGAGGGGGGGAAGTGCAGAACAGGGTAAGTAGAATAAAAAATAAATAAATAGCGCCAGCTGGTGGCAAGTGCAAGGTAAGTGCAGACAAGTGCAGGGAGGGGGGGCTTTAGGGATACAGAGACAGTCCCGCAGTGCAGGGGTTGCCAGGGAGGCAGTGCAAGTGGAGAGTGGCTGGGCCAAGGACCGAGGTCGGTGAGAGTGACCCAGGTGCAGGTTGAGTGCAGTTTCAGTGAAGAATTTAGCAGGGGAGAGGGGGAGAGAAAGCAGAAGCAAAGAGGAAGGTTTTGAGGTGCTTCCGGAACCAGAGATGGTTCTCCTCAAGTTTCAGGGAGGCAGGAAGGCTGTTCCAGAGGGAGGCCCCTGCCGCAGAGAGAGAGAAAGACCCCCAGCTCGTTGCTTCGAGAAGCGGCTGACCCGGAGGGAGTTGGAGACAGATGAGCAAAGGGCTCGGGAAGGAAGATATTTAGGAAGAGAGAGTTGAAGGTATTTAGGCCCCAGAAGGCCTTGTAGACAATGCAGAGGGTTTTGAACTTAATCCTCGCAGCCACAGGGAGCCAGTGTAGAGATTTCAGTCCTGGAGAGATACGGTCCCTGGGATTGAGGCCAAGGACAAGTCTCGCAGTCCTGTTCTGGATGAGTTGCAGAGGGCGGAGAGTGGAGGCAGGCAGATTAAGATAGTGGCTGTTACAGTAGTCCAGCTTCGAGAGAACCAGGGCTCTGGAGACCGTGAGCTTCTGGGGGAAGGAGAGGAAGGGAAGAATACCTCTGAGGAGGTGCAGCTGGTAGTGTGACTTCTTAGAGACGTCAGATATATGAGGAGAGAAGGAGAGTGTGGAGTCGAAGATGACACAGAGGTTGCTGGCTTCAAAAACATTGTGGCACCACCATCACAAATGCATTGGGAAAGATGTCCAGCATCATGAGTCTGAATTCATTCCACTGTCTCTTGGTGAGGAAGACTTAGTGGTAGGGTGACCAGATTTAAAAAGTTAAAAACCGGGACAGGGCAACTAACAAAGTAGGACTAATTCTTGAAAGAGGCTATCAAGGCACTACACTTCAGTAGCGGTTGGAGGAGAAGGAGGTTTAAGTGTTACTGTTCAAATAAACACATATAATTAATTTATCACAAACTAACATTATCTTAAGTTGTACAATGCAGCATTTCTTCTGTGCGAGATTGAGCTTTCCTGCCTGCCAGCTAAGAAGACCTACTACCAAAAACCGGGACCACTGCAGTTTCCAATGGAAACATAGTCTTGCGAAAGGGGGACAGAGCACCAAATTCCAGGACAGTGCGGGCAAAACCGAGACGTCTGGTCGCCCTACTTAGTGGGTAAATCTACCTCCCTCTCCCCACTAAGTTGAGGAGTCCTCCAAGGTTTCATCAGCATCCCTGGAACAACAGTGATGACCTTTTTCTTTCTAGTGATGAAATAAATTGTCTGGAGTCACTGTGACAGCAAGATTTCTTCAATTGACTTGTGTAGTACTTACCTGGAGAGGCATCCTCCTGGACATCACTAAGGGATGAGGCGAACTTCAATGAAGAATCAGACGTCTGCGACTGGTTTGTGTATTTTTTGAACCTTTGTGATGGTAAGTAAAGAGTTTGGCTGCACGCTCCCCAAGGGCCTTAGAGTGTGTGGACTGTCAGAATTTGCAATCCTCTGTGTTGTCAACTCCCTCTAGGTAATAAAAACACACCTTGTGGGGAATCAGACACCAACATGTCTCCTGCAGTGTGAGCAGGCTGTGAAGCTCGAGGACTTTGGGGTATTAGTCATGGTGCAATACATTTTAGCTTACACTATGCTACTGGCCTTACAAGCAGCATCCTGAGTCGTTGAAAAAAGGACAGCAGTCAAGGAGCACAGCTTGTTCCGTACGTACTGGCACCCGTGTTTGGTGTAGTGGCCTGAAATGGAGAGGAGTGGTGCCAATACAGAGCAGTGCCATTTGGTAGCGTAAAACCTTTTCAGAGAGAGCTGGATTTAGAGAAGATCTAAGATGAGGTATATGCCATTACAACAATACATATTTGCACTACAGTCAATTTAGCCATGGTACAAATGGTGTGCAACTTTTACAACTACACTGGTAGCCAAGTAGGCATACTATCGCCCCTGTTGTCTCACATCATTGGTCACATATGATGATACTGCAATGTGTCCAACATGTAGTGCTGCTTGAGAACAACCCAGTACCCATAATTTATCACGAACCACGGTGGGTCACTTAGAAAATGCATTGCTATCTTGGGTTCAGACTTTCTCCCACACAGTCCAATTGTCTCTTTTCACTGCTTAGTTGGCAAATTTCATTACCCCATGGTCCATGGCAGCTGGCTCCAATCACAATGTGTGAGGTTCCATGCTTGAAATCTTCCAACATTAACTGCCAATTAGTCGGACCAAAAGTGTGGGCATTTGGAAAGCATGCTGCAGTTTCATTTTACAAGTAGCCTAGGCTCGAGCATCTGCCTTTGAGGTCCTCATTGTGAATCAAAGCCCTTGATGAATCCCTGACATGTGAATCTTGTTTCACGTGGTCCCTATAAGCATCTACTACAGGCATTTGTTTTTATTTGCATAAGATTGTTTTCTTGTACCGTACCCTGTGTTTCCTAGCATGTGTAAACTTATCACCGCCTGTTGACCATTCCAGACTACCGTAAACTGCACTACCTTTGCTAGAACCCTCATCATGTCAAAACCTGGCTATTGCAATGCACTTTATCTAGGGACGAGCCAACGTAACTTAAACAAATTGCAAGTAACACAAAACAACGCCATTAGGGCAGCCCTAAATATCCCTAAAACTCACCACATCTCTAATATGAGACGCAGCCTACACTGGCTTTCGGTCACCCAAAGAATCTCCCTCAAATCTTTGTCACTCCCACATGACCGCAAGGAGCAGCCCAAAGACACTGCCTACTATTACCTGGGTTCAAGCTTGAGAAAGCAGGGGGCTGTAGCTTCCCAGTGCTCGACACCAGGCTACTGCACATTCTTTATCATTCTTTGTTGTATGTTTTTGCTGTGCTGGCAGAATTCTTGGTTACCATTTCCAGAACGCTCATGGTGCTTCCTAGTTTCTCAGTTTGTCAAAATACTTATCATTAGGTTTAGTAGTGAATAGACAAATGAAAAGATGCAGCAAATCTAAATTGCATGTGGCATTACTCAGTCAGGAATTCAACAGTTAGGACATTCTTCGCACCATAAATGGTGCTTTTTCAAGGCTTAGGCAAGGACCTAGTCAGGAGACAGTTAGATCCTCAGACCAGAGTTATATAGTAGCTTAGAGCCAAGAGGCTGTATTTTGTCAGCAATATTTACAAACCCAAGAGAAAGTCCATTTGAAAAAAGATTCTGGGACCCCAACCAGGGTCTGATCATGTCTTTGCCTTGAAAAGCACCATGTATGGTCTAAAAACAATGTGTTGTTGCAAAAGGCTCTTTTTTTTATAAAGCAAAAGATGATTTATTTAATCATAACATAAATATGGCCCTTGCAAAATCTGCTATGTGTGAATCGTTATTCTTCCTACTTGTTTTACTGGTGGTAGTTTAATTCCAGATTGCATACATCAAGCTGCAGCAGGTCCATCAAAGATTAGTCAGTGATCTTAGTACTGTGCAGGCATGATCTTCCTTAATACTGGTATCCCACAACATGGATTGATGTTTGCCTCCCTGGCATCTTGAACTCTGATGTCCACCATGACTGCATCTTTCATTGCAGGCATTGTTGCTCCATTGAAAATACAGCATTTCCAATGACAAATATTGCTGTGACTGGAAGAAAGAACATCCTTCCTCCATATCATTAAAAAAGAAAATAAACTGCAGCTACCACCAATGATTTAGGTGAGGACTCTCCCACCACAGAGTATAGTTATTTGTCTCCTACCCAATCTCATGACCAAACACCCCAATCTTATTTATCCAATGTCAACATGTTTACTTATGTAATTAAACCAAGCAGGGAAGTTGGATCCAGATGTTAAAACCTGATCACACCAATTACCTAAATAACCTCTTTGCAAAAAGCACAGGCAAGAGGACAAAACAAAGCTAGACGTATATCATTAATGTAAGTTTCTCTAGACGAACCACATCTGAGATCCCAAAAGTTTGTCGTACATTTGATAAATAAAGTTGGAAGGTATTAGCTTACACCTATTTTGCAGCAACACCAAATGTGAAAGCATCATACATTAATTAGGCATCCACATCTACATATTTTTCCGTCATTATTTACCTAAATACACCATTGCATCCACACTACGATCCCCAGATACCGCTGCGTGACAGCCATGACATGTACTGATGCCCTCCGCTAGATCAACTGACAAACATGTTACCCAGTCCCTTCTTACATGCCAACGGAACATTCCTCCGTGTCAGAGGGCCTTGGATGGGTTGCTTCAGGTCCTTGTTGACAGCAATAAAAGCAGTGAGTGATGAAATGACCCCAGATTGAAGACTGGTTTCCAAGATTTTCTTCTTTACTTCATCAGACATGCTGCCATCCCTTTGGTCTATATTCCTCAGCACGCTTTTTGCTGCTAAGCGGTGAACTGTAAGGCTGGAATGAGACAAAAAGCAGGTCAGGCTAACCTGTGAAAACTGGCAATGTATCAAGTACTGCAGGGATTGGAAATGCCCTCCCCTATAAGTTAGGGGCTGACAGGCAAAAAAGAAGAATAGCTCAACAGTAAGTCTGCTTGAAATCTCTTGCTGGCAAATATGGTATTGGAATGAAGGAAATACTTTGATCTGTAAATCAAAGGCAGAAGAACGCTGTGGTGTTATCTTGAAAATGTATTTGTCAATCTGAATTTCATAAGGTTGTACACAAGCATACATTATTTGATTACGCTTAACATGTAAAGGTATGCCAAAAAAGAAGAAATTAAAAAGAAATGGTGTTCTAGCACAGTCTTAACTGCATGTACAAAAATACATTTTAAAAAACAAGGCTTCTCATTCATGTGCACATTGTTTTTTTACATAGCCATCATACTCTTTAGTGCACCCCGCCAGTGCTGGACCTTTGGTGATTCAAGGAATTCCTGATTTCTAGCTTGCGTGGTAGTGTAATAAACAAATAAGATCCCTCACCAAAATGTTTCATTGGATAATCTAGATCTTCTAGTTCTCCGTTGACACATTCTCTGTCACTTGCTCCTGGTTGGCACAAAGTGAATACAAGAGTGGTTGTAAGATGGAATATCCAGCAATTAATTTCTGGAAAGTTCCTTCAAACTGAAGCATTAATGATTCCTAAATCCTCAGTTTCCTACAGAGCATAATATAGTTTATTTTTCAAGAAATATTGAGTTCTCTTTAAACGTGAAAGCATTGAAGATTTATGGAGCCATTTGTAATTCGTCCTTCAGTCATCTTTATTTCATTGGATAATTTAACCCGTATTAATTTATTGATTAAACCATCTCATTTAATTATTGACTTGAATCAGTTGACCGACATCTGCCTGGATGAAGAATGAGGTGAGAAGATTAAAGCCTGATGTTCCCGAGATTAGATCCTAGTTCTCTGAAAATAAATAGTCTCTAGATAATGCGGTTGTTCAGGTTTTATCATTTTAGAAAATTCAGGGAAGTAAAGCAATGCCTCATTAACCAGACCGTTCCAAATTGTCAGATTTTCATTATAGTTTGGACCTTGTTTGAAGAATTACAGGCAGAAAAAAGGAATCATTGGGTTACTAAATATGGAAGACAGTTGTATAATTTAACATCCATTTCAAATAAAGTATTTAAGGATGTTAGGCAACATTTTTCTAGAAGAGTGAAGATGTCACATTTAGCGACACCCCTCCATCAGGAATTAAGGTACCTATGGAGGGGGATAGGTGACCACAAACTAGGTGATATGCTGCCTCCACCCCACAGCTTATTTAACAATGACCCTCTCTATATTTCTTTTAATGGAGCTCCTCACTTCTGGTTCTTCGGGCCAGGGGGCGAGGTACAAACAGACAGGAAGTGTAGACTCAGGATATTCGATGAAAGCCCCAAACAGGCTGTAAGAACCCTTTTCCCACAACATCAATGTCCTGCAAGGACTCCCTTTTGTTCCTACAATGGAATCCTGATTCTGGTTTCTGGGGAACCAGGGGCGAGATACACCCAGTCAAAAAGAAAATTCACCCAGCATTCGGGGGTCAGGCAAATATAAAACATTTATGTTCTAAACCCACACTGGAAACACTCAGGAGAAAGGGAAGTAAGCAGGTCACAAATTCTAAAGTGCCCAGGCTTAAAGCCTTCTTCCTGTAAAGCCAGAAAGGAAAATAGGTAGCTCACCAAACAAACATTAAAAAAATGGCAGATGTCCTAGATGGCGACTAGTGATTTAAGAGCATGCTCCCGAAGTTTAGAACTATAAAGCCTCAATTCTAATCAGACCGCTGCAGAGAACCGCATAACCACCAAAGCCAATCCGGGAGAGGATACCGGACATATTGTTAGGCAAGATTTGGAGCAGTACCCTTTGGGTACACTACAACAATCTTGTCCTCCTGGCAATAGGAACCCAACCTTTGGTATAAGTCTGTACTAAACAGGTTGGTAGTGTGGCTGAGCAGTGAGGCTTATCTCAAGAGGGGTCAATGTGAGCAGTAGGGTGGTTACACAGAGATTCACAGTGACAAGTATCCAAATAAGCACTATACTCAAAGTTTCTTGATTAAACAATGATTAATTTAACAGTCAGCCTGAATAAGCCTTCTTCAGGAGGGACAATATATAAGTAACACACAAATACACTCCAAAATACACACTCAGTTTCTCTAAATCAGCAAATACCCATTGGGGATGGCACGCAGACACTTCCTACACCCTTAGGTGACCTAAATAGTTAGGACACTGTGGACATTAATATACCACTGGTGCATTTAGAACAATACCGAAAAGCATGGCAAAGAAAAGGGCTATAGAATAAAACAAGAGATCACACAATTATTCTGAAGCAGGTATGTACTTTTGAACCCCCAATGCAAAGTAAGCTAACCCCTTCCTGGAAGGAAAGGTAAACACAATGGGCCTCATTCCGAGGCTGGCGCTATCCATGGAGTAAATAGCACCATGGTAAGCAACCATGGAGCTATTTACTCCATGGAAATCCGGCATGGTGAATGGAGTAATTACCGGTCCATTCCAAGGTTGGAGGGACCGGTAATTCCCCATTCACCATACCAGTTCCCCATCCCCATTCCTGCCCCCATAGGGCTCAATGGGAATGGGGAAGGAGTAAATTACGGCACCGTAAATTACGGTGCCGTAATTTTCTCCAAGGTCCCTTTGCGGGTTGGATTTTTAACGCCTGCTAAAAGCAGGCGTTAAATGCCAACCCGCAAAAGGGAACTCGGAATATGGTGGTAAGTGTTAACGGTCACCGTTGCCATTAACGGTGACCGTTAACCCTTATCTCCAGCCTCGGAATGAGGCCCAATGTCAGAGGAAAGAAGAGTTATTCAGGGAGCCAGGCCAACCAATGTCAATTGAGCAAAAGTCTAGATGAGCTGAAGCACTTCTTGTAGGCAAGGAAAAGTCTTGCACAATGTTTTAGAAGTCTTTGTAGAAAAAGTAGAATCAATGTAGGGCCACAAGCTGCGAGGCTTGTGAGAGGTAGAAGATGCAAGCAACTCTCAGAAGCAACCAAGACAAGCCTCAACTGAGATCAAGTAAGGCTACAACAACAAGAGGTAAATCCTCTCAAACTTTACAGTACCTTTGGTTAGAAGATGTGGTTCCAGCTAGCTTCTGTTCCTATGCAGCTCTGCATATCCTTTTGTTCCTGGTCCTCAGTCGAAAGGACAAGAGTGAGGACGTCTGGGGACTCCTGCACTGCAATGGGACGGTCAGGGGCACTTCACGGTTTCAGCTCTTTGCGTCTCAGCAAATAGCATCACTGCGGTCTCACAGATACCATTCTGGACTTCCCTCGCACCTGGGGTCCAGCACTCTGTTGTGGTGGCTCAGGCTTGGTCAGTACTGCTTCAAGGGAGTCCGAGGAACTTCCTTCAGCATGGGTCCGTCTTAAAAGTGATGCACTCCGTTTGGTGTTCCTCTCCCTGACACTTCGGTTCCAGCAGCAGCAGCAGCGGAAGTACAGCCAGCTCCGAGAGGATGTCCAAACGAGTTCACTTTGGAGTTGATTGGTCCCACCAATTAAAGGGGAGAAGTCATCCTTGCAGGGCTTCTCTAGTCTAAACGAATTTGGAGCTTCAGCACAGCAGCAGGGCTTCACTGGGCAGACCAACGGCCCAGGAGTTGCAGCAGGCATCTTAGTCAAGTTCTTCTTCGGATTCCTTCGTCCAGTGGTCGACTCTGCCTTCCAAGCCAAAAAGCCTTTCCTTTTATGCAGGTTTCTCCCATTCATTCCACCTGTCGATCACACAGCAGGGTGGCTGTCCTTGCCGGACAGCCAGCCGGCCAATCACCTTTGGGTGCATGCCTGTAACCAAGGGGATTAAGCATATGGAGTTTCGGGCACCTCCCTCACTTCCTGCCCCTGCCAGACATACTGGAGCCAGAGGCAGGCTTCACTTGTGAATCCTGCCAAAAACAAAACGCGCAAAGGGACCAAACCTGGTTTGGCACGCAGAGTAAATCTCAAGAAGGACCATTCCGACAAGAAATGGCAAAAAAAGAAGACCGGGCCATTTTGATAAAATGGGCACCCATGGGTGCTTTACCAAGGCTGCAATTGCAGCCCACGGTGAAAACAATGGTAGTAAAAAGTAAACCACTGCCACCCGCCATTAATTGTAGGAAGGGTAACATAACATTGTTACATGAGAAACTAGACAAACGGGATACTAAGTAACCCCTCCAGCACCCTATTGTAAGATAGTGTGTGCTGTGTCTACACAGTTACAAAATGTAAGTAAAGTCAATTTCACTTCACTGCTCTTGGAAACATTAGTTTGTCCAAGTGAAGGTATTTAAACCTTTGGGAAATCTAAGAGACTTCCCTGTGCCACTGCAATGAAGGTGCTGTGTGTCACAATGTAAAGATAATGCCTATGGAATTTGCCAGACTCCAAAGCCACAAATCACAGAAAAATACATGAGAGAGTGGGGAAAAGATCTCACTCTCTCCAGGTTAAAAATGTAAAAGTCCTGGAGTCCAGCAAGAGTGCTGGGGGTCTCTAAGGTAGAGAGGAATTAGCACATTTCTGAGAATTCTCCCCAACTGTTATGCATTATAAAAGAGGGTCTATTAGCTTAGTCTATGATAAGGAAGCAGGAGTGCAGACATCCATTTTTTTTTTTTTTTTTTTTTTTTTTAAATAGATTTTTATTGATTTTTCACCACAAACAACAATACAAACCAAACAGCAGTGCAATAAACATTATTCCAATAAACATTTAACCATTAGTGCGCACTACTCCCCTGATCCCTCCCCCCTCGCGAGCCATTTTCCATGTCTTGTTCCGCTTCTGTAGCACATGAGCGAGCATCGTCATCATCTGGATCTCCCAAAACCCCTGTCCCGAATATGCAGGATATCAATGTCTTCCATGCCATCAAAGAGCCCAGTTCCTCCTCCCAAGACATACAACTCGCCTCTTGCCACACCGCTGTCTCAGCCTCCGCCCATTTCTGTAGGTCATTCCACCACACCTCAACCCGTGGCTTGCTACATTTTTTCCAGCCCATGGCTATTCGTCGTTTGGCCAGCACATACGCTAAGTCTTTCAGTTTGCTTACATGTTTCTGCTGCCGAGGTCTGGGAAACCCACCCAGAAGGCATGCCCAGGCGGTGTCTATGGCAAACGTGACCCCTCTCTCTCTCAGCTTGCGCGCCGCCTCCCTCCAGAACCCCTCAATCACTGGGCACGCCCAAAACATATGCGTCATGTCCGCATTTTCCTCGCCGCATTTGGGGCACGCCTGTCTGCCTGCATTCCGAAATTTGGATATCCTCAGAGGGGTCATGTACGCTCTATGCGTGATGTACAGTTGTATTTGCTGCAGTCTGGCATTTCGAGACACTTTCCTGTGGTACCCCAAAGCCCGTTCCCACATCCCATCTCCCATTTCGATCCCCACCTCACTCTCCCATTCCAATCGTAAGCATGTCAGTTCCTTCCCAACTTTCAACATCACCATCTCATACAGCCTAGAAATTTCATGTCCTCCTTCCGTTGTATCATATATCCCCGCCATCGTAACCTCCGATTCATCTGCCATGATATTCTCAGGCCACAGTTCCCGAATTTTCTTCCCCAATCTGTGGTATGTAACATATTGGCCTTCGTGCAATCCAATCTCCTCGCTAAGTTCCACAAACCCCTTAATAGCACCCTCCTGCCACACATCGCCCAATGTCACCAACCCCACCGATTCCCAGTAAGTCCTAATAATCTCCCTCAGCTGTCCATCCACCCCCGCCAGGGCAACCAGTGGAATTTGCGGAGAACACGGAAGTGGGTCACCCATCATTGTACATGCCCGTCTCCACACCTTCCACCCCAGCTTCACCATCGCCGGGTACCTTCTCGTGACAGCCTCGGGCAACCAAATGACCTCCTTCAAGAAAAATGGGGCACAATCTTGCCCGAATAGTCTGAGTTCTGGGGTCTCTTCGTCGGACAGCCATTTAGACACAAACTGTAGTTGGCTCGCTATGTAATACGCCTCAAAGTTTGGGAGTTTGACTCCCCCTTTTTCATGAAAGTTCTGTAACTTCCAGAGCGCTACTCTATTACGAGTACCATGCCACAGAAACTCTCTGCAAACCCCATTTATTTTAGCGAAAAAACCCCTAGGGATCATGTATGGGATGTTGCTAAAGTAATGTAGCAGCCTAGGCAGAACTACCATCTTGATCATCGCCCCACGCCCCATCATCGCTAGGGGCAACCTCTGCCAAAAGCTCATACATGTGCGTATCTTCTCAACAGCCATCTCTGTATTATGCTTGTATTCTTCCTCAACCGTGTGGTAGATATCTATTCCCAGGTAACGGAATGTATTGACTGACCAGGGCACCTGGAGCACCGGCAACCGCTCCGTGGGAACACCCCTATAACAGCCCAGCGGGAAGATGTACGATTTCTGGGGGTTGACCGCTATGCCCGACAACCTCGCATATCTCCCCATCACGTCCAGGATATATTGTAAATTCTCCTCCGGATGACTCAAGTACAATAACAAGTCGTCCGCATACAGGGATATCAGCTGGTTTTCTCCCCCCACCTCAATGCCCACGCTATCATACTGCTGCCGCAAGTACAGTGCCAGAGGCTCCAGGGCCAGGATGTACAACATCGGGGACCAAGGACACCCCTGTCTAGTGCCTCTACTAAGCTGCCATCTCTCGGATATAATCATGCCCGTCCGCACTCTAGCCAGCGGAGCGCTGTACAGCAGCTCCGCCCATCTAATATATCCTGGTCCCAGTCCGTATTCTCTCAAGGCCGCCAGCAGCCACTTCCAATTAACCGAGTCGAAGGCTTTAACAGCGTCCAACGACACTATCACCATTTCCCCATCACTGTCAGATCCCATTTCAATCACCCGGTGGAGTCGTCTATGGTTTTGGGCAATGTTTCTCCCCGGGACATATCCCGTTTGGTCTGGGTGTACCAGTTTGCCTATCACCCTTCGCAGTCTGTTGGCCAGGACAGCCGTTAGTATTTTGCTGTCCTGATTCAGCATAGATATTGGTCTGTACGACCCACAACTATGCCCGGGTTTATTAGGCTTAGGGAGCGGTATAATAGTCGCTTCCCTGAGCGATTCCGGCAACCTCCCCTTCTCGAACGCCTCATTAAGCATATCAAGCATCGGGGGGAGTACTTCCGCTCCAAAAGTTTTATAAAATTCACTGGGCAGGCCGTCCGTTCCTGGGGTCTTGCTAGTGGGTAGCTGCCGGACGACCGCCTCCAACTCCTCTAGTGTTATTGGGGCATCTAGTTCCTCTCTCTCCTCCGTGCTCAACCTGGGCAGCCCGATATCTTGCAGGGTCTCCAACATTTCCTCCCGGTCGCCGCCACCCGGATCCCCGTACAATGCTTTGTAGTAATTTACGAATTCCTCATTGACACCCTCCTGGGTATCTATCTGCTCCCCATCCTCTCTAATTATTGTCCTAATCGGGGGCCTCGGGGTTTCTCTTTTATATAACCATGCCAAAAGACGACCCGTTTTATCTCCTCCCGCATGTTGCCTTTCAATATACTTTTTGTAATTTAGATTACAGAGCCTCCCCCAATGTTCTGTACACTGCTGCTGCAGTTTAAGCACCAGTTCGTCATCTATATGCTCGCTCTTCAGCACCTTTTCCAGCTCTCTCTCCGCCTTCTGTAAATCGACCAGGGCCCCATTCTGCAAACCTTTCGATTTAGCAATCGCCACCCCGCGTACCACAACCTTAAAGGCCTCCCACAGAGTTCCCGCCGAGTCAACGCTGCCAGTGTTGGTATCGAAATAGCTAACTATTTCCTCCCGCATGTCTTCCCTAAAGGCCTGGTCTTTAAGCGCCTCTGCGCGCAGGCGCCACGTCGGGATCCGCGCTCTGGGGCGGCCATATTGCCATCCCACCACCATAGGCGAGTGGTCCGAGAGGACCCTCGCTCTATATTCCGCACTAGACACGTCCCCCAAGACGTCCGACGTGGCAAAAATATAGTCTAGCCTAGTGTGCAACCGCTGCGGGGCCGAGTAATGCGAGTACTGTCTCTCAGTGGGGTGCTTAGTCCTCCACACGTCATCGAGCTCAAAGTCCCGCAGCAGTGTCCGCAGCACCCGGGCCGCCGGGGCGGGCCTAATCACCTTATCGTCGGATCTATCCATCCCCGGGTCCAACACACAGTTAAAATCCCCTCCCCAGAACACCACACTCCCCACACACCAACTCAAGTTGGCACTCATGGTCCGGAAGTACTCTGCCGTGCCCTGGTTCGGGGCATACGTGTTCACTACACACATCTCTCTGTTCTCGACTACTCCTCTCACCATAGCCAGACGACCCTCAGTATCCACACGTTCCTGCTGCAGTTGAAACGGGACATGTGGCGCCACCCAGATCAGCACGCCTCTAGCATAAGCTGAGTACGCGGATCCTACCACCGTTCCCCCCCACTTTTTCTTCACCAGCTCTAATTTGTCTCGGGTCAAATGCGTCTCTTGCAGTAATGCGACGTCTATCTTTTGTCGCCTCAAGTACAACATAACTTTGTTCCGTTTAAGGTAGCTATTGAGGCCCCTGACGTTCCATGTTAACAATTTAAGCTCCCCCATGATGTACTAATATCTTGCACTCTCCCCCCCGACCATCCCTGTTCGTTCATGCTATCCAGAAGTCTCATCCAAAATCTTCCCTCAGGGCTCGCGATCCCATTCAAACCTCCCAACACTATGTACACCCCAACTGCCCCCACACCCCCCCTTCCCCCTGCCCATCCCCTCCCCCCCAACTCCCTCCCCAACTGTTGCCCAGCTCCATCCCGGGAACTCAGGCCCCCCCACATCTAGTTCCGGCTGTTACACACAGAGCCCAGTAGGGTAAAGTCGCCCTAGCGGCCACTTAACTAAGAAATACTAAACGGGGGTGAATGGACCAGCCCCGAAAGGCTCCCATGTATGACAACAATTACAGTGCAAACAGTGCATTTAACATCCAGTTCCAGGCCCGACCTCCCCAGGCCATAGGAATAACTATAATCAAGTCCCATAGTCTCCGGCAACACCCTCTCTCGTCGTAGAGCACTTATCTCTCATTGCCACCTTCATCCGCCCGGACCTCCGACTCCTGGGGGCTGCCCTGCATGTCCAGCCAACCCATGGCTTCCTCCGGTGACTCAAAAAACAGGGATCTATTATTGTGGATCACCTTTAATTTGGCCGGGTAGAGGAGCATATATTTCTTCCCTGCCTCTCTCAATCTTCTCTTGACCGCCCCGAAGTTCATCCGACTCCTCTGCACCATCATGGTATAGTCTGGGTAGGCCGTTATAGTGGCCTCCCCCCTTTTGATGGTTCCTCCTTTACGAAAATGCTCTAAGATCCTTTCCCGGTCACGGTAGTTAAGGATTTTGGCTATGATTGGCCTGGGCGGACCGCCCGGTGGAGGCCTCCTAGCCAATGCTCTATGTGCTCGCTCCACCGCAAAACCCTGCGACAGCGCACCCCCGGTGATCTCTTGGAGCAACATATTTTCAATGAAGTCTGTGGGGTTATGACCCTCCAATCCTTCCGGGATGCCCACAACACGGATATTGTTCCTTCGGGCGCGCCCCTCCGCTTCTTCGGCCCTGTTCTCCAAGTTGCGTACTTTCTGTTCCAAAATATGCAGATCGGCCTTGTGTGAGGCGCAATCTGCCGTATTGGCGCTGCCCTCCTTTTCTAGACTCTCTGTGCGCTCCGAAAGGGCCTTCACATCCTGTCGAAGTAGGTTCACCTCCTCCCGAACTTCTCCGACTTTGAGGTCGAGCGCAGTTTTCAGGTCCGCCACCACCATTTCAAGCTTGGCCTCCCAAGCGCTTTTCAAGTCCGCCTTCAGTTCAGCAAGAGCAGCCAGCACATCCTGATTTGGGCTAGCCGCGGCCATGGGTGGTTTCTCCTTGGTCCGAGCACTCTCTGGGCCCGTCGGTGTCTTGGTAAACTCGTCCAATGTAGGCTGTTTTGCTCTCTGTCTGACGGCCTTGTTCGCCATTCCACAGCCGCTGTAAGCCGTGGGCCCGTACACGCGACCCCGTCGTAGGATCAGCCACTATCCGAGTATCCCTCAAAGGTCAGGGCCAAAGCACGTAGTCCGTTGCACCAGTCAGCTCAGGCGGGTCCTAGTGCCGACCGCCGACCGTCGCCGACCGTTTCCCAGGCCCGCGTTAGGTCATCGGTGCCCACAGAGACGCGCTGACGCTCTCCCAAAGGCTTATCTGTATCTTCACGGCCTGCACCGCCCACGTCGCCGCCGATCACCGCAAGGGTGTTCCTTTCAGCGCGTTTGTGTCCCCTCCATTGTCCGGTGTGGCCGCCATTTTCACTCCGTCCGGTCCGCGACTCCAGGAACTTCGATGGCATTTATCTACCGTTGCCGGGCTTGTGGAGGTTTCAGCTCTTCCATAGTTGTGCAGCTCATATTCATGGACAGGTACTCTCGTTTCTGGCCCGCGGGAGTTAGTGCCAATGCACTATTGCACAGGATAAATGTAGGATCTCCGGGAGCTCTCCCAAGAGCGCGTCCTCTCACATGGCTTCCAAGCCACGCCCCCTGGAGTGCAGACATCCATAATGAGCAAGGCCAGGTGGAGTACAATAATCAGAAGTGTCAGAGGCTTGAAGAAAGGGCATAGACCAAGGCACCATAACCAATATATGGAAATAAAGGCACCCTATCCTGTACAAGAGAAATAACTAAATGAGCCAGCCCCAGGAAGACAACCAGATCCTGAAAGAGAAACTACCCCAGGGGCCGAACTAGATGTTGGGAAAGAGACAAGGGGAGATCAAGAGCCCCAGACAGAAATCTGAAAGCTTGCTGGGGAATAGATCACAAGCACTATCTAAGCAATATATCATCTTCACACTGAATCTGTTGGTTGTCTCCATGATCAGCGGTCTGGCTTCAGAGCTGCCAGAAGCACAGAAACTGCTCTCCTGAACATCCGTGAAGACCTGCTCTCCAATCTTGACTTTAACACCCCCTATGTTCTCATCTTACTTGATCTCTCTTCTGCCTTCGACATGGTCAACCATGCCATCCTGCTCAACAGTATCCGTGATAACCTGGGGATCGCCAGTCTGGCCCTGGCGTGGCTGACCTCTTTTCTCTCTGATCGACCCTCCCAGGTTCAACTTGGTTCCTTCATCTCCTCTATCTCTATCTTTGGTGTTCCCCAGGGGTCTATCCTCTCTGCCTGGCTGTTCAACCAATACCTGGCACTTCTTGCCCACCGCATTGCTGCGCTCTGCCCCAACTTCCAGTGCTGTGCGGATGACACTCAGCTCATTTTCAGGCTTCCCTCAGCCACCTCTTCTCCCTCTCTCATCTCCGACTGTCTCTCCGCCATCCAGGAGTGGTGTGCCGCCAACGATCTCTGCCTTAATGCCAGTAAGACCGAGATTCTCCTCATAGGCACACCCACATCCTCCTTTCCTGTCACTCTCTGGCTGGCCTCTCTTGGCCCTCCTCCTGCACCCACATGTGAGGCTAAAACCCTCAGGGTCATCTTCGACTCCACACTCTCCTTCTCTCCTCACATCTCCAACGTCTCTAAGAAGTCACACTACCAGCTGCACCTCCTCACAGGTATTCTTCCTTTCCTCTCCTTTCCCCAAAAGCTCACTGTCTCCAGAGCTTTGGTTCTCTCTAGGCTGGACTAATGCAGCAGCCTCTTTCTAAACCTGCCTGCGTCTACTCTGTGCCCTCTGCAACACATCCAGAACAGGACTGCAAGACTTGTCCTTGGCCTCAAGCCCAGGGATCGTAGCTCTCTAGGACTGAAATCTCTGCACTGTCTCCCAGTGGCTGCGAGGATTAAGTTCAAAACCCTCTGCATTGTCCACAAGGCATTCTGGGGCCTGGGGCCTGAATACCTTCAACTCTCTCTTCCTAAATATCTTCCTTCTCAAGCTATTCGATTATCCGCCACCAACTGGTCAGTCGTTTCTTCAAGCAACAAGTTGGTGGTAGATCTATCTCTTCGGCTGGGGTCTCCCTCTGGAACAGCCTCCCTGCCCCCTTGAAACTTGAGGAGAACCATCTCCGGTTCCGGAAGCACCTCAAAAATTCTCTTTTCTTCTGCTTTTATTCCTCCTCTCCCCTGCTGATTTCCTGGCTGAAACTGAAACTGCACTGGTTACCTGGCCACCCTCTGATCTCGGGCCCAGGTCCCCTCCCCCACCAGTCACACACCTGCACTGCCTTCCTGGCATTCCCCACACTTGGGGACTGTTTCTGTATCCCTACAGGCCCCCTACCAGCACTTGAAACCTGATGCCAGCACTTACCCTTCACCCCTGCACTTGCCACCTGCTGGTCGTACTTTACTTATTGTTATTTATTCAATTTTTCCATGTACTGCACTGCCCTCCCCCACACTTTTGCCCTTCCCTCTTTCCATGCACTTGAGCGATCTGAATGACACCTGGCCTAGTATGATCATTGTCCGTCTTCCCTCTGTTTCTCTTCCCTTGCCTCGTCGCGCCTTGAAACAATTGTGTATAGGCACGTTATAAATGCCTTATCATATCAAATCATTATATCACTGGTATAGACATACCTGTACAAGTGTGAGAGGAAGCATGAGAAAGGGAGAGATAGAGAAAAAGTGATTGAGAATAAGGAAGTGAGAGACCGCAAAAGCCAGAGAAAGTGAGAGACGGAGATTGATTTCTGGAAAATCGAGCGAGAGAACAGCAAATTCAGCAAGAAAACAGGAAATGAAGTGAGAGCACAAAATGAAGTGAGTGTGTGACATAGATTGTGTGCTGTTGCGCTGTTGCTTGATTTCACTCCCTCTCTCGATTTTGCGCTCTTCCTCGATTACCAGTTTTCTCGCTCAATTTCTGTCTCTCTTGGTTGAGTGAGAAAAGAGGAAATCGGCTGAGAAAATGGGAAACCGAGCGAGTGAAAAAGAGCCTGAAATTGAAAGAGTGTGTGAAAACGAGAAAGAAAGAGTGCAAAATTGAGCGTGAGAGAGCATGAAATCCAGCAAAGAAAGTGTGCAAAAGTGAGTGAGAGTACACAAAAGCGAGCGAGAGCATGCCAGAGTGAAAGGGTGCAAGCAAGCAAAAGAGAACAAGAGTGTGCCAAAGTGCAAGAGACAGAGCACGAGAGCACACGCAAGTGAGCAAGAGCCTGTTCTATGTGATAATCTCAAATATTAAAGGCTGCACACAAAAAAAGACTGATTTTATTCGTCTGATTTGGTACAGCCTTTAATATTCAAAATACATCAATTTGCCCCCCCCCTGAAATTGTGAGTTTCACCCCACCAAAACCCCACCTCCCATACAAATACTCATCCTCACACTCAGACACAAATCTTTCCCCGGCCCCAGCCTCACTTACAAATACACACAGACACGCACACATGCAGACACACTCCTACTCCCCAGACCCCTCCCCACTACAAATACTGTCCCCTATCATACACACAAGCACGCAAACACTAACCTTTTTTACAGTCTTCCCCTGCCTGTCCCGGTCAGCCCCTGTGCGCTCTCGTGTGGTTGGGGCGTGACAGACGATTTACAAAGACCGCTCTGAGCCTTCCCAGAGCGGTCTTTCTAAATCAGTCTTTTTTATTTTGGAAAAAATGAAAAAGACCATTTAACTTAATACCAAATGAGCCAGGGCGAGTACACGAGCAAAAACAAGCAAGAGCATGTAAAAGACAGCGTAAGCGAGCATACGAAAGCAAGCAAGGGAACACAAAAGCATACAAACAGCAAGCAAGCAAAGGTTAGAGGGCATGAAAGCAGGAGAACGATTGAGCCATAGAGAGAGAATGAGGGAACAAAAGCACAAAAGCAAGAGAGCTATAGCTCAAAAGCGAAAGCGCGAGAGCACAAAAGCAAGAGCGCAAAAGCACGAGAACGAGAGCACAAAAGTGAGAAAGGTTGAAACTAATTTAATATATATTTGGGTAATCCACATTTCTTCTATTGCAGTTGCAATTAGGTCCCTGGATAGATCTAATGGTTTGATTAAGGGAGCCAGATGCCTTCCTGATCTACTGGATGATTCACCTGGGGGGTAAGGGGTGGATCCCTGGCCACCCACAATTAATCCTAAACGAGGGGCTGTCCCTGCAACACATAAATGACACTAGCCCATTAAGGGAAACCCAAGAAGACTAATTCAGAAACGGTCCTCTGTTCCACCAAGGCAGGCCAAAAAGGAGAAGATCTCGTGCAAACATAAATTCCATAAAAACCTGTATATAGTTATTACCTTAATTAGAGAGAGAGAGAGAAAGAGAGACAGACAGGCGTTCGGCTTCTCAGCAAATGCTGAAGGCCAGTGCACATGGGCAAGTGGAATAAATCCAAGCTGTAATCCACCTGCCTTGCCATTTAACCAGTGTTAAGATGGATTTCTGAACTCCTACCTGGAGGGGCAAAGGTTCAGAAGGCCAGCCTAGTTTCCTGGAACAGGGTAACCTCTGGACAAGCCAGACCAATCTGGGTAGCGATTGCGGCGGTTAAGACTAAGTCTCAAGAGGGGTGAGGGTGACTGAAAGACTTCAATGAGCACACAAAGCAAGGACACTTACAAATTACTCCCGACAGGTGTTATATTAGAAATATAGACACATTTATTACAAGGCCTTTGTAACATCGACCATAGCAAAGAATCACAATAACACTAAAGTAAACCAACACATCACAATCAATACAATATATATACAAGACTGCGGGGTCTAAAGAGTTAGGAGCACGTAATATGTAGACCACCTAGATGGGGAGGAAAACAGGCAGTGCAAGTAATCATTAGACCCAGTTCGACATCAGAAATACACCTAACTAGGTGGAAGTCTGAGCCCTACGAAGAGAGGAGCCTTTTTATATTATTTTTTTTAAAGTTTTATTATTTTATTCAACCAAACAACAAAATAAACCAAACATGCAGTGTAACTTATGACAATTCAATTAAGCACGTTTTACAATTTAAACATTGCTCTCCCAGTCCCACCCCCCTTCATGAGCCTGTTTGGTCCGCGCATTCAATATCTGCTCCGTGAGGCAGGGTTTCACTGCCCTCGGATCCTGCTGGATCCAATACTACCCCAAACATTTCAGCTATCAATAATTTCCATGCCATGAGGGAGCCCATTTCTTCATCCCCACTCATGTTACTAGTATCTTGCCACACCATTGTTTCAGCCTCTGCCCATTTCTGTAGGTCTTTCCACCAGACCTCCACTCGTGGCTTATGGCACGTCGTCCATCCCATTGCAATCCTTCGTTTTGCGAGCACATATGCCAAATCTTTCAACTTCCCCACATGTTTAAGTTTTCACGCTCTGGGATACCCTCCCAACAAGCAGGCCCAGGCCGTGTCTTATCACGAGCGTGACCCCCTTTCCCACTAGCTTTTGTGCCACTTCGCCCCAGAAGCATCCAATTACCGGGCACGACCAAAACATGTGTATCATGTCGGCATTCTCCTCATCACACTTAGGGCACGCCTGGCGCCCAACATTTCGGAACTTTGATATTCTCAGGGGGGTCATGTATGCCCTGTGCGTTATATATAGCTATATTTGCTTGAACCTGCCATTTCTTGACACCTTTTTGTGATATCCCAAAGCACGTTCCCATATCCCATCTTCCATCGGGACTCCCATCTCAGTTTCCCATTCCAACCTCAAATGTACCAAGTCCTTTCCAGCCTTAGTCGTCAACATCTCATACAATCTAGAGACCTCATGCCCGCCCTCCGATATATCATATATTGCCCCAACAGTAGCATTCGGCTCCATCGCCAAAATAGATTCAGGCCACATGCTTCGAATCTTTTGCACTATTACATGATATGTAACATATTGGCCTATATGTAATCCCGCTTCTTCCCCCATTCCTTCAAAATCCGTAATAATCCCATCTTGCCATGTCCCCCAACGTAACCAGTCCCACTGATTCCCAGTAGGTTCTAATAATTACCCTCAGCTGCTTATCTCCCTTGGCCAGTGCAACCAACGGTATCTGCGGGGCACATGGAAAAGGGTCCCCCATTATCCTGCAAGCTTGACGCCACATGCTCCACCCCAACAACATCATTCCAGGGCACTCCCTCATTTCTGAGTTAACCAACCAGATCATTTCCTGCAAGTAAAAAGGAGTACAGTTCTGCCCAAACAACCTATGTTCAGGGGTCTCCTCATCAGAGAGCCACTTTGCCACATATTGCAGCTGCGCCGCTACATAGTAAGCCTCAAAGTTAGGCAGTTTAATGCTTATTCGTAGAAGTTCTGCAGCTTCCGTAATGCAACTCTATTCCGGGTACCATGCCACAAACAGTCCCTGCACATGCTATTCAACTTAACAAAAAACCTCTTAGGTATCATATATGGAATATTGCTAAAATAATGTAAATGACTAGGCAGGACCACCATTTTAAGCATTGCACATCGGCCCATCATTGCCAAGGGCAACCTTTCCCAAAACCTCATGCATTTCCCAATTTTCTCGATGGCTATTTCAGTATTATACTTATGTTCCTCCTTTGCCGTGTGATACACGTCTATCCCGAGGTAGCAGAAGGAGCCCAACGCCCACGGTATCTGTAGCACCGGCAACCTTTCTACACGGATTCCCACATAGCTACCCAGCGGAAATATGACAGATTTCTGGGGGTTCACCGCTATGCCGGACAGCCTGGCATACCTCTCCAGCACCTCCAAAACATATTGGAGATTTTCTTCCGGGTATTTCAGATATAGTAGCAAATCATCCGCATACAATGATATTAAGTGTCGTTCCCCTCCCACCTCAATACCTATCGGGTCATATTGTTGCCTGAAGTATATTGCTAAGGGCTCCAGGGCTAAAATGTAAAGCATCGGGGACCAGGGGCACCCCTGCCTAGTACCTATGCTAAGCTGCCATCTCTCTGATATGACTGAACCGGTTCGAACTCTGGCCAACGGCTCACTGTATAGCATCTTAGCCCATTTAATATAACACGGCCCTACTCCATATCCACCCAGGGCCGTCAACAACCATGGCCATTTAACAGAGTCGAAGGCTTTAACTGCATCTAATGACGCAATTGCCATTTAGGCTTCACTGCTGCACCCCCATTCGACCACTCGGTGGAGTCGCCTATGGTTGTGAGTTATGTTCCTACTTGGGACATAGCCCGTTTGGTCTGGGTGAATTAATTTGCCAATTACTCTCCGCATTCTGTTTGCCAGGACAGCTGTCAATATCTTACTGTCCTTGTTCAGCATCAACAAGGGTCTGTAGGAGCCACAACTGTGTCTTGGTTTATTGGGCTTGGGGAGCGGTATTATGATCGCCTCCCTTAGCGATTCCGACAACCGTCCCACCTCAAACGCCTCGTTAAGCATGTCTAGCATGGGGGGGAGCACTTCCTCTCCATACACTTTATAAAATTCACTGGGGAACCCATCTTCTCCTGGAGTTTTGCTAGTGGGTAACTGCCTCACAACCTCTTTCAGTTCCTCCAGAGTAATCGGTGCATCCAGCTCCTCTCTCTCTTCGTCACTTATCTTGGGCAGACCTATATCTTCTAGTGTTTCTTTGATCTCCTCTTGGCTGCCCCCTCTTCATCTTCATATAGCACCTTGTAGTATTCCGCAAATTCCCTATTTACACTCTCTTGGGTATCTACCGTCACACCATCTTCATTGGTTACAATCCGAATTGGGGATCTAGGGGTTTCGCTCTTATACAACCATGCCAGAAGCCGGCCCTTTTTATCTCCTTCTGCATGCTGCCTCTCTATATACTTTTTATAATTGAGGTTACAGAGCCTATCCCAATATTCTGCGCACTGCTGCTGTAATTTGAGTACTACCTCTGTGTCAGCCCCGCCCCCTTCCAACACCCTTTCCAGCTCGATCTCTGCTTCCTGCAGATCAGCTAGAACCCCACCCTGCAATCCTTTTGACTTAGCAATGGCAACCCCACGCATCACCACCTTAAAGGCTTCCCATAAAGTGCCCGCAGACTTCACGCTACCGGTATTTGCTTAGAAATAAGCAATAATCTCATCCCTTATGTCCTCTCTAAAGACCGGATTTTTAAGCGCCTCCGCCCGGAGGCGCCACGTAGGTATCTGCGCCCTCAGGGGGCAATATTGCCATCCAAGGACCAGGGGCGAGTGATCCGAGAGGACTTGCGCTTTATATTCTATATAGACACACTCTGTGACTACTTCCGGAGTGGCAAAGACATAATCAAGCCTCGTATGCAGCTGGTGCAGAGCCGAGTAGTGTGAGTATTGTCTCTCATCAGGGTGTTTTGCTCTCCACACGTCTACCAAGCCAAAATCCGCTAGCAGTGTCTGCAATACTTTAGCCGCTGGGGTGGTCCTGTCGGTCCTATCATCCGATCTGTCCAACCTAGGATTCAGCACACAATTAAAATCCCCGCCCCGGATCACCGCACTACCCACACACGCACTAAGCTTAGTGCACAACGTTCTGAAGTATGCCGTTGCATTTTGGTTAGGGGCATACGTGTTCACAATGCATACTTCTTTGTTCTCTATCAGCCCCCTCAGTATGACCAATCTCCCATCCGCATCCACCACTTCCTTAATTAGCTTAAATGGGACATGCGGCGCAACCCAGACAAGCACTCCCCTAGCATAAGCAGAGTATGATGAACCCGCCACAATCCCCCTCCATTTCCTTTTCACCAACTCCACTTTCTCTCGCGTCAGATGTGTTTCCTGTAGCAGCGCGACATCTATCTTCTGCCTCCTCAAATACAGCATGACCTTATTCCGCTTCAAGTAACTGTTAAGGCCTCTAACATTCCACGTTAGTATCTTAAGACCCCCATGGCTCGTCAATGGTTCCCCCTCCTCCTTCCAATCAGCTCTCCCACCCACACAAAACAGATTCCCAATCCCAGTCATTCCACAAAGGCTCATGTTTAAACCTAAACACCCCAAGCTCCCCATAACCAAAAAAACCCCAAACTCCTCCTCCCCTTCCCTCCCCCCTCCCGTCCCTTCCCCAACAACACTCCCCTCAACTGTTGCCTAGCTCCATCCCTGGATCTCAGGCTCCCCTGCATCTAGCACTTTCCGGCTCTCGCATGTACTCGTAGCTCCGCAGGGCGAGGCCGCACTAAAGGCCAACCTACTACTACTACAACTATAATTGGGGGGAATAGGGTGCATTCGCCCTGCCGCTCCCATTTTCCCTACGGGTTAACTACACATTGCAACACAATTTGCACCCATATGCATGCTACTATATTCCAGTCCTTCAAATACGTTACAGTCCACAGTGTCCCATCAAAATATCAACCGCAACCGGCCACAGCCACCTTTCTAATCCACATCAAGCACCCCCAAAATGCGCAATTTACGCCTAAGCAATACCTATACAGTGTCCCAGTCACTTATCGTGTCCATCTGGGGCCGCCTCTGTATCTCGGTCCGGGTAACCCTGCAGATCCAGCCATGTCGTTGCTTGCTCCGGGGTATCAAAAAAACCATTTTGCTCTTATGCACCACCTTCAATTTCGCAGGATACAACAGCATATACTTCATTCCCGCCACGCGCAGCCTCCTTTTGATCGCCACATAGCAGTACCGCTGCCTCTGAACCAACATTGTGCAGTCCGGGTACGCCGTGATGGTGCTTGAGGCCCTCTCAATAGTTCCACCTTTACTCTACTATCTTCTCACGATCCTTATAGTTCAATATTTTGGCGATTATTGCCCGGGGAGGGGCCCCTGTTCATGGCTTTCACATAAGGGCTCTGTGTGCGCGCTCCACTGCAAATCCCTGCGAAAGTTTTTCGGCCCCTATTTCTTGTAAGAGTAGGTTCTCTATATAGTCTGTCGGGTCTTGTCCTTCCTCTCCCTCAGGCAGGCCCACCACACGGATATTGTTCCTCCTCGCACGCCCTTCCGCCTCCTCCGCACGAGAGTCCAGATTGGCAACTTGTTGTTTAAGGACATGAATCTCTTTTGCGTGGTCAGTGCCAGTTTCCGTGTTGGCCTTCACTGCAATTTCTAGACTGCTCGTTCGTTCCGCCAGCCCCCTAACATCTTGCCTCAGCAGGGTAAGGTCTATGCCCACTGTGTCTATTTTGGCCTCCAGGGAAGTGTGCAGATCTGACAGTGCTATCCCCCATGAGTTTTTAAGCTCCGTAATGGCCGCCAGTATATGATGATTTCCAGTCACTGCTGCACCCTCCGCCACTGTTGTGAGGTCCCTGTGCGTGCTGACCGCAGGAGACTGCTGCGTTTTGGCAAAAATGTCAATCGTGGCTTGTTTGTTCCTATTCTTATTCACAACCCCTCTCGCCGCCATCTTGTGGCCTTTCTTGCACTCTCGAACTCGCCCAAGCTTGGGTGTATCAGGTATGCTCTTCAGTGTCAGCTCGGCGCCAACGTGCCTCTTGCAGGGCAAATGTTATGAGTGAGCCCCTTCTTTAGTTTGCGCCTTGCAAGCCTGAACTCAGATTGGGTAGTGCCCTCCCATATATATGGAGTCCTTGCGTGTCCTGCAGGTCATCCTTTCTTATCATGCTCCCACCTGACTCCAGATTCCACGCAGTCAGCCAATCCTTTGCAGTGCCCTCATGCATCCGAATTCTCCGTACACTTCACGTAGTCCAATATATTTTCCCTTTGGGCATGTATCCTCCACCCTTATCACATGCAGGCCACTGACAACCATGTACCTCAATGTATCCGCTTCGTGTTGCTCCTGCGCCTTCGTTACAGTTAGTAAGGAAAATGTCTCCCATAAACCTTATGCAGCAGCTCGAGGCGCCATCCAAAGCTCCTGCACAGTTTTAAATAAAGCCAGGCCACAGGAAGTCCTGGTGTGTTCCTGTGGGCCCCGTTATAAAATATTCTTTCACCACCTCATGGGCTCTGGAGCGCCTCGCCCGCTTTTACCATGCGCTTATTAGCAGACTCTGCTGCCGGAGGCAGCTCAGGCGGGCGCTTCCAACGTTACATTCAGCGGCCCCTCTCGCCGTACTTCACCCCGTGAGGAGCGCTTCAGCGTGTTGTTGCTCCGGAGCGCACTCCACCTCCAAGCCGAGTCTCCTGCTCTCGGACCGAATTCGCCCCACGCAGTGCACACAACGGGCGTGCGGCTCACGTAGGCAGGGGATGCCCGGCTCCACGTGCCTGTCCCACGAGCGCGGCTGTTTCTGGACACTCCGGGGGCGGTCCGTCTTTGTTGCAGTCCGTGTCCAGGGCCGACGGTGCACCGCGCGAACCCGCAGCTCAACAGGCAGAGGTCTCGTCGTGTCGCCGCTCTCTTCCTTCTCTATAGCACAACGGCTGCCACTTTCATTTTGCTGCTCCAGTACAGTTTCGATTCCTTTGTTCGCCTGCTATTTTGGGGAAACATTGTATCCGCTGCAGCTGGCTGCGTCAGACGATTCCCTTGAATTGCAGCTCGGTCCTTACTCGATCTCAGCGCAGTACACAGCGCTCAAGTTCCCATGCGTATGTTGCCTTTCATGGACTTGATAACACATTTTAGAAGGTAGTTATTGTCGGATCATTCGCTGGATCCCACAGAGCTGCACCAGATGCACGTTCTACACCATGGCTGCTTAAGCCACGCCCCCCACGAAGAGAGGAGCCTTATGCTCAAAAGTACCTGCATGCGCTGGTGCCAATGAATATAGTAGGGTCGCTTCAAGGGTCTCAAACAGTTCAGGAAGGTGAATGAAGCGATGAAGAACAAGTCCCCACTACTCAAGCAAGGCCTCCACTTGTGGGCAGAGGCAGGGTGAGAGTGCGGGATAGAGTTGCTATTTCGTAACAGCGGTAGAAAAGAAAAGGGCTCCTGCGCGAGGGGCCACCGGTTGGGGTATGGACTACTCACCGGTCCCCGACGCAGACAGACCCAGACTTCTCCAGTTCAGTTCACATTGCTGGCAGGTTCAGCTGTGATGATCAGGACGTCTCAACACTGTGTAGATTCTGTGTAGCAGGATGCAGGGTCGAGGGTGTCCCATATGCAGCGAACGTGCACAGGTTGTTACCACAGCAGGGCAACACGGCAACCGCGTTTACTCTGGTCCGGGCGCACTCGTCTCACTTCAGACCTGGGAATGCCAAGTGTTCTATATTCGGTGTTAGCGTGCCGTGGACACAGAGCTAGCAGTAGGCCAAGCTTCGAGGGCTTCCCCGAAACGGCGGCGGTGACAGAGCAAACGTCCTGTGTAAGCTGGTCAGCTCACTGGTTGGCCCAGGGACACTTCCGAAGAGGCTTACTTGCAGGGTTTGATGAAGGTGCTGGGAATAGTTGATCCCACTATTCCAATGGGACGAAGCGCCTTTGCAGACCTTCTAGGACGAGCAGATGCAGAGGAGTCTCGCAGGACGACAGCGGTTCAGGGTGCCAAACCTTCAGCGGGTCACCAGCGGTCACCAGCAGGTCACCAGCGGTTTCTCAACTCAGCTTTTTGTTGTAGGATACTTGGCTCCTTATCCCTTGTTCGGTGTGAACTCAGGAGACTGACATGGTAGTGGTGTTATCAGCCTCCTCTTATCCAAAGTTCCCTTCGCGCCAAAACGGAGAGGACCCAATGGGAGAGCTGCTCACAAACACTCATACCATACGTGGACCTATCACGGACCAGGGTGGTCCCAGGCATTCAGGACACTCCAGACTCTGGCACCCAGGATATGTATTGGGAACAGACATCCAAGCTCACATCCTGAAGGCATACACACAAGGCATGCAGAAGCCTGCAAAAAGCGTTGGGTTTTGCGGGAAAGTGCATGACCAAATAAGGACTGACCTGGGTCGGCTCGACCTGGGGAAGGTGAAGGGGCAAGATGGCAAAAGGACAGGACAAAGCACCTCGTGGCATGGCCATTTTGGAGCCAGGCCACTCATTTGTGCCAAACACGGTAAGCGTGGATGACATGGTGAAAAAGGGTTCAAAACACAAGAGAAACGACACCAGTCCTGTCCGTGACACACTTGCACAGTTCATAATACGTCCAGCGAGAGTTTCTAGGGCCTTTGGAATGACTAGAGACCCAAAAGCGTGGTAAAGTAAGTTACAATGCACTCTTGTTTCATGTTGCACAAAAGCTGCAACATGAGGAAAGGACTAAGGGAAACGAAATCTCCCAGTACTGACTGTTTTAAGGGCATGTCAGTTTCCCCATAAGAATTGAGCGAAAGCCCAGAGGAGTGCGGCGGAAGGCTGCGCTTCTCTGGCAGAGACTAGATCAGGGTGTAAAACAGCAGCAACAAGTTTGGGGGTTGCCACATGGAGGGAAAATTACATACAATCATGAAATCTTTCCTAACAACCAGTCACTCCATCATACATTTGTGATTTCAGGGTATAACAGGACTGGCCCAAATCTGGGTTAAGTGGGTGCTAGGTGTATGACAAGTTTATATCTATCAAGAGCAGGAAGGTTCAAGAGGGCAGGTCAGGCCCTATGCAGGGGGTTGATTTGAGACCCACATTTGAAAGGTTATAGCTGCCATAGAGAAATGTGAATGAGAATGTGCCGTTTAGGAGGGACAGAGTCTATAAAGAGGGTAGCGCTCAAGACCACAGAACGCTCACATGAGAAAGTGCTACTGATACTACCAGTGGAAACTGGGGGAAGCAAACAGAATTGGCTGTGGCTCCAGCTTCACATGAAACTCTGTCTTGCATCTACCTACAATTCGTGGGAAAGAAACAGTGGTGCTCATAGCAGTTACATGGAGAGTGGAATTTATGGTATCCCATCATCAACAGGGGAGGCTGGAGAACCAGAGAGATTACCCAGAGACTGACCGTTGCATTGAGCTCAAACCCTGGTTAACTTGAAAAGGGCTCTACAAATTGTTGGAACTTTGGAAAGAGGCCGCGTCCTGATAGGTTCTGGCTTTAAAGGGAGACTGTCCACAATGTTCCTTTTAGGATTTCATTGGCTAGTGTTAAACAGAGAAGCGACAGAGAAATCAGCCCGATTACTCCAAAGGATAACCCAAATTGGAAACTGTTTAGCATTAAGCAGGTAAGCATTGAGAAACACACTTTTACCAGCGGATCCCAGGGGCGGGGGGAAGTGTGAAAGAAAGATACTTGTTTTGTAAGCCTTGAGGGAGACTGCATTATAGTGGGAGATCCTTTTGGATTGTTGCTTCAGTTTACATTTTTTTTCTGTAGAAAATCAGTAATTGGAAGAATAACGAGTGAAGAAAATGAAAACCAAGCTTGGTCTGGTCTGTTGATCTATGCTTCATATGGGATGAGAAAACAGGTGTAGATAGAGTAGGTCAATCCAACACCTATCATAACCGACCAAGCCGGCAATGTTGGGCTCAGAATAATCTTGGGCCCTTCCATGAACCCTTACATTATACAAAGTCCAACCTGGATCAATTTTCTGCATCTCCCTTCAAGTCTGCGGAGGGTCTGTCCTATGTCGGCCAACTCTATAACGACATAAATAAGAACCAGACTACATCTAAAGAAACTCCGCAGATCGAAATGTAGCCAGATCTTCCAGAGAGTTAAAAAGACCCAGTTCTGTACCCGCTAATGGCAATTCCTCTATCCAAGGTCTAAGGAGGATAGCTCAGGTGCAACGCGCTCGTCTTGGAAGCAAGAAATCGCGGAGCAACACAGGTTTGATCCCTGGGTCTGCGCTTAGAAACCTCTGGGTATTAAGCACGTTATAAATAACCATTACAATTACCAAAACTTTCAACCAATCAAGCTACTCAACAATGAATGTTCGGTGTAAGGCAGTTTCCAGGCCCCCTCTTAGAACACAAACAGGGAGCTGAAACCTTTCTTGGGGATGGGTGGGTCTCTTCATGAGCAGCAGGAACCCACAAGCTACAACCTACTGGAAACAGCCATATCAGACCCCAGTCAAGGCCAGATAGGGAATATAGACAACAGAACCACAAATGGTTAAGCTCCACTAAGAATGTTGCGCTGCCAGACTCCCATATTTCAAAAAAACTAGTAATGAAATAACAAGTTATGATCCAACAAAGACCAAGACACGCAAATGAATTTCCACTGTATCTTGTATTCAGATACTGTTCATTTAGCCAGAGTGATTTGCCGACACGTGTTTCTACCTTCTGCGGTCTTTCTCAAGGCAAAAAATCTAATTCGAGTCCAACTTGGTCCTGCCAATGTGCTGAGAAATTGTTTTGAAAAGGATCAGTATGTCGTCTCCAAAGCACCTGGAGTAAACATTATTCAGCCCGACAAAATAGAAAAGAAAGCGTCAAAGCACTTTGGAGCTCCAACGTGTATCCCGGAGCCAAAATCTTCGTTTCCAAAAATATCCTGCCGTCTCCTACACAAATTAAAAGTCCACAAAAGTCGTGCGGATGCTGCTCGGTACCATGTCATCCAGATAGGGAATATAGGAAGGACCATCGGGAGCGCTGGCATCCATTGTGGACTAAGTAGTTATCAGCCAAGCAGCTCAGCCAACAGCAGTCTCAAATGCTGAGCCTAAGTGTCCTTCTTGAAGCAGTATTCCTGAGGCAATGATCATGTGGCCTTTTTTCACATCTTGAGGAGAATGCCGTATGTTGCATAATGGAGAGGAAATGCTGGCCACAGTTTTTGTGCACCTTGCCAGGGGAACTTAAAATCTAAATGCATACAGGCAAATTTGGATAGGACACTTTGAGAGATACCCATCCTGGAGAGACCAAAATCACCACCAACAGTTGTGGGATGTCCAGTTGCTCCTCATGAGAACCCATTGCTAAATGTCAAACAGAAGGAGATTTCGCAAAGTTAAGTGGTATAGAAACAGTATTTTGAAGAAAAGAAAGAACAGTTGATCCTCAAAAAGTTCAACGCTTTATCTTCCCAGTTACAAGGACACGTTTGGCAGTATCATTAGCCGACTGTGTAATTGGTCATCCTAACACCTACCAGAGTGCCCAACAGAAAAGTCCAACATTGGTAGAGGGGGGGCGCTGTCGAGCAGCCAGCAAGGTGGCCACTTAGCTTTTGAGCTCCGAGGTCCCACGGATCGCCATCCGACGACAAAGGCGGAATCCGGACAATTTGGCCTCTGAAACCCCAGCCATACGGGTCCCCTGACGACGGAGCACACGCCGCGCAAACACCATCATCAGCGGTGCAACTGCGGCTGAGATACAGCCGGCTGCGACGACTGGCCGCGCCGGCCGGGTCGTCATACCCACTGGGCCTGCTTCTGGGAACCTTAGGAGCGGTGTCGCCTTGCCGCTGGTGGGGTGCCGTTGCCACGCCAGGCCGGTCCCTCCTGGCGGCCCTGATGGACTGCTGGTGCAGCGCTGATGCCGGGAGGCGTGTGACTACGTTGCCGCCAAGCTGCGACGCCGAGGGCGTCCCCTGATCCGCTGCTGCGGGGCCGCCGACGGTGGACAGCAAAGGTAGGTGCCCCTTTGGGGGTGCGTGGAAGTGCTGCCGGCCCCCCCCATGGCTACCTAACTGGAGTGCGCCCCATCTGCTGTGTGGCGGCAGCCGCCCTCCCCCCCCTCTCTTTCGACCCTGCGGCACCTGTGGTTTCGTTCCCGCTGGGACTCGGCCTCATCCGACGTTGCCTGCCTCCTTCCGCCGGTGCGGTGATGCTCTGTGGCAGCTGGCCCTGGCCCTGGAGGCACGCGCAGATGAACACTGCGCTCTGACCCCGGCGCTGTTAATAACAGGGGGCGGCGCAGCTTGAAGGCAGCTCTCTGGTTCTCCTCCCCACACATCGCCGGCCGCTCCTGTGCTCTGCAAGGTGGGAGGCCAAACATAAGCCAAGGAAGGTGCTGCAATCACTGCAAACAGCTGGTCCACCCGGTATTATATCCACACACTGCTCCATGTAGCTGCCCCCCCCCCCCACCAGATATCCTTCTCTGCCTGCTGGGGAGCTGCCATAGGGCAACTGTGACTGCGGGGTGCACTGAGGGGGGTGGAGACACGCCACTCCACTTGCGCTCGCAGTCTGGAACACTAAAGTATTTTCGCTCTGGCGAACCTCCTCATGCTCACCTTATCACCGGCATCCATCTGGAACACCGTCATACAACTCAGAAAGACGCTGGCCATATAGGAAGCCCCCATCTCGCTTTACCATTGTGTTTACGGCTGTCACGGACCACCTCTGCCCACCAGTATACAGACCCCTGAACCACTTTTACTTTACGGTGCACCACCACTGCCCTGCCCCGAGCTGGCCATTCTCGACTTGCTGGGGCACTCACTTATACACCAGACACAGATTATCTGCATGCCAGAACCGCTGGCCAGTTTCCACCCGCAATACAAGAATCCGGCTTAGGGTCACCACCGCACATGTTTAAATAGAAGCTGCTCCTTACCAAAGCAATGACCAACAGATCACGGGGATCTAGCAAGATGGGAGCCATGGACAAGTTCACTAAGGCGGCGCCAGGGGCGGACCAATCGTCCTCCTCCATGGTGCACGAGGACGGCGATGCCCTGCCGGAACCCCCCCAGGCAGCTCTGACCACAATGATGGAGTCCATGGCCAAAAACTTTGCAGCCTTCCATGAGAAATTGGACGACATTAATGCAAATGTAGCCTCCCTTAAAGCCCAATTGGACCAACATGGTGCCAAGTTCGCGAAGAAACAACATCCGCATTGTGGGGGTTCCTGAATCTGCTCTAAAGGGTCGTATGGAACTCGCGGTTGAACAACTCCTCAAAGACTTCCTTGACAACCCTGAGCTGTCGCCGTTCTTCACTGTGGAAAGAGCACATCGCTCTCTGGCACCCCGGCCTTAACCAGGTGACTTCCCCAGACCGATAATCTCTAAACTGTTAAGCTACAAGGACAGAGATCATATCCTCCGCCTAGCCAGAGATAAGGTTGGACTCCCAAATCATTAGGATTTTCCCTGACTTTTCTGTAGGGGTGCAGATGGAGCGACGCCAATTTGGAGGTGTTAAAAAATTGCTGAAAGGAAGATTGAGTATGCGATGCTCTTCCCGGCTTGCCTAAAATTCACTCATCGCAACAACTTGTACTTCTTTACAGTCCCAGACGAAGCAATCAAATTCATTGAGGCACATATTCCACTAGTGGACCCCGCAGAAGAATCAATGAATGATGATTGAGGCCAGGATCCCATGGCCCTGCCCAAGGCCTCAGCAGTGGTGCCCTATCTTGAGTCAGCCTATATCGGGGGTGAGCTGCCCCCCTCCTCTATGCTACTCTGGGCCAATGCAGCCCCAACATTTAGGTTCATACATGTCCCTTTGGAGGGGGGTACATTCCTAAACTGCTCGACCACAATGGCAAGCACTCAGCCTGTATCGTGCTACCTTAACCTTAAATATTGCATACTGTACTTTGCTAATATTTTCTCTGTTCTCACTGTTTAAGAACAAATTTGCCTCTGTGTAACCTTGAGTTCTATACACCGTTTAAAATTGAAAGATGTGTCATTATAATGTGTTTACTGATGTGGGTCAATGGCAGCAGTAGCCCCCACTGCAGCTGCAATGCCGTCTAAGTTGAATTGTTTATGTTTGAGCCCCAGTTGGGCTATTGGTCAGGCGTTGCCGAGTTGGGTTGGGCACGCAGTTGGCCAATCTGAGGGTGGGTACGTTTGCACTGCTAAGTTTTTTTGGGCGGTGAGGGCGGGGGGTGGTGAAATGGGGGAATGTTATCAAAAAATCGGCAGGAAAAGTACGACGGGTTTTGAAAGCCACCGCTACATAAAAGAGTGTGAGCAAAGACAGATTCACTAGTTGGGATGTTCCATAAAAGGTTAGCATGGCTATTAAAATGATGACATGGAATGTTCGTGGATTGAGAAACTTTACTAAATACCGCAGGATCACTGCATATGCACAGAGACATGGGGTCAAGGCGCTCCTGCTGCAGGAGACACATGCTCTGAAGCTCCTATCGTCCAACCTTGCAGCGTCCTGGGGCTCCAATAGATTCTATACCCAATTCTCCACTCGGTCCAGGGGAGTTTTGACTCTCATCCACAAATCAGTAAAATTCAAGCTCCACACGTCCCACATCGACACAGAGGGCAGATATGTAATTCTCCACTGCACTCTGGCAAATGAGGAATGCATGCTCGTGAATACAAGGGCCCAAAACTGATTCCCCGGAATTCATAGACGCTGTGATCGCCATCCTTACAAGATATGTGGAAGTTCCCATCATATGGGGGGGGAGACATGAATCTTATACTCGACAATGTCCTAGACAGAACAACCACGACCCGAAAGGTTGCGACCCGAGCCGCCAAACATCTCCTTGCACACATGAACTCCCTCCATCTACACGATGTGTGGAGAACGCTCCATCCCCATGAGAGAGACTACACTTTCTATTCCACGGTACACAACAGCTCCTCCAGAATAGACTTGTTCCTACTGTCAGGTTGTATGGTGGGCAGGGTGGCGGACATCAGGATACTCGCACGCACATTATCAGACCATTCCCCTGTTCTACTGCAGTTTCAATTGGGTAATTCTCTAGCTGCCCCCCCCGCCTGGCGCTTTAAATCCGAGGCTCTATCTGACATTGTCTTTAAAGCGGATATTTTATCGGACATAAACACCTTCTTTGAGAGCAACAACATGCAAGACACATCCGAGGGGACCGGTTGGGAGGTGTTTAAAGTCTATATCAGGGGGATGTGCATCTCTAGGGAGGCGGGGGTCCTTAAAACCATTAGGCAGGCCCTAAATAGCTCTGAAATAAAGCTTAAAAATCTGGAACAGGAGCAGGCCTCCTCCCCGGCAAACCTTGCAAAAATCAGAACAGAACTGGAACTTTTTGAGTCCCACGCCCTGAACGAGGTGCGATACTTAGCGTGCCCCGTGGCTGCCCGAAGGTACGGTGAGGGCGACAGACTTGGTAGGACCCTAGCTAAACTGGTGCGAGCGGAGAGTGTCAGGTCCCGAATAGATAGCATCTTAGACGAACAGGGCCTACGACACTGGTCAGATTTGGCCATAATTGTCACCTTTGCTAACTTCTATTCCAATCTTTACGGCCCCCAGCCAGAACATAATGCCCACGACATAGATGACCTATTAGAAGGCATCCCTATGACCCTCATCTCCCAAACCACCAGGGAAAAACTTGAAGCCCCGTTCACCCTGGAAGAGATAGTTCAGGTAATCTCCGACCTTCCGAAGAACAAGGCCCCGGGACCTGATGGGCTCACGTCCGAGTTCTACAGGGAACACGCAGCCATTCTAGCTCCCATTTTATACGTGTTCTGGACCGAGGCACTCCAATTAGCCACCCTCCCCCCCTCCCTAAGGGAAGCCCTAATCACCGACCTCCACAAACCAGGGAAACCCTCTGATGACTGTGGTTCCTATAGGCCATTATCACTTAGCAACACGGACATGAAAATCTTTGCTAAAATTATCGCAAATAGGTTCCTTCCACTCATGCCCCACCTGGTCCATGCAGATCAAAGCGGATTTGTTCCTGGCCGCTCTACAGCCCTCAATATCCGTCGATTATTTAATGTAATGTCCAGAATTGACCCAATGGCGGACGCAGTGGCGGTCACGCTGGACGCCCAGAAAGCATTCGATATGGTCTCATGGCAATACTTATGGGCTGTACTGGAGAAAATGGGGATAGGGCCAAGAATGATCTCCTATATAAAATTGCTATATACAGGCCCAATGGCCAGGGTGCTGGTCAACTCCAACATCTCCTCTCCCTTTGCGCTGCACAGAGGTACCCGTCAGGGATGCCCATTTTCCCCCATTCTCTTTGCGCTCGCCATTGAACCCATGGCAAACCACGTTAGGGATAAACATACCCGCAAAGGCATTCGCTTACAGGACACACCGGAGATAATTTCATTGTATGCCGACGATGTACTACTATATATTAGAAACCCCTCCACGCACCTGGGCCCGATCATCTGGGACATAACAAAAATAGGCACGTACTCAGGCTTCACCATCAACTATTCAAAAGCTGAAATATTCCCCCTCGCTGCGGCGACCCAGCAACCGGGATGCGAATTTCCCCTACGATGGTCCCCAGGGAGTATCAAGTACCTTGGAGTGCAAGTGTCACTTACCAAAGCCTCCCTTCTAGCAGAGAACTATGAGAGGACGGCACTACTCATTGAATCCAAGATGTTGAAATGGCGCAGTCTCCCCCTGTCCCTGGCGGGCATACTGTCCCTACTAAAGATGATTGCGGTCCTCAAGCTTCTCTATATTTTCGCTAATGTTCTGGTGTGGCCCGGGAAGCAGTACTTCAAGAGGCTCCATTCGGGGTGCGCCCAATTCCTCTGGCATTCCGGGGCTGTCCGCAAGAAGTGATAATACATGACCCCATCCTATGAAAAAGGGGGCTTCACAGCTCCAGACCTAACCCTGTACTGGATTGCGGCGCAGGCCCAACACGCCCCGCACTGGTACGCACATTTAAACCCCCCCCCCCCGCATGTTAAATTAGAAAAACTGGCAGGCGATGGGACCAACATAATGACCCTGCTATTACATCACACATATCAGACAGATGCTCCAGCAGACCCCGTGGCCACCACGATTAGAGCATGGAATCAGATTCTGAACTCGAAACATGAACCTCGCCCGTACCACAAATGGCTTCCCTTACAACAATTTCCTGGACTTTCCCCCACGCAGGATCAACATTTCATGCGACATTGGGAGGCTTTGGGATACCGAGCATTAACTGACTTATACCCTGACGACAAATTCATCACCCCCCTAACGTGGCGGCCCGGACATACCAACTCCCGGCTCAAGCTACTCCAATACTATAGACTGAGAGCGGCGGTCCATGCACTGTGGCCCTCCTACCCAGACGAGCCCCCGGACTCCCCCGAACTCCAATACATAGCAAACTCCACAGGGGGCAGGGGCATAATATCCTCTTTGTATAAAATGCAACTGGAAAAACGTGAAAATACGTCCCTCAAACCACGGGATGATTGGGCGGGGGAGTTGGAAATGGAAATCGATGAGGGGCTGTGGAGCAACATGTGTGCACATTCGCGTAAAGTCTCCCTTAATGCCAGATTCCGTTGTATACAATACAAACTCCTTAATAGGCTTTATTATACACCGCACAGAATAGCGACATTTACACACACCCCGACCCACACATGCCCGAAGTGTAATTCTGAGGAGGCAGATCACATGCACATGTTTTGGTCTTGTCCGGCGCTAAGTTCGTTCTGGCGTGAAGTCACGAATGCGCTCTCAGAAATAATTGGGTCCCCAGTGGACCTTGACCCGTTAGCCCTACTGTTCGGAATATGGTTCGGAGAAAATGCAAAGAAAATGTCAAAATTCTTAAATGTGAGTGCTATTGTTGCTAAGAAATGTATATTACAAGGCTGGAAGCACCGCTCCCCCCCCACCCTTGGGATGTGGCTGAGTGCCCTTACTTGGGTACAAGGGTGCGAGGAGGGGTACATTGGATCCCTGCCCATTACATCTCGCCCAAAGAATGTGTGGACTGAATTTTGCAGCTATCTAAACAGTAGAGACGTGGTTGAGTGGAGCTCCACCCCTCCGACAGGTCTGCCTGCTACATCACCTTGAGTATGGGGCACCTTGTGACATTTTGTGTGGTCAATCCCCCCCTGCTCAGAACTGCCATCTATGATGCATGATGTACTGCCTGATTGTGATACAGTGATTTCTGTATACCTCTGCTTATGATATGCCATACGTGTCTTGACTTTCTGCCAATAAACAAAAGTTAAAAAAAAGAAAAGTACAACATTGCTGGGCTCACAAGTAGAGAAACAGGGGCTTTATATAGGTCTTATGTGTAATTACCGTACATACCAAGAGACAATACTAGCATTTTAGATAGGTCTGCGTATATATGAGAATTGAAGTGATGTATGATGAAACCTTTTATCGATTTTACAACCCGATTGTTGCTTGAAATGTATAGTTTGTATGTATTAATTTTTTACCTTTATTGCCGATGCCGAATAAAGTTCGTTTTATCAGTATCATTGGTCATCCAAAATAGAGGGCCCAAAGAAAAGTCCAAAGTTGAAGGGCCAACAAGTGGAGAAACGGGCTGATGGTCAACAAGAAGGGTGGATTGTGGAAAAAGACATCACACTTGAAAATCTTACCCAAGAAGGGAGCATTTATCATCATCATCATCACGTTTTTCGGCCATCAGGCCATCAAAGTGCATCCTATCTCAATTTTACAAAATAATACAAAGCATAATGCAGCACATCTCGAGAGGATAGCTCAGGGGCAACGTGCTCGCCTTGGAAGCAAGACGACACAGAGCAACGCAGGTTCAATCCACGGGTCCGTGCTTAGAACCCACTGGGTATTAAGCGCGTTATAAATAACCAATCATATCATATAATATATCATATAACATCAAGAAATAACAAAATGGGGGAAAGCACGACAATGAGGGGAAACTAGCCCTATTCAAGGTATCACCAACTTCATGGCCCAACTGCATTAGTCACCACTATGTATCGTCCCAAAGGTCTGAAGTCCACGCCAGTTAGGGGAGTGTTGGACAGAGTTGTTCCAGATGGGCCATCGGGTAGTGGTTGCGAGTACGGGCTGATTGAGATCCTGCTCTTGTCTGTCCGACCAAATCCCCCACTTCTTTCCAGGAACCCTTTGGCCAATCTCCAGTCCCAAAAAAACAGTTTAACTGTGTCATCGGAGTGCTTGCCCTTGTTTGAGACTCTACAACATCTTGCCACGGGATACCTGGAGATGAAAGCACAACCTCTAATGGTCCTCAACCAGTGTAGACTTTTGTTTAGGAGGGCATCCCTTGGTTCTAGCTTGTTCATCATCAATTTGGGTACCCCGTGAAGATATACAGTGGCACATCTAGGCCCTCCTTGATCATGGTGCTTAAACATACTCCCTCTGTGCCAAGGACCATGTACTCTAGTTTCCTATAGGCTACAGCGTTTGGTACCCACAGAGCTTGAAGCATGGTCCACCAATAAAGTGGACCCTGCCTTAGGTTTGGACACTCCATTAATCTCCCTGGGCTTAACATTACATTCACAGGGGCGTCCACAGGATGTAATATCCCAGCTGCCAGATTGTGGCGGACAGCATTAATTTCAGGAGTTGCTGGACTCCGATGAATCTGTTCAGTGGGACATTCCGAGGGTAGATTATTAAGCCTCTTGCAAGTAATTGGAGTGGTACAGGGCTCCCCCTGCAGCCTCCTTCTCCCCTCCCCTGAGACTATCGGAACTGAAAGCAGTTTTCTAATTACTGCCAGCTCAGCAAACACTTGGTTGCACTTGCACCCCATGGGTGTACAGTCGTCTTCAGCAAGTGGATCAGTGACTATATCAATGCCAAGATTGGTTGCATTTTGTAGGGACTTGGGAGCCCTAAGTAAGGTTAAGCAAAGAAAGGAACTAGCCCTTGAGCTTGTGTGTGACAACTCCCTCCAGGCGCTATGAGAGGAGCAAGTAGAAGCCATATATCAGCATAGGGAAGCACTCCGTAGATGCTTTGAGAGCATTGAAAAACGGGATGATTTTGATGAGGTTACTGTGCATGAGGCCCGGGGATTCATTCGAACTCTGAAAGAGAAGGAGTTCATTTTCTTCCTTTTTTTGTTCAATGACATAATGCCCCATGTTGACATTCTGTATAACCAGCTTCAGAAGGGAGACATTGACTATGTGTTTGTGCAGAAAGCTAATGCTACTTTTATCAAGTGCATTGGCAGAGTATGTGAAAGCACTGACAATTTGGAAGCTAAACTTCCATCAGAGGCAACTTTTGCAAGTCGCAATGTAAATATGACCACGTTGAATCGTTTGGCAAAAGAAGTATGTGATGTGATATAGTTAGACAAGCACGAGGACACTTTGCATTTACTAAACACTTGGTGGGGGCCAAATTGTTGCAGAGTGACCTATTTCAAACGCATGGACAGTCTTTTCCCAATGATGCACTGACTGCAACTGTCCAAGCGTACCCCATGTTAAACAAAGAAAGACTGCACACTCAGGTTTCAATTGTTTATGAGAGACCGGAATTCTCTAGTGCGAGTGGGGCAATTTCTTTATTAAAATTGTTCGTTGAAAACAATCTCGAAGAAGCTTTTTGTAAGACAATGCAGTTATTAAAGATTCTGATTACTACACCCATGACAACAGCTGAGCCTGAGCGCTGTTTCTCCACCCTGAAGCGAGTGAAAACATTCTTGAGAAACACGACTGAGGATCGTCTGAATGCTCTGGCCATGCTCTCCATGGAAAAATAACTCATACAAGAGATCCCTGACTTCACACGGACTATTGATACATTTGCCTCTCTGAAAAATAGACATGCCCAATTTGTGTACAAACTTTCAAAATGATTGACCTTGTGTGAATGTTCTGTAACAAGCTATTTGCAGTTATTTTGTGGGTTACCTTGAATTCTTTGTTTCAATGGCCTAACATGTTAGAAATTTGTGTAAGGTTGCAGTGATATTTTTGACAGAACAGTGTGAAATGTGAAGTTTCTTTAATTGTTGATCAGATTATGATGTTATGGTTGTTAGTTGATAATAAAGCAGTGAAAATGGTAAACTATTTCTGTTGCATTTTTCTCCGTGCAATATGTATGTGCTATTTGTGTGACCTGTGCATTCCACGTGTTTCAAATTTGAGCAACTGAAGCAATGGCAACTCAGCGAGGCAGACATCCATTAGAGGTTAAAAACAAAAAAGTAATATTTTAGCTTAGTTTCTCCCCTTTCAGAAAATGCCTAAAATCACACCTTAGTAAGAGGATGAAGACCTATGAATGCCAGTAACATCATGACAAACATATATGTTTCCATCATTACGGACTATATAATGTCTTTATGCATACACCATAGTACCAGCTATTCTCAATACAAGCTGCTGTAAAATACACAGTCACACTTGCACACGTAACAATAATGTACCACCATTAGTATGTAAAACCTAATGCTTTTTGTCATATTTGGGTGGGTTTTCTGGACAGTAAATTGCACATTTTGGAGGCCATCGTTCTCCTTTGGTGGTGTGGCCACGCGCGCTCGCTCAAAAATTGCCCCTGGTAATTTTACGCCTTCCCCCAGGTTTCAAACTCACCAGCCGCCACTGATAAGAGCCATTTCTACAGTCTCTTGGGCGTCCCCTATCTTCCCCTCGTTGTCTCCTTTCTTAGTTTCCAATTTGCCCCTGCCACTCTGCCTCAAACAGCGCTCCAATTGTCCTTCTTGAGCCCCTGGCAGTTGCCTCCTTCTGGCCCGAGCGCCCTTGCCTTTCGCTCCTGGCATCTGATTGTCCCTTCACCACCAAAATAATGGCACAACCACTCTTTTTGGGAATTAATACCTGTGCAAATTACAAATGTGAGGTTTCACTCTTTCCCTCTGCTGCTCTTTTGCACATGCCACTCTGATAGTGTTTGGTTCCTTCCCTCTTTTTGCCCTTCCACTTTGCCACCGAGGATCTGTTGTTTCCCCCTTTATTACGCCTCCAAGAGCTCCAGTGGCGCTGCTCTGAATGCTGTCTTCTTGAGGGGCCTGGTCGTTCAGTTGCGCATTTATCTCCTTGGCCTCCACTCACTTACTTCCTCCCACACATGCCACCGGATCAGCTGCCCACACCACACCCTTTCTTTCTTCCAACTCGCAGGACTCAACACTATTGTCCTCCTTCTGCCAACGTGCTTCACTTAAATAACTCCCCCAGGGAACACACGGTACACCCCAGGGGTCCAATATGTCCTTGTTAGGCAGCCACACTGTGCGGGGAAATTCCTCCCGCCTCTGCCATTCTCCCTCACCGGGTGTTTGATTCCTCTGCTCCGGCTCTTTTACTTTGCCTGGGGGCCTCATTCTACATCGTCTTCCTCACTTCCGTTCCAGCTGCCCTCGACGCCGGTCACTGCGGCGCTGCAGGGCTTATCCCCCAAATCAGCTCCTCTGCTAACTGCCTGCCGTGCCTCTGCTTCCACGGGGGCCGCACCTCTTCCAGGGGCCTGGGTCCCCGCTCCGTTCCGCCTCTTCTGGGTGCTTCACTGCCCGGCCTGCATCCAAATCACAGATGGCCGGCCTTCTTCCATTATTCGCCTGGAGTTGAGGACAACACACTTGCATTCACCGGCGGCCATCTTGGAGTCCCCAAAAGCTTTTTCTTTTTTTAAGTTGTCTTTATTGCAGTTAACAGTGTTTAGGGCTCTGACTAACTGGAAACCGCTGGGCCTCCTCATCAGGCTTTGCTATCAATGATAATATTGGATGATCAAGCCTGAAACTAATGTTGTAAATGAACATGTTTCATGGCTAAGGGCAATAGAAAAATTACTTGCAGCTTATCAAGACCACACTATTTCCTAGAAAAATGGCTCCAAGAAGGCTAGCTGGATCCAATGTTTGATGACTGACCCACATGGGTACGTGGCAGGGCAAGTATTAAAAAGAAAAACAAAGAAAAGTGGGGACCGTGTGAACATGAGCAATGGGAAGACATCACAGGATGTGACATCAGCGGATAATTCCTACAGCATGCAGATAGATCCATTTTATGCATGGACCTGATGTCCTTACCACACACAAGTGAAATATCATTAAACATCACAGATGTAATTAAAGGAGTTAACCCATACTATAGAGTTGTTACAAATTAATAATAAAATGTCCATTCATATATTGCACAACACAACATTCTTTTGGTTTACACAGGAAAACCTGGCACCCAGGATAGGCAAAATAAATGTATAATCACAGTACTTTGCTTGACCTGTTTCTATAACAATCTATATACTTTCAGGTTATTGTAGTATGTGATTTTTGTAATTTTCATGCATTGCCAGAAAATAATTATTTAACCTTTGCACTACCAAACCTTAGCAAATACCGATATGAATTATACCTGGGAAGATATGTGGTGAAGTTCTTACATCTCCACCTGGGACAAAATACTGGGTTCACTACTTAAAGCTTGTAATCCCTGGCAAATCATGCAATCTCATCATTCTGGAGCTACCAACATTGGGATCCCAGAAAGGCAATTCAGTTTGCAGCTTTTGCTATGAAATAAAATCTACTCTCAAGAGTCACTAAACTCTAGGTAATTATAATTATTAGTTATCTAAAAATTGCTTTCGCCAAACCACTACACATAGAACTATCACAAACAATTAACACTCAACCAAAGTTGGTACTGATTTATAAACCTCGGAAGGATGAAAGGCTGAGTTGGCCTTGCCAGAATTAGAGTCTTCGATCTGCAGATCACACACACATTGCAGAAGTAGGCGCTCAACCCACTAAGCTACCTTGTTACATATCAATAATATACTGTCCATTAATTTAGTGCACAATATAAACTTCTCTTGGTTTACACATGAAAACCTTGCATCCACGATGGGAAAAATAAACATCACATTCTTTTTGCTTAACCCATTTCCATAATGTATATACAATGTCGGGTCAATTTATTATATAATTTGTGTACTTTTCAAGGAATTGCTAGACAAATAATTATTTAACATTTTGATTACCAAACCATAGCAAATACTGATATGAAGTATACCTGGGAAGATATGTGGTCAAATTCTTACATAAAAAATTACTGGTTTCGCTACTTTAACAAAGTGTGTAATCCTGGAAAAGTTATACAATCTCATCGTGCCTGATCTACCAACATTGGGAGCCAATAAAAGCAATTCAGTTTGCACCTTTTGCTAATAAATAAAACCTGCTCTCAAGAGTCACTAAACTCTAGGTAATGATAATCACTGGTTATTTAAATAGCGTTTTCACAAACCACTATACATAGAACATACTCACATACAATTATCACCCAACCAAAGTTGGCAAAGATGTATCGACCTCCAAAGGATGAAATGCTACTATGGTCTTGCAGTATTAGAGTATGAGACCTGAAGATCACACACACATCACAGAAGCGAGCGCTCAACCCACTGAGCTACCTTGTTACATATTAATAATATCGTTTGATTCATATAGTACACAACAAACTTCTCTTGGCTTACACATTAAAACCTCTTAATGTTAATACCAATGATGCCATAGAGTACTTGAGACCAATGTCACTTTTTGTAATGTTATTTTCTGTGTTGTTTCTCATGTCAAACCATACTAAAGTAATCAAGCAGTCTGCATGTCTTTTGTTGTACAGAGCCTTCAAAATCCCAGGCAGGCCACAAAGAAAAATCTAACAGTCAGTGCCTGAGAATCCTAAGAGTCCTAATGTGTTATTTTAGTGTGCTGTGTATATGCTAAATGCCTTTTGACACAAATGATCCCATAAGAGGTATGTTTGAATGATGCCATCTGTGCGTGCCACAAACTGATTCTGATGTGCCATTGCCATTGGGCCCAAAGTGGCCTGCAAAATCATTTTGTCAAGGGAAGGTGGCTCCCACCCAATGTGGTGGGGGGGCAGGAGGAGGATGGTTTACAGCTTGGGGCACAAAGGCTGGGAAAGGAAGCCCAGAAGACCTGAGAACGGATGGTAAAGTAGTGCAGCTTGGACAGAAAAATCCAGCAAATCTGGGAACGGCCCCAGAGGACTGGAGTTGTGGGTCCAGCTAACGTAACCCCCAAGGTCTGGAACAGGGGCTTGGGGGAGCATCAAAGTGGTACACAAAGGCCTTGAAAATGGGAGATGTCCCCAGGGGAATGAGATAATGGACCCAGCCCCAGTGAACTAGAAGGGGAGGGGAATGGTGCATCAGGGGCTAGAAAAGAGAAGAAATGCCCGGAAATCAGGACAGGGCACCAAGGGATGGGTGTGGGGCTGTGCCATTAAACCCCCAGGGCCCAGGTCACAGCAACATGGGTCGTTGAAGTGCGCAATGCAAGTAGGCAGGAAGGGAGAGACCGGGGTAACACTCTGTTTTCCTAGCTGCCTATGCGATCCGATGCTGAAGAAACAAACTTCTCTCTTCTTTGCAGTGTCTCCCGGGCCTTCAGCAGCCGCGCACCTTCAGGAACAGTGCAGACCATGACTGACCCGACGCCTTAGCCTCTGCAGATGTTGGTGATGCCTGCTAAGCTATACTTCTCAGCTCTGGTGGCCCGCATGGGAATATCATATCAGAGCGCCTGAGCATCAGCTGTCACCAGCACACAAATGTCGCTTGTAACTGAGGTGGCCCTAAGAAGTAATTGATGCATTTTTTGAACCTCCCTTTCAACTTCTAATCATGCATTGACCTGATCGTCTATATATCGTCTATATGAAGCGAATGCGGGAATTACAACTTTTAGTTTTGAACAGGTGCACCAATCCCCCATGCTGTAAAATCCAGCCAAGTTTTCAGCATGTCCGTAATAAAAAGAAAAGGTCTACATGCAAGGAATTTCAATGTAGATTATTTGCATAATTTCGGCCCTTCTGAAAGCGCAACTCGATGTTAGGATTTGTAAATCAAAAAGCCCAGCAGTTATGCGTTAACCAATATAAGGAACAAGTTACTTACCTGTAACTGTTGTTCTCCAGCATGGGTCTGGCATGGATTCACATGCTCATGAATATTCCCCGTCGTCAGGCTGGGAATCCTCGGTAAAGAAAAAACCAGTATCAGTTTCGTTTCTGATCTGTCTTTCGTAGTAATAACCAATCACTGGTCTCTGCGTCATACTGACCACAGCCAATGACTGCCCTCTACCTAAGCACCGCCTCTGGCAGCCATCTTCAGATTTGGAAGCACGTGAAGTGGCAGTATGACCAAGTGAAGAGCCGCAGAGGGGTAGGCGGGAGGGTTCGCATGTGAATCCATGCCAGACCCATGCTGGAGAACAACAGTTACAGGTAAGTAACTTGTTCCTTCTCCAGCATGGGGTCTGGCATGGATTCACATGCTCATGAATAAAGAATACATAGCAGTACACACATGCACAACCACGGGAGGTGGCAAAGGCTCAACATTAAGCATCACATCAACTCAACATTAAGCATCTTACCTCCTCACCAGGCTCACCTCAGGCGAACAGGTTGCGCAGCACTGCTTGGCCGACCCTGGACTCCTCCCTGGAATCCCGGTCGACGCAGTAGAATTTCGTGAAGGTGTGCGTCGACCTCCACGTAGCAGCCCTGCATATGTCCAGCAGGGGCACACCAGATAGGAACGCCGTGGTAGCTGCGATCGCTCTGGTGGAATGGGCTCTCGGACGGCCAGGCAGCGGTCGGTTTGCCAACCGGTGACAGCACATGATACAGCCGGAGAGCCATCTGGAGATGGAAGCCTTCGAGAGAGCCTTCCCCTGATTGACAGGTCCAAAGTTCACAAAGAGTTGTGACGTCTTCCGAAAACCCTTCGTGCGGTCCACGTAGAACTTCAGCGCTCTAGCTACATCCAGCGAGTGCAAAGTCCTCTCAGCCGGCGACGAAGGCGACGGGAAGAACACAGGTAACACCAAGGGTTCGTTGAGATGGAAGTCCGACGGTACCTTGGGCATGAAGGAGGGGTGCGTCCTGAGCACTACCCTCGTGTCGTGGGAAGTCAAGTACGGGGCCTTGCAGGAAAGGGCCTGGATCTCTCCCACTCGTCGTGCGGAGGTGATGGCCACAAGAAAAGCTGTTTTCCACGATAGAAACTTCAACGGGGCCGAGTGCAGAGGCTCGAACGGAGGTCCCATGAGCTTGGTCAGCACCACGTTGAGCTCCCACGCCGGGGCCGGAGCCTTCACCGGCGGGAACGATCTGAACAGTCCCTTCATGAACTCTTTCACCAGACGATGAGACCACAAGGACGTCCGGCCCGTGGTTCTGGTGTATCGGGAGATCGCAGCAAGATGAATCTTGATGGACGCATGTGCCAGACCAGCTTTGGCCAGCGTCAGCAGGTACGGCAGTACTTGGGGAGCCGTAATCCGTAGAGGGTTAATCTTCTGTGCGTGGCACCAGACAGAGAACCTCTTCCATTTGTGTCCATAGCATTTAAGAGTCGAGGACGCCCTGGCCTTTGCAAGAACCTCTCTGCAATCGGCCGGTATGTCGTATCCTCCAAACTCTAGTGCTGCAGGAGCCAGGCCTGCAAGTTCAGCGACTTCGGGTCGTGGTGGAGGATGGCGCCTCCTTCCCTGGAGAGTAGATCCGCGTCCGCCGGCAGCTTGATCGGCGGGGACGCTGACAAGTCCAGAAGGTCCGGGAACCATATCTGCCTCGGCCACGCAGGTGCGACGAGGATCATCCTGCACCGTGACCTCTTGAGCTGGTTGACGAGCCGGATTAGCAGAGGCAAGGGAGGGAACGCGTAGAGGAACAGGCCCTCCCAGGGGAACGAGAAAGCATCGCCCATGCTCCTCGTCTGGGGAAACCTGCTGGCGAACCTCCGGCACTTGGCGTTCGTCGCCGTCGCGAACAGGTCGATCTGGGGTGTGCCCCACCGTCGGAAGAGGCGATCCACCAGATCCTGCCGTAGTTCCCACTCGTGGCACGAGCGCAGCTCCCTGCTGAGTGAGTCGGCGATGGTGTTTCTTATCCCTGCCAGATGAAACGGCACCAGAAAAATCCCTTGGGCGACGGCCCAATGCCACAGGTCCTGCGCCTCCTTGGACAGCGCTGGGGACCTGGTTCCGCCCTGTTTCCTGATGTAAAACATGGTGGTGGTGTTGTCGGTGAAGATCCTCACCACCTTGCCCTTGAGGGACGGAAGGAAGGACCTGAGGGCCCAAAACACTGCACGGAGCTCCAGGACGTTGATATGTAGGGACTTCTCCGTCGGGAGCCAGAGTCCCCTTGCGTGCAGATTTTCGGTGTGCGCTCCCCACCCTTCCAGGGAGGCATCCGTGGTCACAGTCTCCTGGTGGGCTGGGGTCTGGAAGTCCATGCCCGCCGTCAGATGCGCGCGGGTGCCCCACCACCGTATCGCTCGTCGGAAACTCTCGTCGAGCTTGATCCTTTCCTCGAAGCTGCCCGTCGTCTGGATCCAGCGCGCATCCAGGAATTCTTGCAACGGGCGCATCCGGAGCCTGCACATGGGAATGAGGTAGATGCAGGAAGACATCATCCCGAGGAGGGACTTGATGGACCTCACTTTGGCCGCGTCGGCCACCAACATCCGTTGCACCTTGCCCAAGATGGTCCTGGTCCTCTCCTCCGACGGGGAGGCCAGAAGGGACACTGTGTCGAGCCTCGCTCCCAGAAACAGTGCGACTTGCGCGGGCACCAGGTGGGATTTGGCGTAGTTCACGGAGAATCCCAGGTCCGTGAGGAGTTGGACGGTCCTTGCCGTGTGGACCACGGCGAGCTCCCTCGTCTTGGCGCGGATGAGCCAGTCGTCCAGGTAGGGGTAGACGTGGATCCCCTCGCGGCGCAGCTGCGCCGCCACCGGTGCAAGGCACTTGGTGAATACCCTGGGTGCCGACCGTAGTCCGAAGGGAAGGGCTTTGAACTGGTAATGACGCCCTAGGACCACGAATCTGAGGAATTTGCGGTGCCCCTTTAGGATGGGAATGTGGAAGTAGGCATCCTCCAAATCCAATGACGATAGGAAGTCTCCTTCCTCCAGCTGACCCAGGACGTGCTGGAGGGTGACCATCCGGAACTTCTGCGCCTTGATGAACTTGTTCAGACGTCGCAGGTCCAGGATGGGGCGCCATCCTCCCGTCTTCTTCTTCACGAGGAAGTATCTCGAGTAGACTCCGGAGCCCCGAAGCCTCTTTGGGACGAGTTCGATGGCGCCCTTTCTGAGCATCGCCTTTACCTCCAGGAGAAGTTGAGGGACGTGAAGTTCTTTCCTGGCCACGGGGGGGACGCGCGGGCACCTTCTTTGAAACTCGAGCGCGTGGCCCCGGGCCAGGGCGTCCAGCACCCAACGGTCGGTGGAGATGGACTCCCACACGCTGACGAAGCCCGCCAGCCGGCCTCCCACCGGGGTGCTTCGGTGGGGGCCCGACCCCAAGGCCGGTTCAATCCTGCTTGGACGCGGCCTTGCCGCCTTGACCTCCTTGGCGACGACGGCGGGGTCCGCTAGACTTGCCTCGTCCTCTGTAGGCCTCTTGCGACGACGAGCGGGCCGCTTGACGGTAGGAAGCGAAACCGCCGCCGGAACCTTTGGAGGCGCCCTTGCCTCCGCCGCTCCGAAAGGGCGTCCGTCGTTGCAGGACTCCAAGGGCCCGGGACGTCTCAGTATCCGCCTTGATGGCCTGAAGGGAATCGTCCACTGTCTTCCCAAACAGGTTGTTCCCGTCGAAGGGCATGTCCAGGACTCTGGTCTGGACGTCCTGCCGGAAGTCCGTAGCTTTGAGCCATCCACGACGTCGAAGGCAAACACCGTTGCCCAGCTGGCGGAATCCAGTGTCTGCGATGTCCGTCGCCACGGTGATGGCGTGGTCCGAGGCCACCTCACCTTCCTGCAGGATCTCAAGGGCCTCCGCCCTCTTGTCGTCCGGCAGAAAATCCAGCAGAGGAGCCATCTTGTACCAGAGCTCCCTGTCGTAGCGGGCCACGATAGCCAAGGCGTTGGCCGCTTTAATCGTCGTCGCTGCCGACGAGATGACTCTACGCCCCATAGTATCCAATTTCTTTCCCTCGCCGTCCGGCGGGGAAGTCGATGTGGAGGCCGCACCCCCCCCCGCTTTCTTCCTGGCTGCCGCGGAGACGACGGAGTCCGGGGTAGGCTGCGCCCGGAGGCATAGGGGGGCCGTGTCCGAGACCCGGTACTTTTTCTCGTACCGGTCTCTTCTAGCTGGCGTCGTGGAAGGGTTCTTGAGGAGGGAAAGGCCCTCATCCCAAATGTCGTCCAACAGAGGCACTGCGAGGACCGTCTTCCTCTTGGCCTCGCGCCGCTGATAAAGGAAGCCTTCCTTTTTCTTCTCCTCAGGGCAGAGTTGGAAAAGCTCGGAAGCCCTGGAGATCATGGAGTGGAAAGATCCGATCTCGTCGGGCGGAGAGGCCCTGGTGGGAGGCGACGACGGAAAATCCTCGTCGTATGCCTCGTCGTCCGCACCCGTCGCTGCCGTGTCAGTCCCCGTATCATCCCCTCGGGTGGACGGGGAGGAGGGCTGGAAGGGGCGCGACGGTTGAAAAGGAGGTGGTGGATGGATCCTTCTTTTCTTGGTAGGGGGAACACCAGAAGGTCCCGGTTCTGGATCCCCCGACGGGAGAGGTTCCTCCGTCGGTAACGGTAGCCTCGTCCTTATCTCGGAGCATAAGGACTGTATGGCCAACAAAATGGCCGCCGAGTTGTCTTGCGGCGCTGGCAGAGGGGAATCCGACGGGCGAGCAGGGGCCCCGTCGGTATCCTCGACGATGTCGTCGTCGTCACCTGCGTCGGGGTCCATTCCGACGGGCTGGCCTTCTTCCACGCCTAGGCCGTGGCTTAAGACCTCGATCAGTTCCTCTTCTGAGGTTGAGGCCGACTCTACGACGACGCCCTGCCCCCCCTTCTTCTTCCCCACGGAGGGTTTCACGGGGGTCCTATCGATGGGCACAAAGGAAGACTCCCTCCGAGGAGGCAGGGAGATTCTGGGCCCTGAGGTCGCCACCACTGGTGCAGCCACCACAGGCTGAGCCAGGGCCGCCGCGACCGTTTCGATAGAGGGCTTGGTCGGATGGATCAAGGCCTTCACCACCTTAGGTGCGCTCACCGCCTTATCCTTGAGGGAGGGGGCACTGCCACGCTCCTCCTCTGCCTTAGAGCTCGACCGGGGCCTCTCCAGGAGCTTCGCCGGGTGCTCGGCCTTCCTCTTACCCGACCCAGAGCGTTGGCTCGTGGTTGATGGTGCCGGGGAGGGTGCGCCCTGCCTGGCGCCCGCAGAGCCCGACCGTTCGGCGCTCCCGGTGCCAGCGGACTCGCGGTGCTTGGCCTTATGTTGGGCCCCCGTCGCCGGGGCGCCCTCAAAGGTCTTAGAAGACCGCTCGGATTTCTTCTTCTTCTCGCCAGACGGGCTCTTACCCTCCAGCCAGTTGGCGAGACGTTGATGGCGGTCCTTCATGGTCCGTTCCGACATGTTGCCGCAAAACGCACAGTCCTTCTCCACGTGCGTCTTGTCCTCATGAAGGCAGTAAAGGCAGAAAGAGTGTTCGTCCTCCTTGAAGACGTTCTGCAGCTGGCATCCAGGGCAGACCCTGAACAGCTTTCCGGGCGTCGAGCTTCCCTTCTCCTGGGCCATCTCCGAGACAGGGCCTGAGAAGCTTCTGGAGTCCTCCGAAGTGTAGCTCGACGAAATCTTCACCCTTGAGGGGCACAGATGAATCCGACACGGGTCCCCGTTGATCGGATGTAGGATCGGTGGAGCTTGAGGCTCTTTTGACCGAAAGAATCGAAGTTTTTGTAAAAAGCGCGAAAAAATAGCACTAACGCTCGAGAGCAATAGCACGAGGATCCCAACACATGAACGTGCGGTAAAAATCTGAAGATGGCTGCCAGAGGCGGTGCTTAGGTAGAGGGCAGTCATTGGCTGTGGTCAGTATGACGCAGAGACCAGTGATTGGTTATTACTACGAAAGACAGATCAGAAACGAAACTGATACTGGTTTTTTCTTTACCGAGGATTCCCAGCCTGACGACGGGGAATATTCATGAGCATGTGAATCCATGCCAGACCCCATGCTGGAGAAATGTAGGGACTTCTCCGTCGGGAGCCAGAGTCCCCTTGCGTGCAGATTTTCGGTGTGCGCTCCCCACCCTTCCAGGGAGGCATCCGTGGTCACAGTCTCCTGGTGGGCTGGGGTCTGGAAGTCCATGCCCGCCGTCAGATGCGCGCGGGTGCCCCACCACCGTATCGCTCGTCGGAAACTCTCGTCGAGCTTGATCCTTTCCTCGAAGCTGCCCGTCGTCTGGATCCAGCGCGCATCCAAGAATTCTTGCAACGGGCGCATCCGGAGCCTGCACATGGGAATGAGGTAGATGCAGGAAGACATCATCCCGAGGAGGGACTTGATGGACCTCACTTTGGCCGCGTCGGCCACCAACATCCGTTGCACCTTGCCCAAGATGGTCCTGGTCCTCTCCTCCGACGGGGAGGCCAGAAGGGACACTGTGTCGAGCCTCGCTCCCAGAAACAGTGCGACTTGCGCGGGCACCAGGTGGGATTTGGCGTAGTTCACGGAGAATCCCAGGTCCGTGAGGAGTTGGACGGTCCTTGCCGTGTGGACCACGGCGAGCTCCCTCGTCTTGGCGCGGATGAGCCAGTCGTCCAGGTAGGGGTAGACGTGGATCCCCTCGCGGCGCAGCTGCGCCGCCACCGGTGCAAGGCACTTGGTGAATACCCTGGGTGCCGACCGTAGTCTGAAGGGAAGGGCTTTGAACTGGTAATGACGCCCTAGGACCACGAATCTGAGGAATTTGCGGTGCCCCTTTAGGATGGGAATGTGGAAGTAGGCATCCTCCAAATCCAATGACGATAGGAAGTCTCCTTCCTCCAGCTGACCCAGGACGTGCTGGAGGGTGACCATCCGGAACTTCTGCGCCTTGATGAACTTGTTCAGACGTCGCAGGTCCAGGATGGGGCGCCATCCTCCCGTCTTCTTCTTCACGAGGAAGTATCTCGAGTAGACTCCGGAGCCCCGAAGCCTCTTTGGGACGAGTTCGATGGCGCCCTTTCTGAGCATCGCCTTTACCCCCAGGAGAAGTTGAGGGACGTGAAGTTCTTTCCTGGCCACGGGGGGGACGCGCGGGCACCTTCTTTGAAACTCGAGCGCGTGGCCCCGGGCCAGGGCGTCCAGCACCCAACGGTCGGTGGAGATGGACTCCCACACGCTGACGAAGCCCGCCAGCCGGCCTCCCACCGGGGTGCTTCGGTGGGGGCCCGACCCCAAGGCCGGTTCAATCCTGCTTGGACGCGGCCTTGCCGCCTTGACCTCCTTGGCGACGACGGCGGGGTCCGCTAGACTTGCCTCGTCCTCTGTAGGCCTCTTGCGACGACGAGCGGGCCGCTTGACGGTAGGAAGCGAAACCGCCGCCGGAACCTTTGGAGGCGCCCTTGCCTCCGCCGCTCCGAAAGGGCGTCCGTCGTTGCAGGACTCCAAGGGCCCGGGCCGTCTCAGTATCCGCCTTGATGGCCTGAAGGGAATCGTCCACTGTCTTCCCAAACAGGTTGTTCCCGTCGAAGGGCATGTCCAGGACTCTGGTCTGGACGTCCTGCCGGAAGTCCGTAGCTTTGAGCCATCCACGACGTCGAAGGCAAACACCGTTGCCCAGCTGGCGGAATCCAGTGTCGGCGATGTCCGTCGCCATGGTGATGGCGTGGTCCGAGGCCACCTCACCTTCCTGCAGGATCTCAAGGGCCTCCGCCCTCTTGTCGTCCGGCAGAAAATCCAGCAGAGGAGCCATCTTGTACCAGAGCTCCCTGTCGTAGCGGGCCACGATAGCCAAGGCGTTGGCCGCTTTAATCGTCGTCGCTGCCGACGAGATGACTCTACGCCCCATAGTATCCAATTTCTTTCCCTCGCCGTCCGGCGGGGAAGTCGATGTGGAGGCCGCACCCCCCCCCCGCTTTCTTCCTGGCTGCCGCGGAGACGACGGAGTCCGGGGTAGGCTGCGCCCGGAGGCATAGGGGGGCCGTGTCCGGGACCCGGTACTTTTTCTCGTACCGGTCTCTTCTAGCTGGCGTCGTGGAAGGGTTCTTGAGGAGGGAAAGGCCCTCATCCCAAATGTCGTCCAACAGAGGCACTGCGAGGACCGTCTTCCTCTTGGCCTCGCGCCGCTGATAAAGGAAGCCTTCCTTTTTCTTCTCCTCAGGGCAGAGTTGGAAAAGCTCGGAAGCCCTGGAGATCATGGAGTGGAAAGATCCGATCTCGTCGGGCGGAGAGGCCCTGGTGGGAGGCGACGACGGAAAATCCTCGTCGTATGCCTCGTCGTCCGTACCCGTCGCTGCCGTGTCAGTCCCCGTATCATCCCCTCGGGTGGACGGGGAGGAGGGCTGGAAGGGGCGCGACGGTTGAAAAGGAGGTGGTGGATGGATCCTTCTTTTCTTGGTAGGGGGAACACCAGAAGGTCCCGGTTCTGGATCCCCCGACGGGAGAGGTTCCTCCGTCGGTAACGGTAGCCTCGTCCTTATCTCGGAGCATAAGGACTGTATGGCCAACAAAATGGCCGCCGAGTTGTCTTGCGGCGCTGGCAGAGGGGAATCCGACGGGCGAGCAGGGGCCCCGTCGGTATCCTCGACGATGTCGTCGTCATCACCTGCGTCGGGGTCCATTCCAACGGGCTGGCCTTCTTCCACGCCTAGGCCGTGGCTTAAGACCTCGATCAGTTCCTCTTCTGAGGTTGAGGCCGACTCTACGACGACGCCCTGCCCCCCCTTCTTCTTCCCCACGGAGGGTTTCACGGGGGTCCTATCGATGGGCACAAAGGAAGACTCCCTCCGAGGAGGCAGGGAGATTCTGGGCCCTGAGGTCGCCACCACTGGTGCAGCCACCACAGGCTGAGCCAGGGCCGCCGCGACCGTTTCGATAGAGGGCTTGGTCGGATGGATCAAGGCCTTCACCACCTTAGGTGCGCTCACCGCCTTATCCTTGAGGGAGGGGGCACTGCCACGCTCCTCCTCTGCCTTAGAGCTCGACCGGGGCCTCTCCAGGAGCTTCGCCGGGTGCTCGGCCTTCCTCTTACCCGACCCAGAGCGTTGGCTCGTGGTTGATGGTGCCGGGGAGGGTGCGCCCTGCCTGGCGCCCGCAGAGCCCGACCGTTCGGCGCTCCCGGTGCCAGCGGACTCGCGGTGCTTGGCCTTATGTTGGGCCCCCGTCGCCGGGGCGCCCTCAAAGGTCTTAGAAGACCGCTCGGATTTCTTCTTCTTCTCGCCAGACGGGCTCTTACCCTCCAGCCAGTTGGCGAGACGTTGATGGCGGTCCTTCATGGTCCGTTCCGACATGTTGCCGCAAAACGCACAGTCCTTCTCCACGTGCGTCTTGTCCTCATGAAGGCAGTAAAGGCAGAAAGAGTGTTCGTCCTCCTTGAAGACGTTCTGCAGCTGGCATCCAGGGCAGACCCTGAACAGCTTTCCGGGCGTCGAGCTTCCCTTCTCCTGGGCCATCTCCGAGACAGGGCCTGAGAAGCTTCTGGAGTCCTCCGAAGTGTAGCTCGACGAAATCTTCACCCTTGAGGGGCACAGATGAATCCGACACGGGTCCCCGTTGATCGGATGTAGGATCGGTGGAGCTTGAGGCTCTTTTGACCGAAAGAATCGAAGTTTTTGTAAAAAGCGCGAAAAAATAGCACTAACGCTCGAGAGCAATAGCACGAGGATCCCAACACATGAACGTGCGGTAAAAATCTGAAGATGGCTGCCAGAGGCGGTGCTTAGGTAGAGGGCAGTCATTGGCTGTGGTCAGTATGACGCAGAGACCAGTGATTGGTTATTACTACGAAAGACAGATCAGAAACGAAACTGATACTGGTTTTTTCTTTACCGAGGATTCCCAGCCTGACGACGGGGAATATTCATGAGCATGTGAATCCATGCCAGACCCCAGGCTGGAGAAGTGATATCCCGATACCTCTCCTTTTTCTATTGCAAGGTTCTGAACAGTACACTTCTGGATTGCATGATGCAGTGGTAGTCTATCAAACGAGCCAGCAAACAGTCCTCAGCAGTAAAGCACACGTATTTCCTGCCACTGGAATTAATTGATATTAATGATCGCATTGCATGCCATTTGCCGGCTTCCCGGAAACCTCATCTGAGATTGCACGGCAGAACAGCGGCTGTAATGGGGGCCCAGTGGATATGGAGCGCATTAGGAAAGCGCATCACTAGGAAGTGTTACATGAAACAAGCACCCTAAAAGATGCACATGCAATAAGCCTTTGAACGTATTGTCCATTCTGACCACTCTCTGGGTGAACACAGAGGGCATTCTACAGCCCTTCCTCCATCTCTCATGAAAGTCAGCTGATTTGAATCGTGGACAGGGGTGATGTTTAAAGGTTTCTACAGGTCATTGCGTATCACCTTACCTGGTGCCTACTCCTATCATTACTACTTTGTAAATCTTCATGGAATCCCATGTAAGAATGCCATGCTAGCCAATAATCACATTCAGGCATTGAAAGCATTGCCATATTTTGACAAGTGGTGCTCGTTTCATCTGCTGAGCTAGCACATTGCAAGTCAAAATATCAAAACTAAAAATAAAGTATTATCCACAACAATGATAGTCCACATATCGACCTCCCTTCAAACACATTGAAGCATCATAGTCTCGACCTCCTGCTTGCACATTGCACTTAATGTGGCAATACCGACTTTGTTTGAAATGGTTTCTAAACTCAATTTAAAAGAACAATCTATTCTATGTGTATGCCTGCTGAGGTGTGTTAATTTCAAACTGTGTTTTGAATTCAAGTCACATTCCCCCTGCCTCTGCCCTTCCCCAACCATGGATCAGACCTTTGGACATATTTCTGCAATTAGCAACCTGGGTATAGGGTGTGGCAGGGCACAGGGGCCGGTCGCATTTTGTCTACCTGGCGAGTGTTAAATCCGCCTCAGACCAGACTCCAGAGAAATGTACTGTTTGGAAAGCTTTTCTTTTTGCACCTTTCCCTCTATAGATCCCAGACTTTTGTCTTACTTTTTAATTCTGTCTGGAATTTTGGTTTTGGCACTTTGGCGGCATAAGCCACATAATCGCTAAACCATTGGTACTGTAAATGTATGGGAACAAAGGGGAGAAAGAGGAGCTTGGGAGCAGTGTATGGCGTTGGCATGGCAACTTGCAGATGCTTGGCTATGAAATGGCCAAAGCACCATATGGGCTTTGACCCTCTTGCTTGCGTCTGCAGGCCTGCTGCTGTTGCCGGGGAGCTGTGCATGCTCCCGAAGTAGGAGCAAAATGACTGTACTTAACAAGATGCATACTAGATTTTCATTTGTCTACACCAATGCTTTTTGTCAGATGAACTCCTGTTGGACTATGTTTAAAGTCTGAGCGGAGTGATCCCATGGCAGACCAGACTGAGGCAGCCAGGCAAGCCTCTGATTTACAAGGCAAGTGAGCAGCCTTTGTTGTTTTTTTGCATAGCTGCGAAGTTGGGATGAAAGCAGGATTATTCTGTCCCATAGGAGCAGGCATGCTGCTAAGGGTGCTTTCGAGTGCCACCTACCCTAACACCACTCTCTCTATCCTGATCCTAACCCAACTCTTTATACCCCCACTATCTCTATGCCCACCCACCCACGCTACTACTGCTCTCTACCCCACCCACCCTACCCCTGCTCTCTTACACCCACCAACCCACCCTGCCTGCTCTCTCTACAGGCACCTACCCACCCTATTCCTGACTCTCTCTACCCCCACACACACCCCCTCCCCCTGCTCCCTCTACCCGCACCCACACTCCCCCTACACCTGCTCTCTGTGCGTCCACCCACCAACCCTACCACTGCTCTCTCTACATCCACCCACTCACCCTACCCACACTCTCTACCATACCCATGCTCTTTCTATGCCCACCCACCCAACCACTGCTCTCTCTACAAAGTCTCTTTAACCACGCACACCCACCCTACCCCTGATCTCTCCAACACACTCACCTCAGTCCGACTCTCTCTACCCCATCAACCCACCATATCCCCAATCTCTCCAAGCCCACCAACCTACCCCACCCCCACTCATTCTAGCCCCACCCAACTTCCTATCCCCAATCTCCCTACCCCCGCCCCCTCTACCTCACCCCCTCTACCACATCAACCCGGAAAGTGTTAAAAACCACTCTCTTCAACTAACCCTGCCCTCATCCACTATCCACCACCTCCCCTCTCCATCCCCCCGTTCTCTCTGTTTGTAAATAAGTTTGTACTTATATTCTGTAACTATGCATATTTCTATTGTAACTAAGTTAGTTGTCTGTAATAAGCGCCTCAATGCCTCCAGGCTGATGTGCGCTCTACAAATGTTAAATAATAAATAAATAAACCCACCATATCCCCAATCTCTCCAGGCCCACTAACCTACCCCACCCCCACTCTTTCTAGCCACACCCAGCTTCCTTACCCCCATTCTCTCTATCCCCACCCAGTGACCCTATGCCCAATCTCCCTACCCCCACCTCTCTGCCCCACCCACTCTGCCCCCACACCCACTCTACTCCCTCTCTACCCCTACCCTACCGCCATTCTCTCTACCCCCACCCTCTTCACCCCCACTCTCTCTACCTCCACCCACTCACCCAACCCCTGCTCTCCCCATCAACAAACACCCACCCACCCTACTGCTGTTCTCTCTATGCCCACCCACTCTCTCTACAGGCACCCACCCACCCTATCCCTGCTTGCTCTAACACCACACACCCACCGTACCCTGGATCTCTGTACCCTCACACAACCACCCTATCCCCACCCCTACCCCTACATTCTCTAGACCCCCACAACACCTGCTCTCTATGTCAACGCACCCTACTGCTGCTCTCTCCACCCCCTCCCAATGCTCTCTCTACCAACCGCTGATCTCTCTACAGGTACACAACCACCCTACCCCTGCTCTGCCCCATCCCTAGCACAATTCTCTCTACCCACAGCCTATCCCAACACTCTCTAACCCCAGACACCCACCCAGTACCTGCTCTCTATACCGCCACCCACCCTACTACCACTCTCTATCAACCCCTGATCTCTCTACAGGCACTCACTCACCATACCCTCACTCTTTCTAACCCCACACACCCACCCTACCATGATTCTCTCTACGCCCACCCCCACTACCGCCACTCTGTCTACCCCCACCGACTCACCCTACCCCTGCTCCCTCTTATTGACACCCACCCACACTACCACAACTCTCTCTACCCCCACCACCCTACCACCACTCTCTCTACCAACCCCTAATCTCTCTAAAGGCACTCACCCACCCTACCACAACTCTCTATAACCCCCCACATACACCCTGCCCCTGCTCTATCTACCACGACCCACCCTAGCACCACTTTCTCTACCCATACCCGGTCACCCTACACCCACTCTCTCTACCTCATCCACTCACCATACACCCACTCTATCATAACCCTGCTCTCTCTATGCCCACCCACCACACTGCCATCGTTATCTCTACCCCCACCCAACCTAGCCCCACTCACTCTATTGCTACACACCCACAGTACCCCGACTTTCTACACTCACCCACCCTACTGCAACCCTATCCCACTATAACTAAACCCACCCCCCAACCCGCTCAGCCTATGCTTGCTCTCTCTATCATAACCCTCTCTCTATGCCCACCCACCCACACTACCATCGCCCTCTACCCCCACCCTACAGTGATTCTCTCTACTCCCACCCAATCACTGTAGCCCTGCTCTATTGACTCCCACCCAACCGCTCTTCTCTCTATGCCCACCCATCCTAGCTAACACCACTCTCTTAACACCCACTCTACACTCACTCTCTTCTACCAACACCCACCCTACTCACACCCACCCTTACCCTGCGCTTTCATCAACACCCATCACTCTATGCCCACCCTCCCAAGCTACTACCACTCCCTCTACCCCCACCCACCCTACCCCCGCTCTTACACACACCCACCCCACCCTGACTAGCTCTACAGGCACCTACACCCACACACCCACCCTACCCCCAATCTCTCTAACCTTGCCCAGCCTACCCCCACTCTCTTTAGCCCCTCACCCTACAGCCACTCTCTACATCCACTCACCCTACCACTGTTCTCTCTATGCACACCCACCCAACCACAACTCTCTATACCCGCACCCACCCTACAACTGCTCTCTCTACCAACCCCTAATCTATCTAAAGGCACTCACCCACCCTCGCCCAACTCTCTAACCCCCCACCACCCACCCTACCACCACTCTCTCTACCCCTACCCACTCACCCTATACCCGCGCTCTCCATCATACTCCCGCTCTCTCTATGCCCACCCACCCACACTACCATCACTCTCTCTACCCCCATCCACCCTAGCCCCACTCTCTCTACCTCTACCCACCCACCCTACCCCAGCTCTCTCTACAGGCACCCACCCTACCCCCACTGTCTCTAACGCCACACACCCACCCTACGTCGGCGCTCTACCCTCACCCACCCACCCAACTGCAGCTCTGTCTGTCCCCACCCACGCTACCATTGCTCTCTCTACCTCCAACCACCTGCCCTTATCCTCTACCTGCATCCAGCCTACACCCACAGACCCAACGACCACCTACACTATCTCTAACCCCACTCACCTACACTACCCCTACTCTTTCTACCCACACCCTCTCTACCCCACCCACCCATCTACTTTATCCTCTCTACCTTGACCCACCCACCCTATCCCCACTATCTCTACACCCACCCACCCTACCTCAACTCTCTCCAACCCACTCTCTCTAACCCCACCCACATTACCCCACCAACCTACCCTACCCCCACTCCCTCTACTTACACACACCCTCCCCCACCGGCTATACCACCCCCAACCTCCTTACCCCACTCTCTGGATGACCAACCTACTCAGCCACATTCCCTACTCGCACCCAGCCCCCACTCTCTCTACCCCCACCCTCTCTATACCACCATTCTCTCTAACCCCACCCTCCAACCTACCCCCACTTCCTCTACCATCACCCACCAACCCTATCCCCAGTCACCCACCTGTCCCCCACCCTCTCTACCCCACCCGCTCTACTCCCACCCTACCCTCACCCACTGTGCCCCCACCCACCCTACCCTCACCCTCTCTGCCCCCACCCACCCTATGCACCCCCAGCAACCCTATCCTCACCCTCTCTTCCACCACACCCTCTCTGACCCCACCCACAGCCTCTCTGCCCCCAGCCACCCTACCCTCTCTGCCCCACCCTCTCTGCCCCACCCTCTCTGCCCCACCCTCTCTACCCACCCACCCTCTCTACCTACAACCTCTTTACCCCACCCTCTCTAACCCTACCCTCTCTAACCCTACCCTCTCTAACCCTACCCTCTCTAACCCTACCCCCACCTCTCACTATTCCCACCCACCCTACCCCCTCTATCTACCGCCACCCATCCTACTCTCTTTACCCCCAACCATGCACCCTACTCCCCTCTCTCTGGCTCCACACACCCTACACCACCCTACCCCCTCTATTCTTCCAACCACATTACCAACCGTCCCTATCCCCTCTAATCCACTCCCACTTTATTTTGTACACTCGCTCACTCTTTCTCGCCCATATTTTCTCTTGCTCAGCATCAATGGCACCCTGTATCGATGGCTTCCTCCATTGCTCTATTACCCTCCTTATGTTATTGCTCGTCTGCACCCCTTATTGCATCATCCTTTGAAACTGCACTCTCCTCCTTGCACCCTGGTGCCTATAAATACAAAATGCAAAGAACATCAGTAAACACTTGTTTGAGAGGTCAGTAAAGACGTATGCTTCACTTCCCTTGCATCTAAGTTCATTCTTATGGAGAAACTGACTAATCTCAAAGACTGTTAGTACTGAGAGACTGTCTCCCTTTTGGAATTCTTGTATTTTTACAATTGCCCACATCACCTTACAGTGAAGCGCAGTTAGGATACTTTGTAGCGTCATACCTTTTTCACTAATGGCTTTTGGTTACTTTGACAGTGTGCCTAAAACCAGCTGGTGGCAGCTGCGTGACTTTTACAATTTTTGTGATATTTTTCTCATGCGGTTTTGCTCTTACAGCGAATGGCTACTAAAGGTGGCTAGCATCCTAAAATGGCAGTACCACAAGATTTTAGCTTGTTCTTTGGCCTTCTTCCTGACTTCTCCAGTTAGGAAATGCCATAAATGGCAACCCCTTTCCAGGTGAAAGTTCCTGCTTGAGCCAGAGGAGTGGACTGGGACTGTCTGATCCCAGACTATATCCTCAGGCACTCAAAAGTCTGGTGCTGGATGGATGTAATGACCAGTGGTTGCCCAGGATTGGACATTCCTGGGCTGTTTGAATGTTGCAGATCCTTACCATTGGTGGGCTTGCTCCAAGCCTGAATCTTGGCTAAATCGAGGGCTCCTGTAGCTATTTGGCGGATCACCGTTGGAACCAAGACTTCTACAAAGAAGAGCAGCCCGCTGATGACCCGATGACAACCCCTGCATCAGAGCAGACTCGACTCCAGTGATTGGCCCAGTGAAGCCCTGCTCCTCTGTTTGAGCTCAGAAGATCCTAGTTTGTGCCTTGACCCTTGGAAACATCCAGTCTCAAACCATGCTCGAGGATCCACACATGGAAACCTTCAGAAGTGTCCCTCATCCATCCGGTGGACTGACCAGATCCCTTTTGGGCTACGTCGCTGCAGCCATCATCGTCCCATGCAGAGCCTTGGGACATGCAAGATCTTCAGCTTTTACCATAAATCGCCTGTCCTCACAATTCCAGCCATCTCACTAGAAGGGAAGCTGTGCTGGGGCTGCTTCTGTGTTCACCACTGAATGATTACCTATCACTGCCGGACCATGATGACCTCCACTGGAACAATCCTTCTGCACTCCCAAGATGTGTCCTGTAGGGTCTGCACTGCCAAAGTCTTGACCTTCTCTTCATTTGGCGTCTTCTCCCTGAAACGGACTGGAGCAGAGTCTGGTGAGAAATGCGACCAGTCCCCTGACACGAAAGTGACCTCTGCACGCACGACTCCTGGGATTCCTTCACCCTGACCAAGCACAGAAGATTGTGTCCTCCAGAAATTCCGGAAGACCTGCAGTGCCACTGGAAGGATCAGAGTCAGGGGGGTAAGCTAACATCCCTGTTTCTGTTCCACTGTATCCTCGATAGGTTAACATTGGGTGTAGAGCTCTTGTCCCAAACTCCCTCTTGCCTATCCTCTGGCCGCCATTCCTGGGCTATGGATTCTATCCAAGGGCTTAACTAGGGAATAGGATAGCGTGGGGTACTTACTTGACTTTGAGTAAATACTTACGAAAAAGCCCACTGCATCAGGTCTGAAACACCTTCCCTGAACAAACCATACTTTGTAAATTGCAACTTTTGGGCACAAAGTACCATACATCTTAGGGATGGACTTCATAAAATCGAAGGGAACTGGGTTTTTGCTTAATCTAACTATTGTAACTATATTTCCGGCATCCGATTACTCACTTGTTGAGCACTGGGACATAATGCAACCCTATTTCTAAGGGTGAATGTAGATCTACGTTACATTAACTGTTCCTGGCATAACATACGCCGTTCTAGCATATCATAAAGGTCAATATTGATCATTAATTAATAGCGTCACTTCTGTCCCCCTTCATAAATATCGGAATTACCACTTATCGCTTCCAGGAAGGGGGAATAGGTCCCTGTGACTTATTAATGGTCATTGAAAAGGCTAAACGTTGGAATGGCTAAACTAATAGGAAACTGTCTTCTTTTGAATTTGAAAGGCATATTTGTATTAGATGGAATCAGAGGTATGCGTGGTGTAAGTTCAATCCACCGATTACACAGGACTCTTTGATACGTCTTTGTAAACATGCATTTGTCAACCTTGTTCCAGTCCCTGTGATGGCATAAAATTGTGTAGTGGCTTAATTACAACACCTACTTTCAGTTTTAGCTCATGAGGAGGCATTCGTCCTACAGCGTTTTGTTCTTTAGAGACTTGAACATTGAGCCAGTAATTAACTGTTCATTGACACCGGAACCGCTGTGCCCTGTGTGAAGAAAAGTGGGCATGGAAGGAAGTAACTTGAAATTATTCAGAATGTTTGCGATAGTGGAAGGTGACCACATAGAACCGTGCTCATTCTGTTAGTTAATATGATAGCTGTTGTTGAAGTGGAAGGGCACACAAAGGTGCACTTTGCCATTTGGACAGTGGAGGGCAACCGAACACTGATTGCATCAGCTGAGTACGGAAACTTATCCAAGTGTTTTATATGGGATACATTACTCACCTTAATCGTATTTCTGATGCTTGCATCTGCTTAGATTCACATGCTATGCATAGGCCGACATCTAGTGGAAGCTGCAGAGTATTACAGTTGTTTTTGAAACTTGAAAAGGGACGTCGACAGGGCGGGCTAGTAATACTATCTCTATTGTGATGTCCACTGTACCCATGATCCTTCATGCGTCGAGGTCCCTCAGATTGTTTTGTTTCTGACATGAGGTTTCATGAAGTGTAGCGCGAGTACAGGTACATTAAAGCAGATGAGTATCAGATAAAGCCCAGATAAAGCTCAGAAAACACCTATGGACTTTATACTCCAAGGGGAGGAAGGGTGGGCGCATGTGAATCTAAGCAGATACAAGCATCACCAATATGATTACTGTGAGTAATATATCCCTTCTGAGGCTTGTGGAATCTGCTTAGATCACATGCTATGCATAGATTAGCGAGCAGTGTTAGGAGAAGGTGGTGGGTTGTGAGAAGATCCAGCGGCAAATAGATGTTTTAGAACTGCTTGTCCCACCCGAGTATCTGCTTTAGAGCATGTATAAATGCAATAGTGCTGAGTGAAAGTGTGTACTGATCTCCATGTAGCTGCTTTGCAAATGGCGTCCAAAGGGACATTTGCGATAAAGGCCAAAGTAGCTCCTGTACCCCTTGTGGAGTGAGCTCTTGGTGTGAAAGGCAGTGTTTTGCTTGATGAAGAGTAACAGAGCTGTATGGATCTGACTATCCATCTGGATATGGAATTCTTGGAAATGCGGTCTCCTTCTCTGCCTGGTGCTACAGAGACAGTTGGTCTGTTTTCCTGAGCGGTCTGGTCTTCTTTACATAGTAAAGGACTGCCCTCCTTAAATCTAGTGTATGGAGTTTTTTCTCAGCTGAGCTTGTTGGATTCTGAAAGAAGGCCGGTATCTCAATGGATTGGTTTACGTGGAACTTTGAAATGAGCAAGTTCACTGAATCTTCTTATGGAGGTTAAAGCCACTAAGAAAGCTCCTTTGACGTGAGGTGTTTAAGGCTGGACTTCTGCATAGGCTCAAATTGGGGTCCCATGAGCTTTGCAAGTACTACATTGAGGTCCCAACCTGGCGATGGGTTTGAAATAGGAGGGTGGAGTATTTTTACTACGTCCATAAATGCCTTAATGACGGGAACCTTCCACCATGATTTTTTGTTCTGACTGGCACCAAATTACAAATCTCCTCCACTTTTTGAAATAACAGTGTCTGGTGTTTGGTTTACGTGCCTCCTTGAGAATATCCATACACCTTTATGGTAAATTTAGATGTCGAAACTCTATGACCTCAGGAGCCACGCTGCCAAGTTCAGTTAGTGAGGTTGCGGGTGTAATGTTGTTCCCCCGTGCTGGGATAGCAGATTGGTTTGGCCGGGAGCTTGATTGGATCGAATATCGCTAGTTTGCACAAATGTGGACACCAGGGTTGTCTTGCCTACATGGGAGCAACTAGGATAAGCGTCATCTGTTCTCTGTGAAACTTGTTCACCACCCTGTCCATTAGAGGAGTTGGGGGAAAAGCGTAGGCAAATTTCTCTGATCAACTCATCCATAGGGCGTTCCCCTTGGAGTCTGGTTGGGGAAACCTGGACACAAAGTCTGGGCATTGTTTGTTTTCTCTTGTAGCAAACAAGTCTTGCGTGGGGTAACCCCACTGTGAAAAAATGTGACCAACGACATTTCTGTCGAGTCGCCACTTGTGATCTTCTGGTAGAGGATCTCAGTTTAGCGAGTCCGCTAGGGTGTTGAGCTCCACTGGAACATGCTAGGAAGCCAGGAACATCCCCCGTCTGAGTGCCCATTTCCATATTTTCTGTGCTAGCTGGGACAGATTTGGAGAATGTGTGCCCCCCTGCTTGTTGATATAGAACATTGCAGTGGTGCAGTCTGTGAGAATTTGTACTGACTGATTTGTCAGGTGTGCTTCGAAGGCTTGGAGCGCTTTGAATATTGCTAGAAGTTCCAGCAGGTTGATGAGGTTCTGTGCTGTGAGTCCACAGACCATGTGCTATGAGATGAAGGAGATGGGCCCCCCACCAGGGGAGTGATACGTCTGTTGTAACTACCGCTTGCACCGCCGGGTCGTGTAAGGGTTTTCCCTACAACAGATTCTCCTTTGTCCACCAGCGGAGAACTTGTACTAGTGTTGGCAAAGCGCTGTGACCTCTTCCATAAGTATGCGCTGTTCCTCCTTTGTGGTGGGTCTTTGTCGTGGGGGGTGGTAGGAGGGACGCTGTTGCAGCTCTATTAAATAATAGCCAGCCCCGGTTGAAAGCACCCATTTGTCCGAGGTAATTCCCTCCCATGCGTGGGTGAAGTGTGTTATACGTCCTCCTACTGGAGTTACATGGGAGGGGACGTGAAGCAGGTGGTCATTGCTTTGGGGGTGTGGCTCCACCACTAGAAGAAGAGGATCTGCCCTGGCCACAAGATCTTCACTGGACCCTTTGAAAGCCTTGAGAGGATTGCCCTTGACTTGATTGCTGAACCCTGACTCTGGTTGTATCCAGATCCGCTCTGAGAATGTTGTCCCCTGAAGCAACGAAAATGCTGTCCACCCCTTTGGCCCAAGAGTTTGTTAGTGAGCTGGCATAGAGACTTTAGAGTGTCGTACTCTTCCTTTGGACTCTTTAACGCATCCTCAACGGCCTTGCTGAAAAGGACATTAGGCTCGATCGACATATTGAGGAGGGTTGCTTTGTCTCTAATTTAAAGCCTGACTGGCGAAGCCATGCATGATGCTTTATAAGTGTACCCTCTGCGATGATTCTTCCAACATGATCAGCCGCATCTAAATTATTTTTTTTAAATACAGTTAGTCACTGCCTTCACTTCTGCTACTGCGAGGGACAGTTGGGATTTTAAAGGCTCTAGTTCTGAGGCCATTAAAGTGGCTATCTCCTCCCACTTGTGGCAGTTGTAAAAGGCCAGCAGAGTGGTGTTGTTGGCAATTGTTGCCTGATATGCTGCAGAGGTGGCCAATTTCCTTCCGAAAGTGTATCTTTTTTTGCTCTCTTTATTGGGTGGTGTCTCTAATGAAGCGAGAGGTGTTCCCGCCCTTTTCTTTGTCATGGTAACGACCAGTGAGTCTGGCTTTAATTGACCTTGTGATGTAGAGGGGGTCAATAGGAGCTGGACGGAACACTTTCTCAATGTGGGAGTTTACTGCCCGCGTTAGATTGGGGTTTCTAGAGAGGGTTGTATTCTCCTTTGTATGGATTGTAATAACTGGGTTACTGCTTTTTTGTCACCCAATATGTCTTTGACAAAATCCTTGTCGATCTGCGTTTCCTGTTTTTGAATCTGGAAATGATCTGCTGCCTTTAGGATCTCGTCAGCAGACCACTGTCAAGAACTTGGTATAGTTACAGGAGTGGGAGGTACTTCAGGTGTAGGCTGCCTCTTATGTTTCATAGTTGCAGACATAGTTCCCCTCACACTGGGAAACACAAACACACACTTTCTCCCTATGGGATACACTCTCTTTCTCCCTATGAGACTTGTGGCTCCTCGATGTGTGGTGTTTCAAAGTCCTCCCTTTTAGCAGTGTTTCAAGGACATGTTTCTTTACAAGATGGGACAATTTAGAAGCCTGCCGGGATTTTATCAATTTTCGGCAGATGGTCAAGCGGTGCTGCATCTCTCGACGTTCGGTCTTCGGCGGCAGTATTAGACACAAAGTCCAAATCTGATTTTTCTCTCGGCTTTGGGGGCCTGTCGTGAGGTGAACGTGATTGTGAATGCCGAGAGGACAGGGAACCAGTGGACCTTCCCCTCAACATCATGTGTGGCTGTGTAGACAGTGTTTTCGTCGACTTTTGTCCTTGGGTGGGATGATTTGTCTGTGCTGATGCCGCTGTGTGTCGTCCCCGTAACAGTGCCACCGGCCTGTCTGGTGGGGCCAGGGGCTTGCACGTGGGAATCCGAAGGTTCCCCTTTGCCTTAGTCATCCGAAAAGACGCTGATGCTGCCGACTCTAGAAGCACCCACCACGTCTTTGGCAGCCTCAGCCTGCATGGCGCGGTGGGCACAGTGTTTTGTTTTTCGGTCCCTTAGAGTATTGGGCTTAAAAAGCTTGCAAGCATTAAAGTGGCCCTCGTTGTTATCCCTCGGAAGACCGAGGTTGCACACACATTTTTTGTTACAACTGGGACAAAATTTAAAAGGTGTATTTTTCCATGTCTAATTGGAAGGGCAGCTTGGCGATTATAAAGGAGAGAAGGGGAAATATGCATTCTCTTAGTTGCCTAAGATATGTCCACCCCCCACTCTCCCTACTGTAGGGGCCGAGGCCCAAACGGCCTTCCGAGGCCATGTGGAGTGTCGTCGAGGCAAGTTCTGCGTCCAAAGTTTTACCTTGAAACCATTCTCGAAGATGTTGTCGAAAAACAGCTTTAAAAAAGGACAGAAAGAGTAACTAGCTCTAATTTCTTTGTTAATAAATGGCATTAGGTGGAAAGGAACTCTGCGTTTAGCGTCTGAAAATGATGGCGGAAAAAAACAATCTGAGGGACCTCGACATGTGAAGACCATCAGTACAGTGGATGTCACACTAGGGATAGTATTACTTTCATACTGGCACGCCCTGTCGACGTCCCTTTTCGAGTTTCGAAAACAACAACTGTAATACTATGCAGCTTCCACTAGTTGTGGGCCTATCCATAGCATGTGATCTAAGCAGATTCCAGAAGCCTCAGAAATATAGATATGGTTTTTGATTTAAATTACTTACCTGTGATTATTATATGTAACGTTTATTCCTAAAGGCCTAATAAATAATTGTATTTTCTTATCCTTACTGACTTGAATTATTGGTGTTCTGTGTGGACTCATTGTAGCCACTCTTACACTTTTCCTGGGAATAAGCCTTGACTGCTCGTTCACCTACCTTGATTGGGTTTTGGCTAACCTCTCAGTGTCTTCCCTGTTTGCCATAAATAGGGTGTCCTCCTAAAATCCTCCCTCCAGGGGCTGATTTTAGAAATATATGTTAACATTTGTCATTCAAGCGTCCTATTGGCCAAAAATAAATTTTTCTTTAATGACTTACCTTTGATTCGTGAAACGATGGTTAAGATTCAGTGTAACTTCAGCACATTGGGACAGTTTGTTTAAGACAGTAGAATTATCTCTCATCAGAGACTTTACAAAAAAGGGAAGTTGGGATCAAATTTGTACTTAGATTATGTTAGAATTATTGCAAAGTTTAGAGATGCCTTGTCTGGACTTCTACAGGATCCCGAAATACATACTGTAGCCAGAAGCCACATATGAACTACTGAATTGTGGATGATACATTTCCACTTTATACAATGTCTGTTTTGTCCCAAGTCAAAATACAATGATGAGAGCACTGAGAAGAGGGGAAAAGGATCTGGATGAACCACTGGAGGATACAGAGTGGACTTGAGCATGCATTCATACCAAATAAGTGTCTGGATCTTTGAGGTTCAAACCTATTGCCTTTAACTGCTTGTAGCAAGCAAACATGTAACATGCCAGATTGAATTTGTGTGACTGAAACAGATCTAATGCATGTCCCAAATGTGGTTTTCATCCTGCATCCTTTCAGCACATGTTGTGGGACTGCAAATAGGTGCAGACATTTTGAGTGGAGGTGTATCACATTTTTTCTGGATGGCCATCGACACCTTCCAAAAAACTGTCACTACGTTTAGTAGCTATGAAGAAGCATGGAAAATTAACTGCCATGTTTGTTTGCCTTGGCTTGGTTCTGGTGAAAAAGGCAAATAGTCCTGCAATGAAGTCTGCCAATGAATTGAAGATTATGTAGACATGAGTAAATGGGCGGAGGTGGAACAAGACCTGCGTATCATGATTTCTATTCACCCATGTCAGAAACGTCTATTTACAGTGACCCTTTTGACGATAAGTGCAAATAGGTATAACCCATGTGTTTTACTTGGAAAACACACACTAAGAGGATGTCACCTTAAAGATGGTATACATTAAAGAGTGAAAACACAGCAGGTAAAGTAACCATAGTGGTGGCACCTAGAAGGTGCAATAACCTAGAGAATATTACCTGAAAAGTGATGTAGCTTACAGGGTAATAACCTTGTCAAAAAGCCAATACGTTTACCTGGAAGATGGAATAACCCAAAGGCTATTACCTGGATTCATTCTTTGGTTGAAGAGGGAATTGCAGTGGGTTCTTGAAGCTTTTATTCATAAATGTATACTCAAGCGAGACTTCAGCAGTTGCCACATTATCTATCTGTGTGTGAGAAGAGTGGAGTTGAGTGAAAACAAGGTTGAGATCATATCAAAAAGAGTGAAGAAAAGAAAGGGCGTGGAGGCATATAGGGAGAAGAGAAAGGGGGCCAAGAGTTAGAGCTGAAGACAGAGGCATAACAAAGCATTGAAGGCAAAGGCGTTGCTGGGGGAGGGCGGCCGAGGAGGCTATAGCCCCAGGTCTTTTGGTTGAAGCCCTGGATAGAAGCTCAGGGGCTAAAACCAAAAGGCTAGCTAGCCCCGAGTCCCAACAATCGCTACATTAGTTTACCCCCGGATCTTCTGCAGACATAGCAACACTCCTGATTGAAGGGTCTGGAGGAGAGGTAGAGTGTTAGCCAAATTGATGGAGAGAGAATAATAAAAGGAGATCAAGATTAGTAGACAATTAACAGTGTACACAGGTTCCATCTAGAGAGAGGCAAAATATTGATTTAATAGGAGCTTCATTCCTACTACATAACATATATGCCTCAAGCACATAAAGGACTGAATATCTACATCAACTTTTCAACGGGATCTCTCTAATGGGGCTAATACCACTGAATGGATCTGAAGATTTAAGTACCCTCCCGCCCGTATGTGTGATCTCACATGAGATCTATCAGTTGGGGTAAGCAGTCTCTGGGATCTCTCCACATCAAATTCATGAATCCAACAGAGTTCGAGGACTACTAAGCTACCTTTAATTATGGAGGAGTTTTTACTGGTAAATCTGCAGAATATGGAGCAGGGAACACACACGAGCCAGGGAGCTGTAAATGTCCTTTCTGGCAAAGACATGCCAAACACCAAAAACACAATCACCTCAGTCATCACAATCTTTACAATATTGTGATCTGTCCATCTCTGAGAGAAAACCCAACTGTGCCTACAAACAAAATAAATGAAGACCCTCTGTTCAGGTACCACAAAAACCTTTGCTACTTCAAACCAGTTTGTCCATCTGAGCCAGATTAGGATTCCCAGCACCTTCACCCAGTGGCACTAACAAACTGCCAATGTGTGGTGGGGCTGTCTCGGTAGGGCATAGCTCCCCATACCACGTCTGCAATTCATAACCATCAACCATTTCTATAGATGGCAAGCTGAATAAAGCCCCTGCGACACTGGCATGCCTGGAGTTGACAACTGGTCCACTGAAGTTAGTGGGTCATATACCACCCACTCAAATTGGTCAGCCATAACTGAAACATACAATGAATGTCAAGTACTTTCCAATTCACTGCAGCATTTTGGGAAATTTGGATTTAAAAAAAACAGAAGCACTGCAGTTTTGTTTTTTTAAAGGAGGAAATAACTTCACCAGGTTTCAAGGCCCAGGGGTCATGTTACAGACGCAGATGCAAACAGGAAGTTTGTACGAATATTAAAGGCTGAACCCATATCAGAAATGTGCGCCATATACTTGATTAAATAAGAAATTGCAGTCTTCAAAACAGCTGCACTATCAGCTATGTGGGTGAGCAAGCCCAGCACAGCCTAGTGCAATGATAGCTTTGCTTGACGCTCCATTATGGTATGCAACAGCCATGCTTATCTTTGTGGATGTGCTCTGAAAATTCCAATAAGGGTGGGCACACTGTGGGACTGCGCCCTCCATTGAGCAAGCCCTGTTGTCACCACCCCCCACACAAAGGTTGGAATACAAGCTTGTGCTGACACAATTAATTTGCTGCCCCCTTGATCCACATGGGAACATCAATCTAACTGCCCTCTCCGCCCCTATCCTGTTCAGCAGCAATGGTAAGCTTAAGTGAATAAAGAGGCACACGGTGGAATTTCCACTATTGTGGGTGGGATATGCAGTCATAAATAAGACAGTCCTTTTATGAGTGTCCGTGAGCAAAGTTAATTTCTGCATTTTCAACTGTACAGGAAAGCCAATGCAAGCAGCAGCAGCCCCATTTGTAATGCTGTAAATATGTGGCAAGTGGTGAACGGGCACTTATGCTTGTTGCTCTGGCAGTACACATTTTGTAATCCATTGCTTCCTCAAATACTTCTGGAAAGGACACATGATTTTAGTAATATCGTTGCCACGCCAGCCAGAAAAGTGTTACTTCACTAAAATATTCTTTCTGAACTGAAGTTGGTTATAAAAAACTGGATAACAGAAATTAAAATCCCCACTTAATTAATTAATGGGAGACTTAATAAAATGTCTAGTGGGTGAAACATTCAATTAGAAACCAACAAGGTCAATTTGGAGTTATAGAGGGATGTAAGGTGCAGCTGTCCAGTAGCTGATGACGCACATCCAGTTGTCAGACAGGGCAAGCAATGGCCCTGAGTTGCAGATGAAGTAAGGCTGATGGATTTCCATGCGTCTTGGATGAGTGTTCCTTGAATGTAGATAGGACAAGCAGCAAGGCATCTAACAGTTCCTTCTGGTCTATGATAAGGCTGGAAACCGGATATGCTAGCGGTGCTTTGTGCTGATAAGGAACAAGTTACTTACCTGAAACACCCGTTCTCCAGCATCGGTTTTACAGGGATTCACATGCTCATGAATTTTAAACTGTCAGGCTGGGAATCCTCAGTAATATTAAAGCTACTTTCCCTTTAAAAGCTAAACACTGTGTGTCGCTTCTATAGCCTATTGCTGTCACTTTGGGTCATACTGCCCCAGCCAATGACATTCATTCTCCTAAGCGCCACCGTGGTGGCATCTTCAGATTTAGTTGTGCATGTGAAGTGGAAGTAGGAATCAAGAAGAGCAAGAGAGGGGAAGGAGGGAGGGTTCACATGCTTGACCCATAATGGCGAACAGTCGTTACAGATAAGAAACATATTCCTTCTCCAGCATGGGGTCTTCACATGCTCATGAATAAGATTACACAGCAATACACATACACAACCACGGAAGGTGGCAAGGCTCAAAAGATGCAATAAGACGTATCCCTAGAACACACTTACCTCAAACAAACAGGTTGCGAAGCACTGCCTGGCCATCCCGGGACTCTCTGGAATGCCTGTTGATGCGGTAGAATCTTGTCAAGGTGTGGGTAGACCTCCACGTTGCAGCCCTGCAGATGTCAAGCAGGGGAACACCAGAGAGAAAAACTGCAGTTGTTGCAATAAGCTCTGGTGAAATTAGCTCTCGGCCGGGTGGCAACGGGCTGTTGGCCAGACGATGGCAGTGCATGACATAGCCAGAGAGCCACTTAGAGATGGAAGCCTTAGACAGGGACTTCCCATGTCCCACAGGTCCAAAATTGACATCTTTTGAAATTCCTTTGTGTGTGCAACATAGAAATACAGGGCTCACGCAACGTCCAGAGAACGGAATTCCCTCTCAGCAGGCAAAGAAGGATTTGCAGATAAAACTGGCATAACAAAAGGTTTGTTGAGATGGTCCGACTGAACCTTCGGCATGAAGGAAGGATGAGATTGTTGAACTACTTAAGCGGTGTGGAAGGACAAACACAGATGCTTACAAGAGAGCCTGTATTCCTCTGACGTGCCTGGCCAAGGTGATCGGCACCAGGAAGGCGGTTTTACATGACTGAAAGTTCAAAGTGGCTCGATGCAATGGGTCAAGCAGAGGCCCATCACGCCGGCGCAGGACCCTTCACCAGAGGGAATGTTCTGAAGAGGCCCTTGAAAATCCTTATTGAGACCGTGTGACCACAAGGAGAACATGCCTGTGGTCCGTGTGTAACAGGATATGGCGACCAGGTGGACCTTGATGGAGGCATAGGCGAGGCCAGCCTTCGCCAGCTAGAGCAGGTACGGAAGAAGCTGCAGAGAAGTCACGCGCAGCAGTGAAACCTTCTGTGGCCAGCACACACTATAAAGCGCTTTCACTTGTGCTTGTAGCAAGCCAGTGTAGAGTGGTTTAGGTAGGGTCTTCTTGCATTACAAAGGCAGCGAAGAGTGTCCAAATTTGAAGGATGCAGGAGCAAGGCTATGAGGCTCAGACACTGGGTCATAGTGCAGTATTGACCCTCCTTCTCTGGAGGTCGGGAAGTGTCAGCAGCTTGATTGCCAGAGCTACCGACAAATGGAGAAGGTCCGAGTACCAGATCTGCTTGGGCCACACCGGTGCAATGAGGATCATCTTGCAGTGGCAACATCTGGGTGTGCAGATCATTCATAGCAACAGTGGAATTGGAGGGAAAGCATGCAGGAAGAGGCCCTCCTGGGGAATGAGAAGGCATCCCCCAGACTCTTCGGCTGAGGATATCTGCTGGCAAACTTCTGACACTTCGCATTGGCAGCCGTCGGGAAGAGGTCGATCTGAGGGAGACCCCATTCACTCAAGAGATGCAACAAGTGTGCTTGTTGAAGTTCCCATTTGTAGCAGAACTGCAGCTCCCTGCTGAGAGAGTCTGTGATGGTGTTTTGGATGGTGGGCCGGTGAAATGGGAGAAACATGTTGAAGAATGGCCCAGTGCCACAGAGATTGCGATTCCAGGGAGATCACTGAGGACCGATACCGCCCTGTTTCATGAAGTAAAACATGGTGGTGGTGTTGTCCGTGACGATTCGCACCACCTTTCCCTGGAGTTGAGACTGAGAAGAATTGAGGGCCCAAAGGACTACTCGTAGTTCCAGGACGGTGATGTGCCACTCCTTTTCCTATGGGAGCGAGAGGTCTCTGGCATAAGAATGTCCTTTTTAATGTAATGTAATGTAAAACAAATGTGCAGAGTGCACCTACACCAGCTAGTGCATCATTGCGCTGAGAGGTACAGGAACTAGACCGAAGCAGGAAATTAAACTGAGAAAATATGAGTTTTCAAGGCTAGACGAAACAAATGGTGGTCCTCCAAAGCATGCAGGAACAACGGTGTGCCGTTCCAGAGAACGATCCCACCACCCCCACATGCGCCAGCTTGAAACTGGGGCCCGAAATCCTCAGAGATGAGGCAGAGCGCAGATGCCAAGCAGGAATATATGGTCAAAATTTAAATTGCACAAATTCTGGCACTTTACTGTAAAATGCCTGGTGAACCGCACAAAGGGCCTTGAAATTAATGTACTTGGCAACTGGGAGCCAATGCAATTTGATCAGAATAGGCGTAGTCAGACAAAACCGGGGAGCCCCCAATGCTAACGGGATGCCGAATTTTGCAACTCTTGCAACCGCTGAAGAAGATAAGCCGGCTGGGCCAGGTAAAGCACATTGCAGTGATCTAGGGAACCGGACGTGAGGGAGGATACAACCAATGAGGATAAAACCAATGACCGCAGATGAAAAGGAAGGTAGAAACAAACTTTCCGCAATATGTAGAGTTTAAAATTAACCAACTGGAAGACTGCACTGATCTGGTTCTGCATAAAGTGAGTTGGACAGCTTGACCCGAAGTTCATGACCATCAGAGACGGCGTGGACAGAGGGCCATGGTCAGATGGCCAAAAAGCAGAAGACCAGCCAGAAGACGCCGAAGAGGAGCAGACTAGCAATAACTCTGTTTTATCACTGTTAAGGTTTCTACACATCCACAGATGGATAGCAAGAAGGCAGGAGCAGTAGCGTTCAGCCGAGACAGGATGAGATAGATCAAGCTTCACCAGGATCTGCGTGTCGTCAGCATAAGAGAAGCACCAAAAACCCAAAAGAGTGAATCAGGTTTGCAAGAGGCTGAATATAAAGATTGAAGACAAGGGGGCTCGGGGTGAGCAGAACCCTGAGGGACACCACAACTGAGGGGTTTTGCGACAGAGATAAAAGGAGGAAGAGAAAGAGACTGGGTGTCGGGAACACATATGTAGCAGGCATGAGCTGGAATTGTCCTGCGGCCTTGAACCATGACATTCAACTGTGTGGCCTAAGGAAGGACCTAAAAGACTTAAATGCCTCCATGTCAGGAAGCGTCTTTGTTTTATTTGCAGGCAAAAGGCTCAGTGTGCATTACAGAGGTCCAAGAACAGAAAACTACACTACCCAGAAGGCCAGTGTGGACACAAGCCTTCTGGTACTGCCAGGACTACACCCAAAGCTCCGCACATCTGCACGACACACTCGACAATCTCTGCATGTGCTGATGTTTGCGAGAGAGAGCAGACGTCCGGGCCAGGCGCTCCTGCAGGCTACCAATCGCGGGGCTGTTCCCCGCCGGCGCACACTGCAGGCCCCGCGCCACCTGACAGATAAGTGCATTTAAACACGTTAATAGCAATACAAGTGTTGTGAGAACGGTACTAAGGACCAGTAGAAACTTCTGCATTGCAAACCGCAAAAGAGCGAGTTTGCATGTAAGTGTTTAGCGGAGCTCCACGCATGACAAGATACCGCTTCCACAGTGCACGCTCACAGATTTCTTTGGTTTATTGTAGCGCAGTCTCCGCATCGCCACAGAAGTAGAAATCTGGCACCACAGCTCGTGACTAAAGCCACCCAGCAGCACAACACGAAAGCTAAGTGCTTACAATCTATGTTTTAAGTTGTGTGCAGTTTTGTGATTTAACACAATCAGCATGTGCATGCAAATAGGGAAGTGTTCATGTTAATGCAAATGCAATATACCCAAAGCAATAGCACTAGGGCATGAAGGCCAGTTGAGGCAAGTAGCATAGTGGGTGTGCATGTATGCAGAGTGAACGGGCGGAGTATCTACAGACCCAGAAACCCCCGGCAGGGGCAACAGAGAGCACCTTTCCCAAAAAACCCGAACCTATCCAATACCTCTACCTAACCCTCAATCCGTTTTTCCTAATTACCCCTAACCTATCCAATCCAGTGGACCCTCACCCTCTTTCCCCGGCAGGTCGCGGAGGACTGTGGTTGCCACAACTCCCAGGAACCAAGACATAACAGGGAGGCAGGTGTTCGTTTTACCTCCATGCAAGATTAAGGAACCCGACACTGGGTGCGACCAGTAAGAAATGAAGCAAACCAGACCCAGACCCGGCCAGAGAAAATGGCAGCAGACAATCGCTCCAGCAGAATAACATGGTTGACCATATCGAACATGGCAGAGAGATCTAGCAGGATCAGGGCGGCGGTGCCACCGTGATCCACAATCAGAGCCAGGTCATCGGTCACTGCAACCCGGACCGATCAAGTGCCGCGGCCAGGCCAGAATCCGGAATGGAAAGGGTGAATACATCCAGAATCCTCATGAAAAGAGCAGAGAAGAGGTGTAACTAGAGCCTCGAATGTTTCACGGGGAACTTGAGGAGAGAAATGGGATGGAAATTAGAAAGAGTAGAGGAGTCAAGATTAGGTTTTTTAAGAAGAGGAAGACTAAGAGCGTGCTTGAGAGACTTGGAATGTGAGCTGATGCAAAAGAGGCACTAAGCGCAGCCGTGAGAAGGTGTGCGACAGAGGAACAGATGTCCCTAAGAGTGCTGAGCGGGATGGGATCGGCTGGGGAGGTTGATTTGAGAGCAAGCACAGCCGAGATAACAGCAGATTCTATAGCCTGGTCAAGTGGCACAGCGAGTAGAGCGCTCGCTTTGACATCAGTGCAGAGCCTGCGGACGCAGGTTCGAATCCCGGCAGCGCCAATCTCAGCATTTCATCCTTCCGAGGTCGATAAATGAGCACCACACACCGGGGGTAATAATAAGCAGCGCTCAAATACCTGAGGGTTCGTAGCGCTATATAAATGCCAAATTATTATTATTTTTATTATTATTATAAAAACCGGAAAAGAGGACCAGCCAGGAGAAGATCGGCTCAGGCCAGCAGGGCCCACCGAAGGTGGAATGGGGGCGGCAGAGGCACAGATTTGTTTGCAAATAATGACAATATTGTCATTGAAATAGGTGGACAGTGAATCACAAAGCCTTTGAGAAGGGGCAGAGGTCAGCGAGATAGAATGGACTACCTTAAACAGCTCCGTAGAGGAGTTGGCAGCGGCTGCCATTCGGGTGGCAAAAAACACACACTTAGCTTGCGTGATGGCTGTCTGGTAGGAAGCAGTAGCCTGATGAAGGGCGAGGCGAGACAGGGCGCAATAAGACATGCACCACTTAGGTGCGGCTTGCCTGTGAGCCAGGCGTAGCGTAGCTTAGCCAGATCAGCTGAAAACCAAGGCTGCGAAGGGAGAGCACAGGGTCTGCAGACTTTTAAGAGGCGCCACGGTGTCCGCAACGACGGACAGTGTATAGGTGAGGACATTGCTGGGCTGCTGCTGAGTAATAGCCAGGGTGATGTCGGAAAATGTAACCTTACCCCAATGCCTTTTAGGAGGATGGGCTATTACCGGGGGATACCGACTGGAGTAGGAATTCACCAAGAAAGGAATAACAGTATGGTCAGACCACAAAACGTATATCACAAAAGGGAAAAATACTCAACGACATCCAGGGGACAAATGAGTATAACAATTAACACAAGAAGGGGGAGTCCCCTAAATTAACCACTTCAGTTTATGATTCTGTACGGCCTAGCCTTTATTCAGGCCTGGCCATTGTTTTTAATCATGAACAAATCTACTGAGAGGCACACAAATGAATATAAATAGTGAATTATTTATTTTGTAGGCCCATGGGTCCTACAATGTAACACACAAAAAATAATTTGTTATATTTATATATACACGTTATCTGTTTTAAATCATACAGATAAAACAAGCACTCATTTTTATATAGTGAATATCAACAAAAAAAATCACCACTCAGAACCTATAATCCAAACCGAACATTGCATATTGAAAAATTGAAAATGCAGTCAATAACATTTATGCATTTTTGTTAACAGGGTACAGAAAAAAAATCTTGTTTGTTGTTGATAGGTTGAAAGTGGAGTTTTCCACACACGGGAAAGGCTGTAGATATGAGTCAATCAAATTCATAAATGTATGGTGCTAATCCAGTAGTACTGACCCTATGTAACTACTGCTAAACAGAATCCATATGTGCCAATACCTTGTGGCTATTACATAAAAAAACAGACACACATCCCAGGTCTACATCCCAAATACATTCACAACAAAGAACTGTATTTAGTGCCACAGTTGTACAGGCAAGACATTTCGCAGAAGTTGGATTTCTCTGCCTTCTTCAGGACCCCAAGGGAAGTTGGAGCTCTATGGATGTGATATAAGAACAAGTTACTTTCTTACCTGGTAACGTTCTTTCGATGGGATGGTCCGACAACGTATTCCATATCTATGACAGGTAATGTCCACAGCTGTGCTGCTTCGGAAAATCTTTGGCGTCTGCGTCCTGCGTCGATGACGTTGATGCGCCGTCCCCGAGGATCTCGGCCGACGTCACCCGATGTGATAAGTAGGATGCACAACGCCCATAGCCTCATTTATAGTTTTTTTCCCAGAACGTGTGCCACCAGTTTTCTGCCAGTCAGACACACAAGGCCTTGCAGAACGCAAGCTGCAATCGCAAAAGAAATTCTGCAGTGGGGAGCGATATGGAATACGTCGTCGGACCATCCCATCGAAAGAAAGTTACCAGGTAAGAAAGTAACTTGTTCTTCGAGGGGATTGGGTCCTCCGACTTATTCCATATCTATGACAGACTCCCAAAGCAGTACCAAGCAAGGAGGTGGGAAAGAATTCAGAATACAAATTATGCATGCCCAATCAAATTGCGGAATAGAGAACTGCCTTGCCAAAGGCCAGATCTTGCCCTCTGATGGAATCGAGGAAGTAGGGACATACAAAAGTATGTACTGAAGCCCAGGTGGCTGCATCACAGATGTGACGAATAGGAACTCCCCTCTGCAGAGCAGTAGACGTAGCCACTCCCCTGGTAGAATGGGCCCGCAAGCCAGCCGGAGGATCCTTACCCGCCAAGCGGTAACACTCGGAGAGAGCTAAAATAATCCAACGAGACAAAGTCTGTTTCGTCACAGCTTGTCCCAAACGCTTTCCAGCATAACCAATGAAAAGTTGATCGTCCACTCTGACCTGGGACATGCACGAAATATAAAAGCTCAACGCTCTCCTAGGATCAAGCCTATGGAGCCTCTCCTCTACCTTACTAGGATGTGGAGGAGGATAGAATGCCGGAAGAACAACCTTCTGGCTCAAATGAAATTCCGAAACCTTCGGAAGAAAAGAAGGACGAACTCTAAGGACAACCCTGTCCTTATGAAACACAGTGAAGGGTGGCTTAACTGAAAGTGCCTGTAACTCACTCACTCTGCGAGCGGAAGTAACCGCAACCAAAAACACAGTTTTCAGAGTTAACAGCCTCAAAGGGCAAGAATGTAAAGGCTCAAACGGAGCACCCATAAGAAACTTAAGAACAAGGTTCAAATCCCAACCTGGCACCAGAAAAGGTGACGGAGGGAACACATTAGTGAGCCCTTTCAAAAACTGCAAAATTAAAGGAATTTTAAAATAGGAACACTCTTCAGACAAGCGCTTAAATATGGACAGCGCCAGGTAACCTTTAATGATCCCCACTTGCAAGCCCCTGTGGGCCAAAGAAAGCAAAAAAGACAAAACCATGGGAATGTCACATTCAAAAGGATCCACATTCTGAACTCTGCACCAGTCGCAGAACTTTCTCCAACGGCAATGGTACAGAGACTTTGTTGCTGGCTGCCTGGCCGAGAGCAACACCTCCATCACGTCTTCAGGGAGGTCCCAATCCTTATATCTCAACCTTTCGGAAGCCAAGCGTGAAGATTGAGGGATCTAACTTCTGGATGGAGAACCTGACCCCCCTCCCGTGAGAGCAGATCGTCTCGGTAGGGAAGACGACGTGGAGGGCAGATGGACAAGTCTAGAAGGTCCGGGTACCACGTCCTCCAGGCACACGCTGGAGCAATGAGGATCATCCGGGAACCGAACCTCCGCAGCACTTGCGGGATGACGGGGACTGGAGGAAACGCGTACAGCAGTGGGAATGACCACTCCACCACGAAAGCGTCTTCTAAGGCTCCTTTTGGAGGAAATTCCCGCGAGCAAAACCTTTCGCACTTCCAGTTGACACTGGAGGCGAAGAGATCCACTTGAGGGGTCCCCCAAACGGCGAAGATCTCCAGGAGAATCTCCTGAGCCAGCTCCCAATCGTGATAGATCGAGCTCTGCCTGCTCAGAGCGTCCGCCGTCTCGTTGTCGTCTCCGGCCAGATGAACAGCCGAGATCGAAACTTCCGGCTGGATGGCCCAGAATTCGAGCTGCATCGCCTCCCTGCACAGCGGAAGTGACCCAGGCCCCCCCCTTTTTGTTGAGGTAGTGCATGGCCACCGTATTGTCCGTTAAAATCAGGATACTCTTTCCACGCACAGTCGGCAGAAAAGCCTTCAGGGCTAGCCTGACGGCCCTCAGCTCCAACAGATTGATATGGAGTCTGGACTCCGACGGAGACCAACGACCGCTGACTGTCAACTCGTTGGCATGAGCTCCCCATCCCATGAGGGATGCGTCCGTCACGATCGTCACCTCCGGCCAGGGCAGCCAAAATGGGGCCCCCTTCAGTGCAAGTCGCCAACCGCGAACCTCAGGTACTTCTTGTGCTTGGGATGGATCGGCACATGAAGTAAGCATCCTTGAGGTCGAGAGACACCAACCAGTCCTGAAGTTGAAGGGCCTGGAGGACTTGAGAAAGAGTCACCATCTTGAACTTGTCCTTCCTGAGGAGTTTGTTCAAACCGCGCAAGTCCATGATGGGTCTCAATCCCCCGTCTTTCTTTGATATAAAAAAATAAGGGGAATACCATCCCTTGTTCCTCTCCGCTACAGGCATCAGTTCTATGGCGAATTTCTCCAGCAGGGCTTGAATTTCCTGCGCAAGGAGCGGATCCGGACTCTTCGAAGAGAGGCTCCCTGGTGGATTGTCGTGAGGCCTCTGCCGAAAAGGAAGACAGTAGCCGTGGGTTATGATCTCCAGAACCCACACATCCGAAGTAATGGCTTGCCACTCTACAAGATGCTGCACCAGACTTCCCCCAACCGGCGAACCATGGGACCTGGCCTCATGACTGAGTGGTAGTGGCTGCGGCGTTGCCCAAGGGCAAAGAGACAACTGCCCGAGCAGCCTTGGCACCTCGAGTACCTTTATTTCCACCTCTGGCACTTCTACGATTGCCTCTTTGACTGCTAGCTCCCCTCGCTTTACTGAAGGACGAGTAATAGCGAAAGGAACCTCCCCTCCATTGCTGTCCCCCAGGACGAAAAGGCGGAGGTTGGCGAACTGCAGCGCCCAACGACTTTGCTGCAGCTTTGGAGGTCTGCAACCTCTCAAGGCTCTCGTCAGCCTTGCTGCCAAAAAGGTGTTCACCGTCAAAGGGCATGTTGAGGAGCCGGGACTGCACATCAGGAGCGAACCCAGACTTCCGCAACCACGCAAACCTCCGCATTACGGTGCTCGCCGCCATGGACCAGCTGACACAATCCGCCAAGTCCAAACCCGACTGAACGGCCTCACACATGGCATCCTTGCCATCCTGAACGATATCAAGGAAACCATCCCGTTCGTCCCCTTCGGGAATATGTTCAGCCGCTAATGCAACACAGTTCCACAGAGTGTGTGTGAAACGAGACAAGGCACATATGGAGTTGGCCGCCTGAAGCGCCATACCCCCCGAAGAAAACACTTTCTTCGCCCAGCCGTCAAAACGTTTGTCGTCCCTATCCAGAGGGATGGTAGGATACAACGCTTGCTTTGCCAGGGCCGTAGCCGCCTGCACCACCAAACTCTCCGGAGTGGGGTGCCTAGACAAGTAACAGGGGTCGCTACTGGCTGGAAGGTATTTTCACGACAAAAACTTGCCCACTGCCAGAGACTCTCCGGAGCAGTCCAAGCCGCCGCCACCCTTCTCTGCAGAGCCATATGAAAAGGCAAAACCGGGTCAGTGGGGGGACCGAGATCAAGGATGTCCGTGAGATCATCCTGAACAAACTCCCCTGGAGGAGCTGACCAACCCAAGTACTCGGTGACCCGAGACATAAGGCGCCGATATGAAGAATCGGCATGAGTGCCAGGCTCCGGCCTACTAAACTCCACCTCCGCAGAGGTATCCAGTCCACTGGCATCATGCAGCGACTGCCGCAGGTCATCAAACTGGCTATGGCCCGAGATAAGTTCATCTGGAACCGTAACCGGAACCAAGCCGCCATCAGAGCCATCATCACCCTCTGAAATGTACTCCAGGCGGGGAGAGGAAGACCTCTAGGGACCAAAGCAGTGCCTGACCTTAGCCGGTGCCTTTCTAGGAGCAAACCCCGTGCCACGGGGCCCCTCCGACACCACCGCCTCGAAAGGCGTTGAGGGCGCCGAACGAGTCGGCGCCGGCGTCGACAGAAAAGGCGTCGAACTCGAGCTAATCAGTGTCGACGTCAGCTGCAGCGCCGCCAGCATCGGCGGCGTCGACACAGGCCTCGAAGCCGGAGCTCCGAGCGTGTCTCTCGACGACCTAGGCGCAGACGGCGTCGATGACCCCCTCGGAGGCGGAGCCTCTAGAGAAATCGTCGATGATCTCGGCGCCAGAGGTGTCGATGTCTTCTTCGAAGATGGCACAGGATCACTCGGTCTCGAGCGCGTCGAGGACCGGGACCTGGAACGGGCATGGCGAGAAAGGCTACCCTTGTCCGAGCGAGACCTCTCCCGCGAGCCGTGCCGACCACCCAAGCCCGAAGGCGTACAAGCGGTGTCTCTCGACCGGTGCCGACCGACCCCACTCGGAGGCGCGGACGGACCGGTGCCCTGCGATTCACGAATCGCTAGCATCTGCTTCCCAAAGGAAGCCCATTCCTCCGGTGTCGCTTGCATGGAGGGATAATCGACCCGCCAACGGGCGGAGTCCTCGGAAGAGGACGGGGAAGGTAACTTTGCCGGCGCTTCCGGGAATGCATCGAAGAGGCGGAGGAGTGGCGAGACCGACTCCTGGAAGGAGACCCACTGGACTTCCGACGATGACGCAAAGAGTCGCCCCTCGAGTCATCCGTCGAAAGCCCCGCAGACCTCGACTTCCGGGGCTTAGACACCCGGCCTACCGACAGCTTCTTCTTGCGTTCCCGCAAGGCCTTTGCCGTGAGCGACTAGCATTCGACACAGTCGTCCGTATCGTGGGCCTCCCCGAGGCACCAGAGGCAGGCATCGTGCGAGTCCGTGACCCACATCTTGGACCCACAGTCCCCGCATTTCTTGAAGCCCGGACGTGGGGTTGAAGTCGAAGAAGACATCGCCACAAACCGAACAGGTTCAACCAACCGAGAATTGAAAACAGCAAACTCCAACGAGTCGAGGCGTACCGAGATTCACAAAGCGAACACGTTCGCGGAAAAAACGGAACTGAGGCTATGGGCGTCGTGCGTCCTACTTATCACATCGGGTGACGTCCGCTGTCGGAGGAGGTCCTCGGGGACGGCACATCGACGTCATCGACGCAGACGCCAAAGATTTTCCGAAGCAGCACAGCTGTGGACATTACCTGTCATAGATATGGAATACGTCGGAGGACCCAATCCCCTCGAATGAATATTACTACAACAGTGAAGTTAAAACATTAATAAAAACTGAATTAAAAATGGAGAAGATAAAAGGGTGGGGGATGCGAGGAAACAAAAAAATAAATCAAATCTATCACCCGCCTAGTATGCCATCACCCGAATTGAAGAAACCTCTGATTTGAAAAGGACTATTGTTAATTTTAAGGAAACCAAACCAGAAAAAAAAGGGAAAAAAGAACCAAACAAGTTTTGTGTGGAGAAAAGGGAGTTCCCAATGCACACATACAGCAGCCAGGGGATCAGATCCATTGAGTTCCGATACAAAATCAGTGAATTGTTTATGGGATGTAGTATTGGTAAAACGGACCCTAGATTTACTATCTAAAAAGGGGTCTATAATTTGATTACAATCACTGCATACAATCAAATTGTGGGGATTTGCCTGAAGCATGTGGTTTCTAAGAAGCCTCCAAAAAATAGGGTCATGGGAAGTTGGGCCATAAACATTAAGTATGGAATATTCTTTAGAATTAATTGATAATTTGAGCAAAGCCCATCTTCCCATGTCATCAGACTCATTTGAGAGTACATTACATTTGAGAGATTTATTAACTAAAACTAAAGTAATTATCCCATTTCTTTTTCCATCTGAAGCACTAGAGAATACCTGACCAACACAATGTTTCTTAAGTTTGGCAGCTTCTTCATTAGAAAGATGTAATTCTTGAATGCAGGCAATTGAAGGTTTTAATCTGTTCAAATGAGAATACTTTTTGTCTTTTGATTGGATTATGTAATCCTTTAATGTTCCAAGAGATGTTAAAATGCATGAATATGGGGTAATAATTTTATAAAACATATGATATAAATGGAAGAAGGTAATAAAAGAATTGCAAACATTTTGGTACCAATTGAGTGAAATGATACAGCACGTTGGCATAATGTATAGTAATGTATCCAGCATAACAAGTGAGAAAATAAAGGGAGTGACACACAGGGAAGGGGATACAACAAAAGGGTAGAAAAAGAGCTAGGCCCGTCGAAACCCTGCCATGGTGGAGAAAACAGAAAATTGGATAACAAAATCTTCAAGTGACAAAAGGCGATGTTTCCAGGTCGCTCCTTTTCTGAGATTGAATATATCTACGTAGATCCACTGAATTCTGAAATGTTGAGGTCTGTCCATTTAGAGTAACCTTGAGAGTGGCAGGATGTACAATGCCATATCTATCATTTAGTTGCCTAAGAACTGGTTGAAAGGCAAGGAGCTCCTTTCTTCTTGCTGCCGTTGCTTTGGCTACATCTTGTGTTATAAAAAAATGTTTCCTTGCCATGTTAGATTTTTGATTAGCTTGACTTTTTCCATAATAAGAGTGACGTACGTAAAGTCAAGGAGAGCTAGAATCATGGTCCTAGGTGGGTTGTTGGAACTTTGTGAGGGTCTGAGAGGGCCAATTCGGTGTGCACTTTGGATACTGAGTTGTACTGAGGCCGAGAGGTTAAGAACTCGAGGCAAGAACATATAGAGGAAGGCAGTAGGATTGTCCTTTTCAATCCCTTCAGGAAGACCGATCACATGAAGGTTATTTCTTTTATTCCGATTATCAAGATTTTTAGTTTGTTGTTGTAGAGTTAATACTGTGGCTTCCAGTGAGGTGACTTTATTGGAAATATCCTCTGCGTTCCCAAACCGCCTCTCAACTTCATTCATCCTGGCTTGCAAGATAGACCACTTGCTATCTAGTTGCTGTAACTTAGCATTAGTGTCTTCCATGATAGGTTTAAGTGCTCTAATTTCAAATAGTATAGTTTGCATGAATGGGTCAGTTGAATTCTTTATAGGTGGAGGAGACTCGCTTTTTTGCCTTTTAAGCACCGCAGATAATGAGGGTGGCCCGTCTTTGGATTGCACTTTCTTTGTTGCCATAGTGTATTATAGGAAAGTGTTCTTTTTCTCTTCTCTCTTCACTTCCTCCCTCATCTTCTTTTTATAGTTTTCACAACCTTCCACCTCCTCCTTCTGGTTTCGCTTTCTTTCCCTTCCACCTTGACTCCTCCACTCTCCTATTCTTCTCCTTCTTCTTTCCTCTTTTGCTATAGGATTTCCTTTTCCTTATTATCTTTCTTTTCTCTTCTTCCTTTTCTTTTATTACTTCTCTTCTTCTATTTAAAACTCACCACCAGACTACACAATTGCCCCAATAGTGATATAGGTGAAAAGACGTTAGGGCTGTGTATGTTTAAGCAGAGGGGGGATTCAAGATTTACTTTGTGAAGGGAAAAGGGAACAAAAACAGTTTATCACTTTTCTCTTTTCTTTTTTCCTTCTTTCTTTCTTTATTACTTTCTCCTTTCTTTTCTTTTCCCCTCACCTTCTTACTTTCTCCTTTCTTTCCTTTTTCTCCTTTTCTCTTTCATCCCTTTCTTGCTTTCCCTTCTTTCCTCTCCTTCCCTCTTTTCTCTCCTCTTCCTTCCTTCCCTCTCTCCTTTTTTCTCTTCCCTTTCCCCTTCTGCTCTTCTTTTTTTCCCTTTCTTTCTTCTTCTTTAATTAAAAAAGAAAAAGAAAAAGAAGCCAGCAAAATAATAAGTCCTACATTTGCAGGCAAAATCTCAAATCTTTTTCTCTTTTCCTTTTAAATCCTTTCTTTCTTCCTTTCCTTCCCCTCCCCCCTCTCTTTTTTACTGTGTTGTGCAGGAGGAGGGTTTCCGTGTTGAGGAGCGGGGCGCGGCCGTCACCGCCGCCGCACAGCTGACAGGAGGAATCAGCTACGACTCGTACGGGATGACGTGGCTTAAGGGCCCAGTCTCCAGGAAGAAGATCTCGATGAAATGCGTCCACCAGAACCTCCACAAACTCCTTCGACGTCGGGAACCAGAGGCGGAGGGTAAGCGGCAGCCGAGTGGATCACCTTCAAGGTAAGTGTAGGGATTTAGAAGTTTATATTAATTCTTAAATGTTCCACCGGATGTTCCACCGGAGCGGAGCTAAACAGCTAGGCTGCCATCCTGCACGGTGCCAAGCCACGCCCCCCTCTCATTACCTTTCTGAATCCTCCATAAATCTTGAAGAGCCACGGTCCCAAATCTCTCTCTCAAAGCAAGCGAAGGGCCTACCCCCTTACTCAACCTGTGTGCGCTACAGGATCCCACGCTATGTTGACATCCCCCGTTGTTAGGGAGAATTCTCAGAAATGTGCTAATTCAGTCGTACCTTTGAGACCCCCATCGCTTTTGCTACACTTTAGAACTTTACATTTACATTTTTATCCTGGAGAGAGTGAGACCTTTTCCCCACTATCTCATGTTGATTTGAACTCTGTTTCTTTTGGTTTTGGAGTCTGACAAACTCCATAGGCATCATCTTTTTACATTGTGTCACACAGCATCTTCGGTGCAGTGGCACAGGGAAGTAGTTCAGATGTCCCAAAGATGTAAATACCTTCTCTTGGATAAACTACTGTTTCCAAGAGCAGTGAAGTGAAATTGACTTTACTTATATGTGTAACTTTCTAGACCCAGCACACACTATCCTACAATAGGGTGCTGGAGGGATTACTTAGTATCCCCTTTGTCTAGTTTCTCATGTAACATTTTTATGTTACCCTTTATACAATTAATGGCTGGTGGCAGTGGTTTACTTTTTCCTACCTCTGTGTGTTTTACCGTGGGCTGCAATTGCAGCCACAGTAAAGCACCCATGGATGCCCATTTTGTCAAAATTGCCCGGTCTTGGGGGCGCTGTTGAGCGCCGAACAAGATGGCCGCCTGAAAGCTACACTCCGTGGCAGGCAGGTCGCATGATCCTTTTTTTGGCACTTTCCTGCACTGGCACTCGGCCCTGGAGGGCACGACTTGGTCTCTGGGTATCCGGGCACCATCTGACCCGAATCCCGACGAAAAACGGCGCTGGGGACCCCGAGATCTGGACATCTCCGTGCCCTTCCCCCATCAGCGGAGCGGCTTCGCGACAATATCCGGTCCCGTCTGTGGGACGCGCCGGGCCTCTCTGCGCACCGGAGCCTGCCAACCACTTCAGTGAAGACCAATGGGGTGCTCCGGGGTCCCGGCCCCCTCAACCCACTCCTGCCGGGAACCATCGCGTGAGGATGCCCCCTCCGGAGCCTTGACCCTGTGCTTGCCCTGGGACACTCCCCATCGCCGTGCAGGGGTTGCGGCTGCGGTCGCTGTCACTGCACGATCCGGCGCCGCCCCGGAGGGCACCCTCAGCGCCGTTGCAGCCTGGCCCCTCCTGGACGTGGTCATGCTCGCCAGAGGGGTCGACTATTGGAGTCCCCCCTGCCTCAAGGAGACTCGGGAGGCGGGGTGGAGCTGCGGCCCACCCTCAGACAACAGGTGCCGCGCTCCCCCGCCGAGACATACCGCAAGATCCTAGTGACAATAAGGTACGTGGAGGGGGGTGCTGCTTCACTCCCCCCTGCATCGCTCCGCGACCTGAGTATTGGCGGTGCCCGACTCTGGGGCACGTAATAGACACTGGTTCCTCCGCGAGCTTGGCATGCTCAAACTGTGCCCTGGCTTCACTTCGCCCAAGTGTCCCCCTGCTTCGCGGACCTGCCCACATCCGTTCGCTCTACCTGCGGTGCTCTGGGCCACGCTAGCCACCCACATCTCTACTCTGGGGGGACTCCTGGCCAGGGGACTCCTGGCTCCTGATCAAGTTGCAGTGGTCTCGCGGTCACCGTCCCACACATGGCCTGCTGACTGCCTGGTGCCTGCCACAACCTACATTGCTGCTCTTTGAGCTGCAGACTGTCTACCCCATCGGCAGAGTACAGGGCTGGGAGGTGCTCTTCCCCACCCCTCCTACAGGCTCACTTGGACAACCAAATTTGAACCCCTGCTCTCATAGCGGCCATTGGGCATCGCCACCCCCAGCCCCTTCGTCACCTACACTCGAGGTCCTCGGACTGCACCCTCCACGTCACCTGGGGCAAGCTGAGCCCCCACAGACTGCACCGGTAGTCGCAAGCCTCATATATACAGGCCCACAGACGCTGGCCCCCCTGGACGACTACCTGCTCCACATCACACCTTGCATACTGTCCTACGCGTTGCAAGGTCCGAGCTCCCCCCACCTTTCTTTTTGAGCTGCTGGGACCCCCCCTCACCCCACTTGAATTCCAACATCGTCAAGATGACCAAGGGGGCCGCGAAGAAACAGAGCTCCATCAATATGTTTGCGAAGACACCGGTGAGATCGCCAGAGGAGACCACCGAGCAGGCTCCTACTGCATCATCATCCGCCACAGCTCCGGAGTCCCAAAATATGATGGATTTTATCCGCGAGGGCTTCACCGCACTCCACTCAAAATTAGACGACATGAACGGCACTATATCCTCTATTAAGGCCCACATTGAGAGGACAGATAGCCGGGTGGCGGAGGTCGAGACACGGGTGGGCTCCGCTGAGGATGCACTGGGTGCCCTACGCTCTGAGGTCGTCGCTCTCTCCAACCGAGTCCTTGAGGTGGAAAAGAAGAACGAGGACTTGGAATCCCAATCAAGACGCAACAACCTCCGCATTATCAGTGTTCCAGAGAATGAGGTTCATGAATCAATGGAGGGTTTTGTTGAACACACATTACTGACGCTCCTCGACTCACCCAAGCTCTCCCCGCAATTCACTATACAGCATGCGCACCAAGCCCTGACGGCTAAACCCAAGCCCGGTGCTCCTCCCCGGCCCATCATAGCCCGTGTGCTGAATTTTCAAGACCGCAATGCCCTCCTCAGGGCCGCGAGACTCAAGGGTGAGCTCTTACTGGGCAGCGCAAGGATTCATCTTTACCCAGACTTTTCAATGGCCGTCCAGCGTGAACGCAAGACTTTCCTAGCGGTAAAGCATAGGCTGCGGGACCATTCAATTAAATACGCCATGCTCTATCCCGCCAAACTTCGCATAGAGCATGCCAACCAGGTGTTGTTCTTCACGATCCCGGAGGAGGCCTCCAAGTTCATGGACGAACATTTCCCAGGCTGATCCCCCCCCCCCCCTCTGATCACGGTTCTACAGTTATCCTACAGACATGTTGGGGGTTATGTTACTAAAAGCTTGGCGTTGGCAGCGAAGGCGGACCGCGGGGCGATACTCAGTGACTGGTGCCGCAGGGCTGCTAAACTGGCCCATTAGTTATTGACATTTTCTCTGATACAAACGCCACTGCATCAATGATTGGGAGTGACCTGCATGAGCTGGAACGTACGGGGGTTGGGCAATTATAAAAAGATGAGGCAGCTCCAGCTGCAGGATGAGCGTCATGGGTCCAAGATTCTCTTTTTACAGGAGACACATGCCCGCACGGAACAGTGTATGAGATTTGCCAAAACATGGGGTCTATAAGAGTCTCAAGTTCACTCTTATCTCTTCACAAATAGACCCTCAAGGCAGATATGTACTGCTTCATGCCACACTTCAAAACAAGGAGGTAGTCCTGCTGAACATTTATGGTCCTAATATAGATGACCCGGATTTCTACATACAGGTCACGTCCCTCCTCGATGGCTTCCCCTTTGTCCCCATCCTTTGGGGTGGCGATTTCAACACAATCTTTGATGTAGCCCTTGATAGATCTGGGTCCAGGCCCCCTCAACTTACCAGGGCAGCCCATGCTGCGCTATCATCCCTACCCCGTCTCGCCATGGTTGATGCATGGAGGATCCTCCTCCCGGATTCTCGAGCTTATTCTTTCTACTCCTCAGTGCACGATTCCTATACCCGTATAGATAGATGGGTGATCTCCAACGAGTTGGTTAAGAATGTTATACAGCTAATGATCCTCCCCAGAACCCTGTCTGACCACTCTCCTGTAACTGTCACTATAGGTTGGGGCCCGGATCCTGGTCGTACTCGACATTGGAGATTGAAGCCCCTCTCCCTTCTGGACCCGGAGTTTGGCTCCGAGCTCGAGGTGTCTATTGAGGAGTTCTTCGAGACAAACACAGGCTCGGTAGCATCGCAGGACACTCTATGGGAGTCCTTCAAGGTCTATACTAGAGGGATAGCGCTGTCAAAGGTGAATCGTGTCCTCAAGTCAATCCGGAGAGATCTCGCTGAGAGTGAATCCAAATTATCAATCCTTGAGGTTAAATGCTCACTTCACTCCACCCCGGGGACCTTGGTGGATATCGGGGTGGAGCTGGATACGTTCCGATCCCTTGCGGAGCGCGAACAAACATTTTTAGATAACCCTGGCATGGCGAGGAGATACGGGGAGGGTGAGTGCCCTGACCGATTTCTGGCGAGGCTTATCCGTCACGAGATGGGGTCCCCACATATCCTTGGGATCGAAAGGCCAGACGGCTCGATGGCTGTTACCTCACAGGACATCAATACGGAATTTTTCACATTTTAGGAAACCCTGTACTCCAACTCAGATGAGGCATCAGTGATGGAGATCAATTCCTTTCTTGATACCCTTCCTTTGTCGACTCTTTCTCTGGAGACCGCGGGTTCCCTCGATTCCCCACTTATGCTCGAAGAGCTCTCTGATGCTATGGACTCCTTATCCTCGGGGAGGGCCCCTGGCTCAGATGGTATCCCAATTGAATTTTATAAGCTCTATTAACCACTACTACTCCCTCACCTGATGGCTCTCTGGGAGGAATCGGTGGAGGCCGGTGTATTTCCCCCTTCACTCCGGGAAGCCACAATAACAGTACTGCTGAAATCTGGTAAATATCCCTCGCAATGCGGTTCGTACTGCCCGCTCTCACTTATAAATTGTGATGTCAAAATATACGCCAAGGCACAGGAGCTCCGGCTGGCTCCCTTTTTACCATCTATCATCCACCCAGATCAGGGGGGCTTCATCCCAGGTCGCTCTACCTCTCTGAACCTAAGGCGTCTCTTTAATATAATTAATAGAATAAACCCCAAGACACATGCGGTGGCTGCCACGCTTGATATGCAAAAAGCGGTCGATTCGGTCTCATGGAGGTATTTGTGGCAGGTTCTTGAGAGCTGTAAATTTGGTCCCTCCTTTCTCTCCTGGGTTAGATTGTTTTACTCGGATCCTGTGGCTAGGGTCCGGACTGACGACCGTTGCTCCCCTCTCTTTGAGATCGCCAGGGGGACGAGACAGGGGTGCCCCTTCTCTCTCCTGATCTTTGCTATAGCAATAGAGCCCTTCGCCGATATGCTCTGCCAATCCCATGCACAGAGGGCTCAGCACTGCGGGCCAGGCGGACGTAGTGTCCCTATATGCTGATGACGCACTGTTATTCATACGCTCCCCCTCCATCAACTTATCCCCATTTTGGCCGTATCTCGGGCCTCAAGGTGAACTGCTCGAAATCCACACTCTTCCCACTCACGGAGGGCACCCCCCCACTCCTGACACTCAGGGGTTCACATGGGCTCAGTCTATGATTACCTACCTGGGGATAGAGGTAACGCGTCATCAAGCGCTGACCTTCAAGGAGAACTACCAGAAGTATCTTACAAACCTGTCGTCTAAAGTACTAGCCTGGGACAAACTCCCGATATCCCTCGCAGGCAGAATAGGTCTACTGAAAATGGTGGTGTTGCCCCAACTACTTTACAGGTTCACCAACATCCACTTGTGGCCAGGGGGGGGCTTCTTCCGCGAGCTGACCCACACAGTCAATTCCTTTCTATGGCACTCGGGTGCTGTCCATCTTAAACTCGATACCCTGTCTACCCCTATGACTTACGGGAGCTTTGGTGCCCTTGATTTCCTCAAATACTGGTTGGTATCCCAAATCCAATATGCATCCTACTGGTTTAACATAACAGACCCCCCCCCCACATGTCAGACTCGAGAAACTGGCAGTCAGCGACCGTGACATACGCTCCCTGGTGATATAACCCGCCCGCCTGGCACTGGACTCACAGAGCCCGGTCGCCTGTACATCCTTGGCATTGGCGAAAACATGGAGGCTGACCGGTGCCGCTTACGCCTTCCATGGCAACGTCCCTCTCTGGAACTTTCTTCCGTGGGTCCCACGGGTGCCTCCATCCATGGTTCGACGCTGGGCTGAAGCATGATACGAGCTACTACGTGACGTGTTTGATCAGGGTATATTTGTTGAATGGCCTGACCTCCCATTGTCCTTAAGGAGAGGCCAGTCTGCATGACTTCAATATTCGTCCCTTCGTAGGACCCTTAAACGTAACTACCAGATGTTCCCGGCATTACCACCAGACGACCCTGCCATCGAGGAACTGACCTCCCCCTCGCCCACTAGAGGTAAAATATCTAGACTATACACTATGCTGCAGTGCAGATCTATTCCGAAATTCGCTAAGCTGAAGCGGGCATGGGAGGCTGACCTTGGTTTTGAGATGTCGGATGAACGCTGGCCACATATGTGTGAACGCATACACCGGGTGTCTTTCAACTCCTGTTTCAAACTGATTCAGTTTAAAGTACTGCATAGGTTCCAATACACCCCGAACAGATTGCACCGCATGTCCAGTGATCACCCCTCTAGCTGCCCTAGATGCGGTCAGGATACTGCCGATTACATTCACATGATTTGGTCCTGTCCCCGTCTTTCACAATTCTGGGATGCAGTGTGCTCGACAGTATCTGCCATGCTCGACCACCCCATCAATCCCTCCCCAGTGGGATGCCTCTTCCATGACCTCCCAGGCCTTTCCCGGAACTCCAAAAAACTAGCTGGCCTCTGCATGCTTGTCGCAGTACGATCCATACTACTTTGCTGGCTCCGCCCCACACCTCCCACCCATGCCCAATGGCTAAGAGCGGTCACGTGGGCCTCGGACTCTGAGGAAGCTTGGTCTCACCTACAGCCCATCCACTCTAGGCCTAGGAATATCTGGCTCAGATTCCGATCTTATATGTCTGACCTGAATACGACACCGGATGCATCTTCCTCAGCTGCTTCCCCCTGCCAGCTCGGGTCCCCACCCTTACCATAGCTCTCTTATATCTTGCCTATGTTATGAAAATACCCAATGGTCATGATTATATGTGAAGCAACCTTTGTATGCCTATATTGTGTACATCTGTATTCATATTGTACTTGCCTGGCATTGTTCGCCTGTGTTATGCTGCCACGCTGAATAAATAAAAGTTTAAAAAAAAAAAATTGCCCGGTCTTCTTTTTTCGCCATTTCTTGTTGGAAAGGTCCTTCTTGAGATTTACTCTGCGCGCCAAAGCAGGTTTGGTCCCTTTGTTTGTTTTGTCTTTGGCGAGGTTCAATGGTGAAGCCCGCCTCTGGCTCCAGCGTGTCTGGCAGGGCAGGAAGCAAGGGAGGTTCCCGAAACTCCTTGTGCTTAATCTCCTAGGTGACCGGAATGCGCCCAAAAGATGATTGGTTGGCTGGCTGCCCTTGGAGGACAGCCACCCTGCTATTTGAGTGACAGATAGGCTGCGAATTAATGGGCGAAACCTGCATAAAAGGTGAGGTCTTTTGCTTGAAAGGCAGAGACGACTACTGGACGAAGCAAACTGATGAAGAACTTGGAAGAGATGCCTGCTGCAACTCCTGGACAGTTGGTTTGCCCGGTGTTAGGGAGATTCTCAGAAATGTGCCAATTCCGCTCTACCTTCGAGACCCCCAGCACTTTTGCTTGACTCTATGACTTTTGATTTTTAACCTAGAGAGAGTGAGACCCTTTTTCCCACTCTCTCATGTAATTCTGTAGTTTGAACTCCCTGTTTCTTTTTGGTTATGGCGTCTGAAACTCCATAGGCATCATCTTTACATTGTGACACACAGCACCTTCAGTGCAGTGGCACAGGGAAGTCTCTTAGAGTTCTCAAAGGTTTAAATAACTTCTCTAGGTGAAGCTACTGTTTCCAAGAGCAGTAAAGTGAAATTGACTTTGGAGCGGTCACTTAGTATCCCCTTTGTCTAATTTCTCATGTAACATGTTTATGTTACCCTTTCGACAATTAATGGCTGGTGGCAGTGGTGTACTTTTTACTACCATTGTGTGTTTTTACGGTGGGCTGCAATTGCAGCCTTGGTAAAGCACCCATGAGAGATCATTTTGTCAAAATGGCCATGTTCTTTTTTTGCCATTTCTTGCTGGAAAGTTTCTTCTTGCGATTTACTCTGCACGCCAAACCCGGTTTGGTACCTTTGTTCATTTTGTCTTTGGCGGGATTCATGAGTGAAGCCCGCCTCTGGCTCCAGTATGTCTGGCAGGAGCAGGAAGTGAGGGAGGTACCCGAAACTCCGAGTGCTTAATCCCCTTGGTTTCAGGAATGCACCCAAATGTGATTGGCCGGCTGGCTGTCCGGCAAGGTCAGCCACCCTGCTGTGTGATTGACAGCTAGGCTGATATGAATGGGAGAAACCTGCATAAAAGGTGAGGCGTTTTGGCTTGGAAGGCAGAGTCGACCATTGGACGAAGGAATCAGAAGAAGAACTTGAAAGAAATACCTGCTGCAACTCCTGGACCGTTGGTTTGCCTGTTGAAGCCCTGCTGCTGTGCTGAAGCTCTGAAATCGTTTCAACAAGAGAAGCCCTGCAAGGACGACTTCTCCCCTTGAGTTGGTGGGACCAATCAACTCAAAGTGAACTCGTTTGGACATCCTCTCGGAGATGGCTGTACTTCCACTGCTGCTAAAACCGAAGTGCCAGGGAGAGGAACACCATACGGAGTGAATCACTTTTAAGTCGGAACCGAGCTTGTGGAAGATCCTCCGGACTCCCAGTAAACAGGACTGACCAAGCCTGAGCCACCTCAACAGAGTGCTGTACCCCAGATACAAGGAAAGTCCAGAATGGTATCCGAGAGACCGCAGTGGTGCTATTTGCTGAGATGCGAAGAGCTGAAACCGCGAAGTACTGCTGAATAGAAATGTGTCCTTTTCTGCCACTGACTATTGCAGTGTAGGAGTCCCCAGAAGTCCTCCCTCTTGTCCCCATGACTGAGGCTGCAAAGGAACAGAAGCCAGCTGGAACCATTTCTTCTAACCAAAGTTACTGTAAAGTTTGAGAGGACTTAACTCTTGTTGTTGTAGCCTTACTTGATCTCAGTTGAGACTTGTCTTGGTTGCTTCTGTATAGTTGCTTTCATCTTCTACCTCTCACAAGGTTGTGGCCATACATTGATTCTACTTTTTTTACATAGACTTCTAAAACACTGTGCAAGACTTTGTGCAAGACTTTTATTCACATACAAGAAGCGCTTCAGCTCACCTAGACTTTTGCTCAATTGACATTGGCTGACCTGGCTCACTGAATAACTCTTCTTTTCTCTGACACTGTGGTTTACCTTTCCTTCCAGGAAGGGGTTAACTTACTTTGCATTGGGGGTTTCAAAAGTATTTACCTGCTTCAGAATAATTGAGTGTTCTCTTGTTTTTCAGTATTGCTCTAAATGTACCAGTGATATATTAATGTCCACAGTATCCGATTTAATTCACCTGAGGGTGTATGAAGTGCCTGTGTGCCATCCCCAATGGGTATTTGCTGATTTAGAGAAACTATGTTGGAGTGTATGTGTATGTTACTTAAATATTGTCCCTTCTGGCGAAGGCTGAATGAATATTGTTTAATCAAGAAACCTTGAGTATAAGGGTTTATTTGGATACTTGTCACTGTGAATCTCTGTGTAACTCCCCTACTGCTCACACTGACCTCTCTTGAGATAAGCCTGGCTGCTCAGCCACACTACCAACCTGTGTAGTACAGACTTATACCAAAGGTTGGGTTCCTATTGTTTGTTGTAGTGCACTCAAAGGGTACTGCTCCAAATCTTGCCTAACACCCGGTGAAGCCCTGTGTTATGCTCACCTGGTGTCTGCGGAGGCGTTGGGGCATGGTTGCAGCCCTCCTGGGGGTGAGGTCACTCAGGTCCGACTTCGCCCTCTGCCCTTATGTGGTGACGGTTGGTAATAGGTGATGCTGCTCGGGACTGCTCCTGTGTGGAGAATAGGGTGCGTGTGTATGCCAGCTTGTGCGCCTGATCCCCTTCCAGACCCCTTCTCCCAAACCGTGGTGCCCGTGGAATGCGCTGTCCCTGGAAAGCTCACCTGTTGATTAGTTTTGGCGAGCACTCCGTCCTGCTGCTTCTGGCAGGGGCGCTTGTATGATCTTGACTGAGTTCCTTCACTGGTCCCTTGCACCTGGTAGTCCAGTCCTGCTGCGAATAAGACACTATACTTCAGGTAAGTGTTCCTGTTTGCCTTTGTCTTTCCTCGTCTGTTTTTGTTGTATTGCTGTCCGTTCCACTTTTGATGTTAGCTCTTTTGCTTTCTTCCCTTGCAGGTGATGTTGCCGGCCCGGCAGAAGATGCGGAGCTCGAGGCGGCAGCTGGAGGGAATGAGGAACAAAGCTGCAGTGGTACAGTAGCTGGTAATTTGTTGACTAGGGCACGCGCAGGGTTCAAATGCGGCGCGGCCCTAGGACGGATGTTCCAACCTGGTCTTTCTTCTTCTTCACAAGGTCCGAGTTCGTGGATGCAGAGTACGGTGCTGCGGCATCGGGATCAAGATCACTGGATATCAGGAGATGAGTCTGCAGATGAAGCGTTGAAGCACTGGTTTCCTGGAGGTGAGTATGCAGGAGTACATCTGGTTCCAAAGGTAAGTAAACTGGTCCAAGCGGCGGTGAGCGTCACGTTGCACGCAAGTGCACAGTAACATGAAGCACCGGCCTTAAAGATGTAACAGCTTATGTAACTGAGTTTCTGAAGCCCTGCCCACCAGGTTCAGCCTGCCTGCCACACCCTGACACACCCGATGAGTCAGCACATGAAGACCAGGCCTAGGGAGCCACACCCGATGAGTCAGCACATGAGGATGTTCTCTGGAATAAAGGCTTTCAGCTCCTGCAAAGGTCTTGTAAAATAAAAGCACTCCTGCACTGAAATAAAGTAAAAGCACTCCTGCACTGAAATAAAGTGTTCCTGCTCACATCTCTATATGAGCGAGCCTGGCTCCGACTGAGTCCAGCCAGGGCCCCCTGTGTTTATGGGTCCCAAAGGGACACAAGTGAGTCAAGTGACCCATTTCCTCCGTCACTAGATGGTGTGGTTTTTGTGTTCTGGGGCCTGTGGCCATGACACCCTGCTGCAGTGCTGAAGCTCTGAATTCGCACCGACTAGAGAAGCCGTGCAAGGACGACTTCTTCCCTTGGGTTGGTGGGACCAATCAACCCCAAAGCGAACTCGTCTGGACATCCTCTCGGAGCTGGGTGTACTTCCATTGCTGATGCAAGAACTATTTGCCAGGGAGCGTTACACCAGAATCAAGTACATCGTTTTTAAGTCGCATCAGAGCTCCAGAAAGGTTCTTCACACTACCATGAAGCAGGACTGACCAAGCCTGAGCCACCTCAACAGAGTGCTGGACCCCAGATGCTAGGAAAGTCCATAAGGTATGCGAGAACCGCAGTGGTGCTATTCGCAAGAACCTGAAACCGAGAAGTACTGCTGATCTGAATTCTGCCCATTTCTGCCACCAACCTTTTTCTCTGTAGTGCAGGAGTACTCAGACGTCCTCCCTCTTGTCCCCATGACTGAACAACAGGGTCTGCCATACTACAACTGGAACAGAAGCCAGCTGGAACCAGTTACTTCAGACCTAAGGTAATGTAAGCTAAGGGGTACTTAGCTCTTGTTGTGTAGCCTTGCTAGCTCTCAATTGAGACTTGTCTTGGCTGCCTTTTGCAGAGTTGCTTGCAGCTTTGCCCCTCACAAGCCTCGTAAACTTGTGGCCCAACAGTGATTTCAGTTCTTACAAAGATTTCTAAAACATTGTGCAAGACTTTTTACTTACCTTCAAGAAGAACTTCAGCTCTCTTAAACTTTGCTCAAGTGACATTGGCCGTCCTGGCTCCCTGATCGACTCTTCTAATCTCTGACTTTGTGTTTTGATCTGGCCCTCCAAAAAGTCACACATTCTATAACTTGTGAAGCTGGGGAAGTGTTAATTTACTTTGCATTGGGGGTTCAAAAGTACTTCACTGCTTAAGAATATGTGTTAACACTTGTTTTATTCCCTAAACCTTTTCCTTTTGACACCAAACTCAGTATTGCTCTAAATGTACCAGTGATATATCAACGTCCACAGTGTCCTAGTTATTTAAGTCAGCTCGTGGTATAGGAAGTGCCTGTGTGCCATCCCAAATGGGTATCTACTGATTTAGTGCAACTAAGAGTGTGTATTTATTGAAGTATATGTTTGAGTTACATAATTGCTCCCTTCTTAAGAAGGATTATATAACTGACTATTACATTAATAATTGTTTAATCAAGAAACCTTGAGATTAAGTGTTTATTTGAATACCTGCCACTGTGAATCTCTATGTTATAACCCTACAGCTCACATTGACCACTTTTGAGATAATACTGGCTGCTCAGTCACTCTACCAACTTGTGTAGTACATGCTTATACCAAAGGTTGGGTTAACTCTTGGCAAGAGGACAAAGCTGGTGCAGTCTCCCAACATGGTACTGCCTACAATCTCATCCTAACAGTCAATAATTATTCCCCCTCTGCAAATCATTCAAACTTCTCCAATGTTACATGCAAAACCTCTTCCTGTCCCTGGTTCGGAACATACACCGTGGCTAGAGTCATGGCCCTGACCCTCATAGTAAGTTTCATAAAAAGGTACCTCCCGTTGGGGTCTATCAATTTGCTGTTTATCTTCACTCCCAATGCATGCCTAAACCCAATTATAACCCACACCTTTTTCCCCTTCCCATTTGCCTGACAAATCTGCAAAAAATGGCTCAACCGAAATGTTGATTTGTCTGCCTTTTAAATATGGGTTTCTTGAAGCATAACGATATCAACACATCCCCTCTTCAATTGCATCTCCAGTTTTTTTCAATTTGTGGGGGTGTTTAAACCTCTTACATTATGGGATAATATTTGTATTTCTGCCATTCAACCATTTTACATGATCTCTATATAACCTACGTAATAAGAAACGCCAGCCAAACCTCTTCCAACCAATTGTGATCCTGATGTCTCCGCCACCCCATCCCAACTCTCCCCCCTTTTGCCCCCACCCCTCACCTCTGCCCCCCCCATTCCGGACCTGGAGCTGGCATCCTATAACTTCTCCCAACTTTTCTTGAGAGCCAGCCCATGTTGTACCCAAAATTAACTGTGTGAGATCTAACCTCTCTTTGATTCCAATGCCTAACCCCTCCATCGAGCCCTGCCCGACCCATCCCCTCATCGGCCAGTCTTGCACCTCCCCTACCCCAAAGCCCCTTTTCTTTTTTCTTCCCCTCATTTCCTGTTATACCATGCCCTTGCTGCCAAACTGTTCTCCGTAAAAGCAGATCATGTCAAGGCACTCCTCAAGACAAATCCAGTCCCCTTTCGACTTTGCACATTAGGAGGGCCTCTTAACTTTCCCCCGCTTCCTCCTGCCGAACCGGACCACTCCTATGATCTCCTACCTTATCCAGTGGGGCCTCTCAGTCTCCTGCCAGTCCCTTCGTTTTCCTCCTCCAGCCCGAGGATAGAAAGACCCTCTGTGCACGTAGTAGCTCTGTATGGTTTACCATCCCATGAGAACAATCAAAAAGGAAAAGACCATTTGTAAGGAAATAGTTTCTCTGACAAAACTCTAGTCACTGAACACAAAGCTCTCCACTTCTGTAGTGTCACCACTGCCAAATGCTGAAAAAGCTATATTTTTTAACCATTCACTGTGATGTCACCCTGACCTCGGGCCGCCTTTGGTATTCCTTCTTTAACCTTATATGACGCCAAAGCTACCAGAACGTCTTGGGGTCTATCACCCTGCCTGGACCTCCTGGGGGCCACTTGATGTGTCCGGTGTATACGGATTGTTAGGGAGAATTCTCAGTAATGTGCTAATTCCCTCTACCTTAGAGACCCCAGCTATTTGCTGGACTTTAGGGCTTAAGAGTGAGACCTTTTTTCCACTCTCCCATGTATTTTTTCTGTGATTTGGGTCTCTGTGTTTCTTTTGACTTTGGAGTCTGACAAACTCCATAGGCATTATCTTTACATTGTGACACACAGCACCTTCAGTACAGTGGCACAGGAAAGTCTCTTAGATTTCCCAAAAGGTTTAAATACCTTCTCTTGGATAAACTACTGTTTCCAAGAGCAGTGAAATGAAATAGACTTTACTTACATTTGTAACTTTCTAGACCCAGCACACACTATCCTACAATAGGGTGATGGAGGGGTTACTTAGTATCCCCTTTGTCTAGTTTCTCATGTAACATTTTAATGCTACCGTTTCTACAATTAATAGCTGGTGGCAGTGGTTTACTTTTTCCTACCATTGTGTGTTTTTACCGCGTGCTGCAATTGCAGCTGCAGTAAGACACCCATGGGTGCCCATTTTGTCAAAATGTCCCGGTCTTCTTTTTTTCACCATTTCTTGTTGGAAAGGTCCTTCTTGAGATTTAGTCTGCGTGCCAAACCAGGTTTGGTCCCTTTGTTTATTTTGTCTTTGGCGGGATTCACTGGTGAAGCCCGTGTCTGGCAGGGGCAGGAAGTGAGGGAGGTGCCCGAAACTCTGTGTGCTTATTCCCCTTGGTTACAAGAATGCACCCAAAAGGTGACTGGTGGGCTGGCTTTCCTTGGAGGACAGCCACCCTGCTGTGTGAGTGGCAGCAAGGCTGCGAGTGAATGGGAGAATCCTGCATAAAAGGCGAGGCTTTTGGCTTGGAAGGCAGAGTTGACCACTGGAACAAAGGAATCTGAAGAAGAACTTGGAAGAGTTGCCTGTTGCAACTAGTGGACCGTTGGTTTGCCCGGTGAAGCCCTGCTGCTGTGCTGAAGCTCCCAATTCATCTCGACTAGAGAAGCCCTGCAACGGATTACTTCTCCCCTTGGGTTGGTGGGACCAATCAACCCCAAAGTGAACTTGTCTGGACTTCCTCTCGGAGCTGGCTGTACTTCCATTGCTGCTGCAGGAGCCCAAGTGTCAGGGAGAGGAACACCAGACCGAGTGCATCACTTTTAAGTCGGACCCGAGCTCCACGAAGATCCTATGGACTCTCTTGAAGTAGGACTGACCAAACCTGAGCCACCTCAACAGAGTGCTGGACCCCAGATGCAAGGAAAGTTCAGATGTTAGTCCGAAAACCAATCCTAACCATCGTCTTGCCCCCCTGGGCAACCATGCATCGGTCTTAGACAATCAGACAATCTCCTAGGGGGGCGTGGATCACTATACCCCCCTGCTTTTGTATTTTAGGGCCTTTGTGCACTGTGTTACTTCTATCTTACGCCTACCAACATACTCCTATCATACTCCTACAGGCACAAGAACATAAAACACAAAGAGAACACATGAATCGATTCAATTATAACAATAGAATACATTTATTTATATGCACAGCAAAGCATGATGATAATGCAAGCATTCCCCAAACTAAGCGAATCTCAACTTTGCACCTTTTATACTTCTGGTGCAAATCTACCATGCCAGAACTATAAGCCTTTCAGGTTTCTAATGCAAGCTGTGATGTAAGCCTGTGATTCTAATGCAGTCTAATGCAAGCGTCAGACATCCAGAAATCCTCTCCTTCATGCAGAATCAATCCTCTCCAATCCACACAAATCCACATCATACTTCACAAACACTCTCTTAAGACAATCCCTGTCTGATCTCCCCTTCTCCCAAACCCAATGCTCTTTGTGTGAGTGTCTGTTCTAATCATGGGCATAATTCTAGGGGGGGCAGGGGTGCCCGTTCCCCCAACCTCCATGGCACACCATTCTGTCCCCACTCATTTGGCCTGGGCACCTCCTCTTGAGATGTCATGTCCTCCCCAAACCCATCAGCAAAGTTACTCCACTGGTTCTAATCAATCAGTTTATCTAGGCCATAAACCATACTTCCCATTTGCTTGTGCCTCTCTGTCTCCAGCTCTGTCTTTGTCAGGGCCAGGTCTCTCCTCTTCCCGCTACTCTGCAATCAATCAGTCAGCAGTGGCAGGCCCATCAAGATCTGGTCACTCGAACTACTTCTGCCAAGCTCTGCCATCTCTCTCCAAAAGCCATCGGATTCTGCTGCACCAAGACATCTCTCCCTCATTCTCAGGACTGCATCCAAATGTCTTTCGATCTATCTCTCAGAGAGCAGCTCCATCCAAAACTCCAACAGCAATTAACTCAAACGAACTCCATCAGTATCTAACCCCATTCTCCAACAACAACTACCAGCAACTAGCAAAACTCCCTTTTCTTCAGCTCTGTTTATACTAATCCAATGACACACTCATTATCCATGGTTACATGATTGTAACGCTCACCTGATTCCCGTAGAGGCGCCGGTCTTGACTGGGCGTATACCGTATCTGCAAAGGTGATGTGTAACACACGGCTGGCTCTTTGGGCTGGACCTCTGTGCACTGTATGTCTGACTTGAAGGGTAAGATGTCTGCAGATAGAAAATATGGGATTAAGGAACTGGGTTATTGAATGTCTCTCTCTTCTTCCCTTTCTCTTCTCCTGTAGAACCCCAAAGGTTAACGCTCTCACCTTAGGTAAGTGAACGCCGTGCTCTCCATCTGCCTCGGGGCAGGGTGCTGTAACCAGTTTCTTCACTGGATAAGGGGAGCAGGCCTCTTGACTTCAGAGGACTGCTGTCCGTCGTTTACTGCACGAACGGTAAGTTTCGAGTAATTCTAATCACTTTAAAGTCTTTAGTAATGATGTTTCTTGTTTTGCAGGGTTCCGGCGATGGCAGATGACGGGCTGAAGTGAGTTGAAGATGGAGCCCGTGTGATGAATAGAAGCGCCTGGAAGCACTTCAGTAAGCGCTTGTTGCCTGCTTCACGATAGGCTCTAACTGTCTTTTTATTTTGCAGGTACAAGTTCGGAGCGGCTGCAGGGTGCCGGAATACCCACTGGGTTAGATGTGGAAAGGAGTAATGGCACGTGAGTATTAAAGTTCCCCAATGTCTTTAAACACACCTTGTTTTGTCTTTCAGATGCGGGATGCAGCGCCGAAGAGTTGGTAAGCTTTTGTCTTTCAGATGCCGGAATTCAGCGCGAGGCGTTGGTGACAGCCGATGGACCAGGTAAGTGAAGAGCTGTCACAGAAGACCGTAATGCTAACCATGTTCTTTCTTGTCTTTATAGGTGTTGCTGAAGACTGGATTCAGGATGGTAAGCCTTTTCCCTTAGGCCCAGGATCAGATGCAGAAGACACGATGAGCGTTCTGCTGCAGAGGATGTAGAATAACGCAAAGCAAGATTCATCCATCGGGTGTGGTTTAAATAGCCTCCTGTAGTGCTTAGTTGTCTCCTTCCACAGCCACGCCTAGGTAAGAAAAGAGTTCCTGCTTTCCAGAAGAGTTCCAGTGTTCTGAATCTAGGGAGTGGCTCCTGCCCCACCCAACAGGAAAAGTAGTTCCAAACAGAAGAGGATCAGAGGCTCAACTGGCAGGCAAGTAAGCAGCATGGTCTGCTGCAGGTAAGTCCACCCAAGCATTATGAGCCCGGCGCTTCCAGCGCTGGGACTGGGCATATTTATGAGCCTGGTGCCACTGGCGCCAGGACTGGGTCCTAAAGGTCCCAATTGGGACTTGTTGGCACTCGGAACCTGGGTTATGGATCTGCTTCCAAGGGAGTTGGGAAAACCCTGACCTTTTGGAAGCAGAGATCATGACAATGATTCTCTAAGCTAAGAATGTCTCTTTCTCTGTCTCAGCATTTAGCAATGCCTGCCAGTCTGTGTTATGTGTGTTCTTTCATGTTCTGGTCACTACGTGTTATGTGTCAAAGGGAGAGTGGACATCATATCTCTGCCTTGGCCTTCTGTGTGCAGTGCAAAACACCATCTATTCCTCCATTTCTCCATTCACTCTACTGTTGGCTCTGTCTGCATCACAAAATCCTCTCTCCGTGCCTGTGGTCAAAGCCTCTCCTTGCCTGAAAGCACCTCTACCATCTCCCCATGTCGCACTGCTCCGTGAACACCAAGCTGATAAGCCCAGGCCGTCTCTCCACTAAGGCAAAGGTTAGTGTTATCTGCCTGCCTGCCAAGCAACTGTTTACGAATTCCTGGTACACTAACTCATAACAATCTCTCCAGTGCCGCAGCACAAACAACTTGTGTGTGTCTCCATCAGAAATGGCTTTATGCTTTCTCTATAACTTCCTCTTTCTCTCACAATGACAAGCGCTACCTATATGCAAACTCATTCTAAGTGCACACTCTACATGCATACATGCATTCATATGTACATGACAGTCTCTACAAGAATAACAATGTGTCATTCTAAATGGTTCTACGTGTCATTTTCAAATATGACAGTGTGTCATTCAGGCCTCATTTGTTCTCTCTAGTGCCTAGCACGTTTCTCTCTCAGCCTAAGCGCTACATAAATGCATAATACATAATTCTAAAAGCATCTCTTTCAATCATATATGGCAATAACATAACTAAGCAAACCCTTCATATAACAGGGCCTATTTCTCTCTTCAAATGCATAATGCAAATGGCTAATGCATACAAAGTGGCAGTCTAATATATGGATAGTATCTACTTCAGCAATGTACAATGGATAGCTTAACAGGATGCAATAATGGAATGATTCCATAGCAAAGAGTAATGATTGGGTAATGGTTCTTGTAACAAAGAATAATGATTCTCTAATGATAACAAATCCAGGCATCCTCATTTGATCAGATTCTATACAGAGTGGTATCCGAAAGACCGCAGTGGTGCTATTTGCTGTAGACATGAGGAACTGAAACCGAGAAGTGCAGCTGAATGGAAGTTTGCCCATTGCTGCCGCTGACCTTCAAATTTCAGGGCAGGAGTCCCCAGACATCCTCTCTCTTGTCCGCATGACTGAGGCCCAGGAACAACAGGATCTGGAGAGCTACACAGGAACAGAAGCCAGCTGGAACCATTTCTTCTAACCAAAGGTACTGTAAAGTTAAGACGACTTAACTCTTGTTGTGTAGCCTTACTTGTTCTCAGTTGAGACTGGTCTTGGTTGCCATTGTAGAGTTGCTTGCAGATTTGCCCCTCACAAGCGTCCCAGCTTGTGGCCCTTCAAGTGAATCTTATTTCTACAAACCGTTCTAAAAACATTGTGCAAGAATTTTAATTACCTGAAAGAAGATCTCCGCTCCCCTAGACTTTGCTCAACTAACATTGGCTGTCCTGGCTCCCTGAAAGACCCTTCTTACCTCTGACTTTGTGTTGTTACCATTCCCCGAGGAAAAGGTTAATTTACTTGGCATTGGAGGGTTGAAAAGTACTTACCAGTTTATGAATTATTTGTTGGCCTTTGTTTTATTCCCATATCTTAACCTTTGCACTAAACTCAGTATTACTCTTAATGTACCAGTGATAAGTCAATGTTCACAGTGTCCTTGCTATTTAAGTCACCTGAGGGTATATGATGTGTCTGTGTGCCATCCCCAATGGGTATCATCTGATTTAGAGAACCAGAGTGTGTTTGAAGTATATTTTAAGTGTTAAATGTTTTGCTCCCTTCTGAAGAAGGCTTATATAACTGACTATTAAATAAATGAATAATTGTTTAATCAAGAACTCTTGAGTGTAAGAGTTTATTTGGATACTTGTCACTGTGAATCTCTGTGTAAAAACCCTACTGCTCACATTGACCCCGCTTAAGATAAGCCTGACTGCTCCCACACTACCAACCTGTGTAGTACAGACTTATACCAAAGGTTGGGTTACCTATTGCCAGGAGGACAAGGTTGCTGTAGTCTCCCAAAGGGTACTGCACACAATCTTGCCTAACACGGATGTCTTCTGGTTCTTTTTCCAGTAACAGGTTTGCAAAGCACTGTTGCATTACTCCCTTCAGATCAGCATTCTTTGTTGTTTCCGCCAAACCCTTTATCCTCATATTAGATCTCCAACATTTTTTTTCTAAGTCTTCCATTTGCAATTCCATATTGTAAGTGGCTCTTTAAATTTGTTCCAATGCTTCCGAATTTTGCGTTACCTCTGCAGAGACTACCAATAACCCATGTTCCGTGGTGTCCACTCTGCCCCCCTGCGCCACAACTTCCTCTCTGATTTCCTTAAGGGAATTTTTTACAGTCTTCCTTTAGGTTTGAAATATGTTCCTGCAGAGCCCCCCGGTCAGCCTATCCTCCATAATTCTGAGACAAGCAGTAAGGTCTTCTTTACACAATGCCATATCTCCTTCTTCCAAAGCCTTCTCTCGTCTACGAAGCCCTCCTCTCTCTCCTCACGTTTTTATCCGGATTGCTGTTTCCAAATCTTGTCTAATTGACCTTCCTTGACTTCTTGGGCCTCACCTTGTTTTGTCGTGGCTGCTTTCCCCTTTGCTCCTGGCGCCTAGAAGGGTATCGCCACTCGTCACCACCTACCCAGATACGGCAATGCTCCCCCAATCAGTTTTTAAATGTTCCACTGAGTACGCAAGCCACATCAACATCACCGCCATAGTAACCTATCAAGCTTCTAGCAGCTCCTTATCCGCCACGGAGAGACCTCAATCCTAAAAGTCCTTGTAGCAACCCTCCTGCGAATAACAACAACTTTGCGCGACCACCAGGGTAGTCCGCGACCCTGACGGTGGCCTTCTCTCCTTTTCTCCTGCAATTGCAACCCTCCAACAGCCGGTCTCAGGAGTCCTATAAATGACCTCTATGTGCCTGCTCAGACGCTTCAGGCCTCAGCACCACATCCTTCCATAATAAGGCCCCAGTCCTCAATCTGCCGCCGTCCGACTCCTTACTCTTTTCCCCAAGAGTAAGGGGGGGGGAACACTACCCCTTTCGACTGGTGCAAAATACGGTCTTTTAAAATCCTTTTTTCATCTACTTTTTTAGGTCAGGCACAGAGCTCATTCAAACGTGACCGTCTGCTCCGGTGGCCATCTTGGAATCCAGGGGGCATATTTTAAATGTAGCCCCTGTGCTGCAGAGACCTGGCTGTCACTGTAGCTGTCAAATGGGCAACTATGACCTCTGAACATGCTTTGTGCCACTGGTAGAGGAGGCTCTGCAAATCGGGACACTGATGCAGCAGGACCCAGATACGTCCTATGCTTTTGGTATGGAGTTTTTGAAAGGGGAATCTGATTACCAGATTACCCACATCATTTTATTATTTAATAAAAAACAAAAAAGCCAGGTGTTTTCACACCCTTGCCAAATGGCAATCTATCACTATCACATCTGCCCAGCAACAGATTTTCAGGCACAAGAGGATACGGATTTGGATTAGACAGTCCCAATCCCTTCCTCTGGCTCACATGCAAAATGCCCCCTAGCCCATAGAACGCCACAGCATTTCCTGATCCGAGAAGGCATGTAGAAGGCCAAAGCACAATATGGCCAGAAAACAAGCAAAACAACTTGTTGCACGGCCATTTTAGGGTGCTGGCCACCTTTAGTAGCCATTTGCAGTAAATGAAAAAAGTGCATGAATATAATCACATTAAACCAGTGAAAATCACACAGCTGCCACCAATTTATCTTAGGCCCTTTGTCAAAGTAACCAAAAAAAATAAGCCAAGAAGTTATAAGGGTACAAAGTTTCCTAACTGCACTTTACTTATGTGTGAAATTGTAAAAATATAAGAATCATAAAAAGAGAATCTCTTCAGTACTGACAGTGTTAAGGACTAGCCAGTTTCCCCATAAGAATGAGCAAAACAGGCAAGAGAAGTAAAGCAAAAGCCTTTACAGACTTCCATGAAGTCACGACGGGTTCGGAACATTCAAAAAGAATGGGGATCCCAAAGAAATATATTGAGGGAAAGGTGAAAAAAGAAAATCTTTTTAACAGCATGGGAATTGGTTCAAGATTACTGTAGCATTAAGGGCTTTAGGAAACATAATCATTGAACTCAGGATTACATATGAATGACAGCAAACAAAGACATACAGAAAATCAGACGGGAAGTTTCCTGCTCATTTCATTATAGCATTCAGTCTTTATCCCTTCTTCTGGAACTACAAGGCCTCTCGATATTTTGTATCTTCCTCCCCATTGGCAAGTGTCCAAAAGTCCTCCCCATGGCTTGTGCTCGGCTTCTCTATTACTAACTCACATCCTCCAGTACCAAGAGACCTATCCTTCTCTTGCACGTAACCCTCTTCCAGGGATCAAAGCAAATAACTCTCTCTTCAACGTAGCACCCCTCACATAGCGCTCCTCCCCCTCTCTGGAGCACACCTCATCTGGGGGTGAAATGGATTCTCCATTTACGTTACATATGCCTTCTTTCTAGGATCAAAACGACTTTATCCTACTTTTCACCCCTCCGTCCCAACCTTCTCTCTCAGGTCAAGGTTCTCATGAGTATTTCGTTCTTCTGGTTTCACTGGAGCCCTCCCCTACTGGGCTTAAAGGGGAGGTCCACTTCCTCATAGAAGCACAGCTATAATCTGGGGTCATGGGGCTCTGCTCCCCCTCACTGGAACACTCATTTTCTGGGGATCCAGCAGCTCACCCCTTCCTCACTGGAGCACCCCACTCTACTTTTAATTTATGGCATTTGTGTAGTAACCAAAAGGTCTCTCTGTGCTTGTAACAAAGACAGAACATGACTTAGAGTTCATAAATCGTAGTTGTGAGGCAGAAAAAACCTCAGTAATATTTATTAAATAGCAACGTTTTTTAAAGTGTCCTGAATATGACATAGGATGGTCCGTCTTTCATTAATGGGGGAGGGAGTTCTAGAAAATGGGGGGGTCAACGACCGTGAAGTTGGTGCCTCCCGCTCCTTTGCTTTTAAATCTGGGGGAAGAGGAGCGAGAGGGTGGAGGAAGAGTGCAGTGGGCGTAAAGTGGAAAATCAGTAAAAACGCTGGTTAGGGTAGGCACTGTGGATGCCAGGGTGACCGAGTGTCAGTTTGAATTCAATACAGGCTTTGATCAGTAGCCAGTGAGCTTTGCGCCTGGTATGTGAAATGTGATCAGTGCGTTGCATGCCCAATGCTGCTCTGAGTGCGTTGTTTGTAACAGTTGTAGTTTAATTAGGTTCTTGGCAGCCTATGATGGCTCTGGCAAGTGTTAGGAAGCTGAAGGGAGTGCTTCAGAGAGTGCTGTCTTGCTGTGTCATACTCTCTGTGCACTGCACTGCTCTTTTGAACTTTGAGGTTCCTGTTGCTCACCTGTGGAAAATGCGAGTCACAGTGCTATTGTTTCAATACTACGGCAAGTCTCTGCTAGTCTCTCCTCCCGTGCCGGAAAACAGATTAACCAGCGTTTTAGGCGCATTGGCACGTGTGCATTGAAGGGAGTGCTTATGAGAGTGCTGTCTCACTGTCCCGTGGGCCCGCAGTCAGCTATTGGCAGAGAAACATATGAAGCGAGTTACCTGCATAGTAATAATTTATTGCAAATTGTGACTGTTATCTTACCTTAGGCCACAGTAATTTCTAACCTAGTGATGCCGAGTAAAAGCAAAGTCAAGCTATCTAGATACAATTTACATGTCAGCCCCAGTACAGAATAGCACGGGTAAGTTCGGTGTTACTGGTCCTAATGAGAAATTGGATAAGAAACAATCTAATATTACAAAGGCGGGGGAGAGGATCTGTGAACTAAGGGATCAAATGGTGACACCAGTTTCGCCATATATTTATATCTGAAGGAAACATAAGCCTGGCCTTACGTGCCAGTCATAAAGCGGCGGAGGAAGAAAAGCCATTTCTTGAAAATGCTAAGGGGTCAAACAAGGCCAGAAAAAGGTGGCTTGCAATAAAAAACATCAGTCAAACAACTGGGTAAACTGATGAGTTGGTTAATGAACGATAATGATGTGTTATTTATATAGCGCCTTAACCCAAAGCGCTTAACAGAGCACATATTTACATGCAATATCACCCAACCGAAATTGGTACTCATTTATTGACCTCAGAAGGATGAAAGGCTGAGTTGGCCTTGCTGGGATTCGAACCTGCGACCTGCAGATCACGCTCAGATCGCAGCAGCAAGCGCTCAACCTGCTGAGCTATCTTACCGGTATGATTGGTTATTTAACAGGACTTGGGAGAATCAGTACACGAGAATAACCTGGGACCTAACAGCGTGGAAAGTTTAGAATATAGTTCCACTGCTGAACATTCGTAATTAAAACAAATGCTCTGTGGCCAGTTGGGGGAGGTGGGGGGGGGGGGGTAATGGTGCGGTGCAAATGATTATTTCACCTGTCAAGAAGACCTTTGAGAAAATGTTGAATGATGTTACGCAAGATTTGGAGTAGTACCCTTTGGGTGCACTACAACAACCTTGGCCTCCTGGCAATAGGAACCCAACCTTTGGTATACGTCTGTACTACACAGGTTGGTAGCGTGATTGAGCAGCCAGGCTTATCTCAAGAGGGGTCAATGTGAGCTGTAGTGTGTTACACAGAGATTCACAGTGACAAGTATTCGAATAGACTCTTACACACAAGGTTTCTTCATTAAACAAATATTAAATTATTTAACAGTCAGTTTGATTAAGCCTTCTTCAGAAGGGAGCAATAAAATAGTAACACACAAATACCTTCAAAATACACAATCTTAGTTTCTCTAAATCAGCAAATACCCATTTGGGATGGCACACAGACACTTCCTACACCCTCAGGTGTCTTAAATAGCTAGGACACTGGACATTAATATAGCACTGTTGCATTTAGAGCAATACTTAGGAGTATGTCAAAGAAACAAATTATTAGAATAAAACAAGAGATAACAAATATTCTGAAGCAGGTAAGTACTTTTGAAACCCCCCAATGCAAAGTTAGTTAACCCCTTCCTGGAAGGAAAACCAAATACAATGTTGGAGGGAAGAAGAGTCATTCAGGGAGCCATGCTAGGCAAAAGTCAACTGGGCAAAAGTCTAAGTGAGCTGAAGCACTTCTCAGAGGTAGGTAAAAGTCTTGCACAATGTTTTAGAAGTCTTTGTAGGGGGCGTGGCCTGGAGCACCATCTATGAGGCTGCTCCATTAATGGCCTCCGTGCAAAGCCTGCATTTGCTTTGCGGTTCCCGCTTGTCTCTTCAGCGGATGAATGAATCATTGGGGGTCGGAACACCTGGGGCCCGACCAGTGAAGAGTTAAGCTTATCAGTTGACCGTATTCGTCATAACGCAGCTGTTATCTGGCGAGCCCAGCCGCGGGGCCTTCCAAGAGGGCGGCTGAGACATACAGAGAGAGAAGGAGGCGCAGCACCGATCCTCACTGAGCAGCTGACGGAGGACCCAAGGAGGCTTCCTCACCCCACTCACAAGCTGCGGAGCATGTTACCAGGCTACAGCGACATGACACCAGTGACCTTTGCAGTAGTGCAGGTGGCCCCCATGCTCCCCCTCTGCCTCTGAACATGACTGTGAGCCCATACGGCGGCTAACAGCTTACCTTGGTGCCCCGGCCGACACTGGACGCAGCTTCAGTTTTTGCATAGAAGCACCTTGCCGCACCCGGCTTCTGGTGCCGGCAGCAAGTCTCCTGGGACTGCCGCATAGCAGCAGAGACATTGAGAACGCAGAGGGAGAGAGCTCCCCCATCAACGCCTTGGTGAGCGGCAGACCTTGGCTCCTAGCCCACCAACTAAGGTCAGCCCCTCCTGAATTCGCGCCCCCCCGCCATACAAAAAAACAAAAACTGCCTGCTACAACACTGTCTGCCTCTTGCTGAAGGCCTTATCTCACGTTGCGTATTACCAGCAATGCCGGTGGGACTTCTAATACCCAGCACAGCAATGCGGTATTTGCACCCCTCCTCATGGCCAACTCACACGACAGGGGCTGATTATCTAACACCCTCTTCTGGCCTCCCGCACACCATCGCCTTCAGGCTGACAACAGGAGCACTCCTGCCTCTGACCTTCTGAGTCCCAACATAATCTCAGCTATGGCCCACCAGTGGGGAAAAGTTATTATATAAAGGCCGCGAGGCGCCCACAAGGGGAATCAATCACCATCTACTTCAGCGCTTATGGTGACAACTGGGCCTGACAAGTGCAGCAGGTAGCAGTGCCCTTGAGGTCTCCCTATCCAGTCATCAGCAGTGAACCCGCCGTGAAAAGCACTGGGATCACGCATACGAAAGCAACGGCTGTCCTGCCCTTCGTAACCTCTCCATCGCCCAATGGACTCACCTGTGCAGTGTTTTACCTAATAAGCAGAGCACACAGTCGACTACTAAAAGCATAATAATTTTACCCACGCGAACGGGAAGGGCCCAGGCTCCTTGGACCCCCTCTGTCTAGCTTCATCCTCTGACGCCAACCACCACCGGCCTGTGGAAACCCATAAGACAAACTGCGTGACAATCTCAAACAATCTTGAAACTTTCAGGACCGGTAGGACACCGCCCGCCGCAATTGTCAGAGTCAGACTGCAAAGCTCCCCTGCTCCATCAGCGCCTTTCTTTAGGAACCTACTCCATGGGGACCAGGTATCACGGCTGACACCCCGCCCCCCCCCCAAGACATCCACAGTGGCCACTGTCAGCTGTGTCTTGAAAGGGGCACAGTGTCCTGTTCCAGGACCTTGCCAAAATGGCAAAGCACCTTAAAACCTCTAAAAGCGCTGACATTACCACCATGTTGCTCCCATCCAAGAAAGGGAAAAAGAGTGACACCTTGACATCTCTAAATCTCTGCCTCAAACATCCTCAGAGAATGCTGGCAGCTTGCAACCAAGGGTGACATACAAGCCTTTATGTCGGACATCAAAGCAGAGTTTCGACCCTGCATGGTGGAACTCACCATTAAGCTTGAACAGACGGAACAACGGGTGGTGGAGGTAGAACAGAGGGTAGGGGAGGTGAAAGACCTAACCCAAGAACACTCGGCGATGCTCCTGGAAGGACAGCACACGCTCCAAACCCTACTCAACAGGAACAAAATCCTGCAATACAAGCAAGATGATCTTGAAACTAGAGCTCGGCGTATCAATCTATGTATCCGAGGGGACCCCTGCGCAGTCTTGGACCAAAACTTGGCAGAGTATGTGGGAGACCTCTTTCAATCCCTCTTGGCACTTGCCAAGTCGCAACTCATCCGAGATCTTACCCACAGACTCCGACCATGCAGGGGGATGGACTCCAACTCCCCCCCCCCAGATGTCATCACCCGGGTCCACTTCTACACGACCAAGGAAGCTATCACGGCAATAAATCGCTCTCAGGACAATATAACCTTTCAAGGGGCCCCCCTCCAGATCTTCCAGGACCTAGCAATGGCAAAGATTCAGAAACAACTTTATTCCTCCGGGATCAACATATCAGATACTGGTGGCTCTTCCCGACGGCTCTCCAATTCTCTTACAAAGGGGTACCCCCGACGATCGCTCACCTGGAAAACACTGACTCGATGCTACATCCTGACTCACCTGGAAAACTCGATGAGACCATGCCTGACCCGATGGATCTCCCCTCAAAACCAAAGTGCTCGACCTGGACAAAGATTCAGAAAGGGCCGAATGCAAGGTAACCCCCAACCAAACGCTGACGGAGCAAAAGATACATAGCGATCATGGCCCTGAACAACGACCTCAGTGGTTGTCATTCAATTGTATTGACTACCATCGACATGCCTAGGGATGTGGTAGATCTGCTTCCCCGATGCGGGCTACGCACGCCCATGCACGACTCTGAGGAGGATGTCATCTGAAATCCCTTGGAGTAATTCATGAACAGTTTTAGCCCAGTTGGCTAAGGGATGCGCCGAGAAGGAAAGATCGGCCTCCCACGAAGTTGGTTATATGGCTTCCCGTTGGAAGCTTATGTTAAAACCCTGGTTGTACTAGGGACAACACAATAACAAAGCCCCTGGATGGCAGCTGAACCTCAACCGGCCCGGACCCCGCACCCAGGAAACTCTGAGTCACGTCCACCGCACCAGAAACTGAAGTTCATATCATTTAACATTAAAGGTCTGAATTCCCCCTCAAAATAGAAATCAGCAATGAACCGGCTTCAGGACATGGAAAGCTGTGACCTTTTTACAGGAATCATATTTAATGCCTACAGATTTCACATGCCTCCGCACTAGGAACTTCCCGCTTCAATTCCTGGCCTCGAATGGAGCCAACAAAGTGGGTACTGCCATCGTCTTCACCAAAGATGTGCGTCCACAGATAGTAGAGACGCTACTATGCCCAGAAGGCCGCTATACGGCAGTCAAAGTCATTATATTTGGTCAGCTCTACTCCCTCGTCTCGGTTTACGCCCCCAACGAAGGACAGGAGACATTCTACGAGGCCCTGGGCGAAATCCTCCTCCCCTTTGTCGAGTGCCAAGTCATCATAGGGTGAGATTTCAACGAGGTCCCGGACCCTATGAAGGACAAATCGCATCCCCTAACCCTCAGAGACTAAGCTTGCTACAAGCCTTCATCAGCTGTTCCCAACCCTGGGGGTGGTGTATACATAGAGTACTTCACCCTGAGGAAAAGGACTTCTCTTCTGACATGTGCACAGAACCTTCTACCGAATCGATCTCTTCCTGGCCTTATTGCAAATCCGTGCCTTTACCGACAATGTGACCATTGGGACGAGGGTGCTCTCGGACCACGCACCAGTGATGTTGATCATGCAAGCTCATGACCCTGATCCACCCCCGCCACGCCGTAGGAATCTATATGACCCAATTCTGAATGAAATGTCTAAGGGATTCCATAGCCACAGTGATCAGAAACTTTTTGTGGGAGAATCCGACCGAAGACACTTCCCTAGCTAACACCTGGGACGCAATGAAAGCACAAGTACGGGGGGAGCTAATCGCACATGGGGCGGCATTGCATAAGCGCAACCGACAAACCCTTATGGATGTTGAAGAAGAGGTTCAGAAAGCCGAGACCAATCATAAGTGTAAAGGCTGGTTCCCGAGGACTCAGCGTGTCCTGCAAATAGCCCGGAAGAATTTGGAAGCCCACTACGCAGAGGAAACGGCGCACTTACTGACCAAAGCTAAGCAGGGCTATTATGCTATGAACAACAAAGCAAATAAACTCCCGGTGGAGAAACTGTCTAAGGCAAAGAGGAAGAACACCATAGTGGGCCTCCGCGACCCTCAGGGCAAGGTCCAGTATGCTGAGCAGGATAAACTACAGCTAGCAGTGGCCCATCTCCCCGAAACAATGTCGGCATCTCCCCAAACCCAGGCAGAGTAACAGAGGTACCTACAAGAGGCCGCGCTCCCACAACTTGAGGAGCCCAATAGGGAGGACCTGGATGCCCCAATCATAGGTGAGGTCGAAACAGCTATTAAGTCCCTCAAACCTGAGCTCCGGGACCAGACGGATTTTACAAAGTGTTTTGCCCCCAACTAGTGGCCCCATTAACAGCCCTTTTCAATTCATTTGGGGCCTCGGGTTCCGTCACTCTGTCAATACAGGAATCCATGACCATCCTTTTGCTTAAACTCGGTAAAGACCCCAGAGACTATGACTTGTATAGACCCATTTCTTTGCTAAATATTGACGCCAACATCTACTCAAAAGTCCTAGCGAACCGCCTAGCGAAGGTCCTACCTAACCTGATAAACCCAGACCAAACGGGTTTCATAATGCAAAGGTCAACTGGGGATAACATTCGTATGGGCCCTGAATCTAGTGGACATTGCCACCCAAGACTCGGATAAACTGGCACTACTGGCTTTGGACGCTACCAAAGCCTTTGACAAAGTAGACTGGGCCTTTCTACAACTTAGCTTGGAGGCATTTCGCTTCAGCCCATACTTTTGTAAATTTGTCTTGCCAAACTATCAATCTGCTAAAACACTTCTCAGGGTCAACAGCAATCTATTCGACCCGATCCCCTTAACCTGTGGGACTAGGCAGGGTTGTCCTCTGTCCCGCTCTTATTTCCACTATTAATGGAGCCCTTCGCCCAGAGGTGTTACACGTATTTGTGGGCCCGTACCCGCTTGTGCGGAACCCTTTGGAATAGTAGTTCCAAGGCAGATGCCCGTGGTGATCTTCAAGCTGACTGCAGCGGTCCAGTCTTTTCACGTCTCTCTGAGACGCTACCGACCGCTCACGTGATCCTTTATCCAGACTCAAAGCTGACGGTTCTTCGCGTCGCTTCTGCTAATGGCGCTCCGTGAGTTTGTTTCAGAATCTTTCTACTTACTCTGCTAGATACTTTACGTCCATCCTTTCATCTATTCTAACCCTGTTCCTTCTTACTTCTCAGAGATTGTCACCAGTCGTCCCATTCAACCCCTGTTTCCTTTGCATTCAGACCAACCCGGCAAGCCTGTTTCTTTCCCGCCTATTCGAGAGACTTATCCCCGGCTTTGCTTTCTTCCAGGCTTCCGATAGAGTAAGTTCAGCCCCTTTTGAGTTCCTCCCTTCGTTCCGGCTAGGGCACTTACCTGTCTGTTCTTTACAGAGCCCCTGCCGCTCATTTGCTATCCTTCCGAGTTCCAGTCCCAGATATTCTACTTCCGACTATTTTCCTTCGATGGTGAGAGGATTTCTCTTCCGCTTCCTACTAGACTGTCCTACTTCTTTCCCTTCTCTGACATCCTCCTGTTTTCTCCTCTCGTGCATCTAGAAGAAGCCTCCCTTGTGACATCCATGCACTATGACAGTTCAGAGACTCTTCGGCTTCAGCATCCTCCCGATCCACGAGACTCTAGACTCGACCAGGGTTTTCTTCCCTTAAGAGGGTTTCCCTGGCGGTCCTGTCCTCTCCCCATGGTCTTCCCATCCTGGGTCGGAGGGACCAGGGATGTTACAGGAGAACTTTCACGGTCGCATTTGTTCTTCCCATATTGGATTATTCGATATGTCAAGGTGAGCTTGTTGCATCCTTTGGTGATAGACGTTGGCTTAACAACAGCTTTAATCGAATTACAGTAATAACACAGTGATAACAGTAACAAGAGGGTTCGACTGGACCCAGACATCAACAGTCTTCTCACTGGTGCCTCCCAACATAAGATCTCACTCTATGCAGACGATGTGCTGCTATCCGGAACAGACTTTCAGCCCACATTAATGTCAGCCGACAGAGCACCACAGATTCAGAAAGGTAGCAGGCTTTGCCATCAACTTTGGAAAATCAGCCGCTTTAGGGATAGGCCTGGAACCTGGGGAACGGGAGATGCTAGAACCCCTATGCCTGATCCGATAGAGTGAAAAATCTATTCCCTACCTGGGGGTCGACATCCCCGCTCACCCTAGAGACGTATATTTATTGAACTTCCCCTCCCTCTTTAAGACAATGGGCCTCACAAGAGATCTCGCTTATCGGGCGTATCACCGCCCGCAAGATGAACCTCCTTTCACGATTCCTATATGCCTTCTCCTCCCTCCCTACTACGATCCACTGACCTCCCGCCCCTCAGACGCTTGCAGAGAAAAATGCTGTGGTTTATCTGGAAAGGCAGGAAGGCGAGGATCTCCCAAAAAACTAGGATTTGCAGCTCTAGACTGGGCGGCCTAGGGTTCGCAGACCTGCGTAAATACCAGGCGGCAGCACAATTAGCACACACAGGTTTGGGTCATGACCTCGGGGCCTCCAAAATGGGTGGAATTTGAACAATCTTGTCTGCCTCTCCCCCTTCACTTTCTCCCACATATCCCGTCTCCACTATGCCGAACTTGGGCTGGGACTTTGGCCGCTACCAATCACACCCTTAGAACGTGGGACTGGGCATTAAAACACAAAGGTATCCTGCGGGGTCTGAGTCCTTTTTCCCCAATCTTCCATAACCAAGCCTCTCCTGGGTCTCAACCGTTGAGCTTCAGAAACTGGATTGTGGTGGGGCTTGCATCCCTGGGACAACTCTTTGAGAATGACCAGCCCTGCTCCTTTCACCAATGCAAAGCAACCTTCCAGCTAACAGAGTCAGACAGGTTCTCATATGCGCAACTTCGTCACTGGTGCTCCCACCCCCAAACCCATCGAACAGGGATACGTACCCGTAAGCCTGCTTGAGCTTACCTTAAAGGCGATGCCTCCCGAAGAAAAATCTAGACGCTTTATGAATTGTTACAGGAGGAAATGCTCACCACAAGACAATGCCGGTAAAATAGCACAGCGAGTAGAGCACTCGCTTTGGTATCAGTGCAGAGCCTGCTGACCCAGGTTCAAATCCCAGCAGGGCTAAACTCAGCCTTTCATCCTTCCGAGGTCGATAAAATGAGCACCACACACTGTGGGTAATAATAAGCAGCGCTCAGATAGCTGATGGTTTGTAGCGCTATATAAATGCTAAATTCTTTTTTTTTGTTATTATTATTTTAAGAGCCCCCTACATGACACAATGGAAGGCAGGCTTAGGGCATCCCCTTTAGGACCAGACATGGGACTAATTCCTCCTCCCTCTGCATCACGAACCGTGAATGTGCCCATAAACTGCTTCTGCAATGGTACTACCCCGCACTACGCCTGCATCACTTTAACCGGGCTCTTAAACCCCCCCACTTGACTCTACTTTATTAATAAGTATTAAAAACAATGTATATTCATACAGCAGTGCATCACGAAAAACACAGAAGACATATACAAAAGAGAAAGTGGAGATTTTATCAGGCCTACTTTCACAATGGAAAAATTCGACTATAGCGGTTATATTTAAATGCTGTTAGAGAAACAAAAGTGGCAATTTTTTTTTTCTAACAGCATTTAAACATAACCGCTATAGTCGAATTTTTCCACCCTGGAGCCAGAGGCAGGCTTCACCTGTGAATTCTGCCAAAGGCAAAATGAACAAAGGGACCAAACCTAAATCTCAAGAAGGACCTTTCCACGAAGAAATGGCGAAAAAAAGAATACCCAGGGCCATTTTGACAAAAATGGCACCCATGGGTGCTTTACTGCAGTTGTGAATGCAGCCCGCGGTAAAAACACACCACGGTAGTTAAAAATAATCCACTGCCACCAGCCATTCATCGAGGAAAGGGTAAAACTAAATGTTACATGAGAAACTAGACAAAGGGGATACTAAGTAACCCCTCCAGCACTCTATTGTAAGATATTGTATGCTGGGTCTAGAAAGTTACAATGTAAGTAAAGTCAATTTTACTTCACTGCTCTTGGAAACTGTAGTTATCCAAGAGAAAGGTATTTAAACCATGGGGTAACCTGAAAGACTTCCATATACCACTGTACTGAAGGTGCTGTGTGTCACAATGTAAAAGATGATGATTGTGGAGTTTGCCAGAATCCACAACCAAAAGAAACACAGAACTCAAATCACATTAAAAATACATGAGAGTGGGAAAAAAGGGCCTCACTCTCTCCAGGTAAAAGTCCTAGAGTCCAGCAAAAGACCTGGGGGGTCTCTAAGGTAGAGAGGAATTAGCACATTTCTGAGAATTCTCCCTAACAAATGTGAACAATATGAACCAAAAATCCAGGAATAAAAGGATTAATGGCTCAGCATTATTCGCAGTCCTGAAAAAAATCCCCCATTTCTGAGTTTTAGTCTCTCATGACTTCGACTTTTTTAAACCCCTTTAAAGTATAAACCCTAAAGTAACGCTGACCATTTGTAAAAATTCAGATATGGTAATGCTGATACGCAACTACCATGCCAAATTATTGAACTGTGGTGTTGAATTGGATGTGGATATTGATAAAGCTGGTTTAAAATTTTTACCTATTGGTCTCAGTAGCAAGGGTATATTGCAATCCGCAATAACCTGATCCCTAATAATGAGAACACAAAAATGTCAGGTATACAATATAGGCTAAAGTGGTTAGATGAATCATTTCCGGCTAAAATGCAATGAGTTATATCCATGATGTCGTGGAACACTCGAGGGTTTAGACACCTCTTGACGCCTAGTGACTGCTCATTATCTATGTTGTTACAAAATCAGATCTTTATGATACAAGAGACAGGGTTGATGTCCAAACTCTATATTGAAGGGTATTCAATCCATCAAATAACCGCTAGAATAGGTGAAACTGTTGATTGGAGTAACACATTCACTCTGTGCTTGTAGGGTAAACACGCCTAATGTACTGGAATATATACTGGCAGTAGAGGTGTATGATATTACTCCTAATCTAATGGTTGAGCACTGTTAGGGAACATTTTCATTGAATTCCTCCCACCTTAAAGACCCCCAGCTCTTTTGCTGGACTTTAGGACTTTAATTTCAATCCTGGAGTGAGTGAGACCTTTTTCTCACTCTCTCATGTATTTTTGATCTGATTTGGATTCTGGATTCTCTTTGTTTTTGGAGTCTGACAAACTCCATAGGCATCCACTTTTGTATGCTGACACACAACACCTTCAGTGCAGTTTCACTTCAAATACCTTCTCTTGGATAAACGACTGTTTCCAAGAGTAGTAAAGTGAAATTGACTTTACTTACCTTTTTTCTTTGTAGACCCAGCACACACCATCTTATGTGGAGTGCTGGGCAGTTACTTAGTAGCTACTTTGTCTACTTACTCATGTACATTTTTTGATGTTACCCTCACTACATTTAATGGCTGGTGGCAGTGGTTTAATTGTCCTACCATTGTGCATTTTTACCGCAGGCTGAATCCTCAGCTGCAGTATTGCACCCATGGGTGCCCATTTTGTCAAAATGGTCCGGTCTTCTTTTTTGGATATTTCTTGCTTTTGAGGTTTTTCGTGGGTTTTACTCTGTGCGCCAAACCAGGTTTGCTTTCTTTGTTAATTTTATCTTTGGCGGGGTTCACTGCTGAAGCCTGCCTCTGGCTCTAGCGTGTCTGGCAGGGCAGGAAGCGAGGGAGGTTCCTGAAACTCCATGTGCTTAGTCTCCTTGGTTACAGGAATGCACCCAAAGGTGATTGGCTGCTGTGTGAGTGACAGCTAGGCTGCGAATGAATGGGAGAAACCTGCATAAAGAGTCAACCAGTGGAAGAACGATCCGATGAAGACATTGGAAGAGAAGCTTTCTGTAACCTAATGGATCCTTGAAGTGCCCAGTGAAGCCCTGCTGCAGTGCCGAAGCTCCAATTTTGCATCAACTAGAGAAGCCTTGAACATACTACTTCTTCCCTTGGGTTGGTGGGACCAACTGACCCCAAGAAGAACTTTGCTGGAAAACCTCTCCCTGCTGGCTATACTTCTTTGCAGTTGCTGGAACCAAGTGCCAGGGGTCAGGAAAACCAGAACTGAGTGTATAGTCTTCAAGCCGGAGCAGAACTCTAGGAAGATCGAGGACCCTCCTGAAGCAGGACTACCCAAGCCTGAGTCACCTCACCAGAGTGCTGTACTCCAGAAGTGAGGGGAGCTCATCAAGTGTCCAAGATCCGCGGTGGTGATATTGACCGGTAGCTGAAACTGAAGTGCTGCTGAATTGGAAAGAGCTTGTAGCTGCCGCCGACCTTCAAACCGCAGTGCAGGAGTCCTCAGACATCCCCCCTCTTGTCCCCACGACTGAGGCCCAGGAACCAAGGATCTGCAGGACTGCAACAGGTACAGAAGCCAGCTGGATCCTCTTCTTCCAACCTATGGTACTGTCTTAACTGAAGGGGTACTTACCATTTTGGTTTGTAGCTTATTTATTCTCACTGGAGACTTACAATAGCTGCTTTTTCTGCAGAGTTACTTGCAGCTTTGCTCTTCACAAGTTTAACAGTTTGTGGTCCCTACAGTGATTCTTTTTCTACGAAACTCTTAAACCTTTGTGCAAGACTTTTGTGCTATCCGAGGAAGTGTCTCAGCTCCATAGATAGTGTAAATTGACTTTGGCTGTCCTGGCTCCCTGCAGACTCTTCTGACCCATTGACTTTGGTTTTAACTATGCCTCATAGGTGGTGCATAAGCTTAACTTTTATTGCCGGGAAAGGTCTAACCAAGACGTCATTGGAAACAATTGGAAAGTATTTGCATGTTATGAGAAACTGTTAATCCTTTTTCCTTCCCTAACCTTTTCCTTTTCCACAACCTCAGTATTGCATTAAGTGTAAAAAGTGATATACCAATGTCCACAGTGTCCTAGCAATTGAAGTCACCTCAGGGTGTAGGAAGTTGCTGTGTGACATCCCACAAGGGTATCTACTTGCTTATCTTAATCTGAAGAAGTGTTGTGAATTGTATTTGTGATTGTTGCATATTGCCCTTTCAAAAGAAGGCTTATTTAAAACTGACCGTTAAATAAATAATTATTCTACTAGAAAACCTTGAGTATAAGTGTTATTTGGATACCTGTCACTTTGGATCTCTATGCTGCATCTCTACAGCTCACATTTACCCCTTCTGAGATAAATCTGGGTGCTCAGTCACTCCACCAACTTGTGTAGTACAGACCTATACCTATAGGTGGGTTACCCATTACCAAGAGGACAAAGCTGGTGTAGTCTCCCACAGGATTACTACATACGATCTTGCCTAACACGCACTGATTGTCAATGTCTACAATCCACCAGGAGCAGGTTTTAGGGAATTATACAGGATGCTATACACAGATCTATTAGCAAGCTGGTCTAGGGGTGAAAATAGTGATATCATTTTGGGGGGCACTTTTAATTGCCATTGTGTTTGTACAGGTGACATTGCTAATGGGACGGCCCTTAGTAGCAGATGTACCATGAGGCGAAGCAATCCCAATTCAGAGGGTAAAAATTGGATAAAGTATGTAGAGAATTGGGACTCGTTAGGCAAGCTTGTATGCAGTACCCTGTGGGAGACTGCACCAGCCTTGTGCTCTTGCCAATAGTTAACCCAACCTTTGGTATAAGTCTGTACTACACAAGTTGGTAGAGTGGTAGATGACCGTTTCAAATATGTGAGACCACAATATGAACATTGTTAATGAAATCAGACTACATCCCGCGGCTGAATTTCCTATTTCCTGTTTCACTGCCCATCTAGTGATATCCTCTGACAAATCACTAGTTGGTTACAGTACTATAATGCATTGAGGTAAGTAGTCTCTGTACTTTTCAACTTTTAGTTTTCCAGCTTTCCCTCTCTAACTTACTCCTCGGCCTGTTTTCATGAACCACTTGGACCTGCGCTTCCTTTCGGTCAACACAGTTCATCATTTTTTGCACAGACTTTTTTCATTTCTGCTAGGCCAGCACACCTTTCTACTTAATACAACTGGTGGTGGGTCTAATAACTTTCTGATACAAGAGACAGACCTTGGGCCACCGATTCTGGGCCTGATTACCCAGCTCCACAGAGTAAATAATCCTCCCTGTTCCTAACCTCATACCTGGAATATAGTTATTCACTCTGTTCCATTTTAAAGTTTTTCAAACTGGCAATGCCGGGTTATTACTATTTTCTGTAAATATTTTATTTTTACCACTTCCTCTAGTGGCTGAATATAGAAAATCTCTTCCTGATGAAGGTGGTGCATCCCTCTTTTTCCACCGAAACGCCAATTGTGCCACTTTGTTGCTTGAGTACTTTAATGTACAGCCAGAACAATAGCCTGTGGCCCACCACGCTTGCACTAATTCACAAAAGCGGACAGCGTAGGCTTCTTCTTTTTATCATCCTCACCCTGGTTTTCAATAACCATGAGGATATTTATTGATAATGCTATTCATGTCTCTCTAAACGTAGTTTAATGAGGACCTTTTTCTGTCTGTTGGCATATCAGGATATTGCGACTAAACTACATATGAATTAGCCTGGGACAGTGAGTTAATTTAATGGTGCCCCAGCACTAACACCAATGTTTCAAAAATAACACTTTCTGGAAGCATAATGTTTGGTGCTCCCTTAATTCTATTTTTGTTGGTTTTGTTTTACATTGTATGTGCATATCTGTTAAATGCATGCTTTCAAAAGTGACATTGCTTTTGTTGAATTTGTCTTTGAAGAATTGACTGTGCTTTTCTAACAATCAGCTCCCTACCGGTGCATCTTCACACAAGTGTGTGTATGGAACAGGTTACTTACCTGTACATGTTGTTCTCCAGCATGGGTCTGGCATGGCATGCTCCTGAATATTCCCTGTTGTCAGGCTGGGAATCCTCAGTAAAGAGAAAATCAGTTTCAGTTTCGTTTCTGAACTGTCTTTCTACTAATAACCAATCACTGGTCTCTGGGTCATACTGCCCCAAGCCAATGACTGCCCTCTACCTAAGCCCCTCCTCTGGCAGCCATCTTCAGATCTGGTAGCACGTAAAGTGGCAGTAGGACCAAGAGAAGAGCCGCAGAGGGGTTGGGAGGGAGGGTTCGCATAAGAATCCATGCCCGATCCGTGCTGGAGAACCACAGTTACAGGTAAGTAACTTGTTCCTTCTCCAGCATGTGGTCGGGCATGGATTCACATGCTCATGAATACAAGAATACATAGCAATACACAAATGCACAACCACGGGAGGTGGCAAGGCTCAACATAAAGCATTTCAACAACTCAACATTAAGCTTCTCTTACCTCCTCACCAGGCTCACCTTCAAGCGAACAGGTTGCGCAGCACTGCCTGGCCGACTCTGGACTCCTCCCTGGAATCCCGGTCGACGCAGTAGAATCTTGTGAAGGTGTGTGTCGACCTCCATGTAGCAGCCCTGCAGATGTCCAGCAGGGGCACACCAGACAGGAACGCTGTAGTAGCAGCAATCGCTCTGGTTGAATGGGCTCTTGGACGGCCGGGCAACGGTCGGTTTGCCAATCAGTGACAGTGCATGATGCAGCCGGAGAACCATCTGGAATTGGAAGCCTTCGAGAGGGCCTTCCCTTGGTTCATAGGGCCAAAGTTCACAAACAGCTGTGATGTCATACGAAAACACTTTGTGCAGTACACGTAGAACTTCAGCGCTCTAGCCACATTCAGTGAGTGAAAAGTCCTCTCAGCCAGCGACAAAGGCGACGGGAAGAAAACAGGTAACACCAAGGGCTTGTTGAGATGGAAGTCCGACGGCACCTTGGCTATGAAGGAGGGAAGTGTCCTCAGCACTACCCTCGTCTCGTGGAAAGTCAGATATGGAGGTTTACAGGAGAGGGCCTGGATCTCTCCCACTCGTCGTGCGTAGGTGATGGCCACAAGAAACGCTGTCTTCCACAATAGGAACTTCAACGGAGCCGAATGTAGCAGCTCGAATGGCGGACCCATGAGCCTGGTCAGCACCACGTTCAGCTCCCACGCCGGGGCCGTAGCCTTCACCGGTGGGAACGAGCAGAACAGTCCTTTAATGAACTCCTTCACCAGGCGATGCGACCACAGCGACGACCGCCACAGAGTTCTGGTGTAGCGGGAGAACGCCGCCAGATGGATTTTGATGGAGGCATGAGCCAGCCCCACCTTCGCCAGTGACAGCAAGTACGGCAGCACTTGAGGGGCCGTAATCCGCAGTGGGTTGATCTTCTGTAAACGGCACCAGACAGAGAACCTCTTCCATTTATGTCCATAGCACCTAAGAGTCGAGGACGCCCTGGCCTTTGCAAGCACCTCCTTGCAGTCCGCCCGGATATCTCTAGTGCTGCAGGAGCCAGGCCTGCAGGTTCAGCGATCCTGGGTCGTGGTGTAGGATGGTGCCTCCTTCCCTGGCGAGAAGATCTGTGTCTGTCGGCAGTTTGACTGGAGGGGGACGCTGACATGTCCAGAAGGTCCGGGAACCAAATCTGCCTCGGCCACGCCGGTGCAACGAGGATCATCCTGCACCAGGACCGTCTGTGTTGGCGGATGAGTCGCAGTAGCAACGGCAACGGTGGGAACGCATACAGGAAAAGGCCGCCCCAGGGGAATGCAAATGCATCGCCCATGATCCCCGGCTGGGGAAACCTGCTGGCAAACTTCTGGCACTTGGTGTTCATCGCCGTCGCAAATAGATCGATCTGGGGAGTGCCCCATCATCGGAAAAGGAGATCCACCTGATACTCCCGAAGATCCCACTCGTGGCAAGAGCACAGCTCCCTGCTGAGTGAGTCAGCGATGGTGTTCTTTATTCCTGCCAGATGCAAGGGTACCAGGAACATCCCTTGGGCAACGGCCCAGTGCCACATATACTGCGCTTCCTTTGATAGGGCTGGGTATTTGGTGCTCCCCTGTTTTCCGGATGTAGAACATAATGGTGAAGGAAAGACCTGAGGGCCCAGAACACGGCCCGGAGCTCCAGGACGTTGATGTGCAGGGACCTCGCCTCTGGGAACCAAAGGCCTCTTGCGTTGAGATCTCTGGTATGCGCTCCCCATCCCTCCAAGGAGGCGTCCGTCGTCACTTTTCTTGATGCGATGGTGTCTGGAAGTCCATGCCCGCCGCGAGATGCACGCGGGTGCCCCACCACCGGATCGCTTGATGGAAAGTCTCATTGAGGGATATCTTGGCTACGAAGCTGCCCACCGCTTGCATCCAACGGGCGCCGAGGAACTCCTGCAGTGGCAGCATCTGCAACCTGCACAGATGCACGAGGTAGATGCACAATGACATCATGCCGAGCAGGGACTTTATGGACCTCACCCTGGCCACTTCCATGGTCAACAGCCATTGTACCTTGCCCAGGATGGCTTTCGTCCTCTCCTTTGACTGACGGTGAAGCCAACTGTACCACTGTGTCGAGTCTGGCTCCCAGGAACAGGGCGTCCTGCGACGGCACCAAGTGGGAATTGGCGAAGTTGATTGAGAATCCCAGATCCATGAGCAGGCAGACGGTCTTCGCTGTGTGATCGACGGCGAGTTCTCTTGACTTTGCTCGGATGATCCAATCATCCAGGTAGGGGTATACGTGGATCCCCTGCAGGCGCAGCCATGCTGCCACTGGTGCCAGACACTTGGTGAAGACCCTTGGCGCCGACATCAACCCAAAGGGCAGGGCCTTGAACTGGTAGTGCCGTCTTTGGACCACGAATCTTAGGAACTTTTGTGTATGGGGATGTGGAATCAGGCATCCTCCAAGTCCAACGACGACAGGAAGACGCCCTCCTCCAGTTGTCCCAGCACGTGCTAAAGAGTGACCATCCAGAACTTCCGGGACTTGATGTATTTGCTGAGGCGGCGAAGGTCTAGGATGGGCCGCCAGCTGCCGGTCTTCTTTCGGACGAGGAAGTACCGCAAGTATACTCCGGAGCCTCTTCGGGACGAGTTCTATCGTGCTTTTTTTTAGCAATGCTCGAACCTCCAGAAGCAGCTGTGGCACGTGGTTTACCTTTCTGGCCACAGGTGCTAAACGGGGACACTTTCTTTGGAACTCCAGCATGTGCCCGTGGGCCAGGGCAACTAGCACCCAAAGGTCAGTGGAGATGGACTCCCACACACTGAGGAAATTCGCCAGCTGGCCACCCACCGGGGCGCTCGGGTGGGGGCCCGACGTCACGGCCGGTTCAATATTGCTTCACCAAGGCCTTGCCACCTTGGCGACGACGACAGTGTCTCCGGCCTTGCTGCGGCCTCTGTAGGCTTCCTGCAACGAGGAGCGGGCCGCCTGGCGGTACGGTGAGGAACTGCCACTGAATCCTTTGGAGGCACCTTAAGACTTTCCTCCAGAGGTCCGAAAGGACGGCCGTCATTGATGGAGAGAACCCAGGGCCTGGGCTGTCTCGGTGTGCGCCTTGATGGCCTGCAGTGACTCGTCCACGGCCTTGACGAACTGGTTGTTCCCGTCGAAGGGCATGTCCAGTACCCTGATCTGTACGTCCTGACGGAAATCGGTGGCCCTGAGCCAAACGCGCCGGCGAAGGCAAACGCTGTTGCCCATCTGGCAAAAGCCGGTGTCGGTGAGGTCTCTGGCTACCGGGAGGGCGTTGTCTGACGCCAACTCGCCTTCCTGCAGGATTTCAAGGGCTTCTGCCCTCTTGTCGTCTGGGAGAAGTCCAGGAGGGGAGCGATCTTGAACCACAGCTCCCTGTCATAACGTGCAACTATCACGAGGGCATTGGCTGCCTTGAGAGTCGTCGCTGCAGATGAGATGACCCGTCATACCATGGCGTCCAGTTTCTTCCCCTCGCCCTAAGGTGGGGAAGTTGAAGCCGATGTCGTCGCCCCTGCCGATTTCTTCTTGGCTGCCGCGGAGACCACCGAATCCGGGGACGGCTGTGCCCTGAGGCACATAGGAGCAGAGACTGGGACTCGGTACTTCTTCTCGTACCGGTCCTTCTTTGCAGGGGCCGTGGACCGGTTCTTCAGCAGGGACAGTCCTTCGTCCCAGATGTCGTCCAGTAACAGGACTGAGAGGACGGTCTACCTCTTGGCCTCCCGTCGTTGGTAGAGGAAACCTTCCTTCTTCTGCTCTTCAGGGCATAGCTGGAAAAGCTATGATGCCCTGGCGATCATGGAGTGGAAGGAGCCAATTTCATCGGGAGGGCAGGCCCGGGCAGGGGGTGATGGGAGATCCGTCCCATTGTCACCACCGTCGTCGTCCGTCCCCGTTGTCGCCGTCTCTGTTCCCGTATCATCCCTTGGTCGAGGGGATAGAGGTGAAGGATGGAAAGGATGGGGAGGATGGATTCACCTCCACTTGTTCGGTGGGCTTCCCGACGGTCCAGGTGCCACTGGATCGTCCCCTGGGGGTAAGGGCAACCTTGTCCTTATCTCCATACACAGGGTCTGCAAAGCCATCAAAATTGCTTCTGAATTGTCCTGTGGCGTGGGCAACGGTTGCGACAGCTCATCCTCGGAGGTGGTATCTGTGTCTGTTAGGGCTACCATGGCACCCCTCTTTCTTGTCCCAGGGTTTCACGGGGGTCTTCTCAATAGGCTGGAAAGATGATTCCCTCTGGCGTGGCAGGGAAACTCTAGGCCCGGAAGTCACCTCCACTGGGGTAGCCTCCACAGGCTTCGCCAGGAGTGCCATAACTCCTTCAATCGAGGCCTTTTTTCGGGTGAATCAGGGCTTTCACGACCTTGGGCGTGTCTGAGGCCTTCACCATAGGGGGAGGGTCACCGCCTCGCACCCCCCTTGGCTTTCTCTGTCGGGATCGACCGGGGCTTCTCCCGAAGCTTACCTGGGTTCTACGACTTCCTTTTCCCCAAGCCAGAGCGTTGGCTCATGGATGATGGCATCAGTAACATTACGCCCTGCCTGGCAGCCGAGGAGCCCAAACCAACGGCGCTCCCGGAGCCCACGAACTCGGAGTGCTTTTCCTTTTGTTCAGCCCACGTCGCAGGAGCACCCTCAAAGGTCTTAGAAGACCGCTCGGGACCTCTTCTTCTCACCTGCTGCTGGGCTCTTTACCTCCAGCCAGTCAGTGAGTCATTTACGACGGTCCTTCATGGTCCGGACGGACATGTTCTTGCAGAACGCACAGTCCTCCTCCACGTGCAACTTGTCGGCGTGTAGGCAGTAGAGGCCCGATAATGCTCGTCCTCAAAGATGTTCTGCAGTCCACATCCTGGGCAGTTCCTGAACAGTTTGGATCCAGTAGGCGTTGAATCTCCTTTGTCTTGGGCCATGTCCGAATCAGGGTAGGCCTCAAAGGTTTTCCGGAATCCTCCAAGAAGTGTAATTCGATGAAAATCCGCCCTTGAGGGGTGTAGAAAATTCTGAAACGGGTCCCCGTTGATCAGAAGAAGAATCGGTGGAGCTTGAGGCTCAAATTGACCGAGAAAATAAGAGTAAACTCTTCGAAAAAAACGCAATACGCAGTAAAAGCTCGAGATTTACAGCTCAAGGACTCCCAACACTTGAACGTGCGGTAAAAATCTGAAGATGACTGCCCGAGAGGCGCTTAGGTAGAGGGCAGTCATTGGCTGGGGGAAGTATGACCCAGAGAGCAGTGATTGGTTATTAGTAGAAAGACAGTTCAGAAACGAAACTGAAACTGATTTTTTCTTTACCGAGGATTCCCAGCCTGACGACGGGGAATATTCATGAGCATGTGAATCCATGCCAGACCCCATGCTGGAGAAATATGAATTTACCTCTTTCATCTTTTTGTTTGTTAATTTTTTTCTCATGCATAACCATACTTTGTTTACTGGCAGTGTGTTCATCTATTTTGAGACATTCCTTTTTTTAAATAAATGTTTAATAATGAATATACCTAATATTCTTTTTCTTGTTTCATAATTTTGGTTTTCATGAAAATATAGTCATGTTAATAACCACAGGTAGTATGCTTTTACAAACTATGTGATTCAATCACTGCTAGATGTACTAGTAAATGTAATAAACATATTAACTACTTAATTTTTCTCTACACGGGAACACCATTTTGTCATACCTACTAGAGTGCCTGAGCAGCCAGGCTTATATCAAGAGCGGTCAATGTGCGCTGTGGGTTATAACAGAGTTTCACAGTGACAGGTATTTAAATAAACACTTACACTCAAGGTTTCTTGATTAAACAATTATTTATTAATTTAACAGTCAGTTGAATAAGCCTTCTTCAGAAGGGAGCAAGACATGTAACACTTTAATATACTTCAAAATGCACACTCAGTTCCTACACCCTCAGGTGACTTTAGCAACTAGGACACTGTGGACACTAATATATCACTGGTACATTTAGAGCAATACTGAGTTTGCTGTCAAGAAGGAAAAGGTTGAGGAGAAAATCAATGGTTAACAAGTTTTTTAAACTGGTAAGTACTTTTTAACCCCAAATGCAATGTAGATTAACCCTTTCCCAGTTATACAAATAAAGAAAATATGCCTTTAAGGAGGGACAGATCAAACCACAAAGTCAGAGGTTAGAAGAGTCTATCAGGAAACCAGGACAGCCAATGTCACTTGAGCAAAGTCTAGGGGAAATGAAGTTCTTCTTGAAGGTAAGTAAAAAGTCTTGCACAATGTTATAGAGGGTTTTTGTTGCAAAAGAAATCCCAGTTGGGACACAAGCTTGGAGGCTTGTGAAAGGCAGAGCTGCAAGCAACTGTACAAAAGGCAGTAATGCAGGTGTCAATTGAGAGCAAGCAAACTACACAGCAGGAGGTAAATACCCCTTAGTTCCCAGTACCTTAGGTCTGAAGAAATTGGTTCTAGCTGGCTTCTGTTCCTGTTGTAGTATGGCAGATCCTGTTGTTCCTGGGCCTCAGTCATTGGGACAAGAGGGAAGACGTCTGGGGACTCCTGCACTAGGATTCGAAGGTCGGCAGCAGCAATGGACAAAGTTCAGATCAGCAGCACTTTGCGGTTTCAGCTTCTCGTGAATAGCACAACTGCGGTTCTTGGACCCAATTTGGACTTTCCTTGCTTCTGGGGTCCAGTACTCTGTTGAGGTGGCTCCGGCTTGGTCAGCCCTGCTTCTACAGAGTCCGGAGGATCTTCCTTGAGCTCGAGTCCAGCTTCGGCAGTGAACCCCGCCAAAGACAAAATGAACAATGGGACCAAACCTGATTTGGCATGCAGGGTAAATCTCAAAAAGGACCTTTACAAAAAGAAATGGCGAAAAAAGAAAACCAGGGCCATTCTGACAAAATAGGCACCCATGGGTGCAATATATCAGCTGAGGATTCAGCCTGCGGTAAAAACGCACAATGGTAGGAAAAAGTAAACCACTGCCACCAGCCATTAATTGTAGAAAGGGTAACCTAAAAATGTTGCATGAGAAAGTAGGCAAAGGGGATACACTAAGCAACCCCTCTAGCACTCTATGTAAGATTGTGTGTGCTGGGTCTACAAATTTACAAGAGGTATGTAAAGTCAATTTCACTTTACTGCTCTTGGAAACAGTAGTTAATCCAAGAGAAGGTGTTTAAACCTTTGGGAAATCTGAAAGACTTCCCGGTGCCACTGCACTGAAGGTGCTGTGTGAGACAATGTAAAAAGATGATGCCTATGGAGTTTGTCAGACTCCAAAACCAAAAGAAACACAGTGTTCAAATCAAAGTAAAATACATGAGAGAGTGGGAAAAAGGTCTCACTCTCTCCAGGGTAAAAATGAAAAGTCCTAAAGTCCAGCAAAAGAGCTCAGGGTCTCTAAGGTAGAAGGGAATGAGCACATTTCTGAGAATTCTCCACAACACAAGGACATTGATATGTTTGACATGTTGAGGTTTGTGTCCAGGTGGATCCCAGGCGGTTTTACATGTTTCGAGATAGGGATATTGTGGCCGTCTATGGTGAAGGTTGAGAAGGAGAGATCAAGTTTCTTCAGGCGATTAGGGGAACCTACGATGAGCAGTTCCGTTTTTTCATCGTTGAGGCATAGGTTGTGATAGGCCATCCAGTTCTGGATGATGCCATAGATCCAATTTATGGTGGGGGTGTCTTGGGAGTGGTTGCCCGTGATGGAAAAAAGAATCTGTGTGTCATTGGCGTAGTTGGTTTATGGGATGACGAGATTGTCTAGATGTTTGATTAGGGGGTTAGTGCATATATTGTAGAGTGTGGGGGTGATGCAAGAACCTTGGGGAACACTGTAGGGAACAGGAATCGGGTCGACAGCAGCTTACCTAAGACGACTCTGGATGTGCGGCCACTCAGGAAAGAGTTTTCCAGTTGGCAGCCTCTGGGGAGAATTGGAATTTTGTGTGCGCTGCTGGCATAAGATGTCATGGTTGACGAGATCAAAGGCAGTGGAGAGGTCGAGGAGGAACTAGGTTGCCTGGGTCACAAATACTGTCAAGTTTTACATTGAGATCGAGGAGCGCTATTTCTGTTTTGCGGTTGGGTCTGAAACCAGACTGCAGAGAGCAAAGCACATTGTACTGTTTGAGGAAAGATTGGATCTGGGCATAGGCTATAAGGTCCAGGATTTTGAGGAGAAAGGGGACTGTAGTGATGGGACAGTAGTTTGTGAGGAGGGTGGGGTCAAGGGTGGGTTTCTTGAGTAGTGTGGGGTTCCTGTAGCAAAGGAAGCATTTCTGAAGTCAGTGATGATGGGGATGAGTGTCTCGAAGGGTTCCCTTTCTCTGGTACTCTCCAGATTCTTAAACAATCATCTCCCCTCAGCCCCCACCCCCGTCTGTGATTATTAGCCTCCATTCTAAAAACCTTACTATCCTCTCACTGACTGAGGCCAACTTTCAAATTGATTGGATAATTGGTTTCCTACTCAAAGATAGGAGAAAGAAGTCTTTAAAAGGTGTGCCATTGTTTTGGAATTCTTTCACCGGGTCTCTCGGTGCAGGAGTTAGAGTTGGTTTTCAGCTCTGCTCCTCCCTTGCAGGGAAAAAAGTATGGGGGATTTCAGGTATTTGACCTGCCATCACCAGGACAGGAACACCTCTAGTAAGTTTCCCACCTGTGAAACATTGCTTTTCCTTTGGGAATGAAAATGTGTTCTACTTAACTGCTTTAGCTTTCGGGGGAGAGGGAAAGGTATTGTCCTTTATAAGCATGGTTGCTGGGAGAGGGAGGGTTAGAATGAGTTAGGATTTTCCCTTCAAGTGTATTGTCCAAGGAGTCTCTCTGAATGTGCTAGTTGTTCCACATAACATACATTCCTCTGAATCCCTGGTAGTCCCTTCCAGAATCTGTTCTGGGGGTTGGAGCTCTAACCTTAATGCATCCTGGGGGATGCAGTCCACAAAAACCAGTTTCTTTGGAACCTGGTAATTAACAAGTAGTTATTCTCTCCGGGGGTCCAGAAGAGTTCAGTGATGATCTGCCTAATATTCTGGGTGTGATTTAGAGAGACTCCGCTGGTATGTTCTTTGAGGTAGTCTGCAAGAGCTCACCCCCTCTTGTGCATCAATTTTTCTCCTGGCAGCGGAGAACATTTAGGATGGATAGATTGGAGTAAGCCTCGGGGTCCCTGCAGTCATACTCTTAGGTAGAAATTGAACAGGATACAAGGTTGGCACTTTTACTTTGTCACATAGGACTCCAACACTATGCACAAACTCTGATTTCACCACAACATTGTAGCAACAAAAAAGTCAACAAATCAAAGACCACCTGGAAAGGGATAGACTAATTGTGCCTAAACCATCTAAAGAAGTAACACCTACACACACTCTGCATCGTTATTGACTGCTTTCTGCCCATTACTTGCTTTCTACAATCAACTCCAGCAACCCATCAGGATCTCTAGAATATCCATTCCCACAAACATCTACAAATTGACAAGCATCAAGACTAGCGCCTGCCTTCCTATCCTTTCTCAAATCCTCAAGGTAGGGTAGGTTTCCGCTCACTTTAAAAACAGACTTCATAAAACCTCTCCTTGTGCGCAGTGTGTTTTGGTGAGCCTGAGACTGTCCAGGAATCGTACTCAGGCTGTTTTCTGTTTACAGGAGTCTTTCTACCATTGCTTTGCTGCTACCTGGAGGCAGCAGTGCATAGACTGCAACACACGTGGAGCGCGCGGTGTGCACAGTTTGTTTTGGTGTTTGGGTGTGAGGGCTTTGAGGATGTCCAACGATCAACGCTCGCTCTTAGAAAACCGGCTTCATAATCCCAGGTCACGAGCGGAGCGGCCCATCCACCCACAGACCAGACTTCAATTGCGGCGCTGAAACTCTGTGTCATCCACTAAACAACTAAACGCGCCGCTTTAGGATCCTTCGAGACTAACCAAATAAGTGCCATCATTATGGATCCAGAACTTCCTCACTCGTTTGGGCTAGGGCTTGGGAAGGCCTGTGCACCCAACTCCATGCAACACACAAGTCCTCCCCAATACCCTGAACAGCCCCCAACAGCCACCCCCAAGCCACCCTCAAGCACCGCCCCCCAGCTCGATATCACATCCTCACGGGTTGCGGCTCTTTGCCACCTGTCAAGCTGTACCACAGGCCTGTGCACGCCCGGGGTGCCCAAGGAGGGTGCGCCTGTGGCCGCCAGGGTGTGTAGTGGAGGACTCAGTGTGGAGCCGCTTGCTCTCTCTTCTGTTGCTGGCTCGTGGGGGACCGGCCAGGCATCTGTGAGTGAGCTGAGCTGCTCTGCGCTCAGGGCGACGAAATCGGCAGAAACGAAGAATCAAGGGGAGAACAACCAAAGGGGGAGGGGGCATACGGGGCGAACATACCGCCATTGAGGATTCTGGCATGGCGTGCTCAGACCAAGTTGAGACTACACGCTGACAAAGGGGGTCTGCAGATGCACCTAAATTGCCCAGAGAATACTGAAACATCCTCATCTGACAGACCTGATGGATGTGCAATAGAAGAGAGTCTTCCTTTGCTCCCGGACCTTCCTCCTAACGCATGTGCCACACCCCCTGCAAATGAAGACAAAGTCTTCTGTCATGCCTCTCATCCTGCTCTCCTGGACAATGGCAGCTTGAAGGGCAAAACTGATGATAGTAATAGAAGAAACTCTTTGGACGTGGTCAACAAAATACTATATGACCTGTTGCAAATAAATAAAACCTGTAATTCTGCCAGTAAAGATGGCGGTGCAGACTTGAGTGCACAACCAACACTAATGGAAGCTGCTGTAAGCATCGCTGATGTCATGAGAGAAACCTGATGTGGTGAGACACCAACATAATGGAAAAGTGGACAGGTCAAACGTAGACGGATTGGAAACAGCTCGTCACCGAAAATCAGCTGTTCCCAAGTTAAAAACATCAAGATACCAGATGCGACACAGGAGCAAAAGACACCCCAGTTCAAAAGTCAAAGGTGTGGCATCAACAAATCTAAATCTTAATCATCTGAGTCCCCTTCAACGGATTCGTCAATTATGGAACTCCACACAACTGAAATGGAATCCAATGATCGCTGCGAGCTTCTAAAAAACATTAGTCTTCTTCCTACTTTTAACCCCACTGACTAACTGAATCCCCTCTAAAATCTTTCACCATTTTACACTACACACTCAAATATCACACAGATGGCCACCACAAGTTCAGCCTTTAACATTACATTAGCAAGCTGTAACTAAAACTCCTGTTATCACACCTCTCCCCACATCAGCTGGTAACATTACCCAAATCTTGTATAGTCAACTCAGATCTTGGGCTCTCTCTTCCGGTACAGATCTCCAAAGATCCCTGCCACACCCATAAAAGCATTCTGGCACATAGCATCAGACGTTCACCCATCAACCCCACAGGCTTGGCAACTGCCTCCCTCGCGACCACACTAGTAACCAGAGCCACACACAGAAAGGCCAACAGCCTAAGGAGAATGGGTGCTAGACAAGACCATATTACTCACAGATTAGTAAGATGTTTTGTAGGAAAGCAAAATAAAAAGCGGCCCATTCAGAACGGCGATTACACAGTCAATCCACCAACTTACCTTCCCCTTAACTTGAGCATAAATAATTGACCTCTGACCATGGAAAATGGCATTTGGGAGCTGGGAGAATAGAGTTGATTCCAGTCCTGGAGGAAGGGTCCAATTCAGAGAGACATCTGTAACTACTGGCTGAAGGGAACACTTTAGGGTCCTGAGAACCTGCAAGAGGATTGGATAGGTATTACTGTTGAGGGAGGCATCTGAGAAGAAAGACTGATGTTATGTTCGACACTGCATATGTAGAGATAGGGGAGAGGGTGGAAAAATATTGAAAGAATGAAGGTAAGAGTAAAAAAATAAAAAGGACAATGCAGACTATAAATAGGATAGCAAGAAGCATTGTTAGCAATATGGAGATGACATGTTAGAATGAGGGGTTTACAAGGAACAAAGAATGATTTTAGAAAAGCAAAGGCAAGTGAAAAGCGATATTGAAGGGAGGAAAATTATGGAGTGTTTGGCAAGCCAGATGAAGGACTCCGACCAGAGGACATGTTACCAAAGGGTTTTATTTATGTTATCCCCATTGTTACAAGAGGAGTTCCCTCCCTAACAACTATATTAAGGGTTCCCACCAATAGTCAAAATAACAGAAATGGTCCTCTGTCCAAACCTATCCTCTAAACTGGCCCTAACACTTAGGAAAAATATAAAGGAAAACTAGACAGAATGTCCTGCCTATGGAGTTCACCCCAAACTCCTTCAGCGCTTCCAGGAATCTCTCCTAGTTTCAGATCCAATGCTTATCAGTAGAAAACCATTCTCCTCCATTTAACAGTTCTTATCCACCTGTCAAAGGTCCAAAAGTCTCAATTTTACCGAATAACATGTGAAATTCCTGAAAAGATCAAATGTATAAGTTGCTGTTGGAGGAGGGATATGTCCTTAATCGCTCTCCACCACTTTGGTGGGTTTTGCCCCACTAGGTTCACAAATTGGTTGTCTCTGCGTTCCCCTTGAATGTGTTCTCCACTTGTCTTATACAGAATCTCTGGCTCCCTTGGGATTCTCTGTCCCAATGTCTCACTTATGTCCAGGGGTATTGGTAACCCCTCTTTACATATGCATCTCTTGGTTTTTGATAGTTTTTGTGAACGGTTCGGCTAATTACTATATTCAGGTTTTTTGGGCTCCTATAACCATTCTTGTAACTCAGTTCTCTCTCTCTCTCCATGCTTTTATGACCCTTGTATGGGGTTAAGGTAATTCTTCCTTCTTCCCTTTTTGCTCTCTGGTCTATCCACTCCCCTCCACTATGAGGAACCCGAGTACCTTCTATGTCACAGGGTTTGCTCCAGTGAGGCAGCGTCTGCTCAGTAGCAGTGGCTTTCTCCATCGCTTCCTGGTGTTCCGTTAGGGAAGAATTGGTGCAGTCATACTGTGTGAGACTACACAAGACTTATCTGCTTGGTATTAAGTAACCCACCTTTTGGTATATGTCTGTACTACACAATTTGTTTATATGACTGAACAGCCAGGCCTATCTCAAGAGGGGCAAATGTGAGCTGTACAGATGAAATCAGTCAATACAAGTAACCAAGTAACACTTACACTCAAGGTTTCAGTTATAAATACTTATTTATTTAACCTCAGTTTTAAATAAGCTTTCTTTAAAAAGGCAATCTTTTGTAACAGTTCAAGTAAACTTTTGGTAATACTTTTCAGAATCAATAAAGCTGGTGAATACTCTTTGGGGATGCTCACTAAATTTCTCATACACCCTGAAGTGACTTCAGTTACAAGGATAGTATTTGCATTTATATATCACACCATCATACTTTGTAGACTTTGAGGTGCAGAAAGGAAGGATTAAGGAAAGTAAAAAGGTTATAACAGTTTCTTAGAATGTGAGGACAATTGTAATCCTCCAATGAAGTCTAGGTAAGCCTTTCCCAGCAGTAAAAGTGTTCAACAATTCACAACCTATGAGGGAGAAGCAATGCCAAAGTCATTGGATTAGGAATAGTGCCTTTAGGGAGCCACGACAGCCAAAGTCATTTGGACAAAGTCTATAGTTCTGATGTACTTCTTGGATGAAAGACTTGCACAAAGTTGGATAGTTCAGATAATCACTGTATAGTGAGACAGCACAACTTAAGGTAAGAAGGTAAGTACCCCAAAGCCCAAACAGTACCCCTGGTTAGAAGAAAAGTGGTCCAGCTGGATTCCGTCTTGCTACAGCCAAGCAGACCCTGGTTCCTGAGCCTCTGTCGCGGGGACAAGAGGGAGGACATCTGGAGGGCTCCTGTGGCAGTACTCTGGAAGGTCGTCGGTAGCTACGGGCTCTCTTCGATTCAGCAACACTTTGCGGTTTCAGGGCTTTGCAAACAGCACTGATGCAGAACGGTTGACACCAGTTGGACGTTCCTTGGTCTCTCGGTCCGGCACTATGGTGATGGGCCTCTGGATCTGGATTTGCTGCTTCTGGGGGGTCATTAGGAGGATGCTGGAGCTTTTAGCCGGATTTGTTGCATGGCAGACGTTTCACTCGGTAATGGACACTCAACCCCTGGCATTAGGCTTCCGCAGCAATGGAGATGCACAGCAAGTCGGGGATTGCGCCAAAGTGTAGTTCATCTCGGTGTTAGTTGCTCCCACTAACTCAAGGGGAGAAGTCGTTCCGTCCAGAGCTTCTCTGTTGAGGTGAAAAAGGAGGTCAGCACAGCAGCAGGTCTTCACCAGGAAATTCAAGGTCCAGGAGGTTGCAGCAAGCTTCTCTTCACGGTTTCTTTGTCAGATGTTTCTTCCAGTGGTCGACTCTGCCTGTTGTCCCAAGAACCTTGCCTTTTAAGCACGTTTTCCCATTCATGGACAGCCTAGGCTGTCAATCACACATCAGGGTAGCTGTCCTTTAAGGACATCATAAAAATGGTTGTGTAGAGCCCTCTTTTTTGTTAATGGGGGACTGACTAATGAGGGACCTCAGAAATAGCATACAACAACAATTGAGTTCAGGGTACCCCACCCTTCCACACTGATGTGGCTAGATGCAAGCTACAACCAAAACTGTCACTCATCAACTTGAACGGTTAAAACCAAATGTATTAACAACTAGTATAAAAAATACACACATTTCAGACAGACATGTACAAAATGTAACATGACAATCAATACACTATCAAAACCAGCACTCAGAGTGCCATCTTGCGAGACCTATCATAATATGTACAACATAGTAAAAATACCCTCTGTAAGTGTAGTTAGTAATAGTGTCAAAGATAATTGCACTACACAAGTCAACCTCTATCCAAACCAAGGTCAGCTACACCTAAAGGAACACTTTTCAGGAATGGCACACAGCTATTCTAGGCAGATACAACTTAATGTTGTAATCTACTATTACAGTTGATTTCAGATCAGTGCAACACAGATTGAGGTAAGCAATAACTCTAACTTGTTTTAGGATGGCACACACCAAACACAAGGTAAGTAACACCTAAATACCCTTTAAAGAGGCTACCAGCAACCTAAGGTAAGTATAACCTTAGGCAGACTTATTCTGGGCAGGCTAACAACAAGTCAGAAGAAACAAGACCTAATTGGGGACCCTCATACATTTATCCCAACAGGAATAGTAAAGTTAAACCAACAGCATTACTTTTGGGGAAGAGGCACAACCAATTTAAAGGTGAGTAACTTAATCTTTTATATACTTTTCAGAATAGTGCAACATACATTCAAGGTAAGTAACAACTTTTGTAACTGCTCACTCTCAGAGTTACAGTTACCAACCAACTTCTTTTACAAGTAAGTGACGTTTGCACACTTGTTCTTCTTTTCAAGGCAGAAACCTTTTCTTATCCAGTATTCCCTTATTCTATAGCATGAGTTCACTCAGAGGCAGTAGAGGGACCCTAGTGGTCTAGGTGCCAGCTGTAGGCAGGGAGAGATGGGGTTCAGTTGCAGGTAAAGTCAGAGTTCCAGAGGAAGACTTTTCAAACAAGTAAGTATTTCACTTTGAAGTTAATTCAGTGTCCAGGGACTTCAGAGAAGTCACCCTAGGAGATTTCCGCAGTGGGCCTTTGTGAACTGGATGAGCGGCCTCCCAATCACAGTAAACACCCCAAAGCTATACAGAAATCGCAAGTGCTTAAGGTAGGTAAAATTTCCCAGCCAAAACTGTACCTCAGCACAGAAGAAGAGTTGCAACAGGAGGACTTCAGGATATGCAACCAAAAACCCAATTGATGGATTCCTTTGTCAAGAAGACGGAAGACAGGACTTATGAAGCAGGGATCACAGGAGACGGCTCCAGGCAAGTGCCTCCTCGTGGCTGGAGGCGGCGTTGTGGATTTGGCACCTTTTCAAGAGCACAGAAGAAGACAGAATATTGTTGGTCAGATTCTCGTCATTTGGAAGGACCAGCACCCTGGTGAAGGGATTTCTTGGATCTATATCGTGCCTCTGGAGATCCAGCATGATGCCCAGGAAGTTTCAGCGAGATTCATAATTCGGAAGCTCCTGCACAGCACAATGGTTCAAGGTCCCAGGGTATAGCAGCCTGCAAGGTCGCAGAAAATGTGGGATGGCTCAAAATGCAGGTCTTCTTGAGTCTAGTGGGTCTCACCAGGCTCTAGGTCGGGGTTGTCGTTTTCAAAGTCCCCAGGTCGATTGGAAGGAAGGGCCACAGTAGGCTCAGGTTACACAGCAGGCTCTGTGGTCACGGGAAATCGTCTCAGCTACGGTTTCTTCATCTTCCTCTTCGGTTTTGGTTCTAGTGGTCATTTAACTCTTCAGCTTCCAGGATCAGACTTCTATGCAGGAACCCAGCCAACCAAACAGCCATGTAACATAAAAACTTGGGGGGGGGGGGTGATTGGCAGTCCTTTCAGGACAGCCAGCCATCCAGTTTGAACTGGATTTTCGCAGTCAGGCTGGAAGACAAAGGGCTGTGGAGTTTTGGACTCCTCCCTCGCTTCTCACCTTCACAGACACTGTGGAGCCTGGCCATGGAATCCACAGGATTCCCGCCAAAGATAAAAATCACACAAAGGAATTTCCAACACTGGATGTCAGGAGAAGGAACAAGAAAGGACAAGGAATGCTGAAATGGCGAAAAAAGAAGACAGGGGCCATTTTGGTAAAATGAGCACCCATGCATGCCTTTACTGTGGAAACAACCTGTGGTAAATGTGCACTGAATTAATAGAAAGGTTCACTGCCACCAGTCATTACAGGTAAGGTTGTCCTTGTAACATAAATGCTACATTTAAAATGAGAAAGAGGTTACTCAGTATCTCCTCAGCACTCCACATAAGGTTGGGGGGTGCTGGTTTTACCAAATTAAATGTAAAAGGGATCCAAAGATCCTTTCTACCATTGGGAACTGTAGATCTCACAAGGTTAGTCAGAGAAAGTTAAAAGGGAAGCCCCCAGGGAAACCCAGCAACAATAGGTATTTATTGCCAAAAAGTTGTCAAAGAGGATAACCTTTAAAATACACAATGAAGAGTCTTAAAAATGACACTCATAAAAATAGTAAAGGACTCACACTCACTGAGGTATAAGGAAAATAATCTACAAGTCCAGCAAAAGGTTCTGGGGTTGACACAGGTCCGGAAGATTTATCATTGATATGAAAATCTTACCTAACAGGGCTCAACTCCCAAGCCTCAAAATGGGGGTGGAGGGCTCCCCCCAGGGAAAAAGGGATGAAAAAAACAACAGATTCATCACAAGAGGTGAGTGAAAAGCCCAACGTATTCAGAACGTGAGCGAAGAAGTAGGAATAGAGGAACTGGGAGGAGAGCTGGAGATGAAATGAAGGGGAGACAAGGAGGAGGGAAGAAGGGAATGCAAGAGAAAAGGTGAGCAAAATAAATTAGTTTATTACCCAGACGGGGAATACTAGCTTTATTAATCTCTGATCTCCTTAATGCAAACCAATCACAAAATGGTGCACCTAATACACACACAAAACAAAGGAGGTAATGGGTGGAACGTTTGCAATTAGCCCTAACCTCCGGCATTGCTCTGGGCAACCCTTCAGACCATCGTTCTTGGCCTACCAAGCCATTACAAAAGAGGAAAGACCATATGCAAATCAGGCTTGTCCCCAACCCGAAAGGGGCAGTCCAGCCCAAACGGATTGGTCACATCCCTTCTGCAAAAGGCCACAAGCATCCTCAACCAAGTTTTGGCCTTGTTGGGCCTCATCAGTGAGGAGTAGCTTGGGTCTCTAGGCCCAGCAGGCACAGGACCCACGTCTGGGCATTCCCCTCCCACTCGGGTGACTTCGCAAAATAAGAGAGGTGATGGAAGGTTTTGAATTAATCCAAACCTCTGGCATTGCTCTGGGTAACCCTCCAGACCATTGTTCTTCCCCTGTCAAGCCATGCCAAAGGCAAAAGACCATATGCTGAAACATGTCTGGGGATGGTTGTGGTCTCGTGCAGAAGGGATGTGACCAAGCAGTTTGCGCTGGACTGCCCATTTTGGAGTGGGAACAAGCCTGATTTGCAAATGGATACAAACACTTGAAATTGTCACCTCTAAATGATTTCGCAGCCCTGAGCAAATGGTAAATGTCCTATTCAAATTGAGTGTGTAACAGGACAACAGATACGGTGAAACAAAGAGTCCAAAGCAAGTAGATTCTTCAGTCAAAATACGCTGTTGAAACAGATTTTATGAAATGATGCAAAAACAAGACTGCCGACACGTGTTTCGACCCAGAACAACGGGTCCTTTTCAAGGCAAGACGTATGTTATTCAAACTGCGTTGGAAAACCCAAAGCCCTCCTGGGGGGGCAGATATATGGGCCAATTCTAAAGTAGTTGATTCTCCTCAAGAAAATAAGCGGCAAATAACTGAAGCAGTCTCTGTTACTGATACAGTGTGGTACATTCCCAGAACATGGGAGTTTGTTCAAACGTTGCAACTGTGAGTTCAGGGGCTGGTTCCCCACTGTGGCCAAATGGTCTTCCCCTTTTGTAATGGCTTGGCAGGCTAAGAACGAGGGTCCGGAGGTTTGCCCAGAGCAATGCCAGTCGTTAAGATTTATTCTAAACCTTCCAGTCATCACCTTTTTTGTTTTCCATAGTACCTAATACACATTAAAGTTCTGGGAACATACAATATCTAGCAAATAATATAACTGGTCAAAGTATGTGTACTTTTTAATGTATAATTAGGAAATCATTGTTTAAACACATTCCTTATAGAATAGATCCTAATGTGACTGACTGTCAGACCAAAAGATAAAATAGTTTTTTGGGGTAGAGCAGTGTGATGCTGAAAATGCACCGGAGGGACAGTTCCTCTGTATCCTTGTCCTTTACTGTTGTTATTGTGTGTTCTGTCGTGTTTCCATGCAGGAGCTCATGTGGGACTCCTGGTAGTGCAGCTCTCTCTTTTGGTTTGGTGTACAGACCCATGGGATACCCTTATGGCACCCATGGGTGGGGGTGCAACCCCGTGCCACTAGTGTATGTTTTTGGGCACCTGTGGGTGGCCCACAGAGCAGGGTATGGGCTGGTGGCAGCTCCGTTCTGAATTAACTGGTGCCCTGAGTGTCCTCCATTTTGGGATGCTCGGGCCCCGTCATTGGAATCAGTAGATTCCTGATGGAGACAAGATGGCCCCCGTAGCCTCTTCCCTTCCATCTCCTGTTACCTTGGTTTTCCCAAAGTCCTGGGAAGCCCTGACTCTGTCTCTTCCCCCTGACTGGCTGTTGGGGGTGGGATGGGGGGGGGGGGGGGAGTTCCATATATGCTAGTGTGGGGAAGTGCTGACCAGACTGCCTGGAGCCTTCCCAACGACGTATGTTGTGGGTACGCCTGTGGGTGGGACCTGGGTGAACGGAGTGTGTGACGAATATACACTTCTTGTTGTGGATGTCTGGTATATGGTGTTTGACAAAATGACTGAGACATCCCTGCCCAAAATTGGTATGAATGCAGTGTGTAGAGATGAATGGCGTAGTACTTGTCCCAATCCACATTCTGTGTTATGAGTGTCTGGATGGAGAAGAATGGCCTGAATGCACCGTGCGCCTGATTGGCTGACTGACTGCTGAATGCCCTTTTGAGTGATTGGTTGCCTGAGTGTGACCCAGCAGAATGAACTGGAGATCAACATTATATCTGGGGCCTCTCAGTGCTAGAAATCGTTCAGAAGCTGAAGAGAAACGAGTTGAAACTGAAGCTAGACCTTGAAACCCTGCTGGAAGGGAAGAATTGCTGTTGCTCTACTTTGCCGATCTAAAAGCGGTTGTGTCTCCAAGAATTGATCCAGGAGAGGACCTGCTAAGGCGACCTCTCCCCAAGCTATGAGGTACCATTGTGCACCAGCTGATCTTTGCCAAAACTCCCTGGTAGAAAGACCTACGAAAGGCTGCCGACCGGAGACGGGGACTAACGCGAAATCCCAAGGAGAAGCGACCGGACTGTTGTCCGTCACTGTCGATGACCGCCGTCGCCAACCGGAGCCGCAGTGCTCCCGTTGCCTTAGAACATTTGATCCAAGGACGCTCTCGTCTACACCGTCGACCACTCTGTCCCACCGGAGAAAGTCGAGGCCGTCGACATGAGGAGGAGCATCCGCTGGTGGGTTTCCCACCACCTAAAGACCACAGAGACGCCAGACGACTCGACACCCTTGCTGGGCCACAGTTCTTTAAACTCTTTGCAGTCCTGAACTATCGACATTGAGGTGCCCCGCACGCCTCTTCCTTGCAGGACGTCTACGCTCAGTCGTCGATGAGCACCTCTAGGAACGAAGCTGCCACTTCACTGCCGCAGTTCATCCTGTTCATCGTCGGACGTTCGATGATCCGTGGCTCCTGCCTTAAAGGGAGTGCACTCAAGAAGGGCCGTCGATTTCCAGACGAGGAACTCTACAACACCAGGTACTTTGGGGTTGCCGAACTATTGGAAAGACTCTTGTGAACAATATATGGACTGGGCTTATGATATATCTTTATTCTACAGGTTGCCTAGGTGGTGGGGATCTCCACACAGAACTGTGTCTAGGTAACAGGGCCAGTATTCTGCCAATTGTTCTAACTAACTGCTTTCCTCTTATATCTATTGCTGATTTCCTTTCCGAAGTGATTTGTGTGACATTTAACCATACAGTTGATACACTTTAAAGAGATCAAATAGTGATTGTGGTATGACATAGAACTGTATAGATTTGCCATTGTAGATAACCGAGTACAAAGTGAGTTATCATGATATTGTACATAACCGTGAACTTAATTATATAAATACTGTGTTTTAACTAATACAGTGTGTGGACATTCCTTTGTGGGTGCTTGGGGACTACACTGTACTTAAGAACCAGCCCGCATCACCTCCTGAGAAGCTACGCCCTGATTGCTCGTCCATTGCTACCAACAATAGAGAATCTTGGCTGGGCTCCTCTCTGCTTCTCCTCTACCATATAGAGAGCAGAAGTACAGACCCTCCCCTCCAGTCTTTACAAGCAGTATTTACCAATTGAAACCATTACAGATACATCCTTTCAGAAAGATCAGTTGGAAAACATTGTTTTATAATAGTTGTTGGTCTTGATAAATTCCATTCTGTAAATATTAGGAGGGGAAGTGTAACTATCTGAGCCCGCCTTATGGCCGAAACTGTGGACATTTCTGTGTGTAATATATTATGGGTTTCATGCTACTAAACATGCATGAGGATTTTCGGAGGTGCAAAGTATTAGTTTTCCATCACATAAGGAGAAGGTTTAAGTTACTTACCTGTAACTATTGTTCTCCAGCATGGGTCTGGCATGGATTCACATGCTCATGAATATTCCCAGTCGTCAGGCTGGGAATCCTCGGTAATAGAAAAAACGGTTTCACTTTCACTTACAAACTGTATTTCTCCTCTAAACCAATCACTGTCCTCTGGGTCATACTGTCCCCATCCAATTACAGTCCTCTCCATAAACCCCTCCTCTGGCAGCCATCTTCAGATTTGGTAAGCACGTAAAGTGGCAGTATGACCAAGAAGAGAGAGGGTCGGAGGGAGGGTTCGCATGTGAATCCATGCCAAGCCCATGCTAGAGAACAATAGTTACAGGTAAGTAACTTAAACATTCTGCAGCATGGGGTCTGGCATGGGTTGTATTGTACTGTATATTTAGAAAGCGCCTATGCACAGGCAAGAGTTTAAAAACGCTCAAGGAGGGAGGGAACATGGGGAAAAAACAACAGTCACTTAGAGCCCTTGAAATTCTGAGAGGAGAATAGTCTGCCCAGGCCTAGTAAGTTTGTAGAATGCATTTAACAGTTGGAGATACAGCAAATGGGCCTGACGGCGATTCTGCAGTTTTACCAGTGCAATAAGGGGGTGAAGACAAGGGGGAAGAGACAGACTGTCTTCAAGCACTGTGCATACGGATCGCACAAGTGCACAGATGGTCACAGGGAGGGGGAGGTCCAAGTGCACCCGGTCGGTTGAGACTGTGTAAGTGCAGAGAGAGCCACTCTCATGGGTTGTTTCACAAGTGCAGTGAGTGAGGGTGGGTTGTAGGGCCATGAGGCAAGTGCGAAAGAGGATTTGGCGGGGTGCCAGGGATCTGTGAGACTGAGGTACACCCAGAAGCCAGTCATCAAGCTGTAAGGAAAGGGGAGGGAGAGCGGGAAAGAGCAGAGAACTAGGTTAGCAGGGTAGAGGGAGAGTGAAGGAAGAGGAGAAGAGGAAGGTCTTGAGGAGTGTTAGGAAAGATTTCCATTTTATGTGTAATTTTCCCTCCAGTTGTGTACCCCCCCAAACCCCCTCCCCAACTTTTTGCTGAGGTTAAACACCATAGTCTGACTTTACCAGAGGAGCCCAGCCTTCTGCTGCACCCCTCTGGGCTTTTCGCTCACTTTTTAATGGGGAAACAGACATGTCCTTAAGACAGCCAGTACTGGGAGACTATTTCTCAGCCCTTTCCACTGTTGCAACTTTTCTGCAACATGTAACAAGTGTACATAGTACCTTACAGTACAGTGCACTTGGGTCTAGTCATGTCCAAAGGCCCTAGATCATGGGTGCACAACATCCGGCCCGCGGGCCAGTTGCGGCCCGCCATGCTGTTCTGTCCGGCCCGCGAGGCACAAAGACTTTCCTAATGGAGGGCGGCCCGCAAGCAGCATCGGCCGCCCTCCATTAGGAAAGTCTTTGTTGTCTTCCGGGCCGGACAAAACACTGGCCGTCATTGGCTCAGCACACACGCACCACGTCGGTCCTACGAGCCACGTAGTGCGTGTGTGCTGCACCAATGGAGGGCCAGCACTACGGCTGGCGTGGCCAATAAGGCTTGATGCCGGAAGGCATTTCAGCCTTGCTTGCCACGCCAGCCGTAGTACCACTCCACTTTCCTCGCCAGCGTTCCAGCTAGCCTGCCTTCCAGCACGTCCGTTAAGTGGTCTGTTTGTTTGTGTTTGTGTGTCGGGTCTGGTCTGCTGTATGTTTGTGTTGTGTATGTTGAGATGGGGGGGTGTCGGATGTGCATGAATGTTTGTGTTGTCTATGTTGAGATGGGGGGGTGTCGGATGTGCATGAATGTTTGTTTTTGAATGTTTGTGTTGTGTATGTTGAGATGCGGGGGTGGGGGGTGTCGGATGTGCATGAATGTTTGTTTTTGAATGTTTGTGTTGAGACGCGGGGGTGTAGGGGGGTGTCGGATGTGCATGAATGTTTGTTTTTGAATGTTTGTGTTGTGTATGTTGAGATACGGGGGTGGGGGGTTGTCGGATGTGCATGAATGTTTGTTTTTGAATGTTTGTGTTGTGTATGCTGAGATGCAGGGGTGGGGGGTGTCGGGTGTGCATGAATGTTTGTTTTGGAGTGTAAGTGTGGTGTATGTTGAGATGGAGGGTCTGTATGTGTGCATGCTTGCTAGTTTGTATGCTGATTTGGGGGTAGGGGGTTCGGGTCTGTATGGGTGCATGCTTGAGAGTGTGCGTGCTGAGTTGGGGGGTGGGGGGGGTTCAGGTTTGTATGGGTGCATGCTTGAGAGTGTGTGTGGTGAGTTGGGGGGTCGGGGGGTTTGGGTCTGTATAGGTGCATGCTTGAGAGTTTGTGTGCTGAGTTGGGGGGTGGGGGGGTTGGGTCTGTATGGGTGCATATTTGAGTGTGTGCTGAGTTGGGGGGTGGGGGTTTGGATCCCTACGAGAGCACTTTCTTCAGCAGCAGCTGCCATATCCCAAACCAGAGTTTTGTTATAATAGCAAAACACTTATTTTTCTATGGTAATTAGGTAAGGACATGTACCTGGTTGGAGGGTGTTTTACAGCACCAAGTGTAAACTGTACACTGCTCTGTATAAAAACCAATTATCATATAACCAGCCGACCATACCACTGGAGTACGGAACATTTCTAGTAAATTATATGAATGATGGGAACAAACACAAATCCTGCATGTACAAAATTCCAATTGGAACGTGTGTAGTTGAGGACAGTTAGACACTCATGTCACTCATTTGTCCTTTATGGACACGCCAAGCTTCTGCTAGAATCCCTATTTCACCCTACTGGGCTACAGAAAGGGGAGGCCCAGTGGGTTACAGAGCTTGCTGGACAAATGATGTGCATGCTCAAGCCAGTGCTCCTGCTCCAAGTTGTGTAGCGATTGGGAATGTTGATGTTTGGTTGGGGGTGGGAGCCATGGGGCATAGTGTTGCACTCCAAGAGTGAACCCAATAATAAAGCTAAACAGGCACAGTTAGGAGATGTACATCCTTTGCTTTTTGAGGAAACCTGACTCAACGAAGGCCATACTCCTCTTGGGCAACCCAAACAGCAAACTATAGCAGTCCAAAATAAAGGAATGTCCAATCCAGGGCCAATAAAATATATATAATTTAATTAGACAGACAATATACAATAACTAAATAGAAATAAATTATAGCAATGGAAAATGTGTAGTACAAAATGTAAGTTTGAAATCCAAATAAAAATCATTACCCCTCAAAAACATATTCTTTTTCCATGTATTTAATACAAATTGGGGGTTGAAAAGGCCTCCTGCCACGCCCCGCCTACCGCCCCGCCCACATTTACTTTTCGGCCCACTATAGCCCTCGTGTAAGGCACTTTCGGCCCTTTGTCAAAATCAGTTGTGCACCCCTGCCCTAGATACTCTCAAAGGATTTTTTCAGGAGAAGTGCAGATGTGCCTTGGACAGGGCTGGTGGCAGCTTATCATTTCGTATATTTTTAACCCTTTCCTGCAGGTAAAGCGCGGTTACCGCGTTTGGCACAAATAGGTGGCCTGGCTCCAAAACGGCCATGCCACGAGGTACCTTGCCCCTTCACCTTCCCCAGCCGACCTGGGTCAGTCCTTATTTGGGCATGCATTTTCCCGCGGAACGCCAAGCTTTCACAGGCTTCTGCATCTCTTGTGTGTGTGCCTCCAGGACGTGGGCTGGGGTGTCTGTCCCCAATACACATCCTAAGTGCCAGAGAGTCTGGAGTGTTGTGAATGCCTGGGACCACTGTGGTGCGGGATTGGTCCACGTATTGTATGCCTGAATTTGAGCAGATCTCCCATTGGGTCCTCTTTGTTTTGGCACAAAGGAGATGCTGGATAAGAGAAGGGCCCACACAGCCATACCAGTGCTTTGGCGTAAGGCGCTTTATACATCAATAAATACAAATAAATACAAATACATGTCGATCTCTGGAGTTCTCACTGAACGAAGGAGAGGATCCAAGGATCCTGAAACTAAGAAGCCGAGTCGAGGAACCGCTGGTGACCCGCTGGAAGGTTTGGTACCCTGAGCCTGCTGTCGTCCTGTGGGACCCCTCTGCATCTGGTCGTCCTAGAAGGTCTGTGAAGACACTTCGACCCATTGGAATAGTGGCACCAACTTTTCTCTGCACTTTCATGAAACCCTGCAAGTAAGCCTTCTCTGAAGTGTCCCGGGGCCAACCATTGGGCTGACCAGTTTACGCAGACTCTTTGTCCTGATACCGCTGCCTTTTTCGAGGAGGCCCTCGAAACTTGGTAGGTCGCTAGCTCTGTGTTCACGGCACTCTCCCACCAAATTTCAGACACTTGGCAATTCCAGGTCTGGAGTAAAGTGAGTGCGCCCGAACCGGAGTATACGCGATTACAGTGTCGACCAGCCGTGGTGACGAACTTTGCAGGTGCGCTGCATTTGTGCCCCTCTTGCTCCTGAAGCCTGCTGCAATGATATTGGCCTGATCCATCCACCAGGAGTGGAAAAATCGCCACTGTCCCATTTGTCATCATCATCCCTGTATCTTCGCAGCTGAAAGCTGCAATGCTGGCAAATGGCAGCACTTGAACCTGCAACCAAAGTGGACTCGACTGCTGAAGTTTGGTCTGGAGTGCGCCGGGGGTTGGTGAGTAATGGCAACCCTAACCGGTGGCCCCTAGCGCCTCCATCCATTTTTATGCATGTCTGGGCCCTGAGGGCGCCTCTCCTGTCCACTCTTAGTGCGAACTAGCAAACTATTCCCAACTCTTGGAATCGACTCTGCCGTCAAGTGGAGACCCTCCTCAAATAGTGGGAAACTATTCTTCATTGCCTCACCCACATTCCTGAGCTGCTACAGCCCCTTGAAGAGACCCTGTTTTGCCCATCTGCATTACCGCGTGCTCCAGCATTGCACGTACATTTGAGCATTAGGCTCCACTCTTCTTAGGGATTGGACTGCCTCTCAGTTAGGGTTGTGTTGGATGCAGAAAGGACTATATACTATTTGCACTGCCCATTTCCTTCCTCTTTTAGGTTGTGGACCCATTTCGTGTATTAACCTTTTAGACCCCATTGGTCTTGTATATATGTATTTAGATAGGATTGTGTTGGCCTAAAAATATTACTGTGATTTGATTTATGTGTTGAAACTCAAAGGCCTTGAAATAAATGTATTTGTATTTTTAATATATATACACCTGACTGGGAGTGATTTTTAAGTGTCCTTTGCTCTGTGTGCTCATTGAAGTCTTTCAGTCACCCTCACCGCTCTTGAGACCTAGTCTTGACCGCCACCAAGCTACCTTAATTGGTCTGGCTTGTCCAGAAGGTTACCCTGTTCCAAGTAATTAGGCTGCCATTCTGCCCACCAGGCCAGAGTTCAGAAATCCATCTTAACAAGGAGTTTCCTGGACTTAAGAAGATCAGGCTCAAGATGGAGGGAGGCTATTTCAGAGGGAGGCACCTGCTGAGGATAAGGATCTCCCTCCAAATCTCTACTTGGAGTACCGGCTCACTCGCAGAAGATTGGAGGTAGATGAGCAGAGGGCTCAAGATGGCAGTATTTAGGTAGACAGCATTGCAAATAGGTAGGTCCCAGGCACCAGAAAGCCTTGTGAACATTGCAGATGGTATTGAACTTGATCCTTGCAGCCCCAGGGAGCCAGTGAAGGGATTTCAGCGCCAGAGAGATGTGGTCCCTGGGCTTGACGCCAAGGATAAGTCTTGCAGTTCTGTTCTGGATGAGTTGCAGAGGGTGCAGGGCAGAAGAAGGGAGGTTGAGGAAGAGGCTGTTGCAATAGTCCAGCCTAGAGAGAACCAGGGCTCTATAGACAGTGAGCCGCTGGGGGAAAGTGAGAAAATGTAGTGTACCTGTGAGGAGGTGTAGCTGATAGTTAGACTTTTTAGAGATGTCCGAAATGTGAGAGGAGAGAGTGGAGTCAAAAGTGACCCCAAGGTTTCTTGCCTTGCATGTGGGTGCGGGCGCAGGGCCATGGGAGGCAGGCCAGAGTGGAAGTGGGAAAGCGGGAGCAGGGGTCCTAATGTGAACGATCTCAGTGTTACTGGCGTTGAGGCAGAGGTTGTTTGCAGCACACCATGACTGAATAGTAGACAATCCAATATGAGCGAGGAGGAGGGGACGGCTGAGGATAGCGTGAAAGATAGCTGTGTGTTATACATGAAACACTGGAAGTTAGAGGTGAAAGTGGCAATCAGCCGTGCAAGGGAGGCCATATAGAGGTTGAAGAACCAGGGGGAAAGGTTAGATCCTTGGGGAACGCCACAGGTTGAGAGAGCTATAGTTGAGAGAAAGGCTCTGAGTTCCAGCTGCTCATGAATAACAAATACACAGCAGTACAATCTTACACAACCACAGGAGGTAGCAAGGCTCAACAGAAGCAATTTAATCTTACCTTTTGAACAGACTCACCTCAAGCGAACAGGTTGCATAGCACTGCTTGGCCGACTCTGGACTCCCTGCCGACGCAGTAGCCTGAATCCCTGCCGACGCAGTAGAACTTTGTGAAGGTGTGCATGGAACTCCATGTAGCAGCAGTCGGTTCGCCAACCGATGACAGTGCGTGATGCAGCCGGAGAGCCACATTGAAACAAAGCCTTGGACAAGGCCTTCCCATGGTTCATAGGACCAAAGTTCACGAACATTTGCAAAGTCTTCCGAAAACTCTTTGTGCGTGTCACGTAGAACTTCAGGGCACGAGCAACGTCCAGCGAGTGCAAGGCCCTTTCAGCCGGCGATGAAGGCTTCTGGAAAAAAACAGGTAACACCGAAGGCTTGTTGAGGTGGAATTCCGACAGAACCTTCGGCATGAAAGAGGGGTGCTTCCTCAACACCACCCTTGATTTGTGGGAAGTCAGGTATGGTTGCTTGCAGGATAGGGCCTGGATCTCACCTACCCTCCTGGCAGAGGTGATGGCCACAAGGAAAGCCGTTTTCCACAAGATTAACTTGAGAGGGGCCTGATGCATAGGCTCAAAGGGGGCCCCAATGAGCCTCGTCAGAACCACGTTGAGTTCCCACGCTGGGGCAGGAGCCTTCACCGGTGGGAAAGATATAAAAAGTTATTTGAGGAAATCCTTGACGAGTCAATGAGACCAAAGGGAAGATATTCGTGGAGACCTGGTGTAGTGCGAGATAGCCGCCAGATGTACCTTGATAAAGGCACGCGCCAGTCCGGCCTTGGGCAAGGATAACAAGTACAGAAGAACCTCCAGGGCTGTGGCCCTCAGAGCGGTAATCACCACGTAGCGAAACACTTCCACTTGTGACCGTAGCACTTCAAAGTCGACGACGCCCTGGCCTTGGCGAGGACCTCCCTGCAATCCGCAGGCAACTCATATCCTCCAAACTCTAGGGCTGCAGGAGCCAAGCCCTTAGGTTCAGCGATCCTGGGTCATGATAAAGGATTGCGCCTCCTTCTCTGGTGAGTAGATCCAGAACCACTTGCAGCTTGGCCGGAGGCAACGCTGACAGGCTGAGAAGGTCCGGATTCCAAATCTGCCTCGGCCATGCTGGGGCGATGAGTATCATCTTGCATGGACAACGTCTGAGTGTGTTGACGACTCGTAGCAGGAGAGGGAACAGAGAGAACACGTACAGGAACAGACCTTCCCCTAGGAAGGAGAGCGCCTCCCCCAGGCTGCACGGCTGATGGAACCTGCTGGCAAACTTCTGGCACATGGAGTTTGCTGCTGTTGCAAACAGATCTATCTGGGGCCTGCCTCATTTGACGAACAGGCAGTCCATCTGATCCTGACGAAGCTCTCACTCGTGGCAGGAGTGCAGTTCCCTGCTGAGGGAGTCTGCAATGGTATTCTTTTCTTCTGCTAGGTGGAGAGGGATGAGGAACATCCCCTGTGCGACGGCCCAGCACCACAAGTCCTGCAATTCCTGATGTAAAACATGGAACAAGTTACTTAGCTGTAACTGGTGTTCTCCAGCATGGGTCTGGCATGGATTCACATGCTCATGAATATTCCCAGTCAGGCTGCGAATCCTCACTAAAAGAAAAAATCAGTTTCAGTTTCATTTCTGAACTATCTTTCTCCTAAAAACCAATCACTGAGCTCTGGGTCATACTGCCCCGAACCAATGACTGCCCTCTACCTAAGCCCCTCCTCTTGCAGCCATCCTCATATTTGGTAGCATGTAAAGTGTCAGTAGGACCAAGAGAAGAGCCGCAGAGGGGTAGGCGGGAGGGTTTGCATGTGAATCCATGCCAGACCCATGCTGGAGAACAACAGTTACAGGTAAGTAACTTGTTCCTTCTCCAACATGGGGTCTGGCACGGATTCACATGCTCATGAATAAAGAATACATAGCAGTACACACATGCACAACCACAGGAGGTGGCAAATGCTCAACAGAAGCAATCTCTTACCTCCTCATCAGGCTCACCTTCAAGCGAACTAGGTTGCGCAGCACTGCTTGGCCAACTCTGGACTCCTCCCTGGAATCCCTGTCGACGCAGTAGAATTTCATGAAGGTGTGCGTCGACCTCCATGTAGCAGCCCTGCAGATATCCAGCAGGGGCACACCAGACAGGAATGTCGTCGTAGCAGCGACCGCCCTGGTGGAATGGGCTCTTGGACGGCCAGGCAGTGGTCGGTTGGCCAACCGGTAACAGTGAGTGATACAGCTAGAGAGCCACCTGGAAATGGAAGCCTTGGACAGGGCCTTCCCATGGTTCACAGGACCAAAGTTCACAAAAAGCGGCGTTTTCCGGAAACTCTTCATGCGGGCCACGTAAAACTTCAGCGCTCGAGACACATCCAGCGAGTGCAAAGTCCTTTCAGCCGGCGACAAAGGTGTCGGAAAAAAACAAAGGTAACACCAAGGATTTGTTGAGGTGGAATTCCGATTGAACCTTGGGCATGAAGGAGCAATACGTCCGCAGCACCACCCTAGTCTCGTGAAAAGTCAAGTAAAGCTGCTTCCATGACAGGGCCTGGATCCCACCTACTCATCTTGCAGAGGTGATGGCCACGAGGAAAGAAGTCTTCCATGATAAAAACTTGAGCGGAGCTGAGTGCATAGGTTCGAATGGGGCCCCCATGAGCCTAGTCAGCACCACATTGAGTTCCCACGCCGGGCCTTCACCGGCGGGAATGACTGGAACAGTCCTTTGATGAGCTCCGTAACTAGACGGTGCAACCACAGAGAAGACCGTCCCGGAGATCTGGTGCAGCGGGAAATAGCCGGCAGATGTACCTCAACGGAGGCATGAGCCAGTCCTGATTTAGCCAATGACAGTAAATATGGAAGTACCTGAGGGGCTGTGACCTGCAGAGGGTTGATCTTCTGAGAACATTATCAAATTGTAAAGCGCTTCCATTTGTTTCCATAGCATTTTAAAGTAGGTGAAGCCCTGGTCTTAGCGAGAATCTCTTTGCAGTCTGCCGGAAGATCGTAGCCACCAAACTCTAATGGTGCAGGAGCCAGTCCTTCAGGTTCGGAGACCCTGGGTCGTGGTGAAGAATGGCGCCTCCTTCCCTGGCGAGAAGATCCACGACCAGTGGCAGCTTGACAGGCGGCGACGCTGACATGCTGAGAAGGTACAGGTATCAGATCTGCCTCGGTGAAAAAGAATGAGGAACATCCCCTGGGCGACAGTCCAGTGCCACAAGTCCTCTGCCTCTCTGTATAGCATCGGGGATCTGGTGCCCCCCCATTTCCGGATGTAAAACATTGTGGTGGTATTGTCTGTAAAGACCCTCACCACTTTGCCCTTGAGGGACGGCAGAAATGACTTTGAGGGCCCAAAATATCACCCGTAGTTACAGGACGTTGATGTGTAAAGTTTTCTTCTCCGGTAACCACAGGCCTCTGCCGTGAAGAAGGCCAGTGTGGGCTCCCCAACCTTCCAGTGAAGCGTCTGTTGTGACCGTCTCCTGGTACATGGGGTCTGGAAATCCCTGCCTCTGGCTAGATGGGAGCGCACGCCCCACCACCTGATCGCTCGACGGAACTACTTGTCGAGCTCGATCATGTCCTGGAAGCTTCCGGACACCTTGACCCAACAGGCATCGAAGAACTCCTGCAGTGGGCGCATCCGCAACCTGCAGAGTCAAATGAGGTAAATGCACCAAGACATCATGCCGAGAAAAGACTTGATGGCCCTCACCGGGGCGATCTTCAATGCCAACAGCCGTTGCACCTTGCCCAAGATGCCAGCTATCTTCTCCTCCAACGGTGATGCCAGGCATGACACTGTGTCGAGCCGGGATCCCAGGAACAGAGCGTCCTGCGATGGAGTCAAACAGGATTTTGCATAATTCACAGAGAACCCCAGATCCGTCAGTAGGCAGATGGTCCTCGCCGTGTGGTTGACTGCGATGTCTCTTGATCTGGCCCAGATGAGCCAGCCATCCAAGTAGGGGTAGATACAGATCCCTTGCAGTTGTAGATGGGCCGCCACCAGCGGCAGGCACTTGGTGAAAACTCTAGGCGCCGACTTCAGTCTGAAATGAAGGGCCGTGAATTGGTAATGTTTCCCCTGCGCAGCGAAGCGCAGAAACTTGTGATGTCCTTTGTGAATGAGGATGTGGAAATACGCATCCTTCAGGTCCAACGACGACAGAGAGTCCCCCTCTTCCAGTTGTCCGAGAACGTGTTGAGGAGTGACCATTCTGAAATTCTGTGACTTTATGCATTTGTTAAGTCGTCGTAGGTCGAGAATGGGCCTCCAGCCCCCGGTCTTCTTTCGTACACAAAGTATCTTGAGTAAACTCCAGAGCCCTGGAGCCGCTTTGGAACTATCCCTATTGCCCCTATCTTTAACATGGCCCGAACCTCCAGCAGCAGCTGAGCAATGTGGTTTTCCTTCAAGGGCACCGGTGGTATTTGGAGACACTTTCGTTGGAATTCCAGTGCAAGTCCGTGGGCGAGAGCGTCCAGCACCCAACGATTGGTAGAGATGGTCTTCCCCACGCTGACGAAGTTCGCCAGCCTGCCTCCCACTGGGCTGCACGGGTCCGACGTCCTGGCCATTTCAATCTTGCTTGGAGGTTGACGGGCGACCGCCCCTGAAGAACTTGGAGCAGCCCCTGTTGGCTTCCTGGGTGGAGGAGCTTGAGGGCTGGTGGTAAGAGGAGGAGCCCCTACCAAAACCCCTTGAACACTCCTTCGAAGACCAGCTAGACCTCCCTCCTGAGGAACGAAAGGACGGCCGTTGTCATTGTAGCGTGCCTAGGGCACGTGCCGTCTCCGTGTCTGCCTTGATGGTATGGAGGGATTCATCCACAGCGTTTTCTGAACAGGTTGCCCCTATCAAACGGCATGTCCAAAACCCTTGTCTAGAACTCCTGCTTAAAGTTGGTGGCTCTGAGCCAGCCACAACGGCAAAGTCAGATGCCGTTTCCCATCTGGCAGAATACTGCGTCCATGGCCACCGTGATGGCATGGTCCGATGCCACCTCGCCTTCTTGAAGGATTTCCAAAGCCTCAACTCGCTCGTCTTCGGGGAGGAACTCCATGAGCGGAGCTCGCTTAAACCACAGCTCCCGGTCGTATCTGGCCACGATCGCGAGGGAGTTGGCAGCCTTGACCATAGTCACTGCAGAGTATATAACCTTCCTACCCATCCAGTCCAATTTCTTTCCTCGCTGTCTGGAGGGGTGGAAGACGCAGAAGACGTAGAGTCGGACAATTTGTTCCTGGCGGCCGCCGGGAGCACAGAGTCTGGTGATGGTTGAGACTGCAAGCACTTCAGTGCAGAGTCCGGCACCCTGTAATTCATTTCCAGCCGGTCTCTCTTCGCTGGGGCTGTAGAGGGGTACTTCATCAGAGCCAGCCCTTCGTCCAAAAAATCGTCCAGCAGAGGGACCGAGAGGATGGTCTTCCTCTTTGCCGCTGGGTGCTGATATAAGAAGCCTTCCTTCTATTCCTCCGTCGTGAGCTGGAAAAGCTCTGACGCTCGGGTGATCATCACATGGACCGATCCTATCTCGCCCGGAGGAGAGGCTCTGGGCAGAGGCGACTGGAGGTTCCCCATTCTTCCGTTAACATCCATGCCTGTTGTCGCTGTGTCCGATTCCGTCTCCCTTGGGGGGGGGGCGGTGGAGAAGGGTGGCATGAAGGCATCAGGTGTCTCCTCTTCTTGACAGTTCCCCCGGTGTCAATGGGGCGACCGGCACTGGTGTCATGGGAGGGGCAGATGGCGGGATCCCAGGTATCCTCCTCTGTAACTGGGACACCAGGGAGTTGAGGGCCGAGATGATGTCCAGTGCAAAGTCTAAAGGTGGCCTCTGGGGTGTAGGGGTAGGGCCTGGGCACCCGTCGTCCTGGGGCTCCTCGTTGTCGCCTCCATCAATGGTATCCCTGTCGTCGCCCTCGTCGTGGGGCGAATACCCAGCGTCTACTTTGTCGTCATCACCCTCGTGGATGGTAGGCGTCCAGAGGGGTCCAGAGGGGTCAGTTTCGGGCTGAGGTCCAGCATCCTTCTCTCCAGAGTCTTTTCAGTGGGCATGATCAAAGCCTCCATCCTGGGAGGAAGCATCACCGTTGCCGTCGCCGGGGCACCCTACGGGTCCACCCCTACATCCTTTGAAAGCAACGCCATCACCACCTCGAGGGAGGGTGAAGATTTTGCCTAGGGCACCTGGGCCGTCACGGAGAGGCCGGGCCCCTTGTCTTGCTTGACCTTGTCTTTCGCGGCCGGGTTGGAGGTCTTGTCCTGCTTGGCCCTCTCCTTCAGGGCCGGATCAGACCCTTTGTCTCCTTTGGCCTTCTCCGTCACAGGTAGGTCGGATACTGCACCCTGCTAGGCTTTCTACTACCTGGTCTTCTCCAGGTTCTCCCTTAGTTTACCTGGGTTGTCTGACTTTCTCTTGCAGGAGGAACCAGAGCGTTGACTGGAGATCGACGCAGATGACTGTTGCGCGACCGCAGCAGTGGCGACCCCGACTGGAGTGGACTCGCAGTGCTTGGCCTTGTGTTGAGCCCCAATGGGTGGGGCACCCTCAAATGACTAAGAAGCCCGCTCAGCTTTCCCAGATCTGGGAGAGGCATGCCCCTGGGTACCACCCGGTGCAGAGGCCTTGCCACGCATCCAACCGTTGATGTCGGTCCCTCAACGTGCGCTCCGAGAAGCCATGGCAAAACACACCATCTTCCTCCTTGTGTGTTGGTTGCAGGCAATACAGACACTGGGAATGCTTGTTGTCCATGAATACATTCCGCAAACTGCAGTCGGAGCACAGCTTGAAGAGGGAAGGGTTGTCCTTTTCGTCCGACATGATCCACGCGGTGTAGGCCTGAAGAATCTTCTGGAAGCCTCCAAGAAGAGCACTCGATGAAAACAGCCCATGTGGGGCCTTGAAAAATCTGAAAAATGGGTCCCCGTTAGTTGGAAGGATGATCGATGGAGCATACAGGCTCAATTAACCGAAAAAGGTGGAGGGCAGTCACTGTCTGGGGGCAGTATGACCCAGAGCTCAGTGATTGGTTGTTAGGAGAAAGACAGTTCAGAAATTAAACTGATTTTTTCTTTTACCGAGGATTCCCAGCCTGACAACGTGGACTATTCATGAGCATGTGAATCCATGCCAGACCCCATGCTGGAGAAGGTGGTGGTGTTGTCCGTGAAGATCCTCACCACCTTAACTATCAGAGACAGGAGGAACGACTTGAGGGCCCACAACACTACCCGTAGATCCAGGATGCTGATATGAAGATCCTTCTCTTCCGGCAACCACAGGCCTCTGGCGTGGAGAAGTCTGGTGTGCACTCCGCATAACTCTAGTGAGGCATCTGGGGTTACCATCTCCTGGTATGGCGAATTCTGAAATCCCATAAATTAGGCGACATTGGAGCGAACGCCGCACCAGTCTATCGCCCGACGTAACTCTTCATTGAGAGATATCTTGTCTGTGAAGCTTCCAGACACCTGAATCCAGCGGGCATCCAGGAATTACTGGAGGGGGTCACATTTGCAACCTGCAGAGCTGGACGAGGTAGATGCAGAACGACAACATGCCCAGAAACGATTTTATGGCCCACACCATGGCCGTCTTCATCGACGACAGCCCCTGCACCTTCCCCAGAATGACTGCAATCCTCTCCTCCAAGGGTGACGCCAGGCAAGACACCGTATTGTGTATGGCGCCTAGGAACAGCGCGTTCTGGGATGGCGTTAAGCAGGACTTTTGATAGTTGATGGAGAATCCCAGATCCGTTAGTAGCCAGACGGTCGCCTCTGTGTGTCCTTCGGCCTGCTCCCACAAGCGGGCGCAAATCAGCCAGTCATCCAGGCTCGGGTATATGTGTATGCCCTCTAGGCATAACTGGCGTTCACTGGTGCAAGGCATTACGTGAACACTCCGGGGGCCGACTTCAAGCCAAAAGGTTGGGCCTTGAACTTGTAGTGCTGTCCCTGCACCACGAAACGTAGAAACTTTTGAGGTTTCTTGTGAATGGGGACGTGGAAGTAGGCGTCCTCCAGGTCCAACGCCATCAAGAAGGTCTCCTCTTTTCAGTTCGCCGAGCATATGTTGCAATGGGACCATCTTGAATTTTTGGGACTTGAGGTATTTGTTTAGACGTCGTAAGTCTAGGATGGGCCTCCAGTCCCGTCTTCTTTCTGACCAGAAAGTATCTGGAATAGACTCGGGAGCTCCAGATTCGCTGGGGAAATAGCTCTATCGTACCCTTTCTACAGCATACCTCATACATCTTCCAAAAGCTGAGGGAAGTTCTGCTCCTGACGGGCAACCGGAGCGATCCGCGGATACCTGCATTGAAACTCCAGTTTGTGTCCTTGGGTGAGAGCGTTCAGCACCCATCTATCGGTTCTGCTCTTTCTCCACTCGCAGAAGAACCGCGTCAGCTGGACTCCCACTGGGGTGCATGAGTGGGGGCCTGATGTCACAACCGGTTCAGGCTTGCTTCCGCGCCAGCGTCCTGCCCTGCGGGAGACACTGTCCTCCGCTACTGTAGGCCTGGGAATGGCCTCTGTAGGAATCAGGAATTGTGGATCTGGAAGTCTGACGGTACAATGTGGAGAAGCCTTTTGAAGACCTGCTCGGCTTTCCCCTGGAGGAGCGAAAAGAAGAGCAGTGCTGCTAGAGGGTGCCCAGGGAACGGGCCGTCTCCATATCTGCTTTGATGGCCTGGCAGGACTTGTCAACGACGTTCCCAAATAGGTTCTCTCCATCGAGGGCATATCCATTACCTTTGCTTGGACCTCCTGGTGGAGATTCATGGCCTTCAACCAGTCCTGGTGAAGAAGGCAGACACCTTTCTCCATTTGCTCGAACCCTGTGTCGGCGACGTCCAATTCCACTGTGATGGCGTGATCAGATGCCAACTCGCCTTCCTGGAAAAGAGCAAATGCCAACATCTTATCATTGGGTATGAAAGCCAGAATGGGCCCCGGCTTGTACCACAACTCCCTGTCGTACCTGGCTAGGATCGCCAGTGCGTTGGCCACCTTGATAGTGGACGCTGCGGTGTATATCACCTTCTTTCCAATGGCGTCCATCCTCTTCCTCTCGCTGTCTGGAGGGACTGAAGACGATGAGGACGGGTTGGCTGACCGCTTCCTCGCGGCTGCCGATACCACCGAATCCAGCGATGTCTGTGACCTCAGGCACTTGGGTGCAGAGCACGGTACACAATATTTCTTCTCCAGCCTATCCCGTTTGACTCTAGCTGTGCAACGGTTCTTCATGAGGGCCAGGCCCTCTTCCAAAACTTCGTCCAGAAGGAGCACCGCCATGACCGTCTTCCTCGTGACCTTGCACCTCTGGTACAAGAAGCCCTCAGGTACTAGCTGGAATAGCTCAGAGGCTCTGGAGATCATGGAGTGGAACGATCCCACCTCACCCGGTGGAGACACCCTATGTGGAGCACCCAAATGTGGAGATTTGTCGTCCGCTGCAACAATGTTGCTGTCGTCATTGTGGATGTATCCTTCCCCCGTACCCGTGTCTGGGTCTGCTGGGGGAGAAGGGACCCGATGTGGTGGCAGAGGTTGAAATGGGGGCGTCGGATGACGCTTCCTCTTTGCTGGAGGCTGATCGGGGACCTGGGTACCCCAGGTGCCCTAGCCAGAGGCATCCTCATCTGGATCTCTGACACCAGGATGTGCAGGGTCGACAGAATATGTCCCTTGGCTGAGAAGGCGGAATAGGACAACTAGGCCGTACGCCGTCATCCTCTTCAACGTCCTCATGGACCATGTTTAATGACTCCTGGTCTTCGTCCTCCATGGACGACACTTCCATGGCTTGGGCCACGGCCTTAGGGGGCTGGTTTGGGGCCTCCTCGTCCCCCCTCCCCCTGGGGCCTGAGCCGGGTTTCCCCCCTTCTGGTGTGCCAGCAAGCTTGCCACGCCTTGGGGGTAGGGACACCTGAGCTGCGGGGGCTACCTTTGCAGGGTCAGCGCCCTTAGCTGTTGTGGCAGTAGCAGCCGCCAACTCCCCGACAAGGTCTTAGCCTGTGCTGACTGGGCCTGCTTGGGCTGTGATAAGCTCACCTGGTCTCTGCGGGGACGTTGGGGCACGGTTGGAGCCCTCCCTGGATTTGGCTTCCCTGGCTCTTGCTTTACCCTCAGCTACGGCGATTTGGTCTGGTCAGGTTGCTGGCAATGCCCTTGGGGGAAAGTAAGAGGCAGTAAGAATGCTGCGAATGAATTGCGATCCCCCTCGAACGCCTCGTGCCAGAGTGAGATGCGCAAGCGTTTTCCCATAGGCTCTCAAATGTTATTTTGTAAAGATGAGCTCTCCGTCCTGCTTCTCTTCAGCAGGGGCGCTATAGACAGACCCAGTTGCTTCACAGGTCTGTATGCGTAATGCCCAGATTGGCTGCGACCAATCCTCGAGGGAGGTGAGTGTTGATAACAATGATTATTGTCCGTATGCTTCTTTAAAGTCTTTCCCAATGATTATTGTCCGTATTCTTAATAATGTCTTTCTTTTCCCCAATAGGTGTTGAAGATGGCGTGTACCCACACAGTGTCAGAAAGGAATGGAGCACACCCCACTAGAAGGTGAGTAGGGTTTCTAAATGAAACGCAAGGCTTAGGTGTTGCGCGGCCAAGCGTTAAATGTTTATGCGGTTTCTAACCTTGTGCTGTCTTTATTTCTTGCAGGGATGGCCTGGCGTCGCAAGATGAAGAACGGCTATCCGGGAAGCTGTTCGCAGCTGCGAGATGGAAGAACCGCAGGGATGCCTGACGAGAAGAAGACTTCTGCATGAATGAAGACTCCGACAGGTGAGGAAGAGGCGCACAACAGGTGCGCGCTGAAGATACTGGCGTGAAGCTCGTAGTACTTCAAGCGGTGGTATGGCTGGCTTCAGGTAAGGTGCGCCCTGTGGATGCCGGATCGAGATTGGATGCGCGCCGGGCGATGGTATAGCTTGATCCAGGTAAGGTGCACATTCAAGATGTACAGCTGGAAGCGGGAAGGTGCGCGTCGAAGATGTGAAGCTGGAATCAGAAGATGCAGAGCTGGAGACAGGTAAGAGCTTCAGACGGTGGTAAGCGTTACACTGCATACAGCAGATTAACGCAAAGCCTCAACATGCGAGTGGGGCTGGCTTAAATAGTCTCACCCCAGCCACTCCCCTTTAGCTCTGCCTTGTGGCCCCACCTCATCACTCCCATAGATGATTGCACATGCCTTCCAATGCTTTCTAATGGCCACACCCGGCCTGGATACACGTGAATTGGACCCCAAGAGTGCAGAGCACACTTTCTTATTAGCCTGGCGCCAAAGGCGCCAGGACCGGGTCCATTTTGGACCCTTTAGGAAGTAATAAGCCCTTTTAGTTAGTGGCCATGAAAGCACTCCCCCTCAAGGCCCCTCTCACGGGTGTTCTTCCTCCTGGCCCCGGTTTGGTGGGATTGTCTCGATGGAATTGTTTGACTAGTCGTGGAGCATGATCAAACTCGATGGGTTCCCAGGTGCGGTTTTGGGGTCCATAACCTTTCCAATCTATCAAGTAGTATAGTTTTGATCGTACTATCTTGGAGTCCATAATGTTCTTAACTTCGTATTCTGGTTCCCCCTCTATGATCTCTGGCTCAGGTGGTGTTGAAATCCGAGTATCAGGTTTCATTGGTTTTAGAAGGGAAACATGGAACACCAGATGAATCCGCATGTTGACTGGTAACTACAATTTCATGGCAACTGGATTAATGATGGCTTTGATGTGGTAGGGTCCGAGATATCTTGGACAAAAGGCCCGCAGTCCCTTCAATGGAATGTTTTTGGACGCCAAACAAACTTTATCCCCGACTTGATACTGCAGGGTTTCCTTCCTGTGTCTGTCTGCAAACCTTTTTTGTTGTTCCATGGCTCGGTTTTCATTTTCGGTAGCTTCTTTAAGCCACTGGGTGATGATGTTATGTAAGGAAGTGATTGCAGGCATTTCTAATTTGTCCAGCGGATCAAAGGAAGATTTCCTAGGATGCCGAACATTCATTGTGTAGAATGGTGTCTGTCCGGTGCTGGTATGAATAGAGTTATTGTAAGCGAATTCAGTTAGACAGAGAATGTTTTTCCAGGAACCTTCTGTCTGCTGCGACATACATCTCAGGTATTGCTCGAGAGCCTGGTTGGTCCTTTCCGTTTGACTATCGGTTTGGGGATGGTGACTTGTGGACAACCGTAGGTCGATTTGGGTAATCTTACAACATCTCTTCCAAAAGGCTAAGACAAATTGCGTTCCTCGGTCCGAAACCAATAGGGATGGAAAACCGTGTAATCTGACAATCTGTTCCAAGAATACCGTGGCCAGAGTAGCAGCAGTGGGAAGTCCTTTTAGAGGAATAAAATGAGCCATTTTTGAAAATAGATCCACTACGACCAGGATTGTGTTAAACCATTCACAGGGTGGTAGATCAGTATTGAAGTCCATAGATAGTGTATGCCATGGTGCTGGAGGTACTGTTAATGGACGCAATAATCCTGCAGGACTTCTGGGATTTAAGTTGTTTTGGATCTTGGCCCGAGTCTTTGCCATTCCTGGATGTCCTGCCACTAATGACTCGTGGTAGTTGGATATTATTTTGTTTTGCATATCCTTGTCTTGGACATATAGTCTTCCTTGAAAATAGGGTAAGTTGTCCTTCCTTGAAAATAGGGTAAGTTGTCTTTGATGGAGTACTGATCTCCTTTACTCAACCATTCCTGTTAGGCTGATTGATTCATTTGAGATTGTAGATCAGCCTTCAAGTCTTCCCAGCAGGCGGTTGTAGCAATCTGAGTCTGAATCCGTACTTCAGGAATAATGGCTACTGGTTCTGATGGAGAGAAGGCATCTTTGTCCTCTCCCATGCATGATAAGGCGTCTGGCTTTACCGTTTCGTACACCTGGTCTGTACGTTATGATGAAATCATATTTGGCAAAGAAGAGGGCCCAGCAAAGCTGACGCAAAGATTGAGCCTTAGCAGTTTTCAAATATTGCAGATTCCTGTGGTCCGTGATAACAGTGACCCATTAGAAGGAGGAAATAAGGGCCCTTGGTTAGTGGCCATGACAGGCTGTTCGGCCTTCTTCTCCTCCTTCTGTGGCTTTTCTGACTTCTCACAAAGTTTAGCCGGGCTAGATGACTTCCTTTTCGAGGAGGAGCTCGATTGGCGGGTGGATATGGAGGCGGGCAGTGATGTCGATTGCCCCCTATCCACCTTGGTGGACTTGTGATTCTTGGCCTTATCTTGGGCCCCAACGGACGAGGCACCCTCAAAGGACTTAGAAGACCGCTCCTCGGATCGGCCGGTCCTGGGTGAGGCATGACCCTGCTTGGAGCATGGGTCAGAGGCCTTGGCGTTGAGCCACGCCGCCAGTCTACTGTACCGGTCCCTCGTCTTCTTAGAGAACCTGAGGCATATTTCGCACTCCACCTCCTTGTGGTCCGGGTGCAGGCATTATAGGCATTGCAGATGCTTGTCCTGCACGACGTTCCGTAGCCCGCATTTGGTGCAGGGCCTGAAGAGGGACCTTCCCTCCTTCTCCTCCATCAAGGTCGGAGGGCACAAAGTAGGCCCAATGGCTTCTAGAATCTTCGACGACCTTCGCCCGTGAGGGGCGCTGAAATTCACTGACAACGAATCCCTGCTGTCGGCAGATGGAGAAAAGAGTACACAGGCTCCTTTGAAACAAAAATAGAACTTTTTTCATCTAAAACCACGAACAAATGTACAATACCTGTGAGAGAAAACTCGAGGACTCCCAACACTGAAGCGTGCAGTAAATATGTGAAGATGGCTGCCAGTGGAGGGGCTTAGGGAGAGGACTGCCATTGGATGGGGGCAGTATGACCCAGAGGACAGCGATTGGTCTGAAGGAGAAAAAGTTTTTAAGTTAAAGTGAAACTTTTTTTTCTTTTACAGAGGATTCCCAGCTTGACGAAGGTGAATAATCACGAGCATGTGAATCCATGCCAAAGCCCATGCTGGAGAAGACTAAATAAACATTTACATTGACATTTTTTATCTCCGTAGTTTAAATGTGTGGCAACAACTGCCCGTGTCATGGTATTTTAAAATAAATCTAAAATACATGTTGAACCAGGATTGCCGACCCAGCCCTTTAAGGAGAGGTAGCAATACTTTGAGATGGATGGGAATGCAGAAATGAAATGAAATTATATTTTATTTATATCGCGCTCGTACACATGTGTTTTAGAGCACGACCAGGCAAAAGGGAGGGGATCAAGGGAGAACAAAAAAGAAAACAGCGATCTTACTAGGCCCAGTGACATTTAAGAAAGTGCAAGTGCATGGAATAGGGAAAAGGGGAAAATGCATGGAGGGCGGGGGGGGGGGGGAGTGGAAAGTGCGGAACAGAGGAGAGAACAGAATAAATAATAAATAAATAAGGACAACAAACCAAGGTAGTGCAGCCAGCAAGTGGCAGGTGAAAGTCTGATAAAGTATATCTGATAAGTGCAGGGAAAAAAAGGGAGGGGGACTCTATGGGTACAGATACAGAATCCCAGTGCAGGAGGGTGGCATGGTGAGCAGGTACCTGGGCCCAAGTGACAGAGGGTGGCCAGGTGCATGATGCCAAGAAAGAAACAAATCAACAGGGGAGAAGGGGGGCAAAGGCAGAGGCAAAGAGGAAGGTCTTGAGGTGCTTCCTGAACCGCAGATGGTTTTCCTTCAGTTTCAAGGTGGCTGGGAGGCTGTTCCAAAGGGAGGCCCCGGCAGAAGACAGAGATCTACCCCCAGTTTGTTTCTTTGCAAAACGACTAATGCCAAGGGAGTTAGAGGAGCGAAGGGCTCGTGAGGGGAGGTATTTACGGAGGGATAGTTGGAGGTACTCAAACATCAATAGTCAGATTGACTCAGAAAGTTGGCAAAGTTTGACTGTTTTAATGTCAATTATCTAAAACAGGGAGTACAACAGACATCAACGGACGTATCACAGCATGATCTCGAATCATTTTATAAAAAACATGAGTTATATAGCAAAAACTCATTACTGAAGTCAACCTACGTAATTGCTGACGTCATCCTACGTGGCGGACTACAAAAACATATTGGCAAAAGTGATTGGGTCCAAGGGGACATCTAGGTATACGTTCCATACTAGTCTAAGAGAGTGATAGGGTCTTTAATGTCAGGTGGGCCAACTAAGCCCTCCCTTTAAACAGGTCACTATGAATGTCACTAAGTACACAACGTCCCATTGGTTACACACACTATAGGGCCCTTAACTACGCAACCCTCTACAATTGGTTGGCACCATTACATCGGTCAGTACTTTTCCACCTATGCCAGCAGCACGCAGGCTGGTCTCCAGGTGCTGGTGGGTTGAACTTGACTATCGCTTACCACCAATTAGCATATCATCTATCATCACCTCAGTGTTCTGCACGTCAATTAAGGCTTTAAACTCGGTCTTGGAAATGTTCCTTGCTCTGGAGAATACGAGGCCGTGGTGGCACGCTCCGTCTTCTTGCGTAGGTGGCGTTCGTCATGATTGTCCATTTAAACCCCTCCATGTATGTGACTGAAGACCACAAATTTGAGCTCTTGGTGTATTTAAAATACTATTATTTAATGAACCTCTGACGTCTTCCTTGTTTTTGCGCACGTCTTCTGAACAGGAGTTTGTTCTTTCACATGATTGTAGCTAATGTCTGATTATCCAAGTTCAAAGGGGCCTTGGCTTCCTGGGGCTGGTCCAGCCTCTCCCCTCAGAGATTCATTCCTGTAATTCAACTGCTTTTTCAACTACGACACTTCCTTTTTGCTGCTCCAGCTCTGCTATAATGTGTAGTGGAATCGTCCATAGTTCACTCACTGCTCTATATATATATATATAAATACACATGTTGGTGCTTGCCGCAATCAATTCACAACATAGCTAGGCTCAAGAATACTTTGTCTGCTTGCGTTTCTTTGCATCTGTACACGTGTAAAATAACTTGATATCTTCATAGTTTCTGAGGCATAAGCCTCTTCATCTCGAGCCCGAGATGTTACTTATCTTTGATATTTTCTTGATAGTTATAGAATGTCTACGCTCTCTTGTCTCTGCATCTCTTCTGGGTGCGTCAGCCATGCTACGTGTGACGTCACCAATCTGCTCTTTTGCTCATTTTTCACACCTATTGTGGTATTTCATTCAGATGGCCATCATACTGTCGTGTATGCAGGTATGGCTTTCTCAATGGGAACCTTGCTTCCAGGATTCTCCTTGGTATTGGTATTTTCACTGGTATTGCACATACTTCACACTCTTGTTTCCAAAATGTAGGCAATATGGCGGAGATGCTTGAGGTGGGGGTACTTGGCACCTTCTCTCCAATGTTCTGTTTAGATAAACAGGACACGTACTAACCCCACTTCGCTGCACAATATTGTGTTTTCTATAATAATAATAATAGAGGTGGTTGAGGAAAGGGACGTCATTCAGTTTGTTGTGAAGCAAGTTAAACAATTGTATAAGGAAGTGTGCTAAAACATGTGCATTTTATAAAAGCATCTGCCCAAGAATTTGTTTTTCTAATCATCCATTCAAAAATGCACATAAAAACGTTATCGAGTCCTATTGTGAGTGTTAGTCACCTTAATGGGAAGCCATCACACAGAAAGAGGAGTCCAACCAAGAGACATGTATCAAAATGACTGACATGGGTTCAAACACTCCTCTGAGGTAATATGATCCATTCATCGATTGGCCACTATGAAGGCATGAAGAAAAAAGACACTGACAACAGCCTCTGAATGAAAAATAACCAAGTTTATTATCTTAAATGTCAGGATGGAAAAAGGCCTAACTTGCCCTTTACTAAGGTGGGATTTCCCTACCTAAATAAAATGAAGTAAAGTCTGAGTCAAAGAGTTCCAATTATGCATCTGTCTGTCCAAAACCTATGCTTGCTCTCACAACTATGACTATACAATGTGGGGGGGGGGGGTGGCCTGGAGCTCATGGCAAGCAGGGGCTGAGTTGCCGAGCTCTGGCCAAGGCGCCGCATCTCGATCCTTTTCGCCATATTTACAATATATCCACGGTGATGAAAAACAATGAAGAGTGTAGCTGAAGCGATCCCCAACGAGATCCTGCTATTTTGTTGGAGAATCGGAGCCGCTGAACCTCCGTGGCTCCATCCGAACTGGTCCCCCCCCACCACCGACTGGATTCAAGATGGCGACCGGCCCACGCTTCCAGTGTCGTTCATGACAGTGACGCCTCCCGCAGCCACTACAACGGGCACACAGGCGGAACTGCGAGCGAGAGCCGCGGACACCGAGTATCACGCCCTCCAGCCCGGGTTCACACAGTCACAATGCCACAATCGGCCCCGGTGTCCAGCGCCGTGCCGTGGGTGGTTGTGGAGTGCCAGCTCCAGCGTTGAAGAGGAAATTAGCCGGCCGGAGCGGGGAGTGAAGAACCCTGCCCGGAGACGCTGGGAACAGGCAGCCGCGACCACGTCCCAGCACTGCCAGGGTGACGATTGCATATGCCACAAGAAGGAGTGAGGCTAATCCGAGGATGGCAGTGAAGGAGTAAGGAAGGCGGCATGCAGGCTCGACGAGACCAGGGGAACCCTTCCCCCTAATTAGCCCTGGATCCTCCCGACCTTTGCGGGACCGGATTTATACTATCAGAGGTGAGGAGAACTGGGGGAAGGACACGTTAATAACAAGGCCGCCGAAGGCTACCAATATTTTGGAACATAAAGGCACGCCACCAGCAAAACAGCATCATAACAGCTGACTCCCTCCCCCCCAAAAAAAAAAAAAAACTAACCTGCAGCACTGGGACACTGGGCCCACGTGGTCATACATAGCCTCTGATTCATCATTAGGGGAACCCCACACGCCATAAAGAAGCACTATACAAGACCCGAAATATACCTGGAACAACGCACTGAGAGTGCTGGGAACCACGGGATCAGCCCCTTTCCGCGGAAACCATACCTCTGCACACCTTCCCAGTACCGCGACCCCCCCCCAGAGGGGAGCTGTGAATCGGAGCAGCCTGTCTCCGGAACAGATTGGGAGACACACTAATTCAGACCCCATCATGGCCGCCAGATGCAAAGTGAAGGCAGCCACTATGGACACATATTTTTCCACCAAAGTAAAGACCCCTGTACAACCTCGCCTTTCCACCCCTGAACCTGTCCAGACAAAAGAAGGGGAACCCCCCTGACAACCAATCCCAAGTGCTGGAAGCTATAGCATCATTACGTACTTTCATTGATACCAGAATCGATGAATTTAAGTCTGAAATTCAACTTATGCGCCAAGATGCCCGGAACTTAACTGAGAGAGTGACAAATGTCGAGACAACCACGAGGGAGACGTCAGATGAAACTAAAGAACTGAAAATTAAGGTTGTGGACCTAGAGAAGAAGGTGGCTGCGCTCGAGGCAAGGGCCGAAGGACGGGCTAGACAGGGTAATGTCAGAATACTAGGGGTACCGAAAGGCATCGAAGGCTCGAACTCGACGGCCTACATAGAGTCACTGCTGCAACAGGAGATAGGTGCGGAGAAACTGACACAAGGATTCGCTGTCGAAAGGACCCACAGAGCCCTACAAAAGAGACCCCCACTGGGCTCACATCCCCACCCCATGATTGCCAAAATACTTAATTTCCAGGACAGAGAAACCATTCTGAGGTACTCCAGAGAAGAAGGACCCATAGAACGCGATAACTCCAAAATAGAAATTTATCCTGACTACACCCAGAAAGTACAGCGGGAGAGGAACTCGTTCGTACCAGTCAAAGCAAGGCTCAGACAATTAAATTTGAAATACATGAGGCTTTACCCTTCCAGACTCAAGGTAATATACAAGTGCCGTGCGATTTTTCTGGAGACTCCTGCGGCAGCCAATATGTGGCTGGAGGATAACAAGCTGGCAGAAGGCAAAGACGCCCACCCTATGGAAGAATGAAACGAATCCTAGGGAAGTACGTGAGATACGGAACAATATGCGAACTCGCAACCCCAACGAAGACATGGGCGAACAGAAACTAAGAAGGTAAACTACACAACTGTTAGCCACAAAGATGCAGCCCTTGCTCAGCCTCTCGCCGGGCAAGGGGCATAACCACCACAAACAGTCAAGGACAGGCCAGTTGCCTAACCGAACCCACTCGTGCCTGATACCCGGATGGGTCCAGACGGCGCGGGAGCGCCTGAGCACCACATGAGAAATGTAGTCTCTGGGCGCACCAGTTCTGGTTATGTTAATTGTTTTGTTAGTTACACAGTCTTCGAATCACCAAGAATGAAAAGGCATGGGGCAAGAAAAACCCAAGAGTCAGGGTGCGGGGATCCTGGAACCTAAACAAGAGATCTCGCAACCTAGAACAGAGACCACCCCAGGTTTCCTGGGCCGATCGTAAAGAAAGATCTACATCATCTAATCAATAGCATGACAACTCAAAGTGATGACATGGAATGTGAGAGGGCTGGGCTCATATCTAAGGAGGAATCGGATCCAATCCTACCTGCGCAGGAAGAAAGTATTGATTGCGATGCTCCAAGAGACCCACCTCACTGAAGAATCTATGTCCAAACTATCTGAACGCTGGGGTGGAATTGGGAGAGGGGCACCTTACTCTAAATACGCAAGGGGAGTATTTACGTGGATAAACACAAATGTCCCATTTCAACTGCTGGGATTTGAAGCAGATAAAGAAGGAAGGTACTTAATAATGTGGGGTACCATTGAACACCTGACTGTGTGCCTAGTAAATTCATACCTCCCACAACACGGAATACCCTCCCACCTCAAAATGCTGTGCACCAAAATACTGCACCATAGAGTAGGAACCTTTATTTGGGGAGGTGATTTTAATTGTATCAGAAATGGATCCATGGACAGGTCGGAGCCCCCTCATCAACAAAGCAACGCCGCAACTGATGCACTAAATAACACGCTAGACCACCTCGACTTAGTGGACATCTGGAGAGTGAAACATCACACTGAGAGGAACTACTCCTACTACTCAGCACCACACAAAATCCACACAAGGATAGACTATCTGTTCATAGACTGTGAACAAGTTTTGATGGCAGAATCCACAACGTACCTAGGCAGATCCATCTCGGACCACTCACCACTAGTCATGCAATGGAAACTCAAGGGGCCTAGACCACCAATCCCGATGTGGAGAATGCCAACAACAGCACTCACTAATCATGCATTTAGAGAAGACGTTGGCACTAAGTTGGAGGACTTCATAGACATTAACTGAGGCTCAGCGGCAAGCTGGGGCACACTATGGGAAGCCATGAAAGTTGTGACAAGAAGCAAAGTAATATCAGGAGCGGGGGTATCCGAAAACAACTGAAGGCAGAACTAGAGGGTCTAGAGGCTGAAATCGCTCACTTAGAATACAAACCCGACGTCACACCAGAGACAGAGCTGGAGCTGGAAAAAACCTGAGAAAATGCCAATCGGCCTGGAACCGATTAGCCAAATTTGACTTTGCAACGAACACTGCCAGGAGGCACAAAGAAGCAGACAAACCTTGCAGGCTGCTAGCTTGGTTGTGTAAACGTGAACACCCAAGACATCTTCCCATCTGAGATCACAGATGAAGAGGGGACAACCAACAAGATGCAACAAGACATCAACAACGTATTTGCAGATTTTTACTCCAAATTATACACACACGACGAACAAGTACCCAGAGAGGACATCAAAGCCACCTTAGAAGAGATAGGACTACAGAGACTATCGGATGACCAGAGAGAGTCACTGGAACTGGAGATCACCACAGAAGACATGATGGAAGCTATTATATCATTAGCTACATGCAAGGCCCCAGGGAGCGATGGCCTTCCACCTGAATTTTACAAAGCATACGAAGCAACTCTCAACCCGATCCTACACAAGGTATATATGGAGGCATACGAAAAAGGGATTCTACCCAACACCATGAGAGAAACAATAATAATACCAATGCTCAAACCAAACAAACCCAGCAACGACTGTGACTCATACCGCCCACTAGCGATGTTAAACTACGATAGTAAGATCCTGACTACCATTTTGGCCAAAAGACTGGCGAAGATGGTGGGGACCCTGATCCACGACGACCAAAACGGATTTGTTCCGGGCTCAACACCACAGCCAACCTGAGGAGGATCCAACACATCATGGCAGAGACCTACTCATGGGATGAGGACTTGGCAGTGCTCTCACTTGATTCCATAAAAGCCTTTGATTCTATATTCTGGGAGTGGCTGATCGAGGTGCTGGGGGAGTTTGGATTTGGAGAGGGCTTTGTGAGATGGGTAAGAGTGCTGTACAACTCACCCGTAGCAAGAGTGAGGACTGGAGGAATGATGTCCAGACCCTGGGAGATACAACGGGCACCAGGCAGGGGTGCCCGCAATCACCGATGTTATACATCCAAGGTCTAGAGCCGATTGCCATTTATTTCAGGAAACAGTTCTTTGATGCGGGCATTAAGCTGGGCAATGACCACTCCATAATATCATTATATACGGACAGCGTACTCCTATACCTGAAGGACCCTCAGCTCAATGCACAAGTCACATTAGATGTCCTCGACAACTATGCACAATACTCCAGGATTAAATCCAGCAGGTCGAAATCATGTGCGTTCCTACTGGCTAGACTCAGGGGCTTGGATGAATATGACTTGCCAGATGTTGGGATAAAATGGCGACCAGAGATGTTCCGATACCTAGGAGTCAATATGAGGCACACCCCAGAACTCCCCACGAATACAACACTGCAGCAGTAGTAAAAGGCCTGCACAAATCAATGAAATTCTGGTCGAAACTTCCGTTGGCAGTGATGGGCAGAGCTGCAATAGTCAAAATGATAGTTCTTCCCTTTTTTTTGTATTATTTTGTTACATCAGACCACCCTTCTTTAAGAAGCTGGAAACACTAATTAGGCACTTCTTGTGGAGACCTTCCAGGCATAAACTATCTTTGAATACACTCACGCTTCCCTACAAGGAAGGAGGGATACAGCTACCAGACCTCCAAATGTACTACCTGGCAGCACAGCTCGGCCACGTCACGAAGTGGCTCTCAGACGAACCAACCGCTGAGTCAAGACTACTGCGACAAACGCCCTCCAGGCTCTTCCCTAGAGAGACACTCTGGAACCCTCTTCATCTGTCACAAGATGTCCCCATGATAGTAACATTGGGCAGGCAAATATGGTCCAGAACCTGCTTCGTCCGACAACTGAAACACCCCTACTCTCCCAACACTCCCATTCTGGTAGACTCATGTAAGACCCAGGCAGACATCGCAGTAGCCAGAAGCTGGGAGAGAGCTGGAATCTACACATGGGGGGACATGTTTGAAGAGGGCACATTCAAGGAATTCGAATCACTGCAAGCAAATGAAGGACTCACGAGCGGCCAGTTCCTATGGTATCACCGACTTAAACAGATTGCAAAGAAATATTGGAGCATCTTGCCAGAAGAACCTGCCCCGGGCCCCCTTCTACAAGAGATGCACGACCTCACAGATGGATGGAAGCCAGTGACCCGGCTATATAGTCGCCTGATCGACAAACCCAACCCCAGAAGCGCAACCCTGAAGGAAAAGTGGGAGGCAGACCTAGAAATTACACTGACAGACAAGGAGTGGGAAAGAATACTACTATATCCCAAAGAAGTGTCTAGAAACGTCAGGTTCAGGCAGATACAATTGAATGTCTTATACAGGACATACATGACCCCACAAAGGGTGGCCACCTTCAACAAACAGACTTCGTCAAAATGTCCCTGGTGTGCAGACGACAAAGCAGACCTTGTCCACATGTTTTGGACTTATACCAAGACGACAAACTTCTGGGCCAAGATAAAGCAAACTTGCACAGATGCCGGATTAACCAGATATGAGTGGAACCCAAAAGAATGCTTACTAGGAGCCCATCCCAGGTTGAGTAAACATAAACATGTAGTCAAATTGATGGACATAGCCTGAATCCTCGCAAAGAGAACCATAGCAATGGCTTGGAAATCACCAGGGGACCCAAGACACGAACGCTGGCTCAAAGAGCGGGAGAGGTGGACTGAAGCAGAGACCAGAGCTTGGCAAGACGGAACAAATGCAGGGGGTGAAGATGCGAATGAGACTCTTGATTCTTGGAAGGCCCTGCTACGCGACATACACTTCAGCGCAGACCATAAACCCCCCTGAGAGCAAAGCCTACTCAACAGTCAGACTAAGAACCACCCACACACAGAGAGCCCATCGATCCAGACCCTCAGCAAGAACCGAACTGCTACCTGTCTACCCCCTTGCCTAAACAGACTGCTAAATACATTAAACCGAACCACGAAGACTGTTTTCGTTAAACGTTCAAATTGTTAATTTCTGTTAACTGTTATTGTATGTATGCACTTACATAAATGCCAATAAAATACATTACAAAAAAGAAATAACTATAAAATGTGTATGGAAGTCAGCAACCAAAAAGAAAACAGCATTCGACACAAAGTCCTGAGCTTCTTCAGCTCGCAGCTCTCTTGCAGCTCCATTCCCCAAGTATGAAACAGTTCAACAAAGTAAAGTCTCAAAATCCCCTTATTTAGAATTTGAATGCAAAGAAGTCTCTTCAGGTCTTGGGGTTTCCTCCCCCCCCCCCCCAAGGTTGGATTTGGGATCCCCTTTCCCAAGTTCCAAATCACACAAAATGACCTTGAGATGAAGGCTTCCAATCAGGACTCGGGGTTCCCTTCCCCAAGTTCCAAAACAAACATGTCTATCTTCCACAGTTCGGTTGATGTTGTTTTCAAATGTACAGTTCAAATGGTTTCCACATGTTGAAATTCTCTAAATGATTTTGTAGTTATCCCACACGTTGAAATTGTCTCTATATCAGGCTGCAGTGTCGTTTGACTGCCTGTTCTCGTCACCTTTTGGTTTTAAAGTGTTGGTACTGTTTCGCAACAAAGTCTTAATTCAATTGGGTGTTCAATAGTTAAACCTCTGGCTTGGGTTTTGTTTTCCCTTCATATAGAGTTAAAATAAATGTCAATATCAGATTAAATGTATAGTTCAATGCACAGAGACCTTGAGAGCATGTTTCTCATCACACGTGATCATCCCGATGCAAGATATTCCCTTTTCTTTAATGTTAGACAAATATAACTGCTTGTTTCGCTTTAATTGGATAGTTCAGTGTTCAGAGACTTTCATGAACGTGTGCTTTGCTACAAGCAACCACTCTGATACAAAGTATTCCCCTTTCTAGTATACTTAAGCATAAATGTTCTTTCCACTTTAATTAAGCTATTCACTGTTTGGAGACCTTCGAAAACATGCTTTTTGCTGCACGCGACCACTACGATACAATGTATTTCAATGGTTTCTTAAGCCCCAGAAACTCACTGGTCGCTTAGGATGTTTGTGCTGCAGCACGGATCACACAGCCTTCTTCCTCTAGTAAGGCTCCAGCTTCTACCCCTCAGACACGCCTGGGGTAGTACTCCACCGCAGGGGAGCGGGCACTTCAAATAAATAGAAAGGAACAGAGCAGCCTTCCAGCATGGCTCCCTTCACCTTTCTTGGTCCGCTGTAAGGAGTCCTCACTCCCAAGCCATGCCGAACTATCCTCGACTGCATGCACCGGCCTCATGGTCCTTCTCCCGTCGATTCCGTCTGCCACTGGGTTGGACTCCATTTATAGACCCGCAGCCCCTTTTACAGGCTGCAGGTGAGAAAAAAGATTTAATTCTGCCTGACTCCACTCCTATTAAATGGGCATGCCTGATCATCACTACTCCTAACAGGCATTATCCTCTTCCGAGTTCTAGAGTGATAAAAGAGCATAGTCTTCAATGCTCTTAGTTGCCTCTTCTTCGTCCCAGTACTGCCAAGTGCCAATGATGGGGAAATGAGAGGAGCTGGCTTACTATAGCCCATGAAGGTTGGTTGTCACCAGGGAAAGGGGGATACCATGTCTCGCCCAAGGGTACTCCACTTCCAGTCCCTAAGGACCCTCCACCCAGGTGATTTTCCCTCGCTTCTCTGCCTCTTGGTTAGGGATCCAATAGCAATGACCTTTCCTTGGCCACCTGCATAGAGGTTCCAAGGGGTTGATGAGTGAGAATACCCTCAGGATTCTCACACCACCTACATTCAGCCTTTTAGAAACACCACCAGAGCAGCGCCAAAGGGCAAAAGACTGGCTCCCTGAGATACCCAGTTAGTATACAAGAGGATCAAAAGAAGTTAATTAAAACTTGAAAAAGCGGGTAGGCTCCCAGACCAAAAGCAATTCCCACCACACTGCTGGGCCCATGTCCTGAATTGGTCAGAAGCATACTGTTGCTCACCATTTGCAGAAAGCATTCAAAAATATGACCCCATACTAAGTTGTCGAGTGCGGGGCCACAAAGGTATCAATTTATAAGCAGCAACGGATGAATCAACCTGAGACTTGTCAGAGACAGGCCTTGCATGGGAGCAATGAGAACAAGGGTACAGAGAGATAGGACCTGTTACAAAATAGTAAGGGGAGGAAAGGTGAATCTAGGGCCAGGAGTGAGACTGGACAAGAAAGGCTTGAGGAAACAGGCAGCAAGGAAACATGAAAAAGCGTCTGGTAGGAATTTAGCAGTTCTTGAAGGTGTGATGCACTGAAGAAATGTGTCCTGATCATTGAGACCACACTCAAATCTTAGAGGCCTCTACTTCCAATACAAAAGGACTTGGTAGATTCAGGTTGGTGGAAAAACTGGTGCCTCTGTGAAAGCCCCTTTCAGCAACAAAACAAAGACTTTGACATCGCATTTCCAGTGAAACGTCTTGCTCTTTTCCAGAAGTTGTGATTGGCGCTGTCTTTTATGAAAAATATGGTAGGAGTCTGTGATAAAAATATGGCAGCCTTAAGAAGTGCTGAATGTTTAACAGACAAAGGCTGGAGCCAGTCTAAAATCACAGAAACATTTTGCAGATGCATTGTAATGCTTGTCTCTGAAAGTATAAATCCCAAAAAGGCTGTAAGAAACTGTTTGAATTCACACTTTTCTGGTTTAGACAGCAAACATTGTTGTCAGAGGTGCCTTAAGACGAACACCTGGGAGGTATGGGCTTCAGTGAATGAAGAATCACTTCCAGCGGCCATCTTGAGATGGCCCACTCTGTAGCTGAAAGCCACAAGAATCTCCTCCGGGAACACCAATCAGGAAATAATTGCCTCATCCCAGCAACACTAGGGACAGGATCAGAGACCAACCACTGATAGACTAGGCGTTTAGGTGACTAGAGTGTGTCATCACTTCTGAACTCCCTGCGGGCGTTCCAGCTCATGGTGGAACACTGAAGGGTGAAGCCCAACCCTTGGGCAGCCTTTTTGCCTCTTCACCTATGCGCCTTTGCTTTTGCATTCCTGCCTGCGGTCGCTGTGCATCTAGTTTGCTAATTGTAGTGCTGTCTCTCCACAATGCAGTACTGACCTACAATGCTCCTGCTGCTCTTCTCATTAACCCCTCCATTTACTTTCTCCAATCACACTACTTCCTCCTTTCCAATCCCCATCATAAAACACACATCTCGAAACTCCTACTACTCCATCTCTCTTTCACCTACTTCCAACAAATTAAGCCAACCATCTATCCATACCTCCCCTTGCACCTATCCACCTCGCCTATCTTCCTCTGAGACTCAATTTCTCTACTCTTCCTTACCACATCAACTGAATATTGCACTCTGAAATGCTCAGTCTGTAAGCAACAAAACTTCCATTATTACGGACTACTTTCATGCCAGCACCCCTCCTCTAGACCTTCTTGCTATCACTGAAACCTGGATTTCTCCTTCTAACACTGCCATCCTGGCAGCCCTATACGACTCCAAACTATCCTTCTCTCACTCTTCTTGTCTGACTGGGAGAGGTGGAGGCATCAGAAACCTACTCTTCCAGCCTCAACGCCTCACAAATTATCCAATGCCACATCCTCTCCTTCCTCTTTCAATTCACCATCACTACTATTGCTCAACCTAACTTGGTTAAAATCTCTAGCTATTGCCCTCCTGGTCCCACTGGACCATTATTTGATGAACTTGGGCAACTCCTCGATTCCCTTTCCACTAAATCACCTCATACTCTTAGGGGACTTTAACCTTCCCCCTCCAACCACTTCTCAGAAATCTGAACTTCAGTCTTTTCTCAGTGACCATGCTCTCCAATCAATTCATAACCTACCTAAATACCCCGGGTAACACGCTGGATCTCTTATTCATCTGCACCTCTCTCTCAACCACTAATACTACTGTCACACCATACCCATCAGGTGACTCCAATGTTTCCACCACCATCTCCTTTCCATCCTCTCACCTCTCCCCACCACTTGCCTCACACCTATTAATAAAAGGAAATGTAAACCTTCTGCCAATCCTCCCTAGCTCTCTGATCTACAGTCCTCACTCTCCTCCTTCACACCTGAAGCCTGTTCCACTCACACTGTCTTCTCCAGCTTCCAACCGTACTAGATGACTCATTCTCCTTTCACTTCTGTGAGAAACCTGAGGCGTTTCTTCCAGGCTATTCCCGGGGATCCTATGTTCAGGTGACCAGGGGAGGCCCATTGCTTTTGGATCCCAACCCTTGGGGCGGATGAGCGAGGGAGGATCAGCTGGGCAGGGGGTCCTTGGGGACTATGGGAGACACGCCCTCGGGCGAGACGTGGTATTCCTCCCATTCCGATACACCCCTAACCGGCATCCCCTCAGTTGTCATGGGATATAGTTAGAGTCCCATCATACTGCAGTACCTTTCTGTAAGAAAAAGGAGAAAACGACCAGGGAAATTAAAATCCAATAAAAAATCCATTCACCCATCACAATACATTTACCCCCTTCATCCGGACAAAAACCTACATGGTTTTTCCATGATCTCCAGGAAAACCTACAAGTCCCACAATCCCAATTCCATTCTAGAAGTCCAATTACTGTAACGAAGAAGAGGCAGATGGGAGTCATGAGGATTACCCATAGGAACCAATGGGGGGCAATGGATTCCTATAGGCAGACTCCATGTGTCCCGATAATGAAGTCAGGCAGAGTCAGACAGGGCGGGACAACTACTCACACCTGACTTCAATCAACTCTTTCAGAGAGTATAAAAGGTCAGACACCCAGGCACACTGTGTGAGCAGGGGATTCTGAAGGAACCGTGAAGACCAGAAGGAGAAGAACAAGTTACTTACCAACTAGTAACGTTCTTTCGACTGGATGTTCATCCAACGTATTCCACATCTTTGACATGTAATGTCCACAGCTGTGCAGAGGGCGTCCTGCGTAAATGGCGTCGTGTCGAGGTCCCTCGAAGTCCTCTGTCGAGGGTGACGTCACCGGATGTCATAAATAGGAAGAACGGCGCACAGCGCCCGGAGCCTCAGTGTATGTTTTTTCCTCCATAACATGTAACATGCTCGTACACAACTGCTGCTTGACTGCACATAGCCTTGCGGGGACACAAGTTGCAATAGCATAGGAAAGCAGGCTGGGAGGGCGATGTGGAATATGTTGGTGGAACATCCAGTCGAAAGAACGTTACCAGCTGGTAAGTAACTTGTTCTTCGAATGGATTGCGTCCTACAACGTATTCCACATCTTTGACAGACTCCCAAAGCAGTATCAGTGAATGGAGGAGGGAGAATAATTTAGAATACCCAATTAGATGGCAGAATAAAGCACTCCTTTACCAAAGGCCATATCCTGACCATGGAGCGTATCCAGGGAGTAATGCCTGACAAAGATGTGGATGGAAGACCACGCTGCTGTGTCACAAATATTCTTAGTAGGAACTCCCCGCTGCAGGGCTGTCGATGTAGCCACGCCCCTAGTGGAGTGAGCTTGCAATCCCCTCAGGAGGGTACTTGCCCGCCAATCCGTAGCACTCATTAATGGTGAGGATAATCCACCTGGACAATGTCTGTTTGGTAACAGCCTGGCCCAATCAGTGTCCAGTGTACCCCACAAAAAGCTAGATGTCCACTCTGACCCTGGACATCCTAGAAATATAAAAGCTCAAAGCTCTCCTAGGGTCCAACCTATGGAGTCTCTCCTCTTCCTTACCAGGATGAGGGGAGGACAGAAAGCCGGAAGCACCACTTTCTGGCTCAGATGAAACTCTGACGCTACCTTAGGTAGGAAGGAAGGACGTACCCTCAGTACAACCCTATCCTTTTGGAACACAGTAAAGGGTGGCTTAGATGAAAGTGCCTTCAATTCACTCACTCTGCGAGCAGATGTAACTGCAACCAAGAAAACCGTCTTGAAAGACACCAGTCTCAAAGGACAAGAGTGCAGTGGTTCAAACGGAGCACCCATCAGGAATTTCAAGACCAAATTCAGATCCCAAACAGGCATCTGAAACGGGGACGGTGGGAGCACATTCGTGACACCTTTTAGAAATTGGGAAATCAAAGGAATATTAAAATGAAAACATTCTTCAGACGAGCGCTTGAAAATAGATAGCGCTGCCAGGTAACCTTTAATGGTACCCAGTTGAAGACCCCTCTGGGCCAAAGAAAGCAAGAAGGAAAAAACCATCGGAATGGAACACTGAAAAGGATCGACAGTGTCCTCTGCACCAGTCGCAAAACTTACGCCAACAGCAGCAGTACAGGGATTTGGTTGCCGCACACCTGGCCGAAAGAAACACAGCCAGCACGTCATCCAGGAGGTCCCAATCCTTACATCTAAACCTTTCAGAAACCCCCTTGAGCAAAATCTCTCGCACTTCCGGTTGGCACTGGTCGTGAAGAGATCCACTTGAGGGGTTCCCCAAAGGCTGAAGATCTCCAGAAGGACTTCCTGAGCCTCTGCCTGCTCAAAGCTTTCGCTGCTGCATTCTCCTCTCCAGCTAGATGGACTGCCGAGTGTGATATTCCTTGATGTATCGCCCAGAACCAGAGCTGCATCTCCTCTCGGCATAGCGGGAGTGACCCTACCCCCCCTTTTTTGTTGAGGTAATACATGGCCACTGTGTTGTCTGTCATGATCAGGACACTCTTTCCCCACACAGACAGCAGAAAAGCCTTTAGTGACAGCCTGATGGCACTCAGCTCCAACAGGTTGATGTGGAGTTTGGACTCAGACGGAGACCAACGACCGCTGGCGGTCAGATCGTCGGCATGAGCTCCCCATGCTGTGGGAAGCATCTGTCACCACCGTCACCTCCAGCCATGGTTGCCAAAATGGCTCCCCCTTCATCAGATTCCCTTTGCTGGCCCACCACAGAACATCCTGCGAGACCGAAAATGGAATCTGAACGGGATCCGACATCTTGTCTGAGAATTGCGACCACTGTATCTTGAGAACCCATTGAAGGGATCTCATCCTCAGTCTGGCCTCTGGCACAAGAAAAATGCAGGACGCCATGAGGCCGAGCAACCTTAAGAATTCGAAAGCCGGAAGACTCTGGGCATGTTGAAATTTGTTGACCATCTGTACAATATGATGAGCCCTCACCTTGGGAGGCAAGCACTTCCCCAAGGGCGTGTCCAACACAGCCCTGATGTACTGGAGCTGCTGGGAAGGTGTCATGTGTGACTTCTTGAAATTGAGGGAGAAGCCCAGCTTGCGAAGGGAGCGGCAGGTGAGGCTGAGATAATCCAAAGATTGTTCGGGAGAATGTGCCCGGAACAACCAGTCATCCAGGTAGGGGTAGACGTGAACCCCCCCTCTCTTGAGATACGCTGCCACTACCACCATTAGCTTGGTGAGGACCCTCGGGGCGGAGGTCAATCCGAATGGCATGACCCGAAACTAAAAGTGCGAGTTGCCAGCCGCAAACCTCAGGTATTTTCTGTGCTTTGGATGAATCGGCAGATGAAAATAAGCATCCTGTAGGTCCAGAGACACCAACCAATCCTGAAGTCGAAGGGCCTGAAGGACCTGAGAAAGAGTCACCATATTGAACTTGTCCTTCCTGAGGAACTTGTTCAACCAACGCAAGTCCAGCATGGGTCTCAGTCCCCCGTCTTTCTTTGGGATAAAAAAATATGGAGAATACCTTCCCTTGTTCCTCTTCGCCACAGGCACTAGTTCTATAGCGCCTTTCTCCAGCAGGGTCAACATTTCCTGCATAAGGAGCGGATCTGGAAGCTTCAAAGAGAGATTCCCCAGTGGATTGTCGTGAGGCCGCTTTAGGAGGGGAAGGCAGTAGCCATGGGCTATTGTATCTAGACCCCACGCATCCGAAGTAATAGCTCACCATTCTTCGAGATGCTGAGACAGTCTGCCCCCAACCAGCGAACAATGGAACATGGCCTCATAGCTGTTTTGGAGCGGCTGTGGCAGTGCCTGAAGACAAAGAGGCAGCTGCCTGAGCGGCTTCGGCACCTCTATTTCCCTTCCACCACGGGTATCTTTAAGGTGGCCCCTTTGATTAGTGGGTCCTCTTGTTCTACCAAAAGAGGAGTAACAACAAAAGGACCCCTCCCTCCACTGGTCCCCTAGGACGAAAAGGCAGAGGTTGATGTACAGCTGCGCCCAAAGATTTAGCAGCAGCTTTGGAGGTCTGCAACCTCTCAAGGCTCTCGTCAGCCTTGCTGCCAAGAACGGTGTCAACGCCAACCTCGAGCCCTTTCCAGATTTCTGCAGTTTCGCTGGGGACGAAGACCGAGACCTGGATCCGGCACATCTCTGGTGATCCACCGGAGCCTTGTCCGAAAGCGACGTTGACGGTTCCTGATGCTTATCGCTCCGAGTGCCCGGGCCCGAAGGTGCACGAGCATCGGATCATGATCGTTCCCTGCCGACTTCTTCCGAAGGCGTGTACGGAACTGTGCCCTGGGAGTGAAAAATTGCCAGCATTTTGCTCCCTGAATGCCTCCCATTGCTCCGGAGTTGAGGATTTAATGGGACAAGCCACTTTTCTCGCAGAGCCATCATCTGACGAGGACGGGGAAGACAACGAGTGATTCCGCTTCTGGGAGTGCAGAGACGAGGAGGACGAGTGGCGGGATCCACTCCGGGATCAAGATCCCTGGGACTCCTTCTGACGAGGAGTGTCACCCCTCGAATCGTCTGTGGAAATACCCATATCTTTTTCGGGATTTACAAGGCTTAGAAACCCGATCTACCTGCAATTTACCCTTACATTACATTGGCAGTCAGCGACTGGCACTTCGAGCAGTCGTCGGTATCTGGTACGCTCACCTGGTATCTGCGGGGGCATTGGGGCACGGTTGCAGACCTCCCAGGAAGGAGAGCCCCTCTACCTACCTTCTTCCTCTGCAAATAGGTTGTGGGCTGCGGTGAACTGTAGCACTGCTCCTGCGTAGATATGAGAGGACGTCAGTTTGCCAGCCTGTGACGGATTCCCCTCTCAAACCCTTCTTCCCATAGCATGGTTTCCGTGAGCATGCATCGACCCATTAAGGCTCATCTGTTGATTCTTAATGGTGAGCTCTCTGGCTACTTCTGGCAGGGGCGCTTTTATGAGGAGGACCGCGTTCCTTCACTGGCCCTTCGCACGTGGTAGTCCAGTCCAGCTGCGACTATTCCACTCCTCTCTGGTAAGTGTCTTTCAGTTTTCGTTTTGTCTCCCCTTTCTCGTTACCCTTCGTTTGTCATGAAGTATTTGTATGGTTCTTTCCACAAACCGTTGTCTGCTCGTTAGTAATGTCTATCTCTGCTTTCTCCCAAATAGGTGTGATTGCGGCTCAGCAGAGCTACGGAGCATGAGGCGGCGCCGGATGAGAAGGGGATGGCCCCGCGGTGGTCCGGCAGCAGGTAAGTGGGTGTTTACGGATGAGCACCAAGAATTGTACAAGCGCGACCTTAAACTGAATGTTCGTTATGCCTAACCTTGTCTTTCGTCCTTTCACAGGGTCTGCCTTTGGAGATGAAAAATGCGCTGCGCTGCGGTATCAAGAGCAGGATTCCTGCGTTCCGGAGGATGAAGATGATGGAAAGATGGATGTCAGGTTCGGCGAGTGAAGAATGCAGGTGAATGCTGGTTCCAGGATGTTTATGAAGTTTATATAGCGCTTTAATCCAAAGCGCTTTACAGTATAACAACAAGGTACAATAATGAAAGAAGCATATTTACAATTATGAAACAAACCAGTGATATAGTATGTAGAACAATTTACTTAAAAGGAGGGGAAGAGAGGAGGGGAGAGGAGGTAGGTAAGGAAGGTTTCAATGTCTGATTTGAGGTCAGCGGGAGGGGAGCCTCCTGGTGGCCCCATGCGCCCCCCTGGTGGTTTCAATGTCTGATTTGAGGTCAGCGGGAGGAAGGGAGAAGGGATTGGAAGGGGGGCAGGGGTTTGGGGGGAGAGAGGTAGGGAAGGAGAGTCGGGGGTGGAGAAGAAGGGCTTTCAGAAAGGAGCGGCAGGATGAGTAGGTAGAGGTGGAACAGATAGAAAGAGGTAGGGAATTGCAATGAAGGGGGGATGCAAGCGCGTAGGCAGAAGACTGCTTTATCCTAGGCGGTGGTGAGCGTTACGCTGCATGAGAATGCAAATTAACGCGAAGCGCTGGCCTTTGGATGGGATTGGCTTATATAGCCGATTTCATGAGGCCACGCCCATCAGGCCTGGCTTGCCTGCCACACCTTGCCACTCCCCGAGTTAGCATGTGCACAGTAACTCAGGGAGGCCTCACACGAACAATGTGCACATGGAGCTGCTTCAGAAAAATGAAGCTCCAGAGTAAATGCATTTTTACACAAAATAAAGTGTTCCTGTTTACTGACTTTCATGAGCCTGGCTGTGTCCACCCGGGCCCCCTGTGATTGTGACCCTTTGTCCTCTTCCCCTGATGGCACAATATCAGTGTCCTTGGCCCCATTGGACCAATGACCATGACAGTATCATGACTTTCGCCCAGACACCACAAGCAGATGCGGTGCAGCTCTGTAATCAACATTTTGACATGTCTTAAATCCAGAACGTGGAGTTGGAGGGGTAGAAGATGAAGACATTTTCTTCAAAGAAGATCACACGAGGTGCGCCGAGTTCTCGAAGCAAACACGTTTGCGGAATAAACTGAACTGAGGCTACGGGCGCTGTGTGTCCTATTTATACCATCCGGTGCCGTCACCCTCGACGGAGGCCTTCGAGGGACATCGATGCAACGCCATTGACGCAGGACGCCTTCTGCCGAAACAATTTCCAAAGCAGTACAGCTCTGGACATTACATGTCAAACGTTGGATGAACATCCAGTCGAAAGAACGTTACCAGTTGGTAAGTAACTTGTTCTTCTCCTTCTGGTCTTCACGGTTCCTTCAGCATCCCTTGCTCACACAGTGTGCCTGGGTGTCTGACCTTTTATACTCTCTGAAGAGTTGATTGAAGTCAGGTGTGATTAGTTGTCCCCCCTGTCTGACTCTGCCAGACTTAATTTGAGGCCTTCGAGGGACATCGACACGACACCATCGACGCAAGACGCCCTCTAGCGAAAAAAAATCTGAAGCAGCACAGCTGTGGACATTACATGTCAAAGACGTGGAATACGTTGGAGGACACAATCCATTCGAAGTCAGCAGCTGGGAGAACCTTGAAAGCCAGAAGGGGGCATGGACTGCCAAGGCACTGAGGCCTGTGAGTACCATGTGGGTTACAGTGTGGCAGGGGAGCCGTGCCCCAGGGAACCAAAACTCCAGCTACACTTTTCTGGTAGTGTTCAAATCGGTGCTGGCTCACTGGGTGAGTTCCAGAAACACAGTTGGTTTAGGGGCAGCTGCAGGGACCATGCCCTCAAGTGAGGACCCGCTAACACCTCATCACTGAGGGTAAAAGATGGAGACTCTGTGACTCGAGGGAAGCTAGGATGGGATAACCTGTTGTGTCAAGAACTTGTTGCAAATCCCAAAAGTGCCTGTAACTGGCGAAGTGGGAACACAACCTTGAATGTGCATTCTGGGACTTGTAGTCCAAAAGAGAAAAGCTGTGAGACCGAGTGGTCCGGCACCGCGTTTGTGCCCAATTGAAGGTCTCTGTAAGGTATCCAGCTGAGAAGTTGCACAAAAGTTGAAGAGTTGTAAAGAATTGTAAATCCTAGTGGTTCTGTGACGGGTCAAGCAAAATCCTGCGCACAGTCGAGTCTTCGATTCTGGTGTCAAAAGGGATCTGAGCCCGGAAGAGGGGCATCCATGATCCGAGCCCGGATGAGGAAGACCAGGTTGTGAATTGTGAACATTGTAGAAAAGGGGTCTGAGCCCGGACGAAGGGGGACCCGTGGTCCAAGCGTGAAGGAGGGAGACCAATCGTGAACTTATGAATGTGAGAATCTTGACAAAGGAAAGGAACCTTTGCATTTTGTTTCCTGCATCAGACCCTCTGCAGTAAGTGACTTTGAATGTCAAACAGCCTTTCGCACAGATGGTCCCGATACTGAAATCTCAGCATCCTTAGCCATAGGTCATACCATTCATTTGCTGTCCCAGCACAGACATGCATCGGCTGCTGTACAAATTGAGGCATACCATGAGAACCAGCAAATCTACCTCTCTGCCATGAACTCTTTCAAGTCCCTTCTTGATAGAGCGAAAACATATTTCTAACTCACTGTTAGGAATGATTCCCATTTATGTGAAGTTTTCCCTCCAGTTGTGCACCCTCCAACTTTATGCTGCTGTTTAACACCATAGTCTGACTTTGCCAGTGGAGCACATCCTTCTACTGCACTCCCCGGGCTTTTCGCTCACTTTGTTATGTGAAACTGACATGCTCTTAAAGACAGTCAGTACTTGGAGACTTTGTTACCCTTAGTCCTTAACAATGTTGCAACTTTTCTGCAACATGTTGCAAGTGCACAATGTACCTTACAGTAAAGTGCACTTGGGTCTTCCTGTCATTTCTAAAGGCCCTAAAGGATTTTTTAGAAGTGCAGATGTGCCTTGGGCAGGGCTGGTGGCAGCTTATCTTTTCATGTAATTTTCCTTCCAGGTAAACTGCGCTTGGCACAAATAGGTGGCCTGGCTCCAAAATGGCGATGCCGTGAGGTTTTGTGTCCTGTCCTTCGGCCATTTTGCCTCTTCACCTTCCCCAAGTCGAGCCGACCCGGGTCAGTCCTTATTTGGACATTCATTTTCCCACGAAACGCCAAGCTTTTGCGGGCTTCTGCAGGCCTTGTGTGTGTGCTTCCAGGATGTGGGTTGGACTGTCTGGTTACAATACACATCCTGGGTGCCAGAGAGTCTGGTGTGCTGTGAATGCCTGGGACCACCATGGTCCATGATTGGTCCACATATAGTGTGCATGTATGTGAGCAGATCGCCCACTGGGTTCTCTTTGTATTGGCGCAAAGGAGATTCTGGATAAGAGAAGGATCCAAACACTCATACAATGTCGATCTCTGGAGTTCTCACTGAACGAAGGATAGGGTCCAAGTATCCTGAAGCTGAGTCGAAGAACCGCTGGAAGGTTTGGCACCCTGAGTCCGCTGTCGTCCCACTGTACCCCTCTGAATCTAATCGAACTAGAAGGTCTGTGATGACGCTTCGACCCATTGGAATAGTGGGACTAACTATTCTCAGCACCTTCACCAATCTCTGCAAGTAAGCCTTCTCGGAAGTGTCCCTGGGCCAACCAGTGGGCTAACCAGCTTGCGCAGGACCTTTGCTCTGACACCACTGCCGTTTCGAGGAGACCCTTGAAACTTGGTACAATCGCAACTCTGTGTTCGCGGCACTCTCGCCCCGAATTTTGTACACTTGCCGCTCCCAGGTCTGACGTAAAGAGAGAGCGCCCGAACCGAGTGCACGTGGTTACTGTGTCGCCCAGCCATGGTAACAAACTTCGCAGGTGCCTTGCTGTTGTGCCCCTCTGTGCCCTGAAGCCTGCTACAGTGAAAATGGCCTGCTCCATCCACCAGGAGTGGAGAAATCACCACTGTGCCCTTTGGGAATCATCGCCGCTGAAAGCCGCAGAGCCGCACAATTGCCGCATTTGAATCTACAACCGAAGTGGACTCGACTGTCAAAGTTTGGTCCGGAGTGCGCCAGGGGTCAGTGAATACTTGCAACCCTTACCGGTGGCCCCTGGCGCATCCACTGTTTTTACACATGAGTGGCCCCTGAGGGCCCCTCTCCTTTCCACAGCCTGAGCTATCGTACCATTCCCAACTCCTGGAGCCTGTTCTGCCCTTTTGGGTAGACCCTCTACAAATAGTGGGAACTTATTCTGCATCGCCTCACCTTCCTAAACTGCTACAGACCCTACAAGAGACCCCGTTTCACCCATCTGCACTACCGCGTGCGCCAGCATTGCAAGTACATTTGAGCAATAGGCTCCCCTCTTCTTAGGGATTGAACTGCCTTTCAGTTAGGATTGTGGTTACTGCAGAATTGCCTATAGGCTCTTTGCACTACCTGCTTCCTTCTCTTTCTAGGTTGTGGACCCATTTCGTGCCTTAACCCCTTAGGCCACTTGGTCTTGTATATATGTATTTTAGTATGATTTTGTTGGTTTAAACATTTTACTGTTAATAACTATTGTGTTGAAACTCAAAGGCCTTGAATGCATCTATTTGTATTTTTTATATATCATCATCAACATAACATTATTCAGCAAAATAGCCATGAAAGTCTACAAATCAACATCACAATTACATTACAGAACAAAATCAGCATTGGGTACAGCCCAGATAGAAAGCAGTTTATTAGGAAGACTTCTAGGGTCATGTTCGCTCCAGCGGCCCTCAAGCATTCTTACCAGTTTAAGCGTCACCACACTGCAGGTACTGGTGGTTGTAAGAGAGTCTGTTAACCTGCTTCCCCCCCAGAGTGGTGGCATTTCAACCTGTAAGCACTGGACCCAGAGGCCCAGAATCCCTGGTGTGCAGACCCAGTTTAATTACACTGTTAACACAGGGAATACAAGACTTGTAGGCTTTCAGTATATGCCTGACCACACCATTGTCACATAGTTTTAGTTCAACAAAATCGTCTTCCACGTGTTTGCATATTTTAGCACAATTAGCAATGTGTTCCTTGGTCACAATTGGGCCTCCACCTATAGTTTTTAGTCAATGTAAAGTTTTATTGAGGCGTGCTTCCCTGGGTTCTTGGTGAGTGGTTTTGGGACTCTGCGCAGTAAAATAGTCCCAGAGTCCAGAGGCCTGGTGTGCTTGACTGGAAGGGGATACAAGTTTGGGGGTGCCAGCCTAGCTAAGGCCTCACGATGCGGCCATCCTTTTTGGACTTGCATGGACTGTAGAGACTTGATATGTGGCACCTCATTCACATTTGCATTAATAGAATTATGCTCCGTTTGCCTGTATGTATTTAGGCATGGACAGATAGAGGCCCTGGTACAGTAAGAGGGGTGAGGGGGTGGGGGGGATGCGGTGGTTCCAGTCCACCAGTCATCTCCATAGATAGTTGTTGGTTCCCCTGCAGCTGTTATGGAGTCATCCCCTGCAATGAGATTCAACAGGAGAGCCTTAATCTGTGAGAGTTCGGCAGGACCAAACTGCAGTTGCAACAGCATACAGAGGGACTCGTGCCCCCTTCCTCTTTCCTCTCTAGAGCAGAGATGACCGCTGATTTAGGTGTCAGGGTAACGGCTGGCCCAGACATGCTGATCAAAGGGGGTTGGGGGGTGTCAAGGAGCTGTTGGACAGATACTGGGGCCGCTTCAAGCACTCCCTCGTTCCCCATGGCTGTGTGAGTCAAGTGTTTAGTTACCAGTAAGGTTACTGTGTCACACAAGTCCCCCGTTAGTGGCATCAGTGCCCCCACTCCACTTGGAGATACTGCGCATGGGCCTTCCCCACTGACTGGTGTAGGTGGTGAGATTTCAGGGGCGACGATCGGCCCTTGCTCAATAAGCAAGCTGGCAGCAGGCGGGGCCGTTGCAGTAGCCTCTGTAGCCATGGGGAGCTCTTCCAAAACCTCTTGCTGTGACTGTACAGCTTGTGCTAGAGCGTGGACGGGAACAGGATCCCCCTCTCCAGTGGGGGTTGGACGAGAGCGTTCATCGTGGCAATAAGTGTGCTAGACTGGATCTCGGTGACTGGAGCAACCAGGTCTAGTATCAGGGTGGCAGGGACCCCTGTCCCCGGGCTGCCCAAAAACTGCTGGATCTCTTTAATAAACATATGAGCATCCCTGAATGCTGCCGGTGCTATGGTCTCAAAAGAAACCCCTAGCACACGAGCAGCTTTGGTTCCCAGGTGTGGATTCCTCTTCAGTTGCCCGATTTTTCGCTTGACACCTATTACAGGGCACGGGCCAAGCTCAGGACCATAGAACTCAGAGGGTATAGGGGCAGGGTTCCCCCCACTATCTTTGCCATATGCCTCAGGCATGATGACCCCCATGAAGTACTCCAAAGGAGTAAATGAGCAGAAACAGTAAATCACCTTTCACCTTTCAGGCAGTCAACACAATGGGGACACCCCTAGTCTTCACTTTGTGCTAGCACCCGCGTAGATTTAGATAGGATCCAGTTGGATCAGGTTTGCATACAGGGGGGTGTGGGGTTAAAAGAAATGGCAGATCCCCTCTCTTTGTGCAATCTTTGTGGGCGCACAGAGTGCTGGGGCTGAAGAAAATGCAGAGAAAGGTTACCTCCTTAGAAGTCTGAGGCGGCTTCCGCATGACGGCAGCGTTCGGGGTGCAGCGTTCTTCTTCAGGTGTATGCGAGAGGGTCAGGAAGGATGTATGGTAGAGCAGCACTCACCCCCTCAGGCCGCGAACACCCTGCTGGATGCCAACACCCGCCACCCTTATCCCCTGACGGGCTATGTGGCTTGCTTTAGGCAAGAGGGGGCATGGCCAGTACACAGAAGCAGCAGTTCCGGTGATCTTGGAAGGCAGGGAGAGCCCTGCGGGATGCCAACTTCTGCCACCCTTAGCCCCCATCTGACTGGGAGTGATTTGTAATTGTCCTTTACTATGTGTGCTCATTGAGGTCTTTCAGTCACCCTCACCCCTCCCGAGATCTAGTCTTGACCGCCACCAATGCTACCTCGATTGGTCTGGCTTGTTCAGAAGTTTACCCTGTTCCAAGAAACTAGGCTGGCCATGCTGAACCTCTGCTCACCAGGTCGGGGTTCAGAAATCCACCTTAACACTCACCATCATTGACTCACTCCAACCATCCTTGCCGGCTACATGGCACCCTAAACTCATTACTCCTGAACCTGTGACTAGCAACTCCACTCTCACAGCTAATGACCTAGCAGAATAATTAGCTGCAAACAGATCCAAAATTAGAGAGACTCTAGTGACCTTCCTCACAATTTTACCAATTTCCTAGACATCCGCAATTGAGACCCCTTACAAGCAGGTTTCCGCTCCTGTCACTCCACGGAAACTGCTCTCATGAATGTCTTCAACTTAATCTCCTCTGCTAAGCACTTCAACCTATCGTCTGTCATATTTCTCCTTGACCTGTCCACCTCCTTTGACACTGTCAATCACTCTGATCTCCTTAATACTCTCTTCTTTCCTTCTTCAATTCTTCTTTGATTGAATCCTACCTGGCACCTCACCAATTACCTGTCTCCTATAACAACAACACCTCAACTCACTCCTCTAACTGTTGGTGTTCCACAAGGCTCTGGCTTGGGTTCTACCCTCTTCACTCTACACTAATCTCCTTGGGGTTCAAGTGCCAACCCCTCATGGACCACACCCAAATCATCTTCTCTTTTCCTGAACTCTCCTCTGATCTCTTTTACGACATTTCAAACTGTGTCTCTGCCATTAAATATTGGATGACTTTACACTCTCTGATCTCAAACGCTACCAAAACAGAGGTTCTGTTCTTCCTGCCAAATAATCTCTCTTTCTTTTGCATCTCTTTCCCCTGTCTATCCAGTTCCCACCTGTCATTCTCCTCTACTCTTTTTCAGCTAGAAACCTCTGCATCACCTATGACAGCTTCTCTACTTAAATCTCTAAAACGGTGATGCACCTCAAACTCCTAATTAGGAAAATAAGGCACCTCCTTCCTTTCAACACCGCAAGATTCTCCTAACCACTCTTGTCTTCTATAAACTGGACTACTGTGCCAGCATCCTCTTTGGTCACCCCCAACTATGCTTCCTGTCCTCTCTACAAGATCATTAACTTTGCTACCAGGACTCCCTTTGAACTCCCTTACTTCACACCTACTTCCTCATACCGTCAAGAGGCTGGATGGCTGACTATGCAAAACAAGCCATATTTAAATGTCTTCTTCTGGTTCACATATCCATCCATGGTAATGAACCATTATATCTATTCAACCCTAAACTTCACAGAATCTTCAACCCCTTGTGGTAACCCGCCCTCCCTTTGCTTAATCTCAATTCCTCTCTTTCTCTCTTGCTCCACTTGCATGGAATTCTCTTCCCACGGACATCCGAGAAACAGTCCACACCGATTGTTCAAAACCAAACTAAAAGCCTACCTCCTCACCTCCGAGTTACCCTCTTAACCTACATCCCATCTGCCTTCTAGCTAACATTTTTCCCCTTGCCTCTAACCTGCCTGTGTCCCTCACTTTCTCTGCCTACACTCTAGCACTTAATCCACCCTGTTCACATCCCTAACACAGCTGGCCGCAGCACCTACCTGCACTTAAACATTTCTGTTGGTAATCCTTAACCTGTGTATATTATGATGATTCATGGGATCTCGTCACTTCTCCCCAGAGGGAGCCCCTCCCTGTGAGGTTAGGGAGGTGAGCCTGCAACACAATAATCCCCCTAGGGGTGGCGGAAAACTTGGACCTCACAGGGAGAGGATCTTCTCATGGGGACAAGGACTCCCGTTCCATGAAGGAACTCCCTAACCCTCTTGCCCTTGAGACCATGAAACAATCCGAAAGCACTATTCCTTTCTTCCTGTAAATATTGATGGCAACAAGATCCGGAAGAATACAATGGACATACAGTCTGCTCTCAAGTCATCTTCCAGGAGTACTGTGAAGAAGATAGATGCAGTTATGCAAACTACTCCTTTGTCAAGTAAAGAGGGTACTGGGAAGAGGGGGGCATTAGGGAGGTATGAAGAGTACACAATGGACACAAACAAAGGCCTGTGACACTCCGCTAAGAAGGAACCACTTGAATGAAATAAAAATAGAGAAAGGACCCAATGAAAGGGGAAGTGCACAAAGCAGTCTTGAAGCCTGGCAGACCCGGGAAGTTCAAACCTGGAAGCAAGAAGCTATGCCGGGGAAGCAAATCTCCAGTTGGGAGGACGCCGACATCAGACTGCAGGAGTCTTTTCTAGACTGATGCAGAGCATGCCTGACTGGAAGCTGGAAACTGACCGACTGTGGCAAGATCTTGAGGAGGTGGACCGAGCGGTCCATTTACAGCGCCAATACTGTCTGTACGGGGACCCCAGAGCCAAAGCACGGCAGCGGGGAGAGGAAAGAGAAGCAGAGACAATTTTCCATGGGAACGCGTTGACCCAACACCCCAGGAAGAACAAGCGACGTGGCTACAACAGAGAAGAGATAACAACAGTCACAGGAGACCCAGAAGGGGTTTGGGGAAGGTTGTTTGTTAGGCAAGATTTGGAGCAGTACCCTTTGGGTGCACTACAACAACATTGACCTCCTGGCAATAGGAACCTAACCTTTGGTATAAGTCTGTACTACACAGGTTGGTAGCGTGATTGAGCAGCCAAGCTTATCTCAAGAGGGGTCGATGTGAGCAGTAGGGGAGTTACACAGAGATAAGTATCCAAATAAACTCTTACACATAATGTTTCTTGATTAAACTATTATAAATTTATTTACAAGTCAGTTTGAATAAGCCTTCAGAAGGGAGCAATATAATAGCAACACACAAATACATCCACAATACACACTCTTAGTTACTCTAAATCAGAAAATACCCATTTGGGATGGCACACAGACACGTCCTACACCCACAGGTCACTTAAATAGCTAGGACACCATGGACATTAATTTATCACTGTTGCATTTAGAGCAATACTGAGATGAGCGTCAAAGAAAAAGTGTTATTAGAATAGACAAGAGCTCACACAAATATTCTGAAGCAGGTAAGTACTTTTGAACCCCGCCCCCACAATGTAGAGCAAGTTAAACCTTTCCTGGAAGGGAGGTAAAAACACACAATCAGAAGAGAAAAGAGGCAAAATCAATTGGGCAAAAGTCTAGGTGAGCTGAAGCACTTCTTGTAGGCGAAAAAGTCTTACACAGTGTTTTTAGAAGTCTTTCTAGAAAAGTAGAATCAAAGTAGGGCCACAAGCTGATTAGGCTTGTGAGGTAAATAAGCTGTTGCAACTATACAGAAGCAACCAAGACAAGACTCAACTGAGATAAAGTAAAGCTACACAAGAGGTAAATTCTCTTAGACTGTACAGAAATGGTTCCAGCTGGCTTCTGTTCCTGTGTGGGTCTGCAGATCCTGTTGTTCCTGTGCCTCAGTCGTGGGGACAAGAGGGAGGACTTCTGGGGACTCCTGCAACGGGACTGTCAGCGACAGAAAAGGTCAAACTTCTATTCAGTGGCACTTTGCGGTTTCAGCTCCTCGCGTCTCAGCAAATAGCACCACCGCGGACTCTCGGATACCACTTCGGACTTTCCTTGCATCTGGGGTCCAGCACTCTGTTGAAATGGCTCAGGCTTGGTCAGTCCTGCTTACTAGGCGTCCGGAGGATCTTCCAGCAGCTCAGGCCTGACTTAAAAGTGATACATTTCTAATCTGGTGTTCCTCTCCCTGGCACTCCAGTTCCTGCAGCAGCAAGGAAGTACAGCCAACTCTGAGAGGATTTCCAGACAAGTTCACTTTGGAGTTGATTGGTCCCACCAACTCAAGGGAAGAAGTCGTCCTTGCAGGCTTTCTCTAGTCGAGGCAAATTCAGAGCTTCAGCACAGCAGCAGGGCTTCACCGGGAAAAACAAATGTCCAGGAGTTGCAGCAGACGTCTCGTCCAAGTTCTTCAGATTCCTTTGTCCAGTGGTTGACTCTGCCTTCCAAGCCAAAAAGCCTTGCCTTTTATGCAGGTTTCGCCCATTCATTCCAGCGTAGCTGTCCGTCACACAGCAGGGTGGCTGTCCTTGCCGGACAGCCAGCCGGCCAATCACCTTTGGGTGCATTCCAGTAACCAATGGGATTAAGCACAGGGAGTTTAGGGCACCTCCCTCACTTCCTGCCCCTGCTAGACATACTGGAGCCAGAGGTGGGCTTCACTCATGAATCCCTATAAAGACAAAATGAACAAAGGGACCAAACGTGGTTTGGCGCACAGATAAGATCTCATAAAGGACCTTTCCACAAAGAAATGGCGGAAAAAGAAGACCGGGCCATTTTGACGAATATGGCAACCTTGGGTGCTTTACTGCAGCTGCAACCGCAGCCCGAGGTAAAAGCACACCACAGTAGTTACAAGTAAACCACTTCCACCAGCCATTCATCGAGGAAATGGTAACAAAAAACGTAACATGAGAAACTAGACAAAGGGGATATTAAGTAACCCCTCTAGCACTCTATTGTAACATAGGGTGTGCTGGGTCTAGAAAGTTACAAATGTAAGTAAAGTTCATTTCACTTTACTGTTCTTGGAAACAGTAGTTATCCAAGAGAAATGTATTTAAACATTTGGGAAATCTGAAAGACTTCCCTGTGCCACTGCACTGAAGGTGCTGTGTGGTACAATGTAAAAGGGTATGCCTATGGTGTTTGTCAAACTCCACAACCAAAAGAACATAGAAGAAATACACGAGAGAGTGCGAAAATGGGTCTCACTCTCTCCAGGTAAAAAATGAAAGTCCTCAAAATCCAGCTAAGGTGCTGGGGGTCTCTAAGGAGTATTCTCCCTCGTCTCAGTAACTGTATCAAGAGTAATGAATGTAAAGAAGGCATGAGGAGTAATCTCCCTCGTCTCAGTACTTATGCCAGAAGTACCGAATGGGAAGAAGACATCAGGAATAGTCTCATCTCCGTAATTCATCATCCCATCTGCTTTATTGCAGTTCAAAACCATAAAAGCGACAACATACAAACATAGTCAATATCGCTATAAACCAATCAATGATACATAATTAAAAGACAGTCTGCTTACATAAGTTAATCAATAAATTGAATATGACAATCTGATTACCTTTGTATATAAAAATGTTGTGTACCCCATCGTAATAGGGGTGGTGTTAGCACACTACAGTAAGTTTCCTGGCACAACTTACACAATTTGAAATTTAAAAATTAATGATCTACTTTGTGATAGCATATGCAAATGAGATGACAGCCGTACTCTAAATCTTAAAGTACCCAATTAGGCAACGTTATATAACACCTTTGACCAAAACATCAAAATGATGCTGACCAGTTAAAAGCTTCTCATCTTGTGATATATGTTCACACAACACATTCCTCCATCTGAGCCATGCCCTGTTAATATATTTGGCAATAAAGTGTAACAAGCTAAAACCTTCAAATGTTTTACAAAGTTCCAGAGCTTCAGACACCCTCCTAATACCTTTTAGTCTGAAAATTGGCAATAAATACATTGCCCTAAGACCACTTTATCTAGGGCATAGCAACATGAAGTGGGTAACAAATTCATTTGGTGCTCCGCAACACTGGCAACCTGAGCAATTTGAATTGTTCCATCCTTTCGTAAAGGAGATCATATAGTAGGGAGCAGGCCAGGCAGGGGGTGATCACGCCTAGATAACACTCATAGCCAAAATAACCCTTTGCCTGCAGATAAAGCTGGCCACTAGAGGGGCCTACACAGGTTGTCACTAAAGCATGTCTAATGCTCTCTACAGCCTGCCTTGATCACTTCCCTACTCCCCGGGCCTATGGTAGCTGGCTGTTTCCAATATCGTTCGAGACCCAATTCTGAGCACCAGCTCTTAATGTGCCTCAGCCAGAGAACTGTGCAACAACTCCTTGAACACATACAGGTTGGGTGCTGACCAAATACAGGACCATAAACATAAGGGTTTTAGGGCTATTATGTGCTCTATCGCACGCACATCGCATTCGAGGTGCAGTGTAGCATTCGGAGCACTGGTAGGTTGTGAAATTATTGACTTTAAAAATGAGTTTTGTTCACCGCACCAGAGCTCTGCACCGTATACTGTTGCAGATGAGGCTTTAGACTGGTACAGTTCCAGGACTGGTGTCAATGATCCTTTGCCATGCATGCAATAAAACCTCCTAACACTACCACTGCATTTTGTCAAGGTCGTGGCAGATTTAGAGACTTGATCTCGCCACGTACATTTCTCCGTAAAAAAAACACAGGCCTAAGCAATTGTACGCTTTGACCTGCTCTAATTTCACTACTTCTATCTCTACATGCACCTTCGCGCATTGCCCATTTACCTCTAAAGATCAAGACCTTTGATTTGGTATCGTTAATCTCCAGGCCAAGATTAGCACAACTCCTGGCGAAAACCGACACAGTGTCTCTTATGCCCATAGGCATTGTTTCCAACAACACTGCATCGTCCGCAAAGAAAAAGCTTGGGATACGGAGTGGGCCAACCCGAGGAGGGTCCATACCACTGGTAACCAACGCCTCTAATAACCTGTTTATGTAAATACAAAAGAGGAGCAGAGCGAGCACAAAACCCTGTCTAACCCCTCGGCAGACATCACATTTCTCAGTGTTCTCACCGCTCAACGCCCATCTAACAGTAACTGAATCAAGAGTATTGAAAGGAAAGAAAGCCCCAGACGTAATTTCCCTTGTCACCAGAGTTGGAATAGAAGTGTGAAGATTACATCACTAGTGATCTTCCTAGTCTCAGTTGTTGTGTCAAAGAGAATGAAAGAGCAGAACATATCAAGAATACTCTCCCTCAACACTGTCATCAAAGAAGGCATTTGTTAGGACTATGATTATCTATGTCGGTAGGGCCTTTACTAGACCGGATAGATCTCTGGGGTGCTGCCCTTCTATAATTCAACAGAACAGCAGCGTTTTACAACATCTTCTCCACGCAACACGTGCGTGCTGCACCTACATTGTTTTGTTTCCTACCCTTCGTGATGGTCGCCCTCTTCCTCTACATAGTAGTGCCTCAGAGGGTTGCCATAGGAATGAAGTTGTGATTGACCCTCCCTCCTGCTATCTGGCTTACCAGGAGCCGGCAGGCGAGAGAGCCAGCCTCCAGTACCAAGGCCCACACACAGGGCCCGCCTGCCTTTGAGCCATTGCTGTACTGCAGCCTGAAGCGCAAAGGTCGCTTGGCTACCCCCACCTTGTAAGGAAGGCATGGTATCAAAGTAAGACAGACATAAGTGACCACAGTTCAAGGGTATTTATTGAACTTCATCAAGGGGGTGAAAAAAACGCCAATCTAATACCTAAATCTAAGATGGAAGCAAGCTACGACCATCAAATAATAAAAAATGCAGTCCTAGTGGAGTCTTGTCAACATAAAAGGGCCTATACTAAAAAAAAACGATTGCAAATCCTTAACGCCAATTTACAAATAGTGTTGGGTAATGTTCATGAAAAAGAAAGAAGTGTTCACAAAATGATAAGTCAGGATGTTCAGGCCGTTGGCCTCCCTTCCTCATGTTTTTAGCACGGGACAAGGCGGTTCCCTCGAGCATAGCACATTCTTGGGCTTCTTCTGCACGAGGACACAGTTCCTTTTACCAACATCAGGGCCTTCTGTGCCCGAGGTCTCTTATGTTCAAAGTTTCTTGATTCAGAGGGCCCGATGTACAACGAAAAAAGTTCCTTTTTCCAAATATTCAAGTCGGGTGGTTAACTCTTCACCCTGGATCCCCCTCAGCCGGGCTCAGGCCAATATAAGTTTGCATCCCTCAGTCGGGTTCACGTTTGCCAAAGCAATCTCTTCTCGGGTGACTCACGGTTGCCCCAGATCCCCCTCTTCCGAGCTCGGATCTCCTTTTATACAATTAGTCTCCCTCACCCGGGCTTAGACCAATTTCAGCTCACAGGTTCTTGAAGACTTTTGAATGTGCACAGGTGTTAGCTTGACCCACTGCAGGACCACTTACATTTCACAGTTGAATAATTTTCACATGCTCAGTTGGATACCAAACAGACCTTCAAGTGAGCACCCACGTGGCGCCCACTCTGTATCTGGTACCTATTTCAGTTTCATAAAGTTCAATCAGATACAAGTCATCTTTCCTCATACAATGTTGCTGCCTGCAACCTTGAGCATAACACAGTCCAGCCTGCTACAAGTCTTTCTGACTCACCGGTTGTGCTGAATTCACTGGCACTTTGTTGTCAGAGACAAGGACAGTACCACAGCGGTAATCGCTTCTCCCAGCCTTGGCTATCTATGCGGGAGGCTTGTGTACCTTCCTCACACACTGCACTGTTGTTCCGCTGTAATCCCCAGTCTTAGGTTTCTTTTCCTGAAGGCCTCTTGAAAGTTCCAGTCCTTCTCCAAAAAGGTCAAGGGTAGTTCCCTCTTTGCAGCTCTCTCTGGTCTCGCCGCAACCCTCTCTGGTCTCACCGCCTTCCTCCTCAGTTTAAACTGCCATCTCAGAAATGCTGCTTCCTTGTGCATTTTACCTTGCTCCGAGTGTGCTTTCGTGCTTTGCCTTTTATCTGTGTGGGGCAGTGTGATGGAAGTCAGGTGTGTGTGTGTGTGTGTGTGTAATTATCATTAATTGCCTGCCCCTTGTGTTGAGACAAGTCAGATATACGGCCCTGGTGTTAGTCTGTTGTCACTCACGATGTACTGTCAGTGTGAAAGTGTGTCGGGAAAAGGGGTGGGGGTGAGCTTCTAGGTATCCTACCTGGTTGGATGGGGGAAAAGGTGTTACAGAGAAGGGGATACTGCGTCTTACCCTCTGATGTCCCACTTCCACTCCCCTAAGACCTCTCATCCAGGTGATCCTCCCACACTAGTCCACCCCCAGGAACTGGATCCAAGATCGATGGCTGTGTCCTGGCCACCTGAATGACAGATTCCCCGAAGACTAGCGGGTGAGACACCGTCAGGTTTCTCACAGCCTTCTCTGATCCACCAAGCAGTGTGTCCTGACTTACCCAGACCGCAATCACTGTAGCTAGGGTCTTTACTACACCGGATTGATCCATGAGGTGCTGCCCCTCTATAATTCAACAAAACTTGCAGCTGTCTTAAAACATCCACCATGCTGCAATCCTGACACAGGAGTGTTTCAGAGGGTTTTCATAGGAACAAATTTGCGTTCCTTTGCGATTGGCCTTCCCTGCGGCTATCTGGCCTACCAGGAGCCGGCAGGCAGGAGAGATGTCCCACAGCTCCAAGGTACACACACAAAAAGGCCCCTGTCTGAAGCTGGAGGGAGCCCCCTCCTTGCTGCCACCCTTGCAACCTACCCCGAGCCCATGATGCATACTGAACAATCTGACTGTTCCCTGTATTTCGGGACGATCAACAATTTGCCACTACTCTGCTCTGGTAAGCACGCCAGATCACATGCCACTGGTCTACAACCCTGTTTCTGGTTGGCCACTGCCTCCCTTGTGTCACTGCATGACTGCAAGCTGTTGTCTCCTCCCAATTGACTTGTGTATTTACTGTACAACCCACTTGTAGCCTGCTTTATGGTACCTACGAGTGCCAAACCCATATTTCCTCCTTAAGAGCCCCTTTAACATGTTTGCAGCCCCCACATTTTGTGCTGCATTAGTCTTCTTTGGCAAAAACAAATCTATTTGTGCTTTTTCAAATTGTTGCATCCTCCATTTTGCGCTGCATGCATGCTCTTTGGCAAAAACAAATCTAGGTGTGCTTTTTAAATTGTTGCATCCTCCATTGTGTGCTTTATTAGTGCTCTTTGGCACAACAACAAAAAATCTAGGTGTGTTTTTTTAAATGGTTGCATCCTCCATTTTATGCTGTATTAGTGACTCTGGGGAAATTCAAATCTAGGAGGCTTTTACATTCTATGCACCGATTGTCTTCTCTTGCACTGCTCCTCTACTGTGCGGCTGCTAGGCCGCTTGGCGAGTTCCTGTGTACTGTGCAGCTCCCCCTTTTTTTTTCTCTCTCTCTCTCCCCCCCCCCCCCTTGCTATTCCCATGGCACTCGCCATCTCTTCTGTCTATTCCAACTGCTATTCTATCACCTATCCTTTCCTCACTCACAAAGTCTGTGAGAAACAAGCTCTCATGGATGCCAACCCAGGCGTTCCCATCGCTAACACTTAGGTCAACACCACTTCCAGACAGACTTTCACAGACATCCTATTCACTGTCCCCTCTCCTCATCTATGGATTCCCCACCTTGTCTCTACTTTTTCTCGTCCTCACCCATAAATGGTGGCACTAGTTGGGAAGTCCTCCTTGCATACTTCTCATACTCTAGGTGCATCATTCATGTATATCACAATGGCACTATTATGGCCCAAGGTTCTCAACCTGCTCTTCTCGACCTGCCTTCTCTCATAAACATCCTCTATCTTCTCCTGCCACCCCTTCTTCACCACCGCCAGTGGGTGTACCACGCCCCTGTACAACCACGCCCCTGTAAGACCGCTCGGACAATCTTCAAAAGGCAGTAACCAGCTTCACTTAGCTACTCTGCATGCTTGCTCTGCTGTCAAAGACTCCTCTGACATCTGTCTCCTTATCGAAGAACATTGACTTGGACATCCTCGCTCTTACCGAGACATGGTTCGATGCCAGCTCTGTCACTGCTCTCGGTACTCTACTTCCTGAGGGCTACAAAATCAGTTCCAAACCTAGACCCAACAGGGCTGGAGGCAGAGTGGCCCTGATCTTCCCTGAATGGCTCCCTGTTTCCATCATTCCTACTCCTCTTTTGAATGCCTCGCCTGTAGGCTGGGGGTCGTCCCGACTTTCTCCCTCACCCACGCCACTATCTACAGACCCCCCTGGCCCTCTCTCACTCTTCCTCTCTGTATGGGCCGACATTGCATGATCTTTCAACCGCTTCTTCCAAACTCCTCCTCCAAGTGGTGTCTGTCAAAATAAAAGGGGTTATACTAATAAACCTATTGCCAATCCTTACTTCTAAATTCAAATAGTGTGGGAAACAATGGTATGCAAAAGAAAAGTGTTCAAGAAATGATATGTCAGGATATTCAAGCCGCTGGCTTCACTTCCCCACGTTTTCTGCATGGGACAAGGCGGCACACTCAAGCTTAGCACAGTCTCTGGCTTCTCTAGCACGAGGGTGCAGTTGCAAACTTCAACATCATGTCCTTCTGTGCCAAAGTCTCTAGTGCCATTCAAAGTCTCTTTTTCAGAGAGCATGTTGGGGAGAATTCTCAGAAATGTGCTAATTCCTCTCTACCTTAGAGACGCCAAGCTCATTTTGCTGGACTTTAGGACTTTTAATCTCTAAACCTGGAGTGTGTGAGACCCTGTTCCCACTCGTGTATTTTTCTGTGATTTGGTCTCTGTTTCTTTTGACTTTGGAGTCTGACAAACTCCATAGGCATCATCTTTGCATTGTGACACACAGCACCTTCAGTACAGTGGCACAGTGAAGTCTCTTAGATTTCCCAAAGATTTAAATACCTTCTCTTGGTGAAACTACTGTTTCCAGGAGCAGTGAAGTGAAATTGACTTTACTTGCATTGTAACTTTCTAGACCCAGCACACACTATCTTACAATAGGGTGCTCGAGGGGTTACTTAGTATCCCCTTTGTCTAGCTTCTCATGTAAAAATGTTTGTTACCGTTTCCTCAATGAATGACTGGTGGCAGTAGTTTACTCATAACTACCGTGATGTGCTTTTACCGCGGGCTGCATTCGCAGCTGCAGTAAAGCACCCAAGGGTGCCATTTTTGTCAAAATGGGCGGTCTTCTTTTTTCGCCATTTCTATCTTGCCTAACAAGGAATCTTTCCTAACAACATACAAGCACGAGAACAATCTCTTTTGCCAGAGTGTTAGAAGAAATCAAGGACACTACGAGAGGAGTTCCCCTTGTTTTCACCGACAAGAGAAGGGGAAAGAAAGACAATAACTGTGTTCAAAATAAAAGGATTGTTTGTCTTTTAAGGAAGCCCTAAGAGAAGCCTGGAAAGAAGAGTAAATATTGAATAGAACTGTTGCAGGAAACTGTCCAAAGTTAGCCAAAGGCTTAACCAAATGAACCAGGATACGGGAGTCATTCTCTTGGTTCTTTCACCTAAATAGTTGAATCAAAATTAAGGCAGAAGGTTACCAAACAGCAGCTTGGAGACTGACCAAGTCGAACAGGAAGAGATAGCAGTTGTTGTACTGTTGGACCAGGAGAAGGGAGTGATTCACCTGGTATTCTCAACAAGTGCAGAACTTGAACTGTTACCATAGAATAACAGAAATATGCCCCTGGGGCTGATCCCATTGCACCAGGAGAAGGGAGTCATTCTCCTAGAGCCATTTATGTTAATGTCTTTTGTTAGTGTTAGTGCTAGAGTAGGTTAGTTTGGACAGAGGATGGACATATTGAGTTTGACAACCACCCGGATGACGAGCACTGAAGTTCATCTTTAGTTAGGTAGGGAAGACCCTTTAGAGATAGAGTACAATGTCCATCCATATATTGCCAAAGTTGACTGTTCCATTTACTCCACACCCCTACAACTTTGAACTTGAACTCAACTTCACTAAGAAGCTCACTGCTTCCTATCAAATCTGATTTCTTATATATTGTACGTTCATTTGTTATCAAAAGAGCATTGATCCTCCCTGTATATGTACATAAATAAGAATACACAAGATAATTATCCAGATATACTCTAACCGAATTTTGACATAGATTGACAAAAATGTGATTCATGAAATGCTGGAACACCATTTGGCCATTTGCAAAACCAAAAGGGCATACCTTTATTCAAAATGTCCCGATGGGGTGTGCAAGGCGGTCGTCCACTCATTGCCAGATCTGGCACGGATTAAATGGCACACTACTTGTCAGTTCAATTTGAAGAACACGTCAGCACCTTTTATGACCTCCAATATGTGGGCTATTAGTGGGAGGTAATACGTATCCTTAACCATTATTTGGCTCAGCCCGCTATGGTTCAGGAAGGAATGGAGATCTGTAGTATCCTTTGTGGGGTACAAACAAATATTCAAGCTACTTCAGGGGATTCAGATTCCTGGATTAACCAGTTCTTGTGATTGGAGTCTTGGTAGGATCTCAGTGCTGACTTTCAGGCAATGCGAAGCAGTACATACATAAGGGGACAACCAAATCAGGAAAGAGGTGTATAGGACCAAGGTACCATGCGGCAGGAGTACTTTTGGCTGGTCTTCCTGGAAGACAACTGAACTCATGGCACTTTGGAGTTACTCCTTGGGAAGCAGCAACAGTTGTGGAAGTAGGGCTAGGATGCATCTGGTCTTTCACCAGAGATTTGGAAGAAACAGCGAATTGGCAATGCTTTACAAAACATTTAGAACCGCAGAACACAGTGCATGCTTTCCAGTTTATAGAGAGCTTATGGAACTGAAGTCCAGTGGGGCAGAGTACAATTGGGAAATAAGCAGCCTTAATGTGGTCAAATGAAACCCTTATTTGATTTCAGGCTATTCTCATTCGGATGCCTGAGGGTGTGTTCCATTACCTGGCCCGAGGCAAATTGGCAGCCCCTCCATACGTTGGGCTACTTCCTTAGATATTCTGGGCATCAGTGCATAAAAGTTAGCAGGCCTCATTTGTCATCCTTAAATAATCCAGTAGCTCTACGATCCACTAGTGATGGTACCATTTCCTACTGCTCCTCTGTGATAGTTAACACCACCAGTATCATAAAAAGCATTATCCAAAGGCTTCAGCCCTGACGGGCCAAGAATGATCTTGTTTCATGGGTTCTGAAGACTACTCCAAATGCCTTGTCCAATCTAGGAACAGGAGCGGTCAACTCCCAACCTATGTGTGAAACAATGGGGCAAGTCTCTCACGACATGTGCCCCTAGAACTACAATACAGACATAGCCCTTGAGATCTGCTCCATAGTCTCTTCATCTGTTAAAATGTCTAGTGTTTCCAATCTGCATAGTTTCCTTGTATCAAGCTCTTTTGAAGTAACAAGGGAAGAAGCATCTCGGAGATGGATTCCCCAGGGTTTACATCATTCTTCTCTGTCCTCAGCAAGACTATGTTGCAACTACGCCATCATTTTTACTAGTGCACAAAAATTGTCCTTCAGCTCCTCCTTGAGTGCCGTTTGACAAAGTGAAGCATGCTTCATCTGGCCAAGCGGTCTCTTTGGCCGGTTGTTAGAACTTCATAGGACACAGGTCAGCAAATTAAGAGAGCCCTGAATAAGGTGAAGCAGGGATTGCTGTGCATTACAGGTGAGCTCCAGTCGATCAAATCTCTGATGCTCAGAATTCTTGATAATCATCCAAATGAGGACCTGTTGAGGCGATAAGACTGTTGGGTTTACCAAAGAGGTATGGTCAACCAACCAGATGGGCGATCATTAATATTAGTCCCACCATATCCTTTTGGAAATACAGGGTTTGAAAGCAAATGGGACTGTGAAGGCCTCCAAGTATAATGCGCACATTGTCCTTTGCTTGTCTAAGGTTTTCTGCCTTCAAGGTGTGGGCTGCTGCAGTAACATCTGCATTTGCCCATTGTTTACCTGGAACAGGTAGCAGTGCAATCTGTCAGCGACAGGCCTTACCTGTTTACTGAATTTGGGGTTTGAAGCGATAAGGCTGATCGCTTGGTGGATGAAATGGAAATGCTGACAGATTGTGGGCCACTGAAAGGAATGGACAAAAGGTTGAAGGAAAAACGCAGCATGTGATTAAAAAAAAACTGCAGGTACACAATAGAGTACGAATATGGTAGGCAGCGCCAATAGTTTAGAATGTCAAGTCCAGAACTAAGCTGAATGAGGGACCAGGAGTGGGAGAAAACAAAAAACACTTGACGGAACTGAGTCAGTAAGGAAAAACACAATAAAGAAGGGAGCGATTTAGCAGTACCTGCCATTGTGACGTGCTGAAAAAACAAAAGGCATCCATAATATATTCAGTCATTGCTGTTTATGGGGAGGCACTTTCAGTACAAAGTTTTGCCATTAAGCCTCAACTCGGCTCTATGAGTGTTTGAAGAAATCATGAATGCAATTGCCGGCCTTCTAAGGAGCGAGGGTTGGCATATCTACCCATACCTGGATGACTGTCTAGTCCAGGCCAGTCACCAAAGGAGGACAACCACACAATGTTGAGGCTAATGTATATTCCCCATCGGGGTTCTCAGTCAAAAAAGCTAAGATCCACCCCAACTTTTGACCTTCAGGTGTGACACTCAGTTTATATATGTATCCATCAGACGAACGCGTCAATGGTCATGCAAGAGCCATTCAACACTTTCTAGCAGCGGGATCACGTTCATCCGGTGGTTCCAAAACCTAGGATGATTGCTACTTGCATTTTGTCAGTGCCTCCTGGCAGACTCCAGATCCATTGAATCCAGCTGTACCTGTCATTATTCTGGCATCAAGAAAATTGGGTCTCAGACAAGATTTGCATACTGGACTCGACAGAAGAAGAAATGCAACTTGATGACTGGTGGTCTGCTAACACCATTGCCCCACTCAGTGGTGGTGACTACAGATACTTCCCTCGAGAGATGGGGAGCCACACTGAGTACTCACTTGGCTCACAGTCTCAGGTCAAAGTCGGACAGGTCTCACCATTAACATTTTCTAGTGATCCAGTTGGTGCTCAAATCATTCCTGCCATTATTGCAGAACAAGGTGGTGTTGATCCATACGGGTAGCACGACATCAATGTTTTATGTCAACAAACTAGAGGGCACCAGAATTCCCCCACTATATATGTTGGCAGAGGAGATTTGGGAGTAGTCTCTAACTCAGGGAATGACACTTCAAGCCATTCTTCTCTCTAGCAATTCAAACAGTGTAACAGACTCATTCAGCAGACCAGGCTTGAACAATTATGTGTAAAGAGCTGCACCTTGATGAAATGCAGCACCTTTGGCCTTTTCCAGAGGTGGATCTGTTTGCTACAATTCTAAATGTCAAGTGTCCCCAGTTGGCAGCGCTAATGCGACAGGTCATTCGGGACGCGTTCCAAATATCATGGAAGCATTGGAGTTGTTACACATTCCAGTCAGCTCCTCATTCAGAAGGTACTCAAGTTTTGGTTGCCATGGGAGTGCTGGCAAATCAGGGGCTGATGATCTTGCAGCAGGGATGGGGCATGAGGGGGAGGACGGAGTCAGTTCTACACCCGCCCCACAGTCCTTAGCGCTTGCAGCATAGTGACTGAAAGCTAGATGACCTTAGGTCATCCTGAGCAGTTGGATGAACATTTTCAGATAATTCAACAGGGTTGGAAGGAATCGACCTGCATTTCATTTAAGAGTATGTTGCAGCGGTTTAGTTTCTGAGTGGACAGCGGTTTAGTTTCTGAGTGGAAGAAAGAAGTGTGGATCTCTTCTCCTGTTCTCAGGATGATGTCCTTTCATTTTCAGCTCATTTGGCACAGTCAGAAGTCCCGGTTGTCACTTGCATCACTTACCTTGCAGCCGTTGGGGCATACAGGAATTAACAAGACATTTTTTCCAGCCAACTTGACAGTAAAATGCATTTAGAAGGTCTAACAAGACTTTATTTCAAGTGAAATTACCCCATTGAGTGCGAGTACTGAATGCGGTGCTGGTGTTATTAGTTCGTAAGCCATTTTAAGCATCAGTCTTCAGTAGATGTTCGATTAGTGACTTTGAAAACAGTGCTTGTTATGGTGCGGCCCTCCACCAGAGAGGGTCAATTAGTGACCACTGAACTGTGCATGATGTTCCATAAAGATAAGGTGGTATTGCATACATATCTCAGGCCTTACATAAAGCTGTGACAGTTATTTTTATATATATCAAGAGTGTTCTGCCAACTTTCTTTCCAAATCCGTAGTCAGAAGCCGACAAGACCTTACATTGCATGGATAGCTAGAGGGCATTGAAGTTTTATCTAGCAAGGATAAAAGATTTCAGAAAGAAAGTGGCCTTTTCCGTCACTTTTGGGGTTTCTTCACCAGGAAGTCAGACTTCTAAAGCATCCATTGCCAAATTATGCTCTTTGGCTGCCAGTAGCAGTTATTTCTTAGTCTACGAGAAACATGTCACACTTTGCACCTTAGCTTTTACAAGGAATTTGTGATCTAGATAAGAATTAGATAAAATTGACATCTATTGACTAGCTATCACTAAGAGAAAGGCTGTGAAATTCCGTTCTCCAACCGCATTGATGAGGCCAATGCTATGGTTAGTGAAATTGCCACATTATTGTATGATATTGGCACGCAGGGCCAACTGGACAACTCGAATGCTGTAGGTAACAAGAAAGCGGGAAAAGGAGGTGAGTGGGTTGGGTACTTGGGGGGTGAAGGGGTGCAGTTACCAAGTGTGTAGTAACAATTAGTGACACGTTGTCCTCAATTGCTCCAGTGGTTGATGCTCCCGTTATTCACACCACAGAAGGGATGTGTACCAACTAAAATCAGCAATGATGAAATGCGGAGGAAGGCACATAAGAATCGAGGTACTACTGCGATACCTCTCACTGCATTGATTAAGGTCAGGAACATTTTACCGGGTTATGAGATTCCAAACCCCCAGAACAGAGAGAAGGAAAAACTTAGAATATTCCAGTTGAACTTAAAAAGCTAATCTCTCCACCATCATCTGCTATGATAGAGCACTGTGGCAACACCCCCACTATTTCATACCCGCCAGAGATATGAACCCAAAATAGGTTTTTGCCACTATTGGAAATGGCTATTACTACTGATCAGGGGCTGAATCCAAGTTAAAATTCTGTTGATAGGGTGTGGGCGGTGGGAAATTCCAAGTGAAAGTAAAAAGGTTGATTCCACACAGGGGGATGTGTTACCTTGTCAGGGTTGTAAAGAACTATTCACCCTTAGATCTACTTTGGAGTCCCATAATCATTCACCGGCACTGGGTGTTAAAGACATTAAGGAAATGCTCACATCCCCGTTGGATCTTGTGCGAGAATTGAGATGAGCCACTGCTTTAGCTAAGATCCCAGTGGCTAAATCCACAGTAGGCATAGGTACCTCTAAAAGGGGTACTTTTAATTCAGGTGTGAACCTTTGTATAAATCATGCTGTCACAAAGGAGGGACACTCTTACTCATGGGGAGAACAATAGACTCCTTGAGATTATAAAGGCTCATGAGTCAAAAAACTATTTGAGGATACCTCAGGGGCCACAGCCATCTAAAAAGCAGGCCCCGTCTTGTTACTCCGTAATGCCCTTAATGACACTCTCTCTTAGTGAATGTGCCAAAGTTGACAAATCATAATCGCAAAGAAGTGAGGGTCAGCTTAACCATCAAGGTCCGACATTGGCTAAGAGCAAAAAGAGGCTGTTATTCCATTATTAGCTTGGATAGTGCGGTTGGGGCCAGGTGACCAGGTCCATTAAATAGGGATATTATTACAGTACAGTTGCCTAATAAACAACTTGTGGATGGGCTTTTAAGTATGGAACAGCGTGCCCTCCCGCCTTCCGGTTTGGAAGTAGCAAGCAATCAAATTGAGTATCCCAGAAACCCATGTAGAAAAAGGAACCATGGAAGTGGCCCCTGAGTATCAATCAAATTCTCTTAATAATAGCCCACTAACGGCCACATCTTGTAATTCAAATTTCTAATGTCCTAATTTCAAGCACGATAGTCACATGTAACCGCACCCCTATTTGGGGACCTGGTCCTTCTATACATTCTCAGCATGATCTTATAATCCTGGAGCAACTCACAATGTCCTACTCTAATGGTTCCAATTTGGAGCCTAATTGACCCCTCACCACATAATAATCTCATTGATCTGGGCTCATCCATTTATGAAGTCGATTGACACCTGTCACATCCCAAGCCAAATAATGGAACCTCAAATAACGCGGAAAGAACTGTTGAAGTGACAGCTTCTTGTCAGGTGGGAACTGGAGGCTAGAAACCCCAGAAGGAAGCTGGGATGTGTGTGATGACTTCAAATATAGCAGTGGTCAATAAGTTTCTAGCTGATACCAACTCGACTAATTTTGTTCAATCGTTTGAGGTGATCAACCTCGAGAAAACATGGGCATTAACGGCTCCCTATTTACAGGGATATGCTACTTTTTCAATCCCAGCCATTCAAGGGAAGTGTGGTCGCCCATGTGCATGTCGTTTTACATGGGTAAGCATAGAAAAGTGTGTCTCTGTGACCACTCAGATGCATGGCTCTAATGATTTTCTGGCGATCCATATGAAGCTGGATGATGGTTCGTAACTCCTCCTCATGAACCTATACAATCGTAATTCTAAGAAAGGGGTGATTGGTTTCTTTCTCCTTTGAAAAGAGAGGATCAATACTTGGAGATCTTAATGCTGCAGCTCTGTAAGATTCTTGGTTGATGGCGTATTTAACAAACAATTTGTATTGTATGAGTGAGCGATTGGAAGATGATGAAGCAGAGTGGGGCATATGCCAATTTAATGGAAGTAAACCTAAGCAAATTAATAAAAAATGCAGAAGAGGTAGCAATTATACTCTCAGCTATTACAGAAGGGCCGAATGGTTGATTACTGGGGGATTCCACAGCAGAAATTACTTTTGATAATGGTGCTAATAAGAGCAGGATTTAGTACACTTTGGTCAATTTGTAAACTTGGTATCTACTCAGGAATTATGCAATCAGGCTAAATCCCCACAGCGATCATCACCCCAAAATTCTGATGGTGACGCAAGCCTTTTTCGGACCGTAAACCCAGTTATACAAGCCCATAGTGTACAGTTGATCATATCTGGGCATGCCAGGCATTCAATCAAATGGGGACGGTTAACCCTTGAATTAACCCTGCCGGTGGTTCGGTATAGCATTTTGCTGATGTTGGAAAGATTTTTTTATGCTAACCCAATGAATGCAGAGGGAATAGTATCTCTCTCCACCAATGTATGATTAAAATTCTTAGGGGGAGGTTATTTTTCTAAACCCCACAAAGTAGTTAAATGCCAAGCATAGGGCAAGGCAACCTGGTTTGACATTGATTGCTGCCTTGCTAAGAAGTGTGAGAAACCTGAAGGTGTCTCACGAAAAATTTCCGTGGGTCTGTCGATCAAGGTGGAAAGGACACAGCCATCGTGATTCGATCCAGTTCCTGGGGGTGGACCAGTGAGGGAGGATCACCTGGATGGGGAGGTCCTCGGGGAGTGGAAGTCAGACACCGCTGGGTGAGACGCAGTATCCTCTTTCTTATAACACCTTTTCCCCATCCTACCCCATTGGATCTTCAAACACTCTAGCTCCACCCGCCCTTTTCCAAATCTAACCCTTTTGCACATCATGAAAGACGACAAACACCAGAGATGTTTTCCTGACATGTCCAAACACAAGGATCAGGCAAAGTAGGTTTATTGACCAGAATCACACACACACCTGACGCCCCTTTCCCTTCCCCACAGGGATAAAAGGTGAAGCACGACAGCACCATACGAGTAAGGCTGACTGCACGATGAGACAGCTATCCACGCAAGGCAGTTCAAGAGGAGGAGAAAGACAGCGTGAACCGAGGGTGTTACGAGGAGAGAAGCAACCTTGCCCTTTCCGACCAAGGCCCGTGAGACCTCCGTGGAAGTAATTGCAAGATCGCGAAAAATAGCCCAAGTGTACTGCAGCATATGTCAACGGTACACAGAGCGTACCTAAGATGATAAGCATGACAGAGGGAGGCGTCTGTGTTAGGTAAGATTTTCATAGAAATGGTAAATCTTCCTGACCTGAGTCAACCCCAGAACATTTTGCTTTACTAGTGGGATATTTTTCCGTAATACCTCTGTGAGTATGAACCTTTTTCCACACTCACAGAATGTTTGACTCAGCTTATGGGTGTCATTGTTTTTTGACTCTCCATAGTGTCTTTTTAAAGTTATCCTCTAACAACTTTTTGACAATAAGTGCCTGTTGTTGCTGGGTTGCCCTAGGGGCTCCCCTTTTAACTTTCTCTGGCTAACCTTGAGATAACTACAGTTCCTAAGGGTAGAAAGGATCTTTGGATCCATTTTACATGTTGTTAAGTGAAACCAGCACATCCCACCTTATGTGGAGTGCTGGGGAGATACAATGAATCCCCTTTCACACAAAAACTGTAACAATTCTGTTACAGGGATAGGCTTACCTTCAATGGCTGGTGGGAGTGATACTGTGTATTAATTTGGGAGCACCTTTACCGCGGGCTGTGTTCACAGCTGCAGTAAAGGCACCTAAGGGTGCTCATTTTACCAAAATGGCCCCCGTCTTCCTTTTTTTGCCATTTTAGTGTTTCATGTCCTTTTTTGTTCCTTCCCCTGATATCTAGGGTGGGAAATTCCTTTGTGCGATTTTTATCTTCGGCGGGAGTCCCCTGGACTCCCCGTCCAGGCTCCAGTCTGTCTGACGGCAGGAAGCGAGGAAGGAGTCCAAAACTCTGCAGCCCTTTGTCTTCCTCCCTGCCTGAATGGGGACAAATCCCATTGAGGGGCTGGCTGTCCTGATTAGACAACCAGACCGCCCATTGTTGTAAAATGAAGGGAGAGAATGCAGAGGTTGTGCTGTAGTTCCTGTTAAATACTGCAAACCTGGAAGCTGAAGACAAGTCGACCACTAGAACAGAAACCATAGAAGATGATGAAGAAAAAGCAGCGGAAATGATTTCCGGTGACCGGAGAGCCTACTGTGCAACCAGAGCCTGTTGTAGCCCTTCCTTCCAATCGAACTGGGGACTCCGAAAACGACAACCCTGACCCTGAGCCTGGTGAAACCCACTAGACTCAAGAAGACCTGCATTTTGATGCACCCCGGGAGTTGCTCCGACCTTGCTGGCCTGAAATACCCCAATACCCTGTGACCTCAAGCGCGGTCTTCCGAATTCCGAATCTCACAGAAACTTTGCGGGCATCTGGTGTATCTCTAGAGACACGAATCAAGTCTGAAAAGTCCCCTCAACAGAGTGCTGGACCTTTGTAACAACAAGAATTCACCTGCGATTTTCTGTCTTCTTCTGTGTTCCTTGAAAAGGCCCCAAATCCGCAGAACCGCATTCAGCTGTGAGGAAAACCTTGCCTAGAGCCATCGCCATTGATCCCTGCTGCAAAGCCTCTTCTGAGGTCTTGTTTTCAGTCACCACGACAAGGAATCCACTGACAGGGTTTTTGGCTGCAGATCCTGAAGTCCTCCTGCTGCAAAATCTTCTTAATTGCTGAGGTACTCTGTTGACTTGGGTATGTACTAAACTTAGGTCTCTTGGGATTTCTGTGTAGCTGTTTGGTGTTTTCTGTGATGGGGAGGCCTCTCGTCCAGTGCACCCAGTCCCACTGCTAAAATCCTACTAGTGTGTCTTCTGCGAAGACCCTAGACCCTTTTCTAACTCTAGAAGTAAAGTACTCACCAGTTTGCCCATTCTCCCTAAGGAACTCTGACTTTTGCTACTTAAGAACCTATTCTGACACTGTCCTTTGGTCACTAGATCCTAGTGACCCTCCTTCTGCCACTGAGAACGCTCATGCTCCAAGAATAAGGGAAAGACTTTTCAGAGATTGGGCCTTTTGCCTAGAAAAGAAAATAAGTGTTTAAAAGTGGCTTACTTATGAAGAGTTGGTTGGTAACTGTAACTAAGAGTGAACAGTTGCAAAGGTTCTTTCTTATCTTGGATGTGTGATGCACTATTCTCAAAAGTATGGTTAACATATTTTCCTTCCTTCCTTAGAAACCGTTTTGCCATTCTAATGGAAAGTAGATGTGAAGGTATATTACTCTCCTGTGATTAGGTTGTGCCTCTTCCCAAAAGTAATGTGTTGGTTTCACCAGATTATTCCTATTAGGATAATTGCATGAGTGTCCCCCAACTGAGTCATTCAGTAAAGTCTACCATTGGGTTTTGCTTTCTCTGTACTGTTGTAGACAGACACAAAGATAGTTCTAACTGTCCCTTATAAGTCATACATAAGTTACTTGTATAGCTGGGAAAGATCTAACATGGACTTCATTGTGAGGTTAAAAAAGTATATGGGTTTTACTTACCTTGAGTTAGCTGTGTGGCAGCCCAAAAATAAGTTACAAGAGTTACTGCTTATCTCAGTCTGCGTTTCACTGATCTCAAAAGCGCCTGTAATTGAATATTACATCCTTAGGTTTTACTCACCTAGTGTAACTGGGTGTTATCACAAAAGTAGTTATAGGTTTTTACTGTACCTGGAATAAGTGTTCCACTATTCACAAAACATATACTGCCCAGTTGACTGATTATGTGATTTGTAGTGAGCGTCACTGTACAACTCGTAGGGTCTACTGCCTTTGCATTACTGAATTACTGAATGTAATTGTGAAAGTAGCTATTGGTTTTTACTCTCCAAGAATAGGTGTGACCTATACTGTATATGTATGAAAAGGTTTCGACTTCCCTAGAACTACTGTTAGGTGTTCCAAATAAGGTTTATACTTTGGTCTGTGTACCTTCAAGTATAGTGTTGTATTTTGAAAATTGTGATTACATATAATGTGCAATAGTACTTATTTAACCCTAGATTTATCTGGGCCTACATGTATTTAAATAAATCCTTTATTTTTACAATGCATAGTGTTTCAGTGTTTCTTTGGATCATTTGTATTACAGTTTCATTTGTAGTGATTCTACAGCTCTCGCTCCCTCCTAAAATATGCCCGGCTGCACTGTCTACGCTACCATGAACTCAGGTGGTACAGACTTTTACTAAGAGTGGAGTCTTGTACTGCCTCAGTTGAGGGGTTTTACTAATCCCTTAGTTGGACTTCAGAAAAACTGTCCTAACAGCCTGCTACTGTGGTACCGGCCTTGACTCCCGATACGAAGAAAGGCAAGCAGTTCATCACAGCCGGTGAATCGAGGGGAGGACCGATAAAGAAACCAAACTATGTTGAACAAAAGAAGCATAAACGGCTCATTTCAAAACTTGCAAACAACTGTTGATGTAAAAGGGAAAGCCAGCTGCAGATGAGCCAGGCACCACGTGGGTGCACACTTGAGAAACTCGGGGCGATTTCCCTATTGTTGAAACTACTATTACCAGAAGGCCTTGGGAAAGGCGAGAAGAGGGTCAAAGTGGCCATACAGTGGTCATACGGTGGTCTAGCAAAGTTCTCTGTACAGTCGACAGTCTTTAACTGGCAGATGATAGAGAAAAAGGGACGTGAATCCCACATCATGAGAGAGTAGAAGGATTGGCAAGAGTGAACCCGAAGGAGGGATGCCGATGAAAAGGGGCGAAGTCTACAGTGCCAAAGGAACAGTGTGTTGACAAGAGTGAACCCGGCAAAGGGTGGTGCACATTGAACTGTTTGAAAAGACATTAAGATGCGAGAATATGAGCAGATGAGATTGTGTTGTAAGCTATAGTGAACCTGACTGGAAGAGGGGGATCCAGGGGTAAGAAACTCACACCCAAACAACACATGAGTGCAGCCGAGAAATTGTTTCTGAATACAAGCCAAAGTGAACATGGCAGAGGGAGTCGGATATTCAAGAGGGTTCTTAGGCCTGGAAGAGGGGGACCCAGGAGGTGAAGAATCAACACCTCAAGTGCAACACAAAAGAAACTTTTTTTTGTTTGTTGATTTTGAATCGATCAAGCCATCGGAAGCAGGAAAGCTAACCTCCGAAGGTCCTGATATCATTAAGAACTATTTGGGGATCTGAGCCCGTAAGAGGGGGAATCCAGAGGTCAAAATTCTTCACCCAACGTACATAGTGACAGGAACTTGTGCTGTTATTTTGAATACATCAGGCCCTTGAAGGCAAGAGACTTTTTTCAGGACAAGACATCGACGGTCCTGATAGCTGAGAACGGAACTGTCGTCTTGTGCTGGGGAATCTTGAGGCTGTGCTGTGCTTCAGAGTCCCGCCTTGTCCCATTCTCAAAACATGGGGAAAGGAGACCACGACTACCGCATCCAGACATATTTGTGAACACTTCTTTATTTCTTAAGATCCGTTTCCCACACTCTTTTGTATTTAGCGTAAGGATTAGCAATATGCTTTTCTTAGTATAGGTCTTTATTTGACAAGAAGCCACTAGGACTGCCTTATTTTGATTTGATGGTTGTAGATTCCAGTCTGAAAATTCCCCTCACCAGAGTGCTGGATCTTGCAAATGACGAGAATCTGACCAGCGATATTCTGTCTTGTTCTGTGCTCCTGAAAAAGGCACCAAATACACAGAGCCGCATCCAGTTGTGAGGAAAAAGTTGCATAGCGCCTTCCCCGTGATCCTTGCTGCAAAAGTCATTCCAGTGTCCTGTCTTCTTGATGAAGGAAGACAACGACTGGGTTTTTGGCTGCAGATCCTGAAGTCCTCCTGCTAAAAAATCATCTTCTGTGCTGAGGTACTGTGCTAGCTTGGGTATTTGCTTACCTTAAGTCTCTTGTGATTCCTGTGTAGTTTTGGGATGTTTTCTGTGATTGGGAGTCCTCTCGTCCAGTGCACCCAGGCCCCTGCTGGAATCCTCCTAGAGTGTCTGTGAAGCCCCTGGACCCTCAACTAACTCTAAAGTAAAGTACTTACTTGTTATAACAGTTTTCCTTAGGAACTCTGACTTTTGCTACTCAAGAACCTATCCTGACCTGCCTGTTGGACACTAGAGCCTAGCGACCCCCTTTCTGTCACTGAGAACACTCATGCTCCAAGAATAAGGTAAAGACCAAGGATTGTGCCTTTTGCCTAGAAAAGAGAATATGTGTTTAAAAGTGACTTACTTGCAAAAGAAGTTGGTTGATAACTGTAACTCTGAGAGTGCACAGTTACAAAAGGAATTACTTACCTTATAAATGTTCTGCCATTCTGAAAAGTATATAGCAGGTTGTTTTACTTACCTTAGAAAGGTTTTGCGATTTTGAAAAGTATGTATAACCTCGTTGTTTCCTTAGAAAATGTTTCACCATTCTAACAGAAAGTAGATGCAAGGTTATATCACTCACCTGTCAGTTGGTTGTGCCTCTTCCCAAAACTAATGCTGTTAGTTTCACTTCACTATTCCTGTTAGGATAAATGTATGAGTGTCCCCGAATGGGTCTTGCTGTTAGCCTGTCCAGAATAAGTCTGAATTCAGTTTTACCTACATAGAATAACTTTGAGTCATTTATAAAGCGTAACACTGGTTTTGCTTTCGTTGGTCTGTTTTACACAGACACAAAAACAGTCTTAGATTTATACCTGCTTTTAAGGTGCTTATAGCTCCTGTAAAAAGTGTATAGGTTTTACTTACCTTGAGTATAACTGTGTTATCCTAAAATAAGTGTATTGCTTCCCTTAGTCTTTTAACTGAAAAGCAACTGTAATTGAATATTGCACCCCAAGGTCCAAATCCCCTAGAATAACTGTTATCCTGAATCAGAGTTATAGGTTTATACTGTTCCTAGAATCTGTTTCACTAAATCAGAAAAGTATATTGTCCAGTTCATATTACTAAGTGACTTCTTGCTGAGCGTCACGGAACAACTCTAGGGTCTACTACCCTTACATTACTAAAAGTAATCTAAAATGTAACTATTGGTTTAACTTCCATAGAACTCCCGTTAGATGTTCCAAATTATGTTATATGCTTTGGTCTGTGTACCTTCAAGAATAGTGTTGTGTTTTTCTATAATGTGTTTATATGATCTGTGATAGTACTTATTTCCCCAAGATGTATCTGGGCCTACTTGCATTTAGTGTTTCAGTGTTTCATTTGACCATTTGTATTACAATGTCATTGTACTGATTCTACAGCCCTGTCTCCCTACTAAGATAAGCCTGGCTGCTTTGTCTATGCTACCCTGAACTCAGGTTGTACAGCCTTATACTAACAGTGGAGTTTTGTACTGCCTCAGTTGAATAGTTTTACTAAGCCCTTAGTTGGACTTCAGAAAAATTGTCCTAACATCCACTAATTCAGTTTTTAATTGGACACAAGAATCGTAGGACCCCACTCAGCCACACTGTCAAGCTGCCACTCGGGAATCCATGATCTTCTTTTATAGATGGAAAATGATAATTTGCATAACCTTCCATGGTTATCGGTTAAACTGCGCACATTTCCTGGAAGCAGGTAATGCCCCTTACCCTTATACATTCGTGTCTACTTATGTCTTGCTTATTCTTTTTAGCACTGCAATATTCCAGGATAAGATTGTTAAATGGGGAGATGTGTTTGTTCTAGTATTTGGCAGGGTTATGGTTGATAAAGTAGGTTTGCAGGCTCAATATTTCTTCATCTCCCATGCAGATTACATCCAAGGAACAAGTACTTACCAACTGGTAACATACTTTTGACTGGATGTTCCTCCAACGTATTCCTCATCTATGACATGTAATGTCCACAGCTGTGCTGCTTCGGATTTTTTTTGCCAGAGGGCGCCCTGCGTCAATGGCGTCGGGTCGATGTCCCTCGAAGGCCTCCGTCGAGGGTGATGTCATCAGATTTTATAAGTAGCACGCAGGCCGCCCGTAGCCTCAGTTCATGTTTTTCCCCCTCACAAAGTGTAGCACACGTGCCCATAATACAGCATTAACTTCACTTAGCCTTCTTGGAACGAAAACTGTAATGGCATGGGAAATTCTTGAGAGGGGTAGGCTGGGAAGGCAATGAAGAATACGTTGGAGGAACATCCAGTCGAAAAAACATTACCAGTTGGTAAGTAACTTGTTCTTCGAATGGATTGTGTCCTCCAACGTATTCCTCATATATGACAGACTCCCAAAGCCGTATCCATGAGTGGAGGAGGGAGAAGAATTTAGATATAGTCAATTAAATGGCAGAGTAAAGCACTGCATTACCAAAGGCAATATCCTGAGAATGGGAAGTATCAAGGGAATAATGCTTAACAAACGTGTGTATGGAAGACCACGTTGCAGCATCACAGATGTTCTTCACCGGTACATCCCTCTGCAGGGCTGTCGATGTAGCCATGCCCCTTGTGGAAGAGCCAGCAAGCCCTCAGGAGGATCCTTACCAGCCAACCTGTAGCATTCAGAAATAGTGAGTATGATCCACAGCTAGACAAGGTCTCTTTAGAAACAGCCTGGCCTAATCGGTGTCCAGTATACCCCACAAAGATCTGCTCATCCACTCTTACTTTGGACATTCTAGAAAGATAAAAGCTCAAGGTTCTCATAGGATTCAACCCATCGAGTCTCTCCTCTTTCTTACTAGGATGAGCAGGAGGATAGAAGGCGGGGAGCACCACCTTCTGACTTAAATGAAATTCTGACACTACCTTAGGTAGGAAGGACAGACGTACTCTTAATGCAACCCTGTCCTTGAAGAACAACGTGAAGAGTGGCTTAGAAGAAAGTGCCTGCAACTCGCTCACTCTTCCCGCAGAGGTAACTGCAACCAAGAAAACAGTCTTAAATCTCAACAATCTCAAGGGACAAGAGTGCAAAGGTTCAAACAGAGCACCCATCAGAAACTTTAAGACCAAATTAAGGTCCCAGACCGGCACCTGAAAAGGCGACCGCGGGAACACATTTGTGAGCCCTTTCAGAAACTGAGTGATCAGTGGAATCTTAAAATAAGAGCATTACTCAAACAAGCGCTTAAAGATAGAAAGTGATGCCAGGTAACCTTTAATGGTTCCCACCTGAAGACCCCTGTGGGCCAAAGAAAGTAAGAAGGAGAGAACCTCCAAAATTGAGCACTGAAAAGGATCAACATTCTTCCTCTGCACCAGTCACAAAAGGTATACCAACGGCAACAGTACAGGGACTTTGTTGCTGGCCGCCTGGCTGAAAGCAACACCTCCATTACGTCACCTGGGAGGTCCCAATCCTTATATCTCAACCTTTCAGAAACCATGCGTGAATGTTGAGAGTCTTCACTTCTGTATGGAGAACCTGACCTTCGTCTTATGACAGAAGATCCTCTCTTTGCGGAAGACGTATTGGAGGACAGTTGGACATTTCTAGAAGATCCGGGTACCACGCTCTCCTGGCCCAATGAGGATCATATGGGTTCCAAACCTCCATAACCTCCTTAGGACTTGAGAAATGATGGGGATCGGGGGACACCCGTACAGTAGCGGGAATTACCAATCCACAACGAACGCGTCTCCTAGAGCTCTTCTCAGAGGAAATTCCCTTGAACAGTACCTCTCTCATTTCCAGTTGGCACCGGTCATGAACAGATACACCAGTGGGGTACCCCAAAGGGCAATGGCGGGCGAACGCGCCAGCGAAGGTGGCATGGCGGGCGCTGCCCCTTAGTGGGGGTTGCCCAGCCGACCTCCTCCCCCCACTCCTCATACGGGTCAAGGGGGGCAGGGATGGGGAGGGAACACGAGAACCCGCCCCCGGAAGCGGACGAGAGCCCGTGAAACGTGGAGGGCGGGGCAGGAAGCCGAGGGAGGGACCGACCCCATAAAGGGACAGGTTACAAGTACCAGCACATTCTCCCTCGGTTTCCTGCCTCGCCTGTTCGTGGATTCCGGATTTCGTTTCGTCAGAGGCGGAGAAGTTTCCAGAGTTCGAGTCACTGAAGCCTCTTGTTCCAGAAGGAGTATCCGTTCCAATTGGAAGTGTTGGGGTCGTTGGAGAGTGGCAGTAAAAGGTACGGGCTGGGTTTGCATGAGTCACGTTCAGGGGGAGCGGGTAGTGCGGCAGGCTTTTATGGGTCGCCGGGCAGTTAGACGTTGGCGCTGGGTCGAATGTTAAGGGCGGAATGGCACAAGGTCCATAGGGAACAGCCGCAGGGGAAGGTGCTAAGAAGGAAGATGCGTCACAGGTCCATGCCATGGGGAGGAACAGCAGTAGTACTCACCAGTTGGGCTGCTGCGTGATGTTGGCAATGGGAGCATGGGCAGGCGGGACCAAAGGTGTTTGGGGGTGCGGGGTTGTGCAGGGACTCCAGGACGGGGTGGCGGCGATGGGACATACAGTGAATGGCGTGTGGAGATTTAGATCGGAGTTGCGGGGAGAAGGCAGGCAAACGCGCCTAACGGTAGATAGAAATGCACGCACATGGGAACAAGATTATGCGGTGGGGATGTCAACCCCACTTCAAGGCAAACAAGCAGGGCGTGCATAGGAAGGGAGGGGGGTATATTGGTCAGGGAGGCATTGAGGGGCCGGACACAGGCGGGTAACATTGGTAACATCAATCCTGCAGCCAGAGGTTTGTTTTATCCGTTGTTTTATCTTGTTGAATTGTATAATCCATTCTGATAGTGTTGTTGCCCTGTTTTTAGGGGACCTGTTTCTTGGCGCGATGGCTGGGTGGACCATTCTGCCTCTACCACAAACGTTTGTTGGGCCCATTAGTTACGGTTCAATCCCGCACAACGCAATTGGGGTGTTGTCTGTGGAGAGGGCTGGGTTTTTCAAACTGGTGCAGCTGCTGCGCGGTGTGCTTAGTTGGGCAGGCATCTTGCATGCGGAGTCCCTTAAGGCGAAATGACACATGCACGGGCCACGATTGTGGGGGGGAGCAGGCGGCGCACAAGGCCAGAGCCACCACGGCAACATTGATGTAGCCGAGCTTGGGGTGCTGTTGTCTGGCCGGCATGGCCAACCACGTGGTGCGAATTTGATGATGAGGGAGATTATTGCAATGGTGATTTGCAGGGGTGGTGGCCGTCCAGGTTGATGTCGTCTGGTGAAGCGTGTGGGGCATCGAGGCCAGAGTTTCGGGGGCACTTGGGGAACTTCGCCAGGGTGTCTCGTGCAGGTTTCGCAGTGGCCTTTGTTTGGGCTCCGCAGTGTGGTGGTTTGCCATTTTGGGAACAGCGGGATGGGCCGCTATTTGTCAGCCAGTTGTTTGGCCTGTTGGTGCGTGGGTCGAACACGTGGGTCTGTTTTTGAGGGAAGGGCCCCATTGGCAACACACAGCGCTGGCGGGCGTGTTGGGGTGGGATCACTGGTTTGTAGACGGCCTGGTTTTCCTTTGTGTCCGGTGCGGTCCCCAGGCGGCAATGGTTCACCATTTGGGGATCGGCAGGATGGGCCGAAATTTGTCGGGCAGCTGTTTGGGCCAAAGGTTGCGTGATACTTGTGGCGGGACCTCAGCTCTGCATGGGCATTGAATGGCAATGCATTTTGGCGGGCGAACGCGCCAGCGAAGGTGGCATGGCGGGCGCCGCCCCTTAGTGGGGGTTGCCCAGCCGATCTCCTCCCCCCACTCCTCATATGTGGTTCCAGGAGGAAGGAGCATCAAGGGCAGGAAGAAATGCGCGGTCGGAGGGAAGTGTGGGGGAAGGAACAAGGCTGTTCTTTGTGGGGTAGCGCCCATATGGCCTTGTTTAGCTCCCACCTTCTCGCCGCTTACCTCGCCTGGGGGTGGGGGTCAGAGTGCGGTAGAGGTGCGTTCTTGATAGTGGTAGGCAAATCATAAGAGGGAGAGGTGCGCGGGGGGTTTTCTGGGTATAGTGGTTTGGAATTGTATGGCTGGACGGGTGGGAAATTTGGTGGGCATGGCATTTGCGTATAGCGTCGGTAACAGAGTTCAGGAGAGGGTACGATTGCGGGGAGAACACCGAATACGGCATTTGTGTTGCAGTGGGGCCACGGTTACCCAGGGTCGCGGCGGGCAGAGGGTGCGGGGCCTAAGGAGGTTGGAAGGGTCGGGCAATTTTGGGCAGCACGATGTGCCCCCTTTGTCCTCACATCTGCGCCGCCGGTCATCCTGGGGGCTCTGCTGGCAGGTGATTGGGAGGAGGCTCCGGTGTTACAGCAAGGGGGGCTGCGGTTCCGGTCGGTCAAGGAGTGTTGGGGTATTCGTGGGTGATGGGAGTACAACCAGAGGTGTGCCGGTATGCGGGGATTACCAGTTGCGGGATTGCCACCCCTCTGTAAGGATCAGCACCGCATGGATGAGTAAAGGGAAGGGGGGTTGGCAAGCAGCATGAATGGGCCGTTGAAGGTGCACCGGTGAAAACTCGGGGGCGGGCGTGGGGAATCGCAGCAAAAGAGGCCAAGCTTGAATCAGTTACAGGGTATGGGGGGCGTAACTCCAACAGGTTTGGACGGCCGTGTTTCGTTATAGGCGCGTGTTGCATCAGGCCGGTGGAGTTAGGGACAATGGGCTAGTTCAGTGAGTGGTGCCCAGAGGCCTCAGGAAGGTAGCCATTGCAGGGCACCCCAATTAGTGGGGTGGGGAGCGCTGACCCAGTCCATACTTAGCCTCGTGGCTAATGGCGGCCGCAAACAAGGGGCGAGGCGCAGGGGGGATGATGTGCGCGCAAGGATCTTTTAGGGATGCGTCAGAAAAGTGGCATCATCCGTAGCATACGGGGGGGTTGCAGAAGCCAGTGCGGGAAACGGTGTAGCAAACAGGGTCCTGCTAACTCGGGGCCACGCGCCCGTACATAAGGGTACAAGACTGTCATGCGGGTGCTAGCGCTATGACGCTGGAGGTGCAGTGAGACTTGCTCACTCGTACACGTATAAATACGGGCATTTCGGCTAGTCCCCCCACCCCCTTATCTTCAGTGAATAACATAGCGAGGCGGGGGCAGGAGGGATGCATCACCAGGAGTAGAAGAGGGGATAAGAGAAGTGCAGGCAACACATGCTCTGTAAAGCGCCTAGGTTTTAAGGCCCTAAACAACAACACATCGTATTATGGTTAACCGCGGTCCGAGCAAAGAGCAGCGTTTCAGTTTTAGCAAGTACATTCTGCCCCGATCAATTAATCATTTAATGCTTTCGGCGTTCACTGCGTTATATATAGTTGTGCGTTGCCTGCAGCCCAACTCCGGGAGCATTCTTTCCTTCCTGTGGCAACTATGTTCTTCATGGCCAATAGCCAAATGTGAAATATTTCGGCAAATTGAGTGTCTCAGTGAGTTTTATACACGCTTGTAAATGACAATTTCAGAAGCCAGTGCTTTGTAATTACATAAAGTTTTAAAACACTTAAGACCAACCCGGATTGATTCTGTTAAATCACACTGATTGGTATGCTGGTACTTATATACGTGCGTGCTGATGGAGAGAATGTAGCCAGATTGATTCCGTTACACCCTGCTATAACATTTTGTTTTAAAAAATGGTCATGTTGGGTAAGGTGGCGTACTTTCCAAGTCAGTTTGTTAAATTGGATTAAGTTAGTTCATGGTAAGAACGGGGAATGAATGTGAGCAAGTGCAGAAATTACACAGTCGGCACACATCCGAGATGCACCCCTTAACCAGTGTGGTAAGGCTGAGCATCGAATTTAATCTTGTATTGCCTGGCATCTCGAAATTGCCTGTCCCTAACCCTTTAAAAAATTAGCAGCCCTTCTGAAAGATCTCCCTCTCATGGTATGACATTCAAAACAGCCTGACTCATGGTTTCACTAGTTATTGTGTTGCTTCCACTATATTAATGAGCATTGATATATTCCACACCACAAGCACTTTAATCTTTTGATCTCTAATGACAACACTATTGGAAAACCATGTCCCAGTTACAATCTTAGACTGTCTGGATACAGATACCTGCATGGTAGCTTCTAACCTACATCCACTATCCACGCTAGGGTATGTGTAGCTTTCTCCTTCCTACCAATCGGTCTCCTCTATCCATGCTTAAACATGTCTGCATTCTGTGAGACAGCAAACGTGAGTTCCGTGTCTAGTCTGGGCTACATGTAGCTGTTACATACAGCCCTGCATTTATACTCCAGGTCGCATACCTTCCTGGATTCCATTATAAAAGGTCTCCCGAATCTATGCTAGAACAGATGTAAGCTCTTCGAGACGGATAATGTGGGCCTTCAAAGGGTACTTGTTTATCATCCTGATTGGTGCACGAGTGAAGGGGGTAAGGGGACTTAAATGGGGTAAACATCATTGCCGGAAGCTAGACCACACGGAGCACCCCACATTTGTCTCGAGCCCCCTCACCCCAAGCAGAGAGTGCTGGGGAGTGGGGTGCTCGGTCTGCTGCAGCGGGGGGCGAAGTGAGGTATAATATTAAAGGGTACAGAACTGGGCACTGGGCACCACAAATTGGGGTTGCAAGAGTCAGGGCACAGATAAGGTGTGTCCGTATGGCACGCACTGTTCGAATACACCAATAAATTAATTACTTATCACAAAGCAACGCTACCGCACGTGGAAGTGCGGTTCAATAGCTAATAAAACTACAAGTTAAGTATCATAAGGTACCGCTGCTGCAGGCACAAAGTGCTGATCCAGGAAATATGGCACGATGCCAGCTAAAGTCACCAGGGTATGGGTCGGGGGTCACTCCTTCGTGGTCAGGGCAGCTGCCAGAGCACGGACGGCGTTTTGGTACAGTAACTTGGGCCCCCGGAATACACAGATCAGTTGGAGCACCAAGGGAGGTTTTGGCATGCTAGAGCAAAACGAATACTAAGAGTGGAGTGCCCTGTGCCGGCTGGGGGGAACTCTCCGCCGCCGGCAGCTAGCAGAGAGTCTTGGAGGTGTCACAGGTCAATCCCTTTAGCGAAGCACTGGCAGACCCACAGGGGAATGATCAGCCAACAAGATTAGATTTACGGCGCCCCAGGAGTACTAGGCTCGGGGGAGGCCCTGGGAAAAAGGGGAGGGATGCAGGGGATTTAGGAGCCAATTCCAAGCCCAAAATTGCAAGGGGGGGGGGGGGCAAACGAATAACAAACCCACAAACAAAACCATCAAGGGAAGTCGGTCGGGGGGAGCAAGATGAGAATACGGGGGGCTCAGGTAACAGTGACAAAATAACAGCAAGGGGAAGTCTTCACGGAAGGAGGGGGGCATGAGGGGAGGGAGGTGGGGGATCCAAGATAGGGCAAAGGAATAGAGGGAACAGGGGGGAGGAAGCCAGCCCCAAGGAATAAGGGGGGGCAAGGACCAAAAGCTGGGGGACAGGAGACGGGGTATGGAAGAATAGGGCTGGGAAGTCTGCCCCTGGGGGGAAATGGAGCTAGGATAGGGAGGGGCAGAAACGGCAGGGAGGGGAGGTCTGGCGGGACCCGGAAAACGGGGTACCTGGCGAGTGGAGGAGCAAGCGAGGGAAGGAAGGAAGGAGAAGGGAGAGGGTACACGCTGGCATGGGGGCACCGGGCCAGACTCCACAGGGAGGCCTGGGGGGGGAGAGGGAACTGGGAGGATTTAGGGGCTCGGCAAGACAGAAGGGAGACCTGGGGGGCGGCATAGATAGGATAGGGCATCCGGTACAAGCGGCACTTGGGGGCCGGAGGGGGGGAAAGAGTATAGTAGAAAGGACTCAAACTATACGGGCATCGCAAAGCGATGACCATATAGGCAGGCAGAAAGTTGTGGGCCGGCACCGGAGGGCGGTGTCGGCCTTAAATGTACGGATGTGGGATGTGTAGCGTTGGGGCACTTGTGGTGGTGCCGGTATAGGAACCTGAACACTAGCGAGGCATCGCGTGGCTGCCGGTTTTTACCTAGACCCAAAACCAGGACACGGTGCAAGTGTCAGGGGAGGGGGGGGCAGGGAATTCCCAACAAAGACCTAGAGCAAAAGGGGGGGCCTGGGGCAAAACATGTCGGTCATGGGAAATCTACAAACCGCCAGGGGTGGAGAGGGGTGAATAGCAAGGGCCGGGCTCAACCTAAGGCGTCCACCGGACGAGGACGGTAAGGGAGAAGAGGGGGGGGGCAAGGGATACCTAGGTAGCCGCACACAGAGTAGAATACATGTGGTGGTGAATTACGGATCGTCTGTAAGATAACTCCAAGACTTTATGCAAAATAAAGCTGCTGAGGCATTTCACTCTTCCAACTTTACAAGGTGTCTGTGTTGTTTCTTTTTCAACATGTAATGTATGACATATGGCGGTTTGCGTGGGGGTGGGGGGGAGAGGGGCCATGGGCCAAGGTCATGGAGGAGGGGGGAGGACGAGGCACTGGGGTGCTCACGCTAAGACCTCTTGAGTGACTACCTGAGCTATCTCCCACTCATGAGAGACCGCACACTGCCTGCTCAGAGCGCCCGCTGCCGTGTTCTCCTCTCTGACTAGATGCACTGCTGCTAGGGAGATTCCTTCCTAGATTGCCCAGAACCAGAGCTGCATCGCCTCACTACACAGTGGAAGCAACCCTACACACCACCTCTTTTGTTGAGGTAATGCATGGCCACTGTGTTGTCCGTCATTATCAGGACATTCTTCCCCCGTACAGATGGCAGAAAAGCCTTCAGTGCCAGCCTGGTTGCTCTCGGCTCCAAAAGAGTGATGTGTAGTTTGGACTTCGATGGAGACGAATGACCGCTGATGGTCAGATCATTGGTGTGAGCTCCCCACCCTGTGAGGGAAGCGTCTGTCACTAGTCACCTCTGGCCACGGCTGCCAAAAAGGTTCTCCCACCACAGAAGATCCTGCGACACCCGGATCGGAATCCGAAGGAGATCCGACATCTTGCCTGAGAATTGAGACCATTGCGTCCTGAGAGCCCATTGAAGGGATCTCATCCTCAGTCGGGTCTCTGGCACCATAAAAATGCAGGATGCCATGAGGCTGAGCAACCTTAAGAATTCGGAAGCCGGAAGACTCAGCTTGTTGAAATTTGGTGACCATCTGGAGATTGTGTTGAGCCCTCACCTTGGGTGGCGAGCACATCCCCAAGGACGTGTTTAACACAGCCCTTATGTACTGGAGCTGTTGGGAAGGTGTCATATGTGACTTCTTGAAATTGAGGGAGAAGTCCAGTTTGTGAAGGGAGTGGCAGGTGACGCTGAGATGATCCAAGGTTTGTTCGGGAGAACGTGCCCTGATCAGCCAATAGTCTAGGTAGGGGTAGACGTAAATCCCGCCCCTCTCCTGAGATGCGCTGCCACCACCACGATGAGCTTGGTGAAGACCCTCGGGTGATGGTCAACCCGAATGGCAGGACACAAAACTGATAGTGCGAGCCGCCAACTGCGAACTTCATTTATTTCCTGTGCTTGAGATGGATCGGCACATGAAAATAAGCATCCTGCAGGTCCAATGACGCCAACCAATCCTGAAGCTGGAGGGCCTGAAGGATCTGAGATAGAGTGACCATCTTGAACTTGTCCTTCCTGAGGAACTTGTTCAAGCATCTTAAGTCCAAGATGGGTCTCAGTCCTGCGTCCTTCTTGGGAACAAAAAATACGGGGAATACCAACTCTTGTTCCTCTCCGCCACAGGCACTGCTTCTATAGCGCCTTTCTCTAGCAGGGTCACTATCTCCTGCACAAGGAGCGGATCTGAAATCCTCAAAGAGTGCTTCCCGGGTGATGTCGTGAGGCCATCGTGGAAAAGGTAGGCAGTAGCCGTGGGTTATGGTTTCCAGAGCCCACGCATCTGTAGTAATGGCTCACCACTCTTCTAGATGCTGAGACAGCCTGCCCCGTACCGGTGAACAATGAGTCAAGGCCTCAAAGCAGTTTTGAAGCGGCTGCGGCAGCGCCTGATGGCAAAGAGGCTGCTGCTTCAGCGGCTTTGGCACCTCTACCTTGTCCAGCACGAAGAAACTTCCGTTGGCCCCTTTGACTGGCCATCCCTCTCGCCCTTCCGAATGAGGAGTAGAAGCAAAGGATCCACCCCTCCATTGCTGTCTCCTAGGAGGAAAAGGCAGAGGTTGTCGAACAGCTGCGCCCAAAGATTTGGCAGCTGCTTTGGAGGTCTGCAACTTCTCAAGGCTCTCGTCTGTCTTGCTGTCAAACAGGTGAAACCCGTCAAAGGGCATGTTGAGAAGGCGAGCCTGCACATCTGGTGCAAAACCCGACTTCAACCACGCAAACCTGCGCATCACGGTGCTCGTAGCCATGGACCTGCTGACACTATCCACAGTATCCAACCCAGACTGAAGGGATTCACACATGGCATCCTTGCCATCCTTCACAATAGATATAAAGCCATTCCTTTCTTCCCTTTTGGGAATATGCTCAGCTGCTAAAGAGATACAATTCCACAGAGTGTGCAAAAACTTTGCTAAGGCACAGGTGGAGTTGGCTGATTTTAATGCCATACTCCCAGCAGAAAACACCTTGCGTGCCCATCCATCCATGTGCTTATCATCCCTATCAGGAGGGATCGTAGGGTATGCCGCCTGCTTCGAGGTAGCTGTGGTTGCCTGGACCACCAAACTCTCTGGAGTGGGGTGAGTGGACAGGTAGCTGGGGTCGCTACTGGATAGGTGGCACTTCTTCATGAAGACTTGTTCACTGCCAGAATAGACTCTGGGGTGTTCCAAGTTGCAGCCACTCTCTTTTGCAACGCCATATGAAATGGCAACACCGGGTCGGTTAAAGGACCCAAATCTAGAATATCCATAAGATCATCTTGATCAAAACGCACCGGAGGCCTGGACCAGCCCAAGTACTCCATCACTTTCAACATCAGCCTCTGATAAGAGGAGTCGGCATGCTCCCCTGGGTCGGGCTTGCCAAACTCTATCTCAGGGGAAGTGTCAAGGCCACTGGCATCGTGCAAAGTTTGACACAGATCCTCTATCCAAGACTCCTCTAAAATGAGGCATTCTGGAACATTAGGGGTCCCAAACTGGAGCCCAAAAGGGACATCATCCTTCTCTGACCTTTCATCCTCCTCATAAATGTCATTGAGGGACTTAAAAAAGTCCTTCCTTGGAAGTGGAGTAAACCTTTTCTCAGCTACAGGCTTCAAAGACTTAGAAGTAGCCTTCCTCAGAGGGTCCACAGTCATAGGGACCGCTACCAGCAAATTTGGCCCAAACAGCACTGATGGCGTTGACGGCTCTGACTGCATCGTCTTTGAGGGCCCCACTGGGCTTTGAAGACCCGACAGCCACACCCGACGGGCATGGCACCGATGACGTTGATGCCTTCAAGGGCTTTGAGGATTTAGCCATCTTTGCTGGAGACGAAGACTGTGACCTCGACCTGGCACGTCTCTGGTGATCTCTCGATGCCTTGTCAAAACAGTGCCTCGAAGGCTCCCTATGTTTATCACGCTGGTCACACGGGCCCAAAGGCGTGTGAGTATCCGTCCGAGACCATTCCTTGTCGGCTTCGTCAGCAGGTGCGGGCGGAACTGTGCCTTGGGACTGAAAATTTTCAACATCTGCACCTGGAAAGCATCCCACTCCATCGGGGTCGATGATTGGGTCGAGCAGGTGACGTTTTTCGGGGAGGCATCTGTTACGAAGAATTCTCATAAATGTGCCAATTCCTCCCACCTTAGAGCCCTCCAGCTCTTTTGCTAAACTTTGGGACTTTGAACTTTTTAATTCTGTGTGTTCTACTCTTGTGTTTTCTTTGGTTATGAAGTTTTAGACAACTCCATAGGCATCATCTTTTCATGTGTGTCATACAGCACCCTCAGTGCAGTGGTACAGAGTAACCTTTTCAGACTTTCCCAAGGTTTAAATACCTTCTCTGGGCTAAACTACTGTTTCCTAGAATAAGTAAAGTGAAATTGTCTTTCGAAATTCCTAGACCCAGCACACCTTACCTTACAATAGAGTGCTGGAGGGGTGACTTAGTATCCCGTGTCTAGATACTCATGTAGCAGTCAAATGCAACCCTTTCCTATCGAAATGGCTGGTCTCAGTGGTTTTTCAAGATGGCGTCTGAGCCCCCTCTGTAAAAACAGGTTCCGGCCGCCTTTTTCGCCATTTCTTTTTGGAAAGGTCCTTCTAGAGTTTGTCTCTGCATGCCAAACCATGTTTGGTCCCTTTGTTCCATCGCCTTTGGTGGGCTTCAGGACTGAAACCGCCTCTGGTGCCCGAGTGTCTGTGGTGGGCAGGAAGTGAGGTAGGTGCCAGAAACTCCCTGTGATTAGTCTCCTAGGAGGCCCAAATGCACTCTGGCGTGATTGGCTGGCTGACTGTCCGGTAAGGCCAAACACCCTGCTGGATGAGTGGCAGCTAGGCTGGAATAATGGGAGGAAACTGGATAAAAGGCGAGTCTCTTAGCTTAGAAGGCAGAGTCGGCCACTGGAACGAAAGAATCAAAGACAAGCTTGAAGAGGACGGCTGCTGCAACTCCTGGACCATTGGTTTGCCCGGTGAAGCACTGCTGCAGGCTCCGAATCGCTTCATCTCAACAGAGAAGCCCTGCAAGGACGACTTCTCCTTTTGAGTTGGTCGAACCAATCAACTCAACCCGTAAGTCACCTGGATAACATTCTCGGAGCTGGTTGTATTTTCCTCAGAGTGCTCCTGGAAACCGAATAACCAGGGAGAGGGACACCAGTTTGTGTGCTTTACTACAGCTACCGGAATTGAAGATTTGCGAAGTACCAGCTTTTTCGACCAGTCCCTGTGCAGTGCAGGTGTCCCCCAATGTCCTCTCTCTTGTCCCCACGACTGAGGCTCAGGAACAGCGAGATCTGCAGGAACTGCCAGGAACAGAAGTCTTCAGCTGCATCTTTTTCTTCATTGGCAAGGGACTGTGAAACGAGACTGAGAATATATACCTCTCGCGGTGAAAGTGCTTGAAACTTTCGCAACTAGCAGGCCTAATCAACTTTTGACCCAACATATAATTCTTCTGCTTGCAAACTATTTCTAAGAACTTCTACAGAGACTTTATTGTTTACTTGCCAGAACCGTTTTTACCTATCCAAGATTTTAGCCTATTGACTTTGGCCTATCCTATTGAATTGAATTGACTCTTCTGGTGAACTCAAAGTATCTGCACTGTCTAAGAAATTGTAATTCTTTTATGTTCTGAACCTATTTCTTTTTGTTCCTCCTTCAAAGTATTCTGAATGCCATTTTGCTCCTCCTTCAAAGTAGTTTGAATGCCTCAGAAACTTAACGAGTATAGTAATGAAGTGTATTGATGTATGATATTTAACTGCCTCCATCTAGTGAATGTTTTATAACTGACTGTTGAATAAATTAATAAGTGGTTAACCAGGAAACCTTGAGTGAAAGAATTTATTTGAATACCTGTGATTGTAGACCTCTGTGTAACCTCATTACAGCTCACATTCCCTCTTGAGATAAGCCTGGCTGCTCAGCTCTGATACTAAAAACTGTGTAGTATAGACTTATACCAAAGGTTGGTTTTGCTTACACCTGTAGTCATAGTTGTGTGTAGTGGTCCCAGAGGGTACTGCATACAAACTCTGCCTAACAGCGTCTGCCGAAGACAATGAGGAAGGCGACCGATGGTGCCACTTCCTTGAACGCTTCGATGATGACGAGTGGCGCAAACCAGTGTGGCACCTGGAGCGCTTGGATTTCTTCTGACGAGGAGAGTCCCCTCTCGACTCGTCGATCGAAAGACCAGCAGACTTGGATTTACGGGGCTTGGACACCCTTCCTACCTTCAGTTTCCCCCTTTGTTCCCGCAAGGCCTTGGCAGTCAACGACTGGCACTTCAAACAGTCATCCGTATCGTGGCCCTCGCCGAGGCACCACAGTCAAATTCGATGCAGATCTGCGATCGACATCTTGGAGCCGCAGTCCCGATACTTCCTGAAGCCAGAACCCGGGGTCGTCGGGGTAGAAGACGAAGACATAATTCGGTAACGTCACAGTAACCACGAGGCGCGCCGAGTTTTACAAAGCAAACACGTTTGCGGAAAAAACAGAACTGAGGCTACGGGTTACGTGCACGCTACTTGTAACATTGGATGACAAAACCCTTGACGGAGGCCTTCGAGGGACATTGACCCTACGCCATTGACTCAGTGCGCACTCTGCCGAAACAATTTCAAAAGCAGCACAGCTGTGGACATTTCATTCCATAGATGAGGAATATGTTGGAGGACACAATCCATTCAAAATATATGTATTTTATAGTAATTTTGTAACAATACTTACCTATAGGTTTCATTGCTTAGTTTGTATTTTAAAGGCCTAATAAATCATTGTATATTTTATACTCGTCTAACTGTAGTTATTTTATTTAATTTAAAACAAAATGTGTATATGGTTTACAAAAAGAAAACCTTTACAAACTTTCATAACTATAAACAAAATAACATTCAAGTTAATTAACACAAGGAGTATAAAAATACACCTGTTACTCCATAAAAAACAAATCATCATCAACTATTTAGCTTTACACAAATTCATGTTGATTTCCTCAAGTTTTACACATAAAAATCAGACATAACAAATTCGAAACTATCAATTGCACCTGCCTTCAATACTTTTTACAACAGATAAAAATCACTGCTATTACTAGTTAACTAACACAAAACATAGATACAAACGACATGAATTTAGTCAAATACCAAGCAAGTAAACATTTTCAGCAAAAGAAAAGAAAATCATTTCATATGGGCATATAAATGCCCTCTAACTGAAAAGTGAATAGGCCCAAAAAAGCCTGCATTCGTGCCATTAATCATACAACTCTAATGAACTACATCTTCCATTGACAATAACTTCTTGTTTCAAATAAGGTAAAACAACCCTTTGTACACTATATCATACAAATTGGCAGTTATTCATCACTGTAAGCATTGCCTCAAGTTTTAGCAAACATTTTCCCAGTGCCAATAACAGGCGTGTACTAGTTCCAAACATTGCCCTTTCCCAGAATGACTGTCGTGCAATCAATGTTAAGTCAGGATAGAAGTCAGCCAAAAGATTTTGTCTAGTGGTTTCTAGAGACATACAGAACAAGACTAAATGCTTCAGTGTTTCCTCCTGGGTGCCAATTAAACAGAAGCGACAGGACCTTTTATTTCGTGCTGCAGAGGCAAGTTTATATTAGACACGTTCCAATGTAGGCATCTGATTCAATTTGCACCTCATGTAAACTGTACAAAGTAACGGACAGGGACATTTTAGTAAGTATAAGGCCCGAGCATATTGTTTTCTACCAAATCGGACAAATTCACTGTAAGTTTTATATGCATGGTTGGCATCAATGGTATGGATCCAATCCATTTCATATAACTTTCGTCTTATAGTTGGCAAACCGAGCAATAGATCGTCTTGGGATGCATTTATATATGCCAAGGTTTCTGTCATTCGGATGCCAAATGAGACGATAGATGGCACTATTTCGTCTTTCAAAATATCACTGAGGTCTTAATATAGGGAATTTCGAGGTGCAGCAATTTAGCATATGTAGACAGCTTACTATATGTATATCTCTTTGGTAATGAGAGAAGCCCAAGCTCCTGCCCGATTATAGAGTTAGGCACAGCTGGGACAAGACACAATGTCAATTTCCATATCTGACCTTGAATTCTATTTAGGACCTCATCCAAGTTTGTAATACATATGTCCAGTCCATAAAGGAGCGTAGGTTCTACCTTAAGCAGATACAAATCTAAAAGTGGAGCTAGCGAAAATTTAGCATACTTTCTATAGATGATCTTCATCTGAGAGTGTAACGGACGTACCTTTCCTGCTAAGCCCATTTTCCAAGATTTTAACAAATTCGAGTCAGCTAAATGATACCCCAAATAACGCAACAATTTAACCCTGTTGAATCATTTGGCCAGAAATATTCCATTTGTAGTGTTTGATACGCTTTTTATTATTAAAGATGATTATGTTTGATTTCGTCAGGTTAGCTAGTAGATTATGAGCACGCACAAAGTTAGAAAATGTGTTAAGTTTTAGCTGTAGCCCATAGGATGTTTTGTCCATTAAAATGATATCATCGGCAAAGCATAGCCAATGCAGGCATAGCTTGCCTAATCTCACAGGATACATGGTATTATTTGTCCATAGGGCATCAATGTCACAGATATACAAGTTGAACAGCGTGGCTGCGAAGGTGCAGCCCTGCTTAACCCCGGGTATGTAGGAATGTAGTCAGTAACAGCTCCTTCCTGATTCACACGCACCTGGAAAGATGTCTTGGTGTGTAATAAGGAAATGAGCTGCACCAGTCTCCGGGGAGAGCCCATATTCAACATTTTCAGCCACAATATATCCCTAAATCAATGAATCAAAAGCAGAGGACAGATCTAAAGCTACGATATAAAAATAGGATCGGATTTAAAAATACAGGGCGGAATCCCATCCGGCCCGGCAGCCTTAGAATTGTTCAATCATCTGATCGCCCGCACATTGTCCTCGATGGAAAAAACATAATCATCTACATATCTAGTAGGTTCAATTTGCAAATGCAAGCTTTTAAAAGAGATGGGAAGTTGAAATGTAGTCAAAATATAAGTTTGCCCTTTCTCAGCAGAGATACATGAACTCGGCCCTATCGTTCCAGAAGGAGCATCACCTCTAAGAATAGACCAGATGTTACGAACATCTCTTTTACAGAGAAGAGTAAGTACTATCTGGTTTTCAACACAGTAAATTTGATGTTTGACCAATTTGAGCGCATTTCTAGCAGTGCGTTGAATTCGATGTTCCTGCAGTAAATACTCCTCGTAAGAAATGTTAAGCCGCATGGGTGCTTTTAAATCGTGGTTCCTTGTGCGTTTGACATTTTCTATTTGGACATCGAACATCCTTTGAAAAAGTATTTGCAAGTTCAGATGTTTTTGTATGATGGTGAAATTCCAAGTTTCCCTTTCCATAGTGTCTACACGAAGAACATTGTGGTCAAACAAACACACCATTTGTCCCTATGTACTAAGTAAGTTAACTGTCTACATAAAGGGGGGACAAATGGACAGAAGTGGTGACTCACTCAGGACTCATAACTGGAGTTATTGGCATGCTCTGTATGTGTCTCATTGTAGCTCTTAGCTCTAGACAGCTCTCACACCCCTTCCGCGTCTAAGCTTTGCAGCTCTGTTACCTACCTTGATTTGGTTTGGCAAGACTTCAGTGCAGGTGCACCATAACAGGTTGGCCTCCCAAAATCCACCACAAGGTTAGATTGTGTAAATCCATCTTAACAAGTAGGAACATATCATCAATTGACAACTTATTTTCATATTGAGTAGACATAGAGTGTTCTCAAAAGTACTTGAGTTCTCTCAAATAAAGGGTCGAAAATATCACTGTTTATTTTACAAACAGATACATTGTGTAGGAGGTCAGAACATCTTACTTTGGGCTGCATCCTCTCTTTTCCAGTTATAAACTCACAGGTGCCATATGCAGCTCTAGCAATACCCTTAATGAGGGCCGTGGAAGCCCCTTCTCCAATTCCAAAGGCAAAGCACCTGCAGAGGAACAAAAGGGAACAAAGTCAGACCACTAAAATCTATAACTGCAGTGCCTTTATTGTTAAGCCAAATGCTGAAACCCCTCTTGTAAAGCACTCTTCTGCTCGCGTGCTAGGATCATGATGTAAGCAATTAAGATAGACATCGGTGCTGTATAAATACAAAGGATAGGGATTTGAAAGGTAGGGTTGAGGAGCAAACAGCTGAGGTGCTCTACTAGAAAACAGTTCTCCAAACATTCTGAAAGAGAGAGGCTGGGTTAGGTTAGTCATGAGAAGAGTGAAAGGTAAGATTGCACTGCTATGTCTGGAGGTTGCAGATGGGATGTACCCTGAGCTCTGCATGCATGGTAGCTTTGTAAGTGTGACATGTGGGTTGAACGGAGGGGGTTGTGGTAAGGGCAAAGTTTGTGTCCAGAGCGACGGCCTTGTGTTTAGTGTGTGGCGGTGTTGGCCAGGGACTAAGTATGTTACTTTTAGTTAGAGGTGAAAGTTTGAAGTGTTCAAAGTCTGGACAGTAGGTCTTTTTTTTTTTATAAAAAGCTGTGTTGCGAGTGGCTGGTTTGCGTTTGTGCGTGGTAATGTGGAAAGAAACTGAGGATTTGGCCAAAGTGGGAGAGTTCTTGGTGTATCCATAGTGCTTTTCAAATGATTGGGTATTGCAATCGATTGGGATTTGGCGAGGATATTGGCTTTAGTGATTGAGGCCTGAATATGTCCTGTTTTGAAGATAGATATTTCAGGCAGTAGGTAGGGAGTGATTTTAGGATTTTGATGGTACATAGATGGAATGTCTTCTTGTCATTATAGTTTTCTGGGCGTTGTGTGTTCAGGGCGGACAGTCAGGAACCAGTCTGGTGTTCCCTTAGATTGCATCTGTGAGTGAAAGTCAATTTATTGAAAAGCACGATTTCCACTACTTGATGGGTGTTAAACCTGCCAGTTAAACAGTAAAGAGACAGAATTTTAGACTTTTCCTGAATTTCAGGTGATCCTCTAAGGTGTAGATATGCCTTGGTAAGCATCATCTATTTGCCCATCATAGTGGAAAAGTCCCTCTGCAAAATCTTGTTTAAAAAAGTCTTGGGTAAGAATTGGTGCAGTCACACTGTGTGAGACTACACAAGACCCATCTGCTTGGTATTAGGTAACCCACCTTTTGGTATAAGTCTTTACTACACAAGTTAGTATCGTGACTGAGCAGCCCGGCCTATCTCAAGAGGGGTAAATGTGAGCTGTAGAGCTGTACAATTGAAATCCTTAAATACAGGTAGCCAAGTAACACTTAACTTACACGCTAGGTTTCAGTTATAAATGGTTATTTATTTAACGTCAGTTTTAAATAAGCATACTTTAAAAATGTAAAAGATTCTAAACAAACAAATAAACTTTGGAAGTACTTTTCAGAATCAAACCAGCCAGTGAATAATCTTTGGCTATGATTCATACACTTCTCCTACACCCAAAGGCGACTTCAATCACAAGGATAGTATTTGCATTCCGAGGGTTCAAAGCACAATGGTAGGAAGAATGAAACAACTGCCACCAGCCATTTATAGTAGTGAGGGTAACATACAAATGTTACATGAGAAAGTAGGATAAGGGGCAACTAAGTAACCCCCCAGCACTCCACATAAGATGTTGTGTGCTGGACCTACAAAGAGAAAAGGTAATTAAAGTCAATTTCACTTTACCATTCTTGAGAACAGTAGTTCCCCCAAGAAAAGGTATTTAAACCTTATGAGAAATCCAAAGGATTTCTCAGTGACACTGCACTCAAGGTGCTGTGTGTCACTATACAAAAAGCAGATGCCTATGGAGTTTGTCAGACTCCAAAAACAGTGAAACACAAAATCCAAATCAGGGAAAAACACATGAGGGAGTGAGAAAAAGGTCCCCCACACTCAGGGGTTAAAATTAAAAAGTCCTAAATCCAGCAAAAGAGGTGGGTATCTCTAAGGTGGGAGGAATTTGGCCCTAAAAATTAAAATTCTCCCCAACAAAAAGTATGTTTCCCGATCTTAGGGTCTACTGGTTGATAAAGTAATTTGGTTTTGAAAGAATTCTGCTCCTTGACCTTCAAGGGCTATGTGGGCACTGCAGAGGGCCTTGAAGTGAATCCTTTTGTGATTGGTAACCAGTGAAGCACTCAGAGCTGGAGTTACGTGTTCACTTCTGTTGAGTCTCCATAGTAGTCTTCCAGCTGTGTTTCGGATCTGTACAAGATTTTTAGTGAGGTAGTCCGGGAAAATCAGGGAGATGATGGCCAGCAGAGCTTCGACAGTAGAAGTGCTTTCACCTTTGAGTTGCCTTGCGGTACCAACACGAGTCTAATGCTGATTAGTATACTAAGGTTTGTTATTACTTTACATGCTTTGGGACAGTTATCCGTTTCCAGAGGCCATGGTGGTGTTTCAGGTAGTGCATGAGGTGAGACTCACATTATGTCAGTTTTATCTGGGTTGAGTTTTAGTTGCTTTGGCGTCATCCATTCACTTACTTCTACGAGGCAGTTGTTGAGGGTGTTGCTGGGGTTTCGGTCGTCCGTCATTTTGTCTAAGATTTCTCTGTCATCAGCATTGCTGGAACAGGCGTGTCGGTAGGAGTTTATGATCTTTATCAGATGACTCATATAGATGTTGAAAAGCAGTAAAAGTCTTGATCATTGGTGAACATCACAGGTGTTTTCTGTTCGGTCTGTCATTTCTCATCTATTGCAGAGTTCCGTTATGGAGTACAGTTTCTTCAAGCCTTCTGATTATTGTACTGTGGTTAACAGTTTTGAAGGCCACTGAGATGGTAAGTCGAAAGAGTGCCCAGGTGATGTTCGCTTTTGCAGAGATTTTAAGGTTGTCATAAATGTATTCCTGCACTGATGTGCTGCCTCCAATGGGTCTAAAAGAGACGTGTGAGGGATCTATTAAGTTTTAGACTCTACATGCTTCAAGATTTGGCTGTATAAATAGCTGTCTCATATTTTAACTGTGCACAGTATGTTTGAAATGGATCCAAATTTCGCAGGGCCTTCTGGGTCTCCAGCATTGTTCTTTTTTTCCCCATTCAGCAGCAATTGAAAGCTTTTGGTCAGATGCCTGTTTGTAGCAATAAATTAACTTATTTGCAAAAAAAGAAGGCTTGCATTTTCGATCTCTTTGTAGATGTTCGGGGGCAGAGGTCAATTTGAGAGCCAGCATTGTTAGTAATACACGTTTTTGAAGTCTAGTTTGGATATTTGTTTACAACTTAATCAGTGGGGTTGTGGGCTAAAAGGCTGAAAAGCATGGTTTCTTTTGTTTATATTGTTTCGATTGTTACTTCCAGTTCCGTTCCTTAGTGCATCATTGATGGCTTGTGCTATGTTAATTATTTTGCTTCTGAAATGGTGATATTGCAGCTTTTGGGTAGTTGAAGGTATTTTGTTGCATGAAGCAGTGCTTCCCATCTCGTTAATAGTTGAACAAGTTACTTTCTTACCTGGTAACGTTCTTTCGATGGAATGTTCCGACGACGTATTCCACATCTATGACAGGTAATCACCACAGCTGTGCGGCTTTGGAAAATTTTCGGCGTCTGCGCCTTGCGTCGAAACGCTGTCGTCGAGGGCCTCTGTCGAGCCAAAGTCACTGAATGTTATAAGTAGGACGCACGACGCCCGTAGCCTCAGTTGTAGTTTTTTCCCAGAACATGTGGCACCAATCTTCTGCCAGTATGACTACAGAAAGCCTTGCGGAAACGAAAGCTGCAATCGCATAAGAAATTCTGTAGAGGGGCAGGTAGGGAGGGAGCGATGTGGAATACGTCGTCGGAACATCCCATCGAAAGAACGTTACCAGGTAAGAAACTAACTTGTTCTTCGAAGGGATTGGTTCCTCCGACGTATTCCACATCTATGACAGACTCCCAAAGCAGTAACAACGTAAGGAGGTGGGAAAGAATTTAGAATTTTAGAATGCCCAATTAAATTTCAGAATAGAGGACCGCCTTGCCAAAGGCCAGATCTTGCCCATGGATAAAATCCAAGGAGTAGTGTTTGACAAAAGTATGGACAGAGGCCCATGTATCTGCTTCACAAATGTTACGAATTAGAACACCCCTCTGCAGGGCAGTAGAGGCAGCCACACCCCTAGTAGAATGGGCCCGTAAGCCTACCGGAGGGTTGTTACTCGCCAAGCGGTAACATTCAGAAATTGTCAAGATAATCCATCTAGACAAAGTCTGTTTTGTAACAGCTTGTCCCAAACACCTTCCAGCATATCCAATAAAGAGCTGATCGTCCACTCTGACCCGGGACATGCGTGAGATGTAGAAACTTAAAGCTCTACTAGGATCCAACATATGGAGCCTCTCCTCTTCCTTACCAGGATGCGGAGGAGGATAGAACGCCAAAAGAACAACCTTCTGGCTTAAATGAAATTCCGACACAACTTTCGGAAGAAAAGAAGGACGAACCCTAAGGACAACCCTGTCCTTATGGAACACCATGAAGGGTGGCTTAACGGAGAGTGCCTGCAACTCACTCACTCTGCGAGCGGAAGTGACCGCAACTAAAAAAACAGTTTTCAAAGTCAACAGTCTCAAAGGGCAAGAATCTAAAGGCTCAAACGGAGTTCCCAGGAGGAATTTTAGAACCAAGTTCAAATCGCAACCGGACACCTGGAAAGGTGACGGTGGAAACACATTAGTGAGCCCTTTGAGAAACTGGGAAATCAAACGAATCTTAAAATAAGAACACTCCTCAGACGAGTGCTTAAATATGGACAGCGCCGCTAGGTAACCCTTAATGGTACCCACTTGCAGGCCCTTGCGGGCTAAAGAAAGCAAAAAAGATAGAACCACAAGAATGGCACATGAAAAAGGATCCCCATTCTCAACCCTGCGCCAGTCGCAGAACGTTCTCCAACGGCAACGGTACAGGGACTTTGTTGCGGGCTTTCTGGCCGAAAGCAACACCTCCATCACGTCTTCAGGAAGGTCCCAATACTTACACCTCAACCTTTCAGAAGCCAAGCATGAAGGTTGAGGGACTTGACCTCTGGATGGAGAACCTGACCCCCCTCCCGTGAGAGCAGATCGTCTCGGTAGGGAAGACGGCGTGGAGGGCAGATGGACATGTCGAGAAGGTCCGGGTACCACGTTCTGCGGGCCCATGCCGGAGCAATGAGGATCATCCGGGAACCGAACCTCCGTAACCTCTGCAGCACTTCCGGAATGACAGGGACTGGAGGAAACGTGTACAGCAGTGGGAAGGACCACTCCACTATGAACGCGTCCCCTAAGGCTTCTCTTGGGAGGAAATTCCCACGAGCAGAATCTTTCAAACTTCCGGTTGGCACTGGTGGCGAAGATATCCACTTGTGGGGTCCCCCAAAGGGCGAAGATCTCCAAGAGAATCTCCTGAGCCAGCTCCCACTCATGAGAGACCATGCTCTGCCTGCTCAGAGCATCCGCCGCCACGTTTTCGTCTCCAGCCAGATGAACTGCCGAGATCAAAAATTCCATCTGGATGGCCCAGAACCAGAGCTGCATCGCCTCCCTGCACAGAGAGAGAGACCCTGCCCCCCCCACCTTTTTATTGAGGTAGTGCATGGCCACTGTGTTGTCCGTCAGAATCAGAACATTCGTACCCCGCACAGGCGGCACAAAAGCCTTCAGCTCCAACAGATTGATATGGAGTCTGGACTCCGACGGAGACCAACGACCGCTGACTGTCAACTCGTTGGCATGAGCTCCCCATCCCGTGAGGGACGCGTCTGTCACGATCGTTACCTCCGGCCAGGGTAGCCAAAATGGAGCCCCCTTCATCAGATTGCCTTCGATGGCCCACCACAAAAGGTCCTGGGCGACCGAGGGCAGCACCTGAATGGGGTCCAACATCCTGCCAGAGGACTGCGACCACTGGAGCTTGAGAGCCCATTGCAGAGATCTCATCCGCAACCTGGCCTCTGGCACCAGAAGAATGCAGGATGCCATAAGGGTGAGCAACCTCAAGAACTCGAACGCCGGGAGACTCTGGGCATGTTGAAACTTGTGCACCATCTGCAGAATGTGATGAGCCCTCACCTGGGGTGGCGAACACTGCCCCAGGGATGTGTCGAGCACTGCTCCAATGTACTGGAGCCTCTGGGTAGGTGTTAAGTGGGACTTCTTTAAGTTGAGGGAGAAGCCCAGCTTGTGAAGGGAGTGGCAGGTGACTGACAGATCCAGGACTTGCTCAGGAGAGCGTGCCCTGATCAACTAATTGTCCAGGTAGGGGTAGACGTGAATCCCCCCTTTCCTGAGATATGCTGCTACCACCACCATGAGCTTGGTGAAGACCCTCGGGGCAGAGGTCAATCCGAATGGCAGGACCCGAAACTGAAAATGCAAGCCGCCAACTGCTAACCTCAGGTACTTCTTTTGCTTGGGATAAATCGGCACATGAAAGTAAGTGTCATTGAGGTCAAGAGACACCAACCAGTCCTGAAGTTGAAGGGCATGGAGGCATTGAGAAAGAATAACCATCTTGAACTTGTCCTTCCTGAGGAGCTTGTTCAAACCACGCAAGTCCATGATGGGGCTCAATCCCCAGTCTTCTTTCGGGATCAAAATATATGGGGAATACCAACCCTTGTTCCTCTCTGCTACAGGCACAAGTTCTATGGCGCCTTTCTCCAGCAGGGATTTGATTTTCTGCACAAGGAGCGGATCCAGACTCTTCAAAGAGAGATTCCCTGATGGATTGTCGTGAGGCCTCTGCCGGAAAGGAAGATAGTAGCCGTGGGTTATGATCTCCAGAACCCACACATCTGAAGTAATGACACACCATTCTACAAGATGCTGCGCCAGCCTTCCCCCAACCGGCGAACCATGGGACATGGCCTCATGACTTAGCTGAAGCGTCTGCGGCAGTGCCTGTGGGCAAAGAGGCAACTGCCTGAGCGGGCTTGGCACCTTGAGTACCTTGTTTTCCACCTCTGACACTCCTACAGTGGCCTCTTTGGCTTGCAGCTCTCCTCGATCTACCAAAGGAAGAGTAGTATTGAAAGGAGCCTCCCCTCCATTGCTGTCCCCTAGGACGAAAAGGCGGAGGTTAGCGAACTGCAGCGCTCAACGACTTCGCTGCAGCTTTAGAGGTCTGCAACCTCTCAAGGCTCTCGTCAGCCTTGCTGCCAAAAAGATGTTCACCATCAAAGGGCATTTTAAAAATCCGGGCTTGTACGTCAAGAGCAAACCCCGACTTCCGCAACCACGCAAATCTGCACATTACGGTGCCCGCCGCCATGGACCGGCTGACACAATCTTCCATGTCCAGACCCGACTGAACGGATTCACACATGGCATCCTTGCCATCCTGAATGAGAGCAAGAAACCCATCCGGTTCCTCCCCTTCGGGAATATTTTCAGCCGCCAAAGACACACAATTCCACAGAGTGTAAGTGAAACGTGCTAAGGCACACACAGAGTTGGCTGCCTGTAAAGCCATATCCCCTGAAGAAAACACTTTCTTCGCCCAGCCATCAAAATGCTTGTCGTCCCTATCAGGAGGAATGGTAGGGTACGACGCCTGCTTTGCTGGAGCCATAGACGCCTGCACCACCAAACTCTCCGGAGTGGATTGCGTAATCAAGTAGCAGGGGTCGCTACTGTCTGGATGGTATTTTTTCAGCAAAGTCTTGCTCACTGCCGGGAGACTCTCCGGGGAAGTCTAATCCGCTGCCACCCTTCTCTGTAAATGTCCTGACTAGGACGTTCTAGCCCTCCTTCCTCCCCACTCTCCTCACCTGAAAAAATGATTTCCAAGTCTTCCGGGTTGAAGTTCCTTCGAGTGAGGTAATCCTTCTCCTTCGTATCTGGAGGGAGCATGCCACGAGAGGAAGCCACAGTGACCGCTAGGTATAACAGCAGTCCTAGGGCCTCGTTCCCGCGGGCAGACAGGAAAAAGGGAAAATGCCGCAAGGCAGAAAAAAACCTTTTTCCTGGCCGTAACGATGTTCCGCTCGGAGGAGATAATGTGGTTCAGCAATGGAATGAGATCCGGAGATGGCAGTAATGACCACAAGGCGGTAGAAGGCCCCAGGCAAGGGGGACTTCCAAGGCAAAAGCAGGACTCACAAAGAGGAGGCATAGAAAAGATAAGAACAACCGGTGGAAATGCCGGCAAAGCGAGAGTAAAGCCAACAGAAAGCAGCAAAGCAAAGAGGGAAAGGGGCTCGAATTACGTCAGCAGAGCGTATTCGAGGAAAGTAGCACGCGGCTGAGATACAGCCGAAGGGGGAAAACAGCATCTTATCCAAAGGAGAGCGAAAGGCTAATCTAAGGGGGATTGCAACGCAACGGTCTCCGGAAGTAAACAGAATATATACTTCCGGGCGGCCGCCCAGAGTGCAACAACTAGACCTGCACAGTGAGTGAGGACAGAACGCATTGAAACTAACAATGCACTCTCCCGTGATGAAGTCGCCAATGCGGAAGTAACCCCCATCCGGTACGGCGGATGACAGTATGCCCCCCTCCAGTGCGAAGGATCCCGGGTTTACTAGGGTGTATCCGGTGAAATCGGCTCAGCAGCCGGGGAGCATGGACATGAAAAGCCGGTTCCCAAGAGTCCTCCGACTCCGAGTACCCTTTCCATGAAACCAAGTATTCTAAGCGTCCCCGGTAATACTGTGAATCCCAGATAGTTGAGACCTCATATTTGTCTTTCCTGTTGGGATGGGCATAATTATGCTTGAGGACTGACCTCTGAAAAGTATCTGACACAAAAGGTTTGAGGAGAGAAGACTGAAAAACCAGATGGATGCGACGGAGATGAGGAGGAAGGTCAAGTTTGTAGGAAACAGGATTGATCTTTGAGAGAATAGAAAAAGGACCCAAGAAACGGGGTTACAGTTTGGAGGGAGGAACCCATTTGGGTAGATACTTGGTAGAGAGCCAAACCCTGTCGCCTTTCCCCCAATTTGGACAGTTCTTGCGGTGCTTGTCAGCTTGAGTTTTATTTTGTCTCCTACTCCTTTCTAAGCACTGTCTGGCTGAATGGGGAGTCTCTCGAATAGACTGGAGGACGGCTTCAGCAGTGGGAGAATTGGTGGGAACAGGAAGAGTGGGAAGAAAGGATTTGGGATGTATCCCGTAGGTACAGAAAAACGGAGTGTGACCAGTGGCAGAATGCTTTGAGTTGTTATATGTGAACTCTGCCGTTGGCAGTAATGAAACCCAGTTATCCTGGTATTTGTTGCTGTAGCACCGTAGATACTGTTCTACCGTAGCTTTAAGTCGTTCCGTCTGGCTGTTAGACTGGGTGTGAAACCCCGAGGACAGTGTTCTTTCGATACCAACCCACAAACAGAGGGCCTTCCAGAAATTTGAGACGTATTGACTTCCTCTATCAGAGATGATCTTGTGCGGAAAGCCGTGTAGCCGGAATATGTCTTTCGCGAAGGTTTCTGCCATCTCGGTCGCCGTAGGTAATCCGGGCAACGGGGAGAAATGGCCCAACTTGGTGAAAGTGTTGATCGTCACCATAATGCAGGTACAGCCCTAAGAAACAGGTAAGTCGACAAAGTCCATCGAAATTAGACCCCAAGGACGTGTAGGCATTTCACATTGGGTGAGCAGTCCTAACGGTTTGCCGGTGGGATATTTGGCAGTTGCACATACCGGGCAGGCTTTGAGATACTCCTTTACGTCCCTCCTGAGCCCAGGCCAAAAGAACGATCTTGCAACGAGGTCTGTGGTGTTCTGCAATCCTCTGTGTCCCGCTGTGGGTAGATCGTGACACCAACTGATAACCTTTCGTCGCCACATACGGGAAGGGATGTACAGCCGACTACCATGAAAAAGCAAGCCGTCTTTATCGGTGTAGAAATGACTTTCCTGTTGTAATAGCTGAGGACGTTCAGTAGTCAGGCGGTCTTGATCTCCTGGAAAAATGTTGCCATAATACCCAGTATCTTGTTTCTTTGGAACATACGTTCCCTGTGAAGGATCTCCCCTTCGCTGGTAGTGTCTTTTCTAGATGAGGAATCCGCTACCTTGTTGTTAGTACCGGGTAGGTAGGTGATGAGGAAGTTGTATTGCGCCAAGAAGTAGGCCCATCGGGCTTGTCGTGAGTTAACACACTCCATGTTTTGTAAGACTCGTAAATTCTTATGATCTGTATGAATGAGAAACTGGTGACGTGCTTTCAGGAGTAGGTGTCGCCATTCTTCACAAGCCTGTTTAATAGCAAGTAACACTTTCTCCAGCACAGAATAGTTGAGTTGACTGGGTGACAGCGTTTTAGAGAGGTATGCTACTGGATGTTCCACACCATCGTAAGTTTGAAGCAGAACCGCTCCTATGGCAGAAGCTGAAGCATCAGTCTCCACTATAAACTGCCGCTCTTGGTCAGGGTGTCAAAGAATGGGAGCGGAACAGAACATCCTTTTTAGTAGAGCAAAACTGCGTTATGCCTCCGACGACCATTTAAAAGAACCCGCACTCTTTTTAAGTAGTCTGGTGATGGGAAGAACAATCTCTGAAAAGTTTTGTATGAATCTCCTGTAGAAGTTCGATAAACCGAGAAATCTTTGGACCTCTTTGATATCGGTAGGTGAAGGCCACTCAAGGGTAGCGGAGAATTTGTCAGGATCCATGGAGATACCATCTTTCGAGAGAATATATCCTAAATATGGTACCGAGGATACTGCAAACACACATTTTTCTGGTCTAACAAGGAGCTGGTATTGTTTAAGACTTTCCAGTATTTGTTGTACATGCCGGGTATGGTCTGCTACATCGGAGGAATATATCAAAATGTTGTCCAAGTAAACGATGACAGTGACTGAAAGTAGGTCTGAAAATACTCGGTCCATAAACCGCTGAAATACAGCTGGTGCATTCACAAGCCCAAACGTCATGACCTTATACTCGTATAACCCGAAAGGGGTGCGGAAGGCCGTCTTCCATTCGTCACCTTCAGCAATGCGAAGTAAGTGGTATGCATTGCGAAGGTCTAGCTTGGTGAAAATGTGGGCACCTTGCACTGCTTCTATGATTTCAGTTAGCAATGGCATGGGGTAACGGTCACGGATGGTTACCTTATTGAGACCCCTATAGTCGATTCAAGGCCGGAGTACCGTAGAATCTCTCTTCTTGATGAAGAATAGGGAGGCACCTGCAGGGGACTTTGAAGGTTGGATGAGACTGCTCTGCATATTCGTCTCCAAGTAGTCTTTGAGAACCTGTCTTTCCACTTGAGTCAAAGAAAACATTCGACTGAAGGGAACTAAGGCGTTGGGCTCCAGATCGATCGTGCAAACTTTCGGCCTATGGGGAGGCAAAGTAGCAGGCCTTTTCTCCATGAAGACTTCTTGGTAGGGTGTACAATACTGAGGGAAATCATGTATGCCCACATGATTGCTTGGGATGGTAGCCAAACTATGGGTATCGCCTTTAGCTGTAACAGGGAAGCAATGAAGTTGGCAGAACGAGGAGCTGAAACTTAGCTGGTTGTTAGTCCAATTTATCTGAGGATTATGCTTCCTAAACCAGGTAATTCTGAGGATAATGGGGAAATGGGCAGCTCATATTATGTCAAACTTAATGGACTCTGAGTGCTGAAAAATGGTGATCGTGAGCTCTTCTGTAGTGTGTGTTATGGGTCACGACGAAAGGGGGGAGCCGTCAACACCCTCCACCTTCTGGTTATGATTGCGGACTAGTCGGTGGAGCCCCACCTTCTCTGCCCACAGAGTGTCCAAAAAGTTACTCACTGCTCCACAGTCCAGGAGAGTTAATGATTCCACAGATCTTGTGGGTAGATTGATGAGGACTGGAATAACCATCAACTTGGAATCTTCTTGAGCGTTGGGAGCCGTAACAGAGAGCGAAACATAGGGACTACGTGAATCACAAGGTGTCCCTCGGATCCTAGTCCCTACTGGTGCCGAGGATACTCGTTTCCCTGGCGCTTGGTTGGGACCTCCGGACAGTCCTTAAGGAAGTGCTGCTTCGAACCACAGTACGCACAGAGTCCCTTTTCCTTTCTTCTTCTTCTTTCTGCCGAAGACAACGGGCCTCTGTTGGCTCCGATTTGCATTGGTTCTTCATAGGAGTGGGAGGAAGAGGGCAAAGACGAGGCAGCCGGCCCGGAATACGGAACCTGAGCCGTTGTACGGTGTCTGCGGCGTTCCAAACGCCGTTCCTGTAATCGGTATTCTATTTTAACACCGATGAGAGTAAATCGGGAAATGTTGGGAGGTCTAGCAGACCTAGCGAGTTCGTCTTTGATTTCTTCCTTTAAGCCTCTTCTGAATATGGCATACTGAGCTCGCTCTGGCCAGCCAGCACCTGCGGCCAACGTCTTGAAACGGGATATATATGTAAGGACGTCGGCAGCCTCTTGTCGTACCTCTAATAAATCTTTGCAGGCTGTAAACGTCAGTTCTGGTCGTTCAAAGGTCTGTTTCAACAGTGTCTGGAATCGCGTGAAGTGAGGCAAGATAGGGTTTGCACTGGTCACTAATGGGGTTGCCCACGACAGTGCATTGCCTGTCATATTCGATATCAAGAAACCAACCTTAGCTTGGTCAGTAGCGAAAGAACAGGGTCTAAAAGTGAAGTACACAATGCAAGCTTCCAAGAATTCCTTCACCTTTTTGGGAGACCCATCAAATTTCCCAGAAGGGAGAAACATCTCCGGCAGCTCAGCCGGGGGAGATTCCCGTGCTGTAGCCATTTGCTTAAGGATGTCATTTTCGGCTTTAACAGTCTGTAGTTCTTGTGATATGCCTTGAATGGCTTTCCACAGATCTTGGATCTGCTCCTCTGCTGACATCTTGTCTGGGCGTTGCAAACTGTCCCGACTAGGACGTTCTAGCCCACCTTCCTCCCCACTCTCCTCACCTGAAAAAATGATTTCCAAGTCTTCCGGGTTGAGGTTCCTTCTAGTGAGGTAATCCTTCTTCTTATGTGGAGGGAGCCTGCCATGAGAGGAAGCCACAGTGATCGCTAGGTATAACAGCAGTCCCCTGGCCTCGTTCCCGCAGGCAAAGGGAAAAGGCCGGAAGGCAGAAAAAAACCTTTTTTCTGGCCGTAATGATGTTCCGCTCAGAGGAGATAATGTGGTTCAGCAATGGAATGAGATCCGGAGATGGCGGTAATGACCGCAAGGCGGGAGAAGGCTTCAGGCAAGGGGGACTTCCAAGGCAGAAGCAGGACTCACAAAGAGGAGGAGTAGAAAAGGTAAGAACGACCGGTGGAAGCACCGGCAAAGCGAGAGTAAAGCCAACAGAGAGCAGCAAAGCAAAGAGGGAAAGGGGCTCGAATTACGCCAGCAGAGCATATTCGAGGAAAGTAGCAGGCGGCTGAGAGACAGCCGAAGGAGGAAAACAGCGTCTTACCCAAAGGAGACCGAAAGGCTAATCTAAGGGGGATTGCAACGCAACGGTCTCCGGAAGTAAACAGAATATATACTTCCGGGCGGCCGCCCAGAGTGCAACAACTAGACCTGCACCGTGAGGGAGGACAGAACGCATTGAAACTAACAACGCACTCTCCCGTGACGAAGTCGCCAATGCGGAAGTAACCCCCATCCGGCACGGCGGATGACAGTAAAGCCATATGAAATGGCAGCACCGGGTGGACCTTGGTCAAGGATATCCGTCAGGTCATCCTGCAGAAAATCCACTGGTGGTGCAGACCACTCCAACTACTCTGTCACCCTCGACATGAGTCACCTGTACGAAGATTCAGCATGCGTACCAGGCTCAGGCCTGCCAAACTCAACCTCCGGGGAGGTATCAAGACCACTGGCGTCGTGCAAAGACTAACTGTTAGGGAGAATTCTCTGTGTAGGCTGAATTTCCTAACCTAGTGAGTCCCCCAGCAGCTTTGCTGGATTTCTGGAGTTTTTCCATCCTGCCAAGAGTGAGACTCTTTTTCTCCCACTCTTGGACATTTATGTGTGTAATTCCTTTGAATGTCAATGTGTTCTATGGGCTATGGGGTCTTTTACTCCATAGGGTCTCATATGTTTTTCTATGTGTTACACCGCACCCTACGTGCCGTAACACTGGGGCGTCCTAGCGGACCTCCCCCATAGACTCCATACCCGGAGACTGACTACTGTCTCCCCGGGCATGTAAAGTCACCATTGGCTTTACTAGACCTAAATTTACTAACAGAACTAGTACCAACCATCTTATTGTGGACGTGCTAGTAGGTGTAATTCGATAACTCCTGGGTCTGTTACTCGAGGGGGCACTGTCCCGTCCCCCCTCGTCGAGTTTTGGCTGGTGGCAGCGGAAACTACTTGTTATGTTCGACCCCGGACATAACCCTATGGGATTCGTCCCATTGTTGGAGATTGATACTTTTCCTCGTTAATCTCTAACGTACCACCGGTCTACTTATCTTAAATAAGTTTACCGGGTGGTATTTTCTGCCAGAACTCGGTTTTTAAAATGGCGTCTGTGTTCGTCTCTGTGACTCCTAAACCAAAGGTTGAGCCCTTTGTTCCACTTTTGGCGGGCCTCTGTACAGAAACCCTCCAAAGTGGTGCCATTCTGTCTGGGTTACCACAGGGGTGTGGGAGGGGGTTTAGGCACCCTGGACCGAGTTGCCTTGCCAACTCCGGTCGCACTCTGGAGTGATTGGCCCAAGTGGTGAGCCTCCCCGCTCACCACTTAGCATGTGTTGATTGACAGCTAGGCTGAATGAATGGGGGTTTTCTGCATAAAAGCAGGGCTTTTGGGACTGGATCTTCAGAAGTCGCCACAGGACCTAAGAATCCGAAGAGGGTAACGCTGAGCCGACCTGCAACGACGACACCTCCGGTGGAGCCCTGCTGAACCGACTCACCACTTCCCGACGACAGAGGACATCACCCTGCCGGAGAGTCTCTTCCCCTGACTGGTGGGAACAACCAGTCCCCTTTGCTTTTTCTTCGCCTCAGGACGCAGTGGTCGAATTGCCCGTGCAGAACACCCCGGCAACCGGATAGCCACTACCCCTGTACCGCGACCTAAAGGTGGTGCCTTGTGATGGAGCACTCCGCGGCTGGTCTCTTCCCTGGTGGTGCACCGGACTTCACTTTTCTTCGACGACGAGATCATCTCTACTCTTGGCAAAGACCCGACGTGCATCCACCACCAGGAACAACTGCCCCCGCCGGAGCGGTCTCTCCACAACAAGGTACCGTGTCCGCCTGGGTTCCCTTTCGATTGGTTCGAGTGAGGTGTCTTAATCCTCGCCTTTCCGTTGGGTCGCCTCCAAGCTTTTTCTAGCGTGTTGTTCTGAACTGGTTCAATCTGCCGATAACAATTTGCTACAAAGACTCGAACGCATTTCCAGTAGAGACTTTTTGGGACATATCGCCTTGCCTCTCTCCGAGTGGGCCTGGCCTCTGAACTTTATGATCTATTGTGGTTCTTGCCTTCTTGCCTTGCATTTTATCCGTGAAGTATTGAACTGTGTTGATTTCGTAACGTGCCTATTTTTCTCTCCCGTCCTAACTAATATTAGAGTGCCATCTAGGTTGAGGTATACACCTCTGTCTGAAAATAAGTGATACCGGTAGAACCTAGACTTGTCGAAATATTGTTAGGGGGATTGATCGTTTTCTTCTGCGTAGAGTAATTGTAATTGAAGTGTTTGCCGTGATAGTGCCATAGTGTTTTCTATAGATGTTCCGTTATAAATAAATACCTTAATAACTTTACACTGAAGCCTTGTTGCGTGTTTGCTTGTCTTACTGTGAAGAATTGTCCTATATTGTATACTCCACATACTGCTCAACTCTTCTTGAGGGAAGTCTGACTGCTCAGCCACAGCTACCAAGTGAATCTGTGTGGTACAGACTGCTACCAAGTGGGTTCACCGCCAAACACCTGTAGTCCTAAATCTTTTGCAGTGGTCCCAGAGGGAACTGCACAGGTTTCCGCCTAACATTAACCCAGGTCTTCCAACTGGCTATGACCAGATAACAGGTCATCAGGAACCTCATCAGGAACCAAACCTTCCTCAGACCCTTCCTCCACCTCAGAAATATAATCCAGAGGCTGGAACAAATCCCTAGAAGAGGGCACAGAAAAAGGGTCAAATACAGGCCTTACCGACTTCTTCAGGGCCTTCCTCAGAGTTTCGACCGACAAACGGGGTACCTCCGGTAAAGCCTCCACAAAAGGCATCGAGGGCGTTGACGGATTTGGCGTTGACGTCGAGCGTGGCTCCGATGGCTTCGACACAGGCCTCGAGGGCGGAGCCCCGAGCGCGTCCTTCGACAGCCTCGGCGCCGATGGCGTTGATGACTTCCTCGGAGTCGGAGCCTCGAGAGAGTCCCTCGATGGACATGGCGCTGATCGCATTGACGTCTTCTTAGAAGACCTCATAGGATCCACCGGTCTCGAGGGCGTCGAGGACCGGGACCTGGAGCGGGCATGGCTAGAGTGATCCACCTTGTCCGATCGGGACCTCGAAGGCTCCTGATGATCATCGCGCCGACCGCCCGAGCCCAAAGGCGTGGAAGCGGTGGCCCTAGCACGTTCCTTGCCGGCTTCTTTCAAAGGCATGGACGGAACGGAGCCCTGCGATTGGAAAATCGCCATCATCTCCGTACGAAATGCATCCCATTCCGCAGGAGAAGAATGCTTGTTGGGACAAGCAACCCGCTGACGGGCGGAGTCCTCGGACGAGGACGGCGACCGGTGACGGCACTTCCGCGAGTGCCTCGAAGAGGCAGAGGAATGGCGGGACCCACTCCGGGACCGAGACCCCCTGGACTTACGCCGACGACATGGAGAGTCGCCTCTCGAATCGTCGGTCGAAAGCCCCGCGGATTTCAACTTTCGGGGCTTGGACACCATACCGACAGAAAGCTTCTTCTTCCACTCCCGCAAGGCCTTCGATGTTAACAACTGGCAATCGTCACAATCATCCGTGGCGTGGTCCTCACCGAGGCCCCAGAGACAGACGTTGTGCGGGTCTGTCAGCGACATCTTGGAACCGACACTTCTGGAAGCCCGGCCGCAGGGTAGAAGAAGACGAAGACATGATATCTTCACAAGCAAACAAGTTCAAAGAACCGATAGAAGCACTCACAAGAACCGAGGTGCGCCGAGATCTCCGAAGCGAGCACGTTCGCGGAAAAAACAGAACTGAGGCTACGGGCGTCATGCGTCCTACTTATAACATCCGGTGACGTCGGCTCGACGGAGGCCCTCGACAACAGCGTATCGAAGTCATCGACGCAGGAAATTTTCCGAAGCAGCACAGCTGTGATGATTACCTGTCATAGATGTGGAATACGTCGGAGGAACCAATCCCTTCAAATGGTATACTTATTTCTCTGGATAAAGTTAATTAATTTGTTTGGAATAGTAAAGTTTATCAAGTGTTATATTTCTTTTTTTAGGTGTGGTGTGATATGGCAGTTATGACACAACTCCATGCTTAAGCTCCCAAGCCTGAGAAACACTCCTCTAGTTCATTCCACCCCTTTCAATCTCCATCAGCACATACCCTGGTGTTAGGGAGAATTCTCTGTAAAGGCTAATTTCCCAAACCTAGTGAGTCCCCCAGCAGCTTAGCAGGAGAAAAAAATAAACCCAAAAAATCCAGCAAAGAGTGAGACTCTTTTCCTCCCGCTCTTAGACATAATTTGAGGTGTTCCTTTGACTTTGTATGTGTTCTATGGGGTCCTTTTTCTCCATAGGGTTTCATAAGTTTTTGATATGTGGGTTACACAGCACCCTCCGTGCCGTAACCCAGGGGTGTTGTAGCGACCCCCAAACAGACTCCATACCCTGGGACTGACTATTGTCTCCCAGGGCATGTAAAGTCACCATTGGCTTTACTAGTCTCAAATTGTGAACAGAACCAGTACAAACCATCATATTGTGGATGTACTGGTTGGGGCAATTCGATTGCCCCGGGGTCTGTTGTTCAAGGGGGCACTGTCCAGTTCACCCCGACCGAGTTTTGGCTGGTGGCAGTGGATGCTACTTTTTATATTCGACCGCGAATATATTCCTATGGGATTTTCCCACTGTTCGAGGCTACCACTTTTTAATATAGCCTCGAACATACTGCCGGTTTATTAAATTAATATAAAGTCACTGGTTGGTATTTTTTGCCGAAACTTGGTTCCAAAATGGCGTTTGTGTTCGCTTCTGTGACTCCAACCCATTCGAGCCCTTTGTTCCACTTTTTGGCGGGCTTCTCCACAGAAGCCTCCAAAAGTGGTGCCACTCTGTCTGGGTACCACAGGGAGTATGGGAGGGGGTTTAGGCACCCTGGACTGAGTTGCCTCGGCAACTCAAGTCGCACTCTTGTGTAATTGGCCCAAGTGGTGAGCCGCCCCGGCTCACTACTTAGCATGTTTGAGTGACAGCTAGGCTGAATGAATAGGGGTTTTCTGCATAAAAGCAGGGCTTTGGGGACTGGAACTTCAGAAGTCGCCACAGGACCTAAAGAATCCAGGGAGGGAGAAGCCGAGCCGACCTGCAACGACGACACAACCGGTGGAGCCCTGCTGAACCGTCTCACCACTTTTCCCGACGACAGAGGAGATCTCCAGCCTGGAGAGTCTCCTTCCTTTGACTGGTGGGATAACCAGTTTGCCCGTCTTTTCGCCTTCCTGGACCATCTCATGGCTGCCTTGCCCGTGCCAAGCACCCCGGCAACCGGCATACCACGGTTTACCACTACCGCGAAGAAAAGGGTGGTACCTTGTAACCGGGAAACTCTGTGGCTGGTTTCTTCCCTGGCAGCGCAACGACCTCCAGCTTTCCTCCATGTCGAGACCTCCTCTTCCTCTGAACGAAACACCGACTTGCATCCGCTGCCAGGAACAACTGCCCCCGCTGGAGCGTTCTTCCCATTTTCAGGTACTGTGTCCCGCCTGGCTTCCCTTGCGACAGATCGTTCGCGGTGAAACTAAATCCTCGACTTTCTAACCTGGGTTAGCCTGGAACCTGTTAACTAACTTTTCCTGACTTGATCTCAATCTTTTGTGAACTATCTACCAAGACTCTTTGGGTATAACCCCACTGTGTGAACCTGGACACATTTCGCTTGCTCTCTCTAAGAGTGGGCCTGGCATTTGAACTTCCTTGTTCTCGAGTAGACTTTGCCTAACCTGCCTCACTGTGGTTCTTTGAAAAGTATTGAAATTTGTGTGTTTTCATAACTCTGCCTTTTCCCTCCCTTTTTAATAACTTATTAGAGTGCCATCTTATGTTAAGCGCTCACCGCTGTCTGAAAATAAGTGGTGTTTCTCATTAAGACTTGTCTAATAAGTAATCAGGGTTGTATATATATATAATAGTGACTGTGTGTTGAAATTACTTACCTCTTTTTGTGCTAGTGTAATTTACAAGTGTGTCTTTAAATAAATAATAATATACTTTTACACTAAAGCTCTGGTCAGGGTTTGCTTGTGCTACTGTATCTCTGTACCTATTGTGTATACTCTATATACTGCTTAACTCATCTTGAGAGAAGTCTGACTGCTCAGCCACAGCTACCAGGTAAATCTGGGTGGTACAGACTGCTACCAATTGGGTTTACTGCCAACCACCTGTAGTCCTAAATCTTTTGCAGTGGCCCCTAAGGGAACTGCACAGGTTTCTGCCTAACACCTGGTTCATATGAAATACACAAAATAGGGACCCAATTGACAAACTTACTTTGTTCCCAAAATGCAAAATTCACTACTTTTGTACTGATATGTGCACACACATTGCCCTATGCATTTTGTGCTATGCACATTTTACAGATATTGAAGTACATTTTTGTTTAGAAGCAAACGTATACCTTTTGTCCTCTGGGACATATGGGTGCAAAGAATTTTTTTTTAACATTTCATTCTTCCTTGCAAATCAGGGCTTGGAGAGTAAACCATACGGTACCCGAAAACCACACATTTCAGTTTCCACGAAAGCCACAGAGTTGAATGTAATTGACAAATACAGACCTGTGTGTAAAGAGCAATCCACGTACGGGGGGAATAAGGAAATACATAGGCTTAGGGAATACAAAGATACACAGACTGTCACTCTGGAGCAGGGATCTTCACCCGTTAACTCGACAAATGTTTTGACTAAAGCTTCCATCTGCCCTAGCCAACAGTCAACGATGAAGGATCATGGGAGTCGCCGTTCTAGAAGTCTTTTTTGAACGTGAGCCATGCGCTCACCTCCTAGGGCAATGTGACATAAGGATGCGTTATGACAACTGTGGTCACTGCTCAGTGGCACTAACTGTCAAAATGACACAAGTATTAATTCCACTGCATGGTCTTTTAATTCCACAAAGGCGGCCTGGCATACCAGTTGAAGAGGAGAGCGAGGCTCTGGGGATCCTCCCTATTGTGGGGCAAGCGACGGTCATGCGGCCAGCCTCCCTTGTGCTGGTATGCCCAGCACCATGCTGGTGTGCCAGGGTTACCCGGATGTATAGGTCATTGCAGGGCAGGGCCCTGTGGGGCACAATCAGGGTGCTGGAGCACCGTGGATGCCTGGAACATCCTGGATGGTGGTTGCCTGGGCTGGTCCCAAGGCACCAGGCTGGTCTGGGCGGGGTCCAGACCAGCATGGACCTGCAGGGCCGTGGTCACACAACGTGGGGCTTGCAGGCCAGGGCTACAGGACCGTGGTCACACGGTGTAGGCCTGCAGGCCGACAATGTGAGACGGAGACAACAGGAGTTCCATAGTTGGAGTCTGGAGCCGTTCTGATGCACGTGCCTGCAGGGGACACATCCCCTTAAAAGGGTAATACACATGGGAGGGTCACATATCACACTCCTCCTTTTTCATAATTAACAAAACCAATGTTGCTGAGACATACGACATACATGATTACCGCCCCTCCCCCCACCCCATGTTACAGAACAACATGAATGGTGGCAATTCGACCACGTTTTACAAAACTCTTTATTAACCTGGGGTACAGAACTGAAACCACTGAATGACGCCAGTGTAAGCTACTGGGAACATATAGAGCACACCTACCTAAACTGTGGGATTACAGCTTCACACCACTGTTCTTTATTGAGATCACTTTAAGCATGTAGCTAATATGCAGGTTCACAGCTGAGCATGGAGAGCGGTCGCCGGTGGCCCGAGGGGAACAGCAGGCCTGGGAAGCCCTGCCTGGGCCTCCGTGAGTGATTTTGAAAAAAAATATTGTATAATTGCTTTCGCGCTCTGAGCGCGGTGTTTGGCCTGCTCCTGCTCCCCCCTCCCACTTCCTGGTCCTCCTCTCCCTCCCCGCCTCCCTGCCCGCCCACACCCCCCTTCCTCTCCCTCTGCCTATAACCTCCCCCCTCCTGGGCAGCCCTCTGCCCGGCAGCCCCCGCGGCTAAGGGCCCCAGGCCAAGGGCGACTCCTACAGTGCAGCTCCCTGTGTGTCTGCAGGTGTCCGCAGGGGACGCCAGGCGCCAGTTCCACCTGTTCTCCGTTCCCCGGCCCACCCCTCCTACTCCTGGTTACATCCGCATGGGGCCTTGCCTCACTGTATTCACAGTTGAGGTAAACTAGGGTGTTTTTTCTCCCCTCGCAGGATTCTCAAACTTAGGTGGCCCGGTACCTAATACGCTTTACTGTTTGTTTGCTTTAATTGTGGTAACTTGTGCTTGCCGCTCACTTCCTGTCTGCGTGCTCTCGTTTCGTCTGTCTCCCCCCCCCTCCCTCCTACTCCATGGTGCTCTCTGTCTCGCCTATCTTCTCTAACTGCTTCTCCATTGACTATCCTGCTCTCCTCACTAAATCTGGTAGGAAAAAGTTTAAAAAGGACATCCTGGTCTCCAACCCAGGCCTCCCTATCGCTGACACCTACACTAGTGCCTGCTCTAAGGAAACTCTCACTGACATCCTCTTTTTCGTGCCTTCGCCTGACCTATGGACCCTTCATATGGTCTCTGTGCTCTCTCCTTTCTCCTCCTCTTCCATTAATGGTGGCACCCGTTGGGATGTCCTCTTGGCCCCCTTCCGCTCCTCTAAGGCCATCATTAATGTCTACGCTAATGGGACCATCTTGGTCCAAGGCCCTCAGGCCAACCTTCACCTCTTTGATAGACGCTTCCCACGCCTCATCAACTTCCTTTCCTCTCCTGCTGTCCCCCCTCCTCTGTCCTCGGCTACCTTGCCTCTACCCTCCCTCCCTGCCCCCTCTCGTGGTCCTTCTTCACCTCCTTCTTCAACACCTCCGCAGGGCGTACCTCTGATCTGTACCCCCCCCCCGGAAGTTCTTCAAGGATGGCAACCTTCTCCACATTGCCACTCTAAATTCTCGCTCTGCCATCAAGCACTCCTCTGATATCTGTCACCTTCTTGAGGAACTAGACCTCGACGTCCTCTGTCTCACTGAGACATGGTTCACAGCCAGCTCTGCCACCAGCTTTGACACACTCCTACCTGACGGTTACAAGATCCTCTCCATGCCCAGGCCTAACCATGCAGGGGGTGGTGTTGCCCTTATCTTCCCTGAGTGGATTCCTGCCACTGTCACTCCTACGCAGACCTACTCCTCTTTTGAATGTCTTGTCTGCCGACTCTCTCTCTCTCTCCTAGCCATTCCCTCACCGTGGCTACTATCTATCGGCCACCTGGTCAAATTTCCTCCTTCCTCTCTGAGTGGGCTGACCTCTCCTCCTCACTCCTGTCCTCAACCACTCAACTCCTCTTTCTTGGCGACTTCAACATCCACCTTGATGCCTCCAGTCCCCCCACTTGTCTCTTTCGTGACCTCTGCGACTCTCTCTCACTCTCTATTCTCCCGTCTGGGCCTACTCACTCTGCTGGGCACACTCTTGATGCTCTGATCTCTTCTGACCTTCCCCTCTCCGTCCCTCTCTCCACTCCTCTCTCCTGGAGTGATCACTTTCTCCTATCCTCCCACCTCACCCTCCCTACCCCACAGGCAAAGCCACCCTCTTCACTGCCACCCACCTTCTCGGTCATCCGACCCATGAAGCGTGTGTCAGTTGAGGCTTTCGCTGCTACCTTCTCGCCCCCCCCTGCCCCTTCGGCTGACTCCCACCCTGACACAGCCCTCTCTATGCTCCACTCTGCTATATCTGCTACTCTTGATATCCCTGCCCCCGTCATGAGAATCCGCCTGAAGCCCAAGGCCAAATGTAATTCCTGGTATGACTCGGATCTCGTCACCCTAAAACGCAAGTGCAGGGTTGCAGAGAGGAAATGGCGTGCTTCATGTTCATCCTCTGACAAACTGGCCTGCCGCCTGCTCCAAAGGCAGTACCGGCTCTCCGTTCTCACCAAGAAGAGAGCCCTTATCCAAGCCTGCATCTCTGCGGCATCTAACAACTCCGCCGAACTCTTTAAAATCTGCAAGGAGCTGGCCAACCCTGTTGCAGTCTCTACCTCTCCTGTCCCCTCCCAGGCCCTCTGCACTGCACTGGCCTCTCACTTCATCTCTAAAACTCAGGACATCCTGTCCTCGCTCTCCTCCTTTCACCCCCCTCCCTCCCTTCCCGGCTCTTCCTCTGGCCCTTCTGCAGTCACCCCTCCTCCCTCTTTCTCTACCTTTCCACTTTTCTCTGCTGACGAGGTTTCCAGACAAGTCCGATCTATGAAAGTCTCGTCTAAACAGGTTCACCCCTGTTCCTCCAAAACTATCAAGGACCACATCGACTCCCTGGCTCCTGCCCTGGCTGACTTTTGCAACCACTCCTTCGCCTCTGGAGTTTTCTCTTCCCCCCTCAAGCACTCCCTTGTGCACCCTCTTCTCAAGAAACCCTCTTCCGACCTCTCCTGCCCGGCTAACTATCGCCCTATCTCCATCACTCCCTTCCTGGGCAAGCTCCTGGAGAAACTGGCCATCTCCCAGCTTAACCTCCATGCTGAATCTGTTGGTAGTCTTCATGACCATCAATCTGGCTTCAGAGCTGCCAGAAGCACGGAAACTGCTCTCCTGAACATCCGTGAAGACCTGCTCTTGAACCTTGATTCCAACACTCCGTGTGTTCTCATTCTGCTCAATCTCTCCTCTGCCTTTGACACTGTCAACCATGCCATCCTGCTCAACCGTCTCCGTACAAACCTGGGTATCACTGGTCAGGCTCTGGCGTGGCTGACCTCTTTCCTTTCAAATCGACCCTCCCAGGTCCAACTGGGGTCCTTCCTCTCCGACATCTTTTTCTCCACCTGTGGTGTCCCCCAGGGATCTAATCTCTCTCCCTGGCTGTTCAACCTGTATCTGGCACCCCTTGCCCACCGCATCGCCGCTCTCTGCCCTAATTTCCAGTGCTATACGGACGATACCCAGCTCATTTTCAGGCTACCCTCAGCCTCCCCCTCTCCTTCCCTCATCTCTGACTGTCTGTCTGCTATCCAGGAATGGTGTGCCGCCAATGACCTCTGCCTTAATGCCAGTAAGACTGAGATTCTACTCATCGGTACACCCACTCCCTCCTTCCCTGCAGCTCTCTGGCCTGCCTCCCTTGGCCCCCTCCCTGCTCCTACCTGCAAGGCAAAAAACCTTGGGGTCATCTTCGACTCCACACCCTCCTTCTCTCCTCATATTTCTGACGTCGCTAAGAAGTCACACTACCAGCTGCACCTCCTCAGAGGTATTCTTCCCTTCCTTTCCTTCCCCCAGAAGCTCACTGTCTCCCGAGCCCTGGTTCTCTCGAAGCTGGATTACTGTAACAGCCTCTATCTTAATCTGCCTGCCTCCACTCTCCGCCCTCTGCAACTCATCCAGAACAGAACTGCGAGACTTGTCCTTGGCCTCAAGCCCAGGGACCGTATCTCTCCAGGACTGAAATCTCTACACTGGCTCCCAGTGGCTGCGAGGATAAAGTTCAAAACCCTCTGCATTGTCCACAAGGCCTTCTGGGGCCTGGGTCCTAAATACCTTCAACTCTCTCTTCCCAAATATCTTCCTTCCCGAGCCCTTCGCTCATCCGCCTCCAACTCCCTCAGGGTCAGCCGCTTCTCGAAGCAACGAGCTGGGGGTAGATCTCTCTCCGCGGCAGGGGCCTCCCTCTGGAACAGCCTTCCTGCCTCCCTGAAACTTGAGGAGAACCATCTCCGGTTCCGGAACCACCTCAAAACCTTCCTCTTTGCTTCTGCTTTCTCTCTCCCTCTCCCCTGCTGAACAGCTAATAGTCCTCACTGAAACTGCATTGATTCTGCAACTGGACCACTCTTAACGGCCTCAGTCCTGGGCCCAGCCACTCTCCACTTGCACTGATGCCTTGGAACCCCTCTGCACTGCGGGACTGTCTCTGTATCCCTACAGCCCCCCCCCCTTTCCCAGCACTTGTTCTGCACCTACCTTGCACTTGCCACCAGCTCGCCCTATTTATTTATTACTTTACGCCACTTACCTTGTACTGCACTTCCCCCCCTCCCCTTGCACTTTTTCCCCCACCCCCACCCCTGCACTTGCGCGATCTGAATGACACCCGGCCTAGTAGGATCGTTGTCTGTCTCCCCTTGTTCCTCCCCTCCCTGCCTCGTCGCGCCTTGAAACACCTGTGTATAGGCGCGTTACAAATGCCATATCATATCATATCATATCACAGAATCAAAACACATGTTTACTGAGTCCTCTTTTAGCAATTGCACACTTCACTTTCCATCAGTGTCTGTGCCAGAGTCACATCCCTGGGTCCATTGATGGTACAGTTCAAGGCTGGCAAAGCTGCACCTGGCGAGTACCAGGGGCCACATCGGCTTAGTCCCTTGGCGTCCAGGCTGCGCCACGGTCAGGTTCACAGTCAGTCCCTTTGATGTCGATGCAGGGCAGCGAGACACAGGTAGCAGGGCGTCTAGGTCATGCCACGTGATGTTGACCGGGCATGGGGTGACAAGATAACACTCACCACCCTTTTTGGTCATGCTCCGCCAGTCAGGAGTGTCACTTTTCTCCAGGGGCACAGGAGGGTGCACAAGCACTCGTGATGACCTACAACCCTTACCTTGCCCGTTGCGCCACTTCTTGGTGGCGGGTGTTAGGGCTGCATGTGTTGGTTGACCCAAGTTGTTGGCCCAGCTCAGGGGGCCGGCGGGTATTGTCCCCAAGCCCACATTGTCCTGGTCCTTGAATGGTATGGCAGGGGACATTAGTGGCACAGTGTCGAGGCCACTTGTATGGCAGGCAGGGTGACTTTCGTGGCAGGGTGTAGGGCCACTTGCTGCCTAGTGCTCTCCAAGGCAACAGGAGGCAGTCCTCGGACTCTCCCTCCTCCAGGCAGGAGATGTTCACTCCTCTCCCCCAGGCAGGCGTCTATGCACTTGATGCATTTAGTGCACGCATGTTTTGCCATAAGGGCACAACTTGCTTCACCTTTGTTTTCCTGGTGGCACTGTGCAGGGAGGTGATCACAGGTGCAGTGCGCAGTAATTCACATCACTGCTTGCGGGCCCGTGTTCTACTGGGCATCCTTTGCCATTTGACTTGGAACACGCTTGCGGGCCTGGGTTCTATTGGGCATCCTTTGCCATCTGACTTGGAACACTGCATTTTTTTCCATTCCCCTGACTTGGGGCTCTTCTGTAACTCATCGCCGGGCCCAAGATCTGTAGAGGGCCATCTTCATCCTGTTACATGTGATGACAATCACCACCTCCTGGCCCGGGTACATACTAAGAGTGCCGGAATGGAGCCCTTTACTTTCTTTTATTTTGCTCCTACCGGAGCACATTAGCACTCTCCGCCACTTGGCCCGGGACATTTGCTGGAGCTTTCACTTTCTTCTTTGCTCCGACACAAAGCACTGCAATAGAAACACCGCCAGAGGCCCGGGAATCCCACAGGGAGCCTCACCTCCTCAAAAGCTCTGACACCGGAGCACTTCACCATCTTTACCGCCAGGCGGCCAAGACATGTGGGTGGCTGTCCCCCACCTGCTCCCTTCTGGGGGCCTGCGGGGGCGGGGCGGTCAGGCACGCACCGTTCCTTCTTACGGGCGGGCATCTGCTACATTCACCTTAGCTGCGGCATGGAGCATGGTTTCACCTCCGGCGGCCCGGGGGATCGCACATGGGCAGCTACCAGCATAGCGGTAGCGGTAAGCGCGGGCAGCCTCTTTCCTTTTAACCATTTTATTTCCCTTCCGCTCACCACCTGATGGCCCAGGATCATGCGGCATGCCTGCTCAACAGCATATTTGATCCAATGCGGCAGCCGCTTGCCAAGTTCTTCTTTGGTCTGTGAGGAGTGCCTTATTCTTCACCGCCCGCCTTGCCCAGGACCATGCAAGGGCTTTGGCAAGGCGGCAACGTGCATGTTTGCACTGCGGCCTGCGGGGTTGGGGCTGGGCCATGTACTCTCCGGAGCAGTTACTTCATCTTGGCCTCGCTCAGGGAACGACCGGGCAGCTTCCTTCTCCTTTGGGAGATGTATTTAATTCCCTTTGGAGCTCCGATCACAGAGCTAGCACTTTGTCCCTCGGCGGGCTTCTGCCTGTGGGGTGGGGGGAGTTGGTCACTCGCCTCCATTCCTTTCTTCTTGCAGCGGACGCCGCAGGGGATTGCAGGTTGGCTCCCTCCCTGGCCCCACGAGCACCCTTCTTCGCAGAGGGCCGCTGCCAGGGCCTCCTCCTCCATACTGCGGCATAGGCTGCCCCTTCTGTTTCCTGGGGGTGGGTGGGGGGGTGCACACAGCTCTCGCCCCCAGGCGGAAGGTGTCTCCACGGCCGGGGCAAAGCGTGCAAGGGCATCCATGCACTTCAACACAGTGATGGACTGCCGCTCCTCCTCCTTTCTCCCTATTTTTTTTCCACAGAGAGGAACAAAATTTAATTGAGGGACAGGGATGGAGCGGAGGGGGGTGGGGGGGCATTGCGGGGCTTCTTCTCCCTCGTCGCCATTATTGTGGGGCCGGCGACGGTCACACGGCCGGCCTCACTGGTGCTGGGGCCCTGCACCATGCTGGGGTCACCCGGACTTGTAGGCCATTGCAAGCAAGACTCTGTGAGGCTGTGTGGCACAGCCTGGGTGCCGGAGCACTGTGGATGCCTGGAACATCCAGGATGGTGGGTGCTTGGGCTGGTCCCAGGGCACCAGGCTAGTCTGGGGGGCCCAGACCAGCAGGGACCTGCAGGGCCGTGGTCACACAACGTGGGGCCTGCAGGCCAGGGCCGCAGCACCGTGATCACACAGTGTAGGCCTGCAGGCCCACAATGAGAGACGGAGACAACAGGAGTTCCATAATTGGAGTCTGCAGCCGTTCTGCTGCACATGCCTGCAGGGGCTCCTTTTATTAGCTTGGGCCATGACAGTCATGGCCCATCGTAGAAGAGCAATATACATGGGAGGAACACATCCCCTTAAAAGGGTAATACACAAGCGAGGGTCACACATTACACTCCCCTTACAGCCTCCAGTTTGTCGTGCAGCAGTTAGCTTCCCCTAGCTCCTGGAACCTGACTCACATAAGTAACAGTGTCCAACAGGTCAGACACTGATAAAAGGCCATGATCTTATGTTTATTTTACAATTCTCATCAAAAATATGTTCACTCAATAATGCAGCCAAGCCCCATATAACATATGTTTATGTAATAATGAAAGGCTCTTTGACTCAACAAACGCATATAACCACTGCTTTATTATTAAAGACACGATTAGCTTTACATAGTGAAATTAAATGAAAGTTTGAGATTAAAACATCTATTCTACCACACCGAGTACCAGGATCGCTTTCAATTTTGCAGTTTAACTAATGTGCATGCAAGCCCACAGTACCAAACATTCCTGCAAGACACAGGTTTCTAGGGCATTTGCGTTTGTCCCTCTCAATACGTTAGTCTCTGGATCAGCAACATATGGTCTGAAGATCGTACAAGGAAATCCCAACCCTGCCATTGTTTGCACACAGTGATTACACAGTGGATTTCATAGGGAGGAAGCTTTAAGTTACTTACCTGTTACTATTGTTCTCCAACATGGGTCTTGCATGGATTCACATGCTCATGAATATTCCCCGTCGTCAGGCTGGGTATCCTCGGTAAAAGAAAATCAGTTTCAGTTTCACTTTAAAACTGTATTTCACCTTTAAACCAATTACTGTCCTCTGGGTCATACTGGCCCCAACCAATGACTGTCCTCTCACTAAGCCCCTCCTCTGGCAGCCATCTTCAGATTTGTTAAGCACGTAAAATGGCAGAAGAGCTGCAGAGGAGTCAGAGGGAGGATTCGCATGTGAATCCATGACAGACCCATGCTGGAGAACAATAGTTACAGCTAAGTAACTTGAACCTTCTCCAGCATGCGGTCTGGCATGGATTCACATGCTCATGAATAACAAATACATAGCAGTACAACATTACATAACCACGAGAAGTGGCAAGGCTCAACAGAAGCAAATGACTCTTACCTCTGGAACAGACTCACCTCAAGCGAACAGGTTGCGTCGCACTACTTGGCCGACTCTGGACTCCTCCCTGTAGACACAGTAGAACTTTGTGAATGTGTGCGTGGACCTCCACGTAGCCGTCCTGCAGATGTCTAGTAAGGGTACAGCAGACAGGAACGCCGTTGTGGCAGCGATCGCTCTGGTGGAGTGGGCTCTCGGACGGCCAGGCAGCCGTCGGTTCGCCAACCGATGACAGTGCGTGATGCAGCCGGAGAGCCACCCTGAAATGGAAGCCTTGGACGAGCCTTCCCATGGTTCACAGGACCAAAGTTCACCAACAGTTGTGAAGTCTTCCGAAAACTCTTTGTGCATGCCACATCCAGTGAGTGCAATACCCTTTCAGCCGGTGACGAAGGCTTCGGGAAAACAACAGGTAACACCAAAAGCTTGTTGAGGTGGAATTCTGATGGAACCTTCAGCAGGAAAGAGGGGTGCATCTGCAGCACCATCCTAGATTCATGGAAAGTCAGTTATGGTTGTTTGCAGGATAAGGCCTGGATCTAACCTACCCTCCGGGCCGAGGTGATGGCCACAAGGAAAGCAGTTTTCCACAAGAGCAATTTGAGAGGGGCCTGATGCATGGGCTCGAATGGGGGACCCCATGAGCCTCGTCAGAACCACGTTGAGCTCCCACGCCGGGGTAGCAGCCGTCACCAGCGGGCAAGATCAAAAAAGTCCTTTGAGGAACGCTTTGATGAGTCAATGAGAGCAAAGTGAAGATCTTCCTGGAGACCTGGTGTAGCAGGAGATAGCCGCCAGATGTACCTGGATAGAGGCGTGCGCCAGTCTGGCCCTGCCCAAGGATAGAAAGTATGAAAGAACCTGCGGGCCGTGACCCGCAGAGGGGTAGTCTTCTGAGACCGGCACCACATGGCGAAACGCTTCCACTTGTGACCATAACACTTCAAGGTCGACAGCACCCTGGCTTTGGCGAGGACCTCCCTGCAGTCTGCAGGTAACTCATATCCTCCAAACTCTAGGGCTGCAGGAGCCAAGCCCTCAGGTTCAGCGATCCTGGGTCGGGATGAAGCACTGAGCCTCCTTCTCTGATGAGAAGATCCAGAACCACTGGCAGCTTGACCGGCGGCAGGCTCAGAATGTCTCGATACCAAATCTGCCTCGGCTACACCGGAGCAGTGAATATCATCTTGCATGGGCACTGAGTGTGTTGATGACTCGTAGCAGGAGAAGGAACGGGGGAACACGTACAGGAACAGCCCTTCCCACGGGAAGAACGCGTCCTCCAGGCTCCTCGGTTGGTGGAACCTGCTGGCAAACTTCTGGCAATTGCAGTCGGACGCTGTCGCAAACAGATCTATCTGGGGTCTGCCCCACTTGACCAACAGGTAGTCCTTCATATCCCGATGAAGCTCCCACTTGTGACAGGAGCGCAGTTCCCTGCGGAGGGAGTCTGCAATGGTGTTCTTGACTCCTGCCAGGTGCAGAGGGATGAGGAATATCCCCTGTCCGATGGCCCAGCACCATAACTCCTGAGCTTCCTTGGAGAGTGCCGGGGATCACGTGCCCCCCTACTTCCTGATGTAAAACATGGTGGTGGTGGTGTCCGTAAAGATCCTCACCACCTTGCCTTTCTGAGATGGAAGGAACGACTGGAGGGCCCAGAACACTGCCTGAGCTCAAAGATGTGGATATGAAGAGCCTTCTCGCCCCGGCAACCGCAGGCCCCTGGCATGCAGACATCTGGTGTGCGCTCCCCATCATTCTAGGGAGGTGTCTGCAGTTACCGTCTCCTAGTATGGCCAGCTTTGAAATCACTTTCCTTGGGCAATGTTGGAGTGAACGCCCCACCATATTATCGCCCGATGGAACTCGTTGAGATATATGTTGTCCGTGCAGCTTCCGGACACCTGTATCCAGCGGGCGTCCAGGAATTCCTGAAGGGGTCGCATCTGCAACCTGCAGAGCAGGACGAGGTAGATGCAGGCCGACATCTACCCAGTAACTACTTGATGGCCCGCACCGTGGCCGTCTTTGTCGACGACAGCCATTACACCTTCCCCAGAATGGCTCCTATTCTCTCCTCAGAGGACGAAGCTAGGTATGATACTGTATTGAGCCTGGCACACGGGAACAGCACGGTCTGTGATGGCATCAAGCAGGACTTTGTACAGTTGACGGAGAATCCCAGATCCTTAAGTAGCCGGACGGTCGCCTCCATGTGTCCTTCGGCCAGATCCCATGAGCGGCTGCAAATCAGCCAGTCGTCCAGGTACGGGTATATGTGTATGCCCTGTAGATCTAGGTGGGCCTCCACTGGTGCCAAACATTTTGTGAACAATCTGGGAGCCGACTTCAAGCCGAAAGGTAGGGCCTTAAACTGGTAGTGCTGTCCCTACACTGCAAAAGTGAATTGGGAGGTGGAAGTGGGTGTCCTCCAGGTCCAACGACATCAAGAAGTCTCCTCTTTCCAGTTTGCCGAGCACGTGCTGCAACGGGACCATCTTGAATTTTTGGGACTTTAGGTATTTGTTCAGATGTTGTAGGTCTAGGAGGGGCCTCCAGCCCCCTATCTTCTTTCTGACCAGAAAGTATCCGGAATAGACTTCGGAGCCCCAGAGTCACTGTGGAACTAGCTCTATGGCCCCTTTTCAAAGCATGGCCGTACTTCTTCCAGGAGCTGAGGGATGTGCGGCTCCGGTCGGGTAACCGGAGGGATCCGCAGACACCTGCATTGAAACTCCAGGGTGTATCCCTGGGCGAGAGTTTCCAGCACCCATTTGTCGGTGTTCATCTTTGTCCACTTGCTGACTAACCTCGCCAGCCGGCCTGCCACCAGCGTGCACGAGTGGGGCCCAACGCTGTGGCCGGTTCAGCGCTGGCGCTGGCGTCCCACCTGCGGGTGACAGCGATGCAGTCCTCCGCTACCGTAGGCCTGTGAGCAGCCTTTGTAAGCTTCTTGAGTTGTGGATCTGGAGGGCTGATGGTACGATGAAGAAAAGCCTTTCAAAGACCTTTTTTGCTGGAGGAGCGAAAAGAAGAGCAGAGCTGCTGGAGGGCGCCCAGGGAACGGGCCCTCACCATATCCGCTTTCATGGCCTGGAGGGAGTCAACGACTTTCCCTAATAGGTTCTCTCTGTCGAAGGGCATGTCCAGCACCTTCGCCTGGTGGAAATGTGTGGCCTTCATCCAGCCTTGGCAAAAAAGGCAGACAACGTTCCCCCACCATCTGCCGGAACCCTGTGTAGGCGATATCCAAAACCACCGTGATGGCGTGATCAGATGCCACCTCCCCTTCCTGGAAGAGAGCAATTGCCTCCATCTTCTTATCGTCTGGGAGGAATGCCAGTGCGTTAGCCACCATGATAGGGGACGCTGCAGTGTAAATCAGCTTCTTGCCAATGGTGTCCATCCTCTTCCCCTCGCTGTCAGGAGGGACCGAAGACGACAAGGACGGGTTGGCCGACCCTTTCCTCGCGACCACTGATACCACCGAATCCGGCGATGGCTGCGACCTCAGACACTTGGGTGCAGAGTCTGTTACCTGATATTTTTTCTCTAGCCTATCCCGTTTGGCTGGATCTCTGCAAGGGTTCTTCATGAGGGCTAGGCACTCCTCCCCGACATCGTCCAGAAGGGACAACGCCATGACCGCCCTACTTCTTGGTTTCCTCGGGCACTAGCTGGAACAGCTCGGAGGCTCTGGAGATCATGGTGTGGAACGATCCCACCTCATCCGGTGGGAACACCCTATGTGGTGCATCCAAATGTGGAGATTCACCATCACCTGCGACGATATCGTCCATCATCGTTGTGGCCGTATCCATCCCTGTACCTGTGTCTAGGACTGCTGGGGGAGAAGGGAACTGAAGTGGTCGGTGGAGGTTGAAATGGGGGTGTCGGATGAACCCCCCTCTTCTTTTCCAGTGGCTGATCGGGGGCCTGGGATACCCCAGGTGCCGGAGCCAGAGGCATTCTCATCTGGATCTCTGACACCAAGGTGTGCAGGGTCAGCAGAATATCCAAGGAATTGTTCCTCGGCTGCGAAAGCTGAACAGGGAAACTAGGCCCTGCACTGTCATCCTCCTCTTAAACGTCCTTGTGCACCGCATGCAAGGACTACTGGTCTTCATTGTCCTTGGATGAGACTGCCATGGCTTGGGCGACAGCCTGTGGGGGCTGCTTCGGGGCCTCCTCGCCCCACCCTTTCCCCCTCCCCACCTTAGGGTCTTGAACCGGGGCCTGAGCTGGCTTCGCCCCCTTCTGGCGTTCCAGCAGACTTCGCCAAATTCACTGCAGCGGTGTCGTGCCTGGGGGGTAGGGACACCCGAGCTACAGGGGCTACCTTTTTTCCAGAATCAGCACCCTTACCTGTCATGGCAGTAGCAGCCACCAACTCATCGCCGATGTGGTCTTAGCCTGTGCCGATTGGGCCTGCTTGGGCTGTTCAGCCTTCTCCTCTGTCTGCGGCTTCTCTGATTTCTCACGTAGTTTAGCCAGGATAGAGTATTTCCTCTTTGAAGAGGAGCTCAATTGCCGGTTGGCAATGGAGACGGTAGGCGATGTTGATCGTGCCCTATCAATTCTAGGACCAGATTCCGCGGCGTAACCAGTGTACTCATACTTGCGGCTCTTGGCCTTATCTTGGGCCCCCACCAATTATGCGCCCTCAAAGGACTTAGAAGACCGCTCCTCGGATCGGCAGGTCCTGGGTGAGGCATGACCCTGCTGGGAGCACGGATCAGAAGCCTTGGCGTTCAGCCACGCCACCAGTCTACTGTGCCTGTCCTTCGTCATCTTCTTGGAGAACCTGTGGCATATCTCGCACTCCACTTCCTTGTGGTCCGGGTGTAGGCAGTAGAGGCATTGCAGGTGCTTGCCCCCCACAAACACGTTCCGTAGCCCACATTTGGTGCAGGGCCTGAAGAGGGACCTTCCCTCTTTTCCGTCATGGTCGGAGGTCACGAAGCAGGCCAGATGGCCTTCTAGAATCTTCGATGATCTTTGCCCTTGAGGGGCACGAAACTTCACCAACAACGAGTCCCTGCTGTCGGCAGGAGAAGCAAAGAGCACAGTCTTCTTTGACACAAAAATAGAACTGTTTCTGCCAAAAACATACAAACAGCCCAGAGAGCAAACTAAAGGACTCCCAACACTTGACCGTGCAGTAGAAATCTGAAGATGGCTGCCAGAGGAGGGGTTTAGGGAGAGGACTGTCAATGGATGGGTGCAGAATGCCCCAGAGGACAGTGGTTGGTTTAAAGGAGAAATACAGTTTTTAAGTGAAAGTGATTCTGTTTCTTCTCTTACCAAGGATTCCCAGCCTGACGACGGGGAATATTCATGAGCATGTGAAAACATGCCAGACCCCATGCTGGAGGTCAGACCCTCCCCCACCAGCCGCACTCCTGCACTGCCTTCCTGGCAACCCCCGCACTTGGGGGTGTTTGCTGCATCCCTACAGTCCCACTACCAGCACTTGACACCTGATGTCTGCACTTACCCTTGCCACCTGCTGGCCGTTCTTTACTTATTGTTTATATATTTTCTTATCCCATGTACTGCACTGTCCTCGCCCCCTACCCCCCCGCACACTTCTCCTCCTTCCCCTTCCCATGCACTTGCGCGATCGGAATGACACCAGGCCTAGTAGGATCGTTGTTAGTCTTCCCTCCGTTCCCTCTCCCTTGCCTCATCGCGCCTTGAAACACTTGTGTATAGGTGCATTACAAATGCCATATCATATCATACATCTTCTAACACCTTTTCCCCATTCTACCAGGTAGGATACCTAGGAACCGAACCACTGGCCCAGCTCCATTTCTGAACAATAGTTAAAGTATTGGTCCTTAATGCTGTGAACATTTTTTGCAATTTCACATTTTTCTTGTTTAGATGTGCATGCCATGCCCATGGGTAAAATATTTTTTGTTGTATATGGGTTAAACAAGCCAACACCTCCGTTCCCTTTCAACAGATACCCTAGATATACTCTACAAATACAGCTTTTTGTAAATCATAGCACTCTACCCGTGACACCAACACATAACCACAGCTTGATCTACTATGAATAACCCCTTCAACTCGGCATTCATGAGCTGGGAACGAACGGCCCACTTGCATATTTTCACATTAAATGAAACCTGGATCCCCATAAACCCACGACCTTAAATAGGATGACTTAGTTCCAAGATACCCTTACCTGCAACTTAAAGATGCAGGCGGAAAGGGGAAAATTACTGTAGCATCGTAGAAAAATCTTTAAGTTAATGACACATCCATCCTTTCCTTGCTGCTCATCCAAAATCGTAACGTAGCACATGTGGCCTGATTCCCAAGAGTATTTCTGTTTGGAATGCACCTGCACCCCGAAATCGCACAATAGTGCATGCGAAAGATGTGAAAGTCTCCAAAAAATGTAATCGTGTGAAGTGGGCTTGTGTAATTTTGTACAGCACCTGCATAAACGGTGCTAATGTCAGTGCACAGGAAGGTGGATGGATGAAGGTTTGGAGAGTCAAATTGGACAAAACAACATGCCAAATAGTAAAGGCAGAGTTACAAAAAACGAAAAAGGTGACATTTTGCAAATAACACTTTCAGGCTTCTCTTTTCAAGATTACAATGTTTGCATATCACTGCACATCTATGTCATATGGTCCTAAATGCTCACTTGCCTTGAACAACCCATTTCTTTGTCTTGTGGGCTGCTCATGAATCATGCACACAAACGCAAAATGGACAAGAGTGAAAGACCATAACATAACGTGGGGGCCGAAATATACTGCAAGAGTTGCTATTGTAACTCCCTGATGAGGAAAACTAAAGAATAGAAAAGAAAAAAAAACGTGAAGTATCCCTGGCACGTGAAGCCATGTGGGGGACCCTTCTAAACACAACAAAAACAGAATGTTGATTAAGGAGCAAATGCAGCGCCGTTAGAAGTTCCAACCCGACCCTCAGCATCCCTGCCAAGACAAACTCACAGCCACTGCCCGGGCTCACAGTGGGCGCTCTCTGAGTGAGAGGGTAGCACACAACCTAACCACTGCCTCCCAGTGTTGCTCCTCATCACAGCAGGCCCGGGCTCAGTAATTGGCGTCGTGCATGGGGACAGAAAGCTTCAATTTTCGCTGCTGCCTCTCTGGCTGCAATTGGCATACACAGCGCTCACGGTGAGAGGCATTGGGAGGCCCACGTGAATAGGGAAGGTCCTGCCACCTGCACTGGCAGCTCTTAAGGACATTTTGGGGTAGATGGATTTTATCACAAGAGAAAGTAAAGATTCACGTTGCATGCACCATATTGTTAGGCAAGATTGTATGCAGAACCCTCTGGGTGCAGTACAACCCTGACCTCCTGGCAATAGGAACCCAACCTTTGGTATAAGTCTGTACTACACAGGTTGGTAGCGTGTTGAGCAGCCCGGCTTATCTCAAGAGGGTCAAAGTGAGCTGTAGGGGAGTTACACAGAGATTCACGGTGACAAGTATTCAAATAAACTTACACACAAGGTTTCTTGATTAAACAATTATTAATGTATCAATCAGTAAGAGTAAGCCTTCTTCAGAAGGGGCAATATAATAGTAACACCCAAATACATTACAAAATCCACAATAATATTTCTAAATCAGTAAGTACCCTTTCGGGATGGCACACAGACACTTCCTACACCCTCCGGTGACTTTAGTAACTAGGACTCTTTGGACATTAATATGCCACTGTTTGCATCTAAAATTAGACTTAAGAGTATGGCAAAGAAAAAGGACAGAACAAGAGATCACACAAATAGTCTGAAGCAGGTAAGTATATTTGGTAACCCCCAATGCAAAGTTAGTTAAGCCCTTGCTGTGAAGAAGACAAAACACAATGTCAGAGGGAAGAAGTCTCATTCAGGGAGCCAGGCTAGGCCAAAGTCAATTGGGCAAAATTCTAGCTGAGCTGAAGCACTTCTTGTAGGTAAGTAAAAGTCTTGCACACTGTTTTAGAAGTTTTGGTACAAAAAATAATTCAAAGCAGGGCCACAAGCTGTTTAGGCTTGTGAAGTAAAGAGGCTATCAGCAACTCTACAGAGCAACAACAACAGGTCTCACCAACAGAGAACAAGTGTAGTTACACAACAAGAAGTAAGTTCTTTTAGACTGTACAGTGCCTTTTGGTTGAAGAAAAAGTGCAGCAGATGACTTCAGTTCCTGTGCAGCTGTGCAGATCCTGGTGTTCCTGGGCCTCAGTCGTGGGGACAAGAGGGAGGACGTCTGGGGACTCCTGCACTACAATGGGACTGTCACTGACTGTTGGGAAAGATTTCCATTTAATGTGTAATTTTCCCTCCAGTTGGGTACCCCCCAATTTTTTGCTTTGTTTAAACACCATAGTCTGACTTTACCGGAGGAGCACAGCCTTCTGCTGCACTCCCCTGGGCTTTTTTGCTCACTTTGTTATGGGGAAACTGACATGCCCTTAAAGACAGTCAGTACTGGGAGACTTTGTTTCCCTTAGTCCTTGTCCATGTTGTAACTTTTATGCAACATGTAACAAGTGTACAATGTACTTTACAGTACAGTGCACTTGGGTCTAATAGTCATTTCCAAAGGCCCTAGATACTCTCAAAGGATTTTGTAGAAGTGCAGATGTGTCTTGGACAGGACTGGTGGCAGCTTATCATTTAGTGTATTTTTAACCCTTTCCTGCCAGGTAAACCGCGATTACCGTGTTTGGCACGAATAGGTCGATCTCTGGATTTCTCACTGAACAAAGGATATAATCCAAGTATCCTGAAACTAAGAAGCCAAGTCGAGGAACTGCTAGTTACCCGCTGGAAGGTTTGGCCCCCTGAGCCTGCTGTCATCACGCTGGACCCCTCTGCATCTGGTCATCCTAGAAGGTCTGCGAAGACGCTTCGACCCATTGGAATAGTGGGACAAACTATTCTCGGCAGCTTCATCAAACCCTGCAAATAAGACTTCTCAGAAGTGTGCCTGGGCCAACCAGTCGGCTGACCAGCTTACGCAGAACATTTGTCCTGATACCGCCGCCATTTCGAGGAGGTACTCAGAACTGGGTACATCGCTAGCTCTGTGTTCACGGCACTCTCACACCGAATTTCATACACTTGGCATTCCCAGGTCTGGAGTAAAGTGAGTGCGCCCGAAGCATATGTGGTTACTGTGTCACCTAGCCGATGGTGAAGACACTTCAGGTGTGCTCCTTTTGTGCGCCTCTTGCCCCTGAAGCCTGCTGCAGTGAAACTGGGCTGATCCATCCACCAGGAGCGGGGAAATCGTTTGGGAATCAATGCTGTAACTTTGTCGCTGAAAGCTGCAGAGCTGCCAAATTGCCACACTTGAACCTGCAACCAAAGTGGACTTGACTGACGAAGTTCAGTTTGGAGTGCGCAGGGGGTCAGCGATTAATCACAACCCTTACCGGTGGCCCCTAGCACCTCCATACATTTTTATACACGAGTGGCCCCTGAGGGCCCCTCTCGTTTCCACTGCTAGTGCGAACTAGCGAACTATTCCCAACTCTTGGAACCGACTTTGCCCTCAAGTGGAGGCCGTCCTCGAATAGAGGGAACCTATTCTTCATCTCCGCACCCACCTTCCTGTGCTGCTACAAATCCTTGAAGAGAACCCGTTTTGCCCATCTGCATTACCGTGTGTGCCAGATTTGCAAGTACATTTGAGCAATAGGCTCCACTCTTCTTAGGGATTGGACTGCCTCGCATTTAGGATTGTGTTTGATGTAGAAAGAACAAAAGACTATGTGCACTGCCTGCTTCTTTCCCCTTTAAGGTAGTGGACTAATTTCGTGCATTAACCCTTTAGACCCCATTGGTCTTGTATATATGTATTTAGATAGGATTATGTTGGCTTAAAAGTATTACTGTGATTTGATTTGTGGGTTGAACCTCAAATGCCTTTAAAGGCTTAAAAGTATTACTGTGATTTGATTTGTGGCTTGAACCTCAAATGCCTTTAAATAAATGTGTATATTATATATGAGAATGCATTACTTACCGTAAAAGCATTTCTGATGATTGTATCTGCTTAGATTCACATGCTGTGCATAGGTCCGACATCCAGTGGTCACTGCGGAGTATTGCATTTTGTTTTTCGTAGTCGAAAAGGGGACGTCGACAAGGCGTGTCTGAAACACTATCCCTATAGTGACGTGCGTTGTACCCACAATCCCTCACGCGTCGAGGTCCCTCTGTTTGTATTTTTCTGCCCTGAGGGAGCCTTCTAGACGTGAGTGAGTACAGAAAAGAGAGAGATATATGAAGGAAGTCTATGTTCCTTCCATCCGAGCGGGGAGGAAGGGCGGGCGCATGTGAATCTAAGCAGATACAATCATCAGAAATGCTTTTACGGTGAGTAATGCATTCTCTTCTGATGTTTGTTAATCTGCTTAGAATCACATGCTGTGCATAGACTAGCGAGCAGTACCCGGAGTTGGCGGTGGGTTATGAGAAGGAACAGTAGAGAAAAGGTGTCTTAATACTGCCTGTCCCACCTGGGAGTCAGATCTAGAGTGTGTATCTAGACAGTAGTGTTTTGTAAAGGTGTGCACAGAACTCCAGGTAGCCGCTTTGCAGATGGACTCAAGGGGAACATTTGCAATGAATGCTATGGATGCCCCCGTGCCTCGAGTAGAGTGTGCTCTTGGCCTAAAGGGCAGTTCTCTCTTAGCAAGAATATAGCAGAGAGTGATGCATTGAACAATCCATCTAGAAATAGTGGATTTTGAAACTGCATCTCCTTCTCTTCCTGCTGCCACCGAGACGAAGAACTGATTAGTCTTCCTCAGTGGTCTGGTTCTTTCCATGTAGAACATGACCGCTCTGCGTACATCTAGTGTGTGCAGAGTCCTTTCTCCCAAATTGGAAGGATTTTGAAAGAACGTTGGTAGTTCTATAGACTGGTTTACGTGGAATTTAGAAATAAATTTCGGAGCAAACCTAGGGTGAGTGCGTAGAACCACTTTATCTTTGTTAACTGTAACGAAGGGGTCTAGAATAGAAAGAGCCTGAAGTTCACTTACTCTCCTGATGGAGGTGATAGCTATTAAAAAAGCAGTCTTAAGCGTGAGGTGTTTAAGAGATGCTTTGTGCATGGGTTCGAATGGAGAGCCCATGAGTCTGGTGAGTACCACATTAAGGTCCCATCCGGGAGCTGGGTCAGCTATCGGGGGGTGTATTCTCTTTACTCCCTCCATGAAGGCCTTTATAACAGGGATCCTCCACCACGACACTTTGAGTTGGGAAGTGGTGTATGCAGAAAGTGCAGCTAGGTGGACTTTAATGGAGTTAAACACTAGACCTGAATCCAATAGGTGGGTGAGGTATAGGACCACATGTGTGGGAGAGCAGTCAATAGGGTTGATGCTTTTACTCCTGCACCAGATGACAAATCTTTTCCACTTGCTAGAATAGCAGTGGCGAGTGTTAGGTTTTCGGGCTTCCCTGAGGATGTCCATGCATCTTTGCGGGAGTTGTAGATGTCCGAACTCTATGATCTCAGGAGCCAAGCTGCTAAGTTCATGTTTTGGGGGCATGGATGTAGCGTCCTGCCTTTGTCCCGAGACAGCATGTTGTACGGGCAGGGGAGTTTTACTGGGGGGGATAGAGACATCTCCATCAAGTGAGCGAACCATGGTTGTCGTGCCCACATTGGGGCCACTAGTATCATGGTCACTTGTTCCTGGTGCATCTTGTGCACCACTTTGTTGAGAAGGGGAGTCGGGGGAAAAGCGTAAACAAATTTCCCTGACCATTGCATCGACAGACCGTTCCCCTTGGATTGGTTCTGGGGGTACCTGGAGGCGTAACTTAGGCATTGTGAGTTTTCCAGGGTTGCGAACAGGTCTATTTCTGGGAATCCCCATTGTGTGAAGACGTCGAAGACGATGTCTTCGTGCAGGCGCCATTCGTACTCTTTGGGCAGGGGGAAATCTCTGCTGAGGCTGTCTGCTAGCAGATTGAGTTCCCCGGGTACATGTAGTGATAGTAGGAACATGTTCTGTTTGAGAGCCCACTTCCATATATTCTGGGCCAGCTTGGACAGGCCTGGAGAGTGGGTGCCCCCTTGCTTGTTGATGTAGTACATGGCTGTGGTGCTGTCTGTAAGGACCATTACTGTTTTGCCTTGTAGGTGTTCCTGGAAGGCTTTTAGCGCCTTGAACACAGCTAGTAGCTCCAGTAGATTTATGTGTTTGGATGCTACGTTCGGAGTCCACACTCCGTGAGCAGTCTGATGGGATAGGTGCGCCCCCCATCCTGTGAGGGATGCGTCTGTGGTTAGAGTGGCTTCCGCCGCGGGTGTGGCAAAGGGTTTCCCTTTTTCCATGTTTTCCTTTGTCCACCACCGTAGCGAGAGAACTAAGGCCTGCGAGACCACAACTAGATCCTCCCATAGTCCGCTGGCCTGACACCACTGGCTGTTGAGCCACTCTTGCATTGGGCGCATGCGCAGGCGCGCGTGAGGTACCAAATAAATACACGACGCCATCATTCCTAGCAAGCGCATTGCTTTGCGTACCGTCACCTCTCGACCGGTTACATATTGAGGGATTTGAAACAGCATGTTTTGGACCCTCTCTTTGGAGGGGAAGACGAGGCCGTCCTTTGTTTGAATTAGAGCCCCTAGGAATTGCTTGATTTGACTGGGGTCTAAACTGGACTTCTTTTCGTTGATGGAGAAGCCCAACTGGAACAAAAGGTCTACTGTCTTTTGGGTATTGGAGAAGCATGTTTCGTAAGAATCCCCTGTTATGAGCCAGTCGTTGAGGTAAGGGTAAACTGGGATGGACAACCTGCGCAGGTGGGCCGCTGCCACTGCCAGCACCTTCGTGAATACCCTTGGTGCTGATGCTATGCCGAAGGGTAGCACTTTGAACTGGTAGTGTTTGCACTCTATCATGAACCTGAGGTATTTTCTGTGCGCTGGCAACATTAAAATATGAAAGTATGCATCTTTCATGTCCAATGTTGTCATGTAATCTCCCTGAGAAAGCAGTGGGATTACTTCCTGTAAGGTTACCATACGAAACTTTTGGGGTTTGATAAAGTTGTTCGCTGGGCGCAGATCTAATACAGGGCGCATGGTTAGATCCTTTTTGGGTACAAGGAAGTACACTGAATAAATACCTTCCGTTACCTGAGATAGAGGCACGACCTCTATGGCTCCTTTTTCCAGTAGTTGTTGTACTTCTTGGAGCAGGATGGCAAGATGTTCCGGTGTCATGCGACGTCCCCTCGGGGGTCTGTAGGATGGGGAACTGTTGAATTCGATACAGTATCCGTGGGCTACGGTGGACAGTACCCAACGGTCTGACGTTATCTCCTCCCATGCAGGAAGAAAGGATGTTATCCGGCCCCCGACCGGTGTTGCATGGGAGGGGACGCGAATCTTCGCGTCACTTGGAGTTGTTGGGGGCTTGGGAGCCTCTGGGGGTGGATCCCCGACCCCTCCCTTTGCCCCGGCGTTGGCCTCTTTGGCTGTACTGCCCACTATTGGTTTGGTAATTGGTGGCAGGGTATTGCTGATGTTGATTTTGTTGTTGGTGTTGGCGTTGGCCACGAAAAAAGCGTTTGTTGCCATAGCCGCGCCTGGTAGTGGGCTTAGAGATTTGGTCGAGAGTCTTGATAGTGTCGAACTCTTTTTTAGCCATCTCTAAGGCTTCATCTACCGCTTTTCCGAAGAGGTTAGCGTCCTCGACAGGTTTATTTATCAAAGACGCCTGTGTCTCTGGTTTAAAGCCTGAGTTGCGCAGCCATACATGGCGCTTTAGGAGTATTCCTTGTACCAAGGAACGTCCTGCTGTTTCTGCCGCGTCCAGAGAGTTTTTAACAATGCTCTGGTTCACTTGGGTTCCTTCGCCAATAGTTGACAGTAGGCGCGTACGTAAAGGCTCCGGTGCTTCCTCGGCGTCTTTTCGCAGTTTGGCCCACTGCGCGTCTGCGTAGCTTGCAAGCAAGGAATTGTTGTTGGCAATTCTTGCTGAGAAGGCAGCCGAGGAAGTAACTCTTTTTGCAAGGGCATATAGCCTCTTGCCCTCCTTGTCAGGGGGTGCCTCACTGGTGGAAAGTGGTACCCCTGCCCTCTTTCTAGTATTAGAAACCACTAGGGAATCAGGAATGGAATGTCCCCTAATGTAGAGGGGGTCTGAAGGTGAAGGAGTGAAAAGCTTTTCAATCCGTGGATTGACCCCTCTGATCATAGCGGGAGTGGACAGCGAAGGTATGATCCTTCTCTTCACTGAAGCGAGGAGTGGAATGGTCTGGCTGACCGGGGCTTTTTCCTTAATCACTCTTTCTACAAAGTCCAATTCTGGAGAGAGTTCCCCGGTGTCGAGTTCGAAATGCGCTGCTGCTCTGTGCAACAGTGCATTGAACGTCGGCTGATCGTCAATTGGAGACGTGTTCCTAACTGGAGAATTGTCCGGAGGAGTTAGGTTTAGGACATCAGTGTCGGAATACACTGATGGTGATTGCCAGGGGTGTGAAGGTCCTTCTTCTGGGTTAACCCCGAAGCCTTCTTCTATAATGTCTGTTCTGTCTTCCAGACATTCCTCCTGGTTCTGTTCTTCATTGTCCATGAAATCATCTTCTTCCTCGAAGTCTTGCTCCTCCCCAGTGAGGTCATATACATCTTGGAAGTCTGAGGCTGTGTCCTGCTGGGGATCGACTAGCCTCGGATTTTTGGCCCTGGGGTCCTCCTGAGGCCCTTCTCTGGTCCTCTCGTGTGTTTGAGAGGCCTGGGTGCTCATGAACTTTTCCATCCTCTCCATACAGAGGTGGAGTCTTTCCATAGTTTCATGGGGTACCCCAGAGCGGTCTGGCGGGGGAAACCTAGGGTTATCTAACTCGAAATGGCTCGACCTCTCCCAAAGCGTCGAGGAAAGTGTCCTGTCGCCCTCCGAAAAACCTTCCGGTGTGTCGGGAGACTCCCTGCCTGAAGGGGGTAGTCCCTGCTTCCCTTCGGGCTTTTTCGGCGTATCCTTTAACTTATGCGTAACGCTCGACGAAATCTTCGGCGTACGCTTTTGGGCGTCGGCTACAGCGATCCTTGCTAAGCTATCGGCGACTCGCTTGTCGGCGACTCGTTTGTCGGCGGAAGCTTGAGTTTTCGACGCTATGGGTATCGAACGCTCTACGGCGGTCTGCGCTTTCTGTTGATGCGCACCGGCCGATGGTTTGGTGGCAGCGCCCTTGTTTGCCGAAAGCCCAGTCGCAGGTCGCGGCTGCGGTTGCGAGAGGGGCTTCGAACCCGAACGGTCCGAGGAGGCCGCCGGTGGAACCTGCGTCTCCTTGGGCGCTGAAGGTCTTTTCGACTTCGTCGAAGAAGAGCCGTGGGTTGTGTGCTTATGTGGATCTTTGTGTGCGTCTGTGTCGCCGGGGTGTTCATCCCCATAAGCAGGGCGTGAGCCGAGCCCGTCGGGGCCGGGGACAGACGACGAAGCGCGTAAGCGCTCCTTAGAGGGGGTTTCGACTTCCGTAGCGGAGGTCGTGTTATCGCGTTCCTCGTCACTGTCGGTGGTAGCAGCGGCGGGTGAACCTTCGGCCTTCGACATCGCGTAGGCCGCCCACCTTTTAACCCTTCGGTCTTTTAGAGTTTTAGGCTTAAGAAGCCGACAAGCCGCGCACCTTTCCTCCTTGTGATCGAGGGGCAAGCAGCGGTTACACCGTGAGTGCTTGTCCTTCCAAGTGAATTTGCCTTTACAAAGTGGGCAAAACCTAAACGGTGTCCTCTCCATAGCCGAGGCAATAAATCGCGATAAACACCCCAAGGGAAAGGAAGGGGAAAGGGAAAGGCATTCTCAGAAAAGACCCAGAGATGTCCCACGACCCCACTCTCCCTACTGTATATGGCCTGCGAGGCCAGGCCACGTGTTCGGCAGCGCCGAAGGATTTCTTCCGCTCGACCCTCCGTCGAAGATTCTTTTCGGCGGAGAACAGCTTACAACTGCGTCGAGGGAGGGATTATAATATTAGAGAAAAGACGACCAGAGGTCGAGGAGTTGCAATGTCTCTCGAGGAGCTCCGCGTGAAGGCGACCAGAAGCTGGGCGGAAAAAAACAATCTGAGGGACCTCGACGCGTGAGGGATTGTGGGTACAACGCACGTCACTATAGGGATAGTGTTTCAGACACGCCTTGTCGACGTCCCCTTTTCGACTACGAAAAACAAAATGCAATACTCCGCAGTGACCACTGGATGTCGGACCTATGCACAGCATGTGATTCTAAGCAGATTAACAAACATCAGAAATATATATACCTTACTGGGAGTGATTTATAAGTGTTCTTTACTCTGTATGTTACCCTGTTCCAAGAAAGTAGGCTGGCCTTCTGAACCTCTGCCCACCAGGTCAGAGTTCAGAAATCACCGACCGCAACCGGCAATCTTCAAACAAGTGGCATTTCAGTGTTTCAGCTCCTCGTGTCTACCGCAAATAGCAACACTGCGGTTCCTGGCTGTCGAGATGGGCTTTCCTTGCATCTAGGATCCAGCACTCTGTTCAGGTGCCTCAGGCTCGGTCAGTCCTGCTCCCTGCGAGTCCGGAGGATCTTCCTGGAGCTCCTGGGCAGTTTAAAAGCAACGCACACGATCTGGTGTTCCTCTCCCTGGCTACTCGGTTTCAGAAGCAACTGCTGTGGAATTTCAACCAGCTCCAAGATGATGTCCAGGTGGCTTACTTTGGAGTTGATTGGTCCCACCAACTCCAGGGGAGAAGTTGTCCTTGCAGGGATTCTCTAGTCGATACGAAATTGGTGTTTCAGCACAGCAGCAGGGTTTCACCAGGCAAACTAATGGTTCAGGAGTTGAAGCAGGCATCCTCTCCAAGTTCTTCTTTGGATTCCTTCGTCCAGTGGTCGACTCTGCCTTCCAAGCCAAAATGCCTCGCCTTTTATGCAGGTTTCTCCCATTCATTTCAGCCCAGCTTCCAGTCGCTCAGCAGGGTGGCTGTCTTTGCCGGACAGCCAGCCAGCCAATCACCTAAGAGTGCATTCCTGTCTCCTAGGAGACTAAGCACAGGGCGATTCGGGTACCTCCCTCACTTTCTGCCACCGCCAGACAGACTGGAGCCAGAGGTGTGTTTCACTCGTGAATCCTGCCAAAGACAAAATGAACAAAGGGACCAAACCTAGTTTGACACCCAGAGTAAATCTCAAGAAGGACCTTTCCACAAAGAAATGGTGAAAAAAAGTAGACTGGGGCCATTTTGACAAAAATGGCACCCTTGGGTGCTTTACTGCAGCTGCGAACGCAGCCAGTGGTAAATGCACACCACAGTAGTTAAAAGTAAACCACGGCCAACAGCCATTAATTGAGGAAAGGGTAACAAACATTTTTACATGAGAAGCTAGACAAAGGGGATACTAAGTAACCCCTCCAGCACCCTATTGTAAGATAGTGTGTGCTGGGTCTAGAAAGTTACAAGTGTAAGTAAAAACAGTTTCACTTTACTGCTCTTGGAAACAGCAGTTTATCCAAGGGAAGCACTGAAGGAGCTGTGTGACACAATGTAAAATATGATGCCTATGGAGTTTGTCAGACTCCACAACCAAAAGAAACAGAGTTCAAAATCATATTAAAATACATGAGAGAGTGGGAAAAAACGGGTCTCACTCTCTCCAGGCAAAACATAGAAGTCCTCGAGTCCAGCAAAAGAGCTGGGGGTCTCTAAGGAAGAGAGCAATTAGCACATTTCTGAGAATTCACTCCAACACATATTAATGTTAAGAATGGATGTGATATTGTTACAATGTTGTAGTTTCGCAAGTATCTAGAATAGTTAAAGGTTGTTAAAGATTACTTTGTGTTGTTTTGTGTCAGCTATGATATATTTAGAATTGCATACATGTAGTTTGAGAAACCTGAAGGTGTCTCACCCGCCAAACCCCGGGGATCTGTCATCCAGGTGGCCAGGACACGGCCATCGCTTTTGTATCCAATTCCTGGGGGTGTGCCAGTGCAGGAGGATCACTTGAATGAGGGTTCCTCTGGGATGGAAGTGCAACATCAGAGGGTGAGACGCGGTATCCCCTTCCTGCTTAACCTCTCTTCTGCCTTTAACACGGTCAACCATGCCATCCTGCTCAACCGTCTCCGTGATAACCTGGGTATCACTGGTCAGGCTCTGCCGTGGCCGACTTCTTTCCTCTCTGACCACCCTCCCAGGTCCAACTTGGGTCCTTCCTATCTGCTATATTTTTATCTACCTATGGTGTCCCCCAGGTGTCTAACCTCTCTCCCTGGCTGTTCAACCAATACCTGGCACTCCTTGCCCACCGCATCGCTGCTCTCGGCCCCAATTTTCAGTGCTATGCGGATGACACTCAGGCTACCCTCGGCTTTCTCCTCTACCTCCCTCATCTCTGACTGTTTATTTATTTATTTGTATTTTTAAGGCGCATGAGCAGCCCGCGGGCATCGAGGCGCTATTGCAAAGATTGTCTTATATGAACATATTTATCTTAGTTACGCAAATATAAATAGCTCTTGGTTACATTGAGCTTGAAAAACAGTGTTGCCTTAGTTACAAGTGGAGAAATTGGTACAGGAGAATGCAATAGTTGGTAGTTATAGAGAGCATCAGTCAGGCATGCTGATGGATGGCTCAGGTGAACAGCAGGGTTTTGATTCATTTCCTGAATGCCAGGTGAGATACAGTATTCCTGGCGTGTGGAGGGAGGGCATTCCAGTGTGTTGCTGCCAGAACTGGAAAGCTGGATCCTCCTGCTCGTGCTCTCCTGTTTTTAGGAACGGATATCCTGTTAGCGTAGGCTGTTCTGGTGGTCTTGTGGGTTCTTGCTTAACAACCCTTTGCACCAAGTATTGGGGTGCATGGTTGTGCAAGCATTTGTGTGTTATGGCCAGGGCTTTGAAGGCTAACCTCTCTTTGTCTGTATGTCTGCTATCCAGGAGTGGTGTGCTGCCAATGACTTCTGCCTTAATGCCAGTAAGACTGAGATTCTCCTCATCGGCACACCCGCTCCCTCCTTTCCTTTAGCTCTCTGGCCGTCTTCTCTTAGCCCCCCTTCCTGCTCCCACCTGCAAGGCTAAAAACCTTGTGGTCATCCTCGACTACACACTCCTTCTCTCCTCACATCTCTGACATCTCTAAGAAGTCACACTACCAGCTGCACCTCCTCAGAGGTATTCTTCCTTTCCACTCCTTCCCCCAGAAGCTCACTGTCCCCAGAGCTCTGGTTCTCTCTAGGCTGGACTATTGCAACTGCCTCTTTCTAAATCTGCCAGCTTCTACTCTCCACCCTCCGCAATTTATCCAGAACAGGACTGCAAGACTTGTCCTTGGCATCAAGCCCAGGGATCGTATCTCTCCAGGGCTGAAATCTCTGCAATGGCTCCCAGTGGCTGCGAGGGTTAAGTTCAAAACCCTCTGCATCGTCCACAAGGCCTTCTGGGGGCCTGGGGCCTCAATACCTTCAACCTCTCTTCCTAAATACCTTCCTTCTCAAGCTCTTCGCTCATCTGCCTCCAACTCCCTCAGAGTCAGTTGCTTCTCCAAGCAACGAGTTAGAGGTAGATCTCTTTCTTCGGCTGTTGCCTCCCTCTGGAACAACCTCCCTGCTTCCCTGAAACTTGAGGAGAATCATCTTCGGTTCCTCTCCCTTGCTGACTTCCTGGCTGTCACTGAAACTGCACGGGTTACCTGGCCACCCTCTGATCTCGGGCCCAGGTCCCCTCCCCCACCAGCCGCACTCCTGCACTGCCTTCCTGGCAACCCCCGCACTTGGGGGTGTTTGCTGCATCCCTACAGTCCCACTACCAGCACTTGACACCTGATGTCTGCACTTACCCTTGCCACCTGCTGGCCGTTCTTATTGTTTATTTTCTTATCCCATGTACTGCACTGTCCTCACCCCCTACCCCCCGTGCACTTCTCCTCCTTCCCCTTCCCATGCACTTGCGCAATCTGAATGACACCAGGCCTAGTAGGATCGTTGTTCGTCTTTCCTCCGTTCCCCCTCCCTTGCCTCATCGCGCCTTGAAACACTTGTGTATAGGTGCATTACAAATGCCATATCATATCATATATCTTCTAACACCTTTTCCCCATTCTACCAGGTAGGATACCTAGGAACCGAACCACCCCCACCCCCACTTTCCAGACACGAACACTGTTTCATGAACAGCTCACTGTGAGAGAAAAACGGGCTAACACCAGAGCTGTATACCTGACATGTCCCAAAACTAAGGTCAGGCAGAGTCAGGCAATTACTGATAATTACACACACCCGACTTCCATCACACTTCCCCACACGGATAAAAGGCGAGGCACGAAAGCACACTCTGAGCAAGGCAAAACACACGAGTTAGCAGCAGTTCAGACATTGCAGTTTAACAGAAGGAGAAAGACAGCAAGACCAGAAAGGGTTGCAAGGAGGGAATGGCCCTTGGCCGCTTCAGAGGAAGAAAAACAATACTTTCACGAGCCCTGAAGGATAAGAAACATAAGACCGGGAATTAATGCTGAAGAAAGGTGCATTGTCTGTCGAAGGTACCCGGGGCTCTCCCGCATCGATAGTCGATTGATTGTAATTACATAATTGGTTATTTATAACGTGCTTAATACCAAGAGGTTTCTAAGCGCTGACCCGGGATCGAACTTGTGTTGCTCCATGTCTTCTTGATTCCAAGGCGAGCGTGTTGCCTGTGGGGTATCCGCCCAAGACCATTGCCGCAGTGTTACTGTCCTTGGCTCCTACAACAAAGCTGTGCCAGTAAAGTCATCACAGCCGGTGAGTCGGGGAGACTGATAGCAGACGGGTCTGTGTTAGAACCAAGGTTGCGAGCAGCAACATTGTATGAAGAAATCTGCAAAGAACAGAGTGCAAGGCGTATGTGATGTGCGACACGAATATAAATGAATATCCAAGGAGTGACTTAACTTTTGAAACCAAAGTAGATGCCATATACAGAGTGGTCCGGCACCATGAGGATGCTCATTCAAATGACTATGTTAGGCATCCAACTGAAAGTGTAAAATTGTGAACTGTGAAATCGAAGTGGTCCTGCAATGGGTCAAGCCAAACCCTGTGCACATTCGAAAGTCTTTGATAGATATTCAAACTGTAATTGGTCTGAGCCCTCCGGCTGAGGGAGACTAATTGTGAAAAGGGGATCTGAGCCCGACTGAGGGGGGTCCGGGGTGAGCCGCGAGTCACCAGAGATAGATATACGCAGCGGCGTCGCTAGGGGGGGGGGCTCAGGTGGCTATAGCCCCTGGTCTTTTAGTTGTAGCCCCGGATAGAATCTCAGGAGCTACAACCAAAAGGCTAGCTTGCCCCGAGTCCCAACAGTCTCGACATTAGCGTAGACCCGGGTCTTTTCCAGACCTACAACAACCCTGGATATACAAACTATAATTGGTCTGAGCCCGGCTGAGGCTGACTAAGTGTGGAAAGGGGATCTGAGCCAGACTGAGGGGGATCCAGGGTGAAGAGTGAATTGCCCTACTTGAATACTTGGAAAGGAACTTTTTCATTTGTTTGATACATTAGGCCCTCTGGATCAAGAAACTGTTGATAACTTAAGAGACTTGGGCATAGAAGGCCCAGATGCTTGTAATAGAACTGTGTCCTCGTACCGAAGATGCCCAAGAGTGTGCTATGCTCGAGTGAATCACCTTGTCCCATGCTGAAAATGTGGGGAAGCGAGGCCAACAGCCTGAACATCCCGATTTATCATTTTGTAAACACTATTCATTTCATGAACATTTCCCCCACACTATTTGTAAATTAGCGGTAAGGATTAATAGTTTTTTTTGGTACAGACCTTTTAATTTTGATGAGACTCCACTAGGACTGCTTTATTATTTGATGGTCGTAGCCTGCTACCATCTTTAGATATAGATAGGCATTTATCACACCCTTGATAAAGTTCAATAAACACCCTTGAACTGTGGTCACTTGTGTCTGTCTTACCTTGATACCATGCCTTCCTTACAGTAGCAACATAATTAACATTGTGTGAACATAATAGGAGAGCACATTGTGCAATTTAGCACAATGAGATTCAAAGCGCAGCGCTTCATAAAAGTAGAACAAGGCTCTTGAATGGAAAACCCATTATGAGGGGATGCAGTAGTTTTGAACATGCGTAAACCAAGGCCTGGGTTTGTAAAATAGATTTCTAGCTTGTTTGGAAAACTGGCTGGCTAAGGAGGAAAGTATCAATTAGCAGAGGAACAGCTGCGACAACATAGAAGCTGCTATTTGAAGCTGAAATAGAATGAGATCATGGGCCCAGCGTTTTATTAGCATGGAAATTGTTTTTTGAGTGGTTGAGAAAGCATCTACCACCTGGCACTGTCAATCTAGGGTTAGTGGCTAGAACTATAAAAGGGTGACTGGGAGCGTAGATGACCGTGGGAAGGTCAAATGGATTAGCAGGAAAAACATTATAATGGGAGCGGGGGCCAGTTGGATTGAACTGTTGGTCGCATAATGCAAGGGCGCGAGAGGACACCAAGAATAAAGATCCAGAGTATCAGTGTTTGGTGAAATGAGTTGGTGCCCGATCAAAGGCGACTTTTGTTAGCTCTCAATAGCCTCAAAGTGTCCATGTGTGTCAGATATAGCATTGCTGGTCTGTGACCAAGTGGAATCCCATGTTAGAGTTGTGTGTGTGTGTATAGGGCCAACCCATTTGTATTTTGGTTGATGACTTTGTAAGGGAACATGAGGCAACTGTGGGAGTGCGTTTACTGTTCTGTAAATGTATATATACTGTATCTGTGTCATGAATAGCCGCTTTCGACCATTCTGGACATCGTGGTCCATGATGCACCGCGGCATAAACTCTGCAACTCATCCAAGATGGCCGACGAGTCAGAACCGTTGCGGTCTAGCCTTTGCGTGCACTCGCCAGCTTCCTAGAAAACCGGAACGCCCCTGCGGCTCCGCACGTCTCAACTCTACCCCTACGAGTTACTAGACGTTGTTCGAGTTCGCTCTCTGCGCTTTCGTGAATTCTATCTTCCTTCTTGTTCCTAGAACACCCCCCTCCAATCCTTACCTTCCGATATCTTCTTTCCTGGATTTATTGACATTGTTCCTGGAAATAGAACGCTACCGGCTTGGCAGCCGGCTTCCATGCTGGAACCAGAGGACTCGCGTTCCAGCCTGTACAAGTCACGGTCGGTGAAAAAGAAAGAAACCTCATCCCAGAAGAACACAAGCAAGGAGAAAAAGGTGAGAAAGAAAGAAGCTTGTGACAATGTGTTCTATGGTTCAGGGAGACTCAGGTTAGTTCAATCTCCAAGGAGTCGTCTAGCCTCTCTACTAGTGGCCGTTGTGAAATAAACTTGGTTTAATAAGAATGTGCTTTCACTTCTTGAGAGGTCGACTACTTTAGAGTGCAGAGATCCGAGATCAGCCCTTACAGACATGGTGGGCCACTGCTGGTAGATGAGGCCCCACGCTACAATTAAAGCTGGGCAGCACCATACGCAGCCCTGCCATAAACAACTAAAGTGACACCCTCCGCGCCCTCATGCTATTGAGTTTCTGGGCTGCTTCTAGCATACGCATCCCAGCCTGTAAGTACGTGGGGGCCCCCAACATGCTGCTGTTGCTCTGCCAGCTGACCACCTAGAAGCAGAAAACCCAAGAAATGCAGTAGAATTAAGGTTTTCGAATATAGTTACAGTTGTGATGAATCTGATGAGGTCATCACTTCTTCACCTCATGTGGCCAGGGGACGGCAGTCGCTACCTGATCCTGAGGGAGGACCATCTGGGGAGAGGTGACCCTCTGGGAGATAGGATGACAAAATTGGGGAAAGCCACTTGCCCCCAATTCCCTTCTAGGGATGTTTCCTCTGTTCCCCAGACTTTAATGGTGTATTGTCATGCTCCTCCCAAACTCCCTAGTAGATCTACTTTAATTTCCTCCCAAAATCCCATTATGGACCATATAGTGACTACTGAGATGAGGAAGAGGAAAGGAGCAGTGAGGATCACTCCCAATAGAGCTTGGTATCCACTTCCTCAATATCATTCAAGAGTAGGAACCTCAGACACTGACAAGAGAAAGAATAACAGAGTAATGAGGATTACTAGGAATGGGCATCCAACGTAACAGTCTAGTTGTTGGGAAAAGAATAACCGAACTGTAAACTTTAAAAGAAAGTCAGCCACAGCTGATAGGGAGGAGAGGAGAAAACGGAGACACAGGTCTGCCAGACGGCGTGTAGCGAAGTTGAGCGCTACGCTGAGGGAAGGTACGCTGCAGCAGATGGGGGGGTGAACCATACGTCAGCAGGGGGAGAAACAGGTGCCGGCGGTTCACCCAGAGAAAGGCGAGAACAGTGAGAACTTTGCACTGCTAGGAAGAATTCTCATTTCTGTGCTAATTCCCTTCAACCTTAGAGAACCCCAGCTCTTTTGCTGAACTTTAGGACCTTTACTTTTTATCCTGGAGTGAGAGACCTTTTTCTCACTCCCACATGGATTTTGATCTGATTTGGATTATCTGTTTCCTTTGTGTTTGGAGTCTGACAAACTCCATAGGCATCTACTTTTTATATGGTGACACACAGCACCTTCAGTGCAGTGTCACAGAGATATCCTTTAGATTTCTCTTAAGGTTTAAATACTACTGTTCTCAAGAATAGTAAAGTGAAATTGACTTTACTTTCCTTTTCTCTCTGTAGATCCAGAACACCCCATCTTATATGGAGTGCTGGGAGGTTACTTAGTAGCCCCTTTTTCTACTTACTCATGTAACATTTTTTATGTTACCCTCACTACTTTAAATGGGTGGTGGCAGTGGTTTAATTTTCCTACCATTGTGCTTCTCTACTGCAGACTGAATACTCACCAGCAGTATAGCACCCATCGGTGACCATTGTGTCAAAATGGCCCCGGTCAGCTTTTTTCACAATTTTCTGTTTGTGAGGTCTTTCTTGGGTTTTACTCTGCGTGCCAAATCAGGATCAACACTTTTGTTCGCTTTGCCTGTGGCAGGCTTCAGTACTGAAACCCCCCTCTGGCTCCAGTGTGTCTGGCAGGGCAGGAAGCGAGGGAGGTGCCCGAAACTCCCTGTCCTTAGTCTCCTTGGTAAACTGAATGCACCCAGTCATGATTTGCTGGCACCCTGCTGTGTGAGTGACAGCTATGCTGTGCATGAATGGAGAAACCTGTATAAAAGGCGAGGCTTCTTGAACTTTAGACAACTTGAAGGCAGGACAAGCGCTGGTGAAACATTGGTACGACCAGAAAGCTTCCCTCATCAATTTTACACCTGGTCAGCAAGTCCTGATCATGAATCCCATAAGGCCTCGAGCTTTACAGGACAAATGGTCAGGCCCTTACACAGTGGTGGAGCCCCTGGGTGAGGTTAACTATTTAGTGGACCTTGGAAGGCATGGACAGGCTCCAAAAGTGTTTCACGTAAATAGGCTGAAGGCTTTCGTCCCAAGAGTCGAAATCGCAGCACTGCTACTGGCTTCAGATGTTGAGGAAGAGGAGTCTGAACCTCTCCCTGACCTGTTCCAAAGCGGTCCTTCAGATAGCTCCTTTGAGGGTGTCCGAGTGGCCCCTCATCTGACTTCTAATCAGCAGGCTGAGGTGAAAAGTTTGCTTAGGCAGTTTTCCCCCCCGTTTTCACAGTCGCCTGGTTTGACACCTTGGTGCAAACATAACAGACACAGGAGACAGGAGACAGTGTACCTACCAAAAGTAGGGGATACAGGATGTCAGACAAAGTACGGTCTTACATTAAGACCGAGGTCAACAAGATGTTAGACCTTGTGGTCCAGCCCTGTGGTTTTGGTTCCAAAGGCAGGCACTTCTGAATTGAGGTTCTGCGTGGATTACAGGGCTCTGAATGCTGTCACCAAGACAGATGCACACCCCTTGCCTCGAACAGATGAGCTGGTGGATACTTTGGGTGCCTCCAACTACCTCAGCACGTTTGACCTCACTGCTGGCTATTGGCAAATAGCTTTAGCAGAACATGCCAAGGAGAAGACAGCGTTTTCTACTCCAGACGGCCTTTACCAATTCAGGATAATGCCGTTCGGGTTGAAAAATGCACCTGCCACTTTCCAGAGGTTTGTGAATCATGTGTTGAATGGGTTGGATGAATTCTGTCTTGCATATCTGGACGATATAGCAGTTTTCAGTGCCACCTGGGAAAACCATGTGAAACACCTCGGGATTGTGCTTCAAGCTCTTCAGAAAGCACACTTGACCATAAAGGCTAGTAAATGCCAGATTGGACAAGGCTCAGTGGTTTACCTTGGACATGAAGTAGGTGGAGGGAGGATACAGTCTCTTCCCAGTAAAGTACAAGCAGTACAAGACTGGCCTACCCCCACTACACAGACCCAAGTGAGGGCCTTCTTAGGACTCACAGGGTATTACGGCAACTTCTGGCTTGATTGACACCTAGAACCCGGGACAGACCGAGCTGGTAGTGGAGCTGGGAGCAGCATTAGCCCACTTCCAAAATGGCGGGCGTCATCTTCGGGATCATCTGATGGCAGTGGGAGGCACCGAGGTGAAAGCAGCCCCTGAGCGGGGAAACCACTGACCTGCTTCGAGAAGGGCCACCACCTCCGCAGCACTTTGAGGGAGTCGAGCACAGGCTACTCCATAAGAGGGGCCGCAGTCGGTCATCTGCACTAGAACCACACGGAGGAGCAGCACCCAGGGAGTCCCAAGGGGCAAGCAAGCTTCTCACACTTGCGAGCCTCCCAACTGAGGTGCGCTCAACCAAAGGCAGCCAGGCATACCCGGACAACACCCCCCGCCCTGAAGCCTGAAAGCGAATACCCGCCCATCACTCTCACATACAACACCTGCTCGCAGCAGTCCAACCAGCGCGACAGCCCGGAACTCACCATGGCTAATAAGACAACCAAACAAGCGGACATAGCAACCCTGCTATCCACCCCGGCAGCAGACATATCCAGAAGAGGGGACCGCCCGGAGCCAGGGGAAACGAGCACCGCAGGCTCACATACGGAACCAACCTGGGAAGCCCCGGCTCAGTCAGTCACGAAATCGGACCTCCAGAACCTTCTGGCAGCACTAACCAAGGAATTTCAGAAGGGCACCGAAGAGGTTAAGAGCACCATCACGACCCTGGAAGCGAGAGTGGGGGAACCCGAGACAAGGACAACAGAGGTGGAAACAACCATATGCGAGCACAGCTATGAGATCGAGAAGGGAACGGACAGGCTAGCCGTGTTAGAGGCCAGGTGCGAAGCACTTGAACTTAAACAGGGGGACTCAGAGAACCGCTCCCGCCGTAATAATATACGCCTGAGAGGAATCCCCACATCTATCCCAGAAGCAGACTTGGAACATTACGTGACAGACCTCTTTCACTTTATCCTAACTCTACCAGACAACTCCCCACTGGGGCTCGACAGGGTCCACAGAACCAGAGTGAGATCCAACTCCTCGGCCCCACCAAATGTCCTTGCTAGACTACACTATTTCAAAGTCAAGGAAGAAATTAAGTTGGAAGCGAAAAACTCCCTGCGAATACTATTCAGAGACGCCTCCATCTCCATATACCAAGATCTGGCTGCATCCACACTGCTGAAAAGGAAAGCACTGAAACCAGTCATGGAATGGCTGAGGGAGAAAGGCATACCGTACCACTGGGGCTTCCCCACTGCCCTAATCTTCACCTGGAACGGGAGTGTCTGCCACATACGAAAAGTGCACAAAGCGGAGAGATTGCTGAACCCAGATGCAGGATCCAACAACGAAGTGGCCCCCTCAGAACAGGAAGAACCACAGAACCCCAACCACTCATGGTGGCGAGTTGAGAGGCGGCGCCAGAGAATCAGGGGTCCCTCACTCAGAGGGAAATGCCCAAGTAAAGATGGCTAAAGCGGGGTGATGCCGACGGCCCGATCCCTCGGATCCAAATAGCACCACCAAGCTCCAAATGCCAGCCATGACCGCTGGCCACATTCTGCACCCCCGAAGCAAGACAACACTTTCATCTCACATTTAACATTCACCGCCATACAGCAGAGGCCTAAGCACCCCACCTTCAGCAGGATGCGTTGGCCCAGCCGGAGTCCCCGTTGGTCGAAGGCTGGCCCAAACAACCAAGTTTTGTTCTATTAGGGGGGGAAGAGGGGTGGACACCGCAAGGGGCACTAATCACCATGACAGAACCAAACTCAATCGAAGGACACCCACACGGGCCGGTGGAACAGAGAGCACAGCAGCACCCACCATCCGCATCCAAATCACCCAAAAATAGGGTTACCCATAAAAAATCTAATGATGATCACCTGGAATGTCCAGGGCTTAAATTCCCCCAGGAAACGGAAGTCTGTGGAGCACCACCTAGCCCAACTGGAAGCAGATATAGTTTGCCTACAAGAAACCTACCTCCTGGCCACGGATGAACATTGCATCAAATACCAAAGATTCCCTAAAAGGTATTTTGCATCCTCTGGACAGAAGAGAGGAGGGGTGGCAATCCTGCTCAGCCAATCAGAGATTCTGTCAAGGGTCACAGTCAAGAGGGGGGACCCCGAGGGAAGGTTTTTGCTAATCAGGGGCCTCCTAGTCGAACTCCCAATAACCATCATAGCGATGTACTGCCCAAATGAGGCCCAGGAACGCTTCCTGCGCAGGACTCTCCAAGTAATAACATCCTTCACAGAAGGCAAACTACTGATTGGTGGTGACTTCAACCTCACCCCGGACCCAACCAGAGACAAAACCCTTCCGTCCACTGGAACAGACTTCTCAAAGGCACTGGGGCTCGTGGAATTTCTGAGAGAGGCGGGAATGGTGGACGCCTGGAGGTTGGCAAATGACAAAGCTTGCGACTACACTTTCTTCTCGCATGTCCACAGGGGCCCCTCCAGAATAGACCTCCTACTCTTATCAAGCGAGCTGTTCCCCTGCATCGCAGACATCCACATTAGGCTAAGGGTAATCTCCGACCATGTTCCAGTTATCGTGCAACCCAGGCATAGGGTCTACCAACACCCGACAAAGGACCTGGAAGTTGCAGGACTACCTCCTAGTGGACATAACAGACAGTCAGGAACTTTCGTAAGCTTTAATCAACTACTTCTCAGAGAACATAGGCAAAGGACCCACAGAGGCTACGGTATGGGACGCCATGAAGCCAGTGATTCGAGGGGTGGCCATGAATTGCTCATCGGCACACAGGCACAGGCACCAGCTCCGACTAGAAGAACTGGAAACTGAGGTGGCACAGAAAGAAGCAAACCACAAAAAACGCCAATCAACAAGGTCATGGAATGAGCTACGCAAAGAAAAGGAACCCTGGAAATGCACCTAGCAGACCGAACAGCTCGAGCTTTAACATACACGAAGCAGTACTACTATTTTAACAGCAACAAAGCCAACCGCCTGCTCGTGCACACGCTCAAGAAAGTGCGCACCAGAAACAACATCGCAGTTCTACGAGACTGAGATGGAGTCCCCCGTTGCTCGGACCCCAAAAAGCTAACCAGCATGAGCGAGCACTACAGGAACGTGATGTCAGGGAAGCCCACAGAGGTGGTAGCACATGCCACCTACCTGCGAATGGCCCCAAAATGGCCCTACCAGCCGCAGATCGACACCCTGGAAGACCCCATATCCCCAGAGGACGTGTCGGAAGTGATACGCTCAATGAAGAACACGGCCCCGGGCCCCAATGGACTGCCTGCACCATTTTACAAGAAATAGAACCACATCCTGGCCCCCCATCTAGCCTCACTTTTCAACTACTTCCTGGAAACGGGCTCCAACACTCCCTCCATGGAGGAATCAATCACGATCCTGATCCTGAAATCCGGAGCAAACCCTGAACTCTGCTCGTCATACTGGCCCATCGCCTTGATGAATGTGGACTCCAAAATCTTTTCAAAACTATTGGCAGGCAGACTCACCAGGCTCCTCCCAGACCTCATCCACCAGGACCAAACTGGCTTCATCCCAGGCCGCAACAACCTGGAAAACATCAGGCGCACCTTAAACATCACAGAGACGGCCAACAGAACTGGAAGGGAACTGGCAGTGGTATCGCTTGACGCACATAAGGCGTTCGACATGCTGGAATGGGGCTACATAGAAGAGACACTGCAACACTATGGGATCGGGCCAAAAATCTGAAAATGGACAATGGCAAATTATAAAAACCCCACCACAAACCTGAGAATCAACTGAGCCATACCCTCCAGGATCAAAATCACCAGAGGATCCCGTCAAGGCTGCCCCCTATCACCTCTCATCTTTGCCCTGCAATGGAGCCGTTCGCCACCAGGATCCGACAGAGCCCCGTAATTCAGTGACTCAAGTATAAGAACGACACCTACAAAGCGGCCCTGTACACCGATGACGTGCTGCTGACTATCTCAACCAGGCTCATCCCTAACAGCGCTATGGGAAGAGCTGAAAAGCTTCAAAGTGGCATCCGGATTCTCGATCAATCTCAGGAAGTCCGCAGCACTAGGGATCAACATTCCGAAAGCAACGCTGGATTCACTATCAGCCAGTCTCCCGATCCTTTGGGCCAGATCCCACCTAAACTACCTCGGCATCCGGCTACCCAAGTTAGCAGAACGTACCTATAAACTAAACTTCCCGCCAAAGCTGAAAGAACTGCAGTCGGACATGTTTCGCTGGCAAGATCAAACGCTATCTGGTTGGGGAGAATCACAACACTCAAAATGAACTTGGTATCCAGACTGCTGTACCACTGCCAAGTCCTCCCAGTAGCAATCCCCAAAAGAGCCAAGTAGAAATTGCAAGCAAACATGCTAAAATTCGTTTGGGGGGGCAAAAAACCCCAGGTGACGAGGAAGGTCATGCTCAGGAGCCCCGCATCAGGAGGCATGGAAGTCCCTGAGGTCGAGAGGTACTGTCTAGCCGCCCAGCTCTCGGCAGCATTAATGTGGCAACAGGGCACCGACAGAGCCTGCTTGCTGAAGCTAGAGGAAGATTGGAGCCAATACCCATTGCAATCCCTGCCACACATCAAATGGCCCAAGTACCCCCAAACTCTGGACCTTTATCAACCACCAGGAACACAGTAAACAGTTGGAAGCTGGCGGCCAAGTGGTGGAAATGCAGAAGCAAGGTAGGCCCACTCTCCCCAGTCTGGGAGAACCCAGACTTCACCCCAGGACAGGGGCAAAATACTTCCCAAAATGGAAGGCGGAAGGCCTGAAGCACGTGGCAGACTTCTACTAGGGGGACACCCTACTCACCTTCGAGGACTGCAAAAGGAAATTCCAGGTGCCAGAAGGCGAGAGGTTCCGCTACACCCAACTCCGACACTGGCTGTCCCACGACACGACGAGGACGCACGGGCACAGAGAAATCACAGCACTGGAACGCACGCTAGTGGCAACCCCTCCCAAGGGGAAGATATCGACCCTGTACAGGTTACTGGACAGAACAGACCCTGAGTCCAAGGAACCCTACATGAAACGGTGGGAGAGAGACCTGGGCAGAGAATTAGATATGACTAGCTGGGATCGCATCTGGACAAGAACCCACAAGACCTCCAAATGTGTGACGAATAAAGAGGGAGCCATTAAGGTTTGCTACAGGTGGTACATGACACCAGAAAGGCTACACAAATGCAACCCCGCCATATTGCCGAACTGCTGGAGAGGCTGGGCAGAGACAGGAACGCTGTTTCACCTCCTCTGGTCATGCCCAAAAGCGGAAAGGTTCTGGAGGGAGGTCCTGGAACAGATCTGACAGATCACAGGCCTATCGATCCTGTGGGACCCAGGCATTATTCTACTGGGAGACACAGGAGAAGGACAGTTCCCGATGACTGGTAATTTGGCAGATCTCTGCACGCACCTGCTAACTGTAGCTAAAATCTCAATCGCCAAGCTATGGAAACTTCAGGAGGGCCCAGTGACCCCGGTGTGGTGTGTAAAGTGCTGGGACATCGCCGCAGCCGAGAAAATAATAGCCATCCGCCTGGGCAACAGTAACAAGTTTCAAAACACCTGGGACCCTTTTTTGACTTTGTGCAGAAATTCCCAGGTGTTGCCAGACAACCTCCATCTCTCCGTTGGCTGACCAAAATGGACTAACAGACTAATCGCCCCCGGCCTGGCCACAGAGCAGTCTAGCCAACTGCATTCATTGAATTAAAGCCCTGTAACACTGATACGAGATGGTTGCAGCCCCCTCCGGTCCACCCTGGAACACCCCCTGCCCCTGTGTTCACATTTGCCTCAGTTGAGGCCATGTTGACTCTTGTTATGTTACACCTTTAACAGCATGTCATAAAGCACAATAAAGCTTTTGTAATTTATAAATGCCAATAAAAAGACATGTTGAAAAGAAAAAGCTTGTATTGACTGAGTGACACGCTGTCCACATAGCATTTCCATTTGTAGTACAGACCTGGGCGCACCAACATTGATGCCAATAGCCTTCACAGGAGGGTACACACTCACCCAGAAGATTCTGCTTCATCCACCAAGTGGAAGGGGCAACCGACTGCTGGCATCCAAGCCATCTGCCCAGTTAGTAGTTTCCAGGAACCAGACCGAGCCAGGATGTCAACTGCTTGGGATCGCAGGCTGAAGTGGTCCCAGTCGCCAGTATGCAGGCACCTGAGCTTCCACGTCTGACCCGTGAGTTGAACTAAAAATCCGAGCTAGCAGATCCAGACATCACCCTCTTCCTGCGAGCCAACAAAAACAGGTTTGCACAGATAGAACCCAGACAACCATGATCATACTACCTTGGAGTGGATGATGCTTGTGCAGAAAGATGGAATATTGTGAAAAGAGCCATGTCGGTGACGGGAAACTTCATTGACTGGTACTACCCAAACGATTCTGCCAATCTGTGCTATGCACTCCATGACCAGCACAAACATCTCATCAGCGATCAAACCTTTGAGTTGGTCCACTCGATGTTCTACTTGCTGAGACTACTCCCTGAAGTAGGGCACCAATATCATTACTGCACCATCACTTGTCCTGCAGCATATATCCAGCACCTACCGATATTGTGCTGATACAGCTAGCCTGCATTGCATTTCAGTGATGAGTCCAGAACATTCTGGTTGTGAGAATATTTAACACAGCACATGCAGGAGGTTCCCACCAAAGAACAGTGTGCCGATACATTTGACTGTGTATTGTGGAAGAAATACTTTGTGCACTATAGCTGGCCTGCCAGGATCCATTTGCACCAAGGGTCAGATTTCAAATTAGCATTTATCTGACAGGTGCTGTAGCCTGTTTGCATCAAGGATACCACATACAACTCTATACCATTCACACAAGGATGCCCGGGTTCAGAGATTCAATCGTACCTACGTGGCAATGCTAGGCACACTACAGCGGTAGAAGAAAATAGATGAAGCCAATATGTGACACTCTCACCCATGCCAACAACTGTACAAGCAACAATGCTACTGGATGCCTCATCCGTCAGTCAGCATGTTCACGTTGTGGGTCTACGCAACATGAACACGTGGACTGACAGACAGGAGGCTTCTGTGGTGAGTCAGGAGGACACAGACTCTCAAAGGACATGACATACACTTATTTATAAAAGTAAAAAAGTAAAAAGGCCTAACATCTCTATGGGTGGTGCCTGCCAGTTGTGAATGTCCAAGGAAACAAGTCTACTCTCCAAAACTAACTTAAACTGACCCCATCACTAAGAGAAAACGAACTTAGGTCAGGAGAATTACTCCCTTCTCCTGAGGGCACTGCTAGTACCAGTTTTTAATATCCAATTCGCAAATAGTCTCTTGTGACTTATTGTATTAGTCTCTTTAATTCCCTGAGTGGGATGCACTTTCCTTCTGCATTTTGGCTTCCTTTTGTCTCTCGCTTACTTATTTTATACTTTTGGTCATAAACCTGCTTGTACCCTTCTGAGGGAAAGTAGTTTTCCTGATTCCTCAGTGGAATGCCCTTTCCTTCTGCACCTTGGCTTCCTTTTGTCTCTCGCTTACTTGTTTTATACTTTTGGTCATAGACCTGCTTATACCCTTCTGAAGGAAAATAGTTTCCTGATCCTCAATTGGTGTATTTCTATAGATTCAGCATTCCATCTTTCTATTTAATGCTTGTTTGTTCTTGTACAGGATAGCACTTTGGTTTCCCCCTTTCCCAGGGTATTGTATCCAATGGTTTTCTATCTGATAATCCAGTTTCCCAACAATGTTATCTCCTCGTTCACAATATTATTATCTATTTCTTTGCGAAGGGAACACCTTTTCACATCTTCTATTGGGACGAGTTTGCTGTGTTTTATAATGACTTTCTCTTGTTTTACAATATTTGTATCAGTTTGCTTTCAAGGTTAAATTGATTTCATATCTTATTCTGTGACAAGTTGGCGGTGTGTCATAATGACTTTCTTTTAATTGGTGGAATACAGAGTTATGGTTTGGAATTCTGTTATATTTGACTTCCGCTGTTGAGTATTTTGCAATTTCAATGACCTATGATGTTAATTCTGTTGTTTATTGTATCTTGTTGAAAATAAGAAATAGAGTTTAAAAATCCTGCAAGTACTGGAAAAAAAAATCTTTGGTTCATTTAGTTTCAAAGCTAACTCTATTTCAGTTTTTCTACTGTGATGAATTGGCTGTATAATATTTTGAGTATCTGGAGACGCCTGACACCTCCCATTCACCCATTTAGCTTCTTTCATGGCAGGGATCACTGTCAGAGGGTTTCGGTCCAGGGGTCTCTACTTTCTGCGGGTTGTCGCAGACGCCACCTCATCTCTGGCGTTCGTGTCTTTGCTCTTGTTCCCCTTTTCCTGTGACCTCTGTGCTTGACTGCCCTCACAGACACCTGGTTCTTCTGGGTTGTTGGCGGTCTCAGCGACGTTATGAGGACAGACGGTCCACGGCAGGCTCCTGTCTCTGGCCTCGCCACCACCTCTGCTTGGGCTTGTGCTCCTGCCCTGTTGGTTTCTTGCATCCTGAGATTGCTGTGGCTTTGGCATCCTGAACGGCAACTGCAAACGGGTTTGAAACGCACTGTTTTTCTCTTCCATTGTATTGCACCTTGTGACCTCCCACAGCCTGCAACTATGCTTCTCTCTTTCTCGTATCCTACTTCTCTCATTTCAATTTTCAGAATCACTTCCTTTAACCTACTCGTTCTTATTTGGATATGACCTTCTCACCCAAGTTAATGCTTTTGTTGCTTTTATTCGTCCCAGTCTTGATAATTAATATTTTCCTGTATTTTGACACATCCCATGTAGGCCATGGTCTGACCAGCCTGAGGGACACCCACATGGGAACGGGAGTTCTTGTCCGCTAAGGGGGGAGGGGAAGGGCAAGGGCAGAACCCTCTCCCGGTGAGGTCCCTCTTGCCTCTACCGCTAAGGACGGTATTGCGGAGCAGGCTCACCTCCCTAGCATCACAGGAAGGGTTTCCCCTTGGGGAGAAGTGACAAATTCCCTCGATTCGTCCCACCTCCTGTCCTTCAGAGTGTCTACGTTGTCAGCTCAAAAATGGGAAGCAGCAGAGTTTACTGCCGATTCCCTCCATCTCTCATCATTTTGGAGTTTGCTGTGGAGCGAAATGGCTCTGCATACAAACAAAACAAATCAATGCAGGTGACGTTCCCCTGCTGAAAGCAGGCAGCACAGTCCCCTGTGTGAATAAATTATAAGGTACTTACTGTAGCGACTAACATACTCCTTCCTAGTCCATAGTCCCCTTTCCTCCATACTGTATGGGCATCCAGCGCTAGGAACGGAAACAGAAAATTCTCACCAGAAGAAATGTCTTTTCCCTTTAAACTTAGTTGCATGTGGGGGCACGGCCCCAGGAGCATGCGCTCCATTGACTCCACCCGCCACACCTTAGTCCCCTTTGACATGTTGGCTAGATTAAACTGCCCGGCAAGGTTGCTTATCAAGGGGGGAGGATGGTCGGACGTATGGAGGGAAGGGGACTATGGACTAGTAGTACGTTAGTCACTACAGGGAGTAACGAACAAGTTACTTTCTTACCTGGTAACGTTCTTTCGATGGGATGGTCCGACGACGTATTCCATATCTATGACATGTAATCACCACAGCTGTGCTGCATCGGAAACTTTTTCGGCGTCTGCGTCCTGCGTCGATGACGTCGATGCGCCGTCGTCGAGGACCTCCTCCGACGTCCGACGTCATCCGATGTGATAAGTAGGACGCACGACGCCCGTAGCCTCAGTTGTAGTTTTTCCCCCAAGAACGTGTGACATTAGTCAACTGCCAGACAGACACAAAGCCTTGCAGAACGTAAGCTGCAATAGCAAAAGAAATTCTGCAGCGGGGAAGGCAGGGCGGGAGCGATATGGAATACGTCGTCGGACCATCCCATCGAAAGAACGTTACCAGGTAAGAAAGTAACTTGTTCTTCGAGGGGATTGGGTCCTCCGACGTATTCCATATCTATGACAGACTCCCAAAGCAGTATCAGAGCAAGGAGGAGGGAAAGAATTTAGAATCAAAATTTAGAATAGCCAATCAAATAGCAGAGCAAAGGACCGCCTTGTCAAAGGCCAGATCCTGTCCTCGGATGGAATCGAGGGAATAGTGACGTACAAATGTATGTACTGAAGCCCAGGTGGCTGCATCACAGATGTTGCGAATAGGAACACCCCTCTGCAGGGCAGTTGATGCAGCCATATCCCTGGTAGAATGGGCCCGCAAGCCAGTCGGTGGGTCCTTACCCGCCAAGCGGTAACACTCCGAGATGGCCAAAATAATCCAGCGAGACAAAGTCTGTTTCGTCACAGCTTGCCCCAAACGCTTTCCAGCGTAACCAATAAAGAGTTGATCGTCCACTCTGACCCGGGACATGCGTGAAACATAAAAGCTTAAAGCTCTCCTAGGATCAAGCCTATGGAGGCTCTCCTCTTCCTTACCAGGATGCGGAGGAGGATAGAATGCCGGAAGAACAACCTTCTGGGCCAAATGAAATTCTGTCACTTCCTTCGGATGAAAAGAAGGACGAACTCTAAGGACAACCCTGTCCTTGTGAAATACAGTGAAGGGTGGCTTAACTGAAAGTGCCTGTAACTCACTCACTCTGCGAGCGGAAGTAACGGCAACTAAAAACACAGTTTTCAGAGTTAACAGCCTCAAAGGGCAAGAATGTAAAGGCTCAAACGGAGCACCCATAAGAAACTTAAGAACAAGGTTAAAATCCCAACCGGGCATCAGGAAAGGTGACGGAGGGAACACATTAGTGAGCCCTTTCAGAAACTGTGAAATTAAAGGGATTTTAAAGTAAGAACACTCTTCAGATGAGCGCTTAAAGATGGACAGCGCCGCCAGGTAACCTTTAATGGTATTCCTTGCAAGCCCCTGTGGGCCAAAGAAAGTAAAAAGGACAGAACCATGGGGATGTCACATGCAAAAGGATCCACATTCTGAACTCTGCACCAGTCGCAGAACTTACGCCAACGGCAACGGTACAGAGACTTTGTTGCTGGCCTTCGGGCCGAAAGCAACACCTCCATCATGTCTTCAGGGAGGTCCCAATCATTATACCTCAACCTTTCAGAAGCCAAGCGTGAAGGTTGAGGGAATCTGACCTCTGGATGGAGAACCTGACCCCCCTCCCATGAGAGCAGATCGTCTCGGTAGGGAAGACGACGTGGAGGGCAGATGGACAAGTCGAGAAGGTCCGGATACCACGTCCTCTGAGCCCACGCCGGAGCAATGAGGATCATCGGGGAACCGAACTTCCGTAACCTGCGCAGCACTTGCGGGATGACGGGGACTGGAGGAAACGCGTACAGAAGCGGGAATGACCACTCCACCACGAACGCGCCTCCTAAGGCTCCTTTTGGAGGAAATTCCCGCGAGCAAAACCTTTCGCACTTCCAGTTGACACTGGAGGCAAAGAGATCCACTTGAGGGGTCCCCCAAAGGGCGAAGATCTCCAGGAGAATCTCCTGAGCCAACTCCCACTCGTGAGAGATCGCGCTCTGCCTGCTCAGAGCGTCCGCCGTCACGTTTTCGTCTCTGGCCAGATGAACTGCTGAGATCGAAACTTCCTGCTGGATGGCCCAGAACTCGAGCTGCATCGCCTCCCTCCACAGAGGAAGTGACCCTGCCCCCCCCTTTTTGTTGAGGTAGTGCATGGCCACTGTGTTGTCCGTCAGGATCAGGACACTCTTTCCTCGCACAGTCGGCAGAAAAGCCTTCAGGGCTAGCCTGACGGCCCTCAGCTCCAACAGATTGATATGGAGTCTGGACTCCGACGGAGACCAACGACCGCTGACTGTCAGCCCGTTGGCATGAGCTCCCCATCCCGTGAGGGATGCATCCGTCACGATCGTCACCTCCGGCCAGGGAAGCCAAAATGGAGCCCCCTTCATCAAGTTGCCTTCGACGGCCCACCACAGAAAGTCCCGGGCGACCGAGGGCGGCACCTGAACCGGGTCCGACATCCTGCCGGAGGACTGCGACCATTGCGTCTTGAGTGCCCACTGCAAAGATCTCATCCGCAGGCGAGCCTCTGGCACCAGAGGAATGCAGGATGCCATGAGGCCGAGCAACCTCAAGAACTCGAACGCTGGGAGCGTCTGGGCATGCTGAAACTTGTGTACCATCTGCTGAATGTGAAGAGCCCTCACCTGGGGAGGAAAACACTGCCCCAGGGAAGTGTCGAGCACTGCTCCGATGTACTGGAGTCGCTGTGTTGGCGTCAAATGGGACTTCTTTAAATTGAGGGAGAAGCCCAGCCTGTGAAGGGAGTGGCAGGTGACGGACAGATGATCCAGGACTTGCTCGGGAGAGCTCCCCCTGATCAACCAATCGTACAGGTAGGGGTAGACGTGAATCCCCCCTTGCCTGAGATGCGCTGCCACCACCACCATGAGCTTGGTGAAAACCCTCGGGGCGGAGGTCAATCCGAACGGCAGGACCCGAAACTGAAAGTGCGAGTCGCCAACCGCGAACCTCAGGTACTTCGTGCTTGGGATGGATTGGCACATGGAAGTAAGCATCCTTGAGGTCGAGTGACACCAACCAGTCCTGAAGCTGAAGGGCCTGGAGGACTTGAGAGAGAGTAACCATCTTGAACTTGTCCTTCCTGAGAAGTTTGTTCAAACCGCGCAAGTCCATGATGGGTCTCAATCCCCGTCTTTCTTCGAAATCAAAAAATAAGGGGAATACCATCCCTTGTTCCACTACGCTACAGGCACCAGTTCTATGGTGCCTTTCTCCAGCAGGGCTTGAATTTCCTGCGCAAGGAGCGGATCCGGACTCTGCAAAGAGAGGTTCCCCGGTGGATTGTCGCGAGGCCTGTGCCGAAATGGAAGACAGTAGCCGTGGGTTATGATCTCCAGAACCCACACATCTGAAGTAATGGCTTGCCACTCAACAAGATGCTGCGCCAGCCTTCCCCCAACCGGCGAACCATGGGACATGGCCTCATGACTGTGTGGGAGCGGCTGCGGCGTTACCTGAGGGCAAAGAGGCAACTGCCTGAGCAGCCTTGGCACCACGGGTACCCTGTCGTCCACCTCTGGTACCCCTGCGTTGGCCTCTTTGACTGCCAGCTCCTCTCGCTTTACTGAAGGACGAGTAATAGCTAAAGGAACCACCCCTCCACTTCTGTCCCCTAGGACGAAAAGGCAGAGGTTGGCGAACTGCAGTGCCCAACGACTTCGCTGCATCTTTTGAGGTCTGCAACCTCTCAAGGCTCTCGTCAGCCTTGCTGCCAAAAAGGTGTTCACCGTCAAAGGGCATGTTGAGGAGCCGGGACTGCACATCAGGAGCAAACCCGACTTCCGCAACCACGCAAACCTGCGTATCACGGTGCTCGCAGCCATGGACCTACTGACGCATTCAGCTAAGTCCAAACCCGACTGAACGGACTCACACATGGCATCCTTACCATCCTGGACCATAGCAAGGAAAGCATACCGTTCGTCCCCTTCGGGAATATGTTCAGCCGCTAACGCAACACAGTTCCACAGAGTGTGTGTGAAACGAGACAAGGCACAAATGGAGTTGGCCGCCTGAAGTGCCATACCACCAGAAGAAAACACTTGCTTCGCCCAGCCATCAAAATGTTTGTCGTCCCTGTCAGGAGGGATGGTAGGGTACGACGCCTGCTTTGCCGGGGCCGTGGCCGCCTGCACCACCAAACTCTCCGGAGTGGGGTGCCTGGTCAAGTAGCAGGGGTCGCTACTGGCTGGACGGTATTTTCGCGACAAGGATCTGCCCACTGCCGGGAGACTCTCCGGAGCAGTCCAAGCCGCCGCCACCCTTCTCTGTAAAGCCATATGGAAAGGCAGTACCGGGTCAGTTGGGGGACCAACATCAAGGATGTCCGTTAGATCATCCTGCGCAAACTCCCCTGGGGGAGCAGACCATCCCAAGTACTCAGAAACCCTAGCCATAAGGCGCCGGTACGAGGAATCGGCATGAGAGCCAGGCTCAGGCCTACGAAACTCCACCTACGGAGGGGTGTCCAGTCCACTGGCATCATGCAGTGACTGCCTCAAATCATCAAACTGACTATGGCCCGAGACAATTTCATCTGGAACCTGACTAGGAACCAGGCTATCAGAATCCTCATCCGCCTCTGAAATATATTCCAGGTGGCGAAAAGAAGGCACCCGAGAGTGCTTGCTCTTATCCAGAGCCTTCCTAGGGGGTTCCCCCGTGCCTCTGACACGAAAGGCGTCGATGGCGTCGAGCGAATCGGCGCCGGCGTCGAAAGAACAGGCATCGGCGCCGAGAGGATCGGCGTCGACGAAATCGGCATCGACGTCAGATGCAGCGCCGCCAGCATCGGCGGCGTCGACACAGCCCTCGAAGCCGGAGCCCCGAGCGTGTCCTTCAACGACCTGAGCGTCGACGGCTTCCTCGGTGCCTCGAGAAAGCCTGTCGACGCCCTCGACGCCTCAGACGTCGATGTCTTCCTCGAAGACCTCACAGGTGCACACGGTCAGGAACGCGTCGAGGACCGGGACCTGGAACGGGTACGTCGAGAACGAGTGTCCTTGTCCGAACGGGACCTCTCCCGTGACTCGTGCCGACCACTCTTGCGAGCGGTGTCTCTCGACCTCTCACGACCGACCCCACTCGGGGGCGCGGACAGCTTAGTACCCTGCGACTCAAGAATCACCAGCATTTTCTTCCCGAAGGAAGCCCATTCCTCCGGCGTCGCACGGCTGGTAGGGTAAGCGACGTGCCGGGCAGAGTCTTCCGAAGAGGACCTGGAAGACGACCGGTGTCGGCGCTTCCGAGAATGCCTCGAAGAGGCTGAGGAGTGGCGAGATCGACTCCTAGAAGGAGACCCACGAGACTTCCGACGATGACGCGGAGAGTCACCCCTCGAATCATCCATCGAAAGCCCCGTAGACTTCGACTTCCAGGGCTTGGACACCCGACCTACCGACAACTACTTCTTACGTTCGCGTAAGGCTTTGGACGTGAGCGACTGGCAGTCGATACAGTCATCCGTGTCGTGGGCCTCCCCGAGGCACCAGAGGCAGGCGTCGTGCGAGTCCGTCACCGACATCTTGGACCCACACTCCCGCACTTCTTGAAGCCCGGACGCGGGGTCGAAGACGAAGTAGAAGACATCTTCACACGAAGGATTTTCACAAAAACGAACCGGTTCGAAGAACCGAGATGAACAGAACTCCAAAGAGTCGAGGCGTTAACCGAGATTCACGAAGCAACACGTTCGCGGAAAAAATGCAACTGAGGCTACGGGCGTCGTGCGTCCTACTTATCACATCGGATGACGTCAGACGTCGGAGGAGGTCCTCGACGACGGCGCATCGACGCAGGACACAGATGCCGAAAAAAGTTTCCGAAGCAGCACAGCTGTGGTGATTACATGTCACAGATATGGAATACGTCGGAGGACCCAATCCCCTCGAATTATAATTACTCCTTTGTCCGGTCCCCTTTCCTCCATTCTGTATGAGCGATTACCACTGATTGAAACCCCAGGGAGGTGAGACGTTGAAGACCTTTAAGAGAACAGATTCCTCGGGACCACTTGCCCAAAGGCTGCATCCGATCGTGCACTGCCATCATGGCACCCAGAACCACATTGAGGTCCCAGACCGGATGTGGGCGTTTGATATGGGGGTACAACCTCATCACTCCTGCCAGATGCCTCTTGACCACTGGGTTGGAAGTGGAGAATGATCCATTGTCTGAAAGTTTGTACGCGCCTATGGCAGCTAGGTAAGTATGGCATGTGTCAACTTGAACCCCTGCCAGGTGTGCCAAGAATGATATCACCTGATCCAGTGTGCACATCAGTGGGTATATGCCTCTTTCCATGGTCCAGAAGCAAAACCTGGTTTCCTGGTGGAGTCACTTCTTGCCTTCTGAATTATCTCCAGGTTGTCCTGAGACAGGTGAAGGTGCTGCAGGGTATAAATGCTCAGGAATCAGGCTGCTCGGGAAATGTCTCTGGGGATTCATGAACCACTGCCCCCCACAGCACCTCAACCACCTGCTAGGACAGGAGCAGCATCCCCTCTACTTAGAGAGGCACAGGGCCCCGAGGCAGGAGCCGCATGAGGTCTGCAAAGCATAGTCTGGCAGGCCACTGCAGAGCTATCAAGATTAAGTGCAAGTGTGACAATTCTCTGATCTTGCAGATGACTCTGGATTAGTGGAGTCAGTGGAAATGCATAAGCCCACATCCCGCTCTATTGAAGATGTAAGGCATCTCCCAGCAATCCCTTGCCCCGTCCCAGTCATGATATGATATTTTATTTAGACAAACTGTTGACATCGCTGGTTCTGCTCCATGGCGAACAGGTCTATCTGGGGCTGTCCCCACATCATGAAGATCTCCAGCAGCACTTGTTCGTTCAACTGCCATTCGTAGCTGTCGACTTCCAGTCTGCTGAGTCTGTCCACCTTCAAGTTGGACTCTCCCAGAAGGTGGATTGCAGACAGCCATACGTTGTGGGCTATCGCCCATTCTCAGATCTCGATGGTGAGCCTGCACATGGGAGGGGATTTGGTGCCCCCTTGTTTGTTGATGTAGTACATGCAGGTGGAACTGTCCATCTGCACACATATTGATTTGTTCTTGATTACCGGTAGGAAGGCCTTGAGGGCCAGTTGTATGGCCTTCAGTTTGAAAAAGTTGATGTGGTTCTTCTGGTCCTCCCTCGTCCACAGGCCATGTACACTTGTGATAGTATCATCGGGCAGGGGCTGCCTGAAGGGTCTGACTGTCATACGATTGTTGTCCTGCCTCCACCGAATCAAGTCCTGGCAGAGCGCCATTGGGATGGAGACTGATTTCGCTTGGGACCCGGTCTTCTGGTTCCAGTAGGATGAAAGGTGCAACTGCATCCTCCTCATTTTGAGCCTTCTATGCTGAACTGCCAGCAGACATGCCACCATAATAGCCAACAGATGTTGGTACCACTAGGTCGACGTTACCGATCTGCTGAGAAAGTGTCCAGTGGCCGTCTTCATAGCTGCCACCTTTTCCATGGTGGGGAAGATACTCTGCTCCCTGGTATCCCACAATAGACCCAGGAAGATCAAGGTTTGGGTAGGCTGTATCTGAGAGTTGTTGTGGTGGATGGAGAACCCCAGTTCGAAAAGGATATCCATAAGCCTGGAGAAAGTATTCTGGACAACCACCGGGGATTCCGCTCGGACCAACCAGTCGGAGATACCTGGTGGCCCTCTGACCTGAGCAAGCCTGCTACTGCATTCATGAGCTTTGTGAAAACCAGAGGGGCAGAATTGAGCCCGAATGGAAGTACCTTGTACTGAAAATGGGAGCCCATTATTCGAATCCGAAGGAAGGGGCGGTGGGGTTGCTATATAGGGATGTGCAGGTAAGCATCCTTCAAGTCCATGGAGCACGTCAACTCTCCCCCGCACAGAGACCCCGGCAATCAGCGCAGGCGCAACCATCTTGAACTTTTGTAGGGGCAGGGATAGGTTTAAGAAGGATAAATTGAGAACCACTCGGTGGCCTGCCTGGTTCTTCTTCTGTATCGCGAAAATCCACAAGTATAACCCTGAGCCTCCCTGATAGAGGGGGACTTACTACCAGTGCACGGATCTCCGAAAGGAGAGCTGGTGTCCTGATCTGGGGGAGGGGAGGAGAGAAGGGTGGGTTCGGAAGGAGAGGTAGGCACAACCCATGGGAAACCACATATATAGGATCAATGGATCCACAAACATAGTCCGCCAGGACTGAATGTGGAGAGCAAGTCTGCCCCGCACCAGAGAATGGTGGACCTTGATGGGAACGTCATTGCTTCTTTCCCTCTGAGGTGGGGGCCTGAGAGGGGGACTGTAAGAAGCCCTTGTTCGATGTCCTTTGGTGCTTGCACCTGTGTTGGCTAGGGGACCTGGTTCTGGAAGCCCCTGAATCCGCCGAAAGTCCTTCCCTTGTCGGCATGTGCCTGTCCCTGCCTGAAAGTCCAGGGTGCAGGCTTAGATAGTATAGCCTAAAACAGGGCATTCTGGGAGCTGTTTTTCGTCTTGTCCAATTCCTCATCCGTGGATGAATGGAAAAAGTACCCCCCTTCAAATGAAAGATCCAGGATGCGCTCTTGAACGTTGGGGGTTAAACCTGGTGGCTTTGAACCATGCCGTCCGCCTCATGACAGAGGCTCCGCAGATGGCCCTGCCGGCCGTGTTGATATGACCCACTAACGACTCCATTAGGTATCGTGCCACTATCTTGGCTTCAGAAAAGCCCGCCTTGAAGGTCTCTGGCTTGTGAGCTGGCATTTTCAGGAGGAAATCGGCAATCTCCCTCTATAGTCTCTGATTCGCAGCTGCCAGCATAGTGTCTGCGTTGGCTTGCCGCAGGTGGAGTCAAGCGTTGGAGTAGACATTCTTCCCATAGGCTTCCAGAACTTTTTCCTCCTTGCCCAACAAGTCGGACGTTGAGGATGACTATTTGGATGCTTGGGGTTTGGAGTATATGGGAGGCGCAGCTATCACCGATGAATGAGGCTGAGGGTGCACCGATAAGAGGAGAGTATCCCTTTCCACCTGCTTTTACTTTGCGTCGAGCCTCTTATTGGTGGGCTGCATAGAGTGTGGTGTTGTCCAGCCCTTTTTTGCCAGGGCTTCCATGTCATTTTGGAGCAGAACGCTTGATCTAGTGGATGATCTGACAGTTAGGACCTCCGCCAGGACGCCCGCCTCTGGCTGTTCCTTCTGAGGTTGAGGGCTGCCTAGGTACACTGCCAAGCCCACCATCCGATCGTGGAAGGCCCTCGCTGAAGATAAGGTATCCGGATTGTGTCTGCTTGAACTGTGGCAACCTGGGGGTCCGCTGGATCCACGGGTGGCATAGACAGTGCCACCCTAGCCTGGGGTAGCGCGGGCGGTAGGGACAGAGCCTCAACACTTGGCTGCATAGGTGATGGTGTCTGTGGAGGCGGGGAGCTTACTGCCACTACTGGTGGGGCTGGCTGCAGCTGCACTGGAGCCAAAGGCTGTGTCGGTAAGGGTGGAAGCATCACTTTAATAAGCCCCTTCAGGTTGTTTCCCATTTGGGGCGACTTTATCAACGTGATGAATTTGTCGAAGAATCGTTCCTCACACTCTGGGGATGTGTGCTCCTGCGGTGTCCCCGAAAGTGTGACCAGCATGTAGGGCTGCGCTCTTACCACGCATTGCCTACCCTGCATGTAATTTGCCTCGGGATAGCGCCCCTGCCCTGAATTTCCCAGGTATGAAGTGCACCAAGTGCGTGGTGACCATCGGGGACCATTCCACGCAGGGAGTGAAGTCACGACTGTGATGATCGTTGGAGTGGCGCGTGTTCTCATGCACTGCCATTTTGCCAGGCTGTGCCGCCATCTTGTCCTGGCCCGAACCACACTGGGGTTGCGAACCTGGCAAGGAGCTGGATTTGGACTCTACATGCCGGTTTGGCCTCCTCTGCACCTGAGGCGTGGGCCTGGTAGGATGATTGTCCCCGGACATGGAGCCGGAACTGTTACTGCATGTAGGCAACCCCTTTGGGCATAGGCCTGGTACTAGGGCCAAGCCCCTCTGGAGATGTCCCGGTACAAGAACTGACTGACCCCTCAGAAGTTGGATCGGGACGATCTGAGGACCACTCGGCTGTTAGCTCAATGAGCCTCGGTGCCCTGGCTGGTGACAGGACCCGAGTGGCCCCTCCAGTTAGGTTGCTTCCTGGGGAAGGAATCGCCTTTGCGGGGCGCGTTGCTGAATAAAATACTTACCTTGGCCTTCGTCTTCCTACGCACTTACTCCTTGATATGCTCTGGAGGATACCTTGAGAACAACTCCCTCCAGCTCGCGAGCAGGTTCTTGAGTAACTGGAGAGTAAGGACGTTGCACGCCGAACAGCCGTCCCAACCTTGGTCATCGCCAAGGTAGCGGAGGCAGAACACATGCAGATCCGACATCGGAAAGGATCTGTTAGGCAACATTGTATGCAGTACCCTGTGGGAGACTGCACCAGCCTTGTCCTATTGGCAATAGTTAACCCAACCTTTGGTATAAGCATGTACTACACAAATTGGTAGAGTGACTGAGAAGCCAGGCTTATCTCAAGAGGGTTCAATGTGCACTGCAGGGTTGTAACACAGAGTTTCACAGTGACAAGTAGCCAAATAAACTCTTACACTCAGTGTTTTTTGATTAAACAATATTTGACCGTCAGTTTGAATTAATCTTCTTTAGAAGGGAGCAATATATGCAACACAAAAATATACTTCCAAATACACACAGTCAGTTTCAATAAATCAGTAGATACCCATTTGGGATGGCACACAGACACTCCCTACACCCTGAGGTGACTTAAATAACTAGGACACTGTGGACGTTGATATATCACTGGTACATTTAGAGCAATACGGAGTTTGGTGTCAAAAGGAAAATAGTAGGGAATAATGGTTAACAAATATTATTAAGCAGATAAGTACCTTTGAACCCCCCAATGCAAAGTAAATGAACCCTTTCCAAACTACACAAGTTATAGAATGTGTGACTTTTGTTGAGGGATAGTTAAAGCACAAAGTCAAAGGAAAGAGGAGTCTTTCAGGGAGCCAGGCCAACCAATGTCAATTGAGCAAAGTCTAGGGGGGCTGAAGCACGTCTTGGAGTTAAGTAAAAAGTCTTGCACAATGTTTTAGAAATCTTTGTAGAAAATGAAATCACTGTTGGGCCACAAGCTGGGTGGCGTCTGAGGGGCAAAGCTGCAAGCAACTCTGCAAAAGCAACCAAGACAAGTCTCAACTGAGCGTTAGCAATGCTACATGAAAAGAGGTAAGCACCCTTTAGTTTACAGTACCTTAGGTCTGAAGAAATTGGTTCCAGCTGGCTTCTGTTCCAGTTGTAGTATGGCAGATCCTGTTGTTCCTGAGCCTCAGTCGAGGGTACAAGAGGGAGGATCTTTGGGGATTCCAGCACTAGGATTTGAAGGTCGGTGGCAGCAATACGCAAACTTCAGATCAGCAGCACTTTGTGGTTTCAGCTTCTCGCGAATAGTACCACCGCGGTTCTCAGATAACGTATGGACTTTCCTTGCATCTGGAGTGCAGCACTCTATTGAGGTGGCACAGGTTTGGTCAGTCCTGCTTCATGGGAGTCAGGAGGATCTTCCTGGAGCTAGGGTCCGACTTAAAGACGACACACTCGATTCTGGTGTTCCGCTCCCTGGCAATTGAATCCTGCAGCAGCAATGGAGGTACAGCCAGCTTTGAGAGGATTTCCAGATGAGTTAGTCTTGGAGTCAATTGGTCCCACCAACCCAAAGGGAGAAGTCGTCCTTTGCAGGGCTTCTCTAGTCGAGTGAAATTCGGAGCACTGCAGCAGGGCTTTACCGGGCAAACCAATGGTCCAAGAGTAGCAGCAGGCGTCTCTTCCAAGTTCTTCTTCGTATTGCTGCGTGCAGTGGTCGTCTTTGCCTTCCAAGCAAAAGACCTCACCTTTTATTCAGGTTTCTCCCAATCATTCGCAGCCAGTCACCTTTGGGTGCATTCCTGTAACCAAGCACAGGGAATTTCGGGCACCTCCCTCACATCCTGCCCCTGCCAGAAACACTGGAGCCAGGGGCGGGCTTTACTGGTGAATCCCACCAAAGACAAAACAAACAAAGGGACCAAACCTGGCTTGGCGCGCAGAGTAAATCTCAAGAAGGACCTTTCCAGCAAGAAATGGTGAAAAAAGAAGGCCGGCCATTTTGACAAATTGTGCTTTACCAAGGCTACAATTGCCACCCACGGTAGAAACACACAATGGTAGAAAAAAGTAAACCACTGCCACCAGCCATGAATTGTAGAAAGGGTAACATAAAAATGTTACATGAGAAACTAGACAAGGAGGATTCTAAGTAACCCCTCGAGCACCCTATTGTAAGATAGTGTGTGCTGGGTCTAGAAAGTTACAAATGTAAGTAAAGTCAATTTCACTTCACTGCTCTTGGAAACAGTAGTTATCCAAAACAGTAGTTTTCCAACATAAGGTATTTAAACCATGGGGGAAATCTGGAGGACTTCCCTGTGCCACTGCACTGAAGGTGCTGTGTGATGATGTAAAAAGATCATGCCTATGGAGTTTGTCAGAATCCAAAACCAAAAGAAACACAGAGTTTGAATTAAACAAAAATGCATGAGAAAGTGGGAAAAAGGTCTCCCTCTCTCCAGGATAGAAATTAAAAGTCCTAAAGTCCAGCAAAAGAGCTGAGGGTCTCTAAGGTAGAAGGGAATTAGCACATTTCTGAGAATTCTCCCTAACAGGATCCATCGCAGGAAGGGCACAAACTAAAGCCCGCTGGGGCTAACATGCGCCAGGGAGGGAAGAGGCACCGGAGGGCGGTTGAAATTGAAGTACCTAAGAATTAGAAAGAAAATATTGCGACCAAGATCCCAGGAGAAGATGTTAGACCTGTGAAAAATGGGCCTCACCAACAGCGCTGATGAACCAGGTCCGCTCCCGTTGATGCAGAAAAGAGTACTGAGGTGTGGCGCTGGAGGGTGGAGTCAAGAGAGTGCATGCTCCCATGGCGGGGGCCCTGCTTGCAACTAAATTTAAAGGGGAAAGACATTTATTATGGTGAAAAAGGTTCAGTTTCCGTCCCTAGAAAGGGACGCCCATACAGTATGAGGAAAAGGGACAGGACATAGGAGTAAAAAAACAACACTTCTCTGCGAGGCCTTGGGCAGTTTGCCTCCTTCTGCTCCTGTCGTGAAGGCCCTTGGTTTAGGAGAGATTTTATTGCTCTACAGAGCTAGGAGGCATCCTGGCTATCTATGAAAGGTACCACCATCACAAACATAAAAAGAGGGCCGATCTATGAACACAGTCACTTACTCCAGTGAGGAATAACAGAGATGGGAAGCAATGAGCTATCAAGAGTCTGCCCAACATCTCTGCCCCACCAGCACCAAATAAGTACATCTGTAGTCTGGTTACACAGGAAAAATACCCATTAGGTGGGAGTACCAAAATCAGCATTAGATTCCCTGCACAAAGAAAGGAAGACCACTGAAGACAAACAGCACTATAGCATAGCTAGTAATTATTGAGAATGGGTTGAGAATAAAGCTTGAGCTCTGAAACATTTAGACTGTAGTGAGGGAGCAATTGAATACTCCAAGGAGTGAACTTTTTGCAAAAAAGCTAGAATCGACAAATCCATATCTATGGTGAATTTAGACTTCAAAATCCTGAAAAGCTGCAGAGATTCCTGAAGGTCAATCATTTGAACACAGATTCTAATGGATGCTGGCTCTTGACGTTTGTCTAATGCCCACATCTTTCACACAAGCGTTGGCTATCTCCCTTGCAAAATTATTTTAATGGAATTACTAGCATACCAAGGGCCACCACTCTGGAAATGTTTTTCAGGGCTTTCCCAATATGCAAAAGAGGATTGTGTCTGATGACTAAATGAGTTGCTGTGGGTTCTCTTGTTGGAATTTGGGATGCACCATGACCTTCTGCACCTTATCAACCTGAAACAGCAGGAAAATGTGATCTTCAGTAGGTCAGGCACATGTTTCTCAATGAAGCTTCTAGAGACGCCCCTGTTGAATACTTAGTTTAAATCAGAAATTCTCTGATTGTGTTCAGTGTATTTTTGCGGTCCAGCAAGGCTGTAGGAAGGGGTTTCGCCTGGGACACAATACATTTAATTTGTTTGTTATTTTCAGCAATCTACAATTTTATTTAACTGATTTTACTGTTGTAGCCATTTATTATCTTCCCCCATTTCTATCATTGGCCTTTGTGATTTTTTATTGGTTTCATTTTATATTAGAAGGATTTACGCAATAATACAAGTATTACAATTATTGGTTCATACATAAATCATCAATCTTCCCCTCTGTCATAACATCACATCCTACCCAGCAAGCCAAGGTGTATTGTACCACAGCAAAAAGCGATCTGCTATGAAGTCAGAAATCTTTCTGAAATATGAATGTTTGTGGCATCAATCCATTACTTGTAAATATTCTTTGCCGTTCAACCCAGCCTCTATTCTCCAGATTCCAAGTAAGTCACTTAAAACCAAGGACATCCACTTCCAAATTTGGTGTGTCCTAGCGCAAGTAAAATGGATGCCCACACATTCTCCAGATCCTCATTACCTGTACGCACCCTTGGTTCTATGGTACGCACCCTCGGTTCTATGCACATCTCACTTTCTATAATGAACCATTTCATCAACTCCTTATACCAAACATCACATTTTGGTGAAGCTTGCTCACCCCAATTTTTCAGTTATACTAAAATTAGGGGCAACACAATCAATTGATGTGCTCCGTTGGCTTTTTTTCAGAGACGAGTTTACACCTAGAACAGAGGGTTTTAGATTTAATACATATACCCGCCGCAGGCAGAAATGCAACATTGTATTTGTAAATGCTGCAGTTTTCTAAGTTTCTCAGAGCCCGGGAAACGTAGAAAGAAAACCGCAGCATTTACAAATACAAAACTGTTGTATTTCTGACTGCGGCAGCTTTCGTTTTGAGTCTCCTGGGCTCCCCGACCCGGGTGAGCCCAGGAGACTCAAAGCAAAAGCCGACGCAGTCAGAAATACAACATTGTTGTATTTATGATTTCCGTGGTTTTCCAACCACGGCAATCACAAATACAACAACATTGTATTTATAATTGCTGCGCCTTTGCTTTTTGCCTTTCATTTCACGGTTTCTGTGCTTCCCTGGGCTTGGGGAGCCCCGAAAACATAAAATTAAAGTGAAGGCAGCCTCCTCCATGTACAGCTCTGCTCTGGCTGCAGTAAGCAAAAGCTCCCAGTAGGGGTCTTTTGCTGCTTGTTTAGTGCCGCCATGGCAGAGCTTAACATGAACTGAGGAGGCTGCCTGAAATGACAAAATGGATGCTCCCATGTAAACGCTTTGAGCCTCGTTTGCTCAAAACTTTACATAGGAAATTTCTTAAAAAATATATTTAATGGATGTTTTTGATTATTGCCCATCTTTTGGGATAATAACATTTTGAGTGAACCTTTAAAGAAAAAGGTCCAGAATTCCAGCATAAAGTGCTGGGGGCCTCACAAGAAGAGGGGACGAAGCATAAAAATGATAAATTTCCCTAACAAAGATCACATGGTTGGAGACGGCTATCTGGGTGGTAACTCTTCTAGGAGAGAAACGATATTCATCTTCTTCTGTGGATGAAAGCAACATCATTCCCAGATACCTAATGGCATGCTATCAATGTACAAGTCCTTCCAATATCAATACCCAAAGAACCGGTCATAAAACATCCTTTAAACAGATGAAATTTGGTGCCTCAAAGGTTCAAGAATAAACAGCGAGAACATTGAATTGTCATCATTCTGCCTTAATGAGAGATCCTCACTCTAATGTGGAATTACAACACATTATTTCATAGACTTCTGATCCCATATCGCTAGAAATACTGGGACAAGAAAGAAGAGCTCAAAGGCAATGAGGATTCAGAATCGTGAATATTCAAAGGTGTGGTTTAGTTGCCGTCACTAAAATCAACTAAGCAGGATATTTAAAACCCAAGATGAGGCACAGCTAGGGAATGAAGGTGAAGCAGAGGAAGATGTGCAAGATGCATTGGAAGGTAGCTGAGGACGCTGAAGCCAACCAAGGTGCAAGAGTCGCCACGGAAAGAAGCTCGCCAGCCGAAGTCACCACAAAGGGTGAAATTGAGCAGAAGCAGAATTGCAAAGCATGCGCAGCAGAAAGCGGCGTACTAAGAAGCCCAGCTGAGAAGTGTTTCCAGTACAGCGTTTGGAAGGCTGGTAAAGTTGCAGAAGATCAACTGAGCTGTTATCGCTCCCGAAGACCGACGTGCAACTTAACGGACGCTCGTAAAAGCCTGAAAGTAAACAGACTGAATGCTGAAGGGCCGGTGCACAGCCAGACAGCAAGAGGGAACTGCTGCAGAGAACTCGTTAGTTGGCTGAGTGTGAAGGCTGGGCCCGGGGCTCTCCAGAGAAGAAAGCTGTTACGGTGTAACAGTTTTGAATAGCGAGCAATTGATAAATCAAAGCAGCGACTGTTTTGGGAATATCGAATAACTAAAGAAAATGAAGCGAAGTGGCAAAGACGAAAGTTCCCTTGTGAGGAACTAAAAGAGGGGAAAGTTTATGAACAGTATTATAAACAGCCATGAGGCTAGCAAAAGACCTTTGGCAAACTATCGGCGGGGAAGGCCTTTAACCAGCACAATCTACAGCCAACAGGTTATCAAAAATCATTAGGGGAACTACTAATGGGGAAAGCCTCTAACCAGTACTACCACAGCCAAGAGGCTATGAGAAAACCATACTAACAACTACTAGGAAACGCTCATAAACAGCACTATCATCAGCCAAGAGGTTTTGAGAAAACCTCAAAAAAGCAATGAAGACATAGACCCACACCCCATCAATGAGAGAACTTTGGGAAAGCTCATCTCATATTGCCAACAGACTGTGAAACCATGACAAGGCCGGCAAGGGCGTGACTCTTCCTTTTTGGGATTTCAACAGGGGAAAGCTTGTAACCGAAACTGCTTTCAGTCAAGAGGTTGTCTTGAAGATATTGAGAGACCCTTTGAGAATAATCCTTCTAACATTTCTCAGTTTAGAGGAAACTGGAACATAAGGCGTCAAGAGACTATAAAAGGCAGTTATTGTTCAATCCTCCTTCCAAGAGAGATTGGTGTGGAGAATCTTTGAGTCAATATTGCCATCAAGTTTGAAAGTAGTTGAAGGAGTTTTCTTCCTGGCAGGTGAGTAAACCAGGAAAGGGCTTATAGTGGTTAGGCCTGGCAGGCGAGTGGACCAGGAACGAAGATGGTGATTTGATCTAATATCTTTGTGGCAGAAGATGTGTTGAAAGTACCTTTGTTGAATTAAGAGAATCTATTTACTTTATTATTTGTTTGACAAGCAGTAGCACCACTAAAACAAGTTGTACTTTGCTATCCTGACAAGTGTTTCATTTCAAGAAGTATTGAGAAATATTGAAGCACTATCTTTACAATAAGTAGTTCCTTTGTAAAAGGTCCTACATGGTAAGAACTGAACAGTTAACATTGGTTTGAATTTGTGTATGGGAACGAAGGATGTTGGATTATCAACCAAGTATTGTGGAAGAGACATTTGTTGTGTCCCAGAGAAAGACACAGTGGTTGACAAAGACTTTACCATCACCTTGAAAATAACTTTGTTGTATCAGAACTGTAATTCATGTGGTCCTGAACTGATCCAGGGGAAGGGAATCCAAGCCTGGTTGCAACGATTCATTTCAAGGACTTTTAAGTTTGAATTACAGAATTATTTTGTTGAACTTAAGTTAGCCAGTGTTAGGGAGAAGTCTCAGAAATGTGCGAATTCCCTCCACCTTAGAGACCCTCAGCAACTTTGCTGGATTTTGAGGACTTGATTTTTTTAACCTGGTGAGAGCAAGACCCCTTTTCCCCCCACTCTCTCATGTATTTTATGTGATTTTGTACGCAGTGTTTCTTTTGGTTATGAGTCTGACAAACTCAGTAGGCATCATCTTTCACATTGTTTCACACAGCACCTTCAGTGCAGTGGCACTGGAAATTCTCTCAGATTTTCCCAAGGTATAAATACCTTCTTTTGGTTAAATTACTGTTTTCAAGAGCAGTAAAGTGAAATTGAATTTACTTACATTTGTAACTTTCTAGACCCAGCACACACTATCTTACAATAGGGTGCTGGAGGGGTTACCTATTTTCCCCTTTGTCTAACTTCTCATGTAACATTTTATGTAACCCTTTCCTCACTGAATGGCTGGTGGCAGTGGTGGTGTGCATTTACCGCGGGCTGCGTTCGCAGCTGCAGTAAAACACCCAAGGGTGCCATTTTTGTCAAATGGCCCTGGTCGTCTTTTTTCGCCATTTCTTTGTGGAAAGGTCCTTCTTGAGATTTACTCTGCACACCAAGCCAGGTTTGGGCCCATTGTTCGCTTTGCCTTTGGCGGGATTCATGAGTGAAACCGGTCTCTGGCTCCAGGGTGTCTGGGGTAGGGAGGAAGTGAGGGATGTGCCGGAAACTCCCAGTGCTTAGTCTCCTAGGAGACCCAAATGTACTCTGTGGTGATTGGCTGGCTGACTGTCTGGCAAGGACAGCCACCCTGCTGGGTGACTGACAGCTGGGCTGGAATGAATGGGAGAGACCTGAATAAAAGGTGAGTCTTTTGGCTTGGAAGGCAGAGTCGACCACTGGACGAAGGAACTGAAGAAGAACTTGAAGAGGACGCCTGCTGCAGCTCCTGCCCATGGGTTTGCCCAGTGAAGCCCTGCTGCTGTGCTGAAACTTCAAATTTGCATCGACAGAGAAGACCCTGCAAGGACAACATCTCCTCTTGAGTTGGTGGGACCAATCAACTCCAAAGAAAGCCACCTGGACATCCATCTCGGAGCTGGTTGAATTTCCACAGAGTTGCTGCTGGAAACCGTATAACCAGGGAGAGGAACACCAGATTGTATGTGTTGCTTTTAAGCTGGCCCAGAGCTCCAGGAAGATCCTCCGGACTCCCAGGAAGCAGGACTGACCAAGCCTGAGCCCCCTCAACAGAGTGCGGGACCCCAGAAGAAAGGAACTTGCGCAAAGACTTGTTCACTTACCTACCAGAAGTGCTGCATCCTATATACGACTTTTGCCCATTGACTTTGGCTTCACCTATTGTATTGACTGACTCTTCCTGGGGGGATCCAAAAGTATTTGCCTGCTTAAGAATATTTGCGGTCTCTTGTATGTTCTAAATAACCTTTTCCTTTTACTTGACACTATCTGATTCTAAATGCAACAGTGATATATTAATGTCCCCAGCACCCTAGCAATTGAAGTCACCTGAGGGTGCAGGTAGTGTCTGTGGGCCATCCCAAAAGGGTATCTACTGATTTAGAGATATTAAGAGTATGTATTTCATTAAGTGTATTTGAGTGTTACTATTATATTGCTCCCTTCTGAAGAAGGCTTATTCTAACTGACTGATAGATAAATTAATAATTGTTCATGCAAGAAACCTTGCGTGTAAGAGTTTATTTAAATACTTGTAACTGTAAATCTCTGTAACTCCACACAGCTCACATTGACCCCTCTTGAGATAAGCCTGGCTGCTCAACACGCTACCAAAACTGTGCAGTACAAGCTTATACCAAAGGTTGGGTTTCCTATACCTGTAGTCAGAGTGGTTTGTAGAGTTCCCAGAGGGTACTGCATACAAACGTTACCTAACAGCCATATTTTCCTTATATAGTTTTATTGTGTATATTAGTGTGAGAGCCAGAGATATTTTTGGCACTAGGTCATTTTTCTTTAGTTTTAGTTTGCCAGGCAAGGACCTTCTATTAGGTATGGGAAAGTTAGGTGTTTTTCCAAACCCCTTTTTATTTTAAACAAAATGGCCTACCTTGAGAAAACGTTACCTTTGTGTCTGTCTCGCATTTCTGACCCCTCGCACTCCACATCTACAGGTTTTGCTGGATGTTGAAGATCTACGTCTCTAAATCTAAGACCCAACAAGTCTTTTAGGGACACAAACCCAACACTGCCTGTCTTTTGCTAGCTTTTTTGGGCTAAAACCATCGTTTTTGCACTACCCCAAAGCAGTGTTAAGCCAGCTGTGCTCGCTGCTGACAGCCAGTGCCTGCTTCTCCTCACCCAAGTCCTCTAGTGCTGCCGACCAGAAAATCTTCCATCGCCAGCATCTAACCAACGAGTTGTTGCTGGAGTCTAACAGCACTGCATTGTTGGAACACAGCGCTGCCACTCCACAACCCATCCCTGGCCTGGTGCCATAGAAAAGCAAACCCTTTGTTCAATGCAGAATAGACTGTGCAACGTTATTGAACCCCAAAGACAAGAAACCTAGACATATTGAAGAGGCCGTGTCCTCCTGGCCTGCGTTAAAGTACCCTAGTGATTTAAGCCCCCTGCTCTACCTTCGGAAAGACAACAGTCAACTTTGACATTTTGCTGCTGAAATCCTTTATTTTAAAGTATGCTTTCTGCATTTTTCCTTCTATGGTTGGCCAGTAGTGTTCTTATTAGAAGTGAGTATTTTTTGTTTAATTATAGATAACATTTTGAATAGAACATTGGTTGGATATTCTCTTATTTCACTACTATTGTTTGTGTTACTTCTGTGCCAGCGCTCAGCCCTCCCGAGTATTAACTGTTTTCGGCCAGTAAAACCAAAAGAGGCAAAGGAGTTATACTGGTGCCAGATTCACCTTGAACAGAGTACTTTTGTGGTGAAGGAGCCAAGTACCCCCACCTCAACCACCGCTCCCATGTACCGCTCCCATGTTGCCTATAGGCTGGGTACCAGAATGGGAAATACATGCAGTGCCAGTGAAGATACCAATACCAAGAAGAATCCTGGAAGCAAGGTTCACATTGAGAAAACAATACCTGCATACAGGGCAATACGATGGCCATTTGAATGAAATCACAGCAGTATGAAAAATGAGCAAAAGAACAGATTAGTGGCGTCACACGAAGCAAATCTGACGCACCCAGAAGAGATGCAGAGACAAGAGAAGAACAAGTTACTTATCTTACCCGGATGTTCTTTCGATGGGATGTTCCTCCGACGTATTCCACATCTATGACAGTAATGACCACAGCTGTGCTGCGTCGGAAATATTTTCGGCGTAGGCGTCCTGCGCCAATGACGTCGATACGCTGTCCCTCGAGGGCCTCCACCGAGGATCGACATCACCGGATGTTATATATAGGACGTACGGCGCCCGAAGCCTCACTTGTAGAATTTTTCCAGAACGTGTGGCACCACTCTCCTGCCAGTATGACTGCAGAAAGCCTTGCGGAAACATAAGCTGCAACCGCATAAGAAATTCTGTAGAGGGGCAGGCTGGGAGGGTTCGATGTGGAATACGTTGGAGGAACATCCCATCAAAAGAAAGTTACCAGGTAAGATTAGTAACTTGTTCTTCGAGGGGATTGTGTCCTTCGACATATTCCACATCTATGACAGACTCCCAAAGCAGTACCAACATATGGAAGTGGGAAAAGAATTTACAAATTTAGAATTTGTGAATGCCCAATCAAATTGCTGAATATAGGACTGCCTTACCAAAGGCCAAATCCTGCCCTTGGATGGAGTTCAGGGAATAGTGTCTTACAAAGGTATGGACAGAAGCCTATATGGCTGCTTCGCAAATACTGGTTTCCCCAGAGGGCTTCTCTCGGATGGCTGTGGGTAATGTCACCGATTTCCGGGAGCGGGAACGTTGATGGGCCCATGACTGGATGTAGCTTCGGGACGACAAAAAGACAAGGTAAATGTTCGTGTATGGATAGCAGGTTGTGGGAAAGAGAAAAGGGGTTATGGTTCTACCTACCCAGTCCGAGTGTGATGAGGAATGAGAGAGAGAGAGTTCAAGGGATAAGTGTAGAGACGGTATCTCTAGTGATAGAGAAAGGTTAAACTAATGGAGACAATATGACCTACGAAATGTAAGTGGGTCCGATGGCCGATTCCAAGGCGAAAACGATCCTTAACTCAAGAGCGTGGAGACGGATGGCGGGGGTTGGTCTAAGATGGAGGGAAAAAAGGAGAGAAAAACAGGGTTCAGAAGGGAGAAAGCGTGAGATCTTAGAATAAGTTTGGATGTAGAAATCCAGGAGTTTCCTAAGCGGTGACTTACGGAGCGTGACCACGGTAAACAGTAGCAATGCACTGTGGTTTCCTTTCCGGGTGTTCTAGTACCGTGACCAGGTTAGAGGGAGGAGATTCCCCAGGTGACGGTAAGGGATCTAGACCGTCAGTTTGTGCGTACAACGCCATCTTGGGAGAAACAGCATGAAGTGAAGGCATAAAGCGCCAACGGTGCAACAAAGACCACCTTTGTGAATTACCCGTAACAGTATGCCCCCTGCCAAAGGAGGCGGTACCCGGTTTACCCGGGTGACGGCGATAGAAGGTGTGAACCAAGCGAGGAGCATGCACCGCAGAAGCAAGCTCCCAGGATCGCTCCAAAGGAGAATAACCCTTCCAATCAATCAAAAATTGAAGAACTGCTCTGTGAAAATGTGCATCATATATGTCGGCCACTTCATATTCAGGGCCAGTATCCATGAGCATAGGAGGGGGTGCGCCAGTAGCGACTCGATGAAAACGGTTTCGAACATCAGGCTTCAGTTGAGACACATGGAAGGTGGGGTGGATCCGACTCCATGTCCGAGGAAGTTCGGATTTAAAGGCAGCATTCCCCTTCTGTTCTAGCACCTTAAAAGGTCCATAGAATTTAGGGGACAGCTTGGAAGGGATTAGTCTTCTGGGAAGAAATTTACGGGCCAACCATACCCGATCCCCTACACAAAGAGGGGGATCGGGAGACCGGTGCTTATCCGCTTGCAACTTGCTCCTATCCTGTTCCATCTTTAGAGCTTCCAACGCCTTTTGATGTCCTTGTTGAATCGAGTCCACTAACATCTCCAAACTAGGAAAAACTGAGGAGAATGGTAAGAGGGAGGGAAATATGGAGGGATGAAATCCATAGGTACAGTAGTATGGGCTAACTCGAGTAGTTGAGTGTGTTGCGTTGTTATACGCGAACACGTGGCAGTACGTTTTTCCAGTTGTCTTGAGCTGCGGAAATATAGCATCTGAGATACCCCTCTAGAGTCTGATTAAGGCGCACAGTCTGACCATTAGATTGAGGGTGGAAGCCCGAACTCGGGGCTCACGAGATACCCAGGGTGTTACTCAGATGCTTCCAGAATGGAGAGGTGAATTGAGGTCCGCGATCTGAAATAATTGTATCTGGAAGACCATGTAAAGCAAAGATATGATCCAAAAAGACTTGAGCCATAAGCACCGCAGAAGGTACTGCAGGAAGAGGGATAAAATGTGCCATCCTGGTTAAGGAATCTATGGTTACCATAATGGTGGAACAGTGGTCTGATGGCTGAAGATCCACAATAAAATCTGTGGATATGATTTGCCAGGGTCTGTCGGGTAATGGCATTTGTATCAATTTCCCCAAGGGTGGTCTATGGGGAGATTTAGTTTGAAGACAAACAGCACAGGAAGCTATGTAATCACGTACATCCTTTTTTACAGTGGACCACCAAAAGTGTCTGAGAACCAATTCTACTGTATTGGAGATTTCTCTATGACACGCGACTCAAGAGTCATGGCATAATCGCAATACTTCCATTCAGAGGAACTCACTGGGGGAGAATATTCTGTCTCCTTTGAAAAGAAGACCGTTACTGTTCGATAATTCTTGCTGATTCGCGATGTCAGGATTGGCCATCAACATTCTCTGAGTCTGTTCTTCTATCTTCTGTAGAAAGTGATGAATGACCGGAATGAAGATCGCCTTGGGGAACATCGGTTCTGATTTAAACAACTTGTGTTCTCTGCCTTCCCTGCGGGATAGGGCATCTTCCTTCAAATTCACTCTACCTGGAATGAATGTAAAAGTGATCCGCTACGGTGAAAAAAAAAAATGAACCCATCGAGCTTGGCGACTATTGCATGTTTGTGTGTACTGAAGGGTTCGTAGATTTTGGTGCTCCGTCCTCACCTCTATGGGGTGTTGAGCCCCCAATAGAAGATGTCACCACTCCTCAAACGCTCTCTTTATGGCAAGGAGCACTTTCTCCAAGACTGTATAGTTGAGCTCTGCCTGAGTTAAGGTTTTGGACATGTATGCTACCTGTCTTTCCGTGTTCTGTGCATCTGGCTGTAATAGGACCGCTCCAAGTGCAAAATGGGAAGCATCTGATTCCACTATAAAAGGCTGATTTTGATCAGGAACGGCCAAAATGGGCGCTTTAGTGAATACTGATTTCAAAGCTTCAAATGAATCTTGGGTTTTGCTAGTCCAGGTGAACGGGATCCCTTTAAGTAGATCTGTAAGCGGTTGGGTCAAAAAAGAAAAACATGGGATGAACCGTCTGTAGAAACCGGCGAATCCCAAAAACCTTTGTATGTCTTTGACTGTTTTGGAAGATGGCCAGTCACTGATGGCTGAGATCTTTGTGGGATCCATAGAAATACCTTGCAGGGATAGGACGTACCCTAAGTAAGTGACGGAAGTTTGGTGGAATTCACATTTTTCTATCTTACACAACAAATGGTTTTCTTGGAGACGTGCAAGGACATTAGTGACATGTTGAATGGGGGTAGATAAGGTGGGAGAAAAAAACAAGATATCATCCAGATAGACGATGACATAATGTAATGAAATGTCTGAGAATAAGAGGTCCATGAACCTTTGGAAAACCACTGGGGCGTTGGTAAGACCAAAGGGCATGACCTGGTAATGATAGTGTCCAAAATGGGTGCGGAAGGGCGTCTTCCACTCATCCCCGGATCTTATGCAGATCAAGTGGTAGGCTCCCCTGAGATCAAGTTTGGTGTATATCTGCGCGCCTCTGACAGCCTCTAAAATGTCCGGTATTAAGGGCATGGGGTATCGGTCTGGTATGGTAATCTTGTTCAAGCCCCTGTCGTCAATACATGGATGGAGTTCTGAAGAGTCTTTTTTGGGGATAAAAAACAAAGATGCTGCCGCCGGGGAATTGGACTCAGTAATCAACCCATTCTATAAATGTGTATGCAAATACTCCTTCAGTACCTCTTTTTCTTTTGCAGATAGTATATACATTATTCCAAAGGGTAGAGGACAGTCAGGGATTAATTTGATTGCACAATCATCCCTGCAGTGTGGGGGAATGATGAATATTCCACCTGTGCAAAGACTCCCTTGTATTGTTGGTAGACAGGGGGAAGAACAGCTACCTGATGGAGCCCCTGGCGGACTGTTGATCTGTCCATGGAAGGGTTGCTTGTTCCTATGCATTGTTGAACACAATGTTCTGAGCCTAAGAACAAGGTGCCGGCGACCCAGTTTATGTAAGGATTGTGTTTCCTTAACCAAGGTAATCCTAAAATTATCGGGTAATGCGCCGTCTTGATGATGTTCAACACAAGGGGTTCCCGGTGTCTTGATATGGTCATAGTCAAAGGGCAGGTATGGTCTTTAATGGGTCCCGAGGTTAGTGGACTGCCATCCACGCTTTCAACTGGAATAGCTATGGATTTTGCTCTTCTTGGGATGCCATGTCGTAAAGCCCAGGTATTGTCAATAAAATGTCCTGCTGCTCCACTATCTATTAAGGCAGACACCCTTTGAAGCTGAATATTGTCCCAGATTAGGGAAACTTCCAGGACAATAATGGAGCCTTCTGGGGTGGTGTAAGAGTCAGAGTGTGTAGCGAGCAGGGAACCGGTAACCGTCAAAGAGCGCTGGACCGTTGTTCCCTTCACGGCCGGGCGCTGGCGTTTCCCGATTTCCTTATGGGAGTGAGGGGACACTCCTTTACTGTATGGTTGCTGGCTCCACAATACATGCATAAGCTTAAAGACTTTCGTCTGGAACTTTATTCTGGTGATAGAGGACCTCTAGTGAAACCTAATTGCATAGGCTCTTCTGTAGATGGAATCTTGGGTAGGGGGACTGCTCCTTCAGAGTAGGTCTTTTGGGAACGACCCTTCCGCCTTTCACAATGTCTCTCCTGGAGACGATAGTCTAGTTGCATAATTAATGCAATGAATTCTGTCAAATTGTGAGGACGTGGGACTTGAGAGACTTCATCTTTTAGTTCCTCCGAAAGCCCTCGCCTAAATATAGTGATGAGAGTGTCGACAGCCCAGGAGGTGTCGGCTGACATTTGTTTAAACCTAGTGATATGCGTCAAGATGTCCCGACTTCCTTGTTTAAGGTCCAACAAACGCTCTTGTGAGGCTATAGTTATTTCCTGCCTGCCAAACATACTTTTAACTCTGTTGCAAAAGGCTTGGTAGGAGTCAAGTATCAGATTGTTGCTGGTAACAAGGGGGGTAGCCCATGCTAATGCTGCGCCCGTCATTTGAGCGATCATGTGACCAACTTTGTCACGATCAGTTGGGTAAAAGGCTGCCTTGAAGGCAAATTGCACCGTACAGGCTTCTAGATATTATTTGACAGTGTGTGGATTTCCATCAAATCTCCCTAGCGGAAGTGGACCTGGGGATACCATGGAGCTATAAGCCGAGCGACCTACTTGCTGTCGCAGATTAGCGTTCTCTTGTTTAAGTTGTTGGACCTCCACTGAGAGGGCTTGCACAGCCGCCACCAACTGTTGTACCTGCTACTCCATATATATATATATATATTTTGTTATATTGTTATGAAGGGAACACTGAGTGAGAGCTGAAAAACAGCAGCTCTATATTCTTTCCTTTATAGGGCGTTGCTATCTGTCACGAATCTGACACGTTATACTCATGTGAAATAGAGATTCACTCAGGATCCTCCCACAACAATACAACAAATGGAAAAATCCTACCTTGTCTTCGGTAAGGAATCGACGCTTCAGAGAATTTATCCGTTTCACCCTCTATCCGTCTCCAAAACGGCAAGCAGAGGATGCCTCAGGGAAACCCTGGAGAAGGGAAAAAAACCCTGTGTTGCTTGAGAGCGCAGGATCAACAGGTGGTGGAAAAGACTCAAATGATGTCTCGATGTGTGGACTATCGGCAAACTCTTTCCCCAGAGGGCTTCTCTCCGGATGGCTACAATTTCCGGGAGCGGGAAAGTTGATGGGTCCGTGACCGGATGTAGCTTCGGGATGAGAAAAAGACAAGGTAAATGTTTGTGTATGGATAGCAGGTTGTGGGAAAGAGAAAAGGGGTTAGGATTCTATCTACCCAGTCCGAGTGTGATGAGGAATGAGAGAGAGAGATCTCTGAGAGGAATGCTGGGAGACGTAGTCCGGGATTCCCTAATGACCTGCACACGGAAGTGAAATAAGGGATAAGTGTAGAGACGGTATCTCTAGTGATGGAGAAAGGTTAAACTAATGGAGACAATATGACCTACGAAATGCAAGTGGGTCTGATGGCCGATTCCACGGCGAAAACGATCCTTAACTCAAGAGCGTGGAGACGGATGGCGGGAGTTGGTCTAAGAGGGAGGAAAAAAAAAGGAGAGAGAAACAGGGTTCAGAAGGGAGAAAGCATAAGAGCTTAGAATAAGTTTGGATGCAGAAATCCAGGAGTTTCCCAAGCGGTGACTTGCGGAGCATGACCACGGTAAACAGTAGCAATGCACTGTGGTTTCCTTTCCGGGTGTTCAAGTACCGTGACCAGGTTAGAGGGAGGAGATTCCCCAGGTGACGATAAGGGATCTAGACCATCAGTTTGTGTTCACAACGCCATCTTCGGAGAAACAGCATGAAGTGAAGGCATAAAGCGCCAACGGCGCAGGAAAGACCACCTTTGTGAATTAGCCGCAACAGCATGGCCACTGTATCGTCTGTCATAATCAGGACATTTCTCTCCCGCAAAGATGGCAAAAAAGCCTTCAGGGCTAGCCTGACAGCCCGCAGCTCTAACAGATTGATGTAGTCTGTACTCCAACAGAGACCAATGGCCGCTGGCTGTCAGCTCATTGGCATGAGCTGCCCAACCCGTGAGGGATGCGTCCGTCACGATCGTCACCTCCGGCCACGGTTGCCAAAACGGAGCACCCTTCATCAGATTTCCTTCGACGGACCACCACAGAAGATCCTGTGGGACCGAGAGTGGAATCTGAACGTGATCCGACATCCTGCCGGGGAACTGTGACCACTGCATCTTGAGAGCCCACTGCAGAGATCTCATCCGCAGCCTGGCCTCTGGCACCAGAAAAATGCAGGATGCCATGAGGCTGAGCAAGAACTGGAACGCCTGGAGACTCTAAGCACGTTGAAACTTGTCCACCATCTGCAGAATGCGATGAGCCCTTAGCTGGGGAGGCAAACACAGTCCCAGGGAAGTGTCGAGCACTGCTCTGATGTACTGGAGCCGCTGGGTCAGTGCCAAATGGGACTTCTTTAAATTGAGGGAGAAGCCCAGCTTGTGAAGGGAGTGGCAGGTGACGAACAGATGATCCAGGGCTTGCTCGGGAGCACATGCCCTGATCAACCAATCGTCCAGGTAGGGGTAGACGTGAATCCCCCCTTTCCTGAGATACGCTGCCACCATCGGCTTGGTGAAGATCCTCGGGGTGGAGGTCAATCCGAACGTCAGGACCCGAAACTGAAAATGCGAGTATCCAACCACGAACCTCAGGTACTTCCTGTGCTTTGGATGAATCGGCACATGAAAGTAAGCATCCTTGAGGTCTAGAGACACCAACCAAATTTGCAGTTGAAGGGCATGGAGGACTTGAGAAAGAGTTACCATCTTGTACTTGTCCTTTCGGAGGAGCTTGTTAAGCCCACGCAAGTCCATGATGGGTCTCAATCCCCCGTCTTTTTTCGGGATAAAAAAATAAGGGGAATACCATCCCTTGTTCCTCTACGCTACAGGCACCAGTTCTATGGCGCCTTTCTCCAGCAGGGATAGGATTTCCTGCGCAAGGAGCGGATCCGGACGCTTCAAAGAGAGCTTCCCCGGTGGATTGTCGTGAGGCCTCTACCAAAAGGGGAGACAGTAGCCGTGGGTTATGATCTCCAGAACCCACACATCTGAAGTAATGGCACACCATTCTCCAAGATGCTGCGCCAGTGTGCCCCCAACCGGCGAACCATGGGACATGGCCTCATGACTGAGCGGACGCAGCTGCAGCAGTGACTGAGGGCAAAGAGACAACTGCCTGAGCGTCTTTGGCACCTTGAATACCTTGTTTTCCACCTCTGGTACTCCTACGGTGGCCCCTTTGAATGGCAGCTCCTCTCGATCTACCAAAGGAAGAGTAGTACTGAATGGAACCTCCCCTCCATTGCTGTGCCCTAGGATGAAAAGGCAGTGGTTGACGTAATGCAGCGCTCAAAGACTTCGCTGCAGCTTTGGAGGTCTGCAATCTCTCAAGGCTCTCGTCAGCCTTGCTGCCAAAAAGAGGACATAGGGAATACAATAGAGAGAGCCCAAATTCCACAAGTGTGGAGTCCTATCTTATTTTTGGGACTTAAGACTACACAAGACTCGAAAAGATAGGACTTGGTCCTTTATCAACAGTTACCCATTCATCTGAATGCCATCAATTAGTTCAAAAAGTACAAATTGTAATAGAAATTACAAAATTGCCTAAAATACATGATTAAACCCTCTAAAAAGATACATATGTATCGTATTAACAAAGACAAACATCATGCACAATCAATTCTAAAAAATCTTAGAGATACTGACGTTACTGATCTCTAATTAAATCCCTGTTGTATAGTTCTTCTAGATCAGAGTTACGATTATGATTCATTGTTATCTTTTCTATTCTTCTATTCTAATTCTATTCCATTATTAGAATTAGAACATCCCTTCACTGGAATATTCAATTCACTCAGAATATTTTTAATTAATTAGACTGACAAAAAAATTCTCAACATGTTTCAGTCCTCTATGTGGGTCTTGGGACTTTCTTCAGGAGTGGTCAATGTGAGGGGTTACAAGTGGGCTTTGGCCAAGTTAGGAATCCTCTGGCCTTCTCTTGGAGATGATAGTAACTGTTGATAAAGAAACGATAAAAAAGAATCAATTTATGTTTCTTCCGACATCTTTAAAAGTGTCAAAGAAGACTATAGGATCCTATTGGTTACCTGGTCTTCTTAGTGAGTGGGCTTTCTTGATTAGCAGGCGAAAATGTGTCCACATAGGTTGGGCGTTATTTTCTTACGAGGAAGGATCTTCCTACAGAATCTGCAAACAAATAAATGTTTTATTTGCAAGAAAGTTTCTTACAGCCTTCAGGTTAAAAAACGCAATGCATTCTGGTGGTCGTAGTTCCTTTGAGGGGTCATTTAGTTAAAAGGTGTGTGGTATCCTTTCAGTAGAGATAGGTACTCGTTTATATAGATTTCTAAACATTGTGCCGAAACCTTCGTGGCGTTTCCATTGTACATAAACTCTTAGAAAAGGTCGCGTGTTGTCCGCTTACCATTAGGTTTAGTCCAAAAAGCTCTCTTCGTAGTTTTCCTTGCCGTGGGGTTATGCGGATGTGCTAATAGTTTTCTAGCTTCTGTCTTGCGGCTTCTACAGGTGGTTTCTGAAAACAAACCACCGGGAGTATGTCAATTAGTTGTAAAGGGATTCCTATTTTCCGTTACTGCAAACAGATCAAAAAAGGCTGCAGTTCAACCCTTCTACAGCTGTTCTCAAGCTAAAATTTAGCAAATCAAATGCTGTGTTATATCTTACTTCTATTTAGCTCAGTATTGGGAGCGGGTTACTGCGTGTGTAGTGATTTACCTCTTACTTGATCTCTTGATATACCCAATGGTGCCGCTGGGGAGTGAAATGGTATCCCTGTGAGCTGGTGTATTGTAGGAGCTGCAGTTGGCTCCTTCTGCACGATCCTACTTCATAGGAGCTCGCACGTGTGTGGTTCGTGTCTACGTTTCGGCCGCCATTTTAGGAGGTCTAAATAAAGCTCTCTAGTTGTCCTTTTTTAATGTTGTTGTGATTAAAGGACCTCTAGTCTTTTTAATCCTTTAACACTGCCACTGACAGACGAAAAATGATTATAAATTGAGACGGTCAGATTTTTAACCAATCTATAGACTCATTGAGTCCAATTTTATCACTTTTTGTTATAAAAATGAGTCTGTTCTTTTTCAAGCAGAATTCTGCTTTTTGTATTATGATCTCTCCCTTGTGCCATTAATAAAACGGTCCAGCTGAAATTTTCATAACCGTGTTGTGCTTCTCCAAAATGCTTTACTAGAGGAGCATTGATGACTTTATTTTTCAAACAACTTTTATGTTCCAGCATCCTGGTTTTAACCTTCCGGTTTGTTTTCCCTATGTAGTGTTTATTACACGGACATGTAATCATGTATACTACATATTCAGAGTTGCAGTTATTCATTAGCTTTTGTTTCCAAGGGGTGGGTAACCCTATGTCTATTTCTTTGGTTTTGTGGGTTAATTTACACATTGCACAGTTAGTGCATGGGTAATGTTCACTTATAGGTTTTAATACCCAGGTTTCGGTAAGACTCAAGGTTTCGATTGGTTTTTCTTTAAGTTTGTTGCTGCTCACTCTGTTCCCAATTGTCTTGGATTTTTTGTATGCAAAAAGAGGAGCTGGAATCCCTATTTCACTCTTCTCAAAGATTTTCCATTGGGTTTTGACTATTTGACTGATTTTCAGACTCAAATTCGAGAAAGTATTGACACATACTAGCATGTCTTGTTGAGGTTGTTTAATGTTTACTTCTAGAAGGGCTTCCCTGTTATTCGCCGCTCTTTTGGCTGACTTTTTAATCAGTTTTTTAGGGTATCCTCTCTGTTTTAATTTGGCCGTTAGATTTTTTGCTTCTGTTTCAAAGTCTGCATTTTGGCTGCTATTTCTCTTGAGTCTTAAAAATTGGCCATATGGAAGGTTATCTCTCAAGTGTTTTACGTGATGGCTGGAGTAGTGTAATAGTGAATTTTTTTCTGTCTTTTTCTGGTAGGGTTTGACCAATAGGCGCCCATTCTCATGGAAAATAGTGAGGTCTAGGAAGTCGATAGAAGTTTTTTGAATGTTCATGGTAAATTGTAGATGGAGATTACAATTGTTTAACCAGATTAAGAATTCCTCTGCTTTTTCTACTGTTCCCGCCCAAATTAACAGGACATCATCAATATACCTCGCCCATGAATGAATATGCGCTTCAACAGGATTTGTTGTGTACAGGTGTTTTTTCTCGAAGAATTCAACAAAAAGGTTGGCTAGGTTCAGCGCCATCGTAGCCCCCATTGCTGTCCCTTCTATTTGTTGGAAGTAAGAGCCTTGAAACTCGAAATAATTTCGTGTAAGGGATATTTCTATACACCACATAATGAACGAACTGGGTACTGGGTCGTTGTCAAGTCTATTAAGTAGAATTTCGTTGATTGTTTCAAGTGTAGCTTGTTGGGGAATATTAGTATATAGGGATACAATATCTAGACCTATAAGGAGTGTTTTAGCTGGATCATACGGTAGATTTTCATATTTGTTGATCACATCTTTGGTGTCTTTTAGGTAGGATCTCATTTTCTCTACATATCCTTTTAAGTAGTGATCTGCATACTTAGATAACGGTTCTAGAATAGAATTAATCCCTGAAACTATGGGTCCTACCCGGTGGTTTAACCAGCGTTTTATGGATTTTGGGTAGACAGTAGAATTTGGGTGTAGCTGGTTCCATTTTGTTTAAAAAGGCCCATTCCTGTTTGCTAATCCATCCTCTGTCACAAGCTTTGGTCGTTTTTGTTTCAATGAGGTTTTCCAAATCTTTTGTGGGATCTACAGACAATCTCTTGTAATAGTCCTCATTTTCTAGTTGTCTATGACATTCTTCTATGTATTCATTCTTGTTTAGCAACACTATAGCTCCACCCTTATCTGCTCTTTTGATCACAATCTTTTCATTGGAAGCTAATGATTCGATCGCTGTTCTTTCATTTGTGGTCAAATTTTGATACATAGGAATATTTTGTTGTTCCAACTTAGTTACTTCCGCCAGAACTCTTTTTTAAAAAATTATTGATTCTGGAGAGTATGTGTATGAGGGAGGACAGAAAGTAGAGGGATTTTTTAGTCCTGAGTGGTTAATCATGTTGGGTTCTCTATTTGTTTCGTTACGTGTGGCAAAAAATTCTTTATTTTACGCATAAATTTAAAGAAATCTGTGCGGAACAGAAAAGGATCATGTTTGTTTTTCGAAATTACGAAACCTAGACCCTTTTTCAGAACTTGTTTTTCCATATTAGTAGGTGTGTATGTGGAGAGGTTCACTAGAATTGATTTCCGCTCCTCAGGTATCTCTGGTCCCCATTCCATTGGCCCCGATTGGGCCCTTGGTATAAAAAAGGCTGTGTCCCTTGATTCCTGTTTCCCCTTTTCTGTCTGTAGTTAGGGTTTCCTCTTCCACGGTTTGGTGGATTTTGACCTGGAATAGTGTTGTCTGGATCACTACTTGAGTTACTTGAGCTTAAGAGATCAAGTAAGAGGTAAATCTCTACACACGCAGTAACCCGCTCCCAATACTGAGCTAAATAGAAGTAAGATATAACACAGCATTTGATTTGCTAAATTTTAGCTTGAGAACAGCTGTAGAAGGGTTGAACTGCAGCCTTTTTTGATCTGTTTGCAGTAATGGAAAATAGGAATCCCTTTACAACTAATTGACATACTCCCTGTGGTTTGTTTTCAGAAACCACCTGTAGAAGCCGCAAGACAGAAGCTAGAAAACTATTAGCACATCCGCATAACCCCGCGGCAAGGAAAACTACGAAGAGAGCTTTTTGGACTAAACCTAATGGTAAGCGGACAACACGCGACCTTTTCTAAGAGTTTATGTACAATGGAAACGCCACGAAGGTTTCGGCACAATGTTTACAAATCTATATAAACGAGTACCTATCACTACTGAAAGGATACCACACACCTTTTAACTAAATGACCCCTCAAAGGAACTACGACCACCAGAATGCATTGCGTTTTTTAACCTGAAGGCTGTAAGAAACTTTCTTGCAAATAAAACATTTATTTGTTTGCAGATTCTGTAGGAAGATCCTTCCTCGTAAGAAAATAACGCCCAACCTATGTGGACAAATTTTCGCCTGCTAATCAAGAAAGCCCGCACACTAAGAAGACCAGGTAACCAATAGGATCCTATAGTCTTCTTTGACACTTTTAAAGATGTCAGAAGAAACATAAATTGATTCTTTTTTATCGTTTCTTTATCAACAGTTACTATCATCTCCAAGAGAAGGCCAGAGGATTCCTAACTTGGCCAAAGCCCACTTGCAGCCCCTCACATTGACCACTCCTGAAGAAAGTCCCAAGACCCACATAGAGGACTGAAACATGTCGAGAATTTTTTTGTCAGTCTAATTAATTAAACTGTCTGAGTGAATTGAATATTCCAGTGAAGGGATGTTCTAATTTTAATAATGGAATAGAATTAGAATAGAAGAATAGAAAAGATAACGATGAATCATAATCGTAACTCTGATCTAGAAGAACTATACAACAGGGATTTAATTAGAGATCATTAACGTCAGTATCTCTAAGATTTTTTAGAATTGATTGTGCATGATGTTTGTCTTTGTTAATACGATACATATGTATCTTTTTAGAGGGTTTAATCATGTATTTTAGACAATATTGTAATTTCTATTAAAATGTGTACTTTTTGAACTAATTGATGGCATTCAGATGAATGGGTAACTGTTGATAAAGGACCAAGCCAAAAAGAGGACACCATCAAAGGGCATGTTGAGAAGCCGGGATTGCACATCAGGAGCAAACCCCGACTTCCGAAACCACGCAAACCTGCGTATCAATGTGCTCACAGCCATGGACCGGATGACACAGTCTGCCATGTCCAGGCCCGACTGAACGGATTCACACATGGCATCCTTGCCATCTTGCACGAGGGCTAGAAAACCATCCCGTTCTTCCCCTTTGGGAATATGCTCAGCTGCCAAAGATGCACAATTCCACAGAGTGTGAGTGAATCTTGTCAAGGCACAAACGGAGTTGGCTGCCTTTAAAGCCATACCCCCAGAAGAAAATACCTTCTTCGCCCAACCATCAAAGCGCTTGTCGTCCCTATCAGGAGGGATGGTAGGGTACGCAGCGCTTCGCTGGGGCCGTAGCCACCTGCACCACCAAACTCTGAGTGGTGTGTATTGACAAGTAGCAGGGGTCACCACTGGCTGGATGGTATTTTTTCAGAAGCAACTTATTCACTGCCGGGAGACTCTCCGGAGCAGTCCAAGCCGCTGCCATCCTTCTTTGAAAAGCCATATGAAATGGCAACACCGGGTCAGTGGGTGGACCTTGGTCCAGGATATCCGTCAGATCATACTGAAGAAAATCAAAAGATGGAGCAGACCACCCCAAGTAGTCACCCTCGACATGAGACACCTATATGAGGATTCGGCATGCGTCGGAGCCTCGAGAGAGTCCCTCGACAGACACTGCACCAATGGCGTCGATGTCTTCTTGGAAGGCCTCAAAGGATCCGACGGTCTCGAGGGCGTCGAGGACCGGGACCTGGACCTGGCACAGCTATGGCGATCAACCTTGTCCGATCGGGACCTCGATGGCTCCCGATGATCATGCCGACCGCCCGAGCCCAAAGGCATGCAAGTGCTGACTCTAGCTCGTTCCTTGCTGACTTCTCTCGAAGGCGCGGACAGAATGGTGCCTTGCGACTCGAAAATCGTCATCATCTGCTGGCGGAATGCGTCCCATTCGGTCGGCGATGAATACTTGGTGGGACAAGTCATCCGCCGTCTGGCGGAGTCCTCCGACGAGGACGGGGAAGGCAACCGGTGATGGCGCTTCCGCGAATGCCTAGAAGAGGCAGAGGAATGGAGGGACCCACTCCGAGACCCCCTGGACTTACGGCGACGCAGAGTCGCCCCTCGAGTCGTTGGTCGAAAGCCCAGCAGATTTCGACTTATGGGTTTTAGAAACCCTACCTGCTGATAATTTCTTCTTCCGCACCCCCAAGGCCTTCGATGTCAGGGACTGGCAGTCATCGCAGTCGTCGGTGGTGTGGCTTTCGCCGAGGCACCAGAGGCAGACATTGTGCGGGTCCGTGATGGACATTTTGGAACCGCAGTCCCAATGCTTTTTAAAGCCCGACTTCGGTGTAGAAGATGAAGAAGACATTATCGCAATTGCAAAGTAGAAGAACCGAGCGTGCCGAGATTCCGAAGCGAACACGTTAGCGGAAAAAATGGAAATGAGGCTATGGGCGCCGTGCGTCCTATATATAACATCCGGTGACAACAATCCTCGACGGAGGCCCTAGATGGGACAGCGTATCAACGACATCGACGCAGGACACCTACGCCGAAATAAATTCCGAAGCAGCACAGCTGTGGTCATTACTGTCATAGATGTGGAATATGTCGGAGGACACAATCCCCTCGAACATAGACTTTCTATGGGCATTAAGAAAGTATCAAAGATAAGTAACATTTCGGGATCGAGATGAAGATGCTTATGCTACAGAAACAATGAAGATAGTAAGTCATTTTACACATGTACAGATGCAAAGAAATGCAAGCAGACAAAGTATTCCTACGGCTAGTTATGTAGTGAAGAGATTGCGGCATGTATATGGACGATTCCACTACGCATTTTAGCAGAGCTGGACCAGAAAAAGGAAGGCCTTTCCAGTGTGTCGCAGCTGAAAAGCTATTTAATTACAGAGGGGAATCAAAGAAGGGCAAGCCTGGACCAGTCCCAAGAAGTCAAGGCCACTCTGTGCCGGAATGATCAGACAGTAGCTACAAACGTGTGAAAGAACAAACCCATGTTCAGAGGAGGGACATGGGAACATTGAAGATGTCAGTGTTTCATTAAATAATAGTATTTTCAATACAACAGAGCTCTAAAACATGGTCTTCAGTCACGTGGATAGGTCAAAACAGATAATCATGACAAGCTACACCAACGCAAGGAGAGAGAGAATGCTATACTCCCTCGTATTCTCAAGAGCAAGGAACATTTCCAAGGCCAAGTTCAAAGTCTTAATTGACGAGGTTGATGATAGATGACATGCTAATTGGTGGAAAGCTATGGTCAAGACCAACCCACCAGCATCTGGATGCCAGCCTGCGGGTTGCTGGCATATGTGGAAAAGTACTGTCGGGTGCAAGGGTGCCAACCAATTATAGAGGGCCACGTAATTAAGAGCCCTTTAGTTTGTGTACCCAATGGGATGGTGTGTATTTGAGCAGCACAGCTGTGGTGATTACTGTCAATGATGGATATGGAATACGTCGGAGGACCCAATCCCCTCAAACCACTCACTTTCTCAGACAAGTATGGAACGTATATCTAGATGTTCCCTCTAATCCTATCACTTTCTCCAATAGGTTTTTGTAGTTTGCCACGTAGGATGACGTCAATAATGATGAGGTTTTACTATATAATATGCTTTTTTATTAAACTTGCTGAGCGAGAAGATCAAAAGAATTGTCGATGTTCGTTGTAACTCCCTGTTTTAGACAATTGCAAATAAAACAGATTTGATTTGCCAACTTCCTGAGTTAGTCTGATTATTGATGTTTGAGTATCTTCTGCATCCCCATCCATCTCAAAGTATTGCCACCTCGTCTTAAAGGGCTGGGTCGAGAACCCCCAGTTCACTTTCAAACTGCACCCACCCCACCCGCTCCCTCGAATTCAAAACACTAAATGTTGTAACTGAGCAGCCACATAAGATGTCAAAGCAGTGTGCACCCAGCCACCCACCTCCCCACATCTATGAGTAGTTTCCTAGTTCCAGGATATATACTGAACTGAACAGTGATCTAATCACAGGTAAACAGAGATGTAGTGACAGGTGAACAGGGATGTCTTAACTTAGTCAATCAAAAAATCAAAAACAAATGTAGTAGGACCTAGTAAAAATCAGAAACAGGGTCTAAAAATGCAATATCCCATTCTATGACATTCTTGTAAATGAATGCTATTCCCCTGACAGCGATTGAACCCCTTGCCATCTGCACCACAATACCCCAAAGTAAGTCATGAAGTATCAATTTAAAGTGCTCATTGCAAGACAACATTTCCTCATCTTTGCATTAAGCTCACAATGACATAGCTTATATATGCAACCCGTTGAACTCTCAAAACAACAACAGTGCGATTCTTTACCCAAATGTTGGCGTTATGTTTGGGGGGAGGTGAGGAAGGGAGGGGGTGGAAAGTTTGACAAGTATTATATACGAGCAAAAAGAACTGAACTTCTACAATGGTGGGGAAAAGTGTTGACATGGGCAAAACTGATTATTATATACTGATGCACACATGTCTATGATATATGCTCTTGAAAATTAAATAAAGTTGTTTTAAAAAAAAATTCCATAACATTTTTGAAAAACCTACCGATGTTGACTGTTGTTGCGCTGGACTAAAGCAATAACATCAGCTGTGTTGTCAACTTCACCATCCGTGAAAATAAAAAGCTGATGAACAGAAAAATCTCATTAGGTCAGAAGGATAGAAAAATACATAAGACAACCTGAGAAGATGGGGTAAACTAGGAACAAATCAGAGAATGGGACAGGTTGCAGAATCGGGCACATCACAAAACAATAACTAAGGGAGGATGACAGAGTATGCTATGCCCTTAACATGAAAAAACCTTTACAAATTTAACATTAAAAAGTACACAATCATTTTAAGCAATATAAAATATAAAATAGAACAGGCAGTCAATCAGATGTTCTTTTAGTAATGGCAGTGGTCGCCTTATGTTACATAAAATGTCATCATTAAAATTCTGCCATCATTTCATCACCATTTAAACAGTGATATAAAATAAAGTGAAATAAAATCGACCAACCATTTACCATTAAAATCCGTAAGACTGCGAACAGCTATTGTGCTAATACTAGGGCATTACCAACCACCTATCTTAAGCAGTTACCTGCAGCTGTCGTCTGGATTTATTATTTATGATGTTGCCAAAAGTTTAACAAATTACGGCAGACCCTATGCAGAGACATGTGCACCTGTCCGGAGTCACTGTTCAGACAGTAATCCCAAAATGCGTCGCTCTTAATTGATTCACAGTGGTGCACATATTTTCCCAGTATGGTCTATGAAATGTAATATATAGAAAGACCCTATTTATCTTTACAATGGCGAAAAGCGAGGCAAGACCTTGCTCTAACATTAAAGTCTCAATTGGAGTTCCACCAGATAACCCCAACAACTGGTGCCACATTACACCCTCAACTTTCACGAACCATTTTGCATGGTTCTCATTATATGAGTCCAGGAAATATATCAACCTAGTCACCAGCTTTTGCTTATATGCAGTTATTGTCTCAAAGAGGCCGTAGCCCGTCGTCGTTTTGACAGTAAGATTTCAACAAATTCATCATCATCAAGGCTTTACATCTTCCAGCAGATACCAACTCACTATCTTTTTTTTTAGAGTAGACATCAAACTCTCAGTAAGGAATAAGTTACTTAGCTGTAACTGTTGTTTTCCAGCATGGGTCTGGCATGGATTCACATGCTCATGAGTATTCCCATTGTCAGGCTGATAATCCTTGGTAAAGAAAAAATCTGTTTCAGTTTCATTTCTGAAATTTCTCCTAACAACCAATCACTGAGCTCTGGGCAATACTGCCCCCAGCCAATGACTGCCCTCTACCTAAGCCCCTCCTCTGGCAGCCATCTTCAGATTTGGTAGCACATAAAGTGGCAGTAGGACCAAGAGAGGAGCCGCAGAGGGGTAGGCGGGAGGGTTCACATGTGAATCCATGCCAGAGAACAACAGTTATAGGTAAGTAACTTGTTCCTTCTCCAGCATGGGGTCTGGCATGGATTCAGATGCTCATGAATAAAGAATACATAGCAGTATACACATGCACAACCATGGGAGGTGGCAATGCTCAAAATAAGCATCTCTTACCTCCTCACCAGGCTCACCTTCAAGCAAACAGGTTGCGCAGCACTGCTTGGCCGACTCTGGACTCCTCCCTGGAATCCCTGGAGTCGACGCAGTAGAACCACATGCAGTACCCTTTGGGACCACTACATGCAATTAAGACTACAAGTGTCAGTACAATTTCACCTTTGATACAAGCCTGTACTACACAGTATTGTGGTACAGGGGCTGAGCAGCCAAACTTATCTCAAGAGTAAAGTGAGCAGTACAAGGGGATACACAAAAGGCCAACAATCAGTGCTTCAAATAACCATTTACTCAAGGTTTCTTGGTAAAAGAATATACATTTATTTACACAGTCGGTTGGAAAACATTACACTAGCAAGAGCGGCGCAATATCATCTACTAAAATACATACACAACCAATATGTTACTGAACAAGTTCAGCTCCCTGGAAGTGGGAGCAAAATGGCACTTCAGTTACTTTTAAAAGGAGTAAAAAGACAAGGTTAAAAGAAATCAAGAACAAATACTTTCATAGGCAGGGCAAAGGTTTTCACTTCACTACAACCAGCAATTCAATTCAATAGGCCTGGGCCAAAGTCAATGGTTCAGAGTATTGTATAGGTTAGCACAGTTCTGGCAGTAAACGGTTAAGTCTTTGCACCGGATCTTAGAAGAATTTGGTCAGACGAAAAGTTAGATGTTGGTTTAAGGAAGGACAAGCCTTCAAAGTCGGGAAAGTTTCACAAACGTTCACTGTGGCCGAAAAGATTGCCTGTTCGCATTTGCACTGTACCTTTAAAGTGAAGAAGAGCTGTAGCTGAGGCAGTTGCTCCTAGCAGTTCCTGCAGATCTCGCAGTTCCTGGGCTTCAGTGGTGGGGACAAGGAGGACATCGGGAGTTTCCTGCACTGCCCAGGGAAGAGGCCACAACCTTGGCAAAACGTCAGTTTAATGTGCGAGTGCCTTAGAGACCACAAACTGGTATCCTTCCCACTGTCTATTCCACAGCACTCTGCAGAAAATTCGACCAGTATGGGGACGGTGTCCAGGCGACTTACGAGTTGGTTGTTCACACCAAACTCAAGGGAAGAAGTTAACCTTGAAGGGCTTCTCCGTCGATGGAGTTTCAGGCAATTCAGACCTGCAGCAGGGCTTCACCGGTGGACCAGGAGTTACAGCAGTCGTCTTTCTTCAGCCCGTCTTTGGTTCTTTCGTTCCAGTGGTCGACTCCAAGTCCCAGAAGCCTGCTTTTAAACAGTTTTCCCCCATTCATTCCAGCCTGGCTGTCACTCACACAGCAGGGTGGCTGTCCTTGCTGGAGAGCCAGCCGGCCAATCACACCAGAGTGCATTAAGGTCTCCTAGGAGACTAAGCACAGGGAGTTTCGGGCACCTCCCTCACATCCTGTCCACCCCAGACACTCAGGCGCCAGAGGAGGGCTTCAGCACTGAAGCCCGCCAAAGGCCAACGAACAAAGGGACCAAACCTGGTTTGGCGCGCTGAGTTGGACACTAGAAGGACCTTTCCTAAAAGAAATGGCTAAAAGATGACCAGAGTCTGTTTTTACAGATAGGTCTTGGGCGCCATATTGGAAAACATGGCTGGCCCGATTTTTAGCTACCGGTGTTCGCGGTCAGAGAAAATCATGGTAGTTTGTTTAAAATCACTGCCACCAGCCATTTAAAGTAGGAAAGGGTAGCATCTGACTGTTACATGAGTGTTCAGACTCAGGGGAAGCTGGGCAACCACTCCAGCACTCACTCTATAGTAAGATAGTGTGTGCTGGGTCTGTAAATTTAAAGAGACTAGTAAAGTCAATTTAACTTTACATGCTCTGGGAAACGGTAGTCAGTCCCAGAGAAGGTATTTGAACCTTGGGGAGTTTAAAAGACACCCCTGTGCCACTGCACTGAAGGTGCTGTGTGACATAAGAAAAAGATGATGCCTATGTAGTTGTTTAAAAACCCCATCACCAAAGTACACAAAAGTAAAACACACATCAAAACACATGGAAGAGTGGGAAAAAAGGCTCACACTCTTCCCAGGTAAAAAAATCAAATCCTAGAAATCCCCCTAACAAAGGTGTGAGTCGACCTCCACGTAGCAGCCCTGCAGATGTCCAGCAGGGGCACACCAGAAAGGAACGCCGTAGTAGCAGCGATTGCTCTGGTCGAATGGGCTCTCGGACGGCCAGGCAACGGTCGGTTTGCCAACTGGTGACATTGGGTGATGCAGCCGGAGAGCCACCTGGAAATGGAAGCCTTGGAGAAGTTCACAAAGAGTTGAGATGTCTTCCAGAAACTCTTTGTGCGGTTCACATAGAACTTCAGCGCTCTAGCCACATCCAGCAAGTGCCAAGTCCTTCCAGCCGGCGGCGAAGGTGTCGGAAAAAACACAGGTAACACCAAGGACTCATTTAAGTGAAAGTCCGACGGCACCTTGGGTATGAAGGAGGGGTGCATCCGCAGCACCACCCTCGCTCGTGGAAAGTCAATTAAGGTGGATTACAGGAGAGGGCCTGGATCTCACCCACTCGTCATTCAGAGGTGATGGCCACAAGGAACTCTGTCTTCCACGACAAGAACTTCAGTGGAACTGTCTGCATAGGTACGAATGGAGGGCCCGTGAGCCTAGTCAGTACCACATTGAGCTCCCACGCCGGAGCCGGAGCTTGCACCGGCAGGAACTAACAGAACAGTCTTTTGACAAACTCCTTAACCAGACGGTGTGACCATAACGACAACCGTCCCGGAGATCTGGTGTAGCAGGAGATAGCCGACAGATTAACCTTGATGGAGGCATGAACCAGTCCCGCTTTGAATATGACAGCAAATACGGAAGCACCTGTGGAGCCGTGATTCTTAGAGGGTCGATCTTCTGTGCATGGCACCAGACAGCAAACCTCTTCCATTTATGTCCGTAGCATTTTAGAGTAGACGATGCTCTGGCCTTGGCAAGCACCTCCTTGCAGTCTGCTGGTAGATCGTAACCCCCAAATTCTAATGCTGCAGGAGCCAGGTCTTCAGGTTCAGCGATCCTGGGTTGTGATGCAGAATTGCGCCTCCTTCCCTAGCGAGAAGATCTGCGACCACTGGAAGCTTGACCGGAGGGGATGCTGACATGCTAAGAAGGTCTGGGTACCAGATCTGCCTCGGATACGCTGGTGCGATGACTATCATCCTGCACCAGGACCATTTGAGTTGATTGATGAGTCGAAGAATTAACGGCAACAGAGGGAACGCATACAGAAACAGGCCATCCCAGAGGAATGAGAATGTGTCCCCAATGCTCCCTGACTGGGGAAACCTGCTGGCGAACCTCCGGCACTTGGTGTTCATCGCTGTCGCAAACAGATCAATTTGGGGATTGCCATATCTGCGGAACAGGTAATCCACTTGGTCATGCTGAAGCTCCCACTCGTGGCAAGAGCAAAGCTCCCTGCTGAGGGAGTCGCCGACAGTGTTCTTTAGTCCTGCCAGGTGAAACAGAATGAGGAACATCCCCTGGGTGACGGCCCAGTGCCATAGGTCCTGTGCTTCTTTGGAGATTGCTTGGAATCTGGTGCCCCCTTGCTTCTGGATGTACAACATTGTGTTGGTAATGTCTGAAGACACGCACGACCTTGCCCGTGAAGGACGGAAGGAACGACTTGAAGGCCCAAACACACAGCCTGTAGCTCCAGAAAGTTGATGTGCAACGTCTTCTCCTCCGGCAACCACAGGCCTCTGGCGTGAAGACTTCTGGCGTGCGCTCCCCATCCTTCCAAGGAAGCGTCCGTCGTAACCATCTCCTGGTGCGGTGGGGTCTGGAAATCCACGCCTCTGTAAGATGAGAGTGCACACCCCACCACCTTATCGCTCGACGGAAGCTCTCGTTGAGCGAGATCCTGTCCTGGAAACTTCCTGACACTTGGAGCCAACGGGCGTCGAGGAACTCCTGCAGTGGGCACATCTGTAGCCTGAAGAGTCGGATGAGGTAGATGCATGACGACATCATGCCGAGCAGAGACTTGATGGCCCTCACCGTTGCACCTTGCCCAGGATGGCCAATATCCTCTCCTCTGACGGTGCCGCCAGACATGACACTGTTGAGAGGGGATCCCAGGAACAGCGCGTCCTGCGATGGAGTCAAGCAGGACTTTGCATAGTTCACTGAGAACCCCAGATCTGTCAGAAGACAAACAGTCCTCGCCGTGTGGTCGACAGACTTCCCTCGATTTGGCCCGGATGAGTCAGTCGTCCAAGTAGGGGAAGACGTGAATCCCTTGTAGTCCTAGGTGGGCCGCCACCGGAGCTAGGCACTTTGTGAAAACTCTGGGTGCCGATTTAAGCCCGAAGGGGAGGGCCTTGAATTGGTAATGCACCCCTTGCACTACCAAGCGTATGAACTTGCGGTGCCCCTTGGGAATGGGGATGTGAAATTATGCATCCTCCAGGTCCAGCGACGACAAAGTCTCCCTCTTCCAGTGTCCAAGCATGTGCCAAAGAGTGACCATGTGGAACTCCTGGGACTTGATCTATTTGTTCAGCTGTCGCATGTCGAGAATGGGCCTCCAGCCCCCGGTCTTCTTTCGTATGAGGAAGTACCTTGAGTATACTCTGGAGTCCCGGAGTCGCTTTGGAACTAGCTCCATCACCCCTTTCTTAAGCCTGGCTCAAACCTCCAACACCAGCTGAGGGGCGTGGTTTTCTTGCCGGGCCACAGGTGGTATTTGAAGACACTTCCGTTGAAACTCTAGAGTGTGTCCGTGGGCTAGAGCATCCGGCACCCAATGGTCAGTGGAGATGGTCTTCCAGATGCTGACCAAGTTTGCCAGCCGGCCTCCCACCGGGGTGCATGGGTGGGGGCCCGACGTCATGGCCGGTTCTTTCTCGCTCGGAGGTAGACGGGCGGCTTTGGGGTCCTTGGCGACAACGGCATCCTCCTCCGAAGGTCTTGGAGTGGCCCCTGTTGATCTCCTTGGCCGAGGACCGGGAGGGTTGGCGGCAAGAAGAGAAGCCCCTGCCGTAACCCTTCGAAGAATGGGAGACTTGCTTCCTGATCGAAAGGACGGCCATTGCTGCTGCAGCATGCCCAGGGTACGTGGCGTTTCCGTGTCTGCCTTGATGGCTTGTAGAGACTCAACTACAGCCTTCCCAAAAAGATTATCTCTGTCAAAGGGCATGTCCAAAACCCTCGTCTGAACCTCCTGACGAAACTTTGTGGCCTTGAGCCAGCCACGGCGACAAAGGCAAACGCTGTTGCCCATCTGGCGGAAGCCCGCATCGGAGATGTCCGTGGCCACCATGATGCCGTGGCCCGACGCCACCTCGCCTTCTAGCAGAATATCCAATGGTTCTGACCTCTTGTCGGAGAGGAAGTCCAACAGAGGCTTGAACTTGAACCACAGCTTTCGGTCGTAGCGCGATACGATAGCTAGGCCGCTGACAGCCTTGATGGTAGTAGCCGCTGAGTAGATAACTCTTCGTCCCATAGCATCCAGATTCTTCCCCTCGCTGTCCGGAGCGATGGACGCCGTTGAAGATGAAGCACCTGATGACTTCTTCTTGGCCGTTGCAGAGACCACTGAGTCCAGTAGCAGTTGGGCCTCCAAGCACTTGAGTGCAGAGTCCAGCACCCTGTATTTCTTCTTTAGGCGGTCCCTCTTCGCAGGGGCCATAGAGGTGTTCTTCATGAGAGACAGGCCTTCGTCACAAATGTCATCCAAGAGTGGGACAGACAAGATGGTCTTTCTCTTCGCCTCACGACGCTGGTGTAAGAAGTCTTCCTTCTCCTCCGGCGCGAGCTGGAAGAGCTCTGATGCTCTGGAGATCATTGTGTGAAATGAACCTATCTCGTCCGGCGGGGAGGATCTGGGTGGAGGCAATGGGAGGTCCACTCCACCGTCATCTGTGCCTGTCGTCGCTGTGTCAAGATCCGTCTCATCTCTCGGTGGGCGTGGGGGGGGGGGATAGGGCGGCGATAGGTAGCTAAGAGGCAAGGGGTGCCTCTAACTCTTCTTGGCCGGCAGTTCCCCTTAGCCAGACGGTCGGAGTTACCAGACCCGCGGGCGCGACCGTCGGCGCAGCTGGCATCTTCTTCTGTATTTCGGAGACCAGCGTACGGAGTATAGAGAGAATGTCCACAGAGGTCTCTAGGAGGCAGTTGAGGTGGAGGGCAAATAGGAGTATGGGGCGTAGGAAGAGAGCCAAGGCCCTCGTCGTCCTGAGGCTCTCCACCTTCCTCGACAGTATCCTTGTTGTCGTCGCCTTCATCGTCACCCTCGTCGGCTCCCTTGTTGTAGGGTGTGACAATGTTTTCTTCATCGCCATCATCCTCCTGGATGGTCTGAAGGTAGGCATATGAGTGCCCTGGAGGACCTCCGTGCCTCCCCGCACCTTTCTTCGCGTCCAGAGGGGACTGTCTCGGGGAGATGATCAGCATCCTCTTCTCTGGGGTCTTCTCAATGGTCTGGAACGCAGCCTCCCACCTGGGCAGGAGGGACACTCTAGCCTTCGGAAGTGCACCCTGCGGGTCCGCCTCTGCGACCTTCAAAAGGGATGCCACCACCACCTTCATGGAAGGAAGAGCCTTTGTTGGGTGTACCTGGGACTTCATGGCCTTCGTGGTCGTCCCAGACGCCTTGTCCTGCTTTCCCTTCTCCTTCGGGGGAGGGTCGGAGCATCGGCCCCTCTTGGTCTTCTCCGGCAAGGGCAGGCTGGCTCTGGACTTCTACTTGGCCGTCTCCTGGGTCACCTTGAGTTTGCCCGGATGGTCAGACTTCCTCTTGGACGAAGATCCTGAGCGTTGACTGGTGACTGAAGTCGCTGGAGACGTCGGACATGCCCTGGCCGCAGAGGAGCCCGCCGCAATGGTGCTCCCAGTGGCAGTGGACTCGCAGTGCTTAGCCTTTTGTTGGAATCCCACAGGAGAGGCGCCCTGAAAGGACTTAGAAGCCCCCTCAGCATTCCCGGATCCGGCAGAGGCATGCTCTTGGGACCCACCCAGTGCACCTGTAGCCATTTCTTCAGCCGCCTAAGCCGATCATTCATCATGCGAGTCGTGAAGTTGCGGCAAAATGCACAGTCTTCCTCCTTGTGCGTCGGGGACAGGCAATAAAGGCACTGGGAATATTTATTGTCCAAATAAACATTCCACAGACCGCAGTCGACACCACGCTTGAAAAGAGAGGGGGAATCCTCTCGTCTGCCATGATCCACGTGGTGTAAGCCTTGAAGAATCTTCTGGAATCCTCCACCAAGAAAACTTGATGAAATTCACCCTTGAAGGGTAGTGAGGAATCCGAAAAATCGGTCCCCGTTAATCGGAAGGTTGATTGATGGAGCACGGGTGCGTGATTGACCGAAAAATAGAGTAAAATCTTCCAAAAAGCAAAAAACGCAGTAAAGGCTCGAGAGCTAAGCACGAGGACTCCCAACACTGAACGTGCAGTAAAAATATAAAGATGGCTGCCAGAGGAGGGGCTTAGATAGAGGGCAGTCTTTGGCTGGGAGCTCAGTGATTGGTTGTTAGGAGAAAGACAGTTCAGAAATGAAACTGAAACCGATTTTTTCTTTACCGAGGATTCCCAGCCTGACGACAGGGAGTATTCATGAGCATGTGAATCCATGCCAGACCCCATGCTGGAAAAAGTCAATTTCACTTTACTGCTCTTGGAAACAGTAGTTTAACCAAGAGAAGGTATTTAAACCTTAGGGAAATCTAAAGGACTTTCCTGTGCCACTGCACTGAGGGTGCTCTATTACACAATGTAAAAAGATTATGCCTATGGAGTTTGTCAGACTCCAAAACCACAAGAAACACAATGTTCAAATCACAGAAAAATACATGAGAGAGTGGGAACAAGGTCTCCATCTCTCCAGGATAAAAATTAAAAGTTCTAAAGTCCAGCAAAGTAGCTGGGGGTCTCTAAGGTAAAAGGGAATTAGCACATTTCTGAGAATTCTCCCTCACACTCATCCCCCACAGACTAAGCGAAGGGAGGATTTAATCCACTCCTGGATGAATCTCCTAATCCAGCCGGTCATACTTTCTGGAGAGACCATCAGCATTTTGGTGATTACACCCTGACCTGTGTTCTATTTTAAAATCAAACCCCTGAAGGCTGATTGACTATATTAACAATTTAGGATTCTCCCCCTTCATCTGCATTAACCATCTCAAGGGTTGGTGGTCTGTTTGAATTACAAAAGTAGATCCATCCAAGTATGGTCTAAACTTCTTCAAAGACCACAAAATTGCAAAACATTCTCTTTCAATGGTTGCCCACCTTGTCTCACAGTCCTTCAGTTTCCTACTGATGGATCAGATCGGGTGTTCCCTGCCTTTCAGCTGACTCAGAACTACACCTATTCCTGTATTTGAAGCATCAGTTTGTACAATAAAGGATTGGTTGTAGTCAGTAGCTCTCAAGACTGGAGCTTTAGAAAGGGCATTCTTAAGTCCTTCAAATGCCTTAGTGCACTCCTCATTCCACCTGACCTTCTTGTGGAATTTGGGTGAGGAGATCACATTCAAGGTAGACTCTATAGTCCCATAGTTCTCAATTAAGTTCTTATAGTAACCAGTGAGACCTAGAGAAGCTCTCACTTGAGTTCAAGAGCCTAAAAAACATATCCAAGGTGGTTGTTAGGGAGAATTTTCAGAAATGTGCCAATTCCTCTCTACCTTAGAGCACTTTTGCTGGACTCTAGGACTTTTAACTTTTAACCTGGAGAGAGTGAGACCCTTTTTTCCACTTGTTTTTTTCTGTGATTTGGACTATGTGTTTCTTGTGACTTTCGAGTCTGACAAATTCCATATGCGTCATCTTTACATTGTGATACACAGCACCTTCAGTGCAGTGGGCACAGGGTAGTCTCTTAGATTTCCCAAAGGTTTAAAGACATTCTCTTGGTGAAGCTACTGTTTCCAAGAACAGTGAAGTGAAATTGACATTACATACGTTTTGTAACTTTCTAGACCCAGCACACACTATCTTACAATAGGGTGCTGGAAGGGTTACTTTGTATCCCCTTGCTCTAGTTTCTCATGTAACAATGTTATGTTACCCTTTCTACAATTAATGGCTGGTGGCAGTGATTTACTTATTACTACCATTGTGTGTTTTTACCGCAGGCTGAAATGCAGCCTTGGTAAAGCACCTATGGGTGCCCATTTCATCAAAATGGCCCCAGTCTTCTTTTTTTGCCATTTCTTGCTGGAACGGCCCTTCTTGTGATTTACTGTGTGTGCCAAACCAGGTTTGGTCCCTTTGTTCTTTTTGTCTTTGGGGGGATTCATGAGTGAAGCCTGCCTTTGGCGCCAGTATGTCTTGCAGAGGCAGGAAGTGAGGGAGGTGCCCAAAACTCCCTGTGCTTAATAACCCTGGTTACAGGAACGCACCCGAAGGTGATTGACCGGTCGGTTGGCTGTTCGGCAGGGACAGCCACCCTGCTGTGTGATTGACAGCTAAGCTGGATTCATGGGAGAAACCTGCATAAAAGGTGAGGCTTTTTGGCTTGGAAGGCAGAGTCAACCACTGGACCTAGGAATCCGAAGAATAACTTGGAAGAGACGCCTGCTGCAACTCCTGGACCCTTGGTTTGCCCGGTGAAGCCCTGCTGCTGTGCTGAAGCTCTGAATTCGTTTCGACTAGAGAAGCCCTGCAACGACGACTTCTCCAATTAAGTTGGTGGGACCCATCAACCCCAAAGTGAACTCGTTTGGACATCCTCTCGGAGCTGGCTGTACTTCCACGGCTGCTGCTGGAACCGAAGTGACAGGGAGAGGTACACCAAACGTAGTGCATCACTTTTAAGATGAACCCGAGCTGAAAGAAGATTCCCCTGACTCCCTTGAAGCAGGCAGGACTGATCAAGCCTGAGCCACCTCAACAGAGTGCTGGACCTCAGAAGTGAGGAAAGTCCAGAGACGTATCCATGAGACCGCTGTGGTGCTATTTGCTGAGACGTGAGGAGCTGAAACCGCGAAGTGCCGCTGAATAGAAGTTTGTCCCTTTCTGTCGCTGACCGTCTTGTGGTGTTGCAGGAGTCCTCAGAAGTCCTCCTTCTTGTTCCCACAACTGAGGCACAGGAACAACAGGATCTGCAGAGCCACACAGGAACAGAAGCCAGCTGGAACCATTTATTCTAACCAAAGGTACTGTTCAGTCTAAGAGAACTTACCACTTGTTGTTTTAGCCTTACATGATCTCAGTTCAGACTTGTCTTGGGTACTTCTGTAGAGTTGCTTGCATCTTCTACCTCTCACAAGCCTCCCAGCTTGTGGCCCTACAAGGATTCTACTTTTTCAACCAAGATATCTAAAACATTGTGCAAGACTTTTACTTACCTACAAGAAATGCTACAGCTTATCTAGACTTTTGCTCAATTGATATTGGCTGGCTTGGAACCCTGAATAACGCTTCTTTCCTCTGACATTGTGTTTACCTTTCCTTCCATAAAGAGGTTAACTTACATTGCATTGGGGGGTTCGAAAGTACTTGCATGCTTCAGAATAATTGAGTGTTCTCTTGTTTTATTCTATAGCCCTTTTCTTTGACATGCTTTTCAGTATTGCTCTAAATGCACCAGTGATATATTAAAGTCCACAGTGTCCTAACTGTTTAAGTCACCTGAGGGTGTAGGAAGTGTCTGTGTGCCATCCCCAATGGGTATTTACTGATTTAGAAAAACTATTTTGGAGTATATTTGTATGTTACTTAAATATTGCCCCTTCTGAAGAAGGCTTATTCAAACTGACTTAAATAAATTGATATTGTTTAATCAAGAAGCCTTGAGTATAAGTGTTTATTTGGATACTTGTCAATGTGAATCTCTGTGCAACTCCCCTACTGCTCACATTGACCGCTCTTGAGATAAGCCTGGCTGCTCAGCCACGCTACCAACCTGTGTAGAACTGACTTATACCAAGGGTTGGGTTCCTATTGCCAGGAGGACAAGGTTGTTGTAGTGCACCAAAAGGGAACTGCTCTAAATCTTGCCTATCTGTGGTCAAGATGCTCTTCCCAAGTGGGGCTAAACACTGCAATGTCATCCGAGTATGCCATGCAGAAGTCCTCCACCCCATTCAGAACAGGATTCACCATCCTGGAATATAGCAGGTGCATTCTTGAGTCTAAAAGACATAACCTTAAACTGGCAGGGGCCTGCTGCGGAGGAAAATGCAGTGTTCCCCTTGGCATGGTGTTAGGCAGAAACCTGTGCAGTTCACTTAGGGACCACTGCAAAAGGCTTAAGACTACAGGTGTTGGCAGTAAGCCCAATTGGTAGCAGTCTGTACCACCCAGATTTACCTGGTAGCTGTGGCTGAGCAGCCAGACGTCTCTCAAGAAGAGTTAGACAGTATATAGAGTATACAAGATAGGTACCAAAATACAGTAGCACAAGCAAACACTGACCAGAGCTTGGGTATAAAAGTATATAATTATTTATTTAAAAACACACTTTGTAAAATACACTAACGCTAATATGGCAAGCAAGTTCAAACACAGTCACTATTAATATATATACATCCCTGATCACTTATTGAACAAGTCTTAGTTAAAACACCACTTATTTTCTGACAGAGGTGAGCGCTTAACCTAAGATGGCACTCCAATAGGTTAATTAAAAAGGGAGGGGAAAAGGCAGAATTAGGAACATACACAATACCAACACTTTACCAGAGCAAGTCCGAAAAGGCAGAGTATACTGAGGAGCAAGAAAGACATAGGCCAGGCCCACTCTTGGAGAGAGCAAGGCGGAATGTGTCCAAGATCACACAGTTGAATAGTACTTTTAAAGAGTCTTTGCACAGAGTTCAAAAAGGGTTGGATCAAGTCAGGAAAAGTTAATTAGTAGTTCCCAAGTCACCCCAGGATAGAAAGTCAAGGATTTACAGTACACCTTGAACAGTCTGTTGCAAGGGAGACCAGGCAGGACTCAGTACCTGAAATGGTGAGAAAGCTCCAGCGGGGGCAGTGGTTCCTGGCAGCGGGTGCAAGTCGGTGCTTCATCCATGGGAAGAGAAGATCTCAACGTGGAGGAAAGCTGGAGGTCGTTGCACTGCCAGGGAAGAAACCAGCCGCAGAGCTTCCCGGTTAAAAGGTACTACCCTTTTATTTGCGTTAGTGGTGAAGCGTGGCTATCCGTCCGCCAGGGTGCTTGGCACGGGCGATTCGACCACGAGATGATCCAGGAAGGCGAAAAGAGGGCGAACTGGTTATCCCCACCAGTTCAGAGGAAGAAGACTCTCCGGGATGAAGATCTTCTCAGTCGTTGGGAAGTGGTGAGACGGTTCAGCAGGGCTCCACCTGTGTGTCTTGTTGCAGGTCGGCTCAGCTTCTCCCTCTTCGGATTCTTTGGTCCTGTGGCGACTTCTGAAGTTCTAGTCCCCAAAGCCCTGCTTTTATGCAGAAAACCCCCATTCATCAGTCCTAGCTGTCACTCAAACATGCTAAGTGGTGAGCCGGGCGGCTCACCATTGGGCCAATCACACAAGAGTGCGACTTGAGTTGCCGAGGCAACTTAGTCCAGGGTGCATAAACCCCCCTCCCACACATCCTGTAGACCCAGACAGAGTGGCACCACTTTTGGAGGCTTCTGTGGAGAAGCCCGCCAAAAAGTGGAACAAAGGGCTCGACTTGAGTTGGAGTTACAGAGGCAAACACAAATGCCATTTTAAAACCGAGTCCTGGCAAAAAGACCCAACCGGGGAATAAATATTAAATAAATAACCCAGCGGTATCTTTAACATTGCACCAAAAAGTGGTGCGTTTAAAATGAATGGGAAAATCCCATTCGAAATATTCTGGTGGAATATTTCGCATGGTAACCACTGCCACCAGCCAGAAACTCGACGAGGAGGGGACTGCACTGTGCCCCCTCGAAAAACAGACCCAGGGGCAATCTAATTACCCCTACCAGTACTTCCACAATATGATGGTTTGTACTGGTTCTGTTCACAATTTAAGACTAGTAAAATCAATGGTGACTTTACATGCCCTGGGAGACAGTAGTCAGTCCTAGGGTATGGAGTCTATGTTTGGGGGTCACTATGACACCCCTGTGTTACTGCACTGAGGATGCTGTATAACACACTTACCAAAAACCACATGAAACCCTATGGACTAAAATACCCCCTAGCCCATAAAACACATTACAAAGTCAAAGGATATCTCAAATCATGAGTCTCACTCTTAGCAGGAGAAACAAATAAACCCCAAAAATCCAGCAAAGCTGCTGGGGGACTGACTAGGTTTGGGAAATTAGCCTTAACAGAGAATTCTCCCTAACGCATGGTCTGCCAGAGCCATTTGCCAATAGCCTGATGTTAGGTCAAATATACTGAAGAACTTGGCTGAACCAAGTTTGTCCACCAGCTCATCTGTCCTAGGTAAAGGATGTGCATCAGTCGTGGTGACAACATTAAGAGCTCTATAGTCCACACAGAATGTCGACTCCTTGGATGCTGCCTTTGGCACTAGTACAACTGGACTAACCATGGACTTGTAGATGGCTCCATTACCCCAAGATCAAGCATCTTATTGATCTCTTCCTTTATGTGGGTTCTTACATGGTCTGACATTCTGTAACCGCTGCTTTTAACAGGGAGACAGTCACAAGTGAGTATATCATGATGGCCCCAAGGGGTCAAGCCTGGTGTCAGTGAAAACAGGGAGGCAAACTGATTTAACAGAACTTTATACTCCTCCTGTTGTTGCAGAGTGAGCTCAGAAGAAAGATTAACTCCCATTTTTCCATCTAAAGGCTGTCCCCTGAGGTTCACTCTCCTTCTCTTCTTGATCAGATGCTAATAGCGAAGCTCCTAGTTCTGGTCTGGATACATATGCCTTTAGGCGGTTAGTGTGAAAGACCATAGGGGCCTCCTTCGGATTGGCCAAGTTCACCAAGTAATTGACCTCTCCAAGTTTGCCCACCACCTTGAATGGTCGAATCCATTTGTCCTGTAAGACCCTCTGCCTTGTAGGCACCATAACTAGAACTAGCCGGTCTGGAGTAAACTCCACGATGTTGGCCTTCTGGTCATGCCAATGTTTAACCAGAGCCTGACCTGCTTTCAAGTTATCAGAAGCTTCTGTCATCATTTGTGTCATTCTCCTTTAGAGACATAACACATAGTCAGTGACTCTCATTGGCTTGAGGGAAGGAGCACTTGCGAACCCTTCCTTGATAAGGGCCAATGGATCTCTAACCGCATGACCATAGAGCAGTTCAAATGGGCTGAAACCAACCCCTTCCTGAGGGACTTCTCTATATGCATAGAGAAGGCATGGCAGTAGAAGGTCCCACTTTCTTCTAAGGGGTTCGTCTAAAACACCAATCATGCTCTTCATAGTTCTATGAAACCTCTCCACCAACCCATTGGTTTGGGGATGGTAGGCTGTTGAGAACATGTAGGTCACTCCACAGTTTTTCACATGGTTTGCATGTAATGGGACATAAAAGTGTCCCCCTGTCTAAGATAACCTCCTTAGGAAAACCAACCCTGGTAAAAATACCAAGGAGGTCCTTAGCCACTGCCTGAGCAGTACGAGTCCTCATAGGTATGGCTTCAGAATACCTGGTAGCATGGTCTACTACAATAAATATAAATTGGTTACCTGAAAATGTGGGAGGGTGTAAGGGACCAACAATGTCCATCCCTACCCTGTCAAAAGGAAATCCCACCACTGGGAGAGGCACCAAGGGTGCCACGTTCTTGGCTCCACTCTTGCCAGATGTCCGACAAGTGCGACAGCTTCTACAGAATGTATCTACATCAGACCCCATCTTGGGCCAGTAGAAATACAGGGAAATCCTCTCCTTGGTCTTCTTAAAACTTAAGTGACCAGATAGAGGAATCTCATGAGCTAACTGTAGAAAATGGGGTCTAACCACTTGAGGCACTACAAGTCTTCTGTAGTCCCCTGGGGTAGACTCAATAGGCTCACTGTAAAGGAGGCCATCCTCCCAGTACAGACTGTGCTTCCCTGGCTCTTGACCTTCCGTTTGGGAAGCTGCCTGTTGGCGAAGTCCTTCAAGAGTAGGACACTCTCTTTGACCACTGCTTAAGTCAGTCCTAGAGGGTCGCCCTTCTGCAAGCAAAGTCTGCAGCTGTCATGAGTCATGATTCCTGCCGCCAGCGCTCTAAGACATCAGGATGGAGCCAGGCCACGATCACCTACATGGCCCCTAAGGGCCTCTCCATCCTCCCAGAGACCCACTTGGAGTCAGACATGGCGCTTATGGCGCCAGGCTCACACACTGTCCTAGGATGGCATTGGACTTGTAATGAATAGAGGGCAAGATGGATGCGCACACATATTGCAGTTCCTTGAACTGCATATGCAGTCTAGCCTTTTGGGTGTGGTTAAACCCAGGGCTACCTGGGATACCTAGAGACTATTTAAGCTCCGCCCGGGCCGAGAAACACGCTTTGCGTTTCTCTGCACCTGCAGCGTGACACTCACCGTGCTCGGATCGGTCTCCAGAAGGCCTTCTCCTTTCTTCCGCACCCAGCGCCCCTGCAAGAACAAAAACACCATTAATAATAGCCTTACCTTGCTGAGTATCCAGCTTCCATCCATCGCTCCTCCAGTCCAGTGGGCAGCTACGGCGGTGTCATCTTCATCTCGGCACGCCGCATCCTAAGAAATGGGAAAAGAACAGAAGAGAAGACATTAGTAAGCATCCTGCATATCTCTGCTTACTCAAAAACTGTACGAGATTCAAACGCTTACCTGAATTCAAGCCGCTCGGGGTAACTTCAACTCCGGAGCATCTCATCGACCTGCAAAGAGGGAAAAGACATACCAGGTTAGCGTGGAAAGCATTCGTAGGCGCCGCACTTCGCGCTTACTCACCGCATCCCTTTCTCTCAGCTGGCAGCCACGCTGGGACATTGCGGTACCTAAAAGGACACAGAGACGAACATTGGTTAATACAAGTAAGAAGGGGCTACATCGCACATCGCGCTCTCACTCACCGTTAGTGCTACTCACCTCAGCAGCGTGCCGCCTTCTCCGAACCCCCTCCATCACCTAAGGAAGGAAAGACACATTACAGAAGGAACGTGAGTCAACAGAATTGTTCATAAGACTCATTCCATGCTACATGACACAAGTTGCCACTATGAACCGGAAAAAAGGAATATCCCGAAAGGGGAGTACATCAGGGCAAGGAGAAACTCCAAAGAACAAATGCATTTCTAAGACGAATGTGAAACACTGTCAACAAGATTCCAAGCCAGAGGTTACTCAAGAAAGAGCATTGAAATTGCGTATAACAAAGCACAAAAAACACCAAGGATACAAACATTGATGCAACGGACTAAACCAAAACAATCTGACAAGGTGCAATTTATCACCACGTATTGTGCAGACAAGCAGTTAATTAAGAAATCTCTCAGAAAATACTGGAATTTACTTAAATTGGACCCCCACATAGGGGCACTTATACATGACTACCCGTCGATAATTTACAGACGAGCCAAAACCCTGAAACAGAGCGTCAGTCCTTCATTACTACCCGAAGATGATCAGGCGACAACCGAGACCTGGCTAAAAGAATCCACTCCAGGTTTTAGAAAATGTGGTACCTGTTCAATGTGTAAACATGACAACCATGACAGGCGTCTTTAAAGATGATAATGGATTTCAAATCAGGATACGAGAACAGTTTAACTGTAGAAGCAAATATGTCATATATGCAATTATCTGCACTTGCAAGAAAATCTATGTTGGCAGTACAATTCATGAATTCCGCTTCAGGATCAGAGAACACTTGGCAGTGATCGGAAGCCATGACAAGAATCTGCCCCTTGCTGATCATTGGCAGCACGTCCACCAGATGGATAACAAACAACACATCAAATTCATTGGTTTAAAAAAGTGTCACTGGGATGCAGAGGAGGCAATCAGGAACTTTTGCTTCGCCAGGAGGAGGCCATACTCATTAACTTTTTCAGATGTGTGGAAACTGGCCTTAGCACAGACAACAAAATGTCATATTTCTTATGATTTTTGAGATAAGGTATACCAAGAAACAACTTCTAATGGGATTATCGTCACATTCATATAAGGGATGCAGTCAAGAGTGAATGCTGGAGTCATGTTCCATCTTCACAGCCTTTCGGCTTAACAATACTTTTCTATCTTCCAACATGGAAGACAGTGAGTCATGCCCAATAATCTTTCATAGCAAACATGATTTCTAATTAGGATGCCTTTTTGACATTCAGTAACTTTCTAGTTAATCAGGATATTGGACATGCAGTATTTATTTACATTTTTTTGAATTCGTGCTGGGTGTAGGAACGCAATTGCCTCCATCCGAGCGGGCATTACGTCGACATATGTGTGAGAAACACCTAGAATCATTGGCAGGGAACAAGCGACATGGCATTTGCAAGTCTGCCTTGACCCGACAGCTCCACTACGACCACAATTCCCAGAATGCACTCAGAGGAGCTAACACTCTTCAATTAATTAATTCACAAATGGTTTAATCTTATTACATCTAGATTTCTTTAACTAAGTCTAGGTAGTAGAGAATAGATTCCTTAAATGAGTAAACATAATGCACTACGTTAGGACTGAGGTTCCATTGACATACGTACATGTCTATTGGATTTGATTAAGTATACTTCCCAAAATATGGCCGACAGAGTTTTAGAAGATTAAAACAGAGGTAGGACTACTAAAAATTAACATAGCAACCATCTATATACAATGGAAGTCGCATGGCGATTCTCAGCTTTGTTAATCCGACGCCTGAGACGAATCTTGGAACTTTCAGGTAAGCCCTTAGGGGGCTCCCAAGCCCACCGATCAACGCACCAATTAACATAGGGTCCGCGCTGCAGGCGGACACTCAAGTTGCCCCCCGCTCCCGTCAATGCACCGCCTGTCTTTACCCACTGCCTAGCGCAAACAATAAAGATTACCCCCTGCTAACTGCGCAGGGAGTATTAATTCTATCAAAGCCTAGGAGGCGAGCACTATGCTTCAACTTCTTTAATTTACTACTCTTCAGCAGTTTCAACAAACTCAAAAAACCATAACAAAACACTGACAACAGTCTGAACAGACTCTTCTTTCTTTCGAACTACAATCCCCATAGTCTCTGTAGTCCATCTCCTTCCATGCTCATCTGTGACCACTTTCTGTCCCTGAGCTCCTCCTCTCTTTTACTCGCTCTGAAAAAGTCATTCTGTAATTTCCACACAAAGCCCTGCAACTGGTAAAGACTTGAACCACTCCAAATCGAACGTCGAAATCCTCCGACTCCTGACGACTACCGCTAGTCTCCTACTTCAATTGTTCTTCTGCTCTTCTCCTAGGAATAATACAAAGCAGAGAAATCAGGGTGCCGTCCATGTATTGCCTATATCATGATTGCAAACGAACCTGCCAGCAGTTCTAGACAGTTTATGTGCAATTGGAGTTCTTCTTTGCTCCATTTTCCCCCTGTCTGTAGGTCCCCACACCTTGCGCCCCAGCCCTGACGGCTGGCATCAGATTCTATGATCAGATCCGGTCTGTCTCCGAAAATGGCACGCCCATTCCAGGCGTCCATATTCTTTAACCACCATTCCAGTTCCGTCCTGGACTCTGGATCCAGTGGCACCGATTGATGGTATCCCAAGCCCTGCTGCAGATGTCTTATTTTCAGTCTCTGCAATGCTCGATAGTGTAAGGGTCCTGGAAAAATGGCCTGAATAGAAGCTGCCAACAGCCCCATGATCTTTGCCAGTGTGCGTAGGGACACTACCTGACGCTGCAGACATACTCTCAATTCCCTCGATGTCGCAAATCTTCCGCGCTGGAAGTTCGAGCGTCGCTTTCCTGGTATCTAGGATGAAACCCAGAAAGTCCAGTCTTTGTGCTGGCTCTGTGTCTGACTTCTCTGTGTTCACTAGAAACCCTAGGGATGACAGCAGGTCCTGAACCCATTGCGTCTGATACTGGAGGGTTTCTCCGTCCTCTGCTAGAAGCAGCAGGTCATCTAGGTAGATGATCAGTCTTATCCCTTTCTCTCTTATTGCCGCTATCGGCTTCATTAGTTTGGTAAAGGCCCATGGTGCTGAGGCAAGCCCGAATGGCATTGTCTTGAACCTCGAGCTGTTCTTTCCAGCGAAAAGCCAGGAAGGTTCTGAAGGTTTCCGCTATTGGGATCGTCAGGTAAGCATCCTTCAAATCCAGCTTCGTCAACCAGTCGTTCTCCCTGAGCGAGTCTCGGAGTTGATGGATGCCTTCCATCTTGAAATGCCGATATACTATCCAACCGTTCAGTTCTCTTAAGTTTATCACTGGACGCACTTTCTCTTTTCTGTGCACCAGAAACATATTGCTTACAAAACTGTGGTCTGCCTGACACCTCTCTATGGTGTTCTTCGCTGCTAGCGCTTTTAGTTCCTGGTCTAGAAGCTCTTGCTCTGCGCGGTCTAATCGCTGTTGGTGCGGCCTGCGCTCCTGAACGGGCGGTTGCGTGAACTCTAGCTGCATACCTCGTACCGTTTGCAACACCCAGGCATCGCTGGAAAGCGCGCGCCAGTTTCTCAAGAACATGCCAGTTCTCCCCCCCACTGGGGGATAATACACCACTCTCACCTTGGGTGAATCCTTGCCCTCGACCGGCTCCTCTTCCTCTGCGTCCTCTCGGAAAACGACCTCTGGACGGGAAGAAGGAGTCCTGCTGCCTATTCTCCCAGTATTGCGCTCTGGGATTATGGGATCTTCTTCCACCCTGATTGCAACCAGACGAGCGACCCCTGTGGCGGCTGGTTCCCCCAAAAACACGGTTGGGAAAAATCTTGCGGATGGAAGCCTGGGCCTTCTCCAAGGATGTGTATGTGCCTACGAAATGGCCCATTGCCTTGCCGAAGGTCTCACCGAAGAGCAACCCTTGGTGCTGCCTCTCCGGCCTCGTATGAGGCTAGGTCACTGATCTTCTCGTCAATTTTCAGCAATAGTCCTCTCCGACGTTCCGAGGTGATGGCGCAGTTCGCATTACCCAAAAGGCATACTGCCCTTTGCGCTCAGCCTGCTAGGGCATCGGGGTCTATCTCCTCTCCGGTATCCTTTGCTCTCTCCGCCAGGTCCATTATTTTTGCCAATGGGCCAGCCAGGTCTAGTACTCTCTCTTGGCAGCTTCTCCATGACCTATCAATACCCTTCCGCGGGTCTTTGCTTGTCTTTGAAACGAAGGTCAGCATTTTGGGATCGAGTTCTGGCATCTCCGCCACTTTCCCCGGAAGGTCTGGTCTCGGGCATTCCGCTCGTAGCCTTTACCGAACCTCTTTGCCTAGCGCTTTCCGTAACCTCTTGGTCATGTACTGCGCCACTCTCGGCGAGGGCTGCCAGTCTGAGGATCTCGGGTCCGGATACTGTCCGGATCAAACATATCCTCCTCCAACTCCTCAAGGTGCTTCTCTTTGCACGGTCGCTTGCCACCGCTGGGTTTGATCTCCTCCTCCTCCCTTGTTTCTTCTTCATCCTGGGAGGGGGGATCCCCTTCTTCCTGCTCCTCTTCCGAGCCAGGGTTCTCTGCTCCATAGTCTTCCTCCCCTGGAGTGGGGGTCGTGAGGTCTGGCACAGTCTGACGCAGCAAAAATGCCTCCCGGAGCTTTGCAAACGCGTCGACGACCTGCGGGGCTTATTATTTGCCCCATCCAACAGGCCCTGGGGGTCGAGAGGGGCTTTCCTCTTTCGGGCCTTAGTACTCCCCAATGACCCTGAATCAAAGGGTCCTGAGGGCGTGCGCTCTCTCTGTCCGGCGTTATCTAAGGGCTGGTTTAGTCTAGCCTCTAAGGACTCCAGCCTATCTTGCAGGGGTTTGACCCCGAGCCACTGCATCTATAAGTGAACTTCCCAGCACCTCCTTGAAGCTGGCCGCGAGGTCAGAGGGCTGCTCCTCTTCGCTCCACTCGAACTCTGACATGATGGGAGTGTGCCGTGTGCCAGATGTACCCCAGAGGGTGCCACTGCACGCCCTATTCACTATAGGTGCTTAAGATCCTTCTGAAACCTTTAATTTAAATATATCCTTTTTTTTAATTCTATTTTATTTCGTGTGGCCGCCGGGACTTGAATGGTAATCCAATTAATAACAATGTCTCCTCTCGACTCTCCTCACTATCTGAGAGGCACGCTGAGGGCTACTCAGCAATTATCCACGCTCGCACAGCGAGTTTGTTGTTTCCTCGGCAGCTGCACGCTGCTCTCCTCTGCGCTGCTGCGCTTGATCCTGGAATGAGCTGCTCGCTCGGAGCCTACCGGCTGCTCCGTATAATGTAGAAGCAGCCTTTGATCACCGCCAGGCCCGGGCTACGTGTGTTCCATTCCGCGTCGCAGTTGAGAAATGCGAACACGGAACTGAGGCACTCCCCGGCCCCGCCCCTGCAAAGGCGGAGGCCTCCGGACCACGGCTCGCGATTGCGCCGCTCGCTCCACCTCCCTGAGGGAGGGGGCTAGCGCTGCTCCAGAGAGTCCGCTGCCTCGCCTCCGCGCTGGAGGGGCAGATGTCCCTGATCTCGATCGGCTCTGCGGAGCCACTACGCACCTCCTCGGCTGCGTGCAGCCAAACCTGGAGTGCCGTGAGTGTGGCACGGGGCAGACGTGCCGAGGAGGTCACTCGCTCGCTATACGAACCCTGCCGTGACTAGAAAGTCACGCTCGCTGTAAAACGAAAAGTCGCCCAACTCACATTGAGAATCACAATCAAAGCTCAGATGAGCTATAAAACAACACGTATTCCTGCGCTACTAACCCCGCGCCTGCAGATGGAATATAAATCCTTCCTTCTAAACTGAAACTAATGCAACACTACATTAGGCAGGAGAATAGGTAGAAAGGTACTTATCTGCTTGAAGAGCAGTAAAAGAAGAGGAGGAGCTCAGGGACAGGAAGTGGTCATAGCTGAGCATGGAAGGAGATGGACTACAGAGACTATGGGGATTGTAGTTCGAAAGAAAGAAGAGTCTGTTTAGACTGTTGTCAGTGTTTTGTTATGGTTTTTTGAGTTTGTTGAAACTGCTGAAGAGTAGTAAATTAAAGAAGTTGAAGCATAATGCTCGCCTCCAGTCTTGTCATAGAATTGGACGCTCGGGTTAGACACACTTACACGTGTTCTATTCACATACTTATTTTATCGCTAACCCAACCTAACCACTAACTGCATATTTATTTTATCGCTAACTCACCGCAACCTCAAACCCAGCGGCTACGCATGCCGAGGCGTAAATGCGAACTCAAATACATGATTTTACTAAACATGCGCTCACATTTATTCACGCACACGGGTGCTGTCATTCGAATGGATACATGTCCGGGCTCTTATTGATTAGGTCACAGGGGACTTTAGGGTGTGCAAACCCAATACACCAAACGGTATAGTAACCATGATCTTTCACTTCTATCCCCAGAAGAGCCTGATGAGACTCAATCTTCAACCACGTTAATGTTTACCTGAGAAGTCAGCCCAGGTGTCCAGTCATAATGTCGAAACAATGTCGAATTACAAAAATGTCGAAAAAAAGTCAAATTTTTTATTTTTTTATTTATATATTTTTTTGGGCTCCGGGGGTAAAAAAAAAAAAAAAAATTAAAAAAAGGGGGTTGGGGGGGAACCCCCCCATTTTGAAAAAAAAGCAACCAAAAAAAAAATTCGATATTTTTTTTTCGACTTTTTGACTATAAACCGTCAGCCCATGGGTAAGCGTGAATTGGCCATATGGGTTCTACCAATGATATAATTAATGCAATGCCGGATAATCACCTAATGGTTTTTCCCTCTCCTTTTTCCCTTCCTCTCCAACATTTCTCCCAAAATCTCTATTCCCACTTCTGTTCTACATATTTCCAAACGAAACCTGATGGCCGGATGGTATGATTTAATTAATTTTTCTCTAAAACAAAACTTTAGCAATGTTGCTGTTTACCTTTATGAAATGCAATGGGATTCTATGTCAAAAAATGTTTTTTCATATATTTTTCTTTTCCCTTAATTTGACTAACTCATATGGTATCAATGTGATCTGTGTGGCCCAACTAGGGGCCTGTTTTCAAAAATGTGTTGTTGTTTTTGGTTTTTTTACTGTCAATTTTAATTATTTTCATTATTTTTATTTTTTGCATTATCTGTAATTAGATAAAGAGTTTAGCTGAGAAGTCAGCCCATGGATAAAGAGACATTGCCCTGATCTGAGGAAGGCACATGGTTTGTGCCGAAACACGTGTTATCGCAAAGGGCTATCAATAAATTGATGATTTTTACATGTGAACAAACTCTAGTCATTGAAATCAAACTGTGGCGCAGTAACATGGATGTGTGCAGTTTCCATTTCACTTTTTACTAACGGAGTGGGGGAACTCGTGTCCGTTTTCCTGCACGCACCATTGCGACACTGCCATGATTGGCTTATGAATTTCAAGTCGCGGAGGTAAAAGAGTGATTTTACCAAAAAGTTCCCTGTACCTTTATTCATTAAGACTCATTCTACTTACCGGTCGGGCTGAAGTTACAGCAAGTGAAGCAACTAGGCAGCATCGAGCCCGCACCAGTCAACGCACTGAACGCAGGACGGAGAGCACGCTACACAAGAAAACAAGGTGAGGAGTGGACTAAGGGGAAGGTTTGGACACCGGGAAAGAGGGGGTCAAGCAAGCAGAGACAATAGAGAGTTAAACTCTGACAATCCTGTGTTTCAGGCCCAGTCTTCAGTCAAACAGATTCCAAGGAAGGGTTTGAGGTCGTAGGAGGTCCAAACAGGCTGAGTGGCATCCCAGTGGATAGCAGGTGAGCATTACAGCAGCTCAGGATGGTCTTTAGGATCCAGATCTCCAACATAGAGAAGGGTTTCTTCGGGCTCTGTTTCACCAGTAGCTAGTTCAACACTTTCTGGTTGATCCTACCACTCAGCCTCAGCTGGTGGAGGGCTCACAGGTGTGACCTTGGACTGTCCACTCGGCGATGTCCTGGTCTTTGAACAGGTGTGCCAGCTTTCTTCTTTCCTGAGACCTTGGGTTTCCCCTTCATCTCTTTCTTTGTCTTGGAATTAGAAGGGTGTCCTTCCTGTGGACTGGGAGTTATAGGAACTTCTGTAACTTCCCACTGAGAGTCATCTAAAGTTGCCTCTCTGGCCGGTTTGCTACTGCTTCCTTTTAATGGGAGGCCTGGGCTGCTTGATACAACTCCTAGAGTTTTTAAGTCCTTCCCCGACAGTACTCTCCCACGCACCTCATTTTGTACACCGACAGGTATACTTAGTCATATTGTTGCACTGGATGAGAGCTGGTAGTATTGAAACCATCTGGAAATCGCCACCAGCAAGTTTAGCCAGACATTTGGCTGCCTTAGCAACATCCTCAGGCTTCAAAAAACTTGCATGCACCGCTGTAATGCTGGCCCCAGTGTCTCTAATGGCAGGTGTTAGGCAAGATTTGGAGTAGTACCCTTTGGGTACACTACAACAACCTTGACCTCCTGGCAATAGGAACCCAACCTTTGGTATAGGCATGTACTACACAGGTTGGTAGCGTGATTGAGCAGCCAGGCTTATCTCAAGAGGGTAAGGAGAGCAAGATAGACAAGTAAGAAGAAGACAGATGATAATAAATATTAAATCATTATTTTTATTTTATTCTGATTTACGTATAAGAAATATAGAAATAGCTAAACATTTTTAATTAAATCCATAAAAAGCATCCTAATATCATGCATGCATACAATCATTCATACAATTTAACATCCTAAAACAATTCATGATTTTAAGATCTTGGACAAATTCCAATTAATTTCTATTGTAGTTATAACAGTTGTTCACTTTGTCAGAGTGAACAACTGTTATAACTACTGTAGAAATTAATGTGATGAGGTTCCCACCCCTTTGGGTTTGTTTATCTCAAGAGGGGTCAATGTGAGCAGTAGGGGTGTTACACAGAGATTCACAGTGAGAACTATTCAAATAAACTCTTACACACAAGGATTTTTGATTAAACAATTATTAATTTATTTAAGTCAGTATGAGTAAGCCTTCTTCAGACGGGGCAATATAATAGTAACACACAAATTCACTCCAAAGTGCACACTCTCCTTTTCTCTAAATCAGCAAATACCCATTTGGGATTGCACACAGACACTTCCTACACCCTCAGGTGACTTAAATAGCTAGAACACTGTGGACATTAATATATCACTGTTGCATTTAGAACAATACTTCGGAGTATGTCAAAGTAAAGGGTTATTAGAATAAAACAAGAGATCACACGAATATTCTGAAGCAGGTAAGTACTTTTTAAACCCCCCAAATGCAAAGTAAGTTAACCCTTTCCTAGAAGGAAGGCAAAACACAATCAGCAGAGAGAAGAGTCATTCAGAGAGCCAGGGCCAGGCCAAAGTCAATTGGACAAAGTCTAGGTGAGTTGAGATACTTCCTGTAGGTAAGTACAAGTCTTGCAAAATGTTTTAGAAGTCTTGGTAGAAAAAGAAGAATCAATGTCGGGCCACAAGCTCCTTGTGAGAAGCAGAAGATGCAAGCAACTCTACAGGGGCAACCAAGACAAGTGTCAACTGAGAACAAGTATGGTTACAAGACAAGAGGTTAGTTTCTCTTAGACTGTACAGTATCTTTGGTTAGAAGAAATGGTTCCAGCTGGCTTCTGTTCCTGTGTGACTCTGCAGATCCTGTCCTGTGTCTCAGTCGTGGGGACAAGAGGGAGGACTTCTGGGGACTCCTGCAACTCAATAGGATGTCAGCGACAGAAAAGGACACACTTCTATTCAGCTGCACTTTGCGGTTTCAGCTCCTCGCGTCTCAGCAAATAGCACCACCGCAGACTCTCAGATACCACTTTGGACTTTCCTTGCCTCTGGGGTACAGCACTCTGTTGAGGTGGCTCGGGCTTGGTCAGTCCTGCTTACTAGGAGGAATACTTACCTGGGAATATTTTGGAGGCTATTTAAACCACGCCCGAAGAGCAGCACACGCTTCGCGTTATTCTGCATCCAGCAGCGTAACGCTCACCGTGCCTGCAAGTCTGCATCCAGTCTTCTGCCACGCCCGCCTCGAGTCTGGAGCTCCTAGAAAAAGGGAGAAGGAAGGAGAAAAGGTTAGAACAAGAGCAATACCTTTGATCCTTACCTGAATTCCCGATCCATCGCGCCTTCGAGCTGGCAGAAAGAAATTATTTTATGCGCGTCGCCTCGCCTGCTGCAGCGCCGCGCCGCGCCGAACTCACCGGCCTTCGCAGCATCTTCACATTCCACCTCATCCTTCTGCATGTTCCCGCCGCACTCCGGCACCTAAGGGGAAGACAAGAACAGCAAGGTGAGCCAAGGGAATACACAGAGGCAATATTAGTTACCCCCCATAGACTTACCTGATTTTACCACCGGGGGTACTATTCCTCTTCACGGGTCGGCGCAGCTTCCACTGCATCCTCGCCAAACCCCGTCCCCTAAGGGGAAACAAAAGGACAGCAAGGTGAAACAAAGGGACAAACAAGGGGAAACCTCCCACAATAGACTTACCTGATTTTACCGCCGGAGGCATTATTCCCCGAGACTTCATACTTTCTCTCAGCGCCTGAGTAAGGGAGAAAGCAACAGGCTACATATTGACATTATTTTATCGAACTGTGTTGGATAATACAAATCCTTACCTGAATATTACCGGTTGCCACGAGGACCTCTTCGCTAGGGTCAAGCTGCAACCTGCAAGGAATCGGACAGAGTGAAAGTCAGACATTTGAACTCTTATGAACTACATACTTACGGCGTCTTGCCGGGAATCTCAGTGTCAATATTTTTCTGGAACTCACCAATTCCTTCGAGCCAGTGAAGCAACTGGTTATCTACACGCCCCTGCGCTCAATGCAGGATGGAGAGCTCATCTTTCCAAACCATCAGGTGAGACTATAAGAGGGGACATCAAAGGTGATCAGTGGGGAGAACAGCAGGAGTGGGGGGGAGGGGTTAACGCTCAACTCCACGGGTGGTTAATTCCCTTTCTCCATTTGCGGAAGAATATTCCTACGGGCCAAGCAAACAAAGCTAGGTGGGCCAGTCCAGTCCATCATCTCAGCTCTACGCATCACATTGGTGGAGACCGCAGCTGTCCAGTTCAGATTGACGCCCCTGTGGGAGCCAGGTGAGTGTAACACATACTGGAGCCAGAGGCGGGCTTCACTCTTGAATCCCGCCAAAGACAAAACGAACAAAGTGACCAAACCTGATTTGTCGCGCAGAGTAAATCTCAAGAAGGATCTTTACCACAAGAAATGGCGAAAAAAAAACTGGGGCAATTTTGACAAAATGGGCACCCATGGGTGCTATACTGCAGCTGCGAATGCAGCCCACGGTAAAAGCACAAAATGGTAGGCAAAAGTAGTTTAACCAAGAGAAGGTATTTAAACCTTTGGGAAATCTAAAGGACTTTCTTGTGCCACTGCACTGAAGGTGCTGTGTGACACAATGTAAAAAGATGATGGCTATGGAGTTTGTCAGACTCCAAAACCACAAGAAACACAGTGTTCAAATCACAGAAAAATAAGTGTGAAAAAGTTCTCACTTCTCCAGGACAAAAATTAAAAGTCAAGCAAAGTTGCTGGGGGTCTGTAATGTAGAAGGGAATTAGCACATTTCTGAGAATTCTCCTCAACTCCTGCCCTCTCCATTTGCTCACCAATAATGTCTGTTTTTCCATCGTGAGGTGTGTCTCTTGTAACATGGCAATGCCCACTTTACATCTCTTGAGATACGAGTAAACTCTGTTGCTCTTTATATAAGCGTTCAACCCCCTTACATTCCAGGCAAGTGCGTTTACAGTTCCTGCCATTTACGTCTGTACCCTTCTAGTCGGTCGATTACTCCAAACACAGCACCAGGCTTCCCTTTTTTCACTTTTGGTTCTCCAACCCAGAGTGTTGTGCTGCCATTCATCTTTAACATACATGCAGGCAAACCCCCCCCGAACTTCCCCCAATATCCCCAACCAGAAACAACTGCCCAGCATTATTACCCTTGCTCAGGCATGCCTGCTTTCCGCATTTGCCCCAAGCATTCCTGCCTGGGGCTGGTGCACAACAGATGGGCACAAAAACAAGTGCCCCAAAAAAGTACACTTAAAGTGTGTGGTGGGCAGTAATGCTTGTGCGAAATGTTTTCTAAAACAACATGGCGTTGGTGCGCAGACATTTTGGACACTCATCTCCCATCACTGTAATAAAAAGCCTGCGTCTCGGCGGGCCTCGTAAAATAAAAGAGCTTTTCAGTAGCGAAAGCAGAGCAAAGTCATGTCAAGACATAAATATTGTTGCTGAGTGGACATGCTGCGGAGAATAGTTATTGTATTGTTCACTGAAGGACGAATACAGAGAGTCATAGCGTCCTGCAGGTGCATGATAAGGTGTTCTGGGAATGAATGCGAGGAGAGGGGCGCTGGGTTTTTCCATTTCTGACTGGATTTTTCCACTCTCTGCCCCTTCCACTTGTGATCTGCTCTTCGGCCCAGGAGAAGGGCGGGGTTATGCCCCATAAAGAGAATGGGACATTCTGTGGAAAAGTTAGTTAGAACTTGGACCCCCGGGTGATGCAGTCTCGCTGAGAGGTAGGAAGCTCTGCCTCAGACCCTGTTAGTACGACTGATCTCTTTGCCTATCTACTCTGGGACTAAGCAGTGTTGAAGTGGCCAAGATGAAAATGTCTTCTATGTCCTTACTAATGATGCCTTCTTTTTATATGTTTTTATATGGGATACATTATTCACCGTAATCGTATTTCTGATGCTTGTATCTGCTTAGATTCACATGCTGTGCACAGGCCGACATCTAGTGGAAGCTTAAGAGTATTACAGTTGTTGTTCGAAACTCAAAAAGGGACGTCGACAGGGCGTGCCAGTAATACTATCCCTAGTGTGAAGTCCACTGTACCCATGATCCCTCACGCATCGAGGACCCTCAGATTGATATTTTTCTGACATGAGGTAGCATGAGGTGTAGCGCGAGTACAGTTGTATCCAAGCAGATACATTTCAGACAAGCTCATAAGCATCCATGCACCTTCTCTCCGAGGGGAGAAAGGGTGGGTCGCATGTGAATCTAAGCAGATACAAGCATCAGAAATATGATTACGGTGAGTAATGTATCCCTTCTGAGGCTTGTGGAATCTGCTTAGATCACATGCTGTGCATAGATTAGCCAGCAGTGTAAGAAGGAGGTGGGATGTGAGAAGGTACATGAGCGAATAAATGTCTAAGAACCGCTTATCCCAATTGTGTATCTGTCTTGAAATGAGTGTCAATGCAGTAGTGCTGAGTGAAAGTATGTATTGAGCTCCATGTAGCTGCTTTGCAAATACTGTCTAAAGGGACATTTGCAATGAAAGCCACAGTGGCTCCTGTGCCTCTTGTGGAATGAGCCCTGTGCGTAAAAGTCAGTGTCTTATTTGATAGGGAATAGCACAGTTGTATACATCGGACTATCCACCTAGAGATGGCATTTTTTGAAATGTAGTCACCTTCTCTGCCTGGTGCTATGGAGACAAACAGCTGATCTGGTTTTCTTAGCTGTCTAGTCTCATCTACGTAGTAGAGAACCACTCTCCTCATATCTAGTGTGTGGAGTTTTACCTTAGCTGAGCTGTTGGGTTCCTGGAAGAGAGCCGGTAGCTCAATTGACTGGTTTACATGAAATTTGGAGATGAATTTAGGGGAGAACCTAGGGTGAGCACGTAAAACCAGCTTGTCTTTGTGTACAACAATGAAAGGATCCTGCACTGACAATGCTTGAATTTCACTAACTCTTCATATGGAAGTGATAGAAGGCAGTTTTATAAGTCAGGTGCTTGAGACTAGACTTGTGCATAGGCTCGAAAGGGGGCCCCATGGGCTTAGCGAGTACCACACTGAGATCCCATCCTGGCGGCGGGTAAGAAATCGGAGGGTGGAGTCTCTTTACTCCTCCCATGAATGCTTTGATGACTGGTACTTTAGGGAGTTGGATACTAACCCTGCATCTAGCAAATGGAGCATATAAGTTAGAATGTGGGATGGAGTACATTATATGGGGTTAATTTGTTTCGACTGGCACCAAATTACACATCTTCTCCATTTGTCAAAGTAACAGTGCCTAGTATTTGGTTTTCTTGATTCTTTCAAGATATCCATGCATCTCTGTAACAGGTTGAGATGTCCAAACTATGACCTCAGGAGCCATGCTGCCAAGTTCATTGAGTGAGGCTGCGGGTGCACTGTTAGTCCCTCCTGCTGAGTGAGTAGGTTGTACAGGCACTGGAGCTTGAGGGGATCACACATCGCCAGTTTGCACAGATGTGGATACCATGTTTGTCTTGCCCACATAGGAGTAACTAGGATAAGCGTCATCGGTTCTTTGTGGATCTTGTTCACCACTTTCCTCACGAGAGGTGTTGGGGGAAAAGCATAAGCAAATTTACCTGACCAGTTCATCGATAGGACGTTCCCCTTGGAGCATGGCTGGGGAACCTGGATGCAAAGTCTGTGCATTGACTGTTTTCGCTTGTGGCGAATAAGTCTATTGTGGGGAAAACCCATTGAGAGAAGAGGTGTTCTACAAATCCTTCATGTAGACGCCACACGTGTTCCTCTGTTAGGGGATCTCTGCTCAATGAGTCTGCCAGAGAGTTAAGGTCCCCTGGAACATGTTGTGACAACAGGAACATCTTCCGTTTGAGTGCCCATTTCCAAATTTGCTGCGCAAGTCTGGACAGATTTGGAGAACGTGTGCCCCCCTGTTTGTTGATATGAAACATTGCTGTAGTGCTGCGTGTCAGGATCTGCACAGATTGGTTTGTTAAATGGGATTCGAATGGCCGAAGGGCTTTGAATACTTCCAGAAACTCGGACAGATTGATGTGGTTCTGAGCTGCAGTGCGAGACCATAGACCCTGAGCTGTGTGGTGAAGATAGTGAGCCACCCACCCCGCTAGAGAGGCGTCCGTCTTGACAATCGCCTGTATCTCTGGATCGTAGAAGGGTTTCCACTTCATTAGATTTTCCCTTGTCCACCAGCGAAGATTTTGTACAAGTGTTGGCGAAACGACCACTACATCGTCCCACTAACCACTGTTTGGCCAACCACTCCTGCATGGTTCATATGCACAGGCATGCGTGAAGAACCAGGTAAATGCAAGATGCCATCATGCCTATTAAACGCATAGCGTTGCGCACCGTTATCTGGCGGCCAGCCTGATAATGCAGTATTTGCAGTAACACATTTTTTACTCTTTCCTCTGAAGGAAAAAACAACCTCTCGTGTGTTTAAGGCAGCTCCTAGAAACTGTTTGAAGTGCTTGGCACTATGATTTATTTTTTCTCATTGATGGAGAAGCCCAATTGAAAGAGAAGGTTGATTGTTCTTTGAATGTTTTGTCTGCAAATTAGGGGGGACTCCCCTGTAATGAGCCAGTCGTCCAGGTAAGGGTACACTTGGATTGCCTCCTTGCGCAGGTGCGGTGCCACCACCGCCAGTACCTTTGCGAATACCCTTGGAGCAGAGGCTATTCCGAAGGGCAGCACTTCGAATTGGTAGTGCTGGTTAGCTACTTGAAATGCAGGAATCTTCTGTGCACTGGGAACATTGAAATATGAAAATAAGCATCTTTCATTTCCAGTGTTGCCATGTAATTCCCCTTTTTTAGTAGAGGGATTACGTTTTGTAGCATAGTCGTGCAAAGCTTTTGTGGCTTGACATACTTGTTTGCAGGGTTCAAATCTAGTACTGGGCGCATTGTTAGATCTTTCTTTGGCACAAGGAAGTATGTTGAATAAATACCCCTGTTTACTTGGTTGGCCGGGACAACTTCGATGGCGTCCTTTATTAGCAGTGTGGCTATCTCCTTGAGAAGGATATGCTGATTTTCTTTGGAGTGGATCTTTTGTCGTGGGGGTGGTTGTGGGGTCATTGGTGGAGTTCTATACAGTATCCGCCTGCTCCTGTGGACATCACCCATCTGTCTGAGGTGATTCCCTCCCATGCCTGGGTGAAGCTGGGAATGCACCATCCTACTGGAGAGGTATGGGAGGGCACCTGAAGTAGAATGTCACTGCTTTTGAGGTGGTGTGCCACCTTGAGAAGGGTTGCCCGTCCCCCAACCATGACCTCTGCTGTATCCTCTAGTATAGCCCTGGGAGGACTGACCTTGATTATTTCCCCAGGAGCAGCCCTGGTTTTGACTGTAGTTGGATCCCCGTTGAGCACATTGGCAGCGAAAACTGCGAAAACTGGCATTACCCCTTTGGCCGGGAGGCTTGTTGGCGAGTTCGCCCAACGATTTAAGCGTGTCATACTCATTCTTGGCTGTCTTAAGGTCGTCTTCGACGGCCTTGCCGAAGAGCACATTGGGTTCAATAGGCATGTTTATTAGGGTGGCCTGCGTTTCTGGTCTGAAACCTGACTGGCGCAGCCACGCATGCCGTTTAATAACAGTACCCTGAGCAATGATTCTTCCGGCATTGTCCGCCGCGGCAAGGTTGGTCTTAAGTAAACAGCTTGGCACTGCCCTCCTTTCTGCAGCCACCTATGCTAGCTGGGACTTCAGTGGCTCTGGGGCAGACAAAAGTAAAGCCAACACTTCCTCCCATTTGTGGCAGTTGTAACTGGCCAAAAGTGTTGCATTGTTCGCAATTCTGGTCTGATAAGCCGCAGAGGAGGCAACCTTTCTACCCATGGTCTAAATCTTTTTGCTTTCCTTGTCAGGTGGGGCCTCAGAGGAAGCAAGGGGGTGCCCACTCTTTTCCTAGTTGTAGTTACAACTAACGAGTCTGGCTTCAGCTGCCCTCTAATATATAATGGGTCTGAAGGTGCGGGTTTAAATAGCTTTTCTACATGTGGGTTTACAGCCCATGTAACGTTAGGGGCTTCTAATGATGGTAGTATCCTGCGCTGTAAGGACTTCACTAGAGGAATAAACTGAGCCACTGTTTTCTTGTCCCCAAGGATCTGTTCCACAAAGTCCTTATCCTCCTGTACCTCCTGGGTGTCAATTTGAAAGTGCTCAGCCACTTTGGCTAGCACCTCATTAAGAAGGGGTTGGTTATCAATAGGAGAATCAACAATTGGAGGGTCTTGATCAATAGGAGAGAATATAGGGTACATATTGGCCTCTGGGTCAGCTTCTTGGTCCTCATCATCCCCATAATAAGAGTCTGCTGTATCAGCATCGTACTGAGAGTCAGCTGCCTCTACAATAGAGAGATCTTTGTGCTCTGATTCTGGGTCATAGAGTTCTAGGACTGCTTTGCAGTGGAACATGTGTATGAGACATTTTAGAAGGGGGTTGAGTAGGTAGAGCCTTTGACCCAGAGGAAGCTGAGGTGGGGGGAGTGGAGTGGAAACTCTGGAAGTATGCAGGATCTTTTTTGTAGAAATTGTCCATGAAGGTTATTCTCCTCATCACCCTGTCTATGTCTTGTGAAGACCATTCTTTTGATCTTGGGATTACTAAGGGTTGTAAAGGAAGTCCTAAATCCTCATTTGTGGTAGGTATTACCTTAGATTTTTGTTTATCTTTATGAGATATGGGCCTAGATTCTCTAGGTTTTTCCTTCTGAGGGCTTTTATCCATATGAAGTGTTTTTGAGGATTTCTTTGTGTTCTTTTCCCCCCTCCCTGGAGCCCAGAGCCGCGTTTATCCGATGTGTTGGGGCATACTACCTGATCTGAAGGCCGAGCAGCGAATTTTCGGATTCAGGTAGGGCCGAGGCTTCATCTGCGGAAGATCGGTCCTCGTAGGGAGTTTTACAGGCGACACCCTTGCCTTCTTTCGACGGTTGGGCCCTGTCGTGCGGCGATCTCGAATGAGAGTGCCCAGAGGACAGGGACTTAACAGACCTTTCCCTCGGTGTTGAACGTTGTCGATCGATCGACCCATGTGTCGAGTCTCGACCTGGGGTTATGTGTTTAGTGATGGATGTCTTTGTTGCGCTTCCGCTACCGGGTGTAGTCCCCACAACAGTGCCGCCGGCCTGTCCTCCGGGGTTGGGAGCCTGCGCTTGGGTAGCTGAAGCTACCCCATCGCCCTCGCTGTCCGAAACGGCGGCGTTGCTGCCATCACTGAAATTGCCTTCTACCTCCATGGCCTTGAGTTGCCTGGTGTAGTGGGCCCAGCGTTTTGTGGAGCGGCCCTTTAAAGTCTTGGGTTTGAAGAGCCTACACGCTTGACAATACCCCTCGACATGGTCTCTTGGGAGACACAAGTTACAGACTAAATGCTTATCGACCCTAGGAAATTTACGAAATAAGTAAATGGCTTATGTCGAAAGAGGAACTCCGCTATACGAGTCCGTCTAGAATGGCACAAAAAAACAATCTGAGGGACCTCGGCGCGTGAGGGATCATGGGTACAGTGGACGTCACACTAGGGATAGTATTACTGGCACGCCTTGTCGACGTCCCTTTTCGAGTTTCAAAAACAACAACTGTATAATACTCTGCAGCTTCGACTAGATGTCGCCTATGCACAGCATGTGATCTAAGCAGATTCCACAGGCCTCAGAAATCCGATTACGTTTGGTTATATATCCCACTTTCGAATAACTACCACATGACCGGTCCCATGTGGACATGGCCACTTTAACCCCATTTTTCGTCCCTCGTGGTGATGGCCAGTAGCCAGATTGTCCGGTTCATGATCTTATACAATGACACGGACAATCTGGACGCTGCCCATGGCCACATGGCAGTCACCAAAGGTATATCACTGCTTTTCATACCTACATTATGACACTTGCAAAAAATAAAACACGGCACATTTGCAAAACCATGCTTTCAGGTCCTTGCCAATGCTCGTTACACGATTTTGCTTGAAATCCACCCATGTTTTATTTTTTCAAATGTGTCAAAATGTAGGTACATAGAATAGTCATATAACTTAGCCCCCACTTAACAAAATCCATTCAGACTTTACACAAACATTCAAGGTTGGGTCTATAATCTTTCTGAAAACTTTTGTCCACATTGTCAAACGGCAACAAAGTTATAAGCCATCTAAAAAAGTTGAGACCCCCTCTCTAATTTTGCCCTCTCTTCACAGAATCCCACCAAACATTACAAGAGCTTTCAGAACCAGGTCTAGAATAGAATTCCAAAATGTCATGCAGCTTCATTGAGTGGTGCCAAAGTTCTAACCCATGCAAGAATTGCTTCACACCAACCCTGTAAGTGTCCCCAAACTTCACCATACAGACCGTTCGCAGACTTTTATGGTGAAAAACACCTGTTTTCTGGTTTCCTATGGCCATATCCCATCCTCATCTTCATCCTCCACCCCCGCACTGATTGTTCGATATGTTTGACAAGTGCAATGTTTTTTTTTATATATGTTTCTACTGCGATGTCTGCGGACACCGGCCGATGTCTGCAACAGGGCGGGCGTTTACAAAAATCTGACGGACTTCACGATTTTTCCCTTCCAATCAGTTGGTGCATCCGATGTCCGCGGACATCACGTCACCCTCTGGACCAATCGGTGGCCTGTTCGCAGACCGAACAGGGAAATGGGTCAGCGCACCAAACCCAGATATCACACATTTTTTTCGACCAACTTTTTGGTTGTTTTAAAAAAAAAAACTGGATGGATTTCTACCAAATTTACAAAAGCACACTTACAGGACCAAGCCATCGCTCTTGCCGCAAATTTGGTGAAAATCTGTCCAGTGGTTTGGCCTGTAGGCTTGAGCAAAGTATTTTTCCATTCAGTCTATGGAAAAGAAATGTATTTTGGGAACACCCCTATAACTTTGCCCCCCTTGATGAAACCTCACCAAACCTGACAGAAAAATTCAGAGCGGGCCATGTACTTTTTTTTACGTTTGGTGAGGATTCGTCCAGGGGGCGCGAAGTTATAAGCTACCCAAAACATGCTCTTCCTATGAGTTGAGCAACTTAACCATAACTACCCGGTTGCTACCGCAGGCCATGTAATATCCGTATTTTGAGTGAAGAACGAGCTATTTTCATCGGTTATTATAACAATTAGTCTACGTGTGATTTATTGCCTATGAGACTTGTTTTGCCAAGGGCTGGTGAAAGTAAGTATAAGGGTTCTCCTCATTTGGCCAAGCAAAAGCAAAACACGGGCGCAGCCACAAGCACGGTCTCCTCTTACTTGTGATAAAGCATTGACCGATGATGAACGCCGCCATATGTAAATTAAAAAAGGGAAACAATTCCAAGCGTCTAGGACCTAATCCGTAGTTAGGTTTGTCCCCCTCAAAATGCCCTTTAGTTTCAGCAAGTTCGTTTCATTGCAGCCCCCTGAGAGCAACTAGCTGTGCAGTGCTTGCAGTCCAGAGTGCCTTAAGTATTCTTGGCCTCGCTTCGTGTAAGGCTTCATTTGCCTCTTCCTCGGTTGTCTTCTCCTTCCTTTTCACAGGGTCCTATCCTCTCCCTGTCCATCCATTCTTGCACTTACTCCGGGAGGTCAAAGAACCAGGACTTATTTTTATGTACGACTTTAAGCCTTGCTGGGTAAATCAGCATGTATTTCAGTCCAGCTATGCAGAGCCTAATCTTAGCTGCTGAAGATTGTGCCCTGTTCTTCTGCACTTGAAACGTATAATCCGGGTAGACAGCCAGATCTGCCGAGGCCCTCTCAGCTCCCCACCTTGCCTAGAATAGGCAAGCATTTCCTACCTGTCCTTATAATTCAGGACTTTAGCAATGATCGGTCGCAGGGCGCCACATGGGTGAGGTTTCCGGGCCCAATTTCCTAGAGTAGCATGTATTCTATGTATGGTGTCGGGTCTGCCCCTTCTTCCCCCTCCGGCAGGTCTACTATGCGACTATTGTTTCTTCGGGCCGTCCCTCAGCTTATTCCACTCTGTTCTCCAAGAGGCTGACCTTCTGCTCCAGAACATTGATGTCCTCATGCGTATCTCGGATCCCTCACAAATTCTCCTTCACTTGCGACTCTAGCATGGTAGTGTGCTCTGACAAACCTCGTACGTCCTGGCACAGCAATCCAACATTTATTTGCACCGCTTCAATCTGTGGCCTCAATGAGGACTTTAGATCCACTATTGCTAGCATCACTTGGTTGTGCAACTCTATGGCACCCCCTTCTTTCTCCTGCGCTGGTTGCATGCTTCCCCAGGGTGCATGCTGCTTGGTTTGGCAAATCTGTCCGAGGTTGGTTGGTTCGCTTTTGGTTGATTTGGGAGGCATCCAGACAAACTACCCCTCATCCAGGTGGCCACCGATGCTTCCTGCTTGATTAGCATTCTCATGCAAGTCCTTAAATATATAATATCCAAAGCGCCGTACCTGTGAGCTCAGACAATGTAATATGGGGCCCTAGTGCAGTTATCCCCCTAGGCAGGCTTGTCGTATGTGATTCCCTCACAGGGGTCTGGCGTGGGCCTACGGGCTCTTGTGGGTCCCTTGTATTCAATGCTTTGTGCTCCTGAGCTGCACACCCTGTGTGACTGTCTCAGGGGCTTAGCCATCAGATCTGTGTCAGGTATGCTACGGTAACTGTTGGGGTATCATCACTTTTAAATAGCTGCCTTCAGCGAACCGCCTATCTTGACCTCTTTGGCCGTTTATCACTGAAAGCAGCAAGTGCCGCTCTGTACATTGCACCTGTTCAGTCCAGGGTGCCCTATGTGTCCCTGTCATGGCTGCCACCGTGAGGGAAATTGTGGTTGCTTCTCCTGGCTGCTTTGGCAGGGGCTGTGTTTTAGTTTCACCACGGGTTCTTAGGATTGCCTTACTTGTAGCAATGACTCTCAGGCGGTCTCTCACCTCCCCCTCTGGCCGTTGCAGACCTAGTTTAGCGAGGATCGTATCCGTGGTTTCACAGCCTGGCCTGGGTTCATGTGGTCACCCCTTTTGCAGGTGTCCCCTTCAGGCGGCCTGTTTACTTATTCTTCTGGTGGTCGCATGCTCTGTATGGCAGAGGCCCACTTCTTAATTTCACCGTCCGGCCCAGTTTCCCTCGTTTAGCTCTCTAGGCTGTTTCCCCTTGTGCGTGTACCCCCAACAGGATAAGGTAATATGCTGCAGAGCTCTTGCAGCCTTACTGCACGTCTTCGGAGGTGCGTTTACCGGCCCTTTGTACCCCCGCGTTGGCTAGGTGAACCGACTTGTGGGTTTCTCTATGCTCAGGGCCCGGGAGGGGGATCAATCACTCTGGGAGGGGGGCATGCGCAGCACTTGCCTTGTTTTAGCTGCAGCGTCTTTGTGTCTCGGATGATCCACTGCCGTCCCTCCTCCTGCGTCTCCAGCGTTCCTTTCCCTTGTGCACTCGATCCCAGTGACCGTTGTTGCCACCTCATCTCCCGTTCATTCGCTGCCTGAGTTCCTCTGACTTCTCGGTGTCTGTAATCATTCCGCTCTCTACCGCAGTTTTCGCATCTATGTCAGTGCCATTTTCATTACTGGCGCTGACAGTGGCCTCTTCATTCCGTACCTCATATCTCACCGATAACCAACCTTGTTATATTGTCGGATCTTCCAGGATCAAGCAGCATCAGTCCGAGGTTCCGACCTACTCCATTGGCTGCAAGCCATGCCCCTTAAATTAAACTTGTATATACTTTTCAGAATAGTGCAACACACATTCAAAATAAGTAAGAACTTTTGTAACTGTTCACTCTCAGAGTTACAGTTACTAACCAACTTCCTTTACAAGTAAGTAACTTTTGAACACTTGTTTTTCTTTTCAAGGCAGAATCCTGGTCTTATCCAGTCCTTCCCTTATTCTATAGCATGAGTTTACTCAGAGGCAGAAGAGGGGCCCTAGTGGTCTACGTGCCAGCTGTAGGCAGGGTGAGTTAGGGTTCAGTTGCAGGCAAAGTCAAAGTTTCAGAGGAAGACTGTCTCAAACAAGTAAGTATTTCACTTTCAAGTTAGTTGAGGGTCCAGGGACCTCAGAGAAGACACCCTATGATAATTACGTAGTGGGTCTGGGTGAACTGGATAAGTTGCCTCCAAATCACAGAATAAAAACAAAGCTATACAGAAAACACAAAGGCTTAAGGTAGATAAATACCCCAGCCAACACAGTGCCTCAACAGAAGAAGAGTTGCAGCACGAAGACTTCAGGAACTGCAGTCAAAAACGTGGTCGATGGATTCCTTTGTCAAGAAGACAGGACTTTGGAAGGACCTTTGCAGCAGGGATCACGGAAGACTGATCCAGGCAAGAGTTTCCTCGTGGCTGGATGCAGCTCTGGATTTGGCGCTTGTTCAGGAGCACAGAAGACACAATATCGCTGGTCGGATTTATGTCATTTGCAAGGTCCAGCACTCTGGTGAGGGCACTTTTTGGACTGGTATTGTGCCTCTGGAGAACCGCCAGGATGCCCCCGAAGTTTCAGCGAGATTCGGAAGACTGTGCACCGCACAATGGTTTGAGGTCCCATTATTGCAGCCCCGTGAGGTCGCAGCACAACGTGGGATGGCTCATCGTTTTTGGAAGGAAGGGCTACAGCAGGCTCCAGGTACACAGCAGGCTCTCCGGTTGCTGGAAATCGTCTCAGCTACGGTTTCTTTATTTTCCTCTTTGGTTCCAGTGGTCGACTACCTCTTCAGCTTCCAGGATCCAGGATCAGATTTTTATGCAGGAACCCAGCCAATCAAACAGCCATGCAACCTTCAAACTTGGGGGGTTGGCACTCCTTTCAGGACAGCCAGCCTTCCAGTTTGGGATTCTCACAGTCAGGCTGGAAGACAAAGGGCTGCAAAGTTTTGGACTCCTCCCTCGCTTCCTGCCATCACAGAATCTGGAGCCTGGGCGGGGAGTCTGCCGAAATACAAATCACACAAAGGAATTTCCCACCCTGGATGTCGGGCGAAGGAACAAGAAAGGACAAGAAACGCTAAAATGGCGAAAAAGAAGACATGCCATTTTGGTAAAATGAGCAACCATGGGTGCCTTTACCGGGGCTGTGTAAACAACTTGCGGTAAAGGTGCATTGAATTAATAAAAAAAGGTTCACTGCCACCAGCCATTAAAGGCAAGTTTGTCCTTGTAACATAAATGTTACATTTTGAATGAGGAAGGGGATACTCACTATATCCCCAGCACTCCACATAAGGTGGGGGTGTTGGTCTCACCTAATAAAATGTAAAAGGGATCCAAAGATCCTTTCTACCCTTGGGAACTGTATTTCTCACAAGGTTAGTGAGAGAAAGTGACAAGGAGAGACCCTAGGGCAACCCAGCAACAATAGGCACTTATTGCCAACAATATGCCAAAGAGGATAACTTTTAAAAGACACTATTGAGAGTCTTAAAAATGGCACCCATTAAAAGAGTAAAATACTCTTCAGTGTGGAAAAAGATTCCCACTCACTGAGGTATAGAGAAATATAATCTACCTGTTCAGTAAAAGGTTCTGGGGTTGACAGTCCAGGAAGATTTATCATTGATATGACAATCTTACTCAACAATTACCAATGCACATTCTCTAGGTCTCTTGTAAGCTATTCATGCACACTGGATGATCACTGGCTGTGGATCACTGCATGCTTATACACTCCCTGTGGAACCATTTTGGCCTCCACCTTCTCCCTTGTGCCCCCTGCATACTTTTCTATGCCCTTGACACTTTCCATTCTCCTGTTGTGCACACTCATATCTGTAATTAACTGCTTAATGTCTATTGAAACATATAGTGACTCTGTTACCATTCTTGGTCACACTATACTTTCTGTTCATTCTCAATGCATATTAAGCCCAGGCATACTTAGCGCACACTCCCAAATTCTGACCCAAACTTCCCAGAATTGATTGTCTTCTGCTTTTTTCTTCACCTTGCTCCTTGCTCACCTGATTCCTCTGTCTCTACTTCTAAGCCACACCACCCACTTTCAGAACCCACTGGCTTTCACCAACAATATGCCCAATACAGCTGTTTTTACTCCTTCAAACCCTTGCACATTCAAAGCCTGCTTTCCCCCCAAAGCTTGCTTGTTCGTCAGCTCATGTTTGTTGGCTACCCGATCTTGCTCTCTACAAAGCAAATCTTACCCAGCACACACTTTCCAGGTTTCCTTCTACCCTTAATAGTAGTCACTTCTTTCTCCTACCAGTGTTCATGTTCGACCTCTATCACCAGATCATTCCGGGTACTTAGTCCCCAAAAAGCAGGGCCTCGCTTCAGTAATCATTCTTCCCAAAGTACTCTTCCATTCCACGGTACTCTATTCCTCCCCCTTATTCTCTCCATCTCCTAATTGCTATTTCTACCCGAGGAGTTAAACTAATGCTTGCTCCCTCAGCACTTGCTCTGATTGGGATCAGTCACCCTATAGCATTCATTATTCAAAAGTGTTTGTGATTTCCAGCACACCCCCTCTCCCAGCATTCTTCATATCTTTGCCTCTACGTGCACATTCAACACAGAGCTCTTGTCCCAAATGCTTTTGATACCCAGTACACTTTCCCCTTTCGCCTATTCAACTCCCTCACGCATGAACTCTCATCACCCTAGCATATTTATATTTGAGCTTGATATCCATTCTACTGCTTGCTATACACACATGATAAACCTCTGCCAGGCCTCCTTTTCTGTTTGTCATTTTCTCTTCTCTAGTGTTCCCTTTATCACATGCAGCTTGCCCTCTCTCCCCAACATTGACTCACCCCTGATGCTTGCTTTTAATATAGTACTAATCCAAGAGACTTGTTCACTATCCCACTTACAGATTACTCCCTCCTCCCCAGAGCTCTCTATACCTCATCTGCACTCTAGCTCCTGCTCTCTCAGTCTACTATGTGATGAATCACTGAACTCCAGCCTAAGATCGCCTCTCATGTGGCATGGGGAAGGCAGACGCTACGTGATCCTAACCCTGAGGGTGGTATCATGAGGGAGGATCACATGAGAGGAGATAGCTGTCAGGGGAAAGTGGGGACTCCTTTGGGAGGGATGCAGTTATCTTCTTGTGAGGATGAGAGTCCTGTAATCCCCAAATATATGTTGCATGCTGTCATTGCCAAAGTCCCTCTCACGAGGAAACTCATAGAACCCTCTGTGAAAGTTTACCTTGGTAGATTAAGTTATTTACTTTGGAAGTTCCTGAATTAGATAGAGCACCCTCCGGTGGTCATGCTTTTTACAATGGTTTGTTGAACTGAAGACAGCCAATCATTCCTTAGAGACTTGTGTTATATGCATTCATGCGAGGGCCAGATTCTTTTTGCACATTAGGTCATCTTTCTTTAGTTTTAGTTTCCTAGGCCGTTAAATCCTCGTTGGGATAGGCATTTATCTCGCCCCTATTGAATTTTAATAAGTGGAAAATGTTGAGAAAACTATACCTGTGTCCATATTGCATTCTGGCCCCTCAACTCACAGCATCTTACTCCCAATATTTTGTCAAAGCTTTGGTTTTACATTCCTACATTTATTTTTTCATTCAAATCCACCATCTATCACTACTTTGAAATTGCCTTCTCATCCCATTGCACACACACCCGCCAGCAATCTATCACTCTCACACACACACACATTGGTTTTCCTTTCCATTGGTTCTCTTCTCTAGCTCCAATTTGTCCCTGGTATCTATCTCCCACAACTTGAGCACTGCATTTCCCCTTCTTACCATCTCTAGACGGGACGCCACAATCATGTTCCAGTGCTTTCATTCTCTTGATCAATTGAACACAATTTCTCATCACTCTATATCCCCACATTTTTTCATTCCCTGTTTCTCTCTGTTGCTCCAGCTCTATACGTCATATTCTTCCTTATCCATCCTAAGTGACCCAGATCTTGCCAGTGCTCCTTTTCTCACAAACATACTTTATTTTTTAGGGGTTCCCCCCAAATTCCCTGTCCCACGTCTATTTTTAACTGTTCCCGACCACCCCTACCCCTTATCTGCACCCCCCCCAAAACCCCTCACCACAAAATTTCAATTAATTTTTTCAGCAAAAGGTTTTTGTAAAAACACCCACTAAATAACAGCTGTCGATGAAAAAACATTGTACCCCCCATTCTCACTCACTCACACTTTATACTATTTAATTCTCCCCTGCGCTCAGTTACCCCATTCACTTTTACCTGTCGGGGGTGTCCTGGTTTTTCAGCTTGCTTGTAAATATGCTGCAGTGGCTCCATGATTTCAGTGCCTCCAAAATCGGATGCCATAGATTTGACTTTCTCTAGGGCAGAGTCCATGGATTCCTGGGTGTACTCCACACTCTCACTGCAGGGAGATAATCACACGAGACAAGTCACATGCATTGCAGAGAAGGAATTAAGAATTGACAGCTGCGCACAGCTCACATTCCTCCTTAACTCCACAAATATTAGACAACTATACATCTTCAACTCCAAGTGCCGTCTCTCACTCTTCCATAAATGAAACTTCATGTTTCACAATAATAGCCCCTATGCCTCTTTCCAGTACCCGTATTGCCCTCTCGCTTCCATTCAAGTTCCTAAATCTTTCAATCACATATAGTCATCCCTTCACCTAACAGCATTTAGGCCTTGGTATTTACTTAGGGTGAGGAGTAGAATCTTTTCTCAAATGTCTATGTTCCATAGTAGACATGGTCCTGGTGCGAAGCCTACATCCTTTTTTTTTACCAGATACACCCATTGTGTTCCCAAGAAACATCCATCCTTTCATCTCAGCAGTTTAAGAAAATGTTGCTTCATTCAAGTGGCACTCCACACTACCAAAGCTGCCACCTTGCTACATGGAAAGAGGCCCATGGCCGAACCAAAAAATGCAAAATGCTGGTGTGCAGTTTTTTGGGCCACAGTGGCCCAATTTGTGGGCCAATGTGGCACAGTTTGATGAGTTACTTCACTATGCAGCTAGTAGTTTTGACCAGTGTTGCTGAATACATATTCTTTAAAATTTGCATCACGTTTTATCTTAAAACTCCCCATTGGGAACTATTCAAACAGTGTCACAAAATGAATGAATAGCCATTTGCAACTGTGGGCCACGTTTCCATTGGTGCCCGACCCTGGTGGTGCCACTTCCATGCTTGACACACAACACAGGCTGAGGCATAATAAAGATAGCCAGGCTCAGACACCACAGTAAGGCATCTGTCACAAACACCTGTACAGCTCAATACTCCATCAGGGGGCTAAAGCATAAATGGCCCCACTGTGCACCTATTATCCAATATATTTTACCACAACCGCGAACCCAGGATCACTTCAGCATACTCCATTGTCCAAGGAGAAACCTTAACCGGAAGTTAACTGCCTGTCAGCAGAGACTATTTTCTAACTGTGTCTTTAAGCAATGTTACCTCCCAAGAGGAGGTGTTTTTCAAACTACTTGAGAAACATCTGGCTCCCCATAAAACTGATAATGGAGGTTTTTAGCTCAATACATACTATAGGTAAACATTACAGTAAAAATACTAAAAGGCAAAACATTAAAACTATATTTTAGATCCACTACCTAGCAGGTGGAACAATACATAGAGACAAGGGGTGGGAATAGTAGGGAACCAAAAATTAAAAAACAGTTATAAAAGTTAAACAGGATACAAATGAATACACTAAAAGTCACAGTATTTTCTAGACATTTGGGAACCGGAATTTGGAAAATACAAATGTACATCTCAGTCAATATAGGACAGGGGGGGAACATCTCTAATACACAGCCAAAGGGATCCCAAAGTTAGGATACATTTTAGACTAATCGCTCCAACCTTGAACTTCAGGAAAAAAAATAGATACGGTGTCACTTGTAAAATTTACATTGAGATCAGGCAATCACAGCAAATATATGTAACACAAAAATTATATTTCAAAACTACACACTCTCAATGTCTTTAAATCAGTAGATCCCCATTTGGGATGGCGCACAGACAATTCCTAAATAACTCGGACACTGTGGACATTGACATATCACTAGTACATTTAGAGCAATACTGAGTTTAGTGTCAAAAGGAAAAGAGGAGGGAATAAAACAATGGTTAACAAATATTCTTAAGCATGTAAGTACTTTATGAGCCCTACAATGCAAAGTAAATTAACCCTTTCCTGTGGGAAAGGTAAAGCACAAAGTCAGAGGTAAGAAAGGTCTTTCAGGGATCCAGGACAGCCAATGTTAGTTGAGCAAAAGTCTAGGTGAGCTGAAGCACTTCTTGCAGGTAGGGAAAAGTATTGCACAATGTTTTAGAAGTCACTATGGGGCTACAAGCAGGGAGGCCTGTGAGGGCCAAAGCTGCAAGCAACTCTGCAAAAGCTGTCCAGTCACTTTCATGTTGTCCTTGTCTTTATGTAATGCGCCCTGATGCCTGCAGGCTTCGGAGCTATAGAAATAAATAAAATAAATAAAAGCAACCAAGACAAGTCTCAACTGAGAACTAGCAAGGCTACACAACAAGAGGTAGGTCCCCTTAGTTTTACAGTACCTTTGGTTAGAAGAAATTGGTTCCAGCTTGCTTATGTCCTTGTGTAGGTCTGCAGAGCCTGTTGTTCCTGGGCCTCAGTTGTGCGGACAAGAGGGAGGACGTCTGGGGATTCCTGCACTACGAATGGAAGGTCGGCGGTAGCAATGAGCTAGCTTCAGATCAGCAGCACTTCGCGGTTTCAGCTCCTCGTGGCTCTCGCAAACAGCTTGTGGCCCTGCATTTAATTCTTCTTTTCTACAAAGACTTCTAAAACATTGTGCAAGACTTTTACCTACCTACAAGAAGTGCTTCAGCTCACCTAGACTTTTGCCCAATTGACTTTGGCCTAGACTGGCTTCCTGAATGACTCTTCTTCCCTCCGACCTTATGTTTTGTCTTCCTTCCAGGAAGGGGTTAACTAACTTGCATTGGGGGTTTCTAAAAGTACTTACCTGCTTCAGAATATTTGTGTGATATCTTGTTCAGTTCTAAATATCCTTTTCTTTTGCAAACTTTTAAGTCTGATTCTAAATGCAAACTGTGCTATATTAATGTCCTAAGTGTCCTAGTTACTAAAGTCACCTCAGGGTTAGGAAGTGTTTGTGTGCAATCCCAAAAGGGTACTTACTGATTTAGAAATATTAAGAGTGTGGATTTTGGAGTGTATTTGTGTGTTACTATTATATTGCCCCCTTCTGAAGAAGGCCTACTCTAACTGACTTAAATAAATTAATAATTGTTTAATCAAGAAACCTTGTGTGTAAGAGTTTCTTTGAATACTTGTCACTGTGAATATCTGTGTAACTCCCCTACAGCTCACATTGACCCCTCTTGAGATAAGCCTCGCTGCTCAACACGCTACCAACCTGTGTAGTACAGACTTATACCAGAGGTTGAGATCCTATTGCCAGGTGGTCAGGGTTGTTATAGTGCACCCAAAGGGTACTGCATACAATCTTGCCGAACAGATGCCATATTGTTCCAGTGTGCAAAATCATGGTGGTGTTGGCAATGGTAGACAATGTGAGAAGCTCAAAAACCCTTGACATGTATAGAGTCTATTGGGGCAAGCATCACTGGTGAATTGGCAGGTTTTTTAGGTGAGAATTACATATTACTGTAGATCCTGACAGTGTAATAGACGCATCAAATTCACCATGAAATGGGATTTCCAATCTACTGATTGTTTGGATTTGCATAAATACAGGTCTGGCGGCATCTTGGAAACTGAGTTATACCGGAAAGTGACTGACAGCATATTAGTAATTTACATCATTGAATGCCACTGTGGTTTGCTATATGTTGGAAAAACCATCAGAGTAATCAAACAACGGATCTCGGAACATCGATCGTGCATAAAGAATGAGGTTGTAGTTAAGCCTTTAGTGGAACACTATACCGCAAAGAAACACACCAACATAAATTTGAAATGGTTTGTTTCACACAAGATGGCCCCACAAAAAAGAGGGACGATGTGAATGAACAAGTTCCTTTCTTCCTGGTAACGTTCTTTCGATGGGATGTTCCAACAACGTATTTCACATCTATGACAGGTAATCACCACAGCTGTGCTGCTTCTGAAAATGTTCTGCGCCCTGCGTCTATGACGTCGATACGCTGTCCTCGAGGGCCTCCGTCGAGCCGATGTCACCGGATGTTATAAGTAGGACGCACGACACCCGTAGCCTCAGTTGTAGTTTTTTCCCAGAACGTGTGGCACCAATCTTCTGCCAGAATAACCACAGAAAGCCTTGCGGAAACAGAAGCTGCAATCGCATAAGAAATTCTGTAGAGGGGCGGGTAGGGAGGGAGCGATGTGGAATATGTCGTCGGAACATTCCATCGAAAGAACGTTACCAGGTAAGAAAGTAACTTGTTCTTCGAGGGGATTGGTTCCTCTGACGTATTCCACATCTATGACAGACTCCCAAAGCAGTACCAACGTATGGAGGTGGGAAAAGAATTTAGAATTTTAGAATGCCCAATTAAATTGCAGAATAAAGGATCGCCTTGCCAAAGGCCAAATCTTGCCCATGGATAGAATCCAGGGAGTAGTGTTTGACAAAAGTATGAACAGAGGCCCATGTGGCTGCTTCACAAATGTTACGAATGGGAACACCCCTCTGCAGCGCAGTAGAGGCAGCCACACCCCTAGTAGAATGGGCTTGCAAGCCTACCGGAGGGTCCGTACCCGCCAAGTGGTAACATTCAGAAATTGTCAAGATAATCCATCTAGATAAAGTCTATTTAGTAACAGCTTGTCCCAAACGCCTTCCAGCGTATCCTATAAAGAGATGATCGTCCACTCTGACCCGGGACATGCATGAGATGTAGAAACTTAAAGCTCTCCTAGGATCCAACCTATGGAGCCTCTCCTCTTCCTTACTAGGATGCGGAGGAGGATAGAACGCCGGAAGAATGACCTTCTGGCTTAAATGAAATTCCGACACAACTTTCGGAAGAAAAGAAGGACAAACCCTAAGGACAACCCTGTCCTTATGGAACACTGTGAAGGGTGGCTTAATGGATAGTGCCTGCAACTCACTCACTCTGCGAGCGGAAGTGACCGCAACTAAAAATACAGTTTTCAAGGTCAACAGTCTCAAAGGACAAGAATGTAAAGGCTCAAACGGAGCTCCCATTAGGAATTTTAGAACCAGGTTCAAATCCCAACCGGGCACCTGGAAAGGTGACGGTGGGAACACATTAGTGAGCCCTTTCAGAAACTGAGAAATCAAAGGAATCTTAAAATAAGAACACTCCTCAGACGAGCGCTCAAATATGGACAGCGCCGCCAGGTAACCTTTAATGGTACCCACTTGCAGGCCCTTGTGGGCTAATAAAGCAAAAAACGACAGAACCACAGGAATGGCACATGAAAAAGGATTCACATTCATAATCCTGCACCAGTCGTAGAACTTTCTCCAACGGCAACAGTACAGGGACTTTGTTGCGGGCCTTCTGGCCAAAAGCAACACCTCCATCACGTCTTCAGGGAGGTCCCAATCATTATAACTTAACCTTGCAGAAGCCAAGCATGAAGGTTGAGGGACTTGACCTCTGGATGGAGAACCTGACCCCCCCCCTCCCGTGAGAGCAGATTGTCTCGGTAGGGAAGACGGCGTGGATGGCAGATGGACATGTCGAGAAAGTCCAGGTACCACGTTATCCTGGCCCATGCTGGAGCAGCGAGGATCATTCGGGAACCGAACCTCGTAACCTCTGCAGCACTTGCGGAATGACGGGGACTGGAGGAAACGTGTACAGCAGTGGGAAGGACCATTCCACTATGAACGCGTCCCCTAAGGCTGCTCTTGGAGTAAATTCCCACGAGCAGAATCTTTCGCACTTCCGGTTGACACTGATGGCAAAGAGATCCACTTGTGGGGTTCCCCAAAGGGCGAAGATCTCCAGGAGAATTTCCTGAGCCAGCTCCCACTTGAGAGACCGTGCCTCTGCCTGCTCAGAGCGTCCGCCGCCACGTTTTCGTCTCCGGCCAGATGAACTGCCGAGATCGAAATTTCCTGCTGGATGGTCCAAAACCAGAGCTGCATCGCCTCGCTGCACAGGAGGAGAGACCCTGCCCCCCCCCTTTTTGTTGAGGTAGTGCATGGCCACTGTGTTGTCCGTCAGAATCAGGACATTCTTCCCCCGCCCAGATGGCAGAAAAGCCTTCAGGGCTAGCCTGATGGCCATCAGCTCCAACAGATTGATATGGAGTCTGGACTCCGACGGAGACCAATGACAGCTGACTGTCAAATCGTTGGCATGAGCTCCCTATCCCATGAGGGACGCGTCCATCACGATCGTTACCTCCGGCCAGGGCAGCCAAAATGGAGCCCACTTCATCAGATTGCCTTTGACGGCCCACCACAGAAGATCCTGGGCGACCGAGGGTGGCACCTGAACGGGGTCCAACATCCTGCCGGAGGACGGCGACCACTGGAGCTTGAGAGCCCATTGCAGAGATCTCATCCGCAACCTGGCCTCTGGCACCAGAAGAATTCAGGATGCCATGAGATCAAGCAACCTCAAGAACTCGAACGCCGGGAGACTCTGGGCATGTTCAAACTCATCATCTGCAGAATGTGATGAGCCCTCATCTGGGGAGGCGAACACTGTCCCAGGGATGTGTCGAGCACTGCTCCGATGTACTGGAGCCGCTGGGTATGTGTCAAGTTGGACTTTAAGTTGAGGCAGAAGCCCAGCTTGCGAAGGGAGTGGCAGGTGACTGACAGATGATCCAGGACTTGCTCGGGAGAGCGCGCCCTGATCAACCAATCGTTCAGGTAGGGGTAGACGTGAATCCCCCCTTTCCTACGATACACTGCCACCACCACCATGAGCTAGGTGAAGACCCTTGGGGCGGAGGTCAATCCGAACTGCAGGACCCGAAACTGAAAATGCGAGTCGCCAACCGCGAACCTCAGGTACTTCTTGTGCTTGGGATGAATCAGCACATGAAAATAAGCGTCCTTGAGGTCGAGAGACACCAACCAGTCCTGAAGTTGAAGGGCCTGGAAGACTTGAGAGAGAGTAACCATCTTGAACTTGTCCTTCCTGAGGAGTTTGTTCAAACCACACAAGTCCATGATGGGTCTCAATCCCCAGTCTTTTTTCAGGATCAAAACATTTGGGAAATACCATCCCTTGTTCCTTTCCGCTACAGGCACCAGTTCTATGGCGCCTTTCTCCAGCAGGGATTTGATTTCCTGCGCAAGGAGCAGATCCGGACTCTTCAAAGAGAGATTCCCTGGTGGATTGTCGTGAGGCCTCTGCCGGAAAGGAATACCGAAGCCGTGGGTTATGATCTCCAGAACCCACACATCTGAAGTAATGGCACACCATTCTACAAGTTGCTGCATCAGCCTTCCCCCAACCGGCGAACCATGGGACATGGCCTCATGACTGAGCTGAAGCGGCTGCGGCAGTGCCTGAGGGCAAAGAGGCAACTGCCCGAGCGGCCTTGGCACCTCGAGTACCTTGTTTTCCACCTCTGGTACTCCTACGGTGGCCCCTTTGACTTGCAGCTCCCCTCGACCTACCAAAGGAAGAGTAGTATCGAAAGGAACCTCCCCTCCATTGCTGTCCCCTAGGACGAAAAGGCAAAGGTTGGCGAACTGCAGCGCTCAACGACTTTTCTGCAGCTTTGGAGGTCTGCAACCTCTCAAGGCTCTCGTCAGCCTTACTGCCAAAAAGATGCTCACCATCAAAGGGCATGTTGAGAAGCCGGGCTTGTATGTCAGGAGCAAACCCCGACTTCCGCAACCATGCAAATCTGTGCATTACAGTGCTCGCCGCCATGGACCGGCTGACACAATCCGCCATGTCCAGACCCGACTGAACGGATTCACACATGGCATCCTTGCCATCCTGAACGAGAGCAAGAAAACCATCCCTTTCCTCCCCTTCGGGAATATGTTCAACCGCCAAAGACAAACAATTCCACAGAGTGCGAGTGAAATGTGCTAAGGCACACACAGAGTTGGTTGCCTGTAAAGCCATACCCCCTGAAGAAAACATGTTCTTCTCCCAGCCATCAAAACGCTTGTCGTCCCTATCAGGAGGGATTGTAAAGTACGACGCCTGCTTTGCTGGGGCTGTAGCCGCCTGTACCACCAAAGTCTCCAGAGTGGGGTGCATAGTCAAGTAGCAGGGGTCGCCACTGGATGGACGGTATTTTTCCGGCAAAGACTTGCTCACTGCCGGGAGACTCTCCGGAGCAGTCCAAGCCGCCACCACCCTTCTCTGTAAAGCCATATGAAATGGCAGCACCGTGTCAGTGGGTGGACCTTGGTCATTGATATCCGTGAGGTCATCCTGCAGAAAATCCACTGGTGGCGCAGACCATCCCAAGTACTCTGTCACCCTCGACATGAGCCGCCGGTACGAAGACTCGGCGTACGTGCCAGGATCAGGCCTACCGAACTCAACCTCCGGAGAGGTGTCCAGACCACTGGCGTCGTGCAAAGGCTGATGCAGGTCTTCCAACTGGCTATGACCAGACAAGAGTTCGTCAGGAACCTCATCAGGAACCAAACTTTCATCAGACCCTTCATCCACCTCAGAGATGTAATCCAGAGGCTGGAATAAATCCCTGGATGAGGGCACCGAAAAAGGTTCAAATAAAGGCCTCACTGACTTCAGGGCCTTCCTCTGAGTTTCCACTGATGCACGGGGTACCTCTGGTAAAGCCTCCACAAAAGGCATCGACAGAATCGACGTCGAGCGTGGCACCGATGGCTTCGACACAGGCCTCGGCGCCATTGGCGTCGATGACTTCCTCAGAGGCGGAGCATCAAGAGAGTCCCTCGACAGACATGGCGCTAATGGCGTCAACGTCTTCTTAGAAGACCTCACAGGCTCTACCGGTCTTAAGGACCGGGACCTGGAGCGGGCATGGCTAGAGCAATCCACCTTGTCCGACCGGGACCTCGAAGGTTCCGGTGATCGCGCCGACCGCCCGAGCCCAAAGGTGTGCGAACGGTGGTTCTAGCACATTCCCTGTCATCTTCTTTTCATGGTGTAGATGGAACAGAGCCCTGCGACTGGAAAATTGCCATAATCTCCGTACGAGATGCGTCCCATTCCGCAGGAGAGGGATGCTTGTTGGGACAAGCAACCCGCGGATGGGCGGAATTCTCGGACGAGGACGGGGAAGGTGACCAGTAACGGCGCTTCCGTGAGTGCCTCGAAGAGGCAGAGGAATGGCGGGAACCACGTTGGGACCGAGACCCCACCTGGACTTACGCCAACGATGCAGAGAGTCGCCCCTCGAATCGTCGGTCAAAAGCCCAGCAGATTTCGACTTTTGGGGTTTGGAAACTCTACCTGCAGAAAGCTTCTTCTTCCACTCCCGCAAGGCCGTCGATGTTAACGACTGGCAATCATCACAGTCGTCGGTGGCTTGGTGCTCGCCGAGGCACCAGAGGCAGACATTGTGCGGGTCCGTAGGTGACATCTTGGAACCGCAGTCCTGACACTTCTTGAATCCCAACCGCGGGGTAGAAGAAGACGAAGACATGATATCTTCACAAAATACCACGATCGAAGAACCGATAGAACAGTAGACCGAGGCGTGCCGAGATCTCCGAAGCAAAAACATTCGCAGAAAAAATTGACTGAGGCTACGGGCATCGTGCGTCCTAATTATAACATCCGGTGACGTTGGCTCGACAGAGGCACTCGAGGACAGCGTATCGACGTCATCAATGCAGGATGCAGGCACCGAAAATTTTCTGAAGCAGCACAGCTGTGGTGATTACCTGTCATAGATGTGGACTGCGTCGGAGGAACCAATCCCCTCGAAAAAGGACTTACCTAACTAGAACACCGCTGAGACACAGTAAAAAACAGCCTCAACATCACAGTCGAATGGAAGCATTTCATGGGGATTTAGACTGATCTAAGAACACAGAACCCTACAGAGATTTTTTTCTGTAATACACAGAGAATGTACAAGCCTGGCCACCCTTAATTTTGCAGCTAGGTGGCCCGTCTCTGAATCTATGGTATTGACTGGCTCTAGTGGGATATATGTTACCATCGTGTATAGGTTCTTTCCATGCCTGTTCTTTATGCATTAAGGACTTTAAACTGTATTTAGATTTGCACGAAAACAAACAATACATGATATACTAGCTCTGCAACCCAGAATTGCAACTACTACAGTCATCCCAAAAGTTGCATGTGGTGTAATATCTGTCAAGTCATGTATGAATATGTACACTGTTGGTTCGCTCTCCTATCAAACATCCATCAGGCACTTTTGAGCTCATTGATTCCCACAACACACACAGCATAATGTGTAAGCCTTGGAACCAAGAAGGGTCATCACCTAAACCATACTAAAATCTGACTTGCTTGGAGGGATGCACTAGGATGTAGACCAACTTGCACTAGTCCAACCTTTTGCTTGTTAAATGTCCGTAAAGCACATTGAATGTTACCTTGTGCCATAATACACAAGACTTGGTATATAAAACCTGCCACCTAACCATCCCAAAATCAGGTTTGGCGGATCCTGCTGTCAGGATCTACAGTAATATGTAATTCTGAGGCCTGCCAAAGCACCAGTGATGATAGCCCCAGGACGCTCTATACAGGTCAAGGGTTTTTGAGCTGCTCACATTGTCTAGTGTTGCACACACTGTAACAATACGGTATCCACAGACTACCTGTGATCAGGCAGGTCTGTGAACAGCACTGATCAAACAGGACCATCACACAAACCAGAGCATTGCATAGGCAACAATTACCAACTACAGTTTTTCGATCGAAGCAGTAAAACGGTCTTATTTTATTTTATTGTATTATAGATGTATTAATTCTCTCCTGTACTAATGCTCCAACCTCGGGTTGAAGTTAAAATAATCTCTGCCCGGGGTGCTTTATTGTCAGCACGTCTAAGAGTTTAGATCCGTAAATACACGCTTTCAATATGGCTGCCGGTATTTAAATTACACCTTGTCAGGACAACGGTGCTTGGAGTCTTACTGCAGACAAAATAGCCACACAGTGTCTAACACACGTGGGCAGCCTTACCCGCTCATTTCATGCAGAGAAATCCAGCCACGCTAGGTAAGACTAAACAAAAACACGATTGATACATGAGATATACAGTACGTCATGATGTAGCTTCCGTGCGTGACCAGCACTTACAGTTGTCACAGAATAGACACTGGAGTAGCCATGTCTGGGCTCAGTAATGGTTCCATCGATCGGGTTGCAAGCGTGTGCTTCTTTTCCGCACATTTTAATTTCGGAATCTTTTGACCACTGTTAGGAAAGATTTCATAATTGTATGTAATTTTCCCTCCATGTGTATACCCCCAAACGTTTTGCTGCTGTTTAGACGCCATTGACTGACTTTGCCAGGGAAGCACAGCCTTCAGCTGCACTCCTCTGGGCTTTCGCTCACTTTTATGGGGAAACTGACATGCCCTTAAAACAGTCAGTACTGGGAGACTTTGTTTCCCTTAGTCCTTTTCCCATGTTGCAACGTTTGTGCAACATGTAACAAGTGTGCAATGTATGTTACCATACAGCACACTTGGGTCTATAGTCCTTTTCAAAGGCCCTAGATACTCTTGTTGGACTTTTTATGAACTTTGCCAATGTGCTATGGTCAGGACTGGTGGCAGCTATCTTTTTCACATTATTTGTAACCCTTTCCTGCCATGTTAACCGTGTTTCGCACTAATAGGTGGCCTGGCTCCAAAATGGCCATGCCACGAGGTTCTTTGTCCTGTCCTTTGGCCATCTTGCCCCTTCACTTTCCCCAGGTCGAGTCGACCCAGGTCAGTCCTTATTTGGTCATGCACTTTCCAGCGAAACCCAATGCTTTTGTGGGCTTCTGCATTCCTTGTGTGGGTGCCTCCAGGATGTGGGCTGGAATGTCTGAGTCCAATACACATCCTGGGTGCCTTTGAGTCTGGAGTGCCATGAATGACTGGGACCACTGTGGTCTGTGATTGGTCCACATATGGAGTGTGTGTTTGCGAGCCGTTCTCCCATTGGGTCCTCTTCGTTTTGGCGCGACGGGAACTTTGGATAAGAGGCCAAAAACACCCCTACCATGTCGATCTCCTGAGTTCTCACTGAAAAAAGGATAGGATCCAAGTATCCTGCAACTACGAAGCCGAGGCGAGGAACCGCTGGAAGGTTTGGCACCCTAAGCCCGCTGTCGTACCGTAGGACCCCTCTGCATCTGGTCATCCTAGAATGTCTGCAAAGACGCTTTGACCCATTGGAATAGTGGGCCCAACTGTTCTCGGCACCTTCACCAAAACCTGCAAGTAAGTTTTCTCGGAAGTGTCCCTGGGCCAACCAATGGGCGGACCATCTTACGCAGTACCTTTGCTCTGTCTCCGCATTCGTTTCGGGGAGGCCCTCAAAACTTGGTATACTGCTAGCTCTGTGTCCCTGGCACCCTCACACCGGATTTCGTACACCTGGCATTCTCCGGTCTGAAGTGAGACGAGTGCGCCAGGACCGGAGTAAACCGTGTTGCCCTGCCGCGGCAACGTCTTTTGCAAGTACGCTGCATTTGTGACCCTCTTGCCCCTGAAGCCTGCTGCAGTGAAACTGGGTCGATTCATCCACCCGTAGCAGAGAAATCGCCACTGTCCCGTTTGGGAATCATCGCTTTATCTCAGGAATTGAAAGCCGCAGAGACATCATTTTTTCCGCATTCGAACCTGCAACCCGAGTGGACTGAACGGGCGATGTTTGGGTCCAAATGCGTCTGGGACCGGTGAGTACTTACAACACTAACCGGTGGCCCCTGGCACCATGGGCCCCTTTTACGCAGAAGTGGCCCCTAGGAGCCCCTCTCCTTTCCACTGCTAGTGCGAACTAACAACTCCATCCCACACTCTGCAACTGCCTCTGCCTTCAAGTGAAGGTCTTCCCTGAACAGTGGGAACTTGTTCTTCATCGCCTCATCCACCTTCCCGAGCTGCTAGAGACCGCTAAAGAGACCCTATTTTGCCCATTGGAACAACCGTGTGCGCTTGCTTTGCATGTACTATTGAGCACAAGGCTCATTTCTTAGGGCTTGGACTGCCTCTTAGTTAGGTGTGTTGTCGATGTTGAAGGGGCCTAAATACTATCTGCACTGGCTGTTTCCTTCTCCCATCTAGGTTGTCGACATATTTCGTGCATTTAACCCGTTTAGACCCAAATGGTCTTGTATATACATTGTATTGATAGTGTTGTGTTGGTTTACTTAGTGTTACTGTGATTCTTTTGCTATGGTCTACAAAGGCCTTGTAATAAATGTGTCTATATTTTTGATTTAACACCTGTCTGGAGTAATTTGTAAGTGTCCTTGCTTTGTGTGCTCATTAAGGTCCTTCAGTCACCCTCACCCCTCCCCCCTCCCACCCCCGAGACCTAGTCTTGACCGCCTGCCATTGCTACCCTGATTGGTCTGGCTTGTCCAGAGGTTACCCCATTCCAAGAACCTAGGCTGGCCTTCTGAACCTCTGCCCTCCAGGTCAGAGTTCAGAAATACATCTTAACAACCACCATGCCCATAGACCACAGGATGGGCTGCATGTACACTGCAATGAAAACGATCGGCCATTAAAAATGGGTCCCATATTTATATCTGGACACTATCTCGCCCGAGAATCATGACCACGACCATTTTATACCACCATAGTTATGACATGCACTGTCAGTCCAGCTAGGGGCATAGTAGACTAATATGACCCTGAGGCAATTAGATGGATGTGAGTGGACTATTCCAAGCGACTCCTATAGCTCAGTAGACCACGCACAACACACCATATGGTATTTTTAATAACTTTGGGTGCCAGACACCAGTAGAGCCATGCATGCATCTCACAGCGGTTTCACACAGATCACTTGCGTCTCTATTATGACCCATGGATTAGCGTCACAGACTGAAATGTGGTATTCACTCTCTACAGTGTTTTGTTAAACGCTCAACTTGAGCCCAGCTGCTTATCCACTGGACCCTACCACACACCGTGGAACCACCAATTATCCAGCTGAAATCAAACATATGGGGCAAGATTCATTAGACTACACTAATAACAAGTAACCAGTGAAACATCATTGGAATACTGCTCTGTTCTTATATATACAGACAGAACAATTGCTGTTTTTCTTCATAAGTGGGCAAAACAGCCCTATAACGGCATCCACTGTCTACTCAGAGACTCCGGGAGCAAGAAAGTTAAGGATAATTCCTTCTCCCCTTTTTCAACAACCTTGAAGTGGATTTTTGAAAACACAGCATGACAATATGAAAACACGGTAAGAACAACCACCTCCTTCAAGGCGGAGGGAGGGTTACCTGTCTTTTTTCTTAAATGAATAAGCATTGCATGCCATTGTCAAATTTAATCAATTATTATCTGAATGTACACACACTCTCAGATGTACATCTCTGTTCATTTCTTGACAGGACTCAATTAACGAACCCCCCTTTTCACCCTGATGAAGGCCATCCATTATCAGCAGAATAGATCAGCTCTCAATTGGCCGAAACACGTCTATGCAGACATCCACCCCAGTGTCTAATGTCTACACTGTAAATGTTATTTGGCTTACACTTATTTTGTTATTGTGAAACAAGATTCCCCGATCCTGAAATGTCACTTGGGACCCTGTTTTTCTTAATGTATGTCCAGGCTAAAATGCATGGACAGAATTGTTAGTGCATCTGTCATGATGCCTACCTCCAAGGAGCCAGGTCCGACCCAGCAACCCTAGAGGCAGGCATCATTTCCCCCCCCCCCCCCCCCCCCAGGGAAGTGCCAGCGGGCCCAAGCTGGGGCCCTTTGCACACAGTCCTGGCGCCTTAGGTGCCAGGCTCATGTTGGACCCCTGTCCTGGCGCCTTAGGCGCCAGGCTCATAAAGCTAGACATGTGTTCAAGTGTTTTAATGTGCACTTACCTGATGCAGACCATGCTGCTACATCCAGGCCCTCTTGAGGCCTGAATGGAACTACTTTACCTGTGGGACTACTTTCCACCTGGGTGTGGTCAGGGAAGGATACATACCTGATCAGTGGAAGGATACATGCCTGGAACTTCTTCCAAAGCTATTTAAACCACGCCCGATCAGCAACTCACGCTTCGCGTTGTTCTGCTACTCGCAGCTGGACGCTCACCGTGTCAGCTCCTTCATCTGGACTTCAGCCACGCCTGTCAGCATCCTGGGTCGCCTGCAAAGGGAGATAAGAGAGAATTGGTGAGAAAGAAGACCTTACCTGCTAAAGCTGCATCACAGAGACATCACACCGACGATCATGAAAGGGAAGACATCATTTTAAAAGCATTTCGCTTCGATCGCTGCAGCGCTGCATTTCACTCACCTTTCCTGGGCCCCTCCATCTTCAGCAGCGATCATCCGGATCCGCACTCACTTCCCAGAGCCTAGAGAGAAAAGACAAGAAAACAAGGTGAGAGAAGGAAGGGAAATAGGAAAAGCTCAGTTTCCTTCTAAGACTTACCTGTTGGGTCATTCCCTTTTCATTTCGGGTCCTGCCGCTTCCTGGCATTCCGGATCCCGGCCCCTATGGGGAAAAAAGACAAAGACATTGAATGAGCGAATGCAAAGACATTACCTGAATGCTCATCCAGAACTTACACTTCGGGTCGGCGCCATATCTCCGGCATTCCGAACCCCGGCCCCTAAGGGGAAAAAGACATAAGCATTAGCGCTTGCTGCAATAAGACAATGAACATTATTATTAAGCTTGAACTTTTGAACTTGCAACAGAACTCTTACAGCGCCTCACCTGAATAGTCAAGCTTATTTTGAACTCCCATCAAACCTCAATCCAGTGAAGTAACTCGGTTTCAACGCGCCCCTGCATCAGAAGCAGGATGGAGAACTCATCCTTCCAGACCCTAAGGTGAGACTTCAGGGGAATCGTGGAGGGTTGGAAGGGAGTGGGAGGCTTGAGCATTATTCCGTCAGTAGGTAATACTCCCTTTTCACGCACAGGGGAATATTCCTGCGAGCCAGAAAAGCCAGAGTAGAGGGGCCCTTCCTGTCCATCATCAGAGTCCTGCGCTTCACCATTGAAGAAGCATCAGCACTCGAAGCCAGACCTGCGCCTCCGTGGGAATCCGGTGAGCGTGACAGCATCAATGTTTGATACTGTATTTTCACCACTGTATGTCCTGTTATGAGTTTAGTTTACTTTAGTTTATTATTTATAGTGTGCTCCAGACCCGAGGGTATTCAGGCGCAAGGCATAAGGATATTCAAAGCGTGGTTACAACATGAAAGAAAAACATTTGTGTGCAAGTGCCGATTGGTTACATGTTGGCACAATCAGGTTGCGATGTATATAGGCAGGTACATTCAGGCATGCATAGATTTACAAGGTAGATAGATGGTGCTGCTGGTGCCTGCAATGTGGAGAGGGTAGCGGGCAGAGTTAGCAGGTATGTGCCTAGATGTCAGCCTCTTTGAGCCAACTAGTGATGCTATGGCGGAACTTGTGATAGGTTTGATCAATTCTTAGAGGGGATGCTAGCGAATTCCATAGGAGTGCTGCCTTGACCTGGAAGCTGCTGCCTCCGATTTTGGCACGTTTGTATCTGGGGACCCAGAGGTAGTTGGTGTTGGCGAGTCTGGTGATTCTTGTGGTAGGCTTCAAGGTGAATCTGTCGCTAAGGTAGCGGGGTGCTGCATTGTTCAAGCATTTGTGGGTTAGGGATGCTGTTTTTAGTTTTATTTTATCGTGGATGGAGAGCCAGTTGTTGGCTCTTCTGGTATTAGAGATAAGTTCTCTCTTAGGGGTACCTAAGGCTGCTCTCAGCGCGTTATTTTGTAGGAGTTGGATTTTTTTGATGGTTTGTTTATTGGCTCCTATGTACAGAGTGTTGCAGTAGTCCAGCCTGGATAAGATGAGGGCTCTGGCTAGGGTGATGCAGCTGTCCTGTGACAGGAAGGCCTTGCCAGCTCTGATCAACTTGCATGTATATGCCGAGGCCGAGGCCAAGGCATTGACCTGCTTGTTGAAGAAGAGAGTGGAGTCCAAATAGAAACCCAGAGTTTTAACCTCTTTGGTGACAGTAATAATATTATTGTCTATGTTAAATGCTGAATATTTGGGGCTGAGTTTTTTGAGGATCGAGGGAGTGCCCAGGATGATGATCTCTGTTTTGTCATCATTCAGGCATAGACCGTGGGTGGCCATCCATGCCTGGATAATGAGATATATCCTGTTCACCAAGGCCAAATCCTTGTCATAATCACCGGTAAGTGGTAGGAGAATCTGTGTGTCATCTGCATAGTTAGTGTAGGTGACACCCAGAAGGTCCAGATTATTGAAAAGGGGCTTGGTAAAGATATTATAGAGGGTGGGTGAGACGCAAGAATCCTGGGGCACTCCGCAAGTTATCGGGATGGGTTTGGCTGCTGCCGTAGGGGAGAAGACGCTCATAGTCCTGTTGGTTAGGAAAGATTGTATCCATGCTATGGCTTCTTTGGAGAAGTGAGCTGCCGAGTCCAGGTGGCTGCATAGGACAGTGGTCGACCAGGTCAAGGCAGCTGATAAATCCAGGAGTAGAAGGAGGGCTGGTTTCCCTTCATCCCGGAGTTCATCAATCTGTGACTTAAGGTCTAGGAGGGCTGTTTCTGTCAAGAGAACTTCTAAGCGTTGATATCCCGCCGCCCAGTAGACTTGAATACACGTACGAGTTATCCCGCCGCCCAACAGACTTGAATACACGTACGAGTTACCAGCTTGTGAAAATCATGCCACAAATTCACTGCATTGAAACAAACTTTATCTTTTTGGTATCTGGTAACATTTCCTGTGGGTGAATGACCAGCTACCCTCTGATACCGTACCTACCAGGGAAAGAATACAATCGCCCTTGTGGTGAGTACTGACCTCTACACATACATAGAAATGAAAGCTGCACGTTATACAGATGGAAACTTGTAAAAGTAATAATCAACCATTATAATTATATGGTTATTACAGAGACATTACAAAGATACTTTAATTATGCCCATTTCTGTTTTATCTACAGAATGGATATTTGCCTAAGGAACAGAGTACTTGATGGCCCTGAAGATGAACTCTAATGAGTTCGAAACGCGTTGGCACTAATCCCCTTTAGAAATAACATCTTTTCAAGTAACTTTTGGACTCTGGAAATATTTCCTATATTGAAAAAGATTATTTTGGATGGTTCATAAACGAAAGACACCAATTCATAGAACCCCATGAAGTTAATGGGGAATATGCAGATTGTTAACTACTTGACACACCTTGATACATTCTTTGTTTGAATTGAAATTGTTATGTTTTAACTGAAGTAATTTACGGGCATTTTGAATATGGTATACAATTGGAAGCCATAATTGCCAACAAAGCCGGTTAGGTTTTGTAATGATTGCTTATTGTGACTCACGGGATTAAAATATGTATAATTTTTGAATGTGTGTAGAAATACATATTTTGGATTTCTGAAACTGAAATAATCAAGATTTGAATATTGTGAATGACAATACGAGTAAATACGCTTGAATTCCAAAAAATATTACTTTACAATTAAGAAAGAAGATAAGAAGGGCACTGACCCTTGAGGAGTGCAGGAAAGTTTCACCCCTTTGCAAACAAGGGGTAATTATTTGCATAGTATGCCATTTTATCTAAGATATTTAGGAGAAAAGGCACTGTGGTAATCGGGCGGTAATTTGTGGATATTAGTGGGTCTAGGGTCTGCTTTTTCAGTAGAGGGAGCACCCATGATTCTTTGAGGTTGGATAGGATGGTAATGGTGGAGAAGGATGAGTTGATGAGTTTCAGGGTTAAAGGGGGCTAGATCTCTGGCTGCATCCTTTAGAAGTTGAGCGGGGCATAGGTCGCCTTGACAGTTGGTGGGCTTGAGAGATAGTATAGTGTTTTCTGTCTGTTTCTTTTATGGTGACTTTGGAGAACTTAAATCTGGGGTGATTGGTAGGGTTACTTGGTTGCTCTAGGTTGATGCTAGTGGGTTTGTTGCCAGAGAGTGTGGCTTTTTTCTTGGCAATTTTTGTTTGAAGGGTAGTGACTTTGTTGGCTAGAGCTTGCTGTATGTTGGAGCACCAGAGTTGGTCTTTGATGCAGTTGTCTGGCACAGGGATGGGTGCTTCTAGCTCTTTCAGGATGACAAAGAGTTCATCCCGTTAGGGATATATGCATTGAAGCGATTGGTTGAAACTAAAATTCATTTTACCAACCTCAAAAGAATGGCTTTCATTATATGAACTGAATGAATATTGAAGTGTGTGTCTTTCGTTTGGTCACCCTGATCATTTGTTGCTTTTCTCAATCATTAACCTACCTGTGTAGATCAGGGTTTAGCCAGGAGCCCTGTTGATTACTACTACAATACCATTTCCGACTTATCTGGCTAGATGCCAGCTTCGAAACATCTATTAAAGTGATTTATTTTGAGACACAGCAATAAAAAGGATAACCAAGCTTTCCTATAGCATTAACTCTAATCTCTTCTGGATCCTTGAATACTTGAAGACGTCCACAAGCAAACCACATAAAATGGTCTAAACACCATTACGGAACACCACTGGAAATTCCTTGAAGCGGCGGCGGACAGGCAAGCAGTTACAAGCCTCCAAATATTAGAAGTCCACAGCCCAATATGGTGACCAGTGTCATCACTCGCACAGCCCGAGACCCGAGACGCTTGAGCTCGCGGCAGCTGCAGAATTGGAGCAGAGGAGCGCGTAGTAGTGGACTGAAAGAGGTGATCGGCCGGGGAGCACAGCAGGAGAGGGAGGTGAGAGCCAGCCTGAGGTGGAATGCGGCAAGACCGAGTGCGCCGGGGAGCTGGGCCCAGCAGCTGCACGGACGCAGGAGGAGGCTGCGACAAGACTGCCCAGTGAGTCCCAGGGGAGAGCGCACCGAGGGGATCACCGTGGCAGAGGAGACTGATCTGCCAATGAGTAGCTGCATGCGGCAATGGCCGTGAGGGAGCCGTTTGCCCTGCAGTGGCCAAGGCAATCTGGGCAGCACCAACTCGCGTAGCGCACAGAGGGAGATCCTCTATGGCAACAAAGGGCATAGCTTAACAGGAAGTGAAAAGGCCACTGGAATAAAGATCAGGCCACACGGCAAGTACAGTGGACAGGCTGTGACACACGCTGCAAGTGCCCAGTGGGAGAAACCTGAAGGTGTCTCATCGGCTAGTCCCTGAGGATCTGTCAAACAGGTGGCCAGGACACGGCTATCGCTTTTGGATCCAGTTCCTGAGGGTGGACCAGTGTGGGAGTATCACCTGCATGAGGGGTCTTCGGGGAGGGGAAGTGGGACACCAGATGGCGAGATGCAGTATCCCCTACCCTGTAACACCTTTACCCCATCCTACCAGATGGGATACTTAGGGACTCAACCCCCTGCCCCTTTTCGGACATGAACACTTTCTCACAGACAGCTCACTGTGAGGGAAAATGGACTATCACCTGAGATATATACCCGACATGTCCCAAAATACAATGGTCTGGCAATTATTGATCCTTACACACACCTGACTTCCATCACGCTTCCCCAGATGGATTAAAGGCTAGAGCATGAAAGCAAAATCCGAGCGAGGCAAAGCACACAAAAATGAAGCATTTCCAAGATTGCAGTTTAATACAAGGCGAAAGACAGCGAGACCGAAGAGGAATGCAAGCAAGGAAGTACCCTTGACCTTTTCACCGAAAGACTAACTTTCATGAGCCTTCGAGAATAGGAAACGTAAGACCTGGAATCAAAGCTGAAGAATCCTGCATTGTGTGTCGGAGGTACCCGGGACTCTCCCGCATCGATAATCAAGGTGGGGAGAATCGTTTGCCGCCGTGGTACTGTCCTTGGCTCCTACAACAAAGCAACACCAGTAAAGTCAGCACAGGCGGTGGGATGGGGGAAGACTGATAACAGCCTGATCTGTGTGGAGACCAAGGTTGCAAGTAGCAACATTGTATAAAGGAAACTGAAGAGAACAGTGCATGAAGCGTATGGGGCAAGCAATGCGAATATAATTAAAGCAGCAGATGAGCGACAGAACTTTGTAGCTAAGATTCGATACCGTAAACAGAGTGGTCAAGCACCACGTGGGTATTCATTCGAAAGTCTCTGTTAGGTATTCAAAGCGAAAGGTGATGAGTGTTAAAGGGAAGGATATGCAAAATCGAAGTGATCCTGCGATTGGTCAAGCCAAAACCCATGCACATTCCAAAGTCTTCGATACTTGATTGAAATTGGTCCTAGCCGAGGGAGACTAATTGTGTTAAAATGGGATCTGAACCCAGTTAGGGGGATCCAGGGTGAACCGTGAGTCACCCAAAAAATATATCCTGTTAACATTGTGGAAAGGGGATCTGAGCCTGAATGAGGGGGAGCCAAAGAGAACTAACATTGTACTAAAAAGATTTGACCCCGACTGAGGGGGATGTGGGTGAATAGTGTATCACCTAAAGTGTATACTTGCGAAAAGCCAAATGAAAATAACTTTTTCATTTTTTTGGTTGCATCAGGCCCTCTGAATGAAGAGACTTTGAGAAGCAAAGAGACTTGCGTACAGAAGGTCCTAATGCTAATGATCAAACTGTATCCTCGTGCTAAAGAAGCCAGAGACTGCTATGCTCGAGTGAACTGCCTTGTCCCGTGTTGAAAATGTAGGGAAGGGAGGCCAATGACCTGAACATCCTGATATATCATTTTTTAACACTTCTTTCTTTTTTCATAAACACTATCTCCACACTATTTGTATTTAGAGGTAAGGATTGGCAATAGGTTTATTAGTATAGGCCCTTTTATTTTGACACAACACCACTAGGACTGCGTTATTATTTAACAGTCGTAACTTGCTCCCATCTGTAGATTTAAGATTAGATAGGTGTTTCTCATAACCTTGTTGAAGTTCAATAAACACCCTTGAACTGTGGTCACTTGTGTCTGTCTTACTGTTGATACCATGCCTGCCTTACACCAGTTGGATAAGCATAGCCACTGAGGGCAAACTACTACCGAGGGCAGTGTCCACGCCTGCATGAATGTGCTTGAACGCAGAATAACACACAGAGCCAACGGGAACGAACAAAGAAACAATAAGTACAAAACAATACACTGAAATATGCCCACATTGGCCCGAGGAGAAGGCACTGGCACAGACAGAAGTCGGAGGTGTCTTGGGGGGCACTCGTGAGCTCAAGTCCAAGATGTTCGCCAAACTCAGAGCTCTGCGATGTGGCACCAAGAGGAGGAGGTTGCCTACTAAATATACCCGGTGTGCAGGTCAGGCCCGGCTCCAGCGATGGGGCCAAGCCCCCCCAGAGCCAGCCTCTGCCCCCCCCAGAAAGGAGGCCATGTCAGTGGTGTTATACACCACTGGTAACTGAGGGAGTGGGGGGTGGATGTCACTCTAAATATTCAGCAGTAACCTCAGAGACATCATTCTGAGAAGCTGAATTTCAGGATGCCCAGCCAGGATTTGTTTTCTTGCCCTAGACAATGATTTATGACCCACAGCCATAAAAGTACAACTGACCAGGGAGATGGAGGGCCAGTCACACCTCTAAGTGAGGTAGCACAATTATTCAAGCAGGCTGCCTACAACTATTTTCTCAAACTTAAAATCACAATTTTGGTTACTGTAATTTAAAGTATGTTTATTTTTTGTGGGAATATAGGGTTTTTTCACATCATGCTTAATACAATTATTAACTATATCAAACAATAAATGACAGGTAAAGTTGCTTGAACACAGATTTCTGCACAAGGTGCGTCAACTGACTGGGGGCCCTGACAAATTCCATTCAAAATATATATTCTGCTGCATTAACTACTGGAGTATACGTGAAAAGATAAGGGTGGTAGTAACAAAAATGGAATTCTGTAGGGGAGAGTGTTGTAAAATCAAAAAGTGATAGATGCAAGGCTTTGAATGAAACATTTCCACTATCGTTACGCTTCGCAACATTACATGCCATAATTCTGTGGTATGTCTGTGCGATTAGAGAAGGGGACAAGCCATTAGCAAATGACTTTTGGTGCTGCCACCAAAAGGTACAGTTCAATTTGAATTGCCAGGCCTTGTTCCCTCTCCACTGAAACACAAGCAACCACACACATTTTTAGGCCCTGTGGTCTAGCAGTTTGGGAATGGCTTCTGACATTAGTGTCAGGTCTAAGGGCTGCAAACAATGCAAACAATGGTATGGAAAGCTGGCCAGAGCAATGACAGGGGTTCTAATTTATTCAGAGACTTTTTACCTATTAGATACAACCGGAACGCATTCTCTGGAACACAAATAAGATGGCAATAAAATGTGAGGAGAAACACACATCCTATGGGTGTGTCTGGTCATTCACCCACCTAACAACTAGCCATGGCTATGTCAAGGCCTCACCACCAAAACCTAACCTTTATAGAACTCTTTGAGCAAGCTCTATCACAAAGTAACACCAAACGTGTTGCTGTATAGGGTCTGCCAGTGTTATATCTAAGCATTCTTTTGAGTGTTTAATTACTTAATTGCGTCTGTAAATGAGCTCCTGGTGTACTACAATTCTCTTTATTTTTTCAGCCAGTTGATTTTATAAGCAATATATTTGTCAATGCCTCTGCGACTTGCACTGAAGTCCTGTCTTAAACAAGCAATCACAAACCCAGCAGTTTGGGCTTGCGTATAGGTATTAGGAGACATTTGCCAGGCAATGCCATCATATGCCCAGTTACTGGCACCATTTTCCAGCTGTTCCCATCTTATGGCCAGGTGGTACCCTTATGGCAGTGCTTGCAAATGCCTATCCATGCCTAATAAAAAGCCCAAATTGTGGGCTTTGCCAATGCATGTTGTCTTCTGTGTGTCTCCCTAAGTGAATGTGTATATGTCCAGATGTGGGCGTCTTGCTTGCTACGCCTAGGGAATCAAGCTGCACCTCACTGAGCTTGTGCAACAAGGTCCTACCTGAAAATAAGGCTAGGTTGGCAAGTATTGGCCAGTTTCAGATCTTCTCATGCATACTTACCAGTGGGGCTCTGACCTAAATAGAATGTAGCTTTGTTTGGAAGCCTAGTCTACTCTGACTGAACATTTCATGATTCAAACTGCTAATTACTGACTTGATAACCTCATTCTGTTTGAGTAACTTTACAGAGTTTGCATGCAAACAGAATGTGTGTTGTGGTTTTTTTTGGAAAGTATGATGTAAATCCTGGGTGCTGGGTGTTTAGGCAGTGCCGGAAATGAAACATGAACACCAGTAAAATAACAAAGAAGAAGAGTGTTTTCTATAATGCTGCGGGCAAAGTATAAAAGGTGCACATCTTTTAAACTAAAAGCAGTATTTAACTATTTTCTAAAGAGTGCAATCAGAGGTGGATTTAACATTTGGACAAGTGACACATGCCGATGCCCCCCTTCTGCCCCTGCTCTACTCTCTCCCCTCAAATACATGCCAGGGCTGATCAGTGAAATCTTATCTTTTTAACGTGTCTCAGAGACAGATTATTTTCAACAGGAAGCGATTAGAGATGGGAAAAGATAAAAAGGCAGTGACCATTGCTGTGGCACTTTAAAAAGAATTATATAGGTTTTTAAGAAGCTATTTAAGTGTGATTGTTGGGTGATTAGTAAGTATGGGGATACAGAACAAGCTCTGTGAAACAATAACCTGTCATGCATTTCATTTCACTTTGTGTATGTATAAGATTTTTTGGAAGTTCTCATTAATTGCTATGCTGGAGCTTGTAGCTTTCTATTCAGGAACGGGAAAATAAAGTTACAGTCATAGGGGATATTTTTCCAGGTCAAGCGGAGTGCAAGAAGTGGCGCTAAATGCATGCAACTCCACTTTTTATGAGCTGCCGGATTTTGTATGATTTGACAGGTGAAGTTGGAGAGCAGATTGGACTTAACAAGGTCCCCCAACCAAATCAGATTGGTATTCCACCAGCATGTATTTTTACGTTGGAAGAAAACCAATAAATTCCTATGGGACCTGCCTGACTTTTACACCTGGAATAAAAGCAGACAGAGTCCAAAGGAATCCATTGTGGATGGCTCCCACAATCGTTAATTGTGGAAGTGATTTGCACTTTTCCAGACACGTAGTGGTAAAGTAAAGAGCAAAGGTGATTTTTGCCTGTGTTTTACTCTTTACTCATCCAGCACTTGGTGGAAACAATTAAAATTGATGAATGGCCCATTTTGCAAAAAAGTGCAAACATGAGAATTCTGATCTGTGCAAATTTAGGATTCAAAACAAAATGCACCCCCTAATCTTTTCATCAACATGTTTCTACAATGATGAATACAATGTCAGGTTGATGTATCATGTGACTTGTGCATTTCTAAAGTAATATGTATAAAATGTAGGATTATTTTAGGTATTCAAAGCCAAACCTCAACACATATTTGTAACAACTTGAGTAATTTCGCTATGCCGTTTCTGTTAAAATTAGGTGCCCCTAGAAGTGATTCAGTTCGGGGGTGGGTCTATCTTTCACAAGATGGAGGGATCACAAGCATCTCATCTGGAGCCTGCCGGGAGTAGCCACAGTGATCAGGAAGATATTGTTGGGGCGAACACCATCTGAGATGGTACAAAGACTGGGGACCTCAATGCTGAGCCCTCTCAGAGGAGGAGGAGGTGGCATCAGTCCACGAATGGCATGCTGGGTGATGGTGTGAGGGGAGGTAAATGGGAACGTGGTTAGGGCAGCTGAAGGAAGGTGACTGGACGGTGAAAGGTGAAGGAGGATCGGATATAACGGTTCTACGTGATTTCGCCGACAAATTTTTGGTTGTGGTACTTTTCATCGCCGGATTTTACATCGCCAGAAACCCTGTTTTTGTTTTTTTTTATTCCCCTCCCCACCCCCTTACTATTATAATAATACCCCAACCCCAACAAAACACCCCCCAAAATAAAAAATTCAAAAACGGGGTTTCTGGCGATGTAAAATCCAGCAATGAAAAGTACCACGACCAAAAATAGTTCAGCGAATGAGTGTATACCGGATATAACAAAGGGAAGAGCAGATGGGAAGAGAACATAGGTAGACTGATGTTGCAACACTATTTTCCTTGATTCTCTTTTGCTTTGTACAGTTTATCTGGGAAGACATTTTTTGCTGGATCACGGATCTGGGAAATTTGGATCAACTGCAGCACTTTGTTGAGGGTACTCCTAAACCCAAACCCAATGGAATGTGGGCCCCCCTGATCACAACCCTGGCCCACCCAGATGAAAATTCCTAGAGCCTGGTGCAGGTCTATGGATTGCAGAATTCTGTCCCGCTGGTACCAGAGTGGTGGCTGTCTGCTTTTTGTTTGTGTCGGGTGTCCCACACTTGTTCTTTTCGAGGCCTTGCTCCACAGGAGGAGCAGGTGTGGTCACGCCGCACCCAAGATGGCTGTGGAGAGTGGACCGATGTCAGCATTGAGCGGCTCCTTGACGGCATGTGAGGTAATGCCGGTCGCGGCACAGGAGCAGCTGCAGCTCTAAGGGCGAAGAAGCGGCTGGGTGATGTGCACACCTGATGCTGGTTGAACGGGCAGTGCGGCCGCGCTGCCTCGCTCCAAGGCCATTGCACAGTGGAGGTTGGCCACTGGACCCTGAAGCAGGTGGCCCAGGAGTTATTGCTGGTCCTGGAACTAGACGTTGGAGTGGATGGGCTCCCTGCTCTGCAGACGCTAGGGAAGATTGGGCCTCTATCACCCGTAGCGTGTGCTCTTGGCTAGGAGTGCTTGGAGCCTGCTGAGACGGTGGGGTCTTTTGGTACGCGTATAGCGCTATGGAATAAGCGCTTCTCAGCACTACGCTCACAATGTTAGGCTGAGTACCTGGGGCACAAGGGTGCTTTCCCCATCTGCTGCCGCAAGGGTATATACAACATGATCTGACTTCTGGTTGGCAGTGAGGGTGCTGAAGAGGACCACTGCTGGTCTGTGCCATAGAACATTGGTGTGCTGGTGGAGATGTATATTGCTTCTGTGGTCAGGGGAGAGCTGAGGTGAGTGCAGCCTTCCTTTGTGGGGTGGCGGTTTGCTCGCTGTCCGGTTGCTTTAGGGCAATACGTGCCCCTCCTTGGAGTAAACGCTTGGCTGTTTCATGACCAAGGGGAATAAAAAGCAGGGTTGCCTGCAGTTCACCCAGAAGGAAGGCTTGGCACTGTGACGGGATACTATGGCTTCGCCCCTTCCTGTTGTGGCAGAGGAGGTGGCCCTGCCTGTGGGAGCCCTGAGCACGTCTGCTCTTACTAATAGCTCAACCCCGGAACGGAATATAGTGCTGGCGGAGATGAAAAGGGCATCCATCAATACCAAATTGGATGGAATAGAATTCAAGATGGATCGTATGCAGGAGCACATAGAGAAGGCGAGTGGACGGATTCGGGAGACTGAGCACAGAGTGGGTGTACTGGAGGACATGAGCACGGAGATGTAAGTCAGGCATTCGTACGTTGCAGCGAGAGGTGAAGGATATACACGAGAAAAATGTAGATTTGAAGGCGAAATCTCGTAGCAAGTATATGGGCGGTTGCGAATCTGGAATCCATCCCGGCGCAGAGCATGGAGACCTTTTATTAGGAAGTCCTGGAGGACCCCCGCTTCCATCGCAGTTTTTGAATGAGAGGGCCCATCGTGTGTCGCTGCAGGAGCCCAAGCCAGGCCAGAACCTGCACCCAGCTATTGCGTGTCTGCTTAATTACCGTGAGCGGGATATCATTCTGCGTAGACCTCATGAACTAGGTGACTAGCAGTACAAGGATGCTAGAATATCGTTTTATCCGGATGTTACTCCAACAGTTCAGAGGGCTTGTTTGTCTTTCCTGGCAGCTAAACGTTTACGCAGGGAGTGAGGATTGCAGTACACCATGTTTTATCCTTCCAAGTTGAGTCATTCACAGCAACAAGACTTTTTTCCAGACCCGGCAGAGGTGCACACCTTTTTGGAGACCCTAACGAAAGGCTCATATAATGGTGTCCGTCAATGTGATATTCTGCTGACTTTCCCATTTACTGCTTGGACTCTGTAGTTGGACTAATGTGGGTGCTTGGCTCTGGTTCCTTATTATCATTGATCACCGGTATGGTTTCTTAATGTTTATGTAACGGTTCAGGTCAGCTGCTAAATATCCAAAAATATAATGGTCTACTTCTTGTAAGGGTTGCTCTTAAGGCTTGGCCAACAAAGTCGTTGCATCTGACACCCCGGGTAGATACCCTGGTTGCTGGAGTGGGGGCTGGAGGGGATGTGGGGTTCTCACTGCAGGTTGGGGTTGGGTAGGGTGGGTTGGGGATAGGGCACAGTTTTGGTTGGGAATAGCTGTTGGGGTGGGGTGGATCAAGGAAAGCGGGTTTGTGGGTGGCGTTCGTACAAAAGAGTTCACATTTCTCTGCACCTTATGGGACCATATGCAATTGTATTTTCAAGTCATAGTATGCTCGTGGATGTCTTACTTGTGTCAAATGATGGCAATTGGGACATTGAAGCAGGAGTTATGCCCTCTCCTCAGTTGGAAGGTGCGTGATCGGAATAATCATTCCAAAATGCACAAAGTTTTGGCTTATGGGGAGAGACCTGGAGCTAATATATTGCTTCAGGAAACTCACTTGGTGGGAAAGTTGAATGATGTGTTTGCTAAGTCTGGAGTGATCCTCCTATTCTTCGTATTTGTGTGGAATCTCAACAATTATTCATAAGTCACTAGGGTTTCGACTACTGCGGTCTGAGAGCGACCCTGAGGGGAGATATGTGATTGTATTGCTATCATGAAAAATATCTCTCCTGATCTTTTAGGAGAAATTACAGCTGCCATTAATAATTCCTGCCAGTTTGGAGTTATCCCATCTGAGCTGAAAGCTGCTAGGGTGATCCCCCTTTTAAAGAAGCCTTCACTTGATCCCACTGTTCTGGCGAATTTCTGTCCTATCTCTCTTCTTCCTTTTCTCACTAAACTTCTAGAGTCCCTGGTGTCCCCCCCCTTCTTTCTTAATTTCTAGAATCTTCCTCTCTTCTTGACCCTGCGCAGTCCGTCTTCAGACCAGGCAGAGGCATGGAGTGTGTTCTGGTTGCCGTCCAGGACGATATGTCCAGGCTGGTGGACTCTGGTGTAGTGGGTGCCCTGATTCTACTAGATCTATCAGCAGCTATCGACACTGTCGACCACCCCATCCTGCTGTCTCGTCTTGCCCAGATGGGTATATCTGGCTAAGTACTAGCCTGGTTCACCTCGTTCCTGGCAGATCGTACTCAGACTCTCTCTATGCCACCGTTTCCATCTGCTTCCTGCCATCTGAGCTGTAGAGTTCCGTAGGGTTCCTCCTTGTCTCCGATTCTATTCAACATATACATCTGGGCACTTGTGTGTCTCACCTGCTCCTTTGGCATCAGGTGCTACTCCTATGCCAACGACACTCAGATCCTGATACGTCTAGATCTAGATCAGGCTGACATGTCACGCTTATGGGTGTACCTGACTGCCATTGGTAAGTGGATTAAAAACAATTGGCTCAAGTTGAGCGGTGACAAAACAGAGGTCCTGGTGGTGGGTTCCCACCCTGATCCTTCACTTTGTGTTTCTTCCTTCTAGCCTGAGTCTCTTGGCACTCTTCCTGTTCCCACGGGAAAGGTGAAACACATGGGTGTCTTCTCTTACTATGGAGAGTCAAGTTGTAGCCGTCTGCCAAGCAGGACATTTCCAGCTGAAAGTCCTGAAAAAAGTACTCCCTCTGATTCACGAGGCCGTCCGCCCACCTGTGGTTGGGGCTCTGATACTATCTCAGTTGGACTACTGCAACTCCTTATATTTGGCCCAACCAAAGGGGCTCATTCTGAGACTAGAGCAGCTGCAAAATTTAGCAGCTAGAGTGGCGACTGGTTCCCCTTACGGTACACACATCTCCCCAGTCCTAAGCTCTCTTCATTGGCTTCCCGTGACGCAACTGGTCAGGTTTAAGGCCCTGTGTATTGTGCACCGTGCTGTGCACAACCAGGGCACTGAATTTCTTCAGGATAAATTTGTGCGCTACCATCCTAGTCGCCAGTTGCACTCTGTCACTGCAGATCGACTTATTGTACCCTCCCCCCCCACCGACATACTCGGATAGGAGGTTGTGCTTTTTCTGTGGCAGCCACCGTATTCTGGAATGAGCTGCTACTTCCTATAAAGAAGCTTTCTCACCATTTAGCTTTTAGGAAAGCGATCAAGACACTATTGTTTTGGATGAGCTTGCTCTGACAGTTCTACCTGCTTTGGATGTTGCCATCTCTCCAGCGGCAAAATGCCACTGGGCGACTTCTGCGCTTTAGAAAGGATTATAACATAACACTGTATCAAGGCTGTTGGCACAGCACTTAATCACGTTTATAAAAGTGTATGGCCCCAATATAGATGACCCCGTTTTCTTTTTTGGAGTCCAGCTATTTTTATTGATATTTTCAACATGACCATACAACACCCATTAGATCATGGTCTTCAACATTACAAAATCCAGTGCTCTAAAATAGATCATCAAAGTATTGACTTTGGCTCGACTAATTAACTTTTCATTGTCCATAGCCAGCGCCAGTTCCAGTGTCCAGTTGAAAATTCTCCTACCTCTGTATGATACTGAGACAATGTGCAGGAACCTGTATGCCAAGTCCAGGGGCCCTGGAGCCCTGAGCCGTGGGGGGGCAGGTGCAGTCCTTATTTGAGTCCTTAATATATTGTAGAAATGCTTTCCATTTACTGAAGAAAACCCATCACTGTATCATGCAAAACATCTTTTCACAAATAAGTAATCTCCACATTCCATTCACCCACCCATTCGTTCAATGTGGGGATCTGTGTGGATTTCCATTGTGCTGCAACGGCATTTCGGGCTATTATTAATATCAGTCTAATCAGTTTCAGAGGCTTCTTTGGTTGCTTGTTGATTCAGCCTGGTTAGGTGGCTGCCAGCCCAACAGACAGAGCTCTATGGAGTTTTGCAACGGGACCCCCATTAATCTCTTCAATTTATCAACTATCTCCTCCCAATAGGGACGCAGTTTGGGGCACTGCCACCAAATGTGTATGTAAGTACCCGTTGCCCCGCAGCATCTCCAGCACAGCCCTGAACGGGTGGAGCCCGTGTGTGTGTTCCCTCTCTGGAGAAACGTACCATCTTACCAACATCTTATAATTTTGCTCCACGTGCTGTGTGCTGATCATCAATGTTTCGGCTCCTCGCCAAGTCTCTGCCTATTGTTTATCTCTAGACCTAGATCTTTATGCCATCCCCTTTATGTAGGTGGGAACCCTGGCCAGTGTTTTGGTGTGTAGACATCGATATAACTGTGCCATCAGAAGCGCTGCTCCTACCTGTGTAAAAAACACCTTTTCAAAGGCAGTGAGTGCTCTTGTTGCACCCGTTTTAACGTCCCCTTGTAGCACCCAGAGACGCAATTGTAGGTTGGGGCACTTTGAAACACAATTTACTTGATGTACGAGCGTCGTACAAATGCAAAATAAATAAATATGTAAACCGCTGGCCCTCTGAAACTCTGAACGTATCGTTGCAATCATAGAAGGATCTAATGTTTACCCCATCTAACATATTCACACCCTCCTCCTTGCCACTTCCTAAAGGTGCTGGTCAGATATGCTGGGGAGAAATCGCTGTAGTGGTGGATTGGGGTGGCGGGGCCTGGGAATGACGTTAACTAACCTCTGTGCGATAGTATCCCACACTTTAAAAACCATGGCTGTAGAGGGAAGTTCGTACAGACTATCGGGACGATCTTGGCGTGGTACCCACAATATGTATTACAGGGGCCACCCCACTCCATGCTCCTCTACCTGCTTCCATTGCTTAGTGGACTGCGGATCAAGCCATTCGTGCAGGACTCGTAACTGCGTTGCAGAGGTTGAGGAGCGCCAGCTTTCCCTCCTGTCTTGACCTGTGCAGCATGGGGAGTGCAATCCTTGCAGGGCGATTCCTCCAGACGAACGTGCGAATGTCCATTTGGAGATTTTCTAACACCTTTCTAGGGACTCCTATGGGTAGTGTTTGAAATGGACATAGGAGCATTGGCCATAGCAGCATCTTAATTGACGCTATTCTGTCCACCATGGAGAGCTCCTGCAAGCTCCATTTCAAAAGGTTCTTTCTAATCTCTCTTATGGCGTTTGGAGTAGTTGGTCTCATATAGATCACTTGCCCTTGCTGTGAAGTGTATCTCCAGATACAGGACGGTTATTTAATTTCTACCTTATTAGGCACTTATACAATTGGCAAAACAGTTTCAAAGCGCCCACAGGGCAAACAGGGTGGGGACAGGGGAAGTCAGACAATGAATTACAGCAAGTATAAATTGCATTTATAGTACAAACAAATATTGAGACTAGAGGGAAGTGGAGACAAACCTACTATGCTTTTGAGTGTTCAGAACGTGCCGAGAGGAGAGGCACTTAAGTGCAATCATCAGGCCTAGTACGGTAGTCGCCTGTCTGTTTCCATTTCCTTTCCACTCTCCCCCTCCCTTCCTTATCTATGTCTTAGCTCTTGCACTATCTGAAATGTCGTCAGGCCGAGTACGATAGTTAATTGCACATCCTTACTGTTCATGGCCTGTAAGAATGTGGTTGTATTTTCCCTTGTTCCCTCCCTTGCCTTGAAGCGCTTTGAAACACATTGTGTATAGGCGCTATATAAATAAACGATCATATCATATAATACCTTTCCCATTGGTGTCTGTTAGGGACAATTCTCATTTCTGTGCCAATTCCCTTCAACCTTAGAGACCCCCAGCTCTTTTGCTTGACTTTAAGACTTTCATTTTAACCCTGGAGTGAGTGAGCCCTTTTTCTCACTCTCTCGTGTGTTTTGACCTGATTTGGATTATGTGATTCCTTTGTTTTTGGAGTCTGACAAACTCCATATGCATCTACTTTTTATATGGTGACACACAGCACCTTCAGTGCAGTGTCACAGAGAAATCCTTTAGACTTCTCATAAAGTTTAAATACTTTTTCTTGTGTGTACTACTGTTCCCAAGAATAGTGAAGTGAAATTGACTTTACTTACCTTTTCTCTTTGTAGGTCCAGCACCCACCATCTTATGTGGAGTGTTGGGGGTTTACTTAGTAGCCCCTTTTCGTACCTACTCCTGGAACATTGTTTATGTTACCCTCACTACTTTAAATGGCTGGTGGCAGTGGTTTAATTGTTCCTACCATTGTGATTTTCTACCGCAGACTGAATACTCAGCTGCAGTATCGCACCCATGGGTGACCATTGTGTCAAAATGGCCAGGTCTTCTATTTTTTTGCCATTTTCTGTTTGTGAGGTCTTTCTTCAGTTTTAGTCTTTACTCTGCATGCCAAGCCAGATATGAGCCCTTTGTTCATTTTGTCTTTGGCAGGCTTCATTGCTGAAACCCGCATCTGGCTCCAGTATGTCTGGAAGCGCAGGAAGTGAGGGAGGTTCCCGAAACTCCCATGGCCTTTGTCTTAAGGAAGGCCTGAATACAACCAGTCCTGAGTGGCTGGCTGCCCTTTCAGGACAGCCACCCTGCTGTTTGAGTGACAGCTAGTCTGCGCATAAATGGGAGAAACCTGCTTAAAAGGAGAGGGTTTTGGGACTGAAGAGAGAGTCGACCACTCGGAAGAACAACCCGACAAAGAAACGTGCAGGACCCAAGGAGTAAAGGAAGCCCACTGGTGTCAAGATCTGCGCTAGTACTGTTTATCGAGTGCTGAAACCACGAAGTGCTGCTGATCCAGAAAGAGCTTGTAGCTGCCGCTGACCTCCGAACTGCTGTGCAGGAGTCCTTCAGATTTCCTCCCTCTTGTCCCCGCGTCTGAGGCCCAGGAACACAGGATCTGCATCACTGCAACCAGACAGAAGCCAGCTGGACCACTCTTCTAACCAAAGGTACCGTTCTTACTTGGGGTACTTACCTCAGTGTCTTTAGCTTTGCTCTTCTCAGTGGAGACTTGCAGTAGCTACTTGGCTAGAGTTGATTTCAGCTCCAACCTTCACAAGAGTAACAGCTTGTGACCCTACAGTGATTTTTCTTCAACAAACTCTCCAACTTTGTGCAAGACATTGCAATCTAAGAAGTGCCTCAGCACCATAGACAGTGCTCCAATTGACTTTGGCTGTCCTGGCTCCCAGCAGACTCGTGTAGTCCTTTTGAATGTGATACTTACTGTCCCTCATGGGTGATAACTTGGTTTTTAACTATTATTTCTGGGAAAGGTTTTTAATTTAGACTTCATTGGACGATTTAAGTGCTCACATGCTCGGAGAACCCGTTTAACCTTTTTCCTCCCCTTAACCTTTCCTTTCTACAAACCTCAGAATCTACAAAGTGTACTAGTGATATATAAATGTCATTACTGTCCTAGTTAGTGAAGTCACCACAGGGTGTAGGAAGCGTGCAATCACCATATCTAAAGAGTATCTACTAGCTTTGTGTTGATTCTGGGCAAGAAGGTCAACATGGTTGCATTTACTCAACACCAGCAAGTTTTAGTTATGGTACCTACAAGGCAGAGGGCCTTACAGGACACATGGATTGGACCCTTCAAGGTTTTGGGAAAACTTGGAGAGGTCAATTATCTTGTGGGCTTAGGCAATCCTAAGGAGGCCCCCAGGCTCTTTCACACAACTGTCTAAAAGCCTATGTCTCAAGACCAGAAGTGGGAGCTTTGCTTCTAGCTTCAGCTCAAGAGGAGGAAGATAGTGAACCTCTACCTGATCTCCTCAGGGGACAACCTTTAGATGAGAAAATAGAAGGAGTTAATCTCTCTTCTAATCTGACACTGGAACAACAGGAGGAGAGCAAGTTTCTGTTAAATCTGTTTGCCTCCCTGTTTTCACTATCACCAGGCTTGATCCCTTGGGGCCGGCATGATATACTCACTGGTGACTGTTTACCTGTTAAAAGCAGAGGTTAAAGGATGTCAGACCATGTAAGAACCCACATAAAGGAAGAGGTCAACAAGATGCTTGATCTCAGGGTAATAGAACCCTATACCAGTCCATGGTCTAGTCCAGTTGTACTAGTGCCAAAGGCAGAATCCAAGGAGTTGAGATTCTGTGTGGACAATAGAGCTCTAAATGCAGTCACTAAGACTGATGCCCATCCTTTACCTATGACAGATGAGCTGGTGGACAAACCTGGTTCAGCCAAGTACCTCAGTACATTTGACCTACCGTCAGGCTATTGGCAAATAGCCCTGACAGACCATGCCAAGGAGAAAAACTGCATTTTCAACCCCAGCAGGCCTCTACCAGTTTAAGGTAATGCCTTTTGGATTAATGATTGCACCAGCAACATTCCAAAGTATGGTTAATCAAGTTCTTAATGGGACGGAGGACTTCTGCATAGCATACATGGATGACATTGCAGGGTTCAGCCCTACTTGGAAAGAACAGGTTGACCACTTACGATATGTTTTGCAGGCTCTTGCGCAGGCCCATCTGACCATAAAGGCAAGTAAATGTCAAATTGGTCAGAGCAAAGTGGTCTACCTTGGACATGAGGTAGGAGGATGTGAAATAAGGTCATTGCTTAGCAAAGTACAAGCTGTACAAGAATGGGCCACCCCTATTACTCAGACCCAAGTGAGAGCCTTTTTAGGGCTCAATGGGTACTAAAGGAACTTCATAAAGAACTATGGGACCATAGCTTCTCCCTTGAATGTGATCTCCTCACCCAAATTCCCCAAGGAGGTCAGGTGAAATGAGGAGTGCAATAAGGCTTTTGAAGGACTGAAGAAAGCCTTTTGTCAAGCTCCAGTCTTGAGAGTCCCTGACTACAACAAATCCTTCACTGTACAGACAGATGCTTCTAACACAGCGATAGGTGCAATTTTGAGTCAACTGGATGAGAAAGGCAGGGAACACCCTATCTGCTTCATTGGTAGGAAACTGAAGGACCATGAGAAAAGGTGAGCAACTACTCAACGTGAGTGTTTTGCCATTGTGCGTTCTCTGAAGAAGTTTAGATCATACTTGTATAGTTCTACTTTTGTTATTCAGACAGAATACCAGCCCTTGAGATAGTTAATGCAGACGAAGGGAGAGAATCCAAAATTGCTAAGGCGGTAGATCAGCTTCCAAGGGTTTTATTTCACCATAGAACACACGTCGGGGTGTAATCACCAAAATGCTGAGGGTCTCTCCAGAAAGTATAACCGACTGGATTAGGACATTCATCCAGGAGTGGATTAAATCCTCATGTCCCTTAGTCTGGGGGGACGAGTTTAGGGAGAGTTCTTATTTCTGTGCTAATTCCCTTCAACCTTAGAGACCCCCAGCTCTTTTGCTGGACTTTAGGACTTTTTCATTGTAACCCTGGGGTGAGTGAGCCCTTTTGCTCACTCTCTCATGTGTTTGGATCTGTTTTGGATGGTTTATAGTGATAATTTCAACAACAAAAATGTCGAAAGTCAAAATATCGAAAAAAATGTCGACTTTTTTTTTCAATGCATTTTTTTTTAAATGGGGGGGTTCCCCCCCAACCCCCCTTTTTTAATTTTTTTTTAATTTTTCCCTTTTTTTTTAACTCCCGAACCCCTAAAATAAATATATAATTAAAAAAAACCGTAAGTCGACATTTTTGTCTGTCGACATTTTTTTTTCGAAATTATGACCACCCACCGTTTTGGATTATGTGTTTCCTTTGTTTTTGGAGTCTGACAAACTCAGTAGGCATCTTCTTTTTGTATGGCGACACCACCGTCAGTGCAGTGTCCGAGAAATCGTTTAGATTCTCTTAAGGTTTAACTACCTTTTCTTGTGAGAACGGTTTCTAAGAATAGTAAAGTGAAATTGACTTTACTTACCTTTCCTCTTTGTAGGTCCAGCACACCCCATCTTATGTGGAGTGCTGGGGGGTTACCTTGTAGCCCTTTCTCCAACGTACTCATGTAAACTTGTTATGTTACCCTCACGACTAATAGCTGGTGGCAGTAGTTTAATTTTTCTACCATTGTGCTTTTCTACCACAGGCTGAATCCTCAGCTGCAGTATAGCACCCAAGGGTGACCATTGAGTCAAAATTGCCCCAGTCTTTGTTTTTTGCCATTTTCTGTTTGCAAGGTCTTTCTTGGGTTTTACTCTGTGTGACAACCAGGTTTAAGCCCTTTGTTCATTTTTCCTTTGGCGGGCTTCAGTACTGAAACCCACCTCTGGCTCCAGTGTGTCTGCAAGGGCAAGAAGTGAGAGAGGTGCCCGAAACTCCCCTGTCCTTTTTCTACAGGGAAACCTGACTGCACCCAGTCCTGGCTGGCTGTCACCCTGCTGTGTGAGTGACAGCTAGTCTGTGCATGAATAGGAGAAATCTGCTTAAAAGGCGAGGGTTTTGGTACTGAAGTGAGAGTCGACCACTGGGAAGAACAACCAGATTAATGAACTGTAATGGAAGATTGTTTTATCCTCCTGGACCGTTGAAGCCCTGCTGCTGGCCTGAAACTCCTTTTTCTAATCGATAAGAGAAGCTCCGGAAGGGACGCCTTCTTCCCTTGGGTTAGTCGGACCAACTAACCCCTAGACCAACTCCACTGGAAGACCTTCCCCGACTAGCTGCACTTCTTTGCTGCTGCAGGAACCGAGTGCCAGGTCTCGCGAAATATGTTGTCTAGTGCAATGTCTGTAGCCCGGCGAGTAGCTCCAGGAGTCTCGCCAGGACCCTACAGAAGCATGATGACCAGAGCTCGAGTCCCCTCACCAGTGCAGGACTCAAGGAGTGAAGGAAGTCCAACCAGTATCCAAGATCTGCAGTGGTGCTGTTTACCAAGCACTGACACCGTGAAGTGCCGCTGGTTACGAAAAGAGACCATAGCTGCGGTAGGATTCCCCAGACATCCTCCCTCTTGTCCCCATGACTGAGGCCCAGCAACACAGGATATGCATCGATGCAACCAGATGGGAGCCAGCTGGACCCTCTTCTTCAAACCAAAGGTACTGTGCTGGCTTGGGGTACTTACCTCCTTGTCTGTAAGCTTGCTCTTCTCAGTTGAGACTTGCAGTAGCTGCTTTTTCTACAGTTGATTGTAGCTCTAACTTTCACAAGTGTAACAGCTTGTGTCCCCAGAGTGATTTTTCTTCAACAAACTAACTTTGTTGAAGACGTTTACTATCTAAGAAGTGCCTCAAGCTACATAAACTTTGCTCCAATTGACTTTGGTTGTCCTTGCTCCCTGCAGACTCTTCTATTCCATTGGCTTTGATTCTTACTATCCCTCATAGGTGATACATTGGTTTTAAACTAATATTGTCGGGAAAGGTATTTTTCTAGACTTCAACAGAAGATTTAAAGTGCTCACATGCTTTGAGAAGCTGTTTAACCGTTTTCCTTTCTTGAACATTTCCTTTCTACCAACCTCAGAATTTACAAAGTGTACAAGTGATCTATAAATGCCATTACTGTCCTAGTTAGTGAAGTCGCCTCAGGGTGTAGGAGGTGTGTATGAAGCATCTCTATAGAGTATCTACTTGCTTTGTGTTGATTCTGAGAAAGTATTTTAAGGTGTATTTGATTGCTACATATATTGCCCTTTTTAAAGAATGCTTATTTAAAACTGATCATTAAATAAATAATTATTTTAACTGCAAACCTTGAGTTTAAGTGTTGTTTGGATACTTGTATTGGTGGATTTCATAGCTACAGCTCTACAGCTCACATTTACCCCTCTTGAGATAAGTCTAGCTGCTCAGTGCCTTATGGGCTGCAAGCGCGCTTTACAAATGCAAATAAATAAATACATAAATCAGTCGTACTACAAACTTGTGTAGTACAGACCTATACAAATAGGTGCATTGCCTAACACCAAGAGGACAATGGTTGTGTAGTCTCCCACAGGGTTACTACATCAATTCTTGCCTAACACTGTGTTCCTCGATCTGAGGACAGCTTTTGACTCTGTGTCCAGAGAAAAGCTCTGGAAGAAACTCTCCCTACGTAAAGTCCTGGCCCATCTGATCAGATTAATTAGGCTTCTATACACAGGGAACAAAGCCTCTGTGCGTTATGGTCTAGGAGGGGAATAAACAGAGGATTTCGATGTTACAACGGGGGGCAGGGGGATGCCAGGGTTACCTTATGGCACCCATTTTATTTAATCTATATATCCTGAAAATTATAGATTTTCTGCTCGCAAAATGTCAGGATTGTCCCAAACTAGATAAGGACAAAATACCTTCCCTATTCTATGCCGACAATGCAGTAATCCTGGCAACAACCCTGCAAGGGCTGGCCAAATCACTGACATTGTTTGTACAAAAGTGCAAGGAATTGGAGCTGCACCTGAACACTGATAAGACAAAATTCATGGTGTTCTGGCCCAGGTTTGCGAAAAGTAGATCTTTAAATTTGGGGGTGAATTGGAAATCAAATAGAGCAGGTAAAAGTTTGATTACTTGGGGATCCAGTTCCAAGAGACAGAGGGGTGGGTGGCACAAGTGAATCATTCTGCAATCACACTCGATAAGTACAGGGGGTCTATATAGTTGCATTCCATGCAAGGCATGGTCGTGGCGCAATTTCCCCAGTGCTAGATTTGTATACAAAACAGGTAGTGCCTGTCACCCTATATGGGGCTCAATTGTGGGGGCACAGTAAACTGGAAAAATTGTCCTTAACTGAGGCTAAATTCCCCAAATAACTTGTTCTCCTAGCCAAAAGTACCCCACACGCATTGTTGTTTCTGGAGTTTGGGGTAACTCCAGTGGCCTCTCTGGCATCACTAGGCCTGGCTTTACTATGGCTGAGACATTGGAATGAGGAGGGTCTGGTGAAATACAGAGAAGCATTGAGCCATGTAATGTCCTTGGAGGGAGGGTGTTATGCAAGATGTGGGCAGTACCCTTTGGGAGACTACACCAACCTTGTCCTCCTGGCAATAGGTAACACAGCCTTGGTATACATATGTACTACACAGGTTGGTAGTGTGGCTGAGCAGCCAGGTGTTAGGGAGAATTCTCAGAAATGTGCTAATTCCTCTCTATTTTAGAGACCCCCAGCACTTTTGCTGGACTCTAGGACTTTTGATTTTTAACCTGGAGAGAGTGAGACCCTTTTTCCACACTCTCTCATGTATTTTTCTGTGATTTGGACTCTGTTTCTTGTGACTTTGGAGTCTGACAAACTCCTTAGGCATCATCTTTACATTGTGACACAGAGCACCTTCAGTGCAGTGGCAAAGGGAAGTCTCTTAGTTCCCAAAGGTTTATATACCTACTCTTGGTGAAACTATGGTTTCCAAGAGCAGTGAAGTGAAATTGACTTTACTTCAATTTTGTAACGTTCTAGACCAAGCACACACTATCTTACAATAGGGAGTTGGAGGGGTTACTTAGTATCCCCTTTGTCTAGTTTCTCATGTAACAATTTTATGTTACCCTTTCTACAATTAATGGCTGGTGGCAGTGGTTTACTTTTTACTGCCATTGTGTGTTTTTACCGTGGGCTGCAATTGCAGCATTGGTAAAGCACCCACGGGTGCCCATTTTGTCAAAATGGCACAGTCTTTTGTCACCATTTCTTGCTGGAAAGGTCCTTCCTGAGATTTACTCCGCGCGCCAAACCAGGTTTGGTCCCTTTATTTTGTCTTTCGGGAGATTCACGAGTGAAGCCCGCCTTTGGCTCCAGTATGTCTGGCAGGGGCAGGAAGTGAGAGAGGTGCCAAAACTCACTGCGCTTAATCCCCTTGGATACAGGAATGCACCCAAAGGTGATTTGCCAGCTGGCTGTCTGGCAAGGACAGCCACCCTGCTGTGCGATTGACAGCTAGGCTGCGAATGAATGGGAGATAGCCGGACTGACCAAGCCTGAGCCACCTCAACCCAGTGCTGGACCCCAGAAGCGAGGAAAGTCCAGAGTGGTATCCGTGAGACCGCGGTGGTACTATTTGCTGAGATGTGAGGAGCTGCAACCGCGAAATGTCGCTGAATAGAAGTTTGTCCTTTTCTGTCACTGACTGCCCCGTTGTGTTGCAGGAGTCCCCAGAAGTGCTCCCTCTTGTCCCCACAACTGAGGCACAGGTACAACAGGATCTGCAGAGCAACACAGGAACAGAAGCCAGCTGGAACGATTTCTTTTAACCAAAAGGTACTGTACAGTCTAAGAGAAGCTACCTCTTGTTGTTGTAGCCTTACATTAGTGTGTATTTTGGACTGTATTTGTGTGTTACTTATATATTGCCCCTTCTGAAGAAGACTTGTTCAACCTGACTGTTTAAAAAATTAATATTGATTAATCAAGAAACCTTGAGTGTAAGTGGTTATTTGGATACCTGTCACTGTGAATCTCTGTGTAACTCCCCTACTGCTCACATTGACCCCTCTTGAGATAAGCCTGGCTGCTCAGCCACACTACCAACCTGTGTAGTAGACGTATACCAAAGGTTGGATTCCTATTGACAGGAGGACATGGTTGTTGTAGTGCAACCAAAGGGTACTGCTCCAAATCTTGCCTAACACCAGGCTTATCTCAAGAGGGGTTGTTAGGGAAAATTCTCATAAATGTGCTAATTCCCTTTACCTTAGAGACCCCCAGCAACTTTGCTAGATTTTGAAGATTTGATTTTTTTACCTGGAAAGAGTGTGAGCTTTTTTCCCACTCTTCCATTTATTTTGATGTGTGTTTTACTCTTGTGTTCTTTAATTATGGAGTTTTAGACAACTCCATATGCATCATTTTTTCATGTGCGTCACACAGCACCCTCAGTGCAGTGACACAGGGAAACCTTTGAGACTGCCCCAAGGTTTAAATACCTTCTCTCTGATAAACTACTGTTTCCCAGAGAAAGTAAAGTGAAATTGACTTTACTAGTCTTTCCAAATTCCTATACCCAGCACACACTATCTTACAAAAGAGTGCTGGAGGGGTTACTTAGTATACCCTTTGTCTAGAAACTCATGTAGCAGTCAAATGCTACCCTTTCCTCTCGAAAGGGGTGGCAGTGGTTTTACAACAGATTACCATAATTTTACCCGACCGCGAACACCGGTAGCGTTAAATCGCAGGAACCATGTTTTTCAAGATGGCGTCTGAGCCTCCTTTGTTTAAACGGGTCCCGGTCTTCTTTTTTCTCTGCGCGCCAAACCAGGTTTAGTCCTTTTGTTCCTATGCCTTTGGCGGGCTTCATGGATGAAGACTGCCTCTGGTGCCTGAGTGTATGGGGTGGGCAGGAAGTGAGGGAGGTGCCCGAAACTCCCTGTGTTAAGTCTTCTAGGAGTCCCGAATGCACTCTGGCGCGAATGGCTGGCTGACTGTCCGGCAAGGACAGCCACGCTGCTGGGTGAGTGGCAGCTAGGTTGGAATGAATGGGAGGAAACTGGATAAAAGGTGAGTCTCTTGGCTTCGAAGGCAGATTCGACCACTGGAACGAAAGAAACGAAGACGAGCTGGAAGAGGACGGCTGCTGCAACTCCTGGACCGTTGGTTTGCTCGGTGAAGTCCTGCTGCAGGTCCGAATCGCCAAGTTTATCTCGACAGAGAAGCCCTTCAAGGACGACTTCTCCCTTTGAGTTGGTGGGACCAATCAACTCGTAAGCCACCTGGATACCATTTTCAGAGCTTGTTGTATTTTCCTCAGTATGCTGCAGGAAACCAAATAGCCAGGGAGAAGGACACCAGTTTGTGTGCTTAAATACAGCTACCGCAATCAAAGATTTGCCAGATTGCCAGCTTTGTGACCAGTCGCTGTGCATTGCCCCTGACGTCCTCTCTGTTGTCCCCACGACTGAGGCTCAGGAACAGCGAGATCTGCAGGAATTGCCAGGAACAGAAGTCTTCAGGTGCATCTTGTTCTTCAACCTAGGGTACTGTGAAAACCCGACAGAGAGAACTTACCTCTCACTGTCAAAGTGCGTGAAACTTTGGCAACTTGCAGTCCTAATCAGCTTGTGACCCGACATATAACGTTTTCTTCTGTGAACTGCTTCTGAGAACCATGGCAAAGACTTTTCCGTTTAACTACCAGAACCGTTTTTACTGATACAAGGCTCTAGCCCATTGACTTTGGCCTACCTATTGCTTTGAACCAACTCCTCTGGTGAACTCAAACTATTTGAACTGTTTAGGAATAATTCTACTATTCGTTTTATTAACTTATGCCTTTTTGCTCCTACTTCAAATGCTCCCAATGCCACTTTGCTCCTCCTTCGAAGTAGTTTAAATGCCTTAGAACCGATCTACATAATTTGACCACGGTCGGAAAGTTTGCATGCGAACTACCAAAAGTTTGCACCTTTCTCATGCGAACACACGTACATACCCACACCCATGACACCCCCCCCCACACCACACACCCCCACCTACAACCCCAAATAAGCAAACCCCACTTAACTTCTTCATGCTGGGTCCCTGCGGCTTCAGTTCCCTTTCACTTCCGTGATCGGGAACCGGCGCTGCAGGGTCCTATTTTTTTTTTTTTTAAATGGAATGCTGCAGGGGTATAGTGAGCGGGCTGTTGCGGGGACACCCTGATAGCCCCTGTTTTTTTTACGGAAGCTGTTTCTTTTTTATTTTTGCAATGCTACCACCAAAGGATTGAACTTTTGGTGTTCGAACCTTTGGTGGTAGCATTTTTAGAACTTTTGGTTCATGCGAACCATTATATTCGGTAAAAAGGTACAAGCCCTCAGAACCGGATAGTATGAAGTAGTATGAAGAATATTTTTGTGTGATATTGATTGCTTCCTTTTAGTGAATGTTTTCTACCTGACTGTGTAATAAATTAATAAGTGTTTTACCAAGAACCCTTGAGTATAAGTGTCTTTTTGAATACTTGTGATTGCAGACCTCCGTGTAACACCCTTACAGCTCACATTCCCTCTTGAAATAAGCCTGGCTGCTCAGCTCGCTACCAAAAACTGTGTGGTACAGACTTATACCAAAGGTTGGTTTTGCTTACACCTGTGGTCAGAGTTGTGTGTAGTGGTCTCAGAGGGTACTGCATGCACACTTTGCCTAATGGGGGTCATTGTGAGAAGTAGGGTTTTTACACAGAGATTCACAGTGACAAGTATTCAAATAAACTCTTACACTCAAGGTTTTTTTGATTAAACAATTATTAATGTATAACAGTCAGTTGAATAAATCTTCTTTAGAAGGGAGCAAAACATGTAACACTTTAAAATATAATTCAAAACACACTTAGTTTCTCTAATCAGATGATACCCATGGGGATGGCACACAAACACTTCCTACACACTCAGGTGACTTAAATAGGTAAGACACTGTGGACATTGATTTATCACTGGTACATTTAGAGCAATACTGAATTTGGTGCAAAGGGTAGATAGGGGAATAAAACAAAGGTTAACAAATCATTCATAAACTGGTAAGTACTCTTTGAACCGTCCAATGCAAAGTAAATTGCAAAGTAAAATTAACCCTTTCCTGGGAGAAAGCAAAAGCACAAGGTCAGAGGTAAGAAGGGTCTTTCAGGGAGCCAGGACAGCCAATGTTAGTTGAGCAAAGTCTAGGGGAGCTGGAGATCTTCTTGCAGGTAAGAACGTATTGCACAATGTTTTTAGAAACGTTTGTAGGAATGAAATCACTGAAGGGCAACAAGCTTGGAGACTTGTGAGCGGCAAAGCTGCAAGCAACTCTCCAAGACAAGTGCCAACTGAGAGCAATAAGGCTACAACAACAAGAGGCAAGTCCTCTCAAACTTTACAGTACCTTTGGTTAGAAGAAATGGTTCCAGCTGGCTTCTGTTCCTGTGTAGCTCTACAGATCCGGTTGTTCCTGGGCCTCAGTTGTGGTGACAAGAGGGCGGACGTCTGGGGAGTCCTGCACTACAATTTGAAGGTCGGCGGCAGCAATGGGCAAACTTCAATTCAGCTGCACTTTGCGGTTTCAGCTCCTTGCATAGAGGGGCGCCTGCTACCTTTTTTGTATCTATAGCAAATAGCATCACAGCGGTCTCTCGGATACCACTCTGGACTTTCATTGCATCTCGGGTCCAGCACTCTGTTGAGGTGGCTCAGGCTTGCTCAGTCCTGCTTCAAGGGAGTCCGGAGGATCTTCCTGGAGCTCGGGTCCGACTTAAAAGCGATGCACTCAGTCTGGTGTTCCTCTCCCTGGCACTTTGGTTCCTGCAGCAGCAATGCAAGTACAGCCAGCTCTGAGGGGATGTCCAAACGAGTTCACTTTGGGGTTGATGGGTCCTACCAACCGAAGGGGAGAAGTCGTCCATTGCAGGGCTTCTCTAGTCGAGGTGAATTTGGAGCTTCAGCGCATCAGCAGGGCTTCACCGGGCAAACCAAAGGTCTAGGAGTTGCAGCAGGCGTCTCTTCCAAGTTCTTCTTCGGATTCCTTCGTTCAGTGGTCGACTCTGCCTTCCAAGACAAAAGCCTCACCTTTTATGCAGGTTTCTCCCATTCATTTGCAGCCTAGTTGGCACTCACAGCAGGATAGCTGTCCTCCAAGGACAGCCAGCCAATCAGCTTTGGGAGCATAGCTGTAACCGAGGGGATTAAGCACAGCCCCTGCCAGCCACGCTGGAGCCAGAGGCGGGCTTCACCAGTGAATCCCGCCAAAGACAAAATTAACAAAGGGACCAAACCTGGTTTGACACACAGAGTAAATCTCAAGAAGGACCTTTCCAACAAGAAATGGCGAAAAATGAAGACCGGGCCATTTTGACAAAATAGGGACCCATGGGTGCTTTACTGCAGCTGCAATTGTAGCACGCGGTAGAAACACACAATGGTAAGAAAAAGTAAACCACTACCACCAGTCATTAATTGTAGAAAGAGCAACATAAAAATACTACATGAGAAACTAGACAAAGGGGATACTAAGTAACCTATTGTAACATAGTGTGTGCTGGGTCTAGAAAGTTACAAAATTTAAGTAAAGTCAATTTTACGTCATTGCTCTTGGAAACAGTTTCACAAAGAGAAGTTATTTAAACCTTTGGGAAATCTAAGAGACTTCTGTGTGCCACTGCACTGAAGGTGCTGTGTGTCGCAATGTAAAGGTCATGCCTATGGAGTTTGTCAGACTCCAAACTCAAAAAGAAACACAGAAAACACAGAATTAAAAGTACAAAAGTCCACAAGTTCAACAAAGGAGCTGGGGGTCTCTAAGGTGGGAGGAATTTTGCACTAAACTGACCATTCTCCCTAACAGAGGGAAATCCCTAGAGTGGGTTCACCATGTAGAGACGCTCCGAGAACTAGGTGGTGTTAATATATGGGAAAACCCACAAAACCAGTAGCAAGGCATTAGAAAGGAGTTAAGGTATTGTGCTATACAAAAAACTAGGGACCAAGTGGTGGCCAATGCAAGTAAGTTAAAATTGGGCCCGGCATATCTCGAACTTTGGTCGCCGGGCAGGAAATACCATGAAGACTACATCTCACCCCCATTCGAGAAATCTCTCTATGTCCAAGTGAGATTGGGGACCCTCCAAGTGGCAAGTTTTACGACTAATTGGAAAGAACCGAATTCTGATAAGTGTACAATGTGCTGGGGGGAATAGGAACTATGACTAATTTCTTGTTGCTATGTGAGAAAACAATACCTGAGGAAAGCATACTTCAAGCTTGTGCTGGGAGAAGCGGGAATAAGAGACACTCAATCAGTGTTTAGATATTTAAGACAAAGCACCCAGCAAGCTGTAGTTTTTGCAGTAGCCAGATCCACTCATAGATCATGGCTGCTAAAGAGGAAGCCAATTAAATTGCACCTGTAATACAATTGCATTATTTGGAACCATAAAGAGGCTGCAAGCAGGGCTCTCCTTTATGGGATGCATCTTAAAGTTGTGTAACTTGTATGTTTTTATCTTCTCGCCACAACTGAACTGCTTAAATACTCCTGTCGATCTAGTTGTTTTTATGATGGTTTATTTTATAGTGTCTGGATTCATATTTTTATGTACTGACTTGAAAATGTTTATATGTCGAATAAAATTATGTTGACTGACTGAACATTGGATGCCTTTTACATTTTCCTAGGTGAGGCCAGCACCCCCCAGCTTATGTGGAATGCTGGGGAGAAGCATTTAAAAGGAGGAAGGCGATATTCAGTAACATTTATGTTAAAAAGACAAACTTAACTTTAATGGCTGGTGGCCGTGAACCTTTTCACTAATTTGGTGCACCTTTACAGTGGGCTGCTTCCACAGCCCCGGTAAAGACACCCATGGGTGCCGATTTTACCAAAATGGCCAGTCTTCTTTTTTCGCCATTTCATCATTCCTTGCCTTTCATGTTCCTTCCTGACAGCCAGGGTGGGAAATTCATTTGTGTTAACTTTATCTTCAGCAGCAGCCTGTTAGGCAGAACTGCATGCAGTACCCTCTGGGACCACTACACACAATTAGGACTACAGGTGTTAGCCAAACCAACCCCTGGTATAAGTCTGTACCACACAGTTTTTGCTAGCGAGCCGAGCAGCCAGGCTTATCTCAAGAGTGAAAGTGAGAAGTACAAGTAATTACACAGGGCACCTTCAATCACAGTGGTTCAAGTAGACGCTTATACTCTAAGTTTCTTTGTAAAAGCACTTATTAATTTATTACACAATCATTTAGAAAACATTTCACTAGAAGGAGACAACTTAATATTATATACCAATACACTTCAATACAAAACTAAGATTTTGAGACATTTTGAGCTCCCCTGAAATAGAAGCCAAAGGGCAGTTCAGTTACTTAGAAGTGAGCAAAAAGGACAGAAGTAAATAGAATAGATCACATATACTTTTTAGATAGTGCAAATAGTTTCAGTTCACCAGAGGAGTTCAATTCAATTTAATAGGCCAGGCCAAAGTCAATGGGCTAGTGTTCTGGATAGGAAAGAGCAGTTCTGGTATCAAACGGTAAAGTCTTTGCAAAAGTTCTCAGAAGTAGTTTAGATGAAAAAGAATCATTTGAGGGGTCACTAGCTGATTAGGCCTGCAAGTTGGGAAAGTTTCACAAACTTTCACCGCGAGAGTGGCGTTCTCTCAATCGGGTTGGCACAGTACCTTAGTATGAAGAAACAAATGCAGCTGAAGTTGTTGGTTCCTGCCAGTTCTTGCAGATCTCACTGTTCCTGAGCCTCAGTCGAGGGGACAAGAGGGCGGGCGTCAGGGGACTCCTGCACTGCACGGGATCATCGAAAAAGGAAACAAGATGGAGTCACTTCAGTTCCAGTAGCTGTAGATTCAAGCACACAAGCTGGTATCCCACTCCCTGGTTAATCCTAACCAGCCTTGAGAATGGTATCCAGGTGGCTTACAAGTTGATTGGTCCCACCAGCTCAAAGGAAGATGTCGTCCTTGAAGGGGGTTCTCTGTCGAGATGAACTTGGCAATTCGCACCTGCAGCAGGGCTTCACTGGGCAAACCAACAGTCCAGGAGTTGCAGCAGCCGTCCTCTTCCAGCTCTTCTTCGATTCTTTCTTTCCAGTGGTCGACACTGCTTTCCAGTCCAAGAATTCGCCTTTTAAACCGTTTTCTCCCTTTCATTCCAGCCTAGCTGTCACTCACCCAACAGGGTGGCTGTCCTTGCCGGACAGTCAGCCAGCCAATCACGCCAGAGTGCATTTGGGTCTCATAGGACTAAGCACAGGGAGTTTTGGGCACCTTCTCACTTCCTGCCCACCCCAGGCACTCAGACACCAGAGGTCTTCAGTCCTAAAGCCCGCCAAAGGCACATGACAAAGGGGCGTGCAGAGACAAACACTAGAAGGACCTTTCCAAAAAGAAATGGCGAAAAAAGAAGACCAGGACCTGTTTAAACAAAGGGGGCTTAAGGCGCCATCTTGAAAAACATGGCTCCCGTGATTTTTAGCTATCAGTGTTCGCGGTCGGGAAAAATCATGGTAGTTCGTTGTAAAACCCACTGCCACTATCCTTTTCAAAAGGAAAGGTTAGCATTTGACTGCTACATGAGTATTTAGACACAGGGGATACTATGTAACCCCACCAGCACTCCATTGTAAGATGGTGTGTGCTGGGTCTAGGAATTTGGAAAGACTAGTAAAGTCAATTTCACTTTACATTTTATGGTAAACAGTAGTTTATCCCTAGAGAAGGTACCTAAACCTTTGGGAAGTCTAAAAGACATCCCTGTGTCACTGCACTGAGGGTGCTGTGTAACACACATGAAAAGATGATGCCTATGGAGTTTACCCAAAACTCCATAATCAAAAGACACAAGTGAAAAACACACATCAAAATGCAAGAATGAGTGGGGGAAAAAGGCTCACACTCTTACCAGGTAAACAATCAAGTCCTCAAAATCCAGCAAATTTGCTGGGGGTCTCTAAGGTGAAGGGAATTAGCACATTTATGAGAATTCTCCCTAACACAGATCTCGGACAAGCCCTCCCAGGCTCCAGAGTGTCTGTGAAGGCAGGAAGCGAGCGAGGAGTTCAAACATCTGCAGCCCTTTGTCTTTCAGCCTGACTGCGAGAATCCAGTTCAAACTGTAAGGCCAACCCATTACTCCCCCGTCCCCAAGTTTGAATGTTGCATGGCTGTTTGATTGGCTGGGTTCCTGCATAAAAGTCTTGTCCTGGAAGCTAAAGAGGTAGTCGATCACTGGAACCAAAACCGAAGAGGAAGATGAGGACAACATTACTGAGACGATTTCTAGGGACCGGAGAGCCTGCAGTGTAACCAGAGCCTGCTGTTACTCTTCCTTCCAATCGATGCAGAGACTCTGAAAACGAGGACCCCGACCCAGAGCCTAATGAGACCCACTAGACCCAAGAAAACCTGCATTTTGAGCCATCCAACGTTGCGCTGCGACTTTGAGGGGCTGCAATACCCCAATACCCTGGAACCTCGAACCATTTGGCTGTGCACAGTCTTCAGAATTACGAGGTCACTGAAACTTCGTAGGCATCCCTGCTGGATCGTCAGAGGCACGATTCAGGTCTGAAAGTCCCCTCACCAGAATGCTGGACCTTGCAAATGACGAGAATCCAACTGGCGATATTGTGTCTGCTTCTGTGCTCCTGAAAAGGCTCCAAATCCACAGAGATGCATCCAGCCATGAGGAACATCTTGCCTGGAGCCTTCTCCTGTAATCCCCGCTGCAAAAGTACTTCCAAAGTCCTGTCTTCCATCTTCTTGACAAAGAAATCCATCGACCAGATTTGTGGCTGCAGATCCTGAAGTCTTCCTGCTACAACTCTTTCTGTGCTGCGGTACTGTGTTGGCAGATGTATTTTACCTACCTTAAGCCTTTGTGATTTCTGTATAGCTTTGGGGTGTTTTCTGTGATTGGGAGGCCACTCATCCAGTTCACACAGGCCCACTGCGGAATCCTCCTAGGGTGACTTCTATGAAGCCCCTGAACCCTCAACTAACTATAAAGTGAAATACTTACATGTTTGAACAGTCTTCCTCTGGAACTCTGACTTTGCGTGCAACTGAACCCTATCTCACCCTGCCTACAGCTGGCACCTACACCACTAGGGTCCCTCTACTGCCTCCGAGTAAACTCAAGCTATAGAATAAGGGAAGGACTGGATAAGAAAATGGTTCTGCCTTGAAAATAATAACAAGTGTTCAAAAGTGACTTACTTGTAAAAAAGGTAATTGGTAACTCAGTGAGTGCACAGTTACAAAAGTTCTTACTTACCCTGAACATGTGTTGTACTATTCGGAAAAGTATATACAAGGTTAAGTTAATCACTTGTGAGTTGGTTGGGCCTGTTCCCCAAAGGTAATGCTGTTGGCTTCACTTTACTATTCCTGTTAGGATTCATTTATGAGTGTCCCCAATTGGGTCTTGCTTCCCCTGACTTGCTGTTAGCCTGACAAGAATAAGTCTGCCTTAGGTTATACTTACCTCTTAAGTTTCCGATGGCTCCTTTAAAAAGTATATAGGTTTTACTTAGCTTGTGTTAGCTGTGTGTCATCCTAAAACAAATAGAGTTATTGCTTAGCTCAATCTGTGTTGCACTGATCTGAGAAGCAACTAAGAGTATATTACAACATTAGATTTAACCTGCCTAGAATAGCTGTGTGCCACACCTGAAAAGTGTTCCTTTATGTGTGGCAGACCTTAGTCAGCCTGGTGCATACAGCATTAGTGTAAAGAGTTCTTGCCTGTGTTCAACTGAGCTGAAAAGCAGCTGCAATTGTATATTACACCAAAAAGGTCTTACTCACCTGGTATGTCTGTGTTATCACAAAAGCAGTAGAGGTATATACTGTTCCTTGAATCTGTGTTCCACTATTCAGAAAAGTATATTTGCAAGTTGGTTGACTATGTGATGTCATTGTTGAGTGTCACTGCATAACTGACAGGGTTTACTACCCCTGGATTACTGAAAGTAATTAGAAAGTAATCTATGCTCTTACCCCCCTCTATCCCCCTCCCCAGAAATACTGTTAGGTGTTCTAAATAAGGTCTGTGCTTTGATCTGTGTATTTAAACCATAATGTTGTGTTTTTATAATGTGTTTATATGCTTTATGATAGTACTTACTTACCCATGAATCTCTTGGTCTGCTTGTGTATAAAATAAACCCTTTATTTTTAGAATACATAGTGTGCCAGTGTTTCTTGGGCCATATGTATAATACATTTTCTTTGTACTGATTCTACAGCCCTCTCTCCCTCCTAAAATAAGCCTGGCTGCTCAGTCTATGCTACCCTGAACTCAGATGGTACAACCTTATAGAGAAGAGTCCTGTCGATCTCAGTTCAATAGTTTTACTAAGCCCTTAGTTGGACTTCAGAAAAACTGTCCTAACACCCTGCTCTTCTGATTGATCGTAAGAAGACACTCATTAGTACTTTGAACCATGGACTGGTGTGAACAACCACTCTTGACCCCTGCTTGAGGATACGTGCCTTCTGAGCCTTCACAAGTGTCGCTCAACCAACCAGTGGACTGACCACCTCTCCTGGGCTACCTCTCTGCACCCATTGTCGTTCTGAGTGCATCCCTGGGATGTGTAGGATCTTAACCTTGTCCAACAAGATGCCTGCTCCTGCATTTTCAGTCTTCTTGCAATAATTGAAGCCACGCAGGACCTCCTCCTTTGTTCAACACTGGAAGATTGCCTGTCGCCACCTGATTGTGGTGGCTCTCGTTGCAATCAGTCTTCTTCTCATCCTAGAGGTCGCCTGCACTGCAGAAGTCTTCTTATTTTCTTAATTTGTGTGTTCAACTGGAAGATCTCTGGAAGACCCCATTCCTAAGCAGAGCGACCAACCGAAACTAAATCCAGAGTCTGAAAAGGACCTCTACATCCATGACCCCTTGGCTTTCTCCAACGGGACCAAGCCTAGAAGATTGTGTCCCCAGTGGATTCTGGAACCTCAGCAGTGGTTTCTGGAGAAAAAGTCAGGGTGGTAACTTAACATACCTGCCCCCCACACCCCACCCACCAATTCTGCATAGGGTTAAAGGGGCGTTAAGTCCTGCCCTTAAACTACTCTTTCCTGTGTTTTGTCAGTGAAGGCCTGGACAATTATCCCTTCGTAGGCCTATCCTAGTGACTGGGATCTCTGACTGTCTGTCTGCTATCCAGGAATGGTGTGCTGCCAATGACCTCTGCCTCAATGCTAGTAAGACTGAGATCCTACTCATCGGCACACCCACTCCCTCCTTCCCTGCAGCTCTCTGGCCGGCCTCTCTTGGCCCTCTTCCTGCTCCTACCTGCAAGGCAAAAAACCTCAGGGTCATCTTCGACTCCACACTCTCCTTCTCTCCTCACATATCTGACGTCTCTAAGAAGTCACATTACCAGCTGCACCTCCTCAGAGGTATTCTTCCCTTCCTCTCCTTTCCCCAGAAGCTCACTGTCTCCCAAGCCCTGGTTCTCTCGAAGCTGGGCTACTGTAACAGCCTCTATTTTAAACTGCCTGCCTCCACTCTCCGCCCTCTGCAACTCATCCAGAACAGAACTGCGAGACTTGTCCTTGGCCTCAAGCCCAGGGACCGTATCTCTCCAGGACTGAAATCTCTACACTGGCTCCCAGTGGCTGCAAGGATTAAGTTCAAAACCCTCTGCATTGTCCACAAGGCCTTCTGGGGCCTGGGGCCTAAATACCTTCAACTCTCTCTTCCTAAATATCTTCCTTCCCGAGCCCTACGCTCATCTGTCTCCAACTCCCTCAGGGTCAGCCGCTTCTCGAAGCAACGAGCTGGGGGTAGCTCTCTCTCCGCGGCAGGGGCCTCCCTCTGGAACAGCCTTCCTGGCTCCCTGAAACTTGAGGAGAACCATCTCCGGTTCCGGAAGCACCTCAAAACCTTCCTCTTCATTTCTGCTTTCTCTCTCCCTCTCTCCTGCTAAATTCTTCACCTAAACTGCACTGATTCTGCAACTGGGCCACTCTCACCGACCTCGGTCCTGGGCCCAGTCACTCTTCACTTGCACTGCCTCCCTGGCAAACCCTGCACTGCGGGACTGTCTCTGTATCCCTACAGCTCCCCCCCCCAGCACTTGTCTGCACTTACCTTGCACTTGCCACCAGCTGGCCCTATTTATTTATTATTTTATTTCTATTCTACTTATTTGTACTGCACTCCCCCCCCCCCTCCCCCTTGCACTTTTTCCCTTCCCCCTACCCCTGCACTTGCGCGGTCTGAATATGACACCTGGCCTAGTAGGATCGTTGTCGGCCTTCCCCTTGTTCCCCCCTCCCTGCCTCGTCGCGCCTTGAAACACTTGTGTATAGGCGCGTTACAAATGCCATATCATATCATATCACAAGGAACCAAACCATTTTAGGGTTGGACTCATCTGTTTTGTGGTTATTCTAAAGTGTCTATATTGGATTTCATACATCGGAGTACTTACCTGTGTTTCACTGGTTATTGAATGAAATGCTTTCTTTCTTCTCCTAAGGGTGAATGTATATACCTGCTTTATATTAAGTGTGTGACAGTACTTGACCAGAGGCATTTGACCAGTAGGTATTTTAAAGGACTAATAAACATTAAAGGACTAATAAACATTGTATATTTTTGTACTTGCTTGTCCAACTTGAATTATTGATGTTGCTCTGTGTGGACCTGGGCAACTCTCACACCCCTCCTAAGACTAAGCCTTGCCACTTTGCTACTTTAGCATAATTGTTTGGCTAACAACTCAGTGTCTCCCTGTTCACTATAATAGGGTCACCTCCCAAAATCCTCCCCCAGGGTTGATTTTGGAAATCCATCAAACTCCCACTGATCTGAAATGACCTCAACATATTGCCTCCCACTGATATATTTCAGCAGAATCACTCTCACAGTGGGCATTGCTGCACATTCCTGTATTAAAGCCCAAAAATATTCCACTCACCAAAGGAGTACTAAAACACCACTCGGTACAATGCTCTTAGCGACACAAGCATCCTTTCAGCTCCCAATACAGTAGACCACATGGCTACGAATTCACACAAATGCCCCTTTCACCGCCCACTTTTGTAATTAAGGTCTTGCACACAAAAGGTAATCTCTCTACTACTGAAGAGAATAGGGACCTTGGCTCAACAGTGTATCAACGTACATAAGTGTGTCAAATATTTTATACCGACTAGTGAAACAGGTGCTAGTCTACTCAGAACTTGCTGGATGTTCCCCGACTAATAACTTCTGCTCTTTGAATCCAATCACCTAATGCTGACTGCGTAACTGTGAAACTTACGGGAAGAAGGACTCAAAGTGTGATCCAAAGCCGAAGACATTGAAGAAACATCCGAGTGGCAAACTCTTGAGAAGGAACAGCAAGGTTTCCTAAAATACAAAACACAAGGAGACAGTGTAGAGTTAGTCACGGTCAACAATACCATGCTAATGTTGTGGCCAGACAGATGGTAATAGAACTAGCCAGACTAACGGAACCACACAAACGAACCACAGAATCTATGCTGATGTCAATGTAATAGGGGTTTCTTTGACCCACATGGAGCATCGGGACAGTAGCATATAAGATGGCTCCTACGTGCCATTGTTTCACTCAGGAAAGGTGAGCACACTGATTGTGGTGTTGTCTTGAGATACAATTGCACTATTGCAAGGTCTTTAACTTGGTTGACATGTATGCAATTAAGTTATAAGGAACCAATGAACTAGAATACAACACCAACTAATAAATACCCCTACACGATTGCTGCAAATGTGGTTTACGTGTGATGAGTTAATCAAGTAGCAAGAGTTGGTGCTAAAGAGTAGTGTGTGGTCTATATTGTAGCCCAAGTACAAGGGCTAGAGAGACATTTTGTAACACTAGCAATGACCATTTTAGTCGCCAGCTCTAATTTGTTGGTCATGAAAATGTCTGACAGCAGCTAACACAGTCCCAAATACACCTGTCCCTAACAATTGAAGTATTTGTGGAACATTTAATCGCTCCAGATGTGCCCACAGAGGAGCAACACTCTCCTGTGACCAGATACCTTGTAAGTACTGAAGACTGGTCGGATTGATTATCAGATTTTGAGGTCAGTGGAAAATTTAAGTTAAGGTCCGGAATATTCCGGTTTCATTGGATTATTTCAGGACACCTGTTAAGGTAGAGATTTTGATGGACATTAGAGCCACAAATGGTGCAAAAACTTTTGTAAAGTGTGTCTAAGCGTAATTTGAATGGATCATTTACTGGGCCAGTATAATTTTCATTTTGTTAGTCTGTATTCAGTATTTTACTCCAAACATGGGAGGCAACAAAAATGGTGTTGAAACAACAAGTACCAAATAAAGGATCTCAAACTTGAACTTGCACGCCATTATTGCCAATGAGCATTCGAAAGCAAGATTAAAAGAATGACAGCCCATTTAAGCATTTCCAAAAGGCACGAGTAACAAAAAACGTTGTCAATCCCATTTGTGCTGTGTCACCATTCCTTTATAGGGAGGCAGATAAATATGCCACCCATAGCTTCTGCCCCTTGCCTGGCCCAATGTCGTTAAGGTGAGAAACGTTACTCACTAAGACAACCCTACCGCCCTTATCCCAGGCAGGTACAGCAGGAGATGGACACAATTAAGTTAAAGATGGCATGTATAAGCAAACTAACGTTGTGACAATGCATGCATTAGACAAGATGAAAATGTGCACTCAACATGAAGAACAAGGACACAGGGTAATATATGTATTTAAACACAAAGCATATTAACTTAACATCCATAAGACATGAAGAATACTAACTTAAGCAATGTATAAGCTGAATGCAACATCAACTTCACGTGAATATAGCTCACCAACATAGAAAAGCAATAGTAATGGGCAGCCATCTTTTCCAAAATGGAAGCTTCTACATGCTTCTAATTAAACAAAAGGCATCAAGACTTCATGAGGACACAAAATGCTGAAATCACAAATACAGGTCACCACAGCCAAGGGTACTGTGAATTAAGGGAGGATCAGAGCGTTGCATTGAAAGCACGAGATAGCAATTCTCAGAACACAAGAAGGATACTCCCAGATCAATTAAAGTCTTAAAAGACTACAACTAGCCTTTGTAAGCCAGGTGCAGGACAACTATAAGCCAAAAGATTCCATGAAGAATATTTCAATAGTGTCCTCATGGCAAGAGAAAACATAACACTTGCATCAATATTAGCTAATCTAAATGAAGTGTGAAATAATTCCAAACACCGTCTCGTCACACGTGACCCATAATTCAAGAACAATGTCTATTAGTTAGCAACAAACACAGAAAGGACAGTGTTAGGTAAGATTTTCACATCAATGATAAATCTTCCTGACCTGTGTCAACCCCAGAATGTTTTGCTGTTAATGTTAAAGGATAGTTGTACCGCGCACTATCACAACCGGAGTGGTCGCCTGGCGCTCTGGCGGCTCTGAAAAGGGGAAGGGGGTGAGTTAGTGGGAACGAGCGGGAAAAGTGCAACAGAGCAGTGATGTGCCATTGGCAGCCTCAGCCCGGTTAACACTGTTCGCTGGGTTTGGGGTGCTTTCCGGCCGGTAGCCGTTGTGTGCTGTTGTGCGAGTCTTTTTGTGGTTTGTTTTGTTGCGGTATATTGATGTTTCTTTGGTTTGTTGTGCTTGTGTTTGGTTAAAGTTTGAGAGGTGTATGCAGAGGGGTGACATTGTTAGTGGGTTGGTTATTGGCATCACTGTCTAGAAGTGATGTGCTAAATTTCCACATTCTTTCTAGATGTGGCGCGTGACTATCACTGCATTTCTATCTAGATCCGGCACTGGCTAACATTCACAATCCTCTCCATATACGACACCTACCAACACTCACAACCTTATCCAAATGTGGCACTGGCCCACCTTTGAAATCCTGTCTATATGTGAAGCACGCTGGTATTCACAATTCTATATAAATATGGCCTTGATAGTATTCCCAATTCAGTCTAAACGTGGTATTGGGTAACAATCGCTATTCTATCTAGATGTGGCCCAAATGAATAACTTTATAACTGAAACCTTGAGTGTAAGTGTTACTTGGCTACTGGTATTTGCGAATTCCGTTGCTATAGCTCTACAGCTCACATTTACCCCTCCTGAGATAAGCCTGGCTGCTCAGTCACACTACCAACTTGTGTAGTACAGGCCTACACCAAAATGTGGGTTACCTAATACCAAGCAGATAAGTGTTGTGTAGTCTCACACAGCGTTACTACACCAATTCTTACCTAACACACAGTCTTACAGGTCTTGCAGCTGGACAGGATACGTGGCTCCTTCAGGTTTCTACCAGGATCTCTGAACGGGTGGAGTCATCTTCGTATACAAAAAAAGCAGGTAAGAGCCGAAACTCTCACTTGCCAATCAAATATCTGGCCCACACGCACCACAGCAGTGGTCCAATTAGGACTGGTAGATTATTTTTCCCTATACCTCTGTAAGTGGGAATCTTTTCCACACTCAGAGTCTTGACTCTTTTTATGGGTGTCATTTATAAGACGCTCGATGGTGTCTTTTAAAGGTTATCCACATTGACAACTTTTTGGCAATAAGTGCCGATTGTTGCTGGGTTGCCCTAGGGGCTCCTTTTTTCTGGCTAACCTTGTGAGAACTACACTTCCCAAGGGTAGAAAGGATGTTTGGATCCCTTTTTTAAAAAAAAATGAAGGCACAACCAGCACTCCCCCCCCCCACCCCCACCCCCGCGCCCCCTATGTGGAGTGATGGAGAGATACTGAGTATCCCCTTTCTTATTTTAAATATAACATTTATGTTACAAGGACAAACTTACCTTTAATGGCTGGTGGCAGTGAACCTTTTTTTTAAAAATGTTTTTATTTGTTTATTTGTTAATCAGTGTACAGGAGAACATATACATTAACATTTGCTTACCGCCCCCAGAATGCATGTAAATTGACAATTCCCCTATCCCGCCCTCGTTATCCCCAGATGGAGCTTGTTTCCCAGTCTTATTGGGCTGGGGCCGGGTCCGGCGACGAGTATTCGCTGGTTACGTGAAGAGCTCTCGCAATCAAGCGTGGCTTATAGGTAAGGGCCGGATAGGTCTGGTCATAGTCTAGCAGCGGGCCCAAATGTTTGTAAACCGATAAAGGAAGCCTGCTTTGGCTGCCGTGACCTTTTCGGCAATTAGAATGTCCCAAATGTTTACCCACCAATGGGTCATCATCAGAGGGCCATCTGCGGACTTCCAAGTGCGTGCCACAGTGATTTTGGCTGCCAGCAGCAGTTGGGTTATCCACGCCGCCTTCCTTCCTGTTCTCGGGTAGGAGCCTGGGATCAGAATCCCCAGGAGCACATGCTCGGGGGCCAGTGGTATTGTCACTTGAGTAATATCCTTTATTATGGCGAGGCATTGGGACCAGAACTCCTTTACCTTAGGGCATGTCCACCACATGTGGAGCTAGGATCCTGGGAGGCCGCAAAGGTGCCAGCAATGTGGATCCAGTGCTTGCTGGAAGTGATGAAGACGAAGGGGGGGTGGGGGGGAGCACCAGCATAGAAGCAGTTTGTGGGCACATTCCCGGTTGGTGCTACAGGGGGCGGCCGCACATGTTCTCGACCAGATGTCTATCCAGGTTTGGTCCTCTATAACGTGACCCAGGTCCGCCTTCCATTGGGCCATGTAAGAGGGTTTACTGCGGAAGGGGTCCTCTTGCAATATTTTATAAAGGGCTGAGATCTTCCCTTGGGCCAGAAGGTCTTGTACTGTGAGCTCTAGGGGAGCAGGGGCCCATGTCGCTGCAGCTCGGTTCTGGGGGTGGGAGCATCAATGTTTCAGTTAGCCATAGGTGAACCTATCTGTCTCCGTGAGTTGGAAAGCTACTTTGCATTGCTCGAAGGTGCGAGGGGCATCTCCCTCGAAGAGCTGCCCCAGCGATTCGAGGCCTCCCGCCACCCAATTCCTAAAGTTTGCTGGACAGGAGCCCAGGGAGAAGGCCGGGTTGAGAAAGATGGGGGAGAAAGTACTCAGGACCCCTGGGATACCTTTGTGTCTGCGGGCCCAGTCCCAGGCCCTGATTGATTGTTTGGTGGAGGTCAGCAAGTGTGGCCAAGAGCGGCGCAGGGCGGAGGGAATAAACGGGAGAAAGCGGACCAATGGCCTGAAGTTACGCAACAGAACCTTTTCCGGCGAGGTCTTCAAAAAGAATACAAGGATGACGTGGTACATCCTCCCAAGCCTGTAGATCTATCTTTCCTTAATAGATCTAGTCATCTGAATTGATCACATCTGGCAGAACGTAAGGGAGAAAAGAAACGTTATGTACAAAACCATCCATGTACACAACTGTACCAACAGTTCCTGTTCAGATTATTTAGATGCTGCAGTTAGGAACAGAGCCTAAGCTGTTAGGTGCAAACCGGGAACGGCTGCCCGATGAGGAAAAATGCTGAAGACGCACTCAGCGTTTATTTCTGTACTGTGGGAGATAGTTATTTCTTGGGAACCTGTCCAGCATGTCCACCAAGAAAGGCGGAAAACTAACAGGTTTGTTGCCCGGAGGGAAGACGACAACAGGCCTATTGGGGATACCCGTTCTTCCCACAAGCATCTCGGGACCTATGCCTGACACTCATGTTTTGGTTTTGGAAATCCAGTTGTGCCAACCTGTTTCACATATGAGCATCTCTACTTTAGCATTGTTGGACGCAGGAGCCTCTTGTGCCATCCTGTTTCACCTACGAGCATCTCTACTTTAGCATTGTTGGACGCAGGAGCCTCAGATAACTATTTAGATTGCTCTTTTGCCTTTCAACATGCTATAACTCTGACCACGAAAGATGTTCCAGCCGAAATAGAACTCATCGATCGGACTGCGATGGCTTCGGGTCCCATCAAACAACACTCAGTACCACTGGAGATCACTATTAATCAACATACCAAACAACTAGCATCGGAGGTTATTCAAACCCCCTCGTATCCTTCGGTTTTGGGACTTCCGTGGCTGAACCACCACAATCCACTGATCAATTGGGCTACTCAGGAAGTTTCCTCTTTTGCACCACTCAATGTTGTGCACATGACGCTAGTACTTTGTTTTAGTAGTTAATACCAGTCCTGAATTGAGAGTCTGTTCGGTGCAAGGAGTTCCTCCTGAATACTCGGTCTACTGGAAGGTGTTTTCTGATCCCGAGGATATTCCGCTCTCCTTACACCGTCCTTTCGATTGGGGCATTGATTTAGTGCCTGACAAACGGATTCTCCCGTTAGGGAGAATTCTCATTTCTGTGCTAATTCCTTTCAACCATAGAGACCCCAAGCTCTTTTGCTGGACTTAGGACTTTTTAATTTTAACCCTGGAGTGAGCAAGACCTTTTACCCACTCGCTCATGTGTTTTTACCCGATTTGGATTTTGTGTTTTCACTGTTTTTGGAGCCTTACAAACTCCATAGGCATCTACTTTTATAATCCCTTATCCTATATTCTCATAGTGGTTTAATTTTTCCTACCATTGTGCTTTTCTACCGCAGGCTGAACCCGCAGCTGCAGTAAAGCACCCATGGGTGTCAATGTCAGCAAAATGGCCCATGACTTTGTTTTTGAGGCCTTTCTTGGGTTTTACTCTGTGCGTTGAGCCAGGTTTGAGCTCTTTGTCTTGCCTTTGGTGGGCTTCAGCCCTGAAGCCCACCTCTGGCTCCTGTGTGTCTGGAAGGACAGAATGTGAGAGAGGGTCCCGAAACTCCCCTGTCCTTTGACTCTAGGAATGCCTGAATACAACCAGTCCTGATTGGCTGGCTGTCCTTTCAGGACAGACACCCTGCTGTGTGATTGACAGCCTAAGCTGTGCATGAATGGGAGAAACTTGCTTAAAAGTGGAGGGTTTTGGGACTAGAGGCAGAGTCGACCACTGGGAGAAACGCCTGACGAAGAAACCGTGAACGAAGCTTGCTGCATCCTCCTGGACCTTTGAATTGCTGGGTGAAGCCCTGCTGCTGTGCTGAAACTTCAGAGAAGCTCCGGAAGGGACTTCTCCCCTTGGTTTAATGGGACAAACTAACCCAGAGACGAACTCCACTGGATCATCTTCCCCGACTGGCTGTAGTTCTTCATTGCTGTAAGAACCGAATGCCAGGGGCCGAGTAATCCGCAGTCGAGCAAAACGTCTGATGCAGTAAAAAATCTGGCTAGAAGCTCTTGAAGTCTCCTAAGGACGCGCCAGAAGCAGGACGACCAGAGCTCGAATCCCCTCACCAGTGTGCAGGACCCAAGAATTGACGGAAGCCCAACTGGTATCCGATATCGGCGACTGTGCTGTTTGCTAAGCGCTGAAACCGTGAAGTGCTGGTGAACCGAAAAAAGCCTGTAGCTGTCGACAACCTCCCAAGTACCGCCTCAGGAGCCCTCCAGACGTCCTGCCTCTTGTCCCCACGACTGAGGCTCAGTAACAAGGTTCTGCACCGCTGTAGCAAGACAGAATCCAGCTGGACCACTCTTCTTCAAAACAGAGGTACTGTTTAGGTTTGGGGTACTTACCTCAATGCCTTTTTAGCTGTGCTTTACTCTGTTGGGAATTGCATTAGCTTACTTTTAGAGTGGAGTCCAACTCTTTTTCTCACAGGCTTAACAGCGTCCGACCCTACAAGTGATTTTCTACAAGCTCTCTAACTTTGTGCAAGACTGTTTCTGATCTAAGAAGTGCCTCAGCTGCATAGACTGTGATCCCATTGACTTTGATATGGTTTGTCCCTCATAGGTGGTAACCTGTTGTAGACTGTTACTGCTGGGAAAGGCTTGCCTAGATTTAATTGGAAGATTTAGTTGTCCTCACATTTACTGAGAACCTGTTTAACCTTTTCCTTCCTCAAACCTTTCCTTTCTGAAACCTAAGAATTTGCAAAGTCTAACTAGTGTGATATATAAATGCCATTACTGTCCTTGTGATTGAAGTCACCTTAGGGTGTAGGAATTGTGTAAGAAGCATATCCAAAGATTATCCACCAACTTGTTTTGATTCTGAACAGTACTTTTAAAGTATATTTACATTGTTACATGAATTGCCTTTTTAAAGAACGCTTATTTAAAAATTGATGTTAATTAAATAAATAATTATTTATAGCAGAAACCTTGAGTATAAGTGTTACTTGGCTACTTGTATTTACAGATTTCATTTGTACAGCTCTACAGCTCACATTTACCCCTCTCGAGATAGGCGTGGCTGCTTAGTCCCACTACCAACATGTGAAGTACAGAGCTATACCAAAAGGTGGATTACCTAATACCAAGCAGATAAGTGTTGTGTAGTCTCACACAGTGTGACAGCATCAATTCTTACCCAACATTCCCATGGACCCATTTATTCCCTTTCTCCTATGGAACGCACTGACCTACAGACATATCTGCAGGACAGTCTCCAGAAAGGCTACATAGGGCCTTCACACTCCCCGGCAGGGGCTGCGCTGTTCTTCGTGCCGAAGAAGGAGGGTACATTAATGCCTTGTATGGATTACCGGGACTTGAACGAAATAACCATATGGGATCATTATCCCTTGCCCCCGATTTGTGACATCATGGAGCCCCTCAAGAATGCCAAGGTTTTCACCAAGTTGGACCTTTGTGGGACCCTTCACCTGATTAGAATAAGACCATCAGATGAGTGGAAAACCGCCTTCAAGACCTCCCAGGGGCATTTTGAGTATCATGTTATGCCATTTGGCCTCTGTAATGCCCCTGTGGTTTTCCAGTGGTTTATGGATAATGTCTTCTCAGTTCTAATCAGTATGTGGGTCTACTTGGATGACTGATTTTCTCGCTTTCCCTTGAAGAACAGTGCTTCCATGTCTCACAGGTCCGTTGTCTGCAAGAAAACCATCTGCATGCAAAAAACAAAATGTGTGCTTTTTACCCTAACCAGATGGGCTTTTTGGGACATACTGTAAGCAATTCCGGCATTCAGATGGACCCCACAAAGGTTCAGGCCACCAACGAATGGCAAAGCACTTTGGACAGGAAAGCAGTCCAACGCTTTCTTGAGTTCGCATAAAACTATAAGGATTTCATAGCCGATTTTGCCTTATTGTCTCTGGCCATTACCCAAGTGTTACTTGCCAATCAGCTCTTTCAGTGGACGAGTTCAGCAGAGACTGCTTTCCAGTCCCTTAAGAAAGCCTTCATGTCGGTTCCCACCTTTCACCATCCAGATGGCATGTTACCATTCATCCTCGAGGCTGACGCGTCTGACAGCGCTATTCGTGCTGTGTTGCCACAAGCTGATCCGTGTACTTTACTGAAACATACCGTTGCATACTTTTCACACAATCTCACTCCCAGCGACTAAGTATCGTAGGGGTCACTTGTACTTCTTGATTGACTGGGAGAGCTATTCTCTGGCAGACCATACCTGGGAACCAGCTACTCAAGTTCATGCCCTATTGCTGGTACATCATTTCTATCTCCAGTACCCATGGAAACCGGGTGCGCCGAGGCCTGTTGGAGACAGGCATGGTGTAACACCTGGCAGCTGCTTATGCTTGTATCCACGCTGATGTTCCTTTCTGTGATCCCAAAGCATAGCAATTCTACTGTCTTCAGGGTCGGAGAGACAGCCAGCCAATCGCAGTTGTTGGTCTGACAATGCAGGCTGCGACGCTCCCGTGACATTGCCATGGTAACCGAAGGCAGCGCCAGGGGCTCCGAAAAAGGCTGACACGCCCGGGACACAGAGCATCTTAACACTCCATTCGGGCTGCTGCTTTTGTTGTCTCTTGGCAGTGTTGCCTTTTGCCTGCTTAGGTCCTCTGCTAGCCCGCCCCGTTTCTTCCTTGGTCCTATTTCTTGCTGTCTGAGTTGCCTATGCCTTTTTGCTTGTGCTAGTCCCCTGCAAACCAGCTCTGTTTCTTCCTTTCCTTAACCACGTTTTCTGTCTACTTGTCTTGGTACCTGTTGTCTCGTTTTGCTTTCATGATTGTCCTTGGCACGCAATGGAAGGCTAGACCACTTTGTACCTTTTTGCTTGCGGCATTCCTCTTCACCTTAAGTCCTTTTTCTTTACATTTTGCACTGGCCTTTTCTCTGCCTCCAGTGTATCCTTTCTTGGATTGATTGGATACGCTGCCAGAGTCCTTTACACCTTCCGGTTCAGTATCTGTACTGTCTTCGTACCACGGAAATACTGGAAGGTGAGCCTGTGTATCGAGTCATTCCTGACTACCATTTCCTCAGAGTGGTGGGGGGCTGGTTTCTCCTGCTGCACAGTCTTCATTACGAAATCTGGCCTCCTGTCTTACCGGCTCGACTGTGAAGACTCCACGTACCCGACGTCCAAGCGATCAGCTATTTGACAGAAAGTTGGAGGAATGCCGCAATATATTCCGTGGCCACAAATGGACAAAACTAATTTAATTTGTAAATTGCCATCACTCACATCAGGGGTGGGCTAATGGATGGATGAATTAGAGAGAATGACAACTGGGGATGAATTTAGCAGTAGGTGACAAAAATCCTGGATGCTGCCATAATAGGAGAGCAATCAGACGGCATATGGAAGTTAGCGGGATATCCTGGGGCGACAGCACAAAATACTAACCATGATGGAGCACTTTTTAATAATTGTTGAGCTGATGTATGGAAAGCACTTGGGGTCTAGAATCCAGATTCGTCAGACATGAGAGCAGATAAAGATCTGACGGCTTATATTCAGGATATTCAATAAAAATGGCTGTTAGAAACTAGAGAACAGTGGGACGAAAACAGAACTTATTCTTTATCAGATTCTATGTAAGGGACTTCCAGAGGAAGTACAAAAACAATTGAGAAAAAGGAATAGAAGCCTTTGGTGGAGATACAATTGACGATTGTTCACCATTGTCGGTTAAAACAAGTGAAAGGCAGAAAAAGTTGAGGACAGGAAGATTGATGAAGCAAGGTTAGCTCAGAAGAAATTGTCGATTTCCAGTGGAAGAAGCAGCATTGACCAGTGGAGGGGAATGTTTTCCTTTACAAGGGACAGAGCCGGTACGGCCAGAAGCGAACAGACATTTTGCAGGAAGGGCAGAGTATAATTAGTTTCCACGAGAGCCAGTGTATGCATCGAGAGGAAGAGGGTTCAGGATTCAAGCTCCACAAGAATTAGGGTTTAATGGGGGAAACCTAGGTTTGGAGGACAGCCACAGCAATGTGGGAAGATGGGACACATTTCACACAAGCAGCAGATCCAAGAGAGGGTGGGGGACAACATACCCCCAACCTTAAAACCCAGAGCAACCTGAATATTATGCCCAAGATCACACAGAGTATCGGGCACATGTACCACAAATACAACAGACGCAACAACGGATGCAATCCCAAAAACAGCAAGCACCAATGCACACACAGCAAATGCTCATGCAGATACAGCAAGCACCAATACAGACACAGGCACTAGCACAACAGAATGTAGTGGCACCATGGAACGCAAATATATTGGTGCAGGCACCGACACCTAGAATAGGGGGTTTGACAGTAGTGGGAGGGAACCCTTTCGCTGGCACAGGACTGGACAGTTATCCACAATAGGATAGCCTACATAAAGACTTGATGTGTTTCATTCCATCGATTACACCAGACCCACAAGAGGAGCCGAGGGTCGGGGTGACCATAGATGGCAAAACCTTTTCCTTCTTAGTAGAAACGGGGGCGACTCGATCTTGTGTTACGAGTGACATCAATGTCAGGCATTTCCATGAACGCACAATGATTTTCCGGGGCAATAACTACGGTCCCTTTTAGAGATGCTTTCCCATTACTATAGGAGAACATCACATGTCTATGCCATTATTATATTCCTGCAAGACACCAGTGAACATTCTGGAGAAGAGACTTGATGAGTGAATTAAAAATTACAATATAATTTATTGACATGGGGATACTATGTTCTACTCCTGGGATCCATTATGTGAATGCACAAGAATTCATAACAGCATTTTATGGTCAGGAAGCACAAAGAGGAATGCCACTAAACCCAGAGGTATTCATTTATGAAATACACATATCGTTAGCATGGCTCCTAAGAATACAGGACAGACTACTACGGATACCCACAGAATATTTGTTTCAACTGGAAGTACCCATTGACGTGAAGGAAGGCCAGATAATTACAGTTGAGTTAGAGGCAGCAGTAGTGAGGGAAGACAAAGTAATTTTGCACCAAGTGGATGAGGAGGGGGCAAACTGGAAAACCGTGATTGCTCTTGAAGAAGAACATAGATTGGCTGACTTAACAGATGAAAGCTTGTTTACAGCGGACGACTCCGATGATGAATTGATGTTTTATTTAAATCTTAGATATCAATTAAAAACTTAAAATGGGTAGATAATAGAGAGAATTTCACTAGTAAAGAAAGTACTGTCCTTTCACCAGGAAAATTTGGCATACGTACCAAGCACATTGTGGGCCAGCAGTCCATATGACGTTGGTCTACTGAAAGGAGTGGGGGCAGTGAAAATAAAATTGAAGCAAGTAGCTACTTCACCACAAGTAAGACAATGTCCAATGTGAAAAGAAGCAGACAAATGTATATATGAAAACATTGCTGCCTTAGTGCAACAAGGCATATTAGTGTCTTCAGAATCCCTGTGTAACATGGCTGTCCAATTCTGGATAAGAGGAGGACTTCTGCAGCTAGGTTGAAGCCAAGATTCCTGTGAAGAACAGCCTATTGATGACCCAAGGACAACTTCTGCAGAGGACCAGCATCCTCTCCCATGATTGGCCCGGAGAAGGCCTGCTCCTCTGCCTGTTCTCTGAAGCCCCTCGTTGGTGCTTCAGCCCAAGGACTAACTAGACTCCTGCATGCCCAAAGAGCCTTGGAAGTGTCCATGAACTGCCCAGTGGACTGGCCAGTTCATTCGTGGCATATCATACTGCAGCTGTCGCAAGTTCCTGTTAAGCATCAGAACTGTGGTGGTTGCTAGCTTGTGCCAGACGTCGCCTTCCCCTGAAATTTCAGCATCCAAGGAAGCTGAGCTGGAGCTGTTTCAATGACTGTGCCTGGAAGATCGCCTGAAGAATTGATGCAGTAACCCTGTGGGAGACTAAACCAGTCTCGTCTTCTTGGTATTAGGTAACCTACCTCTTGGTATAGGTCTGTACTACACAAGTTGGTAGTGTGACTGAGCGGCCATACTTATCTCAGGAGGGGTAAATGTGAGCTGTAGCATCGAAAATCACCAGTACAAGTATCCAAATAACACTTACACTCAAGGTTTTCTAGTAAAATTATTATTTACCAGAATCATCCCAACAACTCACAAAATGTGCTGGATGAGATGCAACCAGGAGGGCAACCTACTACAAGTTCTTTTGGGATGCCCGGTAATTCAGGACTTCTGGTTAGTAGTGAAATCAAGGCTAAAGGTTATATTTGATTTCGACATACCTAGTGACCCTTTAATCTGTATCCTGGGTTTTAAGGAGGCTATACTAAAGACTTCCACGACAACGGAGAGGAAAATACTGTCGCAACTCTTGCTGGCTGCCAAGCTATCTATCCTCTGGCTATGGCGGAAACCGGAAACCTCCATCAGTAGCCCTATGGTTAGACATAGACTCGTCCATATTGGGAATGGCAAGGCTCACGGCTAATTTGAGGAACACATTGCTAGACTTCATGGCCATATAGTTTCCATTCTTGAACTATATGCAAAAAGACTGCAATGCATTTTCCTGCCCTGTTCGTCCGAGATCGCTTAACTTAGTGAATAAGCCTTGAATGACATGCTGAACTGCAAAATGTCTCAAAATGTTACCTTAACATTATTGAAGTAGCGCCCGGGGGGTTGGTGGGAAGGGGATAAGTATACCTTGTGCTCCAGTGTGTCTGGCAGGGCAGGAAGTGAGGGAGATGCCTGAAACTCCCTGTCCTTAGTCTCCTAGTTTACCCGAATGCACCTTGTAGTGATACTCAGTGGCAGTCCTTGAAGGACAGCCACCCTGCTGTTTCTGGTTGAGCCAGAAAGGAGTTTTGTACCATCTGATCAGGATCTTCACCTGAGTTTCAGCCAAACTGGGGCAGAGATTCCCCCAATCTCCTCTTATATGTTGTCCCAATCTTCCTCGGCTACAGAAGCCCCAAATTGCTGCTCCGAGTCCTCTCAATACTGCTCCTCCAGAACCATTAAGGACAATATTTGCTCTCTTGCCCCTGCACTTGCTGATCTCTGCAACCATTCGTTTGCTACTGGTTCTTTCACCTCCTCCCTCAAGCACTCCCTCGTGCGCCCCCTCCAGAAAAAACCTTGTTTAGACCCATTTTGTCCAACAAATTATTGCCCCATATCTATCACCCCCTTCCTTGGGAAACTCTTGGAGAAGCTGGTCTTTCTCCAACTGACCCAGCACACTGAACTTGTTGGTTGCCTCCACGACCATCAATCTGGATTTCAATCGTCCAGAGGCACGGAAACTGCTCTTCTGATCACCCGTGATGAACTGCTCGCATCTCTTGATTCCAACTCTCCAGCTGTTCTCATTCTACTCAATCTCTACTCTGCATTTGATACGGTCAACCACTCCATCCTCCTAAAACGGCTCCACAATACCCTAGGTATCTCTCAGCGGGCACTGGACTGGCTTATCTCCTTCCTCAGTGACAGTCTGTCCCAGGTCATTTTGGGCTCTTTCTCCTCCCCCCACCTTTATCTCCACCTGCGGCGTCCCGCAGGGCTCCAACATTTCTCCATGGCTCTTTAACAACTATCTTGCCCCGCTTGCACACCTCATTTCCACCTTCTCCCCAAACATCCAGTGTTATGCAGATGACACAACTCTTCTTCAAACTTCCCTCCGATCCACTTCTCACTTCATCTATCATTTCTGACTGTCTATCTGCTATCCAGTCCTGGTGTACTTCCAATGATTTCTGCCTCGATGCCAGCAAGACTGAGATCCTACCTATTGGGACTCCTACTCCCTCTTTCTCTCCCTCACTCTGGCCATCATCCATGGGCTCTCCCCCCTTCATCATCTGAAGCCAGAAACCTTGCAGTCGTCTTTGACTCCTCTCTTTCCTTCATCCTTCACATTTAGGACCTTGCCTCAAATTCCAGAAGCTTCTAAAGACTTTCCTTTTAACCTCCCCCTTCCCTTCCTCTCACTCTCCTCTGCTAAACCCCACAGCTGCTGAGAATGGTGACCAGCGCCCTTATGTGTCCTCCTGTGTCCTGGCCTCCCACACCCAATCGCCTACAGCCTCCGACCCTCCTAGCACTTTGCCTTGGCACCCACTAGCCTGTGCCACCACAGGCTTTCACTCACCTATTTATTGGCGATTCACCACTCCACCTAGGCACCGACAGCTGCTCTCTCCCTAGCACTTCCCACTTGATACACCTAGTAGTTACCCCCTACTCCCCCACCCCTTCTACCTCTCTGCACTTGCACATTCTGAATCCTCACAAGGCCTAGTAGGTTTGCCTCGATCTTACAGTGCTATATCTAATTTTACTCCCATATTACCTTCCTGTTGCCCTGTGGGCACTTTGAAACACAGTTTAATTGTTGTATTTGCGCCTTATAAATACACAATAAATAAATAAAACCTACAGTGAGTCGTAGCTAATGCGTTGATGGATTTGTAGAAGCTGTAGATTAGTCCCTTAGTGGTAACTAGGAAACTGGTGCGCATTGAGCCGGTGCAGGAACCAGTGTCTGGCCTGTAGACTTCCCACTCTCATATGTTGGGGCATCCATGGCTGAGTCCATAGGTGTCGCCCCACCACCACCTGGTCCATTGTCCCCCACATCTCATCCAAATCCTTTTGCATCCAGTCAGTCATAGGTCTAATCTGTGATACTCTGTAGTAGTTCAGGTGCTTAGAGAACGATAGACCCCCTTGAGACTCGGCAGCATATAACGTGTCCTTATTGACTCTGGGGGACCCCCTTTCACTGTGAATCTCTGTGTTAACTCCCATACAGCTCACATTGACCCCTCTTGAGATAAGCCTGGCTGCTCAACAGGCTACCAACCTGTGTAGTACAGACCTATACCAAAGGTTGGGTTCCTATTGCAAGGAGGGGTCAGGGTGGTTATAGTGCACCCAAAGGGTACTGCATGCAATCTCGTCTAACAGTCAGGATTAATGGGAGGAGCAGGAGATACCTTCCAAGATGGAGGATATACCGACCAAATCACACAAGGGTCACACCGGTAGACCTACTGATCATTAAAAAGGAGAAGGAAGGGTATATACAAAAGGAACAGCAGCATTGGCTACTACTCAATTGGCAAGGGAGCAAGTGTAACTCCTCTGCCGGGGGTAGGAGAGGTGAATCCTTTGATGGCCAGGGCATTGTGAGAGGCACTTTACACCACAGATATGATGGCAAACTACCTGACTCAATTAAAGTTGCTCAGGTGATAATACTACTTAAACCTGGCAAAGTTCCCAAACAATGCTCATATTATAGGCCTATAGCCCTATTGAACTTAGTTTCCAATAAACACTTACACACAAGGTTTCTTGAATAAACAATTATTAATTCATTTATCAGTCAGTTAGAATAAGCATTCTTCAGAAGGGAGCAATGTAACACAACACAAATATATTTCAAAACACACACTCTAGGTTTCTAAATCAGTAAATACCTTTTTGGGATGGCCCACAGACACAACCTACACCCTCAGGTGACTTCAATAGTTAGGGTGCTGGGGACATTAATATATCACTGTTGCATTTAGAACATTCTTAAGAATAGGTCAAAGGAAAAGGTTATTAGAACAAACAAGACACAAATATTCTGAAGCAGGCAAATGCTTTCAGATCCCCTAATAAGAGTCATTCAGTGGAACAGGCTAAGCCAAAGTCCATGGGCAAATATCTATATGGGCTGAAGCACTTCTTTGCAGGTAAGTAAGAAAAGTCTTTGCACAATCTTTTAGAAGTCTTTGAAGAAAAAGAATAATACATGTAGGGACACAAGCTGTTAGATGTGTGAGTAGTAGAAGATGCAAGCAACTCTACAATAAGCAGTACATTCTCTCAGACTTTACAGTACCTTTGGATTGAAGAAAAAGTGCAGCAGATGACTTCTTTTCCTGTGCAGCTCTGTAGATCTCGCTGTTGCTGGGCCTCAGTCGTGGGGACAAGACGGAGGACTTCTGGGGACTCCTGCACTGCAATAGGACGGTCACTGCTCGCAACCGGCAAACTTCAAACAAGTGGCACTTCGGTGTTTCAGCTACCTGCGACTACCGCAAATAGCAACACCGCAGTTCCTTGCTATCGAGATGGACTTTCCTTGCATCTAGGATCCCACACTTTGTTGAAGGGGCTCAGGCTCGGTCAGTCCTGCTGCCTGGGAGTCCATAGGATCTTCCTGGAGCTCTTGGCCAGCTTAAAAGCAATGCACACAATCTGGTGTTCCTCTTCCTGGCTATTTAGTTTCCAGCAGCAACTCTGTGGAAATTCAACCAGCTCCAAGATGGTGTACAGGTGGCTTATTTTGGAGTTGATTGGTCCTACCAACTCAAAGGGAGAAGTCGATCTTGCAGAGGCTTCTCTGTTGATACGAATTTGGAGTTTCAGCACAGCAGCAGTGCTTCACCGGGCAAACCAATGGTCCAGGAGTTGCAGCAAGTGTCTTCTTCAAGTTCTCTTCGGATTCCTTCATCCAGTGGTCAACTCTGCCTTCCAAGCCAAAAGGCCTTGCCTTTTACGCAGCTTGCTCCCATTCATTCCAGCCCAGCTGTCAGTCACCCAGCAGGGTGACTGTCCTTGCCGGACAGTCATCCAGCCAATCACTACAGAGTGCATTTGGGTCTCCTAGGAGATTAAGCACTGTGAGTTTTGGGCACCTCCCTCACTTCCAGCCCCCGCCAGACACCCTGGAGCCAGAGGCGGGCTTCACTCGTGAATCCCCCGAAGGCAAAATGAACAAAGGGACCAAAACTGGTTTGGCGTGCAAAGTAAATTTCAAGAATGACCTATCCACAAGGAAATGGCGAAAAAGAAGACCGGGGCCATTTTGACAAAAATGGCACCCTTGGGTGCTTTACCATGGCTGCGAACGCAGCCCGCGGAAAATGCACACCACGGTTGTTAAAAGTAAACCACTGCCACCAGCCATTCATTGAGGAAAGGGTAACATAGAAATGTTATATGAAAAACTAGACAAAGGGGATACTGGGTAACCCCTCCAGCACCCTATTGTAAGATGGTGTGTGTTGGGTCTAGAAAGTTACAAATGTAAGTAGAATCAATTTCACTTAACTGCTCTGGGAAACAGTGGTTTACCCCAGAGAAGGAAATTAAACCTTTGGGAAATGGGAAATACTTCCCCTGTGTCATTGCACTGAAGGTGCTGGGTGACACAATTTAAAAGATGATGCCTATGGAGTTTGTCAGACTCCACAACCAAAAGAAACACAGAGTACAAAATCACATCAAAATACACGAGAGAGTGTACTGTCCGCGAGACACCTTCCTCCTGGCTGCCGGAGCGGTCTGTTTTTGAACGAGAGACATGGCTGGACTGGAGTTGGATATTGTAAATTCGGACCCCTTCTTCTAGGGTAAAGACTGTGGGTACCTTGTCTTCAACTTGAATTGGAGGCCAAATGGGTATAGGCCAAATGGGTATGTTCACTTGTACCGGATGTTCTGGGGACGAAGTTCAGGCTTCAGCGCTCTTCTCTTCTCCAAGGTTTGATCTGGTCCTGTAGCTTTATCGACTTTTGTCTCTGCAATCGTGTGAATCCCTTACCGCCAAACTCCCATAAACAACACCCAATCACTTACGATCCACTTAGTATACAGACCACCCGGCCCTCTCGGGACCTTCGAAGAGGATCTGCATAGCTTATTAACTAACAATGCTAAAACCACATCACAAATGCTACTATTAGGCGATTTTAACCTCGGTCTTAACAACCCCACAGACTTACATGCACTAACGATAGCTAACACCATCACCTCCCTAGGACTAACCCAAAAAGTCAACTCCTCCACCCACTTGAAGGGAAGAGCTTTAGATTGGGTTGCTGACGCTAACTTTTCGGCGGTCATTTCATCCATCTCTCCTCTACCTTGGACTGACCATTCTCTGATCTCCTTTAATATTCTGACCTCCAGACTACCCACTACAGCCGTGCCATCGGCACCACCCTGCCTAACAAGAAATAAGAAAAACATAAAAGTGGAAAAAATTATTCCAGTCATCCTCCCAACTCTCAATGCATTACCAGATAATCTAGACCCTAATACCTTGGTGCATGAATATAATAAAATCATGTTGGACACCATGGACAAAATAGCTCCTCTAAAACTCTGTACCAGTAAGTCCAAAACCCATTTAAACAAATGGTTTACACCTGAACTTAAGGCCCACCGCTTAAAAAAGAGAAAGTGTGAATCCGCCTGGAAATCATGCCCACCCAACGAAAAGATAGATAAGAAAGCCATTCTTACCACTATCTCACGACAGTACAAAAATTAAATCTGGCTGGCTAAACGGAATTCCTACAATGACCGCATTGCCAATTCCAACTCAAGCATGAAGGAACTTTTCTCCATATTGAAGGAACTTGAGTCTCCTATCAACACACCGGATACCTGTACCAAGGATCAAACATGGTGTGCAAACATCCAACAGGCACTAGCCAATAAAATAAACACATTACAAAACAAAATCCAAATAAAAAAAGACTCCTTGAATATTCCTATTCCACCCAAACTTCTGCCTGACGCTATACCTAGCACACATTCTAATAAATTCTCCTTTACGAAAACCACTACCTTGGAAGTTGAGAAAATCATACTCTGTCTCAAACCCTCCAATTGTAAAGGTGACATCTGCCCTGCACACATAATCAAAGGTGCAGCCAGAGATTTATCACCATTTATCGCCAAACTTATAAATCCCTCCTTCGCCTCAGGTAATATCCCGTCCAACCTTAAACAATCTTGGGTGCTTCCCCTACTCAAGAAACAGACATTGGACCCATTCATCCCCACCAACTACCGCCCCATCACCACGGTACCTTTCCTACTGAAGATCTTGGACAAAATAGCATACGTCCAGATCCAAAAACACTTGGAAGTCCATAAACTACGAGGATCTAGACAATCGGGTTTCCGCCCCTTACACGGGACAGAAACAGCCCATATCGATATAAAGACCCAAATAGATTAATTGAGGGATAAGGGGAAGACAGCTCTCCTCCTTTTACTCGACCTCTCTGCAGCATTTGACCTTGTGGATCACAAGGTACTATGCAGACACTTGGATTCAGCAGCCCATTTCTTGAGCGAAGCAATCAGATGGATTGAATCCTTCTTGAGCGAGAGAACGATGAGAGTCTTCTCCCCCTCAGCAGCAGCTGACCCCTCTCCTATCACCTGTGGAGTCCCTCAGGGCTCCTGCGTCTCCCCAACTCTATACAACATCTTCACCAAACCTCTGTTTGACGATCTGGACCGTCTGGGTATCACCTACACCAACTATGCAGACGATACTCAGATTCTCCTCCCACTTTCAGGGGATCATAGCAAGGCCAGAGAGTTGGTGAACAGGGTGTATCTCATCATTCAGGCTTGGATGGCATCCCACGGCCTCTGCCTGAATGATGATAAGACAGAGCTAATCATCCTGGGTACGCATGCCAATATTAACAAACTAGGATCTGAATATGTCTCGTTTAACATAGATGGCAACATCATCAAAGTTTCGAGAGAGGTAAAAACTCTCGGATTCTATCTGGATAGCACTATGTCATTTAATGAACAGGTCAACTCACTAGCATCCACTACCGCGTACACCTGCAAACTAATCAGAGCAGGCAGGCCATTCCTCTCCGACGACAGTTGCCTGATCCTGGCGAGAGCCCTCATACCCTCCAGACTCGATTATTGTAATGCTCTTTATAGCGGCGCCAATAAATCAATTACACAAAGACTGACAAATCCTACAGAATAATGCCCTTAGAGCTGTGCTCGGCATAAATAAAAGAGAACATATCACTGCCACCAGATGCCAACATAAATGGCTCTCCACTGAGAATAAAATCCATCTAAAAAATGGCATCACTAACACACAAAGCTCTCAATAATGTTGCACCTAGCTACCTCATGGACAAACTCAAGAGGAAACCAGCCATCAGACAGACCAGAACCGTGAATTCTAATTATCTGGTAATCCCAAGATTTAAACTCTCTACGATAGGAGGCAATAGCTTCCCAGTGAAAGCTGCCACCCTCTGGAACTCCTTACCACATAACCTAAGAGCTGACCAACCCATCTCACACTTTAGAAGGAACCTTATCAAACACTTGAACGCCAACAACCCCTAGCCTTCCTCCTTGTTGTACATATATCTTACTGCACTGTGCTTCTATATCAACTATTATTCTGTTCAGGATACTGTATATTGTATATTTCTGTAATTTTTGTACATGCATATTTATGCATAAGTGTATAACTCTGTAACATTGTAAGCTTCGCATTCTCTTTCCTGCTGCGTCCTGCTGCCTCTGGGTATGGAGCGCATTACAAATAAAGAAACAAACAATAGTCTTGCACAATGTTAAAGAGAGTTTGTTGTAAAAAGAAATCACTGTTGGGCCACAAGCTGGGAGGCTTGTGATGGGCAAAGCTGCAAGCAACTCTGCAAAGGGGCAGACAATGCAAGTCTCATCTGAGAGCAATAAGTACCCCTTAGTTCACAGTACCTTAGGTCTGAAGAAATGGTTCCAGCTGGCTTCTGTTCCTGTTTTAGTTCCTGCAGATCCTGTTGTTTCTGGGCCTCAGTCGTGGCCAATAACCTTTGGGTGTATAGCTTTAAACAAGGAGACTAAGCACCTCCCTTGCTTCCTGCCCTTCCAGACACGCTGGAGCCAGAGGCGGGCTTCACCAGTGAATCCCACCAAAGACAAAATGAACAAAGGGACCATTGGTTGTATACTGCAGCTGCGAACGCAGCCCCTGGTAAAAACACACAATGGTAGGAAAAAGTAAACCACTACCACCAGCTATTAATTGTAGAAAGGGTAACAAACATGTTACACGAGAAGTTACACAAAGGGGATACTAAGTAACCCCTCCAGCACTCTATGGAAGATAGTGTGTGCTGGGTCTGCAAAGTTAACACAATGTCAATTTCACTTTACTGCTCTTGGAAACAGTAGTTTAACCAAGAGAAGGTATTTATTTTATTTGTTTTATTTATTTTAATCACTTTATTTAACATTATAAAGTACAAGTATCAATACGACAATCATCATACCTCAACAAAGCGTCCAAATCGTAAAACTCATTAAAACAGCTGAATTGAAGATAAAGAAATATCTAACAATATGGACCTCCTTAACAATTACACACGAACATTGTTGAACTCTATAAAAGATTTATGACACACAAACACAAAGACAAAACAACATAAAACACACAACTAAACAGTCCATCATCATCCCTCACTCAAAGAATAGGCCATCAAATCCTGGAATCTATGTAGTCAACCATATAGGTCATCAAAAGGCCCCCAAATCCGACGATAACGCCCCTCCCTTCCTTGACCGAAAAGCATAACCTTATCATATTTCGACAAGACTTGCATGTCAAAAAGCCATTCCTCCACACCAGGTTTCTTTCTAGATTTCCAAACTCGCAAGATCTGTTTCATCGCCAAAACCAAACCTTTTTAGAAATCTGAAAGACTTCCCAGTGCTACTGCACTGAAGGTGCTGTGTGGTACAATGTAAAAAGATGATGCCTGTGGAGTTTGTCAGACTCCAAAACCAAAAGAAACGCAGGGTTCAAATCAACGAAAAATGCATGATAGAGTGGAGAAAAAGGTCTCACTCTCTCCAGGATAAAAATTAAGAGGCCTAAAGTCCAGCAAAAAAGCTGGTGGTCTCTAAGGTAGAAGGGAATTAGCACATTTCTGAGAATTCTCCCCAACACACTGCCACTAGCCATTTAAAGTAGTGAGGGTAACATAAAAAATATGACATGATAGAGTAGGAGAAGGGCTAAGTAACCCTGCAGCACTCCACATAAAATGGTGAGTACTGGACCTACAAAGAGAAAAGGTAAGTAAAGAATAGGTATTTAAACCTTATGAGAAATATAAAGGATTTCTCTTTGACACTGCACTGAAGATGCTGTGTGTCACCATACAAAAAGTAGATGCCTATAGAGTTTGTCAGACTCCCAAAATAGTGGAAACATATAATCCAAATCAGTTCAAAGCACATGAGAGAGTGAGAATAAAGGTCTCACTCAATCCAGGGTTAAAATTAAAAAGTCCTAAAGTCCAGCAAAAGAGTTGGGAGGGGTCTCTAAAGTTGAAGGGAATTCGCACAGAATTGAGAATTCTCCCTAACACTGATGTGTAGGGATAAATAATCTACCAGTCCAGCAAATATGTTCTGGCATTGACACAGGTCAGGAAGATTTATCAGTGATTTGAAAATCTTACCCAACAATCAGTAATCCTACCTCCTCAGCTTGCACTCTTTATTCCCTTGCCCCACGCCACTTACTTTCTCATGTAACATATTTATGTTACCCTTTCTACAATTAATGGCTGGTGGCAGTGGTTTAGTACCCTTTGGTGCACTACAACAACCCTGACCTCCTGGCAATAGGGACCCAACCTTTGGTATAATTCTGAACTACACAGGTTGATAGTGTGGCTGAGCACACCAGGCTTGTCTCAAGGGGGGTCAATGTGAGCAGTAATGTTGTGACACAGAGTTTCACAGTAGCAATTATCCAAATAAACACCTATACTCAAGGTTTCCGGATAAAAAATTATTAATTTATTTCACAACAGTTGTAAATCCTACTTCAGAAAGGAGCAATATAGGTAACAATTCAAATATATTTCAAAACACAAGTTTTAGTTTAGTTTCTCTAAATTAGCCGATACCCATTGGGGATGATAGACATACACATTGTACACCCTCAGGTGACTTAAATAGCTAGAACACTGTGGAAAGGATAAAGTACAGAGTCAAAGGTAAAGAGGAGCCTCTCAGGGAGCCAAGACAGCCAATATTAATTGCACAATGTCAAGGGGAGTTGGAGATCTTCTTTGTAGGTAGGTAAACATTCTTGCACATTGTTTTTAGAAAGGTTTGTAGAAAATAGAACACTTGAAGGGCCACAAGCTGGGAGGCTTGTGAGGGGCAAAGTTTCACCAATTCTGCAAGGTAACCAAGACAGGTCTCAACTGAAACCAAGCAAGGCTACACAACAAGAGGTAAATTCTCTTAGACTTTACAGTCCCTCTGGTTAGAAGAAATGTTTCCAGCTGGCTTCTGTTCCTGAACAGCTCTGCAGATCCTGTAGTTCGTGAGCCTCAGTCATGGGGAACAAAAGGGCGGACGTTTGGGGACTCCTGCTCTGCAATGGGACGGTCAGCGGCAGCAATGTGCAAACTTCAATTCAGCGGTCCATCTGTGTTTCAGCTGCTCGCGTCTGACAGCAAATAGCAACACTGCGATTCTCAGATACCACTTCAGACTTTCCTTGCTTCTGGGGTCCAGCACTCTGTTGAGGTGGCTCAGGCTTGGTCAGTCCTGCCTCAGCGAAGTCCGGACGATCTTCCTAGCGCTCGGTCCAACTGAAAAGTAATGCACACAATCTGGTGTTCCTCTCCCTGGCACTTCGGTTCCAGCAGCAGCAGCAGCAGAAGTAGAAGTAGAAATAAAACCAGCTTTGAGAGGATATCCAGAATGGCTTACTTTGAAGTTGATTGGTCCCACCAACTCAAAGGGAGAAGTCGTCCTTGCTTCTGGGGCCCGCCTCTGGTTCCAGTGTGTCTAGAAAGGCAGGAGCTGAAGGAGGTTCCCGAAACGCCCCTTTCCATTGCTTCTAGGAATGCCTGAATGCAACTAGTCCTGACTGGCTGGCTGTCTGTCCTTTCAGGACAGTCACCCTGCTGTGTGATTGACAGTCTAGGCTGTGCATGAATGGGAGAAACCTGCTTAAGAGGCAAGGGATTTGGGACTTGAGGCAGAGTATGTAATAATGCAATAATAATGTACTCTGTTGTGCTCAAAAACACGTTTAAACAGTAGCAAATGACAAGGAAAAAATCTTCAGCAAGGACTCGCCAACCGAGTAGAATTCTTGGACCAGTCTGTGACTGTGGCTCAGAGCAGGTGGTTCCCCTGAACTCTCCCTCTCCCTCCATGGCAAAAACCCCAGACGGAGAGAAAGACCCCAGGGAAACCCTCGGGGGGAATAAAACCCTGCATTGTCTGTCAATTCGTCTGCTTCGGGTGTCTTTCTAAGCAGCTATTACTTCGAGGTTTGTTCAACCGTAAGGTCTAATATAAGAAATGAAAGAGACACAGTAAGTAACAATCTGTATAGATATAGATTGTATATTAGTGAAAGAATAAACAGGACGAGAACCACACCTTGTAGTTTACCGGGAATTATGATGCGTGGATCAGGGAGCTCAGACCTCGGGAAGACTCACTACCAAGAAATTACGTGTTAGAATGGGCTGAGAGAGGGAGAAAATGTATGTGTACCTATAACGGCATGAAATACCTGTAATGAGGAACGGAACTGCTTCCGAGCTGCGGTTCAGAAAAGTTGTCAGATATCTGTCGGGAGTTGTAGAAGCAAAAGGCTGACTGAAAATGAAGGGAGCAATGTTAGAGAAATTCCTATTGTGTGAGTGAATAAAGGAAGAACTATCCCTGCCTTCGTATCTCGGAGGTAACCGAGGGGTGATAATGTTTGAAGTGCGGGGGTAACCCGGAAGAATTCTCTGAATGCGTGGAAGTTCGTTCCGATCGTAATTGCACTGAGGTTTCAGGTCTACGGCTGGGAAGCAAGGTGTGCTGATATCGGGAAACGGAAGGTAGAAAGTAATCATAAACAGCAAACGTAATGAGGACAGATAGACAAAAGCTTAGGTCCGTACTTACGCAGCGTTGGCATGAAGGAGTAGCAACGCGTCCGCCCGTTGCGGGAAGAGACAGGTATGCTGTGCTCAGTCGAGGGGGCAGAGTCGAGCTGCCGTGTGGGAACTGAACAACTAGACTGCAGCAGGCAGATGGAACCACCATCTTGGATGTAAAAATGGGCGCTGCATACCTCCGAATCCAACAGTGCCAGAGGGACCAGCCCTTCCGAAGGGGCATGACAGTATGCCCACTCCAAAGGATCGAGGCACCAGGTTTACCGGGGTGACACCGACAAACGCCGAAGCAAATCTGGTGCATGCACAGCAGAAGCAGGTTCGCATGAACGATCTGCGGGAGAATACCACGCCAATCAACTAGGTACTGAAGACGACCCCGATAAAAACTGGAGTCACAAAGGCCAGCCACTTCATATTTGGGTCCCAAAGGTGTAGAGACAGGAGGGAGACGAGAACCCCGGTGTCTAGCAAAAGGATCTACCACATCCTTCTTAAGTTGGGAGACATGAAAAACAGGATGAATCCGGGACCATGAGGAAGGGAGCTGAAGACGCAAGGCAGCAGATCCAACATGTTGAAGAACAGGGAAGGGACCGAAGAACTTGGGAGATAATTTGTACGGCACCAAATAACGGGGCAAAAAGCGGGATGCCAACCATACGTGATCCCCTGGAGTAAACAGTGGAGCTGGGATGCGGCGCCTGTCGGCAAAACGCTTGGCACATTCCTGTGCGGTCGGAAGAGCGGCCAGAGTAGATAGCTGACACTCCCGGATGTTCAAGAGCAAACTATCCACATCTGGAATTTTAGATGGGGAAGATAAACCTACAGGAAAACGGGTAGGATGAAAGCCATAAGAACAATGGAATGGGCTCGAGTTCAGAGCAGAATGTCTCGAGTTATTGTAGGCAAATTCTGCCAAGGGCAACAATTCGCACAAATTGTCCTGGGAGGCCGAAATGTAACAACGTAAGTAACCTTCAAGTGTCTGATTGAGACGCTCAGTCTGGCCGTTGGTTTGCGGGTGGAATCCAGAGCTCAGGGCCCTGTTGATCTGTAGACATTTACAGATCTGGCGCCAGTACCGAGGGGTGTACTGCGGCCCTCGATCCGAGACAATGGTTTCCGGGAGCCCATGAAGCGAGAAGATCCGGGCAACAAATATTCTTGCCATCTGAGAGGCCATGGGAACCTGAGGAAGCGAAATGAAATGGGCCTTTTTTGTAAAGTAGTCCACGACCACCATTATCGTCGTGCATCCTTCGGAGACAGGTAAATCAATCACAAAATCGGTAGAAATTATTTGCCAGGGGCGGACTGGACAGGCATGGTAGAAAGAAGGCCCTGAGGAGCTGTACGTTTGGTCTTGGTTTGCAAACCAATCGAACAGGCCGAGACATAGTCCTGGATGTCTTGAACCCACTCTAGCCACCAAAAATGCCATTGAACCAGTTCCGTAGTGTTGGCAATTCCTCGGTGTCCTGCTATACGTGAATCATGGCATACCTGCAATACCGTCCTTCTGAGATCTTCAGAAGTTAAAAATAATCGCTTCTCATGGTAGGCACAACCCTGGGAAACACTAGTTTTAAGTCATTTAATAAAGTAGGATTAGTTCTCAGAAATAGTGTTGTAGCTTCAGAGACTGACTATAGAAATGTAGTCACTACCTGCAGAAATCGAGCACTGGGAAATAGGGGCTCTGATCGAAAAGGATTCGAAAAAGTGGAATCCTTCCTGGACAAAGCATTGACCTTGAGATTGACCCTGCCAGGAATAAACGTAAAATTATCTCATAAGGGGAGAAAAAATGTGCCCAGCGGGCTTGTCTACTATTTCGAGTCTGGGCATATTGTAGGGCACGAAGGTTACTGTGATCTGTTCGAACCTCGATTGCATGACGAGCTCCTAGCAACAGATGTCGCCATTCCTCGAAGGCACGTTTGACTGCAAGTAGTTCTTTCTCGAGGACAGTGTAATTCCTTTTGGAAGGCGAAAGTGTCTTAGACATGTATGCCACCGGACACTCTACAATAAACCTCTAAGTTTGGTCAGGGGTCATTAGGATCGGCCCTGAAACAAAGCGCATCTTAAGATTTTCAAAGGCCAACTGAGCTGCATCTGAACAAAGGAAATTCACTCCCTTCTTGAGAAGAGCGGTCATTGGCAAGATCTCCTCTGAGTAGTTAGGGATGAAACACTGATAAAAATTGGCGAACCCAAGGAATCTCTGAAGTTCTTTCACACAGCCAGGAGTAGCCCATTCGGTAATTGCAGAAACCTTTCGTGGATCCATAGATATTCCTTGAGCCGATAAAATGTATCCCAAATATGCCACCCTGTCCTTGTGAAACTCACACTTATCCAATTTACAGTAAAGATGATTATCGGACAATCTTTGGAGTACCTCCATGACATGTCGTATGTGTTGGGAAGGGGTTGAAGAGAAGACCAGAATATTGTCCAAATAAACGATCACCAAGTGGAGAAGAAGATCGGAGAAGATGTGATCCATGAAGCGCTGGAAGCCGGCAGGGGCATTTTAGAGGGCAAAGGGCTTAACTCGATATTCAAAATGCCCAAAAGGTGTTAGGAAGGCCATCTTCCATTCGTCGCCAGCCCGAATACAGATAAGGTGGTAAGCTCTGTGGAGATCCAATTTTGTAAAGATGGTAGCTCCTTGTACGGCTTTGAGGATGTGAGGAATCAACGACATTGGATATCCATCAGCGATCGTGATTTTATTCAATCCACGATAGTCTATGCATGGTCTGAGTTCTGTAGTATCTTTTTTAGGAACAAAAAATAACGAAGCTCCTGCTGGGTATGTAGACTCTGCAATAAGACCATGACGCAAGTTCTTGTGGAGATATTCCTTCAGAACTTCCTTTTCCTGCGATGATAAGACGTATATGCGCCCGAATGGAATAGGAGCATCCGGCATCAGTTCGATTGCGCAGTCATCTCTCCGGTGAGGTGGGAGTTCAGCATATTCAGTGTTTGTGAATACAGTATGAAAGGGCTGGTAGACGTCAGGAACGCCCTGTATATGATTAAGCATAGTGGAGTTTGGCCTACATTTTTGGAAGGAAGACCCCACGGCGGAGGTAACCAAGGGGTGATAATGTTTGAAGTGCGGGGGTAACCCGGAAGAATTCTCTGAATGCGTGTAAGTTTGTTCCGATCATAATTGCACTGAGGTTTCAGGTCTACAGCTGGTAAGCAAGGTGTGCTGATATCGGGAAACAGAAGGTAGAAAGTAATCACAAACAGTAAACGTAATGAGGACAGAGAGACAAAAGCCTAGGTCCGTACTTACGCAGCGTTGGCATGAATGAGTAGCAACGCGTCCGCCCTTTGAGGGAAGAGACAAGTATCCTTTGCTCAGTCGAGGGGCCGGAGTCGAGCTACCGTGTGGGAACTGAACAACTAGACTGCAGAAGGCAGATGGAACTGCCATCTTGGATGTAAAAATGGGCGCTGCATATCTCTGAATCTAACGGTGCCAGAGGGACCAGCGCTTCTGAAGGGGTGTGAGAGCCGACCACTGGGAGAAACACCCGACGAAGAAACCGCGACTGAAGCTTTCTGCATCCTCCTGGACCTTTGAATTGCCTGGAGAAGCCCTGCTGCTGTGCTGAAACTCCTTTTTCAATTCGACAGAGAAGCTCCAGAAGGGACGACTTCTTCCCTTGGGTTAGTGGGACCAACTAACCCCGAGACGAACTCCACGGGACCCTCTTCCCCGACTGGCTGTACTTCTTCGCTGCTGCAAGAACCGAGTGCCAGAGGGTCGAGAAATCCGTGGACTAATGCAATGTCTGAAATCCTGTTTTTTAGAGTTACAGTTGACTTTTTGTCTCCTGGGCGATTCCTTATATGGTTTGTATTGATTGTTTCCTCTGTGATCTGCACTTGTGGCTCCTTTATTGTGACTGTAACAATAAATGGACGTAATGTTTATGTTGGATTGGAACCTCTTGTGCGCTCACAGTTCTATTGTGCAGAACAAATCACTGATAGATTTAGTTGTTGAGTTCAAAGCAAATTTATATGTATTATTCTTCATACATCATTTCAACTTGCAAAAAAAAAAAACGTGATTTTGTGACCCGTGTTGATTATAAACATGTTACAATTTCATCCCTCGACACTTGTTTCCCCATAGGTCAGACTATGGGTCATCAGGAGAGAGAACTGTAAATGAAAGAAGTAATCACAAACATTTTTGGAAAAAAATAATTTGAAAGGTGGAAGAGGACAAAAAACCGCTAAGCATTGAAGAGTGAAGTGAAATGGTGTACAATACCTTATTGAAGGTGTAGGAGTGTTCACCCTCATCTGCAATTGCGCTTCTAGTTATGGAAAGGAAAATGTTTCTCATTGAGGTTGAGTTATGTTTATAGTCCTATATCCAGTTGTTTACCTGTGTGGGGAAGTATAGTTATTAGGTTCAAAATGGTGGCATTGAGTCTTAGCTCTTTGGTTTTGGTCACGATGAATCTCTAGATTGCCAATATTAAGGGTTCATATTAGTGAACTAGTATAGTGTTTAGGGATATAGTTTATAGGTATTATTGAGTTAGAGTATAAACCTGGTTTAACAAAGTTTTAAATTCTCTCTAGATAAAGTAACCAAGGGCTTACCTTTTTTGTCTCGTTTCTTTTTTTCTTATTCTTAGAATGTGGGAGAGAAGGTACGATGGCCATCTACACAGCGCCAGGATCAGCGTGTGCGTTTACGCTTAATTCTTTCTGGTTTTATAGCCGGAAATAATCACGTGATGTGCAATGACGTTCTTTGCGCCAGCGTGCGTGCAGCAGCCATTTTGGAAATTTGCTGCGAGTGCATTTGGATTCTCTTGATGTTTGTTTTGCTGGAAATGTTACTTTGTTTGGGGTGGGATCTTCGATTAGCTAAGGATTCTGGCCGCCATTATTAACTATTGCTTGTCTCCTAACGTGCATTTGGAAAGGTATTATTTGAGCCAAGGTCCCTAAATAGGACGCTTTTGTGATGGAACATGATATTATTTACAAGACATTCACCAATGCTGGATAAAGTAAGATAATTTGTGAAGATATATTTTGTTTAGTACAATCTTTTCTGGGGTCACGTTAGTTAGAGCCTCATACTTATTCCAAAGTGTAAGTCAAGGTTGAAAAAGAAAGATAGCTGGGTAAAATTGTATTTTGCTTGCAAACGATGTTTGCAGGTGATGTTTCAGTTTTGTATTGTGGTGAATGTCAAACAGTGTAAGGATACATGTATAGGTAGGTGTCCTTGATGGTACCTCAGTACATTCACTTATTTGGAAATATTATAACAAAATTATGCAAAATTAAATAGAAACATTACATTAGCTGAACAAATAACTTCACGTTGAAAAAAGGTTCTGATAGTTGTGTTGCCTCATGTTGGCTCCATGGAAGTACATTTGTTATCATAGCCAATGGATCATCTCATGTTCAGAGTTCAGTCCCGAAGTACATGTGTCCATAATACATATCCATTTTGCTTCATTTCTACGGAGAAGCAGTTCTTCATTTCCTCCTCGTTCCGGTGGTCGAAATTTTCCCCAGGCCTAAGAATTTAATGTCTTTAGTTGGTGATCTGTACAGAAATGTGTGGTAGAGGATATCTTTAATCACCATTTTTGATCGCTCTTAGATGCCTCATAAGTCTAATATTGAGAGCCCTGATGGTACTCCCTATGTACATTTTCCTGCACACACAGATGATGCCATAAATGACGAATTTGTTGTTGCAATTTATAAATTGATTGATGGTCCGCGTTTTTCTGTTGGGTAGAGTCTGTTCCTTCACTCCATTCATAATGTATGGACACAATTTGCAGTGTCCGCATTTATGGGTTCCCTTTGATGCCAGCACATTCATGAACATGCTTAGTTTATTAGTGATTCATTTTTAAGGTGACTTGAACTTACTCATTGTTTTAGAGTAGGTGCTTTCCGGAATATTATTGAGGGATTTGTCTCAATGTGTTTGTGTATTGTATCACCAGTTTTCAGAATATTCCAATGTTTCCTCAAGATTCGTTTAAGGATAAATGCATCACTGCTGTAGGTCGTGATGAAATTAGTCTTGGTCAATTTATCTTTGTCTTTCCGCTTATTGATGAGTATTGTGCTCCTAGGGATTTGTTCTGATCTTTGTATCACTTGATCCAAAACTAGCTGTTGGTATCCTCCTTGTCTAAATTTAACTACGTTCTTCAACATGCAATTCATATTTTTCCTCCGTGCTGCAATTCCATTTGATTCTGAATAGTTCCCTGAAGGGGATGTTCTTAATGATATGTTGAGCATGATTACTTTGTGCGTGTAGTACTCCGTTGACTGCCGTTGGTTTGTTGTACAGATCTGTTAACATCTTGTCCCCATCTGTGTCTCAATTCTAGAAATGCTATTTCTTCTGGACTGTGTTTTACCGTCAGTTTTATGTTATAGTCGTCGTTGTTCAGGTGCTGGATGTATTCCATTATGTCTGTTTCATCACCATTCCAGATCATGAGCACATCATCTATGTACCGCCCCCAATATATGATATTATTCTTGACATTGAATCCGTCATGTTGCCAGGCATGCTTAAGCTCGTAGTGACCCATAAACAAATTTGCATAGGTGGTTCAAATTTTGCATCCATCGCAGTGCCTTGTTGTTTCTATATGATTTTGTTGAACATGAAGATATTATTGCTGAGTACAAAATTCAACATTTCTAGAAGCATGCCGTTTTGATTTAGAAACAAAATTGATCTGGTTTTGAGAAAGAATTCTGTTGTTTCCAAACCTTTTATGTGTTGAATACCGGTGTACAAGGAGACCACGTCTAATGTAACAAATAGGTCATCTTTTTCCCAGGGTATTCGTTCCAGATGCTGGATGACATGTTTCGTGGCCCTCAAATAGGAGGCCCATCCTGTGGTGAGAGGTTGCAAGTAAAGATCTATAAATTGTGAGATCCTCACTGTAAGCGAGCCAATCCCATTGATAATGGGACGGCATGATGGAAATCTGTCATCATTTTTGTCAATTTTTGGTAAAAAGTACATTACAGACATTATAGGTTGTGTAATGTCCATATATGCGTATTCTTCATCTGTTAGTAGTACTATTTCATAACAGTTCTTGCTCATCTTGTGCCATTGGTTCTGTAATTCACCTAATGGGTTGTTCTGTGGGGTCTGGCAACAGATTACGTCATTTAGTTGTTTTTGTTCTTCTGTAATGTAGTCTGATCTTTTCATGAGAACTATATTTCCCCCTTTGTCTGCCATCTTTGTAACTATTTTTCTGATTGTCGGATAACTCTACAATGGCTCTTTTTTCTTGGAGGGAGAAATCAGGATGTATTTTGACTTTTTTATTTCTGAGGTAGTTTTGCATTAGATCCTTGCTGACAGCTTTTTTGAAAGATATCTATGACGTTATTCTCTGTTAACATTGGAGTAAATTTGGATTGTGGTTTAAGATTTGTTTCTTCAGTTTGAAATACGTTGATATTGTGTTCCTCCAGGAACTTTTCTGTTTTATAGATTACTCCTTCTTCTGATAAGTTAAGCAGATTGATGGTGCTCTCAACTAGTTGTACAGTATTTCTGTTGTGTTGATAACAATTGGTTTGGGGGAGGTTTCATCAAAGAATTTTCTCATTTTGAGTCTCCTGCAGTCTACTGGTGAATGGAAATAGTCAGCTTTGTTGGTCGGGCTAAATGTTAGACCATTGAGTGCTGTTATTAAGGTTTGGTCTATTGGTTGGCCTGTTCGGTTTAGAGCAAGATTTACTTGTTCACTTTCCGTTGGGACCGTGTCAGCATGCCTGTTTGGTTTCCGCCTTTGTTTTATTTGTGTATGTTGTAGAGGTATTTCTGCTTTGTGATGGTCTTGTACCGGTTTTGGTTTGGATTTGTTGTGAGGGGTTTAGACGTGCACTTTTATTGTGTCATCGGAATTCTTCTAAAAAAAGGGAAGTACTTTGTTCATCCATAGATTCTTTTTCCGGTTCACTATTAGTTTCTGTGTCGGATGGGTGTGTAGGGGTGCTCAAATTTATTGCTGTGGATAGCTTTGATTTGATTTTATAATTGCCTTTGATGTCATATTTTCTTTGGTATGTGTATATTCTTCCTATTTTGTAGTCCATTTTGTCTCTAATGTAGGTCTTTTGCTTTTTAGTTTTGATTTCCTCTATGAGGTTTGTCAAATATTCATCGAGGAGTTGATCGTTTTTTAAAGTTAACTCTGGGAGATTGAATTTTTCGATTTTAGCTTTCAATTCCTTAATTTCTTCCATTGTTTTCTCATGCACCAGAACCGGCTGGTTGATGATTCTAATCATCACTTCCTTGGATGTTTGCGTAAGTAACGCTTCCCATTCTTGCAGTGCTGCTGTGTCCTCTTCCTCAAATGATGGGAATATACAAATCTTAAGTCCACGAGGTATCCCTTCCTGCCACCATGTACAGTTTTAATGTCTTTATTTCCCACCATTTTGCTAGCTCCTTTTTGCAGGCTGCTTCCAGTTGTTTGAATAAATTCCTAAGTGAAGTAGATGTTTGAGGAGATGATGCATCCCCAATATTTTGTTGGTGTCTTAGAAACAGTTCTTCTCCTTCCCTTTTATCAAAAATGTCTGCCATTTCTTGTGCTACCATGGAGTCAATGTCTGAAATCCGCCTAGAAGCTCCAGGAGTCTGCTAAGGACCCTCCAGATGGAGGACAACCAGAGCTCAGGGCCAGTCACCAGAGTGCAGGACCCAAGGAGTGAAGGAAGCCCAACTGGTATCTGAGATCTGCGACAGTGCTGTTTGCTAAGCGCTGAAACCGTGAAGTGCTGTGAAACCGAAAAGAGCCCGTAGCTGCAAAACAGAGAAGAGCCCATAGGTGCAAACAACCTCCAAACTACCGCTGCAGGAGCCCTCCAGACGTCCTCGGTCTTGTCCCCACGACTGAGGCTCAGGAACTCATGGTCCGCATCGCTGCAACAGAACAGAATCCAGCTGGACCACTCTTCTTCAAACCAGAGGTAGTGTGTAGACTTGGGGTACTTACCTCAGTGTCTTGTAGCTGTGCTTTTCTCAGTTGATATTTGCAGTGGCTTACTTTTAGAATTGATTCCAACTCTGCTTTTCACAGGCTTAACAGCTTGTGATGCTACAAGTGATTTTCTGCAAACTCTCTAACTTTGTGTAAGACTTTGATTCTAAGAAGTGCCTCGACTCCATAGACGGTGCTCCAATTGACTTTGGCTGCCCTGGTTCCCTGCAGACTCTTCTAGCCCATTGACTTTGATATTATGTGTCCCTCATAGGTCGTAACTTGTATTAGACTTACTGCTGGGAAAGGCTTATCTAGATTTCATTGGAAGTTCCAAGTGTCCTCACATAGCCTGAAAACCTGTTTAACCTTTTTCCTTCCTTAAACCTTCCCTTTCTGCGACCTCAGAATCTGCAAAGTATAACTAGTGCGATACATAAATACGATTACTCACCTTGTGAACGAAGTCTCCCCAGGGTGTAGGAATTGTGTAAGAAGCATATCCAAAGATTATCCACTAACTTGAGCTGATCCTGAAAAGTGATTTTGACGTATATTTACATTGTTACACAAATTGCTTTTTTAAAGCATGCTTATTCAAAACTTTATGTAAAATAAATTATAAGTTACTCAGCGTAGTGACTGACGTATTCTTAGTCCATCGTCCCCTTCTCTCCATACTGTATGGGCGTCCCTTCCAAGGGACGGGAGACGGAACCTTTTTCATCAGAAAAACCTTATTCCTCTTTAAATTTAGAGGCGCGCAGGGGTGCAGCCCAGGGAGCATGTGCTGCCCTGACTCCGCCCTCCGGCGCCACACCTCAGTTCCTGTTGACGCGTCAACAATAGATTTAACATTGCCTAATGACACCAGTATTATTAGCGGGGAGGTTGGTGGGACGTATGGAAGGAAGGGGACTATGGACTAAGAGTACGTTAGTCACTACGGTGAGTAACTTATAATTACTCTTACGTCCCGTCCACTTTCCTCCATACTGTATGGGCGATTACAACTGATTGTAGCCCCAGGGTGGAGAGAGGACCCTCCTTAAGCAAATAGGTTCCTGAGAACCGCCTGTCCGAAAGCCGCTTCAGATCTAGAGCCGGCATCCAAACAGTAATGCTTGCAGAAAGCTGAGGGAGAGGCCTAAGTGGCCGCACTGCTTATGACTTGCCAAGGGACATGGCGCTGGAATGCGATGGCCGTTGCTTTGGCCCTGACTGCGTGGGCATGCATGTTGGCCGGAAGCGGCTTGTGCTGGCCCTCATATGCATCCTTGATGGCAGAGACCATCCAGCGGGATATGGAACCATTAGAGGCCCGATAGCCTGGTCTTGAGCCTCCGACAGTGACAAACATGGCGCCTGATTAGCGGAAGCCCTTGGTCCTGTCCAAGTAGAATTTCAGGGCACGCCTGACATCCAGGCAGTGGAGCACTCTCTGTGCTTCGTCCTTGGGATCGCGAAATAACGTAGGAAGTACTATTTCCTCGTTCAAGTGGAAAGCAGACAGGACCTTGGGCAGAAATGCTGGATGTGTCCGCAGGACTACTTTGTCCTTGTGAAAGGTAGTATATGGTTCCGAGGCGACCAGCGCCTGGATTTCGCTGACTCTGCGCACCGAGGTGAGGCCGACTAGTAAGGCCGTCTTGATGGTGACCAGCCTGATGTCCAGAAACGCCATAGGCTTGAACGGGTTCTGCGCCAGAGCGCCCAAGACTACGTTAAGGTCCCACACACGGTGCAGTCTCTTGACAGGCGGGTAGAGCCTTGCGAGTCCCGTCAGGAGTTTCTTGACGATAGGATTAGAGGAGGAGAAGATTCCTTCCTCCGAGTTCCTGTAAGCCCCAATGGCTGCGAGGTATGTGCGGCAGGTGTCCACCTGTACGCCTGAATGGGCAAGGTGTGCTGAGATGGAGAGCCCGCCGTCCAAGGTGCACGCCAGAGGGTCAATTCCCTTAGAGTCTGCCCAGTGACAGAATCTGGTCCATTTGCTTTTGTACTGGGCCCTGGTCGCTTTGCTCCTAGCACCCTGTATGATCTCCAGATTGGTCTGTGAGAGGCTGAGGTGCCACAGCGTTACCTGCCCAGGTACCACGCTGTGAGGGCTAGATTCCCTGGCACAGGGTGGATGACTCTACCCCCCTGCTGTGCCAAAAGATGTGCTGGGCCCGTTGGAAGGTGAATCGGGGGCACTTCCGAGAGACTGAGCAGCTCCGAAAACCATGGCCTAGCAGGCCACCATGGAGCTATTAGAATGATGAGGAGTTGGCGAGACTCCTTGATTTTGTAAATTACCCCTGTGAATCAGGGGCGTGGGCGGAAAGGCGTAGGCCCTCATGCCGCTCCACTGGAGGTGAAATGTGTCACCCAGAGAGCTGGGGCCCTGACCTTGCCAGGATGCGAACTGGGGACACTTCTTGTTCTGCCACGTGGCAAAGACATCCACCTGGGGGTGACCCAACCTGTTGAAGATCTCCTGAATAACGATGTCCTTCAGCTGCCACTCGTAATTGTCTGCTCCCAGCCTGCTGAACCTGTCTGCTTCCAGGTTGGATTCCCCTAGGAGGTGGACTGCTGTGATGTAAATGTTGTTTTCCAGGGCCCACTCCCGCATGTTGATCGCCAGTCTGCACAGAGGAAGGGATCTGGTGCCTCCCTGCTTTTTGACGTAGTACATTCTGGTCGAGTTGTCCGTCTGAATGAAGACAACCTTGCTCCTGAGAAGTGGTAGGAATGCCTTGAGCCTTGGTGTTCAGCTCTAGACAATTGATGTGGTATTCCTGCTAAATACGAGTCCAGGTGCCGTGGACAGAGGGATCGCCCAGGGTGGCTCCCCAGCCCTTGAGGGAGGAATCTGTGGTGTCGGTGGCCTGTGGAGTCGGCGTTCGAAAGGGCCTGCCCATCCGTAGGTGGCTGTCTCTGGACCACCAAGTTAGGTCCGGGTGGAGAGATGGAGGAACGTTGATCATCTCGGATTGACAGCCCGGCTCCTGGTTCCATGAGGCCGCGAAGTACAGATGAAACCTCCTCATCCTTAGTCTTGTGTGCGGAACGGCTAATAGGATCGCTGCCATTTAGACCCAGGAGATGTTGGTATCACCATGCCAAGGTCACCTCTCTGTTGAGGAAGTGGGAGGAAACCCTCTTGATAGACGAGATTTTGTCCTCCGAAGGAAATACCTTCTTGGAGCACGTGTCCGAGATGAGTCTGTGTGGGTTGCAGCTGCGACTTCTTGAGATTGAGTGAAAAGCGCAGATCGTTTACAATGTTCATAAGGGCATGGGAAGAGTGGTGAACCGCTTCCGGAGATGAAGCCTTGACAAGCCAGTCGTCCAGGAATGGGTAGATGTGGAGGCCCTGCACTCTGAAGACGACCGCCACCGCATTCATGAGCCTGGTGAAGACCCTGGGGGCCGAGTTTAGGCCAAACAGAAGGACCTTGTACTGAAAATGGTAGCCCACGATCCTGAACCGAATGAAAGAACGATGGGGCTGCCAAATCGGGACGTGTAGGTACGCATCCTTCAGGTCCAGAGAGCACATCCAGTCTCCCTTGTCCAAGGTCTCCACTATAAAAGCTGGCATAACCATATTGAATTTTTGCAGGGGTAAAGAGAGGTTGAGGGTGGAAAGGTCCAGCACAACTCTCAGGCCCGCCTGGTTCTTCTTCTGAATGGCGAAAATCCTGGAGTAAAAGCCAAAGCCTCGTTGGGAGGCTGGGACTTCCTCCACTGCCTGGCTCATTATGAGCGACCGGACCTCCGCCAAAAGAGTTGCTGTCCCAACCTGTGGGAGGGGAGCAGAGGGGAGGAGGGAGGAGAGGCTGGGATAGGGAGGCAGTACCCTGTGAATATTACGGAGAGGATCCAGGGGTCTGTGAAATTCTGGCGCCAAAAATGTGCATGGAGAGCAAGCCTGACCCCCACCAGAGACACGTGGACCCGAAGGAGGCTGTCGCGGAGGAGGGGGACTGGACAAAGCCCTTACCCCACCCCCTTTTTGTTGCTTGCGCCGGCTGAGATTGTGATCGGTCCGGCTGCCTGAATCTACGGAAGACTCGGAACACTCTGTACGTACGACCCCTATCGGAGCACTGCTGAGATTGGGTGTACGATTTGGGCGTGGTCTTTGTCAAGATGGATAAAGACTTGGCCGTTTGTGAGCAGTTTTGCTTTTTGTCCAGCTCTTCATCCGTGGAGGAGTGCAAAAGGTCGCCCCCGTTCGACCCGTAGATCTTATATGTGTTCCTGGACATCTGGGTTAAACTTTGTTGCCCAGAGGCAGGCTGTCCTTCTCATGTCTGTGGCGATACAGATGGAACGGCCAGAGGTGTCAATACTGGCCACGGTGGATTCAACGAGATCATGCGCCACAAGCTTGGCCTCAGCTAGCCCCGCCTTAAAGCGTGACTGGCTCTGGGTGGGGAGTTCCGGAAGGAAGTCCGCAATTTCCCGCCATAATCTTTGGTTGGCAGCAGCCAGCATGGTATCTGCGTTGGCCTGATGAAGATGTAAGGACGCGTTGGAACAGAGTTTCTTGCCGTACGCCTCCAAGATCTTTTCCTCCTTGCCTAGCAGCACTGCAGAGGAGGAGGCCGAGGACGACTGAGGATTGGAGTATAGTGATGCCCCAGCAATCACCGTGGAGTGTGGCTGAGGATGGCCAGAGAGCAAGAGTGTATCCCCCTCCATCTGCCTTTACTTGGCGTCTAGGCGTCGATTGACCGGCTGGGGTTTGAGCCAGCCTTTCTTGGCCGGGGAGACTACATCGGTCTGCAGAGGAATCCGAAATTTGGTAGAGGGGCGTTGTGTGAGGACTTCCATCAGAAACCCCTCTGCCGGCTGCTCAACCTCGGGTTAGGGTAGTTCCAGATACTCGGCCAGCCCACAAGACATTTGTGGAAGGCCCTGGCTGAGGATGGCGTGTCTGGATTCTCCTCCTCATCCGTATCCTGTGGATCTGGGGGATCCTGTGGAGGAGGAGTAGTTGGCACCGGAGGCTGGGGATACAGGGATCGCGGCCGAAGAGTGAGGAGGCGGCAGAGGCTGGTACAGAGCCGCCTGACGAGTCAGCTGGGGTGCCGGAGGAGGTGGCTGAGCCGGGGCCTGGGGCGCCGACAGAGGCATCTGTGGTGCCGCTAGATTTGCGGGAAGGACTTCCCTGATGGCGTCTTTGAGGATAGCCCCCATCCAAGGTGACTTCATGAGGCCGAGAAACCTTTTGAAGAAGACCTCTTCACTGGCCGAGGAAGTGCCAGGGGGTGCTGACAGGGTAGTGGGGAGCTGCCAGAGCCGCTGCGTACCCTGCCCATGTGAATGCAAAGGAAAGCTGCCCTATGCAAAGGAGGGATAGGCTGTAGGCCACATACCTGGTGGAGGCCAGTCCCACCTTGACTTTGTTCTTCGCAAAATTCCTGGAATGGCGTTGGACGGGTTCCTCAGTCTGGCGCGGCGGCCATTTTGTCGAGCTGCCTGCCACGTGTTTCTCAGCACACTGGACCTGGCCTTGTCCAAGACTCTTGCGTGTGGATCACAAGGCCTACCATGCTCCTCGGGCCCAGGCCCGGTAGGTGTGGCACACTCGACCCGGGGGCTAGGTAGAGCTGCATTTAGGCGCCCCTCGGATGTTTTGCCGTATTAGGGCGTAGCTGTAACGCTCACCTGGCTCCCACAGAGGCGTCGATCGGAACTGGACAACTGCGGTCTCCACCAATATGACGCGTAGGGTCGAGATGACGGACTGGACTGGCCCACCTAGCTTCGTTTGCTTGGCCGGTAGGAATATTCTTCTGATGGTTTGAAAAGATGAGCTCTCCATCCTGCATTGAGTGCAGGGGCGCGTTGATAACCAGTTGCTTCACTGGCTCGAAGGAATTGGTGAGTTCCAGAACAATATTGACTCCAAGATTCCCGGCAAGACGCCGTAAGTATAAAGTTCATAAGAGTTCAAATGCCTGACTTTCACTCTTGTCCGATTCCTTGCAGGTTGCAGCTTGACCCTAATAAAGAGTTCCTCGTGGCAACCGATAGTATTCTGGTAAGGATTTGTATTTTCCAACACAGTTCGATAAAATAATGTCAATATGTAACCTGTTGCTTTCTCCCTTATTCAGGCGCTGAGAGAAAGTATGAAGCCTTGGGGAATAATACCTCAGGCGGTAAAATCAGGTAAGTCTATTGTGGTGAGGAGGGTTCCCCTTGTTAGTCCCTTTGTTTCACCTTGCTGTCCTTTTGTTTCCCCTTAGGGGCCGGGGTTCGGCGAAGATGCAGTGGAAGCTGTGCCGACCCGTGAAGAGGAATAGTACCCCCGGTGGTAAAATCAGGAAAGTCTATGGGGGGTAACTAATATTCCTCTGTATATTCCCTTGGCTCACCTTGCTGTTCTCGTCTGCTCCTTAGGTGCCGGAGTGCGGCGGGAACATGCAGGAGGATACGGTGGAATGTGAAGATGCTGCGAAGGCCGGTGAGTTCAGCGCAGCGCTTCAGCAGGCGAGGCGACACGCATAAAATAACTTATTTCTTCCAGCTCGAAGGCGCGATGGATCGGGAATACAGGTAAGGATTAAAAGGTATTACTCTTGTTCTAACCTTTTCTCCTTCTTTCTCCCTTTTTCTAGGAGCTCCAAACTCGAGGCAGGCGTGGCAGAAGGCTGGATGCAGACTTGCAGGCACGGTGAGCGTTACGCTGCTGGATGCAGAATAACGCGAAGTGTGTGCTGCTCTTCGGGCGTGGTTTAAATAGCCTCCAAAGTAGTCCCAGGTAAGTATTCCTCCCCAGCCCCGCCCGAGTAAAAAATAGTCCCTAAGTAAAGTAGTCCCTTCCAAGCCTCTTTTGGCTTGGAGTTCTTGCAGCATGGTCTGCATCAGGTAAGTTTGCAGCATGGTCTGCATCAGGTAAGTTTTAATCTATGAGCCTGGCGCCTATGGCGCCAGGACTGACTCTCCATATGAGCCTTTTGCGCCATAGGCGCCAGGACTGGACCCAAATAGCCCCTAGCAGGGGTTGTTGGGCTTGCTTAGGATAACTTGATGCCTGCTTCCGGGGTTGCTGGACGTGGTCTGGGTCCCTGGGGGTAGGCATCATGACAGCAACCCCCCCCCCCACCAAGGCCCCTCCTAAAGTCGTGCTTCCCTGTAGTTTCGGTTTGTCTGGGAAATTTCAGTGGAATTTTTTCACCAATCGGGGTGCATGAACATGGTCACTAGGTTCCCATGACCTTTCCTGTGGTCCGTAACTTTTCCAGTCGATTAAATAAAAGAGTTTTGACTTTATCAGCTTGGAGTCCAGGATGTTCTTAACTTCAAATTCGGGTTCTCCGTCTACAAGGATAGGGTCTGGTGGTTTGGTTAGTCTTGTCCCTGGTTGCACTGGCTTCAAAAGTGACACATGAAAGACGGGGTGAATTTGCATATTAGCAGGTACGCCCAACTTGACAGCCACCGGGTTGATAATGGCCTCAATAGAGTAAGGTCCCAAATATTTGGGGTTAAAGGTCTGTGTTCCCTTTAGAGGTATACGTTTTGTGGCTAACCATACTTGGTCCCCTATTTGGTATTGTGGAATATCACTTCTATGCCGATCAGCATCTTTCTTGTATTTTTCTTTCGCCTGTTTTAAATGTGTAGTTGCTTCCTTAAAGGCTTGTGTAATCGTAGCGTGCAGATGGTCCACTGCGGGCATTTCTAAGTGTTGGGGTGAGTCAAGGTCTGAGGTTCGAGGATGGTGCCCATATAAGGTATAAAAGGGGCTTTGTCCAGTTCCAGAGTGTACTGAATCATTGTATGCATATTCGGCGATCCAAAGAATGTCTTTCCAATTACTCTCAGTCTGATGTAACATACAACGCAGGTATTGTTCGAGAGTCTGGTTGGTCCTCTCCGTTTGACCATCGGTCTGGGGGTGGTGACTGGTCGATAACCTCATATCGATTTGTGCCAATTGACAGCATTTTTTCCAAAAATGTGAAATGAATTGACTGCCCCGGTCAGAGACCAATATGGACGGAAATCCGTGTATGCGAACAATGTTTTCGAGGAACTCCTTGGCCAGGATTGAAGCTGAAGGTAATCCTTTTAAAGGAATAAAGTGGGCCAGCTTGCAAAAAAGATCCACAATAACTAGAATGTTGTTAAATCCATTGCATGGTGGTAGATCAGTAATAAAGTCTAACAATAAGGTGTGCCATGGTGTAGGCGGAATGTCTAAAGGTTGTAAGAGTCCAGCTGGTTTTTTCTTTTGACATTTGTTTTGGGCGCAAATGCCACAAGACATCACAAGTGATTTAATATCCTTTCGCCAGGTGGGCCACCAGAATTGTCTTTTAATTTTAGCTTCAGTTTTTGCAATACCTGGGTGTCCCTCCATTATGGTATCAAGATAACAGGAAATGACTATCTCTTGTAGTTCCTTGTGTGGCAGGAATAGCCGCCCTTGGTAATAAGGCAGATCATTGGTGACAGAGTAGTCCGGGCCTTTTTTTACCCAGTCCTGCAGGGCTGTAGGATCAAAGAGTTGCTGGATCTTTACCTGAATGTCCTCTAGTGTCTGTAGAGTAGTCATGCCAAGAATTCTTTGTTCGGAAATTATAGGTACTGGTTCTGGGTTCACTTCTGCCTCCCCCATCCCTATTCGGGATAAGGCGTCTGCTTTACCATTCTTACAACCTGGTCGATAGGTTATTACGAAATCAAACTCGGCAAAGAACAATGCCCATCGGAGTTGACGTGACGATTGGGCCTTGGCTGTCTTTAAATACTGTAAGTTCCGGTGATCACAGTAATGGTATGCCTGGCACCGAGAAGATAGTGCCGCCATGCCTTGAAGGCGGATTTAATGGCTAATAACTCCTTGTCGGTAACCGCATAGTTTAACTCGGTTGCCGAGAACTTTCTGGACCAAAATGCTATTGGAAGAAGCTGGCCAGTTTCAGGGTCCTTTTGAGACAGGACAGCTCCCATGGCTAGACTGGATGCATCGGTTTGCACTATGTATGGAAGTTCAGGGCGCGGGTGCTTTAATACAGGTGCAGACGTGAATTTCGCGTTCAGCTCTTGGAAGGCATTTTCAGCTTCTTCAGTCCACATAAAGCGTTTATTTTTTCGCAAGAGTGCTGTGATGGGATGTACAACATGTGAAAAATCTGGGATGAATCTGCGGTAGAAATTGGCAAAGCCGAGCATGCTTTCTACTCCTTTAAGTGAACTTGGTGATGGCCACTTAAGGATTGCGTCCACCTTTCGTGAGTCCATTCGGACTCCGTTTGGGGTCAGGATAAACCCAAGGAATTCAACTTCTTTGGCATGAAAAACGCATTTTTCCTGTTTTGCATATAGTTTGTGCTGGCGCAATTTCTCAAGGACTGCTCGGACGTGCTTCACATGGTCAGATTCTGAAGAGGAGTATACTAGAATATCATCGATATATACGACAACACAACCGTCAATGAGTTCACGAAGGACATCGTTCATGAAGTATTGGAAGGCTGCTGGTGCATTGCACAACCCGAAAGGCATCACCTGGTATTCGAATAACCCATACTTAGTGCGGAAAGCAGTCTTCCATTCATCGCCTTCTTTTACACGTACCAGATGGTATGCCCCCCGGAGATCTAATTTAGTGTATATTCAAGCGTCCTTCACTTGGTCTAGTAGTTCAGGGATCAGAGGCAATGGGTATCGGTTCTTAACAGTTATCTGGTTCAATGCGCGGTACTCTATGCACGTTCTGAGGTCACCTTCCTTTTTGGGCACGAAGAACAAAACTGAAGATGCAGGGGACTTGGATGGGCGAATAAACCCATTGGCAAGGTACTGGTCTAAGTATTGTCGTAGGTGAAGGTTCTCAGGTTCCGTAAGGGCATAGATACTGCTACAAGGGGGTTGTGCACCGGGTATGAGATCGATTTGACAATCGTACGATCTGTGAGGAGGTAAGCTGTTTGCCTGTTCTTTTTGGAAGACATCCTGGAATTCTTGGTATTCTGGAGGTAGTTGCATGACTGCTGTGGTTACTGTGGCCAGGCCTGCGTTCTGACTTTTCTTTGGGTAACAGGTTTGTGCACAATCCGGGAAGGTTATTCTCTTCGCTCGCCAATCAATACAAGGATTATGTGTTTCCAACCAAGGTATCCCCAGTATTATTTGGAACTGTGGGGCTTTGATTATATCAAACACAATAGTCTCTCGATGCCCATCCTGACCCAATAGTGTAATCTCTGTGGTGGAATGAGTTACAGGCCCAGAGGCAATTTCAGTTCCATCGACTGTGGTGATGACATCTGAGGTGGTTTTTCGGCAGAGAGGTAGATTCATCCTGGAAGCCAATTCATAGTCCACATAGTTTCCTATGGCCCAGCTATCAATGTATGCCCTTACTGCGTGCATACGCGATGGCTGCCCTGGATCTACGAGGACCATTGGTATGATGAAATGCAAGGTCTGAGTATCCTTCTTCAAGCTCGGCAAGCGGACCTCTACGCTTGTCGGGCGTGGTCGTTTCCCGAGTCTGACTCCAAATGGCTTTTATCAGCAGCTCCTACCACCTTCTTGGGTGGTTTTACAGGGCAATCCCGTAGAAAATGCCCAGAAGTTCCACAATATAGACACAATTGCATTTGCCGTCTCCTTTCTCTTTCCTTGGGTTAAGGATCCTTCAACCCCTCCGATGTGCATGGGTTCTGAAGCATCTGCTCCTTTGGGGTTAGCGTGGGTTTTGACCAACACCCGATTGTCAAACTTGGCTCGATCAGCCTTTCTGTTCTGAAGTCTGTGATCTAACTGGACCACTAAGTCTATATACTCAGCGCAGTCTTGAGGTCGGTTCACGACTTGAGCCAAGACATCCTTGAGTTCTCCTCGAAGCCCTTGATGAAATAACGTGATTCGTTTTACCTCAGGCCATCGAGTTTCCACTATCAACCTATTAAAGTTTGCGATGTAGGATAGAAGGTCCTGGTTACTCTGTCGTAGGGACAAAAGTTCGTTATCCAAGGCCTGTCCTTGGGAGTGCCGGGCAAATAGTCTTTCCATGCTCGTTTGAAAGCCCTGAAAATCCCAAAGAATTGGGTCATCCTGAGTAACTAGTGGAATTGACCAATCAGCTGCACTGCCGCTGAGATATGACAATACAAAGGCTATCTTGGCTTGATCGTTTGGGAAGGCTCCAGGTCTGCATAAAAAGTGCAAGTGACATGGGTTCATAAACACGGCGAACCTTTTGGGATCTCCGGCAAAGCGTTCGGGTGGAGCTAATGGAATATTTCCTGGTAGGTTTATTTGCACAGGGTTACTCGATAACACAGGAGCTGGATTTCCCACAGAACCAGGTCGGGGGATGCTTGTCCAGCCTGGCTTTGCAATAGTTGCCTAGCAAGGTCATCAGTTTGCTCCTTTGACAAAATCAGTTCTCTCCTAAGAGCATTGGTTTCTTGACGGGCGGAGTGCACTTCAGCCCCCAGTTCCCCTAGTAATTGGGCCAATTGGTCAGTCTCTGAGGTATCCATAATGCCCGGGTGAGAATTTGTGGGTAGTCTTTGCATTCCGTTACGCTCACCTGGCTCCCACAGAGGCGTCGATCGGAAGTGGACAACTGCGGTCTCCACCAATATGACGCGTAGGGTCGAGATGACGGACTGGACTGGCCCACCTAGCTTCGTTTGCTTGGCCGGTAGGAATATTCTTCTGATGGTTTGAAAAGATGAGCTCTCCATCCTGCATTGAGTGCAGGGGCGCGTTGATAACCAGTTGCTTCACTGGCTCGAAGGAATTGGTGAGTTCCAGAACAATATTGACTCCAAGATTCCCGGCAAGACGCCGTAAGTATAAAGTTCGTAAGAGTTCAAATGCCTGACTTTCACTCTTGTCCGATTCCTTGCAGGTTGCAGCTTGACCCTAATGAAGAGTTCCTCGTGGCAACCGATAGTATTCTGGTAAGGATTTGTATTTTCCAACACAGTTCGATAAAATAATGTCAATATGTAACCTGTTGCTTTCTCCCTTATTCAGGTGCTGAGAGAAAGTATGAAGTCTTGGGGAATAATACCTCTGGCGGTAAAATCAGGTAAGTCTATTGTGGTGAGGAGGGTCCCCCTTGTTAGTCCCTTTGTTTCACCTTGCTGTCCTTTTGTTTCCCCTTAGGGGCCGGGGTTCGGCGAAGATGCAGTGGAAGCTGCGCCGACCCGTGAAGAGGAATAGTACCCCCGGTCGTAAAATCAGGGAAGTGTATGGGGGGTAACTAATATTCCTCTGTATATTCCCTTGGCTCACCTTGCTGTTCTTGTCTTCTCCTTAGGTGCCGGAGTACGTCGGGAACATGCAGGAGGATGCAGTGGAATGTGAAGATTCAGCAAAGGCCGGTGAGTTCAGCGCGGCCCTGCAGCAGGCAAGGCGACGCGCATAAAATAACTTCTTTCTTCCAGCTCGAAGGCGCGATGGATTGGGAATTCAGGTAAGGATTAAAGGTATTGCTCTTGTTCTAACCTTTTCTCCTTCTTTCTCCCTTTTTCTAGGAGCTCCAAACTCGAGGCGGGCATGGCAGTAGGCTGGATGCAGACTTGCAGGCACAGTGAGCGTTACGCTGCTGGATGCAGAATAACGCGAAGTGTGTGCTGCTCTTCGGGCGTCGTTTAAATAGCCTCCAAAGTAGTCCCAGGTAAGTATTCCTCCCCTGCCTCGCCCGAGTAAAAAATAGTCCCTAAGTAAAGTAGTCCCTTCCAAGCCTCTTTTGGCTTGGAGCTCTTGCAGCATGGTCTGCATCAGGTAACTTTGCAGCATGGTCTGCATCAGTTAAGTTTTAATCTATGAGCCTGGCGCCTATGGCGCCAGGACTGACTCTCCATATGAGCCTTTTGCGCCATAGGTGCCAGGACTGGACCCAAATAGCCCCTAGCAGGAGTTGTTGGGCTTGCTTAGGATAACTTGATGCCTGCTTCCGGGGTTGCTGGACGTGGTCTGGGTCCCCGGGGGTAGGCATCATGAAAGTAGCCCCTCGGCCATGGTGCCGGTACAAGGGCAGAGCCCCTCGGGTGAAGACACAGTAAAAGAACCTTCCGGTCCCTCAACACTGTCACGGGGAGGATCCGGGGATCCCTTGGCCCGAGGCCGATAGCTGCAGCAGCCTCGGTGCACGTGCTGGTAGAAGGACCTGACTAGTGCCTCCCGCCCATCTGTCTCCTGTCATGCCCCCTGTCACGTCCCATCCAGGTAGTCGTCCTAATCCCATGCATACATCTTACACCGATCACAAGCACACTGGGCGGGATATACGTAGTATGCACCATTTACACCGTAAGACCTATGCAGTCCATTCTCACAGGCAAAACCCTTGGCAGCTCTGGCCACGCTAGCGGTTGCCATGGCGAGTCGAGAGTCACAAGGTACGGCTCCGCCCACGTGCATTTACTGTGCCGGCGCGATCCCGTGTGCGTGGCATGTCTCCATGACAACCATATAATTGAACGTCCTGCCAGGCGTTCGTTGCTTCTCAGTGGTGTTATTTACTGGCGAGTTGCGTTATCTGCTATTCCGCATCTCTTGGATTTTTGGAACTTTGTTTACGTTATCTGGATTGCTTTTGTCTCAACCCTTAGCTACAGCGCTCGGGAGATTGAAAACTTGGATCGTTCTGATCTCAGCCCCTTCGCAAAGACCGATTGTGTTTTTTCTCCTTTGGCTACCTGCTTACACGGAAGACACCGACCTCGGCATTCTTCACCGACTGATATTGCTCCTTCTCTCGGCTACGCCATACCCTGGATTTCCCGCATCATGGACAGTCTGTGAACCACACAGATTCCTGGAATCCTTGAACTTTGTTTGCATTTCGTTATTATCGGATATTTTCCGTTACCTCAGCCCACAGAACCAAGACCAAGAGAGGACACCCTGAGTGTGTTCTGGGGGCCTGCTACATCCAGCTCCTTCCACATCTGCACACGCACACAGGGGAAACAGGCCAGCACCACACAGAGGGAACAGTAATATCTACTCCCTCCGGTATACACGCTCCTAAAGACCCACGGGTAATTGCCATTTCCCCGTTCTGTATGACTGCATATTTCGTTAGATTCTGTTTACTGTCTAAACCACAGTGTATTGCCTGTTTCCTTTGCAGCCACGTGGAGTCCCGGTGTGTCCCTGATCCAGTCACCTGTGGCCCCAATAACTGGTCAGCAAGTTATTTACTACCTTTCTGACTGGTGCTTGGAGACGGAGGTATTCCTAGTCTGCGCAGATCTCGGGTCTTGACATCTCCCTTGCGGGGTGCGATGGAGAATATCGGCCCTACCTTGGGCTTGGTTCGATGTTTCACAAAGTTCTTGAGGTCCTCTGGAGTTGACTTCTGGAAGAGCTCCCTCCACCTGGCTAGTCTGTTCGTCAGCGCTTTCGAGGACAGCAAGACGGACGCTGAACAAGCTTGCCAACCGTGGTCTGGGCCAAGGCAACGTAGGCAGTGGGCATGGGGGCCTGAAGTTGGGAAGAGCCCATTGCAGGCTGGACACCTTTGAACGCTGTAGAAGTTGACTTGCGCCGGAGTGGAGCGTGACGCCCGAGGACCGAGTACCTGGATGACAAATAGACCAAAAAAGATGACAAAGAGAAGAAGTATCCGTGCTTGGAATTAAATGGCCGAAGACAAACCCAGGAGTGCTGGTGAATTCGGCCCATTCCCGTCGACATGGAAAAGGGGACTGCGGTGTGGCGCCAGAGGGTAGATTAAGGGCAGCACATGCTCTCTGGGTCGCAACCCTGCGTGTCTCCAAATTTAAAGGGGAAAAAGGGGTTTTCTGGTGAAAAAGGTTCTGTCTCCCCTCTCTTGGAAGGGACGCCCATAGGGTATGGAGGAAAGGGCATGGGACGCAAGAATAATAATGTATAACTGAAACCTTCAGTGTGTTACTTGGTTACTTGTATTTACGAATTTCATTGCTACAGCTCAACAGCTAACATTTACCCCTCTTGAGATAGGACTGGCTGCTCAGTCGCAATACCAACTTGTGTAGTACAGACCTACACCAAAAGGGGGGGGTCACTTAATACCAAGCAGATAAGTGTTGTGTAGTCTCACACTGTGTTACTACATCAATTCTTACTCAACACGTGTGGCAGGCGGTGGGATTGGTGCAGAGTGGTTACATTGACTATTTGTTGTACTTGTGCCCAACTAAACCAGCCACAAGTCTAAGCTCCACCAAAAAGTAAAGCAATTGTAACATGCCAAATATGGATAACTTTATCGAGTCAGCCCTGACTGTCCCGACAATAGAACAACTGAAAGTTATATGTAAAACCAGGGGACTGACTCTGAAAGGAAATACATGTGAATTGATTATAAAGTTGTTAAATCACCAACGCTTGGATAGTAGGCTTGTAACCCCTCCTCACCCACATAATGTGGAAGATAATGATTAGAATGCTAGTTTAGAGTCAAACTCCAATCTGCAAGAGGAGTCAGAGGAGGGGGAGGAGACTCCAGAAGGGAGCCATCCTCTTCCACAGACTGCCCCTGTACCTCAGTCACTTCCCATTGTGACCCAACAAGGTTCAAATCTAAAATAAGCTTATATTTCACTTGAGAGGCTAAGATTAGAGTTGTAGTTCAAGAAACTAGAAGTTCAAGCTGAAGAGAAATGCAGCATGAAACAGAAATGAAAAAGATGTCCCTTGATTCTGCTTCCCTTTCAGGGTCTTCTAGGTCTACTAGTCCCAAGAGGCCTCACCTGCCTGAAGAAGCAGTGAGTATGTATGAACCTAAACTTGATTTGTTGGATTGGCTGGGTACGTTTGAATACACCCATGGTCTTCAATGAATCAGTGGTAATGATTTGATTCCATGGCTCATGTCTAGGCTCCCCCTGAATGGCTGTGATGGAATGGAGTGCCAGTGATAGAAAGGAGTATGAGTCCGTTAAGCTGGCATTAATAGCCAGATTTGGGAAAACTCCTTCCCAGTACCTTAATAAGTTTAGGACCCTCAAAAAGACTGATGGTATGGTTAGTCAAGAATTGATGTAGTAACCCTGTGGGAGACTACACCAGCCTTGTCCTCTTGGTATTAGGTAACCCACCTATTGGTATAGGTCTGTACTACACAGGTTAGTAGTGTTTGAGCAGCCAGACTTATTTCAAGTGGGGTAGAACGCATGTAGCTGCCGCCGACCTCTGACTGCTGTGCAGGAGTCCTCCAGACATCCTCCCTCTTGTCCCCAACACCTGAGGCCCAGGAGCACAGGATCGGCAACACTGCAACCAAGACAGAAGTCAGCTGGATCCTCTTCTGTTCGGACTAAGGGGGACTTACCTCTTTGTCTGTAGCTTGCTTGTCTCAGTTGAGAATTGCAGTAGCTGCTTTCTAGAGTTGATTCTAGCTCTGACTTTTCACATGTGTAACAGCTTGTGGCCCAACAGTGATTTTCTACAACAAACTCTCTAGCTTTGTGTAAGAAGTGCCTCAGCTCCATAGACATTGTTCAAATTGACTTTGGCTGTCCTGGCTCCCTGCAGACTCTTCTAACCCATTGAATTTGATTCTAACTGTACCTCATAGGTGGTATATTGGTTTTGAACTAGTAATTCTGGGAAAGGTTTTATCTAGACTTCATTGAGGATTTTAAAAGTGCTCACATGCTCTGAGAACCTGTTAACCTTTTTCCTTCCATTGACCTTTCCTCAGTGATATATAAATGCCAATACTGTCCTAGTAATTGAAGTCACCTCCAGGTGTAGCAAGTGTGTATGAAGTATCTCAAAAGAGAACCTTCTTCCTTGTTTTGATTCTGAGTATTTTGAAGTGTATTTTTATTGTTCCACATTGACCTTTTCAAAGAATGCTTATTTAAAACTGACCGTTAAATGAAGAATCATTTTACTAGAACATCTTGAGCGTAAGTGTTACTTGGATGCTTGTAATTGTGGATTTCAATGCTACAGCTCTACAGCTGACATTTACCCCTCTTGCGATAAGTCTGGCTGCTCAGTTAGTCTACCAGCCTGTGTAGTACAGACCTATAGCAACAGGTGTGTTACCTAATACCAAGAGGACAAGACTGGTGTAGTCTCCCACAGGGTTACTGCATTAAATCTTGCCTAACAATAAGTGTTCCCAATTGGGTCTTGCTTCCCCGGACTTTCTGTTCGCCTGTCTAGAATAAGTCTGCCTTAGGTTATGCTGACCTTTAAGCTGCTGTTAGCCCTTTTAAAAAGTATATAGGTTTTGCTTACCTCGAGTTAGGTGTCCACCATCCTAAAACAAGTTAAACAGTTATTGCTTACCTCAATCTATGGTTCACTGATCCGAAAAGCAGCTGGAATAGTATATTACAACATTAGGTTTTACCTGCCTAGAATAGCAGTGTGCCATTCTTTAAAAGTTTTCTTTAGGTGTATCTGACTTTGGTTTGGCTGGTGCATCCGAAATTAGTGTTAAGACATCTTGCTTATCTTAGACTGTGTTCCACTGAGCTAAAAAGCAACTGTAATTGTCTATTACACCAAAAGGTCTTACTTACCTAGAATAACTGATATCCCCAAAGTCGTTATAGGTATATACTGTTCCTTGAATGAGTGTTCCACTGTTCAGAAAATGTGATTTTTTTGCAGAGGGTCTACTACCCTTGTTTTTCAGTAAGTAATCTAAAAGTAACTAATGGTTTTTACTCCATAAGAATAGGTGTGACCTACATTAGGTGTAGGATACGGTTGGATTTCCCTAGAATTACGGTTAGGGATTCTGAATATCATTTTATGCTTTGGTCTATGTACCTTCAAGCATAGTGGTGTGTTTTTATAAATATGTTTATAACTATGACCAGTACTTACCCCAAGACTTAACTTGGCCTACTTGTTTTTATAATAAACCTTTCTTTTTTATAATACTTCTGGTTGTAAGTGTTTCTATTGAATCCTTGGTGTCCTGCAGGTTCAGTTTACTTTCCTACAGCCCTCTCTCCCTCCTAAAATAAGCCTGGCTGCTCTCTCTGCGCTACCATATTATCAGATGGTACAACCTTATACTAAGAGTGGAGTCTCGTATTGTCTCAGTTCAATGGTTTTACTAAGCCCTTAGTTGGACTTCAGAAAAACTGTCCTAACACTGATCTGTTGTGAAGAGACATGGAGGAGAGAGTTTGAGATTGAGAGTGCTGTGAGATGCATTCAGCTAGTTAAGGGGTGAGGGCAAGATCACAGAAGGATGTATAGAGGAGCAGCAAGAGCAATTTTGCAAGAAGAGCCATCCAGCATGGAGACCGTGCGGTAGGGTGTTGTTCACAAATTTGGAAAGTTTGTTGAAGGGAATAAAAAAGTAGCATGACAGATTGTTATAATGTAAGCTGAGAGCTGAGGACTCCAAAGACAAGTGCAGCAGTGGGGAAAGTAGAAAACGTGCAGGTTTATTTTACACTGTTGTTTCAGGTTCGAGTTACATGATGGCAAGAGCCACCCCATTTTGGGCATCCTCAGGCATACCAGCCATTCAACATTCACTGTCCTGTGTGAGGGGGTAGGAGTAAGACTTGTACACAAGGACGGCATGTTGATTGGCAGAAAATTTTATTAAAAGCAAAAGGAGGCAGGGTGAAGTCCTAACTAGCCCTAACCCTCAGAGGGATTTCCCTGCCTCAACAAAAAACGAACTAATGAAACAGTCTGTGTCAGGGTTTCCAATTTAAAAGTTCACAGTCCTGTGTCCAAATCCTAATCTATTCCTCACAAGCTAAAATGAATAAAAGGGGAAACATGGTCTCTTCGTAACCAACCTACAGCCCAGCTTTGCATTTCAAAAGTAAAGTTCCAAAAGGTGTGAAAAGAAGCTCAGGGGTTTGGCTCCCTTCCCCTTGCGTCTTCTCACATTCATTCAAACTCTAGAGGGTCACAGACCCTTGTCAGCAAACCTGGCACACAGGTACTGCGACGAAGAACAGCCTGCATGCCTGAGGGTCCCAGACCGCATTTCCGATGCTTCCTTGGTTCACTGGTCTGCCCTGCCAAAGGGTGTGCTCAGTGTGTCTCAATCTTTGTTAAATGCATTCTCACTGACCCATAGCCTTGGTTTACTTTCCTGCCAAGGTCTGTGTGTTCCATTCAAAATTAGCAGTTTGTATTCTTGTTCCCCACTGTTCGGGATGCGTATTCCCCAATCAGGTCCCAGACACCCTTCACCTGGTTGCCTTTTCACAGTGAATGTTCCAAATATTCACAGTTTGTTCTCTTTCTGTTTCTGTGTGTCTCACTCATACATGCAAAGTTCAAACCCTTATTTGCTGTTTGGGATGTGCTTCCCCAATATGGGTCCCGGACCATTCTTAATATCAAAATCCTCGGCAGAGCCACTGTAGTACCTGCAGGGTCTTGGCTGTTGCTGTTGGTTTGTCAGCTTCCCAGTCTTCTCCGGTCTTCCGTGGGTCTCAACAGATGCTCGTCGTTAACCTGCACTCCAGCATTTCCGTCCTCCTGTGATAGTCTGCTTTCCCTTTCGAAATGTGTGTCCTGCTTTGTGTAGCTTCCGCAGGTACGTCTCTCTCCTGGATCAAAAGCACTAGAAATTTCTCAGGATTCATCACAGCGGTCATTCACTCACAGACACCAACATTCAATCATCATACAGGGCTGGCCAGCAGAACAACTGCACAGTTACTAATAAGTGTGAAAGGTATCCAAGGCTATGTAGCAGGAGTGCCCCTGCATTGTATTCTGGAAGCCAAAAATTCATGGTTGAACATCTGGGGTTTAGTGTATTGGGACATGTGGAAACCCTGTTAGAATGCTTACAGAAAAATGTGGTTAATAGCTGGTTAATCTACACCACCATTTACATGCTCAATGCACGATTTGTCTTCTATGTAGTTTATAGTATATTGTTTAGCAAATAAAAATGTATTGCATGTGAGCATAATGTATTTATTTATGCTTTAAACATTCAATATATATTTACTAAAATTTGGCTGACATGGAATGTTCTGGGATAGAAGCTTAGAGACCAGATTGACTAGTAGAAAATAGCAGTTGCAGTCACTAATTTAGGAAACAGATTGCAAGGGGCTGTGGGCCCTGGCATGAAGGCCCCAGTGTTGTACAGTTTTGATTTTAATTAAGCTGTTGCTGACAGCTTACACCCGACTCTCTCTGTGGCAGAGGTCGGCGAACAGGCCAGAAAGGGCCTGCAGAGGCTCTATGGGGTGCTATATGCATCATGCTTTTCCCTTCCATGAGCACAGACTAAAATAACTTAAGGGCTTCATCTGAGGCCAGCCAAGGGAAATTCACAACATCACTTAGAAACGACTCATTTGGGCCGCCTGCCTTGAATACCGACTCTGATCTGGTTTCATTTCAGTTCTCACCTCACCACATTACACAGGCTGATTGCATGCTTCTCCCTGGTGCCTTGAGCACCTGCCTGAAATTTTGCCAGAAATTCAAACATGGGTTGTTTCATCATCCAGTATGGAAAGCAACACTGATCTTTCTGCTTTCTATCCATGTAAGCCTGCAGACTATATTTATAGATGCACTCCTTGGTATTTCATGGCATGCAGCAGCTGTCCGGTCTAACACATAGAAGTACATTTTGCTTACTCCTACCAAAGGAAGAAGAGTTGTTTTAAACTACATCAATGACTTCCAGCAATTCAAGTTTGTCTTTGGGACAGTTCTCTCTTGTTCGATCCAGAGAGTGACTAACATTCAAAATGAGGGTCTCCTTTATATTTAGAGGACTCAGATTGATCATTTAGTTTTACAACCATCGTTCTCTCTGGCCAACTTCTGCCGCTATTTAAGAACTATGGGTAAAGCAAGGTTGTATCAATTTAAGTAACAGGTCTTGCAAGGAGCTAGATAGGTAACATGTTTTCCACCAATGGGGCACATAAGCTCTGGTTCTGCCCAGTGTCCCCTACACACTTAGCACCACCCTGTTAGGTAATAATTTGTAGAGTACAACTGCTGTGGGACGTTACAATCCATATCTCTTGGTATTAGGTAACCCACCTTTTAATGTAGGCCTGTACTACACAAGTTGATAGATTGACTAAGCAGTCAGACTTATCTTAAGAAGGGTAATGTGAGCTGTTCAATGAAAACAGTAAATACAGGTAGGTACGTGTGCACGCACGCACGCACGCACACACACACACACACACGGATTCAGTTCAACAAGAACAATAAAGTAGGTGAGTAAACTTTTATTATGCTAAACATATTCCAGCACAATGAGTGAGGTCAGTATTCACACTTATTTGTGATCACCATTACAGTATTGAGTTTCAAGCAGGGAAAAGTTAAAGTCAGACCAGAACATACTTGGTAAGTAATAAACCAGTCTTTTATCCCAGCAATAATAGTGTTCAACAATTAAAACCAGTAAGAGAACAAGCACTGCCAAAGCCAATAGGTTCAGAAGAGGAGCCTTTAGGGAGCCAGGACAGCCAAAGACAATGGGCCATTTAAAAGTTCTGATGAACTTGTTAGGAAAGATTTCTCTTTACTGCACCTTTCCTTCCATCGTTATGGAACCCCCAAACTTTTTGCTTTCCTTTTTTAATCTGACCTGTCGGACTATTACTAGCTGATCCCAATTCACATAAATACACTCTGAACGGAGCCCAAATGTCTTTCAGTTTACTTGTCTTCGGGAGTGACATTACATACTGTTCCTCACACTCACTGACATACGCCAGTACTGTGAGGAAGTGATTTATGCGTGGCGCGTGTGCACTCTTCCAGTTCTGTAGTATACATTTTTTGGCCACTACACACAATATGAAATAGTCTTCTAGTCACTTCAGATATCTTCCCTATGTCTCCGAACAGGTATTTTTGGGGTGTTAGGTCTGGTGAGACTTGTGTGATTTCTTCCAGAATGTGCGCCTCTCCTCCCCAGAACCCATATATAAGTGGGCAGCTCCAGTACATGTGAAATGAGTCTGCATGTGCGCTCCCGCATTTCTGGCAACTGTCGGGGCTGTTTTGTGTAAATTTAGCAATTTTCTCGGGTGTATAGTGCAACTTATTCAGTACCTTAAATTGGATCAGGCGGAGGCCTGCATTGATGGATACCCTCTTGGGTTAGTTCACAGTATCTCTCCCATGACTTATCGGTTATGATTGTCCCCAGGTCAGTTTCCCAGGAGGCTTTAATCATATTTACTGTCAGCATGTTTGCCTGTACTGTCGTGTAGAGCCCCGAAACACTGACTCTCAACCGGGTGGACAGGGCCACGAGGCATGGGTGCGGAGGGGGCTCGTATGGGAACAGTGGCCATCTAGCCTTAAAGGTCATTCACATCCTATGATCCTGTAGTATCTTCAACTGGTCCCTCCCCATCCCAACCTTGAATTCCTCCAGTGTTATAAATTTACCATTGGGGAAAATGTCTCTAATTTTGAATTCCCCATCTGGGTCCCATGTCTTCTGAACATCAGGATCATAAAATGGTGCGATGCTGGGAAAGTTCCAGAAGGGGGCTTCCGAGTAGTATGGAGTTTCCAGTTTGAGCCTACGATAGATCCTAGACCATGCATGTACTGTTGTACTGACTGGGTCGAATGGCCAGTCATCTTTATGTTTTACTTTAAAGATGATGGATCGTAAGTCAGTTGGAAGTGCTGCGTGTCTCTCTATGCAGATGTGTGGTGAGGTGTCCAGATCATCATAGTATCTGACAAACTGGGCCTGCGCTACCAGGTAATATATTTCGAAGTCCGGGGCTGCTATGCCCCCTATAGTACTCCACCATTTTTTCCCATTTCATTCTGGCTGCCCCCGCCCGCACCACACAAACTACAACCATGGATCAGAGGGCTTCGAAAAACTGTCTGCCAGGCCATATCGGGATATTAGTGAAAATATATAATAGCGTCGGTAGAATAACCATTTTTAGTATGGCCACCCGGCCAATAAGTGAAATAGGAAGTTTTGCCCATAAACGGAGTTTGGTGGAGATTGTGCTTAATAGGAGTTCATGATTGTCGGAGTATAGAGAGGTTTTATCCCCTGACACGATCATTCCCAGGTATCTTATTTTAGTGGGAGACCATTGCAGTCCTTGTGTGTTGTTCGGGCACCTAGTGGCAGGGGTTAGGGGAAAGATTTTTGATTTGGATCTGTTGGTTCTATAACCTGAGTATTCGGCAAACTCATGTATGGTTTCCATTGCTGGCCCCAGGTGTATATCAGGTTCTCGGACATAAAGCAATGTGTCATCCGCGTATAAGGATATTGACTGAGTTAGGCCGGACATCCTTATGCCCCTCTGCCCCTGATGTTCCCTAATGGATGCTGCGACTGGTTCCATTGTGAGGGCGAACAGTATGGGAGAGAATGGGCATCCCTGTCTCATGCCCCTGCCCAACCCAAACCAGTCAGAAAATGTACGGTTAGTTAGCACTCTAGCTCCGGGGCTAGAGTATAGTAGCCTGATGCATCTCAGAAAGTATGGGTCAATTCCGAATTTCTCAACTACTGTAAATAGATACGTCCATGACACTGAATCAAATCACCTTTTCAGCGTCGAGGGATACAGCTACCACCTGGGCTTCAGGTTTTATCTGAGCCATGATTCCAAACAGTCTCTGGAGATTCAGTGCCATTGACCTGGTGGGGAAAAAAGCCACACTGATCCGGGTGTACCAATGTGGGCATATTGGGTAGGAGTCTCGTGGCCAGGATTTTAGCAAATATTTTGGCATCGCAATTTATTAGAGACAGGGACCGGTAGGAGGACATCTCGCTGGGTGGTCGCCTAGTCTTCAAAAGCACTGTTATTATGGCCTCTCTCATAGATGTTGGCAGGGTTCCCAATTCTATGGCTTCCTCCCATACCGACAGTAGCACAGGGGCACAGGGGCCAGTTCCTCATTGAGTTCCTTACACAACTCAGCTTCCCAGTCCGTCTGAGCCTGGTGCTTTTCCATTGGCTAATTATTGTATTGCTTCTGTGATCTCATCAGTCGTTAGAGGTTGGTCGAGCGCAAGTTTATATTCCACGGGCAGTGTCGGGAGTGTAATATTATCTAGGTACTTATATCACTGGCTGATTTCAAATCATGATTAGTAGACAGTTCTGAATAAAAACGGGTGAACTCTCTGTTTATTCCCTCTTCACTGGTGGTCAATGTGCCGTCTCCTGCTAATATGCTGGAGATCGGTGTATAAAGTCTCTCGGCCTTCAACAGGTTTGCTAAGGTACGACCTGCTCTATTCCCTTCACCGTACCTGCGTGCTCTAAGCGGAGTTGCCATATATAGTAGTTCCCTAGTTGCTAGTTTATTGAACTCTTGCAGACTGCTGTTAATGTCCGAGAGGGTGTTATCTTCATGTGTGGCTGTATACCGTGCTTCTAGGTCTCCCAAACGTTTCTCTACCTCTGCCAGTTCTACCCTGACTGACTTCAACAGGCCCGTGGATTTAGAAATTAGGATCCCTCTCATCCATACCTTAAAGGTTTCCCAAAGGGTTGCGTTCCTGTCAACTGATCCCCTATTGGTTTCAAGGAAATGTACCACCTCTATGTGCAATGCGTCAGCTACTGCTGGGTCCTTAAGAATGACGGGTGGCATCCTCCATCTCCTAACCAGGGGTTTTACATTCTCCAGTGTCATGTCCACTATGATGGGGGAGTGGTCTGACAGGGTGCGGGGAACTATCTCACAGTTATTAATCTGTACATGAGGGATGTGGGTACCAGCCAATAATCTATCCTGGACTCAGTGTCATGCACCGAGGAGTAGAATGAGTATTGTCTCTTTTGTGGGTGCAGCGTTCTCCAGGCATCAACCATTGTCAATTGTAGTAGGATTCGTTGTAGCATTGCAGATGTTTCTGAGGGATTTCGGTGTTTGGTAGTGGAGCGGTCTAGCGTGATGTCAAAGATGGTATTGAAGTCCCCACCCCCCCACCCCACAGTATCTGCTCACTCCCAGTGTAGCCTATTTCACGTACCACATCTGTGTAAAAATTGGGGTCATCCACATTTGGTCCATAAGTATTTACGAACACATCTCTCCCCCCGCAATAATGCCCCATACTATGACATAGCGACCCGAGTGTCTATTTTGCTTTTACCAAATCGAAAGCCTGCTGAGGGGTGGATCAGGGTAAGGACATCTCTTGCCTGTGTGGAGTATTCAGTGTAATACATATGCTGCCCCCTGTTCCTCAAAAACTCTGTGTTTACCTTCCGGAGTGCATGTGTTTCTTGCAGCATAATCACCTGAGGGTGGTGTCTAGTGACATAGGCTCCCACCTTGCTTGACTTAGTGCGGTTGTTCAGTCCCCAAACATTCCAAGTAAGAAGTTTTAGCTTCAGCCCCTGAGCCATCGCCCTAGTGTGTGCAATGTCTGTATGCCTTTACTGTGTTCCTTATCTCAATATTTCTTAGTAGTGGGTCATGTGCAGCGGCGCGACCACAAATTTTAACTTGTAGGACCCCCTTCAACTGGGTCCCGGAACCTCGCCTACCCTACCAGATTCCCACATAGGTCAACATAACTAAGCCTCATATGGCATTTCGACCCCCCACCCGCATCATCTCCCCCAACTTGACGATGCTGCCCGATAACTCTTGAAACCTTCCCCTTGGGCATTCCCTTAAACTGGTGGAGCTTTCCTGAGGGTAGCCTGCTGCGGCCATCTGGCTGACCCTGTCAGGGGCTCACGGCTCGATTTACAATAAACCTGTGTCCAGGCCGTCCTTGTACGTGTTCCTTTATCCCTGTGACGACGGGTAGGCGGTTTGCCTCTGTCAGTCTGCTGAGTCTCGCCTCTCCTCTTCCGGCCGTGGTCTAGCGTTTTGGTCGATCGCCTGGTCCCTGGGAGGCAGCGGGATGGAGGCCTCCACATATGCCATGGCTTCTGTGGGATTTTCAAAGAAGTGGACTCTTTCACCATGTTGGATACATCTTCGCCGGGAAGATGAGGGCATATGGCACGTTGCGAATCCGCAGCTGTTTTTTCACCAATTCGTAGGACCGTCTCTGTGCTTGTATGCTAGCTGAGAAATCCTGGTATATGTGAATTCTGTTTTGCTCATAATGTAAAGTTCCTTTCTCTCTGTACAGTCAGAATATAGTATCTCTGTCCCTGTAGTTAAGGAGACATGCAATTAGGGTGCGTGATGGAGCCCCTGCTTTCGGAGGTGGTGCTAGAGTGCCGTGGGCCCTCTCAACGAGGAAGTGCTCCGAAAAGGATTCCGCTCCCAGGATATCTTTCAAAAGGTTTTCCACTTGTCGCTCCATGGCGCCCTTGCCAAAAGTTTCCACAACCCTGACAATCGGGATGTTATTCCTTTGTAATCTCGATTCTAAATCTTCGCACTTGCTTTAGGTTTTATGCAATTCTGTTTTGAGTTGGGCTATGTCGCGGCCATGTTGTGAAATTGTGTCTTTGTTCGTAATTATCCTACGCACCGCTTCCGTAATGCGCGTGCTCTCCTTCTCCACTCGAGCTTTCAGGGATCCAATTGTTGCTACTATGTCGTCCAGTTTGACATTGATCGCCATGAATCCGTTCTGTACCAGTGTTGCTAGGCGATCTAAAAGGAACTTCCTCCTGTCTGTCGGGTGCCTGCGGCACCCCCCTGGCCGCTCCATGTGGTTGGGAGCTGGCGAAGGAGTCCACTGGGCCGGTCTTTTTCCCTCTTGCGCCCTTCTTCTCAGTGTGGCCCATGTATTGTAGTTTATGGTTTAAGGGTGGACTGTGTTCTCCCATGTATCAAGGTAAACCGTGAAATTGTTTAGCCAGCAGAAAGAGTGGAAATTATGGAAGCGCTCCCTCTGTACCTTCTCCCCGCACAGGGTGTTTTTCCCGCTTACTTTGTTCCTTCTATGGGGCCTAAATCTCTACCAGGTGCACCCCCAAAGTCTGATCAGGATGTAGCCTTAAGTTTCCTAGTGGAGTGCACCTCTGCACGTTTCTGGAGTGGTTGGAGTATAGCCCGCTGTATTCAGGATATCCTGAGGTTACAGGCAGCTATCCCACACCTAGGGCTTTATATTAATCCAATTGTTGCTTTCACCTGAATGTGGGGGGTGCAGTCCCCTGTGCCTCCTCAAAAGTGCCAGTACTGGCTTATATTGTCCACTCAGGAGCTCCCCCAGTGACCCCCACCACGGTCCATGCGTTGGGTGTTGTTTCCACCCTGGCGTTCAAATGTTGGCAGGGGCTCCCGACCCACCTCAATCCACTTACTTGGTGTGAGGGAATGGAGTTCGCCCCCTTCGCGTGCCTCCGCTCCGGTCCGCGCTGCTCCAAGGCGCAGCAGGCAGTGTGTCTCTGTGTGGGGAAGTGGAGGCCAGGTCCCTGCGGCAGCCACGGCGCCACTCGTCGCGCGCCCAGTGGGAGCAGTGCACAGCCCCTCAGGCGTCACCACCGGCTCTCCGCTCCTCCCCTGTGGCTCCGGTCGTGTAAGGTGCCGGCCGGCAGTAGCACAACGCAGCAGGCTGGGGGCGACCGCACAGCATTCTTCTTCTCTGGCCCTATGTGCTGCAATCATGGCGGCGCCCCTCCCCCAGCGCGGCCCGCTCCTTTTGTCTGCGCCTCCGGCACACAGTCAATGTACCGTGGAGCCGCAGGGTGGCTATGCCAATGCTTCCTGGCTGCCGAAATCTTCAGGCAGGATATCATGGCACTCCCTCCACGTAGATGCACAATTTTTTCAGGGTCTGTCCAGGAGGCCCTCGGCCACAGGAATCTTCCTTTTTAAAGTGTCTGGAACGGTGTTGGGAGGATTAATTTAAGGTAGGATTTCGTTTGAGCCGGAGCTCACCTTTCAGGCAGCCATACTCGGATGTGCGCAACAGCGCCCCCATCTGACCTGTACTTTTACAGTGCAGTGAAGCCTTAAGCTTCACTGCACTGGCTTTTGCTCATATGTCATGGGGAAACTGACATGTCCTTCAGGCTGTCAGTACTGGGAGACCTTGTTTCCCTTAGTCGTGTTACTACTTTTGGTTACTTTGTATCACTTGTGGTAACTTTTAGCATTGTGCACAGCATTTTACACTGCAGTACAATGGGGTACACTTTTTGTTTTGCCCTAGACTAACTCTCAGAGCATTTTTGGTTACTCTAAGTGTGCTAAAATGATAAGCTGGTGGCAGCAGTGACTTTTTCCCACTTTTGGGGATTTTTCATGTTATCCTTACCACGTTTACTGTGTATGGCTATTAACTGTGGCTACTGGTCAAACATGGCCATTACATGAGATTTTTCACTTGTTCTTTTGCCATCTTGTTCTTTAGCCTTCTTCCTGGCCCGAGAGGCCAGGAAAATCCTTAAAAGGACTGCTAGTGCCTGGGAAAGCAGAAGCTTTTGGTGGGCTACTGGAGGGCTGTGTGTGTTTGCTGGCAGGATGTGGCCTGGGACTGTCTGGTCCCAGTCCACAAACTGGTTTTGGTGTGTGTGAGTTGTATGCATGAATGTTCCAGACCGTGGCCCTGACTGGTGTGTGTGTGTGTGTGTGTGTTGTATGCATGAATGTTCCAGACCGTGGCCCTGACTGGTGTGTGTGTGTGTGAGTTGTATGCATGAATGTTCCAGACCGTGGCCCTGACGCGTGTGTGTGTGTGAGTTGTATGCATGAATGTTCCAGACCGCGGCCCTGACGCGTGTGTGTGTGTGTGTGTGAGTTGTATGCATGAATGTTCCAGACCGTGGCCCTGACGCGTGTGTGTGTGAGTTGTATGCATGAATGTTCCAGACCGTGGCCCTGACGCGTGTGTGTGTGTGAGTTGTATGCATGAATGTTCCAGACCGTGGCCCTGACGTGTGTGCGTGTGCGTGCGTGTGTGCGTGTGTGTGTGAGAGAGAGAGATGCATGAATGTTCCAGACCGTGGCCCTGATTGGGGGGGGTGTGTGTGAGTTGTATGCATGAATGTTCCAGACCGTGGCCCTGATGTGTGAGTTGTATGCATGAATGTTCCAGACCGTGGCCCTAATTGGTGTGTGTGTGTGTGAGTTGTATGCATGAATGTTCCAGACCGTGGCCCTGATTGGTGTGTGTGTGTGTGTGAGTTGTATGCATGAATGTTCCAGACCGTGGCCCTGATTGGTGTGTGTGTGTGTGTGTGAGTTGTATGCATGAATGTTCCAGACCGTGGCCCTGATTGGTGTGTGTGTGTGTGAGTTGTATGCATGAATGTTCCAGACCGTGGCCCTGATTGGTGTGAGTGAGTGAGTGAGTGAGTGAGTGAGTGAGCGTGTGAGCGTGTGAGCGCGTGTGTGCGTCTGTGTCCTGCTTTTGGCTAGTGAGCGCAGAAGCTCTTACCTGGCTTTTAGGATAAGAATAGGAATCCTTCACCCATTCTCCAGAGATCATGGAGAAACCTGAAGGAGCCAAGAATCCTATCCAGCTGCGAGACCGGCGAAGAAACCAGAGACCTGACTGAAGAACGCCTGGCGACCACCTTCTGCTGGTGTCCTGGAGGAGCCCTGTCTTGCTTGTGATCTTTAGCAGTCCTGCGAAGCTGCGACCCTTGGAGTGGAGGGACCATCCACTCCTAACGCCTGCTCAGTGCCGTGCCAAAGAAAGCCTTCGGAAGTGCCCCAGAACCGTCCTGTGGCTGACCAGCTTCGATTTTGGGCTACGGTGCTACCGGCGTCACCGTTCAGGGTTTCGACCTTGAACTTGGGGGATCCTCAGCTGGCCGTACGAGACTAACCTCTACAAAATGTTGGCATCCTAGCATCGAGGGGACCCGAGATAGGAGGGAAAGTCTGAACGCGGATGCAGAGTCTGTGTCACCGTGCTGCGGTGACCACCATCCAAAATCGCTTACCTGACCGAGTCCAGTCCTGAGTGGGGCCCTGCATTGTGTTTTGCTGCAATCTTCCTTCGAGAGGCCTTGCAACAGTGAAAGATACCAACCGGAGATCAGCTAGAACCTGCAACCCCTGTGAATCGAGGACTGCGACCTTCAATGGGAAAAGCAACCTTGGACCCTCTTCCTTTCTCCTGCCAAGTCTGGGGAAGAATCATCAGAGTATGACGGGGTAAGTTAAAGAGCTTGCTACTTACCCCTATACTAACATTACAAGTCAATAGGCTTATAATAAATATTTATTTCTACAATTTTGTCTTTGCCATTGCTTGCTTGCCCAAGAACTCTGAAAGTTGGGGCTACTTGTCGCAGTTAGTTTAACTTGTACCTTAACCCGAAGAACCCTTCACTGGACCCCAGAAACCTCATCTGCATTTTTTCCTGGATCAAAGATTCTGTGAACGTTTACCTGACCTATAGGGCAAAAGGCCCCAGACAACTTAGGGCTGGACAATTTTAGTTCGGGATCATCCCTGCGGACCTTGAGTGCATAATACTAATCTAACCTTTCCTTTGCAGAAGTTCCTGATATGTATTGTGCCCCATAACAAGTGAATGTATATATATCTATCTATGTTTATTAGTCTTGTGTGATAACCCTACTTGCTAGTAGTAATTTTTCATAGTGTTTTTTGGCCAATAAAAAATAACTGTATTTTCATACATCCTGTCTAAGTGTAATTTGTGATTCCCATTGTGTGACCTCATTGGGGCCCTTTACAAGCTCCCCACTGCTGAAGATCTTAGCCTAGACCGCCTGTCACTGCAACCGGAACTGGTTTGGCTACAGCTCCCCAGAGTTGTCCCTGCCACACAATATAGGTTGGCCTTCTATACATCTGTCAACCAGGCCAGAATATAGAAAATAAGTACTAACAGCAATCTTCTTAGAACAATGTTTTAAAATAGTCAGTGGTTTAGTGGTAAATCACAGACGCTCAAGAGGAGCCACCTTAAAGAAGCACAAGCTGGGAGGCCAGTGCAGGCGAGTTGAATTAAAATCAAAAGGATTTAAAAATAGTACTCCCCAAGCTAGGGAGCACCACGAATGGCAAAGGTACCCCAAGCTCCACAGTACCTAAGAATTGAAGAATTGGTTCCAGCTAGATGCCTTCCTTTTGCAGTGTCGCAGACCCTTGCTCGTGGTCCTTGGTCGTGGTGATGAAAGGGAGGACATCTGGCGGGCTACTGTGGCAGCATTCGTGAGAGCTCTGCAGCACTGGATTCTCCTTTTCTCAGAGCCAAAGAAGAACAAATAGCTCTGCTTGGAAGTTACTTGATTCCCTCGGCCTGGACTCTGGGAAGGGGACACTGGATGAAGATTTCCTGCCTCTGTAGGGTCCTCTGGATGCCCATGTAGTTTTGGCTGGATTCACACTTCTGAAGACAATACACTCAATGATCGTCAAGAGTCCCAGGGCATTAGGATTCTGCAGCTTTGGAAAGTCACAGCAAGTCAGGGGCTGCGCCAAAATGAAGCTAGTCTCAAGGCCAGTTGGTCCCACCAGCCCAAGGGAGGAAGTCGTCCATTGTGGGTCTTCCCAGTCAAAACAAAAACGGGGTCAGCACAGCTGCAGGGCTTCACCAGGCACGCGGTCCAGGAGGGTGCTGCTAGCATCTCTTCACGTCGTCATCATCATCAGATGTTGTGCTCCAGTGGTCGACTGCCTCTAGTCACAAAAACCATGCCTTTTAAGCAAGTTCCCATTAAGCAAGTCCCAAGCAACAAGTTGGGGGTAGATCTCTCTCCGCAGCAGGGGCCTCCCTCTGGAACAGCCTTCCTGCCTCCCTGTAACTTGAGGAGAACCATCTCTGGTTCCGGAAGCACCACAAAACCTTCCTCTTTGCCTCCGCTTTCTCTCCCTCTCTCCCCTGCTAAAATCAGCAAACCTGCACTGAATCTGCAACTGGGCCACTCACCGATCTCGGTCCTTGGCCCAGCCACTCTTCCCTGCACTGCCTACCTGCACTACGGGACTGTCTCTGTATCCTACAGCCCCTCCTCCCGGCACTTACCTTGCCACTTGCCACCAGCTGGCCCTATTATTTATCTTGTATTCTACTAACCATGTACTGCACTTTCCCCTCTCCCCTTGCACTTTTCCCTTTCCCCTCTACCCTTGCACTTGCGTGATCTGAATGACACCTGGCCTAGTAGGATCGTTGTCTGTCTCCCCCTTCTCCCCCTGCTCCCCCCCCCCTGCCTCATCGCGCCTTGAAACACTTGTGTATAGGCGCGTTACAAATGCCATATCATTAATTCACAGCCCTAGGGCTGTCAATCACTAAGCAGTGTGGCTGTCCTCCCGGACAGCCAGCTGGCCAATCAGAACGGGTGGCACTCAGGCACACAGAAACAAAGGACGGGGAAGTTTCGGGACTCTCCCTGACTTCCTGCCTTTCCAGACACACTGGAGTCTAGGCGGGCTTCAGGGCTGAAGCCGGCCAAAGGCAAAATGCACAAAGGACTCAAACCTGATTTAAACAACACAGTAAAAGCCCAGAAATAAATAAGAGACAGGAAATCGTGGAAAACGAAGACCGGCGCCATTGTGGGAAAATGGTCACGCTTGGGTGCTGTACTGCAGCTGAGAAATCAGCCTGCAGATACATGGCACAAAGGTAGTAAAAAAGAAACCATTGCCACAAGCCATTCAAGTTAGTGTAACAAAGAGTTACTATGTAACCCTGCAGCACTCCACATAGGGTGGTGTGTGCTGGACCCACTAAGTAAGACCAAAGTCATCTTACTATTCTTGGGAATAGTAGTTCACCCAAGAAAATGGATTTAAACTTTAAGAGAAGTCCAAGACACTTCTCGGTGGCACTGCACAAAAGGTGCTGTGTGTCACCATGCAAAAATCAAATGTCTATGGCGTTTACCAGACTCCATTAAACAGTAAGAAACCAAAAATCCTAGTCAGAAAAACACATTGAGTGAGGAAAAAGTCCCACTCACTCAGGAGTAAAAATGAAAAAGCCCCAAGTATACCAAAAAAGCTGGGTTCTCTAAGGTTAAAGGTAATTGTCATAGAAATGAAAATTCACCCCAACACACCCGCTACACTTAACTGTATTCAAAGGGCTCACCTTAGCACTATCAATGCGAAGAGGAGAGTTAATTTCATTGCTCATGGTGCAATCCATGCTTCCAGAGCGATCTACAACAAATATGAATTCACCACAGCTAGACTGTTCAGCACTCTCTGGAAAGTTTGGGTAAAAATCCAACATCACAGTCACTTCTGCCATCAGTGAACCTTTTGAAACGAAAAGAGACAATGTGATTAGAGACACAGAAGTACAAAATAGGAGACAATAGCAACAGAAATTAATTTGCAACCCACATCTGCCAGTTGGGGGAACCCAGCGAAGAGGGAGAAAGTGAAATAAGAGGCAACTGGAAGAATCGAGAGAGATATAACAGTGAAGAAACAAACATCACGTCTGACACTAAGATACCAGCAAAGAGTACGCATACGAGACCAAGCGAGTGCACAACCAAGCGAGGGTGGGCCCAAGTGCGCAAACGCAGGAGGGCGCACAAGCGGGAGGGCGCATAAGCGAACGAAAGCGGAACAGCGCGCATGCGAGACAGCGGAAGAGCGCACATGTGAGCGACAGCGGGAGGGCGTGCAAGCAAGCGAAAGGGTGCACAAAACGAGCGAGAGCGGCTTGGTGCGCAAAACGAGCGAGAGCAAACTGAGTGAGCGTGGGTAGGGTGAATGAGAGAGATGTGGGAGAGCAAGCAAGAGAGGGGGTGGGCACGCGAGCGAGAGCAGGTGTGAGGCATGGGAGCGGGAGAGGATGCGGGAGAGGGTGCGCGAGCGGGTGTGGGCGTGCAAAAGAGCAAGAGAGGGCATGCTGTTCGAACTTCCAGGCAGATTGAGCAACCTGCTAGGAGTTCACAGAGAACAAACTCATGGAAGGCCTAATTCCTTCCCATCCTAAATGAATGCAAGGTCGAGACAAGTAGCAAGTTCAACTGGGGTTTATTACAGTCAACAAACCGCAGGGGTCCAGTGCACGGAGGCGAGTCCAAGCCCATCACAATGAAATTCTGGCTTGCAGACCAGTTTTAGTGATGAATTGCGTCACAACTTCGTCACACTCTGGGCCCTTCTCCAGAAAACCTAACTCCACTCTGGATTTGATATTGAGTGGTAGTTCCCCTATAGGAGCCCATATAGAGGTTAGTTCATTGGACAAGGAGTTGTCAGGTGTCAGGCCCAGACTATCCCCAAAAATTGCTACTAATTGTTACAGTGTACGGACCCAGTGATTGGTCAATGAACCCAGCTACCCCCCCTAGGGTCATGATTTGTGATTGGCTGACCTGAGAGCCCCCAGGCCTTGGATAATATCAATTCCCAGCTAGGGATGCACCTGTTCACGGTGCTATGTGCAACTATGTATCTGTGATGTGCAACTATGTCTGCAGAATAACCGTGTGTGTACCATCATTGTCATGAGAGTGCTCCCTTTCCCATCGCATGGCTGTAGCTTAGATGTAACAATTTTGTTGCGACCATTGTCTGGTCCATGAGACGGTTGCTCTTCCCAGCCACCAAGTCTTGGCTCCTCATAAGCTTGGCCGGGTCATGTGTTTGGGGACCGCTTTTGTGAGCTCTGCAGCTCTGAATTACTCTGTATCTACAATGCGACCTGGTCAGCGGCTTCGCTTCAGACGCGGTAGTTGGGCTGGCATAGCACTCTGCGTGGTTTCCAGATTTATAAGACGGTGACGGCCTACTATGAGTTCCTAAACCATGGTCTGGCCTCTACTGTAGGTGCCTTCCATAGTGTCCATAGGTTAGTGCGTTATGGTCCTGTCCCTTGAGTGCTCCTGCTATTCCATGGGGATATTTGCATGTAAGCATCTGCAAGCATTCATACGTGGCCTTCTTGTGTTTCTGTGCTGCTGCAGCAAGCTACTGGACAAATAATAAACGTGCAGACAGTATGTATATGTCACTGTCCTCTAGCTCATAGCACTGTACGCATGTGTTCTTCCTGTAGTTGGGTGTGTGAGTGTCCCGAATGTGCAGATGTCATGTGTGCTTCATGTCTGACGCTGCTATGTCATCATGGTGTCTCTAACGACCTTAGGCATGGCTTCTCCATGCTTTAGTGGATTCCGTCTATGTAGCTGTCTCCGGTTCCCTCTTGGGCGTCTTCATTCACTTTGGGTAGAGTCTGCATTGCTCCTGGGTGGTAGGGTCGGCTAAGAGGGTATTTCTCGAGGTATTACAAAGGTAGCGGGCGCCCCTCTCTCGCTAGAACAGACATGATAACCTGTTCAGTGGTTATTAACCACTTGAGAGTTCGCAGCCACTGCTTTTACTCACTGTGCCTTTCACAGATGGGTAATATCCATTTGCATATCAGTCTTTGTCCTGCCCAGGGGCAGTCCAGCACCGAAATACAATGGCAATTCCAATCTGAACGAGAGTACCACCAGCAACCCCATACACGTGTTTCACCCTTGTTGGGGGATCATCAGTGAGGTGAAGCTGATGCCTCTCTAAGCACAGTGAGAGGGAGACCACGTCTGGTTGCCCCCAGGAGACCTAGGGTTACCAATCCCAGGTTCCTTAAAAAACAGTTTTACAAAGGTAGCGGGCGCCCCTCTCTCGCTAGAACAGACATGATAACCTGTTCAGTGGTTATTAACCACTTGAGAGTTCGCAGCCACTGCTTTTACTCACTGTGCCTTTCACAGATGGGTAATATCCATTTGCATATCAGTCTTTGTCCTGCCCAGGGGCAGTCCAGCACCGAAATACAATGGCAATTCCAATCTGAACGAGAGTACCACCAGCAACCCCATACACGTGTTTCACCCTTGTTGGGGATCATCAGTGAGGTGAATCTGATGCCTCTCTAAGCACAGTGAGAGGGAGACCACGTCTGGTTGCCCCCAGGAGACCTAGGGTTACCAATCCCAGGTTCCTTAAAAAACAGTTTTACAAAGGTAGCGGGCGCCCCTCTCTCGCTAGAACAGACATGATAACCTGTTCAGTGGTTATTAACCACTTGAGAGTTCGCAGCCACTGCTTTTACTCACTGTGCCTTTCACAGATGGGTAATATCCATTTGCATATCAGTCTTTGTCCTGCCCAGGGGCAGTCCAGCACCGAAATACAATGGCAATTCCAATCTGAACGAGAGTACCACCAGCAACCCCATACACGTGTTTCACCCTTGTTGGGGATCATCAGTGAGGTGAAGCTGATGCCTCTCTAAGCACAGTGAGAGGGAGACCACGTCTGGTTGCCCCCAGGAGACCTAGGGTTACCAATCCCAGGTTCCTTAAAAAACAGTTTTACAAAGGTAGCGGGCGCCCCTCTCTCGCTAGAACAGACATGATAACCTGTTCAGTGGTTATTAACCACTTGAGAGTTCGCAGCCACTGCTTTTACTCACTGTGCCTTTCACAGATGGGTAATATCCATTTGCATATCAGTCTTTGTCCTGCCCAGGGGCAGTCCAGCACCGAAATACAATGGCAATTCCAATCTGAACGAGAGTACCACCAGCAACCCCATACACGTGTTTCACCCTTGTTGGGGATCATCAGTGAGGTGAAGCTGATGCCTCTCTAAGCACAGTGAGAGGGAGACCACGTCTGGTTGCCCCCAGGAGACCTAGGGTTACCAATCCCAGGTTCCTTAAAAAACAGTTTTACAAAGGTAGCGGGCGCCCCTCTCTCGCTAGAACAGACATGATAACCTGTTCAGTGGTTATTAACCACTTGAGAGTTCGCAGCCACTGCTTTTACTCACTGTGCCTTTCACAGATGGGTAATATCCATTTGCATATCAGTCTTTGTCCTGCCCAGGGGCAGTCCAGCACCGAAATACAATGGCAATTCCAATCTGAACGAGAGTACCACCAGCAACCCCATACACGTGTTTCACCCTTGTTGGGGATCATCAGTGAGGTGAAGCTGATGCCTCTCTAAGCACAGTGAGAGGGAGACCACGTCTGGTTGCCCCCAGGAGACCTAGGGTTACCAATCCCAGGTTCCTTAAAAAACAGTTTTACAAAGGTAGCGGGCGCCCCTCTCTCGCTAGAACAGACATGATAACCTGTTCAGTGGTTATTAACCACTTGAGAGTTCGCAGCCACTGCTTTTACTCACTGTGCCTTTCACAGATGGGTAATATCCATTTGCATATCAGTCTTTGTCCTGCCCAGGGGCAGTCCAGCACCGAAATACAATGGCAATTCCAATCTGAACGAGAGTACCACCAGCAACCCCATACACGTGTTTCACCCTTGTTGGGGATCATCAGTGAGGTGAAGCTGATGCCTCTCTAAGCACAGATTGGAATTGCCATTGTATTTCGGTGCTGGACTGCCCCTGGGCAGGACAATGACTGATATGCAAATGGATATTACCCATCTGTGAAAGGCACAGTGAGTAAAAGCAGTGGCTGCGAACTCTCAAGTGGTTAATAACCACTGAACAGGTTATCATGTCTGTTCTTGCGAGAGAGGGGCGCCCGCTTCCTTTGTAAAACTATTTTATAAGGAACCTGGGATTGGTAACCCTAGGTCTCCTGGGGGCAACCAGACGTGGTCTCCCTCTCACTGTGCTTAGAGAGGCATCAGCTTCACCTCACTGATGATCCCCAACAAGGGTGAAACACGTGTATGGGGTTGCTGGTGGTACTCTCGTTCAGATTGGAATTGCCATTGTATTTCGGTGCTGGACTGCCCCTGGGCAGGACAAAGACTGATATGCAAATGGATATTACCCATCTGTGAAAGGCACAGTGAGTAAAAGCAGTGGCTGCGAACTCTCAAGTGGTTAATAACCACTGAACAGGTTATCATGTCTGTTCTTGCGAGAGAGGGGCGCCCGCTTCCTTTGTAAAACTATTTTATAAGGAACCTGGGATTGGTAACCCTAGGTCTCCTGGGGGCAACCAGACGTGGTCTCCCTCTCACTGTGCTTAGAGAGGCATCAGCTTCACCTCACTGATGATCCCCAACAAGGGTGAAACACGTGTATGGGGTTGCTGGTGGTACTCTCGTTCAGATTGGAATTGCCATTGTATTTCGGTGCTGGACTGCCCCTGGGCAGGACAAAGACTGATATGCAAATGGATATTACCCATCTGTGAAAGGCACAGTGAGTAAAAGCAGTGGCTGCGAACTCTCAAGTGGTTAATAACCACTGAACAGGTTATCATGTCTGTTCTTGCGAGAGAGGGGCGCCCGCTACCTTTGTAAAACTATTTTATAAGGAACATGGGATTGGTAACTCTAGGTCTCCTGGGGGCAACCAGACGTGGTCTCCCTCTCACTGTGCTTAGAGAGGCATCAGCTTCACCTCACTGATGATCCCCAACAAGGGTGAAACACGTGTATGGGGTTGCTGGTGGTACTCTCGTTCAGATTGGAATTGCCATTGTATTTCGGTGCTGGACTGCCCCTGGGCAGGACAAAGACTGATATGCAAATGGATATTACCCATCTGTGAAAGGCACAGTGAGTAAAAGCAGTGGCTGCGAACTCTCAAGTGGTTAATAACCACTGAACAGGTTATCATGTCTTTTCTTGCGAGAGAGGGGCGCCCGCTACCTTTGTAAAACTATTTCTCGAGGTAGTTGTCCATCGTGGGATCGGTGTGAGTTCGTACAATCGGCAGTCATATTGTCTTTGGTGCTTCTTCTGATTGGAGGGTTTTCCGGGATGGGGGGCATATTCATACCTTCCCTCTTCAGCGCAAACAAGCGAGAGAGCCGGAGAGGGCACGCAAACAAGCGAGAGAGCGGAAAAGTGTGCACAATGAGAGGGCATGCAAACAAGAGAGGAGGAGGGCGCACAAACGAGATGAGCGAAAGGGCGCACAAACTGAATGGAGCGGGAGGGCGCACAAACGAGATGGAGCGGGAGGGCTCGCAAACGAGAGAGTGGAAGGGCACGCAAACGAGAGAGAGTGGGCAGGCTTGCAAATGAGAGAGAGCAGGAGGGCGCACAAATGAGACAGCGGGAGAGCGCACAAATGAGATACTGTGAAAAGACACGCAAATCAGAGACAGCAGAAGGGTGGGCAAACGGGAGAGAGTGGGTGGGTGCACAAACAAGAGAGCACAGGAGGGTGCTGTGAGGGCATTTTGGAGTAAGACACACACATCGGATTCAAGGTTTAAAACAAACACTTTTATTAACTTAAATGTCAGGATGGAAAAACACCTATCTGGCCCTATGCTATGGTGGGATTTCCCTAACAAACCAAAACTAAGGACTACAAATCCATGGGGAATAGGGTACGGTGTCCATTCATAGCCGTTTTTGTTTTTCCCAGCATTTTTTGCAGCAGATTTTTTACCGTAATAACCCATCAAAACATTTGGGGGGGTAGTGGGATATAAGGTTATGGAGTATTTCGTGACTAGATTCTAAATAGGTGTGAAGGGAGGTTTTGGGGGGTAACCCCTTCAACAAAAAAAAGAAACGGGCGATGGAATGACATGGAACCGGGGAATAGGAGTGAGAACACCCTCATGTTTCTCACAGAGCGCAAACAAGAGTGAACAAACGAGAGAGAGCGGGAGAGCGTGCATACGAGAGAGAGCGGGAGAGTGTGCAAAAGAGAGAGAGTGGGAGGGCGCGCTAACGAGAGAGCATGCTTATGAGAGAGCAGGAAGGCGTGCCAACAAGAGGGGAAGGGTGTGCAAGAGAGAGAATTTAGGAGAGATGTTTTAGAATACCCCAGAAAAATGGGAGATGGTTTGACTTGGCCATTATTAGCAAAAGGGGATACCATGTCTCTCCCAATGGCATCCAACTCCCAGTCCCCACAGACGCTCCAACCAGGTGATCCTCCCTTGCCAGTCTACCCCTAGCATCGGGATCCAAGAGCAATGGCTTTTCCATGGCCACCTGCGCAGAGGATCCATGGGGAATAGGAGTGAGAACACCCTCATGTTTCACACAGAGCGCAAACGAGAGAGAGCAGGAGGGTGTGCATACGAGAGAGCATGCTTACGAGAGAGCAGGAAGGCGTACAAACAAGGGGGGAGAGAGAGATAGAGATAGACATGGGGGCTTTCCAATGAGAGTGTGCGGGAAGGCGTGCAAACGAGAGGGCAAGGCTGTGCAAACAAGAGAGAGTGGGAGGGTGCACGAGTGTTAGGAATGTTTTTCTGAGGTCCAACTAAGGGCTTAGTAAAACCAGTCAACTGAGGCAGTACTAGACTCCACGCTTAGTATGAGGCTGTACCACCAGAGTTCAGGGTAGAGTAGACAGAGCCGCCAGGCTCATTTTAGGAGGGAGAGAGGGCTGTAGAATGAGTACAAATGAAATTGTAATACAAATGGTCCAAAGAAACACTGAAACATGATGTATTGTAAAAAATAAATTGTTTATTGAAATACAAGTAGGCACAGATAAATCTAGGGGTAATTAAGTACTATCACACATTATATGTAATCACAACTATAAAAACACAACACTATGCTTGAAGGTACACAGAACAAAGCATAAACCTTATTTGGAACACCCAACAATAGTTCTAGGGAAGTCAAACCATTTCATAGATATTCAGCATAGGTCACACCTATTCTTGGGGGCTAAAAACCAATGGTTACTTTCAGATCCCCTTCAGTAATTCAAGGGCAGTAGACCCTACCATTTGTACCATGACGCTCAACAACAAATCACCAGTCAACTGGACAGTATATGTTTTGTGAATAGTGGAACACTTATTATAGGTACAGTAAAAACCTATAACTACTTTTGGGGTAACACAGCTAACTCAAGGTTAGTAAAACCCATATACTTTTTCAAGGAGCTAGCAGCAATTTAGGGCAGGTATCAACCTAAGACTCTTTGTACCTGTCTAAAACAGCACAGGGAAAGCAAACCCCAATGTTACACTTTACTGAATGACTCAGTTATTCTAGGTAGTAAGACCTAATACAGACTTATTCTGGACAGGCTAACAGCAAGTCAGGGAAAGCAAGACCCATTTGGGGGACACTCATACAATTATCCTAACAGGAAGAATCTGGTGAAACCAACATTACTTTTGGGAAGAGGCACAATCAAATCACAAGCGAGTAATATACCCTCACATCTACTTTGTTAGAATGGCAAAATGGTTTCTAAGGAAAAAAAGATGTTAAACATACTTTTGAAAATAGTGCATCACACATCCTAAGTAAGAACTTTTTGAAACTGTTCACTCAAAGTTACAGTTACCAACTAACTCTTTTACAAGTAAGTAACTTTTAAACATGTTTTCTCTTTTCAAGGCAAAAGGCTCAATCCTTAGAAGTATTTCCCTTATTCTTGGAGCAGGAGTGTTCTCAGTGGCAGAAGGGGTTCACTAGAGTCTAGTGTCCCACAGACAGTGTCAGAATAGGTTCTGAAGTAGCAAATGTCAGAGTTCCTCAGGAAGACTGGGCAAACAGGTGAGTACTTTACTTCTAGACACCCTAGCAGGATTCTAGCAGTGGGACTGGGTGCACTGGACGATAGGCCTTCCCATCACAGAAAACACCCCACAGCTACACAGAAATCCCAAGAGACTTAAGGTAAGGTAAGGTAAGTACATACCCAAGTCAACACAGTACCTCAGCCTTGAAGATTTTACAGCAGGAGGACATCAGGATCTGCAGCCAAATACCCGGTCAGTGGATTCCTTGTCATGTTGACTGAAAACAGGACCTCAGAAGGAACTCTGCAGCAGGGATCAATGATGAAGGCTCTAGGCAACATTTTCCACGTGGCTGGATGCAGCTCTGTGGATTTGGCACCTTTGACAGGAGTACAGAAGAAGACAGAATATCGTGGTTAGATTCTCGTTGTTACAAACGTCCAGCACTCTGGGGAGGGGACGTTTAGGACTTGATTCGTGTCTCTGGAGATACACCAGGATGCCCATAAAGTTTCAGCGAGAATTGGAATTCGCAAGACCGTGCACCGCACAATGGCTTGAGGTCCCAGGGTATTGGGATATTGCAGCCTAACAAGGTTGCAGCAACGTGTGTGATGGCTCAAAATGCATGTCTTCTAGAGTCTAGAGGGTCTCACTAAGCTCTGGTTAAGGATCATCGTTTTTTGGAGTCTGCAGGTTGTTTGGAAGGAAGGGCTACAGCAGGCTCCAGTTACACACCAGGCTCTCTGGTCGCTGGAAATCATCTCAGCTGCTTTTCCTTCATCATACTCTTCGGTTTCGGTTCCAGTGGTCAACTTGTCTTCAGCTTCCAGGTTCAGCTTATTTAACAGGAACTACAGCACAACCTCTGCATTCTCTCCCTGCATTTTACAACAAGGGGGGGGGTCTGGTTGTCCAATCAGGAAAGCCAGTCCCCCCCACACCCTCACTGGGATTTGTCTCTATTCAGGCAAGGAGGAAAACAAAGGGCTCTGGAGTTTTGGACTCCTCCCTCGCTTCCTGTCTTCAGACAGACTGGAGCCTGGACGGGGAGTCCAGGGGACTCCCGCCGAAGATAAAAATCACACAAAGGAATTTCCCACCCTGGATGTTAGGGGAAGGAACAAGAAAGGAAAGAAACACTAAAAGGGCAAACAAAAGAAGACAGGGGCCTTTTTGGTAAAATGAGCACCCTTAGGTGCCTTTACTGCAGCTGTGAACGCAGCCCGCGGTAAAGGTGTACCAAATTAATAAAAGGTATCACTGCGACCAGCCACTTAAGGTAAGCTTGTCCCTGTAACATAAATGTTACAGTTTTAGTGTGAAAGGGGATACATTGCATCTCCCCAGCACTCCACATAAGGTGGTGTGTGCTGATTTCACCAAACAAAATGTAAAAGGGATCCAAAGATCCTTTCTACCCTTGGGAACTGTAGTTCTCTTCAAGGTCAGCCGGAGAAAGTTAAAAGGGGAGCCCCTTGGGCAACCCAGCAACAAAAGGCAATTATTGCCAAAAAGTTGTTAAAGAGGAGAACTTTAAAAAAAAACACTATGGAGCGTCTATAAAATGACACTGATAAAAAGATTAAAGGATTCTGCGAGTGTGGAAAAAGGTTCCCACTCACTAAAGTATAAGGAAAAATAATCCACCAGTAAAGCAAAAAAAGTTCTGCGGTTGACACAGGTCAGGAAGATTTACCATTTCTATGAAAATCTTACCTAACAACGAGAGAGAGCTTGAGAGCACGCAAGGGCGAGAGAGGGAGGGCACGCAAATGATAGCTGGAGGGTAAACAAACAAGATAGACTGGGGGAAGGCAAACAGGCAAATGAGAGCAAGAGAGTTGACGCACAAACCAAGAGAGAGAGCGGACCCAACCACACAAACGAGAGACAGAGAGCATGCACAAATACTCAAATGAGAGCTAGAAAGAATGCAGGCCCAAGCACACAAAAAAGAGAGAAAACTGGCCCAAGAGCAGGAGCAAAACAGCACAAGCCAACATACGTTTGATGAATTGCAAAGAAGGAAATACAGTTAAGAGGAAGAAAAGTGAGTGCTAGGCAAGATTGTATGCAGTACCCTTTGGGTGCACTACAACAACCCTGACCTCCTGGCAAGAGAAACCCAGCGTTTGGTAGAAGTCTGTACTACACAGGTTGGCAGCCTGATTGAGCAGCCACGCTTATCTCAAGAGGGGTCAATGTGAGCTGTAAAGGAGTTACAGAGATTCACAGTGACAAGTATTCAAATAAACTCTTACACACAAGGTTTCTTAATTAAACAATTATTAATTTATTTAACAGTCAGTTTGAGTAAGCCTTCTTCAGAAGGGGCAATATAATAGTAACACACAAATACACTCCAAAATACAACCTTTTAATATTTCTAAATCAGTAAGTACCCTTTTGGGATGGCACACAGACACTTCCTACACCCTCAGGCGACTTTAGTAACTAGGACACTGTAGACATTAATATACCATTGTTTGCATTTAGAATCAAACTTAGGAGTATGTCAGAGGAAAAGGTTATTAGGACTAAACAAGAGATCTCACAAATATTCTGAAAGCAAGCAAGTACTTTAGTACACCCCCAGTGCAAAGTTAGTTAAGCCCTTCCTAGTAGGACGACCAAACACAATGGCAGAGGGTAGAAGAGTCATTCAGGGTGCCAGGCTAGGGCAAGGTCAATTGGGCAAAAGTATAGGTGAGCTGAAGCGGTAGGTAAAGGTCTTGCACAATGTTTTAGAAGTCTTTGTAGAAAATAAGAAATTAAAGTAGGGCCACAAGCTGTTTAGGCTTGTGAAGTAAAGAAGCTGTTAGCAACTCTACAGAGCAACCAAGACCGGTCTCAGGGAACAAGAGAGGTTACAAGAGATAAGTTCTCTTAGACTGTACAGCACCTTTGGTTAGACAAAAAAGGCTTTGGCTGGCTTCTGTTCCTGTGCAGCTCTGCAGATCCCGTGTTCCTGGGCTTCAATCGTGGGGACAAGAGGGAGGATGTCTGGAGGACTCCTGCACTGCAACGGGACGATCAGCGACAAAAAAGGACCAACTTCTATTCAGTGGCACTTCGCGGTTTCAGCTCCTCGCGTCTCAGCAAATAGCACCACCATGGACTCTTGGCTGTTGAGATGGGCTTTCCTGGCAATCTGGGGTCCAGCACTCTGTTGAAGTGGGTTAGGCTCGGTCAGTCCTGATTCCTGGGAGTACGGAGGATCTTCCTGGAGCTCTTGGCCAACTTAAAAGCAACGCACACAATCTGGTGTTCCTCTCCCTGGCTATTCGGTTCCAGCAGCAACTGCAGTGGAATTTCAACCAGCTCCGAGAGGATGTCCAGCTGGCTTACTTTGGAGTTGATTGGTCCCACCAACTCAAGAGGAGAAGTCGTCCTTACAGGGGTTCTCTACTCAAAACGAATTTGGAGTTTCAGCACAGCAGCAGGGCTTCACCGGGCAAACCAACAGTACAGGAGTTGCAGCAGACGTCCTGTTCAAGTTCTTTGGTTCCTTCGTCCAGTGGTCAATTCTGCCTTCCAAGCCAAAAGCCTCGCCTTTTATTCAGTTCTCTCCCATTCATTCCAGCCTAGCTGTCAGTCACCCAGCAGGGTGGCTGTCCTTGCCGGACAGTCAGCCGGCCAATCACTACAGAGAGCATTTGGGTCTCCTAGGAGACAACGCACAGTGTGTTTCGGGCACCTCCCTCACTTCCTGCCCACCCCAGACACCCTGGAGCCAGAGGCGGGCTTCACCCATGAATCCCACCAAAGGCAAAGCGAACAATGGGACCAAACCTGGTTTGGCGGGCAGAGTAAATCTCAAGAAGGACCTTTCCACGAATAAATGGCGAACAAAGAGGACCGGGCCATTTTGACAAAAATGGCACCCTTGGGTGCTTCACTGCAGCTGCGAACGCAGCCCGCGGTAAATGCACACCACGGTAGATAAATGTAAACCACTGCTACCAGCCATTCATTGAGGAAAGGGCAACATAACATTGTTACATGAGAAGCTAGAAAAGGGGGATACTAAGTAACCCCTCCAGCACCTTATTGTAAGAGTGTGTGTGCTGGGTCTAGAAAGTTAAAATGTCAGTAAAGACAATTTCATTTCACTGCTCTTGGAAACAGTAGTCTATCCAAGAGAAGGTATTTAAACCTTGGGGAAATCTGAAAGACCTCCCTGTGCCACTGCACTGAAGGTGCTGTGTGACACAATGTAAAAGATGATGCCTATGGAGTTTGTCAGACTCCACAAGCAAAAGAAACACTGAGTTCAAATCACATTAAAAATACATGAGAGAGTGGGAAAAAGGGTCTCACTCTGCAGGTTAAAAATGCAAGTCCTCAAAATACAGCAAAGTTGCTCAGGTTCTCTAAGGTAGAGAGGAATTACCACATTTCTGAGAATTCTCCCTAACAGTGAGAATTTAGCCTCAAAGTAAATTCCACACATCTGCTGTAAATTTATACAGAAAAACTGGCATGTATACCATACAACTGGCAAAGAAAATGTCTATGAATGAGATTTATAGGAGTGAAAAAGGTAAAAAGATCAATTCGAAGTCTCTTCTTTTAACCTTCCAAAAACAGATAATGTATCCTAGACAGTGATTTGTTGAGATGCACTATTAATGATTCAAAGAATTTAAAAACATGCAATGCCTAAAACTTAGGTGCATTGTAAAGCTTTTCCCTGTCCAAAATGCTTTGTGCACATCACATATCAAATGAGGGTTCTAACATTTCTTGACAGCTTTGCACATTGGTTAAAAATGGGATTTATAAAGCAGAAATGTTGCTGGCAAGCAACGGAGCGCAGAAGCCTAATGTGTTACAGATGGGGTGTGGGATAGCAAAAGGCTGATGGGATGTGTAGGGTGCGCAATGGAGGGGAGGAGCTCCAGAGAGGGAGTAGTAGAGTTTGGTGGAGTGCTCAGCTAATGCGGAAATATTCTTTCAAGGCTAGTGTCTGAAGTGTAGGATGGTGGGGCAAGTATAATCTGCGTTGGCAACTTGTTCCTGAGACATTGCATAACAGAAAAGGGTCATCTTATTAGGCTTTCCTCCTCTCACAGAAATTATAGTAAAAAGAAAATAACGGAAGCAATGAGGGAGTAGGATTTGATGTTGTAGCGCTAGTAGTTATGTGAAAGGCCACAAGTGTTCCAATGAGCTAACCTGTTGGGGCAGTTGGCAGACCCGCCTCCACAGTGATACTGGGTTTGTTGACTTCATTGTAATAAATCAGGAGCTCCACGTCTCGATCAAACATGTGTCCTTCGGCTAGAGACACCTGCAGAGGGTAAAAACAAAAGAACATGAAGTAAAGAGCAGCATGTGAATACTGAAAGGGGGAGTCAGAGTTAAGCAATGAGAGGGGAAAAAGAAGAGCGAGAAGAATGGGAAGGCATTGAGGTGAACTGGCAGTGGGAAGAAGCAGAGGAAAAGTGAGAATATTGGGGCTATGGAAAAGGAAATAAGTTGGGGTATCAGGTGATAGTTGTAAAGAGGGAGAAAAATGAACGGGAAAGCGGGAAGGGATAGACATGAGCGAGTGAAAGGAAGAGATCGCAAGGCAGTGGGGACAGAAGTAGAGGGACAGCATGGTGGAAACTGCAACATAAAGTACAGTTTTGTGATTATGAGAGCACATGGTGATTCCACAAATTCCTTTTGCACTACTTGGCCTGTTGAGACCTGCTGATTGGGCTCCACTTTTACACCAGACTGGGTTACAGTAAGCTACTGTTCAACAAAATTAATATGAACGTACAAGCATGTTCAGGTTATTTCCAATTACATCTTCTACTTGTAGATATTTGTATCCTGACTCAAATGTAAAGTTGGATGTGCCTTCTCAAAATACCAATAAACAAGGTTGGCTTGGATAGGGCGCTTGCCTCACCTCACCTCTCCTTCCCTCCCCCCAGCACAAACAGATTGTAGCTGGAACACCAGCCCTCTTGGTCTGGTGTCATGCACCGCTGCCGCCCCCACTTTACTCACTTAGGATCGCGCATATATCCGCAGTGGTGTCACCAGGCACTTCCTTGGGCCCGGGGACTCCGAGTGCCACAGCGGACATCACAATTGCATCAGGCACTTCCTGGAGCGCCAGTATGGTGTACTGACATTGGAGTATTACTCTGTGTCAACAGATTTTCACATGGGGTAAAGCAGTGCAGTGTCTTCATGGACCCACAGCAAGGGCCCACGCTACGGCCGCCACATGCTAATATGAGTAGCAGATGTAACAGCTCCTTGTGCGTCTTAATGCTCATTTGTTGGTGCTATAACCCACACTCACTCTAGTCTGTGCCTTTCAGCCTGTCCCTCTCCTTTGTTCCTGCCGTGGTTCTCTGGCTGGCACCCTGCTTCCTTTGTTACCCCTGTTCCCTACTTGACGTCCTGCTTACTCCTGCCATCTTGCTTGGTACATCTTCTTCTTCATCCCAGTTCTTGCCTGATTCCTTTCCTGTTTCACCCCTGCCTTAGTCCTTTTCAGTCCCTCTATCTACCATCTGATACCTTTAGGTTGGCTTCCTTTGGGTGCTGCTCTTCCATCTGCCTCCCGCCCCAGTGTTTAAATGCTTCCATGCCACATAAATACCGGGAGGTGAGCCCGTGGTGTGGGGTAACCAGGCCCTTCCTTTGAGTTCCCAATCTTCGGGCTGGAGGGATTGGGTCCTCCAAATGCTCTTGCCTCAGAACAACCTGGACGCACAGCAAACCAGCACCGCTGACAAGAGTACACAGAAACGCCCGCAACCAGCGCTCCCACAACCAGGCACCCGGAAACCAACATCCATTCCCAGTGATCATGTACTTGACAGTCGGGTGTGGATTACCCAGACACCTTTGCCGATTGCATAGCTTCTTTGCGGTCTGAAAGGGAGTAAGATTAGCAAAGTACAGAGAGATAATATGACATGTGCAATGTTCACACCTTCGCATTCTGAAGAGGGGGGCAAGCTTGAAAGGATTAAATTCAAATTGCTGCAACTTATTAACATTTAAATCAATCAAAATAATGGGACTTATCTTCCTTTGACATGCTACATCCAGCTTAGGCACCAGATCGTAAGGCTAAGTAAACAGGCGTATGTGCATAGCTAGAGGCCTTTATGTTCCCACAAAGTGAAGGGGGGAAGATTCATGACTTGCCCAACCCAGAGTGTCACAGCAAGATAGAGACTACAAGGTTCCCACCGCTGGGCTATGTCCCATTCCAACTAACCATGTGAGGCCACATGCCTCTTTCCGCTGCAGTATGGCAATATATGTCCTTGCCCCTTTTCTCATACTAACACACACACGCAAACCTCTATGAAGACTAAGAGGTCCACTTATTCTGCACCATCTAAGGTTAACCTGTCAGTACTGAAATCCATTACAAAGATCTACAGGTGATACAAACCGTGTAGTTAGGGAAGGTGGGAAGCATCATTCTAGGGGAGGAAGAGTAAGACGCACTGGACCTTTAGGAAGAGTGGTACCAAAAAACTTGAAAAACAAGACGGTATCATGAGAGAAGTTATATGTAGAGTCAGGGAAAGGTGGGTGGGCTGAGACCTAAAAGTAAAAATGTGTCCCTTATAAAACCTAGTTATCAGAAAGAGAGGCTGCTTTTTCTCAAACAGCAGAGGATGGCATTATTGCCAAAAACCTTCCTTCTTTAAAGTCTATGTAGTTTTGAAAGGTGTATTTTTATTTTGAAAGATTACAAGCTTGGTGGGGGGATGGAAGTACAGTTTAAAATTGTGGCTCTTATTTTCTACACCAGTTTTATATTTTAGCATGTGTATAAAGGTAATGTCAAATGTTGCACTAAATATACATTTGAACCTGTTGGGCAAATGAATAGTGTTGCTCGTTCATAGGTATGTGGATTGATAAAGTTAGAATTCTGCCTAGCAGATATCTTGATGCATTTATTTGTTAAGAGTCCTTTTTTCAACAACATGTCTGGGCAATAAGCAGGTACAAATGTACTTCTACCTCCCAATAGAACACTTAGAACTACCATTATTTACCAATCACTATTTTGGGACACCAAGTCCTATAAAAACAGATCACTATCAATAATACAATACAAAACAAAATACAAGTGCAACACATAATATTGTTACCCTTACTTTTAGTTCAAGCCATAAAACTAGTAATTATATAGAGCTAATACAACTACCAACTTTTACCAGAAGGAAGTGGTGAAAACGTAAATGGATTTTGATGTTAACATCCTGTGTTCACTGTTACCTAGGATAGGTAGTCCCTGTTAACCCCTCATAACTAGGGACCAACAAAATTAAAGATCTCTGAAATATGTGTCTGAAGGGATCAATTAATGAACTATAAACATAACGGATGCCCAAACAGCTATCCTGCTATGCCATGGAGTTAAGTCACTAAAGGAACCAATATAAATATCTATTAACATGATACTGTGAAGAATCGTGGAATTCCGTCCCTTTTCCCCAGGAGGGAGCATTTCCTTATGAGGATGGGAAGTGAGCCTGCTTGGCAATGCCCTCCCTAGGGGTAGAGGCAAGCAGGACCTCACCAGGAGAGACTCCGTCCTCTGGGGGCCTGAACTCGACCACATCCACGAAAGAAAGAAAGAGAAAGGGAGAAAGGGATCGCACTCCAGCCACACTGGAGCGACTATTCTGCTTGAGGCAAGTACTACCTTGAGCCCCACAGTACCTTAGGGTGTTTGAAGAAAATGCAGCTGGATGCTTTCCTGTGCAGCAGCGACTGACCCTGTCTCCCGTTTCCGTGGCTGGGTGATGAAAGGCGGGAGTCTGGAAAGGATGTTGCAGTTGCGAGAAAGGACACTCATCAAGAATTTCTTTGGTCTGCCACGTCGGCCTGCAATTTTGGCACCTTTTTACAAGTTCCAATTAGTTCATCTGCCTTGATTCTGCAGTCCTACACTCTGGTGAGGGCACTTTGAGGAGGGGGATCTCGTTTCTGGAGGTCCAACTGGAGCTCACCAAAGTTCTGGGAGGATTTGTGTACTGGAAGATGATGCACTGCATTTGGGTTGGAGGTCCGCTGGAATTTGCGGTTTGCAGCCCTGAAGGGTCACAGCACGGGTTATTCTGCAGCTTGTCTTATGGCAAGTTGGTCCCACCAGCTAAAGGGAAGGAGGAGTCCTCTTCGGAGCTCCGCTGTCGATAAGAAAACGGGGTCGGGACAGCAGTGGCTGCATCACGGTTATTCCAAGGGTCTGCACCATCGTCTCTGACCGTCTTCTGCTTTGGATCTTCTGTTAAAGTGGTCGACTTACCATCTGCCTCAGGAACCTCACCTTTTATTAGGATGTCCCATTTACTCCTCTGCAAACTCTTCCTGCAGTTTACAGAAGGGGCGAGTGGCTGTCCAGTCAGGACAGCCAGCCCGCAGTAGGAACTGGTTCCATTCAGGCACATCAGTAGACAAAGGACAGGGAAGTTTTGGGATCCTCTCACACTTCCTGTCTTCACAGACACACTGGGGCCTTGGTGGGCTACACAAGGGGTTCACGCCAAAGGCAAAACTCACATTCAGCGCGGCCCCTCCTAGAATGTACAAAGTACAACCACACAAGAAATAGCAAAAAAAGAAAGGTACCACCATGTTAGAACATAGGTGACCCTCCTGTGCATACCAGCAGCTTTGAATACAGCCTGCGGTAGAAAAATGAACTAAAGCCAGTAGAACACATCCACTGCTACCAGCCATAATTATAGGGTCCAGAATCCAGAAATAAGTGCTGGAGGTCTCACTAGGCGAGGGCATTAAGCATAAAACTGATCAATCTCCCTAACAATATTCAAGGCAACTGTGAAAGCGGTAGACCCGAGGGGGGCCCGGCAAGCATTACTGGAATGCTCATACTTGTCCCAATCAGGAAATAATATTCAGATTGGGAGAAGCACAAAATAATCAATATTGGAACGTCCACACGTGTCCCAGTCAAGATAAAAAGTGGACATTGAATAAGGGGAAATCCTTAAACCTGAATAAAGAGAAAGGACTAGATTGGCCCTTTGACAAGAAAAGGACAAATAAGACAAGAAAAGTATAAGAAGACAGAGTAATCAAGGCGGAAAGAAGGTTGAAACTTGTAAGAACCCAGTATCAGAAGAATTTACCAAGAACTACTTAAAGATACTCGTTCTCCTTGGCTTTTGTTATTCTAATAATGGTAGGGTTAGACTAGGTTGGTTTGGACAGTGGACTGATTTTGGTTTGGGCTCTCACTGACAACCGACAAGCACCTAAAACTTCTTACAGAATATGTCCCTCAAGTCTATCCAAATGTGTCCTATTTGTGAGGGAAACAAATGTTATACCGCAGAGTACCATAGCAGACCGCTTCATACAGTAGACTTTAGTTAGCGCAATAAGAACATGCACACAATCGGCTCCTCAACACTTTCATCATGGAGGTAAATGTTGATCATTTTTCCTCTATTCTAATTTTCTGTTTATAGAGTACTTTTTGGTAGTAAACTAGTAACCAAGATAACAGAGCGCATCAAACTCTACCACTCTGACATTGTTGATTGCCCAGGCATACTTTTTCCTGTTACTTTTATTAGTAATTATCATCATCTGCGATTACACTGGATTTATTATAAGCTTAATCTGGTTAAGAGAAGAGGCCACTCCGTCTAAAAAAACATTTCAGGCCAAACAGAGAAAGAATTTGAAGGATCGGCTCATCTGCATACGCAATACAATTAGCCTTCAGTAGACCACACTTCAGGGCTTATCCATACCATTCAATACTATTGTCCTAGAGGTCTGATATGTATGGATTAAAAAGCGTTGGGCAATCACACAACCCTCTCGTACCCCTTTGTTCACAGCAAGAGGTTATCAACCTGCGCGCCCGAGGATTCCATATCTGAAAGGATCGCAAAGAAAATCAACAGCTTACAAATCTCGAAATTGAGAAGAAAAAAAAAAGGGAGAGAAAGAAACGCTAAACCTGGAAACTTTCCCACATGAATATAGCAGCAAACATAGAAAGAATTGCCAAAGACTGCATCAAAAAATAAATGTTTATGAATTACAAAGCCGGAGAAAGGCTTTCCTTCCCCCCCTGAAGAACTGTCTGACAAAAAAAAGACAGTGAAACACGTTTCAAGTGAGTGCACATCTAAATACTACTGCCTATGTTTATACCTATGGCCATTTTCCTTTACACTATTTGCCCTTCTACACAAATGTCCTTTATAATGTTAGTCCATCACAATGAAACATATTGGTTTTGGCTAAAGACTTGGGAAGTAATATGTGTTGATGTTTAAAATGAAATAGAAGGCACAAGAGTGAAATTGTAATCTTTATTTTCAGATAAATGTTTCTGAATTATAAAGCCGAAGAAAGGCTTCCCTTCCCTCCTGAAGAACTGTCTGACAAAAAAAGACAGTGAAACACATGTCGAGGGTGTACAAATGTTGCTTTAATTCCAAACAAAACAATTTAAACTATGAACAAATCAAGCCAAATTGATCTTCTCTCTTCATTTACAAAACAAGCAATGTGCTGAGGGCACTATTTACATCTCTTCAAAAGATCACATATTGATTCTTTCATAAAGTCTGATCAGCCTCAGACTATGAAACCACAGTGCAGCCCAGCGTAAATCAACAAATAAACACTTATATTAATAATAAATACAAAACGGAAGGCTCGCCATTGGGTTGTGTAAGGCTGAAAGAGGACACTTCTGACCTTTCAAATATACTAGGATAGAACTGTTGTATCATGCGTAACAGACCAGACTGTATCCCCGACCTAGACCATATTCCCCATTGGATAGTTCGATCAACATTGTCAAAGGCAGACGAATGGTCCAATGCTGCAACATATAGTGTTGTACCTATAGCCCTACCAACTTGTGCCAAACAGGAAGAGAATATAAATCCACTAAGTGCCGTTCCTATACCTTTCCTGTATCCTGTCTGTAGCAGGTTAAATATATTTGCAGTATCTGCCCACTTAGTCAGGTCTTTTAGTACCATAGTGTGCAACATTTTTTAGGAGACATCTATCAGTGAAATGGGTCTATAGCTTGTAGGATTGTTCCTTTGACCTTTCTTAAAGATGGGAATGATTATTGCGTGTTGACACGAACAAGGACAAAGACCTGTTCTTGCAATCTGAGTAAATAAGCGAAACAAGATCTCAGACCATAACACTGCATTCATTTTTGACAAACTATTCATCATCCCATCCGGGCCACAAGCTCTTGCATTTTTTAACTTTACAATAATGGCGGTGTTCTCATCTTTATCGAAATCATACGACCATTCCACCCCCCTTTATTCCTACTATTCCCCACTGAACTGGGAGATCCGACCCAGCCCTTTAAGACAAGGTAGCAATACTATGAGATGAATGGGTACGCAGAAGTTACTCAAACATCAATAATCGAAACGGCTCAGGTAGCTGGCAAAAAGGTTGACTGTTTTAATGTCAATTATCTAAAACCGGGAGTACCACGGACGTCTCACAGCATGGTCTCAACGATTTTCATAAAAAAAACATCATATTATACTAAAAAATCATCATTAATGACGTTGAACTACGTATCTGCTAATGTCATCCTACACGGCAAACAACAAAAACCTTTTGGAGAAAGTAATTGGGTCTAAGGGAACGTCTAAGTATACGTTCCATATTAGTCTAAGAGAGTGATAGGCTCCTTAACATCAGGTGGGGCAACTAAGCGCTCCTTTCAAACAGGTCACTATGAACGTCACTAAATACTCAGTACTTTTCCACCTATGTTAGCAGCACACAGGCTGGACTTCCAGGTGCTGGTTAGCTGGTCATAACCATAGCTTCCCACCAATAAGTATATCATTTATCATCACCTCAGTGGTCTGCATGTCAATTAAGGCTTTGAACTCGGCCTTGGAAATGTTATTTGCTCTGGAGAATTCAGGGGAGTGAAAGCAGGGTGTGCGTAGGTGTGGTTCGTCATGTTTGTCCAGATTCATCCTTCCACGTGACTGAAGACCACAAATTTGAGCTCTGATGCATTTAAAATACAATTTTTTAATAGACCTCCGACATCTTCCTTTTTTTTGTTCATATCTTCTGAACAGGAGTTTCGTTCTTTCACACAATTGTAACTAATGTCTGCTCATCCCAGTACAATACGACCTTGGCTTCTTGAGGCTCATCCAGCCTCGTCCTTCTAAGGTTCACTCCTATAATTCAATTACTTTTTCAACTGCAACACACTGGAAAGGCCTTCCTTTTCTAGTCCAGCTCTGCTAGAATACGTTGTGGAAACATCCATTCTTTACTTGCGCCTATATATGTATACATTGGCGCTTGCCGCATTCTATTCACTACTTAGCTAGCCTCAAGAATACCTTTTCTGCTTGCGTTTCCTTGCATATGAACACATGCACAATGACTTGATATCTTCATTTTTGTAGACCAAGCCACTTCATCTTGTGCTCAAGATGTTACTTATCTTCAATACTTTCTTGATGCCTTATAGAATACCTTCATTATCTTGTCTCTGCATCTCTTTTATGTATTATGTATGTCAGTCTGGCTTCGTGTGACGTCACCATTCTGTTCTTCCAGACATTTGCTCGGCTTCTTCTAAGATTTCATTCAAATGGCCATCAAACAAACTGTCCCATATGCAGGTATGGCTTTCTCAATGGGAACCTTGCTTCCAGGATTCTCCTTGGTATCTGTATTTTCAATGGTACTGCACGTGTCCCACACTCTGCTTCCCAACATATAGGCAGTATGGGAGAGATGCTTGTGGTGGGGAGTACTTGGCTCCTTCTCTACACCACACTTACAGTCTTCTCTCCACTAGGACAAAAATTAGTGGAAACATTATCAACCCACTCTTTCCCTGCAATGCAAGGGGACTGCATGTTTACCTGGCTCTCATGTTTCATGTTCAACTTCCACCAAATTGAGTGGAATTACACTTAATTATATTTAAATAAATTACAGTCGTACATCTTCTAAATACAGTCTAACAGTTTTTACATTTGCAATGTGTATCTCAATGCACCCCCCCAGTTGATGAAACAACGAAGGACAGGGGGGGCGCTGTTGTGCACAATCAAGATGGCCGCTTGATTTCGGAGCTCCCACTCCACCGCAAGATCCATATCTACTATATTTGTCTGGAGGCTGTTTTAGGGGCCGTGAGGAGGCTCTATCAACATACTGGGTGGCCGGGCACAACGTGTGAAAATCCTGGTGGAAAATGGCTTGAATCCATCAAGTTACGGCCGTGTGAAGTTTGACCGCCGCCTAGCGCTGTGAATATCCGACGGCCGGAACCACACCTATTCACCCAGGCGCCGGGGCTGTGGAGGAGCCGCAGGTAGGAAAAGCCTTGCGCGGCGGTTTCACGCCTGATTGGGGTCTGGCTGAGACCAGTGGAGGCGGCGAGAGCTGCGAATCCTTACCTCTGCTCGGGCTTGCGGTGCTGTGGATAAAATTAAGAAGTGCAAACTGCTGCCTCCTTGGTGCGACGTCAGAGCGGGACCGAGGACGGATCCTGATCGGAGACGCGTACGCCCGGCACGCTTGCCCAGACTCGTCACACTCTGAGGTACCGGAGGGCGGGCGGGTGTGAGCATCGGTTACATGCCTGGCACTGGTGCTCCCAACTCCTCCCTGGCCGTGGCTTGGCCGGTATGGGTGCTCTGGGACCGCTGATCTCCACTGAGGGGAGCTGCCATTCCTTCCGAGGGAAGAAATATCGTGGGTTCCCTGACGGCAGAGCCCGACGGACATGGATGGGTGCCGCGGCAGCCTGCGGGGAGAAGTGCTGAACTCCCGGGTACTCGCGCATCAACACTTCCTGACTGACCTGAGAGACGTGGGGAGCAGCCTCAGGGCCTTCAACTCCTGGATACCGTGGTACGTACCGGTAAGACACGTGTGCTACATACGCAAAGCTACAAGCACGGCCGAGGAATAATACGATAACAGACTGTATACGTGGCAGAACACAGTCCACCCGAGCTAACGAGCGCTGGTGCACTCCTAAGTGAGGCAAAGCACAGAAACATTTAAACCTGGTTACCTGAACAAGTTAAGCTCTAAGGGACGGTGGGGGCTGCCTCCATACCAACACCCCAACCACAGATAGACATACACTGCTCTTCGCTGACATGGGGGAAACACACAAGTCGGGCAAGTCATCCAAGACCCCTGGAAGTAAAAAGAAGGGCCTGATGGACACCTACACGAACATTCAGAGCCAGAATGCTACGGCGGACATTCACCCAGAACCCGGAGGGACTGGGGAACATGACCTGGGGGAACGTGAGGACAAACTAGCGATGTTGGTACAGAATGGGTTCTTGGCAGTAAATGTGAAGCTGGACGACCATAGGCTCCATGAGGGCCAGGATCGACAAGGAAAGCGCTTGAGTTACAGAAACTGAAAATAGAATATCCGTCAATGAGGACACTATTGCTCGCCATAGCCAAGATATTTCCCAGATCAAGGAAACGGTCAGTAAATTGCAAAACAAGTGCGAAGACCTCGAATCCCGATCGAGAAGAAACAACGTACGTGTGGTCGGCGTGGCGGAATGCTTTGGCAAGAACCAAACGGAGAAGAAACTGGGAGCTGTTCAAATCCTTATTTGGTCCTGATGCATTTTCAGAACATTTCTTGATTGAAAGGGTGCATCGTACGCTAGCGCCGACCCCCAAGCCTGGGGCACCCCCACGTACAATAATTGCCCGTCTCCTGAACTACAGAGACAGAGACACGATTCTTCCACTAGCTAGGGAGGTCGGCACACTTCAATTTGAGGAAAACCGAATACATATCTATCCAGACTTCTCAGCTGCGGTTCAGGCGATCAGACGATCATACGAACCTGTAAAGAAACTCTTGAAAGCTTGCCAAATTACGTATGCCCTAATATTCCCTGCAAAAATGAGGATTCAACATGCTGGGAGAGCGCACTTTTTTGAAAACCCCACGAAAACCCTTGCATACATAGAATCCTCCATACCCCTGCCTCCCAGAGGAGACAGACCTACTCAGAACAACAGACCCTGTCCAGCTGATAGAGGTGTAAGGTTGCATAGATTTGTCCGAACTTCTCTGCAGTCTCTATTTTCTGGCCTGTGATTATTTAGTACTATAGACGGCCTTACAATCTTATGAGCAGGTGGGGCGCTGGAGGGACGGAATTGTCGGCCATTTGAGGCAACATGTCCACCCTGGGAATGCTCCACAAGTTGCAGTGGGAACAGCGTCAAGTTGGGAGAGACGGTGAGGGAGGGTGGCTGGTTGAAGGGAATCCAGTAAGAAGTTGTCGTTATGCAGCCCTGCAGTTTGAAGCGGGCAGTGGGTTTTATGTTGCTAAACCCAGTCTTGGTAGGGGGAGGGGAGAACCAGGTTGTTGTTTAACGGTTAATCAAGTGGTCTCTGAGATGCTGGCGCAATGCATGTTCCACGAGAGGTACATTACTACAATATGTAACATTATCCGATCATTTCTCTGTAAATGTTGGTTGCGGTCTGACAATGAAGCTGCTGTCATGGAATGTTAGGGGTCTAAACAATCGATCTAAAACTAGGAAGGTGGGGAGCTACATTACCAGACATGGTGCACAGATTGTCATGTTGCAAGAGACGCACGCCATGGATAATACTAATGAATGCATAATGCCTGGTTGGGGCAAATCAAGGTTCTATACAAATTACTCATCCCAGTCCAGAGTGGCGTCACCTAATACACCCAGGTTTGGGATTCAAGCTGGGAGGCCAGAAAATTGACCTCCTTGGTAGGTATGTCATTGTGTGGGGTGAGATCACTGGACGACAAATATTATTGGTTAACACGTATGGTCCTAACATTGATGACCTTTTTATACCGATGTACATCAGATAATCACTTCCATTGATGTGTCCACCATAATGTGTGGGGGGGTGGATTTTAATGTTGCTCTCAACTCCATGTTAGACAGGTCCAGTATGACTATTAGGCCGCCCAGCAAAACTGTCCTTACCTTACAAAATATCCTACCTCAACTCTCGCTTGAAGATGCCTGGCGGGTACTCCACCCGGAAAGTAGAGGATATACATACTACTCTTCGGTATACGATTCGCAGTCTAGAATTGACTACTGGTTTGTCTCCCCCGCTGTACTTACTGCGGTGCAGACATGTGAGATACTGCCCCGCACACTGTCTTATCATTCCGCGATTGTGATTGAGATTGATTTTCGTGACTGCCCCAGACCTATCAAAAGATGGAGAATGCCCGGAGGGTTGCTCTGTGATGCCGGGGACGTGGAAGGATTGCACATTGAAATTGCAGAGTTCCTGGACAGGAACATAGGCTCTGTTGACAGATACTCCACGGTATGGGAATCTTTGAAAGTATGGGTAAGGGGAACCCTGTTGTCCAAATCAGTGGGACTCCTTAAAGGGGTCTGAGCCGATCTAACCCAAACTGAACTCAAGCTGGGGGAATTGGAGGGGGCTTATGCTCAGACACAGGACAAGGCAACATTGGCTTAGATACAAACACATTTGCAAGAATATGGTAGGCTGGCTACTAGGGAGGTACAATATATGGCTGCCCTGATTTGCGCCCGTAGATACGGCGAGGGTAACAAGGCTGGCAGGACGCTGTCTAATCTATTGAAACAGGATAGACATCCCAACCGGATCACAAGCATACAGACGCCACAGGGGGAGGTCCTTCTGGGGGAACAGGAAATTAAGATTGAGTTTGCTAAATTCTATCAGCAATTATTTATTAACAAGGATACCAAAACACCCACCAAAATGAAAACATACCTAGAATCACTGAGGTTGCCTACACTCACCGAGGAGACACGACTGGCCATGGACCAGCCTGTTACAGCTGAGGAAATCGCTGAGGCAATTAAAGACTTGGCATCCAATAAAGCTCCAGGATCTGACAGAATAGGCGCGGAATTCTACAAGGAATTCCACAAAGAACTAGTACCTGTGCTGTTGCAGGTGTGGGAGGAATCACTGCAGAGCAAAACACTGCCCCCCACAGTGAGGGAGGCCATTATAACTGTGCTCCCTAAACCCCGGCGTCCGCCACAGGACATTTCGGCCTACAGGCCACTCTCCTTAATAAACACCGACGCCAAGATATTTGCCAAAGTGTTGGCCAATAGGCTTCTGCCCGAGGTCCCAAACCTTGTACACCCTGACCAAAACGGGTTTATCCCAGCCAGGTTCACTGCCCTCAACCTCCGCAGACTCTTTGGGATCATGGCTCAGATGGATCGGGAGACGACAGCAGTGGCTTATCCTTGGACGCCGAAAAGGAATTTGATTCGGTGTCATGGGCCTATTTGTTGGCAGTGCTGGAGGCGTTTGGTATCGGTCCTCATTTCATTGCATAAGTGAAATTGCTATACACGGAACCTGGGGCGCCAGTGCTGACCAATCGAACTATTTCTGATCTGTTCCTGTTGGGGAGAGGCACCAGGCAGGGCTGCCCATTTTCACTGTTATTGTTTGCATTGACAATAGAACCTATGGCGATTGCGATCAGGATTAGACACTCGGATAGGGGTATCCATTTGAAGGGGGCCACCCAGCTGATATCTTTATACGCGGACGACACCCTTCTGTATGTTCACGAGCCGGAAAACAATTTCGCTCCCCTTATTACTGAGATTCAAGAATTTACTGCCCACTCGGGATACTCCATAAATAAGGCCAAGTCCGAGGTATTCCCACTTACACCAACAACCATATGCCCCAACTCTATATATGGACTCAAGTGGTCTGCAGAGTGCATTAGATACCTGGGAATAGTGGTCTCGAGGAATAAACACACGCTTTACACAGACAACCACGAAAATACACTGCAAGCCCTGGGCACTAAATTGCTGTTATGGGACCGCCTCCCGATATTACTGCATGGGAGAGTAGCGGTCCTTAAAATGATAGCTCTACCCAAGATGCTATATCTTTTTGTTAATATCCCCATATGGCTGGGCCAGCTCTTTTTCAATAGGCTTAGGTCAATGGCGACAACCTTTCTTTGGAATGGAAAAACCCCTAGAATAGGGTGGGAAATACTGATTGAGCTATATTCCTCTGGAGGTATAGCCGCACCCGATTTTGATTTATACTACTACACGGCCCAAGCCCAATTTTCGAGGTACTGGTATAATTTTTTATTTTATTTTATTTAGTATTTATATTGCGCCGGTAGCTCGCAAGCCTCGGGCGCAGATACAAGGACACAGTGGACAGACAGACAGCGACTAGACATGAGGATGGCACGACCATGAAAGTTTACTCTGAACTAGGCATTGACGAAGAATGTCGTTTATTTGAAAATGTGGGTTTTTCACCTGTTTGCGGAAGTTTCCAATCTTATGTGGTCTGGGAGATTGTTCCAGAGAGAGGCTGCGATAGTCGGGACGGATCTGCCCAGGCCGCTTTTGATTTTGTATGGTGCCACTGTGATTTTACCAAGGTTGGATGATCTAAGTGTTCTACTAGGAACATATGGGTTAATCCTGGTTTTAAGGTAAGCAGGGGCTTTACCGTGGATACATCTGTGCATGATGGTTAGGGTCTTAAAATGATCTTCAGCCAGTGAAGCTACCTTCTAGAATTGCTGATGTGCTCTGATCTGGTCTTGAGCTTAACAATTCTAACCGCATTGTTTTGGACAACTTGGTAAGCTTGCAGACACTGCTTGGAGGTACCCAGGACTAGAGCGTTGCCATAGTCAAGGCGTGACATAATAGTCGCTCTTGCTATGGTTGCGCAGTTTTCCTCTGATATGAAGGGTCTGATGGCTTTTATTAGTCTAAGATGGTATGCACAGTTTTGTTTGATATAAAGAACCTACTAGGCCCCCACACGCAGAGATAGAAACACTCACCACACACCCTACTAATATAAAGTCTGTGATATTTGACACATGCTATAGAGACATATGCTAGTTCAACCCGGTGAGTTGTACAGTTGGTGCGTGGAAAACCATTTTTTTAAAACTGGGTGTTGAGTCCCCCTATAACCCAGAGGTTCCCCTCTGGAACTACCCTGGCATACCACCTACACATGACGGCGGCTTACGTGAGGCCTGGGATCCCAATGAAGAGATGAAGATGGGTGACCTATTCGTTGATGGGAGGTTTGCGACCCTGCAGGAAATTACTAGAGCTTTTGGCGGGGGTCCGTTTAGGGCGCTGCAATACTATCTTATGCGATCAGCCTTTCAGAGAAACTGGTCATCCTTCCCCGAGGAACCCCCTACTCATCCCTGTATACAGCTGGTAACATCCGGTGACAAACTAGGGATATCAAGACTATATGCTGCGGTCCAAACACACTCCCCCTCGACTAACATGGTTAAAGCAAAATGCGAGAGGTATCTGCAGAACTCCATTGATGACCAGACCTGGGAAAGGTACTGCTCACTCACTAAAAGAGTCTCCCTAAATGCTGGCCTGCGCCTAATTCCGTTCAAAGTTGTAAATAGACTACACTTTACTCCACCCAAAATAGCACAGTTTGCACCGGATGGGTCGGGAGAATGTCCCAAATGCAAGGCAGATGGGGCGGGTGCATTTCATATGTATTGGGGGTGTCCGATAGTGGCAGGTTTCTGGAAGGAGGTGGCGGAGATGTTAGAGAAAATCACACAAGTTCCCCCTGCACTAACCCTGCAGAAATACTTGTTTGGAGACATAGGCAAATGCTCTGAAAGGACCAGAAGACTGTTTAACGTTTCATGTGCAGTGGCTAAAAAATGCATTTTACAACAGTGGAAGAGTACTGGGCTGCCCACCATGAGACATTTTCTTAAGGAACTAACATGCAGGAATTCAGCTTAAGGAAGCTGAAGGGCAGTTTGTCATCACACGTCCATAGACTAGCAGGCCCAAAAACATATGGGGGCCCTTCAGAGTGTACTTGCGTGATATGATCCCGGAGGACGTTGCTAATGTGTAACCCTGATGTCTATAAGATATGTATTCAATCTGACGTTCCTGTACTGTGGTAACGATATAACTGAGCTATGTATCTCTTGATCACTAATAAAAAGAGTTTTAAAAAAAGAAACAACGAAGGACAAACCACCAAGCCTGGTCTATCTAAACTTGTTGTACCCCATCGTTAATCAAAGAGTTTACCAAGGTGTTGGGACTGATTTTTTTTATACTCTGGCCTGGTGGACAGATGTATAGAAGGCCAACCTATATTGTGACAGGGAAAACTCTGGGAGCTGTAGCCAAACCAGTTCAGGTTGCCGTGACAGGTGGTCTAAGCTAAGTTCTTCAGAGGTGGTGAGCTTGTAAAGGGTCCACAATGAAGTCGCACAATGGGAATCACAGATTTTACTTCGACAGGATGTATAAAAATACAGTTATTTATTGGCCAAATCACACTATAGAAAAATGACTACTAGCAAGTAGAGTTATTACACAACACTAACTAAAATAGATACATATATAGACATTCACTTATTATAGGGCATAATACATATCAGAATCTCCTGCAAAGGAAAGGTAAGATTAGTATTATGCACTCAAGGTCCACAGAGAATGATCCCTAACTTAAATTGTCCAGCCCTAAGTTGTCTGGGGCCTTTTGCCCAATAGTTCAGGTAAAAGTTCCCCAGAACCTTTGAAGCAGGAAAAAATGCAGGTAGGGTCTCTGGGGTCCAGTGAAGGGTTCTTATCGTTAGAGTATAAGTTAAACTAACTACCAGTAGTAGCCCCAACTTTCAGAAGACTTCCGCAAGCAAGCACTGGCAAAGCCAAAAATGTTAAGCCCATTGACTTATAATGGGAGTATAGGGGTTGGTAAGAAGCTCTATAACTTAGCCCCCGTACTCCGATTCTTCCCCAGACTTAGCAGGGCAAAGGAAGAGGGTCCGATGGGGATGTTCCCACTGGAAGTCGCAGTCCTAGATTCACCGGGGTTGCAGGTTCTAGCTGATCTCTGGTTGGTGTCTTTCACTGTTACAAAAACTCTCGATGGAAGAATGCAGCAAAACTCGATGCAGGACCCCTCTCAGGACTGGACTCGGGTCAGGTAAGTGATTTCTCACAATGGTCACAGCAGCACGGCAACGCAAAGGGACTTTCCCTCCTATCATGTGTCCCCTTGGTGCTAGGACACCGAAGGTTAGTTTCGTAGGGTCAGCTGAGTTCCAGGTCGAAACTCAGAACCGCGATGCTGGCAGCACGGTAGCCAAAATTCGGAGCTGGTCAGCCACAGGACGGTCCAGAGACACTTCCGAAGGCTCTTCATTGCAGGGTACCGGGCAGACGTCAGGAATGGATGTTCCCTCCACTCCAAGGGTCACAGATCCTTCGCAGGACTGCTAAAGATCTTCAGCAAGACACCAGGACAGCAGCAGATGTTGGTAGCCAAGCCTCCTTCCGATTGGTCTCTGGTTTTTTCGCATGTCTCACAGCTGGATAGAATTCTTGGCTCTTTCAGGTTTCTCCAAGATCTCTGAGGAATGGGTGCAGGGATCCTCTTCTTATCCTAAACGCCAGGTAAGAGCTGCTGTCCTCACTAGCCAATGGCAGGACTAGCCCGCCCCTCCACACACCCCAGCAGTGGTCCAATCCAGTTCCAGTCAGTGGTCCAATGAGGACAACTGACTGATACATTCATGCATACCACTCGGACACGTCAAAACCAGTTTGTGAATGGGACCAGACATTCCCAGCCCACATCCTGCAAGCAAACACACAGATCCCTCCAGTAGCCCGCCAAAAGCTTTTGCTTTTCCGGGCACTGGATGTCCTTATAAGGATTTTCCTGGCCTAACAGGCCAGGAAGAAGGCTAAAGAAGAAGATGGAAAAGGACAAGCAAAAATGTTTTTGGTAAGGCACGACCAGTAGCCACAGTTAGTAGCCAAACGTGGTAATCGCAGTAAAGCTGAAACGAAGAAAAGTCCCCAAAAGTGGGAAAAGGTCACTACTCCCACCAGCCTATCCTTTTAGCACACCTAGAGTAACCAAAAATCCTCTGAGTGTTAGTCTAGGGTAAAAAAAAAAAAAATCCTAATTGTACTGCAGCGTAAGCTGCATCGTACAATGATAAAAAGTTACCACAAGTGATACAAAAGTAACCAAAAGTAGCAACACGACTAAGGGAAACAATGTTTCCCAGTACTAACAGCCTGAAGAGTCCAGTGTAGCGAAGCTTAAGGCTTCAATGCAATGCAAAAAGCGCAGGTCAGAATAAAAAATAATAGCAAAAAGTTTGGGGGTTTCATAAAGATGTAAGGAAACGTGCAAAAGGAAAGATTTCTCAACACACGCCACCCCCATCACCCCCTCCCAGACTACAGGACAGGGAGAAGAAATCCACCCCTGGATGGGTCCTCTGTTCCAGTCGGTTATCCCTGTTGGACAGCCCATACAAATTGCTACATTGGGGATCTGGCTTATGCCCAATAGTGAAGTTCAAGGCCTGCAGACTGATGAACCATCTGAGCCACTTTGGATTCTCTCCCTTGTTATGATGGATGTTAAACAAAAAAAAAACTATCAACCACTTCAAATGCTTAGTACACATACACAGTGAAATGAGTCCCATGGAGGTAGGACCTTAACTTCCGAAGGCACCATACAATGGAAAAACAACTCTTCTCCACCAGGGGCCAAATGAGTTCTACACTCCTAAACTGGTCGCTGATTAGACATACAGGATGTTCCTCGCCTTTGCCATTAAGCTGTGAAAGTGTTCCAACTATCCCAGTGTCATAGGCATCTGCCTGAACCATGGAAGGTCTCTCCCAATCAGGTGCCCTTAACCCAGGGGCCTGGTCTAAGGATTCTTTTATGCAAGTGAATGCCTTCTCACACTCCAGGGTCCATAAGAACTCTCGGGTCCCCTCGAAGTTGTGAGGGCAGTCACAGGGACAGCTATATTGCTATAGGCTGCCACTTTGCACCTGTGTTTCCCAGTGAGGGCCAGGAAATTCCTTCACTTGGGCTTGGTTAGTGGGGGTTGCCCAGTTCTGTACACAAAGTACTTCACTGACAAGAGGTTGCATCTTGTCACCACATACACTAACTTTGCTTGAGGAAAGCCAATGGCTCCTGTTCAGTTTGTCACTTGGTTGTCTCTGTGAACAAGTTTGCCAGATGAAGGTCCTGACACCCAGTCTCTTGAGTTACCCTCAGTTCCTTCCAATTGGGGGTTGAATCTGCCACATCATCCAGGCATGTATTGCAGAGATCCATTTTCCCATTCCGAACAGGGGCTAAGCTCATTTGACAGGTGTCAGTTGCAGCCACCAACTCAGAGGTCCATACACTGAAGTAAGGATCCGAAAAGGCTGAAACGGTGTCCTCCTCAGCATAGATTGACAGTGATATGTTTCCATACCCTGCAGAGAGATCAAAACTGCTACTGTACTTCTCAGGACACAGCGGAGCAACCAGGTGGTCACCTCTTGGTAGAGAGTGTGCATCTCTGTCTCAGGGACAGAACACAGAGCTCTAGTGTCCATACAGAATCCCAAACTGGTTTTACCTGCATTTCCTTCTAGATCCTCAGAACTGGACTCGCTAGAGAGCTCAAACTCTCTCTGTTCCAATACAGATGGATCTCACACCAACTGTTAGAACTTCTTTGTTCTGAGTCACCACAATACCCAAACTTGGTGGGTTCACTCACTCTCAGAATACAGTCTGGTGTACACCAACCGGATATAAGGGGTATCAGTGACAACAAGGGGCGGGGGAGGTTGCCTCACCAAAATCTCCAGTTCACCCTGCTGATGTTGGGTCAGGTGTGGAGACACTAGGTCACCCTCACTGAAGCCATTAGAAGGGCTGCTTTGGCACAGGGCAGGGAGAGACACCGATTTCTTTGGCTCCCACTCTATAGCCATAAGCAGGGCTCCAATTCAATCTCTCAAGATAAGATCCTCCACACTATTCCAAGGAAACTGCATGGCAATCTGTCCAGGTCCACCAAAGCCTTTGGAATAGTTTACCTTGTCAAGGTGTGAAACATGGCAATGCCCAGTACACTGACAAGTGTTCTGGAATTCACAGATTAAGTTTGACAGGAGAAGGTCCCGCCTCTTTCGCTGGGGCTCACTTAAGGCTCCAATCAAACTTAGGAGAGAACTGTCAGCTCTTGCTCTCAGACCATCCTCCTGTGGAAGACAGCTCAGTGACACTTGACAGGTCACTTCACCATCCTTCCACTGGCTCTGACCACTGCTCATCACAGCAGAGGAGCTACCTCTGGGCCCCGCCTACAGTAGAGTGTCAATTACCGACTTGGCAGTTATTCCCTGTGGGGTGGCACAAGGGCATATGTGATTGGGATCAGTAATCACCAATTGCAACCTATTGTCTGAGGTCTCCAGAGTCAAAGGGCTAATTAAATTAGGCCTCGTCTCCGGTAGCAATGAGTTTACTCCTAAAAGTGAACTCTGGAGTAATTGAATTCCTGTCTCACCACTGTCAACCTGGTGACAGAGTGAGACTCCAACAGTGGTTTTCCTCTGGGAGCCCTATCGTGGGCCAGCAAGAATGTGTTAGACCACACAGGTGATTTCCGGACATTAGGATGCATCACCAGGGGAATGTCAAACTCCAACTGTAGGAGGAAGGGCCTCACAACCTGAGTAACCTCCAAACTCTCAAGGTTTTTCTCTGGTGGGCTCTGTGGGCTTACTTTGCAGTAATCCACCTTCCTTGTGAATCCTTTGCTAAAGTACAAAGTTGAGGGTAGTCCATCACCGTCATGGTTATAGGCTCAGCCGTAACCCCGGGTGTATCTGACATATCCCCTGGTGTGTCCCCCTGCTGCCCAATCTATCCATTCTTTAATCCAGTCGGCTCTCTGCAGCCCATAATTCCCAGCAGCTCTGGGATAAATCCCATCATCCTCAGTCTTCATTGTTGTTTCGGGCTGCTGCCATCCCTGTACTGTCCGAACCATTGGTGTACTGCCTCTAGAATTTTTTTTTAAAAAGAGAGCTTTTCCGTTGTGCAGAACCTTTAGCTTGGCCGGATATAGAAACATATTTTGAGCCCTGCCGGATCATCCTGTCCTTGGTGGGGACAAACATGCTGCATTTCTTCTGCACTGCTGCTATGTAGTATGGGTATTTCGCCAATGTGTAGTATCCTCTCTGAATATTACCATCCCCTCTCTTGAAAACATGAGAATCCTCTCTTTGTCCTTAAATTTCAGAACATGTGCAATTCTAGGCCTCGGTGGCGCACCCGGCGAAGTCCTTCTTGACAGAGAACTCTGTGCCGCCTCAATTGTAAAACACCGAGACATGTTTCCAGGGCATACCTCTTGTAGCAACAGGCTCTCAATAAAGTTTGTCAGGTCCTGCCTCTCTTCTCCTTCAGGAAGCGCCAAGATTCAGAGATTTCCCCCTTTTGCATCATCCACCTTATGTTTCAGGCACCTGTTCTGCTCCCTAAGGTCCTCCACCTGTTTTTGCAGTGTCTCTGTAGCACTGATATTTTCAGAGAGGGTGGCTTCTGCAGTATGGACTCTCTACAATAGAAAGCAAACATCCTGGCGCAGCAGGCTCACGTTCACCTTAATCTCATTTATTTTTGTTTCCAGTGGTCTGCAGTGCCACAATTTCTTCAAGTATCTTATCACCAGCATGCACTTACCCACTCATTGGCCCAGTGGCAACCTGTTCAAATAGTGTGACAGTAGCCCACTTTGTGTCTCCTTGACTTGTAAAGCACTCCATCCTAGTTTGTTTGTGGCCCCCTTTGGGCTGATGTGGCGGGATTGCACACCAGCTGCGCCCAGATACGTTATGCTGTCCTAGTCTACTGGGATCCTCTCACATTCAGCAACCCACAGCCCCTCTTCCCAAACTGCTGTGGTCTGGGGTGATGCTCTTCCTGTACACCAGAGGCAGCTAGGAAGGAGACAAGGTTCCTGGCAAGCACTCTATCCCATGGGACCCACTTCACAGCTCCAGGCTCAGGGTATCATGAGATGGGGCTGAGCTGTAAGGCTACATCCAGTGTCTCACAGATGCTTATCTCGCTCCTTATACTCCCGTGCCTCTGTGGGCCTTCAGTGCTTCAGGCTGCAGCAGTCTTTCCTTGGAATCCCAGAAGCAGGCTCTACTTAGCCTCTGGGTTGTAGTGCATCCATCTGGCGCAAACCGTTGTTCTGTTGGGGGCGCTTAAAATCCTGCATCTATCGGGGCCCCAATGTTAGGGAGAATTCTCAGAAATGTGCTAATTCCCTCCACCTTAGAGACCCCCAGCAACTTTGCTGGATTTTGAGGACTTTATTTTTTTTAACCTGGTGAGAGCAAGACCCTTTTTCCCACTCTCTCATGTATTTTAATGTGATTTCTGGACTTGGTGTTTCTTTTGGTTGTGGAGTCTGACAAACTCCATAGGCATCATCTTTACATTGTGTCACACAGCATCTTCAGTGCAGTGGCACAGGGAAGTCGTTCAGGTTTCCCAAAGGTTTAAATACCTTCTCTGGGATAAACTACTGTTTCCCAAAGCATTAAAGTGAAATTGATTTTACTTAAATTTGTAACTTTCTAGACCCAGCACATACCATCTTACAATAGGGTGCTGGAGGGGTTACCCAATATCCCCTTTTGTCTAAACTTCTCATGTAACATTTTTATGTTACCCTTTCCTCCTCACTGAATGGCTGGTGGCAGTGGTTTTGTTTTAACTACCATGGTGTGCATTTAGCACGGGTTGCGTTCGCAGCTGCAGTGAAGCACCCAAGGGTGCCATTTTTGACAAAATGGCCCGGTCTTCTTTGTTCGCCATTTCTTTGTGGAAGGGTCCTTCTTGAGATTTACTCTGCGCACCAAACCAGGTTTGGTTCCATTGTTCGCTTTGCCTTCGGCGGGATTCACGAGTGAAGCCCGCCTCTGGCTCCAGGGTGTCTGGGGTGGGCAGGAAGTCAGGGAGGTGCCCGGAACTCACTGTGCTTAGTCACCTAGGAGACTCAAATGCTCTCTGTAGTGATTGGCCGGCTGACTATCCGGTAAGGACAGCCAACCCGCTGAGTGACTGACAGCTAGGCTGGAATGAATGGGAGAGAACTGAATAAAAGGCGAGGCTTTTGCTTGGAAGGCAGAATCGACCACTGGACGAAGGAACCAAAGAAGAACTTGAAGAGGACGCCTGCTGCAACTCCTGGACCGTTGGTTTGCCCGGTGAAGCCCTTCTGCTGTGCTGCAACGCCAAATTCGGATCGGCAGAGAAGCCCCTGCAAGGACGACTTCTCCCCTTGAGTTGGTGGGACCAATCAAGTCCAAAGTAAGCCACCTGGACATCCTCCTCGGAGCTAGTTGAATTTCCACAGACTTGCTGCTGGAAAATGTATAGCCAGGGAGAAGAACACCGGATTGTGTGTGTTGCTTTTAAGTTGGCCAAGAGCTCCAGGAAGATCCTCCGGACTCCCAGGAAGCAGGACTGACAAGCCTGAGCCCCCTCAACAGAGTGCGGGACCCCAGAAGTAAGTTAAGTCCATCTCGACAGCCAGGAACCGCAGTGTTGTTATTTGCGGTAGTCACGAGGAGCTGAAACACCGAAGTGCCACTTGTTGGAAAGATTTCCGGTTGCAAGCGGTGACCGTCCCATTGCAGAGCAGGAGTCCCCAGAAGTCCACCTTCTTGTCCCCACGACTGAGGCTCAGGAAAAGTGAGGTCTGCAGAGCTGCACAGGAACAGATGTCACCTGGTGCACTTTTTCTTCAATACAAAGGTACTGTAAAGTCTGAGAGAACTTACCTCTAATTGTAGAGTTGCTTGCATCTTTTACTTCTTACACGTCTAACCAGCTGGTGGCCCTACATTTGATTCTTCTTTTCTTCAAAGACTTGTAAAACATTGTGAAAATACTTTTCTACTTACCTACAAGAAGTGCTTCATCCTATAGAAGACTTTTGCCCATTTGTGCTTGAATGACTCTTCTTAGGAGATCCAAAAGTATTTGCCTGCTTAAGAATATGTGTGGTCTCTTGTTTGTTCTAATAACTTTTTCCTTTTGCCAACTGCTACGAGTATTCTAAATGCAAACAGTAAGCTATTTAGCAATCCAAAACGTTCCGTGGTCGAGCAGCAATGCGAGCAGCAAAAGTACAAGGGGCAAGGCGAGGCAATTCCAATAGCGGTCCGTGGTCGAGCAGCAATGCGGGCAGCAAAAGTACAAGGGGCAACGCGAGGCAATTCCAATAGCGGTCCGTGGTCGACAAAGCCAGAAAGATCAACAGAATGACGGGGATTCCAAAAGCAAGCCGTAGAGCAGTGCAGGTCAACAATGGGAGAGCCAAAGAAGCAGGGGAAACAAGGGACAGAAGCAAGAATATTAGGGACAAAGGCAACGCCGTCAGAATACAATATTCAGAAGCGCCGGTATGATGTAAAGGCGGGGCTTAAATAAGCGGTCACATGATGTGTGCAACGCTCCTCAGCGTGCTAGGCAAAACCAGGAAGTACCGGCAGGAGGCCAATGTTTCCATGCCAACCTCCAAGCTCCCGGCAGCCGAAGTCTTAAAGGAACAGTAACCACGGATCCTTTGCATACAGGAGAGTCAGTACACCCACGTTTGTAACAGCTTTATCCTTATTGCGGCCCAACACAGTTGAATGTTGCCAATACCCGACAGTTTCCTTCCCCAAAGATGCTCCTACCCTCCGAGCCTTCCAAAAACGAGACAACAACACTGGGGCATGAACGTTCTCCGCCGGTTCCCAGGTACGATCCTCTGGACCGTAACCCTTCCAGTCAACATAGTAGAGCCTCTTTCCATTCCGCACCTTGGTATCCAAGATCGCCAATACCTCGTACTCCACTGCATCCCGTACCCTGACAGGCGGGCGATGAGACAGTAGCCCGGTAGCGGGATGGCATGGTTTAATCAGAGACACGTGAAACACTGGATGAAGTTTCCATGATTGCGGACGAACCTAACGCACTACAGCCTGGTTAATGACATGCGATATGGCATAAGGACCAATGAAGCATGGGAGCAAAGTCTTCCGTACCGGCAAGCGCAAATTACGTGTAGACAACCACACTCTCATGCCTGGTTGATAGACAGGAGCAGGGGAACGATGTCGGTCCGCATAAACCTTGGCCCTTTTTTGAGCAACCATCAGATTCCCTTTCCCATTGACATCAGTGTCAGAGATGTCCCTAACACAGGCAAGGGCAGCAGGATTATGTATCGGCAGGTCTGGAACAAGAGGCAAGGAACGCGGATGCGGACCATAAAGGACAAAGAAAGGAGAAACCTGCGTTGCTGTGTGAAGGGAATTGTTATAGGCAAATTCAGCCAATGACAAAACAGAAACCCAATCTTCCTGGCGCTGAAAAATGAGACATCCTATGTACTGTTCCATAGTGGTATTCAGGCGCTCAGTCTGACCATCCGTCTGAGGATGATAAGCACTAGAAAACCGAGCCTCAATACCCAAGGCGGCAGTCAAGGCCCTCCAGAAGTGTGAGGTGAATTGAGGACCACGGTCCCCAGCACCCCAGCTATTGAAGTCACCTGAGGGTGTAGGTTGTGTCTGTGGCCCATCCCAAAAGGGTCTTTACTGATTTAGAAACAAAGAGTGTACAGTATTGAGGTGTATTTGTATGTTACTTTTTATATTGCTCCCTTCTGAAGAAGGCTTACTCTAACTGACTGATAAATAAATGTATAATTGTTTATTCATGAAACCTTGCGTGTAAGAGTTTTTGAATACTTGTCACTGTGAATCTCTGTGTAACTCTCCTACAGTTCACATTGACCCCTCTTGAGATAAGAATCAAAAAATAGGGCTCCTGGTGTGGAACCTATTCTACCCAGGAGGGTTAAATGTTGGATTTATGTCTTTTTGCACACAACTTTAATATAAAAAAAAATGAGATTTATCTCTACAACATACTATTGAAGAGTGATTCCTTCCTTAGCAATGCAGAGTTTGATAATACATGTGGAGGTGTTGTTCTGAGCCTAGCATCCTTGGACCTATTCATTTGTATCTTTTGTTTTCCTAGTTAACCCTCTTGAGATAAGCCTGGCTGCTCAACACGCTACCAAACTGTGTAGTACAAGCATATACCAAATGTTGGGTTTCCTATACCTGTAGTCAGAGTTGTGTGTAGTGCACCCAAAGGGTACTGCATACAAGTTTTGACTAACACCCGTCACTCAGGAAATCTCGTGCCGCCCAGGCTCACCACACCACCTGCTTGGTTCAAGAGTGTTGGAAACTCACCTCAGGGCTGCAATGCTCTTTTGTCTTCCCGTTCATTTCCTCTGCCTCATTCTCCTGTCAGATCGAGGACTTCAGGCCTGCCTTCAATCCACCTCCAGTGCTGCTGTAGTTCCTCAGCTCGGCAGGTCAAGCAGAAGTCGACCTTGCAGCCGGCATTGCTCCACACACTGTGTATCGTCTCCAGGCCTCCCCGATCCACACCCAAGCGGCAGCCGATCTCGCCGCCGGCACTGCTCTGCACACTCCTTCACATATCCAGGCCTCCCCGTTCCACAATCACAGACGCCATCCTGTGGAAGCACCAGTATTTGCACGCTGCCCCGGGCCTCCCTAGATCCGACAGACTTCAGGATCAGACACCGGACTGCAGTCCCCTTGTGTACAGTTACAAATGGCACCATCATGCCAATCAAAGGATCTTTGTGCAGCTCCTTAGTGAGTCCCAAGAAAGTTCACACCCAGGAACTACGACAATCTGCAACCTCACTGAATGACAGTTCACCACACCATGAGCCAGAGTTCAGAGGAACTATTCAGTTGAACGATGTACTAAATCAAGTAGGCCAGAACAAGCTGAACTATAATTGCCCAAGAGGGAAGGCCCACCAGAGAAACTGTATTTTCGAAGGATACGCTGAAACCAGCAAGCAGGATTACACATGGAGGAGGAGATAAGATAATAGTCCATTTGAAGAGTTACAGGGACTGATCCCAGAAATCACAAGAGACTGTTTGAGTATTATGTATTAATAAAGAATCCTGCAGATTGGTACCAGAAGAACCCTGAAGGAGTAACAGGGTCAGTTAGGTTAGTTTTGGACAGAAGACTTATTCCTTTTGATATTTATGAATGACTGACAAGCACCTTAGTAATATAGGAAGGGAACATCCATAGTGATAGGAAAGGTTAGGCCTTATAATTTACTTTAATATGATCTCGGGAAACACATCTTCATAGTGTCTGCGTCCTTCATCTGTCTCACCACAGGGGGTAATTGTGGTTGGCCAGAGCCTGCAGAGAAAAAGTGAGTTGCCTGATGAGGATGGAAGCCCAGATCCTAGTTGTTGCTTCAAAAGTTATAGACCTAAAGAGAAGTCTTGACATTGAGAAGCTGAACAGAGCCTGTTTGGGGCTCAAGCCAAACATGTGACTTAGCTAAGAGGGGTATAATAAATGAAAACAACATGCCTAGGTAAGAGTTCTAAAAGGCCCCTATGGCAAGTGGGTAAGAAATGGCAAAAGCATGCCTCTGTAACAGATGAAAGACACAGATGGCAAGAGGAGGTGGGACCAGAGTGATCTTGCCCTGGAAGGAATGTGTCACAAGTTTAGATAGACTGAGGCATGCACATCGTTGGGATCATCCAGATGGGCCAAATAAAAATGCTGTGTTACTTAAAATAACCCTGTAACTGAGTGCACTGAATGACTTTCTTGTGTGCGAATACCACAGCAAAATGTGGCTTAAAGCAAGGACTGGACATTGAACTAAGCACAATCCTTGTAGTTTACGAAACCTTTCACATACTAAGCTTTCTGTCCATAGCGAAAGTATGCAGAGTTCTTCCTTTTGTGTTTTAGTTGGCATACCAGAGTACCTGTAGAAATTTTCCTCACCTGATTCGAAGACCCATGGCGCCATGGGCTCAGAAAAGCTACCATTCAGGAGGAAACCAACCTGGAGGAAAATAGAAAGGCTAGAAAAAAATGAATACCCTAGTATACTAGTAGTATGTACCGTATGAGCCACTAAAAATGCTAACTAGGAGATCCTATGCGGGAGGACAAGGAACTATATTACGGCATTCTCCTCAAAACTGCTTTATGTGATCACCTCCTGTTCACTATTTATTTTGATCAGCTATTTTTCAGTTGGCTGCATTCCAATAGCCCATCATTGAACCGGTCCTGTATAGGAATCAAAGGTGTGGAATTGTTCCCGACGGGAGTCCACAAACATCACACAGTCCTGGCAGATCAGAATGTCATGCAAACAAAATGAATAATGAAAATTATAATATTCACATGATTAAAAACTAACTTCTTGCATCAACAGGACTACCACAACTACAAAAATGTAGGACATATGGCAATGGAAAGATTGTGTCAACAGAGGTTTGTTTACATTGCTTTAACAAATGCCACGGGGGCAAATGAAAAACACATTAAAATGGCAAAGTATAGATATAAAATATGAGGTGTCCGTCGAAGGAATGGAACTGGAAAGGATGATTATTCAAACCATCTGTTTTCCTTTAATGTAAATTGAAAACAGAGTTTTTAAAGATTGTTCAGACAGTTGTTGTAAATAGGTTTACTTGGGTAGATTTGGTATCAAAAAGGGAGGTTTCTTTTGGACTTGCACTGCATATACTTAATATTTACTAATCAGGACCTAGTGCACTGTGAAGGCAGCAGGCTTAACTTGAAATCAACATGGATTACACTTGCACAAGATCATGTCAGTTCATTAGCGAAAATATCCAGATACCACATTGGTCCAGTCGAAGTCATGCCTTGAAGTATCAGAATGGTTATTAAAGAGGATGCCCTAAAATAGCCATAATTACAATAGTTGTTAGTAAGCGCAGTACCTGGCATTGGTTAATTACCTGGGCAGACATCTGGTCTTCCTTTAGATACTCCAGAGGTGTCAAACCACTGTTGGATTGGATGCTAGATACCCCATAGGCAGATTGAACCTTTGCATTCATTTCCAAGGAATAAGGCAGTTTTCCAGGTAAGACGCGAGGGATACCAGCAGTTATACTCTCCGACTCTGCTTCTGGAGAGGACAAAAATAGAGTAATAAGGACAGCAAGAGTGTAGAGATCACACAACAAAGCGGATGATACCAGGAAATGGAAGAAAGAAAGAAAGAAAGAAGGAATGAAAACAAAACAAATAATAAATAAGACAGTGATGGTTTCAGGCAGGTGACATCCATGTAAGAATATCATTTAGACTTCAAGTCTCCTTTTTCCCACTCTTTCAACATCACTCACCTCGAGGGGAGTACCGGGGGTTTAGCACAGCCGGTAACACAAAGCGAACAGCTCCATCTGCTTCCACTGCCAACTCGCGCACAAAAGACAGTGTAATAGATGCTTCCTGGCCAGGTGGAAGGTTTCCGACGCTACAGGAGAAAATGTCTCCAGAGCTGCTGTCTTCCTCCAGGAGGAAAGCCTCCTGTCCCTGGCTGATGGCTTCATCATAGGTCTCCTGGGCCTGGAATGGGAATGACAAAAAATGGCAATATAATGCAGCTCTGAAAGCTCATTACACTTTAATCAAATGCTCCCGTTCCTCCCTAAACTCTTTGTGAGACTATATAACAAATTGGATTCTACCCTGCAGGAGTACAAGGATGAGAAGAGGCTAAAATGCTCACTCAGCCCTCAAACTCTACAAAGCAAGAGCCAACACAAATCATAAAAGGTATAACAGGCACAGTTAGAGATAAACCTCCTTTGCCTTTTGTCAGAACGTGGGCAGAGGGAAGGCAATGCTCTTAAGAAGGGTGTGATTGTCATCCAGTAGTGACCCAAACAATACAGTAACAAATCTAAAATAAAGGGAATGTCTAATTGAGGTTCTAAAGAAAAATATATACTTTAATCAAACACACCATCTGCATGAAAACTAAATAGAACACTGTAAAAAAACAGTCCTGTGTAAGGAACACCGAAGATGCAACAGGTAGAAGAATATAGCACTAAGAGAATGAATACAAAGGTGATCGGCATATTAGAAACCACAAAAAGGATAGGTCTGCTTGAAAAAGGTGCAAATGTTCCGTAACTAGTGTAGGGCCCTAAATGGACGAAAGGAGCAGTTATTGATCAATAGTACCTTGTTTCGGGATTTTGGCGGGTCAATTGCATCAAACCCGGCTTTGAGCAGTGATAGGAGTGGATCAAGCTCAGTTGAGGCATGATGGATCGTGTGTGCCCAAGTGGCAAGCGGGCGTCAAGCAGGTTCAAATGTGGTAGCTCTGTGCTGTTCGAAGTAAGCTTTCAGCGAAGCAGGTCGGGGCGCTCACCAGGATCTGTTCAAGGATGAGCCGGGTTGGATGGGTTTGTAACTGCCAGGAAGGGTCAATGAGGGACACTCCACAGTCTGAGTCGTCATGGAGCGAGTGTCGAAACAGTGATTCTGTTGCTCCGTGTTCGGTTAAGTGGAAGTTCGGGGACAAGTCGAGTCAAGTCGTGGTTCGAGCATGCAAGTGACTCTACACTGATTTGAGTCAGTTTTCCCCGTAAGAAAGGAGCGAAAGCCCAGAGAAGTGCGGCAGAAGGCTGTACTTCTCTGGCAAAGTCAAGAACAAGGTTAAAAACAATAGCAAAAAGTTTAGGGGTTGCCACATGGAAGGAAAATTCCCTACAATTACGAAATCTTTCCTAACACTCGCCCCTCCCAGACTATGGACAGGGGGAACTAATCCACCCCTGGATGAGTCTCTTGTTCAGGTCGGTTAAACATTCTGGACAACCCATCAGCAGTGCTATGTTGGGCACCTGGCCTATGCTCAATAGTGAAGTCGAAGCCTTGTAGACTTATGGACCACCTAAGCAACTTTGGATTCTCCCCCTTCATGTTCATTAGCCACTTTAACGGCTTATGGTCAGTCTGCACAGTGAAGTGGGTCCCATAGAGGTAGGGCCTCAGCTTCCTTAGGGCCCACACAACAGAGAAACATTCTTTCTCTACCGTGGACCATCTGAGCTCTCTGTCCTTAAGCTGGCGACTAATAAAACCGATAGGGTGTTCCTTACCCTTCTCATCTACTTGTGATAGTACAGCTCCTATCCCAGTGTCAGAGGCATCCGTCTGCACGATAAAAGGTCTTTGATAATCAGGGGCCCTTAGGACAGGGGCCTGGCACAAGGAGTCTTTTAAGCCATTGAAGGCCTTCTCACACTCGTCGGTCCAAGTTACCTTCTTGGGTTTCTTCGGAGTTGTGAGGGCAGTCAGAGGAGCAGCTATGGTGCCATAGTCTGCCACAAAATTGTGGTAATACCCCGTGAGTCCTAAGAAGGCTCTCACTTGGGTTTGCGTAGTGGGGGTAGGCCAGTCTTGTACTGCTTGTACCTTACTGGATAGAGGCTGTCTCCTCCCTCCACCTACTTCATGTCCAAGGTAAACCACTGAGCCTTGTCCATTTTGGTGAGGGGCCACTCGGACACCCTCAAAAGAGCTAACTGAAGGACTGCTTGGGAACAGGTCGGGGAGAGGTTCAGACTCCTCTTCCTCAACATCTGAAGCCAGTAGCAGTGCTGCGATTTCGACGCTTGGGCCGAAAGCCTTCAGCCTATTCATGTGAAACACTTTGGGAGCCTGTCCAGGCCTTCCAAGGTCCACTGAATAGTTAACCTCACCCAGGGGCTCCACCACTGGGTAAGGGCCTGACCATTTGACCTGTAAAGCTCGAGGCCTTATGAGATTCATGATCAGGACTTGCTGACCAAGTGTAAAGTTGATGAGGGAAGCTTTCTGGTCGTACCAATGTTTCACCAGCGCTTGCCCTGCCTTCAATTTATCACTAGTCAAGCCCATCAGAAGTACCATCCGTTTTCTGAGCCCTAGCACATAATCAACTACATTGGTAGCAACAGGGGGAGTGGGCATCTCCCATCCCTCTTTGACGATGGCTAAGGGTCCCCGTACGGGATGACCGAACAGAAGTTCGAAGGGGCTGAAGCCAACACCCTCCTGTGGTACCTCTCGGTAGGCAAACAGTAAGCATGAAACAAGAAGATCCCATTTCCTTCTCTGAGGCTCCTCCAGAGCCCCAATCATGCTCTTTAACGTCCTGCTGAAACGCCCCCCCCAGACCATTGGTCTGGGGGCGGTATGCAGAAGAGAACCTGTAGGTGTCCCCACATTCTTTCCACATAGCCTGCCTATACTTCGACATAAAGTTGCTGCCATGATCCGACACAACTTCTTTAGGGAAGCCAACCCTAGTAAACATGCCGAGTAAAGCTTCTGCAACTGGCTTGGCAGTTACAGTTGTAAATGGGACGGCCTCAGGATACCTGGTTGCATGGTCGACCAGCACCAGGATAAACCTATTGCCTGAGGATGTTTGCGGGTCAAGGGGACCAACCATGTCGATCCCTACCCTTTCAAATGGTACCCCCACAACTGGGAGCGGTACCAACGGAGCTTGGATTGTCGCGCCAACCTTACCAGACAACTGGCAGGCGGCACAACTCCTGCAGTGACTTTCTACTTGCTCCCCCATCTTGGGCCAGTAGAAGTGCATGGATAACCTTTGCTTGGTCTTCCTCATACCGAGGTGACCAGCAAGGGGAACTTCATGCGCCAACTGCAGGAGGAAGGGCCTAACAGCAAGGGGAACCACCAACCTCCTATGGTCTCCTTCTGTAGACTCTGTGGGCTCACTATACAGGAGTCCACCTTCCTGGTAAATCCTATGCATCCCAGGAGGTTCACCCTCAAGCTGGGAGCAGGCCTGTCTCCTTAGGCCTTCCAGAGATGGGCACTCATGTTGGCCTTTACTGAATTCGTCCCTATCAGGACCTCCTTCAACTAACAAGTCTTTTAGTTCAGGATGATCGTTGGGGTCGAATACTTCAGGCATCGCCACCTCCTCGTCAGGCCCGGGCGATTGACCAACTTCCTCCACCGCAGTGGTAGGCCAGCTCGGGGGAATATTCTCTTTCCCTCGTCGTGACTTGTCGACTCCTTTCGCCTTGGGTTTCCCCTTTGGCTGGGGCGGCGTATTGGACTTGGCCAATGCTGCCCGTGCTTGAGACCGTGTGTAGGGTCTTTCGGCAGTGTCTCTGGGCCATCCAGTTGACTGACCAGCTTACAAGGGAGTCCTGCTCTTGGCGTTCCCAAGTCTGAAGGGAGGAGTGTACATTTGGCTTGAATACACACGGCCGCTCCGTTGTCCTGCTGCGGCAACAAAACTGTGCTGGTTTCGTCGATTGGGACGTCTTTTTGCTCTACACGACTACGAGGCGTTCCCTGCTCTTCAGAACCTGCCAGCTGCTGAAACTAACGTGGAGAAGCCTGGGTCTGCTTGCTTCGGGGACCGGTGAGTAGTTTAGCTAGGATCTGGTCGCCCTCCTGCAGTATCCCATTGCTTTTCCCTGCTGTGTAAAAACAGCCCCCTTTTGGCCGTACTCGCGCTCTGCTTCTGCCCACTGTGGAGGCTGCGCTTGAGTTGCGGAACCTGTTCTCCTTCTGCTGTGCACTAACCCGAACTGCCTGACTTCCTACGAAGAGCTTCCCCTTTTGCCCGTTGGCACCGGCGTGGCAGGTACTTTGAGCACAAGGCTCCACTCTTCGCAGGGCTCGGACTTCCATCTAGTTAGGTGCCTCTGAAGGCGAACTGAGTCTAAAGCGTTATCGCACTGCCTGTTTTCCTTTCCTTTCAGGTGGACTACATATTTCGTGCTTTAAACGCTTGCGACTGTGTATTTGTATATATATTGTGTTGATATGGTATGTGTTGGTTTAATATTGTGATATTGTGATTTTCTCGCTACGGTCATTATTTTAAAGGCCTTAAAATAAATGTGTATCTATTTTTGATATAACAACTGTTTGGAGTAGTTTGTAAGCGCTCTTGCTTTGTGTGCTCATTGCGGGCTTTCAGTCACCCTCACCCCTCTTGAGACCTAGTCTTGACCGCCGCGATCGCTACCTTGATTGGTCTGGCTTGTCCAGAGGTTACCCTGTTCCAAGTAATTAGGTTGGCCTTCTGAACTTCTGCGCCACCAGGACAGAGTTCAGAAATCCGTCTTAACACCCAGCAGACACTAAAATATAGTGCAGACAGGCAGTCAAACATACTCAACCTAAAGTACCAAGAACCCACAGGTCACTACTTAAAAAACACACCTAGACAGCCACCCAGAAGAACCTGAAGGTCACTTCTGCGCAATCTACACAGCATAACAGCCTGAACAAATTGACAATGCTGAGAGTGACCCTAAAAACCTGCAGGCCTCAAAAGTAGTACACCTTCATGCCACATGAAAGACCCAATACATGTGTGCTCTTCCCAGGTTGATCACAAGGCATGACAACTGACACCAATGCCTAAATACTATGCTAATATCAAAACCTAACTCCAAACACCATGTAGGGCACCACCAACATGGCCCCCACTCAAACCTGTGCCACTCCCAGTCACAAGTCAATGTATCACAACACCTCTCTAGCCATGCCACAACTGGTCAAGAACCAAACATCACACGCTACCTCTGTGGTTAGGTCCGCAATATTTTTAGCAAAGCCATGCTTGGGCAGACATATGCCGACATACGTCTCACATACAGGGTTCGAAATTGAGGGGAGATGACAGCTCTTTAGCTCCAGTTTGGGGGGCGTGGTCTGCACGCATGGTGTGAAGCCGCGAATCTGCCGTGCTCCTGCCCAAGATCCTGAAGCCGCCGACACTACGGTGGCAGAATCGAAATAGCAGCTATAAAAAATTAAGAGGCACGTAGAGGAACCTTATTGCTCCACGTGGCCGAAATCCCAGCGGAAATCGGAGCTGGCAAAGAGGATTAACGGAGTGTTTGAAAAAGCTCCCCTATGGCATCCAAGATGGCGGGGGGCGAGCGCGAGGGCCGGACTGGGCGGAAGCAGATGAGATTGTGAATGTTTGCCCTCCGGATCGAGACGCACGGCAGAGACGCAGAGTCCTGGGCTGAGACCCCACGGGGGAGAGCGACCCCCGCCGGAAGCCTGCCGAGGAGCTGGAGCAAAAACCTACCCCTTCAGCGCTGTGAGGCGAAGAGGATCGAGGTGACTGGAGTCAGTCGACTGGGGCGCCAGGATTGCTGGCGGCTGAGGAGCGGGGACGGGCAGGTACACGAGCCGAAAGGCTTGACACAGCATAGGGTTCCCTATCACATACAACTGGGCCCTTACCTCGCACCTGGAGGGCAGACAGCGGAACTGGGATTAGGATTACAGAATCAAGACCTGCGGCCTGCCCTGTCCATCTGGAATCCTCCAACGGGGCCATGTCGCCTCCTAAGAACAGATCAAAGGCCGCCACGATGGAGGCTTTCACAACTGCATTCCCGAGGCAGCAACTACCGCGGCAAGCAACCCCTGCGGCGGACCCGCCAACCGCGGCGTCGGACCCCTGAGACGCTCAAATCTTGCAGGCAATTGCAGCGCTACGCACATCCATGTAAGGCATGATCGGAGAAATCAGGTCAGATATACAACTGATGAGTCAAGATGCCCGCAACCTGACGGAAAGGGTGACTAAAACTGAAACGTCTCTGCAAGAAACCAGCGAAGAGACACAGGAGCTAATGGCGAAAGTCCAGGAACTGGAACTGACAGTGGCCAGACTAGAATCCCGCTCAGAGGACGCGGAGGGACGGGCCCGCCGCAGCAATGTCCGTATCCTCGGGGTTCCGGAGGACATGGAGGGCCCAAACCCCACCGAATTCATTGAAACGCTGCTGCTTCAAGAAATTGGGGCAGGCTCACTTACCCAGGGGTTCTCAGTGGAGCGGGCCCACAGATCCCTCCAGAAAAGACTGCCGCCGGGCTCGTACCCACGCCCGATAATTGCAAAAATTCTGAATTTCCGTGACAGGGAAGTGATATTGCGGTTCTCAAGAGAAGGAGGGGTGATAAAGAGGAATGGCTCCGTAATAGTTATATACCCAGAGTACACCCCCACGGAGCAACGATCGCGGAATTCCTTCATACTGAATCTATGGAAGGGACCGCACCAACAAGCTGAAGATAAGGTCAGCGAAACATTACTTAACGCTGCAACAAGCTGAAGTCTTGATTGGGCAGGAGCGCGAAGGCCCAAGCGCGAGACCGTCAACGACCCACCCCGCCTAGAACAGTGCAGGCCAAATGCCTACACACCACCCGTACCGAAAGGCCTGGAAAGGCCCCCGAGGCTCAGGTGCCCCTGAGCGTCGCGAGTTCAAACCCACTGCTGGGGGCAGTTACTTGTTTTGTTTTTTGGTTAATGCATCCTCCACGTTGGAGGATGCGAAGGTTGATGAGTCTCCGATGGTTAAGCCTACGACAAGGGACGGGAGGACGGAAACTCTGAAGATATTGGACCTAAGCCTACTACAAACGGGGAGTGATGGGGACACAGCCGCATCAGCATACAGCCCTTGCAGGAGTGGGATTGCTCCCAGACCCCCTAAGAGACCACCATGGTTGTACAAATTAGGATAATGACGTGGAATGTGCGGGGCCTGGGCACATATCTCCGCAGAAACAGAATCAAGTCCTACCTGCAGCGGAAGAAGGTGGACATTGCTCTACTACAAGAGACACATTGCTCTGCCGAGTTGGAGGCGAAGCTCAACGAACACTGGGTGGGACAGCGTTTTTGGGGCCTCCTATTCCAGATTTGCAAGAGGGGTCTACACCTGGATCGGACCCCACGTACCTTTTCAACTCACTAAAATGGATAAGGATCCTGAAGGCAGATATGTGATACTATGGGGGACACTTGAACAAAGGGAAGTGTGTATAGTGAACTCATACTTCCCCAACAACAACATCCCACTACACCTGAAAGATTTGAGCTCCAAAATGCTACAGTACAGAGATGCCTTCTTTTTATGGGGGAGGGGACTTTAACTGCGTCCATGATCCAATGCTAGACAGGTCCAGCCCCACAACAAAGGGCCCTTCAATGGCCACCACATCCCTGAAAACCACGACCAATGAATTGGACCTGGCGGACGTCTGGCGGGAGCTGCATCCAGGTGAGAGAGGTTACTCGTTTTACTCGTCTCCACATGCCCTCCATACCCGGCTAGATTACCTCTTTGTGGGCAGGGAACATTTACCTCAGATGGGGAGTGCACAATATCTGGGAAGAACTATTTCAGATCATTCGCCACTGTTAATTGAATGGAATCAGACCGGCCCGAGACCACCCATCCCCATGTGGAGGATGCCTGCGGAGGCCTTGGGGGACCAGGCGTTTAAGGATGAGCTACACGAGTCCATAGACAATTTCATAACCGAGAACACTGGGAGTGTAGAACACGTCAGCACGCTATGGGACGCCTTGAAGGTAGTGGTGCGGGGGGAAGTCATTGCTAAAGCGGGCGGTATTAGGAAACTTCTGCGCAGCAAACTAGACGAGGGAGAATTGCAAATTACGGCACTGGAGGCAGCCCCGATAGACAACCCAAAGAGAGAAGAAGATCTTAGAACTTTGAGGGAGAACTGCAACGATGCATGGAACAGGCTATCAAAATTCGATTTTATTACTAGAACCAATAGGACACATGCCGAGGCAGACAAACCCGGCCGACTGTTAGCTTGGCTTTGCAAAAAAGAACACGCCAGACATATAACCACAGTATTGAAAGATGAACTTGATGAAACTCACAACACTCAACAGGGTGTCAATGACACCTTTAAGAATTTCTACGAACAATTATATTCCTATGCGGACCTTATCCCCCCCGAGATCAAATACAGGACACTTTAGATTAGATATGCTTACCCAAATTAACTCCTGCACGTTCTGAGGCTTTAGGTGGGGACATCACACCCGATGACATTACGGAAGCAATTAGATCCCTGGCGACGAGTAAGACCCCGGGCAGCGATGGGTTGCCCCCGGAGTTTTACAAGGCATTTGAACCCTCCTTGACGCCACTATTGCTTGAAGTTTTCCGAGAATCCTATGAATGTGGGACCCTCCCAGTTAGCATGAGAGAAACTTTGGTGGTCCCCATACTTAAACCCGACAAACCCACAGATAGGTGCGACTCTTACCGCCCGATTGCGATGATAAATTATGATGTTAAAATACTTACGACAATCCTAGCCAACCGACTAGCCAGAGTAATTGGAGACTTAGTGCATGAGGACCAAAACGGTTTTGTACCCGGTCGTAATACGACCATGAACCTGCGTAGGCTCCAACATATAATAACCCATGCCGACACAAGCAAAGAATGCTATGCACTATTGTCCTTAGATGCTATTAAAGCATTTGATTCAATATATTGGGAGTGGCTAGTGGTGGTCCTGGAGCGGTTTGGTTTCGGTCAGGGGTTCATTAGATGGATCAGAATACTGTACAATGGACAGAGGGCACGAGTAAAATCTGGGAGATATGTATCAGAGTCGTGGGACATCCGCAGAGGTACCAGGCAGGGGTGCCCACTCTCACCCATGCTGTATATACTGGGCCTGGAGCCCATCGCTCTCTTTTTTAGGCAGCAATTCTTCGATTTAGGCATTCGGGTTGGAGGGGTAGACCACATCATCTCCTTATATGCCGATGATGTGCTGATATTTGTCAATAATCCCCTTCTCAATCTACCAACAATGCTGGACGTTTTAGACAATTACGCCAAGGTCTCGGGCATAAAATTCAGCAGAGCCAAGTCCTGCTTGTTCCCGCTAGCAGGACTGAAGGGAAAGGCCATTACGGAACTTCCTCTGGTGGGCATAACCTGGCAGACTACTTCATTCCGATACCTTGGGATTCAGATTCTTCACACCCCAGAACTAATGCACGATCATAACACTAGAGCGAAGATCCCAGCGCTACGTAAATCCATGGGGTTCTGGTCTAAGCTGCCCTTATCCATGATGGGCACTTCTATATTACTAAACCTTTCTTCTGTTTGCTGGATACAATAATACGGGATTTCCTATGGGGGAAATGCAGGCACCGGGTGGCCCTGTCCACATTAGTCTTACCATACAAATCGGGTGGGATCCAACTACCTAATCTAGAGAAATACTACCTGGCCGCCCAGTTGGGCTTTGTATCAAAATGGTTAGCAGACGAGGTCACTTCAGAGACCCCTCTGTTGCAGTCCATGATCTCCCCGTTACGCTTAAAGGAATTGATCTGGGGCCCTCAGACCCTGATAAGCAACCCACCCTTCCTGGTGACCCTGGGTAGGAAAATATGGTACAGAACCTCAGTGATTATGAAATTAAAGCAAACATATTCCCCGGAAATGCCACTCCTCTCGGGGTTGAATAAGACCAATACCGATCTAAATAGTGTCAGGCTCTGGGAGGGAAAAGGAATCTACACGTGGGGAGACCTGTATGAAGGGGGGACCTTTCGGGAGTTCTCTGAGTTACAAGCGGAGTATGATATTCCCTCCAGTCAATACCTATGTTATCGGAAGATTAGACTGTTTGCCCGATCGAATTGGGAAAATTGGCCAGAGGAACCAGGCATGAACCCCTTTATAACGCTGCTTTATAGTTTGGGAGAGGGTGGAAGAGTGGTGTCCCAAATATATGGCCATCTAAATGATACACCTAACCCCCGAAGCACAGAATTACGGACCACATGGGAAACTGATATAGGGCGGGAACTAACAGATAGCGAATGGGACAGGGCACTGTCATTCTCTGGAGAGGTCTCTAGAAATCACTGATTTCGACTGATCCAGATCAACGTGTTAAACCGCACCTATCTGACCCGAGTAGATTGGCCAAATTCAACAACAATGTGCTGCCAAACTGCACTTGGTGCAGAGCTGATAACGCAGACTTATTCCACATGCTATGGACCTGCCCCAAGACCCAGACTTTCTGGTCCAAAATAAAACAAATGTGCAAGGAGGCGGGTCACACAAGGTACGAATGGACCCAACATGAGTGTCTCCTGGGCACCTATCCTAGGTTAGCTAAACTCAAACATTCAGTCAAGCTAATGGATCTGGCATGCATAGTGGCGAAAAGGACTATGGCTATGTCATGGGAAAAACCCGCAGGTCCGATTTTCACAGTGTGGCGTAAAGAACTTGAGAAATGGGCGAACGCCGAAACAAAGGCTTGGGAAGAGAGCGTAACCAGGTCTACTGAAGACTCGAGTATGGCGCTGGTTGCATGGAAAGATAACTTGACAAAACTGTTCCACTCCCCTGATGATAAACCTCCTTGAACAACCCGCAGGAAGCACACCGGACCACTGCGGAAAAAAGACACCAGCTTCAATAGGTCCATCGTGAGACACAATGACCCCCTGGTCTGGTCCATGTCCCCCACCCTTCCCACGACAGGAGGATCCGTCCTGTCGGTCACCAGCGAAACTTGACTTGGCTTGACACCGGAGACAGTTACTGTTCATTGTTGTTTGTACTTATTGTTTAACATGTTGCTGTATAAGTATGCAGACTTGTTTATTGATACTGAAGTTGGCACCAGAAAGAGGTGCAGTGTTTGTGAATATAACAAAATGCCAATAAACACATTTTAAAATAAATTAACTCCAGATTCTAGCACAGTAGAACCTGGCTAGCTTGAAACCAACAGCTACCAGGAGCTAATTTTGGCTCCTAGGGCCAACTGATGCTTTCCAAACATGTAATGTGACATTGATATGATATGGCATTTATAACGCGCCTATACACAAGTGTTTCAAGGCGCGATAACTAAGTATTTGAGAATGCTGATAAAGAATAATTAGAATACATCTAATATACATTTAAACACAATGGTTCATACAAAATAGGCAAAAAGTTAAACGAGCATCTCTGGTAGCTCCTGTTCCCCCTGCGGTAGCCCCTGCCTACAGGATGATGCCAACACCCAGGAGCTGGTTTCAGCTCCTGCTCATTGAATCTCAATTTCGAACCCTGCATAAGGGATCATAATTAACAGATAAAATTAGATCTTTCCATTTTATGTGAAAGTGAGATTTGTAGGACGCAATGTACTAGCTCCTCGTTCCCCACTCGTAGCTCCTGGTGATGGTTAATGATGGATAACCAGCAGCTGCTTTTAGCTCCTGCATAGCCAATCTCAAGTTCGAGCCCTGCACATATGTTCAACATGGCCCCCATGGCCAACACAAATATATCTGTGCAGTAAGCCTCTATTGCGACAGCGCAATAACCTCGCATCTTACAATCACATTATACACATTTTGCCTAACAGCACATATGACATACCCCTCGGTATTCGCAATATTGCCTGACAGCAGGCCCCAATGGCCAATACAATTCTGTCACTGCAAACAGCCCTTATGGCCGTAGAGCAATGACAGCACAAACGTTGCCAAAGGCAGTTTCAACACAAACTCACATCTCTCTAAAAATCAGGCCCAATGGCCACAACACCATACTATCCACTATCTATAGGTCCCCATGAATAACATATTCTCAACTAACAGCAAGCCCCTATGACCCGCACAATATAATAACTAGCAGACGACCAGGTCAGCCTCCTTAGCCTAAATAGCAACACTATTGCAGCGCTTTGCGCACCTTTACTAAATGTTGGTCAATCGCAGAACACTTCTGCTGCCCCATACGCTATCAGTTTAACACCCAACAACTCATATGGCACTGTAAGGATATTTGGCGTGTTACAGTACAGAGTACAGCACTACTGCACAGGTAGCAAACAGCACAGAGTACAGCACTACTACACAGGTAGCAAACAGCACAGAGTACAGCACTACTGCACAGGTAGCAATTTTTTTCGCAGCACCACCACAAGGGTGCAGTGCATTGCTATATGGGTTACCAGATTAACAAGGAAAGACAGGCTATTCAGTCAAAAACGATTTTAACATATAAGATGCAAATCTATTTTTACAGTTAAAAGCACACGTGCTCATTTAAAAATGCACACTATTTTTCACCTGAAATGCCTATGGTGCGAGAGACACATTTGAAAATTAACAGCTAACCTATTAACCATTAACCTGACTAATAAAACCTTATTTAACATAACCCACTAATAAAATGTGTTCTCCACTGCAGAATTAGGCATACTCTGAAAGCCATTTAAATGTGTGTGCAGATTTTTTTTCTTCTCTTCTCTGCCTGATTCTCCGTGTTTTTGTGCACAGTAACTGCAGGAAGAAGGAAGTCAGATTTGCAACAATTGCAAATGTATAAGCGAAGCTATTGTTGAGAGTAGGAGGATGAGAGATGATGTATTTCATTGGGACACGTCATACAGAGGGCTGAGATGAAAGTTTTAGTGGGCAGTATCGGGGGAAAAAGACAGGCAGACATTTTTCTGCACTACTGGGGAGAAGACCTGGCTGTGGGACTCCTGACTGAATGCAGATTCCTGCGTCCTGCTGCAGTCGAGATTGGGGAGAGCTGAAAGAAGGACCTTTCCACTGGCTGAGGCATTCCTATCTGCAAAAGCTGAGAATTCCAGGCAATGACCCCGGTTTGAGAAGGCAAGCGTTCCTTTTTGCTGGAGTTAATCTTCAAGGGAGTCACATTCACAAAGAGAACAGCCAAAGAGAACAACTAAAAAGATAAGGTAATGAGAAGTGTGGGAGCTGAGTGTGTACGGTAATATGCAGTCAGTGTAGGATTCCTGTGCGTGTCTTAATCAAACACCAATGTTGCAATTTGAGTTCTGTTCTCCGCCACGCTCTTTGCAGTGTGTCATAGACAATGCTTTTACTGTACCATTTTATTTATTTCTGTAAAGAATGAGATCGTGTTTAAATGCAACTTTTATAATACAGAAAAATATTTGAAAACAGACGGGTGGTGTATTTACTATTTACCATTACAATGCCGATGATGTGGGGAGATTTTTAAACAGTGCAATGGTCATTTTAAGACAGATGTGTGCATGTCAGAATCAGTATGAATAATTGTGAGTGACTGTAGCATAGCTCGTTGGAGGTACATGAGCCAACGGGAAGAGAGACTCTCTGAACATAGCTCCCTACCGTATATAAGGTAGTGGAAATTACCACAAGACTACCATATATAGCTCTCTGTCGTAAATAAGTCAGTGAGTTCGCCCATGGTGGCACACCAACACTATCACTGAAAAATGTGGTATTCCTAAAATGTAGGTCTGGGGTCTCTCTAGTGATCACACGAAAAATCTAAGCAAAGATAAGGGATTCTGGACATTGGGGCCACAAATAAAACAAGGGAATTATGCTCACCAAAATACCACCAACCACGTATACCAAATATGCAGGTCTGGGTGCTGAAATAATACATGTCCATTGTATTATTGTTGCACATGGCCAAATCTGAATACAAAGAGTGATTATTGCTAAGTTATTTTTCGGCGGTAATAAAATACCGTCAGGCCCCAAATCTCCACAAAATACCCTACATATTTATGGTGCGTTGCAGGCCGGGAAAGTGATCCTAGAGTACCTACTGGGCGTGGCAAGCGTGTCTCACACTGCCATTTGCACATTAAAGGGAACCCATTTTATAATAGCAGTGTGCCACTAAAAACGAATTTCAGAATGTCACAAAGGGAAACCACATTCTCAGATCTAGTGCAATATTTAGAGGCAAAGTTATTTGCAGATGGGAATTGGTCTTCGAATAGCACGTTAGAATGGAGTAACCGCATTCAGGGTGAGGTGCAGAAAGAAAAACTAGACAATATTTTTGCAGAAGGCAGCATAATTCAGGTCTGCCTTACAAGATTATTGAATGCAGCCGATAAAAGTGCAGAGAAAGACTGTTTAATACGGCCATGCGGCAAAATATGGTTTATTTTAAACAAGTCCCTGCGAATGCAAGAGAATGATACTCAGCTAATTAACAGGTTAAAGACTGAATTAGAGGGGGCAAGTAAAAATCAGGAAATGTTGATAGCAGAATTGGATGTATGCCAAAAAGACATGCAATTAAAATGCAGAGACTTTGATACTCAGTTATCCAAAAGCAAGAAACAATTTGAAGATAGTGAGCAAGAATTGGCACACTTAAAAGCCTTAGTGGATCACATTAGGCAGGATAAAGATGAGGTTGTTTCAGAAATGCAGATTTTACAAAAAGAACATTGCGAAAAAGAAGGTGATCTCCAGAGTGCAGAACAAGAAATGATTAAAATGATTCAAGAAAGAGACAAGAGAAATAAAGAGTTCAATGAATGCCAAATGCAAATGTGCGATATGCAGGAGGTGATTAATAAAATGAATGATGAAAATAATTATTTGCAAAATGAAGCAAACAGACTCCTTAAAAAGTGTAAGGACTTAGAACAGCAAATGTGCTTTCCCAGGTCCCAGGAGAGGCGGCAGGGTACCACATTCAATGGAGTGGAGGTGAATTCTAGCTCTGCCCAAAGAGCTAGTGCCCCAGTGACTGGGCCGGTGACTGAACTTGGTTGCAGCGCCCTTGGGGGATTTGATACTCCCATTGGGGGCAGCCACCAATCTCATACACCTGAAAACAGGATTGAGTCACAAAATAGTGCAATTCCATGCATTGCAACAAGTAGCCCCATAAAAATAATGAAATCCATTAAAGCCCTGATCAAACCATTTAGAAAGGGAGGTGAATGCTGCATTGAGGATCACTTAGAAGCGGTACATGACATTTTTAAAGCACTCCAGATACCTAGGGAACAGTACAGACAATATTTTCATTTAACTTTAGATGCCCCGACGGCCAGCATCATAAGGGGATTAAATGAACAGCAGAATATGACATGGCTGGAGTTTGAAAAAGAAATTAGGCGTCATTTTTCTCCTTTTCAGTCATTGCAGGAGGCAAAGAAAGTCGCGTACACAATTACTGCTGGACCTAATACATCCCCTCGCCAATTTTTACAAGACTTAAAAAGAGCATTCTCTCGCTTTGATGTATCTTTTGACTCAAATTCCAATGAGTTTAAAACTGCATACTTCTATGGGCTACAGAAAGACATCATATCCCAATTGGTCCATGAATTTGACCGTGACAAGTCCCTTGAATGGATTGTACATCAAAGCACAAAGCTATATGAGGTACTCTATTGTCAGGGTAGAGAAAGTGATAAAATGAAAGATACCAGGCCTAAATCTAAAGAACCCTCAGCCACAGTAATGGAAATCAGGTCAGCCAAAATGTCCCTTGAGTCTGCTCAAAGCCAAGGTAAAAATAATGTGACACCCGAAAAAAGGGGTAATCAACAAAGATCGCCATTTCCTGTACCAATGTTCCAAACACATGATCCTAGTAATAGAGAGAGCTACATCAGCCCTAGATATTTAGGGGATAGACCCCGGGTAGGATATCGGCCTGATATGGCAGGTATGAACAATGACCAGAGACAAAATCAAGATCAAAGAAATGATGGTCCCTACCAGTCATTGGGGACACAGAGCAGATTTGATCCCAGCACCATGATATATGGTAATCAGGATAGGCCCCGATATGTGGATCGATTTACTGATAATGGAAATCAACATAGGGGCCAGTACCCACAATCTGAGAGACAGGACATGAGGCAAAACGTGAACTACAGTGCACGCCAGTACAATGATTCCCCACCAGGGGACTATAATCAAAGGATGGGTGCAACCCGCTCCCCTCCACAAATGAATCAAGAGTTCAGAAACCATCCCAACCGACATCAATCACCTGAGAGGTATCAGAATAGATCCAATCAGGGGGAAAACAACCAATATCGACCTAGGCCACAGAAAGAGGATCCTAGAGAGATGGAAAGGTTCCAGTGCCTTGAGGCCCAAGTGAAAATGTTAGCTGAGCAAATAGGAAAGCTCTATACAGCGCAAAAACAACCTTCCAAAGAGGGGGCTGATGGCCATAGCAATGACCGGGGGGCTTCCGAAAAGTGACTAAGTACTCATGATAATCGCAGTGCCAAAATGACAGATTGCTCTGATATAATTTTGCATAACGACTCTGAGATGCCTAATGGATTAAAAATGAAAGTACCAGTAAATGAAATTGTGATAGAAAGTGCAAATATTTCTAAAAAAGAGGTACGGTTTAACTTAGTGCTAAATAAAACAGTAAAGATTTGCACAAATGAAAAAGAAACATTAGGAATTCCAAAAGAACAAAGGAACAGATTTAAGAAAAATGACTCATGCATGGGGAATACCAGTGAACAGGGGGTAAGTGGGGATGCCATAGCTCCTTCCCTGGGCAAGCAAAACAATGACCAAACACAGACAGAAAAAGGAAATACTCACAAGGAGGGTACAAGTCAATCACCTGAAGAATTCTTTGAGCCACATATTTTTGAAAAGGCTGAAAGGGCTGGTATTACACTAAATGATCACAAATGCACAGAATTAAAAAATGACAAATTGCTGAATGATGTTGTTACACATGTTCAGTTGGAAGGTTGTAATGTGGTCTCTGATGTTACCCAGATGGATGGGCGAACAGTGGCCACACTCCAAAAAACCTCTGAACATGGAGAAATGAAGAAAATATCTCGCACAGAAATGGGTAAAAAGGAGGGAAAAATGTCTTTTCATTTACCAATGTGCTTAGCCAAAAGTGAAAAAGATCTGAGAAAGGTGAGCCCTGAAATCAGTAAGAATTCACATTTCTTATGTGTATTAGAGGAAGTTGAGGACAGATATTATGCACCCATCACTGTAGAAGAAAAATGCCACACCTTTGCTATGATTGACACTGGCGCACAGGCCACAATTATGTCCAAGGAGCTGGTAAAGAGTATCAATGAAGGGAGGCCTCCACAGAGTCAGATCACAGTGAAGGCAAATCAAGGCCCAGTGCATAACTTTAATGGGGAGGAGGTGCCCATCATAGGTGTAACTGAGGTTGACATAAAAATAGGAAAGCACAGAATGAAACAAGAGGTATTGATCACATCTATTTGTGAAATTCCATTTCTGATGGGGACAGATTGCCTGAAAAGATTGTCTCCTCTCATAGATGGGGTGAATGGAGTGCTGTGGTCCTTAACCAAAAAACCATTGAGGCCTAAGAAACTAAAATCACAAAACAGCAATATAAATGAATGTCACACCGTTGCCAAAACAAATGATGCTGTGGAGGTATATCTCCAGAATAGCTGCATACCTAGTGTCACTGTTATATTAATGTGTCAAGACAAAATGCAGAGCGACAATGATAAACTACCTGTACAAATATACTTGGACCCAAGGAAAGATTGGCAGACTGCCATAGATGAGCACACATTACGTTTCTATTTAAAAGAGAAAACATGCAAACAGAATATTGCTCCTAAAACAGATTCAGAAAAACACATTACCACTCTGGCAGAAATACACATGGAAGATGAGCAACCATGGGTTCATGTTGGTATAAATGATTATCTTAAAACAATAAAAGCCACTTTAGCACTTGAACATGAAAGGAGTTTCATTAATGAGAAATTGTTGCAAAAAATTATGGAGAGGGAAGAAATCCCGAAATTTAGGATTAAAAACCAATATGTTTCTGGGTTGGACAGTCCAGACTTTGAAAACCGAATTGCAGGCAGATGCATGCTTAAAATTAGCATTGGGCAGAAAACAATTTACCATAATGTATGGATAGTGAGTGGAGCACAAAATGAATTTTACATGGGCAATGACATCATGCACAGAATGTGTATGGTGTTAGATTTCCTTAATCAAAAAATATGGTCACGCCTAGGTGGGCCGGCACCTGAATTTGAAGACAAAAGAAGGGCTTATCATTGTGCACAACTGGTTCCTTATGCAGTCGAATTACAAATAAGGAAAGATACTATTATTCCTGCATTTACAAAACAGTTTGCAATAACACTGAAATGCAAAAATGGGCAGCAGATGAAAGGCTCTGATGCATTTGTATGCCTGAATGAATCCATAAAACAGCAAGGACTGGATTATGAATACATTCCATTGGTAGACATTGGTGAGGGATCTGTAAAAATCATGGTAAATAATAAAGGTTATCAGGATATTCATTTAGAGGAAAACTCCCCATTAGGAATGGCCATACAAAAGTCACATTATACGGCAGATTTAAATAACATGGTGATTGGGAATATTCCTGAAAAATATGTAGATGCCAAGGGCGAGTTGCCAGAACACCTGGACTCTCAGCCCAAAGGAATATTTAAAATTCATTCTGTGTATCCTTATGATTCAAATGAGACAGTGTGCTGCCATCAAGAGGATTGCATAATATTTAATTTAAATGAAAATGAAACAGGAAATCAGCCCATTGAAGTGGAAGCTGATATGCCAAAATATTTAAAAGTGGCAGCTCTACAAAAAGACACAGCCACACAGTTAGAGGAAAGCGCTGAGATTCCTTTACCAGAAGAGTTTCCAGAATTTTCCAGAATGGTAGAAGAGCAGATCTCCTTAGCGGATGCATGTGACAGCGATAAGGATAGAGACGACCTGAGGGAAATATTTATGGAGTTTAAGGATGTATTTGCAAAAGATGCTTATGATTGTGGTTTAACTGATTTACATGTGGCCACACTACCAGAAGGTTGTAGCAGAAATCCAGTGTTTGTACGCCAGTATAGACTACCGCTGGCATGTTTAGAATCATTGGCAGAGATTATTAAAAATTTGGAATCACGGGGAATAATCAGGCCCATTCATAGCACATCCAATACGCCTATTTTAGGTGTGTTAAAGCCAAATGGTCAATGGCGGCTGTGTGCAGACTTAAGAGAGTTAAATAAAAGAGTACCAGTATCTAGATGGCCACTACCATTCATTGATCAGGGCCTAGCTCAGATACATGGTTCAAATGTATTTACCACATTAGATCTCACATCTGGATATTGGTGTGTGCCATTGGCAGAGGAGATACAACACTTATTTTCCTTTACATTTGACAGGACTCAATATGCCTGGCTTAGAGCTCCGTTCGGGTACATCAATAGTGGGAGTGAATTTGGCATATTTTTGAGAAAGGCCATGCCGGATGCAGCGGAAAGAGGAACAATAGTTTATGTGGATGATGTCCTGATAAAAAATGAAATCCTGAAAAGCCATTTTGATGAAATAAGACATGTACTTGGCCAATTGCAGAAAGCAGGCGCCAAAGTATCTTTGCAAAAAGCACAATGGTGCAAGAAAAAAGTGAACTTTCTAGGGCATGAAGTGACTGAACGTGGGCTAAATCCACAAAGGAAGAAAATAGAGGCCATACAAAGATTAAAAGATCCTAAAGATGTGAAAGGAGTAAAAAGTTTATTAGGGATGACAGGCTATAACAGAAAGTTCATTGAGAATTATGCAGAAATCACTCAACCATTGACTAAACTGCTTAAACTAAATACTCCCTGGAGATGGGAAAGAGAGCAGTCTGATGCAGTGGCTAGATTGAAGGAATGTCTTGTAAAGGCACCATGTTTAGCATACCCCATAAAGGACAGGGATTTCTTTATAGAAATAGGTTTTTCTGAACATTGTATGTCAGCAGTGTTATCACAAAAACACGATTTGAATCACAAAACCATTGCATATGCAAGTAAGGCATTTTCCCAAGTTGAAATGAAATTTAATGAATGTGAAAAGGCCCTATTAACCACTGTGTGGGCGCTACAACATTTCCGCCCCATTGTTCAGGGAGAAAAGGTGATTATTGAAACAAATCATCAACCTTTGCAATTTTTAGAGAGTAAAAGAATTAGATCAGGCAATCTAGCACAATCCAGAATCACTTCATGGACGCTGGCATTACAAGGTTTTCCCGTAGAAGTGAGATATGGACAAAATAAAAAGAGCCCAATTGCTCAAGGGTTAGCTCACTTACATGATTGTGCAGCTGAACAAATACCAAATGAAATGGAAGTGGAAACTAGTTTGCAGGAATTTGAACAATCATCACACAAAGCTTTTGATGAAAAAACATGCAAGGATTTGCCAACTGTATATGTGGATGGTTGTGCTTTTCACATTGAAAATGACAGTAATAAACAGTTAGTGGCAGGAATAGGAAATGTCTGGTTGAAATGTGAAGGCGTCCCCAGTATAGGGATGAGGATTGGGGATAGGAGCAGTCAGGTGGCGGAATTGGCAGCCATCTATAAAGCAATTGCTACTGCAGTTGATAAAAAGTTCAGTGAAATTGTCCTGGTGACTGATTCTGACTATGCACGGAATAGCTTTGTGGAGTATTTGCCTGGTTGGAAAGCAAGAGGCATGGTTACATACAACAAAAAGCCACTTAAACATGGAAAAATGATACAAGCCATAGACAAATTGGTGTCAGGAAATAATTTAACAATATACTGGAGAAAAATTCGTGGGCATTTAAAAACACCAGGAGAGGATAAGGAGGGAAATGATAAGGCAGACCATCTGGCTAAGATTGGGGCTGTGATGGGAGAATTGCTACATATTGATTATTTAATGGGTGAAATACAAATTGATGCAGTGACACGTTCTAAAGCACCAAAGGAGGTAGATCAACCGGTGGTGCAGTGGAGTCATGACACGCCAGACCAAGATTTGATTGAGGCACAAAAGAATGATCAAATTTTGGGAATCTATTATAATCATTTGATAGATCCTGAACAAAATCCTTTAACAGAAAATGATTGTATGGGAAAAGAAGAGTTGAGGGTGTTATTAAAGAACAAAACACGAATCAGATTACAGGATGGACTCATGATTAGAGAGTCCATAACAGGACAAATACAGTGGGTAGTACCCCTTTCATTCAGAGGACTGATGCTACACCATGCACATGATGCCATAACTGCAGGCCATAGAGGTTCACAAAAAACATTAGAAATATTAAAAGATTATGCTTACTGGCCACATATGTCCCAAGATGTGGAATTATATACTAGAGGATGTCTAGTATGCGCCCAATTTAAACCTGCTTCACCAATGCATAGAGCACCATTGATGAAAAGAGGCCTAACTCTCCCATGGTCAGATTTGCAAATAGACTATGTAGGTCCTTTAAAAAGGTCGAGCAGGGGACACCGTTATATTTTGAGTGTGGTATGTTTGATGTCAAAGTGGGTTGAATGCATTCCTGCACCAGATTGTAGTGCGCAAACAGCAGCCACATTGCTGGTGAACCATGTGTTCTCAAGGTTTGGGTTGCCACAAAGAATTGAGTCAGACAGAGGAAGTCATTTCACAAGTACTCTAATGAGTAAAGTATGGCAAATACTAGGTGTGAAAAGGAAACTACATATCGCATATCGGGCGGCGTCTTCAGGTACAGTTGAAAGAAGCAATAGGTCTGTTGTGGATATTTTAAAGAAATTTGTGGCAGAAGCAGGTTCCAGCTGGGATTTACGTTTACCGTTGGTTCTGATGGCAATCAGGTCGACTCCTGCCAAAGCAACAGGTGTTAGCCCTCATGAGGTCTTGACAGGTAGGAAAATGGTGTTACCACAACACCTACTATACAGAACACATGAGCAAACTCTAGTGAGTGCATCCACAGTTCATGAATATATTGATGAACTGAGGAGGCATTTGCAACATGCATTTGCTTTTGTGCAGAGAAATATGGAAAGAGCTGCTGAAAGTGCAAAGTCATATTATGATAAAAAGACATCAGTAAAGGAATACAGTGTAGGGGATCAGGTGTACAAGTTTCATTTTGGAAAAAGTAAACAGAAAAATTCTAAATTTCTAGCAGCCTGGCAGGGGCCATTTCGGATTATAGATAAGGTCTCTCCTGTAGTGTATAAAATTTTGAAAAATGAAGGTGAAACAGCAATAGAGCAGTTTGTCCATGTAAATCAAATCAAACCATGCAGCCCCCCAGACATGAGATCAGGCGGCTTGAGCATGTAGAAACAGATAAAATCCCTTGAACACAAAAAGAGAAAATAAATGGGTACAATCAGGAGGCAGTGACAAAGAAGTTAAAAAGTTGATTGTTATGATGGCACATAAACACTGTAGTATATGTAAAATATAATATAAAATAAATATAAATAAATAAATAAATAAATGCACATATAATGGAAGCTCATGGTTGGTGTGCAGAGAGAAAGTATGTTAAATATTGAATATCTGCTTGTTTTCTTTTAACTTGTGTTTAATTTCAGAAAAAAAAAATGAAATATTTTTACCAAGCATGTTTTATTTTTGGCAAAAGGATGAAGTTAGTATTGTGCTATGTACTTAATCTGTTTATTTTCTATTTTGATTTAGACAATTAACATTATTTGGTCGGAGGTTCCGGGATCAGAGGCCACGGGAGACGATGGAGTCCTGGAGTCCCCTGGATGAAGACCAAAAGATGCCTGCCTCCAGGTGGAGGTGAAGACAAAATAACCGGAATGCCAAAAGAGATGACTACTGTGGATTCAAGATTGCCAAGATGAAAGAGTACTCGAATGAACCGAATAACATCGCTGGTCGGGACATACCAAAAGAGACAAAACAAAAGTTCCGGCATATGAAGTTCCACGTATTTATTATTTTAATTATTTATTTTCATTTGTTATATTAATTATTTGTTTTAGTTAGTTGTCTTATTTCGTTGTTTTTAATTGACTTGGAAAATTTAAACTTAAAGTAATGCCAATTCAACTGAGAAGGCAAATGTGGAACATTTTATGAACTGATGGACTCAGATGAAATGTTGATTGCAAATTTTCATTGATGCACATGAATATTCATTTTGTTGGATTGCTATATTGTAATAAAAAAAAAAAAGAACAAGTTGTTTTTAGGAATTGGCTTGGATTATAGCCAAGTTCTAAAAACAAAAGGAGGGTATATGTAAGGATATTTGGCGTGTTACAGTACAGAGTACAGCACTACTGCACAGGTAGCAAACAGCACAGAGTACAGCACTACTACACAGGTAGCAAACAGCACAGAGTACAGCACTACTGCACAGGTAGCAATTTTTTTCGCAGCACCACCACAAGGGTGCGGTGCATTGCTATATGGGTTACCAGATTAACAAGGAAAGACAGGCTATTCAGTCAAAAACGATTTTAACATATAAGATGCAAATCTATTTTTACAGTTAAAAGCACACGTGCTCATTTAAAAATGCACACTATTTTTCACCTGAAATGCCTATGGTGCGAGAGACACATTTGAAAATTAACAGCTAACCTATTAACCATTAACCTGACTAATAAAACCTTATTTAACATAACCCACTAATAAAATGTGTTCTCCACTGCAGAATTAGGCATACTCTGAAAGCCATTTAAATGTGTGTGCAGATTTTTTTTCTTCTCTTCTCTGCCTGATTCTCCGTGTTTTTGTGCACAGTAACTGCAGGAAGAAGGAAGTCAGATTTGCAACAATTGCAAATGTATAAGCGAAGCTATTGTTGAGAGTAGGAGGATGAGAGATGATGGATTTCATTGGGACACGTCATACAGAGGGCTGAGATGAAAGTTTTAGTGGGCAGTATCGGGGAAAAAGACAGGCAGACATTTTTCTGCACTACTGGGGAGAAGACCTGGCTGTGGGACTCCTGACTGAATGCAGATTCCTGCGTCCTGCTGCAGTCGAGATTGGGGAGAGCTGAAAGAAGGACCTTTCCACTGGCTGAGGCATTCCTATCTGCAAAAGCTGAGAATTCCAGGCAATGACCCCGGTTTGAGAAGGCAAGCGTTCCTTTTTGCTGGAGTTAATCTTCAAGGGAGTCACATTCACAAAGAGAACAGCCAAAGAGAACAACTAAAAAGATAAGGTAATGAGAAGTGTGGGAGCTGAGTGTGTACGGTAATATGCAGTCAGTGTAGGATTCCTGTGCGTGTCTTAATCAAACACCAATGTTGCAATTTGAGTTCTGTTCTCCGCCACGCTCTTTGCAGTGTGTCATAGACAATGCTTTTACTGTACCATTTTATTTATTTCTGTAAAGAATGAGATCGTGTTTAAATGCAACTTTTATAATACAGAAAAATATTTGAAAACAGACGGGTGGTGTATTTACTATTTACCATTACAATGCCGATGATGTGGGGAGATTTTTAAACAGTGCAATGGTCATTTTAAGACAGATGTGTGCATGTCAGAATCAGTATGAATAATTGTGAGTGACTGTAGCATAGCTCGTTGGAGGTACATGAGCCAACGGGAAGAGAGACTCTCTGAACATAGCTCCCTACCGTATATAAGGTAGTGGAAATTACCACAAGACTACCATATATAGCTCTCTGTCGTAAATAAGTCAGTGAGTTCGCCCATGGTGGCACACCAACACTATCACTGAAAAATGTGGTATTCCTAAAATGTAGGTCTGGGGTCTCTCTAGTGATCACACGAAAAATCTAAGCAAAGATAAGGGATTCTGGACATTGGGGCCACAAATAAAACAAGGGAATTATGCTCACCAAAATACCACCAACCACGTATACCAAATATGCAGGTCTGGGTGCTGAAATAATACATGTCCATTGTATTATTGTTGCACATGGCCAAATCTGAATACAAAGAGTGATTATTGCTAAGTTATTTTTCGGCGGTAATAAAATACCGTCAGGCCCCAAATCTCCACAAAATACCCTACAGCACCAATAGGACGCCCCTTGAAGTGATTTACAACCACACACAAGAGTACTGCACCATGAGGGGCTAATGGTACACAACACTTGAAACAGAACAACTGCAGCCATTTGTACCATTACATCAAATCAAAAAGACCCAGACCCAATTATTAAACTTTTGTACAACTCTGGATCCAGTTCTTGAAGACTGCTAATATATTCCCTTCCCTTCAGAGGAAGTGTGTTGCCACATAATAAACAGCAGCCAGTGACAGACGCCAATTTCGTTTCATCTTCAGAGCAGCTGAAAGGGAGCACAATAAACCAAGTCCCTCTTTCCTATACTGGAGCTGTTGGTCTTCCTCAAAGCTATCACTATCATATGGGACACAGTACCTGAAAAGCATAGAATGTCCCAGTGGAACACAATCACTCATCTGCAGCAGCTCCAAGACTTATTTTAGGTGTGGTGCTTCCCTGCGATGATTGCCCACCATAGATGGGATATTTCCTTGTCAGCTGAGAAACGAAGGGCAGGCAACCATTCGTTGATGTGGCACTTCCACTTTCTTGGCAAATGACAGCTAACAACGTAGTTGTCAGATGTGCAGCCCGTTGCATTTGAGTGAATGCGCATAGCCCGTGGACAACCAAATGATGACATCATCATTGTAGCTTCTGCCGTGGAGGTGAACACAGCTCCTTGTGCCAATAACTGAGCTCTGTGACCAGCCAAGGAAGAAGTGCCGACAGCGGGGGCTGACATCCTCTGGCTGGTCCATCCTCGATATGAGCAAGCCCTACACAAACACTAACTGGTAGACAAGCAATGCAGGAGCCCTGGGTGGTTGTTTCTTGGCACCCCTCACTAGGCAACGTCAGACGCTCACCCTGCAGCTGATTACCACACCGGCAGCTTCAGCACACATCAGCAGAGTGGACACCAGAGCCCCGGGTGGTTGACACTTCCGGGGTGGTTTCCTGCCTCTACACCTCCGGCAGCAACTGCAGCCCTTGCAGGTCCTTCTCCACTCATTACCAATGTTAAGATGTGAAAAGATGGACAAAGTCGTTGGTGCTCCACAGGTAAGTCCACTTTATTGTTCTTGTGCATCACTCTGCAGATTGCTGGTAAGTAGGCATATTAGGAACCCGCTCCACCAGCCAGGCTTTCATCCAGCCTCTCTGTCTCCATCCCTCCCAACGCCACCTCAGAACATTCGCACTCAAACCTCACACACACGGCAGGTGCCCACTACAGTGTACACTATGCTTTTGGCATGGAGCTTATGAAAGGGAAATCTGATCAGCAGCTTACCATTTCAGAGAGGAATTTCCCGCATCATTTTATTAAAAAATATAGGACTTTACATTCTTGCCATATGAATGTCCACACTATTATGAGCAGATGCAAAATGCATGGAAGTTGGGTAATAAATGTAAGAACAACATGTTAAAGCGTGAACCGTGTAACTGTTGCAGCCTCTAGATAAAACAAGAACTGGCAGAACACTGAGCGGGATGACAGGGGAGCACCCGAAGGAACTGGTGGCCCTGAGATTGAGCTGTGTTGCTATCTGGCAGAAGCTGGGGAGGTTGGACTATGGAACGTATATACAGAGAATGCATGCGGAGGGTGACAAGCCCGGCAGGCTCTTGGTCTGGCCTACACAGACGAGACCCCATTAATGCGATAAAAGACAAAGCCAGGGAAGAGGTTAGTACTCAGGAGGGAATTAACAAGCTATTCTCACAATTTTATGAGCAATTGTATGCCCCCAACCCAGCGGTTCAGCCAGGCAATATGGCAGACACCTTGGCAGAGATTAGACTGCTGAAACTGGCCGCAGAACAGGTCCAAATACTGGAGACCCCCCTCACAGTAGATGAGATAGATACTGTAATTACCGGGCTTCCATCAGGCAAATCCCCGGGACCAGTCGGACTCCCAGGGGAGTTTTACAAGGCATACAAGAGTACTTTAGCATCCAGACTACTGGAAACATACCAAGAGGCGTACGAGAAAGGGCAGTTGCCAGATTGCATGACTGAATCAGTGATCATACCAATCCTTATACGAGGAAACTCACTGGTGGAGTGTGCCTCTTATAGGTCGATCTCCCCCATTAAACAAGATTCCAAAATCCTTACAGCGGTACTCGCTAACAGACTTCCCACGCTGATCCACTCAGATCAGATGGGCTATGTCCCGGGACGGAACACAATGTTGAATTTGCAGAGACTTCACCATGTGGTAGATCAGACGAACCTCAGAAGGGGCGACTGCGCTATAGCGTCACTAGACACTGTAAAAGCTTTTGACTCTGAATTGGGAGTGGATTTTGAGTGTCCACGCCCACTTTGGGATGGGGGAGGGGTTCCTCTGCTTAATCGGGCTGTTATAAGAGTGAGAACGGGGCGGCACTTCTCTGAAGTATGGAGGATATACAGAGAGGCAGGGGTGCCCACTGTCACGGATGTTGTATATACTGGCCCTGGAACCGCTGGCAGTTTTCCTTAGAGCATAATACAGGGATAGACATAGATGGGGTGATACATCAAATTGTGTTATATGTGGATGACATGCTCCTTTTTGTGGAGAACCCGCAAGTAAATATATCGTGTCTGCTAGGAGCAACAGATGCGTACACCAGACTGTCAGGGATAGCCATTAATAGAGACAAATCCTCCCCATTTCCCTTAGCAGATCTAAGACGGGTCCCTTCAAACCAACTCCCAGATCTGGGTCTTACATGGATACTGCGCTCCTTCCGTTATCTGGAGATAGAAGTGCATCATGATACTGCAGACACACAAATTGAACACATGTGCAGCCCTTGATAGAATACAGAAAGCCTTGGTCGTTTGGGGGACACTTCCACTGGCAACAATAGGGAGGGCCGCCCTGTTGAAGATCGTATAGCCACGCATGCTCTCTTACTTTGCAAACATCCCATAGTAATAATAATTTAATTAATAATTTAGCATTTATATAGCGCTATGAATCCTCAGGTATCTGAGCGTTGCTTATTATTACTCACGGTGTGTGGTGCTCATTTATCGACCTCGGAAGGATGAAAGGCTGAGTTTGGCCCTGCCAGTAGTCGAACCTGCATCAGCAGGCTCTGCACAGATATCAAAGTGAGTGCTCTACTCGCTGTGCTTTAGGACCGGCATATGACATACCTAAGGCTTTCTTCACACAATTGGACACAAAGGCACAGGAGTTCCTGTGGGGTGGAGGGAGGTCCAAGATTGTGATCAAGACTCTACAGAGAGACTATGAAGCAGGTGGCATCAGATTGCAAGACATTGAAATATACTACTTGGCAGGGCAACTGCAATGTGTGGTCAAGTGGCTAGGGAAGAAACAACAATAGACTTGATGCTTTTCCAGCCGGCAATAAAACCACACTATCTGAGAGAAATGCTATGGATCGACAAATCCCTGATCAAGACCCTGCCTAACATGGTTAAACTAGCAATGATCCTGTGGAACAAGTCATGGAGAATTCGGGGGAGGAAAACCCCTATTCCGCACAGATCCCTCGCGCGGGATTCGTAGGCCTAGACACGAGGACCCTTGCAACTTACCGATCTCATTGGGAAGCCAAAGGCATAGCCCAGATAGGGGACCTGCGGAAATAAGGGCAATGGGTGGAATTCCTAAACCTGATGGAGGAACAAGATTTGCATGGAGGTCAGTTCATATTGCACAACAGCATTGTTCGGACAAAAGAGATGGCCCGAGTGGCCAGAAGATGAAGACACAGAGGGGAGGCTGGATGCATGGTACGATGTGTCAGAAGGGGGACACACGGTCTCTAGACTGTATGAACGCTGAAATCCAGAAATGAGCGGGGAGCTGCGCACGAGAGAGCGTTGGGAACGGGAGCTCCAGAGGCCCCTCAGTGACCAAGAATGGTCTAGAGCTTTTAGATACCCAAAAAAAGTGTCTAGGAACGCAAGATTTAGACAAGCACAGTTATACCCTATGCATAGAGCGCAGCTCACACCCAGGAGAATGACCATGATGGGAATTGGAGGACCTCGAAACTGCCCCCGCTGCACTGCAAAGGATGCCGACATGCTACATATGTTTTGGGCTTGCCCAGTGATATGGACCTTTTGGGAGGGCATTAAGGAGAGGGTAGAGAGGGTAGGACTCCAAATGCAAGTATGGACTCCAGAGTATTATTTATTGGGCCTCTTTCCCAGAGGGAACAGGCAAAGGACGCATCTGGCTAAGATGAAGGACTTGGTGTGCATTTTAGCCAAGCACCGTAAAGCAATGGTGTGGAACTCCTGTGTGGGCCCGACCATTGACTCTTGGTGGTCTGACCTCCAGAGATGGTCAGTGGCAGAAACAGCAGAATGGACAGGGGAGCGAGAGGGGGAGAGCGGGCAAATGATACTTGCATGGACTTCCCTGATACAAGACTTATTTGGACAAGGAGAAGAGGGCAGCATAGACAACCCCAGAACTGAAGAGGGGCACTGACAAGAGAAAAAGCAATACACAAGAAAACCCCTTGCTGAAGTGAGACGTGAGGGATAAAGCTTTGAGACTGGGAAAGACGGGCGGTCATGGACTAGTATTGTACGGCCAAGACAATTGCTCCAGGACGAACTGTGACTAAAGGCGTGATACGGGGGAATTCTCCGAAAATTGCCATTTCCCTCTACCTTAGAGACCCCCAGCAACTTTTCTGGATTTTGAGGACTTGATTTTTTTGCCTGGAGAGAGTGAGACCCTTTTTCCCACTCATGTGCTTGAATGTGATTTTATACACTGTTTTTTTTGGTTATGGAGTCTGACAAACTCCATAGGCATCATCATTTACATTGTGTCCCACAGCACCTTCAGTGCAGTGACACAGGGAAGTCTTCCAGATTTCCCCAAGGTTTAAATACATTCCCTTGGATAAACTACTGTTTCCCAGAGCAATAAAGTGAAATTGACTTTACTTACATTTGTAACTTTCTAGACCCAGCAGCACACACCATTTTACAATAGGGTGCTGGAGGGGTTACCTAGTATCCCCTTTGTCTAGCTTCTCATGTAACTATTTTATGTTACCCTTTCCTCACTGAATGGCTGGTGGCAGTGGTTTACATTTTACTGCCATTATGGGATTTTACTGCGGGCTGCATTGGCAGCCACGGTAAAGCACCCATGGGTGCCACTTTTGTCAAAATGGCCCGTCTTCTTTTTTCGACATTTCTTTGTGGAAAGGTCCTTCTTGAGATTTACTCTGCACGCCAAACCAGGTTTGGTCCCTTTGTTCGCTTTGTCTTTGGCGTGCTTCACGAGTGAAACCCGCCTCTGGCTCCAGGGTGTCTTGCAGGGGCAGGAAGTGAGGGGAGGTGCCCGAAACTCCCTGTGCTTAGTCTCCTAGGAGACCCAAATGCACACTGTGGTGACTGGCCGGCTGACTGTCCGACAAGGACAGCCACACTGCTCGGTGACTGACCGCTAGGCTGGAATGAATGGGAGCAAGCTGCATAAAAGGCGAGGCTTTTTGGCTTGGAAGCCAGAGTCGACCGACGAAGGAATCCGAAAAAGAGGACGCCTGCTGCAACTCCTGGACCGTTGGTTTGCCCGGTGAAACTCTGCTGCTGTGCAGAAACTCCAAATTCCAATCGACGGAGAAGCTCCTGCAAGAACGACTTCTCCCTTTGAGTTGGTGGGACAAATCAACTTCAAAGAAAGCCACCTGGACATCCTCTCTGAGCTGGTTGAATTTCCACAGAGTTGCTGCTGGAATCTGAATAGCCAGGGAGAGGAACACCAGTTTGTGTGTGTTGCTTTTAAGCTGGACAAGAGCTCCAGGAAGACCCTCCGCACTCCCAGGATGCAGGACTGACCGAGCCTGAGCCCCCTCAGAGTGCGGGACCCCAGAAGCAAGGAAAGCCCAGCTCGACATCCAGGAACCATAGTGTTGCTATTTGCGGTAGACGCGAGGATCTGAAACACCGAACAGCCACTTGTTTGAAGTTTGCTGGTTGCGAGCGGTGACTGTCCCCTTGCAGTGCAGGAGTCCCCAGAAGTCCTCCCTCTTGTCCCCACGACTGAGGCCCAGGAACAGTGAGATCTGCAGAGTTGCTCAGGAACAGAAGTCATCTGCTGCACTTTTTCTTCAAACCAAAGGTACTGTAAAAGTCTGGAGAGAACTTAACTCTTGCAGTAGAGTTGCTTGCACCTTCTACTACTCACAAGTCTAACAGCTTGTGGCCCTACATTGATTCTTCTTTTTCTTCAAAAACTTCCAAAATATTGTGCAAAGACTTTTCTTACTTACCTGCAAAGAAGTGCTTCAGCCCATATAGACTTTTGCCCATTGACATTGGTTTAGCCTGTTACACTGAAAGACTCTTGTTGGGGGATGCAAAAGTATAAGCCTGCTTGAGAATATTTGCGGTCTCTTGTATGTTCTAATAACCTTTTCCTTTGACATCCTAAGAATATTCTAAATGCAACAGTGATATGTCAATGTCCCCAGCACTCTAGCTATTGAAGTAACCTGAGAGTGTAGGTTGTGGCTGTGGGCCATCCCAAAAGGATATTTACTAATTTATAAATATTAAGAGTGTGTATTTTGTGAAGCATATTTGAGTTACTTATATTGCCCCCTTCTGAAGAAGGCTTACTCTAACTGACTGATACATATATTAATAATTGTTTAATTTATTCAAGAAACCTTGCGTGTAAGAGTTTATTTGAATACTGGTCACTGTAAATTTGCTGTGCAACTTCCTTACAGCTCACATTGACTCCTCTTGAGATAAGCCTGGCTCCTCTATCACGCTACCAACCTGTGTAGTGCAGACTTATACCAAAGGTTGGGTTCCTATTGACAGGAGGTCAGAGTTGTTGTAGTGCACCCAGAGGGTACTGCAAACAATCTTGCCTAACAAGGCGGAATCCACAGATACGTGCCAGAGTGATTGTCATGATTTGTTTGTTGTTGTTGGCGGTTAATGTTGTAAAACAATAAAACGTTTTTTTTTAATTAGTCCTTTTATCTATTTTTAACATAGTCTTTAAAAAACAGAAAAAAATATGATTTTTCTTTTCCCTAACCTTTGAAAACCAAGATTAGCCATTTCATACGTGTTTGGCTCACTCATAACTGTCCCTTGGTGTGGGACCTCGCACATTCCAACACCTGAGCTCTTTCTCATTGTTCCCCTATAGAGCATTAGTGGAACCACATATGCATTAAAGGATCTAAGGGAGAAAACCAGCAAGCGGATGTCAACGGTTTTAAATGCATTTTTAATCCATGGGTTGATCTTGGTTTTAGGTAATGACCCTTTGAAGCCATGGGTTTTTGATAAATGTGGAGTTATTTCCATTTAATGGGTTTACAGTGGTTGGAACAAAATGACACGCCTACGGGCTCACCATTCTTGCTAGCACTATTGTGAATAGATCTTTAGCTTTATTGTGCCATATTTTAGGCATCGAGTCGTTAAAGGTGTTAGGTAAGATTTTCATAGTAATATATCTTCCCGACCTGGGTCAACCCGTGAACATTTTGCTTTTCCTGGTGGATTATTTTTTCCTCATACCTCTGAGTGGGAACCTTTTTCCACACTCAGAATCTTTTACTCTTTTTATGGGTGTAATTTTTAAGACTCTCCATAGTGCGTTTTAAAAGTTAGCCTCTTTGACAACTTTTTGGCAATAAGTGCCTATTGTTGCTGGGTTGCCGTAGGGGCTCCCCCTTTTAACTTTCTCTGGCTAACCTTATGAGAACTTCAGTGTGGTGTGCTGTGGAGATACGGAGTATCCCCTTTCTCATTTTAAATGAGACATTTATGTTACAAGGACAAACTTGCCTTCTAATGGCGGGTGGCAGTGAACCTATTAATTCGGTGCACCTTTACCACGGATGTTTGCGCAGCCCCAGTAAAGCCACCCATGGGTGCTCATTTTACCAAAATGTCCCTGGTCTTGTTTTTTCGCCATTTTAGTGTTCCTTGTCCCTTGTTCCTTCCCCCGACATCCAGGGTGGGAAAATTCCTGTGTGTGATTTTTATCTTCAGCAGGAGTCCTGTGGACTCCCCGCCCAGGCTCCAGGTCTCTGTGAAGGCACGAAGCAAGGGAGGAATCTAAAAATCTGCAGTCCTTTGTCTTCCGGACTGACTGCGAGACTCCAGTTCAAACTGGGAGGCTGGCTGTCCTGAAAGGATTGTGCCTTCCCCCCCGCCCAAAGTTTGAATGTTGCGAGGCTGTTTGATTGGCTGGGTCCCTGCAAAAAAGTCCAATCCTGGAAGCTGAAGAGATAGTCAACCACTGGAACCCAAACTGAAGAGGAAGATGAAGAATTTGCAGCTGAAACGATTTCCAGTGACCGGAGAGCCTGCTGTGTAACCAGAGCCTGCTGTAGCCCTTCCTTCCAATGTGGGGACTCCGACAACGATGAACCCGACCCAGAGCCTGGTGAGACCCACTAGACCTGCTTTTTGAGCCATCTCATGCCATGCTGCGACCTTGCGGGGCTGCAATAGCCCAATACCCTGGGACCTTGAGCCATTACGCGGCGCACAGTCTTCCGAATTCCGAATCTCACTGAAACTTCGTGGGCATCCTACTGGATTTCAGAAGCACAAAATGTCCCCTCACCAGAGTGCTGGTTCTTGCAAACGATGAGAATCCGACCATCGATATTCTGTCTTCTTCTGTGCTCCTGAAAAAGGCGCCAAATCCACAGGACCGCAACCTGCCAAGAGGAAAACCTTGCGTAGAGCCTTCCACATGATCCTTGCTGCAAAAGTCCTTCCAGTGTCCCATCTTCTGTCTTCTTGATGAAGGAATTCAACAACCAGGTGTTTGGCTGCAGATACAGAAGTCCTCCTGCTGCAAAATCGTCTTCTGTGCTGAGGTACTGTGCTGGCTTGAGTATTTACTTACCTTAAGTCTCTTGTGATTCCTGTGTAGTTTTGGGGTGTTTGCTGTGATTGGGAGTCCTCTCGTTCAGTGCACCAAGGTCCCTGCTGGAATCCTCCTAGGGTGTCTTTTGTGAAGCCCCTGGACGCTCAACTAACTCTATAAAGTACTTACTTGTTCTAACAGTCTTCCTTAGGAGCTATGACTTTTGCTACTTAAAACCTATCCTGACCTGCCTGTGGGGACACTAGAGCCTTGTGATTCCCCCCCCCCCTTCTGCCACTGATGACACTCATGCTCGAAGAATAAGGAAAGACGACTTCTAGGGATTGGGCCTTTTGCCTAGAAAAGAGAATAAGTGTTTAAAAGTTACTTACTTGCAAAAGAAGTTGATAACTGTAACTCTGAGAATTAAGTTATACAAGCTATTACTTACCTTAGAAATGTTCTGCCACTCTGAAAAGTATATGTAATATCTTTTTTCCTTAGAAACTGTTTCGCCATTCTAACAGAAAGTAGATGCAAGGTTATATTACTCACCTGTGATTTGGTTGTGCCTCTTCCCAAAAGTAATGCTGTGGGTTTAATTTCACTATTCCTGTTAGGATAAATGTATGAGTGTCCCCAACTGGGTCTTGCTTCCCCTGACATGCTATTAGCCTGTGCAGAATAAGTCTGCATTAGAATAACTTTGAGTCATTCTTCAAGCGTAACACTGGTTTTGCTTTCCCCGGACTGTTTTAGACAGATACTAAAATCGAGGTTTATACCTGCCGTTATGTTGTCAATAGCTCCTGTAAAAAGTCTATAGGTTTTACTTACCTTGAGCATAACTGTTTTATCCTAAAATGAGTTTGAGTTATTGCTTCCTTTAGTCTGTGAACTGAAAAGCAATTGTAATTGAATATTACACCCAAGGCCCAACTCCCCTAGAATAACAGTATCCTGAATCAGAGTTATAGGTTTATACTGTTCCTAAAATCGGTGTTTCACTAGGTCAGAAAAGTATATTGTCCAGATGATACTACTATGTGATTTCTTTCCGAGTGTCACGGTACAACTGATAAGGTCTACTACCCTTGTATTACTGAAACTATTGGTTTTGACTTCGCTGTTAGGTGTTCCAAATAAGGTGTTCCATATAAGGTTATATGCTTTGGTCTGTGTACCTTCAAGCATAGTGTTGCATGTTTCTATAATGAGTTTAAAAGATCTGCAATAGTATCCAGATCCCCCAAGATCTACCTGGGCCTACTTGTATTTTAATACACCATTTATTTTTACACTACATAGTGTTTTCAGTGTTTTTTTGGACCATTTGTATTACAATTTCATTTGTACTGATTCTACAGCCCTCTTTCCCTCCTAGGACACGCCTGGCTGCTCTGTCTATGTTACCATGAACTCAGGTGGCACAGGCTTATACAAAGAGTGGAGTCTTGTACTGTCTCAGCTGAATGGTTTTACTAAGCCCTTACTTGGACCTCAGAAAAACTGTGCTAACAAAAGGATTAGATTTTAAGAAGTGCACAGAAGAAGAAACAGATACTAGAACTCTGTTCAACCACATTGATAATTATATTGGGGATTGTTTATTGTTTGACTCTATAACTGCTCATATCTGCACAAGAAGATACACCCAGATAAATGCTAAATAAAAAAGTGTGACAACACAATTTGTGTTTCCATTCAGGAGTATAGTATTAAGTGGCAATAAATAGCATGTGTAAATGCTTGTTTTAGTGATAGATGTGTCCGGAAGTAGTTGATGGCATCTAACGTTAATAATTTACACAAAGAGTAATACAAATTGGTTCTGGGATGTTCTGGGGCAGGTCCAAGACAGTACTGTGGCTCCACAGCAAACCTGTCAGGTGCTCATGTGTAGAGGTTTCCCTTTTGATAATATTCTATGTCGGAAAACCTGATACTGTCCAAGGTGAGCCTTTGACCACCTCTGGGGTGGAGTTTAAGCTCTGGCAAATGGGTTATGACGACAACTATGATTAGAGGCACGTTTATCATTGCGCTGGATTTCAGAGGCACCTCTTGTGTTAGTTGATTGGTTCTTAGACTTTTGGAACAAAACACTGCAGAATATCATTGAAATGTGCAACGCGGTGCTTGTGTAATAACCATTCACCATGACAATCTCATTAGGCCGTGTACAACTTCTACAAGTGTATTCCAAGTGAATTTCTGGCATCCAGTAAGTGATGCTCCTAGGTGTTGGTGCATGGTGCAGTAAATGTACAGGATGGTGTAAAGGGTAATGAAAATCATGGAAATCCTACAGGTCTGGTGTCCTGAAGCAGACATGGATACTCCCCTTTCCTTCCCTCTTCTTCCACAATCTTCCTCCTCTACTCGTCCCTCCTCTCCAACCCTTGACCTCCGGCTCTCACTCAGTCTGCTCTCCCCTTTAACCTCTGCTGATTGAATTCTCTCCGAACCCACAGCCTTTTGTGCAGAGCTATGTCAGAACCACCCTTTGCTTTCTTTGGAGATGCTGGCGTATCACTTGTAGTCTTGTTTCACTACGACATAGACCGCTTGTTTGAGCGGTCTAGTTCATTTGCAAATTGGGGCCCAACGTCAACCATCTACTTTGAAATAAGAGAGAGAGATCGTACCCTGATTCAACATGTATTATTCCCCTTGTACTGATGTTCCTTTCCTTGCCTCCTATTCTAGCGATATATTTCACTACCAAATTCCTCCGCCTTAGCGATCTGCTGAACTCTGTTTGCATGGTGCTTTCCATTTGTAGTCTACAACTGCCTCTTTGGCTTCGTTCAAGGGTTCCCCCCTTTTTGGATCTCAGTCTCAACTCCTGGAATCCTCCTGATGCAGTGATTTCTTCAGTTACTGAATACTAATTACTTCAATGTGAGGGGTTTTCAGGATTGCTCCCTTTCCCTCGCAGGAACCTGTGTCTGGATCTTCCCTTGCTCCCTGGTCCCACAAGAGGATCAGGGGAGAGGACTGGTTCACTCTGTACCTTTTGAGTCTTGCTGCAAACAAGCAGTCTACTCCCCTTCTCCACTCAGAGATGGTAAGTGGGCATCATTGTCCTTTTTAGAATGGACCCCCCTCTTACCTCTGTCCCAAGCTGCTGCTTGTGTCCCCTTTTCAAGTTCGTTTTTAGGTCTCATTTGTTAGTTGCCAACTTGCGGCTTCAATAAATTTAGAAGAAATCTGCAGGAACTCTTCATTATTTGCAATTTGTCAAGACTTCAAGCCCTCTTTGAACTGCCTTTAGCTAGGGTTGCGTTTTTGGACTTAAGACTTTCCAAGCAAAGACACCGTCTCTAGAAACTTGAACTAAGCCCCTGTTGCACAAATTACTTATTTTCCTCCCTTTAAGTGACTTTCCTATATGTGTTTGCAGAAAAAAGGCATTACCGTATAACCTGTTGAAAACCGCACAAGTGCGCAATTACCGATACTACGATAAGCTTGTCTTTTCCCTTTCCAATGTTGCTACAAACGTAACTGCGAACAAACACAAAAGTGAAAGTGCCTTTTGAAGTGTATTATCTTGTATTCCTATAAATATATGTATAGTGCAAGTGCTTCTTTGTTGCGCCTGTCTAACTAAGATTCAGAGTACTTAGCTACAGCTCAAATCTTCCTCTTAAGATAAGCCTGACTGCTCTGCCACACTACCAAGGTCTTGAGCTAGTTCAGACTGATACTAAGAGTTGGGATCTACAAACCACTGAAATAGCTTACTAAAGTCTTACTGCCAGTAGTACTTTAGGAAATCTCCCCGAACACAGGTGAGGAGAGACAGGTGTTGGAACCACCTGCTCCAGTGAGCCTTTTTCCTCCGGGCACGGGTGCGAGGTTGTACTTATGATATGAAATAGCATTTATAACGCGCCTATACACAAGTATTTCATCCACGTGAACAAGTGTGACTGATGCTGAAATGTCCATGAGTTTTTTACAGTGTTATAGGGGCCTGCCTTGCTTGTGACTGCTTTCTAACCTTGGGAATGGGGGGCGGAATTTTTTGGGCAATTAAGCAAACACAGGATTGCTTCAATCAGAGCCCCTTAAAATGGATATAGTTATATATTGGGGCATTCTGTGGTTACCCCGGTCTCCCAATCTGGGCAGTATTGTTGCCCATGGAATCATTCCAACTCCGCCATGGCCCAGAATCACCACACGGGTGGTGGCGCATGGTCCACCCTCCCCCTGGCCATCACAACCATCCCCCCCAAGGAAGAGGCAGAGTACTGGACACACAGATGGTTGGCAACAGGAATTAGAGAGCTTGTTTTTCCTGAGGATTAGTAACAATGGTATGTAAAAGTCTCCGAAAATGCAGCAATTTTGAGGTAAGGATAAAGTGATATTGATATTTTATTTCTATCGCGCTCATACACAAGCATTTCTGACTGCCTCTTTATCCCCTCCCGAAATTCCCTCAAGTGGCTTTTTGGAGTGGGAGTGATGCAAATGGGTGGAGTCAGGGTGATATGGTCAAGTGAGATGTAAACAAAACTTAAATATATTGGGGGGCTTTAGTGCTGCCAGTATGTAGTAGCAAGACGTGGAGGAGGAAATTACAGAAAGGAACCAACATTATGTGGTATGGGGTAGTTTTAGAGTTCATGTAAAAGTAGCTAGAAATGCTTGTGAGGAAACTGTACCATACACCAGAATGTTAAAAGCCAGTTGTCACATCAAGGGACAAGTTGTACATACAAAAAGCACAACAAACCCTGAAGCCGATTGGCAGACTTGGGATCCTTTACCTGCTTTTTCTCTTGTATCTCTGCTACGATAGTCTTCCCCTCCACTGTGGCCTCGAAGCTGTAAACCGCAGAGTCGTCATCCATGGGGAATACAAAGACGGCCTCCAAAGGATTCTGCTCCTCATTCTTGTACTTGAGAGTCGCAGAAACATCGGCAACAAAGCCTTTCACCTGGACATCCACTGAGATACTCTTGAGGGGGACTGGGGAAAGAAAGAAATTCCACATCCTCAAACTATGCCTTTCAACTGGTTGCCAAATAAACTGGGACAAGAACTAAAAGGAAACATGGGGTGGCCGGTCAATGACAATACCAGCAAGGTAGAAATAAGGTTAAGGGTTACCACAGGGAAAAAATAGTGATTGAAAAGTTAACCATTTAAAAACAAGCGCTTTCAAAACTAGTGTGGCACATTGTTAACGTTCGAGAAATAAGGTAATGGACTCGTCAACAAAATTGGTACAGTTACAGTTTTATACAAAACCTTACAATATTAAGTATGAAGCAAGGACCACGAAAACTAGTAGGATCTGGCATTTTGAAAGTGAAACCAAATGTAGAATGAACCCAGCAATTTGCTTTGTGCATCAATTGAGAATACTGTGCTTGTGGAGAGGGCAATTCACTTTAAGAGTTAGGAATCTGTTAAAAGCCTGTCTCGTCAGTCACAGGTCGCACGTTCCTTTGAAAGGCTTGTCCATTTTAACCAGATTCATTGTGCACTTTTATAAAGGACCTGTCCAATGTCAGTGGACTTTTTTTGTAAATAAGGACTTGACCAGTGTAGTCTTTGTTTTTCCTGAAATAGAATTGACTGGTCATTAATATCACTACTGTAGAACTAGTAGAGCAAAGTGTTATTTCATGCATATTTTAAAGGATGCCATCCATTCCAAATCTGCTTGGAGGGGTCTTGCCCTGTAGAGGTTAAACCAAGAATATTGTATATACGTTTTGTCTCCTCTTCTGTTGTAGAACAGACAAGTAAATCATTTGGAAACTGAAGTTATCCCGCAGGAATTGCATTATTTGTTAGTTATTATTAATGCATTATTACATGAGATCAATCAGGTTCGGTGCATTTTGATGTTGTTGGCTGAAGGTCGAATAAAAAAAAAAAGTATTTGATCATGCCGTAGTTTAAGTTTAATAATGTTGGTATTGTAAGGGGGCATGGTATCACAAGTATGACACTGACACAAAAGGTACAGTTTGTAAAACCTTTATTGAAGTTTCAATGGGGTTGGAGGAACTCCTACTTTGCCCTATTGCCAAGATGGGGGTAGTTTCGACCATCAAATAATAAATAAAGCAGTCCTAGTTGAGTCCATTAAATCAAAATGGCCTATACTAACAAAAACCTAATGTCTGCCCTATATCTTGTACACAAAGTGTGAAAAGGAGAATATGTATGCAAAGGAAAGTCACTGTTCAAATATAAAGAATACATGTGCTCTCCTCCCCACGTTGTACAGCATAGAGTAAGGCGGTCCCTGTAGGCAGGATGACACAATCTGGCTCAGGCTCTAAACACAAAGGAAGTTCAAGACATCGATCAAGGCCCGCCTGGCCTTCCACTTTAAAGTCTTACTTTCCCATTTCCAAAACAAAGTTCACCAAAAAATTCACATCTGTCTCCCTCGGTCGGGCTGTGACCTTTCACAGCAAAACAAAACTCTTGCAGGGGTTTGTTAGGACTGATTTTTTATACTCTGGCATGGTGGACAGATGTATAGGAGGCCAACCCATGTTTTGACAGAAAACTCTAGGAGCTGTAGCCAAACCAGTTCAAAGTAGCAGTGACGAGAGGTCTAGGCTAAGTCTCAAAAGGTGGTGAGCTTGTAAAGGGTCCACAATGAGAACACACAATGGGAATAAAAATTACACTTAGACAGTATCACTGTGAAAAATTACTACTAACAGGTAGAAAGATCACACAACACTAACAATAGATTACATACACACAATCACTAGAGTAGGGCATAAAACAAATTAAATCCCTGTATAAGAAAGTGCAAATTAGTTTTATGAACTACAGATCCACAGAGAGTTACCCCTAACTTCAAATGTCCTTCCCTTAATTGTCTGGGGCCTTTTGCCCAAATGTTCAGGAAAGTTCTGACACAATTTGTGATGCAGGAAAAAAATGAAGGTAGTGTGTCTCTGGGATCCAGTGAACAGTTCTAAGGGTTAGAGGACAGTTTATTTGAACTAACAGAAGTGACCCCAACTTTCGGAAGGCTTGCACGAGCAAGCATGGCAAAGCCAAAGTATAGCAAATGTTTTATAAAAGTTAGGAAAATTTTTAAAGGGAGTTGAGGGGCAGGTAAGAGCCACTGTAACTTACCCTCATACTCGCATGCTTTCCAGGATTTGGCAGGTCAATGGAAGAAGGTCCGAGGTTGCTTTTCCCGGGGTCCGCCTCAGTCCTCGATTCGCAGGGGTTGCAGGTTCGAGCTGATCTCCGGTTGGTGTATTTCACTGGTGCAAGGCCTCAGGATGAAGAATGCAGAAAAACACGATGCAGACACCCTCTCAGGACTGGACTCTCAGGTAAGCCGTTTCGGAAGGTGGTCATGGCAGCACAGCGACACAAAGGGCCTCACTTATCGCGGTCTGGCTTTCCTTCCTATCTCGGGTCCCCTTGATGCTAGGACTCTGAAATTAAGCTGTGTAAGTCTTGCAGGACAAGCAGAGGATGGCCCAAGTTCCAGGCCTCAACTCGGAACGGCGACGGCAGCACGGTAGCCCAAATTCAGAGCTGGTCAGTCACAGGACGGTCCTGGGACACTTCCAATGGGTCTTCTTCACAGGGTACTGAGCAGACATCAGGAAATGATGTTCCCGCCCCTCGAAGGGTCGCAGCTCCCTCGCAGGACTGCTGAAGATCAATAGCAAGAAAGGGCTCCACTAGGACAGCAGCAAGGGCTCCACTAGGACAGCAGCAGAAGTTGGTCGCCAGGCCTCCTTCAGTCAGGTCTCGGGTCTCTTCACGGGTCTCACAGCTGGACAGGAGTCTTGGCTCCTTCAGGGTACTCCAGGATCTCTGAAGAATGGGTGCAGGGGTCCTCTTATACTAAAAACCAGGTAAGAGCCGAAATTCCCACTAGCAGGAATAGCTACACACAACCCAGCACAACCCAAATCAGGACCACTGGTGGGAAAACTCATGCATAACACTCAGACACACTGAAACCAGTTGGTGGATGGCGACCATACGAGTCCCAGCCTACAGCGTGTCAGCAAACACACATAGCCCTCCAGTAGTCCGCCAGAAGCCTCTGCTTTCCCAGGCACTGGAAGTCCATATACAGATTTCCCTGGCCTCACAGGCCAGGAAGAAGGCTAAAGAACAAGATGGCCAAAGGACAAGCGAAAAACCATGTGGCACGGCCATGTTTGGACACTATCCACAGTTAGTAGCCAAAACGCAGTAAACAAGGTAAGGCTAAAACGAAAGGCACCAAAAAATAAAATGTTCAAAGTCACTGCTGTCACCAGCTTGTCCATTTACCACAGCTAGAGTAACCAAAAATCCTTTGAGTGTTAGTCTAGGGCAAAACAAAAAGTGTACCCCATTGTACTGCATTGTAAGATGCATTGGACAATGATAAAATGTTAGCACAAGTGATAAGTTACTAAAAGTAGTAACAAAGTCGAAAGACTAAGGGAAACAATGTTTCTCAGTACAGACAACTTAAGGGACATGTTAACAGATGAACAAAAGACAGTGAACTGTAAAAAATACAGGTCAGGATACAAAATAAAAGCAAACAGTTTGGGGGTCCATAAAAATGTAAGGAAAGGTGCAGTAAAGAGAAATCTTTGCTAACACTTGCCCCCCAGATTAGGGAAAGGGGGAACTAATCCACCCCTGGTAGGTGCAGAAAACCCCACCGGTCCTCTCAGGAGCTCCTTCCAACTGACCTAGAACTCCCCAACACTCCCTACATTCTCACTCTAAATTCTACATGCAACATTCTACATGTGAAGAATGCTACACATCTCCCTTTTCCCACAATGGTGAAAACAACAGGGATAATGTGAAGAAATATTTGATACAAGTAGAATAAACACAATGATAGTAATTAGAATGACGTAACAAACTAGAGATATAAAGGGAATGGTAATGCATTGTAACCGAATTAAATGTTATGGATTAGGAGGAAAAAAAATGGACATCTTCAAATGAAGTCGTGGTTGGACAGAAAGCAATATTATTATTCAACATAATCTCAGAAAAGATGGCTTCCCACAACTCCAAGCAGCAAGCTCCTTTTTGTGTACTTTACAAACCTACTTGTACACAATTTGATCATTTTCTTTCTTTCTCTGGTCATTCTCTTCCTTAATCTCCTGCAGACTTTCACACCATCTTATATACTTGCAAACTCTATTGACATTCCACACCCGTCCGTCAGTCACTTTCACAGCACCATGTAACTTACTGACACCGATGTTGGCTAATACCCCCTCCTCAGCTGAATCTTCTTCTATAGATAGTTCCTAGTCGTCGGATGGAGGCTGGTTTCCCTTCTTCTTAGAAGTCTTCCTCTCCTTGAAGAGATACGGCCAACCTCGGGAGGTAGCCACTATGTCCGCTGAAGGAACAGATTAGAGGAGAGGCCACCCTTCCGGAATCGCCAAAGGGAAAAAAACGGAAGCACAAAAAACCCTTCATAGAAGATGGGGTCCATGGATCCGGTGTGGTGTAGTATGCGTCCAAAGTACCAAAGAGATGGTAAGTAAGACCAAGGAAGAGCTCTAAAAGGATGTTCTTTTTACAAATATGTAGAGGGCTGAGCCTGGGTATTAGGCAGCCGTTTGACTGAACATGTGTCAGAGGAACTGAGTGGACAGGTGTCAAATTCACATTTCTTATGTGGTATGTGATCCAATTTCAGAACCCCCTCCTCCTCACCCGAGTCTTCAGATGTGAATTCCTATGTTAGGCCCTTCTTTCTGCGATCCTTGTGTTTCTTTTTACAGAAGGGATACGACCTCCCTCGGATAGAAGCCACTCTGTTCCCCTGATGGGACAGGTGAACAGAGGACCCCCCTCAAGAGTGCCCGCGAGAGGAAAAAAGCCAGTGGCTGAAACAAACCTCTCTCCTTGTTGATATGAGGTTATCCCTTGATGGAGGAGGTTAGACAATGAGCAAATGTCCAAACTGGGTGAGGTGATGATCACAATCAGGGTTCCTTATACAGTATAGAAAGGGAAGGTGAGTAGCAGGCGCGGTATAATCGCTGTAGCTGACGATTCTCTCAAACCGAAAGGCAGTATCCAGTTAGCATCCGAAAAGCATGAAATCTTTGGAGGAGTGATTCTGACTGGAAAAAAGAAGATCGGGGCACTCCGTAGATGATCCGGCAGCAGGCTGCCACAGGTGAGTGCACCACGGATCTCCGGCAAAAGACAGGAAAACAAGGTAAGGAGGAGTGTCTGAAAAGGAAGACAGGGGGAAAGGAAGAGCGAAAGAGAAAGAGAGAAAGCAGGGTAGTACGAGAAGACAATGGCCGAAACCGGGCAGAGGGAAAAGGAAAGTGCAGAAATGAGGAGAAGGTAAACAAACAGAGCGGAAGAGTTCCGGCAGGAAGAAAACAGGGAGGGGCGGCACGGAACGAAACCTGTGAAAGGGGAAGGCACTCAAATGTAAAAAAGGAAAGCAAAGCAGCGAAGGCAAGAAGCACAAAAAGCACTAGCACATAACCCGTAGGCAAAGGCAATGGGTGGCAACGCGCTGAGCCGAAAAGTGGGCGTGGCTATAAGCGGAAAAAGAAAGGAAAACAGAAAAGACTAGAACGACACTACAGGAAGTGAGAAAGGAAGGATAGAACAACCTAATGGTGGTGTAATCGCCCATGACTCCATAAACGCCAAGCCGGCATATGGGAGTTGCGCATGACAGTAGGACCCACTTGAAGACTAACTCTCCACTCAGCTTGAATGAATAATGAAGAATCCACAGGATCCGCGTGGGGTACAAGCGAGGAGTGGAAGAGCTGTTTAGGATAAGGACGACGGTAGCTCTGTCCTGTAGTGAAAATGTCTGCATCAATTGAAAGTGGCGGGACCCACTTTACAACGTGTTGTGTTATAGTAGGCACATGCGGTAAACCGCAGAAAGCGTTCTGTAGCAAGGATAAAGTATCCGGCTGCTGAGGCTCGGAGAGAGGAGGAGCCGCAAGGGAAACCGACTCTGCCAGGAATAGCCAGGAAAGAAATGAGCATGCAAACTCACGGCAGTGCTATGAAAAGGCAGGAAGCCTAGGCACACAGGACCCGTGACTAAAAGGCACTGCAGAACCGGAAAAGTCTAAGGCAAAGTGGGCAGATAAGAGTATCTCGAGGCGTCGGACAGGCAGAGGGTAAACATGGAAGCAGAAACTAGCAGTGTGTGAACCAAGAAAGGAAACAATGAAACAAGGTTGCAACACAAAGTGAAGGGGCGGAGCTAGCTCTTAAGCCCGCATACAGGAAGAAAGAATAGAACAGGCCTGAACGTTCAAAAGAAACGTGTTGGATAATTCAATGGTTGATCTTCCACCTCCTCCAAAGACTCCAGTTGCGCAGGCTGGTGACACTTACGGGTTTTGATCACCTTAAACCTCCTTCTGAGAAACTTTATCCGTACCCAATCTCCTTCCTTGACTAGGCATTGCTTAGCTCCTTTCCTTATGTCAAAGTATATTTTGTTGTCAATCTGTTTACTGCTAATTCTCTCCTTGACAATAATCATATCGACGACATTCTGACATGCTCTACCCAACCATCCTGGAAATAAAACCTAGTGTTGGGTTTCCTTCGCCGTAACATTTCAAATGGAGATTATACCAGTGCTCACATGGGGAGTGAATCTGTATGCTACTACAGTATCCTCTGCAGCCTTTTTCCAATCACTTCCTTCTGAAATAGCCACCCTTATACTTTCTTTGATATTTGTTTCTGGGTGATAGACTGAACTGGTCCTATGTTCAATACTATTTATCCTTAAAAATCCCTTCATTTCTACTGCAACAAGCTGTACACCATTGTCTGTGATGATAAAGGTGAGATATCCCTCCCTCCTAAAAATGTCATCAAGAAATGGAATTACATCTTTGGCACACACATTTCGCACCCATGATGATGCCACCCAATACGAAAGAATGTCTACCAACACTATTCTATATTTACATGTTCCTTGGGATCGCACTGGTGCCACAGTGTCAAGTCCTACTCTTTCCCATGGCACAGATGGAATAGACATAAGAGCAATTGTCTCTTCTCTCGTGACTCTCTGATGATCCTTTCTATCTGCAAATCCATTCCTGGCCACCAGTAATCTTGGCTAATCAATTTTATGGTCTTAGTCATTCCCTGGTGACCATCATGTGCTACTTCAATGATTCTTTGTCTCCCCTCAAAATCATGCCATCCTTAACTAGAAGTTCATCAAAAACATTGCTAAACGGATCCGGTATGGTCCCTCTCCTAATCTCAGTACTTTTCATTCCACACTCTCTTTCTTTGACATCAATAAGAACAGAATCAACTAACATGGCTTCACGCCATTTGTTCTGTCACTACTTCCTGGCTGACATTAAGAACTTGTTCATCTTTATCTTCTTCATCATCATCTTCATCCTTTACCACATTGGTCAATCTAGAAAGACAATTTGCTGCTTAACAACTGGTAAATATTCAATTTCCCAGTTATAATCTTGCAAACTCGATACAGACTTCCAGATCCTAGATGACATTTTATATAATCATTTTGTGGTAAGAATGTCTTTCAAAGGTTTATGATCTCCGTAGTTCTCAAAACCCTAGAGGCAAATGCAATGGCATAGTCCTCTTCCCTGACCCCTTTGTGAGAGGACAGCACCTAACCCATGTTTGCTAGCATCAGTTGTTACTATACTGCTTCTCCTAGAGTCAAAATTGCTTAAAATAGGAGCCTTTGTCAAAGCTAATTTAATCTCTTGGAATTCTTCTTCACATAGTTCACTCCAATGAAATCTCACTCCTGCCTTGACTAGATTCCTCAGGTGAATCGTTATACCTGGCACAAATTTGGAATAGTATTCAGCGGTACCAAGGAAGGACACTGTTTTCTCTATGTCAAAGGGACTGGGGAAATTCACAATATTGTTTACTAAATCAGCCTTTGGATTCTTATATTGTATGACCCGAATATTGAATAGTTGTTTTACTGAATCTGCATTGGTCTTTACTTAGTGTCAGACCTGCCTTCATAAAAATATCTAGTACGTCTCTCAATCTCTTATGCTCTACACTATCACTCCCATACACCAACACATCATCTTGGAAGCACAGGACACCGTCCATGTCATGAAACAGTTGATACATGATGCGTTGGAATACCGCAGGAGCCGATATCAAGCCAAGGGCATGAGTTTGCATTACAATAACCCTTCTGGTGTAATAAATGCTGTTATATTTCTAGAAGAGGGGTGGCAAACAATCTGGTGATCCAAAGTGCTTGTGACCTTAGCTTCTTTGATGGTAGCCAATATCTCAGTAATATTGGGTAAAGGATGCCTGTGTGGTATTACACACCGATTGACAGATCTCAAAATAAATACACAACCTAGGTTTTCCATTAGATTTATGTACTACAACCAAAGGGGAAACCCACTCAGCTGTTTCTATCCTTTCAATCACCCTTGCTTTTCCATTGTTAATAATTCTTCCTTTACTGCAGTTCTAATGACCAACAGCATACTTCTTCGTTTTTGCACAACTTGAACCAATCATGCTCTTATTCTGATTTTATGAATGAATCCCTTGAGACTGCATAGTTCTGTACATGAGGGCGGAGTGACCTCTGACGGGCCCATAGGATCAGAGCTCACCCTCGAGTACTTTAAGGCGAGATAGCTGCACCTTGAGGTAGATTGGGTGTGGGATTCTCTTACTCCAACACCAATCAATAAGGACAACTCAATGGTTTGGCAAAGGGGAGTCCGTTTAATGACAAGTACAAACAACGGGGAAACATGGAAATCAACAGTGATGCGATAGTCCGTCTCGCTGCAACTCCCACAATCTTCATTCAGATGGCAACAATTATAGCAAAATGTTGTCATCATTGACGTGTAACACTCAAACGTGTGTCATACAATTCTATTGGTTGGAAAAGGTAACTTAAGTATAGGTACTATATCTGTATATGGTAACAGAATGTGAGGATTGGATAACTCTTATCGGGTGGGCGTCTAGTCCATCCCTCTACATCACTCGTGCGAAAACGTCACTAAAAGTATCACGTCTCATTGGTTCTACTAACTATAGGACCCTAGATTATTTGGTCCATTGTGATTGGGTCAGTTACACCCCTAGGCATAAATCTCCACTTTCATAAGCAGCATGCAGAATGTTCGCCCAGATGCAGTGTGCCCCAAGATTCACTCTGCCTCCCTTCCGTCAATCAGTGTTTTATTGCTATGTGTCAATTAGTTGGCTGTGTATTCGGCCTCAAAACTGTAGCTTCTTATAAGGAAAAGTCATGGCATCCTCTGGTTTTGGGCGACATCAGACATTGGTACCTTTTTGTGCTCAGCTGGTCACGTGTTAGTACACCGTGAATCTGCTTCATTTTCCTTCTATTTGTGCATTTGATTCTCTTTTTGGCTTCACCACCTGCCTGGGCCACCTTATCTCGACATTCACGGGGCAGGCTGCTATGCTCTTAAGTTTCGATTCTCCTAAATTATCGTCCGCCTCTCTGTTGGTTTGTCCTCGCCTTACCAGGCACAAGCTGCCTCTTGCTAAGTTTCGATTCCACTCTTTCATCTGGCTTTGTGCTGCCATACGAATCTTGGCCCGGTGGACCCCTAGCAACCTGGGTTTAATTCTGCTTTTGTATAAAATGGATTCGCACTTCTATAATGTGCTTCGTGAGGTAGATATATAGTTGGCAATTGCCGCTCTATTCTCCTACTAAGCATAGCAAGCAGTACTGTTTTTTTAGCTTCTTGCATTTCAAGCATATGTACAGATGTTAGCTAGTTGAATATTTTCATCCTGCGTTTACAGGTTAAATCTCTGTCTGGTTCAACATCGCCTCTCCTTCTAAGTTCATTACATCCTTATTCATATCATTTCGTCTTCATGTGTCATATTTTGTTGTCGTTCGTTCATCTGTATGTCTGTCCGGGCCCTCGTGACATCCCCATTTGTCTTCAATTAAGGCTTTTTGACTTTTTTCTGGGATCGTGTTTAAGCAGTCTTCATTTCGTGTCATTTGCTAGTAGGGTTGTCTCAATGGATAGCTTACTGCCCATGGTTGTCTGGTTATTGGCACTTCAATAGCATTGCTCTTCTGATGGGCACTGGGCAGAGCCCTAGTGCGGTTCTCTGCTGGTTTATTTGCTCCTCATACATCTCATATCTCGGTGTGTGCATTCCTGGTACTTCAAAATGGGTGGCTGGAGTGCAGGCCATATCTGGGACCTCCTTTGGGTTCTTCTTACTTGGTTCTTCCGTATCCATGTTTTCGTCTTCTGGGTTTGTACATGATGGTGTGTAGGAATGTCTTTTTGGAGTCCATATCTTTATCACTCCTTTCAAGTTTCCTGCTGTTTTCAGATGTTCGTCTTTATTCCAGGTCATTAGCTGGCACTGTCCATTTGGGCTGCAATAGATCAATTTTCCTTCATAATTTGTTTTCAGGGATATATAAACTTTGTTCCTTGGGCGCATATTCGCTGACCTTCACAAAGTCTCTTATTTCTTCATCAGTTAGGTCTCTGGGCTTGTATCCTGTCTTGACATAGAACATGATCTTCATCCCTATGTCTTTCTTTGCAGTTTTCTGGCATTGTGAGATTATTATCTTAATGACACAAAATCCTAGTTGTAACATCAATAGCAGGGCTCCCAGAAAATTGAATATGTCTGCCATCCATTGTGGGACCCATGAGACTAGTGTTTCAAACCAGCTGTCATCACCTACTTCGTCAGTTTCATCGATCGTCTGTTCTGCAGGGTTGTCAGCATGCCTATGGCTTCTGTTAAGGTTCAATTTTCTTCGTCATGAGAAGGTACAAACGTGCAACATGATTTTCCGATTTTTGCACAAACTCCTCCATCCATTGCTGTGATCATGTCAAGTACATATCTGTTCTGGAGAGTCATCAGTCGGATGGCTTTTAACTCTTCCTTGATTGCATTGAATCAGTTTATGGTCATGTTGATGGTCTGCAATAACTCCCATCTGGTTATTTGCAACCATTTATTGTTTGCTCCAACTTGGAATCTTGGCATGAAGATTGTTGTGAACACTGATGAGGTGAGGCTGGACAGCCTATGTTCATATAGGATTGCATGGAATGCTTCTTCTGATTTGGCAGAGAAATAATTCTCTCTCTTCATTCGGGATACCAGCTCCACAGATCTCCTTTTCCTCAGGTGGGCACCTGTTTTCGGGAAACTGTCAATATTCGGGTCACTTTTAGGATCACTAGTGCTGGAAAAATGGATGTTCACTATTGTGCATATGCCTCCCCAGTTCCTTGGCAGTCTGATCTATGCTTTGGATCCACACGCCCAAATAGTGGTCCATAATTACTGCAGTTCTATGCGTCATTCCTGGAGCTTCATAAATTCGTCCGCAGTTCTGATTTTCTCCCATCTTCCTTGTGCCACTGTTCCTGAAGCACAATTTCGGGCTTTCCAGTGGCACTATCTGCAGGGGTTCTCCTCTGTCTTTGACCCATGTCAGTAATCTTGTGAGTTTCGGCCATAGAGGTTTGCACAACCTGAGTTTTCTATTGCTTCCTTGCAGGCTCCAAGGACCATCCATGCTCGGCAGATCACCACTCCTTCTTCCCATCCGTTTGGTGACAGTACTGTTCCCCAAATCTGCATTTGGCCTCTGTTCTTCCAAATTTGAGCCTCTTCTGGAGTTTTTCCTTGGACGTTCAGTTTCGGATTTACTTCCCATTTTATCCCTGCTCCTTTAACTTCAGGCTTCTCATACCTGATCACGTGATTCCTAGTATGAGCTCTATTTCTCGTCTTAATGTCCTGAACATAATCATCTTCATTGGGGTAATCTGTTTCAGTTGCCCATATCAATGAGGCATCCCTCCCCATGAACTGGCCTCTGGTGTTGCACATTGCAACATGTGATAGACAATGTGCTGTTGGGACATCAATTTCTACAGCCACGAAGATCTTGGATTTCCCCATGCTGTACGGTAGGAGTGCACAGACGAAGCATTCTCCTTCTGACGTTCGCCTTCCAACTTCTTTCATGTGTTGGTACCAAATGTTGTTCCGTAGATGTGCTGTGCTGTCCAGGTAGTCGTTCAGGTCATTGTTGTTATCTTCATGTGGGCTTCTCTTGATTCTTAATGTCTTCCTGTAGTTTGCTATAACTACATCCCTAGATGCGTCTGTATGGTTCCATGTAATAATGTCGCCACAAAAATCTCGCCATGCAAAAATATCGCCGAAAAATGGCTGTTTTTTGTGGCGACATTATTGCATGGAACATGCGGGGGGCACCCCCGCAATCCCCAATTTTTTTTTTTGCCCCTGTCCCCATATATATGGTCACCCATATAATATCGCCATGACCTTTTCCTGGCGATATTATTTACGGCGACCATATATATGGGGATAATATTACCTGATACAGTCTGTATGGCTTTTTCTTGCTGGAGGACTCTCGGGTATTCTGGTCCACGGTGCAGGTCTTCTAATCTGCATCAATGGGGTAGATGGAGGTTTTGCAGATCTCTTCTTCTCATCGTGCATCCTTCTTCTGCCATCTACAAGTGCCTTTATCAACCACCAGCCTGTCACTGGCCTAGTGTATGGCTGTATCGTGGGTCCGGTACTTGTCCCTCGTGTTGGAACTTGTGTGCTTGTCAATACAGTCTCTGTGGTTTTATTTTTCAGTTTCTCATGCAGTTTCTTCGCTCTAGCTATATACAGGAATAATAAGTGTACTAACATTTGTGTCTTTACGGTGAGTTTTTCTGCAGCCGCTTCTGTCTTCTTAAGGGCTTCTAATATGACTGCTTTTGTGGGCCTTTCTCTTGATTCTTCTCGGTTTCTCATTATTTTCTGGGACTGGTTTTTCGGTAGGCCGCCTTGTACACTCTGCTGCTTTCATTTGAGGTTCTGTGGCCATTGACACTTGTCCTGGTTCGTGTACATTCAGTGTGTGTGTGCGTGTAGTTGTCAGTGCTGTGTTTTCATTCATTCCGTGCTGACCCTGTCTCCAGCTTTTCTCTTCATTAGTTACCTCAAGTGTGTATGCATCACTGCTAATTACATTCATTTTCAGTTCATTTACCTTACCATCAGATTTTCTCGGGACTGGAATAACAATATAGGGTCTGGGTGCTTTTGCGGGTTTCACGAGTACATCATCAGGTGGGTGCACTGAAATTGGAACGCTTCGTGCACCAATAAATAATTAATTTCTGATTGTTAATGACAGCAAAATAATGATAAACACAATGCATAGGTACATTATAGTTTGGTAAGTAAGGTGGCAGCATTTTCTTCCGGAGAAGCGAGGGTGCCCCTCTGCTTGTCGGAGGACCAGGTTACTGTTCTGGTGCTTCAGAAGTGTCCCCCCTCTGGCGGGTGACGATTGTCTCTTGATACAGGATATAGTTCCCTTGCTAGACTACGGAAAAAATAGATTAGACTAACACTTCGGTGAGTCACTTTTACTGTGCATGTTCAAAGTAGGTGAGGTCCCAGTCCACCCCCCCGAAGCTGCTTCAGTCCTGAGGACATGCTGGTCAGTATGAATAAGAAAAATGGCAATAAAAAAATAAATAAAAGGTGAAGTTCTTGTCTCTGCTTCCTCGATCTGTCCCTCGGCGGAAAGTTTCTCTAGAATCTCCTCAGATACTCTCTCTGAAAGTTAGAAAGTTCCACTTGTAACATTATACCATGAAGCAGAATTCCCATCTGTGCGACATTAGCTGGATCTCTGATGAAGTTGAGGACGTCAACCTCGATAGGTCTCCCCACCATCTCTGGAAAGTCAGTGACTAGGCAAAAAAGGACATTATGTGCCAGTCGGCTGTCTTCAGGTGACAGAGACATTTGTCCTGCCTTGCTGGGTTCAGGATCATAGGCTCTTCCCTTGACGTGAACAACGCATGCACTGTCCGGTTGCGTGGAGTGCGACTAAATAGCTCATTTTGTTCAAAAGCTGGCTCAAATGTTCAGTGTTTGCTGGATCTCGAATACACGTCAGAGTGTCTGTTGTTCTCCCGACAATAGATGGAAAATCTTTGATTATGCGAAAGAAAGGTGTGTTGATGATTTCATCTAGAATCGCCTGTGGTGGAAGCATTTGTGTCCTTATCACTGTACTCTGGTAGTACAATGAAGGCTTCCGCGATGACAGTAAGCAGGTGCCAGATTACTTTCTCGTTGGGATCTTGAATAACATCTGTGACACTGGTGACTCTCCCTACCAGCGACAGATATGATACCAATACTAACTGGAAGTAGGTAAGCACGTCCTTTGTGATGTCTCTGCTGGGGCACACCATAAGTGCTGCCAAACAAAGTCTTGGTACTGGATGACTCAGGATACTGTATTTTGCTCTCAATGTAAAAGTCCTTGATCAATGTTTGTTATAGCCTTTTCCTCAACAAGGCTTAAGTGTGACTTGGTTCAATAGTTCAAAATCAACAAAACGTGCTATGGCTTATGTGTATAATTTCTTCTTCACCCTGCAACTAGGATGCACAGAGTGTCCGTTCTTATGATCTTATCCTCTTGTTTGCTTAGAGGAAATGTCCAAGTTAAGCCACAACCTGCAAAAAGGGTTCTTTGCCTTTCTTTACTGCTCATGCGTTCTTCCTCGTCATGGATCTCGTCTGCATGTGCTGTAGTTCTTCCCCGTTGTCTGTAGTTTCTTCGAGTTGGGGTGCAGCTAGAGGGCTTTCTCCGATATAGGGCTTAATGTCATTGAGAAAAATCCATGCTCTCCTGCCCTGCAGTTTCACAGCTGATAGAATGCAGTCCTCCATGATAAAAGGACCATTGAATCTTGGCACGTCCCACCTTTTCCTTGTGTGTTTTTTTACCAACACAGCATCTCCAGGGAAGATGAGTGGAACACGTAGACCTTGAACTGAGTCTGTTGCAGTGTCTCCTGCTGTGTTTTGTGCTGCGCTGCACCCTTTTCGTCGTCGTTGCATTTGGTCTGAAATTACAGTAAGGCTGGATGTCATACAGTTCAGGTACGTTTGTATTTTGGATCCCAGGACCTCTCGGGTTGACTGGGAATCACATCTAGCTCTGTCTCGAGAGGTTGGGGGGTCCTCATTCTCCTTCCAGGGACTATCTCATGTGGCGTAAGATGATGGTCGGAGCCGGGCTGGTTCCGAAGAGCATACAATGCCAATGGAAGGCAGTGCAACCATCCCCTCTTTAGAGCAAGCTTCAACTTGGCTATCCTTTCCTTTAACAAGCCATTGAGCTTCTCACAAATCCCATTACCTTCTGAATGATACGCCGATGAGAACTTGTGCTTTATACCAAGCAACAAGCTAATCTGCTCAAAGACTGCATTTACAAAATGAGCCCCATTATCTGATCTCATTACTTCACACACCCCCCCACCTAGGGAACACTTCCCTCACTAGGAATTTTGCCGCACAGGTAGAGTCTGGGTGTGTACATGGAACTGCTTCTATCCATCTAGAGAAAGGACACACCACGACAATTAAGTATCTGTACCCATTACACACTTGAATCATGTTGACATAGTCGATATGTAAGTGCTGAAAAGGCCCATTTGGCCGGGGGATGACTCCTCTCACTACTCGCTTCAGCCCTTTCTGGGGTCATCTTTTTACCTTCATATGAGATTAGCTGGCCTACGCATAGCACCTCCTGTTGACAATATTTTAACTTTTCCTTGTCAACCTTCTAACCTTTCTCAGCCAGTATAGTCAATAGCTGAACAGAGTTGCACCTGCATTGCTCCTCTGTGGTGCTGCAGATTAAGAAGTCGTCCACATACTACAAGACGACACTTTCTAATGCAAGATTGCTTAGGTCTATCTGTAGGTCTCTGTTGAAGATGGACAGGGACTCACAGTACCCCTGTGGCAACCTTGATGCATTTGTCTGAACGTGAATGACGTCAGATCTTGTGAGTCACGGTGCAACGGGATAGAGAAAAAGTCATTTTTCAAGTCAATCACCATGAAATATTTTGCCTCGACGGGTATATTACATAGGATTGTAGATGGGTTAGGGACTAGAGGGAACTCAGCCACAACGATATTGTTTAATGCACGTAAATCCTGGATTAAATGCCAAGACCCTCCTTTGATTTTTTGACAGGATAAATCACTGTATTATATGGTGACTCTGACGTCACTAAGATGCCCTGGTCCATCATGGCGGAAATTGTCTTCACGATCCCTTCATCTGCCTCTCTGGACATGGGATATTGTCAGGCTCTCTGTAAAATTGCTCCAGGTTTCAGTTTAATTTTCACTTCTCCCACCCCCTTCAGGAGGCCTACGTCATAGGGTCCTGTAGTCCATACTGAGAGAGGCACCTGGGCCATGTCATAATCAAAATATTCTGGACGTATCAACACCAACATCATTCTCTGAGGCGCTTCTCTTCTGATCATTTTTAACCAAAATACGAAACTCACTACCACCCTTGTCTCTTCTGAGTCTGGTTGCTCTTCAAACAGATCGTCATCGGTGACGTCAGTCACTCGATACCCTTCTTCAATGGAGATAATCGGGCACCATTTTCTGCCTTCATCATAGTAACCTTCAACCAATGCTACTTTCCCCCGTACTGCGGCTGCATGCATCATCAAGGGAAATACTTGGCCCTCTTCCTCATTCATAGGTATCCTTGGTCTGAATAAAAATTCATTGGGGGTTCTCATGACCTTATCTGCAAGGCCTGACAATCCCGCCATAAGTACACGCATGCCATATGAGAAAACTTCTGGCTCTAATGGTGTGTCCCTCATGGCAATGTGTCCTATGCTCTAATCATTTCGCATACATTTGAGTAATGCATTTACTATTATGCCCTCCTCCGTGAACGAAATTGTCATGTTCAATTTTGTCATTAAGTTTCGACCCAAGATGTTTACTGGGGTCTGACATGAATATAACAAAAGGTACATTCATTTCGCACTCTCCTACAGACACTTGGAGTGCGTCTGTAAAGGGAACTCGACTGTGAGCTCCTGTAAAACTCTGAGTATCTATGGCCTCGTCGGACAAGGAAAACTTGCCTTCTCGCATGCACGAGCGTGTCGCACCCGTGTCAAATAGGAAGGAATATTCTTTACCCCCTATAACGACATTCACCCTAGGTTCCCTATGAGGGTCTGGTGTCACTGATAGGATAGAGCACATCAGGGTTCCCAGTGAGCTGTCCTAGTTTATATACAAGTTTGGCCCACTTGTGGATTTTTCTCCATTCCCAGTCTTGCCTCCCCTTCCTGAATTCATGACCTGAAAAGGTTGTGGTGGTGCCTGTTGGGATTGCCCTTGTGGCAAATTTCCCCCATGTTCGGTGGTTGTACCCCTTGTTGCGCGCCTTGCAGCACGCCTGGCGCTTGCTGCTGCACCGTGTGATTCTGTGCAGTGCCCTGTTGTGACTGCAGGTGGGTTCGCCGTGTCTGCTCCCATTCGTTGGCTATTCTGCCATACGCCTTGACCTCTGCACGTGCGCGCCAAATGCCCAGTCATTCCACAAAGCCAACATACTGGCGGTGGTTGGATTATTTGTCCATTTGACATAACCGAATTACCACTTTGCACGTTTTGAAAGCCTCCTTGATTACCTTGGAAACCTCCCTGATTGCTCTGCCATCCTCTTCCTCTGAATCCTCTTCCCCCCGGGTACGATCCTATGTTACCCTGGTTGTTCTGTTGTGGATTAGCCCCTTGTTGCATGTTTTGCTCGGCTGGGTTAGTTAGCATGGCTCCTTCGAGAGCATACTTCGATAATTTCTTTTGCACCAACTTCACTTCCTCACCCCTTCAAGTTGCCTCCCTTTTTCTTGCAACAATCTACAGTAATGTGCAATAGTTTTTAAAAAAAACATTTTATTAATATTTAAACCAACAATACAAACCAAACTTGCAGTTTATACAACAACTTTTCAATTGCACTTTTACAAGTCGTGCTCACTGCATCCCTTATCCCATCCCCCGCTACAAGCCTACTTCTGCTAATGTTCTGTTTCTGCATCCTGTAATGGGGTATTTCTTCCCATGGGATCCAATGGGTCTTGCATTGACCCAAATAGTTCTGCTATCAGGAGCCTCCAAGCCATCAGGGTCTCAGTTTCCTCCTCCCCCCCCCCCCAACACTGCTGGTTTCTTGCCATGCCACAGTTTCTGCCTCCGCCCATTTCTGCAAATCCGCCCACCATACTTCCCATCGTGGTTTGTGGCATGTCTTCCACCCCATTGCAATTCTTCTCTTCGCAAGCGCATATGTCAGGTCCTTCAATTCGATGACATGCCTAAGTTTCCGTGGCATAGGGAACTCCCCTAACAAGCAGGCCCGCACGGTGTCCACCACGATCTTGATACCCTTTTCTTCCAGTTTGTGTGCAACCTCTCCCCAAAATCGCCTTATGACCGGGCATGACCAGAACATATGTACCATGTCTGCGTTTTCCTCATCACATTTAGGGCATGCCTGCCTTCCTGCATTTTTGAACTTGGTTATTCTATGAGGTGTCAGATACGCCCTATGTGTAACGTACAATTGCAACTGTCTTGCGTTCCTGACACTTTCTTGTGATACCCTTGGACTTGCTCCCACATCCCGTCCTCCATCGGGGTTCCTACTTCCTCTTCCCATTCCAGTCTCAATTGCACCATCTCTTTCCCTACCATGGCCATCATCATCTCATATATTCTGGATATCTTGTGTCCTCCCTCTGCGATGTCATATATTGTATCTATAATAGCATCTGGTTCACCATCAAGCACCGATTCGGGCCACATTCTCTTAATCTTCCACACCAGTCTATGGTATGTGATGTACTGGCCAGTGTATAGCCCAGTTTCCACCCCCAACTCCTCAAAGGCTGTTTTGGTCCCCTCTTGCCAAATATCTCCCATGGTCGCTATACCAACCGACTCCCAATAGTTCCTGATCATCATCCTTAGCTGCTCTTCCCCACCCGCCAGTGCAACCAGTGGTATCTGAGGGGAGCTTGGGCATGGGCTCTCCATCAGTTGACAGGCCCTACGCCACATCTTCCATCCCAACACCATCATCTGTGGACGCCCATTCATCTCTTCCTGGGACAACCACATGATCTCTTTCAGGTAAAATGGGGCACAATCCCGCCTGAACAACCTGGTTTCAGTGGTTTCGTCCTCTGAAAGCCATTTTGCCACGTATTGCAGCTGGCTTGCAACATAATAGACTTCATAATTAGGCAGCTTTATGTCCCCTTTCTCGTAAAAATTCTGTAGCTTCCAGAGGGCCACCCTATTTCGCATGCCATGCCACAGGAAGTCCCTACACATACTGGCCAGTCTGCTAAAGAACTTCTTTGGTATCATATACAGGATATTCCCAAAAAATGCAGGAGTCTAGGCAGGACCACCATCTTCAGCATTGCACTACGTCCCATCATTGCTAAAGGCAGCCTTACCCAGAATCGCATGCAATTCTCAATTTTCTTAATGGCTACTTCCGCATTGCGCTTATGCTCTTCCTCCACTGTGTGGTATATATCTATTCCTAGATAGCGGAATGTATTAATCGCCCATGGTACCTGCAACATCGGTAGCTGGTTCGGAGGGGTCCCTTTATATCTACCCAATGGGAACATGTTAGACTTCTGAGGATTCACCGCTATACCAGACATTCCCGCATATTTCCCCATCACCTCCAAAACATATTGGAGATTTTCCTCGGGTGATTGTTAGTACAATAATATGTCATCTGCATATAATAATATTAAATGTCGTTCACCACCCACAGAGATGCCTATCATGTGATATTGCTGCCATAAATAAATCGCTAAGGGTTCCAGGGCTAATATATATAACATAGGGGACCACGGGCAACCCTGCCTAGTTCCCCTGCCTAGTTTCCACCTCTACGATATCACTGTTCCAGTGTTCACTCTGGCCAGTGGTTCACTGTATAACATCTGGCCCACTGTAAATATCCTGGACCCATCCCATAGCCAGCCAGGGACGCCAACAACCATGGCCATTTGACTGAGTCAAAGGCCTTTATTGCATCCAATGACACAACCGCCAGTTCGTCCTCGCTTTCGTTCCTGTATTCAATGACCCTATGGAGCCTCCTAAGATTGTGGGATTTGTTCCTGTCAGGGACATAGCCCGTCTGGTCCGGGTGTATCAATTACATTAATGTGCGATTGTTAACTGTATTTCAGCCCAAGGTTTAGCCTCAACTCCTACCAATTTCTTGAGCTGTTTCTGCACTGGTTCTGGCAACCCTTGGCACAATATGTGGTAAAACACCGGTATAGATTTTGTCCAAGATTCATGCGTTTTGAGTATCCACGCGTCTTGGAAATTCTGGAAATAAATGAACGGATCTTCCGACTCCTTCATTTTTCGAGTCATTATAGCTCCCATATCGGAAGTGTCTGGGTAAAGCACTCGTAGCGCTTTCCATACTGCTGCTCTGAAATTGTTAAATGGCGCTCTGTCGTGTGCAGTGTTAATTGTGGTTACACCAGGGTACCCTGCCCGTGTCCACACATCGTCTGCTCTCTCACCAAGTATGGCGATCAGACCACCTTTAATTTCCCCTATAGCAAGCGTGACTCCCCCGTCATGTATCCACTTCCTGTCAACATTGGAAGCTTGTTTTTCAGGTTTTCTCGATACATGTGTGGCCATGGAATATATTGTGGTCTTGCCCCCCCTTTTCTAGTAGCGGAAATTGGAATGTGCAGCCTTCTTTCTCTTCTCTCATAGCTCTCCTGTCTATCGCAGGTGTAATATTCCTGCATCGCCGTCTGCCTGGCAATTTCCTCAATCTGTCTACATAGGCTGGTGACGACACCCCACTCTGACCATGGGGTGTTCCTTACGTCCTTGGTGCAGACTCGCCAACGTCGGACCATCATACCCCTTTGTGCCTTGGGAGCCGCCTTTCGTGCCATCTCCCTTCTTCATTTGCCTCGCGGTCCGTCTCCTCTCCGGAGTCGGACATTGATTGTTCCCAATTCACGCAACTCCTTGTGTCATTCTCATTTCTACTGATTTCTAATCTGTCCAGGGACAGCTTCCTGCTCCCACTACTTTGGGTGACATCCTCAGTGTCATGCAGCTGAGTGCTTTCCAAGCGCTCGTCTTCCCCCTCTCCTTGGGATATTTGTTCTAGCCTCATTTCATTATATATTTTATCGATTGTTTCCCCGATGCTTCTGGTATCGAAGTCATCTTCAATATTTGCCCTAGCCGTGCCTGGTACTGAGTCGTATGCTGGAAAGAATTCTTCAATGGCTTCCCAGTCTACAACTGGATCGGATTTTTTAACTTCCCTCTCCAAATATTCCAGATCGCGAGCCCTCTGTCTGCGCTTGCGTTCAACATCATCAAATTCTTTGCACTTCCTCGCCTCTTCTCTGATTCTATCTTCTTCTCTTTTCATTTTTACGTTCACCTGCCCTTCGAACTTCCTCATCTTTCCGTCTCCTTATCCTTATCCTTTTTTCACGTACCCTTTGCTCTTCTTCCAACCTTTGCCGTTTCTATCTTTCGTGGTCATAGGATGCTCTCTATTTGCGATCGAGCTGCTTTTCTTGCTCTTCACGATATAGCCGTTCTCGCCTCAGCCTATCTTTCCTTCGTATCCTTTCGTCCCTTAACTCCTTTTCTTTCTCCTTTCTCTGTGCCTCATCTAACCTCTCTTTAGGTCTCACATCATCACTTCCTTTCCCATCGAGTTTCAATAATATTTGTCCTCCCATACATTTGTCTTTTGCGAATGCTATCTCATCAGTTCTGTCTTCACTTCCTTTCCGCTTCTTTCCCTCTCTCTCCTTATCGAGACATGCACTTGTCCATGCCTGATCCTTTCTTTCATCATCGCGTCTCTCCTTGTCCCTCGGGACAACAGAGGTAAGATTCTTGTCCTGATCCTTTCCTTGATTTTCGTCACTACTGTATGTGGCTGACTCATATGCGGGGTTGCTATACCCTGTGGCTGCTTTAAGCTCTCTTAATGGGTAGAGTCCCTCAGGCTTACTTCCCTCGGTTTCTGTCTCAGACGGGGCAGGTGGCGCAGTAGGCGTCCCACCCCCCTCCATGCATACATTTAATATCCAGTCTGCAGGTGGCTCTTCCTCCTTTGACTGTTCCAACATTTTCCAAAGTTCTAGAACAGCAAGGCATTTTTCTAGCTCCTTGCCTGTATATGTGGCATACAAGTAAGTCGTCATATGCTGTAAGACGGCTTTAGATAAGGACCCATTTTGTGGCCATGGCATAAACATCTTGTGGGCGGTACACTTAACCCACTCAGTGCTATATTTTTTAAGCTTGGGTGCATGTTTCGGCAGTTTCTTGCATAAGTGTGCTAATGGAGTAATGTATTCAATGCTTAAATCTATTTCTATTCCTCTTATACAATACTTTTCAATACTTTCATGCAACTTCAACACTTCCAACAATATGAGCAAGCACCAAATATTGCAAGCTCCAATCCAATTTTTTCCCGCCAAAATCTTTTATCTCACCAATTTAATCAAAACATCATTTTGTGTGCGATTCCCTCTCAACTATAGAATCGCGTAAAATCCTAATCAGTTCTAAACAACAAAGAGACAAAATTCCTTACATATGACACAACAGAACAGGTACGACAAACATTTAACAGACTAGACAGACACCAGCTGGACAAAAATATCTCTGCCTCAAATTTTTTACCCCGACGAAGTTTAAACGAACTCCGTTCACAACGTCTTTAAACGTGGTGGTAGCCTAGTCATCCCCTATTATCTCTTCTCAGGTGTCCGCCCTGGTATTCTTCATTTATCCAATTGTTCTCGAGTCATTAATCATATATATATATACATATATACACACACACACACACACACAGTCTTCTCTACTCCTTACTATTTTGTTTATCAACCTCCCCCGTTACCTTTTCCCTTTTCTTGTTCTAAACTCTATGACATTTGCCAAAACACTCCATTTTTATTTTCACTCACCGTTCGCATCGTTCCTCTCTGGACCTTCAGGATCACCGCCTCCGTTACCACCTCCTTCAGATTTTCACCTGTGCAGCTCTGCCCGTAGGAATGGGAAGGTTTATGTTTTTATAACGGGTCACTTCAGGCCCACTGCAGTTTTGGATCACTTATGCTACCATTGCCCACGGGAAGCTTCACAGTCTACTCAGCCAAATGGTGATGGACTTGTGATATTGCCAAAGACCTAGAGTTACTTTGTGTCGCCGGTCAATAGGTGTCTTATTTTAATCAATAATTGATTGTCGAACCCTCCTCTCCGCTACCAAGTGTACAGGAGGGCGGAGTGACCTCTGACGGGCCCATAGGATCAGAGCTCACCATCCAGTACTTTAAGGCAAGATAGCTGCACCTTGAGGTGGATGGGGTGCAGGATTCTCTTACTCCAACACCAATCAATAAGGACAACTCAATGGTTTGGCAAAGGGGAGTCTGTTTAATGACGAGTACAAAAAACGGGGAAACATGAAAATCAACAGTGATGCGATAGTACGTCTCGCTGGAACTCCCACAATCTTCATTCAGACAGCAACAATTATAGCAAAAATTTGTCATCATTGACGCGTAACACTCAAAAGTTTGTCATACAATTCTATTGGTTGGAAAAGGTAACTTAAGTATATGTGCTCTATCTGTATATGGTAACGGAGTGTGAGGATTGGATAACTCTTATCGGGTGGGCGTCTAGTCCATCCCTCTACATCACTCATGCCAAACGTCACTAAAAGTACAACGTCCCATTGGTTCTGCTAACTATAGAACCCTAGATTATTTGGTCCATTGTGATCGGGTCAGTTACACCCCTAGGCATAAATATCCACTTTAATTAGCAGCATGCAGAATGTTCACCCAGATGCAGTGTGCCCCAAGATTCACCCTGCCTCCCTTCCATCAATCAGTGTTTTATTGCTGTGTGTCAATTAGTTGGCTGTGTTCGGCCTCGAAACTGCAGCTTCTTATCAGGCAAAGTTATGGCATCCTCTGGTTTTGGGTGACATCAGACATTGGTACCTCTTCGTGCTCGGCTGGTCACGTGTTAGTACACCGTGAATCTGCTTCATTTCCCTTCTATTTGCGCATTTGATTCTCTTTTCGGCCTCGCCACATGCCTCGGCCTCCTTATCTCGACCTTCACGGGGCAGGCTTGAGTTTCGATTCTCCTAAGTTATCGTCTGCCTCTCTCTTGGTTTGACCTCGACTTCCCGGGCACGAGCTACCTCTTGCCGAGTTTCAATTCCGCTCTTTCGTCTGGCTTTGGGCTGGCATAGGATTCCTGGCCTGTTTGACCTCTAACAACCTGGGTTTAATTCTGCTTTTGTATAAAATGGATTCGCTCTTATATAATGTGCTTCGTTGAATTAGATATATAGTTGGCACTTGCCACTCTATTCTCCTACTAAGCATAGCAAGCAGTACTTTTTTCTTAGCTTCTTGCGTTTCAAGCATATGTACAGATGTTAGCTGGTTGAATATTTTCATCCTGCGTTTACAGGTTAAATCTCTGTCTGGTTCAACATCACCTCTCCTTCTAAGTTCATTACATCCTTATTCATATCATTTCGTCTTCATGTGTCATCTTTTGGTTGTTGTTCTTTCATCTGTATGTCTGCCCGGGCCCTCGTGACGTCACCATTCGTCTTCAATTAAGGCTTTTTGACTTTCTTCTGGGATCGTGTTTAAGCAGTCTTCATTTCATGTCATTTGCTGGTAAGGTTGTCTCAATGGATACCTTACTGCCCATGGTTGTGTGGTTATTGGCACATAAATAGGCATTGCTCTTCTGTTGGCCCTGGGCAGAGCCCTAGTGTGGCTCTCTGCTGGTTTATTTGCTCCTCATACGTCACATATCTCGGTGTGTACGTTCCTGGTACTTCAAAATGGGTGGCTGGAGTGCAGGCCATATCTGGGACCTCCTCTACAGTTCCTTGTGAAACAAACCATGTTGTGACAATTAATTCATACTTTCTATGGCATATACACTCTCTTTAGCATTGGGATCTACTTTTATATGAAGTATTTTTTCGTTCGACCAGCTTAAAAGTGGATTACTCCCTTTCTTCGAGACTTAGACTTTGCCTTTAGCTGATCTGTCTTTAAATTTCATAATAGCCCAGAACCAACCCTCACGGCTGATTCTCTTTCCCCCATATGCTACAGGCCTTATGTCAACTACATTGGAAAGGACATTCTTGTGTATTTTTCTCTGGAAAATCTGTTTGGGTAACAAAGCATATTTTGCCCCTGAATAGATTACCATTCCAAGTTTTATCCCCTCAATCTCGATGACCGACATTGGTTTTTCAGTATCTGCATCGTCTTCTTGAATAGTGACAATATTGTCAGAGGTAAAATCAATAAGGCACGTGCAATCTTCCATTTCTTCACATAATTCATCAAGACAAGCTATATTTTCGCTCTTGGTTTTACAACATGAAGTGAAATTTCCTGGCCTGTTGCATCTTTTGCATAAAGCCTTGATCGCTGGGCACTTATCACTGCTCGCAAAGTGGTTGGGACTATCACAGCAAAAATATCTCTACTTGTACCTTTCTTCCTTTTCGTCTCTGTACTTTACAAATTACCTCTTCCCACTTTTTCTTGAAACTGTTGCTTGTTATCAAATGTCTTCATTTGTACTGGTGATATCTCCATAACCTGTGCTTCATCCTTTTTCTTTTTTCTATATGGCTCAGTTTTTTTCTCCAATTCCTTAGCACACTTGTGTGTATGTTCCACTTCCTTTGCCACTGTTAGGACTTCATCAATACTGGGATAACTTCTGGCCCATAATGCTTCTCTAACTTTTTCATTGCTGCACTCAAGCATGAATTGGTCCCTTAACCTTTCATTTAACGTGCCTCCAAATTCACACAAAGCTGCTCGTACTCTTAAAGCTGTGATATACTGTTCTACAGATTCTTATTTTGATTGCTTCCTTTTCCCAAAGTGATATCTCTGCAGAATAATGCTTACACATTTCCCATAGTGCTTATCCAGCATTTTTATGCATTTCTCATATTCTGATAAACTCGTAGATTCTTCTTCAGATAGTTCAGATAGTGGTGGCAAGTTTTCAAATAGTTCCTGACCGTAAGTGTCAAGGCAGTGCATCAGTAAACATTCCTTCCTCTCCCCTGAAAAGTTCACTCTATGTACAGCTGGTACGTAGTCGATGAATCTTTTCTTTCACCTTTTCCAAGGTATTTTGGGTTCCCCTTGGACATCTAAAAAGTAACTGGGAGGTGGTACTCCTTATGCAGCCATGATTATGTCTATTTGTTGTTATGAGTGGAGAATTGCTTGCACTCAGTGGTAGAATTGCGCGCAAACTGTTGGTGGTTAAAACCTTTGAGACAGTGTGTGACTATGGTTTCACATTTGTTAATTAAACTGTCTCATTCCTTCCTCACACTGATTACTTCACTGAACTTCATTCACTATCACAATGCCAAGAATTCCTTTGATGTGGCATGAGGAAAGTAAATTTGGCGCACAGTAAGCAGCTTACTGTTTTCGTTCACATCTGCGCTTGTGATAAAAAGTGTTAATGTTTACAATCGGATGCCGCTGAGTGCTTTCCTTTAAAGTTTGACACAAGCTCGCCCTGGGGCTGTAGCACAGTACTTTCCTTTGAAGTCCAGTGCGCGTTCTCTTTGAAGCTGTATCGCTGGTTCTCTAAACTTGGCATGCTCGCGCTGAGATCAAATGCTTGCACTGTAGCTGTGGCGCCGGGCCTTCCCTTGTCTGTTTCCTTTGGAAAAGCTCTAACTTGCAGGGGTGGATAGCGGCCTGAGCGCACTCACCTTACTTCCTTTTCTTATTTTTTTTTACTTGTATGTCGTGGCGATCAGTCAGCCGCACATGCGGTCTGGCACCACGGCTACTCGGTCGGGTCGCTGTGGTGCTCTTCATCGCCAGTGAAATGATCCTCCACTCAGGTAGGTGTAGAAAACATCTTTATTAACATACTTCTGGATCATAAGTAAAACCCCACCGGTCCTCTCATGAACTCCTTCCAACTGACCTACAATTCCCAACACTCCCTACATTCTCACTCTAAATTCTACATGCAACATTCTACACGTGATTAATGCTACAGACAGCCCATCAGAATTGCTACATTTGGGATCTAGCCTTAGCTCAATAGTGAAGTGCAAGGCCTGCAGACTCATGAACCTCCTGAGCAACTTTGGATCCTCTCCCTTAATATCCAAAAACCACTTCAAAAGGTTTAGGGCGACCATACACAGTGAAGCGAGTCCCATGGAGGTAGGTCCTCAACTTCCTAAGGCACCATATGATGGAAACACATTTCATCCACCTGGGTTCTTCACACCTAAACTGGTAGCTGATGTGGCATGTAAGGTTTTTCCTTACCTGTGTCATCAAGTTGTGAAAGTTTCCCCAACTATCTCAGTGTAGTGTCATAGGCATCTGTCTACACTAAAAAAGGTCTCTTCCAATCAAGAGCCCTGAAACCAGGGGTCTGACCTAAGGATTGTTTCAGGCCAGTGAAGGCCTTCTCACACTCAAGGGTCCATAAGAATTATTTTGGTCCCCTAGGAGTAGTGAGTGCAGTCAGAGGGGAAGCTATATTGCTATAGCCTGCCATATTACTACTGTGTTTCCCAGTGAGGCCAAGTAAAGTCCTGGCTTGGGTAGTAGGGGTTGCCCAGTTCTGTACATGAAGTACTTCACTGATAAGAGGTTGCATCTTGTTCCCGCATACACCAACTTTATGCTCAAGGAAAGCCAATGGCTCCTGTTCAGTTTGACACTTGGTTGTCTCCCTGAAAAGGTTGGCCTGATGCAGGTCCCGACACCCAGTCTCTCGAGTCATTCCTAGTTCCTTCCAAGTGGGGGTTCAATCTGCCATGTCATCCAGACATGTATTGCTGAGATGCATTTTTCCATTCAGAACAGGGGCTAGGCTCATTTGACAAGTGTCAGTTGCAGCCACCTATCCAGAGGTCCATACACTGAAGTAAGGGATCTGAAAAGTCTGAAACAGCTGTCTCCTCCTCGGCATAGACTACAAGGGATATGCTGTCATACCCCGCAAAGAGATCAAAAAGGCAATTGTACTTTTCAGTACAGAGCTGATCCACTAAATTGTTACTAAGTTGTAACCAAGTTGTAACCTCTTAGTGAACAGTGAGTCTCTGTCTTAGGGACAGAATACAGAGCTCTTGGGTCCATACAGAATCCCAAACTGGCTTTACCTGTAGGTCCCCCCAGATCCTCAGAACTGAACTCTAGACAGCTAGAGTGCTTAAATACTCCTTGTTTCAACGCAGGGTGGATCCCACACCAACTGTCAGAACTTATTTGGTCTGAAGCACCACAAAAGCCAAAGTTGGTGGGTTCACCAACTCCTAGAATGCAGTCTTGTTTACACCATTCAGTTATAGAGGGTGGTCGTTACAACAAGGGGAGAGGTTGCCTCAGCAACATCTCCAGCTCACCTTGCTGATGTGGGGTCAGCTGAGGAGACACTAGGTCATCCTCAATGAAGCCATTAGAAGCGCTATGTTGGCACAGGGGATGGAGACACACAGATTTCTCAGGCTCCCCCTCTATAGCCATAGGCAGGGCTCCTATTCCATCTCTCAAGATAGAATCCTCCACACTATTCATAGGAAACATTATGGTAACCAGTCCATGTCCACCAAGGCCTTCTGAATAGTTTACCTTGCCAAGTTGTGAAACATGGCGAGGCCCAGATCACTCACTGTTCAGGGATTTAAATAAATTTGACAGGAGAAGGTCCCACCTCCTCTGGGGCTCACTGAGGGCTCGAATCAAACTTATGAGAGATCTGACAGTTCTCTCTCTCTGACCACATTCCTGTGGACGACAGCTAAGTGACACTTGACAGATCATTTCACTCTCCCTCTGACCACGACTGATTACAGCAGAGGAGCTACCTCTGGGACTGTCATTCAGTTTGGCATTAATGAATGACTTGGCAGTCATTCTCTATGGGTTGGCATTAAGGCATATGGCATAATCAGCAGCCACCAATTTCAACTTAATGCCTGCTGTCTGCAGGGTCAAAGGGCTTAACAAAGTAGGCCTTGCCTCTGGTACACGGGAGTCCACTCCTAAAAGTGAACTCTGGAGTATATGAATACTTGTCTCACTTCTGTCAACCTGGGGGGGGGGGGGGGGGGGGGGAGGAGAGAGAGAGAGAGAGAGAGAGAGAGAGAGAGAGAGAGAGAGAGAGAGAGAGAGAGAGAGAGAGAGAGAGAGAGAGAGAGAGAGAGAGAGAGAGAGAGAGAGAGAGAGAGAGAGAGAGAGAGAGAGAGAGAGAGAGAGAGAGAGAGAGAGAGAGAGAGAGAGAGAGAGAGAGAGACTCCTGCAGTGGACATCTTCTGGGACACCCATCATGGGCCTGCAAGAAAGTGTGTTAGACCACTCTAGTAGTATCCTGACACTAGGATGAACCACTAGGGGAATGTCAGACCACAACTGTAGGAGGAAGGGCCTCATCTCCTGAGAAACCTCCAACCTCTCACGGTTTTTGCTTGTGGGCTCACTTTCCAGTACCCCACCTTCCGGTTGCATCCTTTGCTTCACTGGAGGGGAACCCTCCCACTAGAAGCAGGCCTTTCTCCACAGCCCTAGGTAAGATGGTTTCCTTCTTTGTTGGCCCATACTAATCTCTCCCCTAGGGGTCTCCTCTAACAGCATGCTAGGTAGTTCGGGAGCCCTATAAAATCCACGATTTTCTGGGAGTCTTTTTTCCAAACCAGGAATAGGGACTCTACCAACTACCTCAACAACTGTTGTAGGTAGGACAGGAGGGATATTTTCTTTCCCTCTGACTCCTCTGGCCATGGGTTTCCCCTTAGTCCTAGGCTTTCCGTTAGGCTTGGCTAAGGTAGCCGGATTCTGAGACCAAGTGCTTGAAGGGTCTGGCAAGTGTCTATCAGGGCCTTGAAAACTAATCTCACCCAGAACTCTTCTAGGTACAGCTTTCCTAACATTGACAGATGCCCTGACCAGTTCACTATTCACAGATCTACTGACGGGTGCTACTGGAACATTGAGAGGGGGCTCACCGGTAAACCGAGTATCCCCCCCATAAGACTGCTGGCAAGGCCCTGTGCGTTTACCATGGAGGAAGCTACTTAAGTAAGTCTGGGCCCAGTGTTCCTAACAATAGAGGTACTTACACCTTCTACCTGAACACTATCCTCAGAGAACACATGACTAAGGGGCAGGTCTGAGATGGGTGCTGAAGACCCAGCACTACTGTATTCCACATAATCTAGATCTTCAGACTCTTCGCTTGAGGGGAAGCAATCTAAAGGGAATGAGTTGTGGAAACCCCTGAAAACTCTTCTTCCTCATACTGAGAGAAGGCCAGACTTGCAGAGTGGAGCCCCAAGGTCTTACCTTTACACTTGGGGTCCCTCTTCCAATGGTCACTGGCTCCACAAGTGCAACAAACCCCACAGGATCTTGACACAGAGAGGCTTAGCGAAATCTCATGATTGGGAGGATTAGTCCCACTAGCCTGACCTGACTCTTGTGACTTCCCCTTATTAAACTTTTTGTGGGACTTCTTGGACTTTGTTTTATCAGTACCCTCTTTCTCCTCTGCTTCTTTCCATCCTCCTGCTTACCTGAAGCAGGCTTGTCCTTATGGGACACTCTAAGGGAGACCCATAAGTCAGCAGCAATGGCTAGTCTCGTTGGATTTAACTCCTTTGAGTTAAGCTCTGGGGAACAAGAGGCAAACATATCCTCAAGCATGACCAAATGAACCATGCCCTCAAAGGTGGTTACCTGATAACCTTCTACCCAGCCACACAAGTTTACCACACAAGTTTTTCAAAGAATCAGCAACAAAAGTCACATAGGTCATACATTATTTCTTTTTGTACTTTCTAAATCTCCTCAAGTATTGGGCAGGAGTCTTCCCAAACTTACGATGAGAGTCTGCTTAAGTTTTGCAAAATCTTGCCTGTTGGCTTTAGACATTTCCATAATGGCACTGCAGCCAGAATGGGGCAGTCTGCTGAGCAACCATGTAATTCTATCAGCATCACCCACTCCTTGTACTTCACATGCATACTCAAAAGATAAAGCCAATCAATTACATCATTCTTACCTTCATATATACTTGAAGATCTTTTGGGAATCTAGGATGTGAAGAGGACCCAGAACCATCTCCAGATCCTCTGGGAGAACCTTGTGAAGCCTGAATCTTGGCATGCCCCATCTCGTGATCTCTGTCCTTCTGCCTTTCAACTCTCTCAAACTCTAACCTTGCCATATTGAATGCAAGCTCTTTCTCTTTAAGCCTGAGGTTCTCCTTTTTCAGATCAAACAATGCCTCAGCATCTGAGGTGGTCACAGACAAAGGTCCAGAAGCTTCACGTTCCTCCACCTCACCATTAGAACCTGCAGTGGTAGCAACTCCATTACTGCTGCTGGGTCCATCTCCAGCCCCACTGCTAGTACCATTAGATAATGGAGGTACACGTTTGCTTTTCTCAGAATTAAGAATGTTCACAATTAATTCTGCTTAGTGCCAGTTACTGTTAGGCCCCCGTCACTACTGTAAGGAAGGCATGGTACCAGAAGTATGACGGACACAATAAGTACAGTTCAAGGGTATTTATTGAATTTCAACAAAGAGGTTTGATAAATGCCCATCTAACCCTAAATGTACAGATGGAAGCAAGATACAACCATCAAATAAAGAAAACGCTGTCCTAGTGGTGGTGTGTCAAAAACAAAGATGGCCTATACTAATAAACCTATTGCCATACTTAACTCTAAAGAACAAAAGGGTGTGGGATAATGACGTATGTAAACAGTGAGTAACAAATAAAAGATCCACAGGGCTTGGTATTTCAGGACCGAACTATAACTTCCCCACGTTTCCAGCACGGGACAAGGCCGAACACTGTAGCACATTTAGCACACTAACTTCTTGTTATAAGGAGCAGTCTCTAAGGCACACCAGGATCTGTCAGCATAGCGTCCCTTCATGTCTCTTTAAGTCTCTTGGTAGTTCAATGTCTTATTCCATACACAATATACCGGTTCAATGTTCTTTTCCCTAGGTCTCCCTCACCCAGCTCGAGCCTTTTCCTCTTTCTATTTCATATCGGGATCTCCCTCAGCCAGGCTCAGACCATGGATCCTCCTCATATCACAGATCCCCCTCAGTCGGGCTCAGATCCCTTTTCATTCTTCTCTTCTGTTCACACAAGTTCCCCTGATCTGGGCTCAAACTTGTTCACATCTCTCTGTCGGAGGTAGTGCCTTCTCCCATGATTCTTCTAGCTTTCTTTGGGGTATCAATAAGTTTGAAGACTTTCAACTGTGCTAAGGGATTTTACTGTGACCTTTCCAGGACCACTTCAAACTCTTTCTCTTCTGCTTTTCTCAGAGATGCCTTGGACAGAGACCTTCGACTGCCCCCTCCGCCCCCTCCTCGGAAGCCAGATCACTCTGCAGCAGCTTATCTCTAAATTGCCTTCCTTTAACTTCAATTTAAAAGTCCCTCTCACCATCTGGCATTTACTCATGTTTCTCAATTTAGAAGGTTCAAAGGAATTGTTCCCTTTGCAACACTCTTGGTGCTCACAGCATTCACTTCAACACAAACCGATTTCTCACAGTTGCTTTTTACTCACCAGTTGCATGAAGCCTTTTCATCAGCGGCTTTTGCTCACAGTGCCAAAGACAATGCTTCAGAACAACAGATCCTCCCTCCTTCGTTCAACCACGCAGGAGGGCCTTGCCTGGGTTTCACCTGCAGGCCAGCAGTTCGCTATGCCTCCTCGCCTTGCTCAAAGAGTCTCCGTTGGCCGGGTGAGGACCCTTCAGGTTCTTTTTATCTTCCAAAAAAAAAAATGTATTTGGACCTGAGTACCAGAAAGCACCAGGTTATTTTTGCTCCTGCTTCAAAGCTCCCCAAAACCGCATTCTCTTGCTTTGGGAGCTGCAGGAGTTACAAGGGGATGTTTAAGTGAGGTCAGGGACTCCCCGCCTACTCCTCAAAGACCTGGGCTCGTCTGCTTGGCACCGCCCGGAGACCCCAGCTGCTCCTGGTTTTGCCTCCTGGAGGTACAGTTCCCTCTACACACTGCAGCCTCCCCTGTATTCAAGGGTCCAGTGTCTGGGCGGTTTCCTCCTCCAGGTCTCCCAGGGTCGCTGCAGCACACGTGGTTTTCCTCTGGCTTCTCAGGGCCTTCCAGCATCCCCAGATTGCTAATACTTCCTGGGAGAGTAAAGTGGAGTCCGGTGTGAGCAGTTGGGACAGGGAGGTCTGACTTTGCCTGGCCTCATTACTGGGACAGTGTGCTGTCAAAAGGGAAGAGTCTGTTTTCTGTGTCTGACTATGTTTCCTGTCAGTAATCTTCATCCTCCCAATGCCTCTCTTCCTCGTCTCAGTGTTTACATGAAAAGGGGGTGGTAGGGGAGGGAGTTGGAAAGTCAGCAAATCTTGCACAGTAAGACGGGGAAGAGGTTTGAAAGGAAAGGGTATACTGCATCTAGCTATCAGATGCCCCTACCCGACTTCCCAAGGATTCCTCTCCCAGGAGATCCTCCCGAACTGGTCCACCCCCAGGAACTGGATCCAACAGCGATGGCCGTGTTCTGGCCACCTGGATGACAAATCCCTGGGGAATCAGTACGTGAGACACCCTCTGCTTTCTCACATTACACAACTTTTTCAAGTGATCCACATTAGAAGAACTTAAAGTAGTGAAAGTAACGGTCTCCATGTTATCTATATCAGTAGATGACTTATCTACTAGGCAATCAAAAATTACAGTGTACTATATAAGTATTACCTGGAAACGCCACCAGTGGTACCCAATACTGATCCATTTTGTAAAACAGCCAGATGTTAAGTGGAGAGAGTCATCCCACCGCTCTACACAATTTGTTAGGACGGTTTTTCTATACTCTGGCCTGGTGGACAGATGTATAGAAGGCCAACCTTTATTGTAACAGACAGCTCTGGGAGCGGTAGCCAAACCAGTTCAAGGTAGCAGTGACGAAAGGTCTAGGCTAAGTCTCAAGAGGTGGTGAGCTTGGAAACTGTCCACAATAAGAACACACAATGGGAATCAAAGATTATACTTTGACAATACAGTTATTTATTTATGGCCAAATATCACTATGAAAAATGTCAACTAACAGGTAAAAGTATCACACAACAATAATAATAGATTATATATATATATACAGCTACTAGAGTAGGGTATAACACAAATCAAACTCCTGTAAAAGAAAAGTGCAGATTAGCTTTATGTACTACAGATCCAAAGAGTTAACCCTAACATTCCCAAGGGTTAGAGGACAGTGTATTCTAACTAATAGAAGGGTCCCCAACTTTCAAAAGGCTTGCAAGAGCAAGCAATGGCAAAGCCAAAGTATAGAAAAAGTTTTATAAAAGTTAGGAAAACTTTTAAAGGGAGTTTAGGGGCAGGTAAGAACAACTGCAACTTAACGCCTGTACTCAGATTGTTCCCAGAACCTGGCAGGTCAATGGAAGAAGGTCCGATGTTGCTTTTCCGACCATCAGACTCAGTCCTTGATTCGCTGGGGTTACAGGTTCAAGCTGATCTCCGGTTGGTGTCTTTCGCTGGTTCAAGGACTCTCCAATTAAGAATGCATAAAAACACGATGCCGGAACCCTCTCAGGACTAGACCCGACTCGACTCAGATAAGCTGTTTCAGATGGCAGTCACTGCAGCACGGCAGGGCCTCACTCGTGGCGGTCAGACTTTCCCTCCTATCACTCAGAGCTGGTCAGCCACAGGACGACCCGGGACACTTCCAACAGCTCTTCTTCACAGGGTACTAAGCAGGCGTCCAGAATGGATGCTCCCTCCACTCTAAGGGTTGCAGCTCCCTCACAGGACTGCTGAAGATCAGTAGCAAGACAAGGCTCCACCAAGACAGCAGCAGAAGTTGGTTGCCAGGCCTCCTTCAGTTGGGTCACGGTTGTTAGGCAATGTTTGTATGCAGTACCCTCTGGGACCACTACACACAACTCTGACTACAGGTATAGGCAAACCAACCTTTGGTATAAGCTTGTACTACACAGTTTTGGTAGCGTGTTGAGCAGCCAGGCTTATCTCAAGAGGGGAAATGTGAGATGTAGTGGAGTTACACAGAGATTCACAGTTACAGGTCTTCAAATAAACTCTTACACTCAAGGTTTCTTGCATAAACCATTCATAATTTCTCAGTCAGTTATAAAGCCTTTGCCAGAAGGGAGCAATAGAATAATTACACATAAATACACCAATACTGTACACTCTGAGTTTCTAAATCAGTAAAGACCCTTTTGGGATGGCCCACAGACACAACCTTCACCCACAGGTGACTTCAGTGGCAAGGGTGCTGGGGACATTAATAGCTTACTGTTGGCATTTAGAAAACTCTTAAAAGTTGGTAAAAGGGAGGCCACCAGGGGGCGCACAGGCAATGGCTGCCTGAGTGCACAGCTCCCGCAGAAGCCCGGGAATCCGAGGGGATTGAGCCCCCGAGAACCCCCCGCAAGTTTAACTTAAGAGACCGACTCAGCGCCCCTCCGACCCCCCAACGAGCGAAAGAGCGGAGCTTGAGCTCCCCGGGGAGCCGGAGTTCGCAACCCGCGGCGCCTGGGCGGGTGACGCAGCAGGACTGGAACGCCTCGGGACTGCGAGTGAGGTGGTCTCTCCCCGGGCGCACACGGCACCCCCGCCCGACTAGCCCTCACTCCCCCCTTCAATAACCCCGCCTCTCGGAGTGCGGGGAGCGACCCGGTCGGGATCCGGGCCCCCGGGACTTCGGGGACGCAGCCGCGGGATGGTCCTCTCCACCCCTCCCCCCGCGGCCCGAACCAGAGCATAGCACGCCGGGACCGCCTGCGCGGCGAGGAGGCAGCATCCGGGGGCCTGGAGCGGCGCCCCCGGGGACTCAGCGTCCGCCCCCCCCGGGAGTGAGGGGAAGGAGCGGGGCGGTCCCCCCCCCGGGGGACATCATCGCGGGCGTTCACGGCCCGCCGAAGCCCAGGGCAGCGGAGGAGGTGGCATCCGGGGGCCTGGAGCGGCGCCCCCGGGGACTCGGAGTCCCCCCCCCCGGGAGTGAGAGGAAGGAGTGGGGCGGTCCCCCCCCCGGGAGTCATCATCGCGGGCGCTCGCGGCCCGCCGGAGCCCAGCGCCGCAGAGTTGGGGAGCCCCGGTAGGCCTGGGACTCGCCCCCCCACGGGTGAGCGGCCGGGCGGGGTGGAACCCCAGGAGCAAGAGGGCCAAAAGTGTGGACTACAGGCTGGGGGCCCCGGACCCCCCCCCAGAGACAGCACGGCTTCAAGCGGGGGTGACCAGGGTGCGAGGCCCCCGCCAGCCGCTGGTGGGGCGTGTGCCCGCCCAGAGGTGCCCCCCCACCCCAAGACCCGCACAACAAGAAGCCACAACGTCCCTTCCCCCCCTGGCTCTGCGGGAAGGGCCCCCTTGGACTGGAAGGTCGGGCCCCCTTGAACCACCACCTCCCCTACTCAAGGAGACCAGAGGAGGCCCCAGATGGCCACGAGGCGCTTGAAAAGGGTGTGAGGCCCCTGCCTGGGAACAGGTGGGGCGTGTGCCCGCCCCCCCGGACTGTGTCATCCCATTCGGGACATCTGAGGAGTGCACAACCCAAGTACGGAAGGACTGGCCAGCAGGGGACCCCCCACCCCCCGCCGGGGCCGCGAGGATTCGGACGACAGGACACAGGAAAGAACCACATGAGCTGGAGGGAAGCCTTACAGAGATACCGCTTCCAGGAGGTTGTAAGAGGTGACAAAGGCTTAAACCGCGAAGGGACCATGGCCCAATCTGGGGACGCTACCCCCCTCCTCGGCAGCAATGGAAAGGGGCTTCGCCTCGATCTTACAGGAAATTAGGGACATGCGCTCCGACATTGCCCAGAAATTTTAAAAAATGGACCAGAGGGTGGATAAGATTGAGGACAGGCTGATACAGGTCGAATCCAACCAATCCTCTACAGCAGTCCAAGACGTACAGTATAGCATGAGGCTGGAGGCCCTGGAGAAGAGGGACGAGGAAAGGGCCCGGCAGATGGATGATTCCGAAAACAGGGAGAGGAGGAACAACCTCAGATCTTTGGGGTGCCCGAAATGGAGGGGGAAACGGAGAGGGACGTCACCCGAGCAGTACGAGACATCATCACTCTCTTGTTCGCGGAGGAAATGACAACCGAGCTAACATTCGACAGGGTGCACAGGGCGGGGGGCAGGGCCGGGGCCCCCTCCCGGTCGATTCTGGTCCGGTTCCACTACTACTCCGAGAAGACGAAGGTGTTGGAGGAGGCCAGAAAGGCTAGGGAAATCACCTATAACAACGCCCAAGTCTCCATATACCAAGACCTCTCCGCCTACACGCTGGCCAGGCGTAGGATGTGCCGCCCTCTTACACAGGTGCTTAAGGAAAAGGGAGTGCGCTACAGATGGGGCTACCCCTTCTCCCTGACTTTGGAATACATGGGCCAAAGATCGACCCTGATCACGGAAGAGGACATAAGGGGAGCCATACAAGAATATACAGTGGACACGAACCCCCGGAGGGGCCCATCGGGGCCGGAGCACGGGAGACCCGGTGGCCCTGGACCGTCCGGCGAGAGGAGAAAGCGCACCGGCGCGAGGAAATTCAGGAAAATGAACACCCCCTCCCCATCAAAGGACGGAGAACGTAACGACTCCGAGGACTGAGCACGGGGGCACCCTGGTGTGCCCTGGTCGGAGGGACGCAGATTCAGAGGATTCACTACTATCAACGTCCCTACGACCTGCAAGTAGGTGGGGTTCGCAGAGGGGTCACAGCCGCGGGGGATCTTAGGGGGCTCAAGGAGATGAGCTTCTAATGCAGATTGCCTGGCCAAGGTGGGCAGGCTGGTGGTTCGGCCAAAAGCCAGCGATGGCAGAACTACTTGGCTGGACGCCGGGGCATGGGGTGGGGGGGGACCACGGGAGTTGGGGAAGTTCAGTTACGGTTCGGGGAAGGGGGGGCAGTTGGGGTTTTGTCTTAGGCCCACCCGGGGGGAGGGGGCGGGGGGGAAAAGGGGAACACAGAGTTGATACAACGGAGCATGTGGGGAAGAGCGCAGGGAAGAAGTTGACCGAGAGAGAGGAACAGAGACCATGGCGGACGGGCTGCCCGCCCTGGGGGTGGGCTCACTTAATGTTCGTGGCTTAAATACCTCCACCAAGAGGTCCCTGGTCTGTAGGGAATTTAGAAGGGCACACCTGGATTTTCTCTTCGTGCAAGAGACTCACTGGCCACGGGGGAAGGAGCCCAAAATGCAGGGAGGGGGAATTGGCGAGGTTCATAGTGCATCCCACAAGTGCAAAAAGAGAGGGGTTGCCATCCTAGTAGCGAAGCATGTGGGCTTCGAGAATGAAGCCACGCTGAAAGACTCAGGGGGCCGTTACCTGCTGGTGTGGGGGTCCCTGCAGGGGGCCCCAATGACCCTAGCTGCCATCTATGCCCCAAACGAAGGCCAAGCCCAATTCTGGGAGGAGGTGGGGGACAAACTTAAGTACTTCATCCATGGCACGGTGGTGGTGGGGGGGGGGGGGACTTCAACATGGTTCTGGACCCCATCCTGGACAGGAAACGTGCATGTCCGCAGTCCTCCAGGGCAGCGGACGAGATCATGGCGCGCACTTTTCAAAAAGTCAACCTAGAACTGGGTCTGTTGGACACGATCCCCGTCCCTAGAACAGACTCCCCCTCTTTTACATATTACTCAGCCATCCACACGTCGTTCTCCAGGATAGACTACATCCTGGTGGACGAGACCCTACACCCATTTGCCTCGGGCCACAGGTCGACCCCGTCCCCTGGTCTGACCACGACTTGGTCCGAGTCACTATAGCAAGGGGAGGTCTATACGAACGCAGAGGGAGATGGAAGTGCAACGATTCCCTGTTAAAGGACGAAGTCCTAGCCCAGGAGGTCCTCGAGGCCATCACGGAATTCTTTGAACTTAATGACAACGGGGAGGTGGGTTCACATACCCTCTGGGACGCCTTTAAGGCGACCTTACGGGGAATCTTGATCAAAATGGGAGCCCAGAAAAAAAGGGAAAGGGAGGCCCAAGAAAGGTATCTCAGGGAGAAAATCGCCCCACTCCAACCTAAGGGTCCTCCCACGGTTCCCCTAGACCGCGATCAGGTGACCGCACTGGACGACTATAGACGCCAATTGAAGGATCTCCTTCTCCACAAGACGGAGAGGAATCTTCAACTGGTCAAACAAAAGTACTACGAAAAAGGGGACAGGGCGGATAGGATTCTGGCTTGGAAACTGAGGGAGGTGCAGAGAAGCCGATTAGTGAAAGCGGTTAAGAACGAGGCGGGAAAGGTAGGCTATGACACGCCCCACATTGGCGAGGCCTTCCGCCGATATTATGAGAAACTATATTCGTCTGAGTATAATGGGGAGGAGGCAGAGATGGTGGGGTTCCTGAATTCAATCCAGGTCCCGGCCCTTACCAGGGAGATGGCGGAGGGGTTGGAGGGCCCTGTGACCGAGGACGAGGTGGAGCGTGCGATTAGAGGGATGAAGGCGGGCACTTCCCCGGGCGAGGACGGTTACTCGGTTTACTTTTACAAAAGGTTCCGCTCGACCCTTTCCCCCCACTTGGTAAAAGTGTTCAACGCGGTGCTGGAGGGGGGGGGTCCCTCCCGGACTCCATGATGGAGGCAATTATTGTGGTGCTCCCCAAGGACGGCAGGGACCCTAGGGAATGCTCCTCCTACCGACCCATCTCCCTGTTGAATGTTGATGTGAAGATTCTGGCCAAGGTGCTTGGGGGGCGGTTGGAGGGGGTCTTGGCGAAGCTGGTCCACGGCGACCAGGTGGGGTTTATTAGGGGGAGACAGGGCTCAGACAACATCCGGAAGACTATAGATCTGTTGCACTATGCCCAGAGGTCAGATTTGGACGCGAGCGTCCTGTCCCTAGATTCGGAAAAGGCGTTCGACAGGGTGGAGTGGAGCTTCATGGAACTTACCCTCCAGAAAATGGGCTTTGGTCCACACATCAGGGATTGGGTGGCGGCTTTATACAGGGCCCCTAGGGCCAGGGTCCAAGTCAATGGCGGGTTGTCGGAGCCCTTCCGCCTTTTGCGGGGGACAAGGCAGGGATGCCCACTCTCCCCTTTAATCTATGTCCTCTTCATGGAACCCCTGGCCATAGCAGTCAGAGCTCACTCAGAGATTAAGGGGATTAAGAGGGGGGGAGGTGGAATTTAAGCTTTCCCTGTTCGCAGATGATATCCTGGCTTATTTGGTAGACCCGAGATCCTCGCTCCACCCGCTCCTCTCCCTGATGACTGCCTTTGGGCGTTTCTCTGGTCTCAGGATCAATGCGTCCAAATCAGTCCTGCTCCCCATGAGAACCCGGGACCCAGGCTTGGACCCTCTTGCCAGCCTGGAAGGAATAACGGTGGGGAAGGCCTCCATTCGATACCTGGGAGTCCTCCTCACCCGGACTTAACCAATCTTGCCCCTGCTAACTACGACCCCGTTGTGTCAGGAGTCACTGCAGATTTAAGGAGGTGGAGGTCAATGATCCTGTCCTGGTACGGCCGCATGACGGCTGTGAAAATGAACATTCTCCCGCGACTACTATATCTTTTCACCGCCCTACCAACTGTAGTCTCTGACCGGACCTTCAGAGTCCTCCAGAATGTGATGCGGGAGTTCATATGACAGGGCAAGACCCCGAGGACCGCCAATAGGGTCTTGACCTTACCGAGGGAGGAGGGAGGGTTTGGGTTGCCAGACTTTCAACTTTATTTCCAGGCCGCCCAGCTGCGCGTCCTCCTAGACCACATGAAAGAGGGGATGGGCACTTACTGGTCATATCTGGAGGACATGGACGCTCACCCACTAAAGATTCGAGACCTCCTGTGGGCCCCTAGCAAGTTCATCCCGAACAGACTCAAATCTCACCCAACCCTGGAAGTCCTCTGGACAATCTGGAGGGAAAGCCCCCAGACGGCACACCTAACATCGTGGCCGTCACCGATGTCATCACTCTGGGGTCACCCCCTCACACTGAGAAGCAGGGGGTTCCGCAACGCCCAGTCGTGGTCCGACTTGGGAATGGAGTGGGCGGGGCAGATGTTTAGGGAAGGAGAATTCCGGCCATATGAGGAACTGAGGGACGCCCTCGGTCAGGGGTCCCTCTCCATATTGGAATACATCCGCCTGAAGGGAATCCTATGTGACCAGGCCTGGGGCCAGAACCTGAAAAGGCATCTGACCCCCCTTCGAGAAACTCCTGGGCTCGGCAACCTCCAGGAAGGGTGCGGTATCAGGGATGTATAGGCTACTGAACATGGTTAACTTAGGGGAGAGAAGGGGGTTCCACACGTTCTGGAATGACTTAGCGGGGGATGAGATCTCGGAGGACGCCTGGTCGAGAATATTTAAAATAGCCTTCCATGGGAACTTATTCACGGCGGACATGGAACACAACTTCAAGATCCTACAGGGGTGGCATAGAGAACCAGTGAAGTTGGCTAAAATGTACACAGGAGTGTCCCCCGCATGCCCAAGGGGATGTGACCAGGTCGGTACGAGAGGGCACATGTGGTAGCACTGCCCGAAAGCTCAGGCATACTGGGAGAAGGTGAGGGGCTGGATCGCCGAAGTTTCTGAAGAGCTTCTCCCCCAGAACCCCCTGACAATGCTGCTGGGCCTCCCCCCGGAGGACACGGACATACCCCGATACCCTAGAATGTGGGAAACAATGTTGAGGGCGGGAAGGGTTGCACTGGCCCAGAAATGGAAGAGCCCGGAGACACCTTCGAAGGAGGACTGGTTAAAAAAGGTAAAAAACATGTTCCTGATAGATAAACTGATGGCAATGATGAACAATGACTTGGGGTCTTTCCAAGCAAACTGGTACGGGGTACAGCAGACATGGGGCTGGGATGTGCATTGATCCTCAGGGGGAACAAGGAGTGGACAGGGCCCACGGCCCAGGGGACGATGGTAGTTCATCAGCCATTCAAGTAGTCAACGCTCCCGCTCTTTCTTGAGCTCCAGACTTTCGGAGCTTTCATAGCGGCTCCCCAGCAAAATGTTTCTATGGGGACTAAGTTTTTTTTTGGGGGGGGGGGGGTGGGTGCGTTTGGGGAGAGTGAGGGGGGGATTTTTGGGCATGTTACTTGCACAATTTGTGAAAATGTTTTGCGCCTTTTGTTATATTATGAAAATGCCAATAAAACAAAGCTTAAAAAAAAAAAAAGTTGGTAAAAGGCTATTAGAACTACAAGAGACCACAACAATTCTTAAGCAGGCTAGTACTTTTAGATTTTCCTTGAAGAGTCATTCAGTTCAATAGGCTAAGCCAAAGTCAATGGGCAAAAGTCCTATATAGGATGAAGCACTTCTGGTAAGTAAATGGAAAAGTCTTTGCACACGTTCTTAGGAGTCTTTGATGAAAAGAAGAATCAAAATGTAGGGCCACAAGGTGATTAGACTTGTGAGTTGTAGATGTTACAAGCACTCTACAGTAAGAGGTAAGTACTCTCAGACTTTTTACAGTACCTTTGAAGATGAAGAAAAGATGCAGCAGAAGTTCTGTTCCTGTGCAGCTCTGCAGGTCTCACTGTTCCTGTGCCTCAGTCGTGGGGACAAAAGGGAGGAAGTCGGGTGACTCCTGCAATGCACTGGGATGGTCAAAACTCGCAACCGGCAAACTTCACGTTCAGTGGCTGTTCAGTGTTTCAGCTCCTCGCGTCTACCGTAAATAGCAACACCACAGTTCCTGCCTGTCGAGATAGACTTTCGTTGCTTCTGGGGACCCGCACTCTGTTGAGGGGGCTCAGGCTCGGTCAGTCCTGCTTCCTGGGAGTGCGGAGGATCTTCCAAAAGCTCTAGGCCAACTTAAAAGCAACGCACACAATCTGGTGTTCCTCTCCCTGGCTATACGGTTTCCAGCAGCAACTCTCTGGAAATTCAACCAACTCCGAGATGGATGTCCAGGTGGCTTACTTTGGAATTGATTGGTCCCACCAACTCAAGGGGAGAAGTCGTCCTTGCAGGGGCTTCTCTGTCGATGCAAACTTGGCGTTTCGGCACTGCAGCAGGGCTTCACCAGGCTAACCAACTTTCCAGGAGTTGCAGCAGGCAGGGGCGTTGCTAGGGGGGGCTGAGGGGGCTATAGCCCCGGATCTTTTGGCTGTAGCCCCGGATAGAAGCTCAGGAGCTACAGCCAAAAGACTAGCTAGCCCCGAATCCTGACAGCCTGGACATTAGCTTAGCCCCGGATCTTTTCCAGACCTAGCAACTCCCCTGGCAGCAGGTGTCCTCTTTAAGTTCTTCTTTGGTTCCTTTGTACAGTGGTCGACTCTGCCTTCCAAGCCAAAGGACTCGCCTTTTATTCAGTTCTCCAATTCATTCCAGCCTAGCTGTCAGTCACCCTTGCCGGACAGTTAGCCGGCCAATCACCACAGAGTGCATTTGGGTCTCCTAGGAGACTAAGCACAGTCCGGCACCTCCCTCACTTCCTGCCTACCCCAGACATTCTGGAGCCAGAGGCGGGTTTCACTCCTGAAACCCCGCCAAAGGCGAAATTGACAAAGAGACCAAACCTGGTTTGGTGCGCAGAGCAAATCTCAAGAAGGACCTTTCCACAAGGAAATGTCGAAAAAAGAAGACCAGGCACCATTTTGACAGATATGGCTCCTGTGTGCGCCTTAATGTAGCTGCGAACGCAGCCCGCGGTAAAGGCACACTATTGTAGTTCAAACAAAACCACTACCACCAGCCATTCAGTGAGGAAAGGGTAACATAAAAATCTTACTGAGAAGCTAGACAAAGGGGATACTAGGTAACCCCTCCAGCACTAATTTCTAAGATAGTGTGTGCTGGGTCTAGCAAGTTACAATGGTAAGTAAAGTAAATTTCACTTTACTGCTCTGGGAAACAGTAGTTTATCCCAGAGAAGGTAGTTAAACCTTTGTGAAATCTGGAAGACTTCCCTGTGTCACTGCACTGACGGTGCTGTGTGACACACTGTAAAAGATGATGCCTATGGAGTTTGTCAAACTCCATAACCAAAAGAAACAGTGTACAAAATCACATTAAAATACATAAGAGAGTGGGAAAAAGGGTCACACTCCCTTCAGGTTAAAAAAAAGCAAGCCCTCAAAATCCATCAAAGTTGCTGGGGGTCTCTAAGGTGGAGGGAATTAGCACATTTCTGAGAATTCTCCCTAACACTGGTCTCTTCACAGGTCTCACAGCTGGACAGATTCTTGGCTCCTTCAGGTCACTCCAGGATCTCTAAAGAATGGGTGCAGGGGTCCCCTTATCCTAAAAACCAGGTAAGAGACGAAACCTCCAATAGCAGGACAAGCCACACACACACACACACACACACACACACACACACACACACACACACACACCCCAGCAGTGATCCAATCAGGGCCACTGGCAGGAATACTCATACATAACACTCAGACACACTGAAAACAGTTTGTGGATTGGCACCACAAAGTCCCAGCCCACATCCTGCCAGCAAAAACACACAGCCCCTCCAGTAACCCGCCAAAAGCCTCTGCTTTCCCGTGCACTGGAAGTCCATATAAGGAGCCTCATATGCCAGGGAGAAGGCTAAAGAACAAGATGGCCAAAGAACACGCGAAAAACCATGTGGCACAGCCATGTTTGGACACTAGCCACAGTTAGTGGTAAACAAGGTAAGGCCCAACGAAAAGCACACAAAAGCACAAAAGGTCACTGCTGGCACCAGCTTGTCCATTTAGGACACCTAGAGTAATCAAACATCCTTTGAGCGTTAGTCTAGGGCTAAACAAGTGTACCCCCTTGTACTGCATTGTAAAATGCATTGTGTAATGACAAAAAGTTACCACAAGTGATAACAAGTTACTTAAGTAGTAACAAAGTCAGAAGACTAAGAGAAACAATGTTTCCCAGTACTGACAGCCTGAAGGACATATCAGATTCCCCATAAAAAGATGAGCAAAATACAGTGTAATGAAGCTTAAGGCTTCACTGCACTGTAAAAAGTACAGGTCAAAATGTTTGGGGGGGTCCATAAAAAAAAAAAAGACTACAAAAAAATAAAACAAAGGAAAGGTGCAGTAAAGAGAATTATTTCCCAACACGGTTCCCTTTGCCAAACTTAATTCACCTCTTTTAGGGGTTCCCTTCCCCTAACATTACACCTTGGTCTCCTTCATTCGGGCTTGGGTTGTTTCCTGATGTCGAAGACTTTCCAATGTGCGTGGCTTTTTGCTACAAACCTCTGCAGGACCACTTCAACTTTCCAGCTTTAAACTCACACTCTTAGCTTATTTACCGAAGTGCTTCCTGGTCTAGATAGTTAACTGTATTATTCACTAAAGTTCAACGTTCACCTTTGTACAATCCCCTTTTCCTGGGGTCAATTCCAATCACAGTTCATTCACTTTATAGTTACAAACTTTTCACCTTTCACAGAGAGTTCTCGAGTGGGCTACTTCCTTTCGCTGGACCACTCTGTTACTCAGTATTGCTGATTTTACAGCGATCGTTACTTTAAGGTTCATTCGCAGGTCTGCCTTTCTTCGTGTCTCATTCACACGTGTGCAGCCTTCAATTGTGCAATATTATGTTGCCACTTCAATCTTTCTTAAGAACACACTGATCTCTCACGTCGCTTACCAACTCACTGGCTGTGTGCATTTCTTTCTGGTCTCCCAGTTTACGAGTCAAGGTTAGTACCACAGGCTTGGCCTGGCCTCCCCAACTGTGCCGTTCACCTGGGAGTGTCGCTGGCGGGTATCCAGTTAATATGTCAAAATTAAAATGTCGAATGACAAAAATGTCGAAAAAAATACTGACAAAAAAAAAACAATCGAATTTCTTCTTTTTTTTACATTTTGGGGGTTTCGCGAGTAAAAAAAAGGGTTTAATAAAAAAAAGCAGAGTTGGGTGGGGGAACCCCCCCCATTTCAAACAAAAAATAAAAAATAGACATTCTACATTTTTTTGGGTATTTTTTTAAACATTTTTGCATTATACATTATGAATTTCGAAATATTAACTATAAACCTCGCTGGCGTCCTTGAAACACAATGCAGCCTTCTAGTTTGGGATTTGGCCTTATCGACATGGATTTCACTGCCTCTTGGAGACAACGACCTCCTGTGGGGGAACTCCTGGGGTTCTCCACCCGTGGCTCTTGTCCCTCGGTCCCTCAGTCCGTTGCTCTACTCCAGGAGGTTCGCCTTCACCCTGGAAGTTCTGCTCTCACTCGTGTTCCACCTTGCTCAGAGTGTGTCTCTATCTTCCGCCTCTTACCCGTGTGAGGAGAGCTAATTGGTATCAGATGTATGCACTTAGCGTCAAGTGCCTGACTTTGCCTGAGCCAATTAGCAGGACATGTCCAATGTGATGTGTAAAAGTTAGCATTGTTACTCTCAGTCACCCTCTTCCTCGGCCCAGAGTTGGGACACCAGAGAATACTATGAAATAGGTGGGATCATGGGTACAGGAAAGGGAGGAATAATGCACCTTGCCACCGGTTGCTTCACCCCCCCACTCATCGAAGACTCCTCACCCAGGTGATCCTCTCGCACTGGTCCACCCCCAGGAACTGGATCCAAATGAGATAGCTGTGTCTTTGCCACCTGGATGACAAGTCCCCGAAGACTAGCGGGTGAGAAACACTTTGGTTTCTCACAGTATTCAATCCAAAATTAAGTAGTTCCCTGAAAGTTGGATCATATTGAATCCCATCTATTGCAATCGTTAAGAGTCACAGTCCTCTCAATGCCCTTTGAAATAAAAGTGGACTAGGGCACAGCAATTGACCATCAGTTAGGATTAAAATGACCAGAATAAATTCATTACGAAGGATGGCTTGTTGGAGACAAGGGAAGGGGATTATAGCTTTCATGCCCCATCGCTGGGGCAGACATGGTGTTTAACGGCCCGCCAGCCTAAGCTTTGGTCGCGAGGGCCTCAGCTTGGGCTGTGGGCCACTAAATGCCATGTCTGCCTCGGCAGCGGGCGTGAAAGCTATTCGCATCCCAGGATTTCCCGGGGGGCAGATCATTTTTTTTTATTCCGATGGGAGATGAACTCAGCGCAAGCACATCTCCCATCAGAATGAAAAATGGCCACTGCCATGAAAATAGAAATGGGACTAGGTCCTTTTGCGGATTACAGCAGCCATGTAATACATGTTCCAAAATGGCCACCGTCATCCTAAATGGGACCTAGTCCATTTTTTATTGCAACAGCGGTGGCAATTTTTGTTTACTTCCACCCCCCCTCCCCGAACGGAGCGGGCGGTGAAGGCACAATCGCACCCTGGAAAGGCTGATTGCGATTGGTCAATCGGCCTTTCCCGGGTGCAAATAGGCATTTACCATGACCATTCTGTGAGGAGATACCGGTTGGGAAGACTTCCCTGCACAATGGTTCTTCCTGATTGTAACTCTGTTGTAATAATTTCTACAGAGAATGTAGAAGTTGTCGAGTTACATTGTGGAAACGCAAAATGAGAAAGCCGGCAAAGGAAAAACAAAGCAGCCCGTGGAAAATAAAACTAAGAATATGCACACACAAAAATAAAAATAAAAAAATAAGACAAAACTATTGAGAAAATTCTGACGACCCCTCTCTAATCAGCCTCTGTGATGGCCGTTTTGCGAAATCAGCAACTAAACCATTTGACTAAATCGCAGACGTGAGCAGGGGTTAAGCTATGTGATCCTATAGTGGAAGAATCCCCTGTGAATAAATGTTCTGCATCAAGTAATGAGAAATGGGATGTACCGCTGTCGGCACAGACTGAGGTTCAACTTGTGGCAGCTGTGGCCTCGTTCCCATCTAGTAACCCCCTTACCTTTATTGGCAGTAAAAACCGAGATACGTTTTGTCTCCCTTTCAGTTCATACCAAAAATATGTAAGCAGCAGCAAACACTTTTTCAACTAGCTCTACCCTCCAGAGGTGTAGAGAATGAGATGTGGGAGACAGAGAAATGGTATGTTTCAAACGCAATCCAGACTGTAGACAAGACAAGCTGCAGTAATAACAACTCTAATTTTGTCAGCATCATTACAGTCTATAGCAGGAGCTAATATGGATAGCGGCAGATCATGCAAAGAGGTATTGCTTTCTGGAGTAGCGTGCCACAAACAGACATTTGTATCTTTCAATTCTCAAGTTCCAAGGGGAAAAAAAGGAAGGTGCTATTGGTTAATGTGGAAATGAATGATGGACAAGTCATAGTAAGGTGACCAGCATACTTTTGCCAAGGGTTCTGAGTTGAATCATTTATATCAGGTTACTGATGCTCATAATCATTTGCAGCTGACACAGAAATGTGAACGGGTACTTATATTCAAGATCGTACCCTGCTAGTAACTTACCAGATTCTTGTTGAATGCCTTTTGCCTGAATATCCAGATGTAAATTTGTAGAACTAACACCTTAAGATTGTTTGACTCAGTGGCAAACTTGAGAGCGATATTGACTAAGGATTTTATTTGTATTTTGTTTATTTGCATAGCGCGCCTTGCCCCAGGGTCATATATAGAACAGACCGGGCACTATTATATATTAATTCAAAGCTGGTATTTAACATTATTATGCAATAACTACAGTCTCTTCATCAGTTGGGTTTTCTTTAACTCCTCACTTTTCTAGAAATGTAAATGTTGGAAATGAAAAGTTGGATTTTTCGACACGATTATATCACTCTGTGAGATTGTTGTTGTGATCAAAACCCATCTAGATGAAGGATGAAAAGTTCTAACAAATAAATGTCAAAGGAGAGGGGGCTGAGTAGATCAGGGTTGGTCGTAGATAGTGGGTCCCCTAAGTGGTTTTAGGACAGAACAGGGACGGGATCAGGGTCTTTAGTGTTGATAGTGTATTCTCACTATTTTCATGGAACACTAGAGGACAAAAAAAAAAAACGTTTTACGGATCTCTGGCTGGGTGTGTTGATGAAAAAGTATAACATTTTATTTCTGCAAGAAACATGGCTTGTTGCTTATGTTGATGGTTAAGCTTCAGTTTATCAACCAGCTTGGCAGAAACCCTTGGGGCGTCCCTCCTGGGGCTTACTGACATTGATCACATCTGGAATGGGAATAGAAGTGGTAAACGTCATTGACTTGACGGAAGGTTTGCTGGCGATACATGTTAACATTAAGGAAAGGAAATATGAGATCAATTTCCTATTGAAGTGTACTGGCACAAAGGCATCTGTGGTTTAGAAAAGATGATGGAAACTGTGTTAATAAGTAGCATGAGTTGGCCTTCGGGGGGATTTTCAGGGGGACAGGTAATACTTGCTGGAGATCCGAATATCCCATGTTTGGAGCTTGCTACCAAAAGTGACCTACCCCCTTGTTCCATTAATAGTAATTTTAGATGGAAGTGGCAGACTTGTTTGGAGGGTCTAGGTCTTTGAATGTTGAACGAAATTGGTAATGAGGATCCTCATGGTCACAACAGTTAGCATAGTGGAAAGTGCAACTATTGATTAGATTTTTGTAGAAGGTGGTGTGGTGAGTCGGTGTAAGGCTATATGAATGATATCTTCCCAACAAAGTTATCATTGTATGTTAACGACTGAAATTGAAATACAGAGACGCAATTCTAAATGGTCTGAGTGATATCACAGTGAATAAGAGTGAAATTGCATTTCTTGGAATTCATATTTGATTAGAATCTGTGAATAATGCCTTGGAAGAATGTTTAAGGGAGTCTGCAATGAAAATGTAATACCTTTTCAGTTGACTCTTTTAACCCGTTCCAAGAACAATTAATATTAAAGACCCAGAGCTCTACCCGCCTCAATTCCCATGGGCAAGAGAATAAGCATCGGCATAGATTTGACAAGTAAGTTGCAGAGCGTAACAGGGAGACATGAGAGGAAATTAAGACCTTAAAAACTGGAGAGGATAGGGATAATGATACAGTGTGAAAAAAGTCATAAAGAAGTTACAATTGTCTTTTAAAAATTGGATCGTAGCAGGAGATCTCAAATGCTGCAAAATTGTGAGAGAATGTTAATGGTCTTAGGAAGTAAAAACTAATTGGCCTTTTGGATGATGATTAATGACATTAACTACTCTCAAGCTTTCACTCAGATTAACACTGTATCCAAGTTGGATTGGGTTAATAACTTTGAGAATGTTCTTTTGCAAAGATGGTCTTGATGATCATAAGCAGTTATTTGACTTGAGAGAGACCCCAGGTGAGTGGAAGCTTGTGGTTGACCAGGAGACCATAAATTAAATTTTGACTAAGATAAGCACCTCCCGGGCCCTGGGTCCCAATAAGCTATTGAATGCACCGTTTTAGGAGCAATCCAGTTCTGTGGTCTACTATTTTAACAATTGTACTCTGGGAAGTTGCAGAGAGAAGTATTTCCAGAGGTCATACATATAAAAAGGGCACTAGATCAGACCCAAAGAATTATAGGCTGATATCTATTCTGGATGCCGACACGTTTTTGCAACTTTGCTCTTAAGCCATCTTGACAATTGGGCTCATCACACCAAGCAGTTGCAAAAATGGCAAACAAGGTTTCTTAGGTTCCTAGGCACATCAGTAAATGGCTTTTTGTTAAAATGTGTTCAGTCCCTTGCATAGTCGACAAAATAGGATTCCCTTTTTTTAGCTACTATTGAACCTACAGCTGTATTCGACAGTAAATGGGGAACTATGGTTGGCAGAATCGCAGGTATGGGGATCCCTTCCGGTTTGTTGCAATTAATAGGCCTCCACGAACATTCAATAATAGCCGGTCAAGTGGCACAGCGAGTAGAACGCTCGCTTTGATACCCGTGCAGAGCGTGCTAATGCATGTTCGAATCCCGGCAGGGCCAAACTCAGCCTTTCATCCTTCCGAGTTCAATAAATGAGCACCACACACCGTGCGTAATAATAAGCAGCGCTCAGATACCCGAGGGCTTGTAGCGCTACATAAATGCCAAATTATTATTATTATTAAGTCAAGTGAGGCTTAACCAGGAAGCATATTGTCCTGAAGAATTCCGACTAGAAGGGGAGTGAGACAGGGATGCATTCTGGCACTCTTGTTAATCTTGTTATGTTAGATATAGGAGATCATTTGCTCCCTGCAGCCTTTGCCTTCCATTTAAAAGGTAAATTACAGAAAGCTGCACCTCGTGGGACCGGGCTGGAGCCCCCCCCCCCCCCCACACCCTGTTCTTCTCCCTCTACTGAAAAAGAGCCGCCGTGCAAAGGAAGCCACGCTTGCTGCACCCGCTCCAATTGTGCTGGCTGCAATCGCTGATACCATATCAGCAGAGTGCAAGTTTCCCTGAAGAACCGATGCCCGTAGACCAGCAGACTCAATTCAAAATTGCCCAGGCCTCGTGGCAATCCGTTTCTTTGTCGTCAGCGTGCGTTTCAGTTTCCTTTCGAAATTAGGAAGATGGCCGCCAAAGCCATCTGATCAGGTAATTGGCCCACCGCCACCTCTTACGTGCACCATCGGCACCGGAGGCAAAAGCCAGCGGACATCCGAAGGCCCGACTCAAAAGGCCCTGTCCAGAGCTTGAAGGGCTGAGGGCTGCCCAGGACTCTCGCCCCCCCCAATATTGAAGGTATAGCGATCCACCCACACTAACTCTCTCAGGACTCAAAACCACCTATGCTGTACCAGCTCTTAAGGCTTTAAGATCAGACTTGTAGACTGCCCATATGTCACGCACGATCATTCTATCTTTGTATTCAGCAATGCATAACCTGCTCTGTTCGCTCCTATAACAATAGTACTACTCCCTCAAACTTAACTATGTTGCACTGATTAAAAAATAATTGTGCTGTGATCTGCCACAATGCTCTGTTGCTATACTGCTCGTTTACTCACATTGCTGCCTCAGTATCAACTGTTTAACTGCTCGTAGCCTGCTCGTATCCATAATAAGTATAATATGAGCCTGCCTAATGCCAACAACTCTATTGTAAGATTGCTAAGCTGTATTTATATTGTAGTCCACGATCGGCTATGCCTGCTCCATGCTAATATTTGTATCTGCTTGATCTTGGTCAATGTATTAGCCTAATCACATTGAACGTGCCCCGCACCACCCAGACAACGATACACTACTTCCCCCAGACACAGCCACAGCCACAGCCACAGCGCTGCACACGCAAAACCCCACTCCTCATCGCGGCACGCCCCGGTGCGCATGCCCACACCCACGCTGTTACCACACCTGCCCTGACACCGCCCACCTCCGCCCTCCCACGTTAGAATGCTACACAACATGGAGACCATTACACCCACAAATCTCCCATACATCCCACCCACACCATTTCTCCCATCCTGCTTCACTCAAGCCAACCCACAATACACGGCCCAACACATGAAGACTACACCACCACCCAAACTCATAGTGACCACAAAAAACCTGCCAACCCCACCTCCCCCAGCACCACCACATGCCACAGACCAGTCAATATTAGCGCAATGCCCATCCGACCAACCCCCTCAAGCCCACAGGCTTCTCTCAGAACAAGGCCCCTTCTGCATCCTCCAAAACTACAACTCCCCTCCTGCAGCCCAGCAAGCCCACCACTAGCACCAAAATCATAGCCACGAATGCAACTACCAAAACCTTGCATCAACCCATACAACCTAACACCGCAACTACCAAAGGCACTACCTCTTCATCAAAAAAAAAGACTCCCAAACCAGCTGAACCCCCCCCCACCTACAATGCGCATTCATTAATGCCAGATCCTCCCAGCACATGCCACGGAAATCTATGACCTCATAACCAATCTCAACCTAGACATCCTGGCCATCACTGAGTCCTGGCTCCATCAAGCTGCCAGACCAGCCATTACGATAGCACTCCCACAAGGACACTCAATCTATAGACAAGATAGAGCCCTAACAAAAGGGGGAGGCGTAGCCCTCATAGTAAAAGACTGCCTGACCATAAGAGAAACTGTCTCACACCTCCCGGAGAGCACTGATTGCCTCACAGTTAAGATCGCCACCTCAGCCAACACCACTCTCACCGTCCACATAGTCTACTGCCCTACAGGACCCATAGCCGACTTTCATGACAACCTCAAAACATCTTCTAAAACACTCCTCCTAGGTGACCTCAACCTGGGCCTCAACGATCCCAAGCAGAAACCAGCCAAAGCCCTAGCCCAAGCTCTTTTTGAGCTCGGGTTCCAGCAAAGAAACCTCACACCCACATATTGTAAAGGTTGCACCCTCTATTGGGTAGCTGACCACAACTGTAAAATAGAGGTCAGCTCCAACACTCCTATTCCCTGGTCTGACCACCACCTCATCCATTTCTTCATTCCCACGTGCACCAACACGCCTACAAACTTCTCACCCATCCCACAGTCACTAGCCAGAAGTACCTGAAACATAACCAAAGAAAACATCCTCCCTTTCATAGACATACCATCCCTCCATCGCCCTACCTCCACAGACCCTATTGTACTCGCAGTAACATACAACTCCATTATGGAAGCTGCCATTGAAGCCATCGCACCCCTCCAGAACAAAAAAGCACAAAAAATAAAACACAACACCACTTGGTTCACTTCTGAACTCAAGCAACTCCGAACACAAAAACGGAGAGCACTAAAGAACTGGCAAGCCTCCCCACAGTATGCCACGCTATCAGCTTATAAATCCATTGCCGCTAGCTACAAAAAAGCCATAATAACCTCCAAATCCTCTTCCTACAACAACAGAATCACTGACGCCAAATTCGAATCCAAAGAACTCTTCGCCATCTATAGAGAACTTTCCATCCCAGCCACCAAATCTTTCGAAATCTCCAAAGAAGTAGCGTGGTGCACCAGTGTGAAAAAAGCCTTAATAAGTCAAATTGAGCTCCTGCAGGTCAAGATCATGGATCATCATAAAAACCTTTCCAAACACATCAATCCCACATCCTGCCCCGAAATCAAAACTAATTCACAAAACAAAAAAACATTCTCCTTCAGGGAAGTCACTATACCTGAACTAATAGACATAGTCAACAAAAAGAAAATCAAACCCTCCAACTGCAAAGGCGATGCATGTCCGGCTAAACTAGTCAGAGACTGTACCGAAACCTTAGCCACATTTCTCAAAACCTTCATCAATGCCTCCTTTAACTCGAACACAGTCTAAGACTGCCTAAAAGAAGCATGGGTACGTCCACTACTGAAAAAACCCACACTAGATCCCGAAATAGCCACCAACTACAGGCCCATCACCACCGTACCGTTTCTGCTCAAGATTCTGGATAAGGTGGCATACACACAAATACAACAATTCCTAGAAGAAAATAAAATACTAGGCATAAGGCAATCTGGATTCCGTCCTGGCCATGGAACCGAATTTGCTCTACTAGATTTAAAAATACAACTCAGAGATATCATGGACAAAGGCAAACCGGCACTTCTCCTACTAGATCTGTCCGCTGCTTTCAACCTCGTCAACCATGATATTCTAGGCAAGCAACTAAAAAACGCTGTCCACCTCTCTCCAGAAGCCACAGCCTGGATTGACTCCTTCCTCTGTGGTATACTCATGACTCGGCCTCTGCCCCACCTACCACCATACACTGTGGAGTGCCACAAGGTTCCTTCACGGCACCCGCTCTGTACAACATCTTCACTCTTCCACTGTTTAATGACCTTGATAGTCGCAACATAGCCTACACCAACTATGCCGACGACACACAAGTCTTAATCCCTCTCACGGCATCTATGAACAAGATGCAGCAACCTTAACCAACATCTACGCTGCAATCCAAACCTGGATGGCAGCCAATGGACTTTGTCTCAATGGAGATAAAACAGAGAGATCCTTGTAGTAGGCACCAAAGAAACGTTAAACAAACTTTCACCACAATACAACACCTTTAACATTGACAACACCATTATCACAGTATCCTCAGCAGTAAAAACACTAGAGGTATATCTCGACGACTCCTTATCCATGACCCAACAGGTTAATGCCATAGCCTCACCACTAAAATCATTAACGCAGTCAAACCTTTCCTATCTATACAAAACGAGCTATCCATTGCCAGAGGCACTGTCGGCACCAAACCGGACTACTGCAACACCCTCTTCCTGGGCACTTCTGAAAAAACCCTACACAAGCTACAAGTGACGCAAAACAATGCCCTGAGAGCTGCGCTAAGTATACCCAAAAGGGAACACATATCCCAAGCAAGAAAAGGCACACACTGGGTCCCAGTCAAAGAGCACATTCTTTTCAAAATACTGGCAATTACACACAAGTGCCTCTCACTCAATGCTCCCCCTATCTATCTGAAAGGATTACCCACTCCACGTCTTCCAGACCCACCAGATCTCAGCTCACCAACCAGATCCACGTCACCCTCCTTCAAAAAAGCCAAAGCGGGCGGCGTTAGCTCCCAACACTTAGCACCTAAAAACTGGAACGCCCTCCCGACAGCTCTGAGAAATGAAAAATCATATACGGGCTTCAGAAAAATGCTCAAAACTAAACTGTTTAAGTATTCTGCATAACTACTTGAACTCATGTCGAAGCAAGCCATTGTTCCACTGTAACCTTGTAAGGAACCTCTTTTCTTGCCTGCATGTCTGTAACTTTGTATGTAACTAAAGAATGTAATCAACAAGCCTTCTGTAACAAGCGCTACCATGCCCCAGGGCTGCCTAGCACTATACAAAAACAAATAAATAAAGTTGCTAAGGTACGCAGACAACTTTTTAATATTTGACTATACGGAATGTGGTCTTCAGTATCCATTAAATGCTTTGAGAACTATGCATGCTTAAATCTGGTGAAAAAGAAAAAAAAAAAAGAAGGAACACGCAATGCACTTTAATGAAGCAGGGCACAGCATGCTGATGGAAAGTTGGTGCAGAAATATTGGAATTGGTTAATTTTATATATTTAAGCATGTCTAGAATGGTTGAAGGCACATGATCTGATGTTGAATGAATTAAGTCGAGTGGACTCGAAAAGTAAGTTAATTCTCTCTGATCCCTAGGGTTACATTTTATGAAGGGAAGATATTCTCAGACTTTTTTATGGCATTGAGACCCGATTTTTATGGTTTGTCAAAATCTTTACAAAAACTGGTGGTATTAATTTGCAGAAGAGCGTTGCGAGTTACGAATTCGGTTCCACTTCCAGCCATTCGCTATGAGCTGGGCTTTTGTTCTTTAGAAAGTAGAGCGTAATGTAGAATTTTAATGTTTTATTGGAAAATAATTAATCTATTGAAAGACGTTGAAAGACTGGTGAAGGAAAAGAAATTACCTTTAAGAAATGTTACTATATTCTGCACCGATATTATGAGTGATCTGGGAATGACTGATGATTAATTGATTCAGAGTCCTGTTGCTGTTAAGAAATATATATAATTATGACTGGATTCAGACTTTAGAGGCAGTTCATTCTTAGATTTCACGAAGCCATTTGAAAATGGAACACAAAAGGTTAGGAACACTGGCCCGTATTTGGTGAGATATACCAATAGATGAATAAGAAGATTGTTCTTGAAATTCAAGTGGAATTTGTTTTTAACAAAGGAGGTGCAGGTCAAATATGGGAGAATGTCATGTGAAGCTGTAGCCGGTCACTTTTGTGGGGTTACTGACTTTACGGAATCACTTAAACATTGGCTGATTAATGGTACAGCTTTACAAGGGAAAAGGCTTTTTTTTTTGAAAATTCATTGATTGCAAATATTTGTTATTCTGAAAAGGGAGAGAAGTTTTGGAAAGCATACTTAGCAGATTGCACTACCTCATTAGTTTTATCGAAATTGTCAGATTTGTTGATAGCCTACAACTGGATAGTAATGTTTTATTGTGATTTATTGTATAAAGAAATGTCTTATGAAATTTCCTGTATAATGATGAAATGTCTTTATGAAATGTAAAGGGTGTTTTTATGACTGCTTGTTTATATGTGGAATTTGATTATCTGTAAAAGTGACATTTGTACACATTTTCTTTTTTTATTATTTGATATATGATATGATAGGTTATTTATAATGCGCTTAATACCAAGAGGTTTCTAAGCGCGGAACGAACCTGTGTTGCTCTGTGTCTTGTTTCTATTTGTTCTGCGCTGTCGAGACCCAAACGTTCCTGTTATGTGTTTCTTTATATAACTCTTAATTGTTTCCATATAAAACTAATAAAATAAACAAATGGTTTCCAAAGCTTGGCTACAAATTGTTGAGAAAATAAGATCAATACTCAAATCACGGTAGCTAAAGAAGGACCCCAAATCAAATAATAGTTCAGGCATTCAATAGAGCAAGTAAAAGAAGGTACGATGTTAGTGTTTCAACCCTCACCCACCCACCCACTCCATACCTTCTGAAATTTCTGGGGACAGCCCCATGACGTATAAATGCGCCTCTCAAAGACACACACTGTTAGGCAAGATTGTACGCAGTACCCTGTGGGAGACTGCACCAGACTTGTCTTCCTGGCAATAGTTAACCCAACGTTTGGTATAAGTCTGTACTACACAAGTTGGTAGAGTGACTGAGCAGCCAGGCTTATCTCAAGAGGGGTCAATGTGAGCTGTAGGGCTGCAACATAGAGTTTCACAGTGTCAAGTATCCAAATAACACTTACACTCAAGGTTTCTTGATTAAACAATTATTTGGATGGTTTGAATAAGCCTTCTTTAGAAGGGAGCAGATATGCAAAACTTAAATATACTTCAAAATACACACTCCCAGTTTCAATAAATCAGTAGATACCCTTTGGTGATGGCACACAGACACTTCCCACACACTAAGGTGACTTCAATTACTAGAACACTATACATTGATATATCACTGGTACTTTTAGAGCAATACTGAGTTTGGTGTCAAAAAGGAAAAGGTTAGGGAAGGAAACTATGGTTACCACGTTTCTCAAACTGGTAAGCACTTTTGAACCCCCCCTCCCCTCTCTCAATGCAATGTAGATTAACCCTTTCTGAGCTATACAAGTAAAGAATGTATGACTTTTGGAGGGACAGATCAAAATGTTAATGTTAAAGGACATTTGTACCGCGCACTATCACCACCGAAGTGGTCCCCTGGCGCTCGCACACAAAGTCAGAGGTTCAAATAGTCTTCAGGGAGCCAGGACAGCCAATATCAATTGAGCAAAGTCTAGGGGAGCTCAGGCACTTCTGGAAGGTAAGCAGACAGTGTTGCACAATGTTATAGAGAGTTTTGTAGAAAATCAAATTACGTTTGGGCCACAAGCAACTCTGCAAAAGGCAGCAAATGCAAGTCTCAACTGAGAGCAAGCAAGCTACACAGGTCTGAAGAAATTGGTTCCTGTTGTAGTATGGCATATCCTGTTGTTCCTGGGTCTCAGTCATGAGGACAAGAGGGAGGACGTCTGGGGACTCCTGCACTGCGATTCAAAGGTCGGCGGCAGCAATGGGTAAAGTTCAGATCAGTGGCACTTCATGGTTTCAGCTTCTCGCGAATAGCACCACTGCGGTTCTTGGACACTTTGTGGACTTTCCTTGCTTCTGGGGTCGAGCACTCTGTTGAGGTGGCTTAGGCTTGGTCAGCACTGCTTTGAGGGAGTCCGGAGGATCTTCCTGGAGCTCGGGTTCGGCTTAAAAATGATTCTGGTGTTCCTGTCCCTGGCACTCGGATCCTGCAGCAGCAATGGAAGTACAGCTAGCAAAGAGAGGAATTCCAGAGGACTTAGTTTTGGGTTTGATTGGTCCCACAAATCTAAGGGAAGAAGTCGTCTTTTGCAGGGCTTCTCTAGTCGAGGCGAATTCAGAGCTTCAACAGGCAAACCAATGGTCCAGGAGTTGCAGGAAGCTTCTCTTCCAAGTTCTTCTTCAGATTCCTTCGTCCAGTGGTCGACTCTGCCTTCCTTGCAAAAGACCTCGCCTTTATGCAAGTCTCTCCCATTCATTTGCAGACTAGCTTCACTCACACAGCAGGGTGGCTGTCCTCCAAGGACAGCCAGATAGCCAATAACCTTTTGGTTCATCACTCTAACCAAGGAGACTAAGCACAGGGAGCCAGGAACCTCCCTCACTTCCTGCCCTGCCAGACACGCTGGAGCCAGAGGCGGGCTTCAGCAGTTAACCCTGCCAAAAACAAAATGAACAAAGCGACCAAACCTAGTTTGGCGTGCAGAGTAAATCTCAAGAAGGTCCTTTACAACAAGAAATGGTGAAAAAAGAAGACCAGGCCATTTTGACAAAATGGGCACCTATGGGTGCTATAATGCAGCTGCGATTGCAGCGAGCGGTAAAGACACACAATGGTAGGAAAAAGTAAACCACTGCCACCAGCCATTAATTGTAGAAAGGGTAACATAAAAATGTTACATGAGAAAGTAGACAAAGGGGATACCAAGTAGCCCCTCCAGCACTCTATGGAAGATGGTGTGTGCTAGGTCTACAAAGTTACAAAAGGCAAGTCAAGTCAATTTCACTTTACTGGCTTTTGAGGACTTGATTTTTTTTACCTGGAAACAGTGTGAGCCTTTTTTGCCACTCATGTATTTTGATGTGCGTTTTACTCTTGTGTTCTTTGATTATGGAGTTTCAAGATAACTCCATAGGCATCTTTTCATGTGTGTTCTACAGCACCCTCAGTGGAGTGACACAGTGATGTCTTTTTTAGACTTCCCATAGGTTTAAATACCTTATCTGGGATAAACTACTGTTTCCAAGAGAATGTAAGGTTAAATTGATTTTACTAGTCTTTTTAAATTAATAGACACAGCACACACTATCTTCCTATAGAGTGCTGGAGGGGTTACACCTAGTATCCCCTGTGTCTAGAAACTCACGTAGCAGTCAAATGCTACCCTTTTCTACCGAAATGGCTGGTGGCAGTGGTTTTACAACGAACTACCACGATTTTTCCAGACCGCAAACCACGGTAGCTAAAAATCGCGGGAGCCATGTTTTTCAAGATGGCGCCTTAAACCCCTTTGTTTAAACAGGTCCCGGTCTTCCTTTTTTCACCATTTCTTTTTGGAAAGGTCCTTCTAGAGTGTGTCTCTGCGCACCAAACTAGGTTTGGTCCCTTTGTTTCGATCCCTTTGGCGGGCTTCAGGACTGAAGACCACCTCTGGCGTCTGAGTGTCTGAGGTGGGCAGGAAGTGAGGGAGGGGTCTGATACTCCCCGTGCTTAGTCTCCTAGGAGACCCAAATGCACTCTGCTGTGATTGGCAGGCTGACTGTCCGGCAAGGACAGCCACCCTGCTGGGTCAGTGGCAGCTAGGCTGGAATGAAAGGGAGAAAACTGTTTAAAAGGCGAGTCTCTTGGACTGGAAATCAGAGTCGACCATTGGAACGAAAGAACCGAAGACGAGCTGGAAGAGGACGGTTGCTGCAACTCCTGGGCCGTTGGTTTGCCCGGTGAAGCCCTTTTCAGGTCCGAAATTGTCAAGTTCATCTCGACAGAGAAGCCCCTTCAAGGACGACTTCTTCCTTTGAGTTGGTGGGACCAATCAACTCTTAACCCACCTGGATACCATTCTCGAAGCTGGTTAGGATTAACCAAGGAGAGGGATACCAGCTTGTGTGCTTGAATTACAGCTACTGGAACTGAAGTGACTCATTTTGTCCGCGTGTTTCAATGATCCCGTGCAGTGCAGGAGTCCCCTGACGTCCTCCCTCTTGTCACCACGACTGAGGCTCAGGAATAGTGAGATCTGCAGGAACTGCCAGGAACCAACATCTTCTGCCACATCGTGTTCTTCATATTAAGGTACTGTGCCAACCCGATTGAGAGAACTTACCTCTCACGGTGAAAGTTTGTGGAACTTAATCAGCTTGTGACCCAACATATGATTCTTTTCCGTACAAACTACTTCTGAGAACTTTGGCAAAGACTTTACCGTTTACTTCAAGAACTGTTCTTTCCTATCAAAGACACTAGTCAATTGACTTTGGTCTAGGCCTATTGAACTGAAACTATTTGCACTGCCTAAGAAAGTATTTGTGGTCTAGTCTATTAACCTGTGCCTTTTCACTCCCATTCAAAGTAACTGAAATGCCATTTTGCTCTTATTTCAGGGGAGCCTAATTTACTCAGAAACGTATTGGTTTGGTATTGATGTACATTTGTGTATAATATTAAGTTGCCTCCTTCTAGTGAATGTTTTCTAAATGATTGTGTAATAAATGTATAAGTGTTTTACCAAGAAACCTTGAGTGTAAGCGTCTACTTGAACCACTGTGATTTTAAGACCTCTGTGTAACCTCTTGTACTGCTCACATTCCCTCTTGAGATAAGCCCGGCTGCTCAGCTCGCTACCACAAACTGTGTAGTACAGACTTATACCAAAGGTTGGTTTTTGCTTACACCTGTAGTCCTAATTGTATGTGGTGGTCCCAGAGGGTACTGCATGCAATTCTGCCCAACACTCATGTAGATCAAGAGATCGTCAGCATATAATGAAATGCGGTAAAACCCCCACCCCCACACGGCCATGGCAATCCCGCCACTCCTGTGCAGTCCTGAGTTTAATTCCTAGTGGCTCTATGGCCAGCGTGAACAATAAGGGGAAACAAGGGGGCAGCCCTGTCCCAGGGAGAAGATTCTGGAAGACACGCCATTTACTCGTACAACACCTCCGGAGATTCATACAACAGTCTGATCCATGACATAAAGCCCTCTCTGAATCCCATCCGGCCCATAATTTCCCATAGAGAGGCCCAATCAACCGAGTCGAAGGCCTTCTCAAAGTCCACAGCCAGTAGCGCTAGTTGGTCTGGTATCTGCAAGGCCTGACTAGCAAACTGTACCCTGCGAAGCTTCATGTGTGTGAACCGGGAGGGCATGAATCTGCATTAGTCATGGTGTATTAGAGAGTCTATCACACCCAACAGACAATTAGCAAGGACCTGTGGCAGGACTTGGTCTCCCCGTTGATCAATGATATCGGCCTGTAGGAGGCGCATAGTTCCAGTGGCTTCCCGGATTTCGGCAGTACCATGATGCAGGCCCTCCTGAGGTCCAGGGGGAGGCATCCATCCCACTTGCACTGCATAAATAGTCAGTGCATTGGACCAACTATCAGGTCTCCCAAGCGCTTCCAGGTTTCCACTGGGAATCTGTTAGGCCCCGGGGTCTTGCCGGATTGGAGCTGGGCGAGTGCAGTCACCACCTCTTCCTCAGCGACCTCGGAGTCAAGTCTCAGTGCCTGTTGGTCCATGAGACGGGAGATAATACAGCTCCTCGTAGAATGATTGAAATGCCCCAGCAATATCCACGTTCTCTGTTAGCGTCCTCCACCCCTGCCTCCTGTATGGCCCGAATGTATCAGTTCCCTCTATCCCGCCTCTCAAGCTAGGCAAGAGTTATCCCAGCCTCGTCAACCGTGTGTTGTTCAGGGCCATATTACGAAGGGATCCCTGTGCTGTGACCAGGGTCTTCTGTGAAGCCCGAGACCAAGAACTCCTCTTCTGCCTGCACCGAGAGCGACTCCACCTCCTCCAACTCCCAAGCATGTTGCCAGCGTCTGGCCGACACAAGAGAGAGTGCCTCCCCCCACAGCACCATCTGATAGCCCATCCATAGTGTGGCTGCACTAACGACCAACTCCTCGTTTAAGGAGTAGTAGTCTGCTGTTTTCTGGGATAAGTCCTCCAACACTACAGGGATTCCCAGGCAGTATGCGTTAAGGCGCCATGTTGCAGTGGGTTTGACCCGCCCACTTTTGAGTTCCATGGGAAGTGGGAGTGATCCGAGATCCCCCTAGCAAGAAATATTGCAGAGAGTAGCTGTGTGACATGCCATGAGTGATGAAAAAAATGGTGTATCCGGGATAGAGAGAAGTGCACATTGGAGAAGAATGAGAACCCCGATTCCCGATTCAGACACGTGCAATGTTCTCCACGCGTCGACTAGCCCCAGCGCGGCAGCAAAAGAGTTTAACTTGATATTTGATATGATAGGTTATTTATAACACACTTAATACCCAGAGGTTTCTAAGCGCTGACCCGGGGATCGAACCTACAGTGCTCCGTGTCGACTTGCTTGCAAGGCGAACATATTGCCCCTGAGCTATCCTCCCAAGTCTTGGTGGGCAGAGCTAGGTTTCTGGTGTCAATATGGGTTCTATCCATACCCAGGTCCATAACCTCATTAAAGTCCCCTCCCAGCACCCACACGTCGGCTTGATCTAGTATTGATTTGACGGTCGTTCAGCAGGGTTAGGAGGGGTACAAATACTGCCACAATGCCCCAAATGGTCCCCTATAGTTCACCATTCACAAAGACAAACCTCACCCTGGGATCCTCCCGAACCTCCTGCAACTGGAATGATATCTTCTTGTGTATGAGGACTAATGTTCCCCCCTTGCCACTCTCAAAAAACCAGCGTGAAAGGCTGGTGTATAATTGGACCTCTTAAATAACTTGCATTCAGTCCCAGCCAAGTGCATTTCTGTCATGAGTGCTATGCCCGGTGAGCATCTATTAAACTGGAGCACAAGCCTATGTTTGATGTTGGAGCACAGCCCATTTACATTCTACGTCGAGAGAAAGCACCCCGTCATGTGCCGTCATTTAACAGAAATTGGGTCCAGTGTCTTGTCAACCAGCATCCACCACCCTATCGTCCAAGTGCCATGTCAGTCCCAGGGTCCACGTGCCCCCCCCCACCTCTGGATGTCCAAAGCTAGTCAATGAACCAAACACAACCACAGCAAAAACCTCAACCTCTCCACCCTGTACTTCCCCCTGCCCCCAAGCCAGAAGCACCTGTCGCCCTAACACCATGTCAAATGGATGTGAAAGAAATATTGCAGCCATGTGTGGGGCACCTGCTAAAGCAGCTTTGGCCGGCCTCCGTTCTCCGCCTGCGGCCACAGCGTATCGCCAACCCGGTTGGAAAATCAAATGGACATGTGTCATTGCCTGTCCAGCGGCCATTCAGCCCTGGTCTGTCACCTCCCCCAGCCGCTGGAGTGTATGTGTGACTTTCTGTGGGTTGCGACTAAAAAAGAACCGGGGACAACCCCTGCTCCGGTCGGGGCCTTCCCCCCGGCTGTTGAAGTCTCGGCCTACATAGTATTTCAGTTTCTAGCCAGGTCCACGCCTCTTTCGGGTTGTTGAAGAGCTGTACCTTGCCCCCATGATAGACCTTCAGCTGTGCGGGAAAGAAGAGGGCGTATTTGATACCCTGCAAGGTCAGTTTGAGGGCCTTCTGGAGCTCCCTGGTATAGTCCGGAAAGAACCCGATCCGATATCCGTTATAAGTTATGGGGTGGGGCCCAGGGCCCTCTCCATCTGCAGCAACATGTCCAGGTCCCGGAAGTTCAGGAGTCTGGCTATTATAGTGAGAGGAAGGGCCCTGCGCAACGGCCGGCTGGCCCTTCGGAATCCTAGGGGATCTTTCGATTGAAATTGGGGCAACGAGTTCTGCTAGCCATCGTTCCAAGAAGAGCTGCATGCTGGGCCCCTTCTCCCTTTACGGCACCCCCAGGATACGCAAGTTGTGACACCACAATCTCCCCTCACTATCTTCAGCTCTGCTTTCCAGATGGGCAAGGGTCTGGGAGACCGCTGCCAATTGCTTTTCCATCCGCTTAAGTGCATCTTCGGAATCAGAGATGCGATGTTCCGCCTCTCCCACTCACAATGAAAGATTCTGCAGGTCCTACAGGAGAAAGGACATCTCGGTTGAGATGCCGTCAATCTTCTCCTCGACAGATGATCTGGATTACCCGATATGATATGATAAATCATTTATAACGTACCTGTACACATGTTTCTAGACACAACAAGACAAGAGAGGATACAGCGGGAGGACAAGACAAACTATCTTTCTATGCCTTGTGCCATTCAGATGGTGCAAGTGCAGAACGCAAAGTGCAGGGGAAAAGGGAGCAGGGGAAGTGCAAAGGGCAATCAGGGTAGACTTGCTCCGCGTAGGTGAATCCAGGAGAGCGCAGCTCTGGGTAAGTGCAAGAAGGTGGGGGACTGTAGAGGTTACAGTTACAGCCCATACTGCGTGACAGGCCCAGAGGCAGTGAGAGGGGGGAGGGGGGAGACTGGTCAAAGAGGAGCCCGGTACCAAGGGAAACTCTGAGGGTAAAAAAGCAACCAGTCAGCGCAGCAGACAGATAGGCTAGCAGGGGAGGGAGAGAGAGAAAGCAGAGGAGAAAAGAAAGGTTTTGAGCTGCTTCCAGAACTGTAGGTGGTCCGGCTCACACGTGAGAGGGGCAGGGAGGCCGTTCCAGAGGGAGGCATCTGCAGAGGAAAGTTATCTACCGCCTACTCTCTGCCTGGAGAAGCCAGACTGGTGGTCATGGAGACAATCAACAGTTTCAGTGTGGAGAGTAAGCTGGGGGATGGCCAGCTTTTCCAGATGTTTGCCCAGGAAAGGAGTGATGGAGAATGGGCGATAGTTAGCCGAAAAGGTAGGATCGCAGAAGGCTTTTTAAGGAGGGGGTGCACAAGGGAGTGCTTGAGGAGAGAGGGGAGCGCACCAGTGGTAAAAGAGTGATTGCACAGAGCAGCCGAGGTTGGAGCAAGGGTGTCAATGTGGTCCTTGATGGTTCTGGCGAAGCAGGGGAGCACCTGTTTGGACGAAACTTTCATAGATCGGACTGGTCTAGAAACATTGTCAGGTGTCACAGAGAAAGACGAGAAAGGAGGAGGAGAGGTGGCAAGAGGGCCCCCCCCCCCCCCCTGAGAGCCGTACAGGGAGAGGTAGAGGAGAGCAAAGACAGGATGTCCTGATTTTTAGTAGTGAAGTGAGAAGTAAGGGCCATACAGAGGGCCTGGGAGGGAACAGGAGAGGTGGAGACTGCAGTAGGATTGACCAGCTCCTTGCAGATTTTAAAGAGTTTGGCCATGTTGTGAGAGGGCGCAGAGACACGGGCTTGGACGTGGTCCCTCTTCTTGGTCAGGACAAAGTCTCTGTATTGCCTTTGGAGCAGGTGGCAGGCCAGTTTGTCAGAGGATGCACCCAAAGCCCTCCACTTCTCCTCAGCCACCCTGCACTTGGGTTTCAGGACGCGAGGTTGGAGTCATACCAAGGGTTGCACTTGGAGGTAGGCTTCAGTTGAATTCTCATGGCAGGGGCAAGCATGTCCAGAGTGTTGGAAATGGCAAGATGCAGATCAAAGAGGGCTGAGTCAGGGTGTGAGTCAGCCACAGGAGTAGGAGGAGGAGGAGCAGAGAAGGTTGAGGCAAAGGCATTCACGACACACGCTTCATTGGCAAAATGACCGAGAAGGTAGGTGGCAGCACTGGGGTGGGCTTTGCTTGGGGGTCAGAGAGTGTCAGGTGAGAGGAAAGAAGAAAATGGTCAGTCCAAGAGGGAGGAGGAATAGTGAGAGGGTTGGAGAGAGGGATTTCTGAGGAGATCAGAACATCCAAGGTGTACCCGGCAGTGTGTGTCGCACCAGATGGTAGAATGGAGTTGCAGGAGTTTGCGGAAGAGCCCAGAGGAGGGATGAGAAGCATCCAGGTGGATGTTGAGGTGTCCCAGGAGAAAATGACAGGTAGAGGTAAGGAGAGAAGAGGAGAGGTGAGCTCAGACAGAGGAAGAGGGCAGCCTGGCAAGGTGGCCTCTACATGGTGACCACAGTCAGAGAAATGCCAGGAGAGAAAGAGCCTGAAGACCAGGCATTCAAAGAAGGAGTAGGCCTGCGTAGGAATGACAGAGGCACGGACCCACTCCGGACAGATTAGAGCACCCCCTCCCCCTTCCGGGTCAGTTGGTTCTGGGCATGGAGAGGATATTGTAGCCATCAGGGAGGAGTGTGTCAAAACTTGTGACAGAGCTGGTCGTGAACTATGTCTCAGTGAGAGCAAGAACATCCAGGTCAAGCTCTTTGAGGAGGGGGCAGATCTCAGAGGAGTGTTAGATAGTGGAGCGAGAGTAGCAGTCATGATGTCCATGAGGGAGATCCGAGAGGCCCAGGACTCCTGTCCTGTGTCAGGCGCAGCCGGGGTATGAGCCACGGCAAGCAGAGGGCCACTTAATGTATATTGATCGATCCTGTGTTGGGTCCCAGTCCTCTTGACCTTATCCTTCACCATGATGTCCTTGCGTCAGACACTGGTGCCCCGCTGCTGCTCCGCCACTCTCCCTCTAAGCCACCCCCTCCACCAGGCTTGGAGCTATTGTATGACCACAAATTATTTTGCTCAGTGGGGCACCACCTGTGCAAGTGATGAGTCTCTGGGCCCTCTCAGCAACTGATATTTGGGCCAGTCCGCCTCTCTGTGAAGCAGCCACCAACTCTATGTAGACCCCAGGTCACCACTATGTGTTGCTGTGATGACAATCTTCAGCCGTTTGGGCAAGGGTCCCCGTTGAGTGCTGCACGGCCCCTGACAGTCCAAGGCAGGGAGCCTTAACAGGCCTTCTCCCCTCCAGGATGCTGGGCAATCTGCTGGGTTTGTTGGTGCTGTGGCCTGACAGACAGTGGTAGTGGGCCCTCCCTACCAGTCTGCCGCGTTCCTTCACAATTTTGACAGGCTTTCCGCTGCGTGTGTCCCTGGTACTCGCCTTACACTGCACCGGCCCTGCCGCCTATGCAGTGTTATAACCACAGAGGAGGCCAGTTCACGTGTCCAATTACCAGAATAGTCATAAGTGTGGGGCAGTCCTGCAGGCTCCGATCACTGGGCTCTGTTTTCACATAGAGGGGCACAGGTGTACAGGGGTTCACTCTGTATTAGCACTGTAGTGCGTGATCTTGTACCTCTGAGCCATTTGTCCATGAAGCAGCCACTTCTTTGCCCATAATCAGCCTTGCCTGGGCTCTCCCATCTTGTCCGGCCTCTCAGCCGGTTTACTGCTCTTCTGATGAGGGCCCACCACTCCCAGCTGCTCCGACGTTCACAGAGGTCTCCCCTGACCTGGCTATGATTCCCCGCCTTCCAAGTCCCCCTCCACAGGAGTTCACAGCTGCTGACCCGGCACCTTCCTGAAGGTCTCCGCCCCGGGCTCCGGCAAGCTTATAGCCTGCAGGCCGGGTGACTGTGGCTGTGTTCACTTTTGTATCTGCCCCCGCTCTCTGCCTTGTTGCCAGTGCGGGCACACTGCGGCGAGCTGCTCCAACTCAGATAGCCCACCTTCACCAGCAGTGCGGTACTGTAAGCACTCGTGCTCGCCTCCCAGATGGCAGTCACATCCTGTGTCTGGCCCCTCCCACCGTGCTGCACCCTAGGGAGTGAGGCTAATCGCACCAGGTGTTCACTCCCTCCCAGCCCCAGGGGTCAGGTCTTCCATTTGGCGAACTCCCAGTTAGCTGCCTCCACTCACTGGGTCTATGACCATGTTGCCTTCCCACTGCAGACAAGCTGGCTTCCCTGTTGGGGGTCCCCAGTGCATTTTCCACCGTCGCTGTAGTCTAACGGACCTCTGCTTCAAAAATGGCACCAAGCAAAGACTGCCGCCTTTGGCTCAGTATTTCCCGGTTTAGCAACGCTGATTTTCGGAGATTGCAGCGGGCAAAGACTTATTAATCTTTCCTCGGGAAACAAGATTTTATAATGAGGATGTCGGCGGCCCCAACAGAGCTGCAGAGCCTCGCGTCCTCATCCGTTCGCCTTGCAACAGCGCCCCTTCTGTTCTATGTCAGGCAAGTAAAGCAAGATCTACTGAGGTCCATGGCATACCTTTTCTAGGTTGGGAGGGGAGTGTGCACTCCAACATCCTCTTTGGACCTTTTCTATGTGAGGGGAGCTTCTACTGCAGGGACCCATCCGTTCTCTGTGAAGGAATGTTCTACCCTTTCTTCACCTTGCACTAATCTAATCCACCTGTTCTACATGATGAAAGCATGCATTGCTGTTGCCCTGATTTGCCTTTTCCATTTGTGTGAGGAAAGTTTGCATAGTACCTATACAAGCTTACATGGGTACTGCACCTAAACTGGACATGGGGGGGGGAACGGGAATTAGGGCCCACCCAGCTGCCATCATCCTCTGGAGGGGTAGCTCTAGATTCCTCCCTGGTAAGCCTCCCACCCCACGATGAGAGGGGCTCCCATGCCCTGCTGGCTGTCACCGCTGCAACTGCTTGCCAGGAATAAAACCCCAAATACTGGCTCCATACAAGGAAATTGTGCTTACAATGTTTGTGCAAAGTAAAAACGCATCTAATTTTGATTATTGCAAACGGTTCCCTTTCATTAACACATGTTTATTTTGTTAAACAAATAAAAGCCTAGACTCCTACTCAGCCACCCTTCCTGTGAACTCATCATTAGGACTCTTCACAGTTTGCTTAATGAAAAATTCCACGACAGCCGATTTTGAAGCATTTATCTTAAGTCCTAGGTCATTCATGTGCTGTGTTCTCCTCTAATAAGAGCTGAGGAGACTGGCGTTCGCGCCCGCCAGCAGCACACCATCATCATCAGCATAGGGATTTCGAAATTCTTCTACCAGGGGACAATCTGCTCTGTTCCCATCCAGAATCTTATACAAGTTATTTGTAAAAAATGTGGTGCTACCACACAATCTTGCCCAACCACATGCTCGACAAGAAAACAAAAAATAGAGGAATTCACAACCACTGCAGGATAGAGCACTGCTTTTGCGTTATCTTCGTGTATGAGCTTCTTAACATTTAGAAACGTATACACGTTCAGGAGGGATATTCAGGGCAACAAAGGCACCACATAATTTGTCTCTTTTGACCGAATCAAAGAAACACGGTGACCAAATTCATGAAAGCCCCATATTCTTGTAAACTACGCATGCCACTAAACTTGTGGCAACGGTAAATCAGTCCTTGATGTTCCCTGAAACCCAATTGTGTAGGAGCCACGATGTCTGTTAGAGGTACACAATCAGTCATCTTCTCAGTAACACCTTTCCAAAAATGTGCAAGGACCACTCCAGCAGAGAAAAGGAGAGATACGGAATACCTCGATTATTTTATAGAATTGTATTAAAAAAACACAAATAAAGACTTCTTGGAGGATGGTGAACATGGGAATAATAAAAACGATTACAAACAAGGCATCCATTTCTCAAAATGTATTTAATAATGATCCAAATATTATCAGGGGAAGTAATCTGGGTATTATGTTACAATATATTCTACCAGGAGGAAGCAAGAAATACACACCCTCCTGCTCACTGACATTTAGACTGCAGAGATTGCACAAGAAAACGCTCTGGGCTTGATCTAGTTAGTCAGCAAATGGAACAGAGCCAAGAATGCAGCCCTACCTGAAACGTCATGCCTTTCAGGAAAAACGAAAACCTTATTCACAGCATGAACCGCAAACACGCAGAGAAACCAGCAGGCAAACAGGACACAACAGGAGAAGAAAGGATTGTACCTGGAGACTTGGAGATTGTCAGGAGTCCACAAGCAGGAAAACAATCCATGGCAGGTTCAAACAGATCTGTAAGAAGAGAGTGAGATAACATTTGTGAGTCACAGGGCTCGATGGCGTTCCCTCAGCAAATATGGGACAGGGGGCCGAGGGGAAGACCGCGAGATGAACGAGCAAGGTTTTGAAGAGACACAGATAGTTGGGAAATGTAGCCTCCGATGCGTTTTGATAAAGATTCCTAGACAGTGAAGCAGCAACATTGAGAACCAGTATTAACAAAGCCAATCGTTTTGGCTGTCGATTGGTAGATCGATCATGAAACAAACACTATATTTAAAAATATGGCCTGGAATGCAGAACGCCAGGTTTACTGCGCAGAGAAGAGCATGCAGAGCCAGTAAGAGCACAAGTGACTTTACAGAAAGTAAAGTATCTTTTTTTATTAAAATGTACCCGCATACTGTCAAACCATCTGTGTCTCTTTCGTTCTGCAGCACAATCAGGTGCGAAGTTTCCAATGCTGTTCATGTGGAACGCACGTGTTTTCCACTGTTACAACCATATACCCCTGCATCCTGTACCAATGTTAATTGCCCTTTAAGACTGTACGAGGGCTTTGAGAGTGTCTATTTGTTATGCCATTATATTTTGCTCGTTAGAATCCTAGATCAATGCATACGTACGGTACGGATGGTTTGCTCCAACACGAACACTCTCCTGAATACACAAAAACGATAAGGAGACCAACTATGCCAAATAATTTAAAATACCACATCGACCAACAGAACTGTACACATCTTCTATCAACTTATATGCCACGCCCGGACCAATGCAACATGGACACACGAGGCTCCACTTAAGATACAAACAACAGGATATTTTACCGCATCTGTCACAATCAAGTGCTGCAGGGGCGAGAATAGTGGTTGTGGCCCACAGCTTCTGGAGGGGCCACTGCCAGCCCACCACTGCTTTAAGTCCTCGACACAAACCATCTTGAAAAACAGACCCACACACAGTAACACAGGTACTTCTGAAATGCATGCATCAAAGCAGCAAAACCATTTTGCATTTGCCCTCTCTTCCCACTAACCAAACCCAACCTGCCTCTTCTCAGATGCACAAGAGCTCCTGAAGACCATCAAAATGGCAGTGGTTGCCTGTATAAATCCCAGAATCATCATTTTTCGCATTGTTGGTCAGGATAAACTCCCAGTGATAACCTCAAGGTCACATCGCTCATCACGGGCAACACTCCAGGATATCTCCACATTCAAGAAATCATGTTTAAGAATATTTCCTGCCACGCCTCTGTACTCGTATAAGCAGCTTGGAATGTGGGCTATGCAAACTGTCCTAAATACTTATTTTTTTTGGACTACTATACTTTGAACCATCGTTGCTGACAAGCCTTCACCGGAGTTTCACAAAAAAGGGGGACCCATATTATTATATACTCTGATCGTGTTTTCCAATCCGGGTTTAGAGCCAATGACAGAACAAAGTTAACCATGGTCTGCATGGAGGATGATACTAATGAATATGAACAGGGGCTGCATTACAGTCCTTGTCAAGTTCGATCCTTCAGCAGCCTTTTTCACCATGAATGATGGTTGGATTTTGGCCCTCTCCAGAACCTGGCAGGGATTAGGGGGAAATTGTGTTCCTGCATGGAAAGACATGCAGGTTTTTGTCCTCTGCACTATGACACACCGCAAGCCATACTACATATGGGAGAGGGGAGGGGAAAAGAGCATGGAAGGGGGGAGAAGTGGAAAGTGCGAAGCAGAGGAGAAACAGATAAATAACAATAAACAAACAATAAAGGCAACAAACAGTGGTAGTGCAGCCAGCAATTTGCAAGTGCTAGGTTTAAGGCAGCAGACCGGGTAGGTCTGATAAGTGCAGGAAGAAAAAAAGGGGGGCTGTATGAGTACAGATACAGACCCCAGTGCAAGGGGTGGCCCAGAGGCAGTGCGGGGGGTGGTGGGGTGAGCAGGTACCTGGGCCCGGAGGACAGAGGGTGGCCAGGTGCACAGTGCCAAGAGAGAACAGATCAGCAGGGGAGAGGGGGAGCAAAGGCAGAAGAAAAGAGGAAGTTCTCGAGGTGAGGTGTGGACAGTCATTGATTAATATAAATTCTGACTGCATCATTGACTTTTCCCACAGTAAGGATAAGTATTTGTATATTGAAACAGTGACTGTTACGCCCACTCTTCATCTGCAGACCAAGGATCATTAATATACGCTTTTATGTCAACATGCTTGGACTATGAAAACACACTATGTAACGCTGCTTTTGTGCCCAACTCTGAAATGAAGCTGGTGTAGAAGGCTGCCACTCATTTAGGGAAACTGGCTCTCAATTTGTGCAGGATAGAGATAATAAACCCAACGTGTCTTTTGAACTAGTAGTTTCCAATGGTAAGACAACACACGTGAGGCTAAAAAAAAAAGAAAAAAACGACTATAGGGATACAATTTTATCTTCTAAGAAAATTACAAAATACTTGTTTTGTTCTATGGATGATTTAAGAGCAGCTCCAACTGGGGTACCCATTACGAATACTTTACAAAATATGCAACATTTCCTCTTACTAAAAAAAGAAACTTCAAATTTGAGGAGATCTCCTTAACTTGGCGTTTAATAGACCTTGCAACTTGGGAGAACTCTTACCACATCCCATTAAACAATGGTTAGCTTTTTATCCTTAAAAATCTACAAAAAGTGTGTTTACAAGGCCAACGTTTTAGGCTCTCCAGCTGATGTAGGCCAAGTTATACTGCACAAGACTCATTTGTTATAATTGAAAAACTTCTTCCCATTGTCAATAGGTCACTTCAAGAGAGAACAAGCTTCAGTATTACCATTGCTGAAAATGCACCTGTGGATCCTGTGATCAAGTCCCCTGCCTTGTTATAGTCACTTCTAGTGGGGTGACTCAGGGTTGGCCAGGTACCTCCCGGACACAGTGGATAATGGGCCAAGGAGACTTATGGGAAGGATCCCCTACTAAACCCCATCTAGCCAACTCTGCAGGCATGGGACAGTAATCTTGACACATTGTTAGGCAGAATTATATGCAGTACCCTTTGGGAACACCGCACACAATTAAGACTACAAGTGACAGTACAAATTCACCTTTGGTACAAGCCTGTACTACACTGTTAAAGTGGTAGCAATGGCTGAGCAGCCAGACTTAACTCAAGAGTAAGTGAGCAGTATCGGATAGTTACACAAAGGACAACAATTATTATGATTCAGGCAAACACTGACTCAAGGTTTTCAAGTAAAAGAATATACATTTATTTCACTCTTCAGTTGTATAACATTACACTATTATAAGCAGTCTAAAAATCGCACTCTTAATACACCACACCACGTCCCTTAAATTCCAGACAAGTTAAGCTCACAAATGAAGTGGGTGCAAAATGGCACTCCAGCAATTTAAAAAGGGAGGGAAAGACAAAGTCATTAGAAATTAAATCAAACCAACAGGTAAGTACGCAGGGCAATTGAACAAGAGGAGCTACAGTGATAGAACCAGGTAGAAAAGGCTTAAGGCCAAAGTCAATGCGTCAAAAGTCTTTTGCTCAAGATCAGACAGTTCAGGGTAGTTTGCGGTAAGGTTTGTGGCACGGTTTCCGGACGAGGTTGGTTGATAGAAAAGTTAGTTCAAAGAGAAGAGAAGGACAAGCCCTCGGATTGGAAAAAGATTTCAAACACTTTCACCGCGGTTGAACGAAACGATAAACCGGATTTGCACAGTACCTTAAAACAGAGAGGAAGCTGTAGCTGAGGTGGACGTTCCTGGTAGTTCCTACAGGCTCACGTTTCCTGAAGCGACTGTTGGACTGACAGGAACTAGGAAGACTGGAGGGTCCTGCACTACCCAGGGAAGAAACCAGCAGCAGAGCAAAGTAACAAATAAAAGGTGCGCTCCTTAAAACCCAAGCAGGGTCCGACCTTCCTGGCTATCCGGCCCACTGTAGCTCTGTACAGTGAATTCGACCAGAGGAGGGGTCCTGGCTTGGAGTTTGGGCGAAGTGGTTGGTCCCACCAGCTCAAGGGAAGAGGTTTCCTGGAGGATCTTCTCTGTCGTCAGATTCTGAAGATTCGGACCTGCAGCAGGGCTTCACCGGGCGGTTCAGTCGTTGTAGGGGTCCTCTTCCATCAGCTCCTCGTTGGTTCTTTCATTCCAGTGGCGACTCTGCCTTTCCAGTCCCATAGACCTGCTTTTTATGCAGTTTTCCCCCCCATTCATACAGCCTGGCTGTCAATCACACAGTAGGGTGGCTGTCCTGGCAAGGTCAGTCCCCTCAGCCAATCAAACAGGAGTGCGACTTGGGTTACCAAGGGAACCCATGGCAGGGGTCCGTAGATCGCTCCCTCACATCCTGCCTACCTAGACTTTCAGGCGCCTTAAGGAGAGCTTCTGTGCAGAAGCCTGCGAAAAGATGGCAAACAAAGGAATCATCCCCGGTTTGGCACGCAGAGAAAAACAAGAGAAAGATTTTAACAAAAGGAAATGGCGAATAAACCCAGCCGGAGCCAAAATAAAATGTATTTGGTCAAGCGGGTTTATGTTCGAGGCTAATATAATAGCCTGGAACAATACCATGGTTATATAAGATAACAGCGGTATAAAAGTTAGGGCAGTTACCACTGGGACCAGCCAATTCCTGATGTAATTGGAGCAAAACAATGCTCCAAGAGGCACAGACAAAAAGGGATAAGAGTTAACCGTTTCCAATACTCCATGTAAGACGGGGTGTACTGGGTCTGTGGTTTAAAGTGACTAAAAATAAAGTTAATGGCAACTTTACCTTTTCTGGGGGACAGTAGTCAGCCCCAGAAAATGAAGTCAATGGGAAGTCTCAAAGACAACCCTGTCAGTGCACTGAAGGTGCTGTGTAACACATGAAAATATGAGGCCATGGAGTAGGTGAGGCTCCAGTGCTCAAGATCACACAAAAAGTGAAAACACACAGCAAAACCCATGTAAGAGTGGGACAAAAAGGCTCACACTCTTACCAGGTGAAAAAAAAATCCTAGAAATCCAGCAAAGCTGCTGAGGGACTCATTAGGTAAGGGAAATCAGCCATTCATGAAAATTCTCCCTAAAACACACCAATTGGTCCTGCCCCTTTAAGAAAAGGAACGGTTTAGCAGAAAACGAAGAGACTTGATGATTCCAGGGAATTCGACCCCCTTCCACAAAGGGGTGTGTGAGGAGTCAGAAATGTGAGGTGGACACAAAGTGGTATTGTTCTCAACATCAGCCATTTTACTAACAGAAATGGGTTTCAATAAAGGCCTAACTTTCCCTATATGACATTGCCTAAAGTGAATGTCCCTTACTATGAAACTAAAACTAAAGCAGGCTGATCTTGTGTCCAAACTAAATATGACTTTCACACTAACATATACAAGCAAAAAAGCGCAAGGTACATGTTTCAAAGTTCAACTCAAAAGAAATGTGCAAAAACTCAAACATATAACTTTAACCAAAACATTCCTTGTGTCCAGGGGTTGGTTCCCTTCCCATGGATTGTTTCAGGAAAACTATTCATAATGTTCTGTGTCAAGACCAGCCTCTGAAGGCAACACAAATGTATTTTACCTAATACTTTCCTCAGGATGGAAAAACAAATGTTCCTTAAACAACACTGGTTGGAATATGGCAAAGATGGCTAAACAATTGGCTTTTCTCCAATAATGACTGAAGTATGGCAAAAGGCAAGTCTTTTAAAAGTTCCTTCTCTCCCTCCTTCGTTCCTCTTGCTGCAGGTGAGCCGGGGATTTAAATATCTTGTGCAGCTGATTAGGTCCGTGGCAACTAGACCGCATATTATTCTTAGCGTCACATTTACCTCCCATGAACCTCTAGCTTCTCTTCCTCGTCACAGTACCCAAGGCTTTCTGGGACTTGAATCCCTGGAAGTTTCATGTGTTATTAATTCACACCGTTGAAGATTTGCATTTAAAATACAATTACCATAAACATCAGATGTTTCATATGTTCTAGGTTTACCATGTATGGATGAATGGGGTTTTGTTTACAATTAGATGGTCCTGAATGACAGCAGGCCATTAAAAACTCGGAATTAAGGGATCTTCTTCACAAGAAAGAGAAGTATAATCGCTTCTCTTCTGTCGGGGTCAACACTCTCCCCTGACTGCCATCTCCACCCATCTGATCCACCCTCAGAATACCCCCCCCCCCAGGGTCGGGATCAGGTAGCGGCTGCATTCCCCTGGCCACATGAGAGAAGACTTTAGGCTGGGGAATCCGTGGCGATTCGACAGGATTCATCACAGGTGCCACTGCCTTTGGGATTAGGGAGGTAGGGAGGTGAGCCCGCTAATCTTACCACCCGCTAAGAGACAGGGCAGGCAGGATCCCACTGGGGGTGGCCCAGTTAGAGGACAGGAGGTCCCCAAGACTCAAATTCAACCTTTGTTGGCAACATGGTGGTTACAATGATTGATACTTGCTATAGAAATGGTTGGTGTGGTTTCTAACCTTCTGGGGACACCATAGAGGATTGAAAGAATGGTACGACGTCCCAGTCCCTTACCGAGGAATAAAGTTTATCAGCCTTAGAGGAAGGAGAGACGGACATACGCAGAGCGTCAGAATTGCTGAGCCTCCCCGGGGAGGTGTGGCAGGAAGAGGAGGCGCACGCTGTGCATGACAGGGCCAATGGAGGCCGAGGAATGCTGAGAGCCGTGCTGGACATGAGCCGGGAACACCAGGTCAAGTACACCAGCGCAGAACCCAGTCCATCATGACATATGGGTGCTGCAGAGTAGCAGGGAGCCATCAAGAGGAAGACAGATGTTCCAACGTAGGAGAGGGAAGCAGAGGTCACAGAAGAACCAGCGATGTCACCACCGAACTTCCCCAGCCAGCCGTGGAGCAATGCTCCCAACTACCAGGTATGTGGTGGTTCTGGGGAATTGTGGAAGCAAGGTGGGCTGAAAGAGATCATATCCAAGGGACAGGTGCAAAGGTTCAGAGCCCCGGACAGGGGGCAGAAGTTCAGACCCTAGGGTGTGGCAAGAAAAATCATGGCCTGCGGAAGGGTCGATAGGAGCAAGTCCCCAAGAAGGATTGCGAGAAATCAGATCCCCCAGCTCGGGCAAAAGAGACTCAAACTCAGAGTGGGGTGAGAACTATAGCAAGGCACAGTGAGAGAAGCAGAACCCCAAGGCGGGGCACAAGAGACCAAACTCTTACATCGTGGAAAGTTATGGAATTATCTCACGGACAAGTAGGTCCGGAGCTCTCTGGTAAAGAGCATTAGGAACCTCCCCATTGCAAAAGGAGAGACAGTTTTGTTGTGTTCTTGAAATGTATAAAAGTATATTGGAACTGAAACTTGGAGGATTGTATTAACTGTGTATCAAAGGCTGGGAGACCTGTGGAGCGGGTTCAGAAACCAGCCAAAATTCACCTACCTGGCCAAAGGATCGATATACATCTTGATTTGCTTTGTAACTTGGTCATAAGTGGTAGAGACAGAATTTAGGTTAGCATAGGCTTACGTACAGGACTTTTTTTAGTAACAACATCCTGGCGAGCACCCTTTGGACTTTGTTGCAGAATAGGGCCAAGATCCTAGGTCTAGGGACAGAATAGGTTTATCATTGTGAATAAAAGACCCACCAGTGCTTGCCATACACCTTGAAAATGGAAGCACACCTACAGCCCTGCACAGCAACGGCACAAGTTTGAGACAGCCCCACCTTCGCCAGAACTACCTGCTCAAAAGCTAGGCCATCAAGGGCAATCGGGACAGCGTCAGGCCCAGTAGGGTGGGCCATTTCAGGGTCGAGAGACCAAGAAATAGGGGAGAGGGTGATTCCCTGGAGAGGCACAGCAGGAGGGGAATCCAAGGCTTTCCCAACCAGACAAGAGGCCACCAGGATCAGGCGAGCACCATCTCTTTTGACCCTTAGCAGAACTCTGAATCAGCAGGGAGAATGGAAAGGCAAATAGGATAAACGGGGACCAGGGAGAAAACAGGGCATATGTGCCCATCACTAGAGGATCAACCCCTGTACCTGTACTCCAGGAGCAGGGCATCACGCCTGGAAGCAAGGTTGACTGCTGGGATTATGAACCTGTTGCAGATCGACCTGAACACCATGATGCTTAAGGCTTTGCCAACTGAAGATTAAAACACACTGTTTAAGGTGTCTGCCAGGTACTTCTCCACCTTTGTGATCTAGGAAGCTGGCAGAGACAGCAGGCGGACCTCTGCCCATTCCATAATGCTTGCCGCAACCCGTTGGAGAGAATGGGAACTGGTGCCACCCTGGCGATTTATGTATACCTTGGACCCCTGATTGTGCGTGTGGACCTGGACTGCCTTCCCCAAAAGATGAGGGGTTAAACCACAGATCGCCCTCCAAATGGCTGAAGGTTTCCTCCAATTCGAGGACCTCTCCCATCTGGATAATTTACCTGAATGGCTGTAGAAACCTAACCTGTCTGACTGGCATCTGTCAGGAGGATGAGCGGCTGAAAGCGATCCAAGGAGAACCCCCTGGCAGAGGCGACTCCCCTCTAGCCAACCTCCACCTGATGAAGAGGGAAATTGCCATCTGCTTGTTGTAGTCCACAGAAGCTGCATCAAATTTGGCCAGGAGATGCAATACAAAAGGTCTCATAATAGCCCAGAGGACCACCAAGATAATGGCTGCCAAGTCTCCCTGCACTTAGAACCATTGAGGCACTGATACCCCCTTCATAATGAGAAGGAAACTCAGCCGGTGTTACGGTTTTAATGCACTGAGGGGGTAAGGAGATCCTTCCTTCCTTCCTTCCCCAGTATCATAGACCTATTGATATTTTATTTCTATTGAGCTCGTACACAAGTTTTTCAGAGTGCGACAAGGCAAGGGAGGGGAGGGGAGGGGAACAGGGTAGAACAAAACAATGATCTTACTAGGCCCAGTGACATTGAGAACACGCAAGTGCATGGGGGAGGGGAAAAGTGCATGGAAGGGGGGAGAAGTGGAAAGTGCGGAGAAAAGGAGAAACAGATAAATAAAATAAATAATAATGGCAACAACAGTGGTAGTGCAGCCAGCAAGTGGCAAGTGCTGGGTTTAAAGCAGCAGACACTGTAGTTCTGTTAAGTGCAGGAAGAAAAAAAGGGGGGGCTCTATGGGTACAGACACAGACCCCAGTGCAAGGGGTGGCCCGGAGGCAGTGCAGGAGGGTGAGCATGTACTTGAGCCCGGAGGACAGAGGATGGCCAGGTGCACAGTGCCAAGAGAGACCAGATCAGCAGGAGAGAGGGGGGCGGGGGGGAGGTCTTCTGGTGCTTCCGGAACCGGAGATGGTTCTCCTCAAGTTTTAGAGTGTTCCAGAGGGATGCCCCAGCCGAAGACAAAGATCTACCCCCAACTCGTTTCTTTGAAAAACGACTGACCCTGAGGGAGTTAGGGAGTTGAGGGAGTTAGAGGTAGAGGAGCGAAGAGCTCAAGAGGGGAGATATTTGTGGAGGGATAGCTGAAGGTATTTTGCATTTGAAGGTGTACCTATCACCTGAATGGGGAGCAGCATAGACATCTGTATGTTTAACACCCAACCAACATGTCTGGGGTTGCGTGTGTTTCCGTGCAGAGGGGGTCTGGCCTAGCAGTTCAGGCTGGGCTGCTCCCATTGGTGGCAGAAACCTAACTGATGGCTGGACCCCCATAGCAATGGCACACACAGGGCAACCAGGGTTTTTAAGGTTTCCCACTGCAGCCCCAGTGGTTCAGATTTATTCAAAACCTTCCACCCATCACTTTTTTGGTTACAACACCCAACCAAATCTTTCCAGGAGTGATGCACAATAGTTCTTAAGATCAAGGGATGAGTGGACATGCAGTAACAAGTGGGCCAGGTAGGTGTGAAGACAAAATCCCGAAGCAGGGCTACCAGTGATACAAGGACCTTTGTGAAGACCCTTGGAGCCAAGTGGAGTCCAGAAGTCAGTAACTGGAACTGAAACGGTGCCTCCCTACCACAAACATGAGGAAATGCCTATAACCCACCCAGATGGTGAAATGGAAGTTGGTGTCAATGAGATCTAGGAGAGAAATAAAAACCCTTCAACACAAACAGCATGATCCTTTGGATAGTCTCCATCTTAAAGGGCATCTTTCTGACATGGTGGTTCACTCTCTTCAGGTCCATGAAAGGTTGCTACTTCCCAGAGGGCTTCATGACCAGCAAGCCCCCAGACTACACTCCCTGCTGGGCACAGACTAGATCGCATTCTTCCACACAAGCTGTTGGATGCCCTCATGAAAAACGACTTTCTTCACAGGATCTCAGAGTCAAGGGGTTAACACCACCACTAAACCCGGGGTTGGGGTAAGAGTCAAACTCATTAAAATATCCCTTGCATAGTATCCCACACCCAGGTGTCTTTCCAGGCGGCCCCCCAATGGAGATATGTTGGGTCCCCCAATCAGAAAGTACCAGTGGCAGCAGAGGGAATAGCTTTGATTTTCATGGGTTTAACCCCTTCTTTACCACAAAACCTGGCACGCATTGACCCCCACAGAGCGTGGAAAGAATGTTGCCTGGTATCTGTATGGTGCCTTACTTTGGCCCGAATTAGGCTTGGGATCAGAAAGGGCATTCCCTTGTTTTGTCCATTTGATCAGCTCGTTAATCTGGGAGAAAAAAAAGTGCAGAAGTATTAGGATGGCATTCTAGGATGTCGCTCCATTCCTATGTCAGATCCAGTATTGCTTCCTGGCAGAGCTGACGGACACAGCCTGCCATGGCAACAGCCCTCATAATGTCGGAGGAATTATCCAAGGCCAACATGATCACCTTCTCTATGAGCTCAAGAACAGTCCTGACCCTCCTCTAGTGCAATAATCAGTGCCTGAAAATCCTTCAGGGGAGATTGGGTGACGTATCCAGAGCATGCCTCACCCTCAGATTGCAAAATTGGCAATCCTACGAGGTCTCTTTAGGGCAGCTTCCACCAGCTTCTCCAAAGGGTCAGATGGAGCAGCTACTTCGGTAGCTAGGGACGTATGTCTAGCAAAAGACGGCAGAATGAAATCGACTTTCAGCACATCAGAGAATTACAGGCTGAAGTCCTGTAGATGGTAAAGCCTGGACCGCCCACTTGGTATAGAGGCCTTCTCTGGTTCCTTCCAGTATGTGGATACTCTTCAGAACCAGATTTAGGGTCTGGAAAATAACGTCTGTAAGTATCTGGGACACTCTCTGGGTTAGGGGTTGGACCCTTATATCCAATATGTTCAGATTATGGAGCAGGTGAGTAGGGACATCAACCAAAATCTCCTTCCACAGAAACTTCCCTGCCATAATTCCCTCATTATCAGGTACTCATCAGGTAGGGGGCCTGGGGAAATCAAGTGAGGCATCTAGAGAAAGACCCAGAGGAACTAGCAGAGGTGGCGGAATAAAAAGGAGCCTGGCGTCAGTTGCCTTATTAATGGTCTCTGCGTTCATAGCCCCGAGTTCTACTGTAGAGATTGTGAGACAGTCCGAACAGCAGCCCTCCTCTTGCTCCATGGACTGAAAGCAAGAACAGGATCTGTGTCCCCCCCCCCATAGGGTCTAAGGCCTGTGCTCCCTTCTCTAGCTAGATGCCTGCCAATGCGTACACAAGCGAAAGAGCAACAAGCACACACCTCAAGCGTGTTACCTTAAATGTGTCAAAACTACAGGTGAGTTGCATCAACTACCATTGGTCTGGCACCAGGGAAACAGGCGCCTGTCATGGAGGGCAGGCATAATGGCTGCACTGCCATGGGCCCCATTCACAACTGCCATCTGCCCACTTCACCAAAATCAGTCACAAAGCAAGCCAGCGCTGGGAGAATGCAATGAGTTCCCCCTCCAGCAAGACTGAAGAAAACAAAACCTGAAAAAAGGAAGAAATAAAGAATCCGGAAATACAACCCATCTCCATAGAAACCACTGTTGGGGGGGGGGAGCACTTCTCCACTAACCACTTCAGGGGTGGGCCCAGGTACACCCTGATCAAAGGAGCTGGTTGGTTGGGAAAGAAAGCTGGGATTTCCTGTCACGCTAGGCAGAAGCCCCGAATTGGAATAACTGGCAAAAGGAAGAGGAGGTATGCCAGACGTAAAGATTTATATTCTGCTGCATTGATTATGCAAAAGAGGGCTGCTCCTGTCGGAATGTTTTGAACAAAAGTAGGATTTGTTTTCAAGAAATGAATTAGTAGCCTATAAGTGCCTTGTGGTTTTTATGCAAACAATGCTAACACCTGCAAATTCAAAACTTATACAAGTTTTGTTTCGCTACAATGTAATAAAGGGTGTACACTATAATAAGAGTTACAATACAATAAAAGAATATTATCGTTTGACCTGGTCCTCATTTGACAATTATAAACAGAAAGCTTTTCCAGAAACGCTCCCTTTGCACACAAAGGGTTTTTATTGTACGAATTTGAATTTGCAAGTATTAAGTGGCAATATAGGCTCCTTGCCTCACGTCACGTCACCCAGGCAGCCTAGGCGCCCGTAACACTGCCAACTCCCTCGTCTCGCCCTCCCTAGCAACGGACTACATTTCCCGACATTACACCCCTCCTCCCCCAATTTAAACACTGCCAACACGTTTTACCCCATTTCTTCAATGAGTCTGCGAGGACTGGTTCTCGCCTTTTATAGTCGAATGTCCCCCACCTCAGGCCTTCCACTCTGGTCACTTCGCTCCAGCTCGTCAAGTCCAGTTGTATCTGAATCCCCGCCATCTCCATGGTATGACGACTCCGACAAGTAGGCCCCGTCGTCATCTTGTGCGCCTTGTCGTCGTGCCGGATGCTTTCCTGCAGTCTTTTAAAGTGCAACAAGTTCCTGGTCACCTAGGGTCGGTCACCTTCGGCCGTGATCAGGAAACCTTTTTGTGTGGTGATGAGGGGATCTTCATGGAAGAAGGCATCACCTTTGCTGGTCCAGGTTTGCTTCACGACCACTACATCACCTACCATTAGGGTGGACGGCCTTGCTTGCCTCCGGCGATCAGCCTAGTCTTTCATTTTTCCCCTTTGGCTTCAGCATCCCTGTTCCTCATCGCTTAGTCCTCTCCGAGGATTTCTGTGACTGCCTTCTAGTAAGGTAACCAAGTACAGACATTTCGGCCAAACAGGTCTTTGGCTGGGCACTGCCTGTCAAACTATTTGTGGTGCTCCTATAATCCCGTATTAGTTGGTGCAGTACCTGTTCATCTGGCTGTCCCGTTAACAGAGATTAGAAATGTCTGCTTCAGGTTTGCCATAAAGCGTTCAATCATGCCATTTGCTTGGGGCTACAACAGTTACCTTACTGTGCTGGAACCCCATGTACTCCGAGGATGCCTTAAAGTCTTGGCTTGTGAATTGTGGCCAATTGTCTGATTTCACCTGCTTGGGAATGCCATAGGCCGTAAAGATTCTGTCTAGCAAAGGGGTGGCATGGTAAGATGCCATGGAAGAGACCAATTGTGCTTCTGGACACCGAGACTACTCATACATTATAACCATCACTTATTTCCGCCCTTCCATAGGGCCAAAGAAGTCCACTGCGACATCTTCCCACACCCCATCAGGCAGTGGCGACATCTTTAACAGCTCAGGATGTCAGGTGGGTGTGATTAGGCAGCACGTTGGACATTCCCCAAAGCAGGTCTTCCACCTTTGAGTCGAGCTTTGAGAACCACACCTTTTGGCTCAGCATTCTCTTTGTCGAGACTATTCCCTGGTGCCCCTCATTTACCAAGTCTGACACCTGACATCTCAGCCTACTCTGTATCACAATCTGGTTTCCATTTAGCAGTAGGTTGTCCTACGACATGGCTAGTTCCTCCTTAACCATCAGTAGGCTGTTCACGTCTTTTCTTATTTCCTCTGACTTGCCTCATCTCCTTTCCTTTGCTCGCCATCTCCCCGACCGCATAGCTTCCGTGATTATCTGAAATGCGACATCACCATCTGCCCCCTTTTGCCAGCTCCAGGGGGTCTATGCCTGGCGGGACGGTCTGTTGGATTAAATATGTAACAATCCGCCACTGACGGTTCTGGGGCACATCCTGATCTGGGGTGGCATGACAAGAAGTCGTCCGGGTTGGCTTCCTTCCCTGATCTATGAATGATGTGAAATGCATAGTCCTGCAACCGCAGACCGCATCTTGCAATGCATGGTGGCATCTTTGCTTGCAGGTTTCCATATAGAAAGAGCATGGCTAGATGGTCTGTTACGATTGTGAAAGGCTTGCCATAAAGGAATAAATGAAAATGTTTGCAGGCCCATACGACTGCCAGGCTTTCTTTCTCTGCCTAGGAATAGGCCTGATCCGTTACAATAGGCTTCTAATCGCATATGAGACAATGTGCCGCTGGCCTGAGCCATCTGGACATTTGAGTGAGGATGATCCCCAGGCCCAACCAGCTGGCATCTACTATCAATTCCATCTCCCTGTCCATATCGAATTACACCATGTTCTCAGCTTTTGCTATGCTGTCTTGGAAGGATGTGAACGCTGCCTGACACTCCGACGACCACTGGAAAGGCGGGTGTTGTTTGGTTAATGCCCTCAGTGGTTCACTGAGCGTGGCAAAATTCTTGATTTACTGGGCGCAATAACTGGCCAAACCTAAGACTAACAGAGCTCCGAGAGGTTGGTGGGTGGTAAAGTCTCATTCCAAGCATGCACTTTTTCTGGGTCTGGTGTCATTCCATTTTCTGAGAACATTTGGCCAAAGAAGTGAAGAGTGCCTTTCCTGAATTTGCATTTGTTGCAGTTTATTGTGAGGTTGGCCGCTTCCAGCTCCATGCATACTCGGGCCAGTATCATTGCGTTTCTCAGTCGAACACCAGAATATTGTTGCTGTAGTTTATACAGTTAATATGCTTTACGACATTGTGCATGTCGGCCTGAAATCTCTCTGTCGCAGAAGAGACGCTGAAGCTCAAGCTCTTGTTATGTTTATAGACCCAGATGGGTTATTAATGTGGTAATGTACCTGCTCTCTGGACTGAGGACCAGCTGATGGTACCCTTTATTTAGGTCCAACTTCAAAAATATTTTTGCCCCAATGAGAAGATGAACCATGTCTGTAATGCAGGGGGCTAAGTGTCGCTCCCTTTTGGTAGCCTCATTGGGTCTTCAGTCTTCTCATGTCCACATATAGCCTGATGGCATCTGAACCTTTTTTGGGATGGGCACTATGGGGGACACCCACGGGGTGGGCCCTGTTGCCGGTTCTATGATGGCCTTACTTAGCAGCTTGTGCAATTCCTCCTCCACCTGTCGGATATTCACAAGAATTCCTCTATCGTGTTGGGCTCCAGGTGGAACATTTTCGCTGATGTGTAGCTTGATTTGACGATTCCAGAGTTTTCCAATTCCTTTAAACAAAGGTGGGTAGATCTGATCTATTCTTTCCACTGTTTTGATGTATTTGTGGAACATTTGTTTGTAGAGCACATGAATGAGTCCCATTTCGACAGCAGTCTTGGAGCTCATGATGCACCCAGATTCGTTGGGGGTGGAGATAACATGTATCGGGATATTCTTTCTTTGTCTGTGTCTTATAAGCGGCATAGTGCTTCAAATTGTCCCAGGCATTTTAGCTGAGTTTTTGAGCCGTAAGGGTAAATGTCCATCTCGGCTGGGCGCCTGCAGTAGTGCCTGGCAAACCTGTTAACTGATTACATTTACAGTGGCGTCCATGTCTATATGAAATTTTGCATTCCATTTAAATGCATGAGGAATGTTGGGCTGTGTTTGGTTGCATGCTGGTTTCCCAAATCATATAGATAGCCCTTCCGTCTTTGTTCCCCTTCTGAGGAACTCGGTTTCGTGTAGGTCAGAGACTGGTCGACTATGTATCGCACATGGCACCTGGATCGACGTTCTGATCGCGTTGTTGACGTGCGCCATCGTCTTCCTTCCCTCCCTGACCTTTCATCCTTTCGTTCTCTTTGTTGTTTCTCATCAGCCGAGCCATGATCCCATCTCTCCCCCTCCTTTCCTCGATTGTGGACTTGCGCCACCAAGTGGGAGGTCTCTGTTGCCATGGGACTCAGACGTGGCCTACTGGTCATACCTCTGTCGTTGTCTGGGCAGACAACATACCGACTTGAAATGGCTATCTTCACCACAATCCGAGCATCGTTGTCCAATCGCCAGGCATGTGCCCTCATGTGGAAAGTGATAGCTGTTAGGAAAGATTTCCATTTAATGTGTAATTTTGCCTCCCGTTGTGTACCCCCCAAATCCCCCAACGTTTTGCTTTGTTTAAACACCATACTCTGACTTTACCAGAGGAGCACAGTCTTCTGCACTCCCATGAGCTTTTCACTCACTTTGTTATGGGGAAACTGACATACCCTTAAAGACAGGTACTGGGAGACTTTGTTTCCCTTAGTCCTTGCCCATGTTGCAACTTTTCTCCAACATGTAACAAGTGTACAATGTACCTTACAGTACAGTGCACTTGGGTCTAATAGTCATTTCCAAAGGCCCTAGATACTCTTGAAGGATTTTTTTTTAGGAGAAGTGCAGATGTGTCTTGGACAGGACTGGTGGCATCTTTTCATTTAGTGTTTTTTTAACCCTTTCCTGCCAGTTAAACCACAATTACCGCGTTTGGCATGAATAGGTGGCCTGGCTCCAAAATAGCCATGCCACGAGGTGTCCTGTCCTTTGGCCATCTTTCCTCTTCACATTCCCCAGGTCCAGCTGACCCGGCTATGTCCTTATTTGGGCATGCATTCTCCTGCGAAACGCCAAGATTTCACGGGCTTCTGTTTCCCTTGTGTGTGTGCCTCCAGGATGTGGGCTGGGATGTCTGGATCCAATACACATCCTGGGTGCCAGAGAGTCTGAGGTGCTGTGAATGCCTGGGACCACTGTAGTCTGTGATTGGTCCACGTATAGTATGCCTGTATGTGAGCAGATCTCCCATTGGGTCCACTTTATTTTGGCGCGAGGGAGATTTTGGATAAGAGAAGGCTCCAACATCCATACCATCTCGATCTCTGGAGTTCTCACTGAATGAAGGGTAGGATCCAAGTATCCTGAAACTAAGAAGCCGAGTCGAGGAACAGCTGGTGACCCTCTGGAAGGTTTGGCACCCTGAGCCTGCTGTCGTCCCGCTGGACCCCTCTGCATCTGGTCGTCCTAGAAGGTCTGCGAAGACGCTTCAACCCATTGGAATAGTGGGACCAACTATTCTCGGCACCTTCATCAAACCCTGCAAGTAAGCCTTCTATGAAGTGTCCCACGGCCAACAAGTGGGCTGACCAGCTTACGCAGAATCTTTGCCCTGATACCACTGCCGTTTTGAGGAGGCCCTCTAAACTTGGCACGTCGCTAGCTCTGTGTTCACCCCACTCTCACACCGAATTTCATACACTTGGCGTTCCCAGGTCTGGAGTAAAGTGAGTGCGCCCGAACCGGAGCATACGCGGTTACCGTGTCGCCCAGCCGTGGTGACAAACTTTGCAGGTGCGCTGCTTTTATGCCCCTCTTGACCCTGAAGCATGCTGCAGTGAAACTTGCCTGATCCATCCACCAGGAGCAGAGAAATCGCCACTGTCCCGTTTGGGAATCAACGCTGTATCTTTGTTGCTGAAAGCTGCAGAGCCGCCAAATTGCCGCACTTGAACCTGCAACCGAAGTGGACTCGACTGCCCTAGTTTGGTCCGTAGTGCACCAGGGGTCTGTGAGTAATCACAACCCTAGCTGGTGGCTCCTAGCACCCCCATACATTTTTACACATGAGTGGCCTCTGAGGGCCCCTCTCCTTTCCACTGCTAGTGCGAACTAGCAAACTATTCCCAACTCTTGGAATCAACTCTGCCCTCAAGTGGAGGCCCTCCTCGAATAGTGGGAACCTATTCTTCGTCTCACCCACCTTCTTTAGCTGCTACAGACCCTTGAAGAGATCCCGTTTTGCCAATCTGCATTACTGCGTGGGCCAGCATTGCAAGTACATTTGAACAATAGGCTCCATTCTTCTGAGAGGACTGCCTCTCAGTTAGGAGTGTGTTTGATGCAGAAGGCACTAAAGACTATTTGCACTGCCTGCTTCCTTCCCCTTTTAGGTTGTGGACCCATTTCGTGCATTAACCCTTTAGACCCCATTGGTCTTGTATATATGTATTTAGATAGGATTGTGTTGGCTTAAAAGTATTACTGTAATTTGATTTGTGTGTTGAAACTCAAAGGCCTTGAAATAAATGTATTTGTAATATATTTACACCTGGCTTGGAGTGATTTGTAAGTGTCCTTTACTCTGTGTGCTCATTGAGGTCTTTCAATCACCCTCACCCCTCCTGAGACCTAGTCTTCACCGGAGCCAAGCTACCTTGATTGACCTGGCTTGTCCAGAAGGTTACCCTGTTCCAAGAAACTAGGCTAGCCTTCTGAACCTCTGCCCACCAGGTCAGAGTTCAGAAATCCGTCTTAACAGTAGCCACAATGACAGCAGAAAGGCTCACCTTGCGACCTTGATGGACCTAGTAGTTTGTGTACGGCCTGTTTGCGTTGAGTGACCTCTTCGGCTGTCAAAAGACTCCACTTGCCAGTCAACAGCCATTTCTGCCTTAGCCTGCATGAGGATTTCCTCTAGCGATCTTGCCTCTTGTAGTAGTTTCCTCCAGAAAAAGTGGGATTCGATCTGAGATCTCAATGCCTGTGTGTTAGAATAGTTGTAAAATCACAATGCTTCATTTTGGTGCGTAGTATCATTACAAATGCATCCATGGTTTCTACTTTTGCTTGTTTTTAGTGTGAAATAGATGCCTTTCATAATCCATGTTGGTGTGTGGTGTAAAGTAGGTAGCTAGAACTGTCTTCAGGCTTTGAATTGTGTTAATAGAGTCTGCGGGGAATTCATCAATGATGTCCCTTGTGGCCGGACCTGCTGCTAGTTTCAGAAGACATTGCTGACGGGCGTCTTCTACTGGGCCACCCATATAGGTCAAAGTCCCAGACCCACCTCGTCCATCTCAGCCCCATGTTGTTGGTGTCCGCCACAATGAAAAAGCCTGGTAGTTTCACTGCTAGGGACTCCCTGCGGCTGTGGAGTCACTGGCACTGTGGCTGGAATGTCCTGGTCTGACATGCTATATTCTATGATGTGCTCCGTTACTTGAAGTCGTTTTCCTGGTCTACCTCCTTCTGTGGCTTGGTCTTCACTGTTTAGATTACTGCAGAGAGCCCACCGTCATGGATCTCCTGGTGTGTTGGTTGGTTCTAATATAAGGCCGTATGGCGGCCGCCCGAGTTAGGAATGAGCACTGCTCCAGTGGGCCCTCCCCGAGCTCCTATCCCCCAACTTCACTCACTGCCACGGCAAACGGGCCTTCTTACTTTTCCTTCACCCAGCAGTGCTGTGTATCGGCCGCCTGACGAAGGCACAAGAACCGCTGAATGGTGGGCCTCTCCCCGGGCGTCTGATAGCAGGCTGACCCTCACCGTCACAGCCTCGGGGTTAGGCTCACACCCGGGCTGTGCGCTGCCTCCCAATGCTCCTCGCCGCAGAGCTACATTGGCATCTGACCACTCCTGCCGTGCGGGCATTCCGCACCACGTCTCTGCCCTACACGTGGGCCACCGTTTGTCACCAGTGTAATGTTGGCTCTTGCCTTACGTCACTGGTGCCTCCAGTGGGGGGCAGCCTAGGTACGTGCAACACCGCACAGGAAGAAGAGACAGAGACGCACCTATCTACGTCTTTATTCCAATCTCCCCTTACATCGTCTGCCCCTACCTGTTCCACGTCACTTCCCTCCCCACTCCCTCCCTAGCCCCGGACTACATTTCCCAACATTGCATCAAGTATCTTTGGTTGCAGAAAAAAAATAACTTCTGCTACTTGGGGTACAGAAAATAAGGTCTTGAAAAAAAAGCAGATTCACTTGTTGGAAACAGACAGAATAACCAGGGATTTGAGTGGGCCCGGCTCAATCTACCAAAACCTGGGAGCCAAGGCTCACACTACCCCACACAGACCCGACAACTTTTTTTTTTTTTTTCCATGCCCAGGCACTGCTGGTGACTAGCCAGTGGTGGAATTCGTTTGTTTCATTGATACACTGCATGACAAAAGCCAATAAGGGACTTTATGTGTCAAGTCTATTTTATGAAAACAAATTGAGCACCTATGAAATAATACATTGCGCTGCAACACTGGTTTGTTAGCGACAGGGCTCGAGTTGGAATCCCTAGTCTGTGCTAGGATTCAAACCCAGCCCAGCTGATGACAAGCCAGTGCCACATCACACTGTGCTATTTCGTTGGTGCTGGGTTCCATTGGTTTCATGTAATTGACTGCTTGACCAGTGGCTTTGTTAGGAGGGGCTGGGACGGGCCTCTCCTCTGAAATCTTGCCCCCCCAAGGGCCGCCATCAATGAAGAGCTGTGAAGTCACCCTACAGCCAAGAGCAGCCCCTCCAATCAGAATGTAGCTCACGAAACCGCTAATGATGGGTCATTAGTGACTTAATGGTTGTGCTTACATTCTGATGGGAGGGGGGTGCACACAAGGGGTGTGGTAGTTGGTGTGCACAAAAGAGTCTCTGCAATCGTGCTTCCGACGTCACACATTGCCTTTTTTAAGCGGACACCCTACCTTTGTCTGTGGCCCCATCGCACCCCTCCTACATTTGATTCCTGGCGACTCCACTGTGCTTGACATTCTAATGAATGGAAGAAACAAAAAAATCCAGCACAAACGTAGCAGTGCAATTCGACACTGGCTATGTCACCGGCAGTGCTCAGGTGAAAAGCCAATGCGAGACCATTTCTTTTTTACAGTAAGCCGACAACTTTCCATTTGTATTGTCTTGTGCTGGGGATGCTTCAGGCCGCGCCCCTAATGTATGCCACACCCACTCGTTGAAGCCTTCCCCCAACTCCCCACTCGATTTCTCACCCACTTACAGCACTGAGGATAACCCTCTTTGGTATACTCATTGTTCGACCAGAGCTCCGGATGCAATTACGGGTCTATATTTCACTGCTGCACGTGCAAAGTAATGGCCGAGGATGAGAATTCTACAGCCCACAAGAGCTTTTAATACTGACAAACCATTCTTCACTTTTCTCCCCCTAACACTGGCTCCTTAATTCACAATCTTGGTGTACCAAAATAATTTTGGACATATATTTCCATGCACATTCTAATGATGTATGATCCTAAAAAAGCAGGAACGGTTATTTCACACCACACATCGGCTGAACTTCAATCTTTTTAAACTGTCCTATAGAGTTTACTAATTACAAGATTTAGACACGCCCTTCAGAATAGGCTTTGTATTAAACCCCCCAGCTCTTAAGTTTCTCCGCGCCATGCGCAAAAAATAATTCCGATCTTGTTCTTTTCTTCGATTTCTGAGACTTGTAGTTCTAGGTTTAGAGGGGGAGAAATGTCACACAAAAAAATACCTATGTGACATTAACGCTTAACCAGAGCGGTTTAAAAAAAAAAAAAAAAAAAAAAAAAAAAAGGAACGGGACACCCTCTACCTGCACTGTGTGCGTTGCCTACTTTTCAGTTAAATTAAACTGACGGCCTTTCGAGTTTCATTGCCGAGAAAAAGAAAAATATTAAGAAACAGAGATAGATAGTGGGATCGATTCCATGCCATTCAGCAAAATGTGCATCCTGACTGTTTTAGAATGGGGTTACATTATTCAATAGCAGGAAGGGCATACTGTATATATGTTGACAAAGTATCCATACCTCGATAAACAGGCAGTTAAGCACTCGTTCACACCCAAAATCGCTGCTCTCTACCTGCCTCGCTTCTTGAAACTCCTCTCCAGCAGACTCTAGCCCATAGAATGGAGTATCCGCCGGTCTCTCCTTCAAGTATGCTTAGGACAGTGATTGGAAACACCACGCCCACTGCAGCAGGGACTCTCTGCCAAGTGTCCGCTCTTCTGCAGACATGCACAATTTCAAATGAAGAGCAAAAGGGGAGTGTCTGCAAAGTGCCAAGCCAGTGATAAAACGGGGGAGTCTGCAAGGGCCAAGAGATTGAGAAACTACAGGTAGCAGGCTCGAAGGAAGGGGGCGTCTCTCTTTTCTCAGGGACTTTGTTATATGTGATATCTGTGCCAAATGTGGCCCCTTTTCTTCCCACATGTAGGCGGTCTTAACGCCGCCAAGGAATCCTAGTTTGCTGTATGGGGGTGAGAGAAAATAACAAAAAAGAGCACATTTTGTGTTTTTTCAGAAAATGCCAATAAAATGATGAACAAAGAAGCCTGTATCTTTTTCCTTGTAAGAGCTAGGGACAAATAGTTTGATGTTTTGAATTCGCCATTTTCCAGGCTTTCTAGAACAGGTTGAGTGGAAACAAAAAAAAAAACATTTTTATAAGTTTACCATCAGTTTTGTGAGAGGTAGGTGATTTTTCCCCTTTTTTCCAATAGGACATCCGTGGACGGAATGTAAGAGGAGGGTAGGAAAGCTGAATGGGAAGACAAAGGCATACATTTCTGAAAAGTAGACACAATTCCAAGTTTAGGAAGGGATCATTTGCACAGGTCAGGCAACAACTATGTAGGTAAAATTCCCATAGTTTGGGGAAAAACTGGAAAAATGACCAACATAAAAGGTATGTGCTGGACATGTTTGGACCTCTAAGGTAATGGCTTATATGAATATTGAAAAAAGTAATGCAGCGCTACATTCCTCCAACTCTTCTTGTTAGGAAATCACACATTTTCTGTAATGATTCACAAAACAAGCATTACCACAAGCCAAAAACTGAGCCATGGTACCCAGGATTTTTATGCCGACGGCCTAAATAGACATATTAGCATGTGAAAATAAGGAAAACAAATGTGGTGAGGAATGGCAGGCATACATTTTTTGAAAGAGCACAGCCCGACCTTTTGAAGGATAGGGTACTTGTGCAGGTTACAAAAGCATACAGTGCCTAAAGCAGCGACTAAATGTAGGTTACATTTGGGAAATTAAAGGGTTGTATAACAAAGTGCAGTAGCAAATTTATGAAAACGTTATCAAAACCAAGAGATCACAATAAATGTTCTACCTTCCCACATCCCCACAGGTGTCCCGACAAAAACGGTACCTCACATGTGTGGGTGCACCTACATGGGTGCCAAGGTAGAGGGCCAAACCACTGGTACATGAAATGCCCTGAGGAAGACAGGATTTTGCTTTGTGGACAACCCACAGATTTGGGCTTGGGGAAAAACATGCATTTCTGAAAAGAAGACGCCCGTGTGAATCCACAGCGGTCTGACTTGCGTGAATCGCCCTAGAATTTATTACTCACACGCCCTGGCAAAGTCCAAAATTTAGGGGGGAAAAAACACAATTTTCAGACATTTGCCACCAGGAAAGCACCAAAACATGCCACCAACAACACATGTCCTACCTTCCCACACTCCCAGAAGTGTTCTGATGAAAACGGTACCTCACATGTGTGGGTGCACCTGCCTGGGCATAAAGGGAAAAAGCTAAACCACTGCTATCCCGAAGCGTTTCGGGAAAGCACATTTTTAGGATTTTGGTCTTGTGGACAACCTACAGATTTGTCGGCGGGGTGTCGCAGACACCAAGGAAAACAGGGAACCCCATGCATGGCTGAAAATAAGACACCCTTGGGAAACCACAGAGGTCTGAGTTGTGCGAATCGCCCATGAATGTATTACCCACCAGGCCTGCCAAAGGCCAATATTTAGGGGGGAAAAAACTTTTTTCAGACATTTGCCACCAGGAAACCACCAAAACACCTCCCCAATAACACATGTTCTACCTTCCCGCTTTCCCACAGGTGTCCCGACGAAAATGGTACCTCACATGTGTGGGTGCACCTACTTGGGTGGAAAAGAAAGTGTTGACCATCCACAAGTCCAATGGCAGTCCCAGGGAGCCCCGGTAGGATCCTCATCCCTACCCGGAGTGAAAAGGTCTAACGCAACGCAGCCAGAACTCCCGGACGGTCGGGTGATGTCCCGGCCATGGTCACTGGTCTCCCATGTGGATTGATCGTCACCAAGCCCAGCGCAGGTTCCAGCAAGCCCCGGCAGGGTCCCCCATCCCTTCCCGGAAGGAAATTCTGTAACACAACCCAGCCAGAGCTCCAGGGTGGTGGGGAGTCATGTCCCTGGCCTTGGTCGGCCGTCTCCCATGTGGGTTTAATGTCCCCAAGCACAGCAGTGGTTCCAGGCAGCCCCGTTAGGGTCCCCATCCCTTCCCAGAGGGAAATTCTGTAACAGAACTGTAAGATTCAGGACAGGAGACGGTATTGTGATGCCAAAAGATACTTTATTTTCATTAAAGTGTCCTTCAGTGGTTGGTTGGTAGACTTGTCTACAGTTACTTCATTGTTAAAGTCTTGGAGTCAAGCTACTCCTTTTCAGCCTCCTCCTAGTCACTCGAGCCCAGGTAGGCCCACCAGTCGCTTCCTCTCTCCTCTCCTGCTTTCTGAAATGAGCAACAAATGCTGGATTAGTGTTTGTCCTTTTATCCCTGGTATGTGGCCCGATACTGGACCAATCAGGGCTGGCCCCTGCCACCCACTTCCTGATTGGATGGTAACGTGAGAGCCTTCACCCTATATGTTGAGCTGCCGTCCAATATTCCACCTTGCCGCTCTAGAGTATTGGGAAGCACCTCCCACCCAGCTCCCGATACCAGCGTGACCATTAAGTTTATGCCGTGCATGCTCAGACCCTGGGTCTGAGCAAGCCCGCCTAAGGCATGCTCCGAGCAGGCAGACGCTTCTCTCCCTCTTCTGAAGGCACGAGCCCTGTCCTGCTCTCTGTCCGGGGTTCCCTTCATTGTCCATGTGGCTCGGGACACAGTGCCTGCAAACCTCCCAGGTAAGCGTCTGGTCTGATAGAGTTTGTGCCGTCTGTGCGTAGCCCGCAGCATACATTTCGCTCTGGTCTCCATGGGGCGGACCGAGCAAGGGAGAGGTGTCAGCTTGTATGTAGCCGACCCCACCGGAGCAAGAGAACGGTCTTAGATGCCTCTCCCGCTCCATGCTCCACTCTGTACGTTGTCCCTGCAGCGCCGGCTCAGCAAGCAGCTCCAGCCTGGAGCTCTGGCTGGGCTGTGTTACAGCTTTTCCCTACAGGAATGGACGGGGACCCTTCCGGGGCTCCCCGGGACAGCCGTTGAGCTTGGGTGCTGTCCATCCAAATGGGAGACCACCACCCAATGCCGTGACATCACCCCCAACCAATCCTGGAGCTCTGGCTGGGCTGCGTTACAGAATTTCCCTCTGGGAAGGGATGGGGATCCTGCCGGGGCTCCCTGGGACTGCTGCTGTTCGTCTTGTGGACAGTCAGCCCACATGAGTGACAGCCGCACAAGGCCAGCAACATTACCCTGACCATCCTGGTGCTCTGGCTGGGCTGCATTACAGAATTTCCCTCTGGGAAAGGACAGGAACCCTGCCTGGGTTCCCTGGAACCACTGCTGGACTTGGGGACAGTCAACCCACATGGGAAACAGCCACCCAAGGCCACGGACATCACCCCGACCATCCTAGAGTGCTGGCTGAGCTGCGTTTCAGAATTTCCCTCAGGGGACGGATGGGGACTGTAAGGAACTCATGGTGGCAACAGTAAAGACAGACACAAGTGATCACAGTTCAAGGGTGTGTATTAAACTGTAAATGCACGGTGGAAAATGCCTAACCTAAATCTAAGATGGGAGCAAGCTTCGACCATCAAATAAAAAATAAGGCAGTCTTTGTGGCGTCTTGTCAAAGTAAAAGACCTGTAATAAAAAAGAACTATTGGCAATTCCTTTCAACTAATTACAGAAAAAGTGTTCAATAGGGTTTTCAAATAAAGAAAAAGGGGGATTGGCCACCAGGAGGCGCACCGATGTAAGGTCCCTGTACACTGCTCTGCCCCAACGGGCTGAAATATTTGGATGGTCCCCCCAGAGAGCCCACGAGCGAGAGCACAAACCCCCCGCCCTCCCCTTGGGGACCCGTAATGTCAAGGTCCACCCCCCGGGCCAGTTCCCACATTATTTGACCTCGGGAGACCAGATAAAACTCGCCAGAGAAACCGGTGAAATCGCAGTGACTTCCTGAGCCTCCCTAGAGCTCCGGCAGAAAGTACTGAGAACGCCCCGGCTGGAGGCAGCCCCAAAAGACCATTCCAGGAGGTATCTCATCAGCAGTCCAGCAGCCGCTGATAACATCATTCACCTCCCCTCCACCCTGTTTGTGGCAGCCCACGAAACCGAAGGCACAGAGGAGCTTTGAAGCCCCGGGGGCAAGTGAACGGAGCCAGCGCCCGCACCAATCCTTTCGCGCCGGCGGGGGAGATCTCGACAGGCCGACCCATACTGAGGAGGCCACAAGGAAAATCCACCTGCTTCCTGCATTGGCTCCTCCCCACCAATAGCACGACTCTGCACCTTAACCTGTCACGGCCATCACCAGCACTGCCTCCCCACAGACGTCACCCCGTAGGGCTGCACCTGAGCCAGTGGGCTGACTGTGCAGCAAGGGCTAGCCAGGGGCTTCGCCTGCTCCCTCCCCGCCGCATGATAGTGGTGAGGGACAAGTAGTGTACTCTTCTCCCGGATGACCTAGACATTGGAGAGGAGGCTATCAGAGACCCACTCAAGGAACAGCGTGAACTCACCAGCATTAATCTAGAGTCCCCCCCACCCAAAGGGGACAAATCAGGTGGGTCAGACACTTGGCTGTATACAGTAGCACCGTCAGGGCTAGCTCCCCCTTGCTCCCCCAGGCAGTACTCAGCAGTACTACTGAGTGACCTGCATGCTTCTGCTGGGGGATCCCCCCCATGTTAATCCAACTACACCTCTGGGCCTATAACTAGTGGGCACAGCCCTCCTTGGAGACCAGACAGCCCTCTCCGCCGGGAGCACACAATCACTAAGAGGGGCAGCCAGCGGCACAGCAGGACTGGGCATCCCGTCACCACCCTGAAGGATTCCCTGCTGAGTTGGTACCCGGCCACCCCCAGGGCAACCTTACCATCAGCTTCAGCACGCTTGCCCAACACCTTCCTGGCTCGGCCCACACAGAGGTGGCGGACCTCCCATGTCAGTGACCCAACTCCCCGTCACTGGCACTGGCACTTTGGAACTGAGGTCTTCCTCACCCCGGAAGACCACGAGCCCCATTACCGGGCCACACCGGCGACAAGTTATGGAACGGGATGTGGACCCTCAGTCTCTCTCCTCCCTCGGGACACACTTACCTTACTCATATACTCTGCATCTCAGAATCTGTTGCTCCTGGTGACTATGAGCTGGGCAGCCTCCCTTCAAAAATTCTGCCACGACCTGCAATCTCCTCCAACACAGGCAATCATGCCAACAACGACAGTTTGCACTGTTTCCTGATGTTCCTCCCCTAACAGGCCCCAGTGCTTCTCCTGGCAGCCCGCCTGCATTTGGGACATCCTGCTTTGTAATTAGAACATCGGATTGAGTAGCTGGACTTCTTGGCTACCCTTGACTCTGCTTTTGATCTCCTTCCTTATTACTGACCTCGGATTGTTTACCGAACTGCTGCGGATTCCCTTGGTTCAACGTTTGATCGCCTTCCTAGAACTGACCTCGGACCGTCATTTGGATTGCTGTGGATTTCCTTGCTACATTATTCTGTGACTATTGTGACTTTCGGCGGACACTATATACGGGAAGGAGCACCCTGGCAAGACACTTTGCAGTATTCTGGTGCCTGATATAGGGTCATTAGAGCGTCCTCATGCTGCTCGGGTAGGTCCATACTAACCTTCCCCTTTGTTGTTCTTTCCTTCATGTATTGGAATTGTTACATCTGTTACTTCATCTTCTACGTATCAAGAGTGAATGTTAGAAACATTACATGCCATTATAGGATACTGGCTCATTTGTTGTATCTTCCGGTTTGTCTAATTACGGCCTTTTCATTCATTGTTGGCTATACCACTTTAAGATACTAAAACTTGCTTATCCTTCTTTGCAGCTTGGTGCATACCAGGATGGTATGATTTGCTCTTTTGCCTTGACCCTTTTACAGAGTTTAAGGCCAAGACGAATAGGGATCCTTAAGTCGGGAGTAAAGCAAGCATCTGATTTGGTAAGTGATGCCATGACAGAAGTCCCAATACTTACATTATAAGCACACCAAGAGAGGCCTACATTTCATTTTTGATTGAGACCAACACATGGGGCATAATTCAGGTTAGATCTACCTGCTAAGTTTGGAGACTATACATGATGGTACATTTTCTGCAGCACTATACTTTTAAGTATTTCAAATACACAGAAATGTTTTAGAAAAGCAAGATTATTTGCAAGCCATTTTATCGGACCTTTAGTGTAAAGAAGCTATTCATGAAGGGTGGATATCTTTTATAAGGAAGTGAATCAACCTAATATGTGTTTTGTTTCATGTTGATTGAGATGGTTATCAGGACCGTGGCGATTGATTTCTTAAAATAAATACCTTTTATAATATACCTACTCAGTATTCTTGCAACGTTTTCAAAATGAAGACCTGTGCCTATGCTAAAATGGATAGATTTGTTGTCAATAATATGCACATGTAAATATCCTGAGACAAGCCCTTTTTAACCCAGTCTTAAAGGGAAAGCCTGACACCAAAACATTGTATAAAATGTATAGGCTAGGAAGTAGAGACACAATAGTTTTACAGAATCATGCCAGTCTCTCTTTTTATTGACAGCTGGAAAAAGCTACACTTTACATTTGGACTGTCTGTGGATTTCCTCTGAGAAGAGCTCCCAGATAAGTCAAGCAGATTAATTGAAAAATAGAGAGCTCTCTGGTTTTTAATAGAGTTTGTAATCTTTGTTTTGAATAAGAGTTACTAACCTTCGGGGCAGGAGGTCAGAAATAAGTGGAGTTCCTGTTAGCACCCACTGGAATTCGCAACATGTATCACAGACAAGTGTTCAGCTGGGTGGTCAAGTAAATATGCGGGGTCTCCTCTCACTGGTCTGCACTTCATCAGAACATTTAGATTTAGGGCAGGGACTTCTCCATATGGTTCATGACAGGGTCCTTAAAACATTGTTGAAAAGAAAGGGACGAAAGTATATTCCTCTCTTGGCCCCTAGTGCATGGCATCCTTCTGGTTCTCTGGAGTCAAACCTTTCACTGTTGTCCTTTACTGGGACATCGAAAACCAATATTCATGGGAATGCCTGGCCTTGATGTCATGCCCCGTCACTCAATACGCTCCTTACTGTTGTGATGGGTGCTAGGGCACCGCATCCAGCGGTCCTGGGCGTCCACAATGGAGACCATCCTCTAACACATGTTCCAGGCTGTTGGATGTCCTGACCCACGTTTGGACTATTATGCTGCAACATTTAGTGCTGTGTGTTTAGGAAATCCAAGATGGCGGAAAAGCCCACATTTGCACCAGAATCCAGGAGAACCGTGCAGTTTTGCGCACACCAAAATGGTCCCCTGACCTGCCACCCACCAGTGCAAAGAAAGATGGTTCTGTGCAAAATCCGTTTTTATTAATGTCAAAAATTGCTAAGATCATGGGCCCGAAACCACCAAACAAAAATCCAACTATGGTTGAGTATTTTACTTTACTCTACTACAGATCCACATCAATGCCATGTCAAGCAAGGATCATATACTATCTAGTAAAATCCTTTCTTTTTGAAATGTATTAATTCAAGACAGCTGTCAAAAATAGGTGCAGTACCGGCATTGGACACTGACCGGCGCTCGCGCTCTATACATCCTGACAGGAGAGCTGTCTTGCAGAACTGTGCAGTGAACAGAAGGGAGTCTTATGTAATTAAAAGTTCAAAAGACTTGCTTTTCCTGAGAACCATTAAAACCTCAGAGACACACACAACAGCCCAGGATATCACATGACCCTGTTGATTGAGAGGGAGGAGTTTCCCCTGCAGCTTGCAGGACCCAACACAATAGACCCTTTCAATTGAATAGAAATGCAGATTAGGGTGTAGCTGGCAACAGCTGCCCTGCCAAGAAGGAGAGGCCTGTGATCTCTGACTCACCAAGCTTCTGGGGGCGGGCCAGACTGGATTGTGGATTCATATTGCAGCAAATATATTTTTAAGTTAAATTGCTTATAAAATCTTGTATTAAGCTCACAGAAATGTACAATTTGGGGGTCCTTAATATGGAAAATGCCCTCATGATCTGAGACCAAACTCCACTTTGTGCGGTGTTCTGGGACCGAACCCCACTATTTATTAATATTGCAGACACTGTGTTTAGGATAGAGACATAGTAATTTCCAGTAATATGCTCAGGGAAGGGGTGCAGGTCTGTGTAAATTTTGAGGAAAAACCAAAATGGTGAAAGTCACTAAAAAGCACAAAATGTTGCCATTTTTTAACCCAGTCTCTGAGGGGGATCAGAGTTGGACAAGAATGTACCTTAATTCATCTGCAATGTGTACATGTAATTTCAACAAACTGTGTATCTGGGAAATATGTGTTTTGGGTAAAATTGATTTTTCTAAGTAAATGCAAAGGGGAGTGTTCTTTCTGTATGCCATAAAATTAATTTTCAACCACGTGTAAAAATATCTGTCTTTTGCTTCCATTACTGAATCCCGTTTTCAACCTGATAACCATCCCTGAATCATTGGTAGGGCTGACCTGAACTGATTTAAAGTATCTCTCACTCACCCTGAACCTCTAGAGGGAATTAAAAGCATTTTCAGCATATTTTTCACTTCATTGCCACCACATTTAAAAGGATCTTGCCTGCTTTAAAATCATACCTGTTTCCCTCTAGGCTCGCTGGGGGGGAACTGGAAATTTGTATTGCATTTTGTATTCCTGAGAATTGTGTGCTCTCCTTCCATCTCCTTATCTTGCATAGGGGGGAGGGAATTGTCAAAGAAAAAGTGATCATATTATCTTTTGTTGAAATCATATCAAGTTTATTTCTGTGCTGCATTTTTCCCTCATTGCTTTTCCTTGAAACCATAAAAGTATTTTCTGCTACCTTATTCTTCCTATACAAACTCCTCATTGATTGTTAAGAAGTGCGCTAGTGTCAGATTATCTATTGTTGATCAACATTACATTCATAAGGGTGCTATCAAATTTTAATTTATTATAAAAGTGATATATATATATATATATATTGTTTAATTTTTCCAATAAATCTTTTAAATTGCAAAACAAACCTACTTCTTGGCTCAGTGAGATCAGGGGGATTCATAGAGAGGGGTGTTATACAAGGGTTTATCATCCAGGGTATAACTTGCTATAAAAATATATAAATAAGGCTTCCCTTGAGCAATCCCAGACAAGGCACTGACTTAGTGGGAGTGCTTGATTGGAGTCACTTAATAGATTGGGGGCTCGAGCCAGGGATTCTGGATTAGATCTATCACTTGTGCAGATTAATACAGTGTGCTAACGGACAGGATATATAAATTCTGTTGGATCACCACGCCGTGTTACACTGTAAAAACACCCCTCAAAGGAACACTCTAAGGAAACGGTCTGTTTTGCAAAATAAAATACAAACTTCTGTAAATCAGGAAGGAAATCAATTTCCAGAATGACGACCTTGGTAGATATCAAAATAGCCAGAGAACACCTCTTACATAAGCTATTTGTGAGAGGTGAGTGGGCTCATCAGGACCAGGCGGTCTGGTTGCAGGTAATCGCACCCCAGATCACTGAAACAGGGTCAGATATATGGAGAGATCAGGGTCCCTTACATGTGGCCCTGAGTGAACTATATATGGCCCCCAAGGCCAATGATGAGCACAACAAGTTTGCCAGGGTAGTGGCATATTTATATTTATATATGGGAGCCATACAGGACAAATGTGCTGAAGGCCAAGATCTGGCAAATAGGCAACTGATGGCATTAGAGAAGGCCCAATCTGACCTGGTCTCTTCTGAGCAGGGGCTGCAGAGGAGCCAGGAGTCAGAAAATGATAGTAGGCAGTATATTATTAAAATAAAGGAGGATATGGATATCCTGCAACAGGAAAAGTCTGACCAGGATAACAGATTTCTGGCCTTGCAGAAGGAGTACCAAGAAGGTTTGGACACCCTACTGCGGAACCAGAAAAAGCTGGAGCAACAACTGCACTTCAATAGGGCATGTGCAGAGCAGGTAGTCACCCTGCAAAGCCACCTAGATAGGGAGAAGACAGAGAGCAATAAACTGATTTTGAAAGAACTGGATACCCAGGCAGAGTTTGATCAAGAACGCCAGAAAGCTGGTGCCTTTCAAAGGCAGAGGGACGACCTGGCGGCACAGATGCAGGCACTAAGTCAGGAAAGGGACACCTTAGGCCAGGAAGTCTGCCAATTAAAAGAAAAAATTGAAGCAAATCACTTGGCACTCCAGGGACTGGGTGACCTCCAAAAAGAGCATCAGAACTTGTTAAAGCACACCAGGAGGGTGGAAGATGCTCTGGCAAGAAAGGAACAGGCCAGTAGGGATGGGACTCAGGAAGTAACCCTCCTGCAGCAAAGACTGGCCCAGTATTCCAGGACCAACCAGGAAGCGCAGAGAGAAAATGAGGCTCTCTGTCAGCACAATGATAGGCTCCAGCAACAGGTAGCCATGCAGGAGAGACTGATAGAGTCTAGTAAGGCCTTAAATGAGGAACTGAAAGCGCAAGCTCTTGCATTGCAACAGGAAGCAGGGGCTGACAGAGATGAAGTTCGCTGGGAAAGGGAAACACCTGAGCATAACCTCAGGAGCCCTAGTACCAGAGGCCTTCATCTCTCCCAGTCCTTGGACTCTGCCACCCCCATGTCCCCTGGCGCACATGAGCACAGGGCCACAGGGATGGCAGATTACTATCCAGCCAAAAGTATGGGGTTCATAGGCCAGTACCTCCCAGGAATAGATGGGCGGGCATCCGGGTATGGGCACCCAAGCACAGTGCAATTTAGTGGGGAACCCCAGGAAAGTAGGCCCACTAAGGGAATCCTAAAAAACTCTGCCCAGTTAGGCCAGTGGGGGGCGGGGGTACCCATCAAATCCGGGCAGCAAGGAGGGATCTGAAGACTCCTCTGAGCAGCCCAGGACACAGGAGACTAGGTCCCCACATTCTGCCAGCCATTCCCAGGCTCGCAGAATACGGGAAAACCTGGAAGATGAGACGGGCACCTCTGGGAGCAGTGCCTCTGAGTCAGAGGATCAGTGGACCAGGGTTACCAGAACCAAAAAGGCCAATAAGGCAAAAAGGGCCTTGCTTAAGGACCCCTTAAAGCAGATCAAGGCAATAAGGAGTGTCATCACCCCTTATCACAAGAACGCCAAGTATTCTGTTTGGGAACACTTGGAGCTTTATGAGCAAATGATGGAGACTTTCTATTTGAAAGACAGCAGTAGTTGCATTCAGTATGTAAAATGGACATTCTCCCCAGAATACTCCAGTTTCTTTGCAGGGCTGGAGGACCAAAATCATTCAAGATGGTCCACCTACAGGGCGGCCATCTTGAAACATTTTTCTGTTCACAGAAATCCCCAAGAGGCTTGCAAGGCAGCCTACAATTTGCAATGTGGGGAGGATCAGGCCCCACAAGAATGTGTGCAGGAGTTAAAGCGTGCTTTTGCGCAGAACACAAAAAGGGTACGCACGGACAGTAAAGAATTTGTTAATATGTTTTTCCATGCCTTACCCAAATACATAATGACACAGCTTGTGAGAGACTTTCACGAGAAAAGATCTTTAGACTGGGTCATTGAGCACGCCACCCGCATCTATCAGATGCAGAAACCGGTGGAAAATAAGAATCAGCCCAAAAACCCCAAAACCAACAGCACCCCTGCTGCTGCCAAGGTGGCAGAGGTAAAGGTTGCCCCTGTTTTAGATTTGGAGATGGGGGGGCCTAAAAACCTGCCTGTACCGAATAATTCACAGCCCAGAAGGCCCTTGGACCAGTCACAGACAGGGAGTCAAGGAGGTAATCCCACAAATGGGGTCCCTCGCTCCCCTGACAATTCAAGTCCCCGCTACAAGGGAAACAGACCCATCCTGGGTTACGTGTGGACTCCTCCAGCCCAAGGGGGGGATCCAGCCAAGCACCTGACCCGGGGAACTTCCCTCCTAACTTCCCACAGGAGGGCAGAAATTCCCCAAATCCTGGGCAGAACTTGTTCCCCAGGTATCCACCCAACTTCCAGCCCCAAAATCATCCATCCTTCTTTCCCCACTTCCCTGAGCCCAGCCCACCTAATCCGGGAGAGGGGAGGCCAAGGGTGGAGGGGTACCTAAATCTTCCCAACCTGGGGTACTACCAGAGAAGGGATAGCTACCCTTCCCGGGATCAGCCCAGGGGAGAAAATAGAACCCCGTATCAGCCTAAGCGGGTTTCACAGTTAGAGCGCCAGGTCCAAAATATGGCACGGGATCTGGGTCACATACTGAGGGCTCAACAGAACGCTTAGATGAGCATGCCACCGCAGAATGCCCCAAACTCTGGGCCTGGTGCTCCAGAACAATGACGGGGGCAGCACCCCGACAACCCACCGGTTCCCAGGGAGGAGGCACAAGGGGAAAGGGGGTGTAAAGCCTTGGAGGAAGCTTCCTTCCCCACTTGTAAACAGCCCCTGGAAACCCAGGAACCGGAAACTAAATCTCCTACCCCTGAAAGTCTGCCACCCAAGGAGCAGAGAGAAGGTAGGAGAAACAAAGGACCCAAACAGACCCATTTTGTGGAGGAGGTACAGGTCTTCCAATTTGAGGGAGAGGGATCCTCAGAGGATCCTGGGAAAAGGATCTTCTCCTTCAGAGATGGGGGAACTCCTCCCAAGGAAAAATGGGTCCCAAGGGATTCCAACCCAGACTGGGTAGATGTGGGGATTGAGCTGTTGCCGCCCATCATCCTATCCCAAAACCAACAATACCATAAACCCCTGGTCCAAACCCATCCGAGTGACTGCCTCCAAAAAGGGGGGGGCGGCCCAGAACCAGAACCAGGGGAACCCAAAACCATATCCAGTTGCCAACTTTTTCTTTCAGATTCCCGAGACTCTCCACAGAATTTTGCCCAAATCTCTTCTCTCTCAATGTCCAAAACCAGAAAATTAGCCCACCATTTCTCCAAAAATGTGCATTATCTGTGCCCCCTTGAGGAGAAGGACGGAAGATACTATGCCCCGGTACATGTACAGGGGCAGGGTACAATTTTGGCACTGGTGGACACTGGATCCCAAGCTACTCTTCTGTCCAAAAGGGCCTTTGATAAACTAAATGCAGGAAGGGGGGTGAATTACCGTATTCCTCTCACCTCTCTTCCTGGACAACTCCAGAACCTTGACGGGAAGGAAATTCCCATCGAGGGGACTGCAGATTTGGACATCAAAATTGGGCGACACAAGGTGAAACACCCGGTCATAGTAGTGACTCCAGAGGGCACCCTGTCATGATGCCTACTCCCGGGAAGCCAGTTCAGGCCCAGCGTCCCCGAAAGCAGACATGTCCCCAGGGAGGGACCCAGCAACCCCTTATAGGGGCTCTTTGGAAATTGTCCTGGCGCCTTTGGCGCATAGAAGGCATCAGTCCTGGCACCATAGGCACCAGGCTCATTATGGGAGTGCTTGGATGGACTTACCTGATGCAGACCATGCTGCCGGATCCAGACCTCCTTGAGGTCTGAAAGGGACTATTTAACCTATGGGACTATTTTACCACTTGGGCGTGGCTGAGGAAGAATACTTACCTGGAACTACTTTGGGGGCTATTTAAACCACGCCCAGGCAGCAGCTCACGCTTCGCGTTGTTCTGCATCTAGCAGCTGGACGCTCACCGTGTCTGCTCCTGCATCCTGGCTCCAGCCACGCCCGCCTGCAACCTGGAACACCTGAAAAGGAAGGAAAGGAGAGAAAGGTGAACAATTGAACTTTACCTACTGTTAGGAAAGATTTCGTAATTGTAGGTAATTTTCCTTCCATGTGGCAACCCCTAAACTTTTTGCTGTTGTTTTTCACCTTGTTCTTGACTTTGCCAGAGAAGTGCAGCCTTCTGCCGCACTTCTCTGGGCTTTCGCTCCTTTTCTTACGGGGAAACTGACATGCCCTTAAGACAGTCATTACCGGGGAACGCTGTTTCCCGTAGTTTCTTTTATCATGTTGCGGCTTTAGTGCAACATGACACAAGAGGGCACTGTAAGCTAAGTTACAGCTCTCTTGGGTCTCTAGCCTTCTACAGGCCCTAGATACTCGTTTAGGATTGTATTTGATCGGTGCAAGTCATTCAGGGACTGGAATGGTGGCAGCGATCGTTTTGTGTATTTTGAGCTCCTTTTGGCGTTCTAAGAGCGTTTTTCGCGCTGAACCCAAAATGGTGGCCTGGCTCCCAAAATGGCCAGACCACGAGGCTCCTTTGTCCTGTCCACTGACCGTCTTGCTCCCTTCACCTTCCCCAGATCGAGCGACCCGGGGCCTTCCTTATTTGGGCATGTACTTTCCCGCGAAACACGGATGCTTTCGCGGGCTTCTACATGTCTTTTGTGTGCCTCCAGGGTGTGGGCTGGGATGTCTGGTCCCAATACACATCCTGGGTGCCAGAGAGTCTAGGGTGGTGTGAATGCCTGGGACCACCGTGGTCCGTGATTGGTCCACGTATGGGGTGAGTGTTAATGAGCGGATCTCCCATTGGGTCCCCTCCGTTTTGGCGCGAAGGGAACCGTGGATAAGAGGGGGCTGGAAACGCCACTACCATGTCGATCTCCTGAGTTCTCACGAACGAAGGAATACAGGAGCCAAGTATCCTGCAACCAAGAGGCTGGACCGAGGAATCGCTGGTGACCCGCTGAAGGACTCCTCCTTTGCACTGCTGTCATCCTGTGAAACCCTTTCCTCCTTTGATCGAACCAGAAGGCCTGTACTGGTGCTTCGACCTTTGGAATAGCAGGAACAGCTATTCTCGGCGACTTCATCATCTCCTGCCAGTAAGCCTTCGGAAGCGTCTCTGGGCCATCCAGTTGACTGACCAGCTTACAAGGGAGTCTTGCTCTGTAACCGCCGCCGTATTTCGAGTCCTTGTCACTCTCACACGCTTAGTACACTTGGCGTTCCCAAGTCTGAAGTGAGTAGTGTACATTTGGCTCAGATACACACGGCCGCTCCGTTGCCCTGCTGTGGTGACAAAACTGTGCAGGTTTCTTCGATTGGGACGTCTTTTTTTCTCTACACGACGAGGCATTCCCGGCTCTTCTGAACCTGCCAGCTGCTGAAACTAACGTGGAGAAGCCTGGGTCTGCTTGCATCGGGGACCGGTGAGTAGTATAGCTAGGATCTGGTCGCCCTCCTGCAGTAGCCCATTGCTTTTCCCCGCTGTGTAAAAACAGCACCCTTTTGTCCGTACTCGCGCTCTGCTTCTGCTCACTGTGGAGGCTGCGCTTGAGTCGCGGAACCTGTTCTTCTTATGTTGTGCACTAACCCGAACTGCCTGACTTCCTCCGAAGAGCTTCTCCTTTTGCCCGTTGGCACCAGCGTGTGCAGGTACTTTGAGCACAAGACTCCACTCTTCGCAGGGCTCGGACTTCCATCTAGTTAGGTGCCTCTGAAGGCGAACTGAGTCCAAAGCATTATCGCACTGCCTGTTTTCTTTCCCTTTCAGGTGGACTACACATTTCGTGCATATAACGCTTGCGACTGTCGTATTTGTATATATATTGTGTTGATATGGTATGTGTTGGCTTAATATTGTGATATTGTGATTTTCTCGCTACGGTCATTGTTTTAAAGGCCTTAAAATAAATGTGTATATATTTTTGATATAACAACTGTTTGGAGTAGTTTGTAAGCGCTCTTGCTTTGTGTGCTCATTGCGGGCTTTCAGTCACCCTCACCCCTCTTGAGACCTAGTCTTGACCGCCGTGATCGCTACCTTGATTGGTCTGGCTCGTCCAGAGGTTACCCTGTTCCAAGTAATTAGGTTGGCCTTCTGAACTTCTGCGCCACCAGGACAGAGTTCAGAAATCCGTCTTAACACCTACCTCCATCCGGAGTCCGGAACCATCACTCCGACGATCCTGAGAAAAGACATTTTTAGAAGCGCATCGCATCGCTCGCTGCAGCGCCGCGTTCCACTCACCTTCACGAGGCGCCCTCGGGCTCTTCAGCGACCATTGGCACCATCCGTCGCCTTTCAGCGCCTAAGGAGAAAAAGAGACAAAACAAAGGTGAGCGAAGGAACAGATTGAGGAAGGCCTGATTCTTCCACCTTAAGACTTACCTGATTATTGTTGGGACAATCTTTCCTCACCTCGGGTCGGCGCCGCTTGTTTGGCACTTCCGTAACCCGGCCCCTAAGGGGAAAAAGACACACGCATTAGTGGGTGAAAGCAAGATCACTAAGGGAACCATCCATCAAAAAGACTCACCAGAGTTTACCTTCGGCGAATCCATTTCTCTACGCGGATTCTTCATCCTGAATCTGAAATAGAGAAAAGGACAACGGACAATTAAGGCTTGAACTTTTGCAACTGAATACTTACGGCCTCATATCGGAAAAGTCAAGCGGAGTTGAATACTCACCAAACCCGAGATCCAGTGAAGTAACTGGAAATCAACGCGCCCCTGCATCGGAAACAGGATGGAGAGCTCGTCCTTTCAGACTCTAAGGTGAAACTCTACGGGGAATCGAGGAGGGGGTTCGAGGAGTGTGAGAGGGGGAAGGGGGGGAATCCGACACATTATCCAGCAGACAGTTAATCCCCTTTTCCATCTACAGAAGGATTCTTCTAAGGGCCAGACAGGCGAGGTTTGGGGGTCCGGTCCAGTCCGTCTTCCGAGTCCTGCGCATCACCTTAGAAGAGGTCATAGCAGTCCAGAACAGGTCGGCGCCTCTGTGGGAATCAGGTGAGCGTTACACACCCCTTGTTTACTGGGGAATGACCTCCTGAGAAGGTTGTCACCCCTAATAGATTGTGTAAACAAGGTCCTCTGGACCCAGACTAGCCAACCAATAAAATTAAAGCAGAGTGTCAACCATGTTAGTTTAAACGGCACGTGCCACATGGTTGAACAAAAATCTGACCAAGTAGAATTTCACTTCCAGAACAACCAAATTCCAGATGTGACAGTAATAGCAGTAGGACAACAGACTGGTGATGGGGGGTCCTCTCTATTTCTGAAAAGCAACCTTCCTTCCAGTTTAAGGTGGAATTCCACACTGGAAGGAAACACTCTGAAATTCTTTACTAATCCACAATCAGAAACTCCCACTCCTATAGTCCAGAAAGGTGTGAAATCAGTTCAGAGCCTGGCTGATGTTCAGCAAATTGGAGAGCAGTTGTTCATCCCTGTTCAGTTAAATGATGGGAAGGACTCTGTTCTCGCCCGAGTGTGTGTGAACAATGGTAAGAGCTTCATCAGCAAAGCCATGTTCCGCCAACTCCAAAAAGATCCAGCCATTCCCACATTCAAACTGATAGACAAATGGGAAATGGACCTGGAAGCACCCAATTCCAAACATCTCCTGCCAAGCAGGTGTATGCTCAAAATCTCCATTGGCAACAAGAGCATAGTCCATAATTGTTGGGTCGTGCGAGACGTCACTGCCGCCTTTTACTTAGGCAGTGACATTCTCAATCGCTTTGCCATTAGTTTGGACCTAATAAACTTCAAAGCTTGCTCCCGATTAGCGGATAATCCCATGGGCTTTGATGATCCAGAAAAAGCATTTAGGTCAGCTCAATTGCTACCTTATGCAGTTGAAATTCAGGTTAAAGAGGAAGTCACTATCCCAGAAAGGACCCGACAATTCTCCCTGGAAGTGAAAGTTAAAAGAGGACAAAAATTGAAAAACCCTGATGCTCATATACATCTAAATGCTTCTCTCCAACAGCAAGGGTTGGGGGTAAACCCAACACCATTAGTCAACATAGAACATGACGGCATTCCAATAGAGGTGGATGACAGCAACTTAAAGAGTATTACTCTAACCGCAGGCACCATTATTGAAATGGCGGTTGATGACCGACATTTCTCCATTGATTTAGGAAATGAACTGTTAGGACCAATCCCCAAGGACTGTTTTGACAGTGACAGTGATGACAATACAACACCAGACAGGATCTTTACCCGGCATGGGGGGAACTTCCTGGTGTACACTTCCTGCCCTTATGGTAAGGAAGATGTGACTTGTGACTTCAGAAGGGATGAGGTGATTTTCCAGGTCCATGAGGGCTGCCTTTCCCACCTGAAGCTACCAGTCCAAATCAGCACTCTGACCAGGGACTTCTCCACCCAGCTGGAGGAGGCCGCTAAGATAGCGAAACCAGAAGTCTTTCCAGGCTTCAGGCAGATGGTGGAAGAGAGTCTCAACCTAGCTGATGCCTGTGTGACTCTGGAACAGAAGCAAAAGTTGAAACAAGTTTTCTTGGATTTCCAAGATCTCTTTGCAGTAGACTCATATGACTGTGGTCGCACCGACATCCACACAACAACAATTCCCACAGACCCTGGCATGACTCCACTGTTTGTGAAGCAATATCGCTTGCCTCTCGCATCCATGGAGTCCCTTACTGAAATAATTAAGAACCTTGGGTCCTGGGGAATAATCCGTCCAGTCCACAGCACCTTCAATAATCCGGTGCTGGGAATATTGAAGCCAAACGGCCAGTGGAGACTCTGCGCCGACCTTAGGGAGCACAACAAACGGGTCCATACTTCCCGATGGCCTCTGCCCTACATTGACCAAGGGCTGGCCCAGATTCAGGGGTCACAGGTATTCACAGCAATAGACCTGACCAATGGATACTGGACCGTTCCTGTCAGTAGGGAGGACCAATACAAACTGGCTTTTACCTTTTGGGGCCAGCAGTACACATGGACCCGGACTCCCTTCGGATACCTCAACATTTTCCTACACAAGGCCATGCCCGACCTGGGTGCGAGGGGTAACCTGGCTTATGTAGATGATGTCCTCATCAAAAGTTAATCTGTGGAGGAACATATAGTGGAGATCCGTTATGTTCTGACACAGTTGAGGGCCGCCGGAGCAAAACCTTCCTTTCAGAAAGCACAGTGGTATAGAACCTGTGTTAATTTCTTGGGGCATGAGATTACTCCTCAGGGTCTCTGTCCCCAAGAAAAGAAAGTGGAAGCACTTCAGAAACTGAAGGATCCCACAACTCTGCGGGAACTAAGGAGCCTCCTTGGACTGACTAATTACAGCAGAAATTCGAGGGCTACGCAGAGATCACTAGACCCCTGATTCATCTTTTGAAGAGGGGGGGTCAAGTGGGAATGGGGTCCAGAACAATCCGAGGCAGTAAGACAACTCAAAAGAAGCCCCTCACAAGCGCCTTGCCTAGTTTACCCTGTCAGAAACAAGGAGTTCTTCCTGGAGACAGGGTTCTCTAATATGTGCTTGATGGCTGTATTATACCAAAAGCATGACGAGGTCAATAAAGTAATCTCCTATGCAAGCAAAACTTTATCCTCTGTGGAGGAAAAATTCAACGATTGTGAGAAGGCACACCAGGCAACGGTGTGGGCATTGAAGAATTACCGCCCGTTGTAAAGACTGGCAGGGGGTGTCTGTACTTCCGCTCTCTATATGGTAGAGGAGAGGCACAGCGGACCCCAGCCAAGATTCTCTATATGGTAGCAATGGACGAGCAATCAAGGCCTAGCTTCTCAGGAGGTGATGCAGGCTGGTTCTTAAGTACAGTGTAGTCCCCGAACCCCCACAAAGGAATGTCCACACACTGTATTATTGAAAACACAGTCCTTATATAATTAATATTCAAAGGTATGTACACGATCACAGTAATGCACTTTGTAGTCGGAAGTCAATAATGATAAATATATACAATTCTAAAGTGGTACCACTAATGTTATCGAATCTCATTAAAGTGCATCAACTGTACGGTTAAAATGTCACACAGATTAATAACGAGGAAACCAGCAATAGAGATAGGCAGGAACGTAAGATGGTTGAAACAATAGGCAGAATGCTGACCCCTACCCCTAGGCACAGTTCTGTGTGGAGATACACCCCACCTGTGCAACCTGTAAAATAAAGATATATCGCACAAGCCCAGTCCATATGTTCAATAGTCTCACTTCTTCCTATTAAGGTTCCCCCCCCCAAAGTACCTGGTGGAGTAGAGTTCTCCGACGATGCGCCGACCAATGCTTCTTGAGTGCCTCCCTTTCAGGCGGGAGCCACGGATCGCCGAGAGATGTCGGGGAACTTGGCGTTCGGTGTCGGGGAATCGACGGCCCTTCTTGAGTGCCCTCCCTTTAAGGCGGGAGTCACGGGTCGTCGAACGTCCTTCGGTGAACAGGTTGAACTACGGCAGGGAAGTGGCAGCTTCGTTCCTAGTGGTGCTCGTCGACGACAGAGCGTTGGCGTCCTGCAAGGAAGAGGCGTGCGGGGCACCTCGGTGACGATAGTTCTGGACCGCAAAGAGATGATGAAGAACTGTGGCCCAGCAAGGGCGTCGAGTCGTCGGCGTCTCTGCAGTCTTTAGGTGGAGGGAAACCCACCGGTGGATGCTCCTCGGCACGTCGACGGTCAGGCCTTCTCCAGCGGGAGACAAGCGGATGACGATGCAGATGAGAGCGTCCGATGATCAATTAAAGTTCTTAGGCAAACGGGAGCACGGCGGCTCCGGTCGGCGACGGCGGTCGTCGACAGTGGCGGACAACAGTCCGGGTGCTTCTCCTTGGAGTTCCGCAGCAGTCCCCGTATCGGGTTGGCAGCCTGTCTGTTAGGCAGAAACCTGTGCAGTTCCCTCTGGGACCACTGCAAAAGATTTAAGACTACAGGTGTTTGGCAGTAAACCCACTTGGTAGCAGTCTGTACCATACAGATTCACTTGGTAGCTGTGGCTGAGCAGTCAGACTTCCCTCAAGAAGAGTTAGGCAGTATACAGAGTATTCACAGTAGGTCAAAAGAACATAGTAGAACAAGTAAACACTGACCAGAGCTTGGTGTAAAAGAGATATAATTATTTATTTAAAACCACATCTAGAAAAACACACAGGCACTAATAAGCAATTCAAATACACGGTCACTAAAAGATATACACTTCCTTAGAAGAATATTAGACAAGTCTTAAGTAAAGCCCCACTTATTTTCAGACAGCGGTGAGCGCTCAACGCAGATGGCACTCTAATAATTCGTTTTAAAAGGGAGAGAAAAGCAGAGTATAATATCAAACAGATCCCAACACTTTCATAAGAACAAAACAAGAGAGGAAGGCAAGTAACCGTGAAGTTAGAGTTCAGAAGGCCAGATCCACTTTAAGAGGATCAGAACGAAATGTGTCCAAGGTCACACGGTTGAAGTGCACAAGAGTCTTGCAAAGGTTCAAAAAGAGCTGGACCAAAAGAAAGGGTTCAGTTAGAAGGTCAAGGCGGCCAGCCCAGTCCAGAAGGTTAAGGGATTATTATTACCTTGTAGCAATCTTTAGAAAGGGAAGCCTGGCGGACAGGGTACCTTAAAGTGGTGAGAATACTCCAGCGGGGGCAGTTGTTCCTGGCAGCGGATGCAAGTCGGTGCGTCGTCCGGGGGAAGAGAGGATCTCGTCGGGGAGGAAGACAGGAGTCCGTTGCACTGCAAGGGAAGAAACCAGTCGCGGAGTTCTCAGGTAAAAGGAGCAGTCCTTGTATTCGCGGTCCAGTGGTAAGTGGCTATTCGGTTGCCGGGGTGCTTGGCACAGGCAATTCGACCACAAGACAGCCTGGTATGCGAAGAGAAGAAGGTAAACTGGTTGTGCCCACCAGTCAGGGGAAGAAGCCTCTCCAGCCGGGAGATCTTCTCTGTCATCAGGAAGTGTTGAGTCGGTTCCGCAGGGCTCCACCGGTGGTGTCGTCGTGGTAGGACGGCTCAGCTTCTCCCTCGTCGGATTCTCAGGTCCTGTGGCGACTTCTGAAGTTCCAGTCCCCAAAGCCCGGCTTTTATGCAGCACACCCCCATTCACTCAGCCTAGCTGTCAATCAAACATGCTAAGTGGTGAGCCGGCCGGCTCACCACTTGGGCCAATCGCACAAGAGTGCGACTTGAGTTACCAAGGTAACTCAGTCCAGGGTGCCTAAACCCCCTCCCACACCCCCTGTGGTACCCAGACAGAGTGGCACCACTTTTGGAGGCTTCTGTGGAGAAGCCCGCCAAAAAGTGGAACAAAGGGCTCGACTTGGGTTGGAGTCACAGAAGAGAACACAAACGCCATTTTAGAATCGAGTCCTGGCAAAAAATACCAACCGGCGAATTAATATTAAATAAATAAACCGGCGGTATATTCGAGGCTATGAGAATTAAATAATTAAAGTTGGTAGCCTCGAACAATGGGAAAATCCCATAGGGATATATTCACGGTCGAATATAAAAAGTAGTATCCACTGCCACCAGCCAAAACTAGATCAGGGGGGACGGAGACGTGCCCCTCGACTAACAGACCCCGGGGCAATCGAATTGCCCCGACCAGTACGTCCACAATATGATGGTTTGTACTGGTTTCTGTTCATAATTTGGGACTAGTAAAGCCAATGGTGACTTTACATGCCCTGGGAGACAGTAGTCAGTCCCAGGGTATGGAGCCTATGGTGGGGTGTCACTATGACACCCCTGTGTTACTGCACGGAGGGTGCTGTGTAACACACATAGTAAAAACACATGAGACCCTATGGAGTAAAGGACCCCATAGCCCATAAAACACATTAACAGTCAAAGGAACACCATAAATCATGTCCAAGAGTGGGAGGAAGAGTCTCACTCTTGGCAGGAGAAAAAAACAAACTCCAGAAATCCAGCAAAGCTGCTGGGGGACTCACTAGGTTAGGAAATTCAGCCTAAAGAGAGAATTCTCCCTAACACTGTCGAAGATCTGTCTACCAGGGAGCGTTGGCAAAGATCAGCTGTGCACGATGGTCAGATTTGCAAGTCGACTTTATCGGGCCCGTGATTCGCTCCTCTAGGGGAAACCAGTACATGTTGACCGTGACATGCTTGTTTACTAAATGGGTGGAATGTCTCCCGGCCCCAAACTGCAAGGCAGAAACAGCAGCTGCCCTGATGATCAACCACATCTTTTCGCGTTTTGGACTACCCCAAAGGATTGAGTCAGACAGAGGTAGCCATTTTACCAGCGAAGTAATGACAAAGATGTGGGAGATACTGGGGGTTAAAAGGAAGCTACATATTGCTTACCGGCCAGCCTCTTCTGGTGCAGTGGAGAGATACAACAGAACAATAGTGAGCATCTTAAAAAAGTTTGTGGCACATTCTGGGCCAAGTTGGGATATCCGATTACCTCTGGTCCTAATGGCCATCAGATGTACCCCTTCATCTGCAACTAAAATGTCACCATTTGAGCTGATGACTGGACGCAAGATGGTGCTTCCCCAGCATTTGTTCTACAGGACCCAAGAGCAGACATTGATAAATGCCTCCACAACTGAGTATGTGGAGAATTTAAGGAAACACCCTCAACAGGCTTTTGCCTATGCTCAGCGGAATTTAGAAAGATCAGCTGATAGCATGAAGACCCATTACGATTTGAAAACCACCATGAAAGAGTACAATGTAGGAGACCGGATTTATCTATACTATTTCCAAAGAAACCAGGCCAAACAGCGGAAATTTTTCCCTACATGGAAGGGACCGTTTGAAATTGTAGACAATATCTCCCCAGTTGCCTACAAGATCTGCCTCCCCAAAGGTAGTAACTGGGGGAGTCCTCTGCAATACCAGAGGGGGCCGCTCCAGAGTAATTCAGTTCCAACCCTAAAATATCCCACATATAGTCTCTAAAATATTATGGTTCCTGAATGAAAATGTCTTCTAATTATAAATATATATTTTTTTTTAAATAAGAATGCAAATGTCTATTGAATTATAAAATGTATATGCCGCCCCACTATATCAATAGTAGGGGAGAAATGTCTACGAATAGGTATTGCCGCTTTGTTTTGTCATCCTAGGAGAAAGAAAACCTGGAGACTGACCACGGAAGACTACCTGGGGACCGGGAGCAAAGATCAGAGGGGCCCGGGGTACCGCCCAATACTCCCATCAGGACCGGCGAGGAAAACCGATCGTTCCACCCTGATGGAGGAAAAGATGCTGAACTTTGTCATCTGCGGAATCGGAAGAAGATGATGCGGACATCCCAGCGCGTGGATCAAAACATCCTTTGCACCCGACTCCCCCTCGACTCGAAATCAAAGCGCAGCCGGGCGGGGGGCTTGTTGGGTGTCCTGACCCACGCTTGGACTATTATGCTGCAACATTTGGTGCTGTGGGCTTAGGAAATCCAAGATGGCGGAAAAGCCCACATTTGCGCCAGAATCCAGGAGAACCGTGCAGTTTTGCGCACACCAAAATGGTCCCCTGACCTGCCACCCACCAGTGTGTCAAGACTTGATGGTCGTGTAGTTGATGAAACCTCCGTCCCCAAGTACCACTCGAGCAAACAAGAAATTACTGCCCGAGCAGTCCTTGAGGCCACAGGTGGTGATCTTCGTCAGCCGCAACCAGGAATACCTGAGGATGCCGGAAGGTGCCCCCTATGACCACTGTAAGGTAAACACGAAGTTAGGTCAAAAACACAGAACCCCAGACTTGTATATGAATGTGTAATAAGTCTAGCATAAGGCTTACCCTTAGGAGTTGGTCGGGACTTAATAATGGTGTAAAGATGTTTGTCGGAGGCAGCCGGCAAGGGTGACGACCAGATGACAGGTTGGTAAAGCACTTAGTATGAATGAAATCACCACCTTACGTAGAAGCCAGAAAACGTAAGTCAATCAGTTAAAAAGTGCGTAATCCAAGAACATAGTTCATAACAAAAGGGCAATCCAAATAGCAATCCAGGGACAGAAATGTGGTCGAATCCAGTAGAAAATAGTTCCAAACAACGGTACTGTGAAGGAAGAAGCCAAAATCAGAGTCCAAAATCATTCCGAGGTCAGTGGTAGTAATCTGAGTCCGTAATCCGTAATGCGCCCAACAGGATCAGCTGTGAAGCGCTGAAGGGCAGTCAGCGCGTCCCTTTTGAACGCTGACTAATGATCACATGACTCATCATCCGTCACGTGATCGAACGTGCTGAAGGAGGAGCTCTCAGGTGCCGGCAACGGAGATGTAGAATGCCCGTGGCGCGTCTCCATGGCAACTGCCACCGCCGGAATGGAAACCAACGCTGAGATGGCAAGAACCAGCGTCGTTGACCTTGTCCCATTCCTTGCCGGCAGGCCTGCAGGGGAGAGTGTTTTTTGGCATGTATTTTGGTGGAGATAGTGGAGCTGTATTGTGAGATGTGTTCATGGAACGTAGGGGCGTGACAGAGCCCCCCTCAAAGGCCCACGACCCCGTGGGCTAGAAGGGTTCTCCCGATGGAACCTGGACACCAATAACGGGGCATGTACATCAGACGATGGGACCCAGGACCTCTCCTCAGGACCATAACCCAACCAGTCCACCAAGTATTGTAACCTCCCTCTAACAACCCGGGATCCCAGAATAGCGCTAACTTCATAATCCTCCTGGGAAATCACAGGGACAGGACTAGGAGCGGGAGCAATGCGTGTATCATCAGGACCAGGCTTGAGGAGAGATGTGTGAAAAACAGGGTGTAATTTCCATGAAGCGGGGACGGCGAGTCTATAGACCACCGGGTTCAGGACCTTGGAAACCCTATACGGGCCGACAAAACGGGGCAGCAGTTTACGACAACCCGGAATATGGAGATGCCGTGTAGACAACCATACCCGGTCGCCTAGCTTATATGACGGGGCCTCTTTCCTTTTTTTGTTAGCGGCAGTACTCAGACACCTGGGCCTCCTGGAGATGGACAAGGGTTTGAGCATGGACGGATGCGAGATCTCTGACACAGTCATTTGCCGCAGGGGTACTGGTACTCAATACAGGGGCATTGGCAGGATTCGAATCAGAAAAGGGTAAAGTACGTGGATGTTGGCCATAGAGCGAAAAAAACAGAAAACCCAGTGGACGAGTGCAGGGCGTTGTTATATGCAAATTCCGCAAAATGAAGAGACTCAAGCCAGCTATTCTGGAATTAAACACCTCAAGTACTGTTCCAAGACCTGGTTTACTCTCTCAGTTTGGCCGTCGCTTTCTGGATGGTAAGCTGAAGAAAAACGGGCATCTATACCTAGTAGTTTGGTAAGAGCCAACCAGAAACGTGAGGTGAACTGAGACCCCCTGTCTGACACAATGACACTCGGCAAACCGAACAGACAGAAAACAGATTAAAAAAACATACGAGCCAATGAGGGAGCAGTAGGAATGCCTTTACATGGTAAAAAACGGGCCATTTTTGTGTATGAGTCTACCACCCAAATCGTGTCATAGCCTTGTATTCATGGTAGATCAGTTATCAGGTCCATGGATACCGCATGCCATGGTTTCGGGGGTATGGGCAATGGATATAGCAATCCTAGTGGACGACCCTTCCGAGTCTTGCATTGTGCGCATATAGAGCAGGTGTTAACATATGTCTCCACGTCTCGCCGCATCGATGGCCACCAGCACCAGCGTTTCAACAACTCTAGAGTACGTCGCTGACCTGGGTGGCCATTGATAGGAGCATTGTGGGACCACTTTAAGGCCTGGTTGCGAGAGTCACTGGTGGGGAGGAACAGTTTTCCTTGAACAAAAGGCAACCCATCCTGCATAACGGTATCCCAATCATCCAATACTTGGGGATGTTGTATAACCCATTGGCGTATAGCCGTAATCATAGGAGGAGATGGAGTACAGGTACAAACAACATGGCCTTTACCTAAGAGAGTTTCGGGATATGAAGGGAGAGGTATTCCCCCAGGTGTACGGGACAAAGCATCCGCTTTACCATGTGACAAACCCGGTCTGTGTTTGACAAGGAAATCGTATGCAGCAAAAATGAGATGCCAACGAACTTGTCTACTATTGGCGCATTTCAGAGATGCTAAGTCCTGTAAGTTTTTATGGTCTGTGTAGACGATAGTCTGATGTCTTGCCCCCAGAAGATGGTGTCTCCAGACCAACAATGCGTCTCTGATGGCCAGGAGCTCTTTTTCAGTGACCGTAGTGAGTTTCGGTCGGTGTGAATTTCCTGGAATGGTAGGCCACCGGGTGTAGTGCTCCGGTGGTAGGACAAGGCTGGGATAGGACGGCCCCTAAGGCAAAAGAAGAAGCATCTGCTTCTACGATATACGGAAGCTCTGGGTCAAGATGCTGTAGGACTGGGGCCGTGGTGAACGAGGTTTTAAGGGAGTCAAAGGCTGCTTGATGTGCATCGGTCCAGATAAATGGTACTGCAGGACTGGTCAATGCGGTTAATGGTGCTACAATGGAAGAAAAATTCGCAATTAACCTCCGGTAAAATTTTGCGAACCCTAGAAAGGATTGTAATTGTTTCAATGTAACAGGTACTGGCCAATTTGTGATAGCCTGGACTTTGGATCGGTTCATTGTTAGCCCCCCAGGTGAAATATGGAAACCCAGGAATTCAACTTCAGCTGTATGAAACAGACATTTCTCAGGTTTAGCGTATAGTGAGTTCTTCCTGAGTCTTGTGAGTACCTCTCTGACATGAATGACATGTTCGGCCAATGTTTGGGAGAATATCAGTATGTCGTCCAGGTATGCCACGACATAAACATCCAGAATATCACTAAATATATCGTTTACCAATCGTTGGAAAATGTCAGGGGCATTACAGAGGCCAAAAGGCATCACCATGTATTCATACAATCCTTGGCGAGAGCAGAAAGCAGTCTTCCACTCATCCCCAGGTCGCATGCGGACTAAATTGTATGCCCCCCGGAGATCTAGTTTGGTATAGATGGAGGCATTGGTCAACTTGTCTAACAGGGTAGAGATGAGTGGAATAGGGTAGCAGTTCTTTATGGTAATCGCATTCAGGCGTCTGTAATCTACACAGGGGCGGAGATCGCCTTCTTTTTTCGGGACAAAAAAAAAAATGGGACTGGCCACGGGTGATGAAGAAGGCCTGATATGTCCTAACTGTAGGGCGTGGCGGATGTATTCTTTAAGGGATGTTTCTTCAGATGGTGATAGTGAATATATGCATCCTTTGGGAAGCGATGCCCCATCAATTAGGTCAATAGAACAATCATACGGTCTGTGAGGGGGCAGTATCTCGGCAGATGTTTTATCAAAAACCGAATGGAAATCATGGTATTCTGGGGGTACTCCTGACAAAGTGGCTCCCATCGTGTGGGTTGTTTTGGGTGGGTCGTTCTCCCCTACAGAGGCTAAGTGTAGGGCCCCAAGTGACCTCGCAGGGTTGTTGAAACCATCTTCCAGTAAACAAAAGTGTTGGCAAATGTCTGATTCAAAAGAAACCTGCCCCGTACCCCAGTCGATGAGTGGGTTATGCTTCTTTAACCAGGGAAGGCCTAGGATTATTCCAAACTGTGGTGTGGATATCAAATCAAAGGAAAACTGTTCTTTATGGTTACCCTGAATAATCACGTCCATCTGGGCAGTCTGTTGTTTAATCGGACCAGAAATGAGAGAGGACCCGTCCACAGTTTGGACTGGTTCGGGATGTGTCTTGGTCACTAGTGGAAGGTTCAATGCTTTGGCCAGAGGTATATCAATAAAACAACCAGTAGCCCCTGAATCAATAACTATATGTACTGTGTGTGAACACTCCCTATCAGGATGAAGCACTGCCTGAACGACCACTGGTCTTACTGGGCCGAAAGTAGGAACCCTGGGGTTGTGAATCGAGCTCGTCTAGTCCCCCATACTCAAGAACGAGCTTTCTGAAAACCCGAAGACTTGTTCTTCGGGCGTCTTGGGCACTCTTTGACGAAGTGACCACTGAGTCCACAGTAGAAGCATGCATTGTCGGTTCTCCGACGCTCCCTTTCGGTCTGAGTGATGGGACTTCGTAGACCACCTATTTGCATGGGTTCAGTTGCACCATCTGGTGGAGAGGGTAAGGGTTTACCTGAAAAACCAGATTCCGCCCGACGTTCGGTCTTCCGAGCGTCTACCTGAAGAGTTAGGTCTATTAGTTCGGGATATGCATCAGGAAGGGAAGGAATGACAGAAAGAGCATCCTTCATAGTGTTACACAGACCTTTGTAAAATACCACAGCTTTCTTGTTTTCAGGCCATGAAGTCTCAGCTGACAATTGGTTAAAGCGTGTGATGTATTCTATTAAGGTTTGTCTGCCTTGTGATAGTTCTAGGAGCTCCAGATCCCGGAACTGGGCTTTGTACCTGGTATCGAATACTTTGGCCAACTCGCTCACCAGAAGATCGAAACCGTAAAGGGCTGGGTGGTTGTTCTCAAGAAAAGGATTAGCCCAGGTAGCTGCAACCCCGGTCAAATGGGATAACAAAAAGGCAGCTTTTGTGGTGGAATCATGGAACACCAGTGGTCGGCAAAGAAAATGAAGTTTACACTGATTAATAAAAGTGCAATATTTTCTAGGATCACCATGAAACTTCTCAGGAGGTGCCAATGGAAACTGAGTAGGTAACACCACGGGAGTAGGTGGTGTAGGAGGTACAGAGGGAACCGGTGGTGGTGTTGCCTGATCGCCAAACTCAGCACCTGCCGGTAAAGGGTTGCGGGTACTTTGGATATTATCTAAGCGATGATGTATCGCGGTTGTGGCAGCCGCTACTTCGGTTCTAAGGGATGCAACAGCTTGCATTAGAGCAGCCACAGGGTCCCCGGCAGCAGGTTCCATCGTCTGAACGACCAAAAAAAATGGCTTCACAGTCTGTCAAGACTTGATGGTCGTGTAGTTGATGAAACCTCCGTCCCCAAGTACCACTCGAGTAAACAAGAAATTACTGCCCGAGCAGTCCTTGAGGCCACAGGTGGTGATCTTCGTCAGCCGCAACCAGGAATGCCTGAGGATGCCGGAAGGTGCCCCCTATGACCACTGTAAGGTAAACACGAAGTTAGGTCAAAAACACAGAACCCCAGACTTGTATATGAATGTGTAATAAGTCTAGAATAAGGCTTACCCTTAGGAGTTGGTCGGGACTTAATAATGGTGTAAAGATGTTTGTCGGAGGCAGCCGGCAAGGGTGACGACCAGATGACAGGTTGGTAAAGCACTTAGTATGAATGAAATCACCACCTTACGTAGAAGCCAGAAAACGTAAGTCAATCAGTTAAAAAGTGCGTAATCCAAGAACATAGTTCATAACAAAAGGGCAATCCAAATAGCAATCCAGGGACAGAAATGTGGTCGAATCCAGTAGAAAATAGTTCCAAACAACGGTACTGTGAAGGAAGAAGCCAAAATCAGAGTCCAAAATCATTCCGAGGTCAGCGGTAGTAATCTGAGTCTGTAATCCGTAATGCGCCCAACAGGATCAGCTGTGAAGCGCTGAAGGGCAGTCAGCGCGTCCCTTTTGAACGCTGACTAATGATCACATGACTCATCATCCATCACGTGATCGAACGTGCTGAAGGAGGAGCTCTCAAGTGCCGGCAACGGAGACGTTGTAGAATGCCCGTGGCGCGTCTCCATGGCAACTGCCACCGCCGGAATGGAAACCAACGCTGAGATGGCAAGAACCGGCGTCGTTGACCTTGTCCCATTCCTTGCCGGCAGGCCTGCAGGGGAGAGTGTTTTTTGGCATGTATTTTGGTGGAGATAGTGGGAGCTGTATTGTGAGATGTGTTCATGGAACGTAGGGGCGTGACACAGTGCAAAGAAAGATGGTTCTGTTCAAAATCTGTTTTTATTAATGTCAAAAATTGCTAAAATCATGGGCCCGAAACCACCAAACAAAAATCCAACTATGGTTGAGTGTTTTACTTTACTCTACTGCAGATCCACATATCAATGCCATGTCAAGCAAGGATCACATACTATCAAGTAAAATCCTTTCTTTTTGAAATGTATTAATTCAAGACAGCTGTCAAAAATAGGTGCAGTACCGGCATTGGACATTGACCGGCGCTGGCGCTCTATAAATCCTGACAGGAGAGCTGTCTTGCAGAACTGTGCAGTGAACAGAAGGGGGTCTTATGTAATTCAAAGTTCACAAGACTTGCTTTTCCTAAGAACCATTAACACCTCAGAGACACACACAACAGCCCAGGATATCACATGGCCCTGTTGATTGAGAGGGAGGAGTTTCCCATGCAGCTTGCAGGACCCAACACAACAGACCCTTTCAATTGAATAGAAATGCAGATTATGGTGTAACTGGCAACAGCTGCCCTGCCAAGAAGGAGAGGCCTGTGATCTCTGACTCACCAAGCTTCTGGGGGTGGGCCAGACTGGATTGTGGATTCATATTGCAGCAAATATATGTTTAAGTTAAATTGCTTATAAAATCTTGTATTAAGCTCACAGAAATGTACAATTTGGGGGTCCTTAATATGGAAAATGCCCTCACGATCTGAGACCAAACTCCACTTTGTGCGGTGATCTGGGACCGAACCCCGCTATTTATTAATATTGCAGACACTGTGTTTAGGATAGAGACATAGTAATTTCCAGTAATATGCTCAGGGAAGGGGTGTAGGTCTGTGTACATTTTGAGGAAAAACCAATATGGTGAAAGTCACTAAAAAGCACAAAATGTTGCCATTTTTGAACCCAGGCTCTGAGGGGGATCAGAGTTGAGCAAGAATGTACCTTAATTAATCTGCAATGTGTGCATGTAATTTCAACAAACTGTATCTGGGAAATATGTGTTTTGGGTAAAATTGATTTTTCGAAGTAAATGCAAAGGGGAGTGTTCTTTCTGTATGCCATAAAATTAATGCCTGATGACACTCCATTCCTTCCCCCAATCAAAGGAGAGAGGAGGACTTGGCCAATGATAAGTTGTGAGGGGCAGTCTTAGTTAAGCCCACGCACACACCCACTTGCAGAACACATAAAAAGAGACTGCTTGGACAGGCAAGATATTCATTTTCCATTTTCTTGCGGAGCATTTTGCCGGACCACACAACATCTAGAAGGAACATCCAGAATTTAGACTCCAGATAGACTACAGAACTTAAAGCAAAGGCCTGACCCACAAGCTGAGAACTCTTCTCAGCAGGCCTTCAGAATCCAGCAATCCAACCAAACTATTCTACAGCCGGGCGAGCTGTTGGATTCTTTGCCAAGAACGTTGGCCAGAACCGGTAGCAGACCCAGAAAGCAGTGCTGTATCCAGAATCAACTTGATCCAGACCAGCAGAACCACAGACCAGACCGCTGTGAAGTGCCTACAGCAGAACCACAGACCAGACCAGAACCAGAGATCCAGAACCAGAGAACCAGTACCAGAAACCGCCCTGAGTCCAGTCCAAAGCTGCTGACCAGACCCTGACGGCCTATTTCAAATTCATAGTGTGAGTACTCAGCCAGAACTGTTCAAAACCAATCTCTTAGTTTAAAATAATCTAATTCAAACTATTTTAACATATTTAGAACGGCATCATAAGAAATCGTGTGTCCATTCTGCAAAACTGTCACTCCTTATAGTTTCTTCGTAATCGCGGTCGACGCACTCGGAAAAAAGTGCCGCGAATTGACAGTTTGCTTCATTTCAACCACGTGTAAAAATATATGTCTTTTGCTTCCTTTACTGAATCCCGTTTTCAACCTGATAACCATCCCTGAATCATTGGTAGGGCTGACCTGAACTGATTTAAAGTATCTCTCACTCACCCTGAACCTCTAGAGGGAATTAAAAGAATTTTCAGCATATTTTTCACTTCATTGCCACCACATTTAAAAGGATCTTGCCTGCTTTAAAATCATACCTGTTTTCCTCTAAGCTCGCTGGGGGGAACTGGAAATTTGTATTGCATTTTGTATTCCTGAGAATTGTGTGCTCTCCTTCCATCTCCTTATCTTGCATAGGGGGGGAAGGAATTGTCAAAGAAAAAGTGATCATATTATCTTTTGTTGAAATCATATCAAGTTTATTTCTGTGCTGCATTTTTCCCTCATTGCTTTTCCTTGAAACCATAAAAGTATTTTATGCTACCTTATCCTTCCTATACTAACTCCTCATTGATTGCAAAGAAGTGTGCTAGTGTCAGATTATCTATTGTTGATCAACATTATATTCATAAGTGTGCTATCAAATATGAATTTATAATAAAAGTGTGATATATATATATATATATATTGTTTAATTTTTCCAATAAATCTTTTAAATTGCAAAACAAACCTACTTCTTGGTTCAGTGAGATCAGGGGGATTCATAGAGAGGGGTGTTATACAAGGGTTTATCATCCAGGGTATAACCTGCTATAAAAATATATAAATAAGGGCTTCCCTTGAGCAATCCCAGACAAGGCACTGACTTAGTGGGAGTGCTTGATTGGAGTCACTTAACAAGGCCTACGACCCTGAGAGTTTTACTAATGTTTACAAAAAAATGCCAAATTTCCAGTTAAATAAAAAAAACACGAATTTAAACTTGTTTGACCAATGGATCCAGTGGCTTGAGTGTGATAGGAAGTCCTGTAACCTGTGGCATCAGAGGAGGAACATTTGGGCTTAGAGTAGGCACTGTCTCGGGAGGATAGCTCAGGGGCAACGCGCTTGCCTTTGAAGCAAGACGACACGGAGAACTACAGGTTTGATCCCCGGGTCCGCGCTTAGAAACCTCTGGGTAAAAAGCACGTTATAAATAACCTATCATATTATATATCACTGCCATTTATACCATGGACACCATCAATTCCGGTGGAAGCGGTTAGGCACCCCACTAGGCTGAATTTTTAAAAGAGAAGGACCTGCACAGAAAGTTGCATCATTTAGAAGAACAAGTTAGTTATCAACTGGTAACGTTCTTTCGACTGGATGTTCCTCCAACGTATTCCACATCTTTGACATGTAATGTCCACAGCTGTGCTGCTTTGGACATTTTTTCGGCAGAGGGCGTCCTGTGTCAATGGTGTCGGGTCGATGTCCCTCGAAGGCCTCCGTCGAGGGTGACGTCATCGGATGTTATAAGTAGCACGCATGGCGCCCGTAGCCTCAGTTCATGTTTTTTCTCTTCACAACGTGTGACATACTCGTACACAATGCCTGCTTGACTGCACGTAGCCTTGAGAGAATGTAAGCTGCAATAGCACAGGAAATTCTTCAGAGGGGCAGCTGGGAGGGCGATGAGGAATACGTTGGAGGAACATCCAGTCGAAAGAACGTTACCAGTTGGTAAGTAACTTGTTCTTCGAATGGATTGTGTCCTCCAACGTGTTCCACATCTTTGACAGACTCCCAAAGCAGCATCAGTGATTGGAGGAGGGACAAGAATTTATAAGTACCCAATCAGATGGCAGAATAAAGCACTGCTTTACCAAAGGCCATAACTTGACCATGGAAAGCATCCAGGGAGTAATGCTTGACAAAGGTGTAGATTGAAGACCACATTGCAGCCTCACAAATGTTCTTAATAGGAACTCCCGTTTGCAGGGCTGTGGATGTAGCCATGCCCCCGGTGGAGTGTGCTCGCAAACCCTCAGGAGGGTCCCTGGCAGACAATCTCTAACATTCAGTAATGGTGAGGATAATCCACCTGGACAAGATCTGCTTGGTAACAGCCTGGCCCAATCAGTGTCCAGTGTACCCCACAAAATACTGGTCGTTCACTTGGACCCTGGACATCCTAGAAATATAAAAGCTCAAAGTTCTCCTAGGGTCCAATCTATGGAGTCTCTCCTCTTGCTTACCAGGATGAGGAGGAGGATAGAAAGCAGGAAGTACTACCTTCGGGCTCAAATGAAATTCAGACACTACCTTAGGTAGGAAGGACGGACATACCCTCAGTACCACCCTATCCTTGTGGAACACAGTAAAGGGTGGCTTAGACGAAAGTGCTTGCAACTCGCTCACTCTGCAAGCAGATATAACTGCAATCAAGAAAATCGTCTTGAAGGTCAACCGTCTCAAAGGACAAGAGTGCAAAGGTTCAAACGGAGCACCCATCAAGAATTTCAAGACTAAATTCAGATCCCAAAGTGGCACCTGAAACAGGGACGGTGGGAACACATACGTGAGCCCTTTTAGAAACTGGGAAATCAAAGACGAGTGCTTGTAAATAGACAGCGCCGCCAGGTAACCTTTAATGGTACCCACTTGCAGACCCTTGTGGGCCAAAGAAAGCAAGATAGTAAGAACCATCGGAATGGAACACTGAAAAGGATCGACATTGTGTCCTCTGCACCAGTCGCAAAACTTACGCCAACAGTACAGGTATTTGGTTGCCGGATGTCTGGCCGAAAGCAACACCTCCATCATGTTATCCAGGAGGTCCCAATTCTTATATCTCAACCTTTCAGAAACCAAGCGTGGAGTTGAGAGTCTCGACCTCTGGAGTAAGAGCGCGACCCCCCCAGCCACCTCTTGTGCGCGCGAGAGCGAGGGAGAGAGACGATCCTCTCTGTGGGGAAGCTGGCATGGAGGACAGATGGACATTTCTAGAAAGGTCTGGGTACCACGCTCTCCTGGCCCAATCTGGAGCAATTAGGATCATGTGGGTCCCGATCCTCTGCAACTTCCTTAGAACCTGTGGAATGACGGGGACCGGAGTAAACGCGTACAGAAGTGGATATGACCAATCCACGACGGACGTGTCCCCTAAAGCTCCCCTTAGAGGAAATTCCCTTGAGCAAAATCTCTCGCACTTCCGGTTGGCGCCACTCGTGGTAGACCTTGCACTGCCTGCTCATAGCGTCCGCCGCCGCATTCTCCTCTCCAGCCAGATGAACTGCCGAGAGTGAGATTCCTTGCTGTATTGCCCAGAACCAGAGCTGTATCACCGCTCTGCACAGCAGGAGCGACCCTACCCCACTTTTTTGTTGCGGTAATGCATGGCCACTGTGTTTTCCGTCATGATCAGGACACTCTTTCCGTGCACAGACAGCAGAAAAGCCTTCAGGGCTAGCCTGATGACCCTCAGCTCCAAAAGATTTATGTGGAGTTTGGACTCTGACAGAGACCAACGACCGCTGGTGGACAGCTTGTTGGCGTGAGCTCCCCATCCTGTGAGCGAAGCGTTCGTCAGTCACCTCCGGCCATGGCTGCCAAAAATGCTCCCCCCTCATCAGATTACCTTTGCTGGCCCACCACAGAAGATCCTGTGAGACCGTGAGCGGAATCTGAAGAGGATCCAACATTTTGCCTGAGGATTGTGACCACTGCGACTTGAGAGCCCCTGCTGTCCCCTAGGACGAAAAGGCAGAGGTTGACGGACAGTTGCGCCCAAAGACTTAGCAGCTGTTTTGCACATCAGGAACAAAAACCGACTTCCGCAACAATGCAAATCATGGTGCTCGCAGCCATTGACTGGCTAACATTATCAGACGTCTCCAGCCCAGACTGAAGGGATTCACACATGGCATCCTTGCCATCCTGCACGATAGCAAGAAACCCATTCCTTCTCTTCCCCTTCAGGAAAATGCTCAGCCGCTAGAGAGACAATTCCACAGAGTGTGCTAAACTTTTGCCAAGGCACAGGTGGAGTTGGCCGATTTCAGTGCCATACTCCCAGATGAAAATACCTTGCGTGCCCAACCATCGAAGCGCTTGTTGTCCCTATCAGGAGGGATGGTAGGGTACGCAGCGTGCCTCAAGGTGGCTGTGGCTGCCTGAACTACTGAACTCTCAGGAGTGGGGTGAGTGGATAGGTAGCCGGGGTCGCTAGTGGCTGGGCGGTATTTCTTAGTTAACAACTTGTTGACTGCCGGAAGCGACTCCGGTGTCTGCCAAGTAGCAGCCACCCTTTTCTGCAACGCCATGTGAAAAGGCAACACTGGGTCAGTGGACGGACCCTGATCTAAAATGTCAGTCAGGTCATCCTGATCGAATGCAACTGGGGGGGGGGGTCGGACCACACCAGGTACTCCGTAACTCTCGACATCAACCTCCTATAGGAGGATTCAGCAAGAGCCCCAGGCTCTGGACTACCAAACTCCATCTCAGGAGATGTGTCGAGCCCACTGGCATCATGTAAAGACTGCCACAGATTCTCCCGCTGACTGTCCTCAGAAAAGACCATGTCAGGAGTAGCAGGTGTTTCACCAGGAGCATCAAAATGCTCACTCCACATCAGATCTCTCCTCAGACCTCTCCTCATCCTCATGTCCTGTAGAGAATAGAATAACTCCCTCCTGGGCACAGGAGTAGACCTGGAGTCAAGAACAGGTCTCACAGTCTTCAACAGAGCCTTTCTCTGAGGATCCACAGCCACAGTGGCCTCTAACCGCAAATTCCGGCCATTTGGCCCCGATGGCGCAGATGGCTTAGGTGTCGGCCTCGACAAGGGCTCCGAAGGCTCCGTGGGTCAGACCGACGGCAAAGCACCAACAGCCGCACTCGATGGACACGGCGCCAATGGTGTTGATGCCGTCCTCGACACCTTCCCAGACTTTGACAGGTTCGTTGGGGGCGAAGACTGCGATCTGGATCTGGCACGTCTCTGAAGATCTACCTGAGCCTTGTCCGAATGGGACCTCGATGGTTCCCGATGTTTATCACGCCGACCACCCGGGCCCGAGGGCGCGCGAGTGTCGGACCGAGACCGTTCCCTGCCGGCATCAACAGAAGGTGCGGACGCAACAGTGCCCTGGGATTGAAAAATCTCCAGTATTTTCTCCCTGAATGCCTCCCATTCCTCCACAGTAGAGAATTTAGTGGGACAAGCCACTTTCCTCGTGGAGCCATCCGACGAAAACGGGGAAGGCGAACGGTGATGTCGCTTCCGGGACTGCCTCGACGAGGACGAGTGGCGGGACCGAGATCCCCGGGACGCCCCCCCCGACGGGGAACGTCACCCCTCGAGTCATCAGTGGAAAGACCCGTAGTCGATTTTTTGGATTTACGGGGTTTGGATACCTGACCTACTTGCAATTTCCCCTTACTCTCCCGCAAGGCCTTGGCGGTCAAGGACTGGCACTTTGAGCAGTCCGTATCGTGGCTCTCGCCCAGACACCACAAGCAGATACAGTGCGGGTCCATGAGAGACATATTGGACTTACAGTCCCGGCATTTGTTAAAGCCAGACCGCAGGGTCAATAGGGTAGAAGAAAAAGACATTATCGAGTAGATAACACGAGGCACGCTGAGTTCTCGAAGCAAACACGTTTGTGGAAAAAACGTAACTGAGGCTACGGGCGCCGTGCGTGCTACTTATAACATCCGATGACGTCACCCTCGACGGAGACCTTCGAGGGACATCGACCTGACGCCATCGACGCAGGAGGCCCTCTGCCGAAAAATTTCCAAAGCAGCACAGCTGTGGACATTACATGTCAAAGATGTGGAATACGTTGGATGACACAATCCATTTGAATTATAGGTTCTGGTCACAGTTCTGAATAACAGTGTACAGTAAGTATTTTAATTTCTGAGGTACAGAATCTGCCATGGCTTTAGTAGCGATGGGCAAGAAAAACAAATCAGATAGTCCTGCAAATTTTGAAGTTCAGTCCCATTAAATAACCAATGTCCATTTACATTTGTGTTTTGAAATGTTCTATTTAAAACTAAAAAGAACATGAATGAGTGGTGCCTTGAGTGCTCAAAAGTGTATCCATTCCACTATACAGATGTTTAGCAAGATGGCTATTCACTCCTCCCTTATGCACATCAACTTCTGCCTTTAAGGCAATGGCTTTCATACTCACATCCACTTGGCCGGTGCCCTCTGCTTTATTCCTTGTGCCCACAACCATGAAGGTAACTTTGCAGTTCACGAGGGCGCGGAAGAAGGGGCGATCTGAACTGTTGCTTCTGAAAGGCAGGTTCTACTGCCAAAAAAACCCTCACACCTGCACTAGCGACATTTGCTAGCATTCCTGACCTCACTATGACAAACTGTGCCTCATCAACCTCACAACCGCCCATCCATCCAACAAACCCTGAAAGAACTGGCAATATGATTTTGTGCATGTAAACTATAACTCCCAGAATGCATTAAGAAAATTTGCGATTAACAAAGAAAATGAATAGGCTAGATTTGTTTGAATAATAAAATGTAATTGCATACAAATATAAATTATACATACATGATCTGAAAGTACAGAAACCTGCATCACTGATTGTTTTCCATTCATGTATTCTAAATAGTACTGGTACATTGCTATAGCATTTGTTATGAACATATCAGAATTATATTTTTTATTTTGCTTTGATACAATATTACAAGCAGATAATGTAGAATGTCGGGTAAATTATACACAGGAGATAGACAATTATCAACTCTGTACAGGTGCCTGAACTGCCAAAACATGCAATTTGGAATTCAGGCAGTAATCAATCTATAAAATATGTACCTTTCTAAATTACAAATTTACATCATTCATTCAATTCTAAAGTGCATAGAGGTAGTTAGTCAAATCTAGTAAAATATCACTTGCAAGCTTGTCACATTATCTAAAACCATCAATCTGCCTAAACTTATTTTGAGCCATTATATTTAATTTCATCCCTCTAAGGAGCGTTTGCCTAACAAGGAAACGATATGTATTGTCTAACTCATTGTATACAACTTATCATGGCGAAATAGGTCTACTTTCTGATCGCCTGACTCAGTGAATCCACCCTTTTTGCTTAAGCACATCTTGCATACTTTAATGACATCCCAGCCAATACATTTAAAATTTGAATGATGGTAATATACTATCATTAAAATTCTCTGACCCCTGCATTATTCCTTTTTGGTGGGAGGAAGTCTTCCTTGGTGTGAGTTTTAATGTATTAAAATCATGGTTGATGGAGAGTCCAATTATCATGAAACCATGACAGCCCACAGAAGATCCAATTAACTGTACAATGTAACCATCTCCTTGCACTGGCTTCATTTTTCTGTCACATATGGGCGGATACCACCATGTAGTGGATAGGATGGTCGAAAAGACAGGTGAGAAATGAAAAGCCCAATCTCTATTAATAAAGTGATAAATGGAAGCCAATTCTACATAATGAGCATGCACATGAAAGGACATCTATTCCATTTTTACTACAATATAAAACTTTCAAGTTAAATGTTGGCCATTACCTGCTGAGAGAATAAAAGATTACACCACAAACTGGACAATGGCAAACCATAAGAAAGGCACCCAAGCCAATAATTGAAAAGTATGCACAAAAAAAAGGTGTGTGTGAATGCTGTGGACATTCAAAATACCCAGCAGCAATGATAACGTATACTAGAAAGCTCCTAAACCTGTATAAACAGAGGATACCCTTTTGAATGTATGGCCCAAGTATTCGTAATAATGCAGAAAGAAAAAATATCCTTCATAAAGGAGGTCTAATATTGACCTTGTCTCCTAACAGATTATTGAACAAATGGAGAGCCTTTTCCACTTATATGTCTGACAAAGAAATAAAAGTGTCCCTTGGCCAAAGCGTGACTGGCCAGTGCTAAATGAAACACTGAAATAAATAATAAATTAAGGTTCATGTGATCCTGGCAGAGGTCCGTCTTATCCCCTGGACATATCCAAATAAATCACCTGAAAGGTATATTGTGTCGTAATTTCTAGCCTGTCGGCATCTATGCCACAAGGTAAACTGCTGAGAACAGTGGACTTGGTCCTATAATTGGGTGTGGTGATCTGGACACAGTGAAACCATACCAGTGTCACCTTAAAGGTTAAAAAACAATGCATGTTCTAGACATACACATTTTGCAAGGGTGTAGCTAGAGCCCAGGCCACCAGTACAGTGCCTCTTTGGGGGCAATTCTTACAGATCTGCATCCTTATACAAAATCTCAATCTGTCCAACTAGAGTCGTCTGCAATTTGGATGAGCAAAAATAATGAGATTAGTGTATGGGAGGAGGGCATCCTTTTTCCGATAGGCATGGCATGTGGGTGCTACACGAGGTTAGATATGGAAGACTCCTGCGGAGTAGAATACATTCAGAAAAGTCCAATATTTCACATGCTAGATAGAAGCAGGTCACCTCTTAATGTGCAAACCTATACCAGTAAGAACGTTGGCAAAAAAAAATCGTTTGGAGGATGAAGCCAGTGAAGAATATTTAGCTTAAAAAATAAATGTGTGTTGGCTAATGACACCCATGTAAACACAAGTGTAAAGGAATGTTTAAGGAAAAAAGAAATACAAGGATGAGAGATTTCTATACCCAATAGTGTTCATCAAAAATCTTGACAGATTTAATGGAAAGTTGAAGGAGAGCTCCAAGAAACGTATAGAATCAGTTAATATTATCAGGCTTTCTGTTCATAGATTATTTTATAACAGATTGCCTTTTCACTGTGGTGGGGGGGATTGATGGAGAGGGTTGGAAGAATCAAACATGGCAACTTGAATGACAAGAGTAAGTGTGTTGCTGAGCAAAGTAATGTGAAAGAAGAGGCTCTTTGGACTAGGTTTAAGCACTTGAATAGATTACTACATATTAAGCTGCCTTTGGGTCATCATACCTCATAACAGATTTGGTATACATTACATTTACATTAGAAACCTATGTAATGAATTGACGTTTTGCCATCCAGGGCCATCCTATTTTAGTTTACTGGCCTGTGTGTTGTACAGGTTCATGCACACACATTTGTGATGATCTTGTAACTAAATGGAATGACCAAGTGAAAATATGATTATTGTGCCAATACACTGCAATGCAAGTCAATTTCCATGTAAGGAACATATAACGCAAATAGCATGAAGACAATCACAAGTTAACTAAGATACCTTTGTGCCTTCATCAATATATACCAAACCAAGCCCCCTCCCCCCAATTGTATTTGTTAAACGGTCGGATACAAATCCAGTGCAAAAAGAATAAATACTGGCAAAATGGTCACGTGTCTAAACTGAGAGAGCCAGGCTAATAAAGAATAAACACAATAATCATGTAACTCTACGGTTGTGCAAATGTTGCACATAAACAGGCACTATGACCAGTAAAAAAATATACACATATTAGAATCTCTAGGTACTCTCGTAATATCGTAAAAAGCATCCCACGTTACAACATGAAGGGTTACTTAAAATAAACGTTATATGCTTAAAAATGTGCTCTTGGCAAATAGCTGTTCTTCATGATATTTTGCAGGATTTGTACATCACTTTCTTAGTGTGCGTTCTAGTGCACATCAGTGATTTAGTGAAATGTTTTGATGTGTGCTGTTGTAATTTCAAGATGCAACAAAATGGAAAACGATGAGAACAACTTCCGAGGTTCCTTCTTGAAATCAGATGATTTTATGAATCCATGATGGTCTTCCATTTTGCGCTCACAATATTTCCATCTCCCATTTCTGCGTAAACTCATTCTCCATTGGGTTATTTATAACAATGCTGTGCTTATCATAATAATTTCCTCCTAAACACAATAATAAAAGAAACAATTAGCAAGTACTTTCATCATGCAAACTTATCTTAATGGGCTGCACAATATGAATGGACTAACGTAGCATGTACATTAAGAGTGTCATTATTGTTATGCAGTGGTAGAGATACTTGGGAGTGTAAAAGAGGCTGCCGGTGTTAAGGTGGTCCTGCGCAAAGGCACAGGGCGTTCACAGCGGAGAAGATGGAAGATCTCATGAGGAATTTTTGGGAAGCTTCGGATGTACTTGTTTTTAAGAAAGGGATGGATGAAGTTAAGTGATGTGCGATTCTAGACGGACTATAGTCAGGTGCCAAAAGTGAGGTGGAGGGGATCTCAGGCGATCCACTAGCGGCAGCAGGAGCAAGGGAGATGGCTAGATAGATTGATATGTTGGCTCAAATTGTAAAATTACTTTTGACGTCTTCCTTTTGATTTTAATTGTGCGTGGAAAGGTGTTGGTAAAAGTGGGGGGATTTAGAGCAGTCAAGGGTTTAAGCTTGGCAGCAGGTAATGTAATCAAATGTGTGAAGCACTAAAAAGATCGATGGATTTTGAAAGAGACACAGAAGATTAATGACACGGCTCCTACGATTAGCAGTACAACGTTTCTTTCATTAAAGTATTATGTAAATACAACGCAGCTCAAATGAACCAGTGTCATTAAAACACATTTGTATGAGCGGATAGTATCAAAAGCATGCAATTCAGGAATACAATTATCGGGGGAAAAGTTTCCATATTAACAACAAACAAGTTCCTTAGAATCTGTTCATTTGAATAGTATTAATTCCTTCAAAATCCTAACTGGCATTACACCCATGAGTGGGTTTTGGTGACATTAAAAATAATCTAGCCTTTATATAGTCATGGGTACATTATTGTGCAATCCAGGTTGATAGCTGTAGATAAGACTTCAGTTTGTTGAGTAACATTACACAATACCAAGAACACACAGCTGGTGAATATTTTTTTACATTTAATCTTTACATGGGTGAGTAGACTCCAGTTTGTGAATAACGAATTGCAATCAGATATACGTAATACAACACTATAATCAAATTGCTCACATAACTTATCTGCTTTTTACAAGGGAACATAGGAAAGAAAAAGACGATCCATGTCCCAGGTTTTCAATCTGTCCATTCAATCCTCATACCTTTCCTTGGGCATGGGAGAGACAAGCGTGAAAGGTTAATTCAAGAAATAAATTAATATAGGAGATCGAGGCAGACTCTGCAGTACTAACGTGAATGAGAAAAGCTGCTGGGAGTCCATGACTGAATTTGAATATTATCTTGCAGAGATCAATGCATTTATTTTTGGGGTTTTGGGCAGCACTGCATGGAGAGAAACCCCTTCAGAGTGCTAGTCAAGAGAGGGGAAGGAAAAGGAAAAGGAGAAAGAGAGGGTGGGTAGCCTGAAAAGGGAGGGCAGAGTAGGGAAAAAGGAGGGTAAGCCAGATAGGAAAGGCAGCACAATAGCTAAAGCAAGCCCAAGAGACTTCTGTGGAGTTAAGATTTTAAGGAGCCAAGGTCGGCGGACATTGTGAATGACAAGGAGGCCAGTAAAAAATGCTTGGTATGCTCTTGCGAGGGTGCCATCCTGGGAGTGGAGTGTCCAGGAGGTAATCACTGTAGTTGGTCTGTGGTTACTCTGAAGACGTGTAGCGATTTCAGATGAAGAGCCCTGTTCTAATAGATTTGCGAGGTTTGGTAAGAGCCAATGTCATTCAAGTGCAATCCTGCATATAAGCATTGGCCTACTTTATATTACAGTACAGCTTTACTTTACTTTCACTTTAATCTATTTCTATAACGCAACCATGGACCTATGGACCTTTGGGCATTAGGGCGCATAACAAGACAGACAACAAAAAACACAGAGAGGGGCAAGATCGTGTCAGTAAGATCAAAACACAAAACTAATCGGAGAAAAAGAGAGCGTTAGGTTGGTTGAAGAAGGTTATGAGAACAGCCATGTTTTCAGCTTTTTCTGAAAAGGTTCAGCGAGGTCATGCCGCGTAACTCGGGAGGGAGGGAGTTCCCACCTTCGCGCTACAGCAAAAAAAGCTCACATTTCAGCCTTCTTTTTTCTACATCTGGGCGAGACCAGCAAATCTTGATTATTAGACCAAAGGGATCTGAAATTGACCTTTTAAAGAATGAGATTTTGCCGCTACAGGGGTAAAAGGCCAGATCTGCATTTGAAAGTCATGTCTAAAAGGTGGAAGCAAATACATGCCTCAACCGGGAGCCAATGCAGTGCCCCTCTTGCTGCCAAAACATGTTCGCGACGGGCAAGACCAACAATGACTCGGACCGCACCATTCTAGTTGACTAGAAGTCTGTTTATATCCTTTTTACGGAAGCCCACCAAAGTGCTACTACAATAGTCTATCTTGGCGCATTGGCGCAAATGCTCTTGCTATGGTAGCAGTGTTGCCCTGTGAGAAGAAGAGTCTCAGGTGTGCCAGCAGCTTCACATAATAGATGGCTGCAGAGACCAAGCAACCCACGTGAGGACTCATATTCAATACTTGGGTCGAGAGTAACCCCTAGAATTTTTACTTTTGCCTGTGGGGATAGTTTCACATCACCCAACATAAAGCAGCAGTAGTCGGGATCCAGTTTTGCCAGCATCAATGGGGTGCCTATGATCATAAACTCGGTTTTACCTCTGTTGAGGCAGAGATAGTTGTAGTCCATCCATGTCTCCATCAGCGAGTAGATTCTGTTGAGTTCACCTTCGTCTAAAGCATGCACGCCACGAAGTGGAATGACACACTGAGTGTCATCTGCATAGTTGGAGAACATGACCCCCTCCTTCTCCAAAGTGGCAAAGAAGGGGGCCATACACATTTTATAAAAACAAGGGGAGATGCAAGCACCCTGGGGAACCCCAAACTCAACTGGCAGAGGGTCTGCCTCAATCTCATCAACCAAAACCCTACTTTCTCTGTTGGCCAAAAATGATCCAATCCATTGAGCCGCGAGGGGCGAAAGATTGGCGACCTCCACCATTCTGGAAACCAGGATGGTGTGATCAACCAAATCGAACGCGGCTGATAAGTCCATTGCGTCCAATGTTCATAGAGACAGAGAACACTTGTCCAATAGAGACAGGGAACACTTGTCCAATGGCTCCAGAAGTCTGGATTTTAACTTACAAAATAAAGTATAGGTTCCAAAACCCTTTCGGAAACCTGATTGTTATTGGTTCAGGATGGGGAATTCATCGAGATGTTTGGAGAGTTGATTGTATGCGATACGATCAAGTATTTTCACTATAGTTGAAGGGTCCCTCTGGGTCCAAGCCAGGTTTTTTTCAAAATGGGGGTGACCCAGGCTTTTTTATGTCAGTTGGAACATGCCCTTCAGATAGAGAGGAGTTGACACATTTACAAATGTCATCCAGGTGGAGGGGGGGGGGCAAGTTTTCATAATCATGGAGGAGGATGGGTCTCCTTTGCATCTTGTGGCTTTCAGCTGATCAATGACTATTGCCAGGTCCTCAACCACAATGGATGTAAAGCTAAACTGGGGAATGGAGGGGCATCTGACAAAAGGCCTCAGCCTGTCATCTGCTAGGGCGGTTGTGTGTTTAAAAAAAATAATGTTTGGAGCCTATATCTGGTCTGATGCCATTAAGTTTGGTTTGCATAGCTTCTTGAATTTTTTGACACCAGGCTGCATCCTCGATTACAGAGCTCGCTGGCAGAGGGGAGATGTTCTCCTGGTCTTTCAATATTTTGAATATTTCTTTCACAGCAGATTTGGCATTTTGAATTCTTAAATTGTTGAACATTTTCTTGGCAGACACGAACTCTAATTTATACTTTTTTGCAGCTGTTTTATAGACTGCCAACGAATGTCAACATTGGTTGGATTTCCACAAGTGAAGGAGATTAAGGGAAGAGGATTTAAATGTTTGTAGGTCGGGAGAAAACCAAGGTTTACTTTCTTCGCTTCTGAAATATTTTTGGATTTCATGGGGGCCAGGGAGTTAGTAAAAGCAACTAGTTTATCAATCAGAATTTGAGACATGTCTGAAACGGGAATAGAATCCCCAAAAAGGAAATTTGAGCCAATTAATTGTTCAATTTTGTCCCGGGTGAGAGACTTCAAATTCCTCACCAGCACAGTGTGGAACTTTCTGGTTTTAGGGGAACCTAGCGGTGATTGAAAAATTCACAAAGGCATGGTCCGACCAGGGACAAGGGGTAACCACAGGGTCCTGGCTATCAACATTGTACATTGAAACCCAATCTAGTGTGTGGCCAAGTTAGTGGGTGGGGACGCACATTTTCTGCTCAATCCCAAGTTCGATACAAATCTGCTCTAATTCTGCAGCCAGTGCATCATCTTCATGGCCTAGCCAGTAATTAAGGTCTCCTAGCACGACAAAGCGGAAGGTGGGCTTAATCTAGCCAGAAAATAATTCGATATTGCTGAAATTACGTTTTCTGTAAGGGACGGGGGCCTATATATTAGGAGGAGGTTGACAGTTGATTCTGCATTAAGACCTACTTTTATGTGCATGGCTTCTATACCATCCATAATATGGCAATGCACTGGCCAGATAGTGAGGTCCACTTTGTAAAAAAAGGCAGCCCCTCCCCCTCTCCCTTCAGGTCTGTCAGCACGGGACATAACATAGCCCTCAGGGATAGCTAAATCTAAAGCAGGGCCAGGAGTGTCGGAACCCCAAGTTTCAGTAAGTGCTGCAATGTCGATATCATTGTGTTCAAGGTAATGACAAACCTTGTGAGCATGTTTAATGAGTGATCTGGTATTAAGGGTCATGCATGCAATGTTAGAGGCCGGTTTGACAACTCGTCTGACAGACTCCGGTGTTATCTTATTAATTTCTGGCAAACTAGTATCAGGCGGCATATAGTCTGGCTGAGGGGGGAGATCAGTGGTACTCTGAGATCCCTTATCGGATCCTGGCTCGCTCGCTACCTGTATGGAGGGGAGCGAGAGCACGGAACAGTCATCCGCATTGGAGCAGACATCAAATGCTGCATTCACAGTAGACTAAGTATCAATAGGGAAGGGGAAACGTGCCGTGACTTCATCCCTCATGCTCGCCAGTCGAGCATTGGTACTGTTTTTTTCGGCTGAGATACCTGCTAAAACTTTGACGATTCCCATAGTAGGGGACAGCACACTAGCAGCATTGCTGGTCCGAGACATTCCGCACACTCACCGGCACAGACCGGCTTTCCCCCTTCGCGCCGGTTTTGAGAGAAAGAGGGCTCTGAAACTATAGGAGAGATGGGTAATGTAGTTTCAGAGCGCCTGAGTATGTGCAGAGACGGAACTCTCTGATTCAAATTGTACTCAAAGGGAAGGCAGGTAGAGTAGATAAAAGGCACCAGAGCCGCATGGTAAGAATAAAATACAATTTCACAATTTATCTGCAAGAATTAATAAATAAAAGAGGATAAAGGCAAATTAACAAACAATACAAAGCATGTGCAGCAAAAACAATCAATGATTCTGTAGCACTAGGGTTACCGTCTTGTTTGCGATCAGTAGCTGCACAGGCTTTGCAAAGCACAGAAAACATAGTACTAGGAACACCACTTAGTGTGCCATTGCTCAACAAAGTAACTGCACAAATGCTTAAAACTGAAAACACATTTATCTGCCTCACAAATTCCAAAATATAACCGGATTCTGTGGAACTCTGCTAATGTAACCCTTACACAAAACAGCGTCATTATTGGTGAGTCCGGCAGATGGAGAGCCCCATGGTTGTATTTCAATGGTAGCAGTGCTTACAAAAGCTTGCAAAGAAATATTAGAAACCCCGTTACAAAATGCAGACGAGGAGCACTATGCAGACGGTTCTTGTGAGGAATTCGACCATCCGGGGAGTGTGCGCTCACCTGGGCTTTTTTGAAGTTTTGTAATTAAAATGAACGATGGGAGATCAACCTCAGAAAATTGTGGGGCTAATCCGCACACATTTTCCAATGCTCGCTGCACAACAAACACATAGTAGAGTGTACTCCGGGGGGACACAGGGAGGACTGCGCCTGTAGGCTGTCATGTTCAGCTGGAATGTGACAGCCACGCGTACATCAAAACATCTCAAGAAGGGGGAAGGAGACACCATGGCCAGCCTAATTAAAATATAAAAAGCACCATGGATAAATCCCTGTTCTATTGTAGTTCTTTGTGGTGGCAGTGAATACTGATGAGAGTTAATTGAAGCAGGGATGTAAAGGGGCTTGTTCACAGAACACAAAGGAAGGAAACACCAACACATCTTTGACATAACATTTTTCAACTTGAAGCTAGCTCCCACCCCTCGGTATGAATGGCATATCTGGGACAACTGTTTACAGTAGGCAACCCCTGCAGCAAGACCCCCTTTCAGAGGGAATAAGTATGTGAACTCATGGAGACAAAGTCTGCTCTCGCCCCAAACTTCAAGGGAGACCTGTGCTTTGGTCAGGGGTTACAGAGAGCTCAATTAACCAGAGAGACACTTTGATCCACATCAGAGAGGAAGATGGGTGGGACTTGTTGTCACCCCTTACCTTTCTTGTTGCAAAGCACTCTGGTTATGACCTCACACAGGATTGTTTCATTAAGGTAGGCTTTTTTTTTAAATATTTTTTATTATATTTTCAAAACCAAACAAAACACACATTACAACTGTTTCAATACGCAAAGAAAACATCATTAGACCATCACATTTCCATTAGAACTCCCCAACTCCCCCCCCCTTAAACTAGAGGCAGTTCTCACAAGTCGTCTACTGGAGCATTATCGGGTAGCACAATACTTAAGCAGTCATCATCCGAGTCCTCTGTTCCGTTGTTACCCTGGTGAGGATTTGCCATAGAGGCCACCAATTGCCGCCAGGCCAGCAGGGGCCCTACTTCCTCCTCGCCCCCCCCTAGTGACCGCTTCAAACCAGACCACAGATTCAGCTTCGACCCATTTTAAGAGGTCCGCCCACCATAGCTCCACCCTAGGTCTGTGGGCCGCCTTCCAGCCCATGGCAATCCTGCGTTTGGCCAAAACATAAGCCAAGTCCTTCATCTTGCTTATGTGTTTTGAATGTCGGGGTCTAGGAAAAAGCCCAAGCATGCATGACCAGGTCGATTCCATGTCCAACATCACTCCCCCACCAGCCATTTTCGTTTTAACCTCATCCCAAAACCTGTGCACTTCCGGGCAAGCCCAAAACATGTGTAGCAGCCCCGCATCCACCTCCCAACACCTGGGGCATTGCTGCGTAGCTGGTCCCCCAAACTTTGCAATTTTCCCGGGAGTCAGATAGGCCCTATGGGTAACGTACAATTGAAGTTGTTGGAATCTCGCGTTCCGGGACACCTTTTTATGGTATCTCTGGGCCCACTCCCATTGCCCGTCTGACATGGGTCCTCCCTCCTCCTCTTCACAATCTTGTCTCAATTGGAGCAATTGCTTCCTAGCCCTTACTCGTAGGAGCTCGTATATCCTCGATATTTTGTGCCCGCCCTCCGATACATCATACATAGTTTCTAGGGAGGCATTAGGATCCTCCGCAAGCACTGTCTCAGGCCATCTTTCTCTAGTCTTTTTCACAAGCCTAGCGTGAGTTATATATTGGCCACCATGCACCCTGTCTCTTCCTGCAACCTCTGAAAGTCCAATACCTCCCCTTCCTGCCATATGTCTCCGAGGGTGGCCAGGCCTACCTGTTCCCAGTATCTACGGACCTTCAAGTAGTTGAGTCGCTCCCGCACAGCGCCACCAGTGGGGCCTGCTGGGAGTACGGTTCCGAATCCCCCATCGTCCTCCATATCCTTTGCCAGATCTCCCAGCCCAGCCTCAGCAGCCGCCCCCTGCCCACCAGTTTGTCCCTACGCAACCACATCACTTCCTTCAAAAAGTATGGGGCTGAGTCCCCACGCAGAAGCTTAGCCTCTGCCGAGTCTTCGGCCGAAAGCCACCTGGCCACATACAGCAGCTGCCCCGCCAGGTAATAGAGTTCAAAATTTGGCAGGCCTATACCCCCCTTGTCACACGGGTTCTGGAGCTTCCACAGAGCCACCCTGTTCCTGGAGTTACCCCATACGAAACCCCTACACACGCTATGAAGTTTCACAAATAGGCTCCTGGGTATCAAAAACGGGACATTCACGAAAAAGTGCAAGAGTCTAGGCAGGGCCACCATCTTGAGCAAGGCCGCTCTCCCCATCATAGTCAGGGGCAATCTAGCCCAAAACACCATGCTGTTCTTGATCCCCTCTATCGCTTTTTCTGTCTTATGTTTGTGTTCCGCCTCGATCCTGCCATTAAGGTAGGCTTAGCGTGCACCAAGCACTGGGGCCCATCTGGCTTTAAAAGAGAGTTGAGCCCCTCTTTTAGCAGATCATCCAATGACTTCAAAAGGAGTAAGAAGGACTCCTCATTTGGACCCTGCCTGAAGGTACAGTCTGCCTTACAGCTTCTGCCAGTGAAGGAAGGCCAGGACTTCCAAGAGGGAAGCAAGATCCCTCCCCTAAACATTTCCAAGGGAACAGAGGGAGATGCTGACCTCAGCGGACCCGCCCAGCAGCTCCAGAACCAATAACCCAGCCAGCACACAGTGTGCACTGCTAGGTTCTGCCAGCAAGCTTCCTAGGTGGGAAGTGCCAGAGAGTCTCTGAACAAAGGATAAGGCTGTTGCCTGCAAACACTCTCCTCAGCTTTGGCCCGTTTGCCTTAAAGGATGACACATACCCTGTGAAGAAGCTAGGAGGCGTGCCACAACAAGCATCAACCAGCATCCATCTTTTAAGGACATTTTCGAGGCCATCAAGCCCTCGAACTGCAACCAAATGCACCACTGACTGTTGTCACACTGCAGTCACTAAAGATGTCTGAGACACCTCGACCAGCATTCCAGATCTGCCAACCAGCACAGACAGCGATTCTTGACCCCGAGCCGCTGTGTAGGCTAGCCTGCAGCCGTCCGTCCAGCCTCGCTTGCCGAACTGCCTGCTGTCTCCAGTCTTGAATGCTGTCACAGGAGCTGCAAAGCGTCCGGGAACCGACTTGACGCTGTCAAGCATCAAGATCATAGAACAGAGATTATATATAGGCGCACTCCATAAAGGTAAAAGGTAAGTTGAATCTATTTCAGATTGTAGTGGAGTGCGGGGGAGAACGAGGCAACCCTGGCAGTAGGCTGCAAGTACAAGATACAAACAAAACTGGTGTGCACAAAGGGTGGAACACTCACATCCCCTGCACATCCAAAATGTTTGTAATGACAAACAATAGTTAGGATTCAAGAGAAATAAGGAAGGATGAATCGGAACAATTCTAAGTAATCAAAATCAAGGATGAATAGTTCACAAATACATTTATGTAATCCAAGGTAATGTCATTTAAAAAAAAAATCAGCATACATAAAATGGAGTGTACACATTATTTGAATCAAATTCTATGATACATTTTTTCAATCCATCAACATATAGTATTCTTATACAGTGTAAAATGTATAAAGTAATGAGCTCTACGCATTTCGGGACTTTGGTCCCTTTGTCAGGAGCAAAATTTTATTTATTTTTCGTCAATCTTCGACATGATATGTTCTACGAGGCAAAAAATAAAACAGATAACAGCTGTTAACTAACCTCTGTCCGGTATATAAATGTCTTATTTACAAGTATTCACAATTAGATAGATTGTTGGCTGTCATATGTGCATCTTAGACATTCACCTGTGGAGGGGTGAACCTGGCCTTGTGTTTGGTTCAATGTATATATCTTCCATAGGTGGAGTAACCTAAGGTAAGTATATAGAGAGGGGATTAGATTTGTGCTATTTGGAATCACAGTGGGGTATATGTTGAAAAATAGGCTCCCTACCTGAGGATTTACAGACTGGAATATACGTTGTGTGGTCTGTTGTGGACACCCTTCATCTCAAAGTAGCCTAGTTTCATGAAAGGTGGCAGAGTGGTCTCTGTAGAAACACTTATCTCTATGGATAATGGAGATACTGTTTCCAAATGTTTGCTATGTATAAAGGAAACAAGTTTCACACTCAAGGGCTGAGTCTGGATGCTCACCTAAGAGTGTGTAGAGTTCTAATCCAGGGATGTGAGGATGCGAGTGGAAGTGCTGGCCTCCGTTAGTGTGTACGTTCGAGTCTGCATGCGCCGTCATGCGGTGATGGCATTTATTTATTTACATTTGTATAGCGCACCTGCAGCCCAGAGGCATTGTGGCGCTGTTACATGAGGTGTATCAAGCATTTTGAAGTAGGCGGGTTACATGTGACCATGAGGTCTCTTAGTTGCAGGTACATAAGTCAACAATAATACATACAAGGAGTTTAGTCAGACATAAGCAAGCAATCAAGTGGTATTAGATGAAGAGTTTTGTTTTGATTGCTTTGCGGAAGGCTTGGTGAGACTCAATCATTCTTAGGTGGGGTGGAAGGGCATTCCACTGTGTGGCGGCTATCGTGGGAAAGCTAGATCCCCCAGCACAGACCTTTTTGGTTTTAGGCACAAGGATAAGGTTGGAGTACCCCTCTCTGAGAGGTCTTGTGGCGGTCTGTTTGACAATTCTCTGGACAAGGTATGGAGGAGCAGCATCATGGAGGTGTGCCAAGGAGAGTGTTTTGAAAATAATTTTCTGTTTGACAGGGAGTCAGTGGACCTGCCTCCTGATTTCAGAGATGTGGTCTTTCCTTGAGGTCCCAGTGGCTGCCCTGAGGGCATTGTTTTGAGCCAGTTGTAGTTTAGCTAGGTTTTTGCAAGATGTCCCAGATAGGAGGGCCTTACAGTATTCGAGTCTGGAGCCAATAATGGCTCTGGCAATGGTGAGACAGTTCTGTCGTGACAGGAATGGTCTGGCTGCGTTAATAATTTTGGCGTAGTAGGCTGATGAGGTGGCAATAGAATTTCCTTGTCTGTCGATGGTGAGGTTTGAGTCTAGGTAGACGCCAAGTGTTTTTGTTGGAAACCTTGATAGATGTGTTGTCAATAGTGAAAAAGGAGTATTCCTGACCGAGGTTACCCGAGGTAGTGGGTGAACCGATAAGTAGGATTTCCGTTTTTTCGCTATTAAGGCACAGCCAGTTGTCCACCATCCAGGATTGGATAGTCGAGTAGATGGCAGTGAAATTAGACATGTCTGTTTTATAGTCCATAGTGCATATGTAACCAAATGATGTCACCACGCAGAGAGGCAGCGTGAGCACCCGTGGAGAAGTGTATCTTGGATTCAGTAGTGAAGGAGGCATCCAAAGATGGTTTATGGAGATATAGATCAGTCCCTTCATAGGGAGTCTCCATTGGGGTGCAAGTAAAAGAACTAGTGGGGCATGCATTCACTGAGCTAAATATGAAGATGTATCCACTGGTGAGTGCAAAAAAGGCACATATGCTCACAATCTAATATGTAACCAAGTGTCTGCACATTATTAATGAAACATAGTGACATTGTCTAGCTGCATAAATACTCAGGGCAGCAATTGAGTATATCAAAAAAAGAAGGTTATTTAAGATATAATCATTTCCAGACCTCCACTTACCCGCTGGCTAGGATAACAAAGAACCCACGAAGCACCACAGCAATGGAACCACCACCTCACCTCACCACGGAGTGAACGGAAGCCTAACCCAGAGCCCACCCACCCCGACCACCAAACTACTAAACTGAGGAACTAGCATACAATGTGTTCTAACAAGAATATTATGAAATGTCTGATGTTATATGTTAAAATGGCAATAAAATGTTGTATTGAAAAAAAGATATAATCATTTCCCAATTGAGTTTATGTTATGTTATATTACTTTGCATTTATATAGCGCCTTATGTATCATTGGTATGATCTCAAAGCGCTGGTAGGTTGAACGTCCTCGGGAACCATAGTTCAAGTCATTTGAGAGAGAGTTGTAAGGGTGCACCAGAAATGTGTGCAGCTGGTGTGGCTAAGCTGCTTCTTAGCGGTAGGTGTGGTGTTTGGGAGGCCAGGAATATGTATTCATTCTGGAGGGTTGACACCCAGACTGATTTCTGGCTGTGTTAGTCCTGAGGAGACGCTTAGGCTAGCGGTGTGTGCTCAGCTAGCTGTGCTTCATTAGGATGTTGAGGAGTAAGAGGCAGGTGTTAGTATGAGAACAGCTATACCAAATGTGTCATAGTATCGCTGTGTTCTATTTGAGTGGTGGTGTATAGGAGAGATTAAGCGTGGTAGTGTGATATGGTGGTTTTCATAAGGCCGTTCCTTCCACTCCATCCGTTCCGTGCACTCCATCCGTTCTATCTGCTCCATCCACTCCACCCGTTCCATCCACTCCATCCGATCTATCCGCTCTATGCATTCCATCCACTCCATCCGTTCCATCCACTACATCCGTTCCATACGCTCTACTCATTCCATCTGTTCTATCCGTTCCTTCCACTCCATCTGTTCTATCCACTTCACCTGATCCATCTACTCCAATCCGCTCCATTTGTTCCATCTGCTCTATCCGTTGAATCCATTCCATCTTTTCGTTCAACTCCTTCTGTTCCATCTACTCCTTTGGTTCCGTCCATGCCATCCACTCCATCCGTTCCATCTCTTCCATCCATTCTACCCGTTTCGTCCACTCTACCTGTTCCACCCACTTCATCTGTTCCATCTACTCCATCAGATCGATCCACTCCATCTGTTCCCTCCGCCCCATTTCTTTCATCAACTCCAACTGTACTGTATCTGTCATATCCATTGCATTCGTTATATCCATTTGATCTGTCCGTCCATCCACTTCATCCATCCGTTCCATTCACTTCATCCCTTCCATCCACTTCATCTGTTCCATCAATTTCATCCATTCCATCTGCTCCAGCCACTTCGTCCCTTCCATCCACTTCATCTGTTACACCTACTGCATCTGATTCATCCGTTTCATCCACTGCATCCATTTCATCTGTTTTAGCCACTGCATCCGTTTCACCCATTGCATCCGTTTTATTAGTTTCATCCATTTAATTTCTTTCATCCATTCCATTTGATTCTGTTTAGTTTATCCGTTTTAATTTACACTGGCAGTTTTAGTTTTCCATTTTTTCACGATCGGGTCTCGATGCTTTTTCGATTCAGCAACCTTGGGTTCCTGTTTCTACTGTTTGTGTTAAGAGTCGATTTTTAGGGAAGAGCCGAGTTTTCAGCTGAGAAAGATGATCCACCTAACCTAACTGAGTTGGTTTTTGGTATCACTAGGAGGCGGGCAGAACTTGATGTTAGAGTGCGTGGTGGATGGTAGGGTCTTAGTTTGTCCTGTAGATATTGAGGTGCGGTTTTATGCACATTGCTCGGTGCAAGTTGCATAAGGGTTTGAAGGTCACCCTTTGGCCTACCGGGAGCCAGTGCAGAGTTTTGAGAGCTGGGGAGGTGTGATCCCTTGGGCAAAGTGCTAGTAGCAGTTTGGCTGCAGCATTTTGTGCTCTTGTAGTTTAGTCAAGTGGTACGCATGGACTCCGAGGTAGAGGGAGTTAGCATAGTCTAGTCTTGGCATTACAGTTGATTGGACCGCAGTGAGTCTGTTGGGAAAGGAGAGGTAAGGAAACATGCTCCTAAAAATGTTGAGGTGGTAGTGGCAGGACTTAGAGACGTTGTTGACTTGGTGCGAGAGGGTTGGTCAGAGTCGAGAGTGCATCCAAGGTTTTTTACTGAGGTTGAGGTTGTCAGAGAATTGCCCATTGCAAGTGGCCAGGGTAGAGGGTGGGGAAGAGGTTCGGTGTTGCCACACACCATGATTTCGGTTTTGGAGGGGTTTAAAAGGAGATGGTTTGTGGTCATCCAGTAGCCAATGTCAAGGAGGCAGGCAGCGAGAACGGGTTGGCAGCTGAGTTTTGAGTTAATGAGTTTTAGTATTAGTTGGGTGTCGTCGGCGTAGTTGTAGCACAGGATATTGTGTGAGCGGATTATTCGTGCGAGGGTGGACATATAGAGGTTGAAAAGGAGGGCTGATGGGCACACTCCTTGTGGAACTCCGGTATCGAATGGTCAGGCGGCAGAGGTAAAGGAGGAGAGTAGGGTTATTTGGTTCCTATTGTTGAGGAAGGATGCTATCCACTTGAGAGCATTTCCATGGATTCCAAGTGAGTGGAGGAGGTCTAGGAGGATTGAGTGGTTGATTGTGTCAAAGGCGGCAGACAGGTCAAGAAGGATTAGTGCAGCGCATTCCGCAGAGTCTGCAGTGTTTTTGAGGTAATCCCAGATTGAGGCTAGGGTGGTTTTGGTTCCATGTCGGGGTCTGAAATCTGATTGGGGGGTCTAGGAAATTGTTGGCTTCGACAAAGGGATTTAGTTGGGAGTAAGCGGTTTGGTCGATGAGTTTAGCAAGGAACCTGGTGTTTGAGATGGGGCGGTAGTTTTTTGGGTCGAGGGAAGTTTTTTTTTTTTAGAAGAGGCTTCACATGAGGAGTTTTGAACGCGTCGGGAAAAATTCCTGAGGAGAGGGAGTCGTTTATGATGGTTCTTGCATGTTCTCCTGTGCAGATAGATGCAAATATTTCTTTGAGGGTCGAGGCTGGGCAGGAGTCTAGCAGGGAGCCGGATGGTTTGCAGGCGGAGAGAGGTTTTGAGAAATTGGTCAGTTGATATTGGTGTGAAAGAGTTGAAAGTCAGGTGGGTTGCAGGGGGTGGGTTGGCGGGTGGGGTGGGTGGATTGTGTGGTGTGTGCAAGAGGGCGAGTTTTTTGATTAGAGAATTTGTTCTTTCGAGAGCAGTGGTGTGGAAGTGGAGAGAAAGTGTGTCTGAGTGGGGCACGATTGAGTGGTGGTACATGAAGGTTTGGTGAATTCAGAGATGATTTTGACAAGTTCTTTGCTGGGGTTTTCACAGTTCAGGATTCGGGAGTTGCTTATTACTTAATGGAAGTTACAAAAAAGCACCCAGGTGGGAGTCTTCATTCATTCCATTAGGATTCAGACCGTTAAGCTTGTTGATCCTGTATAGTTCCCTCTGGTGAAACCTCTTTGCATGGTCTCCACCTCTCTGTGATTTGTGCACGATTTCAAGTACAAAACATCTTAGTTGTGCCACTGAATGTCTGTTCTCATTGAAATGCCTGGCCACTGGTGAGCGGGTATTGCTAGTCCTGATGTTACTTTTATGCTCATTAAAACAGTCTTATTTTTCTCACTGTTTGTCCCACATAAAACATCTGACAGGGGATCTTAATCCATTAATAACTGACATAGTATCACATAGTCCCTTAATTTTATTTTGGCTCCTGTGCAGGGGTGTCTGACGTAGCTGCCTTTCATTATATTATTGCAGTTGCTGCAATGTAGGTAAACAAAGGTGACATATTTTCAATTTCAACGTGGTCTACTTGGTAGTCCTCGCTCTCTTCTGCTTTCACCAGTAGGTCCCTAAAGTTCTTGCCTCTCTTATATGCAATTAGAGTAGGGTTTGGGAATAATTTCTGGAGTTGAGAGTCCAATTGAATTAACCATGTTTATCAAGAATAACTGGAGGTTATTTGATAGCTTTGATAGGGAGCCTATTTTTGAACATAGACCCCACTGCGATTCCGAATAGCATAAATCTAATCCCCTCTCTATATACTTAGCTGGGGTTACTCCACCTATGGAAGATATATACATCGAACCAGACTCGAGGCCAGGTTCCCCCTCTTGAGCCTCCACAGGTGAATGTCTAAGATGCACATATGACAGCCAACAATCTATCTAATTGTGAATACTTGTAAATAAGACATTTATATACCGGGCAGAGACTAGCTAGCAGCTGTTATTGTTATTATTTTTTGCCTCACAGAACATATCAGGTCAAAGATTGATTGACGAAAAACCAATTAAATGTTGCTCCTGATGAACAGAGCAAAGTCCTGAAATGAGTAGAGCTCATTTATGTATATGTTTTACACTGTATAAGAATACTATATGTTGATTGATTGAAGTAATCTATCATACAATTTGATTCAAATAATGTGTACAATATTTTATGTTACGCTGAATTTTTAAAATAAATAACATTACCTTGGATTCCATAAGTGTATTTGTGAATTATTCATCCTTGAATTTGATTACTTAGAATTGTTTGTTCCGATTCATCTTTCCTTATTTACCTTAAATCTTAACTATTGTTTGTCATCACAAACCTTTTGCGTGTGCAGGGGACGCGAGTGTTCCACAGTTTGTAAGCATCAAAATCATCTTAAGCACCAGGAACATTGTGTTCCTGTCCCATGGTCCTTCTCCGAAGGCCCTAGTGACATTTACGACCCCTTGCTCCCTTGGTTCTGAAACCAAATAACTTTGAACAGTTCAGACCGATTGCTTTATCGACTACACTCCTGTCAGTATCCAGAGTGCTTCCCTTTCTTTTGAGAAACTGTCTGTCCTCTGTGTTCCTTTACAGGGTGGTTTGTATTTTGTAGTGAGCTAGAACGGTCTGTTGTAATAATAATAAAGTCGATATCTTAATACACCTTGACTAGGGAGTCCCTTTTATCATTAGGTAATAATTGTATTTTCGCTATGTTGCAACTAACCAACGATCCACAACCCTGCAGAGATAAGCCTGCCGTTCCGTCCACGTCACCAAAATTGGACAAGGTTTATCATTTACAAGTGCTTCCAATCTGTTCGGAACCCTTCTGGTGTACTATAGGTGTGGGGCTGATTGATGGTTTAGAAACCCATATTCATCCCTGGACCACTGGTGCCCTGGAAGTTGATTCGTCACAGTTCTTGCTTGAGAAAGGAGAGGTAAAATCGTGCTACAAAGTATGTACTGTGCATGCAGAGATTAATAGTGGGCAGCTGCCAGATGTATTTTCTGTGCAGAGATAGTGGCATTAACATAAGCATGCACTATGGCAAATGCAGAGGCAGCTTGTCCATAAAAAGCGATGGGGTTTCAACCCACCACTCATTATGAAAAGTAAACACAACAAGCGCTCCCTCAACTGTAGAATGTAGCTGAGTTAGCTTCCCTGGGCTAGCTTTCACTGTCAAAGGGAAACACGATTTCCCTTTTGCTGTTTACAGTACCCCTGCATGCCAGACTAATGGACCATGCACAGTTATTGTGCTTCCGCAGCCTTGTATGGCCTATTGGGGCTATAGGCTGGGGTACTGTGCATAGGGGGCAATCTCGCACCTCCCCACATATTCAGAGGCCGGGGTGGGGGCAGCATGAAGTGGGTGCTCCAGTGCCATTGCGCATGTCCTTGGAAACCAGAAAGCGCTCTCAGTTTCCTGCTTCCTGTTGTGTGCTGAGCAGGAGCTGAAGAGGCAATGAGGGAGGCAGGTAAGAAGAAAATGTATGTATTTATGCGTGTATTCAAGAGTTTGTGTCTGTAAGTGTGCGCGTTAATTATGTGTTCTATTGTTTAGGTGCACGTGTGAATGAGTGTATGAATGCTGTATGTATCCATGTGTGAATGAGGGAGTGAATGCTGTATGAATGAGTGCTCATCTAGCCGTAGAGTGGAGCTGTGATTGTGAGGGGCGGGAGCTCCCAGGAAATGTTTTACTGTGACATGGCATTTTTTTACTGGTCACAATGGATAAAGACAACATGACGAGTGTTCCTATGTGTGTAGGAGGGAACAATTTGTCCACGGGACCAGGCTTTCATGTTTTCTTATTATGGCATGGCATTTTCTTTTTTACGGGGCTGCAATGGTTAAGCCAGCATGAGGAATGTTGATACGTAGCTAGACTGTGCTACAGTGGTACAGCGAGTCGGGATATATTTCCTACATTTTGGTTTCACCATCACCGTCTTGTGGCCAATGCTGGATTTTACTTTTATGGACTTCATTGATTCACAGTGCGTTACCCTTTCTCAACTCTCATGCTGGACTTCCTTTGCATCTTGAACTCATGGTGACCCTCAATCATGCTGTTCCCATCTTCATCTTGTATCCTGGCTTGCAACATTATGTGTTACTACTGACTTCTGCAATTGTATTCGCTCTCCTTTCTTTCTTCTCCACTCTTTTTGACTGCTTACTCTGTTCTCTACTCCGCTCTCCCTTTTCCTATATCCTCCCCTCCTCCGCTTATTTTCTTCTACGCACTTACCTTATCAGAATTGTTCCTGGACCAAATATGATAGCAACCTCGTCTGTCGTTGCCCCATCCACTTACTGTTCTCCCCCCCAACCACTATCTGAAAGTGGTCAGGCCTAGTACGATAGTCGCTTGTTTTGTTCCTCCCCTCCCTTTCTGCACCCCTCTCCCTCACCTTTTGTTTTTCTCTGGCTCTACCAGAAATGTATCAGGCCTAGTACGGTAGTTGCTTGTCTGTTTCCATTGCCTTCCCACTCTCCCCCTCCCTTCCTTATCTATGTCTTAGCTCTTGCACTATCGGAAATGTCGTCAGGCCGAGTACGATAGTTAATTTCACATCCTTTCATGGCCTGTAAGAATGTCATTGTATTTTCCCTTGTTCCCGCCCTTGCCTTGAAGCGCTTTGAAACACATTGTGTATAGGCGCTATATAAATAAAGTATCATATCATATCTTACTGTGATATGGCCTGGCTTATTTCTACTGTCAAAGCTAAGAGGAGTATGTTCTTATATGGTAATACAGACATGTATTAGTGCAGCTTGCATGACCATCTATGGGTACAGCCAGCATGAAAATGTTTTTATACTGGCATATATTTTGGGCAACGGTATCATTTAAATGTGTTGGAAAACGCTCCTGTGCACTGTTGGTTGTTTGCATTAATTTGAATTTTCCATGGGCTATCATACAAAACGGATTACCGATTGCTAATTGGGTGGCTTTTTAACCAATGTTTTACATAAAGTGTGTTGTAAAATACACAATTTTCCCTGTTATGCAGAGAGACCCCTGACCCCCAGTTCCCCGACTTCCCACTGGCTGGTTTGGGCTCTCTCGTCGTGCTTCGTCATTCAAGCATATTCATGGGAAACATTTATGTTCCCCTAGTTATAAAAAATCTCCAGCTAAAGGGAGGAAGTAAGACCCAGTTACAAAAATAATGCTATTCGTAAGATTTTTCTTAAGCGGATGAGCAACAGAAGATTTAACAAATCTCCTTAAAAACCCAATCTTGTTAATCTTGTTAATCTGATATGGTTGGTTGATTCAGCCATCATTTTAAAATGTACCAAGGCAAACACTTCATCGAATGCCTAAATAGGGAAAAGTTCTGATCTCTTTCAGAAATAAACATCACCTCTCCACCCAAGTCTATGACTTCATATGTTATCAAGTTCAGAGAGTCCATGGACAATATCTCTGACCCTTATTAAATTGTTACTTCTTATTACCGGTCTATAAATCAAATAATTATAAGTTACTCACCGTAGTGACTAACGTACTCTTAGCCCTTAGTCTCCTTTCCTCCATACTGCATGGGCGTCCCTTCCAAGGGACAGGAGACAACCTTTTTCACCAGAAAAAAACCTTCACCTTTAAATTTAGAGGGGCGTGGGGGTGCGGCCCGGGGAGCATGCGCTGCCCTGGCTCCGCCCTACGGCTCCACACCTCAGTCCCCAATGACACGTGGAGAATAGATTTAACATTGCCTAATGACACCAGTATTATTAGGGGGAAGGTTGGTGGGAAGTATGGAGGAAAGGGGACTATGGACTAAGGGTACGTTAGTCACTACGGTGAGTAACTTATAATTACTCTTACGTCCCGTCCCCTTTCCTCCATACTGCATGGGCGATTACAACTGAGTGTAGCCCCAGGGTGGAGAGGAGATGCTCCATAAGCAAAAAGGTTCCTGAGAACCGCCTGTCCGAAAGTCGCATCAGATCTAGGGCCGGCATCCAAACAGTAATGCTTGCAGAAAGCAGAGGGAGTGGCCCTGCTTATGACTTGCCAAGGGACATGGCGCTGGAATGTGATGGCCGTTGCCTTGGCCCTGACTGCGAGGGCGTGCATGTTGGCCAGAAGCGGCTTGTGCTGGCCCTTGTATGCTTCTTTGATGGCTTAGACTATCCAGCGGGATATGGAAGCCTTGGAGGCCTGATAGCCTGTGCTTGAGCCTCCGAAAAGGACGAACGGGGCGTCCGATTTGCGGAAGCCCTTGGTGCTGTCCAAATAAAATTTCAGGGCACCCCTGACATCCTGGTAGTGCAGCACTCTCTGTGCTTTGTCCTTCGGATTGGCAAAAAACGTAGGAAGGACTATTTCCTTGTTCAGGTTGAAAGCTGACGGCACCTTGGGCAGAAATGCTGGGTGTGTCCGCAGGACTTTGTCCTTGTGAAAGGTAGCATATGGTTCCGAGGCAACCAACGCCTGGATTTCACTGATTGTACGAGTCAAGGTGAGGCCAACTAGTAAGGCCGTCTTGATGGTGACCAGCCTGATGTCCGCGGATGCCTTTGGCTCGAAATGTTTGTGCGCCGGGATGCCCAAGATGCCCAAGACTATGTTGAGGTCCCACACTGGGTGCAGCCGCTTGACGGGCGGGTAGAACCTTGCGAGCCCCGTCAAATGTTTATTGACGATAGGATTGGAGGAGGAGAGGATCCCCTCCTCCGAGTTCCTGTAAGCTCGGATGGCTGCGAGGTATGTACGGCAAGTGTCAACCTGCACCCCAGAGTGGACAAGGTGGGCCGAGGAGGACAGCACGTCGTCCAAAGTACATGCCAGGGGGTCGATTTCTTTGGAGTCTGCCCAGTGGCAGAATCTGGTTGATTTGATTTTATACTGGGCCCTGGTAGCCTTGCTCCTTGTGCCCTGTATGATTTACAGATTAGCCTGTGAGAGGCTGAGGTGCTGCAGCGTTATCTGCTCAGGTACCACGCTGTGAGGGCTAGTTTATGTGGCGCGGGTGGATGGCTCTGCCCCCCTGCTGTGCCAGAAGATGTGCTGGTCCCGCGGGGAGGTGAATCGGGGGCATCTCCGAGAGGCTAAGCAGCTCTGAAAACCATGGCTTGCCCGGCCACCATGGAGCTATTAGAATGATGTTGAGTTCGCGAGACTCCTTGATCTTGCAAATTACTCAGCGGAGTAGGCGGGAAGGCGTAAGCCTTCATGCTGTTCCACTGAAGCCGAAATGCGTCTGCGTGTGAGCCAGGGCCCTGTCCCTGCCAGGAGGCGAATTGAGGGCACTTCTTGTTGTGCCAGGTGGTAAAGAGATCCACCTGGGGATGACCCCACCTGTTGAAGATCTCCTGAATAACAAGGTTGTTTAGCTGGCACTCATAATTGTCAGTTCCCAGCCTGCTGAGCCTGTCCGCCTCCAGGTTGGATTCCCCCAGTAGGTAAACTGCTGTGAGGTATATGTTGTTTTCCAGGGCCCACTCCCACATGCTGATTGCCAGTCTGCACAGAGGAGGTGGTGTCTCCATGCTTGTTGACATAGTACATGCTGGTCGAGTTGTCTGTCTGGATGAGGACAACCTTGCCCCTGAGAAGTGGTAAGAATGCCCTGAGCACTAGCCAGATGGTGTTCAGCTCTAGCCAATTGATGTGGGATTCCTGCTCCTGTCGAGTCCAGGTGTCATGGACTGAGAGATCGTCCAGGGTGGCTCCCCAACCCACAAGCAAGGAATCCGTGGTGACGGTGGCCTACGGGTGGGCGGACGAAAGTGCTTGCCCGTCCGTAGGTTGCAGTCCCTGGACCACCATGTTAGGTCCGGGTGGAGAGATGGAGGAACGTTGGTCATCTCGGATTGAGAGCCCTGCTCTTGGTTCCATGAGGCGCGAAGTGCAGCTGAATCCTCCTCATCCTCAATCTTATGTGCGGGACGGCTTATAGGACCGCCGCCAATAGACACAGGAGATGTTGGTACCACCATGCCAAGGTCACTTCTCTGCTGAGGAAGTGGGTGGAGGCCCTCTTGATGGCCGAGATCTTGTCTTCCGACGGAAATACCTTCTCAGAACACCTGTCCCAGATGAGGCCCAAGAATGTCTTAGCATGCGTGGGCTGCAGCTTTGACTTCTTGAGATGGGCGAGAAGCCCAGATCGTGAAGTGTGTTCATAAGGGCATAGGAAGAGAGGTGAACCGCTTCCAGAGATGTAGATCTGACGAGTCAGTCGTTAAGGTATGGGAAGATGTGGAGGCTCTGCGCTCTGAAGAGGGCCGCCTCCGAATTCATTAGCCTGGTAAAGACCCTGGGGGCCCGAGTTGAGGCCAAAAGGAAGGACCTTGTATTGAAAAATGGTAGAATCACTTGACACAAAAGGACCAAGAAAAGGGTCTCAAGCCTGAGTGTACCCTTACGTATTCACACAATAGAAGACTCAGGTTGATCGATTCTGTAGGGATATTTTCACAAAATGTTTAATTTTTTATTTTTAGTTCGCCCTCTAGAGAGATACTTGGAATTACTTTAAAAAGACTGCTTCATAGATGGAAAAATGATTTTATTCGGTTTCTCTATCCACAGGGTATAAAAAGGAGGTACAGATAGATATATCAAAATAGCTAATGACTCAAAATCTGCCCAAAAGAGGGTAGTGAGGTACATGCCCAAACAAGCCACTGCCTCACAGCTGAGACGGCCAACAGTGACGTTCTGGTCAGCACTAATGTGCTGTAATTTGATATAACGCACAGGACTGCCCGCTGATAATGGAAGCTTGTGTCGCACATGGAACTATTCCGGAGTTTTGATCGATGCCCGCATACATCAGAGTAAAATCCACGACCATGTGGTGCAATGGTCAGAGGGCTAGAAGTGAATACATTGCAATATGAAACTGCATGGCCGTCTGAAGATGTGACGGGACTCATGCGGACACATTTAAACAATATGTTATGGAGCCCCCTCATCTACAGCTAGGAAAAACATTCCAAAGCACCCACAGGGTGCTTAAATTATAATGGAGTAAGATTAATGCAGCATTGGGGCTAATAGCTGCAGATTTTCATGGACAGGCAGCCAGCAGGCAGATGAAACACTAAATGACCGCTGAAAAGCAACTAATCGCCCTATGACATCAGGTTGCCAATGTAGAGGAAACCAGAGTAAAAATGCAACGAGGTGATAAGGTTGCTGGATACTGCAAGAGGCCCGAGAGCCGTGATGGCCTGAAGGCACCAGCAAACGCAACCTGTAATATGTGTGCTGCAAAGCGCACATTTAATTTCCTGAATTAAAGGACTGTGTTGCTGTGTAATAAGACTGCCAACATTGGAGTTGGGGGAGGGGGGAGGGAGGGCCATGAGGCTTAGGGCTCTTTCTAACTGAAATATTGAAAGGCCCTGACGCTGTCTTAAAAGAATCTCTGGCAGTCGGAGTAACATTCGTGAGGTGGGGGAATGGTTGTTTGGCAATTTCTCAGCCTTGTTACTAGGGCCTTGTAGAGTCCTTGTGCTTCAGAAGACCTGTGCATCTGCTGCACCGTTTGAAGAGTGGCAAACCCCTTCCTGGATCCTTGCAGCCTCTGCAGATGTGTTCATCGTGTTTTTGTTTCATTCCTTTTGTTTTTCACGGTCTGCGTGCAAATTTCAGGGGCGGAGATCCTGAACCATGAAGGATCACTTTGCATATATACACAATCCCTGCATCTGCCCTTCCTCATTTGCATTCCCACACCTCCCATCTCACTCCTTCCAATATCCGTCCATCTTCACAACGCTACCCTCGACCCACTCCAACTATCTTTTCACATCTGTTGCTTCTTCCCAACCCTCTCTCATCCCTCAATTCCTTAATTTTGGTTCCCTTTGCTCCTTCCATCTCTCCAACTCACACTCGCTCAGTCTCCTCATCTCTCCTCTCCCAACACCTTGCTTCCTGATCCTTCCCCCAGTCTTTCTTCCTTGCTTACCCCTTCCCAAACCCAGTTACCCAGTCTTTCCCCCACACCCTGCCCTCCCTCCTGTACTCTCCACGTTTCCATTTCAGGCCCACTCCCTGCCTTTCTCTCCCTCCCTTTTTCTTTTGGCGTTTTCACCCACCTTCCTCCCTCATTTACATTTCTATCCCTCCTTCTCTCCATATTTTCCTAACTGCCAGTCTTAGGCCGCTGACCCTCTGGTTGCAGACAGCGTTCCACGGCAAGAGCATCAACATGCTGAGCTATATTATTGAGTTTGAATAAATGGCCTCTGGTTTAAAACAGCCAATGACCTGGGGGCTGACTCACCACTTAAGAGAGAGAGGGGGCGGTGACAACGGCAAAATCATGTGTGTCAGGCGATACGAGGCAGATGAAGAGTCAAAGAAAAAGGGAGGTTTGAAGGGTGAGATGGCTTGGGAAAAAAAGATTCATAAAGAACGAGAAATTCAGGAAAGAATGAATGGAAATAAAGTGAAATCCCAAAAGTCAGAGCAAGAAACAAACGCATTTAAAGAGAAAAAAGTAAGAAATGGCAAAAAGAGAACCACAAGGACACGTGTCTACTGTCCCCACAATCAAGGCCGAGGTGGCCTTCACACTTTAAACTGAGCAGCACTTGCTAGTTTTGCAAGATGCATGCTTACACTTCACCAACACTGAGCACAGCAGGAGAGGAGCCAGAAGACATGCCGTGCCCAGTGAGGGTGTAGACAGTCACAGCTTGATTGCCTTTTGGAAACACCTTCGCTCGATCTCAATGTTTTGTTATTTTCGTTTTTGGTCGCACTTGGAAAGATACCCAATGCAAGTAATTACATAATCTCCACAGCACAGCGGCAAAATTACACTCCTACCCCTGTTGCTCAAGGAGAAAAGGGGCAGCTCCCCACTCCCCCGCCCCCATTTATTCTGCACCTATGGTAGGGTTTACGCCTCCAGGGGACAGAAACCCTCCCTGGCCAGTCTTCTAGGGACTGGTTCTTCAAGCACAGTCCAGTCACCACAATGACCATCTCACATCAGGGTGCTGATTACTTGAGACCTTTTGTAGGCAGACAGAGGAAGAATAAAGTTAGAGTAGCCCATAGAAGAGGCTAAGTCCACAGAAGAGTATCACAATCTTGGATGACTTTTCTAGAGCTCCTAAACATCCTGTTCCCCCACTTCACTTCCAGCAGACAAGGCACTCCGTGTATGACAGCAGGCAAAGGGCATGTGTTCCAGCAGCCTGGACCGGATCCTTAACAGGCTTGCTCTGGACCGATCAGCTGTACATTCTTGTGTAAATAAGGAGGGGTGGGGGGACATTCCCTGTAGTTGATTCATCTTTGCAATACTTTTGGAGGATTCGCCTGGGCAGTCTGCTTCAAAGTCCTCTGTCAAGGAGGTGAAGACAAAGTGCTCCAAGGAAGAGGAAAGCTCTTCTCCCTAACCATACCAACGGCCTTTGTAGGGTGACCACCTGGCCGGACATGGACTACTGCATCTGAGAGACCGATACCCAGGACCTGTTCACTGCAGGTGACTGAAACCTGCAAGTTACCTCTGAAAACCTTGGTTGGGAAGGGCCGAAGAAAGGACTCTCCTTCCCCCTGACACCTGAACTTCATCACCCAGCAAAGCCCAGACGGCAGCCTAAAGCCTGTTTGCTGCCTTGAGATGCTTTTTTGAGCCTACTTGACTGATTTGGAGATGCTACAGGACCTGTGGTGCGGGCTCATTAACTTCAAACCGCATACCTGCCCTTTGAGCTGTCCAGATACGAGCTGAACCCATCGAAGCAGATTTCCTCAACTTGGCCCGATCACCAGTTCAACCCCCAGGAAGCCACTGACTCGCCGCGTCTCGACCACCAAATATATCTTCATCTCGACCCGTCTCGAATGCTGAATCGACCCAGCAGAAGCATTGTCCTGACGCTGACTTGACACTGTGTAAGACATTAACTCAACCCATTTCAAACGCTAAATCGATCCACCAGGAGCCATCACCTTGAACCATCTTGATGACGGTTTGCTATTGGCAATGCATGATATGACCATTTTGACATTGGCTGAACTCTAGTACATTGCCCACAAGGCTGGATCAGTGCTGTTGAGCCCAAAAGACAAGCACTAAATATATTTGTAGAGGCCCTGTCCTCCTGGTTTGCTTTAATGATCCTTGTGATTTTTAAATCTCCTCCTCCTACGATTTTGAAAATACATTTTCATTAACTTTGACTGATTAACTGTTTTTTTTTTGTTGCTGCTGAAATCTTTGCCTGTGCACCCGTTTCTACCACCCAGAGAGCCCTTTTATTTTGAAGTCTTCTCTCTGGGTTTTTTCCCTTACAAGGATGGGCCAGTCGTTTTTTTGTATCATTCATGTTAATTTTTGTTTAATTAAAGATCCTTTTTTTTATTTTGGTACCATGTTTCGATTGCTTCTGTGCCAGTTCACACCCCCTCCTGAAAAGGTATAAACTGCGCTACCCCAAAGCTCAGAGGAGGTATACCTGTCGGGATGCTCCGAATTCACCTTTTATGATTCGGATCACTTTGGTTCACTAGTCGTGTGGCGCTCTAGCCACTTCTCATCACTGTAATCCTTCAGATGCAGTCATTTCGTAAGAGTGCTATGATGGCTCTTTAAATGTGAGGCACCAGCATAAGCCCTCCAGGTACCATTTGGTTGAAGAGACAATGTCTGACACAGGGCATACAATAATTTATTGTAAAAATGTACATAGCAAAACTCATGATAGTGCCAGGGGTGCCATCCATTCACTGAGCATTTCACAAATAAGTGAGACTGAAAGCTAAGATTCCGTACATTTGCAGTCTATGGCAGAAATATCAGTGAGAAAGGAATGTAGCAAATGGCGAATGCATTTTGTGGAGGCAATGTTTGGCTTCTGATTAAATGAGTTTGGACTCCTTGTTACGTAGGTATTTAATTATAACTTTAAGAAATGAGTTCAACTTGTTTTATCTTCTAATGTGTTTCAATGTGTATGTATTTGTATGACGTTCGGGCAAATGCTTTTATCAAACATTTATGTTACTATTTTTTTTAAATTGTAACAAAAAGAATGTTCTAGTGTCTTGTAAAGGCTAAAATAGGTGCGTTCCAACTGTAAGGAAACATTTTGAAAAAAAAAGTAATCTTTGCATACGAAGCTGGTTCCACGTTATTGTGGCAATAGCCTAAAGTATTTTGAAAGTAACTTACAGCCGGGTTAGTGTAGAAACGAAGTATTGCCAGTTAGGCAGGGTTTAAAACCGGTTTAAATATAGCAGGTTTCGCAGGATTTTCCCCAGACTTTCTTCCTTCTTGGGCTAATCGATCATGTGACTTACCCTTGAAGCACAGTCAGCCTCCTGGGAAGCTTTGGCATCTATTCAAGTACTCCGGTGCGTTTCACCTTCCTGAGTAGTCAGAAGGCAGGCCAGCAAAAGTATGCTAAGTAGGAGATTGGAATAAGTGGGCTGTAAATACCTTCTTTCGACGTCTCAATAACAGGCCTTTCCCGTGATGGCCTGGTTTTCCGTGAGACCGGAGCTGGTAATCATCTACAGCCCATAACCGTTCTTTGCAACAACGAGATAATCAATGCCTGCGATTGTTTGATAACTCGATGGCGAACTGATGCTGATGATGCAAATACAAAACTATTACATCGCTGCCTTGTCTGCTTTTTCTCCTGACTCTCTTGGGTTTCCATTGCCAACCGGTTGTCCAAACTCAATCTGTTGCTGCCTAATTGCCATAAAAGTGTATTCTCTAAATTCCAGAAGAAATACCAACGTTTTCAAATAAACATTTTTTTTTATGAACCCCCACGTTATTCAAGCGAAGTTTCCTGGTTTCCTGAGAGGATCGCAGGGCAGGGGTGTGTTCTGAGCAACACCGAATTCTTGATTTTTCAAATAAAGTTCGTACAGGGACGACGGCGATAATCCAAAAACAAATAAGCATACAATTGTTTGACAGCAAATTCTGAACATCCGTTAAATGCCTTTTTAAGGAATGAGTGCAATGGAAATGTGGGAGCGAAGCGACCAAACGAGTGGGATATGATTACGAGTTTAGAGGAATAGCCCCAAACAGTATTACTGTGTAACTTCAAGTATACCACAACGTTGGTGTAATGTTGTGCCCCTTTAAGAAAATGAGTCCTTGCCAGGGCTCGTACGAAGGTCACATGTCTGTGACCATGTGACCAACACAATAAAAGGGATGAGCGGTTTCCCGCTCATCAGTCAGAATCACCAGACTCCTGTCTGATATGTCATTATTTGCAGTGCTGTGCTGGCGGTGCGTCTCCAGGCAGAGGGCCTGCCCTGCAAGGCCCTCCACTATGACAGTGCCTCTGAGAGGCAACACTGTCCCTGTTCACCTGTGCTTAGCAGAGCCTCTGCCGGGCAACTCTGCGTTGGTGAGCCGAAACCCCTTGTTGGGCAACTCCGGCAGCAGAATGCTACGTTGGCCTGGGTGCCCCCAGGCCACGATCAGACTCTGTGCTCATGGTCTCACAGGGTGCTCTTTCTAACTGGGCATGTCAGCTGGCTGCCCCCCAGCAACTATGTGTCTAGACCCTGTGCCCTGGGTCCAGACACAACAGTTGGGAAATGCCAAAATGGCTTATGTAGCATCAATGCATGCAGTGATATAGCAAACGCCCCTGCCTCGGGGGCGCGTACATGGTGTGTAACAGCCCGCCGGCTCGAGCGAAGCAAAGACCTCGTCGAGGGATGTGCGTCGTTACCGGCCATGTAAACACTCCAGACAAGGGCCTGACAGCTATTCAGAACCCTGGGTTTGCCCGGGTTGCAATTCGTTTTTTTAATGGCAAATGGGCTCTGCACGTATTGTGTGAGACCAATCTCCCATTAAAAAAAGAAGTAAGATGGTTGCCACCATCTGTCTCTATGGCGGCTGCAAGGGGGGTAGTGTTAAGACGGATTTCTGAACTCTGACCTGGTGGGCAGAGGTTCAGAAGGCCAGCCTGGTTTCTTGGAACAGGGTAACCTTCTGGACAAGCCAGACCAATCAAGGTAGCTTGGCGGCAGTCAAGTCTAGGTCTCAGGAGGGGTGAGGGTGACAAAGACCTCAATGAGCACACAGAGCAAAGGACACTTACAAATCACTCACAGTTAGGTATATATATATTAAAAATACAAATATATTTATTTCAAGGCCTTTGAGTTTCAACACACAAATCAAATCACTGTAATACGTTTAATACATATATACAAGACCAATGGGGTCTAAAGGGTTAATGCACAAAATGGGTCCACAACCTAAAAGGGTAAGGAAACAGACAGTGCAAATAGTGTTTAGTCCCTTTTGCATCCAACACAACCCTAACTGAGAGGCAGTCCAATCCCTAAGAAGAGTGGAGCCTAATGCTCAAATGTACTTGCAATGCTGGCGTATGTGGTAATGCACATGGGCAAAACGGGGTCTCTTCAAGGGGCTGTAGCAGCTCAGGAAGGTGGGTGAGGCGATGAAGAATAGGTTCCCACTATTCAAGGAGGGTCTCCACTTGAGGGCAGAGTTGATTCCAAGAGTTGGGAATAGTTTGCTAGTTCGCACTAGCAGTGGAAAGGAGAGGGCCCCCCTGGAGCCACTTGTGCATAAAAATGGATGGAGGCTCTGGGGGCCACCGGTTAGGGTTGCGATTACTCGCCAGCCACCGGCACACTCCTGATCAAACTTCGGCAGTCGAGTCCACTTCGGTTGCAGGTTCAAGTGCAGCAATTTGGTGACTCTGCGGCTTTCAGCGACGAATATACAGTGTTGATTCCTAAACAGGACAGTGGCGATTTCTCCGCTCCTGGTGGATGGATCGGACCAGTTTCACTGCAGCAGGCTTCAGGGGCAAGAGGGGCACACATGCAGCCACCTGCAAAGTTAGTCACCCCGGCTAGGCGACACGGTAACCGTGTGTACTCTGGTTCGGGCGCACTCACTTTACACCATACTTGGGAACGCCAGGTGTACGAAATTCGGTGTGAGAGTGCTGTGAACAGAGCTAGCGACGTACCAGGTTTCGAGGACCTCCTCCAAACGGCGGCGGTATCAGGGCAAAGAGTCTGCGCGTAAGCTGGTCAGCCTACTGGTTGGCCCAGGGACACTTCCGAGAAGACTTACTTGCAGGGTTTGATGAAGGTGCCAAGAATAATTGGTCCCACTATTCCAATGGGTCGAAGCGTCTTCGCAGACCTTCTAGGACAACCAGATGCAGAGGGGTCCAACGGGACGACAGCGGGTTTAGGGTGCCAAACCTTCCAGCGGGTCACCAGAGGTTCCTCGCCTCGGCTTCTTAGTTTCAGGATACTAGAATCCTATCCTGTTCAGTGAGAACTCCAGAGATCGACATGGTATGGGTGTTTGGGGCCTTCTCTTATCCAGAATCTCCTTTGCACCAAAACGAAGAGGACCCAATGGGAGATCTGCTCACATACAGGCATACCATATGTGGACCAATCACAGACCACAGTGGTCCCAGGCATTCACAGCACTCCAGAATCTCTGGCACCCAGGATGTGTATTGGGGACAGACACCCCAGCCCACATCCTGGAGGCACACACACAAGGCATGCAGAAGCCGAATGCATGCTCAAATAAGGACTGACCCGTGTTGAGAACCTCGTGACATGGCCAATTTGGAGCCAGGCCACCTATTCGTGCCAAACACGGTAATCACAGTTTCCCTGGCAGGAAAGGGTTAAAAATATGCAAAATAAGCTGCCACCAGCCCTGTCCAAGCACATCTGCACTTCTCCTAAAAAATCCTTCAACAGTATCCAGGGCCTTTGGAAATTACTATACTCAAGTGCACGTTACCGTAAGGTACATTGTTCACTTGTTGCATGTTGCCGAAAAGTTGCAGCAGTGGAAAGGACGAAGAGAAACAAAGTCTCCCAGTACTGACTGTCTCAAGGGCATGTCGGTTTCCCCATAAGAAGTGAGCGAGAAGCCCAGAGGAGTGTAGCAGAAGGCTGGGCTCCTCTGGTAAATTCAGACTATGGTGTTTAACATCAGCAAAAATTTGGAGGGTACACAACTGGAGTTGAAATTACACACAAAATCGAAATCTTTCCTAACCGGGAGGAGCACTGGACGGAGCACAAAGCTCTGGTACAGCCAGTAAGCGGGGAAGGAGGAAAGGTTGTGGGATGTGTTTGGGGTGGAGGAGGAGGGTGGGGAGGCAATAGGGAAAGGCCCCCTGTTGCCGCTCCATGATCAAGATGGTACCACCTGGGGAAGGTCCTCAGGTGGCTGGAAAAAGCAGGAGGTACACAGTGTGTTGTCACCCACTTTTCCAGCCATCTGATTGACTGGGCACCTTTCCACGGGGTGAATATATTATCCATTTAATGTTTTTGTGTGGAAGTATTTATCTCCACACAAAAGCACCCAGAAATGAATCTTCAAAAGGACACTTGCAATGTTGTGCATTGATAAAACGTGCACTGTTTGGAAATATCCAATTTTCCCACTAAACTAATAATCTGTCCCTTTATGTTGAAAGTGTTAGTTGATATTGAGATATTGAAAGAAGCACATTTCCAAAATCCTATAGAGCCCTAGAAAATGTTGCTACATTTAAGTGAAAAATACAGACCATGTGTAGGTATGTGTTTGAAAATATGCAAAGGTAGAGGGCTGGTAGTTGAAAATAAGTTGGTGAAAATATCCCTTTGCATGATTGAGTTTAGTGGTAACTGTAGAATATACATTATTTCTGAGGACTACATCCTTTATCACTTTCCGGAATTATGAGTTTCATTTTGAAAGCTCTTCATTTCCGCATGGTTTTTTATGGGGGTTACTACCTCTACGCAAAGTCATTAATATTACATTTCTTACCGCATGCATGGCCCACGCATGCATGGCCCATGGAGTCCTATGGGATTCCACAATGGTGAATATGTGAAGGGTCTGCATTACTGAGAATCATGCAGAGCTTTCAAGCTACCACATGCTGTACCAGTAATAGCATTTGGCAGTATTTCCACAGAAAATACCCCATGTTTTGCTTCCTCAATCCAGTGATTTCTCTAATGATGCCCGGTATTCAAGACATTAAATCCTGTTTCTAAATCCAATGACTAGCCTCCACATCCCCCACATGCAGTCTACACAGTGCATTGCTTTGTTACCCTCCTGTTATTTACCTCTGTTCACAAGCTGTGCTGCCTTGGCAGTATGCACATTCCCCTGATGTGCCCCTATTTCTGCATAGTTAAGTGCGGAATTGGAGGTAAGATTCAAGTGTGAGCAGAATATCCTGGGAATCTGCTATGCGACCGACCCAGGTAAGGCAGAGCGCCAGTTTCCAGGATTGGAAAAAGAGACTTAAAATGATTGACAATCTTCAGTGGCACTGTGTGACAAATTGATTTCTGCCCTGCAGGAGTACAAGGATGAGTAGAGGCTAAAATGACAACTCAGCACTCGCACTTCTACAAACCAACAGCCAACACAATCATAAATTTAAAATGGGCACAGTTAAGAGAAGTACGTTGTTCACCTTTTGTGGTAACATGGGCCCAAGGGATGGCTACACTCGGAAGAGGGGTGCGAATGTGGTTGAGTAGCAACCAAAACAGTGAAGTAGAACGGTCCAAAATAAAGGAATGTCCAATCAAGGTTCTATAAAATATATGTACTTTAATCAAAGACGCCATGTACTAAATGGAAAAAACTAAATAGAAATCCTTACAAAAACCCACCCTTGTTGAAAGGAACATTGAATATGCAAAGATCGCAGATATAGCACTCTGACTAATAAGACAGGGGTATAAAAGGCAGCAAAAGCAATAATGTTGAAAAGGATAGGTTCTTGAGGTTGCAAAAATGAAATCCGGTGGCCTAGCCAGTCTCGAGCCCAAAGTGGACATGGTGGGGTGTGGGGGCATTGTCAGTCGCCAGTATCCTTTGTAATGTCTTGGTAGTTTCCCAATGGTGAGCCAGGGCCACTCAGCGCTGTTCAGTAGTTCACATCAGTTCACGATGCAGCAGTGGTAGTCCTCGAGTGGGAAGCAGGTGTCGAAGTGGGGTCAAACTGGAAAAAGGCTGCAGTTTCAGCAGAGAGGATCGTCCAGGTCACCAGGGTCTGTTCAATGGTCGATGTTTGATGACGGAAGGGCTGATAATGGGTTGTGCAGGTGAGGTGGTTCAATGCTTCTCAAAGGATGCGGTTTGGGAAGAACACCATCAGGGTTTGGCCGTTTTCTTGATCAGCGATGAAGATGCTGGTGGTGCGAACAGTGGTTCAAGCAATGTGGGTGAAGCAACTCTGCTTCGAGCCGAGGCAATTATGCATTTCAGCCGGTGCGGTGCGGCTGTGAACTTCTTTGAATGGACAGACTGTGGTTCAAAATGCAATGAGTGCCAAAGGTCACTCCGCCAGGTCATGGAGGATTGAAATTTTTCGAACACACTGAAATCATGGTTAGGAGTGGTTTGATGGTGGCTCCCAAACACAGGGAGGCTGGCACACACCTTCCAGGGGTCCATCCACACAGTGAGTGCCTGGGAAGCAGTGTGACTGGCAGTGTTGCAGGCCTTGTTCCAGCAGCAGGTTCACCTCAAATGACCCTGGGGATGGTTACGGGATTGAGCTTACCTCTGCCTTGGAACACCCATCTTCACCTCACAACTGGAGGACTGGGAAAGGATTGCCCTCCCAACAGCATCCAATGAAATGTTCTTGAGGGTTTGACGTCCAGAGAGAATTCAAAGAAGTGCTGAGGGCCCACTTTGTTTAAAGGTAAACCTCCACGGGTGATGGACTAAAGCTAGCCTGCTTTAAGGGGCCAATCCCAGACCACGTGTTGGCCAGGACACCCAAAGAACAATGGTGATACCGTCGGTGAAGGAAGCAAGCTGTGGGTGAGGGAGGGCTGGGGGGAGGGAAAGAGAGAAGGGGGGAGGGAGAGATATCTGGAGGCCCACTGATATCGCTATCGCTCAGAGAAAACTTGTCCCAGTCACACGAGCAAGAAAGCAGGACTAATGCGAGTTGGAGATGAATGACTGACCGGGAGAGGGAAGAGTTAAGACATGAAGTGGTCACCTCATCCCAGTTCAAAGCACAAGCTATCAAATACACAACAAAGCCAAGTAAGAAGTGAAAAGCCTAGAAGAGAAGGGCGGAGTCCACAAAAGTGTTGTATAAGCAAAGAGATACTTCACTCTGAGGTGAAATGCCTAGACAAGAGGTGCTGAAACAATATGGCTGGGATATACCCAGTCAGATCAGAGACATTATAAGACTTGAGTATTACTGATGATAACGGAAGCTTAGAAAGGGGCAGATGAAAACCTTGATCAAGTACTCCCTGAGGAAAGGCCCGGGAAGAAACTACTAATAACAATTTGAGTATTAAGAAAGGTTATTTGGGAGGACATCAAAAAGTACACTACAGAAAGCATGAGGAAGAAAAGTGTTCTTGAGGAATTACAAGAGCTGATTGTAGAGATTATCTGTTCTACCAAGAGGGTGTATAATTGCAGGAGTTACTGAATGAACTAGAGGAGAGACCAGGTGAAGACAAATATTCCCTTGGTCTATTTAAGTTGGTTAACATTAGTGGCCGGGCCAGATAGGGTAGTATGGGCGGAGGACATCTTTTCTTTAGGACTTCATGACAACAGACGAGCACCTTTTTAGTTTCTTTAGATAGGTATTGATTAGTGATTGGGAAAGTTAGGCCTTTTACTTATCATTTGTATAAAAGAATCGGGTTCTCCTAAAAATATGTTAACATAAGCCAATACAGAAAAATAAATCAGCTAGAAGATAACTACACTGTGGGTGCTGCCGCCCATTTGCAGTGGCTTACATGCACCCACGTTTAGTGTCCCTGGACCTTCACAGCTAAATTAGAAGTCAGTCGAATCAGGTAGGGCCCCTTCCAACCTGAGGCTAGAGCAGTTTTTCTCTGATGGACCGTTATCCGGTCACTGTCACCAGGTTGTAAGGAATGACCTGACGAGTCTGGTTCCCTTGGCAGAGGAGCTTGAACCTGATTGTGAATGAGACTGACAGTGCACATAAGCTTCTTAGCAAATTCCAACAATCTATCATCTGATCATTGCAAATTATCTGGTACACTTTTCACAGGTAGCGATACAGGTAATCTCATAGGTCTTACATAGAGGATTTCATATGGACTCCACCTAGATTTCCTGGCGGGTGTGCTTTTCATGCTAAACCGTACTAGCGGGAGGGCTTCTGGCCACTTTAAACCTGTTTCTTGGCATAGTCTGGCCAATTTGATTTTCAGTACTCCATTTCTTTTCTACACTGCCCCGACTGATTTAGGATGGTGAGGGGAATGCAAATTATGCTGGACCTGCAAAGTGGACAACAGCATTTAAAAAAAAAAAAAAAAAAAAAATATATATATATATATATATATATATTTATATTTTCATTTTAATACAAGAAATAAGTACATACATCATGCCGTGGGTTATTGAATCACATTTTGTTGACACTTTACAATCCATGTACCACCCATCGCTAAACCTGAGCCTTCCCTTCCTCCCTCCCACCCCCAAACTGGCCAGACTGTGGTATCCCCCTACATTAACTCTTTTGACTTAAACTCCTTTTGTTACCTACTGGGTTCCCCTTCCATTTCGACTGTTCTAGTTCTTGATTGGAACAAGGTTAGTGTAAGTCCTGTCCAATGAAGCACATCCTCCCCCAAATCCTGATTTTGTGCGCTACACGCCTGCTTCCACGCACCCGCCTCTGCGGTGGACCATTTCTTGCAAATCCCTCCACCACCTCTCTGCAGACGGCCCTTAACAGACTTCCATTGCTATGCAGAGTTTAGCCAGGACGTATGCTAGATCTTTTAATTTCCCAAGCGTTTTCCCTTTTTTTCTCTGCGGGAATAGCTCCCTTGAATCCAGCTATTGTTCTCGGTGTTCGGTAGGCTCTTTGTGTTGCATACATCTGTAGTAGCTGCCATCTAGCATTTCCGGAGACCCTCTTATGGTAATAAAGCACCTTTTGCCACTCTTTGTTTGTGAAAGTCTTACCTAGGTCTGCTTTCCATTTCGCTCTAGCTCTCAGTTCCACTTTGGAGTGGTTCCCTCTAAACACACCATACAATCTTGATATAGTATGCCCACCTTCTGAAATATTTATTATTGTTTCAACTTCATTGCACTGTATCATTTTGTCTCCTATTCCTGGCCACCTCCCCTTAGCTGTATCAAAATGGATTGGTGTAGCAGGTATTTTCCTGCATGTATACCTGTTATTTCCTGCAATTCCTGGAAGCTTAGTAGGGAGTCTTCGCTTCACAAGTCTCCTATAGTTATGATCCTGCAAGTTTCCCAGTGTAGCCTCACATTAGCCTTCAGGCCCAGTCAACTGCCATCACCGCTGCCAAGGGTATTTGTAGCGATATTGGTTCCCTTATCTTGAGTTTTTTCAGGTTCTGCGCCATAACTGTATGCCCAATTTTACCAAGTGTGGGTATCCCTGCATTGTTTCCGGGGGCGCCCATAACATCTCTTTCAAGTGAAGGCGTTGTATCGCTGGTTGTAGGAGAGCTGTGTCTATTGAGGGATCGTCGGCAAGCCAGCCCACTACGTACTGCATCTAGCTTGCTAGGTAATATAATTCAAAGTTCAGGATTCTCAGCCCTCCCTTATCATAGGGTCTCTGTAGTGTACTCTGCACTACTCTGTGTCTACCACCTTGCCATAGGAACCCTCTGCACTCCTTTTCTAGTCTGGCAAAGAATGTTTGGGGTATATTGTAGGGGATATTCCTAAAGTAGTGCAGAAGTTTGGGTAGTGCCACCATTTTAAGCAATGCCGCTCTTCCCATTACCGACAATGGCAGCTTCCCCCAGAATTTCATTGACTTCCTTAATCTATCTAACACTTTTACAGTGTTGTGTGCGTGCTCTTGCCCAGGGGTATGGTGTGTGTGTATATATATTTCTGAGGCTTGTTGAATCTACTTAGATCACATGCTGTGCATAGGCCGACATCTAGTGGAAGCTGCAGAGTATTACAGTTTGTTTTTCGAAACTCGAAAATGGGTGTCGACACAGGGCGTGCCAGTAATACTATCCCTAGTGTAACGTCCACTGTACCCATGATCCCTCACGCGTCTAGGACCCTCAGATTGTTTTTTTCCGCCATACTGGTCGGAAGCATTCCGCTGAGTTCCCTGGCCTTAGCCATACGTTTGCTGAAATATTGTTATATTTCCCCATTTCTCCACCCCAACGTCGAGTCACCGAACATCCACACTCGATGCCGGCACGAAGAAAGAATCGACCGTCGAGAGCTGCACGACGGATTTGGGCCTCCGAAGGCCTCTGGCCTTGGCCCGGGCCTAGGAAGGCCTCTGGCCTCGGTCCTGCAAGTAGGGAGAGTGGGGGGTGTACATACTCTACACTCTTTTGGTATATAGGTACATTCTTATATATTCCTACACTTATTAGCCCGCTGCCACAAGGTGCGTATGGAGAGTACCCCTTTCCAATTTTGCCCCAAGTGCAACCGCAAGTACCCTTGGGTTGACAGGCACGCCACGTGCAATCTCTGCTTACCGAGGGACCACCCCGAGGCTAACTGCAGACCGTGTAGTAGGTTGAAACCGAAAACACTCAAGGACCGTTCGATCAAGCGTTGGGCCCACCACGCCAGGCGTCAAGAGGCCAGGGCAGCGGAGGGCGCCTTCAGCGATGGCAGCGACGCTGTGCTTTCGGAAAAGTGAGGGCAACGTGGTGTCAATTGACAGCCAAGCGCAAGTCCCCAAACCTCGGAAGGTCGTCCGGCAGGGCGGCTATGGGGAAGACCCCCCGGCGACACAAGCGCTACCCACAGCACTTCCACAAAACACATGAAGTCCAACCGAGACTCAACGCGCACGTCGAGTACTCGGAAAAAAGAGGCACATCGAGAACTGTCCGAATCGGTGTCCTCTGGGCGTTCTCGATCTAGATCGCCGCATGACTCCAGGCAACCATCCACTGTTGCCAGAAGTGGCTTGCTCCCCAAGGTAACGGAGGTTCGATCGTCAGAAGACGAAACCGACCTCTATCCCAAGTCCGCACTCCATGAGTCGGCGTCAACAGGCCGCGCAACGGCTGCTCCCAAGTCCCAACCTCCACTATCCAGAGATAGGGACACTACCCCCGAACCTCGGCGCCAGGCGTCGAGAGGTTCCGGGGGGGCGAAAAAACAGGGTAAACACTCTTCCACACAGGGGGAAGGGGAAAAACAACAAAAAAGCAGGCTCTACCTCCTTCCACACCTCAAAAACCTTCTACCCCACATAAACAGATGGACAAGTCTCGGTCTTCTGTTATCCCAAAGACCCCGGTTCAAACCAGTAGGTCTAGTCTAGATAAGACAGGGAAAGGCCTTCAAGAAAGAATCATTCCCAGTTCAAGAGAGTGGTCTACTGATGACGTAGACCGTCATGTCAAGGATGTCATCATTGGCAGATTTCTATGCCAAAAAGCCTGAACACTTTCTCTCTTTTACCCCCGACGGGTCAACTGCCTCAGGCTCTAAGGATCCTATACCCCCAAGTAAGAAGTCCTGGGTTGAAGCTCCTACTTCAGACCCCTTCAGTATACAGCCCTATTCTCAATATCAGGGGGATCCATCCCTTTGTGAGGATCCAGATTTGGGCATGTTGGAAGAACAAACTGGGACAGGCTACTTTGGGGATGACTAAGACCAAGAGGAGGAGGAGGACAACCCAGAATCCTACAGGCTAGATTCCCCGGTAAATAAAGAACCCCCGGTTACCGACTCCCCTGTCGATAACCAGCCTCTTTTGAATGAAGTGCTGTCCAGAGCGGCAGAACACTTCCACATTGACACCCAGGGTGCTCGGGAAGAGAGGGATTTTGCCGAGGAGTTAGTGGGAGAAAGGAGACCTGTTGCCCAGGCCATTGTAAGGGAGAATTCTCTGTTTAGGCTGAATTTCCTAACCTAGTGAGTCCCCCAGCAGCTTTTCTGGATTTCTGGGATTTATTTTTTTCTCCTGTCAAGCGTGAGACTCTTTTACCCTCACTCCTGGGCATGATTTGAGTGTGTTTCTTTGAATCTAGATGTGTTTAATGGGTTATGGGGTCTTTTACTCCATAGGGCTTCATGTGTTTTTGTGATGTGTGTTACACAGCACCCTCAGTGCAGTAACACAGGGCGTGTCATAGTGACCCCCCCAGTATAGACACCATAACCTGGGACTGACTACTGTCTCCCAGGGCATGTAAAGTCACCATTGACTTTACTAGTCTTGAATTCTGATCAGAACCAGTACAAACCATCATATTGTGGACGTACTGGCTAGGGCAATTCAATTGCCCCGGGGTCTGTTAGTCGAGGGGGCACGTCTCTGTCCCCCCTGATCGAGTTTTGGCTGGTGGCAGTGGATACTACTTTTTATATTCAACCGCGAATATTTCTCTATGGGATTTTCCCATTGTTCGAGGCTACTATCTTTATTTATTTAATTACGATAGCCTCGAACATACCGCCGGTTTATTTAATTAATATTAATACTCCGGTTGGTATTTTTTGCCAAAACTCGGTTCTAAAATGGCGTTTGTGTTCTCTTCTGTGACTCCAACCCAAGTCGAGCCCTTTATTCCACTTTTTGGCGGGCTTCTCCACAGAAGCCCTCCAAAGTGGTGCCACTCTGTCTGGGGTACTTAGGAGGGGTGGAGGGGGATTTAGGCACCCTGGACTGAGTTGCCTAGGCAACTCAAGTCGCACTCCGTCCTGATTGGCCCAAGTGGTGAGCCGGCCGGCTCACCACTTAGCATGTTTGAGTGACAGCTAGGCTGAGTGAATGGGGGTTTTCTGCATAAAAGCAGGGCTTTGAGGACTGGAACTTCAGAAGTCGCCACAGGACCTAAGAATCCGACGAGGGAGAAGCTGAGCCGACCTGCCACGACGACACCACCGGTGGAGCCCTGCTGGACCGTCTCACCACTTTTCTCCCGCCGGAGAGTCTTCTTCCTTTGACTGGTGGGGATAACCAGTTTCACCGTCTTTTCGCCTTCCCGACCTATCTCGTGGCCACCTTGCCTGTGCCAAGCACCCCGGCAACCGGGATACCACGTTTTACCACGACCGCGAATTAAAGGGTACCACCTTTAACCGGAAAACTCTGCGGATGGTTTCTTCCCTGGTAGTGCAACGACCTTCATCTTTCCTCCAAGTCGAGATCTTCTCTTCCCCTGGACGACGACGAGACTTGCACCCACTGCCAGGAACAACTGCCACCGCTGGAGGATCCTTCCCACTTAAGGTACCGTGTCCCGCCTGGCTTCCCTTGCCAACGACTGTACGGGGTAGATTTAGCCCCCGGCTTTCGAACCTGGGTTAGCCTGGGACACCCTGGCTAAACTTTTCTGAGCCTCTCTAAACTCTCTTCGAACTCTCTGCAAGACTTCCTAAGCCTAGTGCAACTGTGTGATCTTGGGCGCATTTGTGCTCTGCTCTCTCTAAGAGTGGGCCTAGCCTATGGACTTTGGCTCACAAGTGACTTTTGCTCCTCTGCCTTGCTAATAGTGTTCCTAAATCTTAGAGTGGTGCACCTTTCCATATTCCCTCCCTTGTTCACCTCTGTATGAAAATAAGTGGTGTTTTATTAAGAGTTAACCTATAAGGAATAAGGGTTGTATATATTATAATAGTAACTGTGTTTAGAGTGTTTTACAATAAGAGTGCTGGAGTGTTTCAAACAGTGTGTTTTTAAAATAAATAATTATATACTTTGATACCAAAGCTCTGGTCAGTGTTTGTTTGTATTATTGTATCTGAGTGCCTATTGTGTATACTTTGCATACTGCCTAACTCTTCTTGAGGGAAGTCTGACTGCTCAGCCACAGCTACCAGGTAAATCTGGGTGGTACAGACTGCTACCAAGTGGGTTTACTGCAACACCTGTAGTCCTAAATATTTTTGCAGTGGTCCCCAAGGGAACTGCACAGGTTTCTGCCTAACAATGTACCATGCCAACGTTTTCTTCGTCACATTTGGGATATGCTTGTCGTCCTACATTTTCAAACCTAGATATCCTCTGGGGTGTCATATATGCCCTGTGATTATATACAGTTGTATCTGTTTTAGTCTCGCATTTCTAGAAACCTTCCTATGGTACCCCAGGGCACGTTCCCACATCCTGTCCTCCATTGGGGCTCCTACTTCCGCTTCCCAGTCTAGCCTCAATTGTGTTAGTTCCTTCCCAACCTTAGACATCATCTCGTACAATCTTGAGATCTCATGCCCGCCCTCCATTATATCATATATTACATCTATGACAGCATCGGATTCTTCTTCCAGTATCGTTTCGGGCCATGTTCTCCTGATTCTTTGCACCATTCTTTGATACGTGATATACTGGCCCATGTGCAACCCCGTTTCCTCTCCCAGCTCTTCAAAGTCTACAATGGCCCCTTCCCGCCAGATATCCCCCATCGTCACTAGCCCGACTATTTCCCAGTGGTTCCTGATTATCCTCCTTAGCTGCTTGTCGCTCCCTGTTAGTGCAACCAATGGTCTCTGCGGGGAACATGGGGATGAGTTCTCCATCATCAGGCATGCCCTACGCCACATCTTCCACCCCAGCACCATCATATTGGGGCCCCTTCCATTTCTGTCTTGGGCAACCACATCATCTCTTTCAAATAAAATGGGGCACAATCTTGTCCAAACAGTCTGGATTCGGAGGTCTCTTCATCTGAAAGCCATTTGGCCACATACTGCAGTTGACTCGCTACATAATAGACCTCATAATTGGGCAGTTCTATCCCCCCTTTCTCATAGAAGTTCTGTAACTTCCATAGTGCCACTCTATTCCACGTGCCATGCCACAAAAAGTCCCTGCACATACTGTTCAGTTTAACAAAAAACTTCTTGGGTATCAGGTATGGTATATTCCCAAAATAGTGCAGGAGCCTAGGTAGAACCACCATCTTTAGCATTGCCCCCGTCCCATCATTGCTAGGGGCAGCTTCACCCAAAATCTCATACAATTCTCTGTTTTCTTAATGGCCACCTCAGTGTCATGATGCCTACCCCCGGGCATCCGGATCGAGTCCATCAGCCGAGCAGGCATCCAGATACCCATTAAAACCCCAGCAGCCCCGGCTGGGGGCTGTTTGGGTTCAGTCCTGGCACCTTAGGCGCCAGGCTCATCTTAGAAATCAGTCCTGGCGCCATAGGCGCCAGGCTCATAGACATTACTTACCTCATGCAGACCATGCTGCAAATGAATCCAAGCCAACGTGAGGCCTGGATGGGACTATTTTATTACAGGGACTATTTTTACTCGGGTGTGGTTCTGGGGAACTTCTTACCTGGAACTACTTTGGAGGCTATTTAAACCACACCCGAACAGCAGCACACGCTTCGCGTTATTCTGCATTCTGCAGCGTAACGCTCACCGTGCCTGTAAGTCAGCATCCAGTCTTCTGCCACGCCCGCCTTGAATCTGGAGCTCCTAGAAAAAGGGGAAAGAAGGAGAAAAGGTTAGATCACGGACATTATTTTAATTCCTAACCTGATTCCGGATCCAGCATGTCTCCGAGCCTGAAAGGACATTACTTCAGCACGCGTCGCATCGTATCACCAGCAGCAGCGTCGATGTCATACTCGCCAGTCCACAGCATCTTTCGATTCGGCGCTGCCTCCATCATTTTCTTCGGCGAACTCCAGCACCTGGGGAAAAACAAAAGGAATAACAAGGTGAGCCGAGAGAGAGCCGACAAATACAATCACTTTTACCACCATATGCTTACCTGATTTACCACCGGAGGCATTACCCTTTAATACGCCACATCTTCTTATGCCGCACCTATAAAGGGAGAGAAAACAACAAGTTAAACTCATGCAACTTTTACCGGACAGTGTTGGGTAATACAGACTCTTACCTGAACGCCATCAGCAGCCTCCAGACAATATTTTTAGCTGCAATTCATCAAGGGAATGGAACAAGAGTGAACATCGGACATATTGAACTCTTTGAACTTTATAAACCCCGGAATCAATATTCCTCCGGAACTCCTCCAGTACCTTCAAACCAGTGAAGTAACTGGTATCTACGTGACCCTGCATGCCACGCAGGATGGAGAGCTCATCATTTAAAAACATAAGGTGAGGTTACTAAAAGGGGATATCGGAGGTGACTAGTGGGGAGAACGAGAACAGTGGGGAGGGGCCATCACTAAAATCCACGGGTGGCTAAATCCCTTTCTCCATTTGCAGGAGAATACTTCTACGGCTCAAGCAGACGAGATTAGGCGGGCCAGTCCATACTGTCATCTCTGCACTACGCTTCACGTTGGTGGAGACCGCAGCTGTCCGGGTCCGATCGACGCCCCTGTGGGAACCAGGTGAGCGCAACACTCAGTATTATGTCTATGCTCCTCTTCCACTGTATGGTCACATCAATCCCCAGATAGCGAAATGTACTAGCCACCCATGGTATCTGTAACACCGGTAGCTGTCCCACTGGAGTCCCCCTATAGCCGCCCAATGGGAAAATGCTGGATTTTTGGGGGTTCACCGCTATACCAGACAACCCTGCATATCTTTCCATCACCTCCAAGATGTACTGGAGATTTTCCTCTGGGTGCCGCAGATACAGCAGCAAATCGTCCGCATATAAGGAGATCAGGTGTTGTCCCCCCCCCCACGGCGATGCCTATGGTATCGTATTGTTGTCTAAGGTATATTGCCAGGGGTTCCAGAGCTGATATATAAAGCATTGGGGACCATGGACAACCTTGTCTGGTGCCTCTACGGAGTTGCCATCTTTCCAATGTCACCATTCCTGTTCTAACTCTGGCCAACGGTTTACTATATAGCATTTTCACCCATTTTATGTATCCCGGTCCCATTCCATGGTATCACAGGTTTCCCCCTTTCTCACCTGTTTTCGTTGCCTGATGACTTCTTTAGGCGGAGTCTTCTTTCGTATGGTTCGGGTCTTATACAAGCCCGCTCGGCCGTCCTCGGCTTCCAGATTGCGTTTAGCTTCGATGTCAGGGATCAAGGGAAACTCCAGCAATTCAGAAAAGAGGATGAGGTGCACGCGGTAGCGGTGCAGGGATTCCGGGAAAAGCTGGACAAGAAGGAGGGAAGGTAATTGGAAGAAGGGGATCCAGGAACCAGGAAACAGCAGAATAGTACAAGGGAGAGTACGGAGCACACGTCCGGTTACAGCTAGCAGCAGCGTTGAGACGCGCGGGGCCACGGGGGTGTGGTTTCTTTATAGAGCACGCTGCGTAGAACGTGAAAACTAATGAGCAGCGTTCTTAGCTTGCTGCCATGTTGGTAGTACTAGGGAGTGTAAACCCCGACGTGTCAGGGACCAGGAGGCCCAGAAGGGGCGAGTTCGATGGTTCATGACAGCATGCCCCCTCCGGAAACCCGTCCCACCGGGTTTGCACGGGTGTATGAGATGGAACCTTCTGAGTAACCTGGGGGTATTTAAGTTTGAGATAGGTTCCCAAGTGCGTTCACTGGGGGGGATATCCTTTCCATTCTACCAGGTACTGGAGTTTGTCACGTCTATATCTAGAATCACAAATCCTGGAGACCTCATACTCCAGTTGGTCATTGACGAGCACTGGGTTAGGCCGGAGGTTAATTCGAGAGGTCTGGACGTGTGGCTTCATTAAGGATGTATGAAAGACCGGGTGGATTTTCTTCCATGAGTCTGGTAATTTGAGTCGGAAGGCCACTGGGTTGATAATTTCCTTTATAGGGAATGGCCCATAATACCGGGGAGCCAATTTGTATGGTCGCACATGCCGTGCCAGCAGCTTCGAGGATGGCCAAACTTTATCCCCTATTGTGTAGGTGGGGCTTGGTCTTCTTTTGGAGTCCACATACAGTTTGGTCTGGGTCCTGGCCTTCTCTAATTGTTCTTTGGCTTCTCTTTGTACATTAATAAGCGTTTCAATCCAGGAGTCGACTGTGGGGACTGGTGTAGGGTGTGGAAGGACAGAAGGTAGAACCGAAGGTTGGAATCCTTGGCTACAGATTAAAGGGCTGGTCTTAACGGCCGAGTGGTCTGAATTATTATAAGCAAATTCAGCCACTGGTATTAAAAGGGACCAGTCGTCCTGGACCTTGGTAGTGAAGCAGCAGAGATATTTTTCCAAGGTTTGATTTACACGCTCTTTAACTCCGTTGGTTTGGGGATGATAACCTGAGGAGAGGGCGCATTGAATTCCTAATATTTGGCAAAGATGTTTCCAGAACTGAGAAATGTATTGCGGCTCTCTGTCCGATATGATCTTGGAAGGGAGTCCATGTAGTCGGAATATGTGTTCCAGGAAAATTCCAGCAAGTTCTGACGAGGATGGCAGTTTATACAGAGGTGTAAAATGAGCCATATGAGTGAACAAGTCAATGGTGACCATGATGGTTGTGTATCCCCTGGAAGGTGGTAATTCCACAATGAAGTCTGTAACTATGCATTCCCAAGGCCTTGTTGGAAGTGGAGGTTGCTGCAATAGACCCGCCGGTCTTTTGTTGTCATGTTTGTTTTGATTACAGACCGAGCATGCCTGAACTTACAGTTGTACGTCAGCTTTCATTCTGGGCCACCAAAATTGCCTTCCTTTCCTGGATGCGAAAATCAATCTGTAGAGCAAGATCCATAAGTGCCTGGTAAGAACTAGGACATGCCACCCTGGCTAATTCATCCTTTGTTGTATTCTTTGTATTGGGATGACCAAGGTGTTATCTTTGAACAAGTATCCATGCTTAGTCTTCAAATTCCACTGGTTCTTGCTCAAGATGTCTTTCCAGAGCTCAGAGGATTGAGTTTGAATGCAGACTTCATCTAGGAGACTGGTTGCTTGGGCTACAAACATTGTATGGGGAAACATTTTAGGAAATGGTCGGTCTTCAGGAGGTTCATAGTCAGGACGCCGAGACAGGGCGTCAGCGATTATATTTTGTGTTCCCGGGACATGGTGAATCTGGAACTGGTATTGGGCAAAGAAGGAGGCCCAACGGGCCTGACGGCTGTTCCTGCATTCCAGGGCCTGTAATACTTGGAGATTTCGATGGTCCGTGCGAACCTGGACAGGATGTTTAGCTCCTAGAAGCAAATGACGCCACTCGGTGAAGGCTTGACGGATGGCTAGCAGTTCCTTTTCTAAAACTGAGTAATGACTTTCACTGGGGGTCAATGACCGTGAAAGATGGGCAATGGGATGTTCCAGTCTGTCATCGAATTCCTGTTTCAGAACTGCTCCGATGGCATAGTTAGAGGCGTCTGTTTCCACTAGGAATGGTCGATTTATATCAGGTTGAGCCAGGATGGGGGCTTGTGTAAACTCTGTTTTCAAGCGTTGGAAAGCCTTCTCCTGGACTGATGTCCAACGAATGGGAGTATCTTTCTTCAACAAGGCAATAATCGGTTGAACAATCTCGGAGAAGGATGGTATGAACTTCCGATAGAAATTGCCCAAGCCCAGGAAAGACTGGATCTGTTTTACGGTGGTCAGAGTAGGCCAGCATAGTATGGCCTTAACCTTGGATTGATCCATTCCTATGCCGTCTGGGCTAAGGACAAATCCTAGTTAGTGAACAGTAGAAACATGAAAAAGGCACTTCTCGGGTTTTGCTAGAAGCTTGTGTTCACGTAGCCGTTGTAATACTGCCTTAACATGTTCTTCATGCTTGAGAGGATCTTTAGAGAATATCAAAATATCGTCCAGGTAGACGATGACCAAAAGAAATAGCATATCCGAAAATACCCGATCCATAAAGCGTTGGAAGATCGCCAGAGGATTAGAGAGTCCAAAGGGCATGACTAAGTATTCATAATGACCAAAGGGTGTTCTGAAGGCTATCTTCCATTTGTCTCCTTCCCTAATACGGATCAGATGATAGGCACACCTGAGATCCAATTTGGTGAATATTACGGCTCCTCTTATGGCTTCCAGGATATCTGAGATCAAGGGTAATGGATAACGATCCTTAAGGGTGCACTGATTAAGACCTTGATAATCAAGACAAGGTCTGAGCTCTTTGGTGTCTTTCTTAGGAACAAAAAATATAATGAAGCTCCAGCTGGAGACTTGGATGGGCGTATGTTCCCGTTTTCTAGGTTAGTATCTAGGTATTCACGAAGGGCCTTTTTCTCGGGTTCAGACAGAATGAACATCCTTCCAGAGGAATCGCAGCTGAAGGTTTGGTTTCAATAGCGCAGTCCTCTGGCCTATGGGGTGGTAAGGCTTGGACAATAGCAGAAGAGAACACATCAACGTATTCCTGGTAGGCTTTAGGAACCTGGACGATGTTAGAGACCATGAGAGGACCTTGCTGGGTTGTTGAACGTTCTTCAGATGGTGTCGGAGAGGGATCCTGGGGTAGACAATGAGACATGCAAAATTCGGAACCTAGGAACAGGGAACCTGCTGTCCAATAGCACACTGTCCTTTGTGGCAGAGTCACGGGATAGTAAATTGTTTTAATGCGGCGTTTTCAGCTTTCAAGTTTTGTACTTCGGTTGTTAGTTCCTGCATGCCGCGCATAAGATCCTGGATGGCCACCTCCATGTCTATATCGACTTTGGTCAGGTGGCGTCTCAATCTATCACAGGTTTCCCCCTTTCTCACCTGTTTTCGTTGCCTGATGACTTCTTTAGGCGGAGTCTTCTTTCGTATGGTTCGGGTCTTATACAAGCCCGCTCGGTCGTCCTCAGCTTCCAGATTGCGTTCAGCTTCGATGTCCGGGATCAAGGGAAACTCCAGGAATTCAGAAAAGAGGATGAGGTGCATGCGGTAGCGTTGCAGGGATTCCGGGAAAGACTGGACAAGAAGGAGGGAAGGTAATTGGAAGAAGGGGATCCAGGAACCAGGAAACAGCAGAATAGTACAAGGGAGAGTACGGAGCACACGTCCGGTCACAGCTAGCAGCAGCGTTGAGATGCGTGGGGCCGAGGGGGTGTGGTTTTTTATAGAGCATGCTGCGTAGAACGTGAAAACTAGTGAGCAGCGTTCTTAGCTTGCTGCCATGTTGGTAGTACTATGGAGTGTAAACCCCGACATGTCAGGGACCAGGAGGCCCAGAAGGGGCGAGTTCAATGGTTCATGACACATAGCCCGCCATGGCTGCCAGCAGCCATGGCCACTTGACCGAGTCGAAGGCCTTTACTGCGTCCACAGACACAATTGCCATTTCACCCTCGCTCTCGCTCCCAAACTCAATCACCCGTTGGAGTGGTCTATGATTTTTAGTTTAGTTATGTTCCTATGGGGACATAGCCTGTCTGGTCGGGGTGTATTAGTTTGGCTCTCCGCAGTCTGTTTGCCAAGACAGCCATCAAAATGTTGCTGTCCTGGTTCAGCATCGACCACGGTCTATAAGAACCACAGCTGTGTCCAGGTTTGTTGGGCTTGGGGAGCGGTATTATAATCGCCTAAGTGACTCTGGCAATCTTCCCACCTCAAACGCTTCATTTAGCATTTCTAACATTGGGGGGAGAATCTCCTCCTCATATAATTTATAGAATTCACTTGGGAACCCATCAGCACCCGGAGTCTTGCTAGTAGGCAGCTGCCTCACCACCTCTTCTAACTCCTCTAAAGTAATCGGTGCATCTAGCTCCTCTCTTTCCTCAACGCTCATTTTAGGCAGTCCTATGTCTTCCAGTGTTTCTATTATCGTCTCATAATTACTGCTTCCTTCATCATCATATAACGACTTGTAATAATCTGCAAACTCCTGATTGACTTCATCTTGGGTGTCCACTATCCTACCATCTTCTCTCGTTATTGTTTTAACCGAGGGTCTGGGGGTTTCGCTCTTGTATAACCATGCTAAAAGCCTTCCTGTTTTATCTCCTCCCGCATGCTGTCTCTCTATATATTTTGTATAGTTGAGGTTACACAGTCTTTCCCAGTGCCCGCACATTCCTACTGTAGTTTAAGTATCAGCTCCATACCTTCCTTCGAGTTCACTCCTCCCGCAAACGCCTTTTCCAGTTTCCTTTCTGTTTCTTTTAGGTCGTCCAGGATCCCCCTTTGCAGGCCTTTGGATTTTGCAATGGCTATTCCTCTCATCACGACCTTAAAGGCTTCCCATAATGTGCCCGCCGAGTCCACGCTACCAGTATTTATTTCAAAATAGTTTATAATCTCTTCCCTCATATCCTCCCTAAAAAAGGGATCCCTGAGTGCCTCCGCTCGGAAGCGCCATGTCGGAATCCTTGCTGTCGGGGCGCAATATTGCCATTCGAGTAGATAACGGAAAAAGTTAACTTTATTATTGCAAATGTTCACAATCTTTTGCCACAGTAATTCCTTTAAGCGATCAACAGATATCATGATTTCTACAGCAGGGGCACGCTGATACGCAGTGCCTGAAGTGTGTCACAATACTCGATATATGAATTATTTGCTTTGAATAACAGTGCTGTACTGTGAATAAGTACGGGTAAACTATAGACAACTAAAGATCTCAAAAATAAATGTTCCAAGTTAAACATTTCACTTGAAATATGGATTTATAGGGCAGTGAGTTAAAATAACATGTAACACAACTCACACTGCCTAAAATAGAAAATGTGATCAGAGTGAAAGGAACTCAGAAACAAAACCTTACTGTTTGACCACTTCAGATGTTTAGTACTACAACTCCCATCAGACATAACCAACATGGTGAGGCATAAGGTTTTTCACTGTAGTGACACCTTTACTCTTAGTCCAAAGACTTTTTCCTCCATAATCTTAGGATGTTCCACAGAATGGGATCAGAGCCTGTTGCCATGTTCATCAGCCTCAAACACCATTTAATAGAGAGCATAATTGGCAATAAGCGAATGTTTTCCAAAAAATTATCTTTTAGATAGAATTTTCTGCCCAGAGAAAGACGAGGTGCTGCTCTTCATCGAAACTAGCCTGTCCCTTGTCTATATGATGAATAGAAAAAGGGAATGCAGTCCGAGTGAACGCTACAAGAATTTATATGGTTTTAGCTAGTTGGCACTCAAGACTTTTTTGAATGGCACTTGGCACCTTTTCAAACATTTGGCACTTAACCCTTTTCCGAAGGGCGCCTGGCACTTTTTGAATCGTTTATACTCTCTGCACTTTAGTCAGGCATTTCCAATATTTACTATTTGCCTTGGAGAAGTAATATGGTTCGGCATTTACTTTTTTATGATGCATTTTGCACTCTGCACTTTTATATTTATAATGTACTTGTATGTACAAGGCAGTTTTGTCAGTATTTAACATGCATGTATGTGTTTTGATATGAATTCTTGTTTTTATGATCAGCTTTGTGTTAGGTATGTGGTTAGTGTTTTGGAATAAGTTATCGTTAGCAGGGCAAACTGAGTGGTACGTATTTCTACATTACCTTGCACCTGCATATATTTTGCTGTCATTATATGCATTACGCTTTTATGTGTTGATTTTTGTTCACAAACAATTCACTTATTTACACTCCACACTGCCTGAAGTATTGAAAATGACTCTTAAAGTATATCAATATATTGTTTTGCAACATATATTGCTGATTTCAATAAAGCTAGTAATGTTTATTTAGTCAATTAGTGACACTATACCCACAAAGTTCTTTGTGCATTGAGCTTTGTTGCTACACAGCAGACACTGAGACTTTGCAGAAATTGGTAGTGCCATTTCTTCATAATTGAGGTGCGTTCTGAGAACCACCTTTTCCTGTAGAAGATAATAGAACGTTGTTCTGCGCTGAGCACATGAAGCTCACTTATGTGGCAGGCCTGGATGACAGCAACCAAAAAGACCACCTTTAACGACACCCATCGACTATAATCGGTTCAAACAGTTTTCACATGAGCGCCGACAGAACCACATTGAGGTCCTACTGGTTGTGCAGCATTCTCCATGGCAGGTAATCTATGTAGACTGTTAACATGTCTCTAAATTATTTTATATCCCAATGACAGCATACACTGTTAGCTGTTCGAATATGCCCCTATTGCTGCCAAACAGGTTATATGCAAGACCACAGACACACCACTTTCCACTAAGAGTGTGATGGAGATATCATCCAGGCTTGCCTACAGTGGGTGTTTGTCACTCCCTAAACACCAGTGGCATAAACACCTCCATTTACATGCGTACAGTAAACTGCTGGAATCCTTTCTAGTGACCCTAATGCTCCCCATGTACTTTTGAGAGGGTCCCAGATGACTGCAACCTAGGTCCTGAAACAATCCTTCAGATGGCGTCACTTCTCCACCAGAGGTGGGTGGGGGGACTACTTCTTGTAGTTTAGGGAGGTCAGGGTGCTAACAGATAGTCCCCCTAGGGTTGGTGGGGTGGTAACATGCGGGAGGACTTCATAGGGAGGAGCTCCCTGCCTGGGGATAAGGATGAGAGTTTAGGGTACAGTTCCTTTAACTCCAATCACAAGGGGTAATAACACCCATCTCTTCCTTATACATTATAAAATCAGAGACAATGTACTACTATAATGTGTTAGACAGTCTCCCTGTGATAAGGACTGGGACGAAGAAGAAGAAACCAAGAACGCTACAGTTAAGCATGAAGTATTCAACCAGCTGCTCTCAATTGGAGCGACGTTACGCTAGGGCAGTCCTAGCTATTTAAGACAAACAGTAAAGAAGAACTAGGAGAACCACCTCCGGCGAGAGAGCTTCCTCCGGGAGGAGAGTCCCACAAACAAGTACGCTGCCAAAAAGTCAACTAGTTCAAAGCAGGGCGTTTTGTGGCTCTAGCAAGACCAATGACTGAAGTCGAACGTCAGTGCAGTGGTGGCATGACCTGTAGTGGGTGGATCATGTAAACAAAAACAACACCCTGACCATTACAACTAGCCTACGGCAGAGCCGTGTCAGAAGTATAAGAAACTGTGGTGGTTGTGAGACCTGTAATGGGTGGACTGTTTGGTCCAAAACCTGTGCCTTCCCCACCAGTCATAACGGACCACAAAGTCAAGCGGGCAGAAGAAGAGAGTGACGGACCGCAAAGTCGAGCGGACAGAGGAAGAGAGTGACAAGCTGCAAAGTTTAGCCGGCTGAAGGAAAGTGGAAGAAAGTAGATAGAACCCGAGCCCCCTGGTGAAACCAGTAAAGAATTCCCCGAGAGAAGGTAAATGGATCAGTGATAAGTCCGGGAGGGGGCAGGGTCAACTTATGAACTGGAAACAGATACAAAAGAAGTAAACCATTTTTGGAAGCAATTCCCTGGTCAGTTCCATAAAACTGTGGTATTGAGTAGCTGAGAAAGACTCAACAAGCCCCTCCCTCGCCCCAGTGGGGCGAAGTTGAAAAACCATTGGAAGGAATTATTGATGAAGGATTTAATGCTGAAGTATACTTCAGAGGAATCTGTATAAACTGGACATTAGATAGAAGAGCGTCATTCTCCTAGCTTTGTTAAAAGTGTGGAACTTTGTGAACTCAGAACATTGCGATACTTTTACTCTCCTGGTTGTGATAAGAACTCTTTGGTTAGCTTAGTTGTTTGTGTTGTAGTGACAGAGATAGTTTATGAGTTTGACTAGGATGGAATACTTTCTTTTTGACAACAGATTTTCAGGCCAAAGGTTTAGTTCTGTTGAGGTAGGGAAACCACCTTTAGCTAGGGGCAAGATAGGTTTTGCATACTTTCATCCATAAATAAATGTTTATAACCAAAGCCATGCCTGATTTTGGTCAGACTCCTCATTCCAGGTTAACACAGGACTCTGGGACCAGAGCATCAAGGAAAGATTTGTGCTTGGGTACAAGACCAACCCCCCCCCCTTACTGTTTGAGAAGATCCAACCTCAATGGTAAGCTCCATGGGGCTTCCAAACTCAGCACCATCTGGTTGGAGTAACACAACCTCTTGGGCCAGTTCGGTGAAATCAGTATCAGATGGCAGTTGCTGGTGTGCTTCAATGTGTGCAGGGCACTAGAGGGACTGGTGGAAAGAGCCCGTCCATCTCAAGTGAGTAGAAAGGCATCCCAATGAGAGATCTCCTCCTCCCCCTTCCAAGATGCATACAGAGCACACTTTTTTCTTCCGAGTTGCAAAGAGGTTGAGAATCAGCATACCCCATGCTCAGAAAATTGGCTGTATTGTCTTCACATGATGTTCCCATTCATGGGGGACATATGATTTTCAACTCAGAACAACTGCCCATACATTCTCCTTTTTCGCCACATGGGACGCTATTGGGAAAACGTTGCAGGCACCAGCCCCACAACTTGAGTGCGGAGAGTTGCATATCTCATGCTGACATAAAACTGTGTTCTTGTGCTATCAGCGTAGATTAACAGGCAGTGGTGACCTTTTAGATGGTGAAAAATGCCTTCAATTTCAGATTGCTCGGAGTGCTAGTCAATTTATATGGTGTGCCTGTTCCTCCGAGCTATAAAGGTCATGGACCTCCCATTGCACCATTAGGCTCCCCAACCCGATAGACTGGAGTCCATCACGAGGGTCCTGTTCGGGGATGGGTAAAAGGCATTCAAAGTTGGTTGCTTCCCTCCATTCACCCTGCAATTCCTAACAACCTTTTCGCTGTGTCTGAGCCTGTGAACACAAGCTCACAAGGTTTAATTGTATATCTTTCATGTGTTAGGTTATGTTACCAATACTTGTAAACTGCAGCATGCACCCAAAGGCATTTTAGCACTAGCTAGCGGAATGAGGATGGAAAGAGCTAGAAAAGATATGTTTTTAGTATCAGAGATAGCTCTCGAGGGCACATAAAGCACAGAGAATAGAATTTCAGAGCTGGGCTGCAGCAACCAAAAAGGATCGGCCCCCAATACCAGTGGCCTTGAATCAGATGACAACAAGGTAGGCATTTGCCAAGCGGACTGTCCGGGCAGGAATATACAGACACAATTTGGCCTGTAGATATTCTGCTCCTGTTCCATAAAAGGCATGATGAACTAGAGATAAGGCCTTGAACTGAATGCGCTTGGCCATGGGAAGCCAATAAAGATGGTGCACAACCGGAGTAATGAGAACACATCTAGGAGTTGAAGTAGCTACTCTGGCTGCAGAGTTCTGCAGTACTTGAAGGTGCCATAAGAGGTAGGCAGGTTGTGCCAGAAATAGAGTGTTGCAGTAGTCCATGGAGGACATAAGTAAGGACACCACAGGGCACGTAACTGAGAAAGAAGAAAAGGAAGAAACTTAGTAAGGGTTTTCAGTTGAAGATGGCCCCTTTGACTCAGTTAAACACCTTAGTCAGGCATTTCCATATTTACGATTTGTCTTGGTGAAGTAATATGGTTCTGCATTTACTTTTTTATGATGCATTTTGCACTCCGCACTTTTATATGTATGATGTACTTGTATGTACAAGGCAGTCTTGTCAGTATTTAACATGCATTTATGTGTTTTGATATGAATTCTTGTTTTTATGATCAGCTTTGTGTTAGGTATGCGGATAGTGTTTTGGAATAAGTTATTGTGAGCAGGGCAAAATGAGCGGTACGTATTTCTAAATTACCTTGCACCTGTATATATTTTTTGCTGCCATTACATGTATTATATTCATTATACTTTTATATGTTTATTTTTGTTCACAAACAATTCACTTATTTACACGCCACACTGTGTCTGAAGTATTGAGGAAAAGGACTCTTAAAAGTATATCAATTTATTGTTTAGCAACATTTATTGCTGATTCCAACAAAGCTAGTAATGTTTATTTAGTCAATAATCTGACATTCCGTAGACAGAGAGGTGGATATCTTTACCCTCAAATCGTTCACTAGCGGAACAGAAGGAAAACGGCCCAAGGAAGATGGCCAAAAAGAAGGGGTCCAAAAGACAGTAGAAGGAGGGTTTCCCCCATTCAACTTGAGCCAGTTATTACAAATCCATGCACCCACAGCTTTGAGGCAGGCGCTGAATCTGGTTGCTGTCTCGGCAAGAGAGGGATCTAAACAGACCAGAATCTGTGTCATCTGTTAAGAGTAACATTGGAAGCTGTCAGAGTAGATAAGCTTTGTAAGAGGTTGCACGCACATGTTAAACGTGAAGATGGAGGAACCCTGGGGGACTCCACATGTCAAGGCAGGGGTCACAGAATGAAAAGGAGGAAGGGAAAAAAGACATATCAGAGAGAAACGAAGAAAACCAGGAAAGAACAACTCCTGAAAGGCCGGCTCCATCGAGCAAGATGGCATGGTCGATGGTATCAACGGCAGCAAATAAGTCAAGTAACAATAAAGCACTGACGCTGCCAGAGTCGTGCAGCCGAGCCAAATCGTCAACGGAGACCAGCACCCCCTTGGTGCTGCGTTCTGGATGAAAACGGATTGTGAAGCATGGAAGAAGAAAGATTACTCAAGAAAGGAACTCGGGAGAGGGCAGACTAAGGCTTCAAGAAGCTTCATAAGAAATTAAAGCAAAACGGGACGAAAATTAGGCAGGACAAGAGGGTCTAAAAAGGCTTTTGTGGAACAACCAGTGGGCGTTTGAGAGAAGCTGGGATCTGACCTGTGAGAAAGTATTAACAGCATGTATGAACAAGGGACCAATCAGGGGAAGACAGTCCTTCAAGATAGAGGCATGGGATCTAACATGGATGCTGATTTCAATTTATGCGTAGCCATTGTGATTTCTTCGGAAGTAAACACAGACCAGCAATGACCAGAAGGACCAGAAGGAGGGATAGTGCCCACCACCTGAGAGGCCATAGAATCAAGTCCTGAGGAACAGAGGAACATATGTGTTCTCAAATTTTGATCTTCTTAGTGAAATACGAGGAGTCAGAGAGAGATAGAGAAGTGAATAGGCTGGAGTGGAACCGTAGATCGAGAATGAACAATTTTAAAAAGATCTTTGGGCTAGTTATCCACACAATAGGAGCAGTGGGATCATAATTTGAGCGCCATTTGCATTCGACTTGCCTGCGTTGGAAGCAAAGTGCACAAAGGTCATCAGTAAACCAGGGCTCTGAAACCCGAGCTTTAGGTTCATGTGTTTTGAGCGGGGCAAGAAGGTCAGTGGTCGTAGTTGGGGCTAGAGCAATGGTATTCAAATTAGGGGTCTCAGAGCAACAAGCTTCCAGCCGAGTAGAGATGATATCATAAGATAGAAGTTGCTAATTCCGGCAAGGAGTAAGGCGAGGCTTAGATACAGACTTAGAAGGGACCAGTTTCCAAGAGAACAGGATAATGGAATCGTCTGACCACTGGATAGGGAGTGCAGAGTAAACATTAACATCAGATTTAGAAGCAAATAAAAGATCCAATATGTTACCCAATCGACGAGTAGTGCCGTTAACCAGCTGCGAAAAGGCCAGTTCATTCATGGCAGAAATAAATCTGGAAGACTTCATGTCAGCAGGATCATTAACTTTATGATAAAAATCACCAGCTAACAAGAGGTGGGCATGCCGAGTTGTAAATCGGCTGCTAATTCTAGAAAAGAGTTGCACAAAGTAGAGTCTGGCACTGCATGACGATAAAACAATAAAAAAAAATGAATGCACAGGGCTGAGGAAATAGTAAAGCGAGCAAACAGTGCCTCCATTTGAATATTATGTATAAGAGTCAACAAAGTCCCAGTAAAATTTTAATTAAAAAGAATAGCTACTCCGCCACCAGGGCGGGGTCAACTACGGTCCACATGGAGAATGCCAACGTTGGCGGGCAAGAGCTGAACAATGGCAGGACCAGAAGAGTCTGAGAACCAAGTTTCAGTGACACACATAAAATCAGGAGGATGGTCACGTAGTATATTGTGGCAATGGTCGGCATGTGCAACGAGTGAGCAGGCATTGAGAAGGAAACATTTCAAAGAATCAGAGGGAGGAGGAAGAAGAGAGGGTTTCACTAATCACCAGCAGGAGAGGAGCCCATAGGCAAATTAGTGGAAGATGTGGCGAGATGCGAAAGCTGGTAACGCGATTAAACACGAGTAAGAACCTTGGCAGAGGTTTCCCATGGCGAAACAACAGGTGATCCAGGCATAGACGGGCTTGCCTTTAGCATGCCTTCAGTTTTCTTCGTAATGTCATGTGCAGCATCACTAAGGTGGGCAAGGCCATTACGTCCAAGAGGAATTGACATTTCACTGCTGAAAAGTGTGTACTGCTCAAAAACTCTTTGCACAACAGCTGTAGTGTCAATATTATCCCTTCTGTTGAGAGGTAAACCCTCCCGTGCACGCAACCTGTAATGTGGCCAGTGTACTGGAACCCCTGAGTGGGCATGAGGGTAGGTTTTTCAAAGTGGATCGTCAGGCACAGAGCAAAAGGCAGCATAAATAAGCCAATTTTCTAGCTAAACACGGATCCCATGGCATAGCAGTTGGTAGATCACAGCATCTGTCACCTATGTAACCAACCTTGGTGTGGAATTTAGGCTGAATTACAGGACCATGTGCTGATAGTCTGTGTATTGTGAATATCGGAAGCATAAACATTTTCTGTGAGCCCTAATAGGTATCATGTACACATCCTTCAAGTCCAGAGAGAAAAAAGAAACTCACTAGATGAGGGATGTCAAAATTTGGCCCTGCGGAACCATCTTGAACCTTTCGACCGGAAAACATTGGTTAACCTTGAGAGATTGAGGATGGTCCTCCAACCCGACTTGTTCTTCTTGGGCTAAGCAAAATAAATAAAAATAAAACAAAAATTAAAAAAAGAAATAGGACATTTAGTGATATTACACATACTGCATCTATCGCATCCAACTTCAAGAGTTTCTGAAGTCCCTTCACATTTGATGAAAATTCTGGAAAGGGGTAGGGAGGCGCAGGTGGCATCAGCGTGTCTAATGGTCTGATGTTATTGCCCCGCCATGCTGAAAAATAGAGGGATCCCTTTCCCCCACCGGCATTGTATGCTGCTCGGACTGGTGGGGTAGGAGGTTCTGTCAATCTTGGGCTTTTCAGCCTGGAACCCACCAAAACTTGATGAGGTCCTAAGGCCTCTCAGCTGTTCAGTGCTGTATGCTTAGAATAGGCGCAAAGGCTTCTTGCCATAAGAGAGTGGGGTCTTCTTTTTAGCAAACTCTTCAGTCCTAGAGTGAAAGAGTCAGGCCAGTTAAGGGCAAGGCCTCAAACTTTTCCTACATTTCTGGTAAAGGCGTACTGCTCCCAAGCCAGGCAACTCTGCAAAAATCCAGGCCCATTCACAATACTCTTGCTGGGGTGTCTGCATGCCGGGTGGCTGACTCAAGAATGTCAGGGGTAACTATACATAAGAGAGAGGGGCGAGAGTGCACAGCTTACTTTCTTAATAGTGTATTTCGTTTTCAATGGAATGTTATTTTGTTAATAAATATATTAATGGGGTGCAGCCCACTATCATGTGCCACCGTGTTGGGCACAGAAAATGAACATGGAGAAAAAGAGACCGAGGCAAAAGTGCCTTCGGTGTGGGCCGCACACCCTTGATTCCCACTAAGGGTTAATCGATTTCTTTTGTGATCGTTATTCAGTTAATAAAATCCAACTTCAATCGTAATTCACAGATGTGTATATTTTTTGATTTTTCAATTGCTGTGTTTATAAAGCTCATAAAAAATTGTGCTTAATTGGTTAAACTTCACCAAAAAAGCTAATTATCTCAATTGAGGCAAAACAGAAAACCCATCTGGCTAATGCATTTCGGATTGTATCCTTCGTCAGAGCCAGGTTAGTACACTGAGAGTGAATGTCTAGGAAAAGCTGAAGATCTGAAAGTCCAGAAACGACGTAGTTTCTGGGGCTATCAGTCCAATAGATGGTAGAAAGATATTTAGGAAGAAGATATGAGCGAAGGATTCATGGTGGAGCACATCCTGCAGGAATCCTTCGCTCATATCTTCTTCCTAAATATCTTTCTACCATCTATTGGACTGATAGCCCCAGAAACTACGTCGTTTCTGGACTTTCAGATCTTCAGCTTTTCCTAGACATTCACTCTCAGTGTACTAACCTGGCTCTGACGAAGGATACAATCCGAAATGCATTAGCCAGATGGGTTTTCTGTTTTGCCTCAATTGAGATAATTAGCTTTTTTGGTGAAGTTTAACCAATTAAGCACAATTTTTTATGAGCTTTATAAACACAGCAATTGAAAAATCAAAAAATATACACATCTGTGAATTACGATTGAAGTTGGATTTTATTAACTGAATAACGATCACAAAAGAAATCGATTAACCCTTAGTGGGAATCAAGGGTGTGCGGCCCACACCGAAGGCACTTTTGCCTCGGTCTCTTTTTCTCCAGGGGTAACTATACATACCTTCCTGAAGGCCTGAAATTCCCTGCTGCTGCCCGTTTCCATTTTGATCAGATGCAAACTCTCCCATCTCTCTATATACACATTATTGCACACCGCTAGTATGGTGTCAGAGTTTGCCTGCCTCCGATGTAGTGCGCTGTTCAGGTAGATTTTTTTCCATCTGTGTAGAGCGCATTCTCCTCCTAGCCTGAAAAAGGGTAATAGCGAGGGTTCCAGACCATGAACCACTGGTGGTAGACAAACTGACCTGCAACAGAGCAACCGAAACACAACCAAGTAAGGCAATGGATTGGTGCAGACACACAGCATTTTGGAAGGAGTCAGTCTGTTAAAGGCATCCAACGCCTAATTTATGGGACGTACACTGCGAGGCTTCATCCAGTTTTTCTTTGCCTCAGCAAGAATGTCCGGCTGTTGAGGGATACCAGTTTTTTCTGACCTCTTTGCGAGTACCTCAGTCAAAACCCCGGTCTAAGGCAGGGGCTCTGGGATGGGCAGTTACAGAAACTCCATGATGTCCCCTACTTTCTTGTGAAATACACAGAATGACTGAGGCATATCATTATGTCCCTCTTCCTCAAGCTAAGCAGAGTATGGCAGTTCAGTGGGCGGTAGTTCCACTGGGTGGATGTTCTTCGGGATCCAACGGCCTTGTTGGGTCTGGCTGTCCAGAGTGGACTGGCTGTCCGGAAGGGCCCACTGTAGGTGGATTTGTGGGCATTTGTGGTAGTCCCCCACTTGGTGTTGCCATATACAGCTTTCTGATGAGCGCTGACCAGTGCACCCATGATTCCAGGCCGTGGCAAGTCCATTTATGAGTCATGCTGGGCGTTGCCGAGGTGGCCGGTACTGTTGGTGGAACGGTAATATTCTTTTGCTCGGAAACTTGTGGAGAATCTGGCCTCTTGGCCGTTGTGCATCCTTGCATGGCTGAAACATGCCTCCTGCACGGTTTCCCCATGCTCTGCACATGCATGTGCAATGCCGTTTTAGCAGAATTAGGGGATTCCTTTGGCTACACTCCCAGCCACTCCACCAACAGGAGACGGTTGTCAGTCTTGCACGTTTGGTTCTCTGCACACCTAATCCACCAACGGCTCCCAGTGAGCCCTCCCATGTGCGCACAGGGCAGATGAATGCCTTAGTTTTCATTTCCTGTGACTCAGCACGATCAAACTTGACACTGCAAAGGACGTGCACTCCCCTCCTGGGATCCAGCTAGTGGCAGCAGTGGCTGGTATGCCAGTGACCGCTAGTAGTGCCTTCCCTCTCGTACCTCAGCACACGGCTGGTGTAGGTGTCTGCCTGCGCAGTCAGGAGTTGGTGCATTGAGCAAAGATATGCTGCAAGCCTCTTCCAGGACAATAGTCCGGTATAGTGGTGATGGGGGCGTAGGCAATATACAACCCCTAACACCTGGGTAAAACCACAGCAGGGTACCCTTCAGAAGAAGTTTCCTTACATTTCCTTGGCTTTTGACGTGACAGTCTTCTACGTCTCACTGAGGTGGCTCTCCACTCCTCCCACCGTGAAAACCTCTGAATGAGAATGCATCCTGAGAGTGCACCACACACGTCACAGGAGCTAGGCCTGTGACCAGCCTAAATGTGCGGGTCAGCAGAAGAAAAGTTCCATGGACAACCCACAGTGCTTGCATCCGTTTGGTGTGTGACACGGGGAAGAACAAAAAGAGAATGTATGCACTGCTGTAGCGGTTGGCTTCATCCCATCCGACGTCGAGAAAGGGACTGATGGATGGGTGATGTGCGCAGGGGCATATTCAGGATGTTCCGTGCGCAGGGGCGTAGTTGGGGTGTGTCGTATGCCACGCTAGCAGAAAATTGTCAGTATGAGCTGTGCAGAAACAGGCTCTGGCTCCACCCCCGTTCCGTGGGAAGTCCGAAGAGAGTGAAGGAAAGGGCACAGGACTAAGAGTATGGGAGTCAGAGTAAAAAACAGAAGAGCTTCCGGTTGCACACCCCTGCCCTAGGTAAATCGCTTTAGTCAAGACCTAACTAAATAAAAAATAAAATGAAGAATGATCTGAGAAGTATAATATATCAATGCGTGGGCCACCTCTACACCGATGGAGTGAAAAAAACATGCAAGGATGCCAGCAAATGGACAGAAAATGCAAAGCAAATATGTAATCTTAAACATCAAAACAAGAAACTTTAAAAATACCACTGACCATGTAGCTTAACAGATGGCAGAGGCCTTCTCACGAAGGGTCCCTGTACAATAGAATAAAGATGATAACAAGGGTTGAGCCGGTTTAGGAGGGTGTAGCAATAGTGGGACATATACCAGAGACAACACAAAACAAACAGAAAAAATATTTATATACAAGATAGGTGACTTACAAAGGTGTATAAACCGAAGGGGCTAAGTGCTTCAAACTAAGGAGGAGTACAATTTAAATACACACAATGCAGTACAGGCAAGCAAAATTGGCCCTCTTGCAAGCACTGAACCCAACCGAAGGAAGAAACCCAAAGAGAGTCCCAAATAAAAATAGATTACAAGACTCTAATAGCTAGGAAGAAAGCTATGGTTAACTAGCCTCTCTGGGTTTCCATTTCAGATGCAGCTAATACACATAACGGCAAAGAACTTTGGCATATTGTGTAATCTGGAGTGAGACCAGGGAGTGATTGTATAACTAACAATATTCCCCACATCTAGCATGTCTACTTCCAGTCTTTGTATTATACAAAGGAATTCCCCTCCACATATCAATGGTAAGCCCTCAAGAACCATAGCCGGAGACAGAGGTATTTATCTGCCACAAACGATAGCCTGTTTTTCTCTACTTTTGAAGTTGAGAGGACAATTTGCTCACAAGATTCTGGCAAAGCCGCCAGACACAATTTGATACCCTCAGACCTTTTTAAGAGCAATGTGGAAATGTGGGTCCCCTTTTCAACCAAGTTTGGTCATTAGGTTGATAGTCAGTACCCTCCCACTCCATAGTTGGAGGGGGCGCAGCTACAATACTGATATACAAAAAGGGTGACCGCGAACTGCCTTCAAACCAAAGACACATTTTTGCAATTGACTACCTGGCTAAAATATATTGTAAAATTCTGTTGCATCGACTTGAAGAGTGGGCAGACTTAATTTACTCTCAATAGCATAGGCAGGATTTCACAAAGAGGCGTCTACAATAGAGCAAGTCTTTCTGATGATATCCAATTCTGCAGAAGTGTGTGCAATTGAAGTCCCAAGCGATATGTCTCACTTTAATAGACTTACAGACAGCTTTTGACACGGTCTCAAAAGAGTTACGGTGGCAGTCTTTGGAAGAGCTACATGTACCCCCTAAACTTTGTCTTCCACAAAAACCGAGGTTCAGGCACCAAAAACATAAGCAAAAGTAAAAGTCAGATTTGAAAGCCATTACACGACTATGGTACCAAAAGCCACAGAAACAAGGAAGCAAGGAAGCAATTTCATATATTACCAAGAACCTGGTCAAAACATGTCACAGGGGAGTGCGACGAATTTAGCAACATCGTCACTGTTTCTCTGGAGAGGTGCTTCTCTTACGTGGCCATGGAAAGGCATAAACTATCCAACTGCCCCTACGGGAGGATCACGTGCGGGAAGACACCAGAGGGACAAGGAAATACTGAACTGAAATAATCTTGCAGCCATTTCTAAAGACATCCAGGTACCTTTACAACATACCTATATGGTTTATTGCAATGTAGATGAACATAATGCAGGTATTCCCAGTCAATCACCACATTCCCCCTGCAGGATTATTTAGCGTGTTTTTGGAGTGCAGCACCACTACATGGGATCAATATATAGTGTGTTTTTGGAGTGCAGCACCACTGCATGGGATCAATGCATTGCTATAATGCGGTACAGCAAGCCATGTGTTGCTGGTGTAAAATATGGATATGTAAATGAAGACAGGCTACTCAGTCAAAAACACTTTTTTTTCACATTTAAAAACGCACCATTTTTTTTTCTCACCTGAAATGCCTCCGTTGCAGGAGACACATTAGAGGATTAATGAACTAATATAATTAACAGTACTAACATGATTCTAACTTATTAATATCATAATGTGTTCTCCAAGTGCAAAATGAGGCAGGCTGAAACTCATTTTAAACGGACATTCAGAATTGTTTTTCTTTCGCTTTCTCTGTGCTTTTCACAGTCCTTGCGAAGGAAACAAAACTTGAATAAGCAGGAAATTAGTGGATACAGTTTCTTACTGAAAAATGAGCTATTGATTGAAGAAGGAGGGTATGACATGATAGACTTTTATTGGATGCACGTCATGTTAGGGGCTGTAACAGAGGTCTCTTGGTGCATCTCAGGGAGGAAGAAAGGCAGTGGACATTTTGCACAGCTTCGGTGAGGACTTGGCGGGAGTTGCTGTGGGGTTGTCTGATTGAGGGGCGTCATTCCAGTGCACTGATGACCTTCACAGGCTGGAGATTCCAGTCAATTAGCACTGGCTTGAGGACCAAAGAGTGCAGATTGGAACTGCATGTCCTCGCCGGGTGCTCTAAAAGGAAGCCCTGAGCCATTTAAAGAAAGAGAGAGAGACCCAGAGAGTTTGCGTGCTGAACAGCTACAATTTGATGGTAATTATGTTACACAAAGTGAGAGTGCGGTGTGTGAATGAAATCTATTTCAGTCAGGCAGCGTAGCGATAGCTGCATTCTAATGTTGTCATTCAGAAATGCAAGTCAACTGATGCACTGTTCTTTTTATTGTTGCAAAGAATCTAATGAAATTCCATGTATTTTACAATTGTTTCTCTTATGTTTATTCTAGAAAAGACTGCCTCGCAAAACTGGTAATGTATGATTTTTTAAATGAAATTGATGTAAATCACAATCTGTGTAAAGGCTTCTATTTGCTTCTGTTTTTCTCTGGTGCAGTTAGCCCATATCACCTGATAAAAGGGGAGATTATTAGGTAATATATGCCAAGCATCCCATGTGGAAAAAGTTATGTTATGAGTAATTATAAATAGCTGTGTGCGTGGTTCCACTCAGTGTATATGACTTCTGAGTGGAACACAATCTGATAGTCTGCTGGACGTACATGAGTCAGCAGAGAGAGAGGCCTCTGGAAATAGTTTCACTAATGTAAATAAATTAGTGATTATACCACATGTTATTGTGAATACTTTATGGAAGCATAGCTCACTGGTGTAGATAAATCAGTGATAACAGCCATAAGTGGCACTCCATATGAAAATGTGGTGTTATTGAATAATGTAGAAGCCTGAGGCCTCTAGAGATCACAAGAACAGTCTAAACAAAAGAAAGGGGTTTTGTATGTTGGGGCCACAAATAAAACAAAGAAATTATGCTCATCACTATACCACAACAAAATGCATACCAACTAAATATATCTGTGTACTGAAATAATGCATAGCCACGATACCACTATAATACCAAACCCAATCTGAATGCAAGGAGTGATTATTGCTAAATTACTTTATTTTTGGTGGTAAGAAAATACTGCTAGGCCCCAAATCTACACAAAATACCATACACCCCCCCCCCACCCCACACCCTTTACAACTGAGATGAGGAAGAGGGTGGGAGCAATGAAGAAGACCGGAATTAGTAAGCCAACGCTGCAGTCTAGTCTATAGAAATTGTTCAGCAATGCCGGGAAGTTTAAAACTGCCACAGCTGATAGAAAATTGAGAGAGAGCGACAGAGACGGAGATGTTTGGTAACTTGCTCTGACTCTGGTCAGAACGCTGAAAATTAGCAAACCGTAAGAAGCAGCATTGAGGCTACCCCGAACGGTGTGCAGAGAAGCTGGAATTAATGAAGCTCCCTCATTGAGACTGAAGCAGTGGGAGCCATGCACAGCAAAGGCAAAGTGGAGGCTAGCCAGCTAACGGAAGGCATGCCGAGTCAGCAAACCGAAGAGGACCTAGGCAGAGAGACGCAAGTAGAAACAAAGCTGCCTGGTAAGCCCAGGGAAAGCGGATGGGTTATTAGGGCGCCTGAAAGTGTATGCCGTGTCACAGAAACAGTGCAAGAGACAAAGTGAAGCCTTTGAAGAAATTGATCCATTTGTGAACAATACCAAATGGTCGATGACCCAATGCTTCAAGAGAGAAATAAAGAGACTCACTAATGTGATACCATGGCAGGAGAGTAAGCCAGGAGTGGGAAGAGAAACCAACTTGACTGTGTGGAATAGTGGTGCGATATCCTGGCAGGAGAGTAAAGTAGGAGTGTGAAATCGTGAAACTGTGAGAAGAAAAGGTTACTTACCCCTGGTTACTTTCTTTTGACTGGATGTTCCCCCAACGTATTTCTCACCTTTGACATGTAGTGTCCACAACTCGGCTGCTTCAGTCATTTTTCGGCAGAGGGTGCCCTGCGTCGATGGCGTTGGGTCGATGTCCCTCGGAGGCCTCCGTCGAGGGTGATGTCATTCATTGAATGTTATAAGTAGCATGCACCGCGCCAATTGCCTCGTTCTTGTTTTTCCCTCGTTCTCGTGTAGCAGAAGTGGCCACAAAGCAAGTCTGTTTTCAGTTAATGAACCTCCCAAACAAGAAACAACCTTTACTCGGAGAAGAGGAAGGGAGGGGGTCAGGTAGACACAGGCAACGCAGATGCCTTAGAAGAATCTCGAAGACTAACAAGAGCAGGAACCAGGGCAGCGGCCAAGAAGAGCCAATGAATACTCTTGTGATGAATCTATCAGACACAGAACTGACACAGGATGAAATCCTCTCCTTAACAAAGGATTATCATTCGCACCAACTGCCTATATGGAACCCATGCAAGTGCATATTGATTTGTTTAAATTTGTGAGAAAACTAAAACTTAAGAAATTCTTTACGACTCAAGTAGAAAAAGTGAAACCAACTTCAGATCCAGTGAGAACAAGTGAAGTCACTATAGAGGAACTAGGCAACATTCACCTTTTGAGATCACTACAGGAACCAGAAAATTTCCCCATCCATCAGACCATGCAAGAACTAACAATCTTACCTATTGGTCTAATCAGTAAAGAACTGAAACCTACATCCAAATTTTTACCACAACTACCTCTGGACAATATGATAGATGCTTTCTATAAATCAGTCACGAAAGACCTATATAAGACTCGAGATAAACTGAGAAATAATCGCAGACAGACAGAACGGGAGAACCTTACACTACAAGAGAAGAGTGCACTTCACAAACTGAAAACCAATCGACACCTGGTCATTAAAGAAGCCGACAAAGGTGGAAATATAGTTGTTATGAATCGTATGGACTATATTAAGATGGCTCAAAATCATCTCGATACTCCAAACTGTTATGAAGCTTTGACAAGTAACCCGAAGAATACGATTGTCCAAGACCTTAAGGATTCAATTGACGGATGGTACCGACAGGGCCTCATCACAGATGAGGAAAAAAGATTTCTGTTTATTCCCAAACCGATATTACCAACTATTTACTTCCTTCCTAAGGTGCACAAGGCCTTCTCCAAACTCCCAGAAGGAAGACCAATTCTGAGTGGAATAGGTTGGGCCACGGAACCATTATCAGAATACATTGATAACATATTAAGACCCAAGGTCAAACTGGTAAAAGCCTACCTAAAAGATACAACTGCTGCAATACATATCATTGAAAGTATTCACTGGCAGTCCACATACTATCTCGCCACATGGGATGTCAAGGCCCTCTATACGTCCATTGGACATGATCTTGCCCTTGACACCGTTGACTACATTTTTAAAGAGGAATCAGCATCTCATTTCCCGTTCGTTTGCATGCTGAAAGAAATGCTCATGGCCACCCTAGATAATAGCATCTTCACTTTCAACAATATCTTTTTCAAACAGAAAAGAGGGGTAGCCATGGGGGTTAAATATGCACCGGCACTAGCAAATCTAGTAATGGGCATGTTTGAGGACTTGCTAATTTACACTACAGAGACTTACAATAGACACGTCGTCAAATGGACTCGATACATCGATGATGTTTTCTTCGTATGGAACGGGACACCACAAGAACTGGAAACTTTCAGACTTCAAATCAACAATAACAAACTAGGCATTGAATTCACAGGAATTTGCAGTAAGACAGAGATCAATTTCTTGGATCTGAATGTCTATGTTTCAGGAGAACATCTGAAAACCAGAACATACCGGAAAGAGACAGAAGTAAATTCTACACTATATGCCACCAGTTGCCACCATGAACCGGTAATTAGGAATATCCCAAAAGGGGAATACATTAGGGCAAGGAGAAACTGCAAAGAATTATTTCATTTCAACGAAGAATGTGCAATATTGTCAAGAAGATTTCAAGCCAGGGGCTATTCGACTAAGAGCATTGAGATTGCACATAATAAAGCACAAAAAATACTGAGAATACAGACTTTGACACAACGGGCTAAACCTATTCCATCTGACAAGGTTCAATTTATTACCACATACTGTGCAGACAAGCATATTATCAAGAAATCTCTCAGAAAATATTGGCATCTACTTAAGTTGGATCCCCATATTGGGGCACTTATACATGATCACCCGTCGATGATCTACAGAAGAGCAAAAACCTTGAAACAGAGTCTCAGCCCGTCACTACTACCAGAAGAGAGGAAAGAGGCAACTGTGACCTGGCTACAAGAATTGAGTCCAGGTTTTAGAAAGTGTGGCACCTGCACGATGTGCAAACACGCTACACCGACGACAGATGTTTTTAAAGCAGACAACCGACTTCAAATCAGGATACGTGAACAGATAAATTGTAAAAGTAAACATGTCATATATGCAATCATCTGCACTTGCAGGAAAATCTACATAGGGAGTATGATTCGTGAACTTCGCTTCAGGATTAGAGAACACCTGGCAGTGATCGGAAGCCAGGACAAGAATCTGCCTCTCGCTGATCATTGGCAGCGCGCACACCAGATGGACAACAAGCAACATATCAAATTCATTGGTTTAAAAAAAGTGACTCTGGGGTGCAGAGGAGGCAACCAGGAACTGCTATTATGCCAGGAGGAGGCCAAACTCATCAATTTCTTCAGATGTGTGGAAACTGGCCTCGACACAGACAATGAAATGTCATACTTTCTATGACTTTTGCAGACTGCTCTTTGCATTGAACAGATCGCCAAGGGAACATTTTGCACTAAGAATAATGATGTAACGATGTAAATTGGGAACAATGTTTATATCTATGATTGTAAGCGTCAAACAATGGAAACTGATAACTGCAAATAATAGTTTTTCAAATATGATCTAGATAAAATCTTTATGACACACGCCAGCAACACTCACATTTTTTATGAGGAACACCAGACCCAGTGTTATGAAATAGTTTGCAAGGCATTTGCATGACTGCCCTGATTCCAGAGCCGTATAAGACTACATCTCCCAGAATGCCTCTGGAGGAGTGAACACTCCTCTGGGAGCTCATCCGGATAAGGTGTATATTGACTACCTCCGTTGCAGGAATATCAATTGAGACACTGTAATTAAGTCATGTAACGAGATAAATGATCTCTCAATGTATCATAGGAACACACTCCTGCAGGACCCAAGTATCCTCGCTATAACGTACGTACCTATTGGCAACAATAATGTTTTTTGCTCTTAAACATGGCCGACAGCTGTGACAAGATGGAAATAGAGGTAGGACCACTAGGATTACTATAGTAACATCCTATATACAAAGGAAACGGTATGGCGACTCCTATCCTGATAATCCGACGCGTGATGCGTGAATCTTGAAATTTTCAGGTAAGCCCTAAGGGGGCTATCTAGCCCACCCCTTAGCACACCAATCAGCTCAGGGTCCGCACTGCAGACAACAATAGATACCCCCCCTCTCCCCCCCTCCCCTACACGGGTGAAACCGCATTACTCTTTTCGTACCCTCATGGTTGTATACACGCCAACATGAACACCTAAGACAGAGCATGGTCACAATAATTTATAGAACATGCACACACTTCAGGTAATCTAATACACCCTTAAATAATCGTGTTGGAGCACCGCGAAAACGAACGCATAGGCGGTTAGAGGTAAACAATGCGACACTAAAACTAACCGGTACTAGCATGTAACCGTACTCACGGACTGGTTATAATATATCTGTTTAAATCAATTGGCTGAAATGTCATAGTACACACAGATTTATTGATGCACAAAACAGACCTTTATGTCTTACCTCTACTTTTTAGAAGATGAATAGTCAAGTGAAGTCACGATAGAGGAACTAGGCAACATTCACCTTTTGAGATCACTACAGGAACCAGAAAATGTCCCCATCCATCAGACCATGCAAGAACTAATAATCTTACCTATTGGTCTAATCAGTAAAGAACTCAAACCTACATCCAAATTTTTACCACAACTACCTCCGGACAATATGATAGATGCTTTCTATAAATCAGTCACGAAAGACCTATATAAGACTCAAGATAAACTGAGAAATAATCACAGACAGACAGAACGGGAGAACCTTACACTACAAGAGATGAGTGCACGTCACAAACTGAAAACCAATCGACACCTGGTCATTAAAGAAGCCGACAAAGGTGGAAATATAGTTGTTATGAATCGTATGGACTATATTAAGATGGCTCAAAATCATCTCGATACTCCAAACTGTTATGAAGCTTTGACAAGTAACCCGAAGAATAAGATTGTCCAAGACCTTAAGGATTCAATTGACGGATGGTACCGACAGGGCCTCATCACAGATGAGGAAAAAAGATTTCCGTTTATTCCCAAACCGATATTACCAACTATTTACTTCCTTCCTAAGGTGCACAAGGCCTTCTCCACCATCCCAGAAGGAAGACCAATTCTGAGTGGAATAGGTTGGGCCACGGAACCATTATCAGAATACATTGATAACATATTAAGACCCAAGGTCAAACTGGTAAAAGCCTACCTAAAAGATACAACTGCTGCAATACATATCATTGAAAGTATTCACTGGCAGTCCACATACTATCTCGCCACATGGGATGTCAAGGCCCTCTATACGTCCATTGGACATGATCTTGCCCTTGACACCGTTGACTACATTTTTAAAGAGGAATCAGCATCTCATTTACCGCTCGTTTGCATGCTAAAAGAAATGCTCATGGCCACCCTAGATAATAGCATCTTCACTTTCAACAATATCTTTTTCAAACAGAAAAGGGGGGTAGCCATGGGGGTTAAATATGCACCGGCACTAGCAAATCTAGTAATGGGCATGTTTGAGGACTTGCTAATTTACACTACAGAGACTTACAATAGACACGTCGTCAAATGGACTCGATACATCGATGATGTTTTCTTCGTATGGAACGGGACACCACAAGAACTGGAAACTTTCAGACTTCAAATCAACAATAACAAACTAGGCATTGAATTCACAGGAATTTGCAGTAAGACAGAAATCAATTTCTTGGATCTGAATGTCTATGTTTCAGAAGAACATCTGAAAACCAGAACATACCGGAAAGAGACAGAAGTAAATTCTACACTTATGCCACCAGTTGCCACCATGAACCGGTAATTAGGAATATCCCAAAAGGGGAATACATTAGGGCAAGGAGAAACTGCAAAGAATTATTTCATTTCAACGAAGAATGTGCTATATTGTCAAGAAGATTTCAAGCCAGGGGCTATTCGACTAAGAGCATTGAGATTGCACATAATAAAGCACAAAAAATACCGAGAATACAGACTTTGACACAACGGGCTAAACATATTCCATCTGACAAGGTACAATGTATTACCACATACTGTGCAGACAAGCATATTATCAAGAAATCTCTCAGAAAATATTGGCATCTACTTAAGTTGGATCCCCATATTGGGGCACTTATACATGATCACCCGTCGATGATCTACAGAAGAGCAAAAACCTTGAAACAGAGTCTCAGCCCGTCACTACTACCAGAAGAGAGGAAAGAGGCAACTGTGACCTGGCTACAAGAATTGAGTCCAGGTTTTAGAAAGTGTGACACCTGCACGATGTGCAAACACGCTACACCGACGACAGATGTTTTTAAAGCAGACAACGGACTTCAGATCAGGATACGTGAACAGATAAATTGTAAAAGTAAACATGTCATATATGCAATCATCTGCACTTGCAGGAAAATCTACATAGGGAGTACGATTCGTGAACTTCGCTTCAGGATTAGAGAACACCTGGCAGTGATCGGAAGCCAGGACAAGAATCTGCCTCTCGCTGATCATTGGCAGCGCGCACACCAGATGGACAACAAGCAACATATCAAATTCATTGGTTTAAAAAAAGTGACTCTGGGGTGCAGAGGAGGCAACCAGGAACTGCTATTACGCCAGGAGGAGGCCAAACTCATCAATTTCTTCAGATGTGTGGAAACTGGCCTCAACACAGACAATGAAATGTCATACTTTCTATGACTTTTGCAGACTGCTCTTTGCATTGAACAGATCGCCAAGGGAACATTTTGCACTAAGAATAATGATATAACGATGTAAATTGGGAACAATGTTTATATCTATGATTGTAAGCGTCAAACAATGGAAACTGATAACTGCAAATAATAGTTTTTCAAATATGATCTAGATAAAATCTTTATGACACACGCCAACAACACTCACATTTTTTATGAGGAACACCAGACCCAGTGTTATGAAATAGTTTGCAAGGCATTTGCATGACTGCCCTGATTCCAGAGCCGTATAAGACTACATCTCCCAGAATGCCTCTGGAGGAGTGAACACTCCTCTGGGAGCTCATCCGGATAAGGTGTATATTGACTACCTCCGTTGCAGGAATATCAATTGAGACACTGTAATTAAGTCATGTAACGAGATAAATGATCTCTCAATGTATCATAGGAACGCACTCCTGCAGGACCCAAGTATCCTCGCTATAACGTACGTACCTATTGGCAACAATAATGTTTTTTGCTCTTAAACATGGCCGACAGCTGTGACAAGATGGAAATAGAGGTAGGACAACTAGGATTACTATAGTAACATCCTATATACAAAGGAAACGGTATGGCGACTCCTATCCTGGTAATCCGACGCGTGATGCGTGAATCTTGAAATTTTCAGGTAAGCCCTAAGGGGGCTATCTAGCCCACCCCTTAGCACACCAATCAGCTCAGGGTCCGCACTGCAGACGGCAATAGATTCCCCCCCCCTACACGGGTGAAACCGCATTACTCTTTTCGTACCCTCATGGTTGTATACACGCCAACATGAACACCTAAGACAGAGCATGGTCACAATAATTTAAAGAACATGCACACACTTCAGGTAATCTAATACACCCTTAAATAATCGTGTTGGAGCACCGCGAAAACGAACGCATAGGCGGTTAGAGGTAAACAATGCGACACTAAAACTAACCGGTACTAGCATGTAACCATACTCACGGACTGGTTATAATATATCTGTTTAAATCAATTGGCTGAAATGTCATAGTACACACAGATTTATTGATGCACAAAACAGACCTTTATGTCTTACCTCTACTTTTTAGAAGACGAATAGAGTCTGATGGGACTCATTTGATAACCACGTTAATGTGTAGCTGACAAATAAGTTGATGGGTAAGCTTTTTGTACCCACTTGGGTTTCTCCGATTATACACTGAACATATCCCTGCAGTTTTATTTAGTATGTATCGACTAATTTGGATGTCTTTTCTCTCTTTTTTCTCCTATCCTCTTCTCCTCCTTATATTTTCAATTATTCTTCACCCCCACTTCCACCCTCTTTCAATGAAATCTCGACGACCTAATGGTATGTTTTAATTACAATTGTCTTTTACTTACACAACTTTTTTAATTTTTTTGATTTGCTGTTTTTGAATTCTATATGACTTTTATGTAATGTTACGGGATGTGATCTAATTTATCATACAATGAATGTTCCATTTGTGTCTTTTGTGTTTATGTTAATGGTGTAAAACATATGATTTTATAATATTTTTTTTGTGTTGCCCCAATTTGGGGTTTTTTGCTGTATCGTCACGTTATGACATTTTGCACATCTTTAATTATACAATTTTGTGGCATCAAATAGACATTGCCCTGATCTGAGGAAGGCACAGGGATTGTGCCGAAACACGTGTCATCAAACAAAGGGCTATTAATAAATAATTTTTTCATTTTTTGGCAACAACTTCAAGTCTTTCAAATCTTATTGTGGCGCAGTAAACAGATGCGTGCAGCTTCTTTGATTATTGTTACAATCGGAGTGAGGGAACTCAGTGTCTCCGGTCTTCCAGCACGCACCATTGCAACACCACCTAAATGGTGATTAGAACTCAAGTCGCGGAGGTCCAAGAGCGATTCTTCCTAAAAAGTTCCCTGTGTTCTTATATGTGCTAAAAAAGGGCCATTGACCCAGCATTGGACAAATATTATTTTATGGATAAGAGGAAATTAAAGAAAGGAAAAGCCCTGGCAGGTTAGCGAACCAGGCAAGCTGCTTGTCTGGGACTCAAATCCAAGAAAGAGAAATAAAGAGACTCACTAATGTGATACCATGGCAGGAGAGTAAACCAGGAGTGGGAAGAGAAACCACTTGACTGTGTGGAATAGTGGTGCGATATCCTGGCAGGAGAGTAACCGAGGAGTGTGAAATTGTGAAACTGTGAGAACAAGGTACTTTCCCCTGGTAACTTTCTTTTGACTGGATGTTCCTCCAACGTATTCCTCATCTTTGACATGTAGTGTCCACATCTCTGCTGCTTCAGAAATTTTTCGGCAGAGGGCGCCCTGCGTCGATGGCGTCAGGTCGATGTCCCTCGGAGGCCTCCGTCGAGGGTGATGTCATTCATTGGATGTTATAAGTAGCACGCACCGCGCCAATAGCCTCAGTTCTTGTTTTTCCCTCGTTCTCGTGTAGCAGAAGTGGTCACAAATCGGGCCTGACCGTACTCAGCCTTGTTGGAACGGAAGCTGTAATAGCATGGGAAATTCTACAGAGGGGTAGGTTGGGAGGGCGATGAGGAATACGTTGGAGGAACATCCAGTCGAAAGAAAGTTACCAGTGGTAATTTGTTCTTCGAGTGGATTGTGTCCTCCAACGTATTTCTCATCTTTGACAGACTCTCAAAGCAGTATCCATGATTGGAGGAGGTTGAAGAATTTAGTAAGATTTGAAATTAAAGGGCAGAATAAAGGACTGCCTTACCAAACGCCACATGTTGAGCATGGGAAGTATCCAGGGAATAATGCTTGGTAAACGTGTGTTTGAAGACCACGTTGCAGCATCACATATATTCTTTATATGGACACCCCTCTGCAGGGCTGTCGACGAAGCCATGCCTCTGGTTGAATGAGCATGCAAGCCCTAAGGAGGGACCTTGCCCGTAAAAGTATAGCATTCAGAAATAGTGATGATCCACATAGACAAGATCTGCTTAGACACAGCCTGGCCAAGTTTGTGCCCGGTATAACCCACAAAGAGCTGGTCATCCACTCTCACCTTGGACATTCTGGAAATATAAAAGCTCAACGCTATCCTAGGGTCCAAACTTTGCAGCCTTTCCGCTTCCTTACTAGGATGCGGAGGAGGATAGAAGACAGGTAGCACAATTTTCTGACTCAAATGAAAGTCTGAAACTACCTTAGGTAGAAAGGAGGGTCTGACTCTCAACACAACCCTGTCCTTGTGGAATACAGTAAAGGGTGGCTTGGAAGAAAGTGCCTGCAACTCGCACACTCTACGTGCAGATGTAAGAGCAACCAACATATTAGTCTTAAAGGTTAACAACCTCAATGGGCATGAGTGCAATGGTTCAAATGGAGCACCCATCAAACTTCTAGACCAAGTTGAGGTCCCAAACCGGAACCTGAAATGTTGAAGGCAGGAACACATTTGTGAGCCCTTTCAGAAATTGAGTAACCAAAGGAATCTTAACATAAGAGCATTTCTCGGATGAACGCTTAAAGATAGAGCGCTGCTAGGTAACCTTTACTGGTTCCCTCCTGAAGACCCTTGTGGGCTAAAGAAAGAAAAAAGGATAGAACATCTGGAGTTGAACACTGAAAAGGATTAACATTCTTCTCTCTGCACCAGTCGCAGTACTTATTCCAACGGCAACCGTACAGAGACTTTGTTGCCGGCCGCCTAGCCGAAAGCAACACCTCCATTACATCATCCGGGAGGTCCCAATCCTTGTATCTCCAAGACGCATCAGAGGACAGATGGGCATTTCCAGAAGATCCGGGTATCATGATCTCCTGGCCCAATCCGGAGCAACTAGGATCATGTGAGACCCGAACCGTCTTAACCTTCTGAGAACGTGAGGAATGATGGGGACTGGAGGCAACGCGTACAGTAGTGGGAATTTCCAATCCACCACAAAAGCGTTCCCTAGAGTTCCTCTCGGAGGACATTTCCTTGAGCAGTGCTGCTCGCACTTCCTGTTGGCACTGGTTGCAAACAGATCGACTTTTGGGGTTTCCCAAAGGGCGAAGACTTCTTGAAGGACTTCCTGAGCTAGTTCCCACTTGTGGGAGACTGCGCTCTGCCTGCTCACAGCGTCCGCCGCCGTGTTCTCTCCGGCCAGATGAACTGCTGCTAGGGAGATTCCTTCTTGAATTGCCCATAACTAGAGCTGCATCGCCTCTCTGCACAGTGGTAGCGACCCTACACCTCCTCTCTTGTTGAGGTAATGCATGGCCACCATGTTGTCCGTCATTATCAGGACATTCTTCCCGTACAGACGGCAGGAAAGCCTTCAGTAGCTCCAAAAGATTGATGTGTAGTTTGGACTCCGATAGAGACCAACGACTGCTGATGGTCAGATCGTTGGCGTGAGCTCCCCACCCTGTGAGGGAAGCGTCCGTCATTACAATTACCTCCGGCCATGGTTGCCAAAACATTTATCCCTTCATGAGGTTTTCCTTGCAAGCCCACCACAGAAGATCCTGTGAGACCCTGACCAGAACCTGAAGGCGATCCAACATCTTGCAGGATGCCATGAGGCCGAGCAATCATAAGAATTTGAAAGCCGGAAGACTCTGGGCATTCTGAAATTTGGTTACCATCTGGAAAATGTTCTGAGCCCTCACCTTGGGTGGTGAGCACTTCCCCAAGGATGTGTCTAAAACACCCCCCGATGTACTGGAGCTGCTGGGATGGTGTCATATGGGACTTCTTGAAGTTGAGGGAGAAGCCCAGTCTGTGAAGGCAGTCACAGGTAACGTTAAGATGACCCAAGACGTGTTCGGGAGAATGCACCCTGATCAGCCAATCGTACAGGTAGGGGTAGACGTGAATCCCCCCTCTCCTGAGATGTGCTGCTACTACCACCATAAGTTTCGCGAATACCCTCGGGCGGAGGTCAACCCGAATGGCAGGACTCGAAACTGAAAGTGTGAGGCGGCAACAGTGAACCTCAGGTATTTCCTGTGCTTGAAATGGATCGGCACATGAAAATAAGCATCCTGAAGGTCCAATGACACCAACCAATCCTGAAGTTGGAGGGCCTGAAGGAACTGAAAGTGACTGTATTGAATTTGTCCTTCCTGAGGAACTTGTTCAAATTTTTCAAGTCCAAGATGGGTCTCAGTCCCCAGTCCTTTTTGGCAATCAAAAAATAAGGGGAGTACCAGCCCCTGTTCCTCTCCACTACAGGGACTGGTTCTATAGCACCTTTCTCTAAAATGGTTAATATTTGCTGCACAGGGAGCAGATCTGGAACCCTCAAAGAGTGTACTCCCGGTGGACTGGCGTGAGGCTTCCGTAAAAAAGGAAGGCAGTACCCATGGGCTATTGTTACTAGAGCCCAAGCATCCGACGTAATGGCTCCCCATTCTTCCAGATGCTGAGACATCCTAGCCCCCCCCCACCAGTGAGCTGTGAACGAAGGCATCAGAGCGGTTTTGAAGCGGCAGTAGCAGAGCCTGATGGCAACGAGGCTGCTGCTGAAGCGGCTTTGGCACCTCTACCTCGTCCTCCATGAAGAAATTTACGTTGGCCACTTTGACTGGCCCTTCCTCTCACCCTTCCAAATGAGGAGTAGTAACGAAAGGATCTACCCCTCCATTGCTGTCCGCTAGGACGAAAAGGTTGAGGCTGCCCAACAGAGGCGCCCAAAGACTTGGCGGCTGCCTTGGAGGTCTGCAGCTTCTCAAGGCTCCAGTCAGCCTTGCTGCCAAAAAGTTGAGACCCGTCAAATGGCATGTTCAGAAGTCTAGCCTGCACATCCGGTGCAAAACCCGACTTCCGCAACCACGCAAATCTGCGTATTACGGTGCTTGTGGCCATGGACCTGCTGACATTGTCTGCAACATCCAACCCAGACTGAAGGGATTCACACATGGCTTCCTTGCTGTCCTTAACAAGAGCTAGGAAGCCCTCCCTCTCTTCCCCTTCGGGAACATGCTCAGCCGCCATAGATATGCAATCCCACAGAGTGTTCAAAAATCGAGTTGGCCGCCTTCAATGCCATACTCCTAGCTGAAAATACCTTTCGCACCCATCCATCCACAGGCTTTTCATCCCTATCCAGGGATGTTGGGTACGCAGCCTGTTTCGAGGTAGCCGTGGCTGCCTGGACCACCAAACTCTCAGGAATGGGGTGAGATGACTGATAGCCGGGATCGCTACAGGAGGGGCGGTATTTTCTCATCACAGACGTGTTCACCGCCAGATTAGTCTCTGGGTTTTCCCAATTATTAGCCATCCTGTTCTGCAGAGATCTGTAGGAGGACCCTGATCCAAAATGTCTGTAAGATCATAGTGGGCAGTAGGCCTGGCCCAGCCCAAATACTCCACCACTCTCGACATAAGGTCGTCAGCAAGAGGAGTCAGCATGCTCACCAGGGTCTGGCCTGCCGAACTCCAGTTTAGGATAAGTGTCTATACCACTTGCATTATGCAAGGTATCACAAAGATCCTGCATCCTACTGTCCTCCGAGATGAGGCATTCTGGCACATTAGGGCTCCCAAACTGGAGCCCAAAAGGAGCCTCACCTTCATCAGAATGTTCCTCCTCCTCAAAAATGGAGGCGAGGGACTTTAAAAAGTATTTCTTTGGCAGAGGAGTACACCGTTTCTCAGGAGGCACAGCCACTGGATTCAAAGTCGACTTGGACACCGCCTTTTTAGGTGGTTCTACCGTTACCAGGGTGCACTGGTAAATTTGGTGTTGATGGCATCGACAACAGCTCCGAAGGCATTGAGGGTCTGATCGGGGTGGAGGACCCAACAGGCACTATCGATTGGTGTGGCGTCGACGCATCAAGTGTTTGGATGGTTTCGATGGAGACGAAGACCCTGACCTCGCTTCACGTCTTGAGCAATCCTTATGTACCTTGTCCGAACGATGCCACAAAGGCTCTCGATGAGGATCGCACTGTTTACTCGTGTTCGAGGTTGTGTGAGTATCTGGCCGAGACCGTTCCCTGCTGGCTTCAACAGAAGACGTGGACGGGCCCTTGCCCTGCTTTTCAAAAATGTCAACATTTTCACCCGGAAAGCTTCCCACTCTGCATCTGTCGAATGTTTGACAGGCAACTCCCCCTCTCGGGGGAGCTGCCTGAGGAAGACGACGAGGAAGGCCACCGGTGGTGCCTTCTCCTCGAGCGCTTTGACGAGGAGGACGAGAGGCGGAATCACTCTGGGACTTTGAGCGCTTGGCCTTCTTCCTCTGAGGAGAGTCCCCTCTCGACTCATCGGTCGAAGGACCAGCAGGTCGGGACTTATGGGGCTTGGACACCTTGCCTACCTTGAGTTTCCCCTATCGTTCCCACAAGGCCTTTCCAGTAATCAACTGGCACTGTGAGCACGTATCCGTGTCATGGACCCCACCGCGCCACCACAGGTAGACACGATGCAGATTTGTGATGGACATCTTGTATCCGCAGTCCCAGCATTTCTTGAACCCGGACGAGGCATCGTCTGAGTGGAAGACAAAGACATTTAGAAGAAAATCTTCACAGCAAATACTAGAAAGTCTGAGGTGCGCCGAGTTTCGCTAAGCAAAACTGAACTGAGGCTATGGGCGCAGAGCGTGCTACTTATAACATCTGATGATGTCACCCTCGACGGAGGCCTCTGAGGGAGATCGACCCGACGCCAACGACCCAGGGTGCCCTCTGCTGAAAAGTTCCCGAAGCAGCCGTGCTGTGGACACTACAAAGATGAGGACTACGTTGGAGGACACAATCCATTCGAAACAAATATTAAAAGGGAAGAATCATACCCCTTCTTTGAGGACTGTTGAGAAAGTGACAAATACCCTGGCAGAAGAGTATACCAGGGGTATAAGGAAGAATAACAATGGAAAAGGGGAGAACCGTGCCCCTTTAAAGTCAATAGACATATAGAGGAAGAGAATCTGAACATTGGAGAAAACTGTGTGTTTAAAGGAGGCTCATGGGAAGGTTCATGCCCCTTAAAACAAGTGTGAACTGTGATAAAGCAACCTTTCAATTAACAGAAGAAATCTAGGGAAAGGGAGACCCCTTTCCTGGTGAAACTTTATTCCTTTCTTTTCTACACCTTAAATCTGTCCGTTTTTGGAACTTTGAGGAAAAGCTATAAGTGTATAGCTTGAAGAAATCCCCCTTGTGCACATTATATTGAGTTTAGAGTGTAAGGGTCAGTTGAGGGTTTGCACACAGGACACTCTTGTTTAATATCCGGACACAGACGTTCCTTCGTTTTGTTGAGGCGGGAAAACCCCTCTTAGAGTTGAGGGCTAGATAGGATTTCCCCCAAACTTATTATTTTGTTGAATAAAAGTTTATAACCAACACCTAAGATGCTGCTGTGTCCGAATCTTACTCTTGACCCCTTACAGAAGGCTATTGTGAAAGGCCAGGTCTTGGGTCTCTGGTAGCTAGGGATGGTTGCCCTGGAGGTGGTACACCAGGGACCCCTTGGTGCTTGGAAATGTGGCTCCCCGCCACTTGCAAACAGGCACATGAAGGAATTGTAGTTCCAACAAGTGCCAGTCAGTGGGGAGGCCCAATCCTTTTGCCAACTCCGGTGCTCCCAATTTGGCAGTCAATGTCCCATTTACAACCTAGGGAGGAGAACAAATGTGTTCATGACAAGAAATGGTGTGCGAGTTAACAGTAGGTTGGCAACAGTGCAGAAGAGCCAGAATTGAGGGAAGGCAGAGCAGAAAGATGGCAAAGGACAGAGTGGGGCGAATGAGGGGAGATTAGGGAGAACATGCAGAAGAGAAATCAAGGGAGGTGAAATGAGAAGACAAAGGGAGGAGAGTGAGAAGAGAAAGGTGAACAGCTGGCGGGAGAAAGAAGAGTGAAAGAACATTTGAAGGGAGCGAGAGAGTAAAGAAGGGAGAATAACACTTAAATGAGGACAAGAGTGCAACAGAGAAAAGGAGGAAGGAACAAGTTACTTACCTGTAACTGTTGTTCTCCAGCATGGGTCTGGCATGGATTCACATGCTCATGAATATTCCCCGTCGTCAGGCCGGGAATCCTCGGTATAGAAAAAAATCAGTATCAGTTTCGTTTCTGATCTGTCTTTCTTAGTAGTAAGCAATCACTGGTCTCTGGGTCATACTGCCCCCAGCCAATGACTGCCCTCTCCCTAAGCCCCGCCTCCGGCAGCCATCCTCAGATTTGGTAGCACGTAAAGTGGCAATATGACCAAGTGAAGAGCCGCAGAGGGGTAGGCGGGAGGGTTCGCATGTGAATCCATGCCAGACCTATGCTGGAGAACAACAGTTACAGGTAAGTAACTTGTTCCTTCTCTGGCATGGATTCACATGCTCATGAATAAGAGAATACATAGCAGTACACACATGCACAACTACGGGAGCTGGCAACAGGCTCAACATTAAGCAATACAACAACTCAACATTAAGCAACTCTTACCTCCTCACCAGGCTCACCTTAGGCGAACAGGTTGTGCAGCACTGCTTGGGCGACCCTGGACTCCTCCCTGAGTCCCGATCGACGCAGTAGAATCTTGTGAAGGTGTGCGTCGACCTCTGCGTCGCAGCCCTGCAGATGTCCAGCAGGGGCACACCAGACAGGAACGCCGTGGTAGCAGCGATCGCTCTGTGACGTCTTCCGAAAACTCTTTGTGCGGTCCACGTAGAACTTCAGCGCTCTAGCTACATCCAGCGAGTGCAAATTCCTCTCGGCCCGCGACGAAGGCGACGGGAAGAAAACTGGCAACACCAAGGGCTCGTTGAGGTGGAAGTCCGACGGCACCTTGGGCATAAAGGATGGGTGTGTCCTTAGCACCACCCTCGTGTCATGAAAAGTCAAGTAAGGAGGCTTGCAAGATAGGGCCAGGATCTCTCCCACTCGTCGTGCGGAGGTGATGGCCACGAGGAAAGCTGTCTTCCATGACAGGAACTTCAAAGGCACTGAATGCATAGGCTCGAATGGGGCCCCCATGAGCTTGGTCAGCACCACATTAAGCTCCCAGGCCGGGGCAGGAGCCTTCACCGGCGGGAATGATCGGAATAGTCCCTTCATGAATTCTTTCACCAGGCGATGAGACCACAAGGACGCTCGTCCCGTCGTCCTGGTATATCGGGAGATTTCAGCCAGATGTATTTTGATGGAGGCGTGAGCCAGTCCAGCTTTGGCCAGCGACAGTAGGTACGGCAGTACTTGAGGGGCCGTAATCCGCAGAGGGTTAATCTTCTGTGCACGGCACCAGACAGAGAACCTCTTCCATTTATGTCCGTAGCACTTGAGAGTGGAGGACGCCCTGGCCTTTGCAAGAACCTCTCTGCAGTCGGCCGGGATGTCGTACCCTCCAATCTCTAGTGCTGCAGGAGCCAGGTCTGCAAGTTTAGCGACTCCGGGTTGTGGTGAAGAATGGCGCCTCCTTCTCTGGAGAGAAGGACTGCGTCGGTCGGCAGCTTGACTGGTGGGGACGTTGACAAGTCCAGAAGGTCCGGGAACCAGATCTGTCTCGGCCACGCCGGTGCGACGAGGATCATCCTGCACCGGGACCTCTTGAGCTGGTCGATGAGCCGGAGCAGCAATGGCAGCGGAGGGAACGTATAAAGCAATAGGCCGTCCCAGGGGAACGAGAAAGCATCGCCCATGCTCCTCGGCTGGGGGAACCTGCTGGAGAACCTCCGGCACTTGGAATTCGTCGCCGTCGCGAAGAGATCGATTTGGGGTTCGCCCCATCGTCGGAAGAGTCGATCCACTTGATCCTGGCGTAGTTCCCACTCGTGGCACGAGCACAGCTCCCTGCTGAGTGAGTCAGCTATCGTGTTTTTTATTCCTGCCAGATGAAGAGGCACCAGAAACATCCCTTGGGCAACGGCCCAAAGCCACAGATCTTGGGCTTCCTTGGATAGGGCCGGGGACCTGGTTCCACCCTGCTTCCGGATGTAGAACATCGTGGTGGTGTTGTCAGTGAAGATCCTCACCAGCTTGCCCTTGAGGGACAGAAGAAAAGACCTGAGGGCCCAGAACACCGCGCGGAGCTCCAAGATCTTGATGTGGAGAGACTTCTCCTCCGGGAGCCAAAGGCCTCTTGCGTGAAGATCTCCGGAGTGTGCTCCCCAACCTTCCAGGGAGGCGTCCGTCGTCACCGTCACCTGGTGAGCTGGGGTCTGAAAGTCCGTGCCCACCGACAGATGGGAGCGGATACCCCACCACCGGATCGCCTGACGGAACTTCTCGTTGAGAGGGATCCTGTCCTCGAAGCTGCCCATCGACTGGATCCAGCGGGCGTCGAGGAACTCCTGTAAGGTTCTCATCCGAAGCCTGCAAAGGCGCACCAGATAAATGCAGGAGGACATCATCCCGAGGAGGGACTTGATAGATCTTACCCTGGCCATGTCGTGGCCAGGAGACGCTGCACCTTGCCCAGAATGGTCCTGGTCCTTTCCTCCGACGGCGAGGCCAGCCGCGCCACTATATCGAGCTTGGCTCCCAGAAACAGGGCGACCTGCGACGGAACCAGGTGGGATTTTGGAAAGTTGATGAAGAATCCCAGGTCCGTGAGCAGCTGGACGGTCTTCGCAGTGTGCTCCACGGCGAGCTCCCTTGTCCTTGCCCGGATGAGCCAGTCGTCCAGGTAGGGATAGACGTGGATCCCCTGTAGGCGCAGCCGCGCCGCCACCGTTGCGAGGCACTTGGTGAACACCCTGGGTGCCGACTTCAATCCGAACGGGAGGGCCTTGAACTGGTAGTGCCGCCCTTGGACCACGAACCTGAGGAACTTTCGGTGTCTTTTTAGAATGGGGATGTGGAAGTAGGCATCTTCCAAGTCCAACGACGACAGGAAATCGCCCTCCTCCAGCTGTCCCAGCACATGCTGGAGGGTGACCATACGGAACTTCTGTGCCTTGATGTACTTGTTCAGTCGTCGTAGGTCCAGGATGGGGCGCCATCCTCTTGTCTTCTTTTTTACGAGGAAGTACCTTGAGTAAACTCCGGAGCCCCGAAGCCTCTTTGGGACGAGCTCGATGGCACCCTTCTTGAGCATCGCCCTTACTTCCAACAGTAGTTGAGGGACGTGATTTTCCTTCCTGGCCACGGGTGGAGCGCGAGGGCACTTCTTCTGAAACTCGAGGGCATGCCCTTGGGCCAGGGCGTCCAGCACCCACCGGTCGGTGGAGATGGACTCCCACACGCTGACGAATCTCGCCAGCCGGCCTCCCACCGGGGTGCTTCGGCGGGGGCCCGACCCCACGGTCGGTTCAATCTTGTTTGGAGGCCGCCTTGCCTCCTTGTCGACGACGACGGGCACCACCTGACTTGCCGCGTCCCCTGTAGGTGTCCTGGGACGAAGATCTTGCCGCTTGGCGGTAAGTGGAGGAGCCACTGCCGGATCCCTTGGAGGCACCTTGTCTGCCTCCGGAGCTCCGAAAGGACGGCCGTCGTCGTTGGAGCACTCCCAGTGCCCGGGCAGTCTCTGTGTCTGTCTTGATGGCCTGAAGGGACTCATCAAACGCCTTCCCAAACAGGTTGTTCCCGTCGAAGAGCATGTCCAAAACCTTGGTTTGTACGTCCTGGCGGAAATCCGTGGCCTTGAGCCATCCTCGTCGTCTCAAGCAAACGCCGTTGCCCAACTGACGGAAACCGGTGTCGGCGATTTCCGTTGCCACCGTGATGGCGTGGTCAGAAGCAATCTCCCCCTCCTGTAGGATTTCAAGGGCCTCAGCCCTTTTGGCATCCAGAAGGAAGTCTAACAGAGGAGCGATTTTGAACCACAACTCCCTGTCGTAGCGGGCTACGATAGCCAGGGCGTTGGCCGCCTTAATAGTCGTCGCTGGGGATGAGATGATCCGTCGTCCCATCATGTCAAACTTCCTGCCCTCGCCGTCCGGCTGGGAAGTTTATGTCAAGGCCGATGCCCCCCCAGCTTTCTTCTTTGCCGCCGCCGAGATGACCGAATCTGGGGTAGGTTGTGCCCGAAGGCACAAGGGGGCAGCGTCGGGGACCCGGTACTTCTTCTCGTACCGGTCCCTCTTTGCCGGCGCCATGGCAGAGTTCTTGAGGAGGGCGAGCCCCTCATCCCAGATGTCATCAAGAAGCGGTACGGCGAGGACCGACTTCCTTTTAGCCTCGCGCCGTTGGTAAAGGAACCCTTCTTTCTTCTTTTCTTCTGGGCAGAGCTGAAAAAGCTCGGATGCCCTGGAAATCATGGCATGAAAGGATCCAATCTCGTCGGGCGGGGACGCCCGAGCAGGGGGCGATGGGGGACACGTCCCGTCGTCGCCTCCATCGTCATCTGTACCTGTCGTAGCCGTGTCCGTGCCTGTATCATCCCCGTGGGTAGTAGACCGGGGGGAAGGCAGAGCAGGCCGCAGAGGTGGAAGAGGTGGCGTAGGATGCGTCGTCCTCCTCTTATGCGGTGGACTCTCTGAAGGTCCTGGCTCCGGTTCCCCCGTCGGGTCTGGCTCAGGTACCTCCGTCGGGGGAAGGGGCAACCTTGTCCTTATCTCCGAGCATAAGGACTGAATCACTGACAAAATGGCCGCCGAGGTGTCCTGGGGCACTGGAAACGACGGGCGCGTGGGCTCTTGAGGAGCCTTGTCGGCGACACCGTTGCTCTCGTCGTCGCCCTCGTCGGGATCCCTCCCGATGGGCTGGGCCTCTTCCATGACTTCGATGAGCTCTTCTTCAGAGGTCGTGTCCGTATATATTATGGCCACCAGCCCCTCTCCCACCTTTTCCAACGAGGACTTCGTGGGGGTCTTCTCAATGGGCCTGAAAGACGACTCCCTCCGCGGTGGCAGGGAGACTCTGGGTGCTGAGGGCGCCTCCACTGGTGTAGCCTCCACAGGCTGAGCCAGGGCCGCCGCGACATCCTCAATCGAGGTCTTAGCAGGGTGAATTAGGCCATCGTCACCTTCTGGACGCCTGGGGCCTTCACCTTGGGGGGAGGGTCCGAGCCTCGCTCCCCCTCTGCCAGAATCTTCGAGCTCGACCGAGGCCTCTCCAGAAGCTTCGCCGGGTTCTCGGACTTCCTCTTACCCGAGCCAGAGCGTTGGCTCGTGGTTGATGGCGCCGGGGAGGATGCGCCCTGCCTGGCAGCCAAGGAGCCCGACCGTTCGGCGCTCCCGGTGCCCGCGGACTCGCGGTGCTTAGCCTTTTGTTGGGCCCCTGTCGCCGGGGCGCCCTCACAGGACTTAGAAGACCGCTCGGACTTCTTTTTCTTCTTCTCGCCTGACGGGCTCTTCCCTTCTAGCCAGTTGGCGAGACGGAGGTGGCGATACTTCATGGTCCGCTCCGACATGTTCCCACAAAACGCACAGTCCTTCTCTTTGTGCGTCTTGTCCTCATGGAGACAGTAGAGGCATAACGAATGCTCGTCCTCCTTGAAAACATTCTGAAGCTGGCATCCAGGGCAGGTCCTGAACAGCTTCCCGGGCGTCGAGCTTCCTTTCTCCTGGGCCATGTCCGGGGTAGGCCTAGGAACTTATGGAATCCTCCAAAAGCATAACTCGACAAAATCTTCACCCTTGAGGGGCGTAGAAAACTCCGAAACGGATCCCCGTTGATCAGATGTAGAACGGTGGAGCTTGAGGCTCTATTTAACCGAAAAATGAGAAAAATCTCCTGAAAAAGCGCGAAAACGCAGCAAAAGCTCGAGAGCTAAGCACAAGGACTCCCAACACTTGAACGTGCGGTAAAAATCTGAGGATGGCTGCCGGAGGCGGGGCTTAGGGAGAGGGCAGTCATTGGCTGGGGGCCGTATGACCCAGAGACCAGTGATTGGTTACTACTAAGCAAGACAGATCAGAAACAAAACTGATACTGATTTTTTTCTATACGGAGGATTCCCGGCCTGACGACGGGGAATATTCATGAGCATGTGAATCCATGCCAGACCCCATCCTGGAGAAGTAGAGTATCAAAAGGAGTAGGGAAAAAGACAAGAAAATACTTGGAAGGGGCATAAGAGAGATTAAGTAAGGAGTGGAAGCAAGAAACTTCCTTGGGGGAGAAGATGAGCAGGACAGGTGGGTGGAACATATGGAGTGGTAAAAGAGAGAAAGAGAACAGGTGGGAAAAGAACATAGGAGGAGAATAGAGGAGGCAAAGTGAGGGAGGGGAACAGGATGATGAGATCCATTCAAAGCAGTGATAAGGAACTGACAGCAAGAAGGTGAACAAAATACTACCCTCAGAGGTTCCATCTACATTTAAGAGTCTGATGCCTGAGTCTGGTCAAGACAACCTAAGGCACCTGGGTGGTGGTACTATGAAGTAGTAAATCCTTGGGGATCAACTTGACAATGAAAGATCTCACGAGGCCAAGAAGGATAACAGCGGCATCCCGACAAAGATCTCAGAGTGTTACAAAATAAAAGAAATGACTGGCACTTTAAACATCACATGATCAGTGACTGTTTAATCCACATAGGGTGACAGACCTGATCCAGACCACTGTGGCCAATAAGAGAATAGAATAACCACATGAAACACCACTATTTTTATTTTACTTGCAAACTCTTACCACGGTTTATTTAGTTGAGCCCACCTTTTATTTTACTATGTAAAGAGACCTCCAGGGGCCTTACCCCTTCCTTGTTTCTGCAGTGATAGAAATAAACACAAGTAAATCAAGAAATCAGTTTTGCATATTCTGTTAATCTCTTGGCCATTACATTACTCCCTTTCCCCTCAATGGGCAGAAACGGGCTTTAGTGACCTGAGAAGCAGAGACTTCTTTAAGTGAAGGACACACATTACGTGGCCAATACAGTAGTTCCCCATCTTTCAAAGTGGAGAACAAAGGTTCAGTGGTATGCAACAGCACAGTATTCTTAGTGGGGGGTACACACAATTGCTGGTTTAGTTTCTAAGCATTAACTGCACGGGTCTATGGTCCAGGTAGGAAGTCCACTATGGAGGACAAAAAGGAAACATTCAAAGAAGAATAGAGAAATGTATCACCCAATAGTATGATATATATGATATGATATGATATGGCATTTGTAACGCGCCTATACACAAGTAAACAGACTTCCTTCTATCATTTATTTCAACACGAAAAGCAAAGTGTGCAACAATTGACTGCTAGTATGAATCAAAATAATGAGATTTTTACCCAGCACAAAAGTGACTGACAGTCAAAATTGTGCATTGTCTAATAAACACAATAGCTGCTAGAGCTGCTAGTCTTCAAATAATTCATAGTGTCTGGGTGTGGGCAGTGTGAGAAACCTGAAGATGTCTCCCTGACTAGTGCCCAGGGATCTGTCCTCCAGGTGGCCAGGACACGGCCATCGCTATTGGATCCAGTTCCTGGGGCTGGACCAGGGAGGGAGGATCACCTGGGTGGGGGGTCCTCAGGGAGCGTAAGTGGGACACCAACGGGTGAGATGCGGCATCCACTGTCATGACCCGGCGAAATTGCCCCTTCTGGACCTCATGCTCATTGTTACGAAGGGCTTGTACTCCTTGTTCCTCCCAACATGGCCGTACCAAGCTCCGTGCTACGCACTAGCTTTTACGTCGTAGCACGTACTATAAATTGGTCACCCCCCTGAGGGTCCGCGCGTCTCAACACTATCTTCGATAGTGACCCGACGTGTGTTTGCTCTCTACTTTTGCTTCCTTGATCTTCAAACTTCCTTCCTTGCCTTTTTTCCTGTTCCTGGACTTCCCCCCTACATTGCTTGTTTATCGCTAATCCTGGACACCCTGGAACCACGAACTTCCCGGAACTCTGAACGCGCTCTGCAACCTGACGAGGCTCGGGCGAGCCTATTCAAGACCCGAACCACCCACAAGAAGAGTCCTGCGGCCGAACAAGGGAGATCCCGATCACAGGTGAGACGGGGGGAGATTTATGACAGTTTGAGACGCCGAACAATCAATACGGATTCTACCATGGAGAATGCTATTCAGGACCTGATGCGCGGAATGCAAGAACTTTCCACAGAGATGCAGAATATAAAAGCCGAGAATGCGGCGCTAAGACAGCTCGTCTTGTCACGCGACTCCGCGAACAAGGACAGCGTATTATTGGGAGGAGTGGTTGATAAATACGACGGTTCAACAAAGACCTTACGTGGATTCCTGGATTCTTGTTTGGTACATTTTACCTTCAAGCCCTACTATTTCACAACTCCTAGGGCTAAGGTGGGCTTCATAATATTGCATCTTTCCGGCAATGCCCTTACATGGGCCACTCCATTACTCAATTCAGGGGATGCTCTCCTGGATGATTATGAAGGGTTCATCGTAGAACTCAAGACCATGTTCGAACGACCAGAGCTGGTTCACAGTGCTCAAGAAAAGCTACTTGACTTCCAACAAGGATCCCAAGACATGTTGATCTATGTTACCAGATTCAAACAGCTAGCCAAAGAGGCGGACTGGCCCCTGGAAGCCAGTTTTACTTTGTTTCGCAGAGGTCTAAATGAAGAGATTAAGGACGAGCTAGCCAGGGTGGCACGTCCTAGTTCATTCCAGGCCCTCCTGGACTTGTCTTTGCAAATAGACTTTAGAATCCAAGAAAGAAAGGCCGAAAAGAAAAAGAATAAAGTATCAATTCAAAGATACTCCCTAGAGAATACTACAAGGACAGAATCTGCCAAGAGTCCGAGCACTGATTCTGAACCCATGCAACTTGGAGCCTTTCGTGGACCAATTTCCCCGCAGGAAAGGTTAAGAAGAATACACACAGGCTTATGCATGTATTGTGCCTCGGATAAACATCTAGTTAAAGAATGTCCTCTGGCTCCTCCCCGACGCTCGGGAAACGCCAGCTCCCGATCCTAAATGGAGCAAGGTTTCGGGAGAGCGATGTTTGCTCCACATCAATTCCATCCTTGAACTCTCCTGGACAAAACAAATTGGTGATATTACAGGCCTTTTTATCGCCATCCAAGGACAAGGTCTACCCCATACTGGCCTTGGTGGATTGCGGAGCAATGGGAGTCTTCATTGATCAAGATTGGGTCAGAAGTCATAACATTCCGTATGAAGCAATAAGTTTTTCACAGCCAGTGGAAGCGATTGACGGAAGACCTCTTTCCTCAGGACCCATAAGTCTGCAAACAAGGAAGATCCATCTTTCCATAAATCATCATCAAGAAAGAATTGTGTTTGACATTATAAAATCAGCCCATTACCCCTTGGTTTTGGGCATGCCCTGGTTATAAAGGCACAATCCATATATCAACTGGACGGCCGGATCCTTATTCCTGGGCTCGGAGTTCTGTATGAACCATTGTTTAAACCCGGATACCTCAGTCACAGCCCCTAAAAGTCCACCAAGGTGTCCAGAGACACCACTCATGGTTTCCAATATTGTGCAAGTTCCAGAGATCTATCAAGAGTATGCTGATGTATTCTCTACTGCCATCGTTCAAGCCTTACCTCCACATAGACCCGAAGACTGTGCCATAGATACTGAACCCTCAGCAGTGATTCCCTTTGGCAGGATGTTTATCCTTTCAGAACCTGAAAAGAGAGCCCTCCGGGAATACCTAGACACTAATCTTGAGAATGGCACCATAAGATCTTCAAAATCACCAGCTGGTGCTTCATTGTTCTTCGTTCCTAAAAAGGATACCAAAGAGCTCAGACCTTGCCTGGACTATCGGGGCCTAAATCAACACACCCTGAAAGACAGATATCTACTACCCCTGATCTCGGATATCCTTGAAGCTGTGAGAGGTGCAGTGATATTCACGAAACTGGATCTCCGAGGTGCTTACCATTTGATCCGTATCCGGGAAGGAGACGAATGGAAAACAGCCTTTAGAACACCCTTTGGTCGCTTTGAATACCTAGTCATGCCCTTTGGTCTGACTAACGCTCCCGCAGTCTTCCAGCGTTTTATGGATAGGGTGTTCTCTGACATGTTATTTCTCAATGTTATCGTCTACCTGCATGACATATTGATCTTCTCAAAGGATTCCTTGAAACATGAAGAACATGTAAAGGCAGTACTTCAACGTCTCCGTGAAAATCAACTCTTAGCCAAACCAGAAAAATGTTTGTTTCATGCTACATCAGTTCACTATCTGGGGTTTGTCCTTAGTTCAGAAGGAATTAGTATGGATCCTTCAAAGGTGAAGGCCATCCTGGGTTGGCCCGCCCCAACATCAGTAAAGCAAATACAGTCCTTCCTGGGGCTAGCCAACTTCTACCGGAAATTCATTCCCACCCTTTCCGAGATTGTTCAACCCATTGTTAATCTCCTGAAGAAAGACGTTCCATTCAACTGGTCTATACCACAAGATAAGGCATTCCAACGCTTGAAAAAAGAATTCACTCAGGCCCCCATCCTGGCCCAACCTGACATAAATCGTCCTTTTCTAGTGGAAACAGTTGCCTCCAATTACGCCATAGGAGCAGTTTTAAAACAAGAATCCGATGATAAGTTGGAACATCCCATTGCTTACCTTTCACGGACCCCCACTATCAGTGAGACTCACTACTCAGTTCTGGAGAAGGAGTTATTGGCCATTCGTCATGCCTTCACTGAATGGAGACATCTACTCCTGGGTGCTAAATATCCAGTTCAAGTCCGTACTGATCATCGAAATCTTCAGGTCCTACAATCCATGGAGTGCAGGAACAGTAGACAAGCTCGATGGGCCTACTTCTTTGCTCAATATCAATTTCAAATCTCACATGTTCCTGGACCGCAAAACATGATTGCCGATGCCCTTTCTCGGCGTCCCGACTACGTTCCCTTGGAGGATAAGATCTATCCTAAAATGTTTCCGCCTACAATCTTTGTAGCTCAAGCAACCAATCTCCTGGAAGAAATCAGAGTACAGACTCAATCATCTGATATCTGGAAGGACATATCCGAGAAAAATCCCTGGCGTTTGACAATCAAGGAAGGATATTTATTCAAGAACAATTCAGTGGTCATTCCGACAAAAGAACTTCAACAGAAGGTAATGAATCTATGCTATGATACTCTTCACTCCGGCCATCGAGGGGTAACCAACACCTTCCGTTTTATACAAAGACAGTTCTGGTGGCCAGGGATGAAGTCCAGTGTAGTTCAATACATCAAGACCTGTGCAATTTGTAGTCAGAACAAATACAATAATCAGAGGCCGGCGGGTCTGCTTCTACAACCTAAGTTGCCAACCAGACCCTGGGAAGTTATTGCCAATGACTTCATTGTTGAATTACCACCTTCCCGAGGATATACAACCATCATGGTAACCATTGACTTGTTCACTCATCTAGCTCATTTTACACCATTGTATAAACTACCATCTTCCTCAGAACTTGCTGGAATTTTCCTGGAACATATTTTTCATCTTCATGGTCTCCCTTCCAAGATTATTTCAGATCGGGGACCTCAATATATTTCACAATTCTGGAAACATCTCTGTCGTGTTTTAGGAATCCAACGTGCCCTTTCTTCAGGCTATCATCCACAAACCAATGGGGCAACGGAACGAGTAAATCAAACCCTGGAACAATATCTTCGTTGTTTTGCCACCAAGGTTCAAGACGATTGGTCTCTCCTTATACCATTAGCCGAATTCTCCTACAATAACTCAGATCATTCAGCTCTCAAGATCAGCCCTTTCTATTGCAGTCAAGGTTATCATCCGTCTGTTTTACCATCAGTTCTTCCAGAATCTACTCCGGTACCTACCCTTGACTCTTGGATTCAGACGCTGATCGACTTACAAAGAGAGGCCAAGGATCAGTTAGAACAGGCCCAGACTCGAACCAAAAGATATGCGGACTCTAAGAGAAGACCATCACCTTCCTATTCAGTTGGCGATCAAGTCTGGCTAGCCTCGAAACTGTTACCTCGACATCTACGACCAAACAAATTGGCTCCTCGCTATTATGGTCCATTTTCTATAAAGGAGATCATCAATCCTGTCTCCTTCCGACTTAAGCTCCCGGATTCCTGGAAGAAGATACATCCAGTCTTCCATACTTCCCTGTTGAAACCCTACGTTAGTTCTACTCGAAAACCCTTCAAACCCACACCTGTTGTTGTGGACGACCAGTTGGAATATGAGGTGTCCAGGATATGTGATTCCAGGTATAGATATTGGTCGATTACAATATCTGGTCGAGTGGAAAGGCTACCCCCCTAGCGAGAGAACATGGGAACCAGTTTCTAATTTAAAGACCCCTCGTTTGCTCAGAGGATTCCATCTTATTCACCCGGGCAAGCCTGGAGGAACCAGTCTTCGGAGGGGGCATGCTGTCATGACCCGGCGAAATTGCCCCTTCTGGACCTCATGGTCATTGTCACGAAGGGCTTGTACTCCTTGTTCCTCCCAACATGGCCGTACCAAGCTCCGTGCTACGCACTAGCTTTCACGTCGTAGCACGTACTATAAATTGGTCACGCCCCTGCGGGTCCGCGCGTCTCAACGCTATCTTCGATAGTGACCCGACGTGTGTTTGCTCTCTACTTTTGCTTCCTTGATCTTCAAACTTCCTTCCTTGCCTTTTTTCCTGTTCCTGGACTTCCCCCCTACATTGCTTGTTTATCGCTAATCCTGGACACCCTGGAACCACGAACTTCCCGGAACTCTGAACGCGCTCTGCAACCTGACGAGGCTCGGGCGAGCCTATTCAAGACCCGAACCACCCACAGGAAGAGTCCTGCGGCCGAACAAGGGAGATCCCGATCACAGGTGAGACGGGGGGAGATTTATGACATCCACCTTCTTCCAACACCTTTTCCCTATCCTACCACGTAGGATACTCAGAAACACTACCCCGTCTTTTCCGACAAACACTTTCGCCTATCACGAAAGACAACGGACTAACGCCAGAGCCGTTTACCTGACATGTCCCAAAAGAAGAGTCAGGGAAATGACCAGAATCACACACACCTGACGCCCTTTCCCTTCCCCACAGGGATAAAAGGTGGAGCATGAGAGCACAATATGAGCAAGGCAGACCGCATGATGAGACAGCTATCCCGGTACGGCAATTCAAGAGGAGAAAGGCGTTGAGAACCGAAAGGGTGACCCAGACCTGTGGAGCCTCTGTGCAAGGAATCTTAACACCTCGAACAATAGCCAACGTGTGTTGCAGCAGACGTCAACAGTACACAAAACCCTCCTACACTGATAATCAGGACAGGGAGAGACGCCTGCTATCGTGGTACAGTGCCTGAATGAGATAAGAAAAGCCAAGCCGTTCCTCACAGCCGGTGAGTCGAGGTAACAGTTCTTCAAGGCATATATTAGTTTTCAAAAATGGAATAGCAGAGTTTGCTAATTAAAATATTTGTGATTAGCAAACAGGCCCATTTGATTAGCAATTGTGTACTAATATTGTTAATGTCACCAGAAGTTATTTGTACGAAAGACATGAAATGAGCAACAATGCAGCAGTTTTGTGTACCGCTGAAATAATACATTAGTGAGAGGAGTCCGGCCTTGCAAATTCTTTAAACTTCAGCTAGACCTTCAGGTCGAGTAAATTAGTTTACATATTCAACCTAAGAGAAATTCATTCGATCCGTATCAACTGAGGACAACATATCTAAAATGATATTTCTGTAAAATGGTGCATGTCACTACAAACGCCCTTTTTGTTTGGCACACTGTTGCCCCTCAGAGGCCAGCCATGCACAGTGAAACCTTTATTTTACACGTACTGCAAACAAAGTAAATGTTAAATAAAAGGTTTCAAACATCTCTTGTAAATGCTACACACCCTTCATAAAATCTACTCTACTGTGCGACTGGGCAAAAATACTTTGCAAGCCATAGTTGAATGTATGTTAAAGGTTAGCTGCATGAATGGACACAAATAAATAGATATGATAAAAAGGCTCGAAAACAGTTTGGCCAACAGTCTCCTGCATGTGGTAATATATAATACAATCAAAAAGCAAAGCGAGTTCTAGAGGCTAACTACAGGGTTTGGTATTGCAGTAGATGGAACTATTGATCGCTACTTTGCATAAGCATTTAGTTCGCTTTGTGTATTCATTATGTACGAGGAAAGAAAGACTATGCAGAGTGGATTGCATAGCAGGCAGAGAACTGGCCAAACTAAGGTGAATAATGTAGTTTGTGGTCATCTCACTTTCAGGGTAGCTGGTATAAATCAACAGGGTAATGTAGAATGTCAAGTGTTTGGTCATGGGTCTAGCATCAGTTGCAAGATGTACGCAACCTGCAGGTTACAGAACTAGGTTTGCCATCAAAAGCATTTCATCATGTACATTTTCAAAAGTTCACTGGTCAACATGATGCATTTTACCGAACAAAATGAAATCTAGTTGACACTATGAAATTAAGATACGCAAACTTAAACTTTACTGTAAAGCATGGAGATGATGCAGTGTTTTACAGTATCAATACTGTAATTATGCATCATGTAACAACTTTCATGTAACAACTTTCATTTTAGGAATGGAATTGCACGACTGTCTTTTTAAATGATATTAAGTTGACATATACTGGCTTTGCCAGACAGAATATAGAAAGTTTAATAGAAGTATCATCCCGATTATTTCTTGTTTCCAATTTAAAAAAATAAACAAAATAATAATATTCTTGCGTAGCACTCCTACACATGTCTAGGAGATGATTACTGGTTCACTTTCCCTCCGTTAGCACTTGAAGTGAACAGAGAAAAGCCGCAAGAAAAGGTCAAAATGGTCATACAGGGGTCTAGCTAAATCCTCTGGCCGAAAAACCATTGAAAATCTAAGAGGTGAATCCTGCATAGTAAGAAAGTAAAAGAAATGGAGAAGCTGGCAAATGTGAACAAGACGGAGGGATGCCGGTAGAACGGGGCGATATGAACAGTGGGGGCGTCCTACCCTCCAACTTGTGTGTGCACTAATTCCTTGCAAAACTAATCAAACCTTTGTAACATATTCAGTTGATCTACAACACATGTATCACTGAAAAGAGTCAGTGAATACACACAGTCAATAATTTCATTACAACTGTCTTTTATTTGGCTGTCTTGAGAAAAGTAAGGTAAATGTAGACAATGGCAACACTCATCAGTTAAGAACCTACTACAATGCAAAAAATGCAATCAATTTTGTATAGTGTCCCCCGCTCCCTTTAAAAATATATGGGGGTTGCAGGGGTGTCCCCCGCAAGTTCCATGGGGTAATATCACCGCAAAAATATGGCGACATTCTTGTATGCCGATATTTTTGCGGGGATATTATCACATGGAACCATTTTCGGGCTTTTGATACAATCAGTAATGATCACAAAAACATAACCCCAAGGTCGTCCTTGGTTCGTGAACATAAAATACGTGGATTTTATCACTGCAGTGCCTTGGCATCCACAAACTCATGAATCACAAACAATGTAACAACACAAACAAATATATTTTATACATGGTTCCAAAACATTTAGATAAGAGCATGGGTTTAGAGAGATGTTCAGTCCTTAACATCTTTTTGTATTCACTGATGGCGCAATGTATTCCACAAAAGGCTTGAGACAGGGCAGTTGTGGGCTCAGAATACGCATAAAGCCCTGAAATGTGCCTGATAAATGGCAAAGTAATACAAAGTCGCAAGCGAAATGTGTAAAGTCCCTCCCACTTCGGGAAAGAGTTGGGGACCTGGGGCAGGGTCTGCCAGTGCATCGTGAAGGGGTGACCACTGTAATGGTCAATAGGTCTCCCTAAATGTGGGGCATGTAAGGACAAAGTGTTAGAATGGTGGATTCACAATTCTAAGTGGAAAAATAGGTCTAAAAGCAATTTAAAAACCTAGCATGGCGATATGCAATAGTCCCTGAACACCACTGACTGACCTTGCGCGCAGATCGTGGCTGGAGGGCTCCATGGCGTCGAGTGATTAATGTGTTTCTCTCCTATGGCTCAAAGGGTGGAAAAAACGTCCACAAAATGGGAGAGGAGGGCTGGGTCTGGTGAGGAAGGGATAATAACGTGGGAACCCAGCAGAACGTAAAGAAACTCAAGAAAATTACCTACGAATCAAGAGCAAAGTCACTCATGGCTTAATAGGCCTGTCTTAGTTGGGGGTGGCATTATCTCAGGCTGATTCCTACAGAGAGCGGGAGATATGATGAGAGAATGGGCTATGTGGCGGCCCAAAACGTAAAAGTAAAGTGTAGCCCTATTCCAGGATGTGTATCGAATTTAACTGTGGGGTGATGCCGAAGGAAAATGCAGAAGGGCTGCTGCCGGAAGCTCGTCCTGCTCAGACGAGTGTATGGAAGAGCTGTGCAGTATCTACGAGGTGTGCATTAGCAAAGGAATAGTGGGTGCAGGACTGACCTCCCCCTCTCCCTCACACCGACCACTAACATGGAACAGACACTCCGTTTTTCTGAAGACCAGATCAATGATATTATTCAAGGTCCAACCCTCTTTAATATGGAAGGTGCTCCATTACACTTAGCCTCCACTGCCACGGGGGATGACCTTTTGAATTTAAAGCAGCCTCTAGACAAGAGAGAAGCCGCAACATGCTGACACGCTCTCCATGGCAGCTTTCATTTTGTCCACCTGCGCCTCCAGCGGGGCATTATGTTCCTAACCAGCTATAAGAGGCCAGCCTAGGTTTCAATCAGTCACGGGTGACTCCCGTGATCTCCATGACAACAAAACGCTTTTCATGGCGCGCATGCAGCTTCCCGCACCCACTATTCTTTTGCTCATGCGCAAGACTACCTGGAGAAAGGGGGTCGTGGCTTACAAGCCCTCATCAGCCCTTACCAAGCCTTTCCCCTAACACACGCCATGGAGAAAGGTAGGTGATTCACCAGGGGAAGTAACCAGTCATAGGAGAAGGTGGGGTATGTACGGTGGTGTGTGAATGGTTTAGTGTGAGTAAGTTGGGTAAGAAAAGGAGGCGGAAGAGAACGTCAGACCAGAGAAGGCGAGAGTGAAAAGGAGTGTTGTGGCTGTTGGAGGGGGGTGGGGGAGGGGGGGGTCTGTGGAGTGTTTGTGTGTGAGATGTGATGAATCCAGGGAATTCGTCCCTTCTCTCAAAGGGGGAGCCCCCCCCCCCATGTGTGGCTAGCGAGATGAGCCCGCTTTGCAAGACCCTCCCTATGAGTCGAGGCAAGTTGGACCTCACTGGGACAGACTGACCCCAGGAATGGGAGTCAAATGGGACAAGGACTCCCGTTCCTGTGAGGAACTCCCTAGGTCATTCCCCTTAATGGCATGTATGGGACTGTCAGATATAAAGAACATTATGGAATCCAAAGATTTGGTTAAAGATAAACCCATAATATGGCACTACGGGCAAGAAAGAGGATCTGTCTCTTTAAGTGGAAACCTTGAATTAACTGAGACGAGTAAGCTGGATGGGAGGAACATGCCGACGAGGGGCAAAACAGTATGTCACAGCTGAGAGAAGTGGAGCCAATGAACTTGCGGCTTTCAGAAGTATTCTGAATGCGAGACTGAAACGCTATAGGCCCAGTGTTTACATACACGAGAGAACCAAGGAGACGGGCAGCCAAATCCTGGTGGTGGCGTGACACCGACCACCACGTTGGAGAAACAGGGAAATATCCGGTGGCCCGCAGCTAAACCAATTGGAGAAGACTGAGAACCAGAGGTGTTCAAGAGGGAGCAAACCTGGAGACAAGGAGAAGACCCAGAGCGAGCGCTGGTCCCAAAGACGTTCCCCTAAAAAGCCAGAGGTAACAGGGAGGACGAGAGAACGGGGAGGCCACCAGGGAATCAATACACATAAGGAAAAGATTGTCTCAATGAAACGGACGAGATGGGGAATAGAAAGGTGATAAAATGGAACTTTAACAATGTGAGAAAGAGAATCCAGAATAACCCTATTAGAGGAAAATAACCTGGGAAGAGAGGTAAATATACCAGAAGACACATGCAGAGTGGAACAAATCAGAAAGTGAAACATGAATGCAAATTGAAGGCCGCTAGAGCCTATGAGAGAACGGCCAAGTTAGCTACCTCGGGAGAGGACGAATGCTAATTACAAAGAAATGCAATCCAACTTAAGAAGGTATGCTACAGGAGTCCAAAACGCATGGTCTTCTTGATCAAAGGATATGAGAGAATAAGAGATCATTTGAACATTGACCAGGGAAAAGAGAGTAAATCAAAAACTCTATCGAAGGAGTTACAAGATCGGGTATAGAGGTGACGAGTGACTATTTAAAAATATTATATTAAAAGAACTTTGCTTTGAAGAAGAAAGTATTTGAGAAAATACAGTCAGGAGAAGAAAGTTTTTCTCCCGACTTAATTTCCTTTGGGTAGAATAGTGGTATGGTCAGATGGAATTCTTTTTTTGGGCAGCAGACAATTGTTTTGTTTCGAGTGGCGCGACGACAGACGAGTACTTTAGTTATTTATATAGGCAGCGAATACCCTCATAGCAATAGGGATATATGGGAATTACTCTCATAGTTTAATAAAACATTTTCTGGAAAGGTCAATAACGTGCCTGCTTCCTTCTTGCCCACCACAGAAAGTACAGTGTGTGTGGAATAGTGATAGAGAAAAAGATATTGGTAGCGGGAGTCTGTAGTAGTTGGGAGTGGAGATAGTAGTAGTAACATCCGTGAAGAATAAGACTAGAGGGAAGACTGGTAGTAGAGTGATAGTGTTAATAACGGAGTAGTATTAGTAGAGAGTAAGCGCAACCGGGAGTGGGAGAATAGAAGTGGTGGTAGGAGCAGAGAGGGAGATAACAGAAGAATAGAAATAGGCAAGGATGTAGTGTGAGAGGAAGGTGTGAAGAGAAGATAACAGCAGAGGTAGACGTAGAGGGGAAGGAAGTCTGATGTAAGATCGACAGAATAGGAACAAGAAGAGAAGATCACAAAGGTGGAAAGGGGGAGTGAGAGATCAGAGGGATTTGAAAATGGTGGGAGGAGAACATCATGACGTCAAGTATAGAAGGGGTCAGGTGAGACTGTAGGCCAGGGGACGAGTAGAAGGCCCCTATGGAGTCAGTCGGCCATCAAATTAGGGAAACCGCCATCAGCCTTAGTCAGAACTTCCAACAGATAGGGGCCACCTTTGGCCAGCAACGAACATCCATTAAATGACGCCTAAGTTAGGGAGGTGGGTAGAAGGCCGGGGAAGCAAAAGCGAGAAAGGGACGGCCATAGCGCCAAACATATTCTAATAACCCGGTAGGCCCTAAATACCATTTTTAAGAACCCTCAACCACGTATTCATTGTACAAATCACAAATAAACACCATTGGACTGTCTGACAGCATTGGAGTGGTTATTTGTGGCTGGCTGCCATGCCACATCTACTAAATGGCAATATAACCATTTGTGACCAATACACAGATAGATCATTACTTAATAGAATGGATGTGCCATGATTTTGGGTGTATACCTAGAACCAAGCATGACCATGGACAGGCAGGTCAATACCATAGCTTCCTCGGCAGCGTACTACTCCAAATTGATCAATGCTATCAGGCCATTCCTGACCTAACAGAACTGCATTACCATAGCCAGAGCTATCATTGGTTCCAGACTTGACTACTGCAATGCCCTCTTCATCAGTACCTCTCAAAGAAACCTGGCTAAACTCCAGATTGCCCAGAACAATGCCTTAAGGGCCGCAACAGGCATTTCACGCAGGGAACACATCTCATTGGTTAGGAAGCAGGTACACTGGCTACCTATCAAAGAAAGGGTGGTCTTCAAAACACTTGCCTTAACACATAAATGTCTTCACGGACTCGCACCCCCATACCTCAAACAAAGGATCTCCAAACAAACAGGGACCAGACCTTCCAGGGCCGCCTATGCCAACCGCATACTGATTCCTCACACGCGCAGAGTACGTGCTATGGGCTCGAGCTTCCCAACAATGGCAGCCTCTCTTTGGAACAACCTCCCGAACGAGATCAGATCAAGCGAATCCCATGCTGCCTTCCGCAATGCCTTAAAAACTAGGCTCTTTGTCTAGAGGGCCTATCCCATGTACGATTCCAGACATATGCTCCCTCACTGAATGTGTCACACCTTACAATGTATGATACTGTTTCTCTCTAACTGTACCAGCCAAAGCAAATGTTTTATACTTTACTTTCTCCTTGGGCCGCTTATTGTAACCCTCAAGCAAGCCTTCTTAAGTATCCTTGGTAGCGCCTCTATGCCCGTGGGCTGCACTGCTCTCTACAAATACAAAATAAATAAAATAAACATTTGTTTTTTCATCCAAAATACTCTGGATGTAATGTCCACCTGTACATTGGGAAGAGATGTTACTTATTATTTTTATGAATTGCTTATGTAACTTTTCTTTGTGTAGTATTCAATAAGTCAACTTCCTAAAGTCATAGGAGCCGATTCCCAAATACGTAGTGACTCGAATGGCAATGAAGTTACCAGCAGTGGTGGTAGAGTCAAATGTGCTGCAAGGTAGCCACTGGGTCCCGAAGCTCTGTATGCGATTACCATGTGATGAAGGGCAGCAGCTGAAAGGCACTTCTGTCACACACATCTCCATTCAGATCAACATGCAGCGGCAGTCATACTAGTACGCGCGCATCCACTTTCAAGCCAGCTCTCACACAGTCACGCATTCGCACATACCTTCAATAGACCATACCTATGACGCCCCTCCCTGACGTCTATACTCACTGGCGTCTGCACCGAGCAAGACCCAGGAGGTTGGCTGCCCATGACCGCAGATCTCTCCTGGGTGCCACCATGATCATTTCACGGTGCATGCACAGTGGCCCAGCTCCCGGGTTCCGTGCATGTGCAGTGTATGCCAACCTCAGGGGTCTCCATGGCAATGCTGTGCTGCCGGTCTCGTTTCCAGAGAGCATGGGGTATTTAAAACCACTTCTCCCTCTGCTGAGCGCATCTTAATGCGCTCAGCCAGTTCCCTGCCTGCAGTGTCCAGACTTCTCCTTTGTGAATTCCGGCCTTACTTGTTGTCCTTTCCCGTTTGCCTTGACTAGTCTCCCTTTTCCATCAATTCCCGCTGGTCTCCTCCTATTCCCTCCTCTCCTGCCACCGTGCTCTCATTTGGATCTTGCCCCTTCCTTGTCCTGGATCATTCCCAGTTTCCTGTTGGTACTAGTTCCTTTTTACATCCTTATTGTTGCATGTCTGCTGCCACTTCAGTTGGATTCCTGATAACATTCCTCAGACCCGCCACCTCCATCATCTGGCAAGAACATTCTGGTCCCCCAGTCAGTGGACGCACTGTCCTTGCATCATGGCAATCAGTGGAAGCAACCACGTGGTGTGGGAAGTTGGTCCGTTATCACCAGGAAGCCATGTTCTTGGGGCTGCCACCCCGGCTTCCCATGTCACCAGCTCACTTCTGGAATAGCCCCAAAAAAACACAACGGGCTGAAAACGTGAAACAGGTACGTAAGTCAAAGTGAGACACTGTTATTGAAAAGTACTACAGTTGAATATGGGTTTGGGAGATGCCAGGGGCAAGGGTGCAGAGGAAGGAGACTGCCACAAAGGTGGCATGATTGGGGTTAAAGACTTTTATTCAACTAAAAGGAAAGAGAAACCAGACTATCCCTATATTTGGGTCAGGAGGCACTTCCCTACCGCAACTTAAGTGATTGGGTGACTGTCAGAGTGCCTGTCAAATCAAATATGCCCACCGCCCTGTGCCAAGAAAAACATACTCCTATCCCTTACAATACAAACTATAAAATAAAGCATCTTGTCCCAGGAGAATGACTCCCTTATCCTGGGTTTAGGGTCCATTGCTTGTCAAAACCAGTTTTCACAGTCTTGTGTCTCAGATGTGATCAGAGGGAATGTCTCCCTTCCCCAGGCTTGGTAAAGTTCTCAACATAACCTTTTATACTGCTTCTGGATGGACCACAAGAGTGTCTCCCTTCTCCTGGTGTTCGGTTTCACAAACTGTCTGAGGGAATGGCTCCGTTCCCCAGACTTCTGGACTTTCCTACGAGTCCATTTTACCAAGAGAATGGCTCCATTCTCCTGGTATCAGTTACAACCAGGGGGAATGACTCCCATCCTTTTTCTTCAATTTCACTATTAATCTCTAAGCTTTTTGAGGGGTCCAGGACCCTTGCTAGTCTCCTTCTTTGGTCTGCCTTTCTTGGTACACTTCCCTGGCAAGAACTGCAACAAGGAAGAATACTCGTGTTGCTCTCTTATTTTGGGTTTCAGACCCTGGCTTCTCTTTTTCTCTGTTCTGGCCCACTAGGCTCACTCTCCTGCCAAGTACTGCCACAAGGAAGATAACTCAGTTTGGGGAGGGTGTCTAACCCTCCTTTGGTTGTCAGTGGGCTTCTCTCTACCCATGTCGTGAGGGACTCTCCCTCTCAGATTCTCTCTCTCTTGGTGAGGGTATCTAGCCCCCCTTTGGTTATCAGTTGGCTCCTCTCCGCCACTGTTGTGAGGGATTCTCCCTCCCTAGGTCTCTTTAATATGCTACGGGTCTACGCTCCTTTTCTGGAGGTCAGCAGGATTTATTCTGCCAGTGACGAAGAGGGGATTTGTATGCCTCCTGCCCCTGCCGTGCCACCCAAGCGTAGTGCTTGCCCAGAGGCTGTGGGTTACGCTCACCTGGTTCCCACAGGGGCGTTGATCAGACCCGGACAGCTGCGGTCTCCACCAATGTGATGCGTAGTGCCGAGATGACTGTCTGGACTGGCCCGCCTAATCTCGTCTGCTTGATCCGTAGAAGTATTCTCCTGCAAGTGGAGAAAGGGATTTAGCCACCCGTGGATATGAGTGACAGCCCCCTCCCACTGTTCTCGTTCTCCCTTCTTGTCACCTCCGATATCCCCTTTTAGGAACCTTACCTTATGTTTTTAAATGATGAGCTCTCCATCCTGCGTGGATTGCAGGGGCGCGTTGATGCCAGTTACTTCACTGGTTAGAAGGCATGGGAGAGTTCCGGAGAGTATTGACTCTGAGGTTCCTGGCAAGGTTTGGTAAGTATCAAGTTCATAGAGTTCAATATGTCCGATGATTCACTCTTGTTTCCCCCCTTCCTTCCTTGTCTTGCAACTAAGATCGTGAGAAGATACCCCTCGTGGCAGTTGGTGGCGCTCAGGTAAGAGTCTGTATTACCCTGACGCCGTCCGGTAAATGTTGCCAGTGTTTAACGTGTTGTTTTCTCTATCTTTGCAGGTGCGGCACATGAAGATGTGGAGAGTTATAGAATAATGCCTCCAGTGGTAATCGGGTAAATCTATGATAAGTGTTTTATTTGTTGGTTTTCTCGGCTCAACTTGTTGTTTTCTTTTGTCCCTCAGGTGCCGGAGTTCGGCGAAGAAATGATGGAGGCAGCGCCGAATCGAAAGATGCTGCGAGGACTGGCGAGTATGGCACGGCGCCGCAGCAGGAGATGCGACGCGTACAGAAATTATGTTCTTTCCAGGTCCGGAGGCGAGATGGATCCAAAATCAGGTGAGGAATTCGAAATAGTTTGTTTTCTAATCTTGTCCCTTTCTTTCCTCTTGGTTTTAGGAGCTCCAGATTCGAGGCGGGGGTGGCAGAAGACTGGATGCAGACTGGAGGCACGGTGAGCGTTACGCTGCTGGATGCAGAATAACGCAAAGCGTGTGCTGTTGTTCGGGCGTGGTTTAAATAGCCTCCAAAGTAGTTTCAGGTAAGAAGTTCCCTAGAACCACGCCCGAGTAAAAAATAGTCCCTGTAGAAAAATAATCCCATCCAGGCCTCACGTTGGCTTGGACTCACTAGCAGCATGGTCTGCATCAGGTAAGTAAAGTCTAGGAGCCTGGCGCCTATGGCGCCAAGACTGATTTCCATGATGAGCCTGGCGCCTGGGGCTGTTGGGGTTTTAGTAAGTATCTGGATGCCTGCTTCCGGAGCTGATGGGCTTGGTCCTGATGCCCGGGGGAAGGCATCATGACACTGTGGGACAACTGCTTGCACCCTCTTATTGAGCAACCCAGCGTTCACCACAGATCTCCCAACACCACCCCTCACCCTGTCTGGGGTCTTGGCACATCACCAGGGCTTCCTGGGATGGTAGGCATTACATTCTTCGGCGTTTTGTTTCCTATGCGGCTGTGTGTGGGCGTTCCTGGTTGCCGTCCATATTCGCTCCTCCTTTCGGCAGCACCGAGCAAAGGTCTGCTTCTGCAAACCCTCCAACCATATGACACGGCCGACCGCCAGTGTCCTTGGAGCGTTCTCCCTGTGGATCAGTAACACAGATTTGAATCTCCAGATTTTCGCCGATCAGCACACCTGCAACCCTGTGCGGCTGCCCATGACCGTCTCCCTGTGTTTAGTCCATTGTCGAGCTTTATACAATGTTGCCAGCTGTCCCTAGGCTCATTAGTCCTTAGTTTCTTTCACAGGTCCTATTTTCATCACTCCACAGGGCCTTCTCATCCCAGCATTTAGTTTACATGGGCTCCTGTGGTTCTTCTTCGTCCCAGTACTTTTAAGGATCTCAAGCTATTCTGCCTTACCACAGTATATAGGTCTACTGTCTACATAGAAAGTAGAAGAGGAAAGAGGAGCTGGAGTATGTGGGGATGATATGTGTTCATGAGGGCTGTACCCTAGATGGCTGTCCTTATTCCCACATGAGATCCTCCCGCATTATAGCATCCCCCAGCGGACTATCGGGTAGTGGCCTCACAGGAAGGGGCCCCCCCTCGGAGAAGTGACCACACCTAGTGCTTCTTCCCACAGAGCTCTCGTATGCCAGCAATGACAAAGTGCAGTTCGTTCCTAAGTATCAAGAGCCTGAGTCTTGCATATCATTGTGCCAGGCGGCATGCAAGCCGAGTGATGTCAGGCCACTGCATGGGGCTTAGACCTAGAATCAAAAGTGCAGAGAAAGGAATAGTTTTGTTTGAGGGCCATCCATGAGTGGAATATAAGGGGGAGAATTTCAACTATGTTTGGTTCTCCACACCCAGAAACCCTGATCCGTCCTTCTAGACCCAAAGCGCAATACCACCAGGCAGTCTCGATCTCTATCCACACGCATGCCCCATCCTTCCCTTCAGACCCACATGCAACCAACCTTGCCTCAAGGTTCACATGCCCCACCATTTCATTCACACCTAGATGCCCCCATTGCTCCTTCCATTCACACCTATATGCCCCTCCCTCCATATGCAGAGGGGGAGGCTTATACATTTAAGGCATTTTAAAAATGCCTATGTTGCACAGACCCTCCCACCCCCACCCACCTGCCACAATCAGCTCTCCTTCTGAGGAACTGTGGAGCCCAGGGGACTGGGATGGTATTATATTTTTACTGGACATCTATCATAGATGGCCAGTCAAAATAGCATGTTTTCCCCCTGGCCCCTCCAGCGCCTTGCATACACACAATAATGTTGCCTGTGAGAGTGTTAGGGACTGTGGGGTCCAGGGAACAGGGACAGTACTTTTTTACTGGATACCTATCATAGATTTCCAGTAAAAAAAAAATACCATGCCTGCCCCCTCAGCCCCCCAGCGCCAATCGCAAACTAGTTGGCTTTTTACTCATTAAAAAAAAGTAAGCTCTAAAATGCAACATTTTAACCCATTATTTTAAAAAGAAAATCCCAGGGGAAAACCCCACCTACCCCCCTAACTACCATTGATTTGTTCAGGCTCCCACGCTACACTTGGTCGCTATGGCATACCTGAGGGAAATATTTATGCCACTCCAGTTAATAAAAAATAAAAAAATTCACCAGCTTCCACTGGGCCTGGGACTATGCTAGGAACGGGGTGGGAGGATGGGGGTAAGTCATGGGATAGTGGTGGGAGCAGGGTGGGGAGAGCCCAGGGACCTGGTAGGAGTGGGATGAGGGAGCCCAGAGACTGTGATGGGAGCAGGTGGGGAGCCCAGGGTACTGGGAGTAGGGTGCGTTGCTGGTGCGCAATATTTCATAGCCATTAGGATTTACTGTCTATTTGGCATTTTTTGGGGGTGGAGGGACGCCTCCTCACATTTTGCTCAAGGGGGACTGGGCTAAAAAAGTTTGAAGACCACTTCTTTAGACCCATAACATGATGTCCCCATCCCTTGAGACCCACACCAATGTGCCCCACCATCACAGATATAACCAAGATGCCCCATACATCCTTCTAGACCATTCATACCATGATTCCCCATCCTGCCCGCCACACCCCATCCTGCCCTCCACTCACCACTAGAGTCCCCAACCCTCTCGAGACCCCAAACCCCATGCCACCCTTCATATCCACACTAGGATGCCCCATCTCTCGGTCTAGACCGATACTATGATGCCCAGCTCCCTACATACAGATGCCTCCATCTTGCCCTCAAGAAGCACACCTCCATTCCAGAGCCCAAGATGCCCAGTCCCTCCGATCCAGACCCCACCTAGATGCCCCCACCAATCTCCACACCAAGAAGCCCCATGTCACCCTTCATACCCAGACCAAGATGCCCCCATTCCAGACCCCACTAAAATGCCCAGATCTCCGTTCCAGGCGCACACCAAGATACCCAGATACCACCAAACCTGCTAGTGAGAACCCAAGATGCCCCATTCAACCTCCACAAAGCAAGATCCCCCCATCCCTCCCCCTGACCAAGGAGGCCCCATCCCTCCCTCCAGACCCACACCAATGTGCCCCATACCTCCATCCAGACCCACACCAAGATGCCACCAAGCCTCTAGACACACAAAAATGCCAAGAGGCCCAATTCTGGCTTATCAGTTATTTATCCTATGCTAGCGGCTGCTTGATCCTGCTCAAGAAGCCAGATTTTGGCTTTACTCTTGAATGAGTGGTGAGAGTGTTCAGCTCTGAGTGCATTGGGTAGTGTGTTCCAGAGTTTGGCTGCTAGGACTGGGAAGCTGGACCCCCCACTTTCTGCAGCTTAAATCTAGGCAAGGACAAGGAGTGGACTTGGGCGGATCTCATAGGGCGAATCGAAGTATGTGCAGTGAATCAATAGGCTAAGTAATCAGGGGTGAAGTTGGCCTGGCACTTATGAGTGTGCATCCTCGTCTCAAGAAACGCACAGCTGATCCTTCTTGTCCGGCTAACTATCGCCCAATTTCCATTACTCCCTTTCTGGGCATACTCCTGGAAAAATTGGCCATCTCTCAGCTTAACCTTCATTCCAATTCTGTTGGTTGTCTCCATGACCACCAGTCTGGCTTCAGAGCTGCCAGAAGCATGGAAACTGCTCTACTGAATATCCGTGAAGATCTGCTCTTCAACCTTGACTCTAACATTCGCTCTGTCCTCAATCCTCCTCAATCTCTCTTCTGCCTTCGACACGGTCAACCATAGCATCCTGGTCAACCGTCTCCGTGATAAACGGAGCATCACTGATCCGGCGCTGGCCTGGCTGACCTCTTTCCTCTCTGATCGACCCTCCCAGGTCCAACTTGGGTCCTTCCTATCATCACTCTTCCTCTCTACCTGTGGTGTTCCCCAGGGGTCTAAACCTCTCGCCCTGGCTTTTCAACCAATTCCTGCCAACTCTCGCCCACTGCATTGCCATTTTCTGCTAAAATTTCCAGTGCTACGCCGACGACACAACTCATTTTCAGGCTGCCCTCGGCCACCTCCTCTCCCTCTCTCATCTCTGATTGCCTAACTGCCATTCAAGATTGGTGTGCCTTTGTCTGAATGCCAGCAATACAGAGATCCTCCTCATCGGCACACCTTCACCATCCTTTCCCCTCACTCTCTGGCCGGCCTCCCTTGGTCCTCCTCCTACCCCCACCTGCGAGGCTAAGAACCTCGGGGTCATCTTTGACTCAACACTTTCCTTCTACGCCCACATCTCCGATGTCTCTAAAAAGTCAAACCTCCTACTGCACCTCCTCAGAGGTACTCTGCCTTTCCTCTCCTTCCCCCAGAAGCTCATGGTCTCCCAAGCTCTGGTGCTCTCTAGGTGGGACTATTGTAACAGCCTCTTTCTAAAACTACCTGCCTCTACTCTCCGCCCTCTGCATCTAATCCAGAACAGGAATGCAAGACTTTTCCTTGGCCTCAAGCCCTGGGATTGCATCTCTCCAGCTCTGAAATCTCTACATTAGCTCCCAGTGGTTACAAGGATTAAATTCAAAACCTTCTGCATTGTCCACAAGGCTTTCTGGGGCCTGGGTCCAAAATACCTTCAGCTATCCCTCCGCAAATACCTCCCTATCGAGCTCTTCGCTCCTCTATCTCTAACTCACTCAGGGGCAGTTGTTTTTCAAAGAAACGAGCTGGGGGTAGATCTATGTCTTCGGCTGGGGCCTCCCTCTGGAATAGCCTCCCTGCCACTCTAAAGCTTGTGGAGAACCATCTCCGGTTCCGGAAGCACCTCAAGACCTTCCTCTTTGCTTCTGCCTTCGCTCCCCCTCTCCCCTGCTGATCTGTTCTCTCTTGGCACCGTGCACCGGGCCACCCTCTGTCCTTTGGGCCCAGATACCTGCTCAACCTGCCACCCTCCCGCACTGCCTCCAGGCCACCCCTTGCACTGGGGTCTGTATCTATAACCATACAGCCCCCTCCCCCTTTTTTCTTCATGCACTTATCAGACCTACCCTGTCTGCTGCCTTAAACCCAGCACTTGCCAATTTCTGGCTGCACTACCACTGTTTGTTGCCTTTATTATTTATTTATTATTATTTATGTTTCTCCTTTGCTCCACACTCTCCAGTTCTCCCCCTCTCATGCACTTGCGCATTCACAATTTCACTGGGCCTTGTAAGATCGTTGTTTTTTTCTCCCCCGTTCCCCTCCCTTGCCTTGTCGCTCTCTGAAACACTTGTGTACGAGCACGATAGAAATAAAATATCAATATCAATATTAGGGGTGTACCGAATAGTAAATGTACTATTCGGCTGAATACCGAATAGTTGAACTAAATACTCAGCCGGAGCTGAATAGTAGATTACTATGGCAAATGTGTCAAGATATTCATAACAAGCCAAAACTGTTGGCGTTGCCAATGCTTGTTTTAACAGGACTTCAGTGCAGGACATGCCTATGAATAGATTGTAACTGTAACTAAGGTTTAGAAGGGGAGAGCCCTGAAGGAGACATTATGGGCACTGCTGGTGGTGGAGAGAGGAGGAGGGAGAGAGCGCAGCTTTCAGTGCTCTACCAGCCCCTTATACCTGTTCATATGTGAACACGTGAATCCTTTGCATGCAGTGAATTGGCCTGCCTTGCACGTAACGCAGAAGCTACTCAGGCTGATGTGGCTCACATAAGATGCACGCCAGCAAAAGTGGGAACTGGTCCGTAATTATTGGCTGCTGCCATCTGTAATCTCCACTTTTGGTGGCGCTACCCGCTGCTATCGTTAATGCATGCAGACATCGGTAATGCATGCTGGCCATAAGCAGTGCCTGATATGATCAGTGCTGCCTGTGTCCTGCTGCCAGCAGTGGTGGCTCTAGGGGGTCTGTTGTGTGCACAATAGAGACGTACAAGGGGCCCAGAGGCAGCACATGAGTGAGAGTGCAGGATGGATGTGCCTGAGTGAAGATTTAGGATGTTTGTACTGCCCGTACTGTCATCCAGTGTGACTAGCAGGGTGGCTGGTGCCTAGTCTGTACAAGGAGCTATCAGAACTGCACTACCATTTGCCGAATTGAATGGGGCGTGTTGGCGTTTATGTTATATTACGGCAAAGTTACCAGATAGCTTCATGTCACCTGCATGCCACAGTCAGTTCTCATGACTTGGCGTTCATGTGTTTGAATGGATCTTTAACAGGAGCTGCTCTGGGGCAAGAGATCTTGTGAAGACACTGCTTGCTGTCCTCTGCACTTCAGTCACACCTGGTGCAACTCACACTGGAACATTCATATGCGAACAGTGGCTATTTGTCTTCTTATTTACACAGCTTACATCTGGGCACTGGAAGCATAGCACTATGCGAGAGTTAAAGCAAGAAAGTATTTTTTTCTTTAGAAATAAACATCTCAACTGGGCACTGCTCAGTAGGAGTCGCTCTATGATAATTACTGCCCACAAACAGAACACAAATCCTTACAGCAAACAATCCTGCATGCTCCTGACACACTACAAGGTATACATGTAAATGGCAACAAGCAGCTGCCTAGCACACTGAAAACACATACTTAACAAATAAATGCAAGGTGCTAAAATGTTTCCCCACTTATGGATGCCATGGCAACAAACTAGGCTAGACAAGAGCTGAACCCTCCAGCCCCCACCAGTGACCGTCTGACCTTGTGATCTGCCCCCTCCCACTCTCGCCCCCCCACCTCACTCCCACTGCGTTCATCTGCTGTGATGCAGCGATTCCTCCAGGATGTCAGGCAGGAATTTTACCTTTTTTCACAGATGTAGGGTACTCCACTCTTACAATTCACCGTCTGGTTTTGTTTAATGATTACAGAAACGATGCAAATTAACAACCCGACACTAAACCAGTGGTCTCTTTCTGACAGCGCTCCCGAGTAGGACTTCATTTGCAAAATCGTATCCTCTTGTTAATGTGATTCCCCTTTCGTGAATTCTTTTGGATGGCAGTTTGCTGCGTGAATGGTTTTTGGGGGGTGTTGTGCCCTGGGGGAAGCCCTGTGGTGGAGTGCGGGCCTCCCTGGATCGGGACACCAGCGCGCGTATGCGGCGCGCAAGAACACACGCCGGAGACGTCTGCTTGTTCCGGCGCTCCGGCGCGAACTGCCCCGGGCACCGCCTTTATTAACTGGCGCGCATGCGCCGGCCCGCCGGGCCGCGCATGCGCGCTTCGTGTACCACGTACACAACATCCCTCCTTTTCCCCCTCAAACAACAAACACATTAAACATGGGGAGCCAACATGGCTCAAAACAAACTGTATTTAACAGACTTAGCTACTCAGGCTGCCGAGTCCATGATGAAATCTTGGAACCTTTGCGGAGGGCGGCGCCCTTCCCTGCGCGGGTACCTGGGCGAGCCTCTCTCGAGGTTCTCTGGTCCCCCAGGGTCTTCGGGCGGTTCACCGCCTTCCTGCGGCGCCTCTGCTGCTTGTCCTTGGTCAGTATCGGTTCCTTCCTCCGCTGCCACGGGTCCTATGCGCTTGAAGAAGGACACGTTTCTGGTCACCGTTCCTCGCGCGTTCGCAGCTGTGACCATTGAACCTTTGACATGAGTTACTCCCATTGGTTGGGTTTCGTAAGTCATCGAGAGTTTTCCTTCCGGTTTCCTGTTCCGGACCAGGACGCTGTCTCCTACTGCTATCTCTTTCTCCAGCAGCCTCCGCCTTGTTGTTTCGCTCTCGTTTCTCGCGGCTCTGTCTGCTGTCACCTGTGCGCTATCGATCACTCCTGGGCGTCGGTCTCCCGCTTCGGGTATCAGCCCTCTGGGTATTCGCCTGAACAGCGCCTCGGCGGGTGCGATTCCGGTGGACCGAGGTGGGGTGGACCGGTACTCAAGGAGAAAGTCGATTAGGTTGTGTCGCAGGTCCTCCCCTCCATTGACAGAAATGCGAAAAATTTTGTTAAGCGTCCGCATGAAACGCTCAACCTCCCCATTGGCCCTTGGCCACAGCGGGGTCACCTTCCGGTGCTTGATGCCTCGTTCCGCGCAGTATCTGGCAAACCGCTGCCCTTGGAACGGCGCTCCATTGTCTGAGCAGATCTCAAGTGGGAACCCATGGGTGGCGAAGATTTTGTCCATGGCCAGGATGGTGTGATCGCTGGCGGTGGATTCCACGAGTTCCACTTCCGGGTACCTCGACCACTGGTCTGTGACCACCAAGAAATATAGACCTCTTCCGGTCGAGCCGAAATCTGCGTGCACTGTTCCCCATGGCACGTTGCTCCGTTCCATGGCTTGAATGGGTGGACCCCTCTCCACAGGACTCGTGGCCTGGCAGGGGATGCAGGTCCTCACAAATTCGGCTACCCTGTGTTCCAGATCGGGGAACCAGACCTTCAGCCTGAGGTGCGCCTTCATCCTCGCCATGCCTTGGTGCCCTGTGTGGGCCAACTGGAGGACCCTCATGACCAACGACCTGGGGATCACGATCTGGTTCCCTCGCAGCACCATGCCGTCCGATGACACAGAGCTCGTGTCGAACTTTCCACAGCAGTTGTAGGTCCCTTTGTACCTCTGGGTTCCTCCTGGCATTGTTTAGGAGGATGTCCCGCCACTCTCCTGTGGCCACCGCCCTTTTCACTCTTAGGAACGCCTCGTCAGAGTTCGAGTCGTCCGCAATGTCCTCTCTCGACAAGGCTACTGGCAGGGCTGATTCAATGACGAGATGCACAGCGTCCCCAGCGTTTGTCATCTCTACGGGACTCTGGGCGTTCCCCGTGCCTGGGTGGCGAGAAAGGTAGTCGGCGGGGTTATGAGTGCCTGGGCGGTATACTAGCTTGACGCCGTATTCAATGAGGGACAGCATCCATCTTTCGATGCGGGGAGGCGGCTTGGAAGACGTTCCGGACAGGATAGGAATCAGGGGTTTATGGTCCGTAACCACGACGACGGGTTTGCCGAGGATGTAAATTCTAAAGTGTTTGCACCCCCACAGGATGGCAAGGGCTTCCCTTTCTATCTGGGAGTACCGTCTTTCCGTGTCGGTGAGGGCTTTGCTGGCATATGCTATGGGCCTCATGACCCCTAGTTCGTCTGCCTGCATGAGGACTGCCCCCAGTTCCACCGGGCTGGCATCGACCACAATCTCCGATTCCCGGCTGGGGTTGAAGTAGGCCATCGTCTCCTGCTCTGACAGGGCTTCCTTGATGGCATCGAAGGATCGTTGTTCAATCTCAGTCCACTGCCAAGCCACGTCATTTCTCGTAAGTGCCCTCAGTGGTTCCGACAGAGAGGCCAGGTCTTTGATGAAGCGGCCACAGTAGTTGATCATCCCCAAGAAGCTCCGAACCTCTGCTGGTGATGTGGGTGGAGGCGCATTCCTTATGTCCTTCACTTTTCCAGGGTCCGGGGATATGCCCCCCGCATGGAAGGTGAACCCAAAGAATTCCAGCCGGTCTTTGAGGAATTCGCACTTTTCTTGGTGCAGGGTTAGGCCTACCGCCTGTAGTCTCTCAAACGTGTTCTCTAGCCGTTTAAGGTGTTCACTTTCCGACCGGGCGAAGACCAAGATGTCGTCGGACATGTTAATGACACCCTTCAGACCGGACAGGGCTCCTCTGATGGCATTCTGGAAGACCTCTGCCGCGGACGAGATTCCAAAGTTAAGTCTCTTGTACTGGTACAACCCCTCATGAGTAGTGAATGTCGTAATGTACCTCGACTCGGGGTGCAGTTCCAACTGGTGGTACCCCGACCTGAGGTCCAGTTTGGAGAAGACTTTGGCGCCTTGAAGTTCTCCGACGATGTCATCTAGAGTGGGTGTGAGGTGACGCTCCCTTTTGATGGCAGCATTTGGGAGCCTCATGTCCACGCAAATGCGTACTGCCCCCGGCTGTTTCGGCTTTGGGGCTACTACGATGGGCGAAACCCAAGGGGTGGGGCCTTCCACTCTTTCGATGATGTCCCGGTCGACTAGCTGTTGCAGCTCTTCCTCCACTTGGGCTCTTAAGTGAAAAGGAATCCGGCGGTGTTTGAGGGCCGTCGGCCTCACGGACTTGTCGATGTGAAGGCGAATGGGCTCTGCGTTCAGTTTGCCAATGCCCTTGAAGAGAGTTTCAAACCTGTGTAACATGCTTTTCAGATCGGCGTGGTATAACCCAAAAGTGAAGTGGACAATGTCGAGTGCTTCTGACGCCGCACAGCTCAACAGGGAATGTGGGCTGACGCTGGTGACAAAGAACCTTGCTTTGATGGTGTTTTGTCCATGAGAAACCGGGGCAACGAACACACCTTGGATGGGTAGGGGTGTTTCCCCCCCGAATGCATATATTCGTGCCATGGACGCTGACAGTTCCGGTGGGCCTGCAGGGCCTCATAATGTTTGGTGGCTAGCACGCAGACCGAAGCCCCAGTGTCGATGAGAATGGGGGTGGGAAAGTCACCGATGTTGACAGTGCATGTGGGTTGGCGCCTCATGCCAGGACCTTTTGCGATGCCAGAGATGAAGAAAACCTCTTCCTCCTCCTCTTCTTCTTCCGCGATGTCCAGGTCCTGCAGGCCCTGATCGATCGAAGAGATGCCTCTCACTCTGCGAGCGCCTCATCGTCCAACTCTCTCCGGTCCCCTTCCTGCTGCAACGGGGGAGGCAGCTCGGCACATCCTGGCATAGTGCCCCGGTGTGCCACACCGGGCGCATGTTCTCGACTTTGCCGGGCAGTCCCCACTGTGGGGGAGGTCATACCCACAGTATGAGCACGATGGGGCGTTGCCTGGTGTGGGCGTGGTATCGGGCCTTCTCGGCGCCCACCTTGACCTTCCCGCTGCTGATCGTCCCACTGCAAATGCATCCTCGTCATTCTTTGGTCGCGTGGCCGCGTCCATTTTCGCACCTCTGGCTTCCGCCAGCTCATGTGCTCTACCCAGGTTCAAAATTTGCTGGAGGGTCAGGCCAGGTTCTCTCAATACCTGCCTTCGAAGTTTTCCAGAGCTGCACCCCTGCAGTAATTGGTTGCGGACCATTTCTTCCTCACTGACCCATCTGCAGGAGGTCGCCAGGTGTCTCAGGCGGGCGCAAAATTTGTCTAGGGGCTCGTCGTCCAATTGTCTTTCAGCGCCCATGACAAACCTATCAAAATCCACGTTAGCCATGGGGAGAAAATGGTCTTTGAGTGCCTGCTTGACTGCCTCATACGTGACCACGGGGATGACGAGGGAGTCGTAGATCTTGTGGACTTCTGCGCCTGCCGAGTAGATCATGGTCGCAATTTTGGTGTCATCATCGTCCACCCCAGATGCCCTGAAGAACATATCTAGTCTTTTGACCCACAATAGCCACTTCGGGCCCAGCTTGGAAGGGGGGCCAGTAGTATCGAATTCCGGCATGGGGGCTAGGGAGTTGCGAGCTCTGCGGGGGATTGGGGCGGCAGCACCCTCATCGTCAGCCTCTTCACCCATTTCTGCGCCACGTACTCACAGTTGTCTGTCTTGAGAGAAGGGCGGCTTGTCCTGGTCTCGTGGTAGTGTTGGGGTGTAAAACCCACTTCTTTCTTCTTAATTGCCACAGCCCTGCGCCTGCAGGACTGTGGGCTTTCCAAAAATTGTCTGTGTCCTTCAACACAGCTGGCGAGTGGCGCACGAGCACCCTTTCGGGCCGCAACCACTGCCGCCACGTGTGAAGGGGGAGCGAGTGAAAAGAAGATGGCCGCCGGCGCTCCGCGGGTCCGTAATACGGAAGGCTTTCCGTCTCTCCGAGGTTGTCGGGGCACGGAAGCCGACCGTACCTCCTCGTCGCCAGTGTTGTGCCCTGGGGGAAGCCCTGTGGTGGAGTGCGGGCCTCCCTGGATCGGGACACCAGCGCGCGTATGCGGCGCGCAAGAACACACGCCGGAGACGTCTGCTTGTTCCGGCGCTCCGGCGCGAACTGCCCCGGGCACCGCCTTTATTAACTGGCGCGCATGCGCCGGCCCGCCGGGCCGCGCATGCACGCTTCGTGTACCACGTACACAACAGGGGGGACCTCAGGTAGCAGCTCAAAATGAGGGCCGGTTAACCGTGTCCTCTACAAGCCATGACATTTCCTCCTAAAAGGAACATTGACAATTCCCCCACCCGTGGTCTGTGTGGCACTCAAAACGGTGTAGCATGACACCTGTGTTATTGTTATCCAGTGAACGCCCCTGCTATTTTGTGCTCACCATTTACACCCTCCTGCTACCCCTAGGGGCGATTAGTTAATTAGGGGCGTATGCCTCCTTAAAAGCAACAGGCAGTACCTCCTGTGTTGCTTCCCTACTGTGACAAGACCACACAGACCAAGAAGAATACAAACCCACGACTACATACTCAACCCGAGAAGATGGAGTAATGAGGCTCCAGCCTCAGTATACAAAAATCACAGCTGATGGATAGAAATCTATCAGCAAGAAGAACAAGCGCGCTCCTGTGTTGCTCAGACGCTCCAACACAGGCATATGAATGGGGGCTTCAAGCTTGAGCATTCCCCCTCCCTAGGCCTCTTCTCTCGATTCACATCCAATTTCCGCACCTTTGGAGCTGGCAGCAGCTCTCTGTGAACCAAGAGCTGCTCTCTGCACTATTTACAGAGGCGCACAGTACAAACGGCTCATCAAAGGGTCTCTACCCGAAGATACTGCGGTGCGTGGCCAAGTGGCACCCCGACTACCAACAGAAGAACTGCCCACGGGGGGGGATCTGAAAATGAAACTGTGCACAACAGGGGAGTTTCAACGGCGCCCCCACACACAATAAACCCCCCCCCCACCTGAAAACACATGGTCTACTAATAGGGATGGTAAAATCTAGCGATTGGAGAAGTCAGGATTAAATGGGCATGTCTGCACTAACCTGGAGAGCTGGAATGGGCACCAGACTCATATCCCCCCCTCTTTCGCTGCGGCTCTGGGTGGTGGGCTGGAGCTCCAAACAGAAACCCACAGTGCTTTGATGATTCGTCACCTCCCTGGCAGCCTAGCGCCTCGCCCCCCCCCTCAATCTATGTGGGTGGACCGGAGCTCTTCCGGGTTGGGGAGATGGGGTGCGGGTGTAGAGGAAGAGAGTGATGGGTGATGGGCACAGAGGCCATGACAGTCCTACACAACGGTACACAGAGTAGACTGTTGTGTGTTGATATATAGGCAGCGACAAGGCACTATAACGCGTTGTGGGGACATCACATGATCGTGGGAGTGCGGCCTTGCAAGATCTCGGCCCAACGTGATCTTGCGGACCCGCGCTCCGCTAGCGGGAACTCTTGGCGCGAGTAGGAGGCTGGCGGAGCGCCAGGCAAGTCGATCTGGACAGCGCTGCTCCTTATGAGGAGCCAATGTGACTGAAGGCCCAATCAATACCAGCTCACTTCCAGGGCGTAAGTCCAATGCCATAGGAGGCCTCCTGGGGGCCCTGGAAGTACACAGCGTGCAGTCAACTGCACACCCCGCTTCCAGTGCGGTTAACTGGAAAGCCCAGCCAAGACTGTGAGTACCCGCCCTGTCCCATCTCCTGGACTATTGCTATCCCACGTTCTGTTGTTGAATAAAAGCAGTTGCAACTACCTTGGGCGTCCTGTCGTCCTTTGAGGCCACAACATAACTGGCGACGAGGATACCTGAATACCCACGGCCCACCATGCAAGGAACCACACCGCCCCCGGCGTTTCTCCCCTCACCCGGGACCCCGGCAATTCCGTGGATGCAGTGGGAGCCACTCTTCTCCACGTACCTTGAGGCTGTAGGCCCCCGCCAGGAAGAAGGCAATGCTGCGGAACGCAATGGGAGTCGAAGGGCAGCGCATTTTTGCCAGTTTGATAGCCATACCAGTCGATGACGACAACGTCTACAAAGAGGCGATCCGTCGCATTGTAAAGCGGTTCACCAACAAGGAGAACATAGTCTTACACAGGCTGAGGTTCTACACCCGCAAACAAGAAGGGAGCGAACCTGTGGACGACTATATCACCCGGATGAGGGAGCTGGCGTCCTTATGCGCTTTCGGTGAAAACACGGAACAGGTCATCTGCGACATGCTGGTCGTCCACACCAACTCTAGAAAAGTACAAGACAAGCTCATACAAGAAAAGGAGGTAACCCTCGTCAAGGCTATCCAAATCGCCAGGGCGGAAGAAGAAACCTCCAGCAGGCGCAAGGAGGCGGGAAGTCATTCACCCGCACCCGAGTTGACGGCGCTACAATGCAGAGGGCACAGAGACAAACAGTCCCGCGACAGCCCCAGGGAAAAGGCCCCAAGCAAAGGGATTTTCCCAAATGCTATAGGTGTGCCAGCACCAAACACACAGCGAATGATTGCGACTGCCCCGCCAGAAACAAGGAATGCTCGAAGTGTGGGCGCATTGGTCACGTGGCTCCTGCATGCACATCGTGGGAAAAGACTGTTTCCTGCGTCGATGGCGACCGTGCTTCAAGCGATGAGGACGAGGCACAGGACAGACCGATGGTCGTCATGGTCAACGCTCTTCACGCCAGGAGGGAAAAGCCCTACTGCACCATTAAAGTCGACGGGATGGAAACACGCGTCATGGCGGACTCCGGGTCGGACCTCACCATCCTTCCAATAGACAGATACAAGGAGATGATGGGGAAGGACAAAGTCGAGATCAGATCGACCCAAAAAAAACTGACGGTGTTCGGTGGTGCAACCGTCGACCTACTGGGCTACATCAGGGCCCAAATTGAATTCAAAGGGATGTCCACCAACTCCAAAGTGTACTTCTCAACCAGAGGGCTGGCCGTGCTCGGGTGGGACGATCAACACAGACTCAGCATCAAACTAGACCCCAGCACTCCGGAACAGGTACTCATGGTCTCCTCAGGAGCAGCGCTAAACTTCAAGTAGATGTTCCCAAGCCTGTTTTCCGAGAAACCGGGGAAAGTGAAAGAGTTTGTTCACAAGATTTGGTTGAAACCAAATGCTGTGCCTGTGAAACACAGGGTTAGACCGGTGCCAGCCACAGCAAGACCGGCGTTCGAGGCTCATCTATGAAAGATGGTCGAAGAATGGACCATTGAGACCGTGGAATCCTCAGAGTGGCTGAGTCCGGTGGTTCTAGTCAAGAAGAAATCCAGCAGCGACCTCAGAATATGCATCGACTTGCAGAGTCTAAACTTAGAGGTCGTTACCAATAGCTTCCCGCTCCCCAGTATCAGCGAAATTGTCTTGATGATGAAGGAAGCAACAATTTTTTCAAAGCTTGACATGCGTGACGCTTATCACCAGATTCCGTTGCACAAGTCTTCGCACCCCCTAATGGCTTTCATCACTCCCTTCTGTCAGTCTAGAAAAATGGACACCTCTCATGATTGACGACAAACGTATTTTGGTGGCCGTGGGCCAACCGTCTCATGCACGAAACGATAGAAATACAGGTTTCCGAGTTTTACCAATGAACGGCCATTTTGATGTAACAAGGATCGCCATTTTGTTTTCTAACAATTGCTCATTGCTTTCTGTTCAAATTGCTTTGCAGCACATTTTCTGCTTACACTGCTCGACTGTTAATAGTGTTGTCTGAACGTGAAAGGACAAGGCCGCAGGGCCGCGAGGCTAATAAGAGTTCATTGAAACACAACGTAGGCAGCGCTGGGAAGGAATGCCCAGCTCCCTCCCGAATGTAGCCTTGAAGCAGAGCCGCAGGGCATTTAATCATTTCACAGCTGCCAGCCAGTCTCGTTATATGGTAGAATATGTTAGAATAAAGCAGCTAAAGTCTTGAATTATGCTCTTCTTACGGCCCCCCTTTACCGAGCCCTGTAGAGCTTGTCGGCTCCCAGGACACGAATAGCACCTCATAGATAGCAAAGTCTGGAATGTGACTCTTCCCCTGTATGTAGCTTGCTTCCAAGAACAGAAGCACTGTGTTCTGTTCAACAAGGAAAATATGTCTCCGCATTTGCAACATTGCATATTGTTACTAGAATAGATATTTGAAGGTGTCATTCATCGAAAGTGTCCATCATCAAACCGAGTTCAAAGAAACCCAATAAAGGGGGGTGTTAAACATGTCACAGCTGATTGTATGATATGCATTTTGTGGTTTATAGTCATAATATCGAAAACATAATTTCGAATTACAAAAATGTCGAATTCAAAAATGTCGAATTCAAAAATGTTGAAAAACACATACATATAATAGAAAAAGTCATTAATTCGAAAATAAAATGTCGAAAAAAAAATCGAAAAACCAATGTTAAAATAACTGTAAAATACTAACGTTTTTTATGGGGGTCCCCCCCAACACCCCCATCCCAAACCCCTACCCGAACCCCTCCCTCCTCCCCACCCCCCTCCTAACACCCCCCATGGATATACCTTTAATTTTGTTAAAAAAATATTTAATAAAACATTAATTAAATAATTAATTATTAAAAAAACCCATCCCAAACCCCTACAACCCAACCCCCCCTCCTCCCCATCCCCCCCACCCACCATGGATATACCTTTAATTATTTAAAAAAAAATATGTTTAATAAACTATTATTAATTCATTATTTATTTAAACATTCATTCGAAAAAAAATCGAAAAAAATGCGACATTTTTGTAATTCGACATTTTTATTTTCGAATAAATATTTTCGACATTTTGACTTTCGAAAATATTGTATTCGAAAATATGACTGGACACCGCATTTTGTATATATGTAACTGATGTATGTAATTCGCTCTCTTGGGTCCCTCGAGGTCTAGAGATACACGTCGCGGGGCGTGAGACCGAGTTGGCCAACTGAGACTATTTGCTTTGCAATAAACCCTAGCTTTGGGAATACAACCTTGTGTCTGGCGTATCTACCGTGTGTGGTGACTTGCCTTGTTTACATAGACGTAATGGCGCCCAAATAGGGACCCTCCCCCACTTGTTCCATCGTGTACGTTGTAATTGAGTAAAGGCGGAGAACGGCGAGGACGGGACGATCGAGCCGGGATCAAGAGGTGTTCGGGACGCCCTGTAGAAGTGATGAGACTCCTTTGCAGATCTGCACACATCTGATCCCTGATCGACGAACCCGGCTAGAAAACAAGGAGGCGAGGGTCCCGAAAAGAGGCGGAAGCCATGAAATGCAGACACGACATTGGTTGCGTCAGTATACAGACGACTTGTGTCCTGAAGGACAAATTGATTTATCAGCTGAGTCATTCCCCGATTCAAAGTAATCCTGATAATGGTTGAGAGTTGACTTTGCAAAATCAAACGCCCTAGGTAAGGTTGATTAACCAGGGGGAAGGTTGAAACATGCCTGGGGTATTGTCCACCCTAGCGGGGTTTTTCCGCTGCGGTAGACAATCTTTGGAAGATGGCCAACTTGCACCACATGGGGGAATGCCGGCGTATGACATGTATGTAAAGTATGGTGTGGGAGCGATAATATTCTGTGAGACTTGGCATAGGCAAACCAGAAAGCAACAAGACCATCAGTGGCCGATACATGGTAGTTTTGAGATAACGAGAATAGATAACCTGGAAAGGGTGTTGATTAGAAAGAAAGCGCGTCCTGCAGCATTTGATATCTTTAAGGACTGGAGAAGGGAAGCAATGCTCCGACTTAGAAGGAGAGCGAAGCATGCGCGCTGGCATAAATCAAAAGGTGAAGAAGCGGAAGAAAAGGAGGAGGAGGAGTGGACTGAGAGTCTAAGGAGGTCAGGGAGACGTGACCAGTTGAATATAGAAAAAATATACCCAGAACGAGAATTGCACATAGCAGATGAATTGATAGAAAACATATTGCTCCATACAAAACAAGGCTCAAGATCAGAAGCGAGGCCAAACACGGCAGTAACAACTGCTCAAGCCCCTCCCGTAGCTCAAGCCCTCCCACAGCCACAGACCGTGCACGTAACACGTCCTATTAGCCAACCAGGCCCACAGTACACACTCCCCGCTCCTGTTGTCCCATCCGCACCTCCTGCCTTAGATACAGACTCGGTATCGTCTGTCCCTCCCGGGGTTGAAGTGGAAACCGCGGGGGCGAGAGGCGGGACTGAACAAAGTAGATGCACAAGGGTAACTCGCAGCGTGATCAGCAAGGAAAGGAAGGTGGAATTGCAGCAACAGGCAGAGATGTATATAGACGGGAATGATGGGACGGCAGCATTGGCTTCTATGTATGACTTCCGAAGAAGCAACGAAAGACCGGTAGTGTTGGAATGTATGGGTGAATATTTGGTGGAGAGATGGAAACAGTTAATTGAGAAATAACCACCGCAGCGATTGTTAGACATGAATGCATTAGCACGCTGTAGAGAAAGAGATGAAGAAGTAAAGGAACATGTATATGGACTTTTTGAACTTAAAAATGAATTGGATAATGATTATGCTGAAATGTTTACTGCACCTGGGTACAGAGGTAAGGATATCAGGAGAGATAGGAAGGAAATGCTAGGGCCACATATTCAACGGCAACAGTTACCACCGTCGGGGCGAAAGGCGATGGTGGAAAAATTATTGTTGTTAAAACAGGTGGGGGAAGACTTGAAAGCATGCATACTGAAGACACGGGTGCTACTGCAGAAAGTAGCAGGACATAATAGAGGGAGAGGGAATGCACAAGGAAGGAGTAATTCGAATATGCATGGGGGGCCATTGGGACCAAATCAGTGTGCTTACTGTAAGGAGGAAGGACACTGGCGAGTGCAATGTCCACATCTGCAGAATAGAAATGGGTCTGGTCAGAGAAGACAGCACAGAGGGCACCAAGGAGCGAATGGACCAAATAGGAATAGTATGCAGCGGCACCACATAATGGAGGTAATCAAAACCAGGCCCAAAACCAAAGTGCTCCTAACCAGTATCAGGGCCAGCAAAACCAACAGTATGGAAACCAGAGTGGGGGAAATAGAGGGAAGAGTGGGAACGTTTTCGATATACAGCCAAATACGTATTATAGTAATAGTAGTGACTACACATCGGATGACGTGTTATTTCCCCAATAGGACAGCCCAGGGCAGGGGTCGGAACCAGTGTCTATTCCCGTGAATCAGAAAGGACCCTACGTAGAAATGAGAGTCGGAAATGAGGAGCACCGCTTCCTTGTAGATACAGAAGCGCAAAAGTGTTCAATAGACCATCACTTGGTTCCGGATATACCACTGTCAGGGCAAAAGAATGTTTCCGTAGGGTTTGCAGGTACACCAGTGATTAACCCCATGTCCCAACCAGTTATCATAGGACCATTCACTGAACATTGTCCTTTTCTCCTAACAGACAATTGTGGGGAGAACCTGTTGGGATTAAATTTGTTGAAAAAGTTAGGTGCAGTTATACACTGCACGGCAGGCGGGGTGTTCCTGACGATTTGGCCACAAAATGACCCTGTGTCAGAATTCATGTCTGAAGATTTACCAGGAGAGTTAAGTAAAGTGCCAACCTGTATATGGGCAATGCATGATAATGATGTAGGATGCTTGAAAATAGAGCCAGTAAAGATCATGTTGAAAGAGGTTGTTACACTGCCGCGAATTCCCCAATACAGAATTTCGGCTGATGGTGAGAAAGGATTGAAGAGTATTGTTACAGATTTGGTGAAATTAGGGGTGATTGAAGAAATTACAGGCAGTACATGCAACAGCCAGATTCTTCCAGTTTATAAAAAGGGAGGCAATGAAGTACCATAACGTTTCATAATTGATTTGCGCGCGCTGAACAAAGTAGTAGATCCACAATTTCCTTTAGTCCCAGACGTCACTACAATATTGACAATGATACCTGTCTCTGCAGAATACTTTAGTGTAATTGATCTAAAAAATGCATTCTTTAGCATACCGGTGGACAAGGACAGCAGATATTTGTTCGCGTTCACATTAGGAGGACGATCATTTACATTTACGCGGATTCCGCAACGGTACACGGAAAGTCTGAGTATTTACAGTAGAGCATTGAAAGAGCAGCTAGACATGCTAGAATTACCAGTGGGTTGCGTACTCTTGCAATACATAGATGATCTGTTGTTAGCTGCAGACACAGAGGAGATTTGTAAAGAAAGCACTGTATTACTAATGTCACACCTAGCACATGGCCATAAAGCTAGTTTGAAGAAATTTCAATATGATCGAAAGGAGGTAGCTTATTTAGGCTACCTACTTTCGAAAAAAGAGGGGAGAAGGCCAACGCCAGAACGGATAAAAAGTATTTCTTGTATACCTATTCCAAAGACACAGAAAGGAGTCAGAGCCATAATAGGCATGGCTTCGTATTGCCGACAATGGATCGGTAATTTTGCGTTAATTCTGAAACCGATGGTGAACTTGACTAGAAAGGATGCGGTCATGCCTTTACAGTGGGATGAGGAATGTCAGAGAGCGTTTGATCAATTGAAAACTGCATTGTGTTCTGCTCCAGTTTTGGACACACCAAATTATGAAAAGGTTTTTAGACTGTGTGTGAAAGTGAAGGATGTGCATTGGGGGCTTTGAAACAGGAACAAGGTGGAAGAAATAGGCCGTGCGGCTATTTCTCTTCCGCGCTGGACCCTGTAGCGCGCACACTACCACAATGTTTGCGATCTGTCGTGGCGGCTGCTGCATCAGTGAAACAAACGGAAGGGATGCTATTGGGGAATACTTTAATTATGATGGTGTCACATGCCATAGACGTTCTATTAAATAGGACACAGACGCAACACCTCACCTCTGCTAGACTGACAAGATATGAGATTATTTTGTTCGCGCCCCATATCCAAATTATGAGGTGTAGCGCTTTGAATCCTGCAGAATTAATGCCACTACCCACAGAAGAAATTGGTGACAGTGATTCACCCCCCCCCCATGATTGTTTAATGGTTACTGAGGAAGAAACGAAGGGGAGGGTTGATTTGACAGACACCCCACATAAAGAGCCGGACGGAGAGTTATTTTGTGACGGCTCTTGTTTCAAATTACCTGATGGCACGACAACTGCCGCCTACGCTATCACTACCCTAGAGAGCGTTGTAGAAAGCAAAAGAATTCCCTGCAACTCCGCACAAGCCGCAGAAATAATAGCATTGACCAGAGCCTGCGAGATTTCTGAAAATTTGAATGTGAATATATATACTGATAGTCAGTATGCTTTTGGGGTGGTTCACAACTTTGGTCGACTCTGGGCAGAGAGGGGTTTCTTGACATCACGTGGGGCCAGGATTCAACATGGCCCTTTGATTGTACGATTGCTGTCTGCACTCACGTTTCCAAAGCACCTAGCAATAGTGAAATGCGAGGCACATAAAAAGGTAACATGCAAAGTAGGAAAGGGAAACGCATTTGCAGAAAGAATTGTGAAACAAACTGCCACTAATTTAAATACTAAGATGAGGACAGTCCAGTCTGAGGAAGTGCCCTGCATGATAGAAGATGGAATTGCCACTGTCAAAGAAATACAGGCCGAAGCCACAGCCTATGAAATCAAGGGTGGGCTGAGGGCTCTGCTGAATTAGATCTGGAGGGTTGTTGGGTGGACAAGGGAACTAAAAACTGGATGTTGCCAAATTCTTATGTGACTGCAATGGTCACAATGGCTCACAGCCCTACTCAGATCTGTGCGAAAAAAATAATACAGCACCTGTCTACGGTATGGCAGAATGTAAACATAAAGAACTGTATCACGTGTTTACAACACAATGTAGGAAAAGGAACAGAGACTCCAGTAGGGAGTTTTGGCCCGCCCTCTATGCCTTTTGAGTTAATCCATTTTGATTTCATAGAGATGGAGGGATGCCAAAACTTAAAATATGTCTTAGTGGTGATCTGTGCATTCAGCAAGTGGGTGGAGGCATATCCCTTAAAAGACTGCACCGCAATGAGTACGGCAAAAGTAATGCTTAAAGAATACTTTTCCCGTTTTGGCGTGCCCCGTGTCCTATGGTCAGATAATGGTCCACATTTTGTGGGCGCAGTGGTGTTACAGATATGTGTGGGTCTTCAGATTGATAAGAGATTTCATAGTTCAAGGCATCCGAGTTCGGCCGGTCTTGTGGAGAGGCACAACGGGATCCTCAAGTCATAAATAAGCAAGATATGTGCAGGAAGCAAGTTGAGTTGGATGGATGCATTACCAATAGCGCTATTATGCATGCATACGTCTGTACAGGCTAGAACTGGGCTCTCCCCGTACGAAATCGTAATGGGGAGGCCGGCAAATGTTTGGTGCGCACCTCTGCCAAAATGACTTAGCGAGGTAGAACATCCTGTGCTTAGCACTTATTGTGGCCTTTTAATGCAGAAATTGCGTTTGATTCATCAGCAGGTGCAGGAGGCTCTACCACTGAGATACACCGGTCCGGGGCACGCGCTGGAGCCAGGCGACTGGGTGCTGCTTAAGAATTTTGAAAGAAAATCATCGTTAGTGTTAAGACAGATTTCTGAACTCTGTCCTGGCAGCGCAGAAGTTCAGAAGGCCAACCTAATTACTTGGAACAGGGTAACCTCTGGACAAGCCAGACCAATCAGGGTAGCGATCGCGGCGGTGAAGACTAGGTTTCAAGAGGGGTGAGGGTAACTGAAAGCCCACAATGAGCACACAAAGCAAGGACACTTACAAACTACTCCAAACAGGTGTTATATTTAAAATATATACACATTTATTCCAAGGCCTTTAAAACAATGACCGTAGCGAGAAATCACAATACAACTCTAGTAAACCAACACATACCAAACGAATACAATATATCTACAAATACAAACAAGTCTAAAGCGTTAGATGCACGAAATGTGTAGTCCACCTAGAAGGGAAGGAAAACAGGCAGTGCGAAATTATGCTTAGACCCAGTCCGCCTTCAGAGGCACCTAACTAAAAGGAAGTCCGAGCCCTACGAAGAGTGGAGCCTTGTGCTCAAAAGTACCTGCACACGCTGGTGCCAACGGGCAAAAAAGGGGAGTCTCTTCGAGACAATCAGGCAGTTCAGTTTAGGGCACAAATGAAGAACAACAGAGTTCCGCGACTCAAGCGCAGCCTCCACTGTGGGCAGAAGCAGAGCGCGAGTACGGAAAGGCGTGCTGTTTTGACACAGCGGGGAAAAGCTATGGGCTCCTGCAGAAGGGTGACCAGTTCCTAGCTCTGCTACTCACCGGTCCCCGATGCAAGCAGACCCAGGCTTCTCCGCGTCAGTTTCAGTGCTGGCAGGTTCAGGAGAGCAGGGGACGTCTCGTCGTCATGTAGATTCTGCAGCAGCAGAGTTGAGTTAAAGATGTCCCAAACGAAGTGAACCGCACAGTTTGTTACGACAGCAGGGCAACGGAGCGGCCGTGTGTATCTCAGCCAAATGTACACTACTCACTTCAGACCTGGGAACGCCAAGTGTACGAATCATGTGAGAGTGACAAGGACTAGAAATACAACACAGCCTGGCGGCGGTTACAGAGCAAGACTCCTGTGTAGGCTGGTCAGTCTGCTGGATGGCCCAGAGACACTTCCGAAGGCTTACGTGCAGGAGATGGTGAAGATGCCGAGAATAGCTGTCCCCGCTCTTCCAAGGGTCGAAGTACCAGTACAGGCCTTCTGGTTCGATCAGAGGTAAAAAGGGTTTCACAAGGCGACAGCAGTGCAGAGGAGCAGTCCTTCAGCGGGTCACCAGCGATTCCTCGGTTCAGCCTCGTGGTTGCAGGATACTTGGCTCCTGTATTCCTTCGTGAGAACTCAGGAGATCGACCTGGTAGTGGCGTTTCCAGCCCCCTCTTATCCACGGTTCCCTTTGCGCCAAAACGGAGGGGACCCAATGGGAGATCCGCTCATCAACACTCACACCATACGTGGACCTATCACGGACCACGGTGGTCCCAGGCATTCACACCACCCTAGACTCCCTGGCACTCAGGATGTGTATTGGGACCAGACATCCCAGCCCACATCCTGGAGGCACACACAAGGCCTGTAGAAGCCCGCGAAAGCATCTGTGTTTCGCGGGAAAGTACATGCCCAAATAAGGACGGCCCCGGGTCGGCTCGACCTGAGGAAGGTGAAGGGAGCAAGACGGTCAGCGGACAGGACAAAGGAGCCCCGTGGTCTGGCCATTTTGGGAGCCAGGCCACCATTTTGGGCTAAGCGTGAGAAACGTGCTTAAAACGCCAAAAGGAGCTCAAAACACAAGAAACGATCGCTGCCACCATTCCCGTCCGTGATACACTTGCACCGATCAGTTACAATCCAAAAAGAGTATCTAGGGCCCGTAGAAGGCTAGAGACCCAAGAGAGCAGTAACTTAGCTTACAGTGCCCTCTTGTGTCATGTTGCACGAAAGCTGCAACATGATAAAGAAACTACGGAAAACAGCGTTTCCCGGTACTGACTGTCTTAAGGGCATGTCAGTTTCCCCGTAGGAATGGAGCGAAAGCCCAGAGGAGTGCGGCAGAAGGCTGCACTTCACTGGCAAAGTCTAGATCATGGTGAAAAACAACAGCAAAAAGTTTAGGGGTTGCCACATGGAAGGAAAATTACCCACAATTACGAAATCTTTCCTAACAGTTAGCACCCAGGTGGCGTGGCCCCTATGAAGTACTCTTGGCAACGCAGACAGCGATACGGGTGGATGGAAGGAAGTCGTGCATCCATGCCACCCATGCCAAAAAGATCCCATCTCCACTGAAAGATTTGCCCAATCCAGACGACCGGAAGGAGACAGCGGTCCCAGAAAAGAAAGAAACTGTTGCCAGTAAACTGCCACCAAATCTGCCCGAGCGAGAAGTGAAACTCGAAACGAAGCCTGAAAAGATTGCCAAAAAGGGGGAAGGGCAAAGAGTGCCCCAACGTTGCCCAGCAGAATCTACATCACTGTTGGCTGACACGAAATTTGCATTGAAAATACCGGCAGACACTAAACGTGTACCCCTTTGGCGCCCACCAGCACTTGTCAGCACGCCAAAGACCGAATCTGCATCACTGGCGCGGCGCACACCAGCACCTGCCGTAGCGCCAAATGCGGACTTTGAGCCTGGATCTGGAAGTGCACCGGCACTGTTCACGGATCACACAATACCAGGAGTGAGGCGATATGATTTACAACCTCGAAAGACAAAGTGATCCACAGTTCTTTGGTGCTTATGTTAACCTCTGGTTCCGCTCATGGACGGAGAAGGAACTAGAGGTGTAGAGGAGAGAAGCGTGAGAATTGTGCAAGTCGGACAATTCAAGACTCGCAGCTCCTCGGTGCGATCATAAAAAGTACATATGTCTGGAACCAGAGCGGACAAGCTGGGTGCACATGGTACTAAGGCAATAGAGAACTGTTCAGAAGTCCTCTGAGCAGTATGAGAGAGAAGAACAAGTTACTTCTTAGCTTGTAACGTTCTTTCGATGGGATGTTCCTCCGACATATTCCTTATCTTTGATAATTCGTCTCCAGCTTGCTGGCCTCGGAAATTTTTTCTCTGTAGAGGGCGCTGCACGTCGACGTCCGCCGAGTCGATGTCCCTCGACAGCCACCGTATCGGTGCCGACGTCACCATGCCCATAAATAGCCACGCGCGGCGTCCGTTGCTAAGTTCCGTTTTGTAGCATAAGATAAGTCATGCCTGAATTGGTTATTGACCTTGAAGGAGCGTAAGCTGCAACCACAAGGGAAGTATTACTGCGGGGATGGATGGGAGGGGCGATAAGGAATATGTCGGAGGAACATTCCATCGAAAGAACGTTACAAGGTAAGAAGTAACTTGTTCTTCGAAGGGATTGTGTCCTCCGACGTATTCTTTATCTTTGCTAGACTCCCATAGCAGCGGCATGTAATTGGAGGTGGGAGTAATAATGTCATGTATCCCTTTTAGAAATGAAACGCATGTAATACGGCTTTTCCAAATCTGGTCTCTTGACTAGTGGAGGAATCCAGGTTGTAATGTAAAATTTTGTGAACATATGTGCGGATGACCATGTGACAGCCGCACATATGTCTCGGACCGGTACCCCTCTTTGGAGGGCCGAAGAGGCTGCGATACCCCTGGTTGAATGAGCCCTAAGATTTTGGGGTGGCTCTTTCCCTGCCAGTTTGTAACATTCCAGAATGGCCAAAATAATCCACCTGGAAATGGTCTGTTTTGTTATGGGTAGTCCCAACTTGTGACCCGAGTATCCTGCAAACAGTTGGTCTGCTTGCCTAATCGTAGCCAGTCTGCTGATGTAAAAGCTCAGAGCTCGCCTTGGGTCCAGCCTATGTAGCCTTTCTTCCTCTTTCCCCGGATGGGGAGGAGGGTAGAACGAAGGTAAGGTAATTTTCTGAGTAATATGAAATTCAGAAACCACCTTTGGGAGGAAATTAGGCTTCACCTGTAGAACAACTTTGTCCTTATGGAAAATTGTATGGGGGGTTTACAAGAGAGAGCTTGTAGCTTGCTCACCCTCTAGCAGATGTTATTGCTACCAATAGGACAGTTGTAAGAGTGAGAAATCTCAGCGAACAAGAGTGGAGTGGTTCGAAATGAGTACCCATTAGGAAGTTTAAGACTAAATTTAAGTCCCATAAGGGAACTTGGAATGGTCTTGGAGGATAAACATTAGTTAATCCCTTGAGAAATTGTATTACTAGAGGTAGTTTGAAATCCGATGGTTCCTCCGCAGTGCGCTTGAAGATTGAAAGCGCTGCGAGATAGCCTTTTACACAGTGCCAACTTGAAGGCCTGAGGTTGCCAAGTAGAGTAGAAACTATAACACTGTTGGTGTACCACATGAAAAAGGGTCGATATTCCCTTCTTACACCAGCTACAAAATTTGTTCCAACGGCAGCGGTATAAAGACTTTGTTGCTGGCCTTCTGGCCGAAAGCAACACCTCCATGATGTCATCAGGGAGGTCCCAATCCTTGTACCTCACCCTTTCAGAAGCCAAGCATGAAGGTTGAGGGTTCTGATCTCTGGATGGAGAACCTGACCTCCCTTCTGCGAGAGAAGATTCTCTTTGAGTGGAAGACGGATTGGAGGGCAGATGGACATATCTAGAAGGTCCGGGTACCACGTTCTCCTGGCCCAGTCCGCGGCAATTAGGATCATGGTTTTCCGGAATCTTCTCAACCTTCTGATCATTTGAGGAATAACAGGGACTGGTGGAAACGCGTAAAGGAGTGGGAACTCCCAGTCCACTACGATCGCGTCTCCTAGAGCTCCTCTCTGGGGAAATTCCCTTGAACAGAACAGATCACACTTCCTGTTGGTACTTGTGGCGAACATATCCACCTGAGGGGTTCCTCAAAGGGCAAAGATCTCTTGAAGGACTTCCTGAGCTAGCTCCCACTCGTGGAAGACTCTGCTCTGCCTGCTCAGAGCGTTCCGCTGTCAAGTTCTTCTCTCTGGCTAGGTGGACTGCCGATAGAGAGATTCCTTCCTGAATTGTCCAAAACCAGAGCTGCATTGCCTCTCTGCACAGTGGCAGTGACCCTACGCCTCCTCTTTTGTTGAGGTAGTGCATGGCCACCGTGTTGTCCGTCATTATCAGGACATTTATCCCTTGTACTGATGGCAGGAAAGCTTTCAGTGCTAGTCTGATTGCTCTCAGCTCTAATAGGTTGATATGTAGTCTGGACTCCGATGGAGACCAACGACCGCTGATGGTCAAGTCGTTGGCATGGGCTCCCCACCCCGTGAGTGTGGCGTCTGTGACTACTGTTATCTCCGGCTATGGTTGGCAAAACAGTTCTCCTTTCAAGATGTTCTCTGGATAGGTCCACCATTGAAGGTCGTGGGCTACCTTGTCCGGAATCGGGAGGAGATTTGTCATTCTCCCTCAGAATTGCGACCACTGAGTTCTCAGTGCCCAATGAAGAGATCTCATTCTCAGGCGAGCCTCTGGCACAAGGAAGATGCAGGATGCCAAGAGGCCTAGCAACCTCAAAAAGTGGAAGGCTGGGAGACGTTGGGCATTTTGGAACTTGTTGACCATCTGCAGAATATCTTGAGCCCTCACCTCTGGTGGCGAGGCATTTCCCAGGGAAGTGTCCAGGACCGCTCCAATGAACTGGAGTCTCTGTGATGGTATCATCTGTGACTTCTTTAAATTGAGGGAGAAGCTCAGTTTGTGAAGGAAGTGGCAGACATAATCTAGCTGGATCTGAGCTTGTTCCGAAGATACAGCCCTGATCATCCAATCGTCCAGGTAGGGGTAGACGTGGATCCCTTCCCTCCTTAGACTCGCAGCCACTACTGACATTAGCTTGGTGAAGACCCTCGGGGCGGAGGTCAGCCCAAATGGCAGAACTCGAAATTGATAATGAGAGTCACCAATTGCGAACCTCAGGTATTTCCTGTGTTTGAGATGGATTGGCACATGGAAATAAGCATCCTGAAGGTCCAGAGATACCAGCCAGTCCTGGAGCTGGAGGGCCTGAAGGATCTGAGAGAGAGTTACCATCTTGAACTTGTCCTTCCTGAGGAACTTGTTCAATTCTCGTAAGTCCAGGATGGGTCTCAGTCCTCCGTCCTTCTTTGGTATGAGAAAGTAGGGGGGAGTACCAGGCCTTGTTCCTGTCCGCTACAGGTACCGGTTCTATGGCACCTTTCTCTAGCAGGTCTATAATTTCCTGCAAGAGGAGCGGATCTGGAACTTTTAGAGAGCTGTGCCCCGGTGGATGACTCTGAGGGATGTGTAGAAAGGGTAGGCAGTAACCCTGGGCAACTGTCTCCAATGCCCAAGAATCTGACGTTATAGCCTGCCATTCCGTCAGATGGTGAGTTAACCAGCCCCCTATAGGTGTTTTGTGTGGAAAGACCTCGGAGTGGTTTGGGGGCGGCTGATGCTGAGGGTAAAAAGGCACCCGCTGCTGCTGCGGCTTTAGTACTTTTGACCCGTCCACCTCGGGTAGATCTCCTTTGGCCTCTTTGAGCCGGCTGTCCTCTGCCTTTCCCGAATGCGGAATAATAGTGAAAGGATTTTCCTCTTCCAGAGGTTCCTGAGGGATGAAAAGGAGTTTGGTGGATTGCAGCTCCTAACGATTTTGCCGCTGCTTTAGATGTCTGCAACTCTTCCAGACTGTCATGCCTTTTTACCGAATAAAGAAGAGCCGTCAAAGGGCATATTCAAAAGTCTGGCCTGTACATCTGGAGCAAAGCCAGACTTTCGCAACCACGCGTGCCTGCGGATTGTCGTACTTGCCGCCATGGCCCTGCTGATACTGTCAGCGGAATCAATGCCAGTTTGAAGTGACTCGCACATGGCATCTTTGCCATCTTTAATAATGTTAAGGAAGGCTTCCCTTTCCTCTCCTTCGGGTATGCAGTCAGCCACTGATGAAGCACACTCCCACAGTGTGTGACTGAACCTGGCAAGCGTACAGGTGGCGTTGATGGACTTCAACGCCATACTACGAGCAGAAAAGACTTTTTTTGCCATAGAATCGTACTTTTTGTCATCTCTATCCTGTGGGACAGTAGGGTAAGCGGACCTGCTGCTTAATGAAGTTGTCGCTTGAACCACCAGGCTCTCTGGAGTCGGGTGTTTTGATAAATATTCAGGGTCAGCTGCAGCTACCCTATACTTGGCTGACAATCTTTTATTGACTGCAGGGATAACTTCAGGAGTTTCCCAATTAGATGAAATCTTTCTTTCTAAGGCTGCATGGAAGGGGACCACAGGATCCTCCTGTGGACCTTTGTCTAATATGTCTGTCAGGTCATCCTGTTGAAAAACAGGTGAAGGAGCAGACCAACCCATAAATTCAATAATACTTGCCATCAGGGTTCTATAGGGTGTTTCGGCATGTTCCCCTGGGTCTGGTTTAACAAATTCCACTTCTGGGGAAGTGTCCAGCCCACTTGCCTCATGTAATGACTCCTGTAGGTCTTTCAACCTTCTTTCCTCAGAGGTGAAATCCTCTGAAACAGGTAGTATGGTCCTCTGCAACCCGAAGGTTTCCTGATCAGAATCCTCCCCTTTTTCATAGATTGAAGATAATCTGGGGTACTCTGACCTTGGAAATGGTGTAAAACCCATTTCTAAGGCAGAAGGAGCCGAACTCGTCATTATTGGGCGAGAAAACGTCGATGTCGTTGACGCCGATGTGACAGGCTTCGAAGGCGCCGAGAACGGTGTTGAGAAAACTGGAAGAGGCCTTGAAGAACTCGAGAGGATCGGGATCCTACTCGAGGATGTCGACGATGGTCTCGGCGTCGTGCCGGAGGCTCTTGGTATCACTGTTGGCTGTGAAGTAACTATGGTTTTCTCTTTCATCGGCGTCGATGTCGGCGTCAACAATGGCGTCAAGTCGATCGAGCGATGCGTCGAAGAACCCTTCGACAACAGCGTTGATTGCGCCGATCCATGCGTCGAAGGGATCTTCGAAGACAGCGTCGAAGACGGTGCCTTCTTACCCGATGGCCCGTGGCGCTCTCGGGTGGAATCTTTCGCCGGGTGCAGCGACTCGCAGCGTTTCGATTTTTTGGGTTTTTCACCCGGGGTATCACCCTCGGCTGTCTTCGAGGGGGTCGAGGCCGCTTTCTCGAAGACGCTTAGCATTTTCTTCCTGAATTCCTCCCACTCAGCCTGAGAACTGTTTTTTGTGGGGCAGGAGACCCTTTCTGGGGAAACAGAAGATGACGAGGAAGGGGATCTTCAACGTCTCTTCTTTGAGTGTCAAGATCTCGACGAATGGTGGGAGCTACTTCGAGATCTAGAATGGGAATGCTTTCAACGGCGAGGAGACGAATGCCTCGACTGAGCCGAAGAAACTTTCGAGGAGCTTTTGACTGACTTACCTCTCTAGAGCTTCCCCTTGCACTCCTTCAAGGCTTTCACCGTCATGGACATGTAGTCCTCACACTCCGAACAATGGTGCTCAGCTCCCAAGCACCACAAGCAGATCCTGTGTGGATCCGTTATCGACATTTTTTTACCGCAGTCTCGACATTTTTTGGAGCCGGATTGCGGCGTTGTCGGTTCCAATGAAGAAGCCATTGAGAACGAGTTGGTATTTTCGAGTAAATCTAGAAGGTTTATCTGACTGAACTGAGCAACGATATTCCGAGGCCCCACAAAGCGCGGAAAAACGGAACTGAACAACGGACGCCGCACATGGCTATTTATGGGCATGGTGACGTCGGCGCCGATACGGTGGCTGTCGAGGGACATCGACTCGGCGGACGTTGACGCGCAGCGCCCTCTACAGAGAAAACATTTCCGAGGCCAGCAAGCTGGAGACGAATTATCAAAGATAAGGAATACGTCGGAGGACACAATCCCTTCGAATAAGTGATTTTGTCTAAAAACCAATAAGCAATCCAGGCTATAAAGGGCTGGCAGACTGAACTGTGACAATTCCGTTGAACTTATTGACATCAGGACAAGTGCAACGAAGAGAGATATCCACGACGAACTTTATCAGGAAGGACGACGATGAGAAACATGTCGGGACCGGTTCCAGCCTCCTCCTGCACCGCTGCTGAGAATGAGTTAATTATAAAGACTGTAAACTTAAGGAAAACGCATGGTAAAAAAAATGGTATGCTGGCTTTGACGATAATAATGTGCTTCATGAGTGTGGTAGCACCAATAACGCCAGCGTTGGTGTTATGGTATGTGGAATCTATACACCCATTGGGAATGTTTTTACTGATAGTTAATATATCCACTACTGAAAGCCCAGTTCAGGTGATTACTTATACCTTGTCCCCAATGGAAGAAAGACACAGAGAAGGGTATGGGAACAATACATTGTTATTGATTATGAATATGACACATGCAATTCTAAAGATAAATAATTGTTGGGTATGTGCCTATCTACCACAGCATGCTGGGAAAGGAATAGGTTGTTATGTACAGCCATTACCATTAAGTTCTGCATGCAGTGCATCTTTAAGTGCAATGTTCTATGGGAAATGGATTAAGAGTGGTACGGGTCAATTAGACAGAACAAACATGAATGAGTTTGAGGAATAATTAGGAGGCCTGTGGGTTGTTCCATATTCCATAAAGCGCGAGTGATGATCCCAGAACCTACGAGAAAAAGTACGCGAAAAATAACACAACAAGATAGATTGTCCCCATCTGTGATGACGTTTCGTGTAAGAACAGACGGGAACAAAGATGCAGTTCCCCCTTCTTACACGGTGAATTATAACCCCAGAACTGTCCCTTTTTGTCTAAAAAAGAAAGGCTCCTATTCAGTAGGAACATTTACTGGATGCATGAATACAGCGGTACTAAAATGGGAAATAGAACCAGTATATGTGGGAGATCCAGTCTATTTTATATGTGGAGAGAAAGCATATCCTTGGTTGCCCAGAAACTGGGGAGGTACATGTTACCTAGGTCGACTGTTCCCGGGAGTGTTCCTCTTAGAAACAGCAGACATGGCCAGACTATCCAGATCTACAACCAAAAGGAGTAGCAAAGGTGTTTTGATAGCGACTGACATAGCAAAATCATTCATTCCTCTCTCGTCAGTCTAGAAATCCAATTTGAGACCGCAAACGCATTTTGGTGGCCGTGGGCCAACCGTCTCATGCACGATACGACAGAATATAGGTTTTCGAGTTTTCCAATTAACGGCCATTTTGATGTAACAAGAATCGCCATTTTGTTTTCTAACCATTTCTCATTGCTTTCTGTTCCTATTGCTTCGCTGTATATTTTCAACTTACACTGCTCGACTGTGGAACATTGTTGTCTGTATATGAAAAGGACAAGGCCACAGGGCCGAGAGGATAACAAGAGTTTCGCTGAAACACAAACGTAGGCAGCGCCAGGAAGAATGCCCGGCTCCCTCCTTAATGTAGCCTAGAAGCAGAGCCGCAGGGCATTTAATCATTTCACAGCTGCCAGCCAGTCTCGTTATATGGTAGAATATGTTAGAATAATACCGCTGAAGGCTTGAATTATGCTTTTCTAACGGCCCCCCTTTGCTGAGCCCGCTAAGAGCATGTCGGCTCCCAGGACACGAATAGCACCTAATAGATAGCAAGGTCCGGAATGCAACTCCCCCCTTTATGTAGTTCGCTTCCAAGAACAGAAGCGCCGTGTTCTATTCAATAACCGAAAGATGCCTACGCACTCACAAATTGCAAATTGTTACTAGAATAGATGTTTGAAGGTGCCTTAGTGGTCGGAGATGTCCATCATCACACCAAGTTCAAAGAAACCCAATGAAGAGGGGTGTTATACATGTCATAGCTGATTGTTTGATATGCATTTTGTATATAAGTAACTGATGTACGTAATTCGCTCTCTTGCGTCGCTCGAGGTCTAGAGATACACGTCGTGGGGCGTGAGATCGAGTTGGCCAACTGAGACTTTTGCTTTGAAATAAAACCCTAGCTTTGGGAATACAACCTCGTGTCTGGCGTCTCTATCGTGTGTGGTGACCCGCCTTGTTTCCATAGACGTGAGGGTCCTCTAGGGGCCCCTTTCAAGATGGCGCCCGAATAGGGACCCTCCCCCACTTGTTCCTTCACGTAACGTTGTAATTGAGAAAGGCAGAGAACGGCGAGGACGGGACGATCGAGCCGGGATCAAGAGGTGTTCGGGGCGCCCTGTAAAAGTGATGAGACTCCTTTGCAGATCTGCACACATCTGATCCCTGATCGACGTGCCTGGCTAGAGAACAAGGAGGCGAGGGTCCCGAAACGAGGTGGAAGCCAAGAAACGCAGACACGACGTCCTTTGATGCGTCAGTATACAGACAACTTGATTTATCAGGCGAGTCATTCCCCGATTCAAAGCATCCTGATATTGGTTGAGAGTTGACTTTGCAAAATCAAACGCCCTAGGTAAGGTTGATTAACCAGGGGGAAGGTTGAAACATGCCTGGGGTATTGTCCACCTTAGCTGGGTTTTTCCTCTGTGGTAGACAATCTTTGGAAAATGGCCAAATTGTACCACCTGGGGGAACGCCGGCGTATGAGATGTATGTGAAGTATGGAGTGGGTGCGATAATATTTTGTGAGACTTGGCAAGGCAAACCAGAAAGCAACAAGACCATCAGTGGCCGATACATGGTAGTTTTGAGATAACGAGAATAGATAACCTGGAAAGGGTGTTGATAAGAAAGAAAGCGCGTCCTGCAGCATTTGATATCGTTAAGGACTGGAGAAGGGAAGCAATGCTCCGACTTAGAAGTAGAGCGAAGCATGCGCGCCGGCATAAATCAAAAGGTGAGGTAGCGGAAGAAAAAGAAGAGGAGGAGTGGACTGAGAGTCTAAGAAGGGCAGGCAGGTGTGACCAGTTGAATATAGAAAAGATATACCCACAACGAGAATTACACATGACAGATGAATTGATAGAAAATATATTGACCCATACAAAACAAGGCCCAAGATCAGAAGAAAGACCAGATACGTCAGTAGCTATTGCCCAGACCCTGCCCGTAGCTCAAGCTCCCCCTCCGGTAGCTCAAGCCCTCCCACAGCCACAGACCGCGCACGTAACATTTCCTACTAGCCAACCAGGCCCACAACAGACACTCGCTGTTCCCATTGTCCCACCCGCACCTCCCGCTCTAGACACAGACTCGGTACCGTCCGTTCCTCCTGGGGTTGAAGTTGAAACCACGGGGGCAAGAGGCGGGACTGACCAACGGCAGTGCACAAGGGTAACCCGCAGCGCAATCAGCAAGGAAAGGAAGGTGGAATTGCAGCAACAGGCAGAGATGTATATAGACAGGAATGATGGGACTGCAACATTGGCTTCGATATGACTTCCGTAGAAGCAAAGAAAGACAGGTAGTGTTGGAATGTATGGGTGAATATTTGGTGGAAAGATGGAAATAGCTAATTGGGAAATTACCACCGCAGCGATTGTTAGATTTGAATGCATTAGCACGCTGTATGAAAAGGGATGAAGAAGTAAGAGAACATGTGTATAGACTTTCTGAGCTTAGAGATGAATTAGATAATGATTATGTTGAAATGTTTACTGCACCTGCCAAAATGTTTACCACACCTACGTACAGGAGTAGGGATATTGGGAGACCTGGGAAGGGGGAAAAGGGGTTGCATAATAAACAACGGCAGTTACCATCGCCGGGGCAGAAGGAGATGGTGAACAAATTATCGTTGCTAAAACAGGTGTGGGCAGATTTGAAGGAATGTCTAATTAGAACAAGGGTATTAATGCAGCAAGTAGTAGGACATAATAGAGGGCGAAGGAACGCACAAGTAAGGAGTAATTCGAATATGCATGGGGGAACAGTGGGGCCAAATCAGTGTGTATATTGTAAAGAGGAAGGACATTGGCGAGCGCAATGCCCGCATCTACAGAACAGAAATGGGTCTGGTCAGAGGAGACAGCATAGAGGACACCCAGGAGCGAATGGACCAAATAGGAATAATATGCAGCAGCATCATAATAACGGAGGTAATCAAAACCAAGGCCAAAACCAAAATGCCCCAAACCAGAGTCAGGGACAGCAAAATCAACAATATGGAAATCAGAGTGGGGGAAATAGAGGGAAGAGTGGAAATGTTTTCGATACACAGCCAAACACGTATTACAGTAATAGTAATGATTACACATCGGACGATGTTATTTCCCCAATAGGACAGCCCAGGACAGGGGTTGGAACCAGTGTCTATTCCCGTGAATCAGAGAGGACCCTACGTAGAAATGAGAGTCGGGAATGAGGAACACCGCTTTCTTGTAGATACAGGAGCACAGAACTGTTCAATAGACCATCACTTGGTTCCGAATATACCACTGTCAGGGCAAAAGAATATTTCTGTAGGGTTCGCAGGTACACCAGTCATAAACCCAGTGTCCAAACCAATCCCAGTTACCATAGGACCATTTACCGAACATTGTCCTTTCCTTCTAACAGAAAATTGTGGAGAAAATTTGATGGGATTAAATTTGTTGAAAAAACTAGGTTCTGTTAAACATTGCACGGCAGACGGAGTGTTTCTAACGATATGGCCACACGATGCCCCTGTGTCAAAATTTATGTCCGAAGCGTTACCAGGGGAACTAAGTAGAGTACCAACCTGTATATGGGCAATGCATGACAACGATTTGGGATGTTTAAAGATAGAGCCAGTAAAGATTATTTTAAAAGAAGGTGTTACCCTACCGCGAATACCCCAATACAAAATTTCGGTTGAAGGTGAGAAACGATTGAAGAGTATTGTTACCGATTTGGTGAAATTAGGGGTAATAGAGGAAATTACAGGCAGTACATGTAACAGCCCGATCCTTCCGGTTTATAAAAAAGGAGGTAATGAGGTACCATACCGTTTCATAATTGATCTACGCGTATTAAATAAGGTAGTACATCCGCAATTTCCTCTAGTGCCAGACGTCACTACAATATTGACAATGATACCTGTTTCAGCAGAATATTTTAGTGTAATAGATTTGAAGAACGCATTCTTTAGTATTCCAGTAGTACAGTAGGATACTTGTTCGCGTTCACATTAGGAGGACGATCATTTACATTTACGCGGATTCCGCAAGGTTACACGGAAAGTCCAAGTATTTACAGTAGAGCATTAAAAGAACAACTAGACATGCTGGAATTACCCATGGGTTGTGTACTTTTGCAATACATATATGATTTATTGCTAGCTGCAGACACAGAGGAGATTTATAAAGAAAGCACTCTATTACTACTGTCACATCTAGCGGCACATGGCCATAAAGCTAGTTTGAAGAAATTTCAGTATAATCGAAAGGAGGTAGTTTACTTGGGCTACCTACTTTCGAAAGGAGGGAGAAGACTAACGCCAGAACGCATAGAAAGTATTTCTTGTATGCCTATTCCAAAGACACAAAAAGGAGTCAGGGCCATAATAGGCATGGCTTCATATTGCCGACAATGGATTGGTAATTTTGCGTTGATTGTGAAACCATTAGTGAATTTGACTAGAAAAGATGCGGTTATGCCTTTGCAGTGGGATGAGGAATGTCAGAAAGCATTTGATGGATTGAAAACTGCATTATGCTCGGCTCCAGTTTTGGGTACGCCGAACTATAAGAACATTTTTAGACTATTTGTGTGTGAAAGTGAAGTATGTGCATTGGCGGTTTTGACACAGGAACAAGGTGGAAGAAATTAGGCCGTGCGGCTATTTTACTTCTGCGCTGGACCCTGTAGCGCGCGCACTACCACGATGCTTGCAATCTGTCGCGGCGGCTGCTGCGTCAATGAAACAAACGGAAGGGATGGTATTGGGGCACACTTTAATTCTGATGGTGCCACATGCCATAGACGTTCTATTAAATGGGACACAGACGCAACACCTCACCTCTGCTAGATTGACAAGATATCAGATTATCTTGTTCGCGCCCCATATCCAAACTATGAGGTGTAGCGCTTTGAATCCTGCAGAATTAATGCCATTAACCATAAAAGAAATTGAAAAGAATGAATCACCCCCCCACAATTGCTTAATGGTCACTGAGGAAGAAACCAAGGGGAGAGTTGATTTAAGTGATATTCCACAGAACAGAACGAGTCGGATGGAGAGTTATTTTGTGACGGCTCATGTTTTAAATTACCAGATGGCACGACAACTGCCGCATACGCTATCACTACCCTAGAGAGAGTTGTAGAAAGTAAAAGAATCCCCTATAATTCAGCACAAGCCGCGGAAATAATAGCAGTAACCAGAGCCTGCGAGATTTCTGAAAATTTGAATGTGAATATATATACTGATAGTCAGTACACGTTTGGAGTGGTTCATAACTTTGGACGACTCTGGGCTGAGAGAGGGTTTCTGACATCACATGGTGCCAGAATTCAACATGGCTCTTTGATTGTACGATTGCTGTCTGCACTCACGTTTCCAAAGCGCCTAGCAATAGTGAAATGCGAGGCACATAAAGTAACGTGCAAAATAGGAGAGGGAAACACGTTTGCAGACAGGATTGCGAAACAAACTGCCACTGATTTGAATACCAAGATGATGACGGTTCAGACAGAGGAAGTACCCTGTATGATAGAAGATGGAGTTGCGACTGTCAAAGAAATGCAGGCCGAGGCTACGGACGATGAAATACAGGGATGGGCAGAGGGATCCGCAGAGTTGGATTTGGAGGGTTTTGGGTGGATAAAGAAACTAGAAACTGGATGTTGCCAAATTCATATGTGACTGCAATGGTCACAATGGCCCACAGCCCTACGCACATCTGTGCCAAGAAAATGGTACAGCACCTTTCTACAGTATGGTAGAATGCAAACATAAAAAAGAATGCAGAGAGGTTGGTGCAGAACTGTATCACGTGTTTACAACACAATGTAGGAAAGGGAAGAGTGACACCAACAGGCAGTTTTGGCCCGCCCTCCATGTCGTTTGAGGTAGTTCATTTTGATTTCATAGAGATGGAAAGGTGCCAAAACTTGAAATACGTCTTGGTGGTAATCTGTGCATTCAGTAAGTGGGTGGAGGCATATCCTTTAAAAGACTGCACAGCGATGACTACAGCAAAAGTAATGTTGAAGGAGTATTTTTCCAGATTTGGCTTGCCCCGCGTCCTATGGTCCGATAATGGACAACATTTTGTGGGTGCAGTGGTGTTACAGATATGTGCAGGTCTCCAGATTGATAAGAGATTCCATAGTTCAAGGCATCCGAGTTCTGCCGGTCTTGTGGAGAGGCACAACGGGATTCTGCAATCAAATATTAGCAAGATTTGTGCGGGAAGCAAGTTGAGATGGGTGGATGCATTACCAATAGCACTATTATGCATGCGTACGCCTGTACAGGCTAAAACTGGGCTCTCCCCGTACGAGATCATAATGGGGAGGCCGGCAAATGTATGGTGCGCACCACAGCCAAAACGACTTAGTGAGGTAGAACATCCTGTGCTTAGTACCTATTGTGGCTTTTTAATGCAGAAATTGCGTTTGATTCATCAGCAGGTGCAGGAGGCATTACCCGTGCGGTATACCGGTCCGGGGCACGCGCTGGAGCCAGGAGACTGGGTGCTGCTAAAAAAACTTCGAAAGAAAGTCATCATTAGCACCCAGGTGGCGCGGGCCCCATCAAGTACTTTTGACGACGCAGGCGGCAATACGGGTGGATGGAAGGAAGTCGTGGATCCATGCCACCTATGCCAAAAAGATTCCAACTGCACTGAAAGTCTTGCCTGACACTGATGACCGGGAAGAGACAGCGGTCCCAGAAACTAAATAAACTGTTGCCAGTGTGCAGCCACCTGATCTGCAAAAACGTGAAGTGAAACTCTAAACAAAGCCTGAGACGATTGACAAAGAGGAGGAAGGGCAAAGAGTGCCCCAACATTTCCCAGCAGAATCGACATCACTGCTGACCGACGTGAAATCTGCCTTGCAGATACCAGCAAAACCAAATCGTGTACCCCTTTGGCGCCCACCAGCACTTGCCAGCACGCCAAAGACCGAATCTGCATCATTGGCGTGGCGCACACCAGCACCTGCAGTAGCGCCACAGGCTGACTTCAAGCCTGAATCTGAAAGTGCAACGGCACTGTTCACGGATTATACGATGCCAGGAGCAAGGCGATACAACCTGCGGTCTCGGAAAACAAAGTGATCCGCATTCTTTTTTCTTTTGGTGTTTATGTCAACCTCTGGTTCAGCTCATGGACGGAGAAAGAACCAAGGGTGTAGAGGAGAGAAGCGTGAGAATTGTGCAAGTCGGACAATTCAAGACTCGCGGCTCCTCGGCGCGATCATAAAAGTACATGTGTCCAGAACCAGAGCGGACAAGCTGGGCGCACATGGTACTATGACAAATGAGATAATTGATTAACAGTACATGTGTCCGGAACCAGAGCAGACAAGCTGGGCGCACATGATACTGAGGCGATAACTGATCAAATGTCCTCTGAGCAGTATAAGAAGGGACAAGTGATCTCGCCTAAAAACGAATAATCAAATCCAGGCTAAAAAAAAAAAAAGACAGGCAAAACTGAATTGTGAAAATCCCATTGAACTTATAGACATAAGAGCAAGCGCGACAAAGCGAGATATCCACAACGAACTGTGATAAGGAAGAAGGACGACGAGAAACATGCCAGGACCGGTTCCAGCCTCCTCCTGCACCACCACCGATGAGAATGAGTCAGTTATAAAGACTATAAGTTTAAGAAAAATGCATGGTAAAACAAATTGTATGCTGACACCAACGATAATAATGTGCTTTATGAGCGTGGTAGCACCAATATCGACTGCCCTAATATTATGGTGGGTAGAAACAATACACCCATTCGAAATGTTTTTACCAATAATTAATATATCCACTACTGAAGCCCGTTCAGGTGATAACCTATACCCTACCCCCAATGGAAGAAAAACACAGGGAAGGTTTTACGAATAACACCTTACTTCTGATAATGAACATGACACATGCAATCCTGAAGAAAACAAACTGCTGGGTATGTGCCCACTTACCACAGCATGCTGGGAAAGGAATAGGGTGGTATGTGCAGCCATTACCATTAAGTTCTGCATGTAGTGCATCTTTAGGTGCAATGTTCTATGGGAAGTGGAATAAGAGTGATACGGGTCAATTAGACAGAACCAATATGAATGAGTTTGAGGAGGTAATAATGAAGCCTGTGGGTTGTTCCATTTTCCATAAAGCACAAGTAATAGCCCCAGAGCGTACGAGGAAAAGCACACGAAAGATAACACGACAAAATAGTCGAGATAGATTGTCCCCGCCAGAAAAAACATCTGTAATGATGTTTCGTGTAAGAACAGAAGGGAACAAAGATAGGATTCCCCCATTTTACACGGTGAATTATAGCCCAAGAACTGTCCCTTTTTGCCTAAAAAAGAAAGGATCTTTTTCATTCGGAACATATAATGGTTGTATGAATACAGTGGTACTAAAATGGGAAATAGAACCAGTATAAGTAGGTGATCCAGTTTATTTTATATGTGGAGAGAAAGCATACCCTTGGTTGCCCAGAAACCGGGGAGGTACATGTTATCTCGGGCTATTGTTCCCAGGAGTATTCCTCTTGGAAACAGCAGCCATAGCCAAATTATCCAGAACTAGAGTCAAGAGGACTGACAAAGGTGTTTTAATAGCAACTGATGTAGCGAAATCATTCATTCCATTTTTAGGACAGATAGTGAACTCCTATAATATAAGGCAACTGTCCAGAATCCTAAAGAACACAATAAACAACAACAGATATATTATTTAACATGACGTTTTAAGAAAGAGTAATCGGGTTAATGACGCTGCAAAATAGAATGGGTCTCGATGTAATCCTGGTTGATCGTGGAAATGGGTCTCGATGTAATCCTGGTTGATCGTGGGGGAATTTGCAAAATAGTGGGATCAGCATGTTGGGTTTATGTCGATGACTATTCCCCCAGGATCTTTGAAGCAATAAAGAAAATGCACGTTCTAAGCTCTGAACTCCCCATGGGAGAAGGGAGCTGGGAAATAGGATCTTGGTTTTGGGGAATACTACGATCTTGGGGATGGAAGCTGATCGCAATACTAGTAGTGGTGTTTGGAATATTCCTAACGTGTTGTTGTTGTATACATTGTGTACCCATAGTTTGTGCAGAGGTAACTGAGGGATGCACGGAAGGATGCATGCAAATGATAAAGAATAAACAACCTCATGATCGAACTAGCCCAGACCCAAATGAGATGAGAGTAATGAGAGAGTTGATGGCAATAGATATTAATGAAGACAATGATGTCCACGATAGCATGCGACACTCAGACCTAAGTACTTCAGATTCATCATCACTAGAGGAGGTTTCAATAAATAGATGAGACGTTTGGCATACGGCCAAAGGAGGGTTTGTCAGTCTAGAAATCCAATTTGAGACCGCAAACACATTTTGGTGGCCGTGGGCCAACTGTCTCATGCACGATATGACAGAATATAGGTTTTCGAGTTTTCCAATGAACTGCCATTTTGATGTAACAAGAATCGCCATTTTGTTTTCTAACAATTGCTCATTGCTTTCTGTTCAAATTGCTTCGCAGCACATTTTCAGCTTACACTGCTCGACTGTTAATAGTGTTGTCTGAACGTGAAAGGACAAGGCCGCAGGGCCGCGAGGCTAATAAGAGTTCATTGAAACACAACGTAGGCAGCGCCGGGAAGGAATGCCCGGCTCCCTCCCGAATGTAGCCTTGAAGCAGAGCCGCAGGGCATTTAATCATTTCACAGCTGCCAGCCAGTCTCGTTATATGGTAGAATATGTTAGAATAAAGCAGCTAAAGTCTTGAATTATGCTCTTCTTATGACCCCCCTTTACCGAGCCCTGTAAAGCGTGTCGGCTCCCAGGACACGAATAGCACCTCAATAATAGCAAGGACTGGAATGTGACTCTTCCCCCGTATGTAGCTTGCTTCCAAGAACAGAAGCACTGTGTTCTTTTCAACAAGGAAAAGATGTCTCCGCACCTGCAAAATTGCATATTGTTACTAGAATAGATATTTGAAGGTGTCATATTCGTCGAAAGTGTCCATCATCAAACCGAGTTCAAAGAAACCCAATAAAGGGGGGTGTTAAACATGTCACAGCTGATTGTATGATATGCATTTTGTATATATGTAACTGATGTACGTAATTCGCTCTCTTGCGTCCCTCGAGGAGCTTTGGTAATACAACCTCGTGTGTGGCGTATCTATCGTGTGTGGTGACTTGCCTTGTTTCCATAGACGTAAGGGACCCCTAGGGGCCCCTTTCACTTCGGCACCTTTCAATATACCCGCATGCCATTTGGGCTGTCCTCGGCAGTGTCAGCATTCCAAAGGATGATGAATGCCCTCCTCAAGGACTTAACAAATGTCTCATTCTTTCAGGACGACATCCTCGTATATGCCAGAGACAACGGGACTCATGACCAGGCTCTCAAGGCAGTCCTAAGCAGGCTTCAGGAAGCATGAGTTCATCTTTGCCACGAGAAATGTTTCTTCCGAGTCAGGAAAGTAGAATACCTAGGGTACTGCATCTCGAGCGAAGGAGTGAGCCCCAAGAAAAACCTGATGGAGGCCATAGCGGATGCCCCAGCTCCGAAAGTCCAGAGAGGAACTCCGCTCATTCCTGGGCCTAGCGGAGTACAACGCGAAGTTCGTCCCTAGGTTCTCCAAAACCACGTCCCCCATGAGGGATCTCTTAAAGAAAGGGGCAACCTACTCTTGGGGCCCAGAGCAAGACGGGGCCTTCTCTGAAATCAAACGCAGAATTCTGCACGCACCGTGCCTAAAGCCCTTCAACCCCGAATGGGACACCTGCATCACCACGGATGCCAGCGCATACGGACTGGCGGCCACCCTGACCCAGAGAAAGGGCGACACTGAAAACATCGTGGCTTTTGCATCCATGGCTCTGTCGCCAGCAGAAAAGAATTACTCCACAGTGGAGAAAGAAATGTTGGCGTGTGCCTGGGCAGTCGATTACTTCAGGTCTTACGTTTGGGGCACAAAGTTTAGGCTGGTCACCGACCACAAGCCCCTCATCCACATGTTGAGCCCAGGTGGCACCAAGACTGCCACCCCGAGACTGGCCAGGATCGCCGCAAAACTCCAAGAATACACGTACGAAATAGCCCACATTGCGGGCTGGAAAAACGTACAAGCGGACTGCATGTCCAGGCTCCTGAACCAAGACGCCCCAGGGACCACATTCCTAGAAGATGAATGTGTCGTAGCCTCAATAAGCGACCTAAGGAACGGCGAGTATACGGACATGAGTGAGTGCCACTGGCAGGAGGAGCGTGATCAGGACGATGCCCTAAGGTGCCTAACAGCCTGGGTCCGCGGAGGATGGCCTGACGAAAGGGCGATTCCCGAAGGCCTACGCCCCTACTGGAAGGTGAACAAAGAAATCACTGCCATGAACAGCCTCATCTTGAGAGGCGACCGAGTGATCCTGCCCAACGGGATTCGCAAAGTGATACTGTGCAGAGCACACTCAGGCTATTTGGGGTGCAACATGACCAGGCGCAGAATACGCAATGCCTACTGGTGGCCAGGCATGGATCAGGACATACGACAAATGGTTGAGAGGTGCCACGAGTGCACCAACAGCGACAGGCGCTTGTCCGTAAGGCAAGCCCCCATGCTGCCTACCGAGGTCCCCAAAGGTGTGTGGCGAAAACTGGGATTGGACTTCATCGGACCGCTGGACAGCATGCCCCCAGAACACAAATACGGGATAGTCACGGTTAACTACTTCTTGAAGTGGGTCGAAGTCGATTTCTCTTCGGACATCACCACCAAAACTGTTATTGAAGCACTCACCGCCATATTCCAGCGCGAGGGCCTACCCGAAGAAATTGTGACGGACAATGGGGTCCAGCTTACCTCTCGTGAAATGGAAACATTTCTCAAACTCAACAACATCCAACAGCGAAGAGCAAGTCTCTACCATCCTCAGGCCAACGGCCTGGTCGAGCGGGTGAACCGCTTCATCAAAGGGTTGCTGCAACTTGCGAATGCCTCGGGCTTGGACCCATGCAAGACGGTCAAAGAGGCCGTTGCAGCCCACCACATCACTCCCAACGCTGTCACCGGCGTGTCACCTTTCCAGCTGCTGAGGGGGAGAAGGGCAGCATCCACACTGGTACCACCGTGGATGCAGCAAGTGAGAGCTGACGAAGAAGTGGACATGGAAGATGTAGTCTTCTGCATGCAGCGGAGCAAGAACGCCATGAAGACGCAAGGAGACATGCGGCGGGCTGCCTGTCGCACACCAGTCAACAAAGGCGACCGGGTCAAGATACGGCTTCCCCACAAGGACACAGTGACAGGCTCCAGGTACAGCAGTCCCATAGAAGTCCCAGCCAAAGGGCCAAACCACATCTGTACCAGCGACGGAAGAAAATGGAACCTAGAAAGGGTGGCCATGTACTGCCGCAAGGAACCTTGCGTACAGCCACCTTGGGAAACCGGAGAAGACCAAGACCCTCCAGAGCCACCTGAAAGTCCCTGCCAGCCAGGAAGGGATATCCCGGAGCCACCCTACAGCAGTGAATCAAGCAGCAGCTCCCCCGCTCCACTCAGAGAGCTGCAGCGGAAAGCAAGACAAGGAGGATCCGAATCACCTGCACCTCCCCAGGAGTACCCCCCACAACCCTGCTCCACGCCCAGACCCAGGCAGACAGCAAAGGGAGAAAAGAAAACCCAGCAGGTTTGCAGACTTCGTCATGGGATGACCCTCTGTTCTTTTTCCCAGCAAAGGAGGTGTGTGGTGACATCACGTGATCGCGGGAGCGCAGTCTTGCGAGATCTCGGCCCAACGTGATCTCGCGGACCCGCGCTCCGCAAGCAGGAACTCGGCGCAAGTAGGAGGCTGGCGGAGCGCCAGGCAAGTCGGTCTGGACAGCGCTGCTCCTTATTAGGAGCCAATGTGACTGAAGGCCCAAGCAATACCAGCTCACTTCCAAGGCGCAAGTCCAATGCCATAGGAGGCCTCCTGGGGGCCCTGGAAGTACACAGCAGGCAGTCAACTGCACACCCCGCTTCCAGTGCGGTTAACTGGAAAGCCCAGCCAAGACTGAGTACCCGCCCTGTCCCATCTCCTGGACTATTGCTATCCCGCGTTCTGTTGTTGAATAAAAACAGTTGCAACTACCTTGGGCGTCCTGTCGTCCTTTGAGGCCACAACACGCGTGTATTGCTGTATCTGTAACATATTTCTATGTTTATAAAAGATGGCTTGCAAAGTACACAATCAATAGTAAGGTACGCACACAAATATATAACATTTATATATATTTGTGTGCATACCATACGGTTTGTGTACTTTTTAGACCACGCCCCTCCCACAAGCCGCGCCCCCCAAAATCAAGGCATGCCTTCCTACCCCACCTAAAGCCCTGCCTGTATCCCAAACAACAAAATGGCAATTGTAATAGCCACCCAAAAGCACGTAGATCCTTGCTGCTCTTGCAGCCAGAAATTTCACAGTTCCGCTCACAAAAATCAGGATGAGAAACAAGACTAAGAAGTCGGACGCTCCATCCAGTGTATTGGAACTTCCCCACTATGCCGAAGAAAATGGCCACCTTCATCTCAGCCAAACAGAGTGTTAGGGAGAATTATCTGTAAGGTACATTTCCCAAACCTAGTGAGTCCCCCAGCAGCTTTGCTGAATTTTTGGGGTTTATTTTTTTCTCTCCTGCTAAGAGTGAGATTCTTTTGCTCCCACTCTTAGACATGATTTGAGGTGTTCCTTTAACTTTCCATGTGTTTTATGGGCTATGGGGTCTTTTAGTCCATAGGGTCTCATGTGTTTTTTGATGTGGGTTACACTGCACCCTCCGTGCCGTAACCCAGGGGTGTCGTAGCGACCCCCCATCTTAGACTCCATACCCTGGGACTGACTACTGTCTCCCAGGGCATGTAAAGTCACCATTGGCTTTGCTAGTCCCAAATTATGAACAGAAACCAGTACAAACCATCATATTGTGGACATACTGGTCGGGGCAATTAGATTGCCCCGGGGTCTGTTGTTCGAGGGGGCACGTCTCCGTCCCCCCTGATCGAGTTTTGGCTGGTGGCAGTGGATACTACTTTTTATATTCGACCGCGAATATATCTCTATGGGATTTTCCCATTGTTCGAGGCTACCAACTTTAATTATTTCATTCTTATAGCCTCGAACATACCGCCGGTTTATTTAATTAATATTAATTCACCGGTTGGTATTTTTTGCCAGAACTCGATTCTAAAATGCCGTTTGTGTTCTCTTCTGTGACACCAACCCAAGTCGAGCCCTTTGTTCCACTTTTTGGCGGACTTCTCCACCGAAGCCTCCAAAAGTGGTGCCACTCTGTCTGGGTAACACAAGGGGTGTGGGAGGGGGTTTAGGCACCCTGGACTGAGTTACCTTGGTAACTCAAGTCGCACTCTTGTGTGATTGGCCCAAGTGGTGAGCCGGCCGGCTCACCACTTAGCATGTGTGATTGACAGCTAGGCTGAGTGAATGGGGGTGTGCTGCATAAAAGCAGGGCTTTGGGGACTGGAACTTCAGAAGTCACCACAGGACCTGAGAATCCAAAGAGGGAGAAGCTGAGCCGACCTGACACGACGACACCACCGGTGGAGCCCTGCTGAACCGTCTCACCACTTGCCGACGACAGAGTAGATCTTCTTGCCGGAGAGCCTCTTGCCCTTGAGCTGGTGGGGACAACCAGTTCGCTTTCCTTTTTTCGCCTACCAGGACGTCTAGTTGTTGAATTGCCCGTACCAAGCACCCCGGCAACCGGATAGCCACTTACCACTGAACCGCGAAAGAAAGGACCACTCCTTTTAATCGAGAAACTCAACGGCTGGTTTCTTCCCTGGCAGCACAACGACCTCCTGCTTTCCTCCCCGCCGAGATATTCTCTTCTGCCAGACGAAGCACCGACTCGCAACCGCTGCCAGGAACAACTGCCCCCGCTGGAGTGTTCTCACCATTTCAAGGTACTGTGTCCGCCTGGCCTCCCTTTCTATAGATTGCTACAAGGTGACAGTAAATCCTTAACCTTCTAGACTGGTCTGGTCTCTTGACCATCTAACTGGTCCCTTTCTTTTGGTCCAACTTCTTTCTGAACCTTTTCGAGACTTTTGTGCATTTTTCAACCGTGTGACCTTGGACACATTTCGTTCTGATCCTCTTAAAGTAGATCCGGCTTTCTGAACTCTAACTTCACGGTTTGATTCTGCCTTCCTCTCTTGCTGTGTTCTTTTGAAAGTGTTGGGATCTGTTTCAATTTATGCTCTGCCTTTCTCCCTTCGAACCCGAATTATTAGAGTGCCATCTGCGTTAAGCGCTCACCGCTGTCTTAAAATAAGTGGGGCTTTACTTAAGACTTGTCTAAATATTCTTGTAAGGGAGTGTATATACTTTAGTGACTGTGTTGTTGAACGTGCTTGAGATTAGTGCCAGTGTGTTTTCTTAGATGTGTTTTTAAATAAATAATTATATATCTTCTACACCAAAGCTCCGGTCAGTGTTTGCTTGTTCTACTGTGTTTACTTGCCCTATTGTGTATACTCTATATATTGCCTAACTCTTCTTCAGAGAAGTCTGACTGCTCAGCCACAGCTACCAGGTAAATCTGGGTGGTGCAGACTGCTACCAATTGGGTTTACTGCTAACTCCTGTAGTCCTAAACTTTTTGCAGTGGTCCCTAAGGGAACTGAACAGGTTTCTGCCTAACACAGAGCAGGCATTTTCCGGTTGCACTGGCAGCCAATTTCCGAAGCCATCGAGGTTCCCGCTTCTGCTCACGAAAATCACAACGATGACCTCAGATGCTACGTGAATGGTAGGGAACGTGCCCAATGTCACGTGAATAAGAGTAGGCGGAGCGCGTTGCTAGTACTACTAGTAGTGCCATATCCGCTTATTCGTACCCGCCAACCGCACCAGACAAAGGGAACGGTAGTTCCCTTTGTCTGGTGCGGTTGGCGGGTATTAATCGTAGGTTCAACATGGTGGAGTTAACGGCGAGCAGTGGCAGAAATTTTCCGGGAGACTTCGCTTGAGCTGTCTGCTCGGTTCATCTGCCCTGCAGTCGCAGCTGAACTGTCCTGACTCCCTGCAGAGGATGAAGTGCTGGCTTTCTGTATTGCTCTCACCGTGCTACCGCACCGTCTATAGATTATCCCCTGCCGCTCCTCCCTCTGAAATGTCATTGACAGGCACGGTGCTATAGGATGCATTTTCCATTGGAGAGGCAGGGACTAGAGGTGGGCGAGCCTGTTGAGGCCGGCTCAAACTGGGTTCCTGTCCGAGCCTCGTTTCGGGCCAGCACCCTGCATGCCACGGGCGCCACCCATGGCTATCCAGTCCACATGATCACGTCGGGGGCGAAAAGGCGAGGAAAAAAAAAACTTTTTGTGCATTTCTTTCTGTTTTGCCCGTGCGGTGAGGACATAAGGGCAAGAAATGCACAAAAATGAAAATAAATAAATGCGGCTCTGATGGCAGTGACAGGGCAGCTTTATGAGCAATTATACTTTACTTCAGCGCCAGTACGTGGCAAACGGCCTTGGCCAACAGCGCATAAGAATCCCCGCTTCGATTCCGTGGGAGACAATGTATTTTTTAAGCTCTTGTTGGATAGATTAGCAAATGAGGGGTCTCAATGAACATTATTTCTGTAGTAAATAATTACAGCAATGTAAACGGGTGCTGCTTACATCGCGAACAAAAACCTGTGATTTCATTTATTCACAGCCTTCGGCCAATGTGTGCTAATCACTAACAAAGGATAGTTAGAATCATTCCAGGCTATTCTACTGTTGCACTCAGTTAATGTACATGCCTGTCACTGTTCAGCTACTTTCAGTGTGCTTAATTGAATGTGCTGTACAATATGCACACATCAGACTTTTTTTATTCGAGTTTGTAGGACATTCCTCGGTATGTGTAAAACATTGCACAACAAACTAGCAGACAAAGGGCACGTTCTTGGTTCTAATATTTTGGGGCTGTATTAAAACCTGGAACTGTTTGTGACAAATCAGGCCTCAAAATTGGCACTCGCTGTTGGTTAGTTGTTAGGCAGAATCCTGTGCAGTTCCCTTAGGGAGCACTACAGAAGATTAAGACTACAGGTATATGCAAGAAAATCCCCTTTGGTATCAGTCTGTACCAAAAAGATTTAGTTGGTAGCTGTGGCTAAGCAGTCAGACTTATCTCAAAAGGGAGACAAGCAGTATTCAGGGTTTACACATTAGGACTACAATACTATGGAACAAGGAAACACTGACCAAAGCTTTGTATCAAAGAGAATATATATATATTTATTTTACACACTCTGATGTTCACACACACATCACTATTATTAAAGCAAGTTAAATCAGTCAAGAAAAGTATACACAAATCCCTATTTAAATTGTAGACAAGTTTGAGCAAGAGTGAAAACTGAGCAAAACGGCACAGTGAAAACCAAGCAGAAATGGCACTCTATCAATTTCTCAAAATGGGAGGGAAAGGACCAGTTATACAGATTTAGACTCTTTAACACACCAGCAACACTTTCCAAGTAGATTGTGAACAAGTTAGGCAAGGCAGTCCTTTAGCATATGCAATACTGAGGTGAAAACCGAGCAAAACGGCACTTCACAAGTTTAAAAAGAGGGAAGGAAAAGGTGGTTATAAGAGTTAGGTGCACCAACACATTTCTATGTGAGAAGCAATCTAGAGAAGGCAGTTGTAACAAATTTAGCCCGAGTCAATAGGCCTGTGCCAGTGTCAATGGTACAAGGCAATGTGCCCAAGATCAATATGTTCTAGTAGCTGCAGTCAAGTCTTTGTTTAACGATTCGAAAAGGCGGTTGCAGAAGGTGAAAGACAATGTTAGATAATAGGGGCAGCCAACCCAGTAGGTAAGTAAAGGATTTAAAACCGCTGTAGTGATACCCAACGAAACGGGAGGCCTGGCGGAACAATGTACATATAAAGAGGAAGAGGCTCCTGCGGTGGTGGTAGTTCCTGGCAGTTCGGGAGATCCAGCAGAGGAAGAGAGGCTCTCGTCGTGGAGGAAGGTTCGAGTTACTGCACTGCCCAGGGATGAAACCAGCCACGGTGCTGCCAAACGAATAAAAGGTGCGCTCCTTTAAATCGCAGTCCGGGTGGACGGGTGCCTGGCATCCATTCTCCTAGTGCTTGGCACTGTCGATTCGACCAAGGCAGGTCCTGGAAGGTGATTGGCGAACTGGTTGTCCCCACCAGCTCAAGGAAAGAAGACTCTTGCAGAGGAAGATCTTCTCAAGTCATTGGAGAAAAGTGGTGAGGATCTGCAGTGCGGTGGTTCAGTCGTTGCAGATGTCTTCAGCTTCTCTCCTCTTCGGTTTCTTAGTTCCAGTGGTGACGTCTTGTCCTCAGGACCCTGCTTTTATGCAGCAAGACCCCCATTCATACAGCCTAGCTGTCACTCACACAGTGGGGTGGCTCTCCTGGCGGGAGAACCCCCAGCCTATCAGGGCAGGGTGCGACTTGGGTTGCGTAGGCAACCGTGTCCAGGGTGCCTATTCCCCTTCCCACACATCCTGTCTACCCCAGACTCAGTGGCGCCGAGAGACGGGTTTCTGTGCAGAAGCCAGCCAAAAGGACGAACAAAGGAACCCCGACCTGGGTTAGGATTATAGAGAAAGACATGAGAAGAACAAGTTACTTTCTTACCTGGTAACGTTCTTTCGATGGGATGGTCCGACGACGTATTCCATATCTATGACATGTAAGCAGCACAGCTGTGGTGATTACATGTCATAGATATGGAATACGTCGGAGGACCCAATCCCCTCGAAATAAATCTTATTAAAGTTCTGGACATTAAAAATCTACCGGAGTAAAGTTAATATTAAAATAAACCAGCGGTATGTTAGAGGCCGTCAGTAAAATTGGTAGCCTCGAATAATGGGAAAATCCCATAGGGAAATATTTGCGGTCAAATATTTATGGTAGTAACCACTGCCACCAGCCAGAAACTTTTGAAAGAGGGACTGTACGGTACCCCCTCGAAAATGAATTCAAGGGAAAAACTATTAACCCTTTCCAGTACTTCCATAGTAAGATGGTTTGATACGGTGGACGTGTCGGAAGCGGCCTCTGAAACGTACTGTTGTTGACGAGCAGAGGTGCGGCTTGACACGTACTGCGGTGTGCGACGTACGCCGTACGGAGCAGGAGCGAGGGTCCTTTCCTCTAACGGAAAGTGCAGAGCTGAAAGACGCGAAAGACGCGAAGGAATCAGACGCAAAGGATCAGACGGGGTCGTGCTCCGTGGCACAGCGAACGGGAGCGAACAGGCGAACATGGAGCCTTGTGCTGTGCTGGTGCACCCCGTTCTGTGCACTGCAGGCTATTGAAAGGACGACGCAAGGAAGGAGCGGTCCTCCTCTGAGAGTGCGGTGCAGGGGAAGAGCCCCGACGAGTTGGGCAGAGTCGCTCTGTCCACCTACTAGGTGAGGAGTGCAGGTATTGACCTGCCTCACTGCATTTTTGTGGGCGACCCCCCTCCCCCCTCCCCCCCTCCCCTGTTGGTGCCCCCGCTTGGTGAGTGCAGGGATTGACCTGCCTCACTGTGTTCTGTGGGTAATACAGAAATAAGGAGGGGGTGAGTGGAGGACGGGGGTGGAGGACTATTGTTTCTCCTTCCTGTTCAGCCTCCTTGTTGGGCTCCAGAGGTGTCTGTACGACGGTATCTTCCACTTACGAGCCTGTAGGGGTGCGCTGGGGGATTGATATTTAGTGCGCATATCCACAAGTACCCTTCTCTATGCCCTGAATAAGAAGCCAAAAGAGGTACACAAGTCGGGGACTGCAGGCTACGGCCTTTGACCCGGTTTTTACTGCCAACGGTCTTCCCCTTGTTGGAGGGTTGGGGGTTACGTTGGATAAATCCCCCCCCCCCGTACTGCAGGATTGGACCAGGTGATAGCAGCTCTTTCCCCTTTTTGGCTGTAATTTGACTGGGCAGTGCTCTTTCAGCCGGCTTGCACTTAGCCGTTTGAAAGAGTGAGAAAAACGCAGCGATGCAGCGGGGAAAAAGAGCGCAGCATTCGATCTATAATTTATGGAAAAACAGGACCCCTGCTACAAAAGAGCCAAAGGAGACCCACAGAAAGGGAGGCAAAGCTAAGAAAAACTTGAAATATGCCTTACCTGTGGTACAGGGAGCTATTACGGAGTTTTTCCCAGTAAACCCCCCCCCCCTGAGACCAATTCAACTACAATTGAGGAGACGACTGAACTGGCAAATATAGGAGGCACCTCTCTAAATTCTTCTAACTTTGATGACATTGACAATAATTCTGTTTTGGATCTGTGTTTGACGATACAGAGAGGGATGCAGACACACACGCCACAGATAACATCTAAAGTCTCTTTGCCCCTGAAAGAAAATAACACGAATATTGATTCAGGGGGACATCATATAGTTGGAAGTGGGGAACGTCTATCCCTCTCCCCGAACCTTGCAATGGCCTCAATGGAGGACGAGCCGGACCACGAGACGGTTGAGAGCACTGGTTCTTAATCCAATGCTACACAGTTAGCTGAGCTCCAAACGTCTGTAGCCTCCCTCCAATTTGCTTTGAAGATACTACTACAGATGACGGGACGTATCCTATCTAATACCAATTCTATCTCCACGACATTAAACTCGAAGGATATTCTGCGAGAAGAAACAGAAGTTAATCTATCGGACGCTCTCCTAATAGCCGAGGAGATGGAAGAACTAGCTGACGAGAAGGTGAGGGAAATGGTGCATGGGACACCTCATAGTAATATCTTAATTGAAGATACTCCCACAGAGGCAGAGGAACAAGATTTGGAACATCGTCCCCAACCCCCCCTCACGCGTAAACAACGTAGAATGGCCAGAAAGGCCCTTAAAAATAAGTCAGCCATAATACATGCCCCATCTCCTACGGCAGGGTCAGGACCTATATTTGAAACTCGCTCAAAAAAAGCCAGGAAAAGACAGACGAGAGCCGCTCTGCGAGCAGCAACTAAAAAAGGTCCGCTTACAGATTGGTTAATCCCTGAAGATAAGGCCCAGGGCATGGACCTAGAGGAAACTGCATTAGAGGACTTGGGGCCTGTCTGTGAAGTAAGCTCGCCCTCCCTCCTTGAGCCTGCTCCGGAGACACGGTCCTCGGAGGACCAGACTGAGCATGCCCTCTTGGAACAGCAGAAGCTAGTACCTGAAATCAAGACTAATCGCATATGCTTCATTAAGAATCTGTATCCTAGGAACAAGAACTCCTGGTTGGCACGCTCTGAGCTATTAACTCGGCTACACCACATTCCACAACTTCGTATTTTAAAATCTGATGATTTTCTCTTTATCGAACCTCTGTCGGGTCCTAATCCTAATGTATCTGCCCTACATTGTTCTTTTTTTAATATTGTGCAATTATTGAGAAATTATAAAGAAGAACTGAGAGCGGTGGATATTGATATTGATGTGGACCCACAAGAGAAGGATCTCTCAGTTATCTCTGAGGAACCAGTTGGGATATCATCTTCTAGTAATGAGTGCAATACAGGAGTAGGAGACAGTCCTTTATTGGTAGAAGTACAACTAGCACTCAAGTCCTTGTTAGATTCCTTACCCCAGATGTTGCAAAATCATTGATATCTATCATTACTCTCATGGAACTGCAGAGGTTTTTCACATCTTTTGAGGACAGATGGTTCTTCTGCCTTCCTGTCGCAACATAGCTATATTTGTCTGCAGGAAACTTGGTCATTAGACTCTTTAGTGTTAGATGGTTTTGCTATACATCAATCACCTGCGAAACGAGGCTGTAAGGGCCGCCCTTTTGGTGGCCTGCTGACGGGGGTTACCAACACTATGAAGTCCCGGAAAATACAGTGTGAAGCTGAAGACCAGTTATTGGCGGTGGAAGTAGAATATCCTACTGAAAATGGTAGTAGTAGATTTCTACTAATTAATCTGTATAGCCCTCCCGGAGCAGTAGTAAGGGACACCTTACATGAGGCCATACAGGATTTACTGTCTACCTGGACATTAAGAACTAGCAATGTTGCTATCATTGTTGTGGGGGATTTTAATTGCCACATGTCTGACGACATTCTTATACCCACCAATCCAGGTCTTAGTGTGAAGTGCCTAATGACCCATAGTAAGAGGGAGAATGAAGGACTTGGGTTACAATTGTTCGAAACCTGGGACTTGGCGATGATTAATGGCCGCACTTTTGGGGACAGACCTGGGAAGCATACTTGGGCAAATGGATCATCACTTAGTACATTAGACTATATATTTATGAGCCCCGAGATGCAATCCAAAGTAAGGGATATGTGGGTTAAGCCTAATGGATGGAGTGACCATGCTGCGCTGCATTGCTCAATATCTATACCGATACCCCTCACTCCTCTAGTGCATATTGGAGATATACAATCTAACTGTTCAGGAACCAGAATTATATGGTCAGAGAAAAACATCAGAGCGGCTTATGAAGCTCTCAAACTTACCACCATACAGGGCCTTCATGATTTTCACGATATGACGATAAACGAAATTGAAAACTGGATATCGGGCTTTTCAGGTTACCATGCTTCAGCCAAAAAGGGCCGCATGTTAAAAACGGGAGGCATTTTACCCCCTTTTAACAGAAAAATCAGAGATGCCAAGAGAGGGCTTAGAAGAGTGATCCGTGGCTTAAAAACCTTGAATCTTTCTGAAACCCAGTACCGCGAGAAATTAAGAACCACTAAAACTCTATATAGAGCTGAGATCAAAAATATTAAGAGAATAGAGCGAAATAACAGGGATCAGCGACTCATAACTACGATTTGTGCTAGGAACTCGCGTAGCATCTGGGCACTTCTCAATGAGAATAGAGGGAAAGTTATAGGCCCTATGGTCAACCCAATTGACGAGAATACATGGGTAGAGTTCCTATTAAATCGTAATACGAAAGAAGAGGAGTCCTGGGGTATACCTATGGAGAAGGCCCCGACTATTCCCCCTTTTGATGTCTCTTCGGAGGCAATTCTCAATAAAATTGCCTCCCTTAAGTCTTCGAGAGCCCCTGGCCCTAATGGGCTAGCGAATATTGTGATCAAAAATAATTCTGTATTCTGGGCGGAGTTATTTTCCTTACTCTTTAATAAGATACTAGCCCAGGGAACTATCCCCAGTTCCTGGCAAACTGCCATTCTCATTCCAGTATTCAAAAAAGGTAGGCGCTCAGACCCTAACAACTTTAGGCTTCTATCTATGTTAGATATCACAGGGAAACTCTTTGCCTCTTTACTACTAACTGAGCTGCAAAAATGGGTTGATAATGCCAATATACTTAGCAGATTCCAATGCGGCTTTAGACAGGATTTCTCTACATCTCATAATTTACTGGTAATGGACATATTACGCACTAGAGCGCTTAGTAAAGGACAGCCCCCGTTGTATGCCCCCTATATTGATTTTAAGGCCGCCTTTGATTCCATCCCTCGTGAGCGGCTCTGGGCCAAGTTGGAAACAATGGGATGCCCATCAGGACTATTATACTATCTTAAATTACTCCATCATGACACCTCGGTGCACCTTAGACTTAATCAAGAGGGCAATACAACTAGAAATGTGTCTCAAAATAGGGGGGTTAAGCAGGGCTGTGTTACAGCACCCCTTATTTATAACTTATATGTCTATGACATCCCCGTGGCTCTTACAGATGTGGACAATTGCCCACCAAAATTGGGGGATGTACTGTGTCCCGTGTTGGCCTATGCTGATGATCTGGTAGTCCTAGACAACACCATAGGTGGCCTTAGGCGCTCGGCACATATCCTTTGGGACTATGCTAGGACCAATGGTTTGTCCATTAATTTGGATAAAACTAAAGTACTCAGATTCACCAGGAAAAGGGTAACCCGTGTAAATTTGGTGGTACATAAAAATCTTATTCTCTATGCCCCTTCTTACCGATATTTAGGAGTGGAAATAGAACCACTAGGTGATTATACACTATGCAAACAGGGGCGGACCACTCGTGCATTACAAGTAATTTCATTAGTTTCATCTTTTACTAACAAGCAGGGTGGTTTCACTCTATGGGGGACTCGCCATCTTTATATGCAAGTCTTTGTCCCTATGGTTATATATGGCATTGAGTCGCTGTTAACAGTTGATTTAGAGTGGCTTCAAGTGATCGAGGGCAAGTTCTGGAGACGCATGTTGGGACTTCCCCCGGGGGTACCGATGGCTGTGATAAGATTGGAATTGGGCCTTCCTTCATTGAAAGCTTTGATATTGAAAAAAAGAGCTGGGTTTTACTTGAAGATAAGTGGTTCCTCTAATCCTTTATTCTCGGTTATTCAGCAGGAATTAACAAAAAAACATACTACCTCACCTTTTTATAAAGATATGAGTAAATTCTTTACCGACATTGGCTGGACTCATAGAGGGGCTTGTGTATCTATTGAAACTTTAAATGCACTTGAGAAAAAGTAGAACTTTGGGATTGGTTAGAAAATTTCTCCCACTTGAGTAGTCTCAAGTCATATAATTTTGTGAAATACCGAAAATATCAGTTTATGAAACCAGAGGCCTATTTATATCTCTGCCCTACCAGAAGACTCCGACGATTTATCATTCTGTTCCGGTTGGAACAGTTGCCTACTCTAACCAATAGAGGAGCTTGGAATAATATCCCTGCCAATGAGCGGACATGTCGGCTTTGTAAATCTTTATCGTGCCCAGAAACAGCTAGGCATCTTCTGACGCAATGCCAGGCCATGAAGGAGCCGATTATACATTTTTTGGGTGAATTTGTGCATGATCTATTAGCCATTCATGAACTGTCGTTCTGGCATTATTGTACCAACACTTGCAACATGCACCTATTCATAGCACTTTATAATGTCTGGCAACTGACTAAATTAGGCTTAGGTCTCTAATTAGATCTGAACAATAACTGCCTAGTCATCTGTCTATCTTATTTTTATTTCAAATTTAACATGTATTGTATACTGATGAACTTATGATTCTTGAAACGGTTTTAATATTTGATGTTGATACATATGGTATTATGTTTATGTTGTGTTTGTAAATGAAATATGTGTAAAGTTTGAATTTATTTTCAATCTATATCACATTAAAGAATTTGATTTGATAAGTATTGACTAGTAAAGTCAATGGGGACTTTACATACCCTGGGAGACAGTAGTCAATCCCAGGGAATGGAGTCTATGTTTGGGCTTTGCTACGACACCCGTGTTGTACGGCACGGAGGGTGCTGTGTACCATACATGTTAAAAAGACGATTCCTATGAGGGTGAAAAACACCCCATAGACCATAGGCAAACAAGATAGCCTAAAACACACTAGCAATCTGTCTAAGAGTGGGACAAAAAGGGTCTCACTCTTAGCGGGAGAAACAAATAAACCCTTCAAATCCAGCAAAGCTGCTGGGGAACTCTATAGGTAAGGGAAATTAGCCTTAGAAGAGAATTCTCCCTAACATTAGTTCCAATTGGTTCTTGGCGAGTAAGAAATGCTGTGATGTGTGCATGTGAAGAATGCACGGAACGGTTGACTTTTTATGCCTGCCTACTGCTATGCAACTTGAAAATGTTAACTCAGTGGATGCCACTGTCAGAGTCTAGAGAAAGGAGGAGTAAAATGTTGTGAGCACCACACACCATGGGTAAATAATAAGTAGGGCTCAGATGCCCGAGGGTTCGTAGCGCTATATAAATGCTAAATTATTATAATTGACACGAGGGGGAAGAAGAAATGTCCTGTTCTCTTCTAGAAATCTATAGCTAAAGCAAAGAAAATGCTTAAGACTTGTCTAAAGGTCATAGCAGCCAAATAAACTTACAAGTTCTGTGGGTTACCCCTACAACTATAAGAGGCAGTGGGATCAGGATGGCGTGAGTAGTTGCAGTTTGTTTCAGAATTTCACTATCCTTGGATACTCAATATTTTCATGGAATGGGTCCTACATTCTTTTTTTCGAGCTGGCAGGTTAAAGCGTTTTGGCCTGGAAGATTTGCTCTACCTGAATAGTCATGGATGGATATATTGGAGATCACTGCCACTAACAATCCCTACTAAAAACTCACCCCTATGTATACAAATCTCAAACTCTGAGCTAAACACAACCATACCTCTAGAGCACTTCACTACACCACAACAACGAAACAAACTACAAATAGGCACGCCCAACAGCACAGCGCCAAGAAACCATGCAGATGGCAACAGTGTGCGGTACAAGAACCTTTGATAATATAAAGGAAAACAAATAAATGTGGACCTGACGGCGGCTCGTGTGCCAAGAGGGCACCAAAGCTGATTTTTTTTTCATCTTCATATTTGGACATTTTTAGAAATGCACAAATATAAAAAACTAAATTCAGCCCTGTTGGTGGCTTAGGTACCAAGAGGGCATGAAGGCTGCATTTCTTTTTCCCCTTTTTGTGCATTTCTTTCCATTTGTACGTGCAGCGTGGTGGGCTCCAAAAGCCAAGCCATACTGCAAGGCTCGTCCATACCCATAAATTCCCTGGCTCCCCCAGCTCCAGCAGGGCAGCTTAGGCTGTGCCCTTCATAAATCAAACTGTTTCCAATACCTCGTGCTCCCGACACCGTCCTCCACCGCTGCCGCTGTACACTAGATTCCGTTGTCCAATCAATAAGCCGGGACCTACTACACAGTTCTGTATCAGAATCTTGAGTCAGACAGACATTGCCAATGTAAGGCGCAGCTACTTCAGACATTCTGCGTTTAAGTTTGTGCATTGCAGATTGCGTTTTGCATTCCGTGAGCAGTGCTGTAAAACATGCACTCATCTCATCCTAAGTGCAGACACATTTTGCACCCACTCCCTAGGGTACGGCACCGTTTGGTTCTCACCCGTTTCCAGCACAAGAAACCTTCCCGGCTATGTAGGCTTTTTAACCAACAGTACGCTACATGGACTTGTGGTTTCATACTCGTAATCGGGATGATACAAGATACTGGTTATTCGATGAAAAAACAGTGCTGTGCAAGGTGTCACATGGCAGGGCATGCTACCTACCCTTACGTGTGTATATATTATATAGTTTGATATCAATTCCAGCAAAAGCATAGAAAGAAACAGAGTCCAAATCGTAAATTCAGAAATGTTTCCGTATATCGATTCTGGCATGTCCCTTTTTATCTGGCTGTGTTTTGAGACCATTCACTCCCCATAAATGTGATTTTATTAGTTATTCACCTGGTTTCATCGCGTTTAACTCTTTAGCGTGATGTGGTTGCCAGGCTGCGAGTAGAGGAGGAAGGAATGGCCTGTATAGAAAAGATGAGCTGTCGGGTTGGTCCCACTGAAAGGCCTGAGGTACGGCTGCAGAGAAAGTCCCTTATCTTGCAAATAAATCCTCCAAAGAACCCCATTGCTCTCAGATGCACGAGGAATTTGAGTGATAGCTCAAGTACCAAATAGGCATTGTTGGAAATGGGAATAATCTTCTGTGAGAAACCTCTGCAAGAAGATGAGTAGTGTGAGCAATCTGGGTGGAACTGGGCAACGGCAAAGCAGTCATGGCAGTCAGATGATAGGCAGAGGGGGGCAGGGAAAAAGACCTGTTATTCCCAAAAGCAAACACTAGTTGTTAAAATTATCATTTACACATATTTTAAGCATACATAGTATGAGCCTATCGTCGTAAACTGCATCATAAGTGAAATATAAAGTAGCATAATGCAATTTGATATCAGCACAACAAATCTCATGTTTCTCGTAGATATGCAGCTTGTTATTAACAAGGTGCAAAGTGTTTGAAGTTCTACAAAGAAGCACATTGATGTTTTCCTGTAAAATAAGCCTACACCATGGAAATAAACTAGAATTGTTTGTACTTATTTTTTATAAGGGGCAATATTGTGGTTCAGTTCTATTGTTGCCCCCAAACGATTGTACACATTTGGCAGCAAACTGAAGCTGCAGAGGCATTTTCAGATTCACATACAATATTTGCAGCTGCTTTCACAGAAATATTTTAATATATTCAAAGGACTTGTTCCAAGCAATGGTCTTTCAAGGGTGCGCGACACGCATGCATTTAACTATTTGTCAGACAAAGTAGGCCTCAGGAGATATGTGTTCTAATTACGGTAAACACGTAGAGGGGTAAACAGAAGCTTTATTGGAGACAGCGCCCTGCAGCTCTCCCCCCAACGAACACCTGCAAAGAATGTGGATCCTTGGACGTAAGTAAACAGTCCAAGGTTCCACTACAACACCCCGCAACCCCCCATGGAAAACAAACAACAAAAAGGATAACCATAAACCCCTAACATAAACTATCTCTACAACCAAAGAGAACAACAGCAAGCTACCACACCCACACACAGTGCCCTTACCTCACCAGACATGCCCTCAACCATCCACATCACCTCTTCCAGAACCCCAGTGCACATAAACCTTGAACTTGACGGGGTGGCAGCCTAATTCATGTGGACCGAACCCGCACAACACCCTCCTTGGACTGGACCCCTTCTTGAGCAGGGACGAAACTCCCACCGGACTGGGACTCTCCTTGATCCCCCTGGATGGGAAATGCACTCCGGTTGCCCGGACGGAACACCCTTTTCTGCCACCCCACTATCACCACCTCTTAACCTTTACTCCAGCCAGGACCCCAAAAGAGACACTACCAACCTCATCAGGAATCACCGGGCTATCAGCCCTCCCCCTTAGCACACTATTCTCCTATTACTCCACCTTGAAACATCATCCAAAACTACATACCCCGTACCTACCTTCATGACAACACAGGGATCCATGTACACACTAGCCCCCTTCGGCACAAACCGTGGATTGCGCACACGCACATGATCACCCACAGACCCGATGAGGGGATTCCTTCCCTGTTGCCCCTCACCCACAGTTTGACGTACCGCACCCTTTCCAAAACCTCAACCATGTCCACCTCGGAATGAGCACCGCCTCCCAAAGCTGCACTCCTCAGTTTGGAACCAGGTTTTCTGACCCTCATGAGCTCAAAGGAGGAACACCCTGTAACCACTGACGGTATGTGCCTGTACGCTGACGATGCCTCCGACAATACCTCCGTCCAGCATAAACCATTAGCCACCGCCAACTGAATTGTTCCCTTCACAAAACGGTTCATCCTCTCCACTAAACCATTTGTGGATGGATTATACAGTGCAGTTTTGTGATGCCCAATTCCCAAATTGTTCTAGTGCAACCCGCCTCGAACTGCACACCATTATCGGTTACAATGCTAGCCGGCACACCTTCCCTATCAGAAACCTTGTTTAAAAATGACACAATCTTTCCAGCCGTGACCGTTTCCAATGCTGCGGCCTCCACCCAATGTGAGGTATAATCAACCGACAACAACAAACCTTAAATCTCCTCCCAAAACATCCATGGCACCCGCAATGTCAATTGCCAACTTCGACCACACCTCCCCTGGAATTTCAACAGGATACACCTGCTGTGCTCCAAGTACCTTAATTTATGTCACTTACAGCGCACACTGCACAATCCCGTACAACCTTTTCCATTCCACCTCCTCATCCATGCTGGCCACCAGTATGACTCCCTCCACCTTCTCTTCGTCAATGACCTGCCCAAATCTCCTTCATGTGCTAGATTTACCAACCTGGCCTTTTACTTGCAAAGAGGAAATAACCTCTCTCCCCTTGCAATGCCCACAGGGCCTTCCGACAATTCATGCCATACATGCTTGTATCCCTTTCTTAACACCCTGCCATCACCTTCAGACACTCCACTCCTCAAGCCCTCTCTGATACTTATGATCAGTAGTACATTCCTCGTTCCACTCACTTTTGCCTGCAGCTGAAAACACACTGGCAACTTGTGTCCTTTCCTCAAAATCCTCCTGCAAATCCTGCCCGTCATCGACCGAACTTGGCAACCGTGACAAACAATCTGCCACTGCATTGTTAGCTCCCAGAACATTCTCCACCCTGAAGTTGAATTCTTGTAAATCAGCCATCCGCTTGGCAATCCTAGGAGAAGCTGAAGACATCCCCTTTGTTGTCAACACGGATATGAGTGGCTTATGGTCCGTGCAGACCACATATCGAATGCCCCAAAGGAATGTTCTGAAATGCTTGGAGGCCCACACAACAGCCAACGTTTCCCTTTCTATGACAGCATAACGCCTATCCACTTCTCTCAACACCCTAGAGGCAAATGCTATTGGACGGAGTGTCGCTTTCTCCCACTGCTCCAGCACTGCACCTAAGCCTAAATCGCCTACATCTACCGTCAGCACAGTTTTATTACTGGGATTAAATTAACCCAAAGACGGCATGGTCAACATCGTCATTTAGCTCTACAAACTCTGTTTGGCAACTCTCTGTCCCACAGAAAACAGGGTTTTTTGTTTTAACAGTGCACGCATGTTTTCCATTTTTTCTGCATACAAGTGAATGAACCTCACATAATATTTAGTCATTCCTAGAAATAACCCAAGTTGCTCCTTGTTTACAGGAACAGGGGCCTCTCTCATTACCCTCATTTACTCCTCCATGGGACTTATCCCTTTCTCATCCAACGTATGGCCAAAGTATGTCATACTTGGTACGCCTACATGGCACTTCGACCACTTTACAGTTAGTCCACTCTTCTTCAATACTTGCATCACCTCAATCACCCTGTCATCATGTTTCTTCGCCCACACCAATATATCATCTTGAAAATACTCAACACCAGGTACACCCCCAAAAAGGGTTTGCATGAGCCTATGAAATGCGGCCGATGCCAAAGTGAACCCGAAAGGCATGCAGCGCAAAAACAATATGCCTCGAAAGGGGTGACAAACGATGTCAAGGCACATGACTCTTCTTGTAGGTCTATTTGATGGTAAGCCAAAGATAGATCAAATGTCGAAAAACATGTTGCCCTTCCCACAGACGCCAGAAGCTCATTGATATTGGATAGAGGATGACCGTCAACCTATATGTTCGCATTCAGTTCTCTCAGATCCACACACATTCTCATACTTCCATCTGCCTTGCGTGCCAACACAACAGGCGACAACCATTCAGAAAGCTCAATCTCTTCTATTATGCCTGCTTTTTTAAGTTTTGTGATTTCACCTTTTAACCCGTCCCTGGCCAGCATAGGCTCCCTTCTTACTTTCTGAACCTTGGGTACTGCACCTCTCTTCAGCACAATTTTGTGTGCAAAATCCTTAAGCCATCCCAACGTTTCTGAAATTATGGTGGGAAAGGTCTATTTCAGATACTCTGCGGTCACCATCCCCTTGTATGGTGTTCCTTCTGCGTCCTCAAAACACAACACAGGAATTCTCTTACCGGGGTGCATTTCCATATCAAAGGCCACTTGCTCATCCCAAACCAGGTCGGTGTCCCCCTTGTGGGCCACATAGAGCTTTCCCTCCACAGTGCGCCCATTGAACTTGATCTTGGCCCATTCATAGCCCAGTACCTTAATGGGTACAAGACCATACGCATACAGATTTAGGTCAGACGGAATTAGAGAGGACACTTCCCTGCCATAACATTTGACATACAACTCAGGAGACATCATTGTGTACGGTGACCCTGAGTCTACAAGCATTTGTAACTGGACACCATTGACCGTGAGGACGGAGCACAGCCCTTTCTTCTCTGCACCGTCCACACTCAACAACACCCTTTCACACCTCACTCTGTTATGCACTCACTCACTGACATTACCGACCACACAGTTGGAATTTACTTCGGGATCCAACATTCCTCACAGTTTGCCTGTTCTCAATGAGTGTCCGGCACATGCGTGCAAAATGCCCACTTCCCTTGCACCTCCTGCACTCCACATTCCACACTGGGCAGTCCTTAGTTCCTGTGACATGCCCTCTCCACCCACATCTTCTGCACGTTTCTCTCGTTGCAAACGTTCCCTTGTTGTCTTTAGTGTGTACGTTTTTTCCTCTATTGGGCAGGTTTTCTCCTTTGTTGGATCTTCCCTGGCTTTCTCCACTGCCTTTCTTGGTCATTACCGCATGTACAGTCATACTTGGGTTTTCTCTCTCCTTTCAGTGACTGCCTGCACACTGATCCGTGATTCTTCGATAGCCCTCGCTATTTCGATCTCCTTATCAAGTGGTGGATCTTTCTCAATCCACAATCTTTCTCTCACCTTGGCATTGCTTGTTTTCATCATAACTTGGTCTCTTATGTACTCTTCCAAGATGCCTGTGAATTTGCAGGTGGAGATGAGGGCACGTAAGGCTGTTACATACATGTATATTCCCTCACCAAGGCCATGAGCCATTGAAAAGAAATGGTACCTCTCTAGTACCACGTTTGTTCTTTTCCCAAAGCGCTCCTCGAGTTTCTTGAGTGCTGTTTCATAGACACTCACCACAGCTTTTCCCGCACTTGGCACCCTCACGTCTTCTCTAGGAAGGTGTCTGAACATGCGTAGACCCTCTGTGCTCAAACAATTTAGCAACGTCGCTTCCTTTTCATCATCATACTTGGTGCCCCTTGCTGCCCTCAGGGACACTTTGAAGGTGTCTATCCAGAGATCCCATGCTATGGGAGGTCAAAACGAGGGTGGGGGACGGGTGTTGCTTTGCTGCATTCTTGGTTGTAAGACTGTTTTCAGCCCCTTTGCACAGTTTCTTGTTTGCGCTATAGTTGGAATTGTCGACTACTGGATGTGGCTCCTTAAAATAAGTGTTAAGGTAATGTTGCGTGTTATTCCTTTACTCGTGAAAAACTACCGTGGGTATGCACTGTGTCAAAATAATGCCACTTGTTATTTCTTTATTTGTAAACTGCCGTGGGTATGCACTGTTCTTTGTCCTTTTATTCTGTATCTCGACTTTCAGTGTTGAGCCTGTTCTGCTGTGTGCTTCCCCAAGTCTACTAATGTACTGTGTTGAAATAGAAACAATTTAAGCAGCCTGCCACATTCACACGATTGTATTCCTACCTTCCTTGGTGTAGGAATCACCTTTATGCTGCTTGCACTCTCGATTGAGCTACTTGGTACTTTTCGGGCTGGGGATCGCGTCCCTTCACTTCTGCCAGCGCCTGTGTACGTTGGCTTTGTGTGTTGCGAAATGGTGCTGCACACAGAGTTCTCCTGCCGGGGTCTGCCATGGCCTACATCCTCGTCGCCAGTGTTGTAATTAAGATAAGTACAAAGAGGGGTAAACATAAGCTTTATTGGAGACAGATCCCAGCGCCATGCAGCTTTCCCCCCAACCAACAACTGCAAAGAATGTGGCACCTGGGACGTAACTAAGCAGTCCAAGGTTCCACTACAACACTATGTTAGTCCTGTGACATATCCATTGTGACAGTGTTTGCTGGTTCATCCTGAGGTGCAATGGGGGCCAGGCGGTATTTTCAAGGCAAAGGGAGTCTATGCCTTTTTAGTTGTGGCTATTAGGTGGCACTGAAAGCGCTACCTTTAAGCCGAAACCTGTCATTAAAATAAGAGCTTTAACATAAGAGCTTTGAATGAGGTTCTGTAATGCTTTTCAATGCCGATATGAGGATGGATTTATGTTGTTTGGCTAAGTGTTCCACCCATTTAAATGTCCATCTCTAAGTCGAATCTATACGATTTTCTTTCCATTCCAGTGAAAACCACACCCCTTTTGCACTCTTTAGCACCTAGTGGAGACTCTCAGTTGCTATCCTTTGTCAGCATGGCGGCTATCTTGGTCTCGGCAAAGGACACTTCACTTTACAAATGGACTTAACACACCAAGTTAAAATAAATCTTAGTGTGTGTTGCTCTCCGAAGCAATCTCCCAAATAAAAACATATAAATACATGAAGAATAGAGAGATACATATGTGCTGGGTAAGGCTTGTATTTTTGCATTAAGTACACTTTTAAAGTGTTGACATTGTATTAGTTGTCTAGCACCCTATTGTTTTAAATAGAAAATGTATGTAATGGATGCATACAGGTTTACACTCAAATGAGAGTCTAATTACCCAGTGACACTTATTCCTGCGGCTGCACGCCTGGCGTGTCAGTCATCTTTTGATGATGCATTAAATTGGGTGCGGAGGGGGGGTGTTGCGCAGTGCATACTAAGCGACTAGAGTCGGGCAGCGTGTTTCCGTTCCCTTAGTCTTGTGCCAACGGGTACGAATTTGTGGTTCCACATGGTGCAGTTAACGGCCGAGTAGATCGAGGGGGCAGCGCAGTATACCAATGCTGTGCGTGAGCTGCATCTCTGGGTTGAGTGGATCCCCAGATAGACCTGGCCTTAAGTGGTAAAATGAGCACAGGGGCGCCACCAGAGAGCTGGACACTGCTTACGGTGAGAGGCAGACTTGTTGGTATTGGGGAATGACTAGGATGAGAAGATAGAGCTGGCTTAAGTGGTGAGATGAGCACAGGGGTGCCACCAGAGAGCTGGACACTGCTTACAGTGAGAGGCAGACTTGTTGGTATTGGGGAATGACTAGGATGAGAAGATAGAGCTGGCTTAAGTGGTGAGATGAGCACAGGGGCGCCACCAGAGAGCTGGACACTGCTTACTTACGCTGAGAGGCAGGCTTGTTGGTATTGGGGAACGACTAGGATGAGAAGTGCAGTGGGGGAGTGACTAGGATGAGAAGTACAGTGGGGGACACACGTTTTTATGCAGTGTTGTTAAATCGAAAAAGAAAGTCCCATGCCCCTCAAAATGTACTACCCCCTATGAAAACCATAATTGCAAAGTCAATAAACCAATGGTTTTGACTCGAATATAGGCATTGGGTAATGTGCTTCCTCTGCCACTATATGCTGCAATGATCTGTCGAAGTATTTGACATAAGGGCTGACACACAAAAGTAACAATGTCATGGTCACGTATGTCCTACAATTCCAACATGGTACTCATAAAAATACTGCTTTAGTTAAGATGCAGCGTCCCAGTGAAATGCACTTGCTGTATAATAGGGGAGATGATATGACTTGGAAAATTCTATCATACGCCAAAAGGCACAACACACAAATCTCGATGCTACAAGAAACTCATGCACTGGCCAGAGTGGTGGAATCATTTGCCCGCTGTTGGGGCCCTCAAAGATTTGGCACAATTTATTTGTCACAATCCAGGGGAGTTATTACCCGTACTCATCATATTCTAGGGTTCCGAATTACTAAATCAAATATTCACCAACTGGGCAGACATGCTGCTATCTGGTGGAAATGTGTGGACATCCCACAGTTCTCATCAATAGCTATGGCCCGAAATCGACAACCCTGACTTCTACCTCAAAATAGTATTTTTTAAAAATCTTTTATTTATTGGCAAATATATCAGAGTACATTGGACACATGTTGATTTCTTAGTAATGTTACAGACTTAAAGATTAAAAGCGCAGCGGTTCAGGTGCATACACCAGTTATAGTATAGGTACACTTATACAGTTTGAAAAGCCATAGTAAGTGGATGGAAAATGTACAGTTCAGTCCCCCAACTGATTAGCCAGGTATGACCGGAATTCAGACCAGATATTCTTGTGGCGGGATGGTAGGGGTAGTAAGTCAAAATATTCCTCCAGGTTAGTGCTGTCTGCCACATTTTAGAATTGGGTGGGGAAGTTTGTTTCCAACATTTGGGTGGGGAAGTTTGTTTCCAACATTTGAGCATACATCTTTTGGCGAAAATACAACTTATGTTTACAAATGCCAACATTTTATTTGCTCATGGTTTTATCTCATTGTGATGAGGCAGAAAGAGGAGGCAGATCAGAGCCAATTAAATAGTTACATCCCCTTTGTTTCATCAGCAAACCAGGAAGAGTGAGGTGATGATGTCATAGTGTAATGAAGGGACGGTCCTCTCTCTTGGAAAGACATTTGAGTGGTCCAATGAGAGATAAAGGAGATGTTTCAAAAATGGTGCTTTTCTTTAATACTGGACTTCTGTCTTGTTGTTTTAGGGTTTGGAAAAGAGTGAGGAGGAGAGGGTTTCCTCTGAAGAGGATGTCGTTTATGAATGGGCTTATTGACAAAAGGTTGGGCCAAGAGTTAAGGCAAGACATGCTCCTGTTGAGCGCCTTGTGAAGATATAGTTTAAAACTGTTTGAGTCGAGTTGAGAAGATGTGCAGAGTAACGAAGTGAGCGGAGAAGCTGGGAAGGCATTATGAAGGCCGGATGCCTGATGAATAGAGCCGATCAGCTGCCACCGCCCGATCGACACGGCTCAAGCCAGACCGTTGCGGAGGGAGGGGCTGTCAGAGCAGCTGAGAGGGTGTAGAGATATCGCGAGAGCGTGCGCTCTCGCCGCGGACCTTAGCTCCACCCCCGCGCGCTTTGCGCGCACTACGGGACAAGCGGAGGACGCGACAAGAAGCGCCCTGCTGAGCCCTCCTTTACGGGGCCCGCTCCTTATTAATCTGGGACAAAGACATTAAGGCATATCCTCCCAGCCACCTTCAGCCCGTTGGCTATTATTATTAAGACACACATGTTGTGTGTATCCTGCATGAAACTTGTGAGAGAATAAATACGACGTTACAAGACCAGAGGCTCCTGTCCTTATTAAAAGTAATATACTACATACATTGGCGACGAGGATCACCACCAGAACCCACAGAGGAGCATGCAAGGAGCAACGCCACCGCCACCGTTTCTCCAAACTCCAGGTAGGCCTGCCATCCCATGGCCACAATGGCAGCCCCTATTCACGACATATGTGGAGGCCCTAGGTGGGGCAGGGTTCTCAGCGGCAAGGCGCAGGGCCATGCTACTAAATGCCCTGGGAGTTGAAGGACAGAGAATATTCGAGAGTCTCACCCCGATACCGGTGGCTGGCGACAATGACGATGTTTTCAAGGAAGCGGTCAGGAGAATCATAAAAAGGTTTGCCAGTAAAGAGAACACAGTGCTCCACCGGATACGGTTTTACATGCGAAGGCAAGAAATGTCTGAACCAGTTGACGATTACGTCACCAAGCTGAGGGAATTAGCAGCGCTGTGTAATTTTGGCAACAATGCGGAGAGTCTCATATGTGATATGTTGGTCGTCCACACTAACAGTCGGAAAGTCCAAGATAAGTTTATTGTCGAAAAGGAACTGCAGTTGGAGAAAGCGATTGAGATCGCCAGAGCAGTCGAGGAAACGGCGGGAAGACGAAAGGAGCTTACTGGGGCCCAGAGTTCCGCAGAAATACAAGCAGTGGGTTTCCATGCAAAAAAAGAAAGGCCGGCAACCGACACGAGAGAAGGGAGAGGGAACAGGAAAGAACCCCTAAAGTGTCACAGGTGCACCAGCACCAAACACCTGGCGTTTGACAGGGAGTGCCCAGCCAGAGACAAGGAGTGCTCCATTTGTAAACGCATTGGCCATTTCTCTATTGTGTGTCGGTGGAGGAACAAGAAATTCTCCAGCCTAAATGCAGATCGCAATACGGAGAAAGAATCATCCTCAGAAGATGAAGGAAGACCCACTGTCATCATGGTTAACAGCACAAGAGCAAGGAGAGAGAAACCTCACTGCATGATCAAGATTGATGACATGGAAACAAGGGTCATGGCAGATTCAGGGTCGGATCTAACGATCATTCCCCTTCGCACGTATAAGGACATGGTGGGAAAGGAAAAGGTGCAAGTGCTAATAACGAAGCACAAACCCACGGTGTTTGGAGGGGCGTCAGTTGAACTGTTAGGATACATCAAAGCCAAAGTAGAATTCAAAGGAAGGGAAACCACAACCAGGGTCTATTTCAGTCACGAAGGCCCAGCAGTGCTAGGGTGGGACGACCAAGACAAGCTGAAAATCAGACTGGATCCCAGCACCGAAGATCAAGTCCTGTCAGTCAGGGTGACGAGCGGACCTGTCGTCAAAAGCGACTACCCAACATTTTTCTCGGAGGAGCCGGGGCACATCAAGGGTTTTCTGCACAAAATAGTGCTCAAAAGGAATGCGGTCCCTGTAAAGCACCGAGTGAGGCCAGTACCAGCCACGGCAAGGGACATCCTTAGAAGTCAGTTGGAAAAGATGAAAATGGAGGATGTCATAGAAGAAATCGAAGCATCTGAATGGCTGAGCCCTGTCGTGCTTATAAAGAAACCCCAATCACAGGAACTCAGGGTATGCATAGATCATCACAGATAACTACCCTCTTCCAAGCATAAATGAACTCATTCTGTTAATGAAAGAAGCCAGAATATTTTCAAAACTGGACATGAGGAATGCATACCACCAAATACAGCTACATGAAGAGTCGAAACCCCTCACGGCATTCATCACTCCATTTGGCACATACCAACTCACCAAAATGCCATTCGGGTTGTCATCAGCAGCGTCGGCTTTCCAACACATGATGGATGTTTTGCTAAAGAAAGTCAAAAATGTGGTGTACTTCCAGGATGACATCCTCGTGTATGCGGAGGATGAACAAACGCATGACGCCACGTTAGAATTGTCCTAAACAAGCTACAAGAAGCAGGGGTGCGGTTACGGTATGAGAAGAACAAGTTACTTTCTTACCTGGTAACGTTCTTTCGATGGGATGGTCCGACGACGTATTACATATCTATGACATGTAATCACCACAGCTGTGCTGCTTCGGAAACTTTTTCGGCGTCTGCGTCCTGCGTCGATGACGTCGATGCTCCATCGTCTAGGACCTCCTCCGACGTCCGACGTCATCCGATGTGATAAGTAGGACGCACGACGCCCATAGCCTCAGTTATAGTTTTTTCCCCCAGAACGTGTGACATAGGTCAACTGCCAGTCAGACACAAAGCCTTGCGGAACGTAAGCTGCAATCGCAAAAGAAATTCTGAAGCGGGGAAGGCAGGGCGGGAGCGATATGGAATACGTCGTCGGACCATCCCATCGAAAGAACGTTACCAGGTAAGAAAGTAACTTGTTCTTCGAGGGGATTGGGTCCTCCGACGTATTCCATATCTATGACAGACTCCCAAAGCAGTACCAAAGCAAGGAGGAGGGAAAGAATTTAGAATCAAAATGTAGAATAGCCAATCAAATAGCAGAGCAAAGGACCGCCTGTAACGCTCACCTGATTGCCGTAGAGGCGCCGGTCTTGACTGGGCGTATACCGTATCTGCAAAGGTGATGTGTAACACACGGCTGGCTCTTTGGGCTGGACCTCTGTGCACTGTATGTCTGACTTGAAGGGTAAGATGTCTTAGGTAAGTGAACGCCGTGCTCTCCATCTGCCTCGGGGCAGGGTGCTGTAACCAGTTTCTTCACTGGATAGGGGGAGCAGGCCTCTTGACTTCAGAGGACTGCTGTCCGTCGTTTACTGCACGAACTGTAAGTTTCGAGTAATTCTAATGTCTTTAAAGTCTTTAGTAATGATGTTTCTTGTTTTGCAGGGTTCCGGCGATGGCGGATGACGGGCTGAAGTGAGTTGAAGATGGAGCCCGTGTGATGAATAGAAGCGCCTGGAAGCACGTAAGTAAGCGCTTGTTGCCTGCTTCACGATGCGCTCTGTCTTTTTATTTTGCAGGTACAAGTTCGGAGCGGCTGCAGGGTGCCGGAATACCCACTGGGTTAGATGCGGAAAGGAGTAATGGCACGTGAGTATTAAAGTTCCCCAATGTCTTTAAACGCACCTTGTTTTGTCTTTCAGATGCGGGATGCAGCGCCGAAGGCCTCAGGAGCGTGCGAAGAGTTGGTAAGCTTTTGTCTTTCAAATGCCGGAATGCAGCGCGAGGCGTTGGTGACAGCCGATGGACCAGGTAAGTGAAGAGCTGTCACTGAAGACCATAATGCTAACCTGTTCTTTCTTGTCTTTATAGGTGTTGCTGAAGACTGGATTCAGGATGGTAAGCCTTTTTCCTTAGGCCCAGGATCAGATGCAGAAGACACGATGAGCGTTCTGCTGCAGAGGATGCAGAATAACGCAAAGCAAGATTCATCCATCGGGTGTGGTTTAAATAGCCTCCTGTAGTGCTTAGGTGTCTCCTTCCACAGCCACGCCTAGGTAAGAAAAGAGTTCCTGCTTTCCAGAAGAGTTCCAGTGTTCTGAATCTAGGGAGTGGCTCCTGCCCCACCCAACAGGAAAAGTAGTTCCAAACAGAAGAGGATCAGAGGCTCAACTGGCAGGCAAGTAAGCAGCATGGTCTGCTGCAGGTAAGTCCACCCAAGCATTATGAGCCCGGCGCTTCCAGCGCTGGGACTGGGCATATTTATGAGCCTGGTGCCACTGGCGCCAGGACTGGGTCCAAAAGGTCCCAATTGGGACTGGTTGGCACTCGGAACCTGGGTTATGGATCTGCTTCCAAGGGAGTTGGGAAAACCCTGACCTTTTGGAAGCAGAGATCATGACACCGCCTTGCCAAAGGCCAGATCCTGTGCTCGGATGGAATCAAGGGAATAGTGACGTACAAATGTATGTACTGAAGCCCAGGTGGCTGCATCACAGATGTTGCGAATAGGAACACCCCTCTGCAGGGCAGTAGACGCAGCCATACCCCTGGTAGAATGGGCCCGCAAGCCAGCCGGAGGGTCCTTACCCGCCAAACGGTAGCACTCCGAGATGGGACTGGGCATATTTATGAGCCTGGTGCCACTGGCGCCAGGACTGGGTCCAAAAGGTCCCAATTGGGACTGGTTGGCACTCGGAACCTGGGTTATGGATCTGCTTCCAAGGGAGTTGGGAAAACCCTGACCTTTTGGAAGCAGAGATCATGACACCGCCTTGCCAAAGGCCAGATCCTGTGCTCGGATGGAATCAAGGGAATAGTGACGTACAAATGTATGTACTGAAGCCCAGGTGGCTGCATCACAGATGTTGCGAATAGGAACACCCCTCTGCAGGGCAGTAGACGCAGCCATACCCCTGGTAGAATGGGCCCGCAAGCCAGCCGGTGGGTCCTCACCCGCCAAACGGTAGCACTCCGAGATAGCCAAAATAATCCAGCGAGACAAAGTCTGTTTCGTCACAGCTTGCCCCAAACGCTTTCCAGCGTAACCAATAAAGAGTTGATCATCCACTCTGACCCGGGACATGCGTGAAACACAAAAACTTAAAGCTCTCCTAGGATCAAGCCTATGGAGCCTCTCCTCTTCCTTACCAGGATGCGGAGGAGGATAGAATGCCGGAAGAACAACCTTCTGGGCGAAATGAAATTCCGTCACTACCTTCGGAAGAAAAGAAGGACGAACTCTAAGGACAACCCTGTCCTTGTGAAATACAGTGAAGGGAGGCTTAACTGAAAGTGCCTGTAACTCACTCACTCTGCGAGCGGAAGTAACCGCAACTAAAAACACAGTTTTCAGAGTTAACAGCCTCAAAGGGCAAGAATGTAAAGGCTCAAACGGAGCACCCATAAGAAACTTAAGAACCAGGTTTAAATCCCAACCGGGCACCAGGAAAGGTGACGGAGGGAACACATTAGTGAGCCCTTTCAGGAACTGTGAAATCAAAGGGATTTTAAAGTAAGAACACTCTTCAGACGAGCGCTTAAAGATGGACAGCGCCGCCAGGTAACCCTTAACGGTACCCACTTGCAAGCCCCTGTGGGCCAAAGAAAGCAAAAAGGACAGAACCATGGGGATGTCACATGCAAAAGGATCCACATTCTGAACTCTGCACCAGTCGCAGAACTTACGCCAACGGCAATGGTACAGAGACTTTGTTGCCGGCCTTCGGGCCGAAAGCAACACCTCCATCACGTCCTCAGGGAGGTCCCAATCCTTATACCTCAACCTTTCAGAAGCCAAGCGTGAAGGTTGAGGGATCTGACCTCTGGATGGAGAACCTGACCCCCCTACCGTGAGAGCAGATCGTCTCGGTAGGGAAGACGACGTGGAGGGCAGATGGATAAGTCGAGAAGGTCCGGGTACCACGTCCTCCGAGCCCACGCCGGGGCAATGAGGATCATCCGGGAACCGAACTTCCGTAACCTCCGCAGCACTTGCGGGATGACGGGGACTGGAGGAAACGCGTACAGCAGCGGGAATGACCACTCCACCACGAACGCGTCTCCTAAGGCTCCTTCTGGAGGAAATTCCCGCGAGCAAAACCTTTCGCACTTCCGGTTGACACTGGAGGCGAAGAGATCCACTTGAGGGGTCCCCCAAAGGGCGAAGATCTCCAGGAGAATCTCCTGAGCCAACTCCCACTCGTGAGAGATCGCGCTCTGCCTGCTCAGAGCATCCGCCGTCACGTTTTCGGCTCCGGCCAGATGAACTGCCGAGATCGAAACTTCCTGCTGGATGGCCCAGAACTCGAGCTGCATCGCCTCTCTGCACAGAGGAAGTGACCCTGCCCCCCCCATTTTTGTTGAGGTAGTGCATGGCCACTGTGTTGTCCGTCAGGATCAGGACATTCTTCCCTCGCACAGACGGCAGAAAAGCCTTCAGGGCTAGCCTGACGGCCCTCAGCTCCAACAGATTGATATGGAGTCTGGACTCCGACGGAGACCAACGACGGCTGACTGTCAGCCCGTTGGCATGAGCTCCCCATCCCGTGAGGGATGCATCCGTCACGATCGTCACCTCCGGCCAGGGAAGCCAAAATGGAGCCCCCTTCATCAAGTTGCCTTCGACGGCCCACCACAGAAGGTCCCGGGCGACCGAGGACGGCACCTGAATCGAGTCCGACATCCTGCCGGAGGACTGCGACCATTGCGTCTTGAGTGCCCACTGCAAAGATCTCATCCGCAGGCGAGCCTCTGGCACCAGAAGAATGCAGGATGCCACGAGGCCGAGCAACCTCAAGAACTCGAACGCTGGGAGCGTCTGGGCATGCTGAAACTTGTGCACCATCTGCTGAATGTGAAGAGCCCTCACCTGGGGAGGAAAACACTGCCCCAGCGAAGTGTCGAGCACTGCTCCGATGTACTGGAGCCGCTGAGTTGGCGTCAAATGGGACTTCTTTAAATTGAGGAGAAGCCCATGGGACTTCTTTAAATTGAGGAGAAGCCCAGCCTGTGAAGGGAGCAACAGGTGATCGATAGATGATCCAGGACTTGCTCGGGAGAGCTCCCCCTGATCAACCAATCGTCCAGGTAGGGGTAGACGTGAATCCCCCCTTGCCTGAGATGCGCTGCCACCACCACCATGAGCTTGGTGAAAACCCTCGGGCGGAGGTCAATCCGAACGGCAGGACCCGAAACTGAAAGTGCGAGTCGCCAACCGCGAACCTCAGGTACTTCTTGTGCTTGGGATGGATCGGCACATGGAAGTAAGCATCCTTGAGGTCGAGTGACACCAACCAGTCCTGAAGCTGAAGGGCCTGGAGGACTTGAGAGAGAGTAACCATCTTGAACTTGTCCTTCCTGAGGAGTTTGTTCAAACCGCGCAAGTCCATGATGGGTCTCAATCCCCCGTCTTTCTTCGAAACCAAAAAATAAGGGGAATACCATCCCTTGTTCCTCTCCGCTACAGGCACCAGTTCTATGGCGCCTTTCTCCAGCAGGGCTTGAATTTCCTGCGCAAGGAGCGGATCCGGACTCTGCAAAGAGAGGTTCCCCGGTGGATTGTCGCGAGGCCTGTGGCGAAAAGGAAGACAGTAGCCGTGGGTTATGATCTCCAGAACCCACACATCTGAAGTAATGGCTTGCCACTCTACAAGATGCTGCGCCAGCCTTCCCCCAACCGGCGAACCATGGGACATGGCCTCACGACTGAGTGGGAGCGGCTGCGGCGTTACCTGAGGGCAAAGAGGCAACTGCCCGAGCGGCCTTGGCACCACGGGTACCCGGTCGTCCACCTCTGGTACCCCTGCGTTGGCCTCTTTGACTGCCAGCTCCTCTCGCTTTACTGAAGGATGAGTAATAGCGAAAGGAACCACCCCTCCACTGCAGTCCCCTGGGACGAAAAGGCGGAGGTTGGCGAACTGCAGCGCCCAACGACTTCGCTGCAGCTTTTGAGGTCTGCAACCTCTCAAGGCTCTCGTCAGCCTTGCTGCCAAAAAGGTGTTCACCATCAAAGGGCATGTTGAGGAGCCGGGACTGCACATCAGGCGCAAACCCCGACTTCCGCAACCACGCAAACCTGCGTATCACGGTGCTCGCTGCCATGGACCTACTGACGCATTCACTCCAAACCCGACTGAACGGACTCACACATGGCATCCTTACCATCCTGGACCATAGCAAGGAAACCATCCCGTTCATCCCCTTCGGGAACATGTTCAGCCGCCAACGCAACACAGTTCCACAGAGTGTGCGTGAAACGTGACAAGGCACAAATGGAGTTGGCCGCCTGAAGCGCCATACCACCAGAAGAAAACACTTTCTTCGCCCAGCCATCAAAACGTTTGTCGTCCCTATCAGGAGGGATGGTAGGGTACGACGCCTGCTTCGCCGGGGCCGTGGCCGCCTGCACCACCAAACTCTCCGGAGTGGGGTGCCTGGTCAAGTAGCAGGGGTCGCCACTGGCTGGACGGTATTTTCGCGACAAGGATCTGCCCACCGCCGGGAGACTCTCCGGAGCAGTCCAAGCCGCCGCCACCCTTCTCTGTAAAGCCATATGGAACGGCAGAACCGGGTCAGTTGGGGGACCAACATCAAGGATGTCTATCAGATCATCCTGCACAAACTCCCCTGGGGGAGCAGACCATCCCAAGTACTCAGAAACCCTAGCCATAAGGCGCCGGTACGAGGAATCAGCATGAAAGCCAGGCTCAGGCCTACAAAACTCCACCTCCGGAGAGGTGTCCAGTCCACTGGCATCATGCAGTGACTGTCTCAACTCGTCAAACTGACTATGGCCCGAGACAATGTCATCCGGAACCTGACTAGGAACCAGGCCATCAGAATCCTCATCCGCCTCTGAAATATAGTCCAGGTGGCGAAAAGAAGGCACTCGAGAGTGCTTGCTCTTAACCAGAGCCTTCCTAGGGGGTCCACCCGTGCCCTGGGGTACCTCCGACACGAAAGGCGTCGATGGCGTCGAGCGAATCGGCGCCAGCGTCGTGAGAACCGGCATCGGCGCCGAGAGGATCGGCGTCGAGGAAATCGGCGTCGACGTCAGATGCAGCGCCTCCAGAATCGGTGGCGTCGACACAGCCCTCGAGGCCGGAGCCCCGAGCGTGTCCCTCGACGACCTGAGCGTCGACGGCATCGACGACTTCCTCGGAGCCAGAGCCTCGAGAAAGCCTGTCGACGCCCTCGACGCCACAGACGCCGAAGCCTTCTTCGAAGACCTCACAGGTGCACACGGTCTCGAACGCGTCGAGGACCGGGACCTGGAACGGGTACGTCGAGAACGAGTCCCCTTGTCCGAACGGGACCTCTCCCGTGACTCGTGCCGACCACTCTTGCGAGCGGTGTCTCTCGACCTCACACGACCGACACCACTCGGGGGCGCGGACGGCTGAGTACCCTGCGACTCAAGAATCGCCAACATCTTCTTCCCGAAGGAAGCCCATTCCTCCGGCGTCGCACGGCCCGAGGGGTAAGCGACGTGCCGGGCAGAGCCCTCCGAAGAGGACCTGGAAGACGACCGATGTCGGCGCTTCCGAGAATGCCTCGAAAAGGCAGAGGAGTGGCGAGACCGACTCCTAGAAGGAGACCCACGAGACTTCCGACGATGACACGGAGAGTCACCCCTCGAATCATCCGTCGAAAGCCCCGCAGACTTCGACTTCCGGGGCTTGGACACCCGACCTACCGACAACTTCTTCTTACGTTCGCGTAAGGCTTTGGACGTGAGCGACTGGCAGTCGATACAGTCATCCGTGTCGTGGGCCTCCCCGAGGCACCAGAGGCAGGCGTCGTGCGAGTCCGTCACCGACATCTTGGACCCACACTCCCCGCACCTCTTGAAACCCGGACGCGGGGTCGAAGACGAAGTAGAAGACATCTCCAGAAGGATTTTCACAAACGAACAGGTTCGAAGAACCGAGAAGAACAGAACTCCAAAGAGTCGAGGCGTTCAAACCGAGAAACACGAAGCAACACGTTCGCGGAAAAAACGGAACTGAGGCTATGGGCGTCGTGCGTCCTACTTATCACATCGGATGACGTCGGAGGAGGTCCTCGACGACGGCGCATCGACGTCATCGACGCAGGACGCAGACGCCGAAAAAGTTTCTGAAGCAGCACAGCTGTGGTGATTACATGTCATAGATATGGAATACGTCGGAGGACCCAATCCCCTCGAAATGCCTGTTCAGAGTGAAAGAAGTTGAATACTTAGGATATAAGATTTCAGAAAAAGGTATCAGTCCCAAACAGAATCTCATGCAAGCAATCATTAAAGCACCGGAACCAAACAGCGAAGAGGAAGTAAGGTCATTTCTCGGGCTGGCTGAGTACTATGCGAAGTTCATACCGAAGTTTTCCGAGACCACAGCACCCCTTCGAGATTTACTCAAAAAGGGCTCGGAATTTGTATGGCAAGAACCCCAAAAGACGGCGATGGTGAATATAAAACAGCATATCATAGATGCACCATGCCTTCAACCGTTTAATCCGGCGTGGGAAACAGTCGTCACCACTGACGCCAGTGCTTATGGGCTAGGAGCAGTGCTAACACAAAAGAAAGGTGACACTGAACACGTTGTGGCCTTTGCATCGAAGGCATTATCGGAGGCGGAACAGAACTACTCCACCATTGAAAAAGAGATGTTGGCCTGCGCATGGGCAGTGGAACATTTCAGGACGTATGTATGGGGCACCAAATCCAAGTTGGTGACTGATCATAAGCCCCTTATCCATATGCTCAGCCCGGGAGGCACAAAAGTATCCACGCCCAGATTGGCACGCATTGCAGCCAAGCTGCAAGAGTACACGTTTGAGATCCAGCATATCTCAGGCTGGAAAAACTCACAAGCTGACTGCATGTCGAGACTGCCGGAAGGTAAGGATAAAGCCACCACGTTCCTTCATGGAGAATGCATAGTTGCATCCATCATGGACTTGAGAGCGCCAGATTACCTGGAACTCACTGAGAGACACTGGGAAGAGGAAGACGGGAAAGACCCCACCATGGCCATGATTCGCAAATGGACCAAGGAAGGTTGGCCAAGTGAAAAGGCGTTACCCGAGGGCATGAGACCCTACTGGAAGGTGTCGGACGAACTATCTGAAACGGAGGGGATAATTATGAAGTCAGACCAGATTATCCCTCCCACAGGAATGAGAAGAATCATCCTATGTAGAGCCCACGTGGGCCACTTGGGAAACACCATGACCCGTCGCAGAGTGAGAGAGGCCTACTGGTGGCCATCCATGGACCAGGAAATTCGATCCATGATAGAACGTTGCCATGAATGTCTCAACAGCAACAAGAGACTTAAGGTCCGCCAAGCACCCCTAATACCCACGGAAATTCCAGAAGCTGTGTGGTCAAAGGTGGGCATTGACTTCATAGGGCCTTTGGAAGCAATGGCACCTGAACACCGGTACGGCATAGTACTGGTCGATTACCTATCCAAGTGGGTGGAGGCCGCGTTCGTCCCGAACATAACCACGGCAACCGTTATAGAAGTACTTACAGAAATTTTCCAGAGGGAAGGCCTCCCCAAGGAAGTGTTCACAGACAACGGGGTGCAACTAGTCTCAAAAGACATGGAGGAATTCTTAAAAACAAATCACATAAAACAAAAGAAAGCGGCACTATATCACCCCCAAGCAAATGGGCTTGTAGAGAGGGCCAACAGGTTCATAAAAGGCGCCATCCAATTGGCAATGGCTTCGGGCATGGACCCGCTCAAAACCACCAAGGAGGCCATAGCGGCCCACAGACTCACACCAAATGGGATCACTCATATATCCCCGTTCAAAATGTTGAGAGGGAGGAGTGCGGCATCCACGCTGATTCCACCATGGTTGTCGAAAATACGAGAAGATGAAGCGGTGGACATGGCAGAAGTAGTCTGGAGGATCGAAAGCAATAAGACATGCATGAAGTCGTGGAGTGATCGGAGAAGAAGAACCAAACAAACGTCTGACATAGGAAAAGGAGACCTGGTTAAAATCCAGTTACCGAAGAAAGATCAAGTCACAGGGTCTCGGTTTAGCCGACCCATTAAAGTGATTCACAAAGGAGCAAATCATGTTCGCACGGAAGACGGGCGAGCGTGGAATCTCGAAAGAGTGGCACTATACCAGAAGACTCGAGGAAGAGCGAAGACCCCGGAGAGATCACGAACGGAAACCGAAAGAGACCACGGAGCAGGTGAAGAAAGAGAACCAGAAGGAGACGACAGAGAGAGGGTGGAAACCGAGGTCGAACCGGAAGCACTGGGTGCAGATCCCGATCAGGAGCAACAGGAGAATTGCACCCGAACTGATGATCGGCCCAGAAGAGAACACAGAAGACCGGTGAGATACAATGACTATGTTTTACAATGATTTCGCTGTGCATTGAAAAAGGGAGATGTGTAGAGATATCGCGAGAGCGCGCGCTCTCGCGAGATCTCGCCGCAGACCTTAGCTCCGCACCCGCGCGCTTCGCGCGCACTACGGGACGAGCGGAGGACGCGACAAGAAGCGCCCTGCTGAGCCCTCCTGTTACGGGGCCCGCTCCTTATTAATCTGGGACACAGACATTAAGGCATATCCTCCCAGCCACCTTCAGCCCGTTGGCTATTATTATTAAGACACACATGTTGTGTGTATCCTGCATGAAACTTGTGAGAGAATAAATACGACGTTACAAGACCAGAGGCTCCTGTCCTTGTTACAAGTAATATACTACAGAGGGATAACGCAGCTCCGTTTCAGCCCCCTCCATTGCGGAGGAGGAGCCGGCACAGGGAAACCCTCCGGAGCTGTCAGGACAGCTGAGAGGTGCCCCGCAGCATCGCTCCAGCCCCCACCATTGCGGGGGAGGAGCCGGCGCAGTGAAGCCTTCAGAGACGTCAGACCAGCTGAGAGATTCAACGCAACGCTGCTTCAGGCCCAGCGTGGCGAAGGTGTCAGCCTCAGTGAGACAGCTGATTCGTACGATTTGAGGAGGGGCCGGTTTTCTTCAGAAGCACTCGGAAAGAGACAGACATATTACGAAAGGTGAGAAAGATGAACTGCCGACTTAGCCGGCGGACTGAAAGTTAAAAAATTGAAAGGGTGAAGCACAGAGAGAAAGGGAACTGTCACTTGAAGTACAGAGAATGACTAACAATAACTGTTCTACGAGGATAAAAATGAATAGTACTTGAGCCCGATTGTTACCCTTCATTAACCCCTGAATTACCACACATGTTCTGCCACGTAAAAGACGGAAAGTGAACTTACAAGAAAGGCAAAGTCATTCATTTGTGTGGATACGTATTGAAAGGACACGAAGGCTAACTTGTAAACGCCTAAAGACTCTTTTCAACTAACAAGCACACTCGTCACGCCAGGCAAACCAAAGAAGAGAAACACTGGTTGTCGAAGTAAAGGGTCAAAGAGAATACTCCAGCAGTTGAGCCTTTTGTTCTTAAGGTTACGAATTTAGATAAATAAATGCAGTTCAAGCCAACGCGTGTACCGAGTGGTCTATACCCATTTGCTCTCTTACACCCATATACCAAAAAGCATGCTGAGTGAGGCGCGTTCAACAGAGGTCCCCACTGTATCAGTAAGTGTTTGTAGAACCTTGTCCTAGAAGTTCTGAAGGGGGGTGCATGACCAGAACATGTGTAGGTGATCATCCTCTGTGGATTGGCATCTGGGGCAATTATGGAGCATATTTCAGGCTAAATGATTGATCCTCTGGTGGGTATAGTACAATCTATTCAGCAGTTTGCACTGTATACAGTGGAACCTGAAATTGAGAGAGACAGTACGTGTGTGCAAACAAATGGATCTCCACTGGACATCAGACAAGTCAATATCTAGATCATTTGCCCATTTAGCACGCACGCCTACCGTCAGGTCCGGGCAGTTATTCAGCAACATCTTATACAGAGATGAAACAATCCCATGCGTGCCATACGCATTAGCAATGTACTGTAATTCGGGAGTTTCCAAGGGTTCAGTGGGGAAACATAACCATCGAGATCGTATTGATGCACGCAGTCCATAGTAGTGTAGCGTTTCCAACCCAGAGCCAGAGTATTCCCCGCCATGTTTCAGGCGTTATGAAACTCCATTCCGGGAACATGTCCGCCATTATCTCGTAGCCCAGCCCATTCCAGTGGAGTAATATTGCCAGGTCGTATGTGGGCTCCAGGCCCGGGAATCTCCACAAGGGGGCACATCTGTAATAAGGACATGGTACGGTGCCCAGTGGCAGTACTCCGCACCAGGCATGTAACGTGGTGGCTATCGGGCCAAATGGGCAATCGTCTCTGTAGGTGCAGTCCAGTGTATGAGTTCAGAGATCTCCGACTGCCAATTGCTCAAGTTTGACATGTGGCGGTCCATGGAAATCGCCATACCAGAAAGTGGCATACTGGGCCTGTGCTGCTATCCAATATAGCTCGAGGTCGGGGCTGTGAAGCCTCCCCTCACATACGGAAGGGCCATATATGCCCATTTCTTTCCGCACACCCCCCATATGTCACAGCAATTGTGAACAGAGACTATGTAGTGTAGCAAAATATGCTTTCCAGGGCCAGGCAGGGACATTTGCGAATGTATACAGTAATTTCGGCACTAAAACCATCTTTATCAAGATTAGTCTACCCGCCATGGTGATGGTAATGATCACCTTCTGGTTAGTTTGCTTTCAACGTGAGTTTCCATAGCCACATAATTATCTGCTAATAACGCCATCTTTGTTCCAGTAAGTTTTACCCCTAGGTATTTGAATCCCTCTGGGGACCATCAGAGCGGAAACAACCTAGTCGGTCGTCTGGTGTTTTCAGTAAGTAGGAATATTTCGGATTTGCTATAATTAATCGTGAACCCAGAGAAGCACCCCATTTCAATTACATCTCTTAGGATAGGGTGTAGGTGTATCTGAGGGACTCTAATGTACAGCAAAACGTTGTCGGGATATAATATCTCCAGTTGGTCCTTCAGGCGGACGCCGCGGTGGGCGTGGCCAGCTCTAATCATATCAGCCATAGGTTCAATAACCAATGCAAAGAGGAGTGGGGAGAGCGGGCAGCCCTGTCTCATGCCCCTATTCAAGGTGAATGGTGATCTACGAGAGATGACTAGTACGTTAGCTGTACCTCAAAATAGTCTGTCTAATATCCCCACTGGATATCAGGGTACTATGGGGCAGGGACTTCACCACTATACTCAACCCACTAGTGGACAGAACCTCCAGGACTCCCCAAGCTCAGATCAAGGCAGCCCACGCTATTCTTTAATGCATGAACTATTTACCTCTCAGACGCCTGGTGTAAGATACACCCCCAGGATGAGAAGTATATCTTCCACTGCTTGGTTCATGAATCCAGCTCACGCATTGACATTTGACTATACACTCCTGACTGTAGCCCATTCATGACAGACTGCTGCATCTTCCGCTGCACTATCTCAGATCACTCCCCTGTGTTACTTGAGATCCGCCCAGACCACAGACCCCGACTATGGAGAATGCCCCCCTCACGATACTACACTACTAATCCACTTACGGGTGGAGCTGCAGGAGTTCTTCAAATAAAATGAGGGCTTGGTGGGCTCCATATCAGTGGTATGGGAATCTTTCAAGGTTTGGATACGTGGCCATATACTCTTCCAAACTCATGGTTCCCTTTGCACTATAGGTCCAGACCTGTTTCAGACCGAGACCTGGTTGCGGACGCTTGAGAACACATAGGCCCTAGCACCCAAAGAGTCGACACTTGCCCTAATTCACTCAAAACTGGACGAATGCCACAGACTAGCAGACCGTGATATCCTATAACCACCATGCCTGCCAGGGCCAGGAGGCACGGGGAAGGGAACAAAGCCAGTAAATCGATTGGTTAAATCTGAAAACTACACACAACCGATAACCATTGTGTGCGGGGGTCGGGTGGGTGGAGGGTTCAATTAATGTGTGGGAACACGCAATTAATGAATTGTTTACTGAATTTTACTCATCATTGTATGCTAATGCTGATACAGTTTCAGAGAGCAACCTAGCTTGCTATATCGATTTGGTCTCACTCCCCATGCTGCCTCCCGTATCCAGAGACGCACTGGAATCCCATTTGACCATTCAAGAGATAGGGTAAGCGATCAAAGACCTCGCTGCTGGGAAGACCCCGGGACTAGACGGCCTACCCATAGATCTGTACAAGTGTTACTTACCAGAACTTGCCCTTAAACTCCTGACACTATGTGAGGAGGCTATCTAGTTTGGGACTCTATCCCCGTCGCTGCACCGGGCAGTTATCTCTGTTCTGCTCAAGCCTAACAAACCCCAGCAGCAGGCCTCATCCTACCGCCCACTCTCCCTAATTAATTCAGATGCAAATGTTTTTGGCAAGGCCATAGCAAACAGATTGATGCCCCACATGAGCTACCTGGTACATCCTGATAAATCAGGCTTTGTCCCCACCAGATCCACATCCCTAAATTTGTGTAGACTATTCGCCATCATCTCACAATTAGATGCAAAGACCACAGTAATTGCAGCCTCCCTTGACCCTGAGAAAGTGTTTGACTCAATATCCTGGAACTATATGTTCATTTTACTGGATCGTTTTGGGTCTCAATTCCTGAGCTACATCCGAATACTATACAACAACCCAATCGCCCAACAACCCAATCCCCATGGTCAGAACAAATCATATTCTCTCCCCACGTTCCCCTTACGTAGAGGCACACAGCAGTGATGCCCCTTTCCCCCTCTTATATTTGCGCTCACTATTGAATTTATGGTGGCACTAATACGACTTAAACCGAGGTGTTAGTATAAATGGCCCTCCTCAACTGATCTCATTATATACTGATGATACTCTATTATACATCAGGGACCTTGAGGTCAATCTGGCACCCGTTATAATATGATGGTTTATTTGTATAGCGCCTATACAAAATATGTTTCAAAGCGCTTCACAGCAGGGGAGAGGACAAGGGAAAATACAAAACATTCTTACAGGTCATGAACAACAAGAATGTGAAAACATTTCAGATATTCCAAGTGCTAAGACACAAATAGGAAGGAAATGGGAACGTACTAGGCCTGATGCAGTTTCTGGTAGAACCGGAAAAGGTGAGGGAGAGGGGAGGAGAAGGGGGGAGTGGAACAGAATAAGCGACTATCGTATTAGGCCTGACAACATTTCAGATAATGCTGGAGGTGCCTGGGGGTCTAGTGAGGGAATAACAAGTAAGGAGGGGAGAGAAGACAAACAAAGTTGCTATCATACTATGTCCAGGGACCATTCAGGCAGAGTAAGTGCATAGAAAAAAAAGTAAGAGGGGGGAGGGGAGAGAGAGAAGGGGGAGGGGAGAGAGAGAAGAGAACAGATAATAAAACAGTGAAAAGAGCAGAGAGGGAGAGGGAAAACAGTTGCAGAGGACAACGAGGCACAATGCTGCAAGGGAACAGAAAATGTAGGCAAGGAATTGCGAAGATAATGGGCACGGCATGATTCAGGGCCAACCTGAATGGGAGATCCAGGGAAGGTCCTGCATGAGAGTTGAGGAGGCGAGGCCCCAAGAGTCAATGTGTCCAAAAATCAATCCAAGTATTGGTAAAAGTCATTGATGGTGAACCCTTAGTGAATCAAGACAACACCAGCTATGAATGGGGGGGGGGGACAAGAAGGGAAGGGGGGCACACAACAACATCACAGAGGGGTCAGAGGGAGGAGGGGGACACAAGCAACCTCACGGAGGGGCCAGAGGGGGAGGGGGGACACAAGCAAGTGTAGTGCATACATTTCCCAAGCAGACTTTTTGTATGCAGTGATTACCGTCGCGGGAAAATCACTTAGATTCTGGATGACACACAATGGACCAGATACGATCAGCTCACTAAAGTAGTGTCCCTCAACGCAAACCTCAGACTAGTCCAATTTAAAATCCTGAATCATTTGCAACTCACCCCCCAAAAATTGTGAGATTTTCCCCTGCCCAGTCACCTAGATGCCCCAAATGCCACACAGACATGGCAGATTCATTCCATATGTACTGGGCATGCCTGCCGATAATTAAATAAAAATAAATAATAAATTATATTTTAGATATTCCCATTCCTCCTACACCACTGAAATACCCACTTGGCGATATCGAGATGGTCCCCACCAAGACACACAGGCTATTTAATGTGGCTTGTCTAGTGACTAAAAGAAACATCCTTAGATGCTGGAAATCTAGGACAGCTCCCCTCTACAAGCATACCTCAAAAACCTGACATATGTAAACAAAGGGCTTTATCACTCTTGCCTTCCCCACAAACAGACCCAAAGACATATGGACCCAATTCCGCACCTACTTGTCTGAGCATCATTAAAGCCACTAGGTAGCCCTCGAAGAATGCAATACATGATCTGTGTATATTTATCCATGTGAAGAAAAAAGTTTGAAGGGAAAAAAACAGGAAAACAAACAGTATCATGTGATTTGTGATCCACAGTTGTGCTCAATGTTTGTGACTGTCAATTAATTAAAGTTAAAAAAAAAAATCTACCCAAGTCCAATCCTTCGGCAGATTCAGACTCAGAAGAATCTGAAGATTTTGACACTTTATGCAAAGGGATTGAGACTTGTTTCTTTTCTGATTCTGAACCATCCACAGAAGGGACTCGCTCCCAGAAGAGATGGCCGATCTAACCAATGTCATTGCCCAGCTCGTGGCCCATCAGATACAAGCTGAAGTTAGACTCCAAGAGAATTTTGAAAACTAAAACTAAAACTAATTGAGTTGCAAGCAAGACCTCTGCTACCACAAGGGGTACTTTAACCATATCTGGAGGGCGAATATTTAGGAAATTGTTTCCTAAAATTTCAGCGTCCATTGGCGCAGCTGGGATGGGAAGAAAATCTTAAAAGATGTTAAGTGGGACCTCTGTTCAAAGGCGAATTACAAACCTCATAACTACTAAATCTTGCCCAAAGGGCCACCTTTCTATCCATCAAAGAAGGGTTGTTAAAAAAGATTGGGGCAAACCTGCAATTTTTATCGGCAGAAGCTGAGAGCTATTATATTAAATCCAGGAGAAACCCCTTTAGAAATGGGTGAACAAATTAAAAACACTGCGGCTCTAAGCATCAATGGTAAAACCTTAGACAAGCTAATAGAAATGATCACCCTGGAACAGTTTACTAATTCCTTACCCCCTTTCCTGCAAAAAAGCTGTTCAGTTAAATCAGCCTACCCTGGCTATAGCCATTGAAAATGCGCAAAACCATTCAGACACAGCTAAACATTTCCATTCAGCCCATCGTTGGGAGGAACAGAGGGATTATAAATCGACAATCCGACCTCAACCTCACGGAACAGAGAAATCAGGGTGATTATATGAAGGCAGGGAAGGGCTGATATGAGAAAGGATAGACATAAAAAGGGTTGACCCCAAAGCCAAAGAGGAAAGCAAAAAGGAAGAAATAAAAAGTAAGTAGACCATCTCCTCCTGTCCGTTTCTCCTGCAGAGAAACCAGACATGTGGCTTGGCACGGTCCAAGAATCTAAAGGATGAACCTATGGAAATAGGTTGCCTAAGAGGTGAAGAATGGGATGAACTCGGGAAAGAAATAGAAACCTTTAGTATCTGTGTCAATATCTACAGATTTCACATATGAGAGGGGCCGAGTAAAGGGAAGAGAAGTAAGGGCCTTAATCGACTTGGGTAAGTAAGTAAACTGCTATCCGAGCCAATTTAATCTCAACTGAGGACCTAGAAAATGCAGCCCTAGTGAGAGTCACCTGTGTACATGGCCATAACGAAGTGTACCCCAAGATACCCGTACACAATAACATCAGGGAAGAATCTTGTGAAATATCAGCCATAATACATGGGCTCTCCGAAGAAGTTATCCTGGGACGAGACTTCCCCTACCTTTTCAAATCTCTTACAGGAAAACAAACCTCCATTTGGAGATTTTCTACCCCAGAGTAGCTGGCAAGCAGACTATTCTTCCCAAAACTCTCCAATATGGAAATGGGAGATAGCAGAATTTATGAACCCAGAGACAACCCTGAAACCCCAATTTATAGTCGATTGTAGAGAGGCCAATAAAACCTCTAGACCGCTACGAAAACCAACCACAATCAAGCAAAAGGATATGCGAGAGGTCGTGGATATCGCTCGTCCCTGTTCTCTTCCAGATCCACCCTGCATAGGGGAATGGTATGTGAGTAAAACTGAAGGTGTCTCCTAGACTAGCCCCCGGGGGTCTCTCATCCAGGTGGCCCGAACACAGCCATTGCTATTGGATCCAGTTCCTTGGGGTGGACCAGCGAGGGATGATCACCTGGATGGGGGGGGTCCTCCAGCAGTGGAAGTGGGACACCAACGGGTGAGATGCTGTATCCCCCTTCTTCTGACAACTTTTCCCCAATCTACTATGTAGGATACACAAACACTTTACCAAACCCCTTTTCCGACACAAACACTTTCGCATATCACGAAAGACGATGGACAAACACCAAAGCCGTTAACCTGACATATCCCAATACAAGGGTCAGGCAATTGACCAGGATCACACACACCTACAGCCCTTTCCCTTCCCCACAGGGATAAAGGGTGGAGCACAAGACTATCAAGGCAAACTGCATGAAGAGAAAGCTATCCAGGCACAGCAGTTCAAGAGGAGGAGAAATGCGGCGAATATCGAAAGGCTGACTAGGAGAGAAGCAATCTTGCCCTGCGAGACCTCGGACAATAGCTCAATGTGTGTTGCAGCAGATGTCAACGGTACACAGAGTGTGCCTACGTGGATAAGCAGGACTGAGGGAGACGCCTGCTACCATGGGATCGGCCTTGACTCCAGATACAAGGAAAGCCAATCGGTTCATCACAACCGGCGAGTCGAGGGGAGAGCCGATAAGAAACTGAACTGTGTTGAATGAAAGTCACAAAGTGGCACGTTAAGAAAAGTTCAGAGAACTTTAGATTGTTAAGGGAAGACTAGCTTCGTAGGGAATCGGCACCACATGGGTGCTCACTCGAGAGACTCTGGTTGATTCCATGTTGATTGAAACTACTGATACCAGAAGGCTGAGGAAGAGCCACCAAGAAAGGTCAAAATGGTCATACAGAGGTCTAGTAAAATCCCCATACAGCCCAAAGTATTTGACCGACAAATTGTTGAGGAAGCAAGGGAAGTGAATCCTGCATCAAGAGAAAGCAAGTGAAGTGGATCGTGTATCAAGAGAAAGTAAGGGAAGTAAATCCCGCATCAAGAGAAAGCAAAAGGAAATATGAAGTGGCAAAAGTGAACCCAAAGGAGGGATGCCAATAAAGAGGGGTGAAGTCTAAAGTCCCAAGAAACCGTGTGTTGACAAAAATGAACCCAGCAGAGGGAGGTCCCCGGCATACTGTTTAAAAGACATTAATATTTGTGAATGCCAAGGAGAAGGTATCTGGGCAAAAGCGGAAGAGGGGGACCCTGACATATGAATGCTATAGGGAAATCATTGTGAATATAAGTCAGAGTGAACCTGGCAGGAGGGAGGCTGACATTCAAAAAAGGGTCCGAGTCTGGAAGAGGGGGACCCACAGGTCAAGAAGCGTCACCAAGTGCAATCCAACAAAAGGACTTATGGTTTGAACCCATCGGATCCTCAAAAGCAGGAGAAACAACTTCCGAAAATCCTGATATTGAAGAGATCTGTTGGAGGGGTCTGCACCCGGAAGAGGGGGACCCAGGGGTGAAGCCATCACCGAACATACATTTGGAACAGAACTCCTTTTTGTTTGTTATTTTGGAACCCATCAGGTCTGTGGGACAAGAGACTTTTTTTGTAGAAAAGATACTTAACCACCAAAGGTCGTGATAGCTGAAGCTGGAACTGTTGTCTCGTGCTTGGGAAGCTGGAGTGTGTGCTATGCTCAGGAGTCCCACCTTGTCCCGTGTTCAAAAGGTGGGGAAGGGAGACACCTCCCTCCCCACACCCTCCGGCTATCAATCCGGACTTATTATTTGTCAACACTTTTGGTATTTAGTTGTAAGGATTGGCAATAGTTTTTTTTAGTATAGGCCCTTTTATTTTGACAAGACGCCACTAGGACTGCCTTATTTTGATTTGATGGTCGTAGCTTGCTCCCATCTTAGATTTAGATTAGGTGTTTTTCTGCCTTAACTATACAGTTTAATAAACACCCTTGAACTGTGATCACGTGTGTGTCTATACTTGATACCATGCCTTTCTCACAGCAGTGGTAAGAAATGTAGTGACCTCAGTGAGAGCAGTTTGTGTAGAGTGTTTAGTGTAAAATCCAGATTGGTGAGAGTTGGAAGTGAGTGTGCCTCTAGATAGTTGAAGATGAGTTTGAAAACTTCTCTCAAAGAATTTATAGTTATGGGGCAGAATAGATACCGATCAGTAGAAATAGAGATTGTTAGGGTGAGCAGTTGTCTTTTTTTAACATTGATAGGACAGTCATCTGGTAGTAGGCTGGGATGGTTCTAGTGGACAGAGATTGAAGAGAAAACCTGTCTCCAATTCATTTGGATCCACCTCTGAAAAATGGACACAAGTTATTAAAGTGTTTTCATCGTCTGTGGTGCAAAGGGATCAACAGAAGCGCATGATAGGCCGACATTGGGAAGAATAGTATCATGTCTGCAGGGCAGTAGAGAATGAAGCGAGTTAGAGAGAGAGAGCAGAGGTGAAGGATGGAGGTGAAAGGAGTAGATTGGAGGGTAGAAAGCCTGCCCCAAATTGTAATGCTTTTTGAGAAGAAGTAGCAGCAAAAAGCATCAGAGAGGAAAAGGGAGCTGGATTGACGTTTGGTGGAGTGCACACATGGCCCGGTGGACCATGGACAGCTGCTGAAGGTGTGAGCGAAGGCATGAAATGCAACTGATAAAGGAGTTGGATTTGGCAGTGTAAATAGCAGTGGTGACACAGAGTCCTTGAGGATCAAAGAGCAGGGGAGTGAGCTTTACACCACTGGCAAATGGATGCATGAATGTTTTCAGCTTTTGGATGGTTGGGACAATCAATGGCTGTGGACGGCAGACAGAAGGGGGTGAACGAGTAAGCAGGATAATGAACATAGGAAGTAGCTAATGCAGGGCTCTATGCTCTTAGATTGGCAGGTTTTATTTTGTCGAGTTTTTTTGCTGAATATGTTTGGCTGAAAAAAACAACAAAATATTTTGTTTTTTATTTGGGGGAGGGAGGCTCCCCCTAGGCCCTCCTTACCTATTACCTAGCCCTTGTTCTTCATACTCCCCTACGCCCCGCCCCCCATATCTTTCTATGAGATTTTTCGTCCAAAGAATTTCGGCAAAAAACTCCACGAAAAATAAGCCTGGCAACGTCGTACCCCAATGCAGTACTGAAAGGCGTAAACGCAAGACCAATGGAGTGAGCAAGTGGGACAGAAAAAGCTTGGAGAGAGGTATAAACCGTATCGAAGAATAATAATTAAATTTGCTATTTGTAAAGGAATTTAGAAGTGAGGGGACACAGATTGTGAAGTGAATGCATGTGTGTGGCCAGAGGGTTAATCATCAAAAGAAAAGACAAAAGAGTTAAGAGAGGCTAAAAGGAAGATGAAGCCAAGCAAGTTGCTATTAACTGTTTGTGGAAGTTGACAAGAGTGTGTGGATAGGTTGGAATCCAGTTGTAGCTGGTGGTAATTAGACTATTTTGTTAGGTTAAGGTCACCCATTATAACAGCAGGCACATTAGATCGAAGAGTTTCAATTAATCTAAGGAAGATAGGGGAAGGGAGCAAGAGTTTGAACAGAGATGTGTTCTAAGGATGAATGACTGAAGTCGGAGGCAGAGAGAAGGTCCAATATTGTATCATTGCTGATCATTAGATGAACACCTTTTTTTAGTTAGGCTAGGAGAATAAGAAAATATTTCCGAATCATTTTGGCAGACAAACTGGTAGTGCTGGGGGCGAGGAGGAGAACCATGTTGTTCAGATTGTGGCATGGGTGTTGATGAAGGAGTACTGGGGATTAAGGGGACAACAGGTTTGAACTGGCGATGAAGCACAGTCTAACTCCTTTGTCAAGCAAATGGTAGGAGTAGGGATCCTTGGGTAGAGGGACCCAGAGGAGCACCTGTACCTTCTGCTTGGATTGGGCCACATGGTGAGGTACCGGTGAGAAGGCCAGGCAGCCCAACATGATCTTACTTCCCGCTGGCCTCTGCTGCAGTAACTGCAGTCAAGAGTGAGGGAGGAAGCCCCTGCGACTGGTGAGCAGACCTCTCTAGATGTTCTGGAAGAGAATCCAAACTGAGGGATGTATGGAGGTAGGGCAAGAGGCCATTGTTTTAGATGATTCAGAACTAATATGGCTTGGCACAACATGTATTGTTAAAATGTTTACAATTTAGACACAACTTTGCTGCATGAGATGTAGCATAGTGACATCAGTGGACCAGATATCCCTGACAACCCTGATATGCTGGGCGAAGTTTGAGAAAAAAAAGATTATCTCCATAATTTATAAGAGGTTGGAGTCAATCCTTTCCTTGTCAGCTGGACAGACTGAAATAGATGTGGAATATTGGTGCTAAGTTGTTAGTTATGAATGGCGGGAATCACAGCTTTGTCTATTGGAAGGGGCCATAAGCACCACATCGGGACTAGTGCGGTATGTGGTCCTAATCGCACATTATAACACTGTGTACAGACTGTATAAAATGGGATGGAGGCATCTCTGGAATGGAGACAGGCTTTATATGCGGTGCGGTTTCCTATGATTCAACAGTTTCGAGCAAAATGTCCTCAAAACGGAGCATGTAAGTAGTTATGGAAGTTGCAGAAACAACCCAACACACTGAACTGTTAAATGCTTCTGGTTACTGCCTCAAGAGATATTGACGCCAACTGGTTCAGCGAAAACTTCCCAACGTGACATGTTCGGACTATTTAAATTGTCAAAGTCATGTATGTGGAGAAATATATGTACTCTGGAAGAGTATGACCATGCAAGCATGAGAATGGTGATGGAATTATTTAACATTACTGACTGAAGTATATACAGTGGATTTGATTCAATCATTGAGATATAGGTACTGTGGTTGATTTGGCTGATCGGGCGTAAGTGGGGGAAAGCACAAGTTAATGGTGGCAAGGGTAAGGATACTGACACAGACACACATGCTGTCATTGCAAGAACACGAGTACCATATTGGATTTCTTTTGAACGGCCTGTTAGTGAGTTCCCAGTTTACACTTACCTTTCACATCAAGTACAAGCTCATCACTAATGTAGGAGGTTATTGTTCCATCTTTATTGACTCTCCATTTCTGCCGAGACTTTCCATGTTCAGTCCAGAGGGCCACTTTCGATCCAGGCACATCTCGGCCTCCAATCACATCTAAACATGCATGATTCACCTAATGTTTGTTTAAAAGAAAAGCGAAATTAAATTTACATTTTATGCTGAAGGACACGAATATCACATATCTGAGAACAAATGCAATCATCTAGATTTTAGGTGAGGGAGCGAAGTTGCCATTTGTATCCGGCAGCCGATTAATTTAGGAAATGATGTGGCTCAATGGAGCAGGTTATACCAGCCTTTAAGGGTCTGTGGACTAAGTCAATGGCTCAATTAAAATGAGTGCCTTTAACATAGTCTCCATTGACATTAATGGCCAGATAGCTTAGTCCTGAGGCCGCACTTTTTACTGTTTATCCTATGCACTGCCCCTACCACCCGCACATTTCCCTTCCCCCCCCTCCCCTGCACTTGCGCAATCTCAAAGTCACCTGGCCTAGTAAGATCGTTCTCTGTCTTCCCTCTGTTCCCCCTCTCTTGTCACGCCTTGAAACACTTGTGTATAGGCGTGTTATAAATGTCAAATCATATATGGCGATAAGCACATGGGAAAGACATGGGAAATGTGAAAGTTAGCACTTCTGTGAATGAAAGGCCATCTAAGTGTAGTGATGTTTCAGAAAAGAAAAAACAGAAAACAGCCAGCGATGGCCCTAATGGGAGGAGAAATGGGAGGCCATCCGAAAGCCAAGTGAAAATACACCTTTCTATTTTCAAGGCAGAGGGAGGAGCGTAGGTGGGTTAGGACAGCTGAAGGAAAAGGCTCCTAGCACTGCATGGGCGGTAGAAAAAAAAGTGAGTACTGGAATGCAGATAATACCGGCGGTTAATACCTGCAATCCTAGCCATCCTATTGGCTCTGCTATATGTGATCAATCCTGCGGAGTCCTCACAAAGTCTCCTCCCAGGTGGCCAGGGGAAGGCAGCCACTACCTGATCCCGACCCTGGGGGTGGTATTAGCCAGGAGAATCGCCTGGGAGCAGAAGGTTCCCAAGGGAATGGGAGGACTCCGTTGGGAGAGACGCAGTATTTGTCTTCCTCCTCCGAGGAGGAAGAGAAAGTGATAACGGAATATGTAATTGCTTGGTGTCAGAGGAAGCTTTTCTTTCCCAAAGCCAATTATCCTGATGCCGGCAAAAACTGTTACAACCAATCATGTATTAGGAGCAAAAATCCCCCTGCCAAAAGGCCGGATCACGAGTTGGGCGTTAGCGCTTAAATGCGGCGGTAACTTTGTTACCGAAGCATTTAAGGGCTGGCCCTATCACGACTCTGGCATGTTTACCCCCAGATCAGAGCTGGGGGTAAACACGCTGAGAAAATGCCAATTTGTGGTGCAATTACCACCAGCAGTATTACCGTGCAGTAATTGCGCTGAAAATTCCCCATTGGGTCCAATTGGGAATGAGGACTTACAGTTAGCACCCAACCATTGATCCGGCGGTAATACCGCTGTACGGGTGGGTGCTAATGCTAATAAAATAGAGTGGTACCTGTTAGGATTGGCCTTTCTCTGTGCTTGGTATGGTGTGGTATGGTGTGGTATGCTTGTTACAGTAAGGGAAGGAGGTGTTAGGATTGGCCCCAATTTGTTAAGACAGGAGGTTAGGCTTTTACGCATAAAAGGATACGCTGTCAAGTTGTAGGTTCTCTTCAGTAGGTTTATTCCAGAATACAAGTTCATCAGTTGTAAACAGGACCATTAGGAGATTAAGAGGAATTATCAGAAAGGAGCCCACTGGCTCCCACCACACAGGCTCACATCTCAACTGCCTGGGGTGGAACACGTTCATACCCAAACATTCCAAGCTCACAGCAAACATTCCACAGGTGACATCAGTCCATGCACACCTCATCCAAGCAGGAATTAAGGCCAATCCTAACACCTCCTTTCCTTAATGTAACAAGCATACCACACCATAATAAGCAGGGAGAAAGGCCAATCCTAACACCTCCTTCCCTTACTGTAACAAGCATACCACATGCATCAGAACTCATGGTCATACACAGCTCAACAACCAAAGTCCAATCAAAAGGGAACTGTACCAACAGATGTAACTATCATTCCGATGGACTGACCCGACCAACACAACTGCAAACCCAAACAAGCATACAACCAGAACACCTCCCGCTCCCCACTCCCACAAGGAGCCTCAAACCTGCTAAGTTTGAGCACAACCAGCCCCACCTTGGGCAACCAAACAAACACTACCCCCAAAAACAACACTAGACACTTCCTATCCACCCCTGCCACAAGTGGATCGTGGGGCTGCCACCCCCAAGCACAAACTCCACATAGGGACTGGCACAACATCCTGCCACCGCAAAACGAGAAGGCAAACTAATTTCCCGAAACAATGGGCCCTGAAAGATCTTGCAAGGACAGCTGGAACTCTACAACCCACACACGCTCACCACACATACAGAGGCTCAAACATACCACTGTCAAACCTCAGAAACACTCACACAAGTAATTCCAATCAAGACAAACACTTGCAGCTGAAAAGGCAACCAGCTGTCACACCGGTCAACCAAACCAGCAGCACACAGCTTCAAGTGTTGGCCAGACACCTGAGGTCCCCCCATACTTTACACAAAACTCTACCGGGTGGACACAGCCACAAAGGTGGTAAGTTGCCATGCTCCCAGAATCAACCAAGGAGGTACTCCTGGATGATTCCAGAAACCACGCTTGAGTAAATACAAAGAAAGTAAATGAGATGCAGGCACACCTACATCTACAGATTCTCTGCAGAAACCCTTGATTAATCATGACCCTGCAGAGCCGCTCAACTAGCCTGCCACCAGTTACACCAATCATGACTCTGCAGAGCTGCTCAATTAACCTGCCACTAGTTACTTCAATCATGACTCTGCAGAAACCCATGTCCAGACACCCTCTGGACACACAAATCACATCAAAACTCAGCAGAGTTTCCTGACCAGACACTCTGATCATGCACCAAATCCACAATGCCAATCACGTCAAAACTCTGCAGAGTTCCAGACCAGAAACTCTGATCATGCACTAAATCCACAACACCAATCACCCAACCCCTGCACACAATCCCACACACTGCTGACTAGTGCTACAGTCGCTCAATAGTAACTTTGGGGTGTGAACAGAAAGAAAACAAACCAAACATAATGATGTTGACATTTTAAAATAGTTTTCAAGTTGTAACAATTCACAAAAACCTAAGAGCCCATGTTGCCTTTGGGGAAGCAACCCTAAAACCTGCAATGCCTAAACAAAATCATTAGACTCTAACATGTGGGGCATCACAACACTTTAAATGCACTTTAAAATCTGTCATCCGGTCAAGACCACTTATGCACAAACACGCATCCAACACAGCTACTTTAAGTACTTTAGTCCAGTTGTAAGCACAAGATCTAACAGTCCAAATCTACAAGTCCATTTTGCTAAATCGCAACGTAAACTTCCTGAAAAGCCTCAAAAGGTTAATCTCTGTTAAACTCATTAACCTAGCTAGAAAACACACAAGGTTGTCACAACTAACACAGACATCAGCAATTACAACATTAACACACCTCAAAACGTCATCCAGTCCAACACACCTCGAAATAGTATTAATTAAAAATACTAGCGACCTCTGTTGCAAGATACCCATCCTGCAAAATCTCAGAGAAATTACGTTGAAAACTTATTACATAGAGCTAATGCAGCTCGGGACACATCGTTAAGTTGGAAGCATTTCACATAGAGCTATGGCGACTTGGGACACATCACTCCCGCTCTTACATGCATGTACAATACCTATCACCGTAGTGACAACAACTTCCAGTACATCAAGGCGATACCCTCTCCTTACCGCCGCTTCATGTAACGTTACGTTACATGCATGAATAAATACCTCATAACTTCACCATAGTGATGACAACTTTCAGTACATCAAGGCAGTGACTTCTCACCGCCGCTTCACATATCGTTACCTTCCATTCCATTGCAATAATGCCAATAGACGATGGCAGCTGTCTCCTGCTCTTCTCCACATCTTTTCTTGTGGCTGCTTCCCACGAGAACCAATTTGCAGAAGGCACAGCCTCTTCAAATAAGAACAAAAATGAAAACTGAATAATCGCTTCATGAAGACGTCGGAGTCGTGCCTCCTTCAACGTTACCACGTTCTTTGGTGCCTTACCCTAAGGCATCGCTGGAAGTTCCATAACACCACAGTGGCCAGCTGCTCCTTGCGACGCCCCCAACGTTCCAGGCAATCGCCTACTCCCCACATAGCCAGGCTGACATCACCAGTCTCACAAAACCGGTGAGCTGGCAGCAGCTCTGCGCCACCAACCCTCACAGAAACAGGTTGGTGCCAATGCGCTCACAGCACTGCATCTGCCATGCCTTACTGTCCCTTAGTGAAATTCATAATCCACTATGGATTCCCATAACCCAGTTCCCCCTTGGGCACTGGATGTCTTCCTAGCTCCGAAAGGCAGCAATGCTGTCACTGTACTCCTTCACAACGCTTGGCTCCACATCAAATAGGCCACTTAGGTACTGCATAAAAACTCCTTGCCTATGACAGGCTCTGCCCACAGCTTTCATCCACGCTGGGCGCCTGGGCAGGGGAATCTCTATGCTGCCAACTGGTGTGTCCACACACCCCCTTACAAGGAAACAGCCTCCTTAAATCTTACACTCTGTTGTCCCAGGGTCTACTGGGGCAAGCTGCCCTACTCCGCCTTGGGTGATTCAATTCTCCCTGGGTGCCACTCTTCCTGACTCCCGGACAGCCTCTTTTAATGCTGCCTGGGCACTTGTCCTCTCCTTTCCCAGGGAGTTTACTGAACAGGCTACCTCACATAGCCCTGGGTGGTGGGGCTCTTCACAGATCATGGGGGGCAGTGGACTCCCTCTCTCCTTTCATTCACTCACTTCCTCTTGTACTCTTGCCTGCACCCGCAGCAGCAGTGTCTCCTCTCTCGAAGCACAACACAGGTACCTGCTCACTCCAGGGTCCTCCTCAAGATCGGACCTCGTCGCCAATTTGTTAAGACAGGATGTTAGGCTTTTTTACGCATAAAAGAATAAACTGTCAAGTTGTAGGTTCTCTTCAGTAGGTTTATTCCAGTATACAAGTTGATCTGTTGTAAGCAGGACCATTAGGCAATTAAGAGGAATTATCAGAAAGGAGACCACTGGCTCCCACCACCCAGGCTCACATCTCAACTGTAACACATTCATACCCAAACATACCAAGCTCACAGCAAACTCACCATAGGTGACATTAGTCCATGTACACCTTATCCAAGCAGGAAGGAATGCCAATCCTAACAGTATCGCAGCCAGGATACCACCTGTTAGGAAAGATTTCTTAATTGTGGGTAATTTTCCTTCCATGTGGCAACCCCTAAACCTTTTGCTGTTGTTTTCACCATGATCTAGACTTTGCCAGCGAAGTGCAGCCTTCTGCCGCACTCCTCTGGGCTTTCACTCCATTCTTACGGGGAAACTGACATGCCCTTAAAACAGTCAGTACCGGGAAACGTTGTTTTCCGTAGTTCTTTTATCATGTTGCAGCTTTCGCGCAACATGGCACAAGAGGGCACTGTAAGCTAAGTTACTGCTCTCTTGGGTCTCTAGTCTTCTACAGGCCCTAGATACTCTCTTTGGATTGTTAATGAACGGTGCAAGTGAATCACGGATGGGACTGGTGGCAGAGATCGTTTCTTTGTGTTTTTTAGCTCCTTTTGGCGTTTAAGCGCGTTTCTCACGCTTAGCCCAAAATGGTGGCCTGGCTCCCAAAATGGCCAGACCACGAGGCTCTTTGTCCTGCCCGCTGACCGTCTTGCCCCCTTCACCTTCCCCAGATCGAGTCGACCCGGGGCGTTCCTTATTTGGGCATGTACTTTGCCGCGAAACACAGATGCTTTCGCGGGCTTCTACAAGCCTTGTGTGTGCCTCCAGGATGTGGGCTGGGATGTCTGGTCCCAATACACATCCTGGGTGCCAGAGAGTCTAGTGTGTCGTGAATGCCTGGGACCTCCGTGGTCCGTGATAGGTCCACGTATGGTGTGAGTGTTTTGTGAGCAGATCTCCCATTGAGTCCCTCCGTTTTGGCGCAAAGGGAACCGTGGATAAGAGGGGGCTGGAAACACCACTACCATGTCGATCTCCTGAGTTCCCACGAACTAAGGAATACAGGAACCAAGTATCCTGCAACTACGAGGCTGAACCGAGGAATCGCTGGTGACCCGCTGAAGGACTGCTCCTCTGCACTGCTGTCGCTTTGTGAAACCCTTTCTACCTCGGATCGAACGAGAAGGCCTGTACTGGTACTTTAACCCCTTGGAATAGTGGGAACAACTATTCTCGGCATCTTCACCATCTCCTGCACGTAAGTGTCTCTGGGCCATCCAGCAGACTGACCAGCCTACCCAGGAGTCTTGCTCGGTAACCGCCGTCAGGTTGTGTTGTATTATGAGTCCTTGTCACTCTCACACGATTCGTACACTTGGCATTCCCAGGTCTGAAGTGAGTAGTGTACATTGGGCTGAAAAACACACGGCCGCTCCGTTGCCCTGCTGTGGTAAACTGCGCGGGTTCACTGCGTTTGGGACATCCTCAACTCAACTTCTGCTGCTGCGGAATCTACACGACGCCGAGACGTCCCCTGCTCGTATCTGAACCTGCCAGCACTGACACGGAGAAGCCTGGGTCTGCCTGCATCGGGGAGCGGTGAGTAGCATCGCTAGGAACTGGTCACCCTCCTGCAGTAGCCCATAGCTTTTCCCCGCTGTATCTAACAGCACGCCTTTCCGTACTCGCGCTCTGCTTCTGCCCACAGTGGAGGCTGCGCTTGAGTCGCAGAGCTCTGTTCATCTTCATTTGTTCACCGAACTGAACTGCCTGATTCCCTCGAAGAGACTCCCCTTTTTGCCCGTTGGCACCAGCGAGTGCAGGTACCTTTGAGCACAAGGCTCCACTCTTCGTAGGGCTTAGACTTCCTTTTAGTTAGGTGCCTCTGAAGGCGGACTGGGTCTAATTATTATTCGCACTGCCTGTTTCCCTCCCCATCTAGGTGGTCTACACATTTTGTGCGTCTAACTCGTTAGACGTATTTGTATATATATATTGGATTTGATTGGTATGTGTTGGTTTACTTGAGTTTTATTGTGATTTCTCGCTACGGTCAATGTTACAAAGGCCTTGTAATAAATGTGTCTATATTTTTAATATAACACCTGCTTGGAGTAATTTGTAAGTGTCCTTGCTTTGTGTGCTCATTGCGGGCTTTCAGTCACCCTCACCCCTCGAGACCTAGTCTTGACCGCCTCGATCGCTACCCTGATTGGTCTGGTTTGTCCAAAGGTTACCCTGTTCCAAGAAAGTAGGCTGGCCTTCTGAACCTCTGCCCCTCCAGGACAGAGTTCAGAAATCCATCTTAACACCGCCCAACTCCTGATCAGGCCCACAGTCCCTCATATTTATAGAGGTGAATGCTCCCATTATCAAAAGCGGAATGTTAAAAATTAATCTCTAAATATTGACATCTCAGATTCTGAAAACCCTAAATTCACTGTAAAGCAAAACCATTCATTAAATCCTTATGATAATCCTTTTGAAAAGGTAATTAAGGATAGGAATGCATTTGGTAACAGGATTTCCATTAAAAGGAGTAAGTGGAACATTGGGGACTTCCAAGTCCCACAATGCCCAAAGTACTGGGACGAAGATGAGAGATGCAGGGGCATTGGACTGCAGGTTGCAGGCGAATAGGGTTAATGACCCACTCCTGAGGGAGACTAGGAGATATAAAAGGCCCCATTAGGTGCAGGCCATGCAGATTAGGGGAGCAGTAGTGGGAGGTGGAGTCATTGCAGTATCTCCGCATTGCAGTTGCAGCTGAAGGAGAGCAGAGGCACCAGAACCACCATGGTTTGTCTAATGGTGCAGGCCACAGAAAACAGTGAGCAGCAGTTTTCTGTGCCGGGTGGAGCAGAAGCAGCAGTAGACCCGATGGTAGCAGAGCGAGAGGACGCGCACACCAAACCCACTGAGTTCAATAGCATATTGTGACCCCAGAGTGCTCCGTGATCGCCCACTGGCCAGGTCCGGGTACATTGAATACCAAACTGATGTAAAGAGAGTAAAGTGTCAGAAACGTAAGTGTTTTGAATATTGAACTGATATAAAACAGAAACAATCATTTTGAATGCCAAGTTGATATGAAGTGGAGAAAGTGGGCGCACAAGAACTTGGCGATCAGGCCAGCAAAGAATTATTGTTTTTTTGAAGGTCAGTGCCAACACCACAAAAGGGCCATATTATTAGATGCCAATACAAACCAACATTGCCAAAGCCAAGAGAGAGCAATTAAGAAGCAAGTCGTCTACGTTCTCTTTTGTCAGTGGGAGAAAGGAGCAATAGGGGGACTTGACAGAAATAAATAAATCAAAGAAGAGCAGGAGTGAGGGAAAACCATTATCAGTACTTCGTTAATGCAAGAGTGGGAAAGTAAGAGTGGCAGGAAGGCTGCCCTTCTGACGGAAGTAATTCAGGACGAGAGGAGCATAAACTGCATTGCATGTGGCAGTTAAAACTGCGGAATCAACAGCACCAGTGTGTCTCATGTTTTCCCAGAAGTAGTAGTCAAAACTAAAGTTATGTAAAGTCAAAATACTTTACAAGTTGTATGAAGTAGAACTGTGCCACAGAAGTACTTGTAGTAGTATTAGTATAGTAGTTGTGTTAGTCCTGGCAGGCAAGTACACCAGAGGAAGGGACCTTGTAATTGTAGACCTGGCAGGTTAGTGGATGATGTGGAAATCAACAAAGTACTGTGGTGTGGTTAACAGTGTTGAAAAAGAAGTGGCAAGAACACAAAAGCACATTGTGAATTGTTGTGGAATCATTCTGAGAAATTAATATTGCTGTTGCAAGTATTTTGTGAACTGTCGCAGAATCAATCTGACAGAAGCATTTTTGTTGATACTGATGAATATTGAAGTATACTTATTTTCTGAGATGCATTTATGTGGAACTCTCTGCCACAAGCAGAGAGATGAAGACGGATTGAACATTTTGAACTTATTGGATCTTTGTTGCAAGACAGGATTTCCTTATTCTTTTGAACTGTTGATTGGAATCCTGTTTGAATCTGGGGAAGAAAAATTCACTGAGGGTCCAAGGAGAAACAGTGACCAGGTTTTGAACATAACTCTTATTTCGGTTATATCTGAATTGCCATATATCACCTTGTTGAATTTGTTGTATATACAAGTGTGGGGGACAGAATCCTTTTTGCTAGTGTTTCCTTTAGTTTATTTTGGTAGGCAAGGAAATCCTCGTTCAGGTAGGGCCACTGAGGTGTTTATCCAACCTTGGATTTAATAAAATGTCATCTTATGAATAAAGCTTCACAATACTGTCTGCCTGACATATCTGACCCCTCACATATGCCCCTCTGATGCTAATTAACCTTATTGACAAAAGCAGCTCTGCTTGTTAAATAAAGACCTGCCCCAAGTTATTGTAAATGGTGATGCTGAGGGCTATACATTGAGAAAGGACTATTATCCCAAGCGGTAAAGAACTGTACATGCTCTTCTCTGCCTTTACACAGATGGAGATAATTGTTCCTTTGCTGCTTGTCAAGTCAAAATGTTGTGAAATGAGGTCCATGCCAGATATCAATTGTTTCCTAAGAATTCTAAATGGCTGTAATGAGGTCTATAATGCAACATGTGCTAATTAAGCAATAATACCTGATTCAGCGCGTTCGTGCCTTAACGATGGACCCCAGTGCTGTTACCACCCGATCCGACCCGCTGGAGCTGGTATTATTGCTATTAGCACCCCGGGTTTGGAATCCTGAAACCAGGGGGGTGCTGGCAGCAATGTATTCTGTATAAATGAAAAATACTGAACTAAAATGGCCACCATGGAGCAGGATGACGGGGCCTTCAAGTGGATGGCGGGGCAGAGGAGCAGCCATCAGGTTACTTGGAATGTGTGCTTGGATCATGGGATTCACCCGTGATCCAAATCCTGTGATTCGAGCACCCTGATTAGTCGGCTGCCTTGGGTGCTAATAACATTTGTGGGACAAGGACATCAGAACTCCAATAGTATCTGGTGAAAAAAATAGCCCAATGAAATATAGGATAATGATGCTCTTTATTATTATTCAGCCACATTGCACAAAATTAAGTGAGAATGTGTGAAAGCTGTAGCAGAAAAAAAAACATGTAGGTATATTTGTAAACTCTTCATGATGGCAAGGGTCACATACATCAGTAGATGCCGTTGACCGTTTGAGTTTATTGCATGCTGTTACTACTTTCTGGAAAAGTAATCTCAGAATCTGTGTAATCTGAATACTCCGTTTCTTGAGCTTCTTCCACAATATGTTATCACTACTGAGGGATAATTCCCTATTTTTGTATAAAGAACAGTACTGAACACCAGGCAACACGATTTTGTTAAAACATTAAAAGATGACAGCATTCCTCCAGACACTTAAATGGTTTGCTTGGAAAGGGTTAGTAACCTTTTTCTTTTTTAGGAAAGTGACAAACTAGAGTTTTACTAGCACTGTACAATATAATCACCTTGATAATATATATGTAATATGTAACACTGTACATGTATACAATGTAACAATACAATAAAAACAAAAGCTGCAATTCTAAGAAAAACAATCTGTTTTGGTGTGGCGCACACGATGACGCACACACTTCTTTAGGTAGTCCTACAATGCCTCTTTCATATGCGAGGGTTTTAGCTAAGGATTTCGATAGTGTAAGTCATGTGAAGGATTGGGTTGTTCTAAACTTCGCTGTTTCAAGCCTCAGAACAGAACATCTTCCAGAGTTGTGCAACTTCTTAGATACGTCACTCGGACTGCCCAGGATCATAGCTTTGAAGTCTAGACGAGTGATCTAAGAATTAGGTGCCATTTCTAGAGGCAACCAAGCAAAGAAAGAAGGATATGTTTCATGTAGTCATAATTCTGGGCATCACCAACGACCCTAACTACAGCAAGAAGCAGCACTGGCTTAGGTACACTAGTCAGCAGTGCGTCACTGAATTCTAGCAACGGACAAGACATTTTCAGCTGGTATTAATTGGCAAACCTTTCACAGCATGAAAAGGTGTAACCTACATGATTTAACAGTGACTTGAATATGCTGCTGTACTGTACAGTAAAGCCGCTTTGGCGTTGTTATGCCATTGCTGCCTCTGAAGCACCAGTTCCCCGGAGACTGCCTGGGGAAAGTTGCTATGTCCTGTGGGAATGTGTTAAGCGGCAGTCAGGAGAATCAAATGGGGAAGCATTTTGGCTATTGTTCCATGTGGCTGTAGTGGAGCGAGTTAAACCAGACACTAATAAACATCCATCTATCAGAGCTGACACTTTTTTAAAAACGTGTAGTTATTTGCATGAATACATACAGGGAAACGAGCTCTTTTGGCACAAATTAGCATACAAAAGGTAATATAGCAGATACATAGGAGGCAGTGGGCCTCTTATAAAGGGGACAGTTTGAGTGGCATGATGACCGGGTTTGAGAAGGATGTAAGGGTGTTGACACACAGATGGCATGGTGATTGCTATATAGTTTTATTTGGTCAAGAAAATAAAGTGAAAACCTAACTTTCCCTATCTCTAAGAGGGCTTACCCTTCCTCAAGTAAAACACTAAAGGTTCTGTCAGAATGGCCATGTAAATCAATAGTCTACAGTCCAGTTTCAAACTCTACTTGTGTCCCTTACACTTAAAACTAAACTAGAGATAAAGCAGACCTTCGTGGTCCAGAAGAATGACTCCCTTCTTCTGGACTGGGGATAAAAGTTTACGTCCCGATTTTGGATTCTTAGGGGAATGGCTCCCTTCCACCGGGTCAAAACTGTTCAACACAAAAAGGTAAAGTTCAAGAGTAATCAACTGAATCAAAGGCAGCAGATAAGTTGAAGAGGATTAAGATAGAGGATAGGTTGGAATGTTGAGCAGAGGCAATAAAGTTGGAAACATTCAAGAGAGCAGTGGACGGGAGCGGTAACCATCTTGGTGGTGGTCATGAAGGTTTTGCGTGTCATGGAAGTTACTAATGTGGTTTAATACAACTCTTTCCAACACCTTAGAGTAGTGAAGAAGTGGCAGGTTGAAAGATGGTCAGCAGGCTTGGATCAGCACCTTGCTTTTTCAGGAGAGGGATGACCATGGCCATTTTAAAAGAAGAGGGAAAGCTGGCGGAGTCGAAGGACAGGTTGAAGATATTAGCAAGGCGAGAGGCCACTAGAGGAGCAATTGGTTCGACAAGCTGAGGCCCAAGAGGCTTTGACGAGGCAGGTGAGGGGTTAGCCTTCATCAGCAGTGCAATGACTTCAAGGTTGTTATGACTGAAGTGAGAGCTAGAGCAAGTGAAAGATGGCAGAGTAGGAGGAGCGAAGAAAGGAGAAGCATGGAGAAAGAGGGTGAGAAGGGATTCCCCGATTTTGGAAGCAAGGTATTCAGCTAGGTTACTAGCTGAAAGAGTAGAGTTGATAGTTGCAGGTTTAGGAGGAGTAAGGAGTGAGTTTGGGGTGCCTTGAAGTCCGCGAGGATGGTTGGACAATGTATAAATGAGAGAAAGGTAGAAATCCCTTTAAGCACTATCAATAGAAGACTTGAGAGTGAAGAGCAGAGCTGAATAGTGCAGCTCCTCATGAGAGTGGGAGCACCTCCATCTGTGTAGGAGTTGTCACATGTGAGTGCAGAGACTCGGAATGAATGGGGAGACTCAAGGTTGAGGACGCTGGTATTTAGAGGGAAAGTTAGCGGTAGGAAGTGAGAAGGGAAGGAGTGGAAGCAGGGACTGGAAGGTGGAGAAAACAATGGCAGTGGAGGAAGTTTCTGGAGAGGAGGAGGAAAGTGATAGTGGAAGGTCAGAGGAAGGGAGGACTAGCACTGGGTTTACATTTTATCTTGGAAAGGGGTGTCGTAGATGGGGAGCAAAAGTCAGAGGAAGGAAAGAGAAGGGTGGTGGATACAACTGAGTGGTGCCAAAGAGATGGTCTGAGAGTAGTGTTAGTTGCTGAGAGAGATGGAGATGAACAGAGTGGGTAGGTTATAAATAGAGTGGATAGCTTTTTCATGGAGAAGAGATTGAATGTTAGATTTAGAGTGTTAGTAGAAGAAAGGTTAAAGTTACCTAAGAGGATGAGGTGATGTGATGGGGAGACAGAATCAAGTAGCTGCCAGAGTTCATCAATGAATGATCCAGTGGGGCCAGAAGGTGATAGAAATCAAGTGAGTAGAGTGGGGAAGAGCAATAGTTGAGATTGTAAATTCAAGGAGGTAGGTGGGAATGTGGCATTGGGGGTGTGAGACGGTCAGATGGGAAGAAAATAGGCGGCCAACACCCCCGCCTTTGCCCATCAGACGAGTAAAGTGGGAGAAGTAAAGTTTAGAGTCATGAAGGGCTGCCAGGGAAACCGTGCCAAAGGGAGAGATCCAGGTTTCAGTGATATCAAGGAAATCAAGGGGAGGAGAGTTAGAGTGAGAGTAGTCTGTGATGAAGAAAGTCTTTTTGCAAACCCTACCCTACCTCTCACAGAGACTCACCAGGAACAGCTCCTCCAAACCTACAAGATCTATGTACAGCCATAGACTGACCACCAAGCACTTCAAACACAAAAAAGCTGCGGGCTCTAACTTCCCAGTCATTGCTGCTCGCCTTTTGAATGACCTTCCTCCTTACCTTTGCTCTTGTACTGGTCTTTCAGGAAGCAGCTAAAACCAGCCTCTTCCACGGACTATGAATCTATAAAACTGACTGGTATTATCCCCTCCCCCTTCTGTTGTTCTCCCCTTCCCATTTTCCTCCCTTTGCCCTCCTCTGCAATCAGTCCACCTTGATGCCTGAGGGTTTTGTGCACTTTATTTATTTTTACATGCATAGAGTGTCCCAGAGTGTAATGTGAAGTTGACGTGGCAGTGAAGAGTAGAGGAATTTAGTTTCAGAGTAGGAGTGGCAGGGTGGGTTGGTGATCGGAGCAGTTTATTGGCTGGTGTTTGTTATAAGTGGAGTGGTATGAAGATGATTTAGTGAGAGTGGTGAGTTGTGAGTTCTATGATAGGGATAGGAAAGGTGGGGATGTAGCATGGTTGCAGAGAGCATAAGGATAGAATAGGATGAAGAGAGAATGCATTCTAGTTCAGTAGTAGTCAGGGGTAGCTTGCAGTGTACTAGGTGGTTTTGAGATATTACCATGTGGAGCAGGAGAGGACGTGGCATAAAGGCTGAAAGGTAAAGAGGCTGGGCGATTAACCTTAGATGTTCGTCCTTTCCTTGGGTCATCCAGTACTACTTTGCCCAAGTAACGAGGAGTGGCAATGAGTGTCCAATGGTAGGAGGAGGGAGGTGGGAACAGCAGAAAGCAGATCTGAAGCAGGGCTGAGCTCGATGTTGCTCAGCAAGTTGAAGCCCCTTCTGAGGATGGAAGGACCATTCAAAATTGGCAGTTTTGGGGTCTGAGGCCATCTGATCAGACTGCAGATCGACACTGTACGGTTCCTGTAGGTTCCCTTACCTCAGCAATGAGTAATGAGCCTACTAAACGATGAGGATAACTATAAAAAACGAAAGAAAGATCCCTCCGCTCAAATCAAGATCAAAATCCCGGAAGCAACATGGTTCGCCTTGGAACAAAACTGGATAACGGACAAAGAGGAAACATTTCTCAACACCTTGGAAAACAAAACTCCAGCATTCTACGCCCTACCCAAGCTTCACAAAAACAAACAAACCTCTACAGGAAGTCCAATTGTCTCTGGCCATCTTGGAGCCAGACTGTAAATTCATTGACTATTTTTTAAAACCTCTCAGTCAACAAACACCAACCTACCTGAGAGATACAATGTCCACAATAACCAAATTTGAAAGGCAGAAATTCATTCAAGAACAAGAGCTCCTGGTCACCATGGACAGTGAGTTTATAAACAAGCATACCACAAGATTTAGCTGTTGAATGCATCAGACATCATTTGACACATCACATGATACAGAAAAGCGTACCTACAAACTTTATCGTGGAATTATTAGAGTTAGCCTTAACAAATAACTTCTACTCATTCAATTACATCTTTTACATCCAAACGAGTGGGACAGCAATGGGAGCAGCATTTGCACCAAGTTTGGAAGTCATTTTTATGGCAGAGTATGAACAAAACCATGTCCTCAACATTTCAAATCCATTCCAAGGAAAAATGTTCCAGTGGCATCGCTATATAGATGACATTATCCTAATTTGGAAAGGCGAACTTGAAAGCTTAAAAAACTTCCTCGACTGGATCAATTCACATAACCAAGAAATCAAATTTACTATGACAAGCAGTAAGGAAGAAATACATTTTTTGGACTTATCCATCAGACCACCAAATGGCTCCTTGGTATGTACATTATATACCAAACAGACAGACAGGAACACCCTTCTTCATTACAGCAGCCATCATCCCAAAAACCTACGCAACAATCCTCCATACATACAATTTCTGCAGGTAAGAAGGAATTGAACAGAAATTGATCAGTACAACAAACACGCAACAGTGCTACACAATACACTGTTAGATAGAGGATACCCAAAGAAGCTCCTTAAGAACAATAAAAAAGAGCTAAATACACACCGCAAGAGAGCCTACTTACGCCCAAGACTCCCAACAGATGGTGAGAATGTCCTGACCTTTGTATCTACATTTGGTCGCAATACAACCAAACTGAGAGACTAATTAAAAAATGTTGGCCCCTCGTCCAACTGAGTTTACTAGTGGAGCAAATATCTAGGGTGGCCCTGAAACGATTGAGAAACTTGAAGGACATACTTACCCACGCCAGAATAGACAATAAGACCCAGAGAACAACCATTTGGAATTTGAGGGAAATTCGGGGAAATTATCCATGTGGAACATGTACAGCTTGCTGTTTCACCAAAAAGATTAACTCATTTTGGATTGACAACAAGGAGTGGCAATTAAGAAATGTTTCCAATTGTAAGACGTCTAATGTCATCTACATTATAGAATGTCCCTGTGGCTTCCGTTATGTGGGACAAACTAAAAGACAAATTCACAAAAGAATAGGGGAACACAGATCACGGATCAGGTGCAGATCCCATTCGCCCCCCTTGGTTTCACACCTTATGGAACAACAACATGGCCCTGATGCTTTGCTATGGTGGGTGGTGGATACAGTGTCCAACACCAACAATGCCTCCAATGCATTAAACCACAGGGAGGCTTGGTGGATTTTCAAGCTTAGAACAATATCCCACAGTCTTAACAAGGCAGAACCCAGTGGCCCCTATGGCTAGAGCCCTACATATTCTTTTCACCATTAATTATTTTCCATAGAACTGACATGGCAACATCAATCTTTTAAGAATATTTCGATGTATACATTAACATACACCACCACAGTATCTAGGATCCCCATTCCTATTCTCCTCCTCGCCACTTAGAATTGAGTCTACCACCTCACCTCACTTTGAGGCACACACACATTTTTAAGGGACATCACAATCATGTAGTATCATACACCGTGGCATTTACTTGTTCACAATCTGATCAGGGTTTTACCCATGCTTGGCCTTTCAATACAGAGGGTGTGCATTAACATCCCAAGTTCACATATGCAGTAATGCCTATTATTATTTTCTAAACCCATTCGATAAGTTACAATATCTACAATTACATGAATACACATCTACAGGCAGTAGTGTTGTAGTCCATACACTGCTGCAGCCCAGAGGACACACAACAGCTCCGCTAGAACTGCATGGCGTTCACCACTACCTTGGTCCTGGGACGCTTACCACAGTGCATGCGCGTAGCTTCAACACTAGGCCGGTATGCGCCTGCACTATTCGGATTGCTATACACAGCTTGGCATCTTCTTCATAAGCGCCATTAATTCTTTGAACGGGGCATAACTCCAAATCAAGAAGAAGACTTTGCTAACACGTTTAAGACCGCTACTTAGAGGTGTATATTAGCTGTCTGCTATTTTACTATAGCACACACTGAATTATAATGTTTGCGCATTGCAGGAATCCTCCTACAAGGAAAATAAAGCCAAACTTCTCAGCAATTATGAAGTTACAACCCAGATCACAAGTAAAGTGAACCTAGCATGCCTGCTCCTGCAAGGTACAACTCTTTTATTGCTTTTTCTACATGTTTATAACAATAAGAATAGAGCAACTTGTACTGTTAAGCATGCAAATCTAGCCACCATGCCCTCACAGCAGTATATACATTTCTTTGCCCCTCAGCATCCATGCTACAGTACGTTTTTGACTTTAACTACGCCCTGAATCTATGACGCTGTAACTATCCATTAAGGATTCATCAGAAGGAAGACTTTGAGGGTCAGTAGAATTCTGACCCGTTTTAAAATTTTATGCTGTGCCTAAATCTAGGTTTTTTATGTCATGTATGGGATACATTACTCACCGTAATCGTATTTCTGATGATTGTATCTGCTTAGATTCACATGCTGTGCATAGGCCGACATCTAGTGGAAGCTGCGGAGTATTACAGTTTGTTTTTTCGAAACTCGAAAATGGGCGTCGACACAGGGCGTGCCAGTAATACTATCCCTAGTGTGACGTCCACTGTACACAAGATCCCTCACGCGTCTAGGATCCTCAGATTGTATTTTTTCTGACATGAGGTAGCATGAGGAGTAGCGCGAGTACAGATAAACAAGCAGATAGACAGAAAGGTAAGACTACAAGCAATCATGCGCCTTCTCTCGGAGGGGAGGAAGGGTGGGTCGCATGTGAATCTAAGCAGATACAAGCATCAGAAATACGATTACGGTGAGTAATGTATCCCTTCTGAGGCTTGTGGAATCTGCTTAGATCACATGCTGTGCATAGATTAGCGAGCAGTACCAGAAGAAGGAGGTGGGATGTGAGAAGGGTCATGAGCAAATAAGTGTCTTAGAACCGCTTGTCCCACTTGTGTATCTGCCTTGGAATGGGTGTCAATGCAGTAATGCTGAGTAAAAGTGTGAATAGAGCTCCAAGTAGCTGCTTTGCAAATGGTGTCAAGGGGTACATTCGCAATGAAAGCCAGAGTGGCCCCAATGCCTCTAGTAGAGTGGGCCCTTGGCGTAAAAGGCAGAGTCTTTTCAGAGAGTGAGTAACAAAGCTGGATACAGTTAATAATCCACTTCGAGATGGCACCTTTAGAGACGCGATCCCCCTCTCTGCCTGTAGCTACGGAGACAAACAGTTGATCTGTTTTCCTTAGCGGTCTTGTTTTATTTACATAGTAGAGGACCGCCCTACGCACATCTAGGGTGTGTAGTTTTACCTCAGCCGAGCTTTGAGGGTTCTAGAAGAAAGCCGGAAGCTCGATGGACTGGTTTACATGGAATTTTGATATAAATTTAGGTGAGAACCTAGGGTGTGTGCGTAAAACCAGTTTGTCTTTATGGATAGTGAAGAAGGGATCCTGCACTGAGAGAGCCTGAATTTCACTGACCCTTCTTATAGAAATAATAGCTACTAAGAAGGCCGTTTTATAAGTCCGGTGTTTGAGACTGCTTTTATGCATGGGTTCGAAAGGGGGTCCATGAGCTTGGCTAGCACCACATTAAGGTCCCACCCTGGTGGTGGGTTTGAAATAGGAGGGTGAAGTCTCTTTACTCCTTCCATGAAGGCTTTAACTACTGGTACTTTCCACCACGACACCTTGCTATGGGAAGTGGTGTAAACCGAGAGGGCTGCCAGGTGTACTTTCAGTGAGTTAAAAACCAATCCTGCATCTAGCAGGTGGAGCAGGTATGTAACCATAGTGGAAGGAGTGCAATCAAATGGGTTGATTTGTCTACTCTGGCACCAGATAACGAACCTCTTCCACTTGTCAAAGTAACAGTGCCTTGTGTTTGGTTTCCTAGATTCCTTTAGGATGTCCATACACCTCTGTGGCAAATTGAGGTGTCCAAACTCTATGACCTCAGGAGCCATGCTGCCAGGTTCATTGAGTTGGGTTGCTGGTGCACTGTTTGACCTTGGTGCTGGGACAGTAGGTTGTACCAGGCTGGAAGTTTGATGGGCTTGCACACCGCCATCCTGCGTAGGTGTGGGAACTACGGTTGTCTTGCCCACATGGGAGCAACTAGGACGAGCGTCATCGATTCCCTGTTCATCTTGTTCACCACTTTCCTGATGAGGAGTTGGTGGAAAAGCGTACGCAAACATCCCTGACCAGTTCATCCACAGGGCGTTTCCCTGGGAGTCTGGTTGGGGGAACCTGGATGCAAATACTGGGCATTGTCTGTTTTCGCTTGTGGCGAATAAGTCTATAGTGGGGAAACCCCACTGAGAGAACAGATCTTCTACGACCTCTCTGTGAAGAACCCATTCGTGTTCATCTGGGAGGGAGTCTCTGCTCAGAGCATCCGCTAGGGAATTGAGCTCCCCTGGAACATGTTGTGATGACAGGAAGATGTTCCGTCTGAGTGCCCATATCCAGATTTTCTGGGCAAGCTTGGACAGATTTGGCAAGCGAGTCCCTCCTTGCTTGTTCAGGTAGAACATGGCTGTAGTGCTGTCCGTCCGGATTTGCACTGACAGGTTTAGTAGATGGGGCTCGAACGCCTGAAGCGCTCTGAATACTGCCAGAAGCTCTAGCAGGTTGATGTGGTTCTTGGCCACTGAGTGAGACCAGAGATCCTGAGCTGTGTGGTGAAGATGGTGAGCTCCCCACCCCGTCAGACATGCATCTGTAGTGACTACTGCCTGTACTTCGGGATCGTAAAAGGGTTTCCCCTATGCAAGATTCTCTCTTGTCCACCAGTGAAGGTTTTGTACCAGTGTTGGCGAAATGACCACTAGATCGTCCCACTGACCACTTGCCTGAGACCACTGTTTCGCCAACCATTCCTGCATGGGACGCAGGCGCGCGTGGGGGACCAGGTAAATGCATGACGCCATCATGCCCAGTAAACGCATTGCTTTGCGTACCGTTATTTGTTGACCGGACTGATAATGCGGAATTTGCAGTAGTATATTCCGAATTCTTTCTTCTGAAGGAAAGGTCAACCCCTCCTGGGTATCCAGGATTGCTCCTAGGAATTGTTTTGAGGTGCTTGGCACCAGGCTTGACTTCTTCTCGTTGATTGAGAAGCCTAACTCGCTCGTTGATTGAGAAGCCTAACTTGTGTAGGAGGTCGATAGTCCTTTGAATGTTTGTCCTGCAAATTCCTGGGGTTTCCCCCGTTATGAGCCAGTCGTCCAGATAAGGGTACACTAGGATTGCCTCCCTGCGTAGGTGTGCAGCCGCCACCGCCAGTACCTTGGTGAATACCCTTGGTGCTGAAGCTATCCCGAAGGGCAGTACCTTGAATTGGTAGTGGCGACTGTCCACCTTGAAGCGCAAGTACTTTCTGTGTGCTGGGAACATGGAAATATGAAAATAAGCATCTTTCATATCCAAGGTTGCCATGTAATCCCCCTTTTTTAGGAGGGAGATTACCTCTTGTAGCGTGGTCATACGAAATTTTTGGGGCTTGACATACTTGTTGGCAGGCCGTAAGTCCAATACTGGGCGCATTGTCAAGTCTTTCTTTGGCACAAGGAAGTAAGTTGAATAAATACCCTTGTTTACCTGGTGTCCCGGGACGAGTTCTATCGCGTCCTTTTGTAGAAGAATGGCGATCTCCTCGAGGAGAATCTTCTGATGTTCTAAGGAGTGTACCTCTTTGTCGTGGAGGATGGTTCCGGGGACGCTGCAGGCACCAGAGAAAAGGAATAATCTATGGGACTCCACTGAACTATGCTAAGCATCCGACTTGCTCTCACTACCATCCCACTTTACTTGTACACTCCATGCATGTGGGGTATTTTTAACTTAGGGTTCATTCTTGGAAGGAGGTACACATGTATACTGAACCCCCAGGTTTGGAAGGTGATCCAAAGCAGAGTTGTCGAGTCTCTCTCCAAAGATCTTGGAAGGAAATGTTGGGCCACCTGATGGGGGGCAGTATGCAGGTAGCCAACCTTGCAAGTTTCCCCTTTAGCTTTATAAGCCTGTACGGATCCTGGGGAGTTGTTGGAGGGAACTTCTAATGCCTTCTCCAACTCCGATAGACCCGGAGAATGGCCCCAGAAGTACAACTCCAACCAAGGCCTCAAGGAAGCATCCGAGAATGGGTTGACTGCCTACATATGATGGATCCTGCCAGATGCGAAATAATCACTGGGATTAATGGTGTGGTCCAATAAAGTATAGTGTTGCAGTCCAAAAGCCACACTGTTTGTGCAAGAATGACTGATCTCTGGTGATGCCAAAGGTAAGCGGACATTGATCTTGTGTCAATGCAGACCATATCCCACACAAATAGCAATTTATTATTGGAATCTTCTATCTGGGTTTTCATTGGGAAGTATTTCCAACACAGCGAGTGAAAATATTTAATGGGATTGGATCACATATGTCCAACTTAATTCATCACCACAGTGGCATAAAATGAATGGCTACTATATACCGCATACTTTTTTCCATGGTGTATGCAGCAAGAAATAAAATGAAGCAATAGGAGAAAAACAAGCAAAAAAAAGACAAACTAAATTAATTTTTGATAAAGCGTGAGCTTACAACAAAGATGTTTGAAATTATTAAACCATGGTTGCCTATGATTGGCACCTTAGCATCTGCTAAACTGGGCAACCTTTTCATTGTTCAATGCAACTGCGATTTTCAAATTACATTTGCATTACCAAATTATATTTACCTCATATATAGCGTTAAGAAGGGTTTTACGGCTTTAGTGTGGTTTAAAACCAATGTTTGAGTAACATTGTGAATATATCGTTTGGTTAAATATATATATATATATATATATACACATTTAGAAATGCATTATGTGCAGAGAAATGTACCTTTGACTTGAATAATCCCCGGCAGTAGTACCAGACCTGAGAATTTTTGCCATTGCAGGGTGCGATGCATACCGATGTTGCCTTTGCATCAGTTAGCTTTCCAGTAACAGTTAAATATTTATCCTGCGCTCGGTTTTTAATTTTTACATATACTGCTGGCTGAAAAAAAAATGAATGCGTTAAGTAAAAAAGAATATAATACAGTCTCAATGTACAAAGGAATTATTTTAAAAAAAGAATCAAGATTCACTTTGAGATAATCAGAACATTACAGAATGTCAGTTTTCTATTTCTAAAGTGTATCCGAGCAAAGTAGCAGCAAAGTGCTTTACAACGAACAAGATAAGGACATATGGGATACATTACTCACCGTAATCGTATTTCTGATGCTTGTATCTGCTTAGATCACATACTGTGCATAGGCCGACATCTAGTGGAAGCTGCGGAGTATTACAGCTTGTTTTTCGAAACTCGAAAATGGGCGTCGACACAGGGCGTGCCAGTAATACTATCCCTAGTGTGACGTCCACTGTACCCAAGATCCCTCACGCGTCTAGGATCCTCAGATTGTATTTTTTCTGACATGAGGTAGCATGAGGAGTAGCGTGAGTACAGATAATCCAAGCAGATAGACAGAAAGGTAAGACTACAAGTAATCATGCGCCTTCTCTCGGAGGGGAGGAAGGGTGGGTCGCATGTGAATCTAAGCAGATACAAGCATCAGAAATACGATTACGGTGAGTAATGTATCCCTTCTGAGGCTTGTGGAGTCGGCTTAGATCACATGCTGTGCATAGATTAGCGAGCAGTACCAGAAGAAGGAGGTGGGATGTGAGAAGGGTCATGAGCAAATAAGTGTCTTAGAACCGCTTGTCCCACTTGTGTATCTGCCTTGGAATGGGTGTCAATGCAGTAATGCTGAGTAAAAGTGTGAATAGAGCTCCAAGTAGCTGCTTTGCAAATGGTGTCAAGGGGTACATTTGCAATGAAAGCCAGAGTGGCCCCAATGCCTCTAGTAGAGTGGGCCCTTGGCGTAAAAGGCAGAGTCTTATCAGAGAGTGAGTAACACAGCTGGATACAGTTAATAATCCACTTCGAGATGGCACCTTTAGAGACGCGATCCCCCTCTCTGCCTTTAGCTACGGAGACAAACAGTTGATCTGTTTTCCTTAGCGGTCTGGTCTTATTTACATAGTAGAGGACCGCCCTACGCACATCTAGGGTGTTTAGTTTCACCTCAGCCGAGCTTTGCGGGTTCTGGAAGAAAGCCGGAAGCTCGATGGACTGGTTTATATGGAATTTAGATATAAATTTAGGTGAGAACCTAGGGTGTGTGCGTAAAACCAGTTTGTCTTTATGGATAGTAAAGAAGGGATCCTGCACTGACAGAGCCTGAATTTCACTGACCCTTCTTATAGAAGTAATAGCTACTAAGAAGGCCGTTTTATAAGTCAGGTGTTTGAGACTGCTTTTATGCATGGGTTTGAAAGGGGGGCCCATGAGCTTGGCTAGCACCACATTAAGGTCCCACCCTGGTGGTGGGTTTGAAATAGGAGGGTGAAGTCTACTGGTACTTTCCACCACGAAACCTTGCTATGGGAAGTGGTGTAAGCCGAGAGGGCTGCCAGGTGTACTTTCAGTGAGTTAAAAACCAGTCCTGCATCTAGCAGGTGGAGCATGTATGTAACAATAGTGGAAGGAGTGCAATCAACCGGGTTGATTTGTCTACTCTGGCACCAGATAACGAACCTCTTCCACTTGTCAAAGTAACAAGTAACCGGTGCCTTGTGTTTGGTTTCCTAGATTCCTTTAGGATGTCCATACACCTCTGTGGTAAATTGAGGTGTCCAAACTCTATGACCTCAGGAGCCATGCTGCCAGGTTCATTGAGTTGGGTTGCTGGTGCACTGTTTGACCTTGGTGCTGGGACAGTAGGTTGTACCAGGCTGGAAGTTTGATGGGCTCGCACACCGCCATCCTGCGTAGGTGTGGGAACCACGGTTGTCTTGCCCACATGGGAGCAACTAGGACGAGCGTCATCGACTCCCTGTTCATCTTGTTCACCACTTTCCTGATGAGAGCAGTTGGTGGAAAAGCGTACGCAAACATCCCTGACCAGTTCATCCACAGGGCGTTCCCCTGGGAGTCTGGTTGGGGGAACCTGGATGCAAATCCTGGGCATTTTCTGTTTTCGCTTGTGGCGAATAAGTCTATAGTGGGGAAACCCCACTGAGAGAAGAGATCTTCTACGACCTCTCTGTGAAGAACCCATTCGTGTTCCTCTGGGAGGGAGTCTCTGCTCAGAGCATCCGCTAGGGAATTGAGCTCCCCTGGACTATGTTGTGATGACAGGAAGATGTTCCGTCTGAGTGCCCATATCCAGATTTTCTGGGCAAGCTTGGACAGATTTGGCGAGCGAGTCCGTCCTTGCTTGTTCAGGTAGAACATGGCTGTAGTGCTGTCCGTCTGGATTTGCACTGACAGGTTTAGTAGGTGGCGCTCGAACGCCTGAAGCGCTCTGAATACTGCCAGAAGCTCTAGCAGGTTGATGTGGTTCTTGGCCACTGAGTGAGACCAGAGACCCTGAGCTGTGTGGTGGAGATGGTGAGCTCCCCACCCCGTCAGACATGCATCTGTAGTGACTACTGCCTGTACTTTGGGATCGTAAAAGGGTTTCCCCTGTGCAAGATTTTCTCTTGTCCACCAGTGAAGGCTTTGTACTAGTGTTGGCGAAACGACCACTAGATCGTCCCACTGACCACTTGCCTGAGACCACTGTTTCGCCAACCATTCCTGCATGGGACGCATGCGCAGGCGCGCGTGGGGACCAGGTAAATGCATGACGCCATCATGCCCAGTAAACGCATTGCTTTGCGTACCGTTATTTGTTGACCGGACTGATAATGCGGAATTTGCAGTAGTATATTCCGAATTCTTTCTTCTGAAGGAAAGGTCAACCCCTCCTGGGTATCAAGGATTGCTCCTAGGAATTGTTTTGAGGTGCTTGGCACCAGGCTTGACTTCTTCTCGTTGATTGAGAAGAATAACTCGTGGAGGAGGTCGATAGTCCTTTGAATGTTTGTCCTGCAAATTCCTGGGGTTTCCCCCGTTATGAGCCAGTCGTCCAGATAAGGGTACACTGGGATTGCCTCCCTGCGAAGGTGTGCAGCCGCCACCGCCAGTACCTTGGTGAATACCCTTGGTGCTGAAGCTATCCCGAAGGGCAGTACCCTTGAATTGGTAGTGGCGACTGTCCATCTTGAAGCGCAAGTACTTTCTGTGCGCTGGGAACATGGAAATATGAAAATAAGCATCTTTCATATCCAAGGTTGCCATGTAATCCCCCTTTTTTAGGAGGGGGATTACCTCTTGTAGCGTGGTCATACGAAATTTTTGGGGCTTGACATACTTGTTGGCAGGCCGTAAGTCCAATACTGGGCGCATTGTCAAGTCTTTCTTTGGCACAAGGAAGTAAGTTGAATAAATACCCTTGTTTACCTGGTGTCCCGGGACGAGTTCTATCGCGTCCTTTTGTAGAAGAATGGCGATCTCCTCGAGGAGAATCTTCTGATGTTCTAAGGAGTGTACTCTTTGTCGTGGAGGATGGTTCCGGGGACGCTGCAGTAGCTCTATACAATATCCCGTGGATACTGTTGACAGCACCCATCTGTCTGATGTGATCCCTTCCCAAGCCTGGGTGAAGTTTGAAATGCGTCCCCCTACTGGGGTTGCGTGGGAAGGGACCCTGAACTGAGCGTCACTGCTTTGGTGGAGGCGTGCTGCCTCCCTTGCTGGGGCTGCCTCTGCCTTTACCACGACCTCTCCTATTACCTCTGCCGTAACCCTGGGTAGACTGTTGGTTGTTGTTCCACTGTGTACCCTGCCCCTGGGAATAGTTAGATCCTCTCTGGGAATTTTGGCCGCGTGGGCGACGAAAATTACTATTCCCTCTCTGGTTAGGGGGTTTATTGGTTAACTGGCCAAGGGATTTGAGTGTCTCGTATTCGTCCTTGGCATTTTTCAGTGCGTCTTCGATCGCCTTACCAAACAACAGATCGGCTTCCACCGGTTTGTCTAACAATGATGCCTGAGTTTCTGCCTTAAAACCAGACTGCCGTAACCACGCATGTCTCTTGATAACAGTACCTTCTGCTATCAATCTGCCTGCGTTGTCCATGGCGCCGAAGGTTGCTTTTAAAATGCAACCAGACACGGCTCTACCCTCTGCGGAAATCCGAGCTAATTGTCCCTTTAACGGTTCAGGAGCAGAGGCTATGAGAGCCGCGACTTCTTCCCACTGATGGCAGTTGTAGCTGGCCAACAGGGTGGTGGAGTTAGCAATCCTTGCTTGATAGGCGGACGTTGAGGCTACCTTCCTGCCGAAACCGTATAGTTTTTTGCTCTCCTTGTCGGGAGGAGCTTCTGACGAAGACAAGGGTGTCCCAGCCCTCTTACGAGTGTTGGTGACAACTAGGGAGTCTGGCTTCAGATGTCCTCTTATATAGAGAGGGTCAGACTGTGCTGCCCTGAAAAGTTGTTCAACCCTGGGATTGACTGCTCTGGTGAGGTTTGGGTTCACCAGGGACGGATCTATTCTCCGCTGAATGGATTTAAGGATAGGGATGGTCTGGGCAACAGGCCTCCTTTCTCCCACTAACTCTTCTGCGAAGTCCCTTTCCTCCTGTACACCGTGGGTGTCAATGTGGAAATGTTCTGCTGCGCGAGCGAGAACCTCATTTAGGAGGGGTTGGTTATCGAACGGGGAGTCGGTAACCGGGGCTTCGTTCTCTACCGGGGAATCTACTCTGTATGTTTCCGGGTCATCCTCTTCTTCTTCCTGGTCCTCATCATCCCCCTAGTAGCCCGTCCCGGTTTGCTCTTCTATCATACCAAATTCCTGGTCTTCACAAAAGGAAGCCTCTCCTTGATACCGAGAATATGGTGTTGCGTAAGGTTGTACCTCGAAGGGTTCAGACCTCATCGGGGTTTCAAACCGGGCCTTCTTACTCGGGGGGATAGGATCAGTTGAGCCTGAGGGTGTGGCCCCTTGTGGACAATACGAGAGGAAATGTTCTGGATTCTTATCATAAAAATCAGCCAAAGAAGACATTCTTGACATGACCCTATCTATGTCTTCACTGGACCATTTTTTGGAACTGGGAATTACTCTCTCAGCAAGTCTATGGGATTTATCTTGAGTAGCTTTGCTGGTTGTGGACCTATCAGCAGACCTGGGCTTGTCTGTCTGTTTAGGGGGGGTGGAGTGTTTCACAGGTGTGGAAGAATGTACATGTAGTTTCTTCTGCTGTTTTCCCCCCTCCCCGTGCGTAGAAAAATGTTTTCCCTGTACCTTAGTGGCTCCGGAGTTTTTCGACGCCTGGCGTCGAGGATCGGGAGAGGTGTCCCTGTCCTTCGAGCGTGGGGCCTCGCTGGCTTTAATTGCGGGCTACGATTCCTGGAGCGCGGCCTGGGGGTGGAAGTCGTCTTCGTCTTCCGACGATCGAACTTCTGTTAGCCTAGGGAGCGAGGCACTCTTGGCAAGAGTGAATGATTGCCTGGAGTCATGCGGCGATCTTGATCGAGAGCGCCCAGAGGACACCGAATCGGACCGTTCTGTCTGTGCCTCTTTCCGAGAACTCGACGTCGTCGAGTCTCGGTTGGACTTAGTGTGTTTAGTGTGTGTAGTATGTGAAGCGCTTGTGTCGCCGGGTGTCTTCCCCATAGCCGCCCTGCCGGACGACCTTCCGAGGTCGGGGACCTGCGCTGGGCTGTCTTTCGACGCCGTAATGCCCTCGCCGTCCGAAAGTACGGCGTCGCTGCCATCGCTGAAGGCGCCCTCCGCTGCCATGGCCGCCTGCCTGGCGTGGTGGGCCCAACGCTTCGTCGAACGGTCCTTAAGTGTCTTCGGTTTAAATCTACTACACGCTCTGCAGTTCGCTTCGGGGTGGTCCCTCGGCAAGCAGAGATTGCACGTGGCGTGCCTGTCGACCCAAGGGTATTTGCGATTGCACTTGGGGCAGAATTGAAAAGGGGTACCCTCCATACGCACCTTGAGGCAGCGGGCTGTTAAGTGTAGGAAATGTATAAGGTGTACCTATATACCAAGAGTGTAGAGTATGTACCACCCTCCACTCTCCCTACTTGCAGGGCCGAGGCCAGCGGCCTACCAGGCCCGGGCCGAGGCCAGCGCCTTCCGAGGCCCAAGTCCGTCGTGCAGCAGCTGACGGTCGAAATCTTCTCCAGCCGGCGTCGAGTGTCGAAGTTCGACGTTGGGGTGGGGAAGGATGTCAATAGATTATTATTTTAAATTTTAGCAAAAGTATGGCTAAGGCCAGGGGACTCCGCAAAATGCTTCCGACCAGTATGGCGGAAAAAAACAATATGAGGATCCTAGACGCGTGAGGGATCTTGGGTACAGTGGACGTCACACTAGGGATAGTATTACTGGCACGCCCTGTGTCGACGCCCATTTTCGAGTTTCGAAAAACAAACTAATACAGGGTGTGGCCCCTTGAGGGTCATACGAAAGGAAATGTTCTGGGTTTTTGTCATAAAAATCAGCTAAGGAAGACATCCTTGACATGACCCTGTCTATGTCTTCACTGGACCATTCTTTGGAACAGGGTATGACTTTAGTAGGCAACTTAGAGGACTTATCAAGGGTACCCTTGCTGGATGTTGATGTCCCAGTAGATTTGTGTTTGTCTGTCTGCTTAGGGTGGAAGGATGGTCTTACAGGAGTGGAAGGCTGTGCTTTCCGCTGTTTCCCCCCCTCCCCCTGCGTGGAAAAATGTTTTCCCTGCCCCTTGGAGGCCCCAGATGTATCTGTGTGTTTCGAGCGTGGGGCCTCGCTGGTGTTAACTGCGGCCTCGGTCTCCTGGAGCGCGGCCTGGGGGTGGAAGTCGTCTTCGTCTTCCGACGATCGAACTTCCGTTAATCTAGGGAGCGAGGCACTCTTGGCAAGAGTGGATGATTGCCTTGCGTCATGAGGCGATCTCGATCGAGAGCGCCCAGAGGACACCGAGGCGGACCGTTCTATCTGTGCCTCTTTCCGAGAAGTCGACGTCGTCGAGGTTCGGTTGGACTTAGTGTGCTTAGTGTGTGTAGGGTGTGTAGCGCTTGCGTCGCCGGGGGTCTTCCCCATAGCCGCCCTGCCGGACAACCTTCCGAGGTCGGGGACCTGCGCTCGGCAGTCTTTCGACGCCGTAATGCCCTCGCCGTCCGAAAGTACGGCGTCGCTGCCATCGCTGAAGGCGCCCTCCGCTGCCATGGCCGCCTGCCTGGCGTGGTGGGCCCAACGCTTTGTCGAACGGTCCTTAAGTGTCTTAGGCTTAAACCTACTACACGCTCTGCAGTTCGCTTCGGGGTGGTCCCTCGGCAAGCAGAGATTGCACGTGGCGTGCCTGTCGACCCAAGGGTATTTGCGGTTGCACTTGGGGCAGAATTGGAAAGGGGTACCCTCCATACGCACCTTGAGGCAGCGGGCTGGTAAGTGTTGGAAATATATAAGGTGTACCTATATACCAAGAGTGAAGAGTATGTACCACCCCCCACTCTCCCTACTTGCAGGGCCGAGGCCAGCGGCCTACTAGGCCCGGGCCGAGGCCAGCGGCCTTCCGAGGCCCAGATCCGTCGTGCAGCAGCCGACGGTCGATGTCTTCTCCAGCCGTCGTCGAGTGTCGAGGGTCGACGTTGGGGTGGGGAAGGATGTCAATAAATAATTTTAAACTTCAATAATTAGCAAAAGTAAGGCTAAGGCCAGGGGACTCCGCAAGATGCTTCCGACCAGTATGGCGGAAAAAAACAATCTGAGGATCCTAGACGCGTGAGGGATCTTGGGTACAGTGGACGTCACACTAGGGATAGTATTACTGGCACGCCTGTGTCGACGCCCATTTTCGAGTTTCGAAAAACAAACTGTAATACTCCGCAGCTTCCACTAGATGTCGGCCTATGCACAGCATGTGATCTAAGCAGATTCCACAAGCCTCAGAAATATATATATATATAGCAAACAATATTGAGATAGATTACGTGTTAGGAAGAGAAAAGTGAGTGCAGTCCAATCAAAACAGACTACAACTCAGAAAATGCTACTGAAGTCTAGTAATTGCAACATTTACACAAGTATTAGGTGACGTTCTAGTAATTTTCTCATCAATGTTACCCCTAATCCCAAAATGTTTCATACAATGTGTACTGTATACATTTTTGTTTTTGAAATAATAGAAAATAATGCTTTTATATGTCAAGTCATTTTTATTGGGGCTTGCAGAGCATGCAAAGTAAATCTTCAATGCATCATGACCAATAATACAGTATGTTCCAATAATTGGTCCAATTAAAAAAGAAGCAAATCTTGATAAAATGGTACACTCAGAAGTACTTTAAGTACCCAGTCGTCTTAGACCCCTCCCCTCCCCACTCTAAGGAGTGTAATCAACAGACAGGCTTAATGAGTGTCAGTGGTGCAGATGCCCTGTTCGCCCCATGATTTACCTAGAAAATCTATCAACATCACTAAATCTTAAAAGGTGTTAGCACTATCATGCTCAGAATTTGATGCCCAATAGAGCTGTGTGGAGGGGGTTGGCTGTGGGTGTGTTACAGGGTGCACTGCACAAGGAACCCCTCTCAGCCTGAGATAGGGCCTGCCAGAGTGGAAGCCAGAGCCAGTCCTACTTCAGAGGGAGAAGGGGGCAATTGAGAAGGCTCCAAATTACTTCCCCCTCCCCAAGTGCCTGTTTATAAATTAACAGTACCAGCTGGCATCCCCCCATATCGTTTGAGAACCATGCTAGCCACTTTCTCTCTTTTTGTAGAACCAGAAATGAGGCAGACGAAGTACAGCAATCCACCAGCTCCTCATGCTAGATGCCTCCAGTCATCTGAGTGACAGAACTAGCAGGGAGAGAGAGAGCTGGTGAAGAAAGGAACAGAGATCTCCCCAGAACAGGTGCGGGCTCCGCACTAACAGCTACGACAGAACTAACCAAACCCTTAGAACATGGACTTGCCGCAGAGCAGCTTTCGCCTAACTATTCTTTACCTACCGTGGAGATAACCGAAAAGAAGCTCCCTAACGAACTGCCACACTGTGAAAGGTGGGCTGCCACTGATGCAGCACAGAGGCCCTGTGCAGAGAAAAGAGGTGGGGCATATCCCACTATTTGGAAACATCAACTATTGTAACACCTACCTGGTAGGCAAGATAGGACCAAATTGGTTTGGGTAAGCAATCCAATGGGAGAAGTAAGGGGAGGATACAAGGGGCAACAGGAAGGTTTGAGCTGTTCAGATGTGGTTTGAGGAGGAGGAGGCAGACCAAGAGAACAGGAAGGATGGTGGTCTGGAGTGTGGAGGTGATTTAGAGAACAGGTGAGGCATTGGTTGGGGAGAGCAAGTGGTACTCTGTGGTGTGTGTACAATTGGATGGGTGTGATTTCGGAGTATTTTTCTTTGTAGGAGGAACATATTTGCAGCCTATGGTAGGCTTTGATCCTAAATACAGAGGACGTATTTCAGTCTCTTATTTTGTGGGACCATTATTTTGCATGGCGAGTGGAGGATTAGTAGGTTAGCCTTGAACAGATGGTCTTCTCTGTCAGTAGGGCTCCTCAAGAGCACATAAATAGGTTTTTGGCACTGTCTCCAAGTCCAAACGAGGAGTACTCTTAACTTCACTAACCTTAAGGGTGGCTTGGGAAAGCGTTGGTTTAGAGTTCACTTCTTTGTGTTTGGGAGCTGTTGGATTCTGTACTTCTTAGATCATTGTAGCCTGTGTTATTGCCCACTCGAGAGTTCTTGAGTGGTCAAAATCAAAAACTTAGCCACTTCGCACTTAGGAAAGGCATAGAAGAGTGTAATTTTAAAGTCTCAACTTTCAGAATTGACACAGCGAGTAATCTGGGCAAATGTGCGCTTGAGCAAACTATCTCAGCACACATTCAATTGTAAAACAAACTGGATTTGGGCTAATAACAGGTTAAGCTAACTCTCACTCATATTGGTTCACAATTGTTCTGTCCACAAAGAATTTGTGGGTATTGTTTTGAAGGTGGGCTGCACTGGCACAGGTTGGTTGGTTACTTAAGCCCCATCTCCAAAAATAATAGACAATTAATGGTGTACCCAAGCTATCTGCACCCAAGAGCCCTTCCTGGATTCTTGAGATCAATTCTAAAAATTAATGATCAGTCTGACAGTCCTATGCTTGACAATGATTTATAAATTCCCCTACAGCCAACACGTGTTTCAGCCCCTTCTAGGCCTGCCTTTCTTAGGGCTTTTAGAGTTTCACATTAGCCCCTTCAACTCAAAGGAATTCCCTTTTTCTGGCACTCAAATTTAATTATCCATGGACATCTTTCTCCTGGGTAATATCACCATATAAGGCGTGCTTCAAAGCGGCTCTCAATATTATTGTTTGTTGTAGTTGCCCCCACTGATGCGGATTTAGAAAATGATTTTGCCGTTGCATACGTATTTTATTGCCCGCTCTCTGTTGCGCCAGAAGCCCAACAGAGACCAGGAAAACAAAATCTCTGCAAGAGCAAAATCATTTTCTAAATCTGCAACATTGAATACATACATAAAGCAGAAGAACTCAAATGGACTATAATATATATATATATAGTGAAAACTGGCAGTGTGACAAATGCAATTTGGTCGTGCGTGTCATTGTACAAAAATGTTAGCCTGCGAAGAGCATCTTTATTCATTGTTGTCCTAAGATAACAGACATCTAATGAATTAACCAATGTAACAAATGGAATTATAGTAGTTATAGCAATTCCACTCCATTGAGCACTTTGTATCCAGTTGAAAAGAAAGTTGTAGAGAGTTGTGAATCTAAGTGGTCTTGCGACGGATCAAACAAAACCCTGCGCACAATCAAAAGTCTTCAATGTTGATACAGTAAAGAACATTTGTGGCAACGTTGATAAAGTTGGTCAGAGCCCAACAGAGGGAGATCAACTGAAAGCTTTGTGATGAAGTGGGTCTGAGCCCGACAGCGGGGGACCGTGGTGAACAGAAAATCACCCGAGAATGTACACTTGTAAAACCCTAAGGAGAAAGGAACTTTGTTGTTTGTCTTATTGCATCAGGCCCTCTGTTAAAGAGACTTGCATGTCCCTCGTGCTAGAGCAGCCAGAGACTGTGCTAAGCCGAGTGTGCTGCCTTGTCCCGTACTGAAAACGTGGGGAAGGGAAAACCAACGGCTTGAATATCCTGACACATCATTTCTTGAACACTTTTCTTTTGCATAACATTGTTTCCCATACTATCTGTATTTAGAAGGAAGGATTGGCAATAGGTTTATTACTATAGGCTCTTTTATTTTGACAAGACACCACTAGGACTAGGTAATTATTTTTTGATGGTCGTTGCCTGCTCCCATCTCTAGATTTAGTTTAGATAGGCATTTTTCTAACCCAATTGAAGTTCAATAAGGAACAAGTTACTTACCTGTAACTGTTGTTCTCCAGCATGGGTCTGGCATGGATTCACATGCTCATGAATATTCCCCGTCGTCAGGCTGGGAATCCTCGGTAAAGAAAAAATCAGTATCAGTTTCGTTTCTGATCTGTCTTTCTTAGTAGTAACCAATCACTGATCTCTGGGTCATACTGCCCCCAGCCAATGACTGCCCTCTCCCTAACCCCCGCCTCTGGCAGCCATCCTCAGATTTGGTAGCACGCCAAGTGGCAGTATGACCAAGTGAAGAGCCGCAGAGGGGTAGGTGGGAGGGTTCGCATGTGAATCCATGCCAGACCCATGCTGGAGAACAACAGGTAAAGGTAAGTAACTTGTTCCTTCTCCAGCATGGGGTCTGGCATGGATTCACATGCTCATGAATAAAAGAATACATAGCAGTATACATATGCACAACCACGGGAGGTGGCAAAGGCTCAACCATTAAGCATTACATACAAACTCAACATTAAGCAATTCTTACCTCCTCACCAGGCTCACCTTAGGAAAATAGGTTGCGCAGTACTGCTTGGCCGACCCTGGACTCCTCCCTGGAGTCCCGATCGACGCAGTACAATCTAGTGAAGGTGTGCGTCAACCTCCACATAGCAGCCCTGCAGATGTCCAGCAGGGGCACACCAGACAGGAACGCCGTGGTAGCAGCGATCGCTCTGGTCGAATGGGCTCTCGGACGGCCGGGCAGCGGTCGGTTTGCCAACCTGTGACAGTGCATGATGCAGCCGGAGAGCCATCTGGAAATGGAAGTCTTTGAGAGAGCCTTCTCTTGATTCACAGACCCAAAGTTCACAAACAGTTGCGACGTCTTCCGAAAACTCTTCGTGCGGTCCACGTAGAACTTCAGCGCTCTAGCTACATCCAGCGAGTGCAAAGTCCTCTCGGCCGGCGTCGAAGGCGACGGGAAGAAAACTGGTAACACCAAGGGCTCGTTGAGGTGGAAGTCAGACGGCACCTTGGGCATGAAGGAGGGGTGCATCCTCAGCACCACCCTCGTGACATGAAAAGTCAAGTATGGAGGCTTGCAAGATAGGGCCTGGATCTCTCCCACTCGTTGTGCGGAGGTGATGGCCACATGGAACGCTGTCTTCCATGACAGGAACTTCAAAGGTTTCCGAATGCATAGGCTCGAATGGGGCCCCCACGAGCCTGGTCAGCACCACATTAAGCTCCCACGCCAGGGCAGGAGCCTTCACTGGCGGGAACGATCGGAATAGTCCCTTCATAAATTCCTTCACCAGGCGATGAGACCACAAGGACGCACGTCCCGTAATCCTGGTATATCGGGAGATGGCAGCCAGATGTATTTTGATGGAGGCATGAGCCAGTCCAGCTTTGGCCAGCGACAGTAGGTACGGCAGCACTTGAGGGGCCGTAATCCGCAGAGGGTTAATCTTCTGTGCACGGCACCAGAGAGAGAACCTCTTCCACTTATGACCGTAACACTTGAGAGTCGAGGACGCCCTGGCCTTTGCAAGAACCTCTCTGCAATCAGCCGGGATATCGTACCCTCCAAACTCTAGTGCTGCAGGAGCCAGGCCTGCAATTCAGCGACTGTGGGTCGTGATGGAGAATGGCGCCTCCTTCTCTGGAGAGAAGATCCGCATCCGCAGGCAGCTTGACTGGTGGGGACGTTGAGAAGTCCAGAAGGTCCGGGAACCAGATTTGCCTCGGCCACGCCGGTGCGACGAGGATCATCCTGCACCTGGACCTCTTGAGCTGGTTGATGAGGCGGAGCAGCAACGGCAACGGAGGGAACGTGTATAGAAACAGGCCATCCCAAGGGAACGAGAAAGCATCGCCCATGCTCCTAGGCTGAGGGAACCTGCTGGCGAACCTCTGGCACTTGGAGTTCGTCACCGCCGCGATCAGATCGATCTGGGGTTCGGCCCATCATTGGAAGAGTCGATCCACTTGGTCCTGGCGCAGTTCCCACTCGTGGCACGAGCGCAGCTCCCTGCTGAGTGAGTCCGCAATGGTGTTTTTTATTCCTGCCAGGTGGAAGGGAACCAGAAACATCCCCTGGGCGACCGCCCAGTGCCACAGATCCTGGGCCTCCTTGGATAGGGCTGGGGATCTGATGCCTCCCTGTTTCCGTATGTAGAACATCGTGGTAGTGTCGGTGAAGATCCTCACCACTTTGCCCTTGAGGGACGGAAGGAACGACTTGAGAGCCCAGAAGACTGCTCGGAGCTCCAGAATGTTGATGTGGAGAGACCTCTCCTCCAGGAGCCAAAGGCCTCTTGCGTGGAGGTCTCCGGTGTGGGCCTCCCAGCCCTCCAGAGAGGCGTCCGTTGTCACCGTCTCCTGAAACGCCGGGATTTGAAATTCTTTGCCTGTCGTGAGGTGAGCACGGATGCCCCACCATAAGATCGCCCGACGGAACTCCTCGTTGAGCGGGATCCTGTCCTCGAAACAGCCCCTCGCTTGGAGCCAGCAGGCGTCGAGAAACTCCTGTAGCGGGCACATCCGAAGTCTGCAAAGGGGTACACGGTAGATGCATGAGGACATCATCCCGAGGAAGGACTTGACAGACCTCACCCTGGCCACGTCCGTGGCTAGCAGGCGCCGCACCTTGCCCAGGATGGTCTTGGTCCTCTCCTCTGAAGGGGAGGCCAATTGCTCCACTGTATCGAGCTTCGCTCCCAGAAACAGTGCTATCTGCGATGGAACCAGGTGGGATTTGGGGTAGTTGATGGCGAACCCCAGCTCCGTGAGCAACCGGACGGTCCTCGCCGTGTGTTCGCCGGCGAGTTCCCTTGTCCTTGCCTGGATTAGCCAGTCGTCCAGGTAGGGGTAAACGTGGATCCCCTGCAGACGCGCCGCCACTGGTGCAAGGCACTTGGTGAAAACCCTGGGTGCCGACTTTAATCCGAACGGTAGGGCCCTGAATTGGTAGTGGCGTCCCTGAACCACAAACCTGAGGAACTTCCTGTGCCTTTTTAGAATAGGGATGTGGAAGTAAGCATTCTCCAGGTCCAAAGACGATAGGAAGTCGCCTTCCTCCAGCTGTCCCAGCAAGTGCTGGGGGGTGATCATCCTGAATTTCTGCGCCTTGATGTACTTGTTTAAGCGACGCATGTCCAGGATGGGGAGCCAACCGCCTGTTTTCGTCTTGACGAGGAAGTACCTTGAGTACACTCCGGAGCCCGGAGCCCTCTGGGGACGAGCTCGATGGCACCGTTTTTGAGCATCGCCTTTACCTCCAACAGTAGTTGAGGGACGTGATTCTCCTTCCTGGCCACGGGAGGAATGCGAGGGCACTTCTTTTGGAATTCCAGCGAGTGCCCGTTGGCCAGGGTGTCCAACACCCAACAGTCAGTGGAGATGGATTCCCACATGCTGACTAACTTCGTCAGCCGGCCTCCCACCGGGGTGCTTCAGTGGGGGCCCGATGACACGGCCGGGTCAGTCTTGTTTGGAGGAGGCCTTGCCTCCTTGACGACGACAGCGGGATCCCCGTGTAACGCTCACCTGATTCCCGTAGAGGCGCCGGTCTTGACTGGGCGTACCGGATCTGCAAAGGTGATGTGTAACACACGGCTGGCTCTTTGGGCTGGACCTCTGTGCACTGTATGTCTGACTTGAAGGGTAAGATGTCTGCAGATAGAAAATATGGGATTAAGGAACTGGGTTATTGAATGTCTCTCTCTTCTTCCCTTTCTCTTCTCCTGTAAAACCCCAAAGGTTAACGCTCTCACCTTAGGTAAGTGAACGCCGTGCTCTCCATCTGCCTCGGGGCAGGGTGCTGTAACCAGTTTCTTCACTGGATAAGGGGAGCAGGCCTCTTGACTTCAGAGGACTGCTGTCCGTCGTTTACTGCACGAACTCTAAGTTTCGAGTAATTCTAATGTCTTTAAAGTCTTTAGTAATGATGTTTCTTGTTTTGCAGGGTTCCGGCGATGGCGGATGACGGGCTGAAGTGAGTTGAAGATGGAGCCCGTGTGATGAATAGAAGCGCCTGGAAGCACGTAAGTAAGCGCTTGTTGCCTGCTTCACGATGCGCTCTAACTGTCTTTTTATTTTGCAGGTACAAGTTCGAAGCGGCTGCAGGGTGGCGGAATACCCACTGGGTTAGATGTGGAAAGGAGTAATGGCACGTGAGTATTAAAGTTCCCCAATGTCTTTAAACGCACCTTGTTTTGTCTTTCAGATGCGGGATGCAGCGCCGAAGGCCTCCGGAGCGTGCGAAGAGTTGGTAAGCTTTTGTCTTTCAGATGCCGGAATGCAGTGTGAAGACCTCCGGAGCGCACGAAGAGTAGGTAAGCCTTTGGCTTTCAGATGCCGGAATGCAGCGCGAGGCGTTGGTGACAGCCGATGGACCAGGTAAGTGAAGAGCTGTCACTGAAGACCGTAATGCTAACCTGTTCTTTCTTGTCTTTATAGGTGTTGCTGAAGACTGGATTCAGGATGGTAAGCCTTTTTCCTTAGGCCCAGGATCAGATGCAGAAGACACGATGAGCGTTCTGCTGCAGAGGATGCAGAATAACGCAAAGCAAGATTCATCCATCGGGTGTGGTTTAAATAGCCTCCTGTAGTGCTTAGGTGTCTCCTTCCACAGCCACGCCTGGGTAAGAAAAGAGTTCCTACTTTCCAGAAGAGTTCCAGTGTTCTGAATCTAGGGAGTGGCTCATGCCCCACCCAACAGGAAAAGTAGTTCCAAACAGAAGAGGATCAGAGGCTCAACTGGCAGGCAAGTAAGCAGCATGGTCTGCTGCAGGTAAGTCCATCCAAGCATTATGAGCCCGGCGCTTCCAGCGCTGGGACTGGGCATATTTATGAGCCTGGTGCCACTGGCACCAGGACTGGTCCAAAAGGTCCCAATTGGGACTGGTTGGCACTCGGAACCTGGGTTATGGATCTGCTTCCAAGGGAGTTGGGAAAACCCTGACCTTTTGGAAGCAGAGATCATGACACCCCGTTGCTTGCCGTGCCCTCTGTAGGCCTCCTGGGAAGAGGAGCGGGCCACCTGGCGGTAAGCGGAGGAGCCACCGCTGGATCCTTTGGAGGCACCCTGTCTGCCTCCGGGGCTCCGAAAGGGCCGTCGCTGCTGAAGCACCCCAAAGGCCCGGGCCGTCTCCGAGTCGGTCTTGATGGCCTGTAGAGACTCATCCACCGCCTTACCAAAGAGGTTGTTGCCATCGAACGGCATGTCCAACACTCTGGTCTGGACATCCTGGCGAAAGTTTGTCGCCTTGAGCCATCCCCGTTGTCGGAGGCAAACTCTGTTGCCCAGTTGGCGAAATCCGGTATCGGCGATGTCCGTCACCACCGTTATGGCGTGATCCGACACAACCTCGCCCTCCTGCAGAATTTCTAGGGCCTCTGCCCTTTTGTCATCAGGCAGGAAATCTAGCAGGGGAGCTTTCTTGAACCAGAGCTCCCTGTCGTAGCGGGCCACGATCGCTAAGGCATTGGCCGCCTTAATCGTCGTCGCCGCCGATGAGATGACTCGTCGTCCCATCGAGTCCAACTTCTTGCCCTCGCTGTCCGGCGGGGAAGTGGAAGTTGAAGTCGCCGTGCCCGCTACCTTCTTTTTAGCTGCTGCCGAGACGACCGAGTACGGAGTGGGCTGGGCCATGAGGCACAAGGGGGATGCATCGGGGACTCGGTACTTCTTCTCGTACCTGTCCCTCTTGGCGGGTGTCGTGGCAGGGTTCTTGAGGACAGCAAGACCCTTGTCCCAGATGTCGAGTAAAGGCACCGCGAGGACTGTCTTCCTCTTAGCCTCTTGTCGTTTGTACAGAAATCCCTCTCCTTTTTCTGTTCTTCAGGGCAGAGCTGGAAGAGCTCGGATGCCCTGGTTATCATGGCGTGGAAAGAGACAACCTTGTCTGCTGGGGACGCCCGCGGGGGGGGGGGGGTTGACGACGGGATGTCCGCTGTGTCATCGCCGCTGTCCCCATCGCCGTATCCGTCGCTGTATCCTCTCCCGGCGAGGGGGATGAGGGGTCCACCGGTCTCGCAGGCACGAAGGGCGGAACGGGGTGGACTCTCCTCCGCTTATTCGGAGGGCTTCCCGACGGGCCTGGTTCTGGCTCCTCCGTCGGGGTGCGTGGTAATCTCGTCCTTATCTCGGTACATGAGGATTGGATTGCCAACAAAATGGCCGCCGAGCTATCCTGGGGCTCAGGCAATGGCTGCGACGCACGGGATGGCCGCTCCATTGGGCCCTGTTCGTCGTCGCTATCTTAGATCACGTCAGCAGGGACCGCCCCCTGGGATCGAACCTTCTCGAACCTCTCGTTGAGGTTTCTGAACCTCTCGTTGAGGCCTATGGACCTTTCGTTGAGGCCCTTCTCGGTCGTTCCTCCTCAGAGGCTGATTCCGAGTCTGTAATGGCCACCGCCCACCCCCCTCTTTTTCAGCCAGGGGTTTTATGGGGGTCATAGCGATGGGCTGGAAAGAGGATTCCCTCCGCGGCGGCAGGGATACTCTGGGCCCAGAGGCCGTTTCCATTGGCGTAGTCTCAGCCGGCTCTGCCAGGGTCACAGCGACCACTTCGGTAGAGGCCTTAGCCGGGTGGATCAAGGCCCTCACCACCTTAGGTGCGTCCTGGGCCTTCGCCTTGGGGGGAGGGTCAGCGCCTCGCTCCCCCTTCGAGATCGACCGGGTCCGCTTCAGCGGCCTACCCGGGTTCTCGGACTTCCTCTTCCCCGAACCAGAGCGCTGGCTTGTGGTCGAACGTGCCGAGGAAGTAGCGCCCTGCTTGGCAACCGAAGAGCCCGACCTTTCTGCGCTCCCTTAGCCCGCAGACTCGCAGTGCTTGTCCTTCAGTTGGGCCCCCGTGGCCGGGGCACCCTCACAGGACTTAGAAGCCCGCTCAGACTTCTTCTTCGCCTTCACACTTGCTGTGCGCCCTTCTCCAGCCAGGTGGAGAAGCGGGAACAACGATCCTGTTTGGTCCGTTCTGAAAGGTTCTTGCAGAACGCACAGTCCTTCTCCACGTGCGTCTTGTCCCCATGAAGGCAGTAGAGGCATTGCGAATGCTCGTCCTCCTTGAAAACGTTATATAATCTGCATTCAGGGCAGTTCCTGAACAGCTTGGATCCGGGTGTCGAGCTCCCCTTGTCCTGGGCCATGTCCGTTGAGGTAGGCTGCAGATCTTCCGGAATCCTCCAAGAAGTGTAAACTCGACGAAAACTTCACCCTTGAGGGGCGTAGAAGAATTCCGAAACGGGTCCCCGTTATCGGAAGTAGTAACGGTGGAGCTTGAGGCTCGATTAAACCGAAAAAATGAGAAATACTCCTGCAAAAGCATGAAAACGCAGTAAAAAAACTCAAGACCTAAACACGAGGACTCCCAACACTTGAGCGTGCAGTAAAAATCTGAGGATGGCTGCCAGAGGCAGGGCTTAGGGAGAGGGCAGTCATTGGCTGGAGGCAGTATGACCCAGAGATCAGTGATTGGTTACTAATAAGAAAGACAGATCAGAAACGAAACTGATACTGTTTTTTTCTTTACCGAGGATTCCCAGCCTGACGACGGGGAATATTCATAAGCATGTGAATCCATGCCAGATCCCATGCTGGATAAACACCCTTCCCTTGAACTGTGATCACTTGTGTCTGTCTTACTGTTTGAAACCATTACTTCCTTACATAAGTCATTGGCTGGTTTGATAAGATAAAACCTCTCCCAAGAGAAGAGTTAACAGGTAGTTGATGTATTGCTTGTGAATACCCAAGACATTAGACCACCAAAGCACTAATACGTTTTGTCAAATTTAAACATAGCAGTCTCCAGCTTTACCAAAGAAAATCACAATAACGTTATAGATACATGAAAAATTTGTCAACAAAAAACAATTTCCCTGCCTACATGAATCTCACTACTGATTCTCATGTAAGCACTCACTCACAATCCCAATTATTTATATATAATATTCTAAAGGGTGCTAGGCATTTTTCTTTTTTTTGCAATTCAGATTTTATTGATTATATATAAAGGCATCAACAATGCAATAGAGTCAACGATTCTATAACAACGAAAAAAAGGGCTCCAACCAGAAGCCTAATACAGCAAACATCAAACATCTTCTATAACAAAAAACCCAAAGAAGGAAAAAAGAAGAAGGGGGAAGGGGATGGAGGGGGCCAACAAAAGTAATGCATAAAACATGCTAATAAACCATACGGTCTCAGAGCATAAGCATAGGGCATAAAATAGCCCGATAAACATTGCTGTCCGTTATGCGTAATGTTCATAAAGTAAGAGCATCAGATTACTGTAAAGGACATGATGTGGCGAGGTTTATGGTGGAGTGCAGGATTATCATGTTCAGTAACATATTGAAGAAAGGGCGACAATTCTGCAAGAAATGTGGGCATCTCGCTTTTTTTGGACTGCTTCAATCTTACGCATAGGTAGGATAAACCATAATTTAACCCACCATTCTCGGATGTCTGGGGCTACAGGCAATTTCCAATTACGCACTACCATGCCCCTAGCTGCTACTAAGAAATGCATAAGTAGTCGGGAGATTTGCGGTAGACAGTCTGTAGTGTCCACCAAGATCCACGTCCCCGAGAAGTAGCACCAACGGTTCTAGGGGAAGTTCAACAGCAGTGATTTCTTTAATTTGAGCTAAAACCTCCTTCCAATATACCTGAATTAATGTACAGGACCACCATATATGTTAGAGCGACCCAGGAGCCTGTGCACAGTGCCAACAACAATTGGGAACAGAGGGATTCTTTCTGTGAAGTCACAACGGGGTAAGGTACCAGCGAAATAGTAGTTTATAACTGTTTTCTTTCAGGAGTACACACCTGGAGGATTTAGCAGCCCTGGTCCACACATTATAGCATGAGAGATCATCAATAGGGGTATTATTCTCTTCTTCCCAGTGCAACATTTAAGCATGTGGGGGCTTATAGCGGCATGCATTAAGGACACGATACAATGCAGAAATTCTACGGGGGTGATCCCCTATAAATAAATCTTCAAATAGCGTAGTATCCCCTTTGGCTCCCCGGGAAACCTTAGCGGTAGAGACCCAGTGACGCAGTTGAACATTGGTGTCAGGGGGTTTTCCGGATTCAAAGAGCTGCCCTAGCTGCTCTAGCCCCCCTTCCACCCACCTGCTAAACCTAGTTGGCAGACAGCCTGGCGGAAATTCTGAGGTGTTCGAAACCCATGTAAGGGGGAGGGGAATGTGGTCCCTCGATACTTGCGGGCTGCTTTGTCCCAGTATTCCATCAGGACCGTAGTTGATGGGAGGGCATCTGCCTCTTTCTTACGAGTTAGAGGAAATCTCCAACAACAGTCATGTAGGGGAACTTGGGTCTGCTCAATATTTAACCAATGCTTAGGGTTCCAAGCAGCATTCATGCTTTCAAACAGGGGGGCTAATTGTGCTGCATCAAGATAACTTTCCATGTCCGGGACACCCAGATCCCCCTTATCCCTTGCTGTCAGCAGCGTGCACCGGGGAACTCTTGGGGATTTCTTGGCTCAGGTACATTTGAAGATAGATGATTGCAAATCCACAAGTGCCTGTTTGGTGACCCAAATCGTGAGAGCTTGGAATACGTACTGTAATTTAGGCAATAATGTCATTTTGAGAGCTGCAACTCGGCCCAGCCAGGAAATATCTGATAGAGCCCATCAAGCCAAGTCCGCTTTGCAGGAGGAAAAGAGCTCTGGGATATTACATATGTACAGTTGGGGCACCTGGGCACCATGGAGACTTCAGAAATGGACCAACTTGCCCAGCTATTAGGACAATTACGCGCCGAAGTGCATTCGGCTAGGCAAGAGACTAATACCTTGCAAAGGGATCTGGTCGTCACCAAGAATCGCACTCAAGAACTCAGCAGGCAGCTACTGCAATCACAGGCCGGGCAAGCTCCATTACCTTGAACGACTTCGCCGGCACAGTCAACCACCTTGTCTACTGCTCCAGTGCAAATAAATTTACCCGGAACAATACCCCTAGCACCGCCAGAAAGGTTTTCAGGAGATCCAAGAAAATATGCAGCATCCGATAGAGCCCATCAAGCCAAGTCCGCTTTGGAGGAGGAAAAGAGCTCTGGGATATTACATATGTGCAGTTGGGAGTTTGAGGAGGTGTTTTGAACCCCCAAATACCTGAGAGACGACTCTGACTACTGAAATTCAAAGGCTCCCTTGAGCACCCTCTTCATGTCGGGGTCCACAGACATGTTAAGGATAGTAGATTTAGAGTAATTCCTTTGAAAACCAGAGACCTGAGGAAACGATTCCAATAAAAGAGTCATCAGAGGTAGAGTGGTCTGGGCACTATTCATATAAAAAAGTAAGTCTTCGGCATACAGGGCAACCTTATGCTGACACCCAGCAATAGTGATGCTGCAAATATCCTCCAGCCGGACCTTATTCGCCAAAGGCTCCACTGATGCAATTAAGAGGGGCAAAAACGGGCATCGTTGGCGAGTGCATCTAGACAAGGCAAGTGGTTCAGACAGAGCTCCATTCAATTTTATACGAGTGGTTGCATGAACAAAGTTAGCCAATATCATTTTAGTAAAGAGTGGTTCGAAGTCAAATCCCTTCAGCACCCAGGAATAAACCCAGTCTGATCCATCTGAATAAGGCTCGGGAGGATGTCTGCCATTTGGGCCGCAAGCACCTTAGAGTAGATCCGGGAGTCAGAATTTAGTACTGCAATAGGGCGGTAGGATGTGCAAAGAGTGGGGTCTTTATCAGTTTTGCCAGTAAGTGAAAGCAGGGATTTCCCCCATGGAGGGTGAAACCACACCGGAGTCGACAAAGCTATTAAAAAAAGTGACTAGTTGGGGGGCGAGTAGGTCAATACATTTCTTATTAAAAAAGGGCGGAATAGCCATGTGGCCCGCGGCCTTATTATTAGGGCTAGAGCGTATAACCCGGGTAACCTCATCCAGCGTGATCGGGCTTTCAAGTTTCTGCGGGGGCTTCGATGGATATAGAGGGTAGACCTGCTTCTCTGATAAAGGATTTTTGCGCTGCACATCCCAGCTATCCACAGCGAAGAGGGACTTATATCTATTCCACAAGGATGTTCAGTTTAGAGCCTTCATCCTCTTTCAATTGCCCCGCCCAATCACAGAGTTTAAAAATAGTGTTTTTCGCTTTCTCAGCCTTTAATTTATATGCAAGGAGCCCAGAGGCCTTGTTGGAGGTACTGAAATAGAACTGCCTCGCCCGGAGAAATTTATAGGAAATATCCGACGCCCACAGTCCTTTAAGTTCCACTTGAAGTTGTCTATAAACCTCACGGGCACCCCTTATTTTGTACAATGAGTCCAACTCAGCCACACGCTTCTACAGCGCCTCTATCTGGGAACGCAAAAGTCATTTTCTAGCAGAAGCCAGACTAATTATTTCCCCTTGCAGAGTAGGTTTTAAAGCGTCCCAAACGGTCACAATGGACACATCCTCTGTAAGATTTTCTTGAAAATATAAAGCAATGCGCTCAGAAATTGAGGTGCTGAAGGCCATGTCAGCGAGCAAATAATCATTCAATTTCCAAAGGGAAGTCTTCCTAACCCCTTGTGCGAGCCCTTCCATTTGAAGTACAATTGGAGTGTGGTCTGAGACCACAGCCAATTCAATTGAGGTAGCGGCCACCTTCGGAGTTAAGGAGTGGGAAACCAAAAAGAAATCAATCCGAGAATGACTGTGGTGGACACAGGAAAAGTAGGTATATCTCTTTCCTGAGGGTGTTGCCATCTCCAAACATCCACCATTCGCAAGTCTTGCATAGCGCCCCTAAGGGAACCAGATCTGGTTGCAATAGATCCCCCGGCCAGACCGATATTTCCAGTTTCTCATCAAGCACTAGATTAAAGTGCCCCCCCCCCACTACAAGGTCACCTTTCTGGAACTGTGCAATGTGAGGGAATGTCTGGGCATAGAACATATCCTGAGACTGGTTGGGACCATAAATTGAGAACAAGTTGAGCTCTACAGCCCCGATCCAGATGTGCAGGCCCAAGAATCTCCAACATGGATCTTTGATGGACTTAACCAAAGTAAAGTTTAAGGAGTGAGCAAATAGTATAGCCACACCAGCGTGTTTATCTTGGGGGAATGCAAAATACTGGCGAGGAAACCAACTAGATCGAAGTCTGTGCCAGTCGGCTTGCAAATGAGGAGTCTCCTGTATTAGGAGAACGTCAGCTTTCAATTCCAGCAGCTTGGCAAGCACACTTTTCCTTTTCTTAGGGGAACTGAAGCCTTGAACATTAAACAATACTATCTTGAGATCACCCATGTGCCACAGCAAAATCTTCTCCACCCCATTTTAACCAAATAGTGTAACTCTGAGTGTTCCAACACCCCCAGACATAGAGAGCAATTCCAAAACAATGAGCATCAGTCAGACAGAAGGAATCACAAAACACAGAGCTCCAGCGCTGCGGAAAACATAAAAATAATAAATGTAGAAAACAAAAACAAAAAGGTATGAAAACATTCCGTATGGGACGATCATTGGGTCTGTAAAAAAAGAACCCAGTGGGGGCAGGTACTCCGGCGCCCTGCCTGTATTACTGTGAACGCCATAATATTAGGCAGTCCTTTTAGGTGTCCCCAGCTGTGTGTAATAAGAAATTAGTAACATAGAGACTGTTCCTACATAGCAAGCTCAGGCTGGCAACATGTCGAGGATGATCAAGTCCGCACAATCAGTCATGTCGGCTCATCAGAACCTCCACTTCTTTCCTGTCTGTCCATAGATGGCAGCCTGCAAGCTCTGCATCTGCTCTTTCAGGAGCGCGCTGTAGACCAATTCCTCTGAGGAGCATCATGGTCCGGGACCTCAGGGAGTTGAAGATCAGTACGGGATCTTCAACACTTTCAGTGCGGTGGGTAAAGATACAAATTGGCGTGGAGTACCCTCATAGCTGAATAGGATGCAAAATGGATACCCCCACTTGTATGAAAGCCTTTTTTCATTAGCCATTGTTTGAGTGGTTTCATTTGCGGGTGCCGTTGAATCGTCCCATGCACCAGGTCGTGGAATAACTAGAGGTTAACTCTTGGAACTGTATGCCACCTCATGTTCGGGCCTTATGAAAAATCAGATCTTGAGTCTGGAAAAAGTTAACTCTAGTCAGCACGTCAGGGAGAAGGTTTTGGCGTTCCTGGAAGTTTGAGAATACTCTGAGTCAGATCTACAGTCAGATCCACCTCTTCTGCCTCGCCCAGAATATCACAGAAGAGATCCCTCACATATACCTCGAGGTCTCGATCTAGGATTTCTTGGGGGATGCCACAGATCCGAATATTATTCCTTCTTGACCAGTTTTCTGCATCTTCGAGGCACTCCTCTGTCATTGCTTTATGCTGCTCTAGTGCTGCCACACGCTGCTCTAACTGGTCCTGGGAATTAGCCTGGATGCAGAAAGCCGACTCCAGATTTCCCAATCGATGCTCAGCCTGCTGGATGTTGTGCGACAGTTCCTGGAATGAGCTCTTCAGCTCCTGCATAGTCGACGCCAAATCCTTCTGGATAGTCTGCAACAACTGCGCGATATCAACTTTAGTGGCTGGTTATAAATCATGATCTAGTGCCTGATGCGGATCCATGCTCATTGACCCCAATGTTCCTGACTTAGACGACTGTAGCAGGTCTTAATGGAGGTGCCAGACTTTTCCTTGGACTTGCTGCACTTCCTAGTCAGGGCAGGTTTGTTTGACGACTATGACCCTAGCGCTCAGACAGATCCTGGCATCGCAATGGGGTTTCAGGGATCCGAATCCAAGCCTTGAGTAGGGTACACACATCCCCACAGGTCCCCCGCAGATCCAAAATATCCCACTCCACTAATCAGGTCCGCGAGGTCAGAGGTAAAAGGCCTGAAAGCTGTGAGTGAAGTGGCCAAACTATAGGTGCCAGCAGACAGGTAAGAGGATTCCCCAGTTCCAAAAGCCAGGTCGAGGTAGCAGACTCCTGGGCAGCAAACCACTGGCAGAATTGAAATTCACTGTTGCATATTCATCTGCAGGGGCGTAGGCCCACCATTCGGTGCATACCATTCGGTTCTACGCCCAAGCTTACAGTTCATCGAACCTCTATTTATGAAGCTCTGCCCAGCCAGTCCACCAACAGTTGGCAGCACATCCCCGTGTGGGAGGGGGAGGAGCGGACTTCCAATGCAGGGCCCTGGTTGATTAAGACCTCAGATGGTCCAGGGCTCACCCACAGGGAAGGGAGGAAAAAGTGAGGCCTCTGACTCCAAGCCTCTGTTGTGGTATATGCTTGCTTGGTATGGAGCTGCTGCTCCTCAGGTGCAGCATGAAATAGACCAGGTATACTGGTGTGGGAATGCCACGCTTGCACTTACAGATCCTACAGCATCAAAGGCGCTCCACTGCGACTTCTCTCCCCGACAGCCCGACCCGTGCCTAGGCTCCACGGCACAGCGGGTGCCGGATGAGACTCAGATTCCATCTTTGTCACTATTCCGAGTGCCTCCGGGCCCATGAAAAGCAGTCCTTCAGGCAGGTAGGGTGGGCACACTTTGCCCGCTGATTCCAGCACCTCACCATGGACACAGCCTCCGATGTAGTTTAGTGGCGAAGCCCGGACATTTTCGTTCCGAGGCTGGCTGCATAGGGAGGAGGGTGCGTCATCTATGAATTCAGCCAGCGAACACCCCTCAATCTACATGAAACCTTCCCCCAGTTAGCACCGGGATCTCCGCTGTACAGGGGCAGTCAGTTTGCTAAGAAACACGGCCTCAGGGCATCCCACAACTGCATGCACACCAGCAGGGCTGAGGAGCTCACAGAACTTACGACTCCATCAGCTGCCAGGCCTCGCCCCTACTAGGCATTTTTAATACAATTTTATGTTTGATTCTATCTAGACAACACAATTTACGTTGTTGATAACATTGACGCTTTTTGACCTTTGTGTGCATTTATCTCAAGACATTTCATTTTCTGCAGTAACAAAACGTATGGTAACAGAAAAAAGTTACTTGAACAATTGGCATTAACCAAACATATATATTCAATTTGGTTTCCCTTTATAAGGATGAGGTAGGGGATGTACAGGTGATGTGAAAATCATTTACATATAGGCAAGAACATATTACCACCGACTCCTACAGGTTTCAATTAGAAATACTTTTCTTAGAATAGTGTGCTCTTCTCTGAACAGATGTGTGTACATTCTTTTCAGAATATGTTTGTGCAGCTTTCTCTCAACACTTGTATATAACTTTCAATGTAAATGTTTGTGTTTCACTTTAAATACACATGTGATGCAGCTTTAAATACATGTATATTCATTGCTTTCATCTACATATGAACATGCTGCTTTAAATGCATTCGCGTGCAGCTTTAAATACAGTCGTGGGTGCAAAGCTTTCAATCTACTCCTACTCATTTGCCCTCAGCTCTATACATGTTTTGTAATATTCTTCAGTAAGAGTATCTTTTTAAAATAACTGTGCACTTTTACATTTCACATAGGTCTGCCTGTGCATTTCCCGATAAGGGACTGCAAGAGTTTAACACTTTGCATGACTAAGAATAGGATTAATTCTCTGTGCGAATTTCACAATGGCTGCTTATCGCACGATATCGCATTAAATGATAGTGTCCCTTGACTATGATATTTCCTGTGTGATTCTGTATCGGCATGAGCCAAGGATTCCAATTTAATAATGCTTAATGTTACAAAAACAGTCTACATCCACGTTAAACCAAAATGCATTCAGTTTGTTTTAATATTTGTTTTATTATTCTATACTACAGTCAAACATTGACTTTTCATACAAACCATATAAACAGTCACTATACAAACATGCAAAAACGAAGAAAAGAGTTAGAAATAATGTGGGCAATGGAACCAAGGCGTGATGTTCACAGTGCCAATATAACAGTCGAATACAGCAAAAATCCAATTCATCCAGATGACATTTTTAGAATGGCCATAATCTCACGCTAGAATTCGACCATTTGGTAAATTAAATTGATATTATTACCCTCCATAAAGCAAGTCCAAAGAAGCTCACTACTAGAGTGCATTTTAGCTGGATCTCCCAAACCAGCTAAATGTCATTTTTGTAAGAGGCAAAAGGTGTCACAAATAATAAGGCAAATGTTTACAGTTTTCCGAAGTCAGACAGCCGCATAACCTACAGAATCTCTACTCGGCATCCAGATGCATTAATACACCAAGGACCTCACGAGTGCTCTGAAGATAAAATTTTAATCTCAAATATGCGCTACAGATCAAGTTCTTAGGGAATACTCTAATGTAAAGAGGAGATAGATAGATAGATAAATAGATATATAGATAGATAGATAGGAACAAGTTACTTACCTGTAACTGTTGTTCTCCAGCATGGGTCTGGCATGGATTCACATGCTCATGAATATTCCCCGTCGTCAGGCTGGGAATCCTTGGTAAAGAAAAAACCAGTATCAGTTTCGTTTCTGATCTGTCTTTCGTAGTAGTAACCAATCACTGATCTCTGCGTCATACTGACCACAGCCAATGACTGCCCTCTACCTAAGCCCCGCCTCTGGCAGCCATCTTCAGATTTGGTAGCACGTGAAGTGGCAGTATGACCAAGTGAAGAGCCGCAGAGGGGTAGGCGGGAGGGTTCGCATGTGAATCCATGCCAGACCCATGCTGGAGAACAACAGTAACAGGTAAGTAACTTGTTCCTTCTCCAGCATGGGGTCTGGCATGGATTCACATGCTCATGAATAAAGAATACATAGCAGTACACACATGCACAACCACGGGAGGTGGCAAAGGCTCAACATTAAGCATTATATCAAACTCAACATTAAGCAAATCTTACCTCCCCACCAGGCTCACCTTAGGAGAACACGTTGCGCAGCACTGCTTGGCCGACCCTGGACTCCTCCCTGGAATCCCGATCGACGCAGTAGAATTTCGTGAAGGTGTGCGTCGACCTCCACGTAGCAGCCCTGCAGATGTCCAGCAAGGGCACACCAGATAGGAACGCCGTGGTAGCTGCGATCGCTCTGGTGGAATGGGCTCTCGGACGGCCAGGCAGCGGTCGGTTTGCCAACCGATGACATTACATGATACAGCCGGAGAGCCACCTGGAAATGGAAGCCTTCGAGAGAGCCTTCCCCTGATTGACAGGTCCAAAGTTCACAAAGAGTTGTGACGTCTTCCGAAAACACTTCGTGCGGTCCACGTAGAACTTCAGCGCTCTAGCCACATCCAGCGAGTGCAAAGTCCTTTCAGCCGGTGACGAAGGCGACGGGAAGAAAACAGGCAACACCAAGGGTTCGTTGAGGTGGAAGTCCGACGGCACCTTGGGCATGAAGGAGGGGTGCGTCCTGAGCACTACCCTCGTGTCGTGAAAAGTCAAGTACGGGGCCTTGCAGGAAAGGGCCTGGATCTCTCCCACCCGTCGTGCGGAGGTGATGGCCACAAGAAACGCTGTTTTCCACGACAAGAACTTCAGCGGAGCCGAGTGTAGAGGCTCGAACGGAGGTCCCATGAGCTTGGTCAGCACCATGTTGAGCTCCCACGCCGGAGCCTTCACCGGCGGGAACGATCTGAACAGTCCCTTCATGAACTCTTTCACCAGACGATGAGACCACAAAGACGTCCGCCCCGTGGTTCTGGTGTATCGGGAGATCGCAGCAAGATGAATCTTGATGGACGCGTGCGCCAGTCCAGCCTTGGCCAGCGTCAGTAGGTACGGCAGTACTTGGGGAGCCGTAATCCGTAGAGGGTTAATCTTCTGTGCGTGGCACCAGACAGAGAACCTCTTCCATTTGTGTCCGTAGCATTTAAGAGTTGAGGACGCCCTGGCCTTTGCAAGAACCTCTCTGCAGTCGGCCGGTATGTCATATCCTCCAAACTCTAACGCTGCAGGAGCCAGGCCTGCAAGTTCAGCGACTTCGGGTCGTGATGGAGGATGGCGCCTCCTTCCTTGGAGAGAAGATCCGCATCCCCTGGCAGCTTGATTGACAGGGACGCTGACAAGTCCAGAAGGTCCGGGAACCATATCAGCCTCGGCCACGCAGGTGCGACGAGGATCATCCTGCACCGTGACCTCTTGAGCTGGTTGATGAGCCGGATCAGCAATGGCAATGGAGGGAACGCGTATAGAAACAGGCCCTCGCAGGGGAACGAGAAAGCATCGCCCATGCTCCTCGGTTGGGGAAACCTGCTGGCGAACCTCCGGCACTTGGAGTTCGTTGCCGTCACGAACAGATCGATCTGGGGTGTGCCCCACCGTCGGAAGAGGCGGTCCACTAGATCCTGTCACAGTTCCCACTCGTGGCACGAGCGCAGCTCCCTGCTGAGTGAGTCGGCGATGGTGTTTTTTATCCCTGCCAGATGAAACGGCACCAGAAACATCCCTTGGGCGACGGCCCAATGCCACAGATCCTGCGCCTCCCTGGACAGGGCTGGGGACCTGGTTCCGCCCTGTTTCCTGATGTAGAACATGGTGGTGGTGTTGTCGGTGAAGATCCTCACCACCTTGCCCTTGAGGGACGGAAGGAAGGACCCGAGGGACCAAAACACTGCACGGAGGTCCAGGATGTTGATATGGAGGGACTTCTCCGTCGGGAGCCAAAGGCCTCTCACGTGCAGATTTTCGGTGTGTGCTCCCCACCCTTCCAGGGAGGCATCCGTGGTCACTGTCTCCTGATGGCCGGGGGTCTGAAAGTCCATGCCCGCCGTCAGATGCGCGCGGGTGCCCCACCACCGGATCGCTCGTCGGAAACTCTCGTCGAGTGTGATCCTCTCCTCGAAGCTGCCCGTCGTCTGGATCCAGCGCGCGTCCAGGAACTCCTGCAACGGGCGCATCCGGAGCCTGCACAGGGGGATGAGGTAAATGCAAGAAGACATCATTCCGAGGAGGGACTTGATGGACCTCACTCTGGCCGCGTCCGCAACCAGCATCCGCTGCACCTTGCCCAAAATGGCCCTCGTCCTTTCCTCCGACGGATAGGCCAGAAGCGACGCTGTGTCGAGCTTCGCTCCCAGAAGCAGTGCGTCTTGCGCGGGCACCAGGTGGGACTTGGCGTAGTTAATGGAGAATCCCAGGTCCGTGAGAAGTTGGACGGTCCTTGCCGTGTGCTCCACGGCGAGCTCCTTCGTCTTCGCTCGGATGAGCCAGTCGTCCAGGTACGGGTAGACGTGGATCCCCTCTCGGCGCAGCTGCGCCGCCACTGGTGCGAGGCACTTGGTGAACACCCTGGGTGCCGACCTCAGTCCGAAGGGAAGGGCTCTGAACTGATAGTGACGCCCTTGGACCACGAACCTGAGAAACTTTCGGTGTCCCTTTAGGATGGGAATATGGAAGTAGGCATCCTCCAAATCCAACGACGACAGGAAATCGCCCTCCTCCAGCTGACCCAGGACGTGTTGGAGGGTGACCATCCGGAACTTCTGTGCCTTGATGAATTTGTTCAGTCGTCGTAGGTCCAGGATGGGACGCCATCCTCCCGTCTTCTTCTTCACAAGGAAGTATCTTGAGTAAACTCCGGAGCCCCGAAGCCTCTTTGGGACAAGCTTGATGGCGCCCTTCCTGAGCATCGCCTTTACCTCCAAGAGAAGTTGAGGGACGTGATGTTCTTTCCTGGCCACAGGGGGGACGTGCGGGCACCTCTTTAGAAACTCGAGCGCGTGACCCTGGGCTAGGGCGTCCAGCACCCAACGGTCGGTGGAGATGGACTCCCACACGCTGACGAAGCTCGCCAGCCGGCCTCCAACCGGGGTGCTTCGGTGGGGGCCCGACCCCACGGCCGGTTCAGTCCTGTTTCGACAAGGCTTTGCCGCCTTGACGACGACGGTGGGGACCGCCTGACTTGCCTCGTCCCCTGTAAGCTTCCTGCGACGACGAATGGGCCGCTTCACGGTAGGTGGAAAATCCGCCGCCGGAACCTTTGGAGGCACCCTGTTTGCCTCCGCCGCTCCGAAAGGGCGGCTGCCGTTGCTGGAGAACCCCGAGAGTCCGGGCCGTCTCCGTGTCTGCCTTGATGGCTTGAAGGGAATCGTCCACTGTTTTCCCAAACAGGTTGTTTCCGTCGAACGGTGTTAGGCAGAAACCTGTGCAGTTCCCTTGGGGAACACTGCAAAAGATTTAAGACTACAGGTAGAGCAGTAAACCCCTTTGGTAGCAGTCTGTACCACCCAGATTTACCTGGTAGCTGTGGCTGAGCAGTCAGACTTCTCTCAAGAAGAGTTAGGCAGTATGTAAAGTATACACAATATGTACCAAAACACAATAGCACAAGCAAACACTGACCAGAGCTTGGTTTCAAAAGTATATAGTTATTTATTTAAAATACACATAAGTTAAAAACACTCTAGCAAAAATATAGTAAAAGTACTTCAACACAGTTATAATGAAAGTAGATTCAATCCTTTCTCCTATCTAGACAACTCTAGGTAAAACACCACTTAATTAAAACAGAGGTGAGTGCTTAACGTTAGATGACACTCTAGTAGTTTCCAAGAAAGGGAGAGAAAAAGCAGAAATGGGTTAGACACACCACTCTAAGGTCCAGAGCACTTGCAATAGGCTTACAGAAGAATAAAGTCACAGGTGAGCAAAAGTCACTAGGCAGGGCCCACTCTTAGAGTAGCCGGAGCGAAAATGTGCCCAAGATCACACTGTTAGTTAGAGATTCAAAGTCTTGCAAAGAGTCAAAAAGAGGTTAGAGTGGCTCAGAAAGTTTAGCCAAAGTGTCCCAGGCACTCCCAGGTTCGAAAGCCGGGGACTAAATCTACCCCGTACAGTCGGTAGCAAGGGAAGCCAGGCAGAACACAGTACCTTAAGCGGAAAGGATCCTCCAGCGGTGGCAGTTGTTCCAGGCAGTGGCAGCAGGGCTCGACGTCGGTCAGGGGAGAAGAAGTTCTCGCTGAAGAGCAGAAGAAGAGGGTCGTTGCACTGCCCGGGAAGAAACCAGCCGCGGAGTCCTCCGGTTAAAGGGTTGGTGCCGACTTTCGCGGTATGGGGGTAAAGTGTGGTATTCCGGTTGCCGGGGTGCTTGGCACAGGCAAGGCGGCCACGAGATACCTCAAAGAACGGAAAGAAGGCGAAAACTGGTTGTCCCCACCAGTCAAGGGAAGGAGCCACTCCGTTAAGAGTTCTCCTCGGTCGTCGGGAAAAAGTGGTGAGACGGTTCAGCAGGGCTCCACCGGGTGGTGTCGTCGAAGCAGGTCGGCTCAGCTCTTCCCTCGTCGGATTCTTGGTCCTGTGGCGACTTCTGAAGTCCCAGTCCCCAAAGCCCTGCTTTTATGCAGCAAACCCCCATTCACCCAGCCTAGCTGTCACTCAACCATGCTAAGTGGTGAGCCGGGCGGCTCACCACTTGGGCCAATCAGGACGGAGTGCGACTTGAGTTACCAAGGTAACTCAGTCCAGGGTGCCTAAATCCCCCTCCACCCCTCCTAAGTACCCCAGACAGAGTGGCACCACTTTGGAGGGCTTCTGTGGAGAAGCCCGCCAAAAGTGGAACAAAGGGCTCCACTTTGGGTCAGAGTTACAGAGGCGAACACCAACGCCATTTTAGAATCAAGTTTTGGCAAAAAGTCCCAACCGGAGTTATAAAAATAAATATATAAACCGGTGGTATGTTTAAGGCTACCGTAAATAAATAATTAAATGTGTTAGCCTAAAACAATGGGAAATCCCATAGGGAAATATTCGCGGTCGAATATAAAAAGTAGTTTCCACTGCCACCAGCCAAAACTCGATCAGGGGGGACGGAGACGTGCCCCCTCGACTAACAGACCCTGGGGCAATCGAATTGCCCCAGCCAGTACGTCCACAATATGATGGTTTGTACTGGTTCTGTTCAGGATTCAAGACTAGCAAAGTCTTTGGTGACTTTACATGCCCTGGGAGACAGTAGTCAGTCCCAGGGTATGGAGTCTATGTTGGGGAGTCCCTAGGACACCCCTGGGTCACGGCACAGAGGGTGCTGTGTGACCCACATCACAAAAATACATGAGGCCCTATGGAGTAAAAGACCCCATAGCCCATTCAACACAAGGTTTAACCAAGAAAACACACTTCAACATGTCCAAGAGTGAGGGTAAAAGAGTCTCACTCTTGGCAGGAGAAAAAAATTAAACCCCAGAAATCCAGCAAAGCTGCTGGGGGACTCACTAGGTAGGGAAATTCAGCCTAAACAGAGAATTCTCCCTAACACTCGCCCCCCCCAGACTAAGGGACAGGAGGATTTAATCCACTCCTGGATGAACCTCATACCTCTAGTCGATGATATACATCCTAGAGAGTCCATCAGCATTTTGATGGTGACACCCTGACCTGTGCTCAATGGTGAAATCAAACCCTTGCAGGCAGATTGACCATCTCAATAGTTTTGGATTTTCCCCTTTCATTTGCATTAACCATCTCAAGGGTTGGTGGTCAGTCTGAATAACAAAAGTAGAACCATACAAGTATGGCCTAAACTTCTTCAGTGCCCACACAATAGCAAAGCATTCTCTTTCGATAGTTGCCCACCTTGTCTCAGGATCCTTCAGTTTCCTACTGATGAAGCAAATGGGGTGCTCCCTACCCTTCTCATCCAGTTGGCTTAGAACTGCACCTATACCTACATTGGAAGCATCAGTTTGTACAATGAAAGGTTGGTGGTAGTCAGGAGCTCTCAATACTGGAGCCTGGCAAAGAGCTCTCTTCAGTTTTTCAAAGGCCTGATTGCACTCCTCATTCCATTTCACCTTTTTAGGGAATTTGGGAGAGGAGATTACATTCAGTGGAGAAGCTATGGTCCCATAGTTCTCAATGAAATTCCTGTAATACCCAGTGAGGCCTAGAAAAGCTCTCACTTGGGTTTGAGTAGTTGGTGTTGTCCAATTTTGCACAGCTTCAATCTTGCTGGGCAAAGGCCTTATTTCTCCACCTCCTACCTCATGTCCAAGGTAGACCACTTTACTTTGACCAATCTGGCACTTACTGGCTTTGATTGTCAAATGGGCCTGTTTCAGAGCCTGCAACACATGGCCTAGGTGGTTCACATGTTCTTCCCAGGAGTGGCTGAAGACTGCAATGTCATCCAAGTATGCCATGCAGAAATCTTCCATCCCAGCCAGAACTTGGTTCACCATCCTTTGGAATGTGGCAGGTGCGTTTTTCAGTCCAAAAGGCATGACCTTAAACTGGTACAAGCCAACTGGGGTTGAAAATGCAGTTTTCTCCTTGGCATGGTCTGTCAGGGCTATTTGCCAATAGCCTGACGTCAGGTCAAATGTGCTGAGGTACTTGGCTGCACCAAGTTTATCCACCAACTCATCTGTCCTGGGCAAAGGGTGGGCATCAGTCTTGGTGACTGCATTTAGAGCTCTATAGTCCACACAGAATCTCAAGTCTTTGGATCCTGCCTTTGGTACTAACACAACTGGGCTAGACCATGGACTAGTAGAGGGTTCTATTACCCCGAGATCAAGCATCTTCTTGACCTCTCCTTTGATGTGGGCTCTGATATGTTCTGACATTCTGTATCCTCTGCTTTTGACTGGCAGACAGTCACCAGTGAGTATCTCATGCTGGCCCCAAGGGGTCAAGCCTGGTGACAGTGAGAACAGGGAGGCAAACTGATTTAACATAGATTTGCACTCCTCTTGTTGCTCAGGTGTCAGGTCTGAAGAGAGATTGACTCCTTCAACTTTTTCATCTAAAGGTACACCTCTGAGGAGATCAGGGAGAGATTCACTCTCTTCCTCCTCTGCAGCTGAAGCTAGGAGCAAGGCTCCTACATCAGGTCTGGAGATGTAGGCTTTTAGTCGGTTGGTGTGGAAGACTCTAGGAGCTTCCCTGGGTCTGCCCAGATCCACCAGATAGTTGACCTCTCCAAGTTTTCCCACAACCTTGAAGGGTCCCATCCATTTGTCTTGCAAGGCCCTCTGCCTTGTTGGGAGCATAACTAGAACAAGCTGGTCTTGAGTAAACTCAACCATGTTAGCCTTCTGGTCGTGCCAATGTTTGACCAGGGCTTGACCAGCTTTCAAGTTGTCACTTGCTTCTGCCATCATGTGTGACATTCTCCTCCGGAGACCTATCACATAGTCAGTCACTCTGACTGGCTTGAGGGGAGGAGCACCTTCCAACCCCTCCTTAATCAGGGCCAATGGACCTCTGACTGGATGGCCATAGAGAAGCTCAAAGGGAGAATAACCTACTCCCTCCTGAGGGACTTCTCTATAAGCAAAGAGAAGGCATGGCAGTAGAAGGTCCCACTTTTTCTTAAGGGGTTCTTCCAAAGCACCTATCATGCTCTTCATGGTTCTGTTAAACCTTTCAACCAACCCGTTTGTCTGAGGGTGGTAGGCGGTTGAGAACTTGTAGGTAACTCCACAGGTTTTCCACATGGCCTTCATGTAGTGGGACATAAAGTTTGACCCCCTGTCAGAGATTACCTCCTTAGGAAACCCAACCCTGGTAAAAATACCAAGGAGGGCCTTAGCCACAGCCGGAGCTGTAACAGTCCTCATAGGAATGGCCTCCGGGTACCTAGTAGCATGGTCTACTACAACAAGGATAAACCTGTTGCCTGAGGAGGTTGGAGGATCAAGGGGACCAACAATGTCAATCCCTACCCTCTCAAATGGGACTCCCACAACTGGGAGAGGCACTAAAGGTGCCACATTCTTGGAACCGACCTTACCAGAAGTCTGGCAGGTATGGCAGCTCTTACAATATCTATCTACTTCGGCCCCCATCTTTGGCCAATAAAAGTAGAGTGAGAGCCTTTCCTTGGTCTTCTTGAAACTCAAGTGGCCAGCCAAAGGTATCTCATGGGCTAGTTGTAAGAACTGTTGTCTGTTTTCCTGTGGGACTACAAGGCGTTTGTAGTCTCCAGGTTCAGACTCAGTGGGTTCACTGTAGAAGAGGCCATCTTCCCAGTGCAACCTATACTTCCCAGGCTCTTGCCCATCAGCTTGAGAAGCTGCTTGGTGGCGGAGACCCTCCAGAGTTGGACATTCTCTTTGCCCCTTACGAAAAGCTGCCCTGCTAGGCCCACCTTCTGCCAGTAAAGACTGCAGCTCAGGATGGTCCTCAGGGTCCAAATCTCCAATAAGGTTGGGGCCTCCTTCTAGCTCTTCCTCAGAGTCTAGCTCAACCACACAGGGTTGTACCTCCCTCTCAGCCTCAGCTGGAGGTGGAGTTACAGGTGTAACTTTGGACAACCTAGGGGAAGTCCTTGTTGGAAGCACTGGAGTGCTTGCTGCTGGCTTTTTCCTAGGAGTCTTGGGTTGCCCCTTTGCTCCTGATCTGGTAGTTACTGCAGTAAGTTGCTCCAGTGGTAGAGGAGTGATTTCTGTCATCATCTCCTGAGATAACCCTCTCAGGGTTTTCTCCCTTGCAGGTTTTGTGAGTTCCTGAAACCTTTTGCTAGGAGGTCTGGGGGTATGAGATACAACTCCAAGAGCTTTGAGGTCATTACCCAACAGAACCCTACCTGGCACTTCACATTGTACACTGACAGGTATTTTTACAGCCATATCATTACATTGGATGAGAACTGGTAACTGGGGACACATCTGCACAGGCCCACCAGCTAACTTGGTGAGGCATTTGGGTGCCTTAGCAACATCCTCTGCCTTGAAAAATGATTCATCCACCACAGTTATGCTGGCTCCAGTGTCCCTAATGGCAGGAGTCTCCTGACCATTCACCTGGACACTGTCCTTATAATACTCTTTAGTATTATCTGGGATAGAGTTATAGACATCTAAATTCTGTTGCTCCCACAACCCCAGAGAGACTAAAGAAACACTAGCTGAGACTCCAGTGGGTTCATCAGCTAGTAATAGAAAGTTTCCACTTGCCATGGGTACTTCCTCTTCGGGAGCGAAGGCTAAGGAGGCAAGCTGGACCCCTGAAGGTTTACCCTTACATCTGGGATCTCCTTTCACATGGTCAGTAGCCTTACAAACAAAGCATGAGCCAAAGGCTCGCTGGAATGGAGGCTTGTTCTGACCCCCTTCTGGTCTGGGACCAGAAGGTACACTAGCCTGATTTGGTTTCCCTTGTGGCTTACCCTTATAGTTTTGTTTGGGGCCCTCTTTGGAATTTGTAGTATTAGAATTCTCTTTGGAGTCCTTCTTAGACTGTTTTTCCCCATCCTTCTTCTGAGTTACCCCAGAATCCTTGTGAGTGGCCCTGTTGGCAACCCACAAGTCAGCAGCCTTAGCTAGCTTCCGGGAATCTAATTCCCTGGAATCAGCCAAGTGTTGTCTGAGCTCAGGAGAGCAGGCATCATAAATAGTCTCCAACATAAACAAATTCTTCATACCTTCATAAGTGTTCACCTTGTAACCCTTAATCCATCCCTCTAAGTTTTTCAAACATTCATTCACCCAGGTAGCCCAAGGGGTACCATCATGCTTTTTGAGGCTCCTAAACCTCTTAAGATACTGGGAAGGGGTCTTCCCAAACCTAGCTATCAAAGCTAGTTTCACACATTCATAGTCCTTCCTATCCTCCTCCCCCATCTCCATTACCACATCAGTTGCAACAGGGGGAAGCCTAGAGAACAACCAGGTGAGTAAGTCATTTCCTGTGATGTTCTGGAGCCCATGATTATATTCAAACAGAGACAACCAATCCAACACATCCAACTTAGGCTCATACATACCAACCAATTCTTTAGGCATCCGGGGTCTTTTAGGACTGGAACTTCTAGAGGAGCCAGAGAGAGAAACATTCTCAACAGATAATTTCTTCATTTCTAAGTCATACTTGAGCTCCATTTCCCTTAGCCTTAGTTCTTTGTCAGTTTGAGCATTAAGTTTCTTATACTCCAATTCTAGCTTCATTTTCTCCAGTTCAAAGTACTGAGGACTAAATGTGGGACCTGGTAAAGGTCCAGTAGGTACAGCAGGTAGAGCAGGCAGAGGCCTAGGGGGGACAGTTACAACAGCCTCACCCTCCTCTTCTGACTCTTCCTCAGAAACATCAACATTTTGCTCCATGTTAACTTCAACACTGTCATCTACAGTCGCTGGAGTGGTAGGTTCCTCTGAACCATCACCCAGACTTTGGTTAGCTAACAATCTTTCAATCAGCTCCATTTTCTTGCCCTTAGTCAGGAGATCCTTATGTTTACAGAGCACTCTTAAACAATCAGCAGTTTTGGCTGCAAGGGACTCTTGACTATAGCTTTCTATAACTGACATGTTAGAGGTTTTACTTTTTCAGTGCTAAGCTTTGTGGTTAGTTGCACTAAGGTATCTAAAGCACAATAAAATGTATACTCAATACAAATCCCACCGCTGTACACCAGTGTTAGGCAGAAACCTGTGCAGTTCCCTTGGGGAACACTGCAAAAGATTTAAGACTACAGGTAGAGCAGTAAACCCCTTTGGTAGCAGTCTGTACCACCCAGATTTACCTGGTAGCTGTGGCTGAGCAGTCAGACTTCTCTCAAGAAGAGTTAGGCAGTATGTAAAGTATACACAATATGTACCAAAACACAATAGCACAAGCAAACACTGACCAGAGCTTGGTTTCAAAAGTATATAGTTATTTATTTAAAATACACATAAGTTAAAAACACTCTAGCAAAAATATAGTAAAAGTACTTCAACACAGTTATAATGAAAGTAGATTCAATCCTTTCTCCTATCTAGACAACTCTAGGTAAAACACCACTTAATTAAAACAGAGGTGAGTGCTTAACGTTAGATGACACTCTAGTAGTTTCCAAGAAAGGGAGAGAAAAAGCAGAAATGGGTTAGACACACCACTCTAAGGTCCAGAGCACTTGCAATAGGCTTACAGAAGAATAAAGTCACAGGTGAGCAAAAGTCACTAGGCAGGGCCCACTCTTAGAGTAGCCGGAGCGAAAATGTGCCCAAGATCACACTGTTAGTTAGAGATTCAAAGTCTTGCAAAGAGTCAAAAAGAGGTTAGAGTGGCTCAGAAAGTTTAGCCAAAGTGTCCCAGGCACTCCCAGGTTCGAAAGCCGGGGACTAAATCTACCCCGTACAGTCGGTAGCAAGGGAAGCCAGGCAGAACACAGTACCTTAAGCGGAAAGGATCCTCCAGCGGTGGCAGTTGTTCCAGGCAGTGGCAGCAGGGCTCGACGTCGGTCAGGGGAGAAGAAGTTCTCGCTGAAGAGCAGAAGAAGAGGGTCGTTGCACTGCCCGGGAAGAAACCAGCCGCGGAGTCCTCCGGTTAAAGGGTTGGTGCCGACTTTCGCGGTATGGGGGTAAAGTGTGGTATTCCGGTTGCCGGGGTGCTTGGCACAGGCAAGGCGGCCACGAGATACCTCAAAGAACGGAAAGAAGGCGAAAACTGGTTGTCCCCACCAGTCAAGGGAAGGAGCCACTCCGTTAAGAGTTCTCCTCGGTCGTCGGGAAAAAGTGGTGAGACGGTTCAGCAGGGCTCCACCGGGTGGTGTCGTCGAAGCAGGTCGGCTCAGCTCTTCCCTCGTCGGATTCTTGGTCCTGTGGCGACTTCTGAAGTCCCAGTCCCCAAAGCCCTGCTTTTATGCAGCAAACCCCCATTCACCCAGCCTAGCTGTCACTCAACCATGCTAAGTGGTGAGCCGGGCGGCTCACCACTTGGGCCAATCAGGACGGAGTGCGACTTGAGTTACCAAGGTAACTCAGTCCAGGGTGCCTAAATCCCCCTCCACCCCTCCTAAGTACCCCAGACAGAGTGGCACCACTTTGGAGGGCTTCTGTGGAGAAGCCCGCCAAAAGTGGAACAAAGGGCTCCACTTTGGGTCAGAGTTACAGAGGCGAACACCAACGCCATTTTAGAATCAAGTTTTGGCAAAAAGTCCCAACCGGAGTTATAAAAATAAATATATAAACCGGTGGTATGTTTAAGGCTACCGTAAATAAATAATTAAATGTGTTAGCCTAAAACAATGGGAAATCCCATAGGGAAATATTCGCGGTCGAATATAAAAAGTAGTTTCCACTGCCACCAGCCAAAACTCGATCAGGGGGGACGGAGACGTGCCCCCTCGACTAACAGACCCTGGGGCAATCGAATTGCCCCAGCCAGTACGTCCACAATATGATGGTTTGTACTGGTTCTGTTCAGGATTCAAGACTAGCAAAGTCTTTGGTGACTTTACATGCCCTGGGAGACAGTAGTCAGTCCCAGGGTATGGAGTCTATGTTGGGGAGTCCCTAGGACACCCCTGGGTCACGGCACAGAGGGTGCTGTGTGACCCACATCACAAAAATACATGAGGCCCTATGGAGTAAAAGACCCCATAGCCCATTCAACACAAGGTTTAACCAAGAAAACACACTTCAACATGTCCAAGAGTGAGGGTAAAAGAGTCTCACTCTTGGCAGGAGAAAAAAATTAAACCCCAGAAATCCAGCAAAGCTGCTGGGGGACTCACTAGGTAGGGAAATTCAGCCTAAACAGAGAATTCTCCCTAACAAACGGCATGTCCAAGACTCTGGTCTGCACGTCCGGACGGAAGTCAGTAGCCTTGAGCCATCCACGCCGCCTAAGGCACACGCCGTTGCCCAACTGGCGAAATCCAGTGTCAGCCATGTCCGTCGCAATCGTAATGGCGTGGTCCGACGCCACCTCTCCTTCCTGCAAGATCTCTAGGGCATCCGCCCTCTTGTCGTCCGGTAGGAAGTCCAGCAGGGGGGGCCAGTTTGTACCACAACTCCCTGTCGTAGCGGGCTACGATAGCCAAGGCGTTGGCCGCCTTAATCGTCGTCGCTGCAGACGAGATGACCCTGCGTCCCATCGTATCCAATTTCTTTCCCTCGCCGTCCGGCTGGGAGGTCAACGTAGAGGCCGCGCCCCCCCCGCTTTCTTCCTGGCTGCCGCAGAGATGACCGAGTCCAGGGTCGGCTGTGCCCGAAGGCACAAGGGGGCCGCGTCCGGGACCCGGTTCTTCTTCTCGTACCGATCCCTTCTAGCCGGCGTCGTGGATGGGTTCTTGAGGAGGGCGAGGCCCTCATCCCAAATATCATCCAGTAGAGGTACGGAGAGGACCGTCTTCCTCTTGGCCTCGCGCCGTTGATAAAGGAAACCTTCCTTCTTCTTCTCTTCCGGGCAGAGCTGGAAAAGCTCGGATGCCCTGGCGATCATGGAGTGAAACGATCCAAACTCGTCGGGCGGGGAAGCCCGGGTGGGGGGTGACGACGGCAGATCCTCGTCGTCCGTACCCGTCGCGGCCATGTCAGTCCCCGTATCATCCCCACGAGTCGTGGACGGGGAGGAGGGCTGAACAGGGCACGATGGCTGAAAAGGAGGTGGAGGGTGAATCCTTCTTCTCTTAGGGGGAGGGCTCCCAGAAGGGCCTGGCTCCGGGTCCCCCGTCGGGAGCGGTTCCTCCGCTGGTGGTAACGGCAGTCTCGTCCTTATCTCCGAGCATAAGGACTGTATAGCCAACAAAATGGCCGCCGAGTTGTCTTGCGGCACTGGTTGAGGGGATTCCGACGGGCGGTCAGGGGCCCCGTCGGCACCCTCAACATTATCGTCGTCTCCCACGTCGGGGTCCCTCCCGACGGGCTGGTCTTCTTCCACGCCAACGCCGTGGCTTAAGAGTTCGATCATCTCTTCCTCAGAGGTTGAGGCCGAATCCACGACGACCTCCTGCCCCCCCTTTTTCTTCTCCGTCGGAAGTTTCACGGGGGTCCTGTTGATGGGCATAAAAGAGGACTCCCTCTGCGGTGGCAGGGAGACTCTGAGCCCCGAGGTGGCCACCACTGGTGTAGCCTCCACAGGCTGAGCCAGGGCCGCCGCGACTATCTCGATAGAGGCCTTGGCCGGATGGATTAAGGCTTTCACCACCTTAGGTGCGCTCACCGCCTTCTCCTTGGGGGGAGGGTCACTGCCTCGCTCTCTCTCCGATGGGGCCTTCGAGCTCGACCGGGGCCTCTCCAGGAGCTTCGCCGGGTGCTCGGCCTTCCTCTTACCCGAACCAGAGCGTTGGCTCGTGGTTGATGGTGCCGGGGAGTATGCGCCCTGCCTGGCGCCCGTAGAGCCCGACCGTTCGGCGCTCCCGGTGCCAGCGGACTCGCGGTGCTTGGCCTTGTGTTGGACCCCCGTCGCCGGGGCGTCCTCAAAGGTCTTAGAAGACCGCTCGGATTTCTTCTTCTTCTTCTCGCCTGACGGGCTCTTCGCTTCCAGCCAGTTGGCGAGACGTTGGTGGCGGTCCTTCATGGTCCTCTCCGACATATTGCCGCAAAACGCACAGTCCTTCTCCACGTGCGTCTTGTCCTCATGTAGGCAGTACAGACAAAAGGAGTGTTCGTCCTCCTTAAAGACATTCTGAAGCTGGCATCCAGGACAGATCCTGAACAGCTTTCCCGGCGTCGAGCTTCCCTCCTCCTGGGCCATGTCCGAGATGGGCCTGAGAAACTTCTGGAGTCCTCCAAAAGCGTGGCTCGACGAAATCTTCACCCTTGAGGGGCGTAGACGAATCCGACACGGGTCCCCGATGATCGGATGAAGAAACGGTGGAGCTTGAGGCTCTTTTGACCGAAAAATCGAAGTTTTTGAGAAGAAAATGTGAAAAAATACCACTAACGCTCGAGAGCAATAGCACGAGGATCCCAACACTTGAACGTGCGGTAAAAATCTGAAGATGGCTGCCAGAGGCGGGGCTTAGGTAGAGGGCAGTCATTGGCTGTGGTCAGTATGACGCAGAGATCAGTGATTGGTTACTACTACGAAAGACAGATCAGAAACGAAACTGATACTGGTTTTTTCTCTACCGAGGATTCCCAGCCTGACGACGGGGAATATTCATGAGCATGTGAATCCATGCCAGACCCCATGCTGGAGAAGATAGATATATAGATAGATAGATATATATATAGATAGATAGATAGATAACCCGGAGGAATGTAAAGGGTGTAATCCCTACTTAACGTTTTAAGAGTACAAATTCACCAATAACTGTTCATGATCAATCTCACATTGTTAATTCTTGAGAGAATTCCCTTGTATTTATATGCTGCGGTATTATGTGAATCAATTTCATTTTGGATATTCCTTTCTTCAAAATTTGCACACTTGCAAACTGTCTATTGCTCCCCCCCCCTTCTGTAGTGCAGTCTTTCTTGACAAAATTCAAGCTCATGTTGTGGGCTTCATTAGAAGGTTTCCAGTTACATGTGGGGCAACAAACCAATTTCATTGATCCAATGGAAACAAGGCCAAACTCACTTAGCAAATATTCTTCAGAGGCACATTGAGACATGTTAAAAGGTACCCTCAGAATAAAGGCTTCAAGTCCCTTTAGTTCTTTTGCATATTTGCATATTCTATGCCCCGGATTTCAATGCCATACAATTACAAGGGCATAATTGTGACCTTATAAAAAGTAATTAGGGATGAAATAGAGTAGCCACTGTGTGCCACAGCAAAAAGTCTAATTGCACCAAATTGCTGTCTGACCTTAAGATTTATTTTGTCCATTTGGGGCCTCCATGTTAATTTATGATTGAATGTGACTCCTAAGTAGTTATAGCATGACACTCTTTCTATTATTTTTCCAGCTAATTGCCAGCAAAAAGTTTTCTGTGATTCTTTTCAGGCCGGAAAGAAGGACATCATCTTGTTTTTTGAGTGGCATTTGCACAGTGTAAGAGTGTAATAGATTTAGCTGATGTTGAAGACCCCTCTGTGTGAGATTCAGAAGTACTAAATCATCAGTGTAATCAATCCACTCAGGATGATTTGCTACCATTCGTAATTTCTAAAGAAATATAGTTTCTTTGTAACAGCTTCAAACAGCTCTTCCTTTAGCACCACAAACATAAATGGTCTCCAACAGGACCACATTGTAGCACTGCTTCAACTTCCACCTGGTCTACTTTCATGCAAGGCCCACAACCTCAGTTCACACCTGGTTTACTCCCATGCCAGGCCTACTTCTTCACAGGTTTGCCATCCGGGTATACGGACTTGCCCAAACAGTGTTTCACAACAAGTGCTTGTGTGGTTAAGATCAACTGACAAGAGGTTCACAACAGCTTCACAGTATTCAGCAAATTGCAGCTTCAAAACTTTCAACAACTCTTCAGGGAAAACAAGATTCACAGTGGTGGTCTTTCATACTATTCTGCAGATGATGCTCCTCTCCCTCTGGATCTCTCTTCCGTGAAGGGCAGCCTTTTTGCCACTCTTGTTTTCCCACTACACAAGTAACCAAAAACTGACAGGGATAGGGTCTCTTTCTGCTTCTCCCTTGGTCTTGGCAATGTGTGCTCATCCCAGCTTTTAGCATGTGTTGTACAAAATATGGGCAACAAGTGTCAGAGCTTATAGACCTTGCATTAGCCACCTTCTGCTGTTGGCAATATTTTCTAGCTTGTATTTGGCTTGGTCTCAGTCTCTCTTGGCTTGAGCAATGCTTGCAGGTATTAATTCTCAACAACGTCACCCCCTCAGGTTGCTGGGTTTTCCACAGACTCACACTTTTAAGGTTCTAGTCATTTGGCTTTGTTATAATCGGTTTTTGCTGCTTTTCCCTAGTTCAGTATTCAAAACAAACTAGGAATCACTTTCACTCATACACAAGTGCTGCTTCTGGTGCTTTTCAATAGTTCGATATTCAGAATTGTTCTCTTTTACTTCTACACTAGCGTTGCTCACTCGTCGAATGCCTGAATCTGACACGCAATTGGGTATTGAGCACTCCTGGGTAACTACTGGCTTGTGAACTCATCAGGAAGACGTGCGCCTCCATTCCCCTTGCTGCACGCATGACTGTTGTGGCTCCTTGCAACCCGGCAAACTGCACATCTATTTGTCTGCCTTTACCCATGCCACCTACCGATTCAGCTCCTGAGGCCCTTTGGTGCACGTCAGCCACCAGAGACTGCCTCAAGGTCCTCGGGTGCACGCCAGCCACCTGTGACAGCCTCCTGAACGCTTCCCGCTGTGCAGCCTATTCTGAACAAGTCACCAGGGGGGCAAGCTTTCCCCTGGCATGCTTCCAGCTGCATGACCTCTGCACTTCAGATTTCTGGAGAAACAGACCCCCTCAGGACCAGCAGCTCATATGTGCCAAACAGTGGTCCTCGCGTCTTCTATCTCCTACAGCTTCTACCTGGGCTGCCAGCACGAACAACGCTGCTTCTTGCTTGCTCTACTCTTCTTCCACAGCAACAAATCTCTGGGCTGCACCTGAGGGGGTCTTTTGAGCCTCTCTGTCTCCCTCAGGTGTGGGTCATCTGCATTAATAAGTCGAGTACTCCTGCAGCATTGTACCTTTTCAGCCCATTTCTTCATCCCATTACTTATTATGGGAATTATGGGACTTGAAGTCCCTAATGGAAAATTTAGGTTTTCTTACTTCTGTTGTTTTACAATAAGCCATTAAAAGAGTGGGGCTTTGGGTAAAGTTGAACAATGGGGTTTCCCATTCCTCCTGACTTGCTTCTTCCTTCATGTGCTCCTCCCGTAGAACACCACCCCCAGGGTCGGGATCAGAAAGCGTCCACATGAGCAGGGTTCCAGGACAGGTTTTCTGGAGGAATCATTGCAGATTCATCACATATGCCAACGTAAAGCCCTTGAGGATGCCAGCCAATATATGCTGAGAAGACACTAACAGCTCCTCAATCGATAGGTGAATTTTCACACTAAGGTACTACTCTCCCCTTATTCTTCCCTTGGCCCCTTGAAGTGCCCAGGTTTCCTGCATGGCCACGATATCAAAATTCTCCATTGCATCCCAGAGACCACCCTCCTGGTTATCATGAGCATGCCCCCTGGTATTCCATGATAGAAGAGACAAGTATTTATTAAGGCCAGCTTATTATCTTTGATTGTAGCGTGGCACGTAGCCATTCCCAATTTTGTTAATCAATGGTGTATTTACCCGTGGGCTCCTCCAGGTCAATTATAGCAGCCCTACTTCGACCTCTCCTAATCTCGGCTAGAATATGTTCATACATTAAAGGAAGGACTTATGCAATATCATGATCAGTACTTCAATTCCCACCTACAGTAGTCACACAACAGTCATATCCCAGTTTGGCAAAGGCTGCCTCATATGAAAGTACAAATGATAGCACACATTCCACACAGAAATGTACAATAGCCCTAGCAAATTCAGTCTTCCCTAATCGTTCAACAATTGCTAAATCTTCAGAAACAAGCATGCATAGTGGGGGGGGGATTAGTTGGAATAAATCCAAAAATGCTGAATGATTTTGCAAGCAATGTGTGGGGGGAGCAAAACAAATTAGGTTGATCCTCGGTGCATGAACAGTGCTTTACTCTCCTTGCACACATGTATGTCCCCACGTGCCAATAAGGGTAACTTGTGTCCTTTATTTGCAGTTACCTTGACACTTGAACATATACGTTTACTAGAGACTACTCTTTTGGGCAAACCCGTTAAGGTGGTGGTGATCTGTAACTGAGATACTTCATCTTCCTTGGTATCAAAAAGCATAGTAAGACCCTCCAAAAGGGTAGAATTATCTTCCTTGCTTTCTATCAAATTATTTGTGGGTAGAGTATATGCTTCCTTGTTTGGAAAGTAGCCTCATATCTGTTTTTATTCCTAGAAATTGGGCCATTAAGCAGCACCCCATTCTTCACCTTTGTCATATTCACACATTTAACCAAGCTGTGACAACTCCTTCCTTCAACACAATCTGTCCAGGTTGTGTGTTTTTATTTTTGTATTATTGATAAGTGAATCTGAAAGGCAGTATATGCCCTCACTGTCTAACTCAAGAGTAACCTTTGCCGAGCAGTCACTCAGATTTAGGGTGTTGGGCAATTACTTGCAAAAAAGAAATGTTCTCAGGCACACCCTTTGAATCCTTTTTTGCTTTTCGACAAAGTTCTTTTTTTAAACCGAGACATGCCGCTGCTTCTAATGTCTTCTCCTTTGCAAGAAGTAATCTTTGCATGAGAAGTTAACACTGAGCATGGGTCCTACCAAGGGAGAGCCTTTCTCAGATAGACTTGCCACTGCTGCAGCCCCTTCTTTGTCACCAAGAACCACCACATTAGAGGGATTAGAGACCTTTGTTACTACTCAAGTGGGTGTGTTATCATTGTCCAGCAAAATTCAACAGTAATGGGCTGATACCCAAGTGTGCTACCATATGATTTAGTAGTTCTGTTTCCCTGACAATCTGGTTATGCATCTCTTCAAAAGGTTTAGCCAAAAATGAAAGTAGATAATCCAATGGCTGTAATTTTTTTAAAAAACTTTTCTTTATTGGCATGTTGAGAGAACAGACAATCAACACATTGTACAGCATAGCAAGAGTAACAGATACATACATGGTAGTGCAATACATGGGAATGTTAGGCAGGTACCGATGGGGCCATTGCTCGGATCCAAGCGGCACAGCAGCGGATTAGTTTACATCACCAGGAGGAGGGGAGGACAATAGTTCTAAGTCATCTTTGTTATTTAAATATGTGCAAAATTCCGTCCACACATTCCTGGGACGGGAGGCCAGCGGGAGGGTATTGATGTAGTCCTCCTCGCACGTTTGAGTCCAGGTGAGGGCCCTCATCCACATCTCAAACGCGGGGGGGGATCGGCACTTCCAACATTGTAATATGCATTATTTGGCTATTATGGTGGCAACATTGAGAAAACTAGACATTTTCTTCAACTCTGGGCTATCCCACAGGCCGAACAGTACAGCTAGGGGTTCTGAAGGGATACAGGACGCTGTGATGTCTGAGAGAGCTTCAATTATGGCCTTCCAGTATGGGCCCAGCGCGTCACAGGACCAGAACATATGAGTGTGATCTGCAGCAGGAGAACCGCACTTAGGGCAGGTGGGGGCCTGGTTGTGTGCAAATCTGTCCAGTTTTTGAGGTGTGTAATATAGTCTGTTAAGGAGCTTGTATTGCATGCTCCTATGCCTGGCATTCAGAGAGGTGGTTCGAGTGTGTGTGCACATTTTCCCCCACATTTCATCCGTGATGGGGAGGCCCAGCTCCTCACTCCACATATCTCGCGCCTTGACTGGCACGTCTGTGGGGTCGGCCATCAACAATTTGTACAGCGTGGACACTATCCCCCTAGCACCAGTGGAGTTGGATATATACTGGATCTCAGGTGAGTCTGGGGGCTCATCTGGGTATGAGGGCCACCAGGCGCCGAACGCCGCCCTCAGCCTGTAGTATTGTAGTAGTTCCAATGCAGTACCCAGGTGTCCGGGGCGCCACGTCTGCGGAGTGATAAACTTCCCGTCAGGGTAAAAGTCGGTCAGGGCCCGATAGCCCAGATCATGCCAGTGTTTCATTAAAAGCTTATCATGTGTAGGGCTGAGGCCAGGGAACTGCCAGATGGGCAGCCTTTGTAGTATGGGTGGTGGTCGGGTTGTATCTGCAAGATATATTTCCAGGCCCTGAAAGTGGCTGCTACAGGGTCTGCCGGGGCGTCGGCGTGATATGTGTGATGGAGAATGAGGGAGAGGGTGTTAACGCTCTCGCTCGCTAGTTTCTCGAGCTTCACATGCGGGGGCGGGGGGTCGGAGAACGTGTACCAGTATGTGGCGTTTTGGGCCTGCGCAGCTGTCCAATATTTGGCAAAATCGGGGGCGGTGAAACCCCCGTTATCGTAGGGAAGAGTCATGTGTTGCCATTTCTTACGAACCGCGCCCGAGTGGCACAGAAATTAGGCACACGCAGCGTGTAAGTTCCTAAAATTTCGCTTTCCGGGCCAGATCGGCACGTTTGTGAAGACGTAGAGAAATTTAGGGACCATAATCATTTTGATTAGAGATAGTCTACCCGACAAAGAAAGTGGGAGACTGCGCCATTTCAACATTTGAGCCTCTGCAAGCTGCGCCACAGCCGCATAGTTGTCAGCCAACAGTGAATCTTTAGTGAGGGACACCTGCACTCCAAGGTACCTGATGCCCCTCTGTGACCATCGAAGGGGGAATTCGCAGGACGGTTGTGTAGTGGACGGGGTGAGCGGGAAGATTTCAGATTTGGAATAATTTATGGTGAAGCCCGAGAAGGTGCCAATTTTAGTTATGTCTCTCAATATCGGGTCTAGGTGGGCAGCCGGGTCTCTAATATATAGGAGCACGTCGTCGGCATATAGAGAAATGATCTCGGGAGTATCACGGAGATGTATACCTTTACGCGTATGTTTGTCCCTAACGTTAGCAGCCATGGGCTCTATAGCGAGCGCAAAGATTATAGGAGAAAATGGGCAGCCCTGGCGGGTTCATCTGTGGAGAGCAAATGGGGCCGAGGCACTGGAGTTGACCAGGACTCTTGCTGCGGGGCTTGTGTAGAGGAGTTTGATGTACAGCCTCATGCGTGGGCCAATTCCCATTTTGTAGAGCACCGCCCACATGTATTGCCAGGACACCATATCAAATGCCTTCTGGGCATCGAGGGTGACCACCACGGCCTGAGCGTTGGGGTCAATTCTAGCCCGAACTTTGAACAGGCGACTGATATTAAGGGCGGTGGATCTGCCGGGCACGAAGCCACTCTGGTCGGGGTGGACTAAGTGGGGCATAATGGGGAGAAACCTATTGGCAATGATCTTGGCAAATATTTTTGTCTCAGTGTTGATCAGAGAAAGGGGCCTATAAGACCCACATTCGTCTAACGGTTTACCTGGCTTGGGTAATACAGTTATAAGCGCCTCATGCATGGATTGGGGTAGGATGTTTAACTCTAGGTATTCGTTCCACATCTCCAGGAGTCTGGGTGCCAGAATGGCTACATGCTCCCGATAAAACTCCGAGGTGAGGCCGTCTGGGCCTGACGCTTTGCCCCTAGGGCAGTTCGAGATGACCGCGGTAATCTCATCGAGGGTGATAGGGGCCTCAAGGAGGTCGCTGGTCGCGCGGGAGTCGAGGGTCATGGGGATTTGATCTAACAGGGCGTCAGTGTCTTGCAGGCTGTGTTCTTGCTGGGGGCCATACAGGGTCATGTAGAATGTGGTGAATGTCCCAAGGATATTCTGGTCAGACCAGCACATATTGCCTCCTGTGTCCTTGACGCAATCAATGCAGTTCCTGCCCCCCTCAGTTCGGACCAGTCTGGACAGTGTCCTACCCGGCCTATCCCCCTCACCATACTTCCTGTCCGCCACAAGGCGGGCGAAGTACCGAACTTCTCTTAGGGCATGAGACTCGAACGTTTCTAATTCCGCTCTAATATGTGCCATTATGGTCGGGGAAGCGGAGGTGGCATATGCCCTCTCAAGCTCTTAATTTCGCTTCTGACTGTTGCAAGGTATTTTCTATGGCCTTGAGGACCCCAGCCTCTTTAGATATGCACATCCCTCTGATGGAGACCTTGAATGCCTCCCAGCGCACTCCATCGGAGGTGTCATGCCTGTTGTTGCACTCAGAGAAGGTGTTGATGTCAGCTAGGATATCGGCTTTAAAGACTATATCTAGGAGGGCCTCCGACTTAAATCTCGAAGAGGAGCGGGGGGGCTGGTCACATCCCAGTGTTATCTGGAGTGTTACCGGTGAATGGTCCGATAGTGTGCGTGGTAATATCTTGGTCTCTGTGACCTTGCCCATCATGCAACTCGATATGAGGAAAAGGTCGATCCTGGAGAGGCTATCGTGTACCAATGAGTAAAAAGTGTACTCTCTAACCTGTGGGTTGAGAGCTCTCCATGCATCCCTGAGATCTAGTGTGTCAATATGGGCGTGTAACCTATGGGCTGCGCATGATGCGGCTCTGCGGGCCATCCCGGACCTATCCAGGTCTTTGTCTAGGATCAAATTCATGTCACCGCCCCATATGATGGGAATCCCAATATATTTCAGAAGCGTGGTGGTGATGGCATCAAAGAACTCAGGGGCATCAAAGTTCGGGGCATATGTGTTCACTAGGAGGCATTCCATATTAGCGAGTGAGCAATGGAGGATCACGTATCTACCCTCAGGGTCAATATGGCTGGAGCACAGGGAAAACTGGACTGACTTATGGATTAGAGTTAGGACCCCCCTGGATTGGGCGGAGTACTTCGTATAGAATCTGTTGTTGCCCCACGTGGGGGCAAGACATGCTGCTAGGCGCACGAGAGCATGGGTTTCTTCGAGAAAGAGGATTCTGGCGCCATGTCGCTGGGCATAGGCAGTTATCCTGCGGGCATTAGTGAAATTGCTTAGGCCACGAATATTCCATGAGACAATGTTCAGAGCCATAGCGACATATTATGGAACATCCCAGTGGTAGTATTCGTTAGGACTTTTCCTCATGCACTTGCCGTGTGCACAGTAGTGTTGAGTTGAAGTCATGCATCTCTCAGCCATGTTTTTAACTGTTAACACAACCCCAATTACGCCACCCCCCACCCTCACTGCCCAACCCCAACATGCAGTGCAGACCTCCCACCCCAGAACACACCCGAAGCCCCTTGGGCCAGCTCCGACCGGAAACCAAAGGTCAGAAAACCAGGTCCAACGTGGATAGGGCCACATCCTAACCCAACAGGGGCCAGTCAATAGAAAGAACAAAATAAAAACGAAAGCAAACATTGCAACTGCAACGGGGGGCGCTGGTGCCGTGCGGCCGGCATTTGTGGCTTGATGTGGGGCAGCAGATGCTGTAAAACAGGTATCACAGACAGCCTCTGAGACCAGAAAGTACCCTCTGGCAAGTTGACATCGCGAAAGAGAGCAGGGCACAGGGATAGCTCCATGAGCTAAGTGGGGGAGAAGACAAAGAAGCAGTTTAGGAGCTAGCCCGTGGCCCGCATACACATGGCAAGAGGCCGCAGTTACTGAGTGGACACGGTGGGGTTGCCATCAACACATCAAAAGTCATGGATCCGTGGACATTTTTATAACATCGTGGGCTGTGTTGTCTATGGCGTGTGGTCGCCTCGCGGCCCGGGAAGAGGTATATGTAATTCAATGAACTTCACCGCTTCGTCAGGGACAGTGAAGAAGATCTTGCCATCATGGGTAATCTTTAGTCATGCCGGGAACAGGATGGCATAGGGGACGCTGCGCTCCCTGAGCAGTTTTTTGACGCCTAAGAACTGGTGCCTTTCCTGCTGCACCGCCAGCGAGAAGTCCGGGAAGAGTCTAACAGTATGGGCTTCAAATCGCAGGTCTCCCTTTTCCCGCGACAGGCGGAGGATGAGATCTCTGTCGCGGTAGTTGAGAATCTTGGCGATAATGGGTCTGGGGATGTCGCCGGGTCTGGGGCGCGGATACAGGGCCCGATGAGCCCGCTCGACCGTGACATACGGAGAGAGGGCAGGGTCGTCCAGTAGGTCCTTGAGGAGTTTCTCCACTGAGTCCTCCATCCGCCCCTTAAGGGCATTCTCAGGGACCCCGATGATGCGCAAGTTGTTCCTACGGGAGCGCGACTCCAGATCGTCACACTTCACCTTGACACCTTTCATGTTGCGCGTTAGGGAGGCCACAGTGTCCTGGAGTGCGGTGATGCCATCTTCATTCACTGAGATCCTATTTTCAGCCTCGGTGATCCTCGATCCCACCTGGTCCACTCGAGCCTTAAGCGAGGCGACATTAGCATTGATGTCGTCTAATTTTTCATGGAAGGAGGCAAAGTTTTTAGCCATAGATTCCATTAGTAGGGTGAGGTCAGGGGCCCCGACCGCTCGGTGCAGGGTCATGTCTGGCTCATCCTGGGGCGATGACGTGCTGGCTGGCTCATCTCGAGGGACCACTTTAGCGTACTTGTCCATTGTACCTCCTTGGGCCCCCGCCTTATTTCTACTAGGCATTGTCGTTGTGGTGGGGCTGGTGCAGTGAGGGCCCACTTATGGGTAGGATGGAGAGCTGAGAAGGGCCAGGGCCGGCAGGCTCAAGCACAGTGTCCTTTGGTGGCGGTAGGCGGTTGAGGGCAGGTGGGTGGCCACCGTGGATAGCAGAGAGTCAGCGGTGGAGCGGCAAGGCTCTGATGGCGAGCGATCACGGCCTCCTTATGTGTACAGGTTGCGTGGGGGTGCCAGCGAGATCTTTCTTAGGCGGGCGCGGGCAGAGGCGGCGACACTGTCAGCGGGAAAGTGTGGTGAGGGCTGCTTCCTTATGACAGTACTGGCCCATAATGTCGCACACAGCGGGCAGAGGTCTCGTCGCCCACCGCTCCAGCCCCCGCTCACCTGGTCCGCCGTGGCAGCGGGGCGATAAGATCCTCCGTGTTGTCGGCGCCGGGGAGGTCGCGATGATCACTGACGCAGCAGGTGGCATCCGCAGTGTGGCAGCGTCCGCAGCAGGACCCCCAGCAGGACCCCCAGGCAACCGCCGCGTTTACACAGAGCGGCAGGAAGCAGGAGCGGGAAGGGGACCCAGAAGTCAGGCAGGCCAGGCGGGAGGGCCGGATGTTAGGCAACCGCCAGGGCCGGGTGGAATACTAGGCCCAAATCCGACAGGGCCGTCAGCAAGGTCCCAGGTGGGCCGATCGAGACCAAAATCTCACAAAATGTCCAGTGCAGTGGCAGAAACAGCTCGGCCAGCCGATAGTCCTTCACAATGTCGGGAACCGCAGATGGGAGCAGATGAACGCCGCGGCCGCACGGAGCTGAAAGGGTAGGCAGCCATCTTGAGCTGCCCCACAGCGTCACCTCAATGGCTGTAATTTAACAGAAGAGGTAGGTGGAGGGAAAAACTATTGTTCTTAGATATATTATGTGAGTTGCTAGTTGGTACCCTCCCTGGGGAGGAAGTAAGTTGGTTAGGGAGACTATGAGTGTTATTATTAGTTGGATCCCGATGCCTTGATAATGGATCTTCTACCTCAGGAGCAGCATTGTCATGCTCTGAAATAGTTGAATTCATCAGAGGCAGCTGAGGTGTGTATAAAAGAATTTCATCTAATATGTCAGCATTGGCCAGAAGAACTTTGAAGTCATCCGGCGGCAGAATCATTAGCAGTAGTACACTTTTGTTCAGGGAAAATAATGTGATCATTCTCCACTAGAGATGTGTTAGTGTCTTTTCCTTCTGGGGAAATGGGGTCACCTCCTCCACAGAGATGATTTTGATGACATCATCAGAGAGCAGCTGCACAATGCAATCATTTAATTTAGAACCTAGACACGACATTGCGCTGTTCAAATGTTCACTTAAGGGAGTGGTCTGTACTCAACTCAACATTAGTAGGGAAGTACTTGGTAATTTTATGGGTCACCAATTTAGAAGTCTGTAAACCAGAGTCATTCTGATCAGTAAGTTCAACCAAGGTGCGCTGGCACCAGAGACGGTATTTATGATCTACTTTAATTCTTGTGTTCTGCATCACATGATTGACGTGATTCACTGCTTACCTTCCAGTTGCAGTCATTCCGTCAGTGGTTTGTGACTGGGACTCTTCCATTGCAAAGGAGACCATGTTAATCTCCCATGCCTAACCCAATGCCAGGTTGCCAGTAGACTGTGTGACAGTGACACGCTTTGTGTGCTTCGCTGTCACGCCATTTGCAAACTGCTCAAGCACTTGTCACTGTACATTTAAGCATATCGGGCAAGCAGGTTGGACCAATCAAAAGTGGCTCAAAGGGGACTCACCCCCACAGGTACCAAGTGCTTTCCTTGCCCAGGTGAGCAGGGGTACATCCCTCCACCAGCAGTTATAGCAACAAAGCATTCAGTTTTAAATTGAGCCTCTCAATACAAAAATGCATTGGATATTAAGGAAATTATAGCTCCTTTGGACTCGCTTTTTATTCAGTGTAAATAGAAGACAGACAATATTATATCTAAACTGCACATGGGTCTTTGACCTATTAGGGTCTCACTCCATTGCCCAGCCTTTGAACCAGGGATTTTACCATAGATAATATATAGAAAATGTGGGTTTACATTAGGGTTTCATTTAGCTTTTTAAATGTGACTTCTCATTTGAGGAAATCAGTTTAGACCCCTCACTCTGGAGCAGCTGCACTCAGCAAGGTGCTTGAAACCAAGGCCTGCTCAACTCTCCAATCTGCCTAACCAGTATCCATGGCTTAGTTCTCCCCAGCTATCGTTCTCCAGTTGTATCCGGAAACTCTTCAACGTTCATTTCCCCATATTAATTAGTTCTCCTCCCTGTGTTCATGCTATTATGTCTTCATCAGCTCCTCCCCAGCCTTGTGACAAGGTTTTTGTCAGTCCCATGTTTGAAAAGGGGAGGGTAAAACTAATTTCTAATATAAGATGGCAATTTCACTTATGCCACATAACTCTGGATGTGAAAGTGCAAGATTAATAAAAAAATTAGATCGCCATATTCTGTAGATCAGTGTGCATCATCACATGGCCCACCTGTCCCTTTGTGATGTAAATTTTCAGAGATAATTGTTTTCCTCAAATATTTCCAAATCTGTCTATGACAGCTCATGCACATTTTATATCGGCGTGGATAGACATTTTCAATCTATAATCTTCACCTGGTCCCAATTTGATATGAGCTTGTTTAAAAAATATATGATTTTTCAAATGATTACATTTTTTATAAACAATGTCATCCATTAGTTTTCTATTGAGATCTCAGAGTGAAACAATGAGGACTTTGTCCTGCAGATGACACAGTTTGCTTTTTTATAACAATTATTGATTTTACATTATTATCAAAAAGTACCGTCATACAGCGAGAAGCTCCTTACAGTCTTTGATAAGCGTATTTACATCCTATAACAAGGTTCATAATAATTTGTACTTATTCCCCAACTTCCACACCCACTCCAAACCCCTCCCACCCCCTTCCGAGTTGCCTATAATGTTGACTCCTGGCCCATGTGTAAGATGTCTACTAGGGTTCATCATCTAGAAAACTGACAGTTGTGGATTGCGAGACTCTGGGAGGGGTGTGGGGGCTGGAGAAGACGGTTAGGCCAGTAATTGTGTGGATAGTTTAGGTTGATTTTTTTTTTTCTTCCATGCACCATGTTGGGGTGCAACGTTATTTGTTTGTTGTGGAAACTAATAAAAAAGAAATGTCTACTAGGGTTAAGTTGTCTGTATTAGTGGCAACGGAGTAACTGTTGTTTCAGAGCCCTCGAGTTCTGGGGTAAATAGTGATTGCGTTAATGCGATCCATGATGTCATTTCCTTGTTGGTATCCAAGGAACACAAGTGTATTAACCGCCTCCATGCCACTGTTTCAGCTACCGACCATTTCTGAGGATCCCGCCACCAATCCGCTATGTTGGGGCCTCAAGGATTTCCATGACATGGCTGTCCTGCGTTTGGCTAATATGTATGCTAGAGGTTTCATTTTAGAGGGGCACCGTGTTGTTTTGGGGCGCGTGAAGCATCCCAGTAAGCAAACAGCTGGCAATAACAGGTTTGCAGTAAAACAGGCTTTACTCAATTTAGAGGCCACTTCTCCCCAAAATGTTGCCATGGTTGGGCATGACCAGAACATGTGTAGTAGGCCGGCATCAGATGCTCCCAGGAAATTTGACATTCTAAGGGGCGTCAGATATGCCCAGTGGGTGACCAACAGTTGGATCAGCTGTAATCTGGCATTGTGCGATACTTTCTTATGGTATCTCAATATCTTCGTCCAGTCTGTGTCTTGGAACAGGGCTTCCAGGTCCTCTTCCAATTTTTGCTCCTAATCGCCAGGGCACCGGGGTGTCCGCTAGTCAGAAGGAAATCATATACCCTTGATACTGCTTGGCCACACTCTGCTTTATCATATAGGGTGTGAACTACAGAGTGTTTCTCCATTATTTTGCTATATGTTGGCCATCTGCAGAGTATTATGTTCTGGATGGTGCGGCGCAACAGATACTGGCCTTGGTGTATGCCGGTATTGTTTACTGATACGTTGAAGGTTGTGAAGGAGGCATCAGTCATCCGGTCCTCTATTGTGGCAACACCGTAAGGTTCCTAATATGTCCGTATACCCAGCCATGCCTGGGATGCGATTGGCATGAGTGAGGCTAGGGGAATTTGTACTGAGAATGGGTCTGACAGTCCTATCAGTTTGAGCGCTCCATCCCACATTAGGATGCCTAACGATATTAGGTTTGAGTTGCGAGTGGGCCGGGGTTTCTTGTACCATAGTAGCTCTTTGAGGAAGCAAATAAGTCCTGGGAGCTGCTAACCGGCCCACCACGAACTGCAATTGCCCTGTAATGCAATATGACTCAAAGTGGGGTGCCCTGATGCCGCCCTCGTCAAAGGGCCTCTGTAGGAGGGTTAATGCTATTCTACACCTGCCATTACACCATAGGCACTCTCTGCATAGGGAGTGTAAGATTTAGAAAAAAGTTTTTGGTATATTATATGGGACGTTTGCAAAATGATGTAGGAGCCTAGGGAGTGCTACCATCTTTAGACCATCATCTACCCATTAGTGAGAAGGAAAGCTTAGTCCAGAACTTCTTGAGTTTTTAATACCGTCTGGGGCTCAGTGTATTGTTAGCGTGTTCTTGCTCAGGATCATGATATATATTGATGCCTAGATATCTGAATGTGTCGGTGCTCCATTTCAAAGTCAGAACAGGAAGTCTTTCATAACTTCTCTTGGATAGGCCTGCTAGCGGAAATAAGGATGGCTTGGTTCTACGTTATTTAGCCACAGGATTTTCCCGCGACGAAAAATCCCGCGGCAAAATAACTGTATACCGTCTGGCTTATCTGAACTAATTGTAATACCCGAATATTGTGCAAAAAGTACTAAAGCCTCATTATTTGTTCCAGTTGTCTTCCGGGTTTTGAATATATATCAATCTGTCATCGGCATACATTGATTTTAGATGGCGTTTTCCATTATTAAGTATGCCTGCGTCTATGTATTCTGCCCCTAGGAATGCCGCTATTGGCTCCATTGCCAAGATGTAGAGCAGTGGTGAAAGTGGGCAGCCTTGTCTAGTAACCCTCTCTAGCACCCAGGGCCCGAAAAGTGTTTGCCTTTCTTAACTCTTGCCGTTGGTTTGGCGTATATTAGCCTAACCCAATTAATAAATGTCTGCCCAAAGCCAAACCGACTCAGCGTGGCATATAGCCAATCCCATTTAATGGAGTCAAATGCTTTTATGGCATCTAACGAAGCTATCGCGCAGGGGGTGTCCCATGTCAAGGTGCTATAGATTATGTGATGCAAAGGCCTGAGGTTCCAAGACACATGTCTGCCTGGGACGTATCCCGTTTGGTGGGGGTGTACGAGGGTATGGATCACTTTTTTCAGTCTATTGGCAAGCAATGCTGTCAGGACTTTGCTGTCCTGGTTTAGCATGATGGCTTGAGCAGGGGTAGGATTATCGTTTCTCTAAGGCTAGAAAGGAGAATACCTATTTCAAATGCCTCTGTTAGTGTAGATAGGAGATGGGGCACGAGATCAGCTGCAAATTCTTTATAGAACTCGAAAGGCAGGCCATCGGAACCTGTTTTTTTTCCTGATTGTAATTACCTAATTATGCCTCTTGGTTCTTCTAACAGGATGGGAGCGTCCAGGCCGGCAACAGCCACAAAGTCGAGGTGGGGGGAAGTTGTATCTTGTTTAACACGTCTTGTGCATCGGCGCGTAGGGGCATAGGTTCTTCGTGATATAGGTTGAGGTAGTAATCCAAAAAGATTGTATTAATCCCTTCTTGAGTAGAGCATGTGGCAACTTGCTGTGTATGTATCGAGTAAATGGGCACTCGTCATTCTTCCTTCTTATATAGCTAGGCTAGCAGCCGGCCAGGTTTGTTGCCCCCAGCGTGCTGCCCCTCAATGTATTTGGAGTAGCTATGTTTGCCTAACCCCTCCCAGCATTCTGCACACTTTTGAAGCAATGCCGTCACATTAGTATCCCCTACCTGTTGTCCCTGTTTTGACTGTGCAAGCCTTTGTAGTGCTAACTCTATGGAGTTGAGTTCTCTACTTAATGAGGTTTGTATGCCAACTGACTAGGCAATGGCAGCCCCTCTGATGACCACTTTTAGGGCCTCCCCAAAGGATACCAGCCGTAACACTGCTAGGGTTATGAGTGAAGTATTCAGTAATACTATGAATATGGTCTCAAAATATGGGGCTTTTTGTAGTTCTTCAGCCCAAGCTTTACTAGTGGGATGCCCATGTACAGCACTTCTTATTATCATACAAATTGCTTCATGCTGTGCTGACTGCTACGATTACGAGCTGCATATATAACCAGATCGCTCCTAATTAAGCAAAATGAGCTTGACAATTCTCGATTAGCAGCCATGTACCCTCATATGATTTCAATTTGCAGCAATGCCACTGACTCCTCTGTGATACGTATGTCCCACCACCATAATGCTAGTCGATTGGCACATATGTCAAACTGAAAGTAGCCTATTTAGTTGTTAGGCAGAAACCTGTGCAGTTCCCTTGGGGACCAATGCAAAAGATTAAGACTACAGGAGTAAGCAGTAAACCCAGTTGGTAGCAGTCTGTACCAACCGGATTTACCTGGTAGCTGTGGCTGAGCAGTCAGACTTCTCTCAAGAAGAGTAAGGCAGTATATAGAGTATACACAATAGGGCTAAAAATACAGTAGAGCAAACAAACACTGACCAGAGCTTTGTATAAAAAGTATATAATGATTTATTTAAAACACAATTTAGGCAATATATTAGCACTCTAAATCAAAAGCAAGTTAAAACACAGTCAGGTAAGGTATACACACCTCCCTTGATAACTATCAGACAAGTCAGAGTTAAAACCCCACGATTTGTTAAACAGATGTGAGCGCATAACCTGATGGCACTCCAATAGTTCAGTTAAATGGAGAGAAAAAGACAGAGCATAGAAATAAAACAGGTCCCAACACTTTTAGGAGTTCTCAGCAAGGGAATAAAAGGCAGTATATAATGCAGAGCCAAAGTTCATAGGCCAGGCCCACATTAAATGGAGCAAAGCGAAATGTGCCCAGGATCACATGGTTTAAAATGCACTAAAAGTCTTTGCAGAATGTTCAAAAGAGGTTGGGGCGATTCAAGAAGGTAAAGTTAGAAGGTCTGGGGCCAACCCATTTGGAAAGCCAAGGATTTAAGGGTCACATTGGGCAAACCGAAGAAAGGGAGGCCAGGCAGGACACAGTACCTTAAAGAGAGAGGAAGCTCCAGCGGTGCCATTTGTTCCTGGCAGTGGTTGCAGTTCGTTGTTTCGACCAGGGGAAGAGAGGATCTCGTCGAGGAGGAAACGTGGAGTCGTTGCACTGCACAGGGATGAAACCAGCCGTGGAGTTCGTCGATAAAAGGTGCGTTCCTTTTATTCGCGGTCAAAGTGGTGAAGCTTGGCTATCCGGCCGCCGAGGTGCTTGGCACGGGCGATTCGACCAAGAGACGTCTTTGGAAGGTGAAAAGGGCGAACTGGTTGGTCCCACCAGCTCAGAGGAAGAAGACTTGTCCAGCAGAAGATCTTCTCTTGTCTTTGGGAAAGTGGCGAGTTTGTTGCAGCAGGGCTCCACCAGTGGTGTCGTCGTTGCAGATGGCTCAGCTTCTTCCCTCTTCGGATTCTAAGGTCCTGTGGCGACTTCTGAAGTTCCAGTCCCAAAAGCCCTGCTGTTATGCAGAAAAACACCCATTCAACAGCCTAGCTGTCACTCAAACATAATAAGTGGTGAGCCGGGCGGCTCACCACTGGCCCAATCAGAACAGAGTGCGACTTGAGTTGCTTAGGCAACGCAGTCCAGGGTGTCAATTCCCCTCCCCACACATCCCGTGGAACCCAGACAGAGTGGCACCATTTGGAGGGCTTCTGTGGAGAAGGCCGCCAAAAAGTGGAACAAAGGGCTCGACCTTGGTCAGAGTTACAGAGATGGACACGAACACCATTTTAGAAAAGAGTTCTGGCAAAAAAGACCCAACCGTGAATTTAATATTAAATAAATAAACCAGCGGTATCTTTAACATTGCACCAAAAAGTGGTGCGTTTAAAATCAATGGGAAAATCCCATAGAGAATATTCCGGTGGAATATTTCGCATGGTAACCACTGCCACCAGCCAGAAACTCGACAAGGGGGGACTGGACAGTGCCCCCTTGAAAACAGACCCAGGGGCAATATAATTAACCCCTTCCAGTACTTCCACAATATGATGGTTTGTACTGGTTCTGTTCACAATTTAAGACTAGTAAAGTCAATGGTGACTTTACATGCCCTGGGAGACAGTAGTCAGGGCCAGGGTATGGAGTCTATGTTTGGGGGTCACTATGACACCCCTGTGTTACTGCACTGAGGGTGCTGTGTAACACATACACAAAAAAAGATGATACCCTATGGAGTAAAAGACCCCATAGCCCAAAATCACACAGTCAGAGACAAACCTAAAATCATGCCTAAGAGTGGAAGTAAAAGAGTCTCACTCTTAGCAGGAGAAAAAAACAAACCCCAAAAATCCAGCAAAGCTGCTGGGGGACTCACTAGGTTTGGGAAATTAGCCTTATAAGAGAATTCTCCCTAACATTAGTCGTTTAACAGAAATTACTAGCCTGTGGGTCTCATTACACGTAAGGCGGTAAGGGTTTACCGGTACTGGTAAGGGCACCGGTACTGGTAAACCCTTACCGCCTTACTACGAGTTCCCTTTGCGGGACCTGACCTTAACAGCTGGTTTTACTAGCCGTTAAAGTAGGGTGCCGCAAAGGGCTCACCTTGGAGTAGGGCGGTAATTCCGCCATCCACCAAGGCGGACACGGTAAAATACCGGCGGCAACCATTGCTCTAATAGTGCCATGGTTACCACCTACCGTGTAATGAGGCCCTATGTTTACAAAGATATCTCAGCCCCTGCATGCAAAGTAATTCTAGCCTATGTTTTCAAAGGTATCTCAGAATCTGTATGCAAAGTAATTCTAACCTATGTCTGCAAAGATATCCCAGCATCTGTATGCAAAGCAATTCTTGCCTATGTCTACATAGAAACTTCACCCCAATACTGTGCGCTTGAATACCAGCCTAACCGCTATGCAAGCATGCTCAACCTACTGTTGGAAGTGTTAGTAGCCCACAGTATTAGCCTATCGCGGTAGCACTTGATACTAACTGCCCGTGCCCTCATTACAATCTACCTTACGATACCTTGTCCTAGCCCAGGCCTAGCCTAGTCCACGAACATGAGTATAACCTTGAGACTGCAGACAACCTTACTCCCAATCGGCCTCCTTGCCATAATGTCATTAGCTCTGCTGGCAACATGCCCTACTAAAGACAGAAATATAAGACTTAGATCTAGACTATCCCTTCTCTATGAACCTAAATTAAACTGTTCTAAAAGATCGCCCAGACGCAACATCGCCCAAAACTCAGAGATACCTACCAGACATGCACAGCTAAACAGGTCCAACAACTTGACCTCTGCACATGTCTCCATTAGCCGGAAGTCACCCTTGAGTAGTAAGTTACCCGTAACTAAACCACCCCCCACTACTAAAACTATAAGTACCCTAACGGTAACAGGATCTCTTATTAATGCCAGATCTCTGGTGGCCATGCCACTGATATTGCAGATACCCTAACCAACGAGAATCTGGATCTGCTTGCTATAACTGAGACCTGGCTTCATGATTCAGCAGGACCCGCCCTTATGGTAGCCGTACCTGATAGCTACCAGATACTCAGAGCTGATAGACCCAACGCCAGAGGCGGTGGCCTAGCCATTATTTCCAAAACTAACATATCCATTAGACTTGCCAGCTCTCCATCCTACCAATCATGTGAGACACTTACAGCTAAACTCCTCCTATCCAATAACCGCACACTCACCATCCATCTAGTGTATAGACTGCCAGGCCCAATAGGAACGTTCGAGGAAGACCTTACCTGCCTCCTAACCAACAATACTAAAGACCATGCCCAAATCCTGCTGTTGGGCAACTTCAATCTTGGCTTTAATGACAGCAAGGATAAACATGCTCAATCTGTAGCAGCCCTTATAAAGGACCATGGACTGACACAAAAAGTCGTTACCACTACCCACACCTAAGGAAGGACCCTTGACTGGGTTGCCAACCTGTACTGTAATATCACCATTACTAACAGTGTCCCACAACCATGGACTGATCACTACCTTATCTCCTTTTCCGCCACACTAGACCTCCTCTGCCCTAAAAATATTGTTATGGTACCCCCAGTCCCCACCAGAAGCAAAAAGGATAAAACAGCGGAAAAGCTCCTCCCACACCTCCTCCCCACTATTAACAATAAATGCAGCAATACAGACCCTACCCTACTAGTGGAAGTCTTCAACAGTGCGATGACCAAGGCACTGGATTCCATCACACCTGTCAAACTTTGCAAAGACAGACAGAAATCTCATCTCAATACTTGGTACACGCTCCTACTTAAAGAATTAAGAATCCAAAAACGAAAGCTCCAATCAACCTGGCGACACTCCCCCACTGACGAGAATAGAGCTAAATTAACAGACCTCTCCAAACTCTACAAAAAGGAAATAATCAGTACTAAAAAGAACATATTCAATGATAGAATTTCAAAGGCGAAATCGGACACCAAGGAACTATTCTCCATCCTCTGGGAAATGGAATCACCAATACCACAGGTTGACAATATTCCTAAGGATAAGCCCTAGAGTACTGACATACAAAATGCCCTGATGAAAAAAAAGGCCTCCCTCCAACTTAAAATAGCCAATAAGAAAGCCTCCCTGCTCCTCCCCGAGCAGCAACCCACACTAGTCGCACTGCTGGACAGTACCACCCCACTGTTCAGTTTTAAGAAAATGTCCATCTCTGAGAGAAAAAGTAATTCTCTCTCTTAACCCTTTAAATTGCAAAGGAGACCATTGCCCAGCCCAAATGATAAAAGATGCAGCTAGAGACCTAACGCCCTTCATCTCGAAGCTCATTAATGCCTCCTTCAAGACCAATTCAGTGCCCCATAATCTCAAAGAATCATGGGTGGTCCCACTGCTAAAAAGACAAACATTAGATCCCGCCATCCCAACTAACTATAGACCTATCACCACAGTCCCCTTCTTAATTAAAATGATCGATAGACTGGCATATCTTCAAATACAGGACTACCTGGAAGTTAACCACCTATTAGGATCACGGCAATCTGGCTTCTGCCCACTCCATGGCACGGAAACAGTCTTAATAGACCTCAAGACCCAAATTGACGAGTTGAAGGACAATGGGAAATCAGCTATGCTGCTCCTCCTTGATTTGTCTGCAGCCTTCGACTTGGTGGATCACGCAGTGTTATGTAACCACCTCAAATCAGCTGCTCACTTCTCAAGTGATGCTATAACCTGGGTTCGGTCCTTCCTAGCCAACCGCACAATGAGTGTCTTCTCCCCCTCAGTTTCGGCTGATCCCATACAAATCTCCTGCGGCGTACCACAGGGATCCTGTGTCTCTTCCACCATGTATAACATCTTTGCTAAGCCTCTGTTTGACAAGTTGGATAGACTAGGTGTCATTTACACTAATTATGCAGATGACATCCAGATCCTCATTCCCCTTTCGGGCAACTTCCTGGAAAACTCTGCTTTAGTAAACAGGATATACCTCATTGTTCAGGCATGGATGGCATCCCATGGCCTCTGCCTGAACGACGACAAAACAGAGCTTCTGATCCTAGGCTCAGAGATGGCCCTTAAAAAACGTAACCCTAGCTATGCCTCATTTAATATTGACAATAACGTCATCAAGGTGATGCCCGCAGTTAAAACTTTGGGATTTTACCTCTACTCTGCACTTACCCTTAAGAAGCAAGTTAACTTACTTGCATCCTCAACAGCCTACACCTGCAAACTGATCCGGGCCTGCAGACCTTATCTTTCCGAAACAAGTTGCATTACCCTGGCCAAGGCACTTATAATATCCAAATTGGATTATTGTAATGCATTATACGCGGGAGCTAATAAATACATCTCTAACAAATTACAAAGACGCCAAAATAATGCACTTAGAGCAGATTTGAATATCTCCCGCAGAGGATACATCTCATTCAGAAGAGATGTCCACTGGCTCAAGATTAATGATAGGATCACCCTCAAAACACTCTCTCCGACATCTAAATATCTGAACAACATAGCGCCACCCTACCTTGCAGAACGATTAAACAGGAGATTCACCTCCCGCCATATGAGATCTGCTAATGCCTATACCCTCAAGATTCCTACATTTAAACATACTACAGCTGGCGGTTCTAGCTTCCCAGTTATAGCTGCGCAATCCTGGAATGCACGCCCCTTAGACCTGAGAATGGATCAACCCTACTCTAGATTTAGAAGGAAAATCCTCACCTGGATACTAACAAATGACTCCTAAGTAGCCTCACCTGTATTAGGACCACACCTGTGACTGTTTTCTCCGCCTTGACCTACCCTTCTCTATGTACCTGCTACCACTGTATCACATAACTCTATTAATGTTTTACCTAGAGGTGCTAGTCACTATGTAACCCAATGTGACAGTAATTCTGGATATTTCCTGTATCTATGTAACCAAGCTCTAAGCCTACTTGTCTCTTGCGCCCAGCTATCTGAGGGTTTGGTGCGCACTATCAAATAAATAAACAAGTCTCTATGTAGGAATGGGAGGGTGGGGTGGGGTGGTCGAGGAGGTGCGTATTGCCACTTAAACAAGAGCGGGGCATGGTCCGATAATACCGAACTCTTGTATTGGGCGGCCAGGAGTTCAGGGGCTAGGTCTCTACCCACAAAGAAGTAATCAAGTCTGGTGTGGCCTTCATGTGGTGCCGAAAAGTGTGAAAAATGTCTAGAATTCGGGTGTAGGTGTTTGTCTGCCATGAGATGGGTCTCCTGTAGTAGGGCAATATCTATTTTGTGTCTGCGGAGGTATGCATAGACTCAGTTTTTCTTCATATAACTATTTAACTCTCCGACGTTCCAAGTCAGCAGTCTCAAGTTGTTGGCCATGTTAGACTTTACGTCTTGGCAGGGTTCCATATGCTGGCCCGTCCGTCCACTTTCTGCCGTCTCTTTACCCCGGATGTATTCAGCTGGCATTTCCTATGTGCTCTCTGGGTTCCATGCATGGGGCCAGTAGACAGTTTACTTCCAGTATGCTCTAAAAGATGGACCAGCAGTACAGCAGTATTCAACATAGTAGTTTGTCTGTTAATGCAGGAAAAATAGAGTAACCAATAACTTCCCCCAACTATCTTAACTAAGAACAATTGCCCAGCATTGTTTCCTATGCTCAGGCGCAGCCGCAATTCACGTCCACCCTCCTTGTGGATATCGGAGGGATGCACGCAGCGATCTGACGCAGAAACAAGTGTCCCAAGAAGAAGAACTCTGAGGGCCGGTTGGCTGCAGCCCGGGATCGGCCTTTGTGTACAGGCGTCATGATTGGGTTGTTACATATAGCCTGATTAGAACTCCGACTGCTATCCAGAGAGGTAGACTGTCTAGTCGATAACCTGCTTGTCCTGGGTTCACAGCGAAGGCAGACTAAGAGGTGTTCCATCTTGATCAAGAGTGGTCGCTTGTGTTTCAGACTCTAGTTTGTGTGTGCTGGCTCTGTTGAGCTGTTTTTACTTTGAGTCAGGTGGCGGCACTGCTATCCGTGGGAGGGCTAATATTTTCTCTGTCCATCGACGCGGGTGCTCCTTCAGGAAGGGCGAAGAACAGGGCTCGATTCATGCGTAGGACCTTTAATCGTGCCGGGTATAACAACTTATATTTCAGTCATGCTTTACGTAGTCTGGCTTTAACTGATGAGAAATGGGCTCTGCTTTTTTTGACCTGGAAGGTATACTGCTAGGCTTACGGACGCTCTTCGTATTGCACCTCCTTGTCTGTAGCGGGATAAGATCTTTTCTCTATCCTTCTAATTGAGGATTTTTGCTATGATTGGTCTTGGAGGGGCTCCTGGTGGTGGTCTTTGGGTCAGAGCTCTATGCGCCCTTTCAATTGTGAAGCCTTGCAAAAGGTTCTGAGGGCCCACTTCTTGCAGGAACATATTTTCCATGTATGCTGTGGGATCTGGTTCCTCTTCCCCTTCTGGCAGGCCGATGATGCAGACGTTATTACATCAGGCTCTTCCTTCTGCATCTTCCGCCCTGTCTTCAAGCAGCTTAACTTTCTGCTTCAAAATGTGGACTTCAGGGTGAATTTCATGGATCATGGCAGTGTTTTCTGTTAGTTGTTTCTCAAGATTCATGGTCCTTTCAGCCAGTTTCCTGATGTCTTGGCGCAGTAATCCAACATCAACCATGATCACATCTATTTTTTTGCACAGTGAGGGCTTGAGTTCTGCAATAGCCAACAGGATTTGGTTATACAGTTCTTCAGCTGCTGTAGTTTTGTCATGTGTCAATGCCACTTGTGCAGTGGGTATCTGCTCTTGACTTTTAACGTAGCTGTCAATTGTTGTTTGGCTGCCCTTTGCTTTAGCCAGCTTTGTGTGATGCATTTTATACCCTAGGTGGGGATTTGTCTGCACTGTTACGAAGGAGAGGACTGTGATCTGGGGCTGGTTCTTGACCTTACTTTGTTGCGTGTCGTACAGTGTGAATTATTTGAGTGAGGTTGAAGCACTGAATGGAAAAGGATCTTAAGGTGCAAGTTCACCAGCAATCTGTCTTTTCGTCTAGCTCCTAGGCATCCGCACTGGCACCTGGTGTCATTTGGTTGCCTTAATACACTGTGGTGGTCACAGGGTTTGCTTCAGTGTGATGTAGCCTTGGGCTGCCAGGGCCTAATTTAATTGATGTTTTCTTCTGGTGCTCTGGGGAAGCTCAAAACTGTGCCTGGGTGGTACCACAGGGTCCAGCCGGAGCTAGTGAATGCCTGTGACTGTGGATACCAGCGGTGCACGCGGGTCCGTAGACTAAGCGTTTTGCAAAGTGCAGACTTAGGTCAATAAAAGGGTTGAAAAGTATTTGGTGCCAGCGCTTCCCTTCGCGTTAGTTTGAGTGCCCAGAAAGATTCTATGAAGCCCCGTGTGATAGCGGGCCAGCAGCAGGGATGTGAGAGAAGCTTCAGGGGCTGATTGAGGGATCGAGCTTCACCGGCTCACCCACGTGTGCCCCTGTGTATTCTCGGTCCGGTTCCCGTTAGGTGTCTACTCACTGGTTACCACTTTATTGTACCTGGTGCTTCGTTGCTCCCGGTGCTTGTCTTCCAGTTAAGCTTTTCAAGAGGACACGGTCGCAGGGCTCATTTTCTTCATGTCCTGACAGTCATCTGGCGGCGCTGTTCTCTCGCTCCGCAGGGTCGCGGTGTTGCCCGGATGGCAAGCGCACTCTAGAAGGTATTAGGCAGATTCTTGTCAAGCAGGCAATAGTATCTGTGCGGCAGTACAACATTTATTTCCTCGGATTATGTCGGACCAAGCAGGAGCTCTTGGAAAAGCCTCCTCACACCATGGCTGTTGGCCACGCTCCCTGCAGATGGCACAGTTTATGCATCCCTTGGACATACGCCTTCCTGATATGAAACTATGCATGGGCACGGTTTCTTTTGCTTTTGTATGGAGATCAGTATTGAGATCAATAAGCTCTATCTCGTGACCTGGGCTAATGGGTTTTATGAGGTGCCTACAGTCTGATACTTGTGCCAGGTCTATTTGCAGCTCACAGACCTGATCATCTGGCAGTAGTTTTATTTGTATAATCTGGAGAGCCAGTTTGAAATTGATGAATTTAGTAGTGCTGTGTGGTTTCATGTCTTGTGGTGTGAATTTAAGAACTGGGATTAGGTTTTAGAAAGGCTAATTTTCAGACAGTTTCAGGCTTCCCCAAACTACATCAGCAATATGTTTGTGCATGTTCATTTAGAGCTTTAAATACATTACAGCATTATTCTAATTCTAGTGAAAACATGACAAAACAAAAAGGAATTTTAAATGTTGCTTTTTCTACAGTACATTTGGTTAAGCAAAGTAGATAGCAAGTGCAATAATTGAAATTGAATACAGTTTTGTAAAATACACAAGTGCATCCTGCTGAATTATTCTGGTGGCAAAACACTTGAAAGGTCCAGGGCTTGTCTTTTACATGGGTAACATTTTATTTTATTTATTGGATATTTGTAAGGTGCCTATACAACAAATGGTGTTTCAAGGCACCACCAGACAAAAAAAGGGGCAGGGGAACAGAAGAGAAAGATGACAATAACGGTCCTACTAGGCATTGTGACATTCGGATTGTGTAAGTGCATTAACAATAAGTGCAAGGGAGAGGGGGGAAGGGAGTGCCAGTCTGTGCGAATGTTGTTTGGTTCTCGGCCTTGTCTTCAGCATTGATAATCAAGTTTCTACATCCAATTAAAATAGCCTTTTGGGATGGCCACAGTCTGAAATTCACTTTTACACTGTTGAAAAATGTTCTTAATCGCGTGCTTGTTACGCTCACCTGGTCTCTGCGGGAGCGCTGGGGCACGGTTGCAGCCCTCCCAGGGATATGGGTGGTCTTAGTATCCTCCCTCTGTGCTTCTAGCGATGTCAAGAAGGTGCGCACCTGCCTGAAATATTGAACGCAAGTATGCTAGCTTAGGGTCTTGCTCCCCCCTTACGTTCTTCCCGTGGTGTGGATTCTGTTGCCCTGCTGTGAGGAGCTCATCTGGTGTATTGGGTGTGTGGGCTCTCCGTTCTGCCACGTTGATGAGGTGCGCTTGATGGAGGAGGAACGAGTTCCTGCACTGGTCCTGCGTGATAGGACACGTTGACTGCGAAGGCCTGAGTTTCTTCACTGGTCCTTGGGTAAGTAGCAATATGTTAGTCTAGTTTTGGTCTCCTGTATAGTCTGGCTACTGATTAGAATTCTTGTAGCAATGTTTGTTCTGTTTTACGTTGCCCGCTCTTATCTTACCCTGTTCTTGCTCTTTTCTTGCAGGAGAGGCGATGCGGACCCTTGGAGCTGCTGAGGTCGAGGCGACTGCTGGAGCGGCGAAGGAGAACGGGATCCGCTACCACTGGTGGGTGGTAAGTTGTCTCGCTGGGCAACGTGTGTGCTAAAGATGTGGCGCAGTCTTCTCAGAAATGTCCTAACCTTGTTTTGTTCTTCTCTTGCAGCAGTAGCTTGCAGCGGTCGAAAATGCCAGGAAAAGGATCACTGCAGAGCAAAGCCAGAACTGAATGATGCAGCTTACGAAGGTGAGTAGCAGCAAGAGGATCGTAGCAGAAATAAGTCAGGAGCAGGATCGCTGGACCAAAGGTGTCAGAAAGTTCACGCGGCGGTCAGCATCTCGCTGCATCAGAGTGCAAAGTAACGTAAAGCACGAGCCTCGTGAACAGAGCAGTTTACATAGCTGGGATTCTGGGCCCCGCCCATCAGCCTGGCCTACCTGCCACACCCAGCCACGCCCAGTAGTCTGCACGTGGGGCTGGCCCATGGATAACTGGTCCCAAATGGAAATAAAGTAGTCTCTCTTACTTCTGCAGTAAAGCCTGGCACCAGAGGCGCCAGGACTGAGCCCAGCTGGGCCCCCTTTGTAGATTTGCCCTTAAAGGGCTTACATGACCCAATTTAGGGTGATAATTCACGGAACCGACTACTTGTGGGTGCAGCACCTGTGTCCTTGGGCCAGTGGTCGTGACAGAGCTGTCATTTATAATTTGTGCCTCTCTCACGCTCTTCAGAAAGGCTTTTCTCACTTCACTTTATTCTAGGCTATTATCTAAGCTGCATTTTCTCATATACAGTGACACTCGCAGAATCAGGAGTTTCAGAGAATGAAATGCCTTGCAGTTATATGGCTCCAACTGAATCAGTCGCATCAAGGGCTAGGGGAACTGCACAGAGTTCCCTAACTGGTAAAATGACCACACATGATGCAACCATGAGACATGGTTAAATGGCCAAAAATCAGAACCGGACAGGGAAGAGAGGGCGCTAGAGAGCCGACCAAGATGGCGGCTTCCTATAGAGCTCTGTGCAGCTCCTTAATTAATCCTTGAACATCGCTGCATCTGTGGTGATAAATCATTCTACGCTCTCGATGTGCTAAATCCCAAGGCTCAGCGGAACAAAGTAAGCCTATTCTCGCCTTCATCGACCGTGGTTCTGCCGAGATACGGCTCATAACCTGCAGGCCTGTCTGCGGCTGCTCGGCTGGGGAGAAACGACACCGAGACCAAGGTCGCCGCCTGCAGCAGAAGACCCGTGGAGACTCTGCCGGCTCGGCCGAGCAAGCCGGACCGCCTCAAGAAGCGGGTAGACGTGCGCACCAGCAGCGCTTCAGAGACAAAGTGGTCTCCGTCCCCGCGGCGGCCCAATCTCAGGCGGCGAGCTCGATCCAACCCTGTGTGGCTTCCAGAATAGACGGCCAGGTAGGAGCGCAGAAAAGCGCGAAGCGGGCCTACCCAGCAATAGCCCGGCTCACGCGACCCGGGGGAACCAGTCCAGCGCGGCGGCAGGCCTCCCTTACAACCCATATTTAAGGCACTCCAGCATAGCCTCGCCAGCACAGATCAAGGCGCTCACCTCGCTCTCCCCCCAACATCCCGACGGAGCGACGGTGGCCGCGGGTGGGGCTGCGCCCACGCCCATGAGATGACCCCGGCAGGTATAAGCCCTCATAGAACCCAGAACCTACCCGGGCAGCCCTGGGGCGAGCAGACGCTCCAGTGAAATACATGACACAGTCACCGGCAACCTAACGAGGACACATTCCCCCAGAGCTGGCCAACCGGGCTTCATTTGTCACCGCACCAAGGAGCGGAGGCCAACCCATCCGTGCCACACTGCCCCGTCGAATCTTCCCAGTGGCTCACTGTCGGCGAAATACAACCGGGGGGACTCGCTCCCGGCGAGTGGCACCAGAGTAAAGATCCATCCGCCACTCTAACGCTCCACTTTACCACCATCTCCTCCATTTCACGGACCGGAAGCCACACTCTGCCGCCATAACCTGTATGGACCACCGGGGCAACGGTGCATCCAAAGCAGCCGCTCATCTACCCCACCAGCGTCGCGGCACGGGGCACCCAAATAAAGACCAGTCGCAGAGTGCACCGGCCATCTGCTGAAAGCAGAGCAACTCAGTAGGAAAAGCCCCAGACAGTCCTCCAGATCCGCAACTAGCAGATTGTGCAAGACTTTCCCGAGCCTTGCTGGACCCCGCAAACGTTCCCACAACATCAATAGCCACATTAACATAGACAAAAGGTGCCGACTCAAACCCAACAGAAAGGAATACCCAGCATAACCCCAACCCAGAGAGAAATTAACTGATCAGGCGATCTGATCCACCCAGTCCGCCTCGTGCCACCCGTATCATTAATGGAAATATCTCCAGCACCCACCTACTCGCTCTCCGGGCTCAGCAGAGAGGCCAAGGCCCAGACAGAGGAATAGGGCAGCGTGATAGCCCTGTCCCTGGCTCCCAATACAACAGTCCAAAAGGCCTCCAGACCCCTTGACCACACTCCAACAGCGACCTCTCGGCGGTACTCACCAATCAAGGGATTCACCAGTCCCCAACTATCCTTGGCCCCCCCATAGCGCTGCTGCGACAGCGCTCTCGTGCACGACCGCAGCGGAATGATAACCACGATCAGTCAAACAGCTATCTCATTACAGTGGTTGTGGCGTGAGCCACAGGAACAGCCAGGGAGCTACCAAAAGGCCGAAATAGCATCACCGCAACCGAATATCAGGTCAACTTTGGAGCCCAGAACCATAGGTTTTTCTAAGGACCATCCGTTGTTACGGTGGCGCAGTCCCAGTGACGCTGCCACACGCGTTCCAGCAGAGCAAACTCTCGGGCCCCCCGGGATGCTCCCACCAGAAGCCGCTGGCGATGGGCCTCATCCACGTATCATCTAAACTCCTTTGACAACGTGACTCACTTGAAACCACCAACAACAGCAGCTAGCACCACCTCCCACGTACCCACAGTGATCCGATCCGAGTCAATAATGGGGAAGATTGACAAGTCTAAGAAAAAAATGAACTTTGATACCAGCTCCACCAACAAGTCCTCGTCAAACAGCAGATCAGTATCACCAACACCTGACACGGCCTCAACAGACCCAGAAGCCCCAAATCTCAACATAAGGGAGATCCTAATGGATCTGAAAACTGGGATCGGCGGCCTAGGCAGTAAACTAGACAATCTAGCATCCAAGGTAGATCAAATCCAACATCGCCTTGACAAACACGCAGACAGATTGGATGCTGTCGAACAGCGAGTATGCGACCTGGATGATGGCACGGCAGCCCTGAATTTTAGAGTCTCAACACTTGAAACAAATGAAGTCAGTCTGCGCCAAAAATGAAGGCTTGGAGGGGCGCTCACGCAGGAATAATATTAGAATTCTTGGGGTCAGGGAACAACAACTTCGGACCAAGATGGAAGACTACGTTGATCAGATGTATATTGAACTGTTCGTGAAAGAGACTGTCTCTCAGCTGTTTGTCATTGAAAGGGCACATAGGATCACAAACACCAGACCAATCCCAGGCGCAAATCCTCGCCCAATCATCATAAAGTTATTAAACTACAAGGACCGGGATGCAATTCTCAAGGCGGCCAGAGAGAAAGGAAAACTACAAAACGATGGTGACCCAATTCAAATCTTCCCAGACTTCCCCCCGACAGTCCAGACACAGCGGCGCTCATACATGTCAGTCAAGAGAAGACTTCAAGACAATCAAATACTCTATTCCATGTTATTCCCAGCAAAACTCCATATTCAACACGAAGGGAAAGTCCCATTCTTTAACACACCAGAAGAAGCTAACAACTACCTGGACCACGCCGGTTGCAGACCTGCACCAAACAACCCAAGACCGCGACGCGAAGACCGCATGAGACAAGACCCACCGTAACTGCCGAGAGCAGCAACAAATATAGGCGGCTTCACTCCGCCCTCAGACCCACACCCGACTCTCACCACAGAAACAAAATGCAAGATCAAAGGGAAGCCCTTACCCCACTTGGAAGGCTACTAACGCCCCAAGCACAGCAATGTTCACCGTTTTGTTCGTAAGGGTGGGTGCACCATGGGCCAGTTCGGAGTTGCCCATGCAAGGGAGGGAAGTTAGTTCTATGAAGACGCATGTGAAGACGCCACCAACTGTTCACCCTTGGAACACCATGTTCAAACAACGAAAGGCCATCAAACTGAACGCAAAATTAGACTGCCACCCATGCGTACCCAATATCTAGCTACAGCCAAATGTCTAAGAATGGCTCGCTCCTAGCCACTCCCTCAGAAACCAATGACACTGTTTAAAATAGCCACTTGGAACATTCGCGGTGGCAACCGGCAAAAACCAGGAGAATTCTTCAATACCTCCGCAGGCATAAAATCAACATCGCAATACTACAAGAGACCCATCTCCTCCCACTCTCAGAACAACACTGGGCCAAGTCGTGGGGATGCCATAGATACTTTTCATCCTATGCAAGAGGAGTCGCAATTCTAATCGAGAAAAGGGCAAACTTCAGTCTGATTGAATCAAGAGGGGACACAGAGGGAAGAGCCTTACTGGTGAGAGGGATACTGGCCGGGAAGGAGTTGGTGATAGTGAACTCATACGCTCCAAACACCGACGGACCAAGCAACTTCAACTGGGTGATGACTTAACTAGGGAAGCTCAACGCTGCAACTATCATTTGGGGGGCAGACCTCAACACAACGCTAGACCCCAGAATCGACAAATCTCAAAACACAGGAACGAACCCCTCTAAGGCGTCCCTCCAAGTAAAAGAAATCTGCCAAGCGTTTCAGTTATCCGATACATGGAGACAATACAACTGAGACGCGAGAGAATACACCTTCCATTCAGCCGTTCATAACACCAGTTGATGGATAGACTATATCTTGGCTTCCACCCACGGCCCATTCAGGTGGGGCGCAAGCCAAATACTTCCGCGATCCTTTTCAGACCACTCAATGGTGACGCTTGAGGTTTCGCACTCCGGCACTGTGCCACCAGGGCTCAACTGGAGTTTCAAACCTGGTTTGCTAGCAGACACAGTGTTTGCAGAAGAGCTATGCCAAGAAATAACAGCATTTCTAGAAATCAATCAAGATTCTGTGGACTCAGCTAGCACCGTGTGGGAAACGTTAAAATGCTACATACGTGCGGTATGCATGGCAAAGGAGAACGGCATGCTAAAACTAATACGCAGAGAGCTTGCTGCCAGCGAACAGCGCTTGAAGGAACTAGAGCTTAAATACACCGCCACCCTAGAGCCACACGTCCTAGCGACACTGAAAAAGGAACTACTAACATTCAAAGAAACTGCACAACGAGAACTGAAATTCCTGGGGCACAAACATGAGATCCGTCAATATGGAGAAGGACAAAAACCAGGCACACTGCTTGCCCGTCTACTAAAAGTTGACAAAACTCCCTCCAGAGTGGAATGGATCAAAGATGCACGCGGATCACCACTCTACACAGAGGAAGAAATAGCCAACACATTCCGTGATTTCTACCAGAACCTATACAGATCCAAAGGCAGCACAAGTCCAGAGACGATACAAGAATTCTTAAACGATACCGAACTATACTGGGTGGAGAGTGAGCTAAGAGAACCCCTGAATACACCGATATCACTAAAAGAAATCCTAGAAGCAATAAAATCCCTCCCCAACACTAAAGCGCCAGGCCCCAACGGTCTCACGGGAGAGTTCTATAAAGCCCACGCGGCCATTGTGGCCCCTCTCCTACTCCGTGTATACCAAGAATCAATAGAACGAGGGAGCCTCCCCCCCACATTGCGTGAAGCCAACGTAATAGTCCTCCACAAAGCTGGCAAACCCCCGGAAGACTGCTCATCATATAGGCCGATCTCCCTGATTAACTTAAACAAGATTTTGGCAAAGATCCTAGCATCACGCCTACTTCCCCTAATGCCAGCCCTAGTACTCAGCGATCAGGCCGGATTTATTCCGGGACACAGCACTACATATGGCATTAGGAGGCTATTCGGGGTCATGGAAGCACTTGACCCGACACAACAGGCAATAGCAGTGCTACTTAACGCTGAGCAAGCGTTCGATTCGGTAGAATGGCCCTACATTTTTGGAACACTCACACACATGGGGTTGGGGAAATTCTTCATCAGGCTAGTGTCTCTGCTATACAATCATCCGTGGTCATATATCACCTTGGGAAACACTAGTTCCACAAGCATCAAGCTAGAGCGCGGAACTAGGCAGGGATGCCCCTTCTCGGCCCTCATCTTCGCCCTGGTCATGGAACCTCTCGCCTCGCGGCTCAGATCCAACCAAATACATAGAGGTCTCAAGCTGGGTCCCCACAAACTAATAGTCTCCCTCTACGCTTACGACATGATGCTCTTCGTGAGTGACACACAGACTAACCTTAACCTAATAATACACGAAGTGATCAAATTCGGCCAAATGTCCGGCCTGAAAACGAATCACTCGAAATCAGTGATATTTCCTCTGACACCGAACACCACTGTGTTTACGGATGATCGCGGTTTCAAATGGGAAAGCTCAAAGGCCCGTTACTTAGGCATTTACATGTCCCTCAACCACAACGACATATACGAAGACAATTTTATAACCCTAAACACGCTACAGGAACGCGTCCACATATGGAAATTGCTACCATTAACGTTATGGGGCAGAACCTCACTAACTAAAATGGTTACTCGCCCCAAACTCCTTTCCTTATTCACCAACGTGCCACTGCTCCTTCCAAAGTCCTTCCTCCAAAAGGTAAAGAGTCTTATACTTGAATTGCTATGGGCGGGGAAACCAGCTCGAGTAGCATATAGTACGCTGACACTGCCGACCTCAAGCGGTGGCCTAGAACTCCCGGACGTAGGGAAATACTACTGGGCTGCCCAAGCACAATTCCTGAGTCACTGGTACTCAACATATCTCGTCCGCCCACACGTTCAGGTGGAACGGGCCCTTGCATCCCCCAACCTGCTAAGAGCCATCATTATCAGCCATATTCTGGTACCCCACAACTAGCTCAACACGGCCTTATCCACATATGCGATCTGGAAAAAGATTGCCTGCAAGTACAAGGTTGAAATAAGATTCTCCCCACTCTTACCGATCAAATTCATTCCGGCATCTCCCTCACAAACGAGAGAGCATTCCTCGTATGCGTCAACAAAATCAAAGTGCAGTCCTTCGGAGATCTATTCCCAGAGGGCACCTTTCTAACCCCACAGATGGCCAAGGACCAGGGACAGAACACCTTACTAGACCTATTCCTATACTTCAGACTACGCCACACACTACAAGCGCTGTTCCCCTCATTCCCCAAGCAGACGCCAACATGGGACCTACTACATAATGTAATCCAGTCCCAGGGAGAAGGAAGATTAGTATCAACATTGTATAAAACACTTCTAATCGACACAGTGAAAATCGACCCCCGGGTGAAACAAAAATGTGAAACAGCTATTCAAGAAACAATATCTGTGGAAGACTGGTCCTATATCCTTCGACAGACCCAAAAGGTTGCATTGAACACACGCTATAAACTAATTCACTTTAACTTTGTGCATCAAACCTACTACACCCCAGTCAAAAAACAGACATCACCCAGAACTGTCAGCGCACTGTGAAAGATGTAACGCCGCAGACGCAGATTTCTTCCACTTAGCCTGGAGCTGCCCCGGAGTGCACCGCTTCTGGACCACAGTCTTACAAACAACAGCCGACATCATCGGGGAAATGGTGTCACCACTTCCACTGGGGGTGCCTACTCGGGTTAACCAAGCACCTACAGCCTGCAACTCGAAAACTGGCAGCCCTTCTCATGGTACTGGCACGGAGGAGAATCGCCATGACCTGGGGCCGAGGCCCATTGCCCACAATAGAAGCCTGGAAAAAAGACAATCTATATTGTCAAGATATGGACAACGAATTCATAAAGGCACTACCTCATCACGCACGACCCCCATACATCTGGGGGCCATATATACTATACCTGCTAAATAACGCTGAGACTTCGGACTCTCATACCTCAGAAACCTAAACTCAAAAGTTGGGACAACAGAACTCAGTAATAATGTTCAGCAACGGAGACTATCGCTGTCACTGTGAATCAGTTGTGTGTCATTCTAAACGGGCATCAGCGGTGGGGGGTTGTTGAACGGGGATGTTTTGTAAGTCACTACTGTTTTCAGGCGCACACGTTCGGTGCAAGTGTAATTGTTTTCAAAGTAAATACCAAAAAATAAAGTTTTTAATAAAAAAAAAAAAGAACCTGTCAGGGAAACTAAAGAGTACCTTTGTGATAGCCACCACCTTGATGACCATAAGGATACTCAAGGAGGCACAGATATTACAGAAGTGCATCCCAGCAAGCCCAGCATGGAAAAAGGTCAAAAGCATTACATAAAAGAGCAAAGCGTTTTGGGAACTACCAATGGGAGGATCTTTTTACCCTACAGTAGGCCAACTAAGCAGTAAATGGAACGTATACGTTAGCATAAATATATCTGGGTCTTTTTAGCCTGATCAAGACTATTATAGTTAAAAGTATATTTTGAAAAGGAAACGAAAGGCGTAGCACAGAGAACTGTGTTGGAAGCAAAAACCAGAGACTGACATCACAGAAGAATAAACCCAGATGTACACTTTGGGCTCCTGTCTTTTGGGGACAATCATCACCAGTACTTTGATCAGCTTCAATGAGTTACACACAGAGAAATCATCCATAATACCAAGCGTTTCATAGCAGCCTTATAATTTACAGTTCAGAATAACAATCGGCTATAAAATGACAACAGAGCAAATTATATAACTGGCTAGCAATGCTCTCATTCACTTCCATTTGAAGACAAAGACAACGTTAACCTTAATAAGCATTCTTTTTAAGCCTCTCCAGCACCTCACCCATGGAACATCCCATCTTCTAGTGTCAGAATCACCAAAACACTCATGCAATGAGGCCCATAGCGCCATGTATCCAACAACCAAATGGCAGCTGTGCTGGTGATGGCTGCGTGCGGCCATGGCACCGCCCCACACTACAATCCCCAGAGATACGTGTGGCCATGCCACGCTGTGTCCCAAATGCAGGCATGTGCTTGCACGGATATTCCAAGCCAGAACGGGAGCCTGGCGCTGCTCAGGGATTTCTCTCTTTAATATTGTTACGAGCCAGAGTATCTTCGCACCTTGCTTTAGATTTTTTGGTTTCTTCTGGGCTGCTTGGAGGACTCTTACTGGTATTGTTCTTCTTGTTGTGGACATATAGACATTGACATTTACATATCAATTCACTACCCTATCGGAGAAGGATCAAAACTTTGATATTAAATCTCATTTTCTTTATTGATTTTCTTCCACGCTGCACAGAGGAAGAGCGTGTAGATTACCTGAAAATACTTGCATCACCATCATAGCTCCTGCTTGTCTTCTTGAACGATCTTTTGAAGCCTCAGGTGTTGTATGCTACTTTGCTGGTAAGTGGGTTTCTATCTCAGTATTTGGTTATGAACATGTAATTGTTTTGCCTTTCAGCTGCTGGGGACGGTGCAGGGGCTTATATCCTTCCCACCTTGGAGGTCTACCCTAGACTTCAGTGTTAGTGCTTCAGTGTTGGGTGACCTATTGGGGTTGATGAACTAACCTGGGACCAATACCTGGCACAATCACCCCACACAGCCTGAGACCCCGGATGTGGAGTATCCCTGGCCCAAGGCCCATACACACTGAGGATAAAACACATCCCTAACCCTTGAAGCCCACCAAAGAGCAGAGTTACAGCCCAAACCTGAAGCATGCCACTATTCCCATGCCCCTTCCTGCTCCAAAACCCATCTCTGTCCCAATTCTCCTTTCCGAGTTATGTCAGTCCCTGTGCCTCACTAGCATCAAAATTTGCGAACTAGGTAAATGCTGTCCTTCTACATTTTCCATTGAAACATTCTCTCTACATTGCTAATTATGACAATCACAGAAAATGTGTTATGTCTTGACTTTTATTTGACTTGGTATTATAAAGAAGAACATGCCCTCCAAAAGTACATTGTAAGCATATTATATTTAAAGTTTTGTGCCTGTATACAAAAGTCTGCCTTTGGCCTCTTGCCTTACAGGCCAAAGATCTTCTTTCAGACTAAATGTCTTATAATGTACACCTAGGGGGTCTTTGCAACAATCCCCACAACCTCTTCTCTAGTGCTCCTTAATAAATTGAATTCTATCTAATAGCCATTTAAACTGGTAGAAATCCCAGGTTAGTGTTGAACAGGTCCAAACCTGCCAAATACCACAGCCTCCATCATGAAGGAGGAACATTGGCTGGCATAGTCCAACTACAATGCTCCCAGGTTCGTAAGAACTGAAAAGTACCATTGCAAATTCAAGAAACTGCGACAGAGATTTTCATTTCCAAAAGGCCTTTTCTGAAACGTAACTATTGGGATATGCAGACATTTATCAGAGACGTCCGTCAACCTTGACCATCGAAGCCACAATCCTACATATAAACCTGGGCGGGCCTAGGTTTATTATGGCAGTCCAGTAATGACATTAATCCCAATAGCATGCAAATTGCATCATTATTCCTATTTTATTTTATTTTTAAAACATGTTTTTATTGTTTTTTTTAACCTCTTTTTTATTCATGGTCACAGAGAGAACCGCATTGCCATTGCAACTCGCATATCAATAACGCAACAGTATACATTATGTGTTTCATACATACAATAAAAGTTACAAGGATTCTTCGTCATCCGAAAGCATATTGCACAAATACCCACTGAACGGGCCCCATATGTCTTTTGGTCTGCACGTTGTCGGACGTGTCAGTACAATTGTTATTCCGTTTCATTGACATATGTTAATTCTCGAAGAAATTGTTCCATGCTAGGTGGTCCCTTGTCTTTCCATTTCAGTAATATGCATTTTTTGGCCACCGCACATGAAATGTTAAATAGTCTTCTAACCTTCTCTGAGCACTTGCCAATATCACCAAACAAATATTTCTGCAGAGTTAACACCGGAGGAACCTGCGCTATCTCCTCCAGCATTTCAGCCACCTTATACCAAAATATGGCCACCACCGGGCACTCCCAATACATGTGGAGGGCTCCAGCACGGGGTGCGTTGCACTTGGGGCAGGCATCCGAGCTTTCAGCTGTAAATTTAGCAATTTTAGCCGGCATGTAATGTAGCCTATTTAGGATTTTAAAATGGATTAGCCGGAGCCCAGAGTTGAGCGAAATGTTCTTGGTAAGGGAGCAGTACCTGGGCCATTTCCCATCTTCTATAGATATCTGTAGGTCCCTTTCCCATTTTTCTTTAATGCGATTCATCGTAGGGTTATTGGCCTGCACTGCCTCATACAGCCTGGAGATTCCAAGGCCCCCTTCAGCAGTTGTTGGCTGTGTACATGGGTGTGTGGGGGGGGGGGGATTCGTCTGGGAAGAGCGGCCACCTCTTCTGAAAGGCAGCTCTCATGCGGTAATATTGCAGGGTTTTTGGCGGCCCACCTCACAGTGCTCGCACCATCTCCCCCAAGGTTGCAAACCTCCCATCAATGAACATATCGCCTAATTTCATCTCATGATGCGGATCCCTGGACTCCTGTACGGTGCTGTCATGGGTGGGCGAGATGCTCGGGAAATTCCAGAGGGGGATATCCAGGTTATAGGGTGTCTCGAGTTTAAGTTTCCTGTATATGGCCTCCCATGCCCTGACAGTGCAAATCACCGGGTTATAGTCACTGGTGTCCATGTAGTGCGAATCAAAGATGACTGATTGTATGTTCGTGGAATTTGTGGTGTATTCCTCTATCCATGTATGGGGTGTTCTGGCTGTGACATTGTACCAATACTTTGCAAATTGAGCCTGGGAAACATAGTAGTAAAGCTCGAAGTCGGGGGCGGCCAATCCACCTGAGGCGTATGCCTCCGTCATTTTCTCCCACCCTATCCTTGCTGCTTTCCCATTCCAGAGGAATGTCACCGCCATGGAACGGAGCCTGGAGAAGGAGGACCTACCGGCCATATGGGGATGTTGACAAAAAGGTAGAGTAACTTGGGCAGCCACTCTACGGCCACTCTGCCATAGAGCGAGATAGGGAGGCGTCCCCACATCTGTAATTTTGCGTGTATTGCTTGCAGTGCTTTTTCGTGATTGTCTGCATACTGTGTGTTCTTTTCTCTGGATACAAGGACTCCTAAGTATCTGATGCGTTGTTCCGACCACAGAAGACCTTGTGTATCGTCGGGGCATTTGGTAGAGGTTGTGTGAGTGGGAATATTTCTGATTTAGCCATGTTAACAGTGTACCCTGAATACTCTGCAAATTCCTGTATTTGGACCATGATCGGTGCTAGGTTTATTTCCGGTTGCCGGACATATAATGTGTTGTCAGCGTACAATGATATCAGCTGAGTAAACCCTTTCATGCTGATCCCCCTGTCTGAGTGTCGCAGCCGTACCGCAGCCGCCATAGGTTCTATAGTTAATGCGAATAATAGGGGGGAGAAAGGGCAGCCCTGTTTAGTGCCCCTACCTAGCAGGAAGAATTCGGAAATGGATCTGTTGGTCAGCACCTGTGCCCCTGGGTCCGTATACAATAGTTTAACATATCTGATGAAATTGGGGCCCACCCTAAATGCCTTCAGTACGGTAAGGAGATATGTCCATGAAACCGAGTCGAAGGCCTTTTTGGCATCTAGGGATATGGCCACCGCATTCCGGCCTGGGTTTATCTGCGCCATTATGCCAAAGAACCTGCAGAGATTTAGGGATGTGGATCTTGTGGGGATAAACCCGTTCTGATCAGGGTGTACTAGTGTGGGGACTACAGGTAAGAGAAGATTAGCCAGTACCTTCGCGAAAATCTTGGCGTCAGTCTTTATAAGGGAGAGGGGCCTATAGGAGGAGATGTCCTGTGGTGGTCGTCGCGACTTAGGAAGTACTGTAATTACAGCCTCTCTCATAGTGGGGGGTAGTATGCCGCTTCCTATGGATTCTTCCCACACTTGCATTAATACCGGGACTAGTTCCATGTGGAACTCTTTATAAAATTCGGCCCCCAGTCCATCTGACCCTGGTGCTTTACCTGATGATAGAGCTTTGATTGCTTCTGTTATTTCTTCTGCCGTTACTGGCTGATCCATTGCCAATCTCTCTTCTTCAGGGAGTTTTGGGAGGGCGAGAGCCTCTAGATATGCTTCAATTTCTGTTTGTGACTTCTTGTCCTTGTTTGAATACAAGTTTTTATAAAATTCAACAAATTCCCCCTTAATATCTTTATCTTTCAGGAGTACCTCCCCTTGTGTAGTTTGTATACTAGCAATATGGTGGGGCTGTTTATCGTGTTTAAGTAGATTAGACAGTGTTCTGCCTGCTTTGTTACCCTCCCCATACCTGCGCGGCCGCAATATAGCGTACTTCTCTGATGGCTAGTTTATCAAACTCCTGAAGATTAGTGTGTATGTCAGACAGTATTTCAGTATTCTGCGTACGGGTGCATTTTCTTTCCAATGTATCCAGTTTATCCTCTATGGTCATTAGTTCAGCCCAGATCCCTTTCAGCATACCAACTGATTTGGACACCAGAACCCCTCTGACCCATACTTTGAAGGATTCCCATACTGTGGAGTACCTCACTACCGATCCCATATTATTGGTAAAAAAATTCCTCTATTTCAACATGCAGAGGTACCGCCACCCCCGGGTCAGCAAGGATCTCAGCTGGCATTCTCCACCTTTTCAAAGGCCTGGGACCGTCCTGCAATGTCACCTCAAGTATCACTGGGGAATGGTCGGAAAGTGTGCGGGGAAGAATCTTGCATGCCTTCATTGCTGTGGACATGGCTGTGGATGCTAGCCAATAATCGATTCTGGATTCGGAGTCGTGAACCGACGAATAATATGTGTATTTTCTGTTGCCCGGGTGCGTTTCCTGCCAGGCGTCCACCAATAATAGTTGTGAAAGGATGTGATTCAGCGCTAGGGCTGTCTTGCTCGGGGTTCTGATGGTTTCAAGGACCTATCAAGCACCGGATCTAGATCAACATTAAAGTCCCCCCCCAGATCACATTGGGAATATCGAGTGAGGTGATCACGCGATAAACATCCATGTAGAAAGTAAGGTCATCTATGTTGGGACCATATGTATTAACCAGAAGCATTTGCTGGCCCGCCACCTTCCCCCAAACCATGACATATCTACCAGCCTGGTCAACCCTATGGCCCTCCAGCCCGAATACCAAACTTGGATGTATGATAGTAATGACCCCCCTGGATTGTGAGGAGTATTCAGTGTGGAACCTTATGTTCCCCCATTTAGGAAGGATATGCAGGTTGCTTGTTCCCGTTGCATGGGTTTCCTGTAGCATTAGGATGTTGGGGCCATGCCTAGTGACATAGTTACCGATTTTTCTGACCTTCTTCTGGTTATTCACTCCCCTTACCTTCCACGTTAACAGTTTTATCTTTAGCCCATCACCCATGAGTCGGACAAGGAAATCATTACTCTATTTCGTACACTAAAGCAATAAAATCTATGCGATTCGGACAACATCGGTCTCCAAGCAATCACGTTTTTAACATTAACCCAACAATCAACCTTCATCAACCGTCCAACAAAACCCAATACTTTGTGGTGGAAGCAGTCCGTTCCGCTGTCTCGTAAGTGGCCAGCACCACTACAAGGCCGCCATTTACTCCCTTCCCCCTCCCTCCCCACCCTCCCTCCCTCATCATCGCCTCCAACTTGATGATACACCCCATTTAACTGATGGAGCATTCCAGGGGTGGACATGTTGCTCCACATGACTGCCAATTTGGCCCCAGCACTCCAGTAATAATCTTAGATGGAGCCGCCCAGACAATTTTTTTCATTAAATCTGAGTTCCAGATGGCACAGCGGCCCAGCAAATATGCAAACATCAAGTGTGTCTTAATCCTCCGGCCTAAGCCTGTTGATTTGTGCCGGTCTGCCCCCTCTGGGAGGAAGAGGTATAGAAGTCTCAATGTACTGCATGGCCTCAGCCGGGACTCAAAGAAGTGCGCCCTTCCTGCGTGCTGTATTCTCATCTTGGCCGGAAACATCAAGGCGTATGAAATTTGGCGTTTTCTGAGGAGTCTTTTAACCGGTTCGTAGGATCTTCTACTAGCTTGAACCCCGGCAGAGAAATCTGGGTATATATGTATATGGTTGCCTTCGTATTGAAGTGTTCCAGCCTCCCTCGCCATCCACAGATTTGTGTCTCTGTCCCTATAGTTAAGGAGTCTAGCCATTATCGTGCGCGGCGGCGCACCTGCTTTAGGGGCCAGTGCCAAAGTGCGATGCGCCCTCTCGACTAGGAAATGCTCTGAGAACGCCTCTGGTCCGAATACAGATTTAAGTAGTGATTCGAGCTGCTTCTATATTTGGCCCTTACCGAATGATTCTGTCACTCCAACCACTCGGATGTTGTTCCGCCTTGATCGCGATTCCAAGTCCTCGCACTTTTTTTGCATTTTTGACATGGCCTCCTTGAGCTGGGTGATGTCTCGGCTGTGGTGAGCTATGGAATCTTCGTTAGTGCTTATTCTGTTCTCCGTTTCCGTGACACGTGCACTCTCTTTCTCGACCCTTGCTTTAAGAGAGCCTATAGTGGATACTATGTCATCTAGTTTAATATTCCTTCCCCTTTATCATAAGTTGTGGGGCGCTTCGCACTCTCACGGAGGGAGCCTGAAGAAGGTTCCAGGGGATCGGGGGGTGTCCACCGCCCGTGGACTGTGTTCTCCCACGTATTTTTTAGGAAGGATATGAATATGGAGCAGTCTAGTAGCGTTATCAGCCAGGGGTTTCCAGGGAGCTTCCAGCGCACTAATTATGTTGGAGGGCCAATATGGGCTCTTCACAGGTTGAACCCGGGGCTTGCCTGCATTCAGCCGTCTATTAGGGCATTTGTGAGATGAAGGCCACGTGTACACAGTAGGGTGAGCAGGCTGGGAGCCCCAAACAGCAACCGTCAGAGCGGCCAGGGCGAGGGGGTCGCGCTGGCCGTGCAGAGTAAATCCCTGGTGGGTTCACACCCCCAGTCAGCCCCCCCCAGTCCAATACAGCCGGATGTTGCCAATCCACGCAGCGCTGTGATGTGGCGCCGCCGCGCACCCTATCGGGGAGAAATCCCGGGGTCTGGTACAGAAGGATTCCCAGCCCGAGCTCGGAACAGCTTGTCCCCAATGAGCTCAGGCAAGTCCACAATACGCAGCCTGACTTCTGTTGAGATCCGGAGGTCTAGAGTTCCGATTATGCCAGTTCTCTCAAAAAAGTTGGGCCGAACGCGATTGGCCATCCAACAGCGGAGGGGGGGGGGGGCCAGGTGGGCCTCTAAAGTATATGTCTGGGTAGATGGGTTCCTTCCCCCCAACCGCCGACCTCCTTACTTGTGTCGGAGCCCACAGCCTCCCGGGCGGGTCCAAGCGCACCGCAACAGCGCGCCGACCACAGATGCCGGGGCTCCAGAGGACACAGGGCGGCACTCAGCCCAGCTGCAGGAAGGCGTCCAGACCACCGATGTCACCTTGCCTCCTCGGTCCGTGGCACATTCCCCAGCTACGTGCGAGAGCTCAGAGCGGTTAGCGAGCTCAGGCTCCGCCCCTCCGCAGCCTCACGCCTCCCCGAATCCGCGGCCACTGGTGACTACCCCACGGAGCTCTCGGGCGGATCGCGCCCGCAGCATGGGCCGGCCCAAGTTCAAATGGGCAGAACTTCGGCCAGCACGAATGCAGCTACCCAGGATTTTCAAGAGTTACGGTCGGGTGCTCAGGCCATCTGTGCCTTAATTTATAGCACTCCGGGATGTCTGTTCCAAGGATTCTTAGTTGGAGCGGGAGCTCACAATCAGGTGGCCATCTTTGTTGTGCGCAACAGCCCCCCCCCCTTTTTATTGGTTTTCCAGTTAGATATAAACTTCAACAGTGTCTTCAATTCCCCCCTACTCCCTTTTCCCTCCCGCCTACCCCTTTGGGGTGTGGAATGATTCTTCAGTTCTGGTGTGGAGAGATTTACATGATGTCCAGGATTCTGATATTGTTTGGGCACCACTGGAGCATATAGTCACTTTGTAGGTAAGTTATAATGTGTCCCCATTCTTTCCGAAAAGGTTTGGGTGGTCCTTGGAGTTTGTAGGTCATCCATTCAAGTGAGATACATGTGCACACTTTTTGCAGCCAGTTATAGGTTGAGGGCAGGGATTTTTGTTTCCAGTGCTGGGCTATCGTTAGCCACGGCGCTATTACCAGGTTCATTACTCCCCTCTCTTGTACTTTCATGTGGGACCCCTGGCCTGGTTCCCAAATTCCTGCCAACCATACCTTGTCCTGCATTTGGTCTGTCCTCTGCGTCATTTTGTTAACTTGGGATTTCACTCCCCCCCCCCAGGACCGCTGAGGATCAGGCAGCTCCACCATATGTGTTTCCAGTCTCCTTTTGTGGGGCATCCTCGCCAGCATTTATCGCTAGTGGACGGATACATTGCGTGGAGTCTTTCCGGCGTATAATGCCATTGCAGAATAACTTTCTGCCACATTTTTCTCACTTGTATTGAGCGCGTTAGCTTGAGAATTATGCTCCATACATGTTCGCATTGTTGCCTTGTGATGGGGTTGCCCAGCGTTCTTTCCCATCGTTTCATATAGTTCCATTGTATTTCTTCCCCTTGGTCGTTTAAGAAGTTGTAGAGATTAGAGACTATCTTTTTGGAGCGTGTGTCTGTTGCCATGAAGTTCTCAAACGGTGTCAGTTGTATTGTGGATGCTTCTTTGTTGAGGGGGAGGTGATCCAATGTTTCAGCTGGGTGCATTCAAATTCCTCCCTGGTCGTGATCCCCAATGTCTGTTTGCATTCCTGGTATGTGATGATAGATTGACTCCTGTACATGTCGCCTATCTTGCAGCATCCAGCTTGTATCCATTTGTTGTATGTGCTCCATTCCAACCCCGGTTGGAAGTCTGGGTTCCCGAACATCGGGGTGATAGGAATGTTGTCAGGGCTCCTCTTTTGACCTTTGTGTCCCAGGCCTCAATCCCCGTACCCACTATCACACTTATCTTAGTATTGGTATATCTGTAGCATTTATTTAACCATAGTAGGTTAGAGAGGGGGGATCCCGCCACGGCACTGTCTTGTCTGGCCCAGAAGTGTTGAAGCGAGTGCGCTTCCCATTTTTTTATCACTCTCAATTGTGCTGCCTCGTAGTATCTACAGAAGTGGGGAAGAGCTGTTAGTGTCGACATTGTAATCATTGGGGGTTTGTGTTTCCATATAAAAAGGTACTCACTATTTTGATCAGTGTCCAAAAAAACGATCTCTGGCTATTCACTGGAGAGTGGGCATCCCTGTTTGGTGCCTCTAGTCAGGGTTCCATTCAGGGATATCCGTAGCGAGGGTGTGTTGTGGTTAGCCTTGATCATTTGTAGGTATTTTTTCTCCAAATCCCATGCCTTCCATGGTGTGAAAGAGTTGTGTCTGCTCTACTCTTTCAAATGCTTTCTCTGCATATAGGGGCACGAGGATAGCTGGGGTGTGGGTTTGTTCTACTTTCTCGATTAGATGGTTCATCCTGCGAGTGTTGTCTGCTGTTTGTCTTGTGGGTATGAAACCTGATTGGTCCGGGCCTATTAATGTAGGAGGCAGCTGTGTGAGTTTCTGCACCAGGATTTTCATGAATAGTTTTGCGTCCAAATTAATCAGGGCAATCAGTCAGTATGATCCTGTGAGTGATGGGTCCTTTCCTGGTTTGGGAAAGACCCCCAGTTTTGCCTCGTTCATGGAGCTTGTTATGTTCCCTTTGATCTTGAAGCTATTAAACAAGTTTGTTAGTTTTGGGGCTAGCACCTCATTATATTTCTTGTAGAAGACGTCTGGGTATCCGTCCGGGCCTGGCGCTCTATTTCTGGGGAGCTGTTTGATTGCATTGCAGACTTCCTTAACCTGCATGTCCCTTTCTAGAATCAGCTTGTCTGGATTTGAGATCTGGGAGAAGAGTGATTCTCTCTAGGTATTCTTCGTTCATCTTCCCTTGGTTCATCCGATTTGTATAGCGTCTGGTAGTAGTCCTACATTTATACCCTAATTTCCTCATTAAATGTCGTAGTTTTGCCATTTCTGTCTTTAAGTTTTAAAATTGTTGTCTTTCTCCTCTTTTCACATAGCTGTCTTGTCAGTAGCTTGTCTGCTTTGTTGGTGTCGATGCAGTATTTATGTTTTAGATGTAGAAGTGCCATTTCCGCTTTTTTTCTTTGCATCAAACCCAGCTGTCCTTGTAGAAGTTTCAGGGCTAGCTTCGCTTTTCTACTGGGGTTGTTTGCCATTTCATTTTGCAGTCCTTTTAGCTTCCCCTCAAGTTCTTCCTCCCATTCGTTGCGTTGTTTGTCTCTTTGTGCTTTTATGACTATTAGGTTGCCTCTTAATACCGCTTTGAAAGCGTCCCAAGTGGTGCTCATAGGGGTTGCAATTGTGTTATTTTTTGGCGAAATATTGTTCGATCTTAACTTTTAGTGTTTCCACAATTTGCGGTCTTGTAGTATGTCTGTTGGGAATTTCCATGTCCAAATCCCTCCTCGCATCAGATTTATGTTAACTCTTGCTGTTATCAGGGCATGGTCCGATGGGGCGATCGGTCCACGTTCTATACTGCCCACCTTCCCCACTAGACCCGTGGAGGCCCAGATGTAATTTATTCATGATTGGGAGTTATGGACGTGTGAGAAGTGCGTGAAGCCATAGATCGTGGAGCGCTAATGTCTCAGATTTTTTTTTAAGGGCTTTTGAGGGGGTGTTTGTCCCAGATTGTGCCTTGGCGCTTCTGTCTAGTCTGGGATCCCACCCTAGAATGAGGTCTCCCCCTAATATGATTTCCCCTGTTGCAAACCCCTCCAGTGTCATCACGGCCCCTTTTAAGAAACTGTCTTGTCCCGTGTTGGGGGCATAGATAGATTGAGGCTAGTGTCAGTTGCTTGCCTCCTATATCTATATTGAGAAATAGATAGCGTCCCTCCTTGTCTGCAAGGAAGTTCTGGACACATGCACTTAGCCTGTTTTGTAGGGCTATTAGGACTCCCGCTCTCTTTTCCCCCGTGTTCGCTTGATAAATTTGTGATGCCCCTGATTTTAACCTGGCTCCTGTCTGCTTTCTTAATATGTGTTTCTTGATACATGAGGATATCCGCTTTCAATCTCCTTGCCTGCCATTCTAATTTCTTCCTCTTAATTGGAGCATTCATCCCCAGGACATTATATGTCAGGATTTTAATTCGTTTTATGTTTCTGCTAGCCATATCCTATTAACATGGTTCCTGTGTCTCCACCACTGGATCATTCTCACCTTACCCTCCTTCGCTTTCCTCCACACCTCATACCCCCTTCTCTCCTCCTCCCATCCCCAACTTCCCTTTCCCCCTGAGGAGGGGCTAGGTTCTTAGATGCGCATGGACAAAGTGCCCCTCGCGCCTGACCCCCTTAACGACCTCAGATTTAACTTGTGGGGTTCCTAAACCCCACTTGGGATTCCAACATCACCTTCCCTCCTTCTCCCCCTGGGCCACGAGTTGTGTGATTCCGAGTGGGCCCCACCCCATTGGCATGGTGTGGTTACTCCTTAATCTCCCTTGTGGAGTCTCAGGACATTTTGTAGTCTTCATCTTCTCCTACCTCTTTGGGGTTTTTTACCACTGTTTTCCAGCCCTCCAATTTCCCTGGGCCTTTTGCTCCTTCCTGTGACTGGCCCTGGTTGCTATTGTCTTCCTGGTGTATGTGTAGGATTTGTTCCCCCTCCTCACATGTTGTGATCCTGTGTTGTCGCTCCTACCATGTAAATAGTAGTCCGAACAGGGATGTCCATTTGTATCTCACATGGTTGGTCGTTAGATGCTGGACGATGGGCCCTATTCTTTGTCTTTTTTGGAGCATACAATGTACAAGGTTCTGATGTAGTTGTACTTCTAGTCCATTTACTGTCAGTGGGCCCGCTGTTCTTGCCTTGCGCAGGATTTGCTCTTTTTGTGCATATGATCTTATTGCGTCCCTGTTAGAACTTCCGAGAAGAGTTGGAGGACCGTTTCTGTCAAATCTTTGTCATCCACAGATTCCGATAGGTTTTTGATTCTAATGTTATATCTGCTTGATCTGTTTTCTAAATCCTCGCATTCAAGTTCCAAGTTACTGGAGAGGCGGGATATATGCTCTAGTACCTCATCCTATTTTTTAGTGTCTTCTTCTATTTGTTGCACCACTTTTTCCAGGGTATCTGTTCTCGCTTCCAGTTTCGCAATGTCTACTTTTACTTCCTGTAGAGATTGTTTCATGTCCTCTTTCAATGTTTTAAATTGATCCTGGAAGGAGAGTAGGAATTGGTTCTGCAATTCTTTAAAGCAGTTTTGCATGTCCTCTTTGATCATTGTGTTCTCCCACATTTCCTGTTGTTCTTGGGTGGGAGCTTCACGGCTGGGCTCCCACTGTTTTACTGTCACCGTCGTGTTGTCCGAGTTCCTAAGCTGTTTTTATTTTGTGTGTTTTCCTTGAGTGGATAATTGTGCTGGGGACATGGTTTTCAGTCTGGATTTTGACATAAATGCTGCGGTTGTGGTGTCTCTTCATTCTCACTCCCTGTGGTGTCTGTCTGGTTGTGGTTTCCCCACTGCACGCTACCTCTTTTGGGCTGGTCCTCCCCTCTGAGTTTTTCAACAGGGTATGGTGATGCTGTAAGGTTGATTGGTGTCTTCCTTCCCCTTTATGCTTTCTCCTCTTTGGGTTCTTCACCGGAGGTCCTGTGTGGGGCTTATTCCTCCTGCTTCCTTTTATTGTGGTTTCCCCCTACATTTAATTCGCCCACTCGAAGTGGAAGCTTGTTGCTTGTTTGTTGATGGGGGTGGGGAGGAGGCGTCTGTGGCTCCGTAGAGGATCGGGTTCTCCGTTGTGCCTGTGTTTTCTGGTGTGGGTTTTCCCCCTTATTAGTGGTGGATGCTGTTTTGTCATTTGCCCCCTCTGCTTTTGCTATCTTTGCCTTTATTTAGGGAGGGGATTCAGCTTATATGCAGCAATGTGACTGCTGGTGCACTGTATTTAGCTCTGGGGGTGCCCCTTCGTTTGCTGTTAGTAGTTACTGCGGCTATGTGTCTCTGCTTTGGGGCCTCCTGCCGAGTGTTAAATGGGGTCTGCTGTTTCCGTTGTCACCGTCATTACTTTCTTGTCGTGGGCTTGCACTGGGTGGGAGTCCTTCACTTCCTGGAATGTTGGACGTAGTATGTCTTCACTGGCGGGACTCCGTTCCAATAGTGGCAGTTGCCTTATTCTCCCTGGTGTGTCAGATGATGATCTCCGGATCGATGCATGCTCTGTTGTTATTGCAGAGACCTCTGCTCTTCCTTAGCGATGTTGCCATGCCCATCTTGCCCAGCTGCTGTTCCCGCTGGTATTTCTGTCTGCTGCGGCGTGCCGCCCCTGACTGATTTTCCTTGTCTGAGGTTTGTGTCCCTCTTTTGTCGTTAGTGCCCTGGGGGATAGGGACCGGGGCCATGTGTGGCGTTCCACGGCTGTGTTCCACTCCTGCACCGGAGTGGTGGTTTTCATGCTCCTGAGTCACTGGGGGGTAGAGGGGCTTGGTCCGACACCTGTCTCTCAAAGTCCGATCTGCTTGCCCGTCACTGCGTCTTTTCTGGATCACCCAGGTGGTCTCAGCTGTTCCGGCCCTGTGTCGGGTCCCAGCGTTAGTTTTCTTTGCCGCTCTGGGATGTCTTGGGGGCTCTCCCGAACTGGTCTGAAGTTGCCTTTCACTCTGATTGGTATTCCGAGAGGGCGAGTCCCGGTTGTTCCCTCTATTCCTCCTGCACCGTTCTGTTTATTACTGCTGTGCTCCTTCACCGTCCGTCGATGGGATCGCCTCCGTTTCGGATCCATACTACGGCCCAACTTTGTGTTTCTCGTTGTACGCGAGGCATCCTAAGAGTTCTCCCCTACGTTGGAGTGCACCTTGTTGTTGAATGGAGCTCCGTGGAGGTGGGGGTTGATGCAGAATCACTTTATTGCATTGCTTTTTGGTGCGGCCCGGCAGGGAGAGACACCTACACACGTCCTGTGCCGGACGCCATCTTGGAATCACTAATTATTCAGATTATCGCTAAAATACAAGCTTCCTTCACAACTCCCGCCGGAGGCAAGATAAACTAAATGAAACTCAACCTTTTTTAAAGAAGCATCCGAACAGAAGATTGAGAAACATTCTTCTAAGGGCTCGGCTAAAACTCCGTCCCTCAAATGAAATCTTGAACATCAGAGGCCTCTGGAAAACAAACCACTGTAGATTTTGTGGCATCTCTTCTGAGACTGAAACAATACAACATATTTCACTGATGTGTCCAGGCACAAGCAGCTTCAGAACTCCATATCTGGTACACCACCTGGCTGCTGCACAAATACACGAAGAGGCACTCTGGTGGGCTTGTCTAATCGGTGGTGAGAAGACCTTGTGGGCAATAGCCACAGCTAAAATCTTAGAACAGATTTTTCTTTCAATAGATACGACAAACGCAACAGCTACGTCTATTGCCACCTTGGCTTCACCACACGTTTTACTGGCAAAAAAACTGTTGGGAGAGAGTGTTTAGAGCTCCTTTTCTAGTCTTCTTCCTCCTTTTAACCTTCATGAAACCAACATCTTGTAAAAATCCCTACTGCGATTAGCTCTTGTAATAAAAAAAAGAATAATAACTTATTACAAATGAGTTGTGGTATTGCAATGACTGCTATTAGAAAGACTGTAGTCGGGTGAAGTGACCAGCACTTGCTGTGTATTACCCATTGCTTATGTGGGACTGTTTTGGCTGCCAAGCACAGTTTGCACTAGATGGGTTTGGTTTAGCAATGAGGTAAGGGGCTTGGTGGAAAACGAAGGCAGAAAAGAACAGTGGGATAAAATGAAAACTACAAGAACAAGAAAAAAGTTAGGAAAAGGACAAAAAGGAAATATAAGAGTGGGAAAAAAAACAATGTCCAGGATTGTCCCGATTGTTTTGCCTGTGTCTGTTGGATACACTGCTGGCTATGCCTTGAGCAGTCTTTCCTTGTGCTCGATCTGAGAAGGAGGAGCTTGTGCTTAAATACACTTGCACTACACGGTGCGTCGCAGAGTACCCAGAGTGTTTTGCCTGTGTTTCCTGTGGCTTCCTGGCTATTCTAAAGACGTTTCTAAAGACTTGCTACTTCTAAGCCGTCTTCACCTAAGTGTATGGAATTGGCTCGTACCAGAAGTGAAACATGTCTACTGCTCCTGGCAGAATCATATTTGTGGGAGCCTGTCTACAACTCGATGGCAAACGCAGACCCCAATGGGGTCCCTGAATATTAACAAGGTACGTGCACGCCAGTTTGTACTCAACAAGGCACCCCAGATGAGCCCCCCTAGCAAGCCGCTCAGGCTATGCCAAAACCAGCTCTGTGTCGAGTGTGGGGGGAGAGGGCAGGCGCAGACTCGCAAGGAATAGCCCCTGTGTTTGAGAGGGTCTGACAGTTCTTTCCAATTGGAGGGTTAACAAAAAGCTTAAAGGATAGAGAATGTAGCGCTCATACTGATACTGGTAGAGAGGGGTGTAGGCTGAGTGATGATGGATAAGAAAGAGATACGACCCCCGGCTCCACTTAGCACAATGGGGCTTGACTCCTCACCCCAGTGCTCTCCTTCCCCCTCGCCCCCCCAACCAGGCTCCCTCCACTGTGCCCGTTCAGCAGTCTGGCCTCAGAGTTGGAATCTTCGTGGGTGGCGGTGATGATTCATAATGAGGACCAGTCACCTCTGTCTGCATTAACTCTGCACCCCTGACAGAGAGTATGGATCTGCCTGCTCGTCTGAGCAGGGATATTGTTGACCCACCCTTGGAAATGGAAGCTAATAAGGAAGACCCAAGATTCTCCTCCAAGGCTGGCACGAGGGACTCACTGGGCTGCTCTAGAGCCCTTCATAAGAAGATAGGACACCACTCCTGCGCTCAAGAAAATCCACCCTCTATCAAGGTGCGACAAGAATTTGTACCCGATGGTAAAACTTGGGCACCTCAGCCAATGGAATCTTGCGAAGATCAGTCCTCATCCGATTCGGAGTTCAGTTCAACGGATGGTGGGATAGAAAGTAGGACTTGGAGACAAAATAGAAGAGCGGGTGATCTGCATGTCCCAATGGCGGCAGGCCCCAGCAAAAATGATACTTCAATTTCCCATGCTATCCGCATGTCAACTATTACTGTCTCCTTAGCCCCATTCCTGAAACTCTATGAAACAATAAACAAAAACTTCAAGGACCAATCTACACTGACGGTAATGATGAATTCCAACCTAATATACATAGAAGCCTTCATGAACACCATTAAGGGAAGATGGGAAAGGAATATAGGGGCTGAAATCCAAACACAAAATGACCTTATGGCACTACTGAAAGAGGTGACAGAGGGAAATAAATGGTTACTGAATCTCTCTAAAGACATTCTGAAAGCTACGATTCAAACAAAAGAAGGGCCTGCAGTCCCTATGAACGTCACCCAAGGTGGTGAAAACATTGCAAAGACCCAGTGTGAACGTGAAGGGGCACGCCAATAAAACGAGGTGAATAATTGGTTTATTTTACCATGGACAACTTAAATTTGACCCCAGAAGACGAACCAGAAGGTAATAATCATGTGAATGCAAACAGAGACCTGCAGCGCTCAAGACCGCATAACATCAGTGACCATGGATCTGAACCAAGAAGGGCCCAGCCCATTATGGACAAAAATCTTCAAATGGATCCCCAAGAGAAGATGACTGAAGTGATTGTGAAAAATGCATTGACGCTAGTACTCGAAACTGAAGAGGAGTTACGGCATATACAGTTGGAGGTGCTTTCCCAAAATGCCCAAAGCTTTTCAATCTTTGGAGCAAAGCCCAAGCATAAAGGCTTACCAAAGTCAAAATCACCCCAAAGGAAAAAAACTAAGTATGTAATAACGCCCAGATGAGCAAAATTGAAATGCTCCAGGAGTTGTTTGAGAAACCTAAGAATGGATGAAAGAGATCCACTGAAAAGGGATCCACCTAAATATTAACAAAAGAAATGAATGAATTGCTACTGAGACTGAAAAGGTCTGGATCAGGGGCCGTGTGATGTAGAGACAGAGGAGACATACCTCTCTGGTCAAGTCCCCAACTCAGAGAAGGACCTGATGGAGGTTTGTGTATGACGATGACAATAGTGATCTAAATATTAGTTGTGAGAGTGGCGCAGTGGGGACTAACACCCCACCATCATTGCCACAGGTGCCTCTAAAAACACACTCACAAATGCAGGCTCTGGACCCCTCTACGAGCCCTCTATTTATACCTTTGGTAGAGAGGAGAGCCCAGGCTGAAAAGAAATACCAAATTGGTCTTAAACAAATACCTGGAGCAAAACAGACAAGTAAGCCTTAGATGGGGTGAGTCAGAAGATGAATATAAAATAGAAACAAATATAGAACCAACTGGACGCGGGCCAAATCTCCATAGACAAAGAGTCACCAACTTAAAATATAAATACCCAAGTGAAAGATACAAAAAAGAAGAGAGGAGGAAGCCTGCTGTAATGTTATGGAGTTGGAGCGCATTTTAAGTATAGAAGACGTGTTAGTACTTAATAGAAATAATATTCTCCGACTCTTCCATCATGTGCCAAAACTGATGTGCATCTACTCCTGGGACATCACAGTCGAATTCCATAGTAAAGAGAAACTGGACTGTGTCAACGTACACATTCCCTCTAATATTGTGTGTAATAAAATACTGGCCGCTGCCCAGGATACAAGATCATTAGGCTTTGGAATCTGAGAACTAACAAAGCTGATCATCACATCCAGGAGAGCAGAAGATTTCTCCGCAAAGAGGGAGAACGAATGGTCCCTATCTGAATAGAAAAAGTCCTCAATAAGACAGGTCAAACAACAACATCCAGATTCGGTGAGGGGGGCAGGGAGAAGTGGACGACTATTGCAGAGATAAAAAAATAACTAAAACTGAACCTGAATATATCTAGTGAGGTTAGAAGTAACTTCTGCAAAACAAACAAAAAAGGAAGGAAGCTAATAAAGTCAAAGAGTACTCCTGGGATTGGCTTGTGAAAAGCCTGGCCTCAAGGAATGAGAAGTAGCATCCTGTTGGCAAACAAAAAGAAAAGCTCCTAATATCATCTTGGAACTCGAGAGGATTTAAACTCCTCTTCAATAATTAAGTCTGGTATCTGGAAAGATTAGGCATCTTCTGCCTGCAAGAGACGTGGCTGAGGGAAAAACCATTGATTGACGGTTTCTCCGTATACCTTAATCCAGCCACGAAAGGAACCATAGATCGCCCATAATCAGGTCTACTAACCATCAAGAAATGGGCTTGCCTGGAAGGTACAAGAAAACCATAACCCCAGCCTATATATTCAATACTTATTGATAGCTTGGGCAATGGTGCACCTGATCCCTGCAAATGGCTGCTACTATTAAATATCTACTGGAACCCGGCAGATATGGAGATATCAAATTTGATCGACCAGGTAACCAACCTGATAGATGGGGCGAAAATGTCTTATAACAACATAAGGGTCATCATTTGTATAGATCTGAACATTGAGTTTTGAAATACGAGACTAATGACATTAACATCTATCAAGAACTCTGTAAAATCAAGAAAGGTACGACAACTAGCGGGATGCAGGCCATGGAAGAACGAGATCTCCATATGCTGAACGGGAACACCCCGGGCGATAGACCCGGTGTTGTAACATGGCGACATGGAACAAAATCGGCCACCTTAGATTATTGTTTTGTCTCCCTGAATATTTGAGATGAAATTACTTCATTTGGAGTAGTGAAGACAGATCTAAGTGACCACTACATAGAGATAAGTTGGAGTCAAATCCTAAAAACAAAACCCGGGGGGATGTTGGAAGGAGTGAGGTGGAACCAGGAAGAAATAGATGGCGGATCGGACAAAAGGATGTCCGAATATTGAGTAGCAATCTATCAAAGTGGATTCACGAGGGGTGGATTACACCCTGATTCTTAGCAGTTACATGGCGTAGAGATCGACAGCAGAATAACTCCAGTTCACACAAATGCATAAATACGATCCTAAAATAGTGGCACAAAGGAAAGGACTTAGGAAAGACCTAAAAGCCATGAGGGATCTTCCAAAGTTGATAAAAGTGGAAACATCGAGGAAACGAAGACAACAATATCAAAATTGGCTGAAATCTCATAAATCCACTCTTACCCAGAATGATGCAGAATTAATGCTGCAACCGGTGCTAGAGAAGAACTCTAGACATTTCTGGGAAATTATAAATAGCTTGGGTTCCCTGCAGGAAGCACTGCAATGTAACCCTATGCCGGAGGAAGTCTGGGTTCAACACTATGCCCAACTTTTCTGTGCTTTAGGCACCCATAAAACAATTGCTGTAGGAAGTGAGCTGTATGACATGGAATCTACAAATAGACAGAGAGGAACTGCTCGGTCCTATTAAAAAAATGCAAGTATTTCACACGCGTCTGGACCTGATGGTCTTTTAAATTACATGCTAAAACCAGACCCTGAACACTGGGCAGGTTTCTATCATACCCTATTCAAACATATCCTGAAGGCAGAAAAGATCCCGCCCACCTGGAAATGTGCAATTTTGGTCCCAATTTTCAAGAAGAGGGAGCGTCTGGATGACAATAATTATCGTCCAATCGCCCTACTCGATGTCTTGGGGAAACTGTTTGCGTCAATTTTACTGAAATGGCTGAACAATTGGGTGCTAAAAACTGGAAACTTTGACAAAAGACAGACCGGATTTGTTAAGGGAGTAGGATGTCGTGTCAACTTGCTACTACTCAATGCCTTAAAAATGTGTTAGAAAACAGGAAGGTCTTTATATCTAGCTTTCATAGATCTAAAACAGGCTTTCGACAGTGTGGATCGAAACCACCTATGGAAATAACAGACTAGAAGCTTCTGTCGCCAATTATGGCTCTACATGTCGACACAAGGATCCAAGTGAGGCTAAATAGCGCTGGGCAACTATCCTCAAAGAATGCAACATACAATGGGCTGAATCAGGGATGCTCTTTGTCTCCTGCCCTCTTTGGCCTTTATATTTCTGATTTGAAACATGCTCTAAATTCACCTTCAACTTGCCCACCGAGAATAAATGGCGTCCCCTCCTTGGGTTGGATGATTTATGCAGATGATCTAGTCCTTCTGGACCAAACACCAGTTGGCTTACAACAAGGTCTAGAAACCTACAGAAATATACAGACCAAAATGGTCTACAAATTAATGTGGAGAAAGCTGAAATTGTAGTGCTGCAGAACCTCAAAGGCAAGAAAAAGAAACTGTTCCACTGGTGTTTGGGAAATGAGTTGATCGTGTTGCAAGGTTCACGAAATACCTAGGAATGTTCATCAACTCTAATAGAGATGATAACCCTTGGACCCTGAAACTAAGGAGGAAAACAAAGAGCCTGAGGGTGCAGGCGCAAACAATCTACAAGAAATATGGGAAATTCTTATTACTTCTGATTATACAATTTTACAAGCAGAAGGTCATCCCGGGTCTGACTTATGGTGCCGAGACTGCCCTCACCACCTCTTGGGAGATATGGGATGTGCTACAAGGTAACTTCTCGAAAAATATCTGTGTCTACCCAACTCACTACCCATAGCTGCAATAAGATGGGAGCCTGGCCGCCTTTCCATGTTCGGGAGGGTTATGTGGAACTCGCTTAGCCTTGTCAGGAAAATAATTATGGTAGACAGCCCGGCACAATTTGAAATCTTTCAGGAAAAGCAGGGATATACCCCAGAAGAGGTAATGAGTACTTGGTTCTTAAACTGCAGACAAATGTTGGATGACATTGACTCAAATGATCTACAGCTCAAGTTAAACCCGGGAAAGGTGAAACAAAAACTGTGGTGTGCTGATTGGAATCGTACAGAAAGAATAATGGGAACTTCTAAATTGGGAACTCTGGCCCAAAAGAACAGCAGGTTTCTGAATATAGTGCTGAAATACTTGGCCAAATTCCCAAACCCTGCACAGAGAAACGTATTCCTCAGATTCAGATTGAACATTTTACACACCAAAGAAGTGTTTTTTCTAAGGGGCCAAGAGGGGGCCTCTGACTCGTGCTGTAGATTTTGTAAGGTCCACACAGAAAGTCTACAACCCCTAGTTTTGGAATGTACGACTCTTAGAACAATCCGATCCAGGCACTTGGGGGAATTAATTGCGAACTTCCTGTTGGTGGATATGGAGGAGTGGTGGGAACAATTCTATAGTGGAAATGATTTTAAGTTAATGTTTGCATTAGCTATTTTTTTTTAAATAAAATCAGCTACCAAGGTACAATTTAAAGTAACTGAAGCAAGGTGTGAGTAAGGACAGTTATAAACACTAAGGGGGGGAATATGTGACTATGAAGGAATCGAAAGAGGTAGACCCGATGGCAGAAGGATATGCCTACAGCTTGGCTTCATGTCTGTGCTTCTTGTTTCTTCTTCCTTGTTTTTCTTTGGAATTTGTTAATATTTATTGCCCGTATTCCCCCCTTTTTCCTTTCTTCTTCCCCTTTTTTATTTTCTACTTTTCGTGCTATAAACTTCAGGTAAAAGTTTGTAATAAACTGTAAACTATTCTTTTTTTTAAATTCTTAAGCGTAGAAAGAAAAAACCGAATGAAAATGAATAATGCAATTATCTATGTCACTTTGAGTTCTTTATGTTAGGTATTGTGCCTCTGAAGGTCACAACCCCTTTTTAGTAGGCAATGCATACCTGCAGTTGCACTGGACGCTCGCAAAGGTCTTTAATCTTTTCAGTCAATCGAAAAATACAGGAATATCAGGGGATGTTCTCATACACACAACTGCAATGCACGGGTACATTGTTCATATGCAAGATGAATTGCCTGTTTGACTGGTTATTCAATATTCAGGAACCTGCCCATCTGTTAGCGCTGTTATTAACACCTCATATTTACCATGAGTTAGTAACATGGAATTCTGAAATCAGTGTTTGCTGTTAGCATATCCAAACCAGTTCTATTTTTGACTGTTTATTCTGTCAAATATGGCTACACCAAGAACCACTGAAGGCAAATGCGCGGACGCGAGTGACGTTCTTGAAGTCACACTGAATATAAACAAACGATGAAAATGGGGCTCACCTCCTGAATCGGCAATGACATTTGTTCAGTATAACTTAGTAGTTCAGTTACTACTTTGTACGAGACATTCTTTAAACGCGTGAGTTAATGAGTCAAAGAGGTTCCTAAAATCATTGAATCGGTTTTATTTCATTTGAGCTTCCTTGATGCAAGTTTACTCAGACTTGAATTCTTAAACGTCATAACGGTATTCGCTCTTTCTACTTTCCCTTTTAACTTTAACAGCAAGGCATGCACCACTGACCCATTTAAAACTTTTTTCTGATTAACCATCCATAAAACTGATAGGTTCTCATACATTGACACGCTGGATTGAAGAATAAGCTAGGAACTGTAAGGTATTTCCTTAAATGTTTTTTCAAAATAACCTCCGAAATGCACTGCACGTTTTCTTTCTTCTCTCGTTAAATCACCTTCGATGTTCTCACATTATTACACACAGGGATGGACTGGCAACCAACAAGAGACACTGTAAATCATTTTCAGAGTGGCCCCATATTACACATGTTCAGCTAGCCCAAACCCTTTTCGTATGGGACCATTTGGAAATACCACACAAAAGAGGCCCTCGGGTGCAAAGGCCTACTGGGAAATCGCCAGAGTTCCCTTGAGGCCAGTCCACCCCGGTTACACACCTTTAATCAGTGATCCTTCACTTACAGAAGCGCAAGTAATTAATATTTTGATACATATGTGGAACTGCCAAATACATAGTAAATGATAAATATGACTCACTTATAATTCCCAATGATTCAAAATGAGGTGTGGGTCCTTCCTAAATAAGTTCAACACCAGCAGTGCGGTTTCTTTTGCATTGGATAAAGTGTCCCTCACTAGTATATATGCAATGCTCTCGTTTTCCAAACCTTGTGATTCAAGGGCTCGTGGCTAGAAAGAACAATAGAAGCTACAAACTTCTATATTCGTTAGTTATTGACTAGGTGTGGGTGAACTAATGTGGTATTGCAGGTTTGACCTTAAACTAATGGAAATGGGTTTTTTCTTGGTTTCCCTTTTTTTGTCAATTTTGGATTTCCTTTGGTGTCACGTGATTTATTTTTGTACGCATTATTAAATCTTACACTTTTCCAATTTGATTTTATTGATTTATCAGTCTTGAGGAAGACCCACAGGGCTCGAAGTCCGTGCCGGCTGACCGCAATTATTTTGTCACTTTCTAAGCTGACTTCAGACACACTGCTACTTTCTCAGAAACTGAAATACGAAGACAATTAGTAAAACGTTCAGTTGAACTGCCCACACATTATGACAGACGTTGGTCATTTTTGATAATTGTTTTCTGTGTTTGAATTTTTTTTTTGTTGTTTCCTCAACCATTAGAGGGCGAAATAACATTTGTTTTTATAAAACAATGAGCATGTGTAAGATGTGCACATACTCGCTTATCCTTCAATATGCAATGATATCATGGGCAGGTAAATTAAAAACAGATTGCCATGAGCAAGGCAGGAGAGCAAAAAACACGACCAGTATATGAACTGCCACTGTTCACATTTACCTATGTGGAAAGATCAGGAGTGTGGCTTTCTTTGAAGTGGTAGACAGTGTGAGCTGAATACCTTAAATAGATTTAATTCTGGCAGATCAAGCATAGTGAGATAAAAGGATTTGGGCAGGAGCACACACGTGGTTAAATGGAGAAGCTGGGATTGGAGACCAGTCAGCAATTAAGGAATTGACCACATCTCTTCCCAGATGTAATTGGTAGAAATCTGGTTTGCAAAATATATTTTTGAAACTTTTGTTTGAAAATACTGTCTGACTTGAAGGTATTGCAAAAATATGGTGATTGTGTTTTGCTAGCTGGAGTTCACTGCTGTTTTTGCTCAAGTTTCCCAATTATTTGTATTGTCATTGTGTGTATATTGGGCTATATTGTCCAAACTAGCAATATTTTTTTATTTCAGAAGCTACAATTAAGGTTTATTTTGGCTGTCAAAAGAAAAACTCCAAGCAAGTTCCAAGAATGTCATGTCTTGTCAGGGCATCGATTGGCCCAGGGGTAGTCTGGGCAGGTTGAGTTTACTACAGGATTGCCTTATAGTGCGATAGTGCCTATTTACCTGGGACGTCTTGATGCAGGGAGTATGCAATTTTTCAGGTCTTCAAATGTTAACAAAATCAACAGGATTCAAGTCCTTAAAATAAATGTGGGGGTGCTCAATAATAGGTGCCAAGTAAATGGGGGCAGAGAGCGTAGTTGCACCGGTTCTCCTTGCCATGCTCATCTAAATCACTGGTTGTAGCAGCGTTTCGGTCTCCTCTCCTGCTGGGCCAGGCTTGGTGATGTGTAAGCATGCATCCTACAAGTGCTGCTCAATTCAATTTGAGAAGAGAGCCTCATTAATGGACAAGCTGACCCCTGGACGAGGTAGGCAGGCCAAATGTGTTTTGCTTGTGTGGGAGTAGCAGGGAATCCTACAGCAGAATGCAGCAAAGACAACTCAGCAAGTTAGGTGACTGTTGCTGAGATGTTATAAGTTTAGAACTTACTTTAAATCATATCGCTTTTTCCCTATTACGGAAGACACCCATCAATATATGCACAGTAAGTGAACATATCTTAAAGTGAAATATACACATTTGGTTCAATTGGCCTTTCTCCTGTAAGAGTGCAGAAGTAAGATTCTGACATAGAAGGTGATTGTGGTTGGTATACATTTTTATTCAAGTGAGAAAAGGAAGAGAAACCCTTATCTTGCCCGAGCTCTAAGAGGTGTTCCCCTGCCTCAACCAAAATTACTAATGTCACAATCAGGATGTCAAAAGCAAAAGTCCACAGTCCTATGTCAGAATCCTAGCTCTGTCCCTCACACTTTATGCTAAACTAAATTAAAAAGGGTCTCCTCCTAGTCCAGAGTTCAGTCTCAAGTGTTGGGGGAATGTCTCCCTTCCCCAGCCTTCCTTGGGTTTCTGGTACAGTGCAGCAACTGCTGGGGGAATGTCTCCCTTCCCTAGCCTTCCTCACGCTTATAACACAGTTCAACAATTGGTAGGGGAATGTCGCCCTTCCCCAACTAGCCTTTCTCTAGCTTTTTATCTATCTTTGGGGGTCCCAGACCTCAGAGGGCAGCCCTGGTCGCTTTTGTTACATGGTACTGCGATGAAGAGGAGTTGTGTGGATGCTCCTCCAAACTGTGGTGGGTCCCTGACCCTGGTTGGTAGACCTGGTTCACTTCTCTACCAAGTCTCTTAGTCGCAAACACAGACTTGGTTTACTTGTCTGCCAAGTTCTGTGTTCATATGTATTACTCTGCCAGTTCTCTTCACCTTCTCCTCTCTTATTTGAAAGCCTTGGGTTGCCTTCCATTCAAGTACTGTCAAAAAGAAGATTAGGTATCCTTGTTACGTGATATGTCCTTTTCCCGTTAGGGTTCCAGGCCCTATTCCTTTTGTTATAGAGTCTTGATAATGTTGGGGTCATCCTCTTTTCCCCACTTTCCATGCACTGTTTACTTTAGGGTTCCTTGTACCCTCTGGGGAGCCTAACCCATAGGCTCAGCCACCCAAATACATTTAGAGTCTTGGCTGCAGCCCACTGGTCAGTCGCAGGCTTTCCCGTGTCGCTTTGGCTCGCCGGCACTCTGGGGCTCTTCTCGGTTTGCAGCAGCTGCTCCACAGCTTCGGACCCTATTCGCTGTCTCTCTCCCAACCAGACCGTGTGCTCCTGCAGTGCTGCGCTGCCGGTGCTCTCCACAGCCAGCCTTTTGGTTCTCTTGGCCTGTTCCATGGACACCGTGCTTCTCGCCTTCCAGTGTCCTGGTCTTCCCTGCTGTTCTCTGCGGTGAGCGTCCGCCACACTTTCGGTTGCTACAGGCAGGCTCTGACACTTGGGTGAACCAGTTGTCAGTTTTTATGTTGGCATCCAGTGATGTCTGGATTTGGAGACTAGACCGTTCATGCAAGTTCATCTGAGTGATCCGTACGGATCCACACCTCTTACTCATCACTGTTTCTTGGTTTGGATCTTCCTGATAGCTACCTCTATTGTTACTCGTCTCAGTCTTTTCTACTTATTGAATCTTATAGAAGTACCTTGTATAGGAGGGTAGGGATGGAGAGAGTAGGGGTGAAGGCGAGGTGTAGGTGTAAGGTGGATATAGTGTTTTCCTACAATAGTCATCACTGGTCCCATAGGGGGCTTCCCCTCCCATGAGATCCTACCACTGAGTATCTCGCCTGGGGGGACTATCGGTTAGCGGCCTCACCTCTCTGGCCTCCTGGGAAGGGGCTCCCCCTACAGAAGCGCTGATGACATCCTGGGTTTCGTCACACCCCTTAAAAGAAAGTGCACAAGTCAAATGAGAATTTGCCTTTTTAAAAAAAATGTCTTAACCTGGAAAAATCATGAGAGTAGAATTTCCAATAAATATGCTGGCAAAGTATAAAAGGGGCCCACCTTTTAAACCCAACAACTTATGATGAAATATTCCAAGGGAAGCAAAATCCAAACAGGAGATGTGTGCTTTAATGAAACTTATGTGGTCTTGTGGGTTGCGTCTCCGGTTTGAAAAAGGTGGGTGGATGCGGTCCACACACACGTATCCTTGACTTGTGCCCTGAAAATCAGCACAGGGCCAGAACTAGAGAAAATAACCCTACCGTAACCTCTCCCACCACATCCTGGCCAAACATTCATGCCTCACTTGCCCACTCATCCTTTCCCCTCTCATCCCCAAATTTGGCTTTCAACAATACTCTGTTTTATAATGACAACTTGAAGAGTACTCAAACCATAGTAGAGTATCCACACATCTATAAATCCTTATACATATTAGCTCGGCAAAAGGTTTACAATTGTGGCATTATTCCCTTCATCTTGAATGGAACGGAAGACTACAAAAAATGGCCTGTGGATTTTGAAATTGTACTTTGAAGACTTAAAGACTCATAATGAACAGGTAATGAGCGAAAAGATTACCAGTTTGTGTTTCGGTGTTTGCCGAAGGCATGCCTCATATATAATACAAAGAACATGTTACATTCTACCTAAAATAAATGCTTTTTGGTGTGTTAAATATGAACATGTAAAACTAAGGCAGCTAGTTTAAAACGGTTTTGTGTGATATGTTTAATTGTCCTGGTGGAGGTCACAGATTTTAGGCAGATAACTGCTGCTTTGCTTGTACTTTCTAAATAAAAATGTGCCTTTGCAGTTCTTGACACAGAAATGTTATATGGGTGCACTCGTATATGCCCGTGTCTTCATAAAACACAATGGCCCTCATTACGACCCTGGCGGAAATCGAAAAACGATGGCGGAAATGCAATACCGCCATCGAATAGCACTCGGTGCGACTATGACCCGTCACCGCAAAGTACGATGCCATTAGCGACACCGTAGTGAACGCCAACGCTAACTGCACCAAGTACGCGCGCGCGCCATGCCAAACCGTAAATACCACCATGGCGCAAGGGTACGCGAATTCCGACCCTAGCGGACATGTACCTAACGCCATCAACCACGGCGGAAAGTACCATTCCGCCATGGCGAGAAGTACGGCATCGCGAATCAACCGTAAACGGCCCCACTGAGTGCCTGTACACCGCTCCCTGCCCACATAGTACAACTCCCCGTAGGTGCAATGAAGTCACAATGCAACCAGTGAAATGTACAAGTCACCCATGCATGCCAACGAACAAAAGAATCACAAGAGGGGCCAATGGGAGCTGCAGGGCACAGATGGCACGAATACAGAAGCCATTCCAATGGACATGACCACAGTCCCCCACCAAGAAACGCACGCAAACACAGGCACCTGTGACCAGCAATATTTCGAAAATCACATCATTCCACCAGTCCACCTGGCTGACCGGCATCTGTTACACAAAACCCAATCCCCCGCCCCTGAGCATGACATCATTCAAACAGTCATATTGGCAGCCCTCATCCCTGACCTCACTGGGCTTCGTAGGCAAACGCGCCCAGCACAGTACCACGCAACTATACTCCGAAGCTGGAACCCAATGCAGATCTCCTCACAATACATCGCTCCCCAAATAGGAATATGCCACATCACTTGCAAAGAAGAACGCTACACGGCCCATATCAGAATAGAAATTTAATGCACAACAAAATCACCAAGCCCATACAGCCATTAGGCCATGAACTCCAAAACACATTTCACCATTGTGGGCTGCATCCGCAAGAAATGACCAGCTACTTCTTGTGTGACGCCCTGTTCCATCATGGTACACAGAGCCACATTCACGTACGAAAAGGCAACATGGAAGCGCACAGAACCGCAGGGCCGTCCCAATGGGGAGGCACTAGTCCAGCTGAAAGGCCGAAATGTTGCTCCGAGCCACTAGTACTGCGTAAGGGCATGTGGCCCATTGGCGATCGTCCCATAAGATCGTAATGCTGCTCCACTGATTAACACGAAGCAGCAGGTGTCGGGAGTAAAAGCCATCTGCAGGAGTGGCATACAGATGGCAGTGGCAAAAGGGGAGGAGATACCTGTCAACCAAAAGAAAAGAAAAAGAACAGAATGGCCATCAGAACTACATTCGAACAACTCACTTCAATGATCACACTAAATCCACAGCCATATGCATGCTAGCCCACTCCAAAGGATCATCACCACCCCAAAACCACTTGCGACTCATAACTATCTATATCGAGGTGTAAACACCATCACAAACGAGTGTACCTGTGCATGCGTCTGTGAAAACAGAATCCATCAGATGGGATTGGTAACGTGCATGGACACAAGTGTCTGAGGGCGCGTCGAGACAGGGAGGGCTCAACAAGGCCAGATAGACGATGGTCCCACTATGGCAGCCCTGCATCACATAGCGCAGGGGAGGCGGACAGATTCCAAGAAGCCCTGTACATGGCAAACTCTGTATCAAATCATCTGTCCATGCATCCATTCATCATTCCCTCATCCCGGGATAAAAACGCCTGAATATTTACTCACATAACATTAGAAATATCCATTGAGTCTGTGCGTTATGCAGCCTGCAAAATCCACAGTGCCCCAGCCCGTAATTCCAGTGTTGTGAAGTAACATGTATTTGGGAACGTCCGGCCTCATCGCCCACGTCGCTATTGCGCATCCCAAACTATTCATATCAATCATTGCATCCTCGCCATGGCCCCTGTCTCAAGGACATTGAACAATAGAACGTTATATTTGCAGTCAGACCTGTGGGCATCTCCTCGCCGCTAGCTGATAACCGAAAGCGCCGCCCTTCGAATTCCCCATTTGCAACATCACGTCGAAAAGGCATCTGTGGCCGCTTGAAATCACAAATTAATCCATCTAGTGCGGCTGTGTGTGAAAATGGCAACTGCCTTCACTCACAAATGGGACGCCCCGCCCGTCGTTGCAACTCGGTACAGTGATGCATGAGGGCCCACCGTTACTCGAGTACTACGTTCCACTGACCCTTCACAAGTCTGTTCGCGACTGCAAAGATTGTATGTGAAACAATGGGACCATAGCCGAATGAACATATCAACCAATGTTACACGGCCATCGGGTACAAATACATGATTGCAATAGCAAGATGCCATTCCTCGAATTGCAGCGTTGTGTGCGGGACGTGCTCGGCCAAAGGGGAGAGCAGCTTGCACAGGTGGAATGAATCACCACAGGTGGAGGCCATACATCCTGAAAACACATAAATTGCACACCCAGTCTCCTCCCACAACCACACCCACTCCGAAATGCTACCGGCAGGACTCGCGATGTTGGCCCTGGGGGACCTGATAGCACTGCAAGTACTCCAACTCCAAGAAGAAGACGAACACCAACTACAACCGGCCGCACGGAGGAGACGCAGGAGGAGGAGGAGGGCAAGGCAGGGCCAGCAAGGGCCGCCAGCACAGCCACTACCACCACGCAGGCAGCCCGCAATCCCACGCCTCCGAGCACATCCGTTCAACCTCACTGATGAGCAGATCCACACCCTCTACCGTTTGGACCGGGACACCATAGCCGCCATCGTGGACATGACACAGGCTGACCTTGTCAGCATGATAGATAGCCCAACCGCCATCCCACCCCTACTGAAGGTGGTGTCTGTACTCCACTTCCTGGCCACAGGCACCTACCAGCACACAGTCGGACAGTTGCATGGCATTTCTCAGCCACTGTTCTCACGGACACTATTGCAAGTGCTCGATGCCCTCCTGCAGCACGCAGACGACTACATCTCTCTACCACGCTCGGAGCAGGAAATTACGAACACAAAAGTGGGATTCCATGCACTTGCCGGCATACCGGGTTGCCTTGGTGCCATCGACTGCACCCATGTGGAATTGGTCGTCCCACATGCCATGGAGGCCCAGTACCGCAACCGAAAACAATTTCATTCTCTGAATGTACAAATGGTGTGTGACTCCAACAGGATCATTACACATTGTTGTGCCCGATTCCCTGGATCAACCCATGATTCTATGGTCTTGAGGAACTCTACAATACCACGCTACATGGAGCGACACGCAGGGAACAGATCCTGGCTACTCGGTGAGTCTCATTTCATGCATGATGATGTGGGGTATGTGATTCGGCAATGACCTGGCAGGAAGGGGGGGGTGTGTGCGTACGTAGCAATGGCATTCCACATTATACGTTTATCGTCCACATACAGGTGATGCTGGATATCCACTGAAGAGATGGCTCCTCACACCAGTCCGGAACCCACGGGACCAGCATGAGGAGGACTACAACCATGCCCACTCACGTACCCGTGTAGTCATAGAACAGGCATTCGGCCTACTGAAGACTCGTTTCCGCTGCCTCAGCAGGTCTGGCGGGGCACTCCTGTACCGCCATGAGAAGGTTGCAAAGATGGTGATGGCATGTGTCATGCTCCACAACATGTCCGTACGTAGAAATGTGCCCATGCCCCCTGACGCAGAACTGCAAGCACCTGAGGATGGTCATGATGAGGGTGGGGATGTGGCAGCACCTCAAGGAGTCTGCGAGGCACAGGAGGGCCGTGACATTCGTCAGCATCTCATTGATGCATGCTTCTAGCACTCACGCCTGGTGGCTGATACATGGACACGGTACTCGTGGCACTGTGTGTGTCTGGTACATGCACAATATGGACTGTACGCCTATGATGGCCTAGTACACAAAGATCAATGTCCACACATCTCATTGGTTGATCGTGCATTGTTTATGGCATATGTGATATCATGTTGAACACCCTATCGACCCGCCACCCAAGTGAGCCCAACACACCCCCTCCACCCTCCTACCTCCCCCCCGAACACCAGTGTCCAAAGATGCTCATTGTCAGTGGGCAGTCGCTATTGCAAGCCCCCTCTGCGGGTATCAGGGGCACCCCTGCCTGTGGAGCGCAGGTTCCTCCCAGATCTACGTTGGGGGCTGCCCTGGACGGAACTTGCAACGGATGATGTCTCTGCCTGCTCACGTCCATGCATGTCCCTAAGGGTTTGTGAGAGCTCAGGGAGCACACGGCGCACTGCGGCAAGTTCGGCACATACGTCTTTGGACGTCGCATGCAGTTCCCCCCTCAGGCTCTCGGTGCTTCTCTCCATTTGGACTCTCAGGCTCTCGGTGCTACTCTCCATTTGGACTCTCAGGCACTCGGTGCTACTCTCCATTTGTGCCCTTAGTGTCTCTGTACTTCTCTCCATTTCTGCCCTAAGTGTCTCAGTTGATGTTTCTATGTCTGCCTTAGTGCCCCCACATTCATCGGCATGGTCCTTGAGGAGCGTGGCCAGTTGCTTCTGTTGCACGATTAACTGGTCGAGGGACTGTTGCCTCTGCTGGGCCATGGCCATTTGCGGTGGTGTCACAGAGTGGCTGTTCGCCTCATGTTGCCCTGCCACAGGGCTTGTGGGGGATGGCCAGTCGTCGTCTTGTGGGTGCCCCTGCGTGGTATCCTCATGTTGTACGGGATGGGACAGACAGGGGGATTGGGACAGGTCATGGATGGATCTGACTTCGACATCCCCGTCTTCTGTGTCGGAGCATGCTGCCATCAATGGGGTGTCACCTATGGTGCTGCTGCCACCAGAGGCAGTGCCTTCTGTGGCATCCATTGGGGGGACCTGTGGTGCTGCGGTTGTGGGCATGCTGGCTGCTGGGGTGCCTGTTGATGTTCCCTCCTCTGTGCTGCCACCTGATTTGTGCTGCTGCCATGTCTTGATGCGTGCAGCTGAGGTGGAGGGTCTTTGGCCGTTGGTCTTGGCCCTCTTTGCAGGTGTGCTGGTAGGGGTGTCCTGAAGCTCGTCGTTTGGATCGGACCCTGTGGTGGAGTAAAGGAGGGCGAGGGTTATTAATGGGTCTGTGGGAATTGGAATGGCATTGTATCACATGCATTGGGGTGGTACCTGAGGGTGATTTGGGTCGGGGCCTTGGAGGTGGTTTCATTTGTGTGTGGAGTGAGGGTGCAGTTGTTTGGCAGCCTGCAGTTAGGGTGTGCCTGCTGCGCGTGTAGTGGGTGTTTTTGGGGTTTTTAATTATTTATGTATTTATTGTGTGTTTTAAAGTGCGCTATCAGGCCAATGTGTGTGGACGTCCTCCTGGCCATGTGTTTCTGTTGCACTATGTGGACACATGGTACTTCACATGATTGGACATTGTGGATTTGGCATTGTTTTATTTGGGCCACCTACCTGATTCTTCGGATGTCTGCACTCCTTTCTCCATCCCTCCGACTCCCTCTATGCTCTCCATTCCAATGGCGGAGGCACAGATTTCTTCCCAGGGGGTCAACTTGATGGGTGATTCCGATCCTCCCCCGGTAGCTGTGGCAATGTTGCGGTTGGCAGAGAGTATGCTACGGACGCGTATCCGCAGGTCGTCCCATCGCTTTCTGCATTGCTGTGGGGTGCGGGGTGCGGTCCCCACCGCACTTACCCGCTGTGCCACCAGAGCCCATATGGCCTTCTTGTTCGCAAGTGCCGTCCTGGTCATTTGCGTGGAGAAGACGGCGGCGGCATTCTCCTGGAGGGTCTCTGTTAGCACGGTGAGTTCCTCACGGGAGAAGTGGACCTGCCGCTTGCGGTCGCACGCTTTCTTCGCTACTTTTCCCATTTTTCTTGGTTTCGCTAGGGTGGATGACGGGTTGGGGTGTGTCTCAGGGTAGTGTTTTTAGTGGTTGTGTGGATTTTGTGGTTTTATAGGTGCACGGCGGGATGTTTCCCGTTCTGGGCCCATGTTTTTACTTCCGTTTCCGTATATTTACGGTCACCGTACTTTCCGGTTGGCGCTCACTGCGGTGTCCGCTAAGATGGGTGGCGGTATTGCACCTAGGGTGCCGTACGGCGGCGGTGTGGGCTGTTTTGGGGTCATTTCCGCCATCGCGGACTTTGCACTTCCGCCATGCCGTGGTGCTCGTGCCCGATGGGTCGGAATGGGCCGCACTTTGCTCCATCGTGCAATGGCGGAAACGCTATTTACGCTGTGGCGGTCCGGTCAGTCACTTTCCGCCAGGGTCGTAATGAGGGCCAATGTATTATACAAAACGATATTACATGGATTTTGGAGGTAAACAGGACAAATGTTATTATAGAAAAATCCACATAGTTTCTGACGGGGAGTTTTACATCATCGGTTACCATGATCTTGACCCTAGCAGCCCTGCCGACACGCCCGCTGCCTGATTGGCCTATTGGCTGTCTGAGCAGTCCCAGGGTTTATTGCATAATCCAATGGCCAGCCGGACAGTCCAACACCCAAGACTGGGCTAGATATTCACCCAATGGGTAACCCGAGGTGCCACCCCCTCCGTCCACACTTGCTTGGCCTAGGATGTGAGTGGACCCCTCAACCCACAACCCGGGTAGCAAATTCATAGTTCATCTTAGTTCAACATTTTGGTCACCGTCCGAACATTTTTCATAATGCATTGGCCCTCATTCCAACCCAGGCATTAAGGGTTTAACGGCGCCGTCGGCGCCGTTAACCCTTAACGCCCGATTTCCACCTTAACGCCTGCTTTTAGCAGGCATTAAGTACCAAGGCGCTAAGCGCCCTTGGCGCTAATTACGGCACTGTAATTTACGGTGCCGTAATTAGTGCCTTCCCCACTCCCATTATGCCCTATGGGGCAAAAATGGGAATGGGGAAGGGTAAATGGGGATTGGGGATATACCGCCCCACTCACCTTGGAATGGGGCGGTAATCCGCCATCCACCATGGTGTAAACGGAGTTTACACTATGGTGGTAAAGTAGGGAACTTACCACCTGGGTTGGAATGAGGGCCATTGTGTTGGTCCCCGTCAACAGTGCCAATAGAATACATCTTTAAAATAAACACACAGTATAAGTTACGCACTCCGATCTTCCCAAACAATTGGAAATGATTAATAAACCAGTTTGCAGCTAACAAGAACTGCCAGCATAAAGGAAGTGGGATGGGTGGGCTAACTTTGTTCGGAAGGCGCAGGATGGACAGCGGGAAAGAGGAAGATGCCTGGGCTGGCATGCCTTAAGTACCCTGACACCACCGGATGCAGGTAAGGCAGCCCCTCACCTGTCCTTCTGCCGCCGAGCCCTGCCCATTTTGCCCCTCCGACAGCCCCCAGTGAAACTAGAGCCCCCGCCATGGCTCATGAGGCAGCCCCTAATGGCGCCGCTCTTGTAGGGCCATGGCGGCGGCTCCAAGAACGTCTTGTTAAAAGCAATGGTCTATTAAATTGGCCATCACTTGTAAATTGCTCTCACTTTAAATGGCCAACTTGAGCAAAGAAATTGCTTGGGGGCCCCGGAGCATCTGATGGGCCGCTTAGAGGGAGGTATTTGTCCAGAGAGCGTATCAGCATGAGGTGGAGAGGTGACACGTTGCCTCACTAGGACAAACAGAAAGGGAGCCTCCTTCACGGAGGCAGCATAGCCACTTTTGAAAACAACATTCCTTATTATGCTTCAAGCAGGTAGCTGAGGCCTGCTGGACCCCTATGGCCATGGGGTCTGGGTCAGCCGCACAGACTGCCCATGCCTCGGCCGGCCCTGCCTGCACCACTTGCCTGTGACCCTCTCTAGCTTCTCTTTCCATATCTTGTACCTGTATTCATTCTAATCTATCCATTAAATTTATCGCTATTATTGTATCCTGTAGCTGAATCGCTGGTTGTACAGTGTCCCTTTGTTTTTCCCAGCTAAGTTTGCACTGTATAACACCTCACTCATGCAAGTGTTCATGTTTGCATAGGAGGAATAGCAGTAATGCCTACCCTCGATAGGGTGCCACCTGTGGATGAAAGAAGTCTTCTTTTGTTACTATGTAACATCAGCAATGGCAGTGAGCAAAAGGGAATCTTTGCACTTGTTCTAGTCAATAGTTTTTTCCCCCAAAATGTAAAGATTAATTAATAGTACACGTCTTTGGCAGAACGGTACCTAAAAAACGCATGAATCGGTCTAAATCACCATTTGACAAATATTGTTTTTCAAATATAATGTATTGTGTTGATGGCTGCTGCCGTAGCTCCCACCTTACTAAAGAACAAAGAACGGACGTCACGTTAGACAGCATTTTGCACTCTTAGAAAAAGTCCATTTAAAATGCCATTTAATTTGCAGTAAATGTTCAAAGGAACAGACTCAGTATGTCGAAAAGCCACTAGATGGTGGCCTTTCCACGAGAATGTATGCCCTGCACGAAAAAATAAAATCTGGGAAAATGCCAATTGTTATGGAGTATATATAAAAAAAAATGTAAAAAAATAAAAGCTGGTTGCGTGCATTAGGCACTTTCGTATATGCGCGCCGGGTGTTAGGGGGACGAGTTTGGGTAGCCTGCCGTACATAAGGCGGTCCCAGTGCATACCATGGGAGGGGGGGGCGTCCTCACCGCAGCTCGTCGGGCTTGCGCGTTTGTTCGTAGGCCCGCAGGGAAGGTTTCCGGGGGTCCATGGGGCGCTTTCTGCTGTCGGGTCTCCCTGGTGGGGGTCCGCCGGGGAAGCGTGCTATTTTGCAGGCCTCCCTCGGTCTCGGCAGCAGCGAGGGGCCTGTGTGCTGGGGCCGCGCAGGCGTGCTGTGGGTGTTGGCCAGCGTTCGCCTTCCTGCCCAGGGCGCGTGTGCGGTGCGGGCAGTCCCTCAGCAGGGGTCTGGCATAGAGAGTGGAAGGAGTTCGGGGTGCTTGGCAGTGACTGCCATTTGAGCAGGGCTTTAGGGGTGCGAGGGAAAGTTGTGGGGGGAATGTCTTTTGCATTTGAGTGCAGTGTTTAGAATACATTTTTTTTTTTTTTAAAACAGTCTGCTTTTGCACCGAATACGGCAGTGTGCCTGTACATTAATTAGTGCCACTGCCCAATTTAAGGTTATTCAGTGGCCATTCAGTGGGGGGTTCATCTGTTCTGTCCCTTGTATCCTCATATAAGTGGGGTTAGCTCGTGTTGGATTTATTTGGTGAGTTTCTAATTATTTAATTTTAATGGTATTTATCTAGTTTCTCTTGTTTTCGGGTTTGCTGAGGCCGGTAAGGAGGTTTAGTGTGTGGGGCTGTGGGGTGCGTTTCGTTTCCGGGGGGTGGGGTGGCGCGTTCCAGGCATCACCTGTCAGTTTCAGCTCCTTATTCGGGGGGCCGTTGATGGGCGGGTGGCTGGGGCCAGAGCCGGTAGCGCCAGGGAGCTGGTGTTAGAGGTTTTGGCAGGAATTTTTGGTGGCGGCCAGGCTGCGGTGTTGGGGTATTGCGGGTTTGTCTGGTCAAGGAATTGTGCCGTATTGCGCTGGTAGTTTTTTACTTCCGCGGTCGGCTAGTGGTCTGTGTGGGTTGTTGGCGAGCAGTGTTGTATCGGGGTGGCCAAAAAAGTTTGAAGGGTGCCTTATGAAGATGGTGGGCCAGAAGGCTAATAAGGGGCTCATTGATGCCAAGGCGTTGAGGGAGGCGCTGGCGATTATCAGCAGGGCTTCCAAAGCGCAGCTGGAGGGGGTGGTGTCAGAGGTCATGGGAGGGGAGGAGGGAAATGGGGGTAGACCGCAGAGGAGAGCGGCAGAGGACAGAGCACTGGCAGCAGTAGTGGCCTGTAGCCCTGCGGCCAGGAGAGCAGCGAGGAAGTCCGGGGAGGGGGAAAGTAGAGCAAGGAGGGTGCTGGGGGGAGAGGGTGCTGGCAGAGAAGAAGGCGAGCGGGATGCGCATAAGGGTGAGGACCCGGCAGAGGAAGAGAGGAGGGGAGAGAGGGTGCAGAGGGGGGGTGGTGGCGCAGGAGGCAGGGGAGGTAAGTATTTACAGAAGAGTGTGAGGGGGAGAAGGAGGGTGCGGTCACCGGAGAGCAGTGAGGAAAGGGAGAGGGGCGGAACGACCTCCCCATTTAAGAGGGCATCAGGTGGAGGGCTAGGGACAGCCCCCACAGTTCGTCAGGAGCAGCCAAGGGAGAGTTTAAGAACGGCCCCCCTACAGGATATTCGGGTGCAGCCTGGAGGGCGCAGCACGGCCCCTAGCGATGAGGAGCATCGGGTGGAGGTGAGGGCCCCTTGCCCAGGAAGAGGAGAACAGGCAGGGGTTTCTACGGCCCCGCCTAGAAGAAGAAGGAGAAGGAGCGGTGGGGCGGACGCACTGTGTTCACCTGAGGAGGAACTACCCGGAACGAGCATGTGCTCGCAACGCAACTGCCCTGGTATGGCATTGGGGGTGATGATGGGGTGGAAGAGTATGCGGGGCAATGGGGTGATGAGAGTTACAGGGTGGCCAGGAGGGAGAGAGGGAGTGAAGGGTTAAGAAGGGAGAGGGAGGTGGAAAGGTTTGGAGGGCAACAGCTGAGCGGCCGGGGTCGCATTTGGTTAGGAGAGGGTGCCGATTTGTTTTCTTCCCGCAGCAGGAGCCCATTGAGGAGGGAAATGGGGAGTGTTGGAGTGGAGGCAAGGCTACAGCCTGGCGACGGCAGGGTGGAGCGAGGTGAGCAGGGTAGGGAATGGTCAGCTGTATGGCAAAGGGGTGACATAAGGTCAGGGGTAAGTGGGGGGGTGATGGTGTAAGGGGTGGGGAGAGATGTGGGCACGCAGGCTGTGGGGGTTTCTTGCGGGGAGGGAAAGGTGTCATCAGTGGAGGTCCAGACTGACGGGGCGATGGAGCCTGGGGCAACGGAGGTGCAGGCAGCGAAAGATAAGGAGAGAGGGTAAAGTGAAGGACAAGAAGCTGCCATATACGGGCATCACTAAACCACTGAGCCATTGGGAGTGCATTTGATGGCTTCGACAAAGGATAAGATTTGGGCTGGCGAATTTGTGGATGTTTTCAAACTGTTACACAGGGAGGTCAGAGCAAAAGAGGGTTCGAAGGAGGAGGAGAGGGAGTTAGCTTTGCGTCCGAAGGTTCCGGTTACAATAGAGAATTGGACATCAGCGTTTCTCATATACGCCAGTGTTTACTGCGAGAAATTCCCAGAGAGGTGTGTAGCACTGTGGAAGTTTATGGATGTCACTAGGAAGGCTTTCACGAGCTTTGGTGGTTTTGCTTGGGTGAGATATGACGAGGAATTTAGGGCGGCGAGATTGGCTGAGGATAGCCGGGTGGTTTGGGGGGAGATTGATATGGACCTTTGGCTGCAATGGATGGCGCCGACAAAGCCCGCGCCGACGGTACACACTGCAAGTGGACTACCCGTGCCTATCCGGCCCTTTCTTGGTCGCCCCGCTCCCGAGGGGGTGGGGGGAGGAGGCAGGGGTCAGCCGTCAGCAGTGTGTTAGGGTTTCAACAGGGATGGATGCACGTGGACGGCGTGCAGGTTCAGGCATGAGTGCACCAGATGTGCAGGGCGGCACCCGGTTACACAGTGCTTCCAGCACTTCCAGCAAGGAGACCATGGGTGGGGGAGGGGAGCGGGACGAGGGATTGTGGGAAAAGGCTTCTACTCCAGTTAAGGTAGAGGTTCTGGAGAGGTGGCTCAGTTTTTATCCGGATAGGGAAGGGGCGAAGATCCTGGGGGATGGTTTTAGGGATGGTTTCAGGTTGGAGTACCAAGGTCCGAGGGTGCGCAGATGGGCGGAAAATCTGAAATCGGCCAAAGAAAAGGGGGATGTTGTTAAGGAGAAATTGCGCAAGAAGTGGCAGCCGGGCGGGTGGTTGGTCCATTTGTGGATCTACTGGGGCAATTTGGTAATATGCCCGTTGGGGGTGGTGGCCAAGAAGGTGCTGGGAGAATTCAGACTGATACATCATTTATCATGGCCGGAGGGATTGTCAGTCAATGATTTCATTGCCCCGGAGGATTGTGGGGTGTCCTATGCGAGCGTGGACCAGGCAGTGGAGTTGATAAGGAAGGTGGGGCGCAGAGAATTTTTGGCCAAGTGGGACATCAAGGCAGCGTTCAGGTTGCTGCCGGTGCACCCGGAAGATTTGTGGTTGCTGGGAATGCAATTTGAGGATGGCATCTATGTAAACAAGGCTCTATCGATAGGGATGCCCGATTTCTTGCGCTTTGTCTGAGGGTAACCGTTTGGGGCTGTCGGAGGATAAGGTCAAGAGTTTGGGTAGGTGGAGGTCTAGGAAGTATAAGGGTTATATCAGGGAGCTGGGGAAAGAGTCTGGCTGAGAAGGGGCAGTGGGGTCAGGGAGAGGGGGGGGCTCATTTGTGGGGGGTGGAGGTTCGTAAGTGACAATGTGATTTCTTTTTCAGAGATGGCGAGGAGGCCGGGGCAGATTTGGATTGTCGGGCACTCGATTGCGAAGTGGGCGGGCAAAGAGGCGGAGAAGAGGGTTTTTGGCTGCAGCTATGAATGGGGGATCATGAGGAGGTTGGGTCTTGGGGGGCTGCGCCGGGATCAATTGCTGCCCATGATAGTGGGGATGAAGGAGCGTTTTGGGACCCCGGACGGGCTAATAATACATGCTGGGGAGAATGATCTGGCGCGGGATATGGGGGTAGCTTTGTTGAAGAAAATTAAGAGGGACCTGGCACGGTTGAGGGAAATTTGGCCTAAGGTAAGTTTGGTATGGTCTAAGTTGTTACCGAGGAGAGTGTGGACGGGTGCAGTGAGTGAAGGTGCGGTAGAGCGTACAAGAAAGAAGATAAATAGGGAGATGATAAAGTTCTGTGGCCTGGCAGCGGTGGGAGTTCTTCCACACAAAGAGATTACATATGAGAACTTTGAGGTTTTTAGGGAAGACGGAGTTCATTTGTCAATTTACGGTAATAGCTACTATCTCCTGGATTTGAGGTTGTTGGTGGAGGATATGGTGAAGAGTTGGAAGTGTTGAGCGACTCAGTGGTGGGGCAGAAAAGAACACCTCGGGGAGGGTTTTTTCTGGTGGTGGGGGCATGGGCCCTTTGGATGAGGGGGGAGGCAAGCAATGGGGGGATAGCGAGGGTAAGGATGGGGGTGGTGCTGTTTGCACAAATGGGCTACCCCGGGGGTGCAGAGAGGGGAGTAGGTATGGAAGATGGAGGGGCATGGCCCTGGGGAGAGGGTGGCATAAAGCGGGGACGAAGGCTGGAGAGGATGGTTAGGGGATAGTAAGGACCTGGAGATAAGGTAGGGAGGAATTGGGGTTATTCATTCAATTGTTGGGGGCTTTAAGAGTTAATTATTTATTTAATGTTTGGCGAATTGTTAAAGCGGTTAATTTAGTCTGTAAGGCCAGGGGCCAGGGGCCAGGTTAACGTTTATTTGTGAGCTTTGGCCTGTCACATTAAAGCAACCTATTCCACTTTTAAGTGAGTCTGGGTTTTTGTGCAGTAAGCCCAAAACCTCCTCATCTCCTTCACTCTTTCTTGGAAGTAATCTATGGTACACGGCTTTGTTGCATAGACTACTTTGCTCCCTCTTTTTCCCTCGGCTATTCCTAACGGATAACCCCTCTGTTGTATGGACGCCACGTCACCGCGCAAACGCTGGACGTGGCGGAAATAAAGAGGCAGTGCCAGAACTTCCCGGCAGTCCAACGCTAAACACCCAACCTGACAAACGTGTCTTTCTTTGCCGGTGCATGGGCATCAACCGATCTCAGGGGCAGCTCTTTGAAGACTAATCATTAGCGACGAGCGGGCAAAATGCCCACAAACGGCACCCCACAACGCCTGATGCTGGCTGCCCATGAAAAACAATGAAACCTATTTTTTCTTTTCACACACATGTGCAACACTCCAACCACCCCCCACCAAGGCTGGACAGCAGGGGAAAGAAACAGGATACCAGCCTAGGAAACACAGCGAGTGGGGGTCCTCAACCCTGACAAATGCAACAATCCTGCTCCGCTAAAATCAAATTTAGCTGCATTATGTTTTCCTTTGCTCGGCCCTGGCTGCACACTTCATCAAAAAAAACACCCAAGGCATCCTTTCCTCCCTCTCTTCCACACCACAGCCACACCACAGCATACACCAACACTGTAGCCTCACTTGGCCACCCTCCACTTCCCCTCTCTTGTCTGTCACCCGTCACACCCGATGAGGTCGCCAGACAAGTCCGGTCTATAAAGGCTTCATCGAAAACCATTAAGGACAACATTGACTCCCTTGCTCCAGCCTTGGCTGATCTCTGCAATCTCTCTTTGCCACTGGAGTTTTTCCAACTGCTCTTAAGCACTCCCATTGTGCACCCTCTGCTCAAGAAACCCTCTGCCGACCCCTCCATCCCGTCAAACTACTGCCCTATCTCTATCACTCCTTTACTGGGCAAACTCCTGAAGAAGTTGGCTGTCCCTCAGTTTGCCCTCCACACTGAATCTATTGGTTGCTTCCACAACCATCAGTCTGGCTTTAGAGCATCCAGAGACACAGAAACTGCTCTTCTCAACATCCGTGAAGACCTGCTCTCAAATCCCGACACCAACACTCCCTCTGTCCTCATTCTCCTTGACCTCTCCTCTGCCTTTGATACGGTTAACCACAACATCCTGATCGCATGTCTCTGTGACAACCTGGGAATCTCAGGCTTTGGCGTGGTTAACCTCCTTTCTCTCTGACCGCCCATCCCAGATGGAAGTCTGAGCCTTTTTCTCTACTATCGCTCTTTCAACCTGTGGCGTTCTCCAGGGATCTAACCTATCCCCTGGTTCTTCAACATCTACATGTCTGCCTTGGCACGTGTGATTGCCACTTTCACCTCCATCTTACAGTGTTATGCGGATGACACAACTATCTTTCAGGCTACCCTCAGCCACCTCCTCTTCCTCGCTCATATCTGTCTGTCCGCTATTCAGTCATTGTGTGCTGCAAACAATCTCTGCCTCAACGGCAGTATGTTACGCTCACCTGGTATCCACGGGGATGCCACCCAGCCTTGGTTGGATGATTTGCACTCTCAAACCCTCTCCCGGTCCCTTGGTAAGGCCTCTAGTTAAAGATGGGTCTGCAATATAGGAGAGCTGGATTCAATACCAGATTGTCTTTATGTTTTCCCACCTCCCTTGGCCTCAACTCCTTCCTCCCCTTGGGCCTTCTCCTCACCTTAATATTATAAAAGGTGGATTCTCTGTCCTGCTCCTCATGGCAGGGGCGCGTAGATGTGGGGGGGCGAGCAGCAACCAAGTTACTTCACTGGTGCAACCCCCCCTGTGGGAATACAGGCCTGCTGCGACTCCCTAGGTTTGCTGCTTTACATCTTTATATGCAGTTTTTATGTTCCTCTTAGTTCGAATAATAATGTCTTGCTTCTTTCCTTTTATGTATGGAAAGGTATTTTGGTGTTGTCATGCAGTTTGAAGATGAGCATGGGCCGGTAGGCGAAAGCGCGGTGTGCGCGATGCTGTCCGGTGAGTAATGCGCAATGCGCAGTGCTGTTTTAGCCTTTTATATTGCTAACCTGTGTCTTTTCTCTCCTTGTTGTTCCTCGCCGAGCGCCGTAATGTTCCAGCGATGATACCGATCAGGAGAGGACTACCCAGGTAAGAATTGTGTGGCTTTCTTCGATCGGGAGGAAACGTGAATAAACGCTTACTAATGCTGTCTTTCTTTCTCCTCTTTCCAGGTTATGGTATTCCAGGATGCACGGGGTGCCGGATGATGGACTTCGTACCTTCAGGTAAGTGGAACTGAAGTCAGCGATGGATTGAAGACAGGATACTGTTCCAGGTAAGTTTTGTAGTGTTCTTTCTCTCTCTCTCCAGGTCCTTGGTTTCAGGTAAGCTGGCATCAAAGAACTGGACACAGTGAGCGTTACGTTGCCCACAGCAGAATAACGCGAAGCATGTTCTGCTGTTTGGGTGTGGTTTAAATAGTCTCAGCTAAAGTAGTCCCAGGCCTGCCACACCCAAAAGACTAGACCGCATAGCTCAGTTCCTTGTAACTGAGCTATGTGTGTGCCTCCATGTTGGCTGAACCCCCCCCCCCCCCAAGTTAAATAGTCCCAAGTAAATAGTCCCATTCTAATGTTGGTCTTCATGATGGTTATGAGCCTGGCCCAAAGGCGCCAGGACTGTCTCCAAGAGAGTCTTGGATGAGGTTTTAAGGCCTTTGACCTGGCCCTAACTGGAAGGCTGACTTGCCAGTGAGGGCCAGGCGTAAGGGCCATGACACAGTAAGAATGAGATCATTCGCACTGGGACCCCTGCTCTCGCTTTCCCACTTTCACTCTGGCCGGCCTCCCTTGGCACTGCGCCTACACCTACCGGCGAGGCTAAAAATCTTGGGGTCATCTTCTACTCCACTCTCTCCTTCTCTCACATTTCAGACAGCTCTAAAAAGTCCAACTATCAGCTACACCTCCTCAGACAAGTGCCTCACTTTCTCCCAGCAGCTCACGGTCTCCACAGCTCTGGTTCTCTCTAGGCTGGACTACTGCAACAGCCTCTTCCTCAACCTCCATGCTTTTGCTCTGCAACTCATCCAGAACAGGCCGCAAGACTTCTCCTTGGCCTCAAGCCCAGGGATCGCATCTCTCTGGTGCTGAAATCCCTCCACTGGCTCTCCGTGGCTGCAAGGATCAAGTTCGAGACCCTCTGCATTGTCCACATGACTTTCTGGGGCTTAGGCCATACCTATCTGAAACAATGTCTACCTAAACACGGTCCCTCCCGATCTCTCCGCTCATCTATCTCCAACCTTCTGCGAGTGAGCCGTTTCTCCAAGCAGAGATTTGGAGGGAGATCTTTATCCTCAGCAGGGGTGTCCCTCAGGAATAGCCTCCCTGCTGCCCTCTGTCTTGAGCCTGATCTCCTTAAGTTCTGGAAACTCCTCTAGACTTTCCTCTTCTCCTCTTCCTTCTCTCCCCCTCTAACCTGCTAACCTATCTCTAAGCTCTTTTCCCCCTCACCATCCTTTTCCGTACAGTTTGCTGACTGGCTGCCTGATGTACCTCAGTTTCACAGGTCCCTGGCACCCCTGCCAGTCCTCTCGCACTCGCCTCGACCTAAGAGTGGCATCTCTCTGCCTCCCCCTCCCCTGTAACATTCTTTGCACTTGTGCGATCCGAATGCACCATGCCTGAAGATCGTCTGTCTGTTTTCTCTTGTCTTCACCTCTGCATGGTGGCGCCTTAATCGCACTTGAAAAAACTCTAGAATCTTTGTCGGACCTATTTGCTGTTATCTCCACTGTTAATTGTATTATATGCACTTACTCTGCCTATGCAGATTATTAACATTTCAGAACTTCAAGGGCCCTGGATGACTGTTGCTTTTCCCCTTGGTCCCTCCCTCCTTGAGCGCTTTGAAACACTTGCCTTGTGTATAGGCCGGTTCTCCCAGACCCTTTGGTGTTAGCGGAGCTGTACAACTCTACCATCAAACCTGCAGTTGATGCCATTGCCCTTCTTGAGAGCAAGAAAGCCAAAAAGAAGAAACATGCTAACTCATGGTTCTCCTCTGAGTTCAAAGAACTACGCACCCTCAAGCACAAAGCGCTTAGCAAATGGCATGCAGCACCACAAGATTCCACCTTAAGTGCCTACAAAGCACTGGCTACACAATATAAAAAAAGAGATCATTCTAGCGAAATCAACAGTTTATAACACCAGGATTTCAAATGCAACTTCGGAATCTAAAGAAGTTTTTGCCATCTTTAAAGAATTGGCTTCATCAGTCACGAGCACACAGGATGTTGTGAAAGATGACGCATGGTGCAAAAATGTCCAAACAGACATGACTAATAAAATTGAGCTCTTGCAGGAGAAAATCAACGCCCACCACAAGGCCTTGACCATAGCCAGGGCACCTGTGCCTCCAGCAACCAGTGCAGAATTCAAAAAGGAAACACTCTTCTCTTTCAGAGAAGTAACGGAGACAGAAGTCATCATCAGGCAAATTAAACCCTCCAATTGCAAGGGAGATTTCTGCCCAGCCAACCTCATTAAAGAGTGCACTGATTCCTTATCCCCACTTTTGACAGCATTCATTAATGCTTCATTCATTAATTAATTTCTAATTTGGCCCCTGCCTGCCTGAAGGAGGCATGGGTCTGCTCACTTCTAAAAAAAACTATCCCTAGAACCAGAAATCCTCAACAACTACAGACCCATCACCACGGTCCCATTCCTCTTAAAAAGTCTGGACAAAGTTGCCTATGCTCAAATCCAGCAGTTCTTAGAAGCCAAAAGCATCTTGGGGAAGAGGCAATCTAGTTTCAGCCCGGCCATGGAACAGAATCCACCTTACTTGACCTCAAGATCCAACTAGGTGAGATAATGGACAATGGCAAGTCGGCACTTCTACTGCTTCTAGATCTTTAGGCAGCTAATGGATTGTGTCTCAATGGTGATAAAACAGAGATCCTCCTGGTAGGTACCAACAATACGCTCAACAAGCTGGACTCTCAATACAAGAACTTTAACATTGATAACAGTATCATCACAGTGACATCAGCAGTCAAAATGCTAGGGGTATTCCTTGACTCCTCTCTCTCCATGACGCGCCAAGTGAGCGCCATTGCGTCTTCGTCAGCACTCACCACCAAAATCATCAATGCTGTCAAACACTACTTGTCCACCAAAAATTGCCTCTCAATAGCCAGGGCCACCATTGGGGCCAAACTGAACTATTGCAATGCCCTATTTATGGGCCCATTTGCCGAAAACCTCCACAGGTTACAAGTCACACCCAAAAGAGAACATCTCTCACAGGGAAGAAGGGATGCTCACTGGCTGCCAGTGAAAGAGTGAATTCTATTCAAAACCCTGGCCATCACACATAAGTGCCTCTCCCTCACAGCCCCACGGTACTCACCAGAAAAAATATTACCCGTCACCTCCTCTAGGCCCACACGTACTCACCACTGCAACCTGATCTCTGTCCCCACCTACAAAAGAGCGAAGGCGGAGGCTCTAGTTTCCAATACCTAGCTCCTAAAAATTGGAATGCGCTGCCCACTGCTCTCAGGAATGAAACTTTGTACGCTGTTTTCCGTAAAGCTCTCAAGACAAAATTCTTCAACTAAAATAAGCCCGCTTGTCCTTCCACGTTAACACGCCGGCTCCCTCACTCAACGAAAGGAACACAGATGTCCATTAAATGACTTTGCTTTATTTATCCCGTTCCCCTGTAACCATGGAACCCTCATGCCAAACATCTTATGTTACTGTCATTGTAATTATGTTTCATTGTGGTCCACGCTGCCCTTGTTGTTTCCTGACTGCTAAGCGACATGTACTAGTTTCCCCTGTAACCATTGAACCATCTGGCCTAGGGCACCATGCTACTGTTCGTGTACTATCTGTTAACTGTGATTATTTTGTTCTGCTCCATCCTATTCTGCTTTCCTCAAGCCGACTAACAGCGCCACAATACCCGAGGGCCACTTGTGCGCTTTACAAATATAAATAAATAAAATTGGCGCTTTACAAATAAACATTACAAATACAAATACAAAACAAGGGGCTGAAAGCAGGAAAACATGGCGCAAGGCATATCCTTGCCCAGTGCAGGCACCCAATCAAGGTTGGCAGCTTCGCTGACCACACCATCAACACAATGAAGCCAAATCAGTTTGAATACAGTGCTAGCCCCTTTTGACCCTTACATGGATCCTTCATCAGTAGGACCCAGATGGACAATATGGCTACAAAAGTTGAAATGGCGATGGACTGCAAAGACGTCACAACACCCAGGAAGATGATGTCCCACCTGCTACTGAGTGTAGGGGACAATGTACCACACCTTTTCTACTCCCTAGCCACACAGGATGAAACAGACTTCTACAAGTCGGCGAAAGACACCCTCACAGCACATTTCATGCCACAATTGAACCCGGACATTGAGACTTAATTTCTGCACCACAGTCTAGATCGATGAGGAAACCCTTGAAGCGTATCACACCAGGCTCCGAAGATTGGGCCTATTATGTGAGTGTGACGATGTCGAAAAAGAAATCATGCGCCAGTTAATAAACTGGTATGCAGTCGGAGAAGCTGTGGCGGATCTTCCTGAGTGAGAACACCATCTCCCTGGCAAGAATACTCTAATACGAATGTCAGAGGGAGCTCTTGCGTGCCCGAGCGGCACACATGAACACCACTCTGCAAAAACAACAACCCACCCTGGCTACAGATCACCAATCGCCCAGTACCCACGGAACAGAGCAGCAAATTGCACAACACCCCCGGGATGGCAACCAAGAATGCCTGGCCCAACAATTGTGGCTGATGCAGCGGACAATGCCATAGGAGGAGGAACTGGCCGACCCGAGAGACCACATGCAGCGCATGTGGCCACCGAGACCATTACCCAAGAGTGTGCCCATCCTCAGGCCCGCCAATACAGAACTAGGCCCAAGCGCTAAGACCATACACCAAGAAAATAAAACAAGCAAAAGCTTGCCTCGAGGCAAAAAATAACTTCTCCACTGACAAATCGGGAGAAGAACAAGATGGAGTGGCAGCAGCGGTGGAAACAGGACGCAAAAAAAGAAGAGGGAATGTCCACCTCATATCAGTCCTACAACACAGAGGAAAGACGTCAACGAAGAGGCGGCGGCCCAGGTGCCTCATACACGTGACAAGGACAAGAAACAGTAATTATGATCGATTCAGGGGCCTCAGTAAACGGCATGCCAGTGAAGATGTTCGAAAAATGCAACCACAGCTGAAGCTGAAAGACACAGACAAGGTCCTATATGCATATGGCTGTAAAACACAGCTACCAGTAGTGGAACAATTTTCGACAATGCTCAGGAGGTCCAATCGAAGGTATACGTTGTTGAAGCTAGCATAGAATGCCTACTCAGCTGCGAGTCGGCAGAAGACCTCGGGCTAATAAAATTAACCTGCAAGGTCAGACATTCCGACGATATCCACAAACTATTGGCTAAGCACTCTGACCTACTCCAGGGCATATGATGCCTGAAAGGGAAGCTAATCAAACCACACATCGATACAACAGTACAACCCAAAGCAGTACAGCATACAAGGATGCCGTTCCACATACGAGTTGCCAAAGAACTGCCCGAACTTGAGAAGGCAGACATAATGGAGATGGTGTCGGACCAACCCAGTGGGTCTCTCCCATTGTCGTCGCAAAAAATAAAACAACCATGTAAGGTACGCATATGTATCGACATGCTCCTACCAAATGCAGCCATCGACCGGGAAAGACACATTACCCTGACCCTGAACAAGATTGTGACAGACGCGACAGGGTGCCGTTTCTTCTCCAAACTAGACTTAAACGCTGGGTACCACCAGTTAAAGTTGCACAAAGACTCACAGTACATAACTACGTTCTCAACGCACTTAGGATTAAGAAGATACAAGAGACTGCATTTTGGAATATCGTCGTCAGCAGAAGTATTGCAGAAGACATCCAATTGGTCCTCCAAGGCATCCCAGGGGTACTAAATGTCAGCGATGACAACCTGGTCCACACCAGCATCAGAGAAGAACACCTATGCCGACTGATAGCAGTCCTCGAAGTCTAGAGAATGCTGGACTAACCAGCCACAAGGAGAAATGCAAATTCCTGAAAGAGAACAAGTTACTTACATACTGGTAACGTTCTTTCGACTGGATGTTCCTCCAACGTATTCCACATCTTTGACAGACTCCCAAGGCAGTATCAGTGAATGGAAGAGGGAGAAGAATTTAGAATACCCAATCAGATGGCAGAATAAAGCACCGCTTTACCAAAGGCCATATCCTGACCATGGAGCGTATCCAGGGAGTAATGTTTGACAAAGGTGTGGATGGAAGACCACGTTGCTGCATCACAAATATTCTTAATAGGATCTCCCCGCTGCAGGGCTGTGGAGGTAGCCACGCCCCTAGTGGATTGAGTGCTCAACCCCCCAGGAGGGTTCTTGCCCGCCAATCTGCATCAGTAAGGGTGAGGATTATCCACCTGGACAAGGTCTGTTTAGTAACAGCCTGGCCCAATCAGTGTCCAGTGTATCCCACAAAAAGCTGTTTGTCCACTCTGACGCTGGACATCCTAGAGATATAAAAGCTCAAATCTCTCCTTGGGTCCAACCTATGAAGTCTCTCCTCTTCCTTACCAGGATGAGGGGGAAGATAGAAAGCAGGAAGTACCACTTTCTGGCTCGGATGGAACTCAGACACTACCTTAGGTAGGAAGGACATACCCTCAGTACAACCCTATCCTTGTGGAACACAGTAAAGGGTGGTTTAGATGAAAGTGCCTCCAATTCACTCACTCTGCGAGCAGATGTAACTGCAACTAAGAAAGCCATCTTGAAAGACAATAGTCTTAAAGGACGAGAGTGCAGTGGTTCAAACAGAGCACCCATCAGGAATTTCAAGACTAAATTCAGATCCCAAACCCGCACCTGAAAACGGGACGGCGCGAACACATTTGTGAGCCCTTTTAGAAATTGGGAAATCAAAGGAATCTTAAAATAAGAACATTCTTCAGACAAGCGCTTGAAAATAGACAGCGCCGCCAGGTAACCTTTAATGGTACCCACTTGAAGACCCCTGTGGGCCAAAGAAAGCAAGAAATAAAGAACCATCGGGATGGAACACTGAAAAGGATCGACATTGTTTCCTCTGTACCAGTCGCAACACTTACACCAACGGCAACGGTACAGGGATTTGGTTGCTGGCCAACTTGGCCGAAAGCAACACCTCCATCACGTCATCCGGGAGGTCCCAATCCTTATATCTCAACCTTTCACAAACCAAACGTGAAGGTTGAGTCTCATGACCTCTGGATGGAGAACCCGACCCTCCCCCCCACACTCCTCTCACACGAGAGAAGATCCTCTCTTTGGGGAAGACGGCGTGGAGGGCAGATGGACATTTCTAGAAGGTCCGGGTACCAGGCGCTCATGGCCCAATCTGGAACAATGAGGATCATGTGGAATCCGAACCTCTGCAACCTCCTTAGCACCTGAGGAATGACGGGGACCGGAGGAAATGCATACAGAAGTGGGAATGACCAATCCACAACAAACGCTTCCCCTAAGGCACCTCGAAGGAAATTCCCTTGAGGAAAATCTCTCACACTTTCGGTTGCCACCGGTGGCGAACAGATCCACTTGAGGGGTTCCCCAAAGGGCGAAGATCTCCAGAAGGACTTCCTGAGCCAACTCCCACTTGTGGGAGACCATGCTCTGCCTGCTCAGAGCGTCCGCCGTTGCATTCTCCTCTTCAGCTCAATGAACTGCCGAGAGTGATATTCCTTGCTGTGTCGCCCAGGACCATAGCTGCATCATCTCTCTACACAGCGGGAGTGACCATAACCCCCATTTTTTGTTGAGGTAATGCATGGCCACTGTGTTGTCCATCATGATCAGGACACTCTTCCCCCATGCAGATGGCAAAAAAGCCTTCAGGGCCAGCATGATGGCCTATAGCGCCAGCAGGTTGATGTGGAGATTGGACTCCGACGTAGACCAACGACCGCTGGCAGTCAGATCGTTCGCATGAGCTCCCTATCCTGTGAGGGAAGCGTCCGTCACCACCGTCACCTCCGGCCACGGTTGCCAAAACGCCCCCCCTTTCATCAGATTCCCTTCGCTGGCCCACCACAGCAGATCCCATGAGACCGAGAGTGGAATCTTAACGGGATCAGACATTTTGCCTCAGAATTGCGACCACTGCATCTTGAGAACCCATTAATCTCATCCTCAGTCTGGCCTCTGGCACCAGAAAAATGCAGGATGCCATGAGGCCGAGCAACCTTAAGAATTCGAAAGCCGGAAGACACTGGGCACGTTGAAATTTGTTTACCATCTGTACAATGTGATGAGCCTTCACCTTGGGAGGCGAGCACTTCCAAGGACGTGTCCAACACAGCCCGATGTACTGGAGCTGTTGGGAAGGTGTCATATGTGACTTCCTGAAATTGAGGGAGAAGCCCAGCTTGTGAAGGGAGTGGCAGGTGAGGCTTAGATGATCCAAAGCTTGTTCGTGTGAACTCGCTCGGATCAGCCAGTCATCCAGGTAGGGGTCGACGTGAACCCCCCTCTCCTGAGATACGCTGCCACCACCACCATTCGCTTGGTGAAGACCCTCCGAATGGCAGGACCCGAAACTCAAAGTGCGAGCTGCCAGCCGCAAACCTCAGGTATTTTCTGTGCTTTGGATGAATCGGCAGATGAAAATAAGCATCCTGTAGGTCCAGAGACAACAACCAATCCTGAAGTCGAAGGGCCTGAAGGACCTGAGAAAGAGTGACCATCTTGAACTTGTCCTTCCTGAGGAACTTGTTCAACCAACTCAAGTCCAAGCTGGGTCTCAGTCCCCTGTCGTTCTTTGGAATCAAAAAATATGGGGAATACCATCCCTTGTTCCTCTCCGCCACAGGCAACAGTTCTATAGCGCCTTTCTCCAGCAGGGTCAAGATTTCCTGCACAGGGAGCGGAACCAGAAGCTTCAAAGAGAGATTCCCCGGTGGATTGTCGTGAGGCCGCTGTAAGAAGGGAAGGCAGTATCCGTGGGCTATTGTATCCAGAACCCACGCATCCGAAGTAATAGCTCGCCATTCTTCGAGATGCTGAGACAGTCTGCCCCCAACCGGCGAACAATAGAACATGGCCTCATAGCTGTTGGAGCGGCTATGGCAGCACCTGAAGGCAAAGAGTCAGCTGCCTGAGCGGCTTTGGCACCTCTAGTTCCACGTCCACCACGGGCACCTTTACGGTGACCCCTATGATTAGCGGCTCCTCTTGTTCTACCAAAAGAGGAGTAGTAACCAAAAGGAACCCCCCCTCCACTGTTGTCCCCTAGTACGAAAAGGCAGAGGTTGACGCACAGCTGCGCCTAAAGATTTAGCAGCCGCTTTGGAGATCTGAAACCTCTCAAGGCTCTCGTCAGCCTTGCTGCCAAACAAATGAGAGCCATCGAAGGGCATTTTCAGAAGACGGGCTTGCACATCCGTAGCAAACCCCGACTTCCACAACCACACAAACATTCGTATCATGGTGCTCGCAGCCATGGACCGGCTGACACTATCAGCCGTGTCCAACCCCGACTGAAGGGATTCACACATGGCATCCTTGCCATCCTGCACAAGAGCAAGGAACCCATCCCTTTCCTCCCCCTCAGGAATATGCTCAGCCACTAGAGAGACAATTCCACCGAGTGTGTGAAAATCTTGCCAAGGCACAGGTGTAGTTGGCTGACTTCAGTGCTATACTCCCAGCAGAAAATACTTTGCGTGCCCAACCATCGAAGTGCTGGTCGTCCCTATCAGGAGGGATGGTAGGCTATGCTTCCTGCCTCGAGGTGGCTGTAGCTGCCTGAACCACCAAACTCTCCGCAGTGAAGAGATTAGATAGGTAGCTGGGGTCGCTACTGGATGGGTGGTATTTCTTAGTCAATGATTTGCTGACTGCCAGAAGAGGCACCATTTTCAAGGGAAAGAGCTGGCGAAATACTTGGACGACCTACACATCCACCACCACCACCACCACCACATCACCCCAAGATGGCCGCAAGCCAACAGCGATGCCGAAAGATTCATGAGGTTGATTAACAAGGTGCTGCACATAGCAATGGCTCAAAACAGCCAATGGAAGGTTGAGTTATACCGGTTCCTGTGGAACTACCGGCTGACACAGCACATCTCAACCGATATGCCCCCAGCTGACTTGATGTATGGGACCCTTCTGAACTCAATACCTCATCACCCAAGCAAACAAGTGCACAACATGGACTGACAGCGAACATACTCATGAAGAGTGGCTCCCAACAAACACATGATCACCCAACGCTGAGTGAAAGTAACGTGACACAAGGTGGGGGATAAGGTACTAGCTTTGCAGAACGCCTCAAAGTCAAAGCCGGTGAGCCAGTTATGACCCCACCACCTGGATGGTGGCCCGGAAGAAAGGGACAATGATAGTTGCCAGTCGGGGCCACTGGACCACTGCACAGAATACTTCCTGGTTCAATGAGTCCCTGACACCATGCAGAAGGAAAGTCAGGACCAGCCACAAGAGGAGGGCGATGGGGTGACAACCACCATGGGGCGAAGCACGTCAGACGAAGCCTAATTTGCCTCCGATACTGAGGAACGAGCAGGGACAGCTAGTCTGTCAGCCAGCCCTGTCGCCAACAGCAGAGAAGAGAAGAGAAGAGGCCGGCCGCAGGACTGCTCCAGCGACAAAGCAGATACAACCTGAGGATGGCCCCAAAGCCCCTGGGTAAGCAGAATGAGTATGTGTGCTAATATGGACACCTGTGGTGTAATTTGATGGTGTAATATGACGAATGATGTGAAAGTTGCAATGGTTAGTGTTTGTTATGAGAAAAGGAGAGGAATGTTGTATTCAGGCACACCACCGCGCGGGACGTAGCAGAAATAAAGAGGCGGTTCCACACTAACCACCTAACCTGGCTAACGTGTCTTTCTTTGTCGGCGTATGGGCCCACACCCGATCTCAGGGCGCCCCACCACCCTTTGAGAGACACAACACACCTCCTTGACCATTTCACTTTACGATTCCTCGCTTCAATCAGATTTACTCTCCTCCCTGAAAGGCTTTCTTGATCCGTTGACGATTGTGCCTAGTGTTTATCGTCACCCCTTCCCCTCCTATACTGCTTCTCTTTGATTTATTCTTGAAGGTCTCAAATGCTATTTTCCAATGTTGCTATTATCATCGTCAGCACATTTTCCGTTTTTCGTAAATATGCCAGGGTCGCGCTATATGCATGCTGAATCTATTTTTGCTTGATGTACATGTTTATATGAATATGCTTTCTAATTTATTGGAACTTACTGGACTGTTGCCTGTACAGTGCTCTGACAAGTATCCGACTTGGTGCGCAAAACGAAGGATGTGGTAATGAGTAACCTGGTATATTACGTAATGAACGTATTGCTCTATACCATTATAGTGCATAACACATTTGGGAGCGTTAAACTAGACATTAAAAACATAGGTCCGACAAGAGATGGCAAAATCAAAGCAAGCATAAAAAGAGAAAAACAATCTCTTCAAGTTACCTGCTTGACAGGCCGCAGGGAGCCAATTGCGTTCCAACCACTAAAGTCAGTCCAGTTTATGATCTCCCCGGTCTCCAGCAGTATCTGTTTTCCTAAGAAGTTTGCTCCTTCGTATGCAATCCACCTGGAAAAAAAAAAATCACCACCACGCGGAGTGGCGGCAGTGTGTTCAGTAACTCTGTTTCCCTCTCATTGGCATTCATTGTACCTACTGGATGGGACTTGCAAGCCCCAAAACACAGGCTAGGAAACACAATGCCCTCTCATATTTATGTAAGATGTCTCTCACTGTAATAGGGTCACAAAATAAACATCCCAAATCACCCGAGTTTTCCTACAATGATTTCAAGTAAAATGTGACAAGCAGTAGTGAAGACTTTAAACTAGCATGGCGTTCTTGCATTAAGCACGATAATCGGTTTACTACCTTTGTGTGAAAAATATAGAAGAAAATGGTACGATTTATCATTTTGAACATACCAGAGAAATACTATTTTGTGCTGTGTCATACATTTTCTTCAGAAATGGAGTGCAGCATTCGAATGGTAGAATATGGCCTGGTAATGTATAATCTTCATTTAGGCTGATCTCTAGTCTTCCTCGTGGTGAGGCGCAGTCGCCCAAGACAGAAACCATATATTATATTTTCCAAAAAGTGAACTTGGGAGATACAATTCTGGCCTATATGCCTTGTTCCATGTATATTTTATTTAATCACGTACTTCAAATAGTTCCTTCCTCCATACAAAGGGATGTATTCATATCAAGCTGATACTTGCTCACAATGGAGAGAGGGAGGGGAAACTAGGACTCTGACCAGGAAGACTAGGACTTGGTGTAATGAAGATTATCCATTACTCTCTCACCAGTAATTTGCGTCACCAAGCAATATCCTCAGAGGAAAGAATAACGTCTGCACTAGATTATAACACAAATCCCATGCTTTTAATGTGTTAGCGATTACTGATACACAGCAGTGACCATCGCTGTACCAAATTCTGATGGCCCTCCCATCCTCATCTTGTAATGTCAAGTCAAAACAGCTTCATTTCAGTTTTTAAAAAAAACACGTATACACATTTAATTCAGTTATACATTATGGGGAAAAATCGAAAAATAATATCGATATTTAAAAATGTACAGATTGTACCAAGTAATTCATATTTCCCCAATTGTTTAAATTTTGAAGACAAAGTGCTAGCAATGTAACTAGACACTACAAAAACTACTTCCGAGTAGAATTTTGACATGCATAAAACATAAGCCTCAGTTACAGATCTTGCAAAGTGTGATCACTGGAACAAGCCATCTCCTAATTTAATTGTATCCAGGGCACAGAAACAAAAAGCCGATTTCATTTTCAGTTACAGTTGGGCAAAAATTGGCAGTTTCTAGCAGGCTTCTTATTAGACCAATGTAATGCTAGTGTGAAAAATGCGAGCCAGAATAAGATGGCGTCGATGCGCAGCCATTCTGAACACTCATCTCCCATTGCAGTAATAAAGTCTGCATTTTCAGCGAGCTTCACAGAATGAGCAAGTAGCAGGGAAAGCAGAACAAGGTCACAAAAATGTTATATGAGCGGACTAATTGCAGACAATAGTTATTGTATTGTCCACTGAAGGACAAATACAGAAGGGTAGTCGGAGTGCACTGCAGGTGCATGATGAGGGTTCTGGGAATGCATGCAAGAGTGAGGGGCACTGGGTTTTTCCACTTCTAACTGGATTTTCACCCTCCGTCTCTTGGACTTGTGATCTGCCTTTCGGCCAAAGGCAGAGCGCAATTGGGAAAGGCAGGGGATGCCCCCATAAAGGAAAGGGCATCACGGAGAAAGTTAGTTGGATGTAGAACCCCCGGGTGTTGCAGTCTCGCTGAAAGGGAGGATGCTCCGCTTCAGACCCTGTTAGACGCAGTAATCTCTTCGCCTACCTTCTGAGGGACTAAGCAGTCTTGCTGGTGGCCAAGATGAAGTTTTCTTCTGCTTTCTTCTTAACAATGAAGTTACCTCTATTCTAATTAAATGGCCTGAGGTAGTGGCCATGTAGTTATGGTTAATTGCTAAACCCATAGGAAGAGCACTTTTTGGGTGGCTTATAAATTTGTTCCCCCTGGACGAATCCTCACCAAACTGTGAAACAATGATGTGGCCCCACTCTGAATTGTTTTGCAAAGTTTGGTGAGGTTTGGTCACAGGGGGGGCACAGTTATAGGGGGGGTCCCAAAATTTATTTTTTTCCCATAGACATAATGGGAAAATATTTCTTTTGCGCCTACAGCCCAAACCGCTGGACGCATTTTCACAAAATTTGCAGCAGGAGCGGCGGCTTGGTCCCGAAAGCGTGCTTTTGTTAATTTGGCGTAAAGCCGTCCAGTAGTTTTCTTTTAAACGACCAAAACCTAAGGCAAAAAAAAATGTGATCTCTATGTCCGCTCCGTGGACTCACTTCCCTGTTCTGTCCGCGGAGTGGCCTCTGATTGGCTGTTCTGTCCGCGGGCTGGCCTCTGATTGGCCAGAAAATTCACTGACTTTTGTGTGGTCCGCGGACATCAGGATGCGGCCGCTGATTGGGTGGCGAGAAAACGTGAAAAGCGTCCGTTTTCCTGAAACGCCTGCCATCTTGGATTTGCAGACTTTTTTGGGGTCCGCGGTGAAAACATAAAAGAAAAAAAAAGCTGCATTGCACTTGTCAAACTCAACAAACAATCTCTGGGGATGTGGGGGGATGAGTATTGGATTGGATATGGCCATAAGAAGCCAAAAAATGGGTTGTTTCACCCCCCGAAAGTCTGCAAACACCCCAGATGCCCTGCGGCAGTCCTGTGGTGTTTGCGGACATCTGTACCTATTTCTGCATTACAGGGTTGGTGAAAAGCAGTTTTTGGATGGCTTATAACTTTTGCGCCACTCAATGAAACTGCATGTAATTTTGCAATTTTGTTCTAGAACTAATCCAGAATGGTTTTGCAAAGTTTTGTGGGATTCTGTCAAGAGGGGGCAAAATTAGAGGGGCGAGTCCCAAAATATTGTAAAGGCATATAAATGTGGTGTCATTTGACAAATCGGCACAACATTTGGCAAAACGATTTTGGATCTAGATATAAATGTTTTTCTAAAGTTTGATGGGATTTTATCAAGAGGAGGCGAAATTAGAGGGGGAGGTCTCAACATTTTTAAGATGGCTTATAACTTTGTTGCTATTTCACGAATGTGGACAAAAGTTTTGAGAAAGATTATAGACCCAACCATCAATGTTTGTATAAAGACTCAATGGATTTTGTCAAGTGGGGGCTAAGTTATAGGACTATTGTATGTACATACATTTTGACACTTTTTAAAAAATAAAACCTGGGCAGATTTTTCGAGTAAACTTGTGAGGAGCATTGGCAAGGACATTAAAGCATAGTTTTGCAAATGTGCCCGTGTTTTATTTTTTGCAAGTGTAATAATGTAGGTACAAAAAATAGTCATATACCTTTGGTGACTGAGGTATAGCCTGTGGCCGTGGGCAGTAGCCAGATTGTCTGGGTCATGGCATAAGGTCAGGACACGGACAATCTGGCTACTGGCCATGACCACTAGGGATAGAAAATGGTGTTAAAGTGGCTATGTCTACCTGGGACCGGCTATGTGGAAAAATTATTCGAAGGTAGGATAGGTTTGAAATGGAAATATGTTCATAGGGTTTTGCAGGCTGCCATGGCAACGGAAGAGGGGCTGTGTACGGAGCCCTGCCTTCTCTTTCCATGTTGGCTGTCAAAAATCTATGTTTTAGCACCCTGGGTTCCCGCTTTGGGAACCAGGGCTGCTAATGGCCTTTATCCCCCATTTCAGGGGCTGCAATGTACGATAATGGTCCATAGCCCTCCTTATTTATTTATTTATAACACACCAATGCCCGCAGACATCAGGCTGTGTTGGTCACAGTATTTGTTGAGGAAGATGAGATGGAGGAAAACAGCTTACTACTTGATGAGAAAGGAACAACCTTTCTGATAGCTTTGCAGTCATGGGATCTGGTGTGGCGGCGCATGGAGGTGGTCCCGCAGGAGTACTGTCCAGGTAGTCTGCGACCGAGTACAAAATTGCACTCAGCGCATTTCACTTTGGTAGCTTTAGCCTTTGGTACACTCCCAACAGTAGCCAAGAACTGGCACACCCATGATTCGATCTTGGTGCTAGAAGTAGGCACTTCCTCTACCTCATCTTCTTGGTTCTCTTCATTGTCTTTGAAAGTACTGCACATTTTTTGTTGTGAAGGTCCTCCAGCTGGTGGTGGTGGTGGCTCTTGGGGAGGAGGGATGGCAATAACTGATGCCATTTCGAAGATAAATAGCAGTTTTGATAACATTCTTCCAATTATGTACTGTGTACTAGATTGGTAATGGATAATGAGCACGAAAAGGTGTAGGAGGTGTGCAAGGGAAATTTTGAAGTTGAAAGTTCCTAGATCAGTAGAAAATGCAGTTCCGAACTGTCCGCGAAGCACAGATTTTATTGTGAAGTGCGGACGGATTCTCTGACACATCATGCCACGCGCCAGCGTATGGTCATGTGGCACTGTCCGGAAGGTCTGCAATGAAGTCAGACGTTCGTAGACGTCTACAGATGCAAAACTAGTTGAAATAGTAGCAATAAGTGTATAGAAGTGTTAAACATGATTCTAGAAGGTGGGAAATGACAGTTTTAAGGTGACACTTTGTAAATTGGACACACATATTGTTATATTTTGTAAGTATGATATTAATAAGTTGTAGGAAAATAGCATGAATTGGTAAAAACCCATGAAATTCAATGAAAAAACGTTGTTAAAAGGGACATTATGGTTAAGTTGCACTAATAAAAACTTATGAAATTCAGTAAAAAATGTTGTTAAAAGGACGTTATGGTTACAAGCAAAATCAGAAAAGCCCTGAAATTCGCCAGATATAGTAAGCTAAGAAACCATAAATCGCGTTACCACCGTGCACTGCTAAGACTAACACACAGGACATCAAAGATGACTTCACAAATGTTGATGACATCACTGATGACATCACATGTGCATTTACTTTTGATAAAAGGGGCTGTGAATGTAATGTTGGCAAAAAAGTATCAGGGATTATCAGGAGATGTGTAATAAACTACATACTTCATTACGCAATGTAGTGTTCTAAAGAACATTCCATTGCAGTGTTCTTTCTAGTACAGGAACCTACTCATACAGAAATGTAGGTATTGGCTGCAGCATACACCACAGAGGTGCTATATTTGTAATTTAAGTTATATAATAAAACGGTGAATGCTTCTGTATCAGACTTTTTCGTACTGTGAAACATGTACTAAGTAGCTAATAATGCCGCACTTACTACATATTTCTACTAATACACACAACACATAAATAGACTACAATGCATACAAATATGGGGCTTATATATGGAGAGTAAAGTAAGCAAACAAGAAGCAGTATCATTAGCAATTGTGTTTAATCTACATTATTGTATTCACGCACAAAAATGATGGCTGTGTTTCAGGCCTGCTTCTTCCCCTACATATGTACATCATAAGATGCGATTACAATCCAAGGAAAGTAGTGTAAGAACATGTGAGAATAGCAATATCTATAAACGTAATACCTTTTGAAAGTTAAGTTTCTGACCGTCAGTAAATAAAACCATCTGGCCTAGATATGGCAGTGAACAAAAAAGAAGGGGCTAGACATGTTTGATGTCATCAATGATATTTGTGATGTCACCTTTGATGTCCTGGGTGTTAGTCTTAGCAGTGCATGGTGGTGGCACAAGTTATGGTTGCGTAGCTTACTATAACTGGCGAATTTCAGGGGTTTTTCGATTTAACTTGTAAGCATAACATCCTTTTAACGATTTTTTTTTACTGTATTTCATAGGTTTTTATTAGTGCAACTTAACCATAACGTCCCTTTAACAAAGTTTTTTCATTGAATATATATATATAGATATATATATTTATATATAGATATATTTCATAAATGTATACTACTACTTACTCCAGCCATATGCTCACAAAGGCTGATGAGTATAATAGTAAAAGATGCCCAACACACTAGACCGCCTTGGTGAAAAATATAGGTATTTATTTAATCATTTTGATACAAGCATCATCATAGTAAAATTCTTACTTCAATCTTTGTGCAGACCAGGTAAGAAACATGGAAGTCACCCCACCGGGTGGAGGTTGCCACACGTTCCGCTCTGTTAGAAGAGCTTCGTCAGGCTGTTTGTTATCCATTTCACTGCTATCCCGCATTCATTTTTAAAGGAAGTGTGTGTTGATGCGATACGCGACTGCTCCGCCCATTCGCGTCACTAGGTCATGTGACCCACTAGGCGCTGCTCTCTAATTGCTGCTCTCACTCTAGTATTTAAAAAGACTCAGTTATCCACCATCTTGGAATGATGTGAAGGGCCACTGTGTCTGCATTAGACCCTGTGTCTTATCGTCAAGCTAATGATAAAGTTTGACTAGTTTTAATCGCAAAAATGGACCAATTGCAATTGCGTAGTCAACACTCACTTATTTGTTTTATTTCACATTTTTTTTTCCGGGAATACTTTACCAGTGTGATCGATCTCAATAATATAAGGCTACTAGGAATCTAATTCCAATTTCGATCCTAGAGCCTTAAAGCTCCCCGATGGCGGAAATTGCATACAAAGGCAAAGAGGTGCAGCAGTTTTTTTTCCTGACTTTTTGTCAAACATCTAATAGCACTTCTCTAATGATATGCTTCATATGCATGATCCTTGTATAGTCATGCATTGTGCCTACTTCACATTTTATCCAGCATATTCTTAGAGCAATTATTCTGAAATTTGTTAAAAAACATATTCATACAAGTAAAAATATCTATGTATCGAACTGTGCAACATCGCTTTGTTATAACGTGCTAGTGCTCCAAATTTGTCCAAACTTGCTATATAAAGTGCTAGTGCATATTTCATAATACTATACGCAGTATGAATTAATGTGTAGTCTATGTGTCAGGAATACTCATCCTCTATCTCAATAGACAAGATACAATGCTATATTAGCTAATATCCATTAAAAGTTAATGAAATGCTATAGTACAGTCTTAATGCCAGCATATAAACTCATACAGTTCCTATTATTACACATAGGAGAGAGTTTAGGTTGGATAATGCTACCTATCTAACTCTTGTTCAGGAATTCAAAATGAGAGCTTCTCTTTCAGTTCAGATCATGTGTACTACATGAATCTTATTCATATAGGAACACATACATTTCCAAATCAATATTTAATCCATTTGTTTTAGCGAGTCAAGTTTACAGATTAATTTGGCTTCAAGTTGGCACAATCTAAGTTCTCTGTTTCCCATTCTTTGGTGTTGGGGACCATGCGCCAATCCCACAAAAGACATTTCTTTTACATCACGATTGTGTTTTTCTTCAAAATGTATTGGTAGTGAGTATGTCTGATCCTTGTTTTTAAAGGCTCGATAGTGTTGCAAAATGCGTAATTTTAGAGGACCTATTGTAGATCCAATATAATGCAGGCCACAACTGCATATTACTGCATATACTACATACTTAGTAATACATGTTATCTTGTGTTTGTGTTTCCACGATAAACCTTTACTGCTCATAAATAGTACCTTGGACACATAATTACACATTTTGCAATGACCACATTAGCTGAAGCCTACTTGGGAACTTTTAATTTGAAGCCAATTAGACATGTTTTTTTCTGTTCTAACAGTACTTGGTGCCAAAATGTTTTTGAGCGTAGGTGCTCTGCGAAACGTTACACTAGATTTCTCACTCAACACTTTGTTAAGGTCAGTGACTGTAGTTAATACCTTCCAATGTTTCTGCATGATGGTCTTAATGTGCTTTACCTGTTGATTATATCCTGTGATGAACCTAATCACCTTATCTTTAGATTTCTTAACAGGATTAAGCAGGTCCATTCTTTTGACTTTTTCTGCCTTTTCATAACAGTCAGTTACAGTATTTTTGGCATATCTCCTATTGATGAATCTGCTTCCTATTCTTTTGGCTTCTTTCTGATAATCATCTTCTGAGCTGCAAATTCGTTTTGCTCTTAAAAATTCACCATATGGCATTGACCTCTTGAGGGGAATGGGGTGGTGGCTGCTTGCGTGCAGTGTGGAGTTGGAGCGGGTTTTCTTTCTATATAGGCTCGATTTGAGGATGTTATTTTCTACATTGAACTGAACATCTAGAAATATTAACTCTTCCTTGGCAATTACACTAGTTAATTCCAGATTAAGGATGTTCTTATTGAGAACATTAATATATTCTTCCATCCGTTGTTCAGCATTATCCCATATTATAAATAGGTCATCTATGAACCTGTACCAGACTATAATATGTTTGGTGAAAGATTCCAGCTCTTCTCTCCAGGCTACATTCATGTCCCACCATCCCATAAAAAGATTGGCATAGGTGGGTGCCATGCATGAGCCCATGGCTGTCCCCTGCTTTTGCAGAAAAAGAGGATCATCATATAGAAAGTAATTGTTAACAAGACAGAAATGAAGCATTTCAAGAAGCATTTGATTATGCCTTCCATAACTGACTGCTCTCCCTTCAAGGAAGTATTTACAGGCTTTCAGACCATGTTGATGTCCTATAGAGGTGTAGAGTGAGGTAACGTCTAAAGATACTAAAAGGTAATTGGATTCCGAGTTGATATCTTGTAACTTGATTAACAGATCTGTAGTCCCGAATATACGAATTTAAACAGACAACAAAAGGCTGAAAGAAATGATCCAGAAATCTAGACGTATTCTCTAATAGACATCTGATGGACGAGACTGTTGGACGCCCAGGCGGATTCTCTAATTCTTTGTGAATCTTCGTATTAAAATATATGATTGGTGCAGTAGGGAAGGTGGTTTTGAGGAACACATATTCATCATCATCAATTAATGATTCATTGCACCATTTGTCTAATAGAGAACGAAATGTTATTTTGTTATCGTCAAAAATTGTCATTTCTACTTTTTCATACCATGTGGCATTTTCAAATTGTCTTAATGCTTTTTTAGTGTAGTTCTCACTATTCATAACTACCACTCCTCCTCCTTCTCCTCCTTTGTCTGATGGTCGGATCACTATTGTGTGATCATTCTTGAGAAGTTCAAGAGTCTATAGTAATGAATTAACATTTTTCATATTTTTGTTCAGTGAGTTGCTTGATAGTGATTTTAAGACTTTAACCACTATATCTTCAAATATATCAATTGCACTACACATGATGTTTGGACAGAAAATTGATTTAGGTCTCAAATTGCTAGAGCTACTCATACCAGTGTCAATTCCAAACCTTTCTTTTAGGTCAGAGTCATCCATTGTGATTTCAGGTTCCCCTGAATATGGATTAGATTGAAGTTCATTCAGACATGTTCGATTTACCATGTCAGACTCTGTTAAGGGAAATGGTGATGATATATCCCCATGGTTGGTTTGCTTTCGATCTTTGACTTCATTAGCATAACATTTGGTTAATTTGAGCTTTCTTGTGAATTTGAAGAAATCAATTCTTGTCACTGTAAAGTCATATGCATTGGTGGGGCTGTACGATAATCCAAGTTGTAAAATTGATTCTTCTACAAGGGACAGAGTTCTTGTTGACATGTTTTAGATTTTTTATTTCATATCTTCTTGCCTCTCGGTCTCCCCCTCTGGTTGTTGCCAGATCGTGTTGTCCTTGTATTTGTGTTGCTTGTATCGGTTGCCCCGCCTTGTAATGGTTTCCCCTTTTTTCCTCTTTGTCATCTTCCTCGGCTTGTTGTTTGGCCTCTTCCTCTCTTGCCCATTCGACTGTCCATGTGTAACAGTTTGAATTCTTCTAAAAAATGTAATGTCTTGGATGTTGCTAATTCCACATCTGATGTTTCTAATTCTGAACTGCTAGGATCATCCACTTCTGTTGTCGCTGGTGTCTTTTTTGCTTCTTGTTGCTCCATTCTAGCTTTTATTGGGCCATCAAATCTGCTTGCGAAAGTGTAGATCCTACCCTGCTCATAGTCAAGCCTATCGGGTTTGAATTTAAGCTGGTTTCTGAACCTTATTTCTCCTTCAAATCTTTCTAGGTTCTCCTCTAGTCTGGTCATCCGTTTTTTGCATTCATCACCTTCATCAGAGGAGAAAAGTTGCTCTTCCATAACCTCTATTTCTTTGATCAATTTGATTCTGTCCAATTTAGCATACTTGATTAGACTTTCTATCATTCTGAAAAAGCAAGTGTTTGTGTGGCTTGTCCATTCCTCTATGAGCAAGGGATCCATATCCTCAAAAGTGGGAATTGTCAGTATTCTCAGTCCTCTGGGGATGCGTTTAGCTTCCAAATACATTTGTAATGTCATGGCTTCCCACCATTTAGATATCTCTCTTTTCTTTACTCTCTCCAATTTGTCCATTTTCTGTTGAACTGTTAAACTGGCTGGTAGACCGTTGTCTCCGCTGTGATCCATAATCGGCTTGTCTTGATTGAAGAGAATGAGTGCTGCTGCTATTCTCTTTGCTTCCACCTGGTCTGCCATCCTATTGGCAAGAGTAGTTTACTCTTATACCTAGGATATTAGCGTGTTGATGCTCGAAAAAAATCACATAAGTGCTCAGACTATTAAGAGCATTAGATATTTATGGAAGAGATGAGAGAAAAATGCCTCTCTTCTCTAAAACTGCACAAAAGGAAGGCCGCTATACCGTGATAAATGTAGATGGAATGTTCATTCTGTGTGTGCCTATTGGCACTATCACGGGAGGTGGCAGCAGATTTCACATAAATTCAAATCCATATCTATTCAAAAAAAGGAACCAATTCCCAGATCCTAAATGGAACCAGGAAAAAAGTCAGCGGAATGCACTTCCAAGAACAGTAGAGAAAGCCGTAGTAACGCTCTACAAAGAGGTGAAAACACTCCAAAGTTCGTCCAGACTGACAATGCTTTATTTTTTATGTCAGCATGGCAAGGAAAAAAAGACCAGAAAACGATACGTTTCACGGTACACAGACCGCTTGATCATGTTGAAAGTGCAAACACAAACAAGGTGACTTTAAATAGGCTGCTCAGTCTCTATCATCTCCATTCCGAACAGAGTGTATGCATTCCTAACACAGTGCTTTAGCTAAAATACAACGGCAGACATCTTTACACATGTAAAAGGCTGTGTAGTTGCTTCAAAGTATGTAAAAAGAATGTGCACCTTGATGTAAAAGTCACATTACTTAATGTTATTTCAGTTGTCATTTGCACAAGCTAAAATAAAAAGCCCATGTAGCCGGTAGTATTACCTGCAAAATAAATGCTTAGTGCGTGGCGTTACTCTAAAGTAACAACTGTGCGTTGAGAATATTTGGCCGCTGAATGCATGCCGTCATTATCATTATGCTGCCGTGACTCTAATTATTGCCTTTGATGTGTGGGCAATAAAGCACCGTGTTATGCTGTCCAGTACCATCCGATCCTTATGAAAGCAAACAAAGCTCTCTGAGTTGACTGTTGCATTGCCCACATTTGGAATCAATTGCAGTAATTGTTATATTATTGCTGACTGCAAGTTCGCTAACAATTCTTATAATAAAATGAGCAACAACTGTTGCTAGCATTCGTAGATGAAATGAATGCTGTAATGCTGTCCTGAACTTTAGACCATTGACAAGCTGCCTTATGCAAATTTGCAAAGCAGCATCATCCCGGATATATAACTCAGAGTAGACATTTAATAGCCTTTAAAGTGCTCAGTGCATTTAAGCTGTAAAGTGCATAGTTGTCATGATGCCTACTCCCGGAGAACCAGTCCAGGACCAGCGTTCCCGGAAGCAGACATCTTCCCGTGGAAAATGCCAGCAACCCCTAGTAGGGGCCCTTTGGACACTGTCCTGGCGCCTTTGGCGCCAGGCTCATTTTGGACCTCAGTCCTGGCGCCATAGGCGCCAGGTTCATAAAGGGAGTGTTTATGTGAACTTAACTGATGCAGACTGTGCTGCCAGATCCAGACCTCTTTGAGGCCTGAAAGGGACTATTTTACCTGTGGGACTATTTTGCCACTCGGGCGTGGCCGGGGAAGAATACATACCTGGAACTACTTTGGGGGCTATTTAAGCCACGCCCAGACAGCAGCTCACGCTTTGCGTTGTTTTGCACCTAGCAGCTGGACGCTCACCGTGTCTGCTCCTGCATCCTGACTCCAGCCACGCCCGCCTCCATCCTGGAATACCTGAAAGGAAAGAAGAGAAGGGAAAAGGTTAACAGAAGAACATTACCTGCTTCTACCCGGAGTCCGGAGTCACCACGCCGGCGATCCTAAGGGAAGACATTTATTTTAAAGACGCATCGCGTTGCTCGCTGCGTTCCACTCACCTGTTCACGAGGCATCTCCGTGCTCCTTAGCGACCATCTGCACGATCCGCCGCATACCTGCGCCTAAGGGGGAAGAGAAGAACAAAAGGTGAGCAAAAGGAACATATTGAGAAAAGCCAGATTTTCGCCATAAGACTTACCTGATTATTGTTGGGAGAATCTTTCCTCATCTCGGGTCGGCGCCGCTTCTTCGGCAGTACCGTACCCCGGCCCCTATGGGGAAAAAAGACACACGCATTAGTGGGTGAATATAAGGACATTAAAGGAACCACCCATCATAAACTCACCTGAGTTTACCTTCGGCGAATTGTTTCCTCTACGCGAAATCGTCACTCAGCACCTGTGATACAAGGGATAAGAGACAGACTACTGAATATAAAGGCAAATAGAAAAGGAGGCCAACTCTTGAACTTTTACAACAGTATACTTACGGCACCTTGCCAGGAAAGTCAAGTAAGCTTGGATCCTCACCAATCCAAACACCAGTGAAGTAACTGGATATAATCGCACCCCTGCACCAGAAGCAGGATGGAGAGCTCGTCCTTTCAAACCTTAAGGTGAGAGTTAACGGGGAATTTCGGAGGTGGTCTGAGGAGAGTGAAAGAGGGAAGTGGGAGGCCGACGCGCTACTCCGCAGGTAGTTAATCCCCTTTCTCTATCTGCAGAAGGATTCTCCTGCGAGTCAGACAAGCGAGATTTGGGGGTCCTGTCCAGTCGGTCTTCCGAGTTCTGCGCATCACTTTAGAAGAGGCCGCAGCAGTCCAGACCTGGTCAGCGTCTCCGTGGGAGTCAGGTGAGCGTTACAATAGTGCATATTTTGCTATAAAGTGCTTCGTGCATGTAAACATTTGTAAACATTTGATTTGTGCAAAACAGCAAAAAGATGGCGCTAATCTCCATATTACATCCAAAGTAAAACAGGAAGGAAAGAAATGGGGGAGGAGAGACAGAGTAAAAATATCCCAGTATTCATATAACCTTGGCGCACTTCCATGGAACAAAATTAGAATAAAATCAAACAAAGGACAATGTGTCCCAATTCTAAAAGCTAAACAAAATGATTTCCTCCGATATGACAGGGGTGAGACAATGTCCTGATAAAGTTATTCCTTTAGACTAATCTATGTTGTAAGCCATAAAGGTTCCCCCTGTTCATAAACAGTGCAAACTCAAACATCCACACAGACCAAAAGGAAACCTATGTGACCCTAGGCATCAACAGAACACAGCGAAAGAAAGAAAAGAGAATAATTTGTGTATATGGAAGAAAGAGAGAGCAAAGAGGTAGAAAGATGAAGGTAAGTATGTCTGTTAGAGAAAAGCAGTAAGATCAGGAAAATAATCAGAGAAAAGATCAGAAAAATTCAGAAAAAGTCATCTAAATATGTCTTCCAAAGAACTGAGTGAGCAAGATTGAAAGGCCTCACTAGACTGTTTAGCAGCTCACCGCTACTAAACATTAATATCAGACAGAGTTAAAGTGTGCTATCAGGTATACAGATATCCACTGAAGTATATTAACTGGAAAGCAATTCTAAGATGTCTGGTGATGGAAAGGGGGGCAAGGGAAAACAAATAAAGGAAACGGGCATAAGAAAGAAACAAACTCATATGCATCTACAAGAGGGAAGAACCACTATATGACTAAAAGTAGCATTATTTCTAAAAGAATTGGTTATAATTAAGTCCCTAAAAAGGTATAGAGTTCTTCATCTAGATTGTGGTCTCTTGGTTTCTTCGTATCTAGATCAAGGATGCATTTAGTTTCCAATTGTCTCAATGACAGTTCTCTGTTCCCACCCCTAGGGTGTTTGGCTATACAATGAATGCCAAAATATTTAAAACCATCCAACTTGCCATTATGTACTTCTTTAAAGTGCAAGGCCATAGGGTATGTTACATCCACATTTTTGATGGCTCGAATGTGCTGCAACATCGGCAGCTTAAGTCTTCCTATAGTACTTCCAACATACCACTTGTCACAAGGACACACAAGCACGTAAACCACGTACTCTGTGTCACAAGTGGTTCGCGATACCATGGAATACTCTTTATCAAAATGGGGTGTTCATAGTGGGAGACATCTTTTGAAAACTGACAGGCCTTGCATTTCCTGCACTTGTAGAAGCCTGCGTTTGGTGTGTGAAGCCAAGTAGAGCCTCTAGACAGGGTGTATGGACTCATAAAACTAGAGACAAGGTTATCTTTAAGAGAGGCAGAGCGTCAAAATGTAATGTTCATCCTGTCTCCCAAGATCCCCCCAAGTGTTCATCTAGTTGTAAGACATGCCAGTGTTTTCGCATGATATGTCGTATACTCTGGGAATTCATGCCATAGGTGAGAATGAGACGAGTCTCACTCTTACACTCATCTAATGGTGGCACCACTTTGGTTATTAGAAGTAAAGAGCGATCTTGGTCCCTAGCTTTATGGTAGGCTTGTTCAAGTATTCCCTTTGGATATCCACGCTGTTTAAACTTCTGGGCCATACGCACACATTCTGCATCGAAAGTCTCCAACTTAGAACAGTTCCTTCTTATACGAATAAATTCGCCATATGGTATAGACCATTTTAGGGAAGTGGGGTGGTTGCTTTTAGCATGTAGCGGTATATTTGAGCTTGTCAGTTTCCTATAAAGTTCGGTGACAAGTTCTTCGTGAGCCACTTTGATAAGAATATCTAAATACACGATAGCTGTCTTGTTGTGGCTCTCTGTAAACTGGAGATTTAATTCATTGGTGTTCAGTTTCTTAACAAATTCCAGCCACTCTGAGCTTGTTCCGTCCCAGATAATGAATAAATCATCTATGTACCGCAGCCAGAGTACTATTTTAGATGTATAGCAATTGTTCTCTGTGCCCCAAGCAACAAACTTCTCCCACCAACCCATAAACAAATTGGCGTAAGAAAGAGCAAATGTGGTCCTCATGGCTGTGCCCTGTAGCTGCACATAAAATTCTCTGTCGAATATGAAGCAATTATTTGTCAGACAAAGATGAATCATGTCTAGTATCATACGACTGCATGATAGAAAGTTCATGGACCTTGTGTGAAGAAAATATTCACAAGCCTGCAGGCCATCATTGTGCCTTATGGAGGTATACAGGGATACCACATCAAGGGTGGTGAGCAAGTATGTAGGTTCCCAAGTGATGCCATCAATTTTATTCAAAAAGTCTTTGGTGTCTCTCAGATAAGAAGGGGGTGTCGTCACAAAGGACACCAAAGTCTCATCTACAAATTTAGAGGTGTTCTCATATAAAGCCCTACAGAGTGTCACTATGGGACGTCCTGGGGGCTTCCTCATGCTCTTGTGCACTTTCGGCAAAAAGTAGATAGTAGGCATGACTGGAAATTTCAGATGTAAGTACTTGCACATGTCATCCTCTAGTAGCCCCTTGTCTTTATATGTATTGAGCAAGTCAAAAGGTTTCATGTTCATACCTGCAGTAGGATCCTCTCCCAATTTGGCATAGCAGGAGTGATCATTAAGTTGTCTTGCCGCCTCCTTGATGTAATCAACACGATTCATCACAACGATGTTCGTACCTTTGTCTGATGGTTTGATGGTACAATCTGATAATATGCTGAGATCCTTCAAAACATTGAGTTCATGACGAGTAAGGTTGCCTTTGTGGCTCCACTTGATCGTTCTGATTTTTCTCAGGTCATTAATCACTAAGTCCTGGAAAGCTTCAATGTGTCCTCCCGGATTAAACATGGGATTAAATCTCGATTTGCACCCAAGTTGACTGGTCCCTGGCCAATCCGTATGAATATTCATGGAATTCCAGTCTTGGTCGATGTTATCAGATGCTGCACAGTCTGATCCCAGGCTTATGAGGTTACCAAATGTTGTCACGTCTTCAATGGTAACTGGTGTATAACCTTCTGATATCTCTGGAGCTGGTTGTTTGGACGGGTTGATAGCAAAGAACGTTTTCAGCCTGACCTTGCGCATATATTTATCAAAATCTATGCGCGTTGCTGCATAGTTATAATAGCTAATCGGGCAGAAGTTGAGGCCAAGTTTTAGTACTTTTTGTTGATCATCGGAGATAGGATAGGAGGAGAGGTTGATAATGGACATGTCTTGTTCTTCCATATTGGTTTCTACAAGTTCTTGGTGCCAGAGCGGGTCTTTTCCGTGCTGTCTGGTCCTTGTCCCCGGTGTCTAAACCGGTTGCCCCTCCTCGTTTTGTTCCTCCTCTCTGTCCTGTTGATTTTCCTCGGCCCCTGCCTCTTGGTTTTTTGTTGCTGTTTCATACATCCATCCCCAGCAACTGCGTTTCATCAAAAAAATTCAGCTTCCATTTGGGTTGCTCACTTTCACTTTCTGTAGTGTCCACTTCCGAGGATGAGCAGGCAGATGGGAGTTCCGTCACTACTGATTGTGGACCAGTCGGTAGTTTCAGTCTAAGGGTATCAAAGCATTTGGTGAAGGTAAATAACCTTCCTTTTTCGTAGTCATCCTAGAGTATAAATTTACGTTGTTTCCGCAACTTGATGTCATCCTCAAATGCTTTGTGTCCCTTCTCCATACTCTTTCTCATGGCTTTACCCTCCTCACTGGGATCGATGGTTTTTAGCTGGTCCTCCACTTCCTGTATTTTCAGCAGTATCTTCTTTCTATCAATTCCTGCATACTTAATGAGGATCTTTAGAAAAAGTAACGGAACACAAACCGCTTGCCTCTCCCCACTCTTGCAGAATTTCGGGATCTTTCTCATCAAATGTAGGTGTGGTGTGGATACGCAGACCTCTTGGGACTCGCCCTTCATCTATGTAGTTTTGCAATGAAGACTCCTCCCACCATTTCGAAATCTCCCGACGCTGCAATTTTTCCAATTCTCTTAATTTAATTTCTGTGTTGGGCAGTGCCTCTGCCTGTGGTCCTTTTGGCTTCCCCACATCCGTGGTTACTTGCTTCTCGCAAAACAGGGAAGCTGCTTGTCCCCTTCTGGCAGTTTCCTTGTCCATCTGTGACATCATATTGACTACTTTCAAGGGTAGTCTGGCTTTGGTGTGTTCCTCTCTTGGAAAACGGTGTCCGTTCTCGTCGCTGTAGACCTTAAATCTCACAGGTTCATACAGTTCCCTGTGTGGGAATTCCCAAATGTGATGTAGCTCAAAAGTAGAGATCAGACGGCAAGAAGAGTGGACAAGCGCGGTGGTCGGAAGTGATCCTCACCCTCCGGTGCGGAAAAACATTCCAGCCTTATCCGCTGCAAAGTGTCACCTTGTGCCTGTCTGTTGCTTCACCACACCATGTGGTCAGGGAAATTCCGGAGCGATTTGCACGGCGACTCAAAAGGAAAAAAGAAAGTAGGTTGTGCCGCGCTTCAAAATGCTGGGCGGGTGCAAAGCTCCAATGCCGTTTTTCTGCAGCGTGTCAATATTAAAAAAAAGGAACCAATTCCAAGATCCTAAATGGAACCGGGAAAAAAGTCAGCGGAATGCACTACCAAGAACAGTACAAAAAGCTGTAGTAACTCTCTACAAAGAGGTGAAAACACTCCAAAGTTCATCCAGACTGACAATGCTTTATGTTTTATGTCAGAATGGCAAGGAAAAAAAGACCAGAAAACGGCGCGTTTCACGGTACACAGACCACTTGATCACGTTGAAAATGCAAACATAAACAAGGTTACTTTAAATAGGCTGCTCAATCTCTATCATCTCCATTCCGAACAGAGTGTATGCATTCCTAACAGTGCTTTAGCTAAAATACAACGGCAGACATCTTTACACATGTAAAAGGCTGTGTAGTTGCTTCAAAGTATGTAAAAAGAATGTGCACCTTGATGTAAAAGTCACATTTCTTAACGTTATTTCAGTTGTCATTTGCACAAGCTAAAATAAAAAGCCCATGTAGCCAATAGCATTACCTGCAAAATAAACGCTTAGTGCGTGGCGTTACTCTAAAGTAACTGTGTGTTGAGCATATTTGGCCACTGAATGCATGCTGTCGTCGTCATTATGCTGCCGTGACTCTAATTATTGCCTTTGATGTGTGGGCAATAAAGCACCGTGGTATGCTGTCCAGTACCATCCGATCCTTATGAAAGCAAACAAAGCTCTCTGAGTTGACTGTTGAATTGCCCACATTTGGAATCTATTGCGGTAATTGTTATATTATTGCTGACTGCAAGTTCGCTAACATTTCTTATAATAAAATGAGCAAAAACTGTTGCTAGCATTCGTAGATGAAATGAATGCTGTAATGCTGTCCTGAACCGTTGACCATTGACAAGCTGCCTTATGCAAATTTGCAAAGCAGCATCATCCCGGATATATAACTCCGAGTAGACATTTAATGGCCTTTAAAGTGCTCAGTGCATTTAAGATGTAAAGTGCATAGTGCATATTTTGCTATAAAGTGCTTAGTGCATGTAAACATTTGACTTGTGCAAAACAGCAAAAAGATGGTGCTATGTTTATATATCTATGTTTATTAGTGTTTTTCTTTGATAGTCATTTGGTATAATTAAGGGGCCTATAATGAGCCGTTTTACAACTCTATATGATGTATGCAAAACAACCACCTATACGTAAACTCAAAGACAGGAAGGATATTCAATCTGAATTTAAAATATAAAATCCATTTTTTGGAGGGAAAGATCTTATTCAGGTAAGATTCAGTTGAAAATGAATTCTTATGCACTAGATAGCCAGCAAATCTAGGGAGTGATCGTGACCTTTCAAATTGGCTCTCCAAGTGAAGGATTTGCAATCATCCTTTCACTTCACTCAGTTCCTTTCTTGAGGCCACCTCAGATTCCTAGATGAGATCTCCCTGGACAATGGATTCTAAGACTTCCTTTACGTCTCTATCCCACTTCCACTGGTTTCCACCTTCCGAGTAGATAACATCCCATATTGCGTCTTTATAAAGGCATAGTTCTTTAGTAGACTGTATACTCAGCCAGTACAAGATTGATTTGAAAGCAATCTCGTAGCTAATTGGAAGACTTCTAATTTCTGAGAGCAACAGCACATTAGCAGTACTTGTTGGGAGGCCAAAAGTATATTTAATGAATTTACTTAGATAGTGGGGAGATTGTGTGCACTTTGAAAAACCCATATTTCGCTATCATAAGATACTGCCAGGAGAGCTTGGGCTTTGTATACTTGCATGAAGGATGGCATGCAAGCACCACCATCTTGCTAGAGTTTATGGGAAGTTTTCTCTCCTTGCAGAAGTGTGATGTGACTGCTAGTTGCTTCTTAAAGTGTATGATGTAGACTGAGAGACTCTCTCACCTGAAAAGCAGGAAACTCTTAGTTATCTTTTGGCAATTTTCGGTGCGTCCATTTCTAAATGTAAGATTTTAACTTCTACGTCATGTATGTATAACAGCAATAGCAAGGGGTAAGGACACACCCCTGTCATACCCTGCTTGAGATGGAAAACATAGCCATTGTCTCATCCCCGCTGGATGTAACGCACAACCACAGAATTATCCTCAAAGTATCTGGATGGGGTTTGTAATTTCTACCAGTACATGCATATTTTCCAGAACTTCACAGAGGGTTTTGCGGTCAACTCAATCGAAGGCTGTTTTGAAATCGATAAGAAAAATATAAACAGTTTCCTTTTTTAAAATAACATTTGCTTGAAACGGAATATAACAAAAAGGCATGTTCTATCACACTCCTTGCTTGCTTTTAATTGTACTAAAATAGTGCCTTCCTACAACCAATCCTCCAAGTTCCTTAGCAACATTTTGCCACAGACTTTAGACAAGCTGCCAATTCGAGATATTGGTCTATAATTACATGGCTGTGATCTGTCACCTTTTTCCAAAGATATGCACTATCTTTGCTTCCTTCTAACATTTTTGGACAAAGTTGAGTTTATTCATATTATTCAAAATAGTGAAAAACCAATACCCAAAATGTCCTTGATCATTTCAATTGGTAGCTTGTCTACTCCTGGGGCCTTGCCGATTTCTGTGGAAACAGGGCTGTGTACACATCCAAATTTGTCATTGTTCTATATAATTCAGGGCCTGTGGCAGCGAAACAGTCATTATATTGCAATCATTTGTTTCATGAGGTGTGCTAAAATTTTGGTACCAGGCTTCCATGGTTATATGAGCCTCTTGTTTATGAAAGTTGTCCTGAGTCGTACTCATACATTTTACAACACGTTTCCAGAAGCTGCTCTGATCATTGCCTGCGGTAGCACAACTCAGGGCTTCCCATTTGTTTGCTTCCTCCTCCAGCTTCTTATGTCTAGTGACATTCTTGTAAGCTTGGTGCATTCCTATTGTTTGACATTTGTCTGACCCATTTGTTTAGGGCCTTCAAAAAATCTTTTTTTATTCAAATGGCTTTCTGTGTCAAACCATGAATCCTTTGAACAGATTAACTGCTCAGTGCTTTTGAAACTTTTAGAGATTGAACGAGGTATTGATAATTTTTTCTGCAGCAATTGCCCCATAGGGTTCTTCCTATAGACATTTTTTCAAAATTGGTAAAATTGCGTGGAACAACAATGTGGCAAATTCAGAATATACTACAGGGTCCGAAATTGAGGGGAGCTGGGAGCTATGTAGCTCCTGCCTCTAGCATAGTAGAGCCTGGTTAGCCTGAAACCAACAGCTACCAGGAGCTACTTGTGTCTACTAGGGCCAACTGTTTTCTTCCAAACATGTAAATGTGACATTAACTTTGAGTATTTGAGAATGTTAATAAAGAAGAATTATAACACATCTAATACACATTTTAACATAATGGCTCATACAAAATGGGCAAAGAGTTAAAAGGGCATCTTTGGTAGCTCCTGGTCTCCCTGTGGTAGCTCCTGCCTACTGGGTGATGCCCGACACCCAGGAGCTGGTTTTAGCTCCTGCTCATTGAATCTCAATTTCGAACCCTGACACTACATTAATCCATTTGAGGCGTCTCCTGGTGCTGGAAAGCAAAACATCAGTTTGAAATATGGTTTGATTTTATATGGGTCCCTGCTACATATCTTTTTCCTAAAGCAAACTGGGTTATGGCCACTTTCTATCCGCTGCACAATTGTTAATAATGGGAGTGCAAGAGGAGTGTCCCTTACAGTGGTAGGAATTGGGGAGGATTAATGAAACACAGAGAGGTGTGTTTCTACCAGTGGTTAATTCAAACATTATTTAGTAATTTCTTTATGCAAATTCAATTTGTTAATATAAGCATCTTGTTAAAGTTTTAGATTATTGGGTGAGATGTTATTTGTCTTGATTCAATCAAGTATTTTAATTAATTTGAGCATTAATCTCAATTCTCATTGTGCATAGTTTCTGTACAATATTGTAACATGATTCAACACATGCGTGCATACCAACAGTATTACAAACGTGCTAGAGTAGAAGGTTGGTGTGGGTAACAGTGTGAACATTATTTGAAAGAACAACAACAATGCAAACAGAGTGACACAATGTATCTAAATAAATCCCAAGGTGGGTCAGGAGAAGGGAGTCATTCTCATGAAAATGTTCTCTTCGTTAAATCAGAAACTAGTGCAAAAGATTGTTAGAAAAGAGATAAAGATAGTCCGTTCACCAGGATTCATTCTCCTGGTACTGTTGTCATTTGGACGCTGGACCCTTTTGTAAACTAAAGGTAGGGTTACAGCTGGTTTTTGGACAGAGGATGGACCCTTTTTCATATGGACAAACATCCGGATGAAGAGCACCCGAGTGGATATTTGTTTAGGTATGGCTAACCCTGTAGAGATAGGAAGAGATGGGACCTTTTTTTAATTTCTAAGAATAAAGTGTGTTGAAACATGCTACTCCTTTGTCCAACTCCTTACTCCACCTCACCACAAGGAGTGAGAGAGAGAAAGTTAGAGTGTAAAATCAGAGGGTGGTAGAAGGGAGATGGTAGGAGTAGTAGGGGAGCGGAGTATAAGTTGAGGAAGGCAGGCGAGAGAGTGAAGGGGGTGTTAAGGAGAAATAAGAGAAGAGGGAGAGCGAGAGAGTAGAGTCCAATACGATTAAAGGGGGAAGGAGAGTGGAGAGAGTAAGACGGCTAGTAGAGAAGGGTGGGATGAGTGGAGGAAGAGGCAGATTGACAGAAAGATAGAGGCGCAGTGGGAGAGAGAAAGAGGGAGACTGAAGAGGACAGATAAACCTTTTCCTTGACATATCAAAAGGACCTAAAGGAACGCTTTAGACATTTCTGGTGAGATAGATTGAGAAGGCAATGGGGCAGCCTTCACGCTCTCCCTTAGATTAATGTAAATCTAGACAAAATACATAAGGTCTTCCCTCCCCTACTCCTCCTGTGTTTCCCCCTTGGAGAAGGATGGCTCTTTATATAAGGCAGGATGAGGAGGATTTAGATTAAGGATGACTGCCATACATAATCTCAGATTACCTCACATCCACACTTCCTGGTCATGTGCCTTACTATATGACGAGGTCAAGAGACACCAACATGAAAGCTTGATACAGTGAAACATTTTATTACAAAAAAGCTCCTTATCAATTTGTCTGAAGGATGCAAGAGTCGAATTCAGCTGACAAAGAGTCTTCCACTAAAACAGCAAGGAGTGGGCAAGGCTCTCCAATTATTTAAGCAAATAAGGGACCAAGAACAAAACAAAATTAAAGCAAAGGAATGTCCCTTATCTAAATATGAGATGCAAGCCAAACAAAAGCATACAGCACCCAGCAAGGATGTTGTGGCAGCCTCCCAGCCAATGAGGAGGGTCAGAATGGGGTCTTTACCACACCAGGAAAGACCTTGCTCCAGGCCTCCTCAGAGCGGGATGCTTCCATCATCCCTCATCGGGAATGAAGCCAAGTGTGTTTCTCCTGCGTCGGCCTATGTCCCATCCCCCACCCGACTCCCCCTTTCCACACACCTCTTTTCCGCACATTTAGGCCCTGATACCCTCTCCCCACTTACCCTCTGCTTCCTTGTCCCTCGCTGTCTCCGGGAACAGCAGTTTCCGAATGGCTGCCATGGAAAGGGAGAAGGGACTATGTGTAGTTCCTTCTCCCCGATCCATGGCTGCCATCTTTTTTGTAGTTTTTAATGCGAGCTGAGAAATGACAAAAACGCGGTCTCTTAGCTTGTGCTAAAAAACAACATTAATACCCTGTTACTAATAGCAATAGAACTTGCTTTGCTCAGGCCTGTAACCAGGCTGGTAATGCCCCCCCTGCTTGGGTTCTATTGCTTAGGAAATACAGATAGGTTCTAAATCAATTTGTTTTTCACGAAAGAACATCTATACACAAAAAAGTATTTAAACATTATTTCATAAAAAATCACAATACCATGTGAACAAGGATCACAAAAACAAAACTATGTAATGATCATGCAACCACTGTTCTACATCGTATGTAGTAGTTTTACAATCGCTACAGCTCATGCAGCAAGAGTTAATGAAACAAGCCACTGCATGGTAACTAAACAAAGGGGCTCTAAGAATATCCAGTTAGCGAATCTTTAGACAGACGCTGTCAATGTAAAGTATCTATCCTGACTGTACTTGTGTGTTTATCACAAATTTGAATCATTCAGAAATTTGATCAATACCAATTTGTTTTATTACTGTCCAAGTGTAACAGGACGATTAGCTGTGTCTACTTAAGTACACTTAAGTTGTGGCTATGTGTCATGCATGCGCCATGGGCACATCCATTTTTGCTCCTTTTGGACTTTGCTAATTAATGATTATTGTCATCTAACTACGCATACCATAATGCACCTGGCCGCAAGCATTGTTTCCTGGCCGTTCCTATTGGATTTCTATGGAACTACACTCCCCAGAAGCCTTAGAGTCTGGTCCTGCTTCCACCAGCCCAGGAACAGAAAGGGAGGTGGCCGATTGCCTGCAGGTGTGATTCGCCAGGTGAAACCAGTTGGCCTGCCTCTGTGCTGGGCTAGGCAGTATATAAGGCTGCTGTCTGCAGTGGCTCAGCCTCTTGCATTGAGAGTCCTTCCTCCACCTTTCGCGTCTGTTTTCGGATCCTTGTATGCTGTTACCCTCACTCCTGCTTGGACCCTGCCTTGCAGCTTGTTACACCCCGCTGCCTACAGCCCTAGCCTGTTGGGCTCCCTGCCTTGTTGCTTGCTCCACCCTGCTGCCTCCAGCCATAGCCTTCCAGGCTCCCTGCCTCTCAGCCCTGCTCCTCTGGGCTCTCCACACTGCAGCTGATCACGCTCAGCTGCCTTCCAGTCTCCGCCCTTGCCCTGCCGGGCTCTTCACATTGCAGCGGATCACGCTCTGCTGCCTTCCAGCCTTCGCCCTTGTCCTACCGGGCTCTCCACCTTGCAGCGGATCACGCTCTGCTGCCTTCCAGCCTTCGCCCTTGTCCTACCGGGCTCTCCACCTTGCAGCGGATCACGCTCTGCTGCCTTCCAGCCTTCGCCCTTGTCCTACCGGGCTCTCCACCTTGCAGCGGATCCCGCTCTGCTGCCTTCCAGCCTTCGCCCTTGTCCTACCGGGCTCTCCACCCTGCAGCGGATCACGCTCTGCTGCCTTCCAGTCTCCGCCCTTGTCCTACCGGGCTCTCCACCTTGCAGCGGATCACGCTCTGCTGCCTTCCAGCCTTCGCCCTTGTCCTACCGGGCTCTCCACCTTGCAGCGGATCACGCTCTGCTGCCTTCCAGCCTTCGCCCTTGTCCTACCGGGCTCTCCACCCTGCAGCGGATCACGCTCTGCTGCCTTCCAGTCTCCGCCCTTGCCCTGCCGGGCTCTCCACCCTGCAGCTGATCACGCTCTGCTGCCTTCCAGTCTCCGCCCTTGCCCTGCCGGGCTCTCCACATTGCAGCGTATCACGCTCTGCTGCTTTCCAGCCTTAGCCCTTGTCCTCAGGGCTCCCTGCTTGCAGCCTATCTCACACCGGCTGCCTTAGCCCTTGTCCTCTGGGCTCCCTGCTCTGCAGCCTCCTCTCTCCGGCTGCCTTTGCCCTTGTCCTCTGGGCTCCCCGCTTGCAGCCTATCTCACACCGGCTGCCGTAGCCCTTGTCCTCAGGGCTCCCTGCTCTGCAGCCTGCCTCTCTCCGGCTGCCTTTGCCCTTGTCCTCTGGGCTCCCTGCTCTGCAGCCTTCCTCACTCCGGCTGCCGTAGCCCTTTTCCTCTGATATTTCTACCTTACCGTCCCACTCTTGTGGGCTTACTCCTTGCCTTCCTGCTCCTCTGAGCGCTCCACCTACCTTTCTGTCCTCTGTTATCATATCCTGTTACTCGACTTTCCCTTCCTATTCTTCTGCTAGTTTGCTATCATCTCCTTTCCTGGATTTGTCTGTTGTATCTTCTCTTGTACTGTTTGTAGACCCTTTGTACAGAGCTTGTCTGCTGGTTCCCATCAGTCAACCTCTGCCCCTTCCCTTGTCTCGTTTCTATATCACAGACACCCATAGCTGCTGTTCCAAGTTATGAGCAAACAGCGTGGGACTCTGTTATAGCAAACTGTGCAGAAGGCTAGAGTATTTCCAAGGTTCGTGGAATACTCTTTTCCTATTCTGCATACACCCCAAGAGGGTATTCACTCTATACCTTTTCCCTTGCTACTCTTCCCTACTCTTCACTCCCTTTCCTTTCCGCGGTGTGTGTTCCTATCTGTCCACTTTATTTCAACACCCAATTTCAACACCCAAACTCGTCTGGGTGTCTTGTGCCACTCGTATTAGAGTGCCATCCTTGACAGAATGCAAGAGCCAAAGATTTCTTATTCCATTGGCCGGAAGGGCACACACAGACCAAAGATGCTTCCCTTTCGAGTTAAGAAACCTTTGCATAAACCTATGGTTTCCCTAAGGACAGCAAACAAGAAACTTAGTCTAAAGGACAGTCTCGCCTTAGAAAACAAAGATTTACAAGCACGGTACTATACCCACTGGCTAGCTGACCCTTCTTCCATGTACAATTATTATGACATTTGCGACTATGATCCGCAGTCCTTATCTGTTGCAGAGCTACAGCAAGATAATGAATTCTTACAGATCTTATTAGACCAAACAGTGGAAAACTCTCCTGCGTCTTCTGACAAGCCTGCTAACACCGTAACAGCTAAGGACATATCACTCATTGTGAGAGAATCTAAACCAGAATACGCTGTTGCCAGTGTAATATGCGCAAGATCAGCTTGGCAAGCTCCCCAGAATGCTGGAAAACCTTATTCGACAGGACAAGGCAGTTATTATCCTGAGGTTTGTGCATCTGGTTCCGGGTACAAAAGACCTATACTAACCATTGGTTGTCTTAATACTTCCACAGTATCTATTAACCACAATAACCCTAAGGTCAGTCTTCCCATTGCTACAACCACATTTTCTGCCACACCCGCTTCTGAAGCTGTAGATCAAACTAATGATACTTACCTGCTACACAAACAACTCCTACGACTTAAAAGAAAGACCGAAGACCTTTATGATGACTTTGTTTATTTGTATCACAAGAATCTTATGAAGGGACACAAGTCACCAGACCTTTTGACTCTATGTCCAACACCTGACATCTTATCTTTAGAGATCGACATGATAAGGCCTGGAGTTGCCATACAGAAAAGTATACAGACATTTACCAAGCAGATGGAAGACCTATATATATCATATGTATCCCTTCTAGAGATTGACACAGCTCTTTCACCTTCCAGCCGCAGAAGCTCAGGTTGTTGTACTGATAGAAAAGAATTAACTCCTCCGGTGGGTCATATCACGCACACAGTCATTACACCGCAAGACAAGGGTGGTCCACTGATTGAAAATCCTTCTGAGTCAAAGGATGATTCCGCCCTCACCCTTGCCTATCGTCCAGTACCCACACCTACAACCTCCTCTGCAATGACAATGGCAGCTGAAGAGACTGGCACAGTTCACACCGAGCATGCGGAAGTGGCAAGCGGGGCTTGCCAAAGTGTGGCTGTGCTATCAGAAATCGCTCTCGAGCAATTAACATCTTCTGTTTCTTCGATACCCCCTGAATCGCAAGTGGTTGTGGTACCCGATCTACCAGTAGTTGCAACACCTGATTTGTCTGTAGCTGCTATATCACTCGAACTTCCAACTGCTATTCATGATCTGCCTACTGCTGTGGTTCCAAAACCCCCGGACACATTTGAGACTCCTGAAGTCCCTACTACAGATCTTGAGGTCGCTATAGCTATTATGAATCCTGAAACTACTACTCCAGTTGTTCCTGCTGGTATATCTATAGCACTAAGACTGCCAGACTTTACTCTACCAGTCTCAGGTGTTTTCCAGCCCGCTGGCTCTCTCATGGCTCCCTCACACCTAGTTGTTACAGCCTTGATACCCCCTACAGCCATCATAGATATCACCGCTGCTGTATCCTCTGAACTCTCTATGGCAAACCCTGATGTTGTCATTACTACTTCGGATGTCTTGGAAAACCTTCCTAAAGATACCAACTCTGCTGTATCTATGGCTCCACTTTCCAGCATCATACTGTTGCCCATCAAGGAAAAATCTATCTTGGAGCCTGCAGCAGTTTTTCACAGTTCCTCTCTTCATGCACACACAGTTGGGGTCTGTGTTCCAAAGACTTCATCTTTTCTGAATTCTACATCCAAGGTTCAGAACATTGGTACCGGCTCCGTCATTCAAGACTCTCACCTTACAACTCGTTTCTGGTGCCTCATGATGTGTCTTTTTGGAGTAAGACTCTTGTACTGTGGAACAGACACTCTTCCTACAGGTCGGTCTTCAGGGAGCCTGGAGAGGGGCCTGGAGAGGGGCATACTGTCATGCATGCGCCATGGGCACATCCATTTTTGCTCCATTTGGACTTTGCTAATTAATGATTATTGTCATCTAACTACGCATACCATAATGCACCTGGCCGCAAGCATTGTTTCCTGGCCGTTCCTATTGGATTTCTATGGAACTACACTCCCCAGAAGCCTTAGAGTCTGGTCCTGCTTCCACCAGCCCAGGAACAGAAAGGGAGGTGGCCGATTGCCTGCAGGTGTGATTCGCCAGGTGAAACCAGTTGGCCTGCCTCTGTGCTGGGCTAGGCAGTATATAAGGCTGCTGTCTGCAGTGGCTCAGCCTCTTGCATTGAGAGTCCTTCCTCCACCTTTCGCGTCTGTTTTCGGATCCTTGTATGCTGTTACCCTCACTCCTGCTTGGACCCTGCCTTGCAGCTTGTTACACCCCGCTGCCTACAGCCCTAGCCTGTTGGGCTCCCTGCCTTGTTGCTTGCTCCACCCTGCTGCCTCCAGCCATAGCCTTCCAGGCTCCCTGCCTCTCAGCCCTGCTCCTCTGGGCTCTCCACACTGCAGCTGATCACGCTCAGCTGCCTTCCAGTCTCCGCCCTTGCCCTGCCGGGCTCTTCACATTGCAGCGGATCACGCTCTGCTGCCTTCCAGCCTTCGCCCTTGTCCTACCGGGCTCTCCACCTTGCAGCGGATCACGCTCTGCTGCCTTCCAGCCTTCGCCCTTGTCCTACCGGGCTCTCCACCTTGCAGCGGATCACGCTCTGCTGCCTTCCAGCCTTCGCCCTTGTCCTACCGGGCTCTCCACCTTGCAGCGGATCACGCTCTGCTGCCTTCCAGCCTTCGCCCTTGTCCTACCGGGCTCTCCACCCTGCAGCGGATCACGCTCTGCTGCCTTCCAGTCTCCGCCCTTGCCCTGCCGGGCTCTCCACCCTGCAGCTGATCACGCTCTGCTGCCTTCCAGCCTTCGCCCTTGTCCTACCGGGCTCTCCACCTTGCAGCGGATCACGCTCTGCTGCCTTCCAGCCTTCGCCCTTGTCCTACCGGGCTCTCCACCTTGCAGCGGATCACGCTCTGCTGCCTTCCAGCCTTCGCCCTTGTCCTACCGGGCTCTCCACCCTGCAGCGGATCACGCTCTGCTGCCTTCCAGTCTCCGCCCTTGCCCTGCCGGGCTCTCCACCCTGCAGCTGATCACGCTCTGCTGCCTTCCAGTCTCCGCCCTTGCCCTGCCGGGCTCTCCACATTGCAGCGTATCACGCTCTGCTGCTTTCCAGCCTTAGCCCTTGTCCTCAGGGCTCCCTGCTTGCAGCCTATCTCACACCGGCTGCCTTAGCCCTTGTCCTCTGGGCTCCCTGCTCTGCAGCCTCCTCTCTCCGGCTGCCTTTGCCCTTGTCCTCTGGGCTCCCTGCTCTGCAGCCTGCCTCTCTCCGGCTGCCTTTGCCCTTGTCCTCTGGGCTCCCTGCTCTGCAGCCTTCCTCACTCCGGCTGCCGTAGCCCTTTTCCTCTGATATTTCTACCTTACCGTCCCACTCTTGTGGGCTTACTCCTTGCCTTCCTGCTCCTCTGAGCGCTCCACCTACCTTTCTGTCCTCTGTTATCATATCCTGTTACTCGACTTTCCCTTCCTATCCTTCTGCTAGTTTGCTATCATCTCCTTTCCTGGATTTGTCTGTTGTATCTTCTCTTGTACTGTTTGTAGACCCTTTGTACAGAGCTTGTCTGCTGGTTCCCATCAGTCAACCTCTGCCCCTTCCCTTGTCTCGTTTCTATATCACAGACACCCATAGCTGCTGTTCCAAGTTATGAGCAAACAGCGTGGGACTCTGTTATAGCAAACTGTGCAGAAGGCTAGAGTATTTCCAAGGTTCGTGGAATACTCTTTTCCTATTCTGCATACACCCCAAGAGGGTATTCACTCTATACCTTTTCCCTTGCTACTCTTCCCTACTCTTCACTCCCTTTCCTTTCCGCGGTGTGTGTTCCTATCTGTACACTTTATTTCAACACCCAATTTCAACACCCAAACTCGTCTGGGTGTCTTGTGCCACTCGTATTAGAGTGCCATCCTTGACACTATGCAACACATTTGAGCCAAGCCTTCGAAACTGGACGCAAAAGCGACACTGCATGTAGATTCTTGTAATTCTGCAGTGCAACATCAGTTCCATCTTGGTGCGCTGCGTGTAGGGTCTGAAATTCCAAGAGTAAGGAGGGTGCTGCATAACCTGCACATATAATTAGATTAATGGCAGGACAGGTCCTCTTTAAAGTACCTCTATCTTCTTAGCCAAAGGATATGCTGATGTGGCATCCACTGGCATGCAATTTGATTTACCAGTGAGGCTTCTGTTCTGGTCATCTCTAGTTTAACATGACCAGGATACTTCACATCAAATCTCTCCATGGCATATTGCCTAAAGAGATACTGCAGGGAGAAGGGTTTTATGTTTCAGTGGAACATTTTCTCTGTCGTTATGAAATGTCAAGGAAGATTGAACATCTTTGAACTGATGAAACAGATGCTTTCAGGTGGGGGAGTGGCTTCTGGAAATTCCAGATTCATGTGCATATGCTCCAATAGTAGCTTAAGATCCTCTTAAAATACTTCCCAAAATACTGCTCCTTCCTCGTCTTATGTTGAGTCCACAGATATCACATCCTCACCTGCCTGCATGCAATAAGGCTGATGAGGTAGGGGCCTGCAAAGGAGCTGGTTTCACCCCCCCCCTGCTGATTAAGAGTTTGTTTCTCCCTGAGAACTCTGCCATTGACTCCTTAACAAGCTTCAAAATTTCTCTCTGAAAAACACTGGAAAATCGAACGCTGGCGCTTGTTCTCGTGATATTCGTGTTTGGGTCTCCAGGAGGAAGGCTATATGGAAAATCGGAAGGACGATAACTATTTCCTTTTTTCACTAGCCTTCTTGTGCTACATTTTGACAAAAGACATTACAGGCACATACAGAGTCACCTATATACAAGCAGCCAACTAGCCACTTGCCTCAGCATAGAGGGTCACCTATATACAAGCAGCCAAATAGCCAATTGCCTCAGGTGGCGGCATTTCCTGAGGTGCTTATAGGCCTTATTCCTCCCCAAATAGTCAGGGCTGTCCATTTATAGCCAAGGCATGGGTGACCGACTATCATACCCCTCCAAATAAATTCTGCTGATCCAACCTGCGCTCTGTGCACGCTACTGCTGGCCTAGACTTGGGAACATGCAAACATGGTGAATGTGCTTAGTTAATATACACAGCCTCACTCACCGTTCCACTTCCCACTGATCAACTATGCTGGTAGGGGGAGGCAGGACACTAGGTTTTTGGTTTTCCTTTTTAGTTAGAGGGACCTACATGAGGGGGAGTGTGGCAAATATGATATTGTTCCCTTTGTCAGGGTGTAGGAGGGGGAAGATAGACACATGAGAGGTGAGGGAAGGCAGAATGAGATCAGGTATTGGGAAAGCCAGACACTACAGAATATTGCAGATGTGGCACTCAGAAAAGGGATATCACTCCTGCACACATACAGGGTAGAAGGAAATCTTGGTGGTTTTAGGTTATTTATCATAAATGGCCTTGGGTGATAATGGGTGGCCATGATAACTCAAGAGTGGTATGAGTGCTCCATACCCAAAGTTGCTGGTGGGTGCCCCATGAACACCAACTGGTGTCAGTAGGAGTGTAAAAGCAGCCCTGTGAAGTTGTGGATATCCAAGATTACCCAAGGCTGGTAACAGTTTGGTATGACCATCCAAGGATCGTTCTTGGCAGTGCATTAGCACCTAATGGTTGTTATAACTGACCTACGAGCACCTAAGTCCCCCAAGAGTCCAATAGGGTACTGGCCTTCTGTCCAATTGCCCCCTGCCCCCCCACATTGCCCTCTGGGCCCACATCTGTCTGTCGGGTGGTTTGCCACTGCCCACACTTAACTGTTGGGTGGCAGACCTCCCTCTTCGCCTGGGGAATCTCCGCCTATGGACTTACATGTTGCCTCCCAAACGGGCACCCTAACAGCACCCACCCTCACCCCCCTTTTTTTTCCTTTCCTATTCACTGTACGTGCACGCTCTGAATGTCACAAGACCTAGTAGCACTGCTGATTGTTTCTATTTATTCATTGTTATTTCCATTGTTTATTTGCTCCCTTGTTCCCTTCCCTTGTGCCTTGTGGCGCTTTGAAACACTGGGCCTCATTCTGAGGTCAGCAGTAACTCGACAGTGCCACCGGCGGTATGCCGCTGACCCAGAAACACTGAATCCGCTGCCTGACTTCCCAGTGCCACAGGGACATTACAAGTCCTGGCGGCGCAGGAAGTCAGGCGGCGGATTCAGTAACTCCCCATTCTCGTGGAGTCACATAGGACCCCATGGGAGTGGGAAAATGGAAGCAGCGGCACCATTGCTAATGGTGCCGGTTCTTCTGTGAGAAGTCTGCCTGCAGGCAGACTTGTAGTGTGGCGATCCGGAAACAAGGGTGCCGGTAACCATATCGGCATCCTTGTTTCCAGACCACCACACTCGGAATGAGGCCCACTGTCTTGTTCTAAAAACACCTTATACATTTCCAATAAATAAAAATAAATAAGTGTGACAGGGGTGCCAATAAGCACTGATGTACAGCCATGGATGTCCACATGCAATCAACGATGTTCATAGCATTCCAAGAGCCTCAAAGAGAGGACTTGGATCCTGCATTGGAAATCAAGGGTATTAATGGTATTAATGGGTGCCCCATGGGCATTTGAGTGGCAATGTATTCCCTATGAGCACACATAGGTGCTTGTGTGTGTACACCATGAGCACCCAAAGGCAGTTGTGTCTTTCCCCATGAACACCCAAGTGGTGACATGGGTGCCGCCAAGCATCCATGAATTGTCATGGGTGCCAAATAAGTACCAAGTGAGGTCATGAGTGCCATGTTAGCATCCAAGGGTGTCTGTGACTAGAATGTACCTGTGAATGCAGTCAATATAGTGTTTCACTGCCTAACAAGGTGATTCTAGCAGTTTTTTCAGCACTTCACTTGAAAACATTAAAGCGAAGCACAGAAATACGGATTACTCTTTGCAGTCTTCCAAGGTGTGTGATGATATTGCATGCGGGCATCCTTCAAGTAAGGTATTGACCTTGATCTGGTCATTGTTCACACGAGATATTAACAGTGGGCTGTTAAGTGACAGCACAAAGCCATGAAGGTTTGGACTCATTACACACCCTTGTCAGTGAGAAATTATTGTAGTTTCCGAGTTCTGATGAATTCAAGGGAGGAGAGGAGCGTTGACCTTACACCTTCACATACCTAGAAACGTGTCAACATTTACCAATATTTTAACTGAATATTATATGCATTGATAGAATGAAACCGAGACCTATTGTATAATCCAGGGTTATTTGGGATAATACAACAAAAATGTTCACGACATGAAAAGTGTAATGGCGTTTTCATAATTTGTTTATATGGAGATTCTGTGTATACAGAAAGGAAGAAGCATATATGCGAGAAAGGTAACTTTTTTTTAGCCTGTGAAGTACAAGCAGGTAGGTGCCCTTCTGATACATTATTTCAGTGTATGGTGCAGTGGTATACATTATGGACTCTGGAAAACTCACAGAAGCTGCCCCTCCTCCTTTGGGACATAAGTGGGCTCTGAGGATGAAAGAGCTGACTTTAGGATTTCCCAGAGGTGTCTTTTTGGCCGCCCACACCCCTCTGCGCCCCCCTCAGTCCATCATAAAATTTGGAAAACAGGGTATACCAACCCAAACCTACAATCACGAGGCCAAGAGGAAGGATGAGAAGATTATTGATCCCTCTACAGGTCCTTCCCCAACCAGGGCAATTACGCATAATGCTCAGTGCAAAGAATCACAGTGCCAGCCACACAGCAAGTAAACAAAGAGCGCAGCCAACTCCCACCTGCTTCCCACTGCTCCAAAGGCTTGAAGATATCATCCTTTTTGGGCCATTGCATGCAGGTTGTATGGCAACCTCATTAGCATCGCCCTTAGACAACAGGCTACCATATCACAGATTGGGTAGTACCAAGGAGAGAGGGTGACCACCGATGTACTGCTACGCCAAGGAAAAGAAACAATGCAGGGTCTCTCATGCTAGTTACCCAGCAAGAACAACAGACACCGGTGCAGGTTTCTCACGCAGAACACAATACCCATAGCATGCATCCAAGTGAGTGTTCTTCCACTGGACTTCAAAATGGTTTTAAGTCTTCTGTCACTGCAGCAAGCTGCTCATTAACAGGAATAGTACCCCAAATGTAGGGAATTGGGATCAGAGACATTCTTCCATAAAATTACTGGGAACACTTGGGGAAATTAGAACTGAAACAGAGGGATAAAAGTATCAGGAATCCGGGCTCAAAATAGAAAAGAAGTAACCCATTAAGGGGGTAATTGGAAAGTCAGTATAAGGGCGCATATTATACAGCAACAGCGATCTAAGCAGAGAGTGGCCCAGACCAGCTCATCAGCCAAGAGGCAGTAAAGAGCAAGAAGGAAACAGAAGAGGAGAGTGAGAACCTCAGAAAGGCACCTGCAAGCCTGCTGAGGGCTAGAACCCAAAACACTGTCAGACACCAGTCCCGCAGAAGTAGAGCTGGAAGCCTGCTGAGGTTTAACCGTCAAATCCTGGCACGTGCCAGAGACTGACAAGAGGAGACTGTGGCAGACAAGGGTGACCTCGAGATGGTGGGTGAGAAAAACAGAGCCTGACAAAAACCCTAAGCAATGGGGTTAAATGCCTGTTTGCGGGAATGTGTTACATGGTATTCCTACTGCATGGTGTGCATTGTTCCAGGAGGGTGAACACAAGAGTGAAAAGTGCCTTTTTTCCGGCTGGCCCAGGATGGCTACGATATGTCAGGAGTATCCTGACCACAGGGGGGAGACGTACTTGCTGGTATGCAAAGTGAAAAAGCAATCTTGGCCAGTGGTAGAAGGTATACCAGAAAAAGTTGTGCACCTGTGACCTCAGCAGGGGACAAGTTGGCAAAAGCATGGCGCAACATGGGACAAGGCGTTGTGACCGGCGCTGGTTGATAACCAAGTGGGAGGAACAGGCGAAAGAAGGCAGTGCCTCAGTATTGTTTTGCCCCCCCCCCTCAGTCAGTGGGATCATATCAATATTTCCTAGACTTGCTGTTCATAACTCCACTAAATTCATACCCAACATCAAACTGAACAGACGCCACTTCAACAGGGCCCAGGACCTAGAAAACACATGTGTTGTCATGAATCATTTACTCCAAAACAATGATCCTAAGAATTTAAAGGCTTTTCTCCTCTGGCCCGACAGAGTTTGGACTATGAATAATCGATTCATCCTCCATAAACCAGTTTCTATCCTGGGATATACTGTGTGATGCTATCCTGGAGGTAGGCAAGATCAGTTCCAGGGATACAGTTGAAAAGGACGTAAAGGTCTTTGAGCTGAATTCTCTAATCTAATGGAAGCCATGCCCGGTTCCTGTGAACAACTTTGAAATGATCCTTTTTCCTATGGTCAGAAACCAACCAGTTCTGATCCATCTGGACTCCGCTAATTTGTTTAATTGAAGGACCTCCCCACCCCCCGAAAAAAGCATCCCTTGCGAATGGAAAGGACCTTTAAAAAAATATGTTGTGTTACCATTTTACCGGAGCTAACAACTTGACAAGTTTTCCAATAATCGGGGGGGAAGATGTAGAGTGAGGAGAGATTCTTTCATAGTGTTAGAAGGACCTCCTCTATCTTCTCTTGGCCAAGATGAAGCCAGTTAGAATCCATCCAGGCTATGTCATTTAGGCTTCATAAATGTACTGTCAGATTTCAGTTTAGCTGCAACTGCTGTAAAATGGTAAAGTAAAAAGGTGTATTTTATCTTCAGAAATGACAGTTCCGGAATGCTGAATATGGTTGTATAAAGTAGTGGCACTCTGCTCCTGACACCCGACCTTGGCGCCAGATCACAAAGTGTGACAATGCATGAAGCAGGCTGGGCACTATATTCTTTACACCAATTTCCATCCGCACACTTTTAGTGCAGTTGGCCCTCTTCAGTTTTAGTTGAAACCCCTAGGTTGTTCTGGAGGTCTCCAACCTAACCCCCTTTGCAAATAAATGTGCAGAGCTTCATTTTTTACTTTTGCGTTCTGTTGGTCCTTCCCCATAGTGCTTTCAAGAGTAGTGATACAGGTTGTGGTTATGGTAAATGTTCAGTATTAATGAAGCTTTGACCAAGCTTTTGTTGTGCTTGTAGCTTTCTGTTCACCACCACAGCCTTTTAACATGCCCCTACCCACAACATTCTTCCTCATGATGGTTTCTCAAAGAACTGAGAAGGGATTTTAATCAATCTCTGTTAAGAAATGGGAATCACATTCAATAAGTACATCAAAGGAGCAAGGGAAGGATGATACAGGGGAAAGAGAGGTTATACTAAAACATTTTTTTTAAAAACTGAGCATTGGTCAAACCAGCTATTATCAATCCACTTCACCTTCCGAGTGAGAAAGGGCTTCATGTCTCGCTGGCTTACAGTTACATTTTCGGCATGTGGCGGTTGCAGTGGTATGACCACTATTGAACAGTTGCAAAGAAGCTTCAACATGACCATATTTTCGCAATCAACGTACAGTCAAACACTGCAACAGGTTCTAAATAACATAAAACAATGTATATTTGTATATTTATATAAAGCATGTTCAGCCCTAGAGGGCATGTTGGTGCTGAAAGAAAAATGTTTATTGTACCTCAGAAAGGATGAAGGTTGAGTGGATCTTTGTTAGGTGTCGAAGATGGAAGCCGACGCATGGTTTTGTTTATAAACTTCTTTGTACAAAAAGAATATCTCACTATCCCTATTTCTAAAAGGGGGTTTCCCCTACCTCTAACTGATACTAAAGGGTCCATCAGAATGTCAGTCAACTCAAAGACTATCGTCCTTTATCATAACCTACTTCTGTCTTTTACACTTCAACTAAAGGCTAATCTAACAAAATGTTCCTTCTAGAGGAGAATGTCTCCCTTCTCCTGATGCTTGGATAAAGTTGCAAAGAACGTTCTCTTGCAACCAAAATATGCCAGGGGGAAGAATTCCCTTCCTCTGACTTGTGGGTTTCACAGTCTTTCCTAATCCAGGTGAATGGCGGCCTTCTCCTGGTGTCTCAAAAGATCCTTTTCACAACCCTCTTCTTGATTTACACTTTGCCACTCATTTTTGTTGTACGCAAATTCCCAAAATCATTTTTGCTGATCACTTGGCTTGGTGCCACCATTATGACGAATGTGTTCTCCTGGCTTGCTCAGTTCCCTTTTGTTGGGGTCCTAGACCCTTTTCTGGTGGTCAGTGGGTTTATTACTGCCACTGTGACAAGGAAGCTCCCCTTCGATGCTTGGGCTGTACTGGTTGGGGTCTCCGATACTGTCTCTGCTGGTCAGTGGGCTTGTGGTCACCATTGCGACGAGGAAGTTCTCCTCGGATGCATGGCTTATCTTGGTTAGGGTCTCCGACCCATCTCTGGTGGTCAGTTACGTGGTATGTCACGGTTAGGGTTCCCAACCCATATAGCTTCCACCCCCACTTCCCCACTGGGTTTCTCACACCTCCCGTTACCTTCTAAGGGATATCAGCATGCCCCTGGGACTGGGGCTCTCCTCTTCGCTGTACTGGTCCTCTCTCCAGTTTCCACACTATAGCTCTGTTGGGTGTCTTGACCCACGTTCAAGTTATTATGCTGCAACATTTGGTGCTGTGGGCTTAGAAAATCCAAGATGGTGGAAAAGCCCACATTTGCGCCAGAATCTAGGAGAACCACGCAGTTTTGCGCACACCAAAATGGTCCCCTGATCTGCCACCCACCAGTGCAAAGAAAGATGGTTCTGTTCAAAATCCGTTTTTATTAATGTCAAAAATTTCTAAGATCATGGGCCCGAAACCACCAAACAAAAATCCAATTATGGTTGAGTGTTTTACTTTACTCTACTGCAGATCCACATCAATTCCATGTCAAGCAAGGATTATATACTATCAAGTAAAATCCTTTCTTTTTGAAATGTATTAATTCAAGACAGCTGTCAAAAATAGGTGCAGTACTGGCATTGGACACTGACCGGCGCTGGCGCTCTATAAATCCTGACAGGAAAGCTGTCTTGCAGAACTATGCAGTGAACAGAAGGGGGTCTTATGTAATTAAAAGTTCAAAAGACTTGTTTTTCCTGAGAACCATTAACACCTCAGAGACACATAACAGCCCAGGATATCACATGGCCCTGTTGATTGAGAGGGAGGAGTTTCCCCTGCAGCTTGCAGGACCCAAAACAATAGACCCTTTCAATTGAATAGAAATGCAGATTAGGCTGTAGCTGGCAACAGCTGCCCTGCCAAGAAGGAGAGGCCTGTGATCTCTGACTCACCAAGCTTCTGGGGGCGGGCCAGACTGGATTGTGGATTCATATTGCAGCAAATATAGGTTTAAGTTAAATTGCTTATAAAATCTTGTATTAAGCTCACAGAAATGTACAATTTGGTGGTCCTTAATATGGAAAATGCCCTCACGATCTGAGACCAAACTCCACTTTGTGCGGTGTTCTGAGGCCGAACCCCGCTATTTATTGATATTGCAGACACTGTGTTTAGGATAGAGACATAGTAATTTCCAGTAATATGCTCAGGGAAGGGGTGTAGGTCTGTGTACATTTTTAGGAAAAACCAATATGGTGAAAGTTACTAAAAAGCACAAAACGTTGCCATTTTTGAACCCAGGCTCTGAGGGGGATCAGAGATGGGCGAGAGTGTATCTTAAATTAATCTGTGAAATGTGTATGTAATTTCAATGACGTGTGTATCTGGGAAATCTGTTAGTTATGAAAAATTCATTTTCTAAGTAAAAGCAAAGGGGCGTTTCTTCAATAGACTAAGACTCTGGCCCTCATTACGAGTCAGGCGGTGGACCATGGTGCTATTAGCACCATGGTCCATGCCGGTAACTCACCGACTCCGCCATAGTGGATTGCGGAATTACCGCCCCATTCCAAGGTTGGCGGGGCGGTAATTCCCCATTCACCATGGCCCCTTCCCCATTCCCATTTTTGCCCCCATAGGGCATAATGTGAATGGGGAAGGTGCTAATTACGGCACCGTAAATGACGGTGCCGTAATTAGCTCCAAAGTCCCTTTGCGGGTTGGATTTTTTACACCTGCTAAAAGCAGGCGTTAAACACCAACCCGCAAAGGGACACTTGTAATCAGGCGTTAAGGGTTTAACGGCGCCGATGCTCTTTACGGCGCCGTTAACCCCTTAACGCCTGACTTGTAATGAGGGCCTCTGACTCACTCTGACACACTATCCCTTCTCAAATCAGGTCACAGAGAATCCTTGACCTATCAAATCATGAGAGGGTTGGGCATGCAGAATGAGCCGACCCATCCACTATCAAAACACATAAAAAGAGACTGCTTTGGACAGGCAACATTCATTTTCCATTTTCTTGCAGAGCATTTTGCCAGACCACACAACATCTAGCAGGAACATCCAGAACTTAGACTCCAGATAGACTACAGAACTTAAAGCAAAGGCCTAACCCAGAAGCTGAGAACTCTTCTCAGCAGGCCTTCAGAATCCAGCAATCCAACCAAACTATTCTACAGCCGGGCGAGCTGTTGGATTCTTTGCCAAGAACTTTTGCCAGAACCGGTAGCAGACCCAGAAAGCAGTGCTGTATCTAGAGAGACCAGAACCAGAGAGACCCAGACCAGGCCGCTGTGAAGTGCAGAGCAGAGCTGACCCAGAGAGCTGACACTTCAGAACCACCCGCCAGGAGTCCAGTCTAAACCTGATCAGACCTTGACGGCCTATTTCAACTTTAGAGTGTGAGTACTCAGCTAGAACTGTGCCAGAACCAATCTCTTAGTCTAAAATAATCTGATCCAAACCATTTTAACCTGTCCAGAACTGCATCATAGAATCGTGTGTCCCTTCTCCGATTTTAAACCTGTAAAAGTGTAATTTTGCCATTTTGAATCTTTATTTCATTCTGAAAAACTACCTTCATAAAATCGTCCGTATCATTGGAATCGTAGATGCTAGGAACGTGGTTTAACTTTCATCTTAAGGCTAAGATTCTAAGCTTTCCAACAAGCTTAAAACCGACTTGCTACTCCTTATAGTTCCTCCGTAATCGCAATCGACACACTCGGAAAAATATTGCAGTGAATTGACAGTTTGCTTCATTTCAACCACGTCTAAAAATATCTGTCTTTTGCTTCCATTACTGAATCCCGTTTTCAACCTGATAACCATCCCTGAATCATTGGTATGGCTGACCGGAACTGATTTAAAGTATCTCTCACTCACCCTAAACCTCTAGAGGGAATTAAAAGCATTTTCAGCATATTTTTCACTTCATTGCCACCACATTTAAGAGGATCTTGCCTGCTTTAAAATCATACCTGTTTTCCTCTAAGCTCGCTGGGGGGAACTGGAAATTTGTATCGCATTTTGTATTCCTGAGAATTGTGTGCTCTCCTTCCATCTCCCTATCTTGCATAGGGGGGGAGGGAATTGTCAAAGAAAAAGTGATCATATTATCTTTTGTTGAAATCATATCAAGTTTATTCTGTGCTGCATCTTTTCCCTCATTGCTTCTCCTTGAAACCATAAAAGTATTTTCTGCTACCTTATCCTTCCTATACTAACTCCTCATTGATTGTAAAGAAGTGTGCTAGTGTCGGATTATCTATTGTTGATCAACATTATATTCATAAGGGTGCTATCAAATATTAATTTATTATAAAAGTGTGATATATATATATATTGTTTAATTTTTCCAATAAATCTTTTAAATTGCAAAACAAACCTACTTCTTGGCTCAATGAGATCACGGGGATTCATAGGGAGGGGTGTTATACAAGGGTTTATCATCCAGGGTATAACTTGCTATAAAAATATATAAATAAGGGCTTCCCTTGGGCGTCCCAGACGAGGCACTGACTTAGTGGGATTGCTGAATTGAAGTCACTTAACAGCTCCATGATCCGGTATACTGCTCAGCTCTTCGCTCCTGCTTCGTGTTCGGGTCTGCGTCAGCTGGATCCATGGAGAACATTTTCCTTACCTAAACGGCATCCTCTGCTCTTCTCTGACTTTGGTCGGCCCACAGCGTTCGAAACTCCCGCTTGTTTCCATGCCTCTTGCCTGTCCTGGCTGGGTTTGTCAGCTTGATTAGTCCATCGTCCATACTTATACAATGTTGCCTGTCCTGCCCTGGCAGATTGTGAAAGTCCTTTGTTCTTGTTGATAAATTAGGGCCTGATTCATGGAAGTGTTTTATAATGGCGCAGTCCCATAGGAAAACGTTCCATGATTCAGGCTGTTAATCTGCATGCCTCCCTGAAGCCACCTTGTACGAGTACTAGCACAGTCAATGACCTTCATGTCTTCTGTGCTTTCTTCATCCTAGTACTTTTGGTTTTAGCTTTATCCCTTGTATTACAGAAGTACATAGGTTTACTTTTCACAAAATGGTTCTGACCAGTGGGGAAGGCAAGGGAATATTGGAGAGTGACAATATTCAATGGTCTGCACCCCAGGTGATCGTTTTTGCCCCTAAAGGGGAAGTCTCTCCCCATGAGGTCCTCCCGCATTAAACCACCCATAGGGGGACTATTAGGTAGCGGTCGCACCTCCTGAGCCTCATGGACAAGGGTTCCCCCCTGGGGAGAAGTGACAACACCTTGTGAATCATCACACCTGCCAGGATTTGGACTTTTGACAGTGAGGTCAAACACAGACTCTTGCTGGTGCATTAGTTCACTGAGCTACAGACCTAGATAGATGCACTACGAAAACACTTGGAGGATATACATTTCATCGTCTCAGCCACAGACCCTGAAAATGAAAACTATTTTATTTAATTGCAAGCTTTTCCCGCATAATGGTTTCCTTTATGTGCGCTATCTTGTTCCACCTAAAGATTTTCAGCAAGTCTCCAGAAACAGAACGATTAATATATATTTTATTGGTACTTTATCCAGCTACAACATGTATAATAGCCACACTTGAAAGAGTTCGGAAGAAGGTAGGGGTACAAAAAAAACACCCAGGGGATAGAGGCATGATGCTCTGCCAGAGGGCTATAAAATTATCTATTTGGATAGATTGTCCACCCCCCTCCACCACTCGGGGTGGGGTGGCAATTATTTTTAAAACTGATTTGCAATAAGTTCAAACCCCTTGAGTGCATGAGATTGATATACAAGCCCTGCTAACCTGTTTTAAAGTTTCACGACTTTGTCTTGGCATTTTCTTATTGTTTATAGGCCTCCTGGCTCGCACACAGGGTTAGTAAACCCGTTTCTTTACCTGATTGCTGAACTCCAGGTTAAATACACACATTTGACGGTTTTAGGTGATTTTAATATTATATTCAATCTGCCAGTCCTATTGTTACTCATTTTGATGAGGCACTTTCCGACCTTGGTCTTCATCAGTCCATTAATGAGCCCACTCATGTTTTGGGCAACACCCTCGATATGGTTCTGTCGTAAGAGTTCTCTGTTTCTACTTCCCCAGCTATACCGGTGTTCTGGTCGGACCATTTTTTTGTTCAATACTTAAACTTCCTCTTCCTTTGTTAAAGGTCACACCTGATATTGTCTTGCGGTGGAACTGGTGCAGCGCCGATCAGAACATCCTAGTGGCTACTTTTAATGCTCAGTGTAAGGCTAATATTTCATCAGATTTTTCTTACCCAACAGAATCTCTTAGGTTTGCGGCCGATGTTGTGGCCCCTCTTGAATCTATCCAATTGTGGAGATGTCCCTCGAAACCTTGGTTCTCAGATGAACTTAAATCTGCCCATCTCAAGCTGAGACAGTCAGAACGCAATTGGCGTCATTCTTATGGTTCAGTGGAAAAAGTGGCTTTCTCATTAAAGGCTATCAGCCAGCTATTGATGAAGCCAAGTGGGCATATTTTACTCAAAATCGAAAAGGCCCTTAATCTGCCAAATTAGCTTTTCTCTGTGGTTAGGTCTTCATCTTCTACCACCAATCTTACTACTACAGTTCTGTCTTCGCAGGTGCTCTGTGATTCATTAGCTCTATATTTTGTCACTAAAATTGACAATTTATGTGCTAACATTAAACTCGCTCAGCATTCTGCCGTGTGCAGTTATTCAGTGCCAGTAACTATGGATACCCTTCACACTTGGTCCAACTTCCCTGTATTTTCTGAGGAGCTGGTGGGACAGACTATGCTGCACCTGAAAACTACAGTTCCCTCTGATCCAGTTCCTCTGGATGTGCTTAAAGATACCTAGTCAGGCAGTTACCACTAGCCGTAAATGTGTCCTGTCAATCGGGACATATCTCGCAAGAGCTTAAGCAAGCTTTGGCCATTTCTCTTTTGAAAAAAACATCACTTAATTCTTTAGTGTCTGCTAATTTATCTTGCACCTGCCTTTTTCTATGAAGTGGCTTGAAGCTTTGGTTCCTCATCTTCCCTCTTCTTTTCTTCAGTCCTCTGGGCTTGTAGACCCCTTCCAATCTTGCTTTCATCCAGGGCGTTGCACAGGCAGTGTTTTGGTATCAGTGGTTGACAATATGGCCATGCTGGTCGACAGTAGTGGAGTGGGTGCTGTAAGGGAGGCATGGTATCACAAATATGACACCGACACAAAAGGTACCACTTGTAAAACCTTTATTGAAGTTTCAATGGGGTTGGAGAAGCTCCTACTTTGCCCTATAGCTAATATGGGTGTAGTTACAACCATCAAATAATAAATAAAACAGTCCTAGTTGAGTCTGTCAAATCAAAATGGCCTATACTAACAAACACTTAATGCCTGCCCTACCTCTTGTACCAAAAGTGAAAAAGGAAGATCTGTATGCAAAAGAAAGTCATTGTTTAAATACAAAGAATAAAAGGTGGCTGAGTCAGCTCTCCTCCCCACGATGGACAGCACGGAGTAAGGCGATCTCTCTAGGCAAGATGACGCACTCTGGCTCAGGCTCTCACATGGTTCATGGCCCGCCTGACCTTCCACGTTGTAGTCTTACTTTCCAATTTCCAAAACACAATTCACCAAAAACTTCATGTCAGTTCCCCTCTGTCGGGCTCAGACCTCTTGAAAGCAAAAGTTCATATCAGTCGCCCTCAGTTGGGCTCAGAACTTTCACAGCAAAACAAAACACTTGCAGGGGTTCCCTTCCCCAAGCATAATTCACCTTCATATGGGTTCCCTTCCCCTAACTTGTTACACCTTCGGTCTCCCTTAGTCTGGCTCGGACCGGTTCCTGATGTCAAAGACTTTCGAATGTGCGTGACTTTTTTCTACAGACCTCTGCAGGACCACTTTGACTTTCCAGCTTTCAGCTCACACCCCTATGTTATTTGCCCCAGTGTTACCTGGTCTGGGTAGTTCACTATATTATGCACCAAAGTTCAACATTCACCTTTTTACTCTTCCCCTTTTCTCTGGGTTCATTTCAATCACCTCGCTTTTACAGTTAATTTGTTTTATCGCTACTAAACCTTTCACCTTTCCTGGAGACTTGAGTGGGCTACTTCCTTTCGCCGGACCACTCCATTACTCAGTATTTCGGACTTTACAGCTATCGTTACTTCAAGGTTCATTCCCAGGTCTGCCTTTCTTTGCGTCTCATCCATACACGTGTAGCCTTCAATTGTGCGATATAGTGTTTCCACTTCAATCTTCCTTTAGCACACACCAGTCTCTCGTGTCGCTTGCCAACTCACCAGCTGTGTGCGTTTCTTTCTTGTTTTTCTTGTCTTCCGGTTTACGAGTCAAGGTTAGTACCAAAGGCTTCACCTCGCCTCCCCAACTCTGCTATTCACCTGGGAGGGTTGCTGGCATCCCTGAAACACAATGAGGCTTCTCGTTTAGGATTCAGCCTTCGCCACGTGTATATTGCGGCCTTTTGGAGGCAACAACCTTCTGCAGGGAACTCCTGGGGTTCTCCACCCATGGCTCTCGTCCCTCAGGCCGTTGCTCTGCTCCAGTAGGTTCGCCTTCGCCCCAGAAGTTCTGCTCTTACTCATTTTCCACCTTTCTCAGAGTGTGTCTCTATGTTCTGCCTTTTATCCGTGGGAGGAGAGCTAATTGGTATCAGACATATGCACTTAGAGTCAAGTGCCTGACTTTGCCTGTCCAAATTAGCGGGACATGTCCAATGCGATGTGCAAGAGTAACCATTGTTACTCTCAGTCACCCTCTTCCTTGGCCCAGTGTATGAGTAGGAAAAGGGGAGGGAGGGGGAGTTGGGACATCAGAGAATCCTATGAAATAGGAGGGATCATAGGTATGGGAAAGGGAGGAATACCACGTTTCGGCACCAGCTGTCTCATCCCCATTCCCTGAAGACACCTCACCCAGGTGATCCTTCTGCACTGGTCCACCCCCATGGTCTGGATCCAAAGGCGACGGCCGTGCCCTGGCCACCTGAGAGAGAGAGAGATCCCGGGGACACGTAGGTGAGACACCCTTTGGTTTCTCATAGTGCCCTGATTGAGTTAGACCTTTCAACAGCTTTTGACACCGTCAACCACTCCATCCTGCTGTCCCGCCTGGTCTTGGCAGGGCCTTTCCGGGTCCGTCCAGGAGTGGTTTTCCTCTTTTCTGATGGATAAGGGTCAAATGCTTTCTCTTCGCCCCTTTTCTTCTCCTTCTTATGCACTATCCTGTGGGGTTCTTCAGGGCTCTGCCTTGATGCCCATGCTTTTCAAAATCTATATTCAGCCTCTTGTTTGTCTCATCCGCTCCTTTGGCCTCCGGTGCTACTTTTATGCTGATGACACTTACATTCTGGTCTGGATTGATCTTAGCTGGATGGAGGTGTCGTCGTGCTTGCATCAGTGCCTGATGGTGGGGAGGAAGGGGGTTGGATGAACAGCAACTGGCTGAAGCTCAACATGGACAAGACGGTGGCATTGGCAGTGGGTTCTACTCTTTCGACTCCTTCCTTTTGGCCCCCATGACTGGGTAATTTTCCTCTTCCATTGATGTGGTGAAGAACCTGGGGGTTGTCCTTTCTTCTACTCTTTTCCATGGCTCGTCAGGTAGGTGCAGTTTGTAAAACTGGCCATTTCCACCTGAGGATCCTTTGAGGGTTCTTCCTTTTCTTCCCAGTCATCTTGCCCCCCCCAGTAGTGGCTGCTCTTGTGCTCAGCCGACTGGATTACTACAATGCCTTGTTCCTGGCTCAACCAGTGGGAATGATCCATAGTCTCCAGGTATTGCAAGATTTAGCAGCACAAATTGCTAATAACTCTCCTTATGGCACTCATACTTCGCCCGTTCTTTGCTCTCTGCACTGGCTTCCAGTGGCTAGGTGCATTGAATTTAAAGAACTCTGCTTAGTTCATCGAGCTTTTTAATCAGCTGGGGGCGGTGCATCTTTGGGACAGGTTTGTTCTTAATTGTCCTAGTCGAGATCTCTGCTCGGCCAATGCTTGTTTGGTGGCGATGCCTAGGTTTTGTCTTTCTCAAGTGTGTGGCCATGCTTTTCCTATTGGCACTAATAAACTCTGGAATGCTCTGCCTTTTGTACTTAGAGCTAACTGGAAGCACTTGGAATTCAGGCGTCTTCTTAAAATGCTTCTATTCTAGATTGAAGTTGGTGGTTTTATGGTTGTTCCCTAGCGCAAGATGCCCTCGGACGAACGTGCGCTTTATGAAATTGGATAACGTGACAGTGGCTAGCTGAAATGTATAATGGGTCTTATTCACATGCAAATACAAGTCTACAATCCCAGATATAGGTGAAACTGCCAAAGTTACAATGGCTATCATTAAATTATTGGCGCAAATATAGAGCTGAATGTCACAGATCTGAAGATTCCCAAATGGACTGTATCCTTGCAGTTCAACCCCCCTCCCAGGTCCAACTGGGGTCTTTCCTCCCTTCTATCTCTCTCTCTACCTGTGGTGTTCCACAGGGGTCTAACCTTTCTCCCTGCTTGTCAACCACTACCTGGCACCTCTTGCCCACTGTATCGCTACTTTCTGCTTCAATTTTCAGTGTTATGTGGATGATACCCAGCTCTATTTCAGGCTGCCCTCAGACACCTCTGCTCCTTCTCTCATACCAGACTGTCTGGCCGCAATTCAGGAATGGTGTGCTACCAATGATCTCTGCCTTAATGCCAGTAAGATTGAGATACTCCTCATCGGTACAGCTGCTTCCTCCTTTCCCCTCTCTCTGGCCGCCACCCAAGGGCCCTCTTCCTGCTCCCTTCCTGTGAGGCTAAGAACCTTGGTGTCACCTTCGACTCCACCCTCTCCTCCTCTCTCACATCTCCGAAGTCTCTAATAAGTCAAACTATCAGCTGCACAGCCTCAGAGGTATTCTTCCTTTCCGCACTTTCCCCCAGAAGCTTACCGTCTCCAGAACCCTGTTCCTCTCTAGGCTGGACTTCTGCAACAGCCTCGGTCTAAATCTGCCTGCCTCTACTCTTCAACCTTTACAACTTATCCAGAACTGCAAGACTTGTCCTTGGCCTCAAACCTAGTGATCTTATCTCTCCAGCTCTGAAATGTCTTCACTGGCTCCCTGTGGCTGCAAGGATCAAGTTCAAGACCCTTTGCATTGTCCACAAGGCTTTCTGGGGTCTGGGACCACACTACCTCCAACTTTCTCTTCCTAAACATCTTACTTCTCGAGCTCTCTGCTCATCCATCTCCAACTCTCTGAGCGTCAGACACTTCTCAAAGCAGAGAGTTGGGGGCAGATCTCTCTCCTCGGCTGAGGCCTCCCTCTGGAACAGCCTCCCTGCCTCTCTCAAACTTGAGTAGAACCACCTCCGGTTCCGGAAGCAACTCAAGACCTTCCTTTTCTCTTCTGCTTTCGCTCTTCCTCTCACCGGCTGATGTCCCTGACTGCTCTGCGGACTGGTCACCTGGCTACCCTCTGAACTCAGGCCCAGGCTCCTGCATATCCAGTTTCTGTTGCACTGCCTCTTAGCTTCCCCTGCACTTAAGGGTATGTACCTGCAATTCTACAGTCCCTCTCTCTGCTCTTATGAGCCACCCGGCTAGCTGCACTTATTGAGTTACCTGCACTTCTCCCCCCCACACCCCTCCTGGCACTTCTCCCCTCCCTCTTGCCTGCACTTGCGCGATCTGACTGACACAAGGCTTAGTAAGATTGTTGTTTTGTCCTTCCTTCGTTTCCTCGTCCTTGTCTTGTTGCGCCTAGAAACACTTGTGTACAGGCGCGTTATAAATGTCATATCATAACTGTTTCTTAAAATGGATGCGGTACATTCATGGATTTCTGCTCCAGGGGTATTGTGTTCCACTGGCATGGCTCTTGATTGGATAGCAATCTTGGATCAATCTTTACTTTCCTGGCAGCGGCTGGTTGGTGTCACACTCAACACTCGTCAGAGACTCTGCCCCCATGGTTGCCGTGCCAGTCCTGCTGTCCAGCGACAGCTACCAAGGTGCCCTCAGCGACAACCTCAGTACTCACCAACTGGGTTCAACCTGCCAGATCTGCGCCCTCTGCTCACCATCATTGGGAGCTCCGGTGAAGCTCCTGGAGACTATGGGATGACTTCAGTGCTACAAGTTGCCAGCATCCATGTGGTTTTGGAGTCAAACTACTCACTGTGCATACTGCGAAGATGACGATAAGCATTTCCATGAGGAACGAGACACTGGGCATGTGCACGGTAGCATGGAAGACACTATACACGATTATTTCTCTTTTGTGCAATTCTTCAGGCCCAATCTGGCAGTTTGAGAGTCATTGCAGTGGGCACCTTCAGAGCTCTTGTTGGCTGGTAATAGGCCAAATAAACTGATATTTCTGACTCTTTTCCCAAATCGCCTTATTGGTTAAGTGTAGAGTCTTCAGGGTAAGTCTTGTTTCTATGGATAGCCAGTGCAGAGATGCTTTTGTTTGTTTGATGGGGTCTTGGGGTTTGAGGTCCTGTGTGAGACTTGTAATGTTGTGCATGATCATATGTAGTTGTTTGATTTAATTATTTCTTGGATATGCCCCAGTATAGCCCATGGCAATGGTCTAGAATGGTAAGATCAAGGAGTGTATTAATTCTGTTGGCTACCTTTAAGAATGGAAACATCTTGCTTAGAACATGTAAGCAAAAGCGTGCACTCCTTGTCACAGTATTCATATTAACAATAAATACAGGGTTGATTTCCTGATTGGATTTGGCCAATGACCTGTGAGCCTGAGCAAAAGTAGGCCTGAGTGAAGTGAGGGTCTGGGTCATGACTGAGGACCATTAACAGGCAAACCTACACTGAACACTGGTGTTAAGATTATTGGTATCCCTGCATGTTGTTCAGCGTGCTAATAGTTTAACCGGAAAACAGAAACATTCCCTTTGACGAAGTGGCTTGCTGGCACATGGGCCCGTTCATCTGAAGGAAAGTAAACCAGTCTGAAAACTGCCACCATTTACAGGACAGTGATTTGGAAATGAATCCCTTGTTGTCCATAGTGGCTGTTAGGCGGCGCAAGGCAGCATTGGGCTCAGGATGCAGATAGGTGCACAGTGGATTTAGGCATGGTGAAATGGTGGGGAGCAAAAAAGGGGGCTTGCAGGTGGGGGAAGGGTGCTGGCAGGGTGGTGTGGGGCCAGCATTAGGACAAGCCAGGAGCTGCAGGAGGAGAAAAGCGCGTGGAGGAGCCAGCAGCTACCTCACAAGGCAGGCTGTCGCTGTTCATGCATGCCTTGCATTGGAGAGAGCTCATTGGCTTGCCTGCTCCCCCTTATTCAATGCCAAAGATAAAAACCAAGATTATTAGATATGTCAACTTGTTTGCATGGGTTCCAAATGATTCAGGTCATTTGAATGTCAGAGGAACTGTTCAGTCAATTCAGACCATAAGAATTTCTCTCTTTCCCCATTGAGGCGTATGCAGTCATTAGGCAACCAATCCTGAAGCCTGGTTACTATCGTCTTCATTTTTAGGGAAATTAAACAATTATTTGCCACAGTTGTAAAGTTGAGAATTGTGCTATGTGCCCAGTGATGAGATATGCAAGTGGTCTGGTTTACGTGTTAAACTTCCAGATAGAAATAGTAGAGCCCTGTGTGAGTACACATGATGAGTATGTGGGCTCTGGAGTAGTCCCTCCTAATTTGGATGGAGCAATCAGAGAGGAATAATTTCTCCCATTTGAAGGTGGTCTCCCCTGTGTTCCCTGATGGTTGAAGACCGGCGATATGATTCTTGTTGTTTTCTTTTTGATACAGTGCTGAACAGTACAGGAAGATGGGAACAGTTGGTTAGTCAGCTACTCTTAAGTATTTGTCTTTTAGGGTGAACTCAGTGCTCCAAATGGAATGAAAGCAAAACGGACGTTTACCCCACCCCTGTACACTGCCTAGGAAAACATTTAAAAGGTGGGAATCAGCTTAATTTGGCTACTCTCAATCCTCGTTCTGCTGGCAAACATTCCTCTGATATCTGTCACCTCCTTGAAGACTTTGACCTCAATGTCCTCGCTCTCACTGAGACGTGGTTCAATGCCAGCTCTGTCACTGCTTTTGACACTCGACTTCCTGATGGTTACAAGATCCCCTCCAAGACCAGGTCTAATCGGTCTGGAGACGGTGTCACTAGTGTCTACCCTGTATGAGTCCCTGCTTCCATCATATCCACTGAATCCTACTCCTCCCTCCTTTGAATGTCTTATCTGCAAGCTTTGTGTCTCTCCTTTCCTCTCGCTACAATCTACAGGCCTCCTGGGCCGAACTCCCCCTTCCTTTCTGAGTGGCCCAAAATTGCCTCCTCACTTCTGACCTCCTCCTCCAAGCTTCTCCTCCTTGGTGACTTCAATATCCATTAGGATTCTCCTGATTCCACCACTCTACTCTTTCCTCTGCGACTCTCTCTCTCTCACTCACCATCCTTCCGTCTGGCCCAACCCACTCAGCCGGGCACACCTCAGATGTGCTCATCTCAGCTGATCTCTCCTTCTCGAACGCTCTCACTACTCCTCTTTCCTGGTCTGCCCATTCTCTCCCCTCCTCCCACCTGAATCTCCTGGGCCACCTTAGCTAAGCCTCTTCTCACTCTGCCAGTCTCCTTCTCTGTCATTCAACAGATGAAGCGAGTGTCAGTAGCTGCTTTTACCACCTCCTACAACCCTCCCACTCATACTGACTCTGATTTTGCTAACCTTCACCTCTCCATCACCCTGGACATCCTTGCCCCTGCCATGAGAATCCACATGAAGCCTGCATCCAAGTAGAATAGTTGGTATGACTACGACTTAGCCACATTGAAACGCAAATGCAAAGTTGCGGAACAAAGTGGCTGGCTTCTAGCACACACTCTGACAAACTGGCCTGCCATCTGCTCAAAAGGCAATATAGATTCTCTATCCACTCCAAGACACGGGCCCATATCCAATCCTGCATCTCCGGAACCATAAACACGACAGCTGAACTTTTCAAAATCTGTAAGGAACTGGCCAATCCTACTGAAATCTCCACTTCACCTCTTCCTTTCTCAGTCCCTCTGCAAAGCGTTAGCCACCCACTTTACAACCAAGACCCATGACATCCTTTCCTCCCTCTCCTCTACACGCCTCCCTCCCCCACCTGCATGCTGCCCCCACTTCCTACATACTTTCCTCCTTTTCACCCATTACACCTGATGTGGTCACCAAGAAAATCTGCTCTACGAAAGTCTCCCCCAAACATATGCTTCCCCGCTCCTCTAGAACTATCAAAGACAACATTGCCTCTCTCGCTCCCTCACTGGCTGAGTTCTGTAACCGCTCTTTTGCTACTGGCTCCTTCCCTTCACCCCTTAAGCACTCCCTTGTGCACCCCCTCCAAAAAAAGCCATTTGCGGACCCTTCCTGCCCGGCTGACTACCACCCTATCTCCACTACTCCTTTCTTGGGCAAACTCCCAGAGAAGTTGGTCAACTCCCAACTAATCCAAAACACTGAATCTGCTGGCTGCCTTCACGACCACCAATCCGGCTTCAGAGCATCCAGAGCATTGAAAATGGTCTCCTGAACACCTGTGATGATCTGCTCTCAAACCTGGACTCCAACTGTCCTTCCACCCTCATCTCCTCGATCTGTCCTCTGCCTTTGACACAGTTAATCATTCCATCCTCATAAATAGGCTCCGATACCATCAACATCACAGACCAGGCACTGGACTGGTTAACCTCTTTCCTCTCGAATCAGCCCTCACAAGTGTAACAGGGCCCCTTTCTCTCCTCTACCTCACTCTCGACTTGTGGCATCCCTCAGGGCTCTAGCCTCTCACCATGGCTCTTCAATATATACCTTGCTCCCCTTCCTCTCCACCTTCTCTCCTCATTTCCAGTATTATGCTGACGACACACAACTTTCCTTTAAGCTTCCCTCATCTCCTTCCTCTCTCATTCCCGACTGTCTTGCTATTTAGGCATGGTGTGCTGCTGATGATCTCTACCTTAATGTCAGCAAGATCGAGATCCTTCACATTGGGACACCTACTCCCTCTTTCCGTCCTACTCGCTGGCAACACTTTCTGCTTTATAGGCGTCATATAGATGTTCAATAAATAAAAATAAAATAAATAAATGTTTAGTTAGGATGATTGTTAGGCAATTCTTTTTTTTTTTAAACTTTTCTTTATTGGCATAGAAAGAGTACAGACTACAAACACAGTGCGCATATCAGCTGGTAATGCAGTTACATGTATGACACTACACATCTTGCGAGTCTTAAACAGGGAGCTGAGCGCTCATGCATACAGTACAGAGTTTTTAATTGGCAGCAGGGGTTAACTCATCAGGTAGAGGTGATGATGCCCGTACAGTGTCTTCCTTGTTGTTCAGGTAGCTACAGAACTCTGACCATACGTTTTTTGGGCGGGAAGACAATGGGAGGGTATTAATGTAGTCCTCCTCGCACGCCTGAGTCCAGGTGAGGGCCTTTAGCCACATCTCGAATGAAGGGGGAGAGCGGCGTTTCCAGCATTGTAGGATACATTTTTTAGCTACCATGGTAGCAACATTCAGAAACCTAGCCATCTTCCTAGCTTCAGGTTCGTCCCACACACCAAACAGAACTGCAAGCGGTGCAGGAGAGATTTGGGTCGTTGTTATTTCAGATAACGCTGCAACAATGGCCTCCCAATATGGGCCCAGGGCCACACAGGACCAAAACATATGTATGTGATCGGCAGCAGTGGATTTGCATCTAGGGCACGACTGAGCCTGGCCTGGTGTGAACCGTCCCACCTTGTGCGGCGTGTAGTATAGACGGTTTAGGAGTTTATACTGCATGCATCTATATCTAGCGTTGAGGGAGGTTTTACGTGTGTGCAAACACATCTTGTTCCACAATACATCTGAAAGGGGGACACCCAGTTCATCACTCCACAAGTCACGCGCCGGTTGCAATGCCTCATCAGTGCTAGCCATCTGTGATTTATATAGCGATGAAGTTATGCCTCTAGCTCCGGCCGAGTTGGCTATATATTGGATTTCAGGGGAGTCTGGGGGCTCATCTGGGTAGGAGGGCCACCAAGCCCGAACTGCTGCTCTTAACCTGAAGTACTGCAGCATTTCGAGTGCCGAGCCGGAGTGACCGGGTCTCCACGTCTGCGGGGTAATGAACTTCCCATCAGGGAAAAGGTCGGTCAACGCTCGGTAACCAAGGCTGTCCCAGCGTTCAATTAGGAGTTTATCATGAGTAGGGCTGAGACCCGGGAACTGCCAAATGGGTAGCCATTTGTAGTATGGGTGGTGGCCGGTGTTTGCCTGCAGCAATCGCCTCCAAGCCAAGACTGTGGCCGCCACCGGGTCGGCAGGGGCATCAGCTCGGAATGTGTGGTGTAGAATGAGGGATAGGGGGTTGATTTCCTCGCATGCCAGTGTCTCTAATTTCACATGTGGGGGAGGGTCCGTAAATGTGTACCAGTGTGAGGCGTGTTGTGCTTGTGCGGCGATCCAGTACTTTGCGAAGTCCGGGGCGGTGAAGCCCCCCTTCTCATAAGGGAGAGTCATATGCTGCCACTTTTTCCTCACCGCTCCCGCATGCCACAGAAAGCGGGCGCAGGCCGCCTGGAGGTCCCTGAAATATCGCCTTCCGGGCCAGATCGGCACATTCGCGAAAATGTAGAGCAGCTTAGGGACAATAATCATTTTAATCAAAGAGAGCCTGCCCGACAGGGACAGCGGCAGATCACGCCATTTCGACAGCCGGGACTCCATTAGGTGCGCCATAGCTGTGTAATTGTCAGCTATCAATGATGGCTTACCGAGGGAAACCCGCACTCCAAGGTAACCGATGCCCTCGGGCGACCAGCGAAGGGGGAACTCACAATCCGGTCGGGGGGTCGCCGCCGTGAGTGGGAAGATGTCGGACTTAGTGTAGTTGATTGTGAAACCTGAGAATGTACCTATTTTAATTATATCTCGGAGAATGGGATCTAAGTGAGCAGCTGGGTCTCTGATGTATAAGAGTACATCATCTGCATATAATGAGATGATCTCTGGGGTGTCTTGCATGCGTATGCCTTTCCGAGCATGTTTGTCCCGGACACTGTCGGCCATAGGTTCGATAGCGAGTGCGAAGAGTATTGGGGAGAACGGGCAACCCTGGCGAGTGCCTCTATACAGCGCGAAGGGGGGGGAGACTTTAGAGTTGATAAGAACTCTGGCCACCGGGTCTGTGTATAACAGCTTAATGTATGATATCATTCGCGGGCCAATTCCCATTTTGTGGAGAACTGCCCACATATATTGCCATGACACCATATCGAACGCCTTTTGGGCGTCAAGAGTAACTGCCACGGCATGGGCATCGGGATCGATTCTGGACATGACATTGAACAGTCGGCGAATGTTAAGAGACGTGGATCTGCCAGGGACAAATCCGCTCTGATCCGGGTGGACCAGATAGGACATTATCGGGAGGAACCTGCTCGCAATGATTTTGGCAAATATTTTTGTGTCTGTGTTTATTAAGGAAAGGGGTCTATAAGACCCGCATTCATCCGGCGGCTTGCCCGGTTTGGGGAGTACGGTTATGAGAGCCTCACGTAAAGAGTGGGGCAGCGTACCTAGTTCGAGCGATTCGTTCCAGACCTCAAGGAGTCTGGGTGCCAGGGTGGCTACATGTTCCTGGTAAAACTCTGAGGTGAGGCCGTCAGGGCCAGGTGCTTTGCCTTTGGGGCAGCTCGATATGGCGGTGGTTATCTCATCAAGAGTGAACGGGACCTCTAGCTGGTTTCTTGTGTCGTGGGAGATGAGGGTCATGGGGATTTGATCAAGAAGGAGGTCAGTGTCCTGCAGACTGTGTTCTTGTCGGGGACCGTATAGGGCTGTGTAGAATGCGGTGAAGGTTTCTAGAATGTGTTGGTCAGACCAGCCCAGAGTTCCGGAGGCATCATGGACACAGTCTATGCGTGTTTTGCCACACTCTGCACGGGCCAGTCTGGCAAGTGTCCTCCCGGGTCTGTCCCCCTCGCCATATTTCCGGGCAGCCATCGGGCGGGTATGGTACTGTAGCTCCCTTCGGGCATGAGCCTCGAATGTTTCAAGTTCCGACCTGATTTGTGCCAATATGATCGGGGAAGGGGTGGAGGCATATTGCTTTTCGAGGTCCTTAAGCTTCCCCTCCGACCGATGCAAGCTGTTTCTAATGGCTTTGAGGACCCCAGCTTCCCTGGAAATACACATCCCCCTAATGAAGACCTTAAAGGCCTCCCAGCGCACTCCATCAGAAGTGTCATGTCTGTTGTTACATTCAAAAAAAGTGCTGATGTCGGCCAAAATTTCGGCTCTGAAGACTATATCTTGGAGGGCCTCAGATTTGAATCGCCATGTTGAGCGGGAGGGTTGGTCTCGCTCCAGTGTGATTTGCAACGTCACTGGGGAGTGGTCCGAGAGTGTGCGCGGGTGTATCTGTGTATTTGCGGCCTTGCCAACCAATTCGCTCGATATGAGGAATAGGTCTATCCTCGATAGACTGTTGTGCACCGAAGAGTAGAAGGTATACTCCCTTGACTGTGGGTGGAGGACTCTCCATGCATCCCTGAGTCCTAGTGCATCCATATGTGTGCGCAGCCTAATGGCCGCGCGCGTGACAGCCCTACGAGCAATCCCAGACCTATCTAGGACGGTGTCAAGTATCAGATTCATGTCCCCCCCCCATATGATAGGGACCCCTGCATATTTTGACAAAACGCAGGTGATTGTGTCAAAGAAATCTGGCGCATCAAAGTTAGGGGCATATGTGTTTACCAAAAGGCATTCCCTATTCGCCAGTAGACAGTGGAGTATTATATACCTGCCTTCAGGGTCAATGTGACTAGTGCGCAGCAGGAACTGGACCGATTTATGAACCAAAGTGAGTACTCCTCTAGACTGAGTGGAGTATTTTGTATAGTATCTGGTAGGACCCCAGCTAGGGGCAAGACAAGCAGCTAATCGCCCTAAAGCATGTGTTTCCTGCAAAAGGAGTACCTTAACTGCATGTCTCTGGGCGTATGCAGTAATTCTACGTGCCTTGGTAAAGTTGCTCAACCCCCGAACATTCCATGTCATAATATTAATAGACATAGGGCAGTGTTATGGGACATCCCAACTGCGATAGACTCCTACGTGCATTGTAACAGAGCCCATTGCCGAACACACACATAGTGCTGCAATCGTGCACTCCTCTTCCATGCCTTTTCCGTTAACAAAATCCCCTTTTTTTGTGCCCCCCTCCCTCACTGCCCACCCACAACTTGCAGTGTAGACCCCCCCTTCCCAAACACAAGTGCCATCAGTTCCCCTTGTCCAGGCGTCTCCAGCGGAGCCAGAGGTCGCATCCAGACAACAGTCGGCGGGCAGCACCCAACGGGGGCGTGTCCCCACCGTGGCCCAACGGGGGCCCAGAAACAGTGGCAACAAGGTGAAAACAAAAAATAACATTGCAGCTGCAGAGAGGTGCGCCGTTGCCGTGTAGTCGGCGTTGTGAACTGTTGAAGTGGACAGAGTACTGTCCAAGGTGGGTTTCTGCGGAGGGCGGATCCAGTACATGATCCCTGTAGTCTGTGGGCCAATCCGAGTGAATAGAGTACGGAAGCAGGTGTGGTCAGAGCAGCCAGCCGAACAATTGCCACGAGGACAAGTGACACTTTGTGTTTCAAGCATTGGGGCAAGAGCCGGCAGCCCACTCATTGGCAACAGGGATCAACATTTGCTAATTGAAAAGCGAGGTTGCCATCTTCACGTTGGGTGGATAGGATCATCAGATAGGGTTAGCATAGACAGGTAGATCGGGATATGCTTATGCATTATTGGGGCGGGCCCCCGCTGGGTTAGGAAGTGGGATCTGCGCCTCGATGAATCTCGTTGCCTCATCAGGGACAGTGAAAAAAAAAAGTTTTCCGTTGTGAGTAATCTTGAGTCTCGCTGGGAACAGGATGGCATAGGGAACATTGCGCTCTCTAAGCAGTTTCTTGACGCCTAAGAATTGCCTCCTCTCTTGCTGCACTCTGACAGAAAAATCCGGGAAGATTCTGATCGTATGGGCTTCCCAGCGCAAGTCACCCTTCTCTCTCGCCAGGCGCAGGATAAGGTCTCTGTCTCGATAATTAAGGATCCTGGCAATGATGGGTCTGGGTATATCGCCAGGTTTGGGGCGCGGGGACAAGGCCCGGTGCGCTCGCTCAACTGTAAAGAATGATGACAAGGAGGGGTTCCCTAGGAGATCTTTGAGTAGACATTCGACTGCGTCTTCCATGCGTCCCTTAAGGGCATTTTCAGGGACCCCAATAATGCGCAGGTTGTTCCTGCGGGAGCGCGACTCCAAATCCTCGCACTTCGCTTTCACATTTTTCATGTCACGGGTCAGAGATGCGACCGTATCCTGTAGTACGTGTATGTTATCCTCATTGGACGATACCCTAGCCTCAGCTTCCGTGATTCTAGTTCCGGCCTGGTCCACTCGTGTCCTGAGCGAGGCGACGTTGGCGTTGATGTCGTCCAACTTCTCGTGAAAGGCAGCAAAGTTTTTGGCCATTGACTCCATCAATGTGGTGAGATCCGGCAGCTGGGGAGCGGGGTGAGGGGCGATCTCAGGCTCTTCATGATCGGGTGACACCCGGTCAGTCTCAACCCTCGGGACAGACTTAGCAAACCTGTCCATGGCTCCCCCCTTATTACCCCCCTTGGTTCTACTCGACATTATGTGCTTAGGCTGATGATGCAGGAGGTCTGCGGCCGACGCTCCACGAAGGGGGGACCCAGGAAGGGCCACAGGTGCCGGACCAGACACCAAACGTCCTGTATACGGGTAGGGGCCACAGTCAGCTATGTGGAAGTCAAACGGACAGGATATAGCTGGAGGAGGCAATGGAGAGATGGCCACAGTCCCGGCAAAGCGGATTGGTAATATTGAATGGGGGTTCAGCGAAGGCAAGTGATCACTGCCAGGCAAGTGTGCAAAGTAGTGCTGATGGGGCCGCAATACCCAGGTGGACCATGTCAGTGCCTCGTGACCCGTATTGACATGTTAGCAAGTAATGGCGTGCGCCAGCCGTCGGTTGATGGGAGCGGGATCACCCCGGGTGGGCACAGTGCAGGTAGGTGCCGTTCCGAGAAATAAAATTGGTGCCCTCAATGGAGTCAGCCCGGCGGCAGGCCCGGCAGGCCCCCCCCGCGCGCAGGCACGGCCGCAGCCGTCAGGAGCAGGCCCCCACCTCCTCACCTGGTACTCGGGGAGCAGTCAGACACCGCCCCGCGGCCCCGGAGGCAGCAGGGACACATCAGCAGCTGTGCTCCGTCGCGGTCCGCAGATGGAAGGGGGGAGAGGTACGGCCGGCGCACCAGCGCAAGGCAAGCCGCCGTCCCCCGGCACAGCGGTCCAGATGATGTCGTCACACGAAGCCCTCCACCGGCGCGCAGGGCCGAAGGGACGCCGCCCACAGGCGGCCGGGCCACAGCCGAGCGAGGATCAGGCCACAGCTTCGCGATCCCGGAGGAGGCGGGAGCTCAATTGAGTGCGGTGGAGGAGGGGGGAGGGAAACACGGTCCGCGTCCCAGCGCCGGCAGCAGCCGCCGCTCCCCGGCACCGCAGCCCAGCCGGCACCGACGGGGGCAGCACACACCAGTCCGCCGAACCCCTCGTCGCTCACCGCAAGGCCCCAGGCGAGGATTGCCGGCTCCAAGCCGCCGCCGCGCCGCAGGCAGCAGCCCCAGGGGGCCGGGCCGATCCAGACGCCGGCAGTTACACGGCATACAAAGCCACCCGATGAATGGAGCTGGCCCAAACTCACAGGGCGCAGAGCAGGAATGATAAGCAGCAGCTGGACCAAGTTATAGGGGACAGGATCTCCTAAGTCCGCAGATGCAAACGGATGAAAGCCGACGTTCCACGGAGCCAGAAAGCTAAGCAGCCATCTTGGGCTGCTCAACAGCGCCACCTCGATTGTTAGGCAATTCTAAGGGGTTTACATCTAGTTTACTCTGGAGGGGGGGGGGGATAATGACTTTATTGAATTACTTCTTTCATTTTATTGGGACTAGACACTCGAGTACATGTTGAAAACATGGGTAATAGTGTGGCCAATGGATGTGATGTGTTCCTTTATAGAGGAGGCCAGCAGGAGAAGCCTTGAGTGGAGGAATCCTTAATATGATCAGTAATTTGTCCAACTCTTGAGTAGATCATTTTGAACGAGGAAGTATTTCAGCACAGATAGGTTTATATGGTTCAACCATTGAATGACAATGGAGGAGCCAATGGGTTCTTTTATCTTGAAAAGGGAGAAAGAAGCAGAGAAGAGGAAAATAAATAATTGCTGGAGTGGTGGGGGGTTGTTCTGCCTTAAACAGCCACAAGGGCCTAAATCCATCAATGGTGCAGAGTGCCGCATAGGGGAGTCCCCAAGTAGGTGAGTCAGGGGGCGGGCCAAGCTGCTTATGGTCGGGGCAGTTCAGCTGCCCCAGGGCCATGGTGGGTGTCAGCTAAACCGGACGGGCCCAAGCATCATAAAGGGGGCAGAAAGCATGCTGTCCGGGCCAAAATAATAACAGCCCAGGCCGTGTGACAAGGGTGGCCCATCCAAAAGTCCTTCAGGGCAGCGCAAGCAAGGGGGTGGCCCAGGAGGTGAAGAGTGGCAAGCCCGCTCCACCCCAGAGGGATTGAGCGGTGAAGAGGAGAAACCCTCAGCTTGCTCGCTAACCAGCCCGGGTGAAAGGTGCATAAGGCGTAAGTCCCAGCTTCTCAGACGGGGCAGCCTGGGTGAAGACCAGCAGCCCCCGACGTTGAATGAAGCATTGTTGAGGGGGTGGGGCCAGGAGGAAGAGATGGCCGTGGGCCGCAGAGGGGACCATGGCAGCGCGTGCCGGACCCCACATCAATGGGGCCGCCTTGAACACTTTAAATATGCCATGGGTGTGGTGGTGCCAGCGGGTAGGCCCCCACACATGCAAGGAGCCACCCAGGAACCATAAAGTAGGCTGAATGTTGAGCATGGGTGGTGAACAGGGCCACCCTAGAAGAAGGAAGACCATAATGGCCCTTGCCCCAATTTCATCTGGGGCCAAGGCCTATTTCAACCAGCAATGCAGCCAGCCACCACAACAGACTCATGAAGATACTGTGAGGGGGGGTTAACTGACTGCAGCAGTCACCCCCATTGCGAAGGAAAGTTTATATTGTGTAATATGTTGTACAGTTTTATGTGCCTATTTTGTTAATATAAGAGAAACAGTATAAATGTTATGTAGGGAATAGTGTGCAGGGTATTATTGTGATTTTAGTAAAAGGAGTTAGAGGGGAGGTACTCTGATGTGAGGTAGAGGAATAGAGTGGCAGCCTGCCTGAGGCTGCCTAGTGAAATGGGATTACCCACATAAGCCATAAACACTTAGAGGAAGCTTGCCCCCAAAAAGCAGGTATTGGGTGCCTGAGAACTAGCATTCAGCAACAGGCAAGCCTTTCTGCTGGAAGCCATCACCCTCTCTTGTCCTTCAGAGGTGGGTAACGTGACAGGTCAGAAGAGGGATGCAGACACATTGAGGACATTTCAAAGACGGGTTCATTGAAGAATAAGAATAATGCCTCATTTTCCCTATTGATATGGGGTGTTACCTACCTATCAAACGAACTAAGGGGCTCGTCAGTTGGCTGTGAATGTCCAAAGAATAAGTCTACAGTCCAAAACTAACCTTAACTGACCCTAGCATTATTCTAACAACTAAAGACAGGCGAATGACTCCATTCCTACGGGCTTTTCTTCTTGCAAATTTGTCTTCTTTCTGGTTCTTCTTAATAGGTGATTTTTTGATAGACTTTTGTGACTTCTTTATTCAGTTCATGTAACAATATTTTAGGAGTCTTTTCTTCCTTCTCAAAATTTGGTTTATTTGACCTTGGATGAATACTTTGATCCGTATTAATGTGTTTTGCGAACTTTGGTTCCCCTCTTTCCTTTTCCAATAAAGAGTCACTTTCCCCTTGTCCCAAGGTAGTGATATCTAGAATTTACAATTCTCCATTTTGGGGGTTTGGTCTCCTCCTTAATTCATAGTATCCTTTATCTTCATAGAATTCTCCTGCTAGTTTATAGTCTCTGTCTTAAGACATACATAGCACTCATATATAGCACTCAGCCTTTCTCTCCAGGCATTTGTTTCTCAGTTTTAGGTTCTATCTCAATATTTGTTGTATTCGATTTCTCCTATCATTATTCCACTTTTATACTTTCCATGCTGTGTTCTCATCAATTTGACTTGAACGAGAAAGAACAGTCCCATAATAGCAGCCTCCTGGATCTCCCATTCTCCCAGTTACCTTGGATTCTCTGGGACAATGCCTATAGTCTCTCAGTTTGCTCGGGGCTCATTTCTTCTTTGGCTCCTCCAGTTACACAGGTGTCTCGCATTCTGGGCCTTCCTTCTGGACGTACCAGCACTACTCTGGTATCCGGACGGTATGCAATTTTGATCACTTAGTGGTTTCAGCATTGTTTTTGTGGAGCGTGGGTCCACCACAAAGTCCCTGTGGTCACACCACCACCATCAGCTCCTCCCTCTCTCCTTCTCAAAGGATGCTCTGTGTCCAGCTCTCTCCTTTCGGCTCCAGAGCAGTTTCCAAACTCGTGTGCTCTGCGGGTTGCAGTCTCCTCCTCTCTCAGGTGTTATATCGCCCTGGGGCTTCCCTGGCTGACGTTCATGTCTCTCTTCCTCTGCTTGTTGCAGCGTCTCTCCTTGTTGCAGCGTCTCTCCTTGTTCCAGCCTCCTTGTCCCAGTTAAATGGGTATTCCAATTTAAAGTGATATGCTCTCTTTCTTGTTGACGATAACATATGCTAGTTCTCTCTTCATACAATCAATTCTTGGTATTCTCCAGTCTTTTGTAGGTCTGATATTACCAAGTAGGCCATGTTGGTGTATCTTTTAGGGAGCTCTACACAGGAACCAGAGCCCTTGTCCCCATAGGGAGAGTCTCTCCCAGTGAGGTGCTACTTGTCTTGACTCCTAGGGAGGGTGTTGCGGAGCGTGCTCACCTCCCTAGCCTCACGGGGGGAGGTGGGCTCCCCCATTGGGGAGAAGGGATTAAATTCCCTTTATTCATCACAGTAAGGAAAGATTGTTGCTCTCGCCTGGAATTCTAGTCTTCATCCTATGGAAGTGACTTTGACCAGCTATAGCTTCAAAAAGGTTGCAAGTTGGAGTCTTCTTAATATACCAAAGATAATTCCAAAGAACGAGGGAAACTCCCCTCTCAGATGGTCAAATCCTAACAGGGTATTGGTTTGTTACAAGCTTTATGCCTGTGGCCACTCGCTGACACTTATACAAATACTGCTGTGTCATATCTAGAGTCCTAAATCTACAGGAATTTGCAGGGAAAGCTTAGAACATATTTCCCAAGATATTTGAACCGTTCCTCTGTGGGTTTGTTGTTTACTGCCTATTCTGCACCACCCCACAATGCTCTCTGCTACAGGTCAAATATGATCTCTTGTAATAATCCCTTTTCAGCCATAACCATTTTTCCTATAAACCCCTTTTTGAAGTTGGACAGTTCCGAGGTCCACGCAAGGAAAGAACAAGTTACTTTCTTACCTGGTAACGTTCTTTCGATGGGATGGTCCGACGACGTATTCCATATCTACGACAGGTAATGTCCACAGCTGTGCTGCTTCGGAAAATCTTTGGCGTCTGTGTCCTGCGTCGATGACGTCGATGCGCCGTCCCAGAGAACCTCCTCCGACGGCCGACGTCACCTGATGTGATAAGTAGGACGCATGACGCCGATAGCCTCAGTTATAGTTTTTTCCCAAAACGTGTGCCACCAGTTTTCTGCCAGTCAGACACACAAGGCCTTGCGGAACGGAAGCTGCAATCGCAAAAGAAATTCTGCAGCCGGGAAGGCAGGGAGGCAGCGATATGGAATACGTCGTCGGACCATCCCATCGAAAGAATGTTACCAGGTAAGAAAGTAACTTGTTCTTCGAGGGGATTGGGTCCTCCGACGTATTCCATATCTATGACAGACTCCCAAAGCAGTACCAAGCAATGAGGTGGGAAAGAATTTAGAATACAAATTTAACATGCCCAATCAAATTGCGGAATAGAGAACTGCCTTGCCAAAGGCCAGATCTTGCCCTCTGATGGAATCGAGGGAATAGTGACGTACAAAAGTATGTACTGAAGCCCAGGTGGCTGCATCACAGATGTGACGAATAGGAACTCCCCTCTGCAGGGCAGTAGACGCAGCCACTCCTCTGGTAGAATGGACCCGCAAGCCAGCCGGAGGGTCCTTACCCGCCAAGCGGTAACACTCAGAGATAGCTAAAATAATCCAACGAGACAAAGTCTTTCGTCACAGCTTGTCCCAAACGCTTTCCAGCGTAACCAATGAAAAGTTGATCGTCCACTCTGACCCGGGACATGCGCGAGATATAAAAGCTTAACGCTCTCCTAGGATCAAGCCTATGGAGCCTCTCCTCTTCCTTACCAGGATGTGGAGGAGAATAGAACGCTGGAAGAACAACCTTCTGGCTCAAATGAAATTCCGAAACCACCTTTGGAAGAAAAGAAGGACAAACTCTAAGGACAACCCTGTCCTTGTGAAACACAGTGAAGGGTGGCTTAACTGAAAGTGCCTGTAACTCACTCACTCTGCGAGCGGAAGTAACCGCAACCAAAAACACAGTTTTCAGAGTTAACAGCCTCAAAGGGCAAGAATGCAAAGGCTCAAACTGAGCACCCATAAGAAACTTAAGAACAAGGTTCAAATCCCAACCTGGCACCAAAAAAGGTGACGGAGGGAACACATTAGTGAGCCCTTTCAAAAACTGCGAAATTAAAGGAATCTTAAAATGGGAACACTCTTCAGACGAGCGCTTAAATATGGACAACACCGCCAAGTAACCTTTAATGGTCCCCACTTGCAAGCCCCTGTGGGCCAAAGAAAGCAAAAAAGACAAAACCATGGGAATGTCGCATTCAAAAGGATCCACATTCTAAACTCTGCACTAGTCGCAGAACTTTCTCCAACGGCAATGGTACAGAGACTTAGTTGCCGGCCGCCTGGCCGAGAGCAACACCTCCATCACGTCTTCAGGGAGGTGTCAATCCTTATACCTCAACCTTTCAGAAGCCAAGCGTGAAGATTGAGGGATCTGACTTCTGGATGGAGAACCTGACCCCCCTCCCGTGAGAGCAGATCGTCTCGGTAGGGAAGACAACGTGGAGGGCAGATGGACAAGTCTAGAAGGTCCGGGTACCACGTCCTCCGGGCCCACGCCGGAGCAATGAGGATCATCCGGGAACCGAACCTCCGTAACCTCCGCAAAACTTGCGGGATGACGGGGACTGGAGGAAACACGTACAGCAGTGGGAATGACCACTCCACCACAAATGCGTCTCCTAAGGCTCCTTTTGGAGGAAATTCCCACGAGCAAAACCTTTCGCACTTCCGGTTGACACTGGAGGCGAAGAGATCCAGTTGAGGGGTCCCCCAAAGGGCGAAGATCTCCAGGAGAATCTCCTGAGCCAGCTCCCACTCGTGAGAGATCGTGCTCTTCCTGCTCAGAGCGTCCGCCGTCTCGTCGTCGTCTCCGGCCAGATGAACTGCCGAGATCGAAACTTCCTGTTCGATGGCCCAGAACTCGAGCTGCATCGCTTCCCTGCACAGCAGAAGTGACCCTGCCCCCCCTTTTTGTTGAGGTAGTGCATGGCCAACGTGTTGTCCGTCAGAATCAGGACACTCTTCCCGCACACAGTCGGCAGAAAAGCCTTCAGGGCTAGCCTGATGGCCCTCAGCTCCAACAGATTGATATGGAGTCTGGACTCCGACGGAGACCAACGACCGCTGACTGTCAGCTCGTTGGCATGAGCTCCCCATCCTGTGAGGGATGCGTCCATCACGATCGTCACCTCCGGCAAGGGCAGCCAAAATGGGGCATCCTTCATCAGATTGCCCTCGACGGCCCACCACAGAAGGTCCCGGGCTACCGAGGGCGGCACCTGAACAGGGTCCGACAGCCTGCCAGAGGACTGAGACCACTGGAGCTTGAGTGCCCACTGCAAAGATCTCATCCGCAGACGAGCCTCTGGCACCAGAAGAATGCAGGATGCCATGAGGCCGAGCAGTCTCAAGAACTCGGACGCTGGGAGAGTCTGGGCAAACTGAAACTTGTGCACCATCTGCTGAATGTGAAGAGCCCTCACCTGAGGAGGAAAACACTGCCCCAGGGACGTGTCGAGCACTGCTCCGATGTACTGGAGCCGCTGCGTTGGTGTCAAATGGGACTTCTTTAAATTGAGGGAGAAGCCCAGCCTGTGAAGGGAGTGGCAGGTGACGGAGAGATGATCTAGGACTTGATCGGGAGAGCTCCCCCTGATCAACCAATCGTCCAGGTAGGGGTAGACGTGAATCCCCCCTTTCCTGAGATGCGCTGCCACCACCACCATGAGCTTGGTGAATACCCTCGGGCGGAGGTCAATCCGAACGGCAGGACCCGAAACAAAGTGCGAGTCGCCAACCGCGAACTTGTTGTGCTTGGGATGGATCGGCACATGGAAGTAAGCATCCTTGAGGTCGAGAGACACCAACCAGTCCTGAAGTTGGAGGGCCTGGAGGACTTGAGAAAGAGTCACCATCTTGAACTTGTCCTTCCTGAGGAGTTTGTTCAAACTGTGCAAGTCCATGATGGGTCTCAATCCCCCGTCTTTCTTTGAAATCAAAAAATAAGGGGAATACCATGCCTTGTTCCTCTCCGCTACAGGCACCAGTTCTATGGCGCCTTTCTCCAGCAGGGCTTGAATTTCCTGCGCAAGGAGCGGATCCGGACTCTTCAAAGAGAGGTTCCCTGGTGGATTGTCGTGAGGCCTCTGCCGAAAAGGAAGACAGTAGCCGTGGGTTATGATCTCCAGAACCCACACATCCGAAGTAATGGCTTGCCACTCTACAAGATGCTGCGCCAGCCTTCCCCCAACCGGCGAACCATGGGACCTGGCCTCATGACTGAGTGGTAGCGGCTGCGGCGTTGCCTAAGGGCAAAGAGGCAACTGCCCGAGCGGCCTTGGCACCTCGAGTACCTTTGTTTCTACCTCTGGCACTCTTACGATGGCCTCTTTGACTGCTAGCTTCTCTCGCTTTACTGAAGGACGAGTAATAGCGAAAGGAACCTCCACTCCATTGCTGTCCCCTAGGACGAAAAGGCGGAGGTTGGCGAACTGCAGCGCCCAACGACTTCGCTGCAGCTTTGGAGGTCTGCAACCTCTCAAGGCTCTCGTCAGCCTTGCTGCCAAAAAGGTGTTCACCGTCAAAGGGCATGTTGAGGAGCCGGGACTGCACATCAGGAGCCAACCCAGACTTCCTCAACCACGCAAACCTGCGCATTACGGTGCTCGCCGCCATGGACCGGCTGACACAATCCGCCAAGTCCAAACCCGACTGAACGGCCTCACACATGGCATCCTTACCATCCTGAACCATAGCAAGGAAACCATCCCGTTCGTCCCCTTAGGGAATATGATCAGCCGCTAATGCAACACAGTTCCACAGAGTGTGTGTGAAACGAGACAAGGCACATATGGAGTTGGCCGCCTGAAGCGCCATACCCCCAGAAGAAAACAGTTTCTTCGCCCAGCCGTCAAAACGTTTGTCGTCCCTATCCGGAGGGATGGTAGGATACGACGCCTCCTTTGCCGGGGCTGTAGCCGCCTGCACCACCAAACTCTCTGGGGTGGGGTGCCTAGACAAGTAGCAGGGGTCGCTACTGGCTGGACGGTATTTTCGCGACAAAGACTTGCCCACTGCCGGGAGACTCTCCGGAGCAGTCCAAGCCGCCACCACCCTTCTCTGCAAAGCCATATGAAAAGGCAAAACCGGGTCAGTGGGTGGACCGAGATCAAGGATGTCCGTGAGATCATCCTGAACGAACTCCCCTGGGGGAGCTGACCAACCCAAGTACTCGGTAACCCGAGACATAAGGCGCCGATATGACGAATCGGCATGAGTGCCAGGCTCCGGCCGACAAAACTCCACCTCCGGAGAGGTGTCCAGTCCACTGGCATCATGCAGTGACTGCCTCAGGTCATCAAACTGACTATGGCCCGAGATAGGATCATCTGGAACCGTAACCGGAACCAGGCCGCCATCAGAGCCTTCATCACCCTCTGAAATGTACTCCAGGTGGGGAGAGGAAGACCTCTGTGGACCAAAGCAGTGCCGGACCTTAGCCATAGCCTTTTTAGAGGCAAACCCCGTGCCACGGGGCCCCTCCGACACCACCGCCTCGAAAGACGTCAAGGGCGCCGAGCGAGTCGGCGCCGGCGTCGACAGAAAAGGCGTCGATGTCGAGCGAATTGGCGTCGACGTCAGTTGCAACGCCTCCAGCATCTGCGGCGTCGACACAGTCCTCGAAGCCGGAGCTCTGAGCATGTCTCTCGACAACCTGGGCGCCGACTGCGTCGACGACCCCCTCGAAGACGGAACCTCAAGAGAAATCGGCGACGACCTCGGCGCCGCAGGCATCGACGTCTTCTTCGAAGACAGCACAGGATCACGCGGTCTTGAGCGCGTCGAGGACGGGACCTGGAACGGGCATGGCGAGAACGGCTACCCTTGTCCGAGCGGGACCTCTCCCGCGAGCCGTGCCGACCACCCGAGCCCGAAGGTGTATGGGCGGTGTCTCTCGACCGGTGCCGACCGACCCCACTCGGAGGCGCAGACGGACCGGTGCCCTGCGATTCCAGAATCGCTAGCATCTGCTTCCCGAAGGAAGCCCATTCCTCCGCTGTCGCTTGCATGGAGGGATAAGCGACCCGCCGACGGGCGGAGTCCTCGGAAGAGGACGGGGAAGGCGACCTATGCCGGCGCTTCCTGGAATGCCTAGAAGAGGCGGAGGAGTGGCGAGACCAACTCCTGGAAGGAGACCCACCGGACTTCCGACGACGACACGGAGAGTCACCCCTCGAGTCATCGGTCGAAAGCCCCGCAGACCTCGACTTCCGGGGCTTAGACACCCGACCTACCGACAGTTTCTTCTTATGTTCCCTCAAGGCCTTCGCAGTGAGCGACTGGCAGTCGACACAGTCGTCCGTATCGTGGGCCTCCCCGAGGCACCATAGGCAGGCGTCGTGCGAGTCCGTGACAGACATCTTGGACCCGCAGTTCTTGAAGCCTGGACACGGGGTCGAAGATGAGAAAGACATCGCCACGAACAGGTCTTCACACCAACCGAACAGGTTCAACGAACCGAGAAAGAAAACAGCAACTACAACGAGTCGAGGCGTACCGAGATTCACGAAGCGAACACGTTCGCAGAAAAAACGGAACTGAGGCTATGGGCGTCGTGCGTCCTACTTATCACATCAGGTGACGTCGTCATCGACGCAGGACGCAGATGCCAAAGATTTTCCGAAGCAGCACAGCTGTGGACATTACCTGTCATAGATATGGAATACGTCGGAGGACCCAATCCCCTCGAATCAGCATTTCCTCGGGTAGGGAGAGGCGCCAAAATCCCCACCAGAGTTACAAAGTATTTCATGAAAGCAGTTGTACCTATTTCTTGGAGGCTTAGCTTCAAAGGTTGCAAGCATGCAACAAACATCTCTTTCACCTGCTCAGCCAAAATGTAAAGTCAAGATAGGTGGATAAAATATATGAGGAGCAAAATCGCTTTTGGCAATTAACTTAATTTCCTGATGTACCATTTTATCTATATTTTGAAAAGATATAGCGTCTGTTTACGTCATAACTGCCTCTGGTGTTTAAGGGATTGTACCTCTGACACTAGTTTAATGAGTTTAGTAGTTAATTGAAGCATTTGGATGCTTACAATGCAAATCGAGTCCCATTTTTATTTCCAAAAAGGCAAGTTTATGTTCTTATTATGCTTTGAAAGGGAACTGACACTTAGTTCCTACATGTGCACATTTCTTTGCTCTATAGACTTTCCTGTTAGACCGTTGTGTAACCAGACAACTGCTTGCAAGCCAAATAATTGATTTACAGGGGAATTAAACAAAGGCCTTTTGCATATGAATGTTGGCGAGTTAGATTATCCATCCAATAGCCTAAAAGGCCCAACTGGGAAAAACACAAGAACCCACAGTAGGAGCCTGCCACCATGTGGGTGAGAGGGGGCAGGATGCAGCACCGTAGCCCACCCAGTTACGTGAGTGGTATTCAGCAGTCCTCCACGTGTTTTATTTGAACAGGAGTCTGTGCTGTCTGCCTCCGAACAGGGGCATATATATCCCCTGATATGCAATTTCTTTTTTATTTTGCAGAACCCTTTCAGCTCGGCATCAAACGCAGCACATACTAATGGGAAGCATCACAGTGGGGGAAGGCTGGAAGACTGAGAAAGTGAGTGGTCAAAAAGCACCCCTGTCTTTATGCGATACCAAGCACCATATACTTAAAAAGGGTCACAGAGGGACTTCAGTAGAAGAGCCTTTGTCCAGCAAAAAAAGTAGATCAGAGATCCTAAAAAAAGGTGGTAATGAGAAAAAAGTTTAGGGGTCCTTAAAAATACAACAGAACACCTAAAAATGAAATCCTGCCCCAACAGAACATGCATAACGAGCGCCTTACATCTGTTTTGTAGCACTGAACTATCGTCCACCTTAATGGATCGACACCGATCCAAGCTTTCACAAAACATTCCTTTCCTTCTTCTACACCACCCGGTCAGGTTCTGGGGAGGACACAGTTAACTTCTTTGAGGCAGAGCCAAGGAGGCAGAGTCAGTGCGCATGCGCAGAACAGTGATTGCCGCGTTACATGACAGAAACAAGTTGAATAAAGAAGACGTGCTTCCTTATTCAACTTTGTGCATTATTAGGCGCGCACTTACCACGCTGCAGGCACAGGTCATGCCCCTAGGCCCAACAAGACAAGGGGACATGAAAACCCGATCCTTAACGTCTGTGGCATTAAACTCGCTTTCCCATTCTCTTATGTTCTCCCTAACTCCTTTTCTTCTGCAGCCTAAAGTTGGAATACCCTAGCTGGAGGCACAATAGACCAACCAACAGAAAAGCCAGGCGCTCAGACCAGTATAGCAGTTATTGGCACAGTATGTGTTGTGGGCTGCCTCCGGTCTCCGGGGCAGCCCACAGATGTTGTCGGGATCACCCGACAAGATAGGCGCGCCGGTGAACAGCCGGCGAACCTGGAGTAGGGGAGCACTCTACGGCGCCCGGTGTCACCGGGCGCAAGCCTCACAGTGTGGGGGTGTCACCCCCAGTCTCCCACAGCCGCGGCTCCGAGGGCACTCGGGCCGCGCTGCACAAGAGGCCACGACCACATGGCAGGCCCACAACCCACAAATGCACAGACACGAGTTTCCACTTCCTGGGGCTCTGCTGCTCTGCCCTTGCGGTGCCAGCACAGCCCCTTTTATTATTACAGCGTCATGACACAGTCATGACAAGCACGCAGCAGGGATCACTAGACCAACACACCCAAAACATCCCTCCTTTATTATAAACAAAATAAACAAAATCCCACTGCATACTGGAACTCTCTACTGGGTCACACGCGGTGCATTCTAGACCGGGCACCTACCGTGCCCCTACATCATCACAGCAAACATTGGGTGCATTCTAGTCCGAGCATCTCTAAACAGTTATTAACACTTAACCGTTTACCACTGCAAACCAACAGGTGTGTTCTAGTCCGCACACCACGGGGCCCGACAACGGGCTGTGGGAGCTCAGAAGATTCCCGGATCAAACTGGCCACCGGCGCCGCTGCAGGACAAGAAGAATATATTCTCTTCGTACTCCTCCTCCCCCATATCATAAAGTGCTTCTCGGGGACCCTCCGCCACCTGGACCGCCGCCACCTTGGGGGTCTTTCTCCCCTTCGCCTCATTCCCCCCCTCATGCCCCCACCATGCCGGCTGGAGCGAGACACACTTGTGCGATGTGATCTCCTTTCCCGCACCTTCCACAGATTTGTCCTATCGTCGGGCAGTCCTGTGGGTGTGGAAGATCCCACCCACACTGATGACATATTGTGGCATTGGGGTCTCTCCTCGGCCAGTCTCCCCTCCTCATCACTCTTCCTCCTGGCCACCTGCCGACAGCCGCCACCTCCTCAACCTTCACTCGCTGCATGGGGACCTCCATCTTTAGGTGGTGTCTAGAGGAGTCCATGACCGAGGCCCGCACCTCCACCAGTTCCTGGGCCTGGCCAAGCTCCAATATTCGATCGAGGGTCAGCGCTGGGTCTCTCAGAACCTGCTTGCGCAGTTTGGTGGAGCTGCAGTCGTAGATGATCTGCGCCCGGATCTTGTCCTCCTCGAAATTCCCCAGGGCACAGGACAGTGCAATTCCGCGCAGCTTCCTGTGGAATGCATCGAGGCTTTCCCCTTCCTCCTGCCTCGCACACCTCATCCTGAACCGTTCATAGTCCCTGTTGACCATGGGTCTGAAATACTCGTTCAGGGCTGCGATGGCTGCGTCGTACGACTGATCTCGGGGCCTTAATGTCTTAAACAGCCTCTGAACAGCCAGTCCGGCAGAGTATAGGAATGTTGGACATTTGGCTGCGTGTTTAATCTCCATTGCCGCGAAGTATAGCTCCAGGTTCTCCGCCCAGGCCACCCACCGGGCCCCCAGACTTGCCGGCGCACCCAGGACATCGAAATAGGGAATCGGTGCCAGCTGACCCCGACATACGCCTTCATCGTCCGACATGCTGAATGCAGGTGAGGATGCCGAGTGCAATCACCGGTGTTGATGGGTGCCTGCCGTGGCAGGTGACAAACAGGGTGTCCCCATCACAATGTTCACCCCTTTGAATGCCCACGTTCTTCCTGCCCAGGGGCGCACGAGCACTTCAGGTGGAGCCACAACCCCCAGGGCTTGGCACAAATGCGGCCTGTGGAGGGGCAATGTCCGTTTCCTGGGCCCTTCCAAGTTCTCTCCCTCCCTGGGGCAGCCCAGCCAGTCACGAGGCCCACACTTGAAAAACGTTTTTTTTTTCTTGTAGGCCCATATGTGGAAGGGCTTTCCTTTACTTGCAGCTAGGCCGTTCACCACAGCGGCCCGGGCGTGGGAATCCCTCTTTAAGGCTCTGCAGGTGAAGCAGGGACCTGGCCCCACCCCCTTTCCTTTGTTTGTGGGGCTCGCAGGTAGGCCATGCCCCTTCTCGCTCTTCCCCGTTGGTGCCTGGGGGAACAAAGCAGGTCTTCTGATGAGCCTCGCAGGCGAGTTGCGGGCTGGAGCTCCAGGCCACATCCCTTTCCTTTGTTCGCGGTCCAGGCCCCCTCCAGCTCCCACCGTGGGCCGAACACCACCCGCTTATTGTGCTCCACCGGGCGGGGCGGTTGCCCTGTGCTCGTCCAGCCGCGCGACTCCGCCTTCCGCAGCACCGCCGCGGGCACCAGGCGACCAGCGCAGGAGGACCGCAGCTGGTCCCGGGGCCACCCGCAATCCTGCGGCCACCACGTGCCTCTCCTACAATGCCGCCGATTGGGTCCATTCTTCCGCCCACCACAATCACCAGCTGGCGGGCGCAACCTCTGGGCTGCCTCGGGTCTCCTGGGCAGCCCTCAGATGTTGTCGGGATCACCCGACAAGATAGGCGCGTCGGGGAACAGCCGGCGAACCTGGAGTAGGGGAGCACCCTACGGCGCCCGGTGTCACCGGGCGCAAGCCTCACAGTGTGGGGATGTCACCCCCAGTCTCCCACAGCCACAGCTCCGAGGGCACTCGGGCTGTGCTGCACAAGATGCCACGACCACGTGGCAGGCCCACAACCCACAAATGCACAGACACAAGTTTCCACTTCTTGGGCTCTGCTGCTCTGCCCTTGCAGTGCCAGCAGATCCCCTTTTATTATTACAGCGTCATAACACAGTCATGACACGCACGCAGCGGGGACCACTAGACCAACACACCCACAACATCATGGACGCCCTGTAACGTGACATGGAATTTGTTCAGCCGAAAACCTGTATTACAACAGATGTGCTGATTTTTCAGTAAGTCGCATGGCAATTACTGGAGCAATCACAGAGGATGATTATCTGTTAATGCAGTCGAAACATCTTTTGTAATTAGATTTGGTTGCCATTCATGTACACTTTAAGAACAGCAGCAGTGCTACAACGGGTCCAATTAAAATGAATATATGACATGTGTTCATGCAAATTTACTTGTAAACTGACCGGGATGTCAGTGAGCTACAGCGATACCATTTTTTATTGTATAACTAGACGTATGAAGGCATTCCAGCTTCGCATGGGTGCAGAAAATACAACACTGTGCAAAGAGCAACTGAAGCTCATTCACACATTTGTATAAAATATCTGGTTACAAGGCACGTTGTTTTTAGTTTACAATCACCAAGAAGAAAAATGGTGTATAATCAAGTAACGCTGAAATGCTTTGCCATAACTCTCAAACGAAGGCATGTAAAGGATTGAAAATCACAGACTTTGTAAAATAGGCAACATTAGATTAATTAGCATTTGTGCAGGAGCAATCAATCGTGTTCCATGTCACTACACCAGAAATGGCAATCCAAAACTAATTCGTAGTCTTTTGTGGCAGCTGTACGTTTTTCATGGCAAAAGGCAATTACTGCACGCTTAGGAGACATCAAACTAACTTTGAATATTCCTCAGACCCAGGAAACAAAAATCAAACCAGTTTTACCAAACGTGGTATTCTATGTAGCTTTTAGGTTCGCCTCTCGTCCAAGGATCATCTGGTAAAATACAACTGTAGATTGAGCAGTCAATCATCCGTAAATCGCAAAACAAGGGCTCTTGAGGCAGAACACACAAGACAATATTAAAACCTGCATATACAAAGCTAGCACTCTTTAAAGCAAAATGTTGAACTATGCGGAGCAAAAATTCTAAACATGCATCATGAACCTGTTCGTGTTCAACCTTGTTGATTGACTGTTCCTTTGCCACCACCCATCAAAACATGCTAAAAATAACATCTCGAGTTTCGACCATTATTCTAAGACAAGTTTTCTTCTCAGATTATTTACATAGGAAGCAATCTTAACTAGAGGGACTTGTCTGCCACCCATCTATCAACACCTGAGACATTCCACAATGTCAATATACTAAACCCTGCGTCTTTCACTCACAAAAACACATGCTTCAGATATCTAAAAAGGCGGTAGTGCTCATAATAAGTGTTTCTGCAGTTCCCATGACAAAACAATGTTTTGTATTTACAGAGCATTGGAATGCCAAGCAAGAATTACGGGGAGTTGTACAAAGCACGAACACGTGAACACTCCATATGAAATGTACACACCAATATTGTGGTATACTAAAGGTAAACGTGAACATTTGAGCCTCGGTAAATCATAGACTGCTGTGAATTGAGTCTTACTTAATTTACAAAGAAAAGAGTAGTTCCAAACTAATTTAAATGTATCTGCATAAATAATCTATTAAAGGAGATAGTCAAGCTCCTGTTCACTAGATTGCCTTTTCTAGATAAGCAGGGTATACAGCAGCATCGCTAGAGAGGTGTAAGCTCCAAAAACTCCTGTGCCTGACTTTGTACAGAAATATCAATGAAGCAACAATCTTCACTCCCATGTAAAACTTCTTTGTCCTTCAAAATAGTATGCTTAGATTCTGAAATAACCCTTCGTAAGCATCTCAGTTGTAATCACATTTTCAAAGGTATAATGGTGCTCCCATCTGTTCATAGAGAACAAGTGTTTAAGAGATATTGCGTAGTGCCAACTACTCTCCTCAGACTTTCATAACTATCTTCTACGGGGCACTAGGGAGCCATTTCATAAAGGTTTGAGTAGTGTGAATTGTGTGCGCTGTATCCATATGCAAATCACGTCTAAAGTTGGTATAATGCCACCTTTGTGAATCGGCCCTAGATGTTTGTGTACACTACCCAACTATTCAGAGTAAGGGCAGATTTTGTTCACTATTCCCGGGCCATCAACTGGCACTCGCCTTCCTCTTCATAATTGGTTAGTTTGCTTCACTGTACAAGTGTACCAAAAAAAGTAGTGAAACTGTAACCTTGCTGGGGGAATTGAAGTGGGTGGAACAGTCAAAATAAGGTTGTCCCTCTGTATTGTTTTTCATTTTTAGTTAGGGCTATTCGACCCCTATAAAGGAAAACCTTTGCATTAGAGAACAGATAGGGAGAAATGGCATATGAGAAGGGACGTACAGCTTGTAGGCATTCTTTGGTTATTTGCCCACTACTGTGAAGAGGGGAGGCTGAAATCTGCTCTTTCTCACCCTTTTCCCAGACGCATGAACAGAAAGAAAAGCGGAAAGGATAAGGAACACACTCGCCATTCTGCACCAATCCCACGTGCATCCATGGGTGACAGGTATGCTGAGAGATAGCCACTCCACCGGACCTTCCGCCCAAAAGCAACACAAACCTTGCCCAGAGTATATCAAGACTCTCTGGGTGCTGCCAGAGACACTTCAATTGACAGTCTTGACTAAAGCGATAAGATGCCTTGCACAGTGCCATTAGGGCCCTCATGACATAGCCACATCAGACATGAAGAACACGTGGTATCCGCACACTGACCACTCACACATGTGATTACATGAAGAACACGGATGCACAGTTCTGTAGTTAGAGGACAAACAAGTACATACTGTCATTCCTTTTATTATTTTGTCACTAGGTTAATTGTGTACTGCCATGCAGGAAACCACAAAGGTGCAAGAGTTCCAGTTTCTAAGCTTGCAGATGCTTACATGCGAATAACTATTGGAATGTAGAAGTATTTAGACTACCTGATACGCTACAACTAATTAATTAATGCATTATAGATGGCACACTGTGGAAGCTCGGCTCCAGCATTGGGAAAATTACAGCCAAATACACTTAACTCAGTGAAGCCAAGTACCATTGGGATCCGCGCGGACAAAAGGAATGCACCTCGCAAATCCAGGCTCTCAGCCAAGGTCTTGTGCAGAGATAACATTCCCCACGTTGACCGACAGTAAACTCTTGCAGACAATTATGATTAATTCTTCAATAAAACACGAGTAATTCAGAGCTCGAAAGGCCCAGGGTGTGAAGCAGCACACGTGGTTCAGCAGAACTGACAGCAAGCCAAGACCTGTCTCTGGGAACTAAGGACAATTTTGCAAAGCCCAGACATGATTTGGAACACGGTGTAACAGGAAGGCCTGCAGGTCACATTAGAAGCAAGAGCCCTCAGACAGTGGTGGTTCACACATAATTATGATGCAGTTGAGACAGTTACTTTTACTTTGGGAAGACACATTTCGAGCTGAGAACACATTTCTGTCTCTAGCCAATCACCATTCAAGACCGCAGGGGTGGGGATCTCTGAACATTAAGCCAATGGGAAGACATTCACACTGCAACATTGTAGAAACTAGATAATTGAGGAACAAGCCAGGCCAGCCCTCTGACACAGTAGGACCAATGAGAACAATCTCTATAAGGGAGCTATATGTGGCCTATCACTCGGCACCCAATCACAAGGTGAGATAGGTTTCTGGGAACTGGCCCAAGTTGTGAGGTCAGGGCACTGTGTGCTACAAAACTGTCCTGCAAGCAGTCTCTCTGAGAGGGTGCTTGGATTGTCTTTTCCCTGCGCACATCCCTGTGTTTGCTTGGCCAAAATAAACCACAGTTTGAAACTTGCTGTTTGGGCCTCTCTGTTCCTTTTTGGCAAAGGGGAGGTGTTGGGCCTCCCATGAGTTCTGGATCCATGGACTCCCAGTAGCCCTACCCTACCTGGGGGTTCCCTCAAACCCAACAAGTTGGTAGAGAATGCAGGCACTGCCTGGGCAAGCTCTGCATTGAACGAGCACCTTCGCCACTGACCCAAAGAAGCTGTGGGACCCTTGCATGCACCTCAAGACCACTGGGGCACACGTAACTGGATCCAGGTATCAGGAGCCACTTGTAAATTGTTAGGGAGAATTCTCCAGAATGGCTAATTTCCCTTACCTACTGAGTCCCTCAGCAGCTTTGCTGGATTTCTAGGATTCATTTTTTTCACCTGGTAAGAGTGTGAGCCTTTTTTCACACTCTTACATGCGTTTTGCTGTGTGTGTTTAACATTTTCTTGTGTTCAGACCATGGAGCCTCACCTACTCCATAGGCATCATCTTTTTACTGTGTCTTACACAGCACCTTCAGTGCAGTGACACAGGGTTGTCTTTTTCGACTTCCCAAACTCAGACTCCGTTTTCTGGGACTGACTACTGTCTCCCAGAACATGTAAAGTTGCCATTGATTTTATTAGTCTTTTTAAACTCGCAGACCCAGTACAAACTATCTTTCATAGAGTTTTGGAAAGGGTTAATAGTTATCCCCTTGTGTCTGTTTCTCAGGGAACTTTGTTTCGTTCCCTTTTCATTAAGATTAGGCGGGTGGCAGTGGTAACTACCCTATTTTTCCTACCACGGTTATTTTAAATAGCCTTGGTATTGTTTTAGGCTATCTTGGTAGCCTCGAACTTAAACCCTCTGGACCATATACATTTTTATACGGTTCCGGCTGGGTTTATTCGCCATTTCTTTTTGTAAAAGTATTTTTGTGTTTTACTCTGCACGCCAAACCAGGTTTGGTTCCTTTGTTTGCCGACCTTTCACGGGCTTCTGCACAGAAGCCCTCCTTACGCGCCTGAATGTCTGAGGGGGACAGGATGTGAGGGATGGGTTTGAGACTCCCTGCACAGGGTCTCCTTGGAGACCCATGTCGCACTCTGGTATGATTGGCTGAGGTGACTGTCCCGGCGGGACCGCCACCCTGCTGTGTGATTGACAGCCAAGCTGGGTGATTGGGGGAAAACTGCTTAAAAGGCAGGTATCTGGGACTGAGAAGGCAGAGTCGCCACTGGATCGAGAGAACCGAAGAGAAGCTGACAGAAAAGGACCTCTAGCCTGACAGAATCTCCCGGTGAAGCCCTGCTGCGGGTCAGAATCTTCAAACTTTGACTACAGGGAAGATCTGCAAGGAATCTTCTCCCCTTGAGCTGGTGGGAACAACCAGTTCGTCAAACAGCTAGCCAGGCCTCCTTCCTCTGGTCGAATTTGCTCTACAGAGCTACAGTGAACCAGATAGCCAGGGGGAACGGACCGTGCTTGCGTTTTAAGAAGCGCACCTTTTATTCGTTGCTTTGCTCCGCTGCTGGTCTCTTCCCTGGGCAGTGCAGGACCCTCCAGTCTTCCTCCTCCTTGTCAGTCCGACAGTCGCTTCAGGAACTGTGAGCCTGCAGGACCTGACAGGAACGTCTGCCTCAGCTACAGCATTCTTCTGCTCTAAAGGTACTGTGCTAACCCGGTTGTTCGTTTCGTCCAGCCGCGGTGAAAGTGTGTGAAATCTTGCGCCAATCCGAGGGCTTGTCCTTCTCTATTCTGTAAACGGACTTTTCGTCCAACCAACTTCGTTCTGAACTCTTGGCAAAGACTTAACCACAAACTACCCTGAACTGTGTGATCCTCTGCAAAGACCTTGGTCCACTGACTTTGGGCCAGGCCCCTTGATTTGATTTCCTCACTGTAGTTCCTTTTTCTAGATTGCCCTGCTTACTTACCTGTTGGTGCTGCTCAATTTCTGTCTAACTTTGTCTTTCCCTCCCTTTTAAATTACTGGAGTGCCATTTTGCTCACGCTTCATTTTGAGCTTAACTTGTCCTGAATCTATCGGGTGTGGTGTAGTGTATTAAGATTGAGATTTTTCAACAACTTGATAATAGTGAAATGTTTTATAACTGATGTGTAAATAAATGTATATTCTTTTACTCAGAAACCTTGAGTCAGTGTTTGTTTGAATCATAGTAACACACGCACCCGTGGAGTCCCGGAGAGTCCCGCTTTGCCGTTTCCCTCCCTGCACTGCTGAAGTACTCGAAGTGTTGGCGTTTGCAATTCTACTGTAGCCTGGACTACATTGCCCATAAGGCTTAACAACGCCTCTGGGGGCGGCGCTATAAAATTGTGCACTTGCGCGCACCAAGCACGCGCACCCGTGGAGTCCCGGAGAGTCCCGCTTTGCCGCTTCCCTCCCTGCACTGCACTGCTGAAGTACTCGAAGCGTTGGCGTTTGTTATTCTACTGTAGCCTGCACTACGTTGCCCATAAGGTGAAGAGTGCAAAAGAGACTCAATTAGTGGACTGTAAAAATACTTTCAAAAGTACGGTATGTATACATTTACACTGTTATTTTTATCTCTCCAGGCTTAACAACGCCTCTGGGGGCGGCGCTATAAAATGTGCACCTTGCGCGCACCACGCGTGCGCACCCGTGGAGTCCCGGAGAGTCCCGCATTGCCGCTTCGCCGCAGCATTGTGGTGGCGGGGCTTTCCGGGGGCTAGTGCTTAATCCATTGAGAGTTAGTGAGGTAAGGGAGTGCATTTAGCACAATGCGACTTTCCCTAAAATCGGGGATGCCTGCTCGCAGTCCCCTTAGGAGTGCCAATGCCGGGGGTTCTCGAAAACATGGTGACCCCTCCCACTCATGCTCCAGTCCAGGAGGGGTGGAACTAAGGATAATGTATTGGGAAACGTTGATATTCACCAATTTTGTAATGGGTCCCTTTCGGCATTCCGGGCCAAAACCGGAACTACACCTCAAAACCCTGTGGAAATGGGAGCACTTGGAAAAAATCCAGCAATCCCCGGACTGGGGAGCATCTATTGATCCGGCAACTGGAGTGCTCCATTTCGGATACGGCATTACTTGAGTCACTCCCTGCAACTGGGATACCAGCGCAGGGTAATTCTAATCCTATTGTACATGTGGAGGATAAAATGGATATTGTTGTCATTGATCTTGATGCAAATGATTCAGTCTTTTCTGACAATCGTCTTCCAGACAATCTTTCAGCTTCTCCGGTAATGTTTTCAGAGAGTTCCTTAAGCAAATCCCACTCGACTAATGATGAGCGGGAAGTGGCAAATGTGTCAGAGAGTTTGTTAACTGTACCCCATCCTGTGAATGTTGGGCGGAAAGGTGCGGATGTGTCAATTTGTAACCGAAGCATGAACACATCTGTGGTCTTGCAGCAGTCAGAAAATGGTTGGGGTGTTGCATTGCAAACCACGAGTTTAGTGTTAACCACGATGTCCAGATCTTTGCAAGCATGTGAAGAGAAATTAAGCTTGCAGAGTGAAAGAATGGCCAAAATTAATTATGGAAGGGCAAGTTGCCAATGTAGATTGTTTGGGCAAAATTTTGGACATGTATGAATTAAAGAGGGACAAAAAACCCCATATGGCCTTGGTGGCCAGTCAAACAGAGGGGAAATGCTGAAGCAAATGAGACACCGGGAGAGGTCACTAATGAGAATTCCAAACCAAATCCTATTGTATCGGCTATACCGTGTTTTAATGATATCCTGGAAAGCACAAAAGGCGGGGGTGGTCGTATGGTAACAGAGGAAGATAGCCTGAATGTTGTTCATGTAAGTTTGAATGATTCACCTGTATCACATGTAAAGGATAAGTCGGCTGAGATAGTCAACCCCTCTCATAAACACAATAATAAAATAGGTATCTCAGTTCCCAAAATAGCAGCAAAAAAGCTACCGAAAAATCAGCCGACCCCGAAAAATATAGGTAAATCCTCAGTTAAACACTTTTTCAAGGTACTTTCAGTTCCGAAACGTACCACCATGGCTACAGCTGAGGCGATTAAACAAAAATATCAAGTCCGAGCCCTGGACCGTAGGAAAGGGACTTTGAACTTTCGCCCACTCCAAGCCTTTGAATATCCAACATTAGATAAGCTGGTGGGTGAATTAGGAAAGGCTGATACTGGTTTGGATGAAATGTCAATCCCCCAGGCAAAAACAACAGCTAAAGCTCTGCCAAGGTAAATATAGAGCAGGGGTGTATCGATCCTGTCCTGCAGGCTCATCGTGCAGAGATCAGGAAAGCAGTAGATGAATATATGGCAAAGGTAACTCCATCTACCCTCCTGCCCCCAGACAAACCAAGTGGCCTTTGCAACCCAGAGCAGGGTCACAGAGATAAAGGTAGATTGGTTTTAGAAAGAGCACTCGGAGCATAAGTATTCCGCCCGCGTACCCATCCCATGGATAAATCTTGTCAGTTAAGCGCAGAATTAACAGAGCCCACAAAGAGTACAGAAGAGACAGATACTCAAAGTGGTGCTATGACCTCTCACTTCAAAGCTGGTCTATCCATAGGGGACTTCTCGCAAATATCGGGTCCAATAATCTCCCTAATTGAGAGTGCCTTCATGAAATTGCACAGGCCACTTGTCCAAGGTGACGAGGTGACCTCCAATGCTAGAGGAAATCACATCAAGACCACACCTTATAGGCCCCCTCCGAGAAGCACCCCTGTATCATTTCCTCTAGTCTTGTCTTCTAGGAGAACCCCCTGTACCCAATACAATCTTAACAGGCGGGCGGTGATGGCCATCTTCTCTGACATTCCCCAATTGCATGATGCTCTGTCTACAGATATGTCATTGGTGGAATTCACAGTAGAGAGTCAACTAAACTCAGTAATATTGTGGGTCAAGTCCAGAGTAGTTCAAAACGTGATCTGGCAAGCTAAGGGCAAGTTGTTCGCTTTGGGGTTTGTATTGGAGCTTTTATCTGCCAAAATCATAAAGCAAACGGCCCCGTGTGTGCATATGAATGGTTCATGAAAAGGTATAGATGGAAATAACCACCACCAGTCCCTGCATGTGGGTCCAACTTTAGGTAACAGGACTAGGGCACCTGTTCAGAAGTAGGGGGAAGGTTGGGGGAGGGAAGAGCGGATCTCCTTGGTAAATTGGAATACCAGGGGGTTCTCTCACCTTATAAATAACTATCAGAATGAGTTGAATCAATACGATATCGCTTTCTTTCAGGAGACATGGCTCACTGTGATACCAATTTGGGATAATCACAAACTACTTCTAAACCCTGCCATCAAACTGGCCGCTGGCTGCCCTATGTCTGGCATGGTAATAGCCAGGATGGGGAGAGGCTTGACTGCTGAGCTTTGGGCGAAGCCGAATAGATACATGATGTTGGCAAAACCAAAGGTGGGCACCGAGGTTTAAGCCCTATTAAACATCTACTGAAACCCAGTTGCCATGTCGGATGATGTTTTCTTTAAGGATATCAACAATACTCTAGATTTGGTTGTTATGGAGCCCAATGTAAGAGGAATTGTATTCGCGGGGGACCTAAATTTAAATTGTTTGAGTGAAGTAGGGTGTAAGAACAAATTGAGATGGGGAAGATGGCACTCACTTGTTAAAGCTAGAGGGCTAATAATGTTAAATGGAGCTTTTGAAACTGATATCCCTCCCGCACCGACATGGCAAAAGGGCGACAGTAAATCGGTAATTGATTACATTTATGTAAATGTGGATCTATGGGCAACGGTATAGAATTTTTGTGTGGTAAAAACAGAGGCCAGTGATCATAACAAACTTGAAGTTCAATGGTCGTGTGACCCGATAACTGGTGGAAATGAGTTGAAGCATATGGACTTAATTGGTGAAGTGTTCGCGGGCGGAAAAAAACTCTGATGGTCGGACAAGGAGGTTTTTATCCTTGATCGACTATTAGACAGAGGCCATCAAGATTATGCCCTGTTATAAAGCAATGATAATAATGAAAGGCCAGATTTAATTCACCGCTGCCGTATCCAAGGTGGTAATAACAAGCTACCCTTACATCATCTTCATGTTTTCAATAAGGAGGTAAAAGAAAGGAAAGCAAAACTGCATGCAGATCTGAGAGCGGTACAAACTGAACCTTAGTTGAATAGAAAAATGCTTTCTTCTAAATTGAAAACTGTATACAGAAATTGGGTGAGAGGCCAACATGCAACTCTGTCCCAAGAGGATGGAGCAAGCATGTTGAAAAATCTAGCTGGGAAGAATATATCGAAAATGTGGGCGACCATAAATCACTCCACCTCAGGCTCTCAAATAAGCCTTGAGGTGAACACAGTTCAAACTCAGAAGTGGATTGTCCACTTCTCGCAGTTGTATGCCCGCCCATCCCCGATGGGACCAGGTGAAACCTCTAGAAGGTGCCCTTCCATTTAAAATTTGATGTGGAAGATATTATACTTTTGATTAATTCTACCTCCAATTCCAAGGCAAGAGGTCCTGATGGGCTCTCTAACTTCGAATTGAAAAAATTCCCTGAAGCTTGGGCGGCAGTCCTAGTTAAAATATTCTGCTCAATAAATACAACGCAGTCATTACCCTGTTCCTGGACGCAAGCAATCACTATCCCCATTTATAAAAAAGGGGATAGACAAGATCCAAACAGTTCTAGACCTACCTCTTTGCTTGACGTCCTAGGAAAGCTATATTGTCGTCTTATATTGAGGGACATACAAGCTTGGGTTAAGGCTAAAAAACTGGTAGACCCTATGCAAGCTGGGTTTGTAAAGGGTCTAGGTACAATCCCTAATATAATGTTGCTTAATGTGATCAAAGCACAGTAGGCTGAAAGATCTCAACCCCTGTTCATGGGGTTCATCGACTTTAAAGCAGCATTTGACTCCGTTGATCGTGATTTGTTGTTTCGGAAACTTGAGGTTTATGAGTGCCCGCCTTCCCCACTGTCCTTAATCATCTTGCTTCACTCCAAAACATCGATGAGGGTTAGGATCACCTTAGATGGGAAGTTGTCTCTGGAAATCACAACCCAACGAGGTCTAAAACAAGGCTGCGCGTTGGCAGCATTTTTGTTTAATTTTTTTATTATGGACCTGGGGCACGAATTCATGGACTGTAACGGTGATCCCCCCAGAATAGGAGAACACCAAATACCCTACCTACTCTACGCGGATGACCTGGTTGTACTGTCCCTAACTCCGCATGGTCTTCAGCGTTTGTTATCAAGGCTAGGGGATTATGCTGTGGAAAACCGACTGATCATTAATGTTGGCAAATCTCAGGTAATATCATGCACCCCTTCCTTAGCAATTAGTAGATCCTATCCCCTGCACACGTGGTCGATCCAGGGTATTAATTTGGAAAAGGTGGTACAGTACAAATATCTAGGGATCGAAATTACTAATACACAGGGCATTGTTGACATGTGCTCAAGGAAGCACTCCAAGTTACTTCAATTGATTTCTCAGTCTAGAATTCTCATGAAAACGTTTGGCAAATTTTCCTTGAAACACATAGTGGACTTTTTTTTTAAAATTAAAGTGGCACCGATCCTACTATATGGCACAGAGTGCGTGGTCTTAGACAAAATACACCCATGGGGGGCCTTAGAGTCAAAGTACTGGAAGGCGATCTTAGGCTTGCCTAATGCGGTCCCCATCACGCAGATATGATATGAATTAGGGCTGTTGTCTCTCCATGCTCAGATAAGCTGGGGACAATGTGCGCTCTTACGTAAGTGCATGTTAGGGGCAAACAGTGGCACAGTTTTAGATGTTTTAGCCTCGGCCTTGTTGAAATCAAGAAAAATATTCCCAAGAAAATGGTTGAAGTGTGTGTTGAACCATATGGGCAACGCAAATGTAACACTTGAACTGCTGCTCCAGAAAAGTGAAGAGTTATCGCGCTGATTGGGCTGACACGTTAGCCAAATGCACCGTCTATATATATTTCAACATTTGGGTCTTTGGTGTAAAACCTTATGGAGTGTTGGCCTCGTACTTCGAGAAAGCTCCATCACCCGCCATTCAAGCCGACTCTTTGAGGTTCAGGTTCAATTTGTGGAGCACACGTGACATATTGGCTAGGCGTAAACCGATTGCTCATGACTTGAACTATTGCAGATATTGTTTAGATCGTCGGCTAAAGGAAACCCTTCAACATTTGTTAATCAAATGTCCAGCATTAAAGTTGGTACGTGAAAGATGTCCTCAGAATGTACTGGTTTTCCACACTCATTGCTCGGGAGATCTGAAATGGCAAATTATGTTTTCTACACCAAGAGAAAGAGTGTGGATTGCAATAGTGCAGTTTTTGAGATTGGTGCTTCCAAGGGGCAAAGATGCACATTAGGTGAAATAGTTTTTAAAATTCTAGGTTAAAATCAAGATACGACACCTAGTCATGGAGTGTGACTCAAGGTCATTATAAAATTCTTATTTAGTAATATTTTGGTATTGTGCTTTATGTCCATCAATGGTGTTTGTTATTAAGTCAATATTAACGAAGCTTAGTATGTTAGTATCCCATTTTATAAATTATGGGTATATTCAGGGAATGTAAGTGAAAATGTAAATTGCCCCTTCTGCATGTGTTTTTGCAACGTGTTTCTTTTTATGTGTTCTTGTATTTCTTGACTGTACTGTTATTGAATTCGTTTTTGTGTAAGTGTACAAAATATTTGAAACGTTGAATATCAACTAAATCAAATTAAAAAAAATTAAAAAAAGAATCATAGTAATTCCCGTCCTTTGTTTAACTATTGACACTTCTCACTTCACTCTTGAGATAAGTCTGGCTGCTCAGCCATCGTTACCACTTTACTGTGTAGTACAGGCTTGTACCAAAGGTGAATTTGTACTGTCACTTGTAGTCCTAATTGTGTGTGGTGCTCCCAAAGGGTACTGCATATAGTTCTGCCTAACAAACCATCCCGGTCGAGAACAGGTGAAGGCCCTGCAGAATAAGAGGGAAGGCGAGCGCTTTGACGGGGGGGGGGATCTGGCAGCTGAGCAAGTGTCAGTGCAGCACAGGAGCGTAAGTATTGGTCCAAACAACCAGCAACAAAGGGTATGAGGGAGGGTATGGAATTTTGTGGGGTAACAGTGGGCAAAAATATTAGTAACGTATTGTTCCTCAGTATGTTGTAGAATTGTTAAGTGGTGTCAGTAGGGACTGGAGCGGAGGTAGAAGTCCTGTTTTCTGTGTTAGGCTACATTCAGGTTTAGAAGGCCTGGATGGTAAAAATGTGTAACTAAGAAGAGGTATTCCTGTAAGGTGGCCGTTGTAGCCCGGATCATGGATGATGGTATTTCCGTAGTGGTTGGTTAGCTGAAGCTATCCTAGATTGCGGAAGGTGTATTAACTGGTTAAGTCGCCTGGAAAGAGGCGTTTCACACGTTAGGCGACGCAACGGGTGCAGTTAATCACAAGAGAATAGAAGTATACTCCGCCATGGAGAGGTGGGAAGACAGCTGCAGGGTTTTCTTTTGGGATTTTTGTGGGGTTTTATGTGGGATTGGAAGCCATGGGTTACTGTTCTGTTCAGTTGCATTGTGACGTTTGGTGACAGCACCCTCAGGTTGGTGCATAGGACGGAGTGTTGTGACGGTGAGGAGCTAGTGTTAGTTGACTTGGGATTGGTAAATGAGGTGAACGAGCGGCGGTGTGCAGAAGGCACATGCGCTAGATTGTGGTGGCGTGCCAGAGAAGGCAGTGATTTGGTGAAGAGGGGCTGTACGCGGAGTACACTGGCCAAGGTGCAGAGCCAAGAAGGCTTGTAGAAATTGAAAGGTGTTAAATTATATTCTAACTTTTGTTCCTTGTACAGCAGACTATCGAAATCCTCATCTTGAGGTCAGGTAAAAGTGGTACATAATGTATTTAGGGAATAGTGGAGGAATTTGTATTTGTATTTTGTTTATTTGTATTGCGCGCATGGCCCTAAGGCATCTGGGCGCATTTCTTGAAGGGTACATAAGTTACAGATAATTAAACATTACATGGTACAATAAGCAAAGTAAAAACAGAGTACAATAATGTGCAAGTTCAGCTCAATACAATGACAGAGGTGATATACTAAACAGTGGGAGGAAAATTACAGGAAGGTATACAGTGTGTTCACAGGATTACATTGGAATACGATAGGTAATGCAGTAAATTTACAATATGATACAAGTTACCGGTTTGGGTAAAATTTTGAGTGACCAAATTTGGGCCCAATGCCAGCTTGGCTTTGTTTATTATTGGCAAGTGGTGGCAGCTTGATCCTGCTCAAAGAGCCAGATTTTGGCTTTGCTCTTGAATGAATGATAAGAAGGTTCAGCTGAGTGAGTTGGGGAGTGTGTTCCATAGTTGAGCTGCAAGGACTGGGAAGCTAGACCCACCTTCTTCCGGCATCTTAAATCTAGGCATGGAGTGGGCTTGGGCAGATCTCAAAGGGCGGGTAGGGGTGTGGGAGGTAAAGCGGTTGGCTAAATATTCAGGGGGAAGATTGGCCTGGCACTTATGAGTAAATGCAAGGGTTTTGAGTGATATTCTGTGAGCAACGGGGAGCCAGTGCAGACTGTGTCTGGTGTCAGAGATGTAGTTTTCTGGGAATATTGAGAACCACCCTGATGGCATTATTCTGGGTTACCTGTAGCTTGTTAATGTTCCTTTGACTAGTCCCTAAGTAAAGGGCATTACAATAATCAATTTTAGCCATAATGAGAGTTCTGGCAAGGATAATGCAGTTAGCAGCGGTGAGGAAAGGTCTGCATGCTGCGATGAATTTGCATGTGTAGGCTGATGCCGAGACCACGGTATTAGTTTGTCTCGTAAGAGATAAGGTGGAATCAAGATAGATACCTAGAGTTTTTGTGTCATTGGATACCTTGATGGTATTACCGTCAATAACAAATGATTTGAAGGCAGAATCCAATTTATTGAGTCTGAGGTTGGAGCCAAGAATGAGTAACTCAGCCTTTTTATCATTTAAACAGAGCCCATGATGCACCATGCAAGCCTGAATGACTGTATAGACATCGTTGAGGGCCTTTGAGTCGGTCACGTAGTCACTAGTGATAGGGATGAGTATCTGGGTTTCGTCCGCATAATTGGTGTAGGTGACACCCACATAGTCAAGAATATCAAAGAGTGGCTTAGTGAACACGTTATAAAGCGTCAGAGAGACACAGGACCCTTGCGGGACTAGCAACGGTTCAGCAGAAGCGGAGGGGGAGAAGACCCTCATGGTTTTGTTTCCCAAAAAGGATCTAATCCAGGAAGTGGCTTCATCGGAGAAGTGGGCAGCGATTTTGAGGTGGTGGCAGAGAATATGGTGGTTGACCAAATCAAATGCTGCCGAGTGGTCAAGCAAAAGTAAGAGGGTAGCTTGCCCTTGTCTTTTAGGTCTTCGATTTGCGTTTTTAAATCAATGAGGGCAGTTTCTGTTACATGCCTAGGTCAGAAGCCTGATTGTCAGAGACCAAGGAGTTTATTGGATTCTAAATAATCCTGAATTTGTGAATAGGCGGCAGGGTCCTAGATTTTCAGTAGAAAGGGCACCGTGGTAATAGGTCTGTAGTTCGAAGGGTTACTAGGATCTAGAGTAGGTTTTTTAATTAAAGGGATGACCCACGCATCCTTAAGGTTATCTGGGACAGTACCTGATTTGAAAGAAGCATTAATAAAGGTGGTGATGAGGGCGGCTGGGTCATGGGCAGCCTCTTTGATGACGGGGGCTGGGCAAGAGTCACCTTGACAGTTGGCTGGTTTAAGTTTTTTAATGATGTTTTCCACTTCCGAGATGGACAGGGGTGAGAAGCGAAATGGTCTGAAGGAGCGTGCAGGTGACGGATTGTTGTTGAAGGAAGAGTGAGGTAGTGGGTCCAAGAATAGGCTACATTGTTTGGCATTGATTTTAATTTGCAGTGTGGAAAGTTTATCAAGGAGTGCTTTTTGGATATTAGTACACCATGTGGTGTCAGCGTTGCAATTGTCGATAGGGGCTATGGGAGATTCAAGTTCTTTAAGGATCTTGTAGAGCTCTTTAGTGTTGGATTCTGCCTGCAGGATACGCTTATTAGAAGTGTCTTTTTTTGCTAGGAGTATCGCCTCTTTGTAATTGGACGAGGCTATAATCAGAGTACTTTTATTGGCATCCGTAGGAAGACCTTTTCAGCAAGCCTCAGCATTTCTTTTAGCTTTACGTAAATCTCTCAGGTGTGGTGTGAACCACGAGTTGAGATGAACGCAGGGTTTCGGTTTGCACAGTTTCAGAGGTGCTATGGTATTTAGCGCTTTTAGGATGGTTTGGTTATAGGTATCTACTAAGACTGTGGGGTCTGAGCAATATAGCGAGGCGTTGTTAAGGAGGGGAAGGATTAGTGGGAACAGTTTCTCCTTTGTGATGTCCTCCTTATTTCAGGTACAGATAGAAGGTGCAATATTTTGTTTGGGACTTTGGAGGTTAGGTTTAATAGAGAAGGGTATCTTATGGTGATCATACCAGATGCAAGGTGTGATGGACACCATGTTGATGCTACAATTCATATCAGCGAGCCAATCAAGCATTCTACCTTTGATGTGTATAGGCTCCTGGATATGATGGGTGAAACCTAAGTCCGTTAATGTGCTGGCAAGGTCTAGGGCTTTGAGGTCATTAGGGTCTTGGTAGCCAAGATTAAGGTCCCCAAGTAGTATAATTTGGGAATTGGGCTTGGTGTTATCTGCAAAGAGGGATGTGATATCATCAGCGAAGGTGTAGATGGGTCCGGGTGGTCGATAGATGAGATGCACTGTGGCAGTTTGATTAGATGATATCGGCAGTTTAACTGATAGTAGCTCAGCGGAGGGGATCTGCTGATTAGGAATGGGTCCGAGTTCAAAGGAACTTTTGAAGATGAAGGAAACGCCTCCGCCTTTAGATTGGTTGGAGTTCCTGTCACATCTGATGATAGAATAGTTATCAGGGATGGCCATGGACAGTTAAGGTCCAGCTGCCGCGTGTAACCACATTTCAGTAATGGCTAGGAAGTCAAGGTCTTGGGTTACAATGAAGTCGGCAATGTCGAGCACATGAGCTAGGAGGGATCTGGTATTAACAAGGGCCCCTTTAATCAAGGTATCTTTTGCAATTATGGGACTATTGTCGTGGAGAACCGAGGCGTTTTTATGAATTGAGGTCGTGAAGCCTGTGTGCTGAGGTGCTGTTATATAGAGTGGGCAATGCGGTCGTCTGGTTGCAGTCACATTGGGAAAACACACAGCGAGAGAGCAAGATAACGACAAGTTTTGAGGCACACACAGCATTTTATGCCATTGATTTGAGTCACGCTACACGCTCGCCATGCGCCAACAGCGCTCCACATATGGAGACAACCATTCTATCTTCACAAGCTAGCATATGAATACAGAGTACATTTGATTTGACAAGCCATTTGACTTACATTGGCATGTGGAACTTTCTTACTGCCTGTGAAGCAGTTTATACACAGGCTGGTGACTGCAAGGCATTCTTTGAAGCCAGAAGGAGTAATTTGAATAGAGATATTGTTACTGCAGAGGCTGCCCTGAGGATGGACTGTAAGTCCGAAATGCATCGGCTTGGGCCTCTGCAAAAATTAAAAGACTAAAATAAAAGCATGGTTGAAAAACATTGAAAACACGTGAAGAATATCATTTGGTACAACCTCAACAGGTTGAACAGAGAATGTATTGAAGGATTAATAATCAAAGCATTACATTTGCAGTAGTATTTACTACACACCGGGCGTCTCCTAAGGTCAGTGGGAGTTTCACTGAGCACACCTTGCCCTGCTGTTATAGAGTTACCCTGGAGACTGGGGGATTTGGTGTTAGTAGGATGGTATGGGCGTTGAGTTTTTTGGCTAAATCTCAAGCCTAATCAGAGGTTCCCAAGGTGGAAAGCACACGGTTGGTTAGGCGTAGGTTAAGGTAAGGGTTGAAGCTAGGCATGGTGTGTGAAGGCTTAGGGGTGTGAGATCGCAAGGTGTAGGTAGGTGAGGATAGGGAATAGCAGCTCAAAAGGGATAGATGAATGAAGCTGGGGATTTGAGAAAGGCGTGCAATGTTGTGTTGTGTTTTCTGCATATATGTCGTGTAGGATTGCAAGCGGTAGGTACTAATGTTCAAGGCGGACCTTGTGATTGAGGTAGTGCTGAAAAGCAAGAGAAGTGTACGGTATGTCCAGTGGATCCAATGCATAGTGAGATAAGGTGAGGAGCTAGGTCAACGGACGATATTTCAATAGTGACAAAGGCCTAGGGGAAGAGATGCATTGAGCCCTGGTTTGGTAACAGAGAGATGGCTTCCCTAAATACAGTCAGAGAATTGTAGTAGTATGGAACAAATTTGTGTCGCTGTGATGTGAATAATCAGTAATAACCATACAAATTACTGGCAATGGTTAACTGTTAGGCAAGAGTGTCACCGGTGAGATTATGCGTCGCCTGCAATTGTAATTTTTTCTGTCTATGCTGTCTTAATAAGTGGTGACATGCGGTACTTGGAAGGTGCTCTTCAGCAAAAAAAGGGAGCCACATGAACATCTGTCGGCTAATACGGAGTAAATCCGGTGTATGTCCATCAGGTAGGCTAACAGTAGCTACAATTTGTTTACAGCATGATTAGGAAACAGTTTATAGTGGCTTGACTGGCGTTTAAATGGTAGTGTCAATAACTAAGGTTATAGGTGAAAGGATCTAAAACAAAAGGATCGAATGCTTTTTTTTCGACATCAAAAGTGGCGGAAAAAAAAATTGAATGCTATTTTTTCTTTTTTTGAAAACTTTTTTATGCCTACTAAACAAAAAATAAATACATAAAGCATTCAAAAAAAATTCTCGGTCCTTTTGGTTTCAGACAAAAGGGCATTCGATCCTTTGACTGGACACCAATAACTAACACATACAACATAGATGGCCAATGATATATCTAGAATGCAAAGCAAGATTAAGCAACATAGGTTAACATGCACAGAGACTTAGAAGGTATGCAGCACCTTAATAGTAGTGGATGGTAGCTAGCACAGGAACAATATGTGCACCTGTCGGTCAGTGTGCTTCAATGCAGTAACAAGCTAGCTGGCTTTCAGATTAATACAGTGATAGGAAGTTAAAATCATGCTAAGCAGCGTTCTCAATACGGTTTACTGTACAGTTATTGACTATAACCGGGATGAGGTAAAGACAAACAGGATGGGCTAGGCTCAGGCTTATTTGCATGTAGGCGATAGTCAGATGAACAGTTCAGAGAGGGTGAGCGGTCGCCACTTCAGTTAAAGATGGCCGCGATGATAACCCAACACAATGGGTAATCGCTGTTAGGTAAGTCTAAGTAGGTAAGGATAAGTCCAATGACTCCCCTTCAACTGTTATGTAAGATGCTGCCGCCCTACAAAGATAAATTAGCCAAATACAGTGTAGAATGGTCCAAAGGTACTGAGGGCAAATTAATAAGACCATGGGCGCCCTGCGGCAGCTTCTCCAGAGACATGCAGCAATCGCTACTGACACACATACAGAGCACCTACAAGGGAAAGAAACGGAACAAACACCTGGATATATTTGAGTTGTGGCTATGTTCCAAGAGGGTGAAGGGGAGGCGTCTGTGGATGCTGAAGCAGCATGAGGTGAAGGAAGAGGGGTTTCACCCTTCTGCACCTCCCCTTGCCCCCGCCAAGTGTAATAACTGATGACACAGATGATGAGCTGGGGATGTACCCCATGAGAAAACTGAGGGCAGCAGAAGGATATTCAAATGCCGCATACAAGGCACCACCATACACTAAAGAGGACAAACAGAAAGGGGCGGAACAGCTTGCTAGCAGCGCAGGAGAGAAGAGACAGCACTGGCACATTCTAGAGGACGTTTGTCTAGAGCTCATGAAGGGAACAAACGAGTGCCTGCATTAGAACCTGTAGACATATGCACAGAAATGGAGGATGAGAGGGGACCTAGTCAGATCAGACAGTATTGAAGGACGACAGAGGAGATGACAGCATATTCACAGATGCCACCATTAGAGAGGGGAGGGACGAGGCCTCAATATGTGCCCTGGAAACATACAGAAAAGGAGAATGTAAAGTGTAGATTACCCTCATTAAGTCCGGGAGCTGGGAAATGGATTTATGAAATTGAGAAACTGACAGCAGGACACAGGTTGGCAGTGGGTGAAGCAAAGGGACTGTTGATTTAAATATTGGGTGATGCAGCTGACGACATGTGGAAGAGGGCAGGGTTCCCAGGGGTGACAACACAAAAAGCACATGACGGGGCACCATTTGCAAATTGCAGTGCAGCAGTATGGCCAGCATTAAGGACACAATACCAAGACAATACCAAGACACGTCAGATATAGGGCACCATTTGCAGCAGTCACACCTGGATACACCCTGAGAGTTGTGAGAGGAGCCATACCGAGACGTGAAGGCCCATTCCTACATCTCGATTCAAGTGTGTCAAGGAAACTGCTACATGATAATGGTTGTCTGCCCATTTTCCAGGTGGATTTTGAATTGCGCAACAAGCCAGGGTTCGACCACCATTTAATGCCCCACGAGGTGGTGACAAGACGGCACATGCATCCACCCCTGGCTCCTTCCACTAGGGCACTCAAAGAAAGTGAGAATAGTGCAGAGATACTTGGTCAAGAAATACATGATTATATATATTCTCAGGTCTCAAGCGCTTCTTTTTATCTCTCGCCAGATACAAAGGACCCAGGGCAGGCCTGAAGACGATAAACAAATAAAATTCCAATGACTAAGGACTAGAGACTGCACCAGAATTTAGCGCAAGTGGGAGACTTATTTCTCTTAACAGACTGTTAGCTGCTGAAAACGTCAAGCCCTACAAAGCGGTGGCCACCCCTGGCAACGAGGGAGCAACAATAGACAGGGCCAACGCAACAGATTTCGATGAACTGCAAGAGCGCCCAAACATTCCTGAGTTAGGGAAACCTGGCCATCCTATAGTCCGACGCTCCAGAGCAGCTAGAATAGAGACATAGACTCTCGTTTGCATAGACAGCTGAAACACATTTGATATGTCCTAACCCTATTTCCGCACATGCAGGTTGGGAAGCAGTAATTGATATTTTGTGCACCCGACAGCGGTAACACTATTTTGTGTTCTCTCTCACTTTTCCTCGCACATGCAGGTTGTTGCGTATGTTGTTAGAATTGTCTAGGGAACTTACTTGATGTTACCTCCCATTAATCACCCCGAAGCATTTTCCGACCAGTTTGTCCACTCTTCAGAAAAGACCCAGACGCTTTAGAGCACAATCCCCTCAAGTACATTTCCTTACTTTCATTGAATACCTAGCCCAAACCTTTCCCCAACTTGAATATAGTGCATACCCCGTCCTACGTACATTGAGAGACCCCTCGATAAGAAAGGTTTGGGTGGAGGTTTCTACTTTTGCAGTTAGTGATTATTTAGTTAGTGAAGCTTGAGGGTACTGACAAGTACTAACTTATTAACGCCTTTCTTGCGAATTTCCGGTGGGTAACTATCATCTCATCAGCTGCAAGGATGTAGCAGCGTTAGTGGTTATGGGTGGCCTAATAAAGACTTATCATCGTGAGGGGGGGGGGGGGGACTACTCATCCTCAGTGGAATAATGGGGGTGGTTCTGTGGCAATTATTTGTAATGAGCATTACCGCTGTGCCCCCTACTAACATTACCCTGACCCGAGCAGGAAGGCCTACCGTGTCAAATGGAAGGGGAGACACTGCTGCCAAGGTAAGGAGAGGTAAGCGCAGGGTTGATGCCGACATGAAGGGAGTGAACATATACCTCACAGAGGCAGCACGGGTAACCACCAACCTGTGGTATACGCACATGTACAAAGTTCGTAGGGACACCAGCGGGGAGAGCTGCTATGTCTGCTCTTTAATCGCCTATGCCTTGAGTGCCTTGAAAACATTCATTGCAACTGAAATACCTGCAGCAAAAACACAATGCTTCATGCATCTCGCAATGTACCAAACGCAAGGAAGATTCCAAGGGAGGACAGCAACATTGAGATGGATGGCAAAAGGGACGTTCCCCTATGAAGAGAATTACATCAAGACATTAGCCATGATGAACAATTACTGGCTGCTCAGTGAGGGGTTGTAATACATAACAGAGGGGCCAGAGACTGGAAAAACAAAGACTATCACACTGAAGCAATTGCCATGACATGGACAAGAGTAAAGGAGAAAGGAGGAGATCATGGTTGGTGGGAAAGACCGCAGATATTGATCTATGGACGTTTATACACTAATGATGGCTGGGAAGATGGAGTGGTAGGAAGCAAAGCAATGCCCCTAGCCAATGCACCAGTGAGCAAGGTGCAAGAAGAAAATGACAAGTGCCTAAAGAAGTGGGACAGGAGTGCGAAGTTAGTGACTTGGGTGGAGAATTAAGCTGGACCTATGCCAATAATTCCCCTGAAGACACCAGCCTTGTGTTACCAGCACAACAGTGATGAAGAAATTGGTAAAAATGTTGGATGGCAGACGGTTGAGATCATTCTGTCGATGGGAGCAGGAACAGCAGTACTCATGGACCACTTGAGGGTGTGTGGTTCTAAAGCATTTGAGAAACTGCCACCTAATTGGGGAGGAGCATTTTCATTGGTGCACATCAACATGCCTTTGTTGGTGGTACCAAAGAAAGACGTGAAGCTTGACGACTTCCCCAAGATGGAAAAACAACAGAAGGAAGAAGAGATCACTGAATATAGCACCAACAGCCCAAACAAAGGAAGAAGAGAAACAGACTGCACTGAGACGAGTGAAAAGAAGGGGGGCTACTGTCAAGCAAATAAGCATTCTTGGACGAAGTACCAACAGCATAGACTGTTTAGCAGGACACAGATGTTCTCTGCACTGCAAGATACAACAAAACAGCAGAAGAAGCGACCGGAATGCAAATCCTGATGGATGTGAGCATATGAGGAACGATGGATGACATTGTAAAAGAGAGAGACAGACAAAGGGAGAAGATAGCGATGTGTGACCTGTTTTCAGCAGGAATAAAGGTGGACAATCCCCGTGATTCAGGGAAGTACAAAGGGAAGTGGGTTTGGTGCACCCTGGAAGGAGCATGCGGTTACATGTACAAGTCTTTTGATGATCATGTGAACTATTATGGACACCACGGCGAAGATATGTCCACCAAAAGAAGATGAATGGTTCTTTCGTGGTGTGGTCGACCAGAGGGGGGACTGAAGAGGGGAGGCCGAAATTTTCCTGCTCCTCCTCCCCCTAGACGCATGAACAGGAAGAAGAGAGGAAAGGATAGGGAACATATTCACCATTCTGCACCAATCCCACGTGCATCCATGGGTGACAGTTATGCTGAGATACTCACTCCAACGTCCTTTCAGCCCAAAAGCAACACAAAGCTTGCTTAGAGTGGATGCAGAGCCTCTGGGTGCTGTCAGAGACACTTCAATTAACAGTCTTGACTAAAGCACTAAGAACCGTGCACAGTGCCATGAGGGTCCTCATGACATATCCACATCAGACATGAAGAACTCGTGCCATACGCACACTGAACCACTCACACACATGATTACATGAAGAACACCCCCATTCCAATTCTCACCAGTGACTAACAAAGAAGTTTTCGACACTATAATGAAACTCAAAGCCTCCAACTGCAAGGAAGACCAATTCCCATCCCATGTAGTGAAACTATGCGCCCCCACTCTCACACCTATCATCACTGAATTCATTAATGCCTCCTTCCTCACAAACACAGTCCCCACCAGTATCAAAAAAGCTTGGGTGTCACCACTTCTAAAAAAACCTTCCCTGGACCCAACAATACCCACTAACTACCGACCCATTACAACGGTCCCATTTCTCCTAAAAATAATCGACAAAATAGCCTACTGCCAAATTCAGAACCACTTGGAACAACATCACCTACTAGGAGACCGCCAGTCAGGTTTCCGTCCCAACCATAGCACAGAGACAGCCCTACTTGATCTGAAGATCCAAATGGATGCCACCAGAGAAGCAGGTAAACTCTGCCTTCTGATGCTCTTGGACCTCTCAGCGGCCTTCGATCTGGTTGACCACGACAAACTCTGTAACACTCTAGCAAACAACTTCAACCTAGCTCAGAACGCTACCAACTGGATCAAATCCTTCTTGGCTGACAGGACTTCCAGAATATCCATCGGCAAAGAATCAGTAGACCCAGTGTCTGTCCCTGCAGGTGTGCCGCAAGGCTCCTGCCTATCCCCCACTCTGTATAATGCCTACACCAAGCTATTATTTGCAGCCTTGGATGCCCTGGGTGTCATCTATACTAACTTCGCCGATGACACCCAAATCCTCATTCCTCTCTCAGGCAACCATGAACAAGACTCCCTCCTGGTCAACCAAATCTACTCACTCATCCAAAACTGGATGGCTAACAACAACCTCTGTCTCAACGACGACAAAACCGAGCTCCTCATACTAGGCTCCTCCAGCAAAATCAACACCCTTGAGCCCGCCTTTAAATCATTCACCATCGATGGAACCATAATCCCTGTTCTTAAACAAGTCAAGACCCTCGGCGTGTACTTGGATGCCACACTATCCATGTCTAAACAAGTTAACACATTAGCCTCATCCACTTCCTACACCTCTAAACTCATCTCCCTCAGCCGTAAATTCCTCTCTACCAACAACTGTGTTACTCTAGCCAGAGCACTCATACTGTCTAAGCTAGACTATTCTAATATCCTATTCCTTGGCACCTCCAAAGCCAACATAGCTAAACTTCAACTCATGCAAAACAAAGCCCTCAGAGCAGCTCTAGGCATCAAAAAATCTGAACATATATCCAACACCAGAAGAGACCACCACTGGCTCCCCATACAAGCCATAATTCTATTTAAAACCCTGAGCATCACCTCACCCACAAATGCAGGGCTAACAAAGCGCCCAAATACCTCAACAACACAGTCATGATGAAGCCCCAGACCAGACTCCTCAGGTCCAACAAAAACGCATTCCTTGAAACCCCCAGATACAAAAGAGAGAAAGCAGGGGGCAGCAGCTTCAAAACACTGGCCCCCAGACATTGGAATGCGCTACCTACCCACATTATGAATGAAACCTCATTTCCCAAATTCAAAAGCCTTTTGAAGACTTGGCTCTTCAACAAGTTCTAACTGAACCAGTGCACTAATCCCCTCCAATCAACTATTTTACCTGACTGCTTTGTATATAAGTGTATATTATTGATTCCTATTATTGTACATTTTTGATTGTTATACCTTTACACCTCTATGTTCATTCTAAGATTGCATTATCCCATTGTCTGTAACTACGCCGTGATACCCCCGGGTCTGGGCGTATAACAAATGTAATAAAATAAAATAAAACACGGATGCGCAGTTCTGTAGTTAGAGGGCAGAAACTGTAACGCTCACCTGACTCCCACAGAGGCGCTGACCAGGACTGGAATGAAGTTGCTTCTTCCGGTGAGGCGCTGGACTCAGAGTATGGCAGGGCCGGTTCTTCTTTGGTTTTGTGATGGCGAGCTCTCCTTCCTGCTTCTGGTGCAGGGGCGCGTTGAAACCCAGTTAATTCACTGGATTCACACTCATACATCCATGTTGGTTCTGCTAATGTCCGAGAATAAAAAGTCTCTTTTGTCTTTCTTTCAGGTGCAGAACGTGGATCCCGAGAAGAGCGATGAAAACGATGAAGAATGCTCAGGTTAGTGTTCAAAGAATGTTTTTCCTCTGAGTGCAATATTAAACGCTAATGCAGATGTCTTTTTCCCCATAGGGGCCGGGGTCAGAATGCTGAACGAGCATAGACCCGAAACGAGAGGTAAGTTCCGGTAAGTCTTTAATGAGAGTCTTTATTATGTCTTTTCATTCTCTCATTAATTCAGCTGTCTTTCTTTTCTCCTTAGGGGCCGGGGTCTGCAGGTGCCTGTATGCGGCAGAGACCCGAAATGAAGTATGACCCAAACAGGTAAGTCTAAATGGAAGCTCTGGCTTTCCTTATGCTCTTCTCACTCTCACCTTTGTTTTCTGTCTTTTTTCCCCAGGTGCCGGGTTGATGCAGCGAATCCGGACGAGCGCCGCTGGCAATGGAGGCTGGCAGCAAGGTGAGTGAAATGCGGCGCGGCAGCGACGGGTGAGTTGACCTTTTAAAATGAAAGTCTTTCCTTTTCAGGATCGCCGACGGGACGACTCTTGGACGAGGTTGAAACAGGTAAGGGCTCTTCTTTTGTCCAATTCTTTCTCCTTCTCCACATGCAGGTGTTTCAGGATGCAGGCGGGCGTGGCAGAAGTCCAGAAGCAGGAGCAGGCACGGTGAGCGTCCAGCTGCTAGATGCAGAACAACGCGAAGCAAGTGTGGCAGTCCGGGCGTGGTTTAAATAGCCTTGGAAGAAGTTCCAGGTAAGTATTCTTCCACGGTCCCCACCCAAGTAAAATAGTTCCTTTAATAAAGTAGTCCCTCCTAAGCCTCATTTGGTTTGAGGCTTTATGCAGCATGGTCTGCGTCAGGTAAGTGCACCAAACACCTTCTGTTATGAGCCTGGCGCCTTTGGCGCCAGGACTGATGTCCAATATGAGCCTGGCGCCAAAGGCGACAGGACAAAGTCCAAAGAGCCCCTATTAGGGGCCGCTGGGTCTTTTCCCGAGGGCATGATGCCTGCTTCCGGGGGTGCTGGGCCTGTCCCGGTGCTCTGGGGGCAGGCATCATGACAGAAACACGTACATACTGTAATTCCTTTTATTATTTTGTCACTAGGTTAAATATGTACTGCCATGCAGGAAACCACATAGGTGCAAGAGTTCCAGTTTCTAAGCTTGCAGATGCTTACATGAGAATAACTATGGGAATGTAGAAGTATTTAGACTACCTGATAGCGCTATAACTAATGAATTCATTCATTATAGATGGCACACTGTGGAAGCTCTGCTCAGCATTGGGAAAATTGCAGCCAAATACACTTGTCTCAGTGAAGTCCAGTAGCGTTGGAATCCGCGTGGACAATGGGAATGCACCTTGCAAATCCAGGTTCTCCGCCAAGATCTTGTGCTGAGATAACATTCCCCATGTTGACCAAAAGTAAACTCTGGCAGACACATATTATTAATTCTTCAATAAAATATGAGTAATTCAGAGCTGGAAAGGCCCAGGCTGTGAAGCAGCACACATGGTTCAGCAGAACTGACAGCAAGCCAAGCCCTGTCTCTGGGAACAAAGGACAATTTTGCAAAGCCCAGACATGATTTGAAACACAGTGTAACAAGAAGGTCTGCATGCCACATTAGAAGCAAGTGCACTTAGAGTGGTGGTTCACACATAATTATGACGCAGGAGAGACAATTACTTTTACTTTGGGAAGATACATTTTGAGCTGAGAACAACGTTTGTCTCAGACCTGGAAACCTTAGCTCTAGCCAATCACCATTCAAGACCCCAGGGGTAGGGAGCTCTGAACATTAAGCCAATGGGAAGACATTCACACTGCAACCCTGTAGAAACTAGATAATTGGGGAACAGCCAGGCCAGCCCTCTGACACAGTAGGACCAATGAGAACAATTTATATGAGGGAGCTTATATGTGGTCTATCAGTTAGCACCCAATCACAGGGTGAGATAGGTTTCTGGGAACTGGCCCAAGCTGTGAGGTCAGCAGGGCACTGTGTGTTACAAAACTGGCCTGCAAGCAGTCTCTCTGAGAGCGTGCTTGGATTGTCTTTTTCCTGCGCACATCCCTGTGTTTTCTTGGTCAAAATAAACCACATTTTGAAACTTGCTGTTTGTTTGGGCCTGTGCATTCCTTTTTGGAAAAGGGGAGGTGTTGGGCCTCCCATGAGTTCTGGATCCATGGACTCCCAGTAGCCCTACCTGGGGGTTCCCTCAAACCCAAAAACTGACAGACCATGGCCATGCAAATGGGCATGGCCATCCCCACCCAGTTACAGCCCCCCCACCCAAAACGCCTCCTCATGGTAAGTCTGAGCTCCCTTTAATCAAACCGTACCATCAAACTTTGCACTGAAAGTGCCTGCCAGTGTTTCTTCAAAGCAGTCTTCTTGGAGCCAATTACTTAATTGTAGCTATACACCTGCTACTAGTGCAATACAAATGTCTTAACCAGGTCTGCCTTCAGCCACTGGATATATAAGCATTATGCATGCCCGTTACTGAAGTCCTGTTAAAAACACGCATTGGCAATGCAAACAGTTTGTGACTTGTATTTAAGTATCATGCATTTGCCGGGCACTGCTATTAGATGCCCAGTTCTTGCACCATTTTGCACCTGCTACCATTAATGGCCACTTAATACCACTATGGCTGTGCCTGGCAACTGCCTTTCCCATGCTTATACAAAAGCCCAAACTGTTGGCATTGCCAATGCTTGTTTTCTCTCAATCGGTAAGTCAGTTGAAGATGTATATATCATCGCTACTCGATGATCTTAACTATGCTGGAATCCATACCTGAAAACATGCTGATTCAACAGCAGCCTGAAACTTGAAAACTTGTCCTGTCATGAATAGAATTTGGTAATTTATTTCAAAGCCTGGGTCCCAAAAATGAAAGTGCTGCATCGCATACGTTCTGACAGAATGTTAGGGATGAATAGCATATATCCTCAGCAGACCAAAGGTCCCATATTGGGTATACCATGTGCTACTATATTTAAAGAAGGCAGGAGAAGCCCATGGATGCATTTGGAGATTATGAAGGACTTTTTAACTTGAATTCTCTACTCTACTGGAAGTCACAGCTGGTTCCTGGGTGCAGCTTGGACATGATCACGGTTGTTACTTCTAGAAAGCAATCGATTTTGAGCCACATGGACCTTGGTAACAGTTTTCATTGACATATGCCCCCAGAAGTGCATTACAAAATTCTAAGCAACTAGTTACAAAGGCCCCTACTAAAAAGTACACACTTATTCAGTGGCACAAAGAGACATATCGCAGACACCCAACGGATATAACAAGCATTGGCAATGACAACAGTTATGGCGATGGTCATCTGCCATGCACTGTAGTAATAGTTCTAACTGGCCATTAATGGCAGCAGCTCCAAAATGGTGAGTACCTGGGGTTACAGTAATAGTGCATGGGAAATCTAAATCCTATATCCAAGCCAAAACTGTTGGCTTTGCAAATGCTGGTTTTCAGTGAAGGATACAAAAACTTCTGTTATGTCAATAGACTTTTATACTAGACTGTAGTGGTCATAAGGGACCAAAATATTGGGGGTCATTACGAGTGTGGCAGTCCAGAATATGGCTGCCAGTCGCACCGTAACTGGCACCCATTTCCAGACCGCCACACTACAGCCCTGTGGGTGGGGGCCGTTTCGCGCAGGGTTTCCACAGAAGCACCGGCACCGTTAGCAACAATGCCAGTGTTTCCGTCTCCCCACATAGAAGGAGTCCTATGGGGCTCCATGGGAATGGGGATTAACATTTACCAGCGCCTGACCTCCTGAATTGCCGGGACTTGTAATGTCCCGGTGGTACCGGGATGTCAGACACCAGTAAAAAGTGTTGCGAGTCCGGCGGCAACGCAATGGAAGCGCCAGCAGCGTTACCGCCAAGTTCATAATGAGGCACATTGTCCGATTGATTGTGTGTTGTAGGTACCACATCCAGAAAGTAGTCTAGAGAAAATGGAGTAAACATAGCAAACAAGACTGGAGCGATGTTTAGTGAGAAGACAATGAGAGATACAAAACAAGGGTTTGATAAAACAAGGGTTTGATAAAACATGGGTGAAGAGAGAAACATGGGTGAAGAGAGAAACATGTTTGAATAAGTGTAGCTACGCATGTGGTGTTTGAGGACTTTTATGAACAGAGAAGGTTCTTGATCAGTGGCAGAGCACAACATTAGAAGCCCCCCTGCAAGCTATACTGAGGGCCACCACCCTAATCCTCCCCAGCTCTGCAACAATTAATGGGTCACGCCACACTCTGGGCCTGCCACACAATGCACTACGAGAAAGATATAAATATGTGTTTTAATGCATTTAACAACACACTGAGACAAACTGGGCAAAATACCAGAGCATTTGCAATTGTTTTGTAGGTTAACACCAATCCAAAAATCCAATACATGTAAGTCACCAACAGTGCACAGGAACATTAATGCTTTAATTAATTGAATGCTTTGTTATTAAAAATGCCATGCTACTGTTGAAAAGGTCCTGTTTCACGCTGCCAAGGGATGTGGGGGGGGCACACGTACCAGTCGCGCAAGTAAAGTAGTGACGTTGAGAGTGACATGGTGGGTGACATCAGGGGTGGGGAAGTCATTGAACGAAACGCTGCTTGCATAAGGGGACAAAGAAGCAGGCGCAGTGCAAGAAGTCCCACGGGGGAATGCAATGAAGGGTGGGTGATTTGGGCCTAGTATTAGTTAGTTGTATATGACAGGCACTGGGTGGGGATTCAAGAGGCACTAGGGGGCAACATGGTAGGGGGCTTTTGAGCAATATGAGAACAGTAGAGAAGCCATTTTCTTGTAGGCCCATGCTAGGAAAGAATTTCTCGCAGACAGCTCATAATAAAAGAGCTGTAGGCCTTTTTGCGATAGCAGTATGTAGTTTTGAACCGTCAGCAGAAACAGTGTGCAGAAATGTTGCACAGCTGAAGTTTCCAGGAGAATGCAGCCCCATCAAAGTCATTCTAAGAAATACTTTCTAGGCCAATGAGCTAGGCACCTGGATCCACAAGGAAAATTGTCAGAGAAATAAAAAAATCAAATACAGGTAATTAAAATGCAGCTGATGTGTGGTATAGGTTTTTCAGACTACACTTGGCAGCAAGGTGTGAGACGGGAGCTTGGGGGCAAGAGCATTAGGTTAGGGGTTATGGGGCGTGACAGGGAGCCAATCAGCAGAGAGAAGTGTTGCTGTTCCTAGGGTGCAACATTGTACAGTGTCCTTGCTAATGTCCCCGGGGCACATCATTGGTCAGATTCAGTGTGAATGTCTAGTCCCTTGCCATCTGTACTCATTTGTGTATTGGGCATTGCCAACCAATAGCAAACAAGTGTTTTTGACTGAACAACACAATCACATAATTGAGGGGCGGTGTGGGAAGTTTTGTGACGTCATGAGGGGTGATAATGTGATTTCTTTGCCAAAGAAACGTTCTACCCTATCAGCATCACACAACATGTACAGGCATTTAGGGGACTAAATCAGCTTTTGACCTGCCCTAAAAATGTAACAAAAATGATGTATGTTAATTCTGTAATTTGGGTACAAAATGTTTAGCTGCAGTGGGCGACGTTGACAGCTCATTTCATTCAGTTCAGTTTCACAGGGCTGTCTGGACTGTGCTTCCCAGCTGTTTGGGTCCAATAAATTTGTGTTACTTCTTGCTTGGTGTATGCTCCCTTTCTGGATTCGTTTTTGGTTCTTGTGATTACTTTTACCCAAGGTCTTCTGTTACATTGTGGAGGCCCCAGCGAGATCGTCAGTACCCTCTGAGAGCTGAGGGTATTTTTGCCACACTCCTGGGAGCGTGGGGCAGGAGGACTGAGAGCAGTTTAAAGTGCAGTAACGAGGAGGCCCAGCAGATGCAGAGTTTACAAAGGTCTGCCTGGTCCCGAGCGCTGCCCATACTCAAAGGGAGGTACAGGCCGTGGGGGAAGGCTCAGCGTTGAGAGCTCGAGGATCTCCAGAGCACATTAGTGTACCCTTGCATGAACGAGCAGTGCATGTGCGCATGCGGCAGTGTTTTTACATTGTATAGTACGCATCGTTTGGGAGGAGGACCGTAGTAGTCGTAGATATTAGGTTTATTGTTGAGGAGCACATGTAGTAGATTAGAAATATTGTGGTATATTCTGTTGGCCGAGGTGGAAGGGCTGGCACAAGAGTGTCACTGTAAATAGTAGTTGTTTAAGTAGCTTAGTGACCCGGGGAGCAAAAGGGCCAGGTAGCTGTATATTAAAGCTAGTAGCTAGTAGTAGCTACAATTGTGTGGGCTTGTGGAGAGGGCCATTAAGTTTGTTAAGAATAATTGGGCGGGCCTGTGGAGCGGGCCATTGAATGTTGTTTTGGTGTGATTTATGTGGATGGAAAGTGTGAATTTGTGTGGTGAGGGGAGTGTTAAGGTAATATGGGGGGTGTATTTGGTAGGTTTTGTTTCATTTCTGGGTATTTATATAAGTGAACAAGTTATGATTGGCTTTTTAGATATAAATTGGGCAGGAGGGTAAATAGCATGAGGGTAAGTAGGGAGGGCCTCACGACTGTGGTGAGTCAGAGTGAATTCGGGTGTGGAGGATGGTGTTTAGTGGGATTCTGGACACGCCCCTGGATCACTTATGTAATAAATTGCCCCAGTATCGAGATAAAACTTTAAAATAGCACTTCCAGTCGGTGCAGGACACCGCTTGGCAGGGTTTTCGGAAATGGCCAGGAGAAGGAAAGTTGGATAGTGACAATAGAAAACATGTTTTCATATTTGTTGGTGACCTATAAAGGCGCCAAATTGAAGAGTAGGCGAAATATTATAGGCCTTTGGAAGCTCTATGATGAGAAAAAAAAGGAACCCACCAAAGATGTCGGGAAAGGTAGTAAAACGGCAGTGCCTCCCATGCACTGCCCGCTTCCTACAGGCTGTACCCTACACGCTGAAGCCTACACCGGGTTACACAAACCCACAACCGGGGTCCCAAAGTAGGGACAAGGCAGAAATAGGGAAGGGAAAGCCAGAGGCTGAAATGACTACTAATAAGAGAACAGCCGCAGGTAACAAGAAGTACTTTTAGGCTTAGACAAAAGTGTGTAGTAGTAGTTGGAAACTGTGTTCAAAACAGCTGAAAATGAGATAGAAAAGGCGGTCTGGAAAAGGGACAAGGAGCAAGGGGCAGGTGGAACACCAGGTGGTTGGACATCCTGAAAAATTATGTTTATGTTCGATAAAGGGACTCTAGAGGGAGAGGAGGAGGGCTCTGTGGGGGCTGAAGCAGAACCCAGAGGACACAGACGAGGATGAAGGAGCAGGGCGTGACGGGGGGAGGGACAAAAAGGAATGTAACAAACAGAGAGAGAAGGGAAGATAAGATGGAATGGAGAAAGAAAAATAGAGAAGAAAGAAAGGAAGATAGATTGGGGGAGCAGTAGGGACTGGTCCCAGGCTCTCCAAAACAGGATAGATAGGATGGCGGTAGCTAGCGCTGCAAAGGGAGGGGGAGGGGGCCCTGTGCCGCGAACACAGTTGCCCAGATACATCAGACATGTAGGCCATTTTGGCACGCAAAATGAAACCAGACGAGGACCCCACAGAACACACACAATAGATACAGGAGATGTGGACATTAGAGACATGATAAATCATGGGACGTGAACCTACCAATTGTTCACTACATATTGGTCCGAGGCCTTTCCCCAGAGAAGGTGGTTGTTGTGATTGAGGCAAAGGGATGTCCAGAAATAAAGACCACCATAGTACACTTTTGTAAGAGGAAATGTGAAAAAGAGGAGGACACAGCAGACAATGCAATTAAAGGAGAGGCACAATTGGTGCAAAAGAAATTAGCAAAAATACCATTGTAAGGGGCTGTACATAAAAACATTGTCTCATGACAGCTTGAAATAGCACTCGTCCAACAAGGAGGGTAATCCTGCAGGGGCGTGCCACAGGGAGGAGTGTATTCAAAGCAAGGGGTTGTGGGGTTCTAGCAACAAGGAGTGTATCAGCAACAGGGATATTATCAATAAAGAAGGTAGTACCCAAAGACAGGGTATTGCCAACAGGGCAGAGGATAGGGGGCTTGAATATGGAGGAGTGGGACCCAGATTTGGGGGACCATGTTTTATATGTGGGCAGAGGGGACACTTTTCATAGAATTGCCCAGATGGACAACAACAGCACTATGGCCAAGGGGGGCCCCCCCAAGTATATGTTTAACCCATGCAGCCACAGATGTAGCCCCAGCAAGCACTAATGCCACCACAGCAGGTGCCCTTAACACAGACAATGCAACCGGAGGGCCCGCAGTTGACCAGACACCACAGGTAAACACACTGCAGCAGACAACAGTACCACAGAACTTCTTACAGGCCCAGGCACAAATATACACGCAGGGGGACAGCACATTGTTAGTTCAGAACACTGTACCACACTACGTGTGAGTGAACATTCTTGGAGGTAAATCCTTTGGCATTTTCAGGACAAGTCCCAAATGCCCAATAGGGCATCCCACAGAGAACGCGTGTGTGCCAAGTTCTTTCCGTAACTGAAAACGCAGACAAGGAAACTGAGGTAGCAGTGAAGATCGAACAAAAAAAAGATTTCTAATTTTTGGTCGACACAGGAGCCACCAAATCCTGCATTAAGGAGGGCGTCTTCCCCTGTCGAACCAAGTGATTGACACACAGGGATTTTCTGGGGCTGTTGTAACAGAAGATTTACCACTCAGTTTCAGTTTATTTAATATACTTATAGCCTTACGGCTTTGTATATACAAACAAATAGATATCAATACACATTATCCAAATAGAAAAAATATAAAATTCTGATTTCAAAGTGAATATCATTTAGGCACACATTTTCCATTTACAATAATAAAATAACACTGGATTACTAAAAATGATGCTAAACAATTTAAAATGTCAACAATTTGCAGATAAAATGACACCATAAAATAGATGAGATTACTATCATCACCTTTCATAAAATGTTACCATAAACTGGCAATGTTACTGAGATCTATCATATTATCATAAGATTTGAAAAATTTGGCACGCAACTCAGAAAGACTACCATAACAGCAGCAAATTATATAACGACTCAATCACCTCACAGCCACATAAGCGACACAATCTCATTTCTCGACATAGGCCTAGCTGTGCCCCCATGATCTGAAGTGCCTCACAATTATTACATTTCATCAAGAGATATGATCTAAATGTCCGAGGGCTAGGATAGGCCATAATATAGTTTGGCCATGATTCACGACTCATTAAATATTGGCAGCAGTGCCCCGTTATGTGCTTTCGTAGCCAACTCAACAACGTGCCACTCATAGCTATATGCTGCTAATTTCTTGTTAAGCCAACCTTTAAACTGGACATGAAGACTGGACCCTGTAGTATGAACAAAACCAACCACCCATTTTTGATACATGGTTTTGATTATTCCCAACATGCCCGTCGATATCAGTACTTATAAAGGCCTGCACATGTGTTAAAACAATAGTATCACTGTCTAACCTGATCAAGTTTTCATGGCACATGTAAGGATGAGGCAGAGAGCAGCTGGCTTGAATGAACTTAAAATTGCCTTTATTCAGGATCACCAAAAGGAAAGAAAGAAAATGCTTGTTCAAAGTTCTTGAATAGAGTTCTTTCTTCTTCTTCTGTGATAAGGATGAACCATGGAAAGGGGACGCCTAGTCTTCATATGCCCAGAGCGTTTCAGGTACAGTTCTCTCTCTCTCTTCCCCGGTGTTCTGCAAGAGAAGCGGAAAAACACACACAGTCCTTCATCGGTTTCACCCTTATATAGGGGTTGAGGCTGTGTGGACCAATCAGGGCTGCTCTGGTCTCTTTTTCTATGAATATACCCCCATGCCCTGCCCCCTTTCTCTTTGCCCGTGGTTTGCCATGCAGCCTCTCCTGTCAACACCAGTGTTTTATGGGGTGCCTCCGTCCCGCTGCCAGACGATGCTATCAATGCTTCCGTAGTGTTGTATTTTCCACAGGTAAGTGAGCAATGATTGGGAAATGCAGAGGTGACGGCATCTGTGGGGAAAGCCGCGTGGCGCATGGCTGCAGGAGGGACGGGAATGTGCAAGTGATCATGACCGACTGCCCGATTCTCCCTCAGTTCGTAGCCTACGGTCATATGCGACGGCTTCCCGTTAGCTTTGTCCTCCTCATATAGCGACCCGCTGTGAATGAAGGGGTTGGAAACACCCGGGTCTTTACTGTTTGTTTCCCGTTCGGCTCCACGCGATAAGGGAGCGGGATCTGCCAGGCTGTCACTGCCTGTTTCCTCGGCTCCCAGTGCTGCTGGGTTCAGTCCAGGAAGGTCTCTCCGCTGTTCCCTCTCACGGTGGGTACCCAACTGTACCCCCCCTCACGGAGGGGATTCCACCATTTCTCCCCTTCTCCACGTTCCCGTTCCTCCCGTTCACAGCACATTACTGATCTACTTGTGTATTCCGATGCAATACATTTCATATCAAATTCTAGATATAAATATTCAACTGATATGCTGCTAGTTAAACTCATATTTTTTTGGAGTAACAGCCTCAAACTTTTTCAGGTGATATAGATATTTGTGCCCCCATATTTCGATTGCATAGATAAGCATCGCTCTTATTTTAGCAGTGTACAACATAAGGACAGCATAGGCAGAATATCCAACATTTCTGCCTATGAAGACGCTGATAGCATTGGCTGACGTTGCTTTTATCAATGTCCATTGCCTTTCCCAGCTGATCTTATCGACCAAGACCCCCAAATACTTGTAACTATGAACCTGTTCAAGGTTCTCATTATTTATGGGCCATACATATTTTTTCAGGATTTATTTTATCGGTAAGACCATGACTTTACTCTTGTCAATATTTATTTTTAGCCCATTTATACTTGAGTAAACAGCCAATACATCCAGCATCCTCTATAAGCCTGTTGGAGTGTAATCAAGCAATAAAAAATCGTCCGCGTATGCTAACCACCCGACAGAAGATGTGCGAACCTTAGCTTGACATACAATCAGATTCTTAAAAGCCTGCTGCATATCTGCCAGGTATAAGTTAAACAGGGTTGCTGCCACAATGCAACCCTGCTTAACTCCACAACTTGTTGGTAACAAAGCAGACAATTTGCCTTTAGCATCCAAACGTAGCCACACCGAAGTGTCAGAATATAGGAGCACAAGCATTTTTAGGAGGCCCATTGGAATGTTCCAAGAGCTTAGCTTGTGCCATAATTGATTTCTAAGTACCGAGTCGAATGCTGCTGAAAAATCAATAAATGTGCAGTATACATTTGCCTCCTTTCTTTTCCATGAATACTCAATGGCTGATGACAATACAATTAGATTATGGGTTGTACTAGATCTTTGCCTAAACCCAATCTGGTTGGCTGGCAGAAGGCTATTATTAAGTATCCAGTCTTTCAATTCTATGAGTAACACCCGAGCAGTTGTTGAGATGTTTTATGATTACTTTAATGTCTAGTATGGATGTTTTGCAAATTCATCGCTCCAATGGTAAACAAAATACCTCCTTGGTATTTTCTGTTTGTCCCAGTGTAGATTTAATATGGGCACTCCAAGGACCTCATCACGAATTGGGTGCTAACCCCGGCAGTATTACCGCTGGGGCTATTAGCCCTACCGCCAACCCCCCCGGCGCTATTAGTGCCGGATCACGGGTTTGGCGGAACAGTAAGTCCCTATTCCCCATTAGTCCCATTCAGGAATTTCCCATTCCCCATTGGGCGCAATGGGGAATGTTCAGCGCTATTATCACCAGCGGTAATAGCACCGAAAATGGGCAAAATCGCAGCGGATTTGCCCCCAGCTCAGAGCTGGGGGTAAATATGCCAAACCCGTGATTTGGCTGACCCTTAAATGCGGCAGTAATAGCATTACCACCGCATTTAAGCGTTACCGCCAAACTCGTGATGAGGCAGCAAGTCTCTTCAGAAATGCAATTTATTGGCAGGTCTCTTTTTTGGTACTTCAATTACATCCCATATTCTAGACGAATTGTTTGATTGCGCAAGGTGAGCGATCTGTTTCCATCTTTACAATCTCGCGGCTGAGCTGGTGCCGTTTTAACCAGCGACGATATCCATTCTTGATAGCTTTTATGCTGGCAGAGACAAGGTTAGCAGCAAGCCCTGCCTCACTATAGGAAACTGCCACAGCAATATCTTGGCGCAATTTCATTTTTGCAAGACTAATCATCTTATCCTTATTTTGTCTGTTGGACTTGCCTTTATTTGATCTTTCAAGAGCAGATTTATATACCCGAGTCTATTGCACTTATTTGCGAATGGCATCCATCATGTCAGAGAATCGTGATACTAACATTTTACTAGCATTGTTTTCAGCAGACATCCCTTCAGCTATACATTTTGGTAGTAATTCCTTAACCACTACATTTGCAGATTCAAGGTTGTGTGTGTGCGCTGATGGATTCTATGTTGACCCTCATTTACATGTAGTTGGCCATTTTTATCATAATCGGTAGGTTTTTCCATTTATCATGGGCAAAGCCAAGAGGGTACAGAGCAGCAGATGATCGCTTTTGTCTCTATACACTAGCCCCATATCTTGCATATAGCAAACCCTTTACCATTTACAAACACATAATCAAGAGTAGAAGCCGAACTCCCAGCAACTCTTGTGAATGCCATGTTTGCATCACTCAGTGTGCTATCATTTAGCTTGGAGAGATCATTTGATGCCAATACTTTATAGCACAGTTTACCTTGTTTATTGTTTGCAAAATTGTTAGTGGGAGAGAACTTGTGTCCATTGGCCTGGCGAACACTAATTTGTAGTGTACTCATTTTTGCATTGAAGTCTCCAACAATCCATTCTGGATATTTATGATTATAAAGATGAAGAATTTTACTAATTACACTTACATTTTTTTTGTGATCGCTATGTTGGAAGGGTTATATATGTTTAGTAGTATCATCAATGTATTTTGATACGACAGCTTAGCGGCCAGGACATTTAGAGTGGATTCTTTTAACTTTAATGCTAGCCATGGGGATTTAACTGTTAATAATAAACCTCCCTTTTTGACCTTGTATCGCTGCTTGCTGTACGGTGCTGCGACCATCAAATAAAACAATGTTAGTAAGCCAAGTTTCCTGCATTCATCAAACTCGAAACTGTCCAACATAGATACCAGACCTTCCTCCTCAAACAAATGGGCATGGCCCCTAGTGTTCCACGTATACATCAAGTCGTCATTATCAATGCCCAGACATAAAATTATGTTTAAAAGCCACTGAAAGCCACTGCCAATACCCATTCTCTGCCACCCCTTGTTTATCGCCTACCAAGTCTCTACACACCTTAACAGCGGGTGTCACATTTTTGGTTACAATCTTCGTCATTTCACTTTGATCGAGCATTTTGGAGGTTGTAGCCCCTTGAATGCAGGGTATTACCTATTCTCATTCTGGCAATGCGTTCAGGGTCTGTTGACCACTCTGCAACGCCTTTAACGGGCGCAAATTTATCATCGGAATGGTCACTACCTTGCAAGTGTAACCCAATCTTAATATGTCAAGTTCATATTGCATTATGTAATTCAGTTGTGAGTCGGAATTAAAACATACATTCGTAACATACTCTGCCGCCAATTCAACCTGGTCAACTAACTTGATGTCTCTTGTTGTGACTGCCCTAAGTGGAACAATTGAGTGTAAAATATTCCAGACAGCAGTTCTATTTAATGGCGGCTGATTGACCTCATAAAAAACCTAGTGAAATTGCAATGCTCTCGCAAATTTAATTTCATCAGAAGAATCATTTTTATCTGCTGCGGCCATCTGTTCAGAATTGTTGATGCTAATGTTCCATAACTCTGTCAATGTGCTTTATGTCCTAGGATGGACTTCAGAAAGAGTCGAACTCTCAGTTATTACACCTGGTACATTAGCCAACACAGGGATACCCATTGCCGATGACAATGGCACTACTTCTTTTGGTGCCACAATGTTCTCAGTGCTAGAACTGATTTATTCTCAGAAGCCGGCCCAGCCTCCACTACAGGCAGTGTAGGCTGAGAGTGAGGCTCATCCTCTACTATCACAGTCTTCTTCACATTCTTTGTGAATTTCTGCAATTTGATCTTATTGCTGTACATGAAAGCATGGTTGACAGTTGTGGGCGGTCTCTTTGCAAGCAAGGTATTTCTACTTTTCATTGCTTTAGTCTTAATGACCTTTTCACATTTTTGAACAGACTTCATTAACTGTACATTTATATCCATTTTACCCTGAATGACTGGTATAAGAGGTGACATACTCGTACCACGTTCACAGACTGATTTACGTCCAACATTTAAGCTTTTATTTATGAGCAAAGATTGAATGTCCAACTTAGTTTCGAGGCGCTCACATTTGGCAACTAGTGTAGTTAGTAAGTTCTCAAATGCATTAAACATATCACTAGATGTCATACTATTGTCATTAATACTTATATTCATACTCCCACTAGGATCAAGTACTGCCTTTGTCATAACTTCATTATTGTCACAATTATTATCGTGACCTGATACTGCATTGTCTGGCCACAAATCGCACTGATCATTAGATTGTTTGGATTTATGTTTAGACACTAGAGGGAGTGAGACTTCCATTAATGGTCCTCCTAATTGAGGAGACATTTTGACTGGTGGTCTCGAAGTGGAAGATACCGCAGTAAAAGACATCACCATAATGTTGCCAAGATACTCAACATCCGGTTCATCTAGTTCATTCCTAGGGAGATCAATGTTCGCTATTTATGGCGGAGAGCAACTCTCGACACTGTTGTGGACCATTACTTGAACACTATGTGTTTTCCTTCTACCGGTATCTGTAACACAACACTGTCAGAGACACTAATTCTGCCACCTACTAACATACCATTGGGCCCTCCTCCCAACTGTAATTGTATACCTAAGGATTCAACAGGACTCTCATCATCAGCGTCACTTACAGTATTCATCTTAGCCCCGGAAGTTTGCCCAGATTCACCACAAATCACATCATCTAAAAGTTTTGAGCTGATGCATCCGAGTTGCCTTGTGAGATCAACCACTAATTCTCTTGCAGCTGTTCTCTTAGTATTCACCGGCGAGGGTAACAATTTTGGGAAATACTGCGTCATTTGTTTACAAGACATAGCTAGAGTCTTGGAGTGGGTAATAACCTTTGGTAGGCATATGCGTCTCCCACGCAAAAGCTTATGCAGACGTGTGTCTACACATGGGTCATCCATTCTACTATATGTATAAACAGTGGTGATATTATCGTAAGCTGCAGCGTTCCTTTTCTCTTATACCACTTCACTCACCCAATTAAATTGTAAACCTTTGAGCATCACAACACTATTTTTCAACAATCTTCGACAATTTTCGACAACCATGTCTATTTCAATTCAGTTCAATTCGATGCAATTACCTAGAAATCGCGCTGTCTCTGTGTTACACCGCCAACACTATAAAAGACGTGTTTGCGGTGCAGATACCCATAGCAGCTTAAAGACCCTATTAATACCCTTTCCATTCAGGACAAGGTGCTAAACAGTAGCACAATTCTAGGTCAACACAATCATGCAATGCTATTCACACAGTTTCTTATTTGCCATACACTTCATATCCACATTGTAGCAGCACAACGGGGCACCAACTTCACAAGACTTACCGATCCAATGTTCGGACAGTTTCCTAGGACTCAAATCATTAGTTCTAACGTGATTTAACTTCAGTCAATTAGTACAGCCCAACAGCGACTTTAAAAGCGACTTTGGAAAAGAGCGCACTCGCTCTTTAAGTTGCCTTCTGGGTAAAAGGGGCATGGCTTTGACGTTGTGGCCTAAAAGGGGAGAATACAAAGCATATTAGAGCTCTAGAATGGTAACTATGAGCAATCCAATCATGAATGTATAGTCCTTTGTTCATAAGGCCGTACCAGGCTGATTTCTTAAAGTTCTTTCACAATATGGTTGCTTTGTTCCAAGAGACCTCCACAGCCAAACAGCGACGTTGAAAGCGACTTTGCAAAAGCGCACGCGTGCTAAAGTGCGCACTCGCTCTTTAAGTTGCCTTCTGGGTAAAAGGGGCAGGGCTTCGACTCTCGGGCCAGGCTGATTTCTCAAAGTCCTTTCACAATATGATTGCGTTGGTTCAAGAATCCTCCACAGCCCAACAGGGACTTTGAAAGCGACTTCGCAAAAGATTTACCACTCACAATAGGCAAACAGTAAATAGTACTGCCCCTGTTTTACTCGAAGGACTCTCCCACGAACATATTAGGAAGAGGCATGAGCAAATTAAAAATGACAATTTCATTTTCAGATAAGGGCATAGCCTGCCCGACACCAGGTATCTTTCATGAGTGGGTCACAGCAATCATACAAGCATTTTGTGCACACAGCACTTTATGCGGGTCACCACGCCACCCCATGGTATTCCTTTATGGGGTACAAGTATTGTTAGGTTGGGTACCCAGAATGAAAGACAAGGTTTTCCGATTGGCCACAGAATTCCTGTTCAGACCAGCAGTACACAAAGATATAGTACCAGGAACAACACTCCATACATTTAGAAGCAGCACTCACATGGGCATTTGAACCACAGTCTGGATCAAAGAAAAGTATTAAAGTCTGATGTGATGGAGGGGATATTTCTCCTGACTTGACTGGCCTTGCTCCTCTATGCACTCCTTATAGGTCAAAGTACTGGTTTCCTAATCTAAACAGTCACAACTGAAACATTTGTCATGGTTCACTGAAATAACAATGGTGATTTCCTGGGTCTCTTACACTTTCATTGAACAAACTCCAGAGGTTTATATCCTGTCTTGTATTTGTCTCTCGAGTATGGCAAATAACCCTTTCTCAAGTCGATATCTGACAATCCCTCCTGGATCATTTGATGTGCCCCCCCAGCCCTCTTTTTCCCCATTTCCTGGGGGCCTTTAATCCTTATACTTGTGCATTATAGCTAGGCTTTTTTCAAGCCACCTAGTCCTTTCAAACACCCTCTTTCCCGGTGATTCCTTCTCTTGTGTCGGGTTCTCACGCACTTCATTGGTATACTTGTGTGACTCGCTCTCCTGTAAACTTTGCTTTATCCCTTGCCCTCTGACTCCCTTTCTGAATGTGGGATATTGATTTCCCTTCCTCTGGTGGGCGCTTGGTTTCCCAGTTTTGATTCAACTGTTGGATGTTTCTTTGAATTACTCTGCTTGTCTGGCATCTTTAAATCTTTGTTGGGAAAACTGGTCACTTTTGACACCCCGTTCTCAGGTGCTCTACGTCCCTTTGTAAGGTTCCCTTTCAAGTTTCGGATAGAGCCATTTGCTGCATCCCCTTTTTAGAGTTCAATTAGTGTTCATCCTTTTGTTATCATCAAAACAAATTTGTCATTCGGTACACCAAAAAAACCCACATCATTTCTCAAATGCAACATAAACTCTAGGTTAAAAAATGCTCTGTAAAACCTACCAATTTTTTCATTTGAGCTCATAGTTCCTCAACCTGACTTTGCAGTGGGTACATTTATTTGACTTAGTTGGGTTCCATTTGTTCAGCAACCGGGAGGATGCAAAACCTTAATTTGGTATAAAGTGAGCATACCTGTCTTGAAATGGGTCTAAATGGTAATAAACAATGAGAAAGTTGGCTATAAAAAAGTTGGAGATTCTGAACAGAAGTAGCAGGCTTTCAGATACAGTGGGCCAGGAGAAGGCAATGAGAGTGGCAGGAAGGGCAGTTACGTGGATGAAATGAAGTCAAACTCCTCTGTTTCTAGTAATATATTTTTGTACCACGGCACATACGCTGGACTTCAAAACTGCCAGTAGGGGATTTAAACCCTCGTCTGCCACCAGACAGAAGGCGAACAGTGGTAATTTCAGATGGGGAAGAGCAATATTATAAGTAGCTTTACCTTATCACTAAGATAATCAATACACAATGAAATGGGAAAACACAATAAAGACATGAGGGAGTCTGGAAGTTAAGGATGCACCAATCAGATGTTTTAATACTAATCAATGTATAAGAAGCATTATAAAAGCCTGCAGGCTGTATTTGAGACACTGGTGGAGACCCGAACCAATGGGGGCGGGGGGAGAAAGCGGAAAGTCTGTTGAGGGTTATATCACAGCCATTGGCTCCCCAGAGGGAGAGAAATGGGTAACTACATGCTGAGGGCTAGACTACAGGCCCTGTCAGCCGCTGGAGACAAAAGGAGCTACCTGGTCTATACTCGCCCCTTTTTGATATGCTTGACAATGCTGGTATTGCCTTTACTAATTATGCTGACGATACTCAGATATCCTCAAGCTTTCTGGTGAATACAATTACAATCTTGCACCTGACGAACTTGAAGCTTGGACTCAGTCAAGTAATTCGTTTTTTTTGGGGTCAGAAGGAAATTGAGTGTGTATTGAGGTATTGTTGATAGGGACCTGAACCATCCATTGACATTATGAGTTCTCTATATAGGGAAAAAAGGAAGCTCTGCAGGCGGTGACTGTCCTAAGGTGACGATCCCAGAGTGGACAAAGAGTCCATATGATAAATTGGCACAGACTTGGGCATGTGGCGTAGGTTTGATCGAGACCTGGGATACGAGTTTAGGAGAGGCGAGTCTGGCCGAAGTGGTGGGGTGCCTGCAACAGGTGCCCGTAGAAAATGGGAAGGAGTGTTCCACCTTAGGTAGACGAGGGTGGATTTTGTTGCATGTGTTTAGAAGAATACATCAACAGAATTTGGAGTTGCAGGCACATGTTTTAAGATTGGAAAAGGAGCTGGCTGCAGAGAACCAGATTGCGTTAATGCAGCAGCTTCAAATTAAGTTGCATCATGACAAGGCTGATAAATATCAAGCAGTACCAGAGCGAACTGCTGTGAGAGTCGCTCGATATAAATATCGAAAGAGAGGGGGCGTGGCTACGAGAGCCATGTAGGAGGACGCGTTCTGGAGGAGCTCCCGAGATCCTGCAACGATCCGGGCAGATATGTGCGGTACGACGGATCGCTGACCACCGACGATACACATGATGGTGTGTGAACTTCTGGAGAGAATAGGATTAACGACGACGGAGATCGGTGGCTACGAGTTAAAAGACTCCGCGAACAAAGGGCGACTCAAAATGGCCGACCAGGGTCCGGGACTGGAATAGAGGCGAGTTGTGCGGTGGCCTAGCTGTGAAGGTGCACTGAATACAAACTTGCTACTTTAGCAACCGATCGATTTCCTGAGCCATGTCGAACAGGCCGGTGCGGCCGAAGGTGAAACAGCCTACCTTAGACGATTTCACTAAAACTCCCCCAAGCCAGGACACTACCAATAGTAAGGATGCGCTGGCTGGGAGTGGCACGACGTCTTCGTGCACCAACCAAGAAATCCTGGCGGCGATTGTGGAACTGAGGGCGGCCTGGGAATCAAAGCTGGAACTGGCCGTTACTGAACTGAAGATTGCACTGGATCGCAAGGTTGGAGAGGTCCAAGAGGACGTTAATCTGCTACGACAAGATGTCAGGGCCCTGGCGGAGCGCACGGAGTCCCTCGAAAAAGAAGTGGGCCCGAATACAGCAGATTGCGCCACTCATAAGGCTGACTTGCATGCCCTCACACAAAGGATGGGCAACCTGGAGAGCAGAGCGGAGGAGGCAGAGGGACGAGCCCGTCGCAACAACATCCGCATCGTGGGCCTACCGGAGGGGGTGGAAGGCCGTGACCCTACGGATTTCATCGAGTCCATGTTCTTACAGGAGATACCTGGAGGGGCCCTATCTCAAGGATTTGCAGTAGAAAGAGCACATAGAGCCCTAACTAGGAGGCCACCTTAGGCCTGTGATTGCCAAAATCCTTAACTACCGCGACCGGGAGAGGATACTGGAATACTTCCGTAAAGGAGGGACGATCACGAGAGAAGCGGCAAACATCACGGCTTATCCAGATTATACTCTGACTGTACAGCGTAGTCGCATGAACTTTGGGTCTGTAAAGCGGAGGCTGAGAGAAGCAGGCCACAAATATATGTTACTCTATCCTGCAAAATTGAAGGTCTTCCATGCACATAAAACCTTGTTTTTTGAAACCCCGGAGGATGCTATGGGATGGCTCGATGCGCAAGGATGCCCCCAGGAATCAGAAGTTCGGCCCAGAAAGGGCTCGGAAGAGATACTGGAATCGTAAAATGGCGTCGCAAGATGGCGTGGCTCGTGGGACTTGAATATAGTCGGTGTGACACCTTCGGTAAAGAAGGTCAGATGATTGCACTATTTGTCAAGACATTGTGAATGTTTATTTGATCGGGAGCCTTGCGGGGCGATACTCTCTACCCCACAATAGTTTTAGTTGGGTGGCCGTTAGGGTGACCTCACCCTACTGGGCTCCGATCACCGACCGGTGCTTGCGGAGCTAGATGTGGGGGTGCCTGAGCTCTGAGGCTGGAGCTGGGCAGCAGTTGGGGTGTGTGATGTTGGGGAAGGCACGGGTGGGGGGAGGGGAGGGAAGTTGGGGTTTGGTTGTGTATATAGTTGAAGGGAGTTTGAGCTTATATGAGGAGTTACTGGACCGAAACGCTATCTGTGTCATGAGGGCGGTTGGGGGTCGCTACATGGGAGGCAGGGAGGAACGTACTTGCCATGGGAGACCTTAAGATTGTCACCTGGAATGTCAGGGGACTTAATAGTTATTTAAAAAGGAACAAAGTTATGTTGTACCTCAAAAGGCAGAAGATCGACATTGCACTATTGCAAGAAACACACCTGAACCGGCACAAGTTAGAACTGGTTGAGAAGAAGTGGAGTGGCATGGTGGTGGGCTCCCCGTACTCTGCCTATGCCAGGGGAGTGCTAATCTGGGTAGCACCGCACGTTCCGTTCAGAGTCACGTGGCAGGAGGTGGACACGGAGGGCAGGCTGGTTATGCTCAGAGCCCTGGTAGAGGATAGAGAGGTTTGCATTATTAACACATACGCCCCCAATCAGAATGCTGCTGCATACTTCAGGACCCTATGCACCCGTCTGGGCACATGTGTGGGGGGAGCGATCATTTGGGGAGGGGACTTTAATTGTGTTCTCGATCCAAGGGCAGATAGGTCCGATGATAGGATTGATCGGCCCACCCCGGCGGCCAGAGTATTACAGACGTTGCTGGGCGACTTTGGGCTGGCGGATGTTTGGCGACTGAAATACCCTGATACCTCGCAGTACTCTCACTACTCTGCTCCACAGCGCCTACACACGAGACTGGATTATTTCTTTGCCACGTCAGAAGCGGTGATAGCGACCACTCAAATTGAATATAAAGCGAGGGTCCTGTCGGACCACTCGCTCTTGGTGTTGACTTGGCAGTATGGCCGCCGTCGTGCACGGATACCTACATGGCGCCTCCGTGCGGAGGCGCTTAGGGACACGGCTTTTAGGGAGGACATCAGGGAGGCGATCCAGCGGTACTTTGAGGTTAACACGGGCAGTGTAGATTCGGCTGGTACACTTTGGGAGGCATTCAAGGTTGTGTTACGAGGGGACGCTATTTCCAAGTCAAAGGGCCTGCAGGGTGGGGTTCTGATGGAGCTAGAGAAGGCGGAGAGACAATTGGAGCGCGAATGTAGCAAGGCAGGAGGGGATGCAGACCTAGTACTTGAGCTGCAGCAGCGGTGTTCGGAGCTTTGGGAGAGGCTCTGTAACCTTAACTATAGAAAATATGTTGAGAGGCAGCATGCGGGTGGAGACAAAACTGGCTGCCTACTGGCATGGTTGTATAAGAGAGAAACCCCTAGGCCCCCGATCAGGATGATAGTTAGAGAGGACGGAGAGGAGGTAGACACCCAAGAAGGAGTTAATGCAGCCTTCCTTGATTATTATAGAGCACTGTATGAGGACTTAGGGGGAGAATATCAGGCAGAGATCAGAACTACATTGGAAGACATAGAGCTGCCCAGGATTAGTGATGAAGAAAGAGAGGAGCTGGACGCACCTATTACATTAGAGGAACTGGAGGAGGTAGTGAAGGGATTGCCCACTTGTAAGACTCCGGGCACGGACGGACTCCCGAGTGAGTTTTATAAAGTGTATGGGGCAGAGATACTCCCCCCGATGCTAGAAATGTTCAATGAATCTTTCGAGAAGGGTCGGTTACTGGAAACGCTCAGAGAAGCGCTGATAGTGCCGCTCCCCAAGCCTAATAAACCCCGACAAAGCTGTGGATCGTATAGGCCGCTGTCGATGTTGAACCAGGACAGCAAGATCCTGACGGCGGTCCTGGCCAACAGGCTACGAAGGGTCATCAGTAAACTGATACACCCGGATCAGACGGGCTATGTCCCCAACAGGAATATAACTCACAATCACAGGCGACTTCACCGGGTGATTGAAGAGGGGAACAGGAGTGATGAAGAGATGGTGGTGGTGTCCCTAGATGCAGTTAAGGCATTTGACTCAGTGAGGTGGCCGTGGTTGCTGGCGGCCTTGGAGGGGTACGGGTTTGGGCCTGGCTACGTGAGGTGGGCGAAACTGCTGTACAGCGAGCCACTGGCCAGGGTGCGCACAGGATCTGTGATATCCAGAAGGTGGCGACTTAGCAGGGGCACCAGACAGGGATGCCCCTGGTCCCCGATGCTGTACATATTGGCCCTGGAGCCCCTGGCGGTGTATCTTAGACAACAATATGACTTGGTTGGCATCGAGGTGGGAGGAGAGAACCATTTGATATCCCTATATGCTGACGACCTGTTGTTGTACCTGAAGTACCCGGAGGAAAACCTCCAGTACATTTTGGAGGTCATGGGAAAATATGCGGAGTTGTCCGGCATAGCGGTTAATCCCAGTAAATCAAGCATGTTTCCGCTGGGGAGCTTCATTGGGGTCCCTCTGGAACGGTTGCCCGTGTTGCCCGTGCCCTGGGCAACTGAGTCTTTCCGCTACCTCGGAATTGATGTATATCATGCTGTGAAGGAAGAACACTTGCACAATACCGAGGCGGCGGTAAAGAAAATCCGCGATAGTATGCGGTTTTGGGAGAAGCTGCCGCTGGCAATGGTGGGCCGGGGGGCGATGCTTAAAATGGTGGTCCTGCCCAGGCTTTTGCACTTTTTCAGCAATATACCATACTTGATACCCAGGAAGTTCTTTGTCAAACTTGATAGTGTATGCAGGGACTTCCTGTGGCACGGCATCCGCAACAGGGTAGCCTTGTGGAAACTGCAGAATTTCCACGATAGGGGAGGTATCAAGCTGCCGAACTTTGAGGCCTATTATGTGGCCGGCCAGCTGCAATACGTGACCAAATGGCTCTCTGATGAGGAAACTCCTGAGTCTAGGCTGGTTGGGAGGGACTGCGCCCCGTTTTATCTAAAGGAGGTTGTCTGGGTCCCTAGGTCGGACTTGCAAGGATGCCCAAGTATGTTGCTGTTAGGGTGGAGAATTTGGCGCAGAATGTGCCAGTTGATTGAGAACCCGTACCCGTGTTCCCCGCATGTGCCACTGGTCGCCCTAACTAGGGGGGACAGCCAGCTCAGGAAAATTATCAGGACATATTGGGAAACGGTTGGGCTGGCCACATTGGGAGACATATGGCAGGATGGGGCCATTAGAGAATTCGTAGACCTGGGCGAAGAAACAGGGCTGCACGGTGGCCAATATGTTACATATCTAAGTCTGGTACAGATCATCCGCAAGACTTGGCCGGAGACGGTGCTAGCGGAAGATCCGGACGCACTGATCGGAACGATATATGATATATCAGAGGGCGGGCATGAGATCTCTAGATTATATGAGGTGGTGATGACCCGGGTGGGGAAGGACTTGATGGATTTGAGGCTTGATTGGGAAGCAGAAGTGGGGGCACAGATGACTGATGGGATGTGGGAACGGGCCATGGGATACCATAAGAAAGTGTCCAGGAATGCCAGATTGCAGCAAATACAGCTGTACATCACGCATAGAGCATATATGACCCCGAAGAAAATAGCTAAGTTTGCAAATGCAGGTAGACAAGCATGCCCAAAATGCGATGAAGAAGACGCAGGTATGACACATATGTTCTGGTCCTGCCCAGTGATTGAAGGCTTTTGGGGGGAAGCGGCACAGAAATTAGCAGATAAGGGGGTTCTGCTACGCATTGACACGGCCTGGGCCTGCCTCCTGGGAGGGTTCCCTAGACCACGGAACACCAAACATCTCGGGAAACTGAGAGACCTGGCGTATGTACTTGCTAAGAGAAGGATAGCTATGAGTTGGAAGCAACGCCATGGGCCAAGAATAGAGATATGGTGGCGGGACCTGCAGAAGTGGGCGGAGGCCGAAACGGTGGTATGGCAGGAAGCGTGTGGTAATTGTGGGGAGGAAGGAGTGGGCAACCTGGCGGCTTGGAGAATGTTAATTACGGGACTGTTTGGCACGGAAATGGACCCTGCTGCTTCTGAGAGGGGCGACGCCCGGCCACACCAAGTGTACACAGAACTGTAAGGTTGATAAGCTCTTGGGGGGAGGGGTGGGGTTTGAAGTGCAGTAACATGGCACTAATTGATGTTTACAGTTCATAATGTATAATGCTGCAAGTTTTGGTTTGTATTGTTTTATTTTGAAAATAAAAAATATTTAAAAAAAAAAAAATATATCGAAAGAGAAGAGGGAGGATGAACACCCGAAAGGTGGGAACAGTAATTGCCTCCGCAGGGGTTGATTGGGATCCCGACCAATGGGACGGAGATGTTTTCGATAGTACCAGCTCAGAGAGTGTGTCGGAAAGGGAAGCGCCGTCCAAACTAAACCATGGTCGGAAAGAAGTGACTGTTAAACCAGTCATACGTAAGATGAACTGGGCCAAATCCGAATAATCTGGCAGATGGGTTTGTGGATTTGACAACGTTAGAGGATTACTCTCAGCAGGAGGTTGGGGAGATAGTTAACCGATTGAAATAGAGGGCTGGTGAGCCTCTGTTGACATGGCTGGTTCGATTATTTGATGGAAGTGCAGCAGGTCTTCTTGCGGATACGACAGACACTGCAAGGTTTTTGCCATTGTCACAGGAAACACATTCAGGAGGTTTTTCATGCGGGACCACCCCATGATCAGGATGGGAGAGAACCGCAAGCCTCGTTATTACAGTTAGCTGCACAAGGGTGTAACCTCAGACTGCCCTCGTGAGGAGAAGTGGTATACATTGAGAGAGGTGATTCAGAAGCTTAGAGAACATGCCATGAAAGAAGCCATCCATGTTGAGAGACCCGAAGATATGGGGGTAGTAGCGTTATCGGTCTCAGCCCGGAATACCATTATTCGAACATGCGCCTCCCGCATACAAAAATGTCATCATGACTTTGCTGGTGGGGATGACTGGTAAGGTAACGGATGAGGTGGTGGATGCTATCGGGCAGTTGGCTGGCCGAGGGGGATGGGGGAAGGCTGAAGAGAGGGAGAGAAAGAGAAAAAGAGAGAGAGAAAGTGAGAGAGAAAGTGAGAGAGAGAGAAAGTGAGAGAGAAAGAGAGAGAGGCACAGTGACAGACAAACCCCTGTAATGTAATGTAATGTAGGCTTCTATAGCACCGAAAGCCCACAGGCATCAGGGCGCTGTTACACAGACATATACGAGTTTCTAAGGGACCTCACTAGATCAACTAGAGGAGCTGTCAAGCTGGAACGAAAATTACTTGAAGAGATGAGTCTTCAGAAGTTTTCGAAATTGTAGGTGATTCTCCTGTGTTCTCAAAGCCAAGGGGAGGGAATTCCACATCTGAGCGGCCTGCACTACAAAGGATCTACCCATGGCTGATTTGAGCTTATATTTATGTTCCACTAGCAAGTTTTTTCCTGCTGAGCCCAACTGTCTCTTTGGTGTATAGAGTACAATGCTTTTCTTCAGGTAGTTGGGAGCTTTCCCGAAGAGGCATTTGTGCACTAGGGTAAGGGATTTAAACTTAATCCTATCTTCGACTCTAAGCCAGTGGAGCGATTTTCTGGCCATGTTGATATGGTCTCTTCTCGTAAGATGTTCTACTATCCTTACAGCATCATTCTGAATGACTTGGCAAGTGTGCATGTCTTTGGCACTTCCACTAATCAGAAGGGCATTGCCGTAATCTAGCCTAGATAGCAAAACAGCCCTGGCAATGGTGACCATGTTGTTATCACTTAAAAAGGGTCTAATAGCCCTCCTAAGCCACAGATGATAGGCAGTATTCTTTCGTAAGAAATTGGCCTGAGCTTCTGAACTAACAGAGGAGTTCATCATCATGCCCAGCGTCTTGACCTGGTTAGATACTGTTATGATGGCCTCCTTAATCTGGAATGTTTTGTATTCCCCTGCCCAGTTTGTCTCGAAGACGGCTGGATCCAAACAGCATAAGTTCTGTCTTTGAATCGTTAAGACACATCCAATTGGATTGCATCCATTCATCGATTTTACTGTATATTAGATGAATCTTGGCACTGTCTTCCCTTGTGATCCCTCTAGCTCTATTATAAACTGCGTGTCATCTGCATAGTTGGTAAAAAAGACTCCAAATTTGGTCAATATATCACACAGTGCAAGCATATACAAATTAAAGAGCATCGGCGAAAGACTGGCGCCCTGGGGCACACCAAAGAGTATTTGAGTGGAGTCCGAAAAATTGTTTCCCCAGTGAACTCGAGCTCGACGGTTGGTAAGAAAGGATACACGGCATTTTAAAGCCAGATCTGAGCAGCCCACATTGTCTCGTAAGGCTTTGACCAGCAATTCATGATCTACCAGATCAAATGGTGCACTGAGATCCAGTAACATCAGGATCCTGATTTTCCCCTTATCCATGAGACCTAGCTTATGGTTCTGGAGGTCCAACATGGCCGTTTCCGTGCTGCGTGATGCTCTGAAGCCGTACTGTTGATGGTGTAAAGAATCGTATGTTTCTACATGATCCTGCAGCTGCTGGGTGGCTATTTTATCTAAAATTTTCAATATGAAGTTGGAGTTGGTTATGGGCTGTAGGTTCCCTGTGTCCTTAGGATCCAGCCCAACTTTCTTCACTAAGGGCGTAATGGTGGCCTGCTTGATTTCCTGAGGAACAATACCATCTTTAAAGGAGGCGTTGATGATTCTTAAGAGTATGGGGGCAAATTGCTCTTTGTATTGAAGAATAATATTAGGTGGTAAAACATTTTCCACACAGGACGTGGGCTTCATATGATCAAGCACCTCCAATAACTCTGTTTAAGTTATAGATGTGAATGTGAAGGTCTCCTGTCTGTGATTTATGTTGATCTCCTTAGTACTGATGTCCCTTTTTTGTTTATTTCTGGCGGAAATAATGTTCTGCCTAGCTTTAGCTATTTTGGCGATAAACGCATTTTGCACGATGTCGCAGTCTTCTTTGGATGGTGATGATGGGGGAGTAAGAATTTGCGGTTTCTCTACGAATTGTACCATTTCTTGTGATTGCTAATTTTCCTGACTAACTTGGTTTTAAGAGGCGCGATTTCCTCTACTAGGTTTTGTATTTGTGTATTATATATCTTGAGCATTTCCTCACAACTATCATGCTCCTGAAAGGAAGCAAGTATTGTGTCTAGGCATGGCTGGATATAGTCTGTCAACTTTTTAAAATTTCTGCTGGGAACTTTGATATGAGGATTGCATTTGGTGTGAGGTGCCTGGAGTTCGATGTTCAAAGTGACTAAATAGTGGTCACTCCATATGCATGGCTCTGTCTTGCAGTTTAAATATTTTCAGTTATTAGCTATGACCCAATCCAATTGATTCCCTTGTGGTGTGGTGGGTGCCTCAGTTACGATCTTGAAATCTAAGTTAATAAATGCTTTCTCCAAGGAAGTAGATTCCTTGTCCTTTTTGTTCCCACGCCAGTAATTGAGGTCACCCACCACCAGAATGGATACATTGGTGGATTTCAAGTTGACTAGTTGAGAGCATAATTCGTTAGGGAAATCTGAGCTCAGTGACGGGGGTCTATATATAACTATTAATTTAAGGCAGTTATTGGGGGTAAATGTCAGTTTCATGCGAATGGTTTCACACCCATCGCAGCTAAAGGAAGCTTTAAACATCTTTAGTGTTTCCTTGGCTATAATGGCAACCCCACTGCCCAATGTTCCCTCTCTGTTTACATTATAGATAATGTAACCAGATGGGACAGCTATTTCGCATGTGGGACCTATGGGGTCTTTCAGCCAGGTTTCAGTCACACAACATAAGTCCAGGTCTTGTTCCAGGAAGGAGGTTCAATAGCCGAGATTCCTGTGTATCCAGAAAAGATATGTTTCTGGTGCTACTAAAAGATGGAGTGCCGCGGGAAGACATTGATGGAATCAAAACCAGAGAAATGTTTCAGCTCTATAAATAGAGAGGGTTAGAAGGAAAGGAGCGGTACAAGCAAGCGAAAAGGGAAGATGTCAATAAGTCCAATGGGGGAAAGGTTCCTTTCGCACCGCCCGAGGAGGCGGATGAGGAGTCCCTGGGGACGCCTCTACCATATCAGCCGACTTAAATACGCGCATTCAAAATATGAATAGGATTGTGGTCAAACTCTGGTACCGGCTGTCCGACTTAAGGTAGACAGGCGGCCTCATGTGAATGTGAAATTATTTTGGCAATCAGGGAGAATACACAAGAGGTTCGCGCCTCAATTCATACCGGAGCAGAGGCCTCATTGATTCACAGAAATCCTTCAAAGTTTAATGGTGAGCATGTCACCATTACGGGCTTGGGAGGCAAAGAGACTCCCGCAGTCAAAACCAGAGTTGACATGAAAATTGGTAATTTGAAGAGGAACAAATACCAAGTTCTGATTGTTCCCATACCAAATTACATTATTGGCTTCAATATTCTGGAGGGATTGATGCTTAGTTTAGAAGGTAAAACCTATCAATTTGCGGTGAGTGCATTGACGTGTACTCCTGTCCTTGTAGGAAAATTGAAAATGCCCCTCATATAGGTTCCCTTAGCCACAAAACAAGTATCGTATTCCTGGGTGGCGGAAGGAGATTTCAGACACCATTAAATAATATGTTGAAGCAGGTGTGCTACGACCTGTGACTATGGCTTGGAACAATCCAGGTCTGGCTGGTTAAAAAGCCAGACAGAAGCTATAGGATGACTGTGGATTATCGTGAGTTGAAAAAGTAGACTCCTCCGTTATTCCCCGCAGTTCCAGATGCGGTTACCTTGATTGGAATGTGCAAAAGTTTGAAGGAACATGGTATGTGGTAATCGATCTGGCAAATCGATTTTTCACAGTACCGATTGTGGAAAAATGCCAAGAGGAGTTTGCATTCTCTTGGAATGGGAGGCAGTATACATTTCATCGTTTGCCCATGGGGTACATGCATAGTCTGGCCATCTGTCACCGGCTGGTGACAGAACACTTAGATAAGGTTCCGTGCAAACTTGATGTGCAAATTTCACAGTATGTTGATGATATCTTGATACAGGGAAAAGATGAGCCGAGCATGTAGATGCACCTAGACCTCATTACTGAAGGACTGAGAAAGGAAGGTTGGGAAATTAATGAGACGAAAATCCAAGGTCCTGCAGAGACTGAATTTCTGGGGATTCAGTGGCATAATGGACATAAAGGCTAAACGAAAGATTCTGGAGTTCTTCACACCTATGAATAAGAAACAAGCGCAACAGTTCATAGGTCTGTTTGGGTTCTGCAGACAGCATATACCACATTTGGGGCAGATTCTTGAGCCCCTTTACAAGGTGACACAGAAGAAGTCTAACTTTTAGTGGGGAGAGGAACAAGAACAAGTATTTCAATTAGCAAAGGATACCATAAAGAGAGTGCTTTATTTATGGCCGGGGAAAGTAGAGTTAAATGTGTTAGTACAAGAAAACTATGCAAACTGGAGTTTGTGGCAGAAATAGGACTGGAAGTGTGTCCCTTTGGGATTCTGGAGTCCTAAATTACCCGATGCTGGTGACCGATATACTCCTTTTGAAAAGCAGTCATTAGCATGTTATTGGGCTCTTGTGGAAACAGAGCAAATGACTGTGGTTCATGATGTATAGATCCGACCGGAAATTCCGATTATGCAGGGGGTACTGAGCTCTCCTAAGACACATCGAATAGGGCATGCACAAGAGGCAAGCATCATTAAATGGAAGTGGTACATTTAAGATCGTGCCAAAACGGGAAAAGGGGGAATTGCAAAATTGCCTGAGCAAGTGGCTGGTGTTCAGTTGGTTGATTTGGAACCTTCAGAGAAGGCTGAGGTAAGGGAGTCTCCTGTGAAATGGGGAGTCCCGTATGGAGAGCTGACGAGTGAACAAACTGAACATGCATGGTTTACTGATGGTTCAGCCAAATATGTGGGGACCGAGCAACACTGGAAAGCTGTGGCATATAATCCTAAAATGACGAAAATATTGACCACATTAGGGAAAGGGAAGAGTAGTCAATTTGCAAGAATTGTATGCAGTCTATCGGGCATTGAAGCAAGAGACACCTGTTTGTTGTTATGTATATACTGACTCCTGGTCAGTGGCGAATGGACTAGCTCTTTGGCTGCCAACATGGCAAAAGAATGGATGGAAGATTCATGCTAAAGAGTTGTGGGGGAAAGAGTTGTGGCAAGATATTGCTGAGATGTTGATGCATAGTACATTGACTGTTTATCATGTAGACGCCCATTGCGCAACCGGCCCATTGGAACGTTGGTTCAATTCTATTGCAGATGACCATGCAAAAATTTCCGTTATGGACATGAGGTCTGAGGAAGATGATTTGGAAGGGCTTGCTAAGTGGACACATCAGAAAAGTGGGCACCTCGGATCAGGTGGGCACAAGATCGAGGAATTAGCCTTCGTTAGGGATTGTGAAAACTGTGATTTTACAATGTTCAGTGTGCCAACATCGCAAACAAAGGTCTATCCCACATATCATTCGGGATACATTTAAACGGGGCAAATTACCTGGACAAATCTAGCACATCGATTATATCGGTCCCATGCCAATTAGCAGAGTATGTCAATATGCGTGTACTATTGTGGACACATATTCCGGGTATTTGATTAAGCTGGCTTGTGTGGTAGTGAAAGGGCTTAATGAAACCTCTCAAGCTTGAACCAAGCTGCTGTTAGACAACAAAAATGTTAGAAAAGCCATTTTACAGAACGGGGCTGCTATTGATTATGTTTTTGAAACACAACTTAGGTTGCAATGCTGTTGAAGGGATGTGGTGTTTTAATTTAGAGGATCGTTCCCGTTCCATCAAACAGCATATTGGTGGGTTAAAGGACCGATTTCCCAAGTCACTCAAGATCAGGGCGGGAGCTGGTGGGATCAGATGTTTTCATGGATTCCAGGGGCATAGCAGTATGTTTTTGTTTGGATTTTTGCTGTGCTGATGGTTCTCATTATTTGTTGTTGTTGTATTCCCTGTATCCCAAAGTTATAAGGTATGTTTCATCGGTGGCAAAGGCCGGCTTTTCATCCATTGGGATATGGAAATTGATTGTCCAAAGGGTGGAGTGTAATGTGTGTGCGAAAATGAGCTAAAAACATTTTGGACATTCACTTCCATGACCGCAATGGAAGCCTACATTTCTGTGAGCTCAATTAGCAGACAGGAGTTATGCCACGGTTGCAATGTGTATCTTTGGAAGCAGATGAGCGCATTATGGAGGATAGTTGGCGCATTGTTCCATCAAGGGCGCACCAAGAAGGGAGTCAGAGTTGTGCAGGTGCAGTGATAAGGGAACCAGCGCGTAGGCGGCGAGCTGGTTTTTTCCATTATTAACTGGATTTTTCCACTCTGTGCCCCCATGCTTGCTGACTGTCCTTAGGCCGGGGACGGTTGGCAACCTGAAGTGGGCAGGGAGTTGCCCCTCATAAGAGAGGAGGTATCCGGGTAGTAGAATAGAATTGGAACCCCGGGTGATGAAGTCTCGCTGAGAGGGAGGACGATCTGCTCCAGACCCCGTTAGCACATCTGATCTCTCTGCCTACCTGCCTAGGGACTGGGTAGTGTTGTGGTGGCCGAAATGAGGTTTTTTCCTTCAACTACACTAACGGTAATGTAACATATCTATCCTTACTTATATGTATGTCTATGTATAACTAACCCTATTCATTTACAGAGTGGTGTGTATGTTTATTTTCTATGTGAATAAAGGGCCTGTAAAGATCAATTATATTTTAACTATTGGCCTAAGTGTGGGTTATTGCCTCCCTTAGTCCAAGAACCTTTGGTCTGTGTGGTCTGGTAAGTGGTTTCTAGGGTAAGTACACACGACAGACAAGCAAAACAGATGGAAGAGAGCGTGCAGAGATTCTGAAAGGCTAATGTGAAAGTGAACTGTTTGTGAAATGAGGAACAGAAGGGCTGTGGTCTCATCCTAACAAACTATATGCTTATTTGAAATAAGGAACACTGTGGCCGAGGGCCCATTCTGCAAGACCAAATGCAAGAGGCACGGACATTGAGAAAGCAGAGCAAGAGGCACGGACATCGAGAAAGCAACGCTATTGTCAGAGTGGTCACGCATAGGGGTGAGAATTCTGTGCGGTTGCCAAAGTCTCTGGCAAGGCGATAAGGACCCTGCTTTCTGCGTGGTCACACATGGGGGTGATTATAGTATGCAGTTGCGAAGGTCTCGACAGGTGAACATTGTGAAAGAAAAGTACAAAGGTTGGGGAAGGGAATTCTCAGCGAGCTCTGTGAAGCGAAGCGGTTTGGCTGGAAGGTGTTTCAGCTATGTTTGTGTTTGAAGACGGGTAAGGCAGCCCGAAAGTAGCTAAGAAGGAACTTTGTGACCATCTATTTGTTTGAGAATTGTGAAGACGGGTGAGCGAAGCCCGGAGGGATCCATTTGATAAGAACTGTGATGTATATTGAACTGACATTGAAATAGGCGAGGGAAGCCTAACAGACTTATGGGAAATCTTGGAACTGTGCATACCACCTACCTTGAAGGAACTTTGAAAGAACCCCAGTGAACTGAACTTGGAGAAGGGCGTGGTGAGCCACTCTTCTTGCCATTCTGACATTCTTTTGATACACTTTATTTTCCTTCATTTTCCCATACTTAGTTAATGTGAAACGTGAAGGCAAGTATAGTTTTCTGACACAGACTATTCACTTTCTTTGACTGGCTGACTTGGAGCATTTTATTTTACTTTGATGGTCGAGACTACTCTCATTATAGAAATAGGACCAGCTAGGAAGTCTCCAACCCCAGTCAAACTTAATAAAGGTGTTGAAAGTTGTACCTTTTGTTTCTGTGTCCTTACTTGTGATACCATGCCTGCCTCACAGTGTCCATTTAATTACACTGGTTACCTTTAAATAAAGGTGTTGAAATATAAATTTGACTCGTATGTTCTCTTGATGACCCTTCATCATACACTGTACTATGGCTGTAGTAGAGGGCATGGATTCCAGGGAGCCACAGAAGTCATTTAACTGGCTTGACATTACTCATCCCGCTTTATTATATCAGGCAGTCCCTTTCCACCAGTTTATATATAATCTCAATTAGTATGGTTCAGTGTTCTTCATTTTTAAAGGAAGTGCAACAAAGTCTCCCCATGCCCCCCGCATTAGCCTTCCCCTCCTTCCTATCAACCTTTCAGGAACAATGTACCAAAAGGCCACCAAAATAGCCAAAATAGTTTTATATAACACCACTTTACATTACAGTAATATGTCTACAAAGTTGAATACAAACAACCTTGTGAATGTTTATGGTTTAGCAGCGTTAGAAAAGTAGGACTATCAAAAAGGAGTGGAAACAACTCTTTCACTTGTTAATTTTGTTCACATGACAACTTGACATGATAAAATAGCTCTGCTAGAGTACGAGCATGTGGAACAAAAAAATGATTAATGAGTGGTAATATTGCTTTGGTGCCATCCAACAAATGAATTACTGTAGATCTTTGAAAAATTTTAGTTAGTTACACAATTGTGTGTGCACCACCTAGAACGCTTAAAATCATAGCCTCTTATGCAGTTATAGGTAAACCTGTGTCCTTACATGAAGGGAGGTGGGGATAACCCAGGCAATCAGTGTAAATAAAGCGGTGAGAAATTGCGCTGCTTACTAAAGGACACTCTGTTGAATCGATGGAGAAATTTTAACTCTACATTCAGCTGCGGGGGGCAATGCAAAATCCAAAATGGTGGTCAGGGTCTTAACCCCTTCCCTTCTCCACCTACTGGGGTGGTACTACACCCAGATAAGCAACACTCTTAATGTGATATAAGGTTTATGTTGTCAGCGTGGCCAAATTTATGTGGGACAAACATCCCGTAAAGAATGTGAAGGGTGCTCGGAACATAATTCTAACATCAAGACCCATAATTTGAAATCTCTGGTTACCCAACACTATTATTGAAAAAGGTCATACCATTTCACAGGTTAGATTTGTAATGCTTTTACCAATCGCCAACCGAGATGACATCTTGAAGACTAGCTCAGCATGAACTATATTTGCTTGAATTTTCTTGGAACAATGTCCTCAGTAGGCGTGAATGAAGAATTTGACCTAGGACACTTCATTTATCCTCTGCTTTCAATCATTGTCTCAGAGTCAATTCATTGAATGAGGACTATATTTTCTAGGGACTGAAGAGTTGTGAGTCCATTTGACTAACACGTTGTAATCTATTCTTAACAAATTGGAGTAGGTCTAAACATGGAATTATTTTTGATCTTTTTTGAGTTCTATTGTATTCTAAACACATGGATTCATGTAAACATTGTTTCCGAATTCCTTTTTGACTCTTATAATTTGTGCCATATATTTTAGTTGCTAAAAAATGTTGTACTTTTAGGTACTGCCAATATTTTTGAATTTCTAGTCTGTGGATGCCCTCTTTATTTGCATACACTTCAAATTGTAACCTAATTTATAATTATAACCATTTAGAATGTACATGGAAATGACATTTTCTTTTTTTTTCTAAAAGAAAATGTTCAACTGTTAGTTTTGCGACTGTTAACAATATGTGCAACTTTTTTTTAGGATGCCTTGCAATACACGGATGAGTGCTCACATATGTATCACATGATTACGTCATTGTGTTCCCAGATGATGACACCACTACGTTTGAACGCAAATCCGCCATATTGGATATTTCAGTGCATGATAAATTGGTAGAACCCTAGTTTGCCTTGTGAAATTACCGTTCACCATAAATGATTGCTTTTTTAAGTTTGGTAATACCTTTAAGTTTGAATGCCTTTATTAATTCAAAAATGTAAATTATAGACTTTTTCAAATTAGGTTAAGTTAATGAACCGTATTTGTTGGTTAATTCATTCAATTTTTTTAAATACAATATTTTTTGCTTGAATGTGGCAAGGTAATCTATTTTGGAAATAAGTTATGTTAACTATTTTTGTTACCCAAATACTTATTTTTTATAAACTTTTTATCAAGCATTTATTCTTCTAAGTAATATGATTTGATTTTTACTCTTTACCCCTATTGTTTCTAAAAGTTGTTCCTCTGTTATTGATTTATTTCCACTACTGAAAATGTATTTTATCCCTTGTTTTATATCACTTTTTTAGTTATTATGTGGGAGACTTATCGTTTCCATGAGGTTTGCCAATTCTGGACATCCTGATCAAATGTACTTTTTAAACATTATTCTTTATTTTTGTTACATTTAATATTTACAGTTTGGGACTATATCCTGCTACTAAAGATGTGTTTTTTGTGACATTTAATCTACAATCTATTTGAAAGTATATACACTTTTGACTCCTTATAAGATGTTAAGCTATCTCAAATATTTTTTAACATTTCAAGTGAGCCATATAATGGATATAGAATTAATATTGTTCAATAGATACACGGTATTGCTCTTGATGAAAGCAAAGTTACTCCTGAGATGCATCAAGTTGCCCAATTATCTGAATAAATTAAAGGAATAATCTACATGTATTCAGTGCCTTTGTCTTGAATGCTTTTTCAAATGATACATTTTTGTTGCAAAGTATCTACTTGTTCGCGATTGACTTTATGGAAACGTTTATTCCATGTACATTTTATGAGTAGTTGATGGGATTTCTTCTATTATCAAGGTGTGCAGGGTACCGGGTTATCTTCATTTAGTTACCATTTTTGTTGTTGTTGAGTATTTCCCAACCTACTTGCCAGGGGTGTGTTACCACACCTGCACCCAATTCTTCTTAACGTATTTCTTACATTTTCTTTTACATTTCTATTATGTTGGTGTGCATACAAAATTGTGTTTCTCGCCATTACACCCAGAAGCCCCAGAACTGATGAAGGCTGCCCTAAGGGCATTTGCAGGCACAGGGCCCTAAGCAGAGCCAGGAAAGGCTTGTTAGCAATAGCACAATGAGAAAAGAGGAGAGCAAAGGTCGGGGAAAGCTCCCCAAATAAATAAAGCCAGACAGCCAAACACACAGCAAGTACCAGAAGCTGCTGAACCATCCTGGGAACATACAGAAAAGCTGCGGAGTAGTGACAAAACTGTACTCTCCACCATGCAAAAGAGCTTGAGAAGAGGCTGGAAGGCCTATGGTGACTGGTGGAGTTTCACACCTACCCTGCACACAGAGCTCTAAAAGACATTAGGACTGCTAGAGACACATGTAGCCTACATCCCGAGTGGCTGACAAAAGTGTAAGAGATTAATGAATCATATCTCCCAGAAGGAGGACAAGGCAATGTAAAATAACTTAACTTCGTCCTGACATTAGAATAGCTTATGAAAGGCCTGAGACAGTTATATCCTGCCGATACCCTGAGACACTGTAGAACATCTTAGTCCATTTATAGTTTAATAAATATTGATATTTAACGCATGTGTTCATTCAGTGTTCCACCACAATACAAACTCCCAATATACTACCCCATTCCAAATACTTTAGGTTTAGTAGGTGAATGTTTGGATCAGGGAATAAGCCCCACTAGCCACATGAACCCCCCCAGAACCCCTGTTTTGCTATGCGTAAGCAGTCATGGGTGTGTGATCCTAAGTCGTCAGCAGAAAGAGTTCTGGAGAGTGGTTGTTGTGGTAGAGACAGAGCTTCTTAGCAAGGCTGACATGCTGTGCGTTTTGGTTTTTAATAGTGTACAATTTTATTGGCATTTAATATTGTTTTCCTTTTATGTTTCCAACTGCTAGTTACAGTTGGCACTAGCGGTTGACTGGATGCTAATTTTTATTTGATTACCTGCACACTTAGTTTGTTAATTTGATCTTTTGTTATTATTTTAATTTCCTTTATTTTCCTGTGGCCGATTGTTAGCGTTGAGCGTGCCTGTTCTCAGGCGGGACCTCTGGCAACTCGTTCCCGAGTATTGTCTTGGTTTTGTTTGTTTTCTAACACAAATTCGATCCACATGTTGGGGCGGAGAGTCGGTTTTCCCCATCTATATGGAACTTGCACTCCAATTGGTCTCTGGCAATGAGATGTGTAGATATGCAGGATGTCAACTTCGGGAGTGCAGCGGAAGAGCATGCGCTGAAGTCGCACCTTGACCAAGCCCACATCTGCGCTCGTCCGCGCTAAGTCTGTGCTCTGGGTGCCTGCTCCTTTTACCTGCATTGCCCTTCTATCCCTGACCCCTTCTGATATCTTTTCCACAGGCTGGAACTCCCATTTTGGGAGGGATGCCTATACCCCCCACCTTCGATTTCTGTCCCCTCTTCATTTACCTTACGTGCCATTCTGATGAGTACTCATTCTTTGGTAGCTTATAAACTTGGCATGTTTACTATTCTCCAAGACCATGATGCTGAAATGGTATGCATCACAGAGACTTGGTTCTCTGCTACTTCTTCACCTGATCTGGTCCCATGCCTTGCCAGCTGGCTATTCCTATGAACATGTGGATCGGGATGCAATTTCTCCTTTGGGGGGTTGGCAATCATTCCTGAGGATAACCAGTCTAGCTCGCTCTGACCGCTCAGTTTTGATGGAAAAATTGAAGCTCTCTTAGTGCGTATTGCTACTTCGCCATCTTTTACATTTCATATATATTTATCATCCTTCTGTCATCTGATTCTTTTTTCGAATCTTCCCTTCTTTTATTACTGATTTAGCTTTAGCTTATATCAACTTGTGTTGGCGATTTTAACCTCTGGCCTGATGCCCTGGATGATCTGTTGAAGCTTCTCTTATTTCCTTTATGCAAGACATTTGTTTGCATCAATTTGTGTCTGGACCTACACATGTTTTTTTAAATTTGTTTTAAACTTTGTTATTGGTTTTCACAACAAACAGTGCACCTCAACATGGTGCATAAAACCACACAATCCCCAACTCACCCTCCCTCTACCCCCTTAAAGTTACTCAATCAACAACCACGGTCTACTAGTCCACAACTGTCACTTATCCTTCTTGATCCAGGGAGCTATCCGGTTCTTCAGGCTCCGAACCCCTCAGACATGCAATAAGGTGCTGCCACGCTGTCAGTGTTCCCACTTCCTCTTCACTCCCTCTACACACTGCCTCCTTCCAAACCACTGTTTCAGCCTCAGCCAATTGTAGGAGGTCCCTCGACCAGGTTTCTATATTTGGTCTCACCCGTGCCTTCCAACCCATGGCTATCCTGCGTTTTGCCAAAATATAAGCCAGATCTTTGAGCTTGCATACATGTTTGAGTTTGTATTTTGTATTTTTATTATTTATATAGCGCACCAGGTCCAAGGGCATCAGGGCGCATCACTTAGGTTACAGACATAAATCAAATACATAGCAAAGTCAAGGGTACAATACAATCAATTGCCAAAAGTTTACGCGGTCTAGGAAAGGCCCCAACCATACATGCCCACAAGGAGTCCATCACCAATCTGTTCCCTTTGTCAGCCAATCGATCTGCTATTTCCTCCCAGTATCTTGTGATTTTGGGGCAAGCCCAGAACATGTGTACCATCCCAGCATTTTCTTCCCAGCATTTTGGGCAGTATTGTATAGCCGCATTTGCGAACTTGGCATGGACCTACACATGTTTAAGGGCATGCACTTGATCTTATTTTTGGCTCTTCCTCATTGATTCGAGTGTCTCCCGCTCTGCCCAAAACGTCTCATTGTAGGCATAGGGACTTTCACACAGATGGCCCTTCTTGTGGGATGGGGTCAAAAGATCAGCTTTGAAATAATTCTTTCAGCTCCTGGTATTTTCACTCCTCATCCGAGAAATCTTTACAGAGGAGCGGACAGTCTGCAGACCCTTCCACTTTGGCTCAGTTGATTAATGTTAAATGTCTTCATCTCTCAGTTGAGGATTCTTCTTCTCCTCCGAGTCTTATCACAACTTTCTCAGAAGCTGCAGACACATTAGCCCCTTTGATACTCGCACAAAACTGCCCCATCTTTCAGCTCCTTGGTTTACGACTGACCTTTCTACTCTTCGCCTACAGTTACACCAATTCGAGCATAAATGCTGTTTCAGCTATGATTTGTCGGCAAAGGCTATTTTAAAGATAAGTAGGCCACCTATCATAGAGCTATAAAAGCAGCCAAGTGTTATTTCTATGCAGAGACGATCTTCTCTGCTTTAAATACATTTAACAAATATTTTCAGACGGTCAAAGATTTGACCTCTCCCAGGCCTTCACCCTTCACTTCTGCCTCTCAACTTTGGTGTGATAATTGATCTAATTTTTTTTATCCACAAAATTGAGGCTATTAGGACCAATATTGTATGTATCGACCACTCTGCAGTGGTCACTATTCCTTTTCGTTCACCCCCTGCATGGAGTCCAGATTTGCCAAACTTTTAATACATTTCAACTTACAAATCGTCTAGCAGTCTTGGCTGGCTACTTTGCGTCTCAAATCTGCCTCGCCTTTGGATGCTATTCCATTGCAATTTCTAAAATTGATAATTGGTTGCATTGATGTGATTCTCGCCAAGGCGATGGATCATGCTCTTGTTTCCGGACATATTCCGGACTCTTTAAAACATGCTTTGGTGGTCCTGCTCCTATAAAAACAACTCTTCCAAAACAATATTTCTTCTTTCTTTTCTTTTCTTATGAAGCTGCTGGAGGTCTTACCTTAAAGCGAAGGACTTTCCCCAAATCTTCAAGCATTCTTGACACTTTCCAATTAGAATTTTCTCCTTTAACTGGCACAGCATTGGTTCTTATGTCAGTGATCAGTGACCTTGCCATTATCCAGGACCAGGGTGGTGTGGCAGGCCTTTTTTTACTGTACCTCACTGTTACTTTTTTTTTGTTTTATTGATTTTACAAAAGGGAATTTCAACAAAAACATACAAACATTACTTACAAAGCAAAAAGTAAGAAAGAGTCCATATTGTCATTATAACATAATGTAACTAGAAGTGGATGTATCTTAATGTCTCTCTTTCCTTCTCATCCTGCATGTTCGTAGGCGAGGTGGAAAGTCTGCAGTTGCTTCGCATTATAGTCTTTAGCGGAACCTTGATGTCAACAACAAACAGAGGCGCTTATATAACAGGAAACAGCTTTTAACAGGCACAGTCAGCTGATTGTGTCTTGTTGATCATTTTGGCACATTATGCACACAAGTGTTCATGTAATATATTTGGCAAGGAATTCAGACCATTCATTTTCAATAAAAGTGCGATCTCCGTGAAGGGCAGCAGTTAATCTGTCCATTCTAAAAATATTGCGGGTAACACTCACTCATTCTGCCTTGGTGGGAAGGGTCGATCTTTTCCAGGTCATCGTGAGGCGATCCCTTGCGGCCAGCAGTAGCCCTAACATCATTTTGGGCGCTTTCAGGATTGTCTCATCATCCTCCATTAGGCCGAACAGGGCCAGTAAAGGGTGTTTTTCTCCCTCCTCCCCCTCTAATTCTTTGATCCAGCTAAGAATTTTGTCCCAATATGCTTGCACCGCACTGCACCCCCACCACATGTGCCAATAGTCTGCCTTCTGCCCACAGCCCCTCCAACAGTATGGGCTCACATATTGGCAAGTCTGAGCGGGTCGTATTGCCATCTGTATAAAAGTGTGAGTGCGTGTAATTTGTATTGGCAAGATATCCATGCTTTTGCTGTCTGCCTACACATTCGCAGCCACAACTCTTGTGAAAAGTGTCTTCCCATGTCAGTTTCCCACCTGTTCTTTAGGTTGGTCGAGGGGGCTGTGTTGACCTCTACCAGTGCTGTGTACATTGCGCTTATTAGGCCTCTGGAGCCAGTGCAAGTGTGCAGAATTTTCTTGAAGGGGGTAAGGTCTCTTTGCAATTGTTCCTTCCATATCTCTCATGTCATAACGCCTTTTAATTTTAAGTATTGAAACACTGACAGTGGGCCTATGGCAAGTGCTTTTTCAAGTTCTTGTATTTTTATGAAAACGTTATTCCTCCATAATTGTCCGGCTCTTTCCAGCCCAGCCTCGTACCATGACTGATAGCTCAATGGCTCAGGTATGTCATCACGGATCCCTGGTACCCAGAGGTGTCCCAGCGGGGAGGGCCATGATGTGACCCCTTTCATATCTTTATGTGGTTTCCATATCGCCCAGATGGTTCCAAGGATGGGGTGATTCTTTATACTATTCCGCAATTGGGGGCCAGGGACCCATAGCCATTCTCCCACAGTAAATGGGCGGAGGTGAAAGTTATCCAGGGCTATCCACTGGAAGTCTGTCCGCTGTCTCAGGTGTGGAATTAATATACGTGATTGGGCTGCTTTGTAGTATAGTTCTAGGTCTGGGAGGCCCACTCCTGCATTATCTTTACTAAGATGAAGAAGGCATCTGGGGACCCTAGGTTTTCTATTCTGCCATAGGAAAGTCATCAGTGATTTCCTGGTGGAGGTGAAATATTCTTTGGGCATTTTGATGGCAAGCATCTGGAATAAGTACAAGATTTTGGGGAGCGTTTAAGCGGCCTAACCAAGAGATTGTGAGTTTAGCCCATCTCTCCATATCTTTCTGCAATATTAGTGAAAGAGGGGGGGAAGTTAGTTTGGTACAGCGTACCAGGTTCCCGGGTGACGTTGATTCCCAAATATTTGAGTGTAGTGAGGCTCACCTTCATTCCCAAGGGGGCGAACCTATCCACTTCGCCGTCTCTACTTTTATCAATTGGAAACAGGATTGATTTCTCAGTGTTAATTTTGAGGCCTGCTAATTGCCCACATTCATTAATTATGTCTAGCGCTGCTGGGACAGAGTCTAGGGGATCGGTAAGGTGTAGAAGTATATCATCGGCATATAGGCCCAATTTATATTCTTTGTCCCCCACTTTAATACCTTTGACCCTATCATCAAGTCTCAGTGTCTGTGCTAATGGTTCAAGGGATAGGACAAATAAAATGGCAGATAGTAGGCAGACCTGCCTTGTCCCTCTTTCCAATGGGAACCATCTGGAGTAGCCACCATTCATGGAGACTGATGTCTGCGGCATGTGTGTTTAATGCCTTTATGGCGAGGCAGAGTTTTGGGCCTAGTCCTATCTCAACAAGTACCTCTTCTAGGAAGTCCCAGGCAACCGTGTCGAAGGCCTTTTCGGCATCAAGGGATAGAAGGGTTGGATCATCTTGCATTCCCTGTGCTTCATGTATCAGATGAAGTGTCTTTCTCATCGTATTAGCCCCCTGTGTCCCCATTACAAAGCCAACTTGGTCTGTGTGTATTAATCGTGGCAAGTGGGTTTCTAGTCGGGCTGCTATGACTCTTGCGTATATTTTGGCATCTATATTAAGAAGCGATATGGGTCGACATGATCTGCAATATTTTGGGTCTCTGCCTTCCTTCGGTATGACTGTGAGGAGTGCCTGTGCAAAGGATGGGGGTGCCCAGCCTGTTTCGAAGATGTCGTTAAATAGGGTCGCTAGGAAGGGGGCAAGGAACACAGAGAATGATTTGTAGAAGCCAGGGGTGAATCCATTGTCCCCCGGAGCCTTTCCTGTTTTTAAACGTTTGATGGCATCTATTATTTCTTCTTCCCTGACTGGTATTTCTATGGATTCGGCTTCTATGCGTGTCAGCGTCGGGAGTTTCACTTCCTTGAGGTAATTAGCAATGGTCCCTGGTGGGGGAGGTGGATCACTAGTATTTTTTTTTTGTAAAGTATTTTATTGGTTTTTTCAAGAAAGTGAGAAACATTACAAACTTACAAGTGTGGTAATAAAGAAACGATACAACAAAAAAAAGTAACGTGAGAACAACCAAAACAACAGCAGTCTACATGTAGCGTTAATTATGAGATGTTTGGTGGCAAGTAAAAATTATAGTTCCGATGTTACAGGAAGCGAGGGGAACAGATTCGGGTGATTCCATCTCTGTATCAGTATGAAAAATCGGGTGTTGTAGGACGCTACAGTCCCTCAGGGAGGCTTATAGTCTGCCTTGAAGCGCATGTCACTCAGGAGGGCTTTCCAGGAGTCCAGGGTTCCACTTGTGGCTTCTCCGCTGGTTGTGATCCCGTCCTGCCAGGCCCTGGTTTCAGCAGTCGTCCATCTCGCCAGTTCGTTCAGCCACCGAGCATGGCTGGGGCCCGCTGGAGTCTTCCAGGCCATCGCTATTGTTCTCTTGACCAAAATGCATGAGATGTCCATTAGTTTCACCAAATGTTTAAATTTGCCCGGTCTAGGATATATACCTAGTAGGCACTCTCCGGGCGTCCAGTCGTATCTTACCATGCCAGCTTCTGCGCAGGATTGTTTGGCTTTGAACCAGAGTGATTTCACTTTGATGCAGGACCAGAACATGTAGATCATGTCTGCCTTGTCATTTCCGCACCATGGGCACGTCGGGGGTATTTTCGGGTTGAATGAGGCAATCCTGTGGGGAGTCATATATGTCCGGTAAAGGACATTCAGCTGTATTTGTCCGAATCTGGAATTCCGGGACACTTTCTTGGGGTAGATCAGTGCTCTCTCCCATTCCTTGTCAGTAAGTGGTGATTCAAGATCTGCCTCCCATTTCGCCTTCAGTGCCTGACCTTTGGGGTTAGGCTTGTCTATGAGTCTGTTGTAAAGTCTGGAAACTGGTCTCCATCCATCTGAGAGGTCGTGCATTTCCTGCAGCAGTGGGTCTGGGGTGGGCTCTTCCGGCCAGCTGTTCCACTGCTTCTTAGCGATCTGTTTGATCCTGTGGTACCAGAGGAACTGGCCCTTGGATAGTCCTTCAATGTTCTGTAACGACTCGAAGTCCCTGAATTCCCCATCAGTGAACATATCTCCCCATGTGTATATGCCTGCTTCCTCCCATCTCCTGGTAGTGGGAAGTTCCGCCTCCGACTTGCACACATACACCATTATGGGGTTATCCGGTGAGTACGGATGTTTCACTTGCCTTATGTGACAGGCCCTGGCCCATATCTGCCTGCCCAGCTTGACAATCAGCGGAGTTTCGGGAGGTAGCCGAGGGGGAAACCATAGAGTTTCTTTGGGGATTAAGTTTGTGGAAGATTGCCTGAGTAGTTCCAGTTCGGCCGATGTGTCATCAGACAGCCACTTCGTAATGTGACTGAGCTGGGCCGCCAAGTAGTAAAGGTGAAGGTCTGGGAGTTTTATTCCGCCTTCCTTATGCGGGAGAGACAGCGTGGCCAGTGTGAGCTTGTGTCTGCTCGGACCCCACAGGAAGTCCTTGATGATGGCCTCTAGTGTCTTGAAGAAAGGCGGGCGAACGTAGTGGCAAATATTGGCAAAGAAGTACAGGAATCGAGGAAGGATTATCATTTTGGCAATCGCCGCTCTACCCACCATTGACAGTGGTAGCTTGGACCAAAATTTGATTGAACGCCGAAGGCCGGTGACTGCTGCTATAGTGTTATGTTCGTGTGTGAGTAGCGGGGTGTGACCCACATTGATTCCCAGGTACCGGAACTTGTCAGGTTGCCACTGTATTCCGATAGGCGGGAGGTCGTCTACTGCAATGCCCCTCAGGCTAGCTAGGGGGAATGCAGTTGATTTGTGTCTGCTGAATCGTATCCCTGAGTACTTTGCATAATTGTCGAGAACTTCTAGCGTTGTGGGTGCGTTGAGCTCAGGGTTCCTCAAGTAGAGAAGTACATCATCCGCGTATAATGAAATTATGTTGTAAACGTTGCCCACCTTAATGCCCGCATCAAAAAACTGTTGGCGAAAGTATATGGCTATTGGTTCTAGGCCCAATATATACAGCATGGGCGAGAGTGGGCACCCCTGTCTCGTGCCCCTTTGTATTGCCCAGGATCCCGAGACAATTCTGCCTGTTTTAACCCTTGCCATTGGCGAATTATAAAGTACCTGGATCCATCTGATGAAGCCCGCACCAAAGCCGAAGCCCCTCAAAACCTCCACAAGCCACTCCCAATAGATAGAGTCGAAGGCCTTGATGGCATCAAGTGACAGTATCGCCAGGTCCTCCTCTCGGTCGTGGGTTTCGGCCATGATGTGTTGTAGTCTCCTGAGGTTGGCCGTGGTGTTGCGTCCTGGGACGAATCCATTTTGATCTTCGTGAATTATGGATCCTACCACTCTGGCGAGTCTGTTGGCTAATATAGAAGTGAGGATCTTGCTGTCGTAATTCAGCATGGCCAAAGGTCGATAAGAATCACAATCGGTGGGTGACTTGTGCGGCTTGAGCATTGGAATAATTATGGTCTCTTTCATGGTGTTGGGCAGGATGCCATTTGTGTAGGCTTCTTGATAAACTTCATGCAGGATGGGGGTGAGGATGGGTTCGTAGGTCTTGTAGAATTCGGGCGGGAGACCATCACTGCCGGGGGCTTTGCCATTAGCGAGCGATCTGATGGCCGCTGTCACATCTTCGGAAGTGATTTCCGAGTCCAGTTCCTCCCTCTGCTCGCTGGAGATTTGAGGGAGGCCTATCTCCTCCAATGTTTCGATTAATTCTGCGGCGGGCACCTGGGACTCGTGGGCATACAATTTGGAGTAGAACTTAGCAAAAGTCTCGTTGATCTCCATCTGCGTCTTGTGTGTTACTCCTTTTTCATCCTTTATCTCCGTTGGCAGGTGTTTAGGGTGTTCCCGCTTGCAGAGCCAGGCAAGCAATCTGCCGGGTTTGTCAGACTCGCTGTGGGATCTGGCGGTATGTGTTGCGAAGTCAAATTTCTCCAGTCTGACCCATGATTCCTGACATTTTATACGGGCTGTTTTAAGGATCTTCTCGGACTCTGGGGAAATGTCAGGGGCGGACTCTAGTCTTGCGATCTCTAATTCCTGGGCCTCAAGAGAGGACTGTAGTTGTCTGCGGGTTCCACCTGCTCTTGAAATGATTTCTCCCCTGGTAACCACCTTCATGGCCTCCCACAGTGTGGACCAGGTAGCCACCGATCCCTTATTGATTTCGACATATTCCTCTAGCTTCTCAGCAAGGTCCTCTCTGAACTCCGGATCATCCAACGCTGCTGTAGGCATCCTCCACATGGGAATTGGAGGTTTGGGTCCACGCAGCTGCCAATGCATGGCGAGCGGGGAGTGGTCGGAGATCGATCTCCCCAAATATTCAGTGGATGTGGCCAGTGGAGATTGTTCCTTATCAACAAACAAGTAGTCGATCCTTGTGTGGACGCCATGTGGAGCTGAGTAGTGTGAGTAAATTCTGGCCTCTGGATGTTGCACTCTCCAGATGTCTACCAGGTTGAGCTGGTCGAGTGTTTCCGTCAAGGAGGTGGATGCGGGATTGCTTGGCTGAGGAGGAGGGCGCGATCTGTCCTTGCTTAAGTCCATGACGCAGTTGAAGTCTCCCCCCCACACGAAGGTCCTGCCTCGGTGTTGTGCCAGTCTAGCACTCAACGTGCTTAAGTATGACGGGATTCCATGCTGCGGAAAGTATGTGTTAATGAAGCACACTGGGGTTTGTTCTATGGTGCCCCACACTGATGTATATCTCCCTTCCTTGTCAGAATCCCAGCCTTCTAGCTGAAAAGGCACATTCGGGTTCACCCATATCAGTACGCCTCTCGCATATTTGGAGTAAGGAGACCCCCTCGTGGTCCCATCCCATCGATCTGTTAACTTAGACATGGAGTCCGCTGTAAGGTGGGTCTCTTGTAATAGCGCAATCGAGACCTTCTTCCTCCCGAGGTAGGACTGTACGCGGTTCCTTCTGAGGTATGAAGCCATTCCCCTCACATTCCATGTCATCACAACAAGTTGCGACGCCATCGGATTGGTGTTCTGAATTCGTCTTGGAGTTCTGGCCCGCTGGCCCGGTGGCACAACGAACCACAGGTGGCGTTCTGCGGGCGGGGGGCCCCTGGTTCATGAAGTCTTGTGTCGTAACTTGCCACCATCTTGTACTTTACCAACATTGATGATTCGTAGACTGCAAAACCAACTAAACTAATAACATAACACAAACTGGTGCGCCCAGCGACTACAACACTGTCGCGGTGCTCAGGCGCTCTCAAGCCGTCTGAACCCATCCGGGAATCGGGCGTGAGCTGGGTCGGGCGGTGAACTGGCCCAATTGGATTGTCTGCTGGGGGTAGGGTTGGTGCGAGGCAGCAGGGCCGTGCGAGGGCCGCTTCCATAAGTTAAACTGTTGTTTGGATTACCTGCTGGGGTCCGGTTACTGGTGGTGCGAGGAGACTCGGGACTTAATCATCATTCCGAGGAGGATCCTTGCCATCGGCTAGGTTATTATCTTCTAGCCACATATTGGCCGCCTCCGGGTTTTCGAGAAATATCGCTCGCCCATTATAAACAACTCTCAGGCGCGCGGGGTACAGCAGCCTGTATTTAATGTCCAGTTGGCGAAGCTTTGCCTTGATCGGGACGAATGAGTTCCTTTCCCTCTGCACTTTCTGGGTGTAGTCGGGGTAAATAGTAATTTTTGAGTCCCCCCTTTCAATGGGACCTGCTTCCCTGGAGTGCCGTAGGATGGTTTCTCTATCTTGAAAATTCAATATTTTGGCTATTATTGGCCGTGGATGCGAGCCGGGGGGAGGACGTCTCTGGAGGGATCTATGTGCCCTTTCGACCGCAAAGCCTTGGGTTAGTTTTCCGGCCCCGATCTCTTGTAGCAGAAGGGTTTCGACATAGGATGTGGTGTTTAGGCCCTCTGTTCCCTCCGGGATACCCAGGATCCTGATGTTTCCCCGTCTGGCCCGTCCTTCGGCTTCCTCCGCCCTTTCCTCCAGGAAGGCGACCCTCCTCTTTAGATCGGAGACTTCGGACTTCAGGGTTGTGGTGGCCCCGGACAGCTCCGTCGTGGAATTCTCGACGGTCGTTACCCTCTCCGTCAAGTTGCGGGCATCTTGGCGGATGAGTTGTATGTCTATTTTGAACTCATCAATCTTGGAGTCAATGTGGGTTCTCAGTGAGGCAATGGCATCCAATATCTGAGAGCGATTGTCGTTGACCTCCCCTTCGTACGGATGAGTGTTTTCGGAGAGGCTAGGTCTGGACTGGGTGGAGGTCTTCGCCTTGGTCGAGACAAATGAGTCCATGGTGGCGGCCCTGCTCTTGTTCTTGGTGGCCATCTTGAAGCCGCTGGACGTAGATCGCCGAGTCGGGGAGCCAAGTGCAGGCGGCCCAAGGGTGCGGTGGTGGTCCGGGGCCCACCAAAGGGTATTATGTAGGCTCACGCACCTTGGGTTTCAGGGCCCCCGAGTGCTTCGGCTGGAATCAGGTTGTTCGGGTGATGGCCGTGGGGCGGGGTGCTGCTTCTCAGAGGTGGCGAGTTTCTCTTTATGTGATGCCATCCACGTGGTTCTAGTTGTAGTCCGCGTTGCATAAATTGGGCCAGCCCAGGGGTAACGGAGTCAGGGGCCTGGGGGCCTGTGTCGATTTCAGTGTCAGACAGGGGTCGCCCCCCCCGGCCTTGTTGCCGATCCCCAAAGCGCTCCGTCAGGGGACGCTGGTTCAGGGGCTGCGTGAAGCTGTGCCAGGCGCCATCTTGGATCAATGCGCGGCGGAGGGGGGGGTGGGATCCGGAGCCCGCTCTTCCTCACGGGGGCTCCGAAAATTCCAACACTCGAGTAATTCTTAATGGGGAGCACTTCCCCCACCGATGCGTGCTTTTCCGCTGGCTGCAACCACTCTTGTACCGGAGAAAAAGGATCAGGAAGCGGCGTCTCGGCCGGAGCCCGGCAGATCAGCTTCTGCCCTCCATCGGCTCCAAGCCACGCCCCCTGGATCACTAGTATATAAGTCTTCATAACAGAAGGCAAATGCTTCTCGTATTCCCTCATAGGAGGACTCTGTTGTATCCAGGAGAGTGCCGTCTAACGTCGCAATCACATCCACCCACCTCTCCGCCCTCTGAGCACGGAGTCTGGCTGCCAGAAGAGCCTCTGCCTGGTCGCCTTTTTCATAATATTTTTGTTTCAGGTATTGCAGGGTCTGAGTTATTTCGCCCACTTCCATTATTTTTAGTTCCTCCCTGAGTTCTTTGGCCTCATTGATATATTCCAATCTCTCATGTGGGATCGATTGTGCTCGTTTTTCTGTTGCGTTCAACTTCTCGCTAATGTTTTTTTCCAACAGGGTACGTTCCCTTTTTTTACGGGCTCCCTCCCTGATGAGGATACCCCTCCATGTTGCTTTGGCTGCCTCCCATACCGAAGTCTTTGTGATCTCACCCGTATAATCAGAGGCAAAGAACTGTTTGATTTCATTTTCAAGGTCGTCCCTAAAGACCGTATCTAACCATAATGATTCATTGCATCTCCACTTTGTGTTACGGGGAGCATGTCCCTCCCACCGTATCTCCACCATGACCATGTCGTGGTCTGACCAGGCAATGGGGTGTATGTTTGTAGTTTGGATTGTTCGTAGGAGGCTCTCAGAGAGGAATAGTCAATCCGCGTGAGAGTCTCGTGTGGGATGGAGCGAAAAGTGAAGCCGCTTTCTGCTGGGTGTAGGTGACGCCAGCTGTCAGTGAGGCCATACAGAGAGAGGGTCAATTTAATATCAGCTTCCTTATATGATTGTGGTAGATTGGATCTATCCGCCTTACTTTGTCTATCTAGGGAACTGTTCATCCAGTAGTTTTGTGGAGGACTATTTTTTGGCCTTGATTGGGAGCGTAGACTGTGGCAGGAGTGATAAGTGTATCATGAATGGTCCCTACGACCAGTGCAGCCCTTCCCTCTGTGTCAACCCAAGTGCTCAGGACCGTCATTCGGAGATTCTTTCGGACCATGATCCCCACACTCGCCTTTTTTGATATTCCCGAGCTCCAGAGGGAGAAATCTACACCTCCACCTGGAATCGCCCTTTCTTCACCCTTCAGGTAACGCGTTTCTTGAAAGAATAGTACATCAATGTTAGAGCGTTTGAATTCCCTGGCTGCCAAGGAACGTTTCGTGGAGGAGTTTAGGCCCTTTACGTTGTGTGTGTATATGCGCAGTTGATTGTTGTTAGATGTGGTCGACATTGAGATTGTTCAGTGTCTGTTTGATTGACAAATGTGCCTGTTTCGGCACCTATGTTGCGTCGTGAAACCAAGTGTTAGCTGCTGTTCACTTGCTACTAGGTTGCGGCATGATAGACCTGACAATTGTCAGTGTGCGTACCGCACGCACTACGGACAGTGCAAGTGGTGATCCAACTTCTTCTCCTTGCCCCGCCCCCCCCTCCCTTTAACGCTGGGGTGACCCAGTGTTGAACCCTTCCCACCCACCCCCCACCCTTTGCGGCTTCCGATCCAGCCGGGTTGACATCACCCAGTCGCTGTCGGACCACCAGTGTAAACCGCACAACAAGCGGTCCAATCTGTGTAACAAACATCTTAACTTTTAGCCCCCAAGTTTGTCATTTGAAGTGGGAGGTTAAATACCTCCTATCGCCCTCAAGCACCATAACCCCGAATAGAGTATCATGTTCAGGCGCATTCTAGGTCCAATTCGTCTCCCCTCCACCCCCCTTTTCCCACCGGTACATTTATACATCGAGATCTGCTACTATTCTCCAGTGGTTGATTGCTATTCAAAGGTCACCTTCGCCTCATAGTGGCCTTACTTCACTCTTATCCTTGAATGAGTCACCCTATGGAGAGTAGCTGGAGCGATGAGGGGATCAGTGTTTCATGTCTGGGGAGGCATTCATCCTCCTGAAATTTCTAAATCCTTGTATTTTCCTACGGCGAGGGCCTCTGATACACCATTCTCTATCCTCGTTCCTCTAGTCACCCATGGCTGCTCCCTCTGCTTGAGGGCCCCAACAGGTCCGCGATGCAGTTGGAAATGTCTCTCTCAGAAATTAATTTCGTCTTTGTGCCTTCCCATTCAAACGTGAGTGAAAATGGGTAGCCCCATCGATATCGTATGGCCTTGTCTTTAAGTAGCTTGGTGATCGGTAGGCATTTTCTTCCCAGTGCCAGTGTAAGGGAGGATATATCTTGGAAGGTGGTGATATTCTCTTCCTCCATTGTGATCTGCAGCACGAGCCTGGCTTTCTCCAGAATTCAGGCTCTGTCTGCGTAGTTATGGAACCGAGCTAGTACCGTTCTTGGGCCGCCTGGTTTGCCCCCAGCTCTGTGGATCCGGTCGATTTTTGGTTCATCTACCGTGTCATCTTTAAAGAGTAACTTCAGGATGTCGTGTAGGGTTTTCTTTAATTGTGACTCGGATCCCCTTCTGTCTCTGGAATGCCAAATACATGTATGTTGTTGCGGCGTTCTCTATTTTCCAAATCGTCGACTTTCAAGTGAATTTCTTCTTCTTTGTTTTCAACTTCTGCAAGAAGTCGGTCTATTTGCATTTCCAACATGCTCAATGAGGTTTGATTATGTTCGACCTCTTCAAGCCTCTCCTCCATTTTGTCGATTCCGTTTGTAATTTTGTCGATCTTATTCCCAATGTTCGCTCTCATACTCCTCATTTCAGTGAGCAGATCAGCGATGTCCGCTTTGGTCGAGGCCGCCTCGGGTCCCTTCGATGCCATGTCCATGCACTTTGATGGCTGGGGAGTGTCCGGAGCATGGGAGAACTTGTATCTTGCCAATTTCTGCCTAGCATCCATAAGTGAAAGAACTGCTGATTAGGGCCTGTAGTAAATTGAGAGGAGGGATGGACGGTAACCTGTATTGTTGCGGGCACTCTTATGGGCGCGATCTGCTGCGAAACCTGTTTCTTCTACTCAGCTTAGCACTCTCTACTCATGGTTTCAGGGATGCGGCTTGTGAGCCCAAAGCTTGTGGTCCCAATTTCATGTCAAGGTGACTCCAAACTGATTCCAGGGTCTTGATGGGGGACTTCCAGGGGCCTCTTACTGGGTTGTGTTGGGTTCAGTTGTCACAATGGGGGTTTGTAGTTGTAGTTGGTTGGAGTAATAAGAGGCAAATCACATCCGAGGAGGGCACATGCCCCAAGATCTGGGGGCCCAACCTTCGGACCCTCAATTGTTCTGTAGATCCCTGTTGTCGTTGTTAAGCACCGACTTAGTGTATAGTCTGAGGTTTCACTGACCGGGATTCTCCGGGTAGTCTTCCTCCTTAGCAGACCAGCACACCCCACCACGGGCTAACTAGTATTGTTTATTTTCGGTCTGCCAGCCGGGTGTGTAGGGTTAAATATTTTGGCCTTTGGGCGAACGTGCACTTATACTTAAGCCTTAGAAGGTAGGCTGTGTGCATGCAGTGGGCCTGTGGCAGACCAAGCCGTCATGGGGGTTATGGCGTCCTCCTGGGCACAATCTTCTATCAGGAACAGGGTCCGGACAAATCACCAGCGCAGCGCCGTGCTCTGAAGCACGAAGGATCCTAGACAGTCCAGTGGGGGTTTGATGGGTCCCAGAGTTCAGGGAGGACTACCAGTTTCCTGGGATGCGACCGCACCTTACCATCCATTAGGCACCGGGACCCCGTGAGGCAGAGCCGGTCCGGGGGCGCACACCTCAGGTCATTTGAGGGTCTACGGGTAGGCCTCTGCGTTAGTATGGAGGAAGATCTGCTATCCGCGAGGGCGGTAGCACTCCAGACGAGTTCTTTTGCGCTGAGGCTTCGGCGAGGGGGAGGGGGTCTCCGGGACAGCCGGCACTCCGTCCGTGAGTCCTTGGCAGGCTACGGGGTTCTTCAAGGCAGGGGGGGGGGGGGGGGGGAAGTAGTTCCGTAGGTGCATATTGCCGCGATGGACCTCTGATAGGACGAAAGATCACAGTAACACGCTTCCGTCTGGTCTCTGGATGTGGGCTCGTAACGACCTTTACAGAGGTCGGCAGTGGCTCTGGCGTTTCTTTTGGGCAGTTTCACGGAGCCCGAGTGCTGGGTGTTCAGTCGCAGGCTGTACCCGTCCCAGTCGGACAGGGGATTCACTGTTGGGCTTCGGCGTGACGGCGTGATGCCTCTCAGCAGGCCTGTTGCACAGTTTCCCTTCGCAGCGTCTTCTGGCGAGATCTCAGCGAAGCAGGGACCGATTAATGTCAGGTTTTCTTTCAAGGCGTACTGTCTTTCTTTCAACATCCAATTCAGTCAGTTTTTTGTTCAGGGGGAGTCCCGTGGTGGGGGCTCAATCCACTTTGTGGGACCTCGGTGCGGAGCTCACACAGAGAGGCTTGCCATCCGTGCGCCCCTGGTGGCCAGTCCTCACTGTTACTTTTGATAACATCTACAATGGCACCCTCCAGGTCAGTAAGCAGCAGGTCAGTATCGCCAGCACAGTATTAGACTAGGTCCACGCTTTTCGGTCTTTACGTTCTCAATACATTTCCCTTTTCCCTTTTAAATAAGCCTGTGTTTCCATCACTTGTGCGGTTCCTCAAGGATAAGCATTGTCCCCATTGCTTTTTAATATATACACTCAGGCCTGGCTAAACTCAACCACTCCTAGTTTTTTCTATTTTTACTCCTATGGGGTCGATACCCAGCTACATGCATCTCAGGCTAGACCTGGATGGGGAGGGAACAGCCACCAACCTCAGGTCTTGCCTTAAGGCCGTTGGTGAGTGGCAGGATCTAACTTGGCTTAAACTTAATGAGGACAAGACTGAGGTGTTGGTGGTTGGCCCACCTTTGTCTTCTTTTTGGATTCTGGATTTCTGGCCGCCATCTCTGGGTGCTCTTCCAGTTCCTGTTCAGACGGTTAAGGGCCTTGCCATCAAGTTATGGCTTTGTTATCACCCGATACCCAGATTAGTTCAATTTGGACCTCAGGCTTTTTGAAATTAAAAGTGTGGAAAGTGTTACTGCGTTAGCTGACTTGCTGCTGGTTGGGCGGCAACCTGAATACCTTTTCCATTATCATTCTCTCAGGTGGGTGTGCCCTATACCTACCAGGATCCCTACCGAAGCATGCGAAGTGTGAAAGTGTTACTGTGGAGCTGCGCAGTGCGAGGAAGTAAAGATCTGGAGTGCAACGGTGTTACAACTTCTGAACATGCCTTTTAGTGCTGTTTGATGAGGATCTACCTCATTTGTGACACACCATAGATTGTGTACAGCGAACTTGGAATGCACCGACAGAACGGACATGCGCGCGCATTAGCGTGCGCGTACTAGTGTATGACTGGTTGTGTTGAGTGCCTGCTGGCACAAGCTGGTGTGCATTGGCAACTGGGCGGCTTTCGCTGGAGGTCAGAAGGCAGAATTCATTTCATTAGTCGCATCTGTAGAGAAGTCTCACGTTTCACTATGGACTCCGAGGCCCTGCCCGCTTTGGCATGTCACATCTGTATACCTTAAAAACAAACATGTCTACGCATGCTGATAAAGCCAACATTCCCCAAGAAACTTTGAGCCCCAACTGACATCAAGCCCCAGCGTCTGCTGCAACAAGGCAGAACATTAAGCACTCAGTGTCGATAATGGCTGATATCGCAAAACCCCGGAAGAATTTAGGGCTAATATTGAGTGCCCGCGATCTTGTGCTGATCAAATCTCTGAATTGCCCCTTATCGACTTTATAGATCACCCTACGCCCTCCCAGGTGGGAGGTAGCCCCAAACTGGCATTCTCGCTATCCATTGGGGGGACCGTTGAATTTGCATTCCACATCATCACATCAATCTCCACCACTCACAGCTACCATAGACTTAATCGATTCTCACTCATTACAGCTTTCAGAAAATATGCAGAAAATAGCAATACTTGAAACTTGCATGGCAACTGCCGAGTCCTCTGCTGTTCCATTGACTCTGTGCAAGTATAAAACAGAAAAAGCAGCAGAATGTAGACTTGTCTCAGGTGAGGTGGTAACAACGCTGTCTCTCTTTTCTGGTATCTCTCCCCATCATCAGTCTGTGCAGGCGGCCTTATCTCAGTCTCCACCCACCTATATTCTCAAATCATTCATCCCCATTATCTATCTCATTTACACAACCTAATCCAAGAAGGATCTCCTTACCTCCACAAGCATCGACAACCCTAGCTGAGATCACACTAAGCACTATGAATGCAGCGTTGACATCGCTAGCAAGATTGTATGAAGCATTAGATGTGAAGGCACGTTTGCAAACTGAAAGAACTGATGTAACTTCTAAAAGTCAAGTGCACAAGAATATCACCAAATGCTATCATACTCTGGACTCAAATCTACATAAACTAAACAAGACTTTAGAAGCTGTTATTTCTAGAGGAATGATGAGCAATGACAAAGTGAACTACAACGCGCTCACTACTCCCCCTAGATGTCTAGAGATTTGTTGGGGTGATATATATAAAAACAAGGCTTCACATGCGAGCAAATATCTCGCATGATCACTTCTGAACGAGACACCCAACAAAACATCATACCGACATGTATCCCCAATGCAATAGTTACACTCCACAGTCAAGAGGTGATTCAAAACGCAGCAGAGCCATCGTCTGTTATGTCAAATAGGCCTCACTCCGACTCTATGCGGCTGCCATTTAACATTTTCACTAAAGCAAGATCAGGTGTGTCACAACAAATCAAAAAAACAAAAAACAAAATCAGAAAGCCCCTCCTTCCAAATTTGCTCAGGCTTTAACCTTACCTGACAAACATATATCTAACAAACAATGACAAAAAGCCTCAAATAATATCACAAAAAAGTATGCCAAACCAAAGCAAAAGAAAGAGAAAGCGGCCTCTATAACTAAGGGCCTCACAACACTAACAATAACACAGTCCACTACTCAGCACAAGCCACTTGATGATCCAATATATGCAGCAAGTACTCTAGATCAGATCACCACTGCTCAGGAAACGAGTCAGACAAATTATTTAAATTACAAAAATGAAAAAAACATATCCCGACTCCATCTTTAGCTGCCACTCTCGAGAAAAGAAGAAATGAGATAGCGAAGTCACTGGAACTCTTTCTGAGCAAACCTGACTACAACCCAAAGGTGCAGGGACCCATTCCTGACGTTAAAAGCAAGGCACTTAACTACTCTAAGTCAGACATAATGGACAATCACACTCATGCTAAAAAAGAATATTAAGCTGGCAAGAAATCAAGACAAACTACAAGAATGCAGTTGAAATCTGCAATCTCTATTAATTCACTTTAGTAGAGGGCCCTTTCAATCCTACACCTTAAATAGGTCTAGCGTACTGAACATCTTCAGTGACGTTCTAAGCTTAGAAGATTTGTCCTCCTGAGACATTTGCCAAGTCGAATTCTTGTATGTCCATGATCTGACACAAGGCAAGATCTGGATTCAGTCAGGCATTGTATTAAATATGATATGGAAGGCGAGAAACAATCTTTTTCAAATGGGATTCATCCTAAAACAAGACCATCATCCTAATAGCTTGCATGGCGTTGAAAAGCCTGTCTCTAGCAACAACAATGCCCGCAATGGAATTGATCACACGCCAACCTTAAGAATATCGTGCTCTAGGAATCAGGAAGCTGTAAATCAACAGGTGAGATCCATCACACTTATGAACCCACATTTTCAGTCTTCAAATTACCCTCAGACAAAACACGGGGTTTAACAACTCATAACCACTTTATACCTTGACTCAAAGCAGATGTATATTAGTGTGTTGGCACACCCGGGTGTTTAAACATCTATTATCTCAAGATCATTATTTCCTAGTAATCTACGAAATTATTCTATTACAGGAGGCATGGTTGTCAAACACACTGGTAGGGGAAGGCTACAATTTTCTACTTTTACTTGCTAAACAGCATCTCGGGGTCGACCTTCAGCAGGACTTTTAGTCACTGTAAAAAACAAATATAGGGCTCACATTGGAGCCCTGGACTACCCCCAATATCTACACTCAACTAGTCAGAATAAAAGCATCTGCCGCAACAATCACGGTTTTGAATGTATACTGGAATCATGTAGGCATCACAGAGTCCTTATTTTTGTCTCACTTAGAGCAGATGTTTGAGCTAATTACCCAGGATCATGTCACCTACATTTTGCTGGCAGGCAATCTAAACCTCCACTGTCTCTCATAGAAAAAGGGCAGAGGAAGTGGTAAAGCACTAAAATGGCTTGAGCTAATGCAGGACAAACAACTCATCATGCTCAATGGCACCCTAAAAGGAGACCTATCTCCGAAACCGTGGAATCATGGTACACAATCGGTCATAATTGACTATGTATTTGTTCAATGAAACATGTTAAACAATTGATCCCTCAATCATACATCAATCACAAACTACTCCCGATGTCATGAAAGAGGCACATCGACTCAACTATCGCTGAGCACTATAGATCTGGATTATAACTCAATGGTGGACAAAATTGTTTTCGATGGACTAGTCACACAGTAAGCAAATTAGAGCAATGCCACGATCTGCCCAAGTAGGCTTCAGTGGAAACGTATCCAACAGTTAAAACGAAATTACTGAACTTTTAACGCTATTTAAATTGCAAACCTCCATTAATCGAAAACCCCAGTACATGCAGAAGCATGTATTTGATTGTGAAATTAAAGCAAAGATACACTTGAGAAAGTAAGCAGATACGTATCTTATTATGTTTACCCAGTAGCCAAGGATTATGTCAAATCCGAATGTTGAAGCTACAATATAAAAACTGTCTCAAACGGCATCGAGCTGTTATCTTATCAGAAGGATTCGGCACTCATGTTGGCAACTATTGCTTCCAAAAACAGTGCTCAGATATGGGGACTGCTGAATGCAGTTAACTGCACAACTCAAATGCCATATCAAGTAAATTCTGTTAATAAAGAAACATGGGTGCACCACTTTGCCGAACTATATGTAGACAACAGCATAGATGATTCTGAATGCACACCAATGTGGATCACTGGGCCCAGCCCAATGTTTGAAAAAGCTGATATATTAATGTGCATAGTGAAACAGAATTCCTGCCGTACCCCGCAACCTGATGGTCTCACCAACTGCATGATAAAAGCCAATCCAGAACAGTGGGCTGATGTACTTCATGTAATTTTCATGAAGGTTCTGAGGGAACAACATATACCATCTACCTGGAGGAAGTCCATTATAGTGCCTATATTTAATAAAGCCGACCGTGCAAGACCTGAAAACTATCGCCCGATTGCACTATTGGACATCCTGGGAAAGACTTTTGCTCGCTCCTTAGAGAATTCACTGAATGGGTAAGAAAAACAACAATGGTCGACACTTTCCAAACCAGTTTTATATCTGGTGTGTGCACAGTTGCAAATCTGTTCTCACTATCAATGATGAAATATCATGGACAACAAATGAAGCAGCCAATTTACATGGCTTTCATAGACTTTAAAGCTGTTTTTGATTCAGTCTCCAGAGAGCTGTTCGATAAAAATAAAGCACAGTGCCCATCCTACATATGGGCTTTGATTGCCCAATAACACACGCACACCTCAGTTCAGATTCACCTGGCACCAAATGGATTGCTTTCAGACTCAATCTCTACCTTTAGATGTCTGAAACAAGGATGCACCTTCGCCTCTTCACTTTAACATTTGACATTGGTCGACATTTTTGCTCGGTTATTGCTGATCCACCTAAAAGAAATGGTACTCCTATACCATTGTTACTATACGCAGACAACCTTGTACTGTTATCCAAAACACCTAAAGGTTTAAAAAATGTGCTGTCTGCCCTAGAACTCTACGTGGCAAAGAATCAACTAGTCAAATATAGGGAAAACCAAAATGATGACATTTGCAACTAAACGGCAACATCTCAAATGCAATTTTAAATGGTATTTACATAGAATTCGTCTCCAAGTAGTCAATGAATACTATTATTTAGGAGTGAATCTAAATAATTGGTCACTTGAGGTCCCCTATCATGTAGCTAAAATAGCTAACCTACGCACAGCGGTTGCCCAAGCCTCAATCATTAATAGGACATATGGCAAATTTTCCTAAGAGCCAGTTATCACACTTTATAAACAAAGTTAATTCCCATCATCACCTGTGGATCAGAAACTAGGGCATACATCGACACTCGATCATGGACCCATCTAGAAGGTTACTTTTGGAAAAAAAAGTGCTATCATTGCCATCCTGCATTTCAATGTGTATTGTGCGTCACAAGTTAGGTTTGCTTTCCATTGAAGCACACTAAATTTGGAAGGTAATAACCCTGTATAAAAAATGCATGATAGCCAAGGGAACAAACACTTTTCTGGCTTTGCTACGTCAAAATCTTAATTTACCTAATGACAAGCACATGGCAAAGTGGACAAATCGAGCAATCCTAGTCATGTCTGTGCCAGACATCACATTGAAAATGCTGATAACTAATCCAAATAGGGCCAAAACAAAACTATGGACAGACGATTGGATCATGACTTGTCAGCGATGTTCCAAATACAACATCTTTAAAAATGGCTGCTTCAAATTAAACTTCTACATACCTCTGAATTGTATCTAATAAGGTTCCCCAGCAAAAAATATAGGACACTCTTTTTATGATTCAGAATGAATTTATGACCCACAAGACACCTGGCAGCCCAAAGATCAAGAGACCTGAACGTTATGGCAGTTTGCAGATTTTGCAATGTTCCCACAACCAGAGAAACCTCAAAACACGTGTTAACTGTATGCCCCACACTAATGGCCAAGATAAAGTCATATTTACAACACTTATTTGTGGCTAGGCATCATCTCACCAGTAATATACTATGGCAACATTTTATTTCTGGAGAGAGAATTTCTTTAACATTGGCAGCAATAAACTTTCTTATTGCACTAGGTCTAGACAAGCACAATTAACTTGGGGATGTGTTGGCAGTATTCTATCTGTTGGTAGCATTGTACCTGATTGGGATATGATGTCATGCCATTATCTTTCTTTTTTTAAACTCAGTTCATGATTGCTACTTCCCTTAATGTATTAATTGTTTATATGACCGAGGATGGAGTCTGAGAAACGACTTTTTAGAATGTATTAAATATATATTATTATTATTTATTATTATTATTATTAGTATTTAATCAAAAAGATTTTTACAAAATGACGTTTTGTCATGAAATTCACATAAAACGGAGGGTCTCACTAAAATGTGCCCTTGTCGCGGGCTATGTCCGTGGCAGATTTACTGATTCCAATATTTTGTACGTAGCTATCTGCCATTTTGTCTCATCTCCTCCCATTAAACGAGCCCAACAAGTATCTTCATCAGCTATAATAAAGTCCGAAAAAATATGTCTTAAGTAACGACTTCTTACTTGTTGGTTTGCGGCACATTTTAGAAGTAAATGTCGTATCGATTCTATTTCTCGTGCATTGCAAAAACGACAAAAGTTAGATGCGGCTTTGCCTCTTATTGCCAAGATCTCGTTTGTAGGCAGAAGATTGAGGCACGTAGCAGCATGTCTCTCCCCTTCCTGCAAGGGAATTGTTTGATGTATTCTTGTAATTCGTTTAGTCTTTTAACATTTGGCGGCAGGTGTGCAGTTAATTTATTTTTTCCTGCGATTTCCAAAGTTAATATCCAATCATATTCTCGTAATTTTTTGAGGACTTTTTTCGGATTGGTTATTAGTGTATCTTCGTTCTCCTGTATTTGTTTCAACACTCGGATGTTATCTTTTTTCCATTTCATTAGGCTTCTGATAGTGGCTCGTTCAATTTCCTGATTTATCAAATTATAGATTGATGGAGGCTCCGCCATCCGGCATTTCCTGTAAAGCATCAATTTCGCCTGTTCTACGGAGCTTTTAAGGGACGGCAAACTAAGCTCTTTACGAATTGAAGCACCAGATGTTGAGTTAGGCAACATGAGGACTTTCCTCCAAAACTTTGCCTCCATTTTGGTCCAGATATCCAATGGCAAGTTTATCATGGCGTCACCTCCATATGATAGTGTTGGCATCACCTTTTTCTTGTAAAATTCTCGCACGGGTATCAGCAAGTATCTGCCAAACTTTCTATCTATGGCCCTGGCTTGGGCTGCCATTTTATTTACTTTCGCTATTAACGATATTTGCATAGCTTTATCTTGTTTTGTGCTGTCTAATGTGACTCCTAGATATTTGAAGTCCAAGACTGTTTCAATCGGCTTGCCCTCAAGATTTAAGCAAGGTCCTTTTCTTTTTCTGGTCGACGTCTCGAATCTCAGCAGTTTTGTTTTTTTAACGTTAATTTCCAGCCTATTTTCTTGCATATAACTCTGCAAATTTGCCATTTGTCTCTGTAATCCCACGGGAGTATAGTCCAAAAGGACTAGGTCGTCCGCATATAGGAGCCTCGTTATAGGCGTTTTGCAAAGTTTTGGTGGGAAAGATCGTGTTGTTGTGTCTGAGCCATTTATGTCGCCAATGAATGCCAAGAACAAGGCCGGGGCCAATGGGCACCCCTGTTTCACACCTCTAGCTGTTGATATCGGGTTTGATAGTAATCCGTTTTGGTCCAAACGGATCCGCATGTTGGTGTCTGTATACAGTGCCTTAATTGGATTTAGCAGGGTAGCTGGACAATCCCACGCCTCCAGTTTAGACCAGAGCCTGGACCTGTCTATGCGGTCAAAGGCCTGGGTCAGGTCGATGAATGCCACAAAAATGTTTGGACCACCTTCCAGGACTTTGTTTTTCAGCACAGAAAGGAGTAGAATATTGGCCGTCGTACCCATATTTTTCTTAAATCCCGTTTGAAACGGGTCTTCGCATGGAGCATTTGCTGCCCATAGCTTAAAGTGATCTAACAACATTGATCCAAACACTTTCCCTATGACATCAAGCAACGCGATTGGTCTATAATTCGCTGGGTCCTCTTTATCACCTTTTTTGAAAATTGGTACCACTATTGCTGATTTCCAGGATGGCGGTATGGTTCTCAAATCCGAACATTTTCTGAAGATTTTGCTCAGTAAACTTGCCCACTCTTCAGGGTTTGTTTTTAAATCCACGTTAGTGACCCCATCGGGCCCTTGGGCTCTTGAGTTCTTTAAACTTAAGATCTTTAGTCGGATCTCCTCAGGATCATCCACTTTTAGCCATGGGCCAAGCTCACATGCAAAATGTTTGGTGGTGGGTTTCGTTGGAGCCGAATACATTGTTTCGAAGTGTTTTACCCATGTTGCTTCACCCACCTCACCTATTAAGGATTTTTCTTGTACATCCATCGTGGCTCTCAAAGTGCTCCAGAATTCCCCTGTGTTTCTCCCACCTATAATTTTTAAGATGTTTTCCGAGTCTTGTTGATAGAGTTTTAACCTGTGTCCACTTACCCAGGATTTGTAGTGTTTTGCTGCAGCCACTGCTTCTTCGTATGCCGCCGGTGTGTCTTTAGTTTTTGCTCTACGTTGGATTTTATGAAGGATACAGCGTTTCTCCACCAGAGATTTATCGAACACATGTTTTGGTGGATTTCCGCCCAACTTTTTTACAAATGCAGTTTTTTTGTACTTCGTTAGAAGCGGAATATAGTTAGTTTTATTCGCATCCGCTATCTCCGTCATGGAATTAAATCTGTTCTCTATTTCCACAATGTGCTCCTTTGATAATTTTAGACGATTTCCTTGTCCATTGATTACAATATTGGCTTCCATATAGCCATTCGGGGGGCTTGATGCCTCCCAAGAAGTTGAGAGCAGATTATGGTCACTAGACCTTGTTCTAATTATTCCAAAATCTTTCGTTATAGCCAAAATCGGTTCTGTAACAAACATGTGGTCTATTGTTGCCTTTGAATTGTTTCTTTCCCATGATGGCAGACGCTTTGGGTCTGGGAAGGCTTCATGTAAATTGTGTAAATTTCTCGATTCCATCAGACGGGTCCCATAGTTCTCCACGCTGTTCTCCCGGTGGTATGTTTACTTGTCTATTTCCATTCTCTGGGAATGCAGAGCAAATTGCATTTAAGTCCCCACAGATCAGGAAGTGTTTTACTAAGTGACCTGCCAAGGCTTCATCCATTGCTTCTTCAACTTTTTCCAGGAAGGTAGTTGTTTCTATGGCCGCTGGATTCCAATAGACGTTTGCTATTATTAATGGTGTTTTTCCATAACCCTCCTTGTTATTTGTCTTGCGGGTCCATGAGGCTTTCACCATCAATATATCAAGGTTACTGATCAATGTCTTTTCTAGTCTGATCCCGCATCCATTTTTACAGGCGATCAGAAGCCCTGAAGATGGTCTTCCCAAACGGCCCTGCTTAGCGGGTGCCAGGATTAAATCAAATCCCCTCATAGAGGGTGGTTCACACAACCAGGTCTCCTGAAGGCATATTAAATCATATGCTCCCAAAATCATGTCACTTGAGGCTAGGAGATGAAGATGTCCACTCGTGTTCCACAAGCACATTTTTATTGACTGCTTCTGTTGTCCTGACTTACATTTTCCTCGTTGAATGTGCTCGTCTCCAATAAACTGCTATTTTTGCTTCTTTTCTGTTAACGCTTTTGGCAACCAGGACCATATTCCTTTCATTGGGACACATTTTTGTGGAAGTTCGCTCTCGATTTTGTTTTGTTGTTGTTCCTGATTCTGTTCCTTTTGGGCTGTTGTTTTCCTAACTCTATGGATCTTTCTTGTGTCTTCTTGTTTTTGTTCCAGATTTTGATCCTTTTGAGAGGATGTTTCCCTGACACTATAGGTTTGTTCTCTTGTCTTCTCTCTTACTTCTTCCACGGTGGATGGTTTCCTTCGGGTTCAATGGCTTTTGCCCTTCTCGCTTTTGCATTACTCGTGTCTTTTCCTTAACTCCGGGACTTATATAACTTTTCTTTGTTTGAAAATTGAAATTCCGCTGTTTATTCAAGTTTCTGTCCGGAGATTCTTTCCTCTTCCTTTCTTTACTTTTGTGTTTCTGCCCTATCTGCGTCACCGGATACACTCTTAAGTCGTATCCCATATTTTCTAATTCTCTTTTATTTTCAAGGAAAGTGTTTTTTAGCTTCGTTGACACTATATGCAAGTAAGTTCTGGCATTGGCGTTTCTATGGCTTGGTTCTACCACAAGTAACTCTTCTGATTTTATATATTTTAAGTTTCGGATGTGTTTGAACAGTTTTAACACCGAATTTCTGTTTAGTGTTACCTTGTCCTCATTTTCTTCCACTTGAGTTAATTTAATCTGCCATTTCGCTTGGTCCCATTTCCTTGGTTTTTGATTAGACCATTTGGTCCTAGCTCTGTACTGCGAACTCATTTCCCCTGAGCCCCTTGATGAATTTGCGGAGGTCTTTTCGTTTTCTCCATGTTTGCCATGTTTGGGTTTCGTATCAAGGCGCATTGGCGTATGCCCTCTTAAGGTTTTACTTTTACTCTTTTGCTCATCTTGGCGATACTGAAAGTCATCACGCTGTATCCGGTTGGAACGTTCACCCTCACGGGCCTCTGGTCTTGCACGGGAATGGTGATCTACCTTCTCTAAGATTCTACTACTCCGATATTCCGGTGTTCTTGATCTAGCTCTTTCTCTCTCCTTTTTTGTTTCCATCATTTGTTTTAGAATTTTTTGTCTCGAAGTTTCAGTTACCTGAGGTTCTTTTTTGTTTTGACTGCTGGTCTTTACCATTTTTTGTTTTTGACGTTGTTCATTCCATTGTGAATTTACCTCTATATTATTATCTGCTTTGTTTGTTTTACTGGCAGATTGTGGATACAAAATATTAGAAGTTTTCTTTGGGCTCATGCCTGAAGTAGAGTCTTCCGACACATATTGACTCAGGTTCATCAGTTCCTCATTTTCCAGAAAATCGTTAGTCGTCGTCAGTGATGGTATCTTGTTCGTTTCCGAGCTTTCCTGTCTTTTCCTGGGTTCTATATTTGTGTCCGAACTCTCCCCAAGGCATACTTTGTCTTTGTGGTTTACTGGCCGCTTAAAAACTTGAAAAATCGCTTCTACTGATTGAGTACCAGGCTTGGCCAGCCTAGGTGACAGTATCTTTGTTCCCCTTTTTTTTTGGACGGTTTTTTGCCCTTGAGATTTTTCTCCTGATACTTCAATTGTAATTTCTGGTTTATTTGAGTTCAGTGTAATATCTGGTTGGCCTGGTCGGGTGTTCGTCTCTGCTACTTTAGTGGCTTCTTCTACTGATGATTTGCTCGCTGTTAAATCTATCATGATAATTGTTTGAGTCTCTATAGTTTTTCTCGCCACTGTCTGAGCCTCACCTTTCTGGCATGCTTGTTTAGGTGTGACTGATGAATCTTGGTTCGCTTCTCGATTGTTTGTTTTTCTTGCTTCTAGGGCCATGATGTAGGCTTCTAAAAAGATGACTTTGCTATACATCATTGCTTGAATACTAGTGTGGTCCTTCAATGAGTCAGCGATGGCTTCATAGAGCTTCATAAATGGAGAGAGTGCTATGTTTACCGATGACATAATGGAGAGTAGGTCAGTCTTTTTGTTTAAATGTTCCGCTGGACTCGATGAGTGTTGTTGCATTGAGGATCTCCTTGTTGGGGTGTCAGTTATAATTGTTGTCGTATTTCCCCCCTGATTTTTTAACGGTCCAGCAGTATCCAGTGAGCGTCTTCGATTCTCCGTCGTATCCGGTCGGGGGCTAAGTGGTTCATGGCCCCACTGGTTTTGATGGTGGTTCTGCAAATGTTTCTTCGTTTGAGCCTGAACTGGTGTTGTCAAATTGGACGGGGTTGGTAGGTCTACTAAATATATATTTTTCTCCATCTTGCTCAGATGTCGTTCCCGTCTAGTCCCGTCGATTAATTTCGGATCGGGTTCCTGAAATGATTTAGTAGATGTTACGTAATCTGGTTCAAACGTACCTCCTTTATCAAGCTGTGAAGATAATGTGGTATCTACTTCCCGCGATATTTTATTTGACTTGTCCGTCCCTGTTGGTATGCCACCAGAGACTTCATCTTCATCCCCGGTGTCTGATTTTTTAAATGGGCTTTCTATTTCCAGTTGGTTTATTGATTTCTCCTGCTCCCTGGCAATCGAATTATCCAGTTTCTCCCCTTCTTCTCTCTTTTCTATGTCGGCTTGTGGATGCAAATCGCCATTAGGCGTCTCCATTTCTTGTAAAGTCGTTAGGAGGAGTGGTGACTTGGATGTCTCCGGCTCTTCCCTTACTCCTTTTCCTAGCTGGTTCAATGACCCATCTTTCTCCTCCAGTGTTGAAACGTCCCTGGCACTTTGCTTTTCACTATTTTTACAATCTAGTTTTCGTAGTTTAGAAGGGGGTAAGCATTCATTTAGAGCATCGAGAATCTCCATATCCGATAGCTCCATGTGATGTCTGTTAACCGCTTTTGTGTTTACTCGAGACGTAAAGTAATTTGTCACTGAATTTTTTTCATTTGTTGTTGGCCTATTTTTGTTGAAGTATTTACCACCATTTTTTCTTTTAGTGGTAATTTTAACCATTTGTCTTTGCCTTTTTTTATAATTGGGCATTTTACTGACTTTACTGGCCACAAGAACTGCTTCTGTGTCTGTTTGATCATCCTTGTCGTCTATGCTGCCCTCCGCCTCCACGTGGATCACCGCCTCCACTTGGATCCGGGCCGGCGTCAACTCCGGAGGCGGCGACCGGGGCGTGACCCGCTCCCACACGGCTCCCGCCTTCCGAATCCCATCCCCAGGGGCACGCTCCTCCACGTCCTCCGCGGATGCCGTCTCACCCCTCGAGCAACTCCTGCCCTCCCCCCCAGCTCCCGACACGGATGGGGGCCCCCCTCCGAGAGACTCCACCTTGCGGCGCGGCTCACCCTGTTGGGCCGCGCTGGGAGGGATTCGGCTCGGCTCACCGGGTGGTGCACTTCGCAAGGACTCCACAGCCTCCCCACCTTCCCCGCCTCCCTGGCCGCTCCCCTCCCCACTCATGGACGGGGGACCGACTCCATGAGCCCCAGGCATCCAAACCGAGGGATCCCCGCGCAGGTCAACCAGGTCAACCAGGACCGGGACCGGCTCCAAGACGGGATCAGGATCGGGATCAGGCTCAGGTAATAATTGCAATGGTAGCGATGACTGCGGTTGTGGTTTTTTCATTTCGTTTGGTGTGCGCGCCCATGATGAAGTCATTGACGATTTTGTGGGTTCTGTTTGTTCTGTTTGTACAATTTGTTCTGACTGTGGGGCCAAAATCTAGTGTAAAGTCTGTTGGCCTCCCTTCTCTGGCAGACCCTGTTCACCGAGTCTGCCATTTTCGTTTATCTTGGGACTACATGTCAGTATTCCCTCCTGACTCTTAAGGGTAATTCCCTGTTGTTATTGTGTCATTTTCATACTTCTTAAACACCGACCTTCGTCTTCTTCTAGGGGGGATTCATTTAGCTCAATTTTTCTGTTTGCTCTTGCAGCCCTGACAGTCATGACTGCAGGACTGCCACTCGTCGTCCACTCCGTGGACTGTTGTTACTGCAGCTCCTCGTGTGATCTGACAGGAGTTCTCCTTTACACCAAGGCACACGTGGTGGGTATATTTTTGTAAGGGATCACAGAGGGTAAACCTCCACAGTCTCCCGACTGAGTGTAGCACCACCAGCGCCAAACAGCCGCAAAACAGTCGGCGCCCTTTGCACCTGTCGGGCTTAGCGCCGCAAGGGTAGTGGCCTCGGCGTTTTGTTCACCCAAGGAAGTCATGTGCAGGGTCACGTGACCAGCCCAGCTCCGCCTCCTCCAGGAAGCGTGTAACTCCCGACAAGAGCCCTCCAATGGCTCGCAATGTCGGCGTTGGATAAGTGCTGCTGTCGCTTTCTTTGCCAAAAAGTTATGCGCCGCTCTGCTGGTGGCCTCGGCGTTTTGCTCACCCAAGGAAGTCACGTGCAGGGTCACGTGACCAGCCCAGCTCCGCCTCCTCCAGGAAGCGTGTAACTCCCGACAAGAGCCCTCCAATGGCTCGCAATGTCGGCGTTGGATAAGTGCTGCTGTCGCTTTCTTTGCCAAAAAGTTATGCGCCGCTCTGCTGGTGGCCTCGGCGTTTTGTTCACCTAAGGAAGTCACGTGCAGGGTCACGTGACCAGCCCAGCTCCGCCTCCTCCAGGAAGCGTGTAACTCCCGACAAGAGCCCTCCAATGGCTCGCAATGTCGGCGTTGGATAAGTGCTGCTGTCGCTTTCTTTGCCAAAAAGTTATAAATATATATTATGAATACGTTAAAGGTTGAATTTACAGCCATATAAGGAATTTAAAAAAAAATTCTACAAAAAAATATTGGATAAAGTGATTCATTTTATACCACCTAAATTTCATGCCCCAGTCATTGCTATCACTATAAATGGCAGCCTTGATTCTTATAATGCCACTCTGCTTGCCCAACCCTCTTATCATTAAACTAATTTACCAGTCCTGCACAATGGAGCAGTTCGTCTAGCCATATGGCCAATCCATTTCCTCAGCTGCTGTGAACTGCATTGTTTAATGGTTTCAGCACGCATTCAGTTTAACATGCTTTGTATGATTCATTGTGCGTATTGTGGCAAATGGTGTCTTTCTTTTCAAGAGAAGGTTATTCTGTGTTGCCTTTTGCACACCCATTGCCCTGCTAACGGACCTCTTCTCTTAGTTCCTCGTTACAGTTTGGAGCGGGTTGGTGGTCGTAATTTTTCTGTCGCTGGCCGTACGCTGGAATTTGTTCCCTATTTGTCTTCATACCATCTTGGATTGCATTTTTTTTAAAGCAAAACCTAAGACACATCCTCGATTCTTTGACTATCACTGCTTTGCTGTTTCGCATCTTGCTAGAGCCATGTCATCTCCGTGAAAGTTCGCACTTTACAAGATTGAAATAGATAGACTTTTATTCAGGAAAAAATGAGTTTGTACAAAGAGTTCCACTTGTTTTTTTCCCTCATTCCTGCTCACTAAATTAGAAATCACAGTAGAGTGACTACCCCTACTAATCCAGTAAATTTAGGAGGATAGGGCACCCGACAAAAAGAAGCCATTTTAGTCACCTAAGTGAATGTAGTACTGAAAATAGGCATGTCATCGCAAACACCCGTGACGGTGCAGACCGCAGAAGAATAGAACTCTTTATTCCGCAATGAGCAATATGCCGATGCTGGTACGAAATAAAAGCCCTTCAGAGCAAGAACCACACACTGCGGTGCACCCCCACCCCACAGACATGTATGTAATCTGGGAAGGGGCAACCGTGGAAATATGTATTAGCTCCCAACCAGCTTCATGCGTCATGACACTGTCCGAGAAGGAATCAGCAACATTTCTGCAAACCAAAATAGGGGTTCATAAAAAGATAGGGCACAACCTTCTAGTGGTAAGATCAAAGCAAGCAGTTAGAAAGACGAAGCAGAGAATGTCTTGCAGTTAACATACAAGGCTTTACTATGATTCACAGAAAGGAAGAGTGCTCGCAGTAGAAAAGCATCCACTTTCCGGGGGAAGTAAGAAAGCTATTAGCAGTGGAGAGAGAAAATCACCATTGTAAAAATGCCACGGTCATGACCACAACAGATACACAGATCAGTTACAATTGTAGTGCACAAAATGGAGCTTGGTTTTACGAACAGGAATGTTAGTTTCTAGCCGCATCCCAGTCCTTTGCCTGATGATACAGAGGACGAGAATGACTAAGGAATGAGAACAATTAGTAGGATGTGTACAACATTGTTATGGGTCCAACCTTACTAAGTGTAACTGCAAATGTAAAAAAACAACAACTTGCAAACATATATCAAGGCATGCGGCCCATAAAAGTGAGATTTGGAAAAAAGCGAACATTGTTGGGCAATTTAAATGCAAAGAAAAAAAACGTGTTGGCTGTTAGTAGTATAGTAGGTGAATCCAGCATGTCACGACTCAATGTTTCTTTCTTTCATGGTGTTTGTACGAAAACACTAGCCTTTTGGGAAGCCCTAGAAAACAGGATTGGAGCCAGTGAGAGAAACCATAAGGAACCATGCCACATACAACAGCAATGACAAAGTGATCTGATTAAAAGCACACAGCCCAGTCAGGAGGGGATTTATGCACTTTCAAACAGGATCATTCCTAAATAAGCAATGGTTGACACTTATGTAGAGATGGAAAAGGACTAAGGAAGTCAGTAAAACAACCTGGAGCAGCAGTAAATGGTGGCAAATCCCGACATGAGAAAAGACAGGATAGTACATGGTGCCTATTGTGAATAAAATGCAACAAAAGAAGTGGCTGCATCCCTGTCATAAAAGAGGAAGAAACGGTCAACTTGGCTACTGAACTACGACCCATGCCCATACCGACCCTGACAGAGATGAACATGCCAGAGACAAAACAACAACAGTACATGCAAGGTGTACGGCCATGTAACGAGGAGCTCAGGCCTAATAGGAAAGAATTCTATGTTTGCGGGCATCCTAAATTTCAGCATGCAATTATTATAGGCGGCCGGTTTAGAAAATATAAATGATTCAGTGCAGCCACCTATGGTTTGGTGGTCATTAGGCCATGCTGTCTAGGGACAAGTGTTAAGAGCATTAGACATCAAGGCTAAGAACGAACATTTAACTTCAGAAATTAGTAAGAGAGTGATTTGGCTTTTGTGTCCAAGCGAAAATCCAAAGTATTTATCAGAATGTAACCACCAAAGGCGGCCAGTTCAAGAAGGGTATTGCAGTCATTAGCAGAAGATCGAAGCTGGCTGTATGCCAAGGTGCAAAAGGATTCAATGGAAACATCTAAAATATGTATGCAAATATCTTCTAAAGCAGAGTACAACCTCAATAGAGGATCGAGCCTGTCATTCATTCCTAGGGTGAAGCATGAGTAGTTCCATAACAATACAAGAACTAAGCTGATATGCAGCGAGTTTATTTGTAGGTTGTTCACCAGCAACAGCCATTTCAATCTCATCACATACACTCGTGGAGCTAAAGAGACACGTGAAACCAAGATACGCTTCACATAGGACCTTGCAATAACAAAAGAAGGAAGATGAACCACCCCCAGCCACCATCTTCAGCTCTCATGAAGGTATAACGACAAGGATGGTGCATTAACTCATCCTGTGTTTAAAGAATACTGCGAGGATTGCCACAGCGGTTTTCTCTGACCAATCTTGCCTTTAAAATATATGTGCATCCTCTCCACAACTGCTTCCATTCCACAAACAGGGTTTTGTTTTTATACATACAAAAATTATTCCCATGTTGCATTTAAGATATTCTCTGTGCCCTGCTAATAAATATTAGTATAGGCTATCTTGGAGAAAGTACATATCAGCAAGTGTAATCACTGAATGGGCTTCAATCTTAACCACAAACTTTAACATAACAGGACCGGCTTCTACAAATACCCTTGCAGTGTTCTTCGAACAAGCTGTGTCAATAAACCTCTAACATAAATCGGAAAGGCAAAACTCCAGTTAAGCGACAATTATTTCAGGTGCTCCCATTACCATGTCTTGGAAATATACCAACAATGGAGCAAAGGGATACAAGTGTTAACTGTGATGTGAAGTCCAAACAACTTGACTACATACCCAAACCTGAACACATGAAAAGCTAAAGATGAACCAAAGAGATGCCAAATTGAGCAAAAAAAGATAGAACAAATGGGAAAAGGTCTGATCCCTAGAGAAGATTGTACATTAGAGACTTAGCCGACAATAGAAAGGGAGACATTACCAACCTGACGAACTTGATTCGAAAGTAATTTTTTAATTTTTTTTTATATTGCATTTTAATGAATTTAAACAACACAATCAACGAAAACCACAAGAAAAACAAGGTCAAAACATACGCATTCAAGGAACGAATCAATAAGTGAAGGCACGATAAGAGTCAAATGATCTCCATTTGTCGCCCTTTCCATCTACAGTTCAGTCTTGTGTCTTAGGGCATCATGAGGTTACTGGGATTCTCTGTCCTTCCATTTGTCCCAAATCTTAGAAGTTTTGGTCGGGCAGCCTCTTGCTTTATAAACTCTGTGCTTTAACATTGCAAGCGTGTCCATATCATCTGCCCATTGTTCCAGTGTTGGGGACTCTGGGGCTCCCCATTTTTGTGCAATGTTCCGCTTCATCAGTCCTGCGGCCGTGGATAGGAGCAATCCTTCCCATTTATCAGTAGTGTTCTCATCAGAAGAGCCCAACAACACCACCTTCGGGTCCATTGTTATATTGCGGCCTAGCACCCTGGATAGTTCATTGCAGCATTTCCCCCAGAAAGTCTGGATCCGCGGACATTCCCAGAGGATGTGTATGAATGTACCGACCCTCCCCGCCCCCCACATCGGAGGCAGTTCGGGTTTGGGGCACGTTTCCAGCCATGCATCATGGTTCTTTGGTAATATATTCTGTGAAGGATTTTAAGTTGGACCAAGTAGAGTCTGGAGGAGATAGCAATCTCCCTGGGATGCATCAGGATCTGGATCCAGTCCTCCGGGTCTATGGCTCCCACATCATCCTCCCATTTGGATTTAAGAAGAGGCTGTTCCGGAGTAGCAAAGGAGGACATGGCATTATATAATATAGAATTGACTCTAGTAGGGATATGTTTTGGGAGTATATTGCGTTCTATGGGTGTATACTCGGGAATAGCGGGGTCCAACTGGATTTGTGTTCGTAGGACGTGAGTCAGTTGTGTATGGTGATAGCGTTCGGTTGCTGGAAGGTGGAATTTCTGCTGCAATGCTACAAAGGAGGCGATTTCCCCATCTATCAAGACATCCCCAATCCGTGTGATTCCGGCCTCCTCCCATTTGGGCCATGGTCTGAGTTTCCCCAATTCGGCCAGTTACTATTGTGCCACAGGGGTTGTGCCGTGTTGATCTTGTCTTTCCATCCCACATAGGCGTGGGCCCGTCTCCAGACCCTTGAGACATGTGTTGCCATTGTTTGGGGTAGGGTTCTGTGGAGGGGCTGGTAGAGCAGGTGTAATGGGTCAGTGTCGTGGATGGCTGCAATTTCTGCCTTTATGTGCGGGAGTTCCCTATCCCCATGTAATAGGTCGTTAACCACCGCCAGTTGGGAGGCCCAGTAGTAAGCTCGGAGACAGGGCACGCCGATAACCCCCTCTCAAACCGATCTCTGGAGTGTAGCCAGTGCAATACGAGGCTGTCCCCCTCCCTATATGAGGTCTCTAAGGAGGGAGTCAGGGCGGTCAAATTCGGAGTCCTGAATCTCCAGTGGTGCATTTTGTAGTACATAGAGGAATCTGGGCAGGGTGATCATCTTAAAGAGGGCGGCTCTACCCATTAGTGTCAGGGGGAGAAGTCTCCAGTGGCGGACATCGTCTTTAAACGGTCCATGATCGGCTGGAGGTTATGGGCTGCGTAACGCGTCAGGTCCTCCGATATCCAAATCCCAAGATACCGGAAGCTGCTTGGTTCCACCTTGTATGGGCATTCCTGGGGGACAGCCAGTGTACCGCCCTTTACAAGGAACAGGATAGATTTGTCCCAGTTGATTCTCAGCCCACTAAATTCACCGTATCGGATGAGCATTTGCGTTACTATGGGGCAGGTTCGTATCGGGTCACCCAAGTATATCAAGAGATCGTCCGCGTACAGAGACGCCCTGTCTTTGTGCCCCTCCGGCCACCTGAATCCCAACCAGTCCTTGCTCTGGCAGAGCCTCAGGGCGAGTGTCTCTATCGCAAGGGCAAAGAGAAGGGGGGACAAGGGGCATCCCTGCGTGTGCCCTTGACCAGGGGGAAAAGTTCAGAGGGCCACCCATTTACCTTCACCTCTGCTTGTGGGTCTGTGTAGAGAAGTTGTTACCCATCCCAGGAAGTTGTCCCCAAATCCCATTCTCCGCATAGAGTCGAACGCCTTTTCAAAATCTATGGCAAGTAGTGCAAGTGGTTTGTCTATGATAGGGACCCTTTCCAGCAATAGGTGGAGGCGCCGCAAGTTCATACGTGTCGATTTATGTGGCATAAACCCACATTTATGTGGCATAAACCCACATTGGTCCGGGTGGACAAGGGAGGTAATTACCGCTTGCAACCGGTTGGCCAGGATCTTGGCAAGGATTTAGGTTTCGCTATTGAGTAATGAGATAGGCCTATAGGAGGCACATTGCTCGGGTGGTTTACCTGGTTTGGGAATAACGACGATTGTGGCTTTACGCAGATCCTGCGGGAGAGCGCCCTGGTCGCGGGCCCCGAGAAACATTTTGTGAAGGTATGGTGCCAGTTTCTCCCCACCCAGTTTCTTCCAGGTCTCGACCGGGAACCCGTTGGGACCTGGTGTTTTGCCCGACTGCATTTGAGCTACAACCTCAGCGATCTCCGCTTCGGTGAGAGCCGAGTTCAGTTGTGCCCTCTGTAGTCCGATAGGAATGGCAGGGTGATATTGTCTAGTAGGGAGGGATCCAGAGGGGACACTGGGGCGGCGTACAGAGTAGCATTGAAGTCAGCGAAAGCCTGTGCTATATCCCTATCTGAATGGCATTTCCCATTCTGCAGGGTTATGATCTCTCTAACGTGGCGTTGACCCTAATCTCTTCTCTTGAGCCAGGCCAACATTTTCCCAGCTTTATCCCTGTGTTCATATCCCCCTTGCCCTGGAGTCTTGGTGGGCTTGCCTGGCGTTGTCTAGTTCGATATGTCAAAGGCGTTTTCTAGCACCTTTAAGGGATCTGAGAGACTCCGGGCTTGGGTCAAAAACATATTTGGCTTCCCAGTCGCCCACATCAGTTTCTGCCTCCAGCAGCTTCCGAAGTCGCTCCCTTTTGTTACCCGCTACCCAGGAAATCGCCTCCCCCCTCAATAACGTTTTGTATGCTTCCCATATCGTGACTTGGTCATCGACCGTAGAGGTATTAATTTCAAAATATTCATTAGTTACTTCCGTGAGGTGGTCAACAAAGTCAGGGGAGCCCAGATAGTATCTATTCAGCCTCCATGATCGGGGTGGGGTTTCACTTTGTATGCGCAGTACCGCCATGAGGGGTGAGTGGTCTGAGATGCCTCGGGAGAGTAGGTCTGCAGCGGTCGCCCTGTGTATATCGGTGCCTGGGAGGAAGAGGTAGTCTAGTCTGGACATGGACCCGTGTGCTCCCGAGTGGAACTAGTAGGCCTCGTCCACAGGGTGGAGATCCCGCCACACATCCCGAAGGCCCAAGTCCGACGCAAATTTTGCTAGTTTGGTGGGAGTGTTCGGGTTACGGTCCCTGAGGTGAGTGCAATCTTTTATATTACACATGACGTCATTAAAATCGCCCCCCAAAATCCACGTATTAGGTTGGTGTTTTGCCATAAGGGTGACCAACTCCTGCAGGAGTTCCTCTCCCAGTTCTGGCGGGGAGTACACAGACGCAATGGCCAGTGTTTCTTGTCCCAGTGTTCCCATAACCACCACATAGCGACCAGGTCTTGTTCAACTATTAGCGATGTGAATGGGACGCGTTTATGTATCAGGATAAGAGTCCCTCTGGATCCCATAGTGTATCCCGCATGTAGGGCCAATCGGTAGTTGGTTCTACGAAAGAAAGTGCAGCTGGTCTCAGCTAAGTGTGTCTCATTTATCAGGGCGACGTCGGGAGAATGTCTGTTCAAGAATTGCAGAACAAGACGTCGCTTGATTCCGGACCCCAGCCCGTTCACGTTCCATGTGATTATTTTGAGAGATCTGGGGCGCTCAGGGGTTGATACGTGGGTCAGTGTGGTCGCCATTTATTGTGTATAGTACCAGGTTCGCAGACATTATGGGTTGTTTCATGGAGTTGCCGTGTGTCGGGTGTGTTGGGTGACGCGATTCATTAATTTCGTGAATGCGTAATAAACGTGTATTAATACTATAACAAAAACAACATAAACTCACCCATCCCCCCTCCCTATACCCAGCCCAACACGAAGTAGCTGTCGCCCGAACATCGTTGGCACTCGGAACTAGAGTGTCAGCTCAAACTTAGGGTCCTGGCTGGCAGGCGAACAGAGGGGGTCCCCTCTGGTCCGCAGCTCCTATCGCCTTTGAGCATTCCATAGTTCTTAGGGTTCACTTATGAGATCAGTCTCTCTTCGGTTCGATATTCCATCGCTTTCTAGTGGTCATTGGTTTCCCTCGCTTTAATTGGCGGGATTTGCCGCCTGTTCCAGGATCGCTAGTTCCTGGGCCTACGGGTGCCCCCCCCGGGAGGGGGACGACCCGCCCCAGGCCCGGGGTCTCCTTCCCCGATCCGTCGGTCTAGCCGTCCAGTCCCCTTCAATGTGCATTTCCGCCCATCTCCAGGCCTCCTTCGGATCCGTGAAATGAACTGTGGTTCCCTTGTGGTGGATCTTGAGTTGGGCCGGTGTCATGATCTCTGCTTCCAAAAGGTCAGGGTTTTCCCAACTCCCTTGGAAGCAGATCCATAACCCAGGTTCCGAGGGCCAACCAGTCCCAATTGGGACCTTTTGGACCCAGTCCTGGCGCCAGTGGCACCAGGCTCATAAATGTGCCCAGTCCCAGCGCTGGAAGCGCCGGGCTCATGATGCTTGGGTGGACTTACCTGCAGCAGACCATGCTGCTTACTTGCCTGCCAGCTGAGCCTCTGATCCTCTTCTGTTTGGAACTACTTTTCCTGTTGGGTGGGGCAGGAGCCACTCCCTAGATTCAGAACACTGGAACTCTTCTGGAAAGCAGGAACTCTTTTCTTACCTAGGCGTGGCTGTGGAAGGAGACATTAAGCACTACAGGAGGCTATTTAAACCACACCCGGTGGATGAATCTTGCTTTGCGTTATTCTGCATACTCTGCAGCAGAACGCTCATCGTGTCTTCTGCATCGGATTCTGGGCCTAAGGAAAAAGGCTTACCATCCTGAATCCAGTCTTCAGCAACACCTATAAAGACAAGAAAGAACAGGTTAGCATTCCGGCATCTGAAAGACAAAGGCTTACCTACTCTTCGTGCGCTCCGGAGGTCTTCACACTGCATTCCGGCATCTGAAAGACAAAAGCTTACCGACTCTTCGCACGCTCCGGAGGCCTTCGGCGCTGCATCCTGCATCTGAAAGACAAAACAAGGTGCGTTTAAAGACATTGGGGAACTTTGATACTCACGTGCCATTACTCCTTTCCACATCAACCCCAGTGGGTATTCCGGCACCCTGCAGCCGCTCCGAACTCGTACCTGCAAAATAAAAGACAGTTAGAGCGCATCGTGAAGCAGGCAACAAGCGCTTACGTGCTTCCAAGCGCTTCTATTCATCATACGGACTCCATCTTCAACTCACTTCAGCCCGTCATCCGCCATCGCCGGAACCTGCAAAACAAGAGACATCATTGCTAAAGACTTTAAAGACAATAGAATTACTCGAAACTTACCGTTCGTGCAGTAAACGACGGACAGCAGTCCTCTGAAGTCAAGAGGCCTGCGCTACCGATCCAGTGAAGAAACTGGTTACAGCACCCTGCCCCGAGGCAGATGGAGAGCTCGGCATTCACTTACCTAAGGTGAGAGCGTTAACCTTTGGGGGTCTACAGGAGAGCAAAAAAGGGAAAAGATAGGGACACCCCAATAACCCCAGTTCATTAATCCCATATTTTCTGTCTGCAGACATCTTACTCTTGAAGTCAGGCATACAGTGCAAGAGGTCCAGCCCAAAGAGCCAACCGGGTGCTACACATCACCTTTGAAGATACGGTAGTCGCCAAGTCAAGACCGGCGCCTCTGCGAGAATCAGGTGAGCGTTACAGCCGGAAACAGCAGTCCTTATCTTACTTTCATGTGGAATAGTTGCCTCTTCAGTGGTTCAAACGACTGTCTTGCCCTCTGTACCTCCCGGGTGTAGTCAGGGAAAAAGGCGATTCGGGAACCGTTATGGGTGATTGTACCCTTAGAGCGAGCCATTTGAAGGAGTGCATCTCTGTCCCGATAGTTAAGGAGTCTGGCTATGATCGTTCTGGGTGGTGGGCCTGGTATAGGCCTGCCCGATGGCATTCGGTGAGCTCTCTCCACTGAGAAGAACTTAGAGAAGGGGTGAGGCGGAAAGATGTCCGCCACCCATTGTTCCAGGAAGAGCTCCATGCTGGGCCCTTCCTCCCCCTCAGGGAGGCCGAGGATGCGTATATTGTTGCGGCGCGATCTTCCTTCTCCCTCATCCACACAGGCCTCTAACATTTTCAGACTATTTAGTGTCTGGGAGAGTTGTTGATTAATGCCTCTAATGTTATCTTCAGTCCCCGAGATGCGCTGTTCCGCCTCCCCCATACGAGCAGAGAGTTTCTGTAAGTCATGGCGCAGAAAGGAGCCATCCGCTGCTATACTGTCAATTTTCATCTCCATCGAGGAGCGGGAGTTGGCAATGGCGGCCATCACGTCTCTCAGGGGGAGGGCAGTCTCGTCCTCGGGGGGAGGGGGGTGTCTGTGGTGTGTGGGACTGCGAGGTCTGGGCCTGTGCCACCGCAAATTGGTCCATCTTGCTTTGCGTAGAGGCTTTTTTTAATTTGTCTTTGCCCATCCTTGGAGAGAGGTAGTTTCGCCGGTTTCGTGGTGCTATTTAGTCCCGGTGGCCGTGGGTTTCACAGGGTTGTGTGCGCCCGGGAGGGACCGAGGCTTGCTGTGGATCGGGTAGGTCAGCGTGTGCGGCGGCAGTCCCGGTCAGGCGAGTTTTTCAGCTGAAGTCTCTCGCAGTTGTGGCTCGAAGAGGGGCTTCCTCCTCAGGTTTACCAGTGCGTGGGTTTGGGCTGGTGACTGGGGCCACTCACCAGGCTCCTTGGATGTCGCGGTAAGAGAGTCATCCCGGCTCGGCAGTCGAGCTCCTCGTGGGCCAGAGATGGTCCGGTGTTTTCCATCAAGTCTGCTTGCAGTACTGTCGCTCCCCGCAGCCCAACAGGCCCCGAATTGCATTGCGTGCCGGCGGCGGACATCTTGGGAGCGCAGAAGCCCTCTCCGCTTCGCTCTTCACTCGCCTCGGGTTCGCTCTTGGGGCTCCGGTTTTCCCCGAATTTTGCATCCAATGGTGCCCCAGTGCGTCAGCTATCGATGCATGTATCAGAAGTGTATAGAACTCTCAGGAATCAGGCTATAAAAGACAGGATATTTGCAGCCGTCACGGAGCCGATCGAACTCACGTCCGCTCCATTGCGCTGCTGGCCACGCCCTCCGAAAATAATTTTTTGATGATGAATTGGCGTCTGGGACCAGCTTGAGAATGAAAGCATCTTCTAGAGCTTGGTCAGCAATGACATCCAGAGAAAGGTGCTTGTTGCGATACCTATTCGGAGACACCAAAGTGTCAGTAGGGTAGATTGTGGTCAAGCACTTGCAGCACCAACCAGGCTGTCACTGCAACCAGTGTCACTTATGACACCTGCTGGCACACTGTATAGTGACTAGTTTCCTCGCCTCCTACCTCTGCCCAACAGCTAATAGCACCTGCTACCGCAACTGCAGGATCTCAGTCAATATAGTCTGTGTGGAATTCTTTTGTTCAGGGTTAAGAGCTGTAACTTGCCACCTGCACAATATGCCAAATAGCTGGGATTCCGTGCAAATCTAAGGGCCAATCTGTGTGCCCCCTTGATGCTTCCACATATGAAGTGACAACATGCGCAGGAATGCTACATAGACTCCCAGGGTATCACCAAACACCCAGCAGAAGGCTGGCAATGCCCTGCATTGTCACCCCATAATCAAGAGGTGTGTTATGCCCACATCAAAGTACTCGCAAGTAAACATGAAATAATGACAGGGGAGTAAAGGGGACGTGCCAGCTAAGTCTCAGTGAGTCATTTGAGTGCAGTCAGAAATATCTTTGTAGCCATCCAAAAGTAAAGTTGATGAATGCCAAACTGGTGATAATGCTGGCAGTAGACATTCGGTCACATTTCTGTATGGAAAACAAAGATTTTAGGCAGATGATGGCAAGTGCAGATGCATCCTGGCAAATTCCCAGCCAGATTACTTTGCATGCATGCCTATACTGATGATTTATGATGCAGTAGTTCATGCAGTGAGAAAGACATTGTACATGTCAGATGGTTGGAAAGTACACTTCACAACAAATGTTTGGGTGAGCAGCCAAAAGCATGGACTATATAGCTGCAACAGTGCAGTGCATCACCTTCCTCCCAAATCCGACACTCGAGAGATAGAAGGGCATCACAGGGTGATCACAGGGTGAGGTTGGTTTTCAATAGGCAAAGGGTTACCATGTCTCGCCTGTGGATATCTTCTCCTCAATCCCCAAGTACCCTCCACCCAGTTGATCCTCCCTCGCTTCTCCACCCCCTGGGTCAGGATCCAAAAGTGATGGCCTTTCTCTGGTCACCAGAGAAGAGGATCCAGGGGGAGTAGGTGTGAGGTTACCTCCAGGTTTCTCACACAGTCCAACCATAACCTGCACTACTGCTTCAAAGTTGCTGTATTACCTGATGGATGTCGGGGGCAGGAGACAGGGGCGTGTAACTGGGGGCACTACTTTCAGGAAAGGCTTCATTGGCATACTCCATGGTCGTCTAGGGAGGACTATGCCAAAGCTTCTGCATGCCAAACATAACAGGTGCCCCATTTTCCCCATGTGTAGGTGAAGACTGTTGCACACAGGCAGAGCCGAACAGCAAAAACCAGCAAAACCTAAGAGAACAGAGCCAGCCTAGAGGAAACCTATGTTTGGGGAAACTGGAGCAGGAAACCACAACTCCCAGCATTCCTCAGGAGCAAACCTGCGCTCAGATGGACAGATAGGGAGCATTAACCAATTAATAGAACAATACCACTGGTGTTTTACCCACAGCAATGAAGGAGCCTGGCTGGAAGCTATATGGTTGGCAGAACTGGCGTATAATAACGCGTTACACTCTTCTACAAAATACACGCCTTTCTTCAGTACTTATGGGTATCACCCCTACATCCAAACATCTCTAAAACCCATCAGCTCATGACCATCTACCATTGGTACAAGCACGCAAGGAAAAGTTAAACCAAATGTGGAAATGTATACACACAATCCTAGAGGAAGCCAAGACCACATATAAGCAGTACGCTGATAAGAATGCAGGACAAGCCTGACGTATGCAGTAGGAGATAAAGCGTGGCTCTTGACCCGCTATCTACAACTGCCTGGTCCCCGCAAACTGCAACCCCACTTTATTGGAACTTTTTTGGTTGAAAAAATTATCAACCCAGTGGATGTATGCCTCAAGCTACCAAACCATATGCGATTGCACCCGGTATTCCACACTGCCTTCTTGAAACCTGCTGACCCCGCCACACATTCTTAAAGGCCATCTCCCATCCTTGTCAAGGGGTACCCGGAGTACGAGGTAAATGCCATTCTAAATTCCCACACCAGGGGGAGGGGTCAGCTCTATTACCTGGTTGATTGGGTAGGGTATGGCCTTGAGGACCGTTCATGGGAGCCCAGCCATAACATACATGCTCCTCGGCTCTTGCGCATATTTCATTCCAACTACCCGGATAAACCTGGGCCTTCCCCGGGAGGGGGGTGTACCGTCAGGGGCAGGATACTGGGGTGTTAGCTGGGCGCACTACTGTCAGGAAAGGATTCATTGGCATACTCAATCGTGGTCTAGGGAGGACTATGCTGAAGCTTCCACATGCCAAACATAACAGGTGCCACATTTGCCCCATTTGTAGATGCAGTCTGTTGCACACAGGCAGAGCCCAACAGCAAAAACCAACAAAACCCAAGAGAACAGAGCCAGCACAGAGGAAACCTATGCATGGGGAAGCTGGAGCAAGAAACCACAACTCCCAGCATCCCTCAGGAGCGAACGTGCATTGAAACACTCTCCCGAGCCCCCCAGTTACAACGGGCATGCGCACGCATGGGAATTTGTTCGTGCTCAAGACTCTGACCCAGGCCCCGGGCCGCATGAAATGCGGGACGATAGAGGGTCTGGGAGTTTAGGCGCGGGGTGGGGGAAAACGGCGCAAAAGCGTAGGGAGGGGCGTCCGAACGGCGCCACAAGAAACAAAAGCCCAGGAAGGCCAGGAAACAGCACCTGGGAAGGTGCGAAAGGTAACAGCAAGGGATCAGGGGGGTAACCCGGCCGCCCCCAAGAAGTAACAAAAGGCCGGGGGGGTATAAGTAAGCCTGGAAAAGGAGAGGTGGCACAAACCAGGAAAGAGCTCACCTCTCTCGGGTAGGTTCTTAGTGCCTGGATAAGGGGAAGGAAAAACGTTTGCTCTTGCAGGGTCACGCATTTTTCTACCTCTCTGAGTTCGTTATAAACGCAGTGGCGAGTCGCCCAACGGTGCAGGAGCAGGAGAGACCCAGAAGTACCAGCTACGAACGAACAAAGGACTTTCGCCGTGGTCAAACGAGAAGCGTGGCCGACAGAATTCAGACGAGAAGGATGGCGGAAGGAAGGGCAAAAAGGACCCAAGAATTCTCAGAATGGGCCAGAAAGGCAGAGAAGGAATATGGCACAATGGGTGCTGGAGATAATACAGAAAGAAGAAAGGGCGAAGGCAACGTCACCTCTGCTGTTCATAGAGCCCAGCAGCAGCGAAGGAGAAGACGAAGTACCGCAAGGACAGAAAAGGGGAAGAGCGGAGTCGAAGAGATCAGAGGAACAGACAGAGGCACCGACCAAGAGAAAGAAAAAAGATAAAAAGAAAGGTACTGTGAATAATAATGTGGGGAATAAAATCGTAAAAATGTTAAAAAGTTGCGTCGCGGTTTTGGGTAAGTCGCCCAGAACCAATGGCAAGAAGAGCAGACGGGGGGAAGGGATCCAGGGAGGAGCAGCAGGGGAGTTCCTCAACTGAAGCAAGCAGTGATGACGAAGAAAGGGATCATCTAAGGGCTTGGGTAAAATGGAGAGGAGTGGTGAGCAGGGAAAAACAGAGAGGGGCAGGGGGGACAGGGGCAGAACCCAGGGAAACCCTGGTCCCGGCACCACAAGGGGCACCAGTAGAACCCAGGGAAACCCCGGTCCCGGCACCACAAGGGGCACCAGTAGTCCCGGTGCCGCAAGGGGCACCAATAATCCTGGCACCACAAGGTGCACCGGCAGGGCCAAACGTAGTGGCAGGGGACACACCACCGGGGCCAGCACGAATGGTGGCAGCGGCAGAAAATGGGGGGCCACTCATGATGAAATATGGCAGGCCAACAATGGGTAAAGATGCACAGGGCAGGTCAATGAAAGCGATGGCTTGGTACATAAATGACAAAGTAAAGGAAAAAATATGGAGGAAGGAATTGATCGATATCTTTACATTGTTAGATTGTCAAAAGAGGGGGATGAATGTGGCCCTAGAGGACATGAAGGAGGACAAGAAAAGTTTACTTAAAAAGGTGCCAGTAGTAAGGAATTTTGACAACTGGATGTCGGCCTTCACCATAATGTCTACAATTATATTACAAAAATTCCCAGAAGACGGAGTAGCATTAGTTGCGTATCAACAGAGGGTGCTGAAGGTACACGCAGCGTTTGGAGGTGACGCATGGCTGGAGTATGATCACAAGTTCAGAAAGGAGATGGACTGCATTCCGGATATGGGTTGGGATGAAGAAAACTTTAATCTCTACATATTTAATGTGCTAAAGGAGAAATGGGATTCCAAGGAGCGGAGCACAGGGGGGCAGCAGGGAAGGCAGTATTGGCAGAAGGATTACAAAGCGGAATATAGATACAATAGCAGTAAGTACGAATCCAGCTATGACAGAAATAGAGACCAGAGTTTGCGGAGCAGAAATTATGGGTCACAGAGAGGGTGGCAGAGCAGCCTGCCCCCGAGAACACAGGGGGGGGCAGTGGGAGCACGGGGACAACGCAAGCAGAACCAGGACAATGTAGGAGTTTGAAAAAGGGGTACCATGTAGCTGGGGATGGAAGTGCAAGTTCAGCCACAAGTGCGAGAGATGTAAGGGTGACCACAGCAGCTCCAAGTGCACAAGGGCCGCAGCTCCAAGCCGCAGAAGCGATGAGACACTGAAATAAGAACTGGGGCGGGAAGGGGGCCACGCCGGGAAAAACCGAGAGATGGAAAGGTGGCTCCAGAAATACACAGACCAAGAAACTGCCCACAGCGATGCAACGGTATCATATTCAGACTTCGAGGAGGCAGTAGAACTGGTCAGGAAAGGGGGGAAAAGGGGCATGGATGGTATTCCGCCTCTTGCCAGTCAACAGCAGATCACAAAGATGGTTATGTAGGCATTGGGAGGGGAAATACTTCGTCGACAAATGCCTCCCGATGGGGTGCGCCATCACAGGCGCATATTTTATCGTGGAAATAACAAGCGAGTGGGGATTTCCTCTGGCGGAGGAGAATACGGTAGGCCCAACGCAGATTATCCAATTCCTAGGAAGAGAAATTGACTCAAACAAAGGAAGGTGTCGGATCCCGGTGACAAGATGATGGATATGCTAGTGACAGTAAGAGAATTGCAAGCGCTGGCAGGAAAGCAGAACGTTGCAGGAAGAGTCATACCACAGGAGAGGGTGTTCCAGAGAAGTATTGAGCTGAAAACGAGAGGTGCTACAAAGGGGGCACCACGGAGTCAGGTTAGGGGGAGGAATCAAGAAGGATCTGGAAGTGTGGGCAGAACTTCTGAAATACTTCAATGGGTCGGTGATATGGCGCTCACCGGTGAACGAGGAAGTTAAAAGGGTATTGTTCACCTATGCCGCAGGTGGCTTTGGGTTTGGCGCAATACTGGGGAAACAATGGTGTGCAGGCGAGTGGCCAAAAAACATGGCAGGTGGCGGAATGGACAAAAAAACATAACGCTGCTGGAGCCCTTCCCGATATGGGTCGCGTTATGCGCATGGGGGGAAGAGCTAGGGAACAGGGAGTTAGCATTATGGTCAGATAACATGGCGGTGGTGCACACGTTAAATAAAGGAAGTGCGTCATGCACAATAGTGTTGGAATTAATGAGGGCAATCACGCTGGAAAGCATAAGAAGGAATAGATGCATAAAAGCGAGGCATATCGCTGGGGAAGCAAATGTGGTGGCTGATGCAATCTCATGCTTGCAGTGGGAAAAATTCAGGGAGCTAAGACCAGACGCCGGCAAGGAAAGCACGCCCACGCCGCGGAAGGCATGGGTCCCGTTGGAGGCACTAGAAAGGAAAGCATGGTTGGCCACAAGGTTGACTCAAAAGAAGTGGGAGAAGAACGGAGAAAAGAAAGGGTCATCGACAAGCTGACCAGGAACGCCCTAACGTACAAAACGGGTAAGCAGTACGAAGACCATGTAAAAGATGGGTTGGCGGAAACAGGTGGAAAAGGGGTGGAAAAAACTGCAATTGGAAAAAAGGTGTGAATTTCTCAAAGGGGCATTTGCCAAAGTAAAAAAGAAAAAGTGGTAAAAGAGGTGTTGGTGGAATCAGGCGTTAAGAGGTAGAAAAAATTGCAATTGAAAACAATGTGTGAATTTCTCAGAGGGGAATTTGCCAAAGGGAAAAAAGAAAAAGTGGTAAAAAGATGGGTTGTAAAAGAGGTGGAAATATTTCTAATAATAAATGTGTGAATGTCTCGAAAGGGCATTTACCAAAGGAGAAAAGGAAAAGCTGGTTGGTGGAAACAAGGTAAAAGAGGTAAAATTGCAATTGAAGAAATGTGTGAAATTCTTGAAGAGGAATTAAGGGAAAAAGAAAAGATGGGCGGCGGCGCACCAAAAAAAGGTGTTGGGCATACGGAACCCAACCGACAGCGCTAGAATAAAATATGCTATGAGAGGATGGGCTAAATTAGAGGGGAAGAAACCAGGTAACAGAAGGCGGGTGAGCTTTGGGAAGTTGATAATTCTGTTAAAAGTATTACGAGAGGCACGTAGCAGCACGGGCGAAGCCGTGCGGTTCAGGGCAGCACCTTGCGCTGGCATATTACAGGGCTTTCAGGGTAGAGGAGCCGGGGGCCAGTAATACGGTGGCAAGAGACGGCCTGGCAAGGAGGGATGTTAGTATGGGAGACAAGGGGATGTCTATAATGCTAGAGAAAGCTAAAACCGACCAAATGGGGGAGAGCAACAGACCAAAATTGCATAAGAGAGAAGGACCACTGTCCCAGATGCATCACATAAGAATTCCTAGACCCCCGACCAGAGGTCGACGGGCAGCGATTACATCCTGGTGAGGCCTCCCGGGGATGCACTGGGAGGACATTCACGACTGGCTGTCGGACCTGATAGTTTTCAGGGACCCCTTCCCCCTTCACCCCCCCTGCGAGTACCTGGTTATGCACCTCGGAGGGAATGACCTGGCGAGCACAAATAGGGGTAAATTACAGAGGAACATTTGCGAGCCGCTGCATAGCATAGCACGCAGCTGGTGTAAAACCGAGATCTTTATGTCAGAAATAATACCAAGAAGGATCTGGTATGGGGCACAGAAGAGGCACGCAATTGAAATAGCCAGAAAGAAACCAAATCAGTAAAAAAGTACTGCAGGAACACAGGTCTGCACTTCATAAAACATGGCTTACACCGGAGCAACCCGGACATGTTTCACCAGGACGGGGTACACCTATCAAGGAAAGGGATGGGGGTTTTTTCCGACAACATTTTTAGGGCACTCCAAGAACGAGGTTGTAGGTAGGGTGCTTTTGGGGGGACCTGAGCGGGCGCAAAGAACACCCACTCAGGTGTGCCCGCATGTGCCCAGGAACGAAGGCCCAGGGATAACAAGGACTCAGGAGGAGCCTTGGGCAACTTCAGGACTGGACACAAGGTGCCCAAAAGCATATGGCAGTGTAATTATTTTGTTGTGTTGTATTTTCTGTAAGAAAATAAAATGCCTACGGCCTACAACTTTTCCATACACATAAGTTGTCTGTGATTTATTGCTTAGGTAGGGATCTAGTAAGAGAAGCAAAGTGAACCCACACTACTCAGCCTATGAGCTGAACGGATGAGTTCCAGAGCCTCTCCAGACCTTGACCACGGCAAACACCATTGCGGGGCCCTGCCCTGCCTGACCCCCACTTCAGGCCCTACTTTTGCTAAAGCTAAGTACCGCAGCTTCTCCGCTTTCTACCTACAACTAACACTGCTTGGGGGGAATTAACCCTGCACGTTTGGGAGACACCAATCAGGAGACTTGGGAGTTACTAGCCCGCATTGTGCTTCTAACTCGTTACCCGACGTATCGGGCTGCTCATTACGAAACGATTGCTGTCATAGAACTGTTACCTGCGTATGAGCTGCTTCAAATTGTGCCTTTTCCATAGACTCACAGCAAAACTACGGCACGCACGGCAGCACTAACAGCACCAGACCTTGCAGCTCTTAGGGACAGCATGCAGCGCATCACATCGCTTGGCCTGCAGGAAAAAACTAAGCCAAGTGCTTTTCTATGTTGGTAGCAATAATTATGTTCTTTTGTGTGCGTTATACCAATAACTGAATGGCAGGGGAACCCTGCATGTAGGAATACACCTTTGCATTTTAGCACCCAGTGAGGCAACTGTGTGATATGTGCAGGTGAGCATAAGTACCTGCACACAACAACAAGGGGAAAAGTGTGTAGGAGTTCAGAGGGAGCATTTGTGTCTAATCATAGGCACGTGTTCTGTTTGAGGTGTGTGTGGCGTAGTGCGCATGGACATTACACATGAAACGAAGCGTGAACACTGCCAGTGCTAAAGAGCCAAGGAGCATCCTGTGATGTCCTGGGGTAAGGTAGGCCCACAACCAGTTATTTCTGATCTTTTATTAAGAATCCTCTGAATGCCCCTTTCCACAATCAGGCTGCATGAACTGCCTCTGCTTCACCAAGGAGCTTCTTATCTACATTTTTGGAATTCTATTAGGTCACAATGCAGCACCTTGGCCAGGGGGCCCAGTCTGAATACAAACAAACAACTTTAAATACATACATGGCTAGATCTGGTATGTTTACTGCAGTGGCTGATGTAAAATATATTTTTGAATGTTAACATTAAATGCTATGCAGATGTACACAATATAAAAACATACTTTACCCTAATTCCCCCTACCTGTCCAACCCATGGACCCCAACCCTCTTTCCCCACAGGGGTTGCGGCCAACCTGTGTTATTCCAAGTACAGGCACCAGAAACCTCTGAGGGGGAGGCAGGAGTGCGTGCTACCTCCATGAGAGACCAGGACCTGACAATGGACAGCGCAGCATCTTTAACCTCCTGCCTTGCCATTTCCCCCCCCCAATATAAAAAGTAAGCACATATGGTATTAGCAAAAATGGCATCCCAGAACAAACGAATTGCAAACCAAACTGGCACTGGCTTCAGAAAACAAAAAGGCTTCCCAAACTAAGACAAAAAAAGACTCCTACAAAAATAAAAATATAGGTTCTCATACACACCACACTCACAAATTGCTGCTAATCTCCATCTCCTCCAACTGTAGTGTGTACGAGCTTGGCTTTTCCTTCCTGCAGCCAAACTCAACCCAGAAAGGGGAGGGGAAGTTGCATGTTCCTTTATAATTGTTCAAACTCGCTTTCTACCCAAGAACTCGCCTGACTCCTCGTCACAGTCCCTGAATCCCACAGGAATGTATCAATCTCGCCCAAAAACGTTGTGCGGTTTCGGTTCGTGACAAACTCCTGCGGATGCACCGAAATCCAGCAGATCAGCCTGCTGGGATGTGCAGGTGGATTCTTGGCCGATTAACCAAGGCCTTGTCCCACGCCTCAACTCTCAACACCTAGGTATGCTTTCATCACTTCGACATATATCCTATTGTAAAGCACCCAATCATTAGACTGCGCAACCATCCCATATGTCCTCACTGAGCTTTTTGTAGAAGTTATTCTCTCCTTTTTAATAAATACAAAATACAAATTCATCTTCAGTGCAATGAATATTATTGGGTTTTATACCACGGTCTGCTGCTATTTACATGGTCTCAGTGCTGTAGGATCTGTAAGAGTGGCAGCTTGGATTTGGTTAGTATGGACGGATGGAAAATATAAGAAAGCTATTGTGTGTCTGTGTTTGGAGGTTATAAGAACCTCGGTTTTGCATGCGGATATGAGTTTTTAGGTGAAGGTGTGTTGGTTGGGAGTTTGTTATTCAAGTGGGTTGGCGAGATGTAGAGTACTACTAGTTTTACTGTGTGTCTTGGGAGGTGTGTTAATAGCAGTGTGTGGGTGGCTAAATTGATATGTGCAGCATAACGTGGAGAGTACAGTGTGAGGGTGTTAGAGTGGAGGATGGCTATGATGGGTATTTGGAGAATTCACAGGAAAAGGTTTGAGCTTGCTGAAAGCGTGTAATATGAGGCCACTTTGAACATTATTTTCAGTGCCTCTTTTGGTTCCCAATGCACCCCTGTTAAGTAGGGTAATGATACCTTCTAATTTATCATTTGTTTTCCTGACGAGCAAATTTACAATCTAAAACAGATACATTTCTATACAGGAGGTGCTGCAATGCAGTTATCCACCGAGATGTATAACAGTAAACAAAAGCCAAGCCGAGGTGTGGATATGTTCACACACTGTCCAGTCATTTCATCGTGCATATCGCCTAAATGTTTGTTTTCAGGGAATTCTCGAATGTCAATCCAGAACGAACATCAGCTTTGATTTTTGTATTGCCTTTTCTACTTAAATTGCGTTAGTGGCCACAATTTCCTAAGAATATTTGAATGTTTTCTTCGGACAAGTACAACTCTGCATCTGTATATTAATACAACAAAGTATGCGCCTGCTCTAAAAATGTGGCACCAGTGGGAGGCGTTTGAATGCTATCAATCAGCCAAAAAGGGCTTGGCAACAAGAATGCGCAAACAAAGGTGCATATTTACATACATTGTGCAGGCAGACATTTAATCTTTACTTTCAGCAAGGATGGATTACGATCGGTATGCACAAATAGCCTCAAGGGATCTGAACGTCCGTCTACTACTGTATGATATTTGCACAGTTATTCACACCAGTTAACGCTAAACAATTAGTTCAACTATGAGCCAAGAACAAAAGTGTACACATTCTTGGTAAAATAAGTAGTGCCATACCCTAGTGAGACCGAGCTAGATCACTGAACTTCAGAGCAGGTACAGGGCGTCACAGATTTCAATCTGCTCGGGAAAATCTCACAGATTTTTCAAAATGTTAGGATGTCTCCAGTGGATTCTGCCATTAAAGTCAAATCTGGTAAACAGTCGCTTTCAGACAGTGCTCTGTGTTTTACAGTCTAGTGTGGGTGAGTTTGTACCCTGATCAGCGTGCCAGCTTTTGGGTGCATTATTGAATTTATCAACATCCACATATAAGACATTCTGTATACCTTCTTGTTGTGTATGAGTAATTGGCAGATCAGCAGCAGGTGTAGCTGCAAAGGAGCTTCACTTTTAAAAGTGTAAACCCGATGTTGGTCGCCAAATCTGCTGCAAAAGTGTTAGATGTCATTCACAAGTCAGAGGAAACATTTACAACTACCTCAGTAAGATGCCCTTCTAACTATTTCTAGCTGGCTTAAAAATCAAAATTGGAATTGTTTTGCAAGTGGACAAGTCGTTTCAAATGTACGTATCTACATGAACCCAGAAGTCTGATTGCAGATTAATATCTAAATGTAGTTCACGTCTTGTTTTGACATGGTGACTGCTGGGATTACACAATTATAAACTGTTAGGAACCAGGAATGAGACAGAGACTTATGGTTTTGGTCAAAGACTTATTAAAATAAAAGTGTGTTGGGAAATGCCTCTCTGTCCCTGCTGTGATTAATCTGATGGATTCATCACTGATTTCCCCTGTGCCCCTGGTAGTAACCTCCTCCCATGTGGCCAGGGACGGCAGCCGCTACCTGTTCCTGACCCAGGGGGTAGCTGTATGAGGGAGGATCACATGGGAGGTTACAGCCTCCAGGGAGATGTCATGGCTCCATCGGGCGAGACATGGTATCCCCCAATTTCCCTTGGAAATAACCTCCCTATGTCTGAAACCCTCATGGCCTATTGTCATGCATCCACTCCGTTCCATGTGAAGAACAGGGAAACGCCTCTTATGAAATCTATATACCAACCGCACCAATCTGATGGAATCACCTTTGTCAATTCCACTTATCCATCAAACAGAACTGGATTGCCATCTAAAACTTGTTATGCTTGTTCTGACTCCATAAATCAATTGTCATCAATGCACTTCATACCCCAGAATCCTTGAAATACTAGGACGAAAAAGAGAGAATGGAGCAAAAGAGATCAGACGCTCAATGAGCATTCAGGTGTTTCGCAGCACACCTGTGCCAGGGAAATTTAAGTAGCCCAAACTGAGACACATTGACAGCCGTTTTGACGACTGGCAAGCGAGAGCTGAACCTCACTACTAAGAGCAGGGGACCGAAAAGCTGAAACCGACATCAAGAAGCGTAGCGACTCACAGACGTAGAAAGAAGCTGCAGAGCGAGGAAGTGCTGCATGAACGCCAGTGAGGGACTCCTGGGCATTCGTAGATGGAGAAAAGCAGCATTCCTCTGACCAGAGATAAGCGGAAAGCAGGTGTCTCAAGCAGAAGCCATGGAGGACCAGTGAACATGGAGAAGGCGGCCACGAGGAGAAGGCAGGCTGGAATCCTTCATCTGCAGACCACATGAAAGTGAAGCAACGAAGACCAGTGAGTACACCCTGAAGCAGAGGGGACACCGGGGCGTATCGGCGAGCACAAAGAGTGCACAAATATGAAAACAAATTAACAGGCACACAGTATGGCCATATTACAAAGGAGGAAATTAAATTCAAAGTGTACCCCTCTTCTAGCGTGTGACAAATAATTAAGGAACAGAGAAATGATAACCTATCAAAGGGATACGCTATCCAACCTTATATATAAGGACCTGTGTGAGTGGGTAAGGATCCCGTGTGTGTGGAAACAAAAGATCTGGCAGGAGAGTTAAACGGGACATTTCAGGTATGTGAATCAGAGGTCTTGGCAGGAGATAATAACAGGCAATTAGTAAGGATTGTGTTAAAAATAGAACGAAGCAACTAAGATTGTGAAAACCAAAAAGTGCTCATCTACAATTGTGACAGCGGGCCAATCGAGGCCCAAAGAACTATTGCATGTAAAAAGTCTCAAAGAGCAAGGAAGAATCCAGGGGAAGGGAACTACCCTCTGGAACCAAGAATCATCTTCGCTGAGGAACTTATTTTTTTAAATCATTTATTCTTTATAAACACTTTTTCGGAACCTTTCAAGGTTAAAGACATTTGCCTTTTCACCTTATAGTTTAATTTGTAGTGTGAGGGTTAGGAATCTTTGCCACAGGACTGTTTTGTTTTTGACATGCCGACATGGACAAATCCTTAGTTTTGGTTTGGGTAGGGAAATTTCTCTTTGTGTAAGGTCAGAGAGGTATTTTCCCAACCCCTTTTATTTTCAATAAACGTCTTTAACCAAGACCATGGCAACCCGGTGCCCGACTTTCATCTCTGACTCCTCACACTGCTCTGAGAGGTATTTCCCTACCTAAAAAATAAACTAAGGGTCTGTCAACAGTCAGAATGTCCAAAGCAAAACATCCTGTGTGCAAAGCACTATTCTGTCCTTCACATTCTAAAAATCAACTCTAAGGTGAACTCTAAGATGAAAAAGGGAAGATAACTTTGGCCTTTATGTATGAATGTTAAAATAGGAAAATGCGTAACAACACAAAAGTTCCAGAAGGACAGAGTTCCTTGTTTCAGAGGATGGTTCCATTCACCCAGAGATCTCTTCATTCTGTTTAGCACTTTCAAGAATAGAAGTTCCTTAATTTTCTCTTGATCAATAACACTAGAAAACCAACTTGGCTGTCAGTCTGTATCTTGATAGAATGCCTGGTGTACTCTCTGCTTGGCTTTCTCTGTTCTTTATTATGTTCCCACAGCCTTTTCCTAGTCCATATGTGCTCTTACCAGGACTTCCTGTTGTAATATATTTTACACACTGTTCAACTCGACCATGCCTGGTATACTTTTCTGCCAAGGCTTTCTCACAAAACATGCTCATAACTTGCATCTGCTCGGTCTACTCTCCGACCACGGCTTTTTAAATGTATTTATACTCTTGTGACTTAAATCTGCCTGGCATACTCTCCTGCCAGGGCTTTTATCATGTGGTCTCTGAGCACACTTCCAAACTTGACAGTCTCTTATATTTGCTTTGTCTTGTATTGTATCTGCCTGGTATACTATCCTGCCAGGGCTTCTCTTAGACATATTCTTGTACTTGGAGCCTGCTTGGTATACTCTCCTGCCAGAACATACCTTAAATGTGCACTGCGCACACTTCCAAACTTGATAGTTCTTTATGTTTATTATGCTCTGTCTTGGATTTCCCTGGTATCCTGCCAGGTTTTTCTTTTATGTGTAGGCATACACTCACAAACTTGAAAGTCTCTTACACTTGTTCTGTTCTCCCTTTTTAAACAATGCTCACTTGTTTGTTCTCTTTCATGTGCTTAATTAACAAGTATTGAGGTTTGTCACTGCAGCCAGCATGCCCCAGGGTGGACTCACCGGATCATGCTTGCGTATTCGGTTTCTCCCGTAGTAAGCCAGTGGTTGTGGTTCTGCGTTTGCTTCCTTCTTACTGCCTCTGCTTCTCTGCTTTCCTGCATCTCATGGATCCGGCAGGTCTCTTCTGCATCAAGGGGGGAGTCTCACCCTGTGAGGTACCGCTTGCCTCTACACCCTGGAGGAGGGGGGTTATTGCATAGCAGGCTCACCTCACAGGGAAAGGCTCCCCCCTGGGGAGAAGTGACAGAATCCCGCTATTCATTATTGTAAGGTGAGGTCACGGGTTTAGGAAGTGGGCTCGGACTGTCTGGTCCCAATCCACACTACTGGGGCAAGGGTGTCTGATGTCCATGAGAGCACAGGACCACTGCTGGAGTGTATGTATGGGGCAGATCTTCTCATTGGTGGGCCAGATGCGAGCACTCAGACTTTGGATATGAGGAGGGGTCCTGAATCCATTTAGACAAGCAACAGGTCAGAACCTAACCTACCTGCGGGCACAGCCAAGTGTCCGGAAGAACAAACGACAATCCTGAGACATGCAGAAGAAGGTTGGTGCCCGAATCCCGTTGTTGCCTTGGTGCAGCCCTGCTTTGCGCTTGATCTCGGAAAGACCTGCTTCGAACCTTTTTAGGGGTGGGACTAATCACTCTCGAGGACTCCTGGTTGCCCTGCAAGTGAGCCTGTTCGGAAGTGTCCCTGAACCATCCAGTGGACTGTCCAGCTTTAACCTGGATTACCGTTTTAGGTTTTGGCTTGAGACTTTGTGAAATCCTAACATGCCCTGCAAAGCACACCTGTCCTGAATTTTGCCATCCTAGCACCTTTGGGTTGCGAGATAGGAGGCTGCATCAGATTGCAAGAGTTGGGAGCCGCTGCATCACTGCGCTACAGTGACAGTCGCTGAAGGCGGGTTTCCCACGTTCCTTCCTATGCTCTGAGACCAGCTGCATTTGTGTTTTCTTCCTTCATCACCTGAATCAAGAGTTACAGCTCCTGTTCCATATCGAAACTGTATCCGCACTTGCAGCGCCTACGCACATGGAAGCCGAACCGAGGGCGGGAAATTGAACCACTGACGACCATCTCCAGACCTGCCAAGTTTAACCAAGCTAAGGGCAGTGAGTAGTGAAGTCACTTACCTGCGGCCATTTGTTTACCCATACACATAGAGGATCAATTGTGGTCTTCTCTTTGGCTTGGGTAGCCCAACTTCCTAGAGCCCTCCCAAAGTTGGGAACAGCTTTGTTCATCAAGTTTGTCCGTGTTTATTTCAGTTTAGTTTAGTTTATTATTTGTAATGTGCACCTAACCCTGTGATATCTGAGCACTCCAACTTGTGACATACTTCCAGATGCATACATAAAGAGTACCTACGACAGCAGTGCTGGTCGACCATAGGTTACAGGTTATTCGGCTTGCAAATTGATACATGTAAGTTCATGGAAAAGTCGCTGGTGGTTACAGTTTGGACGACAGAGCAGGTAAGAAATGTTAGTACAGTGTTCTAAAGGTTATTCACATATTTCCCTTGAAGCTGCGGAGTATTACAGTTTGTTTTTCGAAACTCGAAAATGGGCGTCGACACAGGGCGTGGTGCCAGTAATACTATTCCTAGTGTGACGTCCACTGTACCCATGATCCCTCACGCGTCTAGGACCCTCAGATTGTATTTTTTCTGACATGAGGTAGCATGAGGAGTAGCGTGAGTACACATAATCCAAGCAGATAGATAGAAAGGTAAGACTACAAGCATCCATGCGCCTTCTCTCAGAGGGGAGGAAGGGTGGGTCGCATGTGAATCTAAGCAGATACAAGCATCAGAAATACGATTGTGGTGAGTAATGTATCCCTTCTGAGGCTTGTGGAATCTGCTTAGATCACATGCTGTGCATAGATTAGCGAGCAGTACCTGAAGAAGGAGGTGGGATGTGAGAAGGGTCATGAGCAAATAAATGTCTTAGAACCGCTTATCCCACTTGTGTATATGTCTTGGAATGGGTGTCAATGCAGTAGTGCTGAGTAAAAAGTGTGAATAGAGCTCCAAGTAGCTGCTTTGCAAATGGTGTCAAGGGGTACATTTGCAATGAAAGCCAGAGTGGCCCCAATGCCTCTTGTAGAGTGGGCTCTCGGCGTGAAAGGCAGAGTTTTTTCAGAACGGGAGTAACACAGCTGGATACAGTTAATAATCCACTTAGAGATGGCACCTTTAGAGACGCAATCCCCCTCTCTGCCTGTAGCTACGGAGACAAACAGCTGATCTGTCTTCCTTAGCGGTCTGGTCTTGTTTACATAGTAGAGGACTGCCCTACGCACATCTAGGGTGTGTATTTTCACCTCAGCCGAGCTTTGTGGATCTTGGAAGAAAGCCGTAAGCTCGATGGACTGGTTTACGTGGAATTTGGAAATAAACTTGGGTGAGAACCTAGGGTGTGTGCGTAAAACCAGTTTATCGTTATGGACAGTAAAGAAGGGATCTTGCACCGACAGAGCCTGAATTTCACTGACCCTTCTTATAGATGTAATTGCTACTAAGAAGGCTGTCTTATAAGTCAGGTGTTTGAGACTGCTTTTATGCATGGGCTCAAATGGGGGGCCCATGCGTTTAGCTAGCACCACGTTAAGGTCCCATCCTGCTGGTGGGTTAGAAATAGGAGGGTGAAGTCTCTTTACTCCTTCCATGAAGGCTTTAACTACTGGTACTTTCCACCACAATACTTTGTTATGGGAAGTTGTGTATGCCGACAGAGCTGCCAGGTGTACCTTCAAGTGAGTTAAAAACCAGTCCTGCATCCAGCAGGTGGAGCATGTATGTAACAATAGTGGAAGGAGTACAATCAACTGGGTTGATTTGTTTATTCTAGCACCAGATAACGAATCTCTTCCATTTGTCAAAGTAGCAGTGCCTCGTGTTTGGCTTCCTAGATTCTTTTAGGATGTCCATACACCTCTGTGGTAAATTGAGATGTCCGAACTCTATGACCTCAGGAGCCATGCTGCTAGATTCATTAAGTTGGGTTGAGGATGCACTGTTTGACCCTGGTGCTGGGACAGTAGGTTGTACCAGGCCAGAAGTTTGATGGGTTCGCACACCGCTAATCTGTGTAAGTGTGGGAACCACGGTTGTCTCGCCCACATGGGAGCAACCAGGACGAGCGTCATCGATTCTCTGTTCATCTTGTTGACCACCTTCCTGATGAGAGGAGTTGGTGGAAAAGCGTACGCAAACATTCCTGACCAGTTCATCCACAGGGCGTTCCCCTGGGAGTCTGGTTGGGGGAACCTGGATGCAAATCCTGGGCATTGTCTGTTTTCGCTTGTGGCGAATAGGTCTATAGTGGGGAAACCCCACTGAGAGAAGATATCTTCTACGACTTCTCTGTGTAGACACCATTCGTGTTCCTCTGCGAGGGGGTCTCTGCTCAGAGCATCCGCTAGAGAATTGAGATCCCCTGGAACATGTTGCGATGACAGGAAGGTGTTCCGTCTGAGTGCCTATATCCAAATATTCTGGGCAAGCTTGGATAGATTTGGCGAACAAGTCCCTCCTTGCTTGTTCAGCTAAAACATGCCTGTTGTGCTGTCCGTCGGATTTGCACTGACAGATTTAGCAGGTAGGGCTCGAACGCTTGAAGCGCTCTGAACACTGCCAGAAAGCTCTAGCAGGTTGATGTGATTCTTGGCCACTGAGTGAGACCAGAGACCCTGAGCTGTGTGGTGGTGATGGTGAGCTCCCCACTCTGTCAGGCATGCATCGGTTGGGACTACCGCCTGTATCTCGGGATCGTAAAAGGGTTTCCCCCTTGGACAGATTTTCTCTTGTCCACCAGTGAAGGCTTTGTACAAGTGTTGGTGAAACGACCACTAGATCGTCCCACTGACCACTTGCCTGAGACCACTGTTTTGCCAACCATTCCTGCATGGGACGCTTGCGCAGGCACGCGTCGGGGACCAGGTAAATACATGACGCCATCATGCCCAGCAAAGGCATTGCTTTGCGTACCGTTATCTGGCGACCAGACTGATATTGCGGAATTTGCAGCAGTATATTCCGAATTCTTTCCTCGGAAGGAAAGGACAACCCCTCTTGAGTGTCTAGGATAGCTCCTAGGAACTGTTTGGAGGTGCTTGGCACCAGACTTAACTTTTTCTCGTTTATTGAGGAGCCCAATTCGAAGAGGAGGTTGATTGTCCTTTGATTGTTTGTTCTGCAAATTACTGGGGTCTCCCCCGTGATGAGCCAGTCGTCCAGGTAAGGGTACACCGGGATTGCCTCCCTGTGTAGGTGTGCTGCCGCCACCGCCAGTACCTTGGTGAATACCCTTGGAGCCGAAGCTATTCCGAAGGGCAGTACCTTGAACTTTTAGAGCCGACTGTCCACCTTGAAGCGCAAGTACTTTCTGTGCGCTGGGAACATGGAAATATGAAAATAGGCATCTTTCATGTCCAATGTTGCCATGTAATCCCCCTTTTTTAGGAGGGGGATTACCTCCTGGAGAATAGTCATACAAAACTTTTGGGGCTTGACATACTTGTTTGCAGGCCGTAACTCCAATACTGGGCGCATTGTTAAATCTTTTTTTGGCACAAGGAAGTCAATTGAATAAATACCCTTGTTTACCTGGTGTCCCGGGACGAGTTCTATCTCGTCCTTTGCTAGCAGATTGACGATCTCCTCGAGGAGGATCTTCTGGTGGTCCAAAGAATGTATTTTTTGTCGTGGTGGATGGTTTCGGGGACGCTCTGTAAGAGGATTCAATTCAACACTACAGCTAAATCAACGCCTAGTCTATAATACTGAATGAAAACCCTTATTGATATATCTTTATGTCCAGTTCATGCGTTCTGGATGACTACCCCTATATAACACCCCTCTCTTGGAATCCTCCTGACCCCACTGAGCCAAGAAGTAGTTCTGTTTTGCAAGTTAAAAGGTTTAATTGATAGTTTAAACAATAGGTATATATATCACACTTTAGAATAAATTAATAATTGAATAGCACACTTAATCTGATATGATAAAGATTAACAACGGAGAATCTGGCACTAGCACACTTCTTTATAATCACTAAGGAGTTGACATGAAATGGATAAGGTAGCACACTGGTAAATAGGGACAGAAGAATAATGTGGTAGAGAATGCTTTATAGATTTCAAATGGATGCAATGTTGAATGAAATGCAGTACAGAAAATACTCAATATGATTTCAACAAAACAATGTAATCACTTTTGTCTGGCAATCCACCCCTCCTTTTATGCAATGCAAGGAAATGGAAGGAAGCACACAGTTCTCAGAAATGCAATTCAAATGTAATTCAGTTCACCCAGCAACTTAGACTACAGAAGTTTAAAACACAAGCAAAATGCTTTTATATGTGCTGGCAATGGAGTGAAAAATATGCTAAATTTGCTTTTAATTCCCTCTAGAAGTTCAGGGTGAGTGGTATCTAGTTAATATTAGTCCAGGCTCACACTAGCAATGATTCAGGGATGATTAGCAGGTTAAACGAATTTCTGGCAAATGGAAGGCAAGCAGCTTCTGTTTTCACACGTGGAGAAATTTGCAAATCGCGGCAAAATTCGCGAATGCGTGTTCCGCGATTGCGGTAAAACTATAAGGGGTAGGAATATGGTTCTTGGTGCGATTAAAAGCTGAGATTCTCAGCTTTCAGATGAAAGTTACTGCAAGTCTCTAGCACAAACGGTCGCGGAGATATGAGCGATTTAATAAAGGTCGTTTTTCAGATTTGAAATTTTAAAGTTCAAAAAGACAAGTGCAGTTTGCAACTAGAAAATGACAGGTGACAGCTTTGCAAATGACAGGTGACAGTTAGGAGGCAGTTCTACTTAGATTAAAATAGCTTGAATTATATTATTTTAACTAGGAGATTGGTTCTGCACAGTTTTCTAGGTACTCACACTATATTCTTGAGTGAAATGGGCCTCGCCATGGATCTGGTCAGGTTTTAGACGGGACTCTGGTCTCTGCACTTCACAGTGATCTGGGTCTGCTCTCTCTCTGGATTCTGAAGATTGAGGGATTTAAAGTCTGGATCTTTCTGCACAGCTTTCTCTGGAGATTGATGGAGGTAAAGTATGGATTTTCCCGGCAGAGCTTCCAGCTGCAAATGGATTTGAAGGTCCCTATCTGTCCTGTCTCTCTGCTTTTATGTGTTTTTAAAATGGGTGTGTGTGAGCAGCATCACTAGCCAGCCCCTCTCCACTTATCATTGGTCAAACTTCCATTTCTCACTTGATTGGGGGAGCTAGGTTGTGTCAGAGTGATGTCATTTTACAGCCTTCAGAAAGTCCACTCCTCCTGTCAACTTGCACACAATCTATATTTGATAACAAAAGACATATTTGCACAGGTAAACATTGGTTTAAAATTACATGCACACATCACATATCACAGGAGATATACCCTGTCCAAACTTTGCTCTTCCTGGGGGCTTGCATTCAGAAATGGCACATATTTCACTTTTTAACTGATTTTGCAATTGCGGACATTGACCCAAATTTACACACATGTGCGCAAGGAGTATGGACATTAGTTGATGAAGTGTCAGATTTTTCACATGCATACATTTTGAGTAATATCCTCTTTTCCGCTAAAACCCCCCTGAACATACCACCGGTTCTAAAAACCTCTTAAAATGTGGGCAGAAAAATCACAAGAATTATGGTGTCATTTATACAATTTCACATGTCCGCTCTATGAGTTATTCATCTTTTTCTAAAACCATATTCTGGCTATAGAGGTGTGTCTTTTCATGTCACATGGTACAGAAACCAGTCTTTCCAGTTTCTGGCAAGCTCAGAGACCCTGCCCCTCCCAGCTTCTGCCAAGAGGAAGCTGTTTTACGACCTCTGTAATAAACCATCTGCCTGGGTGAAGGGGGTTGCATTGTTCAGAGCTCCTGTGTTCTGTGGGGCTCCCCCTAATTCAATTATCAGAGAGATGGCATATCCTTAGTGTGGCCAGCAAAAGGCAGATAGGCCTGGGAACACAGCTGTGACTCAAGTTTCACTCCTGATGGGGGTAGTTGCCAGGCAGAATTCAGTTCCTTAAGCCAAGTTTCAGATAAAATGTCACATTTTGTTCCCCAGTTTAAGTCAAGACATTTTTTTACATATGCAGCTGGAATGCTGATTCTAAGTTCAAAACTATGACATTTAAACAATTGCAACCTATGTGACACTCAAAGTAGGTCACTCATTTCTCTTAAACCTTGAGATTTTTAATGTCTTTCAGTCCAAATTTACTTAAACTGCTGAAATCCCCAGCTCAGCCAGTCTTGTTATAAACCTTCAAGTCACTTCAGAATATAACTTTACATTGGATCCACCTCTCAGTAAGTCTTTCTTTGGCCTGTTTTGGGTTCATTTATTCAGCTTTATACAAAAAGTCAAATCTGGTGTGGTTTTAAACTGCCGGCTTTTGGATAGTGGTGAGTACTGGTACTGCACCCCTTTTTGGGATTTAAGAAAATGAATTCTCCACAGTTATGGGTTTGCTTTTGGCAATCAGCATTGCCATTCCCAATGGTTTCAGACTACTGTGTGGGTAGTCCAATGGTGGTTTTAGGCAGTGTCCTTCTGTGCCCATAACATCGGCAAAAATGAGTGGCAGCCTACTCTTCATGCATTTCCTTGTGCATTTTCTGGGAAGCTCTGGCCATCATGATGTTTTTCATGTCAGTACTGCACAGTTTTGAGGTATGGCTCGGATGCATGGGTAAATACATCCCACAAGCCCCCCTCTTGCGATGGCCATTCTATTTCACGAATGGGACTCGCAAGACCTGGGATGTTTCCTCATCTTCTTCCAATAGATGGCACAGTTCAGCATCTTTTCCTCCATCCGGTACTGATCGATCGGTTCTCCTCGCCGGTCCTGATGGGAAGATTGGGCGGTACCCCGGGCCCGTTGCGTCTCTGCTCGCGGCCTCCGGATCGTCCTCCTTGGTCATTCTCCATGGTTTCATCTCTCCTAGGATGATAAAGCAAAAGCGGCAATACCTACTCAGACGTTTTTCCACCACTGTTGAGATAGTGGGGCAGCATATGCATTTCATCATAACAAAACATTACATTCTTATTTTGAAAAAAACAAACGTATAACTAAGAGACAGTTTCATGCAAATCACAATATTTTAGAGACTAGATGTGGTATGTTTTATGGTTGGAACTGAATTAGTCTGAGACAGTACCCGCTAGGATTCCAGAGGATTCCTCCAGTTGTTGCAGAGTGTGCCTGGGATGGCAACATTTCAACTGGTTTATGTGGACCCACTTGTCTTCCCCCTCTGCCGAACCGCCTTTGGGGATGCGGATCTTGTAGGCCACAGGGGAGATCTTGTCGATGATCTCAAAGGGTCCTTTCCATGTAGGCAAAAATGTGCGCTGCTTGGCCTGGTTCCTTTGGAAGTTGTATAGATAGACCCGGTCTCCCACCTGATATTCCTTCCTGGAAGTTTTCAGGTCATAATGGGTCTTCATGCTATCAGCTGATCTTTCTAGATTCCGCTGAGCATAAGCAAAAGCATGTTGGAGGTGTTTCCTTAAATTCTCCACATACTCATGAGTTGTGGAGGCATTTATCAGTGTCTGCTCTTGGGTTCTGTAGAGCAAATGCTGAGGAAGCACCATCTTGCGCCCAGTCATCAACTCAAATGGTGACATTTTGGTTGCAGATGAAGGGGTAGATCTGATGGCCATTAGGACCAGAGGTAATCGGATATCCCAACTTGGCCCAGAATCTGCCACAAACTTCTTTAATATGCTCACAATTGTCCGGTTATATCTCTCTACTGCCCCAGAAGAAGCTGGCCTGTAAGCAATATGCAGCTTTCTCTTGACCCCCAGTATCTCCCACATCTTTGTCATTACTTCACTGGTGAAGTGGCTACCTCTGTCTGACTCAATCCTTTGAGGTAGACCAAAACGGGAAAAGATGTGGTTAATCATCAAGGCAGCTGCCGTTTCTGCCTTGCAGTTTGGGGCTGGGAGACATTCCACCCACTTGGTGAACAAGCATGTGACAGTCAACATGTACTTATTCCCCCTAGCAGAGCGAATCACGGGGCCTACAAAGTCGATTTGTAAATCTGACCATGGCAGTGTCATCCCCCGCTTTTGGAGAGGCGCGCGGTGCGTGAGGGATGATGGCTGAAATTGTGCACACACGAGACACCCCTTCAAGTATTGGTCGAGGTCCTGCCCCATGTGTGGCCAGTATGCAACCTCTCTTAAGATTTCCAGTGTTGTGTGAAACCCCCTATGACCGGCGGTGGCCGCATCATGGGCGTGACTTAACATCAGGCTTCGGAATGAGGTAGGAACCACCCACTGATCGTGGCCAGCTTTGGATTTCCTTACCAGCAAACCGTCTTGGATTCGGAACATTTTTGGACATTTCATCAACACTCTTAGGTCCTCTTTCCCAATGTAATCGGTATCCGTCAGGGGAAAGTTCTCAGGGTCCTCAAGGTGCTGGTAAAATTTACCAATTATTGGATCCCCCTTCTGAGCTGTAATCAAATCAGCATCAGGGGTCTCCTTACTCCATTGTGCAATTGAAAGGTCGTTGTGAGCATTTGTCTGGGACCTAGTGATAGCAGTGACCTGGATTTCCCCCAACAGGGACTCAATCTCAATTAGATCCCCTTGGATGGCCCCGGTTTTGGCCAGCTGATCAGCTAAGTCATTTCCAGTTTTGTCTGGTCCCTCTACTTTGGAATGACCCTTGATGTTTTTCCAAGAGATGGTCATCTCATTCGAGGTGACCAGATCATCAATGTTTTGGATCAACTTCCCATGTTTCAAGGGTTTGTTGTTAGCACATAACATGCCTCTGGTTTTCCAATTAACCAGGTGCTCCACGAACCCGTTCCGTACATAATCCGAATCTGTGATTATGACCAGTTCGTGGAGTTGATGCTGGACAGCAGTGAGGATGGCCTGATGCACAGCCATCAATTCTGCCACCTGACTACTTCGGGGACCAATTTTGTATCCAGCGGAGGGTTCTGGGAACTCATTCACCCATGCATTCCCTACGCCGGCCACCAGTTCTTTCTCCCCGTTGTTGTCAACATGGTAAGAGCATCCATCCACATAGACAGTGGGCATTCCCTCACACTTGTCCTCTTCAAAGACTTTGTGTGGGGAATTAAGGTATGCCTCCGTGTTGTCCTTTATTTTTAGACTCTCGTCCTCGAGACAGTTTTCTCTGGCACAATCATGCAAGTCAGCCAGACCTTGCGCGAGGTGACTCTTCTTGTTTTGGCCATATCTGACCTCCACAGGAAAGCGTTGCATTGACAGAATCCAGGAAGTAATTCGGGAATTACTCACATTTCCGGCCCGGATTCTGTCACTTTGGAGATATTGCAGAGGCTGGTGTGGAGTCTCCACTATGATGTGTTCCCCATGGATAAACGGGCGGTAATTCTTCAATGCCCACACCGTTGCCAGGAGTGCCTTCTCACAATCGTTGAATTTTTCCTCCACAGAGGATAAAGTTTTGCTCGCATAGGAGATTACTTTATTGACCTTGTCATGCTTTTGGTATAATACTGCCGTCAAGCACGTATTAGAGAACCCCGTCTCCAGGAAGAACTCCTTGTTTCTGACAGGGTAAGCTAGGCAAGGCGCTTGTGAGAGGCTTCTTTTGAGTTGTTTTACTGCCTCCGCTAGTTCTGGACCCCATTCCCACTTGACCCCCCCCTTCAGGAGACGAATCAGGGGTCTGGTGATCTCTGCGTAGCCCTCAATGAACTTTCTGCTGTAATTAGTCAGTCCAAGGAGGCTCCTTAGTTCCCGCAGAGTTGTGGGGTCTTTCAGTTTCTGAAGTGCTTCCACTTTCTTTTCCTGGGGACAGAGGCCCTGAGCAGTAATCTCATGCCCCAAGAAATTAACACGGGTTCTACACCACTGTGCTTTCTGAAAGGAAAGTTTTGCTCCGGCGGCCCTCAACTGCGTCAGAACATAACGGATCTCCGCTATGTGTTCCTCCACAGATGAACTTTTGATGAGGACATCATCTACATAAGCCAGGTTACCCCTCGCACCCAGGTCGGGCATGGCCTTATGTAGGAAAATATTGAACTCATTACCGGAGTTAAGGTATCCGAAGGGAGTCCGGGTCCATGTGTACTGCTGGCCCCCAAAGGTAAAAGCCAGCTTGTATTGGTCCTCCCTACTGACAGGCACGGTCCAGTATCCATTGGTCAGGTCTATTGCAGTGAATACCTGTGACCCCTGGATCTGGGCCAGCCCTTGGTCAATGTAGGGCAGAGGCCATCGGGAAGTATGGACCCGTTTGTTGAGCTCCCTAAGGTCAGCGCAGAGTCTCCACTGGCCGTTTGGCTTCAATATTCCCAGCACCGGATTATTGAAGGTGCTGTGGACTGGACGGATTATTCCCCGGGACTCAAGGTTCTTAATTATTTCAGTAAGGGACTCCATTGATGCGAGAGGCAAGCGATATTGCTTCACAAACACTGGAGTCATGCCAGGGTCCGTGGGGATTGTTGTTGTGTGGATGTCAGTGCGACCACAGTCATATGAGTCTACCGCAAAGAGATCTTGGAAATCCAAGAAAACTTGTTTCAACTTTTGCTTGTGTTCCAGAGTCACACAGGCATCAGCTAGGTTGACTCTCTCTTCCACCATCTGCCTGAAGCCTGGAAAGACTTCTGGTTTGGCTATTTCAGCGGCCTCCTCCAGCTGGGTGGAGGAGTCCCTGGTCAGAGTGCTGATTTGGACTGGAGGCTTCAGGTGGGAAAGGCAGCCCTCATGGACCTGGAAAATCACCTCATCCCTCCTGAAGTCACAAGTCACATCTTCCTTACCATAAGGGCAAGAAGTGTACACCAGGAAGTTCCCCCCATGCCGGGTAAAAATTCTGTCTGGTGTTGCGTTGTCATCACTGTCACTGTCAAAACAGTCCTTGGGGATTGGTCCTAACAGTTCATTTCCAAGATCAATGGAGAAATGTCGGTCATCATCCGCCATTCCAATAATGGTGCCTGCGGCTAGAGTAATACTCTTTAAGTCGCTGTTATCCACCTCTATTGGAATGGTGTCATGTTCTATGTTGACTAATGGAGTTGGGTTTACCCCCAACCCTTGCTGTTGGAGAGAAGCATTTAGATGTATGTAAGCATCAGGGTTTTTCAACTCTTGTCCTCTTTTAACTTTCACTTCCAGGGAGAATTGTCGGGTCCTTTCTGGGATGGTGACTTCCTCTTTAATCTGAATTTCAACTGCATAAGGTAGCAATTGAGCTGACCTAAATGCTTTTTCTGGATCATCAAAGCCCATGGGATTATCCGCTAATAGGGACCAAGCTTTGAAGTTTATTAGGTCCAAACTAATGGCAAAGCGATTGAGAATGTCACTGCCTAAGTAAAAGGCGGCAGGGACGTCTCGCACGACCCAACAATTATGGACAATGCTCTTGTTGCCAATGGAGATTTTGAGCATACACCTGCTTGGCAGGAGATGTTTGGAATTAGGTGCTTCCAGGTTCATTTCCCATTTGTCTATCAGTTTGAATGTGGGAATGGCTGGATCTTTTGGGAGTTGGCGGAACATGGCTTTGCTGATGAAGCTCTTACCGTTGTTCACACACACTCGAGCGAGAACAGAGTCCTTCCCATCATTTAACTGAACAGGGATGAACAACTGCTCTCCAATTTGCTGAATATCAGCCAGGCTCTGAGCTGATTTCACATCTTTCTGGACTATAGGAGTGGGAGTTTCTGATTGTGGATTAGTATAGAATCTCAGAGTGTTTCCTTCCAGTGTGGAGTACCACTTTAGACTGGAAGGAAGGTTGATTTTCAGAAATAGAGAGGACCCTCCACCACCAGTCTCTTGTCCTACTGCTATTACTGTCACGTCTGGAATTTGGCTATTCTGGAAGTGAAATTCTACTTGGTCAGATTTTTGTTCAACCATGTGTCAGGTGCCGTTTAAACTAACATGGTTGACACTCTGTTTTAATTTTATTGGTCGGCTAGTCTGGGTCCAGAGGACCCTGTTTACGCAATCTATTAGGGGTGACAACCTTCTCAGGAGGTCATTCCCTAGTAAACAAGGGGTGCCCTCTGGGGTCACAACTATGACCGGGTGTTTCAACTTGTGTCGTCCAATTTTAATGTCCAAATCTGCCGTCCCCTCGACGGGAATTTCCTTCCCGTCAAAGTTCTGGAGTTGCCCAGGAAGAGAGGTGAGAGGAATTTGGTAATTCTCTCCCCTTCCTGCATTCAGTTCGTCAAAGGCCCTTCTGGACAGAAGGGTAGCTTGAGATCCCGTGTCCACCAGCGCTGAAATTGTACCCTGCCCCTGTACTTGTACCGGGGCATAGTATCTTCCCTCCTTCTCCTCAAGGGGGCACAGATAATGCACATTTTTGGACAACTGGTGGGCTAATTTTCTGGTTTTGGACATCGCTAGCGAAGAGATTTGGGCAGAATTCTGTGGAGAGCCTTGGGAATCTGAAAGAAAAATTTGGCAACTGGAGATCAGAGCCATTGTGGGTTCCCCTGGCTCCGGTTCTGGGCCGCCCCCCCCTTTTTGGAGGCAGTCACCAGGATGGGTTTGAACCAGGGGATTTTCTTGCGGTTGGTTCTGGGATGAGATGGTGGGCGGCGGTAGCTCAGTCTCCACATCTCCCCAGTCTGGATTTGCATCCCTAGGGACCCATTTTTCTTTGGGAGGAGTTCCCCCCTCTCTGAAGGAGAAGATCCTTTTCCCAGGATCCTCTGAGGATCCCTCTCCCTCAAATTGGAAGACCTGTACCTCCTCCTCAAACTGAGTCTGTTTGGGTCTTTTGTTTCTCCTACCCCCCCTTTGCTCCTTAGGAGGCAGACTTTCAGGGGCAAGAGATTTTGTTTCCGGTTCCTGGGTTTCCAGGGGCTGTTTACAAGTGAGGAAGGAAGCTTCCTCCAAGGCTTTACACCCCCCTTCCCTTTGTGCCTCCTCCCTGGGAACCGGTGAGTTATCGGGGTGCTGCCCCCGTCATTGTTCTGGGGCACCAGGTCCAGAGTTGGGTGCGTTCTGCGCCGGCATGCCGATCTGAGGGTTCTGCTGAGCCCTCAGTATGTGACCCAGATCCCGCGCCATGTTTTGAACCTGGCACTCTAACTGGGAAACCCGCTCAGGCTGATACGGGGCCCTGTTTTCTCCCCTGGGCTGATCCCGGGAAGGGTAGCTGTCCCTCCTCTGGTAATACCCCGGGTTGGGAAGATTTGGGTACCCCTCCACCCTTGGCCTCCCCCCTCCCGGATTAGGTTGTCTGGGCTCAGGGAATTGGGGAAAGAAGGATGGATGATTTTGGGGTTGGAAGTCGGGTGGATATCTGGGGAAAAAGTTCTGCCCAGGGTTTGGTAAATTTCTGCCCTCCTGTGGGAAGTTTGGAGGGAAGTTCCCTGGGTTAGGTGCTTGGCTGGATCCCCCCCCTTGGGCTGGAGGAGTCCACACATAACCCAGGATGGGTCGATTTCCCTTGTAACGGGGACTTACATAATCAGGAGAGCGAGGGACCCCATTTGTGGGGCTGCCTCCTTGGCTCCCTGTCTGTGACTGACCCGAGGACCTCCTGGGCCTAGCATTATTAGGTGCAGGTAGGTTTTTAGGCCCCCCCCCATCTCCAAATCCAAAACGGGGGTGACCTTTACCTCTGCCACCTTGGCAGCAGCAGGGGTGCTGTTGGCTTTGGGGTTTTTCTGGGCATTACTTTTGCTATCTATCGGTTTCTGCACCTCATAGATCCGGGTAGCCCGTTCAATGACCCAGTCTAAAGATCTTTTCTCGTGAAAATCCCTCACGAGCTGGGTCATGATATATTTGGGCAAGGCATGGAAAAACGTATGAATAAATTCTCTGCTATCCGTGCGCACCCTTCTTGTGGTCTATGCAAAAGCACACTTTAACTCCTGCACAAATTCTTGTGGGGCCTGATCCTCCCCACATTGCAAATTGTAGGCTGCCTTGCGAGCCTCTTGAGGATTTCTGTGAACAGAAAAATGTTTCAAGATGGCCGCCTTATAGGTGGACCATCTTAAATGATTTTGGTCCTCCAGCCCCGCAAAGAAACTGGAGTATTCCGGGGAGAAGGTCCACTTTACATATTGAATACAGCTTTGGCTGTCCTTCAAATGGAAAGTCTCCATCATTTGTTCAAACAACTCTAAGTGCTCCCAAACAGAATACTTAGCGTTCTTATGGTAAGGCGTGATGACGCTCCTGATCGCCTTAGTCTGCTTTAAGGGGTCCTTAAGCAAGGCCCTTTTTGCCTTATTGGCCTTTTTGGTTCGGGTAACCCTTGTCCATTCGTCCTCGGACTCAGAGGCACTGCTCCCAGAGGTTCCCGTCTGTTCTTCCAGGTTTTCCCGGATTCTGCGAGCCTGGGAATGGCTGGCAGACTGTGGGGACCTGGTCTCCTGTGTCCTGCGCAGTTCAGAGGAGTCTTCAGATTCCTCCTTGCTGCCAGGATTTGATGGGTACCCCCTCCACTGACCTAACTGGGCAGAGGTTTTCAGGATGCCCTTAATGGGCCTACTCTCCTGGGGTTCCCCATTGAACTGTACTGTACTTGGGTGCCCATACCCGGATGCCCACCCCTCCATTCCTGAGTGGTACTGGCCTATGAGCCCCATACTCTTAGCTGGATAGTAATCTGCCATCCCTGTGGCCCTGTGCTCATGTGCGCCAGGGGACATGGGGGTGGTAGAATCCAGGGACTGGGGGAGATGAAGGCCCCTGGTGTTAGGGCTCCTGCGGTTATGGTCAGGAATCTCTCTTTCCCAGCGGACCTCATCTCTATCCGCCCCTGCTCCCTGTTGCAATGCAAGAGCCTGCATTTGTGCTTTCAGTTCCTCTGTTAAGGCCTTACTCGACTCTATCAGTTTCTCCTGCATCGCTACCTGTTGCTGGAGCCTCTCATTGTGCTGGCAGAGAGCCTCATTTTCCCTCCGTGCTTCCTGGTTGGTCCTGGAGAACTGGGCCAGTCTTTGCTGCAGGAGGGTTACCTCCTGAGCTGTGTCCCTATTGGCCTGCTCATTTCTTGCTAGAGCATCCTCCACCCTCCTGGTGTGCTCTAGCAAGTTCTGGTGTTCTTTTTGGAGGTCACCCAGTCCCTGGTGGGCCAGGTGATTTTCTTTTATTTTTCTTTTTAAGTGGCAGACTTCCTGGCCTAAGGTGTCCCTTTCCTGACTAAGAGTCTGCATCTGTACCGCCAGGTCGTCCCTTTGCCTTTGGAAGGCACCAGTTTTCTGGCGCTCCTGATCAAACTCTGCCTGGGTATCCAGGTCTTTCAGAATCAGTTTATTGCTCTCTGCCTTCTCCCTATCTAGGTGGCTTTGCAGGGTGACTACCTGCTCAGCACATGCCCTATTGAAGTCTAGCTGTTGCTCCAGCTTTTTCTGGCTTTGCAGTAGGGAGTCCAAACCTTCTTGGTGTTCCTTCTGCAAGGCCAGAAATCTGGTATCCTGTTCTGACTTTTCCTTTTGCAGCATATCCATATCCTCCTTTATTTTAGTGATGTACTGTCTGGTCTCATTTTCTGACTCCTGGCTTCTGTGCAGCCTTTGCTCAGAAGAGTCCAGATCAGATTGGGCCTTCTCTAACGCCATCTGTTGCCCTTTTGCCAGATCATGGCCTTCAGCACATTTATTCTGTATGGCTCCCATATATAAATATAAATATGCCGCCATCCTAACGATCTTGTCGTGTTCATCTTTGGCCTTAGGAGCCATATATAGTTCACTCAGGGCCACATGTAATGGACCCTGATCTCTCCATAAGTCTGACCCTGTTTCAGTGACCTGTCGCGTGATGGCCTGCAACCAGGCATCCTGGCCCTGCTCAGCCCATTCACCTCTCACAAATAGTTTATGTAAGAAGAGCTCTCTGGCTATTTTCATATCTACCAAGGTCGTCATTCTAGAGATTGGTCTCTGTCCTGACTTACAGAAGTTAGTATTTTATTTTTGCAGAACAGAACTTTTCTTAGAGTGTCCCTTTTGAGGAATGCTTCACAGCGTAATGCAGCGTGGTGATCCGACTGGATGTATGTATCCCGTCAGTTAGCACACTGTATTAAGCCGCACAAGTGGTATTCTAACCCAGAATCCCGGATACGAGCCCCCAATTTGTAAGAGGATTCAATTCAACACTACAGCTAAATCAACGCCTAGTCTATAATACTGAATGAAAACCCTTATTGATATATCTTTATGTCCAGTTCATGCGTTCTGGATGACTACCCCTATATAACACCCCTCTCTTGGAATCCTCCTGACCCCACTGAGCCAAGAAGTAGTTCTGTTTTGCAAGTTAAAAGGTTTAATTGATAGTTTAAACAATAGGTATATATATCACACTTTAGAATAAATTAATAATTGAATAGCACACTTAATCTGATATGATAAAGATTAACAACGGAGAATCTGGCACTAGCACACTTCTTTATAATCACTAAGGAGTTGACATGAAATGGATAAGGTAGCACACTGGTAAATAGGGACAGAAGAATAATGTGGTAGAGAATGCTTTATAGATTTCAAATGGATGCAATGTTGAATGAAATGCAGTACAGAAAATACTCAATATGATTTCAACAAAACAATGTAATCACTTTTGTCTGGCAATCCACCCCCCCTTTTATGCAATGCAAGGAAATGGAAGGAAGCACACAGTTCTCAGAAATGCAATTCAAATATAATTCAGTTCACCCAGCAACTTAGACTACAGAAGTTTAAAACACAAGCAAAATGCTTTTATATGTGCTGGCAATGGAGTGAAAAATATGCTAAATTTGCTTTTAATTCCCTCTAGAAGTTCAGGGTGAGTGGTATCTAGTTAATATTAGTCCAGGCTCACACTAGCAATGATTCAGGGATGATTAGCAGGTTAAACGAATTTCTGGCAAATGGAAGGCAAGCAGCTTCTGTTTTCACACGTGGAGAAATTTGCAAATCGCGGCAAAATTCGCGAATGCGTGTTCCGCGATTGCGGTAAAACTATAAGGGGTAGGAATAAGTCTCTAGCACAAACGGTTGCGGAGATATGAGCGATTTAATAAAGGTCGTTTTTCAGATTTGAAATTTTAAAGTTCAAAAAGACAAGTGCAGCTTGCAACTAGAAAATGACAGGTGACAGCTTTGCAAATGACAGGTGACAGTTAGGAGGCAGTTCTACTTAGATTAAAATAGCTTGAATTATATTATTTTAACTAGGAGATTGGTTCTGCACAGTTTTCTAGGTACTCACACTATATTCTTGAGTGAAATGGGCCTCGCCATGGATCTGGTCAGGTTTTAGACGGGACTCTGGTCTCTGCACTTCACAGTGATCTGGGTCTGCTCTCTCTCTGGATTCTGAAGATTGAGGGATTTAAAGTCTGGATCTTTCTGCACAGCTTTCTCTGGAGATTGATGGAGGTAAAGTATGGATTTTCCCGGCAGAGCTTCCAGCTGCAAATGGATTTGAAGGTCCCTATCTGTCCTGTCTCTCTGCTTTTATGTGTTTTTAAAATGGGTGTGTGTGAGCAGCATCACTAGCCAGCCCCTCTCCACTTATCATTGGTCAAACTTCCATTTCTCACTTGATTGGGGGAGCTAGGTTGTGTCAGAGTGATGTCATTTTACAGCCTTCAGAAAGTCCACTCCTCCTGTCAACTTGCACACAATCTATATTTGATAACAAAAGACATATTTGCACAGGTAAACATTGGTTTAAAATTACATGCACACATCACATATCACAGGAGATATACCCTGTCCAAACTTTGCTCTTCCTGGGGGCTTGCATTCAGAAATGGCACATATTTCACTTTTTAACTGATTTTGCAATTCCGGACATTGACCCAAATTTACACACATGTGCGCAAGGAGTATGGACATTAGTTGATGAAGTGTCAGATTTTTCACATGCATACATTTTGAGTAATATCCTCTTTTCCGCTAAAACCCCCCTGAACATACCACCGGTTCTAAAAACCTCTTAAAATGTGGGCAGAAAAATCACAAGAATTATGGTGTCATTTATACAATTTTCACATGTCCGCTCTATGAGTTATTCATCTTTTTCTAAAACCATATTCTGGCTATAGAGGTGTGTCTTTTCATGTCACATGGTACAGAAACCAGTCTTTCCAGTTTCTGGCAAGCTCAGAGACCCTGCCCCTCCCAGCTTCTGCCAAGAGGAAGCTGTTTTACGACCTCTGTAATAAACCATCTGCCTGGGTGAAGGGGGTTGCATTGTTCAGAGCTCCTGTGTTCTGTGGGGCTCCCCCTAATTCAATTATCAGAGAGATGGCATATCCTTAGTGTGGCCAGCAAAAGGCAGATAGGCCTGGGAACACAGCTGTGACTCAAGTTTCACTCCTGATGGGGGTAGTTGCCAGGCAGAATTCAGTTCCTTAAGCCAAGTTTCAGATAAAATGTCACTTTTTGTTCCCCAGTTTAAGTCAAGACATTTTTTTTACATATGCAGCTAGAATGCTGATTCTAAGTTCAAAACTATGACATTTAAACAATTGCAACCTATGTGACACTCAAAGTAGGTCACTCATTTCTCTTAAACCTTGAGATTTTTAATGTCTTTCAGTCCAAATTTACTTAAACTGCTGAAATCCCCAGCTCAGCCAGTCTTGTTATAAACCTTCAAGTCACTTCAGAATATAACTTTACATTGGATCCACCTCTCAGTAAGTCTTTCTTTGGCCTGTTTTGGGTTCATTTATTCAGCTTTATACAAAAAGTCAAATCTGGTGTGGTTTTAAACTGCCGGCTTTTGGATAGTGGTGAGTACTGGTACTGCACCCCTTTTTGGGATTTAAGAAAATGAATTCTCCACAGTTATGGGTTTGCTTTTGGCAATCAGCATTGCCATTCCCAATGGTTTCAGACTACTGTGTGGGTAGTCCAATGGTGGTTTTAGGCAGTGTCCTTCTGTGCCCATAACATCGGCAAAAATGAGTGGCAGCCTACTCTTCATGCATTTCCTTGTGCATTTTCTGGGAAGCTCTGGCCATCATGATGTTTTCCATGTCAGTACTGCACAGTTTTGAGGTATGGCTCGGATGCATGGGTAAATACATCCCACAGCTCTAACAGTCCTATGCAATATCCTGCGGATACTGTGGACAGCACCCATCTGTCTGATGTGATCCCTTCCCAAGCTTGGGTGAATTCGGAAATGCGTCCCCCTACTGGGGTTGTGTGAGAAGGGACCCTGAACGGAGAGTCACTGTTTTGGTGGGGGCGTGCCGCCTCCTTTACTGGGGCTGCCTCTACCTTTACCACATCCTCTTTTTTTACCCCTGCTGTAACCCTGGGTAGACTGTTGGTTATTATTGTTCCACGGTGTACCCTGCCCCTGGGAATAGTTAGATCCCTCTGGGAACTTTGGCCGCGTGGGCGACGAAAATTGCCATTCCCTCTCCGATTAGGGGGTTTATTGGTTAGTTGGCCTAGGGATTTGAGTGTCTCATACTCGTCCTTGCCATTTTTTAGCGCGTCCTCGACCGCCTTACCAAACAGATCCGGCTCCACCGGTTTATCTAACAATGATGCTTGGGTTTCAGCTTTAAATCCAGACTGCCATAACCGTCTCTTGATAACAGTTCCTTCTGCTATTAATCTGCCGGCGGTATCCGCGGCATCAAAGGTTGCTTTTAAAATGCAACCGGACACGGCTCTTCCCTCCGTCGAAACTCGTGCCAACTGGCTCTTTAAGGGTTCTGGGGCGGAGTCTATGAGTGCCGCGACTTCTACCCACTGATGGCAGTTGTAGCTGGCGGAGTTGGCAATACTTGCCTGGTAGGCGGAAGTGGAGGCTACCTTCGTGCCCAAACCATACAGTTTCTTGCTCTCCATGTCGGGAGGAGCTTCGGACGATGACAAGGGTGTTCCAGCCCTCTTACGGGTGTTTGCAACAACCAGGGAGTCCGGCTTCAGATGTCCCCTTATATATAGTGGGTCTGATTGGGCTGCCCTGAAAAGTTTCTCAATCCTCGGGTTCACTGCACTGGTGAGGTTAGGATTTGCATGTGAAGCGTCTATTCTTCTCTGAATAGACTTAAGGATAGGGATGGCCTGAGCAACAGGCCTCCTTTCTCCCACTAACTCCTCGGCAAAGTCCCTCTCCTCTTGAGCACCCTTGGGGTCAATGTGGAAATATTCTGCTGCTCGAGACAGAACTTCATTCAGGAGAGGTTGGTTGTCGACAGGGGAGTCGGTAACCGGGGGTTCCTTCTCTACCGGGGAATCTACTCTGTAGGTTTCAGGGTCTTACTGTTCTTCTTCTTGGTCCTCATCATCCCCATAGTAGCCCGTACCAGTTTGCTCTTCCAACATGCCCAAATCTGGATCCTCACAAAAGGATGTCTCTCCTTGATACTGAGAGTAGGGCTGTACATAGAAGGGGTCCGAAGACCGTGTTGGTGTTTCAAACTGGGACTTTTTACTTGGAGGTATAGGATCCTTAGAGCCTGAGGGTGCTGACCCGTCGGGAGTATAGGAGAGAAAGTGTTCAGGGTTTTTTGTGTAAAAATCTGCCAATGATGACATCCTTGACATAACCCTGTCTATGTCATCACTAGACCATTCTCTAGAAATGGGAATGACCCTTTCTGGGACTTTCTCCGCCTTATCCTGACTAGACTTACTGGTTTTAGCAGGGGTCCTAGGGATAACAGAAGACTGGGACTTGTCTGTCTGTTTATGTGGAGTGGACATTTTTTGAGGTGTGTAAGGAGGCTGAGGCTGCTTCCTTTGTTGTTTTCCCCCCTCCCCTTGGGCGGAAGAGTGTTTTCCCTGTCCTTTCGCCCTTACAGAGCCTTCCGACGCCTGGCGTCGAGGTTCGGGGGTAGTGTCCCTATCCTTAGAACGTGGAGGTAGGGACTCGGGAGCCGCTGTTACGCGGTCTGCGGGCGCCGACTCCTGGAGTGCGGTCTGGGGATGGAAGTCGGCTTCGTCTTCGGACGATCGAACTTCCGTTACCTTGGGGAGCGAGGCACTCTTGGCAACAGTGGATGATTGCCTGGAGTCATGCGGCGATCTAGATCGAGAACACCCAGAGGACATTGATTCGGACCGTTCTCTATGTGTCTCTTTCCGAGAACTCGACGTGCGCGTCGAGTCTCAGTTGGACTTCATGTGCTTTGTGGAAGTGCTGTGGGTAGCGCTTGTGTCGCCGGGGGTCTTCCCCATAGCCGCCCTGCCGGACGACCTTCCGAGGTCGGGGACTTGCGCTCGGCTGTCTCTTGACGCCACATTGCCCTCGCCGTCTGAAAGCACGGCATCGCTGGCATCGCTGAAGGTGCCCTCCGCTGCCATGGCCTCCTGACGCCTGGCGTGGTGGGCCCAACGCTTGATCGAACGGTCCTTAAGTGTCTTTGGTTTAAACCTACTACACGCTCTGCAGTACGCCTCAGGGTGGTCCCTCGGCAAGCAGAGATTGCACGTGGTGTGCCTGTCGACCCAAGATTACTTGCGGTTGCACTTGGGGCAGAATTGGAAAGGGGTACCCTCCATACACACCTTGTGGCCGTGGGCTGATAAGTGTAGGAATATATATAAGAATGTACCTATATACCAAAAGAGTGTAGAGTATGTCCACCCCCCACTCTCCCTACTTGCAGGGCCGAGGCCAGAGGCCTTCCGAGGCCCAAATCCGTCGTGCAGCTGTCGACGGTGGAATTCTTCTCCGGGCCGGAGTCAAGTGTGGAAGTTCGGTGACTCGACGTTGGGGTGGAGAAATGGGTAATTATAACAATATTTAGCAAAAGTATGGCTAAGGCCAGGGAACTCCGCGAAATGCTTCCGACCAGTATGGCGGAAAAAAACAATCTGAGGGTCCTAGACGCGTGAGGGATCATGGGTACAGTGGACGTCACACTAGGGATAGTATTACTGGCACGCCCTGTGACGACGCCCATTTTCGAGTTTCGAAAAACAAACTTTAATACTCCGCAGCTTCCACTAGATGTCGGCCTATGCACAGCATGTGATCTAATCAGATTCCACAAGCCTCAGAAATATATATATATTTTCAGTGAGAAAAAAACATTGTTAAAGGGACGTTCTGGTTAAGTTGCGCTACTAAAAACCTATCACCTTTACTGAAAAAACTACAATGAAGGAACGTTACAGTTAAGGTGGCCTACTAAAATCCTATCAAATTCAGAGAGAAAAACATAGTTAAAAGGGACATTATGGCTCAGTTGCCCTAAGAAAAACCTACCAAATTCAGTGCAAAAACGTTGCTAAAGGGACGTTATAGTTACTTTGCAGAAACAAAAACCTATACATATTATGCTTACAAGTAAAACCGAAAAACCCCAAACATTCGTAAGTTATGGTAAACTAAGCAACCATAACTCGCACCACCACTGTGCACTGCTAAGACTAACACCCATGACATCAAAGATGACATCACACATGTCATTGATTCTCGGATCTGAGAATAGAGTAGTTATCTGGTGTGGCGATGAGGAGGGAAGGGCCTGCTCCAGCATGTAGCCATGTCTCTGTGATTGCCAGGAAATCCAATTTCCTATTGGTGATCAAGTCAGCAATTTCAGATGCATGGGCGACTAGAGATCTGGTGTTGATCAGTGCTCCGGTGATGGAGGTGCTAGTGGGAATAGTGGCAGTTGTAGGTGGTGTAGGTTAATGTGCAGAGTTGGAGGCCTTTTTGCATTTGTTTTGTGGTGCTTGGTCTAATGTTGATGGTGGGAGTAGCAGTAGTGAGTAGGCAATACGATGTTCCGAGTCTTGAGCCTATTCTAGTATTTCTCAGGTAAATTGGGCATGGGGTGCTCAAGGTAGAAGTTAAGGTACTGTGGTACTAGGTCTGTGGTATTTTGGCCACAGTTAGCGGTGCTTTCCCCTGTAATGCTATTCTCCTGGTTGACTGATGGTAGTGAGGCGAGATTAGAGTTGTCCAAAGAACATCCTGGCTTCAATGGGGGTATGAAGGGGGTAGGTTTGATAACAAGATTAATTCTGAGTGGCGGGAGGAATAGAGTCGGTTTAATCCTGATGTCCATATGGATGGGTTTGGACATAGTTGTGTATGTGCTGGCTATGACTGGCGATAGTCTAGGCAAAGAGGTAGTCTGCGGAGGTGAGGGGGTTGTGTTAATCACAGTGTGAATGGCTATGTACAGGCTCATACAGAATATTAAATAAGTGTAGAGGTCTTAGTTGACTGGAGTAGGCAGTTACAGATTAACAACGGCTAGTATTCAGGCCAATACATTGGGCGCGTAACAGAATACAAACCAGTGGGCAGATGCTAAGAAATACTGCGGGTGGTACTCTAATTAGCTGCCGTGAACCATTGCAAATCAGCATGCTAATATTCAGCAGGTATGATAGGCAGCGTAACAGGTAGCAATCAGCAGGCAGATACTACACGTGGTAATCTAATTAGCTGGTGTGAGCCAATGCTAATTAACAAGGCTAATGTTCAGGCAGATACCAAGGGCAACATAACAGATTGCAAATCGGTTGGTAAACGTAGTAATCTAAATGGCTGGCGTAAACAGTTCCAGATCAGCAACTTTTTACAACATTCTCCGCATTTGCTCCAGCCGTTGCTCCTGCCACCACTAGTGATACTCTAGTGGGGCAGCGGATCCTTATACCAGTCTTGCAGGCCATACGCAACACAGCAGACCCGTATCTTTCAAAGGTCACTGTATTGTGCATGTACTGCAACGCAGTGCTGTGCAGAGGAGAGCAACTTCTAAGTGCTTTTGAGGCTTCAGTCCGGGAGCATGAGAAGGTGTGCCCCCTACCTAAGTAACGACCGCCCAACATCTTTCTGTCTCCACTTGCCCTTTCTTATCCACGTGGTTGGTGCCCGTTCCCTAACCTCCCTTCCCGTTCCTTTCCTTCTGTATTGTGGTTTGGAAGAACAGGATAATTGCAAAAACAATGGAAAAGGGGGAAAAAAAGTCTCTTTTCAGAGCCACCTTTTTTAGTTGAAAAATAGAATGCCAATGAAAAAATGCATGTCATCATGCACACTATAAGCTCTGCGGGCAGCGTGACAAAAAATGCGAAGCGTGGCTCTGTCACAAAGGGAAATGTTTGGTGTACTTCTTAGAAGCGCTGCACTGCATTTTGGATGTTACGCAGAAATAGCTGGTTGCCAGCATAAGATAGGTTGACTCTATCTGATCCAAAAATGTTGGTACTACAAAACGTAATGTTTTCATTGGGGAAAGAGAACATGGCAACATCGCTCACAAAGGCGCAAACAGCCTTGTTCACATTGCGCCTCGCTTTTTCCATTTGTGGGCCAAATGAGGAAGAATGCAACCACACCTGTCTCTGGGTAATGCGAGAAAAAATTACTTGTGACTTTGGAAGTATTTCCATGACTTGCCTAAGTATCTTCCTCATTGAGAACTGCAGTGAGATGCCGGTGACACGTCCTAAACTATTCCCACCACAATGAATAATAATAATGTCTGGATGATTCTTCTTCACCAAACTGCCACAAAGGTGAGCCACATGCAGCCACTTCATCCCATGGACGTACCAGTGGACATCGATATTATGGAACCTAAGGTGTGCAGCCACTCCACAGCGTTCTGCGTACACTTTTACCCAATGTATCCAAGAGTCGGCCAAAAGCCATACACTCTCCCTACTGCATGGCACAGCCAGCTCTCCTATTTGCAAACACACCTTCTGGCACAATCTGACCTTGCACGCCACATGCAGGAAACCTTATTGACCGATCCCCCCGCCTGCAGAGTCCCATTTCCAGGTCAACCAACCGTGAATAGACCTGCATATGGCACATGCGCACATCCGAATGCTCCGGTGTCGGCGGACATATTGTCTTTTGAGCCTGAGTGCCGGAACACATTTGAAGCTGGGTAGAGGATCCCCTCTTTATTGGTGGCTGTGAAAAGTTGTTTTTTGTAAAAGTGCTTCAAAACAAAAAAAAAAAGGTTTTTCTATTTGTTGAGTATTGTTCTCTTCTTCTCCTCCTTACAATTTTACACAAGCTTCTCCAAAATAGCTTGTAGATTCAGGAACACAACAGCATTTTCAAAAGGGGGACAAAAAGAAATGAGCTCCACCAAAATACCTCACATTAAAAGCACCAAGGTCCTCATGGGCACAAAAGAACATCCCTGCGTCGAACTGAAAAGCAGACATGCCGCCGTTCACAAGAAACAATTCCTTCTCTACCTCGGAAGTAAGTACAGATTCTTCCGCACTGGTCTTGGTGGTATGCATGAGAAAATCAACGTTCCAGTGGGAAAAAGGTGCATCACTACTTCAGCACCTCTTTCAGTTCACCGAGCAAACTTGCAGCAGTGCGAAAAGCCACATGCAGTGCTCCACAATGCAGAACTACTACGTTAACAGTACTCCAAGTGGCCACATCTGTGCACTCCGCAAGCACAGCTTGCAAACTGGGTAGAACCACACTACACAAAGCGTGCACTCCTTCCACACCAACATTTTCATCAACAAAGCTACCCCGGGCATAAGTGGGAGGGGGGGACCAACAATTTGGCTCTCCTGATTTGTCACCGCGGTTCCTCCCTCCCCCCACTGTGGGAATTACACTATGAAATTGGAGGGTGAGTTGGTTCCTGGCTACCTGCACTGACTACAGCAACCAGAATTCCCTGAGGCCACAATTGGTACTAACCAGCAACACCTGAACAGACTGCCTCCCTGAAGATTGCAAGAGGCATGAAAGCGCTTGTAGGAGAAGATAAACTGGACTGTGGAAGGTCCACAAAATATCAATGATATTTGTGATGTCATCTTTGATGTCCTGGGTGTTATTCTTAGCAGTGCACGGTGGTGGCGCGAGTTATGGTTGCTTAGCTTACCATAACTGACGAATTTCTGGGTAACCATAACGTCCTTTTAACAAAATTTGTTTACGGAATTTCATAGGTTTTTATTAGTGCAACTTAACCATAACGTCCCTTTAAAAAAAAATGTAATTGAATTTCAGAGGTTTTTATTAGTGCAACTTCACCATAACGTCCATTTAACAGTTTTTTCATTGAATTTCATAGGGTTTTTACCAGTGCATGCTATTTTCCTACAGTTTACTAATATCATACTTACCAAATATAACAATATTTGTGTCCAATTTACAAAGTGTCACTTTAAAACTCTGCCATTTCCCACCTTCTAGAATCATTTTTAACTCTTCTATACACTTCTTGCAACTATTTCAACTAGTTTTGCATCCGTAGATGTCTACGAACATCTGACTTCATTGCGGAACTTCCGGACAGTGCCAGATGACCATGTGCTAGCGCGTGGCATGATGACGTGTCAGAGAACCCGTCCGCACTTCACAATAAGATCCGTCCTTCGCGGACAGTTCGGAGCTGCATTTTTTACTGATCTAGGAACTTTCAAGTTCAAAATGTCCCTTGCACACCACACCTCCTACACCTTTTCATACTCATTATCCATTACAACAAACAAAGCACAGTACTTTCAAAGACAATGAAGAGGACAAAGAAGAAGAGGTAGAGGAAGTGCCTACTTCTAGCACCAAGATCGAATCCTGGTGTGCCAGTTCTTTGCTACTGTTGGGAGTGTACCAAAGGCTAAAGCTACCAAAGTGAAATGCACTATTTTGTACTCATCGCAGACTACCTGGACAGTACTCCTACGGGACCACCTCCATGTACCGCCATACCAAATCCAATGACCGCAATGCTCGCAGAAATGTTGCTCCTTTCTCAGCAAGTAGTAAGCTGTCTTCCTCCACCTCATCTTCTTTAACAAATACTGTAACCACACAGCCTGGTGTCTGCGGGCATAGGTGTGTTATAAATAAATAAATAAGGAGGGCTACGGACCATTATCGTCCATTGCAGCCTGTGAAATGGGGGATAAAGGCCATTAGCATCCCTGGTTCCCAAAGCGGGAACCCAGGGTGCTAAAACAAAGATTTTTGTTCCTATAGCGGCATGCCCTCCTTTTCCAAGACAGCCAACATGGAAAGAGAAGGCGGGCTCCATACACAGCCCCCTCTTCCATTGCCATGACAACCTACAAAACCCTATGAACATGTTACCACAAGCACTTTTTTCCCTTTCAAACCTATCCTACCTTCAAACAACTTTACCACATAGCCGGTCCCAGGTAGACATAGCCACTTTAACACAATTTTTCGTCCCTAGCGGTCATGGCCAGTAGCCAGATTGTTTGCGTCATGACCTTATGCCATGGCCCAGACAATCGGGCAACTGCCCACGGCCACAGGCTATACCTCAGTCACCAAAGGTATAGGACTATATTTTGTACCAACATTATTACACTTGTCAAAAAATAAAACACGGGCACATTTGCAAAACCATGCTTTAATGTCCTTGCCAATACTCCACAAGTTTGCTCGAAACCCACCCATATTTTTTTTTTAAAGTGTCAAAATATATCTACATACAATAGTCATATAACTTAGCCCCCACTTGACAAAATCCATTTAGTTTTTACACAAACATTGAAGGTTGGGTCTATAATCTTTCTCAAAACTTTGTCTACATTCGTCAAATAGCAACAAAGTTATAAGCCATCTAAAAATGTTGAGACCCCCTCTAATTTTGCCCCCTCTTGAGAAAATCCCACCAAACTTTAGAAAACCATTTATATCTAGATCCAAAATCGTTTTGCCAAATGTTGTGCAAATTCGTCAAATGACACCACATTTATATACCTTTAAAATATTTTGGGACTCCCCCTCTAATTTTGCCCTCTCTTGACAGAATCCCACAAAACTTTACAAAACCATTCAGGATTAGTCCTAGAACAAAATTGCAAAATTACATGCAGTTTCAATGAGTGGCGCAAAAGTTATAAGCCATCAAAAAACTACTTTTCCAGGACATCTGAAGTGTCTGCGAACACCACAGGACTGCCCCAGGACATCTGGAGTGTTCGCGGACTGTCGGGGGGGGGGGGGGTGAAACAACCCGTTTGTTTGTTTGTTTATTATTTGTAATGCGCCGAAATACCCTAGGGTAACAAGGCGCAGCAGATACAAGAATTTACGAAACTTAGTTACAGACAGTAAAATATGTACAGGTATGAACACAGTAATAATAACAGTAAGCAGGAAATATATACATATGTACAATTAGCAGTTGTGTATCCAGTGTGACCAAGTCAAAGGTGGGAGGCACAGGGACCTAGGCGATGGCTGTGTTCAGCCAAGACATCATCTTAGAGCGGAAGTTTTGGTAGGGTAGGTCCATTCTAAGAGTGGGTGGTAGGGAATTCCAAAGTTTGGCCGCTTTCACTGGGAAGCTATTACCACCTATAGTTGATTGTTTGTAGGAAGGGACGGAGAGGCAGTCTCTCTACGCTGTCCTTGTCGGTCTCAAGGATGTTAGTCTGTGAAATCTGTTGATCAGATAAGTGGGGGCCGCTTTGTTAAGGGACTTATGGGTAAGTGAGGCAGTTTTTAAGGAGATTTTGTCTATGATGGGAGTCCAGTTGTGTTGCTGGCTATGGACTGTAATGTGGACTCTTCTTGAGATGCCTAAGGCCGCTATGAGTGTGTTGTTCTGGAGGGTTTATGGCTTGCTAGTAACGGCCTTGGAAGACCCAAGATGAAGGGCGTTACAGTAGTCTAAGCGGGAGAGTATGAGGGCTCTGGCCAGGGTCAGGCAGCTAGTATCGGATAGAAAAGGTTTGGCTGTCCGGATCAATTTACACGTATAAGCCGTAGAAGAGGCTAGTGAGTTCACCTGTTTGCTAAAGGTGAAATTGGAGTCCAGGTAGAAGCCCAGTGTTTTGACTTCGTGTCCCACCCTGATGGTAGTACCATCGATTATGAATGATGAGTAGGCTGGGCTCAGTTTCTTTAGGGTGGCTGTGGTGCCCAGTGTGATGAGCTCCGTTTTATCATCATTCAGGCATAGACCGTGAGTGGCCATGCATGCCTGGATGATGATGTAAACCCTATTCACCAAGGCCAAATCCTTTCCATAATCTCCGTTGTTTGGCTTCTTATGGCCACATCCCATCCTCATCCCCCACCACAGCCCCAGAGATTGTTTGTTGAGTTTGACAAGTATAATGCTGCTTTTTAAAAAATGTTTTCACTGCACTGTCCGCGGACCCCAAAAAAGTCAGCAAATCCAAGATGGCGGGAGTTTCAGGAAAACCGACGCATTTCACATTTCCCACCATCTAATCAGCGAGCGTGTCCCGATGTCAGCGTACCACGCAAAAGTCAGCACATTTTTTGCCCAATCAGAGGCCAGTCCGCAGACCGAACATAGAAGTGAGTCGGCGGAGCAGACAGATATCCCACATTTTTTTTTACTTACATTTTTGTCATTTTTACAAAAACTACTGGACGGATTTAACAAAAGCACGCTTTCGGGACGAAGCCGCTGCTCCTGCTGCAAATTTGGTGAAAATCCGTCCAACAGTTTGGGCTGTAGGCGTGAGCAAAGTTTCTTCCCATTATGTCTATGGGAAAAAAAGACATTTTGGGACCCCCTATAACTTTGCCACCCCCCCCCCCCCGACCAAACCTCACCAAACTTTGCAAAGAAATTCAGAGTGGACCATATACTTTTTTTTGCAAAGTTTGGTGAGGATTCATCCCAGGGGAGTTATAAGCCGTCCAAAAAGTGCTCTCCCTATGGGTTTAGCAACTTAACCATAACTACACAGCCACCACTGTGGCTGTGTAATATTACACGGCCCAGGGTAGCGGGTGTGTAGTTATGCTTAAGTTGCTAAACTCATAGGAAGACCCCTTTTTCTGCGGCTTATAACTTGGCTCCCCTTGGACGAACCCTCACCAAACTTTGAAAAAAAAGTATATGATCGGCTCTGAATTTTTTTTCGCCAAGTTGGGCGAGGTTTCGTGCGGGGGAGGGGGGGTAAAGTTATAGGGAGTCCCAAACTTTTTTTTCCCATAAACTGAATGGTGAAAAACTTGGACGGATTTTCAACAAATTACAACAGGAGCGGGGGCTTGGGTCAGAAAGCGTGCTTTTGTGTCTTTGGTGGGAACCCGACCAGTACTTTTGTTGGAAACAACTGAAATGTACATCTCTAAAAATTAGTGATATCTGGCTGACCCATTTCCCTGTTCGTTCCACGTACCGAAGTGTCATTGGTTTGCGGTACGGCGTGCTGTCAGAGAACTTTGGACGCGGCTGCTGGTTGGCTGGAGGGAAGCGTACTGTGCGTCAACAATGTTTGAGAAATGCTGCCATGGTGTCTCAGAGGACAGTGCGCTGGAGGAAGGGTCTGCAAAATATACCATACGACATGTGTTGGCCGCAGTAAGGGAGGGAAAGGGTAGGGGAGTGAGAAGTGGTTAATGTGACATATGTAAATAGGTAGAAGAAGACAGAGGAGTGGCTGCAGTATTGGTGCTTATTGCGTGATTTTGCGGGTTCCTAGACAGCCGACAACTTTGTGTGGTGATTTGAGGCAGCTGTCGTAACGGCCTGATAGCTTCTGCCGAGACCGGTTTGCGGCGACCTCTTTCCGTGATGAGTGGTAGGTGATTTTCAGAAGGGGAGTGAATTTCACATGGCATAGGGTGGGTGGGAGCACGGGTGCCTGTACTGTGCGGATGGATTGCGGTAGTTGGAGACATTGTGGCATGCATGGGTGTATGAGGTTGCGGTGGGTCTGTTGAAGGATTAGACTATTGGGTGCATGGGCAAAGGTCGTTGGCTGGAGCCCATGATCTGAAGAGCTTAGGGCTTCAGCTCACCCACTGCAGCTATGGATGTGTGACTCTGTATCCGGTGGAGCGCGGTGCTTGCATAGTGTGGTGCGTGCAGATTGGTTGGAGTAGGGACAATGTTGTGAACAGTATGTGGGTTGGTTGGCAGTGATACAATACTTTGTGAATGGAAGTGGGTATGTCCGTAGTATGTGAATGAAAGTGCACAGGGGTGCAGGAGACAGTGCGTTATTTGTACATTATGGTAATTGTTGCAATTTTTTTCTGCATAGCTCCATGGTCATGCGCAGGCTAGGTAGGAGTGCTGGTGGCAGAGCTGTGTATGTGGATAGTCGAAGTTGGTGACATGGTGAAATGGATGGTGCCATTATGTAGCAGTGAGAGTGTTGAAAGCCTAGACTGTTGGGTGCATGGCCGAAGGCCGTAGACCATGCACTCAAGAGGCTAGGACATTAGGAGACACATGGCAGTAATGCATTTTGGATTCTGCAGCAGTTAGAGGGTGGTGACCTGTAAAGAATGGGTGTGGAGCACATTTCAGATGCAATAGAGCAGCAGTAGTGAGGTGCCATGCAAGAATGTTTGGTTTTGCAGGTGAGGACACTGTTACAACATGGTAAAGTTTTTGATGTGTACTTGGCGAGGTTCTGTGAAAAGTCATGCAGTGTGGGCACTGGGTGCTGGGTTTGATACTGTCAGTATGGAAGAGGATATGGTAGACGTGCACCTTAAATGTGCTTGGTTACTATGCTGTGTGCTGATTTGTTGAAGTAGGGCCAATGTTGTGAAGAGGTTGTAGGTAGGTTGGTAGTGACAATACTTTGTGAATGGGTGTGGGTAGGGGTGGTGGAGCCTCTGGTATGTTTGTGGATCCTGCTGATAGCGACCTGTTTTCGTGAATGGGTGCAATGCAGAGGTTCAGTAAGTGATTGGTGGATGCCCGTGCAGGTTGGGTAGGAGTGCTGGTGGCAATGGTGTGTATGTGGATTGGCATAGTTGATGATATGGTCCCATACATGGTGGCATTACGTTGCAGTGCCCGTGTTCAAGGCCTAGCCTATTGGGTGCATGGCAGAAGGCCGTAGGCCATGCATTGAAGAGCCATAGACTTGAGGAAACCCATGCCACTAATGCAATGTTGACTGTGCATCTGGTAGAGGGTGGTGACCTGTAAAGAATGGTTGTGGAGTACGTTTCAGACACCATAGAGCAGCAGAAGTCAGCTGGCAGGTGTGTATATTTGGTTCCGCAGGTGAGGTCGCTGGGAGAACATGGTAAAGGTTTGGATGTGTGATTGGAGATGGTGCAATGAGAAGTCACGCTTTGTGGGCACTGGGTGCAGTGTGTGCAAACTTGCAGTATGGCAGAGGGTATGGTTGAAGTGCAGCTTCTATGGGTTCTTTACAATGACGTGTGCAGATTTAGATTAGTAGGGCCAATGTTGTGAAAATGTTGTGGTTAGGTTGGTAGTGACAATATTTTGTGAATGGCAGTGGGTAGGGGTGATGGAGGCTGTGGTATATTGTGGATGCTGCTAATTGCAACCTGTTTTTGTGAATGGGTGCTTTATGGTGTGAGGGAGTTGGGTTGAAGTGCCGCTATGTATGTTACGTGTGTGCACAATGTTAGCTGCCCACATGGTCGCATGCATGATCGCATGGATTCATAGTGTTGTTCTGGGTGTGGGCAAGGGTTGATTATTGTCTGCAGAGCGAAAGGTGTGCTGGGTGCGCTGCAGGATCATTTTGCATGCTGAAATAGGGCATCCTGTAGGAAACGTTTCTGGTGGAGGGGCTTTCGAAGCAAAGGGAACGTGTTCTCAGGAGTATTCACCGGGAAATATGGAGTTGTGTACAGAAATTATAGTGTGCAATGCAGAGGTTCAGTATGTGATTGGTGCAGCGTTTTTGAAAATGTCCTAGTCGCCAATAGGCGCCACTAAGGGAGTGTTGGAAGATTCGAGTGCAAAGGGAAGAAGTATTGTGTGTGCTTTACTCGGACGTGGCCCTAGCTGTAGCTGGGAAAGCACACGTGCCACATCATGGCCTTCTGAGCATGGCGCCTTCGCAAATGGAACTGTGGGGATTCTCAAATGAGGATTCGAGGACGTGGTTCACCGGAAGGGGCAGTGACATATTTACCCAAAGTTCGATGCAGTGAGGTTGGCAGAGATGGACAGACAGCGAGTGCTTATAGTCGGTGACACCTTTGTGCACGATCTACACAGGTATGCCGTGGAAAGAGGCTTCGATACTGACTTTCAGTTGGAAGGAGTGTAGGCTTTTTGGGGCAAAGTTTATGAGTGGGGTTTCGGGTGCATGGATCTCGTTTGCAAATGTGTGGCCTCTATTGGTACTGTAGATGAGGTAGTCGTGCATTTTGGAGGACTACATTTGGGGCACATGTCGTGCTCACGTTTGCTCGCTTACTTAAAGAAGTTGATGACAGCTGTGATGCAGATATTTCCTACTGCAAAGGTGATTTTCTCATCAATGACTCCAAGAGGACAATGGGAGCATGCCGGTGTAATTTGTTCACAGCCAGAGGTTGGGAGACGTTGGATAAACAGAAGCATGTGCGACTTTATGTGCAGTACTGGGATGTTCTGCACAGATTATAAAAGCATTAATAACCAGCAAGTTTTCCAGTGGTTCCAAGGAAATGGCATTTTTTTAAACTTCCATTGGCAATGCTGTTGTGTTTGCCACTCTGCATGAAGCGTTGCAGAGAATCCTGTAGCAATGTAAGATAGGTGTTCATCTTCAGTTGAGAATAATGTCAGGAGGAGAAGCAAACAGACAGTGAGCAAAAGAGAGAAAAACGAGAAGAAAAAAAAATGTATGCATGCACGTACATAACAAAAACACGACAAAAAGAAAAAAATATATGTGTTTTTAGAGACAATCCTAAAGACACAATCCCCACATTTCCCCCCACTGCCCCCAACAAGCGCTCACCCCCCCACCCCCTCCAGTTTCTAGCAATGCAGCGGATTCTGCAGGACTTTGAGGGCTAAACGTGGCACATCTGGCTGTTTTTAGGATGACAGCTATAGCATTGTCACTGTGGAGGCTAAGCCATCGGGCAATGTAATTGCCGGTTATGGTGTGTACACAAACACTGTGACAGAAGGTCTGTTTGTACAGATAAATGTAGGAGGCTATGGTAAAAGTGTGCAAGGCAAGGGGCATGCATCGTGTTTGTATGCATGCAATGCACGCACTTGCTTAACATTGCTAATATACATTCCCTGCTGCTTTTGTGGGATCATTTTGCAGACATTTGAAGTACATGCATTACAATGGGAAGACCATATTGTGAAGTGTACAAGGTAAGTGGCATGCATGTTGTTATGAATGCAGTGTGTGCATCATGTGATATGATGTGCTATGGTATTTTGTGCCATTTGTATCGCGCCTACATACAAGTGTGTTAAGGCACGCGGAGGAAAGGGAGGTGGAACGGAGGCCGCACAGGGACATTGATTCCTCTAGGCCAGCTCACATTGAGAGTGCGCAAGTGAATGGGAAGGGGGAGGGCAAAGTACAGTACATAGGAATTATAAAAAATAGAAATACATGCAACTGGCCGGTGCTGGCAAGTGCAAGGATAGGTGTAGCCATCAAGTGGTGGCTGGACTGTTAGGGTTCTAGAAAACAGTCCCCAAGTGCGGGGGTTGGCAGAAATCCAATGCAAAGGTGGAACTGTAGGGAGGGCGATGGCCTGGGGCACAGATTATAGGGTGGGTAGGAAACCAGTGCAGAATGCTTTTTAGCCAGAAAGTGAGCAGTGGAGAGGAGGGGAAAAAGAAGGACACTGAAAGGTTTTCAGGTGCTTTCAGAGCCTAGAATGCTTCTCCTCAAGGTCCAGTGAGACAGAGTATGTTGCACAGGGAGGCCTCAGGAGAGGAAACACATCTACCACCATCTGGTTGCGTGTAGAAGCTCTCTTTTTCTATAACCATCAAATTGATGAATTGTATGTTCAGACTTTTATAGGGTTTTTTATATACATTGTTGTTTGGTATGAATGCATTGCTGTATGATGGACGTATGTGGACGAATGAATAAACGCTTGAATGGTTTGAATTTTATTTAATTTATGTGTTCTTAATTTTCCTGCTAAGTAAATTACTATTTCAAGTGTCGATTAAATCATGATTGAACTCATATATTAGAAAATGTATCAGGTTCAATAAAATTCTTTGATACTCTGTCTTTAAATTGTATCCTCTGGGCTTCCTTTCCGAGATTAATTGTGATATTAATACCCTAACACAGAGTGTGGGGTCTCCCGTGCCTTTCCGAAAAATATACACTTTAAGTACTCTACACGTTGTGGTAGTGCACTATGGAGCATTGCTTTTGGGTTCCATGGCTTGTGCAGGAGTGTACCGTCAACTCAAAAAGATGATGAAAGAAGCGCAGCAGCACATTTTTGCCACTGCAAAGGTGCTTTTCTCATGTATACAACCAGGTCCGGTATAGAACTATTCCAATTAATGTTGTCGGCAAACAGGTGGGAAGGCGTCTTATCAACAGAAGCATGTGTAACTTTTTGCGTGCTGCTGCAATGTACTCCTGTGAGAATGACATTGGTTATCGATATGTGCACCTTCTCAATGGAAATGGCATTTCATTGTCGCCCAGTGGCAATGACATTTGGTTTTCTAATCTAGAGGCTGCACTGAAGACGCTATTATACGAATGTGCGGTGCAGTGCAACAAATAAAAACAATTATAAAAGCCTGAAAAAAGAGTTGTTATTGTGGAAGCTGTTTTAAAAAATAAAATAAACTACTTTTTTAAGAGCCACGACTACAAAGGACATCCCCTACCCTGGTTGACATTTTTTCCCCTACTCCTGCATGTGCACACCTGCAAAAGTCTGCGGACATCGCAACAGTTGCAGGTTTGTACGTGTAACATACGCCCCTTTTGCACATGGCCATCATATATGTGGGACTGTGGAGGACACAGGATTGCGCAATAAGCTTTCTGGGTGTGGAGTGCACGCATATACTGTGGTATACGGTATATTTGTCGACCTAAATGCAGAGGGTGAGCTTATGGCTGTGTGTTGTACGAGCCACAGCATATGTTTTGTGGGTGAATTCAACATACATTACTTGACAGTGAATGGAAAAATGACTCCGGTGGGAGTTATGTGGAGTGCATCATGTGGGTTTGTATGCGTATGGAGCACCTACACTGAAGTGATTGCTTTTGGTTTGTCTGTGTGAGACTTTGGTGACACTCGATCCCTACGATATTATTGTTATTGATTGTGGAGGGACAGAAGCACACCATATAACACGATTTTCAGTGACGTTTGTGCTGAGGGAGGTAGTAGGCCAGGTAATGCTTCCGATCTCCTGCATAATTTTGTATCCCAATATGCAGACACCCATGTAGGCACGTTATTTTTTTATTTGGACCGGTACATTGTGAAGAAGTGCATTTGTGTCTTTTAACAGCTTGTGCCATTGTCGTGCTGTACAAATGGGAATCTATCGTTTCACTGCACCAGCAGTTTTCCCCCACAAATGGCGTTCTTGTTGAGATTACTGCATTTCCTAATTCTGCACACTCTACACACATTGCCTTGCTGCCCTTTTTGAAAGTATAGGAATAATGTTTGCGTTTGCTGTTGCGCACTTGCGCTCTTGAAAACACACTGCAACACGCACAACCATTTGTTTCAACAGCCACCCATTTCTACCTGTTTCCACTGCGGTGTTTTCCACAGTACCACAGTTCCTTCCATTTAGCACACAATTGTGTGGAGCGTACACGATGCGCGTCGCACTGCCTCCCTTCATTGCCGCTTACATTGTGACAATCTACAAGGAGCTTTATATCATAATCAGCCACAAAAAATATTGCTAAATGGACGTTATGGTGCAGGTGCAGTACTACAAACATAGCATCATTTCTAAATACACTATGCTAAAGCAACGTTATGTTTACAGTGCCCTAATAAAAACCTATGAAATTCACTAACAAAAAACGTCAAAAGGACATTGTGGTTATGTTGCTGTACCAAACACCTATCCTCTTTACAGAAAATGGTATGCTAAAGCAACGTTCTGCTTACAGTGCCCTACTAAACACCTATGAACTTCACTAACAAAAACATTGGTAAAGGGACGTTATGGTTAAGTGGCACTAGCAAAGACCTATGAAATTCAATGGAAAAACGTTGTTAGAAGGACATTATGGTTACAGGCAAAACCGAAAACCACCCGAAATTTGACAGTTATGGTAAGCTAAGCAACCATAACTCGTGCCACCAGTGTGCAATGCAAGGACTAACACCCATGACATCAAAGATGCCATCGCAAATCTAATGAAGGGAAGACAGAGTGGGAAATCGGAGAGAAGGGAGACAGCTGATGAGAAAGATCAGGAGGGAGGAGTAAGTAGTAGAGAAGATGAAGGACAGGAGAAAATAGGAATTCCTTAGAAAGCCATGGATGGAGCTGGCTTGATAGGCCCTTGCTGCCGTTATATTGATTTAAGTAGTAGGTGTTACTGATCTTTAGTGTGAAACTAACCTGGGGTTTAGGAAAGCCTGGGCTAGGGATGTGGGAGCCCACAGGAGGCTAAAAGAGGGATGTACATTTGTTTTTTGCAAACAAGGACATTTTGAGCTTTTAGTGATAAAAAACCTTGAATCACATTTTAGAGCTTTGGGAACGTATGAGGCCATCAGTGACAGACCACACTCGGTACCTTTTTAGAAACAATATCAGAGCTCTTTTTCTTGAAGGAATTCTTTGGCAGTTCCATGTAGGAGAATATTTGAATTATGCAGTTCTAGAGCAGGATTCTTTGCATAGTACAGAAGCGTCTGAAGCGGCTGTAACCTTAGGTTGCAGTGTGGCTTGACATCTTTCTTCCTGATCTCTGGGTCAGTTTCTCTAACCTGCTCTATGCTGCTGAGGGGAGAACTAGAACTAACAGCTGTAGCTACAGAGCTCCCAACTGCAGCATTACGGTGCTCAGGTGTCTTTCACACTGTGTTTGGTGTGTTCCTGACGCCCAGAGTTTCTGTTGGCCGGTGAGTTAGTCTCATCAGCGTAAGCCTCACTGTTCAAGGGCTCCAGTGTTTCTTGCATCGTGCCGGTGTGCCGGACAGTTGGGTGTTCTGGGTCTAGTGGAATTGTGTATTTTAGGTATTTGTCTCTGTGGAAAATTGAGAGTTGCCCTTTTTACTAAATTCACGTCTTTGTCAGTGTATACTGTCTCTAAGGTATTATGCCTGTAATCAGAAGAAATGCTGTACGCAAAAAGGCAGTGGCTTCTGCGATACAAAAAATAAATCCTGTCTTGATTTCCCCAAACCGTGACACTGAAGTTATAGTCGCTGCTTTGGTGGCTACTCCTCCAATCTCTAATAGGGGCTGCTTTTCTTAGGTCCTGCCTTTGAGTTTACGCAAGAGGCTTATATTAAGTGTTGGGGACATTGATATGTCCTCGGATACTTATGATACCATTGATTTTCATAATGTAATCAAGGAGTTGACCCACAAAATGAATTACTTGGTACATGTTGAGGTCACCAATTTGGAAAGTTCTGCAATACATAAAAAGGATGCTACTTCCACCCTCCATACTGTATTACCCGCTTTCGGGGCAGTGGGGAGTAAGGCCAATTCTGAGCTACAAGTACCTTTTGAAGCACAGCCTCTATCCACCCTTTATGACAGCTCCCAGTCTTACTTTTCGCCTGAACAATGGTTATTTAGTAAAAGCAAACATCACCAGTTAGTTAAATGTGTAATTTCTTTTCTGACTTTTGTGTGTGGGCCGACTCATTGGACAAATGCGTGGAGAAACATTGTCCGATTAATATGGAGAAATCCTGTCAAACAGAACCTCCAACTGTTTTGGGGAACCGTCAACACTTGTGTAAAGTGGATAGCTATTCTCCGACAGACTGTCAACTTGAAAAATCTGACCAGCTCCTATGAGCTGGACAGAAATCTCTTGAAGTTGTGAATTTGGAAGCCTCTTCTTATCTCAGGGTTATGCCTCCTTCTCCAACATTAGAACTAAGTAAGCGATTGCTGGACTTACCTCCTGTTGCCGTAGGTACTGCTAAACTATGACCTATAGGCACATTGATCCGAAAAAGATTGAATACTTCCAACCATATCCAGAAGTCTGCGAACAAGGAAATCACTAATGCCAGCGCTCATGGAGAAGACCACAAGGGATCTTGTTATGGACAACAGGAACTTTATTATTACCAACATTGAAACATCAAGTGGGAAAGAGCCGAGAGAGGCACTACAAAATAAAGTATTAACATGGCTTTGCCACACAAGGACAGGCCTGGGTGTGGTTAGCAATTCCGATTTGGAGATTCTATGTAGGCTTGGGATTGATGACTGGTGTGCCCAAGAAAATAACGATTCTGTGTTGGTAGGATGTGGGTCCAGTTATTTGCCATATGTTCTTAGTCTTTGTCATTACGTGCCCAAAGGGTCCCCAGAGTTAAATCTTATATTTGAATAAGACCTTTTTTATGAAACATTTTGTTTAGAATGATCTCTATTACGATCACTGGCAGGTCTTGCTATATTTATTGTTCCTCTTGTTTGCTTTACCATGTTTTTCGTATGTTCGTAAGTTGTTGTTTTTGATGTAGCGCTCCGATTCCTGCAGGCTTTCAGTGCTTTATAAATAAACACATATAAATAGTGAACTTGGTATGGTAATGTTTATTTACAAAGCGCTTATACACAAGGCAAGTGTTTCAAAGCACTCAAGGTGGGGGGGAACAAGGGGAAAAAACAAGACGTTCAGAGCCCTTGAAATTCTGAAACGATAATATTCTGCACAAGTAGAGTAAGTGCATATAAAACAATTAACAGTGGGGGTAACGGCAAATAGGTCTGACAACGATTCTGCAGTTTTTCCAAGTGCAATGCAGGGAGTGAAGACAAGTGGGAACAGAACAGACGATCTTCAGGCATGGTGCATTCGGATTGCGCAAGTGCATAGATGGATAAAGGGGGGGGGGTGGACGAGTCCGGGGGGGAGAGTCCAAGTGCAACCTGTCGACAGAGACTGGGGTAAGTGCAGAGATGCAACTCTCTTGGGTCATTCATCAAGTGCAGTGACGATAGGGCGAGTGCGAGAAAGACTGGCGGGGGTACCAGGGACATGTGAGACTCTGAGGTGCACCAGGTGGCCAGCCAGCAAGCTGTACGGAGGAGAGAGGGAAAGAGCAGAGAGATAGGTTATCAGGGTAGAGGAAGAGGAGAAGAGGAAAGTCTAGAGGAGTTTCTGGAACTTAAGGAGATCAGGCTCAAGACAGAGGGCGGCAGGGAGGCTATTCTTTTTTTTTTTTTAATTATTTATTTATATTATATATAATATATACAACATATCAGCAACAGCAATATTATCCAAAACCAAATACAGAAAGTACATAAAAAATAATTAAAAATATAAACACTCAAGACAATTCAAGAACTAACCTAAAAGAAATCATTAAACACATTCCAGATCTTCTCATATGTAGAACATTTACCTTTCAATTTGTAAATCATTTTCTCTGTCCGTGACAGGCTATGCATTTCCTGTATCCACTCCTCATAGGAAGGTGAGACCCGCCCCTTCCACCCACGGAGAATCAGTCTCTTGGCCACAATGAATGCACGAAAAATCAACTTTTTGTGTGCAGAGCTGACATCGTCCAACCCGGAAACATCACCAAGGATTACCGTCCTAAAATCAAGGGCCAGCCCACCTCCTGCAATCCTGTCACACACATTACAAACTTCACTCCAAAAATCTCTGACTCTCACACATTCCCACCACATGTGTTCCAATGACCCGACTGCATGAACGCACCCCCAACAGTTAGAATTGTCAGACATACCTCTTTTATGCAATGTTTCAGGGCACCAGTATACCCTGTTCAGGATCTTGATCTGTCGAGACCGTTCACCCAGATTCAGGGAGCACAAAGATACATTACGACACATATTCTGCCAGACATCCAAATCAATCTCTGATCCGATTTTCTCACTCCATACTCTCCGCAAATTGTCATTACTCCGAAAATTTGACACCATTAGTTTGTAAAGCCGACTGGCCAGACCGCCACACTTCCCACTCGAATCTGTCAGCAGCGCGCACACATCCAAAGAGTCGGACCAATCAACCTCGCCAACCGCTCTCTTAAGCCGTCTGTATGCAGAGTCCGATAAACCTTCAAAGTTCCATCTCTCTCTCAGCTCCGCTGCAGTCAACCATCAATCCTCATTCCCCAAATCAGAAACCTGTTTAATATCCATCAGAAACCATTCAGGCCAAAAAACTGTCCTCAAATTGTCCCTAATCTTAGGATTCAACCAAATAGAGGCACTCTTACACTTTATTTTCAAATTTGTTTATTGGCATTTTCGTTATAGTTACATATTTCAAGGTGACCGATTGGCCAGCGACGTTCAGCCTTTGTGGTCAAACAACAAACTTTACATAACATGAACATAAACAATAGAAACATTAACTATCTCCGATTCAAGGGTGGGTGATGACTGATGAGGTTGTAAGCGGGGAGGAAGCGGCCGGGCAACATGGGCACGGGTATGGGCTTTCCGAGAATGTTAATGCTGGAGGGGCTTGGTTTCGAATGTCTTAGGCAATCATTCAGGTCCTGTGCTAGGGCCGGTAGGTGGTTCAGGGGGGCTTATCATCCGAGGAGTGAAACAGTCTAGACATGGTGTCTTTCCAAGCAGCAAGGGCCATGCTTGACTCGTCCGTAGATCTAGCCACGCTGTCCTCCCAAGCTCTTGTTTCGGCAGTCGCCCATCTTTCGAATTCTTTGCGCCATGCCCTTTGATTTGGTCCTGCCGGCCGTTTCCATGCCATGGCGATAGTTCTTTTGGCTGTTATGCATAGCAAGTCCATCAGCTTAACCGCATATTTGAGTTTGGCCAGTCTGGGGTAGCAGCCTAGGAGGCATTCTGCTGGGGTCCATTTATATCTGGTGACTTCTGCCTCTTCGCAGGTTTTTTTTACCGTCGACCAGAGGCTACGGGTTTTGGTGCAGTTCCATAACATATGGATTAAGTCTGCTCCCTCTATCCCACACCAGGTGCACTGTGTCTGGGCGGTTTTGTTGAACTTAGCGATTCTGCTCGGGGTTAAGTAGGTACGATAGAGTACATTTAACTGGATTAGCCGAAATCTCTGGTTTCTAGAGACCTCTTTCGGGAAGGACAGCGCTCTGCTCCATTCCTCTTCGGACAGCTCCAGTCCCATGTCTGATTCCCAGCGGGTCTTTAGTATATCACCGCAGGGATTGGGGATGTCAACAAGGAGTTTATATATCTGAGATATTGCTTTCCCCTCTTCACTCAGGGTGTACATCAAGGCCAAGAGGGGAGTGTTCTCTGGTTCTTCTGGCCAGGTGTCCCATTTTGTGCGTGCTATCTTGCGGATCTTTTGATACCACAGGAATTGGCCAGCGTGAATGCCCTCTTCCTCCTGCAACTCAGCGAACTCCCTGAATGTGCCTCCGGAGTATAGATCACCCCAGGTGTACACTCCTTTTTCCTCCCAGTGCCTAATGGTGTGGAGGGTGGTGACAGATTTGTCGAGTCCCGAGAGTATTGGCACTTCTTGGAAGTATGGTTGCTTCAGGTGTAACACCGTCTTGGTTCTGCACCATATTTTCCTGCCTAGGATTGTTAGAAAAGGCTGATTGTGTAGCAGAGTTTGAGGGGCCCAGAGCAATTCCCTCAGGTGAATTGGGGAGATCATGGCCTGTAGGAGGGGGTTCTCCGAAGTGGTCCCGTCTGCTAGCCATTTGGTTACATGGCTTAGCTGAGCTGCAAGGTAGTATTTCTCTAGACTAGGTAACTGGATCCCTCCTTGGCTGTGCGGTAATACTAAGGTAGACAGTGCCACCCGATGTCTGCCCTTACCCCATAGAAACTCCTTAATTATTGTGTCGAGAAGCCGAAAGAAGGGCTTGGTGATATAGAAGTGCACATTCTGGAACCCATATAGGAATCTAGGGAGAATGATCATCTTGGTTATTGAGGCCCTGCCCAGCATGGATAATGGAAGCTTAGACCAGAAACTTATGGATTTGCGCAATTTGGGTATCGCAGCCATCGTGTTTCGTGTATGCATTTGTTCTGGGGTGTGCATTATCTGGATCCCAAGGTAACGGAAAGATTCGGTCTCCCACTTTATGCCCACTGAGGGAAGCTCTTCTGCAGATTTATTTTTCAGGGATGCTAATGGAAACATGCAGGATTTCGTTTTGCTAAATTGTATGCCCGAAACTTTGGCGTAGTTATCAAGGACCTCCAGTATTGTCGGGACATTGAGATGAGGGTCGTTGACATATATTAGGACATCGTCTGCATATAGTGAAACAATATGGTCAGTCCCGCCCAGCCTAATTCCTGCATCGAAAAATTGCTGCCTAAGGAAGATCGCAATGGGTTCTAGACCCAGGATGTAGAGCATGGGAGAGAGTGGGCAGCCCTGCCTAGTGCCCCTGCGAATTTCCCATGTGTCTGATACATATCTCCCGGATTTTATCCTGGCCCTAGGTTCATTATATAGGATCACTACCCATCTGATAAATCGTTGACCGAGCCCAAAACCTTCCAGGACCGCTATCAGCCACTCCCAATAAATGGAATCAAATGCTTTAATAGCATCCAGGGAGAGTAGTGCGAGTTGTTTTCCGCTTGTATTGGTTTCAGCTATAATGTGCTGTAGCCTGCGTAAGTTTAGGGACGTGTTACGTCCAGGTATAAAGCCGTTTTGGTCTTCATGTACTATGTCACCAATCACTTTGGACAGACGTCTCGCTAGTATTGTCGTCAGTATTTTCACATCATAATTAAGCATGGCGAGCGGGCGGTAGGAGTCGCATTTATCGGAGGGTTTATTGGGTTTGAGCATCGGGACCAGTAAGGTTTCCCTCATACTGTCAGGTAGGATACCAGTTTCGAATGTCTCAGAAAAGACCTGGTGTAACAGGGGCGTCAGGGTGGGTTCGTATTCCTTGTAGAATTCTGGGGGGAGTCCATCGCATCCTGGGGTCTTACAAGTAGCGAGGGACCTAATAGCCTCCGTTATGTCTTCCGGTGTGATGTCGGAGTCTAGGGCTTCGGACTGCATTGGTGACAATTTGGGTAGGCCAATTTCCTCTAGGGTGTGCAATATCTGGTCCTGTGGGACCTTGTGTGTGTGGGAGTATAGTTGTGCATAGAATCGTTGGAAGGTATTGTTTATGTCTTGTTGAGTCCTGTGTTCTATGCCTTGTTCGTCTTGTAGTGCTGTAGTAGTATGCCTAGGGTGTTCTTTTTTGCAGAGCCACGCTAGTAGCCTACCTGGTCTATCGGCCTCTGCATGTGCTCTATTAGTTCTGGCGCTAAAGTCAAACTTAGCCAACCTGTCCCATGCCCTGGAGCAGTCCTCCCTAAGAGAACTCAGTTCTTCCTCCCTTCCCAACGTGCCAATAGGGGTGGACTCTAGTTGTTGGACTGTCAACTCTTTCTGGTTCAGTTCCTCCCGTAGTAGTTTCCTGATGCCTCCTGCTTTTGCAATTGTTTCTCCCCGTATTACCACCTTTAGGGCATCCCATAGCGTACCTATTTGGTCCACACTGCCTGTGTTTACCGCTATATAGTTTTCTAAGGACTCCTGGAGCTCATCCCTGAAGGTCGGGTCTTTCAGAGCCTCAGCAGGCATTCTCCACATTGGGATGGGCGGTCTAGGGCTGTTGTGTTGCCAGTCTAATAGGAGTGGGGAGTGGTCGGAGATGGTCCTTCCTAAGTATTGTGCGTTAGCCGTCTGAGGCGTGTGTTCTCTGCTTATGAAAAAATAATCTAACCTCGTGTGTAGTTTGTGTGGGGATGAGTAATATGAGTATGTCCTTTCGTTTGGGTGGAGGTCCCGCCAAGCATCTATCAGATCGAATTCGTTGAGCGTTGCATTTAGGGATGAGGTGGCAGCGGGGAAGCCGCTTGCCGGTGGATAAGACCTATCTAGTTCGGGATTGTGAACGCAATTAAAATCACCACCCCACAAAAAGAGACCATCCCGATACTGTGACATCTGGGCGCTAAGTGTTTTTAAGTGAGCTGGGATATTATTGTTAGGGAAGTATGAGTTTACTATACATATTTCTCTTTGTTCCACTGTTCCCCATATGATCAGATATCTACCTTCAGGGTCCCTCACCAACCTGCGTAGGAGAAACGGTACCTGGGGGTTGAACCAGATGAACACCCCTCTGGCGAATTTGGAGTAGGGGGCTCCGTAGCCTTGTCCCCCCCAGTGTTCTCTGAGCTTCTCATCCGCCTCAGCGGTGCAGTGAGTCTCTTGTAGGAGAGCAATGTCCACTCTCTTCCTCTGTAGGTAGGATTTAATCCTGTTCCAGCGGTGGTAGGTGCCCAGGCCCCTTACATTCCAGGTCAATAGTCTAATGTGTGTAGCCATCTTGTTTCCGTAAAACAACAAGAGAGCCCCCACTTCCACCTGTGAAGCAGATGTTGGCGACCGGCATCACCGGTTCGGCACTGTTTAGTGCGGTCCTGCCCATTCCGGCCCTCCAGCCAGTTCCCCCACCCGTCAGTTGTACTTTTGCCTTCGGAGATCTATCAACATTAACAACCTCCTTCCCGTAGGATGGATCAACAGAAAAGAACAACAGTAAACTGCCCCCAGCAGTTGTTATGAACTCACAACGCTCGGGGGCTCCCGGGCCTTCCGGTCCTCTCCAGGTCTTCCAGCCCGGGTGATGTGTAGGTATTTTACCTGCACCGCTTCGGTTGGGGTGGGTCGTCAGTGTTTTTGCACAAGAGCCTCCGAGCTCCTGCCCGATTGCGTCGCCTTCTTGGTGTGGCGATGCGATTTATTCCGAAATAGTAACCGTGGTTGATGTGTCCTTCAGCTTCTCGCGTGATCTTTGTCGTTGCCCTGGTGTTTATTGTTTCTCGCTGTACCCTCCGCATCTTCAGCCAGATTGTTGTGCTCAAGCCATAGATTTGCCGCCGCTGGGGTTTCAAGGAAGATTGCCTTCCCGTTGTGGAGCACTTTGAGTCTCGCTGGATATAGCAGCATATATTTAAGGTTGAGTTTCCTTAGAGTGGCCTTCACTGGTATAAAAGAGTTTCTCGCCCGTTGTACTACTGGGGTGTAATCAGGATACATGACTATTGACGCCGCGCCTCTTTTGATCTCTCCGCCTTCTCTCGAGAACCTCAGAATGGCCTCCCGATCCCTGAAATTTAGGATTTTAGCTATTATGGGTCTCGGATGTGAGCCGGGGGGAGGTCGCTTTTGAAGGGATCGGTGAGCTCGCTCCACAGAGAAACCCTGGGTGAGTTTGCCTGCCCCGATTTCCTGCAGGAACAGCGTTTCAATGTATTCGGTGGGGTCGGGGCCCTCTGAATCCTCCGGTATCCCCAGTATTCGGACATTGTTGCGGCGGGCTCGGCCCTCCGCATCCTCTGAGCGCGTTTCTAGCCGGGCCACTGTGGATTCCAGCTCTTTGACTTTCGCCCTGAGTTCCTGTGTGGTCTCCGTTGTTTCCCGCAAAGAGTCTTCAGCAGTGACCATTCTGTCGGTTAGGTTTCGCGCGTCTTGTCTCATCAGTTGAATGTCTGATTTTATTTCGCCGATCTTGTCTTCCATGGATGTTCGCAGTGCTGCTATCGCTTGTAGGATTTGGGAGTCTCTAGGATCTGTTGCCTGAGTCGGAGATCCTTGAACAGCGCTCATCTCCTGTGGAATCTGTTGTTTTGGTCGGACTGAGGTGAAGGCATCCATTGTGACAAGTTTGGGTTTGTGCTTTGGAGGTGGCATTCCTTCTAGAGAGGGCTTTGATGAGGTGCTATATGATGTTCGCTTCAAGTTCGTCCACCAGGGCTCTTAGGAGAGTGTTCCGAGAGGTATGTGCAGTGTCCTCGCTGCCTGCAGTGGCAGCGTATCCGTTGAGTCGTTTATGCAACTAATGCCCTCGCTTCTCGTTGTTGTTGGGCCAGACCGTGTTCACATGTTTTAGGGCAGGTTCGCACAGTGTTATGACCCCTCTCAATGGCCTGGTTCTCGCGGTGTTACTTTTATCGGGACCACTGGTTGTCGGGAATATGGGGCCGTCGTGGTTCGGTGAGCTTGTGGCCCTATGGCTCCTCAGGTCGTTTTCAGTGAGGGAGGGTGCCAGTCATTGGTTTGTTGTAGGCGCTGTCTTCCTGCATGCAGCAAGGTGCTCCCTTTCACTCGTCTCGTTGCTTTAGGATAATGATCAGGTGGTTGCCAGCGGGTCGTTCCTCCTCTTGGGGGTTGCGGGGGTTATGGTGCTTTGCTAGTTTCCCCAGCCATGGGTGTGTCCCTGGGCAGAAGGTGGGGGAGTGTCCGCTGGGGCGAGGCCGCTCCCGGTCGCCGGTGCGGGACGTTCCTTATGCTGGGGCCCGGCACTTCAGCGTTGTGTGTAGCTATCAGTCCGCGTTATATGGCTGGGCCGTGTGATGGCCCTCACCGCGGGGCTCACAGGGCCTCGTTGTGGCCTGGGTGCTTCTTGGTGTCTTGAGTGGCCCGTATCATGTGCGCAGGCCAAGTGGTAGTCGCCCGCAGGGCCCCCACCTGTCGGGTCCAAAGAAGGGCTGGAAGGCCCAGTCTGCCCCTCCGCGCGGTGTTCCTCGTCTGTTTAGGGGCCCGTATCGGCCCGGGCCACCCGCCCCGGCCTTCACCTCCTCTCTTGCAGCAGCGGTGTGTGGCGGTGTGCGCCCCGCGGCGGTCTCAGCGCAGGGATGAGAGGTGCAGTGGTCTGCTCACCGTCTGTGGCACAGATGACCAGTAGATCATCACCATCCGGAGCCGCAGGTGGCGCCTCCTTCAGTTCCCGGGCTCTCCTCGTCTGCGGGCTTCGGACGAAGTCGCGGCCGCCATTTTGGATTCTCGGGGACCGAAGCGCGGAGGTCGCGTTTTCGGTGTTGCCGGCTCCGTTTTCGTTCGGATTTTTTCTCGGGCGAGGCAGGCTCGGATGAGACAGCTGGAGGTATGCTTATTTCCGTCCTCGGTTCGGGCTGGAAGTTCCTACGAGGATCGGTCTCAGGATCAGGGCAGGAGCTCAGGAGAAGTACGTCCTCAGTCCATGAATCTAGACCACGCCCCCCCCCAGGCACTCTTACACTTAAATGCATCTCGCCAAGCCATGATAAAACTGCAGTCCATGACTTGCGCAAAAATGACGTTGCTAACAAATCACCACCCTGAATCTTGGTATTAGTGGTCAACAAGGCCGTCGGTCCCAGCAGCCCATAGGCACTCGATTCTGCTACCGCCCAGTTGTCCAATTCACTAGTTAAAAATGGAACAAAAGAATGAGCGGAAAAGGCCAAATGATAGGCCCGAGAATTCGGTACTCCCAGTCCACCTAAATGAACTGGAAGCTGCAACTTCCACAGAGTAAGTCTTGGTGGCTTTTTGTCCCACAAAAATTCCTGAACTAGGCGGTCCAAATCATTCCAGTAACTGCTCTTAATACTCAGAGGAAGCATATTAGATATGAAGTTGATCTTAGGAGTTGTATTCATCTTCGGGGCATTAACTTTACCCCATAAAGAAAGATTAAGCAAAGACCACCTTTCTAATTCCGATTTACATTCTCGAATAACCACACTCATGTTTTCATCTACCATCTTGGAAAGAGGATACGTCAGCCATACCCCTAAATAACGCATGCGAACCTCACACCACATAAATCCCTGCCCCGTAACCAGGGTCTTATCGCATCTATTCGTCAGAGGCAACACTTCAGATTTCAAACGGTTAATTTTATAGCCTGCACAATCATGAAATTCCGACAAAAGCCTCATAAAACTGGGTATGGACACTTGCAAACTCTCCAATACCAATAAAAGGTCGTCCGCATAAAGCCAAGCCTTCTGAGTCACCCCCCAACAACTCACTCCACGCAGATCTGGGTCATGTTTGATGCGAACAGCTAAAGGTTCAATTGCCAGAATGAACAACATAGGCGAGAGCGGGCAACCCTGACGCGTGCCGCGCTCCAAACTCAAAGGTTCTGAAATTACTCCATTAGTCCTAACCGCCGCAGTTGGTCTTGAATATAGAAGAGCAACCCAAGAGATGAACTCCTCACCCAAATTCATCTTCCTCAGTACAGAATATAAATAATCCCGACTCACTCTGTCGAACGCTTTTTCTGCATCAAGCGACAGGACCGCGGCATCACAGTTCGTCCTATCCGCCATTTCCATAGTAAGCAATAACCTCCTGATGTTACTAGAAGTACGCCTATTTCTCATGAAACCAGATTGTTCCTCTCCAATCAAAGTAGGCAATAAATGCACCAGGCGTATAGCTAGGACCTTAGCAAGTATCTTATTATCAGTATTGATTAGGCTAATCGGACGGTAACTGGCCGGGAGATTACGATCTTTACCCTTTTTCAAAAATACCGAGACAGACGCATGATTAGTACTTTTAAGCAGCGTCCCAGTCTGTTTGCTAGAAACAAACACGTCTCTCAAGAGTTCCAAGGCTGAATTCGGAAGAATCTTATAAAACTCACAAGGGAGGCCATCAGGACCCGGGGATTTACCTGTATTCAGCACCGAAATCGCCCCTTTGATTTCTTCCACCGTAATCTCAACACCAAGTAGATCACAATCGTTATCGAAAACCTTCGGCATCGGCAAATTACCAAAGAAGTTCTCACCCTCACCGGTAATACCCGCCTCATTGCTATATAGATTCTCGTAGTAGTCTCGAAATGTCAAGTTAATTTTATTTGGATCAAACGTAATTCTACCATCCTTGTCAATAATAGACGTAATTGCAGATTCCGAAATCCTTTTCTTTAACCTGTATGCCAACCATCTGTCACAACGCTCCCCCTTCTCAAAATATGTACATTTAGAATAGAACAAGCCTCGTTCAGCCCTCATTGTCAAAAAGTCCTCCATTTCTTTTTTAAGTTTCTTCAAAGTTGCCAAGGAAACAGAATTAGTCGGATCAAGCATCAAATCCCTCGAGATCCCACTAATACGCTGATCTAAATCACGCCTCATACGCTCCTCCTTTTTTCGTTGACCACACGACAGTCCTAAACAGACACCACGCATACAGCATTTAAAGGCTTCCCACGTGTTCTCAACACTGATCTCTTCCGAGCGATTCTCCAAAACAAAGTAATTCGCTTCCGAAACAATTCGTTCTAAAATGTCATCATCTAACAGGATGGATGTGTTCATCTTCCATGAGAAACTTCTTTTACACTGAAATTTAAGTCTCAAATGCATCTCAACGGGGGCATGATCACTCAGTAAAATATTACCAATACCACATAAAACGACACTTTCTGAAACATTCCCACCAGAAAAAATCATATCCAATCTGGAGAACACACCATGCGCACTGGAAAAGAAGCTGTATTGCCGTTTATCCGGGTTCTCCAAACGCCACGCATCTTTCAAATCATGTTACTCTAAGAGTGAGTGAAGTGCTTGATGGTGATAATCACAACGCAACACACGCCTGACTTGACTTCTATCCTGATCAGGATCAACTACCGTATTGAAGTCACCCCCAAGCAGAATATTAGGATTATTCAAATCTAACAGGGTCTGTGCCACCATTCTAAAGAAGGAGCCATCGTCAATTTTGGGAGCATATACGTTGCAGAGGGTCAACAACTCCCCTTGAATCTCTACCAGCAATGCAATCATCCTGCCATCCTTATCCGCACATTTCTTCAAAACTTTAACAGGCAGTTTCTTACGCAACAAAATGGCCACTCCCCTCGACCTTGACGAGAAGGAGGATCCATAAACTGTACCCACCCACTCCTTTTCCAATTTAGGGATCTCATCCTCCAAAACGTGAGTCTCCTGTAAAAAACATATGTCAGCATGCATATCTTGTAACATTTGGAAAACCTTCTTCTTCTTGAACATATTATTGACCCCGTTCACATTCCAAGAGACAACACACAGGTCATTTGAGGTCCCACTTGTGCAAGAAGTCATTATAACTTGAAAGTCAGGAGCATCCAAAGCAAAAAGAAAGTAAAAAGAAAATGAAAAAAAAACCAGAGAAAGAATACAAACATGAAACTGAGCCAAAAACACAAAACAACAAACTAAAAGAACAGATAAGACTGTGAAGTCCGTTCAGCTTAAAAAACAAATGAATCCACATTCAGAACCAATCCCAGGACCCCTCCCAATATCTAATAACCAGAGCAACCTTACCCTACTTATATAAATAAAACAGTGCATAAGTAAAATCCCTACAAGTAACATTAGTGCACCCCGGACCCCCACCACCAATGACAACACCTAAATGTGTAAGAGAATTATAGCGCCAGACATAAACCAGAAGCCATAATCAATCAACCCACCCACCAGCAACTACCATAATAATACCTTCCAAAACTGAACTTTGAACTGCAAAATAAGATGTATGGTGTCAACCATTTAACCAGAGTGATCAAGAAAACCATCAAGAAATGACCTGTAATGAAGAGAAAGTTGCGCCAACATGTCTTCATAACAGAATACACTCTCACATATATGCGTAGAACCAAATCGAAAGAGGCCAATACTGTGTGCAAAATGGCCAAGGTAACATGTCTTTCTGCATAAAAATTATTAAAACATGTAATGTCATATGCACACAGACTAAAATATCGGTGCGTTTTAATGTGTGGAGGAAGCAGATCTCACAGATCTGCCATTACACACCGACTAACTCAATTGTTAGAATGAGACAATGCACCACCAAGTATGAATCTGCCTAATAGTCCTGGCGTAATGGTAACACAAGCACATAGCCAAAAGTCTTAATATGAACCTTAGATGGATAATCAATGTATCTGCATTCAGGAGGTAGGATACCGAGGGAACCACGGCTGGAACCATGATCGATCAAGGTATGTGCATCACCCCATTAGACAGGACAGTCGTACACATCAGATCAGTCCCACCATGTCACCCGCCTCGGTAACGGGTACTTCAACTTCACCCTCTGCCTGCAGGAAGACGACATCCCTCAAAGGCAGTGATAGCAGGGGAGGCTATTCTAAAGGTAGGCCCCTGCAGAGGATAAGAATCTCCCTCCAAAACTCTGCTTGGAGAACCGGCTCACCCGCAAAGAGTTGGAGTAGGCCGAGCGGAGGGATCTAGAAGGAGAGTATTTAGGAAGAGAGCATTGTAGATAGTGTGGGCCCTGGCCCCAGAAAGCCTTGTGGGCTATGCAGAGGGTCTTGAACTTCATCCTAGCAGCCACTGGGAGCCAGTGGAGGGATTTCAGCACCAGAGAGATGCAGTCTCTGGGCTTGAGGCCAAGGAGAAGTCTTGCGGTTCTGTTCTGGTATGCAAAGACATGTCTTTCTGGGTGTTCCACGCTTAAATGCATGTGACATTAGACGTCTCAGGGCACATGGTGCCATACTGCCATATTGCACTTTTTAATAGTACATGCTTTATGATGATATGTAGCCATTTTCTATTCTTTGAGGGAAGCTGCATTGACCAACAGTTTGCTTTAATGTTTGGGGATGCTTGTGGTCTCGTGCAGAAGGTATGTGACCAAGCAATAAGGGCCCGACTGCCCATTTTGGGGTTGCACCAAGCCTGATTTGGATATGGTCTTTCTGCATCCAGCAGCGTGACTCTCACCGTGCCTGCAGCCAGCATCCAGTCTTCTGCCACGCCCGCGTGCCTGCAGCCAGCATCCAGTCTTCTGCCACGCCCGCCTCGAATCCGGAACTCCTAGAATAAAGAGGAAAAAAAGGACAAGGTTAGAAAACAAACTTATTTCAAATTCCTCACCTGATTCCGGATCCATTTCATCTCCCGACCTGGAAAGTACATCAGTCCTGCACGCGTCGCTTCGCCAGCTCCAGCACGGCGCCATACTCAACAGTTCTCACAGCATCTTTCGATCCGGCACTGTCTCCATCATTTCTTCGCCGTACTCCGGCACCTAGGGGCACAAGAATAACAAGGTGAGCCAAGGGAATCAACAAATACCTCTTACCACCATAGACTTACCTGATTTACCACCGGCAGTATTATTCTCCATATCTTCATATGCCGCATCTGTAAAGAGGGAGAAAAACAACACGTTAACGCATGCAATAGTTACCGGACAGCGTTGGGTAACACAGACTCTTACCTGAACGCCAGCAGCAGTTACGAGACCTTCTTCTCACAAACTCAGTTGCAACTTAAGGAAGGAAGGGGACAAGAGTGAACATCGGGCACATTGAACTCTTTGAACTTGATACTTACCAATCCCGCCTGGGACTTCAGAGTCAATGCTTACCGGAACTCTCCCAACGCCTTCAAACCAGTGAAGTAACTGGTATCTACGCGCCCCTGCAAGACACGCAGGATGGAGAGCTCATCTTTTACAAACATAATGTGAGGTTACTAAGGGGATATCGGAGGTGATTAGTGGGGGAGAGCGAGAACAGTTGGGAGGCCACCACTAAAACCCACAGGTGGCTAACCCCTGTCTCCACTTGCAGGAAAATACTTCTTCGGGTCCAGCAGACAAGACTAGGCGGGCCAGTCCAGACAGTCATCTTTGCACTACGCATCACGTTGACGGAGACCGCAGCTGTCCGGGTCCGATCGACACCCCTGTGGGGTCCAGGTGAGCATAACAAGTCACCACAGCAGCTGCTCGCCTGAGGAGCTGTCCGCCAACTGTTGCGGTGTTTGCCGACAACGCAGACACAACACTGTCTTCTTCCACCTAAACAAATACATCATATGAACCATTTTTCACTCCCCCACCCTTTCCAGCCCCTCTTCCCTCCAGCCAATCAGCAGGCGCGTCATATATCCGCAGACATCACGTGCCTCCCTCAGCCAATCAGTCTATTCTGCGGATTGAACAGGGAACTGGGTCCGCGCAGCAGACCCAGATATCACACATTTTTTGGCACCTACATTTTACCGTTTTAAAAAAAAACTACTGGACGAATTTTCACAAAATTTACAAAAGCACACTTTCGGGATCAAGCCCGCCACCCCTGCCGTAAATTTGGTGAAAATCCATCTAGTGGTTTGGGCTGTACGTGTGAGCAAAGATTTTCACCATTCAGTCTATGGAAAAAAAATGTTTGGGACCTCCCCTATAACTTTGCCCTCCCTTGAGGAAATCTCACCAAACTTGCCAAAAAAATTCAGAGTGCCCATATACTTTTTTTTTTGCAAAGTCTGGTGAGGATTCGTCCAAGGTGAGCAAAGTTATAAGCCTCCCAAAAAGTTCTCTTCCTATGAGATGGGCAGCTTAACCATAACCACACAGCCGCTACCGCAGGCCGTGTAATATATTACACAGCCACAGTAGTGGCTGTGTAGTTATGGTTAAGTTTCTTTTTCCATAGGAAGATCACTTTTTGGGCAGCTTATAACTCCACTCTCCCTGGACGAATCCTCACGAAACTTTGCAAAAAAAGTATATGGCCCACTATGAATTTCTTTGCAAAGTTTGGTGAGGTTTGGTCCAGGTGGGGAAAAAGTTGGTCCCAAAACGTCTTTTTTTCCCCCATAGACTGAATGGAGGAAAAACTTTGCGCATGCCTACAGCCCAAACCGCTGGACGGATTTTCGCCAAATTTGCGGCAGGAGCAGCGGCTTGCTCCCGAAAGCATGCTTTTGTAAATAAGGTGAAAATCTGTCTAGTAGTTTTCTTTAAAACAATCAAAAAGTAGGTCTAAAAAATGTTGTGATATCTATGTTCGCTCCGCGGATCCACTTCCATGTTCGCTCCGCGGACAGAACATTGATTGGGTAATCGGCTTGCGTTAAGTCTGCGGACATGAGACACATTCCGTCGTTGGACGGTGAAGAGCGTGAAGTGTGTCAGATTGTTCCGATGCGCCCGCCATCTTTCAACTGTGTTTTGCTGTCCATGGACATCGCCACAAAAACATACAACACGCCACATTGCACTTGTTAACCTTATCAAACACTGTTTCGAAAGGTGAAGGTTGATGGGGATGGGGTAGCAAGAAGCAAAAGAAATGGTGTTTTTTTATTACGAAAGTCATACAGTACCTTTGGAGGTGTTCCTTATTATAATGTGCGTACAGTACAGGCAAAGGACTAATGTGTCTGTGTTACAATGTATTTACAATAATATTGAAGTGAGACTGGCACCTCCTAGAGTGTGGCATCTGAGGCAGCCACCTGCAGTGTTTGATGGCGTGAGTTATGGTTGCTTAGCTTATCATAACTGGCGAATTTCAGGGGGTTTTCAATTTTACTTGTAACCATAACGTCCTTTTAACAACGTTTTTTATTGAATTTCATAGGTTTTTATTAGTGCAACTTAACCAGAACGTCCCTTTAACAAAGTTTTTTTACTGAATATATATGGGATACATTACTCACCGTAATCGTATTTCTGATGCTTGTATCTGCTTAGATTCACATGCTGTGCATAGGCCGATATCTAGTGGAAATTGCAGAGTATTACCGTTTGTTTTTCGAAACTCGAAAATGGGGTCGACACAGGGCGTGCCAGTAATACTATCTCTAGTGTGACATCCACTGTACCCATGATCCCTCACGCGTGTAGGACCCTCAGATTGTATTTTTTCTGACATGAGGTAGCATGAGGAGTAGCATGAGTACAGATAATCCAAGCAGATAGAAAGAAAGGTAAGACTACAAGCATCCATGCGCCTTCTCTCAGAGGGGAGGAAGGGTGGGTTGCATGTGAATCTAAGCAGATACAAGCATCAGAAATACGATTATGGTGAGTAATGTATCCCTTCTGAGGCTTGTGGAATCTGCTTAGATCACATGCTGTGCATAGATTAGCGAGCAGTACCTGAAGAAGGAGGTGGGATGTGAGAAAATAAATGTCTTCGAACCGCTTGTCCCACTTGTGCATCTGTCTTGGAATGTGTGTCAATGCAGTAGTGCTGAGTAAAAGTGTGAATAGAGCTCCAAGTAGCTGCTTTGCAAATGGTGTCAAGGGGTACATTTGCAATGAAAGCCAGAGTGGCCCCAATGCCTCTTGTAGAGTGGGCTCTTGGCATGAAAGGCAGAGTTTTTTCAGAAAGGGAGTAACACAGCTGGATAAAGTTAATAATCCACTTGGAGATGGCACCTTTAGAGACGCGATCCCCTCTCTGCCTGTAGCTACGGAGACAAACAAACAGTTGGTCTGTTTTCCTTAGCGGTCTGGTCTTGATTACATAGTAGAGGACCGCCCTACGCACATCTAGGGTGTGTAGTTTCACCTCCGCTGAGCTTTGTGGGTTTTGGAAGAAAGCCGGAAGCTCGATGGACTGGTTCAAGTGGAATTTGGAAATAAGCTAGTGAGAACCTTGGGTGTGTACGCAAAACCGGTTTATCCTTGTGAACTGTAAAGAAAGGATCCTGCACTGACAGAGCCTGAATTTCACTAACCCTTCTTATGGATGTAATAGCTACTAAGAAGGCCGTCTTATAAGTCAGGTGTTTGAGACTGCTTTTATGCATGGGTTCGAATGGGGGGCCCATGAGTTTAGCTAGCACCACATTAAGGTCCCACCCTGGTGGTGGGTTTGAAATAGGAGGGTGACGTCTCTTTACTCCTTCCATGAAGGCTTTAACCACTGGAACTTTCCACCACGACACCTTGTTATGGGAGGTGGTGTATGCTGACAGAGCTGCCAGATGCACCTTCAGTGAGTTAAAAACCAGTCCTGCATCCAGCAGGTGGAGCATGTATGTAACAATAGTTGAAGGAGTGCAATCAACTGGGTTGATTTGTCTATTCTGGCACCAGATAACGAATCTCTTCCACTTGTCAATGTAGCAGTGCCTCGTGTTAGGCTTCCTAGATTCTTTTAGGATGTTCATACATCTTTGAGGTAAATTTAGATGTCCAAACTCTATGACCTCAGGAGCCATGCTGCTAGGTTCATTGAGCTGGGTAGAGGATGTACTGTTTGACCTTGATGCTGGGACAGTAGGTTGTACCAGCCCGGGAGTTTGATGGGGTCGCACGTCGCTAGTCGAGATCCCCTGGAACATGTTGCAATGACAGGAAGATGTTCCGTTTGAGTGCCCATGTCCAAATTTTCTGGGCAAGTTTGGACAGATTTGGCGAACGAGTCTCTCCCTGCTTGTTTATGTAAAACATGGCTGTAGTGCTGTCCGTCCGGATCTGCACTGACAGATTCAGCAGGTAGGGTTTGAACGCTTGAAGCGCTCTGAATACTGCCAGAAGCTCTAGCAGGTTGATGTGATTCTTGGCCACTGAGTGAGACCAGAGACCCTGAGCTGTGTGGTGGAGGGGGTGAGCTCCCCACCCTGTCAGGCATGCATCGGTTGTGACTACTGCCTGTATCTCAGGATCGTAAAAGGGTTTCCCCTTGGACAGATTTTCTCTTGTCCACCAGTGAAGGCTTTGTACCAGTGTTGGCGAAACGGCCACTAGATCATCCCACTGACCACTTGCCTGAGACCACTGTTTCGCCAACCATTCCTGCATGGGACGCATGCGCAGGCGCGCGTGGGGGACCAGGTAAATACATGACGGCATCATGCCTAGCAAATGCATTGCTTTGCGTACCGTTATCTGACGACCGGCCTGATATTGAGGAATTTGCAGTAGTATATTCCGAATTCTCTCCTCTGATGGAAAGGTCAACCCCTCTTGTGTGTCTAGGATAGCTCCTAGGGACTGGTTGGAGGTGCTTGGCACCAGACTTAACTTTTTTTGTTTATTGAGAAACCCAATTCGAAGAGGAGGTTGATTGTTCTTTGAATGTTCGTTCTGCAAATCGCTGGGGTTTCCCCCGTGATGAGCCAGTCGTCCAGGTGAGGGTACACCGGGATTGCCTCCCTGCGTAGGTGTGCTGCCGCCACCGCCAGTATCTTGGTGAATACCCTTGGAGCCGAGGCTATTCCGAAGGGCAGTACATTGAACTGGTAGTGCCGACTGTCCACCTTGAAGCGCAAGTACTTTCTGTGCGCTGGGAACATGGAAATATGAAAATAGGCATCTTTTATGTCCAATGTTGCCATGTAGTCCCCCTTTTTTAGGAGCGGGATTACCTCTTGGAGAGTAGTCATGCAAAACTTTTGGGGCTTGACATATTTGTTTGTAGGCCGTAAGTCTAATACTGGGCGCATTGTTAAATCTTTCTTTGGTACAAGGAAGTAAGTTGAATAAATACCCTTGTTTACCTGGTGTCCCGGGACAAGTTCGATCGCGTCCTTTGCTAGCAGATTGATGATCTCCTCAAGGAGGATTCTTTGGTGGTCTAGAGAATGTGTTCTTTGTCGTGGAGGGTGGTTTCGGGGACGCTCTAAGAGTTCTATGCAGTATCCTGCGGACACTGTGGACAGCACCCATCTGTGTGATGTGATCCCTTCCCAAGCTTGGGTGAAGTTGGAAATGTGTCCTTCTACTGGGGATGCGTGAGAAGGGACCCTGAACGGAGCGTCTCTGTTTTGGTGGAGGCGTGCCACCGCCTCTACTGGGGCTGCCTCTACCTTTACCCCGTCCTCTCTTGTTCCCTCTACTATAACCTTGGGTAGACTGTTGGTTATTGTTCCACTGCGTACCCTGGCCCTGGGAATAGTTTGACCCTCTTTGGGAATTTTGTCTGCGTGTGCGGCGAAAATTGCCATTACCCCTTTGATTAGGGGGTTTGGTGGTTAGATGACCTAGGGACTTGAGTGTTTCATACTCGTCCTTGGCATTTTTCAGCACGTCCCCGACCACCTTACCGAACAATAGATCTGGCTCCACCGGTTTGTCTAACAATGATGCTTGTGTTTCGGCCTTGAATCCAGACTGCCGTAACCAAGCGTGTCTCTTGATAACAGTACCCTCTGCTATCAGTCTACCGGCATTATCGGCGGCATCAAAGGTTGCCTTAAAAATGAAACCGGATAAGGCTCTTCCTTCCGCTGAGACTCGTGCCAATTGGCTCTTTAGGGGCTCTGGGGCGGAATCTATGAGTGCTGCGACTTCCTCCCACTGGTGGCAGTTATAACTCGCCAGTAGGGTGGTGGAGTTGGTGATTCTTGCTTGGTAGGCGGAAGTGGAGGCAACCTTTCTGCCGAACCCATAGATTTTCTTGCTCCCCTTGTCAGGAGGAGCTTCTGATGATGACAAGGGTGTTCCTGCCCTCTTGCGGGTGTTTGTAACGACTAGGGAGTCTGGTTTCAGATGCCCTCTTATATACAGTGGGTCTGATTGGGCTGCCCTGAATAGCTTCTCAATCCTGGGATTGACTGCCCTGGTGAGATTGGGGTTTACCAGTGAAGGGTCTATTCTTCTTTGGATGGACTTAAGGATAGGGATGGCCTCCGCAACAGGTCTCCCTTCTCCCACCAACTCTTCGGCAAAATCTCTTTCCTCTTGAGCACCCTGGGTGTCAATGTGGAAGGGGTTTGCTGCTCTAGATAAGACCTCATTTAGGAGGGGCTGGTTGTCGACAGGGGAGTCGGTAACCGGTGGTTCTTTATCTACCGGGGAATCTACCCTGTATATTTCTGGGTCGTCCTCTTCCTCCTCTTGTTCCTCATCGTCCCCATAGTAGCCTGTCCCAGTCTGTTCTTCGAACATGCCCAAATCTGTATCCTCACAAAGGGAAGGATCTTCTTGTTCCTGAGAATAAGGGTGAATGTGGAAGGGATCTGACTGAAGACCGTGTTGTTTCGAACCGGGACTTTTTACTTGGGGGCGGGGGGTTAGGATCCTTGGAGCCTGAGGGTGCTGACCCGTCGGGGTTATACGTGAGAAAATGTTTGGGATTTTTTGAATAGAAATCTGCCAATGATGACATTCTTGACATTACTTTATCTATGTCCTCACTGGACCAGTCTCTTGAACTGGGAATGACTCTGCCTCGGGGGCATTTCCCTGACTCGTCTATAATAGAGGTGTGAGACCTGCCTGTCTGTTTGAGTGGAGTGGAATGTTTCTGTGGTGTGGAAGTAGGCTGAGACTGCTTCCTCTGTTGTTTTTCCCCCTCCCCGTGGCTGGAAGAGTGTTTGCCCTGCTTCATTGGGCCTTCTGAGCTTTTCGACGCCTGGCGTCGAGCTTCGGTAGTGGTTGTACTATCCTTCGACCGTGTAGGTTGGCATTCGGGAATGGGCATTACTTATACTGACGCCGACTCCTGGAGTGCGGTCTGGGGATAGAGGTCGGTTTCGTCTTCCGACGATCGAACCTCGGTTACCTTGGGGAGCGAGGCACTTTTGGCAATAGTGGATGATTGCCTGGCGTCATGCGGCGATCTAGATCGCGAACACCAAGAGGACGCTGATTCAGACCGTTCCCTATGTGCCTCTTTCCGAGAGCTCGACGTGCGCGTCGAGTCTCGGTGGGACTTCGTGCGTTTGGAAGTGCTGTGGGTTGCGCTTACATCGCCGGGGGTCTTCCCTATAGCCACCCTGCCGGACGACTTTCCGAGGCCGGGGACCTGCGCCTGGCTGTCTTTCGACGCCGTGTTGCCCTCGCCGTCCGAAAGTACGGCGTCGCTGCCGTCGCTGAAGACACCCTCCGCAGCCATGGCCTCTTGACGCCTGGCGTGGTGGGCCCAACGCTTGGTGGAACGGTCTTTTAGTGTTTTAGGTTTGAACCTACTACACGCTCTGCAATTTGCCTCGGGGTGATCCCTTGGCAAGCAGAGATTGCACGTGGCATGTCTGTCAACCCAAGGATACTAGCGGTTGCACTTTGGGCAAAATTGGAAAGCGGTACCCTCCATACGCACCTTGAGGCAGCGGGCTGGTAAGTGTAGGAATATATATAAGAAAATATATAAGAGTGTAGAGTATTACCACCCCCCACTCTCCCTACTTGTAGAGCCGAGGCCAGAGGCCTCCCGAGGCCCGGGCTGAGGCCAGAGGCCTTCCTAGGCCCACTCCGTCGTGAAGCTCTCGACTGTCACCTTCTTATTCGGTTCGGCGTCGAGTGTCGAATTTCGGTGGCTCGATGTTAGGGTGGAGAAAAAAGGGGGAAATATAACAATATTTTTCAAAGTATGGCTAATGACAGGGAACTCCGCTGAATGCTTCCGACCAGTATGGCGGAAAAAAACAATCTGAGGGTCCTACACGCGTGAGGGATCATGGGTACAGTGGACGTCACACTAGGGATAGTATTACTGGCATGCCCTGTGTCGGCGCCCATTTTCGAGTTTCGAAAAACAAACTGTAATACTCTGCAACTTCCACTAGATTTCGGCCTATGCACAGCATGTGATCTAAGCAGATTCCACAAGCCTCAGAAATACATATACATATATACACATACACATATATGTGTTGTGTGTTTCATGTAGGGATATGGGGGTGGTGGCAGGGTGAGGTGGTGGGGGGGTTGGCGGCTTGTTGGGGGATGTGCATTAAAAAAAGAAAAAATAGAAAAGAAATACAGGTAAATAGGCTTGGTGAAAACACCATGATGAAAATGCAAACGTTCAAAATAGCTGGTATGAAAACACAGGAAACCCTCCAGAGTGCTGGGCCTCTATACCAATTCTAATATTTCATGACATGATTCCAAACCTATGTATGGATGCTGTAACACAGCTGTGGCTTGGATCACCAACCTACAGAATGGTAGAGCACTTTAGGTTTTCAGAATGACCAACACACAAATGAATAACCTACAATGAAATTCATGGAATGTTAATGTCGGTCGTACACATTACACTATGTGTATTCTGAAAACATGATTGGATTCTATTATTTGAAAGGTCAATGAGCTCCAGGAGTAAACACAAAAAGAACAATTTGCCGGTTCTACTACAGTTAACATGGTCAATTATCACTGTTGGTTATTTTATTTATTTGTTTTTTTATAACGCGTCTAATACCATACCTGAGTTTGGTTTCTAAGCGCAGATGCAGGATTCGAGCCTCTGTTGTTCTGTGTGGTCTTGCTTCCAAGACCAGCGTGTTGACCTTGCGCTATCATCCTATAACAAACACTTTTGGTAAATTAAACCAAAAACACGACTAGATAACTGGATTACTAAACAAGTTCCAAGAGGACGTTTATTTCTCTGCAGATCATGCTCAATCATTAATGTAGACCTTTCCTGAAGAGAAAATGCACCAAGAATCTAAGAATATTCCTTTACTTAAAAGAAAAACTTTTGACACTCCCGCCAGCCAAATAAAAGTATTTCTTAGAATGTAAAACTCTCTGCTGATTCATAATGCACAAGTCTAACGGTTCAGAAAGATACTGCATGTCCTGAAACATAACAACTTTGACGCCACCTCTAACCTTAGTAAACAAATAAACATGACGGCTCAGCCACTGCCTACACAGGCAAACTGATAAGAGCCTGCAGACCTATGCTATCGTCTGATAATTGCCTGACCATAGCCAGAGCTCTTATAGGTTCCAAACTGGACTATTTTAACGGGCTATATCTAGGCGCCAACAAAACAGTAATTAAACTACAGACTATGCAGAATAATGCTCTCAAAATCACATTAAATATACCTAGGAATGAACACATCTCAGCTACTAGAAAACAACACAAATGGCTTTTCAAAAATTAAAAGATCAAACTCAAATCCTTATGTCTGACCTTCAAAGCACTGAACCACACAGCCCCCCCATTACCTCACTGAAAAAATTCACCTGGAGATCATCTTCATGCATCACCAGATCTACAGACACATCCTGTCTGACGGTCCCTAGGTTTAACCTAAAAAGATCTGGCAGTTCTAGCTTCCCGGTACTGGCCTCTCAACTCTGGAACTCTCTCCCATCAGACCTCAGGGCCTTACAACTATTTGACTACTTCAGGAGAAGAGTTATAGCCTGGATACTTAGCAAGAACTAAATAACCACTGTGTATGACATGTGCCTAGACAAATACCTCTCATTAGTTGTCTAGTATTGATGTATGTATTTACCAATGTATGATACCCACTTGAAATATGTACAAACTGCTTTTGCCATTCTCATGTAACTGTACTTCTAAGCGCCCAGATATCTCTGGGTCAGGTGCGCTATATAAATAAAATAAACAATCAAACCCCAGTGACCATGTCCCATTCCTTCAGTCTCTCATTCCCCAGAGCCCTCTGAAGTAAAACCTTTGTTATAAAAGTCAAAGCATGTTAATCCTAATTTTTATGTTTATTTTATGTGTCACTTTATATTTAACTACTTTTTAATCCTTTTATAGGGGCACAAGTGTTTGTATCAAAATTTACCATTTCCACCAAATTGTCCACATTTTCTCCTGTCTCACCTGCTTGTCCCCGGAGATCTGTCATCAGGTGGCCAGGACACGGCCATCGCCATTGGATCCAGTTCCTGGGCGTGTAACCAGTGGGGGAGAATCACCTGTGTGAAGGGTGTTCGGGGAGTGGAAGTAGGACACCAAGGGTTGAGACGCGGTATCCCCTTGCCTGTGACATCCCCATCCTACCCGGTAGGATATTTAGAAGCTCTACCACCCCTCCGCTTTTCCCACACTAACACTTTCTTACACTGTAACAGACAACAGACTAACACCAGAGTCGTTTACCTGACATGTCCCAACACGCAGGTCAGGCAGAGTCAGTCAAATGACAATAACCACGTACACCTGAGAGCCCTGGAAAAAAAATGGAAGAGAAAGCGTACAGGGAGTAATTTAGAGATGGTTAAGAGAATACAGAAAGGCTATCTTTGAGGCCAAATCTAAATTCATGATGGGGAAAATTGATAAAGCAATCAATAGACCACTGAAATTGTATGCAGTGGTCCCTCAGCTGGCGGACCTTAGGTGTATGTCAGCGGCACCAGAGATCACACAACCACAGGTTGAGGCTTTTAATAATTATTGTACGAACAAAATAGATTTGATACGAGCAAAGATTGCTGAAATCACGCTGATAGACTCTCAGGATCACACAAAGACAATAGAGGTTGCTGGTTTAGAGTATTCGGGGACTCAGAAACCATGTGTGGCTATGAAGTTAGAGATGGGGAGGGGGTGGAGGTTCCCAGCAGAGATAATGAGGTGGGTCATAATTCATTTGTATTTATGGAAGTCCCGGAGGAGAGGGTTTGTTCCCTGCTCTCTGAGCTGAAGGCGACTAATGATGTGCTTTATGTTATTCCATCTTCAGTAGCCAAACGAGTAGCTTCACACATTGCCCCATTTATTACAAAGTTTGTAAATAAATCTTTGACATCAGGCATAGTACATCACATTTTGAAGAAATCTGTGGTTACTCTGCTGTTAAAGAAACCCAACTTAGATCCTAAGAATCTTCAGAACTACAGACCAGTGGCAGGAATACTATGGCCGGCGAAGATTTTGGAAAAATGTGTGTCATCCCAGCTGCAGGAACATGTGGAACACGAGAACCTATTGCAACCGTTACAATCTGGATTCCGACCAGGGTTCAGGACGGAGACTGCGTTGACAGTATGGGATGACCTATTGAAGACGGCAGATCAGGGGGAAATGTCCTTGTTGATTATGTTAGACCTGTCTGCCGCATTTGATACGGTGGACCATGGAATTCTGCTGAACGATTGAGGGAAGTGGGAAGAGTTTCGGAATAGCCCTTCAGTGGTTTGAATCCTTCCTCTTTAGAAGGGAACAAAGTGTTCGGCTTGGAGATTTCCTATCGGTTTCTGTTCTGCAAAAGTGTGGGGTCCCTCAGGGGTCTTCACTTTACCCTTTGCTCTTTAACATATATGTTAAATTGCTTATGGATATATTGAGGAAACACCACATTAACTTTCATTCATATGCGGATGATACTCAGGTTTTCCTGAAGGTGCAGAGATCTGAGGATACGTTTGCAATAGTGGAACAGTGCCTACAAGACGTACATGCATGGATGTGTGCTAACCAACTGTTGCTGAATGCTAGCAAAACAGAGGCATCATTATTTGCCTCAAAATATCACATGCAACATAATGAACAGGTACCGCCACCATGCTTCCTAGGGGCTCAGCTTAATTTCGCTAAGGAAATTAAAAACTTGGCCTGTGTGTGGGAAGACAATATGGGATATGTAGTGCAGATTAGCACAAAGGTGCAGTCAGCGTTTTATACCCTGCGACTACAGACATATCTTGCCATTCACTGCAAATGAGGATAGAGCAGTGGTTGTTGGGACACTTGTTAATTTGCGACTGGACTATGGCAATGAGCTGTTGTCAGGCGGATCAGCATTCCAGTTGCGCAGATTACAGGTGGCCCAAAATGCTGCAGTCAGGCTAGCATATAGGGTAACGAAATCCACACCCATGACTAATTTAAGAAGATCCTTTCACTGGTTAGCGGTGAAAGAGCGAATAGAGTTTAAAATTCTCTGCCTGGTTTTTAAATTTGTGAACAAAGTAGCGCTAGGGTATTTATCTGAGAAAATCAAGAGCTATAGTCCCAGTCGGCAGTTAAGCTCAGGTGAGAAGAACTTACTTCAGGTAGCACAATCTAAATATATGAGCAAAGGGGATCACAGATTTGTGGTCTATGGACCTGAACTATGGAATAAGCTCCCTGGAACCATCCGAGAGATTAAGACACTTACGGCTTTTCATAAGGCTCTAAAGACCCACCTGTTTTGTTAGAGATCGTATAGTGGGGACAGTGGTTTTGTTAGAGATTGTATAGTGGGGGCAGTGGTATGTGCAATCACCATATTGGAGGATGACAGTTTAATGTTATTGGTTCCATCAGTGCCCAAATACGATTAAGTTTGTCCGGTGCGCAGTACAAATGACTCAAAAATAAAAAATTCACCTGACGGCCCTTTACCTTCCCCACAGGGAAAATATGCAGAGCACGAAAGCACACTTCGAGCAAGGCCGTACGCACGAGGAGACAGCTACACCAAACTGGCAGTTCAAATGGAGAAGAAAGGCGGTGAGACCTGGAAGGACGATGAAGGGGGAATTGCCTTTGCCCTTTTAAACTCATGTCTGCGAGACCTCCGAAGGAAAAATCATAAGACCGGGAGATACAGCTTGCGTGCAGAGCAGCAGGCGACAATGGTACACAGGGGCCTCCCACACTGATAAAGCAAGCGGAGTGGCAAGCTGGCATCTGTGGTACTATCCTTGACTCAATTGATCAAAGACACCAACGGGTTCAGCACAGCCGGTGAGTCGGAGGAACCCGATAGCAGGCCGAACTGTGTTCAGCCCAAAGTTGCAAGTAGCAACATTTATGAACGCGAGGAATACGCAAGACAAAGAGCTTGTGTGTATGCTTTGAACTTTAAAGAAAGCACAGATGAAGTCCAGGTGCAGAAAGGACCGGCGCCACATGGGCGCTCATTTGAAAGGCTCTGACCGGGACCTGTTTTGAAACTACAAGAACCAGAAGGCCCTAGGAAAGGGTGCCGTGAGGCATCAGAATGGTCCTTTGAGGTTTACACCAAGTCCCTTATACAATCGAAAGTCTCTGACCCGTTGCAAGGGAAAGCTAGGGGAATGGGACGCTACTTTCCAATAAGGTTGTGAACTTTGAATTGTGGCAAGTGTTAACCCGACCGAGATAGAGAAAGCTAGAAGGAAAACCTTGCTATCTGATGAAAATGAGCAATGCATGAACTGTGTTAAAATACATGATCTGTGTTAAAAGAAAGGCTGTAGTGAACCCGACGGAGGGAGGCCCACACTGAAAGAAGGATCCGTGCATGACGGAGGGAGATCCTGGGGTGGACAGCAATCACCCGGGGTGCAAGACCATCGAGATAACTTTCTGTTTGTTTGTTATTGTGAAACACCACAGGCCTTCTGAGGCAAGAGACTTTTACAAGAAAGAGACTTAGCCTCTGAAGGTTTTTGATATCATTGAACTGAACTGTGAACCTCATGCTGATGAGGCCAAGGAGTGTGCCGCCTTGTCCCGTGCTTCAAAACGTGGGTAAGGGAGACCCAGCCATACCATCCTGACATATCATTTGGTGAACACTTTCTTTTCTGGTGAACATTATCCCACACTCTTTTTGCAATTTAGTGGTAAGGATTGGCAACCGTTTTTATTTGACAAGACACCACTAGGACTGCCTTATTATTATTTAATGGTTGTAGCTTGCTCTCATCTTAGATTTAGGTTTAGATTAGGCGTTTATCTCACCCATTATAAAGTTCAATAAACACCATTGAACTGTGATCACTTGTGTCTGTCTTTACTGTTGCCACCATGAGTTCCTTACAGAGGGGAGTCAATCCCAAATCAGAGTGGTTGGACTTGCTTACTGCATTTACTTGTACAGTGTAATATGGGGCAACTTGGAAAAACAAATTGGGCCCTTTTTGGTTTCCATTCCACCAATGAGAGGGGGGCATAACAAATAATCACAGGGGGACCGAAGTGGGCAACGTGGAACATTGCATTTTGAACACAGTGAGCCAATGGACAGTGCAAAGAATAAAGGTGATGCACCACTTGAATTTGGAAGCAGCAGCTTCTTATGGGCCTTTTCTAGATGAAGCACCATTTCATTGGGAAGGCCCATAGTGTGAATGTTGGTTGGCATGGTATGTGGCAGAAAGATATATATGGAAGGACACATATTAGCACTTGCAAATGAAAAAGAATAGCTCAACAAACTGGTTGAATTTGAGGTTGCAATATATTTCAGGCTGCTCAGATCCTCAATGACAGAAACAGGATTGGGGGCTGTGACAAATCCCCTGTGAGGCTAGGGAGGGGAGCCCGCTCCGCAACATCCTCCCTAGGGGTCGAGGAAAGGAGAGATTCCCCCTATGGGGACAAGGACTCCTGTTCCTGTGAGGAACAATCTATGATATTCCCAGTAATGGGATATATAAGACTATCAGAGACAAAGAACATTATGAAATCCAGAGATTTGGGTGAAGATAAAACCATAATAAGCCACCATGAGCAAGAGCAACTGTCACTTTAAAGAAAAATACTCATTTGACTGAGACGAGTAAACTAGGAGAGGAGGACACGCTGAGGGGAGGAGAGGCTGAGAGAGAGCGTAAGCAGGGCAAGCGCCCCAACAGTGTTACAGCGGAGCGAAGTAAAGCTGTAGATCCTGGGACTTTCCGAATTGGTCAGACTGCAAGGGTGAAACACTGGAAACCCAGTGTCTGCCTACACTGGTGAACCGAAATGTAAGGATTGTGGCTTACCTGAAGTTTATGAGTAGATGTGGTAGAGGGTCCAGTTTTGTGCTTGTGCTGCAGACTGGAATCCTGCAGGTAGGGGGCGATCCTTTCTGGTAGCCACACCATCTGGCAACTGGTGCAACAGACAGCGTGACCCCCGGAGTGAACCCCAAGAGAAAGGGAAAAACTAAGTGTGCAGTACATGTTTGGTGATATGAAGATCCACAAAATGGCAGGGTTCAATTGAATCAAGTGAAGGAGCAGGAAAAAATAGGAACAGCAACAAACAAAGATCCAAGTCAGAGAGGGAGAGGCAGGACACAAATAAGTGGCAGCAACAGGATCCAATAAATGAATTAATAAAAATGCAGGTAAGAACAAAACAAAATAGAAACCGAGGAGGATTGATGGCAGGCAAGGAAAAAGTCAGTCAGGTTCGAGCAAACTCGCAGGAGGACACAGAGCGCTGAGCTAAAATAACCAAACCTTAATGTTGAGATGCGCAATCTCTCAGCCCGTGTTTACTTTTGTGAAAAGCTGTGTGGACTGCGCGGTAGTGGCAACCACCCGGGAGGCAGGTCTTGGAAGCCTCGAGGCAAGCCATGGTATTCTAAGTACACGGCACGTTATGGGCACCATGCTGGATGCAAAAGAATTGTCCAACCAAACGGAACGAATGGCTCTGCCGGGGCGATGCCTCCATTTATGCCAAAAGGACCAGTGTAAAGCAGGGTGGCATATGACACAAAGAGATGGGAAGCAAAGTCCCAGTGGTGGTGTGATCATGATAGCTTCGAGGTGGGCAGTGCACCCACATAAGGACACCGAAACCTGCTGAAGAAACTGTGAGAGAGCCAGTAGCATGCAGCAGAACTTGGTACACGAGAAGGATGAGACCGAGAACAGGACGCCGCCAGATGGCAGGAGAGAATGAGGCAGAGCCAAAAGGAAGAACCTGAGCGAGTGCTGACCCCGGAGATGTTTTCCTACCGAATCTGAGGTAAGGGGAAAGACGGGAGGCGAACAGGGAATCATTACACATCAGGAAAAACTTGTCCCAGTGATATTGTTGGGTCATGGAATGGAAAGGTGATAAATTAGAACTCTAACAATGTGAAAAAGAGAGCCCAGAGTACATCCGTAAAAAACTACCACTAAGCATTGAGTAGAAACACCCTGGAAAGAAGAGGAGATATCCCATAAGACAAGAAGTGCTGAGTGCAACATATTGTGAAGAGAATCATATGAACTAGAGACCAGTAGGGTCTATCGGAAAGAAATGCCAAATAAGCTATCTCAGGACAGAGAAAATGTTAAAGACCAAGAAATTCTATTCCCACTAAAAGGATATGTCCAAATAATCAAAAGGGCATAGTAGCCTTGATCAAAGGATAAGAGGAGATCCATTGAACACTGAGCGGCGAAGAAACAGTAAACTCAAAATCCAATGAAGGAATTACAAGGTCTAATACAGATGGTAACGAGAGACTATTTAAAGATACCATATTAGATTGAAGTACAAGAACTTTAAGAAGAGACAGTCAGGATAAGGGAGTCATTCTACGGACTTCATTTATTTTGCTTAGAATAGTGGTAGGGTCAGGTAGAATTAGTTCTTTGACAGCAGACAAATTCTTTCATTTGGAGACTTGTTGATGACCGACTAGCACCTTTGTTATTTATAAAGGTAGGGAAAACACTGATAGCAATTGGGAGAGATGGGCATTATTCTTATTATTTAATACATAATCTAAGAAATGTCAAAACCGAGTCTGCGTCCTGCTTCTGACCCGCCACAGGGCCTGTCCACAACAAGGGTGCCAGAGAAAGGAATTCCAAACATTCTGCTTTGTGACACAAAACAGAATTTTTATTCGAATAAATTGCAATCTACTGTCCAGCACACTGTTTTTCACCTAACTTGGGTGGAATTGAGCAAGGGGGCTAATTTTACAGAACACTGGCATCAGTTTTGGGATGCTCTGGGTTTCGTCAGCGTTCATAAAAAAGCTATGTATTTTGTTTTTGTATGGTGCTAAACACCACCACACAATGATTTCAGAACACTGTGGGAAGCACATGTAGAATGAGAGGAAAATCTAGTGAAGTGGACAAGTGCCAAGTCTAAGGTCTGTATGCATTTTAGAGTTGCACTTTGTTTTGAGACAATCTACCAAGAAGAGCAGTATATTCGAATAAAGATGATTGTGATAGGCCTGACTTAAATAGTGATAATGAAGTATACACAAATATCTCTTGAAAAACAACCTTGGATTGTATGAATTTTAGACAATATTTGCTTTTGTATATATGACATTATTAACTGTGTCCATTTGTGTCTTGTTTTGCAGCAAGTGGTCTTTACTGCAATGTTCTATGTAGGTTCTACAAAGCAGAATAGCTTGCCTATGGAGCAATGATAGTTCCCAACCAAATTACAAAAACATCTTTCCTCAATCTAGAACTAAATCACACAAGGGAGGATCTTATATATCAAATTCTCCAGGTTGAGAAAAGCTTAATAAAACAAATAAAACAATAATTAATATGAGAAATAAGTATTATAACAGCTTCTCAAAATTATTTAACCAAACAAAGTACATTCTTGAAAAAGATTTTCAAAATACACAAATCACACAGACAACAGACAACACCAAACACATCTACCTTGTTATGTTAACATTTCATTAAATCATTTTTTGTAAGGCTAAATATGGCAAACAAAGTTCAATTAAGTTGGACGCGGCAAGGATATTGTGCAATCTTGACAATGGTTTTAGTATTTTCAAAACTCTTCATAAGCCGTCTACAGGACACACTGTTGGAATGGTCAATCTTATCTGCTGAATCTAATGAAACCGTTCTGTAACGGGTCCCCATTTCACACTCAAAGCAGAAAATGAGAAGTTTCATACAAACAGGAACAAGCTTAATTTGTCCAAAGTCTCTGGAATCTAGCACTATTCTCTTTACCTTCTGGAGATCCACACCCAATTTATCCTCTATTAAACACAATGTATATTTTCTTGCATTCATATTTCTCATGTAATTTATTTATCTATGGGAAGGATATTTTCCAGGATATTTCCAGGACATCCACATTATAAGTAACTATTTCAATGAACCCATCAACCGTATGTAAGGGTGCAGAAGGAAGAGACTGACACACGTGGCATGATTGTTGGCACAAACATTTATTTGATCAAAAATAAAGAGGAAACCTATCTCTTCCCTAACTCAAAGAGGGGTTTCCCTGCCTCAACTAAGGAACTAACTATTCAGTCAAAATTTCCAAGTAAATGAAGAGTCCAGCATTGTGTGTCAAAATACCACACTTGTAACTAAACTAAAGAGGTAGTGGATCTTCTTGGTCTAGATGCATTTTTCCCTTCTTCTGGACAACGGATCATAGTTCCAAATGGGCAGTGGGAAGTTTGTCTGAGAGAATGACTCCCTTCCGCAGGTCTCAGTTCCTTTCCAAGAAATAAAAGTATCAGCTTGTGATGTTGTAAGGTTCTCAGTTCAAACTCAGAGTAAAGTTTCAGCTTAAACATCAACATTCCTTACCCCCACATAGGTTTCTTCATTATTGGGTTCCTGGAGAATGCCTCCCTTCTCCAGGTATCTTGTTCTCAGTATTTCCACAGTGCCAGGGGGACTCCTTGGCTTTGCTTCATGGTACACAACACCAGGGGGTATGGCTTCCTTCCCCTGATCTCTCTTGGCTGACAGTTTCACCATAGTAGGGCGAATGTGTCTCTTCTCCTGTCCCTTCTCAGGCTCTTTACCACAGTTCGCAAAGGCGGGGGGAATGACTCCCTTCCCCTGGCCCTTCTCAAGCTTCTTATTTTGGGTGTGGGTCCCAGACACGTGTTGGCAGACCCGATTTACTTCCTTGCCAGGCACTGCGATGAGGAAGAGTGATTATGATGCTCTTCCTAGGAGGATGAGGGTGCGAGTCCCAGTCCTGGGCTTCTCTCTCTGATTTCTCTGGGAGTCCTGGATCACATCTCTGCTAGGTACTGCGCCAAAGAAGAGGACTTATGATGCTCTTCTCAATTGAGTGCGGGTCCTAGGCCTGTGTCTCTCTCTCCATTGCAATCCCACCAACCGTCCCGGTCACCCAGGTGCCTCGAGGGTGTTTGCCGGTCCTCTCCGGTTAGCGTTGGGGCTTTCGCTGGTGCTTCTCCGTATTCTCTGTGGTTTCTTCTAGCTCTCTGGCAGCTGTGCGGACTCTGCAGCGTTGTGCTCCTCTTGGGCTGAGTTGCTTCCCTTAGCATCACGTTTCTACCAATGCTTTTGCCTGGACGCAGGGACTCCCTGCTCGCCAGTCGTCCTTGCTCTCTGGACCGATGTGGATCCCATCTGCCTGTTCGTCTGGGTTCCACCTAGAAACCCTATTGCTTCTTTGCTCTATTAGGCCTCTGCACATGCGGTTGATCCAGGGCGGACATCTCTCACTACTTGGTTTTCCTGCTTCTATTTTGTATTGGCCTTGGCCAATCAGAACTCCAGAAACACTAAACTGCTCCATAGTGTTTTGAGGATCACTCGTCATGCCTCTGCAACGGCTCCTCGTCCCAGTATTTCCCTGGGCGCTCTCTCTAAGGTAGACCTGACTTCTTATTCCCAGTACTTTTAACATAGGTCTCTCTTAGGTTGACTATGTTCTTCATCGTCCCGCTGAGTACCACCCCAGGCGGACTATCGCGTAGCAGCCTCACCTCCCTGGCCTCATGGGAAGGGGCTCCCCCTTGGGGAGAAGTGACATCCAAGGTTTCGTCACACTTAGGTCATAGTTCATAAGTCAATAGGACCTCCTAAACTCTACTTTTCCAGTAGGTCTGTGGCTTCCTTTGGAGCTCAGTGGGGAAGGAGCTACTCACTTTGCTCCATCACACTCTGCTTTATGAGGTCACATCCACTTGTGTTAACTTTATTTTCAGGCATCTCATAACTGGCCCTTTATTTTAATAAAACGCTTCTACTACCAAAATCATCTCACTCCACTCCACCTCATTTTCATAGGGAGTGTCTCAAAAACATGTGTGTGTAACTGAATCTTACATTGTCCTAATTTTCATATAGGCTAAGCAATACGGGTATGCTGTGATCATTTAATATAGCAACACAGTAAATGACATGCAAGAAAGCGGCCATTTTGCACAGATTATTATAAATGTAACTTAAGAAACATGAATGGTGTACAGTACTTACAGCCCACTTCGCACCCACACTGACTGGGTGTAAAAGTGTAGGTCCTTGCTGAGAACAGAATTCACAGCTTCTTCAAAATACAGCTCCCTCCCCTCACACGAATCCAAGGCAAACAGACTGATGGTGGGCTCTGCAAAAACCTAACAGCAAACGCAAGATGTAGAAATGCATTAGGCGACACCAGCACAGAATCCCTTTAGTGTAAAGTCACATTTGAAGTTTGATAACATATTAAAAGTGCGTTGGATCCATATAGCACAGTAAATGTGTAGCTACGTTTGGTTTTCTTATCCACACATTCAGTTAAGGTATTTAGACCATCCTAGGCAAAGTGCTATTTTAGGCCTCTTCCCTCAATTTCTGGGAGGCCAGATTTGATGTTTTCAGGTGGTGCCCCAGTCAGGTGCCTAGAATTGCCTTATTGTAGCATCCAGAAGAGCATGTAAGTTATTTTGATTGCTATGTTAATATTTGAGCTGTTCATTAGGTAGACACCCCAATCTCATACCCCCTCAAATACAGTCCCACCCCACAATTCCAGTCAAGAAATAGATGGTTTGCTCAACACTTGTTTGAATAACGGAATTAAATATGGTCCCCAGGTTTTATGCAGGGGACGTCACCACAAAAGGACACACTAACAGTAGCTGGTCTACACAAATGAAAATGACATGCCTGTATGAATAGAACAGTTTCTCACACACATGCACCCATTTCAAGGATCAATTCTACAGACACCACTCTGACATGAAGCGCACGTTACCTGAATGTTAACATATCCTCCCCCAGCAACCAACCAAACACCTGAGAACTCTGATGTGATTTGCAACATGATATGTCCCCCATTTCATATTAAAACATATTGCCAGCCTGTAAATAGTACTTGTTTGGAGGGTAAACACTGGTGGCAGTAGCTAGTGGTGAAATATAAGCTTACTATCTTTTTCTTCTTTCAGAAATTGGCAATACAAAATATCCAAATCAACCAGCAATTATATCAATAAGTTAGTGTACAAAAAGAAACTGACCTACATATAAACAACCAACCATTAGATTTCATAAGGAGCATACATAAAATACTCTAATAATAAAGTGTTTCATGCATTGTTGTGCAGAAAGTATCTCACAAAACCAGATCTCAATTACTTCATGTCCTTCCAACAAAATGCAATATATGTACCACCAACTGAAATTCTTAGGAGCAAACCTATAATGAAGTAACAATTCATGATGGTGGAGCAGATGTTTCATAGTCATCATAGCACTCTTACAAGGATCTTCACCATACATACCTGCATAGGACACAGGGAAAACGTGTTCCCCATTTACAAAGATAATTGTCTTAAGTGTGGGACACAGGGATACCTACCCTCACTCTTCCAACTTTTTTCCAAAATTAAAAGATATCAGAGTATACATTTCACACAGAATGTACAAGACGATAAGCCAATACTAGCTTCTTGTGTGTATTGAAAGAAATCGTTTTTTTTTAAAATTCAGTGGAAAATTGCACCCATCTTTCTGCCATTATGTAAGTCACTGATATTTCATGCCAAGGCTATGAAGAGACAGTTTATATTTAGAATAGCTACAATCTCACCCATCTCTTTCTCAATACGGCTTTATTGTCATGTATTGCCTAACCTAGATAACCACCCAATGACTCAAATCTAGCCTACACCAATTGATGTTTAATTTTACCTTCTATTTCATAGTGTTTTGACCAATTCAAGATGCACAATACCCTTCCTCGCGATGTTGCACATAGTTTCAAATCTTTGTTTTAAATGGCTATGGATTAGCTATAGAAGAAAAATCTAATCTATGTAAAATGCTTATTTGCTATCTTTATTCACAGACTCATTTTTAATGTACTGAAATCTGTGCCGAGACGCTTTGCTCGATTTGACTAATGCATCTTCTCAGCAGCATTAGAGTTGTTAGAAAAAGCACACAGGGGAAGAACCGTTTTTTTGGAAACAAATATGAACTAGATGCTTTTGAACCTATCCAGATGGGTGTCGGAATTGGCATGTGGCAAGGGTGTGGACGTCCTGTTTTTTTATTTGTTGACAGTGGGGCGAGGGGGGCTAGATCCCCCCCTTTCATAAGCTCCATAACAAAGACATAATGGCAAATTTGTCCTGCTGCATCAGTCTCTCCAGATCTGCAGCACCTGATCTCCAGTGGCAGAGAGCAGGTTCAGAGGTCACAGATGTTCTGTCGCCAGATTCTGTGACAGCCAAGTCACTCAAGCAGATATAGTGCATTTTAAGTCTGCACCTGTGTTGCAAAACAACATAGCCATGAGGAATTACTATTCTGGGGCGGTTGACTCTTTAACCATTAAAGTCACACTTCAGTTTAGGGTATGGCGGATAGAAATTCTAATAATTATGAGAAGCCCCATCTGATTTATATAATAAATGTGTCAACACTGAGCGCAGGGCAGCTGTGGAAGGATTGTATGTATTCTGTTCAGTAAGCCTGATCCTGGTAGTCTACAGGGTAACAGATTGAAAGACCCAAAACGACTAGCTTCACAAAAGGATGTTGCATACCAAACAGCCTTTGATGCTGTGCTTCTGAGAAGGGGGCAGAGTTATTATAGTCAGGGAGAGCTCAGCACAAGTGAAGACGGGTTCCACCATACTTTTTTTACTTTGTACCTCTCCTTACTTCCTGTCTCCTTCACATCCTCTAGCACAAAGCACTTTGGGTATCATTCAAGAAGGCCACTAACGCAGGCTTGCTTTTTTCTAATAACTGATGCCTATAAAAGAGGGGTTCTCCCATTCCTTCTTGGATTCATTTTTTACTTCAAGAAGATTTGTTTGGACCCTGTTGGGAAAGCAGTCCTTTCCAGAGTCCTCCAGTTGCAAAGCAAAGACAGGCACTCCAAGACAGATGCAAGCTCTGCTCCCCAACTGTTCACAAGGCACATTAAGGGTGACCTGTTGCTGAGGAAAGACATCCCTCGCCGCCAGCTACACCGTTACCCAGAGCTTCACTGTTTTCCAGCCTCTGTCATTTTTGGGAGAACAAGGGCCTATTCTGTCCCTGAGCCCCTGGGTTGGGTCAGATCAGCCAGGGTTCCTGTGTTTTCACTGTCAAACCACCTTGAGACTAGTTTCAAGCACCGTTCAATCCATCCAAACCACCAGGCATCTCCTGTGCTGCTTTTGGCGGTCTCACAAACTACAAACCACTCACACATCGCAAAAGAGCTTGGTTCACTGCAGTTGAATCACCAAGAACAGTGAGGTGTTATTGACTCCTAACTGTCCTCTGGTCCCTCTTTGGGCCCTAGAGACTGGCTTGGTCACTTTTGATCCTTATTACTCACAAAAGACATACAATTTTATGAACATTGTAGTTGTTTGACTGCCTTTCGCCAGTGTTTCATTACCCAGATGCTCAATCTTTCTATCTTTGCATGTTCTGTGTTCTTTCCACACGGTTGCGTTTTTGTAGTGTTTTTCTTTTTAATTATTGTATATTGTGTGTTTAATGTAAGTATGTGCATTTGTATAGAACCGGTTTGGAAAGTCCTTTATGTTGAACTTTGCTATTTGGGTTGCTACTGTTTCACGTTCACACCGCTTTTAAGATTATAGCCTGCCCACGTAACCACAAAAGGGGAAGGAGGTAGATCTATTTCACCTTTATGATAGGGATCACTTTTGTTTTGTAGAAGTGTCAGGGCTGCGTAGGTTTAGCAACTACTCATACTTATACTCCTGCAGGGTAGAAGTAATTTCATCACATTATGTCTTCAAACGCCACCACATATGATGCACTTGCTTACTAATATGTGGTTTTAAAGGTAGTGGTTATTAAGACACTTTGAGCAGTAATACAACATGACAAGGACCTCAAGCAAATGGTGGGATGAACCAATGATATTCCTGCCACCCAGAGATGTACAGAGAGACCTACATAGGCTTTAGACTATTGTGTGTCCCTGTTGCGAGGGGACAGAAATGAGAGGCGGACACAAAGTTGGAATGTTTTCAACATTAGACAACTTTATTAAAATAAAAGGGTTGGATAAAGGCCTCTCTATCCCTATCCTAAGAAGAGTTTCCCTGCCTAGGAAACTAAAACTAAAGATCAGTCAGTGTCTTATCGTCAAAATTATGTAAACTGTCCTTGTGTCCAAAAACATATTAACTGCCCCTCACACTAGAAATGAACAACTAAGGGTGAAAGGAAATGTCTCCGACTTAGGTTTGGCAAAAGAATTTCACAATTAAAGCAAATAAATGAATTCAACAAAATAGTATTTTCCAAGGAAAATCCTCAGACCCACCCGGATTGCTCAGGTAGGATGACAAAAGTGTCTTTCAAACAATAGTTCCTTCAGGATGGCAAAAGAACAAGTTACTCTCTTACCTGGTAACGTTCTTTCGATGGGATGGTCCGACGACGTATTCCATATCTATGACAGTAATCACCACAGCTGTGCTGCTTCAGAAAATCTTTCTGCGTCCTGCGTCGATGACGTCAATACGCCGCCCTCGAGGACCTCCTCCGACGGCCTACGTCACTGGATGTTCTAAGTAGGACGCACGACGCCCGTAGCCTCAGTTGTAGTTTTTTCCCCAGAACGTGTGGCACCAGTCTTCTGCCAGTCTGACCACACAAAGCCTTGCAGAAACGTAAGCTGCAATCGCATAAGAAATTCTGTAGCCGGGAAGGCAGGGAGGGAGCGATATGGAATACGTCGTTGGACCATCCTATCGAAAGAACGTTACCAGGTAAGAGAGTAACTTGTTCTTCGAGGGGATTGGGTCCTCCGACATATTCCATATCTATGACAGACTCCCAAAGCAGTACCAATGCAAGGAGGTGGGAAAAGAATTTAGAAAAAGAAATTTAGAATGCCCAATCAAATTGCGGAGCAATGGATCGACCTTGCCAAAGGCCAGATCCCGCCCACGGATGGAATCGAGGGAGTAGTGACGTACAAAAGTATGGACCAAAGCCCAGGTGGCTGCATCACAGATGTTACGAATAGGAACACCCCTCTGTAGGGCAGTAGAGGCAGCCATACCCCTGGTAGAATGGGCCCGCAATCCGACCAGTGGGTCCTTACCCGCCAAGCGGTAACACTCAGAAATAGCCAGAATAATCCAGCGAGACAAAGTCTGCTTAGTCACAGCTTGTCCCAAACGCTTTCCAGCATAACCAATGAAGAGTTGATCGTCCACTCTGACCCGGGACATGCGTGAAATATAAAAGCTTAAAGCTCTCCTAGGATCGAACCTATGGAGCCTCTCCTCTTCCTTACCAGGATGTGGAGGAGGATGAAATGTCGGAAGAACAACCTTCTGGCCTAAATGAAATTCCGACACCACCTTCGCAAGAAAGGAAGGACGAACTCTAAGGACAACCCTGTCCTTCTGAAATACAGTGAAGGGTGGCTTAACTGAAAGTGCCTGTAACTCACTCACTCTGCGAGCGGAAGTGACCGCAACCAAAAATACAGTTTTAAGAGTTAACAGTCTCAAAGGGCATGAATGCAAAGGCTCAAACGGATCACCCATCAGAAACTTGAGGACAAGGTCCAAATCCCAACCGGGCACCTGGAAAGGTGACGGAGGGAACACATTAGTGAGCCGTTTTAGAAACTGAGAAATTAAACGAATTTTAAAATAAGAACACTCTTCAGACGAGCGCTTAAATATGGACAGCACCGCCAGGTAACCTTTAACCTTACCCACTTGCAAGCCCCTGTGGGCTAAAGACAGCAAAAAAGACAGAACCACAGGAATGTCACATGCAAAAGGATCCACATTCTTAACCCTGCACCAGTCGCAGAACTTTCTCCAACGGCAACGGTACAGGGACTTGGTTGCGGGCCTTCTGGCTGAAAGCAACACCTCCATCACATCTTCAGGGAGGTCCCAATCCTTATACCTCAACCGTTCAGAAACCAAGCGTGAAGGTTGAGGGATCTGACCTCTGGATGGAGAACCTGACCCCGTCCCGTGAGAGCAGATCGTCTCCGTAGGGAAGACGACATGGAGGGCAGATGGACAAATCGAGAAGGTCCGGGTACCATGTCCTCCGGGCCCACGCCAGAGCAATGAGGATCATCCGGGAACTGAACATTCGCAACCTCCGCAGCACTTGCGGGATGACGGGGACTGGAGGAAACGCGTACAGCAGTGGGAATGACCACTCCACCATGAACGCGTCCCCTAAGGCTCCTTTTGGAGGAAATTACCGCGAGCAGAACCTTTCGCACTTCCGGTTGACACTGGAGGCGAAGAGATCCACTTGAGGGGTCCCCCAAAGGGCGAAGATCTCCAGGAGAATCTCCTGAGCCAACTCGCACTCGTGAGAGATCGCGCTGTCCGCCATCTCGTTTTCGTCTTCGGCCAGATGAACTGCCGAGATCGAAACTTCCTGCTGGATTGCCCATAACCAGAGCTGCATCGCCTCCCTGCACAGAGGAAGTGACCCTGCCCCCCCCTTTTTGTTGAGGTAGTGCATGGCCACTGTGTTGTCCATCAGGATCAGGACATTCTTTCCTCGCACAGTCGGCAGAAAAGCCTTTAGGGCAAGCCTGACGACCCTCAGCTCCAACAGACTGATATGGAGTCTGGACTCCGACGGAGACCAACGACCGCTGACTGTCAACTCGTTGGCATGAGCTCCTCATCCCGTGAGGGATGCGTCTGTCACGATTGTCACCTCCGGCCAGGGTAGCCAAAAAGGAGCCCCCTTCATCAGATTGCCTTTGACGGCCCACCACAGAAGGTCCTGGGTGACCGAGGACGGCACCTGAACTGGGTCCGACATCCTGCCAGAGGACTGAGAACACTGGAGCTTGAGTGCCCATTGCAAAGATCTCATCCGCAACCTGGCCTTAGGCACCAGAAGAATGCAGAATGCCATGAATCCGAGCAATCTCAAGAACTCGAACGCTGGGAGACTCTGGGCAAGCTGAAACTTGTGCACCATCTGTTGAAAGTGATGAGCCCTCACCTGGGGAGGAAAACACAGCCCCGGGGACATGTCGAGCACTGCGCCGATGTACTGGAGCCTCTGAGTTGGCATCAAATGGGACTTCTTTAAGTTGAGGGAGAAGCCCAGCTTGTGGAGGGAGTGGCAGGTGATGGACAGATGATCCAGGACTTGCTCTGGAGAGCGCGTCCTGATCAACCAATCGTCCAGGTAGGGGTGACGTGAAACCCCCCTTTCCTGAGATGCGCTGCCACCACTACCATGAGCTTGGTGAAGACCCTTGGGGCGGAGGTCAATCCGAACGGCAGGACCCGAAACAAAGTGCGAATCGCCAACCGCGAACCTCAGGTACTTCTTGTGCTTTGGATGTATCGGCACATGAAAATAAGCGTCCCTGAGGTCGAGACACACCAACCAGTCCTGAAGTTGAAGGGCCTGGAGGACTTGAGAGAGAGTAACCATCTTGAACTTGTCCTTCCTGAGGAGTTTGTTCAAACCGCACAAGTCCATGATGGGTCTCAATCCCCCGTCTTTCTTGGAAGTAATAAAATAAGGGGAATACCATCCCCTGTTCCTCTCATCTACAGGCACCAGTTCTATGGCACCTTTCTCCAGCAGGGATTGAATTTCCTGCGCAAGGAGTGGATCCGAACTCTTCAAAGAGAGATTCCCCGGTGGATTGTCATGAGGACTCTGCCGGAAAGGAAGACAGTAGCCGTGGGCTATGATCTCCAGAACCAACACATTTGAAGTAATGGCACGCCACTCTACAAGATGCTGCACCAGCCTTCCCCCAACCGGCGAACCATGGGACATGGCCTCATGACTGAGCTGAAGCGGCTGCGGCATTGCCTTAGGGCAAAGAGGCAACTGCCCGAGCGGTCTGGCACCTCGAGTACCTTGTTTTCCACCTCTGGCACTCCTACGGTTGCCCCTTTGACTGGCAGCTCCTCTCGCTTTACCAAAGGATGAGTAATAACGAAAGGAACCTCCCCTCCATTGCTGGACCCTAGGACGAAAAAGCGGAGGTTGTCGAACTGCAGCACCCAACGACTTTGCTGCAGCTTTGGAGGTCTGCAACCTCTCAAGGCTCTCGTCAGCCTTGCTGCCAAAAAGATGTTCACCGTCAAAGGGCAAGTTGAGAAGCCGGGCCTGCACATCAGGAGCAAACCCCGACTTCCGCAACCACGCAAACCTGCGTATTACGGTGCTCGCCGCCATGGACCGTCTGACGCAATCTGCCATGTCTAAACCCGACTGAACGGCCTCACACATGGCATCCTTGCCATCCTGGACCATAGCAAGGAAACCATCCCGTTCGTCCCCTTCGGGAATATGTTCAGCCGCTAAGGAAACAGTTCCACAGAGTGTGCGTGAAACGAGACAAGGAACATACGGAGTTGGCCGCCTGAAGCGCCATACCCCCTGAAGAAAACACTTTCTTCGCCCAACCATCAAAATGCTGGTCGTCCCCATCAGGAGGGATGGTAGGATACGCCGCCTGCTTTGCTGGGGCTGTAGCCGCCTGCACCACCAAACTCTCCATAGTGGGGTGCTTGGTCAAGTAGCAGGGGTCGCTACTGGCTGGGCGGTATTTTCGCAGCAAAGACTTGCCCACTGCCGGGAGACTCTCCGGAGCTGTCCAAGCCGCCGCCACCCTCCTCTGCAGAGCCATATGGAACGGCAGTACCGGGACAGTTGGTGGACCTTGGTCGAGGAAATCCGTAAGGTCATCCTGAAGAAAATCCTCTGGGGGGGCAGACCACCCTACACCTAAGGCACCGGTACGAGGAGTCGGCATGAGTGCCAGGCTCAGGTCTACAAAACTCCACCACCGGAGAGGTGTCCAGACCACTGGCATCGTGCAGGGACTGACGCAGGTCCTCAATTTGGCTATGGCCCGAGAGAATCTCATCTGGCACCGTATCAGGAACCATGCCATCATCAGAGCCCTCATCCACCTCTGAAATGTACTGAAGATGGCGGTAAGAGGGCACAGAATGGGGAACAAAGCCATGCTTGACCTTGGCCAGAGCCTTTCTAGGGAGTTCCACTGTGCCCCGGGGTACCCCCGTCGAAACAGCCTCAAAAGGCATCGAGGACGTTGAGTGAATCGGCGTCGACGCTGAACGCGGTGCCGACAGCATCGACAGCGTCGACACATGCCTCAAGGTCAGAGCCCCGAGCGTGTCCCTCGACAGCCTGGGCACCGATGGCGTCGACGACTTCTTCGGAGGCGGAGCCTCGAAAGAGTCCGTCGACGACCTCGGCACCACAGGCGTCGACGTCATCCTCGAAGACATCACAGGTGCACACGGTCTCGAGCGCGTCGAGGACCGGGACCTGGAATGGGCATGACGAGAATGATTCCCCTTGTCCGAGCGGGACCTTTCCTGTGAATCGTGCCGACCACCCGAGCCCGAAGGTGTACGAGCGGTGTCTCTCGACCGATCACGACCGACCCCACTCGGAGGTGCAGACAGACCAGTGCCCTGCAATTCAAGAATCGCTAGCATTTTCTTACCGAAGGAAGCCCATTCCTCCGGTGTCGTATGCTTGGTGGGATAAGCGACCCATCGACGGGCGGAGTCCTCGGATGAGGACGGGGAAGGAGACCAATGACGGCGCTTCCGGGAGTGCCTCGAAGAGGCAGAGGAGTGGCGGGACATACTTCGGGGCCGAGACCCACTGGACTTCCGACGACGATGCAGAGAGTCGCCCCTCAAATCATCCGTTGAAAGCCCTGCAGACCTCGACTTCTGTGGCTTGGACACTTTACCTACCGACAGTTTCTTCTTGCGCTCCCACAAGGCTTTGGACGTAAAAGACTGGCAGTCGACACAATCCTCTGTGTCATGGGCCTCCCTGAGGTACCAGAGACAGGCGTCGTACAAGTCGGTCACTGACATCTTGGACCCACAGTCCCCACACTTCTTAAAGCCCGGACGCGGGGTGGAAGACGAGTTAGACATCACGAAGAATAACTTCACAAACAAACAGGTTCGAAGAACCGATAAAGAACAGAAACTCCAAAGAGTCAAGGAGCGCCGAGATCTCCAAAGCAAACACGTTCGCAGAAAAAACTGAACTGAGGCTACGGGCGTTGTGCGTCCTACTTATAACATCCAGTGACGTCGGCAGTCGGAGGAGGTCCTCGAGGGCGGCATATCGACATCATCGACACAGATGCCGAAAGATTTTCCGAAGCAGCACAGCTGTAGTGATTACTGTCATAGATATGGAATACGTCGGAGGACCCAATCCCCTCAAAGTGTCTATTTATTTATATAGCGCTAAGATACACCCGGAGGCATAGTAGCGCTTAAACAAGAAAAACTGAAAATATCCTGTCATGAAGCTGGACCACCAAAGAGAACAAGGGAGAGTCAACAGAACAAAGCAGTTTTCAGTCCACACTTCAAGCAATCAAAAGAACGACATGCTATCAAATCGAGTGAAAGTGCATTCCAGCATTTTGGCGTGCCAAAGGGAACAGATCTCTGAAATACCATAGTCAATCAGACTCTGATCTAGTAATTCTTCCCTTCTGTCTGTGCCCAAAGTACCCTCACCGCGGGTTGCCAACAAAGTCTATCAGACAGATACGACGGGCTTGTACCATATAACCACCTACCTTTGTGTTATGGAGAGTAATCGAAAGGTGATTCTAGAGGCTACCGGGAGCCAATGCAAGGCTTTCCTGGCCTTAGGGATATGATCTCTCTGGTGAAGACCCTTAACAGCCCAGACCGCATTATTATCGGGCAATTTCCCCTTTACCAATGCCATACAAGATGCTTGAACAATAATCTAGTTTGGCCCCTACTATAACCCTGGCAATCATGGCACAACTATCATGGCTAAAAACGGTCTCAACTGCACTAATAGTTTGAGATAATATGTGGACAATGAGACAAGACTGTTCATAAGCTTCTGATTCAGGATTACACCCAGTGTTTTAACCCAAGCGGGTGTAACAATGGTACAAACAGCCAGTTTGAAGTCACAAACCTCAGAACCAGGCTTTTGCACTTGGGCTCCCGTACATGTAATCATCAGGTCAGTTTTAGTGCTACTGAGGGCTAAGCTGCTTTCAGACATCCAGTTCTGGATGGATGAGTGAGAAAACCAAATTAATGACTTCAGTGTCTCTGATAAAGTCACCAGTCAAAGATCTAAGACACTGAATATCATCTGCATAACTTGTATAAAGTACCTCATTAGCATCAAGCAGATCCAAAGGCAGGGTGATTATATCAAATGATGTGGGTAACGAGCAGAATCTCTGAGGGACCCTGCAAGTCACCAAAAAAACCTCAACCATAAAAATCCATTAACTTGCTAGCCGAGCAGTCTGATAGGAACGACTTTTCCCAGCCAGCCACTGTGTACAAAAAACAGGCAGAACATCCCAACCTAGATATCAGCAGTGATTGATCAACTAAGTCAAACGCTGCTGACAAATCTAGGAGCATAAGAAGTGCAGTACCACCTCTCTCAAAAACTTGCCACATATTCGCCTTCAAATCCAGAAAAGCCTATTCCGTGAATTGAGCACAGTGAAAGCCAGACTGTCGTCTGACCAAGATTGTACTCCTAGACAGAAAGTCACATATTTGAATATAGTCCACCCCATCCAAAGCTTCAACAAAAACAGAGAATTGGTGACAAGCCTATAATTCAAAGGGATGTTTGGATGAAGTGTTTTTTTAAGTAAGGGCGATATCCATGCCTGCTTGATTCATGGTGGAACAAAGCCTCCCCTAAAGGATGTATCAATAAAATAAATTTCATAACCAACAGAATAAGTTGTGAAGCACAATTTTTAACGATCATAGCAGGCCAGGCATCTCCCTTACAATAAGAAGCCTTAAGCTGTTGCATGATGGCTAAAACCTCAGATTCTGTTACCATCCTAAACTCAAAGAAAGGAGCAATGCTTCCAGAGCTCACGAAAACAATATTTGGTTGCAACCACTGACACACTATAGGTTTGATCCCAATATTGTCCTGAATTTTTTTAATCGTGTCCACCAAGGCACCCTGCACTAAAGTACACCATCCTTTGTCTTTAGTAAAAGATGAGAAAACTGGACAAGGATCTTAAAGCTCCCAAAGAACTTTAAAGCGCTCTTCAGTATCAAAGCTGGCATTTTTAATCCTATGATCATGTGTCCGTTTTTAGCTGGGGTAATGGCAGTTGTATAAGCCTTGACTGCAAGGTTATATATGTTCCTATTTTCCACTGAGTTGGTTTTAGTCCGCAACACAAAAGAATTCTGCATAGCTATTTTTAATCCCTGAATCTCAGGCCAAAACCAAGCAATAGCGTTCTTGGTCCTAACAGACTGCGTTTTACTGGAGCCTCTACATTCATTGCTGATGCAAGATCTGATGCAGAAGCATAACTATCCAGCCTATTCAGAGTAGTTTCCAAATGGTGTGCTAATAATTCCACAGAGAGGCCACATACATTTCTGGAAGTAATAAGATTCCTTTCAGACTTAAATTTCCGACACTGAGGCGTGAGCAATCTTAAAAAGGATCAATGAATGGCCAGACCATGAACAGGGGTTCACTCCTAGACTGCTGATGGAAACATTAGGACTACTGAGCCAATCAAGAGTCCTACCTTTTTTGATGGGTTGCAACAGTAACAAAGTGAAGGAAGCCCCTATTCGTTAATGCAGACTCTCTAAACAACTGCTCATTCAGGATGGCTAAAGTGTCTCTTTCAAATGATAGCGCCTTCAGAATGTCCTCATGGCATAGTCCGCTGCCAAGAAGCCTTTAGTAGGTTCATCAGATCCCTGGTATACCTGCCATGTATCTTTCCACAATATTTTATTCCTCTGTGTATTCCAAATGGATTGATTGGTCTACTTCCCTTCCAGGAAACATCTTCTGGGGTCTTGCAGATCCCCTGATCTGCTTCCTTGCCATGTATCGCCCCCCTCAAATGCTCACTGCCTGATTTGCTTCTTTCACCACGACTTCTTCTCAGAGTTTACTATGCTCTAGTATAGCACAGTTGTACTCCTTCACTGTGTCTATACTTCATTGGCTTGAGGTACTCCTTGTTCCAACTTTCCCCACATTAGTATCACATATATGGAGACTTTTTCAAGTTCTGTCTTAACTTCTTCATTAGGATTCATTGGCTTTGGTAATACTTGCTCCAACTTTCCTCATACTAACATCTAAAACATGAGGATTTGTGCAAATTCTGTCTCTGTATTCTATTTGGTCAGTATTCAAAACAAATTCTTAATTGCCCACATGCCTGTTGGTCCGCCCTGGGGTCCCCAAAATGTCTCAGAGGACTCACCTGGTATCTGGTAGCAACCCCGACCCGTGGCACGTTGCTGCAGTGAAGTGTTCACTCTGGGATTGTGTTTCCTGCTCTGCAGACCTTCTTCCAGCTCTGTGTTCACCTGCCGGTGAGACTGCTGCTTCTCAGCATGACCACGTTCCCGGTAGCTTTGCTGCCGGCTCCCCATCGGTTCTCCCATGGTGCCTGCAATGTCTCCTTTGGCCTCACGCCATGCTATGTAAGAAATGCCTCGCGAGCGGCAGTCTGGAAGCACCTGCCTTTTCCAGCACAGTCCGTTCCCATGCTGCTACCTTTTCCCCCGGTTCCGCTTCCTTCTTCTCCTTCTCCCTTTCTTGCATTGCAAACACCATTTTTAAATGTCTTGCACATTCGGACTTAATTGCAAAAATGTGTCTGCATGTTTAGCTTGGGGTTTCCTTCGATCTAACTCCTTCCTCTTCCTCGTCTCAGTAATTGAGGCTTTATAAGATTGCTGGGACTTTTAGAGTGCTTTTGTTTAGGATTTTTGGTTAGAAAAAAAACATCAGAGACTGGAGATGTTAAGTGTGAGTTATGTGCATATGAGGTATGAATGGTATTCTGCCAAGTGTTTTACAGAAAGATGTTTTTACAACAGGGGACATTGTATAATGACAACAAGCCATCAAGAATTTACGGATTATGGGGTCTTCCTCTCTGGGATGGGAAAAATACCCAGTCTCTCCTGATGGAGTCACCACTCCCTCCCCTCCACCCGACAGCCATCTCCTCCCATGTGATCCTGCCTCGTAATACCACCCCCAGGGTCAGGATCAGGTATTGGCTGCCGTCCCCTGGCCACGTGGGAGGAGATCTCTGGCTAGGGATCTGGGATGACTCCACATGATTCATCACATTGTATAGCAGGGTTCAACCTTTATTTCTGGTGCCACCCCAGATCTTGAAAACTTTCTTCCTCATTACATAGCAAGCAAAGGTTATCAGGATTATCTGTGGTTCAACAGATTTTAGGAGAAACCTTTTATGAATGATATCATGGTAGGTGTTGTTTATCGAAAGGAGTAAGGTCTACATTGGTGAATTACCCCACTGTATGCAACACCTGTGGAACTCACTTCCTGGCCCCTAAATAAAGATCCTGCAACATCTACAGCTCACCAAAGGTCCAAGAGAACCGAAAGTACAGAAATTCACTCATTGTTAGATCACATTATTCGATCTCGCTTACATTCCTGATGGTATATCTTCAGAGTGGTCAAAAATTAGAATATAAAGATTCCAAATTAATTCCCTTAAATATTACTGGCCCTTAACAAAACTCTTTATACATCATAAAAACATCCTTCGGGGTCCAAATGCAGGTATTTGTTATTCTACTGTCAGTGCCTCAAATTGTAAGCCCTCAGAATCTCACAGGTAGTACTTTATATGTTTTTTCGGAACCTAATGTTTTCCTTTGAAGTTTAAATGTTTATGCATCTTCCTCTATTGAGGTTTAGCACCAAGTGATCAAGGAACATGCAGTACACACAGCTGTAAAGGATACATCAGGTACACCCAATACTTACATTCTGCTTGGGGGGGGGATCATTGCTTGATCTTTTGGAAGATCGTCATTTTCTGGCAGTTGAAAAATAAGTATCTTGCTACAGCAACACCATTCTTCGGCTGATATGATAGCATAATGCAAGGTCAACTCCTTTCCTTTACGAAAGTATGTCAGACAAAAGCCTTGCAGGCCCAATCTTCATTTTATAATGACCAGCATTCTCTCATCCCTAAAAAAACCTGTCTCTTTTATCCATTCAAGAAGTAGGGTTTGTTGGCCAAGGAATATAGTGTTTTCCAGTCACAGGTTGCTTTTCCACCTCCATTTTAAGCCACCACTTAAGTCTTAAAATCCCCAGCCAGCATTGTTGCTTGGGATTTTATGTCAATGAAATAATCCAGTTTTCCAACACTTGTTTGCGTCTAGCATTTTCCATAACAGTGTCTTGGAGGAACATACACATTCACAGTTCGCATAACTGGGTCCATTTTATTGTTATTTCTCATCTCCGGATCTTGCTGTTCGAGCCACCAATGAACATCGCTCAAAGTAAAAAAGGCTTATTGAGAAATCAGGGTAGTTATAGGTGCCTCAAACAAACATGATGTGATCCAGCCATCTTGAAGAGGTGGATTGAGTTGGGCAAACTAGATCCCTGGCTAGAGAGGTTAAGTGACCCTGAAAAAAAACCTGGAGAAGGTTGTGCTGCCTTGCTTGTGATCAGTAAAGCAAGTTATTGAATGTAGCAAGCCATTCAAAATGGCAAAACAGTGTGAGGACCCCGTTTCAAAAGGCCCCAGAGTGGCTGGACACTGAAAAACAAGGTGGAAACTACTTGCTAGACAATTTCTACAAACTGATTTTATACCAAACATGGTAGCAGCTTCCGCCAAAGAGAAGCAGTCCTTCAAGAAATTACTAAGAACAAATGATCAAGCGTACACTAGTGTGCTTTAGGTCTGCTTATTTCGTATTGTGAAGACAACACTATCAGATCTTTCTTGACTTTTATGGAAAGGTAATGGAGTTGAAAGAAACATATGCCCTGTCAAAGATTCTGGCAGAGAACTGAGTTTAATATTATATTGACAGAAGTTACGGCCGGTCCCTGTTATGCAGGATTATCACTCACTACAATTTAGTCTCTGGGTGACATTTTTAAGCCAACTGTAGGTGAAATAAGTACATTACTAAGAACTCATGGAACAGGAAACCATCAGGCAAAAACGGCCTGGGCTGAGACCTTTTCAAATGTCTAGCAAGATGGTGGCTGCCCATATACAGAAGCTTGTTCGGAGGCGTCTGTAAATGAGCTATGTTGCCCAAATATTCAAAAGCGGAGATTATAGTCACAAAAAGGGGAATTCGAGTCATCCAAATTCCTTTAGATCAATTACTTTTTTTTCCTTCTTTTCTTCTCTTTTCAGTAAATAGCATAAAAAAAAGTTTAAATGTAAACTATAAAATATACTAAATAAAAAAAAAATAATTTTTTTTCGGAAATAGATCGCAAACTTTGCAGCAAGTGGGTGTTATTCCAACTTGAAAAATTGACTGAAGTTGAAAAGGTGACCCCATAATCATGAGCAGGATTTCAGAAATGATCCTCCACAACTGACCAAACTTTTATACTCAACACCGATGGACAAGAAGAAAGGGGAGACCATGTCAATGTTTTTTTTTTTTTTAGAGATGCAAGACCAGCTTTAAACTATGTAAGAGCAAACTTAGGGTCCAAACGGAGAAACTTGTTCTTCCACAGGGCAACTTGACTTTTACTCAAGTCCGTACCAGGACTCCTATGGAAGAGCAAAAGGGCACAATACTGAAGAATTCTCAATTGAGATGCGAGTCTGGCAAGGCTGTATTCCTGCCCAATTACTAGTCCTCATATCTCCTATTTTCTGAGGGAACAGAGATCTTAGAAAGGACAACATAATTGGCCTTAGAGGAAGGATTAGAGCCCCAAAGTAATGTCTGCTGAGCAACTCTTGACACTTGAACCTGGTCAGCACCACAATTGTCATTTTTTGTGGCGCAGAAAGGGATGAATACAATGCTGCACCCATTTCAAGCTATCTGGAAATAACCTTATCAGAAAATAGGTCTTTGGCTTCACATATCAAAGTGAAAGCAAGCAACTTTGTTAAGGTAAGCACCAGTATGATCTATTTTTCTAGCATTTACAGAAGAAAAGCTTGATCTAGTATTTTGAACGTTCACAATGCTAAGACATCACCAGCCACACAATTTGCAGGAGAAATGTGGGGGTGGGGGATAAGTATGCACAGGACTTTTGCAGTCTGAGATATATTTTGCAGCATCATGGCCAGGATATGCAATGCATTTTCAACTTTCAGATTGCCGTTGTCAGAAAAGATATCCACGTTACCAGTTCTTTTTTATGGAAAAAGAAATTACAGCCTCTGTGAACTTTTTCTTCCAAGGATCCTAAGGGAAGCTTCCCGTGCTAGTTCTTAAATTAGATTACTTTGACCAGAGCATGTGGCAGGGTTAATAGAGGACCTGGAAAAGCCCCTAATGTCTGTTATCTATTAGAAAGGTAGTAATGGGCAGCAAAGGAATTCTACAATTACTCAAGGAAAAGCAAAAGGCCAGAGTAGGAGTTCACCTCAGAGACTGTGGGTTACTAGCAAGGTTTACGTATTTAAAAGATTCCTGGGGCTGTGAGGATTGTTTGTCAGAGATGTTAAGCCCAGACCTCAGTCTATGTTCAAAAAGGGGTGACTGAACATGTTAAGGACAGTGCACAGATGCTGCATATGGAAACCACAAGAGGGTAATTGTGGACAAAAGGACAGATTGACCATTATTTATTGCGTTGCAAGCATTTTAGGCTGCACTGGGAGTGACGGCTTAAGCCCCTCTTGAAATCCAAGCGAACGAGTAGGTCCTCCTAGGTTGTATGACTTTTAGGAGTAACCTGATACTCTAAATGTAAAATATATGCATTAATGTCCCTATTATTGTTTTGAGAAATTTGCATTTTCTTTAAAAATTCTTATATATGAAGTGAGGGAAAAATCCTATTGTCGATGTGCAGTTTGCCATAATCTACACGTACTTGTATTTAGCTAAAGGAGAGAACAGAGCTTTGCCCATAAACAATGTACACAAGGAATTCTCATTTCTGGAGACATAACAAATTAGTTCATCACATGGTTGACGAAGGAATCTTGGCACATGAAGAGCAAAGAACAAGTTACTCTTACCTGGTAACGTTCTTTCGATGGGATGGTCCGACGACGTATTCCATATCTATGACAGTAATCACCACAATTGTGCTGCTTCGGAAAATCTTTTGGCGTCTGCGTCCTGCATCGATGACGTCGATACGCCATCCTCGAGGACCTCCTCCGACGGCACCAGATGTTATAAGTAGGATGCACAACGCCCGTAGCCTCAGTTGTAGTTTTTCCCCTGAACGTGTGGCACCAATCTTCTGCCAGTCTGACCACATAAGCCTTGCAGAAACGTAAACTGCAATCGCATAAGAAATTCTGTAGCGGGGAAGGCAGGGAGGGAGCGATATGGAATACGTCGTCGGACCATCCCATCGCAAGAACGTTACCAGGTAAGAGGGTAACTTGTTCTTCGAGGGGATTGGGTCCTCCGACGTAGTGCATATCTATGACAGACTCCCAAAGCAGTACCAACGTAAGGAGGTGGGAAAAGAATTTAGAATATAGAAATTTAGAATGCCCAATCAAATTGCAGAGTAAAGGACCGCCTTGCCAAAGGCTAGATCCTGCCCACGGATAGAATCGAGGTAGTAGTGACGTACAAAAGTATCGACCGAAGCCCAGGTGGCAGCATCACAGATGTTACGAATAGGAACACCCCTCTGCAGGGCAGTAGAGGCAGCCATACCCCTGGTAAAATGGGCCCGCAAGCCTACCGGGTCCATACCCGCCAAGCGGTAACATTCAGAAATTGCCAAGATAATCCATCGAGACAAAGTGTGCTTAGTAACAGCTTGTCCCAAACGCCTTCCAGCGTAACCAATAATGAATTGATCGACCACTCTGACCCGGGACATGCGTGAAATGTAGAAACTTAAAGCTCGCCTAGGATCTGACCTATGGAGCCTCTCCTCATCCTTACCAGGATGCGGAGGAGGATAAAATGCCGGAAGAATAACCTTCTGGCCTAAATGAAATTCCGACACCGCCTTCGGAAGAAAGGAAGGACGAACTCTAAGGACAACCCTGTCCTTATGAAACACAGTGAAGGGTGGCTTAACTGAAAGTGCCTGTAACTCACTCCCTCTGCGAGCGGAAGTGACCGCAACTAAAAATACAGTTTTAAGAGTTAACAGTCTCAAAGGGCAAGAATGTAAAGGCTCAAATGGAGCACCCATTAGAAACTTGAGCACAAGGTTCAAATCCCAACCGGGCACCTGGAAAGGTGATGGAGGGAACACATTAGTGAGCACTTTTAGAAACTGAGAAATTAAAGGAATTTTAAAATAAGAACACTCCTCAGAAGAGCGCATAAATATGGACAGCGCCGCCAGATAACCTTTAACAGTACCCACTTGCAAGCCCCTGTGGGCTAAAGAAAGCAAAAAAGACAGAACCACAGGAATGTCACATGAAAAAGGATCCACATTCTTAACCCTGCACCAGTCACAGAACTTTCTCCAACGGAAACGGTACAGGGACTTTGTCGTTGGCTGTCTGGCCGAAAGCAACACCTCCATCACGTCTTCAGGGAGGTCCCAATCCTTATACCTCAACCTTTCAGAAGCTAAGCGTGAAGGTTGAAGGATATGACCTCTGGATGGAGAACCTGACCCCCCTCCCGTGAGAGCAGATCGTCTCGGTAGGGAAGACGACGCGGAGAGCAGATGGACAAGTCGAGAAGGTCCAGGTACCACGTCCTCCTGGCCCATGCCGGAGCAATGAAGATCATCCAGGAACCGAACATCCGTAACCTCCGCAGCACTTACAGGATGACGGGGACTGGAGGAAACGCGTACAGCAGTGGGAATGACCACTCGACTATGAACGCGTCTCCTAAATTGACACTGGAGGCGGAGAGATCCACTTGAGGGCTCCCCCAAAGGGCGAAGATCTCCAGGAGAATCTCCTGAGCCAACTCGCACTCGTGAGAGATCGCGCTCTGCCTGCTCAGAGCGTCCGCCGTCTCGTTTTCATCTCCGGTCAGATGAACTGCTGAGATTGAAATTTCCTGCTGGACTGCCCAGAACCAGAGCTGCATCGCCTCCCTGCACAGAGGAAGTGACCGCCCCCCCTTTTTGTTGAGGTACTGCATGGCCACTGAGTTGTCCGTCAGAATCAGGACATTCTTTCCTCGCACAGTCGGCAGAAAAGCCTCCAGGGCAAGCCTGACGGCCCTCAGCTCCAACAGATTGATATGGAGTCTGGACTCCGACGGAGACCAACGACCGCTGACTGTCAGTTCGTTGACATGAGCTCCCCATCCCGGGAGGGACGCATCCGTCACGATCGTCACCTCCGGCCAGGGCAGCCAAAACGGAGCCCCCATCATCAGATTGCTTTCGACGGCCCATCACAGAAGGTCCTGGGCGACCGAGGAAGGCACCTGAACGGGGTCTGACATCCTGCCAGAGGACTGAAACCACTGGAGCTTGAGTGCCCATTGCAAAGATCTCATCCGCAACCTGGCTTCTGGCACCAGAAGAATGCAGGATGCCATGAGGCCGAGCAATCGCAAGAACTCGAACGCAGGGAGACTCTGGGCATGTTGTAACTTTTGTACCATCTGCTGAATGTGATGAGCCCTCACCTGGGGAGGAAAACACTGCCCCAGGGACGTGTCGAGCACTGCTCCGATGTACTGGAGCCTCTGAGTTGGCATGAAGTGGGACTTCTTTAAGTTGAGGGAGAAGCCCAGCTTGTGGAGGGAGTGGCAGGTGACGGACAGATAATCCAGGACTTGCTCGGGAGAGCGCACCCTGATCAACCAATCGTCCAGGTAGGGGTAGACGTGAATCCCCCATTTCCTGAGATGTACTGCCGCCACTACCATGAGCTTGGTGAAGACCCTTGGGGGGAGGTCAATCCGAACGGCAGGACCCGAAACTGAAAGTGTAAATTGCCAACCGCGAACCTCAGGTACTTCTTGTGCTTTGGATGGATCGGCACATGAAAATAAGCGTCCTTGAGGTCGAGACACACCAACCAGTCCTGAAGTTGAAGGGCCTGGAAGACTTGAGAGAGAGTAACCATTTTGAACTTGTCCTTCCTGATGAGTTTGTTCAAACCGCGCAAGTCCATGATGGGTCTCAATCCCCCGTCTTTCTTCGAAATCAAAAAATAAGGGGAATACCATCCCTTGTTCCTCTCCGCTACAGGCACCAGTTCTATGGCGCCTTTATCCAGCAGGGCTTGAATTTCCTGCACAAGGAGCGGATCCAAACTCTTCAAAGAGAGTCCCTGGTGGATTGTCGTGAGGCCTCTGCCAAAAGGGAAGACAGTAACCGTGGGCTATGATCTCCAGAACCCACACATCTGAAGTAATATCACGCCATTCTACAAGATGCTGCGCCAGCCTTCCCCCAACTGGCGAACCAGGGACCTGGCCTCATGCCTGAGCTGAAGTGGCGGCAGCGTTGTCTGAGGGCAAAGAGGCAACTGCCTGAGCGGCCTTGGCACCTCGAGTACCTTGTTTTCCACCTCTGGCACTCCTATGGTGGCCCCTTTGACTAGCAGCTCCTCTCGCTTTACTAAAAGATGAGTAATAACGAAAAGAACCTCCCCTCCATTGCTCTCCCCCTAGGACGAAAAGGCAGAGGTTGTCGAACTGCAGCGCCCAACGACTTTGCTGCAGCTTTTGAGGTCTGCAACCTCTCAAGGCTCTCGTCAGCCTTGCTGCCAAAAAGATGTACACCATCAAAGGGCATGATGAGGAGCCGGGCTTGTACATCAGGAGCAAACCCCGACTTCCGCAACCACGCAAACCTGCGTATTACGGTGCTCGCCAATCTGCCATGTCCAGACCCGTCTTAACGTGTCATGATGCCTATCCCCAGACCAAGTCCAGCAACCCCGGAAGCAGGCATCAAGTTACCCCAAGCAAGCCCAACAACCCCCGCTAGGGGTTATTTGGGCGAGTCCTGGCGCCTATGGCGCCAGGCTCAAAGATGCAAACTTACCTGATGCAGACCATGCTGCAAGAGCTCCAAGCCAAATGAGGCTTGGAAGGGACTATTTTACCTAGGGACTATTTTTTACTCGGGTGGGGCTGGGGAGGAATACTTACCTGGGACTACTTTGGAGGCTATTTAAACCATGCCCGAAGAGGAGCACACGCTCCGCGTTATTCTGCATCCAGCAGAGTAACGCTCACTGTGCCTGCAAGTCTACATCCAGTCTTTAGCCCGCCTCGAGTTTGGCGCTCTTAGAAAAAGGGAGAAAGAAGGAGAAAAGGTTAGAACAAGAGCAATGCCTTTGATCCTTACCTGAATTCCCGATCCTTCACGCCTTCGAGCTGGAAGAAAGAAGTTATTTTATGCACATCGCCTCGCCTGCTGCAGCGCCGCGCTGAACTCACCGGCCTTCGCCGCATCTTCACATTTCACTGCATCCTCCTGTATGTTCCTGTATGTTCCCGCCGCACTCCGGCACCTAAGCAAGGTGAGCAAAGGGAATACACAGAGCAATACCCCCCATAGACTTACCTGATTTTACCACCGGGGGTACTATTCTTCTTCACGGGTCGGCGCAGCTTCCACTGCATCCTAGCCGAACCCCGGCCCCTAAGGGGAAACAAAAGGACAGCACGGTGAAACAAGGGACTAACAAGGGGGATTTACGCTCAACTCCACGAGTGGTTAATTCCCTTTCTCCATTTTCAGAAAAATATTCCTACGGGCCAAGCAAACGAAGCTAGGTGGGCCAGTCCAGTCCGTCATCTTGGCCCTATCCGTCACATTGGTGGAGGCTGCAGCAGTCCAGTCCAGATCGACGCCTCTGTGGGAGCCAGGTGAGCGTAACAGAACGGCCTCACACATAATATCCTTGCCATCCTGTATCATAGAAAGAAAACCATCCTGTTCGTACCCTTCGGGAATATGTTCAGCCGCTAAGGAAACACAGTTCCAAAGAGTGTGCGTGAAACGTGACAAGGCACATACGGAGTTGGCTGCCTGAAGAGCCATACCCCCTGAAGAAAACACTTTCTTCGCCCAATCATCAAAACGCTTGTCATCCCTATCAGGAGGGATGGTAGGATACGACGCCTGCTTTGCTGGGGCCGTAGCCGCCTGCACCACCAAATACTCCAGAGTGGGGTGCGTTGTCAAGTAGCAGGGGTCGCTACTGGCTGGGCAGTATTTTCGCGGCAAAGACTTGCTCACTGCCGGGAGACTCTCCGGAGCAGTCCAAGCCGCCGCCACCCTCCTTTGCAGAGCCATATGGAACGGCAGTACCGGGTCAGTTGGTGGACCTTGGTCGAGGATATCTGTCAGGTTATCCTGCAGAAAATCCCCTGGTGGAGCAGACCACCCCAAGTACTCAGTGACCCTCAACATAAGGCGCCGGTACGAGGACTCGGCATGGGTGCCAGGCTCAGGCCTACAGAACTCCACCTCCGGAGAGATGTCCAGACCACTGGCGTCGTGCAGCGACTGACGCAGGTCTTCCATCTGGCTATGTCCAGAGATAATCTCGTCTGGTACCCTATCAGGAACCATCCCATCTTCAGAACTCTCATCCACCTCAGAAATATAATCAAGATGGTGGAAAGTGGGCACAGAATGGGGGACAAAGACATGTTTGGCCTTGGCCATAGCCTTTCTAGGGGGTTCCACCGTGCCACAGGATACCTCCGACAAAGCAGCCTCGAAGGGCGTCGAGTGAAGTGGCGTCAAGGTCGAGCGCTGCGCCGACAGCATCGACGGCTTTGACACAGGCCTCGAGGGCGGAGTCCCAAGCGTGTCCTTCAACAGCCTGGGTGGCGATGGTGTCGACGACTTCCTCCGAGGCGGAGCCTCGAGAGAGTCCCCGACGACCTCGGCGCCACAGGCGTCGACGTCTTCTTCGAAGACATCACAGGTGCACACAGTCTCGAGGGCGTCGAGGACCGGGACCTGGAACGGGCATGACTAGAACGATTCCCCTTGTCCGAGCAGGACCTTTCCCGCGAATCGTGCCGCCCACCCGAGCCCGAAGGCATACGAGCGGTGTCTCTAGTACAGTCACGCCTGACCCCACTCGGGGCGCGGACAGACCAGTGCCCTGCGATTCAAGAATCGCCAACATTTTCTTACCAAAGGAAGCCCATTCCTCCAGATTCGCATGCTTGGTGGGATAAGTAACCCGCCGACGGGCGGAGTCCTCGGACGAGGACGGGGAAGGCGACCGATTACGGCACTTCTGGGAGTGCCTCGAAGAGGCAGAGGAGTGGCGGGACCCACTCTGGGACCGAGACCCATGAGACCTACGACGACGATGCGGAGAGTCGCCCCTCGAATCGTCTATCAAAAGCCCAGTGGACCTCGACTTCCGGGGCTTGGATACCTTACCGACCGACAGCTTCTTCTTACACTCCTGCAAGGCCTTGGACGTAAGCGACTGGCAGTCGGCACAATCATCCGTGTTGTGGGCCTCCCCGAGGCACCAGAGGCAGGTGTCGTGCGAGTCCGTCACCGACATCTTGGACCCGCAGTCCCCACACTTCTTGAAGCCCGGACGTGGGGTGGAAGAAGAGGAAGACATCCCGATAAACTTCACAACAAACAGATTCGAAGAACCGACAGAACAGAAACTCCAAAGAGTCGAAGCGTGTCGAGATCTCCGAAGCGAACACGTTCGCGGAAATAACGGAACTGAGGCTATGGGCGTCGTGCGTCCTACTTATAACATCTGGTGGCATCGGCTGTCAGAGGAGGTCCTCGAGGACGGTGTATCGACGCCGAAAGATTTTCCGAAGCAGCACAGCTGTGGTGTTTACTGTCAGATATGGAATACGTCGGAGGACCCAATCCCCTCGAAAAGCATGTACTAATAATTTAATAAAATACTTGTCACAGATGGCAGAGAAAACAAAGATTGTTCAAGGGTCTTCAATTCATTCTTTGTGGGGCCTATGGTGGTCTCTCTTCTCACAAAACTCCTGCCTATCCTAGGCATTGCTAACCCTGGTTATTGCTATTGATTGTTGACACCCTACTGTATGATGCCTGGCTTATTCTAATGGGGTTTCTACTTTCCTCACTCCATCTTCCCGTCTCCTGCCAGACCCTCTCTATCCCTCTTCCCAATACCTCTTCTCATCGCCGCAACCTTATCCAGCCTCCTCTCACTAACACCTCTAATGCCTTTGATGTCGCCCTTTGGAACACCAGATAAATCTGTAACAAAACCTCTGCTGTCCTTGACCTTTTCCTTCGCCTTAACCTACAATTTCTCTGCATACTGAAACCTGGATCCTGCCTCACAATACCTCTGTTCCTGCCTCCCTCGCCGCCTCCTCTTCTTCCTTTGAACATGTTCCCCACACCACTGGCCATGGTGGTGATCTTGGCCTCATCTTTCACCTACACTTCACCTCTTCTCCATCGCCTACTTCTCTACCCTCTTTCCCTTCCTTTGAATTCATGTTCAAAATCTTGAATTCTCCTCATGCTATCTCTTTCCTCATCATCTACCGCCCCCCTGGGCCAGTCCCACTCCACTTCTTGTTCTTGGTGACTTTAACCGCCACCTCTCTTCTAACCCTCCCTCCTCTCTTCTCTTCTCTTCTCCATCCTCGACTCCTACCTCCTCTCTCCCCTCCCCTCCCCTTCTACCCACCAATCTGGCTCTACTATTGATCTCATCTTTACTTCCTCCTTCTCTGCCTCCCCCATCTCCTCCCTTCCCACCTACCTTTTTGATCACTCCCTACTTTCTTTTTCCCTCTCCCTCCCTCCATCCCTCTCTCCCCCTCTTCTCCTCCCCCTCAATCCTCTACCTCTTTTCTCCGGCAAGACCTAACGCTGCTTTAACCCCTCCCGATTCCTAGCATCCCTCTCCTCTTCTCCCCCTCCAAATTCTCCTCTACCTCCGCCTCTGATGCCTCCTCCATCTTATCTTCCTCCCCCTCTACTACTCTTGATCTTCTCTACCCCCTCTCACCATTTCGCCCCTCTCACAAACCTGCTCAATCCTGGCTTTCTTCTCTTCTCTCCTCTTTGTGCCACCTCCTTAGGCACCTTGAACGTCAGTGGCTCAAACACCCTTCCCCCTCTAACCAATCTGCTTATTTCTCCTATCATACCCTTTACTAGTCATGCCTCAACTCTGCGAAACGCACATACTACTCTGACCTTCTCCAGTCACATTACTCTCACCCTCGCTGCATCTTTAAAACTTTAGCCCGACTTCTCTCTCCATCTACTCCTGATCCCTCCACTACCTCTTCTCTCACGGCTACTGATCTCGCCTCCTCCTTTTCTATCAAAGTCCTCAATCTCTGTCAAACTATGATCTCCTCCCCCTCCTACTCTCCTCCCTCTCCTCCTCCTTCCCCCACTACCTTCGCTATGTCCTCTTTTGCTCCGGTCATGCATTCTGATGTCACTCTACTCCTATCCAACACTCATCCTACTGCTTCCCCCTCTGACCCTATTCCCTCTCCCCTCATCCCTAAAATCTATCCCCTCCTCATTCCCTACCTCACCCCTTTCTTCAACATCTTCCTCTCAACTTCCACCTTTCCTTCTCCTTTTAAACACGCTACTATCATCCCTATTCTCAAAAAAACCTTCTGCCAAACCCCATCTTGCCTCCAACTATCGCCCCATCTGTCTACAAGGCTCTGTCCTTGGCCCTTTTCTTTTCTCACTCTACACCCCATTCTTAGCTCCCATTATCTCCTCTTTTGGCATCTCACACCACTTCTATGCTGATGACACCCAGCTCTTCCTCTCCTTCTCCTCCTTCTCTCCTGACATTCATGATAAACTCTCCTCTTGCCTTTCTGCTATTAAATCCTGGATGTCCTCACACTTCCTTACTCTAAATACGGATAAAACTGAACTCCTTTTCTTGCCTGCTATCACTGTTCCACTTGACCCTCACCTCTCTCTATCTTACCACATCTCTCTCACTGCTAAATCCTGTCGCTTTCACCTCTATAACATTCGTAAAATTCGACCCCTCCTTACCTTTCACGCCACTAAACTTTTAATTACTTCCCTCCTCTTCTCCAGACTCTTCTATACTCTTCCTCTCTTCTCTTCGGACTCCCCTCCTCTCATCTCATCTCTCACCTCTTAAATCCATCTACCACTCTGCCATCCGCTCCCTATGCCTTCTCTCACCTCTTGACTCCATCTCCTCCTCCCTCACCTCTCTAGGTTGGCTCTTTTTCCACTCCCAACTCAAGTTCCTCTGTCTTGTTTTCAAATCCCTCTATGATCTTGCTCCCCCTTACCTCTCCTCCCTTCTTTCCTTCTACACCCCTTCTCGTCCTCTCCGCTCTGCTAATCTTTTCCTACTCTCTCCTCCTCCTCCTCCTCCTCCACCCTGCGCCCCCTCCCACTTCCGCTCCTTGCTCCTTTCCAACGGAACCGCCTCCCTCTTCACATCCGCTCTTCTCCCTCCTACCATTCCTTTCGCTCTTCTCGAAAATCTTACCTCTTCTACTCACCGCCCTAACACCCCACCTTCCCTTTTACACTTACCTCTTACTCCTCCTTTTCCTTACCCTCTCCATCCCTCCGATCCCCTTCCTCCCTTCCCCCGCCCGATTCTTGTCTCACCTTCGCCGCTCTTCTTCCCTCGCATTCCTGCTTTTTCCCCCGTCCTTACCTCCTCTAACATCTACCACTCCCTTGCTCACCTCCCCCCTCCCACACCCTTCTCTCTGCTGCAATATTGTAAGTTGTTCTTTATGCTGTTATCAGGTTGTGGTTCAATTGTCATCTTATGCTTGCTGTATGTTTACTTGTTCTCATGTAAAGCACTTTGGAGTAAAGGGAGTAAAGTAAATTCAATAAAATACAAAAAAGACAAATAAAAGCATGATCTCTAATTCCCTCATGGACTTCCTACCTTTCTGTACTCTCACTGTAGATCAGTGTTCATATGGTGAAATACGGTGTGCCCTGAAGTTGCTCTACAATTTGTCTGGTTACGTTCATGACCAACATTACCTTTCACATCTACTTTACTTGCTTCCTCTCCCCCGATTCCTCCCCACCAACCTTCTGTCCCTCTGATGTTTCACTCCTATCTCCGAGTGTCATGAATCTGATTGACTGCATCACTCCTTTGCCAGAGGTAGCCTCTCCTCATGCGACCGGGGGACAGCAGCTGCTACCTGATCCTGATGCTGGGGGCAGCTAAGCGAGGAAGGATCACATAGAGGGGGGGTGACCCTCATGGGAGAAAGTACCAGACTAAACATGGTATCCCCCTTTCCCTCATAGGGAGGTTCCTTCCATTCCTCATACCTTAATGGCATACTGAGGTAAACCCATTTTACAGACCCCAAGACCTACTGATGACATTCTACAATATCCTGTAGAGGGAATGACCATAACAGTTTTTTCAATCCCATGTATGTGAAGCCTTTAAAGATACTGAGACGAGGAGGAGGAACAAAGTTGTGAAGATCACTAGAGTGCAGAAGCCCACACTGCGCTCTAGTTGTTGGAAGGAGTGGCACTGCGGCAGGAGGTTTAAATCCCCAACAGCTGAGAAATCAGAGAGAGAAACTGACAGAAGCAAGTGGCTCCAGTGGCAGAAGGAAACCGCTCAGCGAGAAGCCAGTTATCGGCGGAATCTGCAGAGGAGAGAGTAGCAGGCCATGTACTGTGCGACACGGAAGGTCTGTCAGTCCTGCCAAGGAGGTGAAGCGGGTGAACTGAAGCCCTCGCACCACACATGCAGTATTGGAGGGATGCTGCCTCTAGACTGCTGAAGGCAGGTGGAGAATCGAGGAAGGACAGGAAGCTTTCCCGACCTCCCGAACGAATACAGCAACCACAGAAGAACGTGAGGGACACTGAAGCAGCCAAATATGGAGTCCCGTTGGGGAATGTGGAGGTACCAGGGTGCTTCACGGAAAGTGTTGTGTAATGTGGGAGAGGGCAGCAAGCCCAGTGAAAATGAATGATAGTGAGTCGCTGATCCATAAAAGGCAGAAAAGCAGGGCAAAGCTAAAGCCTGCAATTGAGCGAGTTTGAGACCCAAACCTGAAATTAAGAGCCTTGAGAAAGAGACTGGTGAACCTTTGTACCATAGACTCCTAAAGAAGACCAATGTTGTTAAGGATTATGAATTAGGTGAACTATACCATAAAGTCTTGGCAGGGGAGTATACCAGGCAAAGCCAAGTGGGCGAAAGAATCCAAAGGAAGACCCATGGAGGAAGACGCATGCCTTTGGGATTGTGAAACAAGTGAACTATACCATAAACTCCTTACAGGGGAGAATATCAGGCAAAGCTAAGTGTGTGAAGGTATCCTAAGGAAGATCCATGTCCCTGGGATTCTGAATTGTGTAAATAGTATCAAGTCCTGGCAGGAGAGTTTAGCAGGCAAAGACAAGTGTGATTGTAAACATCAAGATGTGGGAGTAATCCTCTTGAGTTGTACGGCAATCGGTTATTCCCTTGAACTTTGTTTTGCTGAATGGAAACCTGGTGAAGGTAGACATTCCCAGGAACTGTGAACAACATTTATGTGGATTACAAATTGAATGAACTGGATAAGGGAAGTATATCAGGTAAAGTCTGTAAAGTAAATTACAAATACCAAGAGGAGGGAATGATCTTGAGTTGTATGACATTCCCTTATTCTGATTAACTTTGTTTTGCTGGAAAGAAACATAGGGAAGGGATACATTTCCAGGAATCGTGAACACTGTTAAAATGGACACCTTTTTGTTGGAGTTATCCCTTTTGTTTAACTTGAACATTTGTCAACTTTTCAAGCCAGACACATCACCCTTAGCACCCTAGAGTTACTTTCAGTTTTCAGATACAGGACATTTTGTTTTTGGACATCTTGACACAGCACAGACCCTTCGTTTTCGTTGAGGTAAGGAAATACCTGTTAGAGGGGGCACAGCGAGGCATTTTCCCGATCTTTTATGATTGAAATAAAAGTCTATAATAATCACCATGATTTCTCTGTGTCTGCGTCTCATTCCTGGTTCATCACACCAGCCTTTACCTTTTGATGTCAACTCTTCTTCCAGACTAACTCTACTGCTCCTCCTGCTCCCACACTCCTCCTTGTCCTCCCACATTCCTCCTCGTCCCACACTACCACTACTCCTCCTCCACTACCATTCCTCCCACTGTACTACAACTCCTCATTGCACACTATTCCTGCTCCTCCCACACTATTACTACTCCTCCCACACTATTACTGCTCCTCCCACACCATGGTTCAGTCAACCCCTTTCACCCTGTACCAGTCTACTCACATTCACACCTTACTCTATCATCTCAACACACACGTCACAGTGATGCAAACTCTTACGACAGAAGGACTATCACTCCTAAGCAAATGCCTCACCCGATTCAAAACTCTTATTCACAAGCTGCTGCTCCCTCCTTCATCTGCACTTCCTGTTTCCTGTTCCTTATATATCCCTCAGTCAGGGTTGGCCATTTGTCCCTATTATGAGGAAGGCATGGTATCGAGCAGTAGACACAGACACAATGGATACAAGTTTCAAAAACGTTTATTTAATACTTTTGTGGGGATGGTAGAATTTCCAACTGGACCAACTGAAGAATGTTATCAGGACCTTTAGAATGGCCTGAGTAACGTTGCTGCGCATAGGTATGCTCTCTGGGTATCATGTTGTGTAGTTGATGGTAACTATGATGTACTTGTTCGCAGATTTGGAGGGTTCAAGTGGACAGTTTATATCATGCTGATCCTGTGGAAAGGTATTTCAATGATGGGAAATGGTTGTAAAAGTCCCAGGGTACGTCACTGGGTGAAGTTGTGACAGATGGCACAACATGCATAGAACTGTTTCACTTCAGTGTATACCCCAGGCCGGACAAATTTGGGTCAACAAAGTCTTTTGCATTTTCTTGAGGTCCAGATGTCCCGTCATTATTTAGTGTGCGAGTTCCACAACTACCTTCCGAAAATGTTTGGACATCAGCAAACCGTTGATCGTTAACCACATGACCTCTTAGGTTGACACTGATTGGGCAGAACAGCCCTCTTTTTCAATAAAATGCAGCATATTTAATGTTCTCCTCTCAGCTTTCAATTCCAGGGACTTCCGGGCTTAGTCAAAGAGGAGATCTGTACTCTGGGCTGCAGCAAATTCCACAAATGCTGGGTCGGGGAGGTCAGCCGAGTCATCTTCACTTTCTTGGGCCTCGGTCATCTCACCGAACCCTGACTCTTCTCTGTTTGTGGTTTCCAAGGTTTTCACCTCTTCAGTATTTATGATTAGAATCTTTTGCATGCTAGCTAGTATTAATACACAGAGAGGGATGTTCCTACCAGTGGTTAGTTCGAAGATTATTTAATAATTTTGTATACAAAATCAATTTGTTTATTACAGCATCTTGTCCAAAGAACTAGCTAGCTACAATATCACTTAAGAACGTTACCAGGTAAGAAAGTAACTTGTTCTTCGAGGGGATTGGGTCCTCCGACGTATTCCATATCTATGACAGACTCCCAAAGCAGTACCAGAGCAAGGAGGAGGGAAAGAATTTAGAATCAAAATTTAGAATAGCCAATCAAATTGCAGAGCAAAGGACCGCCTTGCCAAAGGCCAGATCCTGTCCTCGGATGGAATCGAGGGAATAGTGACGTACAAATGTATGTACTGAAGCCCAGGTGGCTGCATCACAGATGCTGCAAATAGGAACACCCCTCTGCAAGGCAGTAGATGCAGCCATACCCCTGGTAGAATGGGCCCGCAAGCCAGCCGGTGGGTCCTTACCCGCCAAGCGGTAACACTCCGAGATGGCCAAAATAATCCAGCGAGACAAAGACTGTTTCGTCACAGCTTGTCCCAAACGCTTTCCAGCGTAACCAATAAAGAGTTGACCGTCCACTCTGACCCGGGACATGCGTGAAACATAAAAGCTTAAAGCTCTCCTAGGATCAAGCCTATGGAGCCTCTCCTCTTCCTTACCAGGATGCGGAGGAGGATAGAATGCCGGAAGAACAACCTTCTGGGCCAAATGAAATTCCGTCACTACCTTCGGAAGAAAAGAAGGACAAACTCTAAGGACAACCCTGTCCTTGTGAAATACAGTGAAGGGTGGCTTAACAGAAAATGCCTGTAACTCACTCACTCTGCGAGCGGAAGTAACCGCAACTAAAAACACAGTTTTCAGAGTTAACAGCCTCAAAGGGCAAGAATGTAAGGGCAAGAATGTAAAAGCTCAAACGGAGCATCCATAAGAAACTTAAGAACAAGGTTTAAATCCCAACCGGGCACCAGGAAAGGTGACGGAGGGAACACATTAGGGAAACTGTGAAATTAAAGGGATTTTAAAGTAGGAACACTCTTCAGACAAGCGCTTAAAGATGGACAGCTCCACCAGGTAACCTTTAATGGTACCCACTTCCAAGCCCCTGTGGGCCAAAGAAAGTAAAAAGGACAGAACCATGGGGATGTCACATGCAAAAGGATCCACATTCTGAACTCTGCACCAGTTGCAGAACTTACGCCAACGGCAACGGTATAGAGACTTTGTTGCTGGCCTTCGGGCCGAGAGCAACACCTCCATCACGTCTTCAGGGAGGTCCCAATCCTTATACCTCAACCTTTCAGAAGCCAAGCGTGAAGGTTGAGGGATCTGACCTCTGGATGGAGAACCTGACCCCCCTCCTGTGAGAGCAGATCGTCTCGGTAGGGAAGACGACGTGGAGGGCAGATGGACAAGTCGAGAAGGTCCGGGTACCACATCCTCCAAGCCCACGCCGGAGCAATGAGGATCATCCGGGAACCGAACTTCCGTAACCTCAGCAGCACTTGCGGGATGACGGGGACTGGAGGAAACGCGTACAGCAGCGGGAATGACCACTCCACCACGAATGAGTCTCCTAAGGCTCCTTTTGGAGGAAATTCCCGCGAGCAGAACCTCTCGCACTTCCGGTTGACACTGGAGGCGAAGAGATCCACTTGAGGGGTCCCCCAAAGGGTGAAGATCTCCAGGAGAATCTCCTGAGCCAACTCCCACTCGTGAGAGATCGTGCTCTGCCTGCTCGGAGCGTCCGCCGTCACGTTTTCATCTCCGGCCAGATGAACTGCCGAGATCGAAACTTCCTGCTGGATGGCCCACAACTCCAGCTGCATCGCCTCCCTGCACAGAGGAAGTGACCCTGTCCCCCCCTTTTTGTTGAGGTAGTGCATGGCCACTGAGTTGTCCGTCAGGATCAGGACACTCTTTCCTCGCACAGTCGGCAGAAAAGCCTTCAGGGCAAGCCTGACGGCCCTCAGCTCCAACAGATTGATATGGAGTCTGGACTCCGACGGAGACCAACGACCGCTGACTGTCAGCCCGTTGGCATGAGCTCCCCATCCCGTGAGGGATGCATCCGTCACGATCGTCACCTCCGGCCAGGGAAGCCAAAATGGAGCCCCCTTCATCAAGTTGCCTTCGACTGCCCACCACAGAAGGTCCCGGGCGACCGAGGGCGGCACCTGAACCGGGTCCGACATCCTGCCGGAGGACTGCGACCATTGCATCTTGAGTGCCCACTGCAAAGATCTCATCCGTAGGCGAGCCTCTGGCACCAGAAGAATGCAGGATGCCATGAGGCCGAGCAACCTCAAGAACTCGAACACTGGGAGCGTCTGGGCATGCTGAAACTTGTGCACCATCTGCTGAATGTGAAGAGCCCTCACCTGGGGAGGAAAACACTGCCCCAGGGATGTGTCGAGCACTGCTCCGATGTACTGGAGCCGCTGTGTTGGCGTCAAATGGGACTTCTTTAAATTGAGGGAGAAGCCCAGCCTATGAAGGGAGTGGCAGGTGACCGACAGATGATCCAGGACTTGCTCGGGAGAGCTCCCCCTGATCAACCAATCGTCCAGGTAGGGGTAGACGTGAATCCCCCCTTGCCTGAGATGCGCTGCCACCACCACCATGAGCTTGGTGAAAACCCTCAGGGCGGAGGTCAATCCGAACGGCAGGACCCGAAACTGAAAGTGCGAGTCGCCAACCGCGAACCTCAGGTACTTCTTGTGCTTGAGATGGATCGGCACATGGAAGTAAGCATCCTTTTTTTTTTTTATCAAAAACTTTATTTGATTTTCACAAACATGAATAAACATAACAAATATCTCTACATTTCAGGGAAGGGAAAGGGAAAAAGGAAGGGTAAACAGCACCGGGGAAGAGAAGGGGAAAGGAAATAAGGGGCCATAGCCCTCAGGCCATCAAGTCTACGATGAGGAAGCACATGAAACAACTTGTGCGTGCCAGGCTCGCTAGTCCGGCGTCGCCTTGTCCAAATAGAGCACCTTGCTCGTTACATCTCGTCGGGAGCCTAGCCATCCTGTTCCCATCTCTGCCATATTTTATCTGCTTTTTGCGGGCATCCCCTCGCAGCATACACCCTGTGTTCCATTATCGCACAAATGTCCACGTCTGTGACCCATTGGTCTTAGCAGGGTGTTCATTCAGAACCCCATAGCTGCGCAATGTTCCTTCTAAGGACTGCTGTTGCGGTCGACCAGAGCAGCTTCTCATAGCAGGTCAGATCGCTTTCATCAGAGATCCCCAACAGGAGCTGTATGGGTCCCCTTTGCACTGGCTTGCCCATGACCCTGGACAGCTTGTCACAACACTTCCTCCATAACTGCTGTATTTTGTCGCATTCCCATATAATGTGGAAGAACGTACCTTCCTCCCGTTTGCAGCGCAGGCATCGTGCATCCGGGACTCTGCCCCAACGGAAGAGTGCCACTCTGGGATAGTAGATGCGATGTAGGATTTTGAGTTGGACCAGTCGAAGTCTCGATGAAATGGCCAGTTCCCGGGGGTACATTAAAGCTTCTGTCCAGTCCTCAGGTTGAAGTGGGCCCACGTCTCGCTCCCATCTGGCTTTTAGGCTGATCAGTTCAGGCGTGGCAAAGGATGTGATTACAGTGTACATGGTTGAGGTAACCTTCCGCTGTATTTGGTCTTGGACAATGTTGCGTTCCAGCGGGGTGCAGTCTGGAATATCATTGATGGCTTGTCGGTGGGCTTGCAGTGCATGTTTCAGTTGAGTATAGTGGTATTCCTCCGCGGGTGGGAGGGCGAATTCAGAGTGCAGTGTTTCAAACGTAGCCAGTGTCTCCTCCCTTATTACATCACCGACTCTGGTAATACCACTTCGGGCCCATGCCGGCCATTTGGGAAGTTTCAATATTTCGGGGAGGAGGCTGTTGTTCCACAGAGGTTGGGCTAGAGTCAATTTTGCATCCCAGCCTATGTAGCGGTGTGCTTCGGTCCAGATGCGTGTGATGTGCGTGTCCATGCTGAGAACAGGTGTGTGGCGCCGGTCGCGATACAGATGTTCCAAGGGGGAGGTTCCTCTCTGGGTGATGATCCTCTTGATGTGCGGCAGGTCTCTGTCCCCATGGAGCATGTTGTTTACCACCGCCATCTGACTGGCCCAGTAGTAGGTCTGTAATCTGGGCAGCCCAATCCCGCCCTCCCAGATGGACCTTTGCAGGGTAGAGAGAGCAATCCGCGGATGACCTCCGCTCCACAGTAGCTTACGTAGGATACGGTCTATCTTAAGGAATTCATGGTGTGGGATGTGCAGCGGAGCATTTTGCAGGATGTACAAAAACTTGGGGAGTGCGATCATTTTGAATAGGGCTGCTCTGCCCATCAGAGTTAGTGGCAGGGAGATCCAGTGGCGAGTGCCCTCTGCAAATCTCGTCACAACAGGGTGGAGGTTCAGCGCTGTGTAGTCTGTAAGGCGCTTCGTGATGATTACCGCCAGGTATTTAAACTGTTCTGTCGCGATTTGGTAGGGGCAGTCTACGGGGCAGGCGGCTGCCATGTTGCCTATGGGGAATAGGATCGATTTGGACCAATTCACGCGTAGACCACTGAAAGCTCCGTATCTCTTCAACATCTGTGTAACTCTGTGGCAGGAGTTGCGTGGGTCTTTCAAGTAGATAAGCAGGTCGTCCGCATAGAGCGAGACCCTGTCCTCCCATGTCTCTGACCAGCGGAATCCTTCCCAGAGCAGTGTATCACGTAGGAGAATGGCCAGGGGCTGGATGACCATTGCGAAGAGCATCGCCGACAGGGGGGCAACCCTGTCTAGTGCCTCTGCCCAGACAAAGGCTCCGATCGCCAGCCATTAACCCTAGCCCTGGCCATCGGACATCTGTACAGTAATTGCACCCAGCTCATAAAGTTTTCGCCAAACACCATGTGCCCCATTATGTCCCAGATGGCCTCCCATCTCACTGAATTGAAGGCCTTTTCGAAGTCGATTGCCAGCAAGGCTAACGGCCCTTGTATGCTGTCGGCTTTCTCCAGTGCCGCATGCAGTCTGTGGAGGTTCATGCGTGTCGATATCTGGGGCATGAAGCCGCACTGGTCTGGATGGATCAGAGAGGATATCACCTGTTGCAAGCGATCTGCCAGTATTTTAGCAAGGATTTTGGTTTCACTGTTTATGAGTGAGATGGGCCGGTATGAGTTGCAGTCGTCGGGGGGCTTGTCCGGTTTGGGCAACACGATTATTGTGGCTTCTCTTAGGTCTGGAGATAGGATGCCCCGCTCTCTTGCGTGTTGATACATTCTCAGTAGGTGAGGGGAAATTACGTTGGTCCCTACCTTCCGCCACAATTCTATCGGAAAGCCATTTGGGCCTGGAGACTTGCCAGTTTGGAGGGCAGACATAGCGCACGACACCTCATCCTCCGTTATATCCCTCTCCAGCAATTCTTGTTGTGCCTCATTCAGAGTGGGGAAGTTAATTTCATCTACTATTGACGTGTCCATGCGGGCGGTGGGTTTCTTATAGAGTTCAGCATAATAGTCTGCGAAACCCCGCGATATTTCCTGATCTGACACTAGTGGACCTGGACCCCCTACTGGTAACTAATGAACGTGGCTACGTCCCTGCTCCTTACGTTTCAGCCACGCAAGCATCTTGCCATCTTTGTCGCCTGTTTCATATATACGTGCCCTCATTGCAGTGTGTGCGTGTTTGGCGCTGTCAAGTGCTGTGTTCTGGAGCAACTTCTGTGCTTGGAGTAGGGCTCGGTTCGTCTCAGGCGTGTCCTGGGTAATATGTGATTCTTCTGCCAGTTTAACCTGTTGTTCCGCCTCGTGTATCTTAAGTAAGTGCTGTTTCTTGTATGCGGATGTCCAAGATATGAGTTGCCCCCTTAGTACTGTTTTGTATGCCTCCCACAGTGACCCAGGGTCTGCTGCGGACTCAGTGTTTAGCTCGAAATATGATTCAGTCACTTCTTGAAGCTTAACTATCAGATCCGGATTACCCAGATGGTAATTATTCAGACGCCAACTAGGCGGGGGGGTCGGTCTAGAGGTTGAGATTTTCAACACCACCGGGGAGTGATCAGAGATGCCTCTGGGTAGTAGGTATGCTTCTTGTGCTCTGTGCAAGTCAGTTGATGGGACAAAGAAATAATCCAGTCTGGACAGTGAGGCATGAGCCCCAGAATGGAAGGAATATTCCCTGGAATCGGGGTGGAGATCTCTCCATACATCACACAGACCCAGGGCATTCGTGAATGTGGCAAGTTTGGTATGTATGCCGGGGTTTCTATTGCGCAAATGAGAACGGTCTAGGGTTGTGTCCATGACTTCATTAAAGTCCCCTCCTATTATCGTAATGTCGGAGGAGTCCTCCGTGATCATGGGGGAAATGTCGGTCAGTAAAGGCGTCAATAGGGTTGGTGGTGCATAGATAGCAAGTAATGTGATGGTGTTTCCCCAGAGCATACCCGTCGCATGTATGTACCTGCCTCCGGTATCCTGTGTCACTGTGTTGAAGTGGAAGGGAAGGTTTTTATGAATCAGTATCAGGACACCACGGGAACCCATTGTGATGCCTGCATGGAGTGCAAATCTGTAGTTTGTGCGTTTAAATAGGGAACATTCTGTACCTGCAAGATGTGTTTCAGCTAGAAAAACTATATCTGGTGCTTGCCTTTTCAAGTACTGCCCTACCAATCGGCGTTTGATTGCATTGCCGAGCCCGTTGACATTCCAGGCTAAGAATGTAAGTGTTCTGGCTGTGTTGGACCTAGTGTTATTTGATGCCATAACTGTCTACGAACGAGAAGGTGTGCGCCACTGGTGGCGGCGCCAGGCGCCGAGTTTCTGTGTGTTCATTTGCTTTTACCCCCTTATTTAACTTTAATGTATTGCGTGCTTGACTGGCCCTTTCCCTAACTAAACATAACAAACCCATAACCCCCCACCCCATACTCCTCCCAACTAGAAGCATCGGTCGCCCGAACAAGAAAACACAATTTGTCAACCGGACAACTCACATGAAACAAACTAAATTAGAGGTATAAGTTACTCCCCCGTAACCCAAATGCAAAGTGCCTTCTAACTAAACTCCAAGGAAGGCTCTTTCTTGCGCCGTATGCTGGTGTTTTACATGGTGGGGCGCCTCCCGTGACCCAGTCGGGGTTTGGCTTAGATGCGCCCGTTTGTTACCACGGAGCGCTCCATCTCTTCGTTGCAGGGCGGGCTATTTCTTCAGTGTTCATCCTGTTCCGCAGCTGGCACCGGAGCCCCCCTCTCCTCCCGCTCCGGGTCTCTCCTCGGGGAGGCCCGCCGTGACTCGCGTCGGGCTCTGCCTCTCTGTCCTCGTGGTCTCGTGGACCAATCCCATTCAATATGCGCCTCGGCCCACCTCCAGGCTTCCTGTGGGTCCGTAAAGTGAACTGTCGATCCCTTATGGTGAATTTTCAGTTGGGCCGGGAAGAGGAGGCCGTATTTCACTTTTAACTGCGCCAGTTGTCTTTTAAGTGGCTCAAAGGATTGCCTTGCACGTTGCACCTCTCGGGTATAGTCCAGGAAAAAGGCTATTCGCGACCCATTGTGTGTGATCGACCCATGCGAGCGTGACATTTGCAGGAGAGCGTCTCTGTCGCGATAGTTAAGTAATCTGGCGATTATTGTTCGGGGCGGAGCGCCCGGGATCGGTCTGCCCGAGGGCATCCTATGGGCCCTCTCCACAGAGAAAAACTTTGAGAAGGAGTGGGGTTCAAAAATGTCAGAGAGCCATTGTTCGAGAAATAGTTCCATGCACTGCCCCTCCTCTCCTTCTGGCAGGCCCAGAATGCGAACATTATTGTGGCGAGACCTTCCTTCTCCCTCATCAACTTTAGCTTCCAGGGCCTTTAGGCGGGTCAGGGCTTGGGCCATCTGCCTGTTGATCCCAATGATGTTGTCCTCTGCTTCTGAGATACGGTACCCGGCCTCGCCAGTTCTAGAGGTTAACTTTTGTAAGTCATGCCTCAGGAAGGAGACATCTGCTGCGATGCTGTCCATCTTAATCTACATGGAAGAGCGAGAGCTGGCGATGGCAGCCATGACATCCCGCAAGGAGAGGGACTTATCTTCTGGAGGGGAGTTTGTTCGTGCTGTTGCCCCCGCGAGGACCGGGGCTGTCGCAACCGCAAACTGGTCCATGCTACTTTGGGTAGATGCTTTCCTTTGTCTGTCTTTCCCCATCTTGGTGTGCGCTGGACACTGCGCTGGGGGGCTCAGCGCCTCTGTTGGCGCCGCTCCTCGGAGGTTCCTTCCCCCAATTATGCACTATATTGCGGCTTGTCCTGCAGCGGGTGCAGATGTCAGGTGGGGGTTGTGTTATGGGACTCTACCTAGTTGGGGCCGTGAGCACCCCCCGCGGAGAGCACTAGACGGAACCCCCGGATTCTGCTGGGTACTTTCCTCTTTGTTGGCTTGCGCTGCCCCTCCGCACTCTCAATCCCTCTGGCCCAGGTATTCCTTGGGATGACTGCACGGTGGTGGCGGGAAAGGCCGAGGGAGAAGGGGGCCACTTACTTGCTTGGTGCGCTCCGAAGGCGCCTCTGGTACAGGCGCAGGTCTCCTCCCGCAGGTCACTCTCCGCACGGCACTGCAGCCCGAAATCATGGGGCGGAGGAGAAGACCCGCCACGCACGGGGCCGTCACCAGGCTCCGTCGGCCATCTTGGGCTTGGGCCGCAAGTTGTCGGCTCACAAGTTGTAGCCCAGTAAGCTTTGTGTTCTGGCGGCCAGGAAAGCGGTCCTCCCAGTTAGAAGTATTGGGTTTTCGGGAGTGCCAGTATGCAGGTGACATCCTGGAAGTGGGTATACTTCCCAAGAACATCGAATAGTAAATGTTTGTTTGCCCCGGCATACAGGGGATGGCGTCCAGCTCAAGGTGACCACCGGCAGACCAGCTCTGCGTTGTATACCAGCAGCGGCCTCAGCACCCGAGGACCACTTCACAGCTGTAGTTCGCTCCCGTCAGGAGCAGCAGCCACGCCGATTATGGAGGAGTGCAGTCCGCGAGAAGAGGGGGCACCAGCTGACTTTGCCGGGGGCAGGCGGCGTCGCACTCAGCCTGCGATGATCTTTTTCCGCCGCTAGTGTTTGTGGCCGGCGCCGCTTACCCCAGCTCGATCTCCGCCGCTGAGGCGCACATCTCTCCCGCTCCCAAGGGGCGCCACCGTGACTTTGCGCCCCCCGATCACGGGGACAGCTCCGGCGGTGTCTGCGACACCCCGTTTCTCCAGCGGTCAGGCGTCGGCGTGCAGCTCGATTCCTTGTTCACGATCCTCTGGCTCTGTTGCAAAGCAGCACAGAGGTTCTCCTTCGCTGCAGGCTCCAGGAGATTTTCGTCCGTTACGGGAATCGGACCGCGGCGGCCATCTTGGAGTCGGCTTCTCGCGTCCTGCGCGCCGAAACTTCTCATCGATCTATCACCCCACGGATTGGGGTTTCTGGGATGAAAGTTGTCACGGAGCTTCTCCCAACAGCCTTTAAGCTGTTCCTGGAGTTGCGGGTCGTGTAATCCCACCAAACAGGATATCTTCAGGATGTTATCGGCGGCAAGAGGAGCTCACGGGACTCACGTCTCCTGAGCTTGCATGCTGGCCACGCCCCCCCGAAGTAAGCATCCTTGAGGTTGAGAGACACCAACCAGTCCTGAAGTTGAAGGGCCTGGAGGACTTGAGAAAGAGTCACCATCTTGAACTTGTCCTTCCTGAGGAGTTTGTTCAAACCGCGCAAGTCCATGATGGGTCTCAATCCCCCGTCTTTCTTCGAAATCAAAAAATAAGGGGAATACCATCCCTTGTTCCTCTCCGCTACAGGCACCAGTTCTATGGCGCCTTTCTCCAGCAGGGCTAGAATTTCCTGCGCAAGAAGCGGATCCGGACTCTGCAAAGAGAGGTTCCCCGGTGGATTGTCACGAGGCCTGTGCCGAAAGGGAAGACAGTAGCCGTGGGTTATGATTTCCAGAACCCACACATCTGAAGTAATGGCATGCCACTCTACAAGATGCTGCGCCAGCCTTCCCCCAACCGGCGAACCATGGGACATGGCCTCATGACTGAGTGGTAGCGGCTGCGGCGTTACCTGAGGGCAAAGAGGCAACTGCCCGAGCGGCCTTGGCACCACGGGTACCCTGTCGTCCACCTCTGGTACCCCTGCGTTGGCCTCTTTGACTGCCAGCTCCTCTCGCTTTACTGAAGGACGAGTAATAGCGAAAGGAACCACCCCTCCATTGCTGTCCCCTAGGACGAAAAGGCGGAGGTTGGTGAACTGCAGCGCCCAACGACTTCGCTGCAGCTTTTGAGGTCTGCAACCTCTCAAGGCTCTAGTCAGCCTTACTGCGAAAAAGGTGTTCACCGTCAAAGGGCATGTTGAGGAGCCGGGACTGCACATCAGGAGCAAACCTCAACTTCCGCAACCACGCAAACCTGCGTATCACGGTGCTCGCCGCCATGGACCTGCTGACACATTCAGCCATGTCCAAACCCGACTGAACGGACTCACACATGGCATCCTCACAATCCTGGACCACAGCAAGGAAACCGTCCCGTTCGTCCCCTTCGGGAATATGTTCAGCCGCTAACGCAACACAGTTCCACAGAGTGTGTGTGAAACGAAACAAGGCACAAATGGAGTTGGCCGCCTGAAGCGCCATACCACCAGAAGAAAACACTTTCTTCGCCCAGCCATCAAAACGTTTGTCGTCCCTATCAGGAGGGATGGTAGGGTACGACGCCTGCTTTGCCGGGGCCGTGGACGCCTGCACCACCAAACTCTCCGGAGTGGGGTGCCTGGTCAAGTAGCAGGGGTCGCTACTGGCTGGACGGTATTTTCGCGACAAGGACCTGCCCACCGCCGGGAGACTCTCTGGAGCAGTACAAGCCGCCGCCACCCTTCTCTGTCAAGCCATATGGAACGGCAGTACCGGGTCAGTTGGGGGACCAACATCAAGGATGTCCATGAGATCATTCTGCACAAACTCCCCTGGGGGAGCAGACCATACCAAGTACTCGGAAAACCTAGCCATAAGGCGCTGGTACGAGGAATCGGCATGAGAGCCAGGCTCAGGCCTACAAAACTCCACCTCCGGAGAGGTGTCTAGTCCACTGGCATCATGCAGTGACTGCCTCAAATCGTCAAACTGACTATGGCCCGAGACAATTTCATCTGGAACCTGACTAGGAACCAGGCCATCAGAATCCTCCTCCGCCTCCAAAATATATTCCAGGTGGCGAAAAGAAGGCACCCGAGAGTGCTTGCTCTTAACCAGAGCCTTCCTAGGGGGTTCCCCCGTGCCACGGAGTACCTCCGACACCCTGGCCTCGAAAGGCGTCGAGGGCGTTGAGTGAATCGGCGCCGGCGTCGAGAGAACAGGCATCTGCGCCGAGAGGATCGGCGTCGACGTCGAGTAAATCAGCGTCGACGTCAGATGCAGCGCTGCCAGCATCGACGGCGTCGACACAGTCCTCGAAGCCGGAGCTCCGAGCGTGTCCTTCGACGACCTGAGCATCGACGGTTTCGATGACTTCCTCGGAGCCGGAGCCTCGAGAAAGCCTGTCGAGGCCCTCGACGCCTCGGACGTCGATGTCTTCCTCGAAGACATCACAGGTGCACACGGTCTCGAACGCGTCGAGGACCGGGACCTGGAACGGGTATGTCGAGAACGAGTCCCCTTGTCCGAACGGGACCTCTCCCGTGACTCGTGCCGACCACTCTTGCAAGCGGTGTCTCTCGACCTCTCACGACCGACCCCACTCGTGGACGCGGACGGCTTAGTACCCTGCGACTCGAGAATCGCCAGCATTTTCTTCCCGAAGGAAGCCCATTCCTCCGGCGTCGCACGGCTGGTGGGGTAAGCGACGTGCCGGGCAGAGTCCTCCGAAGAGGACCTGAAGACGACCGCTGTCGGCGCTTCCGAGAATGCCTCGAAGAGGCCGAGGAGTGGCTAGACCGACTCCTAGAAGGAGACCCACGAGACTTCCGACGATGACGCGGAGAGTCTCCTCTCGAATCATCCGTCGAAAGCCCCGCAGACTTCGACTTCCGGGGCTTGGACACCCGACCTACCGACAACTTCTTCTTAAGTTCACGTAAGGCTTTGGACGTGAGCGACTGGCAGTCGATATAGTCATCCATGTCGTGGGCCTCCCCGAGGCACCAGAGGCAGGCATCGTGCGAGTCCGTCACCAACATCTTGGACCCACACTCCCCGCACTTCTTGAAGCCCGGACGCGGGGTCGAAGACGAAGTAGAAGAAATCTTCACACAAAGGATTTTCACAAAAACGAACAGGTTCGAAGAACCGAGAAGAACAGAACTCCAAAGAGTTGAGGCGTTAACCGAGATTCACGAAGCAACACGTTCGCGGAAAAAACGGAACTGAGGCTACGGGCGTCGTGCGTCCTACTTATCACATCGGATGACGTCGGAGGAGGTCCTCGACGACGGCGCATCGACGTCATCGACGCAGACGCCGAAAAAAGTTTCCGAAGCAGCACAGCTGTGGTGATTACATGTCATAGATATGGAATACGTCGGAGGACCCAATCCCCTCTAATTTTGAAAGTTCAAAAAGAGAAAAAATCATTAAAACCAGTCCAAGAACCATTGGGGGAGCGCTTAAAATCCCAAATGCTCAGGTTTTTTTCCCACCAGGAAGACTGGGCCAGTGACCACAGCACTAGGACAGGCTTGACTTGTTTTATGCAAGAAATTCTCCTCTTCCATTCCAGGCCCTCTGCGCTCCAATTTCATTTCCAAAAATACCAAAAATCAGGAAATCCTGTCCTCTCTCCTGCACTCCCCTCCCTCTGCCTGCATGCAGCCCCCCTGCTCCCCCTCTCCCTACTCTCCTCCTCACCAATAGCACTGGATAAGGTCACCAAGATAGTCTGCTCTATGAAAGTCTCCTCCAAACAGGCGCATCCCTGCTTCTCTAGAACTCTCAAGGACAACATTGCCTCTCTCCCCTCCTTGGCTGAGTTCTGTAACCACTTTTGCCACTGGCTCCTTCCCTTCACCCCTCAAGCACTCCCTTGTGCAACCCCTCCTAAAAAAGCCATCTTAGGATACTTCCTGTCTGGCTAACCACCGTCTTATCTCCACTACACCCTTCTTGGACACATTTCTGGAGAAGTTGGTCATCTCCCAACTAATCCTTCACACTGAATCTGTTGGTTGCCTTCACGACCACCAGTCTGGCTTCAGAGCAGCCAGAGGCTCGGAAACTGCTCTCGTGAACAGCCGTGATGACCTGCTCTGAAACCTCGACTCCAATTCTCCTTCCGCCCCTTTTCTCCTCGATCTGTCCTCTGCCTTTGACATGGTCAATCATTCCATCCTCATAAATCGGCTCTGTGATCCCCTGGGCATCAAGGGCTGAGCTCTGGATTGGTTAACCTCTTTTCTCTCGAATCTGCCCTCCCAAGTTCAACTGGGCCCTTTCTCTCCTCTACCTCACTCTCAACTTGCAGCGTCCCTGAGGGCTCCATACTCTCCCTGTGGCTTTTCAACATTTACCTTGCCCCTCTTGCCCACTTGATCTCCACTTTCCTCATTGCCAGTGTTATGCTGACGGCACACAGCTCTCCTTTAAGCTTCCCCCCTCTTCCCCTCTCATTCCCCACTGTCTGACTGCTGTTCAGGCATGTTGTGCTGCTAATGATTTCTGCCTTAACACCAGTAGGACAGATCCTTCTCATTGGGACTCCTACTCCCTCCCTCCCTCCATCCTTCCCTCCGGTCGCCCTCTTTGGGCCCCTTCCCCTCACCCTCGTGCAAGGCTAAAAACCGGGGTGTCATCTTCAACTCTTCTCCCGCCTTCACACCTCATATCGCTGACCTTGCCAAGAAGGCCCACCATCTATTTAACCTCCTCCGAGGCATTCTTCCTTTCCTCACCTTCCCCCCAGAAACTCAATGTCTCCAGTGCTCTGGTTCTCTTAAGGCTTGGCTACTGCAACATCCTCTTCCTTAATCTGCCGCTTTCCTCACTCTGCCCTCTTCAACTAATCCAGAAAATAACTGCAAGACTTATCCTTGTCCTCAATTCCAGGGACCACATCTCTCGAGCCCTAAAATCTCTCCACTGGCTCCTGGTGGTTGCAAGGATCACATTCAAGACCCTCTGCATCATCCACAAGGCTTTCTGGGGCCTCGCTACATTCAACTCTCTCTCCCTAAATACCTCCCGGCTAGAGTCCTTCGGTACTCTAGGTCCAACTCTCTGTAGATCAGACTTTTCTCTAAGCAGAGAGTGTGGGGTAGATCTCTCCTTGGCAGGAGCCTCCTTCTGGAACACCCTTCCTGCCCGTCTCTGACTTGAGCCGGATCTCGTTAAGTTCTGGAAGCTTCTAAAGACCTTTCTTTTCTCCTTCTCCTTCCCTGTTAGTTCTCCTCCTGCCGTTATGACTGGATGCCCTGGTCCCTTTCAGTCTCTCTGGGGCCAGGCCCTTTTTCGTCCAGTCTTCACCTCGTACCCTTCCTACTAGCCACTTGCCCTCGGGCACCCTCCCCTGACTAGCCTTCCGAGGTTCGTCCCCCCTGACTCCCTGCACTATCTACCCCTAACGCTGGCTCCCCTGGCACTGGCCCTCAGGGGCACCCTTTAGCACTTGCCCAGTCCCTTGGGCACCCTCCCTCCAGCACTACTCCCTCTTCTCTCCTCCACATCCCTTGCCCTGACCCTATTACTGTTTTCTCCTCTGCCCCCCTCCCCACCCCTCTCTTGACTTGTGGTGCCTCAAAACACTTCTGCTGTATAGGCGCCATACAAATGTTCAATAAATAAAATAAAGCAATAAAATCCCACCAAGCCACCTCAATTTATCAGAATGCCTTACTTTGCTGTAAAAATAAATTGAACCATATATGTTGGTTTTGAGTCATCTGTTCATCTCTCCTTTTTGATAATACCTATGTTTCATTGTCTCTGGTCCCCAAACGCAGGCAAGCACCAAGTTCTTCCAGTCATTGTCCTTTACGTTCCCCAGGATTGTCAAGGTAAGAGTTTCTCTCCTCCTTCTGATCATTTGCTTTCTCCTCAACAGAACGGAGCTGTCAATAGCTTGAAGAGGTAAACAACAACACGGTTGTGTATATTGTTGCCTAATTTTATGTATTGTGTCTAATAATTTACATTTCGATTGGTCCCACTGTGTATTAGTGTATGTGTATGCGTGTGTGTGGTGTGTGTGTGCGCGCGTGCACATGTTATTGAGTGCTTTGTGGTATATTTTTTTAATTTCATTTGTCTCTCCGCTCTCTACTGCACATGTACAAAATAGCTATATTTTTACCTTAAGAAGGAAATCTCTTTAGTTGATTTTTCAACTTTTTGCGGCATGGACGATTTCATCCTAAAATCAGGTGTGTGTCGAAAATGGCAAAAAAATAAAAGTGGACAATTTTGACATATTGTGGGACAAATAATGCCTTTTTAGACTCTATGGAACTCATTTATAAAAAAATAAAAAAAACAGGTTTCATTAGCATGCTAAAGTGGCATGCTAAATTTGGCGAAAAAACATTCAAAGTAGATAACAAAAGTTAAAGGAAAATATTTTTTGCATTTCCCTTTCTGAAGTTTGATGTAAAGTCAACTATACTGCCACTATTGTGATAATATATTATCTATAAATATTAGAAAATGCAAGTTTATTTCAGTGATAACAGGTGGGTGCCTAACCAGTAGCCAGATTATCTGAAGTGTGTACTGATGTTAAACATTGAGTAAGGAACAAGTTACTTACCTGTAACTGTTGTTCTCCAGCATGGGTCTGGCATGGATTCACATGCTCGTGAATATTCCCCGTCGACAGGCTGGGAATCCTCGGTAAAGAAAAAATCAGTATCAGTTTCGTTTCTGATCTGTCTTTCGTAGTAGTAACCAATCACTGATCTCTGCGTCATACTGACCACAGCCAATGACTGCCCTCTACATAAGCCCCGCCTCTGGCAGCCATCTTCAGATTTGGTAGCACGTGAAGTGGCAGTATGACCAAGTGAAGAGCCGCAGAGGGGTAAGCGGGAGGGTTCGCATGTGAATCCATGCCAGACCCATGCTGGAGAACAACAGTTACAGGTAAGTAACTTGTTCCTTCTCCAGCATGGGGTCTGGCATGGATTCACATGCTCATGAATAAAGAATACATAGCAGTACACACATGCACAACCACAGGAGGTGGCAAAGGCTCAACATTAAGCATTACATCAAACTCAACATTAAGCAATTCTTAACTCCTCACCAGGCTCACCTTAGGCGAACAGGTTGCGCAGCACTGCTTGGCCGACCCTGGACTCCTCCCTGGAATCCCGATCGACGCAGTAGAATTTCGTGAAGGTGTGCGTCGACCTCCACGTAGCAGCCCTGCAGATGTCCAGCAAGGGCACATCAGATAGGAACGCCGTGGTAGCTGCGATCGCTCTGGTGGAATGGGCTCTCGGACGGCCAGGCAGCGGTCGGTTTGCCAACCGATGACAGTACATGATACAGCCGGAGAGCCATCTGGAAATGGAGGCCTTCGAGAGAGCCTTCCCCTGATTGACAGGTCCAAAGTTCACAAAAAGTTGTGACCTCTTCCGAAAACACTTCGTGCGGTCCACGTATAACTTCAGCGCTCTAGCCACATCCAGCGAGTGCAAAGTCCTTTCAGCCGGCGACGAAGGCGACGGGAAGAAAACAGGCAACACGAAGTCCGACGGTACCTTGGGCATGAAGGAGGGGTGCGTCCTGAGCACTACCCTCGTGTCGTTAAAAGTCAAGTACGGGGGCTTGCAGGAAAGGGCCTGGATCTCTCCCACCCGTCGTGCAGAGGTGATGGCCACAAGAAACGCTGCTTTCCACGACAAGAACTTCAATGGAGCCGAGTGCAGAGGCTCGAACGGAGGTCCCATGAGCTTGGTCAGCACCACGTTGAGCTCCCACGCCGGGGCCGGAGCCTTCACCGGCGGGAACGATCTGAACAGTCCCTTCATGAATTCTTTCACCAGACGATGAGACCACAAAGACGTCCGCCCCGTGGTTCTGGTGTATCAGGAGATCGCAGCAAGATGAATCTTGATGGACGTGTGCGCCAGTCCAGCCTTGGCCAGCGTCAGAAGGTATGGCAGTACCTGGGGAGCCGTAATCCGTAGAGGGTTAATCTTCTGTGCGTGGCACCAGACAGAGAACCTCTTCCATTTGTGTCCATAGCATCTAAGAGTTGAGGACGCCCTGGCCTTTGCAAGAACCTCTCTGCAGTCGGCCGGTATGTCGTAGCCTCCAAACTCTAACGCTGCAGGAGCCAGGCCTGCAAGTTCAGCGACCTCGGGTCATGATGGAGGATAGCGCCTCCTTCCCTGGAGAGAAGATCCGCGTCCACTGGCAGCTTGATTGACGGGGACGCTGACAAGTCCAGAAGGTCCGGGAACCATATCTGTCTCGGCCACGCAGGTGCGACGAGGATCATCCTGCACCGTGACCTCTTGAGCTGGTTGATGAGCCGGATCAGCAACGGCAATGAAGGGAACGCGTATAGAAACAGGCCCTCCCAGGGGAACGAGAAAGCATCGCCCATGCTCCTCGGCTGGGGAAACCTGTTGGCGAACCTCCGGCACTTGGAGTTCTTCGCCGTCGCGAACAGATCGATCTGGGGTGTGCCCCACCGTCGGAAGAGGCGGTCCACTAGATCCTGTCGTAGTTCCCACTCGTGGCAAGAGCGCAGCTCTCTGCTGAGCGAGTCGGCGATGGTGTTTTTTATCCCTGCCAGATGAAACGGCACCAGAAACATCCCTTGGGCGACGGCCCAATGCCACAGATCCTGCGCCTCCTTGGACAGGGCTGGGGATCTGGTACCGCCCTGCTTCCTGATGTAGAACATGGTGGTGGTATTGTCGGTGAAGATCCTCATCACCTTGCCCTTGAGGGACGGAAGAAAGGACCTGAGGGGCCCAAAACACTGCACGGAGCTCCAGGACGTTGATATGGAGGGACTTCTCCGTCGGAAGCCAGAGGCCTCTCGCGTGCAGATTTTCGGTGTGCGCTCCCCACCCTTCCAGGGAGGCATCCGTGGTCACTGTCTCCTGGTGGCCGGGGGTCTGGAAGTCCATACCCGCCGTCAGATGCGCGCGAGTGCCCCACCACCCGATCGCTCGTCGGAAACTCTCGTCGAGTGTGATCCTCCCCTCGAAGCTGCCCGTCGTCTGGATCCAGCGCGCGTCCAGGAACTCCTGCAACGGGCGCATCCGGAGCCTGCACAGGCGGATGAGATAAATGCAAGAAGACATCATTCCGAGGAGGGACTTGATGGACCTCACCCTGGTCGGGTCCGCAACCAGCATCCGCTGCACCTTGCCCAAGATGGCCCTCGTCCTTTCCTCCGACGGAGAGGCCAGAAGCGACACTGTGTCGAGCTTCACTCCCAGAAACAGTGCGTCTTGCGAAGGCACCAGGTGGGACTTGGCGTAGTTTATGGAGAATCCCAGGTCCGTGAGTAGTTGGACGGTCCTTGCCGTGTGCTCCACGGCGAGCTCCTTCGTCTTTGCTCGGATGAGCCAGTCGTCCAGGTAGGGGTAGACGTGGATCCCCTCTCGGCGCAGCTGTGCCGCCACCGGTGCGAGGCACTTGGTGAACACCCTGGGTGCCGACCTCAATCCGAAGGGAAGGGCTCTGAACTGGTCGCCCTTGGACCACGAACCTGAGAAACTTTCGGTGTCCCTTTAGGATGGGAATATGGAAGTAGGCATCCTCCAAATCCAGCGACGACAGGAAATCGCCCTCCTCCAGTTGACCCAGGACGTGTTAGAGGGTGACCATTCGGAACTTCTGTGCCTTGATGAATTTGTTCAGTCGTCGTAGGTCCAGGATGGGACGCCATCCTCCCGTTGTCTTCTTCACGAGGAAGTATCTTGAGTAAACTCCGGAGCCCCGAAGCCTCTTTGGGACGAGCTCGATGGCACCCTTCTTGAGCATCGCCTTTACCTCCAAGAGAAGTTGAGGGACGTGATGTTCTCTCCTGGCCACAGGGGGGACGCGCTGGCACCTCTTTAGCAACTCGAGCGCGTGACCCTGAACCAGGGCGTCCAGCACCCAACGGTCGGTGGAGATGGACTCCCACGCGCTGACGAAGCTCGCCAGCCGGCCTCCCACCGGGGTGCTTCGGTGGGGGCCCGACCCCACGGCCGGTTCAGTCCTGCTTCGACGAGGCTTTGCCGCCTTGTCCTCCTTGGCGACGACGGCAGGGTCCGCCTGACTTGCCTCGTCCCCTGTAAGCTTCCTGGGACGACGAACGGGCCGCTTGACGGTAGGTGGAAAATCCGCCGCTGGAACCTTTGGAGGCACCCTGTTTGCCTCCGCCGCTCCGAAAGGGCGGTCGCCATTGCTGGAGAACCCCAAGAGCCCGGGCCGTCTCCGTGTCCGCCTTGATGGCTTGAAGGGAATCGTCCACTGTTTTCCCAAACAGGCTGTTTCCGTCGAACGGCATGTCCAAGACTCTGGTCTGCACGTCCTGACGGAAGTCAGTAGCCTTGAGCCATCCACGCCGCCTAAGGCACACGCCGTTGCCCAACTGGCGAAATCCATTGTCAGTGATGTCCGTCGCAATCGTAATGGCGTGGTCCGACGCCACCTCTCCTTCCTGCAAGATCTCTAGGGCTTCCACCCTCTTGTCGTCTGGTAGGAAGTCCAGCAGGGGGGCCAGTTTGTACCACAACTCCCTGTCGTAGCGGGCTACGATAGCCAAGGGTTTGGCCGCCTTAATCGTCGTCGCTGCCAACGAGATGACTCTGCGTCCCATCGTGTCTAATTTCTTTCCCTCACCGTCCGGCGTTGAGGTTGACGTAGAGGCCGCGCCCCCCCCTGCTTTCTTCCTGGCCGCCGCGGAGACGACCGAGTCCGGGGTCGGCTGTGCCCGAAGGCACAAGGGGGCCGCGTCCGGGACCCGGTACTTCTTCTCATACCGATCCCTTCTAGCTGGCGTCGTGGATGGGTTCTTGAGGAGGGCGAGGCCCTCATCCCAAATATCGTCTAGTAGAGGTACAGCGAGGACCGTCTTCCTCTTGGTCTTGCGCCGTTGATAAAGGAAACCTTCCTTCTTCTCTTCCGGGCAGAGCTGGAAAAGCTCGGATGCCCTGGCGATCATGGAGTGAAACGATCCAATCTCGTCGGGCGGGGAAGCCCAGGTGGGAGGTGACGACGGAAGATCCTCATCGTAAACCTCGTCGTCTGTACCCGTCGCGGCCGTGTCAGTCCCCGTATTATCCCCACGTGTCGTGGACGGGGAGGAGGGCTGAGCAGGGCGCGATGGCTGAAAAGGAGGTGGAGGATGAATCCTTCTTCTCTTAGGGGGAGGGCTCCCAGAAGGGCCTGGCTCCGGGTCCCCCGTCGGGAGCGGTTCCTCCGTTGGTGGTAACGGCAGTCTCGTCCTTATCTCCGAGCATAAGGACTGTATAGCCAACAAAATGGCCCCGAGTTGTCTTGCGGCACTGGTTGAGGGAGTTCCGACGGGCGATCAGGAGCCCCGTCGGCACCCTCGACGCCCTCGTCGTCTTCCACGTCGGGGTCCCTCCCGACAGGATGGCCTTCTTCCACGCCAGAGCCGTGGCCTAAGACTTCGATCAGCTCCTCCTCAGAGGTTGAGGCCGAGTCCACGACGACCTCCTGCCCCCCCTTTTTCTTCTCCGTCGGAGGTTTCACGGGGGTCCTGTCGATGGGCATGAAAGAGGACTCCCTCCGCAGTGGCAGGGAGATTCTGGGCCCCGGGGTCGCCACCACTGGTGTAGCCTCCACAGGCTGAGCCAGGGCCGCCGCGACTGTCTCGATAGAGGCCCTGGCCGGATGGATCAAGGCTTTTACCACCTTAGGTGCGCTCACCGCCTTCTCCTTGGGGGGAGGGTCACCACCTCGCTCCCCCTCCGATGGGGCCTTAGGGCACGACCGGGGTCTCTCCAGGAGTTTCGCTGGGTGCTCGGCCTTCCTCTTACCCGAGCCAGAGCATTGGCTCGTGGTTGATGGCGCCGGGGAGGATGTGCCCTGCCTGGCGCCCGTAGAGCCCGACCGTTCAGCGCTCCCGGTGCCAGCGGACTCGCGGTGCTTGGCCTTCTGTTGGACCCCCGTCGCCGGGGCGCCCTCAAAGGTCTTAGAAGACCGCTCGGACTTCTTCTTTTTCTTCTCCCCTGACGGGCTCTTTCCTTCCAGCCAGTTGGCGAGACGTTGATGGCGGTCCTTCATGGTCCGCTCCGACATATTGCCGCAAAATGCACAGTCCTTCTCCATGTGTGTCTTGTCCTCATGCAGGCAGTAAAGGCAAAGGGAGTGTTCGTCCTCCTTAAAGACATTCTGAAGCTGGCATCCATGGCAGACCCTGAACAGCTTTCCGGGCGTCGAGCTTCCCTTCTCCTGGGCCATGCTCGAGAAGGGCCTGAGAAACTTCTGGAATCCTCCAAAAGCGTGCTCGACTAAATCTTCACCCTTGAGGGGCGTAGACTAATCCGACACGGGTCCCCGTTGATCGGATGAAGAAACGGTGGAGCTTGAGGCTCTTTTGACCGAAAAAGAGAAATTTTTCTGAGAAAAAACGCGAAAAAAAAGCACTAACGCTCGAGAGCAATAGCACGAGGATCCCAACACTTGAACGTGCGGTAAAAATCTGAAGATGGCTGCCAGAGGCGGGGCTTAGGTAGAGGGCAGTAATTGGCTGTGGTCAGTATGATGCAGAGATCAGTGATTGGTTACTACTACGAAAGACGGATCAGAAACGAAACTGATACTGATTTTTTCTTTTCCGAGGATTCCCAGCCTGACGACAGGGAATATTCATGAGCATGTGAATCCATGCCAGACCCCATGCTGGAGAAATGCACTTACAGTTTTGCCGCTTGTTTAAATAAGGAATGGGCAAGCTGGCTGTGCCCCAATAAGATTTTTGCAATGAAGTGAAATGGTTTTTCCCCATGTTTCTGCCAGCGTGAAAGGGAATAGAGCACATGAAAATAAGTGTTGCTCCAAATTTAGTTCGATTTTTAACCGAGGACATTAAACTGTGCACACAAACTGTTTTTTTCAATGCTATCTGGTTATTCAATAGGAATACCACTAGTCCTTTGTGAAAGATCGGACGGTTTTAGGCAACATGTTCTTCTTTTTATGTCACGTAGCAAACAGTAGGAAAAAAAAACTGCTTTATTTTTACCTCAGTGCATCATTATGTAATATGGATTGAGGCAAAACGTCTTTGCTCCATTTTAACACAAGCACCAAACAGGGTCGGACTGGGACAAGAAATAGGCCCGGTCACCCAAAAAAAAAATTGGCCCACCACTCTCCTCAAAAAAGTGGCCCATCCTTCATCTAACGACCTTTGACCTCTGATGACATCACTTCGACCCCATCCCAAAGTGACATCCCGGGAAGCGATGAAACACAACCTTTCACCCCTTGACAAAACAGGAAGTGGCATCAAATGGCATTGTACCTAAGTACACTACAAAAAATATGGTTATGATATCACTGTAAAGTGATATATATTTCATACAAGAATGGATCACCGTATGTATCATTAATATCTGTGTGTATAGGCCCATATGACCAAATTACTGTGAATGCAAGCAGACGTCCAAGGCCAAATGATAATATGATATTGTATAGCATTTACGCTTAAGCTCTTTTTTTTATAGAGCAAATGTGCATACAATATCACCCAACTTGTGTTGGCACTCATTTATCGACCCAAGAAGGATGAAGGGCTTTGTGAAAAAAAGAAATTTAAAGATATTTTTTCTTTTTTCTTCTTCTTCCAAACCGGCCCAGGTGTGGCCAGAAACCAGCCACCACTCCCCAGGGACGATTACGGGCGTAAAGGCCGAGGGGCCAATCCGACCCTGGCACCAAAGCTTGTTAAGTGCATTATCTAATGTTTTGTCAGAGACTAAAGAACATTGGAACATTTGGCATCTGATGCCATTAGCAATATACTGTACTGTAATAATCCAGAGTAATATAAGGAATCTTTTCTTCACAAATATTTCAATTTTCTACTTCAATTTGATTTTATTTTGAATAAAAATTCCATTCAGCTGCACATAAACACGTAATTAAAATTACACAATCAATACGATCTAATATAAACATGTTCCTAAAAATAAGCTATATACAAGCTGGTGGGATTATACCAAAAGGACAACAAATCTAACTTCGTTAATAGGGACTTGACGTCCTTACAACAGGGGACAAGTGTTGACCCTATAAACACATCACATAAATAAAAGAACATATATCATCATAACTAGTCAATAGATATTTCATCAAGAGAATTGATCTTTGATCACAAACACTAAATTGTTTCATGCGGACCAATGTGACTCACTACAACTCTATGCTATATTATTTTTAAACAGTAACATAGTCACCTCTAGTCATAAGAAGTACCTGCATTTCTCCAATTCAATGGTCAGCACTACTATTGTGCAAAATTCCAAGTGTATAAGTGTCCAAACTCGCACTTTGCTGTAAAAAAATCAGAGCAGGCTATACACATCACTAATGGGCTGGACGCCCATCAGCATCAAAATCTCTCAACCCAGCATAATAAGAAAGACATATCAATTCAAAGGTACACACCTTACTATTTCTCAACAACTCCTTATACGGTATGATACTGGTTTACCAACTCAAACGTTAGGGTTTAGGAGACATTTCTGTTTGGTGCTGTGACATTATATGCTCTGTTATAATATTTTTTTCATTTAATATGTCTGATGTAGTTATTGTTACCCAGTTAGTAGGAAAAGATAATGCGTCACCTCTGTAAATTACAGGGTGTCCCGCATAGTACGGATGAACAATACAGATTGCCCATGCGACAAGCGCAGGAAGTCTTGATTCTATTAAATAATAGTCAAAAATAATCAGGATGTGAGATCCTACTAATCGGCAGGCTATGGTTCTGAACAGAAGAGTTTATTTCAGAAAACCACAAGTGTTATAGTTCAATTAGTTTACATAGCTTTCGATAATCACGAAAAGCTCAAGAAGAACAGACAATAGTGATTGAGTTTGGTGGAAATGCAGATTGAGTATTTACCTCTTTTGTGTTGAGGTACAAAGTTCCACCTAAAGGCACAGTGGTATACAACAGTTAGAGAAACATGTACTTATACAACAGTGCACCTGGGACATAGGGTGGCCCAGGGTACCGTTAACACGGGGTGTACACAACATAATCTACAAGACATTCACAAAAAAGGGTATTTGCAGTTGTGTCACTGGGGATCGACACGGGTGTGTTTCGGCCAGGAAGGCAGGATTGTTGCCTGGATGGTATTGGCCTTCTTCAGGATGAGCACCAAGTGTGGTGTAGTCCATTGTATCTGCTGCTGTGGTAGCAGTGGTGATGCTGTACAAAATCATCCATGGGAAAGTGCTGGATGGAAGGTGCAGGGAATGCACTGGGGTAGCCGTGGGTTCCTGAGTTAATGATTTGCAACGTGCGTCATCGGGGGATCTGTTTCGGTAATGGTAGCTGTAACAGCAACAGATCCCCCGACGACGCACGTTGCTCTCACGGCTTCGCGACGAGGGACCTTTTTAGGCCCTCCTCTAGCCGACTCGATCCTGACCAAATCATTACCTCAGGAACCCACGGCTCCCCCAGTACATTCCCTGCACCTTCCATCCAGCACTTTCCCCTGGATGATTTTGTACAGCATCAGCACTGCTACCACAGCAGCAGATACAATGGACTACACCACACTTGGTGCTCATCCTGAAGAAGGCCAATACCATCCAGGCAACAATCCTGCCTTCCTGGCCGAAACACACCCGTGTCGATCCCCAGTGAAACAACTGCAAATACCCTTTTTTGTGAATGTCTTGTAGATTATGTTGTGTACACCCCGTGTTTACGGTACCCTGGACCACCCTATGTCCCGGGTGCACTGTTGTATAAGTACATGTTTCTCTAACTGTTGTATACCACTGTGCCTTTAGGTGGAACCTTGTACCTCAGCACAAAAGAGGTAAATACTCAATCTGTATTTCCACCAAAATCAATCACTATTGTCCATTCTTGAGCTTTTCGTGCTTATCGAAAGCTATGTAAACTAATTGAACTATAACACTTGTGGTTTTCTGAAATAAACTCTTCTGTTCAGAACCATAGCCTGCCGATTTGTAGGATCTCACATCCTGATTATTTTTGACTATTATATATGTGCCCCCCTGGGTATATCAGGACTCCGCCAGGTGCCCTTATTTTTACTTGATTCTATTAAAGTCACGAAGGCGAGCATTACGCTCATCTTCTTTTATTACTGCTCAACAGCAATTAAAAACTTTACTCTTTAAACAGCTTTTTTTTAAAGAACGTAAGCCCAATCGGCTTAAAAAACAAACAAAAACATGAAGGTATAAAACCATCAATCCCAAGATTCCTAGAGGCTCTGAAGGTCTAGCCTCCTTTCAGTCCACCAATGGCAATCCCTTGCCTAGTATAAACCCCTGTGTCTAGGTCCTTTCCTCTTCTTTTTCTTCCTCCATCGCTGTCTAACTCTTCCAACCATTAAACAAATCCAACTTTAAACAACTCGAATCTCTCTGCTACGCTTCCAAGTTTAGACTTCTGTCCTTCCTTCAATCCCTGGTATTTTTATGCTCTTCTCCTAAAACAAAGAGAAGGTCATCATCATTAGGGTCGGGAAATCCTTCTACAGAATCAACAACAATGCGGTAGAACATATTTCAACCCCTGAAGGGCGGGATAATACTTGCCTCCGTGTCTTTAATAGAATCAAGACTTCCTGTGCTTGTCGCATGGGCAATCTGTATTCTATTACAAGACCGGAGGCGAGCATTACACTTGTTCAAAGCTCTGTATCACAGCCGCTGTAATATTAGTAACTGGCTTAAAGTAAAAAGTCCTGAATACTGAATCACTGTGAATACTGAATCACTGGCCCAGTCTGCGGCTTTCATGATCTCCTGCAGCGGAACTCCGGCTGCAAAAGCTCCTGAAGCCATGGCTCCACTAGCCGAGTGAGCCCCAAATCTAGATAGGTCTACTCCAGCATGACCTCTTTCACCCGTCTCGCTATGGTTGCTACAGCTACTGCTCTAAACGGCTTCCTACGCACAATGAGCAGTTGAGTCACTCCTGCGGGTCTCACCGCGGCTGTAACTGTCTCATACCTCTTCAAGCATTGCGCTACACAGAGTTTGCTATTACCTGGAAAATACAGGTATGATATTATTCTGGAATTAGTTTTGGTACGCTGCGCTATGTTGAAAGCCACACCTTCCGGATAGAAAATCTTCCGGTCTATCTCAAGTGCTTTAACATCAGAAGTACGTCTGCACGAAACCAAACATAATAACATAGCTAGCTTCCCAGACAATTGCTTCTCCGACAGGAGCTAATTTCTTGGCCATTGCTCTAGCATGCGCAACACTTTTGTTACGTCCCACAGGACTGAATATCTAGGCAGCGGAGGCCTACTTAGTTTAATGCCTTTCAGGAGCCTTATCACCGCTGGATGCTCCCCCGCCGACACTCCTTCCACTAGATTGTGACCCGCCGAAATGGCTGACCTACACACACCTATTGTTCTGAATGCTTTCCCCTCCGTGCTTAGAGCCATAGGTGCTGAAATGGGAGAAATGCTCCTCTCCCTGCACCATAATTCCCAGGCTTGCCAAGCGGAATTATAGTTCCTGACTGTCGAGGGAGCCCATGATACTTTGATGAGCTCCGTAGCCTCCTCTGAAAGTCCCGGCAAGCACAACCTTCTCCTGAAATTCTGCAAGCCAACAGCGTCAGAGTTTGATCCCTGATCAAAGGGTGAGGCGCTCCTGATGGATCCAGTAGGAGATCCTCTCGGTGTAAGATCCTCTGAGGGAAATCCGTGGAAAGTTCCATTAGAATCGGAAACCAGGCTTGAGAACTGCATTCCGGAGTTACTATCACTAACTCGGCCTTGTCCCTGCGCACCTTCGCTAGTGATCTGGCTATCATCGCGAAGGGGGGAAATGCGTAATGGACATTCTGTCCCCAATTCAAAAGGAATGCGTCCGTCCCAAAGGCTTCTGGGTCTAAACTCCAGCTGAAGTAATTCTGCAGGTGTGCGTTTAGTCTGGTGGCAAATAGATCCGTATGTAGCGGCCCCCATCTCAGCTGCAATTTGTCGAACACCATTTGTGTAGTCTCCAGTCGCTGGAGTCTACTAGGTAGCGAGAATTCCAATCGGCCACAGTATTCTTCGCTCCCGGAAGATATTCCGCTTTGACCGCTATGTTCCTGCTCAGGCTGCCAGAAGTCCTTGGCTATCTCCACTAGCATCTTGGACTTCGTTCCACCTAGCTTGTTGATATATCTCACTGCTAAGATATTGTCCATGCGGAGCAGAATGCAGCACTGCGCCTTGTCTCTGGAGAAGGCTTTCACTGCAAAAGACCCCGCCAGTAACTCCAAGCAGTTGATATGCAGCTCCAGCTCTTCTGGAGACCACTTTCCACCTGTTTCTGTACTCCCGCACCTGGCACCCCAGCCCGACCTGCTGGTGTCTGATTCTATTATGAGCTCTTGCATGTCTCTAAAGATGGCTCTGCCGTTCCATGCCTCCATATTGCTCAGCCACCAATGAAGTTCTGTCCTGCTGTCCTCGTCCAAGGGGACCTGATGATGATATCTCCATCCCTTCTGCAGGTATTTGATCTTGAGCCTCTGAAGGGCTCGATAGTGTAGAGGTCCGGGGAAGATAGCCTGGATCGAGGCTGCCAAAAGACCCACTATTCTGGCTAGATTCCGAAGCGAAATAATCTGTCTCCCTAGAGCTGATCTCAAGTCCTTCTTGATGGCTCTTATCTTGAACGGCGGGAGGGCTAGCGTGGCCTTTCTTGTATCTACGGCAAAGCCTAGGAACTCTAGGTTCCTGCTTGGGACGAGCACTGACTTCTCCTCGCTGATCAAGAAGCCTAGACTGGAGATAAAGGCAGTCGACCACTGAACTTGCCTCTGCAGTCTTTCCCTGCTCTCTGCCATAAGAAGGATGTCGTCCAAATATATGATCATCCGTATGCCCTGCTCTTGCATTGCTTTGGCTATGGGTCTCATCAGCTTCGTGAAGGCCCAAGGTGCTGACGCTAGCCCGAACGGCAATGTCTTGAACTGCCATATCTCCTCTTTCCCCCTGAAATGCAGAAAGCGCCAGAATAGCGGGGCTACTGGAATTGTCAGGTATGCGTCCTTTAAATCTAATCGAGCTAGCCAATCGTCTTTCCTTAGGAGGTCTGCCAATAAGTGCATCCCCTCCATCTTGAAGTGTCTGTAAACCAGCCACCCGTTCAGTTCCTTCAGATTGATAACCGGACTCACCTTCCCTTTGCGGTGTACTAAGAGCATGTTGCTCAGAAATACTTGCGCCTGAGACTGTGTCCTCTCTATTGCTTGTTTTCACGCTAGCGCCTCCAATTCTGCATCTAAGAGAGCTATCTCCTCTACTGAAGAATGCATGCGCTGAGGGGGCTGGAGCTGTCTCGGCTCTTCCACGAAATCTAGCTGAAAACCCTGAAATGTCTGAATCACCCAAGTGTCTGCTGATAATGCGCACCAGTTGTTTATAAAACGCAACGTTCTCCCTCCCACCGGGGGATAACTCGCTGTGCTTTTTCTCACCTGTGGGGCTATCCTGGTGCCTGAAGTATCTTCTTCCTCGGCGCCCTCTGAAACCTCTGCCTCTGCTTGGGAAGAACGCATCTTGTTGGCGTGACTCCCAGTATTGGGCCCTGGGTCCCTGAGGTCTCCTGTTGTAATTGAGGCGGCCGGACGAGCGACCTCTGTTGCGGCCGGCCCCTGCAAAAACCCGGGTAGGGAATACCTTTCTGATTGATGCCTGAGCTTTCTCGAGTGCGGTATAGGTCCCTATAAATCTGTTCATTTCGTTGATGAACGTATCGCCAAACAAAAGGCCCTGTGCTCCTTCTCCTGCCTTGTAGGAGGCTAAGTCTCCCAATTTGTTGTCTATTTTCAACAGCGCTGACCTACGCCTCTCCGCTGAAATTGCGGTGTTTGCATTTCCTAAGAGGCATACCGCCCTCTGAGCCCATCCGGCAAGGATGTACAGGTCCACCGGCTCCCCAGTGTCTTTAGCCCTCTATGCGAGGTCCATAATTTTTGCTATAGGGCCTGTCAGGTCTAATATCTTATCCTGACAGGACCGCCATGCGAGATCCATTCCTCTTCGCGTGTCCTTACCGGCCTTAGTAATGAAGGTCAACATTTTGGGGTCAAGCTCTGGGGTCTCCGCCACCTTCCCCGAGAGCTCTGGCCTTGGACACTCTGAACGTAAGCTGAACCTCATCTCTTTCTCCAGATGTTTCCTTATTCTCTGGGACATGTATAGCGCTACCTTCGGGGATGGCGCCCACTCCGTGGATCAGGGGATGCCTGATGGCTTCAGGCTCAAACATATCAGACATATCCTCAGGGGCAACGTCCACCACGCTGGCATCTTTCACGGTCTGTCTTTCTTTCTCTACGATGCCCCCCGACAGACTTTTCGCCAATTCCTCTGGCTCATCGTATTCATCTGAGGAAGATGGCGTAACCCCTATGTTTTTCGCCCCTGGGGTAGGGGGTACGAGGCTGGGCACTGCTGATCTAGAAAGGAACGCATCCTTGAGCCTGTCAAAGGCGTTAGCTGCCTCTGGGGACTTCTCTCTCTTCCCCATCTCTAAGCACGGGGGAGGTAGAAGAGTTCTTTCTCTTCCGGGCTGCTTTACACCCCCCTCTGCTCCTTTTGTAGAGGCTTGGTGGTGGAGGTCCCCTCACCTGGGTCTTCATCCCTGCCAGCTTTAGTGCCCAAAATATCTTCAAGGACTTGAAGCCTGTCCTGGATAGGCTGGACCCCTTGAGCAACAGCTCCAATTAGAGAATCCCCTAATACCTTTTTAAAACTCTGGGAGAGGTCGAACTCCTCCTCTTGTAGGTCTTGATCCTGGTCAGAGTACTCCTCCCAGTACTCATCTCCTCTGTTACAGGCCATCCCTGGCTGCCTCGAGATAGTGTTATAAGCTGCTTAAAAATGGAGCAGACTGCTTTTGCTACGGTGCAGCTATCGAGCATGTAGTTCAACTTGCGTTCAAAATCATTTTTTTTTATATGCCTCTTAAAGACGCTCGTTCTACAGGATCCGTTCTTTCCGTGAGATTAACTTCTCTCCGAGCACTATACGCCGTAGCGTTCGAGTAAAGAACGTTCTCTCCCAAAATTCCATCCGCGCATGCGCGGCCAGCACCAATGAGCCTGCCTCCGCGGCTCCACTATCATCTGCGCATTTCGCGCCTTCGCGTCACTGGAGGGAACGGGCTCCTCGACACGAGCAAGATCACTCGTGGGATACCTTTTCCATGTAACTCGCCCTGTCACAACCACCGGCGGGCGCCGACGCGCGCATTACATGGCCGCGCGAGGCGACTTCACAAATTAAAATGCTGTGCTTGCGGGGAAATACACGCACCTACGTGCCTAGTAATAACATTAACCGCCAACACCAGCCCATGTCTCAAGTAACTATAAAACACTGATGCACAGCTGTAAAAACGCTCGCTAAATAAGAGCCCACTTAACTGTCGAGCCAGCAAAAAAAGAAGAGTAAAGGACCTAGAGACACAGGGGTTTATACTAGGCAAGGTATTGCCATTGGTGGACAGAAAAAAGGCTAGGACTTCAGAGCCTCTCGGAATCTTGGGATTGATGGTTTTATACCTTCATGTTTTTGTTTATGTTTGTTTTTTAAGCCGATTGGGCTTACGTTCTTAAAAAAAAAACAGTTTAAAGAATAAAGTTTTGAATTGCTGTTGAGCAGTAATAAAAGAAGATGAGCGTAATGCTTGCCTCCGGTCTTGTAATAGAATTAGGGGACACACTGCAAAATGATCTACCTCCATTTCCACTATATGCTCTGGTGAAAGAATGTGCAGCCCCGAAATCCAGATCCCCGTTCCCCTTACTCTGGATTATATGCAAAACAAATACTGTGCACATGCGTGTGCTTTGCAAAGTTTTACCAGTAGGCATTTATAGAGGGAAGCACAGAGAAATAAAAAGAGCATGACAAAAGAGTAAAATGAGAATATGTTAATTATAATGCATTTGTTAAAGTTCTACGTCTATCCACATTAGTAAAAAATTAATTGGAAATTGATGGGAGAACTCTTCTGAACATCCACTTTAATGTCATGATTGTAGAATATATACATTATGTTCGGGTTTCAAACGTGTTCCTTTTGAACGGCTGTTCACCAGGTCTGAAAAACGTCTTGACAGTACAGTAATTATGCAATGAATAAACATATGATAAACATATGAAAGACTAAGTTGAAGGTTAACTGTGAGCCCAGGCTTGCAAAAATGTGCATGGCTATCCAGGTTCGATGCAATGAACTCTAAAGGAAGAGCAGCATTGACTCGGACCGAATTGTCTTACTTAATATATTTCATAACTATTCTTACGTAGTCTATAGGCTTCAGGGATTTGATGCAAGTCGTTGGGCAACCACAGGAAGCCAGGTCGGGATAGTGGCCCTCTTCCAGCAGGCACTCTTCATCAGCATCGTCCCCCTGGTATCCTAGGAGCCAGCTGCAGAAAAATAAACAACAGAGAAATCCATTCAGATAGGCTGCACACAGAACTATAAACGACCATGCAGTGCACTATACTTTTGAGACTAGATAACCCTGCAAGATGCCAAGTCGAGATCCTACTATCAAAACAAAACAACGTTGAGGGAGCTTCATGCATGCCGAACCTGGTTTAATATCATTGGTAATTGTTAGCAGCAGGGACGTCATTTCACCAAAATGCCAGGGGTAGCGAAAGTGACATCACAGGACGTTTGACCTCTGATGACACCACAGGAAGTGATGTCATTTGTTCTTTTACCCCTTGACAAGACAGGAAGTGGCATCACATAGCATTGTTACTCAGTACACTAAAATAATATGGTTATGGTATCACTGTAATGTGACATACATTTCATACAAGAATGGACCAACCTATGTAGCGTTAATATCAGTGTGTGTATAGGCCCATATTACCAAATTACTGTGAATGTAAGCGGACGTCCAAAACAACAACCTGGACTATTGTACATCACTCTCACTAAACTGTAAACAGAGCATCTCGAAGAGGCCTAAACCCCAAAGCACAGACATCCAGCGCCTGCCAAGTGTCTGGACACAGACTGGAAACAGAAACTGACCAACACCACAAGATCAACCAGAAGACAATCAGAGGCTTTACCACTTCATGCATTTACACTTGGACAGTACGCAGAGGGATTTTCTTGGCAATAGTGCACTTTGAACCATTGCACAGCAACCCACTCCCGCCAGTCACCCAGAGCCTGAATATCACCCAACCATTTTCAACACCGGCACCCCATCATCCATTGCGAGTCGCTAAGGGCCCTTGGGTCAACAGCTTTAAATGTCTGGCACCCACTCCCGGTCTCCACCACCTTACACCTCCAATGTCTTGCTCCAACAACATGTTTACACAGTGCCACCCTTCAGCCACTTGAGTCTCCAGCATTCTCCAACACCATTAACCTCAAGCAAACTAGCAACTCAAGTCTCCAGTACCCTCCAACACCCCACCAGTGTGAGTCCCAATTACCCTCCTAAAACATCTTATATCGGCATTCAATGCATTTCAACTTTCTTACAACACATTATATCTCAAACACTTCCTCCCAACCTCTGTAAGTCACTAGAAAAACATCTTAAGTCTCCAGTACCAGCCTCCATAACATTGGGCCTCAAGCACACACCTTAAACACAGATGTGCTAGTGGCTATGAATTATTTGAAACCTTCCAGCCATCACCTTTCGGTTTTGCTTATTTGGTAAATAACCCATAGTTTATTTTGTTAGAGGGGGAGGATGTGTTGCAGGTCACAGTAATTGCAGTTTTGTGTATTTTAAAATGTAAACAGCAGCAGCTCCATGACATCACCCCTAGAAAAGGACAATTTTATTATTTTTTGTGGTCCTTTATATGTTGCTTAATACTAGCCTCCTCCAGCTTCTAAGCACTGGAAAAGTAACTGATCCCATGCATCACTGCATACTCTTGTTCCCAAAGCAAGTTTGTTGCCCCTGAGCTATACTTCCAAATATATATTTTGTTTGCTTGCAGAAGCAACAGGTGGTTTACTTCAAAGGCAAAGGGCAACTTAATGTGAATTAATTATCTCACCTTGCGTCTATCTACAGTGTGCCAGTCATGTGGGTCTGGCAGATCTGGGTACGGCCACAGTGCCCAGGCAGGCTTGGTGGCAGAAACCACTGGGACACACCCCTCTCATCACAGGCCCAGTGGCTCACTGGATGTGCAAAGCAGACAAACACTGATGAGAATTGCATTCATGTTGTGCAGTTACTGAGCACTGAAAGCTGCGCTTACCCATTCCCAGCTAGCTAGATCTAGCCCCCATACGCTTCCTGTTGCTTCAGTACTGGGTATGAGCTGCACAGACAGCCCTGCCTCAGAACCCAACCATTCAGGCATTCTTCACTAATGGACTGCCAACTTGTTAGTGATGGAGGCTTCATGGTTTTTCCTGCAACCCATTTATTTCTCCCCCTAACAAGGTCTAGATGCCAGGTGAATAAAGCTATTGCACAATTAGCTGCATTTACAACCGGCCTTTTTTGGGTGCAACACAGATATCTGCTCTTGGCACTGCCTCTTTGACCGATGGCCCAGGGGATGCAAGGACAGGTCTAAGGGGTAGCCAGAGGTTGCAACTGCTACCCCCGGCACCCTGCAAATGACGTCCCTGTTTTCATTGTACCAGTTCCTCTTAATATAGCCTGCGCTGTGGGCACACGGACGAGTGTGCACTGTTTTTTGTATTTTCTGTCAGGTCTCTATGCTTGGTGCACCAGCCAGTCCAAATATGACTTTAGGTCTTCATCACAAAGAGGAGATGGGGGAGACACCTGCTTGTAAGGATTGCGATTTCGTTTTCAAAATAGACATATGGGGTGAAGAGCATTGCTAATAGATAAGAGGATTGTATGCAATCAACATGTGATAAATGAAATACAAGCATTTTGTGCAGAGGACCAGTGGCTGCAGGTAGTTGGCATTGATTTTATGCAAGTAGATAGGTGCAAGATCTGTTCCCTCCCCCATTCCTATAGGTGATTTATTTACAGTATTAGTGTAGTTTACTAACTGGGGCATTGTTTAAAAACTGCAGTGCAGTAGAATTCGTGTAAAACAAGATAAAACGGTTTACACCATTGTGGAAATCAGGACAGTAGCCGATGTGGAGTTTTTTTGTAGACCTTCATTACACACTGGTTAAATGTAATGTCTTAACCACGGTAGTTGGACTCCAGGTTGTCCCCACAGTTACTTCACTGTGAGTAAAAGGCACCAGGAGTTCCTCTCCCCTTGAAGTGTCTCCTGTTCTCACGGATCCGGATAGGCCCACCAGTTGCTCTCACTCTCCTCTCCTTCTCCCTGCAAAAAGCAACAAAACTGCCATTAGGCCAGTCCCCTTTATACCCGGTGCTTGGAGGGAAAAAGGGCCAATCAGGGACAACTTCCCTCCCCCCCTTTCCGATTGGTGGGGGCTCTAGGCACCCACCCTCTATGAGTAGAGCTGCCCCCTCCCCTCCTCCTCCTTTCCCTTGGCTGCCTGGTTCCGGCTCCCCCTCCCTGTTGTCAGCCACTCCCTGGTTGCTATCCCACCTGGGTCGTGTCTGACACATGCCCTCTCCATAGGCCCCGCCCCCCCAACATGGTGTCTCCCTTGAGGTATGCTCCCCGGAGGCCCGTCCTGCTCGAGGCCCCATGCTGCTGCTAGGGGTCTGCCCTGCTCGAGGTAAGGAGGGGGTTCTGGTTTGTCCCCCCTGTCTGGTTCCTGACCATGTGTCTGGCGCTCCTCTGGCGCCGAGCGGTCGGCACAGGCCGGGCTCTCTATTTCCCAAGCCCCGCCGCCGCTCGCCGCCGGAGGTCGCCGATGTACACCGTGTTCGCCGTGTTCGCGGGTCGCTCAGCCGCAGCACTAGTGGCCCGGGTCCTCCTGGGCACACGCGGCGCTGCGGCTGCAACGCCGGCACCGTCGCGGGACGCCGACAAGGCTCTCCCTTTGACAGGGACACCTCCCCGGCGCCCGCCCTCAGCGCCGCACACGCCCGCGGTACAGCGGGCTCCTCTGGCCGGGCGTCCCGCTCTCCGGCGGCTACCCTCACATCCTCACAACTATTATTTCCACTTGTTTTCAACACTGGGCATTTTAAAAGCCTATTGCAGTCAGATTAGGAGTCAGGAGGGCAAATATGTTTCCTCCTACTCATTCCTTCTACGCCTGCAAAACCACCTAGTTTTATGGCAGGGTGAGATTTTCATGCGGGCATACAACAAATGGATTGCTATTAAATCCACTTGCATTAAGCACCTACTAAAATCAGGCAGATTATAAAAGATGCCATTGTGAATACTGTATGTAAAGGGTCATTAACATAACTTTTACACTGTTTTCAAAATAAAGAGTAAAATGAAAGAGCACTCCATTTTGCGTAAGTGGAATGTTACATGGTGTAAACACACCAGCATGCAAGTGCAAATCTTGCTGAAGCAGTTACCGCTTTCAACAAAATGAGCCTGATCAATTAACTTGTTTAAATGCTGAGGGAGAAAGTGTGCTCTTTGAAGACAAGAGATATTTATTTACAATATGCAAACTGGGTGCGAGGAAGACCAACTGAGACCATGCTGATTGACCCAGATACCCGTTTGCAGGTTGTCGTGAACCCCCCCCCCCCGCCCCATTAAGCAATGCTCACCACTCTTTAGGTCAGCCCAGGGATACCATTTGGGGGCTGCCAGGGGTTGCACCTGCGACCCATAATATCTCCCTTTCTACCCCTAAACATTTATTTTTGTTTTTATTTTATTTTATTTTTAAATAAAAACTCCTGGGCTGTGGCCAGTGCCATGTGGCTCTTTGTTTCTGGAGTGACTGGCTTTCTTGGTTAGGCTTTGAGCACTGACCCTAAATAAGAAAGATAGGAATAACAAATAATTTATCTTTCTGGAATTCTATACAATAATTGCTATACTCATTAAAGGTTTATTTTAGGCACACTTCAGGGGGTGAGTTCTTAAACATCTCAAATTACCAACGCAGACAAAAACTTCCAAAAAGCATTTAGAGTAGAATAAGCATCCATTTCGGACTATGTATTTTGCTTTTCACAAGTGCAGTTATATAATTTCTTTTACTGCTGTTGTCTCTGTTACGATAATCACAAGACATTCCATTTCGGTGTCCTCTGTCACTTGACAACATCCCTGCACCGAAAAGCTTGTGTACAGTGTATAAATGTTTGACCACAGCACATAAAGTGACCGTTGATTTCATTGTGCCACAATTCATGCTTTGTTGTAATGTGTCCATCTTTCCTATCTCCATAGCATGCTGTTCAGGGCGTTTGTTTGCATGCTGGCGCCTAGAAACACTTGAGTACATTCGCGTTATAAATGCCCCATCATATCATGTATGAGGCAACGGATGCCCAGAGTACGGGATGCCATGTGAATGCGCTGCTTTGCTTGCGCTACTCGAAGTTCTTTAATACACAGTTATGAACCCTCTGAATGGTATGTATTTTTCCATCCTCTGAAGCCTGAAAAGTAGATCCACACCACAGAGGCTTGACATGTGGCCAACTTTGCACCAGATCTGCAGATGAACTGGCCTGCTGTTAAATCTCTGTTACCAGTTTTTCTTTCTGACTCTGAGAACAGACATGTAATTGCTCATTTTTCTACAGCCAATAAGACAGCTATAGTGGTTAAGATAACTCAGTGGGTTGAGTACTCGCTGCTGCAATCTGTGTGTGATCTGCAGGTTAGAATTCCGGCAAGGCCAACTCAGCCTTTCATCCTTCTGAGGTTGATAAATGAGTACCAGCAAAGGTTGGCTGATATTGTATGTATATTTGTTCTATATGAAGCGCTTAAGCGTAAGTGCTATATAATAACACATCATTATTTGGCCTTGGACGTCCACTTGCATACACAGTAATTTGGTAATATGGGCCTAAACACACTGATATTAATAATACATAGGGTGATACATTTTTATTTGAAATGCATATCACATTACAGTGATATCGTAACCATGTTTCGTAGTGTACTTAGGAACAATGATATGTGATGCCACTTCCTGTTTTGTCAAGGGGTGAACGGTCGAGTTCCATCGCTTGCCATGATGCCAGTTTGGGTTGGGGTCAAATGACATCACTTCCTGTGGTGTCATCAGAGGTCAAGGGTCATGTGATGTCACTTCCACTACCCCTGGCATTTTGGTGAAATGACGTCCCTGATTCTCTCTGAATATTTTGTCTTTTCATCTCCCAGATTGTATACTCCTCCCTAGCTTATCTTCGACTCTCTCCCTTTTCTCTCCCTGTCTAGCACCTACCTCCCACTGCTCTTTAACAATGTCTGCTCCAAGCTGTTGTCATCCCTCTCATCTCAATTGTGCTGTGCCTCCTAGAGGTGTAGCCAGGATTGTCTAACAAGTGGGACCTGAAGTTAATGCAGTTGGGCCACCTCAGTGACATTAGTATCCGTAAATGCCCACACAGCGCTGCTGATTGGGTATTTACAGAGTTTAGGTGGCCGTTGCCTGCTCATGCACTACCCTGACTATGGCTCTGCTGCCTCATATATATTCTCTCCATCATGTAATCCTGTACTCTCTCCCACTTCCCAGGTAACACCCTTCATCTCTTTCTTACAGGCAGTATCCGTCTATTGCATTAGTGATCAAACCTCTTTCTCTATCCTTGACTCTAACACCTCCGCCCTTTCTAAATCAGTGTCTCCATTCCAAACCAGATCTATGCCTCATTGTTTACAACATTCCACCTCAAAATCCTGAAAGCCTTTGTTTAGGAGTTCGAACCCTGGGTTTTCCTTCCAGCCATATTCTGTTTCTAAAGGATTGACCTAACTCTAAGTCCAATTGTCCTTTTCCTACTTCAACAAAGATATTCTAAACCAAACCTATTCTCTTCCTCACAGAACTCTCTTCAAACCTCAGTATACTTTGCTTTAAAATTCCAACATTCCCCACACTTCACTCACATAGGCACACACCAGTATCTATTGTAAAGGCTCTTTCTTTAACCTTCCTTCTTGACAAGTTTTCACGCTTAGGGCCTCCCTCGGTTGGCAGTCTTCCTGCTGGCAGCTCTCTCATGGGCTGAAAATCCCTGCTTGGGCTGGCTGCTTTTTAATGGCCAGTTCATCATCCCATTGGCTGTTGTATGGCTCAGTGGTTGCACCTTTACGGCAGGGACTGGTCCGTTGCCAGAGTGATCCATGTGCCCAGTATCATGTGGTGTATCAGCGGCCCCCTTATGCCTTTTAGAAGCTGTTGGCTATTTTGCTATTGTATTTCGCTTCTTTAGCGATAGGAGCTTCTCTGTGGTTGCCTACACTTCTTGTGAACTGTTTATAACACGATCATATTATTGGTAGTTGTGAAGTTCACCAGGTTATTTGCTGGACACCAAAAAAGTCTGGATACAAAGACAGAATATCCAGATGTTAGAACCATGTGAACCCTGTGAATATGTACACATTTATGCTGTGGGTGTTAGATGGCTTGGTGAACCCCTAAGAGGTTCTTGGGCGACACCATGTCCAGTTCCCAGGAATTGGAGACTGGAAACTTACTACACCAGGTCAGCCCAGGAGTCAGTGGAATGACATGCACTTCAAGGAGCTTGGCAGGCCCCTCATTTTGGGTTATTCTCAGGTACGCATTTCACCAAAATGCCAGTGGTAGCGGAAGTGACATCAAATGACCCTTGTCCTCTGATGACATCACAGGAAGTGATGTCATTTGACCACACCCTGAAGTGACATCATGGGGAGCGATGGACCACGACTGTTTACTCCTTGGCAAAACAGGAAGTGGCATTACATAGCATTGTTTCTAAGTACACTATGAAAAATATGCTTAAAATATTACTGTAACGTGGTATAGATTTCATACAAGAATGGATCACCATATGTATCGTCAGAAAAAAACATGCTATAACTGCAAAAAGCAAAATACATAATGCGAAATGGATGCTTACTCTACTCTAAATGCTTTTGGAGGATTTCGTCTGCATTGTGAATTTGAGGTGTTTAGGAACAGACTAAATCAGTGACTCACCCCCTGAAGTGTACCTGAAATAAACCTTTAATTAGTCTAGCAATTATTGTATGGAATTCCAGAAAGACAAATAGCTCAACTAGCCACATGCCATTGGCCACAGCCCAGGAGCTTCAATTCTAAAAAAAAAAAAAAAAAAAAAATGTTTTTTTTATTTTTTTTAGGTGTAGCAAGGGAGACCTCAGGGGTCGCAAGGGAGATCTCTGGGGACCCCTAAATGACGTCCCTGGTTAGCAGGTCTTCGTGTTTCTAGCTGAAAAACAGTGATGTTTAAACTAATGGTTACAATGTGTAAAATGTACATAAATAAATCACATGGTCCAAGGAAGTGTCAAGGATGTTTCTTAAAGACGTAACCCCACAAGCACATTCAAACTTTTTCAGTTCCAATTGTTTTAATCATTATAATGCATCTAGTCAGCTAATTGTTGTCACTCAGATTGCAGAGTTCTTCAAGTGAGGACAAGTAACGAGGTCCCCGGGTCGATAAAATATTATATAGAAGTATAGATGGGTAGCTATTCACACAGAGGGTACAGAAAACACTCGGATTCTCAAGGACAGTTCAAGAGTCTTTATTGAAATCTTTGTGGGGCCTATGGCCATCCCCTCTCTCACCATAGCACAAACGTCCTCCCTAACCCATACGTCCATAAACTTAGTTAGCACTATTGATTGTTCACCCTTGTTATCTAAATTCTGGCTTAGACTAAAGATGTTTTCCATAAAATCAGGCTCACTGACTCGATACCTTTCCCAACTCTCATTACAGATTAGTGTTCCAATTGGGAATGGGGACAGGCGTTGCATTCCCAATTGGAAGATTTACCTGGTTTCACTCACAACCACAGTTACCTTACCCATCTACACTACTTGCTTCCTCTCCCATAGCTCCTCCCACCAACCTTCTGTCCCAATGTTTCACGCCTCCTCTTTCCTGCCTCCCCTTTTGCTGTAACTTCTCCCACTGCTCCTACTCCTCCCCCACTACTCCCACCGCTCCTTATCCCCTGCACTCCTCCTCGTCCCGCACTCCTCCTCTTATCGCACTCCTCCTCTTATCACACTCTTCCTCCCCCCACACTCCACATCCACCCCACACTTCCTCCCCCCCACACTAATAATACTCCTCTTACTACTCCCACACCACTACTCAGCCACCCTCCTTCTACACAGCGCCAAACTTCTCACACTAACACATTACACTACCGTCTCTGCACACTTGCCTCTCACACACTCACACTGCAGTACTATTATCACTCCTAAGCCAATGCCGTACCTGATCCAAAATTCTTCTCCATACCGCAGCGTTCCCTCCTTCCTCGTGCTGGTCTATTGGTCGTCGTCCACCTCCTCTAACCTCACCCGATACATCCACATTTCATGCTTCCTGTCCCCTGCCTATGTATCCCTCCCTAGTGCTGGTTGGCGAGTTGTCCCTAATCAATCTCCCTTTCTCTTTTCCCCCTCCACACCTGTATGTGCCAGGTAAAACCTTTAAAATGGGGGCTTAGCCCTACCAGTTTCTTTGCGCAGGCTTGCTGCTACCCAGACTCAGCAGCATTGGAAAAACCTAATCACAGTTTGTGGTTTGGAGCCCGTTGTCAGGGAACCCTTTGTTAAGTTTGGGGAACTTCAGTCTTTTTAGTCCATGGTGGACTTTTGGATAGTCATTTAGTTGTGGGTTTACCAGCAAGCATAGCTGGTCCCGCTCTGTGTGCTTCAGTTCTGTGCAGCTCAAGTCTGTGCCTCTCACTCATCTGCTGCTCTTCAGCAGTGATCGGTTCTTTGCAGCGCTGGAACTTTGCCCATGCAGGTGACTTCTTTTCCTGCCTTAGGGCCAAACATCTGCAACGGGAAAACGTCACTGGTGAGTATAAGCACTCTGAGGCAAGGCTCTTTCTGCTCCCACCATTCACCTCAGGTGTAGGACTGGTTCCTGATTCCTCTCTGGTAGCCCTCCAATCCCGGGCTCAGTGGGTTCCCACGCCCCTTTTGACAAGGCCCAGTTATTGCCCTTGTCATGCCATCAATTATGTGGATATATTCCATGAGGGGTTCTAAGTGAGAGCGAAGCTTAGGTGGTTTAGGGTGTCACTTGAACTCACAGGTGGAATGCACCTCATAGTTGAAAACCACCCATCTCTAATGTAATGTTGCGTATGGTCCACAGGGGCCCCTTTTCCACCTTGTTGTGCTGTTCCACATGGACCAGAAAGGGGAGGCATAAAGGAACTACGTGAAACAAAAAATATCAGGCTCCCTATAGCTTCACAGTAAAGAAAACTAAACAAAATACCTAGCAGAGTAAATGTATCCGGAGATGTCAATTAACCAAAATGCCTAGAGTGGAAGTGACATCACATGCCTGCTCACATCACAGGAAGTGTCTTCACAACCTTGGAGCCTGATGACATCACAGGATTTTATATTTAGATCATATGAAGGCCTGCATCAAAGGCCCAATAAGCCGGTCAGGGCCTGCCCTCCCCTTCTGGAAGCCCCCATTATCACTGGAGCCCTTCTGATGTCCCCACCAGCAGGAGCCGGATCTGTGCGAATCTGCTGTGCACCCAGGAACAATAAGGAAAAAATGCTGCAGAGCCATTCCAACATGATTGGCAAGGCCCATACCGACTCCACTGAGCCTCTCCAAGGTTGCGGTGCAGCCCCTGACAAAGCCTCCCTCTCGGTCACTCCTGATTGGCCGACGGCCTTGAGAAGCCACCCTACCGCTACAGCCGGCAAGAGGAGCATGCCACATTCAAAGGCCAGATTGAAAGGCCCACTAAGCCTGTCTGGGCCTGTCCGGGCAGGCCGCCAACACCAACCTCTACAAAGATATGTGCCCATGATCGCGACCTTATACACAGCAACGTGCTTCCTCCCTAATCTATTACTGCATTATTCCTCAATCCTTCCATCTACATTTCTCCAGCCCGGTGCCCCAACATACACACCCAACCTCAGCCTATTAGCCACCCCCTCTCCCATTTGCCCTGTTAATGTGAAACCAAGATCAGCCACACAAGGCTAGCTCGCCTGTCCACGCAAACTATGCCTCCCCACTAGCTTAATGCTACACTGATGCATAGGAACTCTAGCCTGCATGCGCTCACATCCTGACCCCACATCCCCTGCACCAACAAAAACCTGCTCAGCCTACAAGGCTATCGCCCCCCGATTCGAAGAGGACCTCTTGCATATTCTCTCTACGAGCATCCTCGTAACTCATACTCCTGGGGTGACCTAAACTTGAGATTCAACGACCAGGAAAATACTAACACCTCGTCCTTTGCCAACTCCCTCAATACCTTAGGGTTCACTCAATGCATCTCATCACCCACACATGCAAACGTACGTATCCTGTACTGGCTTCTACACCTCAACTGTTAGGCAGAATCCTGTGCAGTTCCCTTTGGGAACACTGCAAAAAGATTAAGACTACAGGAGTAAGCAGTAAACCCAATTGGTAGCAGTCTGCACCACCCAGATTTACCTGGTAGCTGTGGCTGAGCAGTCAGACTTCTCTCAAGAAGAGTAAGGCAGTATGTAGAGTATACACAATAGGGCTAAAAACACAGTAGAGCAAACAAACACCGACCAGAGCTTTGTATCAAAAGTATAGAGTTATTTATTTAAAACACACTTTAGGCAATACACTAGCACTACAAATCAAAAGCAAGTTAAAACCCAGTCAGATAAAGTATACACACCTCCCTTAATAACTATTAGATTAGTCAGAGTTAAAACACCACTATTTGTTAAGACAGATGTGAGCGCTTAACTAAGATGGCACTCCAATAGTTTGGTTAGAGGGAGAGAAAAAGACAGAGCCTAAGAATAATACAGTCCCAACACTTTTTTAGAGTCAGGGCAAGGGAATAAAGGCAGAATATACTGTACAGCCAAAGTTCATAGGCCAGGACCACTTTAAATGGAGCAAAGCGAAATGTGTCCAGGATCACACAGTTTAAGTTGCACTAAAAGTCTTTGCAGAGTGTTCAAAAGAGGTTAGTTTATTTCAAGAAACAAAGTTAGAAGGTATGGGGCCAACCCAGTATAGAAAGCCAAGGATTTAAGGGTCACCTTTAGCAATCTGTAGAAAGGGAGGACTGGTAGGACACAGTACCTTAAGAGAGGAAGCTCCAGCGGTGGCAGTTGTTCCTGGTAGTGGTTGCAATTCGTTGTTCCGACCAGGGGAAGAGAGGATCTCGTCGAGGAGGAAGCTTGGAGTCGTTGCACTGCCCAGGGATGAAACCAGCCGCAGAGTTCCCGATTAAAAGGTGCAGTCCTTTTATTTGCGGTCAAAGTGGTGAAGCTTGGCTATCCGGCGCCGGGGTGCTTGGCACGGGCGATTCGACCAAGAGACGTCTTTGGAAGGCGAAAGAGGTGAACTGGTTGGTCCCACCAGCTCAGGGGGAGAAGACTCGTCCAGCAGAAGATCTTCTCTTGTCGTTGGGAAAGTGTTGAGTTTGTTGCAGCAGGGCTTCACCGGTGGTGTCGTCGTTGCAGATGGCTCAGCTTCTTCCCTCTTCGGATTCTTAGGTCCTTTGGCGACCTCTGAAGTTCCAGTCCCAAAGGCCCTGCTTTTATGCAGAAAAACCCCCATTCATCAGCCTAGCTGTCAATCACACCTGCTAAGTGGTGAGCCGGGCGGCTCACCACTGGGCCAATCACAGAAGAGTGCGACTGAGTTGCTACTGCAACTCAGTGCAGGGTGCCAAATCCCCCCTCCACCCATCCTATGGAACCCAGACAGAGTGGACCATTTGGAGGGCTTCTGTGGAGAAGCCCGCCAAAATAGCGGAACAAAGGGCTCGACCTTGGTCAGAGTTACAGAGACGGACTCAAACGCCATTTTGGAACCGAGTTCTGGCAAAAAGACCCAACCGTGGTGTTAGGCAGAAACCTGTGCAGTTCCCTCTGGGATCACTGCAAAATATTTAAGACTACATGTGTTTGGCAGTAAACCCACTTGGTAGCAGTCTGTACCACACAGATTCACTTGGTAGCTGTGGCTGAGCAGTCAGACTTCCCTCAAGAAGAGTTAGGCAGTATACAGAGTATTCATAATAGGTCAAAAGAACATAGTAGAACAAGTAAACACTGACCAAAGCTTGGTGTAAAAGAGATATAATTATTTATTTAAAACCACCTCTAGAAAAACACACAGGCACTAACAGTAAGCAATTCAAAAACACGGTCACTAAAAGATATACACTCCCTTAGAAGAATATTAGACAAGTCTTAAGTAAAGCCCCACTTATTTTCAGACAGCGGTGAGCGCTTAACGCAGATGGCACTCTAATAATTAGTTTTAAAAGGGAGAGAAAAGCAGAGTACAATTTGAAACAGATCCCAACACTTTCACAAGAACAAAACAAGAGAGCAAGGCAAGTAAAACCGTGAAGTTAGAGTTCAGAAGGCCGGATCCACTTTAAGAGGATCAGAACGAAATGTGTCCAAGGTCACACGGTTGAAGTGCACAAAAGTCTTGCAAAGATTCAAAAAGAGCTGGACCAAAAGAAAGGGATCAGTTAGAAGGTCAAGGCGGCCAGCCCAGTCCAGAAGGTTAAGGGATTATTATTACCTTGTAGCAATCTTTAGAAAGGGAGGCCTGGCGGACACGGTACCTTAAAGTGGTGAGAATACTCCAGCGGGGGCAGTTGTTCCTGGCAGCGGATGCAAGTCAGTGCTTCGTCCGGGAGAAGAGAGGATCTCGTCAGGGAGGAAGACAGGAGTCCGTTGCACTGCCAGGGAAGAAACCAGCCGTGGAGTTCTCAGGTAAAAGGAGCAGTCCTTTTATTCGCGGCCCAGTGGTAAGTGGCTATCCGGTTTCCGGGGTGCTTGGCACAGGCAATTCGACCACAAGCCGTCCTGGGATGCGAGGAAAAGAAGGTAAACTGGTTGTGCCCACCAGTCAGGGGAAGAAGCCTCTCCAGCCGGGAGATCTTCTCTGTCGTCGGGAAGTGGTGAGTCGGTTCCGCAGGGCTCCACCGGTGGTGTCGTCGTGGTAGGTCGGCTCAGCTTCTCCCTCGTCGGATTCTCAGGTCCTGTGGCGACTTCTGAAGTTCCAGCCCCCAAAGCCCTGCTTTTATGCAGCACACCCCCATTCACTCAGCCTAGCTGTCAATCAAACATGCTAAGTGGTGAGCCACTTGGGCCAATCACACAAGAGTGCGACTTGAGTTACCAAGGTAACTCAGTCCAGGGTGCCTTAGCCCCCTCCCACACCCTCTGTGGTACCCAGACAGAGTGGCACCACTTTTGGAGGCATCTGTGGAGAAACCCGCCAAAAAAGGGCTCGACTTGGGTCGGAGTCACAGAAGAGAACACAAACGCCATTTTAGAATCGAGTCCTGGCAAAAAATACCAACCGACGAATTAATATTAAATAAATAAACCGGCGGTATGTTCGAGGCTATGAGAATTAAATAATTAAAGTTGGTAGCCTCGAACAATGGGAAAATCACATAGGGATATATTTGCGGTCGAATATAAAAAGTAGTATCCACTGCCACCAGCCAAAACTCGATCGGGGGGACGGAGACGTGCCCCCTCGACTAACATACCCCGGGGCAATCGAATTGCCCCGAACAGTACGTCCACAATATGATGGTTTGTACTGGTTTCTGTTCATAATTTGGGACTAGTAAAGCCAATGGTGACTTTACATGCCCTGGGAGACAGTAGTCAGTCCCAGGGTATGGAGTCTATGGTGGGGTGTCACTATGACACCCCTGTGTTACTGCACGGAGGGTGCTGTGTAACACACATAGTAAAAACACATGAGACCCTATGGAGTAGAGGACCCCATAGCCCATAAAACACAGTCAAAGGAACACCATAAATCATGTCCAAGAGTGGGAGAAAAAGAGTCTCACTCTTGGCAGGAGAAAAAAACAAACTCCAGAAATCCAGCAAAGCTGCTGGGGGACTCACTAGGTTAGGAAATTCAGCCTAAAGAGAGAATTCTCCCTAACACGTGGATTTAATATTAAATAAAGCGGCGGTATCTTTAACATTGCACCAAAGAGTGGTGCGTTTAAAATCAATGGGAAAATCCCATAGAGAATATTCTGAAGGAATATTTTGCGTGGTAACCACTGCCACCAGCCAGAAACTCCACAAGGGGGGACTGGACAGTGCCCCCTTGAAAACAGACCCAGGGGCAATATAATTAACCCCTTCCAGTACTTCCACAATATGATGGTTTGTACTGGTTCTGTTCACAATTTAGGACTAGTAACGTCAATGGTGACTTTACATGCCCTGGGAGACAGTAGTCAGTCCCAGGGTATGGAGTCTATGTTTGGGGGTCACTATGACACCCCTGTGTTACTGCACTGAGTGTGCTGTGTAACACACACATACAAAAATAGATGATACCTTATGGAGTAAAAAGAAAACCCCATAGCCCATTAGCACACAAAGAGTCAAAGACATACCTCAAATCATGCCTAAGAGTGGGAGGAAAAGAGTCTCACTCTTAGCAGGAGAAAAAATACAAACCCCAAAAATCCAGCAAAGCTGCTGGGGGACTCACTAGGTTTGGGAAATTAGCCTTATAAGAGAATTCTCCCTAACATCAACTGCCAACTCTCTAATTGCTTTAACTGTCCCTTTCCTTGGAAAGACCACCATCTTATCTCCTTCAACATTCTCATCACCAAACCACCTACACCTGCTGCCACATCACATTTGCCAGCTCTAACCCACAGCTCTCACAACCTAGCCAAAGACCATATTCTACCACTTCTTGGCAAACTCCAATTAGTACCACTCCCAAACCTCAAGCCGGCCACCCTAGTAGACAAATTCGACAAAGCCACAGAGTGAACACTATCACCTTCCTGTTCCTGCGCAATTCCAAACCCTCCACGCACGAAAACTGGTGTTCACCCCTGCCAGTCAAGACCGCCGCACAAGAAACGGACGGCTGAAACAAAATGGAGGAAAGCCTCCTCTGACTCCAACAAATCACGCTTCGCCACCTTAGCAAAAGAATACAAACAAGCCATACTACTGGCCAAAGCCACTACATAGACCACTAGAATCTCCAACGCTAAGTCCAACACGCATGAGCTTTTCCTCATGTATTGTTTTTTTATAACGCGCCTAATACCCTACCTTAGTTCAGTTTCTAAGCGCAGATCCGGGATTCTAACCTCTGTGGTCGTGCTTCCAAGACCAGTGCGTTGCCCCTTTGCTATCCTCTGTTCCATCCATCCTGGGAGAGCTGGAGTCCCTCACATCTCCCCCAACTAACTGTACCAAGGATGCTGCCTGGTGCACCAACATCCAAAATGCTCTCCTGGACAAAATCACCCCACTCCAGAAGAAAATCCAACAAAAGCAAAACTATCAGCCTAGACTCGCAGCATCCTTTCAACACCCCTCTCGCAAGCACAGAGAGAGACCCACCAACTTTTTGCTTTCACCCAGTATCTTAAGCAGACGTCACCATCATCTTGAAAGTTCTCAAACTAACTCGCTGTAAAAGAGATGTATGCCCTGCCACAGCCATCAAAGAATGTACTGAGGCTCTTATGTCTTTTATCACAGCTATCATCAATGCCTCCTTTACCGCCTGCTCTGTTCGTACTGTCTCAAGGAAGCCTGGGTCCTTCCCTTTTTAAAAAACCTTTAGTGGATGCCGACATACCCACCAACAACCGCTCCCGCACTACTGTGCCATTCCTCCTAAAGATCCCAGACAGTGGAACCTATCTCCAGAGTCAACAATACCTCGAGTCCAACCGTAGTCAATCCTGCTTCTGTCCTGGACATGGCACGGAATCAGCACTTGTTGACCTAAAAAAACAGCTAGACGAGATCAAGGATGTAGGTAAACCAGCGCTTTTACTATTCTTAGACCTCTTTGCAACATTCAACCTGGTTGACCACAAAAACCTCTGTCAGCACCTTACCACTGCTGCCAACTTCTTGCCTGAAGCCACCAACTGGGTCACCTCTTTCCTGGCAGATAGAACCATGAGAGTCTTTGCAGGAAACACATCAGCCACCCCATCACCCATATAATGTGGCTTACCCCAATGCTCTGGTGTTCCCCCTACAACATTTACACCAAACACTTATTTCGACGACCTGGATGCCCAGGGTATCTCCTACACCAACTACGCCAATGACATTCAAATCCTTCTCCCCCTTTCAAGAGATAACACCGCAGACTCCTCTGCATTATACCAAACTGTCTAGTGCTGGACAGCATCTCATCTGTTATGCCTCAAAGATGACCAAACAGAAATTCTTGTTGATCACAAGACCTGCTCAATAAACTAGGTCCATTGTACCACTCTTTCACCATTGACAACACTATCCCAATTTCCACAGCAGTAAAAACTCTTGGTGTTCACTTAGATGCCGATCTCACCTTAACACGCCAGATCAGCGCCATCGTCTCCTCGGCCGCACACACAACGAAACTCAACAATGCAAGCAGACCTTTCCTATCCACCAACAACTGCCGTACCATTGCCCGTGCCGTTACTGTATTTAGACTGCACTATTGCAATGTATTGCAGGCACCTCCACCCAAAATATTAAACTACAAATCATTCAGAAAATCGCCCTTCGAGCTGCCTTAAATCTGCCCAGAAGAGAGCATATTTCAGCAGCCAGAAGAAACATTCACTGGCTCTCCATACATGAATGCATCACATTCAAAATGCTATAGATCATGCCTCTCCCACTTGGCCCCGCCATACCTCTTACAAAAGTTAAAAAAAGATTAAGCATCAAGACCTACACATTTCGCTTACGGCATCATCACACCAAGATGTTTACTAGCCAGAGCGGGCGGGTCCAACTTCCTGGTCGTTGTGGCCAAACTATGGAACTCCCTACCACCATCCTTGAGATCTGAACAGCCATACTGGCCTTTTTGAAAACACCCCCAAACGTGTATCTTTATCAAGGGGCTCATGACCTATGGTACTATGGAAACACTACATAACAACACTGTAGCAAAGGACCCTCCAATAACACCTTAAAACCTGGATCATCATTGATGGGATCATGACCCCTCTCAATCTATGGTATTTAGAAGTACCACATCCTGTCACTATTTCAACTGACTACATTTGTGAACTGAATTTGTTTCTCTGTACTGCAACCAGCGCCTTGATGCCCACAGGCTTAGTGCACTCTACAAATGTACAAAAAAGAAATATACCATCTTAGGCCCTGTAGTCTCGTTAGATCAGGCACATACGTGTGTCACTGGGCCATCCTTGCCGCCCCTCTGGCAACAGCACTTGCCGATTTAAGACAAATGGCCCTGTAGTCGAGAATGTCAAAGAGGGAGTAATTAATAGGGTCTTGGGTGAGGTGCAGAGGAGTGGAGGGGAGGGGAGTGGAGGGGCGTGGGTTTGTGTGGAATGAGGGCATATTTAAGGCTAAAAGATTTAGCTTGTTGGTTGCCAAAGTGAACTGAATCACTTTTTTTTGTGATCTCAATATGAACAGTTAAAGAAAATAAGACTAAGGAAAAGTGATTTGCACAGGATGACACAATTTGGTCAAGCAGAGAAGCCATGATTTGAGAACAACCGGGAACGGATATGCATTGAAAGACCTGTTCTCGCTAACTCCATGTCCTTCCTTACCCTGTTGCGCACTCCTTCAACACTTTCAACTTCATGACAGTGACGGATACCATGGTCTCCACTGCCCTACTTAAGCCCAAATCTGCTTCCCCCACGACCCAATCCCACTTTGTATCCTTCAAACTCTCACTCACAAACTCGTCCCTCTATTCACGGCAGCTCTTCAATACTCTTTCCACTGGATATATTCCTGACTCACTTAAACATGCTGCGATTTCTCCCTTGTTGAAGAAACCTCATCTTGATCCTGCTGCCGTGGAAAATTACTGACCACTATCTCTTCTTCCTGTCGTCATGAAACTGCTTTAATCTATTTCCACCCCTCAACTCTGTCTTTCTTGAAACCAACCATCTTCTCCACCCTTTTCAGGCAGGACTTCGCCCTGGTATGGGTACTGAATCTGTCCTGGTGGCCCTTCTTGATGACATTGCCTTATTTCGGGACTGGAGAGAGATTGGTGCTCTTATTCTCCTTGATCTCTCTGCGGCCTTTGACACTGTTGACCATCACAGGCTTCTCTACCTTCTCCACAAAGCAGGAATTTATGCTACCACTCTGAAGTGGTTCTCTTCCTCTCTTTCCAATTGAGTCAAGACTGTTTCTCTCCCTCCTTTCACTTCTTCTCCTACCACCTTGGACTCTGAGGTTCATCACGGATCGCCCCCTCCCCCTTTGTTTAATCTGTACACGTTGGCTCTGGCCAATTTGATCTCCAGTCACATTATAAACTTTTTTTCCTATGCCGATGACACAGATTCTCTTCAGACTTAATGCTCCTTCCACTGATCATCCTCAGAAGTTGAAGGACTGTCTCTCGGCATTCGCTGACTGGATGACCAAAAATTGGCTCAAACTAAATGGTGATAAAACCGAGATTTTGTTGGTGTTACGCTCACCTGGCCTCCGCGGAGGGCACGGTTGCATCCCTCCCGTGGGCAAGGTCGCTCGGGTCTGACTTGGCCCTGTGCGCTTATGTGGTGACTGGTGGTAATAGGTGATGCTGTTCAAGACTGCTCCTGCGTGGAGAATAGGGGGCGTGAGTATGCCAGCTTGTGCGGCTGATCCCCTTCCAGACCCCTTCTCTCAAACCGTGGTACCCGTGGGATGCGCGGTCCCTGGAAAGCTCACTGATCAATTTTGGCAAGCACTCCGTCCTGCTGCTTCTGGCAGGAGCGCTTGTATGATCTGGACAGAGTTCCTTCACTGGTCCCTTGCACGTGTTAGTCCAGTCCTGCTGCGACTAAGCCACTATACTTCAGGTAAGTGTTCCTGTTTGCCTTGGTCTTTCCTGGTCTGTTTTTGTTGTATTGTAAAGTGTGTTGTCTTGTATTGCTGTCCGTTCCACTTTTGATGTTTGCTCTTCTGCTTTCCTCCCTTGCTGGTGATGTTGACGGCCCGGCAGAAGCTGCAGAGCTCGAGGCGACAGCTGGAGGGAATGAGGAAGAAGCTGCAGCGGTAAAGTAGCTGGTAAATTGTTAACTAGGGAGCACGCGGGGTTCAAATGCAGCGCGGCCCTAGGACAGATGTTCTAACCTTGTCTTTCTTCTTCTTCACAGGTTCCGAGTTTGTGGATGCGGAGTGCGGTACTGCGGTGTCAGGATCAAGATCACTGGATGTCAGGAGATGAGTCTGCAGATGAAGCAATGAAGCACCGGTTTCCAGGAGAGGAGTATGCAGGAGAACGCCTGGATTCAAAGGTAAGTAAACTGGTCCAAGCGGCGGTAAGCATCACATTGCACGTGCTTGTACAGTAACGAGAAGCACCAGCCTTAAGGATGGAGCAGCTTATATAGCTGAGCTTCTGAAGCCATGCCCACCAGGCTCAGCCTGCCTGCCACACCCGATGAGTCAGCACATGAAGACCAGGCCTAGGGAGCCACACCCGAAGAGTCAGCACATGAGGAGGTTCTCTGGAATAATGGCTTTCAGCTCCTGGAAAGTTCTTGTAAAATAAAAGCACTCCTGCACTGAAATAAAGTGTTTTTGCTCACATCTCTATATGAGCCCGGTGCCAAAGGCGCCAGGACTGAGTCCAGCCAGGGCCCCTGTGTTTATAGGTCCCAAAGGGACATAAGAGAGTCAAGTGACCCATTGTCCCCATCACTAGATGGTGTGGTTTTTGTTTTCTAGGGCCTGTGGCTATAACAGTTGGTTGGCTCTACCTGTACACAACTATCCTGGACCACCTATTACTGGCCTTCCTCTCTTGGCCCCTGCCCCAAACCTTCCTCCATTGTTAAAAGCATAGGCATTAAAATTATGTCCTCTGGCTCCAGAGCAGCCCACGTTTCGACAATCTGCAAAACTGGCTTTGCAAAACTTAAATTATTGAAAAAGGTTGTCCCCTTCCTCCCAATTGACTAGACCCAAAATTGTTACAGCTTCCATTATGGGATCAATTGATTACTGTAATGGCATCTAACTTGGCCAACCAGAATCTCTACTCCAACGCTTACAGATTCTTTAAAACTCAGCAGCCCCCTTTGTCCTGAATGCCCCTAGATTGGCTCACTCCCAGGACCTTCATCGTCAGCTTCACTGGCTCCCTGTGAAAAGCTGCATTAAGTTTAAAGCTCTGTCTCATTATCGAGCTATCCACAATGTTGGGGCCGAGTTCCTGCAATCCAGACTTGTACCTTACAGATCAAGCAGAGTTCTTTGCTCGGTTAACCAATCTCTGCTTAATATTCCTCGATTCCAACGGACCGGAGCAAGGTCCTCCTCTGTGCTCGGCCCTACACTATGGAATGCCCTCCCTTCTGAGATTCGCAATATCCCCGATTTTCTCTCTTTACGCAAACATCTCAAAACATTTCTATTCCAAATTGTGTGACTTCCGCCTCTCCTCTTTAACGCCTTGATGCCTTTGTCTTGTTCATGCTCTATAAGTTTCAGTACAATACAATAGCTATCCTTGCTTCAGAGTGTCCATTTTACCAAGTAGATCATCTCTTTTGCCTTCCTAGCTTTACATCAGCATACTAATATTTCTGGATTGTTTTCTTTCATGAACAGAATCAGTTGCTGGTGTATAATAAAGCAGATTTTCAAAGCATCAAATTACATTTTATTTTAAACTGAAAATAAAAAGTGAAATAGTTATCAGAACGTGTTTGGTAAAGGTGTATGAATGATTATTTATCTGCACAGTGCTTGCTACAATGTTGTCATTTTTTAGCACTGCAATTAACAGATGTTAATGTTATACAAATAATAGTATTCAATTTACCTCACTGTAGGGATGTAAATCTGAGTCAAATCTTGGATTTTAAACCCATGACTGTATGAAAAATTAACTCATTTACAAGCAACAAACACTTAATATACCAAGCTATCTCCATCTATATATATAAAAGTCAAAATGTGTTTGTTGGTGGCGGAGCGTTGTTCCTTATACAATTCCAAAACCATTTCACCAATCTGTACCACCTTTTGTATAGTTACCTGTTGGGACCCTCTGGCCATTACTGGCTACATGACATTTGGACCCCCCCACCCTTTCCCTGGATTTCAGAACTTTCTCACATGAGACTGTTGCCTGAAATCGCAGAAACATCAATGTGGGCTTAGGAGGACCGATCGCGACACGAGGAACAAAACTCGAGATCCAAGTCCTAGGAGGCATGGTTTCCAAGATATTTGCACTGCAACGAACTGCACCACGCCAGGGTGAGGTGACAGGTGGGGAGAGAGCACAGCAGGTTGGTATGCAGCAGTACACCAGCTCTCGCCTCCCCCCAACGTCTGCTCCGGGGTATGTCAGCCAGCCACATGTGCCCATTCTCAGTGCAGTTTACTTCAGGGTGCAAAGCACATCAATCGATAAGCGAATCGGAACAGCGATCTACTGGATGAGTGTTATGTCTGTCTACAGAACCCGGTCGGGGAACGGGTACTTCTGCTAGTCTCATATAAAAAGAGTTTAATTTTAAGAACAGAAAAATTAAACTATCATAAAAAAGACAAAAAAGTTACACTTCAGAAAACTGCAATCACAGATGAAACGCACTTTGAAATTACGCATATAAAGCTCCCTACACAACATACAGAATTTAGAAAGAAATAATTGCCAATGGATTCTGATGGAATCCTTACACAACACAATTATAACTGTTAAAGCAGATAAGCAGTTTTGTGTCTGGCAGTGGAGGAGGGGGCACATGGAGTTGTTTTGGCATCGAGAAATTTCTGCTATCTTGTCAATGCAAGCCTTCAAGGTGAGGAAAGGGGAGACACGTATGGCAAAAGAGTCGGAGGAAGAGAAAGAGAATTCAAAGAAACAGACGTTCTAAACAGTGTGTGACAGGGCGATGAGTTTTATTGAACTTAATTGTCAGAATGGCTACTTTTCTCTTCTGGTTCTTCAGGGCCTAATGGGAATATTGGCGCTAGGGCCAGCTCTTTCCTCTCTTTTGACTTTTGTTGGGTTTCATCTCCCAGCCCCAGACGTCCCTACTGGGTTGTTAGTAACCTACCGATCGGTAACATGCTACCTGTTCTTTTGACTACCTCTACAGGTGTCATCCCTAAATCGATGGGTACCTGTCTCCCTAGGGAACTTCTAACTTTCCCTCTGCTATCGTTGTTTAGTCTCTGGGAACAGAGAATGGTGCCTTCTTTCACCCTGCGTCAAGCTCACTCCTTTCACAACCTCTCACACCTGACCCTTTTCTGTTCTGTTCCCAACAACTTCTTCTCTAACTATGTCGCTGTCCCTCCAATCTCTTGCACTCCCAACTATTCCTCTACCTCTGTTGTTCCTTTCGCTACTACTCTCACTCTACTTCCCCGCCTCCCACTGTTCCTCTTCCGCCACAAACACTAGTCCTTTCTCACTGTTACAAACCCTAGGGACATGGTGCGCTGCTCCCCTCTCTAGTAGACCCTGTTTGAGCTTCAGGCACTCCCAGGGATATGGTGCCCTGCTCACCTGTCTACTACTAACTCCCACTCTACCACAAATGGGCTTTTGCTCGCTACTCCCACCACCAAATTCCTCTACTCCCAACCACTACTACCTGATTCTACTACTACCAACACTCCTTTCTCTCTCGCACAAACACTCCACAGACGATCTCTTTAGCAAAAGCTTATGCACTCCAATCGATCTCGCCTCCTCTCGTCTCGTCTCTTGGACATCCTCCGCCACCACCGTTCCTCACCCAACTGCAACCCACGGCAGTCAACTCCCAAGCTCCCTCTTATATATATCCTTTCCCCTCTCTGGATTGGCTAGTTACCCTACCAATGGCTTACCTTGCTCTTCCGGGGGTGTGACAGGGGAGGGCTTGGTACCTTACATACAGGCATCAAGCCCCTCTGGCCTTTTCTAAGCAGCTTTGCTGTATTAGGGATTTTCACCTGGTGGGTTGGCTCTTCTCCGTTGCTGGTCTGTGGTCTTTCTTGCAAGGATGTCGTGCAGCGCGACACCCAATCTTGCCATAGCGCCGGCCTGGCAGTTAAGGAGCTAATGGGAGGAATCCTGTGCACAGATTCTCTGCCAGGAACAGGTGGATCGCAGATTGCTGGAGATGGAACAGCGCTAGATTTTTAAATTACAAAGTCATTTGAGGGGGTAAATGAATGCTTTGAATGGCACAATAAATAAGATGAATAACATCAATCCATGGATTTTCAGTATCTGCTTGGGTCACTTTTGGCAACTAAATAGTTAATAAGGCAATAGGATTATCATGCGTGCTAAATGTACAAATAACACAGATGGATGTAAGTGTTCGGGTGGCCGGTATCGTAGCCTGTGCATGTGGTGTTTTGATCTAGCACTGCAATTATATATTGCCTTTTAATCATGACTAGGAATTTGGTCACAGACCTTATATCCTGACAATCATGAATATATAAGGTTGACATTAATATTGTACATCATCCATGGTTCGCCGTCCCTGTCCTAATGTTATGAAATCACATAGTGAGTGGGATGTATGCCAGTAAATTAGCGGCTCAGCGCTGCTTTAGACTACCTTGCTTTTAACCTTGAACATGTCTGTTTTGTTTTATCAGTGGTGGTGTGCTTGGTTTTTCTTGTGCTCAAATTCGTTTTTCCTTAATTGAAAGCCCTCTGGGTGTCCTACCGCCACGTTATGCTGGGTTTTGTAGTTTTTTGCATGCCTTATTGGCATTCCTACCGGTGCTGATTGGGAATTAGGTCCGCATTGTGCAGGGCCCACGTTATGCACCTATTGATCACTTGAATTCTCTCACATGATCCATTTCAAGCCATTTGCTTGCCTATATTAAGCTTGGTGTATGGACCGCTGCCGAGTACGGGGACCATTTTCACGTGTCCGAAATGTGGTGATTGTGGTAAGGGAGCCCTTATTGTTCTAATTTATTTCTCATTTTCCTCATTTTCCCCATATTCTCCATTCGGTCTTCATTTGTTTGATCCTTTTGGCTTGTGGGTGGGCCACGTGTCACCATTGTTGATCATTTGGATTATATCCTGGTGTCTGGCGTTTATTGAGCTTGCCTGTATTTGCATACAGTGTGCTCATCGATGAATATTTTCCCCATTTCTGTGCAGTACTCTTCTAGATGCTGACCTTCGAGCACTTTAATAATCTAATAATATGAGATGGGCTGGATACCATGAACCAGAAATACGATTGTGGTCCTGTATATTCACCCATTTACATTCTCCAGGCCATGAATTAGTGCAGGTACGTCATGTTTGTTGGGTCTAGCATGAATATCCTGGGGACAGACATTTTCACCATGTGGTGTGTCTATAATCCACTCACTTTCACCCTGTATTGGAACTGCCTAGCTTTGGGCTTTGGTGATAGAATGGCTTTCCGGTGTCTGCACACTTCGGGTGTATCATTACATCTGGCCTGTGGAGCCCTCCATGTGTGGGATGGGTACCGAAACTTGTGTTTTTGGTAAAGGGGTCCTCCCTCTTTTTTTAAATGGTTACCATTTTCCCCATGTTTTGCCCACACAGATTCTAGGAGTCAAATTGGTCCCTTATGTTTTATGGAAAGATCTACTTTTGAGGTCCAATTGAATTGAAGAAGTCTATAAGAACTAATGTGTGATACCGGCATAAACGGATATGGTACATTGGAGGTTATGGATTTATCCATTTATTGTTGCACATGTGGACAGGGTGAGTCGAGGATGGTGTTGGTGGAGGTGCAGATTTTATTAGTTTTAATTGGTGGTTCAATTTCTAGTGTGTTTTTTAGAATGGTAGATTATTTGGCTGGACGTACGCTTCAAGATCGTTACATCGCCACATATTTCTGGAATCCCAGACTCGAGTTCTCCCTTTGATTGGAGTTCGTGGAGTTGGGTTGTTGAGGGTACCTTTGCCCATCTCCATGCTACAATGGACTTCTGGTACCCCTGAGGAAGATCCCCCATTCATAGGACTATGGACTGAAGCAGGTTAGGTTGATGCAATCAGGGCATTACGTTGTATTTATACGTTTGATGTGTTGAGGTCATTAAGTATTGTCATTAGGGCCAGTTATAGGTGAGAACCTTTTTTTTATTAGGTACAATTATCTTGTATATATGTGTTGGGTCTATGTGTAATGTGCATGTCATTGTAATTTGGTTCAATTTATAATGCTGGTATACTTTTTTTATTGCTATTTATCATGAAATAAAATAGCATTTCTTTTTGTACTCCGATTCGGTGTGTTGCATCTCCTGTCCTCCCACTCAAAAGTACTTGTGCTTACCCCAATAAGGCTTTTTTTTCACCTTTCTTTGTTAGATATCACACTCTCTGGCAGCCAGGGTTATTGGGGTCAGACTTTACCCCACCCCCGTCAGGGCGTGATCAGTGGCCCTGTCAAAAGTGATTACGACAACAAAGGTTAGACACAAATAATAACTGACAGTATGTAAAACCTAACTAGATCAAGCCAACTACCACTAGAATATGTACATGCTTTTGTTTCTGTTCACAATCGTATTCATATAACAAAATAAAAGAAGGCTCACTTGGACAAATAGGAACGTTATAAACTTACCATCCATGAAGAACCTTAAAGGAACAGGGTATATTTGATGTTAAGTCTGAAACCTCTGCTGTATATTCCGCACAGTGCCCATGAAAATTATCATCGCTGTATGCTTTTATCTACAAAACGAAAGACACATTAATAGCTTAGTAGCTTAAAGGCCATGTATTTATGCAGTTGTGGATAAAGACAGTTGCAGTTGAAATTATGTGGCGAGGATAAGGTGAGTTGGGTAAATAATTTCATTTAATTTCTAAATAATTATATTGATGATAGCAAAGCGTGTGCCCTCAACGCAGTCTCAGTAATAAATTTAGTAATTCAATTTGTTTCATATTCCAACTCTTCATTACAAATGTATCATCATTATATATCAATGCTAAACAGTATCATGTAGACAAGTGGACCTTCTCGATGGGTCTGCAATGTATGGACTATCAACTATCCATATTTACATTATCAGAGTAAGACTTTTCCAAGATCTTGGCAGTGGAATGTATTTATGTATGGTTTAACATATAGTGCTTGAAATAATCCTAATGCTCTTCAATGTGTCGATTGCGGTTGAGTTCCCTTCAAACTTCCTCATGATCATGACACCATACCAAGGATCTGAGCCAATCCGGTATAGTGCCTTTCATCAATCTACTGCTACTAGTAATTTTGCTACCAGACATGTCAGGACCGCAGATCCATCAGTCCATTTTTGGCATCAGAACCATTATACTGTGAAGGCATCATGAAGCAAACAGACTTCAGACAACAGATTCACCTTTCTAAAATAAAATGTTTTTTTTCTCAAATGTCAGGATGGAGTAAGGTCTAACTTGCCCTATGCTAAGGTGGGATTTCACAACCTAAAGAAACTAAGGATAGTCTGCGTCATTAAGTTCAACTCAAAGTCTGTCTGTGCCCAAAACCTATATTTGCCCTCACAACTAAAGATATACGTGTAGGGATGTCAGCAAACAAAGAAACTGTTCAAAATATATTTCTGAGCTTCTTCCTGATCCTGTCTTGCTTTTCAGCTTCCCCTTCCCCAAGTTCAACACAGTTCACAAAGTCTCTGGGTTCCCTTCCCCAAGAAGGCAGCTCTCTTCTAGCTTCAAATTCACACTCAGTTCATCTTTCGCAAACTTTCAATAATGATTCCAAATCGACGTGGTAACCCTTCAGGCTTTTCAATGATTCACAGAGCTTGCTCCTTTTTTTAATCACTTTAACACGCGTTAGTCAAAACAGCTTCAGTATCTTGACTTTCCTTGGTTATGTCCAAGTAGGGGTTACTCGGTCTAGAAGCAGTTGTCTATTCACACAGGTCACGCAACCGATAACCCTTGGCACTTTGTGATGTTCACTTTCTTTTCATTGGACTTTCTTGCCAACACAGGCTTCCACTCTGAGCCTGTGTTATTAGTACACATTTAATTTGGTTTATCCTCGGCAGTTTCTTGACTATGCCAGAACATGACTTTCACACAACTCATTTCGTGGTGTGTTCAATTCCTTGAAACAACCTTGCTTTGACACTATCCAATAGTGCTTTTATTTTGCTTTTCACTTGCTTCGTAAGCTCGCATTACTGGGTTTCACTTGGCTCATACGTTCAACATGGTCAATCAGTGCTTTTTACTTGGTTTCACTATGTTCCTAAATGCACATATACTTTGCACATCTTTTCCTTAGTTTGATATTCAATAATTCATAAAGTACTTTGCAGCTTGTTCAGTATTCAATATCTTTCTCTTCGGTGTCCAGACCCATTCATCACAAGTTTCATTTGATCGGCATCTTCCTCTGGCCAAACAATCCCCTGGAGCACACCGGCTTGAGTGTTCCCTCTCTGTCATTCACTGGTACACGGCCACTCCCCTGGGTGCTTTTGGTTTCTTCTCTGGCTTTCTCTCGTTCCCCCTTCACTTGTCGGGAGCTCTGGTGAGCAGTGCTCGCCTCTTCTGAACCTTGCTGCTGCGGTCTGCAGCATTCTGGAGTCGTCTGTGTCCCACAGCTCTGGCTGTGGATACATGGCACAGGGATCTGCAGGGCTCTCTATCGTCTGGCAGTCCGTTCGGGCCTCTGCGCCCTTCTCGCTCCCCTGCAGCGCTCAGCGTCCTTTTCACCGGCCCCTCTCCAGACTGCTTCATGTTGGGTTGCTGCGTTCTTCTCCCAGGCCTCTCCTCTCTTCTTCTCCTCTCCTCTTGCTCGTCTCTCCTTATATGCACCTGTAGCCTCTCAATTGGCTGCAGATGCAAGTCCTTTGCCTGACCATAATTAGCTTTATTAGTGGGACATGCCTGATCATGGTAATGGTGAACCACAGTCCCCTTCCTCATCTCAAAAAGTGGTGAGCACAAATGTAATCGACTAGGCCAGTGCCTAGAGGAGGTTAGTGGCTGGATGTCAAAAAATTATCTACAGCTCAACGCATCAAAGACTGAGCTTATCTTATTTGGGTCAAAGCATCTGTTGAATACTGCAAAGAATTTGCCTATCCCTTGCTTTTTGGCAAACACTTAAAATTCTTATCTAAGATAAAAAGTTTGGGCTGCATCTGGCAGGAGGACCTTGGGGTTGAAGCCCAGGTTGGAGGCAAGATTCAAGCGGTACACTTTGTTTTGAGATTGCTGCTTAAAGTGCTTTCTTATATACCTACAGAAGATCAGGCGGTTGTGGTGGGAGCTTTAACTGGCGCGCACATGGACTATTGTAATAGTCAATTGCTGGGTATCCCCGCTAAACAACTTCAGCGACTTCAGAAAGCACAGAATGCAGCAGTCAGATTGATATTCAAGTTGAAGAACACTGCTCATGTATCTCCATTTCGTCGCAAGCTACATTGGCTCTCAATTGAAGACCGTATTAGGTTCACAACAGCTTGCATCGTTTTCAAGTGTGTAAATGGTATGGCCCCTTTATATCTGAGGGAGCTACTTCAGCCAATTCACCCTATGAGGCAGCTATGCTCCAGTGATGGTCATTTTTTGGCTATCCCTCACTCAGCCTATAAATCACGGGGCGATAGAAGATTTGCTGTCTTTGGTCCAAAGCTGTAGAATTCTCTGCCACTTGAACTGAGGACTATGAATTCGCTTCTTCAGTTTGGCCAAGCACTAAAGACCTTCCTGTTCAGATAGCTAACCCTCTTCATGATGAGGGCTTGATATGAATTCTGTTATATTCTCTATTATGATCGTTATCTGCGCCATTATACAGTTCATTCTGTTCAGTGCGCGTTATAAATACAAAAATAAAAATACAAATACACAAATGGAAGTGTGCATTATTCCTAGTTGCCTCTTCCCATTCTTGAAGGAATATGAATGTGGGACAGTGTGTTTGTGTGTGAAAGAGGGGGAAGACTGATAACCTACAAATACAAATTGTCCTATTCTGACAATTTCTTGTATTAACAAGAGGAGGTGGATGTGGGTCTAACCTGCTCATATAAGGAGGGGCTTTCTCCTTATTGTTCTCTTCATTGTCGCTCTATACTGATGGTCTACCCGAGGGTCATTTTGAAAGGAAGAAAGGAATGGGGTTGGACAGTATGCTATAAAGGCTTCTGGGACTGAAGGTTCATTGTGAAATGGGAATGGGGAATACTGCGTCTCACCTAAGGACATCGTCCTTCCATTCCCCAAATCTCCTGCACCCAAGTGATCCTCCCACTCATTTCCACCCCCAGGGTCGGGATCCAAACACGAGGGCCTTTCCCTGGCCACCTGAGCAGAGGATATCGGGGAGAAAGAAGTGAGGACACCTTCAGGTTTCTCACAATACCCAATAACCATATTTGGAGAATCCTGGGTTCAGGAAAAGAAGCAATTACTGATATTGTGGGCCAAACTATCCCAATAAGAAGCAATCAGGGAGGAATCCAATGTCATGTGAAGACAATCTGCCTCCCTTGCCTTGCATCTAGGGCATACTCCTGCTGTGTCCAGAGGAAATCTACCTATCTTAGTATAATAAAACTGCATTACATGTTTGCATTGAAGCAGCTTGTTCATATAATTTAGCAAAATAGTTATTGAATCTGTTAACAGATGGCAAATCTGGCGGGTGAAAGAATCTTACTAATTCATACAGGGCAGAAAACATTCTTGGAGTGCCACTCAATTTGTACAGAAAGGTTCAAGCAGATATTCCCGGAGATTCTAAGGGGAAGATGGTAAAAAAAAAAAAACCTGCACTGCATATCCTTAATTCTAATGTGTTAACCATTGGGGAGACAGTTTCCAAGTCTTTTAATATGTCCAATGATATAAATCTTTCCTCTGGAAGCAAGACTATAGTGTCACAGGTGACCTGGATAGTTCACAAAAGACACCTAGAGACTCAAAAAGTCCAAAAGGTTTTTATTTCTCTTTTCTGTTGTTAGGCTCTAGGGCCATCCCTCTCACTCACCTTCTTTGTGATCCCACCCTAACCCAGTCTGAACCCCCAGGTATTGGTATCTATCAGCCATCCCTACTGTCTAACGTCTAATCTTATACAAAGAGGTGTTTTCCCTGGAAGCAGGCTCACCATCTCCCTCTGGGACTTTCTAGCTGACCCTACTCTACTTAGTGGTTAATTTTTTAGTGGGTGGGTCTTCAGTACTGCCTTGCAATTACTCGTTCCATCCAAGGCCAGTTAGTCACTCTCATTCTACTTCTGTCCCCTCGTCGACTTATCCTCAATACTGTTCTGTCCCTCTTATCTTTCACTCCGCCTCCCTACTCTTCACCCATCAATATTTCTTCTCGTACCCATCCCCTGAACTCCAACTTCCTCTTCTCAACCAACACTACTGTTCACCTATCACTACCACTCTGCTCCTACCACTACACTCATCTCACATTCACGCTCACATCAGCGCTCCTCAAACAGGTACTCAACATCCACAATCAATAACCGGACTGTGCCCAATAGGCAATGCTCTTCCAAAGTAGCCAAGCATGAATCCCCAATACAGACAATTGTAAGCTTACAGTACCCACACGGATATCATTTTCTGCATATAGCATGCCTTGATAACTGTGCACTGTAATTGAAACTTGCATCTAGCCTACCCTGCTAAACGTGCACCATAATTGAAACTTGCATCTAGCCTGCCTAACTGTGCACTGTAATTGAAACTTGCATCTAGCCTACCCTGCTAAAGTTGCACCGTAATTGAAATGTGCATCTAGCTTACCCTGCTAAATGTGCACCGTAATTGAAACTTGCATCTAGCCTGCTTGGCTAAACGTGCACTGCAACTTTCATGCTCCTAGCTTATTAGTGCTCACGTTGCAAAGTATGTTCTTGATCACAGACACCATCGGCTGACACTGAATGCATTTGACAAATATTGCTATGTACATAACCAATATATGCTGTGTTTTCTATCACTGGCACCTATGCTAGTTTCTTTCATCGTGCCTAACCACTCCCCTATTGTTAGGGAGAATTCTCTGTTTAGGCTGAATTTCCCTACCTAGTGAGTCCCCCAGCAGCTTTGCTGGATTTCTGGGGTTTAATTTTTTTCTCCTGCCAAGAGTGAGACTCTTTTACCCTCACTCTTGGACATGTTGAAGTGTGTTTTCTTGGTTAAACCTTGTGTTGAATGGGCTATGGGGTCTTTTACTCCATAGGGCCTCATGTATTTTTGTGATGTGGGTCACACAGCACCCTCTGTGCCGTGACCCAGGGGTGTCCTAGGGACTCCCCAACATAGACTCCATACCCTGGGACTGACTACTGTCTCCCAGGGCATGTAAAGTCACCAAAGACTTTGCTAGTCTTGAATCCTGAACAGAACCAGTACAAACCATCATATTGTGGACGTACTGGCTGGGGCAATTCGATTGCCCCAGGGTCTGTTAGTCGAGGGGGCACGTCTCCGTCCCCCCTGATCGAGTTTTGGCTGGTGGCAGTGGAAACTACTTTTTATATTCGACCGCGAATATTTCCCTATGGGATTTCCCATTGTTTTAGGCTAACACATTTAATTATTTATTTACGATAGCCTTAAACATACCGCCGGTTTATATATTTATTTTTATAACTCCGGTTGGGACTTTTTGCCAAAACTTGATTCTAAAATGGCGTTGGTGTTCGCCTCTGTAACTCTGACCCAAAGTGGAGCCCTTTGTTCCACTTTTGGCGGGCTTCTCCACAGAAGCCCTCCAAAGTGGTGCCACTCTGTCTGGGGTACTTAGGAGGGGTGGAGGGGGATTTAGGCACCCTGGACTGAGTTACCTTGGTAACTCAAGTCGCACTCCGTCCTGATTGGCCCAAGTGGTGAGCCGCCCGGCTCACCACTTAGCATGTTTGAGTGACAGCTAGGCTGGGTGAATGGGGGCTTGCTGCATAAAAGCAGGGCTTTGGGGACTGGGACTTCAGAAGTCGCCACAGGACCAAGAATCCGACGAGGGAAGAGCTGAGCCGACCTGCTTCGACGACACCACCCGGTGGAGCCCTGCTGAACCGTCTCACCACTTTTTCCCGACGACCGAGGAGAACTCTTAACGGAGTGGCTCCTTCCCTTGACTGGTGGGGACAACCAGTTTTCGCCTTCTTTCCGTTCTTTGAGGTATCTCGTGGCCGCCTTGCCTGTGCCAAGCACCCCGGCAACCGGAATACCACACTTTACCCCCATACCGCGAAAGTCGGTACCAACCCTTTAACCGGAGGACTCCGCGGCTGGTTTCTTCCCGGGCAGTGCAACGACCCTCTTCTTCTGCTCTTCAGCGAGAACTTCTTCTCCCCTGACCGACGTCGAGCCCTGCTGCCACTGCCTGGAACAACTGCCACCGCTGGAGGATCCTTTCCGCTTAAGGTACTGTGTTCCGCCTGGCTTCCCTTGCCACCGACTGTACGGGGTAGATTTAGTCCCCGGCTTTCGAACCTGGGAGTGCCTGGGACACTTTGGCTAAACTTTCTGAGCCACTCTAAACTCTTTTTGACTCTTTGCAAGACTTTGAATCTCTAACTAACAGTGTGATCTTGGGCACATTTTCGCTCCGGCTACTCTAAGAGTGGGCCCTGCCTAGTGACTTTTGCTCACCTGTGACTTTGTGCTTCTTTGAGCCTATTGCAAGTGTTCTGGACCTTAGAGTGGTGTGTTTAACCCATTTCTGTTTTTTCTCTCCCTTTCTTGGAAACTACTAGAGTGTCATCTAATGTTAAGCACTCACCTCTGTTTTAATTAAGTGGTGTTAACCTAGAGTTGTCTAGCTAGGAGAAAGGATTGAATCTACTTTCATTATAACTGTGTTGAAGTGTTTTTACCCTATTTTGCTAGAGTGTTTTTACTTATGTGTGTTTTTAAATAAATAACTATATACTTTGAAACCAAGCTCTGGTCAGTGTTTGCTTGTGCTATTGTGTTTTGGTACATATTGTGTATACTTTACATACTGCCTAACTCTTCTTGAGAGAAGTCTGACTGCTCAGCCACAGCTACCAGGTAAATCTGGGTGGTACAGACTGCTACCAAAGGGGTTTACTGCTCTACCTGTAGACTTAAATCTTTTGCAGTGTTCCCCAAGGGAACTGCACAGGTTTCTGCCTAACACTGGTGTACAGCGGTGGGATTTGTATTGAGTATACATTTTATTGTGCTTTAGATACCTTAGTGCAACTAACCACAAAGCTTAGCACTGAAAAAGTAAAACCTCTAACATGTCAGTTATAGAAAGCTATAGTCAAGAGTCCCTTGCAGCCAAAACTGCTGATTGTTTAAGAGTGCTCTGTAAACATAAGGATCTCCTGACTAAGGGCAAGAAAATGGAGCTGATTGAAAGATTGTTAGCTAACCAAAGTCTGGGTGATGGTTCAGAGGAACCTACCACTCCAGCAACTGTAGATGACAGTGTTGAAGTTAACATGGAGCAAAATGTTGATGTTTCTGAGGAAGAGTCAGAAGAGGAGGGTGAGGCTGTTGTAACTGTCCCCCCTAGGCCTCTGCCTGCTCTACCTGCTGTACCTACTGGACCTTTACCAGGTCCCACATTTAGTCCTCAGTACTTTGAACTGGAGAAAATGAAGCTAGAATTGGAGTATAAGAAACTTAATGCTCAAACTGACAAAGAACTAAGGCTAAGGGAAATGGAGCTCAAGTATGACTTAGAAATGAAGAAATTATCTGTTGAGAATGTTTCTCTCTCTGGCTCCTCTAGAAGTTCCAGTCCTAAAAGACCCCGGATGCCTAAAGAATTGGTTGGTATGTATGAGCCTAAGTTGGATGTGTTGGATTGGTTGTCTCTGTTTGAATATAATCATGGGCTCCAGAACATCACAGGAAATGACTTACTCACCTGGTTGTTCTCTAGGCTTCCCCCTGTTGCAACTGATGTGGTAATGGAGATGGGGGAGGAGGATAGGAAGGACTATGAATGTGTGAAACTAGCTTTGATAGCTAGGTTTGGGAAGACCCCTTCCCAGTATCTTAAGAGGTTTAGGAGCCTCAAAAAGCATGATGGTACCCCTTGGGCTACCTGGGTGAATGAATGTTTGAAAAACTTAGAGGGATGGATTAAGGGTTACAAGGTGAACACTTATGAAGGTATGAAGAATTTGTTTATGTTGGAGACTATTTATGATGCCTGCTCTCCTGAGCTCAGACAACACTTGGCTGATTCCAGGGAATTAGATTCCCGGAAACTAGCTAAGGCTGCTGACTTGTGGGTTGCCAACAGGGCCACTCACAAGGATTCTGGGGTAACTCAGAAGAAGGATGGGGAAAAACAGTCTAAGAAGGACTCCAAAGAGAATTCTAATACTACAAATTCCAAAGAGGGCCCCAAACAAAACTATAAGGGTAAGCCACAAGGGAAACCAAATCAGGCTAGTGTACCTTCTGGTCCCAGACCAGAAGGAGGTCAGAACAAGCCTCCATTCCAGCGAGCCTTTGGCTCATGCTTTGTTTGTAAGGCTACTGACCATGTGAAAGGAGATCCCAGATGTAAGGGTAAACCTTCAGGGGTCCAGCTTGCCTCCTTAGCCTTCGCTCCAGAAGAGGAAGTACCTATGGCAAGTGGAAACTTTCTATTACTAGCTGATGAACCCACTGGAGTCTCAGCTAGTGTTTCTTTAGTCTCTCTGGGGTTGTGGGAGCAACAGAATTTAGATGTCTATAACTCTATCCCAGATAATACTAAAGAGTATTATAAGGACAGTGTCCAGGTGAATGGTCAGGAGACTCCTGCCATTAGGGACACTGGAGCCAGCATAACTGTGGTGGATGAATCATTTTTCAAGGCAGAGGATGTTGCTAAGGCACCCAAATGCCTCACCAAGTTAGCTGGTGGGCCTGTGCAGATGTGTCCCCAGTTACCAGTTCTCATCCAATGTAATGATATGGCTGTAAAAATACCTGTCAGTGTACAATGTGAAGTGCCAGGTAGGGTTCTGTTGGGTAATGACCTCAAAGCTCTTGGAGTTGTATCTCATACCCCCAGACCTCCTAGCAAAAGGTTTCAGGAACTCACAAAACCTGCAAGGGAGAAAACCCTGAGAGGGTTATCTCAGGAGATGATGACAGAAATCACTCCTCTACCACTGGAGCAACTTACTGCAGTAACTACCAGATCAGGAGCAAAGGGGCAACCCAAGACTCCTAGGAAAAAGCCAGCAGCAAGCACTCCAGTGCTTCCAACAAGGACTTCCCCTAGGTTGTCCAAAGTTACACCTGTAACTCCCCCTCCAGCTGAGGCTGAGAGAGAGGTACAACCCTGTGTGGTTGAGCTAGACTCTGAGGAAGAGCTAGAAGGAGGCCCCAACCTTATTGGAGATTTGGACCCTGAGGACCATCCTGAGCTGCAGTCTTTACTGGCAGAAGGTGGGCCTAGCAGGGCAGCTTTTCGTAAGGGGCAAAGAGAATGTCCAACTCTGGAGGGTCTCCGCCACCAGGCAGCTTCTCAAGCTGATGGGCAAGAGCCTGGGAAGTATAGGTTGCACTGGGAAGATGGCCTCTTCTACAGTGAACCCACTGAGTCTGAACCTGGAGACTACAAACGCCTTGTAGTCCCACAAGAAAACAGACAACAGTTCTTACAACTAGCCCATGAGATACCTTTGGCTGGCCACTTGAGTTTCAAGAAGACCAAGGAAAGGCTCTCACTCTACTTTTATTGGCCAAAGATGGGGGCTGAAGTAGATAGATATTGTAAGAGCTGCCATACCTGCCAGACTTCTGGTAAGGTTGGTTCCAAGAATGTGGCACCTTTAGTGCCTCTCCCAGTTGTGGGAGTCCCATTTGAGAGGGTAGGGATTGACATTGTTGGTCCCCTTGATCCTCCAACCTCCTCAGGCAACAGGTTTATCCTTGTTGTAGTAGACCATGCTACTAGATACCCTGAGGCCATTCCTATGAGGACTGTTACAGCTCCGGCTGTGGCTAAGGCCCTCCTTGGTATTTTTACCAGGGTTGGGTTTCCTAAGGAGGTAATCTCTGACAGGGGGTCAAACTTTATGTCCCACTACATGAAGGCCATGTGGAAAACCTGTGGAGTTACCTACAAGTTCTCAACCGCCTACCACCCTCAGACAAACGGGTTGGTTGAAAGGTTTAACAGAACCATGAAGAGCATGATAGGTGCTTTGGAAGAACCCCTTAAGAAAAAGTGGGACCTTCTACTGCCATGCCTTCTCTTTGCTTATAGAGAAGTCCCTCAGGAGGGAGTAGGCTATTCTCCCTTTGAGCTTCTCTATGGCCATCCAGTCAGAGGTCCATTGGCCCTGATTAAGGAGGGGTTGGAAGGTGCTCCTCCCCTCAAGCCAGTCAGAGTGACTGACTATGTGATAGGTCTCCGGAGGAGAATGTCACACATGATGGCAGAAGCAAGTGACAACTTGAAAGCTGGTCAAGCCCTGGTCAAACATTGGCACGACCAGAAGGCTAACATGGTTGAGTTTACTCAAGACCAGCTAGTTCTAGTTATGCTCCCAACGAGGCAGAGGGCCTTGCAAGACAAATGGATGGGACCCTTCAAGGTTGTGGGAAAACTTGGAGAGGTCAACTATCTGGTGGATCTGGGCAGACCCAGGGAAGCTCCTAGAGTCTTCCACACCAACCGACTAAAAGCATACATCTCCAGACCTGATGTAGGAGCCTTGCTTCTAGCTTCAGCTGCAGAGGAGGAAGAGAGTGAATCTCTCCCTGATCTCCTCCGAGGTGTACCTTTAGATGAAAAAGTTGAAGGAGTCAATCTCTCTTCAGACCTGACACCTGAGCAACAAGAGGAGTGCAAATCTATGTTAAATCAGTTTGCCTCCCTGTTCTCACTGTCACCAGGCTTGACCCCTTGGGGCCAGCATGAGATACTCACTGGTGACTGTCTGCCAGTCAAAAGCAGAGGATACAGAATGTCAGAACATATCAGAGCCCACATCAAAGGAGAGGTCAAGAAGATGCTTGATCTCGGGGTAATAGAGCCCTCTACTAGTCCATGGTCTAGCCCAGTTGTGTTAGTACCAAAGGCAGGATCCAAAGACTTGAGATTCTGTGTGGACTATAGAGCTCTAAATGCAGTCACCAAGACTGATGCCCATCCTTTGCCCAGGACAGATGAGTTGGTGGATAAACTTGGTGCAGCCAAGTACCTCAGCACATTTGACCTGACGTCAGGCTATTGGCAAATAGCCCTGACAGACCATGCCAAGGAGAAAACTGCATTTTCAACCCCAGTTGGCTTGTACCAGTTTAAGGTCATGCCTTTTGGACTGAAAAATGCACCTGCCACATTCCAAAGGATGGTGAACCAAGTTCTGGCTGGGATGGAAGATTTCTGCATGGCATACTTGGATGACATTGCAGTCTTCAGCCACTCCTGGGAAGAACATGTGAACCACCTAGGACATGTGTTGCAGGCTCTGAAACAGGCCCATTTGACAATCAAAGCCAGTAAGTGCCAGATTGGTCAAAGTAAAGTGGTCTACCTTGGACATGAGGTAGGAGGTGGAGAAATAAGGCCTTTGCCCAGCAAGATTGAAGCTGTGCAAAATTGGACAACACCAACTACTCAAACCCAAGTGAGAGCTTTTCTAGGCCTCACTGGGTATTACAGGAATTTCATTGAGAACTATGGGACCATAGCTTCTCCACTGAATGTAATCTCCTCTCCCAAATTCCCTAAAAAGGTAAAATGGAATGAGGAGTGCAATCAGGCCTTTGAAAAACTGAAGAGAGCTCTTTGCCAGGCTCCAGTATTGAGAGCTCCTGACTACCACCAACCTTTCATTGTACAAACTGATGCTTCCAATGTAGGTATAGGTGCAGTTCTAAGCCAACTGGATGAGAAGGGTAGGGAGCACCCCATTTGCTTCATCAGTAGGAAACTGAAGGATCCTGAGACAAGGTGGGCAACTATCGAAAGAGAATGCTTTGCTATTGTGTGGGCACTGAAGAAGTTTAGGCCATACTTGTATGGTTCTACTTTTGTTATTCAGACTGACCACCAACCCTTGAGATGGTTAATGCAAATGAAAGGGGAAAATCCAAAACTATTGAGATGGTCAATCTGCCTGCAAGGGTTTGATTTCACCATTGAGCACAGGTCAGGGTGTCACCATCAAAATGCTGATGGACTCTCTAGGATGTATATCATCGACTAGAGGTATGAGGTTCATCCAGGAGTGGATTAAATCCTCCTGTCCCTTAGTCTGGGGGGGGCGAGTGTTAGGGAGAATTCTCTGTTTAGGCTGAATTTCCCTACCTAGTGAGTCCCCCAGCAGCTTTGCTGGATTTCTGGGGTTTAATTTTTTTCTCCTGCCAAGAGTGAGACTCTTTTACCCTCACTCTTGGACATGTTGAAGTGTGTTTTCTTGGTTAAACCTTGTGTTGAATGGGCTATGGGGTCTTTTACTCCATAGGGCCTCATGTATTTTTGTGATGTGGGTCACACAGCACCCTCTGTGCCGTGACCCAGGGGTGTCCTAGGGACTCCCCAACATAGACTCCATACCCTGGGACTGACTACTGTCTCCCAGGGCATGTAAAGTCACCAAAGACTTTGCTAGTCTTGAATCCTGAACAGAACCAGTACAAACCATCATATTGTGGACGTACTGGCTGGGGCAATTCGATTGCCCCAGGGTCTGTTAGTCGAGGGGGCACGTCTCCGTCCCCCCTGATCGAGTTTTGGCTGGTGGCAGTGGAAACTACTTTTTATATTCGACCGCGAATATTTCCCTATGGGATTTCCCATTGTTTTAGGCTAACACATTTAATTATTTATTTACGATAGCCTTAAACATACCGCCGGTTTATATATTTATTTTTATAACTCCGGTTGGGACTTTTTGCCAAAACTTGATTCTAAAATGGCGTTGGTGTTCGCCTCTGTAACTCTGACCCAAAGTGGAGCCCTTTGTTCCACTTTTGGCGGGCTTCTCCACAGAAGCCCTCCAAAGTGGTGCCACTCTGTCTGGGGTACTTAGGAGGGGTGGAGGGGGATTTAGGCACCCTGGACTGAGTTACCTTGGTAACTCAAGTCGCACTCCGTCCTGATTGGCCCAAGTGGTGAGCCGCCCGGCTCACCACTTAGCATGTTTGAGTGACAGCTAGGCTGGGTGAATGGGGGCTTGCTGCATAAAAGCAGGGCTTTGGGGACTGGGACTTCAGAAGTCGCCACAGGACCAAGAATCCGACGAGGGAAGAGCTGAGCCGACCTGCTTCGACGACACCACCCGGTGGAGCCCTGCTGAACCGTCTCACCACTTTTTCCCGACGACCGAGGAGAACTCTTAACGGAGTGGCTCCTTCCCTTGACTGGTGGGGACAACCAGTTTTAGCCTTCTTTCCGTTCTTTGAGGTATCTCGTGGCCGCCTTGCCTGTGCCAAGCACCCCGGCAACCGGAATACCACACTTTACCCCCATACCGCGAAAGTCGGTACCAACCCTTTAACCGGAGGACTCCGCGGCTGGTTTCTTCCCGGGCAGTGCAACGACCCTCTTCTTCTGCTCTTCAGCGAGAACTTCTTCTCCCCTGACCGACGTCGAGCCCTGCTGCCACTGCCTGGAACAACTGCCACCGCTGGAGGATCCTTTCCGCTTAAGGTACTGTGTTCCGCCTGGCTTCCCTTGCCACCGACTGTACGGGGTAGATTTAGTCCCCGGCTTTCGAACCTGGGAGTGCCTGGGACACTTTGGCTAAACTTTCTGAGCCACTCTAAACTCTTTTTGACTCTTTGCAAGACTTTGAATCTCTAACTAACAGTGTGATCTTGGGCACATTTTCGCTCCGGCTACTCTAAGAGTGGGCCCTGCCTAGTGACTTTTGCTCACCTGTGACTTTGTGCTTCTTTGAGCCTATTGCAAGTGTTCTGGACCTTAGAGTGGTGTGTTTAACCCATTTCTGTTTTTTCTCTCCCTTTCTTGGAAACTACTAGAGTGTCATCTAATGTTAAGCACTCACCTCTGTTTTAATTAAGTGGTGTTAACCTAGAGTTGTCTAGCTAGGAGAAAGGATTGAATCTACTTTCATTATAACTGTGTTGAAGTGTTTTTACCCTATTTTGCTAGAGTGTTTTTACTTATGTGTGTTTTTAAATAAATAACTATATACTTTGAAACCAAGCTCTGGTCAGTGTTTGCTTGTGCTATTGTGTTTTGGTACATATTGTGTATACTTTACATACTGCCTAACTCTTCTTGAGAGAAGTCTGACTGCTCAGCCACAGCTACCAGGTAAATCTGGGTGGTACAGACTGCTACCAAAGGGGTTTACTGCTCTACCTGTAGACTTAAATCTTTTGCAGTGTTCCCCAAGGGAACTGCACAGGTTTCTGCCTAACACCTATAACCTTATATGACTGTAGTCCTGTGTACCTTCAGTACCCAACCATGAATTACTGTTCTCAGGAAATCAAAGCCACACCTTTCCTACCTATGCTCAACTACAACTTCCTGGATGCATCTATCAGGCCAACTAATTTTTTTACCTATGTTAAGTTTCAACTTCAAGACTCATGACACAGGTCCTCAGAGGGAGACAAACACTACTTTTCCCTCACCCAGCCTGTGTCCCTAAGCCATCCCCCTGTCCGACTATAGACAGAAATGTGAGACTCAGCACTAGATTTCAAACTAAATACCAGCCCCCGCTTACCATCTATCACGTAAAATCACCACCAATTTCACTCAAGACCGGTACCGTACCTAGAAAAGCCTCAACTAAAACTACTAGCAACTATAACAAGTTACCAAAACAGAATAAAGTAAGCGCCATATTCCCACTAAAGACTCCATACAGACCATTAAAGGTGCACTAATTTGCGCCAGGCCATTGGTAGCTCATGCGACTCACATCGCTGATCTAATTACAGCCGAAAACCAAGACTTCCTGGCTATAACCAAATCCTGGCTTAATGCGGCAGCAGGACCTTCGCTCCTACTCGCTGTACCAGACAAGTACACAATCTTAACAGCTGACAGGGTAGCCTCTAGAGGTGGGGACATTGCCATCATAGCAAAATCTAACTTAAACCTTAGAATAGCTACCATGCCCACATTTTCATCCTGTGAACTACTCGCAGCAAAAATGCCCATTACAAACACTGGCACTATAACTGTCCACCTACTATACAGACCGCCAGGGCCTTTTGGCTCATTTGGGCAAGACATGATGGTATTACTCTCGGATAATACTAAAACTTCCTCACAAATATTAGTACTAGGTGACTGCAATCTAGGATTTAATGACCCTAACGATCACCAAGCCCTAGCAGTTGCCAATACCCTTATAGAACAAGGTCTTAACCAAAATGTCACCCAACCTATTCACAACAAAGAAGAACCCTTGATTGGGTAGCTGACCTTAACTATGATACTAAAATCACAGTTATCACATCCCAATCTTGGACAGACCATTATTTAGTATCGTTTACCATTGCAGCTTATATTCTTAAAATGTAACCTAACCTGACAGCACCTCCATGCCCCACAAGGAATAAAAGGAACATCACGGTGGACGCTATCCTGCCACATGTGATCCCTAATCTGAATTCTTTGAGGACATCTCTGACCCTAACAAATTTGTAGAGATGTACAATTCTACTTTTGACCAATGCACTGGACATCATCGCCCCCCTTAAAATGCGCAAAGGCAAACCAAGAGCTCATTTGAACTCCTGGTCCACTCCACAACTAAAAACCTTGCATGCCGTAAAAAAGAACATTGGAAACCCTATGGAAACGGATACCTTCCACAAAGAACAAAATGAACCTTTTGATCATATCAGTAAAATACAAGGAAGAAATTGTGCGCACTAAACGCGAATCATACAATAAGATAATCAACCAAGCTAGCTCCAGTACCAAAGAGCTCTTCATGATCCTCAGAGAGATGGAGACATCTATTACCTCTATGGATCCTTGTGTAGAGGACAAACTCGGATGCACGAACATTCAGAATGCTCTCATCAATAAAATAGCCTCACTGCAAACTAAAATTGCTGAAAAACGACCAAACTTACAAAAGTCAGATACCCTACACCACAATGGAAACCCATCTACCAAATCATACCAATGCTTTACATTTTCCAAGGTCTCTATACCAGAGGTTCAAATAATTATTGCCTCCCTTAAACCAGCAAGGTGCCAAGGTGATAGTTGCCCAGCTCAAATAAACAAAGATGCCATAAGAGACCTAGCGCCATTCATATCCAAATTAATCAATGGCTCCTTTACTTCAGGCATTGTAGCTAACAATTTAAAGAAATAGTGGGTCCTACCCCTCCTCAAAAAACAATCTCTGGACCCTCTTATTCCTACAAACTACAGGCCAATCACTATGGTCCCTTTCTTACTGAAGATACTGGACAGGGTAGCATACCTGCAGATCCAGGACTACTTAGAGACTAACCACCTCCTAGGGACCCGTCAATCAAGATTTAGACATCAACATGGGACTGAAACCGCGCTGATTGACTTAAAAGCCCAGATAGACAAACTTAAAGACAATGGGAAAATTGCACTGCTATTGTTGCTGGACCGGTCGGCAGCTTTCGACCTGGTTGACCATAGAGTACTATACAATCGCCTTGCCTCAGCAGCCCATTTCTCCCAGAATGCCATTACCTGGATACAGTAATTTCTAAACAATAGGACAACGAGAGTCTCCTCTCCATCTGCAGCAGCGGACCCTATTCCAATTACATTTGGAGTCCCCCAAGGCTCTTGTGTATCACCAACCATGTACAACATCTCAACAAAGCCCCTATTTGATGATTTGGAGCATCCAGGAGGTGTCACCTACACTAACTATGCAGATGACACCCAGATACTCCTACCATTAACGGGTATTTATGACACGGATCTACACCTAGGGAACACAATGTATATAATCATTCAGGCATGGATGGCCACTCAAGGCCTCTGCCTGAGTGACGATAAAACTGAACTTCAGATCCTAGGTTCACCATCCAACCTGAAAAAACTCAATCCAGATTATGCTTCCTTCAATATCGATGGGAACAATATCCCAGTGGCTAAAGAGGTAAAAACATTTGGTTTTTACCTAGAGTCTACACTGAACTTACATAAACAACTTTACGCCATGGCCTCGGCTATAGCCTACATGGGCAAACTGATCAGGGCTTGCAAACCTCTCCTCTCCAAGGAGAGCTGCCTCACCCTTGCCAGAGCCCTAATCTTGTCCAAGCTGGATTATTGTAATGGACTTTACTTAGGTGCAAATAAATACGTTCTCAATAAATTACAAATCCTGCAAAACAATGCACTCAGGTCTGCTCTGAGTATTTCAAGGAGAGTACACATTTCTGAAGTAAGAAGACAGCATAAATGGCTCTCAATTAAGGATAAGATCGAACTCAAAATAATGTTTTACAAATCCCTGACCCATGCCGCACCTATATACCCAACATCTGAACTTCTGTAAGGGTTACGAGGTTATCTAACATGCCTGGACTGATAGTTCCCAGGTATAAACTAAAAAGAAAACTGGAGGGAATAATTTCCCCGTTATGGCAGCTCAGTTATGGAACTCTCTTCATTCCTTGAAGACGACCCAGTCATTCTCGAACTTCTGAAGTAAATCTATCATATGGCTAACTTAGAAGTACTAATAACGAATATAGGACTATGTTACCGCCTAGGATTTTCTAATGTATACCATTCTACTGGTATTGCCAACATGTATCCTATATCTACTCTACGCCGCTGGTAACCAATTGTCTTATTCTATGTCTGATTGTACTTACCTGTTATTTTGTATTCCATGACCATGCCTTTTGTAACACTTGTAACTAATGCGCCCAGATACCTCTGGCATTGGTGCGCTATAGAAATGAAATAAACAAGCAAACAAACAAACAAACGCACGTTCACCCTGCAGAGCCTCCAATTCCTTCACACCAGTATCTCTTCAACAGTCTCCTCCAACAGCTGCTGGTCCATCTCTCCTTCTGTTGATCACTTGGTGGTACTCCTCCACGACTACTGACCTCACCCTGGTAACCCACCACTTCCTGTTTCCACTAGTGGGTTGTATCCTTGCCTTTCTCTTTGATTGGTGCCTGGCCAAGATGGGCCTTCCTTTCTTTTTCTGTTAATAGTTTTCTGATCAAAGAAAAAGGGCTGAGCCACGCCCCTTTTCCCATTAGCGAGATGCAGTGTTTCGGTATACAAGGAAGAGGTCAGATTGGGCCCTTTTGGGGTGCGGCTCACCCCTGGGGAATCCTCAAGACATCACTGCTGACACCCACACCCAGCTGTATCTCCTTGGTGCTAGTCCTTCTGGGACTGTGCTCTGCCCCTGGACCAACACCTCTGCGAACATTGCCAGTGGTGCGGCAGGGATCTCTTTGGCTGTCATTGCCACTCCAGCTGAGGGTTTGTGTGCACCCCTCATCATGACAGTCGTTACACAGAGCGCCCTCCACAGCTATCCATTGATGGGGTTTGCCAGCTACTCAGGTTGGCAAGCAATGGCTAGGAGTTCTGCCTTCATTCAGCTAGGCACATGGTGAAGGGGCATCCATAGTTCCCAGCCCCTCCCCACCTTGACAAGGCTAATACTTTGGACTTGTCACAATAGGTAAGGCTATTGCATTTAGCTCACCCAAGGTCAGGGCCAGATGAGACAGCAGAGATACCCTGGCGATAGTAAACCAATTTTGTAGCAGGCAGGTTTGCACTTGAGCCTGTGAGGTGAGAGCCAAGGCAAGAGTCCATGCAATCCAGTATTTTCATATGATTCTACAACATTATATAATGTACATTTTTGTATAATAATACTCCTACACTGAATGTGGGATCCACCATAGGCCTTCCACTCCAGATAGATTCCTCTATAAATTGAGTGCAACCTCCATGATTTGGATGTGTAATATTTTGCCCGGAGGGTATCCTAAAAGCCTCTTTTCGCATGAATGCAGGGATTTTCTTCCTCCATAGAATGGGTGCTTACCTGCGTTTCCACCGCTTGGAATCTGCTGGTAATTCCGGAAGACCAAGTGGCGGAAACGGTAATTCTGTTTGGTGGTAGCCCGCTGGTATTACTGGCGGGATACCACAAAACGTGCAATGAGGGCCTGGGTCTTTATCTTCATTGTATACCTCAATTTACATTCTATGGGTTTGACTGCTATTGCAAGTGAAAGGGAGGACATTGGACACCCCAGCCTAGTATCCTAAGTTAAAGCTACAGGCAACAAACGAGTTACTACTCATACAAACATTCTCGCTATAGCTCCACTGTAAAGAGGAAACACCACAAGATTAGGTTTTTACCCAAGCCTAGCTTACGTACTACACACCTCAGAAAGGGCCATTACAGAGAATCAAAGGCCTTAGCAGCTCCGAGGAGCCCTACTGCTGTCAGAAGGTCTTCCTTAACCTGACTCGGAATGTTAAATTACTTCCTTAAGTTACAGAGGGTCACAAGGCCAAGTATATAGCCAACTTCATATGGCAACAGCAGAAGAAGCATTAAAAGGGCAGCCTTCTCACTAATATCTTGGTTTGAATTTTTTAATGAAGAGTAAGAAAGGTAAGGGCTTTTTAGGAGGAGGAAGCAGTTACATCTTTTCCCAGCTTGGGCAGTACCAGCACTATCACTCTATGATGGTTTTGGGCAGTTTTGCAGAAAACTGCAATTTGACACACAGATAACTTTGTTGCTATAATACTGGCATTGTGTTAAAAAAATAACCTTTTTTTAGACCCATCTATTTTCCAAGTTGCCAAATCATCTATTGTTTTCTTGACATCAACAATCGTCAGAGACCTGCCCAGCATTTCCCTGTGTTCATTCTCCACCCTCACTAACGCACTGGCCTCCAGGTAGCCTGGTGCATATTCTTGCTAATTTTTGACATGGGAAGAGTTACTTTCTTACCTGGTAACGTTCTTTCGATGGGATGTTCCTCTGACATATTCCACATCAATGACAGGTAATCACCACAGCTGTGCTGCTTTGGAATATTTTTGTCGTCTGCGTCCTGCGTCGATGACGTCGATACGCTCCCTCGAGGGCCTCCGTCGAGCCGACGTCACCAGATGTTATAAGTAGGACGCATGACGCCCGTAGCCTCAGTTGTAGTTTTTTCCCAGAACGTGCAGCACAAATCTTCTGCCAGTATGACGACAGAGAGCCTTGCAGAAACGTAAGGTGCAATCGCATAAGAAATTCTGTAGAGGGGCAGGTCGGGAGGGTGCTATGTGGAATACGTCGGAGGAACATCCCATCGAAAGAACGTTACCAGGTAAGAAAGTAACTTGTTCTTTGAAGGGATTGTGTCCTCTGACGTATTCCACATCTATGACAGACTCCCAAAGCAGTACCAACGTATGGAGGTGGGAAAAGAATTTAGAATTTTAGAATGCCCAATTAAATTGCAGAATAGAGGACCGCCTTGCCAAAGGCCAAATCTTGCCCATGGATAGAATCCAGGGAGTAGTATTTTACAAAAGTATGGACAGAGGCCCATGTGGCTGCTTCACAAATGTTACGAATGGGAACACCCCTCTGCAGAGCAGTAGAGGCAGCCACACACCTAGTAGAATGGACCCGTAAACCTACCTGAGGGTCCTTACCCACCAAACGGTATCATTCAGAGATTGCCAAGATAAGCCATATAGACAAAGTCTGCTTAGTAACAGCTTGTCCCAAATGCCTTCCAGCGTATGCTACAAAGAGCTGATCGTCCACTCTGACCCGGGACATGCGTGAGATGTAAAAACTTAAAGATTTCCTAGGATCCAACCTATGGAGCCTCTCCTCTTCCTTACTAGGATGCGGAGGAGGATAGAACGCCGGAAGAATGACCTTCTGGCTTAAATGAAATTCCAACACACCTTCGGAAGAAAAGAAGGACAAACCCTAAGGACAACCCTGTCCTTATGGAACACCGTGAAAGGTGGCTCAGCGGATAGTGCATGCAACTCACTCACTCTGCAAGCAGAAGGAACCGCAACTAAAAATACAGTTTTAAAGGTCAACAGTCTCAAAGGACAAGAATGTAAGGGCTCAAACGGAGCTCCCATCAGGAACTTTAACACTAAGTTCAAATCCCAACCAGGCACCTGGAAAGGTGAACGTGGAAACACATTAGTGAGCCCTTTAAGAAACTGAGAAATCAAAGGAATCTTAAAATAAGAACACTCCTCAGACGAGCACTGAAATATGGACAGCGCCGCCAGGTAACCCTTAATGATACCCACTTGCAGGCCCTTGTGGGCTAACGAAAGCAAAAAAGACAGAACCACCGGAATGTCACATGAAAAAGGATGCACATTCTTAACTCTGCACCAGTCGCAGAACTTTCTCCAACGGCAACGGTACAGGGACTTTGTTGCGGGCCTTCTGGCCGAGAGCAACACCTCCATCACGTCTTCAGGGAGGTCCCAATCCTTATATCTCAACCTTTCAGAAACCAAGCATGAAGGTTGAGAGACTGGACCTCTGGATGGAGAACCAGATCTCCCCCCCCCTCCCGTGAGAGCAGATTGTCTAGATAGGGAAGACGGCGTGGAGGGCAGATGGACATGTCGAGACGTGCGGGTACCACGCTCTCCTGGCCCATGCCGGAGCAATGAGGATCATTCGGGAACCGAACCTCCATAACCTCTGCAACACTTGCGGGATGACAGGGACTGGAGGAAACACATACAGCAGTGGGAAGGACCACTACACTACGAACCCGTCCCCTAAGGCTCCTCTAAGAGGAAATTCCCGCGAGCAGAATCTTTCGCACTTCCGGTTGACACTGGTGGCAAAGAGATCCACTTGCGGGGTCCCCATAAAGGGCAAAGATCTCCAAGAGAACTTCCTGAGCCAGCTCCCACTCGTGAGAGACCGTGCTCTGCCTGCTCAGAGCATCCGCCGCCTCATTTTCGTCTCCAGCCAGAAGAACTGCCGAGATCGAAATTTCCTGCTGGATGGCCCAGAACCAGAACTGCATCGCCTCTCTGCACAGAGAGAGAGACCCTGCCCCCCCACCCCTTTTTGTTGAGGTAGTTGTCCGTCAGAATCAGGACATTCTTCCCCCGCACAGATGGCAGAAAAGCCTTCAGGGCTACCCTGATGGCCCTCAGCTCCAACAGATTGATATGGAGTCTGGACTCCGACGGAGACCAACGACCGCTGACTGTCAACTCGTTGGCATGAGCTCCCCATCCCATGAGGGATGCGTCCGTCACGATCGTTACCTCCGGCCAGGGTAGCCAAAATGGAGCCCCCTTCAACAGATTGCCTTCAACGGCCCACCACAGAAGAACGTGGGTGACCGAGGGCGGCACCTGAATGGGATCCGACATCCTGCCGGAGGACTGCGACCACTGCATCTTGCGAGCCCACTGCAAACATCTCATCCACAGCCTGGCCTCTGGCATCAGGAGGATGCATGATGCCATGAGGCCGAGCAACCTCAAGAACCCGAACCCCAGGAGACTCTGGGCATGTTGAAAATTGTTCACTATCTGCAGAATGTGATGAGCCCTGAACTGGGGAGGCAAACACAGCCCCAGGGATGTGTCGAGCACTGCTTCGATGTACTGGAGCCGCTGGGTAGGTGTCAAGTGGGACTTCTTCAAGTTGAGGGAGAAGCCCAGCTTGTGAAGGGAGTGGCAGGTGACTGACAGATGATGCAGGACTAGCTCGGGAGAGCGCACCTTGATCAACCAATTGTCCAGGTAGGGGTGGACGTAAATCCCCCATTTCCTGAGATACGCTGCCACCACCACCATGAGCTTGGTGAAGACCCTCGGGCTGAGGTCAATCCGAACGGAAGGACCCGAAACTGAAAAAGCGAGTCGCAAACCGCGAACCTCAGGTACTTCTGGTGTTTGGGATGAATCGGCACATGAAAGTAAGCGTCCTTGAGGTCGAGAGACACCAACCAGTCCTGAAGTTGAAGGGCCTGGAGGACTTGAGAGAGAGTAACCATCTTGAACTTGTCCTTCCTGAGGAGCTTGTGCAAACCACGCAAGTCCATGATGGGTCTCAATCCCTGTCCTTTTTCGGGATCAAAAAATATGGGGAATACAATCCCTTGTTCCTCTCCGCTACAGGCACCAGTTCTGTGGCGCCTTTCTCCAGCAGGGATTTGATCTCCTGCGCAAGGAGCGGATCCGGACTCTTCAAAGAGCTTCCCCGGTGGATTTTCGTGAGGCCTCTGCCGGAAAGGAAGATAGTAGCCGTGGGCTATGATCTCCAGAACCCACACATATGAAGTAATGGCACGCCATTCTACAAGATGCTGCGCCAGCCTTACCCCAACCAGCGAACCATGGGACATGGCCTCATGACTGAGCTGAAGCGGCTGCGGCAGTGCCTGAGGGCAAAGAGGCAACTGCCTGAGCAGCTTTGGTACCTCAAGTACCTTGTTTTCCGCCTCTGGTGCTCCTACGTTGGCCCCTTTGACTGGCAGCTACCCTCGATCTACCAAAGGTAGAGTAGTATTGAAAGGAACCTCCCCTCCATTGCTGTGCCCTAGGATGAAAAGGCAGAGGTTGACGTACTGCAGCGCTCAACGACTTTGCTGCAGCTTTGGAGGTCTGCAACCTCTCAAGGCTCTCGTCCGCCTTGTTGCCAAAAAGATGTTCACCATCAAAGGTCATGTTGAGAAGCTGGGCTTGTACATCAGGAGCAAATCCAGAGTTCTGCAACCACGCAAACCTGTGCATAACGGTGCTCGCCACCATGGACCGGCTGACACAGTCTGCCACGTCCAGACCCGATTGAACGGATTCACACATGGCATCCTTGCCATCTTGTACAAGGGCAAGAAAGCCATCCCGTTCCTCCCCTTCGGGAATATGCTCAGCTGCCAAAGATACACAATTCCACAGAGTGTGAATGAAACGTGCTAAGGCACACACAGAGTTGGCTGCCTTCAAAGCCATACCCCCCGAAGAAAATACTTTCTTCCCCCAACCGTCAAAACGTTTGTCGTCCCTATCGGAGGGATGGTAGGGGATGACGCCTGCTTTGCTGGGGCCGTAGCCGCCTGCACCACCAAACTCTCTGGAGTAGGGCTTGCTGAAAAGTAGCAGGGGTCGCCACTGGCTGGACGGTACTTTTTTGGCAACGACTTACCCACTGCCGGGAGACTCTCCGGAGCAGTCCAAGCCGCTGCCACCCTTCTTTGCAAGGCCATATGAAATGGCAGTACCGGGTCAGTTGGTGGATCTTGGTCCGAGATATCTGTCAGGTCATCCTGCAGAAAATCCACTGGTGGAGCAGACCACCCCAAGTACTCCGTCAGCCTCAACATGAGACGCTGGTATGAAGACTCGGCGTGCGTGCCAGGCTCAGGCCTACCTAACTCAACTTCCGCAGAGGTGTCCAGACAACTGGCGTCGTGCATAGACTGACACAGGTCTTCCATCTGGCTATGACCAGACAATAGTTTGTCAGGAACCTCATCAGGAACCAAACCTTCATCAGACCCTTCATCCACCTCAGAAATGTAATCCAGAGGCTGGAATAAATCCCTGGATGAGGGCACAGAAAAAGGTTCAAATACAGGCCTCACTGACTTCCTCAGGGCCTTCCTCGGAGTTTCCACCAATGCACAGGGTACGGAGTACCTCCGGTAAAGCCTCCTCAAAAGGCATCAAGGGCGTCGACGTCGAGCGTGGCGCTGACGGCTTCGACACAGGCCTCGAGGCTGGAGCCCCCAGAGTGTCTTTTGACAACCTCGGCGCCAATGGTGTTGATGACTTCCTCGGAGGCAGAGCCTCGAGAGAGTCCCTCGACGGACATGGCGCTGATGGCGTCGACGTCTTCTTAGAAGACCTCATAGGCTCCGACGGTCTCGAGGGAGTTGAGGACCGGGACCTGGAGCGGGCATGGCTAGAGCGATCTACCTTGTCCGATCGGGACAGACGGCTCCCGATGATCGCGCCGACTGCCTTGCCAGCTTCTCTCAAAAGGCGCGGACGGAACGGAGCCCTGCGATTCGAAAATCGCCATCATCTCCTTGCGAAAGGTGTCCCATTACGCAGGAGACGAATGCTTGTTGGGACAAGCTACCCGCCGTCTGGCAGAGTCCTCGGACGAGGAAGGCGACCGGTGACGGTGCTTCCGCGAGTGCTTCGAAGAAGCAGAGGAATGGCGGTCACCACTCTGAGACAGAGACCCCCTGGACATACGCCGACGTGGAGAGTCGCCCCTCGAATCATCAGTCGAAAGCCCAGCGGATCTCGACTTACGGGGCATGGAAACCCTACCGACCATCAACAACTTCTTCCGCCTCCGCAAGGCCTTCGACGTCAAAGACTGGCAATCATCACAGTCATCGGTGGCGTGGTCCTCGCCGAGGCACCACAGGCAGATGTTGTGCGGGTCTGTAAGAGACATCTTGGAGCCGCAGCACGTCTTGAAGCCCGACCACGGGGTACAAGACGACGAAGACATGATAACTTCACAAACCACCAAGTTCAAAGAACCGATAGAATCAGAAGAACCGAGGCGCGCCGAGATTCCGAAGCAAACGCGTACGTGGAAAAAACGAACTGAGGCTATGGGCGTCATGCGTCCTACTTATAACATCCGGTGACGTCGGCTCGACAGAGGCCCTCGGGGGAGCGTATCAACGTTATCGGCGCAGGACGCAGCCACCAAACATTTTCCGAAGCAGCACAGCTGTGGCGATTACTTGTCATAGATGTGGAATACGTCGGAGGACACAATCCCTTTGAAACATATGTTTACATTATTTCATAAATTGCAGATTTAAAGATTCATCCTCAATAAACCCAACCCCTTCTTCCTCTGTAATGCAGCTTTTGGGGGATTTATGATGCTCCTAACCAAAGTAGCCAAGATGGATATAACACTGGACTCCATGCTTCCCCATCTCTCCTTGGAATAAAGGCTTAACACATTATTTGATTTCTGCTAGCAGTTGAAACTCCTGCATTTTCTCTGTAGTGAAAATAATAATTGGTCGATTTAAGCCAAATCAATAGTAACTTTGAGATACATTAGTAATCATTGATATGAGTTTGTTCAACATAGTGATCAGACTGCACTAGAGATTGCATTGTAGACAACGAACAGGACTGCTTTTTAAAATACACACCAAGTGCCTTCTCACACCTGCATGGACCAGCCAAGCCAGGCTGCAAAAACATGCCCTCTCCAAACATCCAGTTCAGATGGTCACATAACAAGAAATGATCAGAAGCGACCACCTCGACAGAAGACATCCCCAAACTACAAAAAGACTGAGCGTTTCGCTTAGGGCGATTGAGGGCAGTACCTATGCACACTTACTGAATTAACTTACCCAGCTTGTAGCCTTAAATGTAGGAGTACTGAACATACATTCAGTGAAAGGAATACATGACAGCAGCTTAGTCCATGTATGACTGTGCTATGTTGGCGGTTATGTAAGAGTGCAGAACTGTAGTACCTCATCTCATGCAGTGCTGAAGTCAAAATCATTATGAAGGGCCTTAAAATGTAATGAAAACAATACCTGGTGTATGTTGCTGTTATGCAATAGCTTTTTAATATCTATAAAGGATATACAGGCATCCAGTAACGATGAGCTGTAGTCTGTGAATCTCTGCATTACAGTTTTCTCATATCACACAATGATGTCTCCTTTTAGTATGAATTCATGGTTCCTGTAATTCTATGCTATCACCGGATGAGGAGCTGAAGCTGGCACAGGGACGGCGCGAGCAATGCACATGTTATATCATTTAGTGCTGAATGAAGATGGCTTTTTATAGGACGAGGAGTACATTTATTTAAAGAAATATCTCCATTGAACATATGTGTTGTCGAATCAGTAAGTCCTTAAATTATTATGTGGTTTCTCTGTGACCCGCACTCTACATTCTCATTTATTGCTTTAACCTACTGTCATTTTTTAAGTGCCACTAAATCAGGACAACAGTTCGTTAAGGTCATCTGCAGGTTTCACTATCTTAGTGTCGGCTCCAACTCTGGAATATAGCTGCTCTATCTTATGTTGTGCAGCCTCTAACTTCCTCATTAACTAATCAATGTTCTGGTTCGTGTTGTGTACTGAGCATCTCCACTCAAGTAATAGTTCAAGGTAAACTCTTGAACTGGCTGGACCGAGTTTTGTGATTGCGTCACTTTGACATGCTAACCAGGGTGGTTGTCGATTTATTTGCAAACCTTTCTAGTTGTGTTCATTGTTTTTAGCTCTCTTGCATTTTGCAAAACCCAGATGTGAAAGGTAAAGCCAATGGAGCAAGATTCTACTAGCAAAAATGATGTTTTCTTGGTTAAAGCCACACAACAAAATGTAGTTAGCGTGTCTTGGCTCCTTAGGTAGTTCGCAGTTCTAAAGGTGACCTTCAGTTGGGCTCAGTGTCTTTTTGGCACCGAATATAGGACTATTGCCTTAACATACTGAGAGATTACCCTGCTCACAAGTGTCGATTTCACCATCTAAAGCTTATCTTTCACCTCAAATGAATGAACTTATTCTTCCAATCCCCCATAATGGGCAGAAACATAATACCAAGAACCTGTATCAAAACCCTATCCGTTTGCATTAAAGACAAGTGAAATTGTAATGCAGAAGGGGGAAAAAGAGCAGGGGTTCAGTCGCTTACAAGGCAATTGTCTCCTCGCCACACCGAACAGAGTAAAGCTTGGATGGTGCACTCAAATCCTCTCAGGGCCCGTCCTCATGATGACACCCCAAGTTTTCAACGGCCTTCGGCAGACACTGGTTGAGCAGTGAAGTAAACATTGACCACCAGGAAGAGTGCAACTCCGCAAGTCAGCTAAGCTGTTGGTTAGACAAATGTGTCCATTTCAACTTCCCGAACGGCAAATAAATGTAAGGTTTTGATGTTGAAAAATCAAACCAGCGTTTGCTCAAAAGCAGTGCAAGCAAGCAAACGCTACCTTGTTGAGGTCCAAGACCAACCTGCTGCTCTTTTGGAACAGAAGAAGGTGGCTGCATGCCCTATTATAGAAGGATGGAAAGGCTGAACTATGCATGTAATTCCCAGAAGTGCCGAGCCACAGCACAAGAGAGATCGAACCTTGCACACCACTACCAATCCCCGTAGAAAAATAAGCTTGCCTCAAGAAGTTCCAGACCACCTGGTCCAGGGAACTGCTCCAAGCAGAGCAACAGTTCAAATACCAACTTCATTTAAGCGTTCTGATATTTACCGTTCCTGTGTATAAAACCTGTCCATCGTGACCCAAGGACTGAGAAAAAGCATATTCAATCTCCTTTCTCTTGCGAAGGCCTCAAAAACGAACCGCTGCCAAGCGATAATCTTACTCCCATCATACACTAAAGCGCACGGGATGTAGCACAGTCTATTCTACCGCTGAGGGGATCCTATAACAGGCGAAGCATCCTCTTGTGTTAGAGACAGCTATCAGCCTTAAGAATCTCTTGAAATACAAAACATTTCCTACATTTTGAAACAAACCTCAATATTAAGATGAAAGCTAACGTAAAACATTACGGAGTGTCATGTTCTCATATTGTGCCCACATTGTGCATATAGAAAAGTAAAAAAACAGTGCTTCAGAGGTTGAGCCATGCATGATCGAAATGGAGCGTTGCACAATGTAACCAGTTGGCTGCAATGTTGGCAGAAGCTGCATTTGGCAATCAAGCATGGATTTTGAGGATGTATAAGAGGTGAATAATATCATTGTCCAATCTGGCAGCTTGTGCAGTCAATGAAGATCAGCCAGCAGGGAGTCTTGATTCTATTAAAGACAAGGAGGCAAGCATTATGCTTCACCTTCATATGCATTCCCGTATCCAGCAGTTTCAACAAAAAATAAATTTATAACTTCCTACATGGGGAAAATAAATGTGCTTTTTTCATCAAAAATGACATTTCCCTTATTTCCAGTCCACTTGTAGTCCCCTGTGCCCTGAGCACGTGACCATAGTCCTTCCTGTAATCTCCCTCTTCTTTAATGCTCTTAACTGCAGTCAAACGTGTAACCAAAACTGAACTAGTCCAAACATGACGTTTTCTCTGAACTGCTCTGTACTCTACATGCCTGTCGACTTCTCTGCTCAATCAGCTTGTGCAACTCGCTAGCCTGCCTCAGTTGTTCTTCTGGTCATCTCCTACCAAAAAACATAAAGAGGGCGTTCGGCAGATACACAACCCCATTCCGGGAGAAATCCATCATAAAAATTCAAAAAGACATAGTCATCAAAATCTCTCATGTATCTAGGGTGGGAAAGTAATGCTTGCCTCCTTGTATGTAATAGAATCAAGACTCCCTGCGATATTAGCACAGGTAATCTTCATTCTATGTCAAGACCGGAGGCGAGCATTATGCTTGTTCAAAGCTTGTCATCACTGTTGCTACTACTGACTGCACATGCTTGAAATAGAATGTTCTAATCGTAGTGTCGCTGGCCCAGTTGCCCGCTTGCAGGATATCTTACTACTTTGCGATCTCCGCTAGCGCCTTTGAAGCCATTGCGTCCCTTACAGAATGCGCTCCGAACCTGGACATGTCTATTTCTGCAAATTGCATCACTTACCGCACCCATCTCGCTATGGTGGCTGTTGCAACAGCTTTGTATGGTTTCCTGCATGCTATGAGCAACTGTGAAGTCCCCATGGGCCTCATCTGTGCTGTCCTATGCTTGTATTCCCTTTTGCAAGCAGCTATGCACCATTTGGGGTGTTCGTGTAGGTAAGGGTACACTATTGCTGTAGAGTCGGTCTTTGTTCTTCTGACCAGCGTGAAGGTATCTCCTTCCGCTCCATACACCTTTCTGTTCATATCCAGCACTCTAACATCCACTATTCTCCTACATTAGACTAGGCACAAGAGCATCGCTAGTTTCCCTGACAGTTGGTTTAATGACAGATATCTGTTCCCTGGCCAACTGGCCAATAATTTCAGCACTACCGACATGCCCCATAGGGTCTTGTATCTTGGTTCTGGAGGTCTCCTAAATCGCATTCCTCTAAGAAGTCTTGCCGTGTTCTCACCTATGGGCATGCCTTCGATGGGCAAGTGTCCCGCTGATATAGCGGACCTGTACACTGCTATCGTTCTGTATGCCTTTCTGTCTTGCAACAGCTATGCCAGAAAATTCAACATCTTACTAGAGGGCCGAAAGGGAATGAAGATTTCTCCCTTTGCACCATCAAGACCATCTGCTCCAAGCTGCGTCGTAGCTCTGTCTTGTGGACGGTGCCAACGATTCCGCGATGAGTTGGGCAGCCTGAGTCAAAATGCCTGGGAGATTCCAGCGTCTCCTATCATGCACACCATCAGTGGGAGAGTCACTCTCAGAGTTTGATATGACCCAGCTGGGTCAGTTAGAAGGTTGTCTCCTGGTGGCAATACTCTGGAATAGTCCATCACTAGTTCCATCGTCGGGAACCACACTTGCGACTTCCATATTGGAGCCACCACTATCATCTCGGCTCTCTGTGAGCCTTCGCTAGTACTCGGTTCATCATTATGAATGACGGGAAAGCGTAGTGTGTGCCTCCTCTCCAGTCTTGGAGGAACGAGTCTACTCCTGCCGATGTCAGATCTAACCTCCAGCTGAAACAGAAGTGCCTGATTTCAGTCTGGATGCAAATAGGGCTCTGTCCGCTGGTCCCCATCGGTTTTCAATCCGTCGGAAAATACTCTTGTCTAGCATCCAGTCGCTGGAGTCTGATAAGTGTCTGGAAATCCAGTCCGCTACTACATTGAGCAAACCTGTGAGATACTCTGCTACTACCGAGGTCCCTGACTTAAGGCAGAAATGCCAAAAGTCCTTGGCTAGCTCTGCCAGTAATCTGGATTTCATGCCTCCTAAGTGATTGATGTATCTGACTGCTGATATGTTGTCCATCTTCAGCAGGATACACAAGTTCACCCTGCCCTTCGTGAAGGCTTTGATCGCTAATGACCCGGCTAGTACCTCCAGGCAGTTGATGTGCAACTTGAGCTATTCTGCGCTCTATTTCCCCCCTGTTTCTAGCTCCTCGCAGCAAGCTCCCGAGCCTGCTCTGCTGGTGTCTGACTCGATCACTAGGTCTGGTCGGTCTCCGAAAGTGGCTTTCCCATTCCAGGCCACCATTCCCATTCTGTCTTTGATTCTGCATCGAGAGGTACTGCTTGGTGGTACTTAAAACCTTGCTGCAGGTGCTTTATTTTCAGTCATTGTAGGGCTCAGTAAATGCAGTGGCCCTGGAAATATTTCCTGCATCGACGCTGCTAGTAGACTCACTACTCTCGCTATCGTCTTTCGTGATACTCCACTTTTGTCTGGGCAGCTCCTTATCCCACTTTTTATATCCCTTATCTTCCTGGCCGGTAATTCTAGGGTAGCTGTCCTGGTGTCTATGATGAAACCCAGGAAGTCTATCCTCCTTGTCAGTGTCATGTCTGACTTTTCTTGGTTCACTAGGAAACCCAGTGATGCTAGGAGCTCTGTCACCCAGCCTGTCTGGTATTGGAGCATCTCTCTGCTGTTCGCCATCAGCAGGATATCGTCCAGATATATGACTATCCTTATTCCCTTCTCTCTGATGGCTGCTGCCATCGGCTTCATGAGCTTCGCAAAGGCCTATGGTGCTGAGGCTAGTCCAAAGGGCATTGTCGTAAATTGCCAAAATTGTCCATCCCGGTCGAACGCTAGGAATGTTCGGCATCTCCCTTGGATTGGTATTGTGAGGTACATGTCTTTCAAATCGATCCTCGTGAACCAGTCGTCCTGCCTGACGGTATCCCCGAGCTGGTGAATCCCTTCCATTTTGAAGTGTTGGTATGTCACCCAGCTGTTCAGTTCTTTCAAATTTATTACGGGTCTTACTTCATCTTTCCTGTGTACCAAGGACATGTTGCTTATAAACCTTGGTGTTGCACTGCAGGGCTCTATAGCCCTCTTCTCTGCTGGGTTTCCCAATTCTGTGTGTAGGGTTTCTTTTTCAGCTTGTGCTGTTTGCATTGGCGGGGGGAACATACAGTTCTACATATCCAATTTCTATCGACATGATGGAACACACCTAACCGATGAAGAAAATGTGACGTTCCTTCATAACATCAAAATAGTACTCCAAATGTGCTAAAATGCTACACTCCGTGTACCCCAAAACAGTCCTTTTAAAGGGTAACTTAACACAAATACACAAATACAATAAAATAAAATAATACCCAAAAACATTTTTTAAGTAGAACCACGGCTAGAGTCTGAATGGGTATCTGTATAAACTCTAGCTGCAGTCCTCTGACTCTCTGCAAAACCCAGGTGTCGCTGGAAAGCGCGTGCCAGTTCTCCCAGAAACAGAGTGCTCTTCCCCCCAATGGCAGATATATGGTATGTCTCACCCGTGGGGAAGCTTTATCCTCTTCCCTGACCTCTTCCTCTCGGGAACCGCCCTCTCGCGGGGAAGAAAGCATCTTGCTGCTTATTTTCCCAGTAATGGGCCCTGTTGTTTTGAGGCCTTCTTGCGGATTGGTAACGACTGGTCGCTCTGCCTCGATACCGACCGGTCCCAGAGAAAAAACTGCTTGGAAATATCTTTCTTATAGAGGCTTGTGCTTTCTCTAGGGAGGTGTAGGTGCCTACGAACCTCCCCATACCCGAATGTCTCCCCGAACAGGAGTCCTTGAGCTGCTTTGCCCGTCTCATAAGAGGCTAGGTCTCCTAGCTTGGGATACATTTTGAGGAGGAGGCCCCTTCTGCGCTCTGATGATATGGTGCAGTTTGCATTGCCTAGGAGGCATACAGCTCTTTGTGCCCAATTAGCATGTCTGGGTCCACCTCTTCTCCAGTATCTCGGGCCCGTTCCGCCAGGTCCATGATTTTTGCCAGAGGTCCTGCAATATCGAGTACATTTTCCTGGCAGCTCTTCCAGGACCCATCTATCTCTTTCCTGGGGTCTCGGGATGTCTTCAACACAAACGCCAGCATCTTTGGGTAGAGTTCTGGCACCTCGGCTACCTTGCCTAGCAGTTCTTGTTTCTGGCATTCTGCTTGCATCCTCTGTCTTGCTCCCTTTCAAGGGCTTTGCGAAGTCTGTGAGTCATGTATTTCGTGACTCGCGGAGATGGCAGCCAGTCTATGGACAAGGGGTTATGGATATCTTCTGGTTCGAATATATCTGCGATCTCATTATCATCCTCCGTATTGTTAATTTTCTTTAGCTTTTTCTTAGGTGGGGGTTCTGAATCTTCTTCGTCCCCTCCATTGTCCTCTTCTTGCGAGGATCATGGGTTCTCCGAGGGCTCTTAGTTTGCTGCGTGCAGCTTAATCAGATGAGATCCCCTCTATGCAACCTCTCGCCTGGGGTGATTCTCTACTTCATGCAAGATTTATTGTTGTATATTTATTTAAAGTTCCCCTTTCACGCTTAGTTTCTTGCGCATATTATTTGGTGTTTCTCTTTGCCGGTCGTGCAATAGGAGGGAAGCTCCTCCCACACGAAGGTAGGGGCTTCTGTTCCTGGTTCGTGTCTGTTGCCAGGGCGCAGTGCCTGGAAAAGCGGGCCGCCTCCCTGAGGGTGGGGGCCGCTCCCGGTGCTCCTCATTCCTGAGGGAGGGAGTTGATGTCAACTGCTATAACGGAGATCGGCCGACGCCTAGCATGACGTAAATGCGGCACAGGGCTTCCGACTCTGTGTCCCTGGTCTAACACACATTCATAATTTTACAATTCACTAACAGTGATGCGTGCGCTCTCAGTATAATCGCTGCATGCTCTAATATATGTTATAATACACATTTGAAGTACACATATGGAATGCTGCTCGCCCAGCTTGTGAAAAATGTGACTTATCCGCTTGGAAAGAATAGGGAGATTACAGAAAGGACTATTGTCACGTGCTCAGGGCACAGGGCACTCCAAGTGGTCTGGAAACAAGCAAAATGTTGTTTTTGAAGAAAAAAAATGTGTTTCCCCATGTTGAAAGATACAAGTTATATAATGCTCGCCTATGGTCTTGACCTAGAATCGATGTCCTACATTTTCCTATGTGTGATCAAAATTTCAAGTGTGCCATACAACCGAAATGCTTCCTTTAGCGTTTAAATGCATGGATAAAGATCCTGTTTTCCTTGGGTATAAAACACTGAATGCCACAATATTCTCAATGAGCTACACACAATGAAAACAGAGTAGTAATTGCCAAGTAAACTTACATTTTCTAAACTTCATCTTCAATGATGTACAGCAGTTTTAGCCTTCAGATGATCAAAAAGACCTTTTCAAAAGTGTGTTCGCAATTAACAGTGCGTGGTCCGAGCAGGATATAGAGGCATGGTTGTAGTTTGCCAATACAGGGTTTTAGTACTTTGATCATTAAAAGCACTGGCAATGAGAATATTGAACCAACAATGATCATTAAAGAAAAAAAGCAAATAAAAACAATATATTTTTTTTTTGTGAAAAGAATCCTTCGTAGCAAGTACGTGAGGCCAAGTGGGCTGCACTCCCAGAGTAGCCAGGGAATGTAATATTCATCCAGCACAGTAATTTCCAACAGACACTTAAGTTTTATTGATAGTGTGCTGAAAGGGAAAAACCTATAAACAGGATGACACGTTTCGCGGTGCTCCGACCGCTTGATCATGTGGTTCAAATGTGACACAGATGATGGACTATAAGTATACATTCAACTTTGAGGTTGGTACAGAGTGTCTACCATTTCAAGTAAGCATTCCTATTCCACCTCCCCCTCCCTTCTTCTCTGCCTTTCCACTTTTCTCTGAAGTCTGATCTATGAAAGTCTTATCGAAACAGGTTCACCCCTGTTCCTCCAAAACTATCAAGGATCACATCGACTCGCTGCCTCCTGCCCTGGCGGATTTCTGCAATCACTCCTTCGCCACTGGAGTCTTCCCATCCCCCCTTAAGCACTCCCTTGTGCACCCTCGTCTTAAGAAACCCTGTGCCGACCCCGCTTGGCCGGCTAACTATCACCCAATCTCCATTACTCCCTTCCTCGGCAAGCTCCTGGAGAAACTGGCAATCTCACAGCTCAATCTCCACACAGAATCTGTTGATTGTCTTCATGACCATCAGTCTGGCATCAGAGCTGTCAGAAGCATGGAAACTGCTCTCCTAAACATCTGTGAAGACCTGCTCTCCAACCTTGACTCTAACACCCCCTGTGTCCTCATCTTGCTTGATCTCTCTTCTGCCTTTGATACCGTCAACCATGCCATCCTGCTCAACCGTCTCCGAGATAACCTGGGTATCACTGGTCAGGCTCTGGCTTGGCTGACTTCTTTCCTCTCTGACCGACCCTCCCAGGTCCAACTTGGTTCCTTCCTCTCCACTACCTTTTTCTCTACATGTGGCGTCCCCCAGGGGTCTAACCTCTCTCCCTGGCTGTTCAACCAATACCTGGCACTCCTTGCCCACTGGATCACCGCTCTCTGCCCCAACTTTCAGTGCTATGCAGATGACACCCAGCTCATTTTCAGGCTACCCTCGGCCTCCTCCTCTCCTTCCCTCATCTCCGTCTGCTATCCAGGAGTGGTGTGCCACCAATGACCTCTGCCTTAATGCTAGTAAGACAGATTCTCCTCATCGGCACACCTGCTCCCTCCTTCCCTGAAGCTCTCTGGCCAGCCGCTCTTGGCCCTCTTCCTGCTCCCACCTGCAAGGCTAAAAACCTTGGGGTCATCTTCGACTCCACACTCCCCTTCTCTCCTCACATCTCCGACGTCTCTAAGAAGTCACACTACTAGCTGCACCTCCTCAGAGGTAGTCTTACTTTCCTCTCCTTCCCCCAGAAGCTCACCGTCTCCAGAGCTCTGGTTCTCTCCAGGCTGGATTATTGCAACAGCCTCTTTCTAAATCTTCCTGCCTCTACTCTCTGCCCTTTACAACTCATCTAGAACAGGACTGCGAGACTTGTCCTTGCCCTCAAGCCCAGGGATCGTATCTCTCCAGGACTGAAATCTCTGCACTGGCTCCCAGTGACTGCGAGGATTAAGTTCAAAACCCTCTGCATCAACCACAAGGCCTTCTGGGGCCTCAATACCTTCAACTCTCTTCCTAAATATCTTCCTCCTCAATCTCTTCGCTCATCCGGCTCCAACTCCCTCAGGATCAGTCGCTTCTCCAAGCAACGAGTTGGTGGTAGATCTCTTTCCTCTGCTGGTGCCTCCCTCTGGAACAGCCTCCCTGCCTCCCTTAAACTTGAGGAGAACCATCTCCGGTTACGGAAGCTCCTCACAACCTTTCTCTTTGCTTCTGCTTCCTCTCCTCCTCTCCCCTGCTGATTTTCCTGGCTGAAACTGAAATTGCACTGGTTACCTGGTCACCCTCTGATCTCGGGCCCAGGTCCCCTCCCCCACCAGTCGGACACCTGCACTGCCTTCCTGGCTACCCCAGCACTTGGGGACTGTTTTCTGTATCCCTACAGTCCAACTACCAGCACTTGACACCCGATGCCTGCACTTACCCTTGCACTTGCCACCAGCTGGCCATACTTTTACTTATTATTATTTATTCTATTATCCCATGTACTGCACTGTCCCCTTCCCCTACCCGCACTTCACTTACCCCCTTCCCTTGCACTTTCACAATCTGAATGACACCTGGCCTAGTAGGATCGTTGTTTCGTCTTCCCTCCGTTTTCCCTCCTTTGCCTCGTTGAGCCTTGAAACACTTGTGTATAGGCACGTTATAAAGGCCATATCATATCATATGATATCATTCTTAGGTCGGCCATTGTGAAAGGTCTAGGCCTGTATGGGGTTCAGTGCGCGTAGTAACGCGCAAAGTAAATGTAGGCTAAAGGTTACTCTAAGTACGACAATAAAATATTGTCCTTTAGAGACCATATCTTTCAATATGTTGTCTAATCTACTGACATCTCCATACTAAAGCTTCTAGTGCAAACTATTCGCAGGAGATGTAATAATAAAGTAAAACCCCATACCCGATATAACGTGTCATTCTGGTCCATATACCTGCTGTCAATATCATAGATATGTGTGCAGTTGATCCACCATAAAGAAAAAGAGGGCTGGAATAAAATTAGGACCTTTAACTTACCTAAAGCATATGGTATCTGGTGCAAATAAGCATGTGCAAATGAGCAAATAGGTGAGCAACATAAAGTGCATAGTGCCTTGGGTAAAATGCTGGTAAAGTGCCTAGTGCATTCAAGTTTTTGCCAGTAAAGTGCCTGGTGCATAATACATAATGTGTCTCACATAGCCCTGCCGCTTATTCTTTAGTTGGGGATATATTAGTTTTTATAAAACCATAATGATATTAAAAGCTAACATTTGCACAAGTCAACAGATCTATCCATAAAACCATAGTTGGGTGTTCCAATGGCCATATGCTTAAAAGGTCCATAAAATCTCTGTGTCACAAAAACCAATAACTGTTATCACTGCTATAAAGTCATATTGTTATAAATTCACAATAGACGCAAGTAAAAATGTAAAAAAGTAGTTAATTCACTTAGTGCATAAAGACAATCTGAAAGGCAAATACTTTAGTGTTCTAAAGTGACAATGCAATCATAGAGACACAACAAATTAGAGACACCGGAAGTAGAAAAACCTGAAATAGATAGATAGGACAACATTGGCAAACAGTTGTAACCATAAATGTCAGGTACCTAAAAAGGTATACAGTTCTTCGTCGAGGTTGTGACCCCGAGGTTCGTTTGTCTGGAAATCCAAGATGCTCTTTGTTTCTAACTGTCTTAATAGGAGCTCGCGATTCCCACATGTAGGAGATTTGGGAACCGTTTGTATGCCAAAAAAGGAAAAGCCATCAAGTTTACCACCGTGTTCCATTTGTGCACATATATATATATATATATATATATATATATATATATTTTCACTGTAAAAACTTTGTTAAAGTGCTGTGATTAAGTTGTACTAACAAAAATCCATTTAATTCACTACAACACTTTGTTAAAGGGACATTATGGTTACGTTTCACTAAGAGAAACCTATGAAATTCAATGTAAATACATTGTTAAAGGGCAGTTCTGGTTACAAGTAAAACCGAAAAACCTTAAAAATTCACCAGTTATGGTCAGCTAAGCAACCATAACTTGCGCCATCACTGTGCACTTCTAAAACGAACACCGAGGTCATCAAAGATGACATCACAAATGTTACAATGCCGTCCGCGGACGGTGTCCTAGCCCGCAGACAGTTTAAAAGTGCTTTTCCAGCCAATCTAGGGTGTTTCAAGCTGAAACGGAACTGGGGTGCCCGCACATTGCTGACGAGTGGTTACTGGCCCCCGTTTCGCACTGGCTGGCATTATGGTCAAATTAGAAAGCCACTCTCTCACATAGGATCATAAGAGCCTTGGTGAGAAGCCTCTTATATATCCAGAAATGTATCAGGCAGTTAAACTGTGTTAACCTCATCTGCCCTTCAACCTTCTTGACCCTGTGTGCTGTAAAGGCATACAAGCAAATGTTTAAACCCATCCTTGTGTTTAATGGGGAGTCCTCTGCCCTGGGCATTTCTGAAAACAGAAGGCACATTTTTTTAACAACTGCAGATGCCATTCAGCTGTACCTGCTCCACAGTGACAAACCCACAGACCGCTGGGCCCTGACTCGAGCCCGATTTGACTGCCTATGGTTAGGGGCTCGAACAAAAAGCTGGTCTCACAATGCACAACCTATAGCCTGCCCCGGTTGTGAGTGGCCGGTGGAGGACCTTTTACATTTTGTGTTGTTTTGTCCATATTATACACATCTAAGACGGAAAAAACTCCTGCCACACCTTAGGTCTGCTGGCATGTCTCAGGCTAGGCCTGCTCTATGTTATTTGCTCTCAACTGCCACGATGCCAGTGGCTTGGTGTTCGGTGGATTATCTGAGAAGGGCCTGGCATCGGAGAACTACATTTATCTCTCAAAACTTGACCGAACATTGAAAATTTAATGAACAAACTGGACGTCTCTTGGCGGATACTAATTGAAATTCACACATGCACTTTTTTAATCTTCTTTTATATGTAATGTTTGTAAGTTTATACTATGGATGTTTTTAAATTTAGAATTTAATCTTATGCATTTTTATCTTGCATTTGCGGTTTATGGACAATTTGCCTCAGAATAAACGTATTACTGTACTGCAGAAACGTTACCCTTGCACATCTTGCAGGCCCATTCTACGTTGATCTGGCAGCTTTTTACAACTTTACAACGCCCATGTTCGACTCGGTAGTCCCCGAACAGCATCACTGTCCACGGACGGTTCCTCTAAAGGGGTCCACCGATAACTTTTCCTCATCGTCAATCTGGCTGTCCAGGAGAGAGCATTCAGAGAACTCCTGCTTTGCAAATCTCTGAAAACCTGCTGCAATTGCATCTCCTATGGCCATATTTGCTTCCCAAGCACCCCCACCATCACCACCTTAACAACCTGGAGGGCCTCAAGAGGGGAATAGCTGCAGTGATACAGAGGCGGATCAAGAAGAAGAGGAGGATGAAGTGGAGGAAGTCCCTGTCACCAGTACTCACAGTGATTCCTGGGTGTAGCAATTTTTCACCACCGTTGGAAATGTCCCAAAGCCACACGCAGCAAGTGCAAAGTTGTACTCCGTCAAGGTAAACCTGGCTTGTATTCCTATGGGACAACTTCCATGAGGCGTCACACCAAATCGGCCCACCGGAGTGCTCTGAGAAAGGCAATACCTTTCTCAGGTAAGAGCAGGTTGACTTCCTCCACCCCATCATCTTCATCTGCTCCTGTCACCACAAAGGATAATCTTTTGGGACTGAGGATCCCAGCGGCTGCTCTGCAGGCCATACAAAATGCTGTTGACCCTTACCTTTCAAGGATCATAGTGCTATGCATGTTCTGTGAAGCACCGATCTGGTGGGGTTGGAGCAGTTTCGGCGCTTTCGTGGCTGCCTTCAAGGGCATGAGAAACACTGCCATCTACCTCATTAAGGCCCGCCAAACATCTTCCTGTACCTGCCCCTTCGTCCCCATGGTTGGTGTCCCTTCCCTCCCCTACCTTCCCTGAGAAAAAATGTCAAATAAATACAAAAAGAAAAAAGTAGAAAAAGGTTCTTTTAGGAGCCACCTTTCACAGTTCAAAAATAGAAGTGAGGAAAAAAACACAGGCTGCTGCGCAACCTGCATAGGCTGCTGACAGCATGCTAGTCTGCGGACATGTACAAAATACCGGGCATGGGACAGCTGCGATCATTGCAATTTTTTTCCCACTCAAAAAAGGTGGCTCTTAAAAGAAACTTTTTTTTGCTTTTATAGATTTCTTTTAATTTTTTCTTTTACAAACTGAAGAAAAACATGTAACCGATTTTCATTATTTCTTCTCACTTTCACAGAAACTGCTTCAAAGCATTTTTAATGTTTCCCACAAAAATCTGATTGTCTACATCATCAGTTAGATGGAATCCATCTCACTGAAAAATGTTGGCCCTATAAATGTAATGTTCTCATTATGAAACAATGTCATGCCAACAACGCAAACAAAAGCACACACAGCTTTATTGACATTGTGCGTGGCTTTTTTCATTTGCGGACCAAATTAACTAAAATGCATCCACATCCGTTTCTGGGCAATTCGAGAAAACATTATTTGGGAATTAAGGAAAATTTCCTTCAACTTTCCCAATGTCTCCTTCATTGCAAACTGCAATGAGATTCCAGTCATGTTCCCCAAACTGTTTCCACCACAATGAATGATAATAATGTCTGGATGCTTCAATTGAACCATATCTTCACCAAATGGGAGCAAGTTCGTCCACTTCATGCTACACACTCTGTACCAGAACACTACCAATTCAGGAAATCCAAGATTTGTGGCTATTCCACAATGCTCAGCATACACCTTCACCCACTGTACCCAAGAGTCCCCAAACATTGTGCCTGCTGAAAGACATTGCCATGGCCATGTTCAATCCTTGCACAACTCCTACTAACAAAACTACTGCTCCCTTGCTTCCTGTAGACCACACCCAGGAAACCTGATTGGATGATCCCCGTGACTTCCACAGTCCCCTCACCATGGCCAGGCAGCACCAAAAGACCCGGATGTGCCACGTGCCGTCCGTGGACTACCACGGTATCTGCAGACATGCCGTCCAATTGAATGGAGCATGGAGGGAAATTAAACACAATGTATGTTATTTAATCTTTAGTGGTGGCTCTGAAAATAACCTTTTTTTTTGTTGGTGGGGTTTGTAAACAAACAACTTTGTTTTCCTTTTATGTTTCTTTTTCCTTACAGGAACCTCTTCAATGCACTCCTTACATTATAAAGGAAAATTGCATTTCCAACATCTGTGAAGTGAAATCCATCTGGCCCAAAAAATAAATAAATAAATAAATCACACCCTTAGAATTGATATTATTCTCAAAAGATGACAATTTTAAAGCATACAACAAAGCAGATACACCTTTATTGACAATCTGTTCAATTTGAGAACTAAAACAGTTTTTTGGACATCTCCATGTGCGTCTCTGATTTATTTCTGAAAAAGTAATCTGAGCAGCAGGAAACAGTTGAATATATATATTACCCAGACTACTTTTGTCAAAGCAATATCTTTAACTCTAGCCCATTATATTCCACCATGCACACTCGTACTATTCCCATCTAAACACCATCATTACAACAACCACTCTGTTCCTCAAAACAGCACAATCACCATACAGATTCCATTGCACTACCAACCTCACTAACTCAACACCATCACACCTCTGTACACTCGTATTCCCACAACCTTTACAACCACACCTAATATATCATCTCACAATCAAACAGCACTCTATACATCCCTGCAATCACACCCACACACCCATGCACCATACATGCATATACATTGCACAACTTCCCAATACAACCTTTCTCTTTTCCCAACAGATGCAATAAAATGCCTTCTAAAGAGCAACTCCATAGAAAAGAAATAAAAATTAGAGTAGATAAGAGTAAAAGTAAACCACATAGTTATCCACCTCTAAAACTATTTATAGAAATCCTTAAAACAAAACAGCTAGTAACCTCATTCAACAAAACTAAACCAATCACGACTAAAGAAGGTAAGGCCATTCTTGCAAAAACAAAAAGTAATAAATTATGTACAAAGAAAAGCGAACCTACTAACAAACCCAATCCTCCATCTACCAGTGTTAGCGTAGTCCTGGTAAAGCAATTAAAAAAGAAATGATGTTGTTCTTCACAATCTTATAAAAACATTTGAAAAGTCACGCTCTTCCATTAAAAACTACCACAGGAGACCAATCCTGCAAGCTCTAATCGGAAGCGCTTTTCTACTAAAGAGAAAATTGTTTATATTGATTTTAAACGGAATGAAACCTCTAACTAAATGTATCAATGAATTACAACAAGTACTTCTAATAATGCGCAATGTCAATATAGAGACCTTCTGAAATGTCTGTGAAGGTGAATGGATGCACACAAGCAGCACAGAACCATACTTCATTGAAGAAGCTTATAAACAAGAAAAAACAATTGCCATAGACATTATGGAATAAGAAACCCTTATAGAAAAAAAAATAACCAACAAACTTTGAACCAAATGCCCCTTTCACCCAAACAAACCGTCCAGTGTACAAATGGACATGCAGTTGAATGTGTAATGTATGCTAACAATCCTTTAAATCTTTACTGCAATTCCTCAATCACTATGTAAAATTAAAATACAAAAGTCAAATGAAAACTTTACAACCCATTGCCTCCTATCCAGTGTGCAGCCACACTGGTCTGCAAGGACATTCATTAGCCTGCACTGAAGTACCTACATGCAAAAGCACTTACCACCACATCAAAATGTTAGCGACACGCCATTCCACTATACAGAATCTTGTGCATCGACTATACAATGCAAAAAGTCCTGCTATAGAACTGCACCATTTAAATAACATTTGTCTACATGGAACAGCCAAAGAACTCCTTTAAGAAATAGAGCACATCCAATGTAAATACTTTGGAACTGAAGGTGACTTGAAATACCAGACCAAATATGTGTGTTGCCACAGAACGTTTTATAAAAAGAGCACAAAAATACCACATATAGCTTATAAAATAGAAGACAATGAAGAATCCCAATGGTTCTAATTAGCTTTATATCCAACAGCAGAAGGTAAATACAAAATAACTAACCCCTCAAGAGTGTGCACGTACTGCAACACAAAGCTTGACAATAACCAAATGCCATCACATGCTATCACATGCTATCACTTAACTTAAACTAAAATATTCCCACTTCCAAAAGCTCTCCAACAGCTTAACTTGTACGAGAGCATTATGATACAAACAGTGCACCCATTTCAAACTATAACACCTTCAACCAAAAACAGCCAAATTACCTCCATCTGAGCTGCTAAAGGATATCTGTGGGAAAGTAGTGTATTTTCCATTGGGTCTAAAAGAAAAAGTGCAAACTCTAGGACTACAATGGCCAATAGATCAATCTTTAATTGTACTAGTTAATGGTGTGCCAACAAAAGACAGAAAAATGTGGCAATGAGAAGTTGACTACAAGTTAGACAAGCCCCATAATATCTAAAAGAAAACAATGAATACTACAAAGATATAAACATAGAGGAAAACTTAAAAGAAATCACCCACATTACTCAATAGTCACCAGAAACTGGCCAATTTGAACATGTAGATCCTGTTACAGCAGCCAACATTTTAGACCAGTATACCATTCACCCACTGCACTCCAAAGACACAATTGACGATGCATTAGAAACATATCAAATGCATCAAGCCAAAGGATCCCGAATGAGCATATAGGACAAAAGTGTGGAAGCACGTCGTTTTCCTCTAATCTTTCCTACAGGAAAAGGAGGAAGATATGAAGAAAGGTCCACACAAATTAGTGCATCATAATATTGCTTAACGAATGTATTCTGAAGACCCCAGATTCAGGCAAAATGTTGAATACATTTTCCACCTCTACTTCGAAAGTGAACAAGCCACTCAATGGTATGGAGTTGCACACACATTAAAAACAGGATCTACCTTTTTAAACATATCTGCTACCCTCCCACCTGCTTCAAAAAAATAAGAGACAAAGATGAAGTTTTGTAGTAAAGTATAACAAACCTCTTGGCAAACATGCATGGTACGAAAGAATACTAGTTTCAACGTCACGCTGATGTATGTTTTATGCTAAGGAACCTAGGCCCAACCACATGGTTTGTTACTTTAAGTTGTTCCGAGTACGTATGGGATGACTTGTACGACTTCTTACGCACTGCAAACCAAAATAAAGATGGAATAGAAATAAAAACACCAGGAGAACTCTGTTCTCTCGACCCTGTAAATGTATCAAGGTACTTTCACCATCGCTTCATAGCCATGCCGCATTTTATTTGCAATAAAATTACCCCTCCACTCGGAGAAGTGCAACACTTCCTTTGGAGAAAAGAATATCAATCAAGAGGACTACCACACATCCACATACTTTTGTTGATAAAAGATGCCCCAAAATTTGGCCATGCTTCTGACGCCACTGTTTTACAAATTATTGAAAAATACATTACCTGCGACATCCCTTGAGAAACCACACAAAGTGACCTACATACAAAGTGTCGTACTCTTCCAAAAACATAAATGTGGCAAATACTGCTGACATAGGTATACAAACAAAGGGAAATACTATAGCAAATGTCGTTTTTGCTTCCCTAGACCAGTGTGCAAAAAAGGACATGTAAATAGCTTAATGTCTTCTGTTAGACATAGCATAAAAGGCAATTCCCCTAAAAATACATTCAACATTAGAAGGGACAAAGAATCCAAGTACATCTATGATTACAATGAAATCATTGCCCTCTTGTGGAATGCAAACATAGACATCCAATACATTGCAGTCAATTCCACTGCAGTTGCAAGATATATCACAGCCTCTCTCATCAAAGCTGAAAAAACTGAGCCAACGGTCCTTTGGGATGACATACCATCAGACAAAACACTATCACAAAAATTGTATAGCTTCGGTATAAAAATGCTCTCCGATAGAGAATGTGGGTCCTACGAAGTTGCAGACCGTTTCACTGGTACAGCCTTACATGGCAAATCTGAGCACATTGTCTGGCTAAACCTTGGACCAGCCTCATTCCGAAAAAGTACTAAAATCCTACCAAGAGATAGAAAACATAGCCACAAATGATCCCACCAGCCAGCACATTTTAAAAAACTATTTGCTTGACACATACTTTGCAAACAGTCATACTACTTTGGAAATCATACGACATTGGCCAAAACTACATGTACAAAAACAATGTCACGCCAAATGAGACAACTGGCAAATATTCAGTTTCAACTTGTGAAGGAAGCCTAATGGAGCTAACTAAACCCAGTCTAATTAATCATGTAAAGTTATCATTTAAAACTTCACAGCCTAGAGAACAGTATTACATGGCCCTACTCAACTTTTTAAACCTTGGAAAAAGAAAAATAATTATTAGGTGACCGACTTATTTGAAGCTGCATTTAAAGCAAATTAAAACAGCATAACAAATGACAATTTCAAACAATACAATGAACACCAACAAGAGGAAGAAATTGAAGCTCAACTGCACAAAGACACTCCTGAAGGGAAGACAACATTCCCCTAAAGGAAGCCAAGACCCACTTGGAGAGCCACTCATTCTAAATGAAGCAGAAATAGCCATGGCTGAGGTAGAAAATACCTTGTATCAATCTATACAATCTGAGGAATATTTGTCAGTTCCGGAATCTCAGCTAAATGATGAACAACTCAACATTTACCTGGAAGTCACTCAAGAAATTGAGCATAGTTTTAAACATGAAAATAAAACCTGTACCTGTACAAATTATAAACCTCTGCTCCTGTATGTAAGTCTAGCAAGACATTACCAATTAAAATAATCAGCCAATTTCTACAAAACATATTTAGCCTTTCGTAGGTTTAGCTGCTTACAACATAGGTGGTGTCAATTTACACTGACTACTACTACTCCCCTACTAACACCAAAACAAATTAGAATTGTCAGCAGAACCTGCAAGTGAGGTACACAGAATTTTAAAACAAATGAGTGTTCCTGATAGCAGTAAGCATAGTGTCCAACCTCATGTAGGCTTTAAATAATCTATGCAATAAGTCCTAAAAAGCACTATTTGGAGGAAAACATGTTATTGTTTTCGGAGACCTCCTACAATTATCGCCAGGGCAACGTTTTTTCAAAACATTAGGACACAAAGAATGCCGTAATGCTCTAGGCAGTATTGATATGATATGATATGGCATTTGTAACGCGCCTATACACAAGTGTTTCAATGCGAGACGAGGCAGGGAGGGGGGAACAAGGGGAGACAAACGATCCTACTGGGCCAGGTGTCATTCAGATCGCGCAAGTGAAAATGTACATCTCTGGGAACATTTTCACTACAGAGAACTAACTCAAAACATGCGTCCGTCTGCAGACCTCGCATATGCTAACATTTTAAAAAGCAATAGAACTGGGCTGCTCACTAAAGATGAAAAATCCACCTTAAGTAGACTAATTCATGAGCTATATGTGCGAAACACATCTGCTCCTGATGTCATGGAACAATTAACACAACAAAATCTAAAATGTATGTCCTTAATGCCAACCTTTGCAAACTGTAGTCAATTCAACGAAACAATGTTGAAAAAAGAAATGCAACCTATACTGCATATCAGCTTCACAGACAAACTAGAAGTGCACGGCATGACACTTCCTATGTGTCAACAAGCAACAGCACGACTAAGTAGCTTAGAGAAATGTATCTCCAACAGAGCCAGATTGGAGAAAATATTAACTTTGAGTCTAAACTGCAGAGTAATTCTAAAACGTAACCTTGACATAGAACAAGGCTCAGTCTCATGGAGCAATTGGTACAGTTGTTCGCTTCCAGGCATAGCCGCATGACAACAACATTCAGTTTGTCAATCACTTAGATGAAAACAAAATCAATGCTGAAATTCTTTGCATCCTGGAATACAACACGCTATGGGCTCTATACACTTCCCATCTACCCCTGTACCTAAACAAAAAAAAAATATTAAAATACAAATAATAGCAACCTTTAGCAGATTTCCCAACAATACCACTACAAAAACAACGACCATCAGGAGCATCAAACAATAATACCACAAAACTATCTAGTACAAAGTCAAGTTCATATCCATCAGAAAGGAAAGACACACATGTCTATTCTCCACAAACATCTGAAAGCCCATCTAACCATCCACAAACAGAACTCTCTGGTCCATTTTAATTCACAAACACAACTGAAGTACATTGTTATGCTAATGTGACAATGAATCTTCTCTTTCAATTGCCACCAATTGTTAACAACTTTACTTAAACGGCTCAGACCAGTTGTGTTTGCAAATGCTGGTCCTTCACAGAAATGCCATAAATAATCACAACACTTACAGTGTTTCAGGTATAAGGCAGGACTTACTACAAGTACTGGACACCAAAAACATCCCTACTGATGAAATCTTCCAGATTTCATACACGTGGAAACATACATGTACTCTCTGCAACCATGTTTCACAAGACTACATCCCTAATGAACGATTTCTATATGTATCCATACCAAATTGTGAATTCATTCAATTTCATCAGCTTCTTCAGAATGCAAATCATGGCATATTATGCCCTTTTTGCAATTCAGACAATCGTTCGACCATGCAAATAAACACGCATTGCCAATATGTCATAATAATGCTCCTAAGGTACAATGCAGATGGTACTAAAAATAACTGTAAGCTTACAGGCTTCACACACGGCCAAGTATCTCTTGGAAAGAAAACTTTCACAACAGTAGGTATAATATACCACGTTGGTGCCACAACTACTTCAGGGCACTAAACTGCATATGTGAAAAAAGTAATTGGTTTCAATGTATCAATAACTCTGTTACCCCAAGACATAGGTTACCAGTTAATTTAAAAAATACCTACTTAATATTCCTTCAACCCAAATGTAGTCACTAAACTGTAGCACAATTAACAGTTAGAATACGCCAGCAGGTATCTAAATACATCCATAATACTGCAAAAACACTTTGCAAAGTCAATCTAGTTAGAATACCGAACAGGTATCTAACTACTTCAAAAATGCCCTACATTGCAAAGCACTTCAAATACGCTATCTGAATTGTTATATGACAAAACATCTTCTAACCTCTAATGTAGTTACAGTACGCCAACCGGTATCTATCTATTTAAATAATTCCCTCAATTACAACATATTTCCAATGAACATACCATACCCCTTACACTCGCATAACTCTAATTGTTTTTTTTTTTCCAGCACATTCTTCCCCAATGATTATGTGAAGAGAAAACAACAGCGGTGTGTCATATACTAATGTTGTAGCAAACTGTTACGCTCACCTGGTATCCACGGGGACGCCACCCAGCCAGTTGGTTGTTGGTGCCCTTTCCAATGATTCCCTGGTGTGGTCTCGGTGTCGGATTCCGCCTCGAAATGAAGACTATATTAGAACTGGGCGACCAAGCTAAGTTTTCCCCCACCTCCCTTGTGTTTCCAGCCCCCCCAGGTTCTCTTCTCACCTGGTTGTTGGAATCGGTGGGCTCTCCGTCCTGCTCTCTGGGCAGGGGCGCGTTGACTTTTGTGGGTGCGGGCGGTCCAGTTACTTCACTGACTGCTGCCCTTGTAGTGTCTTTCAGGTAGGTCTTATTGCGATTGATGGCGTCATAATTCTTGTATGCCTTTTCTCTGTTCTAAACGTCTCTTTTTTTTATCTCCCTAGGAGCGCGGAGTGTCCGCTTGGAGAACTGGAATGCTGGTTCTCGCTGGGAGATGATGACGCGCTATAGCGCTATGATGCGGTAAGTAGGCGCTTTGCGTAGTGCAGCGATGTCTTGTCCTCAATGACCTGTGCTTTTCTCTTTTCGTAGGTCGCGTTGAGTTCCCAGCGTAGATGGAGTGCCAGAGCTATTTCAGCCGAAACGCAACCAACCAGGTAAGTAATGATGTCGTCCTCCTTTTCTCAGGTCCTTCGATCCAGGCGGTGAACTCTACCAACAGAGCTGCTCAGGAGCTGCGGGCAGTGAAGGATGAATGCAGTTAAGATTCTGCTGCTAACGATGTTCTTGGTTTTTCTGCAGGTCCGGAATTCACCAGGCTCGTGAGAAAGCTGGACACGGTGAGCGTCACGTTGCTAGAAGCAAAGTAACGCGAAGCGTGTTGTCTTGTTCGGGTGTGGTTTAAATAGCCACTGTAAAGTAGTCCAGGTAAAGTAGTCCCTAGGCCACCACACCCAAAACACTAGACTGCATAGCTTGGTTCTAGGAATCAAGCTATGTGGATGCCTCCATGTTGGCTGAAAGCCTAAATAAAGTAGTTCCTCAGGCAGATGTCTTTCCTTACTGATGAGCCTGGCGCCAAAGGCGCCATGACTGGCCCCAAGAGGGCCTGAGAAGTGGATGCCAGGCCTTATTAGTGATCCGAGCACTGATACCACCTGGCCAATGGGCTTGCCAGTGGGGATCAGGGCTGAGGGTCGTGACACAAACATAGTACTTAAAATGTACAGTTTATGAGGGTCTAAAAAAGAAAATATATATTAAAAACTGTATACCACTACAGCTTTTGAACCATCATGCTTAACCAATTGTAATTTTGTTTCCACAGAAAAGAAACCACATAAGGCAGCTGCATGACACTACACCACTAAGTAGCCAAAGCAATCTTAATGAGCTACATATTCTGTGAACACTATCCTCAATTGTGCTACAATCATTAGTACTGTATACAATTCAATTACATAATTCCTCCATATTAAAAACACTTTGTACTCCGACTACATTACGTACAATTACTGTACACATATTCCTACTAAAGTGATTCTGGCCATATTCTTATTACATTACCTATAAGTACAATACACATTACTACTGTGGTGATATTACCCAGTGGACAAATTCTGGGGGGCATGGCTGCTGGCCACTGACCACAACACAATTAACAGTATAACAAGTATGTATCATACACAGTCAGTATCATACACAGTCAATTAATAAAACTCACCCCCACCCCCTTGCAATCAAAGTGATGTTCGTGGACACCGAAATTAACCCCAGGCACAGCAACATTTACACACCCTTTTTTCACCTATAAAAACAGCTCTACATTACCTTCATTCCACTTCCGTACCATTTCTACGCCCTCTTCCTGCCATCAAATAACCTCAAATGTCTTTTCAAAGCCGCCCGTTCACCGTGATGTTCGCTAACTATCAGACAACTACGTCACCTGCCCGGCCCTTTTCAACCTACAAAAACAGCCCTATGTCATCTTTTTTCCACTCCCCCCACCCTTCCCAGCCCTTCTTTCCACCATCAAATGATCAAAGATGTTTTTTCCAGACTTTTTACCCACCGAGCTGTCTGCTGCATCTGCCCGCAGATTGTGAGAAACCTGAAGGTGTCTCCCTGTCTAGTCCCTGGGGATCTGTCATCCAGGGGGCCAGGACATGGCCATCGGTTTTGGATCCAGTTCCTGGGGGTGGACCAGTGTGGAAGGATTACCTGAATGGGCGGTTCTTGGGTAGTGGGAGACCGACTGATGAGTTCTTTGAACACCTTTTCCCCCCATCCTCCCATGTAGGATATGCCAAAGCACTGCCCCCCTCACCCCCCTTTCGCACAACACGAAAGACAACGGACTAACACCAGAGCCGTTTACCAGAATGTCCCAATCCCAGGGTCAGGCAAAGTCAGGCAACTGAACAGAATCACACACACCTAACGGCCATTTCCCTTTCCCACAGGGATAAAAGGTGGAGAACTAAGCACACTACGAGCAAGGCAGACCGCACAACATGAGAGCTAACTCAGCACGGCAGTTCAAGAGGAGGCAAAAGACGGCATGAGTCAAGGGGAGAAGTGATATTGCCCTTATCAACAGATCCATGAAGCCTCAAGAGAAGGAATCTTAAGACCACAAACAATAGCCTGCATGCGTTGCAGCAGATGTCAACGGTACCCAGGAGCCTCCTCTGCTGACAGCCAAGCCGGGGAGAGACCCAATGGTACCGGCCATGACTCTACAGACAAGAAAACAAAGCAGTTAATCACAACCGGTGAGTCGAGGGGAGAGCCGATAAAGAAACCGAACTCTGTTGAATGAAAGTAGCAAGCGGCTAATTGAACTTCGAATAAACAAAGAACTATTGATAAATAAAGGGGAAAACCAGGAACAGAGAAGTCCGGCACCACGTGGGTGTTCATGCAGTAAACGCTGGGTGATTACCCTGCTGTTTTGAACTACAGTTACCAGAAAGCCTTGGGAGAAAGGCGAGAAGAAGGGTCAAAGTGGTCAGATGGGGGTTGTGTCAAATCCTCCGTACAGTCGAAAGTCTTTAACCGACAAGTGATTGGAGAAATTGAGGTAAATGAATCCCGCTTGGTTAAGTACGCATATGAACAGTGTGTTACAAAGGTTGGCAAGAGTGAACCCGTCGGAGGGACGCAAACAAGAGGGGACGATTTCTGAAGTCCCATGAACATTGTATTGATAGGAACGAACCCGAAGAAGGGAAACTGGTAATCAAAAAGGGATACAAACCCAAAGGAGAGAGATCCAGGGGTGGAAAGTCATCACCCAAAGTTCATTGAGAAAATAACTGTTTCTTTGAGTAGTCAAGTACGACTGTGAGGGATCTGCGCCCAGCAGAGGGTGACCCAGGGGTGAAGCCGTCACCCTACGCAATACGTGGAGCAGAACGTTTGTATTTGTTTGTTGAACTATCAGGCCCTCGAAGGCAACAGACATTTGATTGAAAAGAGACTTTAACCTTCGGAAAACCTGATAGCTGTAGCGGAACTTTTGGCTCGTGCTGGGAAAGCTCGAGTGTGTGCTGTGCTCAGGAGACCCACCTTGTCCCATGCTGAAAACGTGGGGAAGGGAGACCCCTGGCAATCACATCATTATTTGTGAACACTTCTTTCTTTATTGAAAACCCTATCCCACACTCTTTCTATAATCAGTTGTAAGGATTTGGCAATAGTTTTTTTTTTAGTATAGGCCTTTTTACTTGGACAAGACGACACGAGGACAGCCTTATTTTTCATTTGATGGGCAACGCTTGCTCCCATCTTAGATTTAGGTTTAGTTTAGGCGTTTTTCACCCTGCATTTACAGTTCAATAAACACCCTTGAACTGTGATCACTTGTGTCAGTCTTTACTGTTGCCACCATGAGTTTCTTACAGGATCCAACATGGCAGGCGTTTCCCAAAGATCTGATGCACGTCAGCAGACCGAACCCAGATATCACACATTTGTTTTGGCATACTTTTTGGTTGTTTTTTTAAAAAAGTGCTGGACTAATTTACACCAAATTTACAAAAGCACGCTTTTGCGACCAAGCCGCTGTTCCCGTCGCAAATTTGGTAAAAATACGTCCAGCGGTTTGGCCTGTAGACGTGAGCAAACATTGTTTCCATTGCGTCTACATGAAAAACCACACATTTTGCCCCCCCTATAACTTTGTCCCCCACACCCTTGATGAAACCTCACCAGGATCAATCCGATGGGCCATATACTTTTTATTTGCAAAGGTTTGTGAGGATTCATCAAGGGGGGACAAAGTTATAAGCCGCTCAAAAAGTGTTCTTCCTATGGGTTGTGCAACTTGACCATAACTACAGGGCCGCTACCGCAGGCCCCGTTAAATATATATATATATATATTCACTAAGAAAAAAACCTTGTTAAAGTACAACTACAAAACGTATGCAATTCAATGGAAAACCGTTGCTACAGGGACGTTATGGTTACAGGTAAAACTTAAAAACCCCAGAAATTCACAAGTTATGGTACGCTACACAACCATGACTCGCGCTACCCCTGTGCACTGCAAGGACTAACAACCATGACATCACAAAGTTGACCGGCTGGACGCAAAAATCGAGCAGTTGCTTCTCCAATTTGCTTCCTTCAGAACGTTTGTAGAAGAACATATAACAGGCAAAATAAGTTGTCACTGCCCAACTTGCACATGTCCGCGTTCCCCAATTCCCAGCCCCCTTTTCCTGCAAAAACAGTGGCATGAAAGACACTTCGATGAGAGCTCAATCCCTTTTTCCCCTCAGCAGCAGCTTGTTGAAAGGGAAAAATCCCCAATGTACGTATCTGTTTCTTGTCCCCCTTCCATTTCCGATTAGTCGCTAATAAATATTGCAATGTTAATTTGTACAGATTGTTTATGTCCCTTTTTTTTCCTTTCATTTAACAAGGCAATTGTAAGTGAGAAGGGCACAGCAGTAGAGGGGATGAATACAAGTGAGAAAAATGGAGGAGGCGGACGACTGCCGCAGCTGGCTGACCTATGCACAATCACAATACAATCATCTGTAGGACGCCAGTACTGGTCACATGTTTGCATGCACACATCCGTCTGGAAATAGTAACAGCAGCGTCTGTTTATCTGTCGCACAACTGTGCACATACGTATATCGTGCTGTGACGCCTGGTAACACTTTTCCTGGTGAACATAACCCAATAAACGTGTAGTGTAGTAGTAGCTGGAAGCGTACACCTTTGTTCTGTGCATATTTTTCCACGTAAACATCCCACCTACTCTAGAGTGCTCACAGCAAGCATAGGTAGAAATGTGCACTGTACATGAACCATATGTTTAAGTAGGCCGTGGGTGGGAAACATATGGGTAGTACAACTAAACACATGCGACAAAGTCTAACGTGCAATATACGTCCGGCAGACAAGCTTGCAAATGGAGACCATAGTAACGTAGCAACGTTGCGCGTCGTCCCTTATTTAGTGGACACAAGCCAGATACTTACATATCGAAACAGAACATTTCTCTGCAATGTACGGAATGTTACAGTGATAGTGCCCCCTTACAGCGATCCTCCACTTTTCCTTTTAAATGTAGATATTGTAGGGAATAAGTTAATGGCACTTTGCAATGTCAAGTGCTCCATGTGATCCCTATAAAAGAGCACACCCTACTATTGCTCTGTTTGGCTTTCTATACAAGAGCACCGATGCGCAATGCTTGGGGCAGAAATAGCTTTGTCACCAAATCTGTGCCTGCAAACAATTTATCCAAGTAATGGCCACCAGCGCTTCTCCTACTACCTCTGACTCAGAAGCACCCACACCCTCACCACCACCTCCTCTTTCTAAAAGTCCTCTGTAAATGGAAAAGCATCATAATGGGGGAGGAGAGGGGAATCGAAAAGGAAACGAAAGTAAAGTAGAAGGAATCCCCATTGCCTACAGCCAACGGCAATCCTGGGTGTGGAAACTGTTTAGGACCGTTGGAAATGTGCCTAAATCTCATGCTAACCAGGTGCAGTGCGCTGAGTGCAGTACTCAGTCACGGGAAACCTGGCTTGTACAGCTATGGCACCAGTTCCATGCGGCAGCACCTTAAAGCGCACCACCAGGCAACTATTTGGAGAGTTGTCCCCTTCAAAGCAGGCAGTACGTTATTGTCCACTTCAGCATCCTCCGCATCTGCTCCTACCACCACTAGAGACACTCCACTGGGCCACCGTGTCTCGCAAGCAACCTTGGAGGACATACACAATACAACAGACCCCTACCTTTCAAAGGTCACTTTATTGTGCATATACTGCGACGCAGTACTGTGTAGGGGGAGAACATTGTCTAAGTGCTTTCGAGTCTGCGCACCGGCACCATGGCTACCAAAGTAAGGTGCACCTTACAGCTTCTACTCTCCACTTACCATTTGTTATCCCTGTGGTTTAGTTTAGTTTCATTTTGTTATTTATACCGCGCGCCAAACCCAGAGGTAACTAGGCGCCAGAGACTTAGAGCAGGTTACAACAGATTATAGACATACAAGATAATAACAGTAAGTGCAAATGTTGGTACGCTTTGTGAAATCTCCCTTCCACTGCTGTCTTTTCTAGCGCTCTTATAACAGGAAAAATGCTACACAGCCAGAAAGCAGGCCGAACAAAAAGGCTAATTTCAGAGCCACCTTCCAGTGTTTAAAAAGTAGAACTTCAAATGAAGCATGCAGGAAGTGACGCAGCCTATAAGCGCTGCGTACAGAGATGGCAACAATTAGCGGCAAGACGCCATCAAAAGCATTGTACGCATATCCACAAAAAAACTAGTGGCTCTGAAAAGAGCCTTTTTGGTAGTATTTGTATTTTAAACGTTACAATTGGGCAAGGACCACAGCATTTTGGATATTACGCTGAAAGATCTCATTGCCAGCATCAGTCAGATGAACTCCATCGGAACGAAAAATGTTCCTACTATCAAAGGTTATGTTTTCATTGTGGAAGGAGAACATGCCAACGTCACAGAGAAAAGCGCACACAGCCTTGTTCACATTGTGGCGCGCTTTCTCCATTTGTGGACCACAGAAGGAAGAACGCAGCCACTTCTGGTTCTGAGCAATGCGAGAAAAGATTATGTGTGAATTTGGAAACATTTCCATTACTTGGCAAAATGTCTCCTTCATTGCAAACTGCAGTGAAATGCTGCTAACATGCCATAAACTGTTCCCTCCACAATCAACAATAATAATGTCTGGATGAGGAAGCGTCACCAAACTAGCACAAAAAGGAACCACATGAACCCACTGCATTCCACGTATTCTGTACCAGTGCACAGCAACATTATCGAAACCAAGGTCGACTGCTAGTGCACAATTCTGCGTAAAGTTGTACCCAATGTATCCAAGAGTCGCCCAACAGCCATATAGTGCGCCTGCACACCCGTCCCGTGGCCATGTCCACTGCTTTTGGCAAAGAAATGTTATGGCACAATCTGTTCCTACACATCACATCCACAAATTCATATTGACCAATCCCAACTCCTGCATAGTCCCATTTCCATTGTAGCCACCCCTCACAATACCCGGATGTAGCTGTAGCACGTGTGCTCCCCCAAAAGTCGCGGCTTTCGCCTACATATTGCCCTGTGCACGGGGCTACACAAACACATTTGAAGCGTAATACAAAATCGGCGTCTTCGTAAAAGTTATGCAAAGTGGTTATTTTGCTAAAGGGACGTGTCAAGAAACACCACCTTCTGTGCTCCTTGTTATGGGTTGCTCTCGGCTTGTCCTCCGTATATTACTACATGTGTGTCTGCAGCGTACATAGTATGTACTGCAACAGATTACTAATTGCAAAATGAATTCACTGCCACTAACATACGTCACACTACAACACTAACGTTATCATGAGCACAAAACAACATCCTACCATGGAGCACAAAAGCATACATATATGTGAATCGCTCAACCGTAGTCCCATTTCCATACCAAGAACGTTACGAAGAACACCATTTAGCATGTGCATTTTCCCCTACTACCGTGAGGGCCACAGCTCACTACAGCAGGGCAAGTCCTTCTTCCCTTTCTAGTAGTCTTTCAGCAGCACTCTCTGATTGGCTACTGTTAAACTATTATATACGCATAAACCAATTACAACCAAGAAGTGTGCATTTCATTGCATCACATCTAATGAACAGTGCGTAACAGCCATTACTGACGCAGAGGTGACATATCTTCTAAATGAAAAGCACCACCATGAGATATTACGGGTGAACGATCTACATGTTCTGTACCCAAAAACATCAGCATCACTAACCATCAGCACACCTAGTAGGAATTACTATTTTTTTCTTCAGTACAATGCCAACTGTGTTATACGTCCGCATACCTCTCAAATGACATGCTTTTGGCGGCGGTAACACGCCACTTATGCAGTTGTCTCAACCACAAAGCTCCCTAAACGCCCATACCAATCAAAGGGCTTTCACACGCCAATTACGACATCAGTTGTTTTCACCCGCCCAAGAGCCATGAAAGGTTGAGAACTATACACCATGCGTAGCAACAAAGTACCTATGAGTACATTTCCATGACGTACAAAAAATGTGTACTATTGTGCCTCCCATCACACACCATGAAATTGCTCCTACAGTGGTAGTTGTTGGCAAAGGTTCCATTTGGCCGCAACACGCATTGGTAGATGAAAAAGGTTACTGTGTTCTTTTGTTCCGTCTTTTTTACAATTGTTTCCCCCATTACACCACCTCCTAGCACATTTGAACAAATCGCAAACAACTATCAGGCAGCCTTTCCGACCAAACTATGCAAACTGCATACATTTCAAGCTTAACAACAGTTTTCACCCGTACGTCATCCATAACAGCAGCAGTTAAGCTATAAAAAAAGTTATCGCCACGTTCAAAACAGTAACATACGTAAATGTGCATATTCAAATTAAAGCCCCTAAGCAATCACTGCACTCAAGTACTGAGCATACATATGCACAGATCTGCATGCAAATGGACGCCCAAAAACATTGTACTTTCCACTCTATACATCTTTCTGCACCTTTGTCTCATCCTCCCACACTGGACAGTACTGCATTTGTCAAATAAATAGGCCTACACTAATACACACACATTTTCCATAACCTGTCACACGCTAAACTCCCAAGTAGGCCACCTTCTCCCTTAACTAACATGCTTTTACTCCCAACCGCCCTTCATTTAGAAAACTGCGCAATATCCTTGCTGTGCAAAATTGAATTTAAAAATGTGCCCATTGTCCAGTCTGTGCAAAGTTACATTTAGAAGTGTGCCTAGCGGCCAATAACCTTACAAGTGTGCTTAATATCCTGTCTTCGAAAGTTACATTTAGAAACGTGCCTAATATCCTCCCTGTACAAAATTACATTTTTTGTACCAAAGTCTTGAAAGTCACTGTACCAAAGTCTTGAAAGTCTGTTCTACAGCATATGTGCATCATAACTGCACTTAGAATGTCTACCTATACCTTATCCATGGCATAAGTATATTCTTAAACTCTATCTAGCCTATAGCATGCTGTGTCTAACTGCATTTGAAAACTGGATTTAGAAAAACTAGACTAATGCAATAGCGTAACTTGTAGCTAAATTTGTAGCCTAATTTATAGCCTAAATTACATAACTACAATCAAAAACTCTACCCTATTGCATTTCAGTGACAAAATCGCACCTGGAAATTGGATTTAGAAAGTTTAGCCGATAGCATATTTATATCTTAACTGCACTCAGGAATCCTCCTAAATTAGAAATTTAACCTAAATTAGGAAATTTACCCTATAGCGTATTTATATCATAATTACTTTCAGAAGTGCTCCTAAATTCCACTTATACGAAGTACCTAAACAACAATATCTGTGTTGTTGTTACACTCGAAACTCTGCCTAAAATCATGCCTGTATCCCAACTTCACAATTTATTACATTAAAACTTAGAATACGTGAACAATTTCACCCTGCTTAGTTGAACCACTCCACATCGAATAACCTCACCAGCAGTACCACTCTTCCTAACCGAATAACCTCACCAGAGATACCACTCTTCGTAACGATGAGTGCTCCCATTCCACTAAAGTCTACCGGAAACGACCACCGGGCACCACCCCCCCTTAAAGCCAACCCTACCGCCTATCCCCCCCTCCCCAAATCATCCCACCCTCCACCCCATCCCCCTCACATCCCCTTACCAAACACCAAAACAGAGCACGATGGCGTGCTATCCACCCTAAAACCACTTCTATTATGAACCTCACCGATCAGCCTACCGCGATCATATACCCCCCCACAAGCCTCCCAAGTACACCCCACCAAACAATCATGCACCCCGCGTTCCTCCCATCAACTCCCACCTCCATCCCACCATGCCCACACTCTTTCCCCTCCCTAACAACTGCACGCCTAGCCCTAGCAAGAACGGAAGCTTCATCCCTCTCCCCCTCCGACCCCCCCTACCCTCTTGCACACACCAATCGCAACTAAGCCACTAAAGAGAAAACGTACCTGGTCCTCCTCAATCTCTCAACACTCATCACCTCCCCTGTCTCGACCCACCACCTCATCCCCCCTTCACCACCCTCACCCCACACAACCCCCTACTTGAAACCGCTCTCCCTCGATTTCTCACCAACCACTGCTGAAACTCCTAACACAACACATCCCACCTTCAGGTCCCTCGGCCCAAACCGCAACATCCCAACACACATGTCCATCCACGCCCACCCAAAACTCGCCAACTTCTCCGCCCGCCCACTCTTCCCATCGACAATCAACCACCCCACCCCTCCCACTCTCCTCTCTGCACCCCCTCACCCCCCTTCACCCATCTCTCCAAACCCGACATTAACCTCTTCTACCAAAGTGAACTGCATCCTATTCAATGCCCGATCTGTAGCAAAAAACAGACAGCATCTTTGACCTCCTCGCCTCTGACAAACCAGACCTGGTCTTCATCACTGAAACCTGGTTCTCCGATGACTTCGCCCCCATCGCCCCCCCGACTACTCCCTCATCCCACTGAAGCGTCCTTCTAGAGGAGGAGGAATAGCTTTCGCCTTCAAATCTCACTTCCACGCCGCTATCATCAACAACCAACCTTCCATCCCCTCCTGCAAATCACTCCTAGTTAAACTATCACTTTCCCCTTCGTTCTCCCACAGCTTCCTAATAATTTACAGACCCCCTGGCTATGACAGACAATTCTCAAACAACCTATGCGACTCTATTGCCACACTCCAACTAAACCATACCATCCTCACTCTCCTGGGAGATGTCAACATATGGCTCGACATTCCCAACAACCCTATGGCACACTCTCTTGTTGACGGCTTAGACGCAATTAACCTCCAACCCCACATCAACGGCCCAACCCACCATAAAGGACACACTCTTGATGCCATCTTCAGCTCCCACAACGGGATACATCTAAACCCCCCCAACCCCTATCATCTGGTCTGACCATTTAATTCTTTCTTTCACCATTTGCTCTCCGAACCCCCCCCCTTACCTGAACCTCCGACGATACGCAAATGCTGGAAGAAACTAATAATCCTTCCTGACCTAGCCGACGCACTGCTCCAGTCTCCCCCCCGCAACCTGCCCACTCAATCAACTGAAACCCGATGCCTTTGACTCTTGGCTCAACACCTCTCTAACACGACTCACACCCACCTGCAAACCATCAGCCCGCCGTGGCCACTTTCCCAGATGGTTCACACCTGAGTTGAAGATCAGTAAACAACTATACAAATGCCTAGAATGCAAATGGCGGAAAGACAAAACTTTCCTGAACCGAGCCACCTTAGCTCGGCACCTCTATCAGTACAAAGCCAAAATCCGGAAAGCAAAAAAAGCCTATCACAACTTCCGAATTATCAACTGTAAAAACACCAGCAAAGAACTTCCCAAAATAATCTCTGAATTCACCAATTCATCATGCACCACCACCGCACCAACCCCCTCTCAAGCACTGTGCGACTCACACTCTCTCCACTTTTACACCACAGCTCTCGAAAGAACGAACGCTCTAACCAACAAACTCGCTCTCCTGTACCCACCAGGAAACCCACTGTCCATACCAGCCATCCCACCGCCAGCTACCACTAGCCAACCAACATTTGACTCCTTTAGTCCAATATCAGCTGACCAATTTCTCAAACTCCTCTCCACCGCAAGCCATCCGGCTCCCCGCTGGACCCCTGCCTGGCCACAACCCTTAAAGAAATGTTTGCATCTACCCGTGCAGGAGAACACGCAAGAACCATCATAAATGACTCGCTTGCTTGCCTCTGGAATTTTTCCTGACGCATTCAAAACGGTCCACGTCAAACCTCTATTGAAAAAACCTTCCCTCAACCCTCTCGAGCCCAAAAAATACCGCCCCATCTCAAACACAAGGTTCCTTGCCAAACTCATAGACCGAACGGCCTACGCTCAAGTAAATGCCTTTGTCGAATCCAACAATCTCCTAGACCCTGCTCAATCAGGTTTCAGAGCCCGACACGGAACTGAAACCACCCTAACCTCAAACTGGGATGACCTTAAAATCACGGCAGATGCCGCGGGATGCGCCGCATTAATCCTTCTCGACCTATCTGCCGCCTTCTATGCACTTAATCACTCAATCCTCCTTGACCACCCCCACTCCCTAGGAATTCGTGGAACTGCTCTAAAGTGGATAGCTTCGAACCTCAAAGATAGATACCAAATAAAGCTACTCTCCACCTACTCCTCCCAAGCCCGACCAGTCGACACCAGAGTCCCACACGGAGCATGCCTATCTGCCCTCCTGTTCAATCTCTATTTAATCACCCTCCCACCAATAATTTGCTTGCACAACATCCTGTGTTACAATTATGCTGATGACACCCAACTAATTCTAAAACTCCTGAACTCAAATCCCAACTGCCAACCTGACCTCGCTTCCTGCCTCCTCGACGTAGAGCCCTGGATGACCAGAAACCACCTCTTGCTAAACCCCTCCAAAACCGAAATCATGATATGTGGCAACTCTGAACTTCTTCCACACCCACTACCCTGGCCATCTGCCATGGGCAATTCACTGACTCCCTCCAAGTCAGTAAAGAACCTTGGTTGCACCCTTGACTCTGGCCTAACACTCTCGCGCTAAGTCAACAACGTCTCAAAGTCCTGCCACTACCACCTTAAAACTCTTAGATGCATCTTTCCATATCTCTCCTTTCCCAACAGACTCTCCACGGTCCAATCAATTGTTATATCAAGACTGGACTACGCTAACCCACTCTACCTCGGAATCCACGCTTACCAACTGAATAAACTACAAAGAGCACAAAATGCGGCAGCCAAACTACTACTAGCGCTCAGCCCGAGAGACCACATCTCCCCTGCCCTCAAAACTCTGCACTGGTTTCCGGGGGCCCGAAGGGTGACCTTCAAAACCTTATAACATTTCTCACCGAGCACTGCACAAAACGGGACCTCAATATCTTCAAGACAAGTTAAAACCCTATCAACCTCCACGCACTCTAAGATCTAGCACAGCTGGCCTCCTATTTATACCTAAAACAAACTCAGTCAGGTTAGGCGGATCATCATTCTCAGCCTTGGCCCCCACATTGTGGAACACACTCCCGCCCCACATCCGCCTAACTGAAGATCTAATGTCTTTCCGCAAATTACTGAAAACTTGGCTCTTCCTCTAAAAACCAACCCTGTACTGAAGCTAACTCGAACTGAATAACAGCATCGCAATTACACCAACCCAACAAACTACTGATCTTGTATAACAATAAGACAAATAACAATACAACAGCAAGATTTGAGCGAGAAATCGACAACTAATAACCGCTAAAGTAAACAAAAAGGACAAACAAAATAGAATGAGGAAATTAAATCAATGCAGTGAAATGGATAAAAAGAATAAATCGTACGAAAACAGTAATTGCGGTTTAAATGATTGAAATGGGTGTAATGATTGCAATGGGCAATTGAACAAAATGACCCATATGAATAAACAAAAGACAATGGAAAGACGAATACAGGAGACTAATGAGTACACAGACAGATGACTTGGAATGTATGAGTGAATGGCATAAATGGAAAGTCCAGAATAGACAATTCAAGTACATGAGACGGATGCAGTGCATGACACAGATGGCTCCCTTGGCCCTCTTCCTACTCTGCAAGGCTAAAAATCTCAGGGTCGTCTTCGACTCTGCACTCTCCTTCTCCCCTCACATCTCCGACATCTCCAAGAAGTCACACTACCAGCTGCACCTCCTTAGAGTTATTCTTCCTTTCCTCTCCTTCCCCCAGAAGCTCACCGTCTCCGGAGCCCTGGTCCTCTCTAGGCTGGACTATTGTAACAGCCTCTATCTAAATCTGCCTGCCTCTACTCTCCGCAACTCATCCAGAATAGGACTGCGAGACTTGTCCTTGGCCTCAAGCCCAGGGATCGTATCTCTCCAGGACTGAAATCGCTGAACTGACTCCCAGTGGCTGCGAGGATAAGTTTAAAACCTTCTGCATTGTACACAAGGCCTTCTGGGATCTGGGGCCGCAATATCTTCAACTCTCTCTTCCTAAATATCTTCCTTCTAGAGCTCTTCGCTCATCCGCCTCCAACTCCCTCAGGGTCTGTCGCTTCTCCAAGAAACGAGTTGGTGGCAGATCACTCTCTTCGGCAGGGGCCTCTCTCTGGAACAGCCTTCCTGCCTCTCTGAAACTTGAGGAGAACCATCTCCGGTTCCGGAAGCTCCTCAAAACCTTCCTCTTTGCTTCTGCTTTCTCTCCCCCTCTCCCCTGCTGAATTCCTGACCGAAACTCCACTGGTTTACCTGGCCACCCTTTCTGATCCCTGGCCCAGGCCCAGCTAATTACCCACCTGCACTGCCTCCCTGGCAACCCTTGCACCTGGGGACCGCTGTTCTGTATCCCTACAGTCCCCTGCCAGCACTTATGTCTGCACTTGCCACCAGCTGGCCACCTTATTTATCTTATTTATTCTACTTTTCTCATGTACTGCACTTTCCCCTCTCCCTTCCCCCACCGCACTTTTCACTTTTTCCTTCTTCCCCCCTTCCCATGCACTTGCGCGATCTGAATGACACCTGGCCTAGTAGGAGCATTGTCTGTTTTCCCTTTGTCCCTCCCCCTTGCCTCGTCGTGCCTTGAAACACTTGTGTATAGGCGCGTTATAAATGCCATATCATATATATCAGAGCACAGAACGGATCCAATACGTATGGCAAGTGACATGGCCTGAACCGATAATGCGTGATGAATAAACGAAGCGAGTTGAGCAGACGAAATCGGTAGAATGGTTGAAGCGCGTGGAACAGATGAATGCACTGATCGGACGAGTGTGTTGATTCGGAGGAGTGTGTAGATCGGATGATTATGTAGATTGGATGAGCATGTAGAACGGTGACTACGTAGAGCAGAGGGGTGTGTAGAATGGATGGGTGTCTAGAACGGATGAATACATAGAGCGGGCGATTGCGTTGAGCGGAAGAGTGTGTAGAGCAGACGACTGTACAGAGTGGATAAGCGTGTAGAGCGGATGGATGCGTATGAGCAAAGGAGTGTGTAACCCTGCAGAAATACATAGAGCAAATAGCAGATGAATGCGCGGAAAGGACGAGTGCATAGAGCAGATGAGTGCGTGGAGCGGTAGAGCGGCTGAGTGCGTGGAGTGGCTGAGTGCGTGGAGCGGCTGAGTGCGTGGAGCGGATGAATGCGTGGAGTGGATGAATGCTTAGAGCGGACGAGTGTGTAAGAGTGGAGTGTGTAAGAGTGGACGAGTGCGTAAGAGTGCGGACGAGTGCGTAATAACAGATGAGTGCGTAAATGCTGATGAGTGCACAGAGCAGATCGGTGTGCAGAGTGGACTGTGTGCAGAACGGATGAATATTGCGGAGCAGACGAATATTGCAGAGCAGACGAATATTGCAGAGCAGACGAATAATGCAGAACGGACGAGCGTGCAAAGAGCGGATGAGTGCACAGAGCGGGTGGGTGCGTAGAGCAGGTGAGTGCGTAGAGCGGGTGAGTGCGTAAAGCGGGTGAGTGCACAGAAAGAACAAGTGCTTCTAGAGGATGAATGCGTCGAGCGGACGAGCGCCTAGTGCGGACGAGCACGTAGAACCGATGAATGCGCGAATGATGGAACAGGAAAGCATGTGGATGGAATGAGTGATGTATGTGGATGGAACGGATGACTTATGTGGATAGCCCAGAGGTTACCATGGTGCATTTTCTCTTCTACTGAAGAGAAAAGTACTGATATACTGATGTGGAAAGTACTGATATATTATGTGAAAGGTACGGGTGAAATATATGGATGGAGTGCATAAATCAACCTGGAATACACCGACCGGTTCGGAGTACATGGAACAGACTAAAGGGCATGAAATGAGTTTGAGAGCATGGAAGAGGTTGGAGTGCATAGAACAGACTGGAGTGCATAGAACTGAGTGGAGTGCATAGAACTGAGTGGAGTGCATAGAACTGAGTGGAGTGCATAGAACTGAGTGGAGTGCATAGAACTGAGTGGAGTGCATAGAACTGAGTGGAGTGCATGGGACGGACTTGTGTACGTGGATCGGACTGGAGTGCGAGGAACGGATTGGAGTACGTGGAACAGATTGGAGCGCATTGAAGTATGCGACATACATGGAATGGTTTAGAGTACATAGAACGTTTGAAAGATCACATAAACAATCCTATCACATCACCATGCTTACTCTCTTCTTTACACCACCACTCAACTAGAACACAGAGATACTATGACACCATTCGGTATAGCTGTTCTCATACCAACATACGCCGCATACTCCACATCACTCACTAATCACCGCTGGTTACACACCCCCCAGCCAGGCGTTCTCCTCATGCCTAACGCAGCCAGAATCGATCTGGATAAACCTGCCAGAACGAACACATACTCCTGATCTCCCAACCACCACACCTAATGCTAAGAAGCAGCTATTACACGAACGCCACACCAGCTGCACACATATACAGTACTCACACGCACTTTTGACTCTCTATACTCTCTCTCTACTGACTTGAACTTCGGTTCCCGAGGGCGTTCAACCTACCAGCGCCTTGAGACTATACCAATGGTACATAAGGCACCATATAAATGCAAAGTAACATAACATAACATATTGTTGAACTTCCATGTTTACAAACGCAGTTCGTCTTCCTGCCAAGACATGCCCCTACAGGTCTCAAAAATGTAATTTACAAATGTAAGCAGTATGTCATTAGCCAACATATGTTCTTACCGTCTTCTTATATAGGAGCAGTACCCACCAGTCTCTGAAAAGCTACTCCAGTGTATACTACAGCCTAGTAGACACCTACTCTTTGCAATCAACAAAGTAAGTACAATAGCAGCATACTCTTGTATGTCTTACTAAACCAGTGCACTAATATTCTACTGTAGCATATACATGTGTGCCCATCCAGCAGCATGTACTTCATTGTTACCAACACACCTCTACAGGTGCTAAGTGTTTCTTATGTCGCCACCATTACAATAATACCCACATACTAACAGTGTCCACAACCTAACCTTACAGCCCCACTACACAGTCACACACTAGCACTTAAATAGCACCCTACCCTCCCATTCATTCACTGAAGCACATTGTACACATATGCATTTGAAAATGTGCACACCCACACTTCCCTTTCTTCACCAACAGCTACTACACAATGCCTACCAAATGGCAATTGCGTAGAAAGCAACGCAGAAAGAGAGCCACGCAACCTAAAAACACAGAAAGTACCCATCCACTGCAATCTGAACGTAAACAGAGGTTCAGGAGAAGAGTTAATTCAGGCACTAAAGAAAGCTAATCTATCTACCAGTAAAGACAGTGTAGGTGATCTGGCAAAATGTGAGAATTTACAGGAAACCACAAAATACAGTCCAACGCAGACTACTCCTAAAAGAGCACGTACAAATAGTAGTGTAATCACAAGGAAGCATTCAAGAAAACTAATTTTAAAAAAATGTCCACCACAGAGTCCTTCACAACCTTACAAGTAGAGGACAGAAATCACGTTCAACCCTCAAAACCTACCACAGAAAAGTCATCCTGGAAGCTCTTGTAGACACTGCTATAGGTGTGAAGCAGAAATTGTTTATAATAACTTTAAAGAGAATGAAACCACTAACAAGATTATTGGTGAATTACAAGCAGTACTACAAAACAAATGCAATATCACCATAGATACTTTTGGCGGTTGCAGGTCATTTGGTCGAAAACCAAATGATCGAATGCCATTTGATCGAGTCAAATGGTCGAAAACATTTTCAATTTTTTTTTTTTATGGGGGAGTGGGGGTTTCCCCCAACCCCCTTTTTCTATAAGAATTTTTTTTTACCAAACAAAACTAAAAAATATATAAATAAATAAATAAAAAAATTCGACCATTTTTTTTCAACAATTTTTTTTTCGACCATTTGACTTTCGATCAAATGGTCATTCGATCTTTTATTTTCGACCATTTGACCGGACACCACTTTTGGCCACATATGTGCAGGTGAGTGGAGTAACACCACCAACACAGAGCAAGACTTCAATAAAATAATCCTACAAACAACAACTAAGTAACCACATTGCCTTACATCAGAGTGGACAAGGATATGAAAAGTTAGCCAATACCATAATAGAAGAAGAAACACTTTGTTCACAAATATGCCCATCAAACTTAGATGGCACTCTCCAATCCACCACACCTCACCTACAAATGGCCTTGCACATCAATGTGCAACGTTCGCCCATGCCTAATCAAAAATGTGCAGCAATTTCTCAAAGGCACCAACAAAAGAAAAATGAAAATACTACAAAATATGGACTCCTGTCCAGTGCGCAAATACACTGGAATACGCGGACATTCCTTAGCCTGCATTTGTGGAGCAGCTTGCAAAAGCACCTTCCACCGTATTAAAATGTTAGCAACCCACCCTTCAACAATCAGAAATCTAGTCTACAAACTGTACTATGCAAAAACTCCAGCTTTGGCACTCCAAAATTTAAATGATATTCTCCTACACGGTACAGCCAAAGAAGTGCACAATGAAATTGGGCACATCCTAAGGAAATACTGTGGAACTGAAGAGCACTTACCGACTGCAAAATTGTCAGCCAACAATACTGACAACAGTGCATCTATCAACTTTTTACATCACACATACACAAAAGAAATACAAAAGTTCAAAAGCACTTCTGCTGAAATGCCAAACCAAGTCTGTGTGTGTTGTCGTAAAACTTTTTATAGAAAGAGCACCAAAACTGTTGATATAATTCAGAAAATAGAAGGCAATGAGGAATCCCAATGGTTTCAATTAGCTCTGTACCTTCTAGCAGAAAACAATTACGACATTACCAACACCTCCATCCTGTGCACATACTGCACTTCAAAACTTGACAATAACCAAAGGCCTTCACGTGCAATTAGTAATAATTTGGAACTGTTTCCAGTGCCAAACGAACTGCAGCAGCTTAATTTGTATGAGAGCATTATAATACAAACAATGAACCCATTTCAAGCAATAATACGTCTTCAACCAAAAACTGCAAAATTACCTCCCACCGAATTACTCAAAGGCGTTCGTGGTAAAGTAGCTTATTTACCGTTAGATCTGAAAGAAAATGTAGACACTCTACGAGTGCAAAGACCAATACACAAATCTTTGATTATCCCGGTAAATGGTGTACCTACAAAAGACAAAAAATTGGAAACACCTAGTGGACTTAACCAAAGTTAGAGAGGCGTGACAGTACCTTAAAGAGAACAATGAATACTACAAGAAAACAAACATTGAAGAAAACCGTAGAGAAACAACCAAAATAATGCAGGATTCCTCAACAAGTGGCCAATTTGAACGCCTAGATCCTAGTGCAGCCTCCAGTATTTAAGACCACTATACAATTCATCCACTGCACTCCAGAGACACCATAGACGATGCACTAGAAACATATCAAATGCGGCAAGCCAAAAGGAGTCCCAATCAGTATATGGGAAAAAAGTGTGGAAGCACAAGCCTTTCCTCTACTCTTCCCCACTGGAAAAGGTGGAAGATATGATGAAAGTAGCACACAAATAACAGCATCCGAATACCGCTGTTTACGAATGTATGCTGAAGACCCAAGATTTAGACAGAACATGGAGTAAATATTCCACCTGCTCTTTGAAAGTGAACTAGCAACCTTATGTTATGGAGTTTCCCACACATTAAAAAACAGGTTCCCATTTCCAAAACATGTCTACTGCACAACTATGTCTTGGCAAACATGCGTGGCACCAAAGAGTACTGGTTCCGACGGCACGCAGATGTACAGTGTATGCTACGCAACCTTGGCCCCACCCACATGGTTTGTTACTTAAAGGTGTGCTGAGAACGCATGGGAAGACTTGCACACTTTCCTACGCATAGCGAACAAAAAAAAAAGTTATAGACATGAAAACACCAGGAGAGCTGTGCTCTCTCTCGATCCAGTAAATGTTTCACGCTTCTTTGATCATCGCTTCCTTGCGATGCTGCACTTCATTTGCAATAAAATACGTCCTCCCCTCAGAGAAGTACAACACTTCTTTTGGAGAAAAGAATATCAAGCCAGAGGAGCAACACACATCCAAATGCTTTTGTGGATTAAAAATGCTGCTAGATTTGGTGAGGAGAGTGATGAAACTGTTTTGGAGTTCAGTCACAAATATGTCACTTGCGAAATCCCTCCGGAAAGTACCCATAGTGACCTACGAGCACAAATTCTGCAATTCCAACGACACAAGTGTGGCAAGTATTGTCGACGCAAATACAAGAACAGAGGAAAATACTACATCAAATGCCGCTTTGGTTTCCCTAGACCAGTTTCAACAACAGGCCAAGTAAACAGCTTCATGTCTTCAATTCGACACAGTGTCAAAGGGAAAATCTCCTAAAAACACATACTACATAAAAAAGAGCGTAGCATCCAAATATATCAATTATTAAAATGCAATTATTGCCCTCTTATGGAATGCCAATGTTGATGTACTACAGACAATTCCACTACTGTTGCATGATATGTCACTGCCTACTTAACCAAATCAGAGAAAGCAGAACTCAAAGACCTCTGGGATGACATATCCTCTGAGAAAACGCTGGCACAAAAATTGTACAGCTTTGGCATTAAAATGCTCCCCCATAGAGAACGTGGGAGCTACAAAGCCCCTGCCTGCTTAACCGGCACAGCCTTATATGGGAAATCTGACAACATAGTGTGGCTAAGCCTGGGCCTACTGCATCCAGAAATAGAGTACTTAAATCGTACGAAGACATACAAAGAATAGCCAAAAGCGATCCCAACAGCCAAGACATTTTGAAGAACAACCTATTGGACACATACTACCCAAACAGGAGTACTACTTTAGAAACCTCGTCCTTGTACCAGGTAGCCCAAAACTTCTCATACAAGAACAGCATTGCATCAAATGAGGATAAAAGGTAGATACAGAGTGGAAAGTTGTGAAGGCAGCCTCGTGACACTAACCAAACGAAGCCTAATTAATCATATGAAGTTGTCCTTAAAAACTCCTCAACACAAAGAACTGTACTAAATGGCTCTACCACAACTTTTTAAACCATGGAGAAAAGAAGAGTATTTATTAGCCACCTACACGTGCTATGAAGATGCTTTCAAATCCACTGAAAGTACAATTACTGATGAAAACTTTACACAGTACAAAACCATATTGGACAGTGAACGCCAACAAGAAGAAGAACTTCAATTACAACTAAATGTTGACCCTTCTGAAAGCAGTGAACCTTCGCAACAAGGCAGCCAAGAACCACTTAGAGAGCCACTCGTAGCAAATGAGGCAGAATTAGCCATGAAGGAGGTAACCACCACTATGCTTCAGCACGAGCACTCTGCAGAAGAGTTTGCAGTACTGCAATCCCAACTAAACAATGAACGGCGTACCATTTTTGAAGAAGTAAAACCATTGAGCATGGTATACAGCACGAAAGTACAACTTGCACCTGTAAGAACTACAAACCTATACTACTGTATGTAAGTGGTGAAGCTGGATCAGGTAAAACATTCTTAATAAAAATGATCAGTAAATATGTCCAAAAAATAACTAACAACAACCTTTCTGCGGTTATAACTGCCCCTACTGGTTTGGCTGCATACAACATAGGTGGAGTCACTCTACACCGATTTCTACTCCTTCCAGTGGAACAGCAAAACAAATTAGAGTACTATAAACTTTCAGCACAAGCTGCTATGGAGCTACGCAGAGTTTTGAAACAAATGAAAATACTCCTAATAGATGAACTCAGCATGGTCTCCAACCTAATGTTGGCTTTGGAGGAAAACATGTGATTGTTTTCGGGGGATCTCCTTCAATTGACACCAGTCAAAGGTGAACCGATCTTCAAAACCTTAGGACACAAACAGTGCCGTAAAAGTCTTGGAAGCATCGGCAATGTAAATCTGTGGCAACATTTCCAATGCCGAGAACTAACTCAAAACATGCATCAGTCCACAGACCTCACATATGCCAACATTAAAAAAAAATATACAAATTGGTGTACTATCAAAAGAGGCGCAGTCTACCCTCAATAATAGACACATCCATGAGCTATATGGGCTACTGATGTCATGGAACAATTAGCTCACAAAATGTCAGCTGTATGGCCTTAATGCCAACTCTAGCAAACTGCGCACAATTTAATGTAACAATGCTGCCAAAAGAGAAAGAACCACTAGTAGAAATTCATAGCACAGACAAACTGGACGTACACAATATGACAATACCTATGTGTCAGCAAGGCATAGCACGACTACAAGCCTTAGATAACTCCATCTCCAACACAGCTGGTTTGGAGAAAATTCTAACAATGTGTCAACTGTAGAGTTATGCTAAAGTGTAACATTGACATAGAGCAAGGATTAGTTAATGGAGCACTTGGTACAGTTGTTGCCTTCCACACAGACCAACAGGACAGCAGCATTCAGTTTGAAAACATCAAGTTTGACAAACTTCTCTGTCGCTAGCTTATGTAGTAACTATTCATGAATTGCAAGGTCTCACCTTAGATCAAGCATTGATTGATATTGGCTACACAGTCTTCAAAGGCATGAGTTATGTAGCACTGTCACGACTACGTACACTGGAAGGACAGTATATAGTTAATTTTGATGCAGACATTCCTTGCATCATAGAGTACAATAGACTACGTGCACTGTACACATCCCATCTAAAAATGTACCCTATTCGAAGAGAAGGCTCATTCCATCAGAAGTACTAAATGATTGGGCCACAGTACCATCAAAGAAAATCAAAGTCAGTCATACTACAGCAACTACCAAAAGCACATACAAAAGGAGTAAAATAGACAAAACTAACCCAACTCTACCCACAAAAAAAAGCCTCTGCTAAGAAATCACGTACCCTCACATCAAAGGGCTCAGACACAGAAGGACCTGTTGCATTCAAATTTTCCAATACAAGAGGTGTTAATTGCTATGCAAATGTAACAATAAATGTTCTATTCCAAAAACCAGCAGTTGTTGAACACATTTATTCAAATGGCGCAGGCCAATTGTGTTTGCAAATGCTCATCCTTCACAGAAATGCATTAAAGGAATGATTCGCCCAAAACATTTTATTTCAAAAATAGATAGGCAACATAAAAAAAAAACAATTGGCGGGGTTTTTTTTTCGAAGTCCCTATGTAAAATTTTTAGCAATTCAAGCTCAAAAATTGAAAAAGCAAGCACATGGGCGCATCCATTTTGTAAAATGGCTGCCCGCCTGTGCTGGCTTTTGCGGCACTAATGAAGGAAAAGCCAGCCAGCTGTAGTAAACAAAAGCTACCACTGGGTGGCTTTTCCTTCATTGGTGCCAGGACTTTGAGAACGCGGATCGGAGACTACAGGCAGAAAAGCTGCAGCTGCATCTCAGTAAGTGCTATATATTTATTTTTAAAAATAAGCACTAGCTGTGTTTTTTTTCCTAAGTTTTCCGGGATGTAGGAGGCCGGAAAACTTAGAAATAAAACCGCAGCTTTAAAAACATTGTATTTATGTTTGCGGTCGCTTTTGAAGTGACCGCAAACATAAATACAAAATGATTGTGTTTGAAAACGCTGCGGTTTTTCTTTCTAAGTTTCTCAGGCTCCTCCGAGCTCCTCCGAGCCTGAGAAACTTAGAAAGAAAAACCGCAGCGTTTTCAAACACAACCGCGTTGTGTTCTGCCTAAATCTCCTTTCCCATTTGGGGCTTTAGGGCTCCCCACGGGGAGTCCTAGAGCCCCAAATGGGAAAGCAGATTTAGGCAGAAACACAGCGGCATGTAACCACAACCGTGTTGCGTATCTGCCTGCCTTTGCTTTCACTTTGGGTCTCCGGTGCTCTCCAGGGGACCCAAAGTGATAGCCACGGCAGGCAGGAACACAATGCGGTTGTGTTTGAAAACGCTGTGGTTTTTCTTTCTGAGTTTCTCAGGCTCCTCCGAGCCTGAGAAACTCAGAAAGAAAAACCGCAGCGTTTTCAAACACAACCGCGCTGTGTTTCTGCCTAAATCTGCTTTCCCATTTGGGGCTTTAGGGCTCCCCACATGGAGCCCTAGAGCCCCAAATGGGAAAGCATATTTAGGCAGAAACACTGCAGCATTTAGCATTTCCCATTTGGGGCTCTCGGGCCCCCCGTGGGGAGCCCAAGAGCCCCAAATGGGAAATCAGATTTAGGCAGAAACAACGCGGCATGTAAACACAACGCGTTGTGTTTCTGCCTGCCTTGGCTTTCACTTTGGGTCTCCGAAGCTCCCATGGGGGAGCACCGGAGACCCAAAGTGATAGCCAAGGCAGGCAGAAACACAACGCGGTTGTGTTTGAAAACGCTGCGGTTTTTCTTTCTGAGTTTCTCAGGCTCCTCCGAGCCGGAGGAGCCTGAGAAACTTAGAAAGAAAAAACGCAGCGTTTTCAAAAACAATAACGTATTTATGGTTGCGGTCGCTTCAAAAGCGACCGCAAACATAAATACAACGTTTTTAAAGCTGCGGTTTTATTTCTGGAGGAGCCCCGAAAACTTAGGAAAAAAAATGCAGCTAGTGTTTATTTTTATTTAAAAAATAGCACTTACCGAGATGCAGCTGCAGCTTTTCTGCCTGTAGTCTCCGGTCCCCATCCTCCGCGTACAGCACCAATGAAGGAAAAGCCACCCAGTGGTAGCTTTTGTTTACTACAGCTGGCTGGCTTTTCCTTCATTAGTGCCGCAAAAGCCAAAGCGAGCACAGCGGCGGGAATCCATTTCACAAAATGGATGCCCCCATGTGCTATCTTTGAGCTTGAATTGCTAAAAATTTTACATAGGGACTTTGGAGAAAAAAAACGCCAATCGTTTATTTTTTATGTTGCCTATCTATTTTTGAAATAAACATTTTTGGGCGAACCATTCCTTTAAGCAATCCTGACACCATTTACAGTGTCTCAGGAATAAGGCAAGAATTGGACTACAGTGCTGGAATGGTGAAATTCACTTTAAACCGACAAGATCCCCAAGAATTTCTAATGTACTTACTACAAATACTGGTAAGAAAAAAACATACTTATAAAAGAAATCTTTCACATTTCCTACATGTGGAGACATACATGCACTCTTTGCAACCATGTCATTGAGGAGCAAGTCCCTAACAAATCCTTTGTGTTTATACCAATACCCAACTGTGACACCATTCCATTTCAGCAACTGGTGCAAAATGCGAACCATAGCAGGTTTTATATGTCGCGCAATTCTGATAATCATTCGATGCTACATATACACTCACAGTGAATATGTGATATTAATGCTCTTAGGGTACAATGCCGACGGTACCAAAAACAACTGCAAACTTACTGCCTTCACACACTGACAGATATCACTTGTCAGGAAAACCTTCACAACTGTAGCCATAATCTACCACACAGGGGACTCCACCAATGCACGCCACTATACTGCATATATTAGAAAGCAATCGTCATGGTGGGAATGCAATGGTGCTTCCATCAGTCCAAAGCACAGACGACCTGCAAATCTTGCAAATGTCTACTTAATATTCTTGAGGCCAAAATGTACTCAATGTACAAACCTAGTATACCTTACTCCCCAGCACCTTCGTAAAGTGGACAAAAAATGTTTTTCCTTCCACACTATTGACCTAAAGCAACGTACCATACATGAAGCATTGTGAAATGCACTTCAGTGTATATTTGCCAGTTTCATCCCCAATGATTCCAAGGAGTACAGTCACACAAACAGTACGTGGCCACAAGACACAGTACCAGTATTTTCCACCATACGTGGAAAGGAATTTGCTAAGTGTGAGGGTTCAAAACTATCCTCTGTAACCTCTAAAATCACCACTAACGCAAATCAGTCACCTGCTCTCAAAGAATAGTCCTACAACGACCAACACATTTACGCATCACCACGTAAATCCGCAAATGGACAGAGTTCAAGCAGAGAATTGTTATCAATGTCTCCCAAGTTGGTGATGTCAAGGGGATTACTACAGTTTTGTGCTATAGGGTCCCCCTCATCAATCACTGTTGAGTTCCGGTGAGGTGTTTACAGGAAAATAGTTTATCGCACCTGATTTTGTTGGAATGGGTCTTTTTAACTTCCTGTTATGGTCTTCATTGGTAGTATCCTTCTTCTCTTGGTACCCAGGGAACTACAGACTCTTGTCCATACTCGATTATACGGGCAAAATATTTGCGTCCTTTTTATTAAAAGAGCTACAAGCATGGATAGAGGAGACTGGAATCCTGAGCCATTTTCAATCGGGATTCAGACAGGGCTATTCGACCACTCATAATTTTATAATCATAGACACCTTACGAACTAGAGCAAGAGAGAAAGGCAATCCACCGCTATATGCCCTGTATGTCAATTTCAGAACAGCATTTGATCTGATCCCGAGGGAAAAAATGTGGTTAAAGCTAAAAGCAATGGGTTGCCCGCTGGGACTATTGAACTATTTATGATTATTACATTGAGACAATTATGTTTCTCTCAGATTGAACCAACAGGGGAATCAGACTGGTCTTGTAATACAAAACAGAGGGGTAAAGCAGGGGTGTGTTACAGCGCCAACTTTATATAATCCGTTTGTATTTGATCTCCCTGTGGCAATATCTGCGGTACATAATTGCCCACCTAGAATTGGAATTACCTTGTGCCCAGTATTAGCTTATGCTGACGATCTGGTGATCATGGACCATACGTTTAGTGGTCTACGCAGATCAGCAGAAGCCCTATGGTCTTATGCAGATGAAAATGGGTTAATAATCAACACTGAAAAAACGCAGTTGATGATGTTTTCTAACAAAAAAATGCGATGTTTGAAACTGAAGATGAGGGACACAGAGATATTGTATACACCGCAATATAAATATCTGGGGGTTGAAATAGATATTAAAGGAGATTACCTCACCTGCAAAAATGTACGTAAAATCAAAGCAGCCCAGGTTACCGCACTGATGAAGCGATTTTCAAGCAAATATGGTGGCTTTACTCTATGGGGGATAAGCCAATTATATATACAGGTATTTGCACCATACAGACTTGAATCCCTCCTTACAATACATTTACTATGGCTGCAAGTCATAGAAGGAAAATTGTGGAGGAAAATTTTGGGTCGTCCTGTATGTATTCCAATGGCAATAATCCGGTTAGAACTATGATTAATATCCTTGAAGGCCATAGTCCTGAAGAAAAGGGCAGAACTTTATCTAAAAATGCAGAATAACACCAAAAATGGCCTATTGGCCGCCATGTTGCAGGAGACACAGAAGGAAAATACAACTTGCCATTGGAAGGAGTCAAGCCAAAAGATCTTTAAAGAAATCTGTTGGACCCCGAGGTGGGGCAACATAACTGCAGAAATGCAGCGCTCATTGATTAAACATATAGAACTTTGGGATTGGCTCGAAAACTACGAGCACCTTAGCAGTTTAAAATCATATCAGTTTGTTACGTATGTTTTGTACACCTTCAAAAGCCCACAACTATATCTGAATCAATGCCCATCTGTGAGACTACGCCGTTTCATATTATTGTTAAGAATGGCTCATCTCCCTGTCCTAACAGTTACAGGTGTAATTGACAAAATACATCTTCAAGATCGTTATTGCAGAATATGTAAAAACAAGGATAATTTGGAAACAGCGGAGCACTTGTCCTGTTATGCAAAGTACTTATCAAGTACATCTTGGTAGATATGTACATAACATGGAAAGCATTGGGGAGAGGCAATTCTGGTATAACAGTATTAATAGCACTAATGCCAAGATGCATCTTTGCCTATATAATATATGGATTAAGATTGAATGTTTTCTGAGCATTAAGATATAAACTACCGTTAGTGCATAAAGGTCTAGATCTAAAAAACATCTGGCGTGACATAGAGTTAGTGATGGGAGGTTGCTTAAGAGACCAACAAGAAGCTAATGAAAGTAAGAAATGGGAAATATATAGCCCTGGGGCACTGTAATAGTGTTTAAGAGTTGGCCGTTAATGATTCTTCTCTAGTGATTGATTATCCAGTTTCCAAGTTTATTTAGACTGAATTGAAGAGGGCCTATGACAACCATATTCTACTCATTGTATATATCACTTTAATGTATCTATTTTATATATTTTAATGCTAAATTAACATATTATTGGATTTGCATGTCTGTAAGTGTAAAATTGTTTATATTTGTGCTGTATATGTATAATTTATTTTATATGTGTAAAGTTTAAATTTAAACTATATCACATTAATAAATAAATACATTAGGACACTTTAATTGTTATGTACACCAGTTCAAAAAACGTACAGTATTTCAGTACAGTGCATACATCATAGCTCCCCAGCCACATTGCAGCCACTACCATACCTCTTTACTTTTTCAACTTACGGAAAAAATTGATTTCCTTGCTATCACTGAATCCTGGCTGCATTCGGCAGCCGACCCTGTGATCATGCTAGCCATCCCCAAGGACTACACCCTTTTAAGAATAGATCACACCACCTCTTGAGGTGGAGGCCTGGCCATAATTGCAAAAACTAGCTTAGCACTGAGACACACACCCCCACTAAATGTAGACTCCTGTGAATCCCTCACCGCCAAGCTGACCATCTCTGATACACAGACCCTATCCATTCACCTCATATACAGACCTCCAGGCCCACTAGACTCCTTTGAAGAAGATGTTACTAATATCCTCTCTGACAGCCTTAAAAACTCCTCACGTTGCCTTCTCTTAGGAGACCTTAACCTTGTCTTCAAAGACCCATCAGATCATAACGCTATGCAGATCAACGATTCCCTTGAGGAATTAGGGTACACCAAAAAGGTATCGGGCGTCACCCATACTAAAGGTAGAACTCTCGACTGGATAGAGTACAACTGCCAGACTTCCATCACTTCCTCAATACCGTTGCCCTGGACCGACCACCACCTGATCTCCCTTTCCCTAGAGGTGACAGCCCCCACACAAACCGACATCATAGCTCCTGCCATTCCCACTAGAAACAAAAAAAATATTACTACCGGCAAACTCATCCCCTTAATTATACCCACCTTGAACTCTCTTCCCAGCCTCACGGACCCATTCATTTTAGTAGAAGAGTACAACAAAGCAATGCTATCTGCCCTAGACACTATAGCACCATTGAAAGTCAGAAAGAGTAAACAGAAAAAACATACTTAAATACTTGGTACTTGGTTCTCTCCCCACCTGAAGCAATCCGACTGGAGAAACGTAAATGCGAACAAATCTGGAGACTAGAGCCTTCTGACACCAACAAAAACAACCTTAGCAAACTAGCCTCCCTCTACAAAAAAGAGATTATCTTTGCCAAACAATAATCGGACAACCAGTGCATCGCCCAAGCCAACTCCAATACTAAGGAATTGTTCACTATCCTCAAAGAGATAGAAACTCCTATCCAAGCCCCTGATACCTGCCTTAAAGACAAAAGCTGGTGCAGCAGTATTCAGAACGCCCTATCTAGCAAAATATTGACTGTCTAAGCCAAGATCAATAATAAAAAAGAAACCCTCCTTCTCGCACCCAATCCAAATAAAATCTCCACACCCGTGCCCTTGACTACCTCACCTACCATTCCTCATACTTTATCCACACCCCATTTCCACTTCAAGAAAGTATCCATCCTTGAAGTTGAAAAAGTAATCCTTACCCTCAAACCTTCCAACTGCCACGGCGACCCGTGCCCAGCTCAAATCATAAAAGATGCTGCACGTGACCTCTCCCCATTTATCACCAAACATATAAATGCCTCATTCTCCACTGGCACCAATCCCCAGAACCTGAAACAGTCATCGGTCCTCCCTCTCCTCAAAAAACAAACACTTGACCACTCCATACCTACAAATTATCGCCCCATCACCACAGTTCCATTCCTGCTTAAAATCTTAGACAAGGTGGCGTACCTCTAGATCCAACAATATCTGGAATGCAACCATCTCCTAGGAGTGCGCCAGTCAGGTTTTAGACCACAACATGGAACGGAAACTGCGCTCATCGACCTCAAAGCACAAATAGACGCCTTGAGAGATAATGGTAAAACAGCACCATTACTGCTACTTGATCTCTCGGCGGCTTTCGACCTGGTCGACCATAAGATTCTTTGTAACCATCTGGACTCTGCTGTTCATTTCTCACAAGAAGCTATAGGATGGATTCAATCCTTCCTTGACAATAGAACAATGTTGGTCTTCTCACAATTAGCAGCCGCTGAACCCATACCCATCACTTGCAGCGTGCCCCAGGGCTCCTGCATTTCTCCTACTCTGTACAACATCTTCACAAAGCCCCTTTTTGATGATCTAGATGGCCTGGGTATCACCTACACTAACTATGTGGATGATACACAGATCCTCATCTCGTTGACGGGAGATTACAACAAGGATTTGGCCTTCGTGAAAAGAGTGTACCTCATCATCCAGGCATGGATGGCCTCCCATGGTCTATGCCTGAATGATGACAAAACGGACTCTCATTCTCAGCACCCCTGCCAACCTCCACAAATTAGGCCAGCTCTACTCGAACTTCAAAATAGACAATGTCATCACGCTAGCCAAGGAAGTCAAAACCCTTGGATTCTATCTAGACTCTACTTTAAACTTCAAAAAACAAGTTAACTGCATGGCCTCAGCTGCAGCTTACACCTGTAAGCGAATTAGAGCAGCTAAGCCCTTCCTCTCACCTAAAAATTGCATTACCTTAGCAAGAGGCCACGTCTTATCCAAACTGGATTATTGTAATGCTTTATATGTGGGGAGCAATAAATACATTACCAATAAGATCCAGATTCTTCACAACAATGCCCTGAGAGCAGCCCTAAGCATCCCCAAGAAAGTCCACCTTAGAAGAGCTAACAACTGGCTTTCTACAAAAGATAAAATTCTTCTCAAAACAGCATCCCTGACACATAAATGCCTACACCATGCTGCCCCACAATACCTCATTGCCAGATTCTCCAGACAATCATCCAATCGCCCTTCGAGAAAAGCCAATGCCAACCTTCTACTAGTGCCTAGATGTAATCGCATTAAGACTGGCGGGCGCAGTTTTCCGGTCAAAGCTGCCCAATACTGGAACTCGCTCCCACCGACTCTTAGAGAAGAACTACCCTATCTTCGCTTTAGATTCAACCTTATCAACTTGTTTAAGGAAAATGACATCTGACACCTCACTACTTTAAGATAACACTACTTGCCCTATCTGTTTACACTGTACATATTTGCTTTCTTGATGTAATCTGCATTAATTATGTATTTAATGCATGCTACTTTACAGCAATGTAACCGAAACTGTACAACCCTTATTGCCTTATTATGTATATACTTTATATTACTTTACAGCAATGTAACCAAAGCTGAACAATCTTTTTTTGTCTTTTGCGCGCTGATACCTTCGGGTCTGGCGCGCATTATAAATATTAAAAACAAACAAACTTCTGTTACCCTTTTTCTTCTGTCAAGAAAACACCATTTAAAGGCCATAACCTCCTTACAATGTTAAACGTTCACACTAACTGCTTTCCTTTCCTAAACAGTAGCCCCAAAAAAAGGTCATACAGTACAACACCAAACTGCGTACTATGGACCATCCACCCACGTGTTCTCAAACAGCAAACACAGTGTCACATTACCCACCGTTGCCTCGTAACAGTGCACATCTAACTTTTCCTCACCCACTGTAGAAACACATTGTGTATTTTACCATACGTGCATTCATGTGACCATTTGCACAGCACCATCATATCTACTTGTACGTTGCACTACCTTCAACGTTATGACACTACCAACATTCGTAAATAGATGCTACACTCGAAACGCGTTCCCTGCTAATTTCTTCCTTTTTTTCCTGCCTCATCTCCGAAAAAATTGAAACTTAACATACCTCTCCTTAAACGGAACACACGCTCATTGTAAAACAGCCTTGAGGGGGAAGCATGTGTAGCTCCAAGGTCATTTATTGTGTATAAGTCTAGCAAAAAAAAGACACATAACTTGCACTGCAGTTCCTCTGTCCATGTTCCCCAAAGGTACTATGCAACCATCTCATACGCAGTACACTGCCATTTCACGGCCTCCCAATAGAAGGATGGAATTTGCTGCAATTATGTAAGTGCACCTTTACATCACATGTGTATTCCGATTAACAGTTACTTATGTGCTCCTCAGTATGCATATTTGCACACTTGCTCTACCGCTCACTTTCGCTCCATACATTACACAGACCTTTGTGACGGCAGTAAAAAAAACCTGTCACACTGCCATGTCTCCACCATTCCCAGTAACTTGCAACTGTCGTACTTTCTTTTGCTTCTTGTAGACTAAAGCACCTCACCTTCTACGCACTCGTACACTGCTAGATTCCCTTTCACACAATTACCATGTCTATGCACCCTCAGTGTAGTATACGTTCTAACCGACACAGGTGCACTCAGCGGTCAACCGGCACACAAATATGTAAAACCCACATTTCTTTCACGTGCTTCTTACCAAAGCAGCTACTCCATACTCCAGCAATCCAAGGTAACCCCCATTACTTTTCTTATTGTATTATTTTCTTTGTAAACACACTGACACATTGTGCCATGGGTCCAACTACACTCGCCACCACTGTCAACTTTTGTAAAAAAGCAACACATGAAAACATCATCTTGTCCCAACGTTTCCAACACATTTTCTTCTGTGTACCCGTACAATCACTGAATTACCTACAAACCAGACACCAAGGCAGTGAGTTCAGATATGGCGCTAAGCACTAACACACACGTCATTGTTCCTCAGCCATTCAGCTATTACTACATTATCCTTCCCGCAAAGTTTTGTCCTGTACCCTACAACTAATAGCTGCATGTACTGTTATTCCTCTTTCTACTCAGATATGTTGCACGCTACTGCGCATGCCACACCTTCCACATTCCAATCGACGGCTGGTGGATTAACCATTGGAAGATTACCATAAGCAATGTCTTTTCCATCGTTATTATCTGGGCCGACCACTATGGGTCGGTATGTCCACTTGCGGTTCCTGCTATACGAACCAACCTGCAAACCTTCATTCTATAAGCCATCCCAGAGGCACCGCATGCTACCTTCGCTACCTACCAAAGACAATGGGCCTCATTACGAGTTTGGAGGTAGCCATGCCATTTTTAGCAGCATGGCTACCCCTAAACTCGGGTCCGGGTACCGCAAAAGGGGACTTACCGGGCCATTCCTACCTTGGAGGGCCCAGTAATTCCCTTTCGCGGGATCCGGACCCGTACGTCCCCATTCCCATTGAGCCCCTATAGGGCTCAATGGGAATGGAGAGGATGCTAACAACGGGCCCGTTAATGACGGGCCCGTTGTTAGCATCCTGGACTGCTAGCGGGTCCCGCTCTGCACGTCTGGTCTGGTCAAGCGTCTAGAGCGGGACCCGCTGCAGACCTCGTAATGTGGCGGCCCGGAATGAACGGTGCTGGTCCCTTACTGGCAGCGTTCATTCTGCGGCCACCAGCCTCGTAATGAGGCCCCATGTCTATTTCCATATGGACCACCAAGCAGCACTATATACTCCATTTCCCACTGTGCTACACGAGAACAGAAGAACATAATTGCACAGATGGAATTGGTCACAGAATTTTGTTTGCAAAATAAAAGAGCGGTGAATCCATCAAATGCTTTTACATTCTGTGGCAAAATAAAGCACTTGCAACCGCTCACTCTGTTATTTTTAAAGTATGGAATGATGTGGAACCATACAGTCTGTCTGCGCAAGTCCACTTTTTCTTTTATGTTGTTCCTTTCCAGAGCTAGGTGCTCACATGACAAAGCGCGCTACGCTTGGCACGCACACAAAATAAATACCTGGAGTGCACGCCATGAGGAATGACTGTCCACAAGTAAAGTCAGTGACGCCAGTGATTGCTGCGATGGTGTATGCAGCACACAGGTGTAGCTAACGGAAGCAATGCACGCATTACAATTGCACACACGTCAAGCTCCACCAGCTTACTTTCGCCATCTGAAGAAGTACGCCAAACAAAGGTAACAGTCAGATGGCCATCCATCTTGTATATAGCTCCACTTGACGGCGTTCATCATGTTGCCGGGTGCAAATGTATGTGTTCCAATTTACATTCTCCATTGTGTTCATATGTAATACTTATTAACTCGTGTCATGTCACACTGCCTTCCTTCTCTCTCAATGTACTACGTACTATGAGAGGTGTACCATACTGTACATTAATTGTGTCATATCATTATGCGAATAGCAATAAGGCCAATAACGGTCACCATAGTCACGTGCTGTCACTTCACACCACCTCTACTGGTATGGCACCTGCAAAATATCCTCCACAACCATGCTGTGACAGTGAACACCGACAGTACACATACATATTTCCAGCCCTGTATGCTGGACTTGCATATCAGTGTAAGAACTGACCCAAAGAAGGAAACATTGTTAAACCTACTTCCAAACAATGTCCAAATTATTATGTTAAATGCCCGTAGCCATCCATACACGGCAGTACGCGCTTGCCACTCCCAGCACAACATGGTACACCAATTAGAGCAATCCCTATACCATCTGCAATACACTCCCCAACCCCAATAGCCTCTCAAGGTTGTCACCTGCGCACCTACCCCACAACTGTTTATGTGTTAGTATCCGCGTACATGTGCCATGTCACAAATGTTACGTACTAAAACAAGCCTTGCATTTCCCACTTTCTTACTGCACTCCCTCAACCGAACCTCTGGTCACGTCCACACCCCTCCCAACACAAATGATGTCTTATCTCTGCAATTCCCCGTTACGACCTGCACCATGTCCTCCACATTAATTCTGCAAAAGGGCAGATCTTACAGCACTTACATCAGGGATCAAGTCCTAAAAATTAAAGTAGGGGACTCAACAACAAACGCAATTGGATGCGACGTCGCCAGAAATTAGTATATCAAGGTGAACTATTCACATTTCATTAAATTGGCTTTGCATAACCACCCAAATGGCACATGACGAATGGAATTTGCCTTTCATAAAATCAACACACACAGAGAGGATATTTTCCTCAAATAGTGTTTTTCAAAACATTAAAAGATGTGCATGTTTTAAACTCCAAGAAGCAATACAAATATTTTCCTTGGGACTTGCAGTACTGAAATACGACATTTCACCTTTAGTTGGTTGTTATTTTTCATCAGGTTATATAGTGCAGTGCTTAAGTCTCCAGCCTACAAACCTGACGACTGCGGTTTGATCCCCGAGGTCATCTGTAATTCATATATTCAAAGATGTCATTCAATGTTTCTCATTTTTAGGGGACTGAGTCCACCCTCTGAATAAAGTGGGTGGACTCCGTCCCCCCGCGCGTACCCTCGACTGGAGCCCTGACTTACATATTTACAAGTGGACTGTATGGAACAAGGTAAGCTTACAATTTACTGCCTACAAGTACGTATAGAAACAACAACATACTCAAACAAGGCAACATTCTCACACCTACTTCCAACCAGTGCCCACACTGTTACAGCCAAGGGCCGTACCCATGCACACAAACCAGTATGGATTTTACATGCACAAGACAACATGGCAATCCGACTGCAAATATCCTCATATTGTCTCCAATGCACTCCCCATCCCCAATAGAGTCTGCCTGCACTCACCAAAAAATAAGTCGCCTCCACAACTGCCCACCTAATACCTGCATACAAATTCCTTCCATCTACCAATATCTACCTGCCCTCCCTAAAGCAAGGCTGTGCCCAAGCCCTACGCTCTTGGGTACATAGGCGAATACACCCATGCATGGAAACATGTCAGAACTTACCCTTTCTGTCCACAGGTACATATCGGTTCAATAATACACCCAATGAAGTCAAGCTTCTGTTACCTACTTCCAACCAGTGCCCACCCTCTTATGTGCAATGGCCCCACCCATGTGGGCAAGTCAGTATAGGTTTTGCAAGCACACTACAAAATACCACTAATACTGCAAATATCCTTATATTCTGTCCAATGCACTCCCCATCCTCAATGGAGTCTGCCTGCACTCACCAAAAAATGATAGTCGCCTCCACAACTGCCCACCAATTAACTAGCTGTCAGTACCTCCGTACAAATTCCTTCCATCTGCCAAAGTCTACATGCCCTCCCTAAAGCAAAGCTACGGCCTCCACCCATGCACCCAATTGCCTAGTCCTACTACACAATCACTGGAAGGCAATACAGGCATGCATGCTAACATTCCCAATGCTGCTTGCCTACCTACACGTACGTATTTATACAGTAAAGCTACAAACCAAAACAGCATTCGCACACCTACTTCCAACCAGTGGCCACACTGTTAAGGCCAGAGGCCATTGCCATGCACACAAGGCTGTAGGGCCTTTGGAGGCACAACACAACATAGTACATCGACTGCAAATATCCTCTTATTATTTCCAAGGCACTTCTCATCCGCTATACAGTCTGCCTACAGTGACCAACATATCATACTTTCCTGTGCACCTACCCAGCAATCCGGTTTATGTCAATAGCTGCGGGATTGGTGCATATCTCGACAGTGTGCTGCCAAACAATCCTCCTTTTTCTCAGTGTCATTATGCACTCCCTTGCACCAATGGTGTAAGCAAAGTCGCCCGCCTACTGTGATGCTGGAAATGCATCGAAGGGACAGGGCCTCCATATCCTTGTCCTTTATTGCTTTTTATCGTGTGTTCTGTCGTGTTTTCCGCACAGGAGTTCATGTGGGACTCCTGGCGGTGCAGCTCTCTTTTGGTTTGGCGATACCCTTATGGCACCCATGGGTGGGGGGTTCAACCCTGTGCCCCTAGTGTACGTTTTTGGGCACCTGTGTGTGACCCACAGAGCAGGGTGCGGGCTAGTGGCAGCTCTGTGCTGAATTGACTGGTGCCCTGAGCGTCCTCCATTTTGGGATGCCCAGGCCCTGTCACTGCAATCGGTAGATTCCTAATGGAAAAAAGATGGCCCTCGTGGCCTCTTGCCTTCCATCGCCTGTTACCTCGATCTTCCTGAAGTCCCGGGAAGCCCCGACTCTGTCCCTTCCCACTGACTGGCTGTTGGGTGGAAGTTCCATATATGGTAGTGTGGGGAAGTGCCACCCAGACTGGCTGGAGCTTTCCAGTCTTATCCCTCCAGAGAAGGCCAGGACATCGACGCGCTGAGGAGCATCCGCCGTAGGGTTTCCCACCACCCAAAGACCACAGAGATGCCGATGACTCAACGCCCTTGCTGGGCCACAGTTCTGGACAGCAAAGAGTTTGAAGAACTATCGACATCGAGGTGCCCCGCACGCTTCTTCCTTGCAGGAGGTTTACGCTTCCCCCGTCGACGAGCACCGCTAGGAAAGAAGTTGCCACTTCACCGCCGTAGTTCACCCTGTTCTTTGTCAGACGTTCGACGACCTGTGACTCCTCCCTTAAAGGGAGGGCACTCCAGAAGGGCCGTCGATTTCCGACGAGGAATGCTACAACGCCAGGTACTTTGGGGTTGCTGAACTATTGGAAAGACTCTTGTGAACAATATATGGACTGGGCTTGTGATATATCTTTATTCTACAGGTTGCCCAGGTGGGGAGGATCTCCACACAGAACTGTGTCTAGTGGTAGGGGCCAGTATTCTGCCAATTGCTCTAACCAACTGCTTTCCTCTTCTATCTATTGTTGGTTTCCTTTACAAACTGATTTGTGTGACATTTAACCGTACAGTTGATGCACTTTAAAGAGAATAGTAACTGTGCTACCACGTACAACTGTATAGATTTGCCATTATAGATAACCAAGTACAGTGTGAGTTATCGTGATATTGTACATAACCTTGAATATTAATTATATAAAGACTGTGTTTTAACATTCCTTTCTGGGTGCATGGGGACTACAATGTACTTAAGAACCAGCCTGCATCAACTCCTGAGAAGCTAGGCCTTGATTGCTCGACCACGATACCAATAATAGAGAATCTTGGCTGGGGTCCTCTGTGCCTCTCCTCTGCCATATAGAGAGCATGAGTACAGACACCCCCCTCCGGTCTTTACACCTACCGAAACGCACAGTGCCTCATTGCTCTCCAAAACATTGAGCTTGTTCCTTGCAAACCTGATTACTACAGCTACCTGAAGTCCTTGCAGCAGAATCATCATTGATTGTGAACACCTGCACTTGCTGTGACCTGCAAGCTAAAACAGCCCCCCTGATTAAGTGAAGAGCACAGAAACCAGTAGGAGGAGAACACCAGTGGCTGAGTAGGTTAACTGTGTAGGGAACTAGAGTGCGCCCCTCTCTCCTGTTATATATATATATATAGGATACATTACTCACCGTAATCGTATTTCTGATGCTTGTATCTGCTTAGATTCACATGCTGTGCATAGGCCGACATCTAGTGGAAGCTGCGGAGTATTACAGTTTGTTTTTCGAAACTCGAAAATGGGCGTCGACACAGGCGTGCCAGTAATACTATCCCTAGTGTGACGTCCACTGTACCCAAGATCCCTCACGCGTCTAGGATCCTCAGATTGTATTTTTTCTGACATGAGGAAGCATGAGGAGTAGCGTGAGTACAGATAATCCAAGCAGATAGACAGAAAGGTAAGACTACAAGCAATCATGCGCCTTCTCTCGGAGGGGAGGAAGGGTGGGTCGCATTTGAATCTAAGCAGATACAAGCATCAGAAATACGATTACGGTGAGTAATGTATCCCTTCTGAGGCTTGTGGAATCTGCTTAGATCACATGCTGTGCATAGATTAGCGAGCAGTACCAGAAGAAGGAGGTGGGATGTGAGAAGAGTCATGAGCAAACAGGTGTCTTAGAACCGCTTGTCCCACTTGTGTACCGGTCTTGGAATGTGTGTCAATGCAGTAATGCTGAGTAAAAGTGTGAATAGAGCTCCAAGTAGCTGCTTTGCAAATGGTGTCGAGGGGAACATTTGCAATGAAAGCCAGAGTGGCCCCAATGCCTCTAGTAGAGTGGGCCCTTGGCGTAAAAGGCAGAGTCTTTTCAGAAAGAGAGTAACACAGCTGTATACAGTTGATAATCCACTTCGAGATAGCGCCTTTAGAGACGCGATCTCCCTCTCTGCCTGTAGCTACGGAGACAAAAAGTTGATCTGTTTTCCTTAGCGGTCTGGTTTTATTTACATAGTAGAGGACCGCCCTACGCACATCTAGGGTGTGTAGTTTCACCTCAGCCGAGCTTTGCGGGTTCTGGAAGAAAGCCGGAAGCTCGATGGACTGGTTTACATGGAACTTTGATATAAATTTAGGTGAGAACCTAGGGTGTGTGCGTAAAACCAGTTTGTCTTTGTGGATAGTAAAGAAAGGATCCTGCACTGACAGAGCCTGAATTTCACTGACCCTTCTTATAGAGGTAATGGCTACTAAGAAGGCCGTTTTATAAGTCAGGTGTTTGAGACTACTTTTATGCATGGGTTCGAAAGGGGGGCCCATGAGCTTAGCTAGCACCACATTAAGGTCCCATCCTGGCGGTGGGTTCGAAATAGGAGGGTGAAGTCTCTTTACTCCTTCCATGAAGGCTTTAACTACTGGTACTTTCCACCACAACACCTTGTTATGGGATGTGGTGTAAGCCGAGAGGGCTGCCAGGTGTACTTTCAGAGAGTTAAAAACCAATCCTGCATCCAGCAGGTGGAGCATGTATGTCACAACGTTGGAAGGAGTGCAATCAACAGGGTTGATTTGTTTATTCTGGCACCAAATAACGAATCTCTTCCACTTGTCAAAGTAACAGTGCCTTGTGTTTGGTTTCCTGGATTCTTTTAGGATGTTCATACACCTCTGTGGTAAATTGAGATGTCCAAACTCTATGACCTCAGGAGCCATGCTGCCAGGTTCATTGAGTTGGGTTGCTGGTGCACTGTTTGACCTTGTTGCTGGGACAGTAGGTTGTACCAAGCTGGAAGTTTGATGGGCTCGCACACCGCCATCCTGCGTAGGTGAGGAAACCATGGTTGTCTCGCCCACATGGGAGCAACTAGGATGAGCGTCATCGATTCCTTGTTCATCTTGTACACCACCTTCCTGATGAGGAGTTGGTGGAAAAGCGTACGCAAACATCCCTGACCAGTTCATCCACAGGGCGTTCCCTTGGGAGTCTGGCTGGGGGAACCTGGATGCAAATCCTGGGCATTGTTTGTTTTCGCTTGTGGCGAATAAGTCTATAGTGGGGAAACCCCACTGAGAGAAGAGATCTTCTACGATCTCTCTGTGAAGGACCCATTCGTGTTCTTCTGGGAGGGAGTCTCTGCTTAGAGCATCCGCTAGGGAATTGAGCTCCCCTGGAACATGTTGCGATGACAGGAAGATGTTCCGTCTGAGTGCCCATATCCAGATTTTCTGGGCAAGCTTGGACAGATTTTGCGAACGAGTCCCTCCTTGCTTGTTCAGATAGAACATGGCTGTTGTGCTGTCCGTCCGGATCTGCACCGACAAGTTTAGTAGATGGGCTCGAACGCCCGAAGCGCTCGGAATACTGCCAGAAGCTCTAGCAGGTTGATGTGGTTCTTGGCTACTGAGTGAGACCAGAGACCCTGAGCTTTGTGGTGGAGATGGTGAGCTCCCCACCCAGTCAGGCATGCATCTGTAGTCACCACTGCCTGTACTTCTGGATCGTAAAAGGGTTTTCCCCTTGCGAGATTCTCTCTTGTCCACCAGTGTAGGCTCTGTACAAGTGTTGGTGAAACGACCACTAGATCGTCCCACTGACCACTTGCCTGAGACTACTGTTTCGCCAACCATTCCTGCATGGGACGCATGCGCAGTCGCCCGTGGGGGACCAGGTAAATGCATGACGCCATCATGCCCAGTAACCGCATTGCTTTGCGTACCGTTATTTGTTGACCGGACTGATAATGTGGAATTTGCAGTAGTATATTCCGAATTCTCTCTTCCGAAGGGAAGGTCAACCCTTTCCGAGTATCTAGAATTACTCCTGGGAACTGTTTTGAGGTGCTTGGCACCAGGCTTGACTTCTTCTCGTTGATTGAGAAGCCTAATTCGTGGAGGAGGTCGATAGTCCTTTGAATGTTTGTCCTGCAAATCCCTGGGGTTTCCCCCGTTATGAGCCAGTCGTCCAGATAAGGGTACACTGGGATTGCCTCCCTGCGTAGGTGTGCAGCTGCCACCGCCAGTACCTTGGTGAATACCCTTGGTGCTGAAGCTATCCCGAAGGGCAGTACCTTGAATTGGTAGTGGCGACTGTCCACCTTGAAGCGCAAGTACTTTCTGTGCGCCGGGAGCATGGAAATATGAAAATAAGCATCTTTCATATCCAAGGTTGCCATGTAATCCCCCTTTTTTAGGAGGGGGATTACCTCTTGTAGCGTGGTCATACGGAAATTTTGGGGCTTGACATACCTGTTGGCAGGCCGTAAGTCCAATACTGGGCGCATTGTCAAATCTTTCTTTGGCACAAGGAAGTAAGTTGAATAGATACCCTTGTTTACCTGGTGTCCTGGGACGAGTTCTATCGCGTCCTTTTCTAGCAGAATGGCGATCTCCTCGAGAAGGATCTTCTGATGTTCTAAGGAGTGTACTTTTTGTCGTGGGGGATGGTTCCGGGGACGCTGCAGTAATTCTATACAATATCCTGTGGACACTGTTGACAGCACCCATCTGTCTGAGGTGATCCCTTCCCAAGCCTGGGTGAAGTTGGAAATGCGTCCCCCTACTGGGGTTGCGTGAGAAGGGACCCTGAACTGAGCGTCACTGCTTTGGTGGAGGTGTGCCACCTCCCTTGTTGGGGCTGCCTCTGCCTCTCCCACGACCTCTTTTGTTACCCCTGCCGTAACCTTGGGTAGACTGCTGGCTGTTGTTCCACTGTGTACCCTGTCCCTGGGCATAGTTGCCTCTTTGTGAATTTTGGCCGCGTGGGCGACGAAAATTACTGTTCCCCCTCTGATTAGGGGGTTTGTTGGTTAGTTGGCCAAGGGATTTCAGTGTTTCGTATTCGTCCTTGGCGTTTTTCAGTGCGTCTTCGACCGCTTTCCCAAACAATAGATCGGGTTCTACCGGCTTGTCTATTAATGAAGCCTGAGTTTCGGTTTTGAACCCCGACTGCCGTAACCACGCATGTCTTTTGATAACAGTACCTTCTGCTATCAATCTCCCTGCGTTGGCCGCGGCGTCGAACGTTGCTTTCAATATGCAACCCGACACGGCTCTCCCTTCTGCCGAGATCCGAGCCAATTGGCCCTTTAACGGTTCAGGAGCAGAGGCTATGAGTGCCGCGACCTCTTCCCATTGATGGCAGTTGTAGCTGGCCAACAGGGTGGTGGAGTTAGCAATCCTTGCCTGGTAGGCGGACGTTGAGGCTACCTTCCTGCCAAACCCGTAAAGTTTCTTGCTCTCCTTGTCGGGAGGAGCTTCTGACGAAGATAAGGGTGTTCCAGCCCTCTTCAGAGTGTTGGTAACAACTAGGGAGTCTGGTTTAAGATGTCCTCTTATATAGAGAGGGTCAGAGGGGCTACCCGGAAAAGTTTTTCGACCCTGGGGTTGACTGCTCTGGTGAGGTTTGGGTTCACCAGGGACGGATCTATTCTTCGTTGGATGGATTTAAGGATAGGGATGGTCTGAGCGATCGGCCTCCTCTCTCCCACCAACTCTTCTGCGAAGTCCCTTTCCTCCTGTACACCGTGGGTGTCGATGTGAAAATGTTCTGCCGCGCGAGCGAGAACCTCATTAAGGAGGGGCTGGTTATCGACTGGCGAGTCGGTAACTGGGGCTTCGTCCTCTACCGGGGAATCTACTCTGTATATTTCCTGCTCATCTTCTCCCTCCTCCTGGTCCTCATCATCCGCATAGTATTCCGTCCCGGTTTGTTCCTTCATAATTTCAAACTCCTGGTCCCCCTCAGGGAAAGGCTCTCCTTGGTACCTGGGTTGTGGAGTAGAGTATGGAGTAAAGTAAGGCAGCACCTCGAAGGGTTCAGGTCTTTCGAACCGGGCCTTTTTACTCAGGGGGATAGGATCAGTGGAACCTGAGGGTGTGGCCCCCTGAGGGTCATACGAGAGGAAATGCTCTGGATTCTTGTCGTAAAAATCAGCCAAGGAAGACATCCTTGACATGACCGTGTCTATGTCTTTACTGGACCATTCTTTGGAACAGGGGATGACTTTAGTAGGCAATTTAGGGGACTTATCAAGGGTACCCTTGCTGGATGTTGATCTCTCAGTAGACTTGTATTTGTCTGTCTGCTTAGGGGGGAAGGATGGCCTTACAGGAGTGGAAGAATGTGCTTTCCGCTGTTTCCCCCCCTCCCCGTGCGTGGAAAACTGTTTTCCCTGTCCCTTGGAGGCCCCGGAGACTTTCGACGCCTGGCGTCGAGGATCGGGAGAGGTATCTGTGTCTTTCGAGCGTGGGGCCTCGCTGGTGTTAACTGCGGGCTCCGTCTCTTGGAGCGCGGCCTGGGGGTGGAAGTCGTCTTCGTCCTCCGACGATCGAACTTCCGTTAGTCTAGGGAGCGAGGCACTCTTGGCAAGAGTGGATGATTGCCTTGCGTCATGAGGCGATCTCGATCGAGAGCGCCCAGAGGACACCGAGTCGGACCGTTCTATCTGTGCCTCTTTCCGAGAAGTCGACGTCGTCGAGGTTCGGTTGGACTTAGTGTGCTTAGTGTGTGTAGGGTGTGTAGCGCTTGCGTCGCCGGGGGTCTTCCCCATAGCCGCCCTGCCGGACGACCTTCCGAGGTCGGGGACCTGCGCTCGGCTGTCTTTCGACGCCGTAATACCCTCGCCGTCCGAAAGTACGGCGTCGCTGCCATCGCTGAAGGCGCCCTCCGCTGCCATGGCCGCCTGCCTGGCGTGGTGGGCCCAACGCTTTGTCGAACGGTCCTTAAGTGTCTTAGGTTTAAACCTACTACACGCTCTGCAGTTGGCTTCGGGGTGGTCCCTCGGCAAGCAGAGATTGCACGTGGCGTGCCTGTCGACCCAAGGGTATTTGCGGTTGCACTTGGGGCAGAATTGGAAAGGGGTACCCTCCATACGCACCTTGAGGCAGCGGGCTGGTAAGTGTAGGAAATATATAAGTGTACCTATATACCAAGAGTGAAGAGTATGTACCACCCCCCACTCTCCCTACTTGCAGGGCCGAGGCCAGCGGCCTACCAGGCCCGGGCCGAGGCCAGCGGCCTTCCGAGGCCCAGATCCGTCGTGCAGCAGCCGACGGTCGATGTCCTCTCCAGCCGTCGTCGAGTGTCGAGAGTCGACGTTGGGGTGGGGAAGTGTCAATAAAGATTTATAAATTTAAATTATTAGCAAAAGTGTGGCTACGGCCAGGGGACTCCGCAAGATGCTTCCGACCAGTATGGCGGAAAAAAACAATCTGAGGATCCTAGACGCGTGAGGGATCTTGGGTACAGTGGACGTCACACTAGGGATAGTATTACTGGCACGCCTGTGTCGACGCCCATTTTCAAGTTTCGGAAAACAAACTGTAATACTCCGCAGCTTCCACTAGATGTCAGCCTATGCACAGCATGTGATCTAAGCAGATTCCACAAGCCTCAGAAATATATATATATAATTTTCCTGCCAAAATGAGTTGCTTGAACAACCCAATCCTGATTAGCTCCTGAACTCATAGGATCACTACCCTACCTTAACACCCACAAAGAAAAGACACTATTGGGGGAGGCAGAAAAGCAGGATTGGGAAGGAATGGATGAGGATGCAGACTAACATGAGGAAATAGTGAGGTTTGCAGAAGTGAATTACAATGGAAGGAGGAGTGGATCAACCAGCTACATGCATGCAATGGAATAGAGAGAGGAATTCAACCAATCATGCATGCCTACGGACAAGAGAGGGTAGCGCGTCAAGTTTACATAAGGTAGTGTTACAGGGGTGTCTCCCCTTCTATACCCAACCTAGACAAAAAAGGAAAACTTGTTAGGTAGATTTTCTTTTAGCCCTGTAGTCATGGTCATAGTGTATATTCTTGACTTAGGTATTGCTTTTGATTCCATTAAGCCTATTAGGCTCTTCAAGTGATATTCGAAACAGAGCAGCACAGGCCTAACTTATAGGGGATGGTGTGGCGGGTTCACAGGTACAGTACACACTTTCCATTATTCAGAAGTAAGAGAATGTCCACACACTATATGTTAATACAAATATAATCTGCATGGAAGAATAGGCAAAGAGGAAAAGAAATACACTCAGAGGTATGCATGTTTGTAAATCCAACTGTCACAATGCAACATGTATGCAACAATGTTTTAAGTAAGAGTTCTTTAGAGACAATAGATGAATCCACCTTTTTTATCTAGGCTGGCAAGTTTAAGTAGAGATCAAGGTAGACCAGAAGTGTGAGTATTTTGTGGAAACGTTACCTTTGTGTTAAAGTGCCCTTTTGAGACGTTCCTGAAGTTCAGGTGGAGGCAAACCCTCCTGAAGACCAAGGAGGCACACCCCCTTGAAGACCAAGAAGAAGTCAACAATGAAGAATTAGAAAAAAAGACTCACCAGCAACTCCAGGAGTAAGGGGGGTCCGGAGAGCTAGACGTAACAGAAAGGCAGTTTGGCTGTGGTCGGCAGTAGTTGTCGATTCAAGCATCGCAAGTAATTCCTGTGGGAAAGGATTTTGTTTCTGAGGATTTCGTTGGCTTGAAGAAACCCAAAAAAGAACAAATGTTGAAGTCACACCTGAGAGGAACAAGCTACAGGAGGAGAAACTCTCGAAGACCGTCTGAGGGTTTTTATTAGAAGAATTGTCACGTGGCTCACTATGGGCTGTGCCTCTACATCTCGTATAGTGCATGCCGTTCCCTCCCTAGCCCAAGCCTCCTTCAACCGCAGGCTGGTCTCTAGATATTGGTAACCCATCCTGTTTAAGATCATGTCTGTCTGGCTGTGATGGCCAAAGAGAAAACATCCTTTTTCTAACTATCTCCTTCTGGGCACATTCCAGGTACCTCCTAACCTAGGTCCCCAATGCAGCGTAATAAAAGGTAGGTGCCTTCAAGACACTCAGGCTCGAATTGGTCGTTCCTTTTCACACCTTTTTTCCCTTTGGTCTAATGTTCTATACTTCCTCTTCCTACCATCATCTTCTACCTACAACTCTCCCCCGTCGCTCCCTCTCTTTCCTCCGCTCCCTGCCAATAATTTCCCTACTCCACACTACTACTACTCTCCCTTCGCCATTCTACTACTACTACTACACTCAGCCCACACTTTCTCCTAGAGTCAGCCTCCTTCAGACACCTTCTCATTCACTCCCTACCAGCAGAGTCGAATTTTCATTTTCTCATGGTGGGGCGGTGGGCATTAAAAGTATAGGGACTGTCCAAACACAATTGCCTTTCCTGGGGGGAGTGAGGAGAGCACCCAGGTACTTGGCACCCCACTCACAAATCGTGCATGCATATTCAAATCCAAATAGCACTTTTTCCAACCAGTCAATCAATATCTCACCTTCCATACTCCTTCAGAAATCCTACATGCTCCTTTGCAAATGTCCTTCCTCCGCTTGGTTTCTTGGTCGCCCTCCTCCGTTGATCTTACCCGAATAACCCACATCTTCCTGTTACTTAAGTAAAAGGTCAATTTGGGTATTGGCAATTTCTCTACTGCACACTAAAAAGATTCTGCGGTAGCATCCCTAGACAAACCGAGAATGGCAGTAAAAACGTGCGCAAAAAATGGAAGTAGACCCAAGACAAATGGAAACAAAATGCAAGCGTCCGTTAACACAATCTACTACTCCAGAACATGAAGTGGCTCAGGGCCAGCTACAAGCTGAACCCAACAATGGGTTAATAGCATCTTTGTTTTCCTATTGTCCAACACGAAGTACATGCTCAGGTCCATGCACAGTCTAGTCACAGTTTGTCAGTGACACGGTGGAGCCTGATGTAAGCTCAAACTTAAGTGATATTGACAATAATTGACGGCTAAGCCTCTGCTATTCGCTTAAGTGTGGAGGCTATTTAAAAATCACAAGGAGGGGGGCGCTGTTGAGCAGCCAACGCGATGACCGCCTAAGAGAAGAGCTCTGTGCCGTACATTAATCAGTTAATTATTTCACTGCTCCTGGATATTTATTATAACTTTTGAACCACGGGAAAGCAGAAGAACTAACCGGGCACCTTTTCACCAAGCCTCACGAAAAACTGCAATCCGGTTCGCCTGCAGTATTTGCTTTTGCGGGGGCCGGTACGACCCGAGAATCCAGTGGGAAAGAGAGGGGGAGGAGCCAGCATAGCCGCGCAGAGACAGTGGGATGAGCTGAAAGCCGCGGCTGACCTGATCCTTTTAAACGGCCCCAACGTCTGCCGCACCTACCACCATCCGAAATATCTGGGAATACGTACTCCGGGCCCTGGAAGGAGCATTGCCGGTGGATTGCCCAGCCGCGCTGCACACCCACGCTGGTAGTTTGTAGACACTCTGGACAAACATAAAATCAGAGGAAACCGGAGAGCTGTGTTAACTGCTCAGTGGACGGACACTGGACCACTGACGGCTACAAAGCCTGAAAGGAGATCCGGACTGCACGCTGGAGGTTGTAGACCCAAGGCTGCACCTGCTGAGTCGTCCGAGCAGCGGCCTGCCTCAACTTCAGCCACCAGCTGATGCGGCCCCTTGATCCGTGTAGACGAACCTTCTGCCGAGCATGAACCGACGCCTGAGCCAATGGGAACATTAATAAGGTGAGAGCTGGTTCACCGGCTATAACCCTCCCAAACACGGTGGCCGAGCGTCCTAAACCACCCAATACCTCCGCCAATTAACACATAATATGCGGAATACATGGAAGGCGGCCTAGCCGTGGCTGGACGCCACGGCACAGTGGGCTCCCCCCCCCGCCACCCTGAGACCAGCTGCCAGCACGAGGCAAGAGCACAAGGGCTAGAACTGCCGGAACCTACACCATAACGCACACTGCACTTGCACCGCACAACCGCATTCATCCCAACATTGCAGCAGGGGCTGGACGAGTGCGTTCCCACCCTGTGTCCGGATGATCGCGGCAACATATCCTGCAACCTCCTGAGCCAGACACTGGGCTGCCCAGGTACGGCATTCACCCCGAGACCACTGAATTAAGTGGTGTGGCGCTACGCAGAGGCTAGTACCACCCTAGCTGCGCTGGGGCAGGAAGACAGAAGCCTGCAACTATCTGGAATTGATCCTGAAACAAACACCATCAGGTGAGCAACCAAGCTGTCCTCCCGGCCATGGGCCAGCTCTGCCAACGACTAGAACAACAAACCGAAACGTGTGGTCCTACAATACCTGTCACCAAAGTATAGCGTGAGGTCTGAGCTAGGCGATTTGGTGGCACGCTGGTCCGGTATATAGTAAATCTACAAGAGTACACGCCTATAACTCAAAGACCACAGCACATCGAAGGAAGACACTGTATTACTGCAACGGATTTGTACTGGAGACCTGGGTTGCGAGTCATCTGGGTAACTGGCTGAGCAACGGGTGCTCCCGTGAACAACACAAATGAGTAACAACCACATCATTACTGGGTCTCGATACTCCCATGCTACCACCACGTCATGCACAAAGGTGCCAATAATAACCAAAACAAGAAAAAGTGCCCCATGGACTTCTTTACCGGCCCTAAAGCCACGGCGACACGGGCCTCTCCACTCTCCAGCCAGGCATCTGCGGTCACTGACGAACCTAGCTCCAGAAATGATCAGCTACACCAGACAATGCAAAGTGGCTTCCTAGCAATTAATGTCAAATTGGACGACATTGTGAGCACAATTGGGTCCCTGAAGGCCAGATTGGAGAAGGAAAGCACCCTCACCATGGAGGCAGAGACACCCATCAGTAACAATGAGAACACACTGCAACGGCACAAACACGCATTGAACACTATAATGACGGAACTCACAAAAATGACCAATAAATGCGAAGACTTAGAATCTAGATTGAGACGCAATAATATCCGCATAGTGGGGGTCCCAGAGGTGCCATGCAAGGGTCCTATGGAACAGTTTGTTGAAAATCTCCTGAAGGACATGTTCGATTCCTCAAGACTATCACCCCAGTTCCTGGTGGAAAGGGCACACAGGACACTTGCGCCAGCCCCTCGCCAAGAATAGTGATAGCTTGCATACTAAACTATAGAGACCGCGATACAATACTGCGTCTTGCAAGAGAAAAGGGAAAATTACAATTTAATTCCAGTGCGATTCATATATACCCTGATATCGCAACAAACGTCCAGACACAATGAAGATCTTATGATGCAGTGAAAGACTGCTCCGAGCCCGTGGAGTGCCCTACTCCCTGATTTCGAACAAGGGGGGAAAACACAATTGCTCAATAACCCTGCACAGGCACTGTTCTACGTGGAAGCGTCAATGCCTATCCCCCCTCGGCCACCCTGACCGGACCAAAATGCACCCCGAGCAGATGCAGTCAACATAATGGACGATAACTATTGAACACACTGAGCGGACCGGGCCACGGCGCCTGATCAAGATATTCATAGTCAGCAGCGACGATCACAGAACGTAACATTGGGCACGTTGAGCGATACAATGGGCCACGAGCTCTGGACATCGCCCTTCAAGGTGTATCCAAAAGTTATTCAGGGTCACATCATCAAGTTGGGGCGGATGGTGAGGGGGAACAGATGGGACAGGAGGGAATTGGAAGTTAAAGTTCAAATGAACTGGGTTTTGTTTCACCCAGTGTTGTCCAGGGAGGAAACCTTAAAATCCATAGCAAAGGTCGGGCAGGCAGGACTCACTATAAATAGGCCCACCGTGGCCCCAATGAATGGTACACCAACATTTGTACCACGACAATCGACGTGGCAATGGATCTCAAAATGATTACCTGGAACTTGAGGGGACTTAATAACCTGATAAAGCGCAGAAAGATCTGGGCATACCTAGACCAACACTCCCTCAATATCGTTATGCTGCAGAAAACCCATGCATTAGAAGCTACACATCAGCACATGTCACAGAAATGGGGGAACAGTAGATATTACACAAACTACTCATCGCGAGGGAGGGTAACGATACTGATACACAAGAATGTTAATTTCCAGGCAGGCGTGACACAGATTTACCCGGAAGGCAGATACGTAGTGGTATCCGGGACAATCGGTAATACACCAATGATCCTTGTCAACACCTATGGCCCTAACACTGACGACCCGGCAATCTACATTACAATAGCGAACCTCATAGCTCACAACCCAGACACTCCAGTCGTAAGGGGGGGTGATTTTAATACAATAATGGACCTCTCAGACACTAGGCATAAATCCAGCACCAAGGCCTCCCTGACCGTCCAACAAATTATGACACAATTTGCCCTGATTGATATATGGCGCATACAACACCCAACCTCGACTGAGTTCACGTACTATTCCTCTGTACACAACGCATATTCTAGTTTAGACCTATGGCTCCCTTCAACACATTGGGCCGGACACGCACAAGAGACTAGGATTCTTCCAAAAACATGATCGGACCACTCCCCTGTGTTGCTTGAGATTCGACTGCAACACTCTCCCAGACCGCCATGCACTTGGAGGATGCCCCCATCTAAATTACTAGACTCCTTGTGGAATCCCTCAGAATCGACATAGAATCATTTTTCACTGACAACGAGGGCACAGTAGGCAGTTACGCAACAATCTGGGAAACGTTTAAAGTCTGGTTTAGGGGAATAATGATTGCTTCAACATCGGCTACCTTAAAAACGATTAGAATTGAGTTAGACGATATAGAAAGGGAACTCCGGGTACTGGAAAACCAGTATGTAGAGTCACATGATAAGGCTCTACTGGGCCTCATAAAAGGCAACAGGCAGAAATTCTGCAAGCTGGCAGATCGCGAGACCCAATATGTGACTTGAACGGTACAGGCTAGGAGATATGGAGCGGGCGATCGCCCAGGTAAGCTATTGGCGGGCATAGTCAGGGGGAGCGTGGAGCACAGCACATAAGAGGGATAACCAGGCCCGACGCATCCACCACAGTGGATGCCGCCGACATAAATGATCTTTTCCGCCAATATTATCAAACACTGTACAACAACGACAGTATGCCAGCTGAGGAGGTAACTGAATACCTAGCACGTACTAACCTACAGACATTAAACTGGGAGTCAAGAGAGAAACTGAGTAGTCCATTCACTGAGGAGGAGATCGAGGAAGTGATATCCTGTCTCGCCTCCTAATAAAGCCCCTGGCCCCGATGGCATAGGCATCGAGTTCTACAAAAAATACAAAGACATCCTTGCGCCCAAATTGCTGAGGGTATGGGAGGAGTCCTATTCAAACGGAGCGCTGCCCCCTCACTTAACATAGTGGTTATAACTGTTCTTGCCAAACGAGGCAGACCCCCAAATGAAATGTCCTCATACCGCCTCCTCTCCCTTATAAATTCGGATGTGAGAATGTTTGCTAAAATTCTGGCAGATTGCTTCCCCACATGACCACGCTAGTACACCCGGACCAATCCGGCTTTATCCTGGGTAGATCCACGGCACTAAACCAGAGTAGATTATATGGAACATTTGCACAAATTAACCCAGAAGTCTCAGCGGCAGCAATGGTGCTGGACACCGAAAAGGCCTTCAACTGTGTCGTGGAACTTCCTCTTCGGTGTCCTCTGACACATGGGACTGGGTGAAGGCTTTTGCAAATATAGCAAATTACTTTATACTGAACCCAAAGGTATGATTCAAACCAACGGTAACCTCTCTACAGCAATAAAATTAGCCAGAGGCACCCGTCAGGGGTGCCCCTTCTCGCCCCCGCTCTTTGCATTATCAATAGAACCCTTTGCCAGCAGGATACGAGAACATTACGGACACAGGGGAATAAATATATATAGGGAGCCCCACAGATAATCTCACTGTACGCCAACGACACCCTCATTTACCTAAAACACCCTGCAAGAAACATAGGTCCCATACTGGCGGAGGTGGAAACCTTCACTAGCTACTCAGGATACAAAATTAACACCCAGAAATCGGAGTTATTCCCACTGACGAACAACACCTTGAAACCTACCCAAACCTATGAAATGAAGTGGACCAGTGAGACAGTGAAGTACCTGGGGGTCATGGTTGCGAGATCTCACAAATTACTGTATGATAAGAACTAATTGGTCTATCTCGGTAAACTTGAGCACAAACTCAACCTGTAGAGAACATTTCCACTGTCCCTAATAGGACGAATAGCCATACTAAAAATGATAGTGTCGCCTAAACTCCTGTACTATTTCACACCCATTCCTATGTGGCCGGGAAAACCGTTCTTTGACACCCTTAGAATGTCATCGACGGATTTGTGTGGGGCAGGAAGGATGTAGGGCTAAGTGGAGTTCCCTCACTAAACCATAGGACATGGGAGGGCTAGCAGCTCCCGATTACGAGCTATATTACCTTGCAGCTAATGACAAATACGTAGGCATGTGGTATGACCCCAGTAACGTACACTCCCATGTCAACGTAGGGAAACAGTCTGCAGCACCGAACGAGATAAAAGCTACTCTGATAAGTAAACATGAACTAGACTAATGTCCTTTTGACCTGTTACGAGCCACACTCGATGCATGGCGACGATTACAGACCAAACTGAATATCACAGAACCTTACACTAAACATATTCCACTCTGGGGCAACCCTAGTCTTCCCCCCCACTATGGATCTCGACATCCGTAATTCCTGGGACCCGAACCACGCGACGGAACTGGGGGACCCTGTGGGGAGGTTTGTCACGTTGTCCGAATTCCAAAGTAAGCTCGGAAACAACCTGGTAAAGATTCTGCGGTATTACGGTATGAGGGCGGCAGTGTGCAGAAAGTGGCAGTTATTCCCAACGGAACCTGAGCCCAATACCTATCTTGAGCTCATTGTGCAACCAAACAACAAACTTAATCTCTTATTGAGGCTTTACTCCATGACCCAACAGGGAATGCCTCAACCCAACACTCAGAGAAAACTGGGAAGAAACCACAGGGACAACAATTGACTAGCATAAGTGGGTGAGAATTTGTAATCTGACCAAAGTAGTATCATTAAATGCCCGACTAAGGCTAATACAGTATAATATCCTCAACCGGCTACATTACACACCCGTACGTACATCCAGGTTTAATCCATCTCAACCACAAACATGCACAAAATGCAACTCCACAGATCCAGATACCATACACATGTTCTGGAGCTGCCCTCACATAGCAGAATTCTGGCATCATGTTGCCTCGACACTACACGAAATGTTAGGTATACCCCCGACGCTCCTTTCTCTAAAGTACTTGCTGGGTGACTTAGGCAAAGCAAACATCAAAATCCGAAGGCTGTTCAATGTAGGTTGTATCATAGCCAAGAAATGTATCATAGCCAAGAAATGCATACTGCAGAAGTGGAGGGCCAGGGAAGCGCCAACACTGAACCATTGGTATCACAAAATGGCAATCATGAATGACAATGAGGTAAACTTCATACAAACTGTCACAGCAGCTGCTAGACCTAAGGACATATGGGCTCCATACCGCTCCCACATGGAGAAAATGTCGACAGGCAATGCATGAAATCTGTATATACCACTGCACTTTCAATCCTGAATAGAAACATGTATCCGTAAATGTCAAGAAAATAACTGTTTCACAATGAAGATGCGTTATCACCATACCATGTATTGTATACGTAGCTGCTTATCCAGCTGATTCCTCATTGCCACATAAGAATGTGTCCCAAATAGAAATTAACAACCCTGTAAGGTTATCAGCCTCCCCTAATATGTGCCCACCTCTTGACTCTACCCACTCAGTTTCTCCATCTACTGTGAGAAACCTGAAGGTGTCTCACCCACTAGTCCCCGGAGATCTGTCATCAGGTGTCCAGGACACGGCCATCGATATTGGATCCAGTTCCTGGGGCGGAGATCACCAGGATGGGGGTCTTCGGGGAGTGGAAGTGGGACACCGGGCGAGACTCGGTACCCCATTCCCTGTAACACCTTTTCCCCATCCTACCCCGCAGGACATTGGGAAGCTCTACCCCTCCTCCCCTTTCTGTCACAAACACTTTCCTAAACAGAGAAAGACAACAGACTAACACCAGAGCTGTTTAACTGACATGTCCCAACACAAGGGTCAGGCAATTGACCAGAACCACACACACCTGACCGCCCTTTACCTTCCCCACAGGGATAAAAGGCAGAGCACAAGAGCACACAACGAGCAAGGCTGAAAGCACAAGGGGACAGCTATTCCGGACCGGCAGTTCAAGAGAAGGAAAAAAGCAGCGACACCTGAAAGGATGACGAGGAGGGAGTTGTCCTTGCCCTTTTCAACTCAGAACCGCAAAGCCTCTGATAAAGGAATTACAATACGTGTGAGTTAAGCTGGCGTATGGTGCGACAGGTGTCAATGGTGCATGGGGGCCACCCGCACAAATAAAACAGGCGTGGCGGGGGTTGGTGGCACACTGGCTACTGTGGTACCATCCTTGACGCCAGAGGCGAAACAGACCAGTGGGTTCAGCACAGTCGGTGAGTCTGAGAAAGCTGATAGCAAACCAAACTGTGTTGAGCCCAAGATTGCAAGTGGCAACATTATATGTGAACAAAGAACTTGTGTTTTAAACTTTTGAGAAAACCGAGAGAAGGGCCAGCTGCAGAGTGGTCAGGCGCTGCAGGAGTGCTCATTCGAAGGACTCTGGCTGGCCCCTTTGTTTTGTGGTGAAACTACAAGTCCCAGAAGGCCCTAGGAGAGGGGCGGCATGAGGGTCAGAGTGGTCCTACAGAGGTCAAATAAAATCCTCTGTACAAGCGAAAGTCTCTGACCCATTGCTGAAAGAAAGCGAATGAGAAGGAGCCACGCTTTCCAAAACTATGAAGTTAAACATGAACTGTGTTTAACTCATGAACTGTGTTAACGATGGCTAAGTGAACCCGACAGAAGGAAGCCAAGGGAAAAGCTAATAAAGTAAATCCCGAATATGATAAAACAATGTGAACTGTGAAATTGGCAAATGTGAACCCGGTTGAGGGATGCCTGCGAATCGGGGTGAGGATAGACACACCTGTGAAGATTGTGTTAAGAGTGAAAGGCCTTAGTGAACCAGACAGAGAGAGGCCCAAGTTCCAAGCAGGATCTGAGCCCGGCAGAGGGAGATCTAAAGGTCGAAGAGCAATCGCACACGGTGCAAGATCACAGAAGGAATCTTTGTTTGTTATTTTGGTCCAGCAGGCCTTGTAAGGCAAGAGACTTTGAAGACAAGAGACTTGGCCCCTGAAGGTTCTGATATTGTTGAATGGAATAGTGAACCTTGTGTTGGAGAGGCCCAAGAGTGTGTTGTGCTCAAAAGTACCACCTTGTCCTGTGCTTAAAACGTGGGCAAGGGAGACCCCAGCCATACCATCCTGACTTATCATTTTATGAACACTTCTTTCTTTTCTGGTGAACATTATCCCACACTTTTTCTGTAGTTGAGTGGTAAGGATTGCCAATAGTTCTTTTTAGTATAGGCTCTTTTTATTTGACAAGTCGCCACTAGGACTGCCTTATTATTATTTGATGGTTGTAGCTTGCTCCCATCTTAGTTTTAGGTCTAGATTAGGCGTTTTTCTCATCCATTCATACGGTTTAATAAACACCCTTGAACTGTTATCACTTGTGTCTGTCTTTACTGTTGCCAACATGAGTTTCTTACACCACCCATTCTGTAACTATGGCTCAGTTTACAGAAATACAATCACCTTTGTCCACTCTGCAGGTCGCTATGAAGATTTTACTTAAACTGTGTAAACGGATAAATGGCAACTTAAGTGGAGCGAATGTGGTCAATGTGATCCCTGACCCATCTTCTGTACCTTTACCCCAAATTTAGCTAGTCCAATACCTGGCACTAAAGTGGTGGCTTCTCTGCAAATTAAAAATAAAAATACTGATAAAACAGATAAGGCTTTGGCACCACCGGGAGACCAAAATGAAAAATCTGTTAAAGGTTCACCTGTGACATAACCGTCACGTAAGGAATGCAATTACGAAAAATCCATTTCAAACAGAAATCTCCACCAAACCGGAATTTCGCCACTTCAGTTAAGATCATGAGGGGAAGAAATCAAAAAGGGTACGAAAGAAGAGCGTGCCATGGAAAAAAAGGTCTGAAAAAAAGGCTGGTACTCTGACAAGTTGGATCATAGACAGTGACAAGTCCAAAGATAATAACGACTGATGTGGAGCTTGTTGCGCAGGCTGAACCCTGACGTGGCAGGAATCAAATGAGAACAGGCAAAATACCTGTTCCACTCCTGAACAGGATGGGACAGGGCAAAAAGGTTGGTTCGAAATGAGCAATAACATAAGGTAGCTATGTTATCTATATGGGGTCCACAAATCTTATAATAAAAAGGATGCACCAAAAGCAGAGAAACAGATGCTTTAACCGTTCAATGTTTTTAAGTACTTTACATAAAATACTGCTTCCTCGTGTGCTGGTCTCTGAAGACTGATTTTGTAGAACCGCTTTAATGCTCCAATGCCAACGTCATCCAGCTCCACTGTAAATACTCTGACTCTGCCACTCTGGTCCGTAATTACAAGCATCAATTATACAATCTTGGACTTGAGTTGGATGTAGACCCGGCCACGACTGATCCAGAACTACCTGCTTCTGAGGAGACACTGAGGCTCATCAATTCTTCTTTAAAAGGGAAACCCATAAAGGCCAGTGAAGATGAGACCAGCATAGATGAAGTGCAGAGGGTACTCTGATGGATGGATGAAGTTCTCCCTAATGCGGCATCAAATGAACACTGAATATACACATCTCGACTTGTAATACAAGGGGATTTAATCATCTACTGGGGAGCAATGAATCAGTGAAATCCCTTGCTATGAACCACATTTTTCTATTACAGGAAACGTGGATGTTAGGCCAAGATTACGTTGATGGCTTTGACATTAGTCAGATATTAGCCAAACACGGACCCGTGGGCTGCCCAGATGATGGTCTCATGGTTGGGGTAAGACACCCACTGAAGCTACTCAGATCTATTCCAACTGAATGTACAGACTATATATTAGCATTGGTTATTGAAAGCAAAATAGAAGTACGAATGTTGGTAGTATGTGTGTATGAACCACCTGGCGGAGCTAATATGGATAAAATTATGGACGCCTTGCTTATCGTTTTCGCTGAATGGTGGCGGGAAGGAAACAAAGGATGCATAATGGTTGGAAGAGACCTAAATGCTAGATGCATCTGTCCTAATAATCTTACCCTGATCTCTGGTTTGTTAAGTGACTCTAAAATGGCCCATCCTAAGGCCAATGCCCAAGGTTCTAAGTGGCTAAACTTTTGAAGTGACTGGGGTATATATATGCTCAATGGTCACACAAAGGGTGATATTCCCGGACATGCCACCTGGAGACCAGGTGGTAAACTAAGCAACGCTCGATTACTTAGTTATAAACAGTAACCTAATGCAACCTATCTCTACTACGGCAGTTCTCTTCACTGATCGCAGTGATCATGCCATATTAACTATGGAGGTCACTTCGGTTAAGGATGTACAGACACAAAGGATGTCTGGAGAGATTCATGTAAACCATGCTGGTACTCTGATCGGGTGGACTGAGAAAAGCTTACAGTTTGATAACATCACCTATATGAAATGGGTTTAGAATTTATTGTGGAACTCAAAAATATGACCGTATATGAGATTGAGAGGTGGTTCTCAACATTTATGACTAAGGTTGCGCACCATAAAAAAAAATCCTTGTGTTATTGCTGACCCTGACACGCGCTACAATTAAAATACAAGAGTAAGAGAGCGCAAAAGAATAATGAGGAGAGAGATTCGAAAAGTCAAAAATGAAACCCCCATGTCTGATTGCGGATCAGAATTATAAATAATGAATACCAAACGTGGGTCAGATGGTGGCGCCGCTCACAGAGACTGTGCACCCGCATAAAATTGCTAAAATATTATGCTCAGGAGACATCAGAAGAATATGGCAGGCACTGAGTGCAAAGGGCAAAGTAACAGAAAAACTATCAACCCAATGAGTGAGGATGCGTGGATACGTCATATTGAAACTGTTCAGGGTAAGAGCAGTAATCTTGGAGACAATGACTGTCGAAAAAGGATCAGTGAGGAAGATATTGCTCGTAAAATAAAGAAACTAAAAGCCCACGGTCCTGATGGATTAGCTGCCATAGTGGTAAAGAGTGACCCTGAACGCTGGTCAAAGATTTTGGAAATCCTTTACCAGAAGGTTATGACTGTAGGTGTTATACCAGCCTACTGGCAAACCGCGATTTTGATCCCTCCCGTATTTAAGAAAGGCACCCGGGGACTACCTGAGAATTATCGGCTACTAGCCATGTTAGGCATTCCGTGCAAAATATTTGCTTCACTTATCCTAGACTAGCTCCAGAAATGGGTCGAGGCCAATAACATCCTCGATAAATTCCCAACCGGGTTTCGAGCCGGCTCCTCTACAATCCATAATTTAAAAGCTATGAATTTGCTGATAGATAACATGAGAGCTAACGATAGTCCAAGCTTATACACACTGTTTGTTGATTTTAAATTCGTGTTCGATTTAGTGCCCAGGGAGCAGTTGTGGTCCAAGCTGAAAGGAATGGGCTGCCCACCTATATTATTCTTCCTGAAACAGTTTCATACTAAAAATAGTGTTCGGGTCAGACTTGACGAGGGAACACCGACACGCCCTGTAGTCAACTCCAGGGGTGTAAAGCAGGGGTGCGTTTTTGCACCCTTGATTTTAAACTTATATTTAGCAGACCTGGCAGAATATCTACAGAGGCTGGAAACTTTCCCTCTGAAAATCTCCGCTATTCATGTAAAGTACCATGCATACGCTGATCTTGTGCTTATGCACTTTACTTTTAGAGGCATGAGAAAACTTGTTGAGGGCTTGTGGAAATACGCTGCCTCAAATCATCTCGTTATAAACCACCAAAAAACCCAATTTATACTATTTAAACAAAGGACAATTGGCCGACTCGAACTAACCACCGAAGGGAGTAGGATATACAGATAGATACCGCTATCTAGGTGTTGAACTTGAAAGTAAAAATAATTTCCCGGAATGAGTGACCACAAGGAAAAGGAAAGCAGCTCAGTTAATGGCTTTGATTGTTAATTTTAGCAAAAGTACTGCTGGGTACAGCCTAAAGGAAATATTAAATCTTTATTTGCAATGCCTTTGCCACGCTGTGATCTATGGCCTGGAAGCTCTTGCGATGACAGATCTGTCTTGACTGGGTAAAATAGAGGGCCGTTTCTGGTGGAGAATTCTGGGGCTGTCATCCTGCATACCCAATGAGGTGACATGTCTAGAACTGGGCATCATTTCAATGGAAGCAATGGTGACTATGACACGTGGCCTGCTATATATAAAAGTGATGATCAATCCCCAATGCCACCTACTGAGATCATGTGCTTTGCACATAAAGAGCAGAGGAACGTCACAATATGTAAAGTCCATATTAGAATTATTTGATTTAATCAACTGGACCCCGAAATGGGAGTTGGGCTACCCTCGGTTGTGTAGGGATTTTAAAATCAAATTAACTGACTGGGACCGGATCACTCACGACATACATTTGCAGGGACCTACTCATACCGACATGTCCCACATAGGTTATATAGTCCGGGGGTACTGCAACACTATCTAATACTCTGCCCTTCAAGTAACCTACGTAGATTTATACTGTTGCTTGGAATAGAACGCTTGCCTCTATTGGCCAATATTGGGCCAACACTAAATATCACAAAAAATGAAAGGACTTGTCGAGTGTGCAAACATACTAGCTGTTTGGAAACTGTGGCATCTACTCACGGAGTGCCCTGGTATGACAACCGTCATTTTGTCAAATCTTACTGATTATGTCCATAATATAGTTTCAATTGGTCAGAGTTCCTTGTGGATCCACTGTTTGAATACTAGTAGTAACAGTCTGCATTTGGCACTATACTGTATATGGGTCTTCTTTGAACAGCAGGTGACTAGTGCGAGGACTGGAGGTAATCAGTAACCTGACCCCATTTAAGCCCAATGAGCATATAACTAGGAAATGTCCCGTTTCTTGATTTCTATTATCTTGCAAATTAAACACAAAAAGACAAATGAAATCGATGAGACAACCATATGATTAAAGATGTGAAGTATGAACTTTTGCTTAATTTTACTTTGTTATTATGTATTTACTGTTTATGTTATTTATTTTGTAATTTGTATCGTTTTTATGAGTAAAGTTTGACTAAAAAAATAATAGTATCTGCTCCTCATTGTCTTGGATTCTACGTATGGGTTTTTGACTCAAATATATGATGTTGAGGGATCCCAGAGTAATACAATTCACATGGAGCATGATTCGAAGTAGACAGGAGATCATAAAATAAAGTAAATTGAAGTCAAAAAAAGCGTATGCAGTGATTATATTGAATATAAAATAAATAAAATTACGACGAAAACAAAAACAAAAAAACTAAAAACTAATTTGGGAAAAAATTGAAATGGGGTTGGGAATGGGAATAGTGGTTTTGGAGGTGGGGGAAAAGTATCAGTAAAAAAAAAGGGAGATTTGGGGGGGAATTGCCCCGCCCCCCCCCAAAAACAACGAACAAGAAATGTGTTACTTTGGTATTAGTTGTTTTGTATTCATTGAAATTTCATTAGTTGTTTTGGGATTCGATTAAATAAAGTTTAAAACGTACATGAAGAATATTATTGATATAATAATACATACCAAGAAATATTACAATTGATAATTACGTAATACATAAGTACATTGAAAAAAAAAGTGATTTTTTTTTTTTTAGAGAAATAGTGCTTCATCAAATGAATTTCTGTTTATGTTTTTTTTCTCAGGTGGCAAAATGGCTGGGGCCTGGCCCCACTGTTCGTTCTTCTGGGTGGCCCAGTCGACCACATGGGGCCCACTGTACAAAGTCCTGGGTGGCACCCTGAATGAGTTGGGACTCGCACACATTCACAGCTGCACCCCCAGCATTGTCACGATTTTCTGAGAGGGCCCCAGCATGCTGCAAATCATTGGGCCGGTCCTTTTAGACTAGATGCTGCCTGTCACCACGCAGCCAGCACTGCCATATTGGGATCAGGTGGTGTCCCTGATGTTATGGGGACATTGCCATGATCTCCACCACACCGGCAGCCTTCTTCTTGCCCGCCCCCCTTAGAAATGCGTCATTAGATGCAGGGGGCGGGCCGCGATATTCACCCAGGCTACTCCTCTGTGCGGCTCTGGGCTTTCGTTCACCCAGGGTTCTCAAGGCAGCAGCCCGGGACTTCCTCTTCCTCTTCACCCAGGTTGGCAGCGGCCAATCCAGGACATGCTGAGCTCTTCACCTCCTATGCTGAGCTTAGCATAAGCGGTCGAGGAGGACTTTTCTGAAGGTATTGGCTCGCTGGCCACAAGGCTGCCATCAAGAGAATGGCTTAGTAGCCTGGCCTGGGCTGGGCTGCTTTTCATTGGGCCAGGCAGTACCTAGCATGCTGCCTGGACCATGGATACTGCTGGGCCCTTCCGGTCTGGCCCCAGGTCGGGCCGACAGATTCCACGGCACCGGGGCAGCCGAGCTGCCCCTTGCATCAGCATCTTGGACTCCTGGTTCAGTCTTTGAGGGGGCTCCCCATGCGCCTTCTTGCGCTATATGCAGGATTCAAGCCTTGGGGGCCGCTCGAGGCAGCAACCCCCCCCTCAGGTAGGTCTTTCTTCTCTTGCCCTTCTCCTACTGTCCTTTTCTAACTGTCAAATCCTCTCTGTATTCTTTTCTGTCCACGCTCAACCCATTCTTAGGCAGGTGAGTTCTATTCTATTGTTCCTCTCTTCTTTTATTTTAAAAACATTCCATCCAGTCCAATGGTGGGCTGGATGGTTTAGTCCAAAATGCACACACACAGTACACAAGTAAATAAAACACACACCACACTTCTAATAAATAACTTTATTACTCTTGTGTCTGCATCTTTATTTTTACGTGTACCCTCAGGGGACAAGCATGTAGCCATACTAGCCGTGTCCGTGGGACCACGGGGTACGCCTTAGTGACAAAGTCACATTACACATGCCTCGAATTGAGCTTTGCGCCGTGGGGGATGCCTTCCCGCTTTGCAACTGGCTACCCAGGAGAGTAAGATGTGAATATTTCCATGCCCAATCTCCTTTCACAGTTCCTCTTGCATCAGGTTCTCAAAGACAGATGCAGTGCAAAGAACTGAGCATGGGCAGTTGGAAAATGTGCCCTATGCCCACTCCCTCGTACATGGTACAAACAACCAGCCCCTGTAGGAAACATTCCTACTTTAAAGAATTAGGGGTGGGATGCCCTACTCGCAGAAGAAACAGGACTACACAGGGACTCAATCAGGGCAAGGGGGGGACAGTGCAGACAACCATAGAGATTATTATACCAATCACTCCATTATCCACAATATAAAAGGGGCTCGGGTGAAGGAGGTTTCAAGACGGTTGGAGATTGCAGAAAAGAGTGTTTAAGATAAGGTGCAGCAGGAAGAGGCTGCCGTGTCAGGAGAGAAAGGCTGGTATTTTAGGGTGGAAAGAGAAGGTTAGTGGAAGCCGGTGGAGAAAAGGGAATACCAGTCAGTGAGAGGCTGACGATCTGAAAGTGACAGAGAAAAGAGGGAGATGGCTTAAATTAGAGAAAGACAGAGGAGCAAAGGGGAATAGAGAGGTCCCAGAGAAAAGAGGAAGGCAAATAAGTGGAGAAAAGCTGGGGAGAAAGGCACACACCGTTAGAGTGGAAGGGAGGAGGCAGGCAGCTGATGGTGATGGACATTGAAGATTGGGGCTAAGACACAGAAGTGCATAAACAAGGAAGCCAGGATGCAGAAGGGGTGCCAGGTGGTGTCAAGGAGCGCTCACCTGCATGGAGAGCTGGTGTCACATAAGAACGTGATGATGGGAAGGGCAACTTGTGACAAAGTAATTAAAGAGGGTAAACCTAAGTGTTTCTGTTATTGCTGTTGTGGCTCCCGTTACTGGTGCCTCAATATAAGTGTGTGCGGCCATGCACCGACAAGTGGGTGTCAACCATCACATGCTCTTGCGGCCCTCAATCAGTGTATCAGGGGGAGAATTTGATGATTTTTGGCCCTGGCTCCACTCCATAATAGGAGTTGAGCAGTGTGTAGTTCCACTGCGACAGCCGCTGCTGCAGTACTGTACTTGGGATTATCCCGACATTCAGTTTAGTGATAGTGGCCGGCATTCTGGTGGTCATGTGTCTCACCCAGTCAATGCAGTTTCTACATCACCTCTGAAGCCAGGGACACTTTGCTTGGATGCAAAATGGCAAAGACGCTACACGTTTTACATAAAGCATTTACATAATGCATACAGAACCTCTGTTTCAAGAATATTATTACCTTTCCCAAGGCAAATGATCCCTCCGAGGCCTACAGATCCTATTGTCCAACCAGTAGCTTTTTGACAAAAGAGAGCATCTTTCCACCTCCAGAAGAAGCTGAATCAAGAATTGATGAAATAATAATCCAAAAGGAATTATCAAAAGAGTTAAGCGTCTGATCACCATGGGTATTCCCAATTGTAGCACAGCCAAACCGAAATACCCGGGTGCCACATGGATATGTGTGGACATGAGACTGCCAAACAAGGAAGCAAAATGGGAGGGACACCAGTCACTACTATTGGGGACATGTTTGCTGATTTGCAAGGTGCCAGTGTTCTAGTACAGTGCAGAATTACTTTCTATAACAGCAAATAACTTTGTTGCAAGTATTGATCACAAAACATTTATAATGATTATAATTAATGAAACATTTTAACATGAGGGGGAAGGCTCCTGCACATGGAATACCTGAAGGAGGCAGAGCTGACTCGGACAGCAAATCCTGTGAAGTTCAGAACTTCTTTGAGCTGAAGCAGGACATGCTGGAAGCCCGGTGTGACAGAAAAACGATGAACCTATATGGCTGGACTGCAGAGCTTGGTGGTGGCGTGACCACAAAGCATCATGGTGGGTAGACTGCCAGCTCAACAACACTGACACCACCTCTGAGAGGAAGCACTAAATTAAGCTATTACCTGCAGCGGTATCGATAAGCTAAACAGGAGACTGAAATGCACACTAAGCGTACATTGCTGCAATCAAACCGAAGGAAAGACAATATCCCCAAGTACCTACGGGCACCTGAGACGGTCCCTCTACACTACTCAAGGTAACTGGTAGAATGGGAATACCGAGAAGGAAGCCAAAAGGGACTAGTTATAGAAGCAACACAACTCATCCCAGTACAAATGACGAAAGTGTGGAAAACAAGTTGATGATGTTGAACTATATTAATGTGGTAACAAAAAATACAGAAGGCTCCAAGAGTAAAAGGAATAGAATTGCAATGTTGGGGGAAGCTCACCCAATATTCAAAAGACAAAGTGGAACCCAGTAAAGAGAGACGCATGGGTACTAAATACCAGAGACGTCCCTAAAATAAACCTTATACAAGAGAGACCACTTTGGGATAAGAGGAACCTTAAGCATGTGGACAACAAAAACCCCCAGATAAAAGGACACAATGCAAGTACATTCAGAATTCAATAATAGAGAAGGATTCTGACGACCAAGGAAGGGCCCTAATAAAGAAGAGAACACGCTAATCAATCCCCCAAGGGAGTTGAAGGAACTAATGCAGAGAATGAGGTTTGTATATTGATCAGATCTCTGGAAAGAAGAGAACATAAGTGCGAAAGCACAACTACCAGGAGAAGGGAGTAATTCTCATGATTCTAGTTGATTAAAATAGTGGTAGGGTCAGTTGTGTCCGCTTTGGACAGCGGATTGATTATTTTGGACGTTTGACAACTGACGAGCACCATAGTAATGTAGGCAGGGAACACCCCATAGTAATAGGGAAAGATGGGCTTTCTTTTTATTTTTTTAATAAACGCATGACTCGCCACAGACTATAGACCGCACACCATTTCTTACTCGCCAAGAGTAAAATATCACTAGCTAGTGGCGAGTGCAAATTTTGTCCTCTGCTATAACCATTAACACATTTGTCAATCTCTATACATACTCAGGAGAGATTAAGTTCGTTTTTCCATAGGGTAACTAGTTATTAAGGATATATAGTTCCCTCTTTTATCTAACCCTGTAATATAATTACCGCCAGGTACCACGTTGGTGTGGAATTATCGAGACATTGACAATCATCCCCACTACCTGAGAGGTTGTCATTAACAGATGCACTGGCCACTAGAGTCTAAATGGAGGACAAGAGAGCCATGATAGAGCATGTTAGAGGTGGGGGCCAGAGGAGTAAGGAACCTGTAGGCCAGTCAGACCCAGATCAGGACAGAGCCGCAACAGGGGAGACTACACAAGCCGAGCGCTTCAATTCAGGATAGAGATTTAAACTAACCAACCCTACTAACAATTTCCCTTTCTGCATACACCTCTCAAACTCCAAACCAAACACAACCAAAACCTACAGCACAACAAACCGCACAAACTTCACTACATTGCAACAACAAAACAAAAACACACATAGCCTTGCACAACAGTACACGACGACTACCCGCCGCAAACACCCCAGGCCCAGTCAATGGACCCACCGGGCTGAGGCCGCCAACAGCACATCACTGCTCTCTTGCACTTTTCCTGCCTCCTCCCACTAACTCAACCACCCCCACCCCTTTTTCAGAGCCGCCAAAGCGCCAAGGGACCACTACGGTGGTGCTAGTGCACGGTACAAATGTCCTTTAACATTAACATGAGAGTACAGTCAAGTTCATGTAAGAGTGCCAGGTGCCAAAGAGACGTTGAGTGTTTCCATCATGCAGCAATGGCTCCCGCAACATTGCTGGTCATATGATGCAGCCATATTTTTCCCTGGGAAGGTTTTTACAACCAAATATTCTGCAAATACATGGTGGATATTAAGGTCATTAGGACAAAAATGCACGAAAACACCCAAGGGCCAATTCATAAGGAAGTTACCAGGAGTACCTCCTGGAAAGAGACAATTCAATTCACAAAGAAACTACTAGTAATAATGGACTGTCAAGAAGTGGCGCATTATGGTGAAATCGGCACTCGTTGTCCTTTTACGCTGCCTGGTGCTTTCCATGCTGCCCGTCGAGATATCTTCTCAATCTGGTGTCGACTTCAGCGCAAGTAGTGTCTCCTCATACCTTTCCCCACTTGCCTGGTTTTCAATCCTTAAGTTTACGAGCTTAACTGCCCCTGTTCTGTTCCATTGGACCCCAATTTATCTTACATTTTTTATTGGCTTTTGATTCATTGGGTCTACCAGCATCCTGGATTTCAGCAAGCTCTAATGAGCTCTGATTCATCTTGGATTTGATTGGCGTGATTTTACAGGTATTTTGAACCAGCCTACTGTAAAAACTGCCTCGACTTCTCCCTCATATTGCTACTTGGGATTTCTCTAGTTTTCAGGCTTCCCCTGAATCCTGGTAAAGTAATGTTGCTACTGCGACTGTGTTGTGACTGTGGGTTGCGAAAATTGTCTATGTTGCCTGCCATTGCGTCCACACTTAACCTTCATTCTCCCTCAGCAGTCCCTCCAATAGTAAATCTCTCCACGCCTTCTGATTCGGTGAACCATTCATCTTAGCCTACTGTTCTCCTTGATCATACTCTCTACTTCTCTTGGTTGTACCAATAGGGGTAATCCCCTTGCATACTTTGGGGATATGTTGCTTAGTTGCGTCTGGTTTCCCTAGCTGACGAGCAGCATTCCTGGTCTCTGGCCAATATCGCTTGGGGTGAATTGACCAGTTGGTACAGGCTTTTACAAGTGCTCTTTCTAGGGTGGTTTGGAGCAGAAGAACGATTCTAGAAGATTTGCTGGCCTTCACTGTGAATTTAACTATTCCTCCCCCACCTTCACCCCATAACCCCGATAGTATTCCTCCCGACTTTTGTAGGACTCTGGCTCAAGTGTATTCTCTTGTGTTGCCTTGGTTGAGTAGCGCAAAGGACTGACTTCTGCCCTGCCAGGAATATATTGTTATGCACGGCTTGACAGTGACTTACTCTATCTTTGCAGAATTAAGTCAGAGCTACTAATAAGAATAAAACATATGATATATATTAATTTAAATAGTGATTTCAACAAGCTCTGTACATACAACATTTACATAATATGACCTAACCGAAGCTGGTATTCATTTTTCAAACTATTAAGGATATAAGGCTGACCTACTACTTGGAGATCTAACACAGATCTCAGCAGCAAGAGCTCAACTCACTGAGTTCTCTTAACAGCAGTAATTTCTTTCTGAATCAGCCGTCGAAATGTTTTGCCAGCTTGCGATTATAACTATTTTAGACCACCACCACCAGAAGGTATTATTTTAAACATCTAGGGACGATTCTCAAAGTGTGCAAACGGAAAGCAGCGCAGAGAACGCCCTCGTTTCATTTGGGCTACTTTTAGAAATGAGCAGTTCAACTTATTTGCAAACGTGGCCTGCGCATTTCTCGGAGGGGCTAGTCAGAAGCATAAAGATGAGCTTTCCAGCCCCTTTGCATACATTCAGGAGCACGTTTCAGACACGAATGTATGACTGGCTCCCAGCAATCACATGGTTGCTAGGAGTGCATATCACAGAGACACGCCTGTGGCTCAGTGGACTAATGCATCCACTACAGGGGCCTGTGTTGGACCTCATGGTCACAGGTTTGAAGCCCGACATGTCCACACAGCCCTTCATCCTTCCAAGGTCGATAAAATGAGTACCATTAAGTTGGGTAACAAACATCTGTTATCTGTCAACTGAGCCCAGGTGGCCCTCTGGGGGTGACCGTGCACTCTATAAATACACCTGTTATGTTAAGTGTGACAGACTTGGTTCAAATGCGGCTGTCACACTTGAAAAACAATTCATGACAGTTTCAGAAAGGACCCCGTCATGATTTGCACCTGGCGCAGGGGGATGACCCTCATTTATGCACATTTTTAACAAACACATCCAGTTTGTGAATTAAGGATGCGCTTATAACTGCGCTGAAATGCCACAAGATACGCGCAAAGGGGTAAAATAGGGCATCTGAATGAGTGCATCCAAGATGCGCTCATTCAGATGTCCTTTGTGTTTTGGGCTGCTTTTTTTTCTTGGCTCAAGTGATTAGATGCGCTGGCGCATGAAACCCTGCCCAATCATATTTAGGCTGATCCCACACGGTTTTTGGAGGTGTAATCTGCATACACATGACTAATTTACACTGCGAGTACACTCAAATACCTTTGTCAGTCACATTAAATATACTGTGTAAAATGGATTTTAGATGACCAATAAGACCTACAGTGGTGCACTTGTGCCTTTAAAATAAACGTGTCATTCTTTTAAGTGTGGTTAAGGTGCAGCAAAATAAAAAGCAATGCATTTGGCAAATGCTAATTTATGGGAAAATCAATTGTACCAGCAAACGTTTAGGGTCAAACCTATATATAAGCCTACATAGACAACAACAGAACACAATGGTGTTTATGTTTTGTTGGAAATCGACTCAAACCCACTAATATGGATGAATGCTTCTGGGCCTTATCTGTCCTTGGCCAGGAGGGGGTGCCAAACAAGGGGCGCCTGAAGATAGGCTAAATAATCAAGGCTCACAGTAACATGTAGCGCGGCTGGTTATTTTGATATGACAACTTTGAAAAGTGTCCACATCTAACATGAGAGAGGCTGGTAGGAAACCCAAATGGGCAATACTAAATGAAACGTTGAGATTTTCTAAGGGAACATACGTATATGACGAAAAGTACCAAGCCTGTGTGTCAGTTGTTTTATTTAATCAAATATAAAAATCAGGCAATGAAAAGTAGTCGACGTGCAGACTAGTGTTGTTAGAAAAAATCATATGTACAATCGCCAGTTTTCGGCTTCCATCATGTATAAAGAGCTTACAAATGATTTGGTTGAGAATCCCCAATGGAAATCACAGCAAGAATGGCAACAAGATTGTTCAGTTACTTTAGAAGATAATTTGGCCGTCTTTTTGGAAAAAAACTCAACCTTAACTGTTTCGGCTAATCTAACCCAAGCACTTTTCTTTTTTCCGACATATAATTTCTATCACCCATGCTATGCTTTTTAAGTGTAAGATATCTTTAGATAACAAATGTTGGAATTATCAGCATCGTTCAAACATGTGTGTTTGGATTGGGAATAATGTATGGCACATTAGAACATGTATTTTTAAGTTAGATTAACCCTTTCATTCTAAGATTTATTTTTGGACAGTGCTCTTTTTCAACATCATTTAGACTCCCACACATCTTATTTATTTGATTGTTTTTTTTTCTAATTGCTGTCTAGGTTATCACAACTAATTAGAAGAAATATGACTGAACATACATAGATTGAAGGGTTGTATTGCTTCAACCCAGTTACTGTATCACAAGTATGAATTGAAATGCAGAATGCTTTTTGATTTCCTCACCTAAAATGATTATTCTATTTACAATATCATTATTTTCGCTTAATGATTACCCTGTCCATTCCCTTTTCCCCTTATCCTCCCCACTTCCTCACTGTCTTGTCTGTAATGTATGTTATATGTTTCCCCTCCCCATTATTTTGAAAGTCTTTATCTTTCTAACTCATGCATAGTCTTTCTCAATGTGTCAAGTTTTGTTTAACAATTGAAGTTCCCTATGATGGTCCATTATACAAGATGTTCCACTTTGTTATTCTTCTATATACTATATTGTACACTTATTGTTTTGTGCCTTCAATAACACATGTTAGCAAAAAAGAAAAGAAAAGTAAATCGAACATGTGCATATGAAATTACACGTGCATGTGCAGTAACATGAAATAGGCAAACACCTATCAATTTGCTATAGTTAATATGGAGAGTTAGAGGAACTTTGCCCCAGCTATTCTTTAACCTGGAGATGGCTGTCTGGAACCCCGTCCACTTAATCCCAAAAGTGGATAGAGCACCAACACCACCACTTAGGAACGCTCACAAAGCAGTACCTCACTTGCTATCCCACATGCTTCATCTACTTAATGGGAAACACAGACACTTTTGATGAAGAATGTACCTCAAATTGACTGATGTCGGCAGGCCGTAACCTTGGCCTGTAGGTATCCAGAAATATGGCGGCACACAATGAATTCCTGAATATAACAATGATTACCTCTTATCAAATGGCGCCTTGGCAGGTAACCTCAATACACCATTGGGCCAGATGGAGCCTCCAAATACCAGATACATTCTCAGACCAAATTAATACAAAAACACAAGGAATACTTTCAGAGCTGCTGTGCCCTATTAGACTAACAACGATTGAGGGAAAGCCTGGGGTACTTGTGAACATTCCACTCTTGCAACAAATGTTAGGGGATACTCTAAGGGTCTTGTTTAACCACCAGCCTCTGTCACCAAAAATATTAGGGGGCTTTTGTGATCCAGACGGTTTGTAAATATCTCCACCCTACTCCTTTACATCTGGGCATAGTGAGCTTTTGAGACCCTATAACTTCAATAATACTATTCTGCTCTTTTGGAGCTATCCCTCCAGTCAGTCTGTCCACTCTTTACTCTCGTCTGACAAGTACCAGACACCACGTCTGGAGTACGTGGGCTGAATCACAAGTATTCCACTTGAAAGAAAAGGCTACACATCAGCATACAGTCTGCATTGTATACAGGGGGGGGAGGGGGCACTACACCTGTTGAAAAAGAGTCCCATGGGTTTTACATAGGAAATGCCATTAGTCCTGAGACACATTGTGTTACCCTTACCAAAAATGTCTACAGCCACCAACATTTCACTGGGACTCTGCTGTCAATCACAGCTCTATACTCCTGACATTTACTTCTGTTAAAGGTCCTTTCAACTGTCAATCACGCAACTCCCGCTAGGTGAGGGAGATGTGACCACAGTACAGGCAGGATGACCAAAGAGCCCTTAATGATGTCGTAGCATAGTGCCAGCAAGTAATGCAAATTAACTCCCTGCCACCCAGGACACAGCTCCGAGAGGAAAACATGAACAGGATACAACACAACACACTGTGGTTGGCCCCAAATTGAGCAGGGGTATACTTTTGTTTCAGTGCATCTTTGCTATCAATTAAATAAACAGTCAACTAGATATATGTTTGAAGCACGCTTTACGTCTATTCTCAAGGTTACTGATAACTGTAGTTATTTATAATATAGTTTACAATTGGAAGATGGAAGTATTTAATGATCCAGCCCATTAAGGTTTTCCCCAAGCAACTGTCGACGAGTAAGCTTTGTAAGGCACATAAGTGCTGAGCAGAAGAACTATGAGCAAAACCTTGTATACTAACCGAGAGAAAAACAATATCGTTTAACAGATGGGCTTGATCCATCCTCTCTAATTAGTCACAGCTCCTAAGCCATCAGGTTCCATGACTGTATGAAACTAAGGTTCGACTAAGGGCCGTTTCTTTGACTTGTGGACATTCTATAAATCCACCAACTATAGACAAACATTGGACCTTTTAGTTCACAAGTCAGACTACATATAATGAAAGCCTGAGCCCATTCACCCACTGTAGTGTCTCTTTTGACAGGTCATTTATTTACATCAGTAACAGGGTCCTAGAACTGCAATTTTACTTAGTGTTACCTTTGTTTTCGATTGCAATGAATATAAATGTATATCTAAACAAGGTAGATTGTCAAATATAACTTACCAAATGTTGAGTTTTGTCCCGTCCAAGTGGTTCCTAAAAAATAAAGGAAAAAAATATGTTGTATGACAATTATTACACACCTGCATTTAAAAGGCGCTGAAAAAAAAGATTTACTGTTTAAAAACTCTAAACAGTTGAAGGGTTGCTGAGCACCCAGAGAATGTTTTTCTTCTTTGCTATGCCGGTTTAGGTTAAATGAGAGTAGAGTTTCGTTAAGTAATTTCTTTTTTGAAAGCAATTGTTTTTTGAATTTTTAATTTTTTTAAAAAATCAGGCTTCTTCCGAAGTCTGGAAAAGGGATGAATAACCCTGCACACAAACAGAATTTGAGATCGAGCATAGATTAACGAGCTTTGGTTTGATGAGCATCTTCTCTGCAGCCAAAACATTTGTGAAAATCTGGGGGGGTTGATTTGAGACCAAAGGGGACGACTTGAAACTGAAACTTGAAATCTTAATTCAATAATGCAAATCTTAATAATAACATGGTGTCCAAGAATCAAAATCTGCAACTATATATCTTTTAACTCTAGAGATAACATTAAAATATTCCAAGAGAGCAGTGATAGATCAAATGGATAAAGACTATCTTGATGTCATCTACATGACAAAACAAATCACGATTTTGAGATCTGTGACAGCCTCAGGGTATTGACGAAGTCAAGGGTGAGTGAGGGTCCCACCCAACCTGGGGTTAGCAGCATATCAGGGCATATGCCAGAGCCGATCCTATTCTAGAGGTGGGGTGAGGAAGTTGTGGGGACCTAGTTTTGGTCCCCATCTGTGTGCTGCAAAATCATTGGTACCACTTTCTTTCCGACCATACCTTCCAGCCTCTTGTCTGGCCAGAGTCTGTATTTCTTCTATGCAAAACTACAAAATCCAGGAATCACTGTGAAGGATGGGATCAAAGCGATCCAGGCTGCGAGTTTCACAACATCAGTGGTCAAGATAACGCCCGTCTATCAGCAGACTTCACCAGCCTGGGAGGAAGAGAGGCCAATGTAGCGAAATCCAGCAACTCCTAAAATGCACAATGGAGCGAAGGTAGATGAACAAAAAGAGGGTGGGTCAATAGTGGACCTTAAAACCTTTGCAGTGAAAGCCAATCCCGCGGGAGGAAACACAGGGAGATATTGGCTCAAGAAGACATGTAACAGTAAGGATCAATGTTAAGGTGGATGAGGTGCACGGGTCCCAATGAGGACGATCTCCGTCTTACTGTCATTCAAGTATAGATCGTTAGCAGCACACTAAGCCTTAACTGCGGCTAGACAGTCAGTGGGGATCGAGGAGGAGGCCGCCGAAGGTAGCCTGAAAGAGTGCTGCGTGTCATTCGCAGAACACTGAAAGTTGGAGCTAAAGGTAGAGATCCTGTGGGCCAAGGGGGCCATGTAGATATTGAAGAGCCAGGCGGAAACCACTAGAGAGCATGGTAGATGACAGAAAGGGCCCCAAGACCCATCTGGGAAGGCCTGGACAGAGAGAAAGGAGGCAAGCCACACCAAGGCCTGATCTGTGATGTCCAGGGTATCACAGAGATGGGTCATCCATCTCTGTGATACCCTGGGCATCACATATCTACCATATCTAAGGCAGAAGCGAGGTCGAGAAGAATGAAGATGAAGGGTGAGTTGGAGTCAAGATTTGAGAGCACGTCTTCACGGATGTTCAGAAGAGCAGTTCCTGTGCCTCTGGATGCTCTAAAGCTAGACTGATGGTAATGGAGACAACCAACAGATTAAGTATGGAGGTAAATTGAGAAATCGCCAGCTTCTCCAGGAGTTTTCCCAGGAAAGGGGTGATGGAGATCGGGCAATGGTTTTATGGAATGGATGGGTCAGCAGAGTATAAATATATATTTTTTAGCAGTGGCTGCACAAAAAAGTGCTTGAGAGGGGAGGGGAAACCTCCAGTGGTGAAAGAGAGGTTGCAGAGGTTGGCCAAGGCTGGAGCGAGTGTGTCAATATTGTCCTTGATGGTTTTGGAGGAGCACAAGACCACCCGTTTGGAGGAGGGCTTTCATAGACAGGACTTGTCTAGAGACCTCACTGGGTGTGACAAGGGAGAGGATGGAGAGAAGAGGGGGGCGGTGGGAATGGCTGAGGGGGGCCCAAGAGATGTTTTTTACTTTACAGTATTTATATAGCACGGCCATGAACCCTAGGGCTTGAGGGCGCTACAAGACATAACATCACAACAAATGAATAAAAGCCAGTACTAAAAGCAGACAGATGTTGGTGCAGGGGGTGAGGGGACAGAAGAGAGAGAGGACATGATGTCCTGTGTTATGGTGGAGACGTGTGCGGCCAGGGCAGAGCAAAGGGCCTGGGCAGGTGTAGTAGAGGATGCAGCTGCGGTACGATTGGCCAGTTCCTTGCAGACGTTGAAGAGTTCTGTCGTGTTGTTAGAAGCCGCAGAGATGCAGGCTTGAATGTAGACTTTCATGGAGCGATGCAGAGACTATATTGCCTTTGAAGAAGGCAGCAGGCCAGTTTGTTTGAGAGTGCATCTGAAGATCCCCATTTCCGTTCCGCTGCTCTGCACTTGCGTTTAAGGGCAGCCAGATCGGAGTTGTACCAAGTGTTGCACTTTTTGCTTGGCTTCAGTTGGACCCTCATGACAGGGGCAAGAAAGTCAAGAATGTTGGAAATGGAACGATGAAAGTTGGAGAGGATTGTGTCAGGGTGGGAGGCAGCCACAGGAGTAGGAGGAGAGTAGGTGGAGGCAAAAGCAGCCACTGACACTCTTTTTATGGGTCAGATGACCTTTAAGGCAGGAGGTGGTGTAGGATGTGCCATTGCTAAAGTAGAAGAGAGCTTCAAGTGAGAAGAGAATGATCAGTTCATGAGAGTGAGGTAGTGAGAGGAATAGAGGGTGGGATATCTGTAGAGATGAGAGCATCCAAGGTGTGGCCAGCAGTGTGTTTGACCAGAGGGTAGAATGGAAAGAGGAAGGGAGTCACACAGGTTGCAGAAAGGTTCCGAGAGTCAAGATGAATGTTAAGATCCCCTAGCAGGAGGAGTTGTGAAGAGGAGGAGAGAAGAGGCCAGGTCAGACCAGAGAGGAAGAAGGTTGTCTGGCCCGGCAGCCGAAAGAAGGTGGCGACAGGGAGAGAGAGAGAGAGCCTGCAGACCAGGCTTTCAAAGGAGGAGTAGACCTGAGTGGGAATAATTGACACAGGGATCCACTCAGGAAAGATAAAGGCTACTCCACCTCCTGGCCTCTTGGGTCTGGGCACAGAGAGGATCTTGTAGCCTTCCGGGCGAAGTGTGTCAAAACCCGTGACAGAGCTGTTCTTTAACCATGCCTCAGTAAGAGCAAGAATATCAAGGTTCAAGAGTTCAAAGAGGTAGCAGATGTCAGAGGAGTGCATGACAGCAAAGCAAAAGTTTAGTGTGGCAACATAGAGCAGGTTGCCACTTTTGAAGGACTTACAGGGTGTGTGTGCAGGGGACAGAGGTCCCCTCTGTAAGCAGTAAGAGTGCCTGAGAGCTAGAGGTAGGAGGAGGCAGAGGCGGCAAGCATGACAAGGAAGTCAGTGAGGAGGGTGCAGGCAAGGGAGCCAGGATAGTTGAAAATGGCAAACGAGCCAGTGTGGGAGGGGCCGCAAGAGGGCTCAGGATGCGGCAGAAGTGGGTGGCCAGGGCAGCAGGGTGGAGGAGGCTGACATGGTTGTCAGTGTAGTGAGAGTAGGCAAGGGAGCCTGTACAGTTGAAAGTGACACAGGCTAGTTGTGAGGGAGGTGGTGAGATTAGTAGGGGGCAAGGAAGCCAAGGTGGGCATAGATGGCAAGGGAGCCTGGGCATCAGAAGAGGCAGGTGGCAAGGGAGCCCATGAAGAGGAAAGTTGATAAGGCAAGGAATGCTTCCCTCTTCTTCCCCTGTATGCTTCCCTCTTCTTCCTCTGTCAACAATTCAATAGCTCCCTGTGAAAGCTTGTACACCTAATTGAATGCCCTTCTCAAGGCAGGCAAATCAAAGGATGTGGCTGTGGAGATTCAGAGTCGGGCAAATCTTCCACAGTAAATGCTAATCACATTCTTGGATGTCTGTCAAAACCCAGTGCATCAGAAAAGGGCTCATCACACACACTGCAAAGTCTGGAAAATGTGCACTTACTGAAGGATTCGGAATAGTCAGTACAGTTTTGAGCTACAGAAGTCTCCAAGTAAACCAATATTACCAGAATGGGATTTACTAATAGACCTGAAGCGTCTTATGGATGCAGGGGACATACAAGCTTATTTTCTCTTGACAATCATGACTGTAAGCACTTTGTAGTGAGCTGCAGTACGTTATGGAGTTGTAATCATATCTGCAGTTCATGCCAGAAACTGTTGTCTTTTGCACAGGACCCGAGCTTGTGCCCGAAAATCTGTATAGAATTTCACCCATTACCAAGGGGTGATTTGGCCAGCCATGGCAATCCTCGACAGGCAAATGATCGGTTCACTCACCTTACGTGGTTAGGGCCATGAAAATGCTTCCAGGGACTGCATCATTCTGAAAAACAGAAATTCGATTTGTTTCCTTGGAAGGTTTGGCTATGGTAAGAGTCCTACTGCTGAACATTTCAGCTGATGTATTACAGTGGTGATCCATTAACTCATTAAAAAAAAAAGTGGTAATCCCTCTTCCAAAAACAGTTCATGGACTGTCAATCAGAAGTATCTCTTGGCCAGAAGGGCAGGTTATTTCAATTAGAGGTATGTGTAATGCTAGTACTTGGGCATCTCTAAACACCTGTGTTCGTCAAAACAAACAATACAAACTGATGATTGGCAGTTCATTTTTAGCACAAGTCACTTGGTTTGAGAGTATGCAGGTGCAGTGTTTTTTTTTGTTTTTGTATTATTTTTATTTTTTAAAAACTTTATTTTCAACTTTTATGCCAAAACAGTGCAACTACAAACCCACATTAGGGTGAACTTAACTTGCGCCAAATCCCAGAGATCCCTCCCCCTTCCAACCTCTCAACATCCCGCTCCGAAGTTCAGTGCACATAGTGTTGCGTATTGCAACGCCCCAGCTCAATGTCTCAGTGGGGTGGAGGTATTAAGCTAAATAGATTGCCGAATATGGCCTCCTCTTCTAACTGTCGATTCCTGGGGGGGATGGGGCATCCTCTGCTTCGTTCATCAGAAAAGTTACCAGGGGGCCCCAGATGCCTGGCGGGCGGGCATGGAGGGGCAACAGCTTAATGAAGTCTGTTCCAACATCTTGGCAGTATAAAATGACCTTACGCCAAGCGGCGACCGTGGGAGGGGACCACGACCCCAGGCCATGGCAATCCGCCTCCGAGTGAGAGTCAACAGCAGGCCAGCCAGTTTTCTTATTGATGCTGACATGAGCCTCGTCATACCAAGCAGGGCTGCTGTCTGGGCGGGCTGCACGGTTTCTCCCATGATCGAGGCTGTTGTCTCCATAACTTGGTTCCAGAAAAGGGATAGTTTGGGGCAGTCCCATGCGAGGTGCACAAAGTCTGCCGAGGGTGAACAACATCTTTCACATTTTGCAGAAGCCTCAGGATGTTGTTTGTTTGCTTTCGCTGGTGTGTAGTAGGTTTGGTGAAGGAAATTAAAATGGATTAGCTTAAAACGGGAGTTGAGAGCTATCTTCTGCGTTTGTCTCAGAATGAAGATCCAGTCTTCCTCGGGGATGAATGTACGTAGGGACTTTTCCCATCTGGTTTTTGCTCGGGAGTCGCTGGTGGTCATGTCAGTGATAATTGATTTGTAGATCTGCGATACCAGTCTGCCTTCTCCCTGTGCTTGTATTGTGTTATGGAGTAACTGCCAGGTTTGTGGTTGCTTTGGGAAGTCAGGTAGGCATGCTTGCAATGTGTATCGAGTCCTAAAATAGCTGAAAGTGTCAAGTGCGGTAATGCCGCCCCTCTGTCTGGCCTGTTGTGGGGTTATGAAACTTTCCTCAATGAAGAAGTCTCCCAGGGAGTTTATGTGGAGCTTTTCAACCCATGGGTGGTACATTTTCTCGGATGTCAGCGGCACCCCTGGTATAAATTTCGCAGGAAGAAGGGGAGAGTACCGCGTTTGCACTCCATATTTTTGGGCAAGCGTTTTCCAAATCTTGTACGTCGCGAGCATCACATTCATGGTGTTATTGGGGACCGGTGTCTGGCCGAAAACAACAGCACTCAACAGGTTGGGTGTTGCCAGAGCTCGTTCCACCTGCACGTGGGGTCTGACTGGTAGTGTGGCATACCAATGACTGAGGAACTGTGCTTGTGCCGCCCAGAAGTATTTCTCCAGATCTGGAAGGGCTAGTCCCCCGCTCGTCACCGGAAGACAAAGTGTAGAGTGCGCCACTCTGGCCGTCTTACCCGCCCATATTAATTCAAGAACCAAGCTTTTCAATCTTTTCATATACCATTGTGGCAGTAGTATGGGAATGTTTGTGAATAAGTACAGTAGTTTCGGTAGTATCACCATCTTGACTAGGGAGGCTCTTCCCCAGAGAGTCAATGGTAGAGACTTCCATCGTGCCACTTTATCTTGCAAGGATTTGGTGACCTCTTCGTAATTGTCCCGGAACACCTCATGATGAGTCAGTGCCAACTGAATCCCTAGGTACCGGACCTTGGATCTTTTCCATGTGAACTGAAAGTCGTCTGCAAACGCCTTGGTCGATGGAGTCAATGGGAATATGATGGATTTTGACTGGTTGATTTTTAAACCTGAGGCTGCTCCGAATTTAATGACTTCTCTCATTACTGGATTTAGATTTTCTTCGGGGTCACCCACAAACAGCGCCACATCATCTGCGTATAGGGATATGATGAGCTTGTGTGGTCCTATGTTAAGTCCTCTCTGTTGCCTCAGTTCCCCGAGGTTGGATGCCAAGGGCTCCATTATTAGGGCAAAAATCGGCACCGAAAATGGGCAACCCTGTCTTGTTCCGCATTGTAATTCCACGGGGGCCGAATTCACTGTTCCCACAATGATGTTAGCTTGTGGATTGGTGTAGAGCAGGGACACTAGCTTGATGAATCGGGCACCCAGTCCCATTCTGGTAAGCACCTCGAACAGGAAGGGCCACTCCACCAAATCAAATGCCTTCTCGGCATCGAGAAGAACTGCGACTGCCTGCTGAGCGGGATCTAGTGCTGCGATAACGCTGAACATTCTTCTTATTCCAAAGGACGTGTTGCGGCCCGGAATGAACCCCGCCTGATCTGCGAGGACCAAGGCGGGCATTAGTGGCATCAACCTGTTTGCAAGTATCTTTGCTAGAATTTTATTGTCTAGGTTAAGCAGGGATATGGGACGATAGGATGCGCATAAAATTCCCCCGTTAGGCCATCTGGTCCAGGTGCTTTGGAGTTCGGGAGGGCCTTGATGACTTCTATGATCTCCTCTGGCGTGATCAATTCATTGAGTGGTTCCCGCAGATGACTCTCGACCCAGTACAGCTATGTGTCTTCGAGGTACTCCAGTATAGAGTTTGAGTCACTGTTATGCTTTGTGCTGTAAAGGTCTTGGTAGAAGAGCCTGAATTCTTCAGCCATTCCTTCATCTGTGGATCATTTTACCTTGTTTGGAGCAAATGCCTTCTATAGGGGGTAGCTTGTTATCTGCTTCTATCAGGTTTGCCAGAAGGGCGCCGGGTTTTTGGCCTTCACCATATTGCCTGATTTGGTTGTTACGGGCTAGAAATTTTAATTCTCGTTCCGCTGTGTTATTAAAGATCTAAAGTTCCTCTTCCAAAGCCGCTTTTATTTTGGGGTCGCCTGTGCTTGTGATTTGTCGTTCCAGGTCCTTAAGGCGCCTTTCGCTGGTTACCAGCTCACGCCTGATGAGCTTAAGAATACCATTCTCCTTAGCGAGGCAGATCCCCCTAGTGAAACATTTCAGCGTTTCCCAGACTGTGCCGGGGGAGGAGACCGATCCTGTGTTCACTTCCAGGAACTTGGCGATTTCTTCTCTCAGCTCGGCTACAAATACCTCATCCCGCATGGATCTGTTCTTGAAGCTCCAGCGCTGTAAAGGGAATTTAGAGTTGGCTGATGTGAGATTGAGGCTTATCGGGGAGTGATCGGATAACGTTCTTGGGAGGATACAGCAAGAGTCACTCACCAGCGGACCCCGTGCAGAGATGAAAAAGTAGTCGATCCTTGAGCTCGTGTTATGAACTGCCGAATGGAAGGTATATTCTTGCCGCTCTCCGTTCGCTGTTCTCCAAGCGTCCTTCAAATCGAATGCCCTGCAGATTTCTTTTATTTGAGAGCAGGCTTTGGACATGGGCTGTGGCGTAGTTCTCGTTTTGTCTTTCACCAGGTCGAGCACTGTATTCATATTGCCCACCCCAGATTATGGTTGACAGGGCCTGGGCGGAGAGCTGTGTTAGTACCCAGCTGAAATTGTCGGGGCCGTCTGTGTTTGGAGCGTAGGAGTTGACAAGGGTTATACTTTGGCCAGCTACTGTGGCACTCACTAGAATGGCTCTCTCTTTTACGGAGTGGATTAGCCGGAAGTTTGTTCTCCTATGGATAAGTATAGCAACTCCTCTGGAGTACGATGAATATGAGAAGTACCTGTGGCAGCCCCAGCTTCTGGCCCAGAGGTGTTCTTTCCCAGGGGGAAGATGTGTTTATTGAAGCATGGCTACGTCGATCTCGTGCCTTCTCATGTATTGCAGGATTTTTCTGGTTTTGATCGGGATGTTACCACCTCTTATGTTCCATGTTAACACCTTGAATGAAGCGGGTTGAAGAGTTGATTGTGACTCGTTGTATTCGCTTTAGCCGGCTGCGATGAGGCCAGCCCAGGTCCCGTGTTTGTACTTTTTGTGCACTGGGACTCCTACCGGATGATGTGGCGGCTTCGATGTGGAAGGCTCTGTAGCGGTAGTGGGCTTGTCAGTGCGAAGGGGGACGGGTCGGGATCGGGCGTGAACATATGGCGCGTGTCCAAAGTACTAACTTTAAAACTTTTCCCATAGCGCGGACAACCCCCAACTTGTCCGTCGGGATCCCCCCCAACTTGATCGTGGGAACAGATGCTGTGCTAGGGGCGCTTGGGGCTTCCCCAACGTCTCTGCCCTGTCTTGTTAGCTATGTTGCGCTAGTTACGGTTGGTTCCTAGTGACTGACTGGGGTGATTGCTGGGTGCTGTTTCTTATGGAGGATTCCCGTGGTTTCTTTCTCTCTGGGGACGGAGCTGGCGAGGATGTTGATCCGGGCAACCGTTCTGGTCTAGGAACGTGTGGGCTTCTTCCGGGGACTGGAAGAAATTGACTCTTCCGTTGTGTTGTACCCTGAGCCATGACGGGAACAGCATTGAGTAGACCAGCTGGTTGTCTCGAAGCCTTTGCCTGACTTTGGTGAAAGCTCTTCTCTGTGCTTGGACAGCGGCCGAGAAGTCGGGGTAGAAGTGGATTTTGTCCCAGTCATGGAGCAGTTCTCCTTTCTCCCTGGCCAGGCGGAGAATGGCGCCCCGGTCTCTGTAATTTAGTAATCTCGCAATTATGGGTCTGGACGGGGCACCAGGGGCTGGTCTGGCGGATGGAGTCCTGTGCGCTCTGTCGATCAAACAGTTGTGAGAACGCTTCTCGGCCAAAGAGAGAGATGCAAAGTGATTCAACATAATCTTCCATTTTCGTCTGGAGTTGATGTTCTCTTACTCCAATGATTCGGATGTTGTTCCGTCTGGAGCGGCCTTCTAAGTCCTCGCACTTGGCCATGGTTGTATTCATTTGGCTTTCAAGTCTGGCTACTTTGCTCGATAGTGCCGCCGCGCCGCTGTCCAGGTCAGAGACCCTCTGTTCGACCTCTGTTAATCGCTCCGTGTGGGTATCAATGCGATGTTGCATTAGGTCTACTTTGGAGGATAGGTCGTCCATTTTACTGTTTAAGATGCCGATGCCCACTTTTAGCTCCAAGAGAAGTTCTTTTATTTCAGACGGATTGCTCCCTGATTTTGCTTGGAGTGAGCCTCCAGGCGTAGGCTCACTCTCGTCTTGTAAGTGGGTGGCCTTCGGAGTCGCACCGTTTTAAAAAGTCTGCTTCCTCTGCAGTTTATCCGCCTTCCCCATCCTGCTTTGCTGAGTGTGCGAGTTCACCCGGTGGCGAAGGCCTACCACCGAATGGAGGCCTTGCAGAGTCCCCAGCGGGGGTTGGCAACTGCTGGCGAAAGGAGAGAGGGTGTGGAGTGTTGTGACTGCTTTCTGGTGGGGTGCTCCCTGTACGTAGGTAGGTAGGACCTAGCCGCGGCCCTGGTGAGTTCGAGCGCTTGCACTGTGATTGATCCGGAGACTCAGGAGTGCTGATCGTTCGAGTCTTCCGTGGAGTAGGTCGATAAGGGCCTTTCACCGCATAGGGTACTTTTGGAGGGATATGCTGGGTTTCTGCCTTCCAAGCGACTTGTTGAGGCAAAGGGCTGCAACGCACCGCTCCCTCGGGGGTGCAAAGTCCTGTTGCCGCGGGCCTCAGAAGGGGGTTGCGGGGGCACAGTGTGTACGCTTATGCTTGCGGTCTCTCCCCCTTCCAAACCCCTGCGCCCTGCCGTCTGTACCTCCATCTGTGGTCCTGCCACGGGTCTGTTCCAGCCTCCACCATCGAATCACTTACGCCCAGGCCGCATCCGATCCCGCCGTGTCGGAGTTTCGGTGCTGTGGCTCGGCCGGAGTTTGTCCTTCGCTCAGTTTACGCCACCCGGGGCTACGGCCGCGCACCGAGGGGCTCCGAGGGCTGTCTCCGGGTCTGATGTAGCAGATCTGCCGGTGTGGCGCAGATGGCCAGGGCCCCGCCCCCGCCGACACTTCGCCAGCCGGTTCTTGACGTGGTAGGCGCCTGGTAGGGGGGGGGGGCTTTCTGGTTCCCTCTGCACTTTGAGTCTCCTCTTGAGCTGCGAATGTTAGAACGCCTCGGCAACGGGGGGTGTTTGGATCGATTGTTCTCCTGGGGCCGTTCGCGCACCAAGATGGCCAGCGCGCGTGAAATGGTGGGCCTCAGCACCGGGTGGGTCGTTCTGGGGTGTAGAAAGGCCGACTTTCTTCCAGATTCGAGGAGATGGGAGGCGAAAGTTTTAGGAGCGGGGAACCACCCTTGATCGTGTAGAGCCATGCCGGGAGCAGCAGGATTCGTACGGATTAATCCCGGGCAGAGCGGGAGCTCAAGCCTTGGTGGCCATCTTGGGTGGCCCTCTAGGTGCAGTGTTTTTATAACAGAGGGTACAAAGCAAGAGTACTGCCTATTAGGTCTTCCCTCGTATCTTAAGGATTGTGACGAGGAAGAGGGATAGCGGACATACCGGTTTATGCGTGGGAATCATCATTAGTCGCATCCTTTCCTCCCATGTTTAGGGTCAGACTGGGCCAAAAAATGGTCTCGGGCACTAATGAAAAAGTGGCCTACATTTGCAAATGGCTATTCATACCTTTTGTGACACCGTTTGAATAGTAACCAAGAGGGAGTTTTTTGATGAAGTGTGATGCAAATTGTGCATTTTAAAGAATATGTATTCGGTAACACTTGTCAAAACGACTAGCTGCAGAGGGAATAACTCGTCAAACTGGCCAAAAAAGTGGCCCACTTTGACCAAAATAACTGCCCCACACCAGCATTTTCTGCCCACGTGCATGGCTTTCTTCATTGTAAAGTCCAGGAGGATGGCAGGGCAGGGCTTACATGCCTTAACGGATCAAACATTTCCCAGAGTTGTTTTGGTATTGACATGGGGAGGCAGTCCTTCTTCCGAAGGTAAGGACTTTGATGAGTTAGGGGGACTAAGTAATGATGATTACCATGCGCCCTCTGCCATTATTGAAAATCTATACTCTGGGATAGCCACACACTGTTCTTAGGATCAAGGATTACAATGTGCAGTCTGTTTCCGTTAAATACCCAGGCCCCAACCAGGCTTCTTCAGAGAGTCAGAAAACCAAGCACAGGACACCTTCTGTAGGGAGAGAGGGAGGGTCAGAGAGAGACCAGTCATCCAACAAGAGAGGGAAATCCCACACCAAGTCAGTCAGCAGCATTTGATAAAGGGACATAGTGTAGTGTTTGCCAATATATTTTGTTCAATTTAGCTTAGTTAAAAAGGACAACTCCTAAAATATACATGACTATTTCAATGTATGAAATAAATATACCTGCTGAAATGTACACACGAGCAATCAATTGAATATTTGCTCCAAGATAACGATTGTATACACTTTGCCAAGACAAACTGGAGCCTCTGTTATCTGCATGTGTACACATACCAAGAGGTTAGCAGCAAAGATTTACGACACAAGGTGAACTTTCCTGCAATCACCACGACTGAGAGAGGATGCTTCAGCTGAGGGGTAATAACACAACACATGGTGTACTTTACAGTTTGAAGGGAGCTGTTGATGTTAATTAGAAGGGTGAGGCTAGGTTCATGGTAAAAATCCTTGAACAAAGCCAGAGATTCGGACAGAGAGGAGTATCATAAAACACTTTTTTGGCCCGAGTGCAGAGCAAAGCAATGGTGCAAAGAGGATGGGAATGATGCTAACAATGCAACCGGCAATTAATATGTTGAATGGTAAAATCACTGATTAAAAAGCACTATGTACATTTTTGCATTCAAAGATGTTTCTACGGTGCAATTTAAAAGTAGGCAAATTAATAAGTATGATATCGTCTGCAGACAATTGTGAACTGAGTACCACCCGGGGCCAGTGTATGATGGGCGCCGGGGTGAATGGGGATGTTCCTCAGGGAACTCCCTTATCATCTAAGGGACTTGGCAGGGGGTCACTCGCATTGAAGCTTCCCAAACACCCTCCCAAATAGTGGGCAACCACCATCAGGCCTTCCTCACACATATCAGATGGGACAACCTATCCCTAGCCCAAGAAACCTTGAGGTGCTTAGTGTGACTCCCACTGTCCTAGAGTATCATGAACACAGGTTTTACCGGTTCCGTGAGGTTCCCGTACTAGTTCTGGTTTACAGATTCAGCGAAAATGTCTGCAAAAGTGAGTAAAACCTTTGGGAAGTATGAGTAACACAATCTAAATGCCACAAGCACTCAAGTGGCATAAACTGCCCAAAACCTAACTACAGGCTAGTCCCAAGTTCAGAAATCTCTCCCTGGATCACCACATACCCAAGGAACTATCAAAATGACTGCGAGCATCTCAATTGGCTTGGTCTAGCCCACTCATCCTGGTTCTGGTCCAAAGAAAGTCAGGTGCCATAGGTAATTCCTCTCTCAGCCCATTACCATTCACAGGTACAGACCACCAGTAGAAGACCGGCCAAAGTGGAGAAGGGAAACCCTTATACAGCGATACAGTCCAGTCTGGCAGTGAGTTTTGCAGGAGCAGGAGACTTACATTTGGTGATGGCTGGAGACTGGAAAGCTCAAGAAGATATGGCTATGACAGTCACAAAGGAGACTAGAGTGGTGGTGGCACAGGCTAGCAGGAGGAGGAGATAAAAGCTGAAGGAGTAGAGAGGAGGTAAATCTGGCATGGAGTAGCAGAAGGTGGTAGCAGATGGAAGAGGTAAAACATGGAGTGGAGTTAAATGCATTTGTAACTGCAAAGGAACGGAGGGAGAAGGTCAAGCTTGTAGTGGATTAAGTAAAGAGGAAAGATGAGATTACTGCAGGAGTGGTGAGGAGGGATGTGGTAACATCCAAGGGGCGTGAGCATAATAGACTTCTGACAGTCTATGAGGTGATAAGGGCAAAGACTAAGGCTTGAAAAGAAGAGGACGCAATGGAGGGAACAGAACTCTGCGCAAGAATTGGGGAAAATACCAGAAGCCAGGGGAAGAATCAGCTGTACCATCAGGGGAGAGTGGTACAGAGGAGGTGACGTGCTGCTGAAGGAAGTTGAGAGGAAAGCCGGACTGAGGAAGATTGGGGCCTAGCCAGACAGAACAGGTGGGTTCCTGTGGCCAGGTTGGCCCCAGGCAGGCCCAGACAGTGGGAGGAGGATCCGTACAGAGAGGAGAACAGCAATGTCTTTTTTCTTTTCTTTTTTGTGTGTGTTTATTGGTTAATTATAACCTTTTACACATTAAAAAAGACAAATTAAAGAATACAGCATAAAAGTAAAGGAAAAACTCATTAGTAAGAACATGCATTTTAAAACCAATGTACACAGTGCTCACCCAATTATTAAAAAAAACATCCAAAGCTTAAAATAGTGGCACAGTCAAATTAGTTTCTTATAAATATCCTTCCATAGATAACATGTTGTAAAGTTCATAACCAAATTTCCCCCGAAAACAAATAACACCAACATTGGTCTGTGCAAATATAATTCATGTCACAGACCTGGTATATATATGCCTTTTCATATAGTATAATGAGTTCCACACAGACTGTCAACAGATATCTGAAGGTTTCCGTTGCTTTGTTAAACATTCTAATATGTTCTTTCAGTGGGTTATTATACCAGGCAGTCGAGAGTTGATTAAGTCTTAAAAGCATAATAAACCGTCTCCCATAGGGGCTTGCAGATTCTTTACATAAATGCAAGGAGTCCACCAGAAATGCTTGCCTGGAGTATTCTACGTAGTGGTATTTCCCAGATAAGTAAGAACTTCACAGATAACGATACCAGACCTCCGCTTTTTGTTTTATTTCTTTGTATAAATAGGCCACGTTTACTTTCAATTCAAATGAGCAGCCTATCCTCTCAAGGACATATTTAATATCTTTTATCCAAGGTTTTAATGCAGTAGCATTAACAAAGTTCCCATCTATATCCAGAAATGTGAGTCAAGGGATTTAGTATTATCATGGTTCATCAGCATTTACTGAGTGAAATAAGCCCTTGTTCACTACAGATAGCTTCCACTGGCACAGCCTGTGATAGTCCCAAGGCCTTCCTCCAGAGCTTACCTTCAAGTGTGCTTAGCCATGCTGTTTCTTTTACAGTATAAACCTCTAGACCGTACAAAATTTTAGACACAATACAAGCGTTATACAGTTGAATCAATCCCTTTGCTGATTGCCCTCCTGATTTTAATATAAATGATTTTATGGCCATACATTTTGCTAACACTTTATTCACAACATTTGTGGCAAACGTAGCTTTATTCTGTGTTATTAGTGACAGCGCCCCAAGGTAAAGGTAACTATATACCTCCTCCAACTTGGTCTCCGGTATTGTCCAGTTAAATCTCTTTATCTCTTTAAATTTCTTTTATGGACATCATTTTGTTTTTATGCAAATTAATAATTAGACCATGTTCTAAAGCATACTGTTCAAGGGCTTTAAGGGTATGCTGTAATCCTATCACTGTCTGTCAGGCTGTGACCATGGAAATGCTGGCAGCGTTGGAGGTTCCTGCGTGGGGCCATCACGTAATCTCATGCATCCGCGGTGAGCGGTCTAGTCCTTATCCAAGATGGCCACCGCAGTTATATCTACGAGCCGTGTCTGAGCCACGGTGCGTTGTAACCGTCTCTCTTGGATCCTGCTGCCGTTACCCCGTTAACAGTTCCTGTGTCAGTTACCCTTAGCTGCCATCAGTTCACCTCTCCGGTTTTCTGACAGTGCCTCCCGTGTCCTACATGCTCAGTTTTCCCCTCCTCTGCTCCTCGCGGCTTCCGTTCCGACTTCTGTGGCATTCTGACGGTTTTCGCCTCCACATCTTCACCGGTCACCACTCTCCTTTCCCGGCTTGCCGGATTACTTGGTTTCCATAACACTCTTTGTAGTCCGCCCAGACCTTTACGCTGGGGTTCTTACTGTCCCATTCTTGTTCTCGTCTCGCTTACTTGCGTTCTCCTTGCACGGTTGTGCGCCTTTCACACGTACCTGTTCCTTGATCTTATTTTCCACTAAGCTTCCGCTCTCTGTTTCTCTCCTCGCGTTCGCAAGAGGCTTTCTTGCGCTGTTCTGTCTATTTTCTCTCCGGACAGCGGATCTTGTTTAACAGTCCCCAACTGGTCTTCATACCCTGCAGCAGACTTACCTTCACACCAAGTCAATCCCTGCTGACTCCACAAGGAGGGGTACCGCTTTCTGCATTGCCTTCTCTCCTTCCGTGGAGAAGCTTTGTAATCTGTGTGTGCAACCTATTGCTGTCCGGACAATTCAACGGACTTTGTTTCTTCTGCATAATTACATTCGTTCTGCATGGACATCTAGCTCCTCCTGCAATCAAGCACACAAGCATATTCTGGAGAACTTTCCTTCAGAAAGCCTGATCCAATGAAATTCCAGGAAACCATCTCAAACATGGTTTCTGTGCCAGGAGGCTTTTGCCCTGTATCAGGGGGCTTGCTCCTCGAAGTTCCCCTTGGGCTTGGTTTTCTTATCAGGTCAAGGTGGCCTCCGAGGGAGCTTGTCCCTACCTCCACGATAAGAAGGAAAAGAAGGTGAAAGAAAAGAAGGTCAAGGAATCTATGAAGCCCCGACGGAAGAAGAGGGCAGAGTCCCACGACAGCTCTCTTGAGGACCAAGATGAGGAGGCAGCTCGGGAAGGTTGACCAGTGCATGACACTGTCTAATCAAAAATAACAATGTCATCAGCATACGATTGCCAGGCAATTGGGCATTGCGAAATGCGGCGTGGTTTATTGCCGGAATTTTGTAAAGCCCTACCTAATTTGGCCAAGTATATATTAAACAGGACTGGCACTAATGTACAGGCCTGTTTTAGCCCATAGTTTACGTCTAACTCTTTCTTAAGTTCACCTTCCAAATTAATTCTAATACAGACCTTGTTGCTTGTGCAAAGTGCTCTTACAAAATATAAGATTTGCAGATGCAAATTCCCTTCTTTCAGTTTCTCCCATAAAATATGCCTATCCACCGTATCAAATGCCTTGGTAAAATCAATAAAATCAATTTATATATATATAATTGTTTTATTTTCCTTCAATAAGGTGTCCCGGATAAAATACATTAAAATTCAAAGATGTGTTACTGTATTAAAACCCTTTCTAAAACCGGATTGCTGTGCCCAGAGGATCTTTTCTTCCTCAATCCACTGATTAATATAAACCTAAAAGTAACTTGCAGAAAACCTTGGCATTTGAATCAATAATTGTCAATATTCAATAATTTGCAGGCAAGTCTCTTGATGCTTTTTTGTATATCGAAATCATGACAGACTGCCTCCATGATAAAGGAATATGTCCTGTGGTCACAATTTTCTGAAAAATGATATAGATAATATTGGCCCATAGCTGCACCTTTGTTTTATACAGGGCATTTGGGATACCATCTGGTCCAGGGGCTCTGGATGGTTTTAACACTTTTATAATCTTTTCAAGATCTTCCACCTTAAATGCAATGTACCTCCTCTCTGATAGTGCTTAATAATAATAATAATAATAATTTGGCATTTATATAGCGCTACGAACCCTTAGGTATCTGAGCGCTGCTTATTATTACCCACGGTGTGTGGTGCTCATTTATCGACCTCGGAAGGATGAAACGCTGAGTTTGGCGCTGCCGGGATTCGAACCTGCGTTCGCAGGCTCTGCACTGATGTCAAAGCGAGCGCTCTACTCGAAACTTCTCATCAGTCTCTGATACTGTATTTCGATTGTATAAAGTAAAATTATAGTTTTCCCATACCTCGCTAGTAATAGGGTTAATTTCCCTCATGGAAATTTGTCCCGTATTGCGTTTATGGAAAATATGCCTGAACTTATTTGTATCTTTACCTTTCAATACATTGAACATGATCTTCCATTGAGCTGAAGCCATTGTTCCCTTATACATTTTATGCCAGTACTTACATTTTGTTCTTAGACTTTTTATTTCTTTTACTTGTGTATATATATATCAGACAAATGTGTTTTTTTACTTTGTGTAATATCATACGTTAGTTGCATCTTTTCCCCTGCAATTTCAAAATCATTGGCTTTATTATACGATTTGTTTACAATACCTATTATTTTCCTCTGTTCCTTAGCTAATTTATTAATAACAGTTTCAGTGATCTTGCAAAAGTGCTCTATCGTAGCGGATTTCGGCTCGTTATCCCCCATCAGCTTATCTATTAATTCTGCAATAGCTTTAGCCATTGTTCTCTCTGCCAACTTTATACGGTTCCCTCCAATACTGACATCATAATTACCCACCATTCATGCCCTTGATTCTATGGGGTCATAGCTAATTGAAAATTCCACTACAACATGATCACTTAGTTTACTCAGAGTCAGCAAGAATGTATTTATCTTCATGAAGCCAATATCTGTAGTTTCTACAAACTCAATACATGAATTATGTGTTCCATTAGTCCAAAAGTAGAAACAATCTTGGCATTTTACATTAACCAACTGAAATAGCTGCTATGACAGAAAGAGAAGCAACCAAGGACTGGTGTCATCCTTTGCATCATCTTCTCCTGGGCCTATGCCCAAACATGCTGCCGATTTTAAAAAAAGCTATATTCTTGGGACATCATAACCATCCTTTTTGGGAACCTAGGGCGTTGAAAATTTTAATCACCTATGAAGTAGTATGGACTATTAGGATAGCCATATATCAATCAGAGCTTCTTTATGTTCCACAATCACCTCCAATTTCTCAGTTCCCGGGCAGATTGTATATATTTACCAATAGCATCTCAATTCTTTGTCATTATTTCCACTTTCATAGCTAGAACCTGACCTAGATGAATAGTAAGAGGCAATTCAGTAGCTTTTAGATTATGGGCTACTGCTGTTATTAACTCTCCAGAAGGGCAGCCTTTTCCGTTTTTCTGGGCTTTTCTTTGAAAGACAGAGAAACCATTCATTATCAAATCCTGCATTACCCAGGTCTCCTGAAGCAAGAATAGGTCTGCTGTGACCAAAAGATGCAATCCAAAAACATTATCCAGAAACGATCTATACCCTCTTCTGTTCCAAGATGTTATAACGATATGTGTATGAGTTAAGTTATTCAGTCATTCAACCCCATCGTAACCTAGAAATATTTTGGCTTGGTGATTTTGGCCACCTGACAGTTCTTTTTGAGTATTTCTCACTATGTCACTTAGGACGTTGTCTGGCAAATGCTCCTCAGTGATTTGTTAAGATGATCTTTTTCTGTCATTCTGTGTTATCGTTACCTCCTTTTCTCATCTGTATCTCATTTTTAGAAAGCAATTTGCTCGAGTCATAAATCAGATGTGTGATTATTGGAGAAACCAGGTGGATCACAGCCCAATTGAATTCCCAAGGTTTACGTGGAATCTCTACTAATTTCAAATCTTGACTGGTGATTATTTGTAATGGGGTGATGTGATTTGATGTAACAGTTCAATTACATTAGGTCTATTTAAATAAGGGATTTCAATAGTGGCATAATCAGTAATTTTTATTTTATTTGACGCCATGTTCTTTGTTTGAGTGCAGAGCAGATCCAGATCTAACATATTATTCCTCTGTAGGAGTGAGTCGTCAGGCTTATTATTCTCTATCATATTCCCCAATAACTTTTTTAATATTAATTCTTGAAGATATAGCCGCTGTAGTAGCCTCTTCATAATCTTCTTCTGTGTTTTCTACTAAGAGGAAAAAATGTTCTTTTATTGTACCATTTCCCTTTGTCATCTCTTTTGCGGGTCTATTACTGCACTGGAGACCTAGAGCCGGTAGGTATCCTTGGGGTTTCCTTTTCTGCATATCTTGATCTTTATTAGTAATGATTGAAAAACCACTTGCAGTCTCATGGCACTCCACGTTTCTTGGGAAGGCAGAAACCAGTCCTTGTATTACTATCGCTGGTTTTAAGATGCTCTTGTCACTTATATTAACGTGATTTTTCTTTTTCCTGCATTTATTGCTGATAACTATTGGGCGTTTATTTGCTGCTAAATGACCCTGATCTAATGCATCAGGATATCTGGTAGGGTTGTCCTTTGGGCAAATGTCAAGGGAGTTTTGAACAGTGATAATTGAGCTATTTACTGCACGAGTCTTGATCATCTTTCCTAGATCCAAGTTGACATGCTTCCTATATAGATCATATATGTTCTCCCAATAAGCATACCTCCTGTTTTAGTATCGGCTGGTCTTTATGTATAGAGTGTCAATAATGCTTTCAGGATGGTCATTGATTCTAGTTCTATGCGTGAATCTTCCAGCAGTGAGCAGTCGGTGGAAGAATATCTCCCTTGTTGTCTAGGGGAGGAGGCGTAAGTGTCCTTTGCAATTACTGAGGTTAGGTGATTTAGCTAAATCTGTAGCTGGAATACTGCATAAACTGCCTACCTCTATTCTTTGATCTTCCACTGTAGTGGGCTGATTATCCATGTCAACCTCTGCTTGTAAACTCAGGCACAATTTTGAAAAAGGGAATTATTGTCAATTGGGTTCTCGAATGAGTTGTTTGGATCGATTATGCGTTCTCTTAATGTTTCTTTAGTGCTTTCAGTAATTATTTCTTCTGTGGCCGTATTTTCCTTAATGGGTTTCCAAAAGGCGGTAATTTCCCCACAATCATGGTCCTCCATTATTTTCCAGAATGGATTCAGTAACTCCTATGGCCAACGACTGTTTGCATAGTGTTTTGCAGCTTTGTTTTTTCCACTTTTGCATTGCTGACAAAACACGAGCGCAGGCAGCACTTTCCTTTGATCTTAACACATAATTACGAACGATTGCCGGCATCCTAACACATCCAGTGTTCGTCACTCATGAAGCCGTAATGACTGGTACATTTCAGAGGTTCAAAGGGTAATTAAAGGATTAGAGAATTCTCACACACTCTTATGCCCCGCAGTCACCTCTTGTACTGATATTTCACAATCCGCGGCTTCCACATTAACTCCTTATTTGCTTTATGGCAGCACCGGTTTAATAGCAGGTGTGTAAATCAGAGTGAAAAGAAAAGAGTCAGTGTGAGCGAGTTAGTTTATAACATAACAGCCACAATTTCTTACCATGATGCCTCACAGCGTTCTGGACAGGATTAGCAGGACCGTGCTGGTGCTGATCTGGAGTTCGAGAGTAACTACAGAGCCACAGTTGGTCCCAGAAGACAAACTCAGTCGTACTCTCATAATCCCTCGTTAAGCCTCGCAAACTGCTGCGAACCTCCGCCGAACACTGGCAAACACATTGTCTCACTTTCGCTCTGCTATCCCTGAGGGGGAGGATTTTGAAGTTCCACATTGCAAACAGGGTAATCCTGTTAAAGAGACACTGGTGCCAACACCACCAAACACTGTCTCACTTTCGCTTAAGTCTCTAAGATTTGATCACCTTGCTCAGAAAATGCCTCTCTAGCTATCACTACCAACTAAGACCAGGACATTTGGAAACTATAATAGTCCAGGGATACAGGACCCTGGAAATCCTGTGCCTAGAGACATTGCAAGAAGAGGATTTGTGAACCCTGTGAGCCCGCAACACCAGAGCAGTGGGAGATGGTACAACCTCTTGAGAGCTCAAGGCACTGGAACTTTGATGCCTGAGCAGAAGGATCTAGCACATGCAGCTGCCAGTAAAGAAGCTTACCAGGAGAAGTCCATCCTGACCACTTTTTTGTTCTGCTTACATATTTATTTGTTACCTTTTAGTTCGCCCTATGTAAATAACCCTTAATCTGTGAACAAATTACATGCTCTTGGCTGCCTTCTTGGTCCCCACACTCTGCTAGGTGACAACAGAAATATGAACAACCTGCAAGAACGTTTTACACAAACTACCAGAATAATGATGATGTTAAATTGCACATATTGAAAGAACGACTAAAATTCAGTATCTAGCTAACAGAACTGCACATTTAATCCATTTTATACTGAAAGAGAAACACAAACATTCTTGCCGTTAGAGGAACTAACTCACCAACAAAACAGGACGTATAGATAGGATGGTGCCATTGTTTCCTCCCCAGTCAGAAAAAGACTTGTATTTTCCTTTCTCCAAGATATACTGATCTCCACAGTAGTGTTTTTGCCGATATGCCACCCACCTACGATAAAGAAAAATGTGTTATACAGATGTAAAATGATGTATGGAACAAGTTACTTACCTTTAACTACTGTTGTTCTCCAGCATGGGTCTGGCATGGATTCACATGCTCATGAATATTCCCCGTCAGGCTGGGAATCCTCGGTAAAGAAAAAAATCAGTATCAGTTTTGTTTCTGATCTGTCTTTCTTAGTAGTAACCAATCACCGGTCTCTGGGTCATACTGCCCCCAGCCAATGACTGCCCTCTCCCTAAGCCCCGCTTCTGTCAGCCATTCTCAGATTTGGTAGCACGTAAAGTGGCAGTATGACCAAGTGAAGAGCCGCAGAGGGGTAGGAGGGAGGGTTCGCATGTGAATCCATGCCAGACCCATGCTGGAGAACAACAGTTACATGTAAGTAACTTGTTCCTTCTCCAGCATGGGGTCTGGCATGGATTCACATGCTCATGAATATAAGAATACATAGCAGTACACACATGCACAACCACGGGAGGTGGCAAAGGCTCAATATTAAGCATTACATCAAAACTCAACATTAAGCATTTCATACCTCCTCGCAGGGTCACCTTAAGCGAACAGGTTACGCAGCACTGCTTGGCCGACCCTGGAATCCCGGTCGACGCAGTAGAATCTCATGAAGGTGTGCGTCGACCTCCACGTAGCAGCCCTGCAGATGGCCAGCAGGGGCACACCAGACAAGAACGCAGTGGTAGCAGCGACCGCTCTGGTCAAATGGGCTCTCGGACGGCTGTGCAACGGTCGGTTCGCCAATCGATGACAGTGCATGATGCAGCCGGAGAGCCATCTGGAAATGGAAGCCTTCGAGAGAGCCTTCCCTTGGTTCACAGGTCCAAAGTTCACAAACAGCTGTGATGTCCTCCGAAAACTCTTCGTTCGGTCCACGTAGAACTTCAGCACTCTAGCTATATCCAGCGAGTGCAAAGTCCTCTCGGCCGGCAACGAAGGCGACGGGAAAAAGACTGGTAACTCCAAGGGCTCGTTGAGATGGAAGTCCGACGGCACCTTCGGCATGAAGGAGGGGTGTGTCCTCAGCACTACCCTCAAATCGTGAAAGGTCATGTATGGAGGCTTTCAGGATAGTGCCTCGATCTCTCCCACGCGTCTCGCGGAGGTGATGGCCACCAGGAATGCTGTTTTCCACGACAGAAACTTCAACGGGGCTGAATGCAATGGCTCGAATGGGGGATCCATGAGCCTGGTCAGCACCACGTTGAGCTCCCACACCGGGGCTGGCGCCTTCACCGGCGGAATGATCGAAACAGTCCCTTCATAAATTCCTTAACCCGGCGATGAGACCACAGGGATGACCGCCCTGTAGTCCTTGTGTATCGGGAAATCGCTGCCAAGTGTATCTTGATTGAAGCACGAGATAGTCCAGTTTTGGCTAGCAACAGAAGGTACGGCAATACTTGAGGGGCCGTAATCCGCAGAGGGTTAATCTTCTGTGCATGGCACCAGATAGAGAACCTCTTCCACTTATGTCCGTAGCACTTGAGAGTTAAGGACGCCCTGGCCTTCGCAAGAACCTCTCTGCAGTCGGCCGGGATATCGTATCCTCCAAACTCTAGTGCTGCAGGAGCCAGGCCTGCAAGTTCAGTGACTCCGGGTCGTGATGAAGAATTGCGCCTCCTTCTCTGGAGAGAAAATCTGCGTCCGTTGACAGCTTGACTGGTGGGGACGGCGACAAGTCCAGAAGGTCCGGGAACCAGATTTGTCTCGGCCACGCCGGTGCGACGAGGATCATTCTGCACCGGGACCTCTTGAGCTGGTTGATGAGTCGGAGCGGCAATGGAGGAAACGCATATAGGAACAGGCCATCCCAGGGGAATGAGAAAGCATTGCCCATGCTCCTCGGTTGGGGAAACCTGCTGGCGAACCTCTGGCACTTGGAGTTTGTCGCCGTCGCGAACAGGTCGATCTGGGGTTGCCCCATTTCTGAAAGTCGGTCCACTTGATCCTGGCGTAGTTCCCACTCGTGGCACGAGCGCAGCTCTCTGAGTGAGTCGCCGATGGTGTTTTTTATCCCTGCCAGATGAAACGGCACCAGAAACATCCCTTGAGCAACAGCCCAATGCCACAGGTCCTGGGCTTCCTTGGATAGGGCCGGGGATCTGGTTCCGCCCTGCTTCTGGATGCAGAACATCGTGGTGGTGTTGTCGGTGAAGATCCTCACCACCTTGCTGTTAAGCGACGGAAGAAAGGACCTGAGGTCCCAGAACACTGCCCGGAGCTCCAGGATGTAGATGTGGAGCGGCTTCTCCTCCGGGAGTCAAAGGCCTCTCGCGTGAAGTTCTCCAGTGTGGGCTCCCCACCCCTCCAGGGAGGCATCCGTCGTCACCGTCGCCTGGTGGGCAGGGGTCTGAAAGTCTGGAGCGAGGCACTTGGTGAAAACCCTGGGTGCCGAGTGCAATCCGAACGGGAGGGCCTTGAACTGGTAGTGCCACCCTTGGACCATGAACCTGAGGAACTTCCGGTGTCCTTTTAGAATGGGAATGTGAAAGTATGCATCCTCCAAATCCAACGACGACAGGAAATCGCCCTCCTCCAGCTGTCCTAGCACGTGCTCGAGGGTGATCATCTGGAACTTCTGTGCCTTGTTGTACTTGTTCAGTCGTCGAGGTCTAGGATGGGTCGCCACCCTCCCGTCTTCTTTTTCACGAGGAAGTACCTTGAGTATACTCCGGAGCCCCGGAGCCTCTTTGGGACGAGCTCGATGTCACCTTTCTTGAGCATCGCCCTTACCTCCAACAGCAGTTGAAGGACGTGGTTTTCTTTCCTAGCCACGGGAGGAATGTGGGGGCACTTTTTTAGAAATTTGAGGGCGTGGCCGGGGCGTCCAGCACCCAACGGTCGGTGGAGATGGACTCCCACACGCTGATGAACTTCGCCTGCCGGCCTCCCACCGGGGTGCTTCGGCGGGGGCCTGACTCCACGGTACGTTCAATCTTGCTTGGAGGACGCCTTGCCGCCTTGGCCTCCCTTGTGTCGACAGCTGGCTCCACCCGACTTGCCTCGTCCTCTATAGGCTTTCTGCGACGAGGAGCGGGCCGCTTGGCGGTACGTAGAGGAGCCACCGCCGAATCCCTTGGAGGCACCCTGCTTGCCTCCGGAGCTCCGAAAGGACGGCCTTCGTTGCTGGAAAACTCCTAGGGCCTTAGCTGTCTCTGTGTCCGCCTTGATGGCTTGGAGGGACTCATCCACTGTTTTCCCAAACAGGTTGTTCCCGTCGAACGGCATGTCCAAAACCTTGGCTTGTACGTCCTGGCGGAAATCCATCGCCTTGAGCCACCCTCGTCGTCTGAGGCAAACGCCGTTACCTAGCTGGCGGAAACCGGTGTCAGCAATGTCCGTTGCCACCGTTATGGCGTGGTCCGATGCCACCTCACCTTCCTGCAAGATCTCCAGGGCCTCAGCCCTCTTGTTGTCCAGTAGGAAGTCCAACAAGGGGGCGATCTTGTACCATAACTCCCTGTCTTAGTGGGCCACAATCATGAGGGTGTTGGTCGCCTTAATAGTTGTTGCCGCCGACGAGATAACTCGTCGTCCCATTGCATCTAGCTTCTTTCCTTCGCCGTCCGACTGGGAAGTTGACGTTGAGGCCGATGCCACCCCCCCCCCCCGCTTTCTTCTTGGCCGCCACTGAGACGACCGAGTCAGGGGTCGGTTGCGCCCTAAGACACAAAGGTGCCACGTCAGGGACCCGGTACTTCTTCTCATACTGATCCCTCTTGGCAGGCGTCGTAGATGGGTTCTTGAGAAGGGTGAGACCCTCATCCCAGATGTCGTACGGCGAGGACTGTCTTCCTCTTGGCCTCGGGCCGTTCTTCTCTTCGGGGCAGAGCTGAAAAAGCTCAGATGCCCTGGCTATCATAGCGCGGAAAGACCCAATCTCGTCGGCGGGGAGGCCCGGGCTGGAGGCGATGGGAGCTCTGTCCCGTCGTCGCTTCTGTCGTCATCCGTACCCGTCGTGGCCGTGTCCGTCCCTGCGTCATCCCCAGGTACGGGGAACGTGGGCAAAGGCTGAGCAGGCCGCGAGGGCTGAAAAGGCGGGGCTGGATGGGTCCGTCTTCTCTTGTTTGGGGGACTTCCCGACGGGCCTGGCTCTGGCTCCTCCGTCGGGCCGGGTTCCGGCTCCTCCGTCGGTGCTAGGGGCAGTCTCATCCTTATCTCCGAACATAAGGATTGTATTGCCAACAAAATGGCCGCGGAGTTTTCCTGCGACTCCGGAAGCGACGGGTGCAACGGTTGACTAGGAACCTCGCCGGCGCCGCCGGCGCTCTTGTCGTCCCCTTCGTCGGGATCCCTCCCGTGGGACCGGGCCTCTTCAAGGCCCTCGTCGAGGCCCTCCAAGACTTCAACCAGTTCCTCCTCAGAGGCTGTGTCCGTTTCCACAATGGCCACCGGCCCCCCCCTCTTTTTCTCTTTTTCCGCCGGGGTCTTCACAGGGGTCTTCTCGATGGGCCTGAAAGAGGCTTCCCTCCACGGTGGCAGGGAAACTCTGGGCCCCGAGGTCGCCTCCACTGGTGTAGCCTCCTCAGGCTGTGCCAGGGCCGCCGCGACTTCCTCGATAGAGGTCTTGGCCGGGTGAATCAAGGCCTTCACCACCTTCTGCGGGCCTGTGGCCTTCACCTTGGGGGAAGGGTCACCACCTCGGTCCCCCTCGGCTGGATCCTTTGAGATCGACCGGGGCCTCTCCAGAAGTTTCGCCGGGTTCTCGGCCTTCCTCTTCCCTGAGCCAGAGCGTTGGCTCGTGGTTGATGGCACTGGAGAGGATGCGCCCTTCCTGGCAGCCGAGGAGCCCGACCGTTCGGCGCTCCCGGTGCTCGCGGACTCGCGGTGCTTTGCTTTCTGTTGGGCCCCCATCGCCAGGGCGCCCTCACAGGACTTAGAAGACCGCTCATACTTCTTCTTCTTCTTCTCACCTGACGGGCTCTTTCCTTCCAGCCAGTTGGAAAGACTAAGGTGTCGGTCCCTGATGGTCCGTTTCTACATGTTCCCGCAAAACGCACAGTCCTTCTCCACATGAGTTTTGTCCTCATGAAGGCAGTAGAGACATTTCGAGTGCTCATCCTCCTTGAACACATTCTACAGCTTGCATCCAGGGCAAACCCTGAACAGCTTTCCGGGCGTCAAGCTTCCTTTCTCCTGGACCATATCCGGGTAGGCCGCAGAAGCTTCTGGACTCCTCCAAGAAGCTTAACTCGACGAAAACTTCACCCTTGAGGGACGTAGAAAATCCGAAACGGGTCGTGTTGATCGGATGTAGACACGGTGGAGCTTAAGGCTCTATTTGACCGAAAAATTAGAAAATCTCTTTGAAAAAGCACGAAAACGCAGCAAAAAGCTCGAGAGCTAAACACGAAGACTCCCAACATTTGAGCGTGCGGTAAAAATCTGAGGCTGGCTGCCAGAGGCGGGGTTTAGGGAGAGGGCAGTCATCGGCTGGGGGCAGTATGACCCAGAGAGCATTGATTGGTTACTACTAAGAAAGACAGATCAAAAACGAAACTGATACTGATTTTTTCTTTACCGAGGATTCCCGGCCTGACGACGGGGAATATTCATGAGCATGTGAATCCATGCCAGACCCCATGCTGGAGAATGAAACATTATCCTAATCGTCTTTATCGTCTATTTTGACCCCCGAATTGGTTGGCTAAAGTGCAGTCCATGTTCAAAAAAAGGATTCACCCTCAAACAGATCAAGAACTAGCTAGAGTGAGCAACCATTTTGCAAATACTGTTTAGATTCATGCACACACAACTGTTCCCACATCAATACACCATCTTATTTTTGTTGTTGAAGGGATTGTTTTATCTTTGCATGATCTGGGGCATGGCTATTTGACAATGGACATGATCTTTGCAATATTTCAGTGAAAGCGGTATTCATATTCTTTTGGACATTTAAGAAAGCCAAAATCTGTTTGGATTGTGTGAGAAACCAAACAGTGTCTCATCCGCTATGGGGAAGACAAGGCCATCGCTTTTGAATCCAGTTCCTGGGGGTGGACCAGTACAGGAGGATCACCTGGGTGAGGGATCTTTGGGGAGTAGGGGTGATGCAGCCAACAGCGAGATGTGATATTTCCCCCTATTTTGTATAATCCAACCCATCCTATTTTTTAGGATTCACTGAAGTCCCAACTCCGCCTTCCCCGTTTTTACACAAACATTGGGCCAAGGAAGAGGGTGACAGAGTAACAACATTCATTTTCACACATCATGATGGACCCGTCACGCTGAACGGTAGAGTTGGGGAGGCGAGGCGAAGCCTGTGGTACTAACCTTGACTCGTGAAGTGGCAATCGCAAAACCAAGACAGAGACGCACACAGCCGGTGAGTTGGCAAGGAACCTGAGAAACAGGTGTGAAGTGGAAGTAGCAACATTATATTGCAAGTGAAGGCTGCACTCATGTAGATGAGACGTGAGGAAAGGCATACTTGTGAATTAACTTTGAAGTAAAAGACAGCTGCAAAATCAGCAATACTAAGTAACAGAGTGGTCCTGCAAAAGGAAGTAGCCCACTCGAAGGTCTCTGTGAAAAGTACATTGTTAGAAGTGATACAGCGAATGAACAGCCAAAGTGAAATAAAGAAGTTTAACCGCTAGAGAAGGGGAAAGTGAAAATTGAACTATAACCTTTGAGTCAAAGTGGTCCTGCAGTGGTCTGAAAAGTAAACCACGCACATTCTAAAGTCTTCGACATCCGAAAGTGGTCTGAGCCCGACACAGGGAGACCAGAAGTAAAATAAGCTTGGGGAAGGGAGCCTGCCCTTGCAAGTTTGTGTTGAACGTTATCGTGAGACGTCTGAGCCCTGCAGAGGGGGACCTACAAGTAATGTTTAGTGAAAGGTCTGAGCCCGACAGAGGGGGACCTTTGTGAACTTTTTGGTTGAAACATATTTGGAACTAGAGAAAAGAGACAAACGTGGCAGGCCAGACGTGCCTCGATCCACGTTCTGGAACTCTATTGTATTGGAAGCCGAGCCAGAGTGTGGCATCCTGCTGTGAGGACCTCGAGAATCCCTTATTCAGGTGGCCAGGACAGCCATCGCTGTTGGATCCAGTTCCTGGGGGTGGACAAGTGGGGGAGGATCACATGGATAGGGGAACCCGGGTTATGCTTGGGGGAATACCCCAGGTAAGACACGGTATTGTGCGGTATCTTCCAAAATCCTAACTTACCAGGCCAGAACACTACTGTTCCCACCATCCCTTATGTTTTGTTCTTCATCTCAGTGTCATGGCCACTGGAAAAGGGTCCACTCCTTCCTCACCCCCAGGGTCCAAATGGACCCAGTCCTGGTGCCTCTGGCCCCAGGCTCATGAAAAAGTGTGCCTTGTACACTCTGTGCCTAAGGCACGTGCAGCATGGCCGGACGTGGCCATAGAACATCATTGGAAGGCACGTGCAGGAGTCCCTGGGAGGGGAAGGTAGAGCCACTAGGCGGGGCTAAAGGGAGGGGCCAGTGCCAGCCTATATAAGGCCAACCCATCCACATGCCTCCTCTTCACGTTATTCTGCTTTCTGCAGCATAACGCTTACCGCTGTCCTTACACGTGCATCCACTTGATTCCAGCTGCTCATCTCTGAAGACATCTTACCGGATTCCAGCAAATCCACTGCTGAAGACACCTTGTACCTGTACCCAGCTACTCCACCACTGAAGGCGCCTCTTACCTGAATCCAGCTACTCCATCGCTGTAGGCACACCTTACCTACTTCCAGCAGCTCCATCGCTGTTCACGCCTCTTACCTGCATTCCATCACTATCAGAGTCAAAGCCTTCTTCTCACCTGATCCGGGCGCCCAGCTACTCGGAGCTCCACTTCTTTTCTTCTCCTTTGCGGTACCTTCATCCTGCAACCGCGGAGCTGCACCGAACATCCAGGCTTTGCTCTACGCCGCCGGCCTTCTCCTGCAAGGGAAAAAGAACACAACAGGTTAGAAATCATATAGATAACGAACACTTAGCCACACCATACTTGAGACTAGAGTTCCATCATAAAGGCCAACTTACCAGCTACTTTGGGAGCTCCGTCATCCTCAGGGGAATCACCGGATTCGCTCCATGACTCAGATCTGCATCTTCACACCTATTGGGAAGAGATAAGACATTGCAAGAATTACTATTTATGATCAAGACAAAAAACATTATAATAAACTAACTATAATCATAACCAAAAGACGTACCTTCGAAGTGGATTGGTCGCAGCCGGTGTGGATCAACACTTCCACGGACCAGTGAAGCAACTAGGTCCACTCTACGCGCCCCTGCTATAAGCAGCAGGACGGATAGCTCAACATTACAACACAACAGGTGAGCTTGCATGGGAAAACGCTTGCGCACTTCATTTTGGCACGAGAGGGTTGAGAGAAGTCAAGACACCACCACGCCATTCTCATTGCCCCTCATCTTCTCTCAGGGGCAATACCAGCATCCAGAACAGCAGGCTCTGCAGCAACAGGGAGAGAGAGGCGATCCAGGGGAGCCATGTCAAGGGAGGGCTCCAACCGTGCCCCAACGCCCCTGCAGAGACCAGGTGAGCGTAACAACCGGTCATTCTCGTCCATTTCACAATCCTTCCTCATCCCGTAGGATACCCTGACACTCCAACCCCCCCCTCCAATCCCCTTTTTTGACACAAATACTTTTTCACACCCTGGACAATAAACTGGTGTAAAACCTGTTTACCTGACATGTCTTAACCTGAGGGCCAGGCAAAGTCAAATCACACACACCTGACGGCCCTTCCTTTTCCCCAAAGGGATAAAAAGTGGAGCAAGAGAACGCAGTATGAGCAAGGCGAGAACGGCAGACAGCACGATGAGACCGCCATCACTTGGCAGTTCAAGAGAAGGAGAAAGGCGGCAGGAATTGAGAGGGTGGCGAGGAGAGAAGTGACCTTGCCCTTTTTGTTCCAGACCTGCAGAACCTTTGTGGAAAAGAGCCTAAGACTGCGAACAATAGCACAAGAGTCCTGAAGCAGATGTCAACGGTACACAGGGCAAATCTATGCCGATAAGCAGGAGCGAGGGAAGCTCCTGCACCTGTGGTACGGCCCTGACTCCAGAGAGGCCACAGCCAGGCGGTTCAACACAGCTGGTGGGTTGATTGGAAAACTGACAAGAACTGGACTGTGATGAGTGAGAATCGCAAAGTGGCAAGTTTTGAATCAAAGCTGATGAACTTTGAATGAACTGTTAAAAGTATGAAGGGGAGACCAGCTATAGAGGGAAAGCGGCACCACGTGAGTGCTATTCGAGAGAGACTGGTCAAGCCCCATATGAGAGAATCTACAAGTACCAGAAGGCCGTAGGAGGGCTGGCAAAATAGGTCAAAGTGGTCATACAGAGGGTAGAGCAAAATCCCCATACAATCAAAAGACTTTGATCTACTAGCTTTATGAAAGAAAGGGAAGTGAACCCAACGATATTGGACAAATGTGAATATGAATTAAAGAGGGGTCCGTGCCTGACCGAGGGAGATCAAGGGGTGACGCCATCACCAGAGAAGATAAAAAGTGAAGAGAGGTCAGAGCCCGACCGAGGGAGATCCAGGGGTGAAGCTATCACCCAAAGTTAGGAACTGTGGTATATTTTGCCAAGAGTACACCAAAAAGAATGAAGGAAGTGTGGCCTTTTCTATACCATCTGTCTCTGATAATACTAACCACAATCCCTCTTCTTAAAATATTAATGAAATTAAAACTACCTTTAATAATGTAAAAGTAGTGGAAAAACCTAATTTCATTAAAATGAACAACGTGCCCCAGAATCCCTCAGGGACTGAAGACGAAGAAGGCTGAGGAGGCATGAAGAAGTAGAGGACATGCAAATAGGCCTATATAGATTAAGGGTCTGCACCTGAAGTCAATTGCCCCACCTGAGAGGCATAAAAGGCTGCAGTAGGAAGGCATAGACAGAAGCAGCTGCAGCAGGAGCTGGAAGAGTGGCAGTAGTAGCAGAAGGAGAAGAGCATGATGCTTGCAGTTCATGAAGAAGTGTGATCACTTAAGGGACATCGGTATGAGAGAAGGGCAGATTTCACCTGTAGGTTCTGAGTTGGTGCTGTTTTCACAAAACCTGTTTGGCCGTGGCTGCACCGAGAGAGACGTGCTAAAGTTAAGTCGTCCCAGGTGCGCCTAGTAGCTGTGACTACAGAACTGAGGTTGTGCTGCAACCAGAGGCCTGTATGCAGAAGCAAGCTGAGGGACAGAGGAGTGAAGGAGACTCCCCGTGGTCGAGGCTAGACTGGAGATACCCATGGTGCATAGGGTTGTGGGTCCCAAGAGTGATTAAGTAGTAGCAGCAGGAAGAAAAGTCAGAAAGTGGAAGCCGCCCACAACTGCAGTGTTTCTGGAGTCGGTGAGTGAAGCTCTGTACACCGATTCATTGCAAACCGTTTGCCGGTAACTGTAACCAACTCAATTACAACTTGCGCAGAAGTGAAAGTGAGTAAAAGTTGTTTGTTGATCTAATAAGTCATAACAAAGGAAATGTATCGCACACACATTTGAAACCCATTACAGTGCTCATATAAACGAAAAGCTTTCCTTTTTTCCATTGTTGATTAAATACCTTTACCGGAGTGGTCGCGTGTTTCCGATTGAGAACGCCCTTTGAAATCACTTAGAAGGTTAACGCTGACTTTTTTACGAATTGTTGCAAGTATTATCACATTAAAGATAGGTTGCCTATGGACAATCACGATTCCCGAAAAGAGTCAAAGTAACACTCCGTATGAATGAAAGGGAATGCAAGTCCTTACAGTTCTTTGAAGCAAAAAATCTTCATCAAAGAGTGGTCGCGTATATCTAAATCAGTTCTCTTGTGAAGCTTGAATCTTGTAACATTGAGAACAAGTATTCTATAATTGTAGAAGTTACCGAAGTCAAGAGAAGAGCAAGTATTACCCAAGCGAGTAGGCAATTCCTTTCTACAATAAAACCAGCCCTATTAAAATCCAACCACCTGTCTTTTGAAGTTGTTAAAGGTCCAGTGTCCTCTGATGCAAGGTTGACAAGGTTATCAAAAGCTGGAAGGGTGACACTATAGCTCTGGGATAGCTGCTGGAACCAAGAAGTGTGCATAAAGCTGGGGAAGGGATCTAGGTGCTTGTAAGAAGATTTAATCCATAATATGTAAGGCTGAGACTATTGAAGCTGAGGGAGAAGCAATTTGGAAGCCAAGACAGATTATATTGGTAGCAGTAAGATTGACGGAAGAGGCAAAGAGGCTGGCCCTTTCTTATGGCATAGGAAGGAAGAGTGCCTTGCCTATCTGTGGAAGTCTAAGAGTCTGTCTTTAAGTTGTCTATCACTCATTAAGTACCAAGTAGAAGTAGAGCTAACAGAATTGTGGTTGTCTATAATATTGTTTGAAAACATTATATTGAAGGTTGTTTAAGCAGTAGAACACTGTGGAGCAAAGGAGTCTGTTTTCACAGTGAAAGTAGCAGAAGGGGGTTGTCGAGACGAGAGCAACACCCTAAGAAGAAGCATCCTGATAAATTATATTAAAGACGCTGCAGGGGCTACAAACATATGGACAGTGGTTGAAGTAGACGTGGTACTTTTCTATTTTGAACTTATTTACTCCATTCAGGAAAACTAATGGTGCAGTTTTCTTTATTGGAATTGCAAGTGGAACTTTTCAACAGAAGGATAAAGAACTGTTGCCAGCAGAATTTTATTTGGGTAAACTGTAGTTTCCTTTGGAACTTTCAAGAACTGATTCAAATCTTGGTTTGATTTTTGAACACTTGGAGAGAGTGCCTTTGGACAATCCTGGGAAAGGGATCTACCCAGGACAGGTGAGGGTTATCCAGGTCATTGGTTATTTGATAATTATTTATTTATGTTGTCTAATTGCTATGTATAATTTTTTGTAGTGCGAGTGCAAGGTTTGTGTAGGCTAGGAGATGTTCCCATTAACCTAGACTAGGTAGGGAATTCCCTGGTAGAGTAGAACAAGTTACTTTCTTACCTGGTAACGTTCTTTCGATGGGATGGTCCGACGACGTATTCCATATCTATGACATGTAATCACCACAGCTGTGCTGCTTCGGAAACTTTTTCGGCGTCTGCGTCCTGCGTCGATGACGTCGATGCGCCGTCGTCGAGGACCTCCTCCGACGTCATCCGATGTGATAAGTAGGACGCACGACGCCCATAGCCTCAGTTGCAGTTTTTTCCCCCAGAACGTGTGACATAAGTCAACTGCCAGTCAGACACAAAGCCTTGCGGAACGTAAGCTGCAAACGCAAAAGAAATTCTGCAGCGGGGAAGGCAGGGCGGGAGCGATATGGAATACGTCGTCGGACCATCCCATCGAAAGAACGTTACCAGGTAAGAAAGTAACTTGTTCTTCGAGGGGATTGGGTCCTCCGACGTATTCCATATCTATGACAGACTCCCAAAGCAGTACCAAAAGCAAGGAGGAGGGAAAGAATTTATAATGAAAATTTAGAATAGCCAATCAAATAGCAGAGCAAAGGACCGCCTTGCCGAAGGCCAGATCCTGTGCTCGGATGGAATCGAGGGAATAGTGACGTACAAATGTATGTACTGAAGCCCAGGTGGCTGCATCACAGATGTTGCGAATAGGAACACCCCTCTGCAGGGCAGTAGACGCAGCCATACCCCTGGTAGAATGGGCCCGCAAGCCAGCCGGTGGGTCCTTACCCGCCAAGCGGTAGCACTCCGAGATGGCCAAAATAATCCAGCGAGACAAAGTCGGTTTCGTCACAGCTTGACCCAAACGCTTCCCAGCGTAACCAATAAAGAGTTGATCATCCACTCTGACCCGGGACATGCGTGAAACATAAAAGCTCAAAGCTCTCCTAGGATCAAGCCTATGGAGCCTCTCCTCTTCCTTACCAGGATGCGGAGGAGGATAGAATGCCGGAAGAACAACCTTCTGGGCCAAATGAAATTCTGTCACTACCTTCGGAAGAAAAGAAGGACGAACTCTAAGGACAACCCTGTCCTTGTGAAATACAGTGAAGGGAGGCTTAACTGAAAGTGCCTGTAACTCACTCACTCTGCGAGCGGAAGTAACCGCAACTAAAAACACAGTTTTCAGAGTTAACAGCCTCAAAGGGCAAGAATGTAAAGGCTCAAACGGAGCACCCATAAGAAACTTAAGAACAAGGTTTAAATCCCAACCGGGCACCAGGAAAGGTGACGGAGGGAACACATTAGTGAGCCCTTTCAGGAACTGTGAAATCAAAGGGATTTTAAAGTAAGAACATTCTTCAGACGAGCGCTTAAAGATGGACAGCGCCGCCAGGTAACCCTTAACGGTACCCACTTGCAAGCCCCTGTGGGCCAAAGAAAGTAAAAAGGACAGAACCATGGGGATGTCACATGCAAAAGGATCCACATTCTGAACTCTGCACCCGTCGCAGAACTTACGCCAACGGCAACGGTACAGAGACTTTGTTGCTGGCCTTCGGGCCGAAAGCAACACCTCCATCACGTCCTCAGGGAGGTCCCAATCCTTATACCTCAACCTTTCAGAAGCCAAGCGTGAAGGTTGAGGGATCTGACCTCTGGATGGAGAACCTGACCCCTCTCCCGTGAGAGCAGATCGTCTCGGTAGGGCAGACGACGTGGAGGGCAGATGGATAAGTCGAAAAGGTCCGGGTACCACGTCCTCCGAGCCCACGCCGGGGCAATGAGGATCATCCGGGAACCGAACTTCCGTAACCTCCGCAGCACTTGCGGGATGACGGGGACTGGAGGAAACGCGTACAGCAGCAGGAATGACCACTCCACCACGAACGTGTCTCCTAAGGCTCCTTTTGGTGGAAATTCCCGCGAGCAAAACCTTTCGCACTTCCGGTTGACACTGGAGGCGAAGAGATCCACTTGAGGGGTCCCCCAAAGGGCGAAGATCTCCAGGAGAATCTCCTGAGCCAACTCCCACTCGTGAGAGATCGCGCTCTGCCTGCTCAGAGCGTCCGCCGTCACGTTTTCGGCTCCGGCCAGATGAACTGCCGAGATCGAAACTTCCTGCTGGATGGCCCAGAACTCGAGCTGCATCGCCTCCCTGCACAGAGGAAGTGACCCTGCCCCCCCCTTTTTGTTGAGGTAGTGCATGGCCACTGTGTTGTCCGTCAGGATCAGGACATTCTTCCCTCGCACAGACGGCAGAAAAGCCTTCAGGGCTAGCCTGACGGCCCTCAGCTCCAACAGATTGATATGGAGTCTGGACTCCGACGGAGACCAACGACCGCTGACTGTCAGCCCGTTGGCATGAGCTCCCCATCCCCTGAGGGATGCATCCGTCACGATCGTCACCTCCGGCCAGGGAAGCCAAAACGGAGCCCCATTCATCAAGTTGCCTTCGACGGCCCACCACAGAAGGTCCCGGGCGACCGAGGACGGCACCTGAATCGAGTCCGACATCCTGCCGGAGGACTGCGACCATTGCGTCTTGAGTGCCCACTGCAAAGATCTCATCCGCAGGCGAGCCTCTGGCACCAGAAGAATGCAGGATGCCATGAGGCCGAGCAACCTCAAGAACTCGAACGCTGGGAGCGTCTGGGCATGCTGAAACTTGTGCACCATCTGCTGAATGTGAAGAGCCCTCACCTGGGGAGGAAAACACTGCCCCAGGGAAGTGTCGAGCACTGCTCCGATGTACTGGAGCCGCTGTGTTGGCGTCAAATGGGACTTCTTTAAATTGAGGGAGAAGCCCAGCCTGTGAAGGGAGCGACAGGTGACCGATAGATGATCCAGGACTTGCTCGGGAGAGCTCCCCCTGATCAACCAATCGTCCAGGTAGGGGTAGACGTGAATCCCCCCTTGCCTGAGATGCGCTGCCACCACCACCATGAGCTTGGTGAAAACCCTCGGGGCGGAGGTCAATCCGAACGGCAGGACCCGAAACTGAAAGTGCGAGTCGCCAACCGCGAACCTCAGGTACTTCTTGTGCTTGGGATGGATCGGCACATGGAAGTAAGCATCCTTGAGGTCGAGTGACACCAACCAGTCCTGAAGCTGAAGGGCCTGGAGGACTTGAGAGAGAGTAACCATCTTGAACTTGTCCTTCCTGAGGAGTTTGTTCAAACCGCGCAAGTCCATGATGGATCTCAATCCCCCGTCTTTCTTCGAAATCAAAAAATAAGGGGAATACCATCCCTTGTTACTCTCCGCTACAGGCACCAGTTCTATGGCGCCTTTCTCCAGCAGGGCATGAATTTCCTGCGCAAGGAGCGGATCCGGACACTGCAAAGAGAGGATCCCCGGTGGATTGTCGCGAGGCCTGTGCCGAAAAGGAAGACAGTAGCCGTGGGTTATGATCTCCAGAACCCACACATCTGAAGTAATGGCTTGCCACTCTACAAGATGCTGCGCCAGCCTTCCCCCAACCGGCGAACCATGGGACATGGCCTCATGACTGTGTGGGAGCGGCTGCGGCGTTACCTGAGGGCAAAGAGGCAACTGCCCGAGCGGCCTTGGCACCACGGGTACCCTGTCGTCCACCTCTGGTACCCCTGCGTTGGCCTCTTTGACTGCCAGCTCCTCTCGCTTTACTGAAGGATGAGTAATAGCGAAAGGAACCACCCCTCCACTGCTGTCCCCTAGGACGAAAAGGCGGAGGTTGGCGAACTGCAGCGCCCAACGACTTCGCTGCAGCTTTTGAGGTCTGCAACCTCTCAAGGCTCTCGTCAGCCTTGCTGCCAAAAAGGTGCTCACCGTCAAAGGGCATGTTGAGGAGCCGGGACTGCACATCAGGCGCAAACCCCGACTTCCGCAACCACGCAAACCTGCGTATCACGGTGCTCGCCGCCATGGACCTACTGACGCATTCAGCTAAGTCCAAACCCGACTGAACGGACTCACACATGGCATCCTTACCATCCTGGACCATAGCAAGGAAACCATCCCGTTCAACCCCTTCGGGAACATGTTCAGCCGCTAACGCAACACAGTTCCACAGAGTGTGCGTGAAACGTGACAAGGCACAAATGGAGTTGGCCGCCTGAAGCGCCATACCACCAGAAGAAAACACTTTCTTCGCCCAGCCATCAACACGTTTGTCGTCCCTATCAGGAGGGATGGTAGGGTACGACGCCTGCTTCGCCGGGGCCGTGGCCGCCTGCACCACCAAACTCTCCGGAGTGGGGTGCCTGGTCAAGTAGCAGGGGTCGCCACTGGCTGGACGGTATTTCCGCGACAAGGATCTGCCCACCGCCGGGAGACTCTCCGGAGCAGTCCAAGCCGCCGCCACCCTTCTCTGTAAAGCCATATGGAACGGCAGAACCGGGTCAGTTGGGGGACCAACATCAAGGATGTCCGTCAGATCATCCTGCACAAACTCCCCTGGGGGAGCAGACCATCCCAAGTACTCAGAAACCCTAGCCATAAGGCGCCGGTACGAGGAATCAGCATGAGAGCCAGGCTCAGGCCTACAAAACTCCACCTCCGGAGAGGTGTCCAGTCCACTGGCATCATGCAGTGACTGTCTCAACTCGTCAAACTGACTATGGCCCGAGACAATGTCATCCGGAACCTGACTAGGAACCAGGCCATCCGAATCCTCATCCGCCTCTGAAATATAGTCCAGGTGGCGAAAAGAAGGCACCCGAGAGTGCTTGCTCTTAACCAGAGCCTTCCTAGGGGGTTCTCCCGTGCCACGGGGTACCTCCGACACGAAAGGCGTCGATGGCGTCGAGCGAATCGGCGCCGGCGTCGAGAGAACCGGCATCGGCGCCGAGAGGATCGGCGCCGAGGAAATCGGCGTCGACGTCAGACGCAGCGCCTCCAGCATCGGCGGCGTCGACACAGCCCTCGAGGCCGGAGCCCCGAGCGTGTCCCTCGACGATCCGAGCGTCGACGGCCTCGACGACTTCCTCGAGGCCGGAGCCTCGAGAAAGCCTGTCGACGCCCTCGACGCCTCAGACGTCGATGTCTTCCTCGAAGACTTCACAGGTGCACACGGTCTCGAACGCGTCGAGGACCGGGACCTGGAACGGGTACGGCGAGAACGAGTCTCCTTGTCCGGACGGAACCTCTCCCGCGACTCCTGCTGACCACTCATGCGAGCGGTGTCTCTCGACCTCACACGACCGACCCCACTCGGGGGCGCGGACGGCGTAGTACCCTGCAACTCAAGAATCGCCAGCATTTTCTTCCCGAAGGAAGCCCATTCCTCCGGCGTCGCACGGCTGGTGGGGTAAGCGACGTGCCGGGCAGAGTCCTCCGAGGAGGACCTGGAAGACGACCGGTGTCGGCGCTTCCGAGAACGCCTCAAAGAGGCTGAGGAGTGGCGAGACCTACTCCAAGAAGGAGACCCACGAGACTTCCGACGATGACGCGGAGAGTCACTCCTCGAATCATCCGTCGAAAGCCCCGCAGACTTCGACTTCCTGGGCTTGGACACCCGACCTACCGACAATTTCTTCTTACGTTCTCGTAAGGCTTTGGACGTGAGCGACTGGCAGTCGATACAGTCATCCGTGTCGTGGGCCTCCCCGAGGCACCAGAGGCAGGCGTCGTGCGAGTCCGTCACCGACATCTTGGACCCACACTCCCCGCACTTCTTGAAACCCGGACGCGGGGTCGAAGACGAAGTAGAAGACATCTTCAAAGGATTTACACAAAACGAACAGGTTCGAAGAACCGAGAAGAACAGAACTCCAAAGAGTCGAGGCGTGAACCGAGAATCACGAAGCAACACGTTCGCGGAAAAAACGGAACTGAGGCTATGGGCGTCGTGCGTCCTACTTATCACATCGGATGACGTCGGAGGAGGTCCTCGACGACGGCGCATCGACGTCATCAACGCAGGACGCAGACGCCGAAAAAGTTTCCGAAGCAGCACAGCTGTGGTGATTACATGTCATAGATATGGAATACGTCAGAGGACCCAATCCCCTCGAACGTTTAGTTAGGTTTTATTTGCACTTTTTGGTTCAAATAAAATGTCTAATATTGAGAAAGAAAATCCCAAGCAGTTGTCCGCCTTGCATTACTGACCCCTCACACATAGCAGAAGGCCATGTACAGCTGGCGGTGCGAGATGGAGGCAGTCCGCTTCTGGCTCTACTGTGAATGTCAGGAACCAAACATTAAAAAGGTTCAACTATTTCTGAAGCCTAAAGTGATACATGACATCAGGCATGCATCCTCCACATAGAACAGGATGCCTACCCTCTCCCCACAAGCGTCACATTTGCTAGAGAGGCAAAATCTGAACAAAATCATTCATGCAAACTCCTACTTTGCCCCATAAGAGGAAGATAGGATGTGGAGTGAAGCACTCACTTCCCAACATGAGAAATACAGGTATTGCCCACTTCTGTGCTCCATCTCAGTATCAACACTGTTGGTATACAGCCCAGCTACAGCTTGTAATACAATTGCAAGGACCTGTATTTCTGCTAAGTATTTCCAGAGAGCAGACCTGGGTACAGTGTCAAAGGCTGTTTGTAAATTACCAAAGGTCAAAGTAAGGCATCTCTTATCCTCCTTAAGAAATCCAAAGATAAAAGTCAAATATGTTTCTAGTATCACTCTTGTTCACAATCATAACAGTAAAACTTCACTTTCTTCAAACCATCAAAAACAAAATAGCCTAGTTAAAGCAACCAATTGTTCTATTAACAGTCCAGGCAGCAGTGGTAAAATGGGAAACGCACTGGCATGTGTGCCTGTGACAAATCCTTAGGTGTCATCACTTCTTCCAAAGGGGAACCCCTTCCCATGAGGCCACGGAGGCAAGGATACTACCCGATAGTCCCCCTTGGAGTGGTATTCAGTGGGAGGATCTCATGGGGAGATATTCCCCTCTAGGGAAAACGACAACCATCTAGGGAGAACGCGGTACAACACCACTCACCCAACACCTTACACATGTAGACTCCAGTGCCATATAAATGAAAGCATCAACACACTTCTTGAAGATAAGTGCTGTAACTTTATTTGGTAAAGTAACAGAGTTTAAGCTGACTGCTACCTGCTCCTTCTCCTTAGTCTCTCTCCCTCACTGGGCATAGATTCTACACTCTAGAGCTCTCACCCTGCATTCAAGCATCAACACTCTAGGCTGTCATGGGAACAGCAGAGAGCATAGTAGCACACAAGCTTCAAGGGAGCAGCATAGTAGTTCACAAGCCACAGCTATATAACACCTCCCATCTTTGGGCGGTGACAGAAAAAAAGGAGATGGAGCAGGGAAACAAACATTGAAAGAAATGGAACCACAAGCAAGATTACACTGTAAGCACCCGCATCCTGTTCGACACATTACGACCACTCAACCGAACAGCATTCCTGCAGTCCATCTCAACAGTCTTGAGGTCTAAAAACGTTGGGCCATCCCATCCTGCCTTTCCTAGGCAGTTTGACTTTGACCTGGTCATCTGCACTCATCTCCCGAAACTTGCAACCATGCCGAACGTCATACCAAACCTTGTAGTCTAAACCACATTTCTTCATCATTTTACCAACACTCCTGAGACTCATCTGTACGATTCTTGAACGATCTAACCAACCTGGGGTCAGTGGGCCCTCATAATCTCGAAGGGTGCAAAACCTGTTGTTGTGTGGAGTGTCACCCTGTATTGAAACACCCTCAATAACAAATCCTGTTGCCAGTCTCTGTTGTTCTGTACAGACAAGCACACTCTGTCTATGAGGGTGTGGTTAAAATGTTCTGCACACCCATTCCTTTGTGGGTGATATAACGTGGTCCTCTTGTACCCCACATCACTCTCATGGAGCCACACTTGGAACTCCCTTGAGGTAAATTGCAGTCCTATGTCACTAAGAATCTGTGACGGTAAAGCCTCCCTCAAAAAAAGACCCTGCAAAAACGTAATGACATTCTTAGAAGTGGCATCTCTAATAAATCCCACCTCAGGTCATTTTGAAAGCAGATCCATCACCACCACTACATAACTGCCTCTGGAGCCAGCAACACTCAATGGCCCCAACAAATCAATGCCAATGGAAGTGCCGGTACCTGGGGAACCACCATGGGAGGTACCTGTGTCTCCAGCACCTTATCACTGCTACAACATGCCTCGCAATCCTTAACACGCATCTCTATGAAAGCGTCCATTGTCGGCCACCAGAAATCTGCTCTAATAATGGTTTGTGTCCAGCAAATCCCCATGTGGCCTCTAGGGCCCCAACTCAAAAAAGGTCTCCCTCATACCTTGCAGAGCCAGCAATCACTGACGCCTACAAATAAACTCTCTTTCCAAACGCAATTCATCCTTCACTCTCCTGTATGCACCAAGATTGTGTCATGATTCCTGCCCCTCATGTCCCCAGCCCTCCAAGATGTCAGGCTGGAGCCAGGCCACAATCACCTACAAGGCCCTCAAGGGCCTCTCCATCCCTCCAAAGACCCACTTGGAGTCAGACTTGGCACTTGTGGCACAAGACTCACTCACTCCCATAGGATAACATTGGGGATTGGACTTGTAGTGCATTGATGGGGACAAGATGGATGCCCCCACATATTCCGGTTCCCAGAACTGCATGTGCGGTCTAGTCTTTTGGGTGTGGTTCAGCCCAGAGATACCTGGGATACCCAGAGACTATTTAAGCCACACCCAGGCTGAGAAACATGCTTTGTGTTTTCTGCACCTGCAGCGTGACACTCACCGTGTTCGGATCGGTCTCCAGTAGGCCTGCATCTTTCTTCTGCGCTCAGCTCCTGCAAGATGTCAAGGGTTTTGACCCATGTTGAATCCTTAGACTGGGTGGATGTGGGGATGAGCTGGCGCCGCCCACATTCACGCCAGAATCCAGGAGAACTGCGCAGTTGGCACAAGACCACTCCAAAGATACAACCTTCTTGTGGGGGGTTCCACATCACCACTCTACTGTAAGGATGCCATCAAAACAATGTTAAGCAAGGGTCCTATACTATCAAGCAAAAGACCACTCTATTGAAATGCAGTAATTCAAGACAGATCCCAAAAATGGATGCAATACCGGTACTCACCACTATCAGAAAGCCGGTGTTTTAAAACCACCAGACTTTTGTGTAAAACTGAACAGAGGAACCCAAACCAGGCCAAGGAAAGACTTGCTAAGAGGTGGATACAATGTAAAACTATATTCTGAAATGACTTGAAGGAAGTAAGTATTTAATGTACATGTGAAAAATTGGAAGTTTTGATTTAAACTGGGAACTAAAGTGACATTTAGCTGAATTCTGCCTGACAACTACCCCCGACAGGAGAAACCTGCTCAGCCACTCTTCCCAGGCCTAGCTGCATCCTGCTTCCCCACCAAAAGGAGTTGACACCTCTCTGATTAGATTAGGGGAGGGGCACCTGCAGGAGGTTGCACAAAGCCTTGTCCTGGACTCAGGCAAATGTTATATTGGGGGGGGGGGGCGTAAAGTGGCTTCCTCTTGGGAGAAGTGGGAGGAGAAGTGCCTCTGGGAGCCACCCGAGCTGGAGGCGGGGGCAGACAGAAGCTTCCCCCATGTGCTTTGGAACCTAAACCACACCCATCTGGGCCAGAGCATAATTTCAAAAAGATAGATAACTCATAGTGCGGACTTGTCAGAATTATATAAGTAATATCATTATTCTTGTGATTTTTCTGTGCACGTTTTAAGAGGTGTTAGGACCTTGTGGTGTATGCTGGGGGGTTGCTAGCGGAAAATAGGGTCTTACTCCAAATGTCTGCACGTTAAAAATCGGACACTTCATCAATTAATGTCCATACTCCTTGCGCACATGTGTGTACATTTTGGTAAATGTCCGATATTGGTAAACCAGTCAAAAAGCGCAAAATGTTGTCATTTTTGAATGCAAGCCCCCAGGAAGATCAGAGGCGGACAAGCATGGACCATAAGGAATATATAATGTGTACATGTAATTTCAACAAATTGTGTATCTGGGAAATATGTATTTGAATCAAATATAGATTTGTGGGCAAATTGACCAGGGGAGGATCCTCTGACCCATAAACAGACCTCATCACTCTGACTCACAACCCAATTCCCCCAATCATGGGAGAGGGGAGAATTGGGCCAATGACAAGTAGAGAGGGGCAGGCTCAGTTATGCCAAGCACACACCCATTTTCAAAACACATAAAAAGACTGCTGGGACAGGTAGAGACATTCATTTTCCATTTCTGCGGAGCATTTTGACGGCCGACGACTTCACATCCAGAGATCCAACACTTAGACTTCCAAGCTAAACAGAGACTACAGAACTTTGAACCAAGAAGGCCCACTGCAAGCAAAAGTATTTGTCAGCAGGCCTCAAAATCATTTGCAAACTATTCCACAGCCGGGCGAGCTGTCTGAATTCTTTTGCCAAGAACTTTTGCCCGTACCCAGAAAGCAGTGTTACATCCAGAATCCACTTGATCCGGACCGGAAAGCAGAGCAGTATCCAGAACCAGAGGCCGCTGTATCCAGAGAGGCTAGACCAGCAGAGCAGAGCTGACCCAGACCGCTGTGAGCAGAACCAGAGATCCGGATCGCTGTGAGCAGGACCGGTGCCCGATTGACCCGCCGAGCAGAGAGAACTGCCGCTGGACGTGTTGACCAGATCCGCGACGAGGCCCAAAATTAGGAGTGAGTATCCGCCAGAACTGTGCAGAACCCAATCTCTTAGTTAAAATAATCTAATCCAAACTATTTTAACCTATTTAGAACTACCTCATGGGAATCGTGTGTGTCATTCTCTCCTTTTTAAAGCTGAAAACTGTCACCTGTCATTCTGAGCTTTAAAATTTCAAATCCGAAAAACTACCTTTATTATATCGTCCGTATCTCTGGAACCGTTTTCATTTAAAATCTAAGATTCTAAGCTTTCCAACAAGCCTAGAACCGACTTCCTACTCCTTATACTTTTACCGCAATCGCGATTTACGCACTCGCAAAATTTACCACGATTTGCGATTTTGGCTCAATTTCTCCACTTGTCAAAATAGCAGCTGCATTCTTTCCTTTGTTAAAATCCGTTTGCAACCTGGTAATAACTCATAGAGCATCGCTAAAGTGAGCCTGAACTAATACCAACAAGCATCTCTGCCTGTGTTTCAAACTTCTACCTGTTTCTTCTAAGCTTGCTGGGGGGGAACTGAATTCCGTATTGTATTTGATTGTATTCCTGAAGACTGTGTGTGTTACTTCCATCTCCTTGCATTGCATATAGGGGGGGGTGAATTGCCACCAGGGGAAAAGTGAACATATCTCTTGTGAAACCATATCAGTTTATTTTCTGTACTGCATTTATAAACCATAAAGCATTTCAGCTACCTCATCCTCTATACTACTTCTAAGTAACCAAATCAGTTTACCAGTAGAACATTATCCATTGTTGATCACTGTCATACTTTAAGTGTAATATCCATTATCAATTTATTTATAGAAGTGTGATATATATATATATTGTTATATTTCTCAAATAAACCTTTTAAATTTGCAAAACAGACCTACTTCCTGGCTCAGTGGGGTCAGGGGGATTCTAAGAGATGGGTGTTATATAAGGGTTGTCATCCAGAGTACATGAACTGGACCTAAAAATATATCAATAAGGGTTTCCCTCAGCATCCCAGACTAGGCATTGACTTAGCTGTAGTGTTGAAGTAAAGCCGTTTAACAAAGAACAAGAACACCGTTAAGAACAGCCTTACCTTGCGGCGCTTTTGCCCATCATTCATCGCTTCTTCTGTTCTGCGGGCATCTTCGGCGTGACATTCCCATCCCGGCACGCTGCTTCCCAAGAAAAAGAACAGAAAAAAGGCATTAGTAAGCATTCAGCAAATCTTTGCTTATTTTTAAAAACTGTACGAGCTTCAAACGCTTACCTGAATCCCAGACGCTCTGGGGGAACTCTGTCTCCGGAACTTCTCATCCATCTGCAAGAGGGAAGAGACACTCCAAGTTAGCGTGGAAACATCTAGAGGCCCTGCATACCGTGCTTACTCACTGCATTTCTTCTTCATAACTGGCATCCACGCTGAAAACGTCACGGCACCTAAAAGACACAGAAAAAGAGCTCAGTTCAATACAAATATGAAAGGGGCACATTGCGCATCGCTCTCTCACTCACCTTCAGCGCTACTCATCTCAGCAGCACGTCGCCATCCCCGGACGCCGACCATCATCTAAGGAAGGAAAGGAACGAAGTTAGAGAACTGTTCAAAAGACTCATTATACTTACCTGTCGGACTCTTGCCAGTGAAGTAACTAGGCAGCAACGAGCCTGCATCAATCAATGTGCCCCAGAGCTGAAAGCAGGACGGAGAGCACACTTTCCAAGCAAACAAGGTAAGCTGTGGATCAAAGGGAAGGGTTGGACCCCAGGGAAGAAGGGGTTCAAGCACACAGAGACAATAGGGAGTTAAACTCTACCAATCCTGTGCTTCAGGCCCAGTCTCCAGTCGAGAAGACTCCAAGGAAGGGTTTGAGGTTGTAAGAGGTCAGAACAGGCTGAGTGACGTCCCCGTGGATACCAGGTGAGCGTTACAGGTTGAAATCCATCACATGATTCTCAGCCCTGCACATGTCTCTGATTAACCCCTTGAAACACTGATCATCATTATCCTCAATACACGCTGATGCCTAATCACCTTCCTGCAAGCTGTCTTCTGACACAAAAATGTCCCTGACATCTTGCATTATGGCCTCGCCACCAAATTCATCACTAACTGTATTTCTAGAGAGCGTCACCAACTACATTTTCACTTCCACGTACATGTTCTACTTCAAAATCCAGGCCGAGCAGCCTTGTGATTCATCTGGATACCCTCCTTGACACCCCATCTAAACCCTTGCTGTGGGAAAATGGAGACCAACGGCTTGTGATCGGTACGTATCACAAAATGCCTACCAAATAAGAACACTTTGCATTTAAGGACAGCGCAGATTACTGCAAGTGATTCTTGCTCTATAACAGAATAGCAACTCTCTAACATCCTTGAGCATGCGAGAGGCAAATGCTATTGTGTGCGGCGACGTGCCCGACTCTTGATTGAGCACTGCTCCCAAAGCAAACTCGAAGGCATCGGTGTAGACAATCGTTTCCCAACTCTTTCTGAAACCCTGCAGCACTGGTAAAGCCAAAATGTCTTGCTTGACCACCCCAAACTCTCTCAAAGGCAGCAGGCCAATCAAACTTTACTCCACTCCTAGTCAACTTTCTCAAAGCCACGTTCTTATCTGCCAAACCCCTGACAAACTTGAAATAGTATTCAATGACCCCTAAAAATTAGGCCACCTCCGACTTGGTCTAGGGGTAAGCCATTTCAGCAATTGCCTTGACTGTGGTAAACTTGGGCTGTATGCCTTCACCTGAAATGTTATACTGTAGGTAATCCACTTAGGACCTTCCGAATTAGCATTTTTCAAATGTCTTACCCTCCTATCATGCTCATTCCTTTCACAGCACCACACCAAAACGTGGTCTTGGTAGAACTTCACCCCCTTCACCTCACCAAGGAGGGCGTGCATAATTCTCTGAAAGACACTAGCTGCAGGGATACCAAACCAAACGGCATCCTGACAAACTTAAATAACATTATACGTGTGAGATAATCGTTAGAATGTTGCAGGAGTCTAGACATATTTGGACCCGATGGTAGGCCCACCTCAAATACAACAAAGAGTACTCCCTTGAACCACGTAAGTCTGAGATCATCTCATTGATCTTTGCAACGGGAACCTTTCTATCACCACATTCTTGTTAACCACCCTGATGTCAATGCAAAACCTGATGGTCCCATTGCCCTTTCTCACCACGGCAATGGAGCTCACCTATTCCGAAGCTTCTGCAGGTTCTATGACACCATCCTCGAGTAATCTTGATCTCCAACTCCACTTCATTCTTTAGTGAGATCGGCACAGATCATAGTTTGGCCACAAAAAGAGCTGCACTCCCCTCATAACTCCCGTCAACCTGATCCTGTGAATAAAATCCTTGAGGCATCCAAGACTCTTCTCAAACATACTAGGTGGCCATTGTGAAACGGGTATGGTATCAAGAGAGAGACAGTCTGAAAGAGATTTGTTTTGAAAACCTTTATTTACTAAAGTTCCTGGGTTGGTGTAATGCCTAACTGGCCTAACACTAAAGGGATGGTTACCTTAAATGATGTTTCTAAGGGCTGTCAATGTCAGAGTCCAAAATAAACACCTGTCTGTGCCTAAACCCATGCTTGCCCTCACTCGGACATAAATGTGTTAGGAAATCTTTTAAAAGTAAAAAGTGGTGGTTCAACAAAAATAGGAAACCAGGATTGGTTTCAGGTGGTCTTCTCACCAGGCGTAGGTTGGACAGCTACAAAAGAATTAATTCAATCAAGAAAAGGGACTGTTCATAGGACCTTTTCCATGGTTCAAACAATATCAATGTCTTTAATGCCTTAAGGTTCCCTTCCCCAAGCTTCAATTCCTCCAGTAACACAAAATAAACAAGATTCCACTTGGATAGGCCTCTTAGGGTTCCCTTTCCCAAGCGTAGGCCTCTTCCAAATTCAAGTACAAGATCCACTGTTAGACCTCTCAGGATTCCCTTCCCCAAGCTCAGGCCTCTCTTCAGTTTGTCAGGATGTATCTTTCTTTTATATACAATTCTTTAAAGTGGTAGCATCAGAGGCTTTCGAAAACGCCAGGTTCTTTGCTCCTCCTAAGCGCGACCACTCAGTGTTAACCCCTCGCTATTCTCTTTCTTCTCTTAAACTTTTGCCTTCGGGGGCTTTGTGCACCCCTTTCTTGTTCCCCCAGCAGTGGATGGCATTTCCCCCATAAGCTTTGAGTTGAGCCTCGCCAAGCTTGATAAACATTTTGAGATTAAATAAAATAAAATCTTGGCCCGATACAGGTTCTCGCAATACGAGAGCAGAAGAAGGCGGAGAGCATTTACGAATTCCTAACTACTGAGGGGATTGGCTATAAAGTGTCAGTTTGCCCCATGCTGCTGGGAGGTACACCTAAGTGACCAGCTCATGATTAAGTGTGCTGATGACTAGATCGTGAGTAGTTATGGAAGGGGAAGGACCCCAATCTCGACAGGGCGATAGAGACTGCTAAGCGAGTGGAGCACACTTCCTCGTCCATTAAGGAGCTGTGCAAGAATGGTGGCAATAACTTATCAGGTGTGAATTTTCTGGGCCATAAGGGGAAAGCTAAATTGGTGAACACATGGTCGAAGGATAATGCCTGTGAGAGGGACATGGACCTAAAACACATGGACAAGAGCCGCACGTCAACTGCCACTTTTCAACGGGATGTACATCCCCATCACGAGGGCACTCTTCTGGTGCCTCCAATCGCCCAGTGAGGCGTTGGTGTGAGAGCACACAACATCTGGCCATGGACAGAGTGTCCCGCTGTCTTTGTTGAATGCAGGTTGTGTGGAAGCAGAGGCCACATGGCCAGGTGTTGTAGATTTTCCAGATTGAGCGAGCATGCTGCAGATGGGTGTGATCTTGAGGTGTACAAAGGTCTGGAAGGTCTGGAAGTTATTCAAGTTGTAATTGCTGTATGTGAGGTGCGATTTGAAAAACCGAAGGCCACCATTCAGGTTAATGGAGTGGGTGTGGAGATGCTCAATGACAGTGGGGCTGACTAAACCGTGATCAACAGGGAATCATTGAAAGAAGCCAGAGTTAGGGCTAATGCCTATGTTGATAATCACAACGGGTTCATAGGAGAATTGCAGCCAACCCTGGAGTTTAAGGGGAGGAGGACACTTAGTCGTGTGTGTGTGTGTGTCACCAGTGTTGGCAGGAATATGCTTTCATGGAGCTGCCAAGCGGCCCTTGGGATTAAGCTGGATCCCAACACAGTTGAACAAGTTGATACTGGGGAGGACAATGAGATGACTGACATTGGAACATTGGATGGTGAGCATGTGGCTAAATGGTGTGAGAAACCTGACCGTGTTCTCCCAACTACTTCCCGGGATCCTCTAGTTAGGTGGCCAGGGATAGGCCATCGCTTTTGGATCCCGACCCTGGGCGTGGACAAGCGAGGGAGGATCATCTGAGTGGAGGGTCATGGGGATTAGAAGGAGAACATCCGAGGACGAGATATGGTATTCCCCCTTTTCCCATTTTACCTCAAACCCCTTTCCCTCAGCTTTCATGGGGTATTTCCAAACCCATTCCATCGCCCCTTCCCCATTTTCAACAAATACTGGTACGAGGAAGAGGCAACCGGGAGTAGTGAAGATTTACCATAAGAATCACATGGGGTGTGTTAGGGAAACCGGCTGTAGAAATAACTTAAGTTGTCCCATTGATAGAGTCAGGCATTTACTAATTATCACTCACACCAGACTCCGCTTGACTGTTTTCACAACAATAAAAGGTGTGGTTCTACACAGGTGAGAGAGTGAGCTGGGAACGTTATCTGGATTAGAGAAGCCAAGGAGCAGAAAGCAGTAGGATCTACAGCCCAGAGGAGAATGGTGTGCCGAGACGCTGGCCTGGTGTTGTGGATGGGCTGCAGCATGGCTAGGGAGCTGTGTCTCGAGGGAGAGGGAGCAAAGCACCCTGCAGGCTGCTATTGGTCGTCAGAACATTGCTCGTTCCCTTGGGACCTGTACCAGCCCCATGGGTATCTGAGGGGCAGGTGGTAAGACCCTGACACCAGGTCCTCACAACCAGAAGGAACTGCTGGTCAACGCGCTGCTGCCCAGGTGAGTATCGTTAAAGTAAGAGAGGGAGAGAGATAAAGAAAGAAAGAGATAAAGAGAAAGGAAGAGAGAAAGAGAAAGAGAGGAAGAGAGAGAAAGGAAGAGAGAGAGAGGAAGAGAGAGAGAGGAAGAGAGAGAAACAGAGAGAGAGAGAAACAGAGAGAAACAGAGAGAGAGAGAGAAGAGAGAGAGAGAGAGACTCGGTAGCATGCTGCTAACTGAAGTTGGCGAAAAGGAATGCATAAAGCAACACAAAGTGGAAAAAAGGACAGAAATTAAAGGAATGAGTAAAGCAATATAGAATGAAATAAGAGTGACAAGATCAAGAGAAAGCAAGAAAAGCAGAGCTCGCAAATGGCAAAAAGTGAAAGAACTAATGAATAGAGTGCGAGCGACCCGAAACGAGAGAGTGGAAAATGTGCAAATCTACATGGGAAAGCTGGAGAAAATGCTAGGGGCACAAGTAGGGGCACAAGAAGGATAAAGAGGGGCACGTGTGCACAGAGGAAGTTAAAGAAGGTGCCAGTGGGCACGAAAAAGAAGTTAATAAAACAGAGGTAACAAGAAGGGGGTGCAGAAAGCCCCTAAAGGCAAAAGTTTAAGAGAAGGAAGAGCAGGAACTAAAAGAGAGGGGTTAAAGCTTGGAGTAGTCGTGAATATAAGGAGCAAAGAACCTGGCATTTTTCTAAAGTCTCTGATGCTACCCCTTGAAAGAAGTCTATATGAGAGAATGGTACATCCTGACAAACTGAACTTGTGTTTTATAACTCAAAAAAAGGCCTGAGCTTGGGTAAGGGAAGCCTAAGAGCTGAACTTGTTTTTGAACTTGGAAGAGGCCTAAGCTTGGGGAAGGGAACCCTAAGAGGCTTATCAAAGTGGAATCTTGATAATTTTGTGTTACTGAAGGAATTGATGCTTGGGTAACGGAATCCTGAGACGCTTAAAGAACTGTGTTATTTTGGTTATGTTTTGAACTTGGAAGGACTAAAGCTTGGGTGAGGGAACCCCAAGGTATTAAAGACATTGACATTGTTTGAACCATGGAGAAGGTCCTATGAACAGTCCCTTTTTGATTGAACTCATTCTTTTGAAGCTGACCAACCTACAAATGGTGAGAAGACCACCTGAAACCAATTCAATTTTTTCCTATTTTTGTTGAACCGCCACTTTTTACTTTTAAAAGAGTTCCTAACACATTTTTGTCAGAGTGAGGGCAAGCATAGGTGTAGACACAGACAGATTTCAATTTTGGACTCTCATACATAGACGGCCCTTAGAAACATCAGTTAAGGGAACCATCCCTTTAGTGCTAGGGCCAGTTAGGAATTACACCAACTCAGGAACATTAGTAAATAAATGTTTTTAAAATGAATATCTTTGATTCTGTGTCTCTCTTGATACCATGTCTGTCTCACAGGTTCCATAGGCTCACCCAATCATATGTAAATAAAACACACAGCGATGTCCTCTTCGAGCATAGATATGCCCTAAATGCTCTTAATAGTTGTTTGGATCCCAAAAACATTAATGGGAGTTTCCAAATGTGCTAATTGCTCTCAAAGTTAAATAAACTAAGAGGTACTGTAGGGAAGGCATGGTATCACAAGTATGACACTGATGTAGAGAAGGAGTCAAGTACCCCCACCAAAAGCTCCGCCCCCATGCTACCTATATGTTTGGAGCCGGGAATTGCGACACATGCCGTACCAGTGAGGATGGCTGTGCCGCAAAGAAATCTTTGAGACAAGGAAGCCATTGAGAAAACCCTATGTGCATTCATGAAGATATGATGGGCTTTTGGACAAACTCCTGGAAGAAGTGTGAAAATGAGTGAGAAAGACACTTGTGATGTCACGCAGAGCAGAAATGACGCACCCGGAAAAGATGCACAAGGCAAACGAACTAACATTTTATTAGATTTGAAGAGGAGGTGTTAAAGATGAGCAACATTTCGGGCTCGAGATGACGATGCTCATGCTACAGAATCGATGAAGATGATGCAAAATCAGTTTACACTTGTACAGATGCAGTAACGCACGTAGACAATGATCTTAAGACTGGCTACGTAGTGAATAGTTTGCAGCGATGTGCCAATGTATATACATAGGAATGTATAGAATCTGGATGTTCCACGATACACTTTAGAAAGGCTTGGAACCCTGTGATTAGAAAGGGTTTTCAGTGTGGCGAAGTTGGAAAATAACTGATGGCGGATGAGAAATTCAAGAAAGGCTTGGCTGGCCCAGCACCAAGAAGTCGAGACCACGGTGAGCCTGGTTGTCCATCCAGTAGTTACATGAACGTGAGAAAGAAACAAACTTCTGTTTGAGGTGGAATGGAAAAACACTGAAGGCGTCAAAAGTTCATCATTAAATAGTATTAAATGCAGCAAAGAGCTCGAAAACGCAGTCTCCAGTCACATGGTCAGATCAAAATAGACATTGGGTAGAGCTACACCGAAACCAAAAAGATACTCCCTTTTATTCTCAGGCATAGAGAGCTTCTGCAAGGCCAAGTAAAGAGCCTTAATTGACTGGCAGACTGCAAGAGTGATGATAGATGTTGGGCTAATTGGAATGGGAGGCATGACCACGCCAACCCTTCCTGCACCTGGAATGGTAGCCTACGTGCTGCTAGCATGTGGAATATTCCAGAAGGGTGCCAAACCAATTGTAGAGGGCCACGTATCAAAGAGCCCTATAGGTTGTATAACCAATAAAGTGTTGAGTATTAGTATGACACGGAAGATGACTTGCACTTGGGATGGGATTAGTTGCCCACCTGACTGTAGAGACCCAATCACTTCCCCTGTGAGTAGTATGGAACATATTCTTAGATGTTCCATGTAAACCTATCACATCCCCAAGTAGGTTTTTGTAGTTTGCCACATAGTGTGATGTCACTGATGACAAGTTTCTACTATAAAAGGAGTGGTTTTTATATCATGCGTTGAGAGAAATCGAGCAAACCTCTGTTGATGTCAGTTGTAACTCCCCATTTTAGATAATTGCAAATAAAACAGCACCAGTTTTTGTCAACTTCCCGAGTCGGTTTGATTATTGATGTTTGAGTACATTCTGCATTCCCATCTACCTCTTACTGCTACCTCGTCTTAAAGGGCCCTAGGTCTAACGGTTCACGTGGTAGCAGAGGTCGGATGGTTCAAGATCCGTCAACCCAGTAGGCTTTTAACGGTCTTGGAAATATCGGATGTCCTGCGCCATTTAGCTGGAGGACCGCAATGCTTCCGGTGGATAGCGGCCAAAAACCAAAATCTTGCAAGACAAACGAAGCAGGTGGGACGGGTCCCTCTTTCACGGAATTCCCCTCTCTGTTTCTACAGGCAGCTGAGTGGACCGAAGGCTGAGGTGGCCGGTTGAGGAGGAGATGATCCAGAGGGTCAGGAGCTGAAAAACGAATGGTGAGTAGATTGAGAATGGTGGCAAAAATAATTGTGTATTAAGTGGGGAAAGTGATAATGGGGAGAAAGTAACGGAGGGTTGGTGGTGTATTTGAGTTAATGACGAAGCGCATCAAGTGAAGATATATGGACGAGGAGCGATCCATATGATAAGCCCAGAACCCTACATCCAGGGACGTCTACAAGGAGTTATATATGGACTACAAACAGATAGATCTGTTAAAGAAAGCAATTCACAATCCGATAGAAGTAATTTTATGGGTGAGAGTAGCCACGAGGAGAGTTGGCAGAAATATATGTGGGGCCGGCCAGTCAGTCTGTTTGTATATTGTATGTGTTGTATGTGTTAAGGAAATTATGAAGTGTTAAGGAAATGATGAAATGTTGAGGAACGACAATTAATAGATTGTGGTAAAAGGCTGAGAGTGGATTATTTATTTAGTTAACCAATGGTGTTGATTGAATAGGTAGATTAAAGTAAAGTGAGACAAAGGTTTGGAGCTGTGACGGTTGGTGCACGCTCATATTGTGTTGTTCATCCGAAAAGTATTTCTCTATGTAAAAAACAAAGTATTGACAGTCGATTGGGACTAGTGTTGATGCAAGATGTTACTCCGCTCATGCACTTGTGCAAACAACTTCCAAAACACGCACCCAAGCTTAAGCAGTACAGTGCAGAATGGGTTAAAGGCACAGCAGATAAAATGTTCATGCCATGGCCACAAGGGGGATCACTGTCAAAAGCAGTTTTGCACCACATGACCACATACCTGCACAGAACGTACACAGGAAAGAAGTTAGAAAAAGGGTTAGCTAGCCTAGAGCTTTGGAAAATGTACCAGGAGGAACGGGAAGATTCGCCTCCTGAAGCGTTGATGCTTAACCAGTGTAAAGGGGGGGGGTGCTGAGCCTTCTGCTCCCCCTACCGCACCTGAAGCAAATGGCGATAGTAAGAAAGACAAAGGAGTGTATCCATTAATGGAGCTTAAAGCAGCAGCAGGATACAGTAATCCGACGCATGAGCTGCCTGTGTTTAGTACTGACGAGAGTGCAGAAAAAAACTCCAGAAAGGGATGTGATCTCTAAAGTCTTACGGGACAAAGAGAGAAGTGAATGACCGAGTATGACTCTGGATATAGAACGAGAAATAAAGAGATGGAAAGGAGAAAAGGACAAAGCTGACGAGATAGCACTCATACAGAACGAATGGATGGGCGGTCAAATATTGCTCAAACTTGATGGGAAGAGCATTGAGGAAGTACGGCAAGGGAAAGATCAAGGTGAGCAAAATAAATAAATACAGGGAACGAGAGAAACGATTGAAAGAAGACGAGGCTAAAAGAAAGTAGACAAAGATGGGAACAAATGTATCAAGAAGAGCAGTTAAAAAAGGAAGAAAGAACGGAAGAGCAACGGAAATATGACAACAGGAAGAGAGCAATCGAGGAACGAGACAGGCTAGAAAATAAAAGGAGGAACAGAAATGAAGAGATAAAAGAATACAAAGACGAAGAGATGAGGTGCATCAGGCAAATGAAAGAAGGGAAGCGAAAAGACAGGAAGAGGAAAGGATTAGGGAGGAAACAAAGAGAATTTCATGAGGAAATGGAACGAAAGAGAAGGCAGAGGGCACGCGACATTTACCAAATCCAGTAGTGGCATGGGAGGTCAGAGGAGTACCTTCCATCACAAGAACCTATGGCAGGACCCTTTTGAGTAAATCTAGAGGAGAATTTTGAGATAGGAAACATTGGGGACAGAATCGAAAAGGCTTATCAAGAGATGAGGGCAAAAGGTGAATTTAGAAATAAAGGGAAAGATGATTGATCTCAAAGTGGCCAGTCACGAGTTTAAGAGGGGGGCCTGTTCAGCATCGCGCATAGAGCCTTGTCTTTGGACAGGCTGACTTTAAACAGAGACGAGAAGGAGGACAGTTATACAAGTTGGGGACAGGATATGTCAAACGAAGACAGGGAAACCTTCCGTGGACAGGAAGGAGCTGGTGCGTATGGTCCTAAGGGATGTTTTCCGACAGACAAGGAAGTGAGATGGTCAGATTTGAACCTGCCTAAAGAAAGAACGCCAGAGTTCATGGCACGCCCAAAACGACCTAAAAGGCAACCTCTTAGTGAGAGGGGGGAATCGCCACCATATGTGAGCAGGCTGAGGTCATTGCTAGGAAGAAAGCGTTCAGGAACCATTGTCCCTGCTATGAACAGGCAGAAGATGGAAGATGATTGCGATTTGGGGATTTCGCAGTTTCCCTTGTTAGAAAAAGGAGGGGCCAGACCACAGTCTATCCAGTCACCCCAGATGGATAAGGATAACTTAAGATGTAAGCTCCCCAGTTTGACTTTGGGCGCCGGGAAATGGATCTATCAATTAGAAAAAATGAGGAGGAGGAAACACGTTAGCTTTTTTAAAATAAATGTTTTTATTGCATTTTATAAACCACAAACAACAAATAAACTCTGTTATAGCATACATCATCTGTTTAACATGTGTTCATCCACTTAAACTAATTTGCATAACCCCCCCTAACATAGCTTATATAGCCTATCCAGTCATACAATTGTTATCCCTCTGCACCACTGTTGCTCCCCCTCTGTTATTCACAAACAGTGTAACCGCTAACGCTATCCATCTCTGTATATCCATTCCTGCCTCTGCCTTTTGTTCTCCAAGTGCCTTCTCCCATACCCGTCTCAGCTACACACCATTTTTCCAATTCCTTCCACCATCTGGTTATATTCGGTTCTTTTGTGTCTTTCCACCCCATTGGTATGCTACGTTTAGTCATTATAAACATAAATGAGTTTAATGATTTGTCTTTCACATTATTTTTATGTCGACCAAGCATGCAAGCCTCCAGCATCTGGACGTCCAATTCTATACCTCCCTGGGCTACTTTATCTGCCACCTTCTTCCAGAATCCCTGTACTACCGGGCACTCCCAAAACATATGTATAAGCCCATCTTCCTCTGTCTTACATTTGGGACATTCTTGTCTAACTGCCCCCTTAAAGGGTGAGATAACAGCAGGCGTGAGGTATGCTCTCTGTGTGACATACAGTTGTATTAACTGCAATCTGGCATTCCTGGAGACCTTCTTGTGATACAATTTCATTTCACCCCATTCTCTATCCTCAAACATCTTCCCCAGTTCCAGTTCCCATTTCCCTTTGCATTTCAGTACTGAGTGCAAGGTTTTGCTTATCAAGATCGCAAAGATTCTAGAAATGGCGTGTCCAATCTCCACCACAGTGAGCAACATCTCGATGTCCTCATTCCCAATATCCCCTTCCGTGCTGTTCGGCCATCTACTTCGTAATACACTCAGGACTTTATTATACAGCTGGAAATGTCCTGCGTGTATACCCATGTCATCTTGTAATGCCACAAATGTCTTCCACCCCCCCCCTCATTCCGCAGGTCTCCCATCGTAGCCACTCCGCACATCTCCCACCTCGTTTCTATTACCGCCCTACTGCCCGGCTTTCCTTCCATGATCGCCGCTATCTGTATTCCGGTGAGAGTGGGCCCGCTATCCCAATTACCCTACAGGCCCTCTGCCAGACTCGGATACCCAGTTTCAAGAAATAAGGGTTTCCATTTTGCTCCCTGGTGGCGATCCACAGGAGGTCCCTCAAGTTTCTACATCCTATAGCTGGCTGCAGCAACACTGTTTCCGCTGTGGGATTGTTTGCCACCCATTGCATCACGTATTATAGTTGGCATGCTAGGAAGTACAGCTCAAAGTTTGGTATCTTTAGCCCACCCTGATCGTACAGCCTTTGCAGTGTGCTCAAGGCTACCCTGTTCCTCCCCTCCTGCCACAGGAATCCCCTACACATCTTTTCCAGATCACCAAAGTATTGATTCGGTATATCGTATCGGACATTCCCAAAGCAATGCATAAGTCTAGGCAATGCCACCATTTTTAACATTTCTGCTCTCCCCATCACTGACAAAGGCAGCTTACTCCAAAAACCCATGGACTGTCACTGTGTTGGCTTCATGCTCTTGATTGGGGTTATGATAGATGAACAAGTTACTTTCTTACCTGGTAACGTTCTTTCGATGGGATGGTCCGACGACGTATTCCATATCTATGACATGTAATCACCACAGCTGTGCTGCTTCGGAAACTTTTTCGGCGTCTGCGTCCTGCGTCGATGACGTCGATGCGCCGTCGTCGAGGACCTCCTCCGACGTCCGACGTCATCCGATGTGATAAGATGGACGCACGACGCCCATAGCCTAAGTTGTAGTTTTTTCCCCCAGAACGTGTGACATAAGTCAACTGCCATTCAGACACAAAGCCTTGCGGAACGTAAGCTGCAATCGCAAAAGAAATTCTGCAGCGGGGAAGGCCGGGCGGGAGCGATATGGAATACGTCGTCGGACCATCCCATCGAAAGAACGTTACCAGGTAAGAAAGTAACTTGTTCTTCGAGGGGATTGGGTCCTCCGACGTATTCCATATCTATGACAGACTCCCAAAGCAGTACCAAAGCAAGGAGGAGGGAAAGAATTTAGAATCAAAATGTAGAATAGCCAATCAAATAGCAGAGCAAAGGACCGCCTTGCCAAAGGCCAGATCCTGTGCTCGGATGGAATCAAGGGAATTGTGACGTACAAATGTATGTACTGAAGCCCAGGTGGCTGCATCACAGATGTTGCGAATAGGAACACCCCTCTGCAGGGCAGTAGACGCAGCCATACCCCTGGTAGAATGGGCCCGCAAGCCAGCCGGTGGGTCCTTACCCGCCAAACGGTAGCACTCCGAGATGGCCAAAATAATCCAGCGAGACAAAGTCTGTTTCGTCACAGCTTGCCCCAAACGCTTACCAGCGTAACCAATAAAGAGTTGATCATCCACTCTGACCCGGGACATGCGTGAAACATAAAAGCTTAAAGCTCTCCTAGGATCAAGCCTATGGAGCCTCTCCTCTACCTTACCAGGATGCGGAGGAGGATAGAATGCCGGAAGAACAACCTTCTGGGCCAAATGAAATTCCGTCACTACCTTCGGAAGAAAAGAAGGACGAACTCTAAGGACAACCCTGTCCTTGTGAAATACAGTGAAGGGAGGCTTAACTGAAAGTGCCTGTAACTCACTCACTCTGCGAGCGGAAGTAACCGCAACTAAAAACACAGTTTTCAGAGTCAACAGCCTCAAAGGGCAAGAATGTAAAGGCTCAAACGGAGCACCCATAAGAAACTTAAGAACCAGGTTTAAATCCCAACCGGGCACCAGGAAAGGTGACGGAGGGAACACATTAGTGAGCCCTTTCAGGAACTGTGAAATCAAAGGGATTTTAAAGTAAGAACACTCTTCAGACGAGCGCTTAAAGATGGACAGCGCCGCCAGGTAACCCTTAACGGTACCCACTTGCAAGCCCCTGTGGGCCAAAGAAAGTAAAAAGGACAGAACCATGGGGATGTCACATGCAAAAGGATCCACATTCCGAACTCTGCACCAGTCGCAGAACTTACGCCAACGGCAACGGTACAGAGACTTTGTTGCCGGCCTTCGGGCCGAAAGCAACACCTCCATCACGTCCTCAGGGAGGTCCCAATCCTTATACCTCAACCTTTCAGAAACCAAGCGTGAAGGTTGAGGGATCTGACCTCTGGATGGAGAAGCTGACCCCCCTCCCGTGAGAGCAGATCGTCTCGGTAGGGAAGACGACGTGGAGGGCAGATGGATAAGTCGAGAAGGTCCGGGTACCACGTCCTCCGAGCCCACGCCGGGGCAATGAGGATCATCCGGGAACCGAACTTCCGTAACCTCCGCAGCACTTGCGGGATGACGGGGACTGGAGGAAACGCGTACAGCAGCGGGAATGACCACTCCACCACGAACGCGTCTCCTAAGGCTCCTTCTGGAGGAAATTCCCGCGAGCAAAACCTTTCGCACTTCCGGTTGACACTGGAGGCGAAGAGATCCACTTGAGGGGTCCCCCAAAGGGCGAAGATCTCCAGGAGAATCTCCTGAGCCAACTCCCACTCGTGAGAGATCGCGCTCTGCCTGCTCAGAGCGTCCGCCGTCACGTTTTCGGCACCGGCCAGATGAACTGCCGAGATCGAAACTTCCTGCTGGATGGCCCAGAACTCGAGCTGCATCGCCTCTCTGCACAGAGGAAGTGACCCTGCCCCCCCTTTTTGTTGAGGTAGTGCATGGCCACTGTGTTGTCCGTCAGGATCAGGACATTCTTCCCTCGCACAGATGGCAGAAAAGCCTTCAGGGCTAGCCTGACGGCCCTCAGCTCCAACAGATTGATATGGAGTCTGGACTCCGACGGAGACCAACGACCGCTGACTGTCAGCCCGTTGGCATGAGCTCCCCATCCCGTGAGGGATGCATCCGTCACGATCGTCACCTCCGGCCAGGGAAGCCAAAATGGAGCCCCCTTCATCAAGTTGCCTTCGACGGCCCACCACAGAAGGTCCCGGGCGACCGAGGACGGCACCTGAATCGAGTCCGACATCCTGCCGGAGGACTGCGACCATTGCGTCTTGAGTGCCCACTGCAAAGATCTCATCCGCAGGCGAGCCTCTGGCACCAGAAGAATGCAGGATGCCATGAGGCTGAGCAACCTCAAGAACTCGAACGCTGGGAGCGTCTGGGCATGCTGAAACTTGTGCACCATCTGCTGAATGTGAAGAGCCCTCACCTGGGGAGGAAAACACTGCCCCAGGGAAGTGTCGAGCACTGCTCCGATGTACTGGAGCCGCTGCGTTGGCGTCAATGGGACTTCTTTAAATTGAGGGAGAAGCCCAGCCTGTGAAGGGAGCGACAGGCGATCGATAGATGATCCAGGACTTGCTCGGGAGAGCTCCCCCTGATCAACCAATCGTCCAGGTAGGGGTAGACGTGAATCCCCCTTGCCTGAGATGCGCTGCCACCACCACCATGAGCTTGGTGAAAACCCTTGGGGCGGAGGTCAATCCGAACGGCAGGACCCGAAACTGAAAGTGCGAGTCGCCAACCGCGAACCTCAGGTACTTCTTGTGCTTGGGATGGATCGGCACATGGAAGTAAGCATCCTTGAGGTCGAGTGACACCAACCAGTCCTGAAGCTGAAGGGCCTGGAGGACTTGAGAGAGAGTAACCATCTTGAACTTGTCCTTCCTGAGGAGCTTGTTCAAATCGCGCAAGTCCATGATGGGTCTCAATCCCCCGTCTTTCTTCGAAACCAAAAAATAAGGGGAAAACCATCCCTTGTTCCTCTCCGCTACAGGCACCAGTTCTATGGCGCCTTTCTCCAGCAGGGCTTGAATTTCCTGCGCAAGGAGCGGATCCGGACTCTGCAAAGAGAGGTTCCCCGGTGGATTGTCGCGTGGCCCGTGCCGAAAAGGAAGACAGTAGCCGTGGGTTATGATCTCCAGAACCCACACATCTGAAGTAATGGCTTGCCACTCTACAAGATGCTGCGCCAGCCTTCCCCCAACCGGCGAACCATGGGACATGGCCTCACGACTGAATGGGAGCGGCTGCGGCGTTACCTGAGGGCAAAGAGGCAACTGCCCGAGCGGCCTTGGCACCACGGGTACCCTGTCGTCCACCTCTGGTACCCCTGCGTTGGCCTCTTTGACTGCCAGCTCCTCTCGCTTTACTGAAGGATGAGTAATAGCGAAAGGAACCACCCCTCCACTGCTGTCCCCTAGGACGAAAAGGCGGAGGTTGGCGAACTGCAGCGCCCAACGACTTCGCTGCAGCTTTTGAGGTCTGCAACCTCTCAAGGCTCTCGTCAGCCTTGCTGCCAAAAAGGTGTTCACCATCAAAGGGCATGTTGAGGAGCCGGGACTGCACATCAGGAGCAAACCCCGACTTCCGCAACCACGCAAACCTGCGTATCACGGTGCTCGCCGCCATGGACCTACTGACGCATTCAGCCAAGTCCAGACCCGACTGAACGGACTCACACATGGCATCCTTACCATCCTGGACCATGGCAAGGAAACCATCCCGTTCAACCCCTTCGGGAATATGTTCAGCCGCTAACGCAACACAGTTCCACAGAGTGTGCGTGAAACGTGACAAGGCACAAATGGAGTTGGCCGCCTGAAGCGCCATACCACCAGAAGAAAACACTTTCTTCGCCCAGCCATCAAAACGTTTGTCGTCCCTATCAGGAGGGATGGTAGGGTACGACGCCTGCTTTGCCGGGGCCGTGGCCGCCTGCACCACCAAACTTTCCGGAGTGGGGTGCCTGGTCAAGTAGCAGGGGTCGCTACTGGCTGGACGGTATTTACGCGACAAGGATCTGCCCACCGCCGGGAGACTCTCCGGAGCAGTCCAAGCCGCCGCCACCCTTCTCTGTAAAGCCATATGGAACGGCAGTACCGGGTCAGTTGGGGGACCAACATCAAGGATGTCCGTCAGATCATCCTGCACAAACTCCCCTGGTGGAGCAGACCATCCCAGATACTCAGACACCCTAGCCATAAGGCGCCGGTACGAGGAATCGGCATGGGAGCCAGGCTCAGGCCTACAAAATTCCACCTCCGGAGAGGTGTCCAGTCCACTGGCATCATGCAGTGACTGCCTCAAATCGTCAAACTGACTATGGCCCGAGACAATTTCATCTGGCACCTGACTAGGAACCAGGCCATCAGAATCCTCATCCGCCTCCGAAATATATTCCAGGTGGCGAAAAGGCACCCGAGAGTGCTTGCTCTTAACCAGAGCCTTCCTAGGGGGTACACCCGTGACACGGGGCACCTCCGACACGAAAGGCGTCGATGGCGTCGAGCGAATCGGCGCCGACGCCGAGAAAACCGGCAACGGCGCCGAGAGGATCGGCGTCGACGTCAGATGCAGCGCCTCCAGTATCGGCGGCGTCGACACAGCCCTCGAAGCCGGAGCCCCGAGCGTGTCCCTCGACGACCTGATCGTCGACGGCTTCGACGAGGCCCTCGAAGCCGGAGCCTCGAGAAAGCCTGTCGACGCCCTCGACGCCTCAGACGTCGATGTCTTCCTCGAAGACTTCACAGGAGCACACGGTCTCGAACGCGTCGAGGACCGGGACCTGGAACGGGTACGGCGAGAACGAGCCTCCTTGTCCGAACGGGACCGCTCCCGTGACTCGTGCCGACCACTCTTGCGAGCGGCGTCTCTCGACCTCACACGGCCGACCCCACTCGGGGGCGCGGACGGCTGAGTACCCTGCGACTCAAGAATCGCCAACATTTTCTTCCCAAAGGAAGCCCATTCTTCCGGCGTCGCACGGCTGGTGGGGTAACCGACGTGCCGTGCAGAATCCTCGGAAGAGGACCTGGAAGGCGACCGGTGACGGCGCTTCCGAGAATGCCTCGAAGAGGCCGAGGAGTGGCGAGACCCACTCCTAGAAGAAGACCGACGAGACTTCCGACGATGACGCGGAGAGTCACCCCTCGAATCATCCGTCGAAAGCCCCGCCGACTTCGACTTCCGGGGCTTGGACACCCGACCTACCGACAACTTCTTCTTACGTTCGCGTAAGGCTTTGGACGTGAGCGACTGGCAGTCGACACAGTCATCCGTGTCGTGGGCCTCCCCGAGGCACCAGAGGCAGGCGTCGTGCGAGTCAGTCACCGACATCTTGGACCCACACTCCCCGCACTTCTTAAAGCCCGGACGCGGGGTTGAAGACGAAGTGGAAGACATCGCCGAAGGAAATTCACAAACGAACAGGTTCGAAGAACCAGAAAGAACAGAACTCCAAAGAGTCGAGGCTTAGAACCGAGAAACACGAAGCAACATGTTCGCGGAAAAAACGGAACTGAGGCTATGGGCGTCGTGCGTCCTACTTATCACATCGGATGACGTCGGAGGAGGTCCTCGACGACGGCGCATCGACGTCATCGACGCAGGACGCAGACGCCGAAAAAGTTTCCGAAGCAGCACAGCTGTGGTGATTACATGTCATAGATATGGAATACGTCGGAGGACCCAATCCCCTCGAAATTAATGTCCAAATATCTAAATGAGGTCCTACTCCAGGGCAGGGGAAGGTCTGGAAAGTCCTCTTCCGCTCTTTGCAGTGGCTGCCAACGGGAACAGGCATGACTTATTCTTATTTATCTTGATTCCTGTTAATGTACTAGAATTGTCCAGTACCTCTAGAATATATGGCAGATTCACCCCGGGGCCTCTCACATTTAGCAACACATTGTCTGCATACATAGATATCGCATGCCTCACCCCGCTTATGTCTATGCCTACATCTCCATATTCCTACCTCAAGTATGTCGCCATGGGCTCCGCCGCCAAGATGTATAACATCGGGGACAATGAGCACTCGTGCCTCTGACAGTTGCCACGCCTCTGAGTACATACTTCCCGTCCTGACCCTAGCCATTGGTTTCAAGAATATTAATCGTACCCATCACATGAATTGCGGGCCAATTCCCATCTTCGTCATTGTGGCATACAACCAGCCCCAAGTTTACCGAGTCAAATACCTTTGTCTCATCCAAGGAGGCCACTGTGCATTCTGAAGCGCGGTCTGCTGTGCTATAAATCTGTGGTGTAGTCGCCAAAGGTTCTCCGAGATGTTTCTCCCAGGCACACACCCGGGCTGATCTGGATGAATCAGCACATGTATTACCCTGCGGAGTCCGTTAGCCAAGAGAGGCATGAGGATCTTACTATCCTGATTTAGCAACGACAGATCTGTAGGATCCGCAGTCTGTGCTTATTTTATCCGGCTTGAGTAGCAGCACGATCAAGGCTTGCCTCATGCTCCCAGGTAGGATATTGTCTACAAACGCCTCGTTATACACTTTGGCCTGCAATGGCACCAGCACCTCAGCATAGGCCTTATAAAATTCGCTCGGGAGCCCATCCGTGCCCAGTAATTTTCCCATCGGCAGGGTTCTAATGGTGGCAACCACCTCCTCATGAGTTATGGGTGCCTACAACGGCTCAGCCTGGAGTACATCTAGTTTAGGCAGGGTTATCAGTCCTAGAACTAACTGTATATCCTCTTCCGCACTCACTTGGGGGTCCGCATATAATGTTTTATTGTACTCGGAGAACACCTCATTTATACCCTCTTGCATATGCACCTCCTCTGCTTCTGTGTTCCTAATAGAACTGTTAGGCAGAATCACCTGCAGTACCCTTTGGGAACACTACAGGCAGTTAGGACTACAAGTGTAAGCACAATTTCACCTTTGGTACAAGCCTGCACTACACAGTAAAGTGGTAGCGATAGCTGAGCAGCCAGACTTATCTCAAGAGTTTAAATGAGCAGTAGAACAAGTTACACAAAGGACCAACCAATACAGTGATTCAAGTAAACACTTACTCAAGGTTTCTTGGTAAAAGAATATACATGTATTTACTCAATCAGTTCTAAAACATTACACTAGCATAAGCAGCTCAATATCACACAAAGATACACAACAAAAATCTCACCGGTAAGTAACTAAACAAGTTCAGCTAAAAAATGAAGTGTGAGCAAAATGGCACTTTAGATACTTAGAAAAGGAGGGAAAAGACAAGGTTATTTGAATAGACAGCCCAAATACAATCATAGGCAGGGCATAGGGTTTAAGTTAAATACAACTAGCAATTCTTCTCAACAGGCCTGGGCCAAAGTCAATGGTTCAGAGTCCTTTGTATAGGATAGCACAGTAATGGTAAATAACAGTTAAGTCTTTGCCACAGATTTTTAAAGGATTTGGCTAGGCAAAAAGTTTTACGAATGTCTAGGGAAGGACAAGACTTTGTAGTGGAGGAAAGTTTCATGCACTTTCTCGAAGGCCGAAAATATTTCTGGACTGCGTTTGCACAGTACCTTTTTTTAATGAAGAAAGCTGTAGCTGAGGCAGTTGTTCCTGGCAATTCCGAGCAGATCTCGCTGTTGCTGTGCTTCAGCCGTGGGGACAAGAAGGACGATGTCGGGAGGTTTCTGCACTGTCCAGGGAAGAGGCCAAAAGCTGTAGCAAGACGTCAGTTTAAGGTTTGAGTGCCTTAAAGTCCCCCTGGTTTCCTTCCCTCTGGCTATCCAGTTTTCCGGAGCACACTACTGAAAATTCGACCAAAATAGGATGGTGTCCAGGTGGCTTACGAGTAGGTTGTTCCCAACAAACTCAAGGGAAGACGTTAACCTTGAAGGGCTTCTCTGTCGATTGGAGTTTCAGGCTATTTGGACATGCAGCAGGGCTTCACCAGTCATCCAGGAGTTCCAGCAGTCCTCTTCCTTCAGCTCGTCTTCAGTTCTTTCGCTCCAAAGGTGGACTCTGCTTTCCAAGTCCCAGAGACCCACTTTTAAACAGTTTTCCCCCATTCATTTAGCCTGGCTGTCAATCACCCAGCAGGGTGGCTGTCCTTGCCGGACAGTCAGCCACCCAATCATACCAGAGTTCATTCAGGTCTCCTTGGAGACTAAGCACCGGGAGTTTCAGGCACCTCCCTCACATCCTGTCCACCCCAGACACTCTAGCACCAGATGAGGGCTTCAGAACAGAAGCCTGCCAAAGGGCACGAACAAAGGGACCAAACCGGATTTGGTGCGCAGAGTTACACACAAGAAGGACTTTTCCTAAAAGAAATGGCGAAAAAAGAGGACCGAGTCTGTTTTTACAGATAGGTCTGGGGCGCCATATTGAAAAACATGGCTGCCCCTGATTTTGAGCTACCATTGTTAGCGGTCGCGGAAAATCACGCTAGTTGATCTAAACCACTGCCACCAGCCATTTAAAATAGGAAAAGGTAACATTTTACTGTTACATGAGTGTTTTGACTCAGGGGAAGCTAAGCAGCCCCTCCAGCACTCTATAGTAAAATAGGGTGTGCTGGGTCAGTACATTAAAAGAGACTAGTAAAGTCAGTTTAACTTAACATGTCCTGAGAGACAGTAGTCATTCTCAGGGAGGTAGTTAAACCTTTGGGGAGTCTGAAAAGACACCCTGTGCCACTGCACTGAAGGTGCTGTGTGACACACAGAAAAAGATGATGCCACTGGAGTTGTTTTAAAACTCCATAACTAAAGAACACAAAAGTAAAATACATTGAAAATGAAAAGTTCAAAGCCCCAAAATATAGCAAAAGAGTTGGAGGGCTTTAAGGTAAAGGGAATTAAGCACTTGTGTGAGAAATCTCCCTAACAGGAACATATCGGAGATCTGGTGTCATTGCGTCTGCATAGCCATGCTAACATTCTCCCAGGCTTATCACCCTGAGCATGACTTCTCGCCAGATATTTTGCATAATTAAACTTCCCCAACCTGTCCCACTGCACCAGGCCTGCCTGTTTCAATGCAATTATTTCCTCAAGGTGCTCCTTGTCTGTCAGGGAATCCCCCTCTCCCTCCTTCAATTCCTCTTCTATTTTCTTCAGTTCCCTTACAAAGACTTTTTGCAGCCCGCACAACTTCGCTATCATTATCTCTCCGATGACCACCTTTTACGTCTCCCAAACTGTACCCACCTTCTGCACACTCCCCTCATTTACTGCAATGTAGTCGACTGTGCTTTTCCTGACGTGCTCAGCGAAGGCTGTATCCTGCAGCGATTCACTCCTCAACTTCCACGTGGGATTGGGTGGCCTCTGGGTGGACATTGCCCACCTCGCTACGAGCAGTGAGTGATCCAACAGTACTCTAGCGAAATACTCCAGCTTCGAGAATTCAGATTCATACTCCACCCCAGTAAACATGTAGTCTATTCTTGTATATACTTTATGTGGCGCTGGGTAATGAGAGTATTCCCTGTCCTCACCATGCTTAACCCGCCATAGTTATCACAGTTGGAAGTGCCCCAGCAACGAGTTCAATACCTTGGCTGGGGGGAATCGCTGCCTGTATTTAGTATCTGACCTATCTTTGGTTGGGTCTACCGTACAGTTAAAATCTCCTCTCCAAATCAACATCCCACTCCTATAGGGTCCCAGCCTTGCATATAGTGATCTAAAAAACAGAGTAGCATCATGGTTTGGAGCACAAGTATTCACCACACAAATATCTCGCTTTTCCATTAACCCATGTAACATAGCCATCCTGCCTTATCAGTTTTCACTGTCAGCACTTTGAACAGTATATTGGGGGCTACCCAGATGAGGACGCCCCTTGCATATGTCGAGTATGTGGAGCTCACCATTATCACCCCTCCCTGCACGCCCTCTCCAGGTTCTTTTGCTTTTGTGCATCTAAGTGCATTTTCTGCAATAATGCTATCCCAACTTTATGCCTCCGGATATACATGCTCACTGCTCAATACGTTTCATGTAATTGTTAAGTCCCCTGACATTCCATGTCATAATTCTAATAGTATCAGACATTATCAACCATCTCTTGGGCGTCAGTGCGGCCACCAGCCTGTAGCCAGTCTCAATAGATTGATGCAGTCTGTAATCGTATTTATGAGGCTCCTCTTTATTATCCCTCACGCCGCCCCCCAACCCCACACAAAACAAACTTCAAACATAACTCGTTCCGCTATATCATACACGCTGGGACTATCCTGTTTCCGCTCCATTGAACCTGGTCGCTAGACTGGTCTCCTGGCGCCCTACGGGCGGGCCCTGTACACTAGCCCTTAATCTACTGCTCGGGGGGTATAGAGTTTCGGCTAGAAGTGTTCCCTCTACTGGGTTTCCGTACCTCACATTTCTGCTCCTGTTTCTTTATCATATCTCTCATAGCTTCCATATTACTTGCATATTTTCGTTATTACTTAGCCCAACTCCAACCATTGCTAGCCATATACTCGTGTTCTTAGACATTACTATTACATCCGACCCCACTGGGAATCTTCCCCTCTCTTAGGTGCGCTGACTCTGCTCCCCTGCTTCTTGGATCTGAGCACTGTCCATCCACTCTTGCCCCTCCCCCGATGTTTCAAAGAACAGGGCTCTGTCACTGTGTATTACTTTCAGTTTGGCTGGGTAAATCAGCATGTATCTCAGATCCGCCTTCCTGAGCCTAGCCTTTATCGCTAAACACTGGGCCCTCCTCTTTTGCACTTGGAAGGTGTAGTCAGGGTATATTGAGATGTTTGCAGACACCCTCTGTATTGTCCCTCCTGACCTAGAGAAGGCCATGATCTTTTCACGGTCTTTATAGTTCTGCTCCTTGGCTATCACAGGTCTTTGTGTCGCCCTTGGCGGCGGGCGCCTGACAAGGGAGCGAAGAGCTCTCTATATCGTGAATCCCTGCGTGAGATGCCCCACCCCGATTTCCTGGAGCAGCTGGTTTTCAATCTAGCTGGTACGCTCCGCTCTTTCTGTCCCCTCAGGCAGCCCAATGATTCTAATGTTTCTGCGTGCTCACCCTTCCGCCTCTTCTGCCCTGTCCTCTATCAACTTGACTTTCTGTTGGAGGATTTCAATGTCTTTGGATGCCTGCATCCCAGTTGCAGTGTTTTCTTTGACCTGTTCTTCGAGCTTCCTGTGCGTTCCACTATGGCACGGACATCCTGATTTAACAGTCCCACATCTATGCCTATAGTATCAATCTTAGCCTCCAATGTGGCTTGGAGCGCCACAATGGCTTAGAGTATCTGTCGGTTCCCCTCTTCCGCCATGTCATTGGTGGGATGTACTTGCTCCTTCCCTTTGCCCTCGCCGGTTCCGTCCTGACTGGGTGACCCCTTAATGAAGGTGTCCAAAGTGGCTTGCTTGTGTTTGTTGCACTTGGTCGCCACTTCTGCCTGTCTATCACACCGTGCTCCTCAGCGGTGCTGGATCCCCAAGAGGCCGTATTACGGTTAGAGTTTGCGGTGTCTTGCCTGTTGCGATATCTTCCAAGGTCTCTCCGCTGCGTGTGGTGGTACTTGTAATCTCACATGAGCCAGGGGGAGGACAAGCCCTCTCTGGCGCCCCAGTCAGCATAATGCTAGCACTGGGAACTCTCTGCTGGCGTAAGCATGTGTGGCAGGGTTGCGCTGCGTTGACTGCCCTACTGCCAGATTTTGCTATTGCTGCTCCATGCCCTTGCAGGCTGCGTGTTAGCTCCTCTTGAATATTGGCAGGCCCCCAGACAATGATGTTCGGTTAGGTGTCCTAGGTTCTCGATTGCAGCCTAGCTGTATGGTAGTCTGTCTGCACTTGACAGTGCTCTACTTATGTGGGCCACGTGGCATCACCACCTATGACCCAAGGGCCCCAGGGCAGTCTCTATCCCTCCTACATGCCCCTCTCCAGCAAAGTGCAGGCATAGCGGCAGTCTTGCAGTAACGTTCTCCCAGTGGTGTGGGACTAACTGTGTCCCCAGAAGGCGTTGTCCTCCTATTCTCTGCTGTCGGGCACCACCGTATCCTTGGAACCCTGGTAGGGTGACGATCCTGCTGGTGGCTGTGCTCGTAGCTCCTTATTTCAGCCTGTTGTCGGTACTACGCCAACAGCCCTGCTCCTTGCTTGATCATTTATTTGGCTGAGGTCTTTCAGTCCACCTCTGGTCTGCTTAACTATGCAGATCAATGGTCCTTCTCAAACGGATCTCTCCACTGTCTCCGGTGGAGTCCGTTGGGCCTTGTGAAGCCCAGACACATCAGGCGTCGCGCTTCGGCAATGTTGCAGAAGGTAGGGTAAATGGGGTACCCAGGTTCCCTTTATTCTTTCTTTTATTTTTTGTTTCTGTTATGACTCTTGAGCACCCCCCCACTGCCCGGCGATGTTCAGACATTTCCAGCATCGCGACTCTGCAATGTCAACTTGAGCAAGGGTGGCGGGGTGCCCAGGTTCACTGGTGCATATTCTAGAGTCTCTCGCATGCACTGGCCCCCCATCCCCCCTCCACTCCTTACCGCTATCACCAATCTCCTTTGTTCCTTAACGCAGGCTTCCAAAATGCATCCACATCTTCTGTGCCGCTCTCTGTCCCGGCCAGGGAAGGGTGGATGGAACTCTACTGTTCTTTGCCCGGTGGCCTGTACACGAGCATCGGCAGCGGCCTGTCCATGGCCCCACCTTTGCACTCCACTCCGCTCTCCCTCAGCAGACCGGCCGAATCAAGGTGGTTGCCCCTCCCTGTTCCATTGCAGCGCCAGCAGCACGACTGATGGGCCGCCCGCCGTCAACAGCCCATATCCACTTTGCTTGCAGCACCATGTTAAGTGTCCCGGTCTGCCGGTGAGCTCCTCTGCACTGCTGTTGGCTTCAGCAGTTCCTGTTACGGATTAGCTGGACCCTCCGATCCGGCAACGGCCCGTCTCCACCAGCCACACTGCAGGCCGATCTCAGCTGCAGACCTCAGTCGCCTTGTCGCTGCGCATCAGCCACCATTTTCCCTTTGTCCTTCCGACACCACCACAGTCCCACGGCTACACGGAAGTGTCTCCGGGCGGCAATCCACGGTCCCTCATTTGCTCTGCAGCTTCTCGGGTGTGTCACAGCTTTACACACGATTCTGGTCGGTTTGGGCTTGATTAGGCTAGGTAGCAGGATGTTTTAACAGTTGGATCCGCAGGAGCTCCAAACGAGGACGTCTTAGTCACATGGCTGTTGGCCATGCCCCCCCAGGAGGAAACACGTTAGCTATAGGGGACATTAATGGTCTTCTAGCAGCTATCCTTTGGGAGAGGGCTGACAAGAGCAGGATATGCAAGTATCGCAGCACAGAACACAGCACACGATGGGGCGACATTTAATAATTGTAGAGCGAGCCAGATGGCGGTGGTGAACGACATGCTCCATGGGGACAGGAGCCCGCCACACATCAGAGGGATCAACACTAATAGAACACCACCACCTTTGGAGCTTTTGTACTGTGGTCTGGGTCGCACATCAAACTCTGACATGGCAACGCATGTTGCGAGAATCTGGGTGGAAGCACACCGACACCTAGAGTGGGACGGGAAACTGACACTGGCCCAACCCCTGTGGAACAACAGCCTTCTCCCCAAAATACAGAAGCTGCCCAAGTGGCCCATTTGGGTCCAGCGTGGTATCACCAGTATTGGAGACGTCGTGCGGGGGGATAAATTGGTACCGTTTGAGACACTACTCTCTGAACTCTCCCTCCCAGCCACAGAAGGGTACCACTACACTCAATTAAAACATGCATGGGATGCCCACCAGCAGATCACTAGGGACATGCCGGAAAGCTCTCCACTAGAGCGCAACATAGTTCTGGACCAGATAAAATGAAAAATCACTGCAACTGTGTACACTCTGATGACATCCATTGCTATACTAGAACTGGTCGGTCTGAAAGCCAAATGGCAGCGGGATGTGGGATCGCTACAATCAGAAGACTGGGTAGAGGCTCTGATGTACCCTCATGAGGTAACCATGTCTTTGCGGTTCAGACTGGTCCAACTGAAGATCCTGCATCGTACCTACTATCCAAGAGTGGCACTCTTCCGATGGGGCAGGGGGTCGGACTCGCGATGCCTACGCTGCAAACGCGAGGAAGGTACTTTCTTCCATATCTTATGGGAATGCGACAACATTCAACAGCTCTGGCGGAAATGCTGTGACAAACTGTCCAGCGTCATAGGCAAAACAATTCAAAGGAGAACAAAACAACTACTACTACGGAATCTCCGACGAATGTGATCTGTCCTGCTACGAGAAACTGCTCTGGTCAACCGCAACAGCGGTACTCAGAAGGAACATTGCGCAGCTGTGGGGATCGGAGAGGACACCTAGCTATGCCCAGTGGGTCACAGATGTGGACATCTGTGCAACAATGGAACACCAGGTGTACGCGGCGAGGGGCTGCCCGCAAAAAGCGATCAATATATGACGGAGATGGGAGGAGGCCAACTAGGCACCTGACGCGGCGCCACAGGTAACAGGTGGACTGAGCGATGACAGGCAAGTGGGCCCGATACGAACAAACTGCTTCATGAGACCCTTCACCAAAGACTTGACGGTCCGATGGGCCGCGGTCCCTGTTCTCTCCCCTTTTTTTCCCTTTCTTGGATGTAATGAGTCCCTTTGTGTTTTTTCCTTTTTCCCCACCCTGTAATGTAAAGAGTTATGTGCAATGTTTCTAACCAATAAAATCTTTGATTAAAAAAAAATAATTATTGTAGAGCGAAAGCCTGGAAAGCGCTTACAGTACAATATCTTGATACGTCAGATATGGGTGCAATTATGGCACGAAAGATGCAGGAAGGGGAGGATCTGCTTGCTTACGTTCAGAATTTCAAAGAGCAGTGGTCTTTGGACATGCGGGAACCGTGGGGAAAATCTATACCTGTAATCTATCATATTCTATGTCTGGGATTGCCAGACTAGGTACAGAGACAGCTCAATAAGCTGGTGGGTATGAAGGTAAAAGTCGTGGCCAGAAATACATCTGACCATAGCGCACCATTGCAGATTGTTACAGGAGAAGAATCGAAAGAGAGAAGATGCTAGAAAGATCGAGGAAGCTAAATTATTGCAGAAGAAGCTGTCGAAATATGCTATAAAAGGGGCAATGTTAACTAGCTGAGAAGGGCCAGGATCACAACAGGTAACAGGTAACAGGTATGCAACAGGTGAATAACCAACGGCAGTCAGATCAAGGAAGGAAAAGGATTTATGCCGAGAGGCAGGGGAGGCTTCTGCGGAAGAGGAGGCTTTCAGAATTATCAGGGAAACTTTCAGAATAACCAAGGTGGTTTTCAGAATATGCAGAATGATAATCAAGGCATGCAGGGAGGGCAAGTTAGGAGATCCCCTCCTGTATGTTGGACATGTGGGATGACAGGGCACATCACGCGAACATGTAGGAGCCAAGGGTATGTGCAAAATGGGCAATTCTCAAGAGGGGGGACAGCTTATCTGCCAGCATATAGCCCACAAAGTAGGGACAGGGTCACCCAAGATCAGACAGTGTATCAAGCACAAGTGCCACAATCACAACAGGCTTTGCAACCACAGGAAGCACCATTGAACCTGCTACAAGGGCAGTCAGCATGCACCCATGCAAATACAGCAGAGCGCAAACACAGGACAGCTATTGACTCCTAGAGTAGGGGTTATCACGGTCGTGTGAGGGAATCCTTTTACAAGTACGGGAATAAGTATGTACCCACAATAGGACAGCTCACAGGGTGACTTGATGTGTTCAGTACTATCGGTGATGCCCAATCCTCAAGAGGAACCGAGGGTTGACATTACCATAGGAGGCACATCCTTTTCTTTTTAGTAGGCACAGGGGCAACTCGCTCATGTATAAGAGAGGGAACATTTCCGTTATCGGGAAATGCCATGAATGCTCAGGGATTCTCTGGAGCTACAAGTACAGTTCCTTTTCCTGAGAAAATGCTAGTCTCTATATGAGAATGTGACATGTCTGTCCCATTATTGATATTCAAGACAAACACCAGTTAATATACTGGGCAGAGATCCGATGACGAAGCTAAATATGACATATCTCCTTCACTGATGGAGGCATAGTGTGTTCAATGCCAGGAATACATTATTTAAACGTGGGTGCCATTATTTATCATGGCATTTATAGGACAAATAGCGCTGCGAGGAACACATTTAGAGCCCAAAGTCTTTCACTATGGGGTACGCATTTTGTTAACATGGCATGTAAGCAAGAGTATGAGAATACCTGATGAATTTCTGTTCAGGCCACAGATACCTATGGACGAAGAGGGGGGGGGGGTTTCCTTTGAATTACAAGCAGCCAAAGTGCGAGGAGAATTAGCTATGCTCAAAGGTTGGGATAGAGGTAGGCCATGTAGAACATTGATTGCTTTTGGGGAAGGATGTAGGTTGACTGATGTCACTGACAAGGAAATGTTTAAAGAAGACCTGTCAGATGACGAAATAGTGTTCGAAATGAGCATTACATATTGAATCAGGACAGAAAAACAAGATGTTCCACAGAAAAGGTTGATAGTGCAGCAGCGTCCCGCATTATTTAATGAAGATATGGAGAAATTGCCAATTTATTTATGGACTACGGACCCCTATGGCGTAGGCCTGTTGAAAGAGGTGGGAGAAGTTAAAATTAAATTGAAGCTAGGAGCAATTTTACCTCGAGCAAGGCAGTATCCCATGTCTCGAGAGGGAGACAAGGGTATTTTCAAGACTATATCAGCCATGATGGATCAAGGCATCTTAGTGACGCCAGAGTCACCCTGCAATACTGAGGTGTATCCAATCAAAAGGGGGGTTGTGGCGTTTAATTCAGGACATGAGTCTGATTAACCAGATTGTAGAGGCAGAATTTCCTCTAGTTCCTTATCCGGCGATGATACTATGTATTATCCTGGTTGAGGCACAATATTTTATGGTGATTGACCTGAAAAAATGTGTTTTTCCCAATCCTGTTGCATAAAGATTCCCAAGATCTTAAGTCATTTACGTTTCATCAGTCTAAAAAAGTACACATTTGCCCCAGGGTTACTGTGAGTCACCATTGATTTTCAATAGGGTCCGGCAGATGGACCAAAGCAATATTGATTTGCCAAGTGTTGTACTGCAATACGTAGATGGTATTTTGGTCTATAGCACATCAGAAGAACAGTGCAGACGTGACTCGATTCAGCTAATGATTATTTTAGCAGAGAAAGGATACAAGGTGGACAGAGAGAAATTGCAGTATTGCCAAGAAGGTTTTTTGTACATAGGTCAGTTAATCTCACATGAAGGAAAGAAAGTTACACCTGAAAGAGCTGAGGCGATTTTGAACACATCAAAAACAGCACACGATAAAGCAAATGCAGCTGTTTTTAGGACTGTGTAATTATGTCTGAGCAAGGGTATTTGATTATAGTTTGTATACAAGACCGTTGTTGCAGGTCCTGAAAAAGGCACAGGTCAATGAGGAAAAAAGTTTATGGACTGAGGAAATGGAGGAGGGTTTGATTATTTAAAAAAGGCAATATGCACAGCTCCAGTTTTCGGAATTCTCAATTATTCTAATGAGTTATTTTTAGTCTCGCACATGAATGGGTCAGTCATGAAGGCAGTACTCACAAAGAGAACTACATTGGGGTACAAACCCTTAGCATATTACAGTGGGATTTTGGACCCAGTAATGAGGGGTCACTTCCCTTGCGAACAATCGTTGGCAGCAGCCGCGCTCGCTATTGAGAAGTCTGCCAGCATACTGATGGGGTATTCTATGACGTTATTTGTTCAGCATGCTTTGTTTGCTGTTTTGGAAAAACCCAAGGGTACACTGACGTCTAAAAGAGCTTCTGCTTATGAGGGAGTTATATCAAATCCAGCAATTAAAATGGTGAACCCTGCCACATTTGTAGCTGAACCACTGGCAGAGGATGAACAAGTGTATGATTGGTCAAATTATGAGGAATTCTATGACAAGATTCCAAGAGTAAAGGAAAATGCTCTAGTAGCTGGGGAGATTCTCTTCACTGATGGTTCCTCAAGTATCGTGCAAAATGATTGAGGAAGGCATTCAGGCTCAGCTGAGGTAAGACACAGAGCCAATGGGGAATTTGAGGTAGTAGCATGAGCAAGACTACCTTCCCATTTTTCAGCACAGGCTGCAGAATTGGTGACGCTCATTGTCACGCTCGAGAATCACACAGACTAGGAAGTAACAGTGTACAGTGACTCCGCCTACGTGACATCAACCGTGCATGCAGGGCTAGCACGTTGGAAAAGGAGGGGCTACCTCCGAGCGGATGGCACTCCATAAGCCACCTTATTGGATAGGCTTATTAATGCACTACAACTCCCAGTAGCCTCAGTGCGCAGCACACAATAAGAGAACAGACTTTATTTCATGTGGAAACTAAGGCACAGGCGAAGAGGCCAAATGAAGTGCATATTCTTCTTTTATTTTTTATTTTGATGCGCCTGATGTGAAAGAGAAAATGGTTGTGATGATGGCTGTGAATGAAAGCTTTAATCCTTTATCACAAGCACAGTTAATGGAAGTTCAAGGTGGAGCTCCATAGGAAGAGGAAGAACTGTGGACGCGGAGGGGGGTGTTCTTTATCTCCTTGCGAAGCATTGTGGCGACAAGACAGGACTGGTAAACCGGTGATGCCTGTAGCCTTATTAAGGGTGGTGCTAGAACAGCTACACTACCCTGCGCATGTCACTAGGGAGATCCTTGCAGCAACCATTGCAGAGGACTGGTTTGTACCGAACCTGTTAGAACACGTTGCTTTTTATGTAGTAAATTGCATCGTATGTCAAATATTTACTGCTGGGCACACGCTGCAAACAGTCAGAGGAATAATTCCTCCACCAAATGGTCATTTTAGAGCATTTACATATCGATTATGTTGATATGCTGCAGATCTGTAATATAGGTATATGATAGTGGTAGTGTGCCCCTTCTCAAGGTGGAACTAGGCTGGTCCATGCACACATCCTGATGCCACTTGAGCTGCAAAGTTCTTAGCCCGAGAAGTATTTCCTAGCTGGGGAGTAAGTGAGGTGCTGAGATCTGATAATGGCCCCCATTTTGTGAATGAGGTATTTGAGCAAATTAGCTTATTGCTCAGCATAAAACACAAGTTTTCTTCTGCTCATCACCCGCAAGCGAACAGGATCTGTGAGAGACTCAGCGGTCTACTCAAAGAGAGAATAGCTAATTTGAAATTGACACTGAAAAAGGGGTGGCTGCACTGCTTGCCCCTTGCATTATATGCATTGAGAAATCTGCCCAGCTCTGACCACCACCTCATGCCCCACAAACTAGTCACAGGGAGGAAAATGAGAACTCCTCTAACTCCTGCACTGAGGACTAGGAGTGATGCCCAGACAACTGCAGAATTGTTAGATGAGATGAGATACGTGCGTACTTAACATGTATGACTGCCAGTATCTCTGTCATTTCAGATCAGGTCAAGCAGACAGGGTGTCGGTCTCAGAACACAGATTAAGACCATGCAGCAACCGGATCGAAAGAACTATGTTTACCAAAACTATTTGCTGGAGATAAGGTTTTAATCAGAAATTTCACACAAAAGTGTCACTAGCCCAGTTTCAACGGCCGTTTCATTGTGGAGGAAATTACTCCGTCAGCACTTTAACTCCTAGGGAGACGAGCTTGGATACACCAAGGAGATGTGAAAGTCTATGCTGGAGAGGCCAATGCACGCCCAACCCATTCGGAAGCAAGTCAAGGAGTAGAAGTTCAGCACGTGCAGACTCGATTGATGATGAGGAAGAAGGACGCAGAGACTGTCCAGTAGACAGATGAAAGTGTACATTTTGGCGGTTGTTCCCCCGAGACACTCTTTGTAGCTGCTAAGCAATGAGTGAAAAAGCTATTGTTCTTGGCCACAGATGTTTGCTGACATTGGACTGTGGAAGTAAACAAAACATGCCAGATTTGGACTTTTTGTTAGACGACTGGAAGAGGGAGCAGTTCCCAGACTCATTTCTTACTGAGTTTCTCTTTGGAGGTGCCGATGGTGTTATCCGAAGGTGATATACACACACTACTTCTTGCTATCTTCATATTTATACTCCGAGCTTACCCTGCTCTTGTTGAGAGGAGCACTGACATACATATTTTTATTCTAAGAATGGCCCGACTATTATATGTTTATTGGCAGCTATTACAGAGCAGATCAGACTATTTCCTGAACATCTTTACAGAGGTATAGATGGTCATGTCTAACGACAATGCCCACACACTTCTTGTTGTGATCTTTTACTATTTGCTTCAAGTTCATCCCTATCTTGTTTGGCGAGACACCAACATGTGAGACCCTATAAATTGTCCATCAATCAGCCAGCTACTTGTGGAGATTACAGAGCAAATTCAACAACTACCTGAGCATCTGACGAGTTTGCCTGAATAAAACAAGTTTTCCTTTCCTTAAAAGTAATCACAGGCAAACATGTGGTCCATAGAACATATTGCAGGTGCAGAAAATGAGCAAGGTCAACGACGTGTGGAAAGACGTCTATGGTAGAGCCTCATATATTGGTGCATAAAATATGGTTGTTCTAACTTTATCATTGTTTTTCTGATTCTGCTAATCCACAATGTGTATTTCATTGGTCCCAAGAAAGCAGTGGTTCCTCTGATTCTTCCCACTCAAGTCACTTTGGCAGAACCAGACATTGTGAGAAAGCCAAGGCCTTATGCGATTGTCCCCACTCCAGTAGCTCATGTGGAGGCACCCGGTTCTATGGGAATTGTCCCTAGAAATCCATATGTAGGAACAACTCTCAGATATTCTTACTGAGCGCCAGATACAGGTTCTTAGAGCGAGACAAAGTAAGAGGGAAGATGATTATGAATAAAATAATTATCTAGACAGTACAGCACATTTAGGGAACATGTGGTATCACCACATGAAAGAAGTGGGAAGGAGCACTTCTGAGGAAAGTTGCTATGTATGTGCACTTCTACCTTATGCTATGTGAAAGTAAGATATTCATATTTATCGAAATAGGTGTTCTAATGGCTCATTGCTTTACTCACCTTGTACTCTGCCATACAAGAGGTCAATTCCAGGGTCGAACAGCATCTTTAATATGGGTGACAGAATGGACAGCACCAGATGAAGAGGATTATGTACAAGATATAAAGACAAGAGCGAGAGCACACACCAGAAATCATGTGATAATATATGAACAGCCTGGTATGAAGGGAGGAGGCATTAAATGGGAAATAAACAGAAGACTCAACTGTCAAGGGAAGACTGAAAAAGAAATTTGAAGCTGGAACGAAAGAGGCCAGATGCAGATCTGGGAAAAAGTGCTTTCTGCAGACGGATGGAAAGAAGGTGTAGTCATATGCAGAGCTGTGGCAGTTAGTGGTCATCGCAAACCAGTTATCGAACGAGTAGAAAATGGATGCAAACCTCTATGGCAGAGGCTTGCATAACTTCTGACGTTGTCAGTCTAGAAAAATGGATACTTCTACTTTGTGACCGCAAACGTATTTTGATGGCCGTGGGCCAACCGTCTCATGCACGATATGACGGAATATAAGTTTTCGAGTTTGCTAATGAACGGCCATTTTGATGTAACAAGAATCGCCATTTTGTTTTCTAACCATTGCTCATTGCTTTCTGTTCTTATTGCTTCGCAGTATATTTTCTGCTTACACTGCTCGACTGTAAAACATTGTTGTCTGCACGTAAAAGGACAAGGCCGCAGGGACGCCAGGATAACAAGAGTTCGTTGAAACACAACGTAGGCAGCGCCAGGAAGAATGCCCGGTTCCCTCCCGAATGTAGCCTTGAAGCATATTGACCCATACAAAACAAGGCCCAAGATCAGAAGTGAGACCTGTAACGCTCATCTGATTCCCGCAGAGGCGCCGGTCTTGACTGGGTGAATGCCGTATCTTCAAAGGTGATGTGTAACACACGGTTGGCTCTTTGGGCTGGACCTCTGTGCACTGTATGTCTGACTTGAAGAGTAAGATGTCTTAGGTAAGTGAACGCCGAGCTCTCCATCTGCCTCGGGGCAGGGTGCCGTAACCAGTTTCTTCACTGGATAAGGGTGCAGGCCTCTTGACCTCAGAGGACTGCTGTCCGTCGTTAACTGCACGAACGGTAAGTTCTGGGCACTTCAAATGTCTTAAAAGTCTTTTGTAATGATATCTCTTGTTTTGCAGGGTTCCGGCGATGGCGGATGGCGGGCTGATGAGAGTTGAGGATCGAACCCGCGTGAGGAATAGAAGCGCCTGGAAGCACGTAAGTAAGCGCTTGTAGCCTGCTTCACGATGCGCACTAACTGTCCCTTTTATCTTGCAGGTACAAGTTCGGAGCTTTAGAGAAGCTGAAGGGTGCTGGAATACCCACTGGATTCGGCGTGGGAAGGAGTAATGGAACGTGAGTAATAAAGTTGCCCAATGTCTTTAAACGCACCTTCTTTTGTCTTTCAGATGCGGGATGCAGCGCCGAAGGCCTCCGGAGCGTGCGAAGAGTAGGTAAGCCTTTGTCTTTCAGATGCCGGAATGCAGCGCGAGGCGTTGGTGACAGCCGATGGACCAGGTAAGAGATGCGCTGCCACTGAAGACCGTAGTGCTAACCTGTTCTTTCTTTGTCTTTACAGGTGCTGCTGAAGACTGGATTCCAGGATGGTAAGCCTTTGTTCCCTTAGGCCCAGGATCAGAAGCAGAAGACACGATGAGCGTTCTGCTGCAGAGAATGCAGAATAACACAAAGCAAGATTCATCCATCGGGTGTGGTTTAAATAGCCTCCTGTAGTGCTTAGGTGTCTCCTTCCACAGCCACGCCTAGGTAAGAAAAGAGTTCCTGCTTTCCAGAAGAGTTCCAGTGTTCTGAACCTAGGGAGTGGCTCCTGCCCCACCCAACAGGAAAAGTAGTCCCAAACAGAAGAGGATCAGGGGTTCAACTGGCAGGTAAGTAAGCAGCATGGTCTGCTGCAGGTAAGTCCACCCAAGCATTATGAGCCCGGCGCTTCCAGCACTGGGACTGGGCATCTTTATGAGCCTGGTGCCACTGGCGCCAGGACAGGGTCCAAAAGGTCCCAATTGGGACTGGCTGGCACTCGGAACCGGGGTTATGGGTCTGCTTCCAAGGGAGTCGGGCAAGTCCTGATCTTTTGGAAGCATAGATCATGACAGCACCCCCCCTCAAGGCCCCTCCCAAACCGGGCTTCTCCGGGGGTTTGGGCTTGTTAGGAAATGTTCGATGAAATCTTTTGATTAGACGAGGCGCGTGGACATATTCTGCAGGTTCCCAGGATCTTTCTTGGGGACCGTAGCCTTTCCAGTCAATCAGGTAAAATAGTTTAGATTTGGAGATCTTGGAATCCAGGATGCTTTTGACTTCAAACTCGAGTTCTCCATCAACTAGAATAGGTTTTGGAGATGTAGTTAGTCGGGTTTGAGGTTGCACGGGTTTTAATAGAGAGACGTGGAAGACCGGATGTATCTTCGTGTGAGGGGGCAAGTCCAACTTGACCGCTACTGGATTTACTATGGTAGTGATGGAATAGGGACCAAGGTATCTTGGGTTGAATGTGCGTGGTCCTTTTAGAGGTAGATATTTGGTGGATAACCAGACTTGATCTCCTACTTGATATTGGGGGGCTTTCTTCCGATGTTGGTCTGCTCCTTTCTTGTATTGTTCTTTAGCCCTTTGAAGGTGAGAAACGGCTTCCTTAAAGGCTTGGGTGATTGTAGAATGCAGGTGGTCTACTGCTGGTGTTCCAAGATCTTGGAGTGGATCCAACTCCGAGGTTCGAGGGTGACTACCGTATAAAAGAAAAAACGGGGTCTTCCCAGTTCCCGAGTGGACAGAGTTATTGTAGGCATATTCGGCTATCCAAAGGATATCTTTCCAAGTTTTTTCAGTTTGTTGTAGCATGCAGCGCAAATACTGTTCCTGAGTTTGATTGGTCCTCTCGGTTTGTCCGTCGGTTTGAGGGTGGTGGCTGGTCGAAAGTCTCACATCAATTTGAGCCGACCGACAGCAGCTTCGCCAAAAATGAGAAATAAATTGACTACCTCGATCCGAAATTAGAACTGAAGGAAAACCGTGCAGTCGGACGATTGTTTTCGAGAAATTCTCGGGCCAGAGTTGCTGCTGTTGGTAAGCCTTTGAGTGGAATGAAATGCGCCATCTTGGAGAATAGGTCCACGATTACTAGGATCGTATTGTATCCGGAGCATGGAGGTAGATCGGTGATGAAGTCCATAGAAAGCGTATGCCAAGGGCGAGGCGGGATGTCAATAGGGCGTAAGAGGCCGGCTGGTTTTTCCTTTTGACTCTTGTTTTGGGCGCATACTCCACAGGACATTATAAAGTCTCTGATATCTTTTTTCCCAAGACGGCCACCAGAAGTAGCGCTTGATCTTTTCCGAGGTCTTGGTCATACCGGGATGTCCTTCCATTAAAGAATCGTGATAACAAGAGATTACCTTTTTCTGTAAATCTGTGCTGGGCAGGTATAACCGTTCTTGGAAATATAATAGGTTGTCCTTCACCGTAAAGTCCTTTCCCTGCAGATGCCAATTCTGTATGTCTGCTGGAGTTACCAGTAGCCTGGCTTTATCCTTAATTTCCTCTATGGATTGTGTGGCGATTACACCTAGAATTCTTTGTTCGGGAATTATAGGTACAGGTTTAGGATTGATCAAATGTTCTTCCACTCCCATCCGAGAAAGGGCATCAGCTTTACCGTTTTTTGTACCAGGTCGATAGGTAATTATGAAGTCAAACTCGGCAAAGAATAGTGCCCAACGGAGTTGCCTAGAGGATTGAGCTTTTGCGGTTTTCAAATATTGCAGGTTTCGGTGATCTGTAATCACAGTAACGGTGTGTCGGGCCCCCAGAAGATAATGCCGCCAAGCCTTAAAGGCGGACTTGATAGCTAGAAGTTCCTTATCAGTAGTAGTGTAATTGATTTCAGGAGGCAAGAATTTGCGGGACCAAAATGCCACGGGATGCAACTGATTGGTTACTGGGTCCTTTTGTGATAGAACTGCCCCCATGGCAAGGCTCGAAGCATCAGTTTCAACGATGTAGGGGAGTTCTGGGCGAGGATGTTTTAAGATCGGTGCAGAGATAAATCTAGTCTTCAAATTCTGGAAAGCTTGTTCCGCGCCTCGGTAGACCATCCAAAACGTTTTTTTCTTTAACAAGGCGGTGATGGGCTGGACTATTCGAGAGAATTCGGGGATAAACCTGCGGTAAAAGTTAGCGAAGCCTAATATGCTTTGAACACCTTTTACGGAGGATGGCGATGGCCATTTGAGAATTGCATCGACCTTCTTTGAATCCATACGCACTCCGCTAGGTGATAATATGAATCCCAAGAATTCAACTTCAGTCACGTTGAAAACACATTTTTCCAACTTAGCGAAAAGTTTGTGTTGACGCAATCTCTCGAGGACCATTTTCACGTGTTTCCGATGTTCAGTTTCCGATGAAGAATAAACGAGGATGTCGTAAATGTAAACAACAACACACACATCTATGAGCTCTCTGAGGACATCGTTCATAAAATATTGAAAGGCGGCCGGGGCATTGCAAAGTCCGAAGGGCATGACCTGATATTCAAATAGCCCATACTTGGTGCGGAAGGCCGTCTTCCATTCATCGCCCTCTTTTACTCGTACCAAGTGGTAGGCTCCTCTAAGATCCAGCTTTGTATATATGCATGCTTTTCTGACTTGGTCCAGGAGTTCAGGGATCAAAGGTAACAGATATCTATTCTTAACGGTGATCTGGTTCAGGGCGCGATAATCTATACAAGTTCTAAGGTCCCCTTCTTTTTTTGGAACGAAGAACAAAGCTGAGGAAGCAGGGGACTTGGAAGGACGAATAAACCCATTCGCTAGGTATTGATCCAGGTATTGTCGGAGGTGAAGATTCTCAGGCTCGGTGAGGGCATAAATTCTACTACAAGGAGGAGTAGATCCAGGTATCAGGTCTATCTGGCAGTCATAAGACCTATGAGGAGGTAGAGAGTTAGCCTGATCCTTCCGGAAAACATCTTGGAATTCTAGGTATTCAGGAGGTAACTGGGGAGCCTCCGAGGAAATTGCTGCCAGTGCAACATCAGGTCGAGGGTGACAAGTAGAGACACATTCTGGAAACTGAACCGTTCTTGCTCGCCAATCGATCTGAGGATTGTGCTTCTCTAACCAAGGAATTCCTAGAATAATCTGGAACTGAGGGGCCTTGATCACATCGAACACGATCTTCTCATGGTGTCCATCTTGACTTACTAGCGTCACTTCTTGGGTGGTATGCGTTACTGGTCCGGAGGCTATCTCCGTACCATCCACCGTAGTAATGACGTCCTTTACAGCCTTTGGACAAAGAGTCAGATTCATCCTCAAAACCATTTCATGATCCACATAATTGCCGATGGCACCGCTGTCGACGTAAGCTTCAATCACATGTAATCGATCCGGATGTTCAGGGCTAATGAGGACCATAGGTATCACGAAATGCGAGGTCACTGAACTGGTTTTAACGCTCGGCAAGAGGACCTCTATTCTTGTCGGGCGAGGTCGTTTCCCTGCTCAGAGTTTGTGACCCTGGTAACTGCAGCTCCTACTGCCTTCTTGGCTGGTTTCACCGGACAGTCTCGAAGAAAGTGCCCCGAGTTTCCGCAATAGAGGCATAATTGCAGCTGTTTTCTCCTTTCCCGCTCCTTTTGTGTTAGTGGTCCTTTCAGGCCCCCTATTTGCATGGGTTCCCCGGAGTCTACTCCTTTGGTAGGAGTTGGTGGTTTGGAAAATACTCGTGCATCAAACTTGGAACGATCGGCCTTCCTGTTCTGCAGTCTGTGGTCAATTTGAACGACTAAGTCAATATAGTCCGAACAGTCTTGCGGGGGATTCACTACTTGGGCTAACACATCTTTGAGCTCTCCACGTAGACCCCTATAAAACAGCGTAATCCTTTTGTCCTCAGGCCATCGAGTTTCCACTATCAGTCTGTTGAAAGACGCAATATAAGCCAAAAGGTCTTGATTACCCTGTCGCAATGAAAGGAGCTCATTGTCCAAGGCCTGCCCCTGTGAATGTCTTGCAAACAGTTTTTCCATACTGAGCTGAAAAGCTTGAAAATCATGGAGAACCGGATCATCTTGATTAACTAGAGGGATCGACCAGTCTGCCGCATTGCCACTAAGGTACGAAAGCACGAAAGCTACCTTAGCTTGATCAGTTGGAAAGGCTGCTGGCTGGCATAAGAAGTGCAACCGGCACTGATTAATAAATACTGCAAACCTCTTTGGGTCACCAGAAAATCGTTCGGGCGGAGCCAGAGGTACATTCCCAGGTAGGTTGATCTGCACTGGGTTCGTAGAGGATGTTGAAGGAAGATTTGCCCCTGATGCGGGTAACGGAGTTTGTCCGGCTTGTGACTGTAGCAATTGTCTAGCGAGATCGTCTGTTCGCTCCTTGGAAATAATCAGTTCCCTTCTTAGAGCATTCGTTTCCTGACGGGCTGCATGCACTTCTGCTCTTAGTTCCCCAAGTAACTGGGCTAGCTGGTCGGTATCCGAGGTTTCCATAGCGCCTGGGTGGGAGTTTTGCGGTAGGCTTTGTGTTCTGTAACGCTCACCTGATTCCCGCAGAGGCGCCGGTCTTGACTGGGTGAATGCCGTATCTTCAAAGGTGATGTGTAACACACGGTTGGCTCTTTGGGCTGGACCTCTGTGCACTGTATGTCTGACTTGAAGAGTAAGATGTCTTAGGTAAGTGAACGCCGAGCTCTCCATCTGCCTCGGGGCAGGGTGCCGTAACCAGTTTCTTCACTGGATAAGGGTGCAGGCCTCTTGACCTCAGAGGACTGCTGTCCGTCGTTAACTGCACGAACGGTAAGTTCTGGGCACTTCAAATGTCTTAAAAGTCTTTTGTAATGATATCTCTTGTTTTGCAGGGTTCCGGCGATGGCGGATGGCGGGCTGATGAGAGTTGAGGATCGAACCCGCGTGAGGAATAGAAGCGCCTGGAAGCACGTAAGTAAGCGCTTGTAGCCTGCTTCACGATGCGCACTAACTGTCCCTTTTATCTTGCAGGTACAAGTTCGGAGCTTTAGAGAAGCTGAAGGGTGCTGGAATACCCACTGGATTCGGCGTGGGAAGGAGTAATAAAGTGCTCCAATGTCTTTAAACGCACCTTCTTTTGTCTTTCAGATGCGGGATGCAGCGCCGAAGGCCTCCGGAGCATGCGAAGAGTAGGTAAGCCTTTGTCTTTCAGATGCCGGAATGCAGCGCGAGGCGTTGGTGACAGCCGATGGACCAGGTAAGAGATGCGCTGCCACTGAAGACCGTAGTGCTAACCTGTTCTTTCTTTGTCTTTACAGGTGCTGCTGAAGACTGGATTCCAGGATGGTAAGCCTTTGTTCCCTTAGGCCCAGGATCAGAAGCAGAAGACACGATGAGCGTTCTGCTGCAGAGAATGCAGAATAACACAAAGCAAGATTCATCCATCGGGTGTGGTTTAAATAGCCTCCTGTAGTGCTTAGGGTCTCCTTCCACAGCCACGCATAGGTAAGAAAAGAGTTCCTGCTTTCCAGAAGAGTTCCAGTGTTCTGAACCTAGGGAGTGGCTCCTGCCCCACCCAACAGGAAAAGTAGTCCCAAACAGAAGAGGATCAGGGGTTCAACTGGCAGGTAAGTAAGCAGCATGGTCTTCTGCAGGTAAGTCCACCCAAGCATTATGAGCCCAGCGCTTCCAGCACTGGGACTGGGCATCTTTATGAGCCTGGTGCCACTGGCGCCAGGACAGGGTCCAAAAGGTCCCAATTGGGACTGGCTGGCACTCGGAACCGGGGTTATGGGTCTGCTTCCAAGGGAGTCGGGCAAGTCCTGATCTTTTGGAAGCATAGATCATGACAGACCAGACACGTCAGTAGCTATTGCCCAAACCCTGCCCGTAGCCCAAGATCTCCCTCTGGCAGCTCAAGCCCTCCCACAGCCACAGACTGTGCTCGTAACACTTCCTATTAGCCAACCAAGCCCACAACAGACACTCCCTGTTCCCATTGTCCCATCCGCACCTCCCGCCTCAGACACAGACTCGGTACCGTCAGTTCCTCCCGGGGTTGAAGTTGAAACCACGGGGGCAAGAGGCGGGACTGAACAACGGGGATGCACGAGGGTAACTCGCAGCGCGATCAGCAAAGAAAGGAAGGTGGAATTGCAGCAACAGGCAGAGATGTATATAGACGGGAATGATAGGACGGCAGCATTGGCCACAATGTATGACTTCCGAAGAAGCAACGAAAGACAGGTAGTTTTGGAATGCATGGGTGAATATTTGGTGGAGAAATGGAAACAGTTAATTGGGAAATTACCACCGCAGCGATTGTTATATTTGAATGCATTAGCACGCTGTAGGGAGAGGGATGAAGAAGTGAGAGAACATGTATATGGACTTTTTGAACTTAAAGATGAATTGGATAATGATTATGCCGAAATGTTTCCTACACCTGGGTACAGAAGTAAGGATATCGGGAGACATCGGAAGGGGAAAAAGGGGTCACATAATAAACGGCAGCAGTTACCATCACCGGGGCAAAAGGAAATGGTGGACAAATTATCGTTGCTAAAACAGATGGGGGCAGACTTGAAAGAATGCCTATTGAAAACACAGGTACTACTGCAGCAAGTAGTAGGACACAATAGAGGGAGAGGGAATGCACAAGGAAGGAGTAATTCGAATATGCATGGGGGTACAGTGGGACCAAATTAGTGTGCGTATTGTAAGGAGGAAGGACATTGGCGAGCGCAATGTCCGCATCTGCAGAATAGAAATGGATCTGGTCAGAGGAGAAAGCATAGAGGACACCAAGGAGCGAATGGACCAAATAGGAATAGTATGCAGCAGCAGCACCACAATAACGGAGGTAATCAAAACCAAGGCCAAAACCAAAATGCTCCTAACCAGAGTCCGGGACAGTAAAACCAACAGTATGGAAACCAGAGTGGGGGAAATAGAGGAAAGAGTGGGAACGTTTTCGATACACAGCCAAACACGTATTACAGTAACAGCAATGATTACACATCAGACGATGTGTTATTTCCCCAATAGGACAGCCCAGGACAGGGGTCGGAACCAGTGTCTATTCCCGTGAATCAGAGAGGACCCTACGTAGAAATGAGAGTCGGGAATGAGGAGCACCGCTTTCCTGTAGTTACAGGAGCGCAGAAGTGTTCAATAGACCACCACTTGGTTCCAGATATTCCACTGTCAGGGCAAAAGAATGGTTCAGTAGGGTTCGCAGGTACACCAGTCATAAACCCAGTGTCCAAACCAGTCCCAGTTACTATAGGACCATTTACTGAACATTGTCCTTTCCTGTTAACAGAAAATTGTGGGGAGAACCTGTTGGGATTAAATTTGTTGAAAATTACCAGGTTACTCCCGTAGTGACCACCTTACTCCTAGTCCATAGTCCCCTTTCCTCCATATTTATGGGACATCTCTCCGTCCTGTGGGACGGGACCGGAGCACTTTGTAAAAAGCATCCGAATTTTTTTCTAAAATGTGTCCCTCCTCTCTTTCCTGCGTGGGGCCCGGCACGTGGCCGTAACCCCGCCCACCTTGGCTCTGCCCCACGCATCACCCATCAGTCCTTTTCTATCACAGGGTCAAAGACCCATTAGCAATAACAGAGAAACCTTATTAGAGGGGATGGCCGGCGGGCATATGGAGGAAAGGGGACTATGGACTAGGAGTAAGGTGGTCACTACGGTGAGTAACCTGGTAATACTCCTACGTCCCGTCCCCTTTCCCCCATACTTATGGGAGATTCCCAAGCACTCCTTTCAGGAACTATGGGTGGATGGAAATACCCCTTACTGAAACAGGTTCTTCAGCACAGCCTGGCCGAACTGAGCGTCAGCTCTAGAGCTCATATCGAAGCAGTAATGCTTACAGAAAGCAGATGGGGAGGCCCAAGTAGCTGCTCTAGCGATGGACTCCCAGGGAACATACTTCTGAAAAGCAACCGCGGCTGCCTTGCCTCGCACCTGATGTGCATGGATACCTTTAGGAGGTTTCAGCTTTTGGACGGTGAAAGATTCCGTGATACAGGCAGCAATCCATCTGGAAATGGATGCCTTAGACGCCGGCCTGCCCTGGGGTTTACCAAAGGTCACAAACCGTTGGGAAGAGCTCCGAAGCTCGGCAGTCATGTCCAGGTAGAACTTAAGAGCTCTTCGGACATCCAGGCAGTGTAGAACCCTTTCCGCTTCTGAGGCAGGGTTCGGAAAAAAGACCGGAAGGGAAATCAACTGATTCAGATGGAATTTGATCACTACCTTTGGTAGAAAAGCTGGGTTTGTCCAAAGGACTACCTTGTCCTTGTGAAAGACTAAGAAAGGATGCTCCACCGACAATGCCTGGAGCTCACTCACTCTCCTCGCTGACGTAACAGCTACCAGAAAGGAAACTTTCCAGGACACGTACTTGAGGTCAACCATAGCCATTGGCTCAAAAGGTTTATGGCACAGCGCCGTCAGGACTACGAACCGGAGGGTAGAGGCGTGTCAAACCAGCAAAATGTCTCTTCACCACCAAGTTAGTTAACGAATAAGAACACCGGTCTGTAGAGAGGTAGGTGGAAATCGCTGAGAGATAAGTCCTACAGGACAAAACATGAACCCCTGACTCTGCTAGGGAGGAGACAAAGGACAGCACTGCGTCAATCGTCGCCACCCTCGGGTCCAATTCTTTCTCCAAACACCAATGACAGAACCTGAGCCATTTACTCTTGGATTGGGATCTGGTTGAGGGTTTCCTGGCTGCCTGGATAATGCGCATGTTATCCGCAGACAAACCCAAAGGCTCTAGGGCCGTGAACTCAGGCACCATGCCGCCAAGTTGAGCGATTGTGGGGAGGGGTGCCACATCTGCTGTTCCCCTTGGTGAAGAAGATCGGGAGTTACTGGTAACCTGATCGGCGGACACACCGACAGATGTTGAAGTGCTGAGAACCAAAACCTGGCCGACCACCATGGAGCTATCAGTAGAAGAGAACAGTTGACAGAACTCTTCAACTTCCAAATTGCTCGATGAACCAGAGGAAGAGGCGGGAAGGCGTAAGCTCTCATGTTGTGCCATGGGATCTCGAGTGCGTCCCCCAGAGAGGAGGCTCCCAGCCCCCCTCTGGAGGCGTACTGAGGAAGCTTCTTGTTTACCGCTGTGGCGAAGAGGTCCACCTCCGGTGTGCCCCAACGCGAGAAAATCCATGAGAGGATCTCCACCTTCAACTCCCACTCGTAGCTGACCACTGTCCGTCGGCTGAGGGCATCCGCGGTGACATTCAGCCGGCCCGGGATGTGCACTGCAAGCAGCCAGACCCCATGAAGCACGGCCCACTCCCAAATCTGGATGGACAGATCCACGAGAGGGGGAGACTTCGTTCCCCCTTGCTTGTTTATGTAGTACATTGACACAGCATCGTCCGTTCTTATGCGGACCACCTTGTTGACAATGAGAGGTCTGAACGCCTTGAGCGCTAGAAAAATCGCCAGAAGCTCCAATTGATTTATGTGCAGGAGCTTGTTCTGAGGTGACCAGAGGTCCCAGACCTGAAGAAGATCTAACGTCGCACCCCACCTGAAAAGGGAGGAGGCTGTTGTGATCGTCACCATGGGGGCTGGGTCATGGAACCCCACGCCCACTGACAGGTTGCTGAGAGAAGACCACCAGTCCAGGTCCACTCTCATGGAATCCGGAATCATTATCCGTTTGGAATCCGGGTCCACAGCCTGACGCCAGGAACTCCGAAGAGCCATCTGGGTCCGTCTCATTTTGAGACGAGCAAGAGGAAAAGCCAGTACACACGAGGCCATGAGACCCAGAAGCCTCTGGAACCACCAGGCCGACATGCTCTCCGACTGTCTAAGCATCTGACACGTGGCCAAAAGATCCGCCATTCTGTCCCCGGTCAAATACACTCAGCAGTCTATCGTGTTCCAACGAAAACCCAGGAAAGTCAGGTCCTGTGAGACCGTCATGGAGGATTTCCGCCAGTTCACCGACAGCCCAAGATGGAACAGGAACTGAAGGAGAGACTGGAGGTTGTGTTCTAACTTGATGGGTCCGACTTGATGGTCGTGCAGTTATGTAATGCCTCCGTCCCCAAGTTCCGCTCGAGCAGAATGTAAAATACTGCCCTAGCAATCTTTGAGGCCACAGGTGGGAGTGTCGTCGTCAGCCTGGTATCGGGAACGCCGGAAGGACCCCCCCGCCGCCCCCGAGTGCTGTAAGGCAAAGAGTTATAATCAAGGAAACACTCAAAAAGGCAATTGGCAGAAGGAGTAAACAAGATGCAGTGACACCAGCTTACCTAAAAGGGGTGGAGTGTAGGTAAGAAACCTATGCAGGGGAACCAACAGCAGGCTGAGATGATGTAGTTGGCACTCCTGAAAGCACCTGGTGGAGCAAGACTGGATCCGTGGCAAAACGTGAAGCAATCCGAGGGTTGCAAAAACAGAAGGGCAATCCAAAAGCAAGTCCAGAGTACAAATATGTGTCAGATGTCCGGGAAATCAGAGAGCACGCCAGAGTCCAAGGGTAATCCAAGAGCAGGTCCAAGTGAAGCGTTCCAAGGTCGAAGCAAGGAGAGAAACAAGAAGCAAAGGTAGCGCCTGGCAGTCCTCTGTAGAAGTAGCTGTGAAGCAAAGAGTTGTTTGCCGGCTTCTTTTGAAGCGGCGAGCGGTATCACGTGACGCATCACGTGACCGCTCGCGCACGTTGCGTGGAGCCCAACACGGCCAGCGATTGGGGCTGCCGGTACCTCCTGGTATCCTGGCGTCGCCGGCTGTGCAGGAGGCGCCATGGCAACCGCCAACGCGGAAAAGGGCGAAAAGAGGCGGGTCCGCCCAACATGGTATTCCGCCTGTCGTGCTTCCCCCGCTGATGTGGATGGAAAATACGACGGCGAGAAGCGCCTGATGAGGGAGACAGGTGTGAGGGGGGAAGTGAGAGATGGGTTGTGTGAGAGGGTGTGACAGGTTGCCCGCTGCTACCAACGGGCAAGGGCTGCGTAGGAGCCAGTCGTCCAAATAGGGATACACATGGATACCCTGGAGACGAAGATGGGCCGCGGTGCCGAAATGAGGCCAAAAGGAAGCACCCGAAACTGGAAGTGCTCCTCTCCCAAAGAGAAACAGAGATATCTCCTGTGTGGGTTCCAAATCAGGATATGCATGTATGCATCCTGAAGATCCACCACGCTGAGCCAATCGCCCGCCTGCAACGAGGAGCAAATCTGGCCGGGCGTGATCATCTTGAATTTCTCTTGGGGTAGCGAAAGATTGAACTGGGAAAGGTCTAGGATGGTGCGCAGGCCAGCCTGGTTGGGTTTGGGCACCGTAAACAGCCGGGAGTAGAAGCCCTCCCTTTGCTCCCCAAGGGGAACGGGTTCCACAGCTCTGAGGAGCAGAAGTTTCTGAACCTCGGCCTTGAGGGAGGGTGAGCCCGACAGCTGAAAAGGAGGGTTGAGGGGTGGGGTAAGGGTTAAAGGTAAGCGGAAGCCCGCTCAAGTGACTGACAAGACCCATCTGTCTTCTGTGATGGTCTGCCACGCCTGCCAATGAGACGCATTGCGTCCTCCCACCGGGGTCTCGTGCGAGCGCGGAAAACCGGCATTTGGCAGGTTTATCGGTGGCAGTGCCACCTGAACCTGATGAGGAGGCTGAGGAGCGGGAGAAATACCGCGTACGCTGTTGTCTACGGCGATTATTCCCCGCAGGAGTATCCACTCTGCGATTTTTGCGGTCGAGGAAGCCCCTAAAACCAGAGGAAGGTCGACCTTGCGACAACGGCCTTTGAGCCTTGAAGGGAGCTTTAACCAGAACAGACAATGATTTGGCCGTCTGAGTGCTGTCTTTGGTTTTGGTGAGCTCCACATCAGTAGAAGAGTGAAAAAGCTCCTTAGCATCAAATGGAAGGTCCAGAACCTTGTCTTGCACCTCCTTCGAGAACTTAGTGGCATGTAGCCATGCTTGCCGCGAGGTATCAACCCCTAGCATCAGACCCCGAGCCGAGGTGTCTACGTGATGAGCCGCAGCCTCCAGGAGATCCTGGGCCAAGACCCTGGCATCGGAAAGGCCTCCTCTGAAATCCTCCAGCTTCTCGACCGGAATGTGCTCCTCAAACTCTGACAGACCTCTCCACATCCGCATGTTAGCTCCCGCCAAAATCAATTCTGCATTGGCCTGCCTGAGCTGCACGGCCGAATTGGCAAAGATTTTCCTCCCTTGGGAAACCAGGAGCTTGTCCTCCTTTCCCAAGACCTGAGTCGCCGTCGCGGAGGAGGAAGCTGCAGGTCTGGATTGCAACGTGGCCGCAGACACCACTGTGGAGGAGGGAGGCGGACAAGACGACAAGGCCACTTCTTCCGAGGAATGTAGCCTGTACCTCGTGTCAATCTTTTTATTTACAAAAAGTCCCGAGTGTGGCTTTTCCCAAACTCTTCGGCACTCGGCCAGAACGTCCTTCTGCAAGAACAGGCCAGTACGCTCGAAAGGAGACAAGGTGAACGCCCCAGAAAGCACGCCCTCCTGCGGAGCAGGTGCCTCGGGCACCGGAACATCTAAGAAGCTCATCATGTCCAGTACCCGGTCATGGAAAGCTCTGGTAGAGCGCGGCAGGTCCTCGTTGTCCTGATCGCCTTGAGGGTCATCTGACAGGTACGGATCCTGCTGAGCCGTGTCAGGCACTGCCTTGTCCACTGGGGACAATGGTGGCACAGGCGGAAATGCAAGGGGAGGCACCATGGGCAAGGGAGGCGCCGGCGGAACCACCGTCGGAACGGGTGGAGCCGGAGGCACGGGTGGACATATCTCCTTGAAAAGCCCCTTGAAATATTCCCTCATGGGGTCGGTGCGCATAAGCGCTTGAAATTTACTGAAAAAAGCGTCTTCAGGAGATTGTTTCCGAACCTGAGGCCTCTCATGAGGTGGCCAAATCCAGGGACGTAACGGGGAAGGGTGCCACACCGGCCCCATCGCCGACGTATCCACATAAATCAAGGGAGCCGCCCCCGCGGGCAACAAAACATTGTGCGGAAGAGGCATTCGGGCGTTCAAATCATAAACCGGCCGGTAAGGATGCGCACAAGGGACCTTAGGTTCACCCGAAGGACCGAACCCTACACCAGGGGCCGATGGCGTAGTTGTAGGGGTAGTACCTAAAATGGCCGCTGTGGTCGTGGCGGGAATGGCCACCATTTTGTCCTCATCTGAGGGGAACTGCGGCACGTGAGGAAGTGAGGCAGGGGTCCCCGTCGATGGATCAGGGGCTTAATTTTAGCCTTAACGTAAGGAACCTCGGCCGAGCCGGTACTATGAGGCCTGGAATGTTTCTGCGACATACCAACTGTCAACTGAGCCTTCGAAGGAAGAGCCTCGGCACTGCGGTAAAAGAAGAAACTTTCTTCTTTACCCCCCCCCCCCCAACAGATCTGGTGTAACCACAAGAGCGGGAACGGTGCGCTGTCACCGACAGGGCCTTGCCCGGCCCCTCAGAAGAACAAGTTACTTTCTTACCTGGTAACATTCTTTCGATGGGATGGTCCAACGACGTATTCCATATCTATGACAGGTAATGTCCACAGCTGTGCTGCTTCGGAAAATCTTTGGCGTCTGCGTCCTGTGTCGATGCGCCGTCCCCGAGGACCTCCTCCGACGGCACCCGATGTGATAAGTAGGACGCACGACGCCCATAGCCTCAGTTATAGTTTTTTCCCAGAACGTGTGCCACCAGTTTTCTGCCAGTCAGACACACAAGGCCTTGCGGAACGCAAGCTGTAATCGCAAAAGAAATTCTGCAGAGGGGAAGGCAGGGAGGGAGCGATATGGAATACGTCGTCGGACCATCCCATCGAAAGAACGTTACCAGGTAAGAAAGTAACTTGTTCTTCGAGGGGATTGGGTCCTCCGACGTATTCCATATCTATGACAGACTCCCAAAGCAGTACCAAGCAAGGAGGTGGGAAAGAATTTAGAATACAAATTAAGCATGCCCAATCAAATTGCGGAATAGAGAACTGCCTTGCCAAAGGCCAGATCTTGCCCTCTGATGGAATCAAGGGAATAGTGACGTACAAAAGTATGTACTGAAGCCCAGGTGGCTGCATCACCGATGTGACGAATAGGAACTCCCCTCTGCAGGGCAGTAGACGCAGCCACTCCTCTGGCAGAATGGGCCCGCAAGCCAGCCGGAGGGTCCTTACCCGCCAAGCGGTAACACTCGGAGATAGCTAAAATAATCCAACGAGACAAAGTCTGTTTCGTCACAGCTTGTCCCAAACACTTTCCAGCGTAACCAATGAAAAGTTGATCGTCCACTCTGCCCCTGGACATGCGCGAAATATAAAAGCTCAACGCTCTCCGAGGATCAAGCCTATTGAGCCTCTCCTCTTCCTTACCAGGATGTGGAGGAGGAGGAGGATAGAACGCCGGAAGAACAACCTTCTGGCTGAAATGAAAATCCGAAACCACCTTCGGAAGAAAAGAAGGACGAACTCTAAGGACAACCCTGTCCTTATGAAACACAGCGAAGGGAGGCTTAACTGAAAGTGCCTGTAACTCACTCACTCTGCGAGCGGAAGTAACCACAAACAAAAACACAGTTTTCAGAGTCAACAGCCTCAAAGGGCAAGAATGTAAAGGCTCAAATTGAGCACCCTTAAGAAACTTAAGAACAAGGGTCAAAACCCAACCTGGCACCTAAAAAGGTGACGGAGGAAACACATTAGTGAGCCCTTTCAAAAACTGCGAAATTAAAGGAATCTTAAAATAGGAACACTCTTCAGACGAGCGCTTAAATATGGACAGCGCCGCCAGGTAACCTTTAATGGTCCCCACTTGGAAGCCCCTGTGGGCCAAAGAAAGCAAAAAAGACAAAACCATGGGAATGTTGCATTCAAAAGGATCCACATTCTGAACTCTGCACCAGTCGCAGAACTTTCTCCAACGGCAACGGTACAGAGACTTTGTTGCCGGCCGCCTGGCCGAGAGCAACACCTCCATCACGTCTTCAGGGAGGTCCCAATCCTTATACCTCAACCTTTCAGAAGCCAAGCGTGAAGATTGAGGGATCTGACCTCTGGATGGAGAACCTGACCCCCCTCCCGTGGGAGCAGATCGTCTCGGTAGGGAAGACGACATGGAGGGCAGATGGACAAGTCTAGAAGGTCTGGGTACCACGTCCGGAGCAATGAGGATCATCAGGGAACCGAACCTCCGTAACCTCCACAGCACTTGCGGGATGACGACAACTGGAGGAAACGCATACAGCAGTGGGAATGACCACTCCACCACAAACGCGTCTCCTAAGGCTCCTTTTGGAGGAAATTCCCGCGAGCAAAACCTTTCGCACTTCCGGTTGACACTGGAGGCAAAGAGATCCACTTGAGGGGTCCCCCAAAGGGCGAAGATCTCCAGGAGAATCTCCTGAGCCAGCTCCCACTCGTGAGAGATCGTGCTCTGCCTGCTCAGAGCGTCCACCGTCTCGTTGTCGTCTCCGGCCAGATGAACCGTTGAGATCGAAACTTCCTGCTGGATGGCCCAGAACTCGAGCTGCATCGCCTCCCTGCACAGCGGAAGTGACCCTGCCCCCCCTTTTTGTTGAGGTAGTGCATGGCCACCGTGTTGTCCGTTAAAATCAGGACACTCTTTCCGCGCACAGTCGGCAGAAAAGCCTTCAGGGCTAGCCTGACGGCCCTCAGCTCCAACAGATTGATATGGAGACAGGACTCCGACAGAGACCAACGACCCCTGACTGTAAACTCGTTGGCATGAGCTCCCCATCCCATGAGGGATGCGTCCGTCACGATCGTCACCTCCGGCCAGGGCAGCCAAAATGGGGCCCCCTTCATCAGATTGCACTCGACGGCCCACCACAAAAGGTCCCAGGCTACCGAGGGCGGCACCTGAACAGGGTCCGACTGCCTGCCGGAGGACTGAGACCACTGGAGCTTGAGTGCCCACTGCAAAGATCTCATCCGCAGACGAGCCTCTGGCACCAGAAGAATGCAGGATGCCATGAGGCCGAGCAGTCTCAAGAACTCGGACGCTGGGAGATTCTGGGCAAACTGAAACTTGTGCACGATCTGCTGAATGTGAAGAGCCCTCACCTGAGGAGGAAAACGCTGCCCCAGGGACGTGTCGAGCACTGCTCCGATGTACTGGAGCCGCTGCGTTGGTGTCAAATGGGACTTCTTGAAATTGAGGGAGAAGCCCAGCCTGTGAAGGGAGTGGCAGGTGACGGACAGATGATCCAGGACTTGCTCGGGAGACCTCCCCCTGATCAACCAATCGTCCAGGTAGGGGTAGACGTGAATCCCCCCTTTCCTGAGATGCGCTGCCACCACCACCATGAGCTTGGTGAAAACCCTCGGGGCGGAGGTCAATCCGAACGGCAGGACCCGAAACTGAAAGTGCGAGTCGCCAACCGCGAACCTCAGGTACTTCTTGTGCTTGGGATGGATCGGCACATGGAAGTAAGCATCCTTGAGGTCGAGAGACACCAACCAGTCCTGAAGTTGAAGGGGCTGGAGGACTTGAACTTGTTCAAACCGCGCAAGTCCATGATGGGTCTCAATCCCCCGTCTTTCTTTGAAATCAAAACATAAGGGGAATACCATCCCTTGTTCCTCTCCGCTACAGGCACCAGTTCTATGGCGCCTTTCTCCAGCAGGGCTTGAATTTCCTGTGCAAGGAGCAGATCCGGACTCTTCAAAGAGAGGTTCCCTAGTGGATTGTCGTGAGGCCTCTGCCAAAAAGGAAGACATTAGCCGTGGGTTATGATCTCCAGAACCCACACATCCGAAGTAATGGCTTGCCACTCTACAAGATGCTGCGCCAGACTTCCCCCAACCGGCGAACCATGGGACCTGGCCTCATGACTGAGTGGTAGCGGCTGCAGCGTTGCCTGAGGGCAAAGAGGCAACTGCCCGAGCGGCCTTGGCACCTCGAGTACCTTTGTTTCCACCTCTGCCACTCTTACGATGGCCTCTTTGACTGCTAGCTCCTCTCGCTTTACTGAAGGACGAGTAATAGCGAAAGGAACCTCCCCTCCATTGCTGTCCCCTAGGACGAAAAGGCGGAGGTTGGTGAACTGCAGCGCCCAACGATTTCGCTGCAGCTTTGGAGGTCTGCAACCTTTCAAGGCTCTCGTCAGCCTTGCTGCCAAAAAGGTGTTCACCGTCAAAAGGCATGTTGAGGAGCCGGGACTGCACATCAGGAGCAAACCCAGACTTCCGCAACCACGCAAACCTGCGCATTACGGTGCTCGCCGCCATGGACCGGCTGACACAATCTGCCAAGTCCAAACCCGACTGAACGGCCTCACACATAGCATCCTTGCCATCCTGAACCATAGCAAGGAAACCATCCCGTTCGTCCCCTTCAGGAATATGATCAGCCGCTAATACAACACAGTTCCACAGAGTGTGTGTGAAACGAGACAAGGCACATATGGAGTTGGCCGCCTGAAGCGCCAAACCCCCCAAAGAAAACACTTTCTTCGCCCAGCCGTCAAAACGTTTGTCGTCCCTATCCGGAGGGATGGTAGGATACGACGCCTGCTTTGCCGGGGCCGTAGCCGCCTGCACCACCAAACTCTCCGGGGTGGGGTGCCTAGACAAGTAGCAGGGTTCGCTACTGGCTGGACGGTATTTTTGCGACAAAGACTTGCCCACTGCCGGTAGACTCTCTGGAGCAGTCCAAGCCGCCGCCACCCTTCTCTGCAGAGCCATATGAAAAGGCAAAACCGGGTCAGTGGGTGGACCGATATCAAGGATGTCCGTGAGATCATCCTGAACGAACTCCCCTGGGGGAGCTGACCAACCCAAGTACTCGGTAACCCGAGACATAAGGCGCCGATATGAAGAATTGGCATGAGTGCCAGGCTCTGGCCGACAAAACTCCACCTCCGGAGAGGTGTCCAGTCCACTGGCATCATGCAGCGACTGCCTCAGGTCATCAAACTGGCTATGGCCCGAGATAAGGTCATCTGGAATCGTAACCGGAACCAGGCCGCCATCAGAGCCTTCATCACCCTCTGAAATGTACTCCAGGCAGGGAGAGGATGACCTCTGTGGGCCAAAGCAGTGCCGGACCTTAGCCATAGCCTTTCTAGGGCCAAACCCCGTGCCACGGGGCACCTCCGACACCACCGCCTCGAAAGGCGTCGAGGGCGCCGAACGAGTCGGTACCGGCCTCGACCGAAAAGGCGTCGAGGGCCCCGAACGTGTCGCCGCCGGCGTCGACGTCGACAGAAAAGGCGTCGACGTCAAGCGAATTGGCGTCGACGTCAGCTGCAGCGCCGCCAGCATCAGCAGCGTCGACACAGTCCTCGAAGCCGGAGCTCTGAGCGTGTCTCTCGACAACCAGGGCGCCGACGGCGTCGATGACCCCCTCGGAGGCGGAGCCTCGAGAGAAATCATCGACGACCTGGGCGCCACAGGCGTCGACGTCTTCTTCGAAGACGGCACAGGATCACACGGTCTCTAACGCATCGAGGACCGGGACCTGGAACGGGCATGGCGAGAACGGCTACCCTTGTCCGAGAGGGACCTCTCCTGCGAGCGGTGCCGACCACCCGAGCCCGAAGGCGTACGGGCGGTGTCTCTCGACCGGTGCCGACCGACCCCACTCGGAGGTGCGGACGGACCGGTGCCCAGCGATTCCAGAATCGCTAGCATCTGCTTCCCGAAGGAAGCCCATTCCTCCAGTGTCGCTTGCATGGAGGGATAAGCGACCCGCCGACGGGCGGAGTACTCGTAAGAGGACGGGGAAGGCGACCTATGTCGGCGCATCCTGGAATGCCTCGAAGAGGCAGAGGAGTGGCGAGACCGACTCCTGGAAGGAGACCCACTGGACCTCCGACGATGACGCGGAGAGTCAACCCTCGAGTCATCCGTCGAAAGCCCCGCAGACCTCGACTTCCTGGGCTTAGACACCCGGCCTACCGACCGCTTCTTCTTGCGTTCCCGCAAGGCCTTTGCCGTGAGCGACTGGCAGTCGACACAGTCGTCCGTATCGTGGGCCTCCCCGAGGCACCAGAGGCAGGCGTCGTGCGAGTCCGTGACCAACATCTTGGACCCACAGTCCCCGCAGTTCTTGAAGCCCGGACGCGGGGTATAAGATGAGAAAGACATAGCCATGAGCAGGTCTTCACAACAACCGACTGAGAATAGAAAACAGCAAACTCCAACGAGTCGAGGCGTACCAAGATTCACAAAGCGAACACGTTCGCGGATAAAACGGAACGGAGGCTATGGGCGTCGTGCGTCCTACTTATCACATCGGGTGACGTCGGCCGTTGGAGGAGGTCCTCGGGGACGGCGCAATTGACGTCATCGACGCAGGACGCAGACGCCAAAGATTTTCCGAAGCAGCACAGCTGTGGACGTTACCTGTCATAGATATGGAATACGTCGGAGGACCCAATCCCCTCGAACTGTTGGTATCCTTAGCCTCTGTACGAGGGACCTCAGACCTAGGCCCGGTAGAAGCCTTATCGGCACGGTCCTCGAACATCCATTCGGTAACCTCAAGCCCAGCCAAGACCTCGGGGCGTTCCCGGTTTTCTTTTTGAGGGAAGCCGAAAGAGAGGCCTCAGAGCAAGCTCCGGTACCCCACGACTCAATAGAACTGAGTCTACACACAGCCCCCACTGGAGGGGCCTTGGAGTGTACTCCGGTGATCACAGGCCCCTTACGGAGACCCTCGGAGAAAACTCTGGTAGAATTATTAGGCCCGACAGGCAACTCAGGGCGAACCCCGATAACAGAGCGATCTACGCCCCTCCCGGCTCGAGAGGAACCCGGGAAGGTATCCCCCGGCCGGGGTGCTCTGAAAATTAAAGAATTTACCGGGCGTTTTTTCTTCTTGTCGATTAATGCCTGAAAATGAGAAGGAGGAGTACGTCCGAACACCACCTCCCACCGCTCCAACCGACGTTGAAGTGCCTGGACCGAAAGGGAGTCACAGTAAAAACAGGAGTCCCAACGGTGTTCCGGACCCAAACACTCTAAACAAAGAGGATGGGGATCCGCCCTCGCGAAGTGTAAGTGACACGATGAACAGTCTGGAAAATCTAGTTTAAAAGACATAGGCAGACTAGTAACGAACGGTAGCGAGAGCTAGAGAGGGAAAAAAAAAGGGAAGAAAATCTTCCGAAGATGCAAGTGCGTCCGGCCCCGATCGTGCGGAGAAAAGGATTAATGGGCGATGCGCGGGGCGGAGCCAAAGTGGGCTGGGTTACAGCCGCGTGCCGGGCCCCGCGCAGGAAAGAGGAGGGACAAATTTTCGAAAAAAATTTGGATGCTTTTTACAAAGTGCTCCGGTCCCGTCCCACAGGACGGAGAGATGTCCCATAAGTATGGAGGAAAGGGGACGGGACGTAGGAGTAAATTAGGTTCCGTTATACATTGCACGCCAGACGGGGTGTTTCTAACGATTTGGCGATTTGACGATTTTACCAGGAGAACTAAGTAAAGTGCCAACCTGTATATGGGCAATGCTTGACAACGATGTAGGATGCCTGAAAATAGAGCCAGTAAAGATCATTTTTAAAGAAGGTGTTACCCTACCGCAAATTCCCCAATACAGAATTTCGGCTGAAGGTGAGAAAGGATTGAAGAGTATTGTTACAGATTTGGTGAAACTAAGAGTAGTTGAAGAAATTACAGCCCGATTCTTCCAGTTTATAAAAAAGGAGGCAATGAAGTATCATACCGTTTTATAATTGATTTGCGCGCATTAAACAAGGTAGTAGATCCACAATTTTCTTTAGTGCCAGATGTCACTACAATATTGACAATGATACCTGTTTCAGCAGAATATTTTAGTGTAGTGGATTTGAAAAACGCGTTCTTCAGCATTCCAGTGGACAAGGACAGCAGATATTTGTTCGCGTTCACATTAGGAGGACGATCATTTACATTCACGCGGATTCCGCAATGTTAACGGAAAGTCCAAGTATTTACAGTAGAGCATTAAAAGAGCAGCTAGACATGCTAGAATTACCAGTGGGTTGTGTACTCTTGCAATACATAGACAATCTATTGTTAGCTGCAGACACAGAGGAGATTTGTAAAGAAAGCACTGTATTACTACTGTCACACCTAGCGGCACATGGCCATAAAGCTAGTTTGAAAAAATTTCAATATAATCGAAAGGAGGTGGCCTATTTGGGCTACCTACTTTCGAAAGAAGGGAGAAGGCTAATGCCAGAACGCATAGAAAGTATTTCTTGTATGCCTATTCCAAAGACACAAAAAGGAGTCAGAGCCATAATAGGCATGGCTTCATATTGCCGACAATGGATTGGTAATTTTGCATTAATTGTGAAACCGAAGGTGAATTTGACTAAAAAAGATGTGGTTATGCCGTTACAGTGGGATGAGGAATGTCAGAAAGCATTTGATCAATTGAAAACTGCATTATGCTCGGCTCCAGTTTTGGGCACGCCGAATTATGAGAAGGTTTTTAGACTGTGTGTGAAAGTGAAGGATGTGCATTGGCGGTTTTGACACAGGAACAAGGTAGAAGAAATAGGCCATGCGGCTATTTTTCTTCTGCGCTGGACCCTGTAGCGCGCGCACTACCACGATGTTTGCGATCTGTCGCGGCGGCTGCTACGTCAGTGAAACAAACGGAAAGGATGGTATTGGGGCACACTTTAATTCTAATGGTGCCACATGCCATAGACGTTCTATTAAATAGGACACAGACGCAACACCTCACCTCTGCTAGATTGACAAGATATGAGATTATTTTGTTTGCGCCCCATATCCAAATTATGAGGTGTAGCGCTTTCAATCCTGCAGAATTAATGCCACTACCCATAAAAGAAATTGGGAAGGATGAATCACCCCCCCACGATTGCTTAATGGTCACTGAGGAAGAAACCAAGGGGAGAGTTGATTTAAGTGATACCCCACAGAAAGAGCCAGATGGAGAGTTATTTTGTGACGGCTCATGTTTTAAATTACCAGATGGCACGACAACTGCCGCATATGCTATCACTACCCAAGAGAGCGTTGTAGAAAGCAAAAGAATCCCCTACAATTCGGCACAAGCCGCAGAGATAATAGGATTAACCAGAGCCTGCAACATTTCTGAAAATGTGAATGTGAAACATATATATATACACTGAAAGCCAGTATGCTTTTGGGGTGGTTCATAACTTTGGTCGATTCTGGGCTGAGAGAGGTTTCTTGACATCACATGGTGCCAGAATTCAACAGGGCCCTTTGATTGTACGATTACTGTCTGCACTCACGCTTCTAAAACGCCTAGCAATAGTGAAATGCGAGGGACACAAAAAGGTAACATGCAAAGCAGGAGAGGGAAACGCGTTTGCAGACAGAATTGCGAAACAAACTGCCACTGATTTAAATACCAAAATGATGACGGTTCAGACTGAGGAAGTACCCTGTATGATAGAAAATGGAGTTGCCACTGTCAAAGAAATGCAGGCCAAAGCTACGGCCGATGAAATACAAGGGTGGGCAGAGGGCTCTGCTGAGTTAGATCTGGAAGGTTGTTGGGTGGACAACGGAACTAGAAACTGGATGTTGCCAAATTCCTATGTGACTGTGATGGTCACAATGGCCCACAGCCCTACCCACATCTGTGCGAAAAAGATAATACAGCACCTATCTACAGTATGGCAGAATGTAAACATAAAGAAGAATGCAGAGAGGTTGGTGCAGAACTGTATCACGTGTTTGCAACACAATGTAGGAAAGGGAACAGTGTCTCCAATAGGCAGTTTTGGCCCGCCCAATATGCCATTTGAGGTGATCCATTTTGATTTCATAGAGATGGAGAGATGCCAAAACTTAAAATACGTCTGAGTGGTGATCTGTGCATTCAGTAAGTGGGTGGAGGCATATCCCTTGAAGGACTGCACAGCAATGAGCACGGCAAAAGTAATGCTTAAGGAATACTTTTCCAGATTTGGCTTGCCCCGTGTCTTATGGTCCGATAATGGACCACATTTTGTGGGCGCAGTGGTGTTACAGATATGTGCGGGTCTTCAGATCGATAAGAGATTCCATAGTTCAAGGCATCCGAGTTCAGCCGGTCTTGTGGAGAGGCAAAACGGGATTCTCAAATCAAAAATTAGTCAAATATGTGCAGGAAGCAAGTTGAGTTGGGTGGATGCATTACCAATAGCACTATTATGCATGCGTACTTCTGTACAGGCTAAAACTGGGCTCTCCCCATGCGAGATCGTAATGGGGAGACCGGCAAATTTATGGTGCGCACCACAGCCAAAACGACTTAGTGAGGTAGAACATCCTGTGCTTAGTACTTATTGTGGCCTTTTAATGCAGAAATTGCGTTTGATTCATCAGCAGGTGCAGGAGGCATTACCAGTGAGATACACCAGTCCGGGGCACGCACTGGAGCCAGGAGACTGGGTGCTGCTAAAGAATTTTGAAAGAAAGTCATTGTTAGCACCCAGGTGGCGCGGGCCCCATCAAGTACTCTTGGCAACGCAGACGGCGATACGGGTGGATGGACGGAAGTTGTGGATCCATGCCACCCATGCCAAAAAGATTCCAACTTCACTGAAAGACTTGCCTGACCCAGATGACCGGAAAGAGACAGCGGTCCCAGAAACGGAAGAAACTGTTGCCAGTAAGCAGCCACCAAATCAGCCCAAACGAGAAGTGAAACTCGAAACAAAGCCTGAGACGATTGCCAAAAAGGGGGAAGGGCAAAGAGTGCCCTAACGTTGCCCAGCAGAATCGACATCACTGTTGGTCGACACAAAATCTGCCTTGCAAATACCAGCAGACACAAAACGTGTACCCCTTTGGCGCCCACCAGCACTTGCCAGCACGCCAAAGACCAAAACTGCATCACTGGCGTGGCGCACACCAGCACCTGCAGTAGCGCCACAGGCTGACTTTGAGCCTGAATCTGGAAGTGCACCGGCACTGTTCACGGATCACACGATACCAGGAGTGAGGTGATAAAACTTGCGGCCTCGAAAGACAAAGTGATCCACAGTTCTTTGGCGTTTATATCAACCTCTGGTTCTGCTCATGGACGGAGAAGGAACTAGTGGTGTAGAGGAGAGAAGCGTGAGAATTGTTCAAGTCGGACAATTCAAGATTCGCAGCTCCTCGGTGCGATCATAAAAAGTACATGTGTCAGGAACCAGAGCAGACAAGCTGGGCGCACATGGTACTAAGGCAAAAGATAACTGATCAAGAGTCCTCTGAGCAGTATGAGAAAGGACAAGTGATCTTGCCTAAAAATAAATAAGCAAATCCAGGCTATAAAGGACTGGCAGAACTGAACTGTGACAATTCCGTTGAACTTATTGACATCAGAGCAAGCGCGACGAAGAGAGATATCCACCACGAACTGTAATAAGGAAGAAGAAGGACGATGAGAAACATGTCGGGACCGGCTCCAGCCTTCTCCTTCACCACTGCTGAGAATGAGTCAATTATAAAGACTGTAAGATTAAGAAAAACGCATGGTAAAACGAATTGTATACTGGCACTGACAATAATTATGTGCTTTATGAGCATGGTAGCATAGCACCAATAACGACAGCCTTAATATTATGGTATGTGGAATCGATACACCCATTAGAAATGTTTTTACCGATAGCTAATATATCCACTACTGAAAGCCCGGTTCAGGTGATTACTTATACCCTGCCCCCAATGGAAGAAAGACACAGGGAAGGGTTTGGGAACAACACGTTGTTATTAATCATGAACATGACACATGCAATTCTGAAGAAAACAAATTGCTGGGTATGTGCCCATTTACCACAGCCTGCTGGGAAAGGAATAGGGTGGTATGTACAGCCATTACCATTAAGTTGTGCATGTAGTGCATCTTTAGGTGCAATGTTCTATGGGAAATGGAATGACAGTAGTACGGGTCAATTAGACAGAACCAAGATGAATGAGTTTGAGGAAATAATAATGAAGCCTGTGGGTTGTTCCATATTCCATAAAGCACAAGTAATGGCCCCAGAGCCCACAAGGAAAAGTACGCGAAAGATAACACGACAAAATAGACGAGATAGATTGTCCCCACCAGAAAAAACATCTGTAATGACGTTTCGTGTAAGAACAGAAGGGGACAAAGATGCAATCCCCCCCATCTTACATGGTGAATTATAGCCCAAGAACTGTCCCTTTTTGTCTAAAAAAGAAAGGCTCTTTTTCAGTCGGAACATATACTGGGTGCATGAATACAGTGGTATTGAAATAGCAAATAGAACCAGTATATGTGGGAGATCCAGTTTATTTTATATGTGGAGAGAAAGCATATCCTTGGTTGCCCAGAAACTGGGGAGGTACATGTTACCTAGGTCTACTGTTCCCAGGAGTATTCCTCTTAGAAACAGCAGACATGGCCAGACTATCCAAAACTAGAGTCAAAAGGACTGACGAGGGTGTTTTGATAGCAACTGATGTAGCAAAATCATTCATTCCAGGCTTAGGGCAGAGAGTGAACTCCTATAATATAAGGCAGCTGTCCAGAATACTAAAAAATACCAAACACAACGACAGATATACTATTTAACATGACGTTGGAGGAAAGAGGAATCAGGTTAATGATGCTGCAAAATAGAATGGCTCTCGATGTAATCCTGGTTGATCATGGGGGAATTTGCAAAATAATGGGATCAGCGTGTTGTGTATATGTCGATGACTATTCCCCTACGATCATTGAAGCGATAAAGAAAATGCATGTCCTAAGCTCCGAACTCCCTACTGAAAAAGGAAGCTGGGGAATAAGGTCTTGGTTTTGGGAATACTGCGTTCTTGGGGATGGAAGTTGATTTCGATATTAGTAGTGGTGTTTGGAATATTCCTAACGTGCTGTTGTTGCATACATTGCCTACCAATAGTTTGCGCTGAGGTAACTGAGGGATGTATGCATATGATGACGAGGAAAAAACAACCTCATGGTCGAGCTGATCAAGACACAAATGAGATGAAAACAGTAAAAGAGTTGATGGCTATAGATATTGATGAAGACAATGAGGTTTACGATAGCATGCAAAATTCAGACATAAGTACTTCAGACTCATCACTAGAGGAGTTTTCAATAAATAGATGAGACTTTTGGCATAAGGTCAAAGGAGGGTTTGTCAGTCTAGAAAAATGGATACCTCAACTTTGTGACCGCAAACGTATTTTGATGGCCGTGGGCCAACCGTCTCATGCACGATATGACAGAATATAGGTTTAAGTTTGCCAATGAACGGCCATTTTGATGTAACAAGAATCGCCATTTTGTTTTCTAACCATTGCTCATTGCTTTCTATTCTTATTGCTTCGCAGTATATTTTCTGCTTACACTGCTCGACTGTAAAACATTGTTGTCTGCACGTAAAAGGACAAGGCCGCAGGGACGCGAGGATAACAAGAGTTCATTGAAACACAACGTAGGCAGCGCCAGGAAGAATGCCCGGCTCCCTCCCGAATGTAGCCTTGAAGCAGAGCTGCAGGGCATTTAATCATTTCGCAGCTGCCAGCCAGTCTCGTTATATGGTAGAATATGTTAGAATAATGCAGCTAAAGGCTTGAATTATGCTCTTCTTATGGCCCCCCTTTGCTGAGCCCCGTTAGAGCGTGTTGGCTCCGAGGACACGAATAGCACCTCATAGATAGCAAGGTCTGGAATGCAACTCTCCCCCCGTATGTAGCTCGCTTTCATGAACAGAAGCGCTGTGTTCTCTTCAACAACTGAAAGATGCCTCCGCACTCACAAATTGCAAATTGTTACTAGAATAGATGTTTGAAGGTGTCATAGTTGTCGAAAATGTTCATCACACCAAGTTCAAACAAACCCAATAAAGGGGGGTGTTAAACATGTCATAGCTGATTGTTTGATATGCATTTTGTATATATGTAACTGATGTACGTAATTCACTCTCTTGCGTCCCTCTAGGTCTAGAGATGCACGTTACGGGGCGTGAGACCGGGTTGGCCAACTGAGACTTTTGCTTTGCAATAAACCCTAGCTTTGGGACTACAACCTCGTGTCTGGCGTATCTATCGTGTGTGGTGACTCGCCTCGTTTCCATAGACGTAAGGGACCCCTAGGGGCCCCTTTCAACGTGGGTCCAAGACAAAGGAGGTCCATTACAGATAGTGCCTCTGGCAAGTGTAGAGCTATGCTTTAGAAACAATGGCACAAGAAAAATTGGAGAGAATCAACAGTGCAGACGAATCTTTGATGTACCAAGAATGAACAACTGGACAGTAGTGATAATGGAAAACTATTGGGCCTGTGGATCCAGAGCTTACATGAAGCTGCCCAGAGATTGGGGAGGACTATGTTCTATAGTGATCAATCATGTTCCAGCGCTGGCGATTCCTAAAAGTGACTTGAATATTGGCAAGTTTCTAAAAGCAGATGCTCACCTGAGGTAGAAGAGATCTGGCGAGTTCCTGAATCGAATGAAGAGGGAGAACTATTTCTCAGCTAAATCGATTGAAGCTTTTGAAGCCATTCCATATGAACGCAGATTGTTCAGTCAGACTTCAGCAATATTCACAACAATCTTCATGCCCAGGATCCAGGTGGAGACGAATGCCAAGTGGTTATAGGTAACCAGATGGGAGCTTTTGCAGACTATCAACACCACTATAAAGGGATTCAATGCTATCAAGGAGGAGTTCAGAGCCATAAGACTGATGGCTCTCCAGAACAGATATGTCTTGGACATGATCACAGCTATGGATGGAGGCATTTGTGCCAAAATCAGAGAATCATGTTGCACGTTCATACCTTCTCATGATGAAGAGAATGGCACCTTGACAGATGCCATAATGATGCTGACAAACCTACACGTCAAGATGGAAGACATTGCTGATGACAGTTGGTTTGCATCAATCTTTTCATGGGTTCCACAATGGATGGCGAACATTTTCAAACTACTGGGAGCCCTGTTGGAGATGATCATGTTTGGATTTTGTATGATCAGGATAATAATCACACAATGCAAGAAGACTGCAAAGAAAGCAGTAGGAATGAAGATTGTGATTGATGTTGAATCGGGATTTGAACCTAAAGAGTTGACAGATGAAGAAATCAGATACTATGTCAAGGCCAGCATCCATGCACCTGAGGGAACAAAGTTCCTGTACCCAAAGAACCATAAGAAGTATGTGGGGAGATGGATACACTGCAGTCCCAATGGACAATGCATATTTATGACCTGGAGTGTTGATGAGCATGTGAAATCATCAAGATGCCTGAAAGGAGTCCAAGATATGGGTCCCAAAGAAGCATTTCTTCAGACGAGGATGTCGATGTGAAGACTGATGAGAGATGTGGATGAATCACCCGGGGGGGGGGGGGGAGTGAAGAGAAGGAGTCAAGTACCCCACCAAAGGATCTGCCCCCATACAGCCAATATGTTGGGAGCCAGATATTGTGACACGTGCAGTACCAGTGAGGATGCCTGTACCGCAAAGAATTCTTGAGACAAGGTATCCATTGAGAAAACCCTATGTGCATTCACAAAGATATGATGTCCTTTTGGACAAAGTCCAGGAAGAAGTATGAAAATGAGTGAGAAAAAAGACTGGTGTCGTCATGCGGAGCAGAACTGACGCACCCTGAAAAGATGCACTGGGCAAAAGAACAGACATTCTGTATGATTTGAAGAGGAGGTGTTAAAGATGAGCAACATTTTGGGCTCGATATAAAGAGGCTCATGCTACAGAATCGCAGAAGAAGATGCAAAATCAGTTTACACTTGTACAAATGCAGTAACGCAAGTAGACAAAGTGATCTTAAGGCTGACTATGTAGTGAATAGTTTGCAGCTGTGCGCCAACGCATATACATAGGAATGTATAGAATCTGGATGTTTCATGATGCGCTTTAGCAAGTGATTGGAAAGGGTTTTCAGTGTGGCGCAGTTGGAAAATAACTGATGGCGGAGGAGAAATTCAAGAAAGGCTTGGATGGCACAGCATCAAGAAGTCGAGGCCACCGCCAGCCTGGTTGTCCATCAAGTAGTTACATGAACGTGAGAAAGAAACAAACTTCTGTTTTAGGTGGCATAGCAAAACACTGAAGGCGTCAAACATTCATCATTTAATAGTATTAAATGCAGCAAAGAGCTTGAAAACGCAGTCTCCAGTCACATGGTCAGATCATATAAATATTGGTCACAATTATGAAAGGGGGAATTAAACAAGTTAAAATGCAAGTGTGGAACTAGGAGGAATTGCCATCTGGCATGGGTGTAGAAGCCCCAGCTTTTTTTATGTTTATTAATTATTAAAAGGATGCAGGAAATTCCATCTCTGAAACAGAAATCTGCAGACCAGATTCCCCTTTCATAAGGTCCACGCCAAATGCATAGTGTGTACTTTAGCCCTGCTACATCAGTATCCTGATTTGCAGCGCCAACAGGTTCAGAGGTCACAGGTGCCGTTCTGACAGCTGCAGAGACAGCCAAGTCTCCCCAGCACAGGGACTGCATTTAAGATATGCATCCCCATTCTCAAAACTGCATAACTCTGAGGATCCTGTCCTGGTGGCATGGTAAACTGTAAATATAAGCCATACTTGAGTTAGAGTATGGTGGCCAGCATCTCTCATAGTTGTCCCAGCCACATTAAATCGATATCGCACTGTGGGAACAGTGCAGATGTGGAAGGTTTATGTGTACGTGTTGCAAACAAGCACACCCCCACCCCATCCACTGGCAGGACTTCAGCATTGGGGAATTGCCTCTCCTTGTTCGTTTGTAAGGGCAGGTAACACCCTTTCCCCAGGCACAGCCACTCCCCAGGAAGAAATCTAAGGGCACACCCATTTACAAAGGGCTAGGCTTCAGACCAGAGTGCTGCAATTCTTAAGACATTTCATTCTATTGAGAAGGTAAGGACGCAAGTTTAATGTAGCCGGGGAGACATTTGTACGTTTGGGGAAGATTCTTCCATCTTGTTTCTCTCGACCTCTCTCTATTTCCTGTCCCCACCACGTGCTGTAGCACAAAGCAATTTCGGTGTGATGTCAGAAAAACAAAGTCCAGTCATTTCAAAACCAGGATTGGACTCCTAAAGTAGGCAAGCTTTAGATCACCCACCTATGGGCATTCACTTTTAAAAGAAGGGGTCTCACACCACACTTGGAATCATCTCTGGAATACAACCCTGGAAGAAGATTACGCTGGACCCTGCAGAGAGAGTAGTCCTTTCTAAAGTCCTCCAGTTCTGAGGTGAAGGTAGGTCTTCCAAGAATGAGGCGAGCTCTGTCCCTGAACCATCCTCAGGGACCGTTGGGGGTGCATTCTCCTGCTGGACCAAAGCCTGCATCTCTGCCAGGCATCGTGTTGCAGGATCCATGAAGGTTGTGTGCCAACCTCCCTGTGTTTAGGAGCCTGTAAAAGGACTAACTTTGGCCCTTGGGTCCCTCGAGTGGGACTCTAAGCTCATGAAAGCCAGAACAGGCAATATCCTTGTGTGCTCGATGCTGACCCACTGCGAGCCGTGATTGGAGAGTGTATTTGATGCTGAGTGAACCTCCAGGACCCTCAAAGCTGCTCTCGGCGTTCATCACTTTCCGAACCGCCATTTGCTGTTCAATTCCAGCCAAAGTGTGTCTCAGCATCGACTCGAACCAAAAAAGCAACATTGCTTTGCATTGCTCGAATCACCCCTCAAAGTACTAACTTCTTCATTGCAGCTCCTGTAAGCTCGACCTGAACCTGGTGTCACCCGAACAGCGACCTCTGAGCTTCTGCATCAAATTGACTCACCTGCGCATCCTGGTACCCACTCGACTGACGATCAAACCTGGTGACTTCCCAAATCTGCACAACTTTAGACGATTCAAGACTGCAGCTACCTTCCATTTGAACTCAACTTGCCGCTGTACCATTGCGACTGCTGAATCCTCAAACCGTAGAGAACCAGCGAACGACACCGAGAAGCCTTGTTCGACAGCGAACCACCAAGAGATTTTCAAAGGTATGATTGACTGGTATCGCCCACCGGGTCCAGCAATGGGCCCAAGAGATTGGATAGGTCATTTGTAATCCCTTGTGCAATGCCAAGAACATATACTTTGGACAATGTTGTTCTTTATTGCCTTTTCTTGCAGTCTCATTACCCATAGGGCTGCATCTGCTATCTTTGCATATTCTGTGTTCTTTCTACCAGAGTGCGTTTCGTAGTGTTTTCTAATTAGTTAATATTATACATGATGTGTTTAAAGTATATATATTTTTATAGGACATTGATCGGACATTCCTTTATTGTGGTCTGTTATACGCCTCGGTTTGGGTTGCTACTGAACCATATTCAGACCCGTCTTGAGAGTAGAGCCTTCCCTCAGACCACATTACCACAAAAGGTAATCCCAGCTCTCCTTCTCTCCCCATGCCCGTAACCTTGGTCTCCATATTGACTCTCACCTCTCTCTATCTCACCACATTTCTTTTACTGCCAAGTCTTGTCGCTTTGACCTCTACAACATACATAAAATTCGACCCCTCCATACCTTTCACACTACTAAACTATTAATTACCTCCCTTATCTTCTCCAGACTCTTCTACTGTTCCTCCCTTCTCTTTGGACTCGCCTCCTCTCATCTCTCCCCACTCAAATCCATCTACCACTCTGCCATCCGCTCCCTCTGCCTTCTCTCACCTCTTTAGGTTGGCTCTCTTTTCACTCCCAGATCAAATTCAAGTTCTTCTGTCTTGTTTTCAAATCCCTCTATGGTCTTGCCCCCCCACCTCTCCTCCCTTCTCACTTTCTATACCCCTTCTCGTTCTCTCTGCATTGCTAATCTTGTCCTTCTCTCTCCTCCTCCACCTCCCTGTGCCCCTACCACTTCCGATCTTTCCAACTCCTTGTTCCCTTCCACTGGAAGCGCCTCCCCCTTCACATCTGCTCTTCCCCCTCCTTCCCTTTCGCTCATCTTTTTCACTCACCTCCCTAGCACCCTTCGTTTCCTCTCTTTCTTCTCCCTCCCCCTCATTCCTCACCTCCTACCACTGCTCTTCCTTTCCCTCTCTACCTCCTTCCTCCCAACCCCCTGCTCTCATATAGTCCTACTCTTTCCTCTACTCTTCCTCACACACTCTTACATTCCCTCTTGCTCCCGCTCTTACCTCCACTAACACCTACCATTCCCTCACTCACCTCTGCCCCTCCCTACTCCCTCCTCACCTCTGCAATATTGTACATTGTTCTATATACTGTTTTCGAGTTATGATTCAATTGCCATCTCATGCTTGTTGTATTTTGCCTGTTCTCATGTAAAGCACTATGGATTAAAGGGCCATATAAATTAAATAAAATACAAATACAAAATGAGGTGCATCTTCTAACTGTGCCTGTTTTTCCTTTATGATTGTGTTGGCCCTTGTTTTTTTAGTATTGTGAGGGCTTAGTGGAGAATCTAGCCTCTGCTCATCCCTGTGCTCCTCCAGGGCAGAAGTCAATTCGTCACAGTCTCCCACAAGTATAAGACTGGCTCTAGATCTCTTCCCTCGTAGGCCTCCAACTCCTGGCCGAGAGTGGTTCACGCCCCTTTTGGCAAGGGCAGCGTACTGGCCTCGCCTTTCCACAGAGGGGGCTGTGCTTCATTAGCTGACCCTGGAGATTGTGCCTCGGAACTGGAAAACCCACCCAAGAGCACAGAGAATAAGCTGTGCCAGCAACAGAAGAGATTAAAATGGGAACCAGTGGTAGAGTACTCCAGTAATAAGGATGGGGCAAAGTGCAGGGAAGACCGGATCAACACCCTACCCCCGCCTCGTCCCCAAGGAGGTGGCTGGTGGTGGAGTTAGTAGAAGACTGAAAATCGGTAGGCAACGAAATAAAAACGGGACCAAGGCCCAAAATAAGTTGGCCAAATAAGAGGTGTTGTGAGAAACGAGAAGGAGCACAAAGGGGAAACGTGCTCACCTAAAACTGTTGCACGTTTAAACTCCCTATTCTGAAATTCTTGGTTGCCTAACTGCTGGAGAAGGAAAAAGTGCTCATGTGAAATGGTTACACGTTTGAATGCCCCATATGGAACACTTGGTTGGAGTACAGCTATAGAGCATGCACAAACGAAAGAAGTGATCACGTTAATCTGTTGCAAGTTAAAATACCCTGCCTTGAAACATGTGGCATACACTTAGGAGAAGGCCAAAGGAAAAGAAAGTAAGCAATTTAAATTGTTATAAGTGTGAATTATCCATTTGGACGGAGGAAAACCTAGAATGGTACCAGTGAATTGGCCATGTTAAATCCAATACAGAACCATTGTGAAACAAATTGAACAGGAGCATTACAAAAAAGAACCAATGCATAACTAAGGATAGACGGAAAGAAATGGATGCTGGGTATAAGAACCATTCTGCGCTGGCATGGTTAACAGTGAGTTTGTAGCAAAGCTGGCATGTCTGTTACGATTAAGGTGTATTTGTAGTTCTGGAATTTTAAAGTACTCACAGTTCTAGTATTAGCATATTTGATGGTTGCTGTTGGGTGTGTGGGCAATGCAGAAATGTTCAATATATTTTAATTATTATTGCCCATGTTTGTAATTAAATATCAATTTCATACCCAGAGGCTTAAGGAAATCTGAATTCAATGCCACCAACACACCTTAAAGAAATTCCAAACTGTTACAGTAGATCAACTGAGGGAATAGACCTTCGAAAAATCCAGAGCCTGGTTGTCAATCCATTATCTGTATAAATCAATGCAAAAGACAGACTTGCAATTGAACCCAAAAGGATTGTAGCAGGTATAGCAATCAGGGAAGTCTTTACATCTGTCCAAGAAGGGAAGAGGAGTAATCAACATTACCAATACTCTCAAAATGCGATTGGAAGGTTCTTCTGTTCCAAAGAACACTCCCCGCCCCTCCCCAGCCTCCTCCCCCCACCCCCACTGCAAAAGTAAGACCATACGATCTCGTGGTCTAATCCAAAAATGTTTCATTTTAGTTTCCATGATTAAATACAGCGTTCTTGAACCACAGCTTATTGTGCATGCACACATTAGATGGGCATTCTGGTCACACACGTCACTGGTGTTACATTCAGTTATTTATCAATCAGCAAAATGTTCCAGTGAATTGTTACTGAGGTTCATGTAGTTTGTATGGTGTTGCTAACATACATGCCACAAAAACAAGTAGAAATGTGTGAACAGCTAGTGATCATATACATTGTGCGAAATATCGACATTCAAGCCAGCCTTTTGTAGTGGCCTCTTTCATTGATCGTGTTCCGTACCCTTGCCTTAGCATTCCTAACACCTAAGCAGCTAAAGGGTAAATCGTGGGCGATAAACTGCTACATCATTCCACTCCGCCTCTACTGGTGTGTTGATGGCTGGCAACCCATGTGATAGGACTCCCTATATTTTTGTATTTCACGATATCCTCAGGGAAAAAAAAACATAAAACCTCCTTAAACGGTGAAGGCACTTTCATTTTTGCACTCATTTTCAGAGTTTTTAGCTAGCTATAGGCACAGTCCAGATGAAATGCTCTACAACAAACATATGGTTTGGTGAGGGATAATTGCATGTATTAGTGCATCTTTAAGACGTATGTTCTGAGCCATGCTTCCATCCCAGAACGTGAGGCTTAATGCTATTAGCACCTGGCAAAAATCTGGTTGTGATCATTGGTATTTTTCTTTTTTTACAGAAAATACCTGAAATGAAAACTGAGGCCCTGTACGGAGTTCCTCTTCTGTTTCAAAGATGGCTGGAGGCGTGGCCGGGGAGGACGCAGTGTGTCACGAGTGAGCGGGACAGAGCAGTGACTTTGGAATGGGGAGAGATGGCAATAGCTAGAGGATGGGGTAGTGCGCGTGTGCAAGCAGAGGCGGCAGGGAGGCGAGGGGTGATGCACAGTGGAAGGTGACTGCCACATGGAACAAAAGAACACTTATACTAGCAATTCAAGCACACATGCTACAATCCTGATTGCCTGGCACCTTCCTCCAAGTAGATAATTGCAAAATCATGTATTTAGAGCAATACATATGAGCAGGAACATCGTCGTCACTCATCACACGTTCAATGGAACCAATAAGGATTCATTTTAAATCCCATGTAGTAGAAATCACTCTCTTGGTAATGTGTTATAATTTAAGTTGTTCAAGATGTTAAAGGTAACTGGAACGGAAGCTAAATTGCCCTTAATGTCCAAGTTAACACACACAGTTTCAGGAAAGCATACACTTACATTCCTCTCTGCACATGGATGGATCTCGTTTCACTACAGAACCCAACCTTCTCCAGGTCTGGGATCTCCTGATTCAGGATGTCAATTAACTTTCCATCTTCTGCGTCCGACTCATACAGTGTAACCGATGACTCCAAAAAATCCTAAAATTAAACATGAAGCAAAATTAAATATATTTTGAAAATGTGCATTAATCAGAGGTGAACTTTGGTGCCCGGTAATATCGAAGGGGCACTGTCTTTGGAAAAATACATCCACATTTTTTCTCTCACTCACATCACAACATGTAGAAGATCAGAATGAAGGATTCGATGTCAATTTCAAACGCTGCTCATAATGTTTGGGTTGTTTGTCCAGAATAGGCACCACTTTTGTTTTATCTAATGTAGGTTGGCCTTTCCCATTTGCCTTAATTGGGGTGGGTTAGGATTAACAGTAAGCATTTAGATATTCACTCCACTTGTATTGATTTTTAATATGCTTTCAGATTTTTACATCCATTAAGCCGAAAACAAAACATTACATTAAAACACATAGGGCCTGATTCACAGAACGCTTTCCTATGGAATTGCGCCATTATAAAACGCGTCTGTGAATCACGCCCATAATATGCACACTCGCCTCTGTCATTGGAGTAAAACCAACACCCTCCAACAGTCAACGCATTAAAAAGCTGGCTATGTATGAGCCTTTACCCTCGATGCCATAGGCAATGACCAGGACAAGACCTCAAAATACTAAACAATTGTTAGAATAGACAATCTATTCTCACAGCTAATAATGTAGCATCGTTTTCTTCACATAACGCCCAAACATGTATGCACTCCCGACTACCCTCTATTCTCATTTGCCCCTCATTTTCTCTTTTCCTCTCCACCTTACTACCTCCTTAATCCAGCTCTCTACTTAACATCCTCTCGCAAACCCCCGCCCCCTTTCCCATTAGAGGTTATTACACGTATCATCTTTATTGCATTTCGTTATGCTATATTATTGAACACTGCAATGTCCCCTCAAAGGAAACCGCATGGCACTAGGGGAACATTGCTGTAACATCACATTATAACAGCGTATTCACTTATTGTGCAATGACGGAATAAGTAAGTCTTTAAGTGTTTTCAGAAAGAGCCATGATCTAGCGTGGCTTTAAATTACAGCAGTATGGCACATAACATTCCACATCATTGACACCATAAATGATAATGTGCAACCTCTCCAACACGCCTTATGAAACATTGGGAGGACAGCTCAGCAGCATCGTGCTCGCCTTGGGAGCAAGACAACACGAAGCAACACAGGTTCGATCCCCGGGTCCGTGCTTAGAAGCCTCTGGGTTTTTAAGCGCTTTATAAATACGCAACTAAGACAAAAAAAAAACAATTCCTATAACAGTGCCTCGATGCCCGCGGGCTGTGTGAGCGCTTTAAAAATGCAAATAATAATAATAATAATAATTGGTACTTCCAGCAGGAATGCACTGTTGGAACCCAGATTGGGTGATAAGGCATAGATGTATTTTTGATGAATACCGATTCAGTTTATGGGAAAGTCATGTGTGTTAATACACATCGCTTTCAACCTTGTGCTTGCCTCTACCTGGAGTCAGTGTAAAGTTGAGTGCTGGGTTATGTGATCATGGTAGCTAGGATGTTACTCAAATTGTTGTGGAACCTTTGCTTGACCCATTTTGTCGTCCTCTAGTCTAGCAGATGCTGTTCAGATGTGAGAACATCAGAACGGCAATCGCCTGGACCCCATTAGAATAAAACAGTAGTGGGAGGATGTGCCTTAGAGTGTATATGTAACGAACTTGCATTTGTATCACAACTGTCCCCTGTGGCTCCATTGATGCATCCATTTCCAAAAGGATGTTCATGTTTTTCAATTTTCTGAAGGAGTAGGACAACCTGCAAGAATTGACAGCCAGCTCCAGTAATGCCAACCTGTTTTGGGGTCTCGGACTACTAAAACCTAATTTAGCTGAATTACGCTTCAGCTAGTAATGCATGATTCAATAGTGGATAAGAATAATGCATCCCGAGAAGGTCTGGGTGGGAATGATCTTTCCCTTATGTGACCTTGAAACCTAATTTGGTGTTGCATGCTTAGTTATAAATTTGGACAACCGTTTGCATAATCAAAGGGGCAATATATGCATTAAATAATAGGGGGAATAGCCCAGATTCGCTTTGGGACTGCATATTTTATGTTATAGGATTAAAAGCAAACTGAGGAATAGTAACCTTTTGCTTTTGGTCTGAAAGGAAACATTTTGCCCACTCTAGTACTTATTTATTTATTCCTGACTCCTATCTGTACCTGTGCCTGCTGCAGACGGTTAAGCAATTTCTGGTGCCAACAGGTCCAACACAACCACAACATCTGTCCTGCAGCAGTTCACAACCCAGCTACAATCACCTTTTAATGAGATACAACTGACCTGGTGCAATGTAGCTATCTGATTCCACTTAATGGATACTAGGCCTAGCGTTTCCTCCGTCATTTCTCCAGCAGTCTCGGTTTGTATGGAAGTTAGAATCATCTACTGGGTCTGCATGAGGTTTCTGAAGAAGTAGCATTACAATTGCCATTTTAAAGTCTCTTAGGACATTTACTTCTCTAAATAAATCATTCCAGAATGTTTTAGTGGTGGCTGGAAACTAGCAGGCATGAGGTAAGCTCTACACATTAATATCAATAGTTTGAAATGCTTTGGGCTAAGGTAGTACATGCTGTCCCTCATTTGATTCTGGCCCTAGCACCCCTCCAGGCTTTTATTGTTGCAGATGATTTCTTGTTCAATTCAACATGGTGTACTGCCAATGATCTCTGCCTTAATGACAGTAAGACTGAAATCCTTCTCATTGGGACCCCAGCTCCCTCCTTCCCCCTGGCCACCCTCTATGGGTTCCCTCCCATCACCCTCTTGTGAGGAAAAAAACCTTGGTGTCATCTTTGACTCCTCTCTCTCCTTCTCCACTCACATCACAGACCTTGCCAAGAAGGCCCACTATCAGCTGCACCGCCTCAGAGGCATTCTCCCTTTCCTTACCTTTCCCCAGAAATGCAATGCCTCCAGAGCTCTGGTCCTTCCTAGGCTGGACTACCGCAACAGCCCCTTCCTCAATCTCCCTTTATCCTCCCTTCGCCCCCTTCAACTAATCCGGAAAAGGACTGCAAGACTTCTCCTTGGTCTCAAGCCCACGGGCTGTATCTCTCCAGCCCTAAAATCTCTCCACTGGCTTCCGGTTGCTGCTAGAATCAAGTTCAAGACCCTCTGCATCATCCACAATGCCTTCTGGGACCCTACTACATCCAAGTCTCTCTCCCTAAATACATACCTGCTAGAGTCCTTCGTTCTTCTAGCTCCAACTCTCTGCAGATCAGACAGTTCTCTAAGCAGAAAGTGGGGGGTAGAGCTCTCATCTCCGCGGAAGCCTCCCTCTGGAATGGTTTCCCTGCCCCTCTCAGGCTTGAGCCAGATCTCCTTAAGTTACAGAAGCTCCCTGAGACCTTCCTTTTCTCTTCTTCCTTCCCTCTCCCCTGCTAACACCCCGTCAGCCGCAGTGACTGTCTACCTGGTTCCCTCTGAGCTCTACAGGGCACCAGCCCTCCCCCCCGCGCCCAGTCCACCTCCCCCTCCTCGCACTTAGAATGGAGACCGTCACGCCCTGCACACCATGCCACCCCTGGCACTTGGCCTCCCCTTTCACTCGCCTAGCCCTTGTGCCCCCCTTTCACTTGCACTCTCTCCTCTTGCCCTGAACTTCCCTTCACACCCTAGTACTTTTTTAATTTATTTTTCTATTATACAAATGGTTTATTTCAAACCTTATACATTTTACTCAAAACACTATCAAACAACCAATAATCCTAAAAGAATCATAACGAATCATAATGAATCATAAAAGAAAAAAAACAAAGGAAAAGGAAAAGAAAGAGAAAAAAAAACAATACATCAGTAAAATGTACATTCAAGAATGTTGTTAAAAATGTTCTATCATAATTACACACTAATATTGTCTCCGTTTTACCATTGATTCCCCAACTTTTTACAGACTTCATTCAAACTATAATGTTGGTCTTTTTTAAGAGGGACCCTGCCAGAGGAGGAAGAGGAGGAGCCTCGGGGGAGGAAGAGGCAGTTGTAATAATTAAGAAATGGAGAACGACACGTATCCCGTCCCTGCCTCGTTATTGGGCCCGTTGGCCTAGGGTAAAAACTGGCAACAAGTGATAAAGTACCCACTCGTTATACTGGCTTGCCTGCGACGGCAGCAGTCCTTCGCACCATCTGAGGTTGTTGGCCGACTACAACATCGTGTGGCTGCGAGCCGTCTGCCCGCTCCTCGATCCAGCATGCCCACTCGGCAGCTGTCCTTAGTCACAGCAAGCGGCGGCTGTGCTACTTTGAGCATGGGAAGCCTCTCTCCTGCGTCACAGGAAGTGCCTGTTCACAGCAGAGGGCAAGCCGCATCCTGGGGTGCTAGACACGTCCATCATATTTCCCTGCTTGCCGGGGCCAGGCAAAGCAGCACCTCACACATGGAGGCACCACTGCGCGATGCAGCGGCTGGGCGGAGCCCCCTCACCAGCTGCAAAACCCCCCAAAAAGAACAAAGGGGGCCTGGGCAAATAGGATCTCAGCCCTGGTCTTCGTGACAACACTTATACAATTAGCAGATCAAGAAGAGCAGGCTGACACAGCCATACGCAACATGAGCAGCAGCAGTGGGCAACACCACACTACCAACGCTGCCGATGCCCAAACCCTGCAAAGGACGCACACGAGTGTCACGTTCTCTGTCTATGTGAGGGAGAAGAAATCCATGCCCACCACTACCGGCAAGAAGGCCAGCAACCACAGCCAGCATGGGAGTCCAGGAAAGGGAGGAGACAGAGGGGTGCTTCTGAGGAAACTGTGCCCATTTAGCTTACAACTGCAGCAAGACAAGGGCCTGAGATGGACTGAATGGGTCAAAGACTTTGACGGATTCATCACAGCTGCAGGCGAGGATACGCCACCAGTCCGGAAGAACATCTTTACAAACCTTGCCGGAAAAGAAATGAGAACCTCATCAAGATAATACCACCAGAGGAACGGGCCACCTATGAGGACCTTGTGACTGCATTAAACAAGAAACTAGTCATACAGGCAAAAAGAGACTGAGACGTATGTGTTCAATCCATGCCGCCAGGCTTCCCATAAGACAGTGGAGGAATGTATTACCCGCCTATGCCAGAAACTAGTACACTGTCAGTTCTCAGCCTTCTAGGATGACAAAGCCATCCGCATCCGTGTCATCGAAAGGTGCACGTCATCAGTCTTGCAGAAAAAACTCAGTAAGAAGCCCCTCACGATCGATGAAGTCATTGAGATGGCGAGAGTTTAGGAAAGAGTAGAAATCCAAGCCTCCACCATTAAAACACCCAAGAAAAAGGCTAAGAAAGAGGATTAGGTTGTAGCACTATGAGTGTTAAAGACACAGGTAGGGGCACACATGACACTGCAACCATGCCGACAGGCCCGCTGAAAGAAGGGTACGCACCGATATGACCAAGTCCCCCACCAGCCAAGACTTTGTTATCGATGCAGCCAGATCTTCCCGCACCCGGGCCCATGCCTGGCAATGATCCAGCGCTGCACAAGGAGTGGTAGAGAAGGACCCTTCCAAGCAGTCCGTCGTGAAGGGAGGACGTTCCCTCCAGGGAGGCAGTCACAAGCAACACCCACATACTGGTGGCAACCCTACAAACTAGACCCACAACACCCACCATGGCGACAGCTGCAACTTTACGCATAACAACTACAGAGGATGATCAGGTCAATGGAGCAAAACTCAGACTATGGGGAAACCCAGGGCGGCGATCAACTGCCAATGCCCGAATACTACCAGGACTACTACACCTACCCAGGCGACCCCTATGCCTATTATTACGGATAAGCCCAGGGACAAGAACCCGACTACACAGACAAAATCTTCAACCTGATGCTGGAAGGCAGCGAAGGTCATGATCCAGATGGAAGACGTGACCGACCGCTTCCTGATAAGACATGGGGGCCACGGTCAGTATCATGGGGGAGCAGGAGATTCTACTGAGCAGTAAACAAGGAGACCTGACTCCATCCAGAGAGAATATACCAGTGGGGGCCAGCACCCCACTACCGTTCCTAGGACAGTTGGGAAGGACACTCTCATACAAATAGAAGATGACCAACACCATCATCCACGTACTCAGGAGCTCAGTCCGTGGCAAATGTCTGCTCAGCTACCGCATAGCGAAAGAACTGGGCCTGATATATGTCCACTTCCAAGACAGTGACGTGGTCCAATGCAGCAGAAAGTGGAGAGGACGCCAAAGGGTCTGCCGCATGAAGAGCAGTCCAATAGAAAAAGACCATCAGTACCACATTCCCAGAACTGTTCCGGGGCCTCGGAAAAATAAAAGATGCCGTAATCAAACTACACATCAACGGAAACGTTAAACTAGTCCTGCAACACCGGAGAAGAGTAGGATTCCACCTGCAAGAAGTAGTGTCGCAAGAACTACAATATCTCCTGGCAAATGACATCATCAAAAGGGCAAAAGGCCCTACACCATGGATTTCGCCCCTAGTCGTGGTACTCAAAGAAGGCAACAACATTTGACTATGCGTCGACATGAGGGAAGCCAACACTGCCATAGAGAGGGAGAGGCAACCAGGCCAAAAGATGGAAGACATGATCGTACAGCTGAACTACGCTACAAAATGTTTTAAGCTGTACCTCAACCAGGGGTACCACCAGGTGGAACTGCACCCCAAGTCCAGGGGAATCACCACGTTCGCCACCCAATAACACCCCCCTTTTTTGTCTTGTGGCGACTTGAAACACCATTTGTTGTATAGGCGCCTTACAAATATCCAATAAAATAAATAAAATGTATTAGTCCTGGGCGCAATAAGCTACTCACTGCCCTACTCAGCAACCCATCAGCCAGGAAGATCCTCACGCAGAGGTGGCATGGGGGAGTGTGAGAAACCTGAAGGTGTCTCCCTAGATAGTCCCCGGGGATGTGTCATCCAGATGGCCAGGACACGGCCATCACTATTGTGTCCAGTTCCTGGGGGTGGACCACTGAGGGAGGATCACCTGGATGGGGGTCCTTGGGGAGTGGGACACCAACGGGTGGGACGCAGTATCCCCCTATATCCTCCTTTTTTCACTTTTCCCCATCCTACCATGTAGGATATTCCAAAACACACCCCCCTTTTCCCCACACGAACACTTTCGCACAGCACGAAAGACAACAGACTAACACCAGAGCCGTTCCCATACAAGGGTCATGCAAAGTCATGCAATGGACCAGAATCACACACACCTGACGGCCATTTCAGGGATAAAAGGTGGAGCACTAAAGCACAGGATGAGCCAGGCAGACCGCACAATGTGAGAGCCAACTCAACACGTCAATTCAAAAGGAGGAGAAAGATGGCGCAGACCGAGAGGGTGACAAGGAGAGAAGCGACCTTGCCCTTTCCGACCAAGGCCCGTGAATCTTCTACAGAAGGAATCATAAGTCTGCAAACAATAGCTAGCGTGTGTTGCAGCAGATGTCTACAGTACACAAGACCTTCCTGCGCTGATAACCAAGCCAGGGAAAGACACTGGTCTTGGTGTTACCAATCTTTTCTACAAGGCTAAAGAAAGGCAAGCGGTTCATAACATCCAGTGAGTCAAGGGGAGAATCGATAAGAAACTGAACTGTGTTGAACGAAATGTAGCCAACGGCTAATTGGAACATTGAAAGATTTAAAGCTATAAACAATTTATGAAAGCGGGGGAAAACTACAGCAACCGAGGCTCAAGCAGGAAACTCTGGGCGATTACTCGATGGTAGAAACTACTGTAACCAGAAGCCCTTGGGAAGAAGCGAAAAAGTGGTCAAAGTGGTCATACAGGTGTCTTGTAAAATGTGCAGTACCGTTGAAAGTCTTTGACCGACAAATGATTGCGTAGCTAGGGGAAAAGAATCCGAATCCCACTTGGTGAAATGAGCACATGAACAGTGTGTTGTAAAAGTTGGCGAGAGTGAACTCGGCAGAGGGAAGTTGACAAAAAGGGTTGAAGCCCGAAGAACTATTTAAAAAGACATTAAGACTCCTGAAAATAAGAAAAGCCACAGTGGACCCGAAAGAGGGAGGCTGACTTCGAAAAGGGGTCAGATCCCAAAAGAGGGAGATCGAGGGGTGAAAAGTTATCACCCGAAGTTCATTGGAAAAGGAACCGTTTGGTTGATTTGTTTAATACAATTTGTGAAGGGTGAACGCACGGAAGAGGGTGTCCCAAGGGTGAAGCCATCACCCAAAGTATGGCACTAAACTTTGTGTTTGCTGGATGCATCAGGCCTCGAAGGCAAGAGACTTTTTATTGAAAAGAAACTTAACCATCGAGGAACCTGATAGATGGAACGGAACTGTCAGCTCGTGCTGAGAAAGCTTGAGCGTGTGCTGTGCTCCAAGGACCTACCTTGTCCCATGCTGAAAACGTGGGGAAGGGTGACCCCTGGCAATCACATCCTGACTTATTATTTGGAAGACTTCTTTTCTTTATTTGAAACCCTATCCCACACTCTTTCTATAATGAAATGTAAGGAATTGGCAATATTTTTTTCTTTAGTATAGGCCCTTTTATTTTGACATGACATAACTAGGACTGCCTTATTTTTCATTTGATGGTCGTCGCATGCTCCCATCTTAGATTTAGGTTAGGCGCTTTTCCACCCTGCATTAATTGTTCAATAAACACCCTTGAACTGTGATCACTTGTGTCTGTCTTTACTGTTGCCACCATGAGTTCCTTACAGGAGATGAGAGGGACTCAAGTCCCTGGGTCCCCAGAGTGCCCATGTATGTACAGGGATATTGGTACCATCGTCCCTGTCAATACCCATCAGCCTCTGTCACAGCTAGGTGTCTTTTTCTTCCTTTTCAGAAAACACGAGGACCTGTGAACCCCTAAAAAGCCAGACAGAAATAATAGGTCCACAGAAACAAGCCGAATGTACTCTGAACCAACTCGAAAAAACTGGACAGCACCAATAGAAATGGAGTCATGACCAGGAATGGAATGCACAGGGATTTTCCCTCCCCAAGAATGACATCCAACACCTGATCCACCAACCCCCGAAAAGACTGAAGGGGAATGGCAGAACAACAGAAAATGGACTGAGATGGAAAGAGACTGCAGGGTAACACGGGTGACCCAGAAATTATCCCCAACCTTTGTTGTAAACAAGCCTCACCAAGACTTGGAGAGAACACTAGGAAAAACTAGCAGCCTGGGCACATGGCTGCCTGCACATGAATGAAGACAGAAAAAGTGGGCGGGCTAGAAGCCATTCTGAAAGACTTCCATCAGACATCCAGGCTACCAGTTGAGTAGCTCAGCTACAGATTGGCTAAGGGATCAGGTGACAGAGGTTAAAAAGCCAGCAGGTGCAAGACAGTGAATGGTCTTCTTGAGAGGTCGGGAGCAGAGGCGGCAGACTAACAATCCAGTGAGGAAGGTGGTGGAGGAGGTTGTTTGGTTGGGTGAGTGAGAGATTGACTGGTGGAATGATAGTGAGAAAGGGGGTTAAGAATAGGTGTAAGACAGGCTGTATACGTTTGTGTGTCCACATATATGAGAGAGAGAGAAAGAGAGAGAGAAAGAGAGAGAGAATGTAGTGGGGCGGTTGTGAGGAGTGTTGTAGAAAGGGGAGAACAGGAGGGAGTCTGTAAGTGGAGACAAATAGAGAGTGGGAGAAAAGGGGACAGAGTCGGGGGAGAGAGATACAGGGAGAGAGGTAAGGCAAGCAGGTGGTGGATAGAGAGATCAGTTCAAGGATGGAGATAGGACGAGTGGGAGGGACAACAAATACCAGGGTAAGGAGAGGGCAGAAAGGCAATGAAAAGGAGCAGGGGGTGCGAGTGAATGTAGGCGACAAGTGAGAAAGGAGAATCTGTGAAATCAACCACTGAAAGAAAAGAGACTGCACAATCAGGAAAACCTGTTAGGTCCGTGAGGAAGTCCCAGAGAGGGTGCGTTAGATAAGGCCACTGCAGTGGGGACAGGGATAGATCTGGACAGTTGGGGTCATTTGGCAGTAGCTACTGAGATTTGAGAATCATTGGGATACATACATAAGCCTGGGCTAGGGAAGTAGAACCCCAATCAATTTGCTGTATACCCGTTTTCTTTTCTAATAAAAACATGACAATTAGTCACTGTAGTGAGACTCTTGGAGCAAGGTATCATGCTCCATTTCTACACCTTCCTTCCTCTAGTGAAAGTATTTAAGGTTGACACTGCTCGCTTCAACTTGCTGAGCTATCACTAACTCCCCCTTGTGAGAAACCTGAAGGGACATCTTACTTCCACTCCACAGGGAGTTCAGGTGGCCAGGGAAGGGCCACTGCTTTTGTATACTGACCCTGGGGGTGGACTATGGAGGGAGGATCACCTGTACGGAGGATACTTGGGGATTGGGGAGTGGATGCCAGAGGTTGAGACATGGCATCACCCATTTCCTGACAGCGATTTACCTTACCCTCCCCCTCAGCTTTTGTAGAATACATTTGCCCATATCCTACTTCTCCCCATGAAGTGAGACCAAGTACTGAGAAGAGGCAACTAAGCCCAGGGGTAATGAAGATTACCTATAGGAGACACCACTATATTACTGAGACGAAGAAGAGGGAGTATGAAGGCTATAGAGCTGAAGGTCAGGCATGTCCTGTTAATTGGACTAATTGTGGTCAGGCAATTGAGCCTGGGACTTCACACCTGTAGCCTGTTATAGACTCCCAGGTGTATAAAAGGAGGAGTCCACAAACAGCAGAGAGAGCAAGAAGTCTGTGGAGAAGAGGAGCAGATAGGACAGTGCAACCCATGAGAAATCGAGAGGACAGAAGGCCTGAGATGCTGGAGAAAGATACATCATAGCAGAGTGTCACTGCGTGGCAAGGAAGCCGTGTCCCCAAGGAGTTGGGGCCAGCGAGAGAAGGGAGCCGTGGAAGCAGGTGGTCCCTATGCTGTGGCCGAGAGGTGCACGTTCCCTGACTGGAAGCAACAGTTTAGGGATGTCTGCGGGCAGACAGTGAGATCCCGACTACACGAACTAAGAAAATTGAGAAAGAACTGTTAGGCGAACAGTGAGTGCCAATGATTGAGAGAAACCCGGTGCACGTTAGTGAAGCAACATTGTATCAGAGTGGTCGCGTGCAGGCAGTACGTTCTCGAAAGTGTCTGATGAAACCCGAATGATGAAATAGACGAGTGCAAAGCCAACACTGGGCTACTGAATAACAGTGTTTCAGAGTGGTCACATTTAAGGAAGATGTGTTCAAAAGACTCTGAACAGTTCAAGGACAATTCTAAAACAACACAATCTAGTGAAAGTATGAGAGTTTTCTGCAAGTGAGCAGTCGAGGTGAGCAACGAAGTATGAGCAAAATGCTGAATTGAAAGTTTGCAATACATTTTAATCTCCAAGTATGAATATCCTAAATTATGGGGATAAAGTGCATGGGTAAGGACAACTGGTTGCGTGACCTGAAGTGTGTGGACTGTGCAATCTGTCAACTGCACCTAGACCAGGGAGCCCCAACAAATGAAAAGGAACCGTAAAAGCAACTTAGAAACCAGAAAGATATGAATATTGGTTTTTAATCAATGCAACAAGCTTGGGGAAAGAAAAACCTAAGCTCCTACTGAACTGTGAGATTGTGGGTGAAGCAATACTACTATAAGCTTGGGGAAGCTGATCCTGAGCTTCTGGGGAACATTGTCTTTTGGAAATGTGTTCTGTTGAAAACCTTTTTTGGAACATTATGTTGTGATCTAGGGCTTGAAGCTTGGGAAGGGAATACTGAGCTTCTTGGGAACAGTGCCTTGGGAACATTGTGTTGTGAATCCAGGCTTAAAACTTGGGGAAGGGAATCCCAATGTCAGGATCAGGGGCTGGGGAAGACGGGGGGCTTGTACATTGTGGGAGATGGACTGGTTGGCAAGGGAGAGGCTGTGTTAAGACTAGATCAGCCTTGCAACTGCATTTCCCAGCAGCACTAGGGACCTTTTTGTAGTTTAGCGTGTTTGCGCACTGTGGCAGTTGACACTAATTGCAGCTGGCTTATTAGCGGTCAACCACCCTTGCCAGGTGCAAATTATTTTGTATGCACGGGCTGTGACGGCGGGTAAGCAGAGGATCTCTGGAAGCAGCAGCGGCACGCCGAGGGACTGGGAAGGCGAAAGAGGACTCCGGACCATGCGGTGGTGAATAGCAGAGTGCCCACTCCTAATGTTCATTGTCTTCTGATCTGGGTAGTCCTGTGGGGGCACTCGGACAAAAAGCTAAGTGCAGAGTGCTTGTTTGATTCATGATGTTTGTATTGTAATCAGTGTTCCGTCTGCCTGAAGCAGTTATGCTACCACACCTCAAAATGAAGGATATGCTTGTTTCTTTGTAAAAATACGTATCGCTATGAAAGTGTGACATGGTGATTGCAAACTTAATACATTCGGAGGAGGAACCTGCTATTTTCTTGTGGCTCCGGGTGAGGAAGGAGCATGGACTTGTAATAGGCTGTTTTGTTTGGAGGGAGTAGGGGAATTGAGTTACAGCTTGGACACGTGTTCTCTAATAACACATGTCAGTACAAAATGGAACAATGCATGCACAATGCACATATTGGGAAGCTGATTTAAGTGCATGTCATGTTTGCTTTCTGCCAGCCCCTGGGGCCATGTGTTTGTATATTTATTGTGGGAAAATAGCCCAGTATGTCATTTTGCTTGCTAAGTTGTGTCATGTTTTCATAATCGTCTTGTTTCATATTACATGTTTGCATTTACCACAATATGCACAGGCAATAGGAAAGTAAGAACAGGTTGTGGAAAGAGTTTAGGGGGCAGCAGAGGAAGGCTCAGGAGGGGTCAGGATTGCAGGAGTGTGTCAGGTTATTGGTATGTGTATGTACCTTTCCCCGGTGCTTCCCCTTACCTACCCTAACAGGTTTTTCCTACACCTCTTTCAGGTTTTCCTAATCTCCCCATCCCTATCCACAACCTCTCCCTAATCACTCTCCCCCACCCATTGGCTGCCACGTGGCTACCTGTGTCTTGACAGTTAGGTGCCCGTGCCAACCACGGTGGGAGGGTTGAATCCATTTGGCTTCTGTGGTTCGGTGGAGAGTGTTGATACTCTTCCCTTGTGTATTCGTGACACCCAAACTCTTATGGAACTTTGTTTTGGTGAGCCAATCCCTGCAGCTTGGGGAAAGAGTCCCGAGCTTCTTTTGAGAACATTGGCCCTCATTACGAGTCAGGCGGTGGACCATGGTGCTATTAGCACCATGGTCCATGCCGGATTCCGCCATGGTGGAGGGCGGAATTACCGCCCCATTCCAAGGTGAGTGGGGCGGTAATTCCCCATTCACCATTTGCCCTTCCCCATTCACATTTTTGTCCCATAGGGCATAATGGGGATGGGGAAGGCGCTAATTACGGCACCGTAAATTACGGTGCCGTAATTAGCACCAAGGTCGCTTAGCGCCTTGGACTTTAACGCCTGCAAGAAGCAGGCGTTAAAGTGTGAATCAGGCGTTAAGGGTTAACGGCGCCGATGGCGCCGTTAACCCTTAACGCCTGACTTGTAATGAGGGCCATTGTCTTTTGGAACTGTATCCCGAACTTGGGGAAGGGTGTTGTATATGTCTTGCCTGGGTGAGCAGGAATGTTGTGATGTCATGTGGAGTGTTGATATCTGAGTGTTGGAATGTGTCAGTGAAGGTTCCAGCCCTGGTCAGTTGGTGAACCCCCTGCCTGGGTGATGGGCTGCCAGTGTTAATGTCCTTTAATGTCCTTCAATGTCCTTTATGTAACTTAAATGACTGCCTGTAAAGATACTTGAGAAGCTGTTAATAAACCTGGCAAGTCAACCATAAAAAGGTATGCGAGTCACTTCGTAACAATGGCGGACGAGTTGGTCTTAAATTCAAGAACCCACGTGTGAGAAACTGAAGAAGACTGAAGTAACCTGCTGCGGGGGGTGCAGGAAAGAGGTGGACAGAAGAAGGACAACACTGCCCCCAATACAAGTAAGACCCATCACCCAGGGCACCAAAGGGGAGGAGGAAGAAAGCCTCTAGAGATGAGGGATCAGCTACCATAAAGTGGAAGGAGTGCTGAGTCCAGGGGGGCTGGAGTGACTATCAGGGCCACAAGAAGCCCGGATAAGAGCTGTGCCCATGAGAAGAAGAAAGGGATTGTATCCCATGAGCTGTGAATGGCACATAGAAGCTGTATCGTGAATTGAAGTGCCCCGAGTCGTAGCTAAGGTCGAGTGAATGAGAGAGACCCATCAGCGCAGTATAGAGCACAGAAAGGCGTGTCTGCGCTCCTAGAGCAGATGTTTGAAGATCAGGTGGCCCTAGAAGTATGAAGTACAGGGGCACGAAGTGTAGTGGATATAGTGAAGGAAGAATGGTACCTGTGCTGCTGATGGCTCGCTTGTGTGACTGTTGGGCGGACTAGGAGCTCTGCTACCCTCCGCTTCTCGTTGTGACTGATGACATCACATTAGGAGCAGAGGGAGTCAGCGAAGCCGTGGAGCTCTGAGCTCTTATCGTTCCATGAAGGAGACTGGTTTCGTGCGTGGAAGACAGAGGACGACTTTAGAGTAAAGGACCCAAAAGCCTCAAGAAAACGTCTCCATACGTGCTCAGGAAGAAGCAAATTTTAAGGTGATAGGAGCCGTTGGTCGATCCGTGTGTCGCTGCGATGAAGGTGCGCACATTGGTTCAAGGAGTTTGTTTTGTTCGATCGGCAGCAGAGGGGTAGGAGCTGCTGGTAGACTCGTGTCACAGTCGGCTTATGCAGCAAATGGATACGTTACTCGCCTGCCCACGATAACCGTTACAGCGCAGCAATTCTAGTAGGGATGATGACCTGTAAGCACGAGACGAAGATGAAGAGGACGCCCATGTTAGGGTACGAGGCAGAGTGTCTGGTGCCATTAAGTCTATTATTGTATCCTTTCATGTGAGCATGTAAATTGCTGTAAATTGCTGTATATGGCATCTCTTCCTTTGCTTAAGGTTGGTAAACCGAAAACATTTGGTCAGTTGGGAGGTACCAGCATGAATGCTGGTGGCGTGTTATGGATGTTCATGCTATGCTGTTAGATAATGTAACATTTTATTAGGATTTGCAGGTTACGGGAGTGAAACACCCATGGACTCTTAGTTGAAATTTTAATATGCAAAGACAGTTTAACTATTTGGAAGTTGAATGGGTGAGTGTGGTTATGGGTAAAGTTAAGTATAAGTATAACCATATTTGAGGATTTTCAGGTAAAGCCAAAGGTTCGCTATGGACTCTTAGGAGGTGTCAGTAGGTCACGGCATTAGGTTGCTGGAAGGCAACATGAACTTTTAGGAATTCCTAGAATGTTATTGTACCTGATTTGATGATTGTCAGTTCAAACGTTTTAAGTTATGCATATAGAATGTTACAATGCAAATGAATTTTAACTGACTCTGTTATGATATAGTGTAAAGTTAGCATGAAGTGTGGTGTGAGTCAGAGAAGATGTGAGATGGGTAGCGCCCATAGTGTGTATAGTGTGTGGGCGAGTGCCACAATGGTGTTAGAAAGAGGTAGCGCCTCCAGTGTTAGTGTGAAACTTAGCATTGTAAGTTTGTGAGAGTCACTGATGGCGAGTGTGCCTAGCTGACATGTTAAACCTACCATATGCTGAGATGGGTTGTGATCTCAGCATAGTTTTTAAGTTTGGTATGAGTGCGTCTGTGGTAGGGGCGTACATGGGTTAACGGTTTACGTTGGATTGGGTGGTAGCGCCACCACTTCTGTGTGGAAGTGTCTGCAATAATTCAGATGTATGGTGAGGCCATGTATATTGGTGCATGGTGGTAGCACCACCATTACAGTGAGGGCGTGACTGTGATATAGTCATGCAGGGTCAATAGCTATTCTGAGTGGTAGTAACTCCATCCAGACAAGGTGCAACTTTGAGTACAGTCCTGCTCGAGTTATAGCTATTGTGCTGGGTGGTAGCGCCCCCAGTTGGTTGGGGTGTGACCGCGTTTACAGTCACACATGGGTAAAGAGGTATGTGTGCGGGTGGTAGCGCCCCCGGTGTTTGCAGGAGCATGTCTATTGGTGATGGGCATGAAAGTTCACACATGTGCCTCTATCTTGTGGTCATGTACCACTAATGTTTTTCTTTCAGTGCGCGCAGGCGGTTGTTTCTGGCTGCACTGCGTGCCCATTTAAGACTCCCCCCACCTTTCAGGGTCCAGAGTGTGCTAGTATTTTGTTGTTGGTCCCGGTGTGCCTGGCCAGTACACTGGGAGTAAGCTGAGTGTCAGAGCGTTGTGCACATGCGGTGTGCCTGCCCTGGTCATAGGAGTGTGTGGATGGGGTGTGTTGGTATGAGTGGAGGTGTGTCCCGTGGTGTTTTGCATGTTGTGATTAGTTGCAAGCAGGGGAGATGTGTTGTGTGCAGTGCCTAGTGTGTGCAGTGTGTTAATGTAAAGGGGGGGAGATGTGTTGTATATGTCTTGCCTGGGTGAGCAGGAATGTTGTGATGTCATGTGGAGTGTTGATGTCTGAGTGTTGGAATGTGTGAGTGAAGGTCTCAGCCCTGGTCAGTTGGTGAACCCCCTGCCTGGGTGATGGGCTGCCAGTGTTAATGTCCTTCAATGTCCTTTATGTAACTTAAATGACTGCCTGTAAAGATACTCGAGAAGCTGTTAATAAACCTGGCAAGTCAACCATAAGAAGGTATGCGAGTCACTTCGTAACAAAGGGAGCTAGCAATTGCTCCAGACTTTAATTCGAACACCATTTTGATTTAGAATATCCCAGCACTACATTTAGGTATTAGACATCAGGGCAAGGATAGGTTGTGACACAGACAGACTTTTGTTTTATATTTCTTCGTTAGGTAGCGCAATCCCCATCATAGATCTAGGGCAAGTTAGGTGTTACATCCATCCTGACATTTTAATAAAGGTTTTCAAAATTGTTACATCTGTTGACTAATCATCTCTTGATACCAAGCCTGTCTCACATCCTTCATACACAAACTCAGTAGTGTAACAGTGGGCACTAGACATATCTTTAAACTCACCTTTGCGTTGAAATCAATCCACTGTTTTGACCATTTACTTCAACCAAACTACTTCTTTCCACATCCAAGATCACCTTTTCCACTCACTCACTCACTCTGTGTAATCGCTTCAATCCACATTGTGCAGCCACACAATTCTGGCGCATTGAACTCCCAATGCTGATCTTCTTGAAAATCTCCTTTCTTGCTGGTTGAAAGGTCATCTCCCAGACTGCCCTGTTCCAAAGTAAACTGCACCAAAGAACCCCCTCCCCAGTCTGGAAGATACAATGTAACATTACATCCTATTCCATGCCTGCACATAAAGGCAGAAAGGCCTACTTTCTGAAAAGTATGCCATTTGTGTTAGGAATCCTGGAGAGAGAGAGAGAGAGGGAGACACACACACACACCCCTGTAGGTTTATTTTCGCCATTCTGATTGAAAGCCTAAAATTACCAGCAAGCACATAATGCTAAACAAAACCAATCTAAAGTAACACAGTGAGATTGAAACATGGCTTGCACATTTACGCCTTCCCTTGAACCTCTTGGTGACAATGGTCATAACACACAATTCCCCATCTACTTTTGTTATTAATAGTTAATCCTTTGTTGGGACATTGCCTTGAGCCCTTTGAGCACTTCACGCCCAGATGCAGTCCCTCCTCCCATGGTGCACACAGTTTTTGACTGTTTGCTTTGCAGGAAGAGGAGAGGGAGGGGCATGGGAAGAGGTCCAGGACTTCAGACACCAAAATAAACACTCACTTTGGTGCCTGATGTGAGGAGCTACTGGGAAGCCTACAGCGAGCTTCCAGTGGTTTACGGTATAATGGTTGGAGATCATGGTCCTAAGGCATGCCCCACTCCTTCCAGGTTGTTTTTGGCAACCCTGCTGAACTCGCCGCTGTATGGCAGTCATAGGTAGAGACCTGATCCACTACCACAAATACATTTTCTGGCCCATCCCAAAATGACCGCTGGGAGAATCCGGACGATTCCAAGATAGCTGCTTTGAAAAGCCAGATGCAACCAGTACGCTTTCTATGCCTTATGGGTACAAGGACATTTTACTACAAACTCCAAACCTTAAGAACAGGAGACGCTGAAGCTCCCACGTCTTCCAAGAGAACTGCATATCACAGACCATTTCATCAGGATTTAACTTTTTAATTTATTTCTTATGTACTATTGTTTCCAGAAGACTCCTGTTTATGGTGGCCAGGGGTTCTGTTAGTCGGTTATCCATGAGAGATCCTGACTTTAATCTAAGTCACGGTAATGAGTCTTATCCATAATCTGAGAATACTCCCCACCACCTTAATACTCTTACCTGTGGAGAAACAAAGGAAGAACAGAGGCTCAAGGTGACTTAAGTATTTTTGGGAGGTTTACTTCCCACCTACATGGTGGCCCTTATACTAATTCCAAACCATTTTTTGTACCTCCCCTTTACAGCTCCTGACCCGCATGCCGATCAAGGAACCATAGGATGCGCATTACATAAGCTGCCTCTGCCATTCTGGGGAAGTCCCCATTATCTTAGGTGCTTGCTTCTAGACAATCAGACTTCCCTTTCATGGTTGCCGTTGGCAATATTTCTGTGACTCTCTGGAGGCAAGAGCACTTGTCACAGGCAGAGACCAAATCGGACAATCTGCTATTTCACTGATTTGCATGTGCTTTGGACTTCATAAACAAAAAACAAATATTAAAATGCTGAGTCTTTTATGCATTCATATATTGATGAAGAAAAATCCAGTACGACAAAAACGACCCAGAACAGCAAGGCATAGAATTCATCAAGACAAACAATCTGGAACCAATATTCCACACCACTTATCCATTCAAACATTCTATCTTCCAAACTCAATGAGAATACAGGGATAGTTTATCACTGACACTAAGACACAAATAATTTGACAAATACACTAGACACCAAATAAACAAAGTGAAAGTATTTCCGAATAGTCAAACTTGCATGTGCAGCAAAAACTAGTTTAATAAACGAGTAAATAATGTTTCCCTGTGAAATAATTCAATGTGTAAGCAAGCATTAGTCAATATATACATTGACTTAATAGGTTCAACAACCCAGTGGGTAATTGGGCATCTCAACCTCCCCTATAAGCAGAAGGTTAATGTCGGCTTCTGAAACTTTACATTTGCTCGAACAGCAATACACTTCATTTTTCTAGTAAAGAAAGTCCAATACATGTCCAAGACACAATTGAGGACCTATATGTGCAAACCCTTACTGGCAACTCTTTTCATACTTCGTTACTACAAACATGGCTCCTGGACACAGAATATATGGCCTTAAATGCATTCTTCCATGTCATGGTGGCACTTTTGCCTGCCTCTTCATTTAGAAGGACAATAAGCTTACCATAATGTGGTTCAGAGAAGTCCTGTGCTAGAGCACTATGAACAGAGACCCTGTAATTGCACTGCTCCTGTACTTTCAGGGTTTACCCCAGATGCGTCATGGGACCCAATTTTTTATATATAAAAGAGGCACATTTGCGCATTGCCTGAGAAATCATAATTGTTTTAGCTCAGAGAGAACTGGCGTCACTGTGATGGTTCAGGCCATCTACCACCTTCAAAGCAGCCCAAATTGCCCTATACTTGAGAAATCCCCCATTCAGGATGATATACCTCTCCTGGAGATTCTTACATGACGAGATCTCTCCTGTCAAGTACACACGACTAACCATACGTAAACCTCTGTCAACCGAGGACTTCCACAACACAGGCGTCCCGCCCACCAGTATATGCTTATAAAGTTAAAGGTAATTCCAATGTCTTACCCATACCTCAGTTGAACACTGCACCCAGTCTAATGAATGCATTAAAAAAAAAAGTTGGCTGAAAGATCAGCAACTCTTCCAAACTAGCCCACCATGCATATTCAGGGAGCACTAGTAACTGGTACAATCTAGCCTTTCCTTTTTTTCGAATGCCTTTGGATACCTCCTAAAGTTAGGAAACTTACTCGACCGATCCACCTGCCTTTGCTAGCTTATATTTAAGCTTGGAGATTTTTGCTCTGCTTTTACCCCACATGAAGAAACATATATTTTAATTAATTAGCAAAGGATTGGGCCAGCTGTGAGACCTTATAGAGATTGTAGAAGAACAAGTTACTTACCAACTGGTAACGTGCTTTCGACTGGATGTTCCTCCAATGTATTCCACATCTTTGACATGTAATGTCCACAGCTTTGCACTTCGGAAACTTTTTTGGCAGAGGGCGTCCTGCGTCAATGACATTGGGTCGATGTCCCTCGAAGGCCTCCATCGAGGGCGATGTAACCGGATGTTCCAAGTAGGACGCACAGCGCTCGTAGCCTCAGTTTAAGTTTTTTCCCCCAGAAAGTGTGGCAGAAGTCTCATGCTTGCTTGACTGCACATAGCCTTGCGGAAACTTAAGCTGCAATCGCATAGAAAATTCTCCTGAGGGGCAGGCTGGGAGGGCGATGTGGAATATGTTGGAGGAACATCCAGTCGAAAGAACGTTACCAGTTGGTAAGTAACTTGTTCTTCGAATGGATTGTGTCCTCCAACGTATTCCACATCTTTGACAGACTCCCAAAGCAGTACCAGGAAATGGAGGAGGGAAAAAATTTAGAGTACCCAATCAGATGGCGGAATAAAGAATCGCCTTACCAAAGGCCATATCCTGACCATGGATTGTATCCAGGGAGTAATGCTTAACAAAGGTGTGAAGTGAAGCCCATATAGCAGCATCACAAATATTCCTAATAGGAACACCCCGCTGGAGTGCTGTGGAAGTAGCCACGCCCCTAGTGGAATGAGCTCGCAACCCTTGAGGAGGGTCCTTACCCACCAATCGGTAACACTGCGTAAAAGTGAGGATAATCCACCTGGAAAAGGTCTGTTTGGTAGCAGCCTGGCCCAATCGTTGTCCAGCATATCCTACAAAGAGTTGATCATCCACTCTGACCTTGGACATCCTAGAAATGTAAAATTTCAGAGCTTTCCTAGGATCCAACCTAATGAAGTCGTTCCTCTTCCTTCTGACTCAAATGAAATTCAGGTATTACCTTAGGTAGAAAGGAAGGACGTACCTGCAGTACAACCCTGTCCCTGTGAAACACAGTAAAGCGTGGCATAGAGGAAACTGACTGCAATTCACTCACTCTGCGAGCGGAAGTAACCGCAACCAAGAACACAGTCTTGAAGGACAATAATCTCAAAGGACAAGAGTGCAAAGGTTCAAACGGAGCACCCATGAGAAATTTCAAAACCAAATTGAAATCTCAAACCGGCACCTGGAAAGGGGACAGCGGAAACACATTAGTCAGTCCTTTGAGAAATTGAGAAATCAAAGGAATCTTAAAGTAAGAACATTCTTCGGATGAGCGCGTAAAGATAGACAGCGCCGCCAGGTAACCCTTAATGGTACCCACTTGAAGGACCCTGTAGGCCAAAGAAAGTAAGAAAGACAAAACCATAGGAATGGAGCACTGAAAAGGATCCACATTGTGACCTCTGAACCAGTCGCAGAACTTACGCCAACGGTACAGGGATTTTGTTGCAGGCCACCTGGCGAAAGCAACACCTCCATCACGTCATCCGGGAGGCCCCAATCCTTATACCTCAACCTTTCAGATACCAAGCGTGAAGGTTGAGAGTCTTGACCTCTGGATGGAGAACCTGACTCCCCCCCCCCCCCCTGCGCGCAACTGCAGATCCCCTTGGTAGGGAAGACGGCGTGGAGGGCAGATAGACATTTCTAGAAGGTCCGGGTACAACGCTCTCCTGGCCCAATCTGGAGCAATGAGGATCATGTGGGAACTGAATGACGGGGACTGGAGGAAACGCATACAGCAGCGGGAATGACCAATCCACTACGAACGCGTCTCCTAAGGCTCCTCTCAGAGGAAATTCCCTTGAGCAGAATCTCTCGCACTTCCGGTTGACACTGGTGGTGAAGAGACCCACTTGTGGGGTTCCGCAAAGGGCGAAGATCTCCTGAAGGACTTCCTGAGCCAACTCCCACTCGTGAGAGATCATGCTCTGCCTGCTCAGAGCGTCCGCCGCCGCATTTTCGTCGCTGGCCAGATGAACTGCCGAGATCGAAACTCCCAGCTGGATGGCCCAGAACAAGAGCTGCATTGCCTCTCTGTACAACGGGAGTGACCCTACCCCCCCTTTTTTGTTGAGGTAATGCATGGCCACTGTGTTGTCCATCATGATCAGGACACTTTTTCCTCGCACAGACGGCAGGAAAGCCTTCAGGGCTAGTCTGATGGCCCTCAGCTCTAAGAGATTGATGTGGAGTCTGGACTCCAACATAGACCAACGACTGCTGGCGGTCAAGTCGTTTGCATGAGCGCCCCAACCTGTGAGGTTGCCAAAACAGCTCCCCTCGTTGGCCCACCACAGAAGATCCTGGGAGACCGAGAGTGGAATTTGAACGGGATCTGACATCTTGCCTGAGAACTGCGACCACTGAATCTTGAGGACCCATTGCAGGGATCTCATCCTCAGCCGGGCTTCCGGCACCAGAAAAATGCAAGATGCCATGAGGCCAAGCAACCTTAAGAATTCGAAAGCCGGGAGACTCTGGGCATGTTGAAACTTGTCCACCATCTGCACAATGTGATGAGCCCTCATCTTGGGAGGTGAGCATTTCCCCAAGGACGTGTCTAACACAGCCCCGATGTACTGGAGCTGTTGGGAAAGGTGTCAGATGCGAATTCTTGAAATTGAGGGAGAAGCCCAGCCTATGGAGGGAGCGGCAGGTGATACAGAGGTGATCCAATGCTTGCTTAGGAGAGCGTGCCCGGATCAGCCAGTCGTCCAGGTAGGGGTAGACGTGAACCCCCCCCTCGCCGGAGGTACGCTGCCAGCAGCACAATTAGCTTGCAGAAGACCCTCAGGCAGAGGTCAATCCGAACGGCAGGACCCGAAACTGAAAGTGCAAGTCACCATCTGCAAACCTCAGGTACTTTCTGTGCTTGGGATGAAACGGCACATAAAAGTAAGCATCCTGTAGGTCCAGAGACACCAACCAATCCTGAAGTTGAAGGGCCTGGAGGACTTGAGAAAGAGTAACCATCTTGAACTTGTCCTTCCTGAGAAGTTTGTTCAACCAACACAAGTCCAGGATGGGTCTCAATCCCCTGTCTTTCTTTAGGATAAAAAAATAAGGGGAATACCATCCCTTGTTCCTCTCTGCTACAGGCACCTGTTCTATGGCATCTTTATACAGCAGGGTTAAGATTTCCTGCACAAAGAGCAGATCTGGAAGCTTCAAAGAGTTTCCATGGTGGATTCTCGTGAGGCCACTGTAGGAAGGAAAGGCAGTAGCCGTGGGCTATCGTGTCCAGAATCCACGCATCTGAATTAATGGCTCGCCACTCTTCGAGATGCTGAGCTAGCCTGCCCCCAACCCGCGAACCATGGGACTTGGCCTGATGACTGTTTTGTAGCGGCTGCGGCAGCTGCCTGAGCGCCTTTGGCACCTCTACTTCCCCGACCACCACGGGTACTTTTTCGCTGGCCCCTTTGACTGGCAGCCCCTCTCGTTCTACCAAACGAGGAGTAGTAATACAAAGAACCTCCCCTCCACTGCTGTCTCCTAGGACGAAAAGGCAGAGGTTGACGCACAGCTGCGCTTAAAGATTTCGCCGCAGCTTTCGAGGTCTGCAACCTCTCAAGGCTCTCATCAGCCTTGTTGCCAAACAAATGTGCACCATCAAAGGGCATGTTCAGAAGACGGGCTTGCACATCCGGAGCAAAACCCGACTTCCATAACCACGCAAATCTGCGTTTACCGGTGCTCGCAGCCATAGACAGGCTAATACTGTCGGTCGTATCCAAACCCGACTGAAGGGATTCGCACATGGCATCCTTGTCGTCTAGCACGAGAGCAAGGAACTCATCCCTTTCTTCTCCCTCAGGAATATGCTCAGCCGCTAAAGAAACACAGTTCCACAGAGTGTGTGAGAACCTTGCTAAGGCACAAGTAGAGTTGGCGGATTTCAATGCCATGCTCCCCTCAGAAAATACCTTCCGAGCCCAACCGTTGAAGCGTTTGTCATCCCCATCAGGAGTGATGGTAGGGTACGCCGCCTGCCGTAGCCGTAGCCACCTGAACCACCAAACTCTCGGGAGTGGGGTGAGTGGATAAATAGCTGGGGTCGCTAACAGAAGGGCAGTACTTTTTTGTCAAAGATTTATTAACCGCTGGAAGAGATTCTGGTGACTGCCAAACGGCTGCCACCCTTTTCTGTAAGGTGAGATGAAACGATAACACCGGGTCAGAGGACAGACCTTGATCTGAAATGTTGGTTAGATGATCCTGCACAAAGTTTTCAGGAGGACTGGATCAGCCCAGATACTCTGAGACCCTAGCCATGAGCCGCCTGTACGAAGACTCAGCATGAGCCCCAGGCTCAGGCCTGCCAAATTCCACTTCCGGAGAAGTGTCCAACACACTGGCATCATGAAGGCTTTGCCTCAACTCCTCCAATTCACTGTCTTCAGAAAAAACAGGAGCCACATCATGCTCAAAAGGGTCCTCAAATTCAGACCTTTCATCCTCTTCATATATGTCGTCCAGAGGGAGTTGAAACCCAAGCCTGGGGACAGAAGAGGGCCTGGCGTCCAAAACAGGCCTCACAGACTTCGTTTTAGCCTTCCTTGAAGGATCCACCAAATCATGGTACTCCAATGGCAAACTGCGGGCAAAAATACCCGAAGGCGTCGAGGGCGCTGAAGGCTTCGATGCTGAAATCGTTGACAACCTCGGTGTCGTGAGCGCCGAAAGCTTTGGCGTCGACACAGGTGCCGACGGTGCCATGGGCTGATAAGATGACAAAGCGTCGACTTCTGAGTCGGACAGACACGGTGCCGAACGAGTCGACGCCAGCTTCTAGCCCTTAGCAGGTCTCGCTGGAGACGAGGACCGAGACCTGGAAGCACGTCTCTTGCGACTATCCGAAGCCTTGTCCGAACGGGACCCCGAAGGTTCTCAGTGCGAGTTGTGTCGCGGACCCAAGCCCGAAGGGGTGCGAGTCACGTTACGAGACCATTTCTTGCTGGCTTTGTTAGAGGGCGCGACCGGAACCGTGCCCTGCAATATCACCAACATCTGCTCCTTAAAGGCAGCCCATTCCTCCGGAGTCGAGGACTTCATCGGGCATGCCACTTTCCTCACGGCACCATCCTTCGAGGAGGAGGACGGGGAAGGCGACCAGTGACGACCACTTCAGAGAACGTTGCGACGAGGAAGAAGAATGGAACCACTCTGGGACCGAGAACTCCGGGCCTCCTACCGACGCGGAGAGTCGCCCCTCGAATTGTTGGTGGACACCCCTTTGGTTTTTGACTTAGAGGCACGGGACCTTGTGGGCTTAGACCTTATGCTTCCGCAAGGCCTTGGCAGTCAGTGACTGGCATTCCGAACAGTCGTTGGTGTCGTGACTCTCGCCCAAGCACCACAAACAAATGAGATGCGGGTCAGTGATCAACATTTTCGACTTGCAGTCCCTGCAGGTCTTGAAGCCAGACTGCGGAGTCGGAGGGGTCGAAGAAAAAGACATCTCAACGATGAAACGCACCAGGCGTGCCGAGTTTACGAAGCAAACACGTTTGCGGAAAAAAAACAGAACTGAGGCTACGGGCACCATGCGTCCTACTAATAACATTCGGTGAAGTTGCCCTCGACGGAGGCCTTGGAGGGACATCGACCCAACGTCATCGACGCAGGACGCCCTCTGCCGAAAAAGCTGTGGACATTACATGTCAAAGATGTGGAAGACGTTGGCGGACACAATCCATTCGAATTATATGTTTTAGCGCATGTTATCGAAATGCATGCGCCCCCACCATGATACGTAAAGTGGAGACCATTTGTTAGAGATAGGTCATAATGCTGGTGGCTAAAATGCCAGCAGCAAAAATGCCACAGGGGACATATACCTTTTTTTCTGAGTAGTGCGCTCCTTGCCTGACTCTTCAATCACCATTCATCCCCTGGCCTCTTGAGCCTTAGGTGGTGGGAATGCCAACCACCACTTTTCACATCAGCATACGGTCACGCCTCCGCACACATCCTGGTCCTCAGATGGGGCCTGGATACATGGCGACTATATCCCAGTTGGCACTTACCTCAGTGACGTGCTTTGGGTCATTATACTCTCTCTGCCGCGCGCCTCCCCTGCCTTCAACGCAGTGATGCTTTCTGGCTCTGCATTGGGACGGCAATGGCAATGTTCCCAATCTCGGTGGCTCCGTGCGGCTGGGCACTGCCATGTTATTCCCGGTAATGCTGATGTCATGTCTCTGGGCATTCCGACGCATATGTTCGGCAGTTCGCACAAAGTTGATTGGCAACTTGGTACCAACAACCTCGTCATCGCACGAGAGTACAAAATCAGGAAGCAATAGCACCTTGGTGCGTCTCAACTTCGTTGTGGCTTCGCTTTCCTTTCATGCTATTCTTTTCTCTGTGCATCCGCCCTGGGATTTTCCCCTCAATCCTCATTTCACTTGCTATTGATATTGTGTCTACCAGTTTCTCTTTCCTACATTATTTATCTAGTTCCTTCCTGTTTGTTTGTTGCCTTTGCTACCTTGCTAGTATCTGGTGTACTCCTCCATTGTTCCTGAGATCTACCTTTGTGGTACCCCAATCCAGCGCCTGGCACTGTTTCTACATCACATCAATCTGGGGTACCCCTATCGTGGTGTAGGGTGAATCATCCTGCCTCTTTCCTCCGAGGGATTGAATTCTTGGTTGGTGAGTGCAGGTTGGTACTCCAGCCTCACATTTACTACGTACACCAAATTGGAGTATGATCCTTTACAGAAAATATCTATCGAAAATGCGTCAGACAATGGATGGATGAGTGAGAAAACCAGCCAATTTTTATTGAATAAACACCTGATCACACCAGTCTTTTATGGTTTGCCCAAACTACACAAGAACCACACGAACCCGCCATTGAGACCTATAGTCGCCGGCACTGACATTGTGTTTGACACACTTGCCATATACTTGGATCAGCTGTTGCAACCGCTTGTACAAGCTATTCCCACATGTTTAAAGGATACAACAGATTTTTTGAACTGCCTTCAGGAAATAACAGCCCTTAGTGATGAATGTATCATGTTCAACATGGACGTCTGCAGTCTTTATACATCTATCCCGCATGATGAAGGCATTCAAGCCGTCCTATGGCTACTCTCCAAATCATCTGACATCAAAGGCAACCCTGAGTTTGCTGTGGAACTGTTGGAATTGATATTTAACAGCCATTTCCGCTTTCAGGGAAAACATTATGGTCAAATCCCAGGAACGTCAATGGGGTCAGCAATGGCGCCTGTGTATGCTAATACCTACATGTACCATTTTGAGCATAAACATGTACTTGACCATCATCACTGGGCACCGCAATTGCTAATTTGGAAATGTTACATTGATGATATTTTTGGGATCTGGTGTGGATCAAGAACTGAATTGGATCCCTTCTTTGACTACCTGAATAATGTACACCATAAAATAAAATTCACGATGGAAGTAGGTTCACCCGCTTTACATTTCCTTGATGTGGAATTAGGAATCGAAGAAGGAATGATTGCTACCAGGTTTTATCACAAACCGACTGACGCAAACAACGTGTTACACTGCACGAGTTTTCATCCAAAGCCTATGTTGAGAAGTCTGCCTTACAGTCAGATGCTACGCCTAAAAAGGATTATCTCAGACCCAGCTTGTGTAGATTCGGAATGCTCAAAGCTGATAGACCGTTTTGAAGCAAGAGTTTATCCGGAGGAGACATTAGAAGCAGCGATGGAAAGGACCCCTAACCGGAGTAGAGAACAACTCCTCACACCGAAGGTGTGAAACAAAGTTACACCTTTCCTCTATATCTCTAAATTCTCATGCCAGAGCTTCCAAATAAGAAAATCAGAAAAAAACGGGGATATACTTCACAACAATCCAACCCTGTTAAAGTTATTCCCAAAAGCCTCTATGATGGCCTTCAGAAGAGGATGCAATTTGAGAGATAGACTGGTCAGAGCCGAGAGACCTGCAAGAGACAAACAGCTGCTGTTAAAAACAAAGAAGCAAGGTACCTTCCCTTGTCTAAACTGTAGACATTGCAACAACATAATAAATGGCGATTCCATCTCTCCGCCTCGTACAGGGAAGAAAATTTAATTACGTGATTTCGCTACCTGTCTTTTAGCAGGTGTGATACAATCTATTAAATGCCCTTGTGGCAAACTCTATATTGGACAGACAACAAGACAGTAAAAGACAGGTGGACGGAACATACATCTACAATTAGATGTAAGAATACAAGGTCACCTGTAGCACGCCATTTTCTTGAACAACATCACACCATTGTTCAAATGAAATTTCAGGTCATAGAAGTTGTGAAAAAGCAACAAAAGGGGTGGTGACTACCTTTCTCTCCTCTCCCTTAAGGGAAAAGTTTTGGATTGATTTATTGGACACTTTGCAACCAAGGGGTTTGAATGATGAGTTCTCTCTTAACTGTTTTATCTAACAATACACTGAATTGTTTTGTCTCTGCTAATCACTGGCCTGGACATTGAATGGCCTACTTGTTTTTATATTATGGTATACATGACACGAAAAGCTTATCCTTGTACAGACTCACGTGTGCCTCCTTTTAAAAAATTGTTACATTTTTCCAGTACAACGCTGAGGTCATAGTACGGATTAGGTTGGAAAATGGGTTTACCATACAATGCTCTTGATTATGTATTTTCTGTAATATGGGAATATATGTATATATCCTTATGGATTCTTAGCACTCTGCATTGTATATGAGATTTTGTGTATACACCTATTCATAATGGTACCAATGATTAAAGTCTCTACATACAGTGGGTTACCCCACAGACCAACTGCCGAGTGAAACCCTTGACTATGTAGGGTAGTGATTTAATGCACCACAAAATTCAGAATGTGAATATGTTGATGAAGGGATTGACTTTGTGATGTATTTAGATAGGGATACCATATGGATACCACACATCTTTTATTGTATAAGAGGAGTTAGTATACATTAGTACGTGCCTAGATAGCAGTGCTACTGGTCTCCAGGTACATTGAGGCAAGGCAAAAATCATCTTTTTACACCTCCTTGTCTTGTGTGCTATAACTGTGTGTTAAGATTTGGATTACACACATAATTGTGGTACGTCGTGCTTAGATACTAGCATAGCCACAATACATTCATCCCAAGAGTATATTTCTGGTACTTGATTTATTCATTGTTCTAATTTTGAACGCCTCTTTCTAATATTTACAATTGAAAAGCTGCACATTAGCCACCAATTCTCTTTTGGTCACCGGTCTTAAATGGTACATATTGTTTTGATCACACAGAGGTTCCTCTATTATTTTTTAGGTCACTTTTGTGTAGGGCGTGTTAGTATCTAGTCTCCATAAAATATACTGATATGTTACAACATATTGATATGTTGTAAAATGTGGTTCCACCGGATTGCTCCATTCACAACTCCAAGATGGCCAACTTGGTTACACTTCAGTCCGTCCTCTATCTTCAAGGTCCGGACTCCATTTGGGGCTGTATACGTGGCTCCCTTGATCCCTGGTTACTATAGTCACGGACGCTTTCGGTATCGGTTCGTTCCTTTCAATCTGACAAATCTGTTTCACAGGTAAGCCTGTGGTTAATAGAATGGCGGTTCACATTGAACTGCACCGCCGCACTGGACCCATTTGCCAACTGTACTTACATCACCTGAGCATTTCTTTTCACTTTTGTTTTCATTTGCAGAAACTTTGTTTCCCATACAGCGTGCATTCCCAGCACGAGTTACTCACAGACCGCGCTTAGCGGTTACCTTGGCAGCACTTTTGTTATCGGTCTGCTGCTTTTGTTCTCCGGCCGCATCTGGTTTGCAGATAAGCCCGTTGAGAATAATGCAACAACCCCTGCAGGTTCACAGAAGCGCCTCGACTATACTTCCAGCTCTTTACAGGTACATCTTTTGTTAGATCCTGTATAACTAGCAACTCAGCTTGATAGTAGGACTACTTTACCTTATGCCATGCCCCATCGTTATCTTCCCTGTTAGGCACTCGCGCTTGGGAAAGCCACCTGTTCTCTCATTCTGTGGGACCCACGCAACATAATATATTCCGGCCATGGTGATCATCAACTGAGTGATATATCCAGCTTTTGATATCAGTGTGAATACCTCCATATATCATATTAATTCATATATACGATCCCACTACCTACCTATACTCACTCAAACATGGAAAGTATTCCTATTTTCATTTCCTATTTTCCCTTTTAGAACACTTGATATAGATTAGGCGATGGGTCATTGAACACAGTAGACTTCTTAGTCAACTATATACTCTGGGACCACATTCCGGGGGTCTCTTTTACAATGTCAAGTCTTTTTTACACATATAGGTGAGTGAATATCTACGCTGTGTAGATATGTGAATATGTTCCCCGTGTTCCATGGGGTGACTTTGATACCTTTGGTTCTTTTCTCAGTAACTTATTTTTGGAAGTTAGCCTTTTGACTCTACATATAAGAATTAGTTAAATCACCAGGCAGTGCACCCACCCAGGGTACCTTGAATATGATGATTCAAATAGACGATTAGAGGCCACTCAAAGTAATCCAATTTCAAGGTAGCTTTTTGGAGTTGATTCTTCAGCTAGGTCAAGTTGATTGATTGATCCATTGAAGGGACATATGGGGATATTGGTTGCTGAGTTGATTTTTACAACATAGGGAATGATGTCTGGTCTCTTCAAATATGTGTCACCGATTATAGAATCAGAAGGATGTCTTTGAATGATCAAGATAACTCAAATACCATAGCATTGTGTGACCCACTGTCGATATGGTTATGTCAAGGTCCGTTTCTGTATATGAACTTTGCTTTAACACATTGATATGTAATCTACTATGTATGAGCCATATTGGTTGGCCTTTTTGATAACATAACATTTCTTGTTCTCTTCTCTTTTCAACGGTATCTGCCATCAACCATCAACAGTTCAATCCAGGCTTCTGATGAAGAGGGATTTCCCTTGAAACGCGTAAAGTCATTTCATATTGAACTTGAGGAATGTGTTTCTGCTCATTGTCACATTTGCTTTATATGTGATTAAAATACTTGTTTGTTTTATACAGATTGTGTTTATAGAATATTTATTCAATTGCTACTTGGAACTAGTATCTTGTTAGAAGATCACACAATTATGTGTTGAATCTATCCATTATTATTTACCACCTCTTTTGGTGGATTGTAAACAGTGTGCAAGGGACGGGAGGGTTCCCACTTTGGATCCTCTTCTCTCTTTCACATTTACAAGGACCCAGTTCAGTGTTCATTGTGGCGTTTCCTGCTCCCTGCTTGATAGATTGAGATGCCTCTCCCCAGATTTTGACAATATGGAGGCCATACAAGAGTTTAGGGATGAAATCAGAGAGATACATCAAGAAGCAGCCTCCTTAAAAAAAAAGAGAACCAGCTCTTAAAGGGTATCATAGCTCAGAACACAGTGGCGCCCATTGGCAGAAAGCACCTCAAGTCATACCGGGTTCGTTAGTTATGATGGTGACCCCTGTACCCTCACAGAATTTTGCAATCATTGTCGAGTGGATTTTCTGTTTTGCCCTATTCACTTTTCTAGTGATAGAGCTAGGATTGGGTAGATACCAAACAATCTAACTGGAAACCGCCTAGCATGGGCCTCCCCGCCTTTTTGGAGGCCTTTCAGTCACCCAATTCACCTACTATTTCATAAAATCGGCTATTGCACATAAAACAAGGTACCCAGAATGTGATATTGTACATAAACCGATTTTGTCAACTGGCCAATGAATCCCAGTGGGCTGAAGAAACCGAAAAACGTTGTTTCAACGTGTTTTGAGAGAGGAATATAAGGACGATTCAGTGCTCCTGAACCAGCCACCATTCAAGGCTTGATTGATCAGGTAAATCAAGATCGACCATAGAATATCAGAAAGACACTCTTAACGTCGGAGACAAGATATATAAGCAGGCCTGTGAGTCCCCCACACAAACCACAAGGAATCTTCCACCTCTGGGTGAAATTGGAGGCAAACCCATGCAGTTGGGGGCTGTTCGACAATTCTCGGTTTGTCTGAGGATGAAAAGAGAAGGCGTAGGGCAAACAGATTGTGCTTGTACTGTGCTGACGAGAACCATTTCTTGAGTACCTGTCAAGTTCGACTTGCCAAACCAGGGGGCAACTAGTAGGCTTGTTGTCAGTCAGGAAGGAAACAGCAAGCCCAAATGACCAATCACGCCTTCCCATGGATTCCGTTTATGCAATGTCTCCCTGAGCCTTATTTGTACTTCAAGTTACTATTCAACGGGGTGCCGACCCTGGACCACTCAATACTATGGCCCCAATTGATTCCGGAGCCTCCACTAACTATATGAACATTCAGTTTGGAGTAAGAAACAGCATATTAGTGCAACAGAAGGTCCATACAGCCCTGGTAGATGGAATTGATAGAACCCCATTAGCCTCTGGTCCCATAAGTCAAGAAACTGAACCCCTTCAATTAATCATCAATCAACATCGTGAAATGTTGGCATTTGATATCTTTCAGTCCTCCTCGTACCCGTTGGTGTTAGGGTTACCATGGTTGGTTTGTTACAAGCCCTACATCAAATGTGCTACAAGAACTATGATGTTTGGGTCTGACCATTGTAACAGGAGTTATTGCTCTGTTTTCAGACCTCAGCTGTTAAATTAGCTCTTGCAGACTCTAGAACTACACATCATTTGTTGTGTTGTCAGAAACAACCCATGGAATATGCCTCCTACGTGTCCCCCCGCACCCCTTGTAGACATACCTTTGCCACCTACACAACCTTAGAATTGTGAAATCTGTGAGTCCAGATCAACTGATTCTGCACAGATGGATATATTCATTAACTACACAAGAATGAGAGGAGCTACATAAATACATCCAGGAATGTCTCGAGAAGGGATAGACAAGCTTCATCTTCACCCACTGGGGCTCTGCTATTCTTCGTCCCTAAGAAAGAGAGAATCCTACTTCCCTGTGTTGATTATCAGCTGCTCAATGAGATATCAAGGAAAGGTTCCCCATTTCCCCTTACTCAGGACATTATAGAATCCCTGCGGGAGGCTCAAGTGTTTACCAAATTGACTTACTTGGAGACTATCATCTGGTGCGCATCAAACCAGGGGATGAGTGGAAAACTGCGTTCAAATCACCCTTGGGGCATTATGAATACCTGGTCATGGCCTTTGTAATGCCCCAGCAGTTTCCCAACGCTTCATGGACTTGATAATCTCAGATCTACTCAACAGTAATACCTGGATATATCTTAATATCCTGATATTTACTGCCTCTTTAAAGGACCATGTGGCCCACGTCTACGAAGTCCTTAGAAGACTATTGACAAACCATCTCTACGCCAAAGAAGAGAATTGTGAATTCCATACCAACCAAATTGAATTCCTGGGCTATGTTATCAGCCCCCAGGGCATCCACATGGATCCAAAGAAGATCAAAGCCATTGAAGACTGGTGCAGTCCTCATGACTTGTAATCTGTACAATGTTTCTTGGGTTTTGCCAACTACTACCACCCATTCATTCAAGATTTTACCCAACACACTTCGGACACTACACGCCATCTACGCAAGTGTCACATGTTTCAGTAGGATGATCTAGCTGAGCATGCCTATGAAGACATCAAAATGGAGTTTGTTAAAGCTCCTATTCTGCTACACTCTAATGATGAAGTCCCATTTATCATCAACGCAGATGCCTCCGACAATGAAATTGGTTCAGTTGTACTGTAATGGGACCCTATAACAAATCATGAACATCCCACAGCCTACTTCTCCTGCCAATTGACAACCAGTGAACAGAACTACGCCATAATTGCAAAGAGTGGCTTGCCATCAAAGAGAGTTTCCTGGAAGGAGACATCTACTGGGAGGTCGGCATCCAGTAGAAGTACGTACCGATCACAGAAACCTGCAGTATCTCAAATCCTTGACATGCACCAACAGTCGTCAAGCACGTTGGGTGTTGTTTTTCTCACAGTTTGACTTTAATAGGTCCTACATTCCAGGAATGCTAAAACATCAAAGCAGATGTGCTTTCATGTAACAGGGATATAGATACTTCTCCTTATATGGAACCTTCACAAATCTTGCCCGCTAAATATTTTCTCATGGCAGTTAAGTCCTTCCTGGATTTGGGGAAAAGGACACAAACCTCAGACCCGTACTTGCTTATGGCAGAAAGATCTCCACATTTCAGTACTCATGACGGTTTGGGTTTCTATCATGGCAAACTATTTCTACCCACAACTTTGTTACAGGACATGGTTTTGAGTGGATAGCAGGACGCCAAATCAGCTGGACATTGTGGACAATCATCTACCTTGGATTAAGTTTGCTCGCCAATTTTGGTGGCCGGGCATGCAATCTAGCGTGCCCTACTTGTGCCATGCATAAAACACCTCACCATAAACCGGTGGGCCTTCTTCATTCCATCGAGATACCTCTGTATCCCTGGCACACCATTGTCATGGATTTTATTACCCATCTACCGGTCGCTAACGGATACACCTGTATTTTAGTGGTTGTTGACTGCTTCAGTAAACTGGCCCACTTTAGTCCATTTGTCACCAATCTCTCAGCACATCAGACATTGATAGCCTTTGCATGACATATAGTCTCCAGGGATTACTCGAGAAAATAATCACAAATCGTGGACAACAGTTCATTTCCTGATTACAGAGTGCTCTATGTCAAGTCCTGGGTATCCAAAAGGCACTTAGTTCTGGTTACCACCTGCAGACTAACAGCCAGACAGAACAAACAAATCAAACACTGGAGACTTACCTATGTTGTTATATACGAATGCCATTCAATCTGATTGGGCAGAATACCTGGACACTGCAGAGATGACATACAACATTTGGCTATCCGTTGCAGCTTTTTTGTTTACCTATGGTATATATCCCAAGATACTGCCTGTTCCACCTGTGAACCCTACTACTTTGCCTACAGTGGACGCTTTGATTACGAAACTCCACAGACCCTCCAGTTTATAGCGATTTTGCGATCCCGCAAAATGCAGCGAAAACGGCCGTTTTTGCACAAAATGCCGCAAAAACGGCCGTTATGTGCAAAAACAGCATCTTTTTAAAAAAAAATGTTTCTTTTTTTTTTAAAGTAATCTGCAAAAATTACTATTTAAAAAAAAAAAATAATACTCAGGGTGCCAGGTTCAACTTTTTTTTACACAAGAAATGAAATGCGCTAACACATCTCATCACTTGCGCCCCATAAAAGTGCAGCCCAATCCACAAGGGACACATGAATGGGCACATTTTATATGCGCCCATTCAGATGGCTTTTTTCACCTCCTTGATCAAATAAAGTGGCGTTTCTGTCAATTTAAAAGCGCATCCCTCATTTCCAAGCAAGACGCACTTTTAAATGTGCAGAAATTGTAGGCAACCCTACGCGCACGGGATGTGGGGCTGCCACTGCATGACAGGGTCTTTCCTGACCCTGTCATGCATTTCTTTTAAGGTATGAACGGCTGCTGTGTCGCTTGCATTTCTGTTCCTCAAACAGGATAAAAGTGCATTTTTTGGGTCGCATTTTACAGCGGCAGGCACCTGGAGGGCCTGTCCCTGTGAAAAGCGCTGGGAGCTTGCAGAACACTGTCGGGAGAGAGATTCTATTCAAAGTACTGCCCATTTTGATGACAAAAATCTATCGAATGTTACAATTTGACCTATTTCGTCCAGTACTTTTCGATCGATTTTTATAAATACTGAACATGTGTTGCGGGGGTGTCACCCGCTCCCCATGTTCAGTATTTTTGGTCTAGTGTGGTTGTAGAAGTGTTTTCTACTTTTTCCTCAAAATTGGAGGCGGGGACAGAAAAAAAAGAAAATAACGAAAAAGGGAACCCGCGGAGTCGGATCTGACCCGCGTTAGAGGGATGGATCTGGCACCGCAGGGTTGCAGGGGAAGCAGCAGCGAACAAGCAGTTAAGTAGGGGAGGGGGTGGGATGGTGGTGAAAGGTACATTTTGGGTTGTTTGGCTGAAGTGCAATTTGACTATGGTCAATTCCGCTGCAAATAATTACACTTCGGTCAAACAACCCAGAACACAATTCAAGGCAGCTGGCCAGCGAACAATTTGCGCTACAGCTCAAGCCTGTGGAAATTTGCCGGTCACCTTTGAAAATAAGGTGACCTGCTCATTTCCAAAAATGGGTGGTCTAAAAATAGCGCATCCTCCGTTCTTTTTTTAAATGCCCCATTATTTGAGGAACTGGGTCTACATTTAAAAAAAATAATGGTCACACTATGAGAGAGGGGGAGAGTGATGGGTGAGATGTGAAGTGATAGGCAAGAAAGCAGAGAGAGAGCATTGGGTCAGAGGAGGAAGCACTGCACAAGAGAGCAGAGGAAGCAGTGACGCGGTGGGCCAGAAATCTGAGAGCGAGCAAAGGTACAGAAAGTAGAGGGAGCGTGTGGTCAGTGAGCCAGAAAGCAGAGGGGAAGCGGTTGGCCAGAAAGAGGCAGTGAGCTGCAGATTGGGAAAAAGGATGAGGGAAGAGTGCGATAGAATGGGTGAAAGGACACAAGATGCAAAAGCAGCACAAAATAATGAAGGACCGTATATTATGGGAGGAATTGTAGAGTGTAAGGTGTGAGTTGGGAGTATGATTTGGAGTGTGGCAGGGGCTGGGCCGTGCAAATTGTGACTTGACAGTGTGACATAGCACGTGAGTATTTGTATGACAGAGTGAGAGGTTAAGGAATGTAAGTTGTGATGGAGAGTTGGTGAGATGTGTGTTGGTGAGAGAGGTGTGCGGAGGTTTGGGGGATTGGAGAACATAGAAGGGGAATATTTTCAGCATTACAATTGATAATGATCAATTTAGTGAATACTATTAAATAGGCATGAACATTAAACAAGAAATGTAGCCAAATCAAACACTGTTCTGCCAAGCAAGAGACATCTGGGACTCTTCCTATTAAATTAATACAAAAGATACATAATAATGATACCCTGGCTCTCTTGTAGCCTTGTACTCTGCCTATTTCCTGCAATGTGACAATCTTACACCCTCCAGTTAATACAAAATGCCCCGCAAAAATGCCGCAATAAATAAAGGTTTGTGCCGCAAAATTTGCCATTTCATGCCACAAAATTTGCCATTTCATGCCGCAAAATCCTGGAAGGTCTGACTCCAGGATGTCCACACAATGGTCATGGCTGTTCTAGAAAAAAACGAAAGCCTTTCAAGAACTTCATGCTAATAAACTTTGGATTCCTGCACCCTCTTACCTGGTCGATGACCAAGTGTGGCTGAGCACCAAGGATCTTCCTTTACGTAACTGTCCCCGGAAATTTGCACCACATTTTATGGGCCCTTTGAGGATCGTGAAAAGGTTCTCGGATGTGGATTTCCATCTTCTCCTTCCTCCTACTTGGCAAATCCATCCTTTTTTTTCATGTTTCTCTGTTCAACCCCTATGTACCGGACACCTTTTATCATCCTGGCCTGTGCCCGAGCCCAGTCCTGGTAGATGGAGAACCGGAATACGAGGTGGAAGCGGTTTGTGACTCTCGGCTCTATCGAGGTCATCTTGATTTCTTTATTCACTGGAAAGGGTATGCACTCTGTGGTCGCACTTGGGAACCAGCTCCTCGGTTTTTTTTCTCCACGTCTGGTTCATCGATTCTATCATCGCAATCCTTGGAACCGGACGCCCAGGGGGGCCCTGGGAGAGGGCCGACTGTCACGCCTCCACGCACATCCTGGTCCTGGGACAGGGCCTGGGTACATGGGGCTATATCCCAGTTGGCACTTACCTCTGTGGCATGCTATGGGTACTTCCACTCTCTCGGCTGCGTGGCACCCCCGCCTCCGACGCCGCTGCAGTGATGCCTTCTCGGTCCGCATTGGCATGGCAATGTTAGCGATCTCAGTGACTGTGCGGCTGGGCACTGCCATGTTATTCCCAGTAATGCAGACGTCCTCATGTCTCTGGGCATCCCGATGCATACGTTCAGCAGTCTGCATGGAGTTGCTTGGCAACCTGGTACCAACAACCTTGTTGTCACACAAGAGTACAAAAGCAGGAAGCAATAGCACCTCGGTGCGACTGAACTTCCTTGATGCTTCACTTTCCTTTTGTGCTATTCTTTTCTCTGTGCATCCACCCTGGGTGTTTCCCATCAGTCCTCATTTTACTTGCTATTGTGTCTACCAGTTTCCCTTTCCTACCTTGTTCTTCCAGTTTCTTCCTATGTGCTTGTTGCCTTTGCTACCTTGCTAGTACCTCGTGTACTCCTCCATTGTTCCTGAGATCTACCATTCTAGTACCCCAGTCCCGAGCCTGGCATTGTCACTACACCACGTTAATCTGGGGTACCCCTATCGTGGTGTAGGGAGAACCATCCTGCCTCTTTCCTGCGGGGGACTGAATTCTTGGTTGGGGAGTGCAGAGTGGAACATCAGCCTCACATTTACACAGAACCAGTTCAGTGTTTGTCGTGGCATTTCCTGCTCCCCGAGAAACTAAATCAGGTACACGCCAGCGCTCAGTCTTGCTTGATACATACACACCTGATATGGATTTGTCAACACACCCTTGAGTTTTTCTACTACTGCATGTACTTTGACATTCAAACGGTCTTCAAATAATTGGTGAATCAATAGCTTAAATATTTGATCATCCTCAGCTGCCATATTCAACCCTGTTAAGACATTATGCAGTGTCTTCTTTTCCTTAGTTAAACGGTATACACTGTAGATTTTGCCAAACTTCATCTAGCAGTGTTCGATGTTGATTCAGTGGTGAATTCACTTGATTCTCCATTTATACAAGGAGAATGTCTGCATATGCAGATGTCTTTACTTTGACACCTACCCATTTATTGTACAGCAAGAAGAATTCCAACTAAGAACAGATAAAACTGAGACAAATGGGCATTGCTGCCCGAAACACTTGTTTAATGTAAAATAAGGGAGCAGCAGATTTATAGAATACATGAACTGTCTTGGTTCTTCCTATAAAGTGCATAGCAATCTTTAGTACTCCCATCACCTCTACCTTCACATGTAGAAAAGTTTGTTTATTGATTTTATTTCAACAAACACAAACCAAACTTGCAGTGCATATAATAACATTTTAAATATACATCACTTCATCCGTGTCCACTGCTTCTCCCCTTCCCTCCCCCCCTTCCGAGCCTACTCTCCTTCATGTTTTATTTCTTTGTCTTGCAGTAGGGATTCCTCTTCCATGGTTTCTGTTGGATACCGATCACTTGACCAGTCTTGCATGGGCCCAAATAACTCCGCTATTAGTTGTTTCCAGGCTATCAAGGTTTCCGCCTCCTCCTCCCCCCTCAGAATTACTTGCTTCCTACCAGACTGTAGTTTTAGCCTCAGCCCATTTCTGTAGGTCGTTCCACCATACTTCTAGTCTCGGTCTATGGCATGCCTTCCACCCCATAGCGATTCTTCTCTTTGCAAGTACGTACGCCAGGTCTTTTAGTTTACTTACATGCTTGAGTTTATGTGGTCTAGGAAACCCTCCCATCAGGCAAGCCCACACCGTGTCCACCACTAACTTAATCCCTTTTTCTTCCAGCCTATGTGTCACTTCTCCCCAAAATGTTTCAATTACTGGACATGACCAAAACATGTGCACCATTCCGGCGTTTTCTTCGTCACATTTGGGGCATGATTGTCGTCCTGTGTTTTTGAATTTGGCTATCCTCTTGGGTGTCATATACGCCCTGTGGGTTATATCTTTTACAGTCTTGCCTTTCTCGACACTTTTGTGGTACCCTTGAGCTCGTTCCCATATCCCATCACTCATTGGGGCCCCCACTTCCTCTTCCCAGTCCTGTCTCAGCTGTACCACTTCCTTCCCTAATTTGGATATCATGAGCTCATATATTCTAGATATCTCGTGTCCCCCTTCTGCTATATCATATATTGTATCTATGGTGGCGTCCGGTTCATCTTCTAGTACTACTTCGGACCACGTCTCTTTGATTCGTCGCACCACCCTATGGTATGTAATATACTGTCCCGTATGTAACCCCGTTTCCTCCCCGAACCCCGCAAAGTCTTTATACTCCCCTCTTGCCATATGTCGCCCATTGTTGCTATCCCCACCGGTTCCCATTGCTTCCTGATCATCATTCTTAATTGCTTTTCTTTTCCCGCCAGTGCAACTAATGGCACTTGCAGGGAACACAGGGATGGGTTCTCCATTACCTGACAGGCCCTACACCATATCTCCCACCCAAGTATCATCTTTGGGCGCCCCTCCATATCCAATCTGGGCAACCACATCATTTCTTTTAGGAAGAATGGGGCACAGTCCAATCGGAACAGCCTGGACTCTGAGGTTTGTTCTTCAGAGAGCCATTTAGCTACATATTGCAGCTGGCTTGCTATGTGATAGATTTCATAGTTTGGCAGTTTTATACCCCCTTTCTCCTGTGGGTTTTGTAGCTTCCAAAGGGCCACTCTGTTCCTCGTCCCATGCCAGAGGTATCCCTGCATATGCTATTCATCCTGGCAAAGAATCGCCTTGGTATCAAGTATGGGATGTTCCCAAAATAATGTAAACGTCTTGGCAGCACCACCATTTTCAGCATTGCCCCTCGTCCCATCATCGCCAAGGGGAGTTTCACCCAAAACCTCATACTATTTTCAATATTCTTGATCACTTTCTCAGTGTTATGTTGGTGCTCTGCTTCCATCGCATGATATAGGTCTATCCCAAGATATCGAAACGTACTGACCTCCCATGGTATCTTTAAAACCGGTAACTGCTCTAACGGGATCCCTTTATATCAGCCCAATTGAAATATACAAGATTTCTTTGGGTTCAGAGCTATGCCAGACAGCCTTGCAAATCGCTCCATCACTTCCAGCACATACTGGCGGTTTTCTTCCAGGTAACGTAGATACAACAACATATCAACGTACAAGGAAATTAAATGTGGTTCCCCTTTATGGTAATGCCCATTATGTCATATTGTTGTCTCAGGTATAATCGCCTGGGGCTCTAGGGCTAGAATATACAGCATGGGGGACCACGGGCATCCCTGCCTAGTACCTCTGCTGAGTTGCCACCTCTCTGATATTACTGCTCCTGTTTTAACCCTGGCCAGCGGTGCGCTATATAATAATTTAGCCCATTTGAGATACCCCGGTCCTATTCCATAGTTGGTCAGGGCCGCAATCAGCCATGGCCATTTGACCGAGTCAAAGGCCTTTATTGCGTCCTGCGATACTATTGCCATTTCGCCCGCATCCCCGTTTGCGTGTTCAGTGACTCGCCTGAGATTGTTGGATATGTTCCTGTTAAGGACATAGCCAGTCTGGTCGGGGTGTATTAATTTATAAATGACCCTCCTCATTCTGTTTGCCAAAAATGGCTGTTAATATTTTACTGTCCTGGTTCAACATTGATAGGGGTCTATTTGAGTCGCAATCATAGCCAGGCTTATTGGGTTTGGGTTGTGGTATGATAATCGTCTCTCTTAGGGACTCTGGTTGTCTTCCCACTTCATATGCCTCATTTAGCATCTCTAAGAGCGGGGGGGGGGGGGGAGTACTTCATTTTTGTACATTTTATAAAATTTGCTAGAGAGTCCGTCGGCCCTGGGGTCTTGCTGGTGGGTAGCTGCCTCACTAGCTCTTCCAATTCCTCTAGAGTGATCGGAGCATCCAGCTCCTCTAGCTCTTCTGCGCTAATCTGTGGCAATCCAATATCCTCCAGTGTTTCTCTTATTTCCTTGATATCACTTTCCTCTACATCTCCGTACAGGAGTCGGTAATAATCTGCAAATTCCTGATTAACTCCTTCTTGGGTGTCCACTATGCGCCCATCATCCTTCGCTATCGTTCTGATTGTAGGTCTAGGGGTCTCGCTTTTATATAGCCATGCCAGGGCTCTCCCTGGTTTGTCCCCTCCTGCATGCTGCCTCTCTATGTACTTTTTATAGTTGAGATTGCACAATCTCTCCCAGTGCCCCGTGCATTTCTGTTGCAGCCTGAGTATTGCTTCATTATCTTTCTTGGTATTACCTCCCTTTCTGTTTCTAGCTCCGTTTCCGCGTCTTGTAGTTCGACTAAGATCTGTCCCTGTAGTCCCTTGGACTTAGCTATAGCTATCCCCCTCGCTACCACTTTAAAGGCTTCCCAGAGCATGCCCGCTGTCTCAACACTGCCAGTGTTGATCTCAAATTAGCTTATTATTTCCTCTTTCATGTCCTCCCTAAAAATAGTATCTTTCAATGCCTCTGCTCTGAGGCGCCATGTCGGTATCTTTGCTCTCGAGGGCCGGTATTGCCATACTAGTATCAGCGGCGAGTGGTCTGAAAGGACCCTCGCTTTATATTCTGCCTGCACTATTTCTGTCATTAGTTCTTGTGTGACGAACACATAGTCCAGCCTGGTGTGTAGATTTTGGGGGCTGAATAGTGCGAATATTGTCTATCCGCTAGATGGTGCGACCTCCATGCATCCTCGAACCCGAAATCCGTTAAGTGACTGCAGTGTCCTAGCAGCTGGAGTGGGTGTATCTATTTTGCTATCTGATCTATTTTCGGGTTTAGTACACAGTTAACGTCTCCCCCCCCAAATCACTGTCCCCCCTAAGCTCATGCTGAGTTTGCTATATAGGGTTCTAAAGTATGCCGCCGTGTCCTGATTCGGGGCATATGTGTTTATAATACATATTTCCTTTATTTCCTTGTTTTCCACCAGCCCTTTTATTATGACCATTCTCCCGTCTGCCTCAACTGTAGATTGCAATAGCTGAAACAGGAAATGCGGTGCAACCCAGGTAATCACCCCTCTAGCATAGGCTGAATATGTTGCGCCTACAACGGTCCCCCTCCACTTCTTCCGGATCACCTCCAGCTTTTCTTGTGTGAGGTGAGTCTCTTGTATCAAGGCTATGTCTATTTTCTGCCTGCGCAGATACATCATAATCTTATTCCTTTTTAAATAGTTATTGAGCCCCCTAACATTCCAAGTAACTACTTTAAGGTCTCTCATAACATATTAGGCTCCCGCTCCTCCCTCCGCAAGTACAGTGCATGTCTAAGATTCTCCCCCCTTACATGTAGGCTTGTTCTCCAATACAAACTTCCCTTAACTATAAACACTTCCCCTTCACCCCACTCCCTCCCACCCTCCTCCCTTCCCAGCCCCACCACACTGCCCAACTCCCCCCTCCCCTGCCCACCCCAGCTTATACTTGGGGGCTTACACTTCAACCCCCTCTTAACTCTACCCCTCCCCAACTGTTGCCCAGCTCCATCCCTGGATCTCAGGCACCCCCGCATCTAGCCCTTTACCGGCTATTGCCGTACTCGCGGCTCAGCAGGGAGCTATCGCCCTAGTGGCGGTCCTACTAATCTAACTACCGAGGGTAGGGTGTCTCCATCCCGTTACTCCATTTTTTATCAAGCTAAGCGCGCCTAACGCCGCCCATATTGCATTGCACGTTCTATATTCCAGTCAAACGTGTTCAAATGTCTCATGTTACAGTTTCCCATTACTATATCTGCTGGCTTCGCCATTGTTATCTGTTCTACTATCTCTGCCCCGCCCCCCCCGCCCACCTCTCACCATGCATGGCTGTTTAATCACTTATCGTGTTCCTCTCGGCCTTGCTCCTCATCTCGTTCCGGACAGCCATGTGTGTCCAACCATGTCGCCGTGTCCTCCGGGGTGTCAAAAAAGTGCATTTTGCCTTTGTGTAACATCTTGAGTTTTGCGGGATCCAAGAGCATGTATTTAAATCCAGCTGTGCGCAGTATCCTCTTGATCACCAGATAGCTATAGCGCTGTCTCTGTACCAGCACAGTGTAATTAGGGTGCAAGTGATGGTCGCAGACGCTCTTGTTATAGTCCCTCCTTTCCAAGATCTTCTCCCTGTAGTTCAGGATCTTTGCTATAATTGCTCTCGGGGGGGGGGGGGACTCCGGGTTGCGGTTTCCTCATCAGGGCCCTGTGTGCACGTTCGACGGCGATCCCTTGGGAGAGCTTGTTTGCTGCTATTTTTTGTATAATCATGTTCTCCACATAGTCCGTTCTTCCCCCTCCGGCAGGCAGACCATACATATATTATTGCGTCTCGCTCTTCCCTCGGCTTCTTCTGCTCGGTTCTCCAGGTTGGCTACCTGCTGCCTCAATATGTGGACTTACTTGCCATTGTTTGTGCTGGTGTCTGTGTTGATTTTCACTGCGCTCTCTAGGCCACTAGTTCTCTCCGCAAGCGCTCTCAAATCTTGCCTCAACAGATTGACCTCTATTCCCACTGCATCTATCTTCGTTTCTAACGCAGTCCTCAGATCTGCCATCAGTATTCCCCACAAGGTTTCCAGTTCCGTGATGCCTGTTAAGATCAAATGGTTCTCACTTGGCAATGCCGCAACTACGAATGCAGTAGCCATACCTTGCGTTGGGGTAGTGGGAGCCGGCTGCGGCTTAGCAAAGATGTCCATTGTGGGCTGTTTACCCTTGGTTTTGCCTCCTCTTACAGACATTTTCTGCCCTGTTTTTACTCCAGGATCCGTTTCGCCTGCAGTGATAAGTTCTTTTGCCCCCCTCGCAGTTTTTTCCCGTCGCTGAAGGCCTCCTATGGTGTAGCCTGTCGCGCTGTTCCAGTACTCCTCCGCTCTAGATTCGTCGATTCCGTTCCTTTGTTCAGTCACTTAGCGGCCGCCATTTCGTAGCCAGTTCAGGGCAACCACCTCAAGCATCTATGCTGCCTCAGTTCTTCAATATCGTCTCATTATCCACATGGTGTGTACTCCCTGCGCGCCTTCCGTGCCCAGGCGGTGTTCTTATTCTCTCTGTTAAGTTCGGACCCCGCCTTAGGGCTGATGCACTGTTTTGATGGCTGGTGGGCTGGGTGCTAGCTGTTCCGGGCTAGGAGCACTGTGGAGGCTCCTTGCGCCCTGTCAAGGGATTTCCTTTCTCCCCTTCACCCCAGCCGTAACCACAGTGTTGTTCGCTTTATGTGAGGGGTATCTCTCTGTGCTTCACCACATTCACTGCTGGCGTGCCTCCCGCCATGGTGTGGCCCTCTGTCTCTTGGGAGGCCACCGACTTGCCCGGTCCTTGCCTGCGTGTTCCAGGCACTGTCTCTATGTGAGCAGCTTTATTCCAATGTGCGCCTGGAACGGTGCCACTTCTATGGTGTCTTGAGGTTGATGCCGCTGTCTCACGGGCCTCTTCCCGGACTTTTGTTATATCCCTGCAATGCCTCTTTGCCATAGGGGGGATACTGCCCTGGTATGGGTGGAGCCTTGCTCAACGTTATGGTCTGTAGTTTATGTCCACTGCGGCAGGATTGGTCAATAGAGTTTGTTCTTATTTATTTGCTATTGTCTGCCCGTACCAGCAGTCAGCCCTTCCCCAGCGGTCCCAACGCTCAGGCAACGGTGCATCCGCGTATATATATGCGGTGTGTGCACTCCGCCTCTGCTACTTCCAGCACTGGAGGAGCACACCTGATTTAACTCCCTGACGTGTGCGTCGGCTCCGGCGGGCTCCTGTTGGTCACATGCAGCCGCGTACCGGCTGCCTAAGTATTTGTTTGCTCCCCACCGTCCGTGTCTTGTGGCACTATTCTTTGGCACCGGAGGCTCGCCCCTTCCTTAATTGCCCATGCGCCCTGGCCAACATCCTTGTTTATACAGGGCCAAGTTCATTGCTCTTGCCGGCGAGAGTGCCCCCAGGGATCCCCCCTCCTGGCTGCCGTTTGTCAGCCTCCTCTGCTACCAGCGATCCGCAGTGCCGGGTCTTCATAAAGAACTTGCAACAATGTTTCGCCATGATATAATCATCGTATCAGGCTAGTCATGCGCCTTCAATGTGTTCTCACTCGCCGGCTCAATACAGATCCTTCGCACTGTGCGTTGCGCGCTGTCTTCAGTCCATCGGGTGCACTGGCGAGTCCCTTTGTTCTCCTGCATCCGCCATCTTGGTGTCGTCCTCGCCGGGTCGTGTCTCTGCATTCATGAGGCCATATCCAAAGACTTGTTCATCCGTTTCATTTTGTCATGCGATTATTCTGCGCTCCATGTGTTCCGACGGCTGGATGTGCTTTTTCAATGATTTCAGATTCCTTTTTTAGTCTTGCGCATCGGGATCACCGTCGGATTTATAGGAGCTCACGGGAAGAGCTGCCTACTCCATGGCTGTTAACTTTTCTACATGGTGGGCGTGGCTTAATAAGATTGTTTGTTTAAACCAATACAATGACTTTAATTCTACTTGGAAGGAACACACGCACAATCAACAGTGATTTATAAAGTATATTTGTTCATTTCAAACATTATAGAATGTCAATTATAACTCAAGAAACACCTCTCAGGTTGCTGATGGCAACGAGATTTTTTTTTATTTTTAAATAGACATTAAACCGGCACAACATTTCTGCTCTACACGAGACAGTCTTCACACGCTGTGAACATTCTAGTTCGTATACCAACTAGCTCCGGATGTGATTCTCAGGAATCAACCCAGTCTAAAAACATACTTCTTGTCAATTTAATTTCCATTTTACATTTAAAAGAACCAGTCGTTGTTTTACAAAAGCTCTTTCTTTACATACAATCACTGACTTACATTGACTTCATTCCACTGATAATTGCTTCTGTGGTGGGGACCGTTTCTATTGTTTATTCAATTTCATCTTTTAATTCGATGTATTCAAATTATTAGGTATGAAAGGTTTTGGATGTTAAGGTATTGATCATGATTTAGTAAATGTTTGCTGTCACATTTTGAGAACCTTTTTGTTCCTTAGCATCCCCTTAACCTCTCGCAAAACGGCACTGCTTCTGCAATGATGGCAGCGCTACAAGTCCTGCCCAGCCTGGCTCCTGCAAGTGGGCGAGATTCCGTAATTGGATACAGACAATATTGCTTAAACAAATACCATCAATTCCATGCACGTATTTATTGAGCCAGTAGGAGTAATAGGAGCAGGTAACAAAGGTCTAGACTCCACAGCAGTGAGGTCGGGATCAAGAGCTGCTTCTTAGTGAATCAAGCCATCTACTGCCCACAGTGTAGGGAGTCACACACGTGTGCGAACCTTGCTGTTGTGGTGGCGACTAGATAGGACAATGAGATGCAGTCATATTGCAGACCAAGGTGTGTGGGCCTAGTGACGACGTATTAGGTGCCTCGGTGTCGCACATTCAGGTAGCTGACAAAGCACAGCTCCAAAGAGGTGCTTCTTTTCCACGGTAAAACTGGGCTTCTGATGTGGTGGCCCTAGGCAAAGCTACATTTCTCACTCAGCAGGAATTCGGCTTCCACCTAGCTTTACAACAATTGATATAGCGTTTTTATGGCCACGCTTTTTCACATTGCAGCTTTAATGATTGCAATATACACTTTTATTAATTGACATTATTTCTACATAATATATGAGATGAAGTACCTCATACTGCACGCCATTAGAGGCGACTTGCAGTATAGTTTCTTTGTACAGTAGGGATATTTCATTCACCATTTCCATGCACCTTCACCTTTTCAATACTTGGCCACTTGCTTAATGTAATCTAGATCGTCCAGTTGGTGATATATCTAATCAGTGTAGAATCTGTTTGGATTTTTCAAAAAAATAGCAACTTCTAATTTGCTGCATTTTATTAAAAAGGTTACATTATTTTTCGGTATCTAAACAACATTTTCATTTTGTGCAGACAGATTCTTGCTTTTTTGTGTTAAACTCCAGCAGTGCACACAAAACAACATACTACCATAAACCTTTGCTTAACAGTTACTGGCTGTAAAGTGTAAAAGAAACTATTTTACAAGAAAGGAATTTAAAAAGCTTGTCTTTGATGAAGTGCTGCAGTGACAGCTGGAATTCTGCTCAGTGTTGGCTCAAGCAGCAGGTCCTGTGATGAGCCAATTTAAGTACAATAACCGATTACAGATCAGTCGTGATGTCACAACTAGCAAGTAATTAGAACATAATTTACAGGCTTTTATACTGGTATTGCTGGCTGCCATGTATTTCCAGCGTATGCCGGTTACCCTTGCCAAAAAAACTGCTACGCAACTGGCGAGTCCGTGGAATTTAAATTTGGTGTCAAATTCAAGGCACATATGTGAATTTGGCTGCCTCAACATATACCTTTTTCCTCCATGATATTTCGAGATTTATGTCAGGGTTGCCATATGTGTCGTGTCTACCAGGACATTCCTGTAGATCAAATCAGATAGTCTTTAGGTCTAGCACAGAGTGCTTACTCTCTCTCATAGACCCAATACATACTAATCTCAAATGGACACCTATTTGTCAGGCTGTTGACCAGAAAGTGCTTCTGATCGTTCATTATAGTTTGGTGGTCCATAGCTGGAGCGAGGTAATGCACAGCGCATGCTCTTGAAGCCTAAATAGTTCCTTTCATGATAAGAGACCAAAAGCAGCAACAAGAGTTTTCTTCTTTGGGAAATCACCGTCTTCCTGCTTTCGCTCCTGGTCAATTAGTGTGATATAGAGTAAATCACTACTTGGAATATACCTGTTCCCTAATCACCTGAGCAGGACACCAAACACAATGGCCATTACACCTTGAGTTAGGATGCTGCATGCTCACAGCCATCCCCACCCAAAATGTGCTATATTGAAATAAGTTGCTGGATCTTGTCAGAAATGGCTCAAGAACCACTCGAACGCTCAACGACAGTGTAATTGTAAGTTGTCTTTAGGCAGTTGCAGCTCTTTAAGTCAGATGAGGTTTGAACTTGTGCTAGGTTAGGTACTCCTTGTTTTTGGATGGCTCTTTTGCTGATATTATGTTCCTGTGCATACTAGGGGACTGATTCTTAAGCCCGATGGTTCGTTGATTGTGTTGGGCATGTATGGAGATGTTTTTCTTCAGAGTTGTTGATAATGTTTAGTATGTCGTTGCAGCCCTTATACTGGGCATGTCACACAGAAGCACATTATGACATGAGCGGTTGGTACCACTCCTTGCCCCCCTCAAAACAAAAGTTCCTTTCAGACAGAGTTCAGTACAAGGTCATGGCACTTTCCTGACAACCTTTTCTTACGTCAGGGCCACATCCTTAGACATTCCTCCGCTGCTCGCCCTTCCACTGGGTTCAAGCTGTGCCTCCTTTCCTTAAGGCGGTAGTCTATCTGCAGAGTAAAGGCAATCAAATCGGAGATGGTTGTAGAGCGGGCTATTCTAGCAAACACGTCCTTCAGCTCTTCTTGTAAACCTCTCCTAAAAATGATGTACTGGGTCTCCTCCGGCCATCTGCCCTCTTAAGCAATGCGTTTGAAGTCGCTGATATAGGTAATTACATCAGTAGATCCCTGACGGATGTCCAATAAAGATTCACAGGCTGAATAGGTAACTTCTGGTCCTCCATAAAAGGGCTAGAAAAGCCTGAAAATCTTGCAATGCAGGATTGGCCCAAGTGACCAGGGGTGTGACCAAAGCCAAGGCATTGCCCACCATATTGGAGACCATAAAGCCTACTCGAGCATGGTCAGTCAAGTGAGTATTGTCCTGAATATGAAATAAATTATACAGGCACGATGAACTCCTTGAGTCACTTTGGCGAGCCGTCATACTTGCCCGTAGCCAGTCCCATGGGTGGGAGGTCAGTAGAAAGGTCACTTGCGGTAACCAACTGCTTGAGCACATCATTCTCTGCCTTTATGGCTTTGAGTTCCACCGAAAGCCCCTGAAAGGCTGCAATAAGTTTGTGAACCTGCTCGCTGCTAGCCTTGGCGGTTGAGGTAGTCGGGCGTTGCAAATTGTCCTCAGACATCAACACGTCCTCACCTGAGTCTTCCTCTGATGAAAACACCAATTCCTCGTCAGATGGAACGGTAGAGCCCTTCTTCCTTGGAAGTCTTCCTTTCCTTGTAGCGAAATTGCCGACCCCGGGAGGTAGCCACGGTGCCTGCTGGATGCACAGCCTAGGCAGGAGGCTGACCTCCCAAAAGCCGCCAGTGGTGAAGGGAAAAAAGCCTCAGGCAACAAAAAAAACACCTTCAGCTAAGTAGAAGGCAAGGACTGGAGTGTATCCAAGAAGGCAGCAGGCAAAGTATGCAGTAAGCACTGCAGGTAACAACTTCAGGAGCGGAGAGAACCAGAGGCACCGTAGATTGGGGGCGTCAGGTGAGTGGCACGAGCTGATGGCCGAGGCTCGAAATCAAAGGAGAGCGAGAGAGCGAGCGAGAGATAGAGAGAGCGAGAGAGCAAGAGAGAGCAAGAGAGAGAGAGAAGCCCTGGGGACACGGGAAAACAAAAAAGAGTAAAGCTAATAGTAGCGTGCAAACCAAGTAAACGCAAAATCAGGGTGCGGTTGCAACGTGTCAATGTGAGGGCGGGCCTAGCTCTTAAGCGCGTGAGGAGCCCGGGAGGCTAGAATGCACAATCACATTTAATGGAAACGTGAAGGCGTGTTAATGGAGGATCTTCCATTTTATCCATAAACTCCATGGGTGCTGCCCCAGTGTCAGTTCTCTTATCGCATGATTCTTTTTCTTGCTTTCAGTTTTCCCTTTATTCTCCCTTGATGGACAAAGACAGATACTCACTCATATCCGTAAACCTACGGAGCAATGGGAACTGATTAGGTCTGGCAGCCTTGCATGAGTTCAAAGGCAGATACCCGTTACTCTGCTGGAGGGAAGTCTGTGTGCTTTGATTGCCTACAGTTTTGCGACATAGGGCTCTCTCAGGGCTACGATGGCCAGTTTCATACAACCCTTTATAAACCTCTTCACACTCTTCACTTGCCCATTGGTGGTAGAGGCTGGCGTTGTATTGTATGATGTTATGTCTTGTGAAGATGTCCTGTATCTTGCATGATAAAACCAGGACCCTGTTGTCTGTATAAACGTACTTGGCAAGCGATCATGATCAACTATCTTGTTGAGAACCTCTATTACTGTGATTCTAGTGATGTTTGGTACAAAATTCTCTTCAGTCCACTTTGACAAGTGGTCCACCACTAGTGTATCAGAATGTTTCTCTGGATCCATGCGGCTCAAAGGACCAATAAAATCGAGCCCCACTACTTCCCAGGACTGTCTCATTTGTAACCTCTTATCACCATCTATAAGCTCAGAACATTGGTCGAATTTCCTGTCAATCTCACTATCGGTGGCCCCCAATAAGCCTCTTGTACCTTTCTGTTTTCAGGATTCCCCTAGGTGACCTTTATTTATTTTTTATTTTATTGAGAATTTATAAGGCACTTTATACAACAGAATTGTGTTTCAAAGCACCACAAAGCCAAATGGGAAGGGAAAAGGGGAAATAACAGTGACAAAAAACAGTAATACACACACAGTTGTGATCCTACTAGGCCTTGTGGCACATTCGGATGTTTAAGTGTATTGAAGAGAATTGTAGGGGAGGGGATAGAAGGGGGAGCAGAGGAATGGCCAAGTGCTGGCGGAGGGAATAGGAGGGAAGGGCAAAGGCGAGCCAGGAGGATAATGATAGGCATTCTTCTTGATCATCTTTCTGAGGCTTGTTGACAGAATGTCTTTATTTACCTTCGGAGGATGATAACTTTCTGGAAACATTGCAGAATAACCTTCATTTGTATGCCAATTTTGTATTTCAACTGGCTAACCTTGGACTCTGTGCAGATTCACCCACTCTTGGTGACATCCAAATCCATGGCCTTCCTCCAATATCTCTGTTTAATTCCTGCATGTCATTATGATACAACATTGACGTTGGTTTCGATGCACTCATCTTGCAAAACAGTCCCAATTTCCATTCCTCACTCAAGGATATGCATTCTGCCCGACTGTTTTTCCACCCAGGTGCACGACTATGTTCCCCCTGATTCGTCTTGTACATTAAGGTCTTGTGGTGTTTGTAGAGATTGAACCTGTTGCTTCAGAGGGTCTTTCATAAATGTTCATTTCAGCAGTTGAAAGTGCTTTGGACGAAAAACCAACTATTCTTTCTTCATCTGACCTTTCTGGGACAGTGTGGCTTCCAATCCACAGGCTCTGTCATATACTAAAATGTAAGTTACAAGACTCTGATCAAAATGTTTGAGGCATGGTGCTTAAAGAAAGCATTTTGTCATATAAGTGGAAGCCATCTGTTGGGGCTCACGCCATATGAAGTCAGTGCCTTTGTAAGGATGGCATGGTATCAAACAGTAAGACAGACACAAGTGATCACAGTTCAAAGGTGTTCATTGAACTTCTATTGAGTTTGAAAAACGCCTATCTAATCGTAAATCTAAAGATGTGAGCAAGTTGCGACCATCAAATAAAAAAAGGCAGTCCTAGTCCAGTCTGTCAAAATAAAACGCCCTATACTAATAAACCTATTGCCAATCCTTACCTCTAAATACAAACAGTGTGGCAAACAATGTTATGCAAAAGTATTCAAGACATGATATGTCAGGATATTCAAGTCCCAACTCACCGGCTGTGTTGATTTCACCGACGTTGCTTTGTTCTTGGAGCCAAAGTCGGTACCACGGCAGCTTGTGCTTCTCCCCACCTTAATGGACACGGGAGGGCCAGAGTATCTCCGACACACAATGCTGGATTCTTCAGTCTGGTTTCCTGGTTTTACGCTTTCTATTCTCGAGATTTCCAGAAAGTAACGCTTCCTCGTCGAAAAGGTCAAGGGAACGTCCATCCTTGCAATCCCCTTTGGTTTTGCTGTGTTTTCTCTCTCGTTCAGCTGCTGTCTCGAAACTGCTTGTGTGCTTTCGTGCTCTGCCTTTTATCCGTGTGGGGAAGTTTATTAGGAAGTCAGGTGTATGTAGATGGGGAGCAGGTGCAAGTGGATCTAGGTCACCTGGCCTAAGCCCCATCACCTGGGGCCTTCCTGCCTGCTGCTCTTTTTCACCACTTAGAAAGCCCCACCCACCTGGTGCCTTCCTGCCTGCCACTCTTTCACCACTTAGCAAGCTCCGCCCACCTGGTGCCTTCCTGCCTGCCACACTTTTTCACCACTTAGCAAGCCCCGCCCACCTGGTGCCTTCCCGCCTGCCGCTCTTTTTCACCACTTAGCAAGCTACGCCCAGCTTACTTTTATAACGAAATCTCGTCATTGATGACATAAACCTACGTATCTACTAACATCATCCTACGTGGCAATCTACAAAAACCTACTGGCTATTGGGATTGGGTCTAAGGGAACATCTAAGTATACGTTCCATACTAGTCTAAACGAGTGATAGACTCCTTAACATCAGGTGGGGCAACGAAGCCCTCCCCTCAAACAGGTTACTATGAACATCACCAAATACATGACGTCCCATTGGCTACACAAACTATAGGACCCTTAATTATGCGGCCCCCTACCATTTGTTGGCTCTCTTACATCCATCAGTACTTTTCCACCTACGTTGGAAGCATGCAGGCTGGGCTTCTAGGTGCTGGTGAGCTGGTCATAACCATAGCTTCCCACCTATTAGCATATCATCTATCACCTCAGTGGTCTGGTGTCAATTAGGGCTTTGAACTTGTCCTTGCAAATGTTCTTTGCTCTGGCGAATTCAGGGGATGGAGGCACGCTCTTCTGCCTTCATGCGTAAGTGTGGTTCGTCAGGTGTGTCCAAATTCAGCCTTCCACGTGACTGAAGACCACAAAATTGAGATCGAGTGCATTCAAAGTACTATTTTCCAATAGACCTCTGATGTCTTCTTTGTTTTGGTCCATGCCTTCTGAACAGGAGTTTCGTTTTTTCACACGATTGTAACTAATGTCTGCTCATCCCAACCCTGAACGGCCTTGCCTTCTTGGTGCTCATCCAGCCTCGCCTTTCTGAGATTCACTCCTGTAATTCAATTGCTTTTTCAACTACGACACACTGGAAAAAAGGCCTTCCTTCTCTGGTCCAGCTCTGCTATAACACGTAGTGGAAAAATCCATTCTTCACTTGCTCCTATGTATGCATACGTTGGCGCATGCCGCAATCTATTCACTAAAAAACTAGCCTCAAGAATACTTCATCTGCTTGCGTTCCTTTGCATATGTACACTTGTAAAATGACTTGATATCTTCATCATTTCTGTAGCATAAGTTTCTTCACCTTGAGCCAAAGATGCCACTTTTCTTTGATACTTTCTTGATGCCTTATAGAATATCTTCATTCTCTTGTCTCTGCATCTCTTCTATGCACTTCAGTTTGGCTTCGTGTGCACTGTCCCCATTCTTCTCTGCCAGACATTTGCACTGCTTCTTCCGGGATTTCATTCAAATGGCCATCATAATGTCTTGTATGCAGGTATGGCTTCCTCAATGGGCACCTTGCTTCCAGGATTCGCCTTGGTATCTGTATTTTCAATGGTGCTGCACGTGTCTCACACTCGTCTTGGGAGGATAGCTCAGGGGCAACGTGCTCGCCTTGGAAGCAAGGCGAGATGGCGCAACACAGGTTCGATCCCCGGGTCTGCGCTTAGAAACTTAGAAATATCATATCATAACTCTGGTTCCCAACATATAGGCGAGGTGGGGGCACTTGGCTCCTTCTCAACACTCCCCCACCACTGGGCGGTTCATCGACCACTCTCCCATCATTCTTTACGTCTAGGCATCCTTGTCTGAAGAAATGGTTCTTTGTGATCCATATCTTTATGACTCCTTTCAGGCATCCAGCTGATTGCACATGATCATCTTTGTTCCAAGTCATGAACATGCACTGTCCACTTGGACTGCAATAGATCCATCTTCCCACATACTTCTTATGGTTCTTTGGATACAGGAATTTCGTTCCCTCAGGTGCATGGATGCTGGCTTTCACGAAATCTCCGATTTCTTCATCCGTCAGATCTCTGGCTTTCCATCCTGATTCAACATCGATCATGATTTTAATTCCTATTGCTTTCTTTGCAGTTTTCTTGCATTGTGACATTAGTATCGTAATCACACAGAATCCAAGCAACACCAACACTATCAGGGCTCCAAGGAACTTGAACAAGTCTGCCATCCACTGTGGAACCCAAGAAAAGATTGATCCAAACCAGCTTTCATCAGCAATGTCTTTCACTTCGTCTATCATCTGGACGTGTAATTTCGTCAGCATCTCTATGGCCTCTGTCAAGGTGCCATTCTCGTCATCATGAGAAGGTATGAATGTAAAACATGATTCCCGATTTCTGCAGAAACACCTCCATCCATAGCCGTAATTATGTCCAGGACATATCTGTTCTGGAGAGTGATCAGTCGTATGGCTCTCATCTCTTCTCTGATAGCATTGAATCCCTTTATGGTAGTGTTGATTGTCTGCAGCAATTCCGTTCTGGTAATCTGCAGCCATTTGGTATTTGCTCCAACTTGGATTCTTGGCATAAAGATCATTGTGAATACCAACAAAGTCTGGCTGAACAGTCTGCGTTCATACGGGATGGAGTCAAAAGCTTCTACTGACTTGGCAGAGAAATAGGCTCTACAGGTTTCTCTTCTTCCTCAGGTGAACTTCTGCATTTGGAAAGCTGTCAAGGCGTAAGACACTTTTAGGAATCGCCAATGCTGGAACATGAACATTCACTAATGAACATCTTCCTCCCCAATGTTTGGGTAGCTTCAAATAAGCTCTGGATCCACAAGCCCAGTAGTGATCCGTGATTACTGCTGTTTCAAGTTTCATTCCTTGTACAGCAAAGATTTGACCACAGTTCTGACTCTCTCCAACTTTTCTTGTGCTTTGTTTCTGAAACACAGCTTTGCACTTTCCAAAGGCACTGTCTGTAAAAGTCCTCCTCTATCTTCAACCCAGGTCAGTAGCTTAGCAAGTCTTGGCCATAGAGGCCTGCATCCATTCTTCACTATGTCAATGGTTGTTTGATAACGACCAATGACCACCCAGGCTCTGCAGATTACCACTCCTCCTTCCCATCCATCCATCTGGTGACAGCACCGATTCCCAAATCTGCATCTGGCCTCTGTTCTTCCATCTACGTATTTCTTGTGCAGATTTTCCTGTACTCTCCAGTCTTCTGTTTACTTCCCATGTGATTTCAGCTCCTTTCACTCCAGGTTTTTCGTATCTGATCACGTGATTCTTTGTGTGCATCCTATTTCTGGTCTTCGTATCTTGGACATAATCATCTTCATCTGGATCTGTCCATTTAGTTGCCCATTTGAGAAAGGCATCTCGGCCTCTTATACGGCAGAGTGCTATGTGTGATAGACTATGCACAGCCTGGACGTCTATTTCAATAGCTATGAAGATTTTAGACTTCCCCATGATATACGGCAGGAGTGCACATACAAAGCATTCCTCCTTGGAGGTCCTCCTTCCCACTTCTTTCATATGCTGATACCATTTGTTATTCCCAAAGGGTGCTGTACTATCCAGGTAATCATTTAACTCATGATCATCCTCACTAGCACTTCATAGGTTTTTTTCTTTTCGTATGAGCTTCTATAATCATCTCATGAAGTATGTCAGCATAGCCCTTTCTAACTGGCCCAATCATAGAAACATTTGTCAGTGGACTGGGTGCTTTTACATGTGCTACCTGTGTAGGAAAAAGTTCCAGAAGCCTTTTCCTATCCCGATGCCACTTCTTAGCAGCAGCATATAATGGACACAGGGAGTCTACTATAACCGCCATTTGTGACCTCCATCGAAAAGGTAAGTCAGGTTTATCTATCACAGGACCAGGTGCTCTTGTATGTACCTGCAGAGTAGGAACAATTACATGAGATCTCGGCTGCATTGAAGTTGCCACATCTGTACCCTGCTTCTGCATAGGAAGATACACAAGAATCTTTGCTCTATTTGGATCTAAATAGTAAGCAGTTTGCACTGTCAGCGAAAGAAGTATCACTATGAACAAGATACATGTGTAAATAACATACAAGTAAGCCCACTTCTTACAACAATAGATTTCTGCACATCGTGGAGGTCTCTCGTAATCTGCCATAACGTTATTGCTATTGACGGTGCCCATTCTTAATCTTTTTTAAGGAAGGAAAAACAAATCTTTAATCGGGCAACATCATGTTATACTCAGGAAGCTGCTGAACCGTCCTCACACGTTCCTCGATCAGCTAGCTGACTGGAGGACGATGAACAAAGTTCCCAATGAAGACAAAAGAATCTTCTTTTCACCAGACGAAATGTGAATTCTCTCCCAGCAAGAAGTAAAAGAACCCAGTTAGTAGAATCTGGATCTCTTCCTCCAAAAGTCTTGTTCAGTTCTCAGTGTTCTCTCAGAATACAGGTTAACTTGTGTTACAATATCTCGCAGTATTTTATTAAGTGCCAAGTTATTCCTCGGGTGTCTCAAGAAGGTTCGAACATCAGTTTGTCTTCCAAAAAGATGCATTCATTCCTTGATTAGATAGTAGAATACCAAGCAGACCAATCTATGCACATTATCAACAGATAGGGCCATTTGTGCTTTCTCCACTGTACCCAGGAAGCTGGAGTACTTGCTCTATTATGGCTGCGAGCGATCTCCTCACGATTGGACCAGACTTAGGATCTTGCAGAAAATTGTGAACGTCAAAAGTTCTCCCCACCAACGCAGTGCATGAGCGAAGAATGTAAAAACAGCAAGGATGATCCGATGAACGTTGTCATTAGGCACCACCATGGGCGCCACCGAAAAGAAACTCAGTGAGAAAGGAATCTGGCAACTGCTCCCACATCAAGTCGTCAAAAAGGAACTCCGAATCTGGCATGCTTCCCTTCCCAATCAAGACTTAAGCATGTCTCAGTCCAACAAACTCCTGAGGCTCAAGAATAAATAGCTTCCCTTAACTCCTTTTTTTAGTAGCTTAAAAAGAGTGTCCCGAAGCAAGCCACAGTCCAATATACTTTTTTTCTGTCTTTATTTAACAGGCTCGTTACGTCCTCCACTATGAATGACCCATTAAAGCATGGCTCGTGCAATTTTCTAGTGAAGTTGCAGATTAGGATTGAATCACTGGGAGAAAGTTTGGGAAGATATTGCTCTTCACATCCGGTTGCTGTAACATCTCCTATGTTCTGTGCACCACACCCCTTTCGCTTGAGCTGATCTGAAATGATAGAGATACTTGTAGTCATGCATGTTAAGTATATAACTCCTTTCCTAACAATTCTGCTGTCGACTGGGCATCACTTCTAGTTTTAGATGGAGGTATGAGGGGTGTCCTCATCCGCCTCCCCATCACCATTTCATGGGGGGTAAGATGGTGGTCGGAACCTGGCTGATTTCTCAACGCATACAATGCCAGTTGTAGGCAATGCAACCATCCTTTCTTCAAGGTAAGCTTCAATTTAGCTATTCTTTCTTTAAGCAGGCTGTTAAGTCCCTCACAGACCCTGTACGCTTGCGGGTGATAAGCCGATGAAAACTTGGGCTTTATACTAAGCAACAAGCTTATCTGTTCAAAGACTTCATTAACAAAATGAGGGCGATTATCTGATCTCAATACTTCACATACTCCCCATCTAGGAAACACGTCTCATGCTAGAAATTTGCTGTGCAGGTGGAATCTGGATGTGTACGTGGACCAGCCTCAATCCACCTTGAGAAGGGACATACTACTACAATCATATATCTGTATCCATTACAGACTTGCAGCATGTTGACCTAGTCGATATGTAAATGCTGAAAAATACCATTTGGTCTTGGAATGACTCCTCTAACTGTGCACAGTGTGTGCCCAGTGGTAAACCTTTGACATACTATACAGTTTACTATATAAAATGCAATGTGTTCTACTAAATATGGAACAAACCAATCCTCCGCAATTGATGCGGCGAGGCTCTCTTAGTGACATGCGCAGGGTAGTGTAGCTTTTCTAACTCCTCCCTCAAATAGGCTACAGGCATCACCGGTTTACCAGTGCTGTCTTGTCACCACAATGCTTCGAAAGGTTTTAAAGAACACCCTCCCCCCCAGGTCCATAGGTCTTTCTCATCCTGAGGCGCTTCCCCTTGAATTTCTACTAGCTGAGTCATAGACAGATTACTATAACAATCAGGCACACTCATCACCACCATGTTTTCATTTACATCAGGCGTATCAAACGTCAATCTCTTCTGAACATGCAACACGTTTTGCTTCCTCATCTGCTGCTTAATTTCCACATGAGATCAAATGTGGACTTTTAGTGTGAGCTGCGCACTTAACAACTGCGATGGCTACTGGGAGTTGTAGTGCTTTAATGAGTCTGTCCAATAAGACTGTGTGCTGCACTGGAGTGCCGTCCACTCTGAGGTAGACCCTCCTTTTCCAACGTGCTAGCCCTGCGTTTACTGTCGACGTCACATAGGCAGAGTCACTGTATGTGGTTACTTCCTGGTCTGCATGATTCTCGAGCGTGACAATCAGCGTCACTAATTCTGCAGCCTGTGCCGAAAAGGGAGACGTAATCGTGCACTTATCAATACTTCAAACTCCCCATTGGCCGTGTGCTTTACCACAGCGGTGCATGTATATATCTGTCCATCCTTTTGATCGATTCTTGAAGAACTGTCAAAGAGAATCTATCCAGCTGCCAACGTATTTTCCTTCACTCTAGGGAGCTCATCATAGAATTCTCCATAGTTCGAGCAATCATAGGCATGCTCGCCCTCTGCCAATGGCTCTGCTACAAACATGGCAGGGTTCATCAAACTATTTTAATCTCTGGATTCGATATGACTACCTCATAGACAGAAGCCCTTTGAGAAGTCAACAAGCCTTTAGGTTTTTACAAAATGGCAAATCATGCATGTTCAACAAATAGCGTCATGGAACCCCCCTTTACTATGCTGGCAGCCTTCTCAATGGCGAACGCTGCAGCTGCCAAAGATTGTTCGCACGGAAAGAAACCCCTCATTACTGGGTCTAAAATCCCACTGTAATATGCAAGAGGCTTGTACCCCAACATGGTTCTCTGCATGAGTACAGTGCCATTTGTGTGCGAGAATAAAAATAATTCCTCAGCATAATTGTGAATCCCTAAAACTGGAGCAGCGCAAATTGCCTTTTTCAACTCATCAAACCCTTTTTCCATTTCCTCAGTCCAGAAAATGTTCACTTGGGTTGTCTGTGCTTCTTTTCAGAGCTTGCAACAAGGACCTTATGTATGGACTGTATTCAAAGACCCATGATCTCACATAATTACATAATCCCAGAAATCTCTGCATGTGTTTTATCGTGTGTGACTTTAATGTTTTCAAAACAACTTCAGCCCTCTCAGGTGTAACTTTCTTTCCTTCATGCAAAATTAACTGGCCTATGTACAAGACTTCCTCTTGACAATATTGCAATTTCTCCTTGTCTACTTTATATCCTTTCTATGCAAGAATAATCATCAGTTGAATTGAATCGCGTCTGCACTCTTCCACTGAGGTGCTGCAGATCAATACGTCATTCACGTACAGCAACACGACACTTTCCAAATCAATATTGCTTAAGTCCATTTGCAGGACTCTAGTGATAATCGATGGAGACTCACAGTACCCCTGGGGCAGGCAAGTATTTTTCAGTTGAGTTTGAGGGAAAGTAAATGACGTCAGATCCTGTAAGTCTTTATGCAATGGGATTGAGAAAAACATATTTTCCAAGTCAATCACAGTGAAATATCGCGCTTCAACAGGAAAACTACATAAGATTGTCGCAGGATTAGGAACTAGAGGGAACTCGGCCTCTACAATCTGGTTAATCAGGCATAAATCTTGTATTAAACGCCACAACCATCCCTTCTTACTTTCTTTAATCAGATAAACCGCAGTATTACACAGTGACTCTGACGTCACTAAGATACCATGTTCCATCATGGCGGATATAGTCTTAAAATACCTTCATCTGCCTCTCAAGACATGGGATACTGTTGTGCTCAAGGTAAAATTGCTCCAGGTTTCAATTTAATCTTTACTTCTCCAGCCCCCTTCAATAGGTCTAGGTCATAGGGGCCTTTTGTCCATAATGAAACTGGCACTTTCGCCATGTCTTCAACAAAATACTCGGGGCATTTCTGTGCCTAGATCATTTTCTGAGGGACCTCACGTTTAATGGCTCTCCCCCAGTAAGTAATGCTCATCTCGAATATCGCTTTGTCATCTGACGGATGATCTTCAAACATATCCTCATCAGTGACATCATTCAATCTGTAACCTTCCCCAATGGCAATAACTGTGCTCCATCGTCTGCCTTCATAATCATTTCCATCAAGCGAAGCCATTTCTCCTCACACTATGGCTGCTTGTAATTCTAAATGAAAGACTCGTCCCTTCCTCTTCATCCATAGGTATCTTTGGCCTGAATAAAAATGAATCTGGTATTCTCATAGTCCTGCCCACTAAGCCTGGTAGCCATGTTAACAGAAGGCGTACCCCATAGTGAAAAACTTCTGTTTCTTATGGATCTCCTCGTATGGCCACTTGTCCTGCAAATGCCATAATAAATTCACTCATGTTTAAATAATGCATTCCTAGTGTTCAACACACTATGCCTTCATCAGTGAACGAAATAGTCATGTTCAACTTGGTCATTAAATCTCAACCTGATATATTGACCTTGAATATAATAATGGCACAGACATGTTACAATCTCCTTTAGAGATTGGCAATTTTTCAGTAACAAGAACTCTACTTTTAGCTCCTGTGAACCCTTGAGTATTCACAGCCTTTCCAGACATCATACATTTTCCCTCTCGTATACATGAACGTGTTGCACCCGTGTCTACTAATAAAGAAAAAGATGTGCCTCCTATATTGACGTAAACCCTTGGTTCCTCTTGAGGATTAGGCGTCACAGATAGTATCGAATACATGAAGTCTCCAAGTGAGCCCTCCTATTGATACATTCTCATCCCTGTACATGTGAAAGCATTCCCTCCATCAACAGCAACACCCCCTATTATAGGAGTCATCAATTGGCCTGTGCTTGTACTTTGCTGTATCTGCATGGGTGAATGCTGTGACTGCCCTTGCGGCGGATTCATTGTTGTCTGCTGTGTTTGTAAATCTTGCTGCACTCTCGGCGCTTGTGCTTGCTGCATAGTTTGATTCTGAGCAAACACATCTCCATTCTGTTGAGTGTATGCAGGTGGGTATGCGGGCCCCCCCACTTGAAAATTGCCCATTTTGCACGACTCCTTGGCTTCTACAACTGCGTGCAAAGTGCCCTGACATACCACATGTCTAACATATAGGAGGAGGCCTTCTAACTTGCCCCTCCTGCATGCCTTGACCATTATTCTGTGTGTTTTGAAACCCACCTTGGTTATTCTAGAAAATGCCCCGATTATTCTGAAAGCCTCTACCTCGGAAGCCTTCCCTCATGGTACGAATCCATTATTACCTTGATCGTACTGCCTTAGGTTATTCGCCTGCGGCATACCTGCTGCTTGCTGTGAACCTGACCCGGCTCCGCTAGTCAACGTTGCCCCTTCAATGGTGTACTTTGATAATTTTTTCTGCACTCATTTCGCCTCTTCACCTTTCCTTTTATCATCTTTTTTTCCCGATTCTTCACCTGCAAGTCTGCAATAATGTGCAATGATCAGATGAATTTCTGACAATGGCTTTGGTTCCATGCCCACCAATTTACTGAGCTGCTTCTGTACTGGCTCTGGCAGCCGTTGGCACAATATATGATAAAATACAGGTATAGATTTCCTACAAGGCTCGCGTGTCTCCAAAGCCCATTCCTCCCGAAAAATCTGAATGTAAACAAGAGGATCATCCCCTTCCTGCATCTTTTTCGTCATTATAGCTCCAATATCTGAAGTGTCTGGATACAGCACTCTAAGCGCTTTCCAGACTGCCGTCCTGCAGTTGTTAAACGGTGCCCCATCATGAGCAGTGCTTAACGCAGTAACACTCGAATATCCTGCTCTTGACCAAACATCATCAGCTCTCTGCCCAAGGATAGCGACTAGGAGACCTTTAATGTCCTCTACAGCTAACGTGTTTCCTCCTGTCATTTTTTCTAACTCACGTATCCATTTTCCAGCACCGGAAGTTAGAGTTTACACTTTAAATTGTCCTTATCCATCTGTGTCCAAGGTATATACTGTGGTCTGGCTCCTCCTTTCTCTAACAAAGTAAACTGTGAAATCCCAATCTCACATTCGTCCCCCATCATCTGTCTGTCCATAGCAGGGACAATGGTTCCACCCCGGCTTCTTCCTGGCAGCAACCTTAACCTGCATAAGGTGGCGAGTCCCCCCTCTCACAATGGGATCGCCCTCTAGGTTGATATAGGTAGGTCTAGATCTGACGATCTTACTTCCTTATCCATCAAAAAACATCCCTCAGGGGACCACATGCGTTACCTCCCTCCTCCCCACGGAAGGTCCTCGTCTGACATATCCAGGCCCTAACTTGTGTGGCTTCTCTCCTCTTCGTCTCGATTCAGAGTCAGTCTATCTAAAGACAGCTCCCATGGGCTCAAAACTACATGAGCCTCCCTCTATCGTACAACTGCATACTCTCGAGTCAAACGTTTTTTACCCTTTCGCATCAGTTCTTTCTTAGTCCTCATATCATGATAGACTTTATCAATTGCGTCCCCATTGCTTCTAGAGTCAAACTCATCCTCTAAATTTGCTCTAGACGGTCCTGGCCTTGGTTCATGTGCCAGGAAGAATTCTTCCAAGTCCTCCCATGCCACTACTGGATTAGGATCCAATAACTCCTTTTCCATACGATCAATACTGCATGCTCTCCGCCTTCTCTTTTTGTTCTATTTCATCATCAAGTTCTCTTCGTTTCCTTGCTTCTTCTCTCACCCCATCTTCTTCCTTTCTTTTCACATCTCCTCTCTCATTTGCCCTTCGTATCTCTTCATCTCTACGTCCTTGTATCCCTTCATTTCTGTTCCTCTTCCTCCATTCTTTTCCTTTCTAGCCTTTCTCGTTCTTCAATTGCCCTTTGTCTGTTGTAATATTTCCTTTATTCCTCTGCTCTTTCCTGCTTTTTCAATTGTTCGTCTTGATACCACTGTTCCCGTCTTTATCGATCTTTCTTTTTCGCCCCATCTTCTTTCAATTGTTCCTGTTTCTCTTTACCCTTTTTGTCCTGTTGATCTCGATCTTCCCTTTGCCTCGCGTCCTCGATGCTCTTACCATCAAGTTTGAGCAAAATCTGACCACCAATCCATTTGTTCGTTCTGCATGAGCGCTACCTCATCAGCATTTTCTTTTTCTCCTTTCCATCTCTTTATTTCTCGTCCTATATCTAAGGATGTACTTGGTCAATCATTCCTTGTCGCGTCTCTCTTTGTCCCTCGGGACTTTAGAGATTACATCTCTCTCAGTATTTTTCTCTGGGCCTTCATCGCTGCTTTGCGCAGGCGACTCATATGCCGGATTGCTGTACCCTGTTGCTGCTTTAAGCTCCCTTAATGGGTACAACCCATCATCTTTTTTACTATCTCCGTCTATTTCAGGTGCGGCGAGGGGAGCAGAAGGCTCCTCACCCCCCTCTTTGCATATTTTAAGTATGCATTCTTCAGGAGGTGGCTCTTCCCTCTCCTCCTGGTGCATCTTCCAGGGCTCTAAGCTCACCAGTCATTTGTCTAACTTTTTCCCTGTATATGCTGCATGCAAATATGTCATCATATGCTGCAAAACAGCCTTCGATAGAGATCCCTCTTGTGTCCATGGCATGAACCTAACATCTGCTGTGCCTTTAACCCATTCCACACTGTACTGTATAAGCTTGGGTGCGTGTTTTGGCAGCTGTTTGCAGAGATGTGTAAGCAGAGTAATATCCTCCATTTTGACACATCACTCAACTGTCAATACTCACCTTTACACTTTGCAATTTTCAAAAACATGTTTGCAAGAAAACACAATATGAGCATGCACCAATCGTTGCAGCTCCAAAACCTCTATATCACGTTTTACTCCAATCTACTTATTTCACTAAACATTGTCAATTCAATTCCAATAAATAAATAATGAACTCTTGAATCTCCTTTCACGTTTCTCAATTCCTCTAATATTTTTTCACCATATATAATCACATAAAACAAACAGACCCACTGACATACTCGACAGGAGACATATATCTCAGTCTTATATCCTCAAGACTTATCCATGCCCCTAAAAATACCCTGATTGGGATATGAACCATCCTCTTTAGACCGTCTTTAAACTAGTCTGTGACCTACATCACCTGCTAATGGGGCTCTAAGTACGATTCCTTCTGTTACGTCTTTATGACGCAGGACACTGGGCGTACTCTATCGTGGCTCCTTCCCTCGCGATTTCTCAAATTGCTTGGCCTTTCCTCAAGTCAATTACTTAATAACTCGAAGCTCATTGTCTTGAGTTGTTTTCACCCCAACCTCCCTCTGTTACTCGTTTTCCCCCATTACTTTCTCCACTCACTGCCCATTCACAATTTTGCCACCTCACTCAGATTTTACTCACCATTCACTTTTTCGACTTCCGACTCTCGGGATTGCTGCCTCTTTATCATCTACTTCAACCTGTCATCCGGTTCAACTTCCTGTAGACTACGGTAGGGTTTTTTTTCCTGAAAACAAGAGACCCGTCTAACCTGTGCTCGCAAGCCTGATTTTTAACAAACTGGTTCCGTTGTCTACAGGGAGCTTCACGTCCTTCCAGTAAAATGGCAGAAGACGTTCGATATTGCCGGGACCCCCAAAGCTTACTATCTCAATGGATTTTAAAGAACCATCACCTCTGCTCCCACGTGAACTGAGATACCCTAAGCACTTTAAGACGAGGTAGCAATACTCTTAAGATGAATGGGGATGCAGAAGTTACTCAAACATCAGTAATCGAAATGACTCCCATAGTTGGCAAAAGTTGACTCTTAATATCAATAATCTAAAATAGCGAGTACAACGGACATCAACGAACATCACACAGCATGGTCTCTCCATGCATTTAAAATAAAGCTTACTTTTATAATGAAAACTTATCATTGATGACTTAAACCTCGGTATCTACTAACTTCATGCTATGTGGCAAACTACAAAAACCAAGTGGCTATTGTGATTGGGTCTAAGGGAACATCCAAGTACGTTCCATACTAGTCTAAAAGAGTGATAGGCTCCTTAACATCAGGTGGGGCAACTAAGCCCTGCCCTCAAACAGATCACTATGAATGTCACCAAATACACAACGTCCAATGGCTACACAAACTATAGGACCCTTAATTAAGCGGCCCCTTACCATTGGTTGGCTCTCACATCCATCAGTACTTTTCCATCTACATTAGCAGCACGCAGGCTGGTCTTCCAGGTGCTGTTGAGCTGGTCATAACCATAGCTTCCCACCAATTATCAGATCATCTATCACCTCAGCAGTCCGCTATCAATTAGGGCTTTAAACTTGTCCTTGGAAATGTTCTTTGCTCTGGAGAATTCAGGGGAGTGAAGGCACACTCTGCCTTCATGCGTAGGTGTGGTTTGTCATTTTTGTCCAACTTCATCCTTCCACCTGACTAAAGACCACAAAATTGAGCTCTAGTGCCTTCAAAATACTACTTAAGCAATAGAACCCAAGCGTCGGGGGCATTACCGACTCAGGTAAGGCCCTCGCTTTGCTCGGCGCAGGTAAGGCCCCGGGGCATTACCAGAGTCGGTAATGCCCCCGATGCGAGGGTTCTATTGCTGTTAGTACCCTGGGCTGCAAAAATTGCATGACCGGGGCACTAAAAGCTTTTTTTTTGTCCCGAAATGTTGCAGCGTTTTGGGCGCTGCAGCGTTTTGGGAGAAAAAAAAAACAAAAAAGAAAATGGCCGCCACCATGGAAAGGGAAAACTGAGTCTGTTTTCCCTTTCCATGGCGGCCATCGGGAGCGGACGCGCTGGGAACACAAGTGTTCCCAGCGCGTCCGCTCCTGAAAAAGGATCAAAAAGAAGGTAAGTGGGGTTGGGAGGGCGGGAGTGGGACGGGGGGGAAGAGGGAAAAAAAAATATGTTCCTGCGTCCCTGGCGGGGGACGAGGGAAGCCCCCAGCCGTGTGGAGGGGCAGAGCGGGAATGGCCCCGCTCCGAGTCTCCACACGGCTGGAGGCTTCCCTTGTCACCCGCCGGGGACGCAGGACCAAGAAGGTAAGTTGGGGGCGGGTGGGAGGGGGGTAAGGGAATTTAAAATGTTTAAAAAAAGACTTAACCGAGTCCCCGGCGGGGGGCGAAGGCAGCCTCTCAGCCGCGGGGAGGCTCGGAGCGGGGATGGCCCCACTTCGAGCCTCCTCATTGATTGAGGGGTTGCCACGCCCCCCGGCCGGGACAAAGGCCATGGAATCTCGACGGAGGGATTCCCGGCCGGGTAGGGACCTGGCGAGAGCCAATCAGAATGCTTGTTGCATTCAGATTGTCTCTCGCCGGATTACTAATTTCTAATAGACCTCTGACGTCTTCTTTGTTTTGGTCCATGCCTTCTGAACAGAAGTTTAATTTTTTTTCCACACAATTGTAACTAATGTCTGCTTGTCCCAGCCCTGAATCCGCCTCACCTTTCTGAGATTCACTCCTGTAATTCAATTGCTTTTTCAACTGCGACACACTGGAAAAAGGCCTTCCTTCTCTGGTCCAGTTCTGCTATAACTCGTAGTGAAAACATCCATTCTTTACTCGCTCCTATGTATGTATACGTTGGCGCATGCCGCAGTCTATTCCCAAAAAAGCTAGCCTCAAGAATATTTCATCTGCTTGCGTTTATTTGCATATGTACACGTGTAAAATGACTTGATATCTTCATTGTTTCTGTAGCATACGTTTCTTCGTAGTAACCCAAAGGGAAATGAGGGTGCAGTACACAGGGTGCAGCCCTAACAAGCTAGTATTGTAACACTGAAAAGGAGGGCAACGCACAACTGTATGTAGTTAAAAATAGGCAGTGGGCGAATCCCATTTACGCAAGACGATAGCGCTATAGAACAGTGACAAAAGAGATACAGGGTCAGTATTGAAGACAGAAGGATAGATGTGAAATAGCTACCTGTCCCTGTCCTGTCCCTGAGGTTAGGGAAAATCTTCCTTGGGGAGCACTGATGTGCCGCTTACAAAAAAGGGGACAGTAAAAGAAATAAAAGAGAATCCTTTTTTGAAAAACAATATCATCATCAAGGTTGTTAGACTCCTGTATGTCCCAGGTCACTGTTAAACCTCACAGAGGAATATAGGCAAAAAGGTATAACAGTAAAGGTTACACCTTCGGCTGAGAAAACAAATAACAGGTCCAGACTGTCTATTGTGGGTACATCATGCTTTACTATCCCATAGACAGATCAAGACTTCCCAGGGTGACTCTACCGTTAAAATCTAAGAAAGAGGTTCAGACCAATGTTGTTGTACTGCTGTGATTCAGAGTTTATGACAGCAAGTACTCCCTGGTGGGGATGAGCCAAATTTCAAATGAAGACAAACATGTAGCCCACGTATCCCTTCCAGCTGAGTATTAGATGGTAGGACAGGACGTGAGGCCACAAGCGTTGTTCATGGTAAAGGTAGTGTGTATTTAGATTCTCCACCATGTAACAACTGCTGTCTACCGGTTTCAGTGGTGTATTTTGGGTGTAACCACTTTCATCAGGACAGTCTTCTAAAACAGGGGGGTGGGGGGAAGAGTTGTTCAGGTGATACTCTATATTCAGTCACTGTGTTTCTGCCACAGGGTTTATACTGTTTATAGCACCAACGCAGGGAAGTTCAAGAGGAGAACCTTTCCGGCTGCAGTGGGTGTGTACGGTGTTAATTATGATAGTAGGCAGAGTACCAATGACAGGTGAAATCATCCATGTCAAAACAGGGGTTCAGAGTGATGTGATCAGCTTCTCGACTCGGAACACCAGCTGTAACCCCCGGAGAAAAGGCGCATATGTTTCTTCACCTTGAGCCCAAGATGTCACTTATCTTTAATACTTTCTTGATGCCTTATAGAATATCTTCATTCTCTCGTCTCTGCATCTCTTCTATGCACTTCAGTTCGGCTTTGTGTGTGACGTCACCATACTCTGCCAGACATTTGCTCTGCTTCTTCCGGGATTTCATTCAAATGGCCATCATACTGTCATGATGCCTACCTCCAAGGAGCCAGGTCCGACCCAGCGACCCCAGAGGCAGGCATCATTTCCCCCAGGGGAGTGCCAGCGGGCCCAAGCTGGGGCAATCCTGGCGCCTTAGGCGCCAGGCTCATGTTGGACCTCTGTCCTGGCGCCTTAGGCGCCAGGCTCATAAAGCTAGACATGTGTTGAAATGTTTTAATGTGCACTTACCTGATGCAGACCATGCTGCCACATCCAGGCCCTCTTGAGGCCTGAATGGAACTACTTTACCTGTGGGACTACTTTCCACCCGGGTGTGGTCGGGGAAGGATACATACCTGATCGGAGGAAGGATACATGCTTGGGACTTCTTCCAAAGCTATTTAAACCATACCCGATCAGCAACTCACGCTTCGCGTTGTTCTGCTCCTCGCAGCTGGACGCTCACCGTGTCAGCTCCTGCATCTGGACTTCAGCCACGCCTGTCAGCATCCTGGGTCACCTGCAAAGGGAGACAAGAGACCTACCCCAGCTAATCTGCACCACGGAGACATCACCGACGATCCTGAAAGGGAAGACATCATTTTTAAAAGCATTTCGTTACGATCGCTGCAGCGCTGCATTTCACTCACCTTTCCTGGGTTTCTCCATCTTCAGCAGCGATCATCCGGATACACAGCCACTTCCCAGAGCCTAGAGAAAAAGACAAGAATAAGAGGTGAGAGAAGGAAGGGAATAGGAAAAGCTCAGTTTCCTTCTAAGACTTACCTGTTGGGTCATTCCCATTTCATTTCGGGTCTTGCTGCTTCCAAGCAGGACCCCGGCCCCTATGGGGAAAAAAGACAAAGGCATTAGTTGAGCGAATGGAAAAACATTACCTGAGCGCTCATCTATGACTTACCAGATCTTTACTGGAACTGCACGTTTCACTTCGGGTCGGCGCCATATCTCCGGCATTCCGAACCCCGGCCCCTATGGGGAAAAGATATCAACATCAGCGCTTTATTGCAAGGAGTTTCCAAAGGAATCTTCATTCATCACCTGAAAAAAGACAATAAACATTATTATTTAAAGCTTGAACTTTTGAACTTGCAACAGAACTTTTACAGCGCCTTACCAGTATAATCAAGCTTACCTGAACTCCCATCCAACCTCAATCCAGTGAAGTAACTGGGTTCAACGCGCCCCTGCGTCAGAAGCAGGATGGAGAGCTCGTCCTTTCAGACCCTAAGGTGAGACTTCACGGGGAATCGTGGAAGGGTATCGTGGAGGGTTGGAAGAGAGTGGGAGGCTTGAGCATAACTCAGTCAGTAGGTAATACTCCCTTTTCACGCACAGGGGAATATTCCTGCGAGCCGGAGAAGCCAGAGTAGAGGGCCCTTCCTGTCCATCTTCAGAGTCCCGAAGCCAGACCTGCGCCTCCGTGGGAATATCAGGTGAGCGTTACACATACTGTCTTGTATGCAGGTATTGATTCCTCGGTGGACACCTTGCTTCCAGGATTCTCCTTGATATCTGTAATTTCAATGATGCTGCACGTGTCTCTCACTCTGGTTCCCGACATATAGGCAATATGGTTGAGGTGGTTGAGGTGGGGGCACTTGGCTCCTTCTCTACAATGGCAATGATGGACTTGCCACACAGCAAGAATTAATTCAACACTACTTTTGATGAACTGTTACAGACACAGCTCTGGACATGGATCACACTGGCACTGGACTTAATTAAATGCACTCACACTGAATAAGCAATGTCCAGTCATGTTTCTATGAAACCCGAGGTGTATTGTGACATGAATAACTAGGTACAAGTGTGATTGTAATTGCCTACCACTACAATCCCATACTACTGACCCCAGACCCCCTCCCCAACTAGCCCCACACCCCCTGCCCAACTATCTCCACACCCCCTGCCCAAATATCTCCACACCGCCTCCCCAACTACTCCCTCCCCACATGCACATGAACCTTGAACTATTTATACCCCTTTTAGTAGGAGGGGGTGGCCCCGCTGCCGGGTGATTGAGGTTCTGGGAACAACACAAAGGGCTGCTTTGCATTGAACTTGTGGGTGTTGCGCCCCTTCCTTAATATCCTCTATCTGTCAATTTGTTAATACTTCCATATCTACTGGCATGGTCCCCCAGGATCTCAAGAAGTCATGGGTCATGCCAATCTTGAAAAAACCTGGTCTTTCAGTCGATTTGCCAAAAACTATTGACTCATTACGAATACAGCGTTCCTACTTAAAATCCTTGACCGTGTGGCCTACATACAGATTGCAGATCACTTAAAAACATTTCTTATTCTAAATGATCATCAGTCGGGATTCCGGGTCGGTTTTGGTACTGAGACTGCACTCCTAGAACTCAAGTCTAAACTAATGGCCCATATGGATAGTAAGGAAGCGTCATTACTTATGCTACTCGATTTTTCTGCAGCTTTCGACCTGGTGGACCATGATGATATGGCCACCAGGTTGTGTGAGTAGCCAATTTCTCTCCTATCTCATCTAAATGGGTTCTATCATTCCTTAATAATCGTGATAGCAGAGTCTTTTGCAGCATTGCAGAATCTGAGCCTGTTATAACAACCTGTGGTTTTCCCCAAGGTGCGTGTACCTCCCCCTGTTTCTATAATATCTTTACAACTCCTCTGTTTGCCATGCTTGATCACGAGAACATAACATTTACCAATTACCCGAATGACACTCAGTGTGTCATCCCGCTTTCCGGCTCTCACAGTACAGATGAACTTGCCATCAATAGAGTTTTCACCTTAATTGAAACTTGGATGGTCCACAATAAGCTGGCCCTGAATAAATCAAAAACTGAGCTGCTCGTCATAGGTTCTCCACACACTATAAATAAACTCGGCCCACAATAGGATGGCTTCCAGATCGGAGAAGAATCTATTATGCCCCTAAAAAAGGTGAAAACACTGGGAGTGACCTTTGACCAGCATGAATATGAAACAGCACGTTAGTAGCCTGGTATCATCATGCGCCTATTACATTAAACTTAGCGCAGTTAAGGCCTCTTATTTCCCAGGATAATGCAGAGACCATCGCCAGAGCAATAGTAGGTTCAAAAATAGATTATTGCTCTAGCCTTCTCATTGAACTTAAATCTGATTGCAAGTATGCCAAAGGGGGGGCTATTAGAGCCGTTATGAAACTCAAGTATGGAGATCATGTTACGATGGCAAGATGAGAACTTCACTGGCTGCCCATAGAGTCCAGATTTCTCTTTAGGACTCTAACTGTCGTACATAAATGCAGATCTGGCAATATGCCTGAATACCTGCAACAGCTCCTTACCATGAGAAATAATACCAGAACATTAAGGTTTAACAATCAGCACCTCTTGTCTGAACCAAAGTGCCAAACCACCAGAGTAGCCAATTCAGCTTTTTTCTCCATTGAAACAAGGGCTTGGAACGCTCTACCACTGGACATGAGATGTATTGAATCACTGGAAATCTTCAAGAAAAGACTGAAGACCTATCTTTTTAATTAAATTATCTTGAGTTATCTCCTGAACATTACTCTTCATAGCTTTGTATACCGGTTCCCCCACTCTTCTTGTTACCTGTTGTATATGTCATGTAGCGCCCTCACGCCTTTGGGTTTATGGCCGCGCTATATAAATGTATTAAAGTAAAGTGCTCGAGGATGGGGCCAGTGGGGTGGTGATTTGGCGTTGTTCAGCAATTGCCTGGACCAACACGTTGATTGATTCCACCAGGGAAGAGATGGTACCATTGCCCTCCCTTACACACCTCGCCAGGTGGTACACCCCATCCGTGGCTCTGCCCAGCATTGGTGCAGTGTTCTGTGCAGTGTCCTGCATCGTCTGGCGATTGAGTTGTGACTCAGCAGGTTATTGCTGCACCAATGCGTGCATTGCCTGCTGCCTTTTCTCCATTCTGGTGAGGCGCCCCTCAATGTTACGTATATTACGTAGGTAAGGTTGTGGTATGGGTGGTGGGCTCTGAGGGCCCATGCGACTGAACACAGCACCATCCCCATAGCTACGGACGCTGTGCGTCGTGCACACTGGCCTCCACAATGCTGTCAGCTCCACAGCCTTCTGGTAGTGGTGCAGGTTCATCCTGCTGGCTGTGAGCTGGGAAAACAGGTTCATCCTGCTGGCGGGGCTGCTTGGCAGCAGGTGTCTCCAGCTGGCGGGGCTGCGTGGCGGCGGGTGTCTCCGGCTGGCGGGGCTGCGTGGCGGCAGGTGTCTACGGCTGGCGGCAGGTGTCTCCGGATGGCGGGCGCTGCTTGGCAGCAGGTGTCTCCTGCTGGCGAGGGTGCTGGGACAAAGGTCTTGTTGCACGCTGGTGCCCCTGGATGTGGTTGCATGTTCCCCTTCATTGTCAGATGATGTGCCTGTGGGGGACAGTGAGGCAGGGCATCAGCGATGGGTGTGGATCCATCCGACAGACATCAATGCTAGTACATTCTGAATCATGGGCATTGTGGAGGGCATAGCATGGTGCACACATGCACGTGTGGGGGATGCAGTGTGGGTGCATGTTTGTTGTGCAGCCATGGAGTGCGCAGTGTCTGTTGACTGGGGTACTGGTATTTACCGGTTTGGGTGTTATGGGCATGCCACACAAGCTGTGTGACATGTTGAGTTTGATTCTGAAACAAATGTGTTTCACTTGTGACTGCTGTCTATGGCTGTTGCTGCGTTGATGGTGATTCAGCGTGAAGGGACATGGTGGGTGTGACAAGTGTGCGACAGGTGTCATTGATGTGTGCATCTTGCCATGACATGGCTTTGGCCATGTGGTGGCACGGCGGTGACGAAAGCAGTTGGGCATTGTCTGGTTGATGTGTGTCTGTGTGCATGCAGATGCTACTTGTGTGGCCAATACATGGTACATGTAGGGTGTATCAGTGGTGTTTGTTTTCGGGTTGTAGGCAAGTACATTGTGCATGTGTGAAACGAGGTTGTCGGTGGGTGGAATGGCAGCAGGGATCAGGTTCCACAAACTTGTCATCTTGACCTAGCCATTTGCATTGGGGCTGCAATGTGTGTCCTGCGACTTTGGGCTTACAGAGACTCACCAGCATCATCGGATGTCCCATCTCCCTCCTCTGCATCTCCAACTCCCTCTATGGCCTCCATGTGCAGGACAATGCTGCACGTCTCCTCTCTTGCCTGCAGTTTGATAGGGGATGGTGCTCCCCCTCCCATGGCCAGGTCCTGGCTGCACTGTGCGGCAAGGAGGTTGCGGTCACGGGGACATAGCTCATCTCACCTCTTCTTGCAGTCTCGCACAGTCCGGGGTGTTGTCCCCACTGCTGAAACTTTATGGGCAACCTCCTCCCATATGGCCTTCTTACGTATTTGCGCTTGGCGCCACAGATCTGTGCAAAAGACTTCATCTGAGTGCTCAACAAGGGTGTCAGCCAGCATGTTGAGTTCAGGTTCACTGAACCTCGGCTTGCGGTGACGGACTACAGGTTGCCTTGCGGACATGTCCCTCGGTGTTGGTAGCTGCTCAGATTTTGACTAATACTCCTGTGCACTGAGGATTGCAATGGATTGTTTTTTTGTAATGGCCACGGGTACATTTCCTGTTCCGGCGCGATGACGTTATTTCCGATGCCGGTAATACTGGCACCAGTAATAATGGTCTCCTCGGAGCCGGAGTCAGTGAGGGCCGTTACAGGCATGCCGGTGGTACCGTTTCCGACATGCCGGAATGCGCGCGCACGCTGACTCAGAATCTACCGTAGATTCCGGCAGCAGTGCTACACGGACACAGTAGCACCGGCATGCCAGTATTTTTGCTTTTATACCGGCAAACTCGTAATGAGGCACATAGTCTATTCTGCTCCATGCAGAGCCATTCGTTCAGGCAAAACAAGAGGAAGATTCATCATCTTCATTAGTATTCAAAAAGTCCAGCCCATATGGAGAAGGTTTTACCACTCATTGCCAGTCTTAAACTGAGAACCACCCCGAGTGCCCTTTAATTTAAACTTGCACTCTATTATCCGCTTGGCTACCTGACAGTAAGCATTAAAATCTGCACATACACTAATCACCCCATCAGGATAATGCCAATCCCAGTCTAGTAATACTTTAGACAACTGCTCAATAAGACGGGCAGTAGCCTGGCCACCTGGGGGATCGTAAATGCTAACAAGGAGCACATCATACAGTATATCAAGGATCTTTAGGACTAAGTGAACACATGTTACATTAGTGTTTATGCATTGATTTATGAGATATTAGTTCATCACTATGTTCATTCTAGCTCGAATTATCAAGCCCCCACGTGGTCTCCCAACAGACCCCTTCACTGCATATTTTATCAGGATTTTATAACCATCGATATTAACAGCTGCAGTTAGGTAAGTTTCCTATAGGACAAATATGTCAGATTTCAACAAGCATTTCAGACCACCTTTACAACCAAAAATCTGCCTATAGTCACGTGTGTTCCAACTAATCAAACTTCTATTTTCACTTCAGAGTGGTTGCTTCAGCATTTGTTGGGGGACCAAAACCCAGTTTCCTTGAGGTGCCCGAGTCACATGATGGTATAATCACTATACCTTCTTGATTAATAAGCCATCCACTAGAAGCCGCCAGAAAACACTCAGTTTTCATTTGCATTTCAGTGGGAGCTACTTCATGTGCAACTCCAGCTTCAAGTAGATAACTCATTTTTGAGTAGCCTCCTGCAAAAAACATGACAATGTGCAGTCATTAAAGATGACGTGCATACATGCCCAATTTATATCTGCCGCAGTATCTGGAAGGATGACATTTACAGCCTGATTCCTGGAATTATCCACGCGTAAAAAGCATTTTTGAGCACCATTCTGCCCGAAAATCCCTGTTTGAGGGATGGGGATTTTCGAGCAGAATGGCTCGCAAATCTGCGTTTTACGCGCAAATAATTCCATGAATCAGGAGCCTTGTTGTAATTACCCTTAGTTGAGGAGTCAAAAGCAATCATTTCAATACCTTAAACTAATTGAGGAACGGGCTGTCTGCTGTTGCAAATAAATCCGTAATGGTAATAGTGCTGCACTTTCTTTATTGTGCACATGAACAGCAGGTCCATCACACACATCTTCTATTCCGTCACTGAAGTTACAGTACACGGACATCTGTCTAACATTGATCACAGTCATCTTTGGATATGTTTGGTGGCCAGGATCACAAGTAGACTAATCCCACGCAGGACTAAATAGTCTTGGTTCACATATAGCGTGTAATCGGTTTTATGGCTTCATCGTATACTGGGCTATTGTCAGACGCTTGTGGTAAGGGCACTTCCTTTAGGCCTAAAAACATTATCTGTTCTTACATTCCCAAACACTAAGTAGCTTGGTCTTTTACCTTTCGGACGCATACTTTTATGAGCGGCAACCACTGATTGCATGCAATCACCGGATCTTCTGGTAGATGCAGGTGGGCAGCATGTCCCCTTGGACTCCTGGCTCTATTATGTGAGATCAGATGACTGGATACGTTCTTATAGCCAATTTGTCTGCAGTGTAAAGGGGGTTGCTCACCCAATGCGTTAGTTAATAGTATTTATTAAGCTTAAAACGTGTATATTTTCCTTATTTCAATCAATGCTCCATCTCAAAAGCGAGCCAGAGAAAGCGGGCCGACACCTTCCACAGCTCCTGTATGCCGTCTCGGTGCATGCATACATCCCGCACATGCTTTTTCTGCACTGAGTCGGTGCCCTCCCCACTCGCATCACTTCATGTGATGCGGGTGAATAGCTATGAAGTGAGCAGTCCGTAAAACAGAAGCATTTCGAAAATTTGCCGCATATGTAACTACGTTTGAAAAACACAATTGGCACAACACCGCTACATCTGCACTTGCCTCCTGCTTATTTCACAAATCAAAGTGTTCGTCTGCATTTCTATTTTACAGATAACGCTAAATTGTAAGTGTGCTTGTGTGTCACCTTGACCAAGTGTTTTCAAATCACATGGGTCGAGACTGGCACAAACGAATTCATTCATACAGGCCTGATTGAAATAGGAGGAAATCAAAAAAAGAAAAAAACTTTAGCGATTTTTCTCCGGGAAAACGTTAATAGACATGAACTTGTTAGTTTGGACACCTATCAGCTGAAAGTATTGCATTGGAGTACAGATGGGGAGGAATGACCTATGAGAAGGGACACAGAGTCTATGTTTAGTTATGTGCCCACCCATTGCCTGCCCATGCTAATCCCTACGGCCATTCCCACCCATTTCTGCTTCTGCCCGCCAGAAAAATCTCCTCATGAGAATTCTTTGAGCTCACTTTCATCAGGCTTTGCAATGAAAGTGTCTGCCAGTGATTGTTCAAAGCAGTCTTCGGAGAGTTAATTACTTATTTGAAGTTGTAAACACACTACTGGGGTGATAAAAATGTCTTACCAGGCTTGCGTTCTGCAACTCAATTGATAAGCACTCTGTGTGTCCTTCACTTAAATCCTGTTTAAAACAAGCATTGGCAAAGCTAACAATTTTGGCTTGTGCATACGTTTTAAGTTTTTGCCAGGCACTGCTATTAGATGCCTACGTACTCGCACCATTTTGTACCTGCTACAAACAATGGGGAGTTAATACCACTATGGCTGAGCCTGGCAATTGCCTTTCCCATGTCTACACAAAAGCCCAGACTGTTGGCATTGCCAATGCTTGTTTGACCAGCCATATCAGGTTTCCTGCGCACCAAGAACCACCATACAAGTCTCGCAAAATGACCCAATTACACAATTACACAATTGTACTATGTGAATCCTGTTTTCTACAGCTAGTCCAAGATAGGCAAGCAAAATACACAACAGTAATATGTTTTAGCACTACTTCCTAGATATCAAAGCTTGAATCTGGAGTGAAATTCAAAAAGGCAGGTGGATATGTAATACATCCTGTACAGTACACCTATTTTGGTGTAGGGTGCAAACAGATACTGATGAGTAGTACTTGTACATCGACACATTTTCCCCGGGTATAGTTTAGACCACAATAGTGTTAACTGTGCCTAGTCTGCTAAGATCTGGGTAACACATTCTATTTTGAACACCTATTCTTATGGGTTCTGAAAGCAGCTGTTTTGATGTTCAACTGGAACTTTCATGTTCGCTCATGGCAGTTTGCTTTATTTATTTTTATTTTACTAGTTATTTAAAAGGAGCTTATACAACAATACCGTGTCAAAGCATCACAAGGCAAAAGGGATGAGAAGAAGGGGGCAAATATACAATGGAAATGACAAAGAATAAATATTAGCTCCCTGTCGGGGAGAGCCAGCCAATCAGATGGCTAGGAACGCGTGCCCCGCTTCCCTTTCCATGGCGGCCATCTTGGAAAAGGATTTTCCTTCGTACAACTCAACACTGCGCGGATCCCGTTGTACGAAGGAAAAACATTTCTTTATTTAGCACCCTGTGTTACCGCTTTGGTAACCCGGGTTGCTAATAGCCTAATCTCCCATTTCAGAGGCTGGAACGGGGGATAACGGCCCAGAGCCCTCTCTATCACCTGTTCCAGCCACTGGAACGGGGGATTAAGGCCATAAAACAACGGCAAAAACGATCCTACTAGGCCTTGTGACATTTGGAATGAGCTAGTGCAGAGAAAAAAAGGGGATGGGGAGGCAAGTGCTAAAGGGCCCCCGGGGGAGGAGTGCCAGTGGTGCCTATTGGGGAGGCAGCAGGTAAGTGCATGGGCGGGGCATACCAAGCCAAAACAGGGAGGTCAAACGCCCATCAGGTAAGTGCAGGGCTGAGGCAAACAACCAAATAGCAGGTGCGGGGGGGCAAATGGCCAGGACCGCGAGGGATCGGGCCGCCAATCTCAGTGGCTGTGGGGATGGTTTAGCACGGGAGAGAGAGAGAGAGAGAAGGAGGAAGGAGAAGAGAAAGGTTTGAGTTGTTTGCGGAACTTGAGGTGATCCGGTTAAAGACGGAGAGAGAGAGGGAGACTGTTCTAGGGGAGGCAGCCAACATAAGAGAGAAATCTGCCCCCAGATCTCTGCTTGGAGAAGCATCTGACCAGCAGAGAATTGCAGCAAGAAGATCGAAGGGATCTGGACGGAGAGTATTTAGTGAGAAAGAGTTGCAGGTAGCGTAGTCTCAGGCCCCAGACTGCCTTATGGATGATGCAAAGGGTCTTGAATTTGATCATTGCAGCAATCGGGAGCCAGTGGAGAGATTTTAAGGCTGGAGTGATACGGTCCCTGGGTTTGAGGCCATAGATACGTCTTGCAACCCTATTCTGGATTAGTTGAAGAGGGTGTGGGGAAGAAAGAGGTAGGTTAAGAAAGGCTGTTGCAGTTATCCGATTCAGCTTGCATAATTCTTTACAGCTGAACGCATTATTGTTCTATATATGCATTGTATTTCACTGTATATTCTAGTGGCATATAGGTCGATGGGAGTGCATCGTCCTGAAGAAGATGGGCATCATCCATGAAAAAGTTTAGATGCTCTGTACCATCGAAACTACTCTGTTTTCATGTCAGACCTGCTATATGCAATAGGTTGTGACAGTCTAGTAGTTGACGCATGGCACCCCGTTCGAGTTCTAACTCAAGAAGTCATTATTATTGCCTTGTCCATGTATTTTTGGCTGTTCGTATATTTATTAGTGTGGCATAGTTTCTAACCACCTAGCCAGATGATCCTCTTCAACCGGCTTGTTGTTCAGATTGCTCGGCTACATTAGGTCGGTTCTGATTGAATTATCAACCGTGTTTTTAGACCAGCAATTTGCTTGGTCATGCACTTTATTTGTGAATAAAAATGTTGCTACCTAGATATGAGCTCGCAAACATGATTTAATATGTATGTTTTAAATGTATAATGAAATAAAAATAAAATGTTCATGTTTTCTAATTATTTCTCTTTTTGTATGGTCTGATTTGTGGGTCCGAATTCGGTGACCCCTCTCCCTGTTCTTGTTGCCGGACTCCTCCTTAAACTTGTTTTTTTCCACTGACATAATTTTGTGTATATTATTGTTGCAGCCTGGTGAGGACCAGAGCTCTAGTGACATTGAGCTTATGGGTGAAGGTGAGAAAAGGGAGAATGCCTATGAGGAGGTGACGTTGAAAGTGTGACTTCTTGGCACGGTCAAGAAGTGAGGGGTGAATGAGAGAGAGAGGAGTTGAAGATGATCCCAAAGTTTCTGGCTCAAGTGGAAGGAGGGGAGCCCAAGGAGGGCGGCCAGAGTGCAGAAGGGAAACAGGGAATAGGTGTCCACATAGGAAGAATCTCAGTCTTACTGACATTAAAACAAATGGCATTAGAGTTACACCAGGACTGCATAGCAGACAGGCAGTGGCGAGATGATAGAGGAGGAGGAGGGGAGCTTGAAGAAGAGTTATGCGTCATCTGCATAACAATGGAAATGAGGAGAGGCGGCAGAGATCAAATGAGTAAGAGGTGCACGGTAGATATTGAAGAGCCAGGCGAGAGCATAGAGTTCTAGGGAAAACCACATGTAGAAAGTGGTGATGGAGGAGAAGGTGCCCAGTGGAACCTGGGAGGGGAGGTCAACCAGTCTAGGGCCCGGTCAGAGATAAAAAGGTTATCTTGGAGCCGCTTTATGAGGATAGAGAAGGAGGAGAGAGTAGGAGGGGGTGGGGGGACCACAGGAGGCAGCGGGACAGGAAGAGAAGTAGGAGGTGGAAGAAGAGAGCGGTCAGAATTTCCTGAATTTTAGTGGAGAAATGGGTGGCAGTGCAGAGGGCCTGAGAAGAAACAGGTGGGGTGGAGATTGCAGATGGATTGGCTAGTTCCTTGCAGATTTTGAAGATTTCAGCCATGTTATTAGTGGCTACAGAGATTTAAGCCTGGGTACGGGCCCTCTTCTTGGAGTGGGTGGAGAGACGGTATTGCCTTTGGAGCAGACGACAGGCCAGTTTGTCAGAGGATCAGCCGAAGGACTGCCACTTCCGTTCAGCTGCTCTGCACTTGCCTTTCAGAGCGCCTAGATCGGAGTTGTACCAACTTTTACGCTTGGAGGCAGGTTTCAGGCAGATTCTCATGACAGGGGAAAGAATGTCATGGAAACAGTCAATTTCTTAAGTGAATTCTCATGGTGCATCATATTTGAGAAGGCATTTAAGGGTCATTACTCAGCGCATGTCAGAACGGTGTCATTCTGAGGGGAACCTACATGTGTAAGGCATCTGTTGATTACTTACACATTGAAAGCAGCATTTGTGCCGCAAGTAGGTGTGGCAGGCGCACAGAGTGCCTCAACAAATATATGAACCATTAGTTGTCCAGTTTCCAATGAGCAGTGGAGTAACTTTGCTGGAAATGTTGGGGGTGGGGGGACATGACATCTAAAGGGGAGGGCCCCCTGCCAAATGAGGGGGATTAAATGGTGTACCACAAAAGTTGAGGGGGGCAAACCTCCTTGTGCACACCCTATATTACGCCCATGGCTGTGAGACTGATCAGTGAGACCGCTGTAAACGAATGGAGGAAAACGCACTGTGGGGACTATTTATACTTACAATTGAAGCCCCCGTTAATACTACACGTATTCCTGCAGTACTACCTACTACTGCCCCAAGAGTAAATACAAATGAGTGTGCTTTTTCCTCTCTGGTGATTGGTAATTACCTACATTTTCTGAACACACAGAAAATGGAGGCATTTGCAGGAAATACAGCCACAGCTGTGGTGGAATTGGAGCATTGCACACAACACTCCCAAAAGGCTTTACGAAGGGGAGGGGAGAGCAGTTTCCAATGTAAGGTTTTATCAACTTTTTGCGGCTGCACCCACCCTTACCTGAGAATACGAATGGTCCCTGGGTGTCTGAAAATGACGCAGTATGTCATGAAGTTTGCCGTTTGTACTGCTACACAACCAGAATCGGGCCTAAAGAGTTCTAATTAAATATATCACCTGAATTATTGCATATGTGTATTATAGAATGCTACAATTCACCACACACTATTTTCCAGGGGCGCACTGTTAAGTGGAAGTTCAGCTTCATGTTAATAAAATGTTGCTATTGTGTGATGGGCTAAACTGGTATTTCAGGTAGAACATGAAGAAGACACTTTAGTTGGACTCTACCCACCATAGTCTGTGCAATATTAAACACTGATATTCTGCTTAAATTTGCTTATTTGCATTTGCAATAACCATATGCAGCCCTACAGATAAGGGGTGTATTGGCCACTTTTACTCCCTAAAAATAGGCAAATACGCCCCAAAAAATAAAAATAGGGAGCAAAAATACTCCCAACAAAAATTTGAAATCAGACACATGGAACATTGTTCTCCTGCTTTTACCCACATAGCTCCATGGATACGTTTGGACCCGTGGGGCATGTAGTAGGTGGAAACTAATATTACTACTGTCTGGTCGTAAGAAGTAAACCTGTATCTTTTAATGTGCATAAATAACTAGGTGCAAAGAAATAATGATTAAAAAAACATTTCAGTTTTCCATTTAAAACATTTTTGCTAGCACATAAAATACTCCTATTGGGAATTGCCATAACATTTTTACTCCCTAAAAAATAATTTTAGGCTCAACTTTCAAGACTAGGGAGTAAAACATTACCACTTCCAAATCTTATCTGGAGCACTGACTATATGAATCAATCGGTATAATCCAGAAAGGTCAGACTTGTACCTGCGCACTATTCACAGCCAAGTTCCACAAAACAATATACAATAATCGTAAAGTCTTGAAAAAGCATCAGTACTCACAGCCTGCAGGTACCGGAAAGAAAGCACATTACTTCTAACTCCACCCCATGCTTGGCAGTCAGCATATTCTCCCTCTTCCAACAAGTACTGGCGACCTTTGTATTTTTCCTGCTCATAGGCAACCCATCTAAAGTAGCAGCAACAGAGAAAGAGGAAGCCATGGCATATTATGCACTGTCAACATGCAAAGTCAGGGTGGTTACCTCAGAAACATTTTAAAGTTAGGTGTAATGCATAAGCAACTTTCAGACAGATAAAATACAAACGGCCAACATCATTGACATTTTGAGGAAACCTGTAAAGTTGTTTGTTACACATTAGGGCTATGTGACAAAACCTCGGTCTATATTCCAGGGCACACTTCATGGGATAACCAAAGGGGCTAGGGCTCTTCCACCATACCCAGAATAGAGGATACTGAACCAGCGACTAGAATGGGGAGGATCCAAGGCAGGCGTCTGTCACAGAAGAAATTCATACAGTTCCCACACCCCTGATGGAGAGCCTAATTCTCTCCCTGGCTAGACCTAATGCCCACAAAGAAACAAACGCATTCATTTATCAGCAGTTCGCTTTAAACACAAGCTACCTTTAAAACGCAGACTGTTACTGATGCACAACATCTCGCTGTGAAACAAAGTCATTGCAAAGGCCCATATAGATTCTCTCCCAGCCCCGAGTGCCCACACATCATACAATGCTGTCAGTGTGTGGTTTTCCAGAAGCATTTGCGACCAATATGACCAAGAATGATACAAACTTGCTACACCTTTATAGATTGGTATGGTATTCACTAGTAGATCATACAAAATTGCAATTTTACTGAAAGTCTGCCTTCTTTTTACTTTCAGAAGGGTTAGAGAGACAGTTAAAGGACTTACCAGCAGCAGTTTCCAACTCTGGAGAAGTAAGCTACATGCATCCTTCCTAGGCAGTGATATGCACTACTGGGAATGGGTAAGCGGATTCCAAGATTGCAGACAGACACGATAAAGGATTTGTCTGGCCCCTAAAGCCAAAAGTACGCTCAAGTGACCAAAGTAAAGACAGCCAATCATAGCACTTCATAAATTTCACATCACAGGTGAGGTGACCCTCATTAAGAGTCCAGCCCATGGGGAGGGAAAAGAGCGCTAAAAAACGAGACCCTGCACTCAGCCCTTGTGGGTGTTTGGAGTAGGAGCCAGTGACCAGAGGGAGAAGACAGGAGTTTATTTAGTGGTGGATGGAGCTCAGGAGAGGGTCTGGAGCAGGAGACCCACAGCTCAAACGATCTACTGGAGCTGAAGTCCAAGAGCTTTGGAGAGGTGCTATAGCAGGGGCCAATGAGCCTCAAAAATGCTGCACAGCAGGCAAGTAGTGGGTGAGTGGTAGTAAAAAGGGCATCAGTCAGTGCTTAATTTGTGGGGGTGGTTACCGTTGCCCAACACTGGCACTCTTTTTTGGGCACCGGAACTCATGCAGTACCAGCGCACTTGCAATTGCTTTATTTGTTCTTCCACTTCGCTTCGATTATAAATCATTGGGATTTGTCATTCTGATCTCTCTTGTGCTTGCAGGCGATGGCTGGCTGGGCCTGGGAGGGGCCAGCAATAGCAATGAACAACAAACTGTTACAAAGAACAGCCAATGAAAACTACCATTCTGTTGTTACTATGCAGCATTTGATACATTCTGTATAGTAACACAGAATGTGCAGTTTTCATTGGCTGTTCTTCTGAGCCAGTGAAATTACATGGTGACGTTTTGTTGTTGCTACAGGAGGCAGCGCAGCGCCACCTTCATTTCACGAGTTACTGTGAAGTGAAGGCGTCGAGGCATGGCGTCGTCGGTCCCGACTTGTGAGAGAGAGAGCCTGTCCTGCTGCACTGCGTGGTGCGGTCTAGTTGCTTCCTGGGGCCCCCTCTGCCTGCTTTTTCATTTGTGCGGGTGCCAGTGTGCACTCCCGGCCCCCCCACCCTGAGGCCCGACAGGAGACCAAGTCCCAGCCGGCAAAGCAGGTAAGTCGCTTGTTGAGTGCGGTGTAGCCTGAGCCTGTCACAGTCAAGTGATCAGGCAAGAAAGGCCCAGGTCAGGGCCCGGGTGGCGGCACAGTCCCCTGGTGGTGTCCTGACTGCCAAGGAGTCATGATTCCACCAGGGGCCCGTCCGCGCCTAGGCTTCTGTCTGTGTGACCTGTGTGCAGTGTGCTGCTGACTGCAGTTAGTGCCAGGCCCAGGCCAATTTCTGTGACCAGGAGCTGCCGGCTGCCGCAGACTTAGCCGGGTGACTCTGCCGCGGGTAGCCGGGCCTGTGGATTGTGCCCAAAAGTATGTTTTTTACTTTTTTCTTTGAAAACCTGACCTTCCGTGGGGCTGGTGGCCAAGACCCCGCCCCACGGAAGGTAGGTTTTAAAAGAAATAACTTATTTTGAGTGGCGGCTGTAGCCCATCACTTCGAAAGTGATGGCCCCAGCCGCCCAAATATACGTTTTTTCTTTTAAAATCGTACCTTCCGTGGGGCCGCTGCGCCGTGCATCTATTTTTGTCATCATCAGGCTTAGCATGGCCGTGGCGGTGGTGGTCCCACAGAAGGTAGCCTAAGTGACTGAGGCAAGGCAGGGCAAAGCCCAGCACCAGGTGGGGCACGGGCGGCAACATGGTCCCACTAGTGTCTGTCACAAAAGGAATTAATTGTCGTTTGCAACTTTGGCCACTTTTTAATTGGTGCCGAGCCCGACTCGAGACAATTGTATGCCCCAGTCCGACCCTGGATAGCATTCATCTAAGTGAAACATGAACTGTGAATTTTTGCCGGGGTGTTTCCGTTCTTCCTTTTAATGTTATCGGCCTCATTAGTTCACAAACGAGCTTCAGCGAGGGGAACCGGAACGGTGCACGTATTGGGCCGAAACCGAACCGGCTGCACATTTCAGGCTTAAAGATATACACATGGAAACTAGACGGGGATAAATGTAGTGCACATGCCCACTAATCTGTCAGCATAAATAAAAGCACTAGTTGAGTATTCATGTATAATTCTCAACCGTCTTTTGCTGTTATTTTTTTTACATAATTCCAGAGCACGTTTTCTATCCTGATGTGTGGTTTATACACCAGATGTGGCCCCTAACCTGGGTACAATACGCTCTGAGCATGTGCTCCGAATGAGAGCACATGCAATCCTCAGATAGGAATCCTCAGATGGGGAGGTGGGTGTCTGTTACACCCCGCAGTTTATTGAAGTATGTCAGGAACATGTCAGTGGGAAGGAGATATCCGAATATGCATTCTCCTCTGGCACCTCCTGAATATTGGGTGATAAAACATATTTAGTTTTTTAATGTGTGTTAAGGTGGAAAGAGGCCCTATAGCAGAAGTAGCACAGGACGTTGATTTCACAACAATGTCTTGTAGAAATGACTTTTTCCAAGTTATACAACACCATGCTCATGCTTGAAGGAAGGGTGAAGGGGGATGCATTTATGAGATGTGATAACTGATAAGGGCTTGAGAGTAAATTGATTACACAAATACCTGGATGAGGTGACTGAAGAACGGGCTGAGGAGAGGGTGCTCTTCCCGGAGGTAACCGATTAACAATACTGGTGTACATTAACAGACTGTCAGATGGGGCTGAAGGGGTAGAGACAAACAGTGACTGAAACAGAATGCTTTTTTATTTATTTGCATTTTTAAAGCGCTCACACAGCCCAGGGGCATCGAGGGGCAGTTACAGGAGGAGCATGTCTTAGTTGCGTATTTAGTACTAGCCTGTGCCAGCAGTTGCTGCAGTGCCAAACATGTGACATGGAGCAGCAGCAGCAGTGTGATTGGCTGGTGGTGGGACGATCTAGGTAGGTCTAGCACTGAACTGGCGCAGCCAGAGCGCCCGCGCTGAGTTTGGCGGCGCGCCCGGTTGAGGGCGGCACTGCGTCTGGCATTATGGGGCCGATATTTTTTGGGCACTGGCACTTATTTTTTTACAAATTTACAAATTAAGCACTGGCATCAGTAAAGATGAGTGGTGCTCAGAGGATGGAAGAATGTTCCCAGAGGGGTGAAGACCTTGAGGGGGAGAGTAATACACAGAAGGGTGGTGTTTGGAGAAGTGAAAAAAGAGGCCAGCATAGCGAAAAACTGGCGAATAATATCACAAGGGTGTGTCTAAGGTGGGAGACAAATACGCAACAATAATATAAATCACCAAATGTTTTCTTTTTATCCAATAATATGTGATTTCCCAGACAATCAATTTCAAACATGTGCATACATTTACATACAGACAGCTATATTCTGCACTACAGTTAGCAGTTGGGAAATATCGAGTGCTCCCCTTGTAAACTGAAGGAGGTAGCACCAAGAAACATAACATGTGACAATATATACAAAAGGAAAATTTGGTTCTTGATTTTTCCAGATGATGGATGACATGTATAATTATACAGTTGTTGATCCAAAACAGTAAATTCAATACATCTCACGGAGTCGCGTAGAGTCGAGCAGTCCTGCAGTCGATCAGGGCGATGCAGGGGGCTGGGGTCTCCGTGGACATTATTTCTCCAGAAAAGAGGCACAAGGTGGCGGCAGAGTATGTCGAGACCCCTGACACACTCTATCCTTCTGACTCGACGGAGATGGAGCTGGAGCCGGCAAGGTGTCTCAGGAGCAACTCGAAGCTCCTCCCTCTGGCGGATAGAAGATCCCCGCAATCCAAAAGAGGTAAGAGCGCTGTTGCCGCCCCAGCATTCATCACAGAACCTCTCTTTGATTTTGAACCACACAACAGAATAAGGAAATTGTATACTTCTTTCGCAACGTCCCTTTTCACACCTAATCCGGCATCAAGTGCAGTTTCCGAAGTGTTTGATGAAAGCACAGGCCGGAATACCGCTTCGGCGAGAGGTTTTCAAGACGAGTCTGCCATAGGGCAGACTGGGCTGCCCCTTTTTCCGGCCCTTCCCCCAAACACAGGCAGACTGCATACCAACAAAACAGACAATTGTGCGGGCAAAAAGACACCATCACCCCGGTAGCCCCCCTGGATATGGCCCAGGGAGCATCTACAAAGTCTGTAAACGTGAGTGAGGTCCAGAGTGACCAACCCCCCTGTGAGGTGTGGTGGGTGGGGGACGTAAACAAAAATCCCTGAGAGGCCCACATGAAAAAGACGCTTGAGTACCACCCGCCCCAGGAACACAGCCCCGGCAAAACGGGGAAGCTGGATAAGATGGCAATCCTGATAACAGCACAAATACACCCCCACTCACAATCAGAGACTTTAAACCTAATCCTTCCAACTAATAAACCATCAAAGGACCAAGACACACCAGTTCGCCTCCTCTCAGCATATGAATCATGCAGTACGGAAGACAACTCCATTTGTGATCTGTCTAACATGGGGGCCGATCTTGCCCTGGCTACAAAGCCCAGCTCTGATACGGACCCCCGTCATTCGTCTGTAGCCAAAGGAGACAAAATCCCAAACACCAAAAAAGCTCCCCCTGTAAAGCCAATAAAAACAACTTACAACAAAAGACAAAAAGGAAAGACAACAAAACCGAAAGGAACGGACAAAGTAAATTTCAATGATCTGTCTAGCAGTAGACACAAAATGTCTAGTCTCGGACCAAAAAAACCCAAACAGCCTGCAAGCAAGAAGACGCAGGCGGGGATATCTACCCTGCCAAACCCTCTGATCTCAAACGCCTTGCTCAATTTTTTCAAGAAACAACAGTACAAATGTTAATTAAATTCAGAGACAGAACTTTCTGATGCCGAAATCTTGGAATTGGTAGATGGGTTACTGCCTGCAAATAAAGCAAGAAAAACTGATGCAGTAAGATCACAAACCAATGAAGAAGCAGACAATGGCCCCCAGGCGAGCACTAAATCCGCCGAGGGCCTACAAGGAAACGATATTAGTTCAACGCCTGGAGGGGAAAAGGTCATCAACCCTCCAATGTACCCCAACGAAAATAACATCCAGCAGAAAGATAAGATGGATCAAGTGACGGCCCCAGCTCAACTAAACACTGCTGCTTCCTCAGACAAACAAGACCTGTCTAATACGGAGACACCACAAAATTGTAACCCGAAACAGCAGGGGGCACAAGACCTCAGAGCACAATTCACCTCCAATAAACAATGCTGAGGATAGGCTAAATGAGAAGCGTCCGAGGCCACATCTCCAAGCGCCTGGGTCAAAGGGGACAATGAGCACGCAGCCCTGGACAAAAATACATCTCCAACACCAAGACAGGAGCGAATATCTTCCAAATCAAACTACAGTGGGAACAGCGCCTAACAGAAGTTACACTAGAAAGATTGGGGAGTTTCCAATGCCATTAACGCCTCCTTACGTGCCTTTCCGCCCTGAATTCTCAACGCAGTCCCGCCTTCAATCCCAAAACCTAGACTTTCAGCAAACGCCGGGGAAGCACAGAAGGTATAGTGAAATTGCAACGGACACGCAAAGATCATCGCCAAATAAAAAACTAGATATGACAACAATTATGTCGACAATCACGATTGCCCTTGCCCCTTTCAGCAAACTCTATGAGACAACAAATTAATCTACAAAAGATAACAACAATTCTCTGCAAACTTCTATCAAAATTTGATTTCATTGAAGGTTATTTAACAGCCGTAGAAGCGAAAAATGAAAAACAGGCAGCAATATGGGAGGCTAAATGGGTCCGTATGGAGGCCGAACTTAAGGAGGGCAATCAAAAGAACAAGTGCCTAAAAAAGACAAATGGGAAGAGCATCCCAGACAATCCCAGTGAAGGGGAAAGGTGAAATGGAACCAATCTTCGCCAAATCCAAACCGACGGTCCGACCAGAAGAACCTTCAGTGCAAACACAAAACGTCAATCAAAAAACAAACTGCACCCTCGCTCACTAAAAGGGAAAAAATAGGTCTGCAGCTGGCAGCACAGGCAGAAACGCTGAAGAATATACCCTCACCAATAGATGATAACAAAGAAAAGAACAACATCGACTTGACCCAGAGCCCAACACCAACTGAATGAAAGCCCCAAAACCCCAAAAAGACTAACTCAAGAGAAAATCGCCAAGAACGGTGGATGCATTTCTAACAATAAGCACACTAATGGACCTATCTACGCCTCTGGAACCAGAGACATGCACGGACAAGGTACAAAAGATACATACGCAGGCCATGGCACTAGAAGACCCCACACTAAGACCCCAGACGGTTGCAGAAACCGTCGGAGACATCAAGACACAGAAACCAAGGGAAAAAACACCACCTAAGCAGCGAGTAGAAGACCACCTCGAACAGGAATTATCGGACAAAACCGTGAGAAAAGTGGAGCGCACCAAAGAAACAAAAATAGTCGTGCGCCAATTCCCCAAAAACCAAGAAGTCGAGCACACTCTGAGGAAAGAATTAGGAGGATAGATGGGCGGGAGAGACCCACGACACTAGAAAACCAACTGGAAGAAATCAGAGTCTTCAAACTAGAACAAACATCGTGCAAAAGCAGCTCCATGATACTCAATAGGAAAACAGTTTTACAAATACTAAACAAAATTGAGTCCCTCCAACAGCCGTAAATGGAGGACTTTATCCTCATTTAACCTTACCATCAAGAACAGAAAGCAAAAACCTACCTACATATCAAAGGTAGGGCTCTTAAAGGACTTACGAATGAGACTTATAAAGATTTACAAAAAGCAGGTTTTACACTGACAGAAATTCCACAAACAAAGCAGCATTCAAGGGGTTCGACCAGCAGTGAGAGTTGTGACCATAAACGCCACTACATATCAAAAACCCAAGCTCTTTATAACCGGAAAAGGCTCGGTTCAAGATCGAAATACACAGAGGGAAACTACAACCACAAGACGCAGATCAACTGAGAACCCAAGCGGGAGGCCAGCAAGCGGAGAGAGATCGACACTAGGGATGTAAGAAGGGACATTCCAGTTTGGAAGAGCGACCAATTTCGCAATCAGAGATCGACCACGAGCCTATGGCGGCTATCAGACTTTGACCACACATGTCAACAGAACGGAATTAGAGAAGGAATACAAGAAAGACCGCGAAAGAGGAGAAAATCTCTCAGAAAGGAGAGACACAAAAATATCAAAGAGTCCATGGAAGTGGCTAAAGGCAGCCTTAAACTCTAATCCCGACAAATACTAACCACCAGGAGGAGCTCCAGGAAAAAGATCTCCTCCATCTCGTCTTCAAGATCCGCCGCTGAAGAAGCGTCCGACAATGGCTTCATGGAACACAAGAGGCCACCATCATTTAACTAACCCGGATAACCAAGACCTTGGAGCCTTTGATATACTCTGTCTCCAGGAAACGTGGCCAATGGCAAAACCGTCTCTAGATGGCTTTGAGATAGCATTTTCATCGGCAACAAAAGGCCTTTTCGGCTGCCCATCCTCAGGCCTGCTAATAGCAATTCGATTGGGGTCACGGATTGAGATCACAAAAAAAAATAATGGAATCATACGGAATCCTTGCGGTTTTAACAACTTGGACCCAAAAACACAGCAGAGTGAGTGGGAGTGAAATAGCATAGAAAGCAATTCTAACTGTCTATTTGAATCCGCAGAAACCCACAAGTGCAGAGTTTTGCAAACACCTAGCAAAGGTTGTTGACAACATCTCAGTGGAAGACCCCCCAGACACAATCATATGTGGTGATTTAAACTCAAACTGAAAAACAGAAAACAGCATGGTGAAGAAAGCCCTAATGCAAGCGGAAGAAAGAGGAGCAATATGGATGTCCCTGATGAAATCAAGAAAGCTACACAACTTTGCATCATTGAAAGCATGGGAAGTGACAATACCTACCTGGGAGAGAGGCGACTCGAACGCAACTCTCGATTACTTCTTCATCTCCCACAGTTTGCTATATTGTGTAGAAGACTACTCGGTATCTAGAACCAAGGAGAGCAATCACGATCTCTTGGCAATAGCATTGTCATCAACATCTCAGACGACCCAAAGCTACAATCACCCCATAGAGGTGAATAACCAACTCACACGCTTACATCTAACTGCATCCAACATCGAAAACATCACAGAGGCTTACAAAAGAGGATCCCACTCTTCGGAATCAAAATCGGCATGCCCGGACTATTTACCCTTCCTGCTTCAGTACAGGAAGAAAACGAAAGGTGGTAATCTCGCCGCAAGCAATAATAGCCACATGTATGACAAAGAAGTAGTAGAAAAAAGAAGAGCCCTAAGAAAAACGAAAAGACAAGCCATAAAAGCTAACTCCCCGACAGCTTTGAGTAACCTGCAACTTGAAATAAGGAAATATAAATCCTAGATTTTAGGTCACAGACATGCACTGTACCAGAAGGACGCGGAGGAGATGCTTCGGGCACTGAGTACAAAAAAAACAGCAACTTTTGGGCCCTTATTAAAAGGCCTAACAAGGTGACAGACACCTGAACCACTAACTCAGTGAGCGAAGAAGAGTGGGCCACATTCTTCGAAAAGCTCTTTAAGGCCCTGACGTCCACTGAAACTCCATCTCAAATCGTCACAGGCTCCTCATGGATTGACCTTTCCAACAAACAAGACATAATGATGGCAATAACAAAACTAAAAAAATCAAGAGCACCGGGCCCGGCCGGTCTCTGCAATACAGACCTCAAGCAGAACGTGGACGAATGGTCAAATTTTATCAGCACCCTCTTTGACGACTGCAGAGAAAAAAAGAGCCATCCCAGCATCGTGGGCTAAAGCAGTAATTGTACTGATATTCAAACAAGGGGATAGAGAAGATTACCGTCCGATTGCACTTCTCGATATAATAGGGAACATTTTCGCAACCTTACTCCTAGGCCACTTCCGCACTTGGGCAAAAATGTCACCTGCCAACAACCCTTTTCAAATGGGTTCCTAAAAAACGGAAGCACGACAGTCAACATCTTAATGCTTAGCCTCATAAAAGCAAAGGTAAAGCAAGGAGCACCCCCAGTGTTTTTGGCATTCGTAGACTTGTCACAGGAGTTTGACAGAGTGGACAGGAAAAGATTATGGACAAAACTGAAAAAATGGAGATGTCCGAAAGAAGTGCTTGACCCTGTGATGGCCCTTCACATGAACACAAAGTTAAGAGTGCGCCTTAACATCCAAGGTGGGCTATCTCGCGAAATATCCTCAAATCGCGGAGTGAAGCAGGGATGCCCCCTTGCGCCGGCTCTGTTTATCGCTTATCTAGGGGACTTTAAAGAAACTGAACAATCTATTAGCGCCTTCCCACCTAAACTGGGAAATGTGAACATCTCGCACCTATTTTACGCAGATGACCTAATTCTGTTAGATCAGATGCAGATAGGCCTTCAACGCCAACTTTCCAACTTGTCTGCATACATGGAACTAAACAACCTGCAAATAAACAAAACAAAAACAAAGATACTGATACTTGGAAAAAGTTCCTTACAAAAAAAGACAGACAAACAACAAATGGTCTCTAGTCAAAGTGATCATCAAGGTGGTCCCTACCTACAAATACCTAGGAGTGTTTATCGATGCATCAGTGAATGTAGCTACGATGCAAGCAAAACTGTGGGAAAAAGCAAAAAATCTGGCAGCCCAAATGAAGACAGTTGACAGAAAATATGGGAAATGTTCAGTTATATCGGTCATACAATTCTACAAAGGGAAAGTAGTCCCTTCTATCACCTATGGGATGGGTGCAACCCTGAATATGCCAAATACTATCTGGCGGAAATTAGAAGGTTACCTTTGGAAATCTCTGCTGGGCCTTCCAAACTCGGTTTCAGTGGACCTCATCAGGCGAGAGCTAGGTTTGCTTTCTCTGGAAGCGACAGTAACACACGGCTCCATGTAACTCCTCAGAAACACATCACCTGATTCTCCGCCGATTTACAAGATCATCGCGAGAGAAATAAACCGCCATCTGACTACCCTAAATGTTTGGGTAGACAAACTAAGGGAGAAGCTGGTGGAGATTGCATGCACAGAAGATCTGCAAGCAAACCCAGTAAGAGTAAAATCCAAAATAGAAGCCCAAGACTAGATTAATACTCTTGAGAAAGCACAGTCTAACAAACTTACAAAACACCTCCCGCTGACCCATAACAGACTGAAGACACCACTGCCATACTGCATAAAGTTTCCAGACAAACAACTAAGAATAACCTATAGGAGAGCACGCTTAAACCTTCTGCCAACACGCGAAATTCAGGCTATCAGATTAAAAATGGCCATCAAAGAATGCAGACTTTGTGGCAAGTCCAACCAACCTGAAACAGTAAGACATCTCCTAATGCATTTCTCGGAGCTAAGAGATGAACAAGTTACTCTCTTACCTGGTAACGTTCTTTCGATGGGATGGTCCGATGACGTATTCCATATCTATGACAGTAATCACCACAGCTGTGCTGCTTCGGAAAATCTTTCGGCGTCTGTGTCCTGCATCGATGACGTCGATACGCTGTCCTCGAGGGCCTCCACCGAGCCGACGTCACTGGATGTTATAAGTAGGATGCACGACGCCCATAGCCTCAGTTGTAGTTTTTTCCCCAGAACGTGTGGCACCAATCTACTGCCAGTATGACCACAGAAAGCCTTGCGGAAACGTAAGCTGCAAACGCATAAGAAATTCTGTAGCGATATGGTAAACGTCGTCAGACCATCCCATCGAAAGAACGTTACCAGGTAAGAGAGTAACATGTTCTTCGAGGGATTGGGTCCTCCGACGTATCCCATATCTATGACAGACTCCCAAAGCAGTACCAACGTAAGGAGGTGGGAAAAGAATTTAGAATATACAAATTTAGAATGCCCAATCAAATTGCAGAGTAAAGGACCGCCTTGACAAAGGCCAGATCCTGCCCATGGATAGAATCTAGAGAGTAGTGACGTGCAAAAGTATGGACCGAAGCCCAGGTGGCTGCATCACAGATGTTATGAATAGGAACACCCTCTGCAGGGCAGTAGAGGCAGCCATACCCCTAGTAGAATGAGCCCGTAAGCCTACCGGAGGGTCCTTACCCACCAAGCAGTAACATTCAGAAATTGCCAAAATAATCCATCGAGACAAAGTCTGCTTAGTAACAGCTTGTCCCAAACGCCTTCCAGCGTAACCAATAAAGAGATGATTGTCCACTCTGACCTGGGACATGCATGAAATGTAGAAGCTTAAAGCTCTCCTAGGATGTATAATGTAGAAGCTTAAAGCTCTCCTAGGATCCAGCCTATGGAGCCTCTCCTCTTCCTTACCAGGATGTGGAGGAGGATAAAATGCCAGATGAATAACCTTCTGGCTTAAATGAAATTCCGACACCACCTTCAGAAGAAAGGAAGGACGAACTCTAAGGACAATTCTGTCCTTATGAAACCCAGTGAAGGGTGGCTTAACTGAAAGTGCCTGTGACTCACTCACTCTGCGAGTGAAGTGACAGCAACTAAAAATACAGTTTTAATGGTTAACAGTCTCAAAGGACAAGAATGTAAAGGCTCAAATGGAACACCAATTAGAAACTTGAGAATAAGGTTTAAATCCCAACCAGGCACCTGGAAAGGTGACGGACGTAACACATTAGTGAGCCCTTTCAGAAACTGAGAAATTAAAGGAATTTTAAAATAAGAACACTCCTCAGACGATGCGCTTAAATATAGACAGCGCCGCCAGGTAACCTTTAATGGTACCCACTTGCAAGCCCCTGTGGGCTAAAGAAAGCAAAAAAGACAGAACCACAGGAATGTCACATGAAAAAGGATCCACATTCTTAACCCTGCACCAGTCGCGGAACTTTCTCCAATGGCAATGGTACCGGGACTTAGTTGCCGGCCATCTAACCGAAAGCAACACCTCCATCACGTCTTCAGGAAGGTCCCAATCCTTATATCTCAACATTTCAGAAGCCAAGCGTGAAGGTTGAGAGATCTGACATCTAGATGGAGAACCTGAACCCCCACCCTTGAGAGCAGATTGTCTCGGTAGGGAAGACGACGTGAAGGGCAGATGGACAAGTCGAGAAGGTCCGGGTACCACGTCCTCCGGGCCCATGCCGGAGCAATGAGGATCATCCGGGAACCGAACCTCTGTAACCTCTGCAGCACTTGTGGGATGACGTGGACTGGAGGAAACGCGTACAGCAGTGGGAAGGACCACTACACCACAAACGCGTCTCCCAAGGCTTCTCTTGGAGGAAATTCCCGCGAGCAGAACCTTTCGCACTTCCCATTGACACTGGAGGCGAAGAGATCCACTTGAGGGGTCCTCCAAAGGGCGAAGATATCCAGGAGAATCTCCTGAGCCAACTCCCACTAGTGAGAGATCGCGCTCTGCCTGCTCAGAGCGTCCGCCATCTCGTTTTCGTCTCCGGCCAGATGAACTGCCGAGATCGAAACTTCCTGCTGGACGGCCCAGAACCAGAGCTGCATCGCCTGCCTGCACAGAGGAAGTGACCCTGCCCCCCCCCCTTTTTGTTGAGGTAGTGCATGGCCGCTGTGTTGTCCGTCAGAATCAGGACATTCTTTCCTCGCACAGTCGGCAGAAAAGCCTTCAGGGCAAGCCTGACGGCCCTCAGCTCCAACAGAGTCTGGACTCCGACCGCTGACTGTCAGCTCGTTGGCATGAGCTCCCCATCCCATGAGGGATGCGTCCGTCACGATCGTCATCTCCGGCCAGGAAAGAAAAAATGGAGCCCCCCTCATCAGAATTGCCTTCCACGGCCCACCACAGAAGGTCCTGGGCAACCGAGGGCAGCACCTGAACGGGGTCCGACATCCTGCCAGAGGACTGCGACCACTGGAGCTTGAGAGCCAATTGCAGAGATCTCATCCGCAACCTGGCCTCTGGCACCAGAAGAATGCAGGATGCCATGAGGCCGAGCAACCTCAAGAACTCCAAAGCTGGGAGGCTCTGGGCATGTTGAAACTTGTGCACCATATGTTGAATGTGGTGAGCCCTCACCTGGGGAGGAAAACGAGTGAAGTGACGAGTGTCGAGCACTGCTACGATGTACTGGAGCCGCTGAGTTGGCGTCAAGTGGGACTTTTTTAAGTTGAGGGAGAAGCCAGCTTTTGAAGGGAGTGGCAGGTGACGAACAGATGATCCAGGACTTGCTCGGGAGAGCGCGCCCTGATCAACCAATCGTCCAGGTAGGGGTAGATATGAATCCCCCCTTTTCTGAGATACGCTGCCACCACCACCATGAGCTTGGTAAAGACCCTCGGGCGGAGGTCAATCCGAACGGCAGGACCCGAAACTGAAAGTGCGAGTCGCCAACCGCGAACCTCAGGTACTTCTTGTGCTTGGGATGGATCGGCACATGAAAATAAGCGTCCTTGAGGTTGAGAGACACCAACCAGTCCTGAAGTTGAAGGGCCTGGAGGACTTGCAAAAGAGTAACCATCTTGAACTTGTCCTTCCCGAGGAGCTTGTTCAAACCGTGTAAGTCCATGATTAGTCTCAATCCCCTTGTCTTTCTTCGAAATAAAAAAATAAGGGGAATACCATCCCTTGTTCCTCTCCGCTACAGGCACCAGTTCTATGGCACCTTTCTCCAGCAAGAATTGAATTTCCTGCGAAAGGAGCGTATCCGGACTCTTCAAAGAGAGATTCCCTGGTGGATTGTCGTGAGGCCTCTGCCGGAAAGGAAGACAGTAGCCGTGGGCTATGATCTCCAGAACCCACACATCTGAAGTAATGGCACGCCATTCTACAAGATGCTGCGCCAGCCTTCCACCACCGGAGAAGCAAGGACCTCATGAATGAGCTGAACTGGCTGCGGCAGGCCTTGGCACCTCGAGTACCTTGTCTTCCACCTCTGGCACTCCTACGGTTGCCCCTTTGACTTGCAGCTCCTCTCGATTTACTAAAGGACGATTAATATCGAAAGGAACCTCCCCTTCATTGCTGTCGCATAGGACCAAAAGGCAGAGGTTGGTGAACTGCAGCACCCAACAACTTTGCTGCAGCTTTGGAGGTCTGCAACCTTGCTGCCTAAAAGATGTTCACCATCAAAGGGCATGTTGAGAAGGGCTTGCACATCCGGAGCAAACCCCGACTTCCGCAACCACGCAAACCTGCGTATTACGGTGCTCGTCGCCATGGACTGGCTGACGCAATCAACCATGTCCAGACCCGACTGAACGGATTCACACATGGCATCCTTGCCATCCTGCACGATAGCATGAAAACCATTCCGTTCCTCCCCTTCGGCAATATGATCAGCCGCTAAGGAAATACAGTTTCACAGCATGTGCGTGAAACGAGACAAGGCACAATCGGAGTTGGCAGCCTGAAGCGCCATACCCCCAGAAGAAAACACCTTTGTCCAACCGTCAAAACGTTTGTTGTCCTTATCAGGAGGGATGGTAGGGTACGACGCCTGCTTTGCGGGGGCGTAGCCGCGTGCACCACCAAACGTTCCGGAGTGGGGTGCGTGGTCAAGTAGCAGGGGTCGCCACTGGCTGGGCGATATTTCTTCGGCAAGGACTTGCTCACTGCCGGGAGACTCTCTGGAGAAGTCCAAGCTGCAGCCACCCTTCTCTGCAAGGTCATATGGAATGGCAGCACCGGGTCCGTTGGTGGACCTTGGTCCAGGATATCAGTCAGGTCATCCTGCTGAAAATCCCCAGGGGGGGCAGACCACCCCAGATAATCCGTGACCCTCGACATGAGGCGACGGTATGAGGAGTCGGCATGCGTGCCAGGCTCCGGCCTACCAAACTCCACCTCCGGAGAGGGGTCTAGACCACTGGCGTCGTGCAGCGATTGACGCAGGTTCTCAAGTTGACTATGACCAGAAACAATGTCATCTGGAACCTCTGCAGGACAGGCGGAGTCCTCGGACGAGGAAGGTGACCTATGACGGCGCTTCCTGCAGTGCCTCGAAGAGGCAGAGGAATGGCGGGACCGACTCCCAGACCGAGAACCCCCGACAGCTTCTTCTTACGCTCCCGCAAGGCCTTTGATGTGAGCGATTGACAGTCGACAGTCATCTGTATCGTGGTCCTCCCCGATGCAGCACAGGCAAGCATCGTGCGTGTCCGTCAGCGACATCTGGGACCCGCACACCCGACACTTCTTAAACCCGGACCGCAGGGTGGAAGAAGCCGAAGACATTATACAATTAGCAAGGAAGAAAACAGGTTTGAAGAACCGAAAACAGGATTCAGTAGAATCGAGGCATGCTGAGATCTCCGAAGCGAACACGTTCGCGGAAAAAACGGAACAGAGGCTACGGGCGTCGTGCGTCCTACTTATAACATCCGGTGACATCGGCTCAGCGGAGGCCCTCGAGGACAGCGTATCGACGTCATCGACGCATGACGCAGAAAGATTTTCCGAAGCAGCACAGCTGTGGTGATTATTGTCATAGATATGGAATACGTGGGAGGACCCAATCCTCTCGAAATACATGCTACATACATGAACAGCCTGTGCACCAACTTTGTGGGTCATCAGGGAGAAGAAGAATCCATATGGTGGAATAGACTGATATCAGGGGAAAAGACAAACTGGTCAATAGCTGCGGCAAAAATTTTGGAAGCCGCTTTTCACAAAATTAATGCACAAACTGACACACTTATCACGCTGCCAGCCCGAGACCTGGCTGAACGAACAGGATGGGATTTGACTCTAACCATATGAGAGGTGCTTCTTCTTCTTCTTCTTCTTTTTTCTTCTTCTTCTTCTTCTTCTGCAATCTCTTCGCTCCTAAGGAACGTTCAAGATTCTTGTAAAAATTGCTAATGTGATTATAAACAAGTAAATAAAGATAAAAAAATACAACATTTTTTGTTTATCAAATCTTGTTATCCAAATAACATCAGTCTCCGAGAACAGACAGCTAAATGTTTGTCTTCTTTTAATGAGCTCAGGCAAGATCCTAATTAATTTGTCCCTCCCCTAGTTTCAACCATGCCCACACAAGGGGCTGGTTTTCATGTTCAATTGTAGTCCAAGAACTATATTCTTGTCCAATAGGCGGCTCCCAAGAGTCTGTTCCGAGGCTATTTCGCTGGTGGCCTAATGCTGAATCGATCTAATGTGTTTAGATTGTTTCAACACATATCAAGACTACAAGATTTAGAATCCAGCGATATTACCGCCATTGATTTCCCTGTGCCGGACCACTTTGATTGTGCTTGCCTACACATAAACTCCAAGATTGTGCATTCATTATTACTAGAAGCAGCTGAGCTCCTTTGGCTCTTGGGGTTTGACCGACAAGAAGTAAAATCAAATTCTGAAGACTGGACTAACAGCAACAAGAAACCAATTAGGCTTCGCAACTTCGACAAAACCAACGAGAATCGAAAACCCTAGTCCTTACAAACTATCCACTCAACATAGTATGCAAAACAGGGGGGTGGTCTGGGAAACTCTCTACCAGCATGAACACATCCCATTGACTTGTTCTTGGGTGGATGGCCCCTGGGAGAGTCTCAACCAAGTCTTTAGCTCACTGTTCTTTTTACAGAGAAGACATTTCCCCACATATCAGTCTTTGTCCTGCCCAGGGGCAGTCCAGCACCGAAATGCTAGGCAATTCTCCTCTGAACAAGAGTACCACAGAAACCCCATACACGTGTTTCAACCTTGTTGGGCATCATCAGAGAGGTGAAGCTGTGTCTCTCTAAGAGCAGTGAGCAAGGGGTCCACGTATGGAGTCCCCTGGTAACTTAGGGTGAGACCCAAAGTTACTTGGTATGCAAAACAGGGGGGGTGGGTCTGGGAAACCCTCTACCAGCACAAACACAGCCCATTGACTTGTTTTTGGGTGGATGGCCCCTGGGAGAGTCTCAACCAAGTCTTTAGGTCACTTTTTTATTTTTAATTTTGTATATTAATCAAATTAGATTTTTACAAAAGAAAGTTGCAAGTAAATCATCTTTAAAAAGTCTTCAACATCTTAAAAAGTAAATCTTAAGAAAAAGTGAAGAAGTTCAGGCACTAAAAGCACATTGTCCATTTGCCTTGAGCATCCGCTGCCCGATTTATTGAAGAGGGAGAGTTTTCTATATATTGCAGAATTTTGTATGTGGCCAACAACCACAAAGTTTTGTCTCCCATCATCATGCGTGACCATTATAGATCTTCGACACTCAAGATAAAGTCAGAAAATAGATGTCTCAAGTAGTGAGCTCTCATATTTGAAGTGCCTGAACAAGAGAGAAGGAGGTGGCGAATGGACTCCACCAAGTCTGGCGAGTTACAGAATCGACATCTGTTGGAAACTGCCTGCCCTCGAATGGTTAAAATTTCGTTGGTGTGTAGTAGGTTAAACCTTGCTATCAATAGGAGATTCTTGGCCTGTTTTGATGGAAACTGTTTTAAGAAAGGTTGGATCTCATTCAGTTTCCTGTGATTTTGCGGTAGATGTCGTGTTAGCTTATTTGCGGCTGCTGATTCTCCTGTCACAATCCAATCGAGCTCTTTGATCTTTTTCAGAACTTTCACCGGGTTTGTTTTCAAGGTTTCTTCGTCCATACCCACCTCTTGTAAAATTTCAAGTTCTGTCTTGTCCACCAATTTACCATCTTGCATCTTGATCCCAAGTGTTCTTGCAAAATGAGGTTGTGGATTGAAGGTTTTTCTGAAAGATGGCCTTTCGGAACTGCATCGAGGTGTTGCATTTGACTGTGGCCGCGGGCGATAACAGGCTTAGTTCTTTCGAGGTACAGTTAGGCAGGCCCAGCTCCTTTCTCCAGAATAGGGCCTCCAGTTTAGGCCATATCGTCATTGGAATGTTGGGCATCGCCTCAGCTCCATAGGTCAATGTTGGCACTACTTTAATTTTATAGAAATTTAACACAGGGATCAATGAAAAGCGGGCACATTTTTTTATCAATTGCATACCCTTGGGCCGCTAGTTTTCAGGTTTTTTCTTTCAAGAACTTTTGCATGGCTAGCTCACTACTAGAGTTATCAAGTGTGACTCCTAAGTATTTGAAGTCACATACTTTTTCAATCACTTTTCCCTCCAGGCTCAGTATGATATTTTCTTTTCTTTTTGTGCCTTTGGACATGATCATAAATTTAGTTTTATGTTCATTGATCTCCAGGTTATTCGATGTAATGTATTTCTGTAGGTTGCTAAGCTGGTGTTGCAAAATGTATAGTCGAGGAGAATCAGGTCGTCAGCGTATAAAAGTCTGTATATGGGGGTTTTGCCCATCTTAGGAGGAAAACAATGTACCTCTGTGTCGGCGTCTTTGATATCTCCTATGAAAGCCAGAAACAAAGCTAGAGCCAACTGGCAGCCTTGCTTAACTCCTCTTTGGGTAGGGATTTCTGTTGATAGTAGGCCTTCTTGATCCAATCGCACTCGCATGTTTGTGCCTGTATACAAGGCTTTGATTGGTGCCAATATTGAAGTGCGACAGTTCCACCTTTCTAATTTATTAGAAAAGTGACCTGTCCCCACGGTCAAATGCTTGGGCAAGGACCACGAAGACAATTAATACCCACGGTCCCCCTTCAAGGACCTCGTTCTTTTAGTATATTTGACGTCAAGATGTTAGCTGCTGTTCCTATGTTTTTCTTTAACCCTGTTTGCAGATAGTCTTCACACAGGGCCCCTTATGCCCATTACTTGAATTTGTTTAGGAGCAGGGTCCCAAACACCTTCCCACTGCAGTATAGTAAGGCGATTGGTCTATAATTGGCCGGGTCGCTTTTGTTTCTTTTTTTTTTTTATATAGATCGGCACCACTGTTGCTGTTTTCCATGATGGAGGGATCGATTTTAACTTAGCGCACCTTCGAAATATTTTGCTTAGAAGGTCTGCCCATTCTGCCGGATGAGCCTTTTGGCCCAGGTTCGTAATTCTATCAGGCCCAGGCGCTCTAGAGTTCTTAAGAGACTTAATCATCCGGATGATTTCAACTTTGTCATCAAGACAAACCCAGTCTGCCACGATTGGTTACTGATTCAAGTGTAGACTGATCACTGGGCGCTGAAACAGAGATCTGAAGAAGTTTACCCATGTTGTCTCACCTATGTTGGTTAAAATCGAAACTTCTTCTGATGGACTAGTTGAGTTCAAGAGGGACCAAAATTCTCTACTTTTATTCCCACTTATGGCTCTTTGAATGGTTTCTGCGTCTTGCTGGTATAAGTAGTAGTGGGTTTGTCCTTACCGGACCTGAGATTTTAGCTTCTCTTTATTTTCCTTAGTTCTTTTCTTTTTTCCACCAAAACCTTGTCGTATGCGTGTTTTTGTGTGCCTCCACGATTGAGTTTGGTCTGCTTCTTTTTGTATATCGAAAGCAGCGGTAGGTAGTCGATCTGTCTTAAAGCTTCCGAATGGTTTAGTGCCAAATATTTAGACTTCAGATCGCTTATTGCTTCCACCGAAATCTTCAATCTAGATCCTTGGTTGTTTGTCTCCAGGTGTGCAATAGATTTCGTGGGTGTGCTGAGCTTTGCTAACCAAGTAATGCACAGCAGATTATGGTCACTAGCGGCCGAACGTGTCACCTCAAATGAGGGTATTATTTGTGCTAGCTTATGCGTTGCGAAAATATAATCGATCGTGGCAGTTGATGATTTTCACTCCCATGTCTGCAGAGTCTTTGCGTTTGATAGCACCTCGTCTATATTAAGGAACTCCCGTGATGACATTAGGTTAGACCATGCTGCTCCTCTTATGTCTACTGCCGAGACCTTTTGGTTAGAAGGGGCATTTCGGCTTTGCAAGTTGAGTTAATATCTCCGCATATAAGCACATGTGGGACCAGATATACTGCTGTCGCCTCGTCAATGGCATTTTCAATCATGTCAAGAAATTGGTTAGTTTTGCTTGTTGCTGGATTCCAGTATATATTCATAATGACCATTTCAGTCTTTGTGTCTTTGGCGCCGTCTTTTTTTGGATTTATCCATTCTGCCTTAATCGTCAGTAAGGCTTGATTGCAAATGAACACTTCGGCTGACGATATTCCACAGCCATGATGTATAGCCGTCAAGTTTCCAGATGAAGGGCGACCCAAAGGGCCCTTTTTTGCTGGTGATAGAAATATTTCATAGCCTTCTAGTGTCGGAGGTTGACAGGACTTTCGGAAGCCAGGACCACAGACTTTGTATAGAAAGTGTCTTGCCGCCATTGTCTCCAATGGATAATTTATCCCTTTTCACTTGGAATGTCTTTCCACTGATTTCTTGTTGATTCGGGGAAGGTGCCCTTTTGGCACTTTTTTCCATGATCGGCCTGTTATCGAGCACTAGTTTGGCCCGTCTACTTCGTCCTTTTGATCGGGACCTTGTATACGTAGTTTTACGTCATTCTCTTATAATTCCAGAAGCACGGCTTGTCTTGATTTGTTTATGGTGTTCCCTTTGGTTCTTCACTCCTCTTTCGTTAGCGTGCATGTATTGGGCGGTAACTTGAGGTTGAGTTGTTTCCACTGTGCCAATAACTGAGTTTGATCTTAAGTTCCTGTTCACCTTTCTAGTTGATTCAGTCAGATCATAGCCCATTTACAATAGGCTTCTAGTTTAATTTCTTAGTTGCCGTTGCACTGTAGATGAGCCGATATACAGGTGGGCTATTGCTTTCTGTTTTCTTTGGCTAGGGTCCGTGATAAGTAGGTCCTCTGTTTTTATCCGTTGTAAGTTCGAAATATAACTAAATAGGGCTAAGACCGAGCTTCGATTTAGGATGATTTCATCGTCATTTCCCTCAATTTGCTCCAACTTTAAGATCCACCTAGCCAAGTATTTTTTCTTATTTGCTTTATTATAGATTGCTGTTTTTGTTCTGTAATAATTTTTGATCGGCCTATTATAGGGATTCCGATAATTAGATGCCCCTCTATATGTTTTATTTCTTCTGTTGCAATCGGAGAGCGACAAAGGAGATTTTGAAGGTCTCTCGTGCAATTTTCTCGTGTTTTCCCAGACATTTCGCCTAGGTTCGTACTCTCTTGAACCCTTCTGTGTCCTGGGTCGTTCCACGTGATGTCATGGCGTGTTCTTTCCTGACCAACTCCCCTTTAGTTCCCTTTCTTTAGTTTCCTGGGAGTAGTTTGTTTTTCTGTTTTTCTCTGGTTATTCCTGGTGAGGCTATTGGTCTGCCTTACTTGTTCTTTCAATGTCCTTTGCTCGTTTACTGCCCTCTGTTCTGAGGACTGCGTGACGGGCCTAGGTTCGTCTCTCTTGTACCCCTCCGAGTCCTGTGTCGTTCCACGTCCTGTCCTGGCGTGTTCTTTCTTGGCCTCCTCACTTTTAATTCACTTTCCTTGACTTCACGGGATTAGTTTGTTTTTTCCTTCTTTCTTTCGTTTATCCGGGTTGGGCTATTGGTCGGTCTTACTTGTTCTTTCATTGATCTTTGTCCATTTTCTGCCCTTTGTTCTAGGGACTGTGTGTCGTCAAGGTGCCCACTTATGTTCATCAGCTCATCCCTCTTCAAGAAGTCGTCAATTGTTTTCGGTGAGTGAGATGCCGATGGAATCGACTCCACTGTTATTGCTTCTTCTCGTGCACTTGTCGAACACTTAGTCTGGGCGCGATTCACCATTTTTCTTGTTTTTTTGGGTAGGTCCTTTCGAGGTTGATTTAAAATGAAGACTGGTTCCAATACTTTTGAATTTGTAGGCCTATCTACTCCCGAAGATGTCTTTGCGTGACTTGGGGAGAGTTTCTTTTAGAGTTCTGTGTTAAATCAATCGTGACAGACGTTTGGCACTCAATTTCTTGAGTGGCCGCCGGGGTATACAGGTGAGTCTGTATTTTTGGCATTGGCTGAGATAACCATTCTTGTGCCTTCAACTGAGTTTTTTCCTTATTTTCTAGGGCCATAATGTAGGCTTCCAAAAAGGTTATCATACCAGACATTGTGGCCTAAATAGATGTATGGTCCCTTAGGGAGTCACTGATCCCTTCATTCAGTTTCATGAAAGGAGCTAATGCTATTGTTACAGCCGACATTATCAATAGCATTTCCAGTTTCTTTGACGGCGTGGCCCCCCTTTTTTTTTATATCTGTGGAATGATAGTCTCTCCCTTTTGATGGAGAGTCGATTCAGAGAGAAGAAGGTGCTGGACGTTGGGAGCTAGTTGTTCTATGTGGTTCCATCGAGTTTCTTCGGCTTGTCGCCACGTTTAAGGGGTCCCAGAGTGCCTGTTGACTATGTTGCCTCTTGGAATAAATCTTTTCGGGAAGTGAACTTCCACTCCTATGTGGTCATTTTTTTGCAGGGGCTCACTGGCTGCTGATCGCCCTATCTCGCCCAAGTCACCGGATAGATCTGCACTTTGAACTTGAGCGCCAGAGACTTTGCCCTGGCCTCCCGGAGACACTGGTAGAGCAGGCTTCTCATGCGTCGGCACAGATTCTTGCAGAACGTCATCCTGCGTTCCGCTGGCATTGGTTGCTTGTTTTGGCCTGTCTTTGGCCATTAAGTCCCTTGAGATAGGTTTTGTACTCAGCGGCGGCACACCCAATTCTAGTTGTGATGAGAGTCTCATTTGGACCTATCGTTACAATAGTCAAGCCAGGGGAGTTAGGCATGTAGTCTCTGGGGAACTCCGGTGTCTTGGGAGTCTGGATGTTTTTTTTCCTGTCTTTCGTTACCGGCACAGCAGTATCTGAGGGGTGCCCGTCCATTCGTCGTTGTTTAGACATTGGCAAACAATCATTTAGTGCCTCCAGGATTTCAATGTCCGTTATTTCCTCTTTATGGGGACTTTTAGCATGGGGTCTAAGGTTGAAGAAATCCCTTAAGTTGCTGGGCCCGTCAGGTGCTCTGTTGCTCCTTTTTCCCATTTGGGATTCTGGTCTTTTATTTCCTGTAACTAATTGATTTTTTGTTTTATGTCTCTGGTTACAGGGCTTGATTTTCTTTTTGGGCCCTTTAAGAGGTTTAGGCAGGCTGTTTTTACTGTGGTCTTCTGCCCTTATTGAATCAGCATTTCTGTGTCTTTTTTTGTAATTCAATGTGGCATTTTCAATGAAGGAAAAGGTTTCCTCCGAATTTATGTTAGCAGTGAGCGAGATTTGGGCAGAGTTAGCTTTGCTGCTCGTTAAGCTCGACTTGTGTCTCCGGCACTGTATGCACCAGTGCCTTAATGGTTAACACTTGGCCCAGGGGAGTGGCCACGATCGCCTCCGAACGAGACGCCGGGGGGCTGAGCAGACAGCAAACCATCTTGCTGAGACTCGCCCACGGCGCTCGCTGAATCCCACTCCCCGAAGGCCCCTCACTTTCCCCCCAGCTGGCTTCCAGGCCGCCCCCCCCATGTTGAACGCTAGCGCTGCTTCATACCCGCGAGTCGGGCTCGCAGACCCGTCCGACGCCATGCTCGGCGCAGCCCCGCCCAGCACTCCACACGACGACCGCCCTTCATGGATCAACGGAGGACACAGGTACTGAGGGCTCCGGTCAGGCGCGGTCAGGCGGACGTTGCTCGGGGGGCCCTGTGACTCGTCTGAGGCCACCGAATCCTCCCGAGGCTCCCTCCGCCTCGGTGGCTAAACTCCACAGGTTAGTGGCAATGAACTGTTACAGTCACAGTCTAATGGCGGGCACATGATGTTCCCTTTGAGCAAGGAAGTGGTGATCGGATGCACGCCTTTTTTCAATATTGTGGTTGTGCTTCACCTCACTGATGATGCCAAACTAGGCTAAAACACGTGTATGTGGTTGCTGTGGTACTCTTGTTCAGAGGAGAATTGCCTAGCATTTCGGTGCTGTACAGACCCTGGGCTGGACAAAGACTGATATGCAGGGACATTTCTTTTCTGTGAATAGAACAGTGAGCTAAAGACTTGGTTGAGACTCTCCCAGGGGCCACCCACCCAAGAACAAGTAAATGGGCTGTGTTCGTGCTCGTAGAGAGTTTCCCAGACCCCCCCCCCTGTTTTGCATCTACTCAACATACCCTCCTGGTCCTCCCCAAAGAGCTATAAACAGACTCAGAACTTGAAAAAGTCTCCTTTAAGATGCCAAATAAAACAACAGAATGCCAAACGAGAGTTTAAAGTGCAAAAATTGGAATGCCATATCTTCCGAGACTAACCCAATAGGGATTGGCTTGCAGGATTGATAAATTCAAATAGCATACAATAACAGCCAACTATTCATTCAGAATCACTCACCAGCATTGGCAGCTGGTATACTCGCGGATTTAAACATCTTTTCTTATACCAAAAAATCTCCATTGCTCAAATTTGACATCCTCTCTTCCCAAGAAACTTGGCTAACCACATCTCCTGTGATCTATGGTTATTCATTATTTCTAAATTCAGCAAAGAAAGGCCAAAAAAGCAGACCAACTTGAGGCCTAATTTCATTAATAAAGATAGGGAATGGCCTACAGGTGCAGCAACAGAAAAATCTCGAACACCACATGCAGATTACAGTATTAAGACTATTGAACGATGTCAAGCTCAAATCCACCTGTCTAGTCACTTTTAACCTTTATTGGAATACCATCAGATGGATAAAAGAATGCTTCATCGACAAAGTGATGTCAGTAATTGATACCATCAAGCTAGAATATGATGAAACTATGAAAATGTTATGTGGAGACTTTAATCTAAATCTCATCGGAATAACCTTATACAACCTAAAAACCTTGGCTGAACAAAAAACGATCAAACCAAGTCACAATGCAAAGGAAAATTGAAATGGACAAACGCAATTTCCATCTTCTTAATGGCCAAGTAAGAGGTGATAGTCCAGCTGCCTCAACATGGAAGCAAGCCAAGCAAACCTCAATACTTGATTATGCTTTTGTATTGTCCAACCTCTACCATTGGTAAAATCTCTAACTGTAGTTAGCATGTCTCAAAGCAATCACGATCTAGTCAGTGTCACTTTCTGCCTACCAACCTGCAAAAACTGATATATATGGGACCATAAGTCAACAGTAGGCCTCAGTAAAAATAGCCCATGGCTCTCGTCCCATGACATTCAGCAAATAAACAGTCTAGAAACATGGAATTACTGAAGAAAACATCAATACTAACTACGCTCCGCTGCTTAATGACTTTGTGATGTTCAACTCTTGTACCGGAAAAATCCAATACAAGCCAAAACATATGTATAATGCCGAAGTAGTACAAATGAAGCAACAGCTAAATCGAGACCTGATATACATAATATTGGCAGAAACAAACAACATAAATAAACCATTAAAACGAAAACAGAACTATATAAACTGGCTACTTAACCATAAAAGCACACTCCTCCATCGGGACGCTGAACTTATGTTAAAGACTCTAGCAGCGAATGATTCGAGAACCGTTTGGCTCCTGATGAACGAATTAGATGGGAAACAACCTTCCTTTCAAAGCAACCAGGTTCAAGAGAAAGACTGGATACTCTTTTCTGGCACACCATTTAGCCTTCTTGAAAAAAAATTACACCAAACATTTTTTTTTGCTAAAACGCCATGGACCATAAACCTAGACAAGAAAGAAATTATCAACTTAATTCGAAGAGCAAGTAACTCGCGAGCACCAGGTTCGGATCGCCTCTCTAGTGCAATGCTCCAAAAAGCTCCAGATGAATGGGCTGAATTCAGCATTACCCTCTTTAAAGAGATAACCAAAAAACAAATCCTGAACTCTTGGACAACAGCAATTTAAAACCCATCTTCAAACCCTAGAAATTGTCGGCCGATCGCATTATTGGATGTTCTTGGCAAACATTTTGCCACCCTGATTCTATATAAACTGAAAGAATGGGTGATGAAATCAGGTAATTTGAGGCAAACAGAATTTGTTAAAGGGGTCGGCTGTTCCTTAAACCTATTCAACCTAAATATTCTTAAACTGAGAGCCTTCAGAGAAAAGACAAAAATGTATATGGGAGCAGTAGACCTGGCTCAAACGTTTGATAGCATTGATAGAAAAATGACAACATGGGGTTGCCCCTTTGATATTTTAGAACCAATAAAAGCCCTCTACTCGGATACCACAGTTCGGGTGAGGCTAAATCAAGCAGGGCTAAAACAGGGATGTCCTTTAGCGGCAAGCTCTTCAATCTTTTCAACTCAGACATTAAAGATCCAATGTCATCTGCTGGATCATTTCCACCCAAATTTGATAAGTCTGCACTGGGGTGGATGTTCTATGCGGATGACCTTATTATCTTGGATCAAACCCCTATTGATTTACAGAGGAAACTAGACAAATTACATACCTACATCCAAACCAATTCGCTAAAGATGGTCTCTAAATCCGCTATCCTGATTTTCCAAAAATTAAAATGGGACACGAAAATTACAAAGTTTCCACTGGCAGATTGGAACCGAAAGATTGACTCAAGTTACCAACATGAGATATCTCGGTGTAGACATCAATCTAAGCATGAACGATGCACCGTGATTAGAAGAATTAATGTCTAAAGCAAAACATATCACCACCCAGTGCTCCATCATATACAAAACATTTAGAAAATGTTAATTACTTCCAACATTGAAAGTACGGCGCAGGAGCTTCTTAATGCCTCCCGTGGAAGACATGGAGTCCCCTGGAAGGCTTATTTTGGCGAAAAATACTCAAACTTCCACCTAGCATGCCATCGATTATGAGAGATGAACTAGGCCTAATTTCCATTTATGCAGCAGTAGTGTTGACATCTTGGTCTTTCCTCAGAAAGTTGATCATAGAAAATCAACCAATCCAATTCCAGATACTTCACTTGGAAAATCTCACTGTCCGAGATTGGGCATGTAACCAATGGGTAGAACACTGCCAAGCAAACCTCGTGGAAATGAATATTGACATAGAACTCTTACTAACCAATCCAGATGCAGCAAAAAAGAAAATGTCAGTCTGGGACTGGATAGAAACAACAGAAGAGAATTCTAGATACAAGCTCCATGACGACATAACAAATTAAATGAAAGCAAGGAACATTCTCCCGAAATACTTTATAAAATTCCCAATTGCATACCATCGAAATCTCCTGTTGCGCATCACACTAAATATTCTTCCAACTAATAAAATCCTTACTGTAAGAAAAGAGGGCATTGGAGATACTGAGACTTGTAGACTATGCAGACTTCAGAAAGAGACACGAATACAAATAGTACTCTACTGCCCTATGCTCAAAGACCAAAGAACCATGCTCCTCAGTCCCCTAGCAAACAAACTAAAAATCCTGGATGCTGAAAACCAGTGGACTTTGTTGCATCGAGGGGCTAACTTCAAATTGAGCTTTGTACTGACATCATTTGTGCATGAACTACTCAAAACAGAGTTGATAAGAAATTAACGAAACTTAAGAACTAGCTAATTACTCAAATGTCAATATTTTATTTTTATATACTGCATTCTTTCCTTTTTTTTCTTCCCCCTTTTTATTGTAAATAATATTTTGCATGAATTGGTATAGGTTTATAATGAACCATATGACAAATAAAACATTTATTTTTAAAATAACTTGTGCCTTAGGAAGAAGAGGATGTGCAGCGTTGGAAGTAGCACCTATATAACTCTGTTGGTAGTGTTCGCCTAAAACCGCATTGTGGTAGAGAGGCTCCATGGTAAATACTCTGGTGCTAGAAATGTCGGGTTGCGGCAGAATCGTCACAAGGATCTGAAGATCAAAGCAGTGACTGCTGTAGAGAGGTAGGCGAGCTAAGAAGGTACCTAGAGGGGTGGGGGTCTTGAGGGTGACAGTGCTGCAGAGAGGGTAGTGCTCAGAAAAGTGAATAAGGTGAGGACAGGGACAGCAATACCAAAAGGGACATAGAGTGATAGTTTTGACGAGGATGGGTGCGAATGGGAGTACACAAATCAGAGGTGACTGCAGAAGGAGAGCACCCTAGATAGGAAAGAGGAAAGGTGTAGAGGAACTGATAGAGTGCACCAGGGAAGTGTAAAAGGGAGTGAGAGAGAGAAGGTGTGAGAGAGGAGAGGGGAGGAGGAGGAAGAAAGAACAGAGAAGAAAACACAGAAAGTGAGGAGGAGGAAGGGGAAGAGTAAATGGTTGAGATTGACAGAGCACTGAGGTATCAAGCTTAGTGTTACAAGCCCCTAGCAGACTGCAGAGATACTTTCCCATTGTCCTCTTACCTACCCAGCTCCCCTGGTTCCCTTTGGGAGCTGCCATGACCTTGACCCAGACTGCAACCTTTCTTGATCCAGCAACCGACTATTTCTACTATGGTCGACCATCTGCAAAAGATAGAGTGGAACCCAAAGAGAAGATCTGACCACAGACTAAGAATGCTAAATCTTAGGAGATGGCGAAACGTGGAGACATCCACATAAAACCGGGGCCAGCAGAGTATTGGTGCAGAACCCTAGGAAACCAACAAGTCCCAGCACTGGAAAACAAAGACTTTGTTAAGAGCCTTTTGCGTACTATAGACTTAGCTAAAGACTTTCCTTCATTAGATCTTGCAGAGAATGAACCCCCCTGCTCCTTGCCACTGCGTTGATCGAGGACTTTTTTTGTACTAGGACCTTTACAGGAAGGGAACTTGGAACATCACATGGGCAAAAAAAGTCGGTTTACATTGTTTTAAAAAAATGTTTTTATTTAATAAGCACATAGTTATTTTACCATTTTTTTGCTTTTCCTAAGACCTCAATTCCAAAGCCAAGAGACTGTGTAGCATTTTTTCGCTGTAACGGACCTATTAAAATTAATGGCACAATCCATCTCCTTACCCATCCCCTCAAAAAATCCAGGGTAATTTTCTTTCTATTAACCTCCCAAATCAATCTTCCCTCCAGATTATTCCCCATAGAACCATCTCTTGGTATACTGGCCTCTGACGTGACCCACTCCAGTTTTAAACATCGGTTAATCATTCAGAACTTTTAGTTCCTTCACTCTCGCAATCCTCTTTCGTACCAGAGGTTCCTTTACTCCAAAAAATCCAGACTAAGAACAAACCCAAAGCTCTCAACACCGAGGTATTGAGCCCCCCATATAGGGTTTCCCACCATGCTTCAGCGTCCAGACCATGAACTTTGTTCAATTTCTCGTATAACAGGACAGTTCTTTCCTTTCCCAGTTTCAGGCAGAATAGGAACAAGTGTCACAGTGATTCTGTTTTCTGCTCGTAAAACCAGCATTTGTCATTTTCTGCAAGACCATATTTAAACAGTACTTCCTTGGTTGTTAGTATGTTTAAACGGAATCTCAAAATCAGGTCTCGTTGTTTCGGACAGGGAAATTTCCTGGGGTGATACGCGGTAAACCAGTTAATAGTTTGGATTAAATGTGACGTTTTGACTCACTTTACTTCAGATTCAGCCCAGTCTGCCACCAATAATGAGTCTTTTACCTTTTCTGGGTTGTAACACAAGGTATCTACTGTTATGTCCAATTTGAGTAAAAAGTCTCGGATTTTATGGCCAAAAGGACATGACGTCTTCTTTGATCTTGATGATTAAGTATTGTGGGGGACACTCTGGACTCATCAACTTCCGAAACGTGGTTTAGGATCTCCATTGGATTCGAGCATATAATGAATACAGGCCCAGCTTGCGTCTGATCACTCCTATTGGAACCGAGTTTTGGAGTCTCAAGATTCGCTTCCAATACTTACTTTCCAGTTTTTCACAAAACTCTTTCGTAAAGTTCAAGCCTGCTTCCCCGGCATATGTTAAAGCTGGGACAACCTTCTGGTTGTAAAATTTAAAGGTTGCAATTAGAATTTACTGTATTTTTTCAAATTACAAGGCCTAGGGCTGTAAATTGTTTGTTTTTCACCAATAGGCTTTCCTTCCATGGGATATCTCCTCTGTTTGCTCTGATCACGATTCCCAAGTATCGGGTTGAAGTTGTTATATGTAGTCCATCGATCCCAAGAGCCCAGTGAAAGGATCTTTTTGTCTTGGCTCTTGAGTTTTTGATCATTAACATCTCTGATTTGCCTATGTTGATTTTTAGCCCATTCTGCTCTATATAGGCTTGCAGTGCGTCCAGCTTTCTCTGGAGACCCACTGGTGTGAAGTCCAGCAGGACTAAATCATCTGCATATAACAAGTGCCCCACTGCAATTCCATTTATCTTTGGTGAACATGATCTTAATGGTTCCAAAATGTCTTTCATATTGTCTATGAAAACATTATACAGGATTGCAGCCAAGGGGCAACCTTGTTTCAGGCCTCTATGGGTTTCAATTTCCTTCGATAACTTTCCCGAATGATCAAGCCTGATTTTCAGGGTGGTTCCTGTATGCAGTTCTTTAATTGGGTACATGATTGCTTGTGTGTAGCCTTTGTTTTTCAGTTTAACCATAAACTATCTTTCTATACAATCAAATGCTGCCTTCATATCAATACAGGTCATATACAGTTTCTCATTTGCTTCAAGGATCTTTCTTTTTATGAAGCTGATTAGAAGGAGATTCAAGCCACAATCCACATTGTTTACAAATCATGCTGGTCTTGGTCAAAGTTTTCTGTTTTTAATATCTACTTTTTCAGTCTTTTGAGAACGATTCTGGCGAAAATGTTTCCCCAAGGCCTCTAAAAGGGAAATCGGGCAATAGTTCTTAGGACTACTTCTGTCTCCGGTATAACTATCACCTTTTTTCCAGGAGACAGGGATTTTCCTTGTTGAATTATTCTCCCAAACAGTTCTAGACAAAAGTCTGTCCATATCTCAGGTGCTAATTTGTGTGTAAAATTATACAGACTGTCAGGGCCAGGAGCTCTTGATGAGCTGGCCCTCGCAATTATGTTCATCTCCTCTCTATCGATACTGATTTGCCATGGTGTATTGCTTGATGATGACTCTCCCAAGATGAATGCCTTTGGGCTTTTTTGCCCATAGAGGGCTTCAAAATGTTCCACCCACGTTTCTTCTTGAATAGGGTTTAGCTGATGCACTCCTGTGTCACAGTCTTTCCCATTTAACAGGGTCCAGATGTGGCTTATATTTTTGGTGTTCATTGTGCGCAATATTTTTTCCCCATCATTTTGGTATAGAATCGATCTGAGGGACTTAACCCAGTCCCTGTGGCTGCGCTTCAGGTCTTTCTTCTTTGCCATCCTTGTGATGAGCGGAATGACCTGGAGTAATCTCAAGTAATTTGATAGTTGTCGTTTTTTGTCGGCTTGGGCTTTGTCATATAGCAATGTTTTTTCTTTGGGGCACCATTTCTCATGCCCCCATAGGTGGCTCTAAACATCATCAGGCAAGACTCCTACTCCAGTCCCAATTCAGGTCTAGCTCGCCAGTCCGTCAAGCACTCGGATAGATCTGGTAAAGATCTTGCATCTATCTTTAGCCGATTCCCAGTGTTTTCAAACAGTACTTTACCTCCCCAATGACTCCTTCTCGACGTTTTAGGGGACGTGTAGGATGGCCATGTACAAGACAGTATCAATGGGCAGTGAGCACTATGGTCGGTTGACAGTACTTTTAAGGAATTAACTCTGTGGAAGGTTATTTCATGAACAAAAACAAAAAATCCAACGTTGCACTAGAATTGCCGGAATACCATGTTTTGGCCCCAGACTGGTCTCCCTTTAGTTGGTCGTTCACTATATACAGATCTCTGCCATTTTAAGCTCCTGTGTTTTTTTCCAGTTTCCATCTGCTTGTTGTCTCAGTGCTCGTTATTCTCAGTCCATTGATGTTCAAATCCCAGCATATAATTATTCTGGGGTTATCCAACTCAGATCTAAAATCGTCAATCCATTTGGTAACCAAATCTAGGAATTGCTTCCCACCTCATGCTTTCACATTCCAATATAGATTCAAGATAACCAGGGGCCCTTCTTTTACATTTTCGGGAACATGTAGTTCAATTAGAACGATTTGAATCAAGGGATTTGGATGAATGACTCCTAGCACTTTCTTGACACTGCTACTTTTAACCAAAGTAAGTAGACCCAAGGTAGGCCATCTGCTTTTTCCTTTTACTGCTTTATTTAGGAAGCCTGTATATACATACAGATAGGGAGTTTCTCTTAACCAGGATTCCTGGAGGCACAAGACATCTAGGGCTATTACCTTTTGGTCAATAGATTGGAACAGATGGACAGACCCTCCAGAGTTCCAGGATCTAATCTTCAACTCCCCTTTGTGAATTCTGGCAGTTGGTGTATTTTTTTTTATCAGGCAAATCCACAGTTCTGGCTAGCCAGTCCCAAGATTCTTCTTGTGATATTCAAGTGTTTCTTTATTTATGGCTGGTGGAGCAGTTATCTTAGAATTTCTGCCATTTATGGTAATCTTTAGGGCTCTTGGACCTAACAATTTTGGTGAATATCTCAGAGGTTTTGAGAAGTCATCCTCTGGTGACTGTCGCACATACTCCTAAATTTGTCCTCTTATTCTTGGTACCTTTTCTCTTGTCCTTTTCTCCTCTTTCTCAGGACCCGCAGCCTCCTTTAGATCAAATCCAAGCGCTCTAATATCTTCCATTGGCCTTAGCAACAGGGTTCTTACTGCCTTTGAAGTAATGCATAGACACACCCTATCACTTTCTTCTTCGTTTATGAAGTCCACAATCCTAATGTCATTGGGTGTGGTAACTCTCAACTGCGGGACGTTATACAAAAGTGCCATTATGTTTGCACGATTTAATATCAAGCCATCATCAGCTTTTATCACTCTTTCCAGGAAAACTTTGGGATGTGTACTCGTCTCTTCTCGCTCTCTGTTATGAATCCCTCAGTGCACTTATTGGGTCGGAGCGTCTGCTTGTTATTTTTGGTCCATGTCTCCTTTCTTCCTAGACAGGAGTCTCTAGTTTGTCTCGATCGTTCCACCATTGCTTCTATCATGTTCGATTGCTTTGTAAAAGCTTTTGCTTTTTGATCAAATGTTTCCCTTTTGTCTTTTAGCATTCTAAATTTCTTAGATTCCTTGGTTTGCATGTGTTCGATCGGATCTTCATCAGTAGAACAGATGATCACTCCTGAACCTTCATCTGAGTATCTCATTTTCCTCATATGTCGACAGCTGCAATAAGGGATCTGCTTTCCAATCAGAAGCTTCACTTTGACTTCTTATTGGTCCATTTCTAGTGTTTCCGGCTTTTGTCTCTATATCAACTAGTGACTTGGACAGTACACTTTCACGAGTGGAGGCACCACTGCAGAACCAATTGGAGCATCTATGACCAGTCTCATGTTCTTAATAATCTTTTTATGGCTAGTCACTGGTTGACCCTTGTTTTTCTGCAGTTTTTTTTTTTTTTTTTTTTTTTAGAGATTTTACGCCGCTTTCACTTTTACCTCCCACTCTTATCCTCGGGTTTATGCCCTCCTTGCCCTTCAGTTGCAAAGATCGGCAACTGGTTCACTCTCCCAGATTTTTGCAGCCTTATGGTTTTTTCAGAGCATGATTTCGTCGTAGCCATTGATTTAGATGTACTTTGTTTAGATGTCCCTCGGTCTACAGAATTTGACGCTCCTTCATTACATTTCCCAGTGATCCCAATGGGAGAGAATACTCCTTTGTTTATTTTCCCACAGGGAATGGAGCATACCTCTGTTGCTCTCTCAAGTTGGGTCTGTTTGTTTGCAGGCCCTGCGCTCTTAGGATTCACACCGTCCATCCTTACATCTCCACCTCTAGGTTCCGCCTGCTTCGCAGGCTCTGGGATTACTAGTACTGAGTCACTTCTCTTATTTTTTTTCACCTCGTGGGATCCCATCAAACGGATTGTGTCTCTAAAACACATAAGGAAGGATTTTTTATTCTCCCTTGCATCTTCTATAAGGTCAATCAGAGTTTTGAGGATGGCCCCCTCTGCTTCCTTTTCTCTTGCTCTTTTTTCCGCGCGGTGCCTCCATAAGGGATTCAATAAAAATGTACCTGGGCTGCATCAGGGCCATGAGAGTGGACTGGTCTCTCTAATTTTCATTCAGTGCTTATATATATAATTTAAGAAAAGGGGAGAGGGTGATTGAGATCATCGAACCAAGCGATGCCTGCAGTTTTGCCATTGATCTTCTAGATTATGGCTGTGCTCCGAGCACTGGTCGTCAGCGGGGGGAATTCTGTCCGTTTGTCTTGTAAGTGAGGCAGACCTTTCTCTTGTTTTTCACAGATCTCCAGGGACAACGTCTGTCTCTGGATCAAGACCATCTTCTATGGACCTGTCACCCTCATCCTCGAGGTACTAAAAAACATATTTTTTGGTATTGGTGGCTCTTTGTTACACCACGGTATGGGTTGGATCTCTTCTGCCATTCTCTCGTCTCATTCAGTACAGCATTTTAGCGTTTTTGAAGTGCTCTTCCCTGCAGGGTCTGGTCTCCATCCAATTGATATTTTCTCTCCTCTGGGGGGACACCCACCACCCATGCACTCTTATGGTGGTGATCCAACAGACTGCCCCCCTGACACAGGGCAATCTGACTTTATTTGAACGTTGGATGCTTCGCTCAATGCACTTCCTTGCCCCAGGAGGTCTGTGGGGGCTGCTTCCAACTCTACCCTAGTGACTTCTGATTGAGGCTTATTGGCAACTTCACTGTCGTGATTGTTTTCAAGTGTATAAGCCTTTCAGCTACCGCACTCCGCTCTCTTGAAACAGGCATCTGTTGCACTATTTCAGGGCTCCTTTGCATTTTGACTGACGGAACAGCTTTTTCAGGCCCTTTACCTGACTACTCAACAGATTTTCAGCTACGGAAACAGATGAAGATATATCTCCAGTAAGCCCCTTCTGGTTTACACTACCCAGTATTTCTGCATCTGAGATGTCGAGTCAGTAATTCTCTAGATTGCCTCTGGGGAGGAGATCCTCTTTCCCCTCCCTCGTAAATGTATTTGGGGCACTCCGGTGAGTTGGGTGCATTTTTCCTCTGAAATGCCATTTTAAAGTCCTTCCTTCCACCAATGATTTACTTCGTCTTTTTATAATTGGCCCGACTGTTCTTTTTGCCGGGCTTTGTCTCGACCGCACCTCCTGTAATTTCGTGTGTGTTTTTAAAGTTGACATACTTTCTCTTGTTTCATGCAGGACTACAACCTCCTCTCCTCCTTTCCGTTTGCCAAAAGGTAGCACGGGGTCTCTCAGGCATTGACCCATCCTCTACCCTCCTTTATTGCATGGACCATCCCCTCTTGCTACTCGGTCTGACGTAGACTCCCCTGGCGTTTGACCCGTCTCCCTTTGATTAGCTATATTATCTTCCTTTGTTTTCTCAAACAAGTCCTGGGAGTCTGACGTAGGGGAGAGGTTCAACTCCATTTGCGTTTTACACGCATCCGTACTACTTCGGTCAGCACGGGTCTGACCCGAGTTCCAATCCTTGTTTTTTCTATCAGGGCGCAGCTCTGTCCGGGCCGTATGTGGTGCCTCTTGCGGCCCCAAGACTGAACACTGTGTGACTGAGGGACGGGATGTCTTGACTGGCTGTATTCCAAGCTGGTTGACGGGAGGGGGGGTTTCGGGGTTGGGATGGTTTATACACAGTACCTTTTTCCACGCCGGGCTGATCTGATAGCGGCATTCGATTGGAATGAATGTCAGCATTTTCTTCTTCCTGCAAACTTTCCAGTTGAGCAGTGCAAGCTTGGCTCCTCGTCCACTGCATTAATTTAGCATCTACCACAGCGCGGGGCTCCATGCACCTCGCTGCACCCTCCGCAAACACCCAGCCGACGCTCTGCGTCGGGAGTGGAGCGTTTGTGGAAGATGCCCATCCTCCTTAGAATCGAACTGGAAGAAACACTGCACCAGCAAAGTGACTAGAAGAAACACTGCTCCAGCAAGGTGACTGCTTCAGCACGGTAAAGCAGTAGGGAGTAAGTCCAATAAAATCAGTAAGGAAAAGCAGCAAACAGGACAGCAAATTAGCAGAGTAGTGGACCACAACCACTACTGCCAACACTCAGTCAACACTCCGCCGGTTTACATTGTTTTGCTTTCCTAACTTTTCAATTGGCCACTGCCACTGGAGTAATCCTGACATTTCTGTTGCAAATTATGCTTAAAGAGTTCATTATTTGGTACACTCACTGTAAAAGCTCCCTAATACATCCAGTGTTATGTGTCAAAGTTAAAAATTAGTCATGGGCGCTCCTCTATGAGAACGAACACAGCAACAATGGCCTGTTCTTTGGGAAGGTACCCACTCTAGAGTCTGCAGCCACACGGACTCTTGAGTGGGTACAAAGAACAGGTCATTTAGCCCTGTTAGGGGCGCCTATGGACTATTTTTTGAAAGTTTCAAAGTTAGTATTGTCTTTTGATCCCCATTACAGCCATGGCAGAATGGTACTGGAGAAACGAAATGCCTGGAGCCAGTAATCTTGAGAACACCGAAGACTATAATTTGTGCCAACAAAACTATTTAGGAACATTAATCCTCAGAAATGAGCGTGCAGTGGAATATGCAAAGTGAAAGGGTACAAAAGCCCAGTTTGGAAATAATGGCTAGACAACCTGATCTGTGGCCTCTGTGTATGTGGAGATGCAGAGAATCAGACTAGTTAAGAAGGTTTAAAACATATTAAAACAAACTAACCAAGGAAGCTCGAGAGCCCAAGCAAGATGGCGGTCCTTTAGAGGAGCTCCATCCTTGGAGCTGCTATTTTCGTATTACATGCCATTTGCACAGTACCTGGAACCGTAAATCATACACAAGATGCCTGAGAAAATCCAATCTGCGCAAGTTAGAGGAAACAATTGGGATACATTTATAAAGTTACACAAAATAATTGTACTGTCCAAACTGACAAGCAGACTCGTAGTATCGATTATGTATTCTGGGGGTGCCTAAGAATTTTTGAACATGTCCGTCTGTTCCGCACATAGGATGTTAATTATGCTTAATGCTGTAGTGTGAAATGGTATGGCACTAATGTCCTGTTTGCCTCATCTTCCTTTTGTAAAACTGACATTTTTGCCCAAATTATGCAGTTCCACAAACGACATTTTTAATCCTAATTTTATGTGAACTAAATTTTAATCAATGTCCTGCACTTTTTATTGTCTACATTGACCCCTTGTTACAGATGGGCTGTTTTGTCATTTTTATACTCTGCGCTTTAACTTTTAAAAAACTAAAATCCTCTTTAAACGGAGATTAAGCTTGCAATATTAACGTGTTACTCTTTGGCATGGCTATTTATTTACATTGTTGTATGCTTTTATAGTAGATCAAAATTACCCAAACAAAGTTATGATTGATTGATTGAAGATGCCCTTAGGTGCCAAGGAACTGATGTGAGGCGGATACATGCCTTGCAACTGGTGCATCTGCCTAACAGAGTAATTACCTAACAGTGATCTAGGCATATTACTGATCACCCACATAATATTAGCCCCCATCACAAACCGTCCGAGATGGGGCACTGGAGACTTGCCTAGGTACTGAGCATCTTATTCCCAGGGATGACTGGGGCATGAAACCCGGGGGTCCGATGGAAGACCATGCCTCAGTAAACAAGCAGCTCCTGCTTCGGCACTTGGCAGAAGGACAATGGAAAACCCATAAAGACGGCGGCTGTTGTGGAAAACCAGACGACTGGATGACTGCCAAACTAGGCAGCTGAGTCCAAGGGTGAGGGCACGATTAACTGAATTACGGTGTGCTGTGAGGGGGCCAGCTCTGCCTTCTTGTCAAGGCTTGTGAGACCTGCTCTTACTACAGATGCCTCATGGAACTGGGTCTGTCCAGGCTCGCTTTCACCTGCGCTGAGAAATGCGCTGCCCATGCACGCATTGGCTTGGTCGGCCGTAGTGTGTGAGGCAGTGGCAGGGAGTCAGAGGAAGAAGCTGGAAAAACAATTGCTCAACCGCTGCTAATAACTGTACCTACATCTTGGCAGTAATGGCGGAACCTCAGAGTGCCAGATTTCATGCCGAGAGCAGAGAATCGCTGAGCCGGAGACAAGCAGATGGCAAACGTGTGTCATTTGAATAACCTACCATAGGGTTTGCTCTAAAACATGACATTGTACACTTTGAAACATTGCCACAGTACACAGAACTTGATTCATGGGAATCCCTGAACAGCCCACGCCCCGAATGCTGCCCTAAAATTCGGACTCTGAATCAAGTAGCAGTAACAGCAGAAGTGCTTCAGCCATAGGGAAATCACCCAATCGAGGCTGGGAAATCACAACCCCAACTGCAGGCTCTCCTGTTCGGAATGGAGACACTAACCCAGAGAGTTCTAGAAACAAATACTGTGATTTAAGACGCAGTGAAATAACTCAAGGAAATGTAATAGCCAAATGAATAAACGATGCATAGGTGTTGAATAAATCCCAGGCTAATTAAATGGATTTGGTGGTTGAAGAAATCCAGCTACTCAACAGCAGGACACCGCCAAAGTCAATGTCCCAGTTCGTGTGAGGATCTGACCTCCGCTGGGGAATGTTGGTTCACTGATGATGCTGCACCATAACTAAGAAAGTCTCATGAAACAATGCCTCGATGCCTCTGGGCTGTAGTGCGCTTTGCAAATCCAAAAACTAAATACATAAAATAGCCCACGCCTGCATAGGTGAGTGAAATGCTCTGACATGCATAAGTCCTGCTGGGTGTACTGTGCTCTGCCTTGCACTGGCTAGGTGCGGCTACAAAGTGCTCTCCCTCCATGGCCTGTCTCACTGGTTCTCTGGTTCATCCAGCTCTTTGTTTGGCATTTTATCTCTGTCTCTCTCCATGGCAGTCTGGTGGTTGTGGTGCTCTTGTCAAGACTGACTACATTGTAAGTTCTAGGAGACAAAGAGAAAAACACTGGAAAGAATGTGGCTGCTCAGACATGGGATGATGCAGTGGTACTGCTATCATACGACCTGGCAGAAGGGGAAGGGGCAGGAACTGGGACCGTGTTATCTCTGTCAAAGATTGGATATTTGGGACAAAGAAGTATGCCGAGGCGAGAGGCTCAAAGTTAAACATATGTATTAGGGTCTGTGTACAGGGGTGGGTCAACTTCAATATAGATAGGATCTTCCCCAAAGAAATAATAAAATATAGGATGAACTTTCACAAATGTCTCTCACTCAGTTTCTCATTCTCTGGCTGAGTGGTCAGACAGTCAAGTCTCTTATGCGTCACTGTTCCATAGTCCCAGAGGAGTTTCCTCACTTCTCCATCCAGTATGTAGCAAACCCTCCTTCTGCTACTCTGAGCCAAGGTGTGGGCATTTCAGGGCCCTGTACCCCAAGACTGGACCATTCCTTTATGTTCTGCAGTAGCCTCTGTGGGTGTCCTAGAGATGTCATTTGGGTCAGTCAGGAGACAGTCAGAAATCCCGACTGGCCTTCCATCCCAACTCTGTTCTCCCTATCTTCTCTTCGAACTGTCACTATGCTCCCTCACCACCGTTGGAACCTCCTTCCACCCATTAAAGCTTCCTAGGGCCTGACCAGGTCCTCTGGAACTTTCTACCTCTAGTGGACTAGCCAGCTTCTGGCTCATCACCTATATTTTCCATATCCTAATAAAATCCTGATCTTTTCCCTCTATCGTTTTCTTTTTTCTCCTAGCCCCTTTTCAACTGCTGAATCATTATGTACTCCTTACAAGTGCCTAGGCCTCTTGTCGCCACAATTCACATCAGGTCTTAGTTCGTCTATCTGACCATATGTTACTCCTTTCTCCAACTTCACCTTAGTTTATTTTCCCTCCCTCCTTCCATCTGCTTTTGTCTCTTCCAGCCACTACACTCCTGGTTTTACTGCCTCCTCCTTTTCCACTTTTCCTACCTATCACATTCTATTCCACTACTAGTTTTTTTTACCTCCTTCCTTACACTGCTACTACTACAGACTTCCACACCATTCATGATTTTACTCACTCCTCCTTTTCTCTGCTGCTACAACTACTGCTACCAACTTTAAATCTACTTCTGGTTTCACTTTCTCCCTCCTTCCCCATTTTCTTTCACCTTTCTCACCAATTTCTTGAGTTTTGTAGAGATCTCCTCCTCCTCCTCCTCTCTCCTGCTGCCACTTCTCTAGCTCCCCTATGCACGACTCATCTCCAGCAGTCTTCCCTCAACAGCCTTCTCCAAACAGGAGCCTCACTGAACTGACTGGACTGCCTGGCTTATACAGTAACATACCATCTCCCCCCTGATTGGAATTCGGGCGGATGGTCTGCCACTGTGAGCCTCAAGGGTGTAGAGGCTAGGACTGGCTGGGCTCTCTCGCTTCCTGAGAATCAGAATGAGGCTTAAAGGGATGGCCATTTTGAAACTGTGTGCACGGAGAAGCTGAACAGGCTGGTTTTGTGCAGGATATTCCACTGTGCTGCTGTTAAGAGGGCAAGTGTGTTGTGGGGGTTCTAGTGGTGTTCAGGGATTCCCCAGGGTCTTCCTGCCACTGCAAAGATTTCCTATGGTGTCCCCGTCCCGGAAGGGTTGATTTTATTTCCCTGGTCAATTCTGGGTTTTCTGGTTGGGAGTAAAGCGCATTATGGGAGATGTATTTTATCCAAGGGTGGTTTACTTGAATACATTTGGTGTTTGGGCCCTGAGACAGGTTTCCTGATGTGTTCCCCGACATACATAATTTGACTGGGAATGCTGCCAGGTTAACCCTCTCCCCAGTCTCTAATTCCGCTTCACAGATCTGATCTGGGTTTTGGTTCAGTTCCTGAGTGGCAATGGAAAATTAATTTTACTATTACTGGTTTGGCCAAGTAGCCAGGTCCCTGAGTTGCTTGGCTCATAGTTGACAGATAAGTTCCAGGCAGTGAATTTCATCTCAACTCCCACATCCCGTTTCTGGGGAAGAATGGGCTATGGCGTAATCACAGCAGGCCTCCCACCCCAGAATAAAAGGGGTTCCTATCCCCACCTGAAGGGAACAGATCTCTGGCACAGTCACCCAAGCCTAACGCAGGGGGTCTCAATTAAGAGGCACAGGATACTCAACTACCTTAGATCAGCAATTTTCGATGGGGTGCTGTGATTTACCATAGTAATGTCCTCTACACTAGAAAGACATCCTGGAACCCCAGCATTCCATTACCCAAAATGCACAACTCAGGCTCTCAGAGACCTGATGATTGACATGAATTATGTAAATGTGTGGATGCATCCACACTCCAAAAGAACAAGTTACTTTCTTGCCTGGTAATGTTCTTTCGATGGGATGTTCCTCCCACGTATTCCACATCTCTGACAGTAATGTCCACAGCTGTGCTGCTTCAGACATTTTTTCAGCGTCGGTGTCCGACGTCGATACGCTGTCCCTCAAGGGCCTCCGTCGAGAGCCGACGTCAATGGATGTTATATGTAGGACGCACGACGGCTGTAGCCTCAGTTGTAGTTTGTTCCCAGAACATGTGGTACCAATCTACTGCCAGTATGACTACAGAAAGCCTGCGGAAACTTAAGCTGCAATCGCATAAGAACTTCTGTAGAGGGGCAGGCTGGGAGGGTTCGATGTGGAATACGTCGGAGGAACATCCCATCGAAAGAACGTTACCAGGTAAGAAAGTAACTTGTTCTTCGAGGGGATTGTGTCCTCCCACGTATTCCACATCTCTGACAGACTCCCAAAGCAGGGCAAAGATTGTTCCACAGATTTGATGCGCTGCTTGTATGGAAATTAGAAGAAACACACAATTTTGTATTAATACTAATACATATGATAGACAGATGATATTGGTATTCATAGAATCTTGTATTGTATTCCTGTTGATGAAACAGACTAGTCTGCCGACACGTGTTTCGACCACACCGGGTCTTTCTCAAGGCAAGACGAGCGTATTATATTCGCGTCTGATACCCACTCAATCAAGCACTGGTGCTTGTTGTGGTGAGTACACAGGTGCAGTAACGTTCCTGATACTATTCCTCGAAAGATCTTGTTACGCTCACCTGGCTCCCACAGGGGCGTCGATCGAACACGGACAGCTGCGACCTCCTCCAACGTGAAGCGTAGTGCAGAGATGACAGACTGGACTGGACCGCCTGATCTTGTCTGCTTGACCCGTAGAAGTATTCTCCTGCAAGTGGAGAAAGGGATTTAGCCACCCGTGGATTTTAGTAATGTCACCCCACTGTTCTCCCAACTAATCACCACCGATATTCACTTTCAGGAAGCTCACCTTATGTTTGTAAATGATGAGCTCTCAATCCTGCGTGGAATGCAGGGGCGAGTAGAAACCAGTTACTTCACTGGTTTGAAGGCGTTGGAAGAGTTCCGGATGAATATTTACTCCGAGGTTCCAGGCGAGAACCCGTAAGTATAAAGTTCAAAGAGTTCAATATGTCCGATGTTCACTCTTGTACATTCCTTTCTTGTGTTGCAGCTGGGTCCAAGGGAAGATTGTCTTGTGGCAGCTGATGGTGTTCAGGTAAGAGTCTGTATTACCCAACACTGTCCGGCAAAAGGTGTGTGTGTTTAAATTGCTGGTTTCTCTTTCCTTACAGGTGCGGTGTAAGCAGTTGCGGTTTATTACAGAATAATGCCTCTGGTTGTTAATCAGTTAAGTCTATGGTGGAATGGTTGTATTTGTTGGCTCTCTCGGCTCACCTTATGTCTCTTTTGTCCCCTAGATGGTGGAATTCGGTGGAGAAAATGATGGAGGCTGCGCCGGATCGAAAAATGCTGCGAGGACTGGTGAGTATGGCACGGCGCTGCAGCTGGCGATGCGACGCGTGTAGAATAATGTCCTTTTCAAGTTCGAAGACGTGATGGATCCGGATTTCAGGTAAGGATTGAAATAATATCTGTTTTCTATCCTTTCCTTCTTCTTTCTTCTATTGCTAGGAGCTCTGGATTCGAGACTGGCGTGGCTGAAGACTGGATGCTGACTGCAGGCACGGTGAGCGTTACGCTGCTGGATGCAGAATAACGCGAAGCATGTGCTGCTTTTCGGGCGTGGTTTAAATAGCCTCCAAAGTAGTTCCAGGTAAGAAGTCCCTAGGACCACACCAGAGTAAAAAAATAGTCCCTGTAGTAAAATAGTCCCATCCAGGCCTCAAGTTGGCTGGGATTCATTTGTAGCATGGTCTGCATGAGGTAGGTCAAGTCTATGAGCCTGGCGCCTAAGGCGCCAGGAATGAACCCAGACAGCCCCCAGCCGGGGCTGCTGGGGTTTTATTAAAAACCTGGATGCCTGCTCCCAGGCTGATGGGCTTGATCCGGATGCCCGGGGGTAGGCATTGTGACAGGTCTACTCGAGCTGAGTTCATCAGGCTGCTTGAAATAACAAATGTTTCAATGTCACTTCCATATCAGGTGGTCTTATTTCTTGATTCAAGTCCCGGCGTCTATTGCCACTTGATCCTCTTGCAGCAGCTAGTGTTGCTAGTCTGAACAACATCGCTTACTTTTAGCCCTAGCGCTTCTGTCTGGCAAAAGGTGTGTGTGTTTAAATTGCTGGTTTCTCTCTCCTTACAGGTGCGGTGTAAGCAGTTGCGGTTTATTACAGAATAATGCCTCTGGTTGTTAATCAGTTAAGTCTATGGTGGAGTGGTTGTATTTGTTGGCTTGAAATAACAAATGTTTCAATGTCACTTCCATATCAGGTGGTCTTATTTCTTGATTCAAGTCCCGGCGTCTATTGCCACTTGATCCTCTTGCAGCAGCTAGTGTTGCTAGTCTGAACAACATCCTTACTTTTAGCCCTAGCGCTTCTGACACCCGGCACACCTCAAACCCACTGTTGTAGACTCCCAAAGCAGTACCAACGTATGGAGGTGGGAAAAGAATTTAGAATTTTAGAATGCCCAATGAAATAGCAGAATAGAGGACCGCCTTACCAAAGGCCAAATCTTGCCCGTGGATAGAGTCCAGGGAATAGTGCTTTACAAAAGTATGGACAGAGGCCCGTGTGGCTGCTTCACAAATATTACGAATGAGAACACCCCTCTGCAGAGCTGTAGAGGCAGCCACACCCCTAGTAGAATGGGCCCGTAAGCCTACCGCAGGGTCCTTACCCGCCAAACTGTAACATTCAGAGATCGTCAAAATGATCCACCTGGACAAGCTCTGCTTGGTAACAGCTTGACCTAAACGCCTTCCAGCGTATCCTACAAATAGCTGATCGTCCACTCTGACCCGGGACATCCGTGAGAGATAGAAGCCCAAAGCTCTCCTCGGATCCAACCTATGGAGCCTCTCCTCTTCCTTACCAGGATGAGGAGGAGGATAGAACGCCGGAAAAATTACCTTCTGGCTCAAATGAAATTCCGACACAACATTCAGAAGAAAAGAAGCAGAAGTAACAGCAACAAAAAATAGTCTTAAATGTCAACAGTCTCAAAGGACAAGAATGTAAGGGCTCAAACAGAGCTCCCATTAGGAATTTTCGAACCAAGTTCAAATCCCATCCTGGCACCTAGAAAGGTGACGGTGGAAACACATTAGTTAGTCCTTTTAGAAACTGAGAAATCAAAGGAATCTTAAAATAAGAACACTCCTCAGACAAGCGCTTAAATATGGACAGCGCCATTAGGTAACCCTTAATGGTACCCACTTGCAGGCCCTTGTGGGCTAAAGAAAGACAGAACTACAGGGATTGAACATTGAAAAGGATCCACATTCTGTACCCTGCACCAGTCGCAGAACTTTCTCCAACGGCAACGGTACAGGGATTTAGTTGCAAGCCTTCTGGCCGAAAGCAACACCTCCATCATGTCTTCGGGAGGTCCCAATCCTTATACCTCAACCTTTCAGATACCAAGCATGAAGGATGAGGGCCTTGACCTCGGGATGGAGAACCCGACCCCCCTCCCGTCAGAGCAGATCGTCTCGGTAGGGAAGACGGCGTGGAGGGTAGATGGACTCGTCTAGAAAGTCCAGATACCACTCTCTCCTGGCCCATGCCAGAGCAATGAGGATCATTCGGGAACCATATCTCTGCAACACTTGCGGAATGACGGGGACTGGAGGAAACGCGTACAGTAGTGGGAAGGACCACTCCACTACGAATGCGTCCCCTAAGGCTCCTCTTGGAGGAAATTCCTGCAAGCAGAATCTTTCGCACTTCCGGTTGACACTGGTGGCGAAGAGATCCACTTGTGGGGACCCCCAAAGAGCGAAGATCTCCAAAAGAACTTCCTGAGCCAGCTCCCACTCGTGAGAGACCATGCTCTGCCTGCTCAGAGCGTCCACCGCCGCGTTTTCGTCTCCGGCCAGATGAACTGCCGTGAACAAAATTTCCTGCTGGATGGCCCAGAAGCAGAGCTGCATAGCCTCTCTGCACAGTGGGAGTGACCCTGCCCCCCCCCTTTTTGTTGAGGTAGTGCATTGCCACTGTATTGTCCATCATGATCAGGACATTTTTCCCCCGCACAGACGGCAGAAAAGCCTTCAGGGCTAGCCTGACACCCCACAGCTCTAACAGATTGATGTGGAGTCTGGACTCCGATGGAGACAACGACCGCTGATGGTCAACTCGTTGGCATAAGCTCCCCATTCCGTGAGGGATGCGTCCGTCACGATCGTCACCTCCGGCCAGGTTAGCCAAAATGGTGCTCCCTTCATCAGATTGCCTTTGTCGGCCCACCACAGAAGATCATGGGTAACCGAGGGCGGCACCAGAACGGGATCCGACATCCTGCCGCAGGACCGTGACCACTGCATCTTGAGAGCCCACTGCAGAGATCTAATCCGCAGCCTGGCCTTCGGCACCAATAGAATGCAGGATGCCATGAGGCCGAGCAACCTCAAGAACTCGAACACCGGGAGACTCTGGGCATGTTGAAACTTGTGCACCATCTGCAGAATGTGATGAGCCCTCACCTGGAGAGGCGAACAATGCCCCAGGGATGTGTCGAGCACTGCTCTGATGTACTGGAGCCGCTGGGTAGGTGTCAAGTGGGACTTCTTTAAGTTGAGGGAGAAGCCCAGCTTGTGAAGGGAGTGGCAGGTGACGGACAGATGATCCAGGACTTGCTCGGGAGAGCGCGCCCTGATCAACCAATCGTCCAGTTAGGGGTAGAGGTGAATACCCCCTTTCCTGAGATACGCTGCCAACACCACCATTAGCTTGGTGAAGACCCTTGGGCGGAGGTCAATCCGAAGGCAGAACCCGAAACTGAAAATGCGAGTCACCAACCGCGAACCTCAGGTACTTCCTGTGCTTGGAATGAATCGGCACATGAAAGTAAGCATCCTTGAAGTCGAGAGACACCAACCAATCCTGAAGTTGAAGGGCCTGGAGGACTTGAGAGAGAGTAACCATCTTGAACTTGTCCTTTCTGAGGAGCTTGTTCAAACCACGCAAGTCCATGATGGGTTTCAATCCCGAGTCTTTTTTCAGGATCAAAAAATATGGGGAATACCATCCCTTGTTCCTCTCCGCTACAGGCACCAGTTCCCTGGCACCTTTCTCCAGCAGGGATAGGATTTCCTGCGCAAGGAGCGGATTCGGACTCTTCAAAGAGAGCTTCCCCGGTGGATTGTCGTGAGGCCTCTGCCGGAAAGGAAGACAGTAGCCGTGGGCTATGATCTCCAGAACCCACACATCCGAAGTAATGGCACACCATTCTACCAGATGCTCCGCCAGCCTTCACCCAACCGGCGAACCATGGGACATGGCCTCGTGACGGAGATGAAGCAGCTGCAGCAGTGCCTGAGGGCAAAGAGGCAACTACCCGAGCGGCTTTGGCACCTCGAGTACCTCGTTTTCCATCTCTGGTACGCCTACGTTGGCCCCTTTGACTGGCAGCTCCCCTCGATCTACCTACCAAAGGAAGAGTAGTATCGAAAGGAACCTCCCCTCCATTGCTGTCCCCTAGGACGAAAAGGCGGCGGTTGACGTATTGCCGCGCTCAACGACTTTGCTGCAGCTTTGGAGGTCTGCAACCTCTCAAGGCTCTAGTCAGCCTTGCTGCCAAAAAGATGGACACCATTAAAGGGCATGTTGGGAAGCCGGGACTGTACATCAGGAGCAAAGCCCGACTTCCGCAGCCACGCAAACCTGTACATCACGGTGATCGCCGCCATAGACCGGCTGACACAGTCTGCTACGTCCAGACCCGACTGAACGGTTTCACACATGGCATCCTTGCCATCCTGCACGAGGGCCAGAAAACTATTCCGTTCCTCTCCTTAGGGAATATGTTAAGCCGTCAAGGATACACAATTCCACAGAGTGTGAGTGAATCTTGCCAAGGCACAAACGGAGTTGGCTGCCTTTAAAGCCATACCCCCAGACGAAAATACTTTCTTCGCCCAACCGTTAAATCGCTTTTCGTCCCTATTCGGAGGGATGGTAGGGTAGGCAGCCTGCTTTGTTGGGGCCATAGCCGCCTGCACCACCAAACTCTCCGGTGTGGGGTGCGTAGACAAGTAGCAGGGGTCGCCACTGGCTGGACGGTATTTTTTCAGTAGCGACTTATTCACTGCCGGGAGACTCTCCGGAGCAGTCCAAGCCATCACCACCCTTCTTTGTAAGGCCATATGAAATGGCAGCACCTGGTCAGTGGGTGGACCTTGGTCCAATATATCTGTCAGGTCATCCTGCAGAAAATCCACAGGTGGAGCAGACCACCCCAAGTACTCAGTCACCCTCGACATGAGACGCCTGTACGAGGACTCAGCATGTGTACCTGGCTCAGGCCTGCCAAACTCAACCTCCGGAGAGGTGTCCAGACCACTGGCGTCATGTAAGGACTGACGCAGGTCTTCCATCTGGCTGTGACCAGACAGCAGGTCATCAGGAAGATCAGGAGGTACAACCCCATCCTCATCTGACCCTTCTTCCACCTCTGAGATGTAATCCAAAGGCTGGAACAAATCACTGGACGAGGGTACAGAAAAAGGCTCAAACACAGGCCTCACTGATTTACTGAGGGCCTTCCTCTGAGGTTCCACGGCCCTCCGGTAACAGACAACTTATTCCGCTCCCGCAAGGCCTTCGACGTCAAGGACTGGCATTCATTGCAGTCGTCGGTGGCGCTGCTCGCGCCGAGGCACCAGAGGCAGATGTCGTGCGGGTCTGTAAGGGACATTTTGGAACTGCAGTCCCGACACTTCTTGAAGCCAGACCTCGGGGTAGAGAAGACAAAGACATATTCGCAATATATCCAAGTTAGAAGAACCAATTCAACAGGAGAAGAACCGAGGCGCGCTGACATTCCGAAGCAAACCCGGTCACGGAAAAAACAGAACTGAGGCTACGGGCATTGTGCATCCTACATATAACATCCGGTGACGTCGGCTCTCGACGGAGGCCCTCGAGTGACAGCGTATCGACGTCATCGACGTAGGACACAGACGCCGGAAATTTTTCCAAAGCAGCCCAGCTGCAGACATTACTGTCAGAGATGTGGAATATGTCAGAGATGTGGAATACGTTGGAGGACACAATCCCCTAGAAAGAAGAATTTCATGAAAGGGGTGGTAGTTTGTTGGAATATTGCTTGTTTTTGGTTTCCACACTGCTGCCTTTTGTCCCATCTCAGGGGTCTATAACAGAAAAGCACTTGGAGTGAGAGGTAACCCATCTTCTTTTGCAGGAAGGACTTATCTGTTTTTTACTTGCAGGTTGTCTGGAGTCCCTCTGTTTGCATCTGATCTGTGGGGAGGAGGGTGGTAAGTGGTTCCACCATGGCCTAGTGACGATACCAAACGCCAGAGGGCCAAGGAAAGAAACACCAGCGCGACATTGAAACTGCTGATTCTGGTGAAGGGGTAGCGTTATGAGGCATGCTGTTTGTAAAGTGTAGCATTTTCTCCCATTACTAAAAAGGGCAACGTTTTGATCCTGCCTATTTATATTTTACAACATTGGCATTTTCTGTCACAACATTCCGAGGATATCACTGAGAGCTACAAACTTTCAGAGTAACAGATTAGCCCTTTGGGAGCAATGGCCTGGACCAGGTATCCTGAATGTTCTTTAAGCCTTTGACAGGCTTTCTAGAGATGGATATAGTGGTGTTGGAGGCTTGGGCTGATGCAAGATCTTCTGGCAGCTATCTACATAAGCCAGCCTTTTCTATTCCAATCTACCTGGGTTACAGTTGCTTCACTTGTCAAGAGGGCAGCAGCATGATCTTTGATCCAAACAGAGGTGAAGTCTCACCTCATCAGTCTGTATTTGCAGGTTTACTTTGGGAATTACAGCGCTTTTAATGGACCGGATGACGCTTCATATGTATGATATGATATGATTTGACATTTATAACGCGCCTATACACAAGTGTTTCAAGGCGCGACGCGGCAAGGGAGGGGGAACAGAGGGAAGACAGAGACAGCGATCCTACTAGGCTGTCATTCAGATCGCACAAGTGCAGGGGAGGGGGTAGAGGAAAAGTGCGGAGTGGGAGGTGGGAAGGGGACAGTGCAGTACCAGGGTTAGTAGAATAAATAATAAGAAGTAGGGCCAGCTGGTCGCAGGTGCAAGGGTAAGTGCAGACATATGGAGGTGTCAAGTGCTGGTGGGGGACTCTAGGGATACAGAAAACAGTCCCTAAGTACGGGGGTTGCCAGGGAGGCAGTGCAAGTGTGTAACTGGCAGGGGAGGGGACCTGGGCTCGAGATCAGAGGGTGGCCAGGTAACCAGTACAGTTTCAGACAAATTCAGCAAGGGAGAGGAGGGGAGAAAGCAGAAGCAAAGAGGAAGGTTTTGAGGTGCTTCCGGAACTGGAGATGGTTCTCCTCAAGTTTCAGGGAAGCAGGGAAGCCCCAGCTGAGGAAAGAAATCTACCACCAACCGTTGCTTGGTGAAGCGACTGACACTGAGGGAGTTGGAGGGGGATGAGCGAAGAACTCGAGAAGGAAGATATTTAGGAAGAGAGAGTTTATGGTATTGAGGCCTCAGAAGGCCTTGTGGACAATGCAGAGGGTTTTGAACTTAATCCTCGCAGCCACTGGGAGCCAGTACAGAGATTTCAGTCCTGGAGAAATACGATCCCTGGGCTTGAGGCCAAGGACAAGTCTTGCAGTCCTGTTCTGGATGAGTTGCAGAGGGTAGAGAGTAGAAGCAGGCAGATTTAGAAGGAGGCTGTTGCAGTAGTCCATCCTAGAGAGAACCAGAGCTCTGGAGACTGAGCTTCTGGGAGAGGGAGAGGAAAGGAAGAAAACGGAGATGTGAGAAGAGAAGGAGAGTGTGGAGTCGAATGATGACCCCAAGTTTTTTTGCCTCGCAAGTGGGAGTGGGAGGAGGGCCAAGAGAGGCCGGCCAGACAGACAGGAAAGGGGGGAGCAGGTGTGCCGATGAGGAGAATTTCAGTCTTACTGGAATCAAGGCAGAGCTCATTGGCGGTACACCACTCCTGGATAGCACACAGTCCGAGATGAGAGTCATAAAAGAGGTGGCCGAAGGTAGCCTGAAAATGAGCTGAGTGTCATCCGCATAGCACAGGAAGTTGGGGTAGAGAGCAGCAATGCGGTGGGCAAGAAGTGCCAGGTATTGGTTGAACAGCCAGGGAGAGAGGTATGACCTCTGAGGGACACCACAGGTAGAGATAAAGATAGAGGAGAGGAAGGACCCAAAATTGGACCTGAGATCGGAGAGGAAAGAAGTCAGCCAAGCCAAGGGATGACCAGTGATACCCAAGTTATCACGCAGACGGTTGAGCAAAGATGGCATGGTTGACTGTGTCAAAGGCAGAAGAGAGATCAAGCAGGATGAGGAGACAGAGGATGTTGGAATCAAGGTTTGAGAGCAGGTCTTCACGGATGTGCAGGAAAACAGTTTCCGTGCTTCTGGCAGGTCTGAAACCAGACTGATGGTCATGAAGACAACCAACAGATTCAGTGTGAAGATTAAGCTGGGAGATGCCAGCTTTTCCAGGAGTTTGCCCAAGAAGGGAGTGATGGAGATTGGGCGCTATTTAGTCAGACAGGTTGGGTCGCCAGAGGGTTTCTTAAGAAGAGGGTGCACAAGGAGTGCTTCAGAGGGGATGGGAAGACTCCAGTGGTGAAGGAGTGGTTGCAGAAGTCGCCCAGAGCAGGAGCCAGGGAACCAATGTGGTCCTTAATGGTTTTGGAGGAACAGGGATGAAGCTGGTTTGATGAGACTTTCATAGATCGAACTTGTCCAGAAACCTTGTCTGGGGAGAACAGGGGAAAGGCCGAGAAGGAGGGAGGGGCAGTGGCCGAAGAGGGGCCAGAGGAAGAGCAAGGGGTAGATGGGAGAGAGGAAGAGAGAGAGGACAGGATGTCCTGTGTTTTAGAGATGAAATGAGAGGCCAGAGCCGTGCAGAGGGCCTGGGAGGGGACAGGAGAGGTAGAGACTGCAGCAGGATTGGCCAGTTCCTTGCAGATTTTAAAGAGTACGGCCGAGTTGTTAGATCCCGCAGAGATGCAGGCTTGGATGTGAGCTCTCTTCTTTGGTGTGTACAGAGAGCCGGTATTGCATTTAGAGCAGGCGGCAGGCCAGTTTGTCAGCAGATGTACCGGAAGCATGCCATTTCCGCTCAGCAACCCTGCACTTGCGTTTGAGGGTGACGAGGTCCGAGTCATACCAGGAATTACACTTGGCTTTGGGCTTCAAGCGGATCCTCATGACAGGGGCAAGAACATCGAGGGTATCCGATATAGCAGAGTGGAGCATGCAAAGGGCAGCGTCAGGGTGTGAGTCAGCCAGAGGGGTGGGCGGGTTGAGAAAGTGGCAGCGAAAGCCTCAACTGACACACGCTTCATGGGTCGGATAACCAAGAAGGTAGGTGGCAGTGCTGGAGTTGGCTTAGCCTGGAGGATGAGATGGGAAGAAAGGAGAAAGTGATCACTCCAGAAGAGAGAAGTGGTGAGAGGGATAGAAAGGGGAAGGTCTGAGGAGATCAGAACATCCAGAGTGTGCCCTGCAGAGTGATTCGGGCCAGAAGGGAGAATAGAGAGAGAGAGAGAGAGAGAGAGAGAGAGTTGCAGAGGTCGTGTAAGAGTCCAGAGGATGGACAGGGAGCATCCAGGTGGATGTTAAAGTCTCCAAGAAGGAGGAGTTCAGTGGTCGAGACCAGGAGGGAAGATGAGAGGTCCACCCATTCAGAGAGGAAGGAGGAGATCTGACCAGGTGGCCGATAGATAGTAGCCACAGTAAGGGAATGGCTAGGAGAGAGAGAAAGAGAGCCTGCAGACGAGGCATTCAAAAGAGGAGTAGGCCTGTGTGGGAATGACAGAGGCAGGAATCCACTCAGGGAATATCAGGGCTACACCCCCACGGGAGCGGTTGGACCTGGGCGCGGAGAGGATCTTGTAGCCGTCAGGGAGGAGTGTGTCAAAGCTCGTGAAGGAGCTGGCCGTGAACCAAGTCTTGGTGAGACCGAGGACATCGAGGTCAAGTTCCTCCAGGAGGCAGCTGATGTCAGACAAGTGTTTGACAGCTGAGCGAGAGGTAAGAGTGTCAATATGGAGAAGGTTGCCGTCCTTGAAAGACTTCTGGGGAGGGGTACAAATCAGAGGTACGCCCTATGGAAGTGTAGAAGAGGAGGGAGGAGAGAGCAAGGTAGCCAAGGAGGAGACAGCCGGGTAAGGCGGGGAAGCTGTGGAGGGAAGAGAGGGGACAGCAGGAGAAAGAAAGAAATTGATGATCATTTATTAGCCTGCTTTGGTGGAGTGCAACATGTCATCTTCTGAATGCTTCAAAGTGCTCCTTGACCTTGCAGATGGCATCACGGAAGAAAGTCATAGACTTATACTGATAAGTCACCTTGATTGTTTTACCGGCTGGCGGCTTAATTTGACTGGGATAGAGGAGCGTCCAACCGTCTTTTTTTTTTCTCTTTGTTTTTATTGAGCTTTTCAACAAGAGACAAACGACAGTCCCGCCAGCCAAGCACTGGCATTAACCAGTAAATAACTACAACAAACACCAAAATCTACCCCAGCTCCCCCCTACCCCCCCAAACCATAGGCTTACCAGGCTTCCGAGAACAAAATGTGCAAGAGGCAAAGAGCAAGAACCAGTCACAAATAACATATTGGCCATGCTAATAGAGAGGTCCCCGATGGCAATTCAGAACGTGGCAACCAGGCGGGCAACCACCAACACCCCCAAAGTACAAGGCTTACCAAACCCCTAAACAATTCACAGTTTCAAAGCTTCACAGTCCACACTTAACAGAACCTCTGTCCAATCCTGTAGAAAAGATGACATAGTATCATTGGCGATGGTCAACAGTTTCTCATACGTGAAGATAGCTATTAGCTTATTAAGCCATTCCGTCCTGGTGGGGACTGCAGAACTTTTCCATTTCTGGGCCAGAGCCAATCTTCCCACTCTGAACATCGCCCCCATCACCCCTGTAAAGGAAGAGAAATTGCTATCGTGCAAGGGTGCGCCCAAGAGGACCTCAAACAGGTGGAGGGAGGGGCACGATCCAAGAATGTCTTTAATCCAACTGAGCAATTCCGACCAGAATACCTGGATGATCGGACACTCCCACCACGTGTGAAACCTTGTACCCCGACTCGAGCACAATCTAGGACACATTGGAGACACCAAGCGAACATCTTGGCTAGAGAGACAGGGGGACGGCGACAGGAGTGAAGAATCTTAAAATTATGTTCCATGCTGCTGTATAGAACCTCCCCGAAATAAAAGACTTGAAAACCAACTGCCATGACTGATCATCTAGGGTGGTGCCCAGGCGTTCCTCTCAGGTATACTTGAAGGACTGTCTGCCAGCTAGGTCTGCTGTGACTAGCACATTATTAATCTTAGAAAGGGCCCCCTTCCTAGACCTGGCTTCTGCAAAAATGCTTTCAAAAGGAGACAAAGGATACGACAGATCAGCTAGCCACCCCGCATGAGTGAGGATTCCCTTGAGCCGCAGGCACTCAAAGACCAAAGGCGGCTTAGCCCTGAACACCTCCAACAGCCGATCATATTCAATACAGACCAACTGGTGAAAGAGCTGGGCTGCCCTTTCCAACCCCTGATTAGACGACTGCGTCTCCCGGAACCCCCTGGCTCCCAGTTTAATCAGGGGACCCCATAAAGAAGAGAGGGAACATGGCCAGGAAGAAAGGAGCCTATTCTCTATCAAGTTTCCAAGCCGCCCACAAGACAGCCAGGATTGGGTGCGATCTAATTGGCCCAGGGATAGATCTTGGGGAAGCCCATAGGAAATCTCGGAACTTTCTTTGGTGGACCTGAACATCCTCCACAAAAGTCCAATATGTCCTAAGGTCATCTCTTAAGTGTTCTATCATCACCTGTAACTGGGCTGGTTTATAATACAGTCTAAAATCTGGGAGACCAAAGCCGCACAGGACTTGGGAAGGGTCAGAGTGGAATATTTCACTCTGGCTCTCTTGCCATTCAAAATGAAACTAAGGAGACTGGATTGCAATACTTCAAAAAAGGAGTCCCGGATTTTGCAGGGAAGGGACGCAAAAAGATAGAGAAGCCTCTGGAGAATGTTCATCTTAACCGTGACCATTCGCTCAAACCACAAAAAGATAAGGGGGACCAACCTAGACAGATCGCCCAGGATCTTTTCCTGAAGCGGGAGGAAATTTAGTTCAAATACTTTACTTAGATCCCTAGGTATATTCGTGCCCAAATACCTGGAAAACTCCTGTTCCACTCGCATACTATGCACTTCTGTCCTTCCCCTGATTTCGTGATCCAACTCCCCCATCGGCATAATGCAGGATTTAGATAAATTGACCTTTAACCCAGAAAAAGACCCAAAGTGACGAATCAAACCTAGCAACTGCGGGAGGGAATCGCGAAGGTTGGTCAGGTATGCTAAAATATCGTCTGCAAAGAAGGGTAGTTTGAATTCACTGTCCCCGCAAAGCACCCCTGAAACTACCTTATCACCACTAACAACAATGGCGAAGGTCTCCATCGCTAACGCATACAAAAGGGGCGAGAGGGGACACCCCTGACGAGTGCCCCGTGAGAGCGAGAAGCCCGCCGAAGTGCAACTATTAACCAATACCTTAGCTGAAGGACCATTTTACAGGGCTGAGGTCCACCTACAGAATTTTTCCCCAAAACCCATCCTCCCCACCCCCGCGAGTACCCGCACCATGTAAGGCCATTCGACATGGTCGAAGGCCTTTTCAGAATCCAAGGAGAGGAGGTAAGCTGTACCGCCCCTCATAGTAGAAATTGTATCAATTATTTCCTGGGGTGAGATAGGGAGCTCTAACAGGCCTGAATTCTCAGGCGTATGGGGAGGGAATCCAAGAACCGGTCCACATCAGCCCCTTCTACTGAATACTCGGACGTAAACAGTCCTTCATAATATTGTCTAAACTCTGCTTCTATCTGGTCGTCATGCAGATCTCTTTCTCCAGCCTGACCTGAGATGAAATTCACGCTTCTACTATTCCGAAGCTCCCTCAATCGCCACGCCAAGATTCTATCCGCCTTTTCCCCCCTTCTCCATATACCGTTGTTTCAAGAAGGCTAACTTCCTCTCCGTCTGCCCCACAAGCAGGGCGGACAGTTTAGCCTTGAGATTCTGAAGCTCCTCCCACTTACCCGGGCACATCTACAATCTCAACTTCCCTCCTGTATGAATGGCAGCTATTTGCTCCCTCAGCTTTTGCTCCTCCTGACCCCTCTCTCTCTTCTTCCTCGCACCCATCTCCATCAGGGACCCTCTAACTGTGGCTTTGAATGCGTCCCAAACTCCCCTAACCTCCACATCCCCGGTGTCATTGAGCAGAAGTATTCCTTGATTGAACCTAGGAGGGATTGCCTCAGCTCCCTATCCAGCAGCAAGGAGTCATTGCAAATCCACCGACCCCTGGATGGGGCATGGGAGGGAACCCCCAAAATGACCCTGACCAAGTCGTGATCGGACCACGGGATAGTTTCTACCCCAAAATATGAGATACAGCTCCGGATTGAAGAGTCCACCAGGACGTAGTCTATTCTAGAAAACCTACCATGCACCTTAGAGAAGAAAGTGAAAAGAGATTCCCGATCTTGCCCAATGAGTTGAGCATCCACCAAGCCCAGCTCCCCATTGATCTGCCGAAAAGAGTCCGCCAACTTCCTTTGGGCCCTTAGGTCAGAGCAGGGGGAGAGGGATGGACTATTCTTGTCTGGACAGAGAACCATATTGAAATCCCCGCCTACTATTAGTGCACCCTCCACGAACCCTCTGATTTTCTCCCTCATCCCCTCCCAAAAAAGATCCTGCGCCTCGTTCGGAGCATAAACCCCCACCAAAGTAAACAGCCTACCTCTCACCGAACCCTTAACCATGGCATAACGCCCATCCGGGTCGGCTCTATGAGCCTTGGGAACAAAGTGGGCATTAGGGGAAACCAAAAGGGCTACCCCTCGCTTCTTCGCCAAGAAGGGGGAATGAAACACGTATTGAATAGCCCTAGATCTGAGAGATGGTTCCTTCCCCTTAGCCCAGTGGGATTCTTGTACAAAAAGGAAATGCAATTTAAGCCTAAAGAATTCTCTCGTCACCAACTATCTTTTAGTAGGAGAGTTTAGATCCCGCACATTCAGGGATCCCACCGATAACCTCTGTAGAGAGTCACCCATCGAGAGAGCCAAAAAAAGCCTCGGGCCCCTCTAGGGAACCTACCTCGACTGCTCCAGCCCCCGGCCTCTGCGCACAAAAGAACACCCAGCAAGAACCTGTGGAACCCTGACTTCACGGGAAACCCCAACAACCATACACCCCCCAGTCCAACACCACTGGAGAACAACCTCACCTCCCTCCCCCCGCCCCGACCCCGCCCCAACAACAAAAACCCCTGGTCCCCTCCACCCTCCTTACCCCAGAGCACCTGGATAGACCGCGACATCCCACCGCCGCACCACCAGGCCACCAAGGATCGCCTTCACCCGAGCGCCCTCCACCAAAAACACAACATTTTGAAACCCCCCCATTTCCGAAACATGCCCCAATCCCACTAAGGTGCTCCAACCCCCCCCTCAAATTCCAAAGACCAACCCAACAAGAGAAACACATAGGAGGCGGCCACGGCAAAACGGGACCAGACACCTGGGCCCTCCATTCCACCGCCATCACAAAAGCCTCTGTCGTCCAAGTTACGGCATAGGCTGCCTCGGGGATGGCGGCGCCACCTTCCTGAACTTCCTATGCCCTCAGTTGCAACATCTCCCTACAAATTCCGATGATTCACAGTGGCCTCCGTTCTCCCTGTTCCCGCTTCCCTTCGCCTCCTTTGTGGAGGAGTCCCCCATTAGTTCACCAGACCCTCATTGAATGTCGGACTCCGAGGTAAGGGAATACTTATAGTCATCCACCTCAAAGGCGAGCGAGAACGGGTGGACCCACCAGTCCCTTGGACTGTAGCCACCTCGTCAAGGGCCCACAGAGTCTCTGACGATATAGGGTAAGCGCTGAAAGATCTTGGAAAATAGTTATTTTGGTACCCTTCCAGTCAATGGGGCCTTTCTTGCCCGTCAACTCCAGAATCTTAGTTTTCTCAGCAAAGTAGTGAAATTTCACAAGGACCGATCTAGGCCCGCCGGCGCGACCTCCCGCTCTATGAGCTCTGTCAATTGTGGGTTCACTGGTGTTTTCGCCATCAAACAACTTACTTATGATTGCCTTGACCCCTCTGGCAATGTCCGACTGCGTCTCCCCTTCCTGCTCTGGAATATCTAAAACCTCAGGTTAGAGCGTCGCTCCCTATTTACTAGGTCATCCAGTTTAAGGGTGACCTTCTCCTCCTGCCTCTCCAGCTCAGCAAGACGCATGTCGAACTGCGTCTCGAAGAAGAGGTCCGCTGAGGTTTGATTAACCTCGAGAGCCTGGACGCGATCCTCAACTGCATCCACCTTCTTGTCCAGGGCGTCCAACCGCTTGCTAATGTCCGCCCTGAAGCCCCGGATCTCCTCCAAGAGGGCTGCCATATTCCGGCTCATCGATTGGCCTCCATCGCCTCCGACTGGCCCGCAACCTGCACAAGGACCTCCTCCCCCGGCCTTTCCGGACCACGCCGAAACTTTTGCAGCGCCTGTGCCCAGTCCATCTACGGAGGTGCAGATACACCCTCACAGCAGGGGAGCAGGGGGCTCGCAGCGGGAGCAAGATCCAGGCCTGCTCAACAGGCCTCCCCACTTCACACACACCTCCCCCCATTTCCCCTAGGCTCCGATGCTGGGATCCACACTACCAACAGGCCACTCAACAATCCAATACCAGACCACCTTGTCCCTTTGTTGTTGAAGCAGGGGATTATGTGATTCTGATTGCCCCCACCAAGCGCAGTGCTGCAGATGCCAAGGCAAGTTCCAATCCTCAGGCCCCTCTACAAAAGGGAGGGGGGCTCTAGCTCTCCACCGCTCCTCCCAAATTGCAGGCTGGAGCGATGTCCGAGGGGCAGAAGAGGCCACCCCGCCAGCAAAGTACAAGGAGTCCCCAGGAGCTGTAGGCCCAGCCGTGGTCCGGCCCCGCCGCTCACCCGCGTCCTCGTGAGCAGCGGCAGCCAGCAGACTCACTAGACAGATGTCTGGGACAGGCCGTCCACCCATAACTCGCTTCCCAGCGGGGCAGGATCACCTTCACTCCTCCCTTCCTGCACTCGGCAGGTCCTCCACAATCAGGCACGGGGGTGTGGGGTGCCTCCCAGGCCGCTCACCCCTAAGCCACTTCACCACCTCAGCTCACCTTCCAGCTGCCAGCAGGGGGATGCCACCCACGCCGGGGCTCTCCCGCCAATCCGACACCCCACACTGCTGGCGTTCAGCACACCGTACCTCCTGGGGGGGGCCCGACTCCAAGACCCACCACCTTCGCCCGGGTCCCGCAGTCCAGACCACGGGCGTCTCATGGACAGCACTCTCTGGACACCAAGCTCACGGGGAAGGCCACCACCCCTCCCCCACTGCTAGCCAGCCAGCCGCGACGCGGATCCCCCGCGGGAAGGCCGCCACTCTCCTCTCGCCTCTGGCAATGGGGCGGTCAAGCACCGGTCTCCCGGCGCCACCGGAATCCCGGACCGCGCTCAGCCGCCACGCGAAGGGTTCAGCCTGCCTCGGGGGGGGGGGGCTCAGAACACACATCCCACAGGGTTGGGGGGGCTCAATTCCCCTTAATAGGGGCTCCGAAGCAGAGACCGGCTGAGGCACGTCAGCTCATCTCAGCGCCCCCTGGCGACTCCGTCCAACAGTCTTTTGCGAATGGCGGGGAACTAGTTCTTGGGCAGAGAGGTTAAGGTAATGGTCCATGGTCTTTGCATTACTGTACCCATACTTTATGCTTCTCACATTACACATACAGAATTATAGTTATCAGAATTCAAAGAAAGAAATCGGGAACTTTATTGGTTTCTCAACCATGACCTAGGACAACATGAGCCGTCTATAGTATTTGCAAGTCATGGTGCAAAGGGGTGTGTGTAGCAATTTGATCCCCAAATGATCCACTTGTGCTTCCTGCGAAGAGCATGTGTTGCATCTCGTAGTCTTTCTGTCTTGGCATTCCAGTACGTGTATTTTTTCTTTTCCATTATAAAAGTGAGGCTGCAAGTGGTAAAATGCAGGAAAGGGAGGCATGGTTGGATGTGCTTTTCACTAGTGTAAAGGAGCAATGTGAGACTTTGTAACCACTCCCTAGGGTTGGAGTACTCCATTTTATGATTCAAACAGATGAGACACTTCTTGTTATCAATCAAACAAAAAAATGAGTAGTACCGCAAAAAGTGAACTTTCCTTCGCCTGTGAATCAGGCACAGATTGTAGTACAGTTTTACATGTGTTTAGTTTACCTTTACTTCCACAAATGAATGAATTAATCCATGCCAATGCCATCAGTCTTTACACAATTAACCATGATTTTGACGTTTATTGCTGCGCCGAAGGGTTACTGAAGAGGCCCTTGACCATGTGACCCATTTTCCATCAATTGCTGTCCACTTGTTTCTGAACCTCTATGCCGGGTCAACTCATCTCATCCACCATTTTCCTGCATCACCTATTTGTAGAGGAAACGCATATTATCTTCTTTCCTACCTTTATCTGCAAGTTCTCCTATTGTGACTACTGGATGTCTGACACTGTGGGTGGCACGTTGCTAAGTTTAGTTTTAAGACCAATTCAATCTATCCCCCACCATGTTCCTCTCCTGCTACCCTGTCCAGTTTTTTTTCCCACTGACCTTACACGACCCCCCAAAGCCCACAACCTTGTGGCCCTAATTAAACGTAATATGAAATGGCTTCAATGTATCACTTTCACTGCAAATCTCAACCTTACGATTAGAAAAATGTACCCCCTACTAACATAACACAATTTAAGCTCTTCCCCCTGCCCCTTTATACCTACTCATCTTGGCTGTTCTAGCCTACTTCTGGGACTCCATTTCCTCTCATGTCCCCACTCAATAACATTCTTGCTGCTCATCATCTCATTTTCTGAAATCTCCACCATTCATCATTTTGATTCCAATTTCTTGCTCTCCTTCCCCCCCTTTCATTTGTATTCCCTTTCCTCGACAAAAAGTAATTACTACTATCCCTAAATTCAAAACGGCTCTTAAATGCCTTTTCCTCTGCTTCAATGAGACACTAGCCCCACTCAATAAATACTCCCACTCCAATGTACTCCTCTCCTTCGTTGTACTGTCTAGATACTGCTTCCCCTAATAGTTGACCTGAATGTGCTGTACATAACACTATTCTCCTGCCTGTCCGCCAACTTAAAATCAGCCTAATCATGTACCATTCAGTCTGTATGTAAAGAATCATTTAACTGGATTTTATATTTATTTTAACACATGTAGCGCTCCAAACCCTGAGGTATCTAGGCGCTTTTACCTTAGGAATATGGTTATAGTAAGTGCTTCAGGTTAAAGAGAAGGAAGCGTAGGAGGTGAATTACATCATGAAGCGTGCAATTGTACACCTAGTGGAAGGAAGAATACATGGTGATCACAATCATTGGGCCTGACCCCCATGTTACAGGGAGGCAGCACACACAGATGCAAGAGTCAATTCAGAGGCATAAACATGGAGCCTACCCCATGTTGCAGGGCGGCAGCATTCACAGATGCATGAATCAATTCAAAGGGTGAGAGCAATAATACTTGCCCTGCCATGTCCTGGAAGTGGACAGGTAGTACACAGGGCCTTTGGTGTGGGTCTTAGGTTATCCCGACCAGCTCCCACCTCTCGGTTGCTCTCACTGGCTAATAACATGGGAGGTGGGAGCCAGGCAGTATGCACAGACGAGGCCAGGCAGAGTGGCCATCTTGGCGGCGCCGAGATGCATTAAGGCACAATTTATGAAAAAGCAAAATCGGATGAGAAGACCACCCAGCAGTGGGTGAAAGTCAGAGCAGGATGGGGGTACTGCAGTCCTTGATGTAGTCATTATGCACATCAAGCTTCCTGGTTAAAGTGCGGCAAAACTGCGCAATAAGCGCTGTATGCACCATGAAATAAAATGTGCTTACCCCAGGATTTGCTGGCAATCTGGCTGATCGGAGGGCAGGTAAGAGGGCTGCATGCATGGACATCATGCTCCGGTGGTAGCAGGAGGAAGGATTGCTCCAGTTACTGATATTTCCATGTACATGGTTTCTGTACAAAATGCTAACCTGTTCATTAACAAATACAAAATACAAATACAAACTGAACTTTGACTTTGGTCAATAGTTGCTAAATGTATCTCTTCCTTTGAAGTTAAAGTGGAGATGGCCAACCTTCTTTCAGTATGGCTGCAACGCAGTTCAGTGCGGCTTGACTGGGAGGTGCAAATGGTACGTCTGGTTTCCCGCGTGAGAAAATAAGTATACGCCTAGATTTCACCATTGACGCTGTACGTTAGATTAACCACGTGTCCAGAAATGTTAATAGCAAAAATTGATCAATTTATATATTAAGAAAAAAAAAACAATGACAAACCCTTAACCTCTCACTCTTGTCCGATAGTATTAATGGTTATCTTAGTCTGCTCTAGCGAAGTGATGCCTCAAGTTCGACTTCAGTGCCGAGCCATTGCCTGGCCTCCGTGTACTACTGCCTCGAGGATCATGTGATAAAAAATAAGTGATTATCAAAAAACATCTCATCAATCCAATATCTGCCCAACATTTTCAAATGCGTCTGCTTTCCAATTTAATAACTGCCTGTTACTGAAGTTTTTGTAGAAGTGTTTCAGGCCTTTTTATTGTGGAATGGGTGTTTTACTTTCAAGTTAGGTCATCAGCTGCCTTTGTTTGATTTTTATTCGTTTCGGGCTTCCTTCTAGGGGAATTCGATCCTGCTTTATAGCCTGTCACTGTTGAATTTTGGGGCGCTTTTTAGAAACATGCCGGTAGCAGGATGTAAATGTTGAGAATGGGAAGCAAGCCAAATTCCCATAGAAAGAAGATCAAAATGGGGCTAAAAATGCCTCAATGGCATTAGGTGAGAAAAAAACAAAAACTAATGGGGCATGTTTCTACATGTAAAAAATAAACAAACAATCAAAAGCCAGGGTTTTGTTTTGTGGGGAAGCAGGATGCCAGCTAGGGGTCTTGTGCAGAAGGAAGTGGGTTTGAGGACAAAAAGAAAAGCTTCTTCCCGTTTAAGGAGGAACCCAGGCATAGCATTCTGCTGAAACCATTGGAAATCTTAGGTAGGAAGGCCATAGGTAAATATTCGTAGGCTGAAGGTTCGTCTAGAGATGGAAAGCATACAAAAGAACGAAGGTGAAGTGGGGGTGGAAGTGCCTTTCCTCCCTGACCTTTGTTTCAATGTTTGTGTTGACAGCAAGGACGGGCAGGCAGTTTGTCTGCCTGGGGAAATTTAACTTATATTTGCTGAATTACCAATATCTTACACAGGGCTCTTAAAGATTAGCGCTGTGCACACACAAGCATAGTAGAATATAAATCCTATCTCCTAAACGCAAACATTTAACAAAACGCGTTAGGCACCCTCACCTTCATCCTCAGCAATATAGAACTAATTGAAGGCCAAAACACTTTAAAGCCCCACATTGTTGATGAATCCAAAAAAATGTTTACGCACTCACCACAAGCACGGAGATGAGCAGAAAAATAAAGCGGCCGTCTCAGGGAAAAAGACACTTAAAACAAATGAATACAACCATCCTCATGAGAAAAAAACATTAAACAAATGTAATCTCTTCACGACAAAATGTCAAAGAACACCGTCCATCTCTTCATAATCAATAAATGCTCATGTGAACTGAAGCTTAGATAATGCATTGAAAAAAACACTTCAAAACGTAATGATTATCCCAAAAGAAATGTAAAGCAGGCATCAAAAGCAATGACACTTGTGAAAACATTATTTGAAGCCCCAGTGCTCCAAAATGTGTTACGCATAAAGGTCACAGCCCATTGTAAAAGAGTGACACAATGTTGAACTTGTGGCTGGAAAAGACATTCATCCCAAATCCGTTGATTATCATGTTAGTGGCCACCAACTTGTAAAAGTATTTGTAGTAAAATTAAATTAAAAGGTTCCTCTATTCTAAACACAGGCGCCGAAATTAGATGCAGAGGCACCGAATGTAGCCCCCTGTGGGATGAAACCGAGGTTTTCTGCTACGCTGCTGTACACAGCCTGTATATGAAGTTCAGGGTCCAACTTCCTACTAGAGATGTTAGATACTACCAGGATTTCATAACCTGCTCCCATTTACTATACTATATTTTTCTCATGCCACTTAGCAAACATGGAACATCCAATCTCACCTCTCATCAAGTACCTAAGCAGAGTTGGTCCTTGCACATTTGAGATTATCCTTTCATCCCTTTCTGGCTCTCCCTTTGGTGTTCCCTCACATTAGCATGGCCAAACACTTGTTTCTGGCACCTTCAGTATGTCAACTTGGCACGCCTAGATGGCTCTTTCTGGTTTACTGGGAGGTACGATTTTAAAACGTTATCTGATGAAGACGACTCCAGACTTCAAGCGCATTCTTGGGTACTTCTAAAGCCAACCGCGGAAACAAGTGCTAATATTAAGACCACTCAATTTTTTATTTCTTACATTTGTAGATTGTACAAAATCCTGAAGGCGTCAAGGCATAGTGAACTTAGAGGCATGGTTACAGATGCATACAAGTCAGGTATGCACAGGGGTTCCAAGTCAGATCAGTTCAGTTAAACAGAAATGTTTTGAGGTTTTTTTCTGAAGATGGTCAGAGCGCTCTCTATTCTGAGGTGGTGAGGTGGGGTGGGAGGGTGTTCCAGAGTGCGGTGGCTTGGGCGTGGAAGCTGGATGCTCCTGCTCTGGTTCTACTGAACTTAGGTGTGTGCGGAATGTTGGCATAGGCCGTTCTGGTGGGTCTGCAAGAAGTTGGTATGTGCTCTGAGAGGTATTGGGGAACTGTGTTATTGAAGCAGCGGTGGGTCAAGATTAGGATTTTGAAGGAGATGCAGTCCTTCACTGGCAGCCAATGGGTGTCTCTCCTGGCTTGAGGGCTGTGGTCTGATTTTTTCAGGCTCAAAGCAGCAAGGAGGACGTTGTTGTGAACAGTTTGTAGTTTATGCAGGTTACCTTTGGAGGTGCAAGCAAGGAGGGAGTTGCGTTAATCCAGCTTGGAGCAGGTTGCTCGGACAATGTTGATGCAATTGTCAGTGGAGAGGTACGGGCGGCAGCCGTTGATGAGTTTGGTGGTATATGCTGATGAGGAGGCGATGTAGTTCACATGTTTGGTGAGTGGGAGCGTAGAGTCCAAGTGGAAGCCCAAGGTTTTGACCTGAAGGGGAGACCGCAACAATGTTATTGGCAATGGTGACGTGGGAATATTCAGGTTCTAGGTTGGCTAGGTGAGCTGGGTTGCGGACAAGAAGCAGCTCAGTTTTATCAGCATTCAGACAAAGCCCATGGGTTACCATCCAGGATTGGACAGATTCATAGATGCAGTTAATTTTGGCAGTGTCTTGGTGATGGATGCAGGAGTGGGGGGTGAGGATCTGGGTGCCGTCAGCATAGCTGGTATATTTGATTTGGTGGGAGTCGAGGAGGTCCAAGAGGGGGTTGGTAAAGACGTTGTAGAGGGTGGGGTAGATGCATGAGTCTTGGGTGACCCCGCAGGTGATGGCAGAGGGGGTTGAGGAATGGTTGCTGACGCAGACACGCGAGATGCGGTCTGACAAAAAAGATGAGATCCAATGGCAGACATTGGGGGAGAATAAGATGGCTGTGAAGAGGTGGTTGTAGAGTATGGTATGGCCAACCAAGTCAAAGGGCACAGATACGAGTCACAGGCATTATCTAGTTGATTTTTCAGGTCCATGTAGTGCTGTGACCAGGTCATAAACCAGATTAGCAGCGACAAGGAGGTGGTGTTTTTCTAGGCGATCTTGAACCTGGATGTAGGCGGCACTGTCTATTATTTTCATGAGGAATGGGACGGAAGTGATAGGCCTGTAGTTAGCAGGGATGGCGGGCTCCAGGGAGGGTTTTTTCAGGGGGAGGTGATCCAGGCTTCTTTGATGGAGGATGGGATGGAGTTGGAGTCAAATGATGCATTGATGATGGCAGTGATGAGGGACCAGGGCCTCGGAGCATTCTTTGATGAGGGGAGCTGGGCAGATGTCTTTGCTTTGCATAAGGAGGGCTTGAGGCTGTTGAGGAGCGATGCAACCTCTTGAGTGGTGACTTGGCCCAATTTGAAGAGGGGGGTGCTGCGCAGGTATATGGGTGGAGGGGAGGAGCAGGGGCATTGAAGGAGGCACGTTTGTGCTAGATTTTGGTTTGAAGGAGGGAGAGTTTGTCAGAGAGGGCTTGCTGCACGCTATTGCACCAGGCATCATCTTTGGAGACTGAGGAGAGGCAGGATACTCCAGCTCTCTGAGGATTCGGAAGAGTTCACAAGAGTCCGATTTTGCGTTAGCAATTCTGGATGAGTAGGCAGATGCTTTGGAGAGGTGGATGGCATTTTTGTAGGCTTTGGCATTGGAGGCAAATCTGGTCTTGTCCGCAATCGAGGAGCATGTGAGCCAGGAACGTTTGCTGGCCTGCTTTTTGGAGCAGAGGGTATGGAGCTCGGGGGTGTACCAGGTGTTGGTAGGAGAGGAGGGCTTTGGGGAGCGTTTCTTTAAGGGTGCAAGTGGGTCCACAGCTGTGGTGTTGATGGTGTTGTATAGGGTGACAAGTTTGTCGTTGTCATTGCTGGTGGTGGGGTGGGGGTTGAGGAGGGGTAGAATGTTGTTGCTGGTGAGGTTGCAGGTGCAGCAGAAGGGGACTGGAGGATGGTATGAGGGTAGGCAGGATGGCTGGTGGGGATGGAGAAGAGGATGAGGTGGTGGTCTGGCCAGGCACATGGGGTGTTGGAGATGAGGGGATGGCAAATATGGTTGAGCAACCGGTCCAGGGTGCGGCCGAGGTGGTGTGTGGGGTTGAGGATCGTTTGAGAGAAGTTGAGGGAATCCATGGTGGAATACAGAAATGTGGCCTCTTTGCCAGATGGGTCTCGTAACCCAGGTTGAAGTCGCCAGGGCAAGGGACTTACTATGGGGTTTAAGGTTGTGGAGGAGGAGGTGGAAGATGTAAGAAAGTCATGGTATCAACAGTAAGACAAACAAAAGTGACCACAGATCAAGGATGTTCATTGAAAAGTTTTCAATTTGGTTTTGAAAAACGCCCATCTAATCCTAAATCTAAAGATGGAAGCAAGCTACGACCATCGAATAATAACGCAGTCCTAGTGGTGTCTTGTCAAAATAAAAGGGCCTAGAGGGAGCGGCCTGAGCTCATGTAGAGCAGACATGCACTGCTGAAGCTCCCGCCGAGATCCTGATAATAGATCCTACATGCGGAATTGAACGGCGTTATAAGCATATCTGGTATGCTAAATAAGGTGCACACACAACAGACTGAGAGGCCTGCTGGAGACACTGGGAAACGGTGTTGCTGGAGCCCGAAAATCCACGCCAATATATCACAGTGGAAATTAAGATGGCAGCCGGACCAGGTCTCCCTCGCTAGAAGAACTGACGAGCTGGAAGAGAAGGAGAGGAAAAGGCAGATCAACACAGGCTGCTGCAGGAAAATAGAACAGAACAGGAGGACTGAGGCGTGAACTGCCATCCGAGCTTTAAGAGGAGATGGTGGAGAGCTACTGAATGCAGGACATAGGAGTCAATGGAATACGTGGTGAGTGAGCATCAGGAAAATCCTGTAACGCAACGGGAAGGGCGGCAGAGACTGTGACCGGGGCCAAAGACATATGACCTGTTAATGCAGTGAGATGATGGTGACTGCAACCGTCTGAAATGAGCAGGCAATGGCATTAATGCCCAGATCGGTGCGTAACAAGTGGACACAATAACACCAGGTGCTATATGAAAGTTACGAAAGCTCCTGCAACACCAAGCAATAGAAAAGGGTGTTATAAGAAGACTCCAAACACCCTGGCATATGAGGAGGCAGCTTGAGGGTGAACTGCAGAAGGCACTTAAGAGACTGCCTGGCTTGGCTGCTGAGATAAGTGAAGATGCAGATTGCACTTAGCACCCTTAGTAAGTCAGGGGTGGTTGAGAAACACTGCATGCTACTTGGAACCTTCTGGCTAACTGGGTCAGCACTGGTGACCATTTTGTATTGGCCAGATTAAACACTACAAGTGCCTTCCCAATGTCCACCACAGGCAATAAAGAATATTGGTGCTCAGAACTAGTTGAGGCACCTTCCTGGTCCCTGTTTGGGGCGGACACTGTGGAGCCTACTGTGAGGAATGCTTAATGGAATGACATTGCAGCCACAAGCTGGGGGCGGAGTGAGCAAATAATGGTGCCACTAGATACACTCCTCCTTACATTATTGGTGGATACAGTGGACATCACAACCAGTTAACCTCTGGCACGGATTACCACCGGACTGGGCAAGGAATTGCATGCTAACTACAGTGGTCACCGTGAATGGGGCCTGCCTGCAAATCTGAATCTGGTGGACTGACTAGACAATATAATACAATTGAGCAACAGCCTAGAACATATTACGCATAGAATTTATTTGAATATGTCCCCCCACGAAAAACCAACAGAACGGCTCAATAATGGACTCCTTTGAAGGACAAGCGAAGACCCGGGATCTGGTGCCCTCAACTGTGCTAGCAACAGGCAAAGCACTGGCATCACAAGGGAATCCTCAGGAATCCAGGAAATTGGCCGCTATTGCAGATTAGAGAGCGTCACTAGAGGGCAAAATAGATACAGTAAGCATTGATGTGCAGTTACTTCACCAGGATGTACGATCACCTTCAGAGAGGGTTACAATGGCGGAGACGACCCTGAAGGAAACGGCCACTGCCACAAGTGACCTGATAGTGAGAATGAAGGTACTGGAATCGAGAAATGCCATATTGGAGTCGCAAGTGGAGGAAAGTGAGGGAGGGTCTTGCAGAAACAACATAAGGGTGCTCAGCTTACTTGAGGGCACGGAAGGCCGAGAGCAGACAGGATACATTGAAAACGTACTTTGCAGGAGATTGGCGCAGGAAAGCTGTCACAGGGGTTCGCAGTGGAAAGGGCACATAAGCCCCTTCAGAAGATTCCCCCACCTGGATCATATCCAAGGTCGGTAATCGCCAAGATCCTAAACTTTAAAGACAGAGAAGTGGTACTTCACGTCTCCTGAGAGGGAGGGACAATACAACGCGACAACGCTGCAATAGCAATATACCCAGATGATACACCCATGGTGCAACATAAGCTTAATAGGTTTGTGCCCATTAAGGCACAGCTCCGACGACTAGGAATAAAATGCATGCAGATGTACCCAGCCAGACTGAAGATCATACATAACAGGAGAACGCAGTTTTTGGAAACACCAGAGGCAGCGAACATGTGGCTTGAACGTAACAATCTGGGAAACAAAGAAGGGGAAGATGGCCGCGGACGCCAGGAGCTGCCTACCTAATGAACACTGAAGGGTCGGGATGTACTGAGATGAAAGAACCCTTGTTCACCTATCATGACTATCACTATTTTTCGAGGATGCCCAGCTGTGTTTTGGACAAATAGTATGCTGAAACTGCGGGGTGGGGACTCAGAACTTGTGGAAGCCACAGTACATATCATATGCTTGAACTGAACCACTTGTGCGGCACGCAGATGTAGGAACAACATAGCGTGAAAGCTGAGAACAGCGCAGGTGTGCAGTGTCACTGCTGGGTGGTGCTCATACAACCTTAAACTTAATGGTATTTGTTGCAAGCCGTTTGCTGGCCCTCACCTGGTATACAATGGCTAAGTATAGCTTTGGCGGTACGGGTATGCCCGAAAAGGGACTCACTGTTGAGCAATGTTTATCCTCGGAGTGCAGGGGGTTTTTGTATTTGGTTCTGTTTATAGAGCACAATGACAGTACATTGGTTAAGGGAATGTGGAAGCTCAGTGATAGAAGCTGGGATGGGTTAAATTGTAACTTACTATGTGGCCAAAAGGTGGAGTGTTCGATCTATAAAGGTACTGGGGAGTGAAGTATGCAACAACAACAAGGCACAGGCTGTAAGGTTGCCGTTCCATTACGCAGGGGGCATAGAGTTAAAAATGCATATGACATAATTTTGGTCCTAGAATGTTAGGGGATTGGATTCTTACATAAGGAGGAACAAGGCGAGGTCCTACCTTAGCAGGAAGGAAGGATCTCCATGGCCTTACTGCAGGAGGCCCACCTGCTGCCCGAAGGGCAGGAGCAACGTTTGTCAAGATGGGGTGGTAAGGGATTTGGCTCTATGTTCTCACAATTTGCTAGGGGAGTCCTCATATGGGTGGATGCAACAATTCCCTTACAAGTATCAGGGGTGGTGGCAGACAAGGAGGGGAGATATGTCATCCTGTGGGGACACCTGGGCCAAAGGGAAGTGTGTATTGTGAACTCCTACTTCCTTAACAGTGCTATTCCGGCACATATACGCATGCTCGGCAGGGTGATAATACCAAGACTGGGTGTGATGTTACTGTGGGGAGAGAAGTTTAACTGTGTACAAGAAGTGCTTTCTGACAGGTCTTTGCCCCCTCAGAGAGGCCCCTCACCTGCCTCTGAGACTCTGAAACCAACCATTTCAGACTTGTTATAAGGGACATATGGAGAGAAATACATCTGAATAATAGGGAATACTCTTATTACTCATCCCCACATCGTCTACATATGAGAATTGACTATATGTTTGTGGTGGTGGAATACCTGATGGAGTTTGCAAGCGCAGAATATGCAGGACGAACTATGTCAGACCACTCACCACTGTTGGTCACATGGGTAACAGAGGGACCCACGACCCCTATCCTGACATGACATATTCCCACGGGCACCTTACTAGATGGGACGTTTATGTATGTTTTACACCAAACCATAGAGAAGTACTTTGAGATTAGTAGTGTGGACCGCTGGGGTACTGTATGGGAAATGAAAAAAGTAGTGGTCCATGGTAATATAGCGAGGGCAGGGGCTGTTGAGATGGATTTCTGAATTCTGACCTGGTGGGCAGAGGTTCCGAAGGCTAGCCTAGTTTCTTGGAACAGGGTAACGTTCTGGACAAGCCAGACCAACCAAGGTAGCATTGGCGGCGGTCAAGACTAGGTCTCAGGAGGGGTGAGGGCGACTGAAAGACCTCAATGAGCACACAGAGTAAAGGACACTTACAAATCACTCCCAGTAAGGTATATATATATGTATATATATATATATATATTTATATATTAAAAATACAAATACATGTATTCAAGGCCTTTGAGTTTCAACACAATAGATATTAACAGTAACACTTTTAAACCAACACAATACATATATAAAAGACCAAGTGGCACAGGTCCACAACCTAGAAAGGGAAGAAAGCAGTTAGTGCAAATAGTCTTTAGGTAGTTCTGCAGTAAACACAATCTTAACTGAAAGGCAGTCCAGTCCCTAAGAAGAGGGGAGCCTATTGCTTGAATGTACTTGCAATGATGGCCATGCAGTAGTGCAGATGGGTCGAACTGGGGTCTCTTGTAGGGTCTGTAGCAGCTCAGGAAGGTGGGTGAGGTGAGGTGATGCAGAATAGGTTCCCACTATTTGTAGAGGGTCTTCCCAAAGGGGAAGAACAGGTTCTAGAAGTTGGGAATGGTTTGATAGAGCAGGTTATCTATGGAAAGGAGAGGGGCCCTCAGGGGCAACTCGTGCATAAAAACAGGTGGATGCGCTAGGGGTCACTGGTAAGTGTTGCAAGTACTCACCGACCCCTGGCGCACTCCCGACCAAACTTCGGCAGTCGAGTCCAATTCTGTTGCAGGTTCAAATACGTCAATTCTGCGGCTCTCAGCGACAAAGTTACAGATTGATTCCCAAACGAGACAGTGGCGATTTCTCTGCTCCTTTTGGATTGATCAGGCTAGTTTCACTGTAGCAGGCTTCATGGCACAGAGGGGCAGAGCTGCAAGACACCTTCAAAGTATGTCACCATGGCTCGGCGACACGATAACCACGTATACTCTGTTTCAGGCACGCTCTCTTTACTCCAGACCTGGGAATGCCAAGTGTACGAAATTCGTTGCGAGTGCCGTGAACACAGAGCTTGCGATGTACCAAATTCCAAGGGCCTCCTTGAAACGGTGGCGATATCAGAGCAAAGGTCCTGCGCAAGCTGGTAAGCCCGCTGGTTGGCCCAGGGACACTTCTGAGAAGGTTTACTTGCAGAGTTGGATGAAGGTGCTGAGAGTAGTCAATCAGATGCAGAGGGGTCCAGTGGGACGACAGCGGGCTCAGGGTGCCAAACCTTCCAGCGGGTCACCAGCGGGTCCTCGACTCGGCTTCTTAGTTTCAGGATACTTGGATCCTATCCTTCGTACAGTGAGAACTCAAGAGATCGACAAGCTATGGGGGTTTGGAGCCTTCTCTCATCCAAAATCTCCTTCACGTCAAAATGAAGAGGACCCAATGGGAGATCTGCTTACATACAGGCACACCATACGTGGACCAATCGCGGACCACTGTGGTCCCAGGCATTCACAACACACCAGACTCTCTGGCACCCAGGATGTGTATTGGAACCAGACAGTCCAACCCACATCCTGGAAGCGCACACACAAGGCATGCAGAAACCCACAAAAGCTTGGCGTTTCGTGGGAGAATGCATGCTCGAATAAGGAATGACCCGGGTCGGTTCGACCTGGGGAAGGTGAAGGGGCAAGATGGCCAAAGGACAGGACAAAGAACCTCGTGGCCTGGCCATTTTGGAATCAGGCCACCTATTTCCAGTAAACCTTGCAGAAAAGGGTTACAATTATGTGAAAAGATAAGCTGCCACCAGCCCTGTCCAAGGCACAACTGCACTTCTCCTAAAAAATGTTTCGGGGGTGTCTAGGGCCTTTAGAATGACAGTAAGAACCAAGTGCACTGTACTGTAAGGTACATTGTGCACTTGCAACATGTTGCAGAAAAGTTGCAACATTGACAAGGACTAAGGGAAACAAAGTCTCCCAGTAGTGACTGTCTTTAAGGGCACGTCAGTTTCCCCATAACAAAGTGAGCAAAAAGCCCAGAGCAGTACAGCAGAAGGCTGTGCTCCACTGGCAAAGTCAGACGAAGGTCTAAAACAGCAGCAAAAAGTTGGGGAGCACACAACTGGAGGGAAAACTTCACATAAATGGGAATCTTTCCTAACAGGGGGATCTCGAGGGCAATTGAGGGCGGACATGGAGACACTGGAGAACAAGATCACACAGATGGAGGTCCAGAGACCAATAGTGGAAAGGCTAGAAAGAGACCTCTTGGAACTAACAATGCAGTGTGCCCAGGCTTGGGGGCTCTCTAAATTTGATTGAGACACAGAGGACGCAGAAACATGCAGAAGGGGATAAGTTTGGTAGGTTGCTCACGTGGTTGTGCAAGTTGCACCGGCCCAGGGGGCCGACTACGCCGTTAGGTGAGTGTGGTGCCCCATGGAGGTCTCAGACGCCCATAAACAATATTTTTGCTGCATTTTGCACCAAAGTGTATAGATATGACACACAGGTACCCAATAGGGAGATTGAGGAGACTCTTGGCCAGGTCCACCTTCCATATTAACTAAGGGACAGGTTGAAGTTTGGACAAGCCTACCTCATTGGAGGAGGTGAGCGAGTCAATAAAAACACTTGCTATGGGCAAATCCCCCGGAAATGACAGACTACTGTCTGAATTTTACAAGACGTATAGTTCACTGCTAGCTGCTTCGCTGCTAAAGGTTTATGAAGAAGCGTACGAGAAAGGTATCCTCCCGTTGAGTATGAGAGAAATGATTACACCGATAGCTAAACCAGGGAAACCCATGGAGTGCTGCGATTCATACCGCCCGCTAGTCATGTTGAGTTAGGATGCTAAAATCCTTACTACTATATTACCGGACACCTTCGCAAGGTCCTAACCACAATAATACACACTGACCAGACTGAGCTTGTGCCTGTCGTAATACGCCTTCTAACCAGCGCAGGCTGCAACAGGTCATAAATCAGACTCACAGACTGCCAGCGCAGATGGTGATTGTATCACTTGATGCTATCAAGGCCTTTGATTTGGACTTCTGGGAGTGGATGTATGCAGCACTAAAAAGTTTTGTAATCGGCGACTCATTCATTCAGTGAGTTAAACTGCTATACACCAACCCAGTGGCTACGGTTTAATCTGGGAAATATGTCTCGGAGATAGGGAATATACAAAGGGGGCCCCCCCGACAGGGGTGTCCGCTCTCACTGATGCTGTACATAATGGCGCTGGAGCCCCTGTCAGCATACCTCAGAAAGGAATACCTATAAGCTGGCATAGAAGTGAGTGGCACTAAACATCTTATATCACTATATGCAGATGATGTTCTGCTATACATATGCAAACCTTCCCACAACCTTCCCATTATCTTAGAGGTCCTGGATGACGTCGCAAAAGTATCAGGGATTATGTTTAGTAGGCCGGAATCGTGTCTTTTCCCTCTCGCGGAATTTGGATTAGACGTTAAGGAGGATCTGCCGGAACTAGGGCTGAAATGGAAAACAGCTACATTTACATTTCTAGGGGTTCAGATAGCACACAAGCCACAAGGCACGCATCAACAAAACAGCATTAGAATAGTATATGTGATAAAAAAGCTCATGAAATTCTGGTCCCGCGTACCACTCGCGCTCATGGGTAGAGTATCCATAACTAAAATGATTATTCTCCCGAGACTGTTATACGCATTTACAAATGTACACTACTTTGCAGAATCAAGGTTCTTTAGGGACCTCAAAGCCAATTGTAGGGACTTCCTATGGGGTAGGGGCCACCGTAGGGTTGCGCTTAAGACAATATACTTACTGTGAGGGAGGAGTACAGCTCCCGAATCTGGAACTATATTATCTTCAAGCTCAATTGCGATATGTGACCCTGTGGTTATCAGATGGAGTCACTACTGAATCTGAACTGCTACCTACAGACGGCAGTGCAACCTGCCAGACGACTTAAGGAAATCCTATGGGTACCAATATCTTGCATGGGCTCCTAATGTTTGGTAGTGGTATTGGGCAGACAGGTTTGGGCCAGGACACTGAAAATGGTGCTTTTGCCATGACCATACTCCCGGAATTTCCCTATTGCATCGCTCACCTGTACAAACCTGGCAGAGATCTGAGTGGCCAGAAACTGGGAAGAACATGGTGTCTACATGTGGGGAGATATGGAGTGGGCAGTTCAGGTAACTGGACAACCTGATACAAAGTGAAGGACTACCAGGTGGTCAATTCCTACAATACATAAAAGTGATGAAGGGGCCAAACAGAAGTGGGAGGGTTGGCCTGTTGAACATGCAGAGGAAGCATGTTTAACATTACTGTATGATCTTGAAGATAGATGTAGGCCAGCAGCTAGAATATATGAATGTCTCATGGGCAAATTCAACACCACACATGGCAGGCTGAAATGTAAATGGGAGGAGGATGCAGGATTACAGAATTGCAATGGGAGCAGGCCTTGATCTTTGTCAAGAATGTGTCCCGGAACGCTAGGTTCTGTCTTGTCCATCTGAAAATATAGCACCGTACATATATGGATCCCTGTAGACTGGCCACATTTAATAAAGAATTGATACCCGAGTGTCTTTGGTGTAACAGAGAGGGAGCTGACCTAATGCATATGCTATGGGAGAGCAATCAGTGATGGCCATGTGTGGAACAGGCATGCAGGAGGGCTGGTATTGTCAGGTTCAAATGGAGTTCACAGGAGTGTCTACTGTGATGTACCCCAGACCAGCCAAATATAAACATGTGATTACATTTATGGATTCGGCATCTGTGCTGGCAAAAAGACGCATTTCCATGTCTTGGAAGAGTATGCAAGGCCCCCAATATAACCAATGGCATAAGGAATTTGAAAGTTATCTTGCAGAGATAAAAGTGTGGGCTGGGGACACACAGGGTTGGGAAGACAAAGACTCAGATATGTTTGAGGCATGGAGAGGGCTATATGTATCAATGTTCACACATTCAGATGACAAGCCGCCTTGAATGAAACAGGACATAGTGCTCAAGGTTGCACAATACAGAGGCATGCCCACTAATGCATTGCCAGGTACTGCTCGCGGGCTCCAGAAGAACACATCTATGCATATTTATACTAGATGCCGCCTTTCTAATGCCCAGTGAACTGGAGGGGGGTGGATTAAGCTGTACTCTTTTGTTGTTCGTTTAGTTCAATTGTTGGTTTATGTGCTGATGTATGTAAGTTTGAACAGCACACCATACACCACGAGGTACATGTATATCAGGACCACTGTTAATTGTTGAGGGAACAGTGCTGTTATTTTATGTGACTAATAAGCAATTGTAATATTTGATGATGTACCATGGAACTAAGAAAACCATTTTTTTCAAAAAGGGCCTATACTAATAAACCTATTGCCAATCCTTACCTCTAAATACACATAATGTGGGAAACAATGTTATGCATAAGTAAAGTGTTCACTAAATGATATGTCAGGATATTCAAGCCGTTGGCTTCCCTTCCCCACGTTTTCAACACGGGACAAGGTGGCACACTCGAGCTTAGCACAGTAACTGGCTTTTTAAGACAAGGGTGCAGTTCAAAACTTCAACATCATGGCCTTCTGTGTCAAAGTCGCTCTGCCATTCAAAGTCTCTTCTTGCAGAGGGCCTGATGCAACAAACAAAGTTCCTTTCATTTTAGTATTTTCACAAGTATACAGCTTTCTTAGGTGATTTACTATTCACCACAGACCCCCGCTCCGCCTCCCAGACCAATGTATCTACTTTATCATAAACTTTCTTAAAGGAATAGTGCGCTCAAAAATATTATTGTCCTAACAGATGGGCAATAATGAAAAACATGCATTAAACATAATTTTAATGAAAGTTCCTATGTAAACCTTTGAGCAAACGAGGCTCAAAGAGTTTACATGGGAGCATCTATTTTGCCATTTCAGGCAGCCTCCACAGCCCATGTTAAACTCTGTCCTGGCGGCACTAAAGCAGCAAAAGCCAACTACTGGGATCTTTTGCTTAATGCAGCCAGAGCAGAGCTGTACATGAGCTTGGGAGGCTGCCTTCACTTTCATTTTACGTTTTCAGTGCTCCCCAAGGCAAGGGAAGCACAGAAAACGTAAAAAGAAAGTGAAAAAAGCAAAGGTGCAGCAATTATAAAACGTATTTGTGATTGTGGTGGCTTTCGCTTGGAGTCTTCTTGGCTCCCCTGAGTCGGGAGAGTCCAGGAGACTCCAAGCGAAAGCCGCCGCAGTCAGAAATACAACATTGTTTTTTTTTTAATATCACATTTTATTGGTTTTTTGAAAACACAAAACATACAGCCCCATACAGTGGGGTAAACAAAACTTCCCATTACCGCCCACCAGCAACTCCCCGCTTTGGTCACCTAACAACGAGTTTCAAAACCTATCACAGCATTTTGTCACTTTCATATTACATTCATCAATTCGTTTGCAAGTCTCTGGATAGCGTAACGGTTCCATGTTATAAGGTACTTTTAATGCGCTTCTTCCCATCTTTGCCATATGTTCTGCGCTTTCTCTGGGCACCCCCTGGCAGTATAAACTCTCTTTTCCATAGCTATACAGATATCCACATCTGTGATCCATTGTTCAAAGCTCGGTGCCCTTTTCGGAGCCCCAGAGTTGCGCTATATTCCTTTTAAGTATCGCCGTGGTGGTAGACAAAAGCGCTTTCTCATACATCGTGAGATCAATATCCCCCTCCATCCCCAGCAGTAATTGTTTTGGTTTTACGAGTATCCTCTTTCCCATTACCATTGACAGCTCATCACAACACTGTGGCCAGTATTGTTGGATAACGGCACATTCCCACAGAATATGATAATAGGAGCCTTCATCGCTCCTACATCTCAGACAGTATGGGTTCATAGCCTTTCCCCACTTGAATAGTGCCACCCTTGGGTAATAAACCCTGTGTAGTATCTTCAATTGGATTAATCTGAGCCTGGAGGAGATAGCCGTTTCCCTGGGGTACATCAACGCAGTCACCCATTCCTCTGGAAGTATGTCACCCACCTCCCTCTCCCACTTGGCTTGTAGGCTCGACATCTCTTTCGTAGCAAAGGAGTTAATAGCACTATACATAGTCGATGTGACTTTCTGTGTAAGCAGTTCTGGGAATACATTGCGCTCTAGTGGAGAATACTCAGGTATGTCGCTTAATTCAGAGAGGTGCGCCTGCAACGCGTGTTTGAGCTGGATATAATGGTATTGTTCGTTAGGTGGAAGTTCAAAGGTGGCAGCCAGATCCACAAATGCTACTATCCCATTTTCTTTCACCACATCACCAATTTTCGTAATACCTAGTTGGGTCCACGAGTGCCATTTGGGGAGTTTGTACACCTCTGGAAGATGTCTATTGTTCCAGAGTGGTTGTGCTAGAGTTAATTTTTTATCCCAACCTAGGTACTTATGTATATCTGCCCAGACTAGGGTTACATGCGATGACATGGATGGGGTAGCAGATCAGTCTTTTTTCCGGTAGAGGAGGCTCATGATGGGTCTTTCCTGCGCAGCAGTGTCTTGTAACATGTTATGCGGTAGAGTGGTGTCCCCATGCAATTTATCATTCACTATTGCCATTTGACTGGCCCAATAGTAGGTCTGTAGTCGAGGGAGCCCGATCCCACCCTCCCATATGGATCTTTGTAAAGAGGTAAGTGCCATCCTCAGGTGCCCCCCTTTCCATAACAACCTCCTGAGAATTTTATCTATCTTCTGGAAATCACTGGGTGCTATCGGCAGTGGTGCATTCTGTAGTACATAGAGAAAGCGGGGAAGGGCCATCATTTTAAAGAGCGCCGCGCGTCCGAGTAGTGTGAGTGGTAGGGACATCCAGTGGCGGACATCATCCCTGAACCTGGTCGTCACTGTTTTTCCCCGCATAGTGCGTTAGTTTGTGTGCGATTTGTATACCGAGGTATCTGAATTGTTCCCTTTCAATGCGGTAGGGGCATACATCTGGTATTGCCATATCTATATGTTTCACCGGGAATAGTATGGATTTTGACCAGTTGACGCGAAGTCCACTGAATGCACCGTATCTCTCTACTAAGAGCGACACAATGGGACAGGAATCCCGCCGGTTCGCCAGATAAATTAACAGGTCATCCGCATATAAGGACACCCTGTCTTCCCAGCCATCCGCCCACTTGAAGCCACTCCATGTTTGTGTGGATCTTAATAGGATTGCTAAAGGTTCAATTGCTAACACAAAAATCAAAGCTGATACAGGGCAGCCTTGCCTCGTGCCCCTACCCAGCTGGAAGGGTTCAGAAGTGTACCCATTCACTCTTGTCACCGCTACTGGAAGATGGTATAGTAGTTTAACCCAGCTCATGAAGTAAGGGCCTATGCCCATTCGTCGCATAATTTCCTAAACCGCCTCCCAGTGCACAGTGTCCCGAATGCCTTTTCAAAGTCTATGGACAGTAGGGCCAGGGAGTTTTGTAGTGTAGGAGTTTTTTCTAATGCTGTGTGCAATCTGTATACGTTTTGCCCGGTGGATCTTTGCGGCATAAACCCACACTGATCTGGGTGCACGAGCGTGTGTATGATTCATTGCAGCCAATTAGCTAACACCTTTGCGAGTATTTTGGCCTCACAATTTATAAGAGAGATGGGCCTGTAGGAACTGCACTTGTCAGGTGGCTTGTCTGGTTTTTGCGAAACTATTATTGTAGCTTTCCTAAGGTCTGGGGGGAGGCAACCCTGCGAACGCGAGTGCTGAAATAGGCGCAGTAGTTGGGGAGAGATTATGTTTGCTCCTATTTTTTTCCATATTTCAACAGCAAAACCGTTCGGACCCGGGGTCTTCCCTGACTGGAGTTCTGACATTGCACAGGTTATTTCTTCCTCTGTAATTTCTTGTTCTAGTAGGACCGCCTGTTGTTCGTCCAAAATAGGAAGGGTAATTTCTTCTAATATATCGGTCGGTGGCGGTGTGGGTGATGCATTATATAGTTTGGCGTAATAACTGGCAAATCCCTCCGCTATGTCCTGGTCTGTAACTAGTGGGTCTGGATTTCTCGTCGTTAGTTTCCTAACTTGAGTAAGGCCTATGTCCCTGCGCTCTAACCATGCCAGTATTTTCCCCGCCTTGTCCCCAGTTTCATATATTTTCGCTCGCATAGCAGCATGCACTTGTTTTGCGTTGTCTAAAGCTATGTATTGCAATTGACTCTGTTCCAACTGCAGTGCTCGGTGTGTCTCGGGTAGGCCTCGAGTCAGATGAGCAGATTCTGCGCTCTTAGTTTTACAAAGGTAGCGGGCGCCCCTCTCTCGCAAGAACAGACATGATAACCTGTTCAGTGGTTATTAACCACTTGAGAGTTCGCAGCCACTGCTTTTACTCACTGTGCCTTTCACAGATGGGAAATATCCATTTGCATATCAGTCTTTGTCCTGCCCAGGGGCAGTCCAGCACCGAAATACAATGGCAACTCCAATCTGAACGAGAGTACCACCAGCAACCCCATACACGTGTTTCACCCTTGTTGGGGATCATCAGTGAGGTGAAGCTGATGCCTCTCTAAGCACAGTGAGAGGGAGACCACGTCTGGTTGCCCCCAGGAGACCTAGGGTTACCAATCCCAGGTTCCTTAACAAATAGTTTTACAAAGGTAGCGGGCGCCCCTCTCTCGCAAGAACAGACATGATAACCTGTTCAGTGGTTATTAACCACTTGAGAGTTCGCAGCCACTGCTTTTACTCACTGTGCCTTTCACAGATGGGAAATATCCATTTGCATATCAGTCTTTGTCCTGCCCAGGGGCAGTCCAGCACCGAAATACAATGGCAACTCCAATCTGAACGAGAGTACCACCAGCAACCCCATACACGTGTTTCACCCTTGTTGGGGATCATCAGTGAGGTGAAGCTGATGCCTCTCTAAGCACAGTGAGAGGGAGACCACGTCTGGTTGCCCCCAGGAGACCTAGGGTTACCAATCCCAGGTTCCTTAACAAATAGTTTTACAAAGGTAGCGGGCGCCCCTCTCTCGCAAGAACAGACATGATAACCTGTTCAGTGGTTATTAACCACTTGAGAGTTCGCAGCCACTGCTTTTACTCACTGTGCCTTTCACAGATGGGAAATATCCATTTGCATATCAGTCTTTGTCCTGCCCACGTGTATGGGGTTGCTGGTGGTACTCTCGTTCAGATTGGAATTGCCATTGTATTTCGGTGCTGGACTGCCCCTGGGCAGGACAAAGACTGATATGCAAATGGATATTTCCCATCTGTGAAAGGCACAGTGAGTAAAAGCAGTGGCTGCGAACTCTCAAGTGGTTAATAACCACTGAACAGGTTATCATGTCTGTTCTTGCGAGAGAGGGGCGCCCGCTACCTTTGTAAAACAGATTCTGCGCTCTGTACCTTGGTTTCAGCCGCACGTATCGCTTCAAGGCGTTCTTTTCTGTGGGCTGCGGTCCAGGCTATGATTTCGCCCCATTAATACTACTTTTAGTGCCTCCCATAGCGTTGTCGGACTAACTACAGAGTCCGTATTTATTTCAAGATATGTTTCAGTAACCTTTTGTATGGGTTCTATCAATTCGGGAAACCCCAGGTAATAACTATTCAGTCTCCAACTAGGTGGAGGGAGTGGCCTGCTGGTCTTAATCGTTAGCATAAGTGGGGAATGATCCGAAATACCCCTGGGGAGCAGGTGCGCTTCACACGCCTCGTGTATATTACATGTTGGTAAGAGGAAATAATCCAGCCTGGATAGGGACGCGTGTGCACCAGAGTGGTACGAGTATTCTCTTGTGTTTGGATGGAGGGACCTCCATGCATCATGTAATCCCAGTGCATTGGTAAATGTGGCGAGTTTAGTGCGCATATCTGGATTTCTGGATCGTACGTGTGTCCTATCTAATTCTATGTCCATGACTTCATTAAAGTCTCCCCCAATCAACGCAAGGCCTTCAGTGTTGTCAACAATCAGAGGCGTGATGTCGGTGGTCAGAGGGGTTAGTAGGTTGGGCGGTGCGTATACAGCGATCATAGAAATAGTGCGTTCCCACAGGGTTCCCATCGTATGTACATATATGCCTCCCTGGTCCTGGGTGACCACGGTGGGACTATAGGGAAGCCTTTTGTGTACCAGAATCAATACCCCACATGATCCCATGGTGAATCGGGCATGGAAGGCTTGTCGGTAGTTTGAGCGTCTGAATAGTGTGCATTTTGTGCCAGCCAGATGCGTCTCTGTTAAGAAGACCACGTCCGGTGAATGGCGGTTCAGTGCTTGTAGGACTAGGCGTCTTTTAATACTATTTCCGAGCCCGTTAACATTCCATGTCATCACTCGGATGGTTCTGTTTTTATCTACGTTGCTGCTTTGTGCCATGTAACTTGTGCGTGTGTGGTGTCAGTATATTGTGTATCTAAGGGTGTATCACGATCCACCAATCCGGGGAGGGATTGAACTAGATCGTGCGTCTGGTGGTTCCTTGTGAAGACTTGTTTGCTCTTTCGTTCCATTCGGGTCATATGCGAGGGAGTTTTTGTTATGGGCCTTTTAAACATTGTACAATTTTTAACATAACTTTGAATCCCCCACCCCCACCCTATACTCCACCCAACTTGAAGCATCTGTCACCCAGTCCAACAACCAAACACCTTGTCAAACTGACAGGTAACACCTAAAACAATTACCATAACCCTAATCTCTTTGCTTCTGCTTTACTCAGTCTTTAACTGTCTTACTTGGTGGTTCTGTTTCCAAACTGACTGTTTGTTGTCACAGTCTCAGTTCTTGGAAGGTGGCCCTGGACAGCCGCTGTCGTTATGTTGGTTTCGTGGTGTGTTTGTATGTGGCTCAGGATGAGAGTGCCTCTCGGGCGATGTTACAGCTGTACTCTCGGTGTCCCGGACCTGTTGGTGCTCAAAAAGGAGAACGAGAGGTATGGGGCCGCTGGGGTCCTGATTGCATTTTGCCCGTGCAGCAACTCAAAAGCTCACTGAAAACCGTTGCGTTGTATAAACACAGCATATGAGATGCAGGATGATGTTGCTACAGGGCGGTGTGTTTGTTTTACTTCCAATATTTCAGTTCCGGTTGCATTCTAGGAGGTAGTGGTCCTCAACCCCTTAAATAATGTTTGTTCGCATCATCCTGGCTGATGCTCGGCGGGCTCTTCTGCTTGTTCCAGAGCCACTGGCTCCATGTCCGCCGGGGGCCTCTCTCGGGGGGCCCGATCCGGACGGGGTCGGGGTCTACCTTCCTGTCTCCTTGGTCGCACCGACCAGTCACCTTCAATATGGGATTCGGCCCATTTCCAGGCCTCCTGAGGGTCCGTGAAGTGTGTGGTCGTCCCTTTATGATAAATCTTAAGTTGAGCTGGAAATAGCAGTTCGAATTTTACTTTCATGAGGGACAGCTGCCGCTTCCGTGGTTCAAATGATTGTCTCGCACGTTCCACTTCTCTCGTATAGTCGGGGAAGAAGGCTATCCGAGAGCCATTATAAGTGACCGTTCCCTTCGCACGGGCCATCTGAAGCAGCGCGTCCCTGTCGCGGTAATTTAGGAGTTTAGCGATTACAGTTCTGGGTGGCATTCTTGGGACAGTCTTGCCAGAGGGTATCCTGTGGGCGCGTTCTACTGAAAAGAATTTTGAAAAGGAGTGTGGGTCATAGATGTCCGCTAGCCACTGTTCCAGGAACAATTCCATGCTCGGTCCTTACGTCCCCTCCGGGATTCCAAGGATACGTACGTTGTTGCGGCGAGACCTACCCTCTCCCTCATCCACTCTAGTCTCCAGGGTCTTCAACCGGCGCGATGTTTGTGACAGTTGTTGACTAATATTACCAATGGTGTCCTCCGTACCCGAGATGCGCTGCTCTGCTTCCCCCATTCGGGACGTGTGTTTTTGCAGGTCATGGCGGAGGAAGGACACATCCACCGCCATACTTTCCATCTTCGTTTCCATGGAGGTGCGGGAACTCGCGATGGCCGCCATTACATCCTTCAGTGATAGGACATCTCCTGCTTCCGGAGAGTCTGACTGCAGCGTTTGATCTGTCGGTTGAGATGTGGTGGCGAAAGCATATTGGTCCATTCTACTTTGTATGCTTGATTTCCGTGGTTTTATCTTTTCCCATTCTGTGGTGTGGGGGGTGGCGGAGTAGTATATGGGATCCCGCCTTCTTAAATACCTTGATTGACTTCACGGGCTGAATTTATCTTAGGACTGTTATACTGACTACCATGTGCCGCCGCGCCCTCACAGGGGTCTTCGCTTCGGGCAGTGTCCGCTAGGATATTTCTCGAACCAAAATGTTCCAGGTGCCGCTTGACCACCTCTCCCCAAAGGTACCGACCGGCCAATGTGACACCACTGTCGAGCGGGGTGGGTTTGAATCTTCGTGCACTCTAGTGCGCCTCCGTGTCTGTCCCGTTTCCTGCTGCCTGTTGAAGAAATGTTTTTTAAAAGGCTTACAGGGCTGCACTAGGCAGAAAACCGAACAGCGCAGGGGGCTGCCGAATCCCAGGAGGCACAGGCCGCATACAACGTGTTGTTTACTTAAAGTGCCCCCATCCACTGCCGGCGCTGGATTCAGCTCTGTTTTGTCTCCCCACTCAGTCTGTGGAATGCAAGGTTTATGTTCCACTCCTTACAGAGTCGGACCGCGGGCTCAGGATCGGCTGTGGGCCTCACAGCCAACGTTATTCACAGGGGGAAAAGGGGGCTGTCGCACGCTGGCACAGGCTCCCGCTCCGTCCCCAGAGCGGAGTCACGGTTTCACCGCCAGTCCCACTGAGGTGGGGGGGGGGGGGGGAGAGGAGGGTCGAACAGCGTGCCGCATTCATTAACAGTTTGGTCTTGCGGACCGTGTGTGCTTATGTGGAATCCCCGGGGCCGCACTTACTTGGTGCCTGGTGATCGCTGGTCCTCCACTCCCCGTCTGGCTGTCCGGACCCCCTCAGGCAATCAGGGTTCGTGGGCTGGCCGGGTCGAGTCGCAGCCCTCTCCGCCTCGTCCAGCCCCGCACGGTCTTGGTCCAGCGGCTATCAGGTGTCCCGGGTTGGAGCATGGGTCTCACCATTGTCGTTCCCCGCCCCACTGGATCACGTTCCGCGGGCGGTACGGAGGTTCGGGTCAGAGTGCGGTTCCTCCCGCTGTCTCCCGGCCACACAGGATCTTGTTCCCTGGTTACGTGACACCTCGGTCGCGTGTGGTGGGAGGGCGCTGCGTTGCCTCAACCGTTGCCCGCCTCCAGCTGCCAAGGTGAGCCGGGGGGTCTGGATCGGATAGGGGTTGCACCGCTCCTCAACCTGCAACCGCCTCTGGCACACGGGGGTCTCACCAGGTGTTACCGCACCGACGCCGCCAGGTTCCAAGATGCGGCTCGGTGGGAGCAGTGCAGGTCGTCGCTCTGTCGCCACTCTCAGGTGCTGGCGGCCATTTTGGAGTTTCGCGGGTTCTCTGCCGATGAGTTGGTTCTACTGGATTTCAGCCGAGCACACGCCGCAAACTCAGCTCGGTGGGGCAGCAGGCACTTAGAAGTCGAATCGTGTCATTTTTATCTAATTTGCCACGAAAAAAACAGGATATTATGGAGGATATTTTCGGCGCTCGCCGGAGCTCCCAAGGCTCATGTCTTCATCGCCTGCTAGTAGGCCACGCCCCCAGAAATACAACATTGTTGTATTTCTTTTCAATAGGAAATACAATGACAAATACAATGACATCAACAGCAGCTTTAGGTATACCAACGCATATCACGGAGCGGGTCCTGCAAGTTCTGCTGGGGGGGACGGGACTGAGTTCCATAATCGGGCACGTGCAATTTTCGCGGCCAGCAGGAGGTTGGTGCACAGGCGTACAATATGACCAGAGAGTGGGAATGCCCCTCCCCCAGTTTCAACCAAGAAAATAATCCCTGGGTCCCACAGGACAGTTAGTCCTATGATTGCTTTGATGTGGCCCATCACTTCTCCCCAGTACATTTCCGCTCTAGGACATGACCATAAGAGAGGGAACAGAGTACCCCTTTCTACACAACCTCATCAACAATTCGGGGGGGATGTACGCGTTGGCTTTGTTCAGCTGAACCGGGGTGGAGTAATACCAGTAACAGACCTTATAGCCCCCTTCCTTGTTCGTGATGCATTGAGCACTTTTATGCAGCCTAGACAAAATTCGCCCCATTCCTCTACCACTATCTCTCGCCCAATGTCCTTCTCCCATTTCAGCATATACTTTTCCTTCTTGGAGGGGTCTGTTCTATCTAAAAGTTTGTAGATTGCGGATACCTTCCCCCAGAGGCGTTGCTAGGGGGGGCTAAGGGGGCTACAGCCCCTGGTCTTTTGGTTGGAGCCCTGGATAGAATCTCAGGAGCTACAGCCAAAAGGCTAGCTAGCCCCGAATTCCGACAGTCTCAGCATTAGCATAGCCCCGGACCTTTTCCAGACCTAGCAACACCCCTGCCTTCCCCCTTAAATTGGCTGATGAGAGGGTGTGTTCTAAGGCAATCTGGCCCCCTTCTCCCTCACTGCCTTGTGTGAGGTCCAGTGCCGCAGTTGGGTATAATGGAACCTTTCTGCCTATGGGACCCCAACATTTTCATTACATTTTTCGAAGACAGTGGAGACCCTTCCTCCAAGAAATCAGATCATTTTCGTAGCCCTCCCTCTTGCCATGCTGTAAACCCATGTGGGGGAATCCCGGAAGTAAACTCCGGGTTGTTCCAAAGTGGTGTGAGCGGTCCCAGAGAGGACTTGCAGCCCCATTTGCGTGCCGCCGCTTTCCAGTTATGTACAGCGTTCAATGTTGCTATGAGGGGGATGCCGTTTGCCTTGGGCTTTTATGGACGGTAGGTGCGGAAGGTCCGCCAATGGGACCGGGCACCAGGCCTCCTCTATTTGTCGCCACAGAGGGTGGTCTGAAGAGCGAACCCACGCAAATGCATGCGAAAGCTGAGCTGCCAGAACCTATATTGCTACATCTGGGCCACCCAGGCCACCCAGCGCCCTTCCCCGGAGCATAATTTTCTTCGCTATTCTGGGTCCCCCCCAACATATGAATTTCTGAATATTTCTCTGTAGAGTGAGAAGCTCCTTTTCTGGGATGTGAAACGGAAGAGCAACACAGTGGTATAATATTCTGGGGACCAGATTCATTTTCACCTCGGCTATTCGGCCGAACCAGGAAATTTCCTGTGCACGCCGTCTCTCTAAATCTCGCTTGAGTTTGCTGAACAGCTGCAGGAAGTTGCTCTGATATATGTGGGAGGATTCTCTGGGGATCTGAACTCCCAGGTACCCAATCGACGAGGTTGCCGAGGAATTGGTAGTGCTGGACTTAGGTCCTCCTTTTGTGTGTTGGTGAGATTAATTGCCATCGCTTCCAATGTATCTAGGTTCACCCTGAACCCCGAAACCCAGCTGAATTCTTCGATTTCACCCCAAAGTGGGCCCAGGGAGGACCTTGGCTCAGTTGTAGCGACCAGTACGTCGTCCGCATAAAGCGCAATTTTATATTCCTGACTTCCTGAATTTTATATCCTAGCCCCTTTATCCTTGGATTTTGCCGGATCCTGCTCGCAAACGGCTCCATGGACAGGGCGAAGATCAAAGGTGATAAGATACATACCTGCCTCGTACCCCTGGATATGCAAATTGTTTCAGACCCGATACCATTCACCCGCAACTGGGTCGTAGGCCTTTGATAGTTGGCCATAGCCCATGTTATAAAGTTTGGACCAAAACCCCAGTGCCCTAGGACTTTCCGGATATAGCCCCAGTCCACCAAATCAAATGCCCTTATGGGCGTCCAGTGAGATCACCAACATTCCTTCCCCTGTCCTGTTTGTGCTTTCAATGATGTCTATGGCGCGCCTAATATTGTCGTGCGTTCCCCTCCCTGGAATAAATCCTGTTTGGTCTCGGGCTATGATGTGTAGGAGATATGTGCTTAGCCTGGTTGCTAGTACTTTCGAGGACATTTTCCCATCATTATTCATTAAGGTCATTTGCCTGTACGAAGCTGGGTGTTCACGAGCCTCCCCCGGTTTGTGAATGAGAATCGTCAGTGATTCCGCCATAGATTTAGTGACGGTGCCAGTGCTCAAGAAGTAGTTAAATAGTGTGGTTAGTCGCAGAGCTAAGATGTGCACAAAGGACTTGTAGAATTTAGCGGTTAGCCCGTACGGGCCCAGAGCAGAATTTTTCAGTGATTTAATAGCTTCCACTGTTTCTTCCTGGTGGATGGGCTCCTCTAGGGAGTGCAGTAAGGCTTTATGTTGTTGGGTTTTGCTGGCACACAAATAGCTAGGCAAATTATCCAGGGGTGTTGGGGGGCCAGTCAAAATAGCTTTGTGGTGATTCCCTAGCACCTCCATCTTCTCCCGATCCTTATATTGGGCCTGACCCTTCGCATACCTAAGGCAAGATATGTTGTTTCTGGTGTGTGTTATTTTCAGTTTGTACGCCGAGATACGATTGGCTTCACTACTTTTACTGTAGTAAAACTGTTTTGTTTAGGCCAGTGATTTTAGCGATTGAGGTGCCCAATGCATCTCCAGCGCTATTTTTGCTTTATGCAGTGCCCTTTCCCCTTTTCTTGTCCAATGGGATTGCAGGCCTTTTTCCAGAGGGGCTACCATCCCCTCTAATTTGGACACTAGAATTTTCGATATCCTTCGCTGCTCCGCCCCAGCACTAATGAGGGACCCCCTCACCATTGCTTTCATGGTATCCTAAACTACCCCAATGGGAGTGTCCTCTGGTGAGTGTTCCAGAAAGTAGTTAGTGTTTCCTCTGTTTCCCTTTTAATATTTGCATCTAGTAGCATGGAGTCACATAACTTCCAGTACCTCGTTGGGGTTTGGGAGAGCTGTTAATACTCAAGTCAGCCGATAAGGGGGCATGGTCCGAAATTGCCCCTGCGTGTATCTCTACCCTGTCCAAGCATGGGTAAATTACATCTGTGACCAGCAAGAGGTCAATTCTTGAGAAGCCCCTATGTGCGTGCAACTAGTGCATGTTGTCGCTGACCCCCTCATTAGCCAACCTCCATGCATCAACCGTTCCTGTTTCCCTCAATAGCCTAGCCAGGGATAATGCTAGTGAATGGTCAAGTTTAGTTGCTGGCAGTGTTTTGTCTGCATTAGGGTCAGGGACCATGCTAAAATCCCCACCACGAGTAAGAATCCCTCCGAGAATGCCAGGAACATTGGGATCAGGAAGGAACTTGTCCTGAGCAGTGTTCGGGCAGTAAACTGCCCCCAATGTGATTGGCTGCTCCACTAGTAGGCCTTTCACCAATAGGAATCTGCCCCACGGATCCCGCCTAACAGATTCTAGTCAGAGGTCCCCTCTCGCTCAGCAACATTGCCACCCCTCTCTTTTTCTCCCCTGAAGTGGCAAAGAACATTTTCTTAAACCTTTTGAATCTAACCCGTTTCTCGTCATCCTGGAGCAGGTGAGTCTCCTGGAGGAATATGTCACCCGCTAGGTGACTAAGCTTGTGCCCCACCGACCTGCCTTTCCCCGGGAAATGGAGGCCCTTTACATTCCGCGTGATGAGTCTGATTTCCCTCTTGTCAGCGACCCCATGAGTCCTCATAATGGATGCAGCTTTGGTCGATAGTTTGGCCGCCCCTAGACGGGCTACCCGCGTGGTGTGGGTCTGATCGAAAATCCTTGAGATGTGTGCGGATGTCAAAGTGCTGTAGCATTGCAATATATGTGGGAGAGCAATTTCCAACGCCGCTCTTCCCCCTTCGGCTTGCTCCCCCTGTCCCATTCCCATCCCTCCCCCGCAAACCGAAAAACCAGACAGGAGATTCTCCTACCTAAAGGGGTAACTGGATGCACTCCAACCACGAGCACCAATAGCCAACCGGGCCCAACTTGTCATCAGCTAGACATAGTGTAAATTGCCTTCGCAGTGCATCCTGGAACTACTAATCGGCTTTAACTTGATACAAACTGGACTAACCCCAAGGATCGGGGAGTATACTCTTATCACTCCCAGCTCCCATTCCCTCTCCCACCTACCCATCCAACAAGGCTAGGGGTGAAGTTCCGGAAACATGCCACCCCCCCTCATCCCCTCCTGAGGGTCAGAGACCCCAAGGGCTCCATAGCTGACCTTGTTTGCACTCAGCGCTTTATGGCCGCTCACTGGGTTGGGTTTCCTTCGTGGTGGGCCCTGGATCCTGCACCTTCTGTTTACCCTTGTCCATGTCCTTTCAACTTGTTTTCTGGAGGGATCTCCGGTGGTCATTTCTGCTTCAGATCCGTCGCTAGCTCCCCCGACGGCCATGAATTTCTCAGCTTCCTTCAGGTAATGGAGCTGTTGATGTGCTCCCTCCCATACAAATTTTACGGATGTTGGGAAGCCCCAATAGTATGGGATCTTTCTTTCACGCAGCCAGTCAGTCAGTCAGGGGCTTGAGAGATTTCCTCTTCTGGAGGGTGGAGTTTGCCAAATCTTGATAAATGAGGATATTGGAATCTCTAAAGGAGATTTGCGCATTGACCTGGCTTCTCTCATGATTTCTTCTTTCACCCTGAAGAAGTGGACCCGGGCCAGGACATCTGGAGGCGAGGTGGGATCGTTCTTTGTACCCAATCAAGCTCCAGGGGAGATTTGTCAGGGAGAGTTATGATGAATCTGAACAGGTCCACCACATAGGCCTCGAGCTCAGAGTCCCGGACTGACAGCGGGATACCTCGAAGGTGGATGTTGTTTTGTCTCGACCTATTCTCTGCGTCTTCTTGCTTCGCCTCAAGCGCTTTGCACCTTGCTTCTAGGGCTGTAAGCCTGTCTTGGCCTTTCTCCCATTCAAATGTTTGGTCAAATAATGCATTTTCCACCTCTGCTGTGCGGCTTTCCACTGCCTCCATCCTCTTATCAAGGGAGTTAATCTTTTTCGTCACTTCATCCGTGCCCTTTTGGATTTCTTTTGTTAGGGCAGCCAGCAGGTCCTTCATGTCTGCCGTAGTGGCTAGTTGTTCCAGTTCTGGAGACTACTGGGTAGTGTTAAAGCCCGGGGCCAGTTCCACTGATGGCTCTCCCTTTTTTGCCTTTTCCGGGATGCTATTGCCCATCAGTGCGGCAATGTCCGTTTGTCTGGTCGCCTTACCACTCTTCGCTATTGTCCCTGATGGGCCGGAAGTGGAAAGAGGCCACCTGATGGATGCCCTCTCACCTCAGTCGTGTTCCGGGGGTCCTCCACAAACAGGGGGTGAAGGGAGTTGCCCCAAGCCTTGAACAGTGCAGTGGCCTCCCCCACCAGTTACTACAGAACTGTGTTTTAGATAGTAGGTGCAGGGGCCAGGGTCGTTCCCCCGCAACTGCCTGGTGGCCACTCCAATGAGAAGCTAACACCTGCTGCCCCTTAGAGTCGGCGCAGTTCCTCAGCAGGTAGTGCTCCTGATGTTTTCCTTTATCATCCGGTTTTGATGGACGTTTTGTGTACATTTTCCCACGGACCCCCGGGACGGCTCCTGGTGCTTATTGCTATCCGCAGCTATTATGAGTGTCAGTGACTTGCCAGTGCAGGTAGGGACCGGACATCTGCGGCTTGCTAAACTGGTACTGTACTTGTCTGGCTCTGAAGCTTCACTGTTTGATGGATGCCCATTGGAGCCAGGTGCAGCAGTTGTAGGGCTGGTGGGACAGTGCTGTTGTGCAGTAGACCGTGGCCAGTAGACCGCGTGCGCCACAGAGATCCAGGGCCCACCAGTCATGAATCGCCAGGCTGGGGTTGAGCTCTCTGGTGATCCGCTTATTGAGTGAGCCCAGAGACCACTGTGTCCTTTGCAGGATACAAGGAACCAGTGGTGGGCGCAAGAGGAGCAGAGTGCCCCCTAAGCCGGTATGCCTGGGAACCGGTGCTGTGAAATCCACTCAGCCCCATAGGATCTTCTCTCCAGCTCTCGCTCCGGTGGGGGTGCACCACGGGGAGAGGGATCACTTCACCAATACCCCTCTTCCCGGGTCGGGAGGGATATGGTGCAGGAGCCGCCCGAACAGCACAGATGGCACCAGGCACCCGCAGCCCAGGGCCGCTCTTCTCACCCGCCGGCTCCTTCATTTTTGCTACCTCTGAGCTGGATACCTTACAGCGACCTTCGAATGATCACACATGCAGTGCCGGTCCACTCTGTCAAAGATATCGTATCTTGGTTTCAAAGTTTTGAAGTGTAATGGAAGTCAGGTTGTGTGTGATGGTCAGTAATTGCCTGACCATTCTATTGTGACACGTCAGTTATACGGCTCGGGTGTTAATCCGTTTTTCTCTCATAGTGGGCTGCCTGTGAGAAAGTATTCATGATGTGATGTGAAAGGGGGGAGTTGATTTCCGAAATATCCTACCTGGTAGGATGGGGTAAAAGTGTTACAGGGAAGGGGATACCGCGTCTCACCATCCGGCATCCCAATCCCCAGCGTAACCTGCGGCATACAACACTACGCCCTTGGCCTGCCCCAATCAATTGTACTAGAAAATACAATGATGGAAAATTGCTCTGCTTCAGAGGTGGGTTTTATTGCCTCTTTTCTACAGCATCATTGGTTGGATCCACAATTCGGTACCTTTCCCGTTTCTCTATTCAGTTCTACCCTACTGCTGCATCTCCAAGTCCTCTCATCCTGCTTTCCTTTGACCTACAGGCCATGCTTGTGTTTATCCCTGGGGAAGGGGGATAATACAACAATATTTGGACACGCTTCTGGGCTGTAAAACCACTATGGAGGTAATGGGCACAATAAAAAGGCTTATTAACATAACATAATATGCACATGAAAGACAAAACCAGATATTGATCAACAGTTGGAAGATCTAATTAAGTTAGTGGCCTTAGGAAGACCATCAGTGATGGAAGGTACTTGCTAAAGGCTAATGAGTTGGAGGATGTTTTGCACTTCAGTGGTAAATAAAGCCTTAATGACATGTTTTATTGAAATGTTGAACCTGGTGATAATGTTCCCCACCCCTCTTCTCACCTCTAAACACCCTTTCTATTATCAAATCCCAAATCTGCTTTGCTCCAGGACTTTACCGCTCATATGGATCCCCTTTTTGTGCATTGCAGTTTTACTTTAAAAGCAAAATTAAAGCTACAGTAGATAGAAAACTATACATTTATAGGAAATTGGTGAGTAATGCAGATATAGGTTGAATAGTTGTGGGCATACTATTGTAGGTGAGATATAGAATATAATATATATATATATAATACATTACTCACCGTAATCGTATTTCTGATGCTTGTATCTGCTTAGATTCACATGCTGTGCATAGGCCGACATCTAGTGGAAGCTGCAGAGTATTGCAGTTTGTTTTTCGAAACTCGAATAGGGACGTCGAACAGGGCGTGCCAGTAATACTATCCCCAGTATGACGTCCCCTGTACCCATGATCCCTCACGCGTGTAGGACCCTCAGATGGTATTTTTTTCTGACATGAGGTACATTTGCAATGAAAGTCAGAGTGGCTCCAGTATCCCTTATAGAGTGGGCCCTTGGTGTAAAAAGGCAGTGTTTTATCTGAAAGGGAATAGCACAGTTGGATACATCTGACTATCCACCTAGAAATGGCATTTTTAGAGATGCAATCTCCTTCTCTGCCTGGCGCTATGTAGACGAACAGTTGATCTGTCTTTCTTAGCGGTATTGTCTTGTCTACGTAGTAGAGGACTGCCCTCCTCACAATAGTGTATGGAGTTTCACCTCAGCAGAGCTTTGGGTTCTTGGAAGAAAGCCGGTAGCTCAATAGACTGGTTAACATGGAATTTGGAAATTAACTTAGGTGATAACCTAGGTGAGTGCGTAAAACCAGTTTGTCCTTATGTATAGTAAAGAAAGGATCCTGAACTGACAGAGCTTGAATTTCATTGACCCTTCTTATGGAGGTGATGGCTACTTAGAAGGCAGTTTTATAAGTCAGGTGTTTGAGACTAGATTTGTGCATGGGCTCAAAGGGAGGTCGACATTAGGGTCCCAACCTGGTGGTGGGTTAGAAATTGTAAGGTGGAGTCTCTTTACCCCTTCCATAAATGCCTTGACAACTGGCACCTTCCACCATGACACCTTGTTATGGGAAGTGGTGTAGGCTGATAAAGATGCCAGGTGCAATTTTAGTGAGTTAAGCACTATCCCTGTGTCCAGTAGGTGGAGCATATAGGTGACCACATTAGAAGGAGTACAATCAACGGGGCTGATTTGCTTATTCTGGCACCAAATTACGAATCGTTCCATTTATCATAGTAACAGTGCCTCGTGTTAGGTTTTCTTGACTCTTTCAAGATATCCATACATCTCTGAGGTAAAATGAAATGTCCAAACTCTATGACTTCAGGAGCCATGCTGCCAAGTTCATTGAGTTGGGCTGAGGTGCACGGTTAGCCCCTCGTGCTGGGAGAGTAGGTTGTACCGGCACAGGAGTTTGATGGTGTCGCACACCACCAGTTTGTGTAGGTGTGGATACCATGGTTGTCTTGCCCACATAGGAGCAACCAGGATGAGCGTCATCGGTTCCCTGTGGATCTTGTTCACCACTTTCCTCATCAGATGGTTTGGTGGAAAAGTGTAGGCAAATATCCCTGACCAATTCATCCATAGGGCGTTCCCCTTGGAGCCTGGCTGGGGGAACCTGGATGCAAAGTCTGGGCATTGCCTGTTTTCGCTTGTGGCGAATAGGTCTATAGTGGGGAAACCTCACTGAGAGAAGAGGTGTCCTACAATCTCATGTAGTCGCCACTCGTGTTCCTCTGGGAGCGGATCTCTGATCAGAGCATCTGCTAGCGAGTTGAGTTCCCCCGGAATAAGTTGGGATGACAGTTAAATCTTCTGTTTGAGTGCCCATTTCCAAATTTTCTGGGCAAGCTTGGACAGATTGGGAGAACGAGTGCCCCCTTGTTTGTTTAAGTAAAACATTGCAGTCGTGCTGTCTGTTAGGATCTGCACTGACTGGTTGAATAGGGGGGGTTTGAATGCCCGAAGCGCTCTGAAGACTGCCAGAAGTTCTAGCAGATTGATGTGGTTCTGAGCCACTGTGTGAGACCAGAGAACCTGAGCTGTGTGGTGAAGGTAGTGAGCTGCCCACCCTGCCAGGGAGGCATCTGTTGTGACGACGGCCTGTATCTCTGGATCGTAGAAGGGTTTCCCCTTCGTAAGATTCTCTCTTGTCCACCAGCAAAGACTCTGTACTAGTGTTGGCGAAAACCACTAGATCATCCCACTGACTACTTGCTTGAGACCACTGTTTCGCCAACCATTCCTGCATGTGTCGCATGTGCAGGCACGCGTGGGGAACCAGGTAAATGCAAGATGCCATCATGCCTAGCTAACGCATAGCTTAGCGCACCCTTATTTGTCGACCGGCCTGATCTTGAGGAATTTGCAGCAACAAATTTCAAATTCTTTCCTCTGATGGAAAGGCCAATCCCTCTTGGGTATTTAGGACAGCTCCCAAGAACTGTTTTGAGGTGCTTGGCACCAAGCTTGACTTTCTCGTTCATTGAGAAGCCCAATTGGAAGAGGAGGTCGATTGTTCTTTGGATGTTTAGTCCGCAAATTAGGGGGACTCCCATGTAATGAGCCAGTCGTCCAGGTAAGGGTACTCTGGGATTGCCTTCCTGCGTAGGTGCGCCGCCACCACCGCCAGTACCTTGGTGAATACCCTTGGAGCCGAGGCTATTCCGAAGGGCAGCACCTTGAATTGGTAGTGCTGGTTGTCTATCTTGTGTGCGCTGGGAACATTGATATATGAAAATAGGCATCATATCCAATGTTGCCATGTAATCATTTTTTAGTAGAGGGATTACCTCTTGTAGTGTAGTCGTGCAGAATTTTTGTGGCTGGACATACTTGTTTGCAGGTCGCAAATCTAATACTGGGCGCATTGCCAGATCTTTTTTTGGCACAAGCAAGTAGTTTGAATAAATACCCCTCTTTACCTGGTTGACCGGGACGACTTCAATGGCGTCCTTTGATAGCAGAATGGTGATCTCCTTGAGGAGGATCTTCTGATGTTCTGGCGAGTGTACCATCTGTCGCGGAGGATGGTCGTGGGGGCGCCCTAGCAACTCTATGCAGTATCCTCCGGAAACTGTGGACAGCACCCCTCTGTCCGAAGTGATCTCCTCCCATGCATTGGTGATGGTGGAAATGCATCCCCTACTGAGGATGGGAGGGGACCTGAAGCGGAACGTTGCTTGTTGTGCTGCCTCTACCCCTAGCGCGACCCCTGCGTTGCCCTCTGGGATAACCCTGTGACGATTGGGATTGATTGTTCCTGTCGTGAATCGACCTTATCTAAAGTCACGAAGACTTGCGATGGCCCCTCCAATCACTTGGAAGATTCCTTGGCGCCTGACTCAACGCCGAAAACACGGCAGTTCTGTGTGGACTGCAGCATCCAGCATTCCGTGTTATTACTCGAGTCAGGCGGTTACGGTCACGTGATACGCACGAACCATCATTCACGTCTGTATGCGAGTACTACTTATTCTTGCTGCGCACACGGAATGGTGCTCCTTAACTGAATTCTACGGGCAGTTTTGTAGTGTCTGTTTCCTGCAATGTTGTTTCATGAACCTGTTTTGACTCTTTGGACTGTTATTACGGACTGCCCATTTTGAACAGCCCCTGATTTCTGATATTCGGTTCCTTCGGATTGATTCCCGTTACCCCTGACCCGGCATACGTTACCTGGACTCCCACTGCCTACTGTTCTGTTACGCAGCTACCCCGGAACTCTGCAACTCAGCGTTATCGCTTCTGAAACCTGGTCAAGTACCTCCTGCTCCCACTTGGACCCGCTCCTTACCTGTATTTTCCTCTCTTTTATTTCCATTCCTTTACTTCTTCTATCCTTGTTTATTTTGCCCCCTCCTCCATACACGGACTCATTTACCTGCACCCTGGGACGCTCTGCTGAACCATGAGGATTTCATTTGGACACAAGAGTGACTGTTGTGGACGCTCTCCTGTTTTCTTCTTTGGTCACTCCTTTTCACTAAATACCTGGACGCTCTGCAGTACGACACAAACTGTTGTCAATCCTTTCCTGTTGGGATTACGGGACTTCTCCTGGACCTTCTTTATTTGGTTCTTCATTCCATTTCCTCCATTGTGGCCAAGTAGGTTTCGGGTCTTGTTCTTCACGAAGCAGGTAAGAGTGGGAAATAAGGGGTGGTGTCGGATACGGTTGGTACTTTCGATCAAAATAGTAAACAGCTGTTATTGTTGTTTCCTCTAGCTCTGTTGCTGCTGCTCCTGCCTTTTCACTCAAGCCCCTAGTCTGTTAGGTGCCTTCTTATACTCCTACAGACTGTGCTCTTCTGAGGAAATTTTGGTTGCAAATTGGCTTCAGGCAAAGAGGGGGTTGTGACAAAGATTGTCTGGTTTTGACAGTTCCCCCATGTGGTTTCCGGATTCTGGTAGTAAAACTATTGTTTCCCCTCTGTCCAGAGGGTTTATTGGTGAGTTGGCCAAGAGATTCTAGGGTCTCGTACTCCTCCTTTGCCGTCTTTAAAGCCTCCTCCACTGCCTTGCCGAATAGAACATTTGGCTCCACAGGCATATCAATCAGGGTTGCTTGGGTCTCAGGTTTGAACCCTGACTGCCTTAGCCAAGCATGACACTTTATGACAGTGCCTTCTGCTATTAACCTCCCTGCATTATCTGCTGCATCAAAGTTTGTTTTTAGCATGCAGCCTGATACAGAACTTCCATCTGTAATGTACAGGGGATCGGAGGGTGCAGCACAGAACAATTTCTCGACTCGCGGATTTACCGCTCGACTGAGATTCAGGGTTTGCAGCGAGGGATCAATCCTACGCTGGACGGATTGTAACAGAGGGATAGCCTGAGTAATGGCTTTCTTGTCTCCTAGGATTTCTTCAGCGAAATCCATGTCTTCTTGGACACCCTGTGTGTCGATAGGAAAATGGGCCGCTGCCTTAGCCAGTACCTCATTGAGGAGGGGTTGGTTATCTACGGGTGAGTCATGCACCAGTGGGTCTTTAGGAATCGGGGAGTCTATGTTGTAGGTTTCCGCCTCATCCTCCTCCTCCTCCTCCTCCTCCTCCTCCTCCTGGTCCTCGTCATCCGCATAGTAAGAGACACCCGTTTGGTCATCAACCAATTGAAGTTCTGTTTCATCGCAATATGAATCAGGGTGGTAAGGTTCAACCACAAAGGGGTCTTTTACCAAGCTGTAACGCTCACCTGGCTCCCACAGGGGCATCGGTCGGACCCGGACTGCTGCGGCCTTCACCCACGAGATGCGTAGTGCAGCGATGACTGACTGGATCTGCCCTCCTAATCTTGTCTGCTTGACCCGTAGAAATATTCTCCTACAAGTGGAGAGATGAGTTAGCCACTTGTGGGTTCAAGTGATGACACCCCCATGTCCTCCCCACTAATCACCTCTGAAGCGCCCTGTCAGCAATCTCACCTTATATTCTTGAAGGATGAGCCCTCCATCCTGCGAAGCACACAGGGGCGCGTTGATGACCAGTTACTTCACTGGCTTGAAGATATTGGAAGAGTTGTAGACGAATCCTGACTCCAAAAGGTCCTGGCGAAGAGCCGTAAGTATATAGTTCGTAAAAGTTAAAAATGTCTGGAATTCACTCCTGTACAATTCCTCTTTTATCTTGCAGCTTTGACTCAATAAGAAGATTGACAGCTGAAAGCGCTCCGGTAAAAGTCTGTGTTACCCAACACTGTCCGGTAAATAATGCCAAGGGTTAAACTTGCTGCTTTCTCCTTATCTTACAGATGCGGCATAAGAAGATGTGGCGTGCTGATGAATTATACCTCAGGCGGTAAAATCAGGTAAGCATATGGCGGCTAAAGAGATTGTCTCTGTCTGTTCTCTCTGCTCACCTTGTTGTTTCTTGTCCCCCTTAGGTGCCGGGATTCAGCGATGTAAAGATGGAGACAGCGCTGGATCGAAGAGATGCTGCGTGGAACAGTGAGTATGGCGCGGCGCTGCTGCTGGCAATGCGACGCGTTTAAAATAAAATCTTTCCTCTGGTTTGAAGATGCGATGAATCCAGAATCAGGTAAGAAATCAGGTAACACTCTTGTTCTAACCATGCTTCTTTCCTTCGTTCTAGGTGCTCCAGGTTCGAGGCGGGCGTGGCAGAAGGCTGGATGCTGCTGCTGGCACGGTGTGTGCTGCTATTCGGGTGTGGTTTAAATAGCCTCCAAAGTAGTCCCAGGTAGGTATTCCTCCCCGACCACAACCGTGTAACAAAATAGTCCCTAAGGTAAAGTAGTCCCTTCCAGGCCTCACATGGGCTTGGATCTTCTTGCAGCATGGTCTGCATCAGGTAAGTGTGCACCTATGAGCCTGGCACCTATGGCGCCAGGACTGAACCCAGACAGCCCCTAGCAGGGGTTGCTGGGTTTTCTCAAGGCGACATGATGCCTGCTCCCGGGGCTGATGGACGTGGTCTGGATGCCCGAGGATATGCATCATGACACAAGCTCTGAACTGGGGGGTCAGAATGGAGTTTCTTAGCAGGGGGTTGAGGGGACTCAGGTATTGTCTTGGACCCCGAAGGGGCAATGGTAGGAGGGGTGTTGGAGTAACTATGAAAGTAATTAGGGTCCTTTTCGTAGAAGTCAGCCATGAATGACATCCTTCTCATCAACCTATCAATGTCTTCTGAGTTCCATTATTTAGAGCTAGGAATAACAACATGTTCTGGTTCCTCATCAGTGCCCATATCTTGAGCAGTGGGAGGAGTGAGTTTACTCTTAGTGGTAGGATCTGAGTCCTTGGACTTCCCTATTGATTTAGGGGTTTTATGCTTCTCTTTATGAACATGGTGTTCAGAAGATGTCTTTTTATGTTGTTTATCCCCTTTCCCATGACTAGAGGAGTGTTCCCCAGTGTTTATAGAGGCATCCGAGGGATTTGACGCCTCGCGTCGAGTTTCGGAGGTGGGATTCGAAGAAGAACGTCAAACCTCGGGTATATCGCGTCTTGCCTGTGGAGGGTCTGACGATTGGGCCTCAGGGACTATTGATAGTGCGACACCTTTATCAACCTAAGATGGTTGGCCTTTGTCATGCCATGAACGGGAACGCCCAGAGGACAATGATTCGCTGGACCGCTCTCTTGGTGTCTTCCAGTGCCGATCGCTCGACACGCTTGTCGAGTCACGGCATGGGCTGATGTGTTTAATGGGGGTAGCATGTGTAGCGCTTTTACGCCGTGTGTTGTCCCCACAACATGGCCGCCGGCCAGTCCTACTGGGTCGGGGGCCTGCGCGCGGGTGTCCGAAGTCACCCCTTTGCCCTCGCCATCCGATTCAGCGGCGTTGCTGGTATCGCTGAATGTCCCCTCCACTTCCATGACCTCGAGTTGCCTGGCGTAGTGGGCCCAGCATTTAGTCGAGCGGTCTTTAAGTGTTTTCAGCTTGAAGAGCTTACAAGCTCGACAGGTGCCCCAGGATGGTCTCGTGGGAGACACAGATTGCATATATTGTGCTTGTCCACCCAGAGAAACTTCCTGTTACACTTTGGGCAGAATTTGAATTGAGTACTCTCCATATATTACAAAATGGCAGCGGGTGGGTATATGTATGAAAAGGTGGGAAAGAAGCCTACATGACCACCCCCACTCTCCCTACTGTACAGGGCCGAGACCAGAGGCCTTCCAAGGCCCAAAGTCTGTCGTGGCAGTTCTCGACGGCTGGCTTCCTCGATCTTCACCGGCGTCGATCTTCGGCGTACGGTGGAAGTGAAAGGGGAAGTGTTTAACGGTAATTGATAACTATAAATGGCCAAAGGAACTCCGCAACATGCGTCCGACTAGTATGGCGGAAAAAAAACAATCTGAGGGTCCTACACGCGTGAGGGATCATGGGTACCATGAGCTGAGAGCAAACCCTAGGGAAAGTACTTTAAGAGCATATAACAAAGGTTAACGTCTAGATGTAAGAGGATTCAATTCAGCACTACAGCCAAGTCAACGCCTAGTCTAGAATACTGAATGAAAACCCTTATTGATATATCTTTATGTCCAGTTCAAGCGTTCTGGATGACTACCCCTATATAACACCCCTCTCTTTGAATAACCCTGACCCCACTGAGCCAAGAAGTAGTTCTGTTTTGCAAGTTAAAAGGTTTAATTGATAATTTAAACAATAGATATATATATCACGCTTTATAATAAATTAATAATTGAATATCACACTTAATCTGATATGATAAAGATTAACAACGGAGAATCTGGCACTAGCACACTTCTTTATAATCACTAAGGAGTTGACATGAAATGGATAAGGTAGCACACTGGTAAATAGGGACAGAAGAATAATGTGATAGAGAATGCTTTATAGAGTTCAAATGGATGCAATGTTGAATGAAAGGCAATACAGAAAATACTCAATATGATTTCAGCAAAAGACAATGTAATCACTTTCTTGGACAATTCACCCCCCCCCCTTTTATGCAATGCAAGGAAATGGAAGGGAGGCACACAGTTCTCAGAAATGCAATCAACTGTAATTCAGTTCACCCCAGCAAGCTTAGACAACAGAAGTTTAAAACACAGCCCAAAATGCTTTGATATGTGCTGGCAATGGAGTGAAAAATATATGCTAAAAATGCTTTTAATTCCCTCTAGGAGGTTCAGGGTGAGTGGTATCTAGTTAATATTAGTCCAGGCTCGCTCTTGCAATGATTCAGGGATAATTAGCAGGTTAAACGAATTTCTGGCAAATGGAAGGCAAGCAAACTGCTGTTTCACACGTTGAGAAATTTGCAAATCGCGGCAAAATTCGCGAGTGCGCCGAGCGCTATTACAGAGGAACTACAGGTGCTATCACTATCGTTTTGGGGTTCTATGAAAGCCTAGGATCTCAGCTTCCAAATGAAAGTTACTGCAAGTCTCTAAGACAAACGGTCGCGGAGATATGAGCGATTTAGTAAAGGTCGTTTTTGGTTTTGCAAATTTTAAACGCAGCACTTTTTCAGTTTTAAAAATGATGGCAGGATAACACAATTGCTAAGCTGCAGTTCTACTTAGATTAAAAATGGATTGAATTATATGATTTTAACTAAGAGATGTGTGCTGAGTTTTGCTGAGTACTCACAAGAGATTTTAAACAGGAAGGCGGCTTTGTCACGATCTGGTCAACAGGCTGGACTTCGGACGGTCTCTGGGCACAGCGTCTGGTCTCTGGAACTGCTAACATGGGTCTGGGTCAGCTCTGCTCTCTCTCTGGGTACAGCACTGCTTCTGGATTCTGGAGATTGAGGGATTTGAAGTCTCTGTTTATCTTGGAGTCTAAGTGTTGGCTCTTTGAAAGTTGATGGAGGTAAGTATGGATTTTTCCGGCAGAGCTTCCAGCTGCAGATGGAAATGAAGGTCTCTACCTAAGTTTCAGTAGTCCATTTATATGTTCTGCAAGTGGGTGTGTGTGTTGGTCATAACTAAACCTGCCCCTCTCACTTGTCATTGGTCCAGCTTTCATTTCTCCCCTGATTGGGGGAGCTAAGTTGTGTCAGAGTGATGTCAGCCATTTATGATCTCTTGAAAAAACTCCCCTGTCATCTGTGCACCCAAATCTATATATGATCAAAACACATATTTCACAGTTACACAGTTGTTTGAAATTACATACCCATGTCACATATCACATGAGGTATACTCTGTCCCAAATCTGCTGTTTCTAGGAGCTTGCATTCAGAAATGGCACATATTTCACTTTTTAACTGATTTTGCCATTTCTGACATTGACCCCACTTTACATACATGTGCGCAGGGAGTAGGGACATTAATTGATGAAGTTTCAGATTTTTAACATGCATACATTTAGAGTAATATCCACTTTTCCGCTAAAACCCCCCTGAACATACCACCGGTTCTAAAAACCTCTTAAACTGTGGGCAGAAAAATCACAAGAATTATGGTATCATTTATAAAATTTTCACATGTCCGCTCTATGAATGATCCATCTTTTTAAAGTTATGTTCTGGCTCCAAAGGGGTGTGGTTTACCCTCAGCACAAGGTTGAATTTCTGGTTTTTCCAGTTCTGCCAAGCCAGCTTGCTCTCACAGGCAGTGCTCCTCCCCTTTCCTTCAGGAGGAAGCCACTTTTTACGACCATTTACGACTCCTGCCATAAACCATCTGCCTGGGTGAAGGGGGTTACATTGTTCAGAGCTCCTGTATTCTGTAGGGGGCTCCCCTTAATTCAATTATCAGAGAGATGGTATATCCTTAGTGTGGCCAGCAAAAGGCAGATAGGCCTGGGAACACAGTTGTGACTCAAGTTTCACTCCTGGTGGGGGTAGCTGTCAAGCAAAATCAAGTTCCTTAAGCCAGACTTTCAGCTAACTGTCATGTTTTTTTTTGTTGCTTTTTAAATTAACTTGCAATTTTACACATGCAGCTAGAATGCTGATTCTAAGTGCAAAACTATGACATTTCAACAGTTACAAAGGCATGTGACACCAAACATAGGTCACTCATTTAATCTAAACATTTTCGATTTTAGTGTCTTTAAATCCAGTGCAACTTAAACTGCTGACTCCATAGCAGTTTTGTTATAAGCATTGTTTTGGGCTCTTCATTTCCCAGATTTTGTAGGCACACAACACTCCATTCTACCAAATGTCTGCTGGTGTCCAGTGAATATTTTGCACATGTTGCAATGTTTGAAAATAGGCATTTTGAGCCTGCCTTCAGAGAAACACAGGGTGGTTTTAAAGCGCTTTGAAGCTAACCGGCGCTACTGTTTTTCCTTTGGCAACCCATTTCCCTCATGGCAACCCGGCCTATCATTCTCGCACTGGTGGGTGGCAAGTGAGGCAACCATTTTGGTGTGCGCACAAACTGCGCAGCTTTCCTGGATTTCGGCGCACATGTGGGTTTTCCGCTATCTTGAATTTTCTAAGCCCACAGCACCAAATGTTGTAGCATGATAGCTTAAACGTGGGTCAGGACACCCAACAAAGATATACAGCACCTTTTGAATATTAATATTCTGACTGCCAGTGAACAAAACCACCTGGCCTAGATATTTCACTGAACAAAAATAAGTGAGCCAGATCAGTGATGTCATCAATGACATTTGTGATGTCATCTTTGATGTTCTGGGTGTTAGTCTTAGCAGTGCACAGTGGTGGCACGAGTTATGGTTGCTGAGCTTACCATAACTGGCGAATTTCTGGGGTTTTTCGGCCTTACTTGTAACCATAATATAGATAGGTTGCTATTAGTGCAAAGTAACTAAAATGCCCCTTTCAAATAGTTGTGGCACTGCAGTTGATAGGTTTTTAGTAGCGCAACTTAACCATAACGTTCCTTTAACACTGTTTTTTTGTCAGTGAATTTCATAGGTTTTTAGTAGGGCACTTTAACCATAACGTTCCACTATCACACTTTTTTCAGTGAAGGGTTTTAGTGGCGCAACTTAACCATAACGTCCATTTAACAATGTTTTTTTTCACTGAATTTCATAGGTTTTTACGAGGATACTCTTAGTTTGTATAGATGCACTGTACAACATAGTGAAAACGGTGGCTCCATACTAATAGCCACAGTGGTTCCGAACAGTGCGTCTGTTCGCGGTCATCAGGTGGCATCCACCCTGCCAAGACATGGAGGGGTGGTCGTACATAATGGTACCATGCAGCAAAGTCAAGAAACATATACAAACAGCAGCAAGTACGTGAATTGGAAGGGAAATCGAAGTAGCTGTACAAACTTTGTACTTTTGAAACAGACAGCGCAAACGCAAAGAGTATGCAGCATAATGGAATGCACCAACAAGATAAGTAACGTCTGCCTTCAACAATTGTGCCACACAGCTGCTTTACATAGGAACGAAGAGGCAGAGTTAGGCCCGGAAACTACAGAGAGCAGAACGTCACTGCAATGTGGTAAGTGCACCAAAGTTTAGCTTATAATTGCACAGGTCCTGCAGTGTATAATCGTAGGAAAGCATGATGTTTTCTTTTTGTGCGCAGCAATGGCAACCACCATGGAATGGCTGGAAGAGAATTTCCCGCATGACGAAATGAGTGAGGACGATAACCCCATTGGTAGGCACCGCAGTGTGAAAAGTAAAAGAATGACTGCAATCGCAAGCACCCTAGAATGAGTGGAAGAGAATTTCCTGCATGACGAAATGAGTGACCATAGTAACCCCATAGGTAGGGAACGCAGTGTGAAAAGTAACATAATTACAATAGATTACTTCATGTATAGCAAACACATTTCTTTTTCTTTAACAGACCATACGGGAATAGAAAGGAGTACACCACAAGCTGCACCTCTTCCACAGCAACATACAGCCACAGGAACTGAAGGAAACGCTGCAAATAGCAAACTGGACCGCCTGGATGCCAAAATGGATGAATTGCAGAACAATTTTGCTGCCTTGAAAGATTTCGTACAAGGGCATATTATGGAAAAAATAAGATACCACTGCCCCACCTGCACATGCCCCCCTTCCCCATTTTCCAGCCCGCCATCCCCGCTAATTCCTTGTCATGAGAGATGCTTCAATGAGACCTCAATCCCTTCCCCCCTGCACGACCAACTTGTAGAAATGCCGAAATCCCGGTACATGTATTCGTTTCTGGTCCCCCTTCCCTTTCCTAATAATGGCTATAAATGTGTGGAAATTAAGGTTGATATCTAAATTGTTGTTGACTTTATATGTGCCTTCTCCTTTTTTTTTTTAACAAGCCCATTATAAGTCTGAGGGGCACAGTACTGGTGGGGATGATCGCAAGTGAGGAAAATGGCGGAGTCCTATGACCGCCGCAACAGGCGGGCATATGCGCAATCACAATTGAAGCATTCATAGGACGCCACTGCAGGCCGCATCTCTGCATCCACAGAACCGCCTGTAAGTAGTTGTAGGACCGTACGTTTGACGGTCGCACAACTTCGCACATACGTATCTCTTCCTCTGATGCCTGGTAACAGCGCCCCTGGCCAAGGTATCGGAAGAAATGTGTAATGTACTTTTAGTAGGTGGAATGCTCACCCACGTCCTGTGGGTACCTGTGCACGTGACCATCCCACCTTCTGTACCGTTCACACACCCAGCTTGTTTAGAAATGTTCGGGGCACGAGTGCCGTACTTTTAAGTAGTCCGGTGATCCCAAGGGTATCCCTAGGACACCTATGCACATGCGCACAAAATATTCCTGCCACTATGTGTCCCACGGACAGCCATCCCAATTGAGAACAATGGCGACGTCACCATGGGAATGGAAGCACGCTCCACGTGGGCCCTTATTTGGCGGACACGATCCGGGCCTGTGCACATAGAAAAAGCACTATTTTCTGCAATGTATGCAGTGTTACTTTGAAAGTCCACCCTTACAGAGGTTCTACACTCTCCCTTCTGCATCTACTTATTTTTGGGAAAGATTTAGGGCCATTTTCCGGTTGCACGTGCTCCACAACAGTCCTATAAAAGGCTGCACCCCACAGCTGCGCTACAATCCGTGTTTGGCTTTCCAGAACAGAGCAGCTGTGCACATTGCTTCGTGCAGAAATTGCTTTCTGACCAATTCTGTGCCTTGAAACTACATTTCTAAGTAATGGCCACCAGAGCTACTGCTACTACCTCTGACAGTCGCACCCACACCCTCACCACCACCACCACCACCACCACCACCACCTCCACCTCCACCTCCACCTCCTTCTGAAGGTGCCTGAACAAGGGAACAAGCGTGATAATGTAGATGGAGATCAAGCAGGAAACGAGGATGAAGTAGAGCGATTCACCATTGCCTGCAGCCAGCGTGAGTCGTGGGTGTGGAAACTATTTATCATCGTGGGAGATGTGCCCAAATCTCGTGCTAACCAGGTGAAATGCACGGAGTACAAGTACTCATTCACAAAAAACCTGGCTTGTACAGCTACGGCACCACTTCCATGAGGCGGCATCTGAAATCCAACCACAAAGCAGCTGTTTGGAGGGTTGGCCCCTTCGAAAAAGGCAGTAGGTACATTTCCTCTGCAGCACCCTCTGCATCTGCTCCTGCCACCACTAGGGACACACTCCAGTGTGCCAGCACATCCTGAAACGAGCCTTGCAGGCCATATGCACCGCAGCAGACCTGTACCTTTCAAAGGTCACTGTAATGTGCATGTACTGCGATGCGGTACTGTGCAGGGGGGGAACAACTCCGAAGTGCTTTCAAGGCTTCACTCCGGGAGCATGACAAAGAGGGCCCCCTACCCAAGTAAAGTACACACAACAACTTTTGATCTCCACTTGCAGTTTCTTATCCCTGTGGTTGGTACCCTTTGCCAAACCACCCTTTGCCAAACCTCCCTTCCTTTCTGTGGCGTGTCTTACAACAGGAAAAATGCAACACAACCAGAAAGTGGGTATGGAGGGCGGGAGACAAAAAGGCTCTTTTCAGAGCCACCTTGTACTGTTTAAAAATAGAATTTCAATAAAAGCATGCAGGCGGTCCCGCATCCTATAAGTGCTGCATACAGGGTGGTGAACAAAGGGCGGAACGACTCTGGCAAAAACATTGCACGCATTCGCAAAATGAAGTGGTGGCTCTGAAAAGAGCCTTTTTGTGCTGTTTGTGTTTGTAAGGTTAGAAGTGGTGAACACCCACAGGGGAAATGCTTGCTAAACTTGCAGGAATTGCTGCACTGCATTTTGGATATTACGCAGAAACAGCTCATTGCCAGCATCAGTCAGATGAACTCCATCTGAAAGAAAAATGTTGCTACTATGAAACAGAATGTTATCATTGTGGAAGGAGAACGACAATGTCTTGCCAAAAGGCGGAACCAGCCTTGTTCACATTGCACCGCGCGTTCTCCATTTGTGGCCCAAATGAGGAAGAACACAGCCACATCTGTTTGTGGGCTATGCGAGAAAAAAGTATTTGCAACTTTGGAAACGTTGCCATGAGTTGGATAAATGTCTCCTTCATCGCAAACTGCAGTGAGATTCCACTAACATGTCCTAAACTGTTCCCTCCACAATGAACAATAATGTCTGGATGATCGAGCATCACCAAACTGGCACAAAGAGGACCAACATGCAGCCACTTCATCCCACGTATTCCGTACCACCGGACATCGACATTATAGACCCGAAGGTGTGCAGCCATTGCACAGCATTCGGCATAAACATTTAACCAATGTATCCAAGAGTTGCCTAAAAGCCATATAGTCCGCCTACTTAACGGCACACCCAGGCCCATAGCCATGTGCAGTCCTATATGCAAACACCTTCTGGCACAATCTGTTGTTCCAGACCCCAACCAGGAAATCTTATTGACCAATCCCAACTCCTGCACAGTCCCATTTCCATGCCAGCCATCCTGAAAAGACCCGGATGTAGCACGTGCGCACCTCCAAATGCTGCGGCCTTCGCGAACACATTGTCCTGTGTGGGTGGGTGTGCAAACACATTTGAAGCAGGATAGGGAATTCGCTCTTTGTTGGTAGTTGTGAAACATTTTTCTTTTTGTAAAGCGACGTGTAAAGAAACACCTTTCTGTTTGGTATTTGTTGGGGATTGCTCTGCTTTTCCTCCTTTCATTATTGCACGAGCTTCAGCAAACTACATTTTGTGGACCACAAGACTATTTTCAATAGAGGGAAGTAAAACCAATATCAGCTCCACTGACAAACGTCACATTAGAAGCACTAAAACACTAAAGTTCTCATGGGCACAAAAGAACATCCCAGCATGGAACAGAAAAGCAGACATACACCTGATTCGACAATCCGTAGTCCCATTTCCAAGCCAAACATATTAAGAAGGACAGCATGTGGGATGTGCGCTTTCCCAACTACCGCGAGGGCCACGCCCCAGTAAAACAGGGGCAGCCCTTCTTCCCTTTCCAGTAGTCTTTTTCCAGCACTCCCTCATTGGCTACTGTTAAACGTCACAGAGGCATCCACCAATTACATCCAAGATTTCTGCATCCAATGCCATCATCTCTGTTGAACAGTCCATAGTAACCATTAAACACGCAGAGTTCAAGTGTCCTGTGAATCAAAAGCACCTGCACCGGAAAGTACTGTAAAATGATCTACGAGTTCTGCATCCACATCATCGGCATCGCCACCCATCACCACGCCCTGCAGGTATCACTACTTTTTGTATAGTACATTTGCAACTGTGTTAGAAGTCGTTGCAACAGGATATCTGACACTGAATCTCCATAACGTACTGAAAATGCGTAATATTATTTATCCCATCACCTACCATGAAATGGCTCCTACAGTGGTAGGTGCTGGCAAAGTTGGTATTTGCCCATAGCGGCCACTGTTATATGCAAACGGTTACTCTGTTTTTTTGTTCCGTCAATTTTACGATGCTTTCCCCCATTAACGCACCTCCTATGAAATTATCGCACAGAAAAGGATCAGTCAGCGTATCCCACCAAACTAAGCCAAGTGTATGACAACAGTTTCCTGCCACTTACCTTTCACATTTTATTGGCTGCAACCTTACAAAAAGAAAAGAATGTATGTGTGCATTGACAACAGTACCATTCATACATGCACATAAGGAAATTAAAGAACGTAAACAATGGCTCTACTCACGTAGCAAACATATATATGTAGGAAGGTATATGCAAATGCACACACAAAAACATTTCTTTCCGAACCTTTTTGTCGTCCTTCCACGATGAGAAGTACTCAATTTTCAAAATAAATACTCCTACACCAATACACACACTTGCTAAATAGGACGTCATACAATACACTTGCAAATAACCCACCTATCCCCTTACCAAACATGCTTATGCTTCCAAGTCCCCATTCAAATAGTAAGCCAATTATTTATACACACACTTTCTCTTCCTGCCAAGACATCCCCCCTACACTTTTAAAGAATGTATTGTACAAATGCAATCACTACGCCATTAGGCAACATATTTTCTTACCATCTTCTTATACAGGTGCAGTACCCACCTCTCTCCTGAAAGCCACTGGCGTGTGCACTTCAAAGTACAACCTGCGAGTCCCCTACTCTCACCAAGTAACAAAGTAAGTACAATACCATTGTAGTGTTTTATGTAGATTTGCAGCAACCCACCAGTTTATACTTCATTGTTACTCATGACACCTCTACAGGTGCTCAGTGTTTATTATGGCGCCACCATTAGACTAATCCCCACATTGTACGATACTGTCCCAACCGAAGGTTAGAGGCCATTACACAGCGACACATTTCTATTGATATGCCTACCCTCTTATTCAACCACTCATGCACATTGCACACATATACATTTAAAAATCTGCAAACCCACACTTCCCTTTCTTCTTCAACAGCTATAACACAATGCCCACCAAACTGCAACTCTGTAAAAAGCAACACAGAAATAGAGCCACACAACCTAAAAGCATAGAAAGTAGCCATCCATTGCAAGCAGAACTTGATAGAGAAGAGCAAATACAGTCATTAAGCAAAACGGATGTACCCACCAGTAAAGAAAGTGTAATTCATCTGTAAAAATGCGACAATGAAAAGAAAAGCACTACAAAGAGTGCAATTTACACTACTGCTAACAGAGTAGGTACTAATGGTAATGTAACCACAAGCAAGCATTCCAAAAAATGTATTTTACAAAAAATGTTCCACCACAGAGTCCTTCAGAACCTTATAAATAGAGTAGAGAAATCACATTGGACCCTCAAAGCTAACAGCAGAAAAGTAATCCTGGAAGCTCTTGTAGACAGTGTAATGATCGTTAAACAGAAATTGTTTATAGTAATTTTAAACAGAATGAAACCACTAACAACATTAATTGGTAAACTACAAGCAGTACTTTGAAACAAACGCAATATCAGCATAGATACCTTTGGCCATATCTGTACAGGTGAGTGGAGTCACACCACCAACACAAGGCCATACTTCAATGAAGAATCATACAAACAAGAGAAAACAAACCAAATTGCCTTACATTGGAGTGGACAAGGGTATGAAAAGATACACAATATCATAATGGAAGAAAAAACACTGCTTTAAGAAAAAACCCCATCAAACTTACCAACACGCCTGACCTACAAATGGCCTTCCACATCAATGTGCAACGTTGGCCAATGCTTAATCAAATCTTTGCAGCAGTTCCTCAATCACTATGTGAAAGGCAACGAGAAAAGACAAATTAAAATACTACAAACTATGGACTCCTGTCCAGTGCACAACTACACAGGAATACGAAGACATTCCTTAGCCTGTATTTCTGGACCTGCTTGCAAAAGCACCTTCCACTGTATCAAAATGTTAGCAACCCACCATTCAACTGTCAGAAATCTAGTTTCCAAACTGTACTATGCAAAAAGTCCAGCTTTAGCACTGCAACATTTAAATTATATTCTCCTACATGGTACAGCAAACAAGTGCTCGAAGAAATAGAGCACATCCAAAGGAAATATTGTGGAACTGAAGAGCACTTACAACCTCCAGCAGTTTCAGACAACAGTACTGACAACATTGCAGATGTCAACTTTTTATGTCACACATACAAAAAAGAAATACAAAAGTTCAAAAGCACATCTGCTGAAATGCCAAACCAAGTATGTGTGTGTTGTCGTAAAACTTTCTATAGAAAGAGCACCAAAACTATAGATATAATGCAAAAAATAGAAGACAATGAGGAGTCCGAATGGTTTCAATTAGCTCTGTACCTTATAGCTGAAAACAAATACGAAATTACTAACACCTCCATACTGTGCACATACTGCACTGCAAAACTGGACAATAACCAAATGCCTTCACGGGTGATCAGTAATAATTTCAAAGTATTTCCACTGCCAAACGTACTGCAGCAGCTTAATTTGTATGAGAGCATTATAATCAAAACAGTGCCCCCTTTTCAAGCAATAATACGCTTCAACCGAAAACTGCAAAATTGCCTCCCACCAAATTACTGAGAGGCATTTGTGGGAAAGTAGTTTATTTACCATTAGCTCTGAAAGAATATGTAGACACTCTACGAGTGCAAAGGACAATACAAGAATCTTTGATTATCCTGGTAAATGGTGTACCTACAAAAGATTAAAAAGATTTGGCAGAAACTAGTGGACTTAAACAAAGTTAGGGTAGCCTTGAAATACCTTAAAAACAATGAATACTACAAGGAAATAAACACTGAAGAAAACCTGCGAGAAACCACCGAAATAATTCAGGACTCCTCAACAACTGGCCAATTTCAACATCTAGAGCCTACTTCAGCCTCCAATATTTTAGATCACTATACAATTCACCCACTGCACTCCAAAGACACCATAGACAATGCACTAGAAATATATCAAATGTGGCAAGCCAAAGGTGCGCCAATCAGTATATGGGAAAAAAGTGTAGAAGCACGTGCCTTTCCTCTACTCTTCCTGACTGGAAAAGGTGGAAGATATGATGAAAGATGCACACAAATAACAGCATCAGAATACCGCTGTTTACAAATGTATTCTGAAGACCCTAGATTTAGACAGAACGTGGAGTACATAGTCCACCTGGCAACACAATGTTATGGAGTTGCCCACACATTGAAAACAAGTTCCCATTTTCAAAGCATGTCCGCTACACAGCTACTTCAAAAGGTGCAAGACAAGGACGCGGTTTTACAGTCAAGTATTACAAATCTCTTAGCAAACATGTGTGGTACGAAAGAGTACTGGTTCTGACGGCATGCAGATGTACGTGTATGCTACGCAACCTTGGCCCACCCGCATGGTTTGTCACTTTAAGTTGTGCAGCGTATGCATGGGAAGACTTGCACACTTTCCTATGCATAGCAAACAAAAACAAAACAGGTGTGGACATGAAAACACCAAGAGAAATTTGCCCTCTTGAGCCTGTAAATGTTTCAAGTTACTTCCACAATCACTTCCTGGCCATGCTGCACTTCATTTGTAACAAAGCACTTCCTCCCCTCGGAGAAGTGGAACACTTTTGGGGAAAAGAATATCAGGACGGAGGAGCACCACACACATCCACATGCTTTTGTGGATTAAAAATGCTCCTAAATTTGGTGAGGAGTGTGATGAAACTGTTTTGCAGTTAATTCACAAATATGTCACTTGCGAAATCCCTTCAGAAAGTACACATAGTGACATAGACACACACATTTTGCAATTCCAAAGACACAAGTGTGGCAAGTATTGTCAGTGCAAATACAAGAACAGAGGCAAATACTACACCAAATGGCGCTTTGGTTTCTCTAGACCAGTTTCGGCAACACGGCAAGTAAACAGCTTCATGTCTTCGGTTCGACAGTGTGTGAACAGGAAATCTCCTAAGAACACATACTGCATAAAAAGGAGCGAAACATCAAAGTACATCATTGAATACAATGCAATAATTGCCTTCCTATGGAATGCTAATTTTGATTTACAGTACATTGCAGACAATTCCACTGCAGTTGCAGAAGAACTTCGAGCAGATCACTAAATGTAAACACTTCTGAGAGCAGTGAACCTTCTCCAACAGGCAGCCAAGAATCACTTGGACAGCCACTCATGCAAATGAGGCAGAATTAGCCATGACAGAAGTAACCACCACCATGTTTCAGTATGAGCAATCTGCAGAAGAAGAGTTGGCTATACTGAAAACCCAACTAAACAATGAGCAGCGTAACATTTTCTTAGAAGTGAAAAAATTGAAAACGGTATGCAGCACGAAAGTAAAACTTGGACCTGTGACAACTACACACCTGTACTGCTGTATGTCAGTGGTGAAGTTGGGTCAGGGAAAACATTCTTAATAAAAATTATCAATAAATACCTCCAACAATTAACACACAGCAACCGTTCAGCTGTTGTAACCGCACACAAAGGTTTAGCTGCCTACTACATAGGTGGAGTCACTCTACACAGATTGCTACTCCTTCCAGTAGAACACCAAAACAAATTAGAGTACTATAAACTTTCAGCAGAAGCTGCTACGGAGCTACGCAGAGTTTTAAAACAAATGAAAATGCTCCTAATAGAGGAGGTGTGCATGGTTTCTAACCAAATGTTAGCTTTGATTCACCACAGATTGCAAGAGGTCCTCAAAACAGACTACGAAGAACTGTTTGGAGGAAAACATGTGATTGTTTTTCAGAGATCTCCTTCAATTAACACCAGTGAAAGGTGAACCTATATTTAAAAACCTTAGGACACAAAGTGTGCCGTAAAAGTATTGGACGCATCGGGAATGTAAATCTCTGGCAACAGTTGCAATACAGAGAACTAACTGAAAACATGTGTCAGTCTGCAGACCTCCCCTATGCCAACATTTAAAAAAACATACTGATTGGTATACTATCAAAAGAGGCGCAGTCTACCCTCAATACTAGATACATCCATGAGCTGTACAGGCATAACACATGTGCGTCTGATGTCATGGAACAATTAGCTCACAAAAATGTGACCTGTATGTCTTTAATGCTAACTCTAGCAAGCTGGGCACAATTCAATGCAACAATGCTGAAAAAAGAAAACAACTACTAGTGGAAATGCACGCCACAGACAAACTGGACATACATGGTATGACAATACCTATCTATCAACAAGCCATAGCACAACTAAATACCTTAGAAAACACAACAGAGCTGGTTTGGAGAAAATGTAAACATTATGTGTGAACTGTAGAGTAATGCTGAAGTGAAACCTTGACGTAGAGCAAGGTTTAGTTAATGGAGCACTTGGTACAATTGTTGGCTTCCAGACATACCCACGGGACAACAGCATTCAGTTTGTCAACATCCAGTTTAACACATTTTCAGAAGTTAAAAAGATAGGACGCACAAGGCTCGATTCCTTCTTCTGCATGTACACAGAACAGTTTTCTCTGTCGCTAGTTTATGCAGTAACTGTCATCATTCCTGCCCCTCATGTCCCTAGCCCTCCAAGATGTCAGGCTGGAGCCAGGCCACAATCACCTACATGGCCCTCAAGGGCCTCTCCATCCCTCCAAAGACCCGCTTGGAGTCAGACTTGGCACTTGTGGCACCAGACTCACTCACTCCCATATGATAACATTGGAGATTGGACTTGTAGTGCATTGATGGGGACAAGATGGATGCCCCCACATATTTTGGTTCCCAGAACTGCATGTGCGGTCTAGGTTTTTGGGTGTGGTTCAGCCCAGAGACACCTGGGATACCCAGAGACTATTTAAGCCACACCCAGGCTGAGAAACATGCTTTGCGTTTTCTGCACCTGCAGTGTGACACTCACTGTGTTCGGATCGGTCTCCAGTAGGCCTGCATCTTTCTTCTGCGCTCAGCTCCTGCAAGAAGAACACCGTTAGGAACAGCCTTACCTTGCGGTGCTTCTGCCCATCATTCATCGCTCCTTCTGTTCTGCGGGCATCTTCCACGGTGTCATTCCCATCCCGGCACGCCGCTTCCTAAGGAAAAGGGAAAAGAACAGAAAAAAGACATTAGTCAGCATTCTGCAAATCTTCCCTTATTTTTAAATACTGTACGAGCTTCAAACGCTTACCTGAATCCCAGCCGCTCTGGGGGAACTCTGTCTCCGGAGCTTATCATCCATCTGCAAGAGGGAAAAGAGACTCCAGTTTAGCGTGGAAACATCTAGAGGCGCTGCATACCGCGCTTACCCACTGCATTTGTTCTTCATAACCGGCATCCACGCTGAAAACGTCACGGCACCTAAGAGACACAGAAAAATAGCTCAGTTCAATGCAAATACGAAAGGGGTGCATCGCGCATCGCACTCTCACTCTCACTCACCTTCAGCGCTACTCATCTCAGAAGCACGCCGCCATCCCCGGACGCCGGCCATCATCTAAGAAAGGAAAGGAACAAAGTTAGTTAACTGTTCTAAAGACTCATTAAACTTACCTGTCAGACTCTTGCCAGTGAAGAACCTAGGCAGCAACGAGACTGCATCAATCAATACGCCCCTGGGCTGAAAGCAGGACAGAGAGCACACTATCCAAGAAAACAAAGTGAGCTGTGGATCAAAGGGAAGGGTTGGACCCCGGGGAAGAAGGGGTTCAAGCACACAGAGACAATAGAGAGTTAAACTCTACCAATCCTGTGTTTCAGGCCCAGTCTCCAGTCGAATAGCCTCCAGGGAAGGGTTCGAGGTCGTAAGAGGTCAGAACAGGTTGAGTGACGTCCCCGTGGATACCAGGTGAGCGTTACAGTAACTATTCATAAATCGCAAGGTCTAACCTTAGATCAAGCATTAATTGATACTGGCAGCACAGTCTTTAAAGAAGGCATGAGTTATGTTGCACTGTCACAGCTACGTACCCTGGAAGGACTATATCTAGTGAATTATGATGCAACTGCAGCCAGCACAGACATTCCTTGCATCATAGAGTACAATAGACTATGTGCACTCTACACACCCCATCTCAACACGTACTTCAGAAACCCAATGGTTTCAAAAGAAAGCTCATTCAATCAGAAGTTATAAATGATTTGGCAGCAGTACCACCAAAGAAATTGAAATCAGCTCATACTCCAACTACCAAAAGCACAGATAAAAGGAGTAAAAAAGACAAGACATACCCAACTCCACAGACAAAAAAAGTGCCTCTTCAAACAAACCATGTGCCCATCCATCAAAGTACTCAGACACAGAAGTACCTGGTCCATTCAAATTTTCTATGCAAATGTGCCAATGAATGTTCTATTCCAAATGCCAGCAATTGTTGAAAACATGTATGCAAATGGCGCAGACCAGTTGTGTTTACAAATGCTCGTCCTTCACAGAAATGCAGTAAGTAATTCTGACATTTACAGTGTCTCAGGAGTAAGGCAAGAATTGGACTACTGTGCTGGAATGGTGAAATTCACGTTTAACAGTCAAGAAGATCCACATGAATTTCGAATGTACTTAATACAAATAAGAGGAAAACATACTCAAATGAAATCTTTCAGATTTCCTACACGTGCAAACATATATGCAGTCTCTGCAACCATGTCATTCAGGAACAAGTCCCTAACGAATGCTTTGCACATCTATCAATAACTAACTGTGACTTCATTCCATTTCAGCAAGTGGTGCAACATGCCAACCATAGCATATTGTGCATGTCATGCAATTCTGATAATCGTTCGACGCTACATATACACTCACATAGTCAATATGCAATTGTAATGCTCTTAAGATACAAAGATGGAACCAAAAACAACTGAAAACTGACTGCCTTCACACATGGGCAGGTATCACTTGGCAAGAAAACCTTCACAACAGTAGCCATAATCTACCACACAGGCGACACAACCAGTGCAGGCCACTATACTGCATACATTAGAAAGCAATGATCATGGTGGGAATGCAATGATACTTCCATCATTCCAAAGCAGAGATTACATTCAAATCTTGCAAATGCCTACTTAATATTCTTTAAGCCAAAATGTAGTCATTGATGTACACACCTTCTATACCCTACTTCCCAGCACCCACCAGTACCTTCATAAGTGCACAAAAAAAGAATTACATTCCACACTGTGGACCTAAAGCAACTTAGCATACAACAAATAATCAAGAAATGCATTAAAGTGGACAATTTTATTCCCAATGAACCCAATGAGTACACTCAGACATACAATACGTGTACAGAAATGACACTAGCAGTATTTTCCACATCATACTTAAAAGGGAAAGTAGTAAGTATGAGGGTTCAAACCTATCCTCTGTAACCTCTGAAACCAGCAAGTACGCAAATGAGTCACCACCTGTCTAAGAATACTCATACAAATGCAATACATATATAACTATCACTACCTAAACCCATATTGGTACATCACCTCTTCTGAATGTACACAAATGTGAAAGTAGCAACAGGAATTCAGGAGCTTCTAAATGTACCCTATAGGAATGGGACACTATAAACAGAATACGCCACCTGGTATCTAACTGCAACAGAATACTACAATGTTACTAGCAGCATTAAAACCATCCAACTCAACCTTCAACAACCACTGTGCGACAAACACATCCTCAAACACTTCCAAAGTATGAACAGTTACAGTACACCAACAGGTACGTAACTACCCTCACAATTCTGCAGTACCACAGTACAATGGCACAATACTTGCAAAACACCTGCAGCAACCAAACGCATGAAGAAACAGTGCTACAAAAAGGAAGCAGGTAAACATTTATAAAACACCAACTGCTATACAACGCCACCCATACTACGAACATGTATAGACCAGAAATCTTAAACCATTGCATTTCCTCCTACTTCAAGAGCACACCTTAAAAATTGCGATAACCACTGCAAACATTACTGTAATTCACTGTGCACCATTGCAGAAAAGAAATTCTGAAGTTGTTTTTTTTAAAATCCATCATGTTTTTTTGTGCAAATGGCAGCTATGAGTGTAGGTCGTTTTGTTGGCATGCTTCTCCAGCCCCTGCAAATCCAGACATAAAGGACAAGATGGAAAGGGAACGCAATTCATGCAGTGAAACGGCACACCTTATGCTCAATCCTGTACTGCTACATTGACTGTTTTGTCCTAACTAAGCCCTTTCAAACAGTTATCAGTTCTACACACCTCATTGTATTGAAAGTAATAATGGCCAGAGGCGCACGTAGCACTCAACCGGCACACAAACTTCGGCAGGTGATATTTTAGTGTTGCATTTTTTAGCAAAACAGCTCCTGCATTCTCCTGCAATTGGAGGGGACACCCATGAGTTTTTATTTTTTTATGTTTCTTTGGACACACACACATAGATTGTGCCGTGGGTCTAAACACTCGCTAGCAATGTCATTTTTTGTAAAAAAGGAAACACATGAAAGGAGGGTCTGTTGGCAACGTTTGAAAGACATTTTGCAAGTGTGGAGCTGTAGAAAGACAGTATCACCTAGAAAGCAGAGAGCAAGGCAGTGGGTGAACATATGACGCTACTCATTAACACACATTAGATCACCCAAATGTCCATGAGGCATCCTCCTACAGCCCCTTTACGACATTCTTCCCGTAATTGTTGTCCTGTACGCTGTCACTAATAATGGCTACTTACATGTATTTTATTCCTGTTTCTTCTCAGATACCTTACACCTCACTGCATGTGTCACCCCTTCCACATTCCAACAGACAGGTGGTGGACAAATCATTGCAAGATTACCATAAGCAATGTCTTTTCCGTCGTTATCTGGCCCACCGATATGGGCCTCTATAGCCAAGAACCAAACTGCAAACCTTTATGCTATAAGGCATCACAGAGGCAACAGCTGGTACCTTATCTACCATACAAAGAAAATGTGTTTTTCCACATGGCCCAGCAAGGACCACAAAGTAATCCTTTTCCCACGTTGCCAGACGACAAAAGAAGTACAGAAGTGTACAAACGGCATTGGACGCTGGAATTTGTTAGAACAATAAAAGAGCAGTGGTTGTAGGCACCTTACACGTTCTCATGAGCATGCTGCAGCAAAATAAAGCACTTGCAACAAGTCACAGTGCTGTGCGTAAACTATGGAAATGTTCTGGAACTGTACACTCTGTGTGCGCATGTCTGCTTTTGCTTATGTTGTTGGTTTCCGAACCTAGGTGCTCACATGACAGAGTGGCCTACGCTGGCCACACACATTAGGAAAGTACCCAGAGTGCACACTGTGAGCAACGACTGTCCACAACTAATGTCCACTATGCAAGTGAGTGTTGCGATGGTGTGTCGCGCCCCCACGTAAAGGCGTAAAGGTAATGCAATCGATGCACACATAACAATTGCACACCATAGTAACGCCAACCGCGTTCCCTGGCCATCTCAAAAAGGACTCAAAAGAAAGCTAACAGTGGTATGGCCTGTCGTCCTGTATATGGCGAGATTTCACTGCATAGATGGTTTTGACTGGTGCAAATGTATGTGGGTTGGTCTGTACATGATCCACATTTCAAATGTGTGATGCTAATTAACTTGTGTCATGTCGCAATGTCTTCCTTCACTCTCAAAGCAAACGGTATGATCAGGAGCACACCATACGAAACACAAATGATGGCATGTCAGTCCGTGAATGTCAACAAGTCCAATGAAATACACAATATGCAACCCTAGGCACTTCACGCCACCTCTGGTGGTGTACCAAGTCTAAAATGTCCTTCACAACCATTCTGTAATCGTGACCACCCACAGGAGAGGTGCAATTTTCCAACAGTATACGCTGGAGTTACGTACGAGTATAGGAACGGACCCCAAAGAAGGCAACATTCTGAATCCTACTTCCAACCAGTGGCCAGACTGTTGGGTCCAAGGGCCCTAGTCATGCACACAAGGCAGTAAGGGCTTGGCACTCACACTACAACATGGAACACCGAATGGAAATATCCAGATATCATCTGCAAGGCACTCCCCATGCCCAATGGGCTCTGTCTGCACGCATCACAGAAGGTGGTCGCCTGTGCAGCTACCTGACAATGAAGTATATGTGAGTAGCTGCGTAAATGGTCCATATCCCAAAAGTGTGATGGTAAAGACATCCTTTCATGTCGCAATGTCTTACTGCACTCCGTGAAGCAAGGCTGTGTTCATGGCCACAACATTCCAAACGCAAATGGCAGCATATCTCATCGCTGCTGCTGCAACAAGTCTAACATGTCTAACATACAAACATATATATATTACTGGGCCTGCAGTAGCGGGCCAGTAGTTATGGTTAAGTTGCTAAACCCATAGGAAGAGCACTTTTTGGGTGGCTTATAAGTTCTCTCCCCTGGACGAATCCTCACCAAACTTTGCAAGTTTGGTGAGGTTTCGTGAAGGGGGGGTCAAAGTTATAGGGGGGGTTCCCAACATTTTTTTTTCTCCATAGACATAATGGGAAAAAACTTTGCTCACACCTACAGCCCAAACCGCTGGATGGATTGTCACCAAATTTGAGGCAGGAGCAGCGGCTTGGTCCCGAAAAAACATGCTTTTGTAAATTTGGTGTAAATCCGTCCAGTAGTTTTCTTTAAAATTGGCTAAACCTAAGTAAAAAAAATTGTGATATCGGGCTCCGCTACGCAGACCCATTTCCCTGTTCGCTCCGCAGACTGTCATAGGATTGGCCAATCGGGCGACGATCAGTCCGCGGACATCAGACGTCAGACACGCGCACTGATTGGATGGAGAAAAACATGAAATTTGTCAGTTTTCCTGAAAAGCCTGCCATGTTGGATTCACTGACTTTTGCTGCTGTCCGCGGACACCGCAGCGAAACCCCCCCCCCCAAAACGCAACATTGCACTTGTTAAACTCAACAAGCAAAACTCGGGAGGTGGGGGGGATGAGGATAGGATGGGATATGGCCATAAGAAGACAAAAATGTGTTTTAATCCCCGAAAGTTCGCGAACACTCCAGATGTCCTGGGACAGTCCTGTGGTGGTTGCGGACACTTCGGATGTCCTAGGACATTTGTGCCCATTTCTGCATTACAGGGTTGGTGAAAAGCAGTTTTGGGATGGCATGTAAGGAACAAGTTACTTACCTGTAACTGTTGTTCTCCAGCATGGGTCTGGCATGGATTCACATGCTCATGAATATTCCCCGTCGTCAGGCTGGGAATCCTCGGTAAAGAAAAAACCAGTATCAGTTTCGTTTCTGATCTGTCTTTCGTAGTAGTAACCAATCACTGATCTCTGCGTCATACTGACCACAGCCAATGACTGCCCTCTACCTAAGCCCCGCCTCTGGCAGCCATCTTCAGATTTGGTAGCACGTGAAGTGGCAGTATGACCAAGTGAAGAGCCGCAGAGGGGTAGGCGGGAGGGTTCGCATGTGAATCCATGCCAGACCCATGCTGGAGAACAACAGTTACAGGTAAGTAACTTGTTCCTTCTCCAGCATTGGGTCTGGCATGGATTCACATGCTCATGAATAAAGAATACATAGCAGTACACACATGCACAACCACGGGAGGTGGCAAAGGCTCAACATTAAGCATTACATCAAACTCAACATTAAGCAAATCTTACCTCCTCACCAGGCTCACCTTAGGCGAACAGGTTGCGCAGCACTGCTTGGCCGACCCTGGACTCCTCCCTGGAATCCCGATCGACGCAGTAGAATTTCGTGAAGGTGTGCGTCGACCTCCACGTAGCAGCCCTGCAGATGTCCAGCAAGGGCACACCAGATAGGAATGCCGTGGTAGCTGCGATCGCTCTGGTGGAATGGGCTCTCGGACGGCCAGGCAGCGGTCGGTTTGCCAACCGATGACAGTACATGATACAGCCGGAGAGCCATCTGGAAATGGAAGCCTTCGAGAGAGCCTTCCCCTGATTGACAGGTCCAAAGTTCACAAAGAGTTGTGACGTCTTCCGAAAACACTTTGTGCGGTCCACATAGAACTTCAGCGCTCTAGCCACATCCAGCGAGTGCAAAGTCCTTTCAGCCGGCGACGAAGGCGACGGGAAGAAAACAGGCAACACCAAGGGTTCGTTGAGGTGGAAGTCCGACGGCACCTTGGGCATGAAGGAGGGGTGCATCCTGAGCACTACCCTCGTGTCGTGAAAAGTCAAGTACGGGCCCTTGCAGGAAAGGGCCTGGATCTCTCCCACCCGTCATGCGGAGGTGATGGCCACAAGAAACGCTGTTTTCCACGGCAAGAACTTCAACGGAGCCAAGTGCAGAGGCTCGAACGGAGGTCCCATGAGCTTGGTCAGCACCACGTTGAGCTCCCACGCCGGGGCCGGAGCCTTCACCGGCAGGAACGATCTGAACAGTCCCTTCATGAACTCTTTCACCAGATGATGAGACCACAAAGACGTCCGCCCCGTGGTTCTGGTGTATCGGGAGATCGCAGCAAGATGAATCTTGATGGACGGGTGCGCCAGTCCAGCCTTGGCCAGCGTCAGTAGGTACGGCAGTACTTGGGGAGCCGTAATCCGTAGAGGGTTAATCTTCTGTGCGTGGCACCAGACAGAGAACCTCTTCAATTTGTGTCCGTAGCATTTAAGAGTTGAGGACGCCCTGGCCTTTGCAAGAACCTCTCTGCAGTCGGCCGGTATGTCATATCCTCCAAACTCTAACGCTGCAGGAGCCAGGCCTGCAAGTTCAGCGACTTCGGGTCGTGATGGAGGATGGCGCCTCCTTCCCTGGAGAGAAGATCCGCGTCCACTGGCAGCTTGATTGACGGGGACGCTGACAAGTCCAGAAGGTCCGGGAACCATATCTGCCTCGGCCACGCAGGTGCGACGAGGATCATCCTGCACCGTGACCTCTTGAGCTGGTTGATGAGCCGGATCAGCAATGGCAATGGAGGGAACGCGTATAGAAACAGGCCCTCCCAGGGGAACAAGAAAGCATCGCCCATGCTCCTCGGCTGGGGAAACCTGCTGGCGAACCTCCGGCACTTGGAGTTCGTCGCCATCGAGAACAGATCGATCTGGGGTGTGCCCCACCGTCGGAAGAGGCGGTCCACTAGATCCTGTCGTAGTTCCCACTCGTGGCACGAGCGCAGCTCCCTGCTGAGTGAGTCGGCGATGGTGTTTTTTATCCCTGCCAGATGAAACAGCACCAGAAACATCCCTTGGTCGACGGCCCAATGCCACAGATCCTGCGCCTCCCTGGACAGGGCTGGGGACCTGGTTCCGCCCTGTTTCCTGATGTAGAACATGTTGGTGGTGTTGTCGGTGAAGATCCTCACCACCTTGCCCTTGAGGGACGGAAGGAAGGACCTGAGGGCCCAAAACAATGCACGGCGCTCCAGGACGTTGATATGGAAGGACTTCTCCGTCGGGAGCCAAAGGCCTCTCGCGTGCAGATTTTCAGTTTGCGCTCCCCACCCTTCCAGGGAGGCATCCGTGGTCACTGTCTCCTGGTGGCCGGGGGACTGGAAGTCCATGCCCGTCATCAGATGCGCGCGGGTGCCCCATCACCGGATCGCTCGTCGGAAACTCTCGTTGAGTGTGATCCTCTCCTCGAAGCTGGGCGTCGTCTGGAACTCCTGCAACAGGCGCATCCGGAGCCTGCACAGGGGGATGAGGTAAATGCAAGAAGACATCATTCCGAGGAGGGACTTGATGGACCTCACTCTGGCCGCGTCCGCAACCAGCATCCGCTGCACCTTGCCCAAAATGGCCCTCGTCCTTTCCTCCGACGGATAGGCCAGAAGCGACACTGTGTCGAGCTTCGCTCCCAGAAACAGTGCGTCTTGCGCGGGCACCAGGTGGGACTTGGCGTAGTTTATGGAGAATCCCAGGTCCGTGAGAAGTTGGACGGTCCTTGCCGTGTGCTCCACGGCGAGCTCCTTCGTCTTCGCTCGGATGAGCCAGTCGTCCAGGTAGGGGTAGACGTGGATCCCATCTCGGCGCTGCTGCGCCGCCACCGGTGCGAGGCACTTGGTGAACACCCTGGGTGCCGACCTCAGTCCGAAGGGAAGGGCTCTGAACTGATAGTGACGCCCTTGGACCACGAACCTGAGAAACTTTCGGTGTCCCTTTAGGATGGGAATATGGAAGTAGGCATCCTCCAAATCCAACGATGACAGGAAATCTCCCTCCTCCAGCTGACCCAGGACGTGTTGGAGGGTGACCATCCAGAACTTCTGTGCCTTGATGAATTTGTTCAGTCATCGTAGGTCCAGGATGGGACTCCATCCTCCCGACTTCTTCTTCACGAGGAAGTATCTTGAGTAAACTCTGGAGCCCCGAAGCCTCTTTGGGACGAGCTCGATGGCGCCCTTCCTGAGCATCGCCTTTACCTCCAAGAGAAGTTGAGGGACGTGATGTTCTTTCCTGGCCACAGGGGGGACACGCGGGCACCTCTTTAGACGACGACGAACGGGCCGCTTGACGGTAGGTGGAAAATCCGCCACCGGAACCTTTGGAGGCACCCTGTTTGCCTCCGCCGCTCCGAAAGGGCGGCCGCCGTTGCTGGAGAACCCCAAGAGCCCGGGCCGTCTCCGTGTCTGCCTTGATGGCTTGAAGGGAATCGTCCACTGTTTTCCCAAACAGGTTGTTTCCGTCGAACGGCATGTCCAAGACTCTGGTCTGCACGTCCTGACGGAAGTCAGTACCCTTGAGCCACCCACGCCGCCTAAGGCACACGCCGTTGCCCAACTGGCGAAATCCAGTGTCAGCGATGTCCGTCGCAATCGTAATGGTGTGGTCCGACGCCACCTCTCCTTCCTGCAAGATCTCTAGGGCATCCGCCCTCTTGTCATCTGGTAGGAAGTCCAGCAGGGGGGGCAGTTTGTACCACAACTCCCTGTCGTAGCGGGCTACGATAGCCAAGGCGTTGGCCGCCTTAATCGTCGTCGCTGCAGACAGGGGTGGACTGGTAATCAAAAGAGGCCCTGGAAATTATTTTCAAAGTGGCCCCATATTACACATTTTCAGCAAGCCCAACCCTTTTCCTATGGGAACATTTGGAAATACCACACAAAAGAGGCACAGGGTGCAGAGGGCTACCAAAAAATCTCCAGAGTTACGTATAGGCCAGTCCAGCCCTGGGCACAAGGAACAGATTCAGCCTAAAAAAGCCCAATCTGGTGGCTCTGCCAATGCGCGTTGTTCTTGTTTCCAACCTAGCATGCGTATTTACAGTTGTGTGTATTTTATGCGCACTCAGTATGTGCATATGTTAAACGCATGTTGCACTTGCAATGCGTATGTGGTATATGGGCAACCACGTACCCGCATTTTCCGCCTGTCTGTGCTAAGGTTGCTCACGTCTGTTGCACCGTTGTACACTGAACTTGCTCCGTATTCTGCAAGCAGCGCAATCTGTGGATGTGCAAACATACGCCAGTTTCACTGACGCGCCTGCATCCGCCAGTGGTGCAGAGTCACACCTTGCTCCGGCCACGTGGGCCACAGATACTTGCAATGAAGTACATGGTGTACATGTGAACATTAGGCCACGCTTCCACACGATGCGCTCTGCATAGCAATGTCATTAGGTCACTATGTCAAAACTCCAGGATTCCAGAATCTATTGCGCTTGAGTTCCCGGCCAAGACCAGGCCCACTTCCTCCAAGCCCCCCAACACTTAGATTTGCTGGTGGGTTTGCTCAAGTTTATTGTGAGGGGCCCTCCACCCCATTCCTGAACCCCAATTGTCAAGCTGAAATGAAAGTCTCCCAGATATATAATGGCACCCAGAGGAGTACACACTGCCTGCAAAGATTAATACTACTTTAAATAAAAATGACATTAACTTTTATTTGAAACACGTGTAAAATATAAAGGTCATGCCGTGCAAGAAACACAGTAACACATGGATTCCGACCAATATTTAGAAAGAAGGGAAGGAAGAAAAAAGAGACAAAAGAGAGAAACAAGAAAGAAAGGAAGAGAGAAGAAGTAAAGGCAGAAAGAGGAAGTGTGTGAGAAATAAAAAGAAATTAACTAAGAAAGAAAAAAACAAAGGACTATAGAAGGAATAAAAGGAGGGGAGAAATACACTTCAGGAATGAGAGAAGGAAAGAAAGAAGGCAAGGAAGGGAGGGAGGAAAGAGGGAGGAAGGAAGGAAGGAAGGGAGGACGCAAGGAAGCAGGGAAGGAAGGAAGCAAGGAAGGGAGCAAGGAAGCAAGGAAGGAAGGAAGGAAGGAAGGAAGGAAGGAAGAAGCAAGGAAGGAAGCAAGGAAAGAAGGAAGCAAGGAAGGAAGGAAACAAGGGAGCAAGGAAGCAAGGAAGAGGGAAGCAAGGAAGGGGGAAGCAAGGAAGCAAACAAGGAAGCAAGGAAAGGAGGACGCAAGGAAGCAGGGAAGGAAGGAAAGAAGGAAGGAAGGAAGGAAGGAAGGAAGGAAGGAAGGAAGGAAGGAAGGAAGGAAGGAAGGAAGGAAGCAAGGAAGGAAGCAAGGAAGGAAGCAAGGAAGGAAGCAAGGAAGGAAGGAAGGAAGGAAGGAAGGAAGGAAGGAAGGAAGGAAGGAAGGAAGGAAGCAAGGAAGGGAGCAAGGAAGGGAGCAAGGAAGGAAGGAAGCAGGGAAGGAAGGAAACAAAGAAGCAAGGAAGGGGGAAGCAAGGACGGGAGGAATCAAGGAAGCAAGGAAGGGAGGAAGCAAGGAAGGAATCAAGGAAGGGAGCAAGGAAGGAAGGAAAGAAGCAAGGAAGGAACTTCACCCCGGATACTCGGGTGTTCTAGATGCTCCCAACAATAGACTCAGCAGCCTACAATGTGCCGCCAATCCTGGCCCAGCAACTCCCGCACACCAAAGATAACGGCAAGTTCTCCCCAATGAATATTTTCGGGGTGGTGCTTACCAGGGCGGCGGTGAGAGGGCGATGTTATTAGCACCAGGGAGAGAGGCGAGATGAGAAAGGGGTACATTCAGTGCCCCGTGCTTGCAAAGCCCTGCTCAGAGCAGCCCCTGACCTCCTGCGCACACGCCATGTTCGTAGCCACCAGCATACCTCCCTCGCAGATGCAGTTCAGCAATCCTCCCCAGCATGGCCTGCCTAGCTCGCTGGTCGGAGCAGAGCAGCCAGCCAGCCAGGTCACTCGCAGCCTGCCCCTGTCACTTGCCTGGCTGCTGCGCATGTGTGCACTGTGCAGAGACAGGCTGCAAGGCAGGGCACGTGCAGTTCCTGGCCTCATGCGCAGATGCAGTCTGGCTCGTCAGTCCTGGAGGGGGCTGAAGAAAAGACATGCGCAGCACCCGCAGCCAGTTCCATGCGAACGACCCAGTCGGATCGTTGTTATTCATTCTTTATATGTATCCTTCCGAGTTCTGTGAAAAGAGGCCCTTTGACCCGAGGTCTACCGGGGGATGTCCCGGTGGGGCAGTCCAGCCCTGGCTGCAGACGAGATGACCCTACATCCCATCGTATCCAATTTCTTTCCCTCGCCGTCCGGCGGGGAGGTCGACGTAGAGGCCGCGCCCCCCCCCCGCTTTCTGCCTGGCCGCCGCGGAGACGACCAAGTCCGGGGTAGGCTGTGCCCGAAGGCACAAGGGGGCCACGTCCGGGACCCGGTACTTCTTCTCGTACCGATCCCTTCTAGCCGGCATCATGGATGGGTTCTTGAGGAGGGCGAGGCCCTCATCCCAAATATCGTCCAGTAGAGGTACAGAGAGGACCGTCTTCCTCTTGGCCTCGCGCCGTTGATAAAGGAAACCTTCCTACTTCTCTTCCGGGCAGAGCTGGAAAAGCTCGGATGCCCCTTGGCGATCATGGAGGGAAACGATCCAATCTCGTCGGGCGGGGAAGCCCGGGTGGGAGGCGACGACGGCAGATCCTCGTCGTAAACCTCGACGTCCGTACCCGTCGCGGCCGTGTCAGTCCCTGTATCATCCCCACGAGTCGTGGACGGGGAGGGGGCTGAACAGGGCGCGATGGCTGAAAAGGAGGTGGAGGATGAATCCTTCTTCTCTTAGGGGGAGGGCTCCCAGAAGGGCCTGGCTCCGGGTCCCCCGTCGGGAGCGGTTCCTCCGCTGGTGGTAACGGCAGTCTCGTCCTTATCTCCGAGCATAAGGACTGTATAGCCAACAAAATGGCCGCCGAGTTGTCTTGCGGCACTGGTTGAGGGGATTCTGACGGGCGGTCAGGGGCCCCGTCGGCACCCTCGACGTTATCGTCGTCTCCCACGTCGGGGTCCCCCCCGACGGGCTGGTCTTCTTCCACGCCAACGCCGTGGTTTAAGACTTCGATCAGCTCTTCCTCAGAGGTTGAGGCCGAATCCACGACGACCTCCTGCCCCCCTTTTTCTTCTCCGTCGGAGGTTTCACGGGGGTCCTGTCGATGGGCATAAAAGAGGACTCCCCCCGCGGTGGCAGGGAGACTCTGAGCCCCGAGGTCGCCACCACTGGTGTAGCCTCCACAGGCTGAGCCAGGGCCGCCGCGACTGTCTCGATAGAGGCCTTCGCCGGATGGATTAAGGCTTTCACCACCTTAGGTGCGCTCACCGCCTTCTTCTTGGGGGGAGGGTCACTGCCTCGCTCTCCCTCCGATGGGGCCTTCGAGCTTGACCGGGGCCTCTCCAGGAGCTTCGCCGGGTGCTCGGCCTTCCTCTTACCCGAACCAGAGCGTTGGCTCGTGGTTGATGGTGCCGGGGAGGATGCGCCCTGCCTGGCGCCCGTAGAGCCCGACCGTTCGGTGCTCCCGGTGCCAGTGGACTCGCGCTGCTTGACCTTGTGTTGGACCCCCGTCGCCGGGGCGTCCTCAAAGGTCTTAGAAGACCGCTCGGATTTCTTCTTCTTCTCACCTGACAGGCTCTTCCCTTCCAGCCAGTTGGCGAGACGTTGATGGCGGTCCTTCATGGTCCGCTCCGACATATTGCCGCAAAACGCACAGTCCTTCTCCACGTGCGTCTTGTCCTCATGTAGGCAGTACAGACAAAAGGAGTGTTCGTCCTCCTTAAAGACATTCTGAAGCTGGCATCCAGGGCAGACCCTGAACAGCTTTCCGGGCGTCGAGCGTCCCTTCTCCTGGGCCATGTCCGAGATGGGCCTGAGAAACCTCTGGAGTCCTCCAAAAGCGTGGCCCGACGAAATCTTCACCCTTGAGGGGCGTAGACGAATCCGACACGGGTCCCCGTTGATCGGATGAACAAACTGTGGAGCTTGAGGCTCTTTTGACCGAAAAATCGAAGTTTTTGAGAAAAAAACGTGAAAAAAAAGCACTAACGCTCGAGAGCAATAGCACGAGGATCCCAACACTTGAACGTGCGGTAAAAATCTGAAGATGGCTGCCAGAGGCGGGGCTTAGGTAGAGGGCAGTCATTGGCTGTGGTCAGTATGACGCAGAGATCAGTGATTGGTTACTACTACGAAAGAGATCAGAAACGAAACTGATACTGTTTTTTCTTTACCGAGGATTCCCAGCCTGACGACGGGGAATATTCATGAGCATGTGAATCCATGCCAGACCCCATGCTGGAGAACTTTGGCGCCACTCAGTGAAACTGCATGTAATTTCGGAATTGTATCCTAGACCCAATTCTGAATCGTTTTATAAAGGTTTTGTAGGGTTCTGTCAAGAGGGGGCAAAATTAGAGGGGGGTTCCAAAGCATTGTAAAGGCTTATAAATCTTGTGCCATTTGACGAATCTGCACAACAGTTGGCAAAACGATTTTGGATCTAGATATAAATGATTTTCCAAAGTTTGGTGGGATTCTGTCAAGAGGGGGCCCCAAAATAATGTAAAGGGGGGGCGTGGCTAACTAGCCATGGATTAGGACGTGCTTTGTGCTGAGCTCCTGTTGATCCGACATCTGCTGAATTACGCTTGAAAAATGATGCAAGTGGCTGGAAATTGAAGGGACGAGCGTTGGAACATATGCACTGCAGGAATCCTGAAGAGTGAGTCATTCGTGCTTGTGGATTGAAAGATAAATGGACTTTGTTAGGAGCGGCCGTGAGAATAATTTGTTGCCAAGATGGTGGAGAACAAAGGAAGTGTTGTTGCAGTCTGGAAGTGAAACAAATCCCTCTGAACTGCACGGAGCATGATGTACACGAATACCTATGATAACGTATTGCACTCTTGTTTGGGACCGTGTTAATGGATCAACGCTCCCGGGCCCGAATGATTGTAGCGGGTGGAGATTGCAACAAGATCAACAAATAAACTCTGAGGGCTGGGGTGGCTCTTAGCCATATACAAAGGCAGCTGAATTCCTGCCGTATCAAACGGAGCGGGAAGACATCGGCCGCCAGCAGCCAGCATCAAATAGTATCTCTCAGTACTGAAATGACGAGGCGGCGCTCCCGAAACCTGACACATGTATCATTCTCGAATAGATACAACGAAAGCAGGGGGGCGCGATATGCAGACGCGGCTCCCAGCCGCTCATGAAGGCAGCCGGGCTTGCAAGACGTGGTGATCGGATACGTGAGTAGCGGGCTGTGGCAAAAGAATATAGTCAAGACACTGATTGGAAGTTGTATGTGCTTGTGGGCAGCAAGCCCTTAACACGGCCGATGGCAGTGGATTGCATCGGCACGAAACACAAGATGCGGTGCCCCGAAGCGGAAGTAAGCAGTGCATGACACTGAATCGAACGCACAAACTGTGTGGGCGTCGGGCGGCGCTGAAGACAATAGGAGCTGCCGGGCTCTGCAGCACGTAAGCCGCTGTAGCGGCGAATATACACTGACCCGCGGAGCAGGTCGGAAGTGCTTGGGGCGGGCGTCGCCTGCCACGGACACCGTGGTATTAGGCTCAATCGAGCAGAATTGCACACGGAGAGCTGCCGCCATATGATAAGATCTGAATCAGGCCCGCGTACGTTCACTGACATACGAGCAAGCCGGAGGATGAGCAGGGCGCATAGCAAGAGACAGTGATCAAAGTCCGACATAGATACAACTGAACACTTACAGGAGAACGACCTAGGAGGCTGCAGACGACCTGTGTAGTGCAGCACTATCGTACCCCTTAATGTGGCACAAGGTGGCTACTGAGGGTGAACCAATAAACAATAAGTGAGTGTGCTTAATATAACTTCAGAGGGGCACCCAAACCCTGCTTACATTACATGTGCCCAGGCAACCTAACCACAGGGGGAGGTGTCAGCGGACACGTGCGAGAACAAGAACTATATGTGGAGAGTAAAACGTGGGAGGCTACAATCCACCTGAAAAACAATTTCATGCGCCATAGCAAAAGCAAGTTGCAAGATAGCAACCCCAACGACTGAAGGAACTGGAAGTGTCACAGCAACAGCGCATAGCCAGAGCCAGACACGCATGGGTAGCGCTATGTCAGTGAAGGGGCTAAGAGCCAAGACCAAACAACCTACAATGGAGGTCTTTGCAAAAGCGCAGAGGACCCCTACAACATTGACACAGAGCACAGGAGACAAGCATCAGATCCTGGAGGCTATAACGGAGTTGAGCACCAAATGGGGCTCGGCAATGGCGGACCTGCGGACAGCACTAGAGAACAAAATTGATGTGGTAGGAACTGAATTTACCCTGCTACGACAAGACGTTAGGGCGCTGGCAGAGAGAACGAGTGGTCTGGAAAGCGCAGTGAAGACCAATACAGATGTCAGCGCGAATAATGCAAAAGAGGTCCATGTGCTAAAACAGCAGGTTGCTAATCTCGAAAATCGGGTGGAAGAAGCGGAAGGAAGGGCGAGGGGAAATAACATACGGGTGGTCGGCCTGCCGGAGGGGGAGGAAGGCCAAGACCCCACAAACTATGTAGAGAACATGATCCTCCAGGAGATAGGAGCAGACAAGCTCTCACAGGGGTTCACGGTGGAGCGGGCGCATCACGCCTTGATGAGGAAACCACGACCTGGGGCCCTGCTGAGACAGATAATTGCAAGGATCTTTAACTATAAAGACAGAGAGAAGATCCTGGAATATTTTCGTAAAGGCGGAACAATAGAGAGCATCCAACAACATCACGGCATACCCGGATTACACAATGCTGGTGCAGAGGCACAGCTACGTGGCCGTCAAAAGGAGGCTGCGTGCGGCAGGCATTAAGTACATGCTCCTGTACCCGGTGAAACTGAAGGTGCTGAATAAGAGCAGAGCGTTTTTCTTTGACACTCCAGAGGAGGTGGTGTCATGGCTGGACCTGCAGGGTTGCCTGGAACAAGAGGCAGACTGAGATCGGCAGGAGCATGACAACTGAAGACCCTGTGTCAGGGACATTGAGGGGGTAAGTGAGGGGGTAAGTGGGGGGGTGACCCTGTTTATATTGGGAAAAGTGAGACCGGGTGGACAGTGTGTAGCTTTCGGGCCTTGTGCTCCGCATGGACTGGAATATAGTGGGTAAAAGGCATGTGGGAGCTGCATAGCATTAACGTAAAGCGTAATCAACTTGAAAATAGGAGCAACAGGACGAAAGCAACCCACCCCTGAGAATTAGTAGTTGAGTGGCCATTAGGGCGGTTTCACCTTACTGAGCCCTGAGCATAGGCTTGTGCTTGACAGGGCTAGATGTGGGGGTGCCCGATATCCAGGAATGGAGCTGGGCAACAGTTGGGGAGAGTGTTGTTGGGGAAGGGCTGGGAGAGGGGATGGGGGAGTTTGGTGTGTGTATATAGTTAATAGGAGTTTAAATTTGAACATGAGCCTGCATAGAAGAGCCAGATGGTTGAATCTGTATTGCGCGGGCGGGAGGGATCGGCTGGAGGTAAGGGAGAGGATTATTAACGAGCCATGGGCGATCTTAAAATAATCACGTGGAATGTCAGGGGAATTAACAGCTATTTGAAAAGGAATAAGGTCATGTTGTATCTGAGAAGGCAAAAGATAGATATTGCACTGCTGCAGGAGACACATCTGACACGGGGTAAGATGGAGTTGGTTAGAAAGAAATGGAAAGGGGTTGTGGTGAGCTTGTCATACTCTGCTTATGCTAGAGGAGTACTTATCTGGGTGGCGCCGCACATCCCGTTTCAACTATTACAGCAAGTGGTGGAGACGGATGGGAGGATGGTCATATTGAGGGGGCTGGTGGAGAATAAGGAGATAAGCATTGTAAATACATATGCCCCCAACCAAAACACGGCAGCATATTTCAGAATTCTGTGCACCAACTTTAGTATGTGTGTGGGTAGTGCAGTGATCTGGGGGGGGGGGGATTTTAACTGTGTAATGAACCCCAAGGTAGATAGATCAGATGGCAAGATTGATAGACCCACCCCAGCGGCTAAAGCATTACAGACACTGCTAGATGATTTTGACTGGCAGATGTGTGGAGAACAAAATACCCCCAAGAAAGGCAATATTCGCACTACTCCACCCTGCAGCAGCTACATACAAGACTTGATTATGTCTTTGCCAAGTCAGATGTCATTACAGAGATTACTCAGCTAGAATATAAGGTGAGAGTCCTCTCGGATCACTCGCCACTGGTTCTCGGGTGGCAATACTGTCCCCCGAGAACAGGGATTCCGACATGACGCCTCCGAGCAGAGGCGCTCAAAGACCCAGTCTTTAGAGAAGATATAAGGGAAGAGATTACTAACTACTTCGAGCTGAATACTGGTAGCGTTGACTCGGCGGGTACATTGTGGGAAGCCTTTAAGGTAGTGATGCGGGGGGTTGCCATAGCAAAATCAAAGGGCCTTCAGGGCGGGGTCCTGGCTGACCTACAAAGATCAGAAGAGGAACTAGAAAGAGAATTAAAAGGTGGACACGTAGACATGGAGCTGGCACTTAAGCTGCAGCAGAAATGTGCGGAACACTGGGAAAGGCTCTGCAACCTCAATTACAAAAAGTATATAGAGAGACAGCATGCGGGAGGGGATAAAACAGGACGGCTCTTAGCATGGCTATACAAGAGCGAAACTCCAGACCCCCAATCAGAACGTTAACGAGGGAAGATGGTGGGGTAGCGGACACCAAAGAAGGAGTCAACGAGGAGTTTGCAGATTGTTATAAGGTGCTATACGGGGATAAGGAGGGAGGCAGCCATGAGGAGATAACCGAAACACTAGAAGATATAGGACTGCCCAAGATAAGTGGGGAGGAAAGAGGAGCTCGATGCACCAATCACTCTGGAGGAGTTAGAAGTGGTGAAGCAGTTGCCCACCAGTAAGACCCCAGGGGTGGATGGGTTCCCGAGTGAATTTTATAAGGTATATAGAGAGGAAGTGCTCCCCCCAATGTTAGAAATGCTTAATGAAGCGTTTGAGGTGGGACGGTTGCCGGAGTCGCTCAGAGAGGTGAGCATAATACCGCTTCCCAAACCTAACAAACCGGGGCACAGCTGTGGCTCTTACAGACCTTTGTTGATGCTGAACCAAGACAGCAAGATATTGACAGCTGTCCTGGCAAACGGATTGCGAAGAGTAATTAGCAAATTAATACACCCAGACCAAACGGGCTATGTCCCGAATAGGAACATAACTCATAATCACAGGCTACTCCACCGGGTGGTCGAATGGGGTAGTTAGACTGAAGGCGAAATGGCGATTGTGTCTTTAGACGTGGTAAAAGCTTTCGACTCGGTCAAGTGGCCATGGCTGCTGGCGGCCCTGGAAGGGTACGGAATCGGGCCTGGTTACATTAGGTGGGCGACGATGCTATATAGTGAGCCGCTAGCCAGAGTTCGAACAGGATTAGTGATATCCGAGAGGTGGCAATTTAGTAGAGGCACCAGGCAGGGGTGCCCTTAGTCCCCAATGCTTTACATTCTAGCCCTGGAGCCCCTAGCAATATACCTCAGGCAACAATATGATATGATAGATATTGAGGTAGGGGGGGAATGACACCTGATATCCTTATATGTGGATGATTTGTTACTATACTTGAAATACCCGGAAGAAAATCTCCAGTACATCCTGGAAGTGATGGAGAGGTATGCGGGGCTGTCCAGGATAGCGTTGAATCGTCAAAAATCTAGCATTTTTCTGCTGGGCAGCTATAAGCGAACCCCTATGAAAAGGTTACTGGTGTTACAAATACCATGGGCGGTTAGTTCTTTCCGATACCTTGGGATAGACATGTACCACACGGCAGAAGAGGAACATAGGCACAACACCGAGGTAGCCATTGGGAAAATCGAGAAATGCATGAATTTCTGGGACAAGTTGCCCCTAGCAATGATGGGACGAGGTGCAGTGCTGAAGATGGTGGTCCTACCTAGGCTTCTACAGTATTTTAGTAATATTCCACACATGATACCCAAGAAGTTTTTTGCTAAACTGAACAGTATGTCTAGGGACTTCCTGTGGCATGGTACCCAGAACAGAGTGGCGCTATGGAAGCTGCAGAACTTTTATGAAAAGGGGGGGATCAAACTGCCTAATTTTGAGGTTTATTATGTAGCGAGCCAGCTACAATATGTGGCCAAATGGCTCTCGGATGAAGCGACCCCTGAACTAAGGTTGTTTGGGCATGATTGTGCCCCGTTTTACTTAAGAGAAGTTATCTGGCTGCCTGAGTCAGAAGTGAAAGAGCGCCGTGGGATTATGATGCTTGGGTGGAAAATATGGCGTTGTGCATGCTGGATGATGGAGGACCCATTCCCATGCTCCCCGCAGGTACCGCTGGTTGCATTGGCAGGGGGAGATAAGCAGCTGAGGGTGATTATCAGGACCTACTGGGAATCGGTGGGGTTGGTAACGTTAGGGGACATTTGGCAAGAGGGGACCATTAAAGATTTCGAAGTGCTTGGGGAAGAAGCGGGATTACATACGGGCCAGTATGTTACGTATCATAGAATGGTACAGAGAATTCAGAAAATGTGGCCTGAAACAGTATTGGTAGAAGAACCAGATGCTATCATGGGGGCAATATATGACATATCGGAAGGGGGGCATGAGATTTCTAGACTGTATGAGATGGTGATGACTAAGGTCGGGAAGGAGCTGACACAATTGAGACTAGACTGGGAAGCGGAAGTAGGAGCCCCGATAGAGGATGGGATGTGCGAACGTGCCCTGGGATACCTCAAGAAGGCGTCAAGAAATGCGAGACTAAAACAAATATAATTGTATATAACACACAGAGCATACATGACTCCTCTGAGGATATCCAAGTTCGAAAATGCTGGGCGACAGGCATGTCCCAAATGCGACAAGGAAAACGCTGACATGACACACATGTTTTTGTCATGCCCAGTAACTGAGCGTTTCTGGGGTGAAGTGGCAAAAAACTAGCGGAAAAAGGGGTCACGATCATCATAAACACGGCTTGGGCCTGCTTGCTGGGAGGGTTCCCCAGATCACGAAAACTTAAACATGTTGGGAAACTAAAAGATTTGGCATATGTGCTTGCAAAAAGAAGGATTGCCATGGGATGGAAGACGTGTTACAAGCCACGGGTGGAGGTGTGGTGGAGGGAGTTGCAGAAATGGGCAGAGGCTGAAACGATGGTATGGCAAGAGGCGAGCAACATAGGGTGGGGGAGGAAGAAGCAGGTACCCTGATGGCATGGAAATTATTAATAACAGAACTGTTTGGAGCAATACAAGATCCAACAGAATCTGCGGGAAGCGGGACCCCGCCACGTGAAGCAGATACAGAATGCGTGGAACAAATAGGCTCATAAAGGGGGGTGGGATGGGGGAGCAGTGACCAAGATTAATGGTGAATAATGGAACTGCTGTAAATTGCACTGGTGTTTGGTTTGCATTGTTGTTTGGTTTGAATAAAATTAATAAAATCTTTAAAAAAAAACAAAAACTGTAAAGGCTTATAAATGTGGTGCTATTTGGCAAATCTACACAAAAGTTTGCAAAAAGATTTTAAATCGAGATATAAATGTTTTTCTAACTCAAGAGGCTGCGAAATTAGAGGGGGTCTCAACATTTTTAGATGGCGTACAACTTTGTTGCCATTTGAAGAATGTGGACAAAAGTTTTGAGAAAGATTATAGACCCATCCTTCAATATTTGTGTAAAGACTGAATGGATTTTGTCAAGTGGGGGCCAAGTTATATGACTATTGTATGCACATACATTTTAACACTTTTGAAAAAATAAAACATGGGAGGATTTCCAGCAAAGTCGTATAAGGAGCATTGCCAAGGACATTAAAGCATGGTTTTGCCAATGTGCCTACTATGTTTTATTTTTTGACAGGTGTCATAATGTAGGTACAAAAATAGTGATATACCTTTGGTGACTGAGGTATAGTATAGCCTGTGGCCATGGGCAGTGGCCAGATTGTCCAGGTCATAGTATAAGGTCATGACGCGGACAATCTGGCTACTGGCCATGACCGCGAGGGACGAAACATGGTGTTAAAGTGGCCATGTCCACCTGGGACCGGCTAAGTGGTAAAGTTATTCATAGGTAGGATAGGTTTGAAAGGGAAGAAAATGTGCTTGTGGTAATATTGTCATAGGGGTCTGCAGGCTGCCATGGAAAGGGAAGATGGACTATGTACGGAGTCCCGCCTTCTCTTTCCATGGTGGCTCATCAATGAGATTTGTTATGTCATCTTTGATGTCATGGGTGTTGGTCTTAGCAGTGCACAGTGGTGGTGGGAGTTATGGTTGCTTTGCTTACCATAACTGGTGGATTTCTGGGGGTTTTCGATTTTACTTGTAACCCTAATATGGATAGGTTGTTATTAGTGCAAAGTAACTGTAACGTCCCTTTAACAAAGTTATTTCATTGAAAATATATATATATATATATATACACACACACACACACACACACACACAGTCAATGTATGGTTCTTCATTGTACTACATTCTCTACAATTCATAAAAAGACTTCTGCCATATTTTATACAAAATGTAACGTATAATCCCCAAATAAAAACAAGAGAGTGTTTAAAAAACAGTACTTACACTCCTCCACAGACCCGTATTGATCCGATTCCTTTGAAATCCCAGTCTCTGCTGAACAGTGTTTTGACAGAATATACGTGTTCACTGAGAGGCTTTGCCCACCCATTAAAGTTGGGTTTTTCATATATTATTATCTGAAAAAGATAGAGGAATGGTTTGAAATAAATACTGAACTTAGTAAGCAAATGAAATAAATAAACCAGCTCACTAATCCATTTATGGAAATACTGCACATTCTTCACATGTACAGAAACAATTACTATTTGTACATCTAAACATCTCAGAAGCCTTTAAACCAGAAGTGTTCATTGGTATGCTATTTCAGTCCCCTCCCCCAAAGTACACTCGTCCTCTGCCTAGTGGCATAAGCATTTTCAAGTGAGACAGTTGAATGCACAAATCGCAATTCGATCAACATCTCTTAATTTAATCCTTCACTTTAAGGCTGTCTTCCTAAATCCTGCAAAGTACAGAAAACCTACTTTTTCAGAGAACTTCAGTGTTCAGGCTCCGGTTAAATTAGACTATTTACTTTCTGCATCCTCCCCTTTAATCCTTGCAGGAAACCGGAGGGTATTCTCACTTCTACTCCCTTAGGATCCTCTTCTCAGGTGGCCAGGGAATCACTTTTGGATACTGAACCTGGGGTGGAGAAGTGAAGGAGGATTACCTGGGTGGAGGGTTCTTGGGATTGGGAGTGGGGTAAGACATGGTACCCCCCTTTCCCTATTGACAACCAACCTACCCCTCCCACTCTGGTACTGGAACAAAGAAGATGCCTGCATAGTGCTTTGAAATTGAGGCATGTCCCTTTAACTATGGTCAGGTAAGCCAATTGTGACTCCACACCTGCAACCTGTTAAGTGGTTGCAGGTGTATAAAGTGAGACCTTTGGAACAGCAGACAGAGCAGCAGGGAGGTCTGTGTGGGAGAGCCCAGCAGAGGACCTGTATCCTGAGGAGGTAGTGCTGGTGGGACCTGAGAGGGAACCAGGATGCCAGCAGATGTGCTAGACAACCTGTGGAGCTGCAAGTCGAGCCGTTAAGCTGCCACAGGTGTGGGAGCTTCTGTTACCCAAAGAAAGCAGCTGGGGCTGCAAACAAGGAAGGAAAGAGAGGGAGTGTTATAATGTAGTCTTGTCTTAGGTCACTGGCCTGGAGTGCTTGATGTAAGGATGTTGATGCATGCATGCAGGTCAGGAGAATGTTGGGTGTATCTGTGAGTGAATGTTCTGTGAGTGTCAGTTGGGGGCCTGAGCTGGAGTGTGAAGGATGGCCGGTGGATTTCTGCTCTACAGTTATGTCTCGTTTCCAGTCTTCTGTAAATACCCTCAAGAGAAACTGGATGGTGTACATTTATAACTATGTAAATAAAGCTGCCTGGATCAAACACAATGACTCCACAGCAGGTCTGTGTCTCGAATCACAGCTTTACCACCAACAGATATACTTTATTACAGGGTGAGAGGATGCTGTCTGCGTCCGTGGAGCAGAGCAGCGCTGGCGGTGTGTGCTCTGAAGAGCACGAAATGCTGTCAGGGCTCGCAGAGACCAGCCCGCTCGCCTAGGAGGCAAAACAGAAGCCGCACAGCCACCGGAGGAGGAACTCTGAGGACCGGTGAGTGGAAAGAGAGGTCACTCTAGACTGGGGGCGCTCGCTAGGGGTTATGCATGAATGCCAAAGTATCCTCTGACACCGATTGAATTTTAAACTGAATGAAAACCTGAAACTGAGTTAAAATATGCATATTGAATCCCGAACTGAATGAAAACTCGAAGAAGAGTAAACTGCACATGCTGAATATTGAATTGAGTGAAACTTCATGGGCAAAACTGATAGTTGATGAAAGCTAAAAGGGAAAGTGCCCTTTTTAAAGCAACCTACGGCAAAAGAGTACACTGTAATTGGCTATTTAGAACATGCTTAATACCCAGAGGTTTCTAAGCGCGGACCGGGGATCGAACCTCTGTTGCTCTGCGTCTTTCTTCCAAGGTGAGCACGTTGTCCCTGAGCTATCCTCCCGAGATGAGCACAAGTGTGAGAGAGTGCGAGGGAAAGGTGGGAAATACAGAAGACCACCTCAAAGGGTAAATACCGAAGAACATGTGTGGGCTAGAGCGCATAGGATTCCTGGTTGTGCGACCTGTGATTGGTCGACTGTGTGGTCTGACTGCGCCTAGATGAGGGAGCCCTGAATTATGAAAGACGAAGACATTGTGAAATATACCAACAAGGAGCACTATAAGTAAGCTGATGATGCAAATCAGAAGGAGGGTCAAGTTTGCCTGGATTTGTGTTGAACTTTGAAAGACAAACAAATATCAGTTGTTGCATTGTAGTGTTTTGGAAGGGAACTCTGAGACCTAAGGACCTACAACGTTGTCTTGAGGACAGAGCCTCAAGACCCCTTTTCTTCTTAACTGTTTTGCTTGGAACTTGGTGGAGAGAACCCCGAGGATTGTGTGGAACTGTAATGCCTTGAACTGGAGAAACATAACCTTGAGACTTTTGTGGCACTTTCTTGAACTTGGGGAAGGGGAGCTTAAAATGAGGCTAAGAGCTGGGAGAAACTCAGACTTGTGTTGGACATTCTAATAAACACTAGATCCATTATAGCACATGCGACAGATATAGCCGATATTATCAATAAAAATTAACTTGACTTCCTAGCGATCTTGGAGACCTGGCTCCATGCTGCTGCAGGGCTTTCCCTCCTTCTAGCCATTCCTGACTCCTAAACCATTGTAAGAGCAGACAGAGAAACATCTAAAGGCAGCGGGGTCGTCATCATTGCAAAGGCTAGCATAGCGCTCAAAATAACCACCGCCCCCTTGATCAAGTCCTGCAAACTTCTCACGGTCAAATTAGCCACCTCGAAAACTAGTACTCTAACCATTCACTTAATATACAGACGTCCCGGCCCGATCAGGACCTTTGAGGAGGACATAATCACTATTCTCTCGGACAACACCAAACTTACCTCACAAATCTTAGTGTTAGGTGATTCCAATTTAGGCTTCTCAGACCATAATGACTATGCAGCTAAACTACTTGCTGACTCACTAACAGAACTAGACTTTACGCAAAGAATTAGCCAACCCACTCATGAGAAAGGAAGAATACTAAACTGGTTGGCCGATCATAACTTATTTCCACAACGGCCATTGAACCCCATATATGGACCAACCACTCTCTTATCTCCTTTACCATTCGCGCCAATCGGCCAGCCATAAAATCTAAAACCATTGTGCCACCCCTCTTCACTAGAAACAAACGTAACATCACCACTGATAAGTTGATGCCTATCCTGATCCCAACCTTGAACTCTACTAAATCACAAGACCCAGAAGAACTGATAGACTTATTTAACACCATGACCCAAGCCTTAGACTCCATTGCCCCACTCAAACTTCGAAAGAGTAAGCCCAAAGCTCACCTCAACACCTGGTTCACCCCTGAGCTGAAAGCCCTTAGGCTAGAATACAGAAAAATGGAAAATAAATAGAAGAATCTACCCTCAAAAGAATATAAAGACAAAGTAATCAAAAACCCTGCTAACTACAAAGCTGAAATTATCAGGACCAAACAAGAAACAAAATGCCAGTTGCAGTACAAAGGAACTATTTGTAATAGTGAGGGAACTAGAATCATCTATAGTCCCCGACGACTCTCACCTAAAAAATAAAGAATGGTGTACTGACATCCAAAATGCTCTAGCCAACAAAATTGGCACCCTACAAAATAAAATAGCAACTCACAAATTAACATCGGTAGGTCTGAAACAGCCCAGAAGCTACAGAAAAACCAAGCCCTTAATATGCTTTACTCCTCTTGTGAGACCTCTCAACCGCCTTTGACCTGGTGGACCACAACATACTCTGCGAACACTTGTCATCTGCGGCAAACTTCTCATAAGTGGCCGCAGACTGGATCAAATCTTTTCTAAGCAATAGATCGATGAGTCTTCTCACCTTCCGCAGCTCCGGACCCTGGCCCTATTACATGTGGAGTGCCGCAAGGGTCATGTGTCTCTCCAACTATGTACAATGTATTTATCAAGCCTCCATTTGACAAACTGGATAATTTGGTGTCATCTACACAAATTAAGCAGATGACACCCAGATACTCATACCTCTATCTGGAAACTACAACCAGGACTTTGCCCTACTAAACAAAACGTACCTTACCATTCAGGCATGGATGGCAGCCCACAGCCTCTACCTGAATGAGAAGACGGAAATTCTAATCCTAGGTGCCCCTACTAACATTAACAAACTAGACACCCAGTACTTGTCATTTAACATAGATGGTAACATCATTAAAACTGCCAAAGATTCCACCTTGAACCTCAGAAAACAAGTCAATGCGACAGCCTTATTACTATATATTACTGCCTACACATGCAAGCGTATACAAGCCTGCAAACCATACCTGTCCACTAACAGCTGCATCATACTAGCAAGAGCATTAATCCTGTCAAAACTGGATTACTGCAACGCACTGTATGCAGGAGCAAATAAACAAGTTTTGAATAAACTCCAAACTCTACAAAACAATGCTCTCAGAACAGCTTTGAACATCCCTAGAAGAGACCATATTTCCGAATCCGGAAGTAACTACAAATGGCTCTCTATTAAGGACAGGATCTACTACAAAATTAGTTTCCATTTCTTATAAATGCCTCAATAATGCTGCACCACAGTATCTGAAGGATAAAATCTCCATGAACACCTCACCCAGACCGCCAAGATCATTCAACTCCTTCTGCATCTCAGTTCCACGATTCAACCTGAAAAGAGCTCGTGGCATTACCTTTCCTATTCAACCATACCAAACCTGGAATGCTCTCCCCCTTAATCTGCGCACCAACCAGACCTTCCATAGCTTTAGGTCGAACACCAAAAAATGGCTATCCATGAATGACTCTTCCTACCCGATCGCTTAGAGTACCAGATTCCTTGCACTTCCTCTCCTCGAAAACGCACTTAGCCCTTGCAAATTCAAATCCTTTTTTTTTATCTGCCATACTACTACTGTCAATTTGTTAACTTGCCCTTGTCCAACTTACATTTGCATTGTATGTTTATACTTCTGTATTTTATGTACTCATATTGCTCTGCCATCAATAGTGTGTATGTAAGTATTGTCACTATTATTCTGTATGTAACTACCATGATTCTAAACTGTCCTGTAATGCGCCCAGATACCCCAGGGTGTGGTGCGCTTTATACATCAATAAAACAAACCATTTCTTTGATTATTGAGATCCCTACACGTTGTTTAGCTTTAGTTGTGAGGGCAAGGATAGGTTTTGAACACAGACAGACCTTTAAGTTGAACCTTTAGCACCCACCTTAGCATTGGGCAAGTTAGGCCATCGACCATCCTGATGTTTGATTTAATAAACCATTTTGTTGGGAACTTTGATTCTGTTATCTGTGTCTTGCTTCATGATGCCCTCACATTCCCCTAATTAAGGATCACTCAAAAAATGTTCAGAAGCAGCCCGCATACATCATGAGCACAAAATAAAAATAACTCCCAAGATTTAAATAAAAAACATTGACACTTGAGGACAGCATAAGATCGCAGAAAAAAGTGATCACCTACTCCACAAGCAAAATCCGACAAATTTAGAAGCAGTACAATGCTGGAAATCCTTCCTCTATAGGAAAAACATCTTTTCAAAATCTTGCTTTGAAGGAACAATTCTGGAATCCCTCCAATATCTCCTGTTCACCATTTATTGCAACAGAACTCAAATTATGAATTCCTTGGGTGGTCTTCAAATGACCAGCCATAAAATATTCTTTGAAAATAAGGCATTTGGAGAGCCACCAGGGGGCGCCAAGATGTGCTGAAGCACCTCTGCTGTTCTCCTCCCCAGGGCGATGAAAAAAGAATCTGAGCCCCCCCCCCCCCAAAACCCCCTGCAGGGGAGATCCGACTCTCCCGGTGGCTGTGCGGACCCCGCAAGCACCAGCTGGGAGAAAATCTGGTCGGTGGCGGAGTTCCAGAGATCTGTGCTGGTTTCGCTTGCCGGGGAAGCTACTGGTGGGCCGTTTCCCCCCGGCGGCTCCACGGCAGTTGAGGTTCTCCCCTGGTGGGGGAGGGGCCTCTGAACTCATTGATGCGGCGGCCACCACTCCAGGGGGCACTGAGGATTGCGGCCAGAGCTCGCCCCCTCTCATCTCCCCCTTAAAGCCGTCGGTGGCCATGGCGCTGCGGAGGAGAGGGGTTCTGGAGCCGAACCTGTCACGGCATGGTCTCCCGGAGTTGGCGGCTTTGACCCCCGCGCGCCCGCAATGGCCCTTTCCAGCCATAGCAGCCCGAGGAGTATGGACACTGGAGGGGCGGCTGCTGCGGGCGGGCACCGAGGGTGCCTGAAGTGAGGAGCCTCAGCTGGGGAGAGATACGGGCGAGAGCTTGGTGGAGGCGGTGCCTTTCTCCCAGGGCCATTGTATTCATGTCTGGCACGCCCTGGTGTGAGTCAGCCTGGAGGGAGTGAGGTGCCGCAGCGCTGGAGGGCTGGCACTCCATACCCCGAAGTGAAGATTGGTGTCGGCGGACGAGCCCCTCTGTGGTCATAGGAGGAGAAACTATTTGACAGGGCTGCACCCCGTTGGCACATTGTAGAGGAGAGGGGGGGCCCCCCTAACCCCGGATGTCCTCTATCTGTGCACCTGGAACCCTGCAGGCTCCTTGGTTTTATGCATTGCCCCCTTGGACTGGCCTCATCCTATGGAGGCCTTGGCATCTGAGTTGCTAGGGCTGGTGCCCTCTCCAGTTTGCGTGGGGGGAGTGGGGGGGAGGGCAGGAATCCCACTGGAGCTCAGCATGTTGGCACTGGGGTCACTTTGAGTGCCCTTGGGGGGTGGAGCTCGTGCTTGGATGGACCTTTCTGACCAGTGCCGACCTCTAAGCTGCGGCCTTGCCTTGAATCATCACCTTTCTCCCGCTTGCCCCTCAACCATCCATCTTAACCCACAGACCCCCCACTGTTCTCCACTGTCTGGACTGGCAACAGAATTGAAAGGTGGGTGTATCTGAGTGGCCCTTGATTTGGTGCTCCCGGAACGCGGTGGCGTTTCCCCCTTACCTACCACATCACGTCTCATGGTGATAGCCTTCCCCTTGGCCCCAGGTGCAGTCTGCTCTCTGTTCTCCTGCAGGCTCAACCCCCTTGGCCTTGTTTGGAACTCAGGGTGGGGCTGAGGTTGTAGGTGCCGGCCCAAGTGGATCGAAGTCCCCAGGTCCTAGCGGTGTCTTGGCTCTTTGGCCTTGCTCTGGGGGCCCTGCGCCTCAACAGTTCCGTTCTGTGATCTCCTTTGTGACTCTTCTGAAGTCCTCGAGGGCGTCACTGTCAATATCCTTGCCCCCCCACCCCAATGGACTGCAAAGGTTCCGCAATTCACCTGTGGCGGCAAAGGAAAGCTGTGCCATGTCGGATATAAGCCAACCAGAAAGATATGGAACCCCAAACGATGAGTAGAGCCATAGCGGCCCTGTTGGAGGAGATCCACGGGTTCAGGGCTGACATTAGTAAAAGACTTTACACATTAGACAAAAAAGTATACTCCGTGGGTGATCGTGTCCAAGTCCTTGAAGCTCTTGAAGCCAACCAATCCTCAGTCAACATCTTCGAGTCTCAATTTGATATGCGCCTATCGGAGCTGGGAGGAGAGAGGAGAAGGTTGCTCTCAAGCTGGATGAATTAGAAAATAGAGAGCGGCGCTGCAACCTGAGATTTTTGGGTGTTCCCGATAGTGAAAGGGAGATGCCGGCAGACATTTCTAGAATGGTAAATGCGGTTGTAAGGAGCCTCTTTGATGAGCGGAGCACCAATGAGCCAACAATTGACAGAGCCCACAGGGCAGGTGCGCCTGCCAGAGGGCCCCGTTCGATTCTGGTGAAATTCCACTATTACTATGAGAAGGCCAAGATCCTGGAGCTTGCACAGAGGAAGGGACCCATTGAGTGGGAATGCTCCAAAGTCTCAATCTACCAGGATCTATCTGCCCTCACTAGGGGTGTACCGAACTTTGGCTTCGAGTAAGTATTCGGCCGAATTCCGGCTGAAAAAAAGCTATTCGGCTCCGGCCGAATAGTTTCTTGCTATTCGGCTCTTGCCAAATACTTTGACATTCTCTTTTGAACACAATGCAACATCAACTTCGAAGGGCAAATATAGACTTCAGTTTGCAAAACTGAATAGAATTAGACCAGACTAATTGCTATCAAATAGCTGAAAAATATCTTATATTGTAACCTGCTCTTTAAGGCATGTTTTGTTACAGATTCTGACACAAAAAAGGTGCTCATCTTTTATACTTGGCCTGCAACAATACAGGAACATCTTCTCTTTTGGTGAATATTTATTTGCAATGTGCACTTTTTTCAGTTGAAAAAAACAAACTGAAAGAAAAGTGCATAGATACTTTCAGTTAGTCATGTCACTTCACATTGTGTACCTCATAGTTCCCCCTTTTCTTTTTTTAAGGACTTGAGTCCTAAGTTAAACATTATAGCAGGAAAATATAAGTTGCATTTGTTTGTGTATTGGCGAGAAAGAGTGGCTAGGATAAGTGAAAAGTGAGCAGCATTTGTTTGGGTGGGGTGGATAGTTGTGAGATGGAGTTCACGCATTCCAGATTTCCTCTTGACTTGTGTCCTGCATGAGCCGACATGAACCATTTTATACATTTCTATGTGAGCTGCAAAGAAGTTTCGAAACTCAACCACATCGACTTTGCAATGCATCTGATTCACAAATGCAGTCCTTTTGCATTTCTGAAGCCTCCTACTTTAACTGGCACTGAATATGCAACAATCTTCTGTACATTTGGTCCCTTCATTTTGGTTAAATCTGCTTTATTTCTGGCTTTTATACTTTAAATAAAGATGCTACATTAATTACAACGAAGAGAAATAAAAAAAAGAATGCATTTAAAATGGTGCTTTATCTGTTTTTTTAATAAGTGTGTTTTTTGAAGTTTGGAACATGATTTATTAAATAAAGCAACTATTCGGCTTCATATTCAGCTTTGGCCGAATAGTTGACAAACTATTCACTATACGGCCGAATACTAAATATGCTATTTGGTACAGGCCTAGCCCTCACATAGTCACGCAGACGGTTATGCAGCCCGTTAACGAAGTGGCTCCAATCCAGATGCGCGAGATACAGATGGGGCCATCCATTTTCTCTCTCATTTGAAGTGGAGGGCTACAAATACTCATTGGTTACAGAGGTCGACATAAAGAGAGCGACTCAGGAGCTCCTGGGTGATACTGCACCGAGGGATGGAGAACCGAACAGAGGGAAAGTCTTGTCAGAGCCTCGTAATGCTAGCAGATTTGTGGAAAGGCGCAGAGTTCGAGGCCATAGAAAATTCAGAAAGGTGGCACCTTCCTCTCCCGAGCAGCCAGTAACCTGACTGGGCCCTGTGTCCATGCTGCTCTAACTTGGGCTGAGTGGGAGTGAGGTTTGATACATGGAGTTATCTCCGGGTTGTTGGAGAGGTAACCCGTTCTCTAGGTCGTTGGCAAAGGGATTCTGTCTTTAATGATGCCTTCTGGGAGGGAGGGGGGTGGGAATGGAGGATGCAGCTGGTTTTGTTCTTAATGTTGGGGGGGCTCAGAATGTAGTGGGCTTGATATGTTGTTAATCGCCCTGTTAATCGCCCTGGTGGAGGCAATCTCTGGTGGTGTCAGGTTCCATGTCGCAGGTATTCCAGGTGCTTGGGAAAAGAGGCATAGGGGTTGAGGGGAGGGGCTCTTTTTAATGTAGGGTTTTACTGTTGGTATCAACTGTTTGGAGTCTCTGTTCAATGGAGAGAGAGAAATCTTTATTGGGGAACCATAGGCGAACCAGTCAAGGGAGAGGCCCCGGGGGACTTGGCATGCTGAGCGTACTAGAGCTTAGATTCTGCACCCCCGATGGCTGAACCTGATCTGCTGCTGACTCTGGGCTCATTGAACGTGCGTGGTCTCAACTCTCCCCAGAAGCGATGCCTGGCTGTGAAAGAATTCCATAGATTGAAGCTTGACTTTCTTTTTCTTCAAGAAACTCACTGGGTGCGGGGTGGGGAACCGCCCTAAAAGCAAGGTCCCTACAGAGGGTTTTTCACGCATCCTGCCATGCTAAGAAAAGGGGGGTGGAAATAGTGGTTTGACCGAAGGCTCATTTTAGCCCGAAAGCCCAAAGCAGGAACCCGGAGGGTCGATTTATAATGGTCAAAGGGGAAGTGAGAGGCTTCAAGGTGACCTTAGTCTCGATCTATGCCCCCAACAAAGCCTAGGATCTCGTTTGGTTAGAGATGAAGTCCAAAATCATGTCCTTTACTGAGGGTGCCCTTTTGGTGGGAGGGGATTTTAATATGGTCTTGGACCCGGATCGTGACAGGAGATACGAGCGGCACTGTACAGATTCCCCGATGCAGAAGCGCCTAGCAGCCTCTTTCCAGAGCACTAATGACGAGTTGGGGCTTCAGGATTCTCACTCGGCCCGGGAGGGCCAAGACCTGTTATTTACATTTTTCTCTAGTGCCCATTCATCATTCTCTAGAATGGACTACATCCTAGTCGACAAGGCACTCAGTGAGAGGTTTACGGGAACTAAAGTTAAGGTTCATTTGGGGATGCCGAGGCGAGTCACTGTCCCGGGGAGATGGACCTGCAACAATCTCCTGCTGAAAGATAAGGCGCTATTCCAGTCCCTCCTTGCTTCCATTAAGGAGTTTTTATTTAAAATCAATGATGACGGGCAAGTGGGGACAGCGGGAGTTTGGGAGGCCTTTCAGGCCACAATTAGGGGTGTTCTCATTGGGCGGGGGGCTGCAAGGAAGCGGGAGAGGTGCATGGAGGAGAAGCTTCTCAGGGACAAAATCAAGGCCCTGCAACCAAGGGGTAAGCTTAGGTCCCAGATATCCCCAGGCAAGTGGGCTGAGCTGCAACAATTAAAGGCAAAACTCGCCTCTGTTAGTCGGACAAACTGAGAGAAAGCTTCCTTTCCTTAAGCAAAGGTACATGGAGATGGGTGAAAAAGCCGATAAAATCTTAGCCTGGAGGCTTCGGGAGCTTAGAAGTAATAAGAGGGCTGATACTCTGATTCTTCCGGGCGGGACAAGCTGTAATGGTGATCCAGTGATTGCGGAGCAGTTTCGTCTTCACTATGAACACCTGTATAGTTCAGAATATAGTGGCGATGGGATGGGTATAGATAGGTTTCTGGACTCCATACCGCTTCCCCACTCCCCCCAAACCCCCACGAGAAATCAGACCACTTGTAGAGACCCATTACACCACAGGAAGTGATCGAGACTATCAGCTCAATGAAGGCAGGTACGACGCCGGGGGACGACGGATTCACGGTTTTCTTCTACAAATCCTTTCATCTCGTCCTTGCACCCTTCCTGGCTAAGCTCTTCAATCTAGTCTTGGAGGCAGGTCGTCTTCCACAATCAATGCTCTCAGCTCGTACTGTTGTCATCCTGAAAGAAGGTAAAGACTCGAAACAGTGCCAATCCTACTGTCCCATTTCACTCCTCAACACGGACGTGAAGATTTTGGCCAAAAACTTGGCAAATAGGTTGGCTCAGCTTCTCCCTTCTTTTTTTATTTTTTTATTTTATTGGTTTGTAAATTAAACCTTTAAAATACATAAATGTTACAAAACAGACAAACAACATTCATCCATTTCCCTTTCCCTCATTGTTCTACAGAAGTATCATTTCCCACTGTCCCAGGAGAGATGTAACACATCCTCAGCCGTTATTTATGGCTACATTAGGGGTCAGCAATCGATCTTCAATTATTGCTAAAAGATGTGTTACAGGCAAGACTAGTTTCATATCCCTTCCATTAAACATTTGTTGCCACCAATCTTCAGCGTCCATTGACGGATGGGAGTCACTCCAAGGGCCCAAGAGACGAGTTCTTTCCGTTCTTAGCCCAACGCAGAAGAGCATCAAATGTTTCAAAGTTTCAGGTGCTTGAAGACAACAGCGACAGGTTGGATCTAAATTTGCATATGTTGACCAGGCCCGTAGCCGCTCTTTTGTTTTAAACCCATTTAGCCTGAACCACATGAACAGTCTTCGGGCGTGCGGGTCTGGAAACAGTTCAACGTATTTCTGTGGGTTGTTATATGCCCGAGCTTCAGTAGGAACCTCACACATTATTTTAGAGGACATTCTTTTTGAACATGTTAGTTCCCAATCCTCTCGCCATATTTTTATTTTTGCTGCATTCGGGTTTCCTTGGAGAGTATCTATATTAATGTCATATTCAGACATAAGAGCTTCACAGCGTTTCATCCATAATGCCAGGATCCCAGGTCCGGAGGAGGTCGCACCATGGAGTCCGCCAAATTGCGGAATCTGTTCACTAGTTCTCGTTTTCCGATAAAGTGATAACAGATTCCAACAAACTCTCGCATTAATTGAGATCAATGATAGATCGTATCTTATCGAGTACGTAGCCGTTCCTTTTGGCAACTTAAGGACTTTGGTCCAAAAGATGTTCTCAAGAGTAGACCATATCTCCCAAGTACAACCCAACGCATTTTCTGCCCCATATGTAAGTATAGGTATCACCTTTTGCTCATAAAAACGTAACACTGCTTTCAGAGAAAATTTCCCATATTTATTGTTTATCACCTGCGCTTGACACGCCAATTGTTTGCATTTACGTTTAATCTCAATTTTCCATGGTTCGTCACTGAGGCTGGAACTGAGCATCATTCCAAGGTATTTCACATTAGGCGAGATAGTTAGCTTTTCTTGGTTTAATGACCATGTTAGATTTTTTGCAAGCCTAGTTTTGCCACTTTTTAAGTCTTTCAAAACCAGTATTTCACACTTCTTTGTGTTGATAGACAGGTGGTTTTCGATCACATATTTCTGGATTGCATTAATTTTCCTCTGTAAACCAATCTGTGTTAAATCCAGCAATATAAGATCGTCCGCATACAACATCCAGCTCAACCGGGATTTATGGATCTTCGGCGGAAAGATGTTTAAGCCTTAAAGGTGTTAATTGGTTGAGACAGTGTACCAGTTTGATCCAGACGAACCCTTCGCTGGTGCATGGAGATCAGGTGGGCTTTATTCCCGGTAGGCAGGGAGGGGACAACATCAGGAAATCACTGGACTTAATGCATGAAGTAGCGGTTTCAGGTGAGGAGGCCTATCTTCTATCATTGGACTTGGAGAAAGCCTTTGACCAGGTTAAGTGGGCTTTACTTGGTTGAGGTACTGCAGAAGATGAGTTTGGGGGCTAGGTTTTGTGAATGTCTCTCAACCCTTTACAATGGCCCAACGGCCAGAGTGGCAGTGAACGAGAGGGTCTCTGACACATTTTCGCTGTCCAGGGGGACCCGTCAGGGATGTCCGATTTCGCCGCTTCTCTATGCTCTGGCGATGGAACCCCTGGCGATAGCTATAAGGCAGAACTAGGGGATTACGGGTGTTCACTGTGGGGAGCTAGAGTTTAAACTCTCCTTATTTGCGGAGTAATGTTGGAGCATTCGAGAGATGACATGAGAACTTATTGGTCTTAAATCGAAGATGTGCAAGTTCACCCCAGGAAGGTAAGAGATCTCTTGTGGTCCCATACCATGGATCTCCTGTATAAAATTAGGACTCACCCTACCCTGTCTGTGCTGTGGGCGCTGTGGAAAGACGACAAAGAAAACTTTGCTCTCTCCTCCTGGCCCTCTCCTTTGTCTTCTCTGTGGGGCCCCCCGATCGACTTGGGCAAAGAGATCTACACGGGACACAGGGATGGGTCAGATGTGGGCCTCAAGCGTGCGGCGCAGCTCTTCTGGCAGGGAGAATTCATTGAGTATGCCTGCCTGGCGGAGACCATGGAAGATTCGCCAATGTCAATTTTAGATTATATTCGAGTGAAGGGGATCTTGACTGATAGCCAGTGGGTGCATAGTCTGGCTCATCCCCTTAAGCCACTAGAAAAAGTCATTGTTGAATCCACATCAAGGAGGGGGTCCCGGTCTAGATTTTATAAGGTTTTAATTACAGCGGAGATTGGGAGTAGACAGAGATTCAAGAGGCTGTGGGAGGCTAGGTTGGGGATGAAGGTGGAAGAAGCTACCTGGGCAGCTATTTTTAGGTCCCTTTTCTCGGGCTGTTTGTACACGGCACGATGGAGCACAACTTTAAAATGCTACACGCGTGGCACCTTGGGCAGAGAGATTAGCTAAAATGTATCCCGGTGTGTCCCCAGTCTGTCCAAGGAAGAGTGGCCAACAAGGGACATGGTTCCACTTATGGTGGGAGTGCCCGGTTATTCAGGAATTTTGGGCAGACCTTCAGAGGTGGATTAATGAGATTACGGGTGTCCCTCTATCCCTGCTCCCCCTTGTATTCCTTTTTGGCACCCCGTCCTCGGAGGTGGTCTCGGCTCCCTTACCCAGGGTGGTTCAGGCCATGCTCCGGGCAGGGAGACTAGCCTTAGCCCAGAAGTGGAAAAGCGGCTTGGCACCAGTAAAGTTGGACTGGATGGCCAAGTTCTGGACGATTTTCACTTATGAGAAACTCTCCGCTTTGACTCATGATACTATGAACTCTTTCCTCCAAGACTGGATGGTGGTTCTGCTCCACAAAAGCTGTGAATCGATGAGACTTTGAATCCTCTTGATATAGATTGTTGCTCATGATGTGTGTGCACTCCAATGTCTTATCTCATTTTCTCTTTCAGTTCGAGCACGATATGTCAGCCATTGTTAAGTGTCTTGTCCTTGACTGTTTTCAATTCGAGACTCCATTAATTTGTTGGATTCGGTTGTTTCTAAGCGGGGGGTGGGTGGGGGGTGGGTTCTACTTGTGGTTTTACTGAGGATATTGTTGGTGTATTTTTTGTGATATGCAACTTTTGTCTGGAAAATGTTCAATAAAAACTAAGTGAAAAAAAGAAAATAAGGGATTTGGAGAGCATTTGGGGCCGATTATTTTTTTTTCTTTTTTTTTACGTGTATAGCCAAAAAAACAGTTACACATAATAAAATATGCAGCTCAAGTATAATGGATCATCTGGGGGAGGATTCTGCCAACTTGCCCTTTCTCACAGCATCCCTTAATCAATCCTTACACTGAACTTGCATGAATGTAAAATCCATTTACCCCATGCATCTTGAAAGGGAAAACAAATGTGAATCTTCAGCTTAATGCAGTATCTATGTTTCTCTACAAGAACAACTATGAACTAGTAAGTTGCCACGGTTTCCTTCTCCCCAATCCTCCCTACCTGTACCCACCACTGCCCTCAGTGATGCTCAATAATGTGATTTTGTATATTTCATTAGTACTCTTTAGTTTGAAGCACTTGGCCCTTCGGTTCATGTTACCTTTGTAAGCCACCTGTTTACTTTTCATATGTTTGCATACATATAGATATATATTCAGTGAACAAACGTTGTTAAAAAGGGACGTTACGGTTCAGTTGTGCTAATAAAAACCTATCAAATTGAGTGAAAAAACATTGTTAAAGGAACATTATGGTTACAAGTACAACCGAAAACACGCAGAAATTCGCCAGTTATGGTAAGCTAAGCAACCATAACTCGTGCCACCACCGGGCACTGCTAAGACTAACACCCATGACAAAGATGACATCACAAATGCCACTGATGACATCACTGATGACATCACGTCTGGCCCCTTGTTTTTTGTTCAATGTGGTTTTGTTTACTGACCGTCAAAAGCTGAAAATTCAAAAGGTACTGTATTTGCAAACGTTACTCTTCTGATATGTTCATACAATACTTTCCTTAGGGTTCAGTTGTATTTTGTGATACATGTACTTAGGGGAAGTAGCAGAACTGAAACACAGTTATAATTTCTGTACATCAAGATAACCATTTGGGTTATGAACAGTTTCTGAAGATACTGCTTCTCTTTGGGTTACATTATATTCCCTCTATATGCCGCAGACTTGTATGCATTGCGGTGTCTTTATGTTTTGTTTGTAGCACTACAAGTGTGTAGTAAGTGATGCATTATTAGCTAGTATTACATGTTGCACAAAGTCTGATATGGGAGCATTCACCATTTAACTATCCAACATTGCAACATTATAAATTTTACACCTCTATGGTGCATGTTGCAGCCAATGTCTATGTTTCTGTATGTGTAGGTTGCTGTACTAGAAAGAACACTACAATGGAATGTTGTTTATTTCACTACATTGCTTATTGAACTACAAAGTTCATAAAACGTCTCCCAACCACCCGTGAAACATTTTTGCCAGCATGACTCTCAGAACCCCTTGTAGGGACTTTTCATGAAAAGTAACTGCACATGTGATGTCATCAATAACATTTGTGATGTCATCTTTGATGTCATGGGTGTTATTCTTAGCAGTGCATGGTGGTGGCACGAGTTATGGTTGCTTAGCTTACCATAACTGGTTTTCGGTTTTACTTGTAACCATAATGTTCCTTTAACAATGGTTTTTCACTGAATTTTATAGGTTTTTACGAGGATACCCTTTATTTGTGCAGATGTACTACACTGAACCCCATGACCCAATGATGATAACTACGGGGTCTGCGGACTACGCGACTGTTCACGGACGTAGGGTAGCATCTACACTGCCCAATAGCTCAGGGGTTGTTTTACATTATGGTACCATGCAGCGAAGAAACTGAACATGTTTAAAGAGCAACACATAAGTGAACACATAAGTGAATTATGAGGAAACATGATCCTAATTGTGTGTATTTGTGGGTGTAAATAAAGTTCTATGTGTATACTGTTGCGCTGTGTGTGTGTGTTTACTTTTTTAAAAGCCCTGTTAGGAGTTTGTGGAGGTATCCTACGGACACAGCGCCTGTCCAGGCTTCCCGCAATCAAAATGGAGGTGTCCGTAGGAATCGGTGCCCGTGACGTACCTCTAATTGGTTTGGGGGTCCTGCGCACACCTGGGCGCACGCGCATCGCATTCTGTGTGTCCTACGAAAAACACGCCTGTCTGGCATGTCCGTAAAGTTGTGGCGTACTTTGAATTAGTTTGAGGAGCACAACCCTTTCCGGTGGACACCTGGGCGCATGCGCATCTCATCCCCTTAGATCCTATGAACACTGCGCCTGTTCGGAACTGTCCACCGCACTTAAGTCGCACTTTTAATTAGTTCGAGGAGCCCAACCCTGTCTGTAGGACACCAAGGCGCATGCGCCCAATGGATCCCGCGCAATAGGTGTCCTACGGACAGCTGTCCCATTTGCGAATGTTCGCGACATCACTGTGTGACCGCACCCATGCTGAGCATCGGTCCTTATTCGCGAACAGGGTCCGGACCCCTAAACAGCAAAAAAGTGCTTTTTGGAGCAATGAAAGGTGTTCTACTGTGAAGCTTCACCCATGCAGAGGTCCCAGACCATGCCCCAGGCGATCTAGAGACTTTTTGGAACTTTTTGAGCCAAGCTTGGGGTTCGAAGGGTTCACAGAGCACGTGACTGTTCGCAGAGCGCTCCCCAGCACCCCTATAAAAGGCCACACCCCAGTGCTGCTCCTCATTCTGTTTTAGGATTTCCAGGACAGAGCACTTGGCTGGCATTGGCAGATTTCTGCTCAGAGCACTTGGCTGTAATTGGCATTGCTGTTGCTTGATTTCCTGCTCAGAGCACTTGGCTGTGGTTTGCATTGCTGTGATTGGCATTGCTATTGCTGGATTGCTGCTCAGAGCACTTGGCTGTGATTTCAATTGCTGTTGCTGGATTTGCTGCTAGTGGAGATTATGGCATCCATGGCTGCTGCGTGTGCTGGCTCTTCAGCACCACCCCCACCACCACCACAAATCTCCTTGAGGGCCTGGGGGGGAAACGGGCGTGATGATACAGAGGGGGAACAAGAAGAGGATGAGGTAGTGGACGTCTCCACTACCAGCTTCCGACGTGAGTCTTGGGTGTGGAGGTTGTTTACCACCGTTGGGGGGGTAGCCAAGGCTCAAGCGGCCGAGGTTCGCTGCCTGGGCTGTACAATTATGGCACCACCTCCATGCGGCGACACCTGAGGTCGAGCCACAAGGCAGCAGTTTCGAGTGTCGTCCCCTTCGAACAGGGTAGTATGTTGACTTCCTCTGCAGCATACTCTGCATCTGCTCCTGTCACCATAAGGGACACTCCCCTTTGGGGCAGCGGGTCCCTGACTCAGGCTCACAGGCCATACGCACCACAGTAGACCCTTACCTTTCAAAGGTCACGGTTTTGTGTGTGTACTGCGATGCAGTACTCTGCAGAGGTGAGCAATTCTGCAGTGCTTTTGTGGCTGCGGTCCGGGACCACAACGGAAAGTGCCCCCTGCCTCGATGAGCCCAACCAAACATATGCCTCTCTCCACTTGCCCTTCTTATCCCTGTGGTTGGTGCCCATTCCCGACCCGCCCTTTCGTGTATCATTGAAAAAATACCCCAAAACACATAACATCATGTCTTTAAGAAAGGCATGAGTTATGTAGCACTGTTACGCCTACGTACACTTGGACTATTTCTAGTAAATTTTGATGCAAGCAAAGTCAAGGCTGACATTCCTTGAATCGTAGAGTACAACAGACTATGTGCGCTCTACACCCCCATCTCAAAATGTACCCTGTTCCTCAAAAAGGAAAACTTGGTAAAAGAAAACTAGTGCAAACACAACTAATAAGTGATCTTTGAAAGTACCACCAAAGAAACTGATAGCAGCTGCTATGCCATCAATTAGCACAACCACAGAAGGATGTAGTGAAAAGGCAAATGCATCGCAACCTGCACAAAGAAGTACCTCTTCAAAAAAAGCAAGCGTACTTGCATAAAATGACTCGGACACAGAACTGTCTGGTCCATTCAAAGTTTCCAACACAACTGGTGTAAATTGCTATGCAAATGTAGCAATCAATGTTCTATTCCAATTGCCACCAATTGTACATTTACTTAAACGGGGCAGACCAGTTGTGTTTGCAAATGCTACTCCTTCATAGAAATGCAACCAACTATCCTGACAACACTTACAGTGTCTCAGGAATAAGGCAGGAATTGGACTACGGTGCAGGAATGGTGAGATTCACTATAAACACAAAAGAAGATCCACAAGAATTTCTAACGTACTTCAAGTACTCGAAAGCAAAAGCATACTTATAAATGAAATCTTCCAGATTTCATACATGTGGAAACATCCATGCACTCTCTGCAGCCATGTGGCACAGGCATGAGTCCCTAATAAGCGCTTTGTGTATGTATCTATACCCAACTGTGAATCCATTCCATTTCAGCAGCTGGTACAAAATGCAAATCATGGTATTATTATGTACTACTTGCAATTCAGACCATCATTCCACCTTACAGTTAAATTTGCATAGCCAATACGTAACAGTAATGCTTTTACGATACAATACAAATGATACCAAAAACAACTGCAAGCTTACTAGCTTCACACACGGGCAAGTATCACTTGGCAAGAAAACCTTCACAACAGTAGGCATAATCTACCACACAGGTGCCACAACTACTGCAGGTCACTGCACTGCATACATTAACATGAAATGTGGGTGGTTTGAATGCAATGGTACTTCCATTACTCTGAAGCAGAGATTACCCGTAAATCTTGCAAATGCCTACTTAATATTGTTGAAACCAAAATGTACTCGCTGATCTACAAAAGTAGCATAGCCTACTGCCCAATACCTACCAACAGATATGTAACTGCAAACGAAAAATTAGCTTCTGCCCTATGAAACTGGAACAACTTATACACCAACTGGCCCATGAGTACATCAGTTGCGCTGCTATACAGTTCTTCCCCCAATGACCCATGATTATAGTCTCAGAACCAACAACTGTGGAAAAAACACACTAATATTGTTTCACCCATAGTACTTAAAAAGAAAAGTACTAAGTATGAGGGTCTAAAAACTGTCCTCAATGACCTGTAAAACGACCAACTGTTAGAATAAGGCAACTGCTGTTTAACTATGCCCATATCACTGTAATAAATACGCAAATGCACGTAACTACACCCGTAATACTGCAATGGCACTTGGCAATAGTGGGACATGGAAATCCGCCAACAAGAATGAAGGTGCTTGAAAACATATCCTGTGAAACTGTAATTATATGATATGATGTGGCATTTATAATGCGCCTATACACAAGTGTTTCAAGGCTCGAAACAGTTAGATTACGCCAACTGGTATCTAACTGCAACCATAATACTGTAATATTACTTCCATTACTACACAATTTAAAATCCACCAGCAAAAAGGAAAGTTATTCTGAGGAAACCCTTCAAGACTTATTAATATCAGCAACCAGAATACACCAACTGGTATCTTAGGACACCCACAGTACTACAATGTTACTTCCAGCGCACAAATTGCTAAAATCGACCTTCAGCAATCAAACTGCTACAAAACATACCCTCAACAACTTTCAAACTACCAACAGTTAGACTACGCCAAAAGTTATCTAACTGCCCTGCAATATTAGTTTGCAATAGTACAGTACTTAGAAAACACCAACAGCAATTAAACAGCATAAACGGATACTGTTAAAAAGAGGAAACAGATAAACAGTTAAAATACACCAACTGGTATGCAACTGCATCCAACTGCAACCATAGCACCACCACTTACAAAAAGCAAAACACATACACCATTTCAATTCCTCCTACTGCAACATTGCTTATAACAGTAAGACCACATAGATGTGCACCTTAAACATTCCTGTAAGTACTACACACGTCAATGAAACAGAGTGTGCCACATAACATCAAATGAAAGTAGACGTTTTTCTTTAATCCTGCATGGATTTCTGTTCCCCACAGACCCAATGATTATGCAAACAAACACAGAACTGTGCACATTGCCCAGTACACTTGTTTGAAACATAGTACTTGTAATGTACTAATTATGAGGGTCCTCAAAGTACATGAATGTCTGAAATTGAGTACATTATGAAGTACCTTCCCAAACATGTTATGTTTTATTTATCACAGACAATGAAACAAAGTTCTCCTGCATTTCCACAGTAACACAATATTCAACTGTGCTATTGTCAATTCAATGGTATTCTATCACCGAGTTCCAAAAAGGTATAAATGCCTGAATAATATATACAGTGAGTATACGCTTATTGGTGTCATTCTTCTTTGTAATCAGCAAATTGCATTTCTATACACATTTTTGTGCAATCCATATGCCCGTGTCACATTCTTGGGTGCATGGCCGTATTATGTTGCAGTGGTTGTTGCCAGCCCCTAGACTCTTGGGTGTATGGCCTCTGGCCAGGCCTGGCCACAACCACTGCAGCATAATACGGCAATGCACCCAAAAATCTGTCTAGAGCCCACAACCCACACACATAATCCAGACACTGATTCCCTATCCACTTCCATACCCATAAAATTACTCTTCTTGCAACCAGTGGACAGACTGTCATGCACCCAAAAGTCTAGGAGAAGCCCACCAGCATCAGGCCCTGTCCACTTCAGTACACATACTATTACTGTACTTGCACCCAGTGGGCAGACTCTCATGCACCCAAGAATCTCGGAACAGTCCAGTAAGCCAGCTGCCACACACACTGTCCACTTGTGTACACATACTATTACAGTACTTCCATGCACCCAGGAATCTAGTAGCTGGCCACAACCACCACAGCATAATACAGTCATGTACCCAACAATCTGCCCGGTGGCCACAACCCACACACATAAGCCAGCCACCTGAGGCCCTGTCCACTTCAATACACATACTATTACTGTACTTGCACCCAGTGGGCAGACTCTCATACACCCAAGAATCTCTGGGCAGTCCAATAAGCCACCTGCCATACAACCCGTCCACTTGTGTACACATATTATTACAGTACTTCCATGCACCCAAGAATCTAGTAGCTGGCCACAACCACCACAGCATAATACAGTCATGTACCCAACAATCTGCCCGGTGGCCACAACCCACACACATAAGCCAGCCACCGGAGGCCCTTTCCACAGACTGTCATGCACCCAAAAGTCTAGGAGCAGCCCACCAGCATTAGGCCCTGTCCACTTCAGTACACATACTATTACATTACTTGCACCCAGTACACAGATTCTCATACACCCAAGAATCTCAGGGCAGTCCAATAAGCCAGCTGCCACATGCCTTGTCCACTTCTGTAGACATACTATTACAGTACTTCCAGTCAGTGGGCAGACTCTTGGAAGAGTCTAGTAGCTGGCCACAATCACTACAGCATAATACAGCCATGCATCCAAGAATCTGCCCAGTGGCCACAACCCACACACATAAGCCAGCCGCTTGAGGCCCTGTCCACTTCTGTACACATACTATTACAGTACTTGCTAACAGTGGCCAGACTTTTGCACCCAAGAGTCTACGGGCTTGCCACACGCACCACAGCATAATACAGCCTATAGAAACATCCTCATATCATCTACATTCCACTCCCCTACCCTGATGACCTATCCGCGAACTGCTGCAGTGTCCACATCAGTCCGTGGACAACACACCTTCTTCCACCTAAACAAATACGTCACATGAACCATCTTTCACTCCCACACACTTTTCAGCACGTCTTCCCAACATCAAATGCCCAAAAACATGTTTTCCAGCCCTGTTCGTCACCTCGCTATCTACGAATACAACATGGCGGCATATCAGAAAAATGTGACGCACACCACACTTCCGTTCAGCCAAACAGCGGGTGCGTTGGGTGTCTGTGGACATCATGCGGCCCTCCGGGCCATTTGCAGTGCTGTCCACGGGGCGAACAGGGAAATGGGTCTGCAGAGCGAAGCCACATATCCATTTTTTGGCACCTACATTTTGCCTGTTTTTAAAAAAAACTACTGGACGGATTTACACCAAATTTACAAAAGCAGGCTTTTGGGACCAACCCAAAATGCATATACAAAAAACAGAGGATCAAGTTTTTTTTTTTTACCTCTTATGGAATTAATAATTGTGCAGTAGCTTAACACAGATTATATAAAGTTTGCTCCCTCTCCTCTAAGGTTTGCTTTGGTCTACAGATTAATTATTCCCTCCAGTGTTGGTTTCACTCGCCAACACAAAATGTATTAGAAAATTGTAGCCCCCTATTGGGGGAATTATAGCAAGATTCCCTAGCGTGTGAAGCCATGCCGGGAATCCTGAAAATGAAGAAAAAACGACAGCTGTGCCGAGGACCAGAAAATAAGAGGGGTTAGAGTAAGGGTCCCATTACTCTAAAAAGTGGGGGGGGAACTGTCGCTGTGCGAGCAGAGCACTGGTTGACAGTTGGAAAAACCCTGCTAGAGGATTGCAGGCACTCTGCACAGCGCCGGTCACTGCTGCTACCCGGGCCTCCAATCGGGCAGCTGATTGCCTGAAACGTCACTGCCCCTCACCCCCTCCAGCCCTCAGGAGGCCTATGATCACCACTGGGCCCGGGGCACACTGATTTAACGGCGCTTCTCGTAGTTGGAGAGCGCTCAATGTGTTTTTAGCCCTCCTTGGGCTAAATTTAAATATAGTGGCCACCTCCCCCTTGACAGGTGGGCCACTGAGACCTCGACCATACCTGGCAGACATGGCCCAGGTGTGAAAAGTCCAGGGGCCCCCCAAACACTGCAACTGAGTGCTGGGCTGCACTTGCCAAGCAGCTCTGCCCAAGCAAGAAATCGGACCTCCATTCTTGCTGCTGCCAGCTGCCGTCTGCTGCAATCATCTGCCACGAAAGCAATCACATAAGAGTGCAGAAAGATACAAGATCAAGAGAGTAGCAGCCAGAGACATTGAGGGTCATTCCGAGGTTGGAAGTATTGGAAAAACGATGCCGGTAAAGGATTACTGGCATCACATACGGCTCCGGGCTATTCCGGCCACGGCACGCGGCCCTTCATACTGGCATGGCGCTAATGAGAGGAAATCACAAGTCAGGCGGAAAAGCAAATACCGGCATCATGAAAGCGCTAATAGGGGATACCGGCATGCCGGTAATACCGGCATCGTGAACCAACTGTAAAATGCTATGTGCAGTGTTCCCAACTGCCACAGGTGCACACAATCAGCACAGGTGGAGGCAATTGAGTCTGGGCCAGTACAAAAGGAGCACACCCACACACCACACCCCTTCGCACACCAAGATGATTCCAATAGTAGTAGCAATACTGGAGCTGGAGGACATGCTTGCATTGCCACACCAGCAACAACAGCAGCAACAGCAGGCACCACAGAGGAGACGCAGGAGGAGAAGGAGGGTGAGACAGGCCCAGCATGCCCCACCAGTGCAGCCAGCGGTACCATGCAGTCAGCCCACAATCCCTCAAATCAGAGCCAGTCCTTTCAACCTAACTCCTGAGCAAATCCACACTCTGTACCGTCTGGACCGGGACACCATCACCACCATCATGGATATTATACACAACATTGTCAGCCTCATTGAAATATGAACCGCCACACCCCCCTCTACTGAAGGTAGTGTCAGTGCTCCACTTCCTTGCCACAGGCACCTACCAGCACACGGTGGGGCACATGCATGGCATATCACAACCCTTATTTTCTCGCATTCTGAAACAAGTGCTGGATGCCCTCCTCAAGCACACAAGAGACTACATATCCCTACCATGGACTCCCCAGGAGATTTTTGATACAAAAGTTGGCTTCCATGCACTGGCAGGCATGCAAAATTGTATAGGTGCCCTCGACTGCACCCACGTGGAGTTGGTGGTCCCGCATGCCATGGAGGTGGTGTACCGCAACGTCAAGCAATACCACTCCAATGTGAAGATGGTATGCGACGCCAGCAAGATCATCACACATTGTTGTGCCCAATATCCCGGATCAACTCATGACTCTATGGTCCTGCGGAACTCTACGCTACCACGCTACATAGAGGGACATGCTGGACGACGTACCTGGCTGCTTGATAAGTTGCATGACAGGCACATGGCACTGAAATGGGGGGAGAGAAGCACACACCACCATGGTGTCAATGTTGATGTGACAGCACAATGTGCACATCACTAAACACTGTGCCCCATAGCATCCCAAACAGAACATGACACCCAAATCCCATAGGAATGAAGTAAGGTCGACACCGATCACAACATGCCAAACAGTAAACCACCCCACAACACGTGCACCACTCATCAGCAGACCTCACCCTCTGTAACACCATCCAGCAACATTGGAGTGCATTGAACAGAACCACCAATCCACTGAATCCACTGTCTGTCACAGGGCTGCCACAACCACAGGAATGCTCTATGTCACCATGGGAAAAATCAGCGCTGAATGCCTAATATTGCAGAGCCTACTGCCAACGCTCCCAGTCAGAAAATCTTACAGAACACAACACATCACAAATTTGACACGAACACAGCCGTATGTGTACACAATGCATGCGCAACAAGACGGCAGTGCACACCGTGTATCATCTTGAAGATGCAACCCACACCATTATTCCATGGCACAGGACACATTGAGGGCCTAAAAATGGCGTGCATACAACCAGGGACATGTGATTGTGACCAACGATAAGCTGCAGGTATGTGTGACTAGTACAGCTGTCCATCATGAATCGACTGACATATACCTTTTTTTGCCTCCAATGCAGGTGACAGTGGCTATCCCTTTAAGCCGTGGCTCCTCACCCCTGTCTGAAACCCACAGAACAGGCACGAGGAGGACTACAATCGATCCCACACCCGTACCCGTGTGGTCATTGAGCAGACCTTTGGCATGTTGAAGGCACGGTTTTGCTGCCTTAGCTGTTCGGGTGGGGCACTCCTCTACAGGCATGAGAAAGTGGCCAAGATCATCATGGTATGTGTCATGCTGCACAACATGTGTATCTGACAGAACGTTCCCCCGGCCCCCCTGACATTGAACTGCAACCACCTGGTGATGATGAAGGGGATGAGGAAGATGTGGCTGCACATCATCGCAGTGGCGATGCACAGGAGGGACGTGCTGTGCGTCAGTCAGTGATAGTGTGACATTTCCTAAGCACAATTGGTCCCTGTGGCGTTGTTGGTCGCAGAGACGTATTTCGTCCATATTTTCTTCCAAGATGGCGGCACGGGTCTGCTGTTACGGTGCAGTCTTTCCTTTCCCTGCAGACAGGAAGTCTCCGCCCCATCTGCTGTGCACAGAATATCAACCCTCCTTACCAACGCGGGGACGCGTTGCTACTCTGCTTTACTAACGCTTCGTAAGTTCGGCATCTAGGCTTGCTTACTTTCTCTATACTTTCCTTTTCCTGCATATATTATTCTCAACCTCCGCTCTTCATTTCAGACCATTCCAAACCCCGGACCAACCTCACACGATCAGAGTCACTTTCCCTCGAACTCTGCTTCCTTCGACCTACAGCGACAAACCCGCGAGTTCCGCTCGCAAATAGACTTTCCTTTGCGACGGCAGCTAACTGATCGTACAGATAGGGACGAAGCGAACAAGCACTCTCAGGCTTTCTTTAACACCGAACTCTTCACACAGAAAAGCTCTCATCGTCTTTCCTCCCAGGTACTTTCCCGTTACTTTCAGTCCTTGTCCTTTCAACTTCCAGTACTCATTATTCTCCTTTTTGTATTTTCAGTGCTGTTGCGCGAAACAACTTCCTCCCGAATACCGACACCATTTCTAGATTACATTCCACTCCAAATGGTATATTACCTCAGTTCTCCTACTTCTTTTGTCACTTTCTACTCCTCCTCATTAAGTAATTCTTATCCTTCTTTTCATTGTTGCCCAGCCAGAACATTCTCCGAAAGACTCCTGAAGGAATTCTCATTAAGGACCACCACTTTTGAGTAGACGGCATTCCGGATTCAACAGGGTTTTTTTTCCCCCAGAGGGTTTCCCTGAGTCTACTTTCCCCTTTTTGACTGTTTAGTCGTTGAAGGGGAAGAAGGGGTTCAGGGGGGTCCTCTATATCATCCTCATTCACCGACCCATTCACTGACCCAGATCCACACAGAATAGACCTACTATTGGTGAGTACTCTGTAATGGTATGCTCGAGAATCTTACAGTTTAAATAATTGTTATAGATCGCACAATATTTCTGACACACATGGCTGCAGAGGGTGACATGATAGTTGGACAGAGGGCAATGGGTGTGCGGGTACATGTACACTATGCACTGTATATGCACTGTATATGAATAAATGACAATGATGAATCTCCACTCAAGTCATTTTTTTTTTCACAACGGGTGTATTGAAATGTCCAATGAAGATGAAAGTGCACTAACCCTCCACCACCCTCACCCCCTCCCCCCAAAACTCCCCCACACAACCTCCCCCCCTCCCCCACCCCCACGACTCCACCACACACCCTCACCCCCCTCCGCATCCACCCACAACTCCCCCACACACCCTCACCCCCCTCCTTCTCCCTCCACAACTCCCCCACACATGTCCCAACAAGTGTCTATTGCCTTAATCAGGCTGGCCAGTCTACTTCCTGCCACTCCCTGCACCTGGTGGCGGCATGTCCGGGCGGCGCAGGGTGTACGACGACCTGCGTAGTGGGCTAGTCTGTGTGGAGCTCGGGGACGATGGGGTGGCTGCCTGCTCCATTTGGGGGGCCAGGCGCTCAGCCTCCATTGCATCAGGGCCGAGGACCTGCCGCAGGGCTGATACCTCCTCACACAGTCTACTTGTGTGTTCGGCAAAGATCTTGCCCAGGGAAACAGTGTTATCGGCAATGATCTTGCCCAGAGAGGCGGTGTTTTAGCGCCACTCCTGCCTTGCTTGGGCATTGTCACTTACAAATTGCTGCACCAGGGAAGTTAGCTCCTCGTGCCGCTGCACCCCCGCCGGTACACCTGTGGAGGTGGACGGTGCTTGGGTGTCATGCACCATTTCTATTGGCTCCCCTATGGGACTCATGGCCCCTTGGTTGAACTCCCATCCCCCCCCAGACTGCTCCGGGTGATGGCGTGGTTGGAGTCTACTGATGTGTCAGCTGGGTGGATGGTGCTGGACTTGGTGTGCAAGGCAGTTCGGAGGAGTCATCCTCCATGGGCACCCACACCTCTTCCTGTGCCTCCTCCTCAGCCAGGGGTGCTGTAGCTGCTGCCTCCCCGACTGAACATGACTCTGCTGAGAGTGCAGCTTCAGCTGTGTCCTGAGCCAGTGCGACTGGAGTTGCATGTTCTGTGTCGAGGGGCCTTGGCGGTACCAGTGCCGTGGCATCCGGAGATGGTTTCCTCTGTGATGCATGGCGGGGCTTGGGTTGGGCTTTTGAGGTCAAAGGCCTGTTGCCCTCATCCCGGGCCCTCTTCCAGGGTGTGGTTGGCTGTGGGGGTGAGTCCCGCGCCTCGCTGTCATGGTCTGAGCCTGTGGGGGTCGAAGAGAGGGACGGCATGAGTGATGGTTTGAGAAGCATCATGCATACATTTGTATTATTGCTCATCTACACAATAGAGGGTAATAGGCAGTTGAGTTTGGATGATCACGTTGCTTGCTAAATGGGTGGGTAATGCAGGCATACATCGGGATCACTCATGTTGGGGCAGACGTATGTGACTTGCACATTTGTTGCGGCCTGCATGCAGTGTGACTTATGCCATTGACATCTTAGTGTGGTTTGTGTAAAGTATGGCATTGCTTTGCTGCAGGCATCTGCATGTGTCTGTGCTGCGTACAACAACTATGCTGGGAATGTGTGTGTATTGGGCCATGGCTTGCCTCTTTAGAAAGACATATTGGTGGACTATCATCAGACTCTGCATTACAGTGTTTTCTTAGGTCACTCACCTCTGTCCGCCGATGATGTGGCGCCACACTCCATGTCTCCCACACCTTCAATGGCCTCCATGCCGATCAGGCTTGCACATACGTCCTCCCACGAGACAGCTTTATCGGAGAGCTTGCTCCTCCGCTAGTTGCCATGGCCTGGCTCCTGTTTGCGGAGAGGATTTTGCGGACTCGCAGGCGCAAGTCATCCCACCTTTCCTGCAGTCCTTGGTTGTGCGGGGGGTGTTGCCAACCGCGCTTACTTTTTGCGCCACTAGTGCCCAGATCTTCTTTCCGATTATAGCCTCCCTCTTGAGGCTCTGGGCAAACACGACATCAGCATTTTCTGCCAGGGTCTCCACAAGCATGGTTAACTCATCTTCGTTAAAGCACTCCTTACGCTGGCGGGAGGCGCCCTTTTTCACAGCCTTGGGCTTGTACTGTTGTTGTGGATTGGATTTCACACACAGCAATATCCTACAGGTCCTGACTGCTGAGAATGGCAATGGATTGTGTTTTTAAAGATGGCCGCCGTGCTCTTTCCCGTTCCTGTGCAATGACGCTACCTCCGGATCCGCTTATTTACTGTGACCGTTATTATCGGTGACCGCTGATGGCAGTCACCGCTAATAGCGGTGACCGCTAATGCCGTCTTGCTTCATGCCGGTAGTGCAATCTGCGCTTTACTTGATGCTAAAGGCCTTTTTCGGGACGTGCCCGCGAGGTCGTAATAGCCCTCTATTAGCAGGCTCGGACCTACACGGACACAGTATTTGCTCCATGCCGGTAAGGACAGTTACTTACCTCTAAACTCGGAAAGTCCCCCATTGAGACAGCCCTGGCAAGGTCTTTAATAGTTTAATACATTGCACTGTATAGACTTATATATATTTTTCTAAAACTCTTATATTTAGGACTCCTTTTATATTTTCTGCTTTTATTAATTAGTTCCGCAGTTGCTAGGTTTAGTGTAATCTGTATAGTGTCCTGTGTTTGCTCCTTTTAAACAAAAACTCACAAAACCCTGCTGGTGTACTGGAAAAGTATATAAGTAAGCTTTTACCAACTAAAAAGAACCGTACACCAGCATTCCTTTTGTCCGCCTTTCGTTTTATGCTCCAGTTACTCTGTTTTCTCCATAGCAGTATTTGGGGAACCTGTCTGCCCTAACTTCTTGATATTCCTTTTCCATACCACTTTCATAGCAAGGTACACCGGAGTGATCTTGAACCCAGGAGAGCGGTGTTTGGAGACGGGTAAGAGGCGGGTTAAGTTATAAGTGAAGATTTAAGCTATATACTTGTGCCCACTTACACTTGTCTCCCAATAAGGTGCGTTACGATCAACCCACTACACAATTTTTGTTCAAGATTCCCTCACCTGTGGACATAATGAGAATATGAACACTGCAAATAATTAATCTACAGTTACTCACTGATAACATGTTTAAATCGGTCTAGTCAATATTATTGGTGGCAAAAACTATCAATATAAATTACATTTTTTTTTAAAGGCGGATGCATATGCTTAAGGAAGATTTTGAACTTTCCATCTAATCTATTTGCATATTTAATGTGGTGAGAAGTTAATCTTGAATTAATGAATGTACTACTGAAACATATATGTGTCCACTGCTTCCCACAGAAGACGTTTGCATGATTTTCCCAAATGTGTTCCACTAATGTTCAGATATGCTTGATTTCTAAATGCTTTTCATTGCCGAATATGGAAGAACCATTAGTATTAGAGTTAAACATCAATTGGCAAACATTTTCTGAAGCTACTCTTTCATTCTCTGACGTGACTTCAAATAACTGTGCCTTTATTTCCATATTTTCTTGGAATATTTATTTCCTCATTGCTTGAAAAATCAATGGCATAGATAGTTTGTTTTTCAAAGGGTGATGCACAGTCCTTGTGTTTAATTTAAACTGGATTTTGAAGGAACACAGACAATTAGAAAAATTGGAATTAGATTCCATCTCTAACATGTAAGGAGCATTCAAATTATTTGTTGATGTTGCTTTGAAAAAGCACATCACTATCTATTTGTTAGCCACAAATCTAGATGTCCCACTTTCAACCTTTCTCATATGCTCACAAGAAAGAAGTGGTCCTTTGTTGAACACACACGCGCACACGAAGGCGTCTCTAAAATGAATAAAAATAACCCTGCCTAAGCCGCTCCCCAGTTCTCCTTAGCCTGCCACACCAGTAGGTTTCCCATTTTCCCACTTCGTTATTAGATTCCTTTTGGCTAAGGTGCTTTTGTTGTGCATGTGTTTCTCAATAATTCAGCACAATTGGCCAGCGATAGTGTATTTGCTTGCATACGTCTCATGTGTTACAAGATGTTGATGTAGGCAGCCTCCCTTTCTGATTAGCAAATTAACGCTATGTTTCAGTGCATGTATGAAATAAGTGAATTGTCATTTAGTCCCAGTTTTAAATACATCTAAATCATTCATAGATGTGTACAATGTGTTTTGGTTTCTTCTTATTCTTTGATTTACTCAATATGGTTCTTTGAACCAAGCTCTATGTATTCGCTGGCATTCTTACTCAGTGTAGTGTGTCAACACCACAATGGAACCATGATCTGAGGAATGATATGGCCCAATCCATGCAATCTAAGACTGTCCAATGACGTTTGTTTGAGAAAAACGAAGCAGAGAGTTGTGTTTCTCACAAACTTTCTACGAAACCCATGTCATGAAATATTTTACTTCTAAACATACTACCTTTACACCTAATGTTCCCTTTCGAAGATGATGCAGCCTATGCAAGTGTACCAATTCCCAGTTGTGTTGAGGATTTGTTACAATCTGCATTTGAAGTGTAGTAACTTGCCAGAGTCATATGCCTCATTTTGTTCATGTACATTTTGCCACCTACCTGACCCCACTGCTTATATCAAACCCTTGACTATTTAAGATTAGCAGATCTGTTCATTGAAACTGTATAGAGAATAGCAACCCAAAACCTGAACGATAAACATAATCCAAGAGACCCATGCTGGTTTGTAAGGGAAAACAAGGTTTATTATATGCAAAAAGGAGAGTCGTGTAGAACTGTAATGACACAGAGGTCATCGCACATCAAGAGGTTACTGCTTATATAGCTGAAAACTACACATCTGCATACATAGGTTACAATGTTATCCAACCACCCTCATTGGGTACCACCTACATGCTAATACCCCCCTATTGTCCCTGGACCAGTTGGCCACACCTTATCTAAATCCATTCCCCTAGCCACTACATCATCAATATTAGATCCTGGTACAGTATTGGTCATTGAATACATTGAAACACTAATAAATCATGACCATCACGTGATGTGCACCCCTCCGATCCAGATACATTCAAAGTAACCTGTTGAGGCCAACTGCTTTGATAATATGCCTTCTCATTATACCAGAGGCTGCTGCACACACAAGTGCCCCCCCCCGTACTGAATTTATTGGCATCATCTCTGCTCCAACTATCCCAAATCATAGAATGTTCCAGACACGGCTCCCCCCATATCTCTCTCAAACTCCAGATCCCCAGTAATGACGTGACCAGGGCAACACTCGAGAGGCTGAATTTCAGGGATTTATTTGGTTTGGTTATGCATGAACTTATAATTGCTATGGGATAACTGCTCCTTGGGTGAGGGCAGTATTGCTCTAAATCTTTTCTTGGCCTGCTGGCGTCACAAAACCTTATGCCCTATTATCATCAATCTGTCCTTCAAAAGGCACTACCTGCTCTCCCCACTGCTAACATTCCGTTCCCACCCCGTTCAGGCCCTGAAGATGGATGCAATTATCATTTTATATGTGCTCAGGGGTGCCTCCGACCCCGGCATCTCTCCTTGGGAACAGAAAAGGGATTTATTTTGGGACTAACGTAAGGAAAGGCTTGGTATCATCAATGAAGATCGACACAAATGAGATACAGTTCAAGGGTGCTTATTGAATTTTAAAGGGTTGATTAAACGCCTATCTAAAGCTAAATCTAAGGATGGGAGCAAGCTACAACCATCAAATAAATAATAATGCAGTCCTAGTCGAGTCTGTCAAAATAAAAGAGGCTACATGCTTATAGACCTATTGCCAATCCTTACTTCTAAATACAAAATGGCGTGGGACGGTAGTGTATGCAAAAAAGCAAAAGTGTTCAAGAAACAATATGTCAGGACAGATTAGCAGTTGACCTCCCTTCCCCACAGTTTCAGCACGAGACAAGGCAGAATGCTTGAGCCTCGTGCACACTCTGGCTTCCTCGGCACAAGGACACAGTTCAATGGTTCAGTTTGTCTCACACCACTCTGGCAAAGTATGTAAGAAACAAAAAGGATTCTCAAAATAAACATCTCTTGTCAAAACACAGGCTTCCTCTGCCTTGAAACAGATGTTCACTTTACTTGTCAAAACACACAGTATTACCTTCTTTCCCAGTGACTGCTGGTACTTGTGGTTCCTTTTGTTACTCGTACTGTTCAATATCTCAGTATCAGGACCTTCTGTGCCAAATTCTCTTTGCTATTCAAAGTCTCTTACTGCAGAGGTTGTGATGCAGCAAGCAAAACACAAAAGTACCCTTCCTTTGTCAAGATTCTCACATTCATAGGTTCATGATTGGTCTCCCTCCTTCAGGCTTGGACCACGGGTCCCCCTCGTCCAGACTCAGACCCCTTTTCTGCAATTTTCACAATTCACAAGTTGGTCTCCCTCATTAGGGCTCGGACCATAGATCCCCCTCGTCTGGGCTCAGATGCCTTTTTACAGAATGTTCACAATTTGGACTCCCTAATCCGGGCTCAGACAATGACCCCCCCCCTCTTCCGGGTTCAGACCATGATCCCCCTCTTCTGGGATCAGATCCCTTTTGACATCAGAATTGAAGATGGCTGTGTGCTGGATTTTGCTTGACTCGTTGCAGGACCACTTCAATTTACAATTCTTTACAGCTCTCTAACTTTCACTTCTGCCACTTTTCAGCTGGATACCTTACAGAGACCTCGATTGGGCGCACACACAGTGCAGGACCACTCTGTCTCACAGCTTTGCTCTTTTGGACCACAAGTCCCAGAATGCATTCAAGGTTTTGCTCCCACTTCGCCAGTTACAGGTACTTTTGGTATTTACACAAAGTTCTTGACACAAAAAGCTATCCCGCCTTAGCTTCCCTTGAGTTACAGGGTCTCCATCTTTTATCATCAGTGATGAGGTGTCAGTAGGTCCTCAATGGGTGATTCACTTGAGGTCAGGGTCCCAGATCCTGCCCCTCAACTACCTGGTTTTCTGGAACTCACCCAGGGAGCTAGCACTGATTTCAACACTAACAGAAAAGTGTGCTGGAGTTTTGGTTCCCTGGGACACGGCTCCCCTGCCACACGGTAGCCCCCTTTGTACTCCCAGGCTTCAGTGTCTTGACAGTCCACCCCCCCCACCTTCTGGCTTCCCAAGGCTCTCCCAGCTGTTGACTTCTGCTTCTGGTCTTCACGGTTCCTTCAGCATCCCCTGCTCGCTCAGAGTGTGCCTGGGTGGCAGACCTTTTATACTCTTACAAAGAGTTGATTGGAGTGAGGTGTGAGTAGTTGTCCCTTCCTGCTTGACTCTGACTGATTTCATTATCAGGACAATATGGAGACTGCCCATAGGAATCCATTGCCCATATGTTTTCTATGGGTAATCCTCAGGGCTCCAATCTTCCTCTTCTTCGCCCCAGTAGTTGGACTTCTAGAATGGAAGTAGGGGTAGTGGGAGTTGTAGGTTTCCCTGTAGATCATGGAAAAACCATGTGGGTTTTTGTCAGGATGAAGCGGGTAAATGTATTGTGATCGGTAAATGGATTTTCTATTGGGTTTTAATTTCCCTGGTAGTTTTCTGCTTTTTCTTACAGAAAGGTACTGAGGTATGATGGGCCTCTGCTGACAATATCCCATGACATCTGAGGGGATGTTGGGTAAGGGTGTATCGGAACGGGAGGAATACCATGACTGACCTAAGGGCGTGTCTCCCATAGTCCCAGAGGACTGCCTGCCAAGGTGATCCTCCCTCGCTCATTCGCCCCCAGGGTTGGGATCCAAGAGCGATGTCCCTCCCCAGGCCACCTGAACAAAGGTTCCCCAGCAATAACCTGGGAGAAACGCCACAGGTTTCTCACACTGAGATAAATGGCGCAACCACTCCACATCAAGGCCTGCGTTCTATTCTATTTATTCTGTACTAGGCCTTAAGATCCAATATGGTGGTACTTCTGCCATGTTAACGCTGACCTCGCGTCCACCATAGTAATTTTTGGACTCCATCTTCCACCTACTTCAGCTCTTATCTTGCACCTCACTAAAAAACAAAACATTGCCTGCAACTACCAAACACAGACCCTATACACTGCCAGGGCTGTGCAGAGGGCCTGGGAGGGAACCCGAGAGGTAGAGACTGCAGCAGGATTGGCCAACTCCTTGCAGATTTTAAAGAGTTTTGCCGAGTTTTTAGATGCTGCAGAGACGCGGGTTTGGAAGTGGGCTCTCTTCTTGGTGTGTACAGAGAGCCGGTATTGCCTTTGGAGCAGGTAGCAGGCCAGTTTGTCAGAGAACGTACCGGAAGCAAGTTATTTCTTCTCAGCCACCGTGCACATGCGTTTGATGGTGACGAGGTCTGAGTAATACAAGGAGTTGCACTTGGCTTTAGACTTCAAGCGGATCTTCATGACAGGGGAAAGAACATCGAGAGTATCAGATATAGCAGAGTGGAGCACAGAAAGGGCTGTGTCAGGGTGTGAGTCAGCCGAGGGGGTGAGAAAGTGGCGACAAAAGCCTCAACTGACACACGCTTCATGGGTCGGATAACCGAGAAGGTAGGTGGCAGCGCTGGAGTTGGCTTGGCCTGATGGGTAGAGAGGGTGAGATGGGAGGAAAGGAGAAAGTGATCACTCCAGGAGAGTTGAGTGGTGAGAGGGATCGAAAGGGGGAGGTCTGAGGAGATTGGAACATCCAGACTGTGCCCTGAAGAGTGAGTCGGGCCAGAGGGGAGAATAGAGAGTGAGAGAGAGTTGCAGAGGCCAAAAAAGAATCCAGTGGAAGGACAGGAAGGATACAGATGGATGTTGAAGTCACCAAGAAGGAGGAGTTGAGTGGTTGAGACCAGGAAGGAAGAGGAGAGGTCTGGCTACTCAGAGAAGAAGGCAGAGATCTGACCAGATGGCCGATAGATGGTAGCCACAATAAGGGAATGGCCGAGAGAGAGAGAGGGAGAGGGAGAGAGCCTGCAGACGAGACATTCAAAAGAGGAGTAGGCCTGCGTAGGAATGACAGGCAGGAATCCACTTGCTGAAGATCAGGGCTACAACCCCTTCCGAAACAGATGGATCTGGGAGCAGAGAGGATCTTGTAGCCATCGGGGAGGAGAGTGTCAAAGCTCATGACAGAGCTGGCAGTGAACCATGTCTCAGTGAGACCGAGAACATCAAGGTCAAGTTCCTGCAGGAGGTCGACAGATGTCAGAGGAGTGTTTGACAGCAGAGCAAGAGTTTAGAAAGGCAATATTGAGAAGATTGCTGTCCTTGAAAGACTTCTGAGGAGGGGTACAAATCAGAGGTACGCCCTGCCGAGGTGTCGAAGAAGCCCGGGGGGGCAGAAGAGGAAGTAGGAGAGGGCGAGATAGCCAAGGATGAGACAGCAGGGGGAGGCGAGGAAGCTGTGGAGGGGAGAGAGGGGACAGCAGGAGAAGGGAGGAAATTGATGAAGCATGGAAGTGTCTATCAAAGAGGAGAAGGTTGGCTTGGGCGCCTTGGACCAAGACAGTACCATTCATGTGGACATTGATGATGACCTAGGAGAGCCTCCCACCAGGTGCCACCATTAATAGGAGAGGAAGAGAAGGGAGAGAGCAAAGAGACCATACATAGAGTCCATAGATCTGGCGAGGGAAAGCCAAAGAGGATGTTGGTGAAAGTTTGCCTGGAGGAGGCACTGGTATAGGTGTCAGCGATAGGGAGGCCGGGATGTCCTTTTTAAACTTCTTCCTACCAGATTTAGTGAGGAGGGCAGTATAGTCGATAGAGAAGCAGTTAGAAAAGATAGGAAAGACAGAGAGCACCATATAGTAGGTAGGGTGAGGAGAGAAGAGGAAGGGAATGGGAGGGGCTCGGGGAGGACACTAGTGAAGGACACATCGTTGGGAGCAAGCAGACGACACAGAGACGAGACAAGTTGACAATTGGACAAGAAGACAGGCGCTAAGATAGTGGTAGAAAGGTCAGCAAGATGAGTGCTTTGCAGGAGGCAAAGCCAAAGAACAGCACTACTTTTACAATGCAATTTTAGAAACAGGAGAAAAACACACCTAAGTTTGAGAGTCCTGAATAGAGGGAAAAAGGCCTAGGCTTCAAATGCAATTTTAAATACTTTCACAGTGCGATTTTAGAGACAGGAGAAAAACACACCAAAGTTTGAGAGTCTGCTGTATGGTCAGATTTGCAGGGTAGGGTGAAATTCTATACCTAACCCGGCCACCTCCTACCTTCCTTAGTCGCTGCCGGTTGACGGCTGATAACTGGCTTCCCCTGCTGATACCTGCAGACACAAACAGAAGCCGCCTCTATGGGAGCCACCCTTTGCCTAGGGGCCCTTCGCCGCAGGGGCTGCCCTGGGAAGGTCAGTAATGAAGAATGGAAGGCTAATCAGGGTGGTGGGTGGGATGAAATGCGGGAGGGAGGAAGGGGAACAAAGCATAAGGGAAACACAGAGGAAGAAAAGAACAGGGGACACAAGGAAGAAAAACTGCAAAATAAATGAAAAAGGCTCACGAGGGTCTCACCAGCAGGATTCAATGCATGCAGGCACCCGCTCAGCCACATATTTGGGCTCTTTGGCTTTTGAACTCGAGTTCACACTTTTTGCACCCAAATAATTTGATTGCATGACCACTATAGGTCATAGAGTTTACGGCTACTTTGTTAACTCTGCTGCACTTTTGTCACACATTTCTTTTGTATATAGACACCAGGATGACTGAGGGTTGGTTCACTTCCAGGATCCCAAGTCTAAAGTCAATATGGGATTCTCCTGTTCCGCATCTTCATATTCACACCATAGCCCATTTTCCAACATGGCCGCCATTCATTTTTACTCCACACAGCTTGGCAAAGTGAGCATTCTTTACGCATGGCTTGACAGGTGTGGTCATTGACAGACAGCTGTCTGTCACTGACACATTGATGATACATTACGTTCTACCTTAATGAGGCGAGAGAGAGAGGTACGGCTCACAAATAAATTGGATTTCTGACATTTCAGCGAGAAGGGTGGTCTCTCCATCACAGGGACACTTCTTCACAATCGCTGTAAATCTGTATTCCATTGTCCAGAAAGAAGTCGTCCTCTTGTATGTACTTCAACTGCATTTTCTTGTTGTGCGCAAAGACTAAAAGCATTTATCTCAGTAAGTATTCGGTTGTGTTCAAGACATTGCAGCACAACATCTCCTAATCACATAGTCCTCTATGGACTAGTTGGGCATTCGTGAGTAGAGTCTGATCTTGTCAAAAACAAGGTTTTCTTTGTTCACATACCGGTGTGCTATCCTTCTCACTGACTTGTCCAAAACTGTATTATCCTTTGATTATTGGGGTACTAGAACTTCAAGGCCTGCAAAGTTCCTCTGGCCTTCTACTCACAGCTCATTGAGAAGCATGGCTTGCTTTCTTTGGGGCACAATTGTACCTCCTATACCATCCATGTATATATGACACAAAAAACTGCAGCCACTATCAGCTGGAGTTACTTTGGTGGTGGTGTGGCCTATTGAGTCTGTGTTCTACTTGTGGGAGGACTCAATCGCATCCCATCACCAATTTGAGGGGTCTAGGCTGCAGATCACTTAGCAGATGTTTTGCAGTCCCAGGACAGCACACTATTAAATAAGTATAAATATTTATATCCAAGCATATGGAAAAACATGAATAATGCTCTTTTTAGGAGCAGAGCCGAAGCTTGGGTGATTTTGTATACTTTACTTTTTAAAAGCGCAGACCTACTTCAAGAGCAGCAGATCGCTGTAGAGAGTGAGGGTCACTGGTGTTTGGGCTGGCATCTTTTTATAGTAGCGCAGTACTGTGACTTGAGGTCTGCACGTCGGTAAGTGCGTCCATTGGAGTTAGTCCTTGGTTAGGTGTTGGAAAAGCCATGTTTTGAAAGATTTGTGAAATTGGATAATTGTGTGGGCATTCTGAGCCAACAAAAGGATCGAGTTCCAGAGGGTGGGTGTGTGACAAGAGAAGGATTGTTTGCAGGTCCTCTCTTTGCAGACGAGTTGGGATTCAAGCCGGTTGGTCTTTTTGCTGCACGAGGAGCTGGTGATGATTCTCCATCCCCTCTCTTTCCTAAATGCGTACTAATCGCTCACATATGCTATCTTCCTCCTGCGCAATGACCCTGCCAACCCGCATCACACCACATGGGTACATGTCATGACAGGAGTGGTCATTACCACAGGTGCCAAAACTAAAACAAAAAGAATAGGGATCACAGGGGTGTGACTGTGGAGAGAAAGTCCAGGGCAAAGATGAAAAGGCAAATGCTTCATTTCCCCTGCAATGTGGGGAGAATGGTTTGATTCTGACACTGAAATGGCAGCTTGGTCAAGCCATGGCAATGAATAAAACTAGGATCAAACGGGCCAAGAGCTGGAGTCCAGGATTTCAGTGACTTGTCAGGGAGGGGAGCCAGCTAGAAAAGGGTAAGGCTGTGCAGCAGACAGCTGCTGCAGAAAGCCGAAGCTGGCGCCATGAATGGCCGATTAAATATCTGTCCCGGTAAGGTGAAGCCAAACCGAGCATTCTAGAGTGAAGGCAGTCTTAAGATGGCACCTCAGAATCTAATGGTAAATGTTTCAACTGAGTGTTATCTTCCATTTGTCATCCAGAGGAGATCACCAGCAGCAGAACCACGCATGCCAAGTATTCATTCACCCTTTATGAAAATGTTTGTGCTGGAAGGGTGCCATTGAAGGAGGGAGAATACGGAGCGTCAGCAAAGAGTAAAAGGAAAGGCAATCATGTTGCTGGGTGGCATGCTAATCCCCACCCCTCTCATTTTTACTCAGATCATTGAAAACGCACTTGCTCTACAAGGTAATTATATCTTAAAGTGAAACATGTCAAACAATGAGAAAACGATTTGAGGCAGAATCATTTTAGGTTGCTGATTAATAGCCGACCAATGCTATAATAAGCAGCTTCATGACATTCCGCCAAAATCATAACTCTATGACAGAAACACTAAAAACCCATTGGTTTGCTATACAAGTTTAGTGTTCACATGACTAGCCCCATCACTGAAGATAGAAGGCATCCTTTACACTATGCATTCATGGATGGCGCTTAGATTTTCCGGCAAACAAACGCTGACAATGTTTTACTTGACTGCCTTCAAACTGGCCGACCCTACTGCATGGTTTAACTGCACTATCCAACTTCACCCACACTCCAAACATGGAGGTGAGGTACACGGGATGTGGTTATTCCCGATTGACTGGGTCCATGGGAAAGTGTTGATCTCATGGTAGTTTCAGGAGTTGGGGCTGTATTAAAGGTAAACTATAGTTCAGTAGGTTAACACAAGACCTGCAACTTCTTTATGGCCGGGACCCCAGTGATGCAAGATCATCGGCCCTGTTGGGCTTCATACTGGAAATAAAGAGCGTCTGCCACATTTAGGCCCTGTTGTGCTTCATATTGCAAATACAGAGCACTCGCATCATCCAAGCCTTGTTGGGCTTCATATTATCAATCAAGAGCGACTTTCACAGTACCAGCCACCGCCAGGCAGAGGTCAGCACCCACCTTGTGGTGTGCCTCTGATGGGCCGACTCTGCTTGCTGCAGACTGGCCACTACACCAGATCGGACTTGTCTAGCGACCTCATCAGTGGAGAAACAAGGAAAGGACAAGAAGGAGGGTGGGGGCGGCTGAAGGAGGGTCAGCAAGCACAGATGAGTGGGAAGAGGAGGGGAGGGGTAGAGAGGGTGGACAGGATGTCCTGGGTTTTTTGAGATAAAGTGAGAGGCAAGGGCATTGCAAAGAGCCTGGGAGACAACAGGAGGAGTAGAGACTGAAGCAGGGTTGGCTAGCTCTTCTCAGATTTTAAAGAGTTCAGCCGAGTTGTTAGATGCCACAGAGACACGGGCTTGAATGTGGACTCTCTTTTGGTGAGGCCAGAGAGTCAGTATTGCCTTTGGACCAGGCAACATGCCAGGGTTTATAGTCATAATGTCGAAAAAAAATGTCGAAAAAAAAATGTCGACTTTTTTTTTCAATGCATTTTTTTTTTAAATGGGGGGGTTCCCCCCCCCCAACCCCCCTTTTTTAATTTTTTTTTTATTTTTCCCTTTTTTTTTTAACTCCCGAACCCCTAAAATAAATATATAATTAAAAAAAACGAAAGTCGACATTTTTTTTTCCGACATTTTTTGTCGACATTTTTGTCTGTCGACATTTTTTTTTCGACATTATGACTGTCCACCACATGCCAGTTTGCCAGAGGATGAACAAGAATCCCTTAATTTTCTCTCTGCCGCCCTACACTTACGTTTAAGTGTAGCTAGGTCACAGTCATACCAGGAATTGCACTTGGCTTTGGACTTCAAACAGATCGTCATGACAGGGGCAAGAACATCAAGAGCATCAGAAATTGAAGAGTAGAGCAGAGACAGGACTGTGACAGGATGCGAGTCTGCCAGAGGTGGAGGGGGCCGGCGGGCAGAGCAGGTGGCGGCGAAAGCCTCAAATGACACTTCATGGGCTGGATGTCCAAGAAGGTAGGTGGCAATGTTGGGGTAGGCTTGGCTTGGGGGGAAGAGAGGGAGAGATGAGAGGAGAGGAGGGAGTGATTGCTCAAAGAGAGATGAGTGGTCAGAGGGATGGAGAGTGGGAGGTCAGAGGAGATTAAGACGTCAAGTGTGTGCCCTGCAGAGTTGAGTCGGGCCATTGGGGAGGATGGACAGGCAAAGGGAGTCACAGAGGTCTCGGAATAGTAAAGAGGAGGAGCAAGGAGAGTCTAAATGGACACTGAGGAGCAGGAGGGTAGAGGCCAGGAGGGTGGAGGAGAGGTCTGCCCACTCAGAGAGAAATGAGGTGATTTGACCAGGAGGCCGTTAGATGGTAGCCACAGTAACAGAATGGTCAGGAGAGAGAGAGAGCCTACAGACAAGGCATTCAAAAGATGAGTAGGTCTGAGTGAGAATGATAGAGGCAGGAATCCACTCAGGAAAGATCAGGGCTACCCCCACCAGACTGGGAGGATCTGGGTGCGGAGAGGATCTTGTAGCCATCAGGGAGGAGAGTGTCAAACGTTGTGGCAGAGCTGGCCGTGAACCATGTCTCAGTAAGACCAAGGACATCAAGGTCTAATTCTTCAAGGAGGTGGCAGAGGAGTGTTTGACAGCAGAGCGAGAGTTGAGAGTGGCAAGATGAAGATTGGCAGCCTTAAATACCTTCCAGGGAGGGGTACAGATCAGAGGCACACCTTGTGGAGAAGGGGCCTTAAGAGGGGCGGTTGAGGAGAGAGTGGGCAAGGTAGCCAAGGAGCTGGGGGGTAGAGGGGACAGCAAGAGATTAGAGGAAATTGAGGGGAGTGCCTATACAAGAGGAGGAGATTGGCCTTAGGGCCTTGGACCATGATAGTGCCATTCAGGTAGACATTAATGATGACTTTTGAGGAGTCGAAGGAAGCCATGAGAATTTCCCAGCGAGTGCTACCATTAATGGGAGAGGAGGAGATGGGACAGAGCACAGAGGTGATATGAAGAGTCCATAGATCTGGCGAAGGAACAACAAAGAGGATGTCGGTGAGGGTCTGTCTGGAGGAAGCATTGGAGCAGGTGTTGGCGATGGGAAGACCTGGGTTGGAGGACAAGATATCCTTTTTGAACTTCTTCCTGCCAGAGACAGTGAGAAGGGAAGGATAGTCAATTGAAAAGCAGTTGGAAAAGATAGGAGAAACAAAAAGCACCATGGGAGTGGAAGCGACGAAAGGAGGGTGAAGCAGGGTGGGGGCAACAAAAAGAGTGGTGAGGTCACTGGGCCAGCAAGTTACAAAGACACAACAGTATACAAGCAAAGTACAGAGAAGTTAGCAATGGGTAGCAAGATTTGACTTTCTCGCAAAAAGCAAAAACAGCAAGATTTGACTTTCCAATCATGGAGTCAGATGTTAGCAAAGGGTTTTAAGAAAGAACAGTGATAGTCAAGGGTGGTAGGAGTGAGTCCAGAAGGAGGGAACTAACCCATAGTTCCCGAGGTGATGATATCAAGGCAGTCCAGATTTCTGAGAGGAGGTGGCAGCATCATTGTGGTTAAGGTGCAGGGAGGACCCCAATTAGCATCCCGGAAGTGGACAGGGAGCAGACAGGAGCCTTAGAAGTGGGCCTTTGTTAAGGGGCACTCCAAGCCCATCGAGAAGCAGGGTGGAGATGAGGCAGTTCAGGCACAATGCCTGATCCAGAGAGGAAAACACGGCGGCCATCTTGCGGGTGCAGAGGCAAGTTTGAAAGCAGGCACCAAGTGGTAATAGGCTACAGTTGTTCAGGCTACAGGCATCTGCAGGAGGTGATGAAAAAACTGTCAGGCGGCACGGCCTCCATGCGCATAATAACAAACTAAATGAAAGCAACTTTTGCACATTTTCGGAAAACACCTTTTCTTTAACAAAATGACTTCAGCATTTCCCCTGAAGGTGCAACAGGTCACATAGTGCACCTACCTTCAAGAACGGCCCAGCTGCAGCCACGGAAGACCAGAGGAGCCAACAGCTGATGGTGAGGTTGACTGATTGCTACACCTCGCATTCCAGAATGCACAATGGGATGGATTCAGGAAAGGCAGTGGATTCAGGAACGATAGATTCAGGCAGGATGGATTCAGGAATGGAGAACAGACGGTGTCTGGCACAAGAACCACACAACTGCCAACAAAACCTTATCCTCAAAGTTTCACTTAACTATAAAGAAGCAATCAATGCTACCAAAGCAAGCACATAAAACTGCTTAGTCTGGGTACCGGGAACTGTTTGCTATTCTTGATAAACTGAATCCCCTACCACCCACACATCCACCACCCTCACTAAAGACTCCCTTCAGTGTTGCAACATAAAAGACGTCCTAAGAGGCAAAATCTCAGCACTATAAGTCAAAACCAATGCCAAATTAGCTACCACCCCCAGCCCTCTCTGCTCACCACCTACTCAATGTGCAGACCCTAGCCCCCAGACAAACGTACTATCTCCACTTACCACCCCTTCCTTCTACTTCCACTATCACTGATCGTGACTCGGCCTCCCTTATCAAAGGGCTCAAGCCCTCGCGTTGCAAAGGAGACATCTGTCCGGCCTCTCTGATAAATGAATGCTCTGAACCTTTACTACCACCAATTGCAGCCATCATCAATGCTTCATTTGCCTCCTGCTCCATCCTAACCTTACTCATAGAAGCCTGGGTTACCCCACTGCTGAAAAAAAACCTCCTTGGATCCTGCCATCCCAACCAATTATCGATCCATAACCACAGTTCCCTACCTCAAAATTCTCAACAGAGCTGCCTACCTACAGATCCAGGATTTCTTGGAAACCGGCCAGATCCTCAGCCCATGCCAATCAGTCTTCCGACCCAGGCACAGGACTAAAACAACTCTTCTCAACCTAAAAAACAGCCCGACATGGCCAATGACACCAGCAATCCCTTGCTTCTCATGTTCCTGGATTTTTCTGGCGCCTTCCACGTGGTCAATAACCAGACATTATGTCACCATCTCACCACTGCTGCGCAATTCTCCCCGGAAGCCACACTATGGATTGCCTCTTTTCTCACCAATATACAATCCAGGGTCTTCTCTGGTGAGGCCTCTGCTACTTCCACACCTATCACCTGCAGAGTCCTGCAAGGTTCTTGTGTCTCTCCAACACTGTACAATATCTATACCAGACCTCTTTTCGACGACCTGGACGTCATTGGAATCTAGTACACGAACTTTGCAGATGACAACCAGATTTACATCCTCCTCACAGGGGTCTACACCCAAGGATACCATAAAGTGGATGCCATCTACGACACCATCCAAACATGGATGGTCTCACACAAGCTCTGCCTCAACAAGGAGAAAACAGAGCTTATTCTCGTGGGAGTTCCATGCCGCATTGCTAAATTTGACCCTACGTTCCAATCCTTTCATATGGACGGACATAAGATTCTGGTGTCCTCATCAGTGAAAACCCTACGCTTCTTCCTTGATGCCTCCCTCAACGTGTCTAGGCACGTCAAACACATCGCCTCCTCAGCAGCTTACGCCACAAAACATCTATGCAAGCAAACCATTCCTCTCCTCTGACAGCCCGCTCACCATCGCACACGCCATTGTCGGATCTAAATTTAATTACTGTAATGCACTGCTCTACAGCACGTCAGAAAAAAACAGATCAGACTTCAAGTAATGCAGAATTACGCTGTACGTGCTGCATTGAACTTGCAAATGTGTGACCATATCTTTGAAGCCAGACGGTCTGTTCACTGGTTGTCAGTCAGGTAAAGGATCAAATTCAAAATCCTATCCCTCACACACCACTGGCTCTCCAACAGTGATCCATCCTACCTCTTCCAAAGACTGTCCACTCTGTGTGCTATAAACATACTACTATTAGCATTCATTTCCATCACTTCTTGAGCATTTGCGCAGAAATAGTCTTCTGTATTATGAGTCTGAACTGCAATTGAAAAGGTCCCATTTAGACTTATTAGAAACAGATGCTCATTTGCTAATCACTCTCGGGAAAGAGCTTTTTTGCATCATGTTGCTTTAAAGTTGAGCTCTCCCGTCTGCTTTTCTTTTTCTCTACCCAAGAATGAGTGTTTCTGGTTAAGAGATGCTCATCTTGCTTTGTGTCTGGAACATTACTATTTATTGCTGACGAGTTTCAAAGGAAACCACACAATCCATACGCCCTGAATATATTTTCGAATTGCTGTCCCAAGTGAGCATGGTCGAATCGATGCAGCGTTTTCTTTTTCTGCAGTTTCAAAGGATTATGTGCTTATTTATACCATGTTCGCGTGTACCAAGCTGTTCAAAATAAACGGCTATAAATCTCAGGGTCCGTGCCTGTCTTCATGTTCCTTTCACTCCGAAGGTATTCATTCCGCTTGCTGAATACTTCCAGTTGTCATCATATCAAAGTTTAACCACATGCAGGATGCCAGGATTTCAGTATTAATGTGGAATTTTGCAGTCATGCATGTTATTCTCAATTGTTTCCAGGTTAAACCTGCTTCCTTTGTTTACTGAACTACATTTCGACTTTAATGAGACGACTGGAACAAATGAACGAAGAAAGGCCTCTCAAACAAAGAAGCTCTGTTTCAAGAAACTTAAAACCCAGGAGGCAAAGATTTGGATGGCGGATTCTGAAAATGCAAATCACCCTGGAAGAAAATGGAACCGACGAGGAAATCGTCAAGCGTAGAGCGAACCGAAGCATAACTTTACCGTGTAGCTTTCATCTTGAGGAAAGATTTGTTTAAAAATCCGCATAAGTTGTCTTCGAAAGTTACAGTAACACTAGCTCCTACATGAACAGACGAAGACATTTGTAATTCATTTATTCTTACCAATTGATTAGTGTAGAAGTCTAATGAGATAGGTAGCACACGCTAGGGACACATTATAAGCACAATTGGCAGACATGAAAAAGTGCTTTTTGGCAGAGAACATTTTCCCCCAACACATACTCCATTCTTGGCAAGCCACTACTACTTTATTTGAAAATACACATTGTCTGCTTCAAAAGGACTATGATGATCCAAGCCAGTAAGAAATACCTAAAATCATTTGATTTAGTGACAAAATGTCTACTGCTCTGGAGAAACAAAGTAGTGGCTAAAGCACGTACTCGGTCCCACTACTACTAATAAACCAACAGAGGTCCCAATCAAGTTTGAAACGGGCCCAGCTCAAAAGGTATACTTCCTTTGCCTCTTTTGGTAACGTGAGCAGAGGGCAGTCTGAGAAACCTGAAGGTGTTCTACCTACTTCCCAGCAATCTTCCATTCAGGTGGCCACGGAAGGGCCATCGCTTTTGGATACCGACCCTGGGGGTGGGCAAGCGATGGAGGATCAACTGAGTGGAGGGTCGCATGGGATTGGGAGGAGTATATATAAAGGCGAGACATGATGTTCCCCCTTTCCCAACTGTCCACCAACCCACTCTCCCTCAGCCCTTATGGGGTATTTCCAATCCCCCCTACCCCCCATTTCCAACAAGTTATGTTATGTTATTTTGCACTTATATAGCGCCTTATATACCATTGGTATGGTCTGAAGGCGCTGGTAGGTTGAACGCCCTTGGGAACCGAAGTTCTTGTCAGTAGAGGGAGGAGAGAGGATCCAAAAGGTGCGAGTGCGCATCTGGTATGTGTGCAGCTGGTGCGAAAATTCCTGTGGAAGCTGCTTCATAGCGGTAGGTGTGGTGGCTGAGAGGTCAGGAGTATGTGTTCGAATCTGGCAGGAATTATCCAGACCGAGAGTGGCAGCGTAAGGCCTGAGGAGAACGCCTGGCTGGGGGTGCGAGACCAGCAGTGATTACAATAGAGTGATGTGGAGTGAGCGGCGTCAGATGTTGATATGAGAACAGTTATACCGAATGGTGTCATAGTATCTCTGTGTTCTAGTTGTGTGGTGGTGTAAGGAGAGAGTAAGCGTGGGGTGTGATATGAGGTATGATCTTTTAAAGGATCCATGCATTCTAGGTATAATATGGACGTCATGCAGTTAAGCAATTAGTCCGTTCTGCACATTCGTCGGCCCTCCACACGTCTTCTCGCCAACACGTCCTCTCGCCAACACGTCCTCTCGCCACCACACACACACACGTCCTCTCGCCACCACACACACACACACGTCCTCTCGCCACCACACACACACACACACGTCTTCTCGCCACCACACACACACACGTCTTCTCGCCTCCACACACACACGTCGCCGCCCTCCCCACACACACGTCGCCGCCCTCCACACACACACGTCGCCGCCCTCCACACACACACGTCGCCGCCCTCCACGGCCCAAAAGCAGGGAAAATGGTGCAAGCGACCCGAAACGGAAAAGACAAAGAAAAAGAACAGAAAGCAAAGAGTGCGTGCGACCCGAAAATAGGAAAAACTGTGCAAGCGACCAGAAACCAAAAAAAAAAAAAAAAAGAGTGTGCAAGAAGCACGGGAATGGGAAATGAAGATGAAAGGGTGCATTCAACATTGAAGAGAAGTGTGCAAGAGGCACCACAAGGTGAAAAGAGGGTGCAAGTGTGCATGACAGAAAAGAAGGTGTACAAGCAGCACAGTGAACTGGAAAAGAACAGAGTGAAAGAGGCACAGAAGGGAAAAGGTGCCAGAATAAAGATGCAGAGAATAAGGAGAGGGGCTTGACGTCAAGAGTGGTCGCGCCTGGGAGGAGCAAAGGGCCCAGCGTTAACAAAACTCTGATACTACCCCCCACATGAAAGAACTATACATTGAAAGGTACATCCTGACCAGGAGACATTTTGGTTTAAAGACCAAAAGGGGCCTAAGCTTGGAGGAAGGGAACCCGGAGAGGCCCAAAGGGAATTATAAAGGACCCTGTTATAATGATCAGAGAGGCCTAGACCTTGGGGAAGGAAGCCCTGAGAGACTTCAAAGAGACATTGTAAACTTTAAAGGAAACGTCTAGGCTTGGAGAATGGAACCCTGAGAGGCCTAACAGGAACTGTATATTTTTGTTTGGAACTACAAGAATCAAAGCTTGGGGAAGCAAACCCCAAGAGACGCAGAGACCTTGTGAACTTTGTTGACTTGCTGCAAAACCCCTACGTGGAAGATTCATGAGGGCAACCCTTTTGAGGTGAACTATTTATGAAACTGGCAGAACTACACCTATTGGTAAGGCTACCTGAAACCAGCTATGGTTTATATTTCTATTTTTTAGCAACCATTTTTCCTTTAAGAAAACCCCACATCACGTTTGTTCTAAGATTGAGGGCAAGCATAGGTTTGGACACAGACAAATTTTGGTTTTGGACTTACAGAAAAAGACAGCCCATAGAAGCATCAGTTGAGGGAACAACCCCCTATGAGTTAGGGTAAAGTAGGCATTACATCAACCTCACAAAGTTTGATAATAAAGTTTTAAACTGTTACTTTTGAGTCTGTGTCTCTGATACCATGCCTGTCTCACAGCAGGCTTTATAGTCAGGAGGGGTGTGCGCTGATAACAGTAGCAACCCAAACAGATTCAGAACAATGGTTCCAAGATAAAGAAGGTCCAATGAAGGTTCCATAAATGAGGATCTTTAATTGAACTAACGAAAATGTCCACTACGAATAAAAACACTACTGACCCACCATTGAACAGGAAAACGCAGAGAAGCAGCTTTAGGATAAAGCGGTACTTTAGATTCTTAGGCAGGAGTTCTCAGCAAAGATATTAGCTGTTTCTTCCACCCAAAAGACAAGAAACCAAAGTATTTGAACAGCATCGACCCGCGTTTCTAGGCACTTTACTGTAGTCGAGCTTATGTTGAGATGATCGAGTCGTGCTTACTTTGCCAATGGCGAGTTAGCGTTCGAGACTGGTGGAAGCATGGGCTCACCAGTGGATCAGGTCAGCTTTCGAGACTGGTTGAGTCAGTGCCCTTCAGCAAGTCAAGTCGGCGGCGAGATGATGCTTCTGCTGGGTCAAGTCTGAGTTCATGTATGGCGAATTGATGGCTTGCAGTAGGTCAAATCAGTGTTTGAATTAGGTCGAGAGGATGCTTTCATTGGATGGATGCTTCTAGTGGATTGAGTCTGCAAGAAGAAGCTTCCACCGAGTCCAGCCAACAACCAGGTTAAATTGAGGTGCTCAACTTCAATTGGTAGAGTTTGTGTCTAAATGGCACGAGGAGCGGGTAACCAGTCCACAATACCTGCAGTGCCAAAGGCAGCCCTGGAGGTCCTGTAGTGGCTCGAACTGAGTGGAGCATGGTCAAGCCAGCTCCAAATGTGTCTTGATGTGGAAAACATGCTTTGGTTTGCTGCTTGGGCATTCAAGTCACTGGGAGACCAAGCCCAGGGTCTCAGAGGCAAGCTACCCTTTTATTTTGCCTTTCTCAATCAGGAAGGTTTCTAGTGGGCATCTGCAAGGGTATTGCCACCGCTAGAGATAGAGTCCTGGGTACCAGTTGCAGTAGGACTTGTCCAGCCAGCCATCCCACATAGGCTCATGGGATGGTTATGAGCAAAATCCTGTCCCTTGCGTGAACGTCTCCATCTTCACCTTTTATAACGGAGGTCTTTGGATTAGACTAACCCAAAAAAAAGTTCCCCTCTCTTGTTATGAAGTCCAACGCTGAATCAACTAAGTGAATGACCCCCCTATATAGGCAAAATCTGCCACACATTGGTGCAGAGCAAGCCTGTTGTGAAGTCTCCAGGACAGGCTGCTGTATGAGGGACCCATTGGTTGCTAATGCCAAACCCCAAATGATTTGTTTGCAGGAGTTGGGGAGAGGATAGGAAGTTCAGCTTTGCTAGGAAAAACCAAGATAAGACCTCTCTGTGGTCCGAACCTCTCCCCTGGGCTACCCTAAATCCATCCCTTCCTCTGTCCGCTGACTTCAAAAGGACTCCAATAACCAGCACCCTTGAGTGAGAGGGTCGCTGTCGCAGCCGAACGGTCTTTGAAGCACCAGTTCCTAGGGAGGAATCTTGTTCCCTGGAAAAAAGTGTCAACTCTACTTGTAGGCTGGATGTCACATTGTTGTTGTGGGTACACCCAAGCAATAAAGCGAATACACACCCATTTGTGCCACATGGGTCCTATTCATCAAACTGAAAATAATATGAAATCCACGTTTGTGGCTGTATAACCATGGAGCAGGAATACTGTTTTTATCTCAACATCTGTATCACTCCATTGAGAGTTGTATTTATGTAACATGTACCTAAGTGAATACTCTGTAACAGCGCCACAATGCCCTAGGGCTGTTGTGCGCTTTATAAATGGAAATAAATAAATATAATTGTTTAATCTCAGTAGCCACCATGTCAAAACCAGATATGGTTTATATGTATACTTTAAAACATGCCACCATGCCGTCTGTTACAAAATGACATGATGTTTTGAACCTGAGTTACAGACAGTAACAAAGCAAGCCGCTGTGTCCAGGAATGCACATGTGACAATTGAACCTGCCCTATAGTGAAAGCAAGCTACATGTGTGGATTATGCTTTTTGTCATGCATCATTATGAAAGTGGGATCGGATTAGCAGACCTCACTTTCTGAAATCGAATAAACACACATGTTTTTATTAAAAAATTAAAAAGGCTCAGGCTATCACACACAAACAAGGTGCCATTCTGTCACATGAAGTCTTCAAACACTTGAGATACCTCTCACTAACAATTGAGCAAACGAACCACTGGCCAATCTGGAAATACCACAAACCTCTGCTAATACCCCAGAAAGGGAAGGAACCCAGAAGAAAAAGTGGTGACATCAACATTGTGTTGATCAGCATTCTCAGTAACAGCATAACCTTCAGATATGAAAAACACAGCCTACTGACTTGGGTCAGTTCAAGGGGAGTTCTGGGAGTCCCTCTACCAGCACGAACACAGCCCACTGACTTGTTCTTGGGTGGATGGCCCCTGGGAGAGTCTCAACCAAGTCTTTAGCTCACTGTCCCTTTCACAGAGGAGAAATATCCCTGCATATCAGTCTTCAGGGACTCCCAGAACCCGCCTTGTTTTGCATATTAAGTAGCTTTGGGTTTCACCCTACGTTACCTGGGGAATCCAGACGTGGACCCATTGCTCACTGTTCTTAGAGAGGCCCAGCTCCACCTCACTAATGAGGCCCGACTGGGCCAAAACACGTGCCTGGGGTTGCTTTTGGTACTCTTGTTCAGAGGAGAGTTGCCTAGCATTTTGGTGCAGGACTGCCCCTGGGCAAGACAAAGATTGATATGCAGGGATATTTGTTTTTTTATTTATTTTGCAATCTTTAAAGCGCTCACACAGCCCGCGGGCATCGAGGCGCTGTTACAGGAAATTGTTTGTTTTTTTAGTTGCATAATTATTTTTTTGTTAATCTTAGTTGCGTATTTATAACGTGCTTAAACACCCAGAGGTTTCTAAGCGCTGACCCAGGGGTCGAACCTGTGTTGTTTCGTGTCGTCTTGCTTCCAAGGTGCGCACGTTGCCGTTAAGCTATCCTCCTTTCTCCCCTGTGAAAGGGACAGTGAGCTAAAAACTTGGTTGAGAATCTCCCGGGGGCCATCCACCCAAAACCAGGTTGATGGGCCATATTCGTGCTGGTAGAGGGACTCCCAGAACACCCCTTGTTTTGCCTACTATAGCACAGTTGATTTCGCAATTCGCTGCTATCTAATCTAGGCGAAATACAACTTTGTTGGAGTAAACCATCTGCCCCAGATCAGAAACAAAGTGTCAGCTGACCCCACCAAGAAAACCCATGTTTAGTTCAGAGACGTCATTATCAACATTGGCTAGACAAGCCTGCTAAGCAATAATGAAGAACTGATGTGTCTGGCCCCAACAAATAAAGCAAAAATAGCTACATCCGTAGAAGAGGGCCAGCTGAGAAAAGAGATAAATTGCGGTAAAGGGGGACTTTGGCCACAAAGTTACTCATTTTAAAGATTAAAAAAAAAAGATAGGGATAACGCTCACCTGCATTAACACAATTACTTTCATGAGCTCATACTTTGTCCCTTACCACCTCCTGTGATCTGAACTCCTCAATCTATAGCGTTAGCCAACGCTTCACATCCAGAAGCCAACAGAGCTAACCAAATAGGATAGCACAATTGCAACTAGAGATGCAAAGTTATAACCCAAGCTAACAGCATGCTCAGGAAAGTTCCAATGATCCAGATCCCACAAGGACGGGAATTCAGTAGAAAAACCTACTAGTTCTATGAAGCAAGTGAATTTAGCAACTCAACACTTAAACTGCAATATGAAAAACACAACCAAAATCCTTAATCTCTTTAAAAGACGAATCATCAACGTTTAGGCTTTTCTCCAGCAATTATGTCACCCATCTTAGTCAAACTATTATCAGAATGTTTTAGAATCAACTGTTAAAACTGTGAAAAAAATACGTTGGTATAGAGTATCAGTGCACGCAGAAACCCTGACAACAGTTTAGACATTCCAAATACCTTTGCATACATCATTATAAATTCAGGGTAAACAATTCTTTCATCATGAATCATTTTTAGAAACTACATTATTTTGTGCAGTACCACATGACTGGTGTACTGTACCATGTCATTGTGTTAATATGAGATTTGGTGTCAATGTTTGGAATGTTTATATTTAGATGCTCTGCTGTGTACAATTGGGGTGGTTGAATTTGTCCGATTTTATGAACTTCTCTTGAATACATATTAAATACATACATTCGATTTTGTGTGATGTTTTTCTGTATGGATATCCTTGCAATACTATGATTGATTCCAATTGTGTAATTAATCATTAAATATGTGTTAGGAAGCATAAACCCTTTGGAACATTCTGTTCGTATACAAAGACATTTTCCCATGCTTGAAATCATGGCCAAAAGATTGATTTATCCACCAGTTTAAGAACATCCTTTCAAAGAAAACACAAAGCACAAATATGTTTGCTTTAGGGTTCTAACTGCTGAGCTATTATGCAAGTCTATGCTAAAAGGATGTGCCTTCTCGTCCTTAGTATTGAAGGGGGTTAATAATCCAACTTAAATTTCTATTGCTAATTAGGATGGGTTATGGCCACCATAAAATGACATCCGTTTCAATGGCATGTTCTCCCTCTGCCAATGACTTGTAGGATAAACACGCTCAAGAATGTCTTCATGTCCAAGCTGCTTTATTATTTGTATGCCATTTAGTGATACTCCCCAATAGATGATTTGCAAAAAACATTGTAAAACCACCTAATAATAAATCTAAAAAATAATTCTAGAAAGTGTGATCACTGGTCTACTTTTAAGCCAGTTGGCAGAGAAGACAGAACAAGAATGAGCTACAGTACTGTTAGGGTGAACCCCCAGACAGGCAAAGCCTTTGCTAGGAGTCTGTGTATGCCGAAATCATGGATGGCCTAACTCCTTCCCTTGACCAAAAGAACGCAAGGTACACGCAAATAGCAAGGTACAGCTGGGGTTTATTACAGCCAACAAACCGCAGGGATTACATGCACAGAGGGAGGTCCAGGCACATCTCGCTGCATTCTGCCTCGCAGGCCAGTTTTGGTGACGTGTGGCGTCACAACTTGCATCACATTCTGGGCCTTTCTCCAAAACCTAACTGCACTCCGGATAGGTTGCTGAGTGGTAGTTCCCCTATAGGAGCCCATATAGAAGTTAGTTTATTGGACCAGGCTGCGTCAGGCGTTAGGCTTGGACCGTCCCCGAAAACAGATACTAATTGTTACGGTATGCAGGCCTAGTGATTGGTCAGTGACCCCAGCTACCCACCCCTAGGGCCATCAATTCTGATTGGTTAAGCCGCAGGGCCCCAAGCCTGGGACAAACTCAGTTCCCAGCCTGTTCACGGTGCATCTGCAACTATGTATCTGTGACATAATCGTGTTTAGACCATTACTACCATGAGGATGTTACTTTCCCAGTGCACAACAGTAGCTGGAGTGTAACAATTTTGATGCGACCATTGTCTGGTTCGTGAGATGGTTGCTCTTCCCAAACACCAAGTCTTGGCTCAGTATCAGCTTGGCCGAGTCACGTGTTCGGAGACCATGTTTGTCAACTCAGGAGCTCAGAATTATTCTGTATTTTACGATGAGTGGGCCTCCTCTTCGGGCTGGAGTTACTTCAGTTCAGGGTGAGGAATGCCACTCGCAACATCGTGGCCTTGGCAATTGCTTCGCTCCCACCTTGGTAGTTCTGCTTGCACAGCACTCTGCGTGGCGTTGGGTTGCTCTGAGATGATCATGGCCTACTGTGATTTCCTAAGCCATGGTCTGGCTTCTACTGTACATGTCCTTCCATAGCATTTGTAGGTTAGAGCCCTAGAGTGCTCCTGCCATTCCATAGGGTTATTTGCATGTAAGTATCTGCAAGGATTTACACATGCTTTTCTTGCTTCTTGCGTTCCTGCGTGGCTGCGGCAAGCAGGTGGCAAAGTAATAAACATGCAGACAGTATGTGCATGTCACCGTCTTCTAGCTCATAGAACTGTACGCATGTGTTCTTCGTGTAGTTGGGTGTATGAATGTCCCGGGTGTGCGGATGGCACGTGGTCTTCGTGTCTTCCGTCATGGTGTCTGACGACTTGGGGCATGACTTCTCTGTGCTTTAGTCGACTCTGTAGCTGTCCCCAGCTCCCACTTGTGCAGCAGTGTCCACTCTGGGTAGAGTTCATTCTGCTGCAGGGTTGTAGGGCCTGCTGAGAAGGTATCTTCCGTGGTAGTTATCCATCGTGGGAGCAGTGGGAATTGATGTGAGCTCATATGATCAGCGGCCATATTGTCTTTGGTGCTTCTTCCGGTCTTTCGGGATGGAGGGCGTATTCTGAACTTCCCTCTTCAGTACCAACTGCCAATATATGTGGCATAGCTTGGCTTCTCCGATATAAACTTATTTTAGGTTTGGCTAAAGTGCCATCTTTAATCCGAAACTATTGCATCAGAGTAGAGATAGAGCAGGCATGGGATCTGAGGAGGAACACAGCTTGTGGGCGTTTGGTTATTTTCCAATGCATTAACTGCTCATGGCCATACTTATGCCTAAAATCAATCCCAGCTCCTACCTTGCGCCTTACACTGCCCAAAACACCCCCCCCCCCCCTCTCGGATCTCTTTGAGCCATCACCATCAAGCAGTTACATCCAGTTATGGGACCCTGGCCAGGAGCTGCGTGAAAGGATGAACTTTTATATACACCATCTCAAACCACACAATAAACACCAGTAGGCAGCCATTTATCATAGGGAGGTCCCAAGCTGAAGGACACATTGGTAATGGTTTTGACAGACTGACCTTTTCGAACAGTACACATAGAAGAATAGGGGCGGGGGTCAAATCCTTGAAGTTGCTTTACCTAAAAGAGGGGACTGAACATAAATACAGCTTTTATGGCACACTATGGTCAACATTGAACCAAGGACTAGCAAGGCAATCACATCAACAAAGCCAGAAGACAACACTTCAGTACTTTGGACACTACTGTTTGGAACCCCTAATAGGTAAGGTCACAGGACATAGACAATGGAAACTTGGGTACCTAAGGCCAAATGGTTGGTACACATTATTGAGCATGAGGCAGGCTGAGATAACAGCAGACATTACACCATTGAAATATGATGACATTTTGTATTTGCCACATTCTGTGCAAGCCAGGAAGCATTATGAAGCTTTTGACCTTCTAAGATAACTCTGGACACTGCACCATTTAAACATTGATGACATATTTTGTAATGGTCATTTTGTATATAAGCCAGTTCACCCAAGCAGATATATTTAAATCACTGCACTGCCACTACAGAGAAGATGCAAACATATTTTCGACTCTGTGGGAGCTAAATGCAAAACATAGCCTGCCGAATAACTGTTTTTACATATGTCACTTTTAATATGTTTCTAAAAAACATACATACCCTTCTTTTTAATTACTGGGGTGTATTTCAAGACTGCCTGTTCTTAAATCAAGAATATATTACATTTAATAGTATATGTGAATAAGATTTGCTTTCTTAAAATGCATGGCTGGAAATGCAATCTGTTTTCCATGTATATACTACGTTGTGTATTCCGTGCTTCAGGTTTTATGGTCCTGTAGATGAGGTAGTCATATCATTCCTAATGCTGTTAAGCTTAAACTGGGAAATCTTTTGCTGTGAAAAGTTTTGCTTTGGGAATGAGCTTTCCGTGTGTATAGCTATGTATCTTTGCTACTCTTTTCCATCTGCATCATTTGAGGATGAATTCTGTGGGATTCTGTAATTGGTTTGCGCATAATACTTCGCTAATCAAATAACTGGTATCACAATCTGATTGAGTGTGTTGCTTAATAAACTATACAACTGTGATGTAGGTCTTTTGCATATTAGTCTACGTCTGTATGATGCGCCAGCAGACAAAACACAAACATGAATTTGCTCAAATGAAACTCTGCGTCACAGCTGTATCTTGTATTAAACACCACACAACAGGGACCTGCTAAGGTGCAAAATATAAAGACATACATCACAGCTGTACAGTGTATTAGACAGCACAATGAAACAACCACAAGGTATGTCTTTTAATGTCACACATTAGCAAATCTAATATTGTTACAAGATTATGTATTTGGCCAGAATGGAAATGAGTGCTTAGTTTGAGGATTCACTGTTCTTACATCATCTGTGTTTGGGTGGGTTTTCCAGCTTGAAGTATGGGATTCAGTTCAGTGTGAAGGCATGCTGTAATGACTTGGAATGATTATATGGCAGATTGCACCATGGTACAGAGGGACTCTGTTTGTGATGTCATCCTGTTTGGAATGAGGTTGCGGGGTGGAACGTTTTGTGCGGGAGGTTCTACAGATGACCGCTGAAGTGAGCTGGATGGGGGCTGGTGGATGTTCCTATGCTCTGTCATGAACTATAACAACATAATTGCAATCCGTACTAAGATCAAATAAAAGTTCTTACATAACGTGAGGCTCTGGATTCCTTGTTAAAGTAACCCACTCTGTGTAATTTGGCAATGAGGATGGCTTTCATCTGGCAGTGCATGAGTTGGTAGCCTGCTGAGAAGGTACAGCGATCGGCAGACAAAGTCTGGAGTCAGTGCAGGTAGCCGCAGCCATTGGATGAGAAGTGGCTGCTGGCTGGAGCGCTGAGATTGCACCTCGCAGGGAGACATCGAGGAGACTGTGGCGCTGCCCGATGATGGGTACGCACGTGGCGGCGTGACGTTGCACGTCGCCACGTGCAACATAAATAAACGGGGTGTTTCCCGGCCGCGCAGAGCAACCGGGAAGCCCGAACAGTAAGGACGCATGTGAGGTGTCGTCCTTGCTAGCTGGGGGCTACGGGACCGCATGGGGGCATGGACGAACCATCAACAGTGGCGACGAGTGGGGGAAACGATGCCCGGACCCGGCAGTGACTATTAATCATAATTTTTCACCGAAACGAGGTGGATGCAACACTTTGTTTCTTTGCCGCGGGTAGTGCGTTACCCATGCGGCTGGCGGCCATTTTGGCAAACAAGCTGTGGGACTTCACGAGGCTCCGGTTTCGGCTCGGAAGCAGCCCCAAGCTTAATTTTTGGAACTCCTGACAGCAGGAAGGCATACCTGCAAGAATATATGCCTAATTTCAATTTTGGCTTTTCCTTGGGTTTACTACGTCGAGTGAAAGCAAGGAAGGCGGCTTTGGGCCTAGGATCTACATGACCCACACATTTTTCTTCTTCTAATTTTTGGAGCATTTGAAGGCTGAACAGTTCATCCTCATCTCTTTCATCATCAGGCTGATGGATACACTCTGTTTCATCCTCTTCATCATCACAAGGTGTTGCAGTGACTGTGGAGTTTGAGTTGCGGCCCCGGTGTTCCATGCTGGGGTGCCTGTGCGCTCAGACTCATGAGTGACACTGAGGACCAAGGTGGTGCAGCGGCAATTCAGCGGCCTCCTCCACCCCCGCCACGTGCGCTACCTCAGGGGCAGCCTGTGCAGCAACCTCCACTTGTTGAGGCGGCTCCTCAAGGTCTTCCACCTCTTGTACAGCCAGCGGCGGGGCCCGTTGCTCCACAAATCCTTCCGGTCATGGCCCAGGTGCGTACCCAGGCGGCTCTGCAGCCCATCCCTGAGTTTGATGTGTCGGGCCCACCATCTAGCCTAGGGCCCAGATGGAGAAGGTGGGTGGACCGTCTGGACATGTACTTTCGAGCGGCCCAGGTGGTGGATGATGACACCAGGCTGGCAACCATGCTGTATTCGGCAGGACCGTCCGTGCAAGAGATTTTTGAATCGCTGCCGCCTGGGGATGGATCATATGGTCAGGCGAAGGCTGCCCTGCAGGCTTACTTTTTGCCTCTTGCCAACGCGGACTATGAGCGTTTTGTGATGCTATCGGCCAAGCAGAAGGACAATGAATCTCTGGACTCCTATGGACGCCTGAGGCGTCTCTCCTTAGCCTGAGCCTGGGGAGATGCAGAGGACATGATTAGGACAATGCTTATCCAGGCGTGTTCATCAGGCAAGCTCAGGTGCCAGGTGCTACGAGAACCAGACATCACGCTTCAGCGCATCCTTGAATTGGGGAGGTGCCATGAGGTGTCAGAGGCGAGAGCAACCAAAATGGAGGCAGGGTCGCGCTCCATCAAGACTGAGGAGGTATGTGCGATGTGGCGCGGCGGCAGGGGTGTCAGAAGGCCTGGAGGTGTTCCCCGAGAGAGGGCCGGAAGGGCAGGGGAAATTTGCATAAAGTGTGGATACGACCTGCCCCACCCAGCAGAGTGCCCGGCGGCCGGAAAGACGTGTGGACGGTGTGGTTTGCCGGACCATTTCTCCAGGGTATGCAAGGCGGCCACGCCTGTGCCGGTACCGAGAGGCCCAGGGCGGGCAAGTTTCACTCGCCAGGGTCGGCCGCCCAACGTCGCTCAGTTGGATCAGAGCGAGGAGGACGCCCAGGTGGAGGAAGTGGAGGAGGACGAGGAAGAAAATGTGTTCTTTGTCTCGAGTGTGGGGGTCCTGAAGTGTAAGAACAGGAGACAGCCCAGGTGTGTGATCGAGGTGAATCAATCTCCCGATCCCGTCCTCGTGGACACTGGGGCATCCGTCAATGTAATGGCACGGGGACATTATGATGTTATGGACCAGCCCCCCAAGTTGGCTGCGCCAAGGGCCCGCATCTTTGCTTTTGGTGGTCGTAACCCTATCCCCCTGGACGGTGAGTTTGTGGCCAAGGTGGAGCATGATGGCTCTCAAATTAAAGCACGGTTCTGTGACACACCTGTGAGCACCAACACGTTGCTGAGCTGTGCTGCAGCGGAGGCCCTTGGTATTGTCACTTTCGCGTATTCTGTCTACTTGGAGGACATAAATGACTTATTGGAGAAATACGCAGCACTGTTCAAGGGAATCGGACAGATGGTTGGAGAACCTGTGAGACTACACATTGACGATTCGGTGCAGCCCATTGCCCTGAAGCATCTGAGGGTGCCGTTTCACCTTCGAGAACAGGTTGATAAAGAGCTGGATAGCCTGGTGGATCTGGACATAATAGAGAAGGTGGAGGGCCCCACCCCCTAGGTGTCCCCCATAGTAGTGACACGAAAACCCAAGCAGCCCGACGCTGTCAGGATCTGCGTTGACATGAGGCTCCCAAACAAGGCCATCAGGAGAGAAGGAAACCTCACCCCGACAATAGACATCGTTGCAGAGGTACAAGGTGCTCGCTTCTTCTCGAAACTGGACCTCAGGGCGGGGTATCACCAGTTTGTCCTCCATCCCGAGTCGAGATATATCACCACCTTCACCACACATCGGGGGCTCTACCGTTACAAGAGGCTTAGCTTTGGTGTCTCCTCGGCGGCCGAGGTATTCCAGAATATAATCCAGGGTGCCTTAGCGGACTTGGAGGGAGTTCTGAATATAAGCGACAACATCCTGGTGTTCGCGAGAACAGAGGTCGATCATCTGCGGCGTCTGGCAAAGACATTTGAGAGACTGCAGTCCTTGGGCCTCACCCTGCACAAGGAGAAGTGTGAATTCCTCCGACCATCCATAGAGTTCTTTGGTTTTGTGTTCAAGGAGGGGGGAGTGTCTCCTGATCCCAAGAAGGTGCAAGACATAAAGAAGGCGCAGCCTCCGGAGTCTGTGTCTGAAGTACGGAGCTTCCTGGGCATGGTTACATACTGTGGACGGTTTATCAAAAATCTTGCCTCCAGGTCGGAACCGCTCAGGGCACTAACGAGAAAGGACACGATCTGGAACTGGGGCACACTGGAGCATGCTGCATTTGACGACATCAAAGGCGCCCTGGCAGCTGAGGACACCATGTCCTCCTTTGATCCCATGTTACCATCGGAGATTATTGTTGACGCCAGCCCGTTCGGACTGGGCGCCGTCCTGACCCAAGTAGACCCTGATGGGGGTGTCCGCCTGGTGGCCTACGCCAGCAAGGCCCTGTCGGAGGCGGAACAACGATACTCGCAAATTGAGCGGGAGGCACTGGCGGTGCTCTGGGGATGCCGGCACTTCCGACTATGTCCTTGGACGCCCGGTGACGGTCGTGACGGACCACAAACCGTTGCTGCCTATCCTGGGGGTCATCATCCAAGCCACCCGCGCAGATTGAAAGATGGATGCTTGCCCTGCTGGAGTATGGGGTCACTCTGGTCTATCGGCCTGGGGCGAATAACGCGGCCGATTACCTCTCCAGACACCAGTGGGCATCCGGCGGAGGAGACCCGGACACGTGCACAGAGGAGGCCGAAGAACATGTCCGGGTGGTAGTGGAGGCAGCGACACCGAATGCCATGCCTCTCCAAGAGCTTGAGGTGGCGGCAGCTGAGGATGAGTGTTTTAACATTCTGAAGCAGTCCATGCAGCAGGGCTCTTGGAAGTCGGTGCTGGGGCCCTGGCAGGGCGCACTCAGGAGGCAAGGACTGTGCTGGAGCAGCTATGGAAAGTCCGGGAAGAACTATCATTTTCAATGTCCGGGCTCCTGCTCAGGGTTGATCGGATTGTGGTGCCCCAGTCGAAGGTGGGCGACGTGATAGCGCTGGCACATCGTGGTCACCAGGGTGCCGCTAAGACCAAGGCCCGCCTAAGGCTGAAGGTGTGGTTTCCGGAACTCGAGCGCAAGGTGGATGATTTTGTGGCGGCCTGTGTGTGGTGTCAGGCGGCTTCTCCACTACAGCGGGAGCCGGAGATAGAGGCGATGCCTCGCGGGACGCGACCATGGGAGGTCGTTCATGCGGACTTCGGCTCCACCACGATGGGCACCCACTTCTTGGTAATAGTTGTCGAGTATTCAAGATATCCAGAGGTGGAATTTGTGGATTCAGTAGCGTTCGAGCACATTGTGGTTGCCGTGGAAAAAATATTTGCGGCCCATGGATTCCCTCAGACGTTGTGCTCGGACAATGGGGCACCATTCCAGAGCCAACGCTTCTCGGAGCTGTTGGTGAGCTATGGGGTGGTGCACAGGAAGATCACTCCCCTGTGGCCAAGGGCCAATGGTGAAGCTGAACGGCTCATGAGGACTCTCAACAAAACCTTTAGAATTGCCCAGGGGCAGGGACAGCCATTGCAGAGAGCGTTGTACCAATTTCTGAGGGTCTATCGCAACACGCCCCACGCATCCACTGGAAAGGCCCCGGCAGAGGCCCGGTTTAGGTGTTGCCCGCGTGGGTTGCTACCCGAAGTGGGGGAGAAGGAACTGGGCGTGATCGATGATCAGCAGGTCGAGGCTGACCGAAGAACACGGATCTAGCAGGAGAATGCTCGGAGAGGGCTTCGCCCACAACGACTGGAACCACGGGACGAGGTCCTCATTCGCAACAGACATCCACATGGAAAGCTCTCTCTGCCCCATGAGCCAGAACCGCTGGACGTTGTCGCGGTAAAAGGGTCCATGATAACTGCATCGGACGGCCGGTCTGCGGTCACTCGCAATGTCAGCTTTTTCAAGAAGCTACGGGATCCAAGAACCGACCATCCTCCTGAGCCCGACCCCGGGGAGCTCCCAGAGGACACTGATGAAACACCGGGCCTGCCTGAGTCTCCGGCCAGACCAACACCTGTGGAAAGATCACCTGTGCCGGAGGTGAGCAGGAGGTACCCCCAAGAGGGCTGGGCGAGGGAAACCTGCTCGCCTCACCGATTATGTACTTGGACATTTGGCTGAATACTGTAGTGGTAATCACTGTTGAAGTAAGGGGACCCGGGTGGCTGGTAATAAAGGGGTGTTTCCGACAACGGGGAATGTTAAAATGTTATTGTTATGTTGTATCGTGTGCAGTGCATAGTTGCAGCGCGTGTTGTTTGTTCTCCTGGAAAAAGGAGGAGTGTGGCACTGCCCGATGACGGCACGCACGCGGCGGCGTGATGTTGCACGTCGCCGCGTGCAACATAAACGGGGCGTTTCCCGGCCGCGCAGAGCGTCCGGGAAGCCCGAACAGTAATGACGCATGTGAGGTGTCGTCCTTGCTAGCTGGGGGCTACGGGACCGCATGGGGGCATGGACGAACCTTCAACAGAGCCATCCACCAGCCCCCGGGGCCCCAGGTGAGAGGAGGCCGAGTCCTGGTTGTGGATTCGGGTTGGGGTCGGTCCTGGGAAGAGGATGCTGTGTGAGCCTGGGGGTCCTCCAAAGCTTATCAGTGTTGGGACACAACAGAGGCAAGGCGATTGGAGGGTGAGTGCCCTTTGAGCCCTTGGGGTACGGCCAAGGAGAAACTTTCAAGCTGGCAGTATGGGCCAGTGTGTTTCTGTTCTGTAAGGATTGATAGCCACATCGGGCTAATTGGAGGGCAGGTCTTCGTTCCCTGTCGGTACACATGGCGTGTATGTGAAACTGTGTCTGGGTGGCACAAGCAGTAGGAGTCAGTACACAAGGCGTGTACAAGCAGATGGTTTGGCGGTTGGGCTGTGGAGCTTAGTTCAGCCTGAAGATCACAAGAGTTGTGATGACGTCAGGGGGCGTGAAGATGACTGAAGTGCTTTCGGAGGACGCTGTGCAGGTCCTTTCATCTAATGAAGGGAAGATCGCATTGTTGTGAAAGCAGAAAGGAAGCGTGGAGTCGTTTGTGGTTGTTCGTGACACAGGAAGTGGAACTACTGTGGTGAATGCAATTAAACTCACGGATACGGAGGGTGTTGCAGCGAAGGGAAATCAAATTAGGTTTCTGGACACCTTTCAGTATTGAAAAAGTATCAAGTTGGATGGAGGTGAATGGAATGAGTTGGGAGTTCGCCTGGAGGAGGTGCAGCTGAAAGAAGTTTCTGTGCAGCATGGAGAATCCGTTATTCAGCCAGTAGATAGTTTGGAAGACTCTCTTCAACACCTGGTGAGAGAGCCGGGGGGTGTTCTAGGCCCAATGAGATGTGGACATTCTGGAAGCTGTTGGGACTATCGGGACAGAGGAGTCACACTCTAATTGCTGTTTCAGTGCATTTCAAGAATCCTGGGGACATTGTAGATTGTGTGGAGAACTGATAGGTGAAGCTGTGGAAACCCTCTTTAATAGTCCTAGAGGAGCTTGATCCTGATTTTCTGAGATTTATCAGGAAATTGTCCTGCTATGATAGAGAGTATTAGTGAGGTTCTTTTTTTATGTGATGCTTTTGTTCTGGGAGTCTGAATGGTATTTGTGTAAGTTTACGAGACTGAAGGGCTTGTATGGGAGTGTGCCGTGGCCTTTGTTAGTCGGGTGTTTAGACATGTCATGGGTATTTTAGAGTTTACACATTTGCCACTTTTACTGAAGTTGTTTGTTTTTACTGTTTTAGCAGATATTCGAGCAATTCAAGGACTGCCTTATGTGGAATTTGGTCTATGTTTAACCCCTTTTTATTTCAGATCGTCAGGAAATTCAAAGACTTTGAGGGAAAGTTATGTAAATTTATTATTTGTCATCTCGCAGTCATTAGAAATGTGTTCGTACTGTGGAAATGTGTGTGACTGCCTGTTTGTTGGTTGTCACGTGAGGGTGTCACAGGCTTTTGTGCTTTTGTGTTTATGGACCTTTTGTGAGTGGGAAGTGTGATTTGTGTAGGTGTATTGTTGTGAATAATGATGCATGATGAGGTTTGGTAGAAGTGAAATGTGTTTCAGGGATTTTGAGACTTCTTAGTTTGGGAGTTTCTGGGTTTATGTGGAAGGGAGTTGGGAACTCCGGCGTGTTACCAAGTGTTGTGTTTGAGTTGTAGGGAATATTGTATTCCGGCTAGGCCATTTGTGTTTTAGGAGTTTAGGTACTCCGGCTATGTGCCTCTATAATAGTTTAGGAGTTCGGGGTGTTAGGTTAACACATCCTTGAGACTTTAGGGTGAGTTTCTCTGGGCACGGGGTGGCGGTCGGATGCTGTTAGGTTGTCTGCTGACATTTCCTGGTGTTATGAGGGATCTCGTCAGCCCCACTGGTGTTAAGTGGCAAAATGTGTGTTAGAGCGTGGGTTTCTCTCTGGCAATTGCTACCGGGTGCAGAGAGGGGGGCGTTTGTTATTAATCAATTGAACGTTGGTATGGAAGTAGTGAAGTTGGTTTGGTCTGAAGATAGAGGAGGGTGGAGCTGGTCTCTATGTTTGGTGTTACTGCAGGGCCCGCAGTTAGTTTAGGGTTTGGTTTTTGGAGTGCATTTACGTTGTACTGAATGTGAGGGAACCTTGAAAGTCATTTACTTTAGGTTGTTTTGATTCAGGGATTTCTGTGTGTCTTTTTTTGTGTCTCTTTTTAAGAGACGGAGATATGTAATGACTTGGAATTATTATGTGGCAGATTGTACCATGGTACTGAGTGGCTGTATGTGTGATGTCATCCTGTTTGGAATGAGGTTGCAGTGTGGAACTTTTTGTGTGGGAGGTTCTACAGAGGACCGTTGAAGTGAGCTGGATGGGGGCTGGTGGATGTTACTATGCTCTGTCATGAACTATAACAACATAATTGTAATCAGTACTAAGATCAAATAAAAGTGCTTACATAACGTGAGGCTCTGGATTCCTTGGTAAAGTAACCCACTCCGTTTCACATGCCTATGAGGATTCATTGCCATTTGTATACAGTGTTGGATGCTTTGGGTGGTTTCTGCATGGACTTCTTGTACTATATAGTGGCCTTGTCTCCGAATATGATGTTCCATGTAACGCACTGCAGCAGATAAAAAAATGAGGAAAAGGATCCCTGGCGTGAAGCCGTGTCGAGGCTCCTTAAAATGAAAAAGAAGAATTACAGTAAACGACCCTTATGTGTGGTTGTGCAAGGGTTCCTTTACTCAAAACAAGAAGAAAAAAAAACTGTTGCAGGCGCAAGCAAGGTGCCAGTCACAACGGTTTTCAACCCTCTCTTAAGAGGGTTGTTGGGTGCTTCGCTATGTGCGGTTTTCACCTCTGGTGCCCAAGCATGTAGATCAGCGCTCCCCTGACAAGCAGGGGAGCAGCCAATATCATCACTTCTCCCGCCTGCGCCTTCGTGTCCCCCAGCCAGTCACTGCTGCAGCCCTCAAAGTTCTGGCGCTCCCTACAGCGGGGAGCACCCAATGTTATAGCCCTCCTGGGCCGAGTATAATTAGAAGAGTCGCACCCGACAGGAAGCCCCACCAGGACTCGCTAGGTCACACCCTGGCAGACGTGGCCAGATTAAGGAGAAATGTATGCCACACCCTCTCCCTCCACTGCATCTACTTGCTGGGCTGCTTCTAGCATATGCAGCCCAGCCAAAAAAAAAAAAAGACTCAACCACACCTAGCTTGTGCCTGGCATTCTATGAGAAGTGTTTACCTGTGAAAATCCACCATCCATCCCAAAGAAAATCAAGAAAGAGTCAACCTGGCCTGGACATTAAGTCCTGGCCAGGCTGACTCCGAAGTAAGGAAAGACATATATTTTTTTACACCGTGCACTGTAGAGACTTTTGTAGACATTTTTAAGGACTTTCAAAATATTTTTAAAAGAATATTTTTATACTTTTGAAATGTTTCTTTTAGATATGCAGCTGCTTAAGTTTAGGTAAATAGTGTTTTTATAGTGCCTTGTGTTTTCCCGTTCAGAAAAACAAAAAATAACCCTGCTGATGTACCGGAAGAATAAGTATAAGCTAATCATACAACAACTAAAGAGCCGTACACCAGCATTTCTTTGTCCGTTTTTCCTTTTTTGTACCAATTATTCTAACCCAGTGTCTTTCTCCTGAGGGGTATTTGGAGGAAATCCTGCCCTAACCCTTGTATTTCCATCCCTTTTCCACATCACAGAGGGGCTCACCAGGGTGATCTTGCACCTAGGTAAGCAGGGTTTGGCGGCAGGTAAGAGGCAGGTGAAGTTTCGTTTCAAGTTAAGGCATAAGATGTATATTGTGTGCTCGCCAACACCCCTCTCCCAATAAGGTGCATAGTACGACACCCCTGCACTACATTTTTATGCAGGGACTGCTGAGATCACCTTTGGTGTACCTATACCCTCCCCATCCTACCTACTTACCTCATGCCTACCCTTTTCTCCTTCCTGTGGTAGTGTACTGCGCCCAGTCATCCTGCAGCGCCCATTGTAGGTGCCGTCATGGCTGTGCTTGTAAGCACCATTATTTTACCAGTGCCTAAAGCTTGCGCTGGTGGTACACCAGAGGGCAGGGGAGACAAACAGATTGGTACCTCCATAGCAGACTGTTTCAAGGATGTGTTACACAAGGCCATCGAGACACCATCAGAGCATGGCCCCTATGTCTGACTGAGACCCTTCCCTGGGGAGAAACCAACCCGGAGGGGTGAAGAAGAATAACAACTTTGGGCAGACCAGACAAGTCAGATGTTACACGACTGGAGAACGCCAGACCAGGAGAAGAGGCATCACGTCATTAAGGGTCTGTGCGGTCCTGCACCAAGTCATCCAGGCGATCAGTGCCATGCATCCAGACACCAAAGCAAAGGACATGATGTACATGCTGGATGGAGTGTTTGGAGCCACTGAGTCCTGTGCCGAGCTGATGTTCAAATGTTATGCCACCTGCCTCTAACAGGGTGAGTGGCTCTCAGAACATCTGACCAGGACTGATCCGATTCTACAGCTGGAGGAGGTGACTTAGCCAAACAGCTTGAACCTGGTCAGGCTGTGACAAGTCATGTGCAGAGCCAAATCACTGCTGCTGATGCTTCTGTGACTCAGAGAAAGCACCCAGAAACCAACACCATTTGATGAACTAGTCCGTGAGGTGTGTAGCATGGAAGGCGAGATGGAGGACACAGTGTACAATACACAGAGTCAACTGGTGTCGCCATACACTGCTCCAGGATATGACCTGCAACATCAAGTGGAGGAGCTGCGCCAAACTATCCAGGTGAGGCACAGGGTGCTGGCCAAGCCACCGCCTGCAGTGACATCAGGCCACCAGATCTAGGAAGAGGCTCTACACCGCCATCCCGATCGAGAGCATTCAAAGAGCTGGTGTTCTCTCTAAGTGCCATGGTCACCCGAAGCTTACCAATCGTGTACTGTACCGCTCCAGCCTTGGCAGCTCTGCCATAGGTTTGGATAGGAGTGCCACACTTTCCAAGTGCCTGTAAGGTTCCAGGACTTAAACACTCAAACACACACAATGGTGGGAAACGCCAGCAAGGACCAGAAGTGGAACACCTGAATCCGCAATACTACTATTCTTCGACTAAACCTCACGCACCATCAACTCACCTCTGGAGTCTCCTCACCAATGCGATGCACCAGCACACGAACGCACGAAATTAAGCATTAAATTGCTAATGAAACACGTTGCATAAAATTAAAGTAATGCAAACCCTCTAATAAATGACCAGGGGCAATAGCTATTGCACAGTATGAAGGCACATGGCCTCAACCAATACACGATCACCCGCAAGGAGGGATGAGAAAGGGATAGAGAAGAGGGGTCTCAATGGAAACCCTCACGCACCGCTGTGCATCCAACTAACCTCTGTGGAAATCACCACCCAACATTAATATAAAACTTGTACTGAACACACCTGTATTGACACTGAACCTAGCATTACCACCCACTGCGCAACAGCCAGGCACAACCTCACAAGGAACACCATGGTATTATGACTAATGGAAAAGAGCGCTTAAGACGAAACCGCAAGGCACTTAATTCGCAGATGAAAGGAAATAATGTTCCGACCATGCACTTCACTACTATCACAAAGGATAGAATGGCTAATACGTAAGGAACCTACCACCTCATCCACTTAAACAAGTAAGGCACTACGAACCACCAATAGGATAGCACCGGACTGGCACTATAGGAATTTAATAATCTCAACTCAATTTTGACCCTATGCAAGGACTATAACACATAAAACTTCGACCAAAATTTTATTCCACACCACTGGGCCTGATATAAACAGCAACAGATAGGCTTGGCAAAAACCGCAAGAAGACCTAAGCGCAACCACAGAATCCCCAAACCACCTAACCAAGACTGTATACCAGTGTACCAACACTTGGTACCTAAGGTAAGCTGGCCTGCTTACACTTTACTATTATAGGGTGTCCAGGCAAAGTTTCGAATCAATAGTTTTCAATAACAAAAGCTATGAAACAAAAGTACAGAAAAAAAGTTTCAAATTAATTTTTTTAATATTAAAGGGTTTATTTTAATTTAGTATGTTAAATAAGTGTTTAAAAAAAACGGGGGTTTGGAGGAGACCCCCCCCATACAAATATAAAATAAAAATAAAAAGTGAAACTTTTTTTGTGACACTTTTGTGTCGGAACTTTTGTCAGTCAAAACTTTGACTGTTGAAACAGTCACTAGGAACCCTATTATAGCATACCATTTAAACAAAGTCTCAAATGCATGGTGCTTTCTTCTTGTACACCAGCAGCTGAAACTAACAGAAATCTCTCCTATCCTCAGAACCACAGAAGTTTATTCTCTCAGAAACAAGAAGAAAAGAGAAATAATCTTGTGTATATTACTGAAAGCATTAACAGCATATGTGTATGTCAGAATTATGAAAAGTATACACTTAAATGTGAAACGTGACACAGAATTGACACACCACACAAAGTAATGAATGTTCCTTGATAAAGCCCAAAAAAGGGCAAAACAATAAGCATTTGCAAAGAAATGTTGGCACAAAGGTTTTTAACAATGTGGTACAAACTGAACAAACATTAGGGGAAGTAACGTGTTTTTATGACATGAATGTGAAACAAACTAAATAAAGAGTAAAAACTGTATAAACAAACACTAACAAGTGTGTACCTCACAATCATTTCTAATTTTGGAAACCTGTGAGAACAACAACTTAAAAGCACAAAGGCTCGCATATGAAAAAAACCTTTACCTTTCTTATAAAATTGACCTATTTAAGGACTTTCACAAATATTTTTAAAGAACTGTTAAAAGGATTCTATTTTTTTTTTTTAAAAAAAGGTTTATTTTCGATATGCAGCCGCTTAGGTTTTGGTAAATAGTGTTTGTATATAGTGTCTTGTGTTTTCCCCTTTTTATAGAAAAACTTATAAAAACCCTGCTGGTGTACCAGAAGAACAAGTATAAGCTACATTTCTTAGTCCGCCTTTCTTTTTGTGTGCCAATTATTCTAACCCAATGTCTTCCTCCTTATAGGTATTTGGGGATAATTCTGCCCTAACCTTTGTCTTTCCATCCCTTCTCCACGTCACAGCAGGAATCACTGGGGTGATCTCGAACCCAGGCAAGAGGCGGGTCAACTATTAAGTTAAGGCACAAGATGTATATTGTGTGCCCGCCTACACCGGTCTCCCAATAAGGTACGTAGTATGATCTCCCCCGCTACATCGATATGTGAACATGTTGACCTGTGCAGTGGTAATGGTGAACATGAAGGCAATTCTGTGTTCAGACGTGTGTTGAGATGTGTGCATGTTATTTTGTTAAAGGGCGTGTAGGCCTGGCAAGCCTTGTGTTCAATTGCCAGCCTCAGTGTTGCAGTTGTGCTAGATATCCTGTGAAATATCCAGACACAAGTAAGAGGGGTGTGTGGCGTGTGTGTCTCTCTCTCTCACCTGGGAGGAGAAGGCCCCAAAGGGAATAGGATGCACTGTTAGAAGAGAGAAAGTATCTCTCTTCTTCGGCAGGGGGGATTTCTATGATGCCAGAATACCTAATGGGTTGTCAGAGTGAGGCTTCCCTTCAGAAAAACTACCCACCTTGTAAGTAGTAAAAAAAAACAACTTTATTATCAACATAGGAATAATATATATATATGAATCAGTGTTAATACCCTGGCTTCTGATCATTATGATTCTACCTTAGGTTTGAGCTATTAAGTCAAGAACCAATCACTACCTCTAAAATCCTTCCCTAAATGTCTATTCAATAAACATAGTTAATTAAATAAGGTTGGGCATGAAATCTGTGACATAAAAAGTAACAGCACATTGGGGACTTCCAAGTCCCACAATTCCCAAAGTACTGGAACGAGGAAGAGGGGCTCAGAGGTACAGAACTGCAGTATGCAGTCTAGTGGATCTAATGGCCTACACCTGAGTGGCACTTTTGAATATTTAAAGTCCCTTCAGGTGCAGGCCATGAGAACAAGAAGGGGTAGCAGTAGAAGAAGTTGCCAGACGCAGTTGCAGCAGCAGAAGCAGAGAAACGAAGATGTCAGAGGCGCCGCTGTGTTTGAAGTAGATGTCGGTCCTGAGAGGTCTTTGAAGATGAAAGCCTGAAGTGCAGAGGTTGCACAGTGGGAAGCAGTATTTTGACAGGCTGTTCCGTGAGAGAGAGAAGCTCTCCTTATTTTGTGCCTTGTCCTGGTGCCTTTTGAACATCAGAGTACACAAGGGGCAAGACAGGCTCCTATCCCGAACGGTGCAGGCCATGGGTATACGACCGAAGCGGTCAGGTATTCAGTAATCAACAGAAGAAGCAGAAGTGGCAGCGGATTGAGCGGACAAGTAGAGGGAGACCAGTGAATTGGCCTTTATTGGGTAACCATGGGATGCTCCGTCGTCGACCGCTGACTGCTAACAAAAATTCTGCATACCGAACTAATGAAAGTCATGTTGGCATTATACCCACTTTGAAAAAGCCAAGAGAAGAAAGGTTACAACTATCATTACCAAAGCAAAGTGGGAACAATATTGAACCAAGAGAGGAACCCGCATTGCCAAAGTAAAGAGGGGGCAATGCTTCAAAAAGACTATAAACAACATTGGCAAAGTAAAGAGAGAACACATATTACAGAAATACTGCAACCATTATTCCCCAGAGTGAAGAAGAGCCAATAGCTGAGCAATACACCAACAAGCATTGCTTAAGCCAAAGAAGGGCAAGTTTAACAAAGAGACATTGTCAGCAGTTACTTGGTGTGAAAGTAGGAAATCAAAAGTGGCAGGAGAGTAGCCCTCATTGTGAAAAGTATCAAGGAGGAGAGGAACACAACCTGCATTGCATGAGGCAAATACATCATTGGAACAAACAGCATCAATGCGCATTACATCCTCACAAAAGAAGTTGTGAATCTCAAAGTTGTTGAAAGTCAAAGACTTTTCTGAAAGTTTGAAGCAAGCCTCACCACAAAGTACTTGTAGTAGTTGTTATTCTGGCAGGCGAGTATACCACGCAAGGGATTATTAGTGGTAGTCCTGACAGGTTAGTGGATCAGGAAGAAGACATTAAAGTACTGCATTGTGGGTCCAACACTGGGCCGGCCAACGCATTCTAGACACCTTCACAGAATGTTATTGTTAGGCTCACCTGGGTACCACAGAGGCGATCTGAACTGGACAGCTGCGGTCTCCACCAATGTGACGCGTAGGGCAGAGATGACGGACTGGACTGGCCCACCTAGCTTCGTTTGCTAGGCCCGTAGGAATATTCATCTGATGGTTTGAAAAGATGAGCTCTCCATCCTGCATTGAGCGCAGGGGCGCGTTGATAACCAGTTGCTTCACTGGCTCGAAGGAATTGGTGAGTTCCAGAACAATATTGACTCTGAAAAGTATGTAGTTCGTAAGGGTTCACATGTCTGACTTTCACTCTTGTCCGATTCCTTGCAGTTTGCAGCTTGACCCCAGCGAAGAGTTCCTCGTGGTAGCTGACGAAGTTCAGGTAAGGATTTGGCTTATCCTACACAGTTCAATAAAATAAGGCCAGAATGTAACCTGTTGCTTGCTCCCTTATTCAGTTGTGGAGAGAAAATATGAAGTTCGGGGAATAATGCCTCCGGCGGTAAAATTGGGTAAGTCTATTGTGGTGAGAAGAGTTCCCCTGGTTTGTCCCTTTGTCTCACCTTGTTGTCCTTTTGTTCCCCTTAGGGGCCGGGGTACGGCGAGGATGCAATGGAGACTGCGCCGACCCGTGAAGAGGAATAGTACCCCCGGCGGTAATCAGGTAAGTCTATGGGGGTAGTTACTATTGCCTCTGTTTATTCCCTTTGCTCACCTTTGCTGTTCTTGTGTTCCCCTTAGGTGCCAGAGTGCGGCGGGAACGTGCAGAAGGATGCAGTGGATCGTGAGGATGCTGCGAAGGCCGGTGAGTTCAGCGCGGCGCTACAGGAGGTGAGGCGGCGTGTGTAAAATCCTTCTTTCTTCCAGCTCGAAGGCGCGGTGGATCCGGAATTCAGGTAAGGAACGAAGGTTTTGATCTTATTCTAACCTCTTCTCCTTCTGTTCCTCCCCTTTTCTAGGAGCTCCAGACTCGAGGCGGCCGTGGCAGAAGACTGGATGCAGACTTGCAGACACGGTGAGCGTTACGCTGCTGGATGCAGAATAACGCGAAGCGTGTGCTGCTCTTCGGGCGTGGTTTAAATAGCCTCCAAAGTAGTCCCAGGTAAGTATTCCTCCCCAGCCCCACCCGAGTAAAAAATAGTCCCTAGGTAAAATAGTCCCTTCCAAGCCTCATTTGGCTTGGAGCTCTGCAGCATGGTCTGCATCAAGTAAGTTCTACTCTATGAGCCTGGCGCCTATGGCGCCAGGACTGACTCTCCATATGAGCCTGGCACCGTAGGCGCCAGGACCGCACCCAAACAGCCCCTAGCAGGGGTTTTTGGGCTTGCTCAAAACAACGTGATGCCTGCTTCCGGGGTTGCTGAACCTGGTCTGGTTCCCCGGGGGTAGGCATCATGACAGTTATGCCGCTCTCTATGCTCGCCAGCGGGAGCACACAATCGGGTAGATTGCCCCTAATCAAAATGATAGTGGTCCGCAAGCTCCTGTATATATTCAAAAATATCCCGCTCTTGTCGGGGAAACAGTATTTCAATAACCTACACTCTGCTTGTGCACAATTCCTCTGGCACTCCGGTGTGGTTAGCAAGAAGTGGCTACATATGACTCTGCCTTACGAGAGAGGGGGCTTCACAGCCCACGATCTGATTCAATACTGGATAGCCGCACAGGCTCAGCATGCCACGCACTGGTATAAATATCCAGATACCCCGCCCCACGTGAAACTTGAGAAGCTAGCTAGTGACGAGGTAAATACCATGTCCCTTATCCTCTATCGCACATATCACACTGATGCCCCAGCGGATCCTGTGGCCTCCACAATCAAGGCGTGGAGTCGACTGCTGCAGCCCCACCCCAAGCACTGCCCATATTACAAGTGGTTACCTATTTGGCCTTTCCCGGGCCTCACTCCCACTCACGACACACTCCTCATGCAGCACTGGCTTGGACTGGGATATCAGGTGCCATCAGATCTCTACCGTGGAGGAAAATTCATTACCCGCACACGTGGTGCCCTGGTCACTCGGGCTGTGTGCTTGAGCTGTTGCAATACTTTAGACTAAGGTCGGCAGTTCGCGCCATGTGGCCCTCCTATCCAAATGAGCCCCCTGACTCACCCGAGATCCACAATATCGCCAATTCTGCTGGCTGTAGGGGTATAGTATCCTCCCTGTACAAGATGCTGTTGGGAGGGTCTGTGGAGGCTCCCTCCAGACCACGGGAGGAATGGAGTGATGAACTGGGCCTAGCAATCACAGATGCTATGTGGAGTAAAATGTGTGTGCACACACGCAATGTCTCCCTCAACTCCAGATTTAGATGCATGCAATACAAACTCCTTAATAGGCTATATTATACGCCTCATAGGGTGGGGAAATTTGCACAAAACCAGTCCCACACCTGCCCGAGATGCAAATCTACGAAAGCAGATCACATACACATGGTTCTGGGCCTGCAGTGCGCTGTGTACGTTCTGGAATGCGTTGATTGATGCCCTGTCAGAGATAATTGGTTCCCAGGTGGGCCACGATCCGCTTGCCATACTGTTCCGGATGTGGGTTGGGCCAGAGGAGAAAAAATGTCTACATTCTTGAATGTTGGTGTCATGGTGGCAAAAAAATGTATTTTACAATGTTGGAAGCGCCGCTCTCCTCCCTCATTTGAGATGTGGTTGAAGGTCCTCACTTGGACACAGATGTGAGGAGGATTATATTGACTCCCTCCCCGTTACCTCCCGCACAAAAAATGTGTTGTCAGGCTTCTGTAGCTACCTGAACAATAAAGATGACATTGAATTGCTTTATTCCCCCTCGCCGGATGCACAGGCTGAAGCATGACCTCTAATAACTGCACAAGTTATAACGGACTGAACGTGTGTACCTCATCGTCACTCCTGTTGTATACTGATGATTCTTACCGTACAAAGCCTATTGTTTATGTACTGTGTTGTACATAAAGAAAGTTTCAACAAAAAAAAAGTACTGCATTGTGGTTGAAGGTTGTAAAGGAAAGGAAGTGGTAAAGCCACTAATGTGTTTGATGAACTGTGGTAAAACCTTCCAGACAAAACATTGTTGTTGATGAAGATGAATTGTGGAAGTGTTTGTTTTTTCAAGGAGGAGATTATGGCAAACCATCCTTACCAGACATTGCAACAAAGAATTGTAGAAATGTTTGTTTTTCAAGGAGAAATTATGTTGAAATATTGACTATAAGTGTGAAGACAAAGCTTTTTTTTTGATTTGTGGAAACTTTGCCAAATGCCAAGTGAAAGACTTTTGGAGTGAGAAGAATTTTGTGTAATGTTCAGGGCAGAGCTTGAACTTTGATTTGAAAAATCCTGCTTTGAGCCGGGGAAGGGGATCGACTATGGTTACAAGGGTATGTGCTTACAAGGTTTATGTCTGAGCACCACTGTTATTTTGTTAAACCTGTATTGCCATATAATACCTTTATGATGATGTATGCACAAGTGTGAGGGACAGATTCCTTTTATTAGAGTGTTTTCCTTTAGTCTTAGTTTGATAGGCATGGAAATCCTCTTTAGATTGGGGATAGTGAGGTGTTCCACACCCTTATAAGTTAATAAAATGGTTCCTTGTAAAAAAAACCTTTATCAAGTGGTCCGCCTCACCATTCTGACCCCTCACAATTGCTATTATCAAACTTACCTTCAGTTTCTCTATGGGACTATGGGCCAGGAACAGGTGTCTCAGGTGTCACTATGAGAGCATTGTGCGTCTGTCCCATTCGAACAAGCCACAGTAGCACAAGTGTCAGTGTCTGTGTGACAATTTAATTAGTTTGGTTATGTGAGGGTGTGTTGTGTGATTGCTATTTGCATTGTTTGTGCCCACATTGTCATTCGCAATATATTTTGTTCCAGAATACTTGTTTACCTGTTCAAAATGTTTGGGTGTGGGGGAAATGTGTGGGTAGTGTTGTTGTATGGAGTATACATTCTGCCGCGATTGCCTGTGCGCATGCACACAGAGTAATTTGAGTGTGTTAGATGATGTTCATTTTAAGTGGATGGGTGTGTGGAGTAGTGTTGCTATCCAGAGTATTGCCTTTTCTGTGTGTGTGTTTGCATGTGTTGGGCAGTACACCCTATTTTGTTTGGTCATGGCTATATGCAAGTAGTATGGTTATGCAGGGGGCACGTTTCAGGATTGTGGGTTTGCCATTAGTCATTACAGTCCTTTCTCGTACGTAGTGTGGTTATGAGGGCAGAATTGTAGATTTGTGAATTGTCATTACATTCCTTGATCTCATGTCATGCGTAATGGATTTTCTTCCTGCAAGCATTCCTTTGCTTTTGAAAACAGGGTTGGGGAGTGTGTAATTGTGAGGTATCCACTTTTGCGTTGGCAGTTTACTCCTGAATTACTTTCATATTTGACACCTTAATATGCATGCTCTGCGTATTGGGTGTGCTAGTTGCAGAGGTTTGCGTTTTGGCAGGTACAGTTCACATCGTTTGGACCTATGCACCTCCTGTACATGTACAGAGTTTTGGGACTTAAAAAGTGAATAAGGTTTAGCTGGGCGGTTGCCATTTTTGAAATATATGTTGATCCTTGCACTTCTCGATCCTTATGCCGAGAGGTGTGTGCTAAAAATTGCAAAAAGCAATGTGCTGATCTTGAGATATCATGTGAAAAATAGTGCACTTTTCAGCATCTATGAAAAGACCCGTGCAAGTTAAGCTTCTCACATTCATTGAATTTCAAGGGTTTTGTTGCGTTAAATCTGCTCAACTTAACTACACTTTAGCTAAAGTTTTTTCAGTGAATATACATATATGTATATTATAGGGTGGCGATAGCTGCCCTATAGTTAAGGTGAGTTAGACTTCCATAGGAACCCCTCAAAATTCGACCATAACTTTTGTTTAGAATAACGGTTTTGGCTGGAATTTCGTAAGTGATTAAAAACCTGTGCCCGCCCCCCCGCCCTCAGGCTGCAACGTCTTGTAAAGATTTGTTAAAAATGAGAAAGTTATTACGCGTCAAGAAAACATTTTTTTCCAAAAGTGCATTCTACTTCCCATTCATTTTCCCATAGACTAACAAGGTCAATTTTTTACAAAGTGTGCACTTCCTAAACCCGCTGGATGGTTTTGCACCAGGTCCGATATTATTTGGCTGTGAAGCCTTGACTCGCGAGCAATGCGTGGTTTGGGGTTATTCCATGCAGTAGTTATTTAAATATTTGACTGAGAAGCAGGTGCAGCCTTCCCAAAAATAGAGATTTTTTACCCAAAACCGGGGCTTTTTTTTTAGAAACGAAACGACCGTCATTTTGCTTCTCTCGATGCAAGCGATATCTGCGGCTATAGCCGAGTATATGGGAAAATGAAATGCAGGAAAAAAGCTATTTTCAAGTAAAAAAAACATGCAAATGCCATCAGGCTAGAAGGCAGCAAGTGACATTTGGGAGTTGGAGGGGTCTAGGGACTGAGGTTATAAAACAAAGCCATCTTTAGCCTCGGCTATAGTTGCGAATAGCCGACATCTGAAAGCAAAATGAGCCACAGAAACAGCATCTGTTGTGGGCCAAGGGCGATGGCAGGAGAGGTGAGGAGGCCATCTGGTGAGTGGGGGGGAGCTGGCACAGATGAGGGGGGCACTTGGTGAGGGCCTGGTGTGGTAGGAAAGGATTTTTATTTTAGCTGTTTTGCCAATTTCCACTGCAATATCCGAGGCTATTAAGGACTACAGATATCCATGGGTAGGAGTAGATCTGCGCCCGCAGCTATATATTTTGAGGTGTCAGTGTTTTTTGTAAAGTGGTATTTGTGAGTCTTAATTTTGAGTGTGCGTTTTTAGAGTTTTGTATGAGTCAAACTTTGGAGAAAAAGAGAAGAAAATAGTTTGACAAAATGTATATAAAAAGGAGGAATCGTACTTTAGTTTTAGATGCCCCATACAATGTATTTTAGGTTGTGTATTCTCACATGGTATTATATTGTGTGGCTCTGAAATGTTTGCCTACCCAGTTTACTGTTATGTATTATTCTCGATTGCCTTTATCTTTAGCTATTTTACATGAGTAGTGTTATACTGTATTGATCTTTTAAGTTGTATTGTAGTATAAAACCTGAAGTGAGCCCCTTTTAAACCAATGTATGTAACCGCAGTTATTATAAAAGTCAATGAACTGTAACCACGGTTATAATAAAAAATTAGTTTTCGTTCATTTTATTGTATTTGTGTATTTATATGTCATAAGTAGTCCTTAAAAGGAACATTTTGAGGTACACCGAGTGTAGTATTTTAGCACATCTGGAGTACTCTTGATGTTTTGAAGGAACACCACATTTCCTTCATCAGTTAGGTGTACTCCGTCATGTCTATAGAAATTGGTCATGTAGAACTGTATGTTGTTCGAAATCCATAATTGGTTGCGATCTGTCATAAATGCGGAAACTACTTTATTAACATTTCTCTCGGATTTCTCAATTTTACCATTAAATCTGGTGGTCCATCTCCATTTTTGCCTCCGAGTCAGATTGAAAAAGACAAAGATGGTGTGATGAAATAGTTCAATTAGTTTTTCCAAGTCTTGTTTCGGCATTAAAGTAAGGGACACACCTTGTACATTCTCCAAATCATTGCCTCCACAATGAATTAGTATGACTTCTGGCTCCCCTATACTTCTCAGACTTAACAATTTCTGAAAAACCTGGAACCAACGCATTGCTCACAATCCAAACCATGTTCTTGTAAAAAATCTCAAACCTAGGTTCATGTTAATATTTAGTTTCTCACAAAAAGCCTGCAACCAAAACAGTCAACTGTCTCCAATTAGCCACACAGTTTTCAAACCAGCTATATCAGCAGTCTTTTTCTGTTTCCGGGAAAATGATTCCTAGTTTGAATTTTCTAATAGTTTGTATAAGCAGGGCGCTTTTGATGTGTGTGTTTTGAAGTTTTTGATTGGTTGATGGTTGATGGTACTGTTGTGCTTATCCGCAGCTATGCAGCAGCAAGTCTGTGTGTGGCATTGTTACCCATGGGTAAATGTGACAGTTGCGCAGCCTTCATGTGTTTGTAGCCATGTCTATTTAAAATCATGTATGTAGGCGCGTTCATACCATTTGCGTTTTATTAGTTGTGGCTGGAAACACAGGTATATTTAAAGCTGCATCTATAAATCCATTTTCTGTGCAATAATCATTTTTATGTGGTTGATACAGTATGAATTTTATTTGGTTGTGATATTGTATGTACTTAGTTGTTTACCTATTTGATTTGAAGGTTTTAAGGCCAATTTAGTTCAATTTTGGGCTTGTAGAAAAATGTACATGAAGCTGCAGATACAAAGCAAGGTCTGCAGCTGTGTCAAATCGCGGATATGAATGAGGCTGGGTGAGGAAAATAGATTTCTGTGAGTTTCATTGCTGTGGTTGTTACTGTTTTTTGTGTCTAGTCCTTTGTGATCGTTTGGAGTGCAAATGGGTCATCCATTTTAGTAGTTTTATTGGTATACAGAGCTCTTCTTTTGGTATTCATAATGGAAAATATAAAAGTCACCATTTCAAAAATATTTACATGTTTGAAGCGTTATTTGCACTGTTGTATCAGTTATATTAATTACTATCAGATGGTTTTTATTATTTTTTCATCTGCTCTGATTGTGTGGCAAGTATTTTTGTATGTATTTTTTAACTTTCACTAAAATTAGATTTGTCAATCAATGGCATTTATATTTAGGCATTTAGTTTTTGCATTCATGTTAGTGAGGTTGAAGGTTTGATTGTGTTTGTTGTCATTTCAATGCAGTTTCAGCTATGCAGTACTTTTAGTTGTTTTGAGTTTTCTGTGAGGTAGTACAATTGATGGTACATTTTAGTAATGTTTTATTTTTGTATTGGGTTTTAGCTGTAATGTTCTCATCATCCCAGTGGATTTGCACCAGATGACAGATGTGGACAGTTAACTTCTGTGAAAGGACAACCTATATTCAAAACATAGTGGTAATGCTGGAGATGGGAGCAGCACATCTGTACATAGTTTGTGAAAGGCTTCTTTTTGAACCTGTCTAGCATTTCTGAGGATTCTTGAAATGGAGTGCTGCAGGTGTTTCAAGTCTCTGGTTGTTGGTGTCAGCACCTTTAATGTGTGGAGTTTGATTATGCACAACCACTGCTCACACCTAGCTTGTTAATATTTTTTTTAAATCCACGTGTTTCCCCCCACAATAACCCAATGATTAATAAGTGAAAAGAGAACAGTGTTCTATGCACACATTGTGTCCCTTATATAGTGCATGAGATGCACTGCATACAAAATATGAGGGTCATAAAAACTTGTGTATTAAATTGTGTTTCTTAAAGTGTGTGTGTTTTCTAACGGATTATGTTTTCTTTTTTTCATATTGAAGAGTATTATTATTATTTTTTAAACATTTATGAATGCCCACGGCTACAGCATAGCCTGATGGGCTGTTGAATAATGGAGGCGCAGTTAACTGCATCAACGACTGGGGAGGGTAGCAGCCCCGAGTTCATTGGATCATACCTGCGGCTACAGGCCTCAATCCGCAAAAACGTAAACTGTTTGTACCTGAAAGAGTCCCTTCTAAGACTGATCTATTATGGATTATATTTCTCAGACTGATCTATTATGTATATATTTATTTAAAAAGGCAGTAACCAAAACACAGTTTTCAAACCAGCCATTTTATCTGCAGTCTTTCTCTGTTTTGAGGAAAATGATTCCTAGTTTGAATTTCTAGTAGTTTATATACATACATTTTCTGTGCAATAATCATATTGTTATGTGGATGATGCAGCACAGAATTTCATTTGTGTGTGTTATTTTATCTGCTTAGGTGTTCCTTTTTTCATTCGAAGTTTAAAAGGTCAGATTAGTTTGATTTTGGGTTTGCAAATAAAATTACGTGTAGCCGTGGATACAAAGCAGGATCTGTAGCCGTGTGGAATAGCCATGACTATGAAAGATGCTGGGTGGGAGAAAAATAGAATTCTTTGATTTTCATTGTTTGTTATTGGTTTTTAGAACTTTTCTTTTTCTGTAGCAGTCTGTGATTGGTTGTTGGGAAAATGTGTAATCCATTATTATATAGTCCTCTTTCTTTTATGTTCATTTTGGAAAGTATAAAAGCCAACTTTTTCTGCGGTTATATCCTTTTGATTCCAGAACTCTCACTGTGGAGAAGGCAGGAGTGTGGCTGATGGGAAAGTAAGTGTGCATTCATTCTTACATTTCTGAAGGCTTGTTTACAGTCTTGTGTGTGTTTGTTATATTTACCACTGCTATCAGTTGGCCATTATGATTGTTTTCATCTGCTTTGATTGTGTGGAAAGTATTTGGACATATTTTATACGTTTTAGAATTATGGACCTATAAAATTAGATTGATCAATTAATGACACTTTTTTCATGCAGGCATTTAGTTTTTGTTTTTATGTTAGTGAGATCGAAGTTTTATTTGATTGTATTTATTGTAATCTCAATCCACTTTCAGGAATGCAGTAGTGTTATGTCTTTTGCGTGTTTTGTGAGGTAGTTTAATTGACAGTGGTTTGCAAGTTCATTTTAGTAAAAATCTTTGGGTGCATTTTACTGTAGCTGTATCTATCTCATCATCCCAGTGGACTTTCACTAGATGTTGTACAGTTTACTTCTGTGAAATGTCAAACTATATTCAGAACATAGTGGTACTGTTGGACATGGGAGCAGCTGGCAAAATTGAAAAAGTGCAGTTGACACTGCTGCAGAATTTGAGGCTTCAGTCAGTGTTGGCGACGACTGGTGATGCAGGTGCTGGAGTTGGTGCTGATTACTGGGCACGCAATGCATGAGCTCCATGCATTTTTATTTGCAATGCTCGTATGTTCCTAGGCTTTGTGATGGAACATTAGAAGGGCCCTGTCATAGAGCTGTAGTGCAAAATGTGCTTTTTACCTCCTTTGCCTCTTTTTTTAACAGTCTGCATAAAATAAATTACAATAGATGTGGTAATATAGTTTTGTAGTCTATGTTCAATTTTACGTATTTTTTTAATTAAAAGGTGGGCTTTAAAAGAGCCATTTTTGGGAGCCGGTAAAACTGTAGTTGCGACCGCTGCTGAAGTTGAGGGTTCATTTGCAGATGGTGATGTTGTCGCACTGTTGGATGGAGGTCCTGCAGACAGAATATTGGAAAGCCTATCGAGGCACGGTTAACTGCAGCAACAACTGGGGGGCCCATAGCCGCGGGTTCGATGAATTATATCCATGGCTATAGCTGTGATGCACAAAAAGTTCACTCTTTCTGAACTCTTTTTTACTGTTTCTTTTGTTATGAATATTAAGCACTAGGTTTAGTAAAAGAAACACATGCAAGTCTTGTTGCCACGGCTATAAGACTTGGGGCATCCTTTAAGGTGTATTGAGTGTGCAGTTTGTAAATAGTTATTGTAACATTTTAAACACTTTTTATATATTATTAACGCATATATGTATACATATTTGAAAAAGATAAATACATATGTAAACAAAGTTTCTTCAAAACAGGTTTATTTGGGTGGGGATCTGGTTGTTAGTTTAATTTAATTTTAGGTGGAACACATGAAACATTTTCTCTTGGCAATTATCCAAATGTTTACTGTACATGATTTGTTTTAAATTTTTAAAGTCCTTTTTCATTGATTGTATTTATTATAAATATAGAATATTAAGTAATAGTTCTTTTAGTTCTGTTAAGGAATCCATAGTTATATTTGTGGGTACTTGTTGTGGTGCTTTCTGCTTGAATCTTGAGACATGAATCACTTCATCTGTTTGAAAATATTAGACATATTTGTAAACAATTGAAGATATAATACACTTTAAAAATATTTGTGTTGGTTGTATAAACATTTGATAGTAGGTGGATAAATGATGTGTTTGGTAACTAATATTTGTTCCTTTAAATATAATAAATAGTCTCATTTTTAATGAATACATAACATGTACTTACAAAATCCTGAGTGTGCTGTATTTTCCTCTGGCGTATTCTCTTCAGCGTCTTTTTTAAAAGATTTCTTCCTCTGTAGGATAATTCGCCTGCAGCCATTGTTTGTAGTTTTCCATGTTGGTGTGGTATATAGAAATACTGCTCATTACTCCAGATATTAGAATTACAAATGGAAGAAGAGTACATGAGGAAAGAAGGTGGAATGTTTGTATTAACGTTCTGATTGGTTGTTCATTGTCTGTGTGGTGGGTGGCTATCAATAGGGTGCCGAGTACCTCAGATGCAGTTGAATTGTTGAACCTATATTGAATGTTTTTTTTTTCAGGGATCGTTATATATGCCAATAAAAATGTATATTATATTGTATGATTGTATTAATACTTTTCTACATAGAACATTTGTATTGCTGGCAGTGAGGTGTAGTTTTTGGGGTATATGTATTGTTTGATTCGATATTGTAAATACACAGCCAATTTCAGAAGGAGGGGATTGTGATTGTTTGAAGTACTGTGGAGAATGATAGAATGTTAAGAATGGGGTTAGTAGTGATGTTGAGGACATAGGTGATATGTGGAAAGTACTATCGGGGAAAATACAAAAGTAAAGACAAGTACAACAATTGGCTTTCCAAGACCTGTGTCACCAGTTGGTTGGGTGAACAGTTTAATGTCATCTGTTCAACACCATGTTACAGGTAAGTCATCAAGAAATACATATTGTTTAATAGGCAATAAGGAATGCCATTTCATTAATGTTTACACGTCAGTCATTACTCAGTTATGGAATGCAAATACTGATGCAGTTCATTGTGGATGATGCAACAGCTGTTGCTCGTTATGTTACATCATACATGACAAAAGCTGAAAAGGGCAATGCAGCTGAAGTTTGGGCAAATTTATCAGCAGATAAAAGTCATAGTCAGAAACTTCTAAGCTGCTACGAAGCTGCAGATTGGCTAACTAGTTTGCCTCTGTATGGATGCAGCATTAATGTAGTTTGGTTAAGCCATGGATCAGCTAGTACTAAAAATTGGGTACTGTAGCCTTTGAGGGAAATTGAGCAGTTAGCTGAAACAGTACCTGACAGTACAGAGATTTTGAAAATGAACTTGATTGATACAGATTATCCAAATCAATCTGAAATGTTGGAGGATCTTTGTTTATATGAAGTAGCCCAATGCTACTCTCATTGAAATATTGAAGCAAACAGTGACAGAGGATGGTTTAAAGTATATGGATGTAGGGGTTATCTAGTGAGACATGAAAAGCCAAGTCTAATTAACCACATGGAACTGTCTTGCCAAACTGCAGAGAAAAAGGAATTATTTTATTTTTGTCTTTTGCAGTTGTTCTTCACATGGTGTGCAGAAAGCGATTTGCTTGAAGTTTGAAACATTTTGAAGAATCATTTTTTGCAAAACAAAAAAAAAAGCTTAGTTACATATCCAAAATTTGACCAGCACTTGGAGTTACTGGAGAAAAACTACATCAAGATGACGTTTTGGCAGCTGAATTGGCAAAAGAGTCCTGAAGAAAGCTAAGATTCTGCAGTAGGAAGTAAAAATGTTCTTGGCAAGCCAATTATTCAAACAGATGTTGATCTTGCCATGGAGGAAGAATAAAGTGCAATGCAACAAAGTAAAGTTGTAGATGCGAATTGTGATGACATTGTTAGTAAACTTAATGTACAGCAAACAGAAGTATATTATAAAATTAAAGATAGGTTTTAACATGGTTTACTGCATGAAAAGCGTGAATGTTCTTGTGTGCAATTCAAACCTGTATTGTTGTATGTTAGTGGACAAGCAGGAAAAGGTACATCTTTTTTAATTCATGCAATAAGAGTTATGATCCAAAATGCAACAGATTCCTCTTTGTTATGTTTTGTAACTGATCCAACAGGTTTAGCAGCATTTAATCTAGGAGGTGTTACTTTACATCATCTGTTGATGTAAGTGGAGCATGCCAACAAATTAAAGTATCAAAAACTTCTATCAAGTGCAGCACAAAAAGTAGGAAAAGTTCTCAGAAATTTAAATACTTTGTTGATGTATGGTGTCTACATTGATGCTAGCTTTCATTCACTTGCGAATGCAAGAGGTTTTGAAGACGGACTACAGTGTTTTGTTTGGCGGTAAACATGTAACTGTTTCTGGAGACTTGTTACAATTAACTCCTGTGAAAGGTCAAACAGTTTTCAAAATGCTGCAATCTAAGGATACTCAAAAAAGTATAGGAAGTATTGATCATTTTAACCTTTGGAATTTTTTGAATTCCAGGAATTTACCATAAATATGAGGCAATTTGCAGACTTAGTATATGCAGAAATGCTTAACAAGATTCGTTTAGGTATTCCTGATGAAAATGTGAAAGCAGTCTTAAAAAGTAAGATTGATTTCCAACATGTTTCATGCAGATAGCAGTCCATCTGATGTCATGTTGACTCTTAAGGAAAGAAACATTTCTGGTGTTGCTTTGATGTGCACACTTGCATAGTGTAACACATTTAACTCTACAATGCTACTGTCGGAGAAGCGAAACACTGTGCAGATAAAATCAGGTGATGTTTTAGATGATCATGTTATGCCTTTAGAGTTGGATAAGAGAGCAAAAGCTCAATTAGGTCAACTAGAGAATTCAATTTCAATGCATGAGTAATGTTAAAGAGGAACTTGAATGTAGTAATTGGTCTTGTTAATAGAGCGATGTGAAGAGTGATTGCATTTCACACTTTTCCTCACAGAAAAAATATTGAACATGTTGAAGTTAAGTTTGATCATATAGAAGGAACTCATTTCATTTCTACTACCTCTACACGTTTCATGCTTTTTGAGGATACCCTTGTGAAAAGAGAACCGTTTCCATTGTGCTCTGCTTATGCAAAAACTATTCATAAATCACAAGGGTTGACTTTAGAAGCAGCCCTTATTGACATTGGTAATAGTGTTTAAAGAAGGAATATCATATGTAACTGACACGCTTGAAAAATATAGGTTTATTTTTTTAATAAACTTTGATGAAAGAAAAGTGACAGCTGACATTTCTTGCATTGAAGAATATAATAGATTGCGTGTACTGTATGCTCCTCACCTGAACCTTATACTTTTACCTGAAAAGCACTCAACCAGGAAACATACCGAGTCAGTGAAAGCACATTCAAATGGAATCAGTCCTTGTAAGACTAAAAAACAACAGAATTGAATGAATTTGGAGAGTTGTTCAACTATAACATACTCTCATTGCGGATTTAGTAAGGAAACTGGAGTTGAATGCTATTGTAATGCAGGTTTGTGTATGTTGTTTCAGATGACTCCATTAATGCAAGAAATAGCTTCCACAGCAGATAAGCAGCTATGTGTGGAACTTTCATTTCTTAAAATATCTGTAGATGAAAAATCAAGCAGTTTAGATTCAGCAATGTCAATCTGAAATGTAGTAGCTGTTGCGAGTGGAAATCAACCATTTTCTCAAAATACAAGGCAAGATAGTCAAGAATTTTGAATGACTGTCTTCGATTTATTAGTGAAGCAAACTGTTAATGTAGATAGGTATGTAGGAATTAGTTCTGAGTGGCATCATATGTGTCCATAATGTAAGAAAGGCAATTCTACTCCAAATCCTTGTGAAATATGGGTGTATATCCCTATTGCTGATCAGAAACATTTACACTTTTCTGATCTTGTAACTTTTCTGATCTTGTAACTAAAGAATTCCATGACAATCAATGCAGTGACTGTGGTAGTAATTTACAATCAACACTGCAAAATCTAGTTTTTAATACGTATGTTTTGATTATCTTGCAAAGACAGTGTCAATGGTAGGAAAATTAACACATCAATTGATTTTAAATTTGGTCGAGTTTCTTTTAGTAACAAAATATTTAAAATGTGTGCAATTATTTTTCATGAAGGGGCATCCATTGAACGTGGACATTTCACAACAGTGGTGCGTACTGAAGTAGATTGGCTTCTTTGTAATGACTCTATAGTCACACACCAAGCTAGATTGCCAAAGGGTTTAAAGAATGCTTACTTAATGTTGTTCGAACCAAGTATTAAAATATATGTGTAATATTCTTTGTGAATATAAATATGTAAAATAAAAGAGTAAAATGGAAGAATAAAGTTATAAGTGTTTTATATAAAGTAGGAGATGGATTGTTACTAGGATGTACTTAAAAACAGTACACAATGAATGCAGAGGTAATATTCTCCAGAGTATAAACATTAGAAGAGAAAACGCCATTCTGCAATCTTCTACATGTTTTAAAACACTGTATATTTTAATATGTACAAGTGTTCCCTATAAGCGCTAGGTTACATACATGGTTCCATGTACATTATTTTGAGTGTGAGGGAGTGTAGAAAGGCACGATTGTTTACCTATTAAACAAGTAAAGAGTAGATTGTAGATTCAAAACCATAAAGTACAATGTTTGAAATAAAAATAAGATGTAACTGCTAATACGAGTTTTAGGGAAACATTTCGATATACTGTTTTTACTTATTATGTGTATAGGTGGTGAAAATAAGTATGCATAGAATATTTTTTTTTAAGTATTTAATTGAAATAAAAAATGAATACCTTCGTCCACAGGGTAGTTTGTTAAATGTATAAATATCTTCTGTTTGCAGTGTGAAGTTGTCAGAAAAGTTGTACAATCTATTCAGTCATTAAACTGAGCATGCTTTTCCATTTTGTAAGGTAGGTTTAAGAACATTTCCTTATCTTCTTAGGTGTGTCAGTGGCCAGAAAAAGGATGTACACCAAATTATGAAAGAAGTTATCAAATGGCAATGTACTTATATATATTTTTTTTAATTTAGAATGTATATTCATATAGTAAAAAAAAGTAATGCACATTGCGTAAAATTATCAGTGCCAATAGAAGTTTAAATAATTCTTAGTATAAAAATGCTTTTAATATAATGTGTACATTATAAAATGTCATTACAAATGTCTTGTGTGTAGGTTGTCAAACAAAGGATGCACACAGATTTTATAAGAAGTATGGAAATTACAATTCTTAGGTTATTAGTGTAGTTTTCGCTAAGTGTTAAAATATTTGCACAAAAATGTTTTTAGTGTCTATTTGAAATATAGGTATGAATATACTTTAAGAAGATGAATACTCCAAATAATGCCACACTGTTGGCATGTCTTCATTTATTTATAAAACTGAAGACATACTTGGGTTATGTGTCTTGGTTTCCTGGTTAAGTTGCATAACGTGTCATCATTTAATATTAAATAATAATGTTTGTACAGTATTTTAACATAACTTCATTGTAGTGAAATGTCTTTATTGGTGTACGAACTGTTGATGCTGTAGGCAAATCGTTTTAGAATTTGATGATGGAAAACCAAGTTTGTACTTACCTAAATTCTTAGTATAGTTGAAGTGATACTGCATTTTCCCCTATACTGCACTGTAGCAGCTCTTGGATTTTTAAAGTGTTATTTTGTGAAGGGTGTTTTTAAATGCAATGTTTATTTTATAAAAGTGTTTACATTTGTATTTTACAGGTTATTATATACATATACGCATTTTTTTAAAACCTTTGTATTATATTTTGTTAATCCAATACATAACAAATAACCATAAACACCAACAAACATCACACCACTATAGGCACATTCGAGTTGGAGTCTGCACTGCTTTGTCCACTGTCTTGATGTCTCAGCGAGGCTTTCCCATTCATTATCTACTTTGTCCGTATCCCTCCCAGTGTTCATCTTCAGGGTCTGCCCCCCCCTTCAAGGCTGCCCCTCCCTCGCACACTTCCTCTCTTGCTCGTGGAGGAGCGCTCTACCACGGACATCGGTCAGCCTTACTCTGGGCCTCTGGGATCGGTTGTGCAGTCCTCCTCCTCCTCGCTTTCAAACAGGCCTTGCACAAGGGTATTCCATGCCAGTAACTTGGCCCCACTTTCGCCCTCTCCCCTTTGAAGCGCTCTTGTCCACACTGATGTCTCGGCCACCGTCCATTTCTTCAAGTCCGCCCACCACATCTCTATTGATGGCCCTGTGTTGGTGTTCCATGCCATTGCTATGCGTGGCTTCGCCAGTACGCTGATCAGGTCCTTCATTTTTACTAAGTGTGTCCTCGGTTTGCCTCCTCTGGGGAACAGGCCTAACAAATAAGACTCTGGTGACCATGCCTGCATTTGGATCCCTCCCCTTTTCACCCTTTCTCTTATAGAGTTCCAGAGGCTCATTATCACCGGGCAGGACCAGAACATGTGCAGCATATCCGCTGAGTAAGCCGCGCAGCGCGGGCAACTCCGGGTCTGCTTGCTTCTCATCGACTACATTCTTTTCAGTGTGAGATATGCTTTATGTGTAAAGTAAAGAAGTAAAGCTGCATCTGTCTGAACCTTGCGTTCCTAGAGACTTTCTTGGTGTATCGGAGGGCTCGACACCATTCTGCATCCGTGAAGGTTTTCTGGAGCTCCTCCTCCCATCTGGCACATGCTTGTAGCTCTCTAGTGTTATTGGCCCCCAGTAGTTGTTCATAGAGCCCCTTCTGAGACATTGTATCATACATCCATTGCGCCCCCATCCGCTTCCCCCTCTGGTAAGGTCTCCGATCTTTTCCCGATCGTTCGGACCAAACTGTTGTATTGGCCATTATGTATGCCCTGTTCTTCCATCAGGTTCTGAAAGACCACCCAATGTCTGTCGCGCCACAAGCCCCCGATCTGGGGTACTCCCTTATCTTCCCATTGTGCTCGATACGCTGCCACGATCACTATGCAGGTGTCTACTAGTCCAGCGAGAGGTATGTTCCTGGAACAGGGGTCACATATCCATTGGATCTTCCATGCTCTCCTCCACAGGATCAGGCCCAGCTTAACCATGTTGGGGAGTGTTTTAGCTGAAACTGCATTTATCCACATGAGCTCCCTCCGATGATATTGTTGCATTGCCAGCTGAAAAAGTAAAGCATCTATGGATGTGTCCTCTCCCAGCCAGTGCACCACAAATTGGAGCTGTCCTGCCAGGTAATATCGTTTAAAGTCCGGCGGCCTGACCCCCACCATTCATAGTCTCTATGCAATGTGTTCAGTGCTATTCTGTTCCCCCCCCCACAGGAATTCCCTCGCCATAGTGTGCAGTAGTTTAACGGCCCAGAATGTTGTAGGGGATGTTGGTGAAATAGTAGACGGGGTAACACCGTCATTTTCAGCAGAGCTGCCCTCCCCATCATCCCCAACGGCAGAGGCTTTCAGAACTGCATTGCTTTTCCTATTTTGTCTAGGGCCACTTGTATATTGGCTCTGTGTGTGTCTGCCGTGTCATGGTGTATATCTACTCCTAATTGGTGTCCATATAAGGCCTATGCACGGCAGCTGGCTTGATGTTGCCTTTCTCATATCCGCTAGGGGGAATAGCGAAGACTTTTCCTTATTTATAGTAATTCCCGACAGTCTACGGAATGCTTCCAGGGCTTTGAGCAGGTCTGGCAAGTGTACCCGTGGGTCACTGACAGAGCATATCGTCGGCATATATCGATATTTGATGTACCAGCCCGTCTAGCTCTATTTCAGTGTCCCTGTACTCCACCCTGAGAAAAGCCGCAAATGGTTCCAGGGCCAGTATATATAGCATTGGGGATAGTGGGTAACCCTGCTTTGTGCCCCAAGCAATATTCCACCCCTCTGAGATGTGTCTGCCTGTCTTCACCCTAGCTCTTGGGTCCCTGTAGCCTAATCCAGCGTAGGAACCCTTCCACTATCCCGAAATGGGCAAGGGCGCCCACGAGACAATAATTCACAGAGTCAAAGGTTCTTATAGCATCCTGTGATGCCACTGCACATTCCCCCTGTCTCCGATTAGTGGTATCTACTATATGGTGAAGCCTGCGGAGATTCCATGTTGTGTTTCTCCCTGGGTATGACCTGTTTGAGTCGGCTGGCTAGGGTCGCTGTCAGGATCTTAGTGCCTTGGTTTATCGGGAGATTGGTCTATAAAAGCCCCACTCCAGAGGTGGTTTCACTGGTTTTAATATAGGTATAATTACAGATTCCAACATACTCTTCGGCAGCTGTCCCCTCTCGTACGCCTCTTCAAGTGTCTCTAGCAACTTCAGGGCCATACAGTCCTTATATTTCTTATAGAATTCACTGGGTAACCCGTCGGGTCCCGGGGACTTGCCTGTCGGAAGGTCGGCTATAACAGCCGACAGTTCCTCCACTGCGGGAGATGCGTCTAATGCCTGTTCCTCTGTTAACTTGGGCAGGCTGATCTCCGCCAGGGCATCAGCTATGCCCCCGCCTCCTGGTTCAGCGAGTACAGCCTCTCATAAAATCATGAGAACACCTTGTTTATGCCTTTCTGGGTCCTGACCGCCACCCCCTGCTCATCTACGATTGTGTTAATTGGATCCTGCCTGCTCTCCTGCCTAGTCAACCAGGCCAGGGGCCTACCAGGCCTATGTCCCTCTGCATGCAGCCTCTGTATATATTTCCCTTAATCCAATTTCCCCAGTTTCTCCCAAATAGCTATGTACTGGAGCCTCAGAGTAGCGAGCTCCCCTTGTTAGTCTCCCTTCGTACCCGCCCGCGTTTCCACTCGTTTCATCTTCCTTTCTATGTCTGTCAGTTCTGCCAAAACACTTCCGAGTCCTCCCGCCTTCCCTATTGCCGCTCCCCTGAACACCACTTTAAAGGCTTCCCAGACCGTTCCTGTACTGTCCACACTCCCCACATTGTGGTCAAAGTAATCATCTTCAGGATATGCCCCTGAAAGTCCCCGTCCGTCAGAGCCTCCACCCTCAACCACCATGTGGGTATAGGAGCTGTCCTGTATGTGTGCACCCACGTTGCCACCAGCGGGGCGTGGTCGGATATCGTTTGTGCATGTTAATGTGTCCCGGTGAATTCTTCCAGGGTCTCCCTGCATGTGAATAAATAATCTATTTGAGTGAATATCCTGTGTGGGGCACTTTAGTGTGTGTATCCCCTAGTGTATGTATGTACCTTCCTCCAGACGTCTTCCAATTGAAGCTGGTCCAGTATCTTCTGTAGTGCCCTGGCCGGCGGTGCTGGCTTCCCTTGCTTGGAGTCCGATCTGTCCAGCCGTGGGTTCAATGTACAATTAAAGTCACCTGCCCAGATGACCGACGCCTCTCTGTTTGGTGCCATTCGGGGTGTAATACACCTGAAGAACTCTGTTGCATCGTGGTTAGGGGCATACGTATTGATTAGGCACACCTCCCGGCTCTCCAACATCCCGTGGACGATTACCATTCTGTCTTGCCCATCGCTTTCCTGTTTTATGAGCTGGAATGGGACACCTGGGGCAATCCATGTCATCACTCCCCTGGCATAGTTGGAGTATGTTGAGCTGTACAATTGTCCTCCCCACTTCTTGGCTATCTTGATTTGCTTTTCAGCTGTCAGATGTGTTTCTTGGAGCATTGCGATGTGAACCTTTGTCCTGTTCAAGCAGGCGTAGACCCTTAGCCTCTTGACATAAGCATTCAGTCCCCTGACATTCCAAGTGCCTATGTTTAGTGTTTCCTGGCCCATTTATTCACCGAGTCCTGCGGCCCTCCTGCTCCCATGGGCCCCTGTGAAGTCTTCCGTCTGGCGCCTCCAGATCACCTCTTGCTGATTTCTGCCTTCTGGGGTGGTAATGACCCCTCCTTTTCTTCTTGAGTCTTGTTTGCGCCAGTTCTGTGTGGGTCTGCAGCCCTGGTGCGCCTCCCCTGCTCCTTGTATTCGGATGTGACTCAAGTAGCTAACCATTAACGCCTTGTCCATGTCCTTGAAGTTTGGTGCTTCCTGCTCCACTCGTGGTGGAATTAAGATAAAAAACCAAACATGACATGTAGATAGTGTAAAAACAGTACAGAGATCGAGACTTTACAAGACATAATGCTTAAATGTCAAGCTGTATCAAACCTAAGAAAAGAATACTTTTCACAATATTTCAGAGAATCCAGACTACTAGATACTAGCATTGTGTGGACGATGTACAATGCCCAGCACATATTTCTAAATCTTGCAATTATTACATATTTAGCTAGAATACAGCTAGATTAATACACACACAAATATACCTAACTGTGCTGTGAAGGGCTCTTCCCTACACTTATAGTTCTTAAGTTATCAGGTCTATTAGAATGTTGAAGTAAATGTAGCTAATCATATACTCTTCAAGGGAAATGGATAACCTATACCTTTGATAATTGTAATGTGGAAAATTGCTAATATATGTAATCTGAAATATTGTAATTTGTATTTCTTTTAGATTTTAAAAATATTCAATTTGTATAACTCTGTTATAAGAAATGTTTAAGAAATGTATTTGTAAAGTTGCATTTGTGCCTAAATCAAATTAATTAAAAAAATGAAAAAAAATAAGTAGAACTATATTACCATGAATTTAAGGATGATTTCCATGCACAAGGCTTGCTTACGATAGAGTATCACACGTATCCTGACCTGAATAACCACCAGTGTGAGAAAAACTATTTGTCTATGAATTAGTCATATGAGCAGCAGATTCTCCATTCATTCATCAGAATGAATCACGGATATGCATAGACACTCAGGTACTCTAAGCTCTGAGAAGGGTTTTAAAGGAGGATGGTCTGGTATCACAAATGATTGTATTGGTGTAGCGCTTACTGTGCATACTAAGGAAGTGATGAATATGACAAAAAGGGATGGTATTTCATCTGGTGGTGATGGGATGGAGGAAGTGGACTGACAGTTGGAGAATTATAATAAAACAGATTTGCCAATGCCTACTCCCAGTCCCCCACCAAGTTTAAATTTGGAACAGAACATATTATGTTGGAACATTGCAGGGCTTGAAAATAATCTTTTGGATGATCATTGGTGTGATTTATTAGGTTGCACGATGTAGTTTGTTTTCAAGAGTCACATGCTATATCGAATCTCTATATAAAGGGTTATTTCACTTATACTAATCATGCTATTAAAGGAGCATGTGGCAGACCAAGTTTAAGTTTTATGACGTGGGTGAAATCTTCTCATAATGCCCTGCTATGGACTATGATATTCGCTCTTGTGATCTGCAGGTACTGTTAATGTAAAGGCAGGCCCTAAATTAATAGTATTAAACATAAATAATGGAGCTTACATCTAAAATAGAAGGAATACTATTTATCTGGCCAAAAGATTTGAGAAGAAAAGAGCCAATATTAAACAAGACATCCATGTATTACTTGGGGATTTTAATATACAATTTGAGCCCATTGATAATTATTGCAAACTATGCAAAATGAGGATGCAGCTTGGTATGTCCCTGATTTGATGATGACCACTTATAGAAATTAATAAACACGCCCTTGAGTTATTGCGTATTTCGATTCCATTTAGAATTGCGAGCATGTTAGGGTAGAGCCCAGCAAGACAAACCTTTGCTCCTACTTTTGTCTCTTGAAGCAATTGTTACCATATAGATTATATCCTAATAGATATATGTGATGGGCAATATCTGAAGGCATTCTCAGTACTTGCATGTACAGACAGCGACCACCAGCCTCTCATACTGGAGTCATTTGTTGTAAACGCTAGCCTTTTAAATGCTAGATTTTTTTTCTGTAATGCTCTCAGTGGTGGAAGTGGGCAGGAGCGGTTGGGAGCGATGTTCCTCTACTTTTTTTTAATTAAGTTTTACTGTTCCTATATATTATTTATATTAAACCGCTCTGGAATGGTTTCGTTGTAAAATAAAAGTGTAGAAAGAAGTTGAAACTTGCACTACTGCACTGAACGTTCCCTTAAACAGCAGGCGCATGTATTTGGGGTTTGTATTGTGCGTGGGAGGGGGGGCGTGGCAATGGGATTTGTGGGGAGCGGGGTCTGGTCAGTAAGGAACATTATCTCCACTACTTCTTTTCATACACTTTGGCCAATGAATGCTCTCAATATACAGGAACAGACTAGGCCATCTGTAAAATGGGGATATATATGTACAGCTAAAGTCATCCCCCATAGCAATGTTTGTATTCCTACTATTTTGGAAAAAGGTTTTACATCAATATATATTCCAACTGCGGAATCTATCAACATTATTATGTTATTGTAGGTATGTAACCCTTTGTGACAAAGCCTATTAAATTGGTGGAAACGAAAACCATGAAATTAAACCAAAAGAATGCAGAGTAGCCAAATTACAATTGATAACATGTTTGAAAAATGCAGATTAATAATAGGAATTCCGCACACCTTCTTAGACACAAAAATGGAATACAGACGAAAAATGGAATACAGACGAAAAAGAAATACTTCTCCGAGAATAAATGGAAATGTTTGCTAGAAACTGCAAATGATGAACATAACCCATTTTGGAAATTCAATTCAACAGGGGCTAAGGAACCCAGAAATACAATAATTGCCAGAATTAGTAAGAATAAGTGGTTTCATCACTTTAGTTTTTTATGTGAGGAAACAAGGCCACTTTTCTGCCCAAGTAGCATTAGCTGTATTTTGGAAGAGGGCGGGTCATTTGAGCACCTTTATTTTACACTGCCAGAAATCCAGGTAGCGATTAGGTTGCAAAAAGTTTCCTGGAGCTGACAGAATCGTGACAGATGTACATAGTAAGAAAGTTGCCATGTGTGCCCACCCCCCTTTCTATCACTTATTTAACGTGATTGCAGCCTCTTCATTTGTGCCTACATTTTGGGCAATCGCTGCAATCATCGAGGTATATAAAAAAAAGTGGTAGGGCATGAGGGGTCCAACTATTGGCCTGTATCACCTATATCATTATTAACTACTGCTGGGAATATATGTGCTAGAGTTCTGCTTGGTCGTTTGCTAGGATGGATTAATGAGATGAAGTTTGTAATTCTTCGTCAAGCAGGGGTTCCAGTGTGGCACCACTAACCAATGTTTGAGATGCTTTTTACTTTTGCAAAAGTATGTGTTGGTAAGGGAAGTTAAATGATGCGCACTATGAGGGGGCACTGTTGTGCAACCATCATGGCGGTCGCATACTGAGGAAGCTCTGCATAACGCCAGATATTCACATGGAAATTGAGCGCACCCGCTGTACATAGTGCATAGCGCAGCACACACAATAAATCCGGCAGCTACGGTTCTGGAAGCTGTGGCTGCCGGGAGAGGCAGAGACCTGGGAGGCCTAGAGTGGTAGCCAAGCCGACTGGCCGCGGTTGTAGGCAGGGTCGCTAGTAGAATGCTGATGGGTCTGGGCGGGCTTCCTCGTCCCCACTGCCTGCATCTGGTGGTGAGAGTCTTCAGCGTCCCCTGGGTACTGAGCAGCATAGCCGAGGCTGCGGCTCCATCCCGAACGAGGAAGCAGAGGTGGGGAGCAGCGGTGCCAGTGGGACTACAGAGGACTGAAGGGCAGAAGATTGAAGGGGTAATGGATCAGGATTTCCCTTACTCTAACATGGCTCCAGCTTCTGCAACTGCTGCCCTTACAGAAAAAGGTGTGGAGGCTGACGTGAGGCTGGGACTGCAGCCTGCACTGAAGGTACGTGGAGATTGCGGGAGGGGAAGTTAGCCAGATAGCTGGATGACCACATCAGAGCCAAGGTGGGCTGGCCATGACAGTTTTCAGCACCCAAGGAGATTGCATCTTGCTACACGACAGCGAAGCAGTGAACACCCAGTGCCAAAACTGTATATATGAGTGCACACTGGTGGTCTAGCAGAGTGAATATTATGTAAAGCTGACTGCTGCGCCTTGGGTGGTAGAGGTGAGCCTCAGCTGACAGCATGGTTAGCAGTGGTGGCAAGAAGCAAGGCAGCCTGGATCATACCCAAGACCCAGTCGTTGATACAGGGGACGGTGTCCACACCCAGGAGGATACACCCCCAGACATGAGGTAAGTGCTCTGCAGAATGCATGAGGGCTTTTTCTTAGTCAATACAAAGCTGGATGACATACGACCAAATTGAACTCAAGGAAATCAAAATTGGACTGTATGTAGTAATACCTCACTTCTTCTGTACACTGATGTGGCAAAACCACACATATTTGACATTTAAAATAAGGCTGTTTTGTATCCTCTTTTGGATATACAAGTACATTTGTGTTGTATGATGTTCAAGCAACTATTCATAGATCTAAAATCTGCTTTCGAAGGTGTCCCACGAACAAGATTATGGAAAATAATGGCTTCTTTAGGCACTTCAACGGCAAAGGTTATAGACATTATTTTGCTCTACAGTAATAATGAAGCATCTGTCTGCTTACCCGTTTCTGGTGATTTGGCCATTTTTCTTACGATTCATAAGGGGTAGTGTGTGCCAGGGCTGTGTCCTGGGGTCTACCCTTTTTTGCTGGTTTATTAATCATCTCTGAGTTTATTGAGCAAGTGCAGACACATGCTCCTTTTCTAATTTATGACAAGATTCCCCTCTTGGGGGGCAAGCGTTTAGAGCAAGTCTCAGAATATGAGTATCTTGACATAAGATTTGAGTCTAGGTGCTCTTGGGTTACACGAGTTGAGAAGGCCGAATCAACCCTGGACAGATCTACTAATGCAATTGTAAAATTTGCAAAGTTACTTGCCAACAGTGTAGACGCCCATCTCTCCGATTATATATAAAAAAAAAGCCAAATTGCTGAGTATATTTGGTACTGAGCTGTGGTGATATAAATGATCTAATTAGAGAACGTGTTTTAAAAACAAAATATTATGCCTCTCCAAGGGAAATCCTGATACACCTTTAAAGATGGAAAGAAACTGGAAAGGCATCATATGATATTGAGCTGAAGCCAGTATTACTGGATACGTACATAGCCATCCCCATACTTGGACATGTATAGGGAAGCCCCCTTAAATGTATTAGTCTTAACACAGTGTAGACAGTCTATAATGAAGAACATGGATTATATACACAGGTGGAAAAATCCAGTTTGTATTAACAATAGTTCATACATATTTGTTAAGAAAATGCATAGTGAGTTACGTGCTTATATAATTCCTGAATGTCAGCAGACCATGCTGTTATGCGCCTACTGGTAAATGAAAAATTAAGCTGGATTTGAAAAATATCTAGATCTTATAAATCTAAAATCAGCAAAGTCCCTATACATAAGGTTTAGGATGGGCATTCTTCTATTAGTATGTGTTTTGAAAAGCTAGAATACCCTGAATAATTATCGCTGTAGGAATTGTGTCGATGTTATGCAAACACCCCACCACTTCTCACGATTTCCTCCAATTTGTAGGGACCTTAGATCAACTTATTTAAAACCATGTTTGAAAGTACATGGTGTAAGGACTGTTGGGGATGCCATGCAGTTTTGTAAATTGTCAATTGATGAGGTATTTGCAAATGTGTAATTGTTCCATAAGAAACATTTTTTGTTGTTTGAACCATGTGTGATTTAGGAACATATTTATGTACAGTAGAGTGTAGACATTTTACAAATCTAGCCTTTTATTAACATTTATTAATTTGTATTATGATAATGACTGTGCTTTGTGATGAATTCCGAGATATAGTCACTTCTACCTGAGGGGGAGCCCCTTCCCATGAGGACAGGGTGGTGAAGCAGCTACCCGATAGTCCCCACCAGGGTGGTACTCCACAGGAGGATGTCATGGGAAGAGACCTCCCCTCTCGGGACAATGGAGAACATCTCACGAGAATGCGGTATACCCAACCAGCACCCATGCCCTACACACCTACAGTCCTTAGATCCCCTCTTCCAACCCAGACTCCCATAGAGGAAATAGCCCCATGTACTTCTGCAACATCTGTGAGGTAAACCTAACCAAAAGTACTAGGACGAAGATGATCATTGAGAGCCCGGAAGGGGTTGCCTGACAAGTTCTGGGACAAGGTGGCCCATAGGAGAAATTAGGACGGACATGGCATCTGCTACTGCAGGTGTGGACATTGCGCCAGGGTGGAGCCTGCCAACAAAAGAGGAAACCGAAGAAGGACTTGCTGTCTTCAGCCCGCGACGGACCCAAGAGTTTCGAAGCTTTTCCGGGGAACAACCAGGCAGAGCAGTGGACGCAAGCGAGCGGCTGTGGAAGTCCTGTAGAGGCTGAACAAGAAGCAACCTTGCTGCTGGTCCTTAAGTACCGTGCAGTGGCGAAGCTGTGAGAACCACTTGCCACCAGAGAGTGAGACACACAGGGGCCAGCCATCAAGATCAAGGAGGAAGGCATCTTCCTCGTATCAGTTCTTGGCGAGAGCGTGAGCCAAGAAAGCTGAGCCGAAAAGTGAGAAAAACAAGGGTCTGGGACCCAAACCAGGAAGAGAGACCTGGCATGAGAGTGAACCAAGAGGAACTAACCGAACAGAGAGAAGCCAGGTTCAGGGGTGTTAGGCAGAATCCTGTGCAGTTCCCTTGGGGAACACTGCAAAAAGATTAAGACTACAGGAGTAAGCAGTAAACCCAATTGGTAGCAGTCTGCACCACCCAGATTTACCTGGTAGCTGTAGCTGAGCAGTCAGACCTCTCTCAAGAAGAATAGGGCAGTATATAGAGTATACACAATAGGGCTAAAAACACAGTGGAGCGAACAAACACTGACCAGAGCTTTGTATCAAAAGTATATAATTATTTATTTAAAACACGCTTTAGGCAATACACTAGCACTCTAAATCAAAAGCAAGTTAAAACACAGTCAGGTAAAGTATAAGCACCTCCCTTGATAACTATTAGACAAGTCAGAGTTAAAAAAACACCACTGTTTGTTAAAACAGATGTGAGCATGTAACCTAGATGGCACTCCAATAGTTAAATTAAAGGGAGAGAAAAAGGCAGGGCATAGAAATAAAACAGTTCTCAACACTTTTAGAAGTTCAAAGCAAGGGAGTAAAGGCCGTATACACTGTAGAGCCAAAGTTCATAGGCCAGGCCCACTTTAAATGGAGCAAAGCGAAATGTGCCCAAGATCACACATTTTAAAATGCACTAAATGTCTTTGCAGAATGTTCAAAAGAGGTCGGGGTGATTCAAGAAGTAAAGTTAGAAGGTCTGGGGCCATCCCAGTTGGAAAGCCAAGGATTTAAGGGTCACCTTTAGCAATCCGTGGAAAGGGAGGCCAGGCAGAACACAGTACCTTAAAGAGAGAGGAAGCTCCAGCGGTGGCAGTTGTTCCCGGCAGTGGTTGTAGTTCGTTGTTTCGACCAGGGGAAGATAAGATCTCGTCGAGGAGGAAACTTGGAGTCGTTGCACTGCCCAGGGATGAAACCAGCTGCGGAGTTCATCGGTTAAAAGGTGCGTTCCTTTTATTCGCGGTCAAAGTGGTGAAGCTTGGCTATCCGGCCGCCGGGGTGCTTGGCACGGGTGATTCGACCAAGAGACGTCTTTGGAAGGCGAAAGGGGCGAACTGGTTGATCCCACCAGCTCAAAGGAAGAAGACTCGTCCAGCAGAAGATCTTCTCTTGTCGTTGGGAAAGTGGTGAGTTTGTTGCAGCAGGGCTCAACTTCTTCCCTCTTCGGATTCTTAGGTCCTGTGGCGACATCTGAAGTTCCAGTCCCAAAAGCCCTGCTTTTATGCAGAAAAAACCCCATTCAACAGCTTAGCTGTCACACAAACATGCTGAGTGGTGAGCCGGGCGGCTCACCACTGGGCCAATCAGAACAGAGTGCGACTTGAGTTACTAAGGCAACGCAGTCCAGGGTGACAATTCCCCCACCCACACATCCTGTGGAACCCAGACAGAGTGGCACCAGTTGGAGGGCTTCTGTGGAGAAACCCGTCAAAAAGTGGAACAAAGGGCCAGACCTTGGTTGGGGTTACAGAGACGGACACGAACGCCATTTAAGAAAAGAGTTCTGGCAAAAAGACCCAACCATTGATTTAATATTAAATAAATAAACCGGCGATATCTTTAACATTGCACCAAAAAGTGGTGCGTTTAAAATCAATGGGAGAATCCCATAGGAAATATTCCGGTGGAATATTTTGCGTGGTAACCACTGCCACCAGCCAGAAACACGACAAGGGGGGACTGGACAGTGCTCCCTTGAAAACAGACCCAGGGGCAATCAAATTAACCCCTTCCAGTACTTCCACATATGATGGTGTGTACTGGTTCTGTTCACAATATTTAACTAGTAAAGTCAATGGTGACTTTACATGCCCTGAGAGACAGTAGTCAGTCCCAGGGTATGTAGTCTATGTTTGGGGGTCACTATGACACCCATGTGTTACTGCACTGAGGGTGCTGTGTAACACATACATAAAAACAGATGATACCCTATGGAGTAAAAGACCCCATAGCCCATAAGCACACAAAAAGTCAAAGACATACCTCAAATCATGCCTAAGGGTGGGAGGAAAAGAGTCTCACTCTTAGCAGGAGAAAAAAACAAACCCCAAAAATCCAGCAAAGCTGCTGGGGGACTCACTAGGTTTGGGCAATTAGCCAGGGTCGGACTGGGACAAGAAATAGGCCCGGACAACAAAAAAAAAGTGGCCCACCCCTCGCCTCAAAAAAGTAGCCCACCCCTCGCCTCAAAAATGTGGCCCACCCCTCGCTTCAAAAAAAGTGGCCCACCCCTCGTCTAAAAAAAAGTGGCCCTCAAACCATCATCCGTGAATCGCGTCAATTCATGACTTTTACAGAAAATGAAACATATGGAGGGTTCATGTGTCTGTTACATTACAACACAACTCATAAAATAACATTACTTTGCATACAGTTCTGTGACAGGGTCCGTCCACAGCTCCGAGGCGCAGGAGTGGCATGAACCAACCACCCCACTGCGGTTTTGGGATCTGCTGCAAGTCAATGCTTATACAGGGCTCCGCGACCCCAGCAGGGAAGGAGGGTTAGGGTGACGATGGTTGGATAGGAGGGGAGGGGGGTAGGGAAACCGGAATGAGGTTTAGGGAGAGGTTATGGATAGGTTGGGGATGTTAGGGTAAGGCTTTGATCACTTCGCAATGCAAGCATTTGGAGGTCGCTGGATATTCTGTCACTCGAGGCCCCACTTTCAACCTGCTTTTTAAAATTGTCCAACAGCCCCCAACCCTAAAACTTCTGAGGCCGGCTACGCCCCTGCTCCTGCGTGATTCGTGTACCCTGCCACTGGCAACTTCAGAGCTGTAGGAAATGGGTGCAGGGGGGCGCCTGCAGCAGGGGAGCTATGGGAAATGGGTGCACTTGGTACCCCTCATAGATCCCGGATACATGCTGATGTCCTGATCCACAAAGTAGCTTACGTACATGGTGTGCTGGGGCTGCCTTCAGAGTCTACACCTCCTCCGAGGACATACTGGGGGTGGAGGGGATGCCGCATCCTCTGTTGGAAATGGGAGTGGCTCCTTCTAGGACATACTGGGGGGCGGGGATGCCGCTTCCTCTGTTGGAAATGGGAGCTTCTGGGCGATACAGTATCATCTACAGGCCAGCTGGTTTGCCAATGGTAATGGTTTACCAAGTTCTTGTCTGATGTCAGCTTAATTGCCTGCCCAAAATGACATTTGCATTCAAAAGAACTACCGATCTTCTAGGTAGCCGCACCTTGCACATCTATTTCTCTTAAGAAAAAAGCCTGTTCTAGTTACTTTAACAACCATTGTGTTGGCAGCTCTCTAATGTAGATGTGCTGAAAACATTAAATTAATTTAAACAAGCATACAAGCATACACGTGAATTATTTGTAAACATATTCATGGAAAACAATGCAAAAGCCATTTGCCTTCTCGGGCCTTTGAAGTTTGAAAACAAAAGAGAGGTTTCAAAGAATGCTCATATATACCGTTTAAAAAGACACACGTATTAAGAAATATGAGCTTAACTAATATACTTTTTAAAAGTCTGCGTTTATAACAATACAACAGTGTCTAGTATTTTCTAGGGTATTGAAATCATGCACTTTTTCGAAATGAATCATGCCCTATTATTTTGGTTTAGAAATTGTCATCTATTTTTCAATCATGTAATATTATCAAGCCCCCGCCCACCCGGCTCTTTCTTGCATGCAATTTAGTTTGGTTTCTGACTCATGTCAAAAATGTGTGCGTGTTCTATATGTTTCAACATAAAAAAAACAATAGATTTGCCTTTTCTTTGAAAAAAAACTGTGACGCGTACTATGCACAACACGCAAACGGTCACGTTTAGTGAAAGTGACAGTTCAAGAAAAAGAAAATGCCCCAGTGGGTATGGGCCATTTTGAAGCCACACACACTGTTCGTGGGGGGAACCCCCAGTGCTTGCCTTGGCATGCCGCTGAGCAGCATGATTTAAGCAGTGGGCAATTTGTAGAGGGATGTGCCTGCAAAAGAGGTGCGAATTGTAATGAGAGCGTTTATGAGGTGTGCTCGCTCACTCCAGGCACCGTGCACTTTGGCACCGTCTCTGTCACACGTTCCCTCTACTTCCAGGCAATCAACACACTTGGTTGTTTACTCTGGGAATAGGTCATGGGGGCAAACTGAACAAAGAGCACAAGCGACCCAACCCCAATTACGCGGGAAGCCTTGGAGAAAAATAGTGCCAGTTCGTTTGAAGGCGAAGGTCTCCAGTTCACTCTTAACTGCAAAAAAAGATGTATAATAAATAAGATCCGAACTCAAAAGGGCAACACTGTGTGTAGTAAAGAGCTCGATTGTTGGAACGCCCTATTGTGTGTGCTTCGTTTCTTTCGAGAATCTGGCCTTAAGAGTTGTCATTCTAGACATCACTACTCAGACTCTGCAAGTTTAAAACGACGAGGTTCCAGCATGGGTGGGCTGGGAAACACAAGTAGCCCTGGAAATGTTTTTCAAAATGGCAATATTACATTGTGTGATGTCATTACAGTAAAGCATAGGCCAGCATAAGTGAGTGTAGGAGAAAACAACCACTGGCCCTGCATCTAGTTACATATTTCTCACAGGTCTCACCCATTCAACTTCTAGAACCTCCATGTTGATGACAACCTGAGCTCCATTACAATTTGGCGACTACCGACTAGGTAAACTTGTGCTACTGTGTGTGGAAGCCAAACTGGCAGACACCACCCCAGAAGACCACCCAAACACCCTGTTGTTCAATTAAAATGTTGCCAAGTAAAATGTGGTCTCTGAGAAAATTGGGATGAAAATACCTTTGCTGTGAAAATGTTGCCAACAAAAAGGGTAGTAAAAAAATGCAGACGAAAAATAGCTAAAATGCAGTGCTGTTAGGGTATGCGACTGCGTGAGGGTTAAGGAGGATGTGGGGGCATTGTGATTGCCTGGTATAGTGTCAGGATGGGGACACTGGTAAGCCACTGCGAGGGCAGGGCACCTGGCAGGACACTGTACTCCAGGGGCACCGCTGGTCATCAGTGCAGGGCATTATGGTTGGATGGGGGCATGTTCTTAGGTCTGTAATGGGCTTTTAACCAGGTGAACCATGCATTTCCCGTTAGAATTCCCTGCGCTGCAAACCACGGGCGTGCACGGTGCACCATGTGCACTGCCATGTTGGAACGCCCATATTCGGGAAATGTGCAAGGGGGAGGTTATAGCCGAGAACAGGATACTGGACAAAATGATCACGTCTTTCGCGTCCTGGAATCCTAATTCAATAAGGGCAGAAGCCAGCCTTTGTCCTCTTGGATTCCCACAAGAGCAAGGCTATCCCAGAAGATAGAATAATTCGATTACTCCAGCTGTCATCCCAGGGTCCCTTTTATGTCACCATTCAGAAATGCTCTTATCCAAGATTGGACTTCCAAAGATGAAAGGAGGAAAGAGTAATGAGCTTTGTCTAGAAATGCATGGAATGGGATTCTAATGTATTAAATTAAAAACAAGCCATGGTAAAATATGGACTCAAATATTGACGAGGAGCCGGCCTGGTGGCATCATTAACCTCCAGAGTAAAGGTTTCAAGCAGTTTCAAATGTCAGAGCTCTGCTGTGACATTCCATTTCACATATTTTATTTTACATAAGTGGTGAGTAGAAATACCATGTTTCTGACACCTCTGACATACTGCAGTGATTGCCGTCAGCTCGGAAAGAAGTTCCTGGACGCTTGAGGCTAAGTCCCAAAATATATATTTCTGTTTAAAAGGGCCTCTGAGTTTAAATGGCAAGAGGGAAAAAAATTTACACATCAAAAGGAAAATCTGTTAACAAATCAACAAAGTAACACAACTATGTGCTTCTCATCTGTGCTGGACATGTTACTTGAATTACCACACACATTCTCTGAGGCATCAAACAAAGGACCGTTAGCCCAAAAATGTATGTTGCTTAAAAAGACATGAGTTTTTCCAAATGTCAACGAAACAATCAAAAAGTAATAGATGGAAAGTTTTAAATCAACTGAAAGCAGTCAAATGGCCTTAAGGGGTGGGCAGGTCCATGCATGTGAAACAAAAGTCATGACTATCCCGTTTAAACAGTTTGACTTCTTCTAATACAGGCCACTCTGTCACACATGGGAGATCCCGGCGATTTGTTGACATGTACATGTGCAAAACATCCACAGAGGACAGGTCATAGACGCTCCATGCACGCAAGGGAGCGCATGCATGTACACACGGGATACGGGCTAAGTAGAGCAAGGGTTTTGGTTAAAAAGAGATAGGGAGGTTGGGATAAACTTAGGGGTTACGGAAGGGGACGCCTGCAGCAGGGGAGCTATAGGAAAAGGGTACAGGGTGCGCCTGCATTTGAACCCACTATACGAATATACTAGTCTGAGTCCTTACCTGATTGATGGCTGCTGTGGCCTGGGTGGGCAGGCACTGTCTGTCTGGCGGCCGCTCTGCCTCCGTCCGACTCGTCACCGGCCTCGCCTGCTGCCTGGCTGGGTGGTGGTCCACTGGTCCTCCTCAGTCAGTGTGGCTGTGTGTTGGCAGTGCCAGTGCACTGCCACTGGGCACTGGGATGGCACCTGGCGGCCTCCAAGTTGTGGTGAGGACGGTCCACTGGTGTGCTTGCACTCTGTGGTGGGGCTCAGCTGGTGCCTGGTGGCTCTCTGTCTCTCTGCCCCACTGCGATGTCACATCATGTGCTGCCTGCTGCTCTGTGTGGTGTGAGCGGCCGGCGTGCCCATAAATCATGCACAGGGTCAGGGTGGGTCAGAGGCCCAAGGCAATTAGCAATGGCGGCACAGAGTCTATTGGGCGGGCGGGCAGGGGCAGCCTGCCCTCCTCCTGCAGCCGAATTTACATTGGCTTGTTCCGTGGCGGTCCCCCCAGGAGGCACAAGTTAACTTCAATTTTGCAAAGAAGTGCCAACAACTGTTGTTACTTCCTGCAAACTAGTTGAAGCAACTGTGTGAAATGTTGCTGCCGGGACCCAGCTCAGCCCTGCAGGCACGCTGCCCCCAGGGTCAGGACTCGGAGGGAGGCAGGTGTTCACTTGCTTTAGTGTTTGCAATTGCTTCATCCTGCCTCCCTCCACAGATCAAAGTAACTTTACTCAGGCCGCCGCCGCCCGAGCAGAACGTGAGCCGAGCACACCATACGGCACCGGCCCCCTGCAGTGGCGGCACGGCCGCCGGTGACCCACCGCCGTGATGATGCACGTCCATCTGCATCTGCATGCATCATAAATTATGATGCATGCATGATGCAGATGCAATCTACAAAGCAAGGTAACAACATCTAGTGTTACCTTGCTATGATGAATTGTGTGCAGTCTGCAGACAGTGCCGCTGGCGCGCGCCTCTCTCCTGGCTCCTGCCCTGCCCAGCCCAGCCCAGCCCAGCGGCCGAGCCCCCCCCCCCATTTTACTTCCCGGCCGCGGGCGGCCTGCTGATGAGTGAGTGTGAGCCTAGCGAGCTGGAGCTGCTCGTGCGGGCCGCGGCGCCGCACACACACAGACAGTGACACTGTTACTGTGGTGGGCAGGCCGGGCCTGCCAATAAAAAAAAAAATGACATTGTAATTTTTTTTTAAAAAACGTGACATTTTTTTTTTTTTTTAAAAACGGCCCAGAGGTGGCTGCCGAAAAACCGGCCCCCTGGGAGCTCAAAGTTGTTCGGCCACGGGCCGAAAGACCGAAAGGGCCAGTCCGACCCTGCAATTAGCCTTATAAGAGAATTCTCCCTAACACCAGATTTGAGAACTGTGTATTTGAAGCTGCATGGAGCAGGGGAAGGGAGTCATTCCCCCTTGTGATCTGGAACTGTCCTAACAAGGAAAAAAAGATACTAGAAGAAGGGAGTAATACTCCTGGTAACCAAGACTCCTAGGCAAGCGAGACATTCCCCCTGTTGCTGTGAACTGCGAGAGATGATATGGGGAAGGGGGTCATTCCCCCTGGTTGTGTGGAACTGTTAAGGTGCTAGGGGAAGGAAGACATTCTCCTAGTAACCAAAGTTGTATGAACTCTAAACCAGAGATACCAGGAGAAGGGAGTCTTTCTCTTGGTAACTAAGAAAAGGGGAGGGGAGTCATTCCCCCTGGTTGTGTTGAACTGTTAGAAACCAGGCAGGGTGTCTACCAGGGAGAACAGTTTTGAACGTTTGTGTGTTGACCTGGGAAAGGGAGCCATTCCCTCAGAAAGGAGCCAATACTTGGGAACAAACTTCATCTCTCAGTCCAGAGGAAGGGAGTCATTCTTCTGGACAAAGAAAACGTACTTTATCTTTAATTAAGTATTAAGTGTAAGGGGCACACTTTCTACTTGTGGTGACCCCAGGGATCTAATCTTTCCCCCTGGTTTTTCAATGTGTATTTGGCCCCTTTGGCCCACGTGAGCTCTGCCTTCACCTCCAACTTTGTGTTATCCGGATGAGACACAGCTCTCTTTCAGGCTACCTTTGCCTTCTTCCTCCTCGCTCATTCCGGATTGCCTGACCGCAATTCAGTCCTGGTGTGCTGCAAACAATCTCTGCCTTAATGCCAGCAAGATAGAGATCATCCCCATTGGGACCCCTTCACCCACTTTCTCACTCTCGCTTTGGCCGGCCTACCTTGGTCTTGTGCACCCACCCACAAGTGAGGCATAACATTTGGGGATCATCTTTGACTCTACTCTCTCCTTCTCTTCTCACATATCTGAAATGTCCAACAAGTCTCACTTTCAGCTGCACCTCCTCAGAGGTATTCTACCTTTTCTTACTCCCCCCCCCACCCCAGAGGCTCACGATCTCCAGAGCCCTAGTTCTCTCCAGACTGGACTAGTGCAACAGTCTCTTTCTTAATCTTCCTACTTCTACTCTCTGACCTCTTCAACTTATCCAGAACAGAACCGTGAGTCTTATCCTTGGACTCAAGCCCACGGACTGCATCTCTCTGGCACTGAAATCACTCCACTGGCTCCCTGTGGCTGCAAGGATCAAGTTCAAGTCCCTCTGCATAGTCCACAAGGCTTTCTGGGGCTGAGGCCCTTACTATCTACAGCATTCTCTTCCCAAATACTCTCCTTCCAGAGACATATGCTCGGCCTCCTCCAGCACTGTGAGTGAGCCGTTTCCCCAAACAGATATTTGGGTGTAGATCCTTATCCTCTGCCGGTGCATCCATCTGGAAAAGCCTATATACCTCTCTCGGTCTTGAGCCGGACGTCTTTGTTCTGGAAACTCCTCAATACCTACCTCTTCTCTTCCTCTCTCCCCTGCTAACTTCCTTTCTCTTTGCTTATTCCCCTCCTTCCTTCTCTGCTGCAACCTGCACAGCTAGCCGACTGGTGCACCTCCTGAGCCTCACAGGTCCCAGGCTCCCCCACAAGTCCTGCAGTTGCCCCTGGGCCTCTGCACTCTGCTTGGCACTACTGCATTATTCTCCATGAGAGGAGCAACCACTCTGCACTTAACCAGGCCCCTGCTGGACTGGGCGCACTTGTCCCCCTCCCCGTCCCTCGCACTTGCACAAGCTTGAATGTTCTTGGCCTTGCAGGCCTGTGTCAGGTCCTCCCTCAGTCTCCCCTCCCTAGCTTGGTCCTGCTTAATATTCCCATGTATAGGCACATTGAGTTACCAACTACGTAGCAGTCTGAAACTTCGCCTGACCAGCACTGTAGTTTATTGATCCGCCACCTCACCCCTCCTGGTCTCATTTCTTGTCAAGCACTTACTAGTAAATATGCCTCTGGCCTAGTATGCTAGCTATTGTTAGATCATTCGGAATCGTCAAGGCCTAAGAATGACAAATATATTCCCTTGTTCCCTTCCCACCTTCAAGTGTTTTGAAGCACTTCACTTGTGTATAAGCGCTTTACAACAGTTACAATTAAGGACGGTGGACTATTGATTTGCACAGATATTCTGACAGAGCCATTAGTCTTTTATTTGAGGTAGGGGACCCCCCTCTTAGAGTAAGGGAAAGTTAGGTTTTCACTTTATTTTCTTAAAGGTTTATAGCAACCACTATTCCACCTGTGTGTCAGTCTCCTCCTTCTGCACCCTTATAGCTTGCTATAATAATCGTGATGTATTTTTTGTTTTTTTACATGTTATAGGTAATGTGCTCTCTTGTCGAAATAAAGCTAACAATTGGTACTTTTCATATTACAAAATCTCATCTGTTTTGATCAATGTGGTAAATAGATTTATAATGGGGTGCAAAAGACACAAAACTGACACATCTGACCAACAATTAAACACAAGACATTTGAAGTAAATTCAACGTATCACAATGTTTAATCATCCAAAAAGAAATGTACTTGATCTACGTTCTAGAAGAAGCTAACCTATAAGAAACTCTATTTTTTTAATTTCCCACCCAACGTCGCAGTGAGGGAAAAACTTCAAGCCAATATTACAAAATTGGCAATGGTCTATTGGGTGCATAAAATTAGACAAATACTATAAACCAATCTACATACAGATCCAGTGTAACCTGATCCCATTTTGAACATAGACAATCCAAGCAGCAACAGTTATGCTGACCAGTTTTGAAAATGTGCAAACATGTAATGAGACAGGTGTTCTCTACCAAACGGATGCACTTTAATCAACACTGATACTTTCTTTTTACTTGACAATTAATTGTTGTCCCATTGTTTAAGTTATTCATCCCAGATATATTGCATGACATCACGTTAGGAGATGCATGCAATTTTCTAGACGATAAGCGCACTGGTTTAATGTCGGATCCCTCCTAATGGGATACAACTGGCCCTGTGAGATTTCTGACTTCGTGTCACTTTAACAACCTTTTTTTCAAAAGTCTGCACATAGATGGTATTAGCACATGGAGATTATTTACCTCCTCTTACCCAATAAGGAAGTTGAGAGTGAAGTCAATAAATACTGATATTGACTGTATTTTGAATATTCTGTCTTCTGAAGCAGACAGGGAAAGAACAATGGAATTTCCAGGCAATACTTTTTTCAACAAGAGACTTCCTCTCTGGCAGGACCTTTTTTTGATGCAGCATGCTATTTAACACAAAAGAGAAACCTAAAACATTGGAAAAATGCTTTCACTTTCTTACAGACAAACTGTTTACTTTTACAGGACACCAAAAACATGATTCAATTTAAATGCTTACCGTATATAGACAACTATGTTATTTGGATACCACAAAAAGAAAACGCATTTAATTTACTATCCAAGTTTGCCTATTTACATGTACGCACTCTTAAAGTAACAGTTTTACTTCATCACCAAAACGTGTATTGCTACCCTCACCATGTGCTAATAGCCTTATATACCTCGGGAGGGGTCATTATCACTTGGGATAATAACCCTTCCCCAACTTATGGCAAACTTGGTGGTGGCTCATCCCGCGATAATGACCCTTCCCCTTAGTCTACAAGACCGTCCAAACTAGTTGATAGCACAGTTTCAATGTTCCTTTCTTGATGTGTAGAAAAAGATATTGGGCCTCCAAGATCAGAAGGCTGAGATTGATGGCAACTTTCAGGTGGATGCAGTTTGAGCAAAGAGCTTTTAATTTGTTTCTTCTTCAAAACATATCTATGGACACTTGCAAATGCATAGACGATAGTACCGTTTATGCCACTTCTACTCAACCTCATTCCTAATTGTGAATTTCCTATGCATTCCAAATATAGTCCCCTACATGCCTGAACACGAATCTGCTCACCATTGCTCCCCATTTACATTTTTATTTCCATATGCAAAAATACCTTCATGTATTTAACAGTTCTCATCTTGCTTCCCCAATGTCTTCCAACCTCTCTACCCATCCTCTTCAGTAGAACGTCGACCTCCTTGTCATTGGCAAGTCTAATGCAATAGTTCCCATGTTAAATGTTGTCTGTTTTTTATGACTAAAACGATGGAATATGTTTACTTGTATTAATTTCTCACCATCTCCCACAGTTCAAAAACGTATCTTCCACTTATTCTCATGTAACCATGTTTTACAGTTACTGATGAAAATGCATTTTGTGCACCTTGCTGTCAATATCAATATTTTAAATTACATATTGTTGCTTCAGCTTTAATACAATGCGATATTTTTCGCCTCAATAACTCCCCAAATAAATTACATATTGTTTTCTCCGGTGTTGGCTAAAGGGAAATATGTCAATTTGTTCAATATATAAACCTTGACAATAAATAATGTACTTTGCTTCCTTACTGGGGAATTATATATTTTGATGTACAGGTATACATGTCATCAACAGAGGTAATGAGCTTTTCAAAATTGAGTCAGTAAAACAAAAACAGGATCTTACCTTTGGGTCAATGGGCATTTGTACTTTTAGTCCACCCTATGGCAAATATGAAAAAAAACACATTTATACAGAGTACACTTGAGACCAAAATAAACATTGCATTCTTTATGAACAACAGTACTAAACAGAAGGTTATTTTTAATTCATGTATTCAGTTGGTATATACAGGTACAGGAAATAATAGGTTACAATAAATAAAGCGATAGTGTGACTTAAAAATACATTATGCTAACAAAACGGACCCTTGTCTATAGGCTGAGTGTAACACGTTTTACCTATTCTTTGGGACTTTTTGACGTTTATCTCAGATTCTGGTGCTATAAGGTGTAATAAGGATTTCCCCACTGTACCCATAGCACTTGGATGGGAGTAAAGAAAATGTGTTTTGGATGTTTAGCCAAAGCCATTTGGTGAAAAGTTTGGTGTACTGTCAGATTACTAATCAATGGACTACTTTATTCAGCAAGTCTGAAGCTGTACATGTTTTAAGGTAAGTTAATGCTGCGCAGCAGAGCCAGTTTAACAAGATCACAGTTTCACGCCAAAAAAGGCAGCTTGCATATTTCATATTGTTATGTAGTTTATGCTTGAGGGAAGTGTGAGGAAAGGACTACTACTGCTCTGCAGGAGTGAAGGTATGAGTAATTAATACAACTCTTACTCAGCACCACATTACAACTAAACCAGCAGGGATTCCAGTGATTCCATCAAACATTAAACGAGCACAGCCAGACAGGGAAACTCTTCACCTCTTAGGGTATCACAGGTCAAAAAGCAGGCTAAACTCTTCTGGAGGGATGTGAGATGGCGCAGAAGCAGACCAAACCACAGTAGTACTGGAGTACTAAAATAAAAGAATGTTCATATAACCAATGTTCTATAAAAATAGGATACTAGAGTTAAACTGAAATGCAAACACTAGTCACAAGACCATTTATTTATTGGGTATTTACCCACGCCCTGTAAGAGAAGACACAGAATATGCAGACTTTGTAATACATGAAGACATGGGTGCACATGCCAGGGGATTTGCTAGCTCTGGAAAAGATCCTGGGCTACGCCAATGTCGGGACTGTCGGGGCTAGCCTGGCATTTTGGTTGTAGCCCCTGAACTTCTATCCGGGCTACAACCAAAAGCCCTGGGTGGGGCTATAGTCCCCTTAGGTTCCCCCTAGCAACACCTCCGGTACAGGCAATATTTCAGCAGCAACGTCACGTTTACAAGCAAGGTCTTTTAAAAGGGTAGAGAGTGAGGTCTTAACAGCCAAAAGGGCCCTTTTTAAGGCATGTCATGGGGACAGAACCACATAAAATACCTTCTACGCTTGAAGTGTATTTGCAGGCGGTAGCAGGAGCGGCGATGTGGATATTTTCCTCTACTTTGAAGAGTGGAGTGGCACTTTAATGGACCAGGAGGAGGCCCTGTTATAAGCCATAACTTCCACGTGAAGCGTGATGAAGTGTATTTTTAGTTGGCAGAGGCATGGAGTGAGAGGGTGGAGCCTGTACTGATATTTATTGCTCCATTTCTGGTGAGTGTGGTATGCGTTTTTATTGACTTTCCTTTCAAACCTTTACCACCGAGTTATGTATAATTTGCAGAGTGAAAGCACCAATTATCTCGCACTGCCGGGAGTGCCCCAAGCCGACTCTTGCATTGTTGTTGGCTCTGACCCTAATCTATCGCCCACTCCGGACCTGGCTAACATGACGCCAGATGCATTCTTATTGAAGCTAGATACTCTCGGGTCTCTTTCTACCCCTGCAATTCCTGTGGCAACGCATATCAATACAGCATCGCCCCCTGTATTAATGTCCAACGACAGTGTATTTGCTGTTGAAGATTATTCCAACATGGTCGACCATCTAAGGGTGCCTCTCGCCCTGAAAGCCCAGGAACATCTGCTACACTACAATACTAATCCGTAAGTAACTCCTGAGAACGTACCTGTGAGTCGAGTAGGTCGATCTCTCACTCTGACACATATTAAAAAAGACTAATACTATACAGCTATGGCTGCTGCTATAACAAATACTGAAGCTCGGCTGAGGTGGACATGCAGGCAGCCTACTCCTATTGCTGAAGACCAATTAAACCCATCAATAGTAGGTGTGGAAAGCAACTATAATGCAGACGAGAGCATCTTGCAGTTAATTGGTTACATAATTCGGAAGTAGCCCTGATAGAAGCCTTTGAGGGCAGCCATGCGATGTCCCCAGGGAGTGTGAATGACAAAATAGAGCTAAATGGTTCAAATGGTCTGCCCTCGTTTTTGACGCAGCATCAATCCTCTCTCAAGTCTCCAAGAGTCTCATCTGACATTTTACCATCCACCCAGTTTAATAATCAATCATTATATTGTACGCTGAAAAGTCTAGAACAGAAGGTTAACGTCCACTTTGATTGCCATCCTGAATTTGGTACTTACCTTGTTTGCGTAACTTTATGACAACATTAAACTAAGAGAGATCAAATTGAAATTGGAAGTCATTGTAGCAAATACATATTGTCTGAACACCTTTTCACAAAAGGCATGTTGTACCAATGTTCTAGCCAAGCCAATTTTCATCGATCTGTGGCCTCTCTGAATATGTGTCACAAAAGGCCTGTTCCACAAACGATCCTATGAATTTACCCAGTATTACGCAGACAAATGTGTATACGCATTGTGTGTAGGCGCATTATAAATAACAGATAAATAATCCAAAGAACTCTTTATTGATTAACGGGGAAGTGGGATTATCTTCCCTCATACCAGTAGACCAACTAACAGACCAGCCCAAGAAGGCAAAGGGCAAATAAAAAAATGGGAGGAAGGCCACTGTGAGGAATCAAAGTAGTAATAACTTTGTGCATACAATCCACTTTCCTGCTTCCTTAATTTCTTTTTTCAACAAGACTTTTTATTGTGATTTTGCAAACAAGTAAATTGCTGTGTACATTATTTGAGTCGTAATGCAGTGAAAAACAACAAACACAATTCAGAACATGTAAGAGGATTCAATTCAGCACTACAGCCAAGTCAACGCCTAGTCTAGAATACTGAATGAAAACCCTTATTGATATATCTTTATGTCCAGTTCATGCGTTCTGGATGACTACCCATATATAACACCCCTCTCTCAGAATCCCCCTGACCCTACTGAGCCAAGAAGTAGTTCTGTTTTGCAAGTTAAAAGGTTTATTTGATAATTTAAACAATAGATATATATATCAGACTTTATAATAAATTAATAATTGAATATCCCACTTAATCTGATATGATAAAGATTAACAACGGAGAATCTGGCACTAGTACACTTCTTGATAATCACTAAGGAGTTGACATGAAATGGAGAAGATAGCAACAATACTTTTATGGTTTCCAATGGATGCAATGTGGAATGAAATGCAGTACAGAAAATAACTTGATAGGATTTCAGCAAAAGACAATGTAATCACTTTCTTGGACAATTTACCCCCCCCCTTTTATGCAATGCAAGGAAGTGGAAGGAAGGCACACAATTCTCAGAAATGCAATTCAAATGTAATTCAGTTCACCCCAGCAACTTAGACTACGGAAGTTGAAAACACAGGCAAAATGCTTTTATATGTGCTGGCAATAAAGTGAAAAATATGCTAAAATGCTTTTAATTCCCTCTAGAGGTTTAGGGTGAGTGAAATCAAGTTAATATTAGTCCAGGCTCACACTAGCAATGATTCAGGGATAATTAGCAGGTTAAACGAATTTCTGGCAAATGGAAGGCAAGCAGCAGCAGATTTTTACACATGAAGAAATTTGCAAATCGCGGCAAAATTCGCGAATGCGTGTTCCGCGATTGCGGTAAAACTATAAGGGAATGTGGTTCTTGGTGCGATTAAAAGCTAAGATTCTAAGCTTTCAGATGAAAGTTACTGCAAGTCTCTAAGACAAACAGTCGCGGAGATCTGAGCGATTTAGTGAAGGTCGTTTTTGGTTTTGCAAATTTTAAACGCAACACTTTTTCAGCTTTAAAAATGATGGCAGAATAACACAATTGCTAAGCTGCAGTTCTACTTAGATTAAAAATGGATTGAATTATATGATTTTAGCTAAGAGATGTGTTCTGAGTTTTGCTGAGTACTCACAAGAGATTTTGAACCGGAAAGCGACTTGGTCACGGACTTCAGTCTGGTCAGGTCTTCCCGAGTTCCGCTCACAGCGCCTGGCCTCTGGAACTGCTCACAGCATCAGGGTCTGCACTCTGGATACAATGGCCTGGTCTCTGCTAGGCACCGGTTCTCTGGGTCGGGTCCTGCCTTCTCTTTGGATATTTCTGTCACCGGGTTCTTGCAAAAGTTCTTGGCAAAATTCAGACGGCGTCAGCCGGCTGTCTGAAGAGTTCAGTTGCAAAAAGATTGTCAGGCCTGTTGACAAATACTCTTGCTGGCAGTGGCCTTTTTGGTTAAGGTTCTGTGGTCTCTGTTTATCTTGGAGTCTAAGTGTTGGCTCCTTAAAGGTTGATGGAGGTAAGTATGGATTTTTTCGGCAGAGCGTCCCGCTGCAGATGGAAATGAATGTCTCTACCTAAGTTTCAGTGGTCCATTTATATGTTCTGCAAGTGGGTGTGTGTGTTGGTCATAACTAAACTTGCCCCTCTCACTTGTCATTGGTCCAGCTTTCATTTCTCCCCTGATTGGGGGAGCTAAGTTGTGTAAGAGTGATGTCAGCCATTTATGATCTCTTGAAAAAACTCCCCTGTCATCTGTGCACCCAAATCTATATATGATCAAAATACATATTTCACAGTTTCACAGTTGTTTGAAATTACATACCCATGTCACATATCACATGAGGTATACTCTGTCCCAAATCTGCTGTTTCTAAGAGCTTGCATTCAAAAATGGCAACTTTTAGCACTCTTTAATGTGCTAAACAACATTGGATCTTCATTTAATTTTATACAACTGTTCCTCACATATCTACCCACATACCAATGCATTTTCGTTTGTCTAGCTGAAACAGGGAGTCTGTAATATTAATAAACAGCAGGGTTTTGTCCCAGAATATCCCACAATTTGGAGTTTGGGCTTGAATTAAAGGTACATTTTTCAAATTAAGTCTCTCAAAGTTATACATTTCTGTCATTTGATTACAAAGAGTTATCAGTGTTTTTGTAAAATATATATTTTACTTTCAATTCAGTCCTCAGAGTGTTGGAGTCCGCCTCCAAGACGTGGGTGGGTAAGTCACATGTGTCCTCCGGGCAGGCAGGCCTTTGTTGACAGGAAACAGTAAAAATCAACATATTCCTTTCAGAGGAGAGGGGCCATTGTGTGGTCTCTGGGAAGCTGACATCAGGAGGCCAGGGAGCCACTTTGCATTTAATTAACAGAACCCTGTGATTTCCTGGCTTCTTGTGTTGAGTTCTGAAGTGTCAAGAGTTCTCAGGACAGGCAACCCCTTTGAGCTTTTGATGAAATGAGACCCCTTTCTTTGCACTAGACAGTTTTGCAAGACAGCTCTCCTGTCAGAGTTTAGACCGCCAGCGCCACCCTCAGGATTTTGCGGTTACTGCATCCCTCCTTGGGATTTTTTTTAGATTGATTCATTTCAGCAAGTGATATTACATGGAGTATATTGTCCATGTTCAGGACATGGCATTGGTGTGTTTCTGCAGTAAAGTAATTCTGTGCCCATGATTTTGCCATATTTGACATTCAAGAAAAATGAATTCCCAACAGTTATGGGTTTGCTTTTGGCAACCAGCATTGCCCCTCTGAACAATATAGGCAAAATGGGATTTTCCTGTGCATTTTCTGGGGAGCTCTGGCCATTATGATGTTTTCAATGCCAGTACTGCACAGTTTTGAGGTAGGGCTCGGATGCATGGGTAAATACATCCCACAAGCCCCCCTTCTTGCGGTGGCCATCTGATCCTTCACTGGTGGGACCCGCAAGATCTGGGATGTAGTTCTCATCTTCTTCCGGTAGATGGCACAGTTCAGCATCTTTTCCTCCATCCGTACTGATCGATTGGTTCTCCTCGCCGGTCCTGATGGGAATATTGGGCGGTACCCCGGCCCATTGCGTCTCTGCTCCCGGTCTCCGGATCATCCTCCTTGGCCCGTGTCCAGGTTTTCGTTCTCCTAGGACGACAAAGGAAGAGCGGCAATACCTACTCATAGACGTTTTTCCACCACTGTTGAGATAGTGGGGCAGCATATGCATTTCATCATAACGAAACATTACATTCTTATTTTGATAAAAAACAGTATAACTAAGAGACAGTTTCATGCAAATCACAATATTTTAGAGACTAGATGTGGTATGTTTTATGATTGGAACTGAATTAGTCTGAGACAGTACCCGCTAGGATTCCAGAGGATTCCTCCAGTTGTTGCAGAGCGTGCCTGGGATGGCAACATTTCAACTGGTTTATATGGACCCACTTGTCTTCCCCCGCTGCCAAAGGACCTTTGGGGATGTGGATTTTGTAGGCCACAGGGGAGATCTTGTCGATGATCTCAAAGGGTCCCTTCCATGTAGGCAAGAATTTCCGCTGTTTTGCCTGGTTTCTATGGAAGTTGTATAGATAGACCCGGTCCCCCACCTGATATTCCTTCCTGGGAGTCTTCAGGTCATAGTGGGTCTTCATGCTATCAGCCGATCTTTCTAGATTCCGCTGAGCGTAAGCAAAAGCATGTTGAAGGCGTTTCCTTAAATTCTCCACATACTCATGAGTAGTGGAGGCATTTATCAGTGTCTGCTCTTGGGTCCTATAGAGCAAATGCTGAGGAAGCACCATCTTGCGCCCAGTCATCAACTCAAATGGCGACATTTTGGTTGCAGATGAAGGGGTAGATCTGATGGCCATTAGGACCAGAGGTAATCGGATATCCCAACTTGGCCCAGAATCTGCCACAAACTTCTTTAATATGCTCACAATGGTTCGGTTATATCTCTCTACTGCCCCAGAAGAAGCTGGCCGGTAAGCAATGTGTAGCTTTCTCTTGACCTCCAGTATCTCCCACATCTTTGTCATTACTTCACTGGTGAAGTGGCTACCTCTGTCTGACTCAATCCTTTGAGGTAGACCAAAACGGGAAAAGATGTGGTTAATCATCAGGGCAGCTGCGGTTTCTGCCTTGCAATTTGGGGCTGGGAGACATTCCACCCACTTGGTAAACAAGCATGTCACAGTCAACATGTACTTATTCCCCCTAGCAGAGCGAATCACAGGGCCTACAAAGTCGATTTGTAAATCTGACCATGGCAGTATCATCCCCTTCTTTTGGAGAGGCGCACGGTCCGTGAGGGATGATGGCTGAAACTGTGCACACACAAGACACCCCTTCAAGTATTGGTCGAGGTCCTGCCCCATGTGTGGCCAGTATTCAACCTCTCTTAAGATTTCCAATGTTGTGTGAAACCCCCTATGACCGGCGGTGGCCGCATCATGGGCGTGACTCAACATCAGGCTTCGGAATGAGGTAGGAACCACCCACTGATCGTGGCCAGCTTTGGATTTCCTTACCAGCAAACCGTCTTGGATTCGGAACATTTTTGGACATTTCATCAACACTCTTAGGTCCTCTTTCCCAATGTAATCGGTATCCGTCAGGGGAAAGTTCTCAGGGTCCTCAAGGTGCTGGTAAAACTTACCAATAACTGGATCCCCCTTCTGAGCTGTAATCAAATCAGCATCAGGGGTCTCCTTACTCCATTGTGCAATTGAAAGGTCGTTGTGAGCATTTGTCTGGGACCTAGTGATAGCAGTGACCTGGATTTCCCCCAACAGGGACTCAATCTCAATTAGATCCCCTTGGATGGCCCCGGTTTTGGCCAGCTGATCAGCTAAGTCGTTTCCAGTTTTGTCTGGTCCCTCTACTTTGGAATGACCCTTGATCTTTTTCCAATAGATGGTCATCTCATTCGAGGTGACCAGATCATCAATGTTTTGGATCAACTTCCCATGTTTCAAGGGTTTATTGTTAGCACATAACATGCCTCTGGTTTTCCAATTAACCAGGTGCTCCACGAACCCGTTCCGTACATAATCCGAATCTGTGATTATGACCAGTTCGCGGAGTTGATGCTGGACAGCAGTGAGGATGGCCTGATGCACAGCCATCAATTCTGCCACTTGACTACTTCGGGGACCAATTTTGTATCCAGCAGAGGGTTCTGGGGACTCATTCACCCATGCATTCCCTACGCCGGCCACCAGTTCTTTCTCCCCGTCGTTGTAAACATGGTAAGAGCATCCATCCACATAGACAGTGGGCATTCCCTCACACTTGTCTTCTTCAAAGACTTTGTGTGGGGAATTAAGGTATGCCTCCATGTTGTCCTTTATTTTTAGACTTTCGTCCTCGAGACAGTTTTCTCTGGCACAATCATGCAAGTCAGCCAGACCTTGCGCGAGGGGACTCTTCTTGTTTTGGCCATATCGGACCTCCACAGGAAAGCCTTGCATTGACAGAATCCAGGAAGTAATTCGGGAATTACTCACATTTCCGGTCCGGATTCTATCACTTTGGAGATATTGCAGAGGCTGGTGTGGAGTCTCCACTATGATGTGTTCCCCCTGGATAAACGGGCGGTAATTCTTCAATGCCCACACCGTTGCCAGGAGTGCCTTCTCACAATCGTTGAATTTTTCCTCCACAGAGGATAAAGTTTTGCTCGCATAGGAGATTACTTTATTGACCTTGTCATGCTTTTGGTATAATACTGCCGTCAAGCACGTATTAGAGAACCCCGTCTCCAGGAAGAACTCCTTGTTTCTGACAGGGTAAGCTAGGCAAGGAGCTCGTGAGAGGCTTCTTTTGAGTTGTTTTACTGCCTCAGATTGTTATGGACCCCATTCCCACTTGACCCCCCCCTTCAAGAGATGAATCAGGGGTCTGGTGATCTCTGCGTAGCCCTCAATGAACTTTCTGCTGTAATTAGTCAGTCCAAGGAGGCTCCTTAGTTCCCGCAGAGTTGTGGGGTCTTTCAGTTTCTGAAGTGCTTCCACTTTCTTTTTCTGGGGACAGAGACCCTGAGGAGTAATCTCATGCCCCAAGAAATTAACACGGGTTCTACACCACTGTGCTTTCTGAAAGGAAAGTTTTGCTCCGGCGGCCCGCAACTGCATCAGAACATAACGGATCTCCGCTATGTGTTCCTCCACAGATGAACTTTTGATGAGGACATCATCTACATAAGCCAGGTTACCCCTCGCACCCAAGTCGGGCATGGCCTTGTGTAGAAAAATGTTGAATTCATTGCCGGAGTTGAGGTATCCGAAGGGAGTCCGGGTCCATGTATACTGCTGGCCCCCAAAGGTAAAAGCCAGCTTGTATTGGTCCTCCCTACTGACAGGCACGGTCCAGTATCCATTGGTCAGGTCTATTGCTGTGAATACCTGTGACCCCTGGATCTGGGCCAGCCCTTGGTCAATGTAGGGCAGAGGCCATCGGGAAGTATGGACCCGTTTGTTGAGCTCCCTGAGGTCAGCACAGAGTCTCCACTGGCCGTTCGGCTTCAATATTCCCAGCACCGGGTTATTGAAGGTGCTGTGGACTGGACGGATTATTCCCCTGGACTCAAGGTTCTTAATTATTTCAGTAAGTGACTCCATGGATGCGAGAGGCAAGCGATATTGCTTCACAAACACAGGAGTCATGCCAGGGTCCGTGGGGATTGTTGTTGTGTGGATGTCGGTGCGACCACAGTCATATGAGTCTACCGCAAAGAGATTTTGGAAATCCAAGAAAACTTGTTTCAACTTTTGCTTTTGTTCCAGAGTCACACAGGCATCAGCTAGGTTGACTCTCTCTTCCACCATCTGCCTGAAGCCTGGAAAGACTTCTGGTTTGGCTATTTCAGCGGCCTCCTCCAGCTGGGTGGAGAAGTCCCTGGTCAGAGTGCTGATTTGGACCGGAGGCTTCAGGTGGGAAAGGCAGCCCTCATGGACCTGGAAAATCACCTCATCCCTCCTGAAGTCACAAGTCACATCTTCCTTACCATAAGGGCAAGAAGTGTACACCAGGAAGTTCCCCCCATGCCGGGTAAAAATCCTGTCTGGTGTCGTATTGTCATCACTGTCACTGTCAACGCAGTCCTTGGGGATTGGCCCTAACAGTTCATTTCCAAGATCAATGGAGAAATGTCGTCATCAACCGCCATTCCAATAATGGTGCCTGCGGCTAGAGTAATACTCTTTAAGTCGCTGTTATCCACCTCTATTGGAATGGTGTCATGTTCTATGTTGACTAATGGAGTTGGGTTTACCCCCAACCCTTGCTGTTGGAGAGAAGCGTTTAGATGTATGTAAGCATCAGGGTTTTTCAAATGTTGTCCTCTTTTAACTTTCACTTCCAGGGAGAATTGTCGGGTCCTTTCTGGGATGGTGACTTCCTCTTTGATCTGAATTTCAACTGCATAAGGTAGCAATTGAGCTGACCTAAATGCTTTTTCTGGATCATCAAAGCCCATGGGGTTATCCGCTAATCGGGACAAAGCTTTGAAGTTTATTAGGTCCAAACTAATGGCAAAGCGATTGAGAATGTCACTGCCTAAGTAAAAGGCGGCAGGGACGTCTCGCACGACCCAACAATTGTGGACTATGCTCTTGTTGCCAATGGAGATTTTGAGCATACACCTGCTTGGCAGGAGCTGTTTGGAATTAGGTGCTTCCAGGTCCATTTCCCATTTGTCTATCAGTTTGAATGTGGGAATGGCTGGATCTTTTGGGAGTTGGCGGAACATGGCTTCGCTGATGAAGCTCTTACCGTTGTTCACACACACTCGAGCGAGAACAGAGTCCTTCCCATCATTTAATTGGACAGGGATGAACAACTGCTCTCCAATTTGCTGAATATCAGCCAGGCTCTGAGCTGATTTCGCATCTTTCTGGACTATAGGAGTGGGAGTTTCAGATTGTGGATTAGTATAGAATCTCAGAGTGTTTCCTTCCAGCGTGGAGTACCACTTTAGACTGGAAGGAAGGTTGATTTTCAGAAATAGAGAGGACCCTGCATCACCAGTCTGTTGTCCTACTGCTATTACTGTCACGTCTGGAATTTGGCTATTCTGGAAGTGAAATTCTACTTGGTCAGATTTTTGTTCAACCATGTGGCAGGTGCCGTTTAAACTAACATGGTTGACACTCTGTTTTAATTTTATTGGTCGGCTAGTCTGGGTCCAGAGGACCCGGTTTACGCAATCTATTAGGGGTGACAACCTTCTCAGGAGGTCATTCCCTAGTAAACAAGGGGTGCCCTCTGGGGTCACAACTATGACCGGGTGTTTCAACTTGTGTCGCCCAATTTTAATGTCCAAATCTGCCGTCCCCTCGACGGGAATTTCCTTCCCGTCAAAGTTCTGGAGTTGCCCAGGAAGAGAGGTGAGAGGAATTTGGTAATTCTCTCCCCTTCCTGCATTCAGTTCGTCAAAGGCCCTTCTGGACAGAAGGGTAGCTTGAGATCCAGTGTCCACCAGTGCCAAAATTGTACCCTGTCCCTGTACTTGTACCGGGGCATAATATCTTCCCTCCTTCTCCTCAAGGGGGCACAGATAATGCACATTTTTGGACAACTGGTGGGCTAACTTTCTGGTTTTGGACATCGCTAGCGAAGAGATTTGGGCAGAATTCTGTGGAGAACCTTGGGAATCTGAAAGAAAAATTTGGCAACTGGAGATCAGAGCCATTGTAGGTTCCCCTGGCTCCGGTTCCGGGCCGCCCCCCCCTTTTTGGAGGCAGTCACCAGGATGGGTTTGAACCAATGGATTTTCTTGCTGTTGGTTCTGGGATGAGATAGTGGGCGGCGGTAGCTCAGTCTCCACATCTCCCCAGTCTGGATTTGCATCCCTAGGGACCCATTTTTCTTTGGAAGGAGTTCCCCCCTCTCTGAAGGAGAAGATCCTTTTCCCAGGATCCTCTGAGGATCCCTCTCCCTCAAATTGGAAGATCTGTACCTCCTCCTCAAACTGAGTCTGTTTGGGTCTTTTGTTTCTCCTTCCCTCCCTCTGCTCCTTAGGAGGCAGGCTTTCAGGGGCAAGAGATTTTGTTTCCGGTTCCTGGGTTTCCAGGGGCTGTTTACAAGTGAGGAAGGAAGCTTCCTCCAAGGCTTTACACCCCCCTTCCCTTTGTGCCTCCTCCCTGGGAACCGGTGAGTTATCGGGGTGCTGCCCCCGTCATTGTTCTGGGGCACCAGGTCCAGAGTTGGGTGCGTTCTGCGCCGGCATGCCGATCTGAGGGTTCTGCTGAGCCCTCAGTATGTGACCCAGATCCCGCGCCATGTTTTGAACCTGGCGCTCTAACTGGGAAACCCGCTCAGGCTGATACGGGGCCCTGTTTTCTCCCCTGGGCTGATCCCGGGAAGGGTAGCTGTCCCTCCTCTGGTAATACCCCGGGTTGGGAAGATTTGGGTACCCCTCCACCCTTGGCCTCCCCTCTCCCAGATTAGGTTGTCTGGGCTCAGGGAATTGGGGAAAGAAGGATGGATGATTTTGGGGTTGGAAATTGGGTGGATACCTGGGGAAAAAGTTCTGCCCAGGATTTGGAGAATTTCTGCCCTCCTGTGGGAAGTTGGGAGGGAAGTTCCCTGGGTTAGGTGCTTGGCTGGATCCCCCCCCTTGGGCTGGAGGAGTCCACACATAACCCAGGATGGGTCGATTTCCCTTGTAACGGGGACTTACATAATCAGGAGAGCGAGGGACCCCATTTGTGGGGCTGCCTCCCTGGCTCCCTGTCTGTGACTGGCCCGAGGACCTTCTGGGCCTAGCATTATTAGGTGCAGGTAGGTTTTTAGGCCCCCCCATCTCCAACTCTAAAACGGGGGTGACCTTTACCTCTGCCACCTTGGCAGCAGCAGGGGTGCTGTTGGCTTTGGGGTTTTTCTGAGCATTATTTTTGCTATCTACCGGTTTCTGCACCTCGTAGATCCGGGTAGCCTGTTCAAGGACCCAGTCTAAAGATCTTTTCTCGGTAAAATCCCTCACGAGCTGGGTCATTATGTATTTGGGCAAGGCATGAAAAAATGTATTTATGAATTCTCTACTGTCTGTGCGCACCCTTCTGGTGGTCTGCGCAAAAGCACGTTTCAGTTCTTGCACAAATTCTTGTGGGGCCTGATCCTCCCCACATTGCAAATTGTAGGCTGCCTTGCGAGCCTCTTGAGGATTTCTATGAATGGAAAAATGTTTCAAGATGGCCGCCTTATAGGTGGACCATCTTAAATGATTTTGGTCCTCCAGCCCCGCAAAGAAACTGGAGTATTCCGGGGAGAAGGTCCACTTTACATATTGAATACAGCTTTGGCTGTCCTTCAAATGGAAAGTCTCCATCATTTGCTCAAACAACTCTAAGTGCTCCCAAACAGAATACTTAGCGTTCTTATGGTAAGGCGTGATGACGCTCCTGATCGCCTTAATCTGCTTTAAGGGGTCCTTAAGCAAGGCCCTTTTTGCCTTATTGGCCTTTTTGGTTCGGGTAACCCTTGTCCATTCATCCTCTGACTCAGAGGCACTGCTCCCAGAGGTTCCTGTCTGTTCTTCCAGGTTTTCCCGGATTCTGCGAGCCTGGGAATGGCTAGCAGAATGTGGGGACCTGGTTTCCTGTTTCCTGTGGTGCTCAGAGGAGTCCTCAGATCCCTCCTTGCTGCCAGGATTTGCTGGGTACCCCCCCCCCACTGACCTAACTGGGCAGAGGTTTTCAGGATGCCCTTAAGGGGCCTACTCTCCTGGGGTTCCCCACTTAACTGTACTGTACTTGGGTGCCCATACCCGGATGCCCACCCCTCCATTCCTGAGTGGTACTGGCCTATGAGCCCCATACTTTTAGCTGGATAGTAATCTGCCATCCCTGTGGCCCTGTGTTCATGTGCGCCAGGGGACATGGGGGTGGTAGAGTCCAGGGACTGGGAGAGATGAAGGCCCCTGGTGTTAGGGCTCCTGAGGTTATGGTCAGGAGTCTCTCTTTCCCAGCAGACCTCATCTCTATCCGCCCCTGCTCCCTGTTGCAATGCAAGAGCCTGCATTTGTGCTTTCAGTTCCTCAGTCAAGGCCTTACTAGACTATCAGTCTCTCCTGCATCGCTACCTGTTGTTGGAGCCTATCATTGTGTTGACAGAGGGCCTCATTTTCCCTCTGTGCTTCCTGGTTGGTCCTGGAGAACTGGGCCAGTCTTTGCTGCAAGAGGTTTACCTCCCGAGTCCCATCCCTACCGGCCTGCTCCTTTCTTGCCAGAGCATCTTCCACCCTTCTGGTGTGCTCTACCAAGTTCTGGTTTTCTTTTTGGAGGTCACCCAGCCCCTGGAGGGCCAGGTGATTTTCTTCAATTTCCTTTTTTAAGTGGCAGACTTCCTGGCCTAAAGTGTCTCTTTCCTGACTGAGAGCCTGCATCTGTGCTGCCAGGTCGTCCCTCTGCCTTTGAAGGGCACCAGCTTTCCGGCGCTCTTCATCAAACTCTGCCTGGGTATCCAGGTCTTTCAGAATCAGTTTATTGCTTTCTGCCTTTTCCCTATCTAGGTGGCCTTGCAGGGTGACTACCTGCTCAGCACATACCCTGTTGAAGTCCAGTTGTTGCTCCAGCTTTTTCTGGCTTTGCAGTAGGGAGTCCAAACCTTCTTGGTGTTCCTTCTGCAAGGCCCGACATCTGGTATCCTGTTCTGACTTTTCCTTTTGCAGCACATCCATATCCTCCTTTATTTTAGTGATGTACTGTCTGGTCTCATTTTCTGACTCCTGGCTTCTGTGCAGCCTTTGCTCAGAAGAGTCCAGATCAGATTGGGCCTTCTCTAACGCCATCTGTTGCCTTTTTGCCAGATCATGGCCTTCAGCACATTTATTCTGTATGGCTCCCATATATAAATATAAATATGCCGCTATCCTAACAATCTTGTCGTGTTCATCTTTGGCCTTAGGAGCCATATATAGTTCACTCAGGGCCACATGTAATGGACCCTGATCTCTCCATAAGTCTGACCCTGTTTCAGTGGCCTGTCGCGTGATGGCCTGCAACCAGGCCTCCTGGCCCTGCTCAGCCCATTCACCTCTCACAAATAGTTTATGTAAGAAGTGCTCTCTGGCTATTTTCATATCTACCAAGGTCGTCATTCTAGAGATTGGTCTCTGTCCTGACTTACAGAAGTTAGTATTTTATTTTTGCAGAACAGAACTTTTCTTGGAGTGTCCCTTTTGAGGAATGCTTCACAGCGTAATGCAGCGTGGTGATTCGACTGGATGTATGTATCCCGTCAGTTAGCACACTGTATTAAGCTGCACAAGTGGTATTCTAACCCAGAATCCCGGCTACGAGCCCCCAATTTGTAAGAGGATTCAATTCAGCACTACAGCCAAGTCAACGCCTAGTCTAGAATACTGAATGAAAACCCTTATTGATATATCTTTATGTCCAGTTCATGCGTTCTGGATGACTACCCCTATATAACACCCCTCTCTCAGAATCCCCCTGACCCTACTGAGCCAAGAAGTAGTTCTGTTTTGCAAGTTAAAAGGTTTATTTGATAATTTAAACAATAGATATATATATCAGACTTTATAATAAATTAATAATTGAATATCCCACTTAATCTGATATGATAAAGATTAACAACGGAGAATCTGGCACTAGCACACTTCTTGATAATCACTAAGGAGTTGACATGAAATGGAGAAGATAGCAACAATACTTTTATGGTTTCCAATGGATGCAATGTGGAATGAAATGCAGTACAGAAAATAACTTGATAGGATTTCAGCAAAAGACAATGTAATCACTTTCTTGGACAATTTACCCCCCCCCCCCCCCCTTTTATGCAATGCAAGGAAGTGGAAGGAAGGCACACAATTCTCAGAAATGCAATTCAAATGTAATTCAGTTCACCCCAGCAACTTAGACTACGGAAGTTGAAAACACAGGCAAAATGCTTTTATATGTGCTGGCAATAAAGTGAAAAATATGCTAAAATGCTTTTAATTCCCTCTAGAGGTTTAGGGTGAGTGAAATCAAGTTAATATTAGTCCAGGCTCACACTAGCAATGATTCAGGGATGATTAGCAGGTTAAACGAATTTCTGGCAAATGGAAGGCAAGCAGCAGCAGATTTTTACACATGAAGAAATTTGCAAATTGCGGCAAAATTCGCGAATGCGTGTTCCGCGATTGCGGTAAAACTATAAGGGGTAGGAATGTGGTTCTTGGTGCGATTAAAAGCTAAGATTCTAAGCTTTCAGATGAAAGTTACTGCAAGTCTCTAAGACAAACGGTCGCGGAGATATGAGCGATTTAGTGAAGGTCGTTTTTGGTTTTGCAAATTTTAAACGCAACACTTTTTCAGCTTTAAAAATGATGGCAGAATAACACAATTGCTAAGCTGCAGTTCTACTTAGATTAAAAATGGATTGAATTATATGATTTTAGCTAAGAGATGTGTTCTGAGTTTTGCTGAGTACTCACAAGAGATTTTGAACCGGAAAGCGACTTGGTCACGGACTTCAGTCTGGTCAGGTCTTCCCGAGTTCCGCTCACAGCGCCTGGCCTCTGGAACTGCTCACAGCATCGGGGTCAGCACTCTGGATACAATGGCCTGGTCTCTGCTAGGCACCGGTTCTCTGGGTCGGGTCCTGCCTTCTCTTTGGATATTTCTGTCACCGGGTTCTTGCAAAAGTTCTTGGCAAAATTCAGACGGCGTCAGCCGGCTGTCTGAAGAGTTCAGTTGCAAAAAGATTTTCAGGCCTGTTGACAAATACTCTTGCTGGCAGTGGCCTTTTTGGTTAAGGTTCTGTGGTCTCTGTTTATCTTGGAGTCTAAGTGTTGGCTCCTTGAAGGTTGATGGAGGTAAGTATGGATTTTTCCGGCAGAGCGTCCCGCTGCAGATGGAAATGAATGTCTCTACCTAAGTTTCAGTGGTCCATTTATATGTTCTGCAAGTGGGTGTGTGTGTTGGTCATAACTAAACTTGCCCCTCTCACTTGTCATTGGTCCAGCTTTCATTTCTCCCCTGATTGGGGGAGCTAAGTTGTGTAAGAGTGATGTCAGCCATTTATGATCTCTTGAAAAAAACTCCCCTTTCATCTGTGCACCCAAATCTATATATGATCAAAATACATATTTCACAGTTACACAGTTGTTTGAAATTACATACCCATGTCACATATCACATGAGGTATACTCTGTCCCAAATCTGCTGTTTCTAAGAGCTTGCATTCAAAAATGGCAACTTTTAGCACTTTTTAATGTGCTAAACAACATTGGATCTTCATTAAATTTTATACAACTGTTCCTCACATATCTACCCACATACCAATGCATTTTCGTTTGTCTAGCTGAAACAGGGAGTCTGTAATATTAATAAACAGCAGGGTTTTGTCCCAGAATATCCCACAATTTGGAGTTTGGGCTTGAATTAAGGGTACATTTTTTTTAAATTAAGTCTCTCAAAGTTATACATTTCTGTCATTTGATTACAAAGAGTTATCAGTGTTTTTGTAAAATATATATTTTACTTTCAATTCAGTCCTCAGAGTGTTGGAATCCGCCTCCAAGACTTGGGTGGGTAAGTCACATGTGTCCTCCGGGCAGGCAGGCCTTTGTTGACAGGAAACAGTAAAAATCAACATATTCCTTTCAGAGGAGAGGGGCCATTGTGTGGTCTCTGGGAAGCTGACATCAGGAGGCCAGGGAGCCACTTTGCATTTAATTAACAGAACCCTGTGATTTCCTGGCTTCTTGTGTTGAGTTCTGAAGTGTCAAGAGTTCTCAGGACAGGCAACCCCTTTGAACTTTTGATGAAATGAGACCCCTTTCTTTGCACTAGACAGTTTTGCAAGACAGCTCTCCTGTCAGAGTTTAGACCGCCAGCGCCACCCTCAGGATTTTGCGGTTACTGCATCCCTCCTTGGGATTTTTTTTAGATTGATTCATTTCAGCAAGTGATATTACATGGAGTATATTGTCCATGTTTAGGACATGGCATTGGTGTGTTTCTGCAGTAAAGTAATTCTGTGCCCATGATTTTGCCATATTTGACATTCAAGAAAAATGAATTCCCAACAGTTATGGGTTTGCTTTTGGCAACCAGCATTGCCCCTCTGAACAATATAGGCAAAATGGGATTTTCCTGTGCATTTTCTGGGGAGCTCTGGCCATTATGATGTTTTCAATGCCAGTACTGCACAGTTTTAAGGTAGGGCTCGGATGCATGGGTAAATACATCCCACAAACACAACCCCAGGAAAGGTAAACAAAGCCAGGGAGGTATATCAGGGGGTTTCCGGGAGGGAAAGCTGCTTCACTTTAAGATTGGAGCGACGAGAAGTGTCTCTGGAGTCGGCGGTGGGTGGGACAACTGTGGTTCAGATTCAGTTCAGGAATGAGTGCTTAGGGTGATGGGTTGCTTCGGCCAAAGGTGGTCATGCAGAGGGCTTCCCAGGGATCCCCGGCGGGGGCACGGTTATTCATCTTTCGCCATCCAGCAGAGGGACGGTGGCTGCCTGGCCACGCCAGGGAACTGTTGTGCGTAGTCTAAAAACGGGGCCCAAATGCTATAAAACTTGCTTCTGTTCCCAAAACGGAGGGCAGTGATCTTTTCAGCTACGGCAATATCCCAGCACTTTGTCCATCACATGGGGATCGCCGGGCCCTCAGGGTGTTTCCACAGCTTTGCTATTGAGATTTTTGCACGTGTGTGCAGAGGTCCGCCAGTCGTCCCGTCATTGGGAATTGGCCCTCGCCAGTATCACCCAACAAGACTATGCCCGGATCCCATGGCATCGATAGGCCGGTAATTAATTTGATCTGCTCCAGAACCTCTTTCCAGAACCGGACCATCTTCGGGTATGTCCACGGGCGTTGGAACAGGGTCCCAGTGTCCATGCAGCCACTCCAGCAGTGCGGTGGAATGGCAGGGTAACACTTGTGTAGGACCTGCAGTGTCAAGTACCACCTGTAGCAGACCTTGATTGCCCCCTCTTTGTTTGCGACACATTTGGAGCGCCTGTGGGCCCTCGTCCAGTTCTCTGCCTATGTCTCGCTCCCATCGCGGATTGAGTCGGAGGCCCATCTGTCCAACAGTCTGTACAAGGTTGTTTTTTCCCCTCAGGCGGGGTCGCCGTTAGTGTTCGATCCAGCGTCGTTAGGCGCCTGCTTCTGTGCGTCCTTATTGAGTTATGGGACAGCCAGTGTCTAAGATGGGCATAGCAAAAACCTTTGCTTTCTGGAACCTGGAACTTCTCTTTGCAACCCTCGAATGTGAGCAGGGTGCCGTCTGTAAAGAAGTCTGCAATGCGCCTCAGCCCGCCTGTCTTCCACCTGGTGAAGTCGTTTGGCCCCAGCCCTGGAGTGAAGTCGGGGTTCTCCCAGAGCAGGGAGAGCGGACCTACTGCGTTTCTGCAGTTCCATTTCCGGGCTGCCTTCTTCCAGCTCTTTACTTTGTTTCTGGTTGATGTAAGGGGCCCGGCGTTTGTGGGGTTTCTGGGCCAAGCGATATGCGAAAGGGATTCCAGTGGGTAGTAGCTCCAGTCTTCCCCCAGCTTCAGCCAGAGGGGTTTGTTGGGGTCTGATTGCCACGTGAATGCCGCTGAAATTCAATACCTGTCCACCTCTGGGACCCCCCCAGGCTTCCGATTCCAGGGCTTCAGAGCATGACCCTTCTGGTGATGCATGGCTTTTCCCCACCCCAGACGAATTTCAAGATGGTTGCTTGCAGTTTCTGCCTGTCTTTCTTGGGGATGGCCACTGGACGGGCCAGGCAATGGAAGAGCAGTCTGGGTACCAAGTTAATTTTTACTGCCGTGATCCTCCCCGTCCAAGATATCTCCTCTTTTGGCCAGCGGGGCAGGTCCGTCTGAAGTTCACCTTGTAAGTCCGCTCTGTATTTCTAAGGAGCCGAATGCCCAGATAACCGAGGTGGGTTCTGGTCCACAGAATAGGAAAGCTGGCCGCCAGGGAGTCCACCAAGGCCTTAGGGATATTGATGCACAGAGCTGTAGATTTCTTAAGGTTGATGGAGAATCCTGATGCTGCTTTGAATCTGTCCAGTTCCTCCCACAGGGCTCTGAAAGAGGTTTCAGGGTGGGTTAAGGTCAGCAGCACGTCATCAGCATATAAGGCGGCTTTGTAGGTTTCGTCTTTGACCTCAAGACCACGGACCAGCAGTTTTCGGTGAATCCTGGAGGCAAATGGTTCCATGGACAACGCAAAGATGAGGGGACAGGGGGCAGCCCTGTCAAGTGCCTCTGGTTCTCACGATCCTGGGGATTTGCCGCCGTTTATTCTGAGTGTCGTGCTGATAATTTGCCAGAGTCCACTTCGAAAATCCTGGCCCTACGCCAAATTGCTTCAGCGCTTCTTCCATGTAGCCCCAGTCGAACAACACAAAGGCTTTGTGCGCATCAAGTGACAGGATCGCCATGGCCTCCTCTGTTCTATTAGCTGATTCGATGACGTTTAGGGTGTGTCTGATGTTGTCTAGGGTGGTGCGGCCCAGGATAAATCCTGCTTGGTCCGGGTGGATTAGGTCCGGAAGGAGCTTTGTGAAGATTTTCGCATCAACGTTCATCAGTGCGATGGGTCTGTATGACGAGCAGAGTTCAGGGTTTTTCCCAGGTTTCAGTATCAGGACTGTGAGGGAGTCCTCCATGGAAGGGGTGGTGCAGCCCGTCACCAAGAAGGTGTTGAAGAGGGAAGCCAGATGGGGGGGCAAGGTGTTGACATATTTTTTATAGAACGGGGCAGACAGGCCGTCGGGGTCCGGGGCCGTGTTTTTCATCGAGCGGATGACTTCAGTCACTTCCTCGCTGGAGATGAGGAATTCCAGAGAGTCTAGCTGAGGGTGTGGGGGAGGCCTTTGGATGGACTGTAGATAGTAGATTTGCCCGGAGATCACACTTCTGTGGTGTTCGGTCATGATGGCCAGCTTTTCCGCCTCTGTGCAGCAGGGCCTGCCGTCCCGGTCCTGAATTACTAGAACATTGTTTCTGGAGTGCAGCTTCTTGTGCACTAGTAGTCGGTTGGCCTTGTTACTGTTGAGATAATAGTACTGTTTCAAGTACGCCAGGCCACGGGCCGTTCGGTCTGCCAGGTGCATGTCAAGGGCTGCTTTTGCTCTTCTGAGGTCTCCACACTCTCACCGACTGGCGACCTTTATAGCTCACTTCTTTTTCCGCCGCCTCTGCCTCCAATTCGGAGAGTCGGAGTTGGTGTCTGCGTTTGTGTGCCACTGTGCAGTCAATGCCTATGCCCCAGAGTACTGGCTTCATAGCATCCCACACCATAGTGTCAGAGGACCCCTTTGCTGCGTTTTCCGCGAAGTAGTTAGTAAGGGCCTCCGACAGTTCCTGGCCGGATGCCGCATTTGAGAGGATGTAGTCTTGTAGTTTCCATGAGCTGTGTGGGGGCCTCGGCAGACCCTCCGTTTGTAGTCGAACTATTACAGGTGCATGGTCAGTGATCACTCTCAGGCTGATGTGGATGTCCTCGATGCAAGGGAACAGAGCGCTGGAGACCAGCAGAAGGTCTATTCTCAAGAACCCCCTGTAGACGTGCAAGAAGAAGGTGTAGTCTCGAGGACTGTCATTCGCCAGTCTCCATGCGTCGATTGTTTCAGTCTCCCTTAGAAACTCTGCAAACCCCAAGGCACGGGCGAAGTCTGATCTGGTGGGCGGTAGAGTCTTGTCGGCGCTGGGGTCCGGAGTGAGGTTGAAGTCCCCTACGATCAGCAGTTTACCCTCGGCGAAGGTGGTTATTGTTGGGAGGATCTTGCGCAGAAAGCGGTCCAGGGCGTCATTCAGGCAATATATTGCTGCAAAGCAGGCAATATATTGCTGCAATGGTGATTGGGAGTTCAACCAGGAGACCATTGAGCAATAGGTTGTTAGGCAGAAACCTGTGCAGTTCCCTTAGGGACCACTGCAAAAGGCTTAAGACTACAGGTGTTGGCAGTAAACCCAATTGGTAGCAGTCTGTACCACCCAGATTTACCTGGTAGCTGTGGCTTAGCAGCCAGACCTCTCTCAAGAAGGGTTAGACAGTATATAGAGTATACAAGATAGGTACAAAAATACAGTAGCACAAGCAAACACTGACCAGAGCTTTGGTAACAAAGTATAAAATTATTTAAAGACACACTTAGAAACACTCCAGCACTATTATTGTAAGCAAGTTCAAAACACAGTCACTATCAATATATATACACATCCCTTATTCCTTATTAGACAAGTCTTAGTTAACACCACTTATTTTCAGACAGAGGTGAGCACTTAACTAAAGATGGCACTCCAATAAGTTATAAAAAAATAGGGAGGGAAAAGGCAGAAATTAGAAAAGCACACAACACTAATACTTTAGAAGCACCAAGCAAGGCAGGAAAGTCAAAGTCTACTTGTGAGCAAAAATTTCAGAGGCCAGGCTCCCTCTTAGAGAGAGTAGAACACCAACGCTCCCAAGATCACACAATTTAAGAGGCTTGAAAAGTCTTGCAGAGAGTTCAAAAAGGAATTAGTTCAGCTCAGAAAAGTTCAGTTAGCCAGCCTAGGGCCAACCCAAGTGGTAAATAAGGGATTTAAGAGACACCCCACACAGACCGTTGCGAGGGAGGCCAGGCGAACACAGTACCTTGAAAGCGGAGAGGATCCTCCAGCGGGGGCAGTTGTTCCAGGCAGCAGGTGCAAGTCGCGGCGTCGTTCAGAGGAAGAGATGGTCTCGACGTGGAGGAAAGCTGAAGGTTGTTGCACTACCAGGGAAGAAACCAGCCGCGGAGTTCTCCGGTTAAAAGGTACTACCCTTTTATTTGCGGTAGTGGTAAAACGTGGTATTCCGATTGCCGGGGTGCTTGGCACAGGCAAGGCGGCCACGAGATGATCCGGGAAGGCGAAAAAGCGGGCAAACTGGTTATCCCCACCAGTCAAAGGAAGAAGACTCTTCGGGATGAAGATATCCTCTGTCGTTGGAAGAAGTGGTGAGGCGGTTCAGCAGGGCTCCACCGGTGGTGTCGTCGTTGCAAGTCGGCTCAGCTTCTCCCTCTTCGGATTCTTTGGTCCTGTGGCGACTTCTGAAGTTCCAGTCCCCAAAGTCCTGCTTTTATGCAGAAAACCCCCATTCATCAGTCCTAGCTGTCACTCAAACATGCTAAGTGGTGAGCCGGGAGGCTCACCACTGGGCCAATCACACAAGAGTCCCACTTCAGTTGCCGAGGCAACTCAGTCCAGGGTGCCTAAACCCCCTGCCACACATCCTGTAGACCCAGACAGAGTGGCACCACTTTGGGAGGCTTCTGTGGAGAAGCCCGCCAAAAAGTGGAACAAAGGGCTCGACTTGGGTTGGAGTTACAGAGGCGAACACAAACGCCATTTTAAAACCGAGTCCTGGCAAAAAGACCCAACCGGGGAATAAATATTAAATAAATAACCCGGCGTATCTTTAACATTGCACCAAAAAGTGGTGCGTTTAAAATGAATGGGAAAATCCCATAGAAAATATTCCGGTGGAATATTTAGCGTGGTATCCACTGCCACCAGCCAGAAACTCGACGAGGGGGGACTGCACAGTGCCCCCTCGAAAAAACAGACCCAGGGGCAATCTAATTACCCCTACCAGTACTTCCACAATATGATGGTTGGTAATGGTTCTGTTCCCAATTTAAGACTAGTAAAGTCAATGGTGACTTTACATGCCCTGGGAAACAGTAGTCAGTCCCAGGGTATGGAGTCTATGTTTGGGGGTCACTATGACACCCCTGTGTTACTGCACTGAGGGTGCTGTGTAACACACTTACCAAAAACCACATGAAACCCTATGGAGTAAAAGACCTCATAGCCCATTAAACACATTACAAAGTCAAAGGATATCTCAAATCATGTCTAAGAGTGGGAGAAAAAGAGTCTCACTCTTAGCAGGATAAAAAAAATAAACCCCAAAAATCCAGCAAAGCTGCTGGGGGACTCACTAGGTTTGGGAAATTAGCCTCAACAGAGAATTCTCCCTAACATAGGTATCTGCCCGCTGGGTCATGCTTGACTGTGACATTCGTTAAGGCTGATGTTTGACTAAGTAAGATTGCAACCCTACCCTTTGTCTGGCCAGAGGAGGCAAAGTACCTCTTGGGGTAGCTTCAGAAGCTGATAAGTTTATCATCAGGCGACAGAAGATGGGTTTCTTGCAGGCACGCAATGTCCACAGCGAGCTGGACCAGACGGTGTTCCACTGATTTGTGCTTTCTGGGCGAGTTCAGGCCTTGGACATTCCATGTGATCAAGGTGAGTTCCTTAGTGTTGTTTGTCATCTGGGTAGGCTGTATTTGCAGGTTCCAGAGGTTGCCCTTCCCAGCCTGACGCTGTCGAAACAAAATGTGCATGGATTAATTTGTTCCCTGCGAAAGAGGCCTGGTTCCCTTCCCGTGCACCTACCTGCTGCCCCCTGTAAAAAACAAAACATGGTCAACCAACGGGGCCTCCGGCTGGGCCAATACAGCCAACTTGCGTGGAGGTAATTAAGCCTCCTCTGTTGAGCAGTGAAACCTCGGTGTATGATGGGCTAGAGGTCACTTCCTAAGAGCTCTTTGTCTATAGCAGAGGCCTGTGAAGTTGGACCCCGGCCAAGGGTCTCGTGGCTTGTTCGCCACGTGTTGGTGAGTAGCCCTGTGCTGTCAGTCATTGCCAGGCCACTTGCAATTGGATGAGGGCCTCTGATCGTACGGCATCCTTTCTCCACCCAGAACCAGGAATTGTGGTGCTTCTTGCCTGGATGGCGAGTCTCTGTCGGGGACCCTGTCCCCCATCCTCTAGGTTCAGCACTTTCTCGGCTTACCTTAAATTGCGTATGTGGCAGACACTGCCTTCCGAGGTGAAGGTCAGGGATGTGGGGTAACGCCAGCAAGAGGGGATTCCTTTTTCTCCTCAGCCACTCTTGGATCGTTCTCAAAGCCTTCCTTTTTGTGAGAGCGACAGCTGCAAGGTCCTGATATAAGGAGATGGAGGCGTCTCTGAAGAGTATGCGTGGGGAGCTTCTCCCTTCTTGCGTTATTCCCTCTTTTACTTTAAAATAATGCAATGTCGCTAGGACGTCTGGCAGGCGGTTGTGTTTGATCTTGCGCTTGTTCTAGGGACTCTGTCGAGCACCAGGGGGAGTCGTCAGGCAAGGTCAAAATGAAGTGAAAGAGGTCACATACGTACTGCCCCAGGTCAGCTTCTGGAATCGTTGTTGGGATCCCCCTCCAGCGTAAGTTGTTGCGCCGAGAGCGATTCTCTGTGCCCTCCTGCTTGAGCTCAAGGGCTTCACAACTGGCTTTCAGTGCGGCCAGTCTGTCCGTGCCCCTGTCGATCTCGTAGCTATATTCATAGAGGGTTGTTCCCGCCTCCGCTGTTCTCACCTCCAGTTCGCCTACACGTTTTTCCAGGACCGTGAGTTTGCTCTTGACCTCTTCCGTTCTCCTCTGATACTCTTTCGTGAGGGCCGACAAGAGTTTGTGGAGATCAGATTTTGTAACCGCCTGGGACGAGGCTCCCGGGGCTGGTTCGGTGTGGGCGTCCTCATTATCGTTTCAGTCGCGTCCTCTACTAGGTCTCTCCGCCACCAGAGTCACTAATGGCGCTGCAATGTCTGTTTGGAGGTTTGAGTTTTTGGCCATTGTGAGCGAAGTGCTTGCTCCCAGGTCCCACGAATCAGGGGTTCTCCTTGCTGCTGTGGACCAAAGGCGGTTAGATAGGGCTGGCGGTTCCCGGAGTCGGGGGATACCACCTGGTGCTTGTGGGCCCTCTTGCTTATGCTTCATTGTGCAGCACTTATTGTCTGAACCTCTGTAAGGTACGCGTTGCTGCCGGAGAGGACTACTGCCTCAGTGGAGGTACTGGGTCCGGCCTCGTTTAGCTGACGCCCTCATAGTGCTGCTAGTCCATTGCTCGGGTCTGAAGCCCGGCTGATTGCGGCCCACCAAGGCCGTAAGTATGCCGTAGGGGCTCTGTGCGAATGAGCAATCAATTATGTGCCTGGCGCTGTGGAGGCAGGGGCCGTGCCAGTGGGGCTATATTCCACCTATTGTTGTCAGTGGACCCGGATGTTCAGGTTTTGTCAGTCACAGTTTGGAGAGCTTACAGAATTTCAGGCCTGGGTTCAGGTGCGAATAGAGTCCCTGTCGGGCCCCTGCGGTGGGTTTGCCGGCCCGGGCTCGAGACCCCTTGCTTCGAGGGTCAGAGCTTTAGTCGCTGGACCCCCCTGGTGCCAGGCGTTGCTGCAGGAGAGGATGTCCTTGAGTGGCCAGGGCATTCACTGTGTAAAGTGCCGACTATTTGGGGCCTGCGTTCTGGACCCCTGGAGCTTAGGGTTGCTGTGGGAGCCTTCTTAGTTAATGTGCGCCAGCAGCGCTGTGGGATGGTGGAGGGAGGGGCAGATGGCCGCGGTCTCAGGCGGCAGGCCTTCCTCTGCTGCAGAACTGGTTTGGCACCTGGGGTGGCGCTCTCCAAGTCCCTGGGGGAGGGCAGGGAGCTTTGGGCCCCAAAACAGGAGCCTCCTTACCTCCGGACAGCAGTAGTACTCCGCAGGCGGCCCGGGACTGCCGTGGTGCTCACAGACCGCTGCAGAGGCCTGGAGGGTGGATTCTGCTGGTACCTCCCGCTGTAGATGTGAGCATCGGAGAAGGTGCAGTGAGGAGCCTCCGGCAGTGCAGTGAATTCCTCCTTTGCTGGGGCGGAGTGTGCTTCCAGCCCAAAGGAATTATTGGCGGGAGACCGCAGTCACCAGTTCGAGTCCACTGCTGCTAATCACCCCCCAAGGTCCGTTGTTCCGGGCCGCCGGAGCACGGCGGAGCTCCCCCACTATACTGCTAGGCTGACTCTGCCCCCGGCCGGCCCAGGCACCACATTGCACCAGGGCTGCGGGGGCACCTTGAGAGCAGATGGAGTCCGCGGATGGGTCTGCGCAATGCCACTCGGGCCGGACACAGCTGGACCTGCAGTGGGCCGATGGATTTGGAAACCCAGGCTGCTGGAGTTCGGCGTCAGGTGTGAAGAGAGCGAGTGTCTCAAACAAGATGCTGAGCAGAGCGGCTTCAGGGACCCAGGTGGAGTCGCTCCCAAGGGCAGGGTGGAGGGTGCCCGTTGGTGCTGCAATGTGGCTCCAGGTGCAGGATCGCCGAGACACACAGACTCTGGTGGGCTCAGCACTGCGTTTCTGGTGCCATCTTGCTGCGTGTCACTCCGGCTCGCGCCACAGGCTCATCTGCTCTGGATTCTCTGTGCTCCAAGACTCCAGAATCAGGCCATGAGTGCCTAAGGACGTGGCTAACGCTCGGTCTGCTTTGCTGTATCAAGATATTAGTTTCACCGTAGCATTCTTAATGGGTGCGTGGCACCAGTCGGGAGCTCTCACAGAGCCAATCTGACCGCCATGGCTTCAAGCCACACCCCCCTGGCCCCATGGAAATGTTCTGCTTCCTTAATTTTTACAAAGAAGTCCCAAAACACATCTGGACCCTCAGCAACCACATCTAGCGTGCTGGCTAATGTCTTGGCCTTCCCTGATTCTCCATCTATGCTCGACTTTGAGTTAAGCTACTGACTCTGTGAAAGTCAATGACACTCAACCATCTGGAAGTCGATGTGAACATTTTGGTGATAATAGTATAACACCTCAAATAGCCCGGTCACTTGCAGAAACAAATGATCTAACCGCACCCACTAAAGATCATGGCACCAGACAGATAGGACCGATCTTCTTATCATCTCCAAAGGTTCCAATCGAGGAGTTTCTTCAAATTCCATCGTATGACCGGAGGTGTGTGTTAAGTGTGGTGTAGCCCTCCAAACAAGGGACACAGATTTTCCGCTGAAAAATTAGTAGAGCAATCTCAAACACTGGAAATTATACCCTTAAAATCACAGTACACATGTTTGCCACCACCTCTAACACCAAATGTGCCCAAAACTGTAAATCTTAATTCTGTCAACAGCAACAAGAATACGTATTGGGTAATCATCCTACTATGTGCCGTGTCTCCGATCAAGACTCAAACCTGTATCATAGACAGCAGGGGGAAAATCAGAGTGGTGGTCTCATGTATTCAGATAAATCATACAAGTCTTCATGCAGAAAGATAATCCATATAAATGTTTGTTGGAGCAGGTATTTAAATCATCTTACACAATCGTGATAAATCAGCAGAGTGTTCTATGTCCATTTCATGAGATTGCTTGTTTATGTTTACTTCCAACAAAGTACATATAGAGGGTCTATTTTCTAGAAAATGCTAGAACGGATCTGGCCGATCTTACTATGAACCCAAGAATCACGGCCAGAATGCTTCTATCTGAAGCTGAACAACAGAGCAATGGGCTATGATTTGGTTCCATATATCAGCTATGCTAAATGTATGCCAAATGTATCCCTGAGCAAGGGGACCTTGAAATTGTCCAAATCGACAGAGTTAATTAAATTCACCTGTAGAAATATGGCTAACTCACAGAGATCAGTTCAGCTTTTGGACTCTATAATCCGAACTGGCAATGATGATGCAGCCGAAAGAAGGTGGCTACCGAAATCTTTCTCCAATAATTTCAGAAAATTGGGGGTGTTCCGGAAGGGTCTTTAGCTTGTGCTCTGAAACATAGAATCTAAGTTCAGTGATCTGGAACACTAGAGGCCATAGAAGTGTTATGGATAATAATGATGTTAAAAGTATACTCTTTGCAAATCATATTATAATGTTACAAGAAACATGGCAGACCAAAACAATACATGTTGATGGGATCACCTTAGTACACCAAATAGCAACTCCTAGAATTTGGGGTCGGAAGGGGGGGGGTCGCTCTTCGGGTAGCCTCTTAACCCTATTAAAAACCTCTGTGTTTGAAGCAGTGAAAATAACTTCTAGCACGACATATGGCTTGCTTGTTGTAAAAGTAATGTCAAAAACAAACATTGCCACCAATCCTCTTTACTTAGTTATTAATATGTATTGGAATGCGGCTGTATCAGATTTGGATGTTTTTATTTCATATGTCAGAATTGTGTGAAAACAATGAGGTTGATAACGGTGGTCTAAACCTAATTTTGGCTGTTGACTTGAATACAGAATGCGAATGGCCAGCATGAATGGAGAATTTGACAGGATAAGTACTCGAGGTAGGACCTATACTAAACTAAACGTTAAAAAGTGGAATGCATTTTTTAACACATGGAATTTTGAGACAGCTAATGGTAAAATCTTGGGGGACATTACAAGTAATCAACTTGATTAACGAATAATTCTTCTTCGTGTGTGGACTACTTGGCTTTGTCGTCTGCTCTATTGAACTTGTGTATAGCATTTAAAGTTTCAAGGGTATCCCATTGCATTTTGACTAACCTTTATTATTAGTGTCATGATTATGGTCAGACAGGGCCATCATACAGATGTTACAGCTTACATTAACGGCCATCGAGTAAAACAGAAAACGTATTGGGCCTCAGCTGTTCTGTAGTATTAGGGACAAAATAGCAAATCATCGATTGAGGAAAAATAAGATTTTCCCATGAATGAATTTCCTGTATAATTGACTCCAAAAATGTCAACACTGCTGTTGACATTGGGAAACAGATTTTTCTTTGACATGGAAACACAACAGAGAAAGACATTTAAGACGTGTATTGAGATTATTGCAATGGGCGGGACTCCCCAAGATCAATATCTGAAGGAAAATTGGCTTAAGCCCCAAAGATTTGCACGAAAACAGAAAGAGGGTGAGCAAATGCTCCAAACAGTTGCATCTAATAATGCCGTAAACTAGTGGTCAATAGTAAATGACAGAACTGCCTTGCAAGAAATCTTACAATCTATTACCCAGTGACTGGATATGCCCCGGCAAAACAAAAGCTATATGTGTGCAGGATGTGGGAGACAGAGTGTTTGGTGTCACTGGTGAGGAGGACTCTTTCATTGGCCTGCTGTTCCTGGACACGATTTCATTGCCTACGGCTTACGGGGGGGGGGCATGTTCCTTTGAACCTGGAACTGCATTTCATCTGTCATCAGAGCGAAGCACAGTGCGCTGAGTTTGAGAGAGAGAGTATTTGGTGTTCAGTGTCTATGGCAATCAGCCCAAGGTTGCTGAAGTTGGTGGTAAGCTCCTAATTATTTCTTGCTAATTGATGTGAATGCTGCATGGGTACGCAATCCCTTTGTGGACACATTGTGCTTGTCGTAAGGGGAAGAAGGTATCAGGTCGGGGTGGTTTGTGGCGGTTTTGACAGAGCTTGCAATCTGGGGCCATCCATTTTCCGTGCCTGCGCTGCCACTGCCTCCTTCTCCCTCCTCTTCCTCCCTCTTTTCACTTCTCATGCACCCACTGAGTAGGAATTTTCAATTACCCCCATTGTTAATCATTGGGGCGTTGTATCTCCAAGCGTGTGGCTCGAACTGCATACAATAGGGACTCTCACTGCCAGTGCTGCCAAATGAGGGCTAACAAGGGCCAACAAGCTATGCTTTGTAGATACACCAGGGCTCGGTGTAAACAAGCTTGCAGCCCCAACACAGTAAGAGCTCAGCAGGCACTGCTCCACGCAATAAGTTTTAAGACAGGAATCACTGAACGGAAGTCCTTGCATAAACCAAAACCATACCAAGTTTTCCATCGACCCGTTCAAGCACTGCTGCAATGGTTAAAACATCTGACTATAGAACGCCACAGACTACAACATTTCCATTGACAACGGGTCCTTGTTGAAACTGTGTCAGGGTACCCAAAGGAACTCAATGGCCCGGTGGATTTTGTTTACGATTATGTATTACCCTCTAACCTTTCTTGCATTCCCAACCTCAAAAAATGTAAAACCACCATGGAGTCCTCATCAGGGGAAAGTGATGATGAGGAGCCCTCAATGATTTCAAACGATTTCCTTCCTGGCGATCTACACAATCTAAGTACTCATGCAGCAACATCATTGGCAGTTCTGGAAGCTAAAGATCGAGGCGCTATTACAACTTTTTGCAAATATGGCAGGGAAACAGTTGCATTTAAAGGAGGACCTGTCGAAAGTGTTGGAGGTTTTGACCCAGGTTACTTCTACACTCTGTCCCCTGGGGATTGCCGGGGCACTTAAATCAGTGGCGAACAGCGTTTCAGGGGCCTCCTCTCAAACCACTAATTTGGCTTCCGCCGCCAACTTGGAATCAGAATTGGCTCCTAGAATTTTCGGCCCTGGGTCCCCCTGTCCTACGGACTATGTCCTCGCCTTGCGGGGGAGAACTCCAGCAAGATACACTTTATGTAGTGGCTGACTCGAGAGTGGTGCACTGGAGGCAATTTGTGCAGAACGTTCAATTCTTAATCATCCCCCCTACCCCTCTCTGTCTCCCAAGCGTAAATACAAACCCTGCAAGAAAAGGACCATACAGCAGGAAAAGCCCCAAGCCAATGATTGTAAGAATAAGTTGTCCCATAAGAGGACCATTCAGACACAAGTACTGCAAGAAGGGGGAAGAATTGTATCAACGGAAATAGGCAATGGGGAGGGGAGGAGGGTAACCCTATGGGGCCCTCTGGATGGATGGCTTCCCCAGTCCACACGGGAGGCGGAACCACAATTCAAGTCAGGGACGATTGGGCAGCCTTCCACTACCAATGTGGCCCCACCGATCTAAGTAACCTGACATCCCTACATCGGCTCCCACCAGTGTGGGAGTCAAATAAAGCTCCTGTGACACTGCTCCCTCTATCTATGCCACTTTCCAATCCTATTGTGGTTGATTGCCCCCAGCCGTTGCAAAGGGCGAGGTGTGTCTATAGGAGATTCCCTGTGGAGGATCCAATATGTCAATCTTGTGCTTCATTGGATACTGAATTGGAGGTTATGGGTGGGGGGACAATGGCCGTGTTTTCAACCCAACGCACAGCGAATCAAGACACGTGGCTGGATTGGGTCGAGGCTTTGAGGCCCTAAAACCTGGGTAAGAAGGACAAGGACTTGGATGTGCCAGCGTTCAAGGACCTTGTCCATATGAAATTTGTGGCATTAAAGCCAACTGCCAATAGTCCCTTTTTGAACCGTACATGGTTATTGGCGCTATTGCATTTGATTCCAGATTTATGTACCATCTCATCCAGGGATATTCTTAGACTGGAATTACCATCCTTGGGGAGTGTGAACTGGGCTCTGGTAACTTTCATCTCCCCAGTGGTGGCAGAGCGCATTTGCAAAAATGCCAAAACATTACATCATTTGGGATTTTAAATTCGGGTGTTCCATCCGGCAGGGCAAAATATTCAACACAGCAGCAATACACAGGGGCTATCACTCCCACAGGGCGCAAATCAGCCTGATTTGTCTTTGGCCCCCATGAGACAACAGGGGTAATGGCTCCAGGTGAGTTCTCAATATCACTGACAAATTATCCTCGAAAGGGCAGCACATTTTATTTTATTGTCTTGGAACTCTAGGTGGCATAACTCCTTTAAAAAAAAAAAAACCTGTTTCCTTGGCAATACTTAAGAGCGTGGAGGATTTTTGTCTATAAGAGACCTGGTTATGCTACCCATATGGCCTAGATGGATATTCGCTTCTCTCCCGTTTATCATTGCCTCCAGTGAGGGGCCACCTTAAGGGAGGCCTATGTATAGAAGTAAAGGCAACTTTTGACCTCTGAATATTCACCCGGCAAATCGCATGGAAACTTCCTGGCAGCTCGCATTAAAAACCTCTGACCAGGTCAAGAGGCCTTGGTGGCTACTTTATAAGATCCTCCAGAAGGGGAAATGTCGGCAGCTTTGATTGAGGTAGCGGTTGAGACCCTTTGCAGTTGGCGGACCCAATTTCCAAGGGGTTTAATAACCCAGACAGGGTTTCCAATGCAGACTATAGGACGAACATACTGTAGGATGGGGAGGAGGGAAAGCGGGGTGATGTTGACCTAGGGGCCATGTCATGGAGGGGAACCCTGGCCGAGTTTGAGCTATCGCCCCCTGGTCACCAAAGAGTGCAAAGAACAAGGTACTCTCTTGGTAACGTTCTTTCGATGGGATGGTCCGACGACGTATTCCATATCTATGACAGTAATCACCACAACTGTGCTGCTTCGGAAAATCTCTGGCATCTGCGTCCTGCGTCGATGACTTTGATACGCCGCCCTCGAGGACCTCCTCCAACGGCCGACATCACTGGATGTTATAAGTAGGACACACAACGCCCGTAGCCTCAGTTGTAGTTTTTTCCCCAGAACATGTGGCACCAGTCTTCTGCCAGTCTGACACACAAAGCCTTGCGGAAACGTAAGCTGCAATCACATAAGAAATTCTGTAGCGGGGAAGGCAGGGAGGGAGTGATATGGAATACGTCATCGGACCATCCCATCGAAAGAACGTTACCAGGTAAGAGTAACTTGTTCTTCGAGGGGATTGGGTCCTGCAACGTATTCCATATCTATGACAGACTCCCAAAGCAGTACCAATGCAAGGAGGTGGGAAAATAATTCATGAAAACAGAAATTTAGAATGCACAATCTAATTGCAGAGTAAAGGATCACCTTGCCAAAAGCCAGATCCTGCCCCCGGATGGAATAGAGGGAGTTGTGACATACAAAACTATGTACCGAAGCCAGGTGGCTGCATCACAGATGTTACGAATAGGAACACCCCTCTGTAGGGCAGTAGAGGCAGCCATACCCCTGGTAGAATGGGCCCGTAAGCTTACCGGTGGGTCCTTACCCACCAAGCGGTAAAACACTCAGAGATAGCCAAAATAATACAGCGAGACAAAGTCTGTTTCCTCACAGCTTGTCCCAAACGCTTTCCAGCGTAACCAATGAAGAGTTGATTGTCCACTCTGACCTGGGACATGCGTGAAATATAAAAGCTTAACGCTCTCCTAGGATCAAGCCTATGGATCCTCTCCTCTTCCTTACCAGGATGTGGAGGAGGATAAAACACCGGAAGAACAACCTTCTGGCCTAAATGAAATTCCGACACCACCTTCGGAAGAAAGGAAGGAGGAACTCTAAGGACAACCTTGTCCTTATGAAACACAGTGAAGGGTGGCTTAACTGAAAGTGCCTGTAACTCACTCACTCTGCGAGCGGAAGTAACCGCAACCAAAAATACAATTTTAAGAGTTAACAGTCTCAAAGGGCATGAATGCAAAGGCTCAAACGGAGCACCCATCATAAACTTGAGAACAAGGTTCAAATCCCAACCGGGCACCTGGAAAGGTGACGGAGGGAACACATTAGTGAGCCCTTTCAGAAACTGAGAAGTTAAAGGAATTTTAAAATAGGAACACTCTTCAGACGAGCGCTTAAATATGGACAGCGCCACCAGGTAACCTTTAACGGTACCCACTTGCAAGCCCCTGTGGGCCAAAGAAAGCAAAAAAGACAGAACCATGGGAATGTCACATGCAAAAGGATCCACATTCTTAACCATGCACCAGTCGCAGAACATACGCCAACGGCAACGGTACAGGAACTTTGTTGCTAGCCGTCTGGCCGAGAGCAACACCTCCATCACGTCTTCAGGGAGGTCCCAATCCTTATACCTCAACCTTTCAGAAACCAAGCGTGAAGGTTGAGGGATCTGACCTCTGGATGGCAAACCTGACCCCCCTCCGGTGAGAGCAGATTGTCTCGGTAGGGAAGACGACGTGGAGGGCAGATGGACAAGTCGAGAAGGTCCGGGTACCACATCCTCCGGGCCCACACCGGAGCAATGAGGATCATCCGGGAACCGAACCTCCGTAACCTCCGCAGTACTTGCGGGATGACGGGGACTGGAGGAAACGTGTAGAGCAGTGGGAATGACCACTCCACCACAAACGTGTCTCCTAATGCTCCTTTTGGAGGAAATTCCCATGAGCAGAACCTCTCGCACTTCCGGTTGACACTGGAGGCGAAGTGAGAGATCGCGCTCTGCCTGCTCAGAGCGTCCGCCGTCTCGTTTTCATCACCAACTAGATGAACTTCCTGCTGGATTGCCCAGAACCAGAGCCGCATCACCTCTGAGATAGTGTATGGCCACCGTGTTGAGGTAGTGTATGGCCACCGTGTTGTCCGTCGAGATCAGGACATTCTTCCCTCGTACAGTCGGCAGAAAAGCCTTCAGGGCTAGCCGGACGGCCCTCCGCTCCAACAGATTGATATGGAGTCTGGACTCCGACGGAGACCAATGACCGCTGATTGTCAACTCGTTGGCATGAGCTCCCCATCCCGTGAGGGGTGCGTCCGTCACGATCGTCACTTCCGGCCAGGGTAGCCAAAATGGAGCCCCCTTCATTAGGTTGTCTTCGACGGCTCACCACAGAAGGTCCCGGGCGACCGAGGATGGCACCTGAACAGGGTCCAACATCCTGCCGGAGGACTGAGACCACTGGAGCTTGAGTGCCCATTGCAAAGATCTCAAGCGCAACCTGGCCTCTTGCACCAGAAGAATGCAGGATGCCATGAGGCCGAGCAATCTCAAGAACACGAATGCTGGGAGACTCTGGGCAAGCTGAAACTTGTGCACCATCTGCTGAATGTGATGAGCCCTCACCTGGGGAGGAAAACACTGCGCCAGGGACGTGTTGAGCACTGCTCCGATGTACTGGAGCCTCTGAGTTGGTGTCAAATGGGACTTCTTTAAGTTGAGGGAGAAGCCCAGCTTGTGGAGGGAGTGGCAGGTAACTCACAGATGATCCATGACTTGCTCGGGAGAGCGCACCCTGATCAACCAATCGAACAGGTAGGGGTAGACGTGAATCCCTCTTTCCTGAGGTGCACTGCCACCACTACCATGAGCTTGTTGAAGACCCTCGGGCGGAGGTTAATCTGAACAGCAGGACCCGAAACTGAAAGTGCGAGTCGCCAAACCGGGAACCTCAGGTACTTCTTGTGCTTTGGATGGATCGGCACATGAAAATAAGTGTCCTTGAGGTCGAGAGACACCAACCAGTCCTGAAGTTGAAGGGCCTGGAGGACTTGAGAGAGAGTAACCATCTTGAACTTGTCCTTGCTGAGGAGTTTGTTCAAACCGCGCACGTCCATGATGGGTCTCAATCCCCCGTCTTTCTTGGAAATAAAAAAATAAGGGGAATACCATCCCTTGCTCCTCTCCGCTACAGGCACCAGTTCTATGGCACCTTTCTCCAGCAGGGATTGAATTTCCTGCGCAAGGAGCGGATCTGGACTCTTCAAAGAGAGATTCCCCGGTGCATTGTCTTGAGGTCTCTGCCGGAAAGGAAGACAGTAGCCGTGGGTTATGATCTCTAGAACCCACACATCTGAAGTAATGGCGCACCACTCTGCAAGATGCTGCGCCAGCCTTCCTCCAACCGGCGAACCATGGGACATGGCCTCATGACTTAGCTGAAGTGGCTGCGGCGTTGCCTGAGGGCAAAGAGACAACAGCCCGAGTGGCCTTGGCACCTCGAGTACCTTGTTTTCCACCTCGGGCACTCCTATGGTGGCTCCTTTGACTGGCAGCTCCTCTCGCTTTAAAAAGGATGAGTAATAACGAAAGGAACCTCCCCTCCATTGCTGTCCCCTAGGACGAAAAGGCAGAAGTTGGTGAACTGCAGCGCCCAACGACTTCGCTGCAGCTTTGGAGGTCTGCAACCTCTCAAGGCTCTCGTCAGCCTTGCTGCCAAAAAGATGTTCCCCGTCAACGGGCATGTTGAGGAGCTGGGCCTGCACATCAGGAGTGAACGCTGACTTCCGCAACCACGCAAATCTGCGTATCACGGTGCTCGCCGCCATGGACCGGCTGGCGCAATCTGCCATGTCCAAACCCGACTGAACGGCCTCACACATGGCATCCTTGCCATCCTGAACCATGGCAAGGAAACCATCCCGTTCATCCCCTTAGGGAATATGTTCAGCTGCTAAGGAAACACAGTTCTACAGAGTGTGCATGAAACATGACAAGGCACAAACTGAGTTGGCCGCCTGAAGCGCCATACCCCCTGAAGAAAACACTTTCTTCGCCCAGCCGTCAAAACGCTTGTCATCCCTATCAGGAGGGATGGTAGGATACGACAGCTGCTTTGCCGGGGCCATAGCCGCCTGCACCACCAAACTCTCCGGAGTGGGGTGCTTGGTCAAGTAGCAGGGGTCGCTACTGGCTGGGCAGTATTTTCGCAACAAAGACTTGCCCACTGCCGGGAGACTCTCCGGAGCAGTCCAAGCCGCCGCCACCCTCCTCTGTAGAGCCATATGAAACGGCAGTACCGGGTCAGTTGGTGGACCTTGGTCGAGGATATCCGTAAGGTCATCCTGAAGAAAATCCCCTGGGGGAGCAGACCACCCCAAATACTCGGTGACCCTGGACATAAGGCGCTGGTACGAGGAGTTGGCATAAGTGCCAGACTCAGGCCTACAAAACTTCACCTCCGGAGAGGTGTCCAGCCCACTGGCATTGTGCATGGACTGCCACAGGTCCTCAATTTGGCTATGGCCCGAGAGAATCTCGTCCGTCACCGTATCCGGAACCATGCCATCATCAGAGCCCTCATCCACCTCTGAAATAACCTCAAGCTGGTGGTAAGAAGGCACAGAATGTGGAACAAAGCCATGCTCGACCTTTGCCAGAGCCTTTCTAGGTGGTTCCACCGAGCCCCGGGGAACCCCCGTCGAAAACAGCTTTGAAAGGCGTCGAGGGCGTCAAATGAATTGGCGTCGACGCTGAACGCGGCGCCGACAGAATTGATGGCGTTGACACAGTCCTCGAGGCCGAAACCCCGAGCATGTCCCTCGACAGCCTGGGCGCCGATGACTTCTTCGGAGGCGGGGCCTCGAAAGAGTCAGTAGACGACCTCGGCGTCAACGTCTTCCTTGAAGACACCACAGGTGCACACAGTCTCGAACACGTCGAGGATCGGGACCTGGAACGGGCATGACGAGAACGATTCCCCTTGTCCGCGAATCGTGCCGACCACCCGAGCCTGAAAGCGTGCGAGCTGTGTCTCACGACCGACCCCACTCGGAGGCGCGGACGTACCGGTGCCCTGCGATTCGAGAATCGCCAACATTTTCTTCCCGAAGGAAGCCCATTCCTCCGGTGTCACAAGCTTGGTGGAGTAAGCGACCCGCCGACAGGCGGAGTCCTCGGATGAGGACGGGGAAGGCGACCGATGACGGCACTTCTGGGAGTGCCTCGAAGAGGCAGAGGAGCGGCGGGACCGACTCCGCGACCGAGACCCACTAGACTTCCGACGACGATGCAGAGAGTCGCCCGTCGAAAGCCCCGCAGACCTCGACTTTCGCGGCTTGGACACCTTACCTACCGATAATTTCTTCTTGCGCTCCCGCAAGGCTTTGGACGTGAGTGACTGGCAGTCGACACAGTCATCCGTGTCATGGGCTTCCCCGAGGCACCAGAGGCAGGCGTTGTGCGAATCTGTTACCGACATCTTGGACCCACAGTCCCCGCACTTCTTAAAGCCCGGATGCGGTGTGGAAGAAGAGGTAGACGTCATCACGAAGAAAGACTTCACAATACGAACAGGTTCGAAGAACCGAGAAAGAACAGAAACTCCAAAGATTCGAGGCGCGCCGAGATCTCCGCCGAGATCTCCAAGGCGAACACGTTCATGGAAAAAACAGAACTGAGGCTACAGGCGTTGTGCGTCCTACTTATAACATCCAGTGACGTTGGCCGTTGGAGGAGGTCCTCGAGGGCAGCTTATCCACGTCATTGACGCAGGACGCAGACGCCAAAGATTTTCCGAAGCATCACAGCTGTGGTGATTACTCTCATAGATATGGAATACGGAACAAGTTACTTACCTGTAACTGTTGTTCTCCAGCATGGGTCTGGCATGGATTCACATGCTCATGAATATTCCCCGTAGTCAGGCTGGGAATCCTCGGTACAGAAAAAATCAGTACTTGTTTCGTTTCTGATCTGTCTTTCCTAGTATTAACCAATCACTGATCTCTGGGTCATACTGCCCACAGCCAATGACTGCCCTCTCCCTAAGCCCCTCCTCCGGCAGCCATCCTCAGATTTGGTAGCATGTAATGTGGCAGTATGACCAAGTGAAGAGCCGCAGAGGGGTAGGCGGGAGGGTTCGCATGTGAATCCATGCCAGACCCATGATGGAGAACAACAGTTACAGGTAAGTAACTTGTTCCTTCTCCAGCATGGGGTCTGGCATGGATTCACATGCTTATGAATATAAGATTACATAGCAGTACACACATGCACAACCACAGGAGGTGGCAAAAGGCTCAACATTAAGCAATACATAAACTCAACATTAAGCAACTCTTACCTCCTCACCAGGGCCTTCAGGCGAACAGGTTGCGCAGCACTGCTTGGCCGACCCTGGACTCCTCCCTGGAATCCCGATCGACGCAGTAGAATTTCATTAAGGTGTGCATCGACCTCCACGTAGCAGCCCTGCATATGTCCAGCAGGGGCACACCAGACAAGAAAGCCGTGGTAGCAGCGATCGCTCTGGTCGAATGGGCTCTCGGACGGCCGGGCAGAGGTCGGTTTGCCAACCGGTGACAGTGCATGATACAGCCAGAGAGCCATCTGGAAATGGAAGCCTTCCCGAGAGCCTTCCCTTGATTCACAGGTCCAAAGTTCACAAAAAGCTGTGACGTCTTCTGAAAACACTTTGTGCGGTCCACGTAGAACTTCAGCGCTCTAGCTACATCCAGCGAGTGCAAAGTCCTCTCGGCCGGCGACAAAGGCGACGGGAAGAAAACTGGTAACATCAAGGGCTCGTTGAGGTGGAAGTCCGACGGCACCTTGGGCATGAAGGAGAGATGCGTCCTGAGCACCACCCTTGTGTCGTGAAAAGTCAAGTATGGAGGCTTGCAAGATAGGGCCTGAATCTCTCCCGCGCGCTGTGCGGAGGTGATGGCCACAAGAAAAACTGTTTTCCACAATAGGGACTTCAACGGTGCCATATGCATAGGCTCGAAAGGGGCCCCCATGAGCCTAGTCAGCACCACGTTGAGCTCCCACGCCGGGGTTGGGGCCTTCACCGGTTGGAACGAGCGGAATAGTCCCTTCATAAATTCCTTCACCAGGCGATGAGACCACAAGGACACCCATCCTGTTGTCCTGGTGTATCTGGAGATGGCAGCCAGATGTATCTTGATGGAGGTGTGAGCTAGTCCAGCCTTGGCCAACGACAGTAGGTACGGCAGTACTTGAGGGGCCGTAATCCGTAGAGGGTTAATCTTCTGTGCCCGGCACCAGACAGAGAACCTCTTCCATTTGTGTCCGTAACACTTGAGAGTTGAGGACGCCCTGGCCTTTGCAAGAACCTCTCTGCAGTCGGCCGGTATATCGTATCCTCCAAACTCTAGTGCTGCAGGAGCCAGGCCTGCAAGTTCAGCGACTTCGGGTCGTGATGAAGAATGGCACCTCCTTCTCTGGAGAGAAGATCCGGTGTTGTCGGTGAAGATCCTCGCCACCTTGCCCTTGAGGGACGGAAGAAAGGACCTGAGGGCCCAAAACACTGCGCGGAGCTCAAGAATGTTCATATGAAGCTGTTTTTCCTCCGGGAGCCAAAGGCCTCTCGCGTGGAGATCTCCAGTATGTGCTCACCACCCTTCCAGGGAGGCATCCGTCATCACCGTTACCTGGTGAGCTGGGGTCTGAAAGTCTGCGCCCGCCGTCAGATGAGTGCGGGTGCCCTAACACCGGATCGCTCGCCGGAAGGTCTCGTTGAGCGGCATCCTGTCCTCGAAGCTGCCAGTCGCCTGGATCCAGCGTGCATCGAGGAACTCTTGCAGTGGACGCATTCAAAGTCTGCACAGCCGTACCAGATAGATGCAGGAGGACATCATCCCGAGAAGGGATTTGATGGATCTTACCCTGGCTACGTCCGTGGCTAGCAGGCATTGCACCTTGCCCAGGATGGCTTTCGTCAGACGGCGAGGCCAGCCGTGCCACTGTGTCGAGCTTGGCTCCCAGAAATAGGGCGACCTGCGAAGGGACCAGGTGGGATTTGGGCAAGTTGATGGAGAACCCCAGGTCCGTGAGTAGCTGGACGGTCTTCGTTGTGTGTTCTGCGGCGAGCTCCCTTGTCCTTGCTCGGATGAGCCAGTCGTCCAGGTAGGGATAGACGTGGATCCCTTGTAGGCGTAGCCACGCCGCCACCGGTGCTAGACACTTAGTGAAAACCCTGGGTGCCTACTTTAATCCGAACGGGAGGGCCTTGAACTGGTAGTGCCGTCCTTGGACCACGAACCCGAGGAACTTCCGGTGTCCTTTTAGAATGGGGATGTGGAAGTAGGCATCCTCCAAGTCCAACGGCAACAAGAAATCGTCATCCTCCAGCTGTCCCAGCACGTGCTGGAGGGTGACCATCCCGAACTTTTGAGCCTTGATGTACTTGTTCAGTCGCCGCAGGTCCAGGATGAGTAGACCCCAGAGGCCCAAAGTCTCTTTGGGACAAGCTTGATGGCACCTTTCTTGAGCATCGCCCTTACCTCCAGCAGCAGCTGGGGTACGTGGTTTCCCTTCCTGGCCACGGGTGTCACGCGAGGGCACTTCTTTAGAAACTCGAGGGCGTGCCTCTGGGTCAGGGTTTCCAGCACCCAATGGTCAGTGGAGATGGACTCCCACACACTGACGAACTTCGCCAGCCGGCCTCCCACCGGGGTGCTTCGGTGGGGGCCCGACGCCATGGTCGTTCAGTCCTGTTTCGAGGCCGCCTTACCACCTTGACCTCCCTGGCAACGACGGCAGGAACCTCCAGACTTGCCCCGTCCTTTATAGGCCTCCTGCGACGAGGAACAGGCCGCTTGACGGTAGGTAGAGGAGCCGCTGCCGGAACCTGTGGAGGCCCCTTGCTTGCCTCTGGTGTTCCGAAAGGACAGCCGTTGTTGCTGGAGAACTCCCAGGGACCGGGCTGTCTCAGTGTCCGTTTTGATGGCTTGTAGGGACTCATCGACTGTCTTCCCAAACAAGTTGTTCCCGTCGAACGGCATATCCAACACTTTGGCTTGTACGTCCTGGCGGAACTCCGTCGCCTTAAGCCATCCGCGCCGTCTGAGGCAAACACCGTTGCCCAACTGGCGGAAACCGGTGTCAGCGATGTCAGACACCACCGTTATGGCGTGGTCAGACACCACCTCACCTTCTTGCAAGATTTCCAGGGCTTCTGCCCTCTTGTCGTCCGGCAGGAAGTCCAACAAGGGAGCGATTTTATACCAAAGTTCCTTGTCTTAACGGGCAACGATAGCCAGGGCGTTGGCCGCCCTAATCGTCGTCACCGACGTGATGACTCGTTGTCCCATTGCGTCGAGCTTCTTTCCCTTGCCGTCCGGCGGTGAAGTCGATGTCGATGCCGATGCCCCCCCGCCTTCTTCCTGGCTGCCGCTGAGACGACTGAATCCGGGGTCGGCTGTGCTCTAAGACATAGAAGGGCCTCATCGGGGACCCGGTACTTCTTTTCGTATCGGTCCCTTTTCGCCAGCTTCGTGGACGGGTTCTTGAGGAGGGAGAGCCCCTCGTCCCAGATGTCATCCAGGAGAGGTATCGCGAGGACCGTCTTCCTCTTGGTCTCTCAACGTTGATAGAGGGACCCCCCCTCCTTTTCTTCGGGGCCGAGCTGAAAAGGCTCGGATGCCCTGGAGATCATCGCAGGATCCAATCTCATCGGACGGGGAAGGCCGGGGATGGGGGGACGACGGGATGTCCACCCCGTCGTCACCGCCCTCGTCGTCCGTGCCCGTCGTGTCCGTGCCATCCCCGCGGACCGTGGACAGGGATGAGGGTTGAGCAGGCCTCGAGGGCTGGAAGGGTGCAAGAGGATGTGTTCTTCTCCTCTTGGGTGGTGGACTTCCCGACAGGCCTGCCACTGGTTCCTCGGTCGGGCCTGGCTCCGGCTTCTCTGTCGGGGGTAAAGGCAATCTAGTCCTTATTTCAGAGCATAAGGATTGAATTGCCATCAAAATGGCCACCGAGTTGTCCTGCGGCACTGACTGCGACGGGCGTGACGGTTGGTCTGGGGTCCTGTCGGCGCCGCTGTCGGTTTCGTCGTCCCCCTCGTCGGGATGCCTCTCGACGGGCTGATCCTCCTCCATGCCCGCGTCGTGGGTCTCAGAGACTTCGACAAGTTCCTCTGTGTCTGAATCCACGATGGTCACTGCCCCCCCTCCTTTTTCCGCCGGGGGCTTCGTGGGGGTTCTTTCGATGGGCTTGAAAGATGCCTCCCTCTGGGGTGGCAGGGAGACTCTGGGCTCCCGAGGCCGCTACCACAGGTGTAACCTCCGCAGGCTGCGCCAGGGTTGCTGTGACCTTCTCTATAGAGGCCTTGGCTGGGTGAATCAAGGCCTTAGTCACCGACTGCGTGCTTTTGGCCTTCACCTTGGGGGAGGGCTCCCTGCCTCGCTCCCCATCAGCCGAAATCTTCGAGATCGACCAGGGCCTCTCCAGAAGCTTGGCGGGGTCTCGGATTTCCTCTTAACCGAGCCAGAGTGTTGGCTCGTGGTCGATGGCGCCGGGGAGGATGCGCCCTGCCTGGCAGCCGAGGAGCCTGACCGTGCGGCGCTCCCGGTGCCCGCGGACTCGCGGTGCTTAGCCTTCTGTTGGTCCCCCGTCGCCGGGGCAGCCTCACAGGACTTAGAAGACCGCTCGGATTTCTTCTTTTTCTTCTCACCTGACAGGCTCTTTCCCTCCAGCCAGTTGGCGAGACGAAGATGGCGGTCCCTCGTGGTCTGCTCCGACATGTTCCCGCAAAACGCACAGTCCTCCTCCACGTGTGTTTTGTCCTTGTGAAGACAGTAGAGGCATAAGGAATGCTCGTCTTCCTTGAACACGTTCTGCAGCTGGCATCCAGGGCAGGCCCTGAACAGCTTCCGGGCGTCGAGCTCCCTTTCTCCTGGGCCATGTCCGGGGTAGGCCTCAGAAACTTCTGGAATCCTCCAAAAGCGTTGTTCGACGAAATCTTCACCCTTAAGGGGCGTAGAAACTTCCGAAACGGGTCCCCGTTGATCGGATGTAAACACGGTGGAGCTTGAGGCTCAATTTAACCAAAAAAGAGAAATTCTCTTTGAAAAAGCACGAAAACGCAGCAAAAGCTCTAGAGCTATAGCACGAGGACTCCCAGCACTTGAGCGTGCGGTAAAAATCTGAGGATGGCTGCCGGAAGCGGGGCTTAGGGAGAGGAAAGTCATTGGCTGTGGGCATTATGACCCAGAGATCAGTGATTGGTTACTACTAGGAAAGACAGATCAGAAACGAAACTGATACTGATTTTTTCTGTACCGAGGATTCCCAGCCTGACGACGGGGAATATTCATGAACATGTGAATCCATGCCAGACCCCATGCTGGAGAAGTAGGAGGACCCAATCCCCTCGAAAAGCAGTATACATGGTCTAATGGTCAACATAGTCATATCTATTTTATTCCACGAACCCCCAATTGGCTAGTCATGACCCCAAATAGTTGTTGAAGACCACGGTTGCCAGTGATCATGTGATCTTTATGAACTGTGAGGGCTCGCATGGCCTACCTGCAGATAGATAACTTTGCAATCCCTCTGTAAACATCCAAGGGAATGGGTTGCGCTGGTCAGCAGACAGTATTGAAAAATGTAATTTGACTTTGGGGCGATCTGGCGACGATGAATGGTACATTTTGTGTTTTTGACTATAGCATTTTCAAAAGGAAAAAAAACATTTTATGGGGGTGGCGTGGTGGGTAAAGAGAAACCGCTGCTTATCTGGGAGAGAGAAAACTCAATGCATCTTAGCAGCTGGCTGAAAGGATATATATTCTCTGAACAACGAAGGCTGGTAATGTATAAAACAGTTGATAAACCCCCATGACTCAAAAAAATGTTGGCACCTTATTCAGAGACATGGGGTGGGTGTGGAGTCCAGGGAGTTGGTGGGTATCTCGGAGGAGCAATGGACCCAACATATAGAAAAACTTTATGGGAAAGTTGGAGTCTTGGTGGTGGGGGAGGTAGTTAATCCATGGCAGACTATGGTTAGCCACATTAGGGGGGCAGACCTAGTGACTACTATGAAGTCTAAGGCTTCTAGGGCCTTGGGCCCGACGGTCTATGTAATCTGGTCTTAAAGGGTGACCCGATATGGTGGGCATCACTCCTTCTCACATTATTCATTTAGGTCTTATTCATTTAGATCTGTGCTTCAGGGATTATACCTCCTTCATGGAAATCATCAATACTCATTCCCGTCCATAAGAAGGGGCTGTGGACCGATCCATCTAATTTTAGGATCCTCGCAATGTGGGACTGTAGCTTAAGGATAGGGGCCTGCTGAACTATCAGGACACAGGTTTCAGGAAAGGCTGTGGAACTACCCACTCGATATGGACTTTCTTAACCTTCATCTGGGACATGCAATACTATGCAGGAGTAGTGCTATATCTATGCTTCATTGACTATTCAGCCGCTTTTGATAGCATAATTAGAACAAAACTTTGGGAAAAGCTGTAAGCATAGGACATTGATCCATTCCTCCTGTATTTCATCAAAGTATTATATAGTGACACCTAGGTTAGGGTGAGACGGTCAAGAAGCAGAGTTGTCAGGACCGTTTAGCACGGAGCGTGGGTTGAAACAGGTTTGGCCCCTTTACTTTATAATCTGTACACTTCTGAGCTCCCTGCAGTGCTCAGGGCAGTCGAGAACCATCCGCTGTGGTATGGCAAAGATACTATTTCATGCCTGCTGTATGTGGATGATGCAGGGATTCTAGAGCGTACACCGCTCGGCCTGGAGAAATCCCTTCATGCCCTATATGTCTCTGCAGGTAATCATGGCCTCAGCACTAATGCCTCAAAAACCAACATAATGATCTTTAAAGGGGCATATGGTGCATCATCTTTAGTATGGAGGCTAGGTGGAGTGACGTTGGAGCAGGTTACGGAGTAAAAGTACCTCAGAGTGCCCATCAGGCCATCTTTATCACTTTCGTGTTTGACCGTGGGGATATTGCAAATGGCTTGGTATAAATGATTGTCCCTTAAAAGAATTATTGATCTCCCGGGTGGCCTTTCAATTGAGTCAAAATTATAGCCTACAGAGTCTCAATTATCCTGGGTATTCTCTACACACTGGGGGTATTCCCGTTAAGGGCAGTGGATTGGCTTCCTAGGCTTCAAGCAAAAATCTTGCTGTCTCTACCTGGAGTACCAGGCAGAGTCCCGGTGGAGGCGATTAGGTAAGAGTTGGACCTTCCCACTCTATTGACGCTCTGGAAAATTGCAGCCAGTACATTCTGGGCTAAGATGCATTACGGTTGTCTAGTGGAGATTGGCATGGGTAGTGTCCCAGAGTCTTGGCTGGATTTTAATCTGGGAAGGATGGAAGAGATATTCACTTGCCACGATGCGGGTGTCCCCCTAGACCACTAGGCATGCCTCCGAATGTTTGAGTCCTATGCCCATCAGGCATTTACACTTGATGTGCCGAAGTCTTATCTGGTAAAGCTGTGCCTACCAATGCTGGTGAGATTTATTTTGGCGGTCCGCTTACAAACCCTTCCCATTCTGGAACTTACACCAATCAGGTGGAAACTGCACGCTACATCCTGATGCAATGTGGTGCTCTTAGTTTGGAGTACGACAGGGCTTACAGTAAAGCTAGCTCCCATACCTTTGGGGCACAATTTTCAGTGCAGAATCCCTGGTGAATGTTGCAGCAGTCTTATGTATGGCAATGGCCGGCTAGGAAACTGTCTCTGGAATTGTAAGTCTCCTGATTAGTTTTTTCTGTATAGGTTTTGTAGATGTAAGGCATTTTGTTAGCATGTATTTTATGACATATGGATATGTTTTTTATGGGGCTTGACCCCCCTTTTTCTTGTTTTAAAGTATTTTATGAATAATGTGCAATGTACGTTTTATATGATTAATTAGGAATCGGTGCAAAAGGTAACTAAATGTAACCAAATACAATTTTTAAAAAAAGAAGCTACATCCCAAAGCTGCATTGGCCTGTCATCCCAAGTTGAACAGGCTCTCTTCAAAAAGACTGTTCTTGGGAATTTGAATTTGACACTAGAGATAGATGCATTAATAATGAAAGCGCCAAATTCGGGAGCGCCTGGCTCAAATGGACTCCAGCAATATTTTAAAATTAGATCCTTTGGTATGGTCAGATGTTATTTATGTGCTTCTCTGTAACATTTTGAAATCTCAAACATTTTACTAAGTCCTGGCATCAAGCAACTATTGTTTAGCTTTGTTTATATAGATGTTAAACGTTACTTGTACAGTGCACTAACACCACAGGAGTGGTCCCCTGGCGCTCTGGCGGATCTGAAAAAGGATGGTGTGAAACAGGGAGGCTGTGGGAGTGGTTAGTAGGGTGCAGTGGGAATAGGAAAGTGAGATATGATCTTCTATTGGCAGCTTCAGTTCGGTTTGCACCGTTCGCTGAGCTTGGGTGCGCTTTTTTCAAGTCCGAGTGATTCCCATTGCTGTTGTGCATGGTTATGAGTTTGTATGTTGTTGCAATGTGGTGAAGTACATGCGGTTTGCTGTGCAGGGATGTGGTTGTCTGAGTTTCTGTAGGAGAAGAGTTTGTGGAAAAATTAGGTTTTAGTATAGGGTTATGTGAGGAACGCATGGTGGCAACAGTAAGACAACAGATACAAGTGATCACAGTTCAAGGGTGCTTATTTAAACTGCAGGTAGGTTGGAAAAACACCTAATCTAAACCTAAATCTAAGAAGAAGTGCCTATTCTAAGAAAAACGTATTGCTAATTAAAGAAAGAGTGAGGGATAGGATTTCCATTAAAGAAGTGTTCTCAAATAATACGTCAGGATGGGCTTTAGCAAGGGGTCTCCCCTTCCCCAAGCTTTGAGCACGGGATAAGGTATTTTGTTTATTTGTATAGTGTGCCTGGCCCAAAGGCATCTATATATATATTACACGAACTGCGGTAGCTATGTAGTTATGGTTAAGTTGCTAAACCCATAGGAAGAACCCTTGTTGGGTAGTTTATAACTCCGCTCGACGAATCCTCAGCAAACTTTGCAAAAAAATTATATGGCCCGCTCTGAAATTTTTTGGCAAGATTGGTGAGGTTTTGTCCAGGTGGGGGAAAGTTAAGGGGGGTCCCATAAACATTTTTTTCTCCATAGACTGAATGGAGAAAAGTTTAGCGCACACGTACCGCCCAAACCGCTGGATGGATTTTCACCAATTTTGCGGTAGGACCGGCAGCCTGGTTCCGAAGCATGCTTTTGTAAATTTCGTGAAAATCCGTCCAGTAGTTTTCAAAATAATAGGTGAAATGTAGGTCCCAAATAATTTGTGATATCTGGCTCCGCTCCGCGGTCCCATTTCACTGTTGGCTCCGCAGACACACGACACGCCTGCTTATTGGCTGGAGAGAAGCGTGATGTGCGTCATAATTTTCGGAAATGCCCGCTATGTTGTATCCGGGAATAGTGCGGCGGCGATAGGAGCTCAAACACATGCTTTGAGAAATCTGGTGGTGGGAAGAGGGGCTGGAAAGGGTGGGGCAGTGAAAAATGGTTCATATGATGTATTTGTTTAGGTGGAAGAAGACGGTGGTGTGTGCGCGGTGTCGCGGGTAGCTCCTCAGGCGAGCAGTTTCTGTGGTGACTGCATGCAGGCTTAATTAGGGGAGTGGATTACAGAGGATATGAGGATGTTTGTATAGGGTGTATTATGCTGTGTTGTGTGTGGTAAGCCACTAGACTCTGGGGTGCATGGCCATGCACCCAAGAGTCTGCCCACCGATTGCAAGAAGGTTTCAGGTTGTTGGCTTATGCGTGTAGTTTGTGATCAGTGTACAGATTGTTGGGTGCATGGCTGTATTATGTAGCAGTGGTTGTGGCCATGCCTAGAGTCTTGAGTGCATGGCCGGAGGCCGTAGGCCATGCACCCAAGACTCTAGTCCCTGGCCACAAACAATGCTACATAATACAGCCATGCATTCAAACATTGTGATTACTGATATATGGATTCGACAAATATGTGTATAGAGTGCAATTTTATTGTACCGCTCATTTGGGTAAGTCGTTATAATCATATGTTGATCGGTTGTAAACATTTCTTACCTAGGGTGGCCAACTTTACAGAATGATTCAACAGGACACTTTAGACGTGGTAGCGCATCAGAAGCGGCCTGCAGTGCGCGCAGTTCCATACAGTGTAATTTGTGGCCCTTGTTCCCCGTTAGGGAGTGAAATAAGACTATTTGCGATTAAATGGTTTGCCCCAGATGACACACTTTGGTTAGGGAGCACAGTGCACACGGACAACGTTTACTGCACCGTCCATTAATAATTATGTACACAGCACTCTATCCTACTCATTTCTAATCCCAATAAAAATGTTATGTAAACTTCAATTTACATAATTTCTGCAAATTCCATGGTTAGATTGTGTGCACGGGAAATTGCTCTTTACGCTGTATTACACAGGTTCAGACTACCTTGGCAGAAAATGCTGGCTCTGAATATAGTTATCTTTTTTTATTTTTATTTTGCACAATGTATGCCCTTGGAGCAATTAATGCGTAGCAGTCAATGCTACATTACAATAAGCATTTGTCCTGCTGAAAGGCAGAGACGTTTGGTGTCAATTTCTGGAAAGAATGCAGCAAAAAAAAGTATCGAGAAGGGACACTTAGAATTTTATTGTGCATTTTGCAATGCAAATAATGTAGTTACATAGAACTTAGTATTAGGTACTTTGAGAGATCATCCTACCTTACACACGGTGCAATGAATTGATGGATGATTAAAAAAAGAATTGTACAATTACATAGTACTGTTATGTACAGTGTCTTACAAATCAACGGAGCATGTTTGGACACTGTGTGTGTCAGATGGCTGAGCATACGTGGGTGGCAGGACCATGTTAAGCACGTTTGGGTCCATGGGCACGGACATATTTGGGGCCCCCCTCCACTAAACCAAAGGAATTACTTTACAACTTTAAAAAAGATTATAAGTGGGGCATGGTTTTCAAATAGTGTTTCCATTAGATATTAAAAGAGTAAAGCACAAGTTTAAAACTTTAAAGAGTAGAGCAGACTTTAAAATGTGCTTGCCCGAGTCCTGCACCATGTGGTGCAGTCCATTTTGTCTTCTACCAGTTCCAGTCAAATGGCCTACAGAAGAAGAAAGATCAAGTAATGGACTAAACGATGCCACTGGCATGTGAGGAGGCAAATCTTACAGAACCCAGTACAGTTATGTATGAGATATGGAAGCATTCTGTGTTTGGGTTGTGGTTCCCGTGCAGATTATTCGGTAGTTTACTGTATTATGATGTATTGGTTGCGGGCAGTTATTAGAGCCTTGGGTGCAGAGGCCATTCATCAAAGAGTTTCTCCATTGGGTGTGTAAGTGATTTCAATCCAGAACTCCAACTAAGTCAATGCCTAGTATGGGATGCCCAATGGAAACCCTTATTTATATATTTTTATGTCAAAAGTTCTTTTAATTCTGGATGATGTACCCTTATATAACGCGACAAGAAAATGTGTGGAGTCACAAACAGGATACTTGTGCGCTATTTATCACTACTATATTCAGAAAAGGCGTCTCTAGCAGCAATTCCGTACCCACCAACCCATCCACAAAGGCTGGCAACAATTAACAATAGTATAATGAAAACGGGGGTAGGAATGCGCTTGACACTGTTAAACTAAAGTAAATCAACAGTCTTGCTGAATACAATGTTTTTAATAATAAAGCTTTCTTTGAAGAACAGCCGACACGTGTTTCGACACTTAGGTCGTTTTCAAGGCTGGTTAACACACATCGTAAATAAGAATAATATAGATGTTCAAAAAGATAACAAAGAAATAATCATTGAATACATAGCAGTAGAAAGATAATCGTTAAAATAAAGTACACATCGATATTCCAAAACGATAACGGAAATGCAAAAATAAAATAAAATGAGTAAACATACCAGGAAAACATGCAGAGGGCGAGGTACAGCAGTTGTGGATCAGTAAAAACACAGTGAAATCAAAGATAACAAGAAAAGAAACGATTTAGAAAAAGATATAGACAATGTTCAGATGAGAAATCATCCATACGTATTACAGTTGGTACTCAAATATCATCTTAAAACTAACTGTAGCCAGCACCCCGTGGCACAACCACATGCGAGCCCAGACACCAGGAAAAAAAAAAAGACAAAAAAACAAAGTGCTAATCACAGTCCAGAATAACCCAAAATTAAATGGAGGGATATTGTAAATACAGCATCAGCTAATATTACGTGATACTAAATAATTAAAAGATACCAATTATATAGAGTAGCATAAGGATAATGCAAAATTCCTTTCGATGATAATATGATACAGAAAAGTCACTTACCACACAAAACTAAAGATCATCAATTAGCTGGTTATATCCTATTCAAAGTAAAAATATATAAAACAAAAATAGAACTCAGTACAGGAGCTATGAAATCAATTGAACAAAATGATGAGGACTAAAATAAATCACTCACCGGATCAAAATATTGAAAAAGTTCCCATCACTTGGGAAATATGGCGAAATGCAAAAGAACAAGGTACTAGTTGCCGTATTGGCCGACTGAATTATATAGCCTGAAAGGAAACCGGATCTAATAAGAAAGCTGTCGATTTCAATCAGTTAAAGATTCAATATTCACCAAGAGGAAATTACTTACTCGATATATCGAGTGAGAAACATATATACCAGGATAAATTCAACCGTCAATGATCGAAAGCTTCCAAGATAAAGTGTGTCGCTAAAGACGTCACAGAAGTGACGGCGACGTAAGTGGAGGCGCGTTACGTCGCTCTGGTGACGTATTGTATCAACAAGGTGACGGTAGCCGTACGCAGTGCGCCCCGGTCGCAGGCTATGACGTCAGATATCAACATAGTTTCGAAAAGGTGACTTACAGTGCCCGATAATTGCCGGAAAATCCTCACAACCATTTAACGTGAACTCCATGAATATGGTATACAAACAGATTCCAAATTAGACTAAAGAGTAATATAAAAATTACTGGTGGTCGGACACGCATGAGAGGTGAGCCACGGTGATAACTGGCCCCAATCAGATAGATGTTCAAAACAGTGATGCACATGCATGAAAAAAACAACCTTTCTGCTCACAAAATTCAATATTGATAAGGTAAGCCTTATTTAGAGAAAAACATGCATCTCATGATCTGAATTCAACCCACGTGTTGTGCATCTCAAAAGACAAATTAATTTGGCTTCCATCTGTCGCAGTTTAAGCTGGAGATTGCCGCCTCTTTTCCCTTTATGTGCTTTCTGCAGACCAATAAAGCGCAAATCAGTGATTGAGTCCAATTGATGCTCTACTTGCCAATGAATTGCTAATGGTGATTTGGGTTCACACATCCTGAGGCTGGCCAAGTGTTCCCTGATGCGTATTCGAAGCTGACGGATGGTACTGCCCACATAGAGTTTGCCACATACACATACAATGGCATATACCACATGGGTAGATCTGCAATTAATGTAGTCCTTAATGGACACTCTAGTTCCAAATTTATCAGTGCCAATAACACTAAAGTTTCTGAAACTCTTAAACAGAAATTTATCCGACTTGAAAGATTATCCAAGAAAGAAATCAATAAATACTGGGAGCAGGCTTCCCTCACTAATTATCTTGAAAACAATCTTATCCCGAGGGGCCTACGCAACTTAACATTTCCGAATTTTGATAATGAAGAGGATGCAGACTTAGCGGAACAGTGGGTAGATAACCTTAATCAAAGCTCTAAGAACATGATAGAATTATTAATTTTACATGCCACTAGAGAACACAAAAGGGTTCTTACCCAAATCACAGCACTCAAAGATGAGATTACTAAAATGCCAAATGCTGAAGAAACCAAACGTAAGAATTTTGACAAAATGCATGAAATCTTGGTTGAATATCAGGATGAAATTAAACTACGTAAATGCAGAAAGTTTTTCCGAGACGATAAGGATTATCGTCAAGATAGGGTCTATACATTTCAAACCAAATATGACAATATTAATATTGGCGGTAAATCCGCCTCAGCAACGACCTCAGCTAACACTACCCCTGCAAGTTCGGATCTCGATTCTGAAACAGACTTCAGTGAATTACCAACGGATGACGTTCCAACTAATGAACCTAATTTAAAGGGTAAACATTTTTTAGGGGAAATTCGGAGATACAAAAAAGGGAATGTAAGATTCGCAAATACCAAACAAGTTCGTTTCACCAAAACACCAACAGTATTTACTCCAATACCTCTAAACATACCAGGGGCAGGAGGGGGGGCAAGCGGAAGCGGAAGTGGCAGCTCAGACGAGGAACTAGCCCGACCGGGCATCTTGACTCGCTCCAGAAAACGTTTGGGACAATAGTTGATGTTGACTTAGTTACTAATCTTTCCAATCGTAACTTGACTGATCATGAAATATCTGCCCTGAATAAAGGTTTATCATTTTCACCCAGTGTGTGTACCAATTTCATCAATTTTCAGATTGACCTTTACAAATTTCTGAGAAAACTTAAGCTCAAAAAATATTTTGCAACACAGGTTACTATGTACAAACCTAAACCCAAACCTGATCCCCCGAGTACTTTCAGCATTTCAGACCTTAAAACCATTGAAACTTTGGTTTCCTTGGATCAGGAAGCCGGTCGTGACACCTCTAATGTTATCCATGATTTGAATATCAATCCATTGCACTTGGATATCATGGAATTTAAACCGAAATCTAAGTTTACACCTCAATTTATTGGAGACAATGTCATTGAGACATTTAATCAAGCTTTGACTCGAGATATCCATCAATATATGGACAAGCACTCCAAACCCCATTTTAAATCCAATCTTACCAAAAATCAAAAAACTGCTCTTCAAGAATTAGCCGATGACAGTAGTATTGTAATTAAAGAGGCAGATAAGGGAGGCAACATTGTCATTCTGAATACTTCTGATTACATTTCCATGGGTCTCAAACATCTTTCAACCCCTGGCTGCTATCTCACTCTTAAATCTGATCCCACTAAACGTGTTGTGTCAAATTTAATTGATCTGATTTCTCATTGGCATTCTAAAGGATTCTTAACTGATGATGAAAAAGATTTTTTGTTAATTACTGATCCTACCATACCAACTATGTATTTTTTACCTAAAATTCACAAACCTTATGAGATTCTACCTGAGGTCAGACCTATTATGAGCGGTATTCATTGGGCTACAGAGAGCTTGTCTAAATATTTGGATGAAGTGCTGAAACCATATGTAATACGAATGAATTCTTACATCAGAGATAGTACCCATATTCTTAAGGACCTCTTTGCCACTACTTGGCAATCAGACTTTTTGCTAGCTACCATTGATGTTGTTGCTTTGTACACCAATATTGATCACCATCTGGCATCACTTACATTAGATTATGTTTTTAAAGATTGTTCGGCATCTTATATTGAACATGTCTCTATGCTTAAACAATTTCTCAAATTTGTTCTAGCCAATAATATTTTTCTTTTCAATGACCAATTCTATCTTCAACTGAAGGGAGTAGCCATGGGAGCCAAGTTTGCACCCTCCCTGGCTAATCTCTTTATGGCATACTTTGAGGAGACCCATATTTTGAATCAAAATCAATATCATGCCAACATTGTTACATGGCGACGTTTTATTGATGATATCTTTTTGATTTGGAAAGGCACTGAGGATACCTTCAATGACTTCCTTACTTATGCCAATACTAATACCTTTGGGATCAATTTCACTGGCAAATCTGATTGTAAACAAATTGACTTTTTGGACTTACATATATTTGTCGAGAATCAACAAATTTACACGTGCACTTACAGGAAACCTACTGAGGTGAATTCCGTATTAGCAGCACAGAGCAACCATCGACGAACTACTATTAATAATATCCCTACGGGTGAGTTTCACAGGGCCAGACGGAACTGTACACGCCCTATCGACTTTGACAAAGAATCTAATATTATTAGTCAACGTTTTTTGAACAGAGGATACAAAGCCTCTGTAATCAATGAAGCACATGCTAAATTCATTGGTGTCACTCAACCAGACCTCTTGAACAAGGCAGCCAAATCTAAAGACTCTTTACCCCATATTTCTTTGGTTACCCCATTTACGTCTGATTCTTCCATGATGTACAAATTGGTTGCCAAACATTGGCACATCCTGAGACTTGACAAGGATCTAGAGCCATACCTGACTCCTAAACCGAAATTTACTTATTTAAGATCACCAACTATTAAATCACGGGTGAGTCCATCATTCTTTGATAACAAAACCACAGAAACTTCCTGGTTACAACAACTGACGGGCTTTCGTAAATGTGGAAATTGCAATCAATGTGCCTGGGCGTTTCCCAAGTGTGAAATTTTCACTGATAAATTTGGAACTAGAGTGTCCATTAAGGACTACATTAATTGCAGATCTACCCATGTGGTATATGCCATTGTATGTGTATGTGGCAAACTCTATGTGGGCAGTACCATCCGTCAGCTTCGAATACGCATCAGGGAACACTTGGCCAGCCTCAGGATGTGTGAACCCAAATCACCATTAGCAATTCATTGGCAAGTAGAGCATCAATTGGACTCAATCACTGATTTGCGCTTTATTGGTCTGCAGAAAGCACATAAAGGGAAAAGAGGCGGCAATCTCCAGCTTAAACTGCGACAGATGGAAGCCAAATTAATTTGTCTTTTGAGATGCACAACACGTGGGTTGAATTCAGATCATGAGATGCATGTTTTTCTCTAAATAAGGCTTACCTTATCAATATTGAATTTTGTGAGCAGAAAGGTTGTTTTTTTCATGCATGTGCATCACTGTTTTGAACATCTATCTGATTGGGGCCAGTTATCACCGTGGCTCACCTCTCATGCGTGTCCGACCACCAGTAATTTTTATATTACTCTTTAGTCTAATTTGGAATCTGTTTGTATACCATATTCATGGAGTTCACGTTAAATGGTTGTGAGGATTTTCCGGCAATTATCGGGCACTGTAAGTCACCTTTTCGAAACTATGTTGATATCTGACGTCATAGCCTGCGACCGGGGCGCACTGCGTACGGCTACCGTCACCTTGTTGATACAATACGTCACCAGAGCGACGTAACGCGCCTCCACTTACGTCGCCGTCACTTCTGTGACGTCTTTAGCGACACACTTTATCTTGGAAGCTTTCGATCATTGACGGTTGAATTTATCCTGGTATATATGTTTCTCACTCGATATATCGAGTAAGTAATTTCCTCTTGGTGAATATTGAATCTTTAACTGATTGAAATCGACAGCTTTCTTATTAGATCCGGTTTCCTTTCAGGCTATATAATTCAGTCGGCCAATACGGCAACTAGTACCTTGTTCTTTTGCATTTCGCCATATTTCCCAAGTGATGGGAACTTTTTCAATATTTTGATCCGGTGAGTGATTTATTTTAGTCCTCATCATTTTGTTCAATTGATTTCATAGCTCCTGTACTGAGTTCTATTTTTGTTTTATATATTTTTACTTTGAATAGGATATAACCAGCTAATTGATGATCTTTAGTTTTGTGTGGTAAGTGACTTTTCTGTATCATATTATCATCGAAAGGAATTTTGCATTATCCTTATGCTACTCTATATAATTGGTATCTTTTAATTATTTAGTATCACGTAATATTAGCTGATGCTGTATTTACAATATCCCTCCATTTAATTTTGGGTTATTCTGGACTGTGATTAGCACTTTGTTTTTTTGTCTTTTTTTTTTTTCCTGGTGTCTGGGCTCGCATGTGGTTGTGCCACGGGGTGCTGGCTACAGTTAGTTTTAAGATGATATTTGAGTACCAACTGTAATACGTATGGATGATTTCTCATCTGAACATTGTCTATATCTTTTTCTAAATCGTTTCTTTTCTTGTTATCTTTGATTTCACTGTGTTTTTACTGATCCACAACTGCTGTACCTCGCCCTCTGCATGTTTTCCTGGTATGTTTACTCATTTTATTTTATTTTTGCATTTCCGTTATCGTTTTGGAATATCGATGTGTACTTTATTTTAACGATTATCTTTCTACTGCTATGTATTCAATGATTATTTCTTTGTTATCTTTTTGAACATCTATATTATTCTTATTTACGATGTGTGTTAACCAGCCTTGAAAACGACCTAAGTGTCGAAACACGTGTCGGCTGTTCTTCAAAGAAAGCTTTATTATTAAAAACATTGTATTCAGCAAGACTGTTGATTTACTTTAGTTTAACAGTGTCAAGCGCATTCCTACCCCCGTTTTCATTATACCCTTATATAACGCCCCTCTCTTTGAATCCCCCCGTCCTCACTGAGCCAAGAAGTAGGTTTGTTTTGTAAATTAAAAGATTTATTTGAAGAATTGAACAATATATAGATTACACTTTTATAAATATGAATAATATCTGAATATCACACTTATGAATATTTATGCAATGATCAGCAATGGGTAATATTACAATATCAACAATCTCTAATCAATTGGGAGTAGGAATAGGGAGAATACTGTAGCATTTGACTTTTGCATCACACCCTTTCTGCCCCCTTTTATTGATTTATTTATTATTATTATTTTTGTATATATATATATATATATATATATATATATATATATATATATATATATTATTTTTTTAATGAATTTTATTATTAATTTTTTTTTCTCACTATATTTTTCATTATTATTGTATGGATAATTGTCTGTTGTATCTCTTTGTTACACTGATTTCTTCTGTTAATATTTAATAAATTGGTTTAAAAAGAAAAAAAAAGAATAATGTAGCAGAGAATACTTTGTATGGTTCAAGGAAATGCAATGATAGGAAAGAATGCAACACAGAAATAAGACTTGATATGACTTCAATCAAAAGACAATACGATCCCTCTTTCCCTCTGTTACTACGCACTCCCCCCTAATATGCAATATGGAGATCTGGAATAAAGGCACACAGGTTTCAGGAGTAACAACAATGCAGTTCAATCCCAATTCCCCCAGCAAGCTTAGAGAGAACAGTAATGATTTTAAAACAGGTCAATTGCTTTTAGATGTGGTTTGAATTGGATGGGAAAAATGCAAAAAATTATTTTAATTCGCCAAGATTCAGAACTAGTGAAAGTTGCTTGGGATTGGTTCAGGTCAACACTAGCAAGGATTTGTGAATGATTAGCCGATGGAAAATGAAATTCAGAAGTTGAAATCAAGAAATAGCTGTTTTACATGTGGTGAAATTGAGCCAAATGCAAGTTCGCTGCAACTTTTCCGCGTGCGGAAAACAAGATTACGGAAAAACTATAAGGATATATTGGAATGTTGTTTTGGGTTCGTTTGAAAGCTGAGGATGTTAGCTTCAAAATGACATTAAAATGTTCCTAGCACATACGGTTCAAAAGTTACAGAGGTTTTAGTGAAGGTCGATTTTTCTCAAAAGGAGTCAAGATTTCAAATGAAATTGCGCTTTGAATTACAAACAGGTTGGCTTACACTAACAATTATCACAGGATTAGATGGATGAGGAAGGATTCAGAATGGACAAAGAGATTCCACAATGCATTCTGGATATGTTGGAATGGGTTGGATGGATTACTTTAAACTAAGAGATGACTATGGACAGTTCTACGCTAAATACTCAACTCTGGTTTTGGAATCGAATGGGCCTGTCCAAGATCTGGTCAAGGGTTTGGACTTCATTCGCCACCTGATAGGATCAGGGCACCGGGACTCTGCTCTCAGCAAGGCACTCTGGTCTGCACGGCCTCTTGGACTGGATCCGACGGGTTGGTTCTGGGTACAGCTCTGCTGGACTGATCTGGATCTTGGGTTCTAGCAAAGGTTGTTAGCCAGAAGCAGCAAACAGCTTAGCCAGGCTGTTGAATGGATTAGGCCCCGTGGAAGTTTATGGGTTAAATCAGGCTGCTAGATTTAAAGGCTGCTGAAAAGGGTTCAGCTTTTTGGATTGGCCTTTCTGCTTCAGAGTTCTGGTGTCTGGATCTAGGTTCTAGAGCCTGGATCTAGGTTCTGGAGTCTGGATCTTCCTGCAGGGTGCTTCGCCAGTGGATCAGTTGATGAGTGAAAGAGTGTCCTTTGCTTGTCCTCAGCAGTCCCTATTTATCCATTTTCCAAAGTGGGTGGGGAGGCTGATTGTCTATGCCCAACCCTCTAAGGATCTGATAGGTCAGAGACTTCCCTGTCCCCTGATTTGAGAAAGGAACAGTGTGTCATGAGGTGTCATGTGTCAGAGTGATGCTGCCATTTAAAATCTAGGGAAGAACCTCCCCTTTGCTTTTCCCAAAAACATATTTTTAAAATGCACAACTTGTTAATAATACATATGCATATCACAGACTGCCTAAGGTACGTTTCTGTCAAAATCTTAAGTTTTGGTTCATAAATGACAATTTTTCACGCTCTTGGTTGGTTACACATTTTCGGATCTGTACGATCTTTTATACATACATGCACTTTCCTTCTGGGCATATTCCTGTAATTTTTCATGTTCCTAGCTTAATCACAATAGCTACAATATTAAAAATGTCGTGGTTCAGTCTCTGAATGTCGCACAGATTCCAGATTAGTTTTAAACTGTGAGCAAATTTTTCATTTTAATAATCTCTAAGTTTCATATTTTTGTCAGTTCGTACAATATTTTATAAGTCTTTTCCTTAAACATCTATGTAGTCCATTTTCCATTTTTTTCCTGCGCACTTCTGGATGATTTTTAGCGAGCAAAATGCTCTCCGGCGGCCATTCTGATGTTCCTGATGCAATCAGCGCACAGGAATGTTGCAGGGCCTGGACTAGTGGGTTCAAACAACCCACAAGCCCCCCTCTTGCAATTTGTCGTTGATCCATCCATTAATGGGAATTCGCAAGACTGGGATGTCAGTTTCATCTCTTCTGATTCCATAAATGGCAAAGTTCCTAATCTTTTCCTCCAACAGGGGTGGATCAATCGGTTCTCCTCGCCAGTCCTGATGTGAGTATTGAGCGATACTCCAGGCCCCTCGGATCTTTCCTCCCGGTCCACAGGTAGTCCTCCTTGGTTAGTCTCCATGGTTTCCAATCTACTATAGGTTATCCTAGCATGACAAAGCAAAAACATATTTGTAGACATTTCCCCACCACTATTAATGTAGTGGGGCGGACACATACATTTTGATAAATCAGGACACATTTGTATTATTGTATTTTATAGGCTATATATGGAATATTTTAGAGTTGGAATTTTATGGATCTGGAGTGACCCCCTCTGGGGTTCCAGAAGACTCCTCCAGTTGCTGCAGAGTGTGCCTAGGATGGCAGCACTTTAGTTGATTAATAGGGACCCACTTGTCGTCCCCTTCTGTCAAACTGCCTTTGGGGATTCGGATTTTGTAGGCGACTGATGAGATTTTGTCTACAATTTCAAAAGGACCCCTCCAGGTAGGCAACAATTTTCGCTGTTTGGCCTGGTTCCTTTGGAAATTGTATAAGTAGACCCGGTCTCCTACATTGTATTCTTTTCTGGTAGTCTTCAAGTCATAGTGGGTCTTCAGGCTGTCGGCTGATCTTTCTAGATTTTGCTGAGAATCGGCAAAAGCATGTTGAAGGTGTTTTCTTAGATTTTCAACATACTCATGAGTTGTGGAGGCATTGATCAATGTCTGCTGCTGGGTCTTGTAGAGCAGATGCTGGGGAAGCACCATCCTGCGTCCAGTCATCAGCTCAAACGGGGACATTTTGGTTGCAGATAAACGGGTAGATCTGATGGCCATTAGGACAAGAGGTAATCTAATATCCCAACTTGGCCCAGAATCTGCCACAAACTTTTGTAATATGCTCACAATTGTTTTGTTGTATCTCTCCACTGCACCACTAGAGGCTGGCTGATAAGCAACGTGTAACTTCCTTTTGACCCCAAGTATCTCCCACATCTTTGTCATTACTTCGCTGGTGAAATGGCTACCTCTGTCTGACTCAATCCTTTGGGGTAGTCCAAAACGCGAAAAGATGTGGTTGATCATCGGGGCAGCTGCTGTTTCTGCCTTGCAGTTTGGGGCCGGGAGACATTCCACCCATTTAGTAAACAAGCATGTAACGGTCAACATGTACTTGTTTCCCCTAGAGGAGCGAATCACAGGCCCGATAAAGTTGACTTGCAAATCTGACCATGGCAGTGTCATCCCCCTCTTTTGGAGAGGCGCACGGTGTGTGAGGGATGTTGGCTGAAATTGTGCACACACAAGACACACCTTCCAGTATTGGTCGAGGTCCTGCCCCATGTGTGGCCAGTGTGCAACCTCTCTTAAATTTCAAGTGTTGTATGAAACCCCCTATGACCAGCTGTGGCCGCATCATAGGCGTGACTTAACATCAAGCTTCGGAATGAGGTAGGGGCCACCCACTGATCATGGCCAGCTAGGGATTTCCTTATTAACAAACCGTCTTGGATTCAGAACATTTCTGGACATTTCACCAACACTCTGAGGTCCTCTTTCCCTATGTAATCGGTATCTGTCAGGGGAAAGTTCTCAGGGTCCTCAATGTGTTGATAAAACTTACCAATTATTGGATCCCTTTTTTGAGCCGTAATCAAGTCAGCATCTGGGGTCTCCTTACTCCATTGTGCAGTTGAGAGATCATTGTGAGCATTTGTCTGGGACCTAGTGATAGCAGTGACATGGATTTCCCCAAACAGGGATTCAATCTCAATTAGATCCCCTTGGATGGCCCCAGTTTTGGCCAGCTGATCAGCTAAGTAATTTCCAGTTTTGTCTGGTCCCTCTACCTTAGAATGACCCTTGATCTTTTTCCAGTAGATGGTCATCCCATTCGAGGTGACCAGATCATCAATATTTTGAATTAACTTCCCATGTTTCAAGGGTTTGTTATTAGCACATAACATGCCTCTGGTTTTCCAATTAACCAGGTGTTCCACTAACCCGTTCCGTACATAATCTGAATCTGTGATTATGACCAGTTCGTGGTGTTGATGTTGGACAGCAGTGAGGATGGCTTGATGCACAGCCATCAACTCTGCCACTTGACTAGTTTAGGGACCAATCTTGTACCCAGCGGAGGGTTCTGGGGACTCATTCACCCATGCATTCCCTACGCCGGCCACAAGTTCTTTTTCCTCGTTGTTGTCAACATGGTAAGAGCATCCATCCACATAGACAGTGGGCATTCCCTCACACTTGTCTTCTTCAAAGACTTTGTGTGGGGAATTGAGGTAGGCCTCCATGTTGTCCTTGATTTTTAGACTCTCATCCTCGAGACAGTTTTCTCTGGCACAATCATGCAAGTCCGCCAGACCTTGCGCGAGGGGACTCTTCTTGTTTTGGCCATATCTGACCTCCACAGGAAAGCCTTGCATTGACAGAATCCAGGAAGTAATTCGGGAATTACTCACATTTCCGGCCCGGTTTCTGTCACTTTGGAGATATTGCAGAGGCTGGTGTGGAGTCTCCACTATGATGTCTTCCCCCTGGATAAACGGGCAGTAATTCTTCAATGCCCACACCGTTGCCAGGAGTGCCTTCTCAAAGTCGTTGAATTTTTCCTCCACAGAGGATAAAGTTTTACCCGCATAGGAGATTACTTTATTGACCTTGTCATGCTTTTGGTATAATACTGCAGTCAAGCATGTATTAGAGAACTCTGTCTCCAAGAAGAACTCCTTGTTTCTGACAGGGTAAGCTAGGCAAGGCGCTTGTGAGAGGCTTCTTTTCAGTTGTTTTACTGCCTCGGCTTGTTCTGGACCCCATTCCCACTTGACCCCCCATTCAAGGGATGAATCAGGGGTCTTGTGATCTCTGCGTAGCCCTCAATGAACTTTCTACTGTAATTAGTAATTCCAAGGAAGCTCCTGAGTTCCCGCAGAGTTGTGGGGTCTTTCAATTTCTGGAGTGCTTCCACTTTCTTTTCCTGGGGACAGAGACCCTGAGGAGTAATCTCATGCCCCAAGAAATTGACACAGGTTCTACACCACTGTGCCTTTTGAAAGGAAAGTTTTGCTTCTGCGGCCCTCAACTGTGTCAGAACATAACGGATCTCCGCTATGTGTTCCTCCACAGTTGAGCTTTTGATGAGTACATCATCTACATAGGCCAGGTTACCCCTTTCACCCAGGTCGGGTATGGCCTTATGTAGAAAAATGTTGAATTAATTGCCGGAGTTGATGTATCCGAAGGGAGTCCGGGTCCATGTGTACTGCTGGCCCCCAAAGGTAAAGTCCAGCTTATATTGGTCTTCCCTAACTGACAGGCACAGTCCAGTATCCATTGGTCAGGTCTATTGCAGTGAATACCTGTGACCCCTGGATCTGGGCCAGCCCTTGGTCAATGTAGGGAAGAGGCCATCGGGAAGTGTGGACCCGTTTGTTGAGCTCCCTAAGGTCGCCGCAGTCTCTCCACTGGCCGTTTGGCTTCAATATCCCCAGCACCGGATTATTGAAGGTGCTGTGGACTGGACAGATTATCCCACGGGACTCAAGGTTCTTAATTATTTCAGTAAGGGACTCCATTGATGCGAGAGGCAAGCAATATTGCTTCACAAACACTGGAGTCATGCCAGGGTCCGTGGGAATTATTGTTGTGTGGATGTCGGTGCGACCGCAGTCATATGAGTCCAACGCAGAGAGATCTTGAAAACCCAAGAAAACTTGTTTCAACTTTTGCTTCTGCTCCAGAGTCTCACAGGCATTAGCTAGGTTGACTCTCTCTTCAACCATCTGCCTGAAGCCTAGAAAGACTTCTGGTTTTGCTATCTCAGTGGCCTCCTCCAGCTGGGTGGAGAAGTCCCTGGACAGAGTGCTGATTTGGACTGGTGGCTTCAGGTGGGGAAGGCAGTCCTCACGGACCTGGAAGATCACCTCATCCCTCCTGAAGTCACAAGTCATATCTTTCTTACCATAAGGGCAGGAAGTGTACACCAGGAAGTTGCCCCCATAAAGATCCTGTCCGGTGTTGTGTTGTCATCACTGTCACTGTCAAAACAGTCCTTGGGGATTGGTCCTAACAGTTCATTACCTAGATCTATGGAGAAATGTTGGTCTTCAACGGCCATTCCAATAATGGTACCTGTGGCTAGAGTGATACTCTTTAAGTCACTGTCATCCACATCAATTGGAATAGTGTCATGTTGTATATTGACTAGTGGTGTTGGGTTTACCCCCAAACCTTGCTGTTGGAGAGAAGCATTTAGATGAATATAAGCATCGGGGTTTTTCAATTTCTGTCCTCTTTTAACTTTCACTTCCATGGAGAATTGTCGGGTCCTTTCTGGGATGGTGACTTCCTCTCCAATCTGAATTTCAACTGCTTAAGGCAGCAGTTGAGCTGACCGAAATGCTTTCTCTGGGTCATCAAAGCCTATGGGATTATCCGCTAATCGGGACCAAGCTTTGAAGTTTATTAGGTCCACACTAATGACAAAACGATTAAAAGGCGGCAGTGACATCACGCACGACCCAACAATTATGGACTATGCTCTTGTTGCCTATGGAGATTTTGAGCATAAACCTGCTTGGCAGGAGATGTTTGGAATTGGGTGTTTCCAGATCCATTTCCCATTTGTCTATCAGTTTGAATGTGGGAATGGCTGGATCTTTTGGGAGTTGGCGGAACATGGCTTTGTTGATGAAGCTCTTACCGTTGTTCACACACACTCGGGCGAGAACAGAGTCCTTCCCTTCATTTAACTGAACAGGGATGAACTGCTCTCCAATTTGCTGAATATCAGCCAGGCTCTGAGCTGATTTCATACCTTTCTGGACTACAGGAGTGGGAATGTCTGATTGTGATTTGGTAAAGAATTTCAGAGTGTTTCCTTCCAGTGTGGAATGCCACCTTAGACTGGAAGGAAGGTTGATTTTCAGAAATAGAGAGGACCCCCCAACACCAGTTTGTTGTCCTACTGGCATTATTGTCACGTCTGGAATTTGGTTGTTCTGGAAGTGAAATTCTACTTGGTCAGATTTTTGTTCAACCATGTGACAGGTGCCGTTTAAACTAACATGGTTGACACTCTGTTTTAACTTTATTGGTCGGCTAGTCTGGGTCCAGAGGACCCTGTTTACACAATCTATTAGGGGTGACAACCTTCTCAGGAGGTCGTTCCCTAGTAAACAAGGGGTGCCCTCTGGAGTCACAACTATGACCGGGTGCTTCACCTTGTGTCGCCCAATTTTAATGTCCAAATCGGCAGTCCCCTTGACGGGAATTTCCTTCCTGTCAAAGTTCTGAAGTTGTCCAGGAAGAGAGATGAGAGGAATTTGGTATTTCTCCCACCTTCCTGAATTTTGTTTATCAAAGGCCTTTTTGGACAGAAGGGTAGCTTGGTATCCAGTGTCCACCAGTGCCAAAATTGTACCCTGCCCCTGTACTTGAACCGGGGCATAGTATCTTCCCTCCTTCTCCGCAAGGGGGCACAGATAATGCACATTTTTGGACAACTGGTGGGCTAGTTTTTTAGTTTTGGATATTGAGAGAGAAGAGACTTGGGCAGAATTCTGTGGGGAGTCTAGGGAATCTGAAAAGAAAAGGTGGCAACTAGAGATGGGAGAAGTTTTGGGTTCCCCTGGTTCCGGTTCTGGGCTGCCCCCCCTTTTTGGAGGCAGTCACCAGGATGGGTTTGAACCAGGGGATTTTCATGCTGTTGGTGTCAGTCTAGAAAAATGGATACCTCTACTTTGTGACCACAAACGTATTTTGGTGGCCGTGGGCCAACCGTCTCATGCACGAGTTTGCCAATGAGCGGCCATTTAGATATAACAAGAATCGCCATTTTGTTTTCTAACCATTGCTCATTGCTTTCTGTTCCTATTGCTTCGCAGTATATTTTCTGCTTACACTGCTCGACTGTAAAACATTGTCTGCACGTAAAAAGGACAAGGCTGCAGGGCCGTGAGGATAACAAGAGTTCGTTGAAACACAAGGTAGGCAGCGCCAGGAAGAATGCCCGGCTCCCTCCCGAATGTAGCCTTGAAGCTGAGTGCCAGGGCATTTTATCATTTCGCAGCTGCCAGCCAGTCTCGTTATATGGTAGAATATGTTAGAATAATACAGCTAAAGGCTTGAATGCTTTTCTTATGGCCCCCCTTTGCTGAGCCCCGCTAGAGCGTGTCGGCTCCCAGGACACGAATAGCACCGAATAGATAGCAAGGTCTGGAATGCAACTCTTCCCCCTCCCCCCGTATGTAGCTCGCTTCCAAGAACAGAAGCGCTGTGTTATATTCAACAACTGAAAGATGCCTCCACACTCACAAATTGTTACCAGAATGGATGCTTGAAGGTGTCATAGTTTTCGGAGATATCCATCATCACACCAAGTTCAAAGAAAACCAATAAAGGGGGGTGTTAAACATGTCATAGCTGATTTTTTGATATGCATTTTGTATATATGTAACTGATGTACATAATTCACTCTCTTGCGTCCCTCGAGGTCTAGAGATACACGTCGCGGGGTGGGAGACCGAATTGGCCAACTGAGACTTTTGCTTTGCAATAAACCCTAGCTTTGGGAATACAACCTCGTGTCTGGCGTATCTATCGTGTGTGGTGACTCGCCTTGTTTCCATAGACGTTAGGGACCCCTAAGGGCCTCTTTCATTGGTTCTGGGGTTGGATGATGGGCGGCTCAGACCCCACATCTACCCAGTCTGGATTTGAATCCTTTGGGAACCATTTTTCCTTGGGAGGAGTTCCCCCATGTTTGAAGGAGAAGATCCTTTTCCCAAGATCCTCTGAGGATCCCTCTCCTTCAAATTGGAAGATCTGTACCTCCTCCACAAAATGGGTCTGTTTGGGTCCTTTGTTTCTCCTACCCCCCCCTCTGCTCCTTGGGTGGCAGACTTTCAGGGGCAGGAGATTTTTGTTCCGGTTCCTGGGTTTCCATGGGCTTTTTACAAGTGGGGAAGGAAGCTTCCTCCAAGGCTTTACACCCCCCTTTCCCTTGTGCCTCCTCCCTGGGAAACGGTGGGTTGTCGGGGTGCTGCCCCGTCATTGTTCTGGAGCACCAGGTCTAGAATTTGGGGCATTCTGAGCCGGCATGCTCATCTGGGGGTTCTGCTGAGCCCTCAGCATGCGACCCAGATCCTGTGCCATATTTTGGACCTGGCGCTCTAGCTGTGAAACCCGCTCAGGCTGATACGGGGTTCTCATTTCTCCCCTGGGCTGATCCCGGGAAGGGTAGCTATCCCTTCTCTGGTAATACCCTGGGTTGGGAAGATTTGTGTACCCCTCCACCCTTGGCCTCCCCTCTACCGGATTAGGTTGTTTGGGCTCAGGAAAGTGGGGAAAGAAGGATGGATTGTTCTGGGGTTGGAAGTTTGGTGGGTACCTGGGGAAAAAGTTCTGCCCAGGATTTGGGGATTTTCTGCCCTCCTGGGGAAGTGAGGAGGGAAGTTCCCTGGGTTAGGTTCTTGGTTGGATTCCCCCCCTTGGGCTGGAGGAGTCCACACATAACCCAGGAGGGGCCTCTTCCCCTTGTAGCAGGGACCTACATAGTCAGGGGAGTGAGGGATCCCATTTGTGGGACTACCTCCTTGGCTCCCTGTCTGTGACTGGCCCGAGGACCTTCTGGGCTTGGGGTTATTCTGCTGTGCAGGTGGGTTTTCAGCCCCCCCCATCTCCAAATCCAAAATGGGGGCAACCTTTACCTCGGCCACCTTAGCCGCGGCAGGCGTGTTGGTTGTTTTTGGGGCTTTTTTGAGCATTCTTGTTTTCTATGGGCTTTTGCACCTCATAGATCTGGATGGCCAGGTCAATGACCCAGTCTAGTGATCTTTTCTCATGAAAATCTCTCACTAGCTGGGTCATGATGTATTTTGGTAGAGCATGGAAAAAAGTATTGACAGATTCTTTGCTGTCCGTGTGCACCCTTCTGGTAGTCTGTGCAAAGGCACGCTTTAACTCCTGCACAAATTCTTGTGCGGCCTGATCCTCCCCACATTGCAAGTTGTAGATGCCTTGCGAGCCTCTTGGGGATTTCTGTGAACAGAGAAATGTTTCAAGATGGCCGCCCTATAGGTGGACCATCTTGAATGATTTTGGTCCTCCAGCCCCGCAAAGAAACTGCAGTATTCTGGTGAAAATGTCCATTTCGCATACTGAATGCAGCTACTACTGTCTTTCAAATGGTAAGTTTCCATAATCTGCTCAAAGAGCTCTAAGTGCTCCCAAACAGAATACTTAGCGTTCTTATGATAAGGTGTGATGATGTTCCTTATTGCCTTGATCTGTTTTAAGGGGTCCTTAAGCAAGGCCCTTTTTGCCTTATTGGCCTTCTTGGTTCGGGTAACCCTGGTCCATTTATCCTCTGACTCAGAGGCACTGCTCCCAGAGGTGCCCGTCTGGTCTTCTAGGTTCTCCCGGATTCTGCGAGCCTGGTAATGGCTGGCAGAATGTGGGTACCTAGTCTCCTGTATCCTGGGGCGCTCAGAGGAGTCTTCTGATTCCTCCTTGCTCCCAGGATTTGATGGGTACCCCCTCCCACTGTCGTAGCTGGGCAGAGGTTTTCATGAGGCCCTTAGTGGGCCTACTCTCCTAGAGTTCCCCACTAAATTGCACCGTGCTTGGGTGCCCATACCCGGATGCCTGCCCATCCATTCCTGGGAGGTACTGGCCTATGAGCCCCATACTTCTAGCTGGATAGTAATCTGCCATCTCCGTGGCCCTGGGCTCATGTGCGCCAGGGGACACGGGGGTGGCAGAGTCCAGGGACTGGGAGAGATGAAGGCCTCTGGTACTAGGGTTCCTGAGGTTATGCTCAGGTGTTTCCCTTTCCCAGCGAACCTCATCTCTATCAGCCCCTGCGCCCTGTTGCCATGCAAGAACCTGAGCTTTCTGTTCCTCAATCAAGGCCTTACTAGTCTCTATCAGTCTCTCTTGCATGACTGTGGAGCCTATCATTTTTCTCACAGAGAGCCTCATTTTATCTCTGTGCTTCCTGGTTTGTCTTTGAGTTGGGCCAGTCTTTGCTGCAGGAGGGTTACCTCCTGAGTCCCGTCCCTACTGGCCTGCTCCTTTCTTGCCAGAGCATCTTCCACCCTCCTGGTGTGCTCTAACAATCTTTCATGCTCTTTTTGGAGGTCACCCAGTCCCTGGAGGGCTAGGTGATTTTCTTCCAGTTTCCCTTTTAAGTGACAGACTTCCTGGCCTAAGGTGTCCCTTTCCTGAGCAAGAGCCTGCCTTTGTGCCGCCAGGTCGTCCCTCTGTCTTTGAAGGGTACCAGCTTTCTGGTGCTCGTCATCAAACTCTGCCTGGGTGTCCAGGTCTTTCAGAATTAATTTGTTGCTCTCTGCCTTCTCTCTATCTAAGTGGTTTTGCAGGGTGACTACCTGCTCTGTGCATGCCCTGTCGAAGTCCAGTTGTTGCTCCAGCTTTTTCTGGCTCTGCAGTAGGGAGTCCAAACCTTCTTGGTACTCCTTCTGCAAGGCCAGAATTCTGGTTTCCTGTTGTACCTTTTCCTGTTGCAGGATACCCATATCCTCTTTTATTTTAACTATATACTGCCTGCTTTCATTTTCTGACTCCTGGCTCATCTGCAGCCTCTGCTCAGAAGAGTCCACATCAGATTGGGCCTTTTCTAATGCCATCAGTTGCCTACTTGCCAGATCTTGGCCTTCAGCATATTTATCCTGTATGGCTCCCATAGATAAATATAGATATGCCGCTATCTTGGCAATCTTATCTTGCTCATCCTTGGCCTTAGGGGCCATATATAGTTCACTCAGGGCCACATGTAAGGGACCCTGATCTCTCCAGATAACTAACCCTGTTGCCTTGATCAGTTGTGTGATTGCCTGCAACCACACATTCTGATCGTGCTCAGTCCACTCACCTCTCACAAATAACTTATGTAAAAGGTGTTCTCTAGCTATCTTGATGTCTACCAATGTCGCCATTTTGGAAAAATTAATTTCCTTCCTGATTTACAGAAGTTTATTTTGTTTTTGCAAAACAGACAGTTTCCTTAAAGCGTTCCCTTTTGATGGGTGCTTTTACAGTGTAACACAGCGTGGTAGCCCAACAGGATTTATGTATCCTGTCAGTTAGCACACTGTATTAAGCTGCACAAGTGGTATATCTAATCCAGAAATCCCGCTCCAGCCCCCAATCGGTGATTTCAATCCAGCACTCCAACTAAGTCAGTATCTAGTATGGTATGCCCAATGGAAACCCTTATTTATATATTTTTATGTCAAAAGTTCTTTTCATTCTGGATGATGTACCCTTATATAACACCCCTCTCTTTGAATCCCCCCGGCCTCAATGAGCCAAGAAGTAGGTTTGTTTTGCAAATTAAAAGATTTATTTGAAGAATTGAACAATATATAGATTACACTTTTATAAATATGAATAATATCTGAAGATCACACTTATGAATATTTATGCAATGATCAGCAATGGGTAATATTACAATGTCAACAATCTCTTTAATCGATTGGGAGTAGGAATAGGAAGAATCATGTAGCAGAGACTACTTTGTATGGTTCAAGGAAATGCAATGATAGGAAAGAATGCAACACAGAACCAAGACTTGATATGACTTCAATCAAAAGACAATATGATCCCTCTTTCCTTCTGTTACTACTCACTCCCCACTAATATGCAATATGGAGATCTGGAATGGGGGCACACAGGTTTCAGGAATAAGAAACAACAATGCAGTCCAATCCCAATTCCCCCAGCAAGCTTAGAGAGAACAGTAATGATTTTAAAACAGGTCAATTGCTTTTAGATGTGGTTTGAATTGGATGGGAAAAATGCAAAGAATTATTTTAATTCGCTAACTAAGATTCAGAACTAGTGAGAGTTGCTTGGGATTGGTTCAGGTCAACACTAGCAATGATGTGTGAATGATTAGCAGATGGAAAACGAAATTCAGAAGTTGAAATCAAGAAATAGCTGTTTTTACATGTGGTGAAATTGAGCGAAATGCAAATTTGCTGCAACTTTTCAGCGTGTGGGAAACACGATTACAGAAAAACTACAAGGAATTGGAATGTCGTTTTGGGTTCATTTGAAAGCCGCGGATGTTAGCTTCAAAATGACATTTGTTCCTAGCACATACAGTTCAAAAGTTACAGAGGTTTTAGTGAAGGTCGATTTTTCTCAAAAGGAGTCAAGATTTCAAATCAAATTTCGCTTTGAATTACAAACAGGTTGGCTTACACTAACAATTATCACAGGATTAGATGGATGAGAAAGTATTCAGAATGGACAAAAGAGATTCTACAATGCAGTCTGGATATGTTGGAATGGGTTGGATGGATTATTTTAAACTAAGAGATGACAGTTCTAAGCTAAATACTCACAACTCTGGTTTTGGAATGGAATGGGCCATCCAAGATCTGGTCAAGGGTTTGGACTTCAATCGTCACCGGACAGGATCAGGGCACCGGGACTCTGCTCTCAGCAAGGCTCTCTTGTCTGCACGGCCTCTTGGACTGGATCTGACAGGTTGGTTCTGGGTACAGCTCTGCTGGACTGATCTGGATCTTGGGTTCTAGCAAAGGTTGTTGGCCCAGGCTGTTGTAAGGATTAGGCCCCGTGGAAGTTTAGGGGTTCTAGATTTTAAAGTCCTGCTGAAGAGGGTTCAGCTTTTTGGATTGGCCTTTCTGCTTCAGAGTTCTGGAGTCTGGATCTAGGTTCTAGAGTCTGGATCTTCCTGCAGAGTGCAACGCCAGTGGATCAGTTGATGAGTAAAAGAGTGTCCTTTGCCTGTCCTCAGCAGTCCCTATTTATCCATTTTCCAAAGTGGGTGGGGAGGCTGATTGTCTATGCTCAACCCTCTAAGGATCTGATAGGTCAGAGACTTCCCTGTCCCCTGATTTGAGAAAGCAACAGTGTGTCATAAGGTGTCATCATGTGTCAGAGTGATGCTGCCATTTACAATCTAGGGAAGAACCTCCCCTTTGCTTTTACCCAGAAAATCTATTTTTCCCAAAAAACATTTTCAATATGCACAACTTGTTAATACATATACGCATCACAGATTGCCTAAGGTACGTTTCTGTCAAAATCTTATCTTCCTATGAGTTGTGGTTCATAAATGACAATTTTTCGCGCTCTTGGTTGGTTGCACATTTTCGGATTTGTACGATCTTTTACACATACATGCGCATACCGTCTGAGCATATTCCTGTAATTTTTCATGTTCCTAGCATAATCACAAAAGCTACAATATTAAAAATTTCGTGTTTCAGTCTCTGAATGTCGCAGAGATTCAAGATTGGTTTTAAACTGCGAGCGAATTTTTCATTTTAATAATCTTTAAGTTTCATATTTTTGTCAGTTTGGTACAATATTTTATAAGTCTTTTCCTTAGTCCAATTTAAAATCCACATTTTCAGTCTGGCCCGCCTCCAAAGCTTGGCTGAGTCAGAGAGTCACATGGCTTGTCTTCCTGCCAGGGCAGTTGATGTCAGTCAGACCCGAATTAGCATTTCCATTCAGTTCAAGGACTCCATTGTCTCTTTCCCAGAGCCACATGCCAGAGTGCCCCTCCCATTTCCTTTCACACTTGCCTGTCATATACTCAGCAGAGCACAGGAGAAAAGATTCCTTTGTTTAGGGAGGAGTTGTGGAATGTGTTTGAAGCTCAGTGTGGGAAACCTCTTGGAAGTTTAGCTGAATCAGGTTACCTTATAGTCCAATTTAACATTGCCACTTGTGCAAAATTACAGTTACAGATTTAAAATAAGCAAACATATCTTCAATTCCAGTCTTTTTCAACATGAAAATCAATGTGTGGCACCGTATATCGCATTTGATGGAAATCCCTTCTTTGGCATATTTAGCTTTTGAGACACAGTTTCTCCCGTCAGATTTAGAAATCGCCAGTGTCTGACATAGACGAATAACGGTATTGCACACATTTTTGACAGATATCTTCCCAGCAACCATCTTCAAAAGTGGACTTTGGTTCAGATAACATATACTTCTGCTGACATTATATTTATGTGGATTCTTGAAGTAGAATGACGTTTAACACCTAACAGGAGGATGGATCTTTTGGGTGGTTTGTGGGCCATGATTTTTTGCAAATTTGACAACCAAGAAAAAACAGATTTTCACACAGCTCTTTGTTTCTTTTGCAATCAGCCTTGCTCTGTGGGCAGCCAAGTGATGGGTTTTGGCAGTGGTCTCCTGTGTTACCACTGACATAGGCAAAAGTGGATGGCAGCCTATTTTTCAGATTTTTCCTGCGCATTTCTGGATGATTTTTAGCGAACAAAATGCTCTCCGGCAGCCATTCTGATGTTCCTGATGCAAGCAGAGCACAGGAATGTTGCAGGGCCTGGACTAGTGGGTTAAAACATCCCACAGGTGGAAGTACTCAAATACTATGTGAAATTAAGTGGATAGGCGTGAGGTGGCCGTGTTACGTTTCTGTTAAGTGGGTAGATGTTTGCATGCATGGTTGTATTATGCTGTGGTGGTTGTGGCCAGGGTTTAGAGTATTGAGTGTATGGCTGGAGGCTGTAGACAGTAGGGTATGCACTTAAGAGTGTAGGGCGTGGGTACAAGCACCGTAGTATAATATACCTATGCATTCAACATTGTGATACTGGTATGTGGATTACAGAACTATGTGTACAGATTGCGATTTGGAGATTATAAAGAAGTATGACACCAATAATGTTATACTTACTGTTTATATTGTTGAGAGTCTGTACAGTTTTTGTGCATGGTTTGTGGAAATGTAGGAGTCATTGTTGTTTCTTACTCTGTGGTAAAAGAAATCATAACATGTTAGGGTAGGTACTTTTGTAGTTAATTACATTGCAGAAATATCTATATTTTGAGGACCCTCATAATTAGTAATTCATAGGTACCGTGTTTTAAACAAGTGTACTGTGCAATGAGCGCAGTTCCTGTGTTTCTTTCCATAATCATTGGGTCTGTGAAAAAAAATAATTCATGCAGGATTAAAAAAAAAATACATTCATTTGTTATGTTGCACAGTCCGTTTTAGTAACGTGTGCACTAGTTACTGCAGTGTTTAAGGTGCACTGTTGCAGTAGGAGGAATTGAAATGGTGTATGATTTGTCGTTTGGAAGTGGTGGTAGTATGGTTGCAGTTAGATACCAGTTGGCGTATTCAGTTTATCTGTTTCCTCTTTTTAGCAGCATTTCTTTATGCTTTTGGTTGTTGCTGATGTTTAGTAAGTATTGTGGTATTGCACTGTGATAAAGCAGAATTGTGGGGGGAGTTAGATACCCGTTGGCGTATTCTAACTGTTAATAGTTTGGAAGTTGTTCAGGGTATGTTTGTAGCACTGTGGTTGCTGAAGGTTGATTTTGGCAGTTTTAATGCTGCAAGCAATATTGAAGAATTATGGTTGCAGTTAGATACCAGTTGGCGTAGTCGGTTTACAGTTTCTCATTTTTGAAGGATAGGTTTAGCAGCTTGTGCATTCTTGTTGGTACATTTTGAAAAAAGTACTACGTAGGAAACTATGTTAGTGTCTTTTCTACACTTATTGTTTTTGTGACTGTAATCATTGGGGAAAAAAATTGTATAGCAGGCAAACCAATGTATTTGTTGGATAGTTGCTGTATGGCAAGTGGTTCCAGTTCCACACAGTAGAACGTAATTGTTTTTGTTGCCATTATATATGTACTTGTGGGTGTTGGGGAGTAGGTTATTCTAATTTTGTAGATCAGTGAGTACATTTTCGTTTCAAGAATATTAAGTAGGCATTTGCAAGATTTGCTGCTAATCTCTGCTTTAGAGTAACGGAAGTAGTATTGCATTCAAACCATGCACATTGCTTTTTAATGTATGCAGTATAGTGACCTGCACATGTTTTGTCGCCTGTGTGATAGATTATGGCTGCTGTTGTGAAGGTTTTCTTGCCAAGTGATACTTGTCCATGTGTGAAGCTAGTAAGCTTGCAATTATTTTTGGTTCCATCTGCATTGTATCTTAAAAGCATTAATATTACGTATTGGCTATGTGATTGTATTTGTAAGGTGGAGCGATTATCGGAATTGCAAGTAGTACATAATATATTCTCTATTCCTACCTTTTTCTCATTCCGCACCTCCCTCAAATCTCTCTATCTCCACTCTCCTCCATGATTCCCCTCCCCTTATCACCCCCACTCCCACCCTCTCCCTCTTCCCCTTATTTACCTCCCTCCACACCCCCTCCCCCTCCCCCTTCACTCCTTCCTTCCCCTTCTCCTCCTCCTTCTCATCCCTCCCTCTTCCTCTCAGAACTACTCCACTACTCTCCCCTCACCCTCTCTCTTTTGCTCTAAATACTGTTTTGTTGGTCTGATTCAAAAAATTCAAAATTGTTATTTGCTTCTACTGTTATTGTTAATTTGTTATCGTTAAATGTACCCTGTTATATGTGAAGCACTTTGACGTAAAGTGCTATTTAAACTAAATAAATACAAATACAAAACGCTATGGTTTGCATTTTGTACGAGTTGCTGAAATGGAATGGATTCACAGTTAGGTATAGATACATAGACAAAGCGCTCGTTAGGGACTTGTTTCTGCATCACATGGTTGCAGAGAGTGCATGTATGTTTCCACATGTATGAAATCTGGACGATTTACTTTATAGATTTGTTTTTTGCTTTCCAGTACTTGTAGTAAGTACATTAGAAATTCCTGTGGATCTGCTTGTGTGTTTATAGTGAATCTTGTTTATAGTGAATCTCACCCTTCCAGCACAGTAGTCCAATTCCTGCCTTACTCCTGAGACACTAAGGTGGTAACTCATGGATTATTTGCGCCGAAAAAAACGGAATTTGTGCACCATTCTGGCCACAAATCCCTGTTTAACAAATGGGGATTTGCGGGCAGAATGGCGCACAAATCCCATTTCTTTAGGCTCAAATAATCCATGAATTACCCCCTAAGTGTTTTCAGGATTGTTTGTTGCATTTCTGTAGCATTTGTAAACACAACTGGTCCGAGTCGTTTTAAATAAATGTTTTCAACAATTGGTGGCAATTGGAATAGAACATTGATTGCTACATTTGCATAGCAATTTATACCAGTTGTATTGGAAAATTTGAATGGACTAGAATGTTTTGTGTCCGAGTGATTTGACGGAAGTCCACGTGGTTTGTTCGAAGAGGTAGTTCTTTTTGTTTGTGCAGTTGGGTATGTATTTTCCTTTTCAGTATATTTTTCTGTGGTTTTGGTAGTTGGAGTATGAGCCGATTTAAATTTCTTTGGTGGTACTATTGGGAGATCATGTATACATTCGAATTGCATGAGTTTTTTTTACAAAGTTTGTGTTTTTGAGGAACAGGGTACATTTTGAGATGGGGTGTGTAGAGTGCACGTAGTCTATTGTACTCTACGATGCAAGGAATATCAGCGTTGACATTGCTTGCATCATAATTTACTAGATATAGCCCTTCAAGTGTATGTAGGCTTGATAGTGCTACTTAACTCGTGCCTTCTTTAAAGACTGTGCTTGCAATATCAATCAATGCTTGATTTAAGGTTGGACCTTGCGATTTCTGAATAGGGACTCTGTATGCTAGCGACAGAGAAAACCTTTCCCTGCGTACATAGATGACTTTGAAAAGAAGGAATTGGGCTGCGGAGCGTCCTATCCTTTTAACTTCTGAAAGTTTGTCAAAGTGGATGTTGACAAACTGAATGCTGTTGTCACGTGGGTATGTCAGGAAGCCAACAACTGTACCAAGTGCTCCATTAACTAAACCTTGCTCCACGTCAAGGTTACGCTTTAGCATTTCTCTACAGTTTAAAAACAATGTTAACATGTTTTCCAAACCAGCTGTGTTAGAGATAGAGTTTTCTAAGGTATTTAGTCGTGCTGTGGCTTGTTGACACACAGGTATTGTCATACTTTATACGTCCAGTTTGTCTGTGGAGTAAATTTGTACTAGTGGTTGCATTTCTTTTTTCAGCATAGTATCATTTAATTGTGCACAGCTTGCTAGAGTTAGCATTAAGGACATACAGTTGACATTTTTGTGTGCTCATTTTTCCATGACATCAGCAGCACATGTGTTATGCCTGTATAACTCATGGATGCGTCTGGTATTTACGATATCCCTAGATAGTACACCAATCCGAATGCTTTTTAAAATATTGGCATAGGTGAGGTCTGCAGACTGACACAGGTTTTCAGTTAGTTCTCTGTATTTGAAATGTTGCCAGAGATTTACATTCCTATGCTTTCCAAGAATTTTACAGCTTTCCAAGAATTTTACAGCATAGTTTGTGTCCTTAAGGTTTTAAAAATAGGTGCACCTTTCACTGGTATAAATTGAAGATCTCCGAAAACAATAACATGTTTTCCTCCAAAGAGTTCTTCGTAGTCTGTTTTGAGGACCTCTTGCAATGTGAGGTGAATCAAAGCTAACATTAGGTTGGAGACCATGCTCACCTCATCTATTAGGAGCATTTTCATTTGTTTCAAAATTGTGCCTAGCTCCATAGCAGATTCTGTTGAAAGTTTGTATTACTCCAATTCGTTTTGGTGTTTTACTGAAAGGAGTAGCAATCGGTGTAAAGTGATGCCAACTATGTTGTGGGCAGCTAAACCTGAAAGCTTGCCGTTTGTTAATTGTTGGAAAAATTTACTGATGCTTTTTATTAAGAATGTTTTGCCTGAACCAGCTTAACCACTTACATACAGCAATACAGGTTTATATTGTTGACCGGTACAAGTTTTAGTTTTGTGTTGCATACCATGTTCAATTTCTTTAGTTACTTCTAGGAAAATGGTTCGTTGTTTAGTTGTGATTTTAGAAGAGCAAAGTATTGCAGATTGCTCATACTGACACATAATGTTCTCTACTTGAGTCATGGCTAATTCTGCCTCATTTGCTATGAGTGGCTGTCCAAGTGGTTCTTGTCAGAGAAGGTTGACTGCTCTCAGGAGTGTCTATATTTCATTGTGCTTGAAGTTCTTCTTGTTGGTGTTCATTGTCCAACATGTTTTTGTACTGCGTAAAGTTTATATCTGTTATGGTACTTTCACTTGCATTGAAAGCATCTTCATAGGAGGCATGGGTGTCTAAATCATCTTCTTTTCTCCATGGTTTTAAAAGTTGCAGTAGGGCCATGTAGTAGTTTTTTGTGTTGAGTAGTTTTTAATGACAGCTTCATATGATTAATCAGGCTGCGTTTGGTAAATTTCCCCAGGCTGCCCTCACAATGTTCGACTGTGCATTTACCTTTTTTCTCATCTGGTTTAATGTTATTTTTGTATGTGAAGTTTTGGGCTATGTGGTATAGGCACATGGTTTCTAAAGTTGTACTCCTGTTTGGGTAGTATGTGTCCAATAAGTTATTTTTCAAAATGTCCTGGCTGTTGGGATAATTTATGACTATTGTTTCTATGTGTTGGTACGATTTGAGAACTCTTTCTGGATGCAGCAGGACCAAGGCTTAGCCAGACTATGTTTTCAGATTTTCCACAAAAGGTGGTGCCGGTTAAACGGTCTGCGGCTTTGTAGCAGCCACATTCTCTATGGGAGAGCATTTTTATGCCAAAGCTGTACAATTTCTGTGATAGTGTTTTGTCTGATGATATGTCACCCCACGGGTCTTTCAGCTCTGTTTTCTCTGCTTTGGTTAAGTGGGCTGTGCCATTTCATGCAACTGCAGTGGAATTGTCTGCAATGTACTGCACATCTATATTTGCATTCCATAGGAGGGCAATGATTGCATTGCAATCATTGATGTACTTTGATGTTTCAGTTCTCTTTATGCAGTATGTGTTCTTAGGAGATTTGCCTTGTACAAGGTGTCTAATCGGTTTACTTGTCCTGTTGCTGAAACTGGTCTAGGGAAACCAAAGCGGCATTTGGTGTAGTATTTGCCTTTGTTTTTATATTTGCACCAACAATACTTGCCACACTTATGTCTTTGAAACTGCAAAATGTGTGCATGTAGGTCGCTATGTGTACTTTCTGAAGGGATTTCGCAAGTCACATATTTGTGAATGAACTGCAAAACAGTTGTATCACTGTCCTCATCATATTTAGGAACATTTTTAATGCCCAAAAGCATGTAGATGTGTGGTGCTCCTCTGGCTTGATATTCTTTTCTCCAAAAGAAGTGTTCCACTTCTCCGAGGGGAAGAAGTGTTTTATTACAAATGAAGTGCAGCATGGCAATAAAGCGATGATGAAGTACCTTGATACATTTACAGCATCAAGAGAGAAGAGTTCTCCTGGTGTTTTATTGTCTACACCTGTTTTGTTTGTTTTCTATTCGTAGGAAAGTGTGCAAGTCTTTCCATGCATACTCTGCACAACTTAAAGTGACAAACTATGTGGGTGGGCCGAGGTTGCGTAGCATACACCGTACATCTGCGTGTGTCGGAACCAGTATTCTTTCGTACCACACAGGTTTGCCAAGAGATTTGTAATACTTGACCGTAAAACTTCGTCTTTCTCTTGCACCTTTTGAAGTAGCTGCGTAGCAGACATGTTTAAAACATTGGAACCTGTTTTCAATGTGGGTGCAACTCCATAACAGAGTTGCTAGTTCACTTTCAAAGAGGAGATGGAATATGTATTCCACGTTTTGTCTGAATACATTAGTAAAGAGCAGTATTCTGATGCTGTTATTTGTGTGCATCTTTCATCGTATCTTCCACCTTTTACATTAGGAAAGAGTAGAGGAAAGGCTTGTGCTTCTACACTTTTTTCCCATTTACTGATTGCCGAACATTTGGCTTGCCGCATTTGATATGTTTCCAGTGCATTGTCTATGGTGTCTTTGGAATGCAGTGGGTGAATTGTATAGTGGTCTAAAATATTGGCGGCTGCAGTAGGATCTAGAAGTTCAGATCTAGAAGTTCAAATTTGCCAGTTGTTGAGGATTCCTGAATTATTTCGGTTGTCTCTTTCAGGTTTTCTTCAATGTTTATTTCTTTGTAGTATTCACTGTTGCCTTTAAGATATTGCAGGGCTTTTCTAACTTTGTTTAAGCCCACTAGTTGCTGCCAATTTCTTTTGTCTTTTGTAGGTACACCATTCACCAGGATAATCAAAGATTGTTCTATTGGCCTTTGCAGTCCTACAGTGTCTAAATTTTCTTTGAGATCTAATGGCAAATAAACTACTTTGCCACGAATGCCTCTCAGTAATTCAGTTGGAGGCAATTTTGCAGTTTTTGGTTGTAGTCGTATTATTGCTTGAAATGGGTGTACTATTCGGATTTTAATAGTCTCATACAAATTAAGCTGTTGGAGTGCGTTTGGCAGCAGAAATATTTCCAAATTATTACCGATAGCCCTGAACGCATTTGGTTATTGTCAAGTTTTGCAGTGCAGTATGTGCACAGTATTTATTTATTTATTTACATTTATAAAGCGCTCACACAGCCCGCAGGCATCGAGGCGCTGTTACAGGAATTGTTTGTTTTTCTTAGTTGCGTAATTGTGTTTGTTTGTCTTAGTTACGTATTTATAACGCGCTTAAACACCCAGAGGTTTCTAAGCGCCGACCGGGGGATCGAACCTGTTGCTGCTTCGTGTCGTCTTGCTTCCAAGATGCGCACGCTGCCGCTGAGCTATCCTCCCGGGAGGTGTCAGTAATTTTGTATTTGTTTTCTGCTATAAAGTAGAGAGCCAATTGGAACCATTGGGATTCCTCATGGTCTTGTATTTTGTACATTATATCTATAGTTTTCGTGCTCTTTGTATAAAAAGTTCTGCGACAACAGATGCATACTTGGTTTGGTACTTCAGTAGATATGCTTTTCAATTTGGTTATTTCTCTTTTGCATGTGCGTAATAGAAAGCTGACATCTGTAAGGTTATCGCTACTGTTTTCTGAAGTTACTGGATTTTGTAAGTGCTCGTCAGTTCCAAAATATTTGCTTTGGATGTGGTCTATTTGTTCGAGCAGTTGTTTGACTGTACCGTGTAGGAGAAGGTCATTTAAATGCTCCAGTTCTAAAAGCAGGACTTTTTGCATAGTACAGTTTGTGAACGAGATTTCTTACAGAAGAATGGTCTGTTGCTAACATTATGATATGGTGGAAGGTGCTTTTGCAAGCAGGTCCAGAAATGCAGGCTAATGAATGTCCTCGTAGTCCTTTGTATTTGCGCACTGGACAGGAGTCCATAGTTTGTAGTATTTTCATTTTTCTTTTGTCGGTGGCTTTCACATAGTGATTGAGGTACTGCTGCAAAGAGAGTTCTGGCGTATGTTACACATTGATGTGCGTGGCCATTTTTGATGGGGCGTATGGGTTCAGTGAAATGGAGAGTTGATTCCACGTTTGACGTGGATATTTGTGAAAACTGTTTTCTTCTTTCATTATGGTATTGTCTACCTTTTCATACCCTCGCCTAATGCTATGTATGGCAATTTGGTTTGTTTGCTCGTGTTTGTATGATTCTTCATTGAAATATGGCTCTGTGCTGGTGGTGTGACTCCACTCACCTGTACAGATGTTGCCAAAGTTATCTATGCTGATAATGTGTTTGTTGCGAAGTACGGGTTGTAGTTTACTAATTAATTTTGTTAGTGGTTTCATTCTGTTTAAAATTATTATAAAGAATTTCCTTTTGAGGAGAATTGCACTGTCTACAAGAGCTTGCAGGATCAGTTTTCTGCTATTAAGTTCAGGGTTGATCGTGATCTTTCTCCTGTATTTATAAGGTTATGAAGAACTCTGGTTGAACATTTTCTGTAAAATATATTTTTTTGAATGCTTACTTGTGGCTACTTTACCATTTGTACATGCTCTCTTAGCAGTAGTGGCAGTTGCAATCTTTTTATTAAATTTCTTTTTATTTTTACATTTTGAAAGAGGAGTTAAAGTTTGTTTCCTGCTAGGTGCTTCCATTTTTCGTTAGTGACTGTATTAGCTGTTTTGTTTGAACTTTCTGTACAAATTCTGCTAGAGGCAGATGGCTATTTTGTATGCTTTTAGGTTGATCTGTTCTATTTCTCTGTTTCCTATGGAGTTGCTTTTTGGTAGGCATTCTGTAGTATCTGTTGGAGAAAAAAGGAAAGTGTGAGTGTGCAGGTTGTGCAATGTACATGTGTGTACTGTGCATAGGTGTTTGAATATGAGAGTAGGCATACACATAGGAGGTGTGTGATGGTGTAAAGGGTTACTATAGGATGGGAAGACTGTATTGGTATCTTTGTGATACTATGATGGTGGTCATATGACAATAGGTAGTCGGCACTTGTTGAAGTGCAATGAGTAAGAAAGAAGCAAATACTGTTGGGTTGATGGAATTGTGTATCCTACAATACAAGAATACTGCACTGTCTGAGTAAGAGGCAGAATACTACGATAGTATTGCACTTACTTTGTTGGATGTTGAGAGTAGGGTTCTTCTAGGTTGTATTTTCCACTTGAGACGCCACTGGCTTTCAGGATATAGGTGTTCACTGCAACTGCAAAAGAAAGAATTAAGAACATATGTTTGTTAATGGCATAGTGATTGCATTTGGAGAATACATTGTTTAAAATTGTAGGAGGATGTCTTGGCAGGAAGAGTTAGTGTGTGTGTTAAATTGGACAGCTTTGTATATGAATGGGGCCTTGAGAGCATCAGCATTTTTGGTAAAGGGGTCAGTGGTTTATTTATAAGTGTGCTTTATGAGATGCATTTTAGCAAGCGTGTGTGTTACTGTAGGACCATTTTGTTTGGAAATGGATTAGTGCAAGTTGTAGTAGGGTAAGAAAAAGGTTCGGAAAGATGTACAGATTGGAAAGGAGAATGCCTTCGTGTGTGCAATTCTATTAACTTTTCTGCAGATATATCCTTGCTACATGAGTGGAGCAATCATTTCAGTGGTTTGATTTATTTATCCCCATTTATAAATGGTACTGTTCTCAATGTAAAATAAAACATTTTGCTTTTTAAGTAATGGTGCATTCTGTGAACTGTGAAAGGTAAGTGGCATGCACCCTGATATGCATGCAATGTATATTCTTGTTATGCTTTCGTAAGATACATTCAGTTTTCCTTTTCTGTGTGCATTTTAGGAATTTTATAGGAGGTGTGTTAGTGGGGAAAGAGGTTGTAAAAATGATGAAACGAAAGAAGAGAATAACAGTTTGAACATTACAATGGGTGATATGGGTAATTGCAAACTTTCAAAGCACATAGCATTGTGATTGTCACTTGCTGATGGGTGATGGGACGAATGACAGTATGATTTTTGAGTAGGTTATAGAGGGTAAGTGGCAGGTATCCTGTTCACAGGCACTTGTAACATTGAGTTGCAAATGTACTGTACAAAAAACCTTCATACCTGTAGTTTTTGTTGATGGATGGAGATGTGGATGAATCTTAAAGCACACATTCTGAATTGTTTTACAGTACTTTTTGCTGGAGGTGTTTGCAATCATAGGAGACCTGTACTCTGAGTGTTTAACAGTAAATCTGTAGTGTTGAACAGAGATGATGGATTTAGATGTGGAGGTCTTGGAGGTGATGATTGTGTGATTGCTTACCAGTAGCCAATGAGATAGTGGTGTAAAATTAAGTGGACAAGGAAGGAGGATTGCCCCTGTCTTACGTACTGCATCTGGGGATTGTTAGCATGATTGGCATGGAAATGGGAGTTGTTCAGGGTTTGCTTAATAGGAAAGGATGGCAATACTTTGTTTCATTGCTGTGTTGGTTGTGTAGTAAAGATGGCTGGAGTTACTGTATGGATCGTGGGAGATTCATTTGTATGTGATCTGTAGAGCTATGCAAAGGCAAGAGGTTTTTCTGCAGATCTTCATTTTCAGGCGTGGAGGCTTTATGGTGCAGTGTGCCTGGCCACAATTTGCAGGTACGGCTTGTTGCTTGTAGAAATATGGCTACTTTTGGTCATCCTGATGTTTTGGTGGTGCACTGTGGAGGAGAGCATTTGGGCTACCTCAATGCTCAAAGTTTGGTTCCTGTATTGAAGTTGTTCGAGGAAGACCCAATTGTGCTTTTCCCTAATGCAAAGGTGTTTTTTCTCAAATAATACCAAGAGCACTATGAAACTATCCCAATGTCTTCAAACCCCAACAAAATGTTGCAAGATGCCTTGTTAATAGCGGCATGGATGCGGTTTTGGGAATTGCTGAGATGTCCGTTTTCTCCAATGAGAACATTGATTACCTCAGTGCGTACTACTTTACTGGAGATGGTGTTTCGTTGTCCTTCCTTGGAAATGCTAATTTTTTGGAGAATCTAAGGGATGCTTCTCAGAAGTTGATGTAAGGCAGTAAGGAGGAAAAGAAGAGAAAAACACGAAAAAAAATGGAAAAATAAAAAGTGGTTTCTTCAGTAACACTGTCAAAAAAAGGCTCTTTTCAGAGCCACCACTAAAGAGGAAATCCCCTACCCTGGGTGAAATGTGTTTCCCCCACCGTTGCGCAAAGCACAATATGTCAGCAGATACTGCGGTAGTTTGAGGATCACACGTGCCACATCCGGTGCTTTTGAGGATGGCAGGCATGGAAATGGGAGTGTGGAGGCCAGGGTATTGGTCAATATGGTTTCCTAGGTGTGGTGTGTAAGGAGAGACTGTGGCAGAAGGTCTGTTTGCAGAGAGGAGTGTAGATGGCTATGGTTATGGCTGTGTCGTTCAGGATGCAGAGTGTATGGTTTTTGAGGGACTCCTGGATACATTGGTTGGAAGTGCATGCAGAAAACTGTGGAGGGGCTGCACAGCTTGGCTTCCATCATGTGGATGTCCACTGGTATGGCGTGCGTGGAATGAAGTGGATGAATTTGGTTCCTCTTTGTGCCACTTTGGTGACGCTCGATCATCCAGACATTATTATTATTCATTGTGGAGGTAACAGTTTAGGACATGTTACCGGAATTTCTCTGCAGTTTGCGATGAAGGTGGCACTTGGGCAAGTCATGGACATGTTTGCAAACTCCCGGGTAATTTTTTCTCGCATTGCCCAGAGACAGATGTGACTGCGTTCTTGCTCATTTCGTTCGCAGATGAAGAAAGCAAGGTGCAATGTCAACAAGGCTGCTTTTGAGGGATGTTGGCATGTCCTCCTTCCACAATGAAAAAATTACGTTTCATAGCATGAACATTTTCCGCAGCAATGGAGTCCATCTTACTGATGCTGGCAATCAGCTTTTTCTGCTAAATATCCAAAATGCATTGTATTCCTTTTTGCAAGTATAGGCAGCATTTTTCCAATAGGTGCTGGCCACTTCAACCCTTCCAAAAACAAACACCACAAAAGGCTCATTTAAGAGCTGCCACTTTCTCCCTGAAACGAGTGCAATGTTTTTGACGGAGCCAACCCTCACATTATGTTGGATGTCCGCGGACTACTGTGCTGTCCACAGACCTTACAGGCTGCGCAGGGGCTTGCATCATTTCATTGGCAATTCTATTTTTGAACTGTGAAAGGTGGCTCTGAAAATATCCTTTTTTTATTTTTGTTGTTTTGTGTTTTTTTTTTTACACATGACGCACAAGGAAAGGAAGGGAGGGGAGGGTAGGGAAGGGGCACCAACCCCAGGGATAAGAAACGGCAAGTGGAGAGAGGAAGATGTTGGGTGGGCCTCACTTAGGTAGGGGGCACTCCTCCTCATGCTCCCGGACCGAAGCCTCGAAAGCACTTCGAAGTTGCTGCCCCCCGCAGTGTACCGCGTCGCAGTACATGCACAATACAGTGATCTTCAAAAGGTAAGGGTCTGCTGCAGTGGGTGTGGCCTGCAAGGCGGGTTCGGGGATCCGCTTCCCCACAGGAGGGTCCCTCGTGGTGGCAGGAGCAGATACGGAGGATGCTGCAGAGGAACTCAACCTACTGCCTTGTTCAAAGGGGACGACCCTCCAAACTGCCTCTTTGTGGTTCGACCTCCGGTGTGGCTGCATGGAGGTGGTGCCGTAGCTGTACAAGCCTGGTTTGCTGAGACTGAGTATTATGTGCATTTCACCGGGTTAGCACAAGCTTTGGGCCCATTTCCAACCATGGTAAATAGCCTGCACACCCAAGACTCATGCTGGCTGCAGGCAATGGGGAATTCCTCTACCTCATCCTCATTCTCATTCTCTTCTTGATTCCCATCTACATCACCATGCCTGTTCCCCTACCCATGTCCTTGGAAAGGTGGTGGTGAGGGTGCTGCTGGGGCAGAGGCAGTAGCAGCAGCCATGGTTGCCATTAGCTCCAAAGGTAGTACCGCACAGCAAAATTGAGCAGAAAGCAATCCTAGCATGTAGCAATCTGGAATACTGTTCTGGCACAGCAGCAAAATTATCATAGCAGAGCAGATTTCGTCAGAAAGCAATTGCAGCAGCAAGGAGCAATCTGGACCACTGCTCTTTTCTGGACAGCCAAAAACAGAATGAGGAGCAGCTCTGGGGTGTGGCCTTTTATAGGGGGGCTGGGGAGCGCTTCGAACCCGGAAGCGGGCCTAAGTGTGCAGCTCGCCATGGGCATAGTTTGGGACATCTTCAAGGGTGTAGTTTTATAGTAAAACACCTTGGTTTGCTCAAAAAAGCACTTTTTCAATGTCCGGGGGCACGGATCGTGTCCGCAAATAAGGGTCGACGCTCAGCGTGGGTGCTGTCACATGGTGACATTGTGAACGTTCTCGAATGGGACGTCTGGCCGCAGGACACCTATTGCGTGGTATACATTGTGCACATGTACATGGGTGTCCTACGGACAGGGTTGGGCTCCCCGAACTAATTAAATGTGCGACACACGTGCAGCGAACATTTCCAAACAGGCGCGATGTTCGTAGGACCCAGGAGGTTGGATGCGCATGTGCCGAGGTGTCCATCGGACATGGGTGGGTGCCTCGAACTAATCAAAGTCCCTCACTACATTTTCCAGACATGCCCGAAAGGGGCGGTGTTACGAGGACACAGAGGATGAGATACGCATACGCATAGGTGTGCACCAGACAGGTGTGGGCTCCCACAATTAATTATAGGTGCATCACAAGTTTGCAGACAGGTGTGGTGTCATAGGGACACCTCCAATTTGAATTCGGACAGGCCGGACAGGTGCAGCGTCCGTAGGACACCATTTTGCTTAATTGCGGGCATCCCTGACAGTACCACGCTCCGCATCAGGGGAGGAAGGGATTGAGGTCTCATCACAACGTCTTTCTTCACAGGGAATTTGTGGGGATGGTTAGCTGGGAAAGGGGGAAGAGGTTCGGGTGCAGGTGGGGCAGTGGTATTTTATTTTTTCCATAATATGTCCTTGTACAAAATCTTTTAAGCTGGCAAAATTGTTTAGTAATTGCTCCATTGTTGCGTCCAGGCTGTCTAGTTTTTCATTTACAGAGTCAGTTTCATTTTCTTTGCGCGTATGCCCTTGTGGAAGAGGTGCTGCTTGTGGTGCATTTTCTTCATTTCCAGTGTGTACTGTTAAAGAAAAAAATATCTGTCAGGTATATGTGAATCAATGTGTATTAACTGTCCTACTTTTCAGACTGTTGTGTACCAATGGGGTTATTATCTTCCCTCATTTCGTCATGAGGGAAATTCTCTTCCAGCCATTCTAGGGTGCTTGCCATTTCTGAGTAAAAAAAAGAAGAAATCATTTTTTTCAACTATTGTACACTGAACAAACTATGCAAATATAAAAAAACATTTAGTGTACTGACCACGTAGTAGTGCAGTTCTGCTCTCAGTACTTTGCAGTTCTTCCACTAACAGTTATTTCTTCGTTTCTATGTAAAGCAGCACTGAGGTAATTGTTGTTAAGTGCTTGCCTGTCAATGTGAGAGCCTGTGATGTCATGTGGAATGTTTGGTGATGAATGCTGTATGAAGGTTCCATCTTGTGTCAGTTGAGCCTGGGTGATGGGACCCAGTGGTTATCCTTTATGGTATCCTTATATGTAACTTAATGTAACCTGTAATAAGGTATATGTGAGAAGCTACAGAAGACCCCGAAGTCACATTATTACACTGGTGACTAGGAATATTGAACCAAAGAACCTGCACAAAGAGGAAGAAGCCAGAAGACGGCTGAGGGGCGAGCAGCTGAGGGAGAAGGAACCACTGCCCCCCAAGACATGAACTAAATCCCATCACCCAGGGGTGCAGAGCGCAAGGGACTGAGAAGTACAGAAGATAGTCCCAGAGAAGGCACAGGGCACAAATGAAGGAGAAAGGGCAGCCCAGCGAAATGCCCATGGGGTTGTGAAGATAAGAGTAAACCCAGGATTGAAGCAGGCCCCAAAAGTGTACATTTGGGCGGCAGAAGGAAAGCGAAGATGGGAAGTGAAGTCTAGCCCCGAGTGCTATGCAGGAAGCAGATGCGAATCAAAGGCAAAAGCCCAAAGAGTGCCCCCCCAATGGCAGAAGCTTGATGCAGAGGCAAAATGCAGGGGGAAGTGCTGTGAGAAGAAGCCCCAAGCCTGAGCGTAGTGCAGCATGTTTAGAGAAGCAACATTAGTGCATTCGGACAAGAGGGGCTAAAGGTGATTGAAAGCTGGTGTTGCGGTAAAAAAAAGAAAAAAAAAGAAAAAATAATCACTTTAATGAACGTTCTTGTGTAAAGTCACTGTGCTATTGATGGACATTTACTTGCACAGTGTAAGGCAGGCGACGTCCCAGCTGGGTGACGGTTGGCAGCAAGAGAAGTGTTCTGCTTTGATCCAGGTCAGAGAATGGTGATGTCACTGGGAGCTGCAGGGTACTGGCGATCGTATAGAACGTCAAGTGGATTTGCATCCGCTGCTGTTGCGCTGGCCTTACCGCTGTCATATGTGTGATGGAAGATTAAGTGAGCCTGCGTAGCGTTGGGAGTAAAGAACCCTACAATGTGATCAACGTTTGCTGGAAGCCGTGGGCATTCTAGTTTAGAAGGAAGTAAATGAGATGTGAGGCCAACTGTAAACACCTAGCCGAGTAAGAAGTGCTAAGCAGTAACGGTTTTTGAGCCTAAAGAAAAGGTTCCACATAGGAAATTATATGGGATCATGGATAGACGGTCCCATCAAGTGTGAATATTAGAAGAATGAGAAGAGTATTTGGGCACGGAAGGAACTTTCTGTTCGAGACGGAGATCAAAGGCCAGGGGAACTGCACTGTCCGATATAAGTGACTTGGTGCGGTATTTGCATTGACACTGGAAACGGAATGAAACAAAGAAGGAAAGTTTTGTTTCAAGATGCGTATCCTTTGATGTAGCGTAATCCCTTTTAGTTTGCATTTTAAAGTGGATGAATGCAAGGTGTAGAGCCGTGTGCGGTAAGGAGACATGCGAGTGCCTGAGAGTTTAAGAAACAAGTGAGAAGTGTAAAATTAACCCGTTTGAGGAATTTGCAGCAAATTGAAGTTTTAAGTGAAAAGTATTGCACACAGCTGGTCGGGCGGCGCGGCTCGGCTGAGTCTCGGCGGAGTGCTCGTGCGCCGGTTGCCCTGCGGTGCCCGTGACAGTGGACGGCAGAGTGTCACTGAAGCGAAGGTGCGGTCGGCAGCCCATTGGAGTGGGACTGGTGGCTGGCAGGGAAGCCTCGCCGAAGTGGATGAGGTGGGTGTGCGCCCCGGTTAGGCAGAAACCTGTGCAGTTCCCTTAGGGACCACTGCAAAAAGTTTAAGACTACAGGTGTTGGCAGTAAACCCAATTGGTAGCAGTCTGTACCACCCAGATTTACCTGGTAGCTGTGGATGAGCAGTCAGACTTCTCTCAAGAAGAGTTAGGCAGTATATAGAGTATACACATTAGGTACAAAAATACAGTAGCGCAAATAAACACTGACCAGAGCTTGGGTATAAAAGTATATAATTATTTATTTAAAAACACACTTGTAAAAATACACTGGCACTAATATGTCAAGCAAGTTCAAACACAGTCACTAGAAATATATACACCTCCCTGATTAATTATTCGACAAGTCTTAGGAAAAGAACACCACTTATTATCAATACAGGGGTGAGCGCTTAACCAAGATGGCACTCCAATAATTATTTAAAAAGGGAGGGAAAAGGCAGAATTAGGAAAGCACACAATACCAACACTTTTAAAAGAAAGTCTTTGCAGATAGTTCAAAAAGGAGTTGGATCAGTTCAGAAAAGTTAGTTAACAGGTCCCAGGTCACCCCAGGATAGACAGTCAAGGATTCAGGGGACACCTTGAACAGTCTGTTGCAAGGGAGACCAGGCGGGACACAGTACCTGAAATGGTGAGAAAGCTCCAGCGGGGACAGTTGTTCGTGGCAGCGGGTGCAAGTCGGTGCTTCGTCCAGGGGAAGAGAAGTTCTCGACGTGGAGGAAAGCTGGAGGTCGTTGCACTGCCAGGGAAGAAACCAGCCGCGGAGTTTCTCGGTTAAAAGGTACTACCCTTTTATTCGCGGTAGTGGTGAAGCGTGGTTATCCGGCCGCCGGGGTGCTTGGCACGGGCGATTCGACCACGAGACGATCCAGGAAGGCGAACAGAGGGCAAACTGGTTAACCCCACCAGTTCAAAGGAAGAAGACTCTCCAGGATGAAGATCTTCTCTGTCGTCGGGAAGTGGTGAGGCGGTTCAGCAGGGCTCCACCGGTGGTGTCGTCGTTGCAGGTTGGCTCAGCTTCTCCCTCTTCAGATTCTTTAGGTCCTGTGGTGATTTCTGAAGTTCGAGTCCCCAAAGCCCTGCTTTTATGCAGAAAACCCCCATTTACCAGTCCTAGCTGTCACTCAAACATGCTAAGTGGTGAGCTGGGTGGCTCACCACTGGGCCAATTACACAAGAGTGCGACTTGAGTTGCCGAGGCAACTCAGTCCAGGGTGCCTATTCCCCCCCCTCCCACACATCCTGTAGACCCAGACAGAGTGGCACCACTTTTGGAGGCTTCTGTGCAGAAGCCCGCCAAAAGTGGATCAGAGTCCTGGCAAAAAGACCCAACCGGGCAATAAATATTAAATAAATAACCCAGTGGTATCTTTATCATTGCACCAAAAAATTATAAGGCGTTTAAAATGAATGGGAAAATCCCATAGGAAATGTTCTGGTGGAATATTTAGCGTGGTAACCACTGCCACCAGCCAGAAACTCGACGAGGGGGGACTGCACAGTGTCCCCTCGAAAAACAGACCTAGGGGCAATCTAATTACCCCTACCAGTACTTCCACAATATGATGGTTTGTACTGGTTCTGTTCACAATTTAAGACTAGTAAAGTCAATGGAGACTTTACATGCCCTGGGAGACAGTAGTCAGTCCCAGGGTACGGAGTCTATTTTTGGGGGTCACTATGACACCCCTGTGTTACTGCACTGAGGGTGCTGTGTAACATACTTACCAAAAACACATGAAGCCCTATGGAGTAAAAGACCCCATAGCCCATTAAACACATTACAAAGTCAAAGGACATTCTCAAATCATGCCTAAGAGTGGGAGAAAAAGAGTCTCACTCTTAGCAGGAGAATAAAATAAACCCCAAAAATCCAGCAAAGCTGCTGGGGGACTCACTAGGTTTGGGAAATTAGCCTATACAGAGAATTCTCCCTAACAGCCCCCTGCTGCGGTGATCGTTCGGCAGGAGACCTCGGCAAGAACCAGCGGCCTGAATCCTCGGGCCGGAGGGGCAATAGAGGAGAAGATTGTAGCCGTGGTGGGGCGGCAGTGGCCAGGCCGGAGGTTGGGATCCAGCGGCGCGGGCCGGCCCTCATCTAGCTTGAGCACCCGTGCGCACCCGGCCCGGCTGGGACAACAGAGAGGTGCGGAAGCGGTGTGGAGAGTGGGGGAGGCGGATAGGATCAGCGGATCGGTGCGAGTGGCCAGCGGGGTGCAGGAGGGTGAGCGCAGGCCTGTGTGTGGTCTGCTCTTGGGGGACAACCCCTCCCCACCAGACTTTTGGAACCTGGAGCGGCGATCGTGGCCTAGGAGGGCCGTGGAGGTGGGGAGCCTTGAACTGGAGGCTCTCTGTTGATAGGGCAGAGATTAGACCTCCGGCTTGTGCACCAGTGGTCCCCTGGAGGAGCAGATACGTTATTGGAGCCAGCTGCGATGGGGCAAGAGTGCGGTGGAGGAGCCCGGCTCTGCTGAAGGACTGGGATTTGGAAGCTTTAGCAGACTGCATAGGGGGCAGGAGCTTGGTCTAGGCAGGATGGAAGAGCTGGGACCTTTGCGAGTAACTGCCTGAAAAGTGAACCGGCTTGGTACGGGCGTGGGCCGTGCGCCGTGCTTCTAGACTGCCGCATGTTGGGGCTGTGGTCAGTGGCTTCAGGACACTGGGGGTTGCATGGCGGCCGGCAGAAGGGAGGACAGCGTTTGTGATGGGCAGCAAGAAACAGACTTGCTTACCAATCACACATAGAGATAGTTCCCGGAGGGACCGGGAGGCACCTGAGGAGGAGGTGGATCCGGCCAATATGGTGCAGAGGGGGCACTCAACGGCGTCATCGAAGGGCCTCGTGAGGAACCCCCCCTCTTTGGAGTTGAACCTGATTTTGGCTGAGGTGAGATCTGGGTTTGCTGCCATTAATTCCAAGCTGGATGGCCTCACCTATGAGGTGGACAGGATGCAAGAGAGGATTGATAATGAAAGCAGCAGAACCTCGGAGGTGGAGACCAGAGTGGGGGCTCTAGAGGACTCTGCTGGTGCGACTGCGAAGGTGGTGCAAGATTTGAGGAGAGAAGTGCAAGCCATCCGGGTTAAAAATGAGGACCTTGAAGCCAGGTCACGCAGAAATAATATTAGGGTGGTTGGAATTCCAGAAACTGTCCCCCAGAGGAACCTGGAAGAGTTTATGGAGAAGTTCATAAAGGATGTTCTGCAGGGGCCGGCTTTATCCTCACAATTTTTAGTTGAGAGGGCACATAGAATAACGCAGGTGGTACCGAGACCGGGGCAGAATCCGATGCCAGTCATTGCTAAAGTACTTAATTACTGTGACCGAGATGCTATATTGAGACGGGCTAGGGAGCTTGGGACCTCATGTATGAGAATGATAGAGTATCCTTTTACCCCAACGGTCCAGAAAGCCTGCATGTCGTTTGCAGCTGTAAAAAGGAGGCTGCGTGAGCGGGGCCTGCAGTACTCCATGCAATACCCATCCAAACTTAGGGTGCAACATAACGGGAGAGCGTATTTCTTTATTTCTTTACAGACGTGCCTGCCGCACATGAATTTATTGAGAACTTGCCGTGTCGAGATAAGGGACCGGGAGAAGGTCCGTCAGGGTCTGCTTGAGGAGATGGGCAAGCAGGCATATCTGCGCCAAGGAAACGCGGTCAGGAGACAATGGTTAATTGGGACTCCCACCCTGGAGAGTCAAGCTGGAACATAGCTAACTATGTACCTAGTCAGTCCAGTGGCTTGCTCGAATGCTTTTTTTTTTCTACGCTTTTGTTGGTTTGATCCTCCTCTGCTGTTAGAGAGAGACCGGCCGCTTGGAGAGTGGTGTCCGGTGCCCCCGGGCAGTGGCCCATGTTATTGGGTAAAGGGTATTGCTGGGGGGGAGGGTTGTTCACTGCATGTTGGGGTGGGGCAGTGTGGGAGGGGGCTGGGGGAGATGGGGTTTGGGTGCTTGTTAAATGCCCGGTTGGCAGGGGTGGGTTGTTGGAAAAGGTTCACATTGCATCAGCCGGACCGTGGTATTTTATTGGGCAGGGCCTCCTGGGCAGGGCATGGTGGCGCATTAAGTTGCTTTGGCTTGAGTCATGGTGTATAAGGTGTTGAGCTGGAATGTGCAGGGGCTGAATGACCCGCGCAAAGCTAGAAGGGTGGTGCAGTACTGTGTGAGACATGGTGCCAAAATCGTTTTGTTGCAGGAAACCCACATTAAGGGAAAGGGAAATGAAGGGGTTGCCCGCGGGTGGGGTAAATGTAAGTTCTATACCACCTATTCCTATTCCTTCGGCGGGGGTAATGACCCTGATTCATAAATCGTTGGGGTTTAGGGTCAGTGGGACCGAGGTTGATTAAGCCGGAAGATATGTTATTGTTTCAGGGTGCCTGGGGCAGACACGGTTGACGCTGATTAACGTATATGGCCCGTATGTGGACGATCCAAGTTTCTATGAATGCCTTCTTGAAAAATGTTTAAAATACCGCGATATCTACATTTGGTGGGAAGGGGATTTGAATGTCATTTTAGACCCGGAGCTGGACTCCACGGGGGAGAGGAAGAGGCGCACGAGGGCGGCAGAAGCAGTGCTGGGGGCTATGGATGTTCTTGCACTGGGGGATGTGGGGGATGTGTGGAGGGTGCTGCATCCGGGCCTGGCAGGATATTCACACCATTCTACGGTATACAACACGTCAACTAGGATAGATTATATACTGGGCTGTGCCCAGGTTATTAGATGCACGGTGGGGTGTGAGATGCTGCCTAGGACATTGTCGGATCACTCGCCGGTTTTGTGGTCATTGGACTTGGGGGATCCGTTGCCTAGGCCCAGGTGGAGGTTTAAGCCTGCAGCACTGCTAGACATTGCCTTTAAGAGTGATATACACAGCTTGATTAAGCGTTACTTTCAAGAAAACTTTGACTCGGTGCAGAGCAAAGGAGTACTTTGGGAAGCGTTCAAGGTGGTGTTGAGAGGGGGGTGCTTGTCTGTGGAGCTCGGAGTGTTGAAGACAATACGGAGAGACCTAAATTCAGTGGAGATGGAGATTAAGCAATGGGAGGAGGAGGTGGTGAGCACCGGGTCAAAGCAAATCACTGTCCAAGCTGAAGGAAGGCTGGATAGGTTTAAGGTGCTGGCGGATAGGGAAGTACAGTACTTTGCGAGGCCTGCTAGAGCTCGTACATATGGCGAGGAGGGGAGGCCGGGTAGATATTTGGCGGACCTGATTAAAGGGGAGTGGGGTGTTGGGGATATAGCGGCAGTGAGGTCTAGAACTGGAGGGGTCCTGGTGAAGCCATGTGAGATTGCAGGGGAGTTCCGCTCATTCTACAAATCTTTGTATGCCGCGAGGGTTACGCCCTCGGGTCCGGTGTTGCGGGATTATATTGAGGGCGCAGCACTTCCCAGATTTGATTCAGTGGCGGTGGAGTCTCTTGCCAGGCCTATAACAGTGGAGGATGTGCTGGGCGCGATAAAGGAGCTTCCTACTGCAAGGGCACCCGGCACGGATGGAATCACGGCCGAATTCTATAAAGAATGGGGCCCCGAGGTGGCCAACCATATGTTGGGAGTGTGGGAGGAGGGGATGGACAGGGGTCTGCTCCCCCCCACGCTTCGGTAAGCTGCTATTACGTTGATTCCAAAGCCGGGCAAAGACCCTCTTGACTGTGCGTCATACCGGCCAATATCTTTGATAAATTTGGATAACAAGATATTTGCAAAGGTCCTGGCGGATCGACTTTTGCCATATGTTGCACAAAAAGTGCATAGGGACCAATCCGGATTTATCCCGGGGCGGTCGACATCGCTAAACCTTGGGAGCTTGTTCGCGATTCTGACACAAATAGACACCGGGACACAGGCAGTGGCGGCGTTGCTGGATATGGAGAAGGCATTTGACTCCGTGGAATGGGAGTATCTATTTGAGGTGTTGGTATGGGTGGATACTCCTCCGTGTTTTGGGAATGCTGAGAAACTGCTGTATGCGGGATGTAGTGCTCAGATACGTGTGAGTGGGGTGTGGTCACAGCGGTTTTGGCTTGGGAGAGGGATGAGGCAGGGGTGCCCGCTTTCCCCTTGCTTTTTGCGGTGGCTATAGAGGTATTAGTGGGCAGGCTTTGTAGGCTACATGGGCATTGAGGGCCGGGCATGGGTGGACCGAGGGACTTGATCTCACTATACGCAGATGATGCCATCATTTTTATACAGAATCCTGAGGCCAATCTAAAGTCCCTGGTGCAGGAAGTGGCAGAGTTTGGCGATTTTTCTAGTCTCCATTTGAACCGAGCGAAGTCCTCCCTATTTCCCTTGAATGAGGCAACTGCCCCTCCATTCAGCACGGCGGGGTTCGGGTGGGAGCAGGATTCAGTTCCATACTTGGAAGTGGTAGTTAGTAGCAATGCGCAGTCCCTGCTTGAATTAAATCAGAGAGAATACTTGAGGTCATTGAGAGTGAAAATAGATAGGTGGTGTAAGTTTCCTCTCTCTCGCTGATGAGTCGAGTGGCTATTGCAAAAAATGGTGGTTGTCCCCAAGTTTTTGTATTTGTTTGCAAACATACCAGTCTGGCCAGGGAAGGAGTATTTTCGGGAGGTGAGGTCCCAACTGATTCGCCTGGCTTGGTATCCCAAAGCTCCGAGGATAAATTGGGAAACCAACTCTGCCATGGGAGGGGTTGAATAGGAGCCCCGGGTATTGAGGCATACTTCTTGGTGGCACAGCTGTCCTTTGCTAGGTACTGGGTGTGGAAGGGGCGTGGGCCGTCGCATTTACATATAGAGAGGCTTGGTACACCCGTACTCATTGCAAGGTCCCCTGGTTATTGGGAGAGTGGCCGACAAATGTAGGTTTGACTCAGTGGCATGCACGGTGCATGCTTGAAGGCGGGTTTTGAAAACGATAGGGGTGGAACGCCCATTCGATCCGGGTATCCGATTATGGCTGATTGAAGATTTGGCACCAACGTGCAATAAATCCATAATGGGAGGATGGTGGGAGGTGGGGACTGAAAGGTTGGGAGATATGTACCCGGAGGGGAGGATCTTGTCCTTGGAGGCACTGGGGGGCATGTTGGGCGCTGGACCTCAGCTTACCTTGCAGTATTACAAGATGAGAGCAGCCTTTAAGGCGTGGTCACCGATTTTTCCAGAGATCCCTCGAACGACGCCCCTGCTGCATTACATACTTAACTCCCAGGGATGTAGAGGGGTGGTATCGGCGCTATATAAAATGATAATAGCAGATACGCACCGGGATCCCCCCGCGTGCAAGGTGCAATGGGAGCGTGACAGCGGGGTAACCCTTGGAGATCAGCAGTGGGGGAAAATATGTGCAATCACGCATACTGGGGCGTTCAGCTCTAAGCTGCAGTTGATTCAACTCAAGACACTCCACAGGGTGTCTGTTTCACCAGCGTGGACGCATAAGTTTGATGCAACGAAGTCTGCCGCCTGTCCGAGGTGCAGAGAGGAGCAAGCTGATATAATCCATATGCTATGGGAGTGTGCTGTTCTTGACCCTTTCTGGAAGGGGGTCTTCAAGGTTGTCTTGGATATATTGGGGGTGAATGTCCCGCGAACGATGTTATGTGGGTTGTTGGGATGGTACCCGGGTATACCCATAAAGAGTGGTAACCTTTTGACATCCTGCATGATTGTGGCTAGAAGATGCATTCTTATGAAATGGACACATTTCTCCGCCCCAGAGGTGAAAGTGTGGCTGAAGGACCTACTCAGGCTGTATGATACTGATAAAGACTATGCTGCCTTGTGTGGGCTGCAGAATAGGCCCAAGGACATATGGGGCCCTCTGACGGCGTATTTGTTGACAAGAGAAGAAGACACAGATGATGGGGGGTTGGAAGGGGCCACCTCGGCAGTCAGTGTCCAAAGCAGAGGGGGTGTGATTGATTAATCTTTAGAGGCGCCGAAAAGATACTAAAGGCAATGTGGGGGTTACTGCTGTTCTTTAATGTGATGGGCTTGTAACTTGTGGTCGGGAAATTACTGGGGTGGGGGATGTTAATGTGAACCAGTTAATAAAAGTTAATAAAGAGATGTTTAAAAAAAAAAAAAGTGTGCAGTCAAGTTAGTTGTAGGGATAGCGTCTTAGTCAGTGTGTAATTGTAGGGATAGCGTCCCGAGTGTGAAGTAGTGATAGCGTCCCTTTTGAAGTATAGGGATAGCGTCCCATTGAGAGAGTAGGGATAGCATTGCATTTGGAGTATAGGGATAGCATCTCAGTTGAGGGATAGCGTCCCATTTGAAGTATAGGGATAGCCTCCCATTAAGAGAGTGGAGACAGTGTCCCAGTAGTGGTGGGACAGCGACCCTCATTGAGTAAAGTATAGGGATAGCGTCCCAGTTGAGGGATAGCGTCCCATTTGGAGTATAGGGATAGCGTCCCATTGTGAGAGAAGGATAGCGTCCCACTTTAAGGTGTAAGGATAGCATCCCGTTTAGAGAGTAGGGATAGCGTCCCACTCAGTGGGAATGGTAGGGCTAGCGTCCCAGTTGAGGGATCGTGTCCCATTTTGAGTATAGGGATAGCGTCCCATTGAGAGAGGGATAGCATCCTGCTTTAAGGTGTACGGATAGTGTCCTGTTTAGAGAGTAGGGATAGCGTCCCACTCAGTGTGTATGGTCCCATTTAGGTCTTGGGATAGCGTCCCAGCGGTTTTTGAGTTGTATCTCAGTAAAACAATGCACGGTATGGATGTTTCGTGTGAGCTTCTCATGTCGGTGTTCCCTGCGTTAGTGTTGCGTCTGGAAAGGAGAGGGATGGGGTGTGTTGCGCTTCTCGTGTCTGTGCGTCATTGGAAAGGAAGGGGATGTGTTGTGGAGTGCTTGTATGTGGTGTTGTGTGCCTCATGTGGATGTGTGTTTGTGAAAAGGAAGGAGATGTGTTCTGAAGTGCTTGCCTGTCAATGTGAGAGCCTGTGAGGTCATGTGGAATATTTGGTGATGAATGCTGTATGAAGGTTCCATCTTGTGTCAGTTGAGCCTAGGTGATGGGACCCATTGGTTATCCTTTATGTTATCCATATATGTAGCTCAATGTAACCTGTAATAAGGTATATGTGAGAAGCTACAGAAGACCCTGAAGTCACATTATTACACTGATATTGTTGGAAGCAGACGTTATTTCTCTTGTTGGTGCATTCCATTACGGTGCATACCCTATGCATTTGTTCTGTTCCTTTCATAGGTACAGAGTTTGTAGACCTACTGTATTTTTCATTGTAATTCACGTATGTGGTGCAGTTTGTATATGTTCAGTGCCTTTGCTGCATGGTACAACAATGTAAAAGAACCCCTGACCTTTTGAGCAGTTTGGATGCTAGCTGATGTCCACGAACAGACGCATAGCGCGGAGACTCAGGGGCTATCAGCATGGGATAAGGGGGTTCCGTATGTTGTATGGTACATCTATACAAATTAAGGGTATTCTGTTGAAAAGCTATGCAATTCAGTGAAAAGGGACAATACAGTTACTTTGCACTAATAACAACCTATCCATATTATGGTTACAAGTAAAACTGAAAAACCCCAAAAATTCGCCAGTTATGGTAAGCTAACCAACCAAAACCCACGCCACCACTCTGCACGGCAAGGACTAACACCCATGGCATCAAAGATGACAATGAGTTGTGATTGTTGAAATTTGACAGTTAAAAGAAAATCCTATACCGTGGACACATGTTTCATAACTCATTCTACCACGTGTCAATTTTACAGTGCGGTCTAAGAATTATGTGTCTGAAATATTGTGTGAGAAGTTCTGTGAATTAGAAATCTAGACCCAACAAAGCCTGCACCAAAATGAGTAGGAATCTTAATTCAGCCTTAGGCTTGAAGGAGACCTTTACCTCTTTGCTACATGACCCAAAATGTGAATAGTGGAGTAAAACACTCAAAAAGAATCTGAGGCAGCTATGCATCATGGACATAGCACAGGGACAATGTGGTAGTATTGGAAGCAAGACCACGCAGAGCAACAGAGGTTCAAATCTGCGCTTAGAAACCGAACTTGTATAAGAGATCAATAAATAAAATAAAGAAATGTCTTTTTGGGAGCCTCAAGTGTACTTCAAGTTTCTCTACAGGCAATGGCCATTATTTGAAAAACTTACAACTCCAAGAATCTATTGGCGATGGCAACCAAGTTTTGTTATGGCCTTATTCTGCTCATAGCTTTTTTCCTAGCTCTTTCAGCCATCATCATTGCAGCCAGTTATGTGCTGTAGAAACTGTTTAAGAAACCACCTGGAACCTTTACCCACTCAACTGAAGTATGATTTGTGAAAATCATTACCTCCAGACAGAACATTTGGATGTGGGCACAAACGCAAGTGAGGTCAGGCATGCTCCTTGATCCCAGCTCCAATAAGGAACTTAAAAATAATTATGAACATTTACTGCCTTAAACTTGGAGGACCCCAATGTGCACCCCTAAGACATGTTAATAAAATGTTTATCTCACATGCTGATTTTTGTACACTAAACCCTTAAGTTGCATTTAGATTATATGTTTCCACAATTTTAAATAACACTTTATATAGGTCTTGGTTTTTCCCTCTTGACTGCTTTTAACTGTGGCTGCTGTTTCTTTCATGGTATAGAACCTCTCGCAACTTGAAACACTGAGCTTGACTAAGGCAACAAAATTAATAATTGTACCTCAAGGAGCCCTAGTTATTTCCCATGGCTGTACTCCAAAACTAGCTGGGTCAGGGATTTTGCAGACACTCAGGAAGAGGGAATTAAACCTCTATCTCCACTTCCCTGTTCACCCTGCTCATTGGTTTTCCCAGAGAACTAGTCTTTATGAACGCATCGAATAATCAGCTCCAATATCAATATTACAGAGCCACCAGAGTTAAGTGTATACAACTGAAACAACTGTAATAAGCTGTTTCACACAATTTGAATTTGCAGTGAATTTATCATTCAACTATTAGTGAGGCAGTAGCAACCCTTCTTATATGACGGTTTCCAAATGTTTTTACCACCTTATGACCGTTTTGTTTAGATTACTTTCACATTCAATGGTGTGCTTGGTTCCTGCAACATATGTTGTGTGTTTGGTCCTTTTAGGTTGTGCAGTTATTTTTTTTATAAATATGTGTTATTTTAAAAAGGAGAGTTTTCATTTTACAATGAGTGACTAGTACAAATGCAGAGTATTTCATCGCATATATGTTCATAGTAATCCATACTATTTTATAAAGTCTAAATGAAGGTTAAACAGATTAGATAAATAGTGGTTCTGTATTTAAGATAAAGCAGCAGTTCTAAAAAGGTTTTAAAATACATTTTACCAGTGGAATAACACTGCCATGACAGTACAAATGCCAATGAAAATAAACGTGTGTCCATTATAACTAATGTTACAAGTTTCACTTTGACGATTAGAATGGTGATAAGTTGAAATTAGTTTACCTTAATGACAAGCGTGTTGATGGGTACATACTTTGGATGCATTATTAACTTTCTTCAGATATGTGTTTTTTGCCTATCAGTTCAACTTCATCAACACGAGTTTGAACAAGGATATAACGTGGTGTTGATCATTTTAGTGAAAGGCAGCAAACACCAATGGAAATTGGGAAACCAATATTGCATTAGTATATTTCATTTAGCACGTGGTCCAAGATCAATTGATAGCAAGGGGAATTAGAAGGGGTTTATATCGGACTTCTAATTGGAACAGTTTGGTTCTAGCTAATTACAAAATTAGACTGAAGGCCATAGACCCTATAAATCTAAACATTTGCCAAGGATAGAAAAACTTCCCTCGGCCCTCTTTTTTTTTTGTTATAACTTCTTTTGATTGGTTTTACAACATAGAAAGAAATAAAAGAACATTCCCCAACTTCCCCCCATCTCTCCCACCCCCCAAAGGCAGCACCGATGTGTCCGTAGTTCATTAAGACCATGAACCAAAACTTCCAAGTGACCAACTTGCAACAGAGAAACAGTGTCCCCCATCCCAGCCCCCTCTCCCCCTCCCTGGTACGGCTCTTCCTTGACCATAGTCCGTTGCCTTCACAGAGCCGTCGCCGACACTTACTGCAAATCAAGTAGACGCTGGCGCTGGGGCCGCCAGCCAATTCGAAAGTCATCCTTAAGGAATAGCATGGTTTCCTCACATTCTCCTGCAAAAGACTAATTTGTTGTCCTTCACGTACATTGCCCATTCGAGGGCCACGATTTCCCAAAGTTTCTGCAACAAATCTGGGAGAACCGGTACCTCCCTGCTCCTCCATCTCTGTGCTATTACTGACATAGCAGCCAATGTCAAAATCGCTCTTGCCTTCCCCCGGGATTTAATCTCCCCCCCACCTGCGCTTCGCTCAACTCCCAATAGGGTCTCCTCTGGGGGCCTACTGCCTCCCAGACCGAATGCTTGCTCCTGAGCCCTCTGAACCTCCGTCCAAAAAGACCAGATTTTTGGGCATAACCACCAGATATGTTGCGCCGTTCCCTCCTCCCCACACCCTCTCCAACAGTTCCCAGAGGTATTAGGGTACATCTCCTTAAGACGGGCCGGTGTGTAATGCCACCCAAACAGAATCTTATACCACATTTCTTGCAGTTGGGAGGGTTTAACCAGTTTGGGGATTTTCCTCCATAATCTTTCCCACTCCTCCCGCCCAATGGACCTGCCCAGTATCTGTTCCCACCTCTGCATATATTTCCATGGGCTCCTGCCAGGTGTTTCGTCCAAGATCTTGTATAGGTTAGATATCAGACCTTTGGATCCATCATCCGAGAGGAGGAACCTCTCAAACCGCGTTTTCTCCCTGGTTGCGGCGTGTTTGTTCACAGGATTCAAAACCCAGTGGCGTAGCTGCGCATATCAAAGCCTCTCCCCCTCCTTCACTCAAAACTCCCTCTTACATTCCTCAAAGGAAAGAATCTCCCCCGCTAAACATATCTCCCAGCCACCTACATCCACCCTCCTGCCATTTTCTTAAAGGCACCTCGTTCCATCCCTTGGGTAAACTCCCCATTGCCGAACAAAGGTGTAAAGGGAGAAGGAAAAGTTGTGATACCCTTATGCTTCACCAATCTGTCCCAGTTCTCCGCCATTAATGATGTGATGGTACTTTCGTACAGATGCCTGGGCCTATGCTGTTTCGGGAGCCACAGGACCTCGGCCAGACTGCGGTGCGCCACTGCTCTGTCCATTGCCACCCATTGCTTATCCTGTGTGACCTCACCCTCCCGCAACCAATCCCTAACGACCCGTAATTGCGTCGCCTCGTAATATCATTGAAAGTTATGCAGTGCAAAAACCCCCCTCCCGCTTCGGAGCCATCAACCGTTGCCTACTGACCCGTGGTTTTTTCCCGTCCCACAAAAAATCTTTAGTTAGCAAGTCTAGTTTCTTAAAGAAGACCGTGGAGACTGCCTGTGGTATTGCCTGGAAAAGATACAACAGGCGTGGGAGAGTTACCACTTTAATAGTTACCACCCTGCCTAGCCACGAGATCGGGAGGTTCCTCCACCTGCGGAAATCCCGCTCTATATCCTTTAACAGTGGTAGGTAATTAGCTCGATACCAGCCTGCCAGAGTCGAAGTTATTCTCACCCCTAGGTATCGGATTCCCTCGGGCTCCAAAGTAAAGGGGTAGCCCCCCTTAGGGTTTCTTGCTCCTCCCCCTTTATAGTTAGGCTCAAGAGTTCCGACTTCATAAGATTAATTTTAAGACCAGAAGCCTCACCAAAGGCCTCCAACAATTCCCTGCTCGCTCGGATGGCCTCCACTGGGGCCGTTAAAGTTAGCAGGAGGTCGTCTGCAAATGCTGCCACCTTTTGTTCCACCCCCCCGAATGGGATACCCTTAATCCCCTCTGCTTCCCTAATTGCCTGCAAGAGGGGATCCAGATAGATTGCTTAAAGCATAGGGGACAGGGGACAGCCCTGCTTAGTACCCCTGCTCACTCTGAAAGACCTGGACATAGCTCCGTTCACTGCTATCCTTATGCTAGGTGTCTGGTAGTTCGCCTGTACCATATGTAAAAAATTGCCCCCAACGCCCAACTTCCTTGAACAGGAAGGACCACTCCACGCGGTCAAAAGCCTTCTCCGCATCCAGAGACAGAAGGACCGCGGGAGTGTTGCTTCTGTGAGCCTTTTCCACCAGATGGGACACCCTCCGTATGTTATCCGCTGTCTGCCGACCCTTTATAAACCCCGCCTGATCCGGATGAATCAGATCTGGAAGGACGACCTCCAGCCTAGCCGCCAGCACCTTCGTGAAGATCTTGGCGTCGATATTAATCAACGCGATAGGCCTGTAGGACGTTCGCTCCTCCGGATTCTTATTGGGCTTCAAGATAAGAGATAGCCTGGCCTCTTCCATGGAGGGGGTTATTGTCCCTGCGACCCCAAGCGTATTAAAAAGGGTAGTTAGCTGTGGGACCAGAACGCTTGCAAAGGTTTTTATAAAAAGCCGCAGTATAGCCGTCTGGGCCTGGAGCTTTATTCAAAGGAAGACCCCTGATCACCTTCAGTACCTCCTCTTCCCTGATCTCCCCGTCCAACCACTCTGCAGCCTCCTTCCCCAACCGTTCCAACTCAACCTTCTCTAGGAACTCTTCCTGCAGACTATCCTGAGGGGTCTGCAACGTATACAAAGTTTCGTAGAAAGACACCAAGGCCTCTCGTATCTATCTCCCCAGCCTCTGACTCTTTTCCCTGAATCTTTCTTTTAGGCCGTGATCACATTTTTGGATTTCGCTCCCCTGAGTAACCGCGCAAGGAGAGTATGTGCTTTGTTTGCCTTGGTTTAGAAATGTTGGCACACCCTCAAAAGAGCCCCCTCTGCCCTCTTGGTCCTAAGGATCTCCAACTGACCCAGTGTTCTACGATATTCCCTCATTGCGAGCCTAGACGGGGTCACTCCCGCCTTCCGCCTTGCCAATTCGACTTCCTCTCCCAGTCGCGCCTCGAGCACCTTCAATTGCCTCTCCCTGTGAGTCGCCGCCGCAACTAGTTCCCCCCTCAGCGTAGCCTTAAAGGCGTCCCATCTGACCTCTTCTCTTGTGTCCCCCCTTTGGTTTATGAGGAAGAAATCCCTAATCTTCTCCTCGATCTCCTGTCCGATTATCGGGTCCCTAAGGAGATGTCCTGGGTACCTCCACGTCCAAACCCCTCTCTCCCTGGGCCCTAGGTCCATAATCATAGATACCACCTTATGATCCGCTGTGCCAATTGGGCCCATCACCACCTCTCGCACCCGACCCATCAGGCTCGAGGATACCCAGATGTAGTCGATTCTAGATTGGGATCCATGGAACCCTGACAGGAAGGTGTAACCTTCCTCCTCCCCCTTAATCTCCTGCCACACATCTCTCAGCCCTGCTCCGTGAATCCTATCTATTAAATCCATAGACATCTCTGCCCCCCCTCTCCTATCAGGGTGTCCTGACCGGTTCCGACGTTTTTTCTAGGCTATATTGAGGTCAATAAGATGATTTGGCCCCGGGCATTATCCTCTAGTTTGTTCAGGACACACTTCAAAAAGTGCTCTTGGCCCACGTTTGGTGCATAGACTACTGCTACAGTATAAGGACTACCCTGGTACAACCCCATAGCTATTATGTACCTGCCCTCCTTGTCCCATAATACCACAGAGATCCTAAGGCCCACTGAGGTTTTGATGGCTAATGCCACTCCCCCAAAATCTGGTCAAATCCCCGTAATTTAAGGCGCCCCTGGTCTTTAGGTCTTTAGGTCTAAGGTGTGTCTCCTGCAGCCCCATAATGTCTGGATTCTCTTTTTATGTAAATTGTTCTAACGTTTTCCTCTTAAGAGTGGTGTTTACGCCCCTCACATTATACATTAGCCACTTTCGCATGGGGTGAAATATTTCGGCAATCTGAATACTCTATGATCACCTGCGACGCCATCAGCCTGAGTCATCAGGTGCCGATGCCTTACAGCCATCCCCCTCCCTGGGTCCCCCACACCTCGCATGTCGTTGAGTAGAACCTCTGCCCACTTGGCCTTGATCCATGTTCCCCCCCATCTGCTGCCCTTCCCCCCCCTCCCTCCCCGCAAGCCACCCCTCCGAATGGCGTGCCCTTCCCGCCTCCCTCACACCCCCCTCTTCGGGTAAACCCACCCTTTCTGATTCAGAGATGGATGCCCCCCCCGCCAATTTCACCCATTAGTGGCCCACCACTCTTAAAGCAAACTGGAATTTAGGGTCCTTCTTGTGCAGATCCTCCCACCTCCCCTGAGCTTTTCTTGTTGGTTTCCGTAGATGGCTTATTATTTAGCTTCGCTCTCCTTCTCTTCTCTCCCACTGTTTACCAGGCCCAAGGCCTTGATTCTGGGCCAGTTACTGCCCCCCTCCTCCCCGATCCCGCAGGAGTATCCTCCAAGTCTAAGGTGCAGCATGCTCGCTCCTTCCTGTATTGTAGTTATGCGCCTCTGAACTCCTTCCCACTCGAACAAGAGACCAAATGGAAAAGTCCATCTATACTTAATCCCTTTCTCATTCAAAGCTTTGAGGACTGGACCCATTTGCCGCCTCTTCGTAAGCGTACTGCTTGCTAGATCCTGGAATAGGGCTATACCCTGCCCATGGTATTTGATGGGTTCTTGTCTCCTCGCCTCCCGGAGGACTGCTTCCTTTTGGGCATACCTAGTAAATGCTGCTAAAACATCTCTGGGCCTTGATTGAGATCCTGCGTTACCCCTGCCAACTATGTGGATGCGGTCGAGCTCAATCGCCTCCGGTGGCGTAATCCCCAAAATCTCTGCGAAGATGGATTGGGCTACTCCTTTTAAGTCTTTATCCTGGACAGATTCTGGAAGCATTTTGATTCTGATGTTGATTCGACGGGATCTATTTTCCATATCCTCCATCGGGATCTCCAGATTGTGCGTGGCTGCGTCGAGCCTCTCAATTGCTTCACTACTGGCCGTCACCTCTTTATCCAGATCTTGCAAGCCTCTCTCCAGAAAATCTGTCCCCTCGCCCTGCTGCCGCAGCTCCTGCTTTATTTCCCCCATTGCCGCGTTTAGGTCGGACCTGAGGAGCTGAAATTGTTCCTGGAAAGTCTTTGTTAAGCTAGTGTGCAAAGTGTGGACCTCCCCCCTGAAATCCTGCCTCGACATCGTAGCTGTGCCAACCTCTTCTGGCAGGGAGACATTCCTTGCCAGGTCCTCCCCCCTTTGATCTGATCAGGCCCCTCGCCTCCTGCATCTGCCAAATGGTAGGAAGGGTGCCGGGGCCTCGCCGAGCGCTGACTGCGCCCTCCCACTTTTGCCTTTGCTCTTCGTGGTCATGTTAACAGAGGGGTCAAGTGCGTGGCACACCGCCAATCCCACCAAATGCTCACAAGCAGGTGACCAAGCGTCCCTTCTTAAATTCTGACCTCGATTGCCGGGATCTTTTAGCCTACCAAGTTAATGTTCCACCTTCAGTGGGTTACAGGGAGACTCACCAATCTCAATGGCCATGCAAGGAAAGCCTCTCCAAATTGTGCGGAGCACTCGCACACGTCCAACCCAGGAGGCCAGGAACTCAGACAGACCCCCGGGGCCAGGGAGCCAAAATCTCTTGCAGGCCTGAACCCCTTGCAGATCCTCAAGATGGAGCTCCCACGAGACTCCGCCGCAGGCGCCCCCCCTCCCACTCGGGGGCACTCTTCTCAGTGCCCAGGGGAAGCACACCAACCTGCTCCTAAGAAGGTCAGTCCGCCTGCCATTGCAGGGCCTTCCTCCGGGCGGCTTCCCCCTCCACGGGGGAAAGGCACCGAACCGGCGAGGCCCAGACAGCCACAGGCTGCCCACTGCCTCCTGTGCGGGGCCCGCTCTGCCGCTCCCCACGGTATCGCCTCTGATGCGGGAAGCGCCAGGTGGCGCCCCTTCTCCAAGCTGCGTCTGTCTCTGCTCAATCGGATCCTGCCGGCACCCGCTGGACACCCACTGTCCATGTGCCGGGCCCGCCCGAGCCCCGGACTGCCTCCCGGGGAGCCCGGCCATGCCGCCCTCCGCCACCTTTGTTCGGCGCGGACCGGGCTGCCCACGCTTCCTTCACCACCCAGGCTCAAGGCGGGCCACTCCACCCTTGGCCTCTCAGGCCCTCAGTCTGGGGTAAGCCTCATCCCGGCGAGCCCTGTGTAGGGCACAGCTGTCCTCCACACGCGTCTCCGCCTCACCAGCGGGTGCTCCGCAGCTCCCGCAGCAGTCCCCCTTGTCCTGGCGCCGCCCACCGACAAGCATCCGCGTGTGCCAGGAGCTCGTAATTGCCTCCACTCCCAGGACCAATGCTTCTCCTGTCACAATGGCACCCCGGAGCCCAGATTTCAGCTCCAAAGCTCACTGCAGATACCGGGTGGTGGGCCCTCCAGTATCCGTAGCTAGGAGCTCCGCAGGCACGTCTATCTCCTACGGACGGCCATCTTGAATCCTCCCCTCTGCCCTCTTGTGCCAATTTGCTCAACTCACCACATGAGTAACTAAACTTCAACGAGAGAGAGCAATTCTCTTGTTTCCTCTTCAGCCTGAGCACGCATGAGTGTGAATATATAATTACACAAATGTATGAATCTGCTCACAAATAAAAATAAATAAAAAGTAATTGGCGTGCATGTATTATCATACCATTTGCAAAGGTCGCAAAGATTTCATATCTCCAGGGATGGCTTGTACTTGAGGACGACCAGGTTCCAAAATGGTCATCTTTCCTCTGTAATGGATATCTGAGTAGGCAAGCCAACTGTGGATAAACAGGTAGTAGATTAACCAATTGAAATGTCTGGTTTGTTCACTCACATAAAAGCAAAATAAACCAAAAGTGATGCTGGTAGGGTAGTGATCAGTACAACCCAATGATCTATAAAGTGCCCCTAAAATGGTAGAAACGTCAACATATAGAATAAACACTTGGTTACATTTTCCAAATATTTATTTTCATTTAAGTGAACAAAAAACACAATCAGAACAATGTTTAAGACAAAACAAGCCCACAATAAATGCACATACTGCAAGCGAGTTTTCAAAAGCATTCATAAATAGATTCTGATTTAATTGTCTCACATTCAGGTATCTAACATCAATGAGCAACAATTAGGATAAGCTTAGTTAACGGCTTCAAAATGAATGCCCAGAAACCCATGTATTTATCAATATATTGCATAGCTACAAAACTAAGCAATTCTCAATTGTTTGACCATGTTTACAAAAGAAATGCTTATAAATTATCAAATTTCACAGTCAATTTATTAAAGACAAAATCAAATACATGTACAACAATTTCTCTACACTATTTTATACAGGATTATTAGTATAGGTTTAAAAAGGTCCGGTAACTCTGCATGTTGACAACCTATTCACACTATTTGAATGTCATGTTCCAAAAAAAAGAAAAAGCATTGGTGACAGTAAGATACACATTTTGGACAGAGCCCATCATTTAAATCTTGCACATATGTTGACCAGATAAAGATGTGCAAGAAAAAGATTATCAACACTTTTGTCTTTTGGCACATTCGAAAGGTACAGAGGACCACCTTTGTCACTTCTTTTCATGCACATGGGGCCTTCCTGGGGGCCGGAAATAAATTAAAAAAGACCAAGAAGTAGTATAGGATCCTGGCGGTTGTTCAAACAATATTTCTATTGCAGAATGAAAAGGGAACAAAAACGGAACTAAATAACTGTTTAACTAAATAAACCCTCAAATTCAGGAAATTATCTATATCACATTGCGGAAAATGTTTTACTAATGCCATTTCATTCTATGGTGGTATAAAAACAATGCCTCTCCATATATGTCCTTAATTTCTCATTGAGATCCAAAAAGAAAAATGAGAATCAAGCCATGACCTAAATGATTGAATCATGAAAATGAAGAATGTTTCCTTACTACCTAGTCATCATCTCTGTAGTGCAAGAATGTCACTACTTGTTATCAGGAGATGAAATTATCCTGATTACACAATACTCATGCCATTATTATTATATTAGAATTGTTCTTTTATAGCACGCTTAAAATCGGGGACCAGTTTCTAAGCGCTAGACTTCTAAGACAAACTCATTGCACTCGAGCTATCCTCCCAGCTCATTATTTCGGGTGGTGTTTAACCAAACTTTCTTGAACCAACAATCAAAGACAATCCAAATTAATTATTGGATTTTTCAGCTCATCAATACAGAACCACAAGAAAGAAGGAGGTTTCAATATCCTACCCTGCCCACTCTAGGGATTTTTTTCATGTACATGAAGCACAGGAAATGGAACCAAACAAAGTGTGCGTGACATAGCATTCTATTATGGAAATGGTCTCATAGACACAGAGGTTAGGAAACCTGATCTCATTCTATTAGAAAACGTATCCCTGTCGGTAGTAGGCACAAAGACAATATTTTCTCCAGTCCAGCTGAGTTAGAGATACATCTTTCTAAGCTATTTAGTCACTCTGTTGCTTGTTGACACATAGGAAGTGTCATACCGTACACTTCTAATTTGAGCTGATATGCAGTATGGGTTGCATTTCTTTTTTTAGCATTCTCTTGTTGAATTGACTACAGCTTGCAAGGCAGAGGCGTTGCTAGGAGGGGGCTAAGGGGGCTATAGCCCCTGGTCTTTTGGTTGTAGCCCCGGATAGAATCTCAGGAGCTACAACCAAAAGGCTAGCTAGCCCCGAGTCCCGACATTAGCGTAGCCCCAGATCTTTTTCAGACCTAGCAACACCCCTGTTGCAAGGGTTGGCATTAAGGACATACATTTTAGATTTTGTTCAGTTATTTGCACCATGACATCAGGAACAGATGTTTTTCGTCCATGTAGCTCATGGATTTGTCTACTATTTAAGATGGATTTTGCATCTTTAGTAAGCAGACCAATTCAAATGCTTTTTAAGATGTTAGCATAGGTGAGGTCTGCAGACTGGCGCATGTTTTACGTTAGTTCTCTGTAGTGAAAATGCTGCCAGAGATTTACATTTCCAATGCTGCCGATGGTATTTCGGCATTGTTTGTGACCTAATGTTTTGAAAATAGGTTGACCTTTCACTGGTGTTAACTGTAGGAGGACTCCAAAAACAATAACATGTTTTCCTCTAAACAGTTCTTCGTAGTTGGTTTTTAGGACTTCTTGCATTCTGAGATGAATTAAAGCCAACATGAGGTTGGAAACCATGCTTACTTCATCTATCAGGAGCACTTACATTTGCTTTAGAATTCTGAGTACTTCAGTAGCAGCTTCTGCTGATAATTTGTAGTATTCTAATTTGTATTGGTGTTCTATGGGGAGGAGCAGTAGTCGGTGTAAAGTTACATCTCCTATGTTGAAGGCAGCTAAACGTGTGGGTGATATTAGTATAGCGAAATGTTAAGTTTTGTAGAAATGTGCTGATTATTTTAATTACGAATGTTTTACTAGAACCAGCTTCACCACTTACATACAGGAGCAGAGGTTTACAATGTTTACAGCTACAGGTTTTAGTTTCATGTTTAAAACCATGTTCAATTTCTTCAGTGACTTCTAGATACATGGCGAGTTGTTCATCATTTAGCTGCAATTCCAGCACTGACAAGTCTTCCTCAGATAGCTTATATTGACACATGGCATTTTCTACCTCAGTCATGGCTATTTCTGCTTCATTTAGAATGAGTAGTTCTACAGTGTTTCTTGGCTTCCTGTAAGGGAAGGTTGACTGCCCTCAGGAGTGTCTGTTTAGTTGAGCTTCAATTTCTTCCTCTTATTGGTGTTCATTGTCCAACATTTGCTTGTATTGTTTGAAATTGTCATTTGTTATACTGCTTTAATTTGCTTTGAATGTAGCTTCAAATGATTCATAGTCACCTAATAATTATTAGTAGGGCCATGTAATATAGTCATCTATGTTGCGGAGATTTAAATGATAACTTTATATGATTAACTAGACTGGGTTTGGTGTGTTTCACTAGGCTTCCTTTAGAAGTTGAGACTGAATATTTGCCAGTTATGTCATTTGATGTGACATTGTTTTTGTAGGTGTACTAGCTGTTGGGATAATTTGCGGCTAATGTTTTCTATCTCTTGGCAGGATTTTAGTACTCTTTTTCGGGATGAAGCTGGTCCAAGATTTAGCCAGACAATGTGTTCAGATTTGTCATATAAGTCTGTACCTAAAATTGTCTGCAGCTTCGTAGCACCCACATTCTCTTTGGGAAAGCAATTTTTATACCGAAGCTGTACAATTTTTGTGATAGTATTTTATCAGATGATATGTCATCCGAGAGGTCTTTTAGCTCTGTTTTCACAGCTTTGGTGAGATAGGCTGTGACATATCTTGCAACTGTATTGGAATTGTCTGTCATGTATTGTATGTTTATGTTTGCATTCCACCAGAGGGCAATGATTTCATTGTTATTGATGTATCTGGATGCTTCATCCCTTTTAATGTTGTATGTATTTTTAGGGAATTTGCCTTATACGCGGTGTCTAACAGAAGACATCAAGCTATTTACTTTTCTTTTTTGCAAACTGGTCTAGGGAAGTTAAAGCAACATTTGGTATAGTATTTGCCTTTGTTTTTATAGCTATGTCGGCAGTATTTGTCACACTTACGCTTTTGGAAGCATAACACTTGCTTAGTAGGTCACTATCTGTGGTTTCTGAAGGGATGTTGCAGGTAATGTATTTTTCAATAAACAAAACAAAAAGTGGCGTCACTATCATGGCCAAATTTAGGAGCATCTTTTATCCACAAAAGCATGTGGATGTGTGGTGCTCCTCTGGATTGATATTTTTTTCTTCAAAAGAAGTGTTGCTCTTCTCCGAGCGGTGGGGTAGTTTTGTTGCAGATAAACTGCAACATGGCAATGAAGCGATGGTGAAGCACTTTGACACATTGACAGGGTCAAGCGAACAGAGTTCTCCTGGTGTTTTTATATATATTCCATCTTTATTTTGGTTTGCAGTGCGTAAGAAGTTGTGCAAGTCATCACATGCGTATTCTGCAAAAGTTAAAGTAACAAACCCATGTGGGTGGGCCCATCTTCCTTAGCATATAACATACATCGTGACATATTAGTGTGACATGAGAACCAGTATTCTTTTGTACCACACGTTTGCCAAGAAACATGTAATACTTCACTGGAAAACTTAATCTTTGTCTTTTATTTTTTTAAGCAGTTGGGCAGCGAGTGTTTAAAAAGTTAGAGCCTGTTTTTAATGTGTTTGCAACTCCATAACAGAGTTGCTAGTTCACTTTCTAAGAGGAGGTGGAAAATGTATTCGACATTTTGGCTGAATCTGGTGTCTTCAGAATACATTCTTAAAGAGCAATATTCTGATGCGCTAATTTGCGGACCTTTCATCATAGCTTCCTCTTTTGTTCTGTAGGAAAGAGTAGAGGAAAAGAATGTGATTCTACACTTTTTTCCCCATATGCTTATTGGGGATCCTTTGGCTTGTTGCATTTGATATGTTTCTAATGCACTGTCAATTGCATCTTTGGAGTGTAGTGGGTGAATTATATACTGGTCTGAAAGGTTGGCTGCAGTAACAGGATCTACACGTTCAAATTAGCCAGTTGCTGGTGAGTTCTGAATAATTTGGGTGGTTACTCAAGTTATCCTCGATGTTTATATCTTTGTAGATCGTTTTCTTTTAGTTATTGTAGGGCTTGTCTAACTTTGATTAAGGCTACCAGTTGTTGCCAAATTTTGTCTTTTGTTGGCACACCATTAACTAGTACCATCAAACATTGATCTTTTGGTCGTTGTACTCCTAGAGTTTGTACATTTTCTTTTAGATCTAATTTGCAAATATTCTACTTTGCCATGTTTTTTTAAAATAACTTGGATGGAGGTAATTTGGCTAATTTCGGTTGAAGGCGTATTATAGCTTGAAATTGTGCACTGTTTGTATTATAATGCTCTTGTACAAGTTAAACTGTTAGATAGGTTTCAGAAGTGGGAATATTTCTAAGTTATTAGTGATAGCATTTGGTTATTGTCAAGCATTGTGCTGCAGTACGTGCAAACTGCTGAGGGGGTCAGTTATTTTGTATTTAGTTTCTGCTGTTAGATATAAAGCTAATTGGAACCATTGGAATTCTTCATTTTCTTCTATTTTGTATGCCATATCTACTATTTTTGTGCTCTTTTTATAAAACTTTCAGCGACAACAGACATATTTGGTCTGGTATTTCAGCAGATGCGTTTTGAAGCTTACCTAGTTCTTTTTTGTATGTCTTTATTTAGGACGTTGGTGTTTATGAAGTTTTCGGTAATGATTTCTGAAGGTACAGAATTTTCAAAGTCACCTTCAGATCCAAAGTACTTACGTTGGATGTGCGCTTTTTTGAAGTTCTTTGGCTGTTCCATGTAGGAGAATGTTATTGGAATGTTACAGTTCTAGAGCAGGACTATTTGCATAGATTAGTCGATGCACAAGATTGCGTATAGTAGAATGGTGTGCTGCTAACATTTTGATGTCTTTGCAAGCAGTTCCTAAAATGCAGGCTAATAAATGTCCTCACAGACCAGTGTGGCTGCGTACTGGACAGGAGTCTATGGTTTGTAATGTTTTCATTTTCCTTCTGTCTTTTAGTTTCAAATAGTTATTGCAGAATTGTAATAAAGATTTAAAGGATTGTTGGCGTACATTACACATTGAGTTGCATGTACATTTGTACACTGGGCGGTTTGTTTGGGGAAAGGAGCATTTGGTTCAAAGTTTGTTGGGGACTTTTGTTCTATAAGGATTTCTTTTGCCATAATGGTGTGGTCCATCATTTCATATCCTCGACGTTATTGTCTATGGCAATAGTTTTTTGTTGTTTTTGTTTATAATTTTCTTTATTGAAATATGGTTCTGTGCTGCTTGTGCTAATCAATTCGCCATTACAGAAGTTTGAAAAGGTTTGTATATTGACAATGCGCATGTTTAGAATTAGTTTTTGTAATGTACTAATTAATTTAGTTAGTGGTTTCATTCTGTTTAAAATCAGTGGTTTCATTCTGTTTAAAATCAATACAAAAATGTTCTCTTTAGTTGAAAAGTGCTGTCAATTAGACCTTGCAGGATTAGTCTCCTGCAATACTTTTTAAGGGTACATTGCGACTTTTCAGCTATTTTTATAAGATTGTGACACACTCTACGGTGGAACATTTTCTGTAACGGACATTTTTTGGATTGCTTTACCATGACTAAGTTAACACTGGTAGATAGAGGGTTAGTTAGTAGTGCTGTTCTTTGTACATAATATTTTACAAGAGGGGCATTACCTTTTCTAGTCATGGCTGGTTTAGTTTTGTTTAATGAGATTACTAGCGCTTTTTTAAATGTTTTATGTACATTGTTTTCGAGGTGTATGACTTTATGGTATAGTTTCATTCTTATCTGCTCTTTCTTTTTTCTTTCTTTACTATGGAGTTGCTTTTTAGTAGGCATTTTGTTGTGTCTGTTGATAAAAGATTAAGTTTGCGTTGGAAAGGGGGGCGTGGCTAACTAGCCATGGTGTAGGACGTGCCTTACTGAAGCAGCTCCCGATGATCAGACGTAGATCAGAAGATTTACGCTAAAAAATGACCCATGTACTTTATAAATGACTACAAAGATGTCGGAAAAGGGGCCCCACAACACCTGAAGGAAGCAAGTTAATCGGGTGAAGCATCACGGAGAATCAGAACTTTTAAGAATGTGGCTCAGTGAAAATGAAGACACACAAAATGGCGGACAACAAAGCGACCGAAGCTGCGACCGCAGAAGTGACTGAGCCGTATTATGGAGATTAAGAAGAGGACTGGCTTTTAACATTCGCGCCGCGCCGTGCCTTGGTGCCCGTGTGATTCCAGTGTTCTAAGCAACGTTTGTTTACAGAACATACCGCAGTATCACATTTTAGTCAACAATAGGACCCGGTGCGGTGGATAGAACTGTGCGGCGGATACAGTAGCCGCGGTCTGAGAACTTTTTGCTACAATATGCAGTGAGCCTCCAGACACAGATGGAACATTCCGGGCGACCACAGAGTTTACGGAAAGAATACAGTGTTATCTCATACGAATAGCAACGAAGGAGCCGCGCTGTGTGTGAGGAGCCAGCGTGGCTAGCGGGATACATTCTTGCCCGCAATTACACACGGAAGCTGAGGCAAGATACTGAACGTAACGGCTCCCTGACATTGTGTCGGAACATTAAGTACCCTGCATGAATGTAAGTCTCGGATTGAACTGTGCGCGGATGCAGCAGCCGTGTCATGAGAACTTTTTTCTACAATAAGTTGCAAGCCTTCAGACACAGACAGCACGTTCCGGGTGACCGCAGAGCTATGGAAAGGATACAGTGATATCTCAAATAAATAGCAGCGTAGATGCCGTGCTGTGTGCGAGGAGCCAGTGCGGCTAGCTGGATACATTCTTGCCCATAATTACACACAGAAACTGAGGCAAGATACTGGATGGGACGGTTCCCAGCCAGTGTGTCCGGAAAATAAGTACCCTACCTGAACGAAATCCCACATTAGTGCCCAAAGAATACAGACATCAGATGCCAAGGAAGGAGGAAGGACCTTCCCACTCTGCAGGAGACATATGCCTAAGTGACTAATCTGGTAATGATGCCTCATAGGGTAAATGAGCGCATGGAGCTATGTACCATATGAACCTTGAGGCGCAATGGTGGTAAAGATAGAAGTACATCTAAGGGCCCTAGTGAACAAATGAGTTGGCCATTGATTGTCACGACTGGGGGGAACATGGCATGCAGGGTGAAACCAGATTACTGACGGTCCTTGTGGGACCTCTGTGAACGTCGACACGAGCGTACAGAGAATAGAGCACCCAGCATACGGATAGCCCTGCCAGGAGTCAGAGGAGGCCTATAGGAAGTAATAACGGTCATAGACGTGGGAGAATACAACCCGCTTGAAATAAGACGACGCATATGAACACATACTGCAGCTCTTCGAGGGTAACGCTCCCAGGCCTAGACTGTCCTTCTGGTGTCACAGCAGAACGAAGGGGCAGAACTGGCACACTACGAACAAACTAAAACTAGACATACAGTCAGGATTGCAGGATGTCGGTGAGAGGAGTTAAGGCCAACCCACGATGGAAGCCTTTGCCAAGACACAGCAGACTCCTACCGCATCGGCACAAAGTGCTGCAGCTGCATCCGCGGAAGGTACTCTGGCAAAAGGAAACCACTTGATCCTAACGGCTATAACGGAGTTGAAAACCTCATGGGGGATAGCAATGGCGGACCTACGAACTTCCCTGGAGACCAAAATAGGTGCAGTAGGAATAGGTCACCCTGCTGCGACACGATGTCAGGGCGCTGGCAGACAGAACGAGTAGACTAGAGAGTGCGGGGAAAACCAACACAGAAACCAGCACCAGTAACACAAAGGAGGTTCATATAATAAAGCAGCTGGTGGCTAACCTCGAGAACCGTGCGGAGGAAGCTGAAGGAAGGGCGAGATGGAACAAAATCCACGTGGTCGGTCTGCCAGAAGGGGAAGAAGGCCAGGACCCCACGGACTATGTGGAGAATATGATCCTGCACGAAATAGGCGCCGACAAACTCTCACAAGGATTTACAGTGGAGTGAGCACATAGGGCCCTGATGAGGAAACCGTGGCCTAGCCCCCCACCCCCCCCAGGGCAATGATTGCAAAGATCCTGAACTATAAAGACAGGGAGAAGATCTTGGAGTACTTTTGTAAAGGTGGAATGATAGAGAGATCATCGGCGACCGTCACGGCGTATCCTGACTATACAATGCTAGTGCAGAGACAGCGTTACAACTATGTGGCGATCAAGAGAAGACTACGCACGGCTGGAATCAAATACATGCTTTTGTATCCCGCGAAGCTAAAAGTCTTGCATAAAAGTAGAGTGTTCTTCTTTGATACCCCAGAGGAAGCGGTGGCATGGCTGGACTTACAGGGCTGCCCGGAACGAGAGGAGGAGCAGGTCCACGAGGAGCGCGATAAGTGATGGGGATATTTCATGCATATTGAAACGATATATGGGAGGGTTATCCCAGTAGAGACTATGGTAGAGATAACAGTGGAAGGGTACAGACGGCTAACGCTGAAATTACATTATGATACTCTTGAATTTGTTGGACTTGTTGGACTGGAATATAGAGTATAAAGCACATAAGTAAATTGGGTAGCATTGAGCGTGGTGAATTTGAAGCAATTAGGAGCAGCAGGATGAAGGCACCCTACCCCCCGGGAAGTAGTAGTAAGACAGCCATTAGGGCGACTTTACCCTGCTGAGCTGCGAGTACAGGCTATTGCCAGAAAGGGCTAGATGCGGGAGTGCCGGAGATCCAGGGATGGAGCTGTGCAACAGTTGGGGAGGGCATTGTTGGGGCAGGAAAGGGAGTTGGGTGTGGGAGGTTGGGGTGTATGATGTGTTTTTTGTTAAGGGGTGTTCAAGTTGGGAAACGGGCCTACATAGAAGGGGAATATACTGGGATTTGGACTGCACTGGTGAGTGGTGGGGTGGGACTTTGATAGGCCATGGGGGATCTTAAAATAATCACTTGGAATGTCAGAGGGCTCAATAGCTATTTAAAGAGGAACAAAGTTATGCTATACCTCCGCAGACATAGCCCTGCTGCAGGAGACTCACCTGACGCGGGATAAGATGGAGATGATCAGGAAGAAATGGAGGGGAACTGTTGTGGGCTCATCATATTCGGTTTACGGTAGAGGAGTAATCATCTGGGTGGCGCTGCATGTCCCGTTTCAATTGTTACAGACGATAGTGGAAACGGACGGAAGGATGGTCATAATGAGGGGATTGGTGGAAAACAAGGAGATGAGCATTATAAATACGTACTCTCCAAATAAAAAAAACAGCGGCATATTTCAGAACTCTATGTAACAATCTCAGCACGTGTGTGGGGAGAGCGGTGATTTGGGGAGGAGACTTTAATTGTGTACTAAATCCTAAGGTGGACAGATCAGATGGGAAAATGGATAGACCCGCCCCAGCTGCCAAGGCATTTGTAGACACTGCTGGATGATTTTGGGCTTGGGATGTATGGAGGTCATACCAACCCCGGGAAAGGCAATATTCGCACTACTCCGCTGCTCAGCAACTACATACTAGGTTGGACTATTTTTTTTCCATGCCAGAGATAGTAAAAGAGATTACGCAGACAGAATATAAAGCGAGGGTCCTCTCAGACCACTCGCCATTAATCCTAAAATGGCAATATCGACCCCCGAGAGTGAGGATCCCGACATGGTGCCTCAGAACAGAGGCGCTGAAAGACCCCGTTTTCAGCGAAGACATGAGGGAGGAGACTATTAACTATTTTGAGATCAACACTGGCAGTGTGGACTCAGCGGGTATGCTTTGGAAGGCCTTTAAAGTTGTGATGAGAGGGGTAGCCATGGCAAAGTCCAAAGGGTTGCAAGGTGGGATCCTGGCTGAGCTGCAGGAGACAGAGGAAGAATTAGAGAGAGCGTTGAGGAGAGAAGATATTACATGGGATGACACTGAATTAATACTCAGGATGCAATGAAATGTGCTGAGCATTGGGAGAGGCTGTGTAACCTTAACTATAAAAAATACATAGAGAGACAGCATGCAGGAGGGGATAAACCAGGAAGGATCTTGGAATGGCTATATAAGATTGAGACCCCCCCCAGGCCCACGATTAGAACAATAAGGAAGATAGGGACATGGTAGACATCCAAGAAGGGGTTTATCAAGAGTTTGCAGAGTGTTACAAGTCATTATATGGGGATGGTGAGGAGAGTAATCACACAGAGATAGTAAATACATTGGAGGATATAGGACTGCCGCAGATTAGTGCTGAGGAGCGAGAGGGGTTGGATGCACCGATTACTTTAGAAGAATTAGAAGAGGTGGTGCGGCAGTTGCCCACCTGCAAGACCCCGGGGGCTGATGGACTCCCAAGTGAATTCTACAAAACATTTAAGGGAGAGGTGCTCCCCCCACTTTTAGAGATGCTGAATGAGGCATATGAGATTGGTAGATTGCCAGAGAAGCGATTATAATACCGCTCCCCAAACCCAATAAACCTGGACATAGATGTGGTTCGTATAGACCTCTATCGATGTTGAATCAGGACAGTAAAATACTCACGGCCGTGCTGGCAAATAGAATGAGGAGGGTGATTGGTAAATTAATACATCCTGACCAGACAGGGTATGTTCTGAATAGGAACATATCCAACAATCTCAGGTGACTCCATCGAATTATTGAGCATGGAAACGAGAACGAAGATGAATTGGCAATAGTCTCACTGACTCGGTCAAGTGGCCGTGGCCGATGGCGGCCTTGGCTGGTTATGGAAGGGTCTGGATACCTACATTGGGCAACATTTTTATATAGTGAGCCGTTGGCTAGAGTTAAAACGGGGGCAGTGATATCAGAAAGGTGGCAACTCCGTAGAGCTACTAGACAAGGATGTCCATGGTCTGCTATGCTTTATATACTGGCCCTAGAACCCCTAGCGATATACCTGAGGCAGCAGTATGTCATGATAGGCATTGCCGCGGGAGGGGAACTGCACTTAATTTCACTGTATGTAGATGATATATTGTTGTATTTGCGATACCCGGAAGAAAATCTCCGATACATCCTGGAGGTGATGGAGAAATATGCGGGGCTGTCTGGTATAGCTGTGAACCCCCAGAAATCTTGCATGTTCCCACTGGGTAGATAAAGGGATCCCATTAATGCAGCTACCGGTGTTACAGATACCATGGAAAGTTAGTACATTTCGATATCTTGGGATAGATTTACATCATACGGTGGAAGAGGAGCATAAGCATAATACAGAGGTAGCAATTCTGGGTGAAGCTGCCTTTGGCAATGATGGGTCGGGGTGCAATGTTAAAGATGGTGGTCCTACCCAGGCTCTTGCATTATTTTGGGAATATACCAAACTTGATAGCGAGGACATTTTTTACGAGATTGGACGGTATGTGTAGGGATTTCCTTTGGCATGAAACAGAGTGGCCCTCTGGAAATTACAAATTCCATATGAGAAAGGGGGTGTAAAACTGCCTAATTATGAAGTTTATTAAATAGCAAGCCAGCTGCAGTATGTAGCTAAACGGCTCTCAGAGGAGGCAACCTCGGAGTCCAGGCTGTTCCGGCGTGATTGTGCTCCATTCTATTTAAAGGAAATTATGTGGCTGCCTAAGGCAGAAATGAAGGGGCGTCCAAAGATTATAGTACTTGGGTGGAAGGTGTGGCGCAGTGCATGCCAGATGGAGAATCCACTCCCGTGCTCCCCACAGGTACCACTAGTGGCGTTACTGGGTGAAGAAAGGCAACTGAGGATGATGATTAGGAATCACTGGGAACCTGTGGGGATAGCAACAATGGGTGACATATGGCAAGAGGGGACTATAATGGACTTCGAGGTGTTGAGGGACGAAACTGGGTTACACTCGGGCCAGTACATTACGTATCATAGAGTGGTATGGAGAATCAAGATGACATGGTCCGAAGCGGTACTAAGAGAGGAGCCAGACGCCACCATAGATACAATATATGACATAGCGGAAGGGGGACATGAGATTTCCAGAATATATGAGCTGATGATTACCAAAGTGGCAAAAGAGGTAGTACAACTGAGACAAGATTAGGTGGCGGAAGTGAGCGTCCCGATGGGTGATGAGATGTGGGAACGGGCCCAAGGGTATCACAAAAAGGTGTCTAGGAATGCAAGACTGCAGCAGATGCAGCTATATATTACTCATAGAGCATATATGACACCTCAGAGGATAGCCAGATTCATAAATGCAGGACGGCAAGCATGCCCAAATGTGATGAGGAAAATGCTGTTTGAATAAACTAAAAAATGTTTAAAAAAAAAGTTTACGTTGGAAAGTTGTGCAATGTATATGCATGTATGGTGCATTGGTTTATGGGTGTGTTTGTAAAAATGAGTAGAGTGCTGTTTGATTGTGAGGTGGTATATTAGGTGTGGTTGGGAAGGTTGTGAGAGTAAGTCTGCAGAGGTGCGATAGTGTTGTGAGTAAGGGAGTGGTGGTGTGATGGAGTCTGTAGGGTGATCGTGCTGTTCTGAGCAACAGAGTGGGTGTTGCAATGGTGGTGTGTAGATTAGAATAGTAAGAGGGTAAATGGTAGAATATAATGGGCTAGAGTGAAAGAAACATTGGTTTGAAAAGAGTAGTCTGGGGTAAAATATAGTGGAACTGTGCTTCTGTAATTACATACATATACATGGTGCATGGTGCATTCATATATTTGGATGCAAAGGTTTTTTTTTTTTTCGGGTGTTGTCTTGGGTAATGTGCTTCTTTCCTGTAATTGTAAAAGAAAGTTAGTGTGGATATGGGGTAATGGCGAAGTACTTTTAGTAAGCAAGGTTTATATTTATGAAGGAAGGAGGAGTGGTGGGCAAAACATTATAAAATTGGTGGACGGTTAAAAATGGTTGCTTTAAGGATCATTTTCATGAAAGTTAAGAAATGCGTATGTGCATTTGTTGAAGCTCAGAGGCCTATAGGTCGGTAGCCAGAGCTTCCAAGTTTGGGTTGCTCGAGAGGTTCACCCCTGTGTTGTCATGAACAGGGATGGTAAATCCAAGGGAGTTACGCTTCAGAGTCCTGCAGAGTTTTAACAGTGAGACATTATTGTCCAAGGACTGCAGTGAAAAATATGAGTGCTTGTCAGGTTCAGAAATCATACTATTAAAACTCTTCTGTGACGAGCCCCAAGGTAGCTCAACGAGGTGTGAACCTCTGCTGCACTGAATTGCACTGCAACGGCGCGAAACCGGAGCGTGGATCGGTTTCCCGAGCGAGCGCAAAGTCCAGGGACCCGAAACGAAGGCCGTTCCCAAGATGGCTGCCGTGCGTTTGCAGTAGCTGGTGACTGAGGCAGAAGACAATGAGCCCCTGAAGCGAATTTAGGCACCGGGCACAGCGTCTACGGGCTCACGTGAGGAGCCGGCTCTGCGTCCGATATCCTGACCCCGACGGAGGTGCTGTGTGGCAGCCGAGGGTGGGCTTCACCCGATCACCCGCGGCAGGTACCGGCCCCGCTGTTAACCGCTGGGCGGGCGCCTCTGCGGACATCCTGAAGCTGCGAACCAGGGGCGCGCCCGGAGGACGAAGCGCAGAGTGGCGGCGCTTAGACTGTGGAAAGGTGCCCGTCACCTGCAGACCATTCCCCTTTGCGAAAGAGAGGGGGAAGGAAAGCCCAGGAGGGCTCAGTGGTGGTGCACACTGCGGACCAGCAACGAGGGACGATCCACGGAGTGACAGCGGGTGCTCCGCTCAGCGTAGAGCGCTCGCACCGAACCCCCCGGCAAACCGAGGCACGGCCCCAACAACCCGACTCCCGAGTGTGCTGCAGGGCGGTAAGGAGCGGGAGATGGTGGGATAGAGAGAACTGGCATCCCCCCGCCTCCCGCAACTGCTAGCCCCCAGCTGGGACCCTGATCTTTATCGATACTCGCCTGTGACTGGGGCTGAACTCTCCTGTAACACCCAAGTCCCCAACAGCACTGTGACACCAACGAAGAGCGGTCCATCGACAGCACCGGGGGATAACCCATAAGACCCCATCACAGCGCCAGGCACGTGTACCGCGCAGAGAAGCAACACGAGAGAATACACATAATCCCTCCAGATTAACCAATACAGCCCACAGCAGTCTCATCCTGCCGCATCAGAAACGATCCTCTCCCTCGGGGAGTAGCATCCTGTGAAGCATAACGTGTGTTGGGAGCAAATCCGGCGGGGTCCCACCCATGCTACTCTGCCTCAGTGTGGTGCCCACTAACCCGGGAACCTGATGGCAAGGGAAGGAACCAAAGTGCTCCAGTGCACGGCGTAAGGCCCCTAGCGAAAAACACAAACCACACTGCCGCCCCCCTGTGCCGAACTGTTTTGTAGACTGAGTATCACGGCCGCTGGTTGCCTGGTTGGCGGACATTGAGATAAAGGTGCACACAAAGTTAGTGCGAATATACGTAATTGCCTTGTATGCCACGGCTAGCGCCGCTGCAAACACCACCACAGTCCCGGCAACAGCGGCCTATCCTATCGAGCAGCACTCCCCCCGTCAAGACCCGACACCAGCCTCCTGCACCAACATCCTACTAAGCAGAAAGATGGGTTAAGATAAGCCCAGGAAAACATCTACACAGAGTAGAATTGATCAATATGCATCTTCTCCAGTGCCTCGCTCACCAGAGAAGCTCCCAGCGGCCGATCTAGATCATGTGGAAGAAAATATCTCCCTCAGAGACATAATGAGCGCCATTGCCAGCTCCAGTACCTCAATGGAAAAAAAGATGGACAATATTGGCGCAGACGTGTCCTTGTTGCGCCACAACCTGCAAAAGCTGACCTCCCGTACGGGAGAAGCAGAGATACGAATCTCAGAAACCGAGGATGGCTTACGTGGAGTTAATCTGTAAGTGTCGAGCATGCTAGCGCGCATTAAAACCCTGGAAGCAAGAGCTGATGACAGTGAAGGCAGATCCAGACACAACAATATCCGCATAGTCGGCCTTTCTGAAAAAGCAGAAGGGGAATGTATGGAACTGTTCCTCGAAGAATGACTGGCAAACACCTATGACGCAGAGTTATTCTCCAGGTTCTTCTCTATCGAGCGTGCCCACCGTATCCCAACTGGCAAGGTTACACCGGGATCTCCACCACGCACAGTCATGGCCAGATTTCTGAATTATAGGGACAGGGACACTGTTCTCCAACTGGCGAGATCAAAGGGCACGGTCACATTTAACGGATCAAGGATAGCCTTCTTCCCTGACTTCACCGTGGAGGTGCAGAAAGCGCGGCAATCATTCGACCCGCTCAAGAAACGACTGCACTCGATGGGTGTCAAGTATGGGCTAATCTTCCCGGCCCAACTCAAGATATTCCACAATGGCACGACCGTGCACTTCACTGACCCTAGAGAAGCGTGGAGCTGGGCTGAGCGTCATATAGAAGGGGACTGGAGCGCCGTGGGAAGAAAGAGGAGGGAACGCAATAGCCCTCGCCCAGAGCGGCCGCCGGAACACGAACCGCAGCAGCAACCACAACTAGAAAGCCCAGAGCAGGGAGATGTATGAAGTAAGAGCAGCTGTGAGCAGTATGATAGAGTCACCAAGTAATGCAACGCTATGGAGCCTCCGCTCCCTACAACAGTCTAATCGCAGAACACATCCAGGCCGGTGGCTAATCAATCAAACACCCGCCCCCCGGACCAAGACTTAAGTTCCAGCACCACACGGAGGTGCTGTAAAGTTTAACCGTTCACATGTTGAAGTTGGGTCGACAGATGCTTCAGTTGAGGGTGGAGCGTAGGGAGGGGGGAGTTGGAGACCACGTTTGTCTACAAATTTTAGCATACAAAGGTACCGAGAGCAATGTAAACTTGGCCCATGCCGCCATTTTGCTGCAAAAGCACCAAAGGAAACACACCTGTGAGACTATACTTCACGCACCAGATGCCACCTGAAGTGGCTCCAGCCACTAGGCGCCTAACACTCATGACATGGAACGTCAATGGGTTAGGCTCCAGTATCAAGAGAAGGCTGGTGTTACAGCACTTGAATCGCCACTCCCCTGTCATAGTCCTACTGACCGAAACCCATCTGGCAGGAACCTCACGCAAATTTTTCCAAAGATCCAATTACCGCACAGCAGTACATGCGGGCTTCTCCATGGGCGCGAGAGGAGTGCTGATACTCATACATAAAAGGCTCCCTCTGGAAATTACGCATACCACACAAGACAAAGGTAGCCGCTATGTACACGTCCAGGAGACAATATGGAATCAAACCCTGGCGATCCTGGCAATATACTGGCCACCCCACCCCCATCTCTACTCAGTGCTCTCCTAGCAGACATTACCCCGATCCTCGCAGAAAATGATGCAGATACATGGGTGCTTGGACGAGACTTTAACGAGGTCATGAACAATGTCTCAAATCGCTCACACCTGAGGGCAAGGAATCCCACTGCCACCACCAAATTGGCTGCATTTGCCTCCGCACTGGGACTATGAGATGCATGGTGCGACATACACAAAGATGTCCGAGAATATTCCTTCCACTCTGGAGTACATGCCTCCATGTCCAGAATAGACTACTTCTTCCTGCCAAATCAAAATGTGCACAAAATATGCAACGCATCCCTACTCCCACGCGATATCTCTGACCACTCTCCGCTGATCCTGGAACTAGAAACAGAGAGACCGTGCCCCCCACCTACATGGCGACTGAACGCCTACTACTTGGGGTTCCCAGAGCTACAGGAGAAGATATTGACAGCCACTTTCAATTACTATGAGCTTAATTCAGGATCGGTCGAGGACCCTACCACGCTATGGGAAGCCTACAAGTCAGTCCTGAGGGGCGACATTTCGTGGACGTCAGCAAAGAAAAAGGACACTGAACAGATTAAGTCTGCCGAAGAAGAGGTGGTGACCAGGGAGGTAGAGCACATCACCAACGATACCCCGGAGACGAATCAAGTGTTAACACTAGCGCAAAAGAAACTCCATAACATATCGCTTGACTGTGCCCAAAAGGCACACTGCGCCATGAGGGCACGCCTTTATGAAACTGGAGAAAAAGCTGAGAAAATGCTCGCTTGGCTGGAGAGACGAGAAGAGGGGCATCGAAAGGTGAAATGTATTAAGACAGCAGATGCAGAACCAGTCTCCACTGATGCGGAGATAGCAGAGCGATTTGCGGATTTCTACGAAAATCTCTACAAGCCCCCGGCCACCACACCAGCCAGTGACACGCTCGACAACATTGATCTCCCAATACTTACCGTGGAACAGGTCACCTGTAGACAGCAAAATAACAGTGGATGAAATATCTGCAGCCATTTCCCAGCTACAAACGGGAATGACGCCAGGACCCAACGGGTTCCCGATCGATATCTGGAAGAAGTTGAACCACCTGGACATATCCACGCAGATGCTCAACATGTTCGAGCACTCCCTAACCAAAGGTAGGCTCCCACCGGACCTCCGTAAGGCCACCATAATTGTGATCCCCGAAGGAAGGCAAACCCCCTGATGAGTGCAGCTCATATAGACCCATATCCCAAAATCTTGGCCAAGTGCTAGCAAATAGACTCCAAGCGGTCATCACAACACTGATAACCCCGGACCAGTGTGGCTTCATGCCCCAAAGGTTGACGAGAATGAATATTCGCAGACTCCATCTGGCATTAAAACGAGCACCCGTGCTACAACAATCACTAGCATTACTGGCCTTTGACTTCGAAAAGGCCTTCGACACTGTTTATTGGGATGCTTTATGGGCGATCATGAGGAAGATGCAATTTGGTGATTCCTTTATAAAATGGGTCCAACTCCTCTATAATTGCCCACCAGCAGAGGTAAGGGTAGACGGCTGGCATTCGCGAATATTCCCATTGGGTAAGGGTACCAGGCAAGTCTGCCCACTTTCGTCTATGCTATTTGCATTAATAATAGAACCGCTAGCAGTCATCCTACGGAGCTCACCCATGTGGTGGGCTTCTGCTGGAACTCAGAGTGGGAGGACAGGGTGTCCCTGTATGCCGATGACCTTCTAGTGTATCTGGGGGACCCGGCGGTCTCCTGCCCTATAGTAACTCAATTACTAGTGGATTATGGGGTCTTTAGCGGACTAAGAGTGAATTGGGTGAAATCGGTGTTCTTTCCGGTAAAAGGGATAGACTGCATTCCGCCTTCCGGCTCCCCATACCGTATTGAAACTACACAGTTCCGATACATTGGCGTCCTAATAGAAAACAGACTTGACAATTATGTAACCCAAAACCTACACCCCCTGATCAAAATATACTCGCAAGATGTAGCTCACTGGGCATCACTGCCATTGACGCTGTTAGGCAGACCAGCACTCTTCAAAATGCTGGCCCTGCCCCGATTCCTCTATATCCTCCAGAACGCCCCTCTCATTATTCTCGTTGTAGAATTCCACTCAATAGACAGAATAACACGTAGGCTCCTATGGGCAGGGAAACACCCGAGAATAGCGCTTAAAACCCTCCAACGCTCAATCTGGGAGGGGGGAATAGGGCTACCGAATATCCAGGTCTACTACTGGGCGTCCCAGATGGCGACAACAAACGACATTCTGCACGGGGACCCAAAACTCCCCCACATACAGGCTGATATTGCTGCCCGTCATGATATGACCCAGATTGAAAGCCTAAACACTAGTGTGAATCGTCACCCTAAGGGCACGATCACAGCCCAAATATGGAGAGATACTCATAAGTACATAGGTTGGGACAACACACTCACCCCGGTCCAGCCCATCTGGAACAGCGTCCATCTTGCAGGTCTTAACAATCTCCCTAAATGGTCGGCTTGGGCAACAGCTGGTATTCATAGCACCGAGCAGGTAAATGCAAATAATCAAATAATCCCGTTTGCTGAAATCTCGTCCACACACAGTCTTCCTGCCACCGAAAGTTTCCACTATAATCAGCTACACCATGCACTAATGGAACAGAGAGGACGCTTACTGGAAATGCCAGAGTGCACACCCATAGAGAGAAATATAGTTATCGACAGTGTGAGCGCCAGGATCACATCCACCATGTATAACGCTATCTCCTCCTTGCCACAAGAGAGCTCTCGAGTCTGAAACTCGAATGGGAAGGGGACGTGGGCCCGATTCTACCCGAACACTGGATTGAGACCCTGATGTACCCCAGGGAAACGGCGATCTCAGCAAGAATCACTCATTTAGCTGAAAATACTCCACAGAATATATTACCCTCGAATGGCGCTATACAAGTGGGGCAAGACATCTGATCCAAAATGCTTACGTTGCAAGCAAGAAGAGGGGACATTCCATCACATTCTGTGGCAATGTACATAAGTACAACACTTCTGGCGAAGCTGCTGTGATAGACTCGCCAGAGTCTTAGGTCGCCCAATCCCTACTGAACCCAAACTCCTTCTACTGGGTATTGATACGGAACAGGACCCATCGCGCTTTGAAAAGCTATTAGTTTCAACATCCACCGGCATAGCTAAACGAAACATAGCGCAACTATGGGGTTCTGAAATCACTCCACAGTATGAACAATGGAAATCAGACAGACGCAATTATCCCAATGGAACGACGGGTTTACCAAGCAAAAGGGTGCCCGGGCAAAGCAGACAAAGTATGGGGGGAAGTGGGAAGAGATGTTGTGAAACCGGTACAATCTGAAATAATCCATCTTGTAGATTAACATCCTCGCCGCCTCTGGGCATAATAGCTATGTCATTAAATCCTCTAGTCATCTGTAAGAACTGAAAGTGAAATGTTAATGGACACTTGATATGGTTAATATCTACTGTATTCCTAACCTCACTTGTGTTTCTACATTGGTCTGCATATAGGCAGCGGTCCCTCATGTAGCTCCACCACATGTATGCACAGTTTTATGTTTGTAAATGTATATGTTATTATATTGTAACATGAAGACAATAAAACATGTTATAAAAAAAAAACAATGTTCGTTCCATCACTCGTCATACAATATAGCTGCTTGCAACCTTGGCTTCAAAACAGACCGGTCTTGTATCGGTCTCTCCAACTCACCGGCTGTGTTGATTTCACTGATGCTGCTTTGTTCTTGGACCCATGCACGGTGTCACAGTGGCTGGTGCTTCTCCCAGCCTTGATTATTGACACGGGAGGGCCCCAGGTATATCCGACACACAATGCAGGATTCTTCAGCCTGGTTTACTAGTCTTACGCTTTCGATTCTCAAGGTTTCTGGAAAGTAATGGTTCCTTGTCGAAAAGTTCAAGGGAACTTCCCTGCTTGCAATCCCCTTCTATTTTGCCGTCTTTCTTCTCTCGTTCAGCTGCCATCTCGAAACTGCTGTTTCCTCATGTGCTTTGCCTCGCTCAGACTTTTATTTGTGTGAGGAAGCTTAATGGAAATCAGGTGTGTGTGTGTGATGGTCAGTAATTGCCTGACCTCGCCTGACCATTGTATTCGCACATGTCAGGTATACTGCTCGGGTGTTAAGTCCATTGGTCTGTTTTCTCTCATAGTGGGCTGTCTGTGTGAAAGTGTTCATGTTGTAAGGGGTGTGGGGGGTGGAGTTCCTAAATATCCTACCTAGAATAAAGATGTTATAGGGAAGGGGATACCAAGTCTCACCATCTGGCGTCGCACTCCCCGAAGACCCCTCACCCAGGTGATCCTCCCTCACTGGTCCACCCCCAGGAACTGGATCCAAAAGCGATGGCCTTGTCCTGGCCACCTGGATGACAGATCCCGGGGACTAGTGGATAAGACACCTTCTGGTTTCTCACAGCACTCCAGAAGAAGAAAGAGATAGAGAAAGGCAGAACCGGAGAAGGAAGCAGCATGGGAAAGGAAAGTGCTGGAGAAAGCAGGAGTTTCCAGGCAGCCGCTCGCAACTACATACTGGCATAGCACAAGGCCAGGAGAGACGCAGCAGGCACTGTTGGGGGACCTTCGGAGTACCGGTAGCAGAGCTACCGCAGCCACAGTCATCCTGAAAAGCAGCAGATTTGCCAGCGTATGAGCGCAGAGAAGAAACCCATCTTTCTTCCAAACCCTTAAGAAATGTGCCCAGGGAGATTCATCTGGAATCAGAAAAAACGGAGGTTAGCAAGGCGAGTCATGATGATGCCTAGAAATAAGGGGGGGAATGGGCCAACCAGACTTCCGAGTATATTACCACGCAACACAGTAAGAGTGGTAAGGGATAGGCTGAGGGATGACCAAGAAAAGGTATGGAGGGGGATGGATGAGGCGGTTGTAGGAGGGAACATGGCCACAGTGTTTTGGCGATAGGCCGGAAACCGTGTATAACAGTGTCATACTATATCAGTGGTGGGGAAGGACTGGGATATACTGGCGAAGCGAGCCCAATTCACCATGTTTCCCTCTCCATGCACTGCACTTTTCAACAATCCAAAATTCTACCCAGGGATGACAAGGAAGGGGTTTTACAGATGCAGGAAGGGGGATGCCCCAAAATTCGGGATATGTTTGAGGGAGCCGACATTAAATACTTCAACCAATGTCGAAATTACTTTGGGGTGGGGGAGGGGGAAAGATTCCGATATGCCCAAATTCGGCATTGGGTGCTGCAGTAGCCAGTGAGGGAAGGGGCAACGCAAGCTTTAACCCCATTCAAAAGCTATCTCACAAGGGACTCGGGAAAAGCACACCTGGTGGGGGCCATCTATGCATTGGCTAAACAAGGGGAAGAACCGGGGGGGGGGAGGAAATACATGGAAAAGTGGGAAAAATCAGTAGGTATTCCAATAGAGGAAGGGGAATGATCACAAAGTAGGGCTCACATTCCCAAGTTGATTCGATCTCTCCAGTTCCAGGAAATCTGGATAAAGCTAATGTTATAATGGCAAAGCCAGAAAGGCTACACAAAATCTACAACACAACGTCATAAAAGTGTTGGAGGGGATGTGACATGGTAGGGACCTGCAGCCACATCTGGTGGGAATGCCCTCTTATTCAGTCCTTTTGGGCCACAATCTCAGAAGCACTAAGGAGGACTTTGGGGATAGAGGAGGTTGGGCACATGGGGCTGACACTTCTTGGAATAGGCGCGCACCTTGGAGACCTACCCACCAAAATGGAGCGTAAGGTTTATGTTATTCTAATGATAGCGGGTGCCCGGTCTGTGGCGCAAAAATGGAAATCAAAGGATCCTCCACTGGAACATGATTGGGTGGGCAAAGTGTGGAATTTTGTGACTATGGAATGGGCGTCCTACTCACTATGAGGAGATCATCAAGGCTTTCTAGCAGATGGGGCAATTTTAATGGAATACCTCAAGGAAGAGGCGAGAGAGGCCTGTTGCCCGAAAACAGCTAGACTGCTGGGGCTATTGTAAGGGCATAGAGCTCGTACTTTAAAAACACAAGTAGTCGGAACAAACAGAGGTGGAAGCTAGCCGAAATGGGTCTCAAAAGTCGGTGCTCCTGGAAAGAGCAGACAATAGGTGCTTGAGCTCACGACCGGACCGGACGGGGGCAAGAAGGGAGTTTGTTTGTAATGTTATAATTGAAAAAGTTCATAAAAATGATAAGGAAAAAAAATATTGACAGTCCGCATATACTTTAACGTGACATGGAATTCTTTACTTGCCATCAAGGACAAAGCAGTAATTCCCCCCCCCCCTCCCCTTGCACTGTCATAACTCCTTCCTTTCCCTATTCTAAATATATAATGGAATGAACTGCAAACACCAAACTATTGACTTTACCAATGCTTGTTTAGTATGGAGTCTACCTGGTTCCTACGTTCACCTGTGTTGTCCTTTTTTCTATTTTTTTCTTACTGCTTGTCGACTTTTCTTCTTCCTTCTCTGTCTCGCTGTTTCTTCCTTTTTGATCCTTCTTTTATCTCATTCCTCTTTGAAACTCTAGAGCCCGACCTCAATGCACAAAGTTGTTAATCTAATGTGGGTCTCTTCCTTGCTCTTTGACCTCTTCTGTAAAAAAACAAATTGGGTGGGTTTTGTGCCTGACGTTGTGAAGGTGGATTGAGCTACATGTTTGTGGTTACGATCAGGTTCTGGGTATCAGCAATATATTATTCGAAGTGGGAGATCACCTCAATCGTTTAATTTCAAACACTTTGAGTCCAAAGATTTAAATTGTATACATTGTCACACAGATGGGTATCAATAGTATCCCACAGAAATCAAAAGCACTTTGTAAATGGCTAAGCATGGAAAAAGCGCCTTGCATCATGTTTTCTTTTTTTTTGTTATTGTGAATGGGTTTACAATTACGTTACACAAATAGAAAAGAACAATGCAAATAACCTTAAAAATTATACAACACACTATATACACGATAATCATTTTCCTACATATTTCATCTAGATGTTCATTACGCCAAACTTACAATCATAAAACTACCAAGATACAAATTCCTAAGTAGTACAGACCAGTTCCAATTGCTAAAAGTGCAAGTGCCTTAACAACTGCAATATCATAGCAGTCTAGTACAAAACAGTTTTTGACCATCTAATCTCCATCAGATTGATTCGGCATTTAAATGTTACAACAGCTATTGACAACAGAACCTAAATTCCACTTACTTGACAACTACCCCCGCCCCGAACTCTGGGGTTGGAAGCAACAGATTATCTATGAATTTACCAAAAAACAGCGATCTCAAATTTGGCAAAGTTGGACAATGAAATAGATGCTTTACATTTGGAGGCGCTGTTGCGTAAAAGCCGAAGGTGGCCACCGCCTTAAAGAGCTCCGGCTGTGGCTCCACCATCCTTTAAATATCCTCGCCTTCCTGCACTCGATTTGCCCGTTGGGACCGCAGGTGGGAGTCACTGTCACTGGTGCACCGAACCGCCCAAGTATCCTGCATAATCGTCAGGTAGCTTGTCACCACCCGCCTCTTAGCATCCAGAGGTGTGAACGGCAGGTGTTCCTGTGTCCTGGGGCCGCCGGACTCTCTCTCTGTCAAGCACCCTTCTGAAGGAAGTGAGGAGCTTTCTTTCCATCCGGCCCCGGCACTGCACAGAACTGTCTGCGCCGGCCCCTCATCCGCCCCCCACCCCTCTGTGCTGTGGTCAGCGGGTGCCCAGGAGGCCGCTGCGTTGTGCTCACCGGAAGGAGGTCAGCTCCTTCCTTAATGGGGCGGCGTGGCACATGGGCTGTGCCTTATCCACTGTGTTGATCCCGACATTGCTGCCGGCACCGTCCGACTCCTACCTCCTGCTGTGGGGCCCGCTGACATGGGCTACTCTGAGGACATCTCCGTTACCTACCTCTTCTAACTGCAGGCTCTTTTGCACGCTGCTGCCAATTGGGCTCCTGGAGTCTGTCTGCCCAAGTCTGGAGAAATGTCTGGCGACCTGCACTCCTTCCTCAATCTCATCCCTCATCTGGCCAGCCGGACTCCTGGACTCACTGCTTCAGGGCCGTGAATACAGTGTCACAACTACTTTATATGACACCCCACGCACAGCTTGCAGACAGTCATAATTGGAATACACGTCGTGCAGTTTGCGCTAGTGCAGCACGGGCTGTGCTTTGAAAACATATGGGCTGCCTGAACTAAACGATACACTGCCCGGCCTGCTGCCACCATAAGGTACCTTCGCTGATCTCCTTACTTCCGTGTCATTTTGGGGTGCGGACACGATGAACCCCAAAAAACAACAGAAATTGGACAAGTTTGCTAATACGGACACTCCAACGCCTCCTCAACTGCCTGCTCCATGCCCCTTGCAGCTGGATGTTGCAGCCCTCAACAACACTCTGATGGCTCTTAAAAATAGCACAGACTCCCTTGGCACTAAAATAGATGCCCTGACTTCCAAGGTGGAGAGTGCAAATCGATCAATTATGCGGGCGCATGACTGAGCCACCAGAAACCAGAATTAGCGAAGGTGAGGACAAGGTTGCTGGCCTACAAAGAGGGGTCTCCTGCCTACAACAAACTCAAGAAAATCAGGGCAAAAAACGACCACCTCGAGGGCAGGTCAAGGCTCAACAATATTTGCATACTCGGCATTCCGGAGTCCACCGCCATCACAAACGTGGAACAATTTGTTGAAAAAACCATCATGGAAGTGCTGGCTCACCCCCGATGTCCAAGATGTTCCTTGCTGAGAGGGTGCAGCACTCCCTGGCATCCAGACCACCACCCGGCACCCTCAACGCTCTTATCGCACACATTTTTAACTACCATGAGAGATGTCCTACTGAGGACAGCCAGAGAAAAGGGCGACCTCCGCTGGGGGTCTGCCACAATCTGACTATTCCCAGATTTCAGTCCTCGGGTACAGGAGCAGTGGAGGACCTTTTAGATGGGGAAGAACATCCTAAGGCGGAAGAACATTCGGTATGCAATGATATTCCCAGCCATGCTCTGTGTTCTACACATGGGCAAAGCTTTGTTCTTCACGACAGCGGAGGCGGCGGAATGGTTTGCTATGGAGTTGCCGGATCATGTTGGCTCACCATCCCACTCCCCTGGTCCCTGTTAGTCCCATGACCAGACTTGCTAAGATTGATCGGGCTCAATAGCTGGAACTCGAACACTCCAGGAAGGAATCAATGTTTGGTTGGAGCACGAGCCACTCTGAGCCGTTCGGCTGCCAACAGCACCGCATTCCCGCAGCAACTGCGGGCCTTGTAGTTCTCTGGCTCTGACAGGTACTAGCGGGATGGGTGCTTAAGGCCGGTATGTTCTGGTTTCTGGCATGGGTGGGGGGGGGGGTAGGGATGGCATTTTACTGACTAGGGTTTGGTTGCGGAAGTTTGAGGGTGGCAATGAGAGTGCAACAATTTTTTGTATATGTGTTTTCCATTGGCACTTAATGTATGGACTTCGACAGGGCAAGGCGCTATTGAGGGATGGCTCAGTCCTGCCCTGCAGTATAATTGGTAAACTTCAATGTCTTCTTGTAGCGCAAAAGTATGTGACAATATATTACTGATATCCTGGCATATACAGGGTTTCATGAATCACAAGACATCCTGGCTCATAGCTAATTATGCCAGGAATCATGGTGTAAACATTATGTGTTTGCAAGAGAGGCATCTGGCCCGAAACGGTGAGCCTCCCAATATGCCTGGGTGGCGGATTCACAGATATGGTTCTTCCTTCACCACACACTCTCGCGGAGTCGCTACATACATACATCGTACACTGGCCTTCAAACTTCATGAAAATATCGGGGAACCGAGGTTCGATTCCTCCTACTTGCGGGGGAGGTCCCGATGTTCAGAATCCTTATAATAAATATATACGCCCCAAACACAAACTCTCCTGGTTTCTTTCAAAGTTGTGCTAATAACCTACAAGACTTTCCTCTTTGCATCCTCCTCCTCCTATCACCCTCTCCCCTGCTAACCACCTCTCTCTGCTCTCTCGCTCTCCAGCCTCCACTTCTGCTCAGTTTTGCTGACTGGCTGCCTTGTCTACCTTCAGAACCTCACAGGTCCCACGCTTTCCTCGCCAGTCTCCTGCACTTGCCCGCAAGCCTTGCACTACTGCACTTCAGTTACGACCCATGAGAGTGGTATATCTCTGCACTTAACCCATGTTTCGACAGAACTGGGCACATTTGGTCCCTTTTGCCCAATGCTCTTCCTGTTCTGTTCACCCACATGATCTGAATGTACCATGCCTAGTAAGGCTGTTGTCTTGTCTTCCCCCTGTCTTTCCCCTACCATGCATGGTTGCACTTTTAAACACTTGTGGGTAGGTGCATAATAAATAAACAATCAATTTCAAGACTACGACATCATCTGGCGAGGTGACCAACTTAGCACTGACACTAAACTTGCAAAGATCTACAACACACCAGTCCACACTACCCAAAAAGCGGCGACAACATGGCTTGACGTTGCCAAATACCATAGACTGTATGACGTTTTGAGGGTGCTCCATCTCACAGCTAAGGAATATACCTTTTTTCAGGGGTGCAGGCCAGCTCATCAAGAATTGACTATGTAATGGCCACATTAAATTTACAGCAGGCTGCCACCAAGGCTTATGTCCTGCGCCGCTCCCTGTTAGACCACTCCCCAGTGAAAGTCCTATTCAGTTGTCCTCCAGCGCCCCAGAAATTATGCGTTGGGGCTCTAGGGCCCGGACTCTAGAGGATGCCCTCTTCCGTGAAACATCAGGCAGAACATCCACCACTATTTTGAGACCAATGCACAGTATATCCCCGATTCTAGGATATTGTGGGAGGCCTTCAAAGTGTATATTAGGGGCTGCTGTATGTCCAGAGAATGTTGGGTACTCAAATCTATCCGCAGATCCATCTCTAGTAAAGAGCAAGCATTGAAATATTTGGAACTAAAACTGTGGGCGGGGGATTCCCCGACAACTTGGGAGGATATTAGGTACAAGCACAACAATATACATCTCCTTATGGACTGGAAGGAGATATTCCTGGGGGACCCAATTAGGGCGACCGCCCACAGGGAGGAAGACCGTCCCAGCCGGACTTTGGCATGGGCGATTAAACAGGAACGCCACTCTGAGGATATCAAAGAGATTGAATGTTCTGATGGGTCCTCGAGTAGGGACCCCTTGCACATTAACAAGATATTCGCTCGCTATTATAAATGCCTATATTCATCACAACTACAAGTAGGACATGACTCCATAGCTCAGTATTTGGACCATGTTGCCCTGGGGTGGACAGATCCTGCACTGACAGATCCTGCACTTGGGCAACAGCACAATAGATCTCCCTCAGAGGCGGAAATTCGCAAAACTATCCTTTCTCTCCCCAACGGTTCTCTGTTTATCATGTGAGCGCCCTGAGGCCTTTAGCCATGTGGCGCAATATAAGAGATGGATAGAGCGGGAAGGCTCCCGGAACGGACGGGATCACTACAGAGCTATACAAAGAATATGAATTACTAATTCCTCATTTACTTTGCATGTATGATGAAGCATTCTCCCAGGGAGTTCTACCGGAATCCACCAGAATGGCTATCGTAACGGTATTGGTGAAACAGGTTAAGTACCCAATAAAATGCTCCTCAAACAGACCCCATGTCCTTCGTCAACAGGGATAATACAATGTTGGCCAAAGTCCTGGCCGATCGGCTCCTCCCATATAAGCCTGTCCTGGTATTATTCATCCCATGTAGGTCCACACAAAACAACCTGAGGCGGCTATTCATGCTCGTGAACCCGGAAACGGAATGGCCCTTCCTATTTAAAGTCTTTAGACACTCCGGTCTGGGCCTGCACTATCTCCGGTGGGTGTGACTGCTATATGAGGAAACCCAAGTTGCGATATACACAAACAAAATTATTTCGGAGTATATTACCCCCGTCCCGGGGCACGAGACAGGGTTGCCCCCCGTCACCTATCCTCTTTGCCCTCGCCATTACCCTCTTGCATGTTTTCTTAGGGAATACCATATCCACCGCAGGGTCAGGATATGATATGATATATATTTTATTTGTATTGCACGTGTACACAAGTGTTTCTTGTCTCCATTACATCACTGTAGGCGGATGACATGTTGTACATCAAGTACCCTATGGAAAACCTTACTCCAGTCGTTAGAGCCATCCAACAATTCGGGGACGTCTCCGGCCTGAAGATAAATTGGTCCAAATCTGAGGTGTTGCCCTTGACCCCTGTGGTCTCCCAAGACGAGATATGAACAGATTTCAGGTGGTGTCCACTGGGCATTCAATATTTGGTATACACGTCACCACCTCCCCAATAGACCTGCTCGAGGAGAACTATATGACTGTTCTAACGAAACTCTAATGCAGAGTTGCATCTTCCCTTGTCACAAGCCACCCGGATATCCCTGGCTAAAATGGTTATCCTCCCCAAGTTAATTTACATTTTTAATAACGCCGAATTCTGGTCCGGGGTACGTAAACTGATATGTTTGATATGGGCAGGGAAACAATCTTAGAGAATTTCCTACGAATTGCTGATGGCGCTGTATGAGTTGGGTGGCCTGTAATATCCAGAGTTGTACTTGTATTTCCTGGCTTCTCAACTTCAGTATTCATACTGGTGGTGGTCTCCCTCAAATGACCTCCCCCATGCGTCCCTCGAAAAAGGGATTATGTTCCCAGAGGACCTTAGGGGACTGTTGTGGTATGGCCCAATCGCAAGCAATTGGCAGGAGATACAGTCAATAGAGGTGACATGTAGGGAGTGGCAAAAAATGGTGGGCATTCAAATGATATTTTATTTGTATCATGCTCAAACATTGGTTTCAGAGCGTGACGAGGCAAGGGAGGAGAACAAGGGAGGACAAGACAGCGAGCAAGGGATAAAACAACAACTGGTAGTGCAGTCAGCAAGGTGGTAAATGCATGGTTAAAGCGCAGACAAGGGGTGTCTAATAAGTGCAGTAATGGGGACTGTAGGGTTACAGATACAGACCCAACTGCAAGGGTTGCCGGAGGCAGTGCTGGTGTGTGTGGCTCGGTGAGCAGGGACCTGGTCCCAAAAATCAGAGGGTAACCAGGTGCCCGGTGCCAAAGCAGACAGATCAGTAGGGGAGAGAAAGAGCAAAGGCAGAAACAAAGAGAAAGGTCCTGAGGTGATTCCGGAACTGAAGATGGTTCTCATGTTTTAGAGAGGCCGGGAGTCTGTTTCAGAGGGAAGCCCCAGCCGAGGAAAGAGCTCTACCCCCAACTTGTCACTTGGAGAAGCGACAGACCCTGGGGGAGTTGGAGGTGGAAGAGCGAAGAAATTCAGTAGGAAGGTATTTAAAGAGGGAGAATTGAAGGTATTATGGACCCAGGACCCAGAAAGCCTTGTGGATGATGCAAAGGGTCTTGAATTTAATCCTTGCAGCCACTGGGAGCCAGTGAAGAGATTTCAGGGCTGGAGAGATACGATCCCAAGGCTTGAGGCTAAGGACACGTCTCACAGTCCTATTCTGGATGAGTTGCAGAGTGCGGAGAGTAGAAGCAGGCAGATTTAGAAAGAGGCTGTTGCAGTAGTCCAGCCTAGAGAGAAGCAGCGCTCTGGAGACAGTGAGCTTCTGGGGGAAGGCGAGGAAAGGAAGAATACCTCTGCGGAGGTGCAGTTGGTAGTTTGACTTCTTAAAGATGTGAGGAGAAAAGGAGAGTGTGGAGTCGAAGATGACCCAGAGCTTCTTAGCCTCATAGGTGGGAGCAGGAAGAGGGCAGAGGGCCAAGGGCCAAGAGCGGGCGGCTGGCTGGCCAGAGTGACAGGAAAGGACGATGAAGTTGTGCCGATGAGGAGAATCTCTGTCTTACTGACATTAAGGCAGAAATCATTGGTGGCACACCACTCCTGGATAGTAGACCGTCGGAGATGAGAGAATAAGAAGATGTGGCAGAGAGAAGCCTGAAAACGAGCTGAGTGTCATCTGCATAGCACTGAAAGTTGGAGCAGAGAGCGGCAATGGGTGGGCAAGGGGTGCCAGGGATTGGCTGAAAAGCCAGGGAGAGAGGTTAGACCCCTGGGGAACACCACAGGTAGAGAGTGAGATAGAGGAGAGGAAGGACCCAAGTTAGACCTGGGAGGGTCGATCAGAGAGGAAAGAGGTCAGCCAGGCCAGGGCCTGACCGATGATGCCCAGGTTATCACAGAGACGGTTGAGCAGGATGGCATGGTTGACTGTGTCAAAGGCAGAAGAGAGATAGAGTAGGATGAGGATATAGGGGATGTTCAAGTCGAGGTTGCAAAGCAGGTCTTCATGAATGTTCAGGAGAGCAGTTTCTTTGCTTCAGGCAGCTCTGAAGCCAGACTGATGGTCATGGAGACAACCAACAGAATTGGTTTGAAGATTAAGCTGGGAGATGGCCAGCTCTTCCAGGAGTTTGCCCAGAAAAGGAGTGATGGAGATCAGGCAATAGTTAGCCGGGCATGAGGGGTTGGCTGTCGGTTTCTTGAGAAGATGGTGCACAAGACTGCTTCAGAGGGGAGGGAAAGGCTCCAGAGGTGAAGGAGAGGTTGCAGAAGTCAGCCAGAGCAGTAGAAAGGGTGTCAATGTGGTCCTTGATGGTTTTGGACGAACAGGGATGAACCTGATTTGACAAGACTTTCATAGATCAGACTTGTCTGGAAATCTCGTCAGGGGAGAACAGAGGAAAGGAAGAGAAAGAGAGAGGAGGGGGGCTGCAGGAGGGCCAGAGGTAGCTGAGAGAGAAGGGGGAAGAGGAGCAGAGGACGGGAGGGTGGACAGGATGTCCTGATTTTTTTTAGATTAAATGAGAGGCAAGGGCCGAGCAAAGGGCATGGGAGGCGACAGGAAAGGTAGAGACTGCAGCAGGGCTGGCCAGCTCCTTGCAGATTTTAAAGAGTTCGCCGAGTTGTTAGATGCTGCAGAGACGCAGGCTTGGATGTGGGCTCTCTTCTTAGTGCGGACAAGGAGCCGTTAATGCCTTTGGAGCAGGTGGCAGTCCAGTTTGTCAGAGGATGTACAAGAAGCCCACCATTTCCTCTCAGCCACCCTACAATTGCGTTTAAGGGTAGCTAGGTTAGGTCAGAGTCATACCAAGAGTTGCACTTGGCTTTTGTCTTCAAGCGGATCCTCATGACAGGGGCAAGAACATCAAGAGTATCGAAGACAGAACAATAGAGCATGGAAAGGGCTGCGTCAGTATGTGAGTCGGTCAGAGGAGGAGGGGAGGGGGGAGAGAAAGTGGCAGCGAAAGCCTCAACTGACACATGCTTCATGGGTCAAATGACCAAGAAGGTAAGTGGAAGTGTTGGAGTTGGCTTAGGGGTAGAGAGGGAGGGATGGGAGGAAAGGAGGGAGTGATCACTCCAGGAGAGGGGAGTGGTCAGAGGGATGGAGAGGGGGAGGTCAGAGGAGATGAAAACCTCCAGCGTGTGCCCTGCAGAGTGAGTCAGGCTAGAGGGGAGAATAGAAAGAGAGAATTGCAGAGGTCACAAAAGAGTTCAGAGGAGGAAGAGGGAGCATCCAGATGGATGTTGATTTCCCCAAGAAGGAGGAGTTCAGTGGTTGAGGCCAGGAGGGAGGAGGAGAGGTCCACCCACTCACAGATTAAGTATATTAGCCATGGTAAGAGAGTGGCCAGGAGAGAAAGAAAGCCTGCAGACAAGGCATTCGAAATAGGAGTAGGTCTGCATAGGTATGACAGAAGCAGGAATCCACTCAGTGAAGATCAGGGCTACACCCCCTCCGGACCGGGTGGATCTGGGTGCAGAGTGGATCTTGTAACCGTCAGGAAGGAGAGTGTCAAAGCTTGTGACAGAGCTGGCTGTGAACCATGTCTCGGTGAGACCAAGGACATCAAGTTCAAGTTCTTCCAAGAGGCGGCAGATGTCAAAGGCATGTTTGACAGCTGAGCGAGAGTTGAGAGTGACAATATGGAGAAGGTTGCTTTCCGGGGAGGGGTACAGATCAGAGGTACGCCCTGCGGAGGTGTAGACAGAACTCAAGGGAGGGGGGAGTAGGAGAGGGCAAGGTAGCCTAACAGGGGCAGATCAGGGAGGCAAGGAAGCAGAGGAAGGGAGAGTAGGGACAGCGGGAGAGGAAAGGAAATTGATGACGAGTGGTAAACGTCTATCAAAGAGGAGAAGGTTGGCATGATGGCCTTGGACCAAGACGGTGCCATTCAGGTAGACATTAATGATCACCTTAGAGGAGTGCAAGGGGGCCAGGAGAGCCTCCCAGGAGGTACCACCATTCATGGGAGAAGAGGAGAAAGGAGAGAGCACAGAGCCCATATGAAGAGTCCATAGATCTGGGCGAGGGAACGACAAAGAGAATGTCGGTGAGAGACTGTCTAGAGGAAGCGCTGGTATAGGTGTCAATGATGGGGAGACCAGGGTTAGAGACCAAGGTATCCCTTTTGAACTTCATCCTGCCAGACCTAGTGAGAAGGGAAGGATAGTCAATGGAGAAACAGTTAGAGAAGATAGAAGAAACAGAGAGCGCCATTGGTGAAGTAGGGAGAGAGGGGGGAAGCAGAGGGGGTAGCAGGATAGGAACAGTGGGGCAGAGTAGCACAATGCAGTCACTGGGCCAACCAAGTTCAGCCACAAGGGCACACAGTACAGCCACAAGGGCACAGCTAAATTCAAAGTGGTAGCAGTGGGTGAAAACACAGCTAAACTGAAATTTGTGGCAGTAGGTGAAAACACAGGTAAACTCAAATGTGTGGCAGTAGGTGAAAACACAGCTAAATTGAAATTGGTAGCAGTAGGTGAAAACACAGTGCAATCACAGGCTGTAAGAGTGGGAGACCAGGAGGGATGGTGAGAGGGAGCAAAAGTCAGGGGATAGGAGAGTGTTGCGTTAGAGGAGACTAACCCATTGTTGTGGAGATGAAGTCCCGGTAGTTCAGGCACCACTGAAGAGTTTGAGAGTGACATCCTCAGTGCTTTTGTAAGGGGGTGCAGAAAGTCCTCACACAGCGAACCGGCAGTGGACAGGGAGCAGACAGGGGCCGGCTGAAGCCTGACTGTAACCCCTGATTGGGTAAGAAAAAAAAGCCAGCCAATCAGGGAACAGAAGGGTGAAAGCAGGGCAGGAGGGGTGCCTGCAGAATGAATCACAAAGTGGCGGCCATGATGGAAGGGCCAAGCAGTGCCGGAACAACAAAGCAGGCCAATGCAATCAGGCCCTAAATGCTGTTGGCATGCTGCACTCCGCGTTTTGAGAAAACAAAAAAAAGGGTGGAAATGGCTGGTGTATGATGTGAGCAATCAGCTGGTGCAGCGTGCGTTTCTCCATAATGATTTTTGTTATGGCCAACAAATGATGTTAAAATTCACAAAACGGCATCCGGACTCTGATCACTGCAGAAAACATACCCCTCTTGCCGTTCTTGGCCAAAAAAATGTAATGGGAGGCTCCGAGGGAGGTGAGGGACACAAAGATCTGCAGAGAGATTGCAATGAAAGTCTCCTCTCTCCGGTGAAGTCACCTGAAGGGTGACGTTATTCTTTATACATCTTCCTTTGCTATACATGGAGTCTGTGGAATCCCACTGACCCACAAAAGATATTTTGTACACACTTTGAGGCCCTGGGGATCCATTCTGTAGGGGACCTCGTGGTCGATGGCTGCTTAGTCACCTGGGAGGCCCTGAAGTCTAGAGGCAATTGGAATTTGGTGACTGTTTTTGTACTTCAACCTTCGGGGGGTGCTTAAAACTCTCTGGCCTAACTACCCGCACCCCCTGCAAGCCACTCTTTCTTACAGCACATCACAACATCCCCCAATGCTAAAGCACTGGTATCCACAAGGGATTTGCAACAAACAAAATCTGTGTCCTTGAATAATCGCCTGCGCTTAGTTCATTATACATTTATTCATCAGGTATATTATTCTCCAGCACGGCTGCACAGAGTTGATCCCAAAAACGCTACCTGTGTGTAACAGACGTGCTAAAGATACTGCTGACTTTTCACACGTTGCTTGGTCTTGCCCTCGGGCCATTCTGGTCTGCGGTCGAGGTGGCTATGGCAGCCATGCTGGGAGCCTTGTGGCAATACTCGCCGGAATTCTCGCTGCTTGCAGCTACGGACTCTGGTTCTAAAACTGAGGGACGACTGGCAGGCTGTTGGTGCTAGGTACATTGTGGCTAAATCTTGGGGGAAGTGCTCAGCTCCCAATTTCCGTGAATGGTTCTCCTTCATGACTGTGTGAGAGTAGGCACAAAATACACGGCCTCCCTACCGGCCAGCAACAGACCACTGGACTATTGGTCCACATTTCGGAGTTATATATCTGAGCCGAGACAGTCTGCTACGACCTCTGAAGCCGAAATTGCTAACACTATTTTATAGGCACGATATGAACTACCATTCTGTTCATGTACCAATGTATAATTACCTAACTTACTGTTACCTTATGTTTTTTCTGATGCACTCTACCGCCACAGTTTTTTTGGGGAGGCTGTGGGGGTTGGAGTGAAAGGGGAAGTGTTTTCTGCCTGTACGTTTACTTACTGAAACTTAATAATAAGATGTTTTAAATATACATTTCTTATCGATGTTTTACATTTTTTACGCATTCTTTTTTTGCAAAGTACTCATTAATTTGCACAGTCGCTATTCTTAGATCGCAAATATTGAATTTCACCAGTCGAAGTCACATTGAAATGAAAGCGTAAACATGGACTTCTAGGACATCATAAATAAGTTGGTAATTATCCAATAGGCTTATCAATTAGTGAGAAACTGTTATATTGTGTACATGTTTGAATCCTCTTGATAGTGTCACACCAATCTTTCTGTAGGAGAGCTTTTTTGATTTGCAACGGGATTGAACTGTTTGCTGTATGTCCCATCCACAAGGGCAGTCCAGCACCAACATGCTATGCATGTTGGTGCTGGTGGTACTCTTGTTCAAAGGAGAAATGCATAGTATTTCGTTGCTGGACTGCCATTGTGGGTGGGACCAGAATGATATGCAAATGGATAATTCTCCTCTCTGATGGTTGCAGTGGGCTAAAACGTGGTTGTAGACCCCCCCCCCCGCAGTGGAAATAATCCCATAGAAAAGGGTATTTGAACCATGTTCATCATTCTCAGTAGAGGGGCTCTCACGCCCTTGTTTAATTTGTAAAACTCGGGGTTACACCCGAAGTTACCCAGGGTAATCCAGTCGTGGATCACTTGCTCACTGTGCCTTAGAGAGGCTAAGCTTCACCTCATGAGGAGGCCAAACAAGGCTAAAACATGTGGATGGGATTGCTGGCTGTACTCTTGTTCAGAGGATAATTGCCTAGCATTTTGGCGCTGGACTGCCCTTGTGGGTGGGACCAGACTGATGTGCAAATTGCTATTTCTCCACTGTGAAAAGTGCAGTGAGCTAAAACGTGGTTTTGACCCTCCTGAGTGGGTGAAAACCCACAGAACAGAGTATTTGTCCAATGTTCGTTCTCATTAGAGGGGCTCCAACACCCTGGTTTAATTTCAGCCCAAAATGGTCTCTATTTACAGTGTCAAATGACTGTATAACATCCACACAAGCAGCGTAGGAAGGTGGTGAATCAGCAATCCAGGCCTTTTTTTTGGAGACCATTCATAATGAAACCATTTAAAGCTTCCCCCATCCCCTCCTAACAGTGTTTGATATTTCTTCAACCTCCCTAAAGTTACAGTCATTGTTCCAATTCCCTTTAAATAGCTTATTCTTTGTAACTATAAGGGCTATAGGTCGATAGTTAGCCAGATGCAGACAGTCACCCTTCTTATATATAGGGATAATAATTGATAGCTTCCAGAATTTAGGAGTGGTCTTTGTAGCAATAATATATTGAAATACTACATAGCGGGCACTCACCCACAAATCCAAATAATGTTTTTAAAACAACTGCTTAGTCGAATAGAACCTGGGATTCTACACTTCGATGCTTTTTTAAAATAAGATATTTAATATCTTCAATGTCGAACTCAATTTTCCAACCGCAATGGCCATCATATCAAAATGGTGACATTTTTGTTTGGAACCTTGGAAGGATTCACCAATTTAGATTTCTGTAAAATATTAGTAATCAAAGTCGTAAAATGATCAGAAGTCAATTGATACATCTTTTCTTCCAGCCTTGTATGATCAAATAGACATCTAATTTGTCTCAGATTAAGTATTTTTAATGCAATCCTGTTGGTTTTTGAGCATTCTGCCAAATTCATTATATCCTTGTTAATGTTGCTATTCATTATTTTTTTTTAAAACAATTTTTATTGATTTTTTCCAAACAACCAACACACACTACAAACAACGAGAGAAAGGAAGAAAAAAACAAAACCAGACAGTGAACATCAATTATAGCTTCCAGGTATTATATGCAGTACCATGATTTGTCCACCGTTTTCCCGTTACCCACCCCACTGTCTCGAGCCTTTGCACCATCATCACCTTCCACTGCTCTATCCGGGGGTACCCCCTCTCCCGTATCTTCTGGGAATCAGTCTCCTGAACTGGTCAAGACCGACTCAGACAGCGTAGTTACTAAGTTTCTCCAGGCCATCAATGTCTCGGTTTCTCCCTCCCCTTCTCTATTGACTGTTTCGCTCCACAACACTGTTTCCGCATCCACCCATTTCAGGAGGTCATGCCACCAAGTTTCCACCTTTGGTCTATTGTTTGCTTTCCAGCCCATTGCAATTCTGCGCTTAGCAAGTGTATAGGCCAGGCCTTGGAGTTTGCTAACGTGCTCCAATTTACGCGGCCTAGAAAACCCTCCAAACATGCCCCTCCACAATGTTGCTATTAATTACTAATTTTAAAGTTACAGTTAAAAAATCATGGTCACTCAAATTTTTTTCAGGATCTCGAATTCATCACACAAATCAAACCATAGTGGTTTTAAAAATACATAATCAATAAACAATGCCATATTATTACGCCAGGAGGTCTTGCCTGGAAATGTCACTCTTAACATTAGCATTTGTTATTTTCATATTGCAAACATCAAAACAATTGATCCATTTTTCACCATATTCAATCTTTCCTGCATTACAATTCTGCATCCCAACTGAACCTAAATATTTATCTTCCCATGCCGCCTTGCAATCAGAATTAAAAATCACCTGCTAAGATATTTCTACATTCCTAATCCTCCATATACAAGTCCATAATTTGAGTTATATTAGCAATAAAGCCGGCTATCTTTGAAATCCAGGGGTTCCAATAGATATTCAAAATATACTTTTAGAGCCAGAATACCATAAGGTATATTTCATATTTATTAAGATTATTCTTTTTAATGACCATGATTAAGGCCCCGGATGGTCTACCACCCTTGCAGGGTGTGGCAAGTTGTTGGGCTATAACATATCCATCAAGGACCATTGGTGCCTGAAGCCACACTTTTTGTAATAATAGTATGTTATACACACTAAGTTCGTGGCATAACTTAATATTAAGGAAGATGTTGAAACCCTTCCAATTCCATGACAGTAACCTCATATTATTCATGTAGCATTTTTCATTAGTACCCGGCGAAAATCAAGCAGAATGCAACACACATTTTGATTGGCTCTCGCCAGGTCGTTACCAGGCCGGGCTGGGCCAATGAGGAGGTTCGAAGTGGGGCCATCCCCGCTCCGAGCCTCCCCACGGCTGAGAGGCTGCCTTCGCCCCCCGCCGGGGACTCGGGTAAGGCTTATTTTTTTCTCCCCCCCTTTCCTCCCTCCTCCCGGCCCCACCCCACTTACCTTCTTGCTCCTTCGTCCCTGGTAGGGACGATGGAAGTCTTCAGCCGTGTGGAGACTGAGCGGTTCCATTCCCGCTCCGCCACACGGCTGGAGGCTTCCATCGTCCACTGCCAGAAATGCAGGTACATTATTATATTTTTTAACTTTTTTTCTTTCCCCTCCCGCCCCCCCAACCTCACTTACCTTCTGCTCCTTTTTTTTCGGGAGCGGACGCGCTGGGAACACTTCTGTTCCCAGCACGTCTGCTCCCCATGGACGCCATGGAAAGGGAAAGTGGGCTCCGTTTTTCCTTTCCCGGCAGCCATTTTCTTGGTAGTTTTTTTTTTTTTCCTGTCCCGAAACCCTGCAGGGTTTCAGGACAGAAAAAAATGCTTTTAGTGCCCCGGTCACGCAGATATTGAGGGCCGGTGTACTAATAGCAATATGCCCCTTGCGGCGGGAGCATTACCGACTCTGGTAATGCCCCGGGGCCTTCGTTAAGGCCCGAGCAGCCCAGGACATTACCTGAGTCAGTAATGCCCCCGCCGCAAGGGGCATATTGCTTAATTAAAGGCCTGTTCCATTGTCTCCTAAAATCTTTTGTTAAAGTTTAGGAAAGCCATGACCAATCTCTGTTTTTGTTTAGTACCAAAAGATGGATTTGTTAATTCAACTGATCGCCCCAACGAGGAATCCTCATGGCACTTCATCTTAAGAGATACGCCCCTCAACCCCTTTTTTATATATGGGTGTCTCGTTCTTAGCAGATCATCAGCATGCTTGTCACTGTAGAACACTGATAAATCATAACCAATTTGCCTAATTGATTCAGTTTCCTCCAGAAGCATTTAGATGACAACTTTAGAGTCAATAAAAGGCGGAGACAGGGGACTTCATGAACGAGCTTTAGAACATTGGAATGATTCAGTAGAATAGTACTAGATTGCAATGCAAACTCCAATAATAGTTGCTGCGTTGGCGAGATTATCATAGGATTATTTCAATAGGTTCTCCTAACACTGCTATTATTTGTAGACACACAGATGCCAGTATTACTTGGGTTCTCACAATTTATTTGGTCCCGTGTTTGCTGGTTGATAGTTAACTGGCCAGTCTGACATTCCATCACACAAACTATCTTCTCAAGATTCATGTGTGTGCAAGGGGAATAATCCCACTGTGTCCGTGGGTCCGTTTGGGGTAATCAGCTTGTATCACATTAGTCACAGGTTGATTTCTCTGCACCTCAGCTGTCATATTTAGACACAACTGTTTACTTTGTTTATTTGATCTTTTATTACTGATCAGATTCATTTGTGGATTCGTGACACCCATTGACACATAAATCTTATTAACCTCTTATCTGAGGCCACTTTATTTGCCCCCTATTCAGTTAGATGTACAATGCTAAGGAAATTTCTTGAGCTTTGTTTATTTGATCTTATTTTCTTCCCATTTTTCTATTTTGTCATACCATTTTTATGTGGCAATTACACAGAAACAGTCTAAACCTTCTCAGAGGCTGTCTCATTAGGTATGCCACTGTCAGCAGTTTTCTGTTTGCAGCTGCACAGTCTAGCTTCAAGGCACATGGGAATCATGGCCCCTTAGCCATTATCAGCTATGTTGTGCCCAATATAGTATCTCTGCCCCTAAAACTTGTTTAAGGTGATTTCAGCTTTATTTATTTTTCACGTGGAGTCAGAGTATGTGACTTCATTTCAGCACTAATATCGTATAAACTAACAAAAGAACTTAAAACCATGTTAAGTGCTGATATGGACGGGTCTGTTCATTTTAACTGGTCTTCCATGCCTCAAAGTATGGTAAAGGCCGGGCGGTGTAAGAGCCGACTGTTGAATACAAAGTATGATGTTCAGTCATAAAAGATGGAAAATCCTCCAATACAGTCACTATAATACTCAGTCTAACTCCGATTTTATTTAGATCAGTGACTCACTTTGAAGGTCTTTCAAATTTATGCTAGATAGCTCCAAAACCAGGAAACTCCAGTCATTAATAAAATGTAGCTCATCCTGATGGGCCACTGTAGGCTTAAGCAGTTTCTGTTTTTCTGTGTTCGTACCTGCGTCTGGGTAAAAATCAGTAATTTTCATATGCAACAGGGCTTTTTTGCCGCTTTACTTTATTTATATTATTGGGCATATGTAAGGTGCTTCAATCAGGTCATAATGAAACTCCTTTGGAGTGAACTAAGGAATTGGGGGGTTCCAGAAGGATTGGTATCCATGCTTGTCGAATTGGATAGAGATACAACATTAAGGGTGGACTTGGATGAGGAAGGACATTTATCAGATGCTAACAGAGTGGAGAAGGGAGTTAGGCAGGGATTCCTGGGGGCATAATTTTTCTTCAACTTATACTTAGCAGACCTGGGCCCATATCTGCAGCGATCAGCGTTATCCAGTTCAAGGATAAACAAAACTAAGGTCTGCTGGCTAGCCTACGCCGATGACAGTCTTGGTAGACAACACCGCAGTGGGGTTCCAATGCCTCTTGAATGGGTGGAGTAATTACGCAAAGGTGAATGGGCTCACAATAAACCAAAGAAACCTAAAGTTGTGGTGTTCAGGCATACCTGTATACGGGTCAAATATTCGAAGTAGGTACTAGACGGCCAAATCATCCTGGGAGCTGAAGAATTGGTGTACTTGGGATATAAAATGTATGCTTCCCAGTCATTAAAAAAGATGGAACAGGATGTACAGAAGAAAATCGAGCAACTTGTTCCACCAATGAAAAAGATTCTTTTCAAACTTTGTAAGTTCTCTCTTCTCCCTTTAATCAAATTTTATATGGCGAAAGTTACCCCAGTGGTGTTGTACGGATTGGAGGCAAAACCACAATTATGGGATACTAATTGGCAAAAACTAGAGGGCTCAGTCGGGAAAAGAGTGCTTGGACTTCCAATGAGCTTTTCAATGTCCAGTCTCAGATTCAAATTGGGTTTGAAATCACTGTCATCTCTGGCAGACTGGAGACTGCTCTCCCTCTATCGGTCCATCATTATGCCTCAGAAAGGCACACTATATGAGGACATAAACACTCACTCTACAGAGTGTAAATCCAAAATGCTATCCCATTTAGCGCAAAAAACAAAGGAGATTTTAGCAAAAGCCGGGATATATCTGGAAACCCTAATTTCAAATCCATTGAAAGGGAAGAGAGCACTTAAAATCATGGATTGGATATGTACAACAGAGAATATGAGATCTAAAACCCCATTGAATAGGTTCCTGATGGTGGACAAAAAATTGGGGACCTTACTAAGGTATCTGGTAAAATTCCCAGATTGGAGAATTAGAAAAACGTTTTGAGAATTCGTCTCAATCTGGTTCACACTGGGGACATTTTAGCTAAAAGGGGTAAGGTGGAAGAAGTAAACAAACTTTGCAGCATATGCACTACACCGGGTAATCAGAGTTTGAAACATCTTCTGATGGAATGTGAGGGCACCTGGCAAAGTAGAATTATCCTCTTTGCTAGGTTTACGGAGGGAGAGGAAGGAATAATCTTGGAAATGCTATGGGATAGATTGATATCGGGCTACAACACAGCACTAACCACAGCAGTGGTCCAGGTGTTAGAAAGATGCAATCTCATAAGTCGGATATAAACCATAGCAAACTTCAACTTGAGCCCTGGGATGCATATACCCATTTCCTCACATATCCCTTATTCTCTCCCCTCCCCCTTATAGCATTGTATGTCTTCCCTATATTTCATGCTATCAGATTCTGAGACAGTAGAGGTCAAACTGGTCTCGGCTCTTTGGTAGCTGGGGGTTGAATGGAGATGAGCTCACAGTACATTTTGCCTGCGTTATAAATGGACTGACAGAAGAATGGGGAACAGAGGTGGGAATGCTTGTTACAAAATGTACGCTTAATGATTAATTTTAATTATTACTTTTAATCATTGTAATATTTAAAGATTATTGTTATTTTAAATAGGGGCTGGTGATGTATGTTGTGTATTGTGTTGTGTTTTGTGCCGTTTTGTTTAATTTAATTAATTACTGTATGTTAATTGATAAATAGCAGGAAATTGGTATTTTAAATTTTGTAAAAGGTTTTTGCATAAACAAATACAAATAAAAAATAAATAAATAAAAATATTAAGGCACTTATACATCAAGAAATTGCGTTTCAAAATGCCAAATTGTGGTTGTGCTGGGTTTGTTAACCTGCGTATTAGGGAAATGCTGTATCAGTGTCTCTATGATGCACAGATGGGGAGTGAAGGCGAAGTTGTCAGTGCTTCTAGTTGGAGGCGGCAAAGCCGACAAACATTGCAAATATTTCTTTGGATGAATTATGCGGATTCAGCATGTCAATAAACTCCTGAATATCTGGCTGGTTAGCCGAGAACTTCTCAAAGACCACATCATTCAATGCTTGTGGGCTTGTTAAGGGTGGAGGGATAATACAGTAATCCCGGACGGATTTGCTCCTCAGATTGTACATTATTAACTAACCTACAGACACGAAAACTTTTATAATTTGACAATATTGTAATGCAAAGTAGTTGGGGAAGCTGAGGAAGAAAAGGCAGAGTGCCAAGTCACTCATCGTCTCCAACTGCTAGCACACTGCCACACTCCACTCTGCGCGGGTCCACCGAAAAGTAATTCAGTGTGTCGGTCAAATCTGCACTCCAGAAACATGCAACAGCGATCCAAGGTCCACCAAGAACAAAGTACTGCCTCCAATTGCTAGCACTCTGCCACACTGCTCACCAACATGGTTTCTAATAAGCCTGTTTGAAGCTTATTACCGCGATTAAACCTATTACCGCCATTAAACCACAGCTTTCCAATTAAAGGCAATCCTAATAATGCAAGACAAATCCGTACTTTTAGGCTTCCCGATTCATTTTCTGGTTGTATCGTGTTGCTCAGCATAACAGATTTACCAATGGGGAAGCATATTTTTGAAACATTAACAAATAACAAAAAAATGCAATTATGGAAGAGCACAGTATGCAAAGAAAGTGTTGTTTTATAGACATGTAAATGATTTTATGAATTATCACCACTTACACTCCTGACTTTACAGTTATGGCAGTTGGAATTAGAACAGTGTGTTCTAGTAGACTGGAAACCTCACTTTGAAGGGAGATCGGAACTGTAGCGTCAGACTCAGTGCAAATCTCTACCTCCGGAACGCTGCCACCCTACAACAACAAAATAAAAGAATCCGTGAACAATGCCCAGAAATAAAAGCCAGGAATATAATGTGTAGAAGGCAATGATCCTTTAGCGTGCACTTTTGGCATACTCGAACCTAAAAAAATCGCCTCTTAAGCGGATATAAAAAAGTGAGAAATAAGAGTGCATTTGCCACGAAAGTAACGAAGCTCAGACATTCCTTTATTGCATAATATTTCCTTTGCTATGTCACATTAAAGTCATGACCTACCTTGCCCTCAACAGCCATCTATCTGCATGGGTCAAAATGCACATCAGATCCCAAATTACAACAAGGCATTGCTGAATGAGTATAATTATTTACAACTAATCTACTTTCTGTAAGGAGAAAGGGGATTTGAAGAAACCCACAAATAAGCAAATCAGGGAACGCTTTAACTCTATGGCCATAAAGCCATTGGTACTGGGCTGCGCCAGTTCCTGAGGGCTTTATGACTACTAGCACCCTTCGGTAATATGCACGGTGCAAAGGGGCAAATGAAAAACAAATGGGCAGCAGGGCGATCGTAACCCATGTTTGATCGTAAAAATTAAATGTAAACACGTGGCAAATGTGCAGTGCGGTAGGCTTCACATGTCCCTGTTAATGAGAGAGGCGTTGATGCAGGGGAGTGAGGCCGCGATCTGGGTAACCAGATTGGTTGCTACTGAAAATTCATCTAAAGAAACTGTTGGATTTAGCATTTACGCGTTTGCCTGCAGTAACGAAAACTCTGGGTACCAAACATGATGGAAGTAAAAACGCAAGCCACACAAGATGGGAAGAATGGGAAAAAGTGAGCAGAGTAGAAAGAGACAACTTGGCGGCTGTCACTCACTTACTGTTGTGTTTTCCTGCTCATGAATTAGCTGTAACTTGAGCATCTGGGGCCAGATTACAACATTTGGCATGGGTACAAGTATATTTTTGCACAGTACTAGGCACTAGGGCATAATTTGTGCCCTAGTGCACAAAATTTGGGACATATTAGAAAACCTATTAAATGCACAATGTTGCATGGTATTAGCACAAGGGCAAAATGTGCCCTTGGGCAAAAAACACTTCTTTCAATGTATTTTTGCACCAGGGCAAATTTAGGTTACATGAAATAGACAAATGATCATAACTTTCCTCATCTCTAATTCAAACATAGTTATGTCTAGCTCCTTTTTCTACCCAACAAGTAAATTGGATGATTTCAGGGGGGAGGGTGTACAATATAGCCAAACTCTAACCTGAATATGAGATTAACTTCAACAGTAATGGTGAAATGTAGGAGGTGGTTTATTATTACATATGCATATAAAGGGGCCAGGGCAGAAAGGGTACCTCAAACTTGGATTACCAGGACTCCAACCTTTATCATGAGGCATTACCTGAAGTGCTAATGCGCCCCCTGTGAGTGGCTCATTGCTATTAGTAACCCGGCCCGTATGACCAGGGTACTAAAAGCATTGTTTTGCAGTTGCGAAACGCTCAGGCGTTTCGCAACTGAAAAAAGAAAAAAAGAAATGAAAAAGGGCTGTCATGGATGGGAAAACTAAGTCCGTTCTTCCTTTTCATGGCGGCCATTGAAAATAGTAAACAAAAGTAAACAAATAAAATGGGCGAAGAGACTACATGTAGTACCTTCTAACTTTCCAAGGTGGCCATTAAAAAAAAGGAAAAAAGAAAACAAAGAAAATGGCTGCCATGGAAGTAAAGAAGGGAGTACACGTAGTCCCCATAGTCCCTTCTCCTGTTCCATGGCAGCCATTCACCAAAGGATGCAGCGGTGTACGGTGCCTTATTGGTGAGTTAAGGACCCCGGCGAGGGCCAATGAGCTCCATTGTAAGAAGATCATTGACCCTTGCCAGGAGCTAAAAAAAAATACTAGACCAGACGGGATCCTACTTAATGTATACAAATAGTACACAGAGATATGGGCCCCTTTGCTAACTCCCCAACATTGTCAGTAAACTGGGGAAATTCCCTTCCATTCCGTAAAACAAGCTATAATTATTTCCATTTGAAACAGAGTGGCCAGTCTTCTATTAAAAATACTGCCCAATGGCTTAGGGCTGAAAAATTATTTCCGAGTTTTGAGCCTATGAATAGGCTCAAAACTACTAATATTTTCGCTGACAATCCCTTCGGGTTCATGGAATGCTTGGGAACCGTCCTACAATGTTTACATCTTTAGCTAATGTCCTTTACCTATCTATATGTTAATGGGAACTCACTCCTCCTGGCCTTCATGGACCAGTCAACTGCTTTAAAGTGTGTTGACAGGGCACATCTTTGTAATAGTTGGCAGGATATGGGTATGATGGTAGAGGTAATAGGTTTATTGACATAGTTACATACCAATTCTACATCCAATGTCAGTTAAGAGTTAAAGAGATTTGTGCAATAGGTTAATTAAAATAAGTGAGCTCCATCAGTGACGTTTTCTGGTGGCACTAGCCTTATCCCTGTACACACATTCACTTACAGAGGAGCTGGAAACACCAACTCCAGGTGTTCTACATATTGGTTCTCTTCTCTAAGGGTCCTGCTCCACCTTTATGCATAAAGAGCCCTTTGATGGCTCAACTGTCTTTGGGATCACAGGAACAACAAGAAGGCCTGAAAGGGTGACTTGATTCCCTCCAACACCCTACTTTTGTTTTATCACAAAGAAGAAAGAATCCTTCTCACGTAACAAAATGTGCTCACAATTGAGTCACTATCTCCCCTTACAGGAACAACTGTCCCTGAATGATGTTCCTGTGCCTAGATAAAGGTGGGGAGGCGCCTATCTAAGGAAAGGCGACAGCAAAGGAAGCTCTCCCAATCTTACTTTTCTTGTACAGATTAATGTTTAGGAGTTTGGCACTCTAATTGCAAATCTTCACAACCTAGTGTACAGTTAAAAACATGATCCAAGATGGGTCGACTCACGTTCTTATTGATCAATCAAGGTACTCTCATGAAAAGGATTCACCTTTATTCATTTAAGTGTGAAATTGGGTGACAATAGTCATGACGGGCGCATTTTAATGATATTAGGCCCCAAGGGGCTTGTGAAACACTTGTGTATAGCGCGATACAAATAAAATATATCATGGGTGGGCGGCGTTACGGCACACATACCCAGATATGCCCGATCTTCAATCTATCGTGCAGAGAACGATGCGCAATGAGGACCCTGCTCGGTATATCTTTATATACAGGAAATGTGGAGGGCAGAAACCGGAGATTCTTGGGATCGAGCAATTCCATTCTTTAATTTTCTTATAAAAAGGGAAATTCCGAAGGAGGTACAGAAAGCCATCAACAGGATAGTGGGTATTGAGGCAAAAGGTTGAGCAGAAATTCAGTCTAATATTATCCACCAATGTAAACGGTTGAAAGAAATAGAGAAGGAAGCGAAACTGGTTAAAAAGAAGTTAACAAAAGTTGCGTTGGACAGGGCTGTAGTAGCAGACAGAAGGAACGGAAGAGCTGAAGGTGGGCGGTTCAGGCTTGACGTGTGGGTGGCACCTGTGTGGAGAGGTGAAAACGATTGGGCAGGTGGTTATCAGCCCCAGTATCAAGGGAGTTTTCATAAGGGTGAGGGGGTTTCAGCAAGGAAGAGGGGTGTTTTCTGGGGCCCAGCAAGGAGGTTGTGGAGGCATGGGCATTCGTTGAGGAGGAGCAGGCTGTGTTAGACATGTGGGCGAATGGATCATTTTTCAAGTTTTTCATTTTTCGAGTGCAGAAGTAGTGTAAGGAAGACATGGTATCAACAGTAAGACAGACACAGGTGACCACAGTTTAAGGGTGTTTATTGAACTTCAACAAGGGTCTAATAAACACCTATCTAATCCTAAATATACAGATAGGAGCAAGCTACGACCATCAAAACAATTATGAATTACTCACCATGGTGACTAACGTACTCCTAGTCCATAGTCCCCTTTCCTACATACTGTATGGGCGTCCCTCGCTAGGGACGGGAGACAGAACCTTTTTCAACAGAATAAATCTTGTTCCCCTTTAAATTTAGAGGTGCGTGGGGGCACGGCCCTGGGAGCATGCACTCCCCTGACTTCGCCCACCGGCGCCACTCCTTAGTCCCCTTTGATGCGTCGACAATATTACCATTGCCTAATGACACCAGTTTTATTAAGGGGGAGGATGGTGGGACATATGGAGGAAAGGGGACTATGGACTAGGAGTATGTTAGCCACTACAGTGAGTAACTTATAATTACTCCTACATCCCTTCCCCTTTCCCCCACACTGTATGGGCGATTACAACTGAATGTAGTCCCAGGGTGGAGAGGTTATGGAGGCCTTGGACGCCTGATAGCCCGACTTTGACCCACCAAAGGTGAAAACAAGCCTCTGATTTGCAGAAGCTCTTGGTTCTGTCTAGGTAGAATTTTAGAGCGAACATAACATCTAGGTAGTGCAGTACCCTCTGGCCTTCATTCTTAGGGTCTACGAAGAAAGTAGGTAGCACAATCTCCTCATTGAGGTGAAACTAACTTAGGTAGGAATGTGGGGTGAGTTCTAAGCACCACCTTGACCTCATGAAAAGTAGTGTAAGGCTCTGAAGTCACCAGTGCCTGGATTTCACTGACCCTGCGTGCAGACTTAAGACCCACCAGGAAGGCTGTCTTAGTGGCGACTACCCTGATGTCCGCAGATGCCATTGGCTCAAATGGTTTATGCGCTAAGGCGCCCAAGACAAAGTTGAGGTCCCACACAGGGTGTGGCTTCTTGATAGACGGATAGAGCCTGGTGAGGCCCGCCAGATGTCTTAACCAGACTGTGGAGCTGCCAAGACCATTGGAGGTGTGGGTGCCGGCGTGGGAGCTGGCAAGGGCAGCTGGGGCTGCACCGTGGGCAGAGCTGCAGGAACCACAGGTAAAGTGGCCATGGGTGCCGGTGACAGGACTGGAGGGAGCATGTCCCTGATCACATGCAGTACGGGCCCAGACCTAACTAGAGGTACAGGATACTGAGAAGATGAGAAGACCTCCTCCTCCGAGTTCGGTAGGCTCTGATGGCCGCCAGATAGGTGCGGCATGTGTCTACCTGACCTCCCCCCTTCACCGAGTGGGAGAGGTGTCCTGAGAAGGAAAGCACGACGTCCAATGTGCAGGTCAGCGGATCAACCTCCTTTGATTCCACCCAGTGACAAAACCTAGTCCACTTGCTTTTATACTGGCTCCTAGTAGCATTGCTCCTAGTGCCCTATATGATGTCTAGGTTAGCCTGTGACAGATGCAGATGCTTTAGTGTGACCTATTAAGGAACCGTGCTGCAAGGGCTAACTTCTGGGGGGCGGGGTGATTGACCATGTCTCCCTGCTGAGATAGTAGGTAGACCCAGCGGAAGGTGGATCAGGGGCTGATCCGAAAGGCTGAGCAGTTCCCGAGAACCATGGCCTTGCCGGCCACCACGCAGCTAATGATACAGAGGTGCCGGGACTCCCTTATTTTGCAGATTACCCTGTGAACCAGTGGATTGGGAGGGAAGGCATTTGCGTTCATGCTCTTCCAGTGTATCCGCATCACATCACCCAGAGAGCCCCAGCCCTGTCCCAGCCAGGACGCAAACTGAGGGCACCTTCAGTTGGACCAGGTGGCATAGAGGTCCACCTGGGGATGAAACCCATCTGTTGAAGATCCCCTGCAGGACCCGCTCGTTCAACTGCCATTCGTAGTCGTCTGCACCCAGCCTGCTGAGCCTGTCCGCCTCCAGGTTGGACTCCCCTAAGTGGCGGATTGCTGCCAAGTGCATATTGTTTACCAGAGCCCACTCCCAAATGTTGACTGCTAGAGTGCAGAGGGGAGGCTACCTGTTGCCACCCTGCTTGTTAATGTATTACAAGCTGGTGAAGCTGTCCGCTTGAATGAGAATCGCCTTGCCGCTGATCATCGGGAGGAAGGCTTTGAGAGGGAGCCAGATGACCATCAACTCTAGCCAGTTGATGTGGCCCTTCTGCCGGGACCAAACCCCATGGACACTGTGGTTATCCAAGGTAGCTCCCCAGCCCTTTAGGGATGAGTCTGTGGTGATGGTAACCTGTGGTGTTGGTTGCCTGAAGGACCTGCCTACCCGCAAGTTGTAGTCTGTGCTCCACCAGACTAGATCCTGGTGAAGATGCAGTGGGATGCTGACCTGGTCCGCCTGGGAACCCTTCTCCTGACTCCAGGAGGCCGTGAAGTGCAGCTGAAAACGCCTCATTTTGAGACTTGTGTGTGGCACTGCCAAGAGGCACGCCACCATGATGCCCAGGATGTGTTGGTACCACCATGCCGAGGTCACTGCTCTGCTGAGAAAATGTCCTGTGGCATTTTTGATGGCTATAATCTTGTCCTCCGAGGGAAAATCTCGGAGCTTGTATCGCAGATGAGGCCCAGGAACGTTGGATTCTGCATAGGCTCCAGCTCTGACTTCTCGAGATTGATTCATGAGGGTGGAGGAGGTGTGGTGGACTGCCTCCAGAGACCGTGCCCTGACGAGCCAGTCTAGGTATGGATAGACGTGGTGACCCTTGGCCCTGAGAAGGGCTGCCACCACAATCCGTCTTGTGAAAACCCTGGGGGCTGAATTGAGGCCAAAGGATAAAACCTTGTATTCGAAATGAAAGCCCATGATCCTGAACCTCAGAAAGCAATGATGGGGCTGACAGATCGGGACGTGTAGGTATGCATTCTTCAGATCCAGGGAGCACATCCAGTCTCCCAAACACAATGTCTCCGAAATAAGCGCTGGGGTAATCATCTTGAACTTTTGAAGAGGATGGGAAAGGTTCAAGGTGGAAAGGTCCAACACAACTCTCAGGCCTGCCTGGTTCTTCTTGTGTATGGTGAAAATCTGTGAATAGAAGCCCAGGCCCGCTGGGAGGCTGGGACTCCTTCCACTGCCTGACTCTGTACAAGCAAGCAAATTTCTGCCAACAGAGTTGCTGTCCCAATCTGTGGGAGCGGAAGAGAGAAGGGGAAGGAGGGATAGGTAGGCAGTAGCCCGTGGATGCTTCTGAGAGGATCCAGGGGTCCATGAACCTTGTACACCAGCATTTGGAGTGAAGGGCAAGCCTGCCCCCCACCACAGAGACGTGGACACGTATGGCATGTCATGCCTTTTTTTCCACTGAGGCTGAAGAGGGGACTGAAAAAAAACCTTGTGTTTGCGCCGGTGTTGGCTCGGAGACCTGTCGGGTTGCCTGGACCGACGTTCCTGGAAACCCCGGAAACCACAGAAGGACTGACCCTTGTCTAACCGCCTGTGCGTCTGGCTGTATGCTTTCGGAGTGGCCTTAGTGAGGATGGATAAGGATTTGGCAGTCTGAACTGTTCTTCTTCTTATCCAGTTCCTCGTCCGTAGTGGAATGGAACAGGTCGCCAGCCTCAAAGGAAAGGTCCAGTATGTGTTCCTGGACGTCCGGGTTGAATTTGGTTGCCTGTAGCCAGGCCATGCTTCTCATGTCCGTAGCAATGCAAATGGCACAACCTGAGGCGTCAATGTGCATCACCGTGGACTCCATAATGTCTTGCACTACAATGTTGGCTTCCACCAGCCCCGCCTTGAATCATGCCTGGCTCTGTACCAGAAGTTCCAGAAGGAAGTCAGCGATTTTGCGCCAAAGCCTCTGGTTGACAGTGGCGAGCATAGCGTCTGCATTAGACTGATAAATATGAAGGGAAGGGTTGAAATCAATTTTCTTCCTGTATGCTTCTAGGATCGTCTCCTCCATACCTAGGAGCACAGAGGCTGATGTAGCTGAAGACAATTGTGGCTTGGAGTAGAGCGAAACTGTGGGGATCACTGAGGAGTGGGGCTGAGGGTGTGCCGACAGCAATAGGGGGTCCCCCGCCAGTTGCCTAAACTTGGCATTCAGGCGATTGTTGGTAGGCTACGCCAAATGGGATTCAAGCCATCCCTTTTTGGCCAGTGCCACAACGTCCTTTTGCATCAGAATCCCCATTCTATAGTGAGGAACTCTGCTAGGACCCCCGCCTCCGGTTGTTCCACCTCAGGCTGAGGAAGCTCCAAGTATTTGGCCAATCCGGTGAGTCGCTCATGGAATGCCTTGGCTGACGACTGTGTCCGGATCCTCCTCCTCATCCGTGTCCACCAAGGTGTCCTGGTGGTCGGAAGAAGCTGGAGGAGAGCTGGGCGGCGATGGCTGTGGCGTACTGACAGGGGCCAGCGGCATTTGCAGCGACTGTGGAGCTGCCAAGACCATTGGAGGTGTGGGTGCCGGCGTGGGAGCTGGCAAGGGCAGCTGGGCCTGCACCGTGGGCAGAGCTGCAGGAACCACAGGTAGAGTGGCCATGGGTGCCGGTGACAGGACTGGAGGGAGCATGTCCCTGATCACATGCAGTACGGCCCAGACCTAACTAGAGGTAGAGGATTCCCAGCACCCCATCTGTAGAGATCACGCAAGCCCAAAACATCAATTTCAGGATAGAAATGCCAACTAACCATTCCACTAGCAATTTCTTCCTTTGCTTACACCTCTCAAACTCCAAACCAAACACAACCACAGATCTACAGGACAACAAACCGCACAAACTTCACTACACCACAAAAATAAAACAAAAAAACACAGACTCGCACAACAGCACATGACGAATGCCGGCCGCAAACACCCCAGGCCCAACCAACGGACCCACCCACCCACTAACTCACCCTCGCTCCCTCTTTCAGAGCCGCCAGGGAACCACTCCGGTGGTGAGAGTGCACGGTACAAATGTCCTTTAAAATTAACATGAACACATCCTTGAGGATAATGGCCATCTGGGGAGACCTCATGAGGGTGAGAAACATCTGGAGAAAAAAAACGGTCTTGACAGGCCGGTGGAGCGCTTGGAGGTGCAGGAATGGGCTGAGGCCTGGACACACTCTGCCTTACTGTCTGCCCTGTGATGATGACGGGTATGCCGTAGGCCACGTCCCCGGTGAAGAACAGTCCCACCTGGAAACTCGTTCCCCTTCCTGCTCCCCAAAGAGGGATGTGTCGGGCGAACCATCCTTTTATCTGGGCCGGCGGTCATCTTGTCGGGCTGCATGCCATGTACCTGTGTCATGGTGCTTGCCATGCTGGGCCCGGCCTCTTCCAAGACTCGTCGAAGTGGAGGTTGAGGCCTACCCTGCACCTCAGGATGGAGGCCTGGTAGGCTGATTGCCCTCGCCTGTGTCGCCGGTAGTGTTGTGTACAGGTGCCCCGTCAGACAACCGTCTGGTACTAGGGTGTAGCCCCTCATGCGGTGACCCGGTAATAGAAACTTGCAGTCCCTCAGTGAAGTCACCGGTAGAATCTAGTGGCCTCTCTGCCTGGTGGCCGGTAGCTGTAACAGCTTCGGTACCTGCCCTGGTACAAGAACCTGAAAGGTCCCTCCCGCTCGTGCGCTTCCTGGGAAAGGAGTCGCCTTTGTGGGGTGCAGATGAAAAAAGTGCCCCTACCTTGAGCCTGGACTTGTGTTTGACGAATTCCTTTAAGTCCTCCCAATGTGACCTTCCGAAGAGCTGACTCCACCGAGATAGCCTGTTCTTCAGAGCGTGCAGTGTCAGCGCGTTGCACGCGGTGCAGCCTTCAAAGCCGTGTTCGGGGCCAAGGCAACTGAGAAAGAGTGTGGGGGTCAGACGTAGGGAAGAGCTCCTGGCAGGCTGGACACCTGCAGAAGCCTGCTGATGTTGACATACGCCGGGGAGGAGCATGGTACCAGAGGACAGAGGTATCGGATCAAAGACCAGAAAGAGGAAGACAAAAAAACACTTCTCTGGGCAAGAGTACATGGAATTACTAGGCTGGAGCCCTAACCTAGGAGCGCTGGTGAAAGCGGTCCATTCTGGTTGATGCGGAAAAGAGGATTGGGGAGTGGCACCAGTGGGCAGAGTCAGAAGAGCGCATGCTTCCAGGGCTGTGCACCCGTGTGCCTCTAAATTTAAAGGGGAAGAAGATTTTTCTGGTGAAAAAGGTTCCATCTCCCGTCCCTAACGAGGGAGGCCCATACAGTATGGAGGAAAGGCGACGAGACGCAAGAGTATAATAATACAGTCATAGTGGAGTCTCGTCAAAATAAAAGGGCCTGCATTTAAAAATAAAACATTTGCCAATCCTTACCGCTAAATATAAAGTAGTGTGGGGGTAGAGTTCATGAAAAAGTGAGAAGTGTTCACAAAATGATATGTCAGAATGGTCAGGCCGTGGGCCTCCCTTCCCCACGTTTTCAGCACAGGACAAGGCGGTTCACTCGAGCAAAGCACACACTCTGGCTTCTCCGGCACAAGGTTACAGTTCTATTACCAGTATCAGGGCCTTCTGTTTGCAAGTCTCTTAATTTCAAAGTCTCCTGTAAATTCTCAACTCAGGTGTTTCACCTTAGATTTCCTTCAGCTTGGCTTAGACCCCGTTTTTATCGTGATCGTTATGGTAGATCTCCCTCTTATGGGCTCAGATTCCCCTGTCTTACAATGTTCAGATAATTTTCTTTCTCGGGTGTCTCACGGTTCACCCCAGACCACTCTCAGCCGGGCTCAGATCCTTCTGTTCAAACAATTAGTCTCCCTGAACCGGGCACGGACCAATTTCATTTTGCATTAAACTATCGAAGACTTTCGAATGTGCACAGCATTTAGCTTGACCCGTTGCAGGACCACTTCAATCTTAGAATTCCCTTTTCCACAGTTGCCAACTCGTTCGATACCTAACAGAGATCTTCGAATGAGCACCCACATGGCACCAGACCACTCTGTCCACAGTATCTTTCTTGGCTACCAAAGTTCAGTCACTCCTCGAATATATTTGCATTGCTCATTACATACTCTGTTCTCTTTAGCTTTCTTCATACATTGTTGCTTGCAACCTTGGTCTTAACACAGGCTGGTCTGATATCAGTCTCTCCGACTCACCGGCTCTGCTGTCTTTACTGGCGCTGTCTTGTTGTAGGAGCCAAGGTCAGTACAACAGCAGCAATCGTTCCTCCCCGCCTTGGTTATCGACGCAGGAGAGTCCCATGTATCTCCGACACACCATGCAGGTTTGTTCAGCTTCCCTCTCAGATCTTAGGTTTCTTATTTTCCAAGGCTCACGAAAGTAACGGTCTGAAAAGGTCAAGGGCACTTCCCTCCTTGCAACCCTTTCTGGTCTCGCCGTCTTTCTCCTCGTATTAAACTGCCATCTTGGAACCGCTGTTTCCTCGTGTGCTTGGCCTTGCTCAGAGTGTGCTTTTGAGCTCCGCCTTTTATCCGTGTCGGGGAGTGTGATGGAGTCAGGTGTGTGTAATGATCAGTAATTGCCTGACTATTGTATTGGGACATGTCAGGTATACAGCTCTGGTGTTAGTCCGTTTTCGCTCACAGTGAGCTGTCCGTGAAAAAGTATTCAACTCGGGAAAGGGGGCAGAGGAGGTTCAGCTCCTAAGTATCCTACCTGGTAGGATGGGGAAAAGGTGGTAAAGGGAAGGGGAAACCGCGTGTCACTCTCCGGTTTGTCCCAATCCCACTCCCCGAAAACCCCTCATCCAGGTTATCCTCCCTCACTGGTCCACCCCCAGGAACTGGATGAAAAAGCGATGGCTGTGTCCTGGCCACCTGGATGACAGATCTCGGGGACTAGCGCGTGAGACACTTTGTTTTCTTACAGTAGGTAACTGTTTGCATACCCCCAGCGACAAATGTATCCATATCCCCAGGGAGGTCCAGCCCCATACCCCCAGTCATATAGCCAACTACTCCTGGCAGTTCATTATGGTGCGCCAGTGTCATTTGCCCTGCCCGCTCCTCCACTATCATTTCCACAGTTGCCACGTCCAGGTTCCAGTAACATGACACCCTATGCAGTACATCAAGGATAACAGTAGGGCCCTCAGATACCGAACAGTAACGATGTGCCGAATGGTACAGTGGCACATTACCAAGGGGCCACAGTGGTCGGAGGAAATCCATTTGTTTTTCCAGGGACAAACACATATCCAGATTAGGGCAGACAACATAGAGCCTCGGCATGCCCAGTTCTATAAACCCCACTTCCTTCCAGGGCTCGAGCCCTGCAATACCAGCAGCCTAGTCCTGCTCCGAGCCGTTCGTGCAGCTGTCTTGCTGCAGGAGCAGCTTGACGTCCTACGATCACCGCCGATGCCCCTCGCATCCCTGATGTTCCTCTGATTTACAGTGCTGGTAAATATACTACTTCACACTCATTTACCTTGTTTCGTGGCACGAGGAGCCACCGATGCTCCATCACAGCTGATCATAAGATGGCTGCCGCTGCATATGATCGGCCATTGTTTACACTGGTTGCCTAGCAACCAACTCGCACACGCAGCCATAGACGGAGAGGTAAGCCGGAGGCGGAAGCCGGCCCACCTCGCCCAAGGCCCACGCAGACGAAGGCCCCTTCCTGTCTGCACCAGCAGCACGGCGCAGGACACGCAATCTCATCATCCTTCCCTCACATTCTAACACGATCACACACATGACTCTCGACTTACCCCCACCCTTCTGATCTACATCCGACTGCAACTCCGGATCACCTCCACCTACCGGAGAACCGAGAATCTTGGAGCTCCACCGAAAACAGACCTGCAGCATGTAAGCCCTTATCATTAGTACCCTTATTAACTGTATCCTGATCACTGCCGAACGACAATTTCCACGGGCTGGGTTTAGCATTTCTTCACTACGCCCACACGAAGGAATCCCCTAACATCACCCGCCATTTCAGACTCAGCTCACAGCACACTGCTGCACTATGCATTTTATCCATACACAAGACTTTGTGTGTCTCACTTGCTGCCAGCTGCCAATAGTTCAAGTCTACTTTTAATAATGACCTATTTTTGATGTTTTCTAAGCTTCTGAACTAGCTTAATTAATAATGTTGATATATCCACCTGCCACATTCAACTCAACTAGCTTAACTGTGAAAGTTGATATACTATGCTGCCATTCAAGATTCAATTTAGATTAATTGTGAAATAGTTATATACTACTACCCCTTAGGATTCCAGTTAGCCTAACTGAGAAAGTTGACCTATTTTACTGTTACTCACGAACCAGCCTAAACGAGAGATTTACCCCATATGTTGCCACCCACTAGCTTAACTAACCTAATTGTATAACAAATAGCCAGTATTAGCTGCTCATCCTGCTCTCTATCGCATACCATCACTATCTACCCATCCACGCCCAATAACTTTAACATTCCTGACCACTATAATGTTCCCTTTCTGCATAATGCCCCATTCTGTGCCTTGTACAGGAGGTCCCTTCATCAAGGTCAATGAAGGCCTAGCCAGGCCAGGATGCCAGCGCCACCACCCAGTTCCCTGCCCCACCCCATTTCTGCCATCCCTCCCCCATTTCCCTCCACAACTGCACACATCAATATCGCGAGGACCAATGCCACTTCTCCAGTTGAACCAACAACAAAACAATACCCTTCCTGGGCCTCACCAGACTCAGAGCTAGAACCAGATCTAACCATCAAGCGCCCAGGCCCACCGCAACCCCAGACACCTCCACCAAAACAGAAACCACGCCTAATATCCGCCAAGTCAAAGTTTCCTCCAAAAAATATAATAAACCAATCACAAAGATAAAAAAAACACTATTCAGCCCTCCAACCCAAATACCACACCATGACCTCTCTCTTAAGGTTAAAGGTGCACTTATCAATGCACAATCATTCGGAGCACACGCCAAAGAAATCCATTACCTCATCGTAGAGCAACAATTTGACATGCTAGTAATCACCGAAACCTGGCTATAACCTGCCGCAGGCCCGCTACTAGCCATTGCTATCCCCCAAGGGTATAGTATCCTTAGAACAGATAGGAATAACCTCCAAGGAGGTGGAGTAGCCATAATAGGAAGAACCTCGCTGCAATTCAGAGCCTGCCCATTGGAACAAGTACAGGGTTATGAACTACTACTAGTCAAATTTACGTCCAACCCAAAAACCACCACCAATTTCTTAGTGGTAGACAGATCACCCAATAAAAACACCCACCCCAACTTAGACATCCCGTTACTGCTTACGCACATCATCAAGCCCAAAACCAAATAGGGGATATCAACCTAGGGTACAGTGACCCCTTTGACACAGAGGCCTCTGCCTTCCACACAGCTATGTCAAATATGAATTTTTTTCAGATGATCAATGAACCCACTCACTCCAAAGGCAGAACGCTGGACTGGATCCTCACCTTTAACTCTCAAATCACTATTGATTCCATCCTCCCTGTAAAGTGGTCAGACCATATTGTCATCAGCTTCACATTGGAATATAACAGTACTGACCTTAACAGTCCCAAACCACCTGGCGCCTTCGAAACTAGAAACATTAAAAAAGCTCTGGGCAGACAACCTATCCCCTTCCTGAGCACAGCATTAGCCAATGTTATCCCAAACACAAACATCCCGACTATTTAGCTGATTGTTACCAACAAAGTCTCACCCACACCATTGATTCACTCGCCCGTTACCACGAAAACTCGTAAACCAGACAAACGCTCCTGCTTCTGGTTTGATGAAGAACTAGTCTCTCTTAGACGTACGAAAAGATCGCTTGAGCACCTACATAGGAAAACCAAAAGCCCTGAATCAGCAAAGGCCTTTGAAACAGCCAACAACAAATACAAATCAGCTATAATCTCTCATAAAGCCAACGCCTTCAACCATTGTATAACCAATGCCAGCTCTGACAGTAAAGAGTTGTTCTCTATCCTCAGAGAGCTTGAGAACCCCTGCTAAGTTATAGCACCATATAATACTAGTAAAGTTTGGTGCTCTATAATACAAGATGCATTACCCTCTAAAATGATGCTCTTACAAAAGAAAATCAGTAAAAAACACTCCTTGCTGAAAAAAACTCATCCCAACATAGCCACTAACCCTCCAAATACCACTTCATGGACCCCTTTTCACTTCACTCCAGTCTTTCTTTTTGCTTTTTTTTATTGTGCATATTAGTCGAACAGAATTTTGACTTTTTACACAGTATATCAAAAGAAGACTTAAACATTCCTTGTTACAAAATTATACAATCACAATCAACTAATTTTAAAACTTTAAGTAGTCTCACTACTTCCATTGACAGAAAACTTCATTACCAGCAATTATTCTTTCCCAAAAATCATTAGAATCCGGCCATCTCCCTCTATCAAAGAACCTCTGCAATCGCCCCTGAATCAAATCCCTTGTTCCCAGACAGGATAGAATTAAGCGCTTCATAGTTTGTTTAACGTTTTCATCGCATTATTGGCATATGTCCGATGGATACACACACTTATCACGAATATGCAATATTTCTAGCGTCGGCAGGATATTCAATTTAAATAGAAGAAAGTTCATCTTTGCCTTAGGATCTGGAAACTGTCTCAGATAGGTAGGAAGGGTAGCTCTCGGTCCATCATAAAGGGAGAAATTAGTATACAATTTAGCTTCCCTTACCCCCTCAATGGTCCTAGACCAGTCCCTTTTCTTAATAAATTCCTTCGATCTCAAAGGGTTGGAATTCAGGGTATCGACATCCATGTCTGCTGCTATAATGATATCAAGAGATTTTGTTTTCACCATTTCCAAGAAGGTAGTATCCCCCTTAATCATTTGGCAATGAACATCCCCATAGAGAGTCTCACCCCAGTCTCTAATAAAGAAGTGTTAGACACAATCGTTAAACTCAAAGCCTCCAACTACAAAGAAGACAAATTCCCATCTCTTCTAGTCAAACTATGCGCCCCTACCTTATCACCCATCATTACTGAATTTTTTAACGCCTCATTCAACTCTAATATAGTCCCTTCCAGTATCAAAAAAGCCTGGGTAACACCCCTCCTAAAAAAAACAATCCTGGACCCCTCAATCCCCACCAACTACCGACCCATAACTACTGTCCCATTTCTCCTAAAAATTATAGACAAAATAGCATATTCCCAGATTCAAAACCATTTAGAACACAACCAACTATAGGGGGACCGACAGTCAGGGTTCCCTCCTAACCACAGTACGGAAACAGCCCTACTCGACCCGAAGATCCAAATGGATGCTAATAGAGAATCAGGTAAACTTTGCCTACTAATGCTATTAGACCTAGCAGCGGCTTTCAATTTGGTCGACCACGATAAACTTTGTGCCACCTTAGCCAACAACTTCAACCTCTCTAACAATGCCACAGACTGGATTAAATCCTTTCTTGCAGATAGGACCTCACGAGTGGCCATTGGTAAAGAATCAGCAGATCCTATACCAGTCCCCATAGTCATCCCGCAAGGTTCCTGCCTATCCCCCACCCTCTACGACGACTATACCAAGCCGGTCTTTGCAGCGCTGGATGCTATGGGTGTCATCTACACCAACTTCGCAGATGACACTCAGATCCTCATCCCACTAGCGGGTAATTATGAGCAAGACACATTGCTCATTAATAAAATCTACTCAATCCAATACTGGATGGCCAACAACAGCCTATGTCTCAATGATGACAAAACAGAGTTACAAATACTAGGATCATCATCTAAAATTGCATCCCTACAGCCTGTTTACTCATCTTTCATCATTGATGGCACCACAATCCCAGTCCTTAAACAAGTGAAGACACTCAGTGTATACCTAGACTCCTCATTAACCATGACCAAACAAATCAACACCCTAGTCTCTTCCACCTCCTACACATCTAAACTCATCTCCATCAGCCACAAATTCCTCACTGCCAAAAACTGTGTTACACTAGCTAGAGCGCTCATACTCTCCAAGCTTGACTATTGCAACATCCTCCTCTTAGGCACATCCAACACCAACTTAGCCAAACTCCAATTCATGTAGAATAAAGCCCTTCGAGCGGCACTAGGCATGAAGAAATCTGACCACATCTCCAACATTAGGAGAGCAAACCACTGGCTCCCCATTAAAACCAGAATACTCTTCAAAACCTTTAATTATCAGCCACAAATGAATCACCAACAAAGCACCAAAATACCTACTTAACACAGTCACTAAGAAAAACCGCACTAGACAGCTCAGATCGAACATTAGCGAAAATCTTGAAATCCTACGATACAAAAGAGAAAAAGCAGGGGGCAGCAGTTTCAAAGTACTCGCTCCCAGGCATTGGAATGCCCTACCCACCAATATCAAGAATGAAACATCCTATCTACAATTTTAAAAAAATCGCTTACAACTTGGTAATTCAACCAGTTCTAAAATGAACATAGAACCCTACCATCATAGACCTAATTCCATGTTTTTCTATATAAGTGTATATAAATGTATATCTGTACTTTTGCCTGTATTGCTGTGCTCAACTTTAAGATTGTATCTGCTATTGTCTGTAACTATGCCGTGTTACCTCAGGGTCTGGCCGTGAAATAAATAAATAAATAAATAAATAAAAATACTGCCGACCCAGACAAGGAACCCCTTTGTAGGCACGGAGATGGGCAATAAACCATTTATTTCTATACTGGACACAGGCGTGACCAAATCATGCATTAGTGAGAGGATTCTCTTTATCAGGCGAGTTCATGGATCTCTGGGACAATTCAATCGCTTCCTTTTATGAAACAATTACCCATTAAGGTGGGGAGAGAGGGGTGGGCCCCCTTGTTGCATTCTACTGCAACCCCAGTCAATTTACTGTGAAGGGACATTCTGAGTAAGCTCAATAGGACCATCTCGTTCACTGAAAGGGGCATGGTGTGTTCGTACCCCGGTATGTGTACTGTGAGGGTGATGTTGACCTTACATGCATTAGGCATTGAGTCTGTAGTAAGAGGAATACCAGTGGCCCCTGATTTGTTCATATAAGGTATCGCAATACTGCTTAGTGCAGCATCAAAGGTGGCTAACAGATACTGGCGAGTGCCCTCTAAAATCTTGATCAGGCCTGCCCAACCTCATGAGGTAGTTGCAGGAACAATTGTTATGCTCGACACAGAAGGGGTTCTAGTGTCAAAGGACAGTATTGTGTTGATCGCAGTTGATTCTGATAATGGTTAGTGGCGCACAGTGTTGTGTATTGACCCTACCATACCAATGAAAGATGTGTCAGATGAGGACTTCTTTGAAAACAAAGGAAGCGAGGGGGAGAGAATATTGGAAGTGTGTCCTGTGTGAGATAATTATAAAATATAGGCACGTAGCCTTCTCCATTTTGCTGGTAGGGAATGCCCCCCTCTTGCTTCAGAAGATTTGTCTCAGGTGTCTGTTAAGTTTTTTTTTTTTTTAAATCAATTTTATTGGTTTTACAACAGTCAACCTTCAACAAAACCGGCAGTAGTTGTCATAACACTTAAGCATCATGTACATATCTTTACATATCTACCGGTTGCCCCTTACCCCCCCCCCCCAACTCGAGCCTACTCCACTTCGCATTCTGCTTCTCTTTACTCCGGGGGAACCTCCCCTTCCATATTCTCAGCAGTTTCCTGATCGCTTAAGCAGTCCTGGGTGGGCCCATACAATGTGGCCACTAAGTTTTTCCAAGCCGTCAGGGTTTCTACTTCTGTCATGATGCCCGCTCCCAGGGAGCCGGTTCAAGCCCGGCGTCCCCGAAAGCGGACATCCAGTCCCCAAGGAAGGACCCAGCAACCCCATATAGGGGCCCTTTGGACAGTGTCCTGGCGCCTATGGCGCCAGGCTCATTATGGGAATGCTTGGGTGCACTTACCTGATGCAGACCATGCTGCAGGATCCCGGCCTCCTTGAGGCCTGAAAGGAACTACTTTACCTGTGGGACTAATTTAAAATCTGGGCGTGGTCGGGGAAGGATACATACCTGATTGGAGGAAGGATACATACCTGGAACTTCTTCCAAGGCTATTTAAACCCCACCCGAACAGCCACACGTGCTTCACGTTGTTCTGCATCTAGCAGCTGGACGCTCACCGTGTCTGCTCCTGCATCCTGACTTCTGCCACGCCTGCCAGCATCCTGGATCACCTGCAAAGGAAGAGAAGAAGAGAACAGAAGAAGGAAAAGTCCTTACCTGCTAAATCCGCATCCGGGAGACATCTCGCCGACAATCCTGAAAAGGAAGACTTTAATTTAAAAGCTCATCGCGTCGATCGCTGCAGCGCCGCATTCCACTCACCTTTACAGGGCGCCTCCATGTTCAGCAGCGATCATCCGGATTCGCAGTCACGCCCCAGCGCCTAGGGAGAAAAACACCAGAACAAAAGGTGCGAGAGAGAAGGGAATAAGGAAAGCTAAATCTCCATGTTAAGACTTCCTGTTGATTCATTCCCTCTTCATTTCGGGTCCGCGCCGCATCCTGGCATTTCCGGAACTCGGCCCCTAAGGGGAAAAAGAGACATCAGCGTTAATGAGAGAATGAAAAGACATTACCAAAAAAACGCTCATTAAAGACTTACCTGATTTCTACAAGGATTTCACCTCTCATCTCGGGTCGGTGCCTGTTCCCCGGCATTCCGTACCCCGGCCCCTATGGGGAAAAAGACACTAGCATTAGTACATTAATGCATGGACACAAGGGGAACCTCTTATCAAAAAACTTACCTGGAAGCCAAGCAAGTTTGGTTCTCACCAATCCGAAAATTCCAGTGAAGTAACTGGATACCAACGCGCCCCTGCATCAGAAGCAGGATGGAGAGCTCGTCCTTCCAGACCCTAAGGTGAAACACTACGAGAAATCACAGAAGGGTCTCAAGGAGGGTGAGAGGGGAAAGTGGGAGGCCGATTGCATTACCCCGCAGACAGTTAATCCTCTATTTTCGCCTGCAGAAGGATACTTCTGCGAGCCAGACAAGCCAGATTTGGGGGCCCGGTCCAGTCCGTCTTCCGAACCCTGCGCATCACCTTAGAAGAGGTCACAGCAGCGCAAACCAGGCCAGCGCCTCCGTGGGAGTCAGGTGAGCGTAACAACTTCCTCCTCCCCTCCCCTACTTCCCGCTTCCTGCCACACTGCCGTTTCGGTCCATTTCTGGAGGTCACTCCACCACCTCCTACCCTCATTCTGTTGCATACCTTCCACCCCATAGCAATTCTGCGCTTGGCAAGTATATATGCCAAGTCCGTAAGCTTGCTCACATGTTTAAATTGGCGTGGACTAGGGAACCCCCCTACCATGCATGCCCACACGGATTCCACGTTCAGCTTGATCCCTTTCTCATGTAATCGGTGGGCTACTTCTCCCCAGAACTTACCAATTTCCAGACATGCCCAAAACATGTGCGTCATCCCTGCATTTTCTTCCCTGCCTTTGGGGCATGCTTGTCCGCCGGCGTTCTTAAACCGTGCTATCCTCTGGGGGGTCATGTATGCCCTGTGGGTTACATATAGCTGTATTTGTTGCAGCCTCGCATTCCTAGACACTTTTTTATGGTACCCTTGAGTCCTCTCCCATAGCCCGTCACTTGTGAGTTCCTCGACTTCCTCTTCCCAATCTTCTCTTAACTGGACCACTTCTTTTCCCACCCTGGACATCAGCAGCTCATAGATTCGAGAAACCTCATGCCCTCCGTCTGCTATATCATATATCGTTTCTATAGCAGTGTCCGGTTGATCTTCCAGTATTATTTCAGACCATTTCTCTCTGATCCACCGTACCATTCTATTATAAGTAATATACTGCCCTACATGTAGACCTGTTACCTCTGCCCCGAATTCCATTACTTCCCCCTCCTGCCATATGTCTCCCACCGTGGCTATCCCCACCAGTTCCCAGTGCTCACGAATCCTTTCCCTTGGTTGTGCGTCTCCTCCGGTCAATGCCACTAGCGGCACTTGCAGAGAACACAGGGTTGGTTTCTCCATGACCCGACAGGCTTAGCGCCATATCTTCCATCCCAATCCCAACATCCTTGGGCGTCCTTTTAGCTCAGATTTGTGCAGCCAAATCACTTCTTTAAAAAAAAAAAAAAAACAGGGCACACTGCAATCTCAACAATCAGGACTCTGATGTCGCGTCTTCCTTCAGCCATTTGACCACATATTGCAGTTGACTAGCCAAGTAATAAATCTCAAAATTAGGCTATTTTATACCCCCTTTTTCATACGTGTTCTGCAACTTCCACAAAGCAATTCTGTTCCTAGTTCCAGGCCAAATAAAGCCCCTGCATATGCTCTGGAGTTTGACAAAGAAGCGCTTTGGTATCATGTATGGCATGTTCCCAAAAAATGTAGCAGCCTAAGCAACATGACCATCTTCAACAAAGCCCCCCCTCCCCATCATGGCCAAGGGGAGCTTAGTCCAGAACCTCATGCCATTTTCAATGTTCACTACCGCTTTCTCAGTGTTGTGTTTATACTCTGCTTCCACCGTGTGATAAATGTTAATCCCCAGGTATCTGAAAATGCTGGTCTCCCTTGGTATTTGTAAGACTGGCAGTTGTTCCCGCGGGACCCCTACATACCTCCCCAGGGGAAATATATGCGATTTCTTGGGATTAACTGCAATGCCAGAGAGCAACGCAAATCGCTCCATTACTTCTAGAATGTATTGATGATTTTCCTCAGGGTTTCTCAAGTATAGTAACATGTCATCTGCATATAATGAGATTAAGTGTGGTCCCCCTTTTGTGCAAATCCCGACTTCCTCGTATTGCTGTTTCAAGTATATCACCAAGGGTTCCAATGCTTGTATGTACAACCTCATGGACCAAGGGCATCCTTCTCTGGTGCCCCCACTAAGTTGCCACCTCTCCCAAATGATCGCTCCCATCTTAACTCTGGCTAGCGGTAAACTGTACAGTAATTTCACCTGCTTAAGGTACCCGGGCCCCATCCCATATTTTCTTAGAGTTGCCATCAGCCATGGCCATTTGACGGAGTCAAAGGCCTTCACTGCATCAAGTGATACAATTACAATCTTGTTCGAGTCCCCTACTGTGTGCTCTATGACCCGGTGGAGTTGTCTGAAGTTGTCCGATATGCTTCTGCACAGAACATATCCGGACTCATCAGGGTGTATTAATCTGCTTATAACCTGTCTCATTCTATTTGCCAACATAGCCGTGAGTATCTTGCTGTCCTGGTTCAGCATCGACAGTGATCTGTACGACCCGCAGTCTGTGCTTGGCTTATTGGGTTTGGGGAGTGGGATAAAGATCGCACCTCTCAGGGATTCTGATAGCGTCCGTGTTTCAAATGCCTCATTTAACATCACAAGCAGCGAGGGGAGCACTTCTACCCTATGCATTTTGTAAAACTCACTGGGGAGTCCATCCGCTCGCGGGGTCTTGCTGGTGGGTAGTAGTTCAACCACCGCTTCTAATTCTTCCAGCGTAATCGGGGCATCTAGGTCCTCTCGCTCTTCAGCACTTATTTTTGGCAGGCCAATATCCTCTAATGTTTCCATTATCTCACTACTTTCACTCCCTCCTTTTTCCCCCATACAATCGTTTGTAATATTCAAGGAACTCTCTGTTCACGCCCTCCTGGGTATCCAATATTTGGCCACTCTCCCCCACTACTGTTCTGATCGTTGGTCTGGGGCGATCTGGGGGTCTCACTTTTATACAACCATGCTAGCAATCTCCCCAGCTTGTCTCCCCCTGCATGTTGCCTCTCCATGTATTTCTTATAGTTTAGATTGCACAATCTTTCCCAGTGCCTGCGCATTCCTGCTGCAGTTGGTTTATGGTATCAGCATCCTCCCGGGAGTTACCGCCTTTACTCAAAACTGTGTCTAGCTTTGCCTCTGCAATTGTCTTAGTATGCCTCCCTGTAGCCCTTTGGACTTAGCTATAGCTGATCCTCTCATTACCACCTTAAATGCTTCCCATAGAGTGCCGGCCGATTCAACACTCCCAGTGATATTTTCAAAGTATTCTATAATTTCTTCTCTCAGGTCTTCCCTGAACACTGTCTTTTAATGCTTCAGCTCAAAATCACCACGTAGGAATCCTAGCCTCTGGGCAGATATTGCCATGTTAAAACAAATGGCGAGTGGTCCGAAAGGACCCTCGCTTTAGTTTATTAGTTTATTTGCTTTGTACTCTGATCGCACTATTTCTGCCATCATCTCCTGTGAGGCAAACATATAGTCTAACCATGTGTACAGGTTTTGTGGGGCAGAGTAATGCGAATACTGCATCGTGTGGGTGGTGTAACCTCCACATATCTTCTAGCCGGAGCTCTATCAACAGGATCTTTCGGGCTTTGGCGGCAGGGGTGGGTTTGTCCGATTTCCTGTCTGATCGGTCTACCCTTGGGTCCAACGTGCAGTTGAAGTCGCCTCCCCATATCACTGCCCCACCCAGGTATGTGCTCATTTTGCTAAATAGGGTCTTGAAGTAAGCCACTGTGTCCTGGATCGGGGCATATGTATTGATAATGCATATTTCTCTATTTTCGATCAATCCCCTTATTGCCACTATCCTCCTATCTGCCTCCCCTGTGGTCTGTAGCAGTTTGAAAGGGACATGTGGTGCTACCCAGGTGATCACCCCTCTGGCATAAGCTGAGTACGTTGCGCCTATGCTGGTCACCTTCCATTTCCTCTGTATCACCTCTTGCTTCTCTTTCGTGAGATGTGTTTCCTGTATTAGGGCTATATCTATTTTTTGCCGTCTTAAGTACATCATAATCTTATTCCACTTCAGGTAACTGTTGAGCCCCCTGACATTCCAGGTAACTATCCTAAGGTCCCCCATATTTTGACCATATCCAGCCCCACCTCCATTATCTCTCCCCATCATCCACTTTGGGCGCAGGCGCGCATGTGTGTAAGCTCGTTTCCCAACAAATAACACTGCAATTCCCCCAACTCCCCTTCCCTCGCCCCAACCCTCCCGTCCCATCCCCAACTGCCCCAACTTCCCAAACAATTGCCCAGCTCCATCCCTGGATCTCTTGCTACCCCGCATCAAGTCGCTTTCTACGATCTAGCTGATACTCAGAACCCAGCAGGGAGATACTTTACTACTAATATCCTGCCTAATCTAACTACTCGGGGTATAGATGCATCTCCTCCGTTCCTGCATTGAAGCTACAGTTTATAATACGTTCCTATATGTTAAGCACTGCATAACTTCCACAACTCAGATCAATTATCTTCCGTATACATTATAGATCCGGGGTATGGATCTAGTGTACAATTATAATCTAGTCCCCAAAGTCTATATACGTGCTGTACTTATCTCCAAGGGATCTATATGTCCGCCTTTGTGGCCTTGCGAAGGTACCAATTCACTTCTCCATCTCCCTCTCCACCTGGTCTCCCGGTCCTGAAGGACAGTTCCTTGCGTCCAGCCATGCCATCACATCCTCTGGTGTGTCAAAAAAAGGGCCTAATTTTTCTGGAGCACTTTCATCTTTGCCGGATACAGCAGCATGTATCTGTAGCCCGCCTTCTGCAGCTTCCTTTTGACCGCCACATAGTTCATACGTTGTCTCTGCACCAAGAGGGTGTAGTCTGGATACGCTGTGATGGTTGCCGATGCTCTGCTTATCATCCCTCCTTTGCAGAAATGTTCCAAGATCTTCTCTCTGTCTTTATAGTTCAGTATTTTAGCAATAATCGCACGCGGGGGGGCTCCCAGTGGCGGCTTTCTGACCAGGGCTCTGTGTGCTCGTTCCACTGCAAACCCCTGCTGAGTGCGCTGTCAGTTATCTCTTCCAATAACATATTCTCAACATAATTTGTTGGGTCCGATCCTTCCTAGCCTTCCGGAAGTCCCACAATGCGTACATTATTTTGGCGCACACGCCCTTCCGCTTCTTCAGCTCTGCTTTCAAGGTTGTGCACTTGTTTTTGTAAAGTATGGATCTCTTTGGCATTGGTCAAGCACGTGCCTATGTTGGCTTGTACCTCCTTTTCCAAGTTCCCTGTGTGCTCGGCTAGCGCTGTGACATCTTGTCGCAATAGGTTAACGTCCACACCCACTGCGTGAATTTTGCACTCAAGCGAGGTCTTAAATTCCTGGATAGCAGCGCCCATCTTGCTCTCCCAAGATACTTTAAATTCCGCTATGGCATCTAGTATTTGTTTGTCGCTGTGAGCAGTGATTTCTTCCTGTTGTGTGTGCTGTCCCTTGGGTCTGGCCCCTTCCACTGCTGGTGGTGATTTAGCGAACTCCTCTAGGGTAGGTTGTTTCCCCTTGGCTTTGGGCACCTTAGATGCCATCTTCACAGAGTAAGGTGGACGTGACAGATGCTGCTTTTTGATCGGTCTCGCTCCAGTAGACTTGCCCCCCAGCAAGCGTAGTTGTTGCAGTTCACTGAGTCTGTTGGGGGTGCTATGGCTATCCATTGGGTTTATGCCATCGCGCTCCGGTAGCCTTGCTCTCTTCAGGGCTCAATCTTGGCTGCTGTAATCCACCTGAATTGTTCACAGATTTGTTATTGTCTGAGATCCACTGTGTCTGTACAACTCCCCTTTGACATGCATACACTTGTGTGCACCAGTTTCTGACTTCCAATCACTTGTTCAACTTCTATGTTGTTTATACTGTCCAGGACTGTTTTGCACCAGTTATCCTGCACCACAGTGTCCTCATTGGCTGGTGTAGTCTTTGTTCCACTTGGGTTGGCGTTCTATGTTACTCTGGTTCTCTTCGCCGTGCCTTCTAATATCACCTCCTCCATGCAGTCTCCCCACTATGTTGTACAGCTGCTTTCCCTCCGCTATATGCAAACTTCCGTGTTGTTTCTGATCCGCATATGTGTCGACACTCCTTTGCTGCCATAACACGCATTGCTACTATATGGCTCATCTTTGCTTCTGCACTCCACCTCTTCTGACGTGGCACACTCACACCTCACCCTCCCTTATGTATAGTTCTGATATTCAAATGTCCTGACCCTCGATCAGGTCCTCCTCCTTACTGCTGTGCTACAGTAACACGTATGCTTTTTAAGTCTAACAACAGGCCTGTTCGCCATTCTTAAAGTGGGGGAGTGCTCTGACATTGGGAACTCCGTTACAGCAGTCATCTGCAGGTCTGTAGCGTAGTTCAGTGGCACCTTGTGGTCCTTGGTCAGTTGCTCCGGATAGCTATACGACCCTCTGTTTACGCCCCCGTGCAGCCTGGGAAGCCGTCAGTATTCGCACTTCTCTAATGTGTAGCTCCGGTTCTTCCAGGGTGGCACACCATTGTTTCCCATGCCGTACTATTCCATCGGCTCTCACAGGGCCTTTGTGCCCAGCAGCCTCGTTTTTATTTAATCCAGCCCTCCTGGCAGTGTTTGCACAGTTGCTTAGTGCTGGCCCCCTACATATAATTGTAGTGTAAGGGCTGGAGCAGACGGTGTCGATATGGGTCGTGCCATTGAAGTGTTCCCTATTGCACTTTGCTGCGTAGGTTCACTCGTCACTAACAGACCTATAAGGTCAGTACTTCCCTTAACCAGGCACGTTATAGTAGGCTGGTAAGTGCCTTATATTGTCTGCTGGCCTCAATGTTAATATGCAGCTGTGTATTAGCACAGGAAGCCGGGTCCCTTCAATCTTGCTGAGAGTATGGCTGCTTTCAGTGTTTCATTACAACATACACAGGCCCAGCTCACAGTCCCTTGCATAGTGCTATAATCCCACCTTGGCCACCCATGCACACTGCCTCTGACACGGTCTGTGTCGTCCGGACTGAGGGCTTCCATTAGCATCCAATATATGAAAGGCCCATTGTCCCTTTTATCCAGGGCTCGACTGGTGTTCATTCCCAGCGTGCGCTGCTATAGCTGCGGCTGCTTCTGTATGCCGTCAACAAAGTATCTCTTGTATTTGCAGCTTATTATCCACTTTTAGCCTTTCTGTATTCCACAGGCCTTATTACAGTGTATTACGGGCCTGCAGGAAACCCGAAGATGCACCTCGCTCCGTGCGCCGCCCGCCAGCGCTCGTATTCCACGTCCACGACCCAAACAGTAAGGGCATCAACTGCATATGCGTCTTCTTTGAAGCTCAGCGATCAGTTGCAGGATCTCCGATCCGCCCCCAATGTGCGCTCTCCATTTCCCACACTGGCTGCTCCTTTGTTCACCTCGCAGCCGGCTTCAGCTGCGCCTCGTTCCGAGCGCTTCTTGGATCGCTGCTCCTCCTATAATCACGATGCTGTTCTTATCCATGTTGCATTCCCGGAGTGACCTCGGCCAGTAGTTTTTACTCGCCAGCAGCCTTATTTCCCATCTCTTTGTCAGGCGAGATCCGCCATTTTGGGTTTACTTCTGCCCGATCGGCCACTGCCTCCAGAGCTTTGTTTAGTGTAAAAGCATTGTTGAAGTTCACTCACAAGCTCCTCTTCTAAGCAGCACTCCTTCATACTTCGGTGTGATTGATTGTAGAGATCATGGATCCCAGTTAGCATGCTTTTTTCCGCGGATCAAGTCAGGATCAGCAGGAGCCTCCAGGAAGTTTATTGTGCAACCTGGTTCGCTAGCCACGTCCCCCAGGTGCTTGATAAGTTGTGGATGAGTAATCCACATGACATAGGGCTCATACGGAGTGTTGTTCCAATACACATCACGTTGAAACCCGGAGCTGTGCTGCTCAGAGTTAAACAGTATCCCTTTTCGAAGGCAGGGGAGGAAAGGATTTTTGACACCATTATGGCCCTCTTGCATCAGGGTATTATAGTTCCATCTAATTTACCATGTAATACAGCCATCTATCCCGTGAAGAAATGAAAGGGGGCTAGTTGGAGGATTTGCGCCTCCCTCAATGATGTGGTACTGGCAGGTTTCTGGTGGTTCCAAACGCTGTACAATACTGTGTAACATACCTGTTGAGGTAAGCTATTTTACTCTGTTGGATTTGAAGAATGCCCTTTTCTCCGTGCCCCTGCATCCAGACTCTCAGTATCTCACAGCGTTTATGTTTGCTGGGAACCGATATCAACATACTAAGCTTCCTCAAGGGTACTGTGAAACCCAAAGTATTTTTAACATGATCTTATATGAGGATTTAGGAAATGTTGCGTTCCCCAGCACTATTGTTCAATATGTGGATGATTTGTTGGTATGTAGTATTACCGAACAACAGTGCAGGGAGGACTCCATTGCCTTGTTATAACTGCTAGCACACAAAGAACATAAGGTGGACAGAGCAAAGTTTCAGAACTGCCAGCAGGCAGTGCTGTATTTGGGGCAATGATTTCAGTAAATGGTAAGAAAGTGACCACAGACCACACAAACCCCGGCTACCTTTTTGACTTATTCCATCATTGATGATGATGAAATGCATGACTGTGGTACATACAAGGGTCCTGAGGATGACATTCCCAAAGCACGTGACTATGCTTTAGATGATGCAGGGGTGTTCTTTGTTGATGGATCCTCAACTATTGAGCATTAGACAGGCCAAAGACATACTGGGGCAGCGGTGGTGCGACTAGTTGACGGGGAGTATGAGGTTTTTGTTCAGTGAAGGTTACAAGGTCATTATTCAGGACATGCAGCGGAACTGATTTCTCTTATAAAAGCACTTAAGGCAGAGCAAGGGTGCAGAGTTACAATGTATTCTTTCTCAGCTTATGTTACTACCACCATTCATTTAGGGTTGTCGAGATGGATGAGAAGAGGATTTCGTAGGGCAGATGGGCCCCAAGTGCAGCATGAAGCCCTGTTGGATTGATTGATACCCTGTCACAGGCCACACACTATGCAGTCGTCAAGTGTGTGGCCCACACAAGTAGTGCAGACTTCTTTTCCCACAGTAATGAAGCAGCAGACAGCAGCAAAACCGCCTGTATATCTGCCAGTACAAGATATACCCGAGCATCCAGTGTTAGTAAAAATGCAGTTGCAGGTTCCATATACTGCACTTCCCGTCACTGAAGTTATTGAGATACAAGGCCAGGCACCGCAGAGTAAGAAGTTATTATAGCAAAGAAGCGGGTGTGTACAGTCTGACTGATTTAGTGTGGAGACACACTTGTACACGAAAGGTGGTGAAGCCCCAAGATTAACCCACCCATGTGTCCAAACAGCATACTGCCGCAGGCATACAAGAAGATTAGTATGTGCCCAATATTTAGGAATTGTTGTTTATGTTCACGTCCAATTGTGTTGTCTGTCAAACATATAGCACAGGGCAGACATTAAAAACAGCTGAACCCTGCCTTGGCCTACTGGCCCCTTTTGAGATCTTCATATAGACATTGCAGATATGGGGAAAAGATGTAATACCTTCTGTTACTTCTTAGTTGTGCTTTGTCCGTTCTCCCCTTGGATTGAGGCTGGTCTATGTGCCCATCCTGATGCCAAATCGGCCGCCAAGTTTTTGGTGAGAGAAGGTTTCCCCCGATGGGAGGTTGGAGGGGCGCAAGACGCTTAAGAAAGACAAAAGCACCAACTTCTTTATTGAGCTGTTCAAGGAAATTGTAGCTCTTTTGTGAATTAAACACAGAATGTGTTCCATTTATCACCCTAAGGCCAACAATCTTGTGGAGACGATGAATGGTTTACTGAAGACTAAGTTGTCTAAACTCTGTGTGACACTGAAAAATAACTGGGTGCATTGCCTCCCTCTGGCCCTCTTCAGCTGGAGGACCCAGCTCTGTAAGGACCACCACTTCCCCATGCATGAAATAGTAATGGGGAGACGTATGCACACATAATTATGCATCTGAGGTCAATTTTGGGAGATGAGTTTTATTCGTATTTGACTCAGTTAAAGTGTATTAAACACCTTTCTCAACAGATTGTTCCATGCCAAACGGAAGACTGTGAAAACAGCGCTGCATCAGAATCTGCAAACTCACCGTCATTACAACTATTCCCTGGGGGCAGGGTTTATGTCAAGAACTTTGTCCGCAGGTGGAGTGAGCCTCGATACAACGGTCCTTAGACTGTGTTGTACGCTACTCTGCTTGCGGTCAAAGTGAAGGAATTGCAGTACTGGGTGCATCTGTCAGATGTTAAGAAGACACCACAAACATTTCCTCCCCCAATCCGCATTTTATAGAGTGTTTCTGAGTTGATGTCTTAGCCATGTGAACACATTATTTGCAGTATTTCCTTTTTTTTAAAAGTATATTTATGTTTCATTATTTGGACGCTTTCTGGATATTTGATTTTAGTGATTTTCTGAAATGATGAATATGCATTTGTATTCTTTAGTGGTACCAAAGTTACAGGTTTTAAGGGTTTTTTGTAGAATTATATTTTTTCCTCTTATGTTTGGATTTTTCCTTGGTTTATTTTTATACTTCTCTAGTGAAGTTAGATGGGTAGGCATATAAAGTGGGGGTGAGTGTGTAACATAGGGGGATGTAAAAATAACCACTTTTGTGATGTTATAACACCAAGTGATGATTACATGACCATGGTAGTGAACTTCAAGAGAATAAGAACACAAGACACAATAATATGCAACCTAAAATTGCAAGTAAAAACTAGTTTGGATGAAGACAACTAATATAATCAGTATTTGATTATAGTGTAGTATTTGATACAATGTCTGATGTGCAACAACCAGAATTTAGTAATGCGGTACAGTCATATGAACTTGGTATGGAAAAAGAGGTATACCGGGAGTTGTCTGCTCCCTCATACTCCACGTGTCTGGGGCACCCAAAATGCTAGTACACCAGGAAATAGTACCACTGGAAGCCCAGCGTTTGGTGCATTTAGCGCTACCGCAGGTTCAGAGTCTGTGGGAAGTTCACAAGGTACAAGTTGTGCTAATGGACAAAGATGAAGAGAAGTGTGCCAAAGATGACAGAGTACCCAATTCAAGCCACTTCACCCATATTAAAATTAGACAGAGCATTGTTTGTGTCGGACAGATGGGAGAAGGTGGTGGTAAAATGTACGGCAGGGGGGTGGCAGGGTTTGGAGAAGAAATATGGAACATCAATAAGAACTGTTATACAGCATGGACTGAATACATACCAAAGCTAACATGGATTGAACCATGAGAAACACCAGCAAAAGTTCAATCAACAAATGATTATCAGTTTTGTTTTCGAGAGCATGTGACTGTTTCTATAGGTACTAACACCAAGTGCATGAAGAAGCGGTCGGTCAAGCTGAGAAGAAAAAGATCAAATTATCTGTTGGAAGATTCATCCAAGTTGCTCAAAGGAATTCCAGAAAAATACCGGCTCTACACCAAGATGGAGGAGTTTTGACTCTTTCCTAATGCCAGGGAGCCAGGCCACAGTGAATGCCAAGTGATTGCAGATTGCCAGGTGGGAAGTGATCCATTTGTTTAATAACACTGAACAAGGCCTAAATAAGATCAAGAGCAAGCTGAGGGCGATCCAGTTGATGACACTTCAAAACCGGTATCTCCTGGATCTCCTGATGGTGATGGAAGGAGGTGTGTGCAAGAAGATAGGGTTGTCGTGCTGCACATACAAACCCCAGCAATAATGCAGAGAATGGGTCCCTGATGCTCATCATAGGGGTGTTGCATAAGTTAAAGACTGGTATGGAAAGTGAAGCAGGCGTGCAGGCCTATTGCTCTCATTGGCACCATCCTGGCTTGGGGCAGTGGTGAAGATACTGGTTCCGATCGTGGTGTTCCTACTGGCATTTTGCACATGTCAGATGATGCTTCAATGCGTTGCAATGACCACTCTGAACAGTGCAATGATGATGGTTACTATTGGGGCAGGAATGGCTTTCCTGGGTACAAAGGATGGGCAGGCTCAAACAGAGGGCCAAAATAAGCCATGGATGGTGAGGGTTGAGAGACCCATAAATCCCCCAGGAACATGGACTTCACACCTACAGAAAATTAAGTACGTACTGGGTCGATTTAGCTGGGGATAGGGACTCTCTTTACCTCACATGTACCCCAGAAAAACATGCCCAAGATGGGGGAGGTTCACGTAATAGAAGAAGGGAATCAGCTGGGTTAGCTAATAGAGGATAAACTAAAGGGGGGAATGTGAGGATTCATGTCCAGATCATCGCCCCTCCCAAATGATTCAGATTGCGGAAAATATATTAAAATGTGGAGAACACATAGGGTGGTTTGGGGGAAAAACCTATAGGTGAAAGTAGCTAGTGGGAGACATGTATTCTGGGAGTTATACAGGGGAAAACAAACCATTTTCCTTGTGATAGTGTCATGTAGAATACTTTGCGCGTGCATACATTTATAATACAAATTAGTGCTCCATTTAAGAGTCGGCCTGAATCCTCGCATGCCGTTTTTGAGACATAGAACAAGGCCTTATCTTTTACGTGGTTATTATGTTCCAATTCTCAGGAGCAGCAAGGAAGACGCACGTACACCCACATATAAATGTATCAGGTCAGACTCTTGAACAATTAGGTAGGAATGCGAGAAGTTGAATGGGAGAAGGGCTGCGGCCCAGTACGAAAGCCATACTCATGGGAGCAGAGGCAGAGGTCTCAACCTGACAAAACAGGAACTGAGATTTAGGGCACTAGTGCCCCCCAGAATAATGGTCATTCTATTTGAACTACCAGATGTATAGGAGCCGCGCTCTTAAATCCTTCATGAATTGGATGAATTAGTGGGAAACTAGGTCTTACTGTCCAGGAGCAGTAACTGATGCAGGGGTGGGGGAGCAGAACAATGTCTGATTTATACCAGGGAGAACAAAGGGTGATGCCAATACTTATAAAATTGCAGCAGGGAGGCACGATCGGGCGCCTGCGTGTCTGTGATGAGAAAAGAGTTGCTTTGTTTGCAAGGACCAGGCTGACCTCAAAGTTATCTGCCAAGTTCATGTTGATGACCAGGTGCACATCACATGGTTAGGAACGAGGAAAGGGCGGTGTCTTTCAAGTTTAACCAATTATCTTGCAGCGTTGTAAGATGAAGAGGCTGTTACCCACGTGTGGAGAAGCTGTAGGAGAAGACGACGCCACCAATTGGCGAAGCGTCCATATGTAACTATTAGCACGTAAATAGGCGGCAGCCAATGAGGGCGGGGATTAATACTGTTTATTTAATGCATCATGAATGACGATTTGTGCGTTTATAAGATGAACTCCACTTTGAGGACAATGGAGAGCTCTGCGGCAGTGGACTTATAATACCCTGTCACCATTTCCATTTTGTATACAAAATAAAGCTCTTGTTCTTCTCAAAAAAGGGTGTACATGCCTTTTTCCTAGAGGGTGTTTTACATGTCTGGTTGTTGTGGAGTTACCATACACTACTCTGTGCTCTGACCAGAATAGAAACCATAATTTTTACCATTCTGAAATTAAAATCCTTGACTCTTACTTTGATGTCTGAATGTTAAGGCCATCTTAGACATGTGGTATCATCTCAGGCTCATCCAGGCCCCAAAACAGAGGCACCCTCTTCCCAGAGAGATGCTGAAAGTAGTCTGCATAACCAACACCACATGGTTGCAGGATATAGCCGCACCCAGAGGAGTGAGTTGGGACTTTTACGGAGATGAAGAGGTAAGATGTCTGTGTAGAGATTCCTGTGGGCATGTATAGAAGAACTGCCCAGAGGTCCGATCTGGCTCACAAAAACTCACTAGCCATGGAAACAGTAATCATTGATGGAAACTACGGAGGAGAATTTAAAATTGTCCTCTTCAACTAGGGGAGCCACACACATGTAATAAAATATGGGCAACCTATCACCCAACTAGTGTGGGATACAATCCTGTTCCGGGAGATGGAGGAGCTTGTCGATCTAGAGGAGGCAGAGAGGGCCAAGGCAAGGTTTTCTGAGAAGGTGGCAAACCAAAAGGAGAACCATATCCTGTTGGGGTTGTCAAATCCTACGTCGGCAGGATTTGCAGATGCTCAATGGATGTACTCCTTACTGGAGCAGGCCAGGAAGGAGCTGGTATCCAAGGAAGCAAGCCAGACACTAGACTCCCTGAGAATCCTAGTTGGGGAATTCAAGAACCCTGGCAAAAAGAAACCTCTGCCCCAGATAAGGGAGCAGGGGGTTCTGTATTGCAAAGTCACAGGCCAGTACGACTAGGCAGAGAGAGAAGATGGAGGTCCCCATCCAAGATGACATGACTGGACCATGCCCAGGTTTGAGATGGGGATCTGACCCTTCGTCTGTGGGAAGCAGGACCATTTTGATGCATACTGTCCGGACCAGAGAAAGGGCGAATTGTGAGAGATAGGACTCCTGTACTCTGGACCCCAGGAAGGATATCCCCAAAATTCAGAAGCAAACCTCTGAGTTGGACAGATCCAGAAGACTTCCCATGCCCATCATCTGTCAAAGAGGGGGTCCACGAATCCCTATGATGGACTTGGTGTACCATGGGAGAAACAGACCAAAAATATCTGTCTCCTTCTATTGGTTATCTAGGGAAGAGTGAGGAGAGCAGTGCTCTACTCGGGGAGTAAGAGGATGGCCATGCAGTTGGATATGATATTCCAGAAAGGCCTTGGCCCAGGAGCCCTGCCCCAAACCATATATGTGCATCGCAAGGCATATCTATCCATGGGGAAAAAAAATGAAAATCAGGGTAACGGGACAGAACTGGACAGTATAAATGCTGGTAATTCCAGGTCTGTCAGAGGAAGTACTTCTAAGTATCGACTTCACCCTATTTGACACATGCTTAAAAACCCTCAAGAGCAGGCAGGCTTGCCAGCCTTTTTACCCTAGGGCTGCTAAAGAGCCCAAAGGAGAAGTGAAAGGAGTGGACTTAAAAAGCATGGGAGTAGGTATGCGACAAGGTCTGGGACTTGACCTTATCAGGAGGAGTAAGGAACAATGTCCGACCTGGGGCGGGGGGCCCTAGTAGGGAGTAGGTTACAGCTAGCCATGTCCCACAGGTAATAAGAGGGCATCTGGGGTGGGAGCCAGTCCTTACGGTCGACTATAAGATTCAAGCCTGGGGCAGGCAGAAGGATTTCAACACTGTCCCTGCTCCATAGCGTGTCACTGTGTATTAAATAGTTAGGAACAACAGAACAGGATCATCATGAATATGTGGATTGCTTTTTGAGGCGATATTCGATTCAGGGAATACTTTGATTGTAGAGACATTGATTTCGACCTGAGTGAAATCCATTGTGATATTCCCTTCATTGATAAGGAGCACCTTTATATCATGTTTGATCCCTGCCATTATAAAATTGTAGTAAGATTGAGAGGTTCGTGACTAATTGTACATTTTTGATTACTTTGATTCTAGAGCTGGATAATTATTGCTACCTAGTGAGCGCAGAAAGTAACAAGTAAACACATTTCAAAGGGTTTACCACAGCATATCACTCTGCTCAGCTGCATGCCCTCTCCTGCCTTTCACCATTCACTTCTCTGAGCTTTCTAAGCTCTATCTGTTTTAGGCCCTCCCGTTGGCCCTGTTGGTGAAACCATGAACGTAAAAGACAGATTTTTCTGTTGACTGCCTAAAAGATCATTTGTTCTAGCAGGTTGACACATCACAATGTCCAATGATATAGTGCACAAAATTGATACCCGCCCCTCCCATACCGGGAAATGGTTGAAAACTTTGTAGCTGTCTGAATAAACTGATTGTTGAAGATTTACTTGGTGACATAAACTAATTAGATTCCACCGTTGAAGGTCTCTCGTTTGGAACAGGAGGTCATTTTTCAGAGAAGGGTCCGGAAATCCGCATGACCAGGTCTAAGATATCGTATGTTTGACAAACCGGGCTTGCATGAAGTGATCAGTACAAGAGGACAGCAGTTCTAGCTGAATTTCACAAAAACTGTAGATAATGGAGCATGCAATACACGCAAAAAAAGCCTTCCCATACCAGTTAACAATAAAGACGTCATTTACAAAACCGTGCCACCAATTCATGCTGGATTGACTTAGTGGTCATCTTTGCCACTAATTGGTAACATAGTGCCTGCTCTATGGAAATATGCCGGATGGAATATCGACAATTAGAGAAAATACTTCAGATTCCGTTTGTGTGGTGCATGAAGAAGTCTAGTGGGTGTACTGTACACCCTTTCAAATATGGTGGTGCTGACGTGATTCTGTCAGAAATCTTTGGGAAATTATTTGAGTTTATTTTTGGCAAATAAATAGTGTTTTTATCTTCAGAAGTTTTCTGTGAAAATCCTCACTCAACACAAGCTTTCCCAATCAAAAGAAGTCAGACTGCATTCAGCAAAGAAGCATTGGGCTATGGGCTAGCTACTGACTTCATCAGATGAAGCGTGTAATTCACGTTTAAACTTACAAGAGACACAGGGTAGATATAGCGGACTGAGTGCCTGCCTATGGCTTAAGGACACCGGCTCCAATCGAGGAAGTATTTCATGCTCTGAAAGTCCATCAAATAACTATTATTGATATTGATAAATTAGCATCTGTTATTTTAGAAAAACAGCCATTCAGTTTATTCTGTGTACAGTGATTGTATTACTATGTTAATCTTATTTGGGGCCAATTGACAGAAATCTGGGAGACAAATAGAGACATCTATGGGAACAAAAAGCTGTGTTCCTCATGGGTCACTTATAGTACAGTAGTAACTTTTCCTTTAGAAACATCTCTTTTACTAGTTTGTGTATTAAATACATACAAGTATCATCATATCTCTTTATAGACACACACACATAGTGCAGCAGTTGCTGCAATATAGTTAAGGTGAGTGACATGAGCCATAGTAAATCCGAAAATTCTATTGCTAATAACTGACTTGCATGGGGGATTTAACTGATATTTTCCAAGCAAAAAGTTTGTCACTGACCTCCCCAGACTGGAAATTATGGGAAAGATTTGTTACAAAATGGAAAGGTTATTAAGAAAGCAAAGAAACACTATTTCTGGCCTACTCACATCCATTTCCCCATTGCATAAAGTCCAGATTTTATCAGGGCGAAGTGCAAAAAACGCTGGAGTGAATTGGACCAAATAACTTGGGCACCAAGCACCGACTTCATTTCCAGAGCAGGATTGGGGTTATTCCGCTCAGTAGTTTTTTAAATATTTGAAGGTGAAGGGGGTGCCCCTTCTCCCAAAAATATAGCTTTATCTCCCATGGTGCTTTGCACCAGAGAGACTTTTCATAAATGTAAATCTGACTTTTTATTTTTTGCTCAATGCAAGCAATTACTGCAGTAACATCGGGCGAATGCAAAAACAAAAAGTGCAAAACATGCCATTTGGAGGTGGGAAAGGCTGGACATATCATCAGGCTAGAGGTGAGAAAAGGGAAAGAAGACATTAGGTGAAGGTGTAGGTGGTCTGGGGAGCCAGTTACAGTTTGGACATTTTCGCATATGAAGCAAAGAGAGAAAGGGAGTAATGGGAGGGGCCCAGGGAGGTCAAAATAAACTGAGGTGGGTTGGGTTAGTGGGAGGGCCTAGGATAAAAGGAAGGAGGCACATGCGGAGCGCGCCTGCAAAGACCTTTTAATTTTCAAGCTTTATCACAGTAATTAGTGCAAGATTACCACAGTAATTATCGGGGGATTATTGGAGGAATGGAAACTGAGGAACATATGTAAATGGGAGACTTTTGTTGTGATCACATCTACTAGGCAGAGGGAAATGGGTCTTTGTGCTAGTGGCCGTGGTCAGTGGGCCCCAAAGAAGCCTATTGGTGCAACATGTGTCGAAGGCCATGACGAGTGGACTTGAAAGAAAGCGAGTGTATTCAAATATGCAGTGGGCACAGCCACGGCTGAACATCATGGCTAATGGGCACTAAAGAAACGTATTGGTGCAACATGTATAGTGGCTGGCTAGTTAGCCTTCAATACACAATGGTATAACAAAACTCTTGAAATTCAATGAAAAAACTTTATTTAAATAATAGAGGTGATCAGATTTAATGCAACAAAACCCTTGAAATTCAGCGGGTGTGCGGGAGTGATAATCATCTTAACTCGGGGACATCAAGTTAAGATGATCACTTCCCACTTCTGTGAATTTCAAGGATTTTGTTGCGTTCAATCTGATCACCTTAACTGCCCTTTAACTAAAGTTTTTTCAATACTATATATATAGTATTAATTGAAAAAACTTTAGTTATATATATATATATTTCTCAACCCCCCCCACTTTCATTTGATGACTCATGAAATTAACTTTGCAGCACTGTATTTAAACAAATATCGTTGGCAGTACATTCAGGAATGCACTCAGTTTATGACCTCAAATCAGGAAGTTACATTTAATCAAATAACGTAATGTATGTGTGTTAAGACAGCTCAGACTTACCTTCACCAGTCGTTGGATTGAACCAATCGTTGTGTTTTGGGGTGTTAACTCTGCGTTGTTCTGGTCCCATACGTTGTTCAATACGGATTCTCCTTCTTCGAGCACATGAACCTGACCTTGGAATAATGGCTTCTCGTATAAAACCCAGCTAAATTGTAAAAACAAAAACATATACTTAATCGTGAATAAAAGAGCTTAATGATAAAGCCAAACAGCACAATAAACAGTGAGTATTAAATGGTCAAAGTCCTATTTGCTCACTTGCAAACAATATTATGTTTAAGTTCCTCCTGTATTCTATGACATTCAAAAGCAAGTACTTACCCAAACAGAGGCGTTCTACATTATATATAGAGGCCATACATATTTTGGTTTCTTTTTAATAAGAAAATGTTACCAAAGAAAATTAAATCTGTAATATGTAGGCTAACCAATTACCCAATTTCAGTACTTCTGTGTGAGAATTAGAAATTGACCCCATGAGCATATGCTTGATCCAGGAGCATGAAGCATCTTCCCTTTTATCATTCCACACTGTATAGGCAGGCAACCTATGAAAAACTCCATGCCTAACCATCACTCCCTTTCTTAGCTATACACATCTTTCAGGTGCGTTTAACCTTGGCCTTCTACCGTCTCCTGCTGCCCCTTATAATTTCTATCATAGACCAAGGTATGGAAACCTCTGGCAGGGGCACACTATACTTCCAGACAAGCTGTGGAACTGTTAGACCATTTCAGTGGTGACCTGCACAGTATCAAAAACGGATAAAATAAAATATTTAAAGTCAAACCACTGAATCCTTACAATATTAACTAGCTAGCATCTAGTTATTGCTGCACTAAAAGGCAAATGTAACTTTTTGTCCGGGAGGATAGTTGAGGGGCAACATGTTTGTCTTGGAAGTAAGACAACACAGACCGGCACGGATACGAACCATGGTCCTGTTCTTAGATGCTGGTCTACGGCATGCAGCACGATATAAAAACAGAATGTATTTATTTAAAACACTCCAAAGACCAGTCAAATATTTCTTTGCATATATACTGCCACTTTCGAATAATACATTTACTTCCCTTAATTTTAGGGATTGAAAGACAATAGCTCAGATGCTGTAGTACACAAATATAGATTAGCCCCAAGACACAGGGTCCCGCAGCCAAAAACTGTTTTCGTCACTGCTTTGAGGGTCCTTTAGAGTGGGAAGTGACCAGCCGAAAGGTTAACTGGCTTGCCTCGTGTTCTTGGAGTGCAGAGGTTAAAATTATGCTCGTAGCTCAGACACGTTTCAGAGGGGAAAAAAAGATCTCCATTGCTGCCAATATGAACCCGACACTTAATAATGTACAGTGGATTCATATTTCTTACTCTTCCATATTCATGCATACAAACTGATGTAATCATTTGAATGATTTCGAGAGTCATTTCGGAATCACTGATGAGGGTGATCCTCCCACTTCACAATAGTGAAAAGGGTAATCGCACCGTAAACACCTGGTTTATAAAAGGATACCTTTAAGGAAGGTATGCCTCCTATCCAGTCTCCCTTCAAACCCCACTGCATTCATCCTCATATCATGCAGCCAAGGACTTTCTCCCATTAATTTATTGTGTAGGAGCTGGTCGGACCATTCCATGTCGAGTGACTTGGATGGTGGAGAGGAGGTGTTAGGGAGGATTCTCTGTTAAGGCTAATTCCCCAAACCTAGTGAGTCTCCCAGCAGCTTTGCTGGATTTTTGGGGTTTATTTTTTCTCCTGCTAAGAGTGAGACTCTTTTTCTCCCACTCTTAGACATGATTTGAGAATGTCCTTTGACTTTGTAATGTGTTTTATGGGCTATGGGGTATTTTACTCCATAGGGTTTCATGTGGTTTTGGTAAGTGTGTTACACAGAACCCTCAGTGCAGTAACACAAGGGTGTCATAGTGACCCCCAAACAGACTCCATACCCTGGGACTGACTACTGTCTCCCAGGGCATGTAAAGTCATCATTGACTAGTCTTAAATTGGGAACAGAACCAGTACAAACCATCATATTGTGGAAGTACTGGTAGGGGTAATTAGATTGCCCATGGGTCTGTTTTTCGAGGGGGCACTGTGCAGTCCACCCTCGTCGAGTTTCTGGCTGGTGGCAGTGGTTACCACGCAAAATATTCCACCGGAATATTTCCTATGGGATTTTCGCATTCATTTTAAACGCACACTTTTTGGTGCAATGTTAAAGATACCGCCAGGTTATTTTTATTTAATATTTATTCCCCGGTTGGGTCTTTTTGCCAGGACTCGGTTTTAAAATGGCGTTTGTGTTCGCCTCTGTAACTGCAAACCCAAGTCGAGTCCTTTGTTCCACTTTTTGGCGGGCTTCTGCACAGAAGCCTCCAAAAGTGGTGCCACTCTGTCTGGGTCTACAGCTTGTGTGGGATGGGGGTTTAGGCACCCTGGACTGAGTTTCCTGGGCAACTCAAGTCGCACTCTTGTGTGATTGGCCCAGTGGTGAGCCGCCCAGCTCACCACTTAGCATGTTTGAGTGACAGCTAGGACTGATGAATGGGGGTTTTCTGCATAAAAGCAAGGCTTTGGGGACTGGAACTTCAGAAGTCGCCACAGGACTAAAGAATCCGAAGAGGGAGAAGCTGAGCCAACCTGCAACGACGACACCACCGGTGGAGCCCTGCTGAACCGTCTCACCACTTCCCAACGACAGAAAAGATCTTCATCCCGGAGAGGCTTCTTCCTCTGAGCTGGTGGGGATAACCAGTTCGCCCTCTTTTTCGCCTTCCTGGATCGTCTCATGGTCGAATCGCCCGTGCCAATCAACCCGGCGGCCGGATAGCCACGCTTCACCACTATCGCGAATAAAAGGGTAGTTCCTTTTAACCGAGAAACTCCGCGGCTGGTTTCTTCCCTGGCAGTGCAACGACCTCCAGCTTTCCTCCACGTCGAGATCACCTCTTCCCCTGGACGAAGCACCGACTTGCACCCGCTGCTAGGAACAACTGCCCCCGCTGGAGCTTTCTCACCTTTTCAGGTACTGAGTCCTGCCTGGTCTCCCTTGCAACAGACTGTTCAAGGTGTCCCGTAAATCCTTGACTTTCTATCCTGGGGTGACTTGGGACCTACTAACTAACTTTTCCTAACTTGAGCCAACCCTTTTTGAACTCTTTGCAACAACTCTTTAACAGTACTATTCAACTGTGTGATCTTGGACACAATCCGCCTTGCTCTCTACAAGAGTGGGCCTGGTCTATGACTTTCCTGCTCCTCAGTAGATTCTGCCTTTACTGACTTGCTCTGGTTCTCCGAAAGTGTTGGTATTGTGTATGTTCCTAATTCTGCCTGTTTCCCTCCCTTTTTAATCAACTTATTGGAATGCCATTTTAAGTTAAGCGCTCACCTCTGTCTGAAAATAAGAGGTGTTTTAACTAAGACTTGTTCAATAAGTGATCAGGGATGTATTAATAGTGACTGTGTTTTTAACTTGCTTGCCATATTAGTGTTAGTGTATATTACAAGGTGTGTTTTTAAATAAATTATATACTTTCATACCCAAGCTCTGGTCAGTGTTTGCTTGTGCTACTGTATTTGGGTACCTATCTTGTATACTCTATATACTGTCTAACTCTTCTTGAGAGAAGTCTGGCTGCTCAGCCACAGCTACCAGGTAAATCTGGGTGGTACAGACTGCTACCAATTGGGTTTACTGCCAACACCTGTAGACTTAAGCCTTTTGCAGTGGTCCCTAAGGGAATTGCACAGGTTTCTGCCTAACAGGAGGCTGGTTGCTCTTGCTTACCTTCAAACAACGTTTCTGTTCCTTTCACCACACTGAGGACTTGATCGACTCTTACTCTTCTGTCCGCAACCAGTCTCTCACAACCCTCCCTCCTTAACACTGCAACAGCCAAGTGAGCCACCTTGCTGCCCCTTGGACTTCCTGTCTGCACCACTTCAAGCAGGTGAGCCATCCAGTATCCCAACATCATCAGCCCTCGGAGTCAAGGCCCAAATGCCTCTCACCTGTGCTGGCCCTGCTCTTGGTGTGTTCATCTCATTTCCCACAGCCCCCTTCATCACCCTTATGATGCTCTCCTGCAGACCTTCTTACCGTCTGCCGCTGATTCCTTGGAAGAGAGAAAGCAGAATTGCAGGTCTACCTTAAAGCTATGGACTGAGAAAGCCTCACCAACCAAAACAGGCATAACCTAATCTGCTGCCCATGATACAAAGCACATGAATTTGCAAGGAATTTATCTCCAACAGGATGTATGGCAGATGTGTTTGAAGACCTAATCACAGACCTAGAAAAGTATAATCTCCTCGTGCCCCGATTTACCACAGGGCGACACGATTTTCTTATTTTTTAAACAAGCTTAGAGATTTGAGTATGTTGGAGCCACAAACAACATTTCCACGACCTACACATTTGGGATTTTCATTGATGAAGCGTGTGAAAGATAAGTAGATTTGTGAAGGAGAATTGTAACGTGAAAGGGATAGGTGTTGTACGTAATTAATAGGGACACAGCCCCTTTAAGAACACACAAACGGGGAAGCGAGAAGAGGGCGGAAAGGGAGGGGACAAGGGGAGAGAGGCAGTTACGATGTAGACGTGAATAAAGGAGGTTCACAGCAGGAGTGGCTCCGTCAATCTGTGCATGGCCGTGTGTGCATGCTGAGAGCCCACCCCCCAACACCTGGCAACGAGGCCGACGCGAACCTTCGTGATACGGCAGCAGCGGAGGGCCCGTAAGCCCAGCAGTTCAGGAGGTCCTGTGCGCCCAACAATTCAGGAGGGCCCGTGCGCCCAGCTGACAAGGTGGGCCCATGTGCCCTGCAGTCGAAAAGAGGCCTGTGTGGGAGAGCCTGAGTGCCCGACGCATCGTCAGGGGTCCGTGCGCCAAGCTGGCAAGGTGGGCCCATTTGCCCTGCAATAGAGAAGAGGCCCATGTGCCCTGCAGTTGTTAAGGGCCTGTGTGCCCGTATATCAGAGCGGGCCAGAGCGCCCAGCGACCACGGGGTGAACGACCTTGTGTGCCCAGCATCGACCGAGGGGCCCGTGCGCCCTGGAGGGAAGGACCAGCGGCTGCGGAGCCACCCGACTGGAAAAGAGGAGACCGCGATTGCAGCACCGGTGACTGCGCAGCAGGCCCGGCTGCTTCATCCCGTCCATCCGCAGAGAAAGAGAGAAAACAACGGACCGCTGCGGTCACATCCCATCAAGTAAGGAGTTCTGACGGGGGCCGGGAAGGAAACGAGATACAAATAAGGAAAACCCTGTGTCTCCCACAATGTGACATTAAAAAAAAAAAGCTAAAACGTATGGCCCAGCAGCATTAAACCCACGTCTCCCGCTCAGTGACTCAAAAAAAAAAAAATAATAAGCGTGACAGTGAAAATAAAGGTCAAACCCTAGGGTCCAGCAGCAACAAATGAAAATAATAAAAGCCAAGAAGCATCACACGGCTGGCCCCTACACTACCAAACCAGCAGGTAGAAATAACCTATAAGGAAAGGACACATACTGGCACACGAAATAAGTGACCACAGTGCCTCAGGAAACAGTTAAGACCAGTGCCCACGTTGCACCTAAGTAACTACATTATACACAGCAGCGCCATCATGTCAGCTCCAGATGCAGCCGACGCCAATGCCCAGCCACCACTACAAGGAGCACCCTCCTCTCACGCCAGCTTAATGCGAAGACCCGCGCCATTCACACTGAATCCACATCACGACCAGGGTCAGCGATGGGAAGAGTGGGTAGAAGAATTCGAGGACTTCGTAGGTGCCATTAGCACACAAGAACCACCCAACATACTCAGCATTTTCGCCAACCTGGCAGGGAGAGAAATCAAAAACATCATACGCACGATTCCCCCACGATCGTACCACTATCCGAAACTCTTAGAAGCCATCAACAAGAGACTTGTCATTTCACCGAACCATGACTATGAGCGATACACTCTCAATGTGGCCAACTACCTCATGAATCCATAGGAGAATTTGTCATCCGCCTGCAAAGAAAGATAACTAAGTGCGACACACCAGCTTTAATGATGACGAAGCAATAAGGTTACGCATAATAGAGGGGTGCATATCTTCCATGTTTAGGAAACACCTCCAAAAAAAGCCCCTCTCCCTAAAAGAAGTTTTGGATTTGGCCAGAGTATACGAAAGAGTAGATGTCCAAGCTGCTGCTATTTAAAACCCCAAAAAAAGGAGACATCATCGCAGCAGTAAGCCCCTACACCCGATACCCGACCTCGCAAAACAGAACGACTCCCAGATATTCCGTTCAACGGACCCAGGGTGACCGCCAATGCTACCGCTGCGGGTTCGAGTACCCACACAGGGGACCATGCCCTGCCATCGGCCAGCGCTGCCTAAGATGCAGAATGGAAAACCACTTCCAAGTGATGTGCAAGGAACAGCTCCCCGAGGGAAGCTCAACTCGCCAACGAACTGCTAGCGCGCGCAGCAGACACACACATGGAACAACAATGCCCCGTTGAAAGAAATGCTACATACCCCATGAACTCCTATCAACGCCCGAACACTGTGAGAGCACTAGAAGGACTCCAGATTGAGCCAGACAGGAAAGATCATGAACTGCATGACATCCACCAACGAGAACCAATGCAAACACCGGAACACGGAGTGACATACATGAGGGACCACTTGCCACCTCATGAACAGGACATAGACCCGTACACCAACTCCCCACCGAGACATCAGCTATGGGAAGGCGACCAAACTCATTACCTGCAAGATGACTACGATAGGGAATATGTCCGACTCCTCAGCGTCGACGTTGAAGACGCCTCCGCGCCGAAAGTGACGATACAAATGGGGAACACCAGGAACAAGTTTGTGGTCGACACGGGAGCAACGGTAAACGTCATGAATGAAGACCTGTACCGTGACATCGCCCCTCTGTACCCCCTTCGAGAATCCAGAACACACATCTTCCAATGGGGAGCAGCCCTACCCATGACATCAAGGGGACAATTTCAATGTGACCTCACACACCGCAATCTCACGGTGACATCCACGATCCACGTCATTAAGAGCCCATCCATAGGTCGCTGTCTCCTCAGCTACCGAACAACCAGTGCTCTGGCACCGATTGACCTACAATATGACCGATCGGAGATAATAACGGGACACCCCTCAACACAAGAAATAATCATGGCAATAACAGACCGACCCCTCGCAAAAGGAGACCTCAAACATCAGTTCCCCAAACTATTTGATGGAGTGGGAATGCTCAAAAATTCACCCATCAAACTACACATCAACCACGATTTCACGCAGGTGCCACAGCACCCCTGTAAAGTGGGCTTCCACCTTCAGGAACAAGTGTCAAAGGAGATCCAGCTCCTCCTCCTCAATGATATCATAGAGAAGGCAGAAAGACCAACGCCATGGGTATCCCCAATAGTGATAGTGCCCAAAGACAACGGATGTCTACGCATATGTGTCGATATGCACATCCCAAACACCACCATCCAGAGGGAGAGGCACCCAGGCCCAAGCCTGGAAGACATGCTTATCAGGTTAAATCAGGCAAAGTACTTCTCAAAACTAAATCTCAATCAGGGCTACCACCAGCTCGTCCTGGATCCAGATTCAAGACCCATCCCCACCTTCGCAACCCATGACGGACTATTTAGATACAAGAGGCTAAATTTTGGTATATCATCTGCTGCAGAGATTTTTCAGGAGACAATCAGACGCTTGATAGCATCTGAAATGAATGCCCTAAACTACAGTGATGATATTCTGATCTTTAGAAAGGACCAAGAAGAGCACGACAATGCCCTACTAACTGTTTGCAAGACCCTCCAAGAAGCTGGGTTGACACTAAAAGAACTCAAATGTGACATCAACAAGACCAGCCTCAAATTCTTCGGGCACATATTCTCCAACAAAGGAATAACAGCCAGCCCGGACAAGATAAAGGCCATTACCGACTTCCAAGCCCCCACGACAGCAGCGGAACTGCGCTCCTTCTTAGGTATGGCAGGATATTTTGCACGCTACCTCCCGAACTATGCCACAATCACTGACCCGCTCCGCACCCTCCTGAAAAAAAAAGGACCAACCTTTTGTCTGGGACGCACCCTGCCAAGCAGCGTTCACGACCATAAAGGAAAGCCTCACCAACAACCGTCATCTGGCATACTTTCATCATCATTACGGTAGATGCCAGTCCAGTAGGACTTGGAGCCATCCTTGCCAAGACCGACGCCAAAGACAACACCCGGCATGCAGTGGTGGCATACGCCAGCCGCGCTCTATCGCACACAGAAAGGGCCTACTCACAAGCGGAGAGGAAAAGCCTAGCCGCAGTATGGGCCTGCGAGAAATATCACCACTTTATCATCGGCCGGAGATTCACCCTCGTAACAGACCATCAGGCACTCCTCTCAATATTTGGCAACCCCAAAACCAAAAATGCCACCACGAATAGAGCGCTGGGGAATAAGACTACAAGAATATGACTACATGATCATCCACAAACCCGAAGGAGAAGCCAGCCCGGCGGACTACCTGTCCAGGCACCCCACGATGAACAAGGACGACAACCTGGCTCATGAGGCCGCTGACTACATCTGCCACCTGTCCTCAAATGCCATGCCACCGACGATCTCAACTGCAACATTTGAGGAAAGAAGCAGGGCCAACCTAACGATCAAAGCCGCCGTCTCCCTCACCCGCTCCAACAAATGGAGAGAGCGCCAAAAAAGAGGTAACGGAGTGGAGGAAGCAGACAAGAAAGAGCTCGATCGGCTAGCCAAAGTGCACTACGAACTAATAGCCACAGACCAAGGCATATTACTTCGCGGAAACAGATTAGTAGCCCCGAGAGACCTAAGGAAGAGCCTGGTAACATTAGCCCATGAGGGCCACAGGGGGATTGACAACACAAAACAAATTCTCAGAAACTAAGTCTGGTTTCCTTACATGGACGTGATAGTTGAAGACATGCTGATGCACTGCTGACCCTGCCAACTTGCAGCAAAGGGGTCAACCCCGAACCCCCTCAAACAAACCACACTTCCAACAAGGCCCTGGCGAAAAGTCGCGATGGACTTCTACGGACCCCTCAGACCCCTGGAAGAAGGGGGGTACCTGCTAGTGATAGATGAATACTCAAGGTTCCCATTCATCAAGCAAATACCTACGACATTGTTCACTGAAACAGCACCCATTGTAGATGAACTATTCAGCGAGTGGGGCATCGCAAACATTGTCAAGACAGATAACGGATCCCAGTTCCAAGGACAAGAATTTGCGAGGCTCGCGGACCACCTAGGATTCCACCACCACAAGATTACACCACTCTGGCCCCAAGCCAACGGGATGGTGGAACGGTTCATGGCCACCATAAAATTAATCAGACAGAAGAACAAGTTACTTTTTTACCTGGTGACGTTCTTTCAATGGGAGTGTCCGACGACGTATTCCATATCTATGACAGGTAATGTCCACAGCTGTGCTGCTTCGGAAAATCTTCTGCGTCTGCGTCCTGCGTCGATGACGTCGATGCGCCGTCCCCGAGGACCTCCTTGGACGGCCGACGTCACCCGATGTGATAAGTAGGACGCACGACGCCCATAGCCTCAGTTGTAGTTTTTCCCCCCAGAACATGTGCCACCAGTTTTCTGCCAGTCAGACACACAAGGCCGTGCGGAACGCAAGCTGCAATCGCAAAAGAAATTCTGCAGTGGGGAAGGTAGGGAGGGAGCGATATGGAATAAGTCGTCGGACCATCCCATCGAAAGAACGTTACCAGGTAAGAAAGTAACTTGTTCTTTGAGGGGATTGGGTCCTCCGACGTATTCCATATCTATGACAGACTCCCAAAGCAGTACCAAGCAAGGAGGTGGGAAAAGAATTTAGAACACAAATTTAGCATGCCCAATCAAATTGCGGAATAAAGGACTGCCTTGCCAAAGGCCAGATCCTGCCCTCGGATGGAATCGAGGGAATAATGCCGTACAAAAGTATGTACTGAAGCCCAGGTGGCTGCATCACAGATGTGACGAATAGGAACACCCCTCTGCAGGGCAGTAGACGCAGCCACTCCCCTGGTAGAATGGGCCTGCAAGCCAGCCGGAGGGTCCTTAACCACCAAGCGGTAACACTCAGAGATAGCTAAAATAATCCAACGAGACAAAGTCTGTTTCGTCACAGCTTGTCCCAAACGCTTTCCAGCGTGACCAATGAAAAGTTGATCGTCCACTCTGACCCGGGACATGCGCAAAATATAAAAGCTCAACGCTCTCCTAGGATCAAGCCTATGGAGCCTCTCCTCTTCCTTACCAGGATGTGGAGGAGGATAGAACGCCGGAAGAACAACCTTCTGGCTCAAATGAAATTCCAAAACCACCTTCGGAAGAAAAGGAGGACGAACTCTAAGGACAACCCTATCCTTATGAAACACAGTGAAGGGTGGATTAACTGAAAGTGCCTGTAACTCACTCTGCGAGTGGAAGTAACCGCAACCAAAAACACAGTTTTCAGAGTTAACAGTCTCAAAGTGCAAGAATGCAAAGGCTCAAACGGAGCACCCATAAGAAACTTAAGAACAAGGTTCAAATCCCAACCGGGCACCAGATAAGGTGACTGAGGGAACACATTAGTGAGCCCTTTCAAAAATTGAGAAATTAAAGGAATCTTAAAATAGGAACATTCTTCAGACGAGCGCTTAAATATGGACAGCGCTGCCAGGTAACCTTTAATGGTCCCCACTTGCAAGCCCCTGTGGGCCAAGGAAAGCAAAAAAGACAGAACCATGGGAATGTCACATTCAAAAGGATCCACATTCTTAACCCTGCACCAGTGGCAGAACTTTCTCCAACGGCAACGGTACAGAGACTTTGTTGCCAGCCGCCTGGCCGAGAGCAACACCTCCATCACGTCTTCAGGGAGGTCCCAATCCTTATACCTCAACCTTTCAGAAACCAAGCGTGAAGGTTGAGGGATCTGACCTCTGGACGGAGAACCTGACCCCCCTTCCCGTGAGAGCAGATCGTCTCGGTAGGGAAGACGACGTGGAGGGCAGATGGACAAGTCGAGAAGGTCCGGGTACCACATCCTCCGGGCCCACGCTGGAGCAATGAGGATCATCCGGGAAACGAACCTCCGTAACCTCTGCAGCACTTGCGGGATGACGGGGACTGGAGGAAACGTGTACAGCAGTGGGAATGACCACTCCACCATGAACGCGTCTCCTAAGGCTCCTTTCAGAGGAAATTCCTGTGAGCAGAACCTCTCGCACTTCCGGTTGACACTGGAGGCGAAGAGATCCATTTGAGGGGTCCCCCAAAGGGCGAAGATCTCCAGGAGAATCTCCTGAGCCAACTCCCAATCGTGAGAGATCGCGCTCTGCTGCTCAGAGCGTCCGCTGTCTCATTTTCATCTCCGGCCAGATGAACTGCCGAGATCGAAACTTCCTGCTGGATTGCCCAGAATCAGGGCTACATCGCCTCCCTGCACAGAGAAAGTGACCCTGCCTGCCCCTTTTTGTTGAGGTAGTGCATGGCCACCGTGTTGTCCGTCAGGATCAGGACATTCTTCACTCACACAGTCGGCAGAAAAGCCTTCAGGGCTAGCCTGACGGCCCTCAGCTCCAACAGATTGATATGGAGTCTGGACTCCGACGGAGACCAACGACCGCTGTCAACTCGTTGGCATGAGCTCGCCATCCCGTGAGGGATGCGTCCGTCACTATCGTCACCTCCAGCCAGGGTAGCCAAAATGGAGCCCCCTTCATCAGATTGTCGTCGACGGCCCACCACAGAAGGTCCTGGGCGACCGAGGACGGCACCTGAACAGGGTCCAACATCCTGCCGGAGGACTGAGACCACTGGAGCTTGAGTGCCCATTGCAAAGACCTCATCCGCAACCTGGCCTCTGGCACCAGAAGAAAGCAGGATGCCATGAGGCCGAGCAATCTCAAGAACTCGAACGCTGGGAGACTCTGGGCAAGCTGAAACTTGTACACCATTTGCTGAATGTGAAGAGCCCTCACCTGGGGAGGAAAACACTGCCCCAGGGACGTGTCGAGCACTGCTCCGATGTACTGGAGCCTCTGAGTTGGTGTCAAATGGGACTTCTTTAAGTTGAGGGAGAAGCCCAGCTTGTAGAGGGAGTGGCAGGTGACTGACTGACAGATGATCCAGGACTTGCTCGGGAGAGCGCGCCCTGATCAACGAATCATTCAGGTAGGGGTAGGCGTGATTCCCTCCTTACCTGAGGTGCGCTGCCACCACTACCCATGAGCTTGGTGAAGACCCTCGGGGCGGAGGTCAATCCGAACGGCAGGACCCGAAACAAAGTGCGAGTCGCCAACCGCAAACCTCAGGTACTTCTTGTGCTTTGGATGTATCGGCACATGAAAATAAGCATCCTTGAGCTCGATAGACACCAACCAGTCCTGAAGTTGAAGGCCCTGGAGGACTTGAGAGAGAGTAACCATCTTGAACTTGTCCTTCCTGAGGAGTTTGTTGAAATCGCTCAAGTCCATGATGGGTCTCAATCCCCCGTCTTTCTTGGAAATCAAAAAATAAGGGGAATACCATCCCTTGTACCGCTCCGCTGCAGGCACCAGTTCTATGGCGCCTTCCTCCAGCAGGGATTGAATTTCCTGCGCAAGGAGCAGATCCAGACTCTTCAAAGAGAGATTCCCCGGTGGATTGTCTCGAGGCCTCTGCCGGAAAGGAAGACAGTAGCCGTGGGTTATGATCTCCAGAACCCACACATCTGAAGTAATGGTGTGCCACTCTGCAAGATGCTGCGCCAGCCTTCCCCCCAACCGGCGAACCATGGGACATGGCCTCATGACTGAACTGAAGCAGATGCAGCGTTGCCAGAGTGCAAAGAGGCAACTGCCCGAACGGCCTTGGCACCTCGAGTACCTCGTTTTCCACCTCTGGCACTCCTACGGTGGCCCCTTTGACTTGCAACCCCTCTCGCTTTACCAAAGGATGAGTAATAACGAAAGGAACCTCCCCTCCATTGCTGCCCCCTAGGACGAAAAGGCAGAGGTTGTCGAGCTGCAGCACCCAACGACTTCGCTGCAGCTTTTGAGGTCTGCAACCTCTCAAGGCTCTCGTCAGCCTTGCTGCCCAAAAGATGTTCCCCGTCAAAGGGCATGTTGAGGAGCCAGGCCTGCACATCAGGAGCAAACCCCGACTTCCGCAACCATGCAAACCAGCATATCACAGTGCTCGCCGCCATGGACTGGCTGACGCAATCTGCCATGTCCAAACCCGACTGAACGGCCTCACACATGGCATCCTTGCCATCCCGAACCATGGCAAGGAAACCATCCCATTCGTCCCCTTCGGGAATATGTTCAGCCGCTAAGGAACACAGTTCCACAGAGTGTGCATGAAACGTGACAAGGCACATATGGAGTTGGCCGCCTGAAGCGCCATACCCCCTGAAGAAAACACTTTCTTCGCCCAGCCGTCAAAACGCTTGTCGTCCCTATCAGGAGGGATGGTAGGATACGACGCCTGCTTTGCGGGGGCCGTAGCCGCCTGCACCACCAAACTCTCCGGAGTGGGGTGCTTGGACAAGTAGCAGGGGTCGCTACTGGCTGGGCGGTATTTTCACGGCAAAGACTTGCCCACTGCCGGGAGACCCTCTGGAGCAGTCCAAGCCGCCGTCACCCTCCTCTGTAGAGCCATATGAAACAGCAGTACCGGGTCAGTTGGTGGACCAAGGTCGAGGATATCCGTAAGGTCATCCTAAAGAAACTCCCCCGGGGGAGCAGACCATCCCAAGTACTCGGTGACCCTCGACATAAGGCGCCGGTATGAGGAGTCGGCATGAGTGCTAGGCTCAGGCCTACAAAACTCCACCTCCGGAGAGGTGTCCAGCCCGCTAGCATCGTGCAGGGACTGCCTCAGGTCCTCAAATTGGCTATGGCCCGAGAGAATCTCGTTTGCTACCGTATTAGGAACCATGCCATCATCAGAGCCCTCATCCACCTCTGAAATAAACTCAAGATGGCGGTAAGAAGGCACAGAATGTGAACCAAAGTCATGCTTGACCTTGGCCAGAGCCTTTCTAGGGGGTTCCACCGAGCCTTGGGGTACCCCCTTCGACGCAGCCTCGAAAGGTGCCGAGGGCATCGAGCAAATCGGCGTCGACGCCGAACATGGCGCCAACAGCATTGATGGCGTTGACATGGGCCTCGAGGCCGGAGCCCCGAGCTAACCATGGTGGGCAGAACGCCGGCTTGTACCTTAAAATACGGGAATCCTGATTTGTCAGCACCCCCAATGAGGGTGCTAATGAAAGATCTCGAAAGATGCGCTAATGTTTAAACCCATGTTTCTCTTCAGAAAACCATTTGCTGCTCTCCCCCTGGACCAAGACACTACTAGGAACTTTATGTCCCCCACAGCCTTTCCGCATAGTTTATGGAGGGCAAGTCTTCAGCACTGTGGGTCTTCACAAACCTGAATGAGAAGTGTAATTCCGAATTTGCTTTCACTGTATTTCATGCTGTCATGTCATTCATTATTCGTAGATAAGATTCATCTAGGTAGCTGGCAGAAATAATTATTTTTCATCTGCTTATCTAATAATCTCATTCAGCTGTTATGAATTAGTTTTTGTGTTAGAATGAATTGCTACTTATCTTTTGACTTCTGAATTTGCTTGGAGTGGGTCTTGTCGCCAAGTATACAAAGAACGCTTTCTGAGCAGTGCTTGCCCAAGTATGATATAAATGTACACTGAACCGGGTGAACTTTCTGGCAATGCTGTTCTTCAAACACTGAGATGTTGAGGGGAAAGGTAGCAGGTCAACGAGTTGCAACCTGGCTGGTCACATCATGTTAAAAGTCATGCCGCAGCTGTTCCTTGGAGTAAATTTGCTGCACCGACTGCTTAGCCAGATTTGAAAAATGAGGCCACACCAAAGGCTGTGTAAGGCAGGGGAGTATCCAACATTGCAAGAGTGGGGGTGGGGAATGAGCCATGAAAAAAGTCCTGTTACTTTTCCCCCCAAATACAGCTTGGAAAATGAATGCTAAACTGACGTAATCGTTCCTGTCCCCCATATGATGACTTGACTCGTACCATCTCCATGCAACATTTGGACAAGAGTGCAGTCAACGGCCTGAAGTGGATCCCAGAGCGTGCTCCTGCTATATCCCCCATTGTGCATGGAGGGTTCAGAGCAGGAGCATATGGCCACACTGCTGTCCGGGTCCTGTTCCAGACCTCTGTTCTACAGGCAGCCAAGCAGGAGCACACCGCACACTGCTGTCTCAGACAGGTTCCCCACAAAAAAAGTCATGCCGTAGTAAAACAGGCCTAGGCTGGCTGCCCCAAAATGCCAGACTAGGCAAGTAATAACACATACCATACTTGGTTGATCAAGGATGCCTAGAAAATAATTTCATGCCACAGTAAGAAAGGGATAAACTGGCTTCCCCAAAATGCCAATCTAGACAAGTAATAACACATACTATACTTAGTTTTAAAGCAAGTATGATATGCGTCATTACTTGGATAGAGTGGCATTTTGGGCAGCCAATATAGCCCTTTCTTACCGTGGCATGTTTTATTTCTGGGCACCTAGATACCCAGAAATAAAGCCACATTGCTGTCCCTGTCCTGCTCGAGACCGCTATTCTACAGGCAGCCAGGCCGAACAGGAGCACTGTGCAACACTGCTGTCCCAGACAAGATGCCTAGAAAAAAAAGGCATGCCACAGCAAGAAAGGGCTAAACGGGATGTCCCCAAATGCCAGTCTAGCCAAGAAATAACACATACAATGATTGTTTATCATTGATGCCCATAAAAAAATGACATGCCCCCATAACTGATTGGGTCTTCCCGGCGGGAGAAAAGAAACGGAAATATATTGAGCATACCTCTAGCTCATTTGCCCTTCCTTCCGAAGGAATTCAGGAAAAAAGAAGGAATCAAACGGGGCCTAGGTCCAATGACTCCAATACTGCAAAACCCAGACTTATCCCGGGACTCAACAAAAGGGCTTGACCATCTGGGAAGCAAAGGGCACACTGCGGTTACAACATTTGTATATGGAAGAGCAGCCCAAGACATTCAAACAATATAAGTGGACCCTGGGGGTATGGGAATGTGAGTGATACCAATATATTCAAATTCGACACATGATAACATAGAAAAGGATCATTTGCGACCAGTGTTGCAGGAAGAAGATTCCTTTGGAAAACCTTTTCCCGCGGTGCAGAGCTGGGCAGAGGTGAAGGCTGTCTTGGCAGGAGTTGCTACGACAGTCTTGCTGTGTAGTCGGTTTTCCATTGCTACCAGTGTTGCAGGAGGAGCTTCCTTTGAAAACCTTTTCCCACGGAGCATCACGGAGCTGGGCAGAGATGAAGGCAGTCTCGGCAGTCTGAAGGCACCGACAGCGGTGCTGCGCTCCAACTTTCCTCAATCTGCTTGAAGCACGGTGTGATTTTGTCTACAAATTGCTTGCTGTGCTCTAGCTAGCTGCAACTACTTAAATTATTGCTGTGCAAACGTCAAAGTGTCTGGCAGAATTTGGTTGGGGTTGGCTGGTGGTGTCCTCGGTTTACCACAGAGTTTGCCTTTTGGGACCTCTGGACCAGTGGATGTGCCCCATCCCCCCTCCCCTACATCACCGACTAGCTGGTGTGCTAAAACCTTATCTCGGGAGTGCCCACGGCTTACTGATTGACATAGCAAGAATCGTCTGGAAACCTTTGTCTGATTATGGCATCACTGAATAAATACAGTCTCTGCAGCGTAAGGAATTTAACTGGGAAACGCATACAAAGCCGCGCCAAATTAGACAGGGCTAATCGTATGCCCCGTTCTAAGAGAGGCAAATTAGCCATACTACGCAACAAAAAGAAATCACTGGCTTTTGGGAGCTGGCTCCAACAACAACCAAAAACTCAATGCAGCACTCCCCCCTTACTACTCGGCCCGCAGTTGGTCCAGTGCAAATTACTTCATGGGCCTTATTGAACAAGCCAAAAAATAGGTTTTTGCACAGTTTTACCTCGATGGACAACAATGGCTCAATAATCAACTTATGCACAAATCTAAAAAGAAATTGCCTGGGTCTCGATATGGGTTGTAATACAAGCAGCAATAAACTAGCTGCTAATCTATCAGCAACCGCTAACCTTGGAACATTAGCATCTACTTCAGTGTGTTCATTTGAGGACTGTGGCAAAGAGGCAGCCCTGGCATCAGCTGAGCCACTTGCTATTAGCGTCACACTGAGCGTCCCATCGTCGCAGACGTTAGCCTTGCAAAAATTGAGGCATTGCTTACGTTGTGCTCCAACATTGCGGCAGAGCAACGTGTGCAAAAAGATACTTTAGCAACAATTGTGGATTCTGTCTTAGCATACTTCACAAGGAACAGAAAGCTACAATGGGGAAACTATCATCCCATCTACTGAATTTAAGGAGCCATCTGAGACTGATAAATCTATTCTGGTTTGAGATGAGGATGCCTCGGAGAATTTCAACCATCTGGAAGATTCTTTGAATATTGCTGCGGCCACGGAAGATGATGCCATTGAGGTACTATGTAACGAACTAGTCATGAGTGATAGTCCTCCTATTATGCAAAGTAAAAGAAAACTTAAGTGTATAAACACTGTGGGGCTGGTGTGAGACTAAAACGTGCGTCTTCCTCCAATAGTTTAGCCACTGCTTCTGCTTCAAATTATGTTGTGTAAAAGGTGTCCTCGCCTTCCTTGAGTTATACATGTGTGCAAATAAATCAGGCTGACGGTACCTCAAGGCAAGTGCTACTAAAGGGCCTGATGGATAAATGGGCTTGTGCTCTACTAGATACCATATCTACTGTACAGACTGCGCCCGTTTGCACTAGCTCTAATTTGAGGTCCTCTGTGTCGACTACCAACGTGGGTACTTCACAAATAACGCATGCTGGTTCCACAGGTACATCGAATACCATTTCAGCTTTGACTGTCACTTGTCCCTCTCTCCCCTAACTAATGTCTCTGACTCTATGCAGAAAGTTGATAACGTGGATCTGTGGGTGGGGAAAATCATAAAAATGGAAGACGTTTCTCCTAGGAGTGACAGTCCCTTCCCAAATCGGTGTGGAAGACTGTTCGGTGGCTTTCCTCTACATGAAGCAGTGATCTACGTCGGATTGAATTTCCCAAATGGGATTCAGCAGAAAATTGGGTATTAATTGAATTCATCTGTATAGCTGTTGCGGAATTGCTGCATACTTGTATGGGCCCTTTGAAGTCTCTGGGCCTTTGCCTTCTTACCCCAAACAACTGAGTTGAGAGTAGGCCACTGCGACTAGACTACATACCACATGGCACTAGTCGGCTGGCCATACACAACTATGGACTAGTGAGAAGGGACGTCAACCCTAATTTAGATCATGCAGGTGCCAACATTGGGTATGGGTGTGTTAATGGCCCACAACCTAACAATGGCAGCTGAACTCATCGCAATCTGGAGTCCCTTAATTGGATGTGCTGAAAAACTCGAGGGTTTAGATCGTTCCTAACTCACCCATTGGGGCTTCAGCATATTAGTTCGAGCAATGTTTTTATGCTGCAAGACACTATAGAGGCCTTTGAAATGGATGGTTATGATGTTTTGTATTCATATGCAATTAGAGGAGATCAGGGTCGCCCACGTGGTGGGTTGGCCATTGGGGCACAGGTTAAACATTCCTTATTGGCATTCAATGTAAAATTAATTCACCATGTATTATGGCATCAACTCTCCTGGTAGGTGCTACAAAGACCCTAGTTATTAACATCTATAATCCTCCTGGTGGAACATACAGAGCTGAGATCATATTTAACATCAAGTATATCCTTGAGGAATTGAATGATTCTTGTCCGAATGGTAAAATTGTTGTTGCAGGAGATTTTAATGCTCCGTATCAATCCATCAGGCCTGACCCAGTGAACGGAATTGAGAGCCAGTGTGGCAAGGGAAACCTCTATATATCATCTAGACCCTACGACATACATGAATGCATGTGCCACTGCCAATTTGGAGGGAAACCGTGTTGTGTGGAGTGAAAAAAACCTGGCTATAGTCAGCAATGTTGTTTATTCTAATGACATTGTTTTGTCTGAATGGCTATTTAGGCAGAGTTGGGATGTTTCCCAAGTTATGTGTATGCTGACTCATTTGTTGAATTTGCATCATCAAATACCTCCTCTGTGTCCAATCAAGCTAACAACTTTGATATTGCCTTCACCATGCCAAGAAAGCCTATCGCAAACAACAAGCTTCTATCAAGAAAGTTAATATCTATTCTGTGCATGCCCTGCTCGCCCATCTCTCCACTAATTATAAAAATTGGTTGCATAACCATATGTTTTCTATGACAAGTGCTGATTGGAAGCTTATGTTTAGTTTATTACGGAGTAATAATATAAAATTTTGGGCTGTGGTTAGAACATCCTTCAATGATAAACACCAATTAGAATGTAATCCTAGTAATATATTGACATTGTCTGAAGTCATTACAAAACCTTTCTCCAATCCCACTATCATTGAGAAATAAATATTATATACCGCCACTGCTGATTTTTGATTCTGGCTTTAGTGCGGATGATATTGAAACGATTATTAAATCACTCAATAGCTCCCGAGCACCAGGTCCTGATATGTTAGCGAATATTCTGTATAAGGACAACATCCCCTTTTGATTCTTCATATTAGAAAAATTGTTCGCGAGGATCTTGGAATCGGGATGGATTCCTGCGAGTTGGAGGACATCCATACTTATACCTGTTTTCAAGAAGGGTGATCATGCTAATCCTTATGACTATAGGCTATTGGCCATGCTGGATATTAGCTCATAAATCATTTCCACCATTCTCTAAAAAGAAAAGATCTAATTGGTCTTTGTCACACAATTTACTTTCCTCGTTGCAAACATGGTTTCGTAAAGGACACAGCACGCTACACAGTCTAAGTGCACTTCATTTTATCATCTCGTCACATCGAAGCATCTCAGTAGGTAATTTGTATATTTGTTTTGAGGATTTTACAAAAGTGTTTAATACTATATCTCGTCCCTTACTTTGGTGCAAGAAAAATGGGGAATCGATCCATCATTTCTATACTTTTTGACCTATCTGCATTCAACTACTTCAGTTGTGGTGCGTGTTAACCAACTAGGTGAGCTTACATATGAAATACCAACCAATACAGGACTTAAACAATGATGTGTTCTAGCCCCATTGCTTTACAACTTGTATATCTCTGACATGGGCTTAATTATTGTATCTACACACAATTTCCCACCCTGTATTGATAAAGTCCCTCTACCCTGGAAACGGTTAGCGAATTACACAATATTACTTGACAGAACCCCAACAGACTTACAGTGGTCACAGGATGCTTTAGCAGCCTATGCAGAGGATAATTCTCTTAGAATGAACAGTTAAAAAACTACAATGATGTTTGGCCAGAGACTTGGAAAGAAGACATTTAGCTGGTTCCTTAATGGCTCTCTGTGGAGTTCTGTGTTTTAGCAAAATGACTCTGACATCAAGGTGTGGATGAGTAACTTCTTTAATCAGTTTCCAAGTGTAGCATCCAGTTTCTCGAGTCATTATTCATCAGATGGTAAAGTCCAGATCTCATAGACAAGCACCGGCATCCTCTCTCTCAGACTACATCTCTCAACTCCCTCAAGAGAACACCAATCACACAAACATTCTAACCAGTAACATTCCATTGTCAATCATGACACTCACTCCAGATTCCATTAGGATGCACGATAAGACCAGATCCTTACATATCTCCCCTCCTTAGAGATATCAAAAAGACAACCAGTTACCTCAAGCATAACAGCTATATACAGCACACACACACACAAACACCCAAAAGTTCGATGCACCTGCATCATCTCTCCAAACTAAGAACATTCTGCTAACCACTTCCTATATTCCATGAGCATCCACTGCCATGTGACACAATTACAACCAATGTCCCTTTCTCTTTCTACTAAGTGAAGAAGATTCATCCAACTACTGAAAACCATTACTACACTTTACAAACATAGAGGCACCCATACCTCTCATCCAAAGCTTAACTCCAACGTCCCCCAATAGAACACACACACAACTCCCTCACACCCTTCAATCGCAAACCGGTATACGCCTCAACACATACCACCTCCAAGTAGGCTGAGTATCCCTGATACTCGGGATCTACTTCACTACTCAGTGACTCCATTACCCTAATTGTGCCCATGTTGAAAGTATTCCTCAGTACATCAAGCTCCTTTTTGGGAGAACCCCACTTCATACACCCAAGCAACACACAAACATCAATAACTCTGCTAGAATCCTCATATCATGACAACTACTGTAAACTTTCTAAGCACAACAACCATTAACTTTGCTTAATCAGCACATATACACTTTACATATAACGTAACCAAACTCTCATTAATTCTGCATTATAAAAGTCCCACCTGTGGAGAAAAACATTAGTGCAGAGAAACTCTACTTTAGTTTCCACATACCAAACTCTAGCAATACGGACTGTGCAACCTATACTTCAATAAAAAGTCCATCTGTGGAAGGAAATGTGTGTTAGTTAAACATGCCAGTAACACTTTATTCCACTACTAAGCATTTGTTAACAGAGGCCACGCCTTTTACACTCCATCCGTGCACACCAATCAATATCATGCACCACCACTTGAAACAGGCCCCCATCACAAATGTTCTTAAAACACCAATACTGAGTAACATTTCAAAATATCACTAGAACTACGCATGTTTCAGTCACTTCCTTCAAAAATGTCACTTTGAACCTCCTTTAAAACCCACATCAGGATTTAAATCCTGCACGCCCCTTGCTGACTGAGCATAAACACCTTTGAAACCTAAACTCAAAACAAAATTTGTAAACAAACATTGTAAACCTTGTTCTCTGCTCCTCAGCATCCGACCACTTTGATGGAGCACCTAAATATCTGCACAACATATCCCACAAGAAACTACAACCGTCAATTTCAAGCACACTCATGCACTCACGCTCTTTAAATGTTATACAGGCCTCACATGACATTTATCACAAAACTTAATCTGCTATTCCACTAATAAACAAATCCTCAAAAGCAAAGAAAAACAAATAACTCTGTTCCTTGCTCCACGTGTCCACATCTTTAAACAAACAGTACCTACAGGGACATGGCCCCTCTTCCGGCTCAATGATGCAGTGCTCTGCATCTTTGCGATATTGCTTTCATAACAATGCGACAGCAGCATACCATAATCCAATCCCTAATTGAGAGCGCAGACTTGAGAGCGCAGACTTGAGAACGCAGACTCTTCCAACTTCTCCTTTTTGCACTCTTCTGCACAAGGAAACCACCTAAACAGCGCAGTGCACTTCTCGCTGGCACACATTTTGCAAGTGTGTCACTCCGCCTGAAAACAGCTGGTTCCAGAGCCTGATATATGCAGCCTTTTCTCCTCAGCAAAGCCAGAATTAAGAGCCCCTTCCAGCATGGGCTCTAACTCCCTTATGGTGTTGCTGCAAATTGGCTCAGAGCCCCTTCATAAGCACATTTATGACTCTGAATACCTCCAACTGTGCCATGGGCTCCAAGACCCCAAGTATATTCACAGGCTACAAGTCCCTTAGGTGCAGGTACGGGCTCCAAGCCCTCTCAAATGCTGGAATTGCCCCCAGGACCCTCCTCTGCTCCAGGCGCTTTGCACCTTAGCCCAAACTCCTTCAAACAACTTCCCTGTCACTTCTTGGTGCAGCTTAGGTTCACAACCTCTTCTGATGCTGCTGTCCTGGGCTCCAAGACCCCAGCTACGCAACATTGCTTCCTAATATTCCAGGCGCAACTTAGACCCCCAGGCCTCTTCAAATCGCTACTGCCTTGGGCACCAAACGCTCCATGTCGCAGCTTGGGTTACCAACCCCTTAAAACAGTCTTTGGGCCCTCAGCCCTGCCAAAGTCTCTTGACTTTCTCTGTACTTGACCTGTCTAACTACTGACAGACCAGCTGGCCCCTGGCTTTGGCACATCTCCTTATTGTCTGGGCCTGTGCCCTTTGCACTGGGCCCTTCTGCGCCTATAGCATTAAGCGCTCTTCCTACCCGAGAGAGAGGGTCTTCCATGGTTTGGGGGGCAGTGCTTGTCTCTTCTTCTGTGCTGTCCCCGGAGCACAGCCAGCATCCTTGTCAGGAATGTGGAGTTCTGTGTTTTAGAAAAATGACTCTGACATCAAGGTGTGGATGAGTAACTTCTTTAATCAGTTTCCAAGTGTAGCATCCAGTTTCTAGAGTCATTATTCATCAGATGGTAAGGAACAAGTTACTTACCTGTAACTGTTGTTCTCCAGCATGGGTCTGGCATGGATTCACATGCTCATGAATATTCCCCGTCGTCAGGCTGGGAATCCTCGGTACAGAAAAAAATCAGTATCAGTTTCGTTTCTGATCTGTCTTTCCTAGTAGTAACCAATCACTGATCTCTGGGTCATACTGCCCACAGCCAATGACTGCCCTCTCCCTAAGCCCCGCCTCCGGCAGCCATCCTCAGATTTGGTAGCATGTAATGTGGCAGTATGACCAAGTGAAGAGCCGCAGAGGGGTAGGCGGGGGGGTTCGCATGTGAATCCATGCCAGACCCATGCTGGAGAACAACAGTTACAGGTAAGTAACTTGTTCCTTCTCCAGCATGGGGTCTGGCATGGATTCACATGCTCATGAATATAAGATTACATAGCAGTACACACATGCACAACCACGGGAGGTGGCAAAAGGCTCAACATTAAGCAATACATAAACTCAACATTAAGCAACTCTTACCTCCTCACCAGGCCCTTCAGGCGAACAGGTTGCGCAGCACTGCTTGGCCGACCCTGGACTCCTCCCTGGAATCCCGGTCGACGCAGTAGAATTTCGTGAAGGTGTGCGTCGACTTCCACATAGCAGCCCTGCAGATGTCCAGCAGGGGCACACCAGACAAAAACGCTGTGGTAGCAGTGATCTCTCTGGTCGAATGGGCTCTCGGACGGCCAGACAGCGGTCGGTTTGCCAACCGGTCACAGTGCATGATACAGCCGGAGAGCCATCTGGAAATGGAAGCCTTCGAGAGAGGGTTCCCTTGATTCACAGGTCCAAAGTTCACAAAAAGTTGTGACGTCTTCCGAAAACTCTTCGTGCGGTCCACATAGAACTTCAGCGCTCTAGCTACATCCAGCGAGTGCAAAGTCCTCTCGGCCGGCGACAAAGGCGACGGGAAGAAAACTGGTAACACCAAGGGCTCGTTGAGGTGGAAGTCCGACGGCACCTTGGGCATGAAGGAGGGATGCGTCCTGAGCACCACCCTCGTGTCATGAAAAGTCAAGTATGGAGGCTTGCAAGATAGGGCCTGAATCTCTCCCACGTGCCATGCGGAGGTGATGGCCACAAGAAAAGCTGTTTTCCACGATAGGAACTTCCACGGTGCCGTATGCATATGCTCGAAAGGGGTCCCCATGAGCCTAGTCAGCACCACGTTGAGCTCCCACGCCGGGGCTGGGGCCTTCACCGGCGGGAACGAGCGGAATAGTCCCTTCATAAATTCCTTCACCAGGCGATGAGACCACAAGGAGACCTGTCCTGGTGTATCTGGAGATGGCAGCCAGATGTATCTTGATGGAGGCGTGAGCTAGTCCAGCCTTGGCCAACGACAGTAGGTACGGCAGTACTTGAGGGGCCGTAATCCGTAGAGGGTTAATCTTCTGTGCCCGTCACCAGACAGAGAACCTCTTCCACTTATGACCTTAGCACTTGAGAGTTGGGGACGCCCTGGCCTTTGCAAGAACCTCTCTGCAGTCAGCCGGTATATCGTATCCCCCAAACTCTTGTGCTGCAGGAGCCAGGCCTGCAAGTTCAGCGACTTTGGGTCGTGATGAAGAATGGCGCCTCCTTCTCTGGAGAGAAGATCCGGTCTACGGACAGTTTGACTGGTGGGGACGCTGATAAGTCCAGAAGGTCTGGGAACCAGATATGTGTCTGCCACGCCGGTGCGACGAGGATCATCCTGCACTGGGACCTCTTGAGCTGGTTGACGAGCCGGAGTAGCAGTGGCAACGGCAGGAAAGCATAGAGGAACAGGTTCTCCCAGGGGAACGAGAAAGCATTGCCCATGCTCCTTGGTTGGGGGAACCTGCTGGCGAACCTCTGGCACTTGGAGTTCGTCGCCATCGCGAAGAGATCGACCTGAGGTCTGCCCACAGCCTGAAGAGTGGATCCACTTGATCCTGGCATAGCTCCCACTCGTGGCACGAGCGCAGCTCCCTGCTGAGTGAGTCGGCGATGGTGTTCTTTATCCCTGCCAGATGAAAAGGTACCAGAAACATCCCCTGGTCGACGGCCCAGTGCCACAGATCCTGGGATTCCTTGGACAGGGCTGGGGATCTGGTTGGACCCTGCTTCCTGATGTAGAACATTGTGGTGGTGTTTTCGGTGAAGATCCTCACCACCTTGCCCTTGAGGGACGGAAGGACGGACCTGAGGGCCCAAAACACTGCACAGAGCTCCATAATGTTGATATGAAGCTGTTTTTCCTCCGGGAGCCAAAGGCCTCTCGTGTGGAGATTTCCGGTATGCGCTCCCCACCCTTTCAGGGAGGCATCCGTCGTCACCGTTACCTGGTGAGCTGGGGTCTGAAAGTCTGCGCCCGCCTTCAGATAAGTGCGGGTGCCCCACCACCGGATCGTTCCTCGGAAGGTCTCGTTGAGCGGTATCCTGTCCTCGAAGCTGCCCGTCGCCTGGATCCAGCGTGCGTCGAGGAACTCTTGCAGTGGACGCATTCGAAGTCTGCACAGGCGTACCAGATAGATGCAGGAGGACATCATCCCGAGAAGGGATTTGATGGATCTTACCCTGGCTACGTCCGTGGCTAGCAGGCCTTGCACCTTGCCCAGGATGGCTTTCGTCCTTTCGTCGGACGGCGAGGCCAGCCGTGCCACTGTGTCGAGCTTGGCTCCCAGAAACAGGGCGACTTGCAAAGGGACCAGGTGGGATTTGGGGAAGTTGATGGAGAACCCCAGGTCTGTGAGTAGCTGGACGGTCTTCGCTGTGTGTTCTACGGCGAGCTCCCTTGTCCTTGCTCGTTTGAGCCAGTCGTCCAGGTAGGGATAGATGTGGATCCCTTGCAGGCGTAGCCACGCCGCCACTGGTGCTAGGCACTTGGTGAATACCCTGGGTCCCGACTTTAATCCGAACGGGAGGGCCATGAACTGGTAGTGCCGTCCTTGGACCACGAACCTGAGGAACTTCTGGTGTCCTTTCACAATGGGGATGTGGAAGTAGGCATCCTCCAAGTCCAACAACGACAGGAAATCGTCCTCCTCCAGCTGTCCCAGCACGTGCTGAAGGGTGACCATCCGGAACTTCTGAGCCTTGATGTACTAGTTGAGTTGCCGCAGGTCCAGGATGGGACACCAACCTCATGTCTTCTTCTTTACGAAAAAGTATCTTGAGTAGACCCCGGAGCACCGAAGTCTTTGGGACGAGCTCGATGGCACCTTACTTGAGCAGCGGCTGAGGTACGTGGTTATCCTTCCTGACCAAGGGTGGCACGCGAGGGCACTTCTTTAGAAACTCAAGGGCGTGCCCCTGGGCCAGGGTATCCAGCACCCAACGGTCGGTGGAGATGGACTCCCACACGCTGATGAACTTCACCAGCCGGCCTCCCACCGGGGTGCTTCGGTGGGGGCCCGACGCCACGGTCGGTTCAGTCCTGTTTCGAGGCCGCCTTGCCACCTTGACCTCCCTGGCGACGACGGCGGGAACCTCCAGACTTGCCCCGTCTTCTATCGGCCTCCTGCGACGAGGAACGGGCCGCTTGACAGTAGGTAGAGGAGCCGCTGCCGGAACCTTTGGAGGCCCCTTGCTTGCCTCCGGTGTTCCAAAAGGATGGCCGTCGTTTCTGGAGAACTCCCAGGGCCCGGGCTGTCCCCGTGTCCGTTTTGATGGCTTGCAGGGACTCATCGACTGTCTTCCCACTTTGGCTTGTACATCCTGGCGGAAATCCGTCGCCTTAAGCCATCCGCGCTGTCTGAGGCAAACACAGTTGCCCAACTGGCGGAAACCGGTGTCAGTGATGTCCATTAGCACCGTTATGGCGTGGCCCGAAGCCACCTCGCCTTCTTGCAGGATTTCCAGGGCTTCTGCCCTCTTGTCGTCTGGCAGGAAGTCCAACAAGGGAGCGATTTTATACCAAAATTCCCTGTTGTAAAGGGCAACAATAGCCAGGGCGTTGGCCGCCTTAATCGTTGTCGCCGACGTGATGACTTGTCCCCTCGCGTCAAGCTTCTTTCCTTCGCCGTCCGGCGGTGAAGTCGATGTCGATGCCCCCACCCGCCTTCTTCCTGACCGCCGCCGAGATGACTGAATCCGGGGTCGGCTGTGCTCTAAGGCATAGAGGGGCCGCGTCGGGGACCCGGTACTTCTTTTCGTATCGGTCCCTTTTTGCCGGCATCGTGGATGGGTACTTGAGGAGGGAGAGCCCCATGTCCCAGATGTCATCCAGTAGAGGTACCGCGAGGACCGTCTTCCTCTTGGTCTCTCAACGTTGATAGAGGAACCCCTCCTTTTCTTCGGGGCAGAGCTGGAAAAGCTTGGATGCCCTGGAGATCATCGCATGGAAGGATCCAATCTCATCGGGACGGGAGGGGGGCAGAGGATGGGGGGGCAACGGGAGGTCTACCCCGCCATCGCCGCCCTCGTCATCCGTGCCCGTCGTGGCCGTGTCTGTGTCATCCCTGCGGACCGTGGACGGGGAGGAGGGTTGAGCAGGCCTCGAGAGCTGCAAGGGTGCAGGAGGATGTGTTCTTCTCCTCTTGGGTGATGGACTTCCTGACGGCCCTGCCCCTGGCTCCTCCGTCGGGCCTGGCTCTGGCTCCTCCGTCGGGGGTAAAGACAATCTAGTCCTTATTTCAGAGCATAAGGATTGAATTGCCATCAAAATGGCCGCCGAGTTGTCCTGCGGCACTGGCTGCGACGGGCGCAACAGTTGGTCTGGGGTCCCGTCGGCACCGCTGTCACTTCCGTTGTCCCCCTCGTCGGGATGCCTCTCGACGGGCTGGTCCTCCTCCATGCCCGTGTCGTGGCTCTCAGGGACTTCGACAAGTTCCTCCTCGGAGGTTGTGTCTGAATCCACGACGGCCACTGCCCCCCCTCTTGCCTCCCTCCGAGGTGGCAGGGAGACTCTGGGCCCCCAAGGCCGCTACCACAGGTGTAACCTCTGCAGGCTGCGCAAGGGTTGCCGCGACCTCCTCGATAGAGGCCTTGGCTGGGTGAATCAAGGCCTTAGTTACCGACTGCCTGCTTGTGGCCTTCACCTTGGGGGAGGGCTCCCCGCCTCGCTCCCCCGCAGCCGAAATCTTCGAGATCGACCGGGGCCTCTCCAGAAGCTTGGACGGGTTCTCGGATTTCCTCTTACCCGAGCCAGAGAGTTGGCTCGTGGTCGATGGCGCCGGGGAGGATGCGCCCTGCCTGGCAGCCGAGGAGCCCGACTGTTTGGTGCTCCCGGTGCCCGCGGACTTGCGGTGCTTAGCCTTCTGTTGGGCCCCCGTCGCCGGGGCGTCCTCACAGGACTTAGAAGACCGCTCAGATTTCTTCTTTTTCTTCTCACCTGACGGGCTCTTTCCCTCCAGCCAGTTGGCGAGACGAAGATGGCGGTCCCTCATGGTCTGCTCCGCCATGTTCCCGCAAAACGAACGTGGAGGAGTCCTCCTCCACGTGCGTTTTGTCCTCATGAAGACAGTAGAGGCATAAGGAATGCTCGTCTCCCTTGAACACGTTCTGCAGCTGGCATCCAGGGCACGCCCTGAACAGCTTCCCTGGCGTCGAGCTCCCTTTCTCCTGGGCCATGTCCAGGGTAGGCCTCAGAAACTTCTGGAATCCTCCAAAAGCGTAATTCGACGAAATCTTCACCCTTGAGTGGCGTAGAAACTTCCAAAACGGGTCCCCGTTGATCGGATGTAAAGACAGTGGAGCTTGAAGCTCAATTTTATCGAAAAATGAGAAATTCTCCTTGAAAAAGCGCAAAAACGGAGCAAAAGATCGAGAGCTATAGCACGAGGACTCCCAACACTTGAATGTGCGGTAAAAATCTGAGGATGGCTGCCGGAGGCAGGGCTTAGGGAGAGGGCAGTCATTGGCTGTGGGCAGTATGACCCAGAGATCAGTGATCGGTGACTACTAGGAAAGACAGATCAGAAACGAAACTGATACTGATTTTTTTCTGTACCGAGGATTCCCAGCCTGACGACGGGGAATATTCATGAGCATATGAATCCATGCCAGACCCCATGCTGGAGAAAGTCTAGATCTCAGACAAGCACAGGCATCCTCTCTCTCAGACTACATCTCTCAACTCCCTCCAGAGAACACCAATCACACAAACATTCTAACCAGTAACATTCCATTGTCAATCATGACCTCACTCCAGATTCCATTAGGATGCAGGATAAGACTCTCCCCTCGAAACGGTTGATAATTCGGTCTATTTGGGGGCTGCGATCTTCAATACACTGACGCAGAGATTTTATAATGACTTTGTGCAAGCTAAAATATGGAAAAAGTGTCTGGTTTTGAAACGTTTCATTCATAGGCAAGGTGGCCATAATATTGAGGGGCTAGTTTCTGTAGACAGCACAAGTATTCTACCGGGGATTGTATATGGCCTAGCGGTCCTCCCGGAGCCAATGTTGAGGTGCGTAGTTACATTTGAGGGTAAATTACTGTGCTCTATCCTTGGAGTTCCCTCTTCTGTCCCGGTGGAGACGCTCCACTGTAAGCTTAGTGTTCCCTCTATTCGCTCTTTATGGCTCGACCAGCGCAGTACACTTTTTTGGGATATCTGTATGTCTCCCCCAACTGTGAACAATACATTCAGGTTTTTAAGCCAGACTATTCCTACTGACCTGTATCAATCACTTCTTAGTACAGTTAAGAGCTACTGCTACTAATCATTTTACTAACATTGTTCTAGTCCTAGAGGAACTTGTTTTAATGCCCAATTTATTATTTTAAACAAGAAAAGTTGTGATTTTGATTTTATATCTAACATTTCTTATTCACCTCGCCAGCTATTTAACAACAATGAGCTCCCATTATATTCACAGATTTATAATACATCTGCGTTTTGATATTCTCCAGTCCTGAGAACATACTGGCCGCTGTACTAAATTGGCACGCAAAAATAGGATTTGTCGCATGTGTGGCTCGGAACTTGAATCGGCTCGTCATTTGCTCACTTCATGTCCATTGAAGGTGATCAAATCTGGAGCATGACCTATTGGGCCGAGTCCATTGTCTATACTGCAGCTGCCTGCCATGTATGGAAAGAAGCTTTGCGTGTCATTTCCTTTTCTGTCATCTCCTTTAATAGAGATGTTTAATGTTTACGAATCGAAGTCGATGCACTTATCTCTTGAAACACTTAAATAATTCTCTGTAACCGGTTTAGATAGCTTTTATGGAATTCAGTATTTTATCTTATGAGTTTTTAGTCTGAATTATTGTGTATAATTGTATCCTATATAGGTTGGAATGTTCTTTTCTTTTTCCTTTAACCATTTTATTGTGCAAAAGGTTTGGATTAACTATATGCACATAATAAAAGGGTCCCAATGCACTCTGCTTGAGCAGTGGTACAAGTTTGGCCACTGCAACGAGGGAGATGACCCCTGATGCACTGTACATACGTTGGGCCTCTTCCTGGACCCCACCCAGTCTTCCCGCCATTCTGGTTACCTGTGGTGCCGTGGGGACACGCTACAGTTCTTCCCGAGGTTGCAGCTGCCTTTCCTGTTCCTTCTCCTTTCCTGCGTGGCTCCATGGCAGGCATGTGGTCTCTGCGTCATTTCTGGATACAACAGTCCACCTTCCAGCAGTCAAGCCGCAACCACCAAGTGAATTGGCACCCTGCCAGCTCTAAGGACGCTCCAGCAATGTCCTGCCCTTGCTCTCTCGGTCCCAGCGGGATGCAACTGCTCTGGCTGCAGTATTTAACCTTCGAAACTAACTGGGCTTAGTTTGCATTCTCCTGGCTTCTGAGATCAGATCTCCTTTGTCCATTCTCACATTCCTGTTTATACTGTTGACTCCGCCCTAGCATAATGTCAACACCTTCAGTGAACATCTCTTTGGCACTCTTCATGCCTCCGGTGAGCCACCTTGTTACAGTACTTGGTTGACTTTGCATATGGTCACTTCATAGGCTTCTTGTGCTCGTCTTCTTCATCTCAGTAAGTCGTCTACTTGACTTACTAGTTCTACTGTCAATGGTGGATGAAAAGGGTGACAATAAGGGTAGGGGTTTATGTGCTGTGATGGTGGTATGGTGGCTTTTCCCCAGGTGGATGTCCTTATCCCCAGGAGGGTAGTCCCTCCCTATTCGGTCCTCCCACATATTACCACCCCTAGGGGGACTATTGGGTAGTGGCCTCACCTCCCATGGGGAGAAGTGACGAAAACCTGCGATTCGTCACAGTATCTGGTAGCATAGTATCACCAGAATGTAACAGTTTCCCGCCTTTGAAGGTTCGAGGATCCCCACCCGATTGATGCTGAACCTAAAAAATAAAAAAGGGAACCATAATAATAGGCAAAGGTTGAATTCCTTCAGCATTTAGATTTACATTCACCCAGCACAGGAACCCTTTCCTGTCGAAGTGTGGGGTCTTTAGTGTTTGGCCCTCAGCTTGGAACCTGGTCCAGAACCTGGCCCATTCTCTGTGCTTCAGCAAACTATCAATGCTGGCACTGGTGTTCCTAGGGATTGAGACTCTTCCCTTTGTGCCTCCATCTCCCAAAATCCAGAGGTGGCTAGGTCGGTCTCATCTAGCTCTTCTACTTCTTCGATCTTTGGTACAAAGATCTTTTCACATATTGGTTGAGATATGGCTTGGCTAGGTTTGATGACACAGGTGAGGATGCCCCAGCTTAGAGTGGACTACTTTAAAGCTACCCAGTAGTTCCCAGTGAAGACTCCTGCTCCAATGTCTAGGGAGTGTTCATGTTATATTCCAAAAAGAGGGGCAATTCTCCACCAGGTCCCTGCATCTCCATTCTCAAGTCTTTTTTGACCAGTGCCTTGTCCAGGCTGGGATTATCACCTCCTCATCTCCATATAAGTCACACAATGCAGCCCTGGGTGTTGGTGTAATAGGGACTCAATCGGTTTTTGTCTTTCTTCCTATCGTCAACATTTCCCTTGGCTGCAGGCAACCTCTGTATCGGAGCCTGTGAGATCCCACCCTAACACCATGTGTCACAGATGGCCTAAAGAACACCAACTCCCAAGGACAGTTCAAGGTTTTTTAATTGTTTTTTCATCAAGAGATTCTCTAAAGGACCATCCTTATCTAACTAATTTAGTAAGTCGAAGGCCCTCACTAGCCCAGGCATCCCTCAACCCAGGCTTGTCAAACAAGATCGATATAACCTCCATCATCTAACATCTCTGCCTTCTCTATGGTGATTAGCTAGAGGCAAACACCATATCTCTTGAATTCCCCCTGGAAACGTCGGTAGTCCTTAACTCAAGTTCCCCAAAGTATTAAAACATAAGGGTAGGTGGCTCTCAAGACACTCTGGCTTCACTTGGTCCTTTCCTTCTGTTCCCCATTATTCCACTCCTTCGTATCTCTTTCATTCTCCCTTTCCTCATCCATCTCCCCCTTTTTCTCTCCCTCTTTTATCCCCCTGATGTTTCTCTCTATTACCTACCTGCACCCTCCAAATGTACTCTCTACTACTACTATTCCTCCTCCACACTACTGCTACTCTTCCTTCTCTACACTTCCACTACTCTCTCCTCTCCACACTTCCACTAGTCACTCCCTATTCTCCCCTACAACTCCACCTCTTCCATGCGCACACAAAACTAAGTACCACTTTCACCAACCAATACCTTACCCTTCGAACACTAACAATCCTTCTCCATGTTCTCGTACACCATCATTTCTCTACATGGTCTCTTGATCCACTTCAGTTTCCTCTGATCTTCCCGATTTCTGCCTGTTCCTTTATCCCCCCTCCTTCCCTATTGGCTCGTTCACGTCACTGGTTCCCTGGGCCATTTGCTGTATTTTCCCTTCCAAGGGATCAGGTTACAATCAGCTAAAAAGGGGGTGTAAGCAACCCCCCTTTGAATGGGGGCCGACTAGGTTGCATCAATGGTTCCCACTATGGTGCTAGGCGTTCAATTAGGTGCTTGAAATAAGGTTGCCAGTTTGTTATGTGGGAATATGCAGCTTGTTCTAGGAGTGCTTGTGCACCTTCCTGGCCAGTGGGGGGAACAAACCACTCTAAATGCTTGCTGTTTCTGTGGCAGATTGCCCACCTTCTGCTAAGAGTGGACTGCTGCAAGTGCTGACACAAGTTTTTTCCATGTACTCTGACTGAGTCACCATGCTGCTGTATCCGTTTGCCCGGGGCTTCTTGATTGCAGCAGCAGAGGGTTGGCGCTGCTGCCACTCTGCAAGCTATTTCTTGAGGTTCTCTACAAGGAAGAGAAAGGAACTTGCCAGAATCTCATGTAACAGGCAGGGGTTAGGAAAGTTGGTACTCCACATACAGACCAGTACGAAGGGTGGGGACATGGACTAGGGTCCTACCAACCACCACCCTCCCTCCCTCTCCGAGTTAAGGCCCTCTCTGGCTTCCACCGTGGTAGGCCTCTCACCACAGACTGACCACACTCTTTGGCCTGAAGAAGCAATAAAAGATTAATGCTCTCTACGAATTGGCAAAGTTGGGACATTCATAGGGCGAGAGAGGTACGCAGAGATTCATTGAAATACACAACATTAAACATTCAGGGGGACAGGTAATTAAGGACAGGGATTTTATACAGAGAATATGCTGTTTTTTATACTGATTTGTATGCAATGGGGTAAGAGTCTCCCCATGGAGACATACATGAACTCTTGGATGAAATGGAGATGCAAAGCTGATCAACAAAGACTATTGGCATTCCCAGTAATGCTAGAGGAAGTCAAGGCTGCAGTTATGGCTATGCCTTCAGTGGAGGCTGCTGCCATGGATAGTCTCACTGTAGAAGTTATTAGGCAGTGTGGGTCTGATCCTCTTCTGCTGCTAGGTAAAGTAGTTTAAATGAACACTGAAATATTCAGCCGGGATCTAGTTGCCATGTATTCACAAACAACTAATATTGTGATAGTCGGCCCTCTTCAAAAAAAATAATTGAAGTTTACTTTCATCTAGCCAATGCATTTCTGTCATAAATAAGTTTTTAAAATATTTTAAATAATTTGTAATTACCCAACAATGGTTATAACTGTGAAATGTTCACAGAGATCAACAAAGGTGTTTCTTGGATTGTTAGACCGAATAGCACCAATTTAGTCAACACTATAAATGACATGGCAATCCTGCAGTAGCACCACCTGTTTTTTTTTCCTCGACGAATAAAAAGCTCTCCAGCAAGTGGTCTGGACGTTTCCCCGAGTAGCATTGCAGGCTATGTGGTTCCCAAAGTTATTGGTAGAGTGATTCTACTCTCTATCATGCCACAGATGGCCTTAAGAATACCAATAATCCAGAAGATGGTTCAAGGGTTTTTATTTTACAGCTGTTAAATGTGGGTAAAACTTTGATATCCCTGGACAGTGGGACACACTAAAGGCTGTCCCACTCCATCTCCCATGGGTGTTGCACCACCCTAGCCCAGACTATCCAATCCCCTTGGGTTGGCAACTAGAGATCCGTAACCCCCAACCATTTTGAATACTGACTGGAGTGATTGCCTAAAGGCCCGTGCCTGCTCTATTAGCCTCCTTCTGGGGTTCTTCTGGGTGGAACCTAGCCTAACATCTCCCAGTTGGTGTCTGGTTCTTATACTGGGATGTGGTGTGTTCTTAACTGCTCAGTTTTACTTGCGCTCCCTCTTTACTGTGGTTTGTTCCTGTCCCTAATGTTCTTGTCTTCTCTTTCTACTATCTTACTCACTGTTCCTGCCACTCTCTCTCTGCTTCTGTCCCTCCAATGTTCAAATAACTCCCCCTCATCTCCGGTCATCTTTTCCTACTTGTCCCCTTCCAACTATATCCTCCACTCTTCTCTCCCCTGTTTCCTACTCTCTACTATACTCTCCACGGTGTTTCTCTCCCCTCTACTCTGCATGTTGCTGTGCAATCTACTCTCCTCTATTCCCAATTCCACTAACCTCTTTCACTCTCTCATTTACACTTCTCACCCTCACTCACATTCCCTTACTCACTCATACCTCTCAAGCACACACTTTTTAACACAAGTATCACTTTCTCTAGCATCCGTTCCTCACCTTTCAAAAACTCCTCCATTCTCTGCCCCGCCATCCTTAGTCCACCTGGTCTCTTGATCTGCCTCCTCTCCAGCTGACTCGAACATCCCACACTCCACTTGCTTCCTTTTATAGTGCCCTTCTGGTAGTGTGTCCCCCATCCATTGGCTGCAGCGTTCATCCAGTTCCCAGGGCCAATGTCACCCTGGCTTTCCCCATGGACAGGTTTACACAGGTGTGGGGCTATAAAAAGCCATTCAAGCCCCGCCCGCTTGCTTAACACTGTTCTGACAGTGTTTTGTGATAGTGGCTCAACGTTGTAATGGTTGAAATCAGAGTTCATATTTTGCTGCGGTGAAGCATCTTTGTCGGTGTGTAGTCAGTGATGTACAGCCGGCACTGCGTGCCTTGCCACATCTCTCTCGTGGGTTAGCTGTTTCATATTTTGCTGCCAGGGTTCCAATGCTCCGCAATTTTTTTTTAAAGGAAAAAAAAAGTAAACACTGGCCAGCATGAGGTAAGAACTTTCATGATAGCATGTATAAACATATCCCTGGAGAATAAAGTCCATCATATTAGGTTTTGCCATTTGAAATGTTTACAACTAACCGATTTCCGACATTTACAATGCTGCATTTTTTTAAAGTCTCGATTTAGACTTGTCCGACACAGATTTTCATCTCCACCCTTCAGGGCCCGTTATTATTTTTGGGGTCGAATTAGACTTCCACTTAAAAAGGCTTGTTAAGGTAAAATATCAGTAGATGGAATCGATGTCTAGGCATGGTCATGGGGAAGATGTATTTGTTAAGTCAATTGCTACTGCTATGAGCATTGTCCATTGAAGGAAAGACACAACCTCAATCAAGTGACCTCTGGGACATTAACTTTCTGGAGAAAGTAGGTCTATTTCAAGGACACCATAGTAGATTTTACAAACTGTGGGGAGTATTTTCAGGATAGCTTGCTCGTGGACGAGCGGAATAAAATTCAATACTAGTTTTAACCTCTACTGGTTCAATCATTACTGTATTGATATATTTATGTAGGCATGGTTTTAAGTACGTTTATTTTTTGGATACAATTGCATGCTTAGGTTTATTTATAAGTTCACGTAAATACCTATATATTGATATATTACTTTTTGGTTTTGGCGAATTTTTATGGCTCAAGCTACACATTTATACACAAAAACTAGTACTGCTACTTGGAAGGCTTCATCTTGATTATGTGTCATTGAATAAAGCATGACTTAGTTTAAGAAATCAAGGAGCCTTCTCTATTTTTTACTAATGGAATGGATCATAATTGAAGTATTTGGCCCAGAAAGAAGATAAGTCCAGAAGAAAAAACACCATATACTCACTAGGGCTTTATGTAAATATATAGGTTGTATTAAATACACGTATCTACAGTTTAGTGTGAAACATAAAACATTGGTTGTGAAAAAGACTAAACCATAGTGTGTTTTTCAAATAACGAAAAAATATATATATACAACTTAAACATAGTGTGCTGAAGAGAAAACAGTAAATTGTGAGACATAAAACAAAAAGAATGTTGTTGCTTAATCAGCAATTTGAACTCTTAATGAGTTTTCAAATTGTAACAGGTTCATAGGTTGATCCAGTGGTCTAAACGTTGTCCATCTGGGTGGATTGCGTATGACTCGCAGTGGTTGAAAGTTAATATTGGGACACGTTTGTCCCGACTGGTTGAATCTCAGACAGTTCCAACTGGGTGTATGCCAACGTTGCAGGGGGTAGTGTAAGTGGGAATCCCACTTTCTGTAGTGTTGCAATCTGAATACAGTATTGTATCACTTGACCAAATTGAGTTGGTGCAAAAGACCCCCTTGCTTGCAAAGTAAGGTTTCGGCGGCCTTGGCGTCCCTCTTGTATCTATGGACGCCATGGGGCCCCATTTCCCAAAGAACTGACCCTCGTTAAAATCAAACACTTTACCCAATACGATGGGAGTTCATAATATAAAAGTAAGACCCTCCTAGAATATTAGAGGAAAGGATTTGTGAAAAACTCACAGGTGTTTCCCTGCCTAATCCCTGGGGATCTTCTACATAGGTTGCCAGGGGAAGGCCAACGCTTTTTTGATCCCAACCCTGGGTGGACTAGCGAGGGAGGATCAACTGGGCAGAGGGTCCTCAGGGATTGAGGAGGGAATACCCAAGAGCGAGACATGGCATGCCACCGTTTCTGATCCCATCCTATCCTACCCTCCCTCTACTGTCATTCGATATTGTCACTCATGCCCTGTTCTACACCATTACTTCCCATCAAATACTCCAAAAACAGAAAAAAGAAAGAACAATAAAAACAAAGGTTGGCGAAATCCTTTGACACTGACCTATCCTTCTCTCCCTCAACTCTTGTAGACTATTTTGAAACACAATCCTTTCCTTCCCCATTATTCTCATTTCCTGAGGATACAAGAACGAAAGGACCAGAGCATACACACAATTTACTATCATAATAGCAATAAGACAAGGAGAGAATTTGACGAGTCACCCCTTACCATTATGAACATCAGGAACATTGAGGTGGGGAAGAGATAAATAAGTGAAACAACCTTCCTATCATAAGTACCCCTCAAGAACTGAGACACGGTATCCCCACTTTTCTGACATTGGCCTACCCAACCCCCGCTCAGCATTCATGGGATATCTTAAAGCACACTGTCTTCGTTTCCCAAAATACCACTCAAGTACTATGATGAAGAAGAGGGAGTCAGGAGGCATACCAACTTCCTAGGTGAAACACCACTATGGTACTGGGATGAAGAAGATGAAAACAGAGAAACACCAGCATACTCAATGGAGATGCCCAAATAACAAGGTCAGGCAACTGAAACCAAGTATACCCACCTGCAACCCATTAACCAGTCAAAGGTGTATAAACAGGAGGGAGAAAGTAGCAACAGCAGTAGCATTCCTGGGAGTGACAGAAGTAGACGTGGTTGTGAAGCCAGAAGAGAAGCTGAAAGAAGGTGAGACTGAGGGGAGCCATTGTGTGCAGTGCTGTAGCCTGGAAAGCACGCACACACCCTGGGGACTAGGAAGGCTGTTGGTCCTGGCAGGCGTGGTTTAGGAGCTGGAGCTCCTTGGGACAGAGGCGAGGCAAAGGAGGAAGACAAGCTGAGCGGTCATTCTTCCACCCACCAAGAGGAGTGCTCGCCCTCCTGGGGCACTGTGATAGCGTTGGAGTGCCTAAGGGATAGAGGAAAAACCTTGAGAGGCATTTTGCAAAGATGGTGGCAAGCATAATAGAAAGGAAAGTCTTCAAAGGGGAATCAGTGAGTGCGAGAGGTTGAAAAACCCTCTGTGACTTTGACTGCGAGTGCTAGAGGAAGAACTGCTATTCTATCCAGTTTTAAAGTATACATTGCGCTTCATTACAAGTTTGGCGGCAGCCTTGCCGGTAAAACAGGCAGGCTGCCGCCGAACTTGCGAATTTTTCTCGCACCCGAGAATGGGCAGTTACCAGGGTATTATAACCCCGGCGGACCCGGTAATTGCCCATTCCCGGGCGCCGGAAAATATTTGTCCCCATTCCCATTGAGCCCAATAGGGAAGTGACCTTTTCGAAAGTCTCCATGTGAAATGTACTTTAAAGTAAACAGCCTCGGTCAAGAAGGAAGACCGTTATAAAAGGGGAACTATGCAAAGAGATGAAGTGTGAGGAAAATCCTCAAGAAAAACTGTCAAGCATAATTAAGCAGTGGGGTGGCCCCCAGGCAGCGAAGTGACCCAGGAGGAGGACAGAAACCCAGTAAAGAAAATATGAAGAAACAGTAATTTATAAAGAAAGTGAATGTTGAAAGAGAATCTTATTTTGGCTAATGAACTTTAACAAGAGCACACAGCAAAAGCCCAGGGCACCAGGTTGCGTGACCTGTAGTGGGTGGATTGTGCGTTCTGAAAACATGTGCCACGATTGAACAAGTGAACTGCCTGACAAACTAAAGTGAAAAAAGCAAAGAGGAGCTATTGAGAATGGGGAAAGGGACCCCCGAAGGAAACCCATTGAACTGTCATGGTTTGGCAAGTGGAACTTTTGTGTTAAGCAAGTTGAGCTTTTGTGTTAAAGAAAGTGGAATTTAACCAGTTGAACATTGATATTTTGAAAGTGAACTCTGTCGAATCGAAAAGGTCTAAGCTTGGGCAAGGGAAGCCTGGGAGACCCACGGGAGAGGGAACCCAGAGAATCCAAATAAGGTTCCCTCATTGACATACGGTATGGACGCTACACTCTCAATCCCTCTGGTTCTCTGGCATAAACTTGAAGGTTTCATCTGGAGATCGGTGCTGGGCCTACCGAATTCCACTGCTGTAGCTCCGATAAAACGGGAACTCGGCCTTGTCTCCCTAAAAGCAGTGGTGGACCACAGTACTTTACAGTTATACAGGAAAGTCATCCATCCTGAGAGCCTGGAATTCTACCGCATGATTGCAGTAGAGATTGATAAAGGCAATAATCACTCTATGAATGAGTGGGCCACGGATCAAAACCTAAAACTGCAGGAAATTGCATGCAGTAAAGAAGAACTGAACAATAATCCAGTTAGGATTAAAACCAAATTGGAATGTTTGGACTGGATTTCTACTATGGAAAAAGCCACACTTAAACTACTAGTCCATCTCCCTATGACTATCAACAAACTGAAAGAACCTATGGCATACTGTAAAAGATATCCAAGCAAATCACTGATGAGAATCTTTCTGAAAGCACGTCTCAATGTCCTACCGACGCAGGAAAACCTAGCCTTTTTTAGTCCCCTAAGGTAAACTCATTTGTTGGCAACTAAGAAATTTGGTGGAATCGCCTTATTACTGGGGATAAGACACGATGGCATACAGCATCTGCTAAACTTCTGAACTTGGCAATGGAAAGGATAAAACTGAGTATTGCCGTCTGATCCTTGCCTACCTTATACTGGCCGAAATACAGACTGCCGTCACCTGTGTGATGTCTTCGTGAAGCTCTCTTTTTGATTGAAATTGTTCTTGCTCTTGTAAAAATCTTATTGATTATATACAAGTAAATAAAAAATAAAAAATAAGGTTCTGTGAACCTTTTGACAAATGAATCCTGAGAATCCTGTGGAACTTTGTGATCCCGAGTGCCTTGAACTTGAAGAAGGAAGTTACAGAGGAACTCCTTTGACAATTTTTACTTTGAACACTATTGAGTTTACCAAGTCCCATACACATTGTTATTCTATAGAAGTGAGGGCAAGCATAGTACAAGCATAGGTTTTGATACAGAGTATTTTGTTTTGGACTGACAGACTTAGACTTCCCGATAGGGAACATTTCTACCTTAGAGCTAGGGCAACATAGGCATTACACCATCCGGACAAATAAAATAAAGGTTTTCGAACTATCTTTTAGTTGTCTGTGTCATCTCGGTCCATGTGTTAAAATTGCGGCACAAATTGCCGTTTACACAAAATATCGCGGCAAAAAGGCAGTGGTTTTGCTGCCGCAATCCATGTCATGGATGCAGGGGTCACCCCCGCAACACCCGGACCCATTATACCTTTTAAGGTGGGTGGGGGATAGCCCCGCAACCCCTGCTCCCCATAAATTGTATAATGGGGTACAACTTTACCGGGTCAAACCACTGCATTTTTTCCACGATTTTTTGTACATATGACTTTTTGCCAAGATTGTATTACTGCATAGCGTCATCTCTCGATACCATGCCTTTGTCACATATTTTAAGGTTCAGTAAAAAACAGAAGTACCTACCTGCCGACTTTTTCCAGACGACATTATCACCTGAAATACACCCACCCTACCCCCGCTCACTCTTCATACACCCATCCACTCAACCCCACTTTATCCCCACCCACCCTACCCCCTCTCTACCACCACCCATCCTACCCACTCTCTCTACTCAACCATACCCACTCTCTCTATTCAACCCTACCCCCGTCTCTCTATCCCCACCCATCCTACACTGCTCTCTGTAGCCCCCCCACCCTAGACCCTTTACTCCGCCAACCACCCACCAACCCCTCTATTCCCCCACCCACCTTACCCCCTCTGCCTATCTCCTCTCCTTCCTCTCGAACTCGCGCTTTATTTCCTATCCTTTATCACTCACATTTTCTTGTGCTCATCATCGATGGCACACTATCAATGGCTTCCTCCCTTGCGCCATTCCCCTACTCATTCTATTACATACCTGCACCGCTTATTGCATTCTCCTTTGAAACTTTGCACTCTCGTCCTTGCGCCCTGTTACTTATAAATGCTATTGACATTGCCAATGCTTGTTCAATTACGTATAAAGGACAAAACACACACACCTTTTTGTCAGATAGACTTCATTTTTTTCACTATGCATCCTTTGTTTCTCTCAGCTAAACTGGCACCATGGCCTGCCCAACTGAGGGCATGGGTTTGCAGTCTATAGGTTCAGCTACACCTCCAGAATATCTTCAGATCAGAAGACTCAACCAAAGAGCTAGACAGTAAAATAACTTTTACTGAAAAGGGGGATAATAATGCTTCATTATGTGTGGCCTGGAACTCTTTCCTTTCTTTTGGAACGTACAGTATTTGTAATATGCACGGGAAACGATGATCTCAAGATGTGAGCACAGCATGAAAAGCATTTTCCAAAAATGAATCCGTAGTCCATGAGGCAGCAGAGATGGGTCTACAGGGTGTGGACAGAAGAGACCAGGCGCCGTCTTAGGTCATGGAAGGAGGCTAGGCCTAGCAGTTGAACTGAAGGTGGGTGAGGTGGGCAAACTGGTAGCAGGCATGTCGGTCCTGGGGTTTGGTTCTGCCAGTCAAACCCAGGGTAGTCGTTGTCTGCCAGGGAGGATGGTCACGTGAAAGTCAGAGTTCTGTGCCTTTCTAAAGGCTGACAGAGTCCAAATGTTTTGCATTTAAAGGAAGAGATTTCTCAGAAGCATGTAGGCCTGGAACCAGAACCATCTGTCACCCTGACTGGCGTGTTTAATGAAGGGATTACAAGGATAATGTCAGATGTCATGATGGTGGATAAACACACTACTTTAAGTCAAGTTGTGTGGTTAAGAGATTTTATTACAAGCAACAGAAAGCAAGTGATTAGGTCAGACTGAAGTCATGTTGCGAAGGTTCTTAAACAAAAAAAACAGAAATATTCAAATTTCTCTTAGGACCGTGGCCCTTAGTCCTTCCCTCTCTCAGTTTGCTTTAATCTCCTTGGTGGGATAATGTCTTTTGGGTTTTACAGGTCAAAGCATTTCTTTCTATGCCTGGTGTTACATTTTCATGGTTCTTTGAAGGTGTCATCAGGGTGTGATGCTTCACCTCATCTGCCACGCAAAGCCTGGCACCACGCCTTTGGTCATCTAGATGTGGTGATCTGTCAGACCCTTTGGATTGTGTTGGGTCCTGTTCTCAGACGTGGCTGCTGCTGCTGTTTGTTGAATCCCACCTGGAAAGATGCTGTTCGATCAGTTTAGGAAACCTTCACTGACTGTGGGTATTTGAAATCACCTTCTACTTGTCGTCTTCCAGTGCCCCACAACTGTGTCATTTCTCCTTTCTTCTTCATATTCAGCTCCTCAATCCCCACCTTATGCTTTCTTTTCATCTCCTCCTTGACATTCCAAAACAATAAAGCAGCCCCTCCTCCCCCTAGCTCCCTTCATCTTCACCTTTGGTATTAATTTAGCTGCAACTGTGAAATGTGTTTGAGGTGCCCAAGTTACTTACTTAGGAATTCGTAAACTTTGCAAAATCATACATTTAACAGAAGGGCTATTGGAACTGCTTTCAGATCAAGAGTGCATGGCACATTTTAATGATTGTACCCAATTTCGGTGCTTAGTAGAGTAATTTGTGATTTAGCAAAGCATATTCGTCTGCCCATATTGAGAATGGCATCTTCATAAAAGATTACTTTCATCTGATATACGTCATTAGCCCCTTAATACAAACAAATGAAAGACTAACATGTAAAAACATCAACTACAAAGTAAATATTCGCTTGCAAATCAATTTTCCTGTCCCCAAATCCTCATCCATGTTTCTTACATTGCGATGTATTAGCACTAGGGGCGGGTGCAGCAACCAATCAGTCTCAGATGCTCCAAATCTGGGCTGAAAACAGATCCAAGCCCACGTTTGGAACAAGCTGCTCTCTGCTCCCCCTTATCCTTGCATCTCCCCCCACCCTTCTCCCAGCTACCACTCACGTGTACACTTTGGGTGCTGCCTCTGCGCCGCTCGTTACAGGATACTGGGCTGCCATGAAAGGAGCCCTGCCTCCCATTCCTATCGTGGCGATATCGGGTATTTGTTTGAACCAATCGATCGTGGCGAACGTGGGACTCATTGATTCATACAAACAAAATATATTGTTATCAAGACCCCGGTTTATTAACTCAGGATGTTAAAAGCATTAATCACCCACCTTGCGTGCTTTGTGGGTGGGCTGGTAATGGCGTTAAGGCCCTCACAAGTGATTATTGCTATATTAGCACATGGATTCCATCATAGACCTACCAGCCAACCAGAAATCTCAGAATGCAGTCAATCTCTAGTATAAAACGCATTCAAAGACATGCGACTTGAGCAGCATCATGACAAGTAGCATAGAAACAATGGTCTTCGCAAGGGTCTTTATCTCTTGGGATAGGAATCCTTCAACAACCTCGGGCGATACCTTAGACTTTGTTCATTATCCTAAAATAATGATCCCTCTCTCAATCTCTAACTTTTAATTATAACATTCACGACTGATACAATTAAACCTAGAAAACGAACAGACTGTACTTGGTGATTGGCACGCTGAAAGAGAACAATTCACTAAGCTTTTCTCCAGTGTAAGTCTATCTTACATCCCAAAACAGTCGTAATTTAGGATATGCACATTACATAAAACAAACTACTTTAAATGATAAATTCGGGGCTAATTAGTGTTTGGCTAGTGAAAACAAATATGCTGTATATTACACAAAAGGGAATTCCAAGTAGATACCCATAAGTGGGTATTCAAATGGGTGTGCCAGAGGGTGCATGCAAACGAATTAAACGCCTACAGTTGTAATGATGTGGGTATTTTACATACAGTAAGCAACGTCTAACGTACACCTGAACATCGTGTGTGACAGTAGAGAAGAAATTGTGGGAAAGTACATCAACATGACCCATTGTTGCAGGTATATAGGGCAGACATTAATTACAACAAGCATACTAAAGTCAAAAAAATAAAGCCGGAGAGTATTTTATAAGCAACAATTTTAGAAACACTAGTTACTTATGCATGATTTACGCACTGCATAGCTTACAAAGGGAAGTAATACATGCACATGAATGCCACGTACTTATGCGGTGAATTATGCATGCAAGTTATGCACACATAAACACTAGGTCGGAAATGGATGTGACCAAAGGGACTAGTCAAAGTCGTTGGCATAAATTATAGCTGTTCAAGTTTACACACGCATATCCAATGTTGGAGTATCAGCCCAAGGATGTTTTGTCGCATGGTAACTGATTTTTGTATGGAAACCATCCTGCCCACTTACAAAGCGTACTGGCCAAAGAGTGATATCTTCCCTGTAGGTGGAACCATTTTTTTAAAACCAGTGAGTCAGCCAATGAGAATACATTAAATAGGTGGAGGTATCAAATAAGATGAATAACAAAAAATTGCACACATTATACATTAGAACATGTCACAACTGTGTGATATGGTTGGTCCATCGATGCAATGATCCAGGACCTTTTATTCTACTGTCTAGGAGAGGGTGAACTGTTTTTGTAACCCACCTCTCTGGGAGAAAAAAGGGTAGGCGAGTTGCAGTTAAGATTTACAGAAGAAAGAGGATGTGGACAGGGAATAAGGTCAGTCGAGGTGGGGAGATGGAGGGTCATTATACATTGTAGTCCATTTTGAATCTCAAGCAGGTTGTTGTACATCTTTAACAAATCTCCAAAGCAGAAAAAAAGACTAGAAAAGAGATGCCTGCTTTTAAAATTCCAACGCTTTGAAGCAACACATACCGAGTATGGGATACACATACCGTATACAAAACTGCTAAGAGAACTCTAATATTATTAAAGAACTGAGCTTTAGCCAAGTCCTTTAATAAAGATTAAATAATAGGAAGATTTAATACTTACCATCCTCTGACAACTCTGATGCAAGCTTTGCTTGGAAATGTCCAGTGTGTGGCATCAAGAACGTCATTGCAGACCTCGATCTTATTTCCCGTGCCCAGGACATCATAGATGATCATCTGAAACAAAGAATCGCACAACCATGTTTAATGAGTTGGCTTAGATCATTTACTAATAAACAACAGCTTGACATGCACATTCATACCATCTAAACTGATATAGTGCTGCTTTAAATGACGCTGTGTTGCTTTTGCCGCATTGAAAGAGGATGATGCCGTCCATGTCCTTCTCAGAAGAAAGGGCTTTGATTATTATGTGAAATGTTTACTATTTAAGAAATAACCCCCGAACTGTGGGGCTGGGGGAACATTAACGCTTCAGGCCCCGGGGCCCATAGTTAAAGGCCTAAGCAAGGGTCTTATTGTTATTAGTACTACGTCCCGTTTAACCAGGGTACTAATAGTTTATTCTTTTCAGTTGTCCAACTCTCTGGCATTTAGCAACTGAAAAAAGAAAAAAAAAGAAAAGGTGCCGCCATGGACGGTATATATATATTTTCCATGGGCGAAGGGAATAAACATAGTGCCTTCTCCGTTTCCATGGCACCCTTTTGAAAATGTGACAGGAATCAAAAAGACTTTGTCGGGCTAGTAAGGACTCAGCAAGGGCGGGCCAATGAGGTCGCTTGTTACAATATCATTGTCCCTCCCCGGATACTCATTTTATTTTACTTTACTAACATCCATTGTGTCTCTCTGTCATTAGCACCGTAGGCCTCGCAGGCCTCTCTATGGGATTGGGGGGGGGGGGGCTAGGCATATCTGGGGCGGCTGAGATGGAGGTTTGGGGGACTGCTGCACGTTGTACCCGATACATGCAAGCATTCTCCTTCGAGACTTTCAGTGAAGGTGTGCTGCACTTCCCACTGTTGAGGAGTTCAGCGACCTCTGCAAGGGTGCTTGTGTGACCAGCATCATGCAATAAATGGGGCCCAAATCGGGCGGCGCCATTTTTGGAAAAAATTGAAAATAAATAAGGACAACAATTGAAGACTGAACACCCTTCTGGCGCTGGATCAGGCAAGTGATCCTCACACATCCAATACAGGCTTCACACTATCCAGGATAACAAATAGCAATCTAAAGTTATGAAACAATGCAGAGATGGATAGCGATGAGCAGGGTGAAGGGGATCGTGGGTCCTCTGCCAGATCAGCCCCACGAAGACCTTCAACACCAACTATGAAGCTGCTTCCACCATGCACAGTTTTTCATGGTAATCCAGTCCCTGAATTTGTGATATCTGGTGCTACGATGACATTGGATCAAAGATGGAACATGTGGTTGGAGGGTTTTGAAATGCTTTTCACGACCTTGGAAGAAACAGGCAACAACGCACAACACACCATGCTGTTATTCTGCACAGGAGGGGAAGAACATAAAATTGTTAAGACTCTGGCAATGTGGCCAGACTCTACACAGGCTGGGTGTGCTCCTCCCAATAGGCCCAAACCAGCCCATGCGGTGACTATCACAAAAGAAAATCAAGTGCCCACTTTGGTGCCTAACACAGAAAGTTGACGACAATGTCTTTGTCTCAGCAATCTGCCTAAATACAAGACACATGCGATGGCAACCCTGATGTGCCCTAACAGTTCTGCGTGAGCAAGGGCCATTACTCAGATACTGAAGTATCAGTAAACTTTATGCCGACGGACCACTTTAAACTCCTCCCCTCGCCTCCAAGACTGGTGTCAAAAAGATTTGCATCTTTACATATGGGGTTACGTCTCCATTCCTGCTGGATGGAGCTTTTCTATACAAGGGTTCCCCATGAGGATCGGTCAGTACCAGCAGCTTTCTAGGTTACCCCAGAAGCAAATTTGTACGTTACCCCAGAAGCAAAGGGGACACTTCTCAGTTGTTACACAGCGGAGGAACAAGGACTCATGCATTTTGCCTTGAGTGTTTAAGAACATTGAAGCACTCTTGCACACACATCAGAGCCTGTCTGAAGAAATATAATGTCTAAAACCTCAGGACGTTTGCTGCATATTGACCCAATAATACAAATAATACAAAAAGTGGCACTGCCCCAACACAGAATCCCATTTCACCTGTGACAGCGGGGAGACATGGTTTGCAAAAGCTTACGAGGCTAAGATTATTGAAAAGGTAACAGTGGCAACTCTGTGGGTTGCTCAGATTGTTGTGGTCCATAAGATGAAACAGTCGAATGAAGTGTGCCTCTGTGTAGACATGCGATTACACAATCGAGTGATCAGGTGTGAACGACAGCAAAACACACTCTTACATATTGGTTGACCTAAAAGATTCCAGCTTATTCCCCACAATTGATTTAAAAGCAGGGTACCACCAGGTTCCTCTACATGAAGACTCCTGACAGATTATTACATTTTTGTCACATATAGGCATTTTTCATTATAAAAAGTTCCGCTTTGGGGTCTCGTCATCCGCAGAGGTGTTGCAACACACCATTGGTGGGGTGCTGGCAGGATTCACTGGGGTCATAAAGCTCAGCAATGATGTTTTCTTCTATTTCAAGTCAGAGAGGAAACATCTGCTATGACTGTTGGCAGTATTCAAAAGACTCTAGCAACGTGGGCTGATGCTCAATCAACCAAAGTATGCATTCATGCAGCACGTCGTCAAATTCTTTGGGTTTGTCTTCCAAGGAATGGGAATTTCAATTGATCCCTGCAGGATACATGACATAAAAACAGCCATACCAACTTCGCTATCGGAGGTGAGAAGATTCTTAGGCATGGCAAATTACTGCAGACCCTTCATCCCGAACTTGGCAATGCTGACATAGCCACTGAGTGCCCTTACAAGGAAGGACTGCGCATTGGTATAGGGGTGATAGTGATCAACATTTCAAAATACAAAGCAAGCCCTCATAGAAAACAACGCTGCGGCTTATTTTGACTATAACCAACATTGCAAGATTGTCTTGGATGCCGTTCCGGTGGGCCTAGGAGCCGTCAACCTTCAACTTGATCAAGAGGGTGCACGATGATGTGTGGCGTACAGAAGCAAGGCTCTCACGCTTATGGAAGTACAATACTGTCATATGGAGAGGGGGCATTGGCAGTACTCTGGGCTGCAGACATTTCCACCTCTACATCTTTGGGCTTCTCATTATGATGGTAAACCAACAATAAACCTCTTCTACCGATGATTCATAGTTCAGCACGACAACTCCCCATCAGTGACTTGAGACATAGTACAGCTCCAGACTCATGGTGTCACTCTCCTTCAATGAGGGTGCTGATTAACCAGCGGACTATCTGTTCAGACAGCTGGGAGAACCAGGATCGCTGGATTGGGCGAGATCGCTGAAATATACATACGACCAACGAGGCCATGCAATCCTTGAGGGACTGAGAGTACAGGACCCCTGCAAGGGGTAACAACAGTGCAACATATTGACAGCGAACAAAACGGAGTGGCCCATGGGAGGCTGAGAGGATCAGGACTCTGGAAGCTGGTACGAAATTTGATAAACTAGAAAACTAGATGCTCAACTAGAAAAAATAACTGATCTTTTGGGAACCCTGCTAAATGGGTAATTTCTTTTCTTTAATAAAGTCAATCGATTGCAAAGAGATCTTTGTGTCCGTCCCCTATGTCTCACTTACCCAAACTACCACTGGGGTATGATGGCAGCCGTGAATATGGAAGAAACACAAAGGAAAAAGCTCACTGGTAACTGAACAAAAAGCCCAAAAAGGGCTCTATGAGGTATGCCCCTGGATATTGGGGATCAAGTGCTCAGAGCAAGAAAATATAGGTACAAGCTTTGTCTCCCTTTCAAGGCTACCCATTGGAAGGTGACGGGAAAGAAAGGTTCAATGCTCATGACAGCATTGTGAAGCACTTGCATCACCTTCAGCTACTTTAGAACTTTTGGTGACTGGACAAAGACATTGGAGAGAGTGAGACCCCTGGCGAAAACCAGAACCAGGCATCATGAGCCAGAAGATCTCTTACTGAAGGGTCATAGCAATACAGAAAAGGATAATCAATCAGATGGGAAGATGATGCTTCCAGGAAAAGCAAAGATGAGACACCACAGAATACACAACCAAGTTTGAGTTACCCCAGGAGAGAACAACAATATGCACCAGCTAAATTAAGAGACTATATGCTGAATTGAGTGGTGTTCAATGTAATTAGTAGGTATGTAGTGTTTCTAATGAAAATAAATAAGGACACTTTTTAACGACACCTAAATAACGACAAAAAGTCGATTTTCTTTTGTAAAAGTTTATATGGGTTGGTGTAAGGGATTAAAAGGGTTGGGGGAGGGTAAAAAGACAGTAGAAATGAGGGGCAGGGGGTACACCCGCAAAAATAATATATATTTTTTTCAGGTGTCGTTTTAAAAGTATGTCGTTATTTAGGTTGTCGTTCTAAAGACATGGAACAGATTAGTATTAATCTGTCATGTTTTCAAAATGTATTATAGGTGGAAAAGGATGCTGTGATGTTGGCCGTCCCTCTACACAGGATGTCTCTCATCACAGGAAGTGTAATAGAGGGCCCGCCCCTTCCAGTGGGTGGGGGAGAGTTAGCATTCAAACTGTGCTTGTGTGGTTTGTGCATCTTCTCTCCATCATTAGTAAACTAGGCTCCCCTCGTCAGGGCCTGAACAGAAGGATGCAATTGGACAAACCTCCCTGCTGATCATTTTAACAATGACCTCAACCAAGTTTTGGAGACCATCAAACTTGAAACGTGTTAGTTCTATTGGAGCTGTAAATATTGGACTCCTGAACACTGCATGCTTTTCAGATGCACAATATAGACAACACATGACATTTTTCATTTTCCCCCTTCCCAGGTAATTACTCAGCTGTGCGAAAATTACTCCGAGTCTCCCACTATTACAGATGTTTTAACATCAGGAATATTAATACATCCAAACGTATGGACACAGATACATGTATGCTTATGGAAAGCCATGGATGAGAACAATTGTTTTGCTTTTGTTGTGGTTCACGCATATCCCCTCACCTCAATTCCACTACTAAGGTGCACCTGACAGAATCCACAGTACACAGAATAATAATACATTGTATGCATGAGATTCTTTGTATTGCAAAGTCATTACTTCTACTCTGCCTCAAGCACCAGATGACCAGACCATCAGAAGGACAGACCACTGTAAAGAAGTTCACCATTTGCTAGAACTATTCTAGGTTTATTTTTCCAATACCTGTTAGTTATTTGATCAATAAAAAATAGCAATAAAGGCTTCTCAGAAAAATGAAAGCAATAATATCTTTGCTAAGCCAAGAAATCACGAAATAAAACATTTTCAATCAGCTCACAACCATGTAAGACTTAAAACAACTAACCACCTCTTCCAAGAAAAAACATGTAACCTCAACAACTCTGCTACTTTGTCTTTAAGGTACATGCTTTTGGAAAATATGTATACTACCTATTGTAACTTGCAATTCACCTTCCACTCAACTAAATCTCAGACAATTCGCAGAATCCAGCATTAACTCATTCCGAGTTTAAAATGTAGCTAATGTGATAGGACAGAATTACTGTTATGTCCATAGAGGTCAGCAAAATTTCTGTATGCTGAAACGTTAATTATGCCAATATTTTGCAGAAATTACTGTTGTCACCATTAACAGTAAATCCTCCCAAAACTTTGGAGAAATTAGCTATAATTCTGGACAAAGGAAGCTGAGAGATGGCCATCTTTAAAACCACAATCTCCTTAAAATGGCCCATGTCCTGCAGACATCAGAGTGAAAACTCGGTGAATCCCACTGGGTGAGAATAGAAAGACCAAGGTCTCCCCCAAAGAATGTAACCAAGAATTCACAGAGGGGGAGCTTAAAGTCCTTCTACAGAAGGTTGCGCGATATGCAGCAGATTTGTATGCGTCCCCCTGTGGAAACCTCCCTCCTCCCCATCCACTCCCAACATAACAATACAGAGATTAGGAGGGAGGCCAGGGACAAGGAAGTGGTTGTTGGGGCCCTGCCACAGGACATCCATGATGTGAATAAACAGTGAAATGACCTCAAAGGCAGGATCTGCAGTTTTACACGTAGGCCATGGCCACCTGAGGTGGTATTGTGGAGCCAATGCACCTCCAACTCTTGCAGAAGGTCTTCCCCATACTCAATACGAGTAGCTTGAAAGGAGTAGACCCTGAACAGCAAGCCGGAACGTACAAAATAAAATGTACGACTGGCCAGAAGTTTATACCACATATGAGTGCAAATACATAATCTAGACACCATGAAGTACTGCGATAGTTATGGGAACATGGAATTACTGCTATCAATGTAACAGGGCTCGTAATGAGGCCCCAAGGCAGACGAGACTGAAAATGAGGCGAGGTTACGAGATCTGCTTTAATGATACGATATTTATAAAGCACCCATACACAATGTGTTTCAGGGCGCAACCAGGCCAAGGGGGGGGGGGGGCAAGGAGGACAATACAAACAATCTTACTAGGCCTAGTATCAATTAGATTGTGCACGTGCGCAGACAAGAAGTGCTGGGGGGAGGGTTCATGGAGAAGTGCACCCAGAAGAGCAGGGCCCTGAGTTAAGTGCAAGGAAGGCTGGGATTCCAAGGGGAATCACAACCCAGTAGTGCAAGGGAGGCCAAGCAGCAGTGCGGGAAGGCCAGCAGGCAAGTGCAGGGGGACTGGACGGGGGTTGGTGTCCTGTAAGAGGAACGAACACCAAGCAGCCAGTAAGTAGAATGGTGCAGGAGCAAGGAAGCACATCTTCTATGAAACCTGGTTTCTTAAAATCCTCCTGTAAACATTCAAATTAACCACCAAGTAAAAAGGGATGGTCACATGTTTACCCACAAATTAAATGTGATGAGTTCCAAAGCCGCAGCAGAGGTCTTAGTAGCCCCTACCCTCAACTTTGTGGCAAGCGCCTGCCCGCACTGTCACTGATCTGTGAGTGTGAGCATCTTTAACTCCTGCTGTCTCACTTCTATAGGTGCAATGCTGTGCTCTCTGTTCTATAGGTCGGAGAGAAGCCAGCACTTCTGCTAACTGCGCTGTGGTAAAACCTTTTATGATAATGAACCTAGCATTTATGATTTATTGGCATTTCCACGGTCAAGAAAATCCCCAAACACACAGTTTGCATGTAGGCAGCATGTGGGTGCATAAAACCAGAGTACATGGATGCATAAATACCTTATTCGTAAAGCATTGCACAGGCAGGCCGGATTGGCACTTACATGTTTGATGCTTTTGCAAAGGATGGTCAGGAGGAAAGGGCATCCCTCGCCATTTTCCTGCATCCTATTAAGATTTGTAGCGCTTGGAAGTGACGTTTTAACCACTATCAGTTTTGAACGCTATGTAAACTGAAGAACAACCTTGATTTCCCGAAGATCACAGTGGGGGGAAGCTGGGTTACAAGAAAGTCTTCTCGGTGCACAGACAATTTGACATCTTAAACTTTCTCTGCATCTTTCTTGGGCCAGCTTGGACAAGATCCCAACGCTATCTTCACCGAAAGGTTCCCAAGAGAGCATAAAAGCAAAGTAATATTTTGCCACAGGTTCAAAGGGGGTATTATTACCCCAAGCAGAGGCGACCCATTATTGTTAAGGTAAAGTGTGTCAGGCCATGTGTCAATAATGGTGAACATGCAGAGCCCGTTCATAAATCAATAACTCAGAACACGTGCAGCTAGAATAGTGTTATTTGACTCCATGGTGTCAGTGTATGGAAACCTACAGTAACCATCAGATCTCCTGTTATTAGCCTTCAGCTGCAGACAGCATCCCGTACAAATGTTGGCAGGCTTCTATCAGCTGGTTTAATGTTAATTCAGAACATGGAATTCGGACGTGGTGCAGAATGGCATGGAGACTTTACACGTGGGCAAGTCTGCATTGCATAGCGTATTTGTCGACACTAGCTCAACCGAGGGTGACCTGGTGCATCTCTTGTGTGGTGGTTGGTCAGTGGAACCTTGCATTTGTGTAGTACTGAAATCAGCTGAGTGGGTGAGGCCTATTAAAAGTATTAGTCTTTGCATATGCCATGAAAGGTGGGTGAAAAATAATCAGCTATTAATCACAGCATTCCAACAGCTATGTTCTTCAGTTAGGTATGCTAAGAATGTACCTAATGGCAAGTCAATACTGTATGCATGTAGCTTTCTCTACTATATAAAAGTCTTCAACACACTCTGGCACCCTCCATTTTTGTAATGTCTGTTAGTGGTCAAGAAAGCGATACACCAGCATAACAAAGCTATATGATGGCCTGCATTGGTCAGCAATCAAGTCCAATGCACCACTGTAGTGCAGCGCCCCCTATATGCTGCACTGTGCCCTACCTTCATCTCTTATGTCAGGGAGGCAGAGGTGGCACTAAGCAGGCTACCCATAGCTGCCTGTGTGAAAGTGCGTCACTAGGCACACACTAAGCCCACATGGGGCACACACTGCAAGTCACAGAGGGAGGAAAGCACGTGTCTAGAACCCCAAGGGACCACACACTGGTGCTACAGAGAGAGAGGGAGGTGGAGTATGAGGTGAGTTCAGTTTGGTAAAAGCACAGAGCCTCGGTCGCTGGGTTTTGCATGGTGATGGCTCTCTGGTCGCAGCCACTGCTAGGTTCACTTTAAAGGCCCGGTAACAAAGAAACCCACCTGGGGTTAGTAGGGAACGGCCTATCTGAGAAGGGTACTAGGCCAAAAATGGAACAACTAAACAAAGAGTGTACCCTTACTTGTTCTATTTAAAACCACAGAAATTTAGAGTGGACGGGTGTTTTAGTCTCTAGAGCTGTCCACTAATATATTTGTAAAGAAATTAGGTTTCTTAATTGTAGAAATCCTCCGGATGAATCAGCCGCTAAATGCAGATTACCACCCACCTAATGATTGCACAGGGTGCTTCTAGAACATATCTCTAAGCACGAAAAAACTGTAGACCAAAAATGAATTGTGAAAAAGTGCAATCATATATTTTCCACAATTGGTATAACAAAAAAATCAACATAGTACATATAGTTAGGTACAGTTACAGTGATGAACAAAATTACAAAAGAATTTTAAGGAAAACGCATGTAACAAAAACAAAGAGGCAATGCTTAGTAGTGAAGTCACTAACAAAGCAATATTCTTGGGGAGGGATTTAAATGCATGTAAAAAGTTCAATAAATCCATTGCATCATTGAACCCAAGCTGGGTACTTTAGTTATCCCTAATATAGCAGAGTTATTCTATATAGCAGAGTTATTCTCAAAGAAAGCAATGAATGCTACAGAGTCATTAGATACAAGATATCTGATCTTTGCCAACGTGGCGATTGTTAATTAAACAAAAGAGTCAAAGAACAGGGGTACAGGTGTTCAGGTGTTCCCTGTATTCTTCACGTTTCGGCGGTGATGTACTGTGGTAAGTCCGCCTTCATCAGGGCTCCTAATCGGGGACCCTGCCGATGCTTCTGATCCCAAGCACTCGGATTCACCCCAAGCAGGAAAGGTGCCAGACATCAGGACCAATCATGTAGATAACAGGAAATTTGTGAAGGTTTGCAGTCAGGTTCACAAAGGGGTGTTTCTGTGTGGTTCAGGATGCAGTGTCATCAGGCCATGTGCAACAGATATTGGCGGTTGGCCAGTTTTGGTATCAGTCCTTGGAATAGACTCCTTACTCAGCTTTTCCAGCATGTAACCAGCCGCGTGAGTCAGCTGGAATCGCGCAGATTAACGAGGTAATCGCGCTGTCTCGCCTTTGGCAGAACGAGCACATTAAAGGCCCGCCCGGACAAAACAAGTCATTTTTTGGGGTTGACAGTTGGTTTGGGTTTTTGGGTTGACGGTTTGGGAGGAAGGGGGGGGGTCATCAAGGATTGTCAGGTTGTCCTTTCATTTGTTTAGTCTCATGCCGCTGGCACTGGCAGTTGGCACAATAACTCTGTCACTCAGTGAAATGTCTGGCATTGGTAAGTAAACACATTGAATATATTGGATGCGTTGCAGCTTATAGCGTCCAGTTAAAAGTGTGTATGTTGGATGGCCACCAGGGGGCACGGAGATGAGGACATCTCCGTGAAGTCGCCTCCTCACAGGGCCTCTTCGCGGGCTCACCGGAGCGGGGGTCAGGCCCGCTCTTGGCTGGGAAAGGCAGACAGGGAGTTGAGAGGCCCACAGAGGAGGAAAAGCCCCCCTGGGGTGGTGACTGAGGATACAGCAGGTGCAGGGTACCCCAGCAGGAGGTCTGAAATTGGCTGGGGGCAGGCCAGCAGTAAAGGAGGGGGAGGTGGTGAACACTCAGCAGCACCGCTTGGAAGGAGAGGCGGGACAGTGAGTTTGGGGGGTGAGGTGTGGGCCCCATGGGAGCACACAGGGGCGTAGGCCCGCCTCCACCCCTCCCACCGACTATAGTGAATCAGACACCCAAAGCACCCTTAGAGTACCTCCTACGAGAGTGCAGGTGGGGCAAAGAGACCCTCGGGGTCACCAGAATCAGGGGCCCCCAACAGGAAAAAGGGAAATACGTGAGGAGGTGAGGTGCGTGCCCCCCAGGTCGTTCACGGGCCGTGTGCCCACCCCACCACAACGGATTCCCCCCCGCCAAGGGTTGGACCCAGAGGAGTAAACTTGGAAAACAGAGGTCTCTTCCTGATCTGGATGCAGAGCCCAGGAGGGCTCTCTGGAGCACACCATGCCTTATCTGGGTCCCAGACAAAGGACGCTCACCTACGCACAATAGGGCCCCCCCACCTCGGAAGTAATTAAAGAAGGCGCCTGGGTCTGATATCGAGGGCCCCGGACTTGCGACTCCCCCTGGAAGGTCTCCATCGATACCAAGGGGCACAGTAACTCCCATCCGTGGTCAAGCAGTCCACCCTACGGATCATACAGCATGGGGAAAGTGAAGAGTTGAGGTGCATGGACGCAAGTAAGAAGATGGCCACGTTTGTGTACACCCCACGAGCCCCAGAGGAGAGACTGCCTGACCGGGCCAAAGGTCAACGATGGGAAAAGACGGTGGTGCTACCAAAAAGGATGTAGCAGCCCTCCTGGAGGAAATCAGAAGTATGAGGGCAGACAAAGGGGCAGGAGAGTGGACAAGATTACCCATTGAATTGACAAGATGGATGAAAGATTAGAGGAGGTGGAACAAAACCAGTCCTCCCGTGGACACGGAGACCCAAATGGATGTGCGTCTCACAGTGGTGGAAAGAAGGGAGGACAAAATTCTACTGAAGATGGATGACCTAGAAAATCACAAGAGGTGCAGCAACCTCTGGTTATTTGGGGTCCCTGAGACTGAAGGGAGACAGAGTGAGACTTGCAAAACGCCCTCTTCGCCATCACCAAACTCATCTTTGAAAATGACGCCATCGACGAGGTCAAGATTGAGCGAATACACAGGGCCGGGAGTGCTGCTGGTGGCCCCAGATCCGTTCTTGTTTGCTTTCACAACTATAAAGATAGACTCCAAATTCTGGAACATGCAAGAAAGAAAGGCTCAGTAATGTATGGTTCGGCAAAGGTGACTGTCTTCCAGGACCTGTCCTCCCTCACCCTCTCCAAGAGAAGGCTCTGAGCTCCCCTCACCAGATGGCTGAGTGAAAAGGCAATCAGATACAGGTAAGGGTTCCCCTTCTCCATATCATTTGAAGCAGAGGGGACCAAATACAGACTTACCTCGGAACAGGTGATGAACTGATAGGGGAAGGAGTGACCCTTCACACTTCAAGGGAACGGAAGCCAGACGGGGGACAGTGGCAAACTCGGGGATCAAGGAGAAGGTGCATTATGGGTTCACGGAAGATCAGGAAGCTGAACAATCCCCCAGCGGATGGGACCTGAAGCAACATGTGACGGTGTGCCTCCATGGGTTGGCAGAGAAATTGATGAAGTGTCCAAATGGAGCTCGGACGTTGGGGCCAGGGAAACTGCTTAGGTCCCTCGCCATTGGTAGGGGCATCTTACATTATGGTTTTTTGAGGGGGCAGTTGGATTCGTGGTCAATAAGACAAGGGGATGTGGGGGGAGTGTGGAGGGTTAAGTAACTGTAGGGGGGCATGTTAGGGAGAATTCTCTGTAAGGCTAATTTCCCAAACCTAGTGAGTCCCCCAGCAGCTTTGCTGGATTTTTGGGGTTTATTTTTTTCTCTCCTGCTAAGAGTGAGATTCTTTTGCTCCCACACTTAGACATGATTTGAGGTGGTCCTTTAACTTTCCATGTGTTTTATGGGCTATGGGGTCCTTTACTCCATAGGGTCTCATGTGTTTTTTTTTATGTGGGTTACACAGCACCCTCCGTGCCGTAACCCAGGGGTATCGTAGCGACCCCCCAGTATAGACTCCATACCCTGGGACTGACTACTGTCTCCCAGGGCATGTAAAGTCACCAATGGCTTTGCTAGTCCCAAATTATGAACAGAAACCAGTACAAACCATCATATTGTGGACGTACTGGTCGGGGCAATTTGATTGCCCCAGGGTCTGTTGTTCGAGGGGGCACGTCTCCGTCCCCCCTGATCAAGTTTTGGCTGGTGGCAGTGGATACTACTTTTTATATTCGACCGCAAATATATCTCTATGGGATTTTCCCATTGTTCGAGGCTACCAACTTTAATTATTTAATTCTTATTGCCTCGAACATACCGCCGGTTTATTTATTTAATATTAATTCGCCGGTTGGTATTTTTTGCCAGAACTCGATTCTAAAATGGCGTTTGTGTTCTCTTCTGTGACTCCAACCCAAGTCGAGCCCTTTGTTCCACTTTTTGGTGGGCTTCTCCACAGAAGCCTCCAAAAGTGGTGCCTCTCTGTCTGGGTACCACAGGGGGTGTGGGAGGGGGTTTAGGCACCCTGGACTGAGTTACCTTGGTAAATCAAGTCGCACTCTTGTGTGATTGGCCCAAGTGGTGAGCCGGCCGGCTCACCACTTAGCATGTTTGATTGACAGCTAGGCTGAGTGAATGGGGGTGTGCTGCATAAAAGCAGGGCTTTGGGGACTGGAACTTCAGACGTCGCCACTGGACCTAAAGAATCCGAGGAGGGAGAAGCTGAGCCGACCTGCAACGACGACACCACCGGTGGAGCCCTGCTGAACCGTCTCACCAATTTTCCCAACGACAGAGGAGATCTCCAGCCCGGAGAGTCTTCTTCCTTCGACTGGTGGGGATAACCAGTCTACCTTCTTTTCGCCTTTCTGGAGCATGTCGTGGCCGCCTTGACTGTGCCAAGCACCCCGGCAACCGGGATACCACGTTTTCACCACTACCGCGAACCAAAAGGGTAGTACCTTTGTACCGGAGAACTCTGCGGCTGGTTTCTTCCCTGGCAGTGCAACGACCTTCATCTTTCCTCCACAACGAGATCTTCTCTTCCTCTGGACAACGCTGCAATTTTCACCCGCTGCCAGGAACAACTGCCCCCGCTGGAGGATCCTCTCCACTTGAGGTACCGTGTTCCGCCTGGCTTCCCTTGCAACCGATTGAATGGGGTGTATTAAATCCTCATCTCTCGAACCTAGGTTAGCCTGGGACACCTTAGCTAACTTTTCTGAACTGAACTAAACCTTTTTCAAACTACCTCCACAAACTTCGAAGACTCTGTGTAACTGTCTGATCTTGGGCATCTTCCGCCTGTCTCCCTTGTAAGTGGGCCTGGCACCTAAACTTCCTTGCTCACCAGTAGACTGTGCCTTCCTAACTAGCTGTGGTTCTTTAAAAATTGTTTCGTGTGTGTGCTTCCATAATTCTGCTTTTCCCTCCCTTTTTATTTAACTTGTTGGAGTGCCATCGAACGTTAAGCGCTCACCTCTTTCTGGAAATAAGTGGTGTTAACTAAGACTTGTCCAACAAGTAATCAGGGATGTACATATGATAATAGTGATTGTGTTTTGAACTTATCTTACCAATTTAGTGCTAGTGTGTTTTATAAGTGTGTGTTAAATAAATAATTATATACTTTTACACCCAAGCTCTGGTCGGTGTTTGCTTGTGCTACTGTATTTCCGTACCTATTTTGTATGCTCTGTATACTGCCTAACTCTTCTTGAGGGAAGTCTGACTGCTCAGCCACAGCTACCAAGTGAATCTGTGTGGTACAGACTGCTACTAAGTGGGTTTACTGGCAAACACCTGTAGTCTTAAATCTTTTGCAGTGGTCCCTAAGGGAACTGCACGGGTTTCTGCCTAACAGGGCAATTGCAGTGCATTGGGGAAAGTAGGGAGCTCAAGAATAGTGGTGTTGAAAGAAGGTGCCCTTCCGGAGGGGAGGGATCCCATAGGTGGTTCGGTCTTCACCCGGTGATGTCAACAGGGTGGGGCCAAACGCTGGAGGGGGGTTGGGGTTTGGGAGGAGAAGAGGGGAGGGGGAGCCCAACTGGTACAGGCGGTTCTGGCAGTAGAAAGAGGTTTGAGTAGGCTTTAGGCTGACGCACTTATGTCTCAGAGGTAGAGTGCAGGACACCCCCGGATAGGGATAACATGAGCAAGTTAATGGGAAATAGGCCCGGGGATGGACACCTACGAGTAGGCACCCTAAACGTGAAAGGCTTGAACTCACCCATCAATCGTTACCTGGTGGCAAGGGAATGCCAAAGGGCAGAATTTGAGGTTTTGTTCCTCCAGGAAACAAAGTATTTTAAGGGAGAGGAAAAAAGGGTTCCATGTGGGCGGGTCGGCCAAGAGCTCTGGGACTCCGGCCCCTTGAGAAAGGCTAGGGTGGGTATCCTGGTAATGAAGGGTCTTAGAATGGAAGTCACTAAAGTCTGGTCTGATGTGGAGGGGAGAGTCTTTTGGTATCGGGGGACATTAGAAATACGAGGTTCACGTTTGCCACGGTGTATGCTCCCAACCAGGGAAAGTTGTGATTTTTGAAAGATATAAATGGCAAAAATCCTGGTAGAAAGCTTGAGGCAGCTGATCACAGGGGGGAATTTTAATACATGGGCAGATCCTAACATGGACAGGCAAAGGCTCGGGGATAGGGTACGGGATCCACCAGGACCTGGACACCGCCAGTTTCAGAAATCACTGGGAGAGTTGGGGATGAGTGACATATGGCGCCACCTCGGACGGGGACAAGGGGTTCCACGTTTTACTCCCCTCCCCATGGGATTTACAGGCAGATTGATAAACTTTATATCTCGCGATATATATGGGAGGAGGCATGGGGCTCAGAGATTATCCCGATCTCGTGGTCCGACCATGACATGGTGACGGTGGATATACAGTGGATGGGTCTTTCCCCCCCAAAGTGTCTAAATGGAGGTGCAATGACTCACTTTAGAAGGACCCTGTGTTCCTTTTGGAAATGAACAAGGAAATAGTGGAATACTTTAAGGTTAATGACGACAGGGAGGTGAATATGAGAACTGTAGAAGAGGCAGGTAAGCACACATGGAGAGGGATCCTAATTCGAGAGGGTGCCTGCAAAAAGAGGGAAAGGGCAGTGGTTGAATGGAGATTGAGGGAGTAGATAAGACACTTGGATGCAAAGGCCCATGACACCTCCTGGAAACGGGAGGAGAGCATACAGGAGGCGAGGGGTAAGAAGGAAGAACCGAGACTCTTGGAAGAGGGGAAAGTCATCTGTAGCCTGCTCTTCCTGAAACAAAAGTTTTATCAAAAAGGGGATAAGGAACAAGTTACTTACCTGTAACTGTTGTTCTCCAGCATGGGTCTGGCATGGATTCACGTGCTCATGAATATTCCCCATCGTCAGGCCGGGAATCCTCGGTAAAGAAAAAATCAGTATTAGTTTCGTTTCTGATCTGTTTTTCTTAGTAGTAACCAATCACTGATTGCCCTCTCCCTAAGCCCCTCCCCTGGCAGCCATCCTCAGATTTGGTAGCACGTAAAGTGGCAGTATGACCAAGTGAAGAGCCGCAGAGGGGAAGGAGGGAGGGTTTGCATGTGAATCCATGCCAGACCCATGATGGAGAACAACCGTTACAGGTAAGTAACTTGTTACTTCTCCAGCATGTGGTCTGGCATGGATTCACATGCTCATGAATACAAGAATACATAGCAGTACACACATGCACAACAACGCGAGGTGGCAAAAGGCACAACATTAAGCATTACATAAACTCCACATTAAGCAGCTCTTACCTCCTCACCAGGCCCACCTTCAGGCGAACAGGTTGCGCAGCATTGCTTGGCCGACCCTGGACTCCTCCCTGGAGTCCCGATCGACGCAGTGGAATCTCGTGAAGGTGTGCGTCGGCCTCCACATAGCAGCCCTGCAGATGTCCAGCAGGGGCACCCCAGACAGGAACACCGTAGTAGCAGCGATCGCTCTGGTCGAATGGGCTCTCGGACGGCTGGGCAACGGTCGGTTTGCCAACCGATGACAGTACATTATGCAGCCGGAGAGCCATCTGGGAATATAAGCCTTCGAGAGAGCCTTCCCTTGGTTCACAGGTCCAAAGTTCACAAATAGCTGTGATGTCTTCCAAAAACTCTTTGTGCGTTCCACGTAGAACTTCAGCGCTCTAGCCACATCCAGCGAGTGCAAAGTCCGCTCGGCCGGCGACGAAGGCGACGGAAAGAAAACAGGTAACACCAAGGGCTCGTTGAGGTGGAAGTCCGACGGTACCTTGGGCATAAAGGAGGGGTGCGTCCTCAGCACCACCCTCATGTCGTGAAAAGTCAAGTATGGGGGCTTGCAGGATAGGGCCTGGATCTCTCCCACTCGTCGTGCGGAGGTGATGGCCACAAAAAACGCAGTCTTCCACGACAGGAACTTCAACGGTGCCCAATGCAAGGACTCGAATGGCGCCCCCATGAGCCTGGTCAGCACCACGTTGAGCTCCCACGCCGTGGCAGGGGCCTTCACCGGTGGGAACGATCGGAACAGTCCCTTCATAAATTCCTTCACCAGGCAATGGGACCACAAGGACGCCCGTCCTGTGGTTCTGGTGTATCGGGAGATCGCAGCCAGATGTATCTTGATGGAGGCGTGAGCCAGTCCAGCCTTGGCCAGCGACAGTAGGTACGGCAGCACTTGAGGGGCCGTAATCCGCAGAGGGTTAATCTTCTGTGCACGGCACCAGACAGAGAACCTCTTCCACTTATGTCCGTAGCACTTGAGAGTTGAGGACGCCCTGGCCTTTGCAAGAACCTCTCTGCAGTCAGCCGTGATATCGTACTCTCCAAACTCTAGTGCTGCAGGAGCCAGGCCTGCAAGTTCAGCGACTCCGGGTCGTGATGAAGTATGGCGCCTCCTTCTCTGGAGAGAAGATCCGCATCCGTCGACAGCTTGACTGGTGGGAGGCCGAGAAGTCCAGAAGGTCCGGGAACCAGATCTGCCTCGGCCATGCCGGTGCGACGAGGATCATCCGGCACCGGGACCTCTTGAGCTGGTTGACAAGTCGGAGCAGCAACGGCAATGGAGGGAACGCATATAGGAACAGGTCGTCCCAGGGGAACGTGAAAGCATCGCCAATGCTCCTCGGCTGGGGAAACCTGCTGGCGAACCTCTGGCACTTCGAGTTCATCGCCGTCGCGAACAGGTCGATCTGTGGTTTTCCCCATCGTTGGATGAGTCGATCCACTTCATCCTGACGTAGTTCCCACTCGTGGCACGAACGCAGCTCCCTGCTGAGTGAGTCGGCGATGGTGTTTTTTATCCCTGCCAGATGAAAAGGCACCAGAAACATCCCTTGGGCGATGGCCCAATGCCACAGATCCTGGGCTTCCGTGGATAGGGCTGGGGATCTGGTTCCTCCCTGCTTCCGGATGTAGAACATTGTGGTGGTGTTGTCGGTGAAGATCCTCACCACCTTGCCCTTGAGGGACGGGAGAAAGGACTTGAGGGCCCAGAACACTGCACGGAGCTCCAGGATGTTGATGTGCAGCGGCTTCTCCTCCGGGAGCCAAAGGCCTCTCGCGTGAAGTTCTCCGGTGTGCGCTCCCCACCCTTCCAGGGAGGCATCCGTCGTCACCGTTATCTGGTGAGATGGGCTCTGAAAGTCTGTGCCTGCCGTCAGATGAGCGCGGGTGCCCCACCACTGGATCGCTCGTCGGAAGGTCTCGTTGAGCAGGATCCTGTCCTCGAAGCTGCCCGTTGCTTGGATCCAGCGGGCGTCGAGGAACTCTTGTAGAGGGCGAATCCGAAGCCTGCACAGGCGCACAAGATATATGCAGGAGGACATCATCCAGAGGAAGGACTTGATGGACCTCACCCTAGCCAAGTCCATGGCCAGCAGACGCTGCACCTTGCCCAGGATGGCCTTCGTCCTTTCCTCCGACGGCGAGGCCAGACGCGCTACTGTGTCGAGCTTGGCTCCCAGAAATGGTGCGACTTGCGACGGGACCAGGTGGGATTTGGGAAAGTTGATGGAGAATCCCAGGTCCGTGAGCAGCTGGACGGTCTTCGCTGTGTGTTCTACGGCGAGCTCCCTTGTCCTTACTCGGATGAGCCAGTCGTCCAGGTAGGGGTAGACGTGGATCCCCTGCAGGCGCAGCCGCACCGCCAGCAGTGCGAGGCACTTGGTGAGCACCCTGGGTGCCGACTTCAATCCGAACGGGAGGGCCTTGAACTGGTAGTGCCGTCCTTGGACCACGAACCTGAGGAACTTTCGGTGTCCTTTTAGAATGGGGATGTGGAAGTACGCATCCTCCAAATCCAACGACGACAGGAAATCACCCTCCTCCAGCTGACCCAGCACGTGCTGGAGGGTGACCATCCGGAACTTCTTTGCCTTGATGTACTTGTTCAGTCGTCGCAGATCCAGGATGGGGCGCCATCCTCCCGTCTTCTTTTTCACGAGGAAGTACCTTGAGTATACTCCGGAGCCCCGGAGCCTCTTCGGGATGAGCTCGATGGCACCTTTTTTGAGCATTGCCCTTACCTCCAATACCAGTTGAGGGACGTGATTTTCCTTCTTGGACACGGGTGGAATGCGGGGGCATTTTTTTAGAAATTCGAGGGCATGCCCCTGGGCCAGGGCGTCCAGCACCCAACGGTCAGTGGAGATGGACTCCCACAGGCTGACGAACTTCGCCAGCTGGCCTCCCACCGCGGTGCTTCGGTGGGGGCCCGACACCACGGTCGGTTCAATCTTGCTTGGAGGACGCCTTGCCGCCTTGGCCTCCCTGGCGACGACAGCAGGGTCCACCCGACTTGCCTCGTCCTCTATAGGCTTCCTGCGATGAGCAGCGGGCCACTTGGCGGTACATAGAGGAGCCACCGCCGAATCCCTTGGAGGCACCCTGCTTGCCTCCGGTGCTCCGAAAAGACGGCCTTCGTTACCGGAGAACGCCTAGGGCCTTAGCTGTCTCCGTGTCCGCCTTGATGGCTTGGAGGGACTCATCCACTGTCTTCCCCAACAGATTGTTCCCGTCGAACGGCATGTCCAAAACCTTGGCTTGTACGTCCTGGCGGAAATCTGTCGCCTTGAGCCCCCCTCGTCTAAGGCAAACGCTGTTGCCTAGCTGGCGGAAACCGGTGTCGGCAATGTCCGTTGCCACAGTAATGGCGTGGTCCGATGCCACTTCGCCTTCTTGCAAGATCTCCAGGGCCTCGGCCCTCTTGTCGTCCAGTAGGAAGTCCAACAGGGGGGGCGATCTTGTACCATAACTCCCTGTCATAGCGGGCCACGATCGCAAGGGCGTTGGCCGCCTTACTCGTTGTTGCCGCCGAGATAACTCATCGTCCCATTGCATCCAGCTTCTTTCCTTCGCCGTCCGGTGGGGAAGTTGACGTTGAGGCCGATGCCCCCCCCGCTTTCTTCTTGGCCGCCGCTGAGACGACCGAGTCAGGGGTCAGTTGTGCCCTAAGGCACAAAGGGGCTGCATCAGGGACCCAGTACTTCTTCTCGTACCGATCCCTCTTGGCAGGCGTCGTAGACTGGTTCTTGAGAAGGGCGAGACCCTCGTCCCAGATGTCATCCAGCAGAGGCACAGCGAGGACTGTTTTCCTCTTGGCCTCGCGCTGTTGGTAAAGGAAACCTTCCTTCCTTCTCTTCGGGGCAGAGCTGAAAAAGCTTGGATGCCCTGGCGATCATTGCATGGAAAGATCCGATCTCGTCGGGCGGGGAGGCCCGAGCTGGGGGCGATGGGATCTCTGTCCCGTCGTCACCGTCGTCGTCGTCGGTACCCATCGTGGCCGTGTCCATTCCTGTGTCATCCCCAGGGACAGGGGGACGTGGGCAAAGGCGGAGTAGGCCGCGAGTACTGAAAAGGCGGGGCTGGATGGATCCATCTTCCCTTGTTCGGGGGGCATCCCGCCGGGCCTGGCTTTGGCTCCTCCGTCGAGCCTGGTTCCGGTTCCTCTGTCGGTGGTAAGGGCAATCTCGTCCTTATCTCCGAACATAAGGATTGTATTGCCAACAAAATGGCAGCCAAATTGTCCTGCGGCTCCGGAAGCGAGGGGTGACTAGGACCCTCGCCGGTGCCGCCGTCGCTCTCATCGTCACCTTCGTCGGGATCCCTCCCGTGGGAACAGGCCACTTCGACGCCCTCGTCGAGGCCTTCTAAGACTTCTACCAGCTCCTCCTCGGATGCTGTGTCCATGTCCACAATGGCCACCGCCCCCCCTCTTTTTCCACCGGGGTCTTCACGGGGATCTTTTCAATGAGTCTGAAAGAGGCTTCCCTCCGCAGAGGCAGGGAGACTCTGGGCCCCGAGGTCGCCTCCACTGGTGTAGCCTCCACAGGCTGCGCCAAGGCCACCGCAACTTCCTCGATAGAGGCCTTGGTCGGGTGAATCAAGGCCTTCACCACTGGGCCTGTGGCCTTCACCTTGGGGGGAGGGTCACCGCCTCGCTCCCCCTCGGCCGGATCCTTTGAGCTCGACCGGGGCCTCTCCAGAATCTTCACCGGGTTCTCGGCCTTCCTCTTCCCTGAGCCCGAGCGTTGGCTCGTGGTTGATGGCACTGGAGAGGATGCGCCCTGCCTGGCAGCCGAGGAGCCCAACCGTTCAGCGCTCCCGGTGCCCGCGGTGCTTTGCCTTCTGTTGGGCCCCCGTCGCCAGGGCGCCCTCACAGGATTTAAAAGACCGCTCGGACTTCTTCTCCTCACCTGACGGGCTCTTTCCTTCCAGCCAGTTGGAGAGACAAAGGTGTCGGTCCTTGATGGTCCGTTCCACATGTTCCTGCAAAATGCACAGTCCTTTTCCACGTGCGTTTTGTCCTCATGAAGGCAGTAGAGACATTTCGAGTGCTCGTCCTCCTTGAACACATTTTGCAGCTGGCATCCAGGGCAAACCCTGAACAGCTTTCCGGGCGTCGAGCATCCTTTCTCCTGGGCCATGTTCGGGTAGGCCGCAGAAACTCCTGGACTCCTCCAAGAAGCGTAACTCGACGAAATCTTCACCCTTGAGGGGCATAGAAAAATCCGACACGGATCCCCGTTAATCGGATGTTACACCTGTGGAGCTTTGAGGCTCTATTTGACCGAAAAATGAGAAATTCTCTTTGAAAAGGCGCGAAAACGCAGCAAAAGCTCGAGAGCTAAATACGAGGACTCCCAACACTTGAGCGTGCAGTAAAAATCTGAGGATGGCTGCCAGGGGAGGGGCTTATGGAGAGGGCAGTCATTGGCTGTGGGCAGTATGACCCAGAGATCAGTGATTGGTTACTACTAAGAAAGACAGATCAGAAACAAAACTGATACTGATTTTTTCTTTACCGAGGATTTCCGGCCTGATGACGGGGAATATTCATGAGCGTGTGAATCCATGCCAGACCCCATGCTGGAGAAAGCAGACTTGGTTACCCTTGGGGAAGGCACCGGGGAAGATGGGTTCTACAAAACATTTCTCCCTGCCCTGCTCCCTTTCTTAACCAAGTTGTTCAATTTCATACTTGATACAGGTCGGGCACCAGAATCCTTATCCCGTGCTTTTATCACAGTGATTCCGGATTCGGAAAGAGACCATCGAGATGTGGGGCATATCGGCCAATTTCCCTCTGTAACCCGGATGCCAAGCTGTACACCAGGGTGATGGCCACGAGACTGGAAGGGTATATACAGAGACTGATTCACTCGGACCAAGTGGGGTTCATTAAGGGGAGGCCGGGGGCTGATACGATGAGCAAGACACTACATCTCATACATGCATCCCAGGATAGGAGGGGGCACCTGTATCTTCTTTCAATAGATGCCGAGTGTCAGAATCCGAAGATATCTCCCTCTCTTCCTCCTCACCTGGGTCTTCAATGGAGCTTTCTTCAGGATCCTTCTTCACTTTTCGGTGGGTCTTTAGTGTGTTTTTTGCCTTCTTGTTCTTTTTCTTGCGTAAGTAAGGTCTCTCTCCTGGGGATGCCACGCTGTCGATAAGAGAGACCCCAACAGCGTGGTCTCCCTGGGAGCTAGCCCCAGAAACAGGGAAAAGCCTCCTGGTTGAAAAACCCTGTGAGTCCAGTAAAGATGAAAGTGTAATTCCGGACTGAATGAGTATACGAGGAATGAAGCTGGATGTTCTGAAGAGAATACTTCCTTGGAGGTAAGGATCCGTTCGGCAGAATATGGCTGGAATAACTGAAGCCCTGGATCCGGTGAAGAGACTGCGGGTCAAGGAGTTGTATCAAAATAAGGGGGTCCGGAGAACAGGAAGAACGAAGGAAGAGGCATGGAAGGTCTCGGAGAGAGATCGTAGCGGAAAAGGACAGATGGAGAAGAATTCCTCTCGAGAGTCAGGAAATGGGAAGTGCAGGGCACACTCCGACAGGGAAGAAGGAAGACAGGTAGAAGAAATGAAGAGATGTGATGAAAGAGCACAGTGTAGAAAGGGACCTAAAAGTGGACTGTTCACCAGACAAAGGCCTTGGAACGGAACATTGAAGGAACAAGCTGAACCAGGGGGTAGGGTGGGGGTGGGGGAGACAGAGTTGGTATCGGTCTTTCCAACTGTTGATGCGTTCTTGTTTTGTTGTTTCTCTCTTAATTTGGAAGTGTTCATGTTGTAAGGTTGTATTTTCACAATTCTCCTGCAAAACAAAATAACAGTAGTGTGTCTGTTGGCATACATTACTCATATTCAATGTCCAAAAGGTGAGCTATTAATTTAATCCCAGCCGCAGCACATACCTTTTGAGTTTTTGTGGACACTGGAACTTCAACTGGTCCTGGCTAGAAGAGATGCAGGCAGCAGCCCAACTGCCAGTTTGCCTCATCGCTGGAGCAGAGAGAACACTGTCTGGCAGGTCGGCAAGGCATGGGTGTCCTGGCTGCACCTGCTGCACATGCGAATGAGCAATCAGTGCACACTACGGCATGTGTGGCTGAAGTGCAACATTTGTGTTCTCATTTTATTAATGTATCCTTCCCCAAGAAAAGAGGCCCTATGCCTCGAGGCCTACCTGGGGAAGTCCAAGCGTCCCAGTGGGTCAGTCCAGGTCTGCCTTGGGAACACCACATGTGGAGAGAGGTGGTGGAGAGGAAGGACTTGAGTTGAACTTGGGAAGGTCGGTCCAAGAGGAAAGCCACGCCAGAGTCTGATCCGTGATGCCCAGGGTATCGCGGAGACGAGCGATCAGGGTGCTGTGGTTCACAGCGTCAAAAGCAGAGGATAGGTCAAGGAGAATAAGGACAGAGGGAGAGTTAGAGTCAAAGCTAGAGAGCAGATCTTCACGGGTGTTCAGGAGAACAGTTTCCGTGCCTCTGGCTGCTGTGAAGCCAGACTGATGGTCATTGAGACAGCCAACAGCTTTGGTGTGGAGGGTTAGCTGGGAGATGGCCAACTTCTCCATGAGTTGGCCAAGGAAAGGAGTGATAGAGATCGGGCGATAGTTTGCCGGACAAGAGGGGTCAGCAGAAGGATTCTTTAGTAGGGGGTGCACAAGTGAGTGTTTGAGAGGAGAGGGGGAAACACCAGTAGCCAAAGAGTGATTGCAGAAATCGGCCAAGGCTGGAGCTAGGGAACCAATGTGGTCCTAAATGGTTCTGGAGGAGCACGGGGGCATCTGTTTGGATGAGACTTGCATAGAACAAACTTGTCTGGAAACATCATCAGATGTGACAGGAGAGAGGGAGGAGAGAAGGGGGGGGTGGCCAAAGAGGGCCTGGGAGTGGTAGAGGGCGAGAGAGGAGAAGAGGCAGAGAGTGCGGACAAGATGTTCTGGCCTTTAGTGGTGTAATGAGAGGCCAGGGCTGTGCAGAAGGCCTGGGTAGGTGTAAAAGAGGACAATACTGCAATAGGATTGGCCAGCTCCTTGCAGGTTGAGAAGTTCGGCTGTGTTGTTAGAGGGCGCAGAGATGCGGGGTGAATATGGACCCTCTTTTTAGAGAAGATGGAGAGTCTGCCTTTGGAGTAGGCTGTAGGCCAGTTTGTCAGGGTGCACCCAAAACTCCCCATCTCCATTCAGCTGCTCTTCACTTTTTTTTTCATTTGTAATGCACTTATACCAGCGAGGGGTTTCCAAGCGCGGGATCGGGATTCAAACCACTGCTGCGCAGTGTTTTGCATCCAAGACAAATGCGTTGCCCCTGAGCTATCCTTCCTTCCTCTTGCATTTCAGAGGGGCCAATCAGAGTCATACCAAGAGTTGCACTTTTTGGCAGGCTTCATGCTGATCCTCATGCCAGGGGAAAGGATGTCCAGAGTGTTAGAGGTAGAAAGGTGAAGGTTGGAAAGGGCTGTGTCAGGATGGGAGTCAGCCGCCGGAGTAGGTGGTGGAGAGAAAGTAGAGGCAAAGGCGGGCGAGAAACCTTAAGGTTTCTCACCCGCTAGTCCCCGGAGATCTGTCATCCAGGTGGCCAGGACACAGCCTTTGCTTTTGGATTCAGTTCCTGGGGGCGGACCAGTGCGGGAGGATCGCCTGGATGAGTGGTCTTCGAGGAGTGGAAGTGGGACACCGGACGACAAGACGCAATATCCCCTTACTGTAACAACCCCCCCTTTCCTGACACGAAAACTTTCTCATTGACAGTTCAAATGAGCGACAACGGACTAACACCATAGCCGTATACCTGATATGTCCCAACACCACGGTCAGGCAAGGTCAGGAAATTAAGGATCATTACACACACCTGACTTACATCACACTTCCCCACATGGATAAAAAGGCGGAGCAAGAAAGCACACTCTGAATGAGGCAAAACACATGAGTAAACAGCAGTTCCAAGATGGCAGTTTAATATAAGGAGAAAGACGGCATGACTGGAGAGAGTTGCAAGAAGGAAAGCACCTTTGACCTATAAAGACTGTTACTTTCAAGAGCCTTATAAAGTAAGAAATCGAAGACCAGGAATTAAGGCTGAGCAAACCTCCACAGTGTGTCAGAGGTACCCGGGGCTCTCCCACATCCATAACCAAGTTGAGGATGAGCGATTACCGCTGTGGTACTGTCCTTGGCTCCTACAACAAAGCAGTGTCCGAAAAGGCAACACAGCCGGTAAGTCTGAGAGACTGATACCATACCAGCTTGTGTTTTGAACCAAGGTTGCAAGCGGAAACACTGTATAAAGAAAACAGTGTGTGAAGCATTTGCAACGAGCAACGCGACTGCAATTGAAAGCCAAAAAGAATTACTTGACCTTTATAACTGAACGGTGGGGAAACCAAGAAAAGATACCATACACCCAGTTGTCTGGCACAACGTGGGTTCTCATTCGAAAGTCTCTGTTAGGAATCCAACTGATGCGGAGTGTGAAAGAAATATTGAGATCGAAGTGGTCATGCAGAGGATCAAGCTAAACCCAGTGCGCATTCGATAGTCTTGAATAGTTTAAAGTAAATCCAATTGGTCAGAGCCCGGCTGAGGGAGACTAATAGAACCTTGTTTTGGAAAGGGATCTGAGCCCAGAAGAGGGAGATCCAACGTTTAACTTTTTGTTTGTGAAAAAGATCTGAGCAGGGGGATAGAGGGTGAACACCCAAATTGAATACTGTGATATCTAAAGAGAACGTTGGCGTGTCGGTTTTTGGAACAGCAGGCCCTCTGTGTCAAGAGACTGGTGAGAAGTAAAGTGACTTGGACACAGAAGGTCTTGAGTTTTGTGAACTGTAGAAATGGAACTGTATCCTCATGCCGCAAAAGCCAGAGTGTGAGCTTTGCTCGAGTGAACCGCCTTGCCCCGTGCTGAAAACATGGGGAACTGAGGCCAACAGTCCAATTATCATGGCTTATCATTTTGTGAACACTTCATTCTTTTTCATGAACATCACCCCACACTATTTGTTATTTTTTTTTTAAACTTGTTTTTATTGTTTGACTAGACAACACACCTGAGGAGACAGGGCCTGGGCCGGCCACATGGCAGCTAAGACATCAAGAGTAAATATACATAAATATGCATCAACAACAACACACGACTGTTCAACTTTTGGGGCAGTGAAGCGAGAACTCATAGACCCATCTAGATATCAGCATATGAGACAATCATTCGTACAGCTGAGCATATTATACACTTCATTATACATTTTTAGGAGAGACACCAGCTGTGCATGAAGGAGAAGGCAAGGAGGCCATGTAATCCCGGAAGCTTTGCCAGACATCTATTGGCCGACAATGCGGATGTTGCATTGCACTCCAGGTTTCCTCAGTGTCATGAGCCCACGTAACTGCTCTAAGCCATTGTGAATATATAGGTGGTCTGGCAGGGAGCCAGCATAACAGAATGCAGCGGACCGCCAGCAACATACAGAGACCCGCGAGCCTCCTGGCTTTCCGGCCCAGCCGGGGGAATTCGTGAAAGAGACAGTGTAGTGGGGTGGGGGCAATGGGGAGTCCCAGCATGTCTGATAGCGTGGAGCAAATCTCGGTCCAGAATTGCGATAGGAGTGGGCAGTGCCATAGCATATGGATGTAGGTTGCTTGTTCCATGCCGCATCTCGGGCAGCTGGAGGGGGAATCCGGGAACATACGGTGCAGTCTCTTAGGTGTGTGATGGTACCTATGGAGAATCTTAAACTGTATAAGCTTAAATTTTGAGTTATAGGAGACATCTTGAGTGCGAGCACACATTCGGGACCACCTCTCGTCACTGATTTCCACCTCGAGGTCGACCTCCCAACTGTGCTTCAGCTTAGTGAAGGCCGGGACAGCTCTAGATTGCACCAGTGTATATGGTCTCGACACTTTACCCCTAAAGGATAGGTATGAGCAGAGTTCCGCCACTATGGAGTCATCAGGCGGTATTGTGGGAAAATCAGGGTATCTGAATTTGAGATTCCTGCGAAGGGAAGAAAATTGTAGCCATGCAGAGGGGCGGCGCTTGAGGGATGGGGGGAGGTCCGCCCACTCGACGAAATTGCCCTGCTCGTAAATATTGCGGAGCGACAGGAAGCCGGCTTCAGCCCAACGGGTTACAGTGGATGGCGGGATGGGTAATACATCAGGGAGAAAGTTCCAAAGCGGTAGGTCTCCATGGAATGGCCGTGGTGTGGTAACCAGGGCCCAAAGTTTAGTGAGCGCTAAGGAGGTGCATGTCACTGGGTCCGCCGAGTCGGGGTCAGCTGGTATAGGTTTAAGAATGAGGGAACCTAGCACTCGGTCAGCAGCAGATAACCTCTCGAGCCGGACATGCGGGGGGGGATCGATGGTATTAAACCAATGGGAGGCGAATTGTGATTGAGCCACCACCCAATACCTCAAGAAATCCGGTGCGCCAAACCCCCCAAATTCTTTTGGTGTGGTAAGCGTAGAAAGTTTAAGCCTAACCGCACCTGAGTGCCAAAGGAAGGAGTTTGTAATGTGACGTAGTGACTTAAAGAATGTATCGCCTGGCCATAGAGGTAGATTGGTGAAACGGTATAAAAGTTGGGGTAATACTACCATTTTAAGGATGCTGATCCTACCTGCTAATGAAATGGGGAGCTTGTTCCAATTAGACGTCTTACCGGACAGGGCCGTTAGATAGTTCGAGTAGTTGTCCTCGCGCAGCCTTGTTATGGATCGGGACACCTCTACCCCCAAGTATGTGAAACTAGATTGAGACCAGGAGAAACCCAACAGATCAGGGGGAGGATACGTGCATTCAGTAAGCGGGAACAGCGTGGATTTGGAGCAGTTCACTTTTAATCCTGATATGTCGCCAAATCTGGCGACGTCAGCGAGGATAGGAGCAAGGTTAATGTCTGGTGAGCGAATATACAGCAGGGCATCGTCTGCGTACAGAGAGACTATGTCAGCCTGACCGGCTGTGCGTAATCCCCTATGGGCATGTGCCTGGCGAATCATGTCAGCAAATGGTTCAATGGCTACGGCAAAGATTAGTGGAGAGAAAGGACATCCCTGGCGTGTTCCTCTGGCTATCTGGAAAGGGGCGGAGCATCTGTCCTCAGTGCGGACTCTAGCTGAAGGGGAGGTGTAAAGCAGCTTAACCCAGGTTTGGAAATTGTGACCAAATTTACATTTCACAAGGACCCGCCACAGGTATTTCCAGGAAACCGAGTCGAAGGCCTTCTGCATGTCCAAAGTGGCTGCTACCGCCTGCGTGGTGGGGCCGACCCTACTAATCACATTAAAGAGTCTTCTTAAATTTAAGGATGTGGACCTTCCAGGGACAAACCCTGCCTGATCAGGATGAATAATGTGGGGTAGAATAGGGGCTAAACGGTTGGCTAACAGTTTAGCGTACACTTTTACATCGCTGTTAATCAACGAGAGGGGGCGGTATGAGCTGCACTGGGATGGGGGCTTGCCCGGTTTGGGGAGAACCATTATCACTGCCTCCCGAAGAGAGGGGGGGGGAGTATACCCTTTTCGCAAGATTCCTCCCAGAGGCCCAACAAGTGCGGGACCAGCAGTGACTTGTATTGCTTATAAAATTCAATGGGTAATCCATCCGGGCCAGGGGCCTTGCCAGATGCCAGTGATTCGATGGCTTCGGTGATCTCCTCAGACGTGATAGGACTCTCCAGAGAGGCACCAGCCTCGGAAGATAAAACGGATAGAGGGAGAGAGTCTAGAAAGGAATCTATTTCCGAAATAGGGGGGTCATTGGTCTCGGAGTATAGAGATGTATAAAATGCAAGAAATTCGGAGTTGATGTCCTGTGGGGACTGAGCCATGGAGCCGTCCGATCTTGCTATAGGCGGAATATTGGGGGCACCGAGTTCGCGACGGAGCATCCTGGCTAGCATACGGCCGGGGCGTTCACCTTCGCCGTATTTCCTCGCCAAGCATGGGGACTCTAGGAATTTGACCTCATGCTCTGCAAGGGCCCGAAAGTTATCTAATTCCGATCCCAGGGCCGAAAGAGTGCTTGAGGAGTGGTTAAGAGCGTATTGAGCCTCAAGACCGGCGAGGGTTGATTCACTAACGGAGATGTCCGCGCGGATCCTTTTAAGAATGCCGCTTCCCTTGGAGATAGCCACACCCCTCGTGTATGCCTTGAATGATTCCCAGAGCATGGAGTAAGTTGTCACCGAACCAGTGTTGAGTTCAAAGAACTCTTCAATGGCCAATTCAAGTTCGGCCGTAAAGGCCTGGTCAAGGAGCGTGCGTGAGCTTAACCTCCACAACTTAGGTCTATTGGCGTCAGGACCCCATTCTAGCGAGATGACGACAGGCGAGTGATCAGATAGTGTTCTGGGAAGGATACCCTGGTGAGACAGTGACCTGACTAACCTGTCAGTGATGAGCCATCTATCTATTCTGGAGTGGGAGTCGTGGACTGTGGAATAATATGAGTATTCACGGACATCAGGGTTTGTTAACCGCCAGGAATCAACCAGTGTCAGATGTGGCAGAATAGTAAGTATGGTGTGGGCCGCTCTGGAGAGTTGGCGAGGCCGCGTGCCCGATCTGTCTAGGGTGACATCCAGTATAGTATTAAAGTCTCCTCCCCATATGATCGGGATCAGGGGAAATCCCTCCAGGAGCGAGACTAGGTGTAAATAAAAGTCTGGATCGTCAACGTTGGGACCGTAGATGTTTAGGATGGCCACCTCTTGACACTGTAGTGTACCAACGAGCAGGACATATCTGCCAAGGGGCTCTATACGTGAGTGAATGCACACAAATTTCAAACTTCTGTGTATTAGAGTGAGTGTGCCGCGGCTCTGGGTAGAATAGTTAGTATAATATCTTTGGGAACCCCACTGTTTTGCGAACCGATCACATTGCTCGGAGCGGGCATGGGTTTCTTGTAAGCAGAGAATTTTGACCCCGTGGCGTTCTGCGTATAATTGTATCTGGCGCATTTTTTTATGATTGCCTAAACCACGAACGTTCCAGCTCATGAACGTCAGGGCCTTACTTGCCATTTAGTTGGGGATATTGATACAATAACTGTAGTGCATTAACAAAAAGGAGAAACTCTACGGATCCCGACGTGGAGGGATCCCCAGTCGTGAGTGTGTGATGTAGTGCTGTATAGCATGTGGTGCCCCTAGTGGTTGCCGAGTCATTTTCAACATTAACTACCCCTCCCCCCATCCCCCCCACCCACATCCCTCCCAAAACTCGAGGGAAGAAACCCAAACCCATTAACAACAAGACCAACAAAATACTAGGCATCTACGCCTGGGGGGCTGCAAGTCAGCCTAGCAATGTCATGCTGAAACCGGGGAGAGCTTAAGGATGTTACACAGTGCAATAGTAGTAAGTAACAAAACATAGTGGTAGTGTACGGGAGCCGTATGGGTACAGAATATCGGGATCGGAGCGGCTCAAGATCTAAGGTGCTGTATAAGCTAACAGATCAATCAACAAATCAAGGTGAATGCAACAGTCAAGGGGGCCCCGGCAACCAGACCGAGGCGAGCCGAAAATCCCTCGTGCCCAGAGTGGGGCCTGGGCCCGAGCAGACGGGTCCGGCTGCCCGTGGTCAACTGCGCCACAGCCTGCGCGCCGGGGGCCCCGCAGGGACCAAGCCGCTCCAGCTTAATAAAGTCATTTATAAGCAAATGGTGGACCCCCGAGGGGGGGGCACTGGAGACAGCGAGATCAAAACCGGTGATCAAAAGTCAGCTGAAATCCCGAATATCATAGGGGACCTGGCGGTGGTGAAACCTTTACTGCCAACGTCATGTGCTGGGGGGCCACCTCTGGGCGCCCCATACTATGAGTGCGGAAACAGTCATCAGCCGGGAAAGTGTTCGTCAATGAATTTCGATGCCTCCTCTGGGATGGTGAAGAAGAAGGTCTGATTCAAGTGTTCAATCCTTAATTTCGCCGGGAAAAGCATAGAGTATTTAACCCCCAGGTCACGGAGTCTCTTTTTAACAGCAAGAAAGGTTCTGCGCTCCTGTTGAACCGTGACCGAGAAGTCGGGGTACAGATGGATTCTTGCCGAGCCAAAGCGCAGCTCACCCTTGGCTCTGGCTGCACGCAGCAATGCGTCTCGATCCCGAAAATTTAGGATCCTGGCGATGATGGGTCGGGGAGGCGCGCCCGGCTTAGGCTTAGCAGTGAGAGATCGATGTGCCCTTTCGACCGCAAAGTGTGAGGAGAGCTGCGGGGCATCAAGTACAGTTAAAAGGATACGCTCAACATAGTCCTCCATGGGCTCTTTGACACTGTCCTCCGGAACGCCAATGATACGCAGGTTGTTTCGCCTAGAGCGAGATTCTAGGTCATCATTCTTCCTCTCCACCGCTGGGACACGATTAGTGAGTGTAGATACTGCAGCCCGCAGCGACAGCAGGTCATCCTCCGCGACACCCACCCTGGTCTCAACCTCGGCGACCCGGCCGTCCGTTCTTTCCATATGGGCTTTAATAGACGAGATGGTTCCACTCATGTCGTCCAACTTGGTGTGCAGTGCGGTAAATCCCTCCTTCATGTACTCAAGCATCTTCTGCGAGTCATCCGAGGTAGAAGGCGTCGAGACCATGGGTGTCTCCTCAGGCGGGTCGGGGGGTGCCTTGGACGGAGTTTTTGCAAACATGTTGAGCGAACTTTGTTTCTTGCCAGCTCCAGCCCCCTTGGTCATGTTGATGACGGGGCCGCGTGCAGCGCCACCAAGGGAGCGCTCGTCCGCACCCGCAAGGACAGGGGGAGGCCTCTGCGTGGGAGGGAGCAGCAACGGGAGCTGTAGAACTGGAGCTGGGACCACCACCAACAGCCCCTAGTCTCAGGCGGAGAACATCTGCTAGTATGATAAGGCTGAACCCGTCGAGGCCCGCATAAGCAATGACACCGCGGTCAACCGAACCGGGCACCCGCGCCCCCAAGACCAGCGCCAGACCCCGGGACAGCTGAATCAATGCAACTATGGGGGAGCTCAGGGGCGGGTGACGCGGGGCCAGGCAGGGGGGGAATACCAGGCAATCCGGCTACCAGAGGTCCAGCCCCAATATCTCTGGCCAAGGCGGATGCCCAACTCACACCTCGGGGGGATGAATTTGTTGACAATTGTCCACCGCAAGTTGATGGGTACTCTTGGCGCCTTGTGTAGCTCGAGAGAGCTCAAGGCCACCTGGGCCGCCGTCGCAAGAGGCCGGGTTATGCTCCTCACCCCGCCGCCAGTCCACCCAGAGTCAGAAGCGCAAATCAGGGGGATGCGGGCGAGCCGGCCGGGCAGATCCACGGGGCCAACAACGGCACAATGAAGTTCTCAGGGCGGCCGCCCCCACACCAAGGCGCGGGTCAATGGGTCCTCCGGATCGGGGCGATGAGTGGACCAGCGGGGCCGGCCGCCGCAGCACCGCGTCCCCAGCCAGTGAGGAGAGCTGGACCCGGAGGATCAGGCACCCGCCAGCCGGTCACAGCGCAGAGCTACCCCCCGCGCCCCTCTACCTGGTCCTCGAAGCGGCCTCCACGGCGACAGGAGGGGGGCAGCGGAGGAAGGGCACCAACGCGACGGTGGAGCCGGGATCGCAGTGATGGCAGGTGCTCCACCGGAGCCAGAATCGGAGGCGCCGACGCCACCCGGCGTCCCAGAGTTCCGTAGGCGGAAGGCGCGAAGACAGCAGCAGGACGAAGCGCCGGCGGGGCCCAGAGACACCGTCCGCGGCCGCACAGGGCCCGTCTCCAGAGGAGGACAGATGGAGGCACAGCGCCCCTCCCCCACCGAGGCCCACCGCGCCGCGCTCAAAAGTTACGTGAGCGGGTCGAGGGCGCCGGAGCCGCGGGCCGGGAAGGGCAAGCGCCGGCGTCCGCTCTCAATGCCGGGCGTCGCACCAGGGTCATCCGGCGATGCCGGGGCACCGGTCCCAGTCAGGGGATAGCGGAAGGCTTCACACGTCCGCTCCGCAAGCGTGGGTCTGCACAAGTGCACTGGACGGGTGCTAGGCGAGATCTTCAACTCTCCCGGCTCAGAGCACTGACATCAGGCGGCCATCTTCGTTCGGCGCAACAGCGCCCCCCCACACTATTTGTTATTTAATAGTAAGGATTGGCAATAGGTTTTTTAGTATAGGCCCTTTTATGTTGACAAGACTCCACTAGGACTGCCTTCTTTATTATTTGATGGTTGTAGCTTGCTCCCATCTTTAGATTTAGGTTTATATAGGCGCTTATCACACCACTGCAAAAGATCAATAAACACCCTTGAACTGTGGTCACTTGTGTCTATCTTACTATTGCCACCAAGCGTTCCTTACAGCGGCCACTGACCCTAGCTTCATAGGTCAAATGACTGCAAAGGAAGGTGGCAGAGCTGGATGGGCCTTTGCCAAGGGGACAGGAACCTTCTTGAGAGAGGGGATATCTGAAGAGATGAGAGCATCCACGGTGTGCCCGGCAGAGTGAGTCGGACTAGAGGGTAGAATGGAAAGCCCAGAGGAGTCTGAAGAGTCCAGGTGGATGTTGAGATCCCCAAGAAAGAGAAGCTGGGAGGAAGAGGAAAGGAGAGAAGAAGTGAGGTCAGCCCATTCAGAGAGGAAAAGGGTAACCTGGCCAGGTGGCCTGTAGAAGGTGACCAAGGTCAGAGAGAAGCCAGGAGAGTTAGAGAGCCTGCAGACCAGGCATTCGAAGGAGGAGTAGGTTTCAGTGGGGATGATGGAGGCAGGGATCCACTCAGGAAAGATCAGGGCCACTCCGCCTCTGGGCATCTCAGGCCTGGGCTCAGAGAGGATCTTGTAGCCCTCAGGGAGGAGTGTGTCGAAACACATGACAGAGCTGGCCTTAAACCATGGCTCGGTAAGAGCAAGTACATCTTGGTTCAGGAGTTCAAGGTGGTGGCAGATGTCAGAGGAGTGTTTGACAGCAGAGTGAGAGTAGCAATGTGGAGCATGTTTTCACTTTGAAAGACTTCCGAGGAGGTGTTCTGGGAAGAGGGGTACCCATCGGAAGTGGCAGAGGAGCATGAGAGGTAAAGGGATGGGAAAACAGAGGAGCCAAAAAGGTAGTGGATCGCAAGGGAGACAGAGTTGGAGGCAGAGGGTGGCAAGGGAGCCAGGACAGAGGCAGCTGGCAAGTAGGCCAGAGAAGTAGTAGCAGGAATGGCAGGAGAAGGAAGGAAGTTGATGAGACGAGGGAGGCACCTATCAAATAGGAGGAGGTTGGGCTGAGGCCCCTGAACCATGATGACTCTGGAGGATTTAAGGGGGCCAAGAGGACCTCCACATCAGGTGCCAGCATTAATGGGTGAAGAGGAAGAAGGAGAGAGAAGAGCAACCATATGAAGGGCCCATAGGTTAGGTGAGGGAACGACAAAGAGGATGCTGGTGAGCATCTCTCTGGAGGAAGCACTAACAAAGGTGTCAGTGATAGGAAGGCTGGGTTGGAGACCAGGGTTTCGTCCTTAAGTTTCTTCCTACCAGTCTTAGTGAGTAGAGTAGGATTGGAGATAGAAAAGCAGTTAGAGAAGATGGGGGAAATAGAAAGCACCATATTGGGTGCGATAGAGGGAGGAAAGGGCAGGAGAGAGAGGGAGAAGCAAAAGGAACACTGAACAGAGCTACGCTTCACAGGGTGCACAGGAAGGGGATGAGAGGGAGGGGGTAGACAAGGAGAAAACAACAGGCTACAACAGAGCACCGAGAACAAGTAAACAAGGCAGCAGCAGGCAGTGTGAAACAGCGGTGGGAGCCGGTTCAGAACACCCAAGGGAGGAAGAAGGGCTGGAGGGCAACAGTAATGGAACACAGAGAAGAGGGGAACCTAAAGACAAGGAGAAAGGCCAAGTGGACAAAGCATTCCATGTGAAGCTCACTCAGGAACAGTTGTCTGATGATGCCCAACAAGGTTGAAAAACGTGTATGGGGTTGCTGTGGTACTCTTGTTCAGAGGAGAATTGCCTAGCATTTCGGTGCTGGACTGCCTCTGGGCAGGACAAAGACTGATATGCAGGGACATTTCTTCTCTGTGAAAAGAACAGTGAGCTAAAGACTTGGTTGAGACTCTCCCATGGACCATCCACCCAAGAACAAGTGAATGGGCTGTGTTCGTGCTGGTAGAGAGTTTCCCAGACTCCCCTCTGTTTTGCATACCAAGTAACTTTGGGTCTCACCCTAAGTTACCAGGGGACTCCAGACATGGACCCCTTGCTCACTGTTCTTAGAGGGGCACAGCTTTGCCTCACTGATGATGCCCAACAAGGTTGAAACACGTGTATAGGGTTGCTGTGGTACTCTTGTTCAGAGGAGAATTGCCTAGCATTTTGGTCGGTGCTGGACTGCCTCTGGGCAGGACAGACTGATATGCAGGGAAATGTCTTCTCTATGAAAAGAACAGTGAGCTAAAGACTTGGTTGAGACTCTCCCAGGGGCCATCCACCCAAGAACAAGTCAATGGGCTGTGTTCGTGCTGGTAGAGAGTTTCCCAAACCCCCCTCTGTTTTCTATATTATTCATAGCCTCTAGTCCAAATTCCGCTCAAGAACCTTTTAAAGCGCTTTTGGAACTTCAAAACACAATTCAGTTACTCCAGCTCAGATTTTATGTGATGACCTAACACAGTTTTTTCTGACTAAATCGTCAAGATTCAAAAAGATTTGGCTGGCTTCTTGAAGTGACTAAGTAGTCGGTCTTGCGTTTTTTTGTCAGAAGGTGGCAAGGATTTTCTGCTCTTCCTTTCAGGTTATCTTAGTATCTTTGTTGTTAGCTATAATGGGTGCTCATCATCCATTAGGCTCAGCACCACCACATCAACCTTGGGCCTGCTTTAATCTTAAAAACGTTGGTGGTTTGTGATCTTCGTATATTAATTAATAGCTCCTTTGAGTCGGGATTGGTCCCTGAACAGTTAAAGATAGCAGCGGTCACCCCTCTACTTAAAAAGCTGTCATTCGAACCAGTGCTTAATTTGTAAAAGAATAAGCACCAAGACCCAAATATTTTGTAACATTCCTGTGACACTGCGGGTGGGCAGTACCCCACCAATGCTGCCAACCCCCATAGCTGCTCTCCACAGTGTCGTCATATTCGGGGTTACACTACAATTCACACCTGCTCATTGTGGTTGATGGATGCACTGACTATCACCACTTCATAATTAAAGTGAGTGAGACAATAAGTGCCGGGGCTCAAAAATAAATGCCAGGGATGAACTCTAGCAAACACCCCCACATATTAAGCACTTCTTTGAACCAAAGAATTTAGCCAACGTCTTCCCTATTTCAGTGCTCCCATACCAGAGTAAACTGCTGGAGGTAGTGGCCTTGCAGCAGTTGCAATCGTATATTGATCAACAGGGGTTGCTGGATGATGCACATGTAGGCTTCCATATGGCATGCAGTATAGAGCTGGTGGTTGTGGCCATAATGGATGACATTAGGTGGTTGGTGGACATTGGAGGCCTTCCTTTTTCTAGATCTCTACACAGCATTCTACCCGGTTGACCATGGTATTGTGTGCCTCTATGACTTGGGTAGCAGAGCAAGCACTGGCCTTCTTTACATAATTGCTTACAGGCAGAGTGCAAATGTTAGTGATACCTCAACTTTAATCAGCATTTATGCCCACTTCTTGCAGATTAATACCGAGCCCTGCTCTTAGTCCTTTACTGTTTAACCTTTATAGGAGACTGCTGGTTGACTTTTGGAGCAAACTCTGGCCAGCCCAGTCCCTCTCAAAAAGTCAGGATCTTAAGGTTGGACGTAAGTTGTCTCTCGAGCTTCATATCTCTATGTTCTCAAGATCCTGCTTTTTCAGTTACATTCTTTAAGGAGATTTTTGAACTATTACACATTTCCACACAAAATTCAATTGGCAAATGTATTTGTGTCCAGTTGTCTTGTGTGTCATTTAGGATGAAGACAGCATGCTTCCCCAGCTTTGCATTTGCTACACTGACTGCCAGCTGAGCAACGTATCAAGTTTAAGGCTCTGGATGTGGTGCATAATGCGTACTAGAAACGCACTCATTTGTTTTTCAGGGATAGGTTCTGTCGATATTCCTCTTCCTAGGTTTTACGCTCTTCGTCAGCAGGACTTCTTGTTGCTCCTGAATTCAGATTAGTAGGGTGGGGTGGCTGAGCATTTTCGGTCCAGCCTGCTAAGATTTGTAACTCCAAACCAACGATGCTCCACCTTACTGAAAATCATCTGGAGAAGTAAACTGAAGAGGTTTCTATTCTCATTCTAGGGCTGCCTTACCCTGCTGGCTTTGGCTAAGGTGGTTCTGATGTTCAGCGCCAAGATGCCTATGGAAAGGTGATTGCACAATGTAACATCTCAAAGGTAGAATAGTCATACACAGCAAACATGTAATGTACTCCGGTCCTGACAAAATGTACGGCACGCATACTGAACTATGGTGCCAATAAGTAGTGAGAACTTGGCTTGTGAACGAAATAGATGACCTTCATTATGACAACCCCTCCTTACAGGAGTCGTTTCACTGGACAACACGTTTGCAAACATGACGTGAACTCACAGTGGTTGCTAGGATCCTTTCATCTCACGTAGGGCAAGATGGGGTAAATGTGCATCCTGTAAACAGTCCACAAATGCCCTGAGGATGTCGAAATAAATCCAGGAAAGAATCCCAACCCTCTTCCAGAGTTAACAATGCGCAGGGTCAGACATTTATCAGAGAGACCCTGTCTCCGGTTGGAGAGGGAGAACCTCCCAGAATAGTGAATACCAATACAGAAAGGTCTGAAACCCAGACAAAACCAAGTGTAGCTTCTCCCAGGATCACTACTTCCATAGAAGAGAGTTTATCCTCTCTTCCTCAAGTAAAAGAAAGTTACCCAGAGGAATTCCATACAAAAGTAGACGTTCCACCAGAGTCTACTGATGGGAATCCCTGAGAGGTCTTGCTGGGCCACATGGCCAATCACCAGATTCAGGTGGCTACCTGCATTCAAGAAAGCTTAGACAGAGCACTTGTTTCCCAAGACTCAGTGACCCTTAAAACACACAATCAAAAGAGAGCACCCTGCTCATTCCCCAGACCCCTAGTTATGACCCCTGCCAGGGAAAGCATCAACCACCCTATTCCATCCATACCATCATTAAAGGAAACAAGTCAAGATAGGCAAAATAAGGGGCGACATCTGGGCCATTTTATGCAAGTATCCTCCACACCCAGCGAGATAATAGAACTGGGAGAAGAGAACACAGGGATATATCTCCCTAGAGTGAGGAAAACTAATAGCAGGAGAAAACTCAACACGTTTCTCTATGCAGGGAATAAAACAACCTAGACTCCCTGCACCCTAGCAGAAAAAACCATCTGGACCCAATTAGATAGCCGTAGCAGAGGACTTGGCATAAGAGCTGAGCTACTTTCCTATGGGTGGAAAACGATGGGGGGGGAGGGAGAGTAGATTGTGTCTATGGCCATGCTCAGAAACACCCTCAGACAAGTCCCCATAACCATCTTAGGAAAGGAACTGTGGGTTATAGTGGCAGTAATCCCCAATTTGCAAGCCCAGATAGTTATAGGCTGTACTATACCCCAGTTTGACCAATGGGTCTGCCAGGTAGCTCAGATCAGAGTAGAAACAAGAATCCAAAAGAGTGGAACTCCCAGCGTGATTGAACCATCAACCCAAAGGCAGGGGAAACCCTATTTTCCTTTTTAGAGGACGAAACTAAAAGGGTAAGACACTGGTCTCGTGACCATCAACTTTTTTCCCCCCCAAGAGCGCTAAAAGAGAAAGGAACCAGGAAAGGTGTAACTCCCATACCATTTTCCCTTGGAGGACAAGGAGACCAGAATCTTGAGGGGAAGGGTAGGTGATGAATCTTTGGATGTCGTCCCTTCTCCCATGAGGGTGGGCCACATTGTGGGCACATTCCAATAGTCCCCCACGGGGTGGCAAACAGTGGAAGGATCATATGGGGAAGGGACCCCCTTGTGTGATGAGGGACAAGTCAGGAAGAAACTCGGTATGCAACCAACCCTGTCCCACCTCACTCACCCTCTTACCCTCTGTAGGATGACTTAGGACCCCAGGCTCCCATGTACTCATGTGAGGTAGACTCTCACACATCACATCCTTGTAGAGAGACCAGGGATGCTAGGAACTATTTGTGGAAGTCTCATATAACTACTGAGGCTTGGAAGAACAATGCCTCCCTGAATTCTAATACTGGAAGTACTGGGACAAAAAGTTGCACAGAATAAGGAAGAACCCTCAGAAGAACCAAAACATGCAGTCTAGTCAATGTAGACCAAAAGGTCTTGAGGCGAAGAAGAGGAGCGGGGACCTGACTATTGATACATACACTACATTGAGCATTCGACTCCTCAGTGGAGGTGCAGCCAGAAAATCAATCATAAAAACAGCAGCCAGGCTGTTTCAAAGATGAAGCAGCTCCCAGAGGAACAAGAGGCAGAGTCCTATCCTTTTTGGGGAGATGTCAGGACCCATCACAGATGCAGAATGAAGAGAGACGGAATGGAACACAGACAGCAGCAAGCAGGTGCGAGAAGGGTCGGAAGAGGGCACTCAAACGACCAAGGAAAGAAAGCACCTTGCAATCCTGAGGTCTGGCTAGTGTGGGGAACGAGCACCACACCCGTCAGAGAACGGCTTCTGTGGCAGGCCATCGTAGACCAGAGGGAGACCCGGAGCAGCAAGGGAGCCCCATAGCAGGCTGTAGGCGTTCCAAGACCCACAGAACCACCGTGCACAATAGCAAAAGGTGTGGGGGGGATTGGGAAGGTGCCAGGGCCCCAAGCCATTGGTCACAAGGCAGGGAAAGTAGAAGAGGCATAGAATTCTGGGTCTGGGACCCCAACCCTGGGCTTAGGCACAGAACCGAGATGTATGCAAGAGGAGCATGATAATACTTGGCCGGAGAGTAAATGAAGTATATTAAAAGGGAGAGCCATATGAAAGAAGTTGGGAAAGGAAAACATTTCCCCCAGTCAACATTGTGAAACCTGAGAAAGAGGTAAACGACCCACCACTGTCTGGAGAAGCATCCAGACCTCTTTTTCCTCATTGCAGTACTTTGAAGCCAGATCTGCCAACGAGGGTCAGGAGCCACCATTGTGTGGAGAAGCATCCAGACCCCTTTTCTCTTCACTGCAGCACCTGGGAGCCAGGTCCGCCAACCAGGGTCTGGGACCTATATCCACAAAGAAAGAGAAATGTTTTCTCCCATTTGTTGGGTACAATCGTTTGAGAACTTTTTAAACATCGAGCTACCCTTTTGTCCAGGTGAAAAGAACAATTTCTCTGGATCAAGGACCAAGGAAAAAGAAATGTTTTCCCACCAGTTGGAAACAAATCTTTGAGAACTTTCAAACCCTGAACTTTAGAGGGTCGTTTCCCTGGATCAAGGAAGACACCCTTTTTATTTAGTTTTGCATAAAGTGTAAGGAGCAGAGTTAGGGTTCTGTCATTGGACTGTCGACTTGTGCCTTTTGACATCCTGACTCCATACTATATTTGGTTGAGGCAGGAAAAACCCTTTAGCGCAAGTTAGAGTTTCTCCAAACCCCCACCCCCTTTTCCTTTCAATAAAAGTCTTGGACCACAACCATAAGCCCTCTGTGTGAGAGTCTTATTTCTGCCCCCTTACATATGGTGTCAGCTGTGGGATCCTGCCCAGTTGATATAAACCAGGGAACCCGCATGATCGCCAACCCCATAACTGATGTCCCCAGAATATGATTGACTAACATCTATTCCACCATTACGTCAACCCTAAAACCCAAAACCAGTCAACACCACTTCATTGGGTCAAGACCACAAGATCAGGGACGGCTTAAAAGCCATGAACTGCACAACTATCTTACTCCTAGAATCGGGGTCATCTTCCATCCATTAAACTTCCATTCATTAACCTCACAGGCCATTCTTACAGTAAGGAAAAATGTGGAAGGGAATAACTACCATTTTTTTAGTCCCTAAATGTATCTTGTGCCAGGAAGAGACAAAATAATAATCTTGTTTGGGTTGCAGATAAGCTCTCCCACCGTCTGGGCCATCTAGGTCATGCCTCCTAGATGAAAAGACCTAAAGATATTACCACTCCTCTCCTGTGTAGGTGAATTAAAAAGTGTGCTCTTGAACTTCTCCTCAAACCCCAGTCAAGATCAGAAGGGACGAGTTGGTGTGAAGCTTGGCATACACAACCCTATGGAAACCTCCCTTCAACGAGACCCTTAGGGAAGAAAAGAGACCACTCTGAAAACCCACCTGGCGAGAATAGGACCCGAAAAGAAATGTCTTGATTTTCAGAAATGGAGATGAGCCAACATCTGACTCCGATCATAACATAGCAGAGTATGAATCTTCAGTAGAGTATGTATACCTCCCCAGCACTCGAATATCTTGGGAAAGTTTCTTAACCCTGAAAATAGATAACCATATAAAACTTGGGGAAGAACATATTACAATTGAGAGGCCCTCCTCCATGCCTTGAGGATGTTGAAAAATCCTGGAAAGAATCCCGACCCTCTTCCAGAGTTAACGATGCCCAGCGTCAGATCTATGAGCGAGACCCGTCCCCAGTTGGAGAGGGAGAACCTCCTAGAATAGCAAATACCAATACACAAAGGTCTGAAGCCCAGACAAAACCAAGAGAAGCTTCCCCCAGGATCACTGCTTCCATAGAAGAGAGTTTATCCTCTCTTCCTCAAGAAAAAGAAAGTTACACAGAAGAATTCCATACAAAAGTAGACGTTCCACTGGAGTCTACTGATGGGAATCCCTAGGAGATCTTGCTGGGCCACCTGGCCAATCACCAAATTCATGCGGCTGCCCACTTTCAAGAAAGCTTAGACAGAGCCCTTATTTCCCAAGACTCAGTGACCCTCAAAACATACAATCAAAAGAGAGCACCCTGCTCATTCCCCAGACCCATGAGACCATAGTTGTGACCCCTGCCAGGGAAAGCATCAACCACCCTATTCCATCCATACCATCATTAAAGGAAACCATTCAATGTAGTCGAAATAAGGAGGTGGCGTCAGGGCCATTTTATGCAAGTATCCTCCACATCTCCATTTGGAAACAAGTCTGAGAACTTTCAAACCCAGAACTATCCTTTTGTCTAGGGGAAAAGCATAATTTTCCTGGAGCAAGGAAGACCCCCACATTGAGGCCGCATTTCCATCTAAGGGAAGAAAACAGAAAAGAGACATTATTGCGGGCATAAGGAGCAACATATAAAGACAATTAACAGAACAAACAGAATCACAGGCGCTCAAGAGACACTTACCAATCATAAGGAGAAGCATAGTCGCAGCTGGACTGGACTAATCCTCATCAGGGATCAGTGAAGGAACTAGATCCCATTCAACGCGCCGCTGCCAGAAGTAGCAGGACGGAGAGCTTACCTTCCATAATTCACAGATGAGCTTTATGGGCCGGCGTATGCTCACAGAAACCGTACTTTGGGGAGAAGGGTTCGAGAGGTACAACAATCACAGATTGGCGCACTCGCATACTCTTATCTCCACGCAGGAGCAGTATCACCACGTACCACAGCTCACAGCTTTTCTACTGAGGAGAGGTCTGAAGGGGGTGATTAAAGTTCAGGGAGGACTGCAACCGTGCCCCAATGCCTCTGTAGAGACCAGGTGAGCGTAACACCTACGCTGACCTGTACATCCTCTTGTCCCTTTTTTCTCCTCCTCCTCCTCTCATTGGCCCTTGTATTGTTTATTTGTAAAGCACGCCAAACCCTCAGGTATCTGGGCGCATTATTCCAGTTACATTTGTACAAGATAAAATTACAGTTGCATGTTACTTATATAAAAACATCAAGATAATATTTTCAACATTGGCATTGTTCACGAGAAAGAAATTATACAGGGCATTGTGTACAAGCAGGTGGGTACGACAAGCAGAACAATTATAGGTTAGTTGGTTTCAAGGGTGGCGAGCAATTTTGTAGCACTTGTCCTGAATTGGGAGAGCGCAAGTACAGTTCTTACGGCTGTAGGTGTAGAGTTCCAAAGTTTGGACGCTAATAAATGGAAAATAGTACCTCCAGATTTCTGGCAGTTATACCGCAGGACTTTGAGGCAGTGTAGTTGGGCTGATCTAATTGGTCTGGACAACTGTTTTTTGGTGAATCTGCAGGCCAGGTAATTGGGTGCCGAGTTTGTCAGGCACTTATGATTGAGGGTCAGTGTTTTCAAGAAGATTCTGTTATTGACAGCCAGATGGCTTTACATTTTCAGAGATGTGGTGGGATCGGGGAATGTTGAAGGCTGTCATGATAGCGTTGTTTTGGAGGTCCTGAAGTTTGTTTAGATTTCTTTTGCTGGTTCCGAGGTAGAGTGTGTTACAATAATCCAATATGGATAGGATCAGCGCTCTACCTAAGGTGGAACAGCTTGTGAGTGAAAGGGTCTATAGGCGTTTATTAATTTACAAGTTTAGGCTGTGGAGAAGGCTACAGCGTTCACTTGTTTCGTCAGCATTAAGGAGGAGTCGAGATGGACGCCTAGGGTTTTGAAGACTTTGGAGATCGTGATGTTAATACCGTCTATACAGAGGAGTTGAAGGTGGTGTCAAGTTTGTTTAGTTTGACTTGTGAGTCTGTTAATAAGAGTTCCGTCTTCTCATCATTGAGGCAGAGGCTATGTGTGGCCATCCACGCCTGAATGATGAGGTAGATCTTATTTAGTAATTTAGAGTCGGTATCACAATTGCCAGAAATTGGGATGAGGAGTTGGGTGTCATCTGCATAATTAGTGTTGGTGACACCCAGGTGGTCCAGATCGCCGAATAAAGGCTTGGTCAATATGTTATATAGTGTTGGTGACACGCAAGAGCCATGTGGCACTCCACATGTCACAGGCGTGGGGTCAGCCGAGGACAGCAGCAAGAACACTCATTGTTCTCTTTTCTAAAAAGGATTGAATCCATTTCAGTAGCTTCTTCAGAGAAGTGGGCTGAAGAGGAGAGGTGGTTGCAAAGGACTTAGTGACTGACAAGATCGAATGGGGCTGATGGATCTAGGAGAAGGAGGTGAGTTATATTGCCTTTGTCAATTTGCTCATCAATTTGTGTTTTTAAATCTATGAGCGCTGTTTCTGTGCCGTGTCTAGGCCGGAACCATGATTGCTGCATGCCCAAGAGGTTGTTTCATTCCAAGTGTGTCTGTATATGGAGATAGGCTGCCCTGTCGAGAATTTTCAATAGGAACGGCACTGTGGTGATAGGCCTATAGTTAGTAGGGATGTTAGGGTCGAGGTTGGGTTTTCTTTAGGAGAGGAAGTACCCAGGGCTCTTTCAGGCAGGTGGACACTGCATTAGATTCAAAAGATGAGTGAAGGCTGTGATGGCCGGTGCAAGGTCTTTTGCTGCCTCTTTGATGACAGCTGCAGGGTATATATCACCGTGACAGTGGGAGGGTTTTAAGCTAGTGATTATGTTTTCCATTTCAGTGGTGGATAGTGGGGAGAATTTGAAGCGGTTACAAGGAATCTCTGCTAGATGTTGGGTCTTAGAGGTTTTTTTTACTTCTGTGCTAATGTTGAGTTTTTTTATTTCTATTTTAGTTTGTAGCTGTGAGATTTTATCAAGTAGTGCTGCTTGAATCTTGGTGCACCAGGGCTTGTCTTTAGCATAGGACTCAGTGGGTGGGATAGGCGATTTGAGCTCTCGGAGGATCTTAAAGAGTTCTTTAGAACCAGATTTAGCATTGGAGATTCTATTGGTATAGATTTTACTTTGTGTTTGGAGGATAGCTATCTTATATTCCTTTGCCACTTTAAGGAAGGCATCTCTTGTAGGAGTTGAAGGTTGGTTTTTCCAGGCCGATTCGGCCTTCCTTTTGTTGTCGCGTAGAGTTTTAAGGCTGGGGGTGAACCCGTTATTGAGGTGCGCCTGAGGCTTGGCTTTCTGTAGTTTTAAGGGGGCAATGGTATCTATGGCCTGGAGGATTGTAGAGTTATAGAGCTCCACAAAGGTGGAGGGGTCTGTATTTGTGTTACGGTAGTTTGTGAGGGGTTGTAATAAGGGTAATAGGTTTTCAGTCGTGATGTTTTTGTTGTTTCTTGTTAAGGCAGGAGGAGCCAGGGCGCTGGTTGAGGTAGTGAGCGGGCAGGGCTGAATGGTGAATGTGATGGCATGATGGTCAGTCCATGCGCATGGTGCATTGGCGAAGATATTGGTCTCACAACTGAGGTCAGCTATCCAATCAAGAGTTCTGCCTTTGTTATGGGTAGGTTTGTTGATACGGTGGGAAAAGCCTAATTCTGTGATTGAATTAGCTAAAGACATGGCTGGAATGTCTTTAGGGTAGAGGAAGCCGAGGTTAAGATCGCCAAGGAGTAGGATTTGTGAACCAGGTTTAGTGTCAGTGGTGAAGAGTTATTGCAGATCTTCCTCGAATGTGGAGATGGGACCGGGTGGTCTGTAGATGAGATGGATCTTAAGGGTGCGTGAGGCCGATAGGGGGAGTTTCACGGGGAGAAGTTCCACAGAGGGGAACTGAAGGTGGGGGATGGCTCTGATTCCAAGGTCTATTTTGCTGATGATAGCGACGCCACCACCTTTGGATGATTCTCGGTCGTATCTCGTGATCATCTATTTGTCGGGGATGGCTTATGGCAGGGAGGGACCTGCCGCAGCATGCAGCCAGGTCTCTGTAATGGCAAGGAAGTCTAGTTGATTGGCAGTAATAAGGTCAGCCACTTCTAATGCATGGGCAGTCAGTGACCTGGCGTTGATGAGGGCACCTTTGATGGCCATGGTAGGGTTGGTAGGGTTGTTGCTGCTAGCAGCAACTTTCATAATGCTGGGAGTGTCCCTGTTTGTAGCATTCTTGTGGGCCTTCCTGGTTTTGGTGGTCGTAGGCTTGATAGGGGTTTTAGTGGTTGGTTTGGAGGTGTGGGCTTGGGTGAACCCAAGTCTCAGAATTCTTGTGACTGGATCACATGGTTTATTAGGAGTAGGCCGGGAGGCGAAATGTTAGATCCATTGTAATGGTGAGAGGTCCCTTCTGCTTAGTTTGATTCCCGGACCAATTACTGCTTTGTTTTTCCCCATGGAGCGGGTTTTAAAAGGTGGAAAAGTATAAAAGACCCTTTAAGCCCCACCCCTCTTGAACATAGGCCCACCCTTGCTCTCTAATGGTGGGCTTCTACACAGGCCAATTTTTAGGTTTGTTTAGTGCAAAATGGATTTCTTGACTGCTGGTTCCGCTCACTTCACGTTTGTTGCTTTTACTCTAGCAGTTTGGTCATCTTTGCTGCTCTTCGACACAAGGGTTTCTGAATGCTTGAGTCCAACAACTGAAGAGAGAATACTATCCAGCATTGTAGCAGGTAGGTAGGTGGTACTTGACAATTGTAGCCACGCACACGTAGAAGAAAAAGGGACTGAAATACCCAATTTCCCGGCCCGCCTCTGGGGCAGGACTGGCTCCGGCAAACACTGTGGTAGACCTCCCTACCCAGGTTGAGAAGGATATCCATTTCCCCGTGACACAGTCAGATCACAAAACATAACATGCAGTTAAAACTTGGAGTCTTCACTCAGCTTAAAGCCTTACCTGGAGGATTCAAATGAATTCAATATATAAAGGAAACACTGAATCTAACAAATTCTTGAAGTAAATAAAAGCAATATCAGTTTTAACAAGGGAAGTCTTGAGAAAGATTGAAAAAAGATAAATATCTTTTAATTTCTAAATACCTCAAGGACAAGATATCTTATATGCTATAAAAACTGATGGGAACATACATTGAAGAAGTCGTCCCAAACCCTGTAAAAAAATGGAAAAATCAAATCACCACAAGCAACGAATGTAACTAAATACATACCGATGGTAATAGAGTTAATATTGGACAAAATGGCTACAATAAATTACATCTTGTACCCCAAAATACTTTAGTATTGTTTTCAATAGTTTATCAACTATGGCAACACAAGCTACACAAGAATGTGGCCAGAAAAACATGTAACCAGTAGGAAGCAGGTGAAAACGGGTTGTAGCTGCATTTAGTGTGTAGTCAACACAAGGGAAATGGTCACAGGTGGAATTAATGAATGTGTCCTGTGAGAAACCTAGGGGTATTCTCCCATGTAGACCCTGAGAATCCTCTATTCAGGTGGCCAGGGGAGGGCCATTGCTTTTGGATCCCAACCCTGGGGGTGGAAAAGCGAGGGAGGATCACCTGGATAGGGGAGGCCGGGGCTGTCCTCTGGAGAATCCCCAAGGAGAGGCGCGGTATCCCAATGGGATAATCGGTGGAGTGATCCCAGAAGCCTTTGTAGGCTATGCAGGCCCGATTATCCCCAACTAAGGGAGAGCTACACTGATCATGCCAGAGCAACGCCAGGGAAAGGGGGAAATATGTGAAACAAAAAGCAAACCTCATTTCCAAGGCTTCATGGTCCTTTCCCCGTTTAGATCATGGGAAGGTTTACACAGGCCAGTGCTCACATATCCGAGTGGATAACATAGGGGATAATTTAATACAGAGAGATTCATCTTTTGTTTGCCAAATTAGGGCCAAGGGGTCTTCCCCTAGTTTTCACCAATTATCTGGTAATAACATAGTTTGTCAATGTAAAATCCCATCTCATCCCTACTCCCCTCCCCATTTCCAACAAATACTGAGACGAGGAAGAGGCGACTAAGATCAGTAAAGATTACCCATAGGGATAACATGGGGAAAATGAGGTCAACCTATCATAGGAACAACTCAAAGTGCCCCACTAATGGAGTCAGGCAAGGTCAGGCATTTGCTAGTAACCATTCACATCTGAATCCACTTGACTGGTCTTTTCACTATAAAAGGTGTGGTCCGACACAGAGGTATGAGAGAGTAGGAAAGCAAGAAGGAGAGCGAGTAGAGAGTAGAACCGAGGTGCCAGAGTTGCCCCAGGACCAGAAGCCAGGGACCGGGATGCTGAGACGCTGAGGAACTGCAGTTCGAGAATGCAGCAGCGTAGCGAGGGAGCCGAGTCCCCAGGGAGCCAAGAAGGGTCCGCGCAAGGGAACTGAAAGGCGTGCTGGTCCCATGCAGAACCTGTGTATGTGAGTGCTCGTTCCCCAGGGCTAGTGAGATAGCCCAGGAGTGTCCAAGTGGAAGGCGGTGAGACCCTGATCTTGGAACAAAGTACCCTGTGAGAGCCAAAGTGCAGAAGTCAGCCCGGTGAGTCTGAATGCATTGCAGAGAAGGCTTGTGAAGAGGACAATACATAGTAGCACTGGAAACACGTAAGAAAGGACTGCGTTTGTGTGAGTGTTCACTTGAGGCTAACAGGAGATTTCAAAGAGTGCAGGGACACTGATACAAGGAACAGTGTAAGTATACGCCCGAAACTGGCAAGATGCACGCCTGTGCAAGAATAAAACAAGTAAAATCAAACAGTAATGTAACGCGAATGCAAAGAGTGCTAGAAGCCTGTTAAAAAGGTGCAAGAGGCACGAAAGGAAAAGAATAATGCAGAAAGGGTGCAAGTGACCCGGAAAGGCAGTAACTGGCACAGAGGTGTGTGGTAATGTTGAAGAAGCGTGCAAGAGGCATGACACCCAAAAAGGAGCAAAGGTCAGTGCAAGCGTGCGCGACAGAGGGAAACAAGCACACAAAAGCAAAGAGGGGCAAGAGGGTCAGAGTGGTCACGCCGAGGGGGAAAAAAAAAAAAAAAGAGTCGGCCGTTTTTGAAAGCCTCTGATTCTACCCCATAAGATAATGGTATGTTAGAAAGGAGATGTATATGGAAAAGGCACATCCTGGACAGATAAGTTAATGTTTGGAACTTGAGGGGCCTAAGCTTGAGGAAGGGTGCTGTGTGAGGTTTAGACGCAACTGTGATGCGTATTGCTTTGAAGACGCCTGAGCTTGGAGGAGGGAACCCTGAGAGACCCATTAAGAAAAGCGGATTTTGTGGTTTTGAAAGCTGAAAGAGGCCTAAGCTTGGGAAGGGAACCCTGAGAGGCCCATTGAAGTAAGTATAGTGAAGCTTGGGGAAGGGAACCCCAACAAACAGACATCAAAGGTATTGGAATTCACTTTAAGGGCCCTGTGGAGAAGGTCTTTCAAACAGCCCTATACATTGAGAACATCTTTGTGACATTGACCAAATTGCACCTGGTGAAAGGACCACTTCAAACCAACTCTGGTTTTGACATTTTTGTTGAACCACTATTTCTTCCTTTTCAAAAAGACTTATCACATTTCTGTGGAGTGTGAGGGCAAGCATAGGTTTATACACAGACAGACATTTGTTTTAGACTATTAGACAACAACCGCCATTAGAGGCATCAGTTAAGGGATCCATTTAGAGTTAGGGCCAGTCAGGCGTTCCACCAACCCATGAACCTTATTAAATAAAGGTTTTAAAACAAATACTTTTAAGTCAGTCTCTCTCTTCTTAATGCCTGCCTCACAGTCCTCACTGTTGACTACAATAGGGTTAAGCCTGAAGGAATGCCCCTCTTGTCAGAAGAGCCTATGTAATCATTCACACAGACTAGGTAGCTAAGTCCTATGTCAAATGGCAAGGAGTGACACAAAATGGTTGCTGAAAGGATAGACTCTGGACAGAGAAACATCTCTAGTCATTGTCAAACTTCCACCTTTGTGGAGCGGACAACTCTCATGATGATCAACTAAGAAACTTGCAACCAATGTTAGTGGAAATCTGCCCTCAGAAATCTTTCAGGACAATGTCAGCCAGATGGGGCGTTCTGGGGCCAAACCTGACCGCCACACAGAAGTATGTGCTGGACTTTTCCTACCAGATCCAGTGCAAAGGAAACCTGGCGAGTAATTAGCTCTAGATCTGATGAACTGAGGTTGCTTTTTTCTGCTTTTTCAAATTTCCTTGATCAGGAAGGCGCTGTGGAAAGTCAGATAAGACAAGTGAACATTTATTCTTTTAAACTTGTTTTTATTGCCATTTAAGCAATTTCTAACAGTAACAGTCCCAACCCCCCCATTTCCTCCGCGCAACAACCGCCTCTTCCCCTCTCCTCTCCCCCAATTTGCTGCAAACTCCTCATACGCAACTTCACCATGGACTAGTGTAGCATCCTGGATTACATGTTCCATATATATTATGTTTCATTCACCTCTACCTTCTGTGGGAGTGTGTGGAACAAAGAGTATGGAATATAGAGAACAGCAGCCCACCGAGTAGCTGTTTGTTAAGAAATAATCTATCTGCGTGGACTATCCATCAAGCGTAACTGACTACTTGCCAGAAACAAGCAGGAAGAAACCTTATCAGGAAGAACAGTGAAAGTCGTTCTTTTCACCAGATAAGCATCCTGTACAAGGGTCGCATCAAACCAAGACAAACAGATTAAAAGTAAAAGTGCCATTCAGATGCGCCCGGATAGCAACGCATGCACCTAGAAAGACCTAGATGTCATTTTACTGAGTGAGCTGCGCGTCAAGAAAATGTTGAATTTAAAGTGACTTGTGCGTAGAAAGAACCAAAGCAGTTGTATGTACAGACATGTGTAACCAACCAACAGATTAAATGCTGCCGAGTCGTTTAAAAGCAATAAGAGACTCTGATAAAACTTATTGCACCAGTGCACAAGCTTTACTAGCAGCATTGTAAATGTCGTTACTCACCGGAGCGAGGCAGCGCTTCTTTTAATTATCAGCGTCATGCAAGTAAGAGGAAAGCACCCTCTAACATCAAAATACGTGCTGCCATCTTGGTTACTATAACAACTTTATGCTTTCATTGTTTTGATGGTGCATAAATAACAGAGCCAAGTAAATCGTTTTCTCTATAACAGCAAACCCAAAGGTGTGCATGATATTTTGTTGTTTCCCATGCAATAGTGACAAAATTGCAGGATAAATGCAACATGTACAAAAAGCGTAAAACAGTGAACATTAAAGGAAAGGCACACTATAAAAGATACTCAACCAATATATTATATACATACAATGAAACTACATCCATTGAAAATTACAATTATGAAAAATACTGCAGCAAGCACACTAACCACCAACTAAGGAAAGGCGGCAACAAATTAAACAGCAGTACTAAAACAATAAGCAGCTCAACAGGCAAAAACATCTGTAAACTCATCCCAGCTATCACATTACTAATTTATACTCTCACCAGTATATACCACAGCAACTTCTACAATTCAATATTTAAAACCTCCAGCATGTCTGAACAAGCAAAACAAGCATCCATTTCATCAATATAAAACATAAGTCGATTATCAGAAATGCAGAGCATACCGCCACCGAATAATTTTTTAGATCAAAAGGGAGAGCCGATGGTGCCATGGAAAAGATGGAAAAAAACGTTTTGATCATTATGTTTTTGCAGCCCATGGTATACATTTTTCAAATGAAAGGAAAAAGTGTTTACTCATAAACTGTTTGGGAAACTAGGGGCAAGAACAGTTTGAGAATCTTCCACCCCTATCTGATCAAGAGTCATCAGTACTTACAGCATATGAGAAATGTGTTAGAATGTTAGATCTACATTATGAACAATCTATAAGTATTGTCCTGGAAAGATACCATTTTGGGAAACGCAAACAAAAAGTAGGAGAGAAAGTTGAACAATTTATTACAGCCCATGGATTAGCAACTTCATGTGAGTTTGTTAACTTTTCTGATGAACGCTTGCGTGATCAATTAGCAAAGTTAGGGAGGCGTGATGGTCGAAAGGAAATCCATCTCCAGAAGAAGTTCTTAGAGTTGCCAAAGATGTAGAACATACCAATACATGTGTGAAATAACTTGAGAAGAGAGTAGAAACAGAAAAAAGTCGGATCTATCAAAATGGCAGTAAGTTTTAGCAATACAGGAAAAGAACATAACAAAAAGGAGACAATTTATGAGAAAGGATTCTATATATGATAAAAAGAAAAGGAGCCAAGTTCAAGGAGAGAAGAGATACTGATGACAACAGAAGATGTTACAGATGTGGTAGCATGCATCATCTTGCCAGCAGTGAAAAGTGTCCTGCCATAAAGGAAATTTGCAGAAGATGTAATAGAAAAGGCCAATGCATTGATGAACTTTGCGAGGAAGTTGAGGAATGCACCTTTTTAATTGAGGACTCAGAAGTCAACATAGTGGAGGATCAAGATGCAGATCTTGAAAAACCTATGGCAAACATACAGATTGGTGGTTTCACACTTAAGATGGTCATTGACTCCGGTGGCAAGTACACACTATTGCCCAGTATAATTTTTGAGAAACAATTTAAATTGCGTACTGTTTTGAAGGAGGTTGATGTAAGGCCCGTTGCTTATGGTGGTAAAAGTATTGAGTTAGAAAGGTGGTTTTGGTCAAGTATGAAGTTCAAAGACAGAACAGTGAAAGGGAAAGTATAGGTTTGCATGAAAGGAATGCATCCATTATTAAGCTGGTCTCATCAAAGGATATTAAAGATAAAACTGGATCCCAGTGCCGAGGAGATGGTATATGCAGTGGATCAGGAAAGGCAATCTGAACATTTCGAACATCATCCAGTATTGCAGGATGAACTGGGAAGTTTGAAGAACTTTAGGCATGCAATTTGTATGAAAAGCGATGCTGTTCCTATAGTGCAAAAGGACAGGCCAGTTCCTTTAGCAATCAAGTGTGCTGTGAAAGAAGAACTTGAAGAAATGGAAGCACACAGAGTGATTGAAAGGATAGAATCTTCTGAATGGGTGTCACCATTGGTTATAGTACAGAAACCAAATGGAAAACTTAGGTTGTGTATTGACCTTAGGTCAGTAAACAAGTGTGTAATTCCAGACAGACAGCCCCTGCCCAATATAACAGAAATGCTAAGAACTGTAAGAGATGCCAAAATAATGAGTACTTTAGATCTCAAATCAGCAAATCGTGAGATTATGTTACATCCCAGATCCAAGAATGTCACAGGCTTTATTACCACTGAGGGAATATTTCAATGTAGACAGATGCCTTTTGGTTTAATATCTGCAGCGTCTGTATTTCAGCATGTGATGTATCATCTATTCCATCATATGCAGGGTGTACTTTGCTTTCAAGATGATGTTCTAGTATATGGGAAAGATCAAAAGGAACGTGATAGTAGAATGTGCAAAATCTTAGATGTTTTTCAGGAAGCTGGTCTCACCATTAGTAAGGAGAAATGCAAATTTCAATAGATCTAATATACAATATTTAGGACATGACATTTCTGACGAAGGCATAAACCCAAGGAAGAATTGGTAAACACCATACATTTTCCCAGCCCAGATACTAAAAGGTAAGCTTATCTCATTTTTCGTTATGGCAGACTATTATGCAAATTTTATTCTGGATCTGGCAAGTAAAAGTTTTCACATAAGGAAGTTGGTGAAAAAGAATGTGATATTTATTTGGTATGATCAATGTGAATATGAATTTATGAGAAAGAAAAATCTCAACTGTGCACCTATTTTGAGGTCTTTTAACCCCCATAAGAATAGCATTCTCACCACTGATGCAAGTAATCATGGTATGGGTGTTGTGTTATCCCAAATGGAAGGTGGAATTGAATATCCCGTTGCATTTTTAAAGGAGGCAAAGTGCAACTATTCAACCAATAAGAAAGAGTGATTAGCAGTGAAATGGTCTATTGAAAAATTTCGTTCATTTCTGTGGGGAACGAAGTTTGTTGTGAGATCGGATCACAAGCCCCTCAGAGAAACTTTGACTACGAAAAGTTTGGATAAGCTTTCGGCAAGAACCTGAAAATGGGTGGCAAATTTGCAAGAATATAATTGGGATATAGAGTTTGTTCCTGGTGTCAAGAATAATTACGCTGACTGTTTATCAAGATTGACAAACTCTGTGGATAATGATGATGATAACAGTGATGAGGAAATATTGAATGTAAATCAGGAAGTGGTGTCTGAAGATGAGTGGGCAAAGGCAATGGTTTTTGATTAATTTCTCAGTAAAATAAGGAAGTGTATTGAAGATGGGGTCAAAGGTAATGAAATCAGGAAAGGTGATTTACCGGAGGCTGTCAGACATGTGTATGATGAACTGTATTTGAATAACAATCTGGTTTTGAGGGGTGACGAATTGTATCCACCTACAGGAGTAAGGTGCTACAAAATATTAGAAACAGCACATGAGGGACATCAGGGCATGAAAAAAACTAAACTTGTCAGGCAGGATTATTGGTGGCCTGGCATGGACTTGGAAATAGAAAGATTAATTAGAGAATGTTGTAGCTGTGATGATTCTGCCAAAGGGTACAATGCAAGACAGGAACCAATGACATGTATGCCTCTACCGACCATACCGTGGGAAAGAGTAGGTTTAGACAGTGTGGGACCAGTAAGAAGAAATGGCATGTTAAAGTATTGTATGGTATTAATTGACATGCTGTCTAGATTTGTGGAAGTCAAATGGGTACAGAACATTTGTTCCAAAGATGATATTCTGTTTCTGGATACCATTTTCAAAAGGGAAGGTTATCCAACCACCATCATAACGGATAATGGTGTCCAACTGGTTTCTCACGAGATGAGGTATTTTCTGAGAGACAATGGGGTGGAACACAAGACTAGTTCCATTTATCATCCCCAAACTAATGGAATTGTGGAAAGATTGAATAAAGTAATTAAGAACAGTATTAGGGGTGCTTTGGAGAGTAAAGGTGACTGGAAAAAAGCTGTTGAAGATACTATTGTAGCACACTGATTCACCCCACAAGCTACTACTGGCAATTCTCCTTTTGAGATGCATAGAGGCAGAAATCCCAACACAAGAATTTGTCCGTCGTGGTTGGGTAGAGCATGCAAAAAAGAGATTGATTTGAAGGAGATTGAGAAGAAGATTACGCATAGACAGCTAACCAACAAAAAGTGTTTTGGCGCAAGAAAGGCGGTGAAGGAATGTGATGTAAAAGTAGGTGACTGGGTAAGGATAATGCTCCCTCCAACTGCTACGAATGGTTATGCAAGATGGTCAGCTGCCACACAGGTTGTAGCGCGGTTTCATAGAGCTGTAAAAGTGTCTGATGAGAGAGTGTGGAATGTGAATAGTGTAGATGTTCAAGGGACAATTTCAGAATTGCCAATGTGAATAAAGGCAATGTGAAGGGTGCAAGAGAGAAAAAAGTGGGTCATGTCAGAGAGGGAGAGAAAAAGCAGATAATTGCAACGAACAAAGTATATGCATCAAACGTGTTTGTCCTCATATTTGAAGGATTACGTTAAATGAGCTCATATAGGAAGTTCAGCAAAGCGTGGTTAACACTAATTCTTATTTTGATTACAGTAATGTTTCTAAATGTTTGTACCACATTGTATTTATTGTCATATGTGTACAACAAATAGCTGTGTCCAACATAGTTACATTTTTTGTTTGTATAAAGAAGGGAGGTGTGTAGCATCCTGGATTACATCTACCTTCCGTGGGAGTGTGTGGAACATAGAGCATGGGGCATAGAACATTAGGAGAAAGCTGCTGTATTAGAATCTGTAATTATCAGTTACTGTTGTGTTGCTTGCTGAGCCGGTGGGCTTTAACCTGTAGCTTAATAAAATTATATACACACATACATACACATACGTGTCCGGAGATTCTTCAGCTAGCCATGCAGGCCAATGTTTACAATATGTCCAGCAGGCGGATTCTCTGTGGGCACATTATTCTCTGAAGTCTTTTTGGAGAAAGTCCAGGACCAACATTTATTTTATTGACCCCAAATAGGTCCTAAATTATGGTGTACCTGCTCCTGTTGGGTTTTGTAAGGGATGCATGATATCACAAGTGAAGACAGACAAAAGAGATGCAAATCAGGTGTGTTTATTACACATCAAGGGTTGGAAAAAACGCCCATCTAGCCCTACATCTAAAGATGGGAGATTACTCAACCATCAAATATTATATATAACAGTCCTAGTAATGTCCATCAAAATAAAATGACCTATACTAAAGCTACCTATTGCCTGCACTTAAACTACTATAATAAATGACTATGGGAAAATGTATATGTAAAGGAAAACAGTGTCCAAAATAATTGTCAAAATTACTGGAGCAAACAAACTCCCTTCCCCATGTTTCTAACACGGAAAAAAGTGGCACCTTTGGACTGTAGAACACTCTGGCTTTCGTGACATGAGTATGCCACTCAGAACACAGGCCAAGGCCCTCCACGAAAAGTCTCTTGCTTGTACCAAGTCTCTGATTTGCAACGCGCCTTTAGCTTTTTCATTAAAGTAAAGTTCCTTTGAAAGGTCAATTTAAACACATTTCTTCAGGATTTCTCAGTTCACAAAACTTCCATGGTTACACAATTCACACACTAGGTCTCCCTGGGTCGGGGTTGGACCTTCCATTCACAGCTTTCCCATCGAAGACTTTCGAATGTGCAATGGGTTTTAAAGTCACCTGAGCATGACCACTTTGATATCTTAACAGATTACACTTTGCCTCAATGCTTTTTGGTATTGGTCGTTCCTTCAAAATAACTTCACCTTGCATTTGTAACAGTTCACCGTTCAACAAACATTTCACCAAGACCTTCGAATGGGCATCTTTCTCTTGCCGGATGACTCGGTTACTTGGTTTCACAAGATCGCTTTTTGTAACATTCACCATATATATTCAAGTACGTTTGTCGCGTCTCTTTCAACTTGCTCTTGCAACAGTTTCAAACACACACCCGGCTTTTGTCTCCTTTCCTGTGGATAACTCACCGACTGTGGTTTTACTATGATTCTTGGTTCACCTTTCAAGACTCACGAATCCTTAAGTCTGTCCTTCACAGGAAGGGAAACGAACATCACTTCTGAGGCCTCAATGAGGGACAATGTACACCTCTCAGCTTGCCATGCTATTGTTCCTGCCACGCCTTCAGCCTTTCCTCCTGTGCGTCTCTGTGTAGCAAGACAGGGATCCCTGCAGGACTCAGCCTTGCAGCCACCCTGTTGCCTTCCCAACTGCAGCTATCTGTTCTGTACAGGGCCACTCCTTTTATACACCTGGGTAGTGTCAATTGGTTGCAGGTGTACATGATTGAGGTGGAGTGCCTGATCCTTCCTGACTTCATTAGTGTGACAATATGGTGGATTCCCATAGGAAAACATGATCTTGCTATTACTATAAAAAAATCTTCATTCCTCTTTCTTTGTTCTTTTTCATCTCAGTATTTGGGGAGGAGACAATAGAATGTATTTGTGAATATCTCCTGACTAAGGAAGAGGGGCTAAATGGAAAATAGGGAAGGGGGAATGTGACATCTGTACCCGAGGCACTCTCCCTCGAATCCTGTGAGACTTCTTGTATAGGTAATTCCTCTTCACCTGCCCACCACCAGGGTCAGGATCTAGCAATGATGGTTCTCCCCTAATCCCCTGAATAAGGAGTTCCCCAGAAGGGGGCAGTGACATACCATTATGATTCTCACAGTTTGTTGCCTTCCAACTTTTTAAAACTCCCAGCAGACCTATCCCATCTCTAGTATCTACCTTTGCAGTTAATGACCTTGCATCATTTGAGACAACTGCTTGAAAGTTGAGCTTCGGGCCTTGGAACGATAGGGTTTATCCAGGGTTATCAATAGTGTGACAAATCCCTCAACTAGTTCGATAGAATTACCAGGTGGTGAATCTACTCAGACTTAATCAACAAAGGTTTTTTTTCTAACCCATGATAGATATAAATCATTTAAGAACAAAGTGGGTTTTAAATCCCTCGGTTCATACACCGGAGGCTGTGTTAAAAGAACACTTTTTTATTGGAAATGGCTTAATTTAAAAAAAACACGGAACATTGAAAGACTGTTTTTCTTTAAAAAGAGAGGTAAAACGATCTTTTGAATGAAATAATGAAGAAGACAATGTTTTCTGACAACACAACGAATATCTTTCATGATTCAGACCCTCTACAAACCACACTAGGTTATTGAAAAATAGGCATCCTTGTTTTACACACCGACAGCACGTGGAATGCTCAGAAGGCGATTCCTTACAAGGCACCCGTTTCTACAAACGATAACCCCATGAGAGGGACCTGAGTGAACAAAGAGGATCGAGTTTGGAGGTGATTCCTTACAGGACACCTATGTCACTATTATTCGCATAAGAGGGACCCGACATACGTAGATGGTCGTTTGTGAAGGCGATTCCTTACAGGACGCTTGAATTATCATATCTGGTAATGCATCAATAATCTAATAGCCTTGAAAGGGACAATGTGTCAAAACACGCGTTTGCTGGTCTTTTGCACAAGATAATAAACTGGACTAAACAAGCCCACTTAAGACTATGGGACTTTTAACTCAAACATTACTAAAACCAATTCATCATTTGTCAAACAAATTGTAGAGCTACATTTACCAAGCGCGAAGAACAAGAGGTTTTCTTCTTTCTCTATTTTGTTTTACATACACACACATTCTCAACAAAATATATAAGACTCATAACAGTCCATACAAGGGCAGCCACTATTAACAGTACCAAAGTTATAAAAAAGGGGAAAAACACTTTCCTCTCCCGAGTCAATTTCAATTGCACACTGTTACAAGCCTGTGTTCGGATAAAAGTAATTTACCAGTCTTAGAAAAGGTACCCCCCCTGGCCCGTAAACTGCTCGGTGTACTGCAGAGAATCCCACTCGATACAATTGTGCCAGTTTGTGGGTCTCCAGATGAGAGTTTCTCTGCAAATTAGTTCTGGAGCTGTGTGCGTGATACTATGTTAATGGTTCGTAGGTCTCTGAATGTGGCTTTTTCTGCAAAACAAACTTTAGGGACATGAACCTGAGACAATGATTCAAACTTCCAGTTTTCCACCTTCTCTGAATGTGATTCAAAGTTACTAGTGTATTGTCTCCTGGCTGAATGTACTCTTGCCACAGACCTAATGTTCTCATTTTTCTGTGAACGAGCAACCTCTATGCTCCAAGAGGACTTGCTGAACTATCCCATAGAGTTTACAATTCATTTACACCCTGAAAAGACACCATCAGACTAGAGCTGAAAAGTTCACCAGGGCGGCTGGGCCCAGGTCTCTCACCTTTGTCCTTTTTGCCAGACACCTCTGAGACTTCTTAATCCCCTTGATAAGGATCCTCAGATATGTAGTCATCGGGTATGTCCACTCTTCCACTCCATCACCTCGATCCCGAGGGGAACTTTCTTGAAATGTGAGGAATTACGGGTGGTCGGTCCCTTGTCTCCTTGGGCCGTAATCATGGAGCCTTTCTTTTCCAGGATGATCAGAGATTCCTCTTGAAAAGCTGCTGTGTGCTTGTGAGTCTGCGGTTGTTTTACAGCGACTACGTCCCCTACCTCTAGTTGGGGTTCTCAGGCCCTTTGGCGACCATCCGCGTATTCCTTCATGCGACTTTTAGCAGCCTGATCTCGTTCCTTATCTCGTTGTCCAGTGTCTGCCGGTCCTCCGGTGGACTGTCCTGTGGCAGCCGTGTCCTGATGTCTCTTCCAAACATTACCTTTGCTGGGCTTTTCCCAGTGGAACTATGTGGCGTACTTCGGTAGTCCACCAGCAATTGATGAAGCACGTGTTCATAAGGTTGCCCCGTGAGCCAGGCCACCTGTAATGCTCTTTTCAGGTTGGCCATGAACCGTTTAATCATGCCGTTGGACTGTGGCCATAATGGTGTGATTTTGTGATAGTAAAACCCCATCTACTCGCTCAATTTTGCAAAGCTTTGTCCATTGAACGGAGGCCCGTTATCTGTCTTCAGTTTCCTTTGGATGCCGATGAGGTCCATCACCGGGATGACGTGGTGGGCTGCTGTTGACGATTTGATTGAAGCTTCTGGATACCTGGAATATTTATCCATGACGGCCAGTACGTATCTCCCCCCTTCAATAGGTCCAAAGAAGTCAGCTGCCACCGCCTCCCAAATGCCCCCAGGCAAGTCGGACATTCTCAACGGCTCTGGATTACAATTTGGCGTGAGGAGGCAGCACATAGGGCACTGCTTCAGGAGCTCCTCCACCATGGTGTCTAGCTGTGGAAACCACACTTTCTGGCGCAGCATCATTTCATGGAGACCACTCCTCGATGCCCCTCATGAGCCGAACACCTTTCTTTTTAGAGACGCTGGAATCACGCAGTCTGATGGCATCAGAGCTTTTCTTCGGCACCGGGACGATGGGTGAAACCCATGTGGTGGAGCCTGTGGCCGGTTCTATGATATCCTGTTCTATGAGCTTGTGCAGCTCATCCTCCACCTTCTTCTGGATATTCACCGGTATGCCGCTATAGTTTTGCGTAATTGGACGCACCTCCTCGTCAATGTAGAGGGCCGGCTTGCCTGTTTCACAATTTCCCTATGCCTCTGAACAGGGTGGGGTTTATGTCCTTTATCATGAGTACTAGATCAATGTACTTGTGCACCATGATCTTGTAGAGCACGTGTATTAGGCCCATGCCGATGGCTGTTTTAAAGCTGATTACACAGCCACTCTCGCTCCCTGTTGCCAGCACATGCAGCAGCACTCTTTCCGCTTGTCCCTTGTAGCGGCATAGTCCCTCGTATTGGCCTAGACACTTGAGGGGTGTTGTAGCTCCGTATGAATATATGTCGACAGTTGCTGGGCTGAGCTCTGGGGCTTGTGGCAGTTCCTTGAAAACTTGCTTGCTGACCACTTTTACCGTAGCCCCAGTGTCTATAAGGATTTCGATGGGTCTTTCATTCAGTTTCATTATCAGTGTCGGGTTGTGTTCAGTAGCCACTGAGTTGCCCAGGGCATATACGTAGCCATTTTTCCGCTTTTCACTCACACAGGTGCTGACTTCGCATTCAGACGGGCACTGTTCCACCAGGTAGCGGACATGGCATCTACATCTGCGATCTGGTCTCATGCAAGCAGCATATTTTCTCCTCTCCCTCCGATCTCTCCTGTGTCTCTCGTCACCGGATTCCTGCTCCTTCGACTTAGGGTCCTTGTGTCTCGGCGGGGGATGCGATGTTGCTCCCGATGGTTGCAGTGCCGGGGGAGAAGAGGTCTGGGTTTGTATCTGGGAAACGATTCCCTGCCTCTGTCTCGCCCCCTTTCTCTGGTCAGTTGACATACCGCTTTAAAGTGGCCTTCCTCACCACACGTGGTGCAAAGCTGGCCAATGGCAGGGCATGTTCCTTCGTGTGGGTATTCAAATCCACAGCTGAACAGAATGGCTCTTCTGGTCTCCTCTCCTGCTGTAAGCGATGCACTGCATCGGTGGGTGCTGTAGTGTTAAAGCTTTCCACCTGCGAGTCCACTGCCCTTTCTGCCCTTGCAAGCATCAGTATTTCATCCAAAGCGCAGGCTTTCTGTAGCAACTTCCGCCTGAACGTTTGAGACTCATATCCTGCAATAATTTGGGACCACAGTGCCTCAGTGTTGGAGTAGTTTTCAAATTTGCAGTGCTTCATTTTGATTCTTAACTCATGACATAGGCGTCCATGGTCTCACCCTTTGCCTGTCTCATCCATGATGTCACGTGTCGCTGGGACTACTTGCCAGCTTGAGAAGAGACTTCTGTCGTTCTTCATCAATGGGCCCCATGGCCCCTATGTACAAATTAAAGTCCCTTATCCATTTGACCCACCTCGGCCCCATGTTATATATATGATATGGCATTTATAACTAGCCTATGCACAAGTGATTCAAGGCGCGATGAGGCAAGGGAGGGGGACAAGGGGGAAGACAGAGACAACGATCCTACTAGACCAGGTGGCATTGAGATCGTGCAAGTGCAGGGGAAAGTGGGAGGGGGCAGTGCAGGACATGGGAACTATAGTAAAAATAAATAGAATAAATAAAGTAATAAGTAAAAGTGAAGCCAGCTGGAAAGTGCAGACATCAGGTGTCAAGTGCTGATAGGGGGCTGTAGGGATACAGAAAACAGTCCCCAAGTGCAGGGGATGCCATGGAGACAGTGCAGGGGTGGCAACTGGCAGGGGAGGGGACCTGGGCCCGAGATCAAAGGGTAGCCAGGTGACCAGTGCAGTTTCAGTCTCAGCCAGGAGTTCAGCAGGCGAGAGGAGAGAAAGCTAAAGCAAAGAGGAAGGTTTTGAGGTGCTTCCGGAACCAGAGATGGTTCTTCTCAAGTTTCAGGGAGCCAGGGAGGCTGTTCCAGAGGGAGGCCCCAGCCGAACAAAGATCTACCACCAACTTGTTGCTTTGGAGAAACAATTGTCCTTGAGTTAGTTGGAGGCGGATGAGCGAAGAGCTTGAGAAGAAAGATATTTAGGAAGAGAGAGTTGAAGGTATTGAGGTCCCAGACCCCAGAATGCCTTGTGGATAATGCAGAGAGTTTTTGATTTAATCCTCGCAGCCACTGGGAGCCAGTACAGAGATTTCAGTCCTGAAGAGATACGATCCCTGGGCTTGAGGCCAAGGACAAGTCTTGCAGTCGTGTTCTGGAGGAGTTGCAGAGGGCGGAGAGTAGACGCAGGCAGATTTAGAAAGAGGCTGTTGCAGTAGTCCAGCCTAGAGAGAACCAGGGCTTCTGGGGGAAGGAGAAGAAGGGAAGAATACCTCTGAGGAGGTGAAGCTGGTAGTATGACTTCTTAGAGACGTCAGAGATGTGAGGAGAGAAGGAGATTGTGGAGTCGAAGTTTTAGCCTCACAGGAGGGAGCAGAGAGAGGGCCAAGCGAGGCGGCCAGAGAGTGACAGGAAAGGAGGGAGCAGGAGTGCCGATGAGGAGAACCCCGGTCTTACTGGCATTAACGCAGAGATCATTGGCGGTGCACCACTCCTGGAAAACAGACAGACAGTCAGAGGTAGAAGAAGTGGCAGAAGGGAGCCTGAAAATGAGTTGGGTGCCATCCGCATAGCACTGAAAGTTGGGGCAGAGAGCGCCAATGCGGTGGGCAAGAAGTGCCAGGTATTGGTTGAACAGCTAGGGAGAGAAGTTAGACCCCTGGGGAACACCACAGGTGACGATAGAGATAGAGGAGATGAAGGACCCAAGTTGGACCTGGGAGGGTCAGTCTAAGAGGAAAGAGGTCAGCGAAGCCAGGGCCTGATCAGTGATACCCAGGTTATCACGAGACGGTTGAGCAGGATGGCATGGTTGAACGTGTCAAAGGCAGAAGAGAGATCAAGTAAGATGAGGACACAGGGGGTGTTGGAATTGAAGTTGGAGAGCAGGTCTTCATGGATGTTCAGGGGAGGAGTTTCCGTGCTTCTAGAAGCTCTGAAGCCAGACTGATGGTCATGGAGACAACCAACAGATTCAGTATGAAGATTAAGCTGGGAGATGGGTAGTTTTTCCAGGTGTTTCCCAGGAAGGGAGTGATGGAGATTGGGCGATAGCTAGCTGGGAAGGAGGGGTCAGCTGTGGGTTTCTTAAGAAGAGGGTGCACAAGGGAGTGCTTCGGGGGGGGAAGGGAAGACTCCTGTGGCGAAGGAGTGGTTGTAGAAGCCAGCCATAGCAGGGGCCAAGGTGTCAATGTGGTCCTTGATGGTTTTGGAGGAACAGAGGTGAACCTGTTTTGACGAGACTTTCATAGATTGGACTTGTCTCGAAACCTTGTCTCGGGAGAACAGGGAAAAGGCAGAGAAAGAAGGAGGAGAGGTGGTCGAAGGAAGAGCAGGGAGTATAGGAGGCAAGGGGAGAGGAAGAGAGAGAGAGAGAGGACAGGATGTCCTGAGTTTTTGAGATGAAATGAGAAGCCAGGGCCGTGCAGAGGAACTGGGAAGGGGTAGGAGAGGTAGAGACTGCAATAGTATTGGCCAGCTCCTTGCAGATTTTAAAGAGTTTGGCTGAGTTGCAAGATGCTGCAGAGACGCGAATGTGGGACCTCGTCTTGGTGCGGACAGAGCCGGTATTCCTTTGTAGCAGGCGGCAGACAAGTTTGTGAGAGGATGTACCAGACGCACGCCATTTCCTCTCAGCCACCCTGCACTTGCATTTAAGGGTGGCAAGGTCGGAGTCGTACTTGGCTTTGGGCTTCAAGAGGATCCTCATGATAGGGGCAAGAGCTTTGAGAGGATCAGATATAGCAGAGTGGAGCATGGAGAGGGCTGTGTCAGGTTGTGAGTCAGCCAAAGGGGGAAGGTGGGGTGAGAAAGTGGCTTCAAAAGCCTCAACTGACACACGCTTCATGGGTCGGATAACCGAGAAGGTAGGTAGCAGTGCTGGAGTTGGCTTGGCCTGAGGGGAGGAGAGAGTGAGCTGGGAGGAAAGGAGAAAGTGATCACTCCAGGAGAGAGGAGTGGTGAGAGGGATAGAGGGGCAAGGTCTGAAGAGATCAGAACATCAAGAGTGTGCCCTGCAGAGTGAGTCAGGCCAGAGGGGTGGATAGAGAGTGAGAGAGTGTCGCAGAGGTCACGAAAGAGTCCAGAGGAAGGACAGGAAGCATCTAGGTGGATGTTAAAGTCTCCAAGAAGGAGGAGTTAAGTGGTAGAGACCAGGAGGGAAGAGGAGATGTCTGCCCACTCAGAGAAGAAAGAGGTGATCTGACTAAGTGGCCGATAGATGGTAGCCACAGTAAGGGAATGGCTAGGAGAGAGAGAGCGAGTCTGCAGACAAGGCATTCGAAAGAGGAGTAGGCCTGCGTAGTAATAAAAGAGGCAGGAATCCACTCTGGGAAGATCAGGGCTACACCCCCTCTGGAACGGTTGGACCTGGGAGTGTCAAACTTGTGACAAGGCTGGCCCTGAATCATGTCTCGTGAGACCGAGGACATCAAAGTCGAGTTCTTCCAGGAGGCAGCAGATGTCAGAGGAGTGTTCGACAGCTGAGCGAGAGTTTAGAGTGGCAATATGGAGAAGGTTGCAGTCCTTGAAAGACTTCCGGGGAGGGGTACAAATCAGAGGTACGCCCTGCGGAGGTGTAGAAGCCAGAGGGGGGGCAGAAGAGGAAGGAGAGGGCAAGGAAAGCCAGGAGGCTGTGGGCGGAAGAGAATGGAAAGCAGGAGAAGGAAGGAAATTGATGAGGCGCAGGAAGCGTCTATCAAAGAGGAAAAGATTGGCCTGAGGGCCTTGAACCAAGATGGTACCATTCATGTAAACATTAATGATGACCTTTTAGAGGCGTCGAAGGAGGTCAGGAGGGTCTCCCACCGGATGCCACCATTAATGGGAGAAGAAGAGAAATGAAAGCACAGAGAGCATATGAAAAGTCCATAGGTCGGGTGAGGGAACAACAAAGAGGATGCCGGTGAGGGCTTGCCTAGAGTAGACACTGGTATAGGTGTCAGCGATAGGGAGGCCTGGGTTGGAGACCAGGATGTCTTTTTTAAACTTCTTCCTACCAGATTTAGTGAGGAGTGCAGGATAGTTGATAGAGAAGCAGTTAGAAAAGATAGGAAAGACAGAGAGCACCATAGAGTAGGTGGGGAGAGGCGAGAAGAGGAAGGGAGGAGAAGGAAGGGGGTAGAGGTGGGGAGAACACTGGGGAAGGATGCAGGGAGGGGTGCAAGCAGACTAGAAAGAGTGACGAGACAATAGTAGACAATTTGACAAGAAGACAGGCGCTCAGCAACGGTAGAAAGTTTGCTAGATGAATGCTTTGCTAAGAAGTCAGAACCGCAGAATGGCACAACTTTCACAATGCGGTTTAGATAATGGAGAAAACACACCCAAGTTTGAGTGTCCTGTGTTAGGGGAAAACAGGCCTAGGTTTCACAATGCAATTTTAAATACCGGAGAGAAACACACCTACATTTGAGAGCCTATATAAGGGGAAAAAGGCCTAGGTTTCACAATGCTATTTTAAATACTTTCACAATGCAATTTTAAATACCGGAGAGAGAAACACCTAAGTTTGCTCGTATCTGTTACGTCAAACGCTCCTTGCATCTGTACTGCCAGGGAATCTGGCATTCTGTATGGGGCTTGCTCTTGTTGAGCAGCTGGCCCTTGAGCCTGTATATCCTGGCCTGCATCCTGGTCAAACATTGGCCCTGGTTAATTTGTAGCCCTTCACTGGGGATCTGGACTCTTGGATTCCTGTTAGCGCACAGGGCCGCCTGATAGGCATGAGCACCGTGTTAATATAAATCTCTGTGGTCTCAAAGGAGTGAGCAGATGGCCGCCTCCTGGCACAAGCACCATCACGTGGCTCTCCTCCCCGCTCACTGTGTCATCATTCGTATCACCGCTGCGGCCCGGTTATCTCAGCCACTCAATCCCGAGCGTTCTACTGTGGGAAGGGTGCTGTTTTCACTGTGTACGTCCGGGGTCGTGCAGACTCGGCCTTGCCGCTAGGTCTCACTACTCTCCCATCAGTGGGCTGGGTATGCCTCAGCCGTGCCGCTCTGTATCCGCTCCTCACCCTGCCTTGATATGGGTCCACGCTAAGACAGCGCAACCCCTTAGTCGCCAGTTTAGTGGCCTTCTAGCTCTGGGAAGCCAGCTCGCACACACCTTGCTGCGCAGCAATAATTAGACACAGAGGATGCCATCCAACGTCAGTCTTTATTCTTCTCCCAATTCCAACTGAACTTACACTGCCCTTCCGCGTCACTTCCCTCCCTGCCTCCTGCCTCCCGCTTCCCTGATGCCCCGGAACGGATGTGTCAACATGACATTGCTTGAGGCTGGCAGTGGCTGGGGAATGGAGAGAGTTGGGGAAAGCAGAGGCTGGAGTTATAAATCAGGCTGAAGAGGTGGTAGAAATGGAGGGCAGCAGGTGATGGTGAGAGCTAAGAGATCGAAGGAGAGGAGGTGATCAAACCAAGGGTTTAGGTGATTCTAACAGTAGTGGGAGAAGGTGCTAGTGAGCAAGAGCTGGCAAGAGAGGAAGCTGAAGGTGGTATCAGGTGCTGGAAATTAAATGCAAGAGCATCAGGTGGTCAGAGTGACACAGAAGAGTTGAAAGTTGCAACATCAATGAAAGGAGGTTGCAGTTGGGAAGTAACAGAACCAAGAGGAGCGGGGAGGAGTGTTGAGATGGTGTTCAGGTAGTGAGACCAAGAGAGGAGAAGGATAAGGTAACCTGTATCAAGGAACCCAGAACAGAAGAGGAGTAAGTGAGAACATCAGGTGGTGTAGTTGGGGACTAAAGAGAATGAGGATAGCGCCATTGTCAGCTGGGACAGGAAGCTTCCATCAGGCCAGATCATCCTGAGTCAGAACCAGATGTTGAAAGGACTAAGGAAAATGGGCCAAGAAGGGTACATTACGATCAGAGAGGTGAGGGGACAAGGCACAAGGCGATACTGGTTAGGGGAAACAGCAAGTGATGCCTCTCCAGTGCCTACTTCTGGTTACTTCCACTGACCAGTCTGTTAAGACTATGCACCCAAAAGTGAGTCGTCGTACAGGACAATGGAAAAACTGAAACTCGACAGTTATCAGAAGAAGGGTTCATGAAACCCAATAGCCGACAAAGGCCAGAGAGCAGGAAAATGGGTGCTGAAGCCTCTTTCATGGCTGTTAAAGGCTAGGTTGGGCCTTTACAACACACGCAAACCTAGACCCCAGAGAATCGGGGATGACATTGTGGAGCTTCACAAGAAAGGGAAGAAGACCCAATTGAAGCAAGGAGAAGTACAATCCTGATCATTCTGTTTGCGAAGAATCCCTCTTTTAAACTTACATTGGATGTTTAGTAATTATACCCCTAATAAAAGTTTATGAACTTGAGCATTTGGTGTTGGCATTCTTCTTGGTCCCAGGTGAACCCTGCGAATATACAATTTCACTAGTCTAAAAAGAGATCTACATTGCCCTCGTAAGCACTTCACTTGAAAAACATGTTTTATTAGCGATCAACTAAAATCCTGTGATACTTTAAAACTCCAGAATTTTCTGAAATATTGTATTACACACAAGGCGATTTGTTTCAACCCTGCATGACCAGCTGGCCACTTTGAGTCCCGAGTGGGGCTTTTACTGGTGTGACCTAAATACATTTATTTTGGAAAGTTTCCTCTTGGTGTTGGAGGGGCAACGTTAAAACGAGGCAGGGCAATCTGCCTAGCTCACTGAAAGAGCCATTTTGATTACTTTGGGGATTGGGAACATTCTACAGACACTGCTATTGTGGCATATGGAATTTCACGGTGGGTAAATGAAACCTGTCAGGAGAATGTGCAAAAAGCAGTAAATTAAAGACTTCTGGGAGACTACTACTGCCATAAGCAGGATGAGAGTGGACCCCACTAAATAAGAAAATGACAATTGTTGCCACAGGTAGTACTGGTGGTCCCCCTCCTCCAAATGAATACCTCACCTGTTGTACCAATCTCCTCCAAAAGCCACCACACCCTACTGCTTCTCACTTGGTCCAAATAAACCTCTGCTGCGGATGTCCCCTGAAAGCTCCACTCTTCCCCTTTCCAGTCCCCTGCTTAAATCTCCCTCTATCCTGATTGGCTAGCTTTCCCTAGCCACTTCTATTCTATATACCTGTCCCCGGGATGCAATTGTGGATGGGGAAGTCTTTAAAAAGGGGGATAAACCCCAACCTCTTTCTCCATGCAGCTGGATGCGTGATGGGCATGGTAGTGGAACAAATTCAATGACATACTCTGGGTCCAGGTTTCCTACCTGGTAGCTACCTTGGTAAATTTGGGCACAATGGTCTTCATTTTTTCCTGTCCATGGTAGTTGAGTGGGTTTGAGATGACTGGTGCGAGCCCTCAGGCTCAGGTTGCTGTTTTCACCAATTGTGTTCATGTAGTAGGCCCGTACCAGCCCACATAGGTTCTCTGCTCCCCACTGCCATATGCACCGCACCCGCTCTCTGCTCTGGAACTGCTTGCAGTTGTTGTGGGCCTCACTATCCCTCCTGCTGGTGTGAGGCGGTGAGGTTTGGCGGCTGCGGTCATTCTCTCTAGGCTGATGGATACGTAGGGTGCTAAGACTATTCTTACTGGGGCTTCTCTGGTACTCTCTGCTCCCATTATGGAGTTTCATAGCAAGAGAGGGAAACACTGGGGAGCATATACACTGTTCAGTAAGGTTGGAGATAAGTACCTGCAAACTAGAGTGCTGGCACAGGGATTGGGGACGAGAATTGGGTCTCTCTCTGTTACCCCGGTTACCCCAATTGTTAGGGCTGGCGCTGGATCCCCCCCCTGAAAAGGCCAGACTACTGGCCTTGTCACACAGGCCACCAATTACACCATAATGGATCATAGAATATGTAAATGCACTCTCGCCGTGTTATTTCCATGTACAATCATTTTTCTCGACATTGGTTGCCAATAAGCTATGAAAAACTATTGACCCCTTTCAAGTTTAATCTGCAGAGGAATTCCACAAACTTCATTTTTAAATGGCCTCCATTCAAACTACATTTACAGTGGACGTACTAGACAGACTGGTGTGCCATCCCAAATACTGATTTATTGATAAATTATAACTAGAACCAGCTAATGAAGATGCAGCAATGTATGAGGCATACACTCTCCCACAAAAAAGGTTAGCATAATCAGTACAACACTTAATCCCCCTGAGGTATTCTAAATAAAAAAGGGAAATCAAAAAGAAAAACATTAGGTTTGAGTACAAACCTAGTGATACATGTGGTATCAACCTGCCAAAAATAACATGTTTTTTAATAAGATTAGAGTTGGTGATCAGTACTGCAATGTCTGAATTAATGTGTGCACATTTGTATTTCTTATGTGACTGATAAGTAGTTCAGCAGCATGTTGGGATGCACGTTTCATGTCCAACGTAGGGAAGAGGTTCATGTTGCGCACATCATATTAGAACAATAGTGTGTCTAGATTGGACATGTTGCTGATGCGATGTTGCAATTTAACACGTGTTCAGTGTAGATAAATGATTAGGGATACATGTTACTATAAGTGTTACTTTGTGTTTAGTTTGGATACATTTGAGATTTGCATCACACAGCAACATAATAGAAGTCGTGAGGACACAATGTAATTGTGCAATGTACAACGTGCAGTGCTTAGAGTGGATAGCGAGTAGCTTTATGCATGTGAGAAAGAGGAGTCTGCAAGGGGAAAGCCAATGTGAGGGTGCGGTAGTCCTGAACAATGTACATGTGGGATTAGACAATTTAGATGAGAGACATGTTCTGGGATATTAGGGGAATATGGGGTTGGTTTTTTTGCGAATACAAGGAAATATTGCAGATCACTGTTCCCCCATAGATGGGCTTTGTGTAGGGTGCTGAGTTTTGTTTGCAGAGGTGAACTTTGCATGGCCTGAAGAGTTGAATAACCAGGTCAAGAAAGGAGGAATAAAGCAAACCACATTTGGGCTGCTGGCGATAGCATCATATGGTTACTTGAGGTAAAGATTAAATGAAGTGCCGTTTGCTGATAGGTTTACGATTAGATGGGTTTCGTGATATGGGGAACACATCTTCCTGGAAGCACAGAGTCTTGTTAAGTCCAGCCAAATGATGAGTCAAACTGGTGTTAGTTAATAAAACATATGGAAGGGGTGCTGGAGGGCAAAGTTTGCTGGTGTTTGATGGGTTTCGTTTGGACTCGTAGGAAGATGGGTAGGATGTGTGCTGGAAGCTGAATGATCGGAGATGGAAATAAGATAACATGAAGGAATGGAGAAGGAATAAACATGGGATGTCAGCACGTCTGGTATGATAAGATGTTCATTGCCTTCCAGCCATCACCTCTTGTTTTGCTATAGTCACACAGAGTGGGACGGGTACACCCAGACGTGGGTCCTGTGCCTGCTGGGCCTCGAGACTAAAGCTATTCTTCACTGATGAAGGCCCAATGAGGCTGAGAAATGTTTGGGGATGCTTGTGGTCTCGTGCAGAAGGGATGTGACCTAGCAGTTCGGGCTGGCCTACCCATTTTGGGGTGGGACCAGGCATGATTTGCATGGAATACTTGTGTATAGGCGTGTTATAAATGCCATATCATATCATACAGTCTTTCCCCTTTAGTAATGGCTTGGCAAGCAAATAATGGTCTGGAGGGTTGCCCAGAGAAGTACCAGAGGTTAAGATTAATTCCAAACCTTACAGGCATCACTTCTTGTTTTGCTTGATCTAAAACATGGTGGTTTCTTTCTCTCCCTCCTTTTGTCTGAAGTGTTCTTGCAAAAGTTGTGCACATCAGTTCTGGGTTAAAGTTTTCCTACCAAATGGGACAAGTCATACATGTAATTGTTTTTAGATAATAAGGAGATGTTTAGAATATGACTGATTATGAAAATAAGCAATGTGGGGAAAGGGATTGTATTTTGTCAATGTGTCAAATGGCATTTGAGAATGTAGGGGGGATTAGATTTCCTTGTACAGGGTTAGCCAATGGGATTTTGAGGGATGACTTTGTAACTAAATATGTGTACTTATGTAAATTGTTCAAATGTGTATACAGGCTGTGTTAGGCAGAAACCTGTGCAGTTCCCTTAGGGGCCACTGCAAAAGGCTTAAGACTACAGGTGTTGGCAGTAAACCCAATTGGCAGCAGTCTACCACCCAGATTTACCTGGTAGCTGTGGCTGAGCAGCCAGACTTCTCTCAAGAAGAGTTAGACAGTATATAGAGTATACAAGATAGGTACCAAGATACAGTAGCACAAGCAAACACTGACCAGACCTTTGGTAACAAAGTAGATAATTATTTATTTAAAGAAACACTCCAGCACTATTATTGTAAGCCAGTTCAAAACACAGTCACTATTAATATATATACATCCCTTATTCCTGATTAGACAAGTCTTAGTTAACACCACTTATTTTCAGACAGAGATGAGTGCTTAACTAAAGATGTCACTCTAATAAATTATCAAAAAAGGGAGGGAAAAGGCAGAAATTAGAACAGCACAAAACACTAATACTTTAAAAGCACCCAGCAAGGCAGGAAAGTCAAAGTCTACTTGTGAGCAAAAAGTTGAGAGGCTAGGCTCACTCTTAGAGAGAGTAGAACACCAATGCGCCCAAGATCACAGAGTTTAAGAGGCTTGAAAAATCTTGCAGAGAATTCAAAAAGGAATTAGTTCGGCTCAGAAAAGTTCAGTTAGCCAGCCTAGGGCCAACCCAAGTGGTAGGTTGAGGATTTAAGAAACACCCCACACAGACTGTTGCGAGGGAGGCCAGGCAGACACAGTACCTTGAAAGTGGAGAGAATCCTCCAGCGGGGGCAGTTGTTCATGCGGCGTCGTCCAGAGGAAGAGATGATCTCGACGTGGAGGAAAGCTGAAGGTCGTTGCACTGTCAGGGAAGAAACCAGCCGCGGAGTTCTCCGGTTAAAAGGTACTACCCTTTTATTCGCAGTAGTGGTAAAACGTGGTATTCCGGTTGCCGGGGTGCTTGGCACAGGCAAGGCAGCCACGAGATGATCCGGGAAGGCGAAGAGGCGGGCAAACTGGTTATCCCCAACCAGTCAAAGGAAGAAGACTCTTCGGGATGAAGATCTCCTCTGTCGTTGGAAGAAGTGGTGAGACGGTTCAGCTGGGCTCCACCGGTGGTGTCGTCTTTGCAGGTCAGCGCAGCTTCTCCCTCTTCGGATTCTTTGGTCGTGTGGCGACTTCTGAAGTTCCAGTCCCCAAAGCCCTGCTTTTATGCAGAAAACCCCCATTCATCAGTCATAGCTGTCACTCAAACATGCTAAGTGGTGAGCCGGGCGGCTCGCCACTTGGCCAATCACACAAGAGTGCGACTTGAGTTGCCGAGGCAACTCAGTCTAGGGTGCCTAAACCCCCCCTCCCACAAATCCTGTAGACTCAGAGTGGCACCACTTTTGGAGGCTTCTGTGGAGAAGCCCGCCAAAAAGTGGAACAAAGGGCTCGACTTGGGTTGGAGTTAGAGGCGAACACAAACGCCATTATAAAACCGAGTCCTGGCAAAAAGACCCAACAGGGGAATAAATATTAAATAAATAACCCGGCGGTATCTTTAACATTGCACCAAAAAGTGGTGCGTTTAAAATGAATGGGAAAATCCCATAGTAAATATTCTCAAGGAATATTTTGCGTGGTAACCACTGCCACCAGCCAGAAACTCGACGAGGGGGGACTGCACAGTGCCCCCTCGAAAAACAGACCCAGGGGCAATCTAATTACCCCTACCAGTACTTCCACAATATGATGGTTTATACTGGTTCTATTCCCAATTTAAGACGAGTAAAGTCAATGGTGACTTTACATGCCCTGGGAGACAGTAGTCAGTCCCAGGGTATGAAGTCTATGTTTGGGGGTCACTATGACACCCCTGTGTTACTGCACTGAGGGTGCTGTGTAACACACTTACCAAAAACCACATGAAACCCTATGGAGTAAAAGACCCCATAGCCCATTAAACACATTACAAAGTCAAAGGATATCTCAAATCATGCCCAAGAGTGGGAGAAAAAGAGTCTCACTCTTAGCAGGAGAAAAAAATAAACCCCAAAAATCCAGCAAAGCTGCTGGGGGACTCACTAGGTTTGGGAAATTAGCCTTAACAGAGAATTCTCCCCAACAAGCTGCATCTTTGTGAGCAGTGAAATGAACTGTTCATTTTCAGCTTCACAAGGTCGACTAACCCCTTCTGACCGACAGCATGCAATAAACCTGCGTTATTGACAAAGTGCATTTACACTCCGTTGGAGCTGTTTTTTCCACATTGGATTTTGGAGTATTATTCCTACAAGCACAATGGATTTTCATAAATCGTTGTCTCATGTGCAGCAGCAGCAACTGCTTTACGCTTATTTGGTAGAACTTTACACTAGAAGGAAAATATAGGGATTCTCTGTGCAAGGTCTTCGTTTTACTGTAGAATTGGTTTGTAAGTATAACAATCCAAGATAATGCTGCAAATGATAGACCACGCGAGTCTGGTAAAATGTTGACACCAACATCTGCAAAAAAGGTAACAAAGTTGCTTACGGACAGGTTAAACATTTAAATGTCGATGACCCCAATATAGCCATCCTTAGGCAGTGTCGAAGAGACTATAAGCAGGACTTAAAGCGAAAACGGAAGACAGCACAAGGTCATTGAGAAGCACTGTGCGCAGCTGCTCTTTCCCATGACAGCAAGGGTTTTCCGCGAATAATTTCGAGGAACAGCTCTAGGATGTCCCTAAATTCCCAAAATGTTTGGCTCAGAGCAAGACTGGGTTGAGCACTTCTGTACTCATTACAGTGTGGATGATAAGGTGGTTATGATAGTACAAAGGCAGTTGTTCATTCTAAATGCATGCCACTAGGCCCGTTTACTGTAATGGAGCTCAAAGTAGTGACAGGATGTCAGAAACCTAATAAAGCACCTGGGTCCAATGAGGAACCCAAACAATCTTTTTCGCTCATGTATTGAACCGTGGTCCCCTTCTCTTAGGCAAGTATTTAATGCCCTTCTGTTAAACAATATCATCCCTGCAAGGTGGAAAAATGGCATCATTGTACCAGTCTACAAGGGCTGTAAATGGTTACCATCTTCTTACCATCCGATTACATTTCTGGATGGAATGTCAAAACTGTTCTTTGGTATTATAATGAAAAGGCTTGAAGAATGGGTTTCGGAAAATAAGTTTCTCACTGACAGCTTTAAGGCCTAGTGTGGGTACCATTAACCAATGTATACATTTGTATTTGTTAATCTCCAAGTATCTCTTTCTCACAATAACCCCGGTCTCCATTGCATTTATGGACGTCAGTTAGGCCTTTCATTTCGTAGAAAGGGTTGGCCCATGTAGACCCTTGGATGACATGGGAGTTCCTGGTGCAAGTCTCTGCATACTAGTGGCCATACACTCTGATTCCACAGTCCGTGTTAGGTGCGGTATTGAAGGCGAAGTGAGTGGTCCTGTTAAAGTGGAACAGGGGGCCCGGAAGGGGTGCATTCTTGCACCTCATTTTTTATCTTTATATTAATAATTTATCATCCCTTTTAGTAAGTCCCTAGCAGGAAATTACCTGTCCTAAATTATGCAGTTGGCAGAATATTGCTAGCCAGAAACTCGCAAAGTTTTGTAGAAGGGTATGCCAAGTTTATGAATCATAGCAGACTGAAGGTAAACGCAAGCAAATGCTATGTAATGTGCTTTTCCATGAAACCGCTGCATGATCCAATGATCCTCCGCTATGGCTGTAAACGTAATGTCTGCCAATGTTTTGAGTACCTCGGCATAACTTTTGGCAGTTGGCTAAATTGGAAGGGCAACCTGATTATCAGGAGGCAGAAAATGAAGCAAGCCTCAGGTAGTATTTTTAGATTTGCAAAATCTTTTCAACAATTCCCTGCATTTCACATGCTTACTCTGTTTACAGGGGTAAGAGTGTGGCAACAGGAGCTTATCAAGTGAATTATGGGCTGTGGGCAAGCTAGGAAGACTCCAGGCTTAGAAGCATTCCTTCCTTTCTTGTCTTCTGAGTATACCTCAGACTACAGCTTCTTTCATTCCACATCATTCTATCCTGGCTCTTTGTGGATGAGCCAAGAAGAAAATGCAGCCAAAGTTTTAATCAGATACTATTGTCTTGGGCAATTATCATAAAATAGAACAGCTATTCTACATTAATAAAAAGAAGAACAAGTTACTTACCTTATCTGGTAACGTTATTTCGATGGGATGTTCCTCCGACGTATTCCACATCTATGAGAGGTAATGACCGCAGCTGTGCTGCTTCGGAAAATTTTCGGCAGAGGGCGTCCTGCGTCGATGATGTCGATACGTTGTTCCTCGAGGGCCTCCGTCGATGGTCGACGTCACCGGATGTTATATATAGGACGCACGGCGCCCGTAGCCTCAGTTGTAGTGTTTTCCTAGAACATGTGGCAACAATCTCCTGTCAGTATGACTGCAGAAAGCCTTGCGGAAACGTAAGCTGCAATCGCATGAGAAATTCTGTAGAGGGGCAGGTTGGGAGGGTGCGATGTGAAATACGTCGGAGGAACATACCATCGAAAGAATGTTACCAGATAAGGTAAGTAACTTGTTCTTGGAGGGGATTGTGTCCTCCGATGTATTCCACATCTATGACAGACTCCCAAAGCAGTACCAACGTATGGAGGTGGGAAAAGAATTTACAATTTTAGAATTTTAGAATGCCCAATCAAATGGCTGAATAGAGGACTGCCTTACCAAAGGCCAAATCCTGCCCATAGATGGAATCCAAGGAATAGTGTCTCACAAAAGTATGGACAAAGGCCCATGTGGCTGCTTCACAAATTATGCGAATAGGAACACCTCTCTGCAGAGCAGTGGAGGCAGCCACACCCCTAGTAGAATGAGCCCGTAAGCCTACTGGAGGGTCCTTATCCGCCAAACGGTAACACTCAGAGATGAAAATGATCCATCTGGACAAGGTCTGCTTGGAAACAGCTTGACCCAAGCGTCTACCAGCATAACCAACAAAGAGCTGATTGTCCACTCTGACCCGGGACATCTGTGAGAGATAGAAACTCAAAGCTCTCCTAGGATCCAACCTATGGAGCCTCTCCTCTTCCTTACCAGGATGTGGAGGAGGATAAAACACTGGAAGCGCTACCTTCTGGCTCAAATGGAATTCAGACACAACCTTCGGAAGAAAGGAAGGCCGTACCCGCAGGACAACCCTGTCCTTATGTTAAACTTTAAAGGGTAGCTTGGCAGAAAGTGCCTGCAACTCACTCACTCTCTGTGCGGAAGTAACCGTAACCAAAATCACAGTTTTAAAAGATAACAGTCTCAACGGACAAGAATGTAAGGGCTCAAACGGAGCTCCCATTAGGAACTTTAACACCAAATTCAAACCCCATCCTGCCACCTGGAAAGGCGATGGCGGAAACACATTAGTTAGCCCTTTTAGAAACTGAGAAATCAAAAAGGAATCTTTAAATAAGAACATTCTTCAGACGAGCGCTTAAATATGGACAGCGCCGCCAGGTAACCCTTAATGGTACCCACTTGCAGGCCCTTGTGGGCTAAGGGAAGCAAAAAAGACCAAACTAAAGGAATGGAACATTGGAAAGGATCCACATTCTGTACCCTGCATCAGTCGCAAAACTTTCTCCAACGGCAACGGTACAGGGATTCTGTTGCCGGCCGTCTGGCCGAAAGCAACACCTCAGGCTCCATCACGTCATCGGGGAGGTCCCAATCCTTATAACCCCAACCTTTCAGATACCAGGCTGAGAGACTTGATCTCTGGATGGAGAACCCGACCCCCCCCTCCCATGAGAGCAGATCGTCTCGGTAGGGAAGACGGCATGGAGGGCAGATGGACATGTCTAGAAGGACCGGGTACCATGCTCTCCTGGCCCATGCCGGAGCAATGAGGATCATTCGGGAAATGAACCTCTGCAACACTTGCGGAATGACTGGGACTGGAGGAAACCCGTACAGCAGTGGGAAGGACCACTCCACTACGAACGCGTCCCCTAAGCCTCCTCTTCGAGGAAATTCCTGGAAATTCCTGTGAGCTGTTGGGTGTCTTGACCCACGTTCAAGTTATTATGCTGCAACATTTGGTGCTATGGGCTTAGAAAATCCAAGATGGCCGAAAAGCCCACATTTGCGCCAGAATCCAGGAAAACAGCGCAGTTTTGCGCACACCAAAATGGTCGCCTAACATGCCACCCACCAGTGCGAGCGTGGTGGGCTAGAAGCGACATGAGTGAAACGTGGTGCCAAAGGAATAACAGCAGTGCCTGTTAGCTCAAAAAGCGCTTTGAAATCACCTTTGTTTCTCTGAAATGCAAGCTAAAAATGCCTATGTTAAACATTGCAAGATATTCAAAAATCCCATTGAACACCAGCAGACATTTGGCAGAATGTAGTCTTGAGTGCATACAAAATCTGGAAAGATGAAGAGCCTAAAACAATGCTTATAACAAAACTGGCTGTGCTGTGGATGTCAGCAGCTGAAGTGAAATTGGACTTAAAGCCACTAAAATCGAAATGTTTGAAATAAATGAGTGACCTACTTTGAGTGTCACATAGGTTGCAACTGTTTAAATGTCATAGTTTTGAACTTAGAATCAGCGTTCTAGCTGCATGTGTAAAAATTGTAAGTTTGATTTGACTGAGGAAAAACTGGGAACAAAAGTGACATTTGGCTGAAGCCTGGCTTGAAGAGATTGAATTCTGCCCGGCAACTACCCCCGACAGGAGTTGAAACTTGCCCAGCCACTGCATTCGCAGGCCTGGCTGCCTTCTGCTGTTCCCACCAAAAGGAGATTACACCTCTCTGATTGAATCAGGGGAGGAGCACCTGGGAGCAAGGAAACAGAACAATGAGCTTTCCTTGGCTCAGGAAAATGTTAAATTAGGGGGGGGGGGGTCGTAAATGGCTTCCTCTTGGAAGAAACTGGGAGGAGCAGTGCCTCTGTGAGCAACCTGAGTTGGAGGAAGTGGACAAACCAGAAATTCCACCATGTGCTTTGGGAAACCACACCCCTCTGGGCCAGAGCATAATTTTAAAAAGATGGATAATTCATAGTACGGACTTGTCAAAATTATATAATTAATATCATTATTATTTTGGTTTTCTGTGCACATTTTAAGAGGTGTTAGGACTCTGTGGTATGTTCTGGGGGGTAGTAGTGGAAAATAAGGTATTACTCCGAATGTCTGTATGTTAAAAATTTGACACTTTATCATCTGATGCCCATATTCCTTGTGCATGTTTGTATAAATATAGAGGTTGTGTTCTTGATGAAAAGGGCCGAATTCTGTCATAAGTGGACACGACATCTTACAAAGACAGGGATCGGATGGTTTGGTGCTACAGAGAATATGTTAACTGGACATATAATATTAGAAAAATGGTACATAGATAAATATGTATTTGGATCAAAAATTGATTTGTGTGCAAATTGACATGGGGAGTGTTCTTTCTGTATGCCATAAAATTGATGCCTGATGACACTCCATTCCTTCCCCCAATCAAGGGAGAGAGGAGAGCTTGGCCAATGATAAGTTGTGAGGGACAGGCTTAGTTATGCCCACGCACACACCCATTTTCAAAAGACATAAAAGGAACACTGAAACCCAGTTAGAGACTTCACTTTCCCCTTTCTTGCGACAATATCCAGAAGGACCATCTCCAGAACTTAGAATCCAGACTTCAGAACTTGTAGCAGAGAGGCCTGAACCACCAGCTGAATCCTTTTTCAGCAGGCCTTAAAATCTTTTGCAAATTATTCAAACAGCCGGGCTGAGCTGTTTGATTCTGGCTAGAACCCTGTGCCAGTACCCAGAAAGCAGTGCTGTATCCAGAATCCACTTGAACCAGACCAGCAGAACCAGAGATCCAGACCGCCGTGCAGTGCCGAGTGCCAGACCAGCAGAGCAGAGCTGACCCAGAGAGCTGTGACTTCAGAACCACCCGCCAGGAGTCCAGTCCAAACCTGACCAGACCTTGACGGCCTATTTCAAATTTATAGTGTGAGTACTCAGCTAGAACTGTACCAGAACCAATCTCTTAGTCTAAAATAATCTGAATCAAACCATTTTAACCTGTCCAGAACTGCATCATAGGAATCGTGTGTTCATTCTGTCATTTCAAAGCTGTAAAGGTGTCATTTTGTCATTCTGAACTTTACTTTAATTTCGAGAAACTACCTCCACAAAATCGTCCGTATCTTTTGATCCATACGTGCTAGGGACGAGATTTAACTTTCATTTTAAAGCTAAGATTCTAAGCATTCTAGCAAGCCTAAAACCGACTATTCCTTATAGTTATTCCGTAATCGCTCTCGCCGCACGCGACTAAATTGCTGCAAATTGAAAAATGAGCTCCTGTCAAAAATAGCCGCCTTTTGCTCGCAACTGCTGAAATAGGTTTTCCCTCTGATAATCATTCCTGAATGATTGCCAGTGTGACTTGAACTAATCTTAATAGCCATCACCTACCCTGAACCTCCTACAGGGAATTAAAATCATTTTTAGCATATGTTTCCCTTCTTTGCATACCACATTTAAAAGTATTTTTGCCTGTGTTTTAAAACCATCCCTGTAGCTCTAAACTTTCTAGGGGGAACTGAAATTCGTATTGTATTGTGATTGTATTATTGAAAACTGTGCGCTTTACTTCCATCTCCTTATATTGCATAGGGGGGGGGGGGAGTGAATTGCCACAAGGGGAAAAGTGAACATATTATCTCTTGTGAAACCCTATCAGTTTATTTCTGTACTGCATTTTTATTCATCATTGCATTTCCTTGAAATCCTAAAAGTATTCTCAGCTACCTTATCCTCCCTATACTAACTCCTCAGTAATTAAATCAGTGTGCTAGTGTAACATCATCCATTGTTGATCACTGTCATATGCCTAAGTGTGCAATCAAATATTAATTTATTCATAAAAGTGTGATATATATATATATATATATATATATATATATTGTTTACTTTCTCAATAAACCTTTTAAATTGCAAAACAAACCTACTTCTTCGCTCAGTGTGGTCATGGGGATTCAAAGAGAGGGGCGTTATATAAGGGTTTATCATCCAGAGTATAACTTGTCATAAAAATATATAAATAAGGGCTTACCTTGGGTGTCCCAGACGAGGCACTGACTTAGTGGGATTGCCGAATTGAAGTCACTTGACAGAGCAGAATCTCTCGCACTTCTGGTTGACAATGGTGGCGAAGAGATCCACTTCTGGGGTTCCCCAAAGGGCAAAGATCTCCAAAAGAAGATCCTGAGCCAACTCCCACTCGTGAGAGACCATGCCCTGCCTGCTCAGAGCGTCCGCTGCCATGTTTTCGTCTACCGGGAGATGAACTGCAGAGATCGAAACTTCCTGCTGGATGGCCCAGAACCTGAGCTGCATTGCCTCCCTGCACAACGGGAGTGACCCTGCCCCCCCCTTTTTGTTGAGGTAGTGCATGGCCACTGTATTGTCCGTCATAATCAGGACATTCTTCTCCCGCACAGACGGCAGAAAAGCCATCAGGGCTAGCCTGAAAGCCCGCAGTTCTAACAGATTGATGTTGAGTCTGGACTCTGACGGAGACCAACAGCCGCTGGCTGTCAACTCATTGGCATGAGCTTCCCAAACCGCGAGGGCCGCGTCTGTCATGATCGTCACCTCCGGCCACGGATGCAAAAAATGGAGCTCCCTTCGTCAGATTGCCTTTGACGGCCCACCACAGAAGATCCTGGGTGACCGAGGGTGGAATCTGAACGGGATCCGACATCCTGCCAGAGAACTGCGACCACTGCATCTTGAGAGCCCACTGCAGAGATCTCATCCGCAGCCTGGCCTCTGGCACCAGGAAAATGCAGGATGCCATGAGGCCGAGCAACCTCAAGAACTTGAACGCCAGGAGACTCTGGGCACGTTGAAATTTGTCCACCATCTGCAGAATGTGATGAGCCCTCACCTAGGGAGGGCAACACAGTCCCAGGGATGTGTCGAGCACTGCTCCGATGTATTGTAGCCACTGGGTAGGTGTCAAATGGGACTTCTTTAAATTGAGGGAGAATCCCATCTTGTGAAAGGATTGGCAGGTAACGGACAGATGATCCAGGGCTTGCACAGGAGAGCGCGCCCTGATCAACCAATCATCCAGGTAGGGGTAGACGTGAATCCCCCCTTTCCTGAGATACGCTGCCACCACCACCATCAGCTTGGTGAAGACCCCCGGGGCGTAGGTCAATCCGAACGGCAGGACCCGAAACTGAAAATGCGAGTCGCCAACAGCGAACCTCAGGTACTTCCTGTGCTTGGGATAAATCGGCACATGAAAATAAGCATCCTTGAGGTCGAGAGACGCCAACCAATCCTGAAGTTGAAGGGCCTAGAGGACTTGAGAAAGAGTGACCATCTTGAACTTGTCCTTCCTGAGGATCTTGTTCAACCAACGCAAGTCCATAATGGGTCTCAATTCCCCGTCCTTTTTTTTGGGATAGAAAAATAAGGGGAATACCATCCCGCTACAGGCACCAGTTCTATGGCACCTTTCTCCAGCAGGGATAGGATTTCCTGCACAAGGAACGAATTGGGAAGCTTCAAAGAGCTTCCCTGGTGTATTGTCGTGAGGCCGCTGCCGGAAGGGAAGACAGTAGCCGTGGGCTATGATCTCCAGAACCCACACATCTGAAGTAATGGCTCGTCATTCTCCAAGATGCTGCGCAAGTCTGCCCCCAAACGGCGAACCATGGGGCATGGCCTCATGACTGAGCGGACGTGGCTGCGGTAGTGCCTGAGGGCAAAGAGGCAACTGCCCGAACGGCTTTGACACCTCGAGTACCTTGCTTTCCACCTCTGGTACTTCTATGGTGGCTGCTTTGACTGGCAGCTCCTCTCGATCTACCAAAGGTAGAGTAGTACCGAAAGGAACCTCCCCTCCATTGCTGTCCCCTAGGAGAAAAAGGCGGAGGTTCATGAGCTGCAGCGCTCAAAGACTTTGCTGCAGCTTTGGAGGTCTGCAACCTCTCAAGGCTCTCGTCAGCCTTGCTGCCAAACAGATGGACACCATCAAAGGGCATGTTGAGAAGCCGGGTTTGCACATCAGGAGCAAACCCCGACTTCCGCAACCACGCAAACCTGCGTATCACGGTGCTCGCAAGCCATGGACCTGCTAACACAGTCTGCCATGTCCAGACCCGACTGAATGGCTTCACACATGGCATGCTTGCCGTCTTGCACGAGGGCTAGAAAACCATCCCGTTTTTCCCCTTCGAGAATATGCTCAGCCGCCAAAGATGCACAATTCCACAGAGTGCGAGTGAATCTTGCCAAGGCACAAACGGAGTTGGCTGCCTTCAAAGCCATACCCCCAGCTGAAAATACCTTCTTCACCCAACCATCAAAGCGCTTATCGTCCCTATTAGGAGGGCTAGTAGGGTATGCAGCCTGCTTCGTGGGGGCCATAGCCGCCTGCACCACCAAACTATCCGGAGTAGGGTGCGTCGACAAGTATCAAGGGTCACTACTGGCTGGGCGGTATTTTTTCAGAAGCGACTCATTAACTGCTGGGAGACTCTCCGGAGCAGTCCAAGCTGCCGCCACCCTTCTTTGCAAAGCCATGTGAAATGGCAACACCGGGTCAGTGGGTGGACCTTGGTCCAGGATGTCCGTCAGATTATCCTGATCAAAATCAACAGGTGGAGCAGACCACCCCAAGTATTCAGTCACCCTGGACATGAGACACCTATAGGAGGATTCAGCATGCGTCCCAGGCTCAGGCCTGCCAAACCCCACCTCCAGAGAGGTGCCAAGACCACTGGCATCATGCAAGGACTGACGGAGTTCTTCCATCTGACTGTGACCAGACAAAAGGTCATCAGGGACATCAGGAGGCACAAGCATCTCCTCATCAGACCCTTTTTCCACCTCCGAAATATAATACAATGGTCGGAACAAATCCAATCTGGGAGGAGGAACAGAGAAGGGCTCAAAAACAGGCCTCACAGACTTACTGAGAGCCTTCCTCAGAGTTTCCACAGCCCTGCGGGGCACCTCTGGCAAATCCTCCACAAACTGCGTCAATGGCGCTGAGGGAGTCGACGTCGACCGAGGCGCCGACTGCGTCGACAACTTCTTCGAGGGCAGAGCCCCGAGAGCGTCCCTCGACGGACACGGCGCCGATGGCATCGACGACTTCGAGGCCGGAACCCCGAGAGAGCCCTTCGATGGACACGGCACCGATTGCGTCAACGCCTTCCTCGCAGGCTTCACAGGTTCCGATGGTCTCGATGCCGTCGAGGACCAGGACCTGGATCTGGTACGCTATGGCGATCTTCCTTGTCCGATCGGGACCTCGACAGCTCTAGATGATCGCGCTGACCGCCCGAGCCCGAAGGTGTACGAGTGGTGGACTGAGCCCGTTCCTTGCCGGCTTCTTTCGAAGGCGCGGACGGAACAGTGCCTTGCAAACCGAAAATCCCCATCATCTGCTGGCGGAATGCAGCCTATTCGGCCGGCGACGAAGACTTGGTGGGGCAAGTCAACCATCTGGCGGAGTCGTCCTCCGACGAGGACGGCGACGGCGCTTCCTAGAATGCCTCAAAGAGGCAGAGGAATGACGGAAACCACTCCGAGACCCCCTGGACTTTCGCCGACGCGGAGAGTCGCCCCTCAAGTCATTGGTCGAAAGCCCAGCGGACTTTGATTTATGGGGCTTAGACACCCTACCTACCTTTAATTTCTTCTTCTGTTCCCGCAAGGCCTTAGACGTCGGGGTCTGGCAATCATCGCATTCATCGGTGGCTTGGCTTTCGCCGAGGCACCAGAGGCAGATGTCGTGCGGGTCCGTGATGGACATTTTCGACCCGCAGTCCTGACATTTTTTAAAGCCCGACTTTGGGCTAGAAGAAGACGAAGACATCGCTGTTCGAAGAGAAGAATCGAGCGCGCCGAGATTCCGAAGCAAGCACGTTTGTGGAAAAAACGGAACTGAGGCTACGGACTCCGTGCGTCCTATATATAACATCCGGTGACGTCGACCATCCCTTGAGGAACAACGTATCAACGTCATCGACACAGGACGCCCTCTGCCAAAAATGTTCCGAAGCAGCACAGCTGTGGTCATTACCCGTCATAGATGTGGAATACGTCGGAGGACACAATCCCCTCGAAACTCTTGTTACTGTGGGTTTCAAATGTGGTTTTGCAAATCCACCCAGCCTCGCTGCCACATCTACAAAATAACTTAAAAGCAGGTTTCTGACCCTTTGGAGTAGCAGGAGGGAGGACAGCAATCTGATGAAGCCATCTGTAAGACAGTATCTCTCTCTTTCACCATCCACAGGGAGGGCTGGGCTGCGTACTTTGATTTTGTGACCAATTTTTATCATAGTTCACTTCTGTCCCGAGCCAGATCAAACACTCTGCAATTAAAGGATATTAGTGGTCACTGGTTGGGCATGAAGTATACAGATGGCAATCATTGCCTTTGTGGTAACGTCAAAACCTTGGTTCATTTTGTGCTTTATTGTCCCTTGTACAATGATTTGCAGCGGCTATACCTTTTAACTCTACTTGGGAACTCTGGTCTTAATCATTGGAAACCTGCTTTTATGTTGTTATCTCATCCTGATGCTATTTTAAATTTGCATGCTCCCTTCAATATGCATGGAAAAGAAAAACATGATTGTCTTCTCTGTGATATTTAATTATCTGTGATTTTACAGTATGCATTTCAGGATTTATTTATGCCTTACTACCCAGATTTTTTGTATGTTTTGTTGTTGTATGGATTGCAGCTGCAATTCCAAAATAAACACTTTCATCATCATGCAAGTGTCATTATACACTCAACATGGAATATTTCTGGAGAAAGTCTCTTTCTGCAGTTTTGTGGATGGTCCTGTGGCGGGTTCCATCTGCCTATCGGTGGCTGTGCCCGGGTGACCAGAGGGGCCACGTGCAGTCACCTGTTCTCTGATGCATGGTCTGAGGTGAAGCAGAGAAGATCCTGTGAACACGCTCTCAAGGCAGGCCTCAAGGGGTAGGACCTTGCCACATTTACCACACTAAAACATCCAGCCCTTTAAAAAAGGTTTGTGGGTAAGTTGCAGGCAATTGAATGCAGGCCCTAAAATGCTAAAATACTTTTCATTCTAATTCTATGAAATGTGATTTAGCCACGGTGGCAGAGCCGCACATCAGTGTTTCCGTAAAAATCCCACTCACCCCAGAAACTGCTGCTGGGGTGGCTCTGAGTGCACAGGATCACTCGACCAGAGGCATTGGGGCCATTCTGGCTTTCATTGCAAATGTTCCCCTTGACACCATTTGCAAAGCAGCTACTTGGAGCTCTATTCACACTTTTACTCAGCACTACTGCATTGACACCCATTCCAAGACAGATACTCAAGTGGGACAAGCGGTTCTAAGACATTTATTTGCTCATGACCCTTCTCAACAGATTCCACAAGCCTCAGAAATATATATATAAAGAGGCCTTTGCAGCGCAGAGCTGTGGGAGTTTCATGAAAGAAGGAGCGAGGTTGGCAATGGGTGGAGATGGGAGAGGTTGAAGGAGCAGAAGAACTGAGGTGGAGTTAGTGGTGAAGTGGGAATAAAGGAGACGGTTATATTTAAGGATATGTAGAAGGGGTAAAAGATGAACAGAGAAGCAGGAGTCATTGAGGCGTGAAGGAGAAAAGAGGTTAGCGGAGTTAAATACCAGAGAAGAATTGATGGGGAAAGAAGCTATAGTACTGGAGGAGAGAATAATAAGTGTCATATTTATGGTGCCATAGATGCATCATCATACAAAAGACAATAAATGTATGGCTCCAAAACCCACTAAAGGCAAAACATAGCACCTACCTTTCCAGGTCTTGGATTATATTTCAATGCTTCCATGTCAATGGGATTCTGAAAAACAAACAAAAGTAGCAGCTTGAGCAATGTCATTCCTTTTCTCAATTGGCCTTTTGCAGGTCAAGTTCAGGTTCAATGGTGTGTGAGCGAACCAAGGGTTATAAAGGATATCTGAAAGTAGTTTACTTTGTACATTAGAAGTAAAATACACATTGCCAAAGTCACAGTACAAACATGGTATCCAGTTCCATATCCACCTGAGTTTAGGACTGACAGGATCAGCCCTAAACTATTCCCAACCCCTTTGAGACAGTAAAGTTACCAGGTCCCAAAGAAACCGGTTATGCAGGACTACATTTCCTAAAATGCATCAGGGAATGATATGCTATGGGGAAACAGTAGCATATCTATCGAGACCTCTGTCATCAAGGGAAAAAAATAACGTATACCACCTCCCCCCAGCAGAAGTGTGTTAAAGGAAGAATGTTTTGCTCCCTCCCCTGCAGCATTTAAAGAGAAATACACCTTTTGCCCTACCCAAAAGGAAAGTTATTTTTTACAGGCATGATCATACTAGAAATGTCCATTGTGATTACCCTTTTTACATTAGAAACCTACAAAATGAACTTGCGTAAGGGGACCACCAGGCGTCAAGGCAGGAGAAGAGCAGCTGACTAAGCCAGCACTGGAAAGCCAACTGAAAGATATCCAAGGTGGCAGAAAGGCTTTTGAAGATTTCCTTCTCTTGGCTTGGAATGGAAAGGTAAATTATTCAATCAATTCAAAAGTTTGCTTTAGCCAATAGATGAGCAGCGAGGGCTTTAAATAAGAGGCTAAGAAACACAGTGGGCCTCATTACACGATAGGCGGTAAACCATGGAGCTATTAGCACCATGGTTGCTGGCGGTACCATACCAGTACCACCATGGAGGAAAGGGGAATTACCACCCTATTCCAAGGTTGGCGGGGCGGTAATTCCCCCTTTCTCCATGGCCCTTCCCCCATTCCCATTTTTGCCCCATAGGGCTCAATGGGAATGGGGAAGGGGCTAATTACGGTACCGCAAATTGCGGTACCGTAATTAGCACCAAGGTCCCTTTGCGGGTCCCAACTTTAACGGCTGGTCTACACCAGCCGTTAAGGTCGGGTCCCGCAAAAGGGACCTCGTAGTAAGGCAGTAAGGGTTTACCGGTGCCCTTACTGGTACCGGTAAACCCTTACCGCCTACCGTGTAATGATACCCAGTGTCTTTTGGACTGGGAGCTGAGTAAGACTGAGCACCAGAGCAGGGAGGGGGAGGGTGGTAAGAGGTCCCTAGAACACCAAAAGTGGGGTCTGGGAGCCACCAGTGGGCGCTGAGATGAGCTGAAGTCTCTCAGCCGATCTCCTCACCTGGGCCGGTAATTTTCGAATTTTGAGCCCCCCCAGCCCGGTGTATGCGGAGTCCAGTCCCCCCTGGCACTTTCCTACATCGATGTGACTCCAGTGAGTGAAAACCCGCCCTCCGGAAGTGCCGGGAAGTGGCCGCTTGCAGCCCTCCTAATAACCGCCGGGCGAAACCTGGTTGACAGTCCCGTCGGGAGAGCCGCCTTCCAACTGTCTTACTGGCAGTGGGGGAGGGGCTGAGGAGCGCCGAGTGCCCGCGTTTAGACTGTGGTGGTGGCTGTCCTACGGGCCCCGTGCTGGTTGCCCCCGGTCCGGGGGTGTGCAGATTTGTTACCGAGCTCCGGAGTGGAGGATCGTGTGTGGCCTGCGGTTCTCCGGTGCGGGGGCGAGACGACCTGGTGTGCCAGAGGGGGAGCGCCTGCCAGCGGGAGGAGGTGGAGAGCGGGCGCGTCCTTGCCCTCGGCTCGGCACCTGCGGTTGGAATGCAAGGAGCTTGGAGCCAGTGTGGAGAGCAGTGAGCCTATGTGGAGAGCGGACGCTGGGGGTCTGGTTGTGTCCGCCGTCTCACTGCTGGCCCGGGAGACCTGCACTCGGCTGTGACGACACGAAGGGCCGCAAGTTAAGTACAGTGGGACTGTTGGGCTGAACATCCCTGTTGAGGGGTGACAGGGTGAGAACTCTCTCCAGTACTGTGTGTGACGGGGTGGACAGCCGCCCCCCCCTTTTTTTCCTTCTCTTTTTCCTGTTCGTCTGTTCTGGGGAGCCACCTGCCGCAGCATCGTGGCCGGCAGGGTGGGATCCGACACATGCAGCCCATCCACGGTGCGGTGTGGGGCTACTGCAGGCCTTTGGAAGTTTTGAGGCCCGGGCACCCTTGTGTGTGTCTGGGGTCCCGCGCACGTACTCCTTTATGGTTGGACTGCCTTTGCCTTGAGGGTTTGTGAAGTGACATTGTGGGTATGCCCTCACACATGCATTTAACCTGGACATCATTTTAAAAGGCCTCCGTCTCCCACGCTTCCCTGGAGGGGGCCCCTGGCCGGCACTGAGAGGAGGAGGAATCTGAACTGTTCCAGAGTTAACCCCTTTTGTGTGTCCTACCTGCATTGGAGTTCTGCTGGACACGGGGGGGAGGCAGGGGGGTGGATCTCTGCTCCTCCACCAAGAATCCACGGTGTGCCTGGCCAGGGGGTGCGCAGAGGCTGTGCGGTGCAGTCTCGCAGCGGGTGAAGAGGGGGGGTTGTATGCCCCTTCGCCCGTCCCGGGGGTCACGCAGTCTGTCTGGGCGCAGAGTGCAGGCTCTGCAAAGATTTAGGCGGTCACCTCAGCGACTGGAGGGAGGTTCCGCAATGCAGGCTGCCATCCATCCCGAGGCGGCGGACACTCAAGCTACGAGTCAGAATATGGCGCACTACTGGAGGAGATTTGAGGTTTTACAGCTGACATTGGGAAGAGGCTGGACTCCCTAGACAAAAAGGTGGTTGACGTGGAGGACCGCGTCCAGGCCCTTGAAGCTAACCAATCTTCGGCTGATCTTTTTGAAACCCAGTTTGATACGCGGCTTGTGGATTTAGAGAGGAGGGAGGAGAAGCTCATGCTCAAACTGGACGATTTGGAGAATCGGGAGCGACGCTCCAATCTGAGATTTTTTGGTGTTCCAGAACAGGATGGGGAGACTCAAGTGGACATCGAGAGAAAGATTAAGGAAATCGTGAATATCTTGTTTGGTGGTGAAAACACCAGCGTCCCCACCATCGATAGGGCTCACAGGGCGGGAGGTAGCGCGGGTGGTCCCTGATCGGTCCTGGTGAAGTTTCATTACTTTGTGGAGAAAACCAAGATCTTAGAGTTGGCTCGCCGTAAGGGTCCAATTGACTGGAACGGAGCTAAGACTTCTATATACCAGGTCCTCTCGGCCCTTACGCTCGCCCGCCGGAGGCTTTGCAGGCCGCTGACGGTATGTTTGCAGGCCATGGGGGTGCGCTACAGATGGGGTCACCCATTCTCGCTCTCTTGAGTTCAACGACGACAAGTACTCGCTCTCCTCTGAAACTGATATACAAAGAGCGATGGGGCAGCTGCTTGGAGACCCTCCTGTAGGTCAGGTTCAGCCGAGTGACTGTCCTGATAAAAGTAGTCGGAAAAGTTCCTTGGGGGGCCTCAGGACGGTGGCGAGTCAGAGGACACAGGAAGTATAGAAGGATGAATGGGCCCTCTCCGGGACAGGCAACTTCTTGAGGTGGAAACGAGACTCTGGTTCAGGGTCGAAATGGCAAGTCCTTGGAACTTGGTTAAAGGGGGTGGGTCACCTTGGTGGTTGTTTGTTCTTTTGTTTTACCGTTAGATGACCTTCTCGGTTACTGGTTCCTTTGTAACGGAGGGGGGGCTCAGATCACTGTGCTGTTTCGATGGAGTTATCTCCAAGGTGGAGGCGATCCATGGTGGTCTGGGGACTTGGCAATTGGATGTCGAAGTCCTTTCAGACGCTCATACGTTGGGGGGACAGGGGGAGAGTTGGGTTTGTTGGGGAGGAGGGGGTTCAGAGCTATATGTTTTTTAAGGTTCAGTGGTCTTGGCTTTGACTGTCTTGTGCGCACAGAGGGTATGGAGCTGGGTTTGCGTGACGATACCCCTCGGGAGGTGGACGAGATAAATGGCTTTCCCAATGAGTGATGCGGTTCAACCCCTGTCGGTGGGATCCCTGAACAGTCGGGGCTTAAATTCTCCGACCAAGAGGTCGTTGGTGTTGAGGGAATTTTTAAGACTTAAACTTCACTTTTTCTTTGTGCAGGAGTCTCATTGGGTAAGGGGGAAGGAGCCTACCTTAAAGTCTAGGGCTGTCCAGCAGGTGTTCCGATCCTCATATGGGTCAGAAAAGCGAGGGGCTATTCTCTTGGTTTCGCCAAATGAGCACTTCTTACCGAGGGCCCATGTGGTAGATCCAGAGGGGCGCTACATTATGGTTAAAGGAGATGTGAAAGGTTGTGTCTTCACTTTTGTGGGGGTGTACGCCCTGAACGAGGGGCAAGACATTTTCTGGCAGAGGGTGGGGGGAAAATTAGAGAATTCGCAGAGGGAGTCCTGATAGTCGGGGGAGATTTCAACATGGTTTTGGACCCGGATAAAGACAGGAAATCCTCCAAGTCCTGCCCTGATCTTAGGTCCCAGGCTAGGTGTGCAGAGGTATTCCATCGGGTCAATGAGGAACTGGGTTTGGTCAATGCTCAACCCGCCGGGAACAAACATGATCCCCTTTACACTTACTTCTCCGCAGTGCACCAATCCTTCTCCCGGATTATGTGCTTTTAGACTCATCCATCTGTGATTCCATTTCGGAATTTAATGTGGAGACTGTCCCCTGGTCCGACCACGATCTTGTTCGGTTTCCTTGAATGTTCCTCTGTTGGCCCAGGGTAAGTCGAGATGGGTCTGTAATGATTCCTTGTTAAGGGATGGGGAACTGAGGAAGTCCCTCTTAACCTCAATCACTAATTTTCTCTCATTCAACGACACTGGGGAAGTGGAAAGTAAAACTGTGTGAGATGCATTCAAGGCCACGGTGAGAGGGGTTTTGATAGAAATGGGGGCTAGGAGGAAGAGAGATAGGACTAGAGAGGAGCTTAAGTTGAGGGAGCAGATAGCAGCCATTCAAACAGGAGGGAAGTTGAAGTCGCAAATGGCTCCAGGCAAGTGGGAGAAACTTCAGAATCTTAGGGCGAGGTTGTCCGCTCTCCTTGTAGGCCAGACTGAGAGAAAGCTTGTGTTCCTAAAGCAGCGATATATGGAAAAGGGAGAAAAGGCGGACAAGATTCTGGCTTGGCAGTTGAGGGAGCTTCGAAAAAGTAGGCGAGTCAACCTTATTGCCAATCTGGAGGGCGAGAAGTTTCTGGGTGATGAGCAAATAGCGGACCAGTTCAGGCAGTACTATGAAACACTCTATACCTCGGAATATGCCGGGGATGGAGCCGAAGTGGACCGGTTCTTTAATTCTCTCCCAATACCGCACCTTGCACAAGAGAATTCGGCCTCCCTGGAGCTCCCTATCTCTTCTCAGGAGGTGATTGACGCTATCTCCTCCTTGAGGAGTGGCACTGCTCCGGGAGACAATGGGCTTACTGTTCGGTTCTTCAAGGTGCATCGATCCACTTTGGCTCCCTTTCTAGCTAAGGTCTTTAATGATGCCCTGGACTCGGGTTGCCTCCCCCCCTCCATGATGTCGGCTCTAATTGTGGTCATTCCGAAGGAGGGGAAGAACCCATTCCTTTGCCAGTCATTCAGGCCCATTTCCCTCCTTAACATTGATGTAAAAATATTAGCTGAAATTTTGGCGACCAGGCTTTCCAGATTCCTTCCTTTGTTGGTCCATGGGGATCAAGTCGGTTTTATACTCCGGCGACAGGGCTCCGATAATATTCGGAAAACATTGGGTTTTATGCACGAGGTGTCCCTGCGGAAGTCTGAAGCTTATCTCCTCTCGCTGGACTCCGAAAAGGCCTTTGACCGCGTGGAGTGGCCATACATAGGAAAAGTGCTCCGAAGAATGGGGTCGGTGACCGTTTTTGTGGGTGGGTGTCTGCCCTGTATAATGGTCCCAAGGCCCGGGTGTTAGTTAATGGTAGCACTTCCCAGAGTTTTTCGCTATCCAGAGGAACTCGCCAGGGATGCCCTCTATCCCCCCTTTTTTATGCCCTGGAAATGGAACCTTTTGCCACTGCGATTAGAGGTGATCTGGGTATCTCAGGGGTACGGTGTGGTGATTGCGAATTCAAGTTGTCTCTCTTTGCGGATGATATCTTGGTGTATTTGACGGGTTTTCACGACTCTCTCCCGCGGTTGCTAGATTTGATTCAGTGTTTCGGGGCGTTCTCGGGGCTAAAGATCAATGTGTCTAAATCCTGCATTATGCCAATGGGGAGGGTGGACGGGGGGATTGGTGGAATGACAGTCATTCTCGGGATGAGGATTGAGAGAATTAGTACTAGATATCTGGGAACTAACATACCTAGGGATTTGGGAAAACTATGAACTGAATCTTCCCCCTTTGCAGGCCCGGATCTTCAGGGATATGGATAGATGGGCTCCACTCACCCTTTCCTGGTTTGGACGCATGACTTCTGTGAAAATGAATATCCTCACCCGGCTTCTCTATCTTTTTTCGGCTCTCCCCTGTATCATCCCGAAGTCTTTCAGGGACTTGCTTTGGGCCCCCCCAGGCACTTTACCGATAGTGGCCAAATCCCATCCTATTCTTTCGGTTCTTTGGGCACTGCGGAAGCCGAATAGAGTTAACAGGTACCTCTCATCGTGGCCTTCCCCGATGTCATCTTTGTGGGGGCCCCTGCTAAATTTAGGGACTAGAGTATTTCGTGGGACTCAAGCGTGGTCGGATCAGGGGCTGCAGAGGGCTGCTCAATTGTTTAATCTGGGGTGTTTTGTAGACTTCGCCCAGTGTCAGAAGCACTCCCAGAGAAGGCAAACTCTATTTTCGACTATCTGCGAATTAAGGGCATTCTAACCCAGAAGGGTGGTCCCCCTTTCCAGTCCTCTAACACCTTTGAGAAGATTTTTGTGGAGGCTAGATCCAGGAAGGGTTCGCTCTCCAAAATTTATAATGTCTTAATTACTGGAGATTTAGAGGGCAGACAAGCTTTTAAACATGTATGGGAAGAGAGGTTGGGAGAGGCCCTTGATGATCATTTTTGGGAGTTGGTTTTTCGGGCTATGTACAAGGGGCGGTTATATACTGCAGCCATGGAGCATAATTTTAAGATTCTCCATTCCTGGCATCGACCCCCCGCCACCCTGTCCAAGATGTTCCCTAACGTTTCTCCCATGTGTCCCAGGGCTTGCTCTGGCCGACGTACGTGGTTCCACATGTGGTGGGAATGTCCAATTATTCAGACATTTTGGGCGGAGCTACTCAGTTGGATTAAGGGCATTCTGGGATTGTGTCCCTCCGTACATCCCGTGGAGATCCTTCTGGGTGTCCCCAGGCCTGAGAGTGAGGAAGTGCCTTTCTCTACAGTGACGTGTGCTATGTTGAGGGCGGGTAGAATGGCCATAGTACAGAAATGGAAAAGTCCCCATGCTCCAACGAAAACAGAGTGGCTAAATAAACTTTTGGCAATCTTTACGTATGAGAAACTCGCAGCGATAGCCAATGAAAATATGTCTTCTTTTCTACAGGAATGGATGACTGTGCTGTTGAGTGTGGAATGTGAAGCCCTAAAGCTCTAATCTATTTGAGCTGTGACTTGGGTTCGAAGGCGAAAGGGGGTGGTCTGCGCTCCAATATGCCTTGGCCGGATGATTGTATGCTAGGGTCCCTACCAATGGGGATAGGGGGTGGAAAAGTCTCACTTTGTTCAATTCTTTTGCTCTACCCTTTGTGCAAGTTTTGTGCATCGCTCATGGACGCTTATGTAGCTCTTGGTTTGGGGTGAGGGGTTTAGGGGGGGTGGGTGGTCGAGGGGTGGGGAGTTGGGAATGCATTGCATTATTCGTTTGTACTGTTTCTGAGTGTTGGAATTTGAAATGCTTAATAAACACAAAGTGGAAAAAAAAGTGGGGTCTGCTCCATTGAAGGAGAGAGGAGCCCCCTGAACCCCAGAAAAAGGATGTGTTCCATTAAGTGGACGAAGAGTCCCCTGGATCCCAACAGTGGACTCTGCTCCATTGATGCAGAGAGAGCCCCCCTGAACATCAGAAGAGGGATATACTTCTTTGAGGAAGAGGTGGGCCCCTGGGACCCAAGAAGAGTGGTGGGTCCCAGAAAATAGGAGAGCCCCTGGAGACCAAAAAACAGACAGAGACACAGAGACACAACTAGAGTGTGCAAGATACTTTGGCCAGAGGAGATAAGATGCATAGCAGGAGAGGGAAGAACCATGAATCCAGAAGATAGGTCTATTATAGTGAAGAGGGCAATAGTGAGCAGGACCCTATATCCCCAGCTGCGGACTAGTGCTAAGGGAATGATATCCCTGGTTATGGAATGGTGAGCAGAGTGCCATATTCCTGCATAAAAGAAAGAATGCAAGCCCCAGTGAAAGAGGACTTTTGGGGACACAAGGGAAGGAAGTCCAAACGCTGAGAGGCAGAGCGGCCTGGTAGTCCTCAGATGAAGTGAACAACTGGATACTAGTGCAAATTAAACATGAGACCTCCCTCTCTGCAACTTTCGGAATGCCTTTTTAATTTCAGGTCCTTTATTTATAATTCAGAGTTCAAAGACTAACTTTCCCAAGAAGCTTTATGGTACAGCTATCATGAGTTAATTTCCATCCAATAGTTTTATGCTTTAGGTTTGCTTAGTAAAACACTTCAAGCTTATTTTGGTGCAAATAAAGACATAGTTTATAACATTCTTACAGCAAAAAAACACTTGTACACTTATTTCATCAAGTATATAGTTGAGCTTTGCCCTTTACAGAAGGCACCAAATCAGTTATTTATAAAATAAAAAAGCAAACATTCTCTTCATTTCCCTGCATATTTGTGAGAAGAATTGCCATCTGACCTAGGTGTAAAAGACCTAGTTAAAAAAAAATGTTTAATGAATATAAAATGATGCAGATAATACATCATATCATATCATATCTCAGAATGGGTGGCCTGCTAACCTCTATTTCATTAAACTCCATGTCAAAATCATAATGTACACATGTGCCCTGATGCATCAGTATCCTGATCTGCAGCTCATGGTCTCCTGTCACACAGAGGGCTCAGAGGTCATAGGTGCCCTGGCTGACAACTGCTGTGACAGCAGAGGTTGCAGTTAAGTGTACACCTCTGTTGCAGAATGATCAAAATTATGAACTACCCACCTCTTGGCAGGATAATCATGAAATATAAGCGGTACCTATTTGAGAATGGTGGTTGATAGTAAACATAATTATTAAAGCCACATATGATTTGTAGCATACCAGTGTTTAACCCGTGTGCGCTCAGGCAGCTCTGGGAGACTAACTGGATTTCAGGCACCCGAATTCCATTGAAACAGACAAAATGACAGGATTCATGACTATTGACTCTCTGGGATGGAGGCCAACACCTCATTTGCCAGGTTTGGGATCTCTCAGCTGGATATTCGAAGAGAAACTGGCTTCAAAAGGGCACGTCTATAACAAAGGCCTGCCTCAGACTAAGGGGCTGCACACCAGAGAGCTTTTGAAGTTGCAGGCTTGACAGGGGTGGAGTTAGCATAGCCTGGGAAGCACAAGTGGGGTGATATAAGGTTCCTCCATCTTACCTTTCTGTGGGCTTTTCTCTCCTTCCCCATCTCCTCCACTTCTGGCAGAACTAGGCACTCTGGGTATGACATCAGAAGGCAAGGAGCATTTGTCACAAGGACAGGTATTGGATCCCTTAAATCAGGCACATTTTCCATCTTTTCGCATGTCTCATTTTGCCTAAAAAATGAAGTGATCTCTCTCTCCTATTATTCACTTTTGGATCCTAAAAGGACTGAAGAATTGGTTTGGACCTTTTTTGCAGGAACTTTCCAAAGCCCTCAGGTATAAAAGTGAAGGAGTGCTCCAAGGCAGAGACAAGCTCTGCCCCTACTCACTCCCACGGCACAATGGGGGTGACTCTTTCTGTGGACCAAAGGAAGCTCTGGCGGGTCCTACCACTCTGCATGCAAACCTCCCCAGGCTGCGAGAGCAGAGGCTGAAAGGACTCGCCTTGTCCTAGATCCCCCTGGAGTGTCACACAGCAACCTGAGAATCAGGACCCATGTTTTCACCAACTCGAAACGTGTTTGCTGTATTCGAATCAGCAGAACCCACCAGGGATTCCTTTGGCACTTCAAACCACCACTGCTCTCATCATTGAACAGCACTCCATTAACCTCTCCAATCACGCACACACTTCACACCCAAACTTCACAATACATACATATACATTCTACAACTTTCAAACCCAAACTATCTGAAAGAATAAAAGCAAACCAATAGCCATCCACCTTTAAAACAAAAGAGCTACTAACCTCACTCAACAAAACTAAACCAGCCACAACTATAAATGGTCAAAAAAAATGTGCAAAGAAAAGCAGACCTACTAATGAACCCAACACTGTATCTATCAGTGTTTAGATGGTCAAGGGATATCAATCCAAAAAATGAATGTTATAAAAAGAATTCCACCGTAGAGTTCTTCACAATCTTATAAAACAGCTAAAAAGTCACAATATACCCTTAAAAACTACAGCAGGAGACTAATCCTCAAAGTTCTAATTGACAGTGCATGTCTACTAAAGAGAAACATTTTTATATTAATTTTAAACAGAATGAAACTTCCAACTAAATTAATCAATAAATTACAGAAAGTACTTCTAAACATGCACAATGTCAATATAGATAACTTTTCAAACTTCTGTGAAGGTGAATGGATTCACACAAGCAGCACACAACCACATATCAATGAAGAGGCTTATAAAGATGTACACCAAAAAACAATTGCCATAGACAGTGGTGGCCGATGGTATGAAATGGTAGGAGACACCATCATGGCAAAATAAACCCTTATAGAAAAAACGTCCCCAACAAACTTTCAACCAAATACTCCTTTCACCCAAACAAACCGTCCAGTGTACAAATGGACATGCAGCTCAATTTGTAATGTACGCCACCAATCCTTTAAATCTTTACAACAATTCCTCAATCACTATGTGAAAATAACAGACTAAAGTAAGATGAAAACTTTAAAAACCATGGACTCTTGTCCAGTGCGCAGCCACACTGGACTTCGAGGACATTCATTAGCCTGCATTTCGGGAACTGCTTGTAAAAGCACTTCCCATCAAATCAAAATGTTAGCAACACACCATTGTTAGTCAGCAACAAACCACAGCCTCGGGAGGATAGCTCAGGGGCAACTTGCTCGCCTTGGAAGCAAGACGTCAAAGAGCAGCACAGGTTTGATCCCTGGGTCCGTGCTTAGAAACCTGTGGGTATTAAGCGTGTTATAAATAACCTATCATATCACACCATTCCACTACATGGAATCTTGTGCAAGCACTTTGAAACACATTGTGTATGGGCGCTATATAAATAAACTATCATATCATAGACTATACTATGCATAAAGTCAAATAATTCACCCAAATAATTCAAGATTCACCAGCAAATGGCCAATTTGAACATGTAGATCCTGTTACTGCAGCCAACATTTTAGACCAGTATACAATTCACCCACTATACTCCAAAGATACCAATGAAGATGCATTAGAAAGATATCAAATGCATAAAGTTAAAGGAGATCTAATGAGCATATGGGAAAAAAGTGTAGAAGCATGTTCTTTTCCACTAATCTTTCCTACAGGAAAAGGAGGACGATATGGTGAAAGATCCGCACTAATTAGTGCATCAGTATATCGCTCTTCACAAAAGTATTCTGAAGACCCAGATTCAGACAAAAAGTACAATACATTTTTCACCTCCCGTTCGAAAGTGTACTAGCAATTCTAGGTTATGGAGTTGCACACACATTAAAAGCAGGCTCTAATTTTTAAAACATGTCCGCTACCCAACTGCTTCAAAAGATAAGACAAAGATTATGTTTTGCAGTCACGCATCACTAATCTCTTGGCAAACATGCATGGTACGAAAGAATACTGGTTCCAACGTCACGCTGATGTACGTTGGATGCTAAGAAACCTAGGCCCATCCACATGGATTATTACTTTAAGTTGTGCAGAGCATGCATGGGTTGACTTGCACAACCTCTTAAGCACGGCAAACCAAAATAAAGCGGGCATAGATATAAAAACACCAGGATAACTTTGTTGTCTTGACCCTGTTAATGTATCAAGATACTTTCACCATTGCTTCATTAGCATGCTACACTTTATCTGCAATAAAAATACCCCTGAGCTCGGAGAAGTGCAACTCTACTTTTGGAGAAAACATGATCAATTCAGAGGGGCACCGCACATCCACATACTTTTGTGGATAAAAGATGCTCCAGAATTTGGCCATGACAGGGACACCACCGTTTTACAGTTTATTGAAAAATACATTACCTGTGACATCCTTTCAGAAACCACACATTGTGACCAAAGTACACAAATCTTACGCTTCCAAAAACAAATGTGTGGCTAATACTGCCGACGTAGATATAAAAACAAAGGTAAATACTATACCAAATGTCGCTTTGGCTTCCCTAGACCAGTTTCAAAAAAAGGACAAGTAAACCGCTTCATGTCTTCTGTTAGACACAGCGTAAAAGGCAAATCACCTAAAAACACATACAACATTAAAAGGGACGAAGCATCCAAGTACATCAATGACTGCAATGAAATCATTGCCCTCTTGTGGAATGCAAACACAGACATTCAATACATTGCCGACAATTCCATTTCAGTTGCAAGTTATGTCACAGCCTGTATCACTAAAGCTGAGAAAACAGTGCTATAAGACCTCTAGGATGACAAATCATCTGACAAAAAATTGCACATCTTCAGTTTGAACATGCACTCCCATAGAGGATGTGGGTGCTATGAAGCTGCAGAATGTTTAACAGGTACAGCCTCATTTGACAAATCTGAACATACTGTCTGGCTAAACCTTGTTCCAGCTTCATCCCATAAAAGAGTACTAAAATCCTACCAAGCGATAGAAACAATAGCCACAAATGATCACAATGGACATTTAAAAAAAACAATGTCATTGATACATCAACCCAAACAGAAGTAATGCTTTGAAAAACAAGTGCTTGTACGACATAGCCCAAAACTACGCCTACAAAAACAATGTCACACCAGATGAGACAACTTGCAAATATTCAGTCTCAAATTCTGAAGGAAGCCTATTGAAACTTATCAAACCTATCCTTATTAACCATATAAAGTTATCCTTTAAATCTCTGCAACATAGAGAACTGTATTACATGGCTCTACTACAACTTTTTAAGAAAAGAAAAATAATTATTAGGTGACTGACTCATTTTAAACTGCATTCTAAGCAAATAAAAGCAGTATAACAAATGTCAATTTCAAACAATACAAAGAAATGTTTGACAATGAACGCCAACAAGACAAGAGGAAGACACTGAAGCTCAACTAGATAAAGACACTCCTGAAGGCAGTCAACCTTCCCTTACAAGAAGCGAAGAACTACTCTGTCACAATTTCGTGGTGGGATAAAGATAACACACTCTTATAAGGATTCAAACAGGAACTTTTATTGAAATTTCATCACACAAAAAAAGGATACACGTTGGTCTCTTCAACTCCTTGTGTAGTTCCCTTTGCGGATGACCGATATGATATTGCAGTTCATAGCTTAGTCTGTTCTTTGACTCTCTGAGGTCAACTAGGTAGACAAATATTCTAATTGTTCCAACCTTTAAATCCTGAAAGGTTTTCCATAGACTTCCAACAATATCAGACACCTTTTATTCAACTTTATATATCCTTTCAGCTAGAGAGTGCTAGAGGGCTAACCAAGATGGCGGCCTTGGTCTGAGCTCCCTTACAGCCCCGCATCAATCCTGTGAAATCCTGCTGTTCCCAGTACCTTGACGAACTATAACCCCGATTCTTGGCTTTCCGAACTGCCCAGCTGCCATCTGCCGAAATTTGGGGCGAAAACGGCCCTTTTCCACCCCCGAAACACCCACGCGGCCTTGAGGCCAAACTCCACACAATCCGCCCGGCGAGGCGCCAAACCGCACACGGCCGCCCCCGCCTCGGACGAGACCCGGATGCTCTGGACCTCGTGAAAGCTCCTGGACACATCAGCGGCGGGGCAGGCGAGAGGCGAGGAGCAGGCAGCGGCTGTCAGTGGACCTGCAGAGGGTCTCTCCCTCCCCCCACGTCCTGAGCCGGCTGACAGAGCGAGATTGCAGCACCGTCGGTGCACAACAGATAATGCCGCTGAGGACTGTGGCAGCGCAGTGGGGGACGGGCGGTTCCCCCTCCCCGCCCTCATCCGCTCCGCTTGCCTCGGAATCCGGCTGCCCGCCTGCGGGGGCGGGGGCTCCCCGTGAGGCCCCGGAACGCTGCATCATCAGTGCACCCCCGTACGCCCAGGACTTGCACAAGGTGAACATGAGACTGGCGACCGGCCACGCACAGAGGTACGGAGGGGGTGGGAGGTTGTACAGTTCTCCTAACGCAAAGCCATCCTTGGCCAACCCCCCTCTCCCTCACAGTGCATAGACTCATGCGACAGGGCCGCCTATGATTTTGCTAAGCGGAGGGCCTCTCCTGCTTACACCACGGCACAGCTTCCCAGCGCCACCATACTCAACATGAGAAGCAGCCAGAGCCGCCCACAGTTCCTCGCGAAGGCTCATCCTAATATTACGAGCGTAGTGAGTGACTCACTCCTGCAGCTACATAGAACTAATACACTCCCCCAAGCTTAGGTGGCTCAGACACTCCACACAACCCCAAGATCCAACGGCACTCAACAACAAGGGGAGGCAGTCAAAGCGCCGTGACACAGGGGGGAGCTCCCCCCCTCCTATCATTACAGCACTCCAAGTGTGGATCATTAACACGCCAATCGCAGCCAGGTGCGCCAGAAACACCCTCCCACGCAGGGCGCTGCCAACGTCCAGCACCACAAAGCAGCACCCAAAAAAAAACCTCTGCTGGGGCACCCCCTCCCAGAGGAGAGAGAGGTGAACAGATCCTTGACCATACCGGAAACGGTCCAGTGCCCTCTCCAAGAAAGCAAAAAGAAAGTCACAACAGAGGACCCATCACGCCGCTCGGGACACCCCACCACAAGAAAGCCACACTACCACATGACCGCACCGCCACCTATCACACCGGATCAAATGCCACCTCGCCCCCTCGGTAAGTCCCCAAGGCACCCAAGACAAGGCGGAACATAATCTGGAACCAACAAACGCCACCAAAACCTCAAGCACGATGGGAAAAACGTATAAATCCGAAAGGAAAGTGAACTTTGAGTGTGGCACAACTCCGAAGGCACCCCAGCTACAAGAAGACCAGGAGCCCTCGTCCAGATGCTCACACCAGATGGAGTCGGATAGCGGCCCGTCCGAGATCAAAGAAATCCTCTTAGAGCTAAAAGCCGGCATAGGCAGCCTGAATAATAAAATGGATGGTCTCGCCTCTAAAGTTGACCTCCTACAACACTGCATAGATACCCACTCAAACGCCTGAACGAGGTAGAGCAGAGAGTGTCTAACCTAGATGACAACACAACAACCCTGTCGACCAAAGTCTCTCACTTAGAAGCCCAAATGAAAACCACCATTGCCAAGTGCGAAGATCTAGAAGGTCCCTGAAGAAGAAAGAAGATCCGAATCATCGGAGTAAGAGAACTTCAGTCACAGGTGAAAATGGAAGACTACGTGGAGTCACTCTGTGCATCCCTCTTCGGCCGAGACGCCCTGTCTCAATTCTTCATAGTAGAGAGGGCACACAGGATACCATCATCTAGACCCGACCCCGGCACACCGCCCAGACCAATCATCGCGAGACTACTTAACTACAGGGACCGCGACACCATCCTTCGATTGGCTAGAGAGAAGGGAGTCGTCCTCCACGATGGAGACAAAATACATTTCTACCCCGACTTCTCTCCCGCAGTCCAAACACAGAGGAAATCCTTTACCACTATCAAACAGAGGCTCAGAGCCAACCAAATGGCCTATTCGATGCTCTTTCTGGCACGGCTCAGAGTGCAGCACGGCGAGAGAGTCCACTTTTTCCAAACACCAGACGAGGCAAACACGTTTCTAGACCAGATAGGCTGCCCAGATCAAAACCTCAATCGTCCGAGACCTCAGAGACAGAAATCACAGGAATCCACCATAACCTGATGAAGTCAGAATCGGGAAACAATCTAACTAGCCACACTAAAATTACCGGAACAATCGAGAAAAGTTCACAGCGGGGCTGGGATACTTGGGAGGCCCCAAGTGCCCCTAGCACAGCATCTGTTCATTTAACAAGTTCTGTTAATGGGTGGGACTTCAACCGACAGCCTGGCCACGCCAGGGACCGCCTTCTGTTCGAGTTAGCAAACAGGCAAGTTGGGGTTTGCCCATGGAAAGAAAGACTCAGGTGAAGGGGGAGGGAAACGCACCACTAACCCACCACCCCCCATCGACCCTCCAGCTCACAGTCGACTACGCCTCTACTACAGCAAACTACCAAAGAACCTCTGAATACCTACCAAACCTCTGCATTAAAACAAACCACGTCCCCTCCAAACAACTGGAACAAAACCACAGCAAATACACTAATCAGATCGTCCAATTCAAAGTCGCAACATGGAATATAAGAGAAGGCAACCTCCCTGCTAAAACCAGGAAGATCCTACAATATCTGCAAAGACATGAGGTTGACGTGGCAATGATTCAAGAGACACACCTGCTCCCTGGAAGAGAACATCTTTGGGCTCGGAGCTGGAGTGGCCACAGATATTTCTCCTCTTACTCGTCCTATTCTAGAGGGGTTGCAATCCTAATCAACAGGAGAACCAACTTTCGCCTAGTCCACACAGAAAGAGACTCGGGGGGGCAGAGCATTCCTGGTGTGCCGCATTATAGCAGGCCAGAATTTCACCTTCGTCAACTCCTATGGGCCCAATGTCGCCGGCACCAACAATTTAGACTGGGTACTGACCCCCCCCTCTCTACTCAAGACCCAATGAACATAGTTTGGGGAGGTGATATGAACACAGTACTTGACCCATCGAGAGATAAGTCGCTACCCACACCCCAACCACACTCCAAAGCTAGCCTTCATATAACGGAAATTTGCAAAGCCTTAGACCTCAGAGATGCATGGAGAACAGCAAACGGCGATTAGCGAGCTTACACTTTCCATTCCACAGTGCATAAAACGAGCTCCAGGAATGACTACTTATTCACCTCGGCGAATGGCCAGATGACATGGGGCCCCTGCCAAATCCTACCAAAAACCCTGTGCGACCACTCTCCAGTGATCCTTAGCTGCAGGCCACCCAACCTCAAACCACCGCAACAACGCTGGCGTTTCAAGGCAGGATCCATGCATGACCAGGTCTTTGTTTCCGAAATAAGAGAGGAGATCTCCACATTCCTTGACTCCAACATAGGCTTGGTCGCTTCAATGAGTACGATATGGGAAACATTGAAATGCTTCACCAGAGGAATCTGCATAGCCAAGGAGAATGGCATCCTTAAACTTATCAGGCGAGAACTAACCAGCAGCGAGGAGTGGCTACGATACCTTGAACCTAAATGCATGGACGGGACTGACCCAACCTCCCACACAGCCTTAAAGAAAGAATTACAAAAATTCAGCGCCACGGCAGACCGTGAAATAAAATTCCTAAACCGCAATAGACAAGTCCGCCAATACGGCGAAGGCCAAAAACCTGGAGCCCTCCTATTCAATCTGATCAAAGCTGACAGGAAACTAACACCGATAGAAGGAATACGCTCCAAACACGGTGTACTAATACACACCGACGAAGGAATCGCAGAAAAATTCAGACTCTTTTACCAAGAGTTGTATAGCTCTAAACACAACGCAAACTCAGATGCTGTGCGAGAATACCTCAAAAACACAGAACTGTACTGGGTGGAAGGACAGTCACAAGAACCCATCAATGAACTTATTACACCAGAAGAGATCACTGAGGCAATCAAAACCATCCCCAGCGCCAAAGCCCCCGGCCCAGATGGCCTAACAGGAGAATTCTACAAAGCATTTGCAGACACCGTGGCCCCCCTCCTAGCCGAAGTCTACCAAGAAGCACTGGAAGTGGGATGTCTCCCACAGTCCACCTTCGAAGCTAACATAGTCCTTTTACACAAGCCGGGCAAACCACCAGAAGAATGTGCATCATACCGCCCTATCTCCTTACTTAACCTTGACAACAAAATCCTAGCCAAGGTACTCACGAACAGGCTGATGCCATTGATGCCCACTCTGGTGCTCGCCAACCAAGCAGGTTTCATACCCGGACGCAACACAACCTTTGGTATCAGAAGACTATTTGGCATCATCGAAGCCCTAGACCCCTCCCAAGAGGCAATCGCTGTTCTACTCGACTCTGAGAAGGCATTCGATTCGGTGAAATGGCCGTTTCTGTTTGCAGTGCTCACCAGGATGGGACCAGGAGCCCGCTTCATCAAGTTAGTATCGCTATTATACACTAAACCTAGAGCCAACATTGTCACAGGAGCAGCAAAGTCAGCCCCATTTGAGCTGCAGCGTGGCACCAGACAAGGCTGCCCACTCTCGGCCCTAATATTTGCCTTGATAATGGAACCATTAGCCTCCAATCTACGTGAGCAACGGACTCTTAAAGGCCTCAACAACATAGGTCCACGCAAATTAATGATATCTCTGTATGCAGACGACGTCGCCCTGTTCATACGCGATCCCACAGAGAACTTGAACCCAGTCATGAGGAAGGTGATCAAGTTTGGAGCAGTATCCGGACTAAAAATTATTCAAACGAAATCCATCATATTTCCGTTAACTCCAACCACTCAGCCGTTTACTGACGACTTCCAATTCACATGGCAAACCTTCCGAGTTCGCTACCTGCGGATAATGATGTCGCTAAGCTACCAGGACGTATTTCGAGACAACTACAAAGAAGTGGCGAAAGTACTACAGGAAAATGTTTCACGATGGAAGACACTGCCACTAACCCTCTGGGGAAAGGCCTCTTTGGTAAACATGGTGATTCTAACGAAGCTCCTGTACTTGTTCACCAACATCCCGATACTGTTACCACAACCCTTCCTAAAGAAACTGAAAAGTATGGTCCTTGAGCTGCTATGGGCGGACAAACCCGCCAGAGTCGCATACTCAACACTGACCCTCCCAGTGGCCAGTGGAGGACTGGCCCTCCCAGACCTAGAGAAATACTTCTGGGCGGCACAAGCACAGTTTCTCAGCTATTGGTATTCCGCGCAGTATATCAGACCCCCCACGTTCAAGTGGAGCGAGCCCTCGCGACACCCATTCTGCTGAGGGCAGTTATCCATGGCCAGATTCCAGTCCCCAATAATACAATGAACATCGTGCTCTCAACCTACAAAATCTGGAAGAAGATTGCCCAAAAGTACGAAGTGCAGACTCAATACTCGCCCCTTCTCCCTGTCAAATTTATACCGGGTATACCACTGACATCAGAAAAAGTCTTTCATCGATGGGTCGAGAAATTAAGCATTAACACACTAGGCGATCACTTCATCGAAGACAGTTTTATGACCCATCCCAGCAAGCAAAACAGAAAGGAGGTGACACCGCCCTCGACACATTCATCTACTTCAGAATGAGATATACCCTACAAACAATCTGGCCTACCTTGCCACGTCAACCCCCAACCTGGCAACTTCTCCATAACGTAATCAAGGCACAATGAGAGGGCAGGCTGGTATCGCAAATATACAGATCCATCACAACCGACACAGCTTCCGTCAACACTCGTGTCAAAGCAAGATGGGAGCGGTCCCTGCAAATAACCATCCCAGAGGAAGACTGGACATTCATACTTCGACAAACACAAAAAATAGCTCTTACCTCACGTCTTAAGCTGATTCATTTTAACTATCTTCATCAAACCTACCATACACCAATGAAAGCGAATAAACACCACTCGGAGTCGTCCTCCAAATGCGAAAGATGTGGAACCCCCACAGCTGACTTCTTCCATCTCGCTTGGGACTGCCCTAAGCTAACCGCCTTCTGGAACCAAGTTCTGAAGACAACAGCGAAAATCATAGGAGAAGAGATACAACCCACCGCGACCGCAGCCCTATTGGGGATGACGCAACTCCTCTCGCCACCGATAAGGAAACTTGCTGGTTTACTACTAACACTTTCCCGCAGGAGGGTCGCCATGTCCTGGGGCCGATGGCCCCTCCCCACGGTCTACAACTGGCGCAAGGACATCCTCTACTGCCAGGACGTGGAGACAGACTTTTTTAAACTACTGCCCCAGCACGCACGGCCACCATACATTTGGGGCCAAGTGGTACTATTCCTGCTCACCGAAGCTGAAGAAACCTCCTCCTCTCCCCCAAATTCCCAATGACTCCAGGGCAGGAACTGCCAATCAACTCAATCCAATGGTCTGACACGTTGAAAGAGGGGATCAGAATGCTAGAATGGAAATCCACAGAGGCGTGGGACGATGAGGCAGGAGGGAGCGGTGGGCGTGGGAGGGGGGAAGGGTTGAAGAGATGGCGCAAAGTTGAAATCACCCTAATGTGGGTGTGAATGTTTGTAGTTAATGTTCTTTTTTGACACAAAACCCAAAAATAAAGGTTTTTAAAAAAATATATCCTTTCAGCTTACAGGTCTCTTGATGCGTCACCCTCTGTGGCCTGGATGATGGTTCTATAGTCAATGCTTAGGACTTCTCCCCTTCTGACAGGCTTGCTGTTTCTGCTTCCTATCTGCAGGGGCAATTATCTTCATAATTACATTAAAACGTTAGCTCAGGAAAGACTGTCTCTTCTTACTCCTTTTTTAAATAAAACACCTCTTCCCCTCCGTGAGCGTCCCAGTCTCTCTTCCTTTCACAGAACCAGAGACTGCAATATTGATTGTCAATTCACTGTTGTAAAGCGTCTCCGGCTGGGCTGCAGTGGCTGAGGCTCTACGTAGACATCAGCTGTTCAATAGGCGGCCTCCAGTTACTGCGACACGCCTCCAATTACTGAGCGGCTTCAGCAGCGACTTATCGTAACCCTCGGATGCCGCTCAGCCTTGCAGCTGATCAGGACGCGGCCGTCGGGGGAAAAACAGCAACGCCCCTTCAGGTTAATGCGACAGACTGCGGGGAAGACGAGCTTCGTAACTTTCAGAACCTGGTGGCTTTTAACGTTCAAAACAAAGGATTCTCTTCAACTTTTACGAACGAGCACCGGAGCGGAACTGATTACAGTCCTCAACTTTTCGTATACTTCTTCAAGCAAGCTGCAACAAACTATCCGCACAAAATAGTTATCTCGGATCACATTGGGCTATCTCAATACGCCCACTCGTAATGGCCGACGTTTCATCATCAGCTGTTTCCTGTCAAAACGGACAATCACAACATTAAAAGAAAGCACCTTCACTCACCCTTTCACTGACTTGAAGCCTGATGTTGCTAGACACCTCTTTTTGGTTTAGGCTCCTGGAATTAACCCCTTCACACACTCCTTCTAAATGAAGCAGAAATAGCCATGTCTGAGGTAGAAAATACCATGTGTCACTATAAACAAGCTGAAGAAGACTTATCCGTGCTCAAATCACAGCTAAATGATTAAGAACTCACCATTTATTTAGAAGTCACTCAAGAAATTGAAAATGTTTTTAAACATGAAACTAAAACATGTAGCTGTACACATTATAAGCCTCTCCCCCTGTGGTGAAGCTGGTTCTGGTAAATATTCTTAAATAATCAGCCCATTTCTACAAACCTTAAACAACAACTTTCTGGCTGTTGCAACAGCCCCCACAGGTGTACCTGCCTATAACACAGGAGGTGTAACATTACACTAATTACTCCTCCTTCCAGTAGAACACAAACATAAATTAGAATACTACAAATTATTAGCAGAGGCTGCTGCTGAAGTACGCAGAATTCTGAAACAAATGGAAGTGCTCCTAATAGATGAGGTAAGCATGATTCCCAACCATGTTAGCTTTAATTCACCTCTGAATGCAAGAGGTCAACCTATTTTCAAAACATTAGGACACAAACTGCAGCAACACACATAGCAGCATTGGAAATGTAAATCTCTGGCAATATTTTCTGTAGAGAGAAATAACTCAAAAAATGCATCCGTCTGCAGGCCTCATCTATGCTAACATGTTAAAAAGCATTAGAACTGGTCTGCTTAAAAAAGATGCAAAATCCATCTTAATTACTAGACTAATCCATGAGCTATATGGGCGAAACACATATGCTCCTGGTGTCATGGAAAATTGTAGTCTACACAATCTAAAATGCATGTCCTTAATTCAACGAGAATGTTAAAAAAGAAATGCAACCCATACTGCATATCAGCTCCACAGACAAACTAGAAGTGCACGGCATGACACTGCCTATGTGTCAACAAGCATCAGCACAACTAAATACCTTAGAAAAATCTATCTCAAGCACAGCTGGATTGGAGAAAATATTCACTTTGTGCCTAAACAGCAGAGAATTTCTAAAACATAACCTTGATGTAGAACAAGGTTTAGTTAATGGAGCAATTAGTACAGTTGTTGGCTTCCCAACATATCCACATGACAACATTAAGTTTGTCAACTTCCACTTTAACAAACTTGCAGTAGTAAAAATAAAATTGGCCGCACAATAGCATGTTTCCTTCTTTTGAGAGACATGTACGTACGCCGAAAACAATTTTCTCTATCGCTTTCATATGCTGTCACTCTTTGATGCAAAGTCAACGCTGACATTCCTTGCATCCTAGAATACAACAGGCTACGTGCACTGCACACCCACATCTAGATATGTACCCTGTACCTCAAAAAATAAAACGTTTAAAAGGAAAAGTAATGCAAACAGAATCTACAACAGATCTCCCAACAATACTGCTAAAGAAACCATGACCAACTCCTCCTCCATCAAATAATACAACCACAAAACTGTCTACTACAAACTCAACTGCACGTCCATCAGGAAAGAAAGACAATATCTCTTCGGCAACAAAGTCTGCAGGCCCATCAAACGATGCAGGCACACAACTCTCTGGTCTATTTAAATTCAGCAACACAACTGGATTAATTGCTATGCAAATGTAACAATCATTTTTCTCGTCCAATTGTTCACAGCATTAACTTAAACGGCTCGGACCAGTTGTGTTTGCAAATGCTCTCCTTCATAGAAATGCCACAAATAATCCTGACAGCAGTTACAGTGTCTCGGATACAAGGCAATAATATGACTACTGTGCAGGAATGGTAAGATGCACCATAAACACACAAGAAGGTCCTCAAGAATTCCTAATGTACTTACTAGAAGTACTGGAAACCAAAAACATCACTATAAATGAAATCTTCCAGATTTCATACACGTGGAAACATTCATGCACTCTGTGCAACCACGTTTCACAAGACCACATCCCTAATGAACGATTTGTATATGTATCCATACCAAATAGTTAATCCATTCCATCAGCTTCTGCAGAATGCAAATCATGCCATATTATGCCATTTTAGCAATTGAGACAATCAGCCCAGCATGCAAATCAACTCAACTCACATAGCCAATATGCCATATTAAAGCTTCTTAGGTACAATGCATAATATAGCACACTGGTGTCACAACTCCTTCAGAGCACTTTACTGCATATGTCAAAATAATAAGTGGTTGGCTTGAATGTAACAACACCTAAGTTACTCGAAAACATAGGTTACCAGCAAATCTAACAAATGCCTACTTAATATTCCTTCAACCCAAATGTACTCTCTAAACTGTTGCACAACAGTTAGAAAATGCTAAAAGGTATCTAACTACAGCCATAATAGTACCTTTAAAAGTCAAGATAGTTAGAATATGCCAACAGGTGTCCAACTACCATTCCCTTAATAACAACACACTTCATGTACTGTTTGAGGGTCAGAAAAGGTAAATGTATATGTAAAATTGTATGCTATTAAACCTATTCAACTATCCTGTTTAACAAATTATACATTTTTTTTACAGAACATCAAATAGATTCCAGCTTTACTACTTTATACACCTTAGCAACTGTAAACAAATACAAATTCAATAAGCAATTGTACTACAATCATAAATACCACATACTTTCTACTCCCCCCTACAGCACCTATAATTACTATACACATATTACTATAATGGTAGTGGCCAGGTTTTTGGGGACATGGCCTACGGCCATCCCTCCAAAAATCTGGCCACTGGCCACAACCACAACAATATAAATAAACCATATACCAAGTGTATGTCACCTAAGGATGATTGAGGCCCACCAAGCCTTCCGTAAAGCCATCAAAACCAAGCTTTTAGTATAACTGCATCCCTAACTCTTTGCTATGTTATTTCTGATTTATTACTGATTGCTTGCCCACTTGATTATGTTTTCAAGTCACCTACCTGTCATGTATTAAGTCACCGATTTCTATGCACTTGTACCCAAGAGACCAATTCGGTCACCTGTAACCTACTCAATTACACTTTCATGCAAGATTTCATGTAACAGCGCCTCGATGCCCCAGGGCTGCAAGTGCGCTAAACAAATGCAAATAAATAAAATAAATACAATACACCTGCATATACCAAAACTCGCCCTGATCCCTAAGCCGTTGATTTGGTGTCTGCGGACACCAAAATTGATTGCGGACTCGGCGGCTCCTGCAGATCCTATTTTCACCTATAAAAACAGCTCCATATCATCTTCATTCCATTCCCCTACCCTTTCTGTGCCCTCTTTCAGCCATAGCAGGTCTGCTAGCACAGCGAGTAGAGCACTTGCTTTGACATCTGTGCAGAGCCTGCTGATGCAGGTTCGAATCCCAGTAGGGCCAAACTCAGCCTTTCAGCTTTCCGAGGTCGATAAATGAGCACCACACACCGTGGGTAATAATAAGCAGGGCTCAGATAACTGAGGGTTCGTAGCGCTATATAAATGCTAAATTATTATTACCAAGTGGCATAATCGGCATGTGTTATTGTGGGTCTGTATCATGGGTGTAAACCGGGATTGGTCTTGGTGTACTAGTTTTGGCAGCAACAATCACAACGTGCACACCAGTATTTTGTATATAATATAGCATCCAGATTTATCAGTTCTATAAGCCCAAGAGCCCAGCAATGTGGGATCTTTACACTGCTTCAATACAACTATAATATTTGCCTCATTCATTGATGGAGTGATGGAGCCCTTCATTTTGAATGTATTGAACTGTTTCGCAAGCCTTGGAGCTAAGATATCTTGGTATTGTTTGTAAAAGCCTGCTGGGTACCCATCTCACCCAGGCCTTATTTTTTGGGAGTGACTTAATTGCCCGTTTAACTTCTTCCACATGATTGATTGATATTTTATTTCTATTGCAATCATACACTAGTGTTTCAGAGCGCGACAAGGCAAGAGAGGGGAACAGGGGAAACAAAACAGCGATCTTACTAGGCCCAGTGACATTGAGAACGCGCAAGTGCATGGGAGGGGGGGGGAGGGGAAAAATGCATGGAAGGGGGAGAAGTGGAAAGTGCGAAGCAGAGGAGAAACAGATAAATAACAATAGATAAATAATAAAGGCAACAAACAGTGGTAATGCAGCCAGCAATTTGCAAGTTCTAGGTTTAAGGCAGCAGGGTAGGTCTGATAAGTGCAGGAAGAAAAAGGGGGGGCTGTATGGGTACAGATACAGACCCCAGTGCCAGCGGTGGCCCGGAGGCAGTGTGGGAGGGTGGCAGGGTGAGCAGGTACCTGGGTCTGAAGGAAACAGGGTGGCCAGGTGCACGGTGCCAAGTGCCCGGTGCACAATCAGTAAGTGTTGTGACTTGTTCCTGAAAGGTTGGGGGTTCGAGCCGATCCTCCAACTTCAAAATTGAGAAACGAGTGAAAAAAGATTACAATTTTGGGATGGAGGTCAAATTGCTTCAAAAGATATGTAAGGGAGGAACGGATCTGAACCTCTCTCCCCCCTACTCCAACAGATACGGGCCCCTACAAATCGGCATGGATCGTGGGGGACTCGTTCGTGACCCGGGCAGGCAGGTGGATTGAGGAGGTCAAGCAGGGACTCCACTTCAAGAAGACAATCACGTCCTGGTGGGGCCTCCTGGGGATGCACTGGGAGGACATACATGACAGGTTGTCAGACCTGATCGGTTTCAGAGACCCACCTGAATACCTGGTAATACATCTCGGGGGAAACAACCTAGACAGCACAAACAGGGGGAGGTTCCAAAGAAACATGTGTGAATCGCTGCATGACATAGCACACTGCTGGTGGAAAACCGAGATTTATTTATCAGAAATGATACCAAGTCAAGTCAAACAAGTTTATTCGGATTATGAAAAATCCATTAAACGACAAAAAAAAACACGATTAATCACAAATAAAGTTACATTTCATAAAACTCATCCTAATAATAAAATCATAGGCATTCGTAACCTAGATAACCTGCCATAAACATTGATCAAATAGTTACATGAATGATTAAAACCCATGAAAACACTAGCAGTATCAGTTAGATAAGAAAGGTGAACTTTAAATCCCTATTAAAAATGTTTCAGAGTGCTATCTAGCATCTCCCTGCATTAATAATAGACCCTTTCTAAAGAACATCGCTCTCTTCAAAAACATAAGCAGTGCCCACGCTGTATAGGGCGTGTCGGCACTCAATAGAAACACGAGAGCTGCCCTGTGCGAACGTATCGCTGTCTTCTTAAGGGCAGGGATCAAGGTCGCTCTACGAATGCCGGCATATCCAGTACAGAAAAACAACAAATGGGCTAAATCCTCGGGATGATAACCACAGACTGGGCAGCCTGCAGAATCAGGGAAGCCTTTCCATTTGTAGGTATTCCCTTGTAACCTTAGGGAATCAAACCGTGCCCTCGTGATCAGCCACCTATCCTTTTTGTGAGGGCTCCAAGTCAGATAGGGTTGTATTCCTGTGAGCCTGCTAATACTGGTGTGGAATTGACCAGATCTGTGGCCATACTCCTCCAGAATTCTTTTCCTCACATTAATCTCCCCCAATGCTATTTTATATTGCACCCCCTCACTCTTTGTAATTAATATGGCGGGTGGGAAGAGGGATCTTAAATTAGCTGCCCCCAGAGTTTTCCAGACATATACAAGCCATGGGATTTTTTTCCATCCATCTCTGCCCAGCACAGCATGAATAATGGAATGGCAGAGAGAGGCATGTTCATTGGCCCATAACCGGACCCAAAAAAGAAGTGGAGCCATTGCCCACTGATCCTCCCAGAACTCCACGCCCAGTTCTCTGTGTTCAGCTATTCCAGAGACGCTGGACGGGAGTCCCAGCAGGTTTTTGAAAAATTTTGTCTCCTTCCTTTGTATCTCGGCTGCATTCTGGAGAACCCAAATGGACGCACCATACATAGTGGTGGCTACGGTTTGTACTCCGTAGATCTTGGTAATCACATCCAGTGGTTGTCCCTTACACTTGGTCATAAATCTAAAGATGCCCCCTAGTTGTTGGCTCATCTTGGCTGATTGTTTAGCCACATGCGCTACACCGGTTAGTGCTTCTGAGAAACTAATTCCCAGATAATCAAAAGTCTTAACTCTAGGTATGATTTCCCCAACACAAAGCATTGGCTTCATGGGGGCAGAACGTTTTCTGCCCACACAAGCCATGACTGCTGATTTCTTTGTGTTTATTTTTAAACCCAGGTTATTCATAAATGTTGCATAAGCATTGATCAGGGCCTGTAGAGCCCTAGGTGTTCTTGCTAAAAGGACTATCGTCAGCATAGGCCAGTACCGGGTAGCCCCTACCCCCCAGAACCAGGAAGTCTGCCAGAGTATCAATAAGGTCCTGGGAGAGGCCATTAATATAAAGACAAAAACAAATGGGGGCCAACACACAGCCTTGTCTTACTCCACACCCCACCTGAAAGCAGGCTGTGCAATGTCCCCCTGGACCACTACAAACACATGCCTGGTTGTCTGTGTGCAGATCAACCAGCGCCTTCAAAATATCCCCAGGGCAACCCAAGGACCCAAGCACAGCCCAGAGTTTAACTCTGTCCACTTTATCAAAGGCTGTGCTCAGGTCCATAAAGGCCAGGTAAACTGCCTCACCCCGGCTTAATACTGAGTTGGCCACTAAGAGGTATAAGTTGAGACTTTGTTCCATTGTGCCCACACCAGGGCGAAACCCAAATTGGATGTCAGAAAGGATAGACTGTTCACATATCCAGGTTTCAATTCGGGCCAACAGAATTCTTCCAAAGATTTTAAAGGAGGAATCCAACAATGATATTGGCCTATACGCACCTGGGCTTGACATATCCCCCTTCTTGAAAATTGGGAAAATTATCGCCTTTTTCCAGGAGGGGGGATACTTCCCCGATCGAAGGCACGCATTAAACACCACCGTTAAGAGTGGGGCCCATAAGTCAACAGGATCTTGAAATAGATCAGAGGGGATCATATCAGGGCCCGGGACTCTATTATGCCCTTGAAGCCTAATGGCCTTTTCAGTCTCCTCCACCTCAAATTTCAGGCATGGCCCAGCATAGTCATGGTACACCTGTATACTTGTTGACCCAAACAAGCTCCCAAAATGAGTTAACCAGGCTTCTTCTTCCACATGGGTACCACTGCCCACGTCGGACCAACAGCTCTCTGGCCCATTTTTTACATAGGCCCAAAAGGCCTTCTGGTCCCCCCTCAAAGCAGCACTCAGAAAACCTTCCCACGCTAACCCTTCCATCTCCAGTTTCCTCCTCTTTAGCTCAAGGCTATACGCCTTCCTGGCTATGGCAATCACAGATCTGCTGCTCAAAACATCCTTGAGTGTCCGCAGCAGCGATTTCTTCGCCCTTTTACATGCCTCATCAAACCACCCTCTCTTCAGTGTCTTCCCCGTGGCCCTTGCAACTATGGTGAATTTGGTTGTGAGAGCGTCTGACAGTTCTACAAATTTCTCAACTACACTCTCTGCATGTAAGTGGTCACCCAGAGTGTCCATCACAAGGGGCTCATTCTCACCAATTGTTTTGTAATGCAGCTCCTCCGCTTGGATTTTCCCCCATTTTATTCTTCTTGAGCCCGGAGGCACTCCCAGCAATGGGCTGGGGGCTATATCCTTAGAGACTCCTTCCCCCAGCAAGCCCTTGAGTGACAGGCAAATAGGATAATGATCACTATTGAGGTCTGCTGATACCTCAAAGCTTGCAGCATGTTCCCAAAGGTTCACCGAAATACAAAAATAGTCTATGGTAGAGCTGCCTTGATGGCTATTAAAGGTCACTTCCCCAGGAATATCTGGAGCTAAGCGGCCATTTACTATGCGAAAGCCCCATTCCAACAGCCAAAGGCCGAACTGTAGGCCTTTTTGACAAGTTCTCTCATCCCTCATACGCCTGGGTGGGATATTCTCCACCATATCTTCATGAGGGTCCAAAATGTCCCTTACTGCCCCCCCACCCATTTTGAGGTTGAAGTCCCCCCCCCCCACACATAAGAGATGACTTTGTTCCTGCCCTTATGCAGTAGGTCCTCTATAAAGCTCTTGGCCTTAGTTAATCGATCAAGATCAGATATATGGAGGCTGTTATAGAAGTTGATAATACATATTTCTTTCCCTTTTTCCGCTATTAATAGCACCACCTGCATAAAATCCAGCCCTGGAGAATCTGGTACGGGGCACATCGCAGACAGGCAGTGGAAACAGCAAGGAGAAAACTTCAAATCATTAGAAAAATACTGCAAGAGCACAGGCCTCCATTTTATAAAGCATGGTTTTTCTCAAAACAACCCTGAGTTGTTCCATCAGGACGGGGTGCACCTGTCCAACAAAGGTATAGGGGTTTTTTCAGACAATATTTTCAGGGCATTAGAGGAGGGGGGATGTAGATAGGGGTACTTTTGGGGGGAACTTTCCCTCATTGCTGTCCCCTAGGCCGAAAAGGCAGAGGTTGACGCACTGCAGCGCTCAAGGACTTCACTGCAGCTTTGGAGGTCTGCAACCTCTCAAGGCTCTCATCAGCCTTGTTGCCAAAAAGATGGTCACCATCAAAGGGCATGTTGAGAAGTCGGGACTGTACATCAGGAGCAAACCCCGACTTCCGCAACCACGCAAACTTGCGCATCACGGTGCTCGCCACCATGGACCGGCTGACAGTCTGCCACGTCCAGACCCGACTCCCGACTGAACGAGGGCAAGAAAACCATCCCATTTCTCCTCTTCGGTAATGTGATCAGCCGCCAACGACACACAATTCCACAGAGTGTGCGTGAATCTTGCAAAGGCACAAACGGAGTTGGTTGCCTTTAAAGCCATACCCCTTGAAGAAAATACCTTCTTCGCCCAGCCATCAAAGCATTTGTCGTCCCCATCAGGAGGGATCGTAGGGTATGCTGCTTGCTTTGCTGGGGCCGTAGCCGCCTGCACCACCAAACCCTCCGGAGTGGGGTGCGAGGACAAGTAGCAGGAGTCGCCACTGGCTGGACGGTATTTTTTCGGTAGCGACTTATTCACTGCCGGGAGACTCTCCAGAGCAGTCCAAGCCGCTGCTACCCTTCTTTGTAAGGCCATATGGAATGGCAACACCGGCTCAGTGGGTGGACCTTGGTCCAAGATATCTGTCAGGTCATCCTGCAGAAAATCCTCAGGTGGAGCAGACCACCCCAGATACTCGTCACCCTCGACAAAAGGCGCCTGTACGAGGAGTCAGCATGCCTACCAGGCTCAGGCCTGCCAAACTCAACCTCCGGGAAGGTATCAAGACCACTGGTGTCATGTAAAGATTGACGAAGGTCTTCCAATTGGCTAGGACCAGATAACAGGTCATCCGGAACCTCAGGAGGCAGAACCCCCTCTTCCTCAGACCCTTCCTCAACCTCCGAAATGTACTCCAAGGATTGGAACAAGTCCACCCTGGGAGGAGGAACAGACAATGGGTCGCACATACTTGCCAAGCACCTTTCTCAGAGCTTCCACAGATCTCCGGGGCACCTCTGGCAAGGTCCCAAGAAAAGGCGTTGAGGGCGCCGACAACTTCGACAACGGCATCGAGGCCAGAGTCCCGAGCGTGTCCTTCGACAGTCTCGGCGCCAATGACTTCCTGGGAGCCGGAGCCTCAAGCAAGCCCCTCGACAGACATGGCGCCGAAGGCATCAATGCCTTCTTTGAAGGCCTCACAGGCTCCAACGGTCTCGATGGCGTCGAGGACCGAGACATGGAACGGGCATGGTGGCGATCATCCTTGTTCGATCGGGACTGCAATGGTTCCCGATGATCGTGCCGACCGCCCGAGCCCAAAGGCGTGTGAGCGGTGGCTCTAGCACGTTCCTTGCCGGCTCCACTCGGAGGCGCGGACGGAACGGTGCCCTGCGATTCAAAAATTGCCCTCATCTGCCGGCAGAATTTGTCCCATTCTGCTGGCGATGAGTGTTTCGTGGGACAAGCCACCCGCCGTCTGGCGGAGTCCTCCGACGAGGATGGGGAAGGCGACCGGTGACAGCGCTTCCGGGCATGCCTCGAAGAGGTAGAGGAATGGCAGGACCCACTCCTGGACCGAAACCCCCTGAACTTAAACCGACGCGGAGAGTCGCCCCTCAAATCGTCAGTCAAAAGTCCAGCGGACTTCGTCTTACAGGGTTAGGAAACCCTACCTGCCGACAACTTCTTCTGCTCCCGCAAGGCCTTCGACGTCAAAGACTGGCATTCGCCGCAGTCATCGGTGGCCTGGCTCTTGCCGAGGCACCAGAGGCAGATGTTGTACGGGTCCGTAAGACATTTTGGAACCGCACTCCCGACACTTCTTGAAGCCCGACTTCGGGGTAGCAGAAGACAAAGACATATTCACAATACAACGATAGAAGGACCGATTCAACAAGAGAGAACCGAGGCGCGCCGAGATTACGAAACAAACACGTTCACGGAAAAAACAGAACTGAGGCTACAGGCGTCGTGCGTCCTACATATAACATCCGGTGACGTCGACCATCGGAGGTCGTCCTCGAGGGAGCGTATCGACGTCATCGACGCAGGATGCCTACGCCGAAAAAGTTTTCCAAAGCAGCATAGCTGTGGTAATTACTGTCAAAGATGTGGAATACGTCGGAGGACAATCCCCTGGAAATGTGTGCCAACTGAACTTTCGCTAGGAACTCTTCCCATCACAAACTCGAGCGGTCACCTGTGGAATACAGAGACTGCTGGAATTCTTGAAAGATAGCCCCAATCGCCTCGTTTGGTATCTGCAACTCCCCTCTTCTATTTTGGAGTTTCACCTTCTCCTTTAATTGCCTTGCCAATAGCCTATCTGTTTTATTGGCCTTTACATAATACCATTGTTTCGTATACAATGCTTTCTCGGCCAGTTACATGAGCAGCGCTTCTAACTGGCCTTGTATATGTTTTTGTGGCTGCTGGAGCTTCTTATTCTGGGTCTTGGTGAGTTCCCCTTGGACCTATCTTAGTTTCCTCTCTAATTCCACTTCCCATGCTCGCCTACGCTCATCTTTTGCTGCTTTCATGGCTATCAACTGGCCCCTCAAAACTGCCTTAAATGCATCCCAAGCCATTTCTGGAGCAGTATCGGAGGATTCATTTTCCATAAAGTATTGTTCTATCTTATCTCTGATAAGACTCGACCAAGACCTGGTCACTTAATACTTCCTCAGGGAATTTCCACTTCCAGGTGCCCCCTCTGGCGTCCCCCATGGAAAATGACACTAGTAATAAGGTATGATCTGACAAAAATTGGCTTCAATTCATATGGTTTATTTTCCCCACCAATCGCGTGGAAACCCAAACCTAATATATCCTGGAAAAGGATGCATGTACGTGCGAATTACAGGTGTAACCTTGGGCCTGTCCCTTTAGTGCCAACCAAACGTCATGTAATGCTAACGTGGTCATTTTCAGAGCCTTAGACGGGGCCATTAGTTGCTGTAGTGTCCGTGAACTCTTATCTATTTGGGGGCCCAAGCCAAATTGAAATGCCCTATCATAATGATGTCCCCTTTCGCATAGCTTTCCAATCGCGTCAGCACCCCCCTCAGAAATCGATCCCGGCCAGTATTTGGAGCATATACTGTCACCAATGTATACTTATACATGCCCATACTGACATTCAAAAATAGAAACCTCCTTGCTGGGTCATGATACGAGTCTATAACCTGTCCCCCCCACCCTGTCCTGCACTGCAATAAGGACCCCAGCTGTTTTATCTCCTGCATTAGCCTGATACAATTGCGAGAACCCCTTGATTCCAATGTTGTCCTTATCCCGTTTCCTGGTACATAATATCTGGCTTATGTACCCTCAAAAGACCCTCCACTTCTTTTGCTTTATAGGGGTGTTCAACTGCCTCACATTAAAACAGTAATTTGTAAGCCATCACTGCAGCTACAGAGCCACAATGTTCCCACCTTCACCCGATTCTTCGACTCCCTGACATTTTCTTCTGGCGGTACCCCTTCTCCCCACCCCCCCAGCCCCTCACCCTTCCCCAACTTCCCCAAACTTTAACAACTCTTAACCAGTCACACACACCCTCACCCTCTCACCCTAAACCCCTTTCCCCTGAGGAGGGCAGAGGTACCTATGGCCGCTCAGACATATTGCCCACTGCACCTGGCCCATACAGTCCCAGAGAAATACTGTGGGGATTACTAAACCCCATTCCGGATCCCAACTTGGCCTCCCGTTCGACCATATCCCCACAGCCGCCAACCCATTGTGCATGTATAGCTCTTACCCCTGGATTGCGATAGTTCCCATTCCAGGGTATCCCTATTCAGCCACTTCCTCACCCTCTGTGCGCTTCACATGGAAAAGTCTTCCCTCGTACTTGTTGCAATGTTTCTCTTCATATCCTGACAGAGCTCTTGCCTTTTCTCATTACTGTCTCCCATTCCCACAACTTTTTGCCTTCTCCTCCCCTCTATCCAACATCCCGGCCCTCCACCGCTGCTTCTTGCAGGTTCAGGATCTGTTCCCCTTCCTCGCATGACGTGATCCTGTGTTGTCGTCCCTCCCATGAGAATAGGAGGCCAAACGGAAAAGTCAATTTATACCAAACCTGCCCCTGTGCCAGAAACCTCACCACCGGACCCATCTGCCTTCTCTTCTGCAATGTAGATTTAGCGAGATCCTGGTACAACTCCACCTTTACTCCGTTTACCCTCGACGGGCCCGGAGATCTCGATTCCTTCAGGATCTGTTCTTTCTGGGTATATGCCGTCATCGCCACCAGACCATCTCTTGGTTGGGAGCCTGGTCCCCCCCACCCCCTCCGCAGGCCCACTCTATGAATACGGTTCATCTGCACTACATCTTCTGAGTCACTTGCCAGGATCTCACCAAACAGTAGTTGTACTGTGCCCTTCAGGTCCACATTTGCGATTGACTCTGGGAGGTTTTTGATCCTGATGTTGGATCTCTGAACGATTCACCAGATCTTCGCACCTAAGTTCCAGATTATGTGTGAGGCGCGAGAGATACTCTTAGGCCTCGTCTGACTTCTGCGTATCCTCCTCCATGCTCTGAAGCACCCTCTCCATAGTATCCATCCTTTCCTCCAATTTTGCAACGTCCACTTTAATGTCCTGAACTGATTGTTTCATCTCCTCCTTTAGCGTTTCAAACTGTGATTGGAATGCCATCATAAACTGGTCCTGGGACTCCTTGAACCAGCTCTGTATATCTTTCTTGCGCAATGCCATTGCTCCTTCCTCCTGGGTTCTCTGCGGTAAGGGATCCAGACTGCGGATGTCTCAGCGCCCCACAATTGTCACATACTTGTTTCCTTGTGTGCCTGCCAGGGCTTTTGATTGGTTGTCAGTACTTTTCGCCCTGGTTGTTGACACCATAGAGGGAGGGAACATTTGCTCTGCGAGCACAGTCTCTATGTACTGGACCCTCGGGACGTTCCAATATTTTGACTCAGTCAAAGGATTCTCAACCTACTTCCTGCCGGTTAGTTTGCACACAGTTCTGCCAGCACATTTTTAGTAGTTCCTCCGGATCTCATCCAGACATGATAGGTATGCCCAGTCTGGTAATTATGGTGCCTTGATCCTGCTATGTCTCCAGGTACTTCCTATGGGTCCCACAGCCCTGGGGGAAACCACTGCCTCTACTGGAGCCCTTTATTGTCTCTGTTTACTTCCCAATGCTGGCACACCTCTCAGCCTCACCACCCCCTCTTGGCTGGCTTTAATATGGGATATTGTGTGTTGCTTCTGAGGTCCTGCGGCCTCCAAATCCATACCCCAGCTCTCTAACTCAGCTGAGCCTCCTCTCCACTCTTTTGCTGGCTACAGTGCACCTCACCGCTCCTTAACGTTCTGCTGTTTGAGCAGCATCCTGCTCTGCGCTAACCTTGAAGTGCTGTTCACTGCCTCAGCTCTCCACTCCCAGGTGGGGCGTGCCCTTTCTACACCCGATCCATGCAGGCTGCTCGCCCCGACAGCCGTTCTTCTTGGCCGCACTCCGTCACCTACTTCTACTCTCGGGAGCTTTCCTCACGCCTGCCGTTGCTCTGTCACTCATGCGGGATCACTGGAACAGATGCTTTGTCACAATACAGAAGGCTTTATTTTTAGCTGTGAATGCAGCCCGGTGGGGGGACAAAGACATTTACACATGTCCGACTCTGCCGGCCGCCAATTTGGAATCTGTATTGTTGGAATTTTAAAGTGCTTTTCTAACATTCTCTCATGGAGGACTCCCAAAGGTGGGATCGTTATTTTGCTCAGAGTTGTAACCGAGACCATTTTAAAGTCAGTGCCATATGGGACTCAGTGAAATGAATACATGTATTATCCAACCAAATAGAATATCATAACAAGCACAGTTGGCAAAATAAATAAAATGTCATTGTTAATATAGTTTGTGTCTGCCATAAAGTTTAGAATCTACATTTAAGTAATTTCTTCCCGGTACAGTAAAAAAGTGCTCATTTGAAAAACATGACATCCTATAAAAAAACAAAATATTTTTTTTTTTTAAAAGCACACCATTTTTTGACTATTCTCAAGTTTATTTCATGTAACACATGATGTGTTCTATGGTTAACAGGATTATATTTTTTACAGGTTCTTGCCTCACTTTTAGAAATAAAGTTCCATTTTAAACTTGTGCTTTCTGCATCTCCTGTTTTCACTTGAAATTGGGAAAATCACAAGCTTTGGGTGGAATGCACTCTGTGATATAATGATGAAGGTGTGCACAGGTGCAAAAGTTGTGGAGCTAACTGCACTTTGCGTAAGTTCACAACTTTCCAAGGCAGCATGGGGCGGGGGTAATAGCTGATAGAGGTGTGCAATGAGTGCTAGCAAACCAGCAGTGTAGTGCCTAGATCGCAGAACATAAAGGCCTGCAAAGGTTGCTCACTAGGGAGCAATCAAAATGCTTACATTTGGCTTTCACTGAGACACTGTTCTTTTGTAAGCAAGTCTCCATTGGCCATGGTAAACAGGGACACATTCGTACGAGAATGTAAAGTTGAACGTACAGGCTGGCCCAGGCACTGATAAGACACATTCCAACAAGGCGCTTCTCAGCCATGGTTGGTCCCCGAGATGGGAGGGGGAAGAGGTAATGAGCACGCCGATGCCTAGCAGTGCTTTCCCCTAGAACAACAAGGTAGCAAACATTTTGGAAGGTTTACGTCATGTTGAGTGACAGGCATACCTGATAAAAGTAGGAACTCGCATGGTCAAGGGGAGGACTCTCCAGCGGGTTTGCACTAAGCACGTGTAAATGCCCTGTATTGATAGATAGCTAGCTTCTTAGCAGCAGTTTCTACTGCCTCGTCTCACTGGTGGGCCGACCAGAGAGAAAGAGGGAGAGGGGCCAGTTCAGTGCCTGAGAGAGAGCACAAGGCTAGTCAAGTGCCTGAGAGGGTGGGAGGCCAATCCATAAGCTGAACAAGTCTTTGGCAGTTAGCAGTCCAAAGGAACATGAGACTGTGCTCTATGTATCTGTAACCTTTAACTTGCATTTTTCCCATGTATGTCAAATTGCTGTGTTATCGTTCATTGTTAAATAAATGCCAAGTTAATACAGGAGTTATTGTCTCTCCAGTTGCGAGTTCATTGCTTCCACGTGTAGCGGGGAGTGTGCACATGTTTTGGGCAGGTTCCAAAGACCGGGCACACACCATTATATTACACTTGCTGTAGTCTTTGAGGATTTGTGTGAAGCCTTGCCATTCTGGAGAAATAAAAAGGGTAAAGTAGAGCACAGTGCAATTGAGGGAGGAGCACTCGGCCACATCCCTGGATGGCCTACTTGCAGCCCTTGGTCATCCATGGCAGGTTATAGGTCTACACTTGCCGTGCCAATGGCATGGAATTGTTTGGAGAATTAGGTTTCCACCGTAGTAATTTGCGAATGTTTGGCTGATTTACTGCCAGGGAATACGGCTAGGGAGCACAGAGTTGGAGGGTGTATGGAGTGGCACCTGTTGCAAGCACACCGCAAGATGCATGATGGGGATATGATTAAAGATTCAGATTTGAAAGTTAAATGAGGTCTCCCTTCTAAAAGAACAGTAATTAATTATGAAAGAAACACACAAATCTGCAGTAAAGCGAGCCGACTTAATGGAAGATAAATGTGCTTCATTAGCAGTGCTCATTGCCACACAAACTTAGGCAGAGAAAAGGTACTCAGTCTAAAATTAAAATATGAGCGCTAATTAGGAAAGATAATTGGAATCCAAATTCTTGGATGGGAAAGTGTCATAGTGAGTCAGAGGAGACCTTTGACTGGGATGAGCCATTAGAAGTACAGCTTGTTGAAATTGAGAATTCTGAGGCAGAGGAGCAGGAGAGTTCACAGAGACAATGCCCAAAAATTCTGAACAAATCAAAGGGCCAAGCGGGAGGGGGCAACATTTAAAATACCTGAATCGTACGCAATTATACTGAGACTCAGCTACTTGACATAGCTAAACTATTTAGGCCAAAGCAGGGGAATCATTTTTCCAGTGGCTATTCCAAGCTAGAGATACAGGGGCTGATTGTCTATTCTTATCACCATAGGAAATGTTAAAAGTGGGATCAATTACCACAAATGTAATGTTGGGGCAAATAATGCGAGTAGCGTTGGGATAGCAGGGAACACATTGTTTAATTTGCTACAGATAGCATAACATTATATGCGACTCCATGACATGGAATAGACTTGGGGTGTGTGCATGAAATACATTGCCAGATGCTACAAATCAGCTTGGAGATATGGGATTGCAGTGCCCCATGTACAGCGCCAATTTTGAAGTGCCTGACATGGAAGTGTTTACAGCAGACATGAGAGCGCAATTGTTGTGAAATGCTCCTAGCTACATGTAGGGAGCATTGTTGTCATTACCAGGGCTTGTGCAGGGAAGAGCCATCAGTGAAGTAGCACTGCGGATTGGGCAATTGGAAGGTTTTGATGCGTGCAAAGAGGCACATTTTGTTGCATCAGGCCCTGAGTCCGAGAAAGAATCTGGAAAGAATACAACACCTAAAGATAAAGCGGATAACGCGCAGGCAGATGTGGATTGACATGCTTAAAGTGCGGATAACTGTAGAACAAAGACTACAAACCAACACCCATTTTGCTAGACAAATGGAAAAAGGTGGAAAAGAGGGGGCAGAAAGAGACCATTCTCGGCGCATCCCCTTAAGAAGAGTTGTGTTGAAACCTAAAGTGCGATCAAAGGTTCATCCTGATTTGACAAAAGAGAAATGGGAAGTTCCTGATCCCATTTTTGAAGGGGCGGCACTGTCTCTGAGGTGCAGTTAATAAAGAGAACTAGTCCCAGAGATAGACGCTCTTTTCTACCACTTACTTTATATCTGAATGACAAAGTGAAACAGGGTTTAGCCATATTAGACACAGGAGCAGAAGTGAAAAATTTGAATGGCAACATAAATAAGTTATCTGACCCCAGAGTTCTTGTTAAGGGCTATTAAGGGGCAGAGACCGTTGCAAAAGCATTTGAAGTAAAGATGTCAATTGGGGAGGTTTCCCCTTTTACAGCTAAGGTTTTGATTGCCAATATTCCAGAGTACATCCTTGGAATGGATGTGTTGTTGGGGAAAACTGCGACTACTGGTTTGGGAGAGTTGATTTTTGGCAACCTTAAAATCCATGTGAGAGTGCTGAATAATACTGTTTTGATCGTACACGCTAAGTGGACTCTGTTACATTTAGCCTCCACCTACAGAGCCAGTGTGCATAAAACAGTACAGGTTGCCCGGCAGGCACAAAGATCAGTGAAACTATTGAGTCATTAGTGAAAGCTGGCATAATGAGGCTGGCAGTCAGTCCATATGATTCACATTTTTGTCGCCCTGCGCAAGCCTGATGGCTCTTGGAGGATGGTGGTTGATTTCCAAGCTTTGAACAAAAAGGGGCCACCTTTAGCCGTGGCTGTGCCAGACAGTGTTACACTGGTTGAGAAACTCACTAAAGAAGTGGGAGAATGGCACACAGTGATTGATTTGGCAAATGCATTTTCTCTATTGACATTGATTCAGAAGCACAAGATCAATTTGCAGTGACTTGGGGGGGACAGTTTACATTTACTAAACTGCCCCAGGGGTAAGGGTGACATTAAAGGATGTACGAATTGCACATTATAGTGCCCATGTAGAAAAAGCTGCTGAGACCCTCATTAACCACATGCAGAACAGAGGTTGGCCAATGAATCCCAAGAAATTGCAGGGACCTGCCCAAGAGGTGACGTTTTTGGGTGCAATATGGTCCGTCTCGGTAAAGAAAGTACCTGAGCCCGTAATTGAAATGGTACAACAGATGGCACCACCTGTGAATGAAATGGAAGCGCAGAGATTCATTGGGTAGATGGGATTTTGGAGGAATGATTTTGAAACCAATTTAGAAAGTTACAAGGAAGAAGCATGCCTTTGAATGGGGCACTGATCAACAGACTGCCTTTCAACAGCCCAAAGACGCTTTGCAGATTACATTTAATTGGGTACGTTGACAGCAGACAACCCTTTTGAAATAGAAGTGCTTGTACATGATGATGTTTTATGTGTGGAGTCTGTAGCAGACACAGTGACAGAAACGAATGCCACAGGGATTCTGGTCGAGAAAGTTAACAGATGACATGACAAGATACACTCCACTTGAAAAGCAGGTTGTTGCAGTTTATTGGGCTTTGGTTGAAACAGAACGCAGTGCAGGAGAGCAGCCTGTCACCACCTACACAGATATACCTATCATGAGGTGTGAAAGAAGCTGCCGTAGGAGGAAAGGTCGGCAGAGCGCAGCATGCCATGCACATGAAATGGAATTTACCAGGGGTCAAGACCAAAAAAAATAAAAATAAAAAAAAAGTGGTGGGTCTCATTAACATACCAATTTAATGTGGCATGACCAGAAATGTGCCTATCAAGGTGCCCTCTGAAAAAGTGGGGGACTCCATCCACCCACGTGTACCCTCGACTCTGGTATTTACAACAGTGAGCAAAAGCAGGATGAACAAAAGTGTCAAAACTGCAAGAGCAAACGCTGGAAGCAGTTAATTTGGAGAAAATGCCTGAACCGTGCATTCCTGTAGCCCTACCAGAATCATCTTTTAAAGTTGCACCTGCTTATGGCACTGTCAGAAGCTCAGAAAAATGCCTGGTTTACAGACGGCATGGCCAAGTAAGAGAAAGGACAAAGATATTGGCTTTCCAACCCCATTAAGAGACTTTGCGGATGAGAGAAGGGGTGGCAGGCTCAAGTCAGTATGCTGAACTGCAAGCAGTGGCCGCAGTGATTGAACAGGTAAAAGACACAGAGACTGCATACATATACACAGACGGTTGGGCCACATACCAAGGTCTGACTCATTAGGTGCCAGCATGGCGACAAGATGTATTTAATTCGTATTTTTAATTGGTTTTCATAAATGCGCTTAATACCCAGGTTTGATTTCTAAGTGCGGATACGCGATTCAAACCTCTATTGCTCTGCGTAATCTTGCTTACAAGACCAGCACATTGCCCAGTGCTATCCTCAGTTCACATGATGGGTGGAAGATCAAGAACACTCCAATTTGGGGAGGGCCAGAACTTTGGTAAGAAATGTGGTGCAAGGGGGAGAAAAGCAACATCTTTGTCAGATATGTAGATGCAGATATGCCCCTCGACACCTCGCTTGCTGCGCTGTTTAATAATGAAGCAGATCAAATGGCTAAGATACACCCAGTGAATTTCACTGAAGACAATCAAGTGTTACAAGAATGGAAGACTGGGCACATCAAGCATCGGGTCACTCGGCGCAACTGGCCACATATGAGTGGGCAAAGAAGAGACAGCTGCCCATCACAGTGGACAATGCCAAGCAAGCTGCAGTCCAAAGTCCTGTATACTCTGAAGTAAAGCGCTACCCACTGAAAAGAAAACCTCAAGGTGCTTTGAAAAGAGGTGAAAAAGCAGCAACATCTGGCAGGTCAATTACATTGGTCCTCTCCCACCTGAGAATTGAAAGCAGTATGTGCTGACAATGGTAGGCACATAATCAGGACTCCTGTTGGCACATCCAGCTGCACATGCAGATCAGAGTGCTACATTGCAAAGGATATAGTATCTCATAGGACATTATGGTGTTCCAGACGAGATCCAATCTGATCAAGGCAGCCACTTTGCAGGACAAAATGTGCAAAACTGGGCACCGGAACAAGGAATAAAATGGACACTTCATAATAGCCATTACCCAGAAGTCTCAGGACTTATCGAAAGAATGAATGGCTTATTCAAGCAGCAAATAAAGAAATTGACTCACACACACACTCAAAGGGTGGTCCAAGCATTTAGCACAAGCTTTGTTTGAACTGAATAAACGTCCTTTGGGAAAAAAGCGACACCTTTTTTAAAGACTGACAAGTGAAAAACAAGAAACTACAAAGACACTTGTGGTATGGAAGACAGAGTAAAAACTGCCTGTACAAGCAACCCCATGAAGATTTGGACTGGACCTCTGCACTTGAAGACAAAATCCCTGCAGGGCAAAACAAATCTATATCGCTAAGCATTAGAATCAAGTTTCCGGCTGTAACTTATGGACGCATTGCTGCACTAGCCAGCCGAGCAAAGAAAGCTATTGATGTACGGCGAGGTGAAATCAGCCATTATTATAGGGGAACAATCTGTGTGTTATTGCACAACACAGGTGCATCCAAGGTACCATTGACCTAATAGGATCGCATTGCACAGTTGATTTGTGAGCAGGCAGTTACTCCCCAAGTGATTGAAAAACAAGCCATTGATACTACACAGCAGGGTTAGGGTGGATTTGGGAGCACTGGCAAGGTGGTGTGGGTCCACCATCCCAACAAGAAACCAGAACCCGGGTGGTGTTGAGCAAAATGTTGACATTCCTGTTTATGTTTGCCATCAGGTTAACACCATGATCGTAACAACGCAAGATGGGGGTAGGAATGATTATACTATGGGTGTTCCTGGCCAGTCAAGCGAATGCGTATGCTGTAAATGGTGGCCTATTTCAGGATGCCCCATGGACGCTGAGAATTGCCTGCACCACACCCAATGCTACCGTCTTGTGCAATGAGAACAATTACACTGCACCATGTGACAAAAGTACCCAGGACCAGTACCCACACAGAACGACCAGGGTGCCGACTTGGCAATCTGTCAGACACCTGATGACTTTGACTCACATTCCAGGGGTGTAGGAAATTCTGGGCCCAAATGCATTTGTTAATGGTTCTGAAAATGTATTTAATGTTTCATGTCTTTTTTGCCCAAAGGACTGTGGAACCTGTGATCGACAAGCTTTTGTGAATTACAACATGTCCAAATGTGTCTGATACAACTGTGCAGAGAGACAGCAATTGCCAGACAGCAGTATGATTTACATTTTAAAGATAAACATTGCAGACGGCAGGCATGCCACCTGTAGATTGTTTTACTTTAAATCACTTTGAATTGAGACATTGCATGCGCCAGATTCTCCAGTAGTGAGACAGCATTTGAACTGTGAAGTGCAACTGGATATTGATTTATCCTAAGGCAATGCTTTGCTTTTTCAGCCTAGCTGCTACAAATGGAGCCACTTTTTGTGGTCAATTACTAAGTTGTGCGTAGTCAGAGGGTTGGATTCAATAGTTGCTGGGGCAGTGGCGGTGGGGGCATTGACCGTTTTTGATATTGAGATGTGCAATAAGTTGTCTGCCATGGGTTCCGATGCCAGTGCTGCTATAAAATTGCTGGCTCAAATTGGACCCAATAATGGATACTGCTTTGAAAAATGCTGCAAAAAGTATAGGCAACAATTGGTGATGGCAGAATTTCAGCAATTAAGATAATTATTCAGCGTTGGGTCAGGTGAATGCAACTGCCATGGACACGAAATGCATTTTGTGGCAAACTTTACTAAATCAGCAAGCAAGTATTGGCTTTTCGCTCTGAATGGGGACAGCTGTCTCCTACACACTGGCCAAGAGTTGAAATTACCTGCAGCTTATTGATTAAGCCACTTGCCTTTGATTGCCAAATCAATAACTGTCAATCCTTAATGCAAATTAGCAGAACTGCTTATGCTTTAGAAATAGTTCCTTGTGGGTTCCACAGATACGAGGGGAGTGGCCGGACAGCCAGAATTACACAACCCATACTCACACTTGTATGCCCTGGGACCAGGGGTGGGTGTGCCCTCAGACTGGACTAATTCCTGAACCTGTGTATGCATCCTATAGCTGGTGAATGCACACGGATGCAATATCACATTAACAGGAGTGACGTTTTCTAGATTGACCAACACCAGGCCTGCATTGTTACTAACCACACTCTGCTTATTAACGATTATAAGCTAATGCTCAAGTATTTTGTGTACATCAGGTTGTGACCATATTAAATGTCACTACCCACACTTTGTACACTTTGGCAAGGCAGTCTCACATTATATTGCGTGCAGAGCCAACATGATTAACTGGACTTTTCCTTATAGCATAAATACCTCACGGCTCCCAGCCATAAGACAGTTTGCCTAAGTTTCTTGGAAAACGTTTTGGGCCCTAGCTACCTCAGTCGTTAAGGCCGAGTTGAAGATGACAATGGATAGGGACCAGCTGATTAAGACAGCCGACCATCTGCAATCAGTCACTGCTCATCACTGTTGGAACATATTCACTGGCTGGTCTCTCAATTCCACAATGCTGCTAAATATAGTACTGCACCCCTTGCTGTGGGCGTTTATATCCCTTATTCTAATTGCTATAAACTTTGTGGGAATATTGCGCAGAATGGCCCACCTGTACAATACAATGGACAAAGTAGAAAGACGCTGAATTGCTCTGTAGCACTCAATCCAATCCTCTAATGGGTGGCATGTGATAGAACGTTTAAGGTGTGCGCAGGTGCAAAATTTGCTTAACTACACTGTGCATAAGTGCACCACTTGCCAAGACAGGATGGGGGGGTAATAGCTGTTAGAGGGGTGCATGGAGTGCTTGCAAACTAGCAGTGTAGTGCCTAGATAGCAGAACATTCTCAAAGGCCCAATGTGTTGAGTGTTCTCTCAAGTGTGCAGGTGATTACATGCATCCCGTAGTTATACCTTTGTCATGGTAGGAAGTAAGCAGTGGTAATCATAGATAGCATGATACATTTTTCTGATGCCTTCCCCACTTAAACTTGAAACAATTTCCATTGGTCCCTGACTCTCCCTACACTGAGCCATCTGCCTCATACTTAAAAGAAGCAGTACAGTTTGCAGTTATTCCGTATCACTTTGTTTTAGGGAAACACTCATGGGTTCCATTTAGGTTGACAGACGAAAACTATCATGAAACAGCTGCTTGTGACCCATTCATCCTGAATCACAAGGCGCTGCCTTTGAACTGCACAGAGAACCCCCGGAAATCTGACTCTATGCCAACTTGGACCAACGCAACACCTGAAAACCCGTCTTGACACGCAAGCACAACAGTCTGATGCCTGGCTCTATACCGTTGAGCCACCTAACCTTGGAATAAGGTACTTTCAAGGAACCCTGGCCCTGTGGCCCACCTTTTGAGGCACTAGACACTGATAAAGTCCCTTTTTCAATGAAGAGAAACCCTTTTGATCAGCATTGTTGCATTTCTTGTCTGTTTGCTCACTGACAAAGTATCAAAAGCGCTTATACATTTATGTTCTGCACCTTCTGTCTTCTTTTTAGGGAGTGGCTTTTTATAGTATTTTTAATAGTTAAGTGTACAATTGATTTGTTTGATTAAGGTTTGATGAAAATTACTTAACAGTACAAGTTTTTTTGAGGCTTGTATTTGCTTAGAATTACATGCTTTGCATAGTATGCCATCAAGAGGTTGGCTCGGATTATAACATTTGTTTTTTCAAGGTCGAAAACTAGTGAGTTGACTGAAGATACTGTCACACTATCCCTATCATATGTTTACAGGTACCTATGATCCCTCATGAGTCGACGTCCTTGTTTAATTTTCTGCCTTATCAGTAATGATTATGTTTGCAATGCAAATTACTTTTGTACTGTCACGTTGCTCTCTTGCGGGGAGGAAGGGTGGGCACATGTGATGCTAAACAGATACAAACCTAAGAAAGACGATAACTGGCAAGTAATATTTGTCTTCTGGGGCTTACGAATCTGCATAGATTGACATGCTTTGCATAGACTAGCAAGCAGTGTCTGAGCAAGGTGGTGGGCAGACAGGGCCAGTAGAACAAAGGTGTTTATGTACTGCCTGTCCCAGTTCCGGATCAGATCTTGCCTATGTATAAACACAATAATGTTGTGTAAAAGTATGAACTAAACTCCATATCTCAGCATTACAAATGTCCCCCACTGGCACATTAGCGATAAAAGATAGAGTAGCCACTGTGCTGCGTGTGAAGTGTGCTCTAGGTTTAACAGATAATGTCTTCTTTGCAAGTGAATAACAGTTGTATACACTTGACAATCCACCTACAAATGGTGGTGTTGCTAACTGGTTCACCATCTCTCCCAGTAGCAAATAAGACAAAGAATTGACTTGTTTTGCGTAATTCATTTGTTTTATTCAAGTACAACGTGACAGGTCTACACACATCCAGGGTGTACAGTGCCTTTTGCCCTCTATTTTGTGGATTTGGAAAAAAGGATGGCATTTCTATGAACTGGTTAATGTGGAATTTAGAAACTTATTTGGGAAAGAAACATGGATATGTAGGTAAGCACTACTTTGAGTTCATGTATGGAGATGAATGGCTCAGATACTGAAAACCTGCAGATCACTAACCGTCCTGGTGGACGGAACAGGTATTAGAAAATACACTGTGTAAGCAGTGGTTGAAGGGGGCGGGAGCGGTTGGGAGCCCTGCTCCTCTACTTTTTAAAAATTAAGTTGTAATAGTATACCAGGAGAGGAGAGGGGTGTTCGCATTGATAATACCACAGGTCAGCAGAGTATATGGGGCCATCCGAACCCTTCCCCCGGCAATAACAGAGAACTCAGCCATGGGGCCAATAAACCGTCTTTATTCTCCAAAACACTGGGATCATACAGGAAACAACGAAAATCTCCAGCTATCACAGTGCCTGAACCTTTATTACCTGGTTTTATCCCTTAGTGACGTCACAACCACCAACCCATCCCAAAAACCTAAGGGCCTTTCCTATTGGCTAGCTCATGTGAGATTATCTATGGAGATCCCCTATGTGAGCTATTCCATTGTTGTTCCCATGTCAGGTGGGTTTGCCTGAGACTCCCCCAAAACGATCTATTACTTTGGTGCAGAGTTGCACAATCACCATAGGCTCCTGCAACATTATAGACCACCCCTGGGATTGAGTGTCTGGCTTGGCAAGGGTGGGTCTCCCCAGGCCTGGACTCCGTTCTGTTCACAGCGCTCGGTGTACCTTTTCAAGGTAATGAGAAAGACTGCATGTCCCCATTGTTGCCACTGATATAGCCACCTAGCCTGGGAGAGTGTCTGCAGGTTGCAATGTTCGGTGGACAACAAGTATCAATCTTGTCTGCTTCGCTGGAAACAGGCTGGGTCACGTGAGTGAGGACCACATAATTGAGCCTTTCGGTCTGCAATTATTGAGGATTGTATTCTGTATTTCGCAGGTGGCTCACTGCCTCCGAAATCAGGAATTTTCCACCCACCCTCATCCTTGGTTGCGAATACGGTTTCTGTGCTTTGCGCTGGAGAGTCTGCATCTCTTCTTCCATATTTTGAGGCCTATGGCTTCATGCAAATTCACTACAGTCATTCTATGGTTTCCCTATATGTTCTAATACTTCCTTTTAGAGATTAGTAGTGATCAAACCATAATAGGTTCCTTATAGGTCCACGTAGCTCCTTATAGTTAGTTGCAATGAAGCGATTGCAAGCTCGGTCCATGTATACTTTGCTTTCTTGCATTTCCGCATTTGGCTAGAGGAAAGGAAAACAGTTCTACAGTATGTGTATATATCTGTCTTCTATCTACAGAACAGTGTAAGCATGTTATTTGTGTGTGCATGTGTGTCTGTGTGACTTCGTGCAGGAGTGCAAATTGACTGTCACCAACGCTGCTATGTCGGGTTGTCACTAATGACGTACGCACAGCTGGATTTTATTATCAGTCAACATGATCCAGTGATGAGACACCTATCTCTTCGAAGCCGTCAATTGCATAGTGTTTGAACAGCCGTCTGACAGAATATCTCTTCCCATTTGTAGAATACACTGGTGCGTCTGGTGGTTGGCTGAACAGCGAGTTGCATCTCTTGTTTCTCATCCTTCGAGCTGACATGCACATAGGAGACATGAGGGCCATTCCAGGGACCCTCTCTTCAAAGGTTTACTATTCCTATACTTTAATTTTAGAAAGAAAATGTTCCAGAATGGTTTAGTTTTAAAATAAAAGTGTAGGAAGTAGCTGAAAATTGCACTTCAGTACAGTGCACTGAACATTCCCTTAAACAGCAGGCAGATTTGTTTGGGGGTTTGTATTGTGTGTTGGAGGGGGCATGGTGATGGGGTTTGTGGGGAGTGAGGGCAGGCAAACTGAGCATAGTTCCACTACTTCTTTTCATACAGTTCGACCACTACATGTAAGAGATCTCTTAACATGGTTTTTTTGCATTGGTTCAAACGGTGCTCCCTTGTGCCTTTCCACCACTAGGTTTATGGGTGTGCAACAGGTGGGCGTATCCTCTTGATCAATCTATGAAAGCTTTAAATACAGGAACACTCCACCGGATACTTTATGCTGAGATTTAGTATAGGCTGTTAACTCTGCTAGGTGTACATTAATTGAGTTGTAGACTAGACCTGACAACATAAGTAAAAGGAGGAAGGTCACAATTAGCCTTCATGAGCTCTGAATGGGACCAACATTCTTATGATTTCACCAAATAACAAACCATTTCCACTTGCTGTAATAACAGTGCCTTGTAATTGGTTTTCTGTCTTCCTTTAATATTTGTATACATTGTTGAGGTACATTTAGATGCACGACTGTCACTTCAGGAGGCAGGCTGCTAAATTCATTGCCTGTGTGCAAGGCTGTGCGGGTTGGCCCTGTTGAATTAGCAGGCTGTGAACTGGGTATCATTTGAAGCAGGTTGAATCGCCATCTTTCGAAAGCGAGGATACATTTGTCTTGCCCACAGAGGCGCAATTAGTATTATGTTTAAACCCTTGTGTAGTAGCTAGTGAACTACCTTGCATAGTATTCGTGCAAGAGGAAAAGCATGAGGAAAAGTCCCTGACCAACTCATCCATAGGTAATTTCCTATTGACCCTCTCTGTGTGTACCCTGATTTGAAGTTTTGGCATTTCCTGTTTTGAGCTGTTGCAAACAAATCTACTGTTGGCACTACCAACATCCTGAAATCTGTGGGTGTGCTTAATTCCCATTCATAGTTATGTTTGAAGACACTTTTTAGGCGGTCTGCTAGGTGATTGTGATTGCCAGGGACATGCTGTGTCTGGTTGTATTTGATGCACCTCCGTCATATATTCTGTGCTATAATTCACAGTGTTGAGTGTGTTCCTCCCTGCTTGTTTATGTATGCCATAGATGTGGGGTTGTCAGTATTGATCAAAACACCGTTCTGTACAGCTCTTGCTGTAAAGCATTGTTTTGGGAAGATAGCACTGCCATCTTTATCGCCAGCAGCTATAGCATGTTTATGCGTTGTCTAGTCTGTTTGTGTCCACGCTCCCCGTGCAGCAAGTTCTTGAATATGCCCCCCCCCCCAACCTAGTACCAATTTTCCTGTACTGTTGGAAGTTTGAAGGGCCTGTTTTAAGAGGTTTTGCTTTGTCCACCAATGCAGAGCGCTTACCACATCTTTTGTTATCACAAAGGAGGTGATCATCCCCTTGCCAAATACTTGGGACCATTGTACTGAGAGCCACTGTTGAACTGTTCTAATGTTTAGATGTGCATGTGGCACTATAGATGCAAAATGCCATTATGCCTAGTACTTTCATGACCTGTCTTACCGTTAACCGGACACCTGTCTGGAAATGGGGAATTAGGTTTAAGAACGCTTGAATTCTTTTTGTGGATGGGTAATCAATGGTTTGTTATGACCCTATAATAGCTCCCAGGAAATCATCTTTCTGGGATGGTAGCCAGTTTGATTTGGTGTAATTTCTGGTGAATCCCAACCTGAAAAGTAGCTGCACTGTCCTCTGTGTGTGTACAGGTATATTGACTGACTCCACTGTTACGAGCCAGTTATCCAGATAAGGATAGGAGGGGGATGTTTTGCCTGCATAGGTGTGCCATTACCAGGGTAAGCACTTTTGTGAATATATGCGAGGCCAACGCTATTGCAAATGTAGTACCTTGAACTGGTAGTAAAACTTCCCTACCTTGAATATTAGGTATTTTCTGTGTGCAGGGAATATTGAAAAATGAAAGTATGAATCTTTCATGTCTAGTGTGGTAATGAATATTACTTTTGTCAGGCTATAAGTGACCTCTTGTAGTGTTGTCATTCTGAAATAGTGTGGTTTTACTTATGTGTTTGATGGTCTTAAATCGACTACTGAACTTTTTGTTCTGTTTTTCGTTGGTACCAAGAAGTAAAGGGAGTAAATGCCCTTGTTTGCCTAGGTGAGAGGAACTTTCTCAATTGTGTCCTTTGGTAGTAAAGCCCTGATTTCTTTTTCTAAGAGAGCCTGTTGTTCTTGTGGCAGTCTTGATTATGGCAATAGCTGTCTATGTATCGTTTTGTATAATATTACGGAACGTTGCCTGAAACACGGGATGCCGACCAAGACTGTGAAACACCCACCGGGCCATTTTGACCAGAGAACCTAAGGACCTAGTCATTTGAATGAGAAAATATACAATACTACAAGGAACTCGAGATCCACCTCAAAAATGGATCTCTGCCAGAATGCCTACTAAAATATATATATTCTGCCACAGAGGAAGAATGCAAAATAACATAGAACTGAAATAATGGAGATGTTCTTAGAGTCCTGTAAAAGGCAGAGAACCACTTGAAATTCAAGAAAAAAACCTAAAGAGGAAACGATTTGAAGCTGCTTCAGCAATTAAAAGGACACAGAATCAGTGACCCTATAACCAACATTTGAGCACTCAAATGTCCATAACAACAGAGAATACAAGTCACTTAGCTCCAGGAGGTAACTACTGGTTATTATTCTGAAACTGTCCGATTTAAACCCTTCTTCCTGATCCAGTCAAATTCTAATCATCCTGCTCCACACCCTGCCTGTAGTATATTTCATGAAGCAACCTGATATCAATGGATGTGATACAAATCGCAAATAAATATCTTCCAATTTACAGAGACTGGGAATACACAACCTTGATATATTGTTCTGCCTATTCTTGCTGTAATGACATTAACTCAATATTTTCCTTCTGGTTTAGCATACAATATTAATAACGGTTACCTTTGCTAATCTCTCAATTTATAATAAAAACTTAAAAGGAGATACATTGGTAAACTCGCTTCACCTTTGAAAAGAGATTTAGTCTGTTTACTTTCATTAGCAATATCTTACCACCAGAGGTATTTCTGTCTTTGTAGAATCATCTACTTTAAGTTGTGGATGTTTGGGCATTAATATGTCATGAAGTATGCTTCCCATTCTGGTTCCTTTTTCACAAGAATAATCTTTTGCAGTCTGCAGATATTGATAATACACACTTCTTGTAGCAGACTTTAAACTAGTACCAGTGTCCACTCTAGGGAGGAGATAACTGTGATCTTCTGGTAAGAGTGATGGAAGGGTTTCTTTTAAGAGCTTTTCAGTTTGCAAAGTGGAGTACAAAGCAGGTCCTTTAGAACGCAAATGTATTGTTGAAGACAAGCTACTGTCAAGGCCATCCACAATGTGCACTTCCTCCAAGGGGTAAGTTGAGTCTTCATCTTGTGCTTCTGATGAATCTTCTAAGTACATATCCTCCTCCTCTTTGTCCAGCCTATTATTGCATTTTAGGCGTTCTGAAACAGACTGCAGGAGAGATAAGACTGATGAGGAATCTTTGGGCGATCCTTTGTTAGAGTAACCCGGTGAGATATCACTTGAAAGCAATTCTTCCTGGGAGCTATCATCCTCATATATTGGAGACAAAGCAAAGGGAAATACTCTAAAGGGCTTAGCTTGTACAGTCTCAGATAAATCTGTGCCACTACTATCACGTGTCACATTTATAAGATTAGTGCCTTCATAGTAGTATGAAGCTGCATCATTACTTTCTTCACACCTTGGAACATGCTGGACAAAATGTTTGCCCAGATCTGGGGAATAAGGAGTATATATTTTATTACCTTCCTCTGGAATAAATAGGCCCTCCTCTTCTGAACCATCTTCAGGCAGAGAGCACATCTGTTTGCTTATTTGATGATGTAAAGGATTGGACAAATTATCACAGTTTCTTTCTGTTCCACTAAGATAAGACACATTTTTATGTTCTTTTTGCAAGATATAATTCTTGGTGATGTTTTCTGGTAATTCTTCAGAGTTCAATCTTTGTTCTCCATAGTTACTCAGGTTTACCCTCTCATTTTGATTTATGGTCTTTAAAACCTTGTGTTCACAACAGTCCATACTAGTGCTACTGAGGTTCAATTTTCCTTCAGCAATTTCTTCTTTAACCACATTTCTATTAGCACCATCTCCTATAGGTTCAGCATCTGATTCCACAGAGAGAGAGTCATCAAAGCTGAAAAGTTCATTTTCCCCAGATGACGACTCATTTTCTGCAGTTTCCATAGAGTTCACCATCTTCTTATCTTTACTGATATCAACACTATATTCAAATGTTGCCAAGGAGCAGTCTGTACAATTAGAGTCTTTAGGTGAATAGTGGAGTGGTATTGAGGCACAAATTGGACTGTGCCATGATGTTTCACATGCTGTTAGTGTTGTTGCATTGGGAAAAGTAATATTCTCAGTGAACACAGAATTGGCAGTGTTGACAATTGTTTCGTTGTGGTTCTTATCCAAACAATGTTCTAGCTCACCAGATGACATTTTTTGTTTAACAAAGCTCATCACTTCATTAATTATTTGTTCAGCTTTCAATGCCAGTAAGTCTTGTGTGTATAACCCGTCAGCCCTCAGTGATCCATCTATCAATTCTGTAGCATTGCAGGCAATGTGATTACTTGATTCCTTTTCTGTAAGTGGCAAAACATGCGCAGAATTCTTGTCATTAAGGTGCTCAATGTGCATCCGAAATGCTTCATCCATGTCTTCTTCAGATCGTGCTCTCTTTATTTCATGTATTTTGTTGTTGTTTGTTATTTTTAATTCATTGCCACAGACATGATTTAACATTTTTTGTGTTGACTTCATTTCATCCAATGATAAACGTAGAACATCTGAGGCTATTGTTTCAGCTTTATTTAGCATTTCAGGATTTAAATCTTGTGTGTCAACATGCACATCTGATAAAGTATCAATGTTATCTTCCTCCTTTCCTTGTAAACTAAATTCCTCAGAACAAAGGTAGCTTAATTTGGGCTTTGAAGTGGCAAACCCAGGATTTATTTCACAATCTAAAACAGTTGCAACACCAGACTCGCCAATTAGTTCATGCTTTGTTTGAATATTATTTGGGACATTATTATAATTGCCATTATTGGTCAATTCGGAAGGAACGCATAAAGGTAGCACTTCAGATACCATGCTATCTTCTGATGGAAGAGAGCATGAAGAAACAATAGGTATGCAGATGTCCATAGATTTAACAGCAGGCCGGCACTGTTTGATCAATCTTCCATCTTCAATTTCAAAAGGAAGTAAATCCTTAGCAATGGCAGTGCCTTCAATCGTTTCAGTTCCAAGTACAAGAAGCTTTTCATTCTCAAGTACTACATTGTTTGACATGCCATTTCCTCCTCCAATCACAATGTAATTTGTGTTTGCCTGAGAGCCTTCATATTTGAGAGCAGGAGGAAAGGCAGCATGTCCTTTTTCAGACTTTTTGGTAGATAAATCAGTACCATCTATAGATTCAATAGTGTCCTCAATAGACACAGATTTCCCCAAGACACTGGTATCCACTTCCTTGAAAGTAATAACTGTGCTGTTGCTTTCACATTCAAAGGATCCTGGATGAACTGTACAAAGCTGTTCATCTCCATTTTCAATGGTCAGAGAATAAACATCCACTGTTGCAATGTTACACTTTTTAAAGGCAGGAGCAGACACCAATTCCTGACCAGTATCTGGAGGTTCTAAAAGAGGAGAAGATGTACCATTAGGTAAACATATATATTCAGGTTCAAAAGCTTTCGAAGAATGTGTAGACAGTTTGACTACTTCAGACTGGAAGACCGGAGGTGAAATTTCAACCTCATTTATATTCACTGATTTCATGGAAATTTTAGCCACAACAATGTTTCCGGAATCTGGAGTCTTCTGATCCTGCCCATAGGATATTTTGAAATCTTCCATACTTCCATTTGCCAGTTTCCTATTCTCACCACGAGTGGACCAACACAAGTCAACATTGCTACTGTCACGTTTAACAGCAGAAGGGAGGTTAGGCAGTGGGAGAAAGCATTGGGACTCTGTACTAGTACTGATGGATTCCAGGGTGGATGGTTCAATTTTTCCCAAAATGTTATAAGCATTTGTAGAAACAGCAACTAAAATATCAGATGAACTATTATTATTGCTTTCAACACTAGGAGTTATCTCAGACCAAATGGCATTAACAGATTCTTTGGTTGATTCAGGAAAGTTGGGCATAGTGTCCCTGGATACCATGACTGGTGGATAAATATCACCTTTTCTGGCAAATAGAGTTGGAAATGTGTTTGGAACACTTGCTTGATCAAATACAAGACCAGAAGCAGTAATTCCTGCCACTGTGCTGTTCAGAGTGCTCAGTGTTGCAGACCTAAGCTCAATATTATCTGTGCTGGCTGTACTGCCATCCGGGGATGCAATGGTTGCACATTCAATACGGCCTTCATCACAATCATCAATTTTTAGTGAACACTTTGAGGTGTCAGTTTCAATTTGGAGCATAGACGCTTTCAACACTGTGCTTGCATCACAAAGAATGCAATTAACTTTATTTTTGTCTGCATCATCATCATCTACAAAAGGTGGAGGAAAAATACTCTTTTCTAGAACATTAAATGGTTGGATCATAGTGGCTGAAGTGGAAGATGATAACTTATCTTGGCCGATATCACTTAGCTCTTGGGTTTGTGATGAACCATGAATCATAGTGACAAATCCACCTTCCGGTAAGGTTTTCACACTATTGATGTATCCTAAATCACTGACAGGAACAGATTCATCGGTAGCAACTGCATTCTCTACTGTACAGATTAAAGCCAATGTATTGGCTTCAAGGACATCTTCAGATTCATGGAATGTCTGAGAGGTAAGGGGATTCTCAATAGCTGACTGAGGAGAGTGTGTTAGGCAATGAGGTGTCTCCTCAAATATTGGTAAGAGAATAGCCAACTGTAGGCATTTATTTGTGGAAGTAAAATGGTAGGCATTTTTATCTTTAGGCTCTTGCAGGCATACACTAGAGTTCCTAAATTCCTTAGATAAATGATCATGTTTAAATGATGTGTGTTCTCTTGCTCCTTCTGAATTCTCAAGTGTGCCATTAGTCAATAGAGACGATTCATCTTTATTCCTTATCTCAACATCAGTTGATTTGCTATGAGAAATGTCAGACAGCAATCCTTCATCACAAAAATGTTTTTTTGCATTAGATGGCATCTCCAAATCTTGCTGTGTGATCGATTTGGCTATATTTTTAGAAATGTGACCTTCAGAATTCATGCCTTTTTCAAGAGTAACAATCCCAGACATTGGTGGAATATTGGCTACAGAAGACTCTGAAATCGTATCAGATGTGTTGATGGAGGAGTCGCTCTTGGAGAGGACGGCAGCTTCACATCTTGAACTGGCTTCCTTGTCCCCTTTATTTAGAATGCCGCCGTGTGGTAAGATGCATAGTTTGCTGTCATCTCCTGATTGCAAGGAGGCTACTGCACCACTGACCGGTGCCATATCAGAACCCTGTTCATGATACGAGAGAGAGTTTCGTTTTTTAGCTAAATTAGGTGCACTGTTTGACTTATCATTTGAGATGGGATCTACAATGTTCTTTGAGAGGAATTTTGATTGCAAGACTGCTTCTTTAGACTGGTTCCCATCAATTGAAATTCCATTTGGCAGTTGTCCTTCATCTTTGCTCACAGTAGAGACAATTTTTAGAATTTCTCCGCTTTCTGTTACAGTAAAAGTGTTTTGGCTTTCAATGTGGTCTTCCCTTTCAGGGATTGTAGAATCAACACTGGCTCGTCTCTTAAGCAGCTTCCGTATCTGTCGGGATCCACGGTATGTAGCGTATGTTACAGCGGGTGCATCTGCTTTAAGTTGAAATACTCTGCAAAATAAAAAGAAATGTTTTAAGTTATGTAATATTTTATAAAGTTTTATGTACCATGGGTCACACACAGGACTGGATACATGTGCAATGGACAATTGTTAGAACCAAAAAAAGCATATCTGTTACGGCAAATACTGTGTCAAGGAACTAAATTTGCAATTAAATGAACCCAGTCATTGGCCAGATAAGGGGTTGTGTGCAGATCAAAATTGCACTTAAAAATAATTAAAGTTTTTATTTAGTAAATTAAATCAACCATCGGATCGTTGTAGTTAACAAAAGTACATGTTTACACTTTTCAGGTAAAGAAAAGCCAACAATGCTTGAGAAAGTATCTATAAAGACTATACATGGGTGTAACTTGGTCTATTTGCAGAAGAATAAAAGAACATCTCACGCTACTACTGCAGCCAATAGTAAGTTACGTAACAGTTTGTTTGCCTGCTGTTGGATGAATTGTTGATTTGTGCTAAAATCCAACTTAATCCGAACACACACTTTATTTTGCAAGAGCATTTAGGTGAAGGCCAAAAACACATTCTTCAGAGAAAATATTCACCAGAAGCCAACTTGAAGGCAAGCAGACAATTTCATTTCTATAGTGTTTGAAACACAGAATGGATCTTAGAAAACTGCTTTTATATATTGGCATCATCATCCTTACAGGAATAGAATATCTTATATGAACAATGCAAGAAGCAGAACAGGCAATCCACTCTTCAGATTGAACAATAAAAAAAGGATGACTTGACAAGGAGACCGTTTCTTGTATGGCGAATAAAGATGGGTAAACTTAAGCTTGACAAAGCTGCACTTATGTTACGCGCTGGTTCCATCACTTCGCACAGAATGAAAACATACTAACATAAGAGAAATGTGGAAGAGGCTAAATATACATAATAAACAGGTGGATTGTGAATGCAGGGATGTATTATCATGCGGGAAAGGAATGCCTAGTGGTGAGGTTTATAAACTCCACGTTAGCTACATCTATGAGATTTAAAAAAATATAATACGTATGAAATTGTTAAAAGTTAAAACAATAAAAAGAGCAATGGATACGTATGCAATTTGAGTAGAGGATAGGCATATAGCCTTAACAGAAGAAAGGGGCACCCAACTGCCCTTTAGTACTGCCAAGCATCTGTGGGACAACAGTACAAAAAAAACGTGAACATTCTGTAGAACAATTACCCCTTATAAAGGATGGAGGTGAACAATTTAAACCAAACTTCAGAGTCAAACCATCTTTAATGAAGGAGGATTTTAAAATGTAGGCTGACAGGCCCAAACTGAAATGTTAAAGCAGTGCTCGCTGAAGAGAATTTGTCACACAATGGACATATCACAAGCACTGGCGTAACAGGGGCCCCCGCAGCCCCCGCGGTGCGGGGGGGCCCGCGGTGTGGGGAACCCTATGCCTTCAAAAATAAATTGTTTTTGAAGCCACTCAGCCATCATAAAGAAATTATTTTGATTATGGTTCGGTCCTTAACTGAAATAATTTCTTAATGAAGTTATAGTGACTTAAAAAAGAAACAATTGGGCTCATTCTGACCATGCCGGTCCGGAAACAACGGTGCTGGTAAGCTTACAGGAACTGTTTCCGGACCGGCATATTACAGGTCTGCCTGGTGGGGCTGCCGTGCCCGACAGGTCTGACCCTGCCAGGCACAGCAGCCACGGTAGGCAGACCTGTCACGGAAGCACCGGCACCGTTAACAATGGTGCAGGTGCTTCTGTGTCCCCATTCCCGTGGAGTCTGGGTTTTAACGAAATTACCGGCACCTGATTTCCCAGCCGCCGGACTTGAAATAGCACGGTGGCACAGGGAAGTCAGGCCATAGTCATTTTTTATGGGTCTGGCGGCAACCCATACCGCTGGACCCGTAGTGAGCCCCAATTTCTTTTTTAAGTAATAGGGCCCCCCCTCAACTCCATGAGGTGTGCGTGTATGAGTCTATGGTGAAAGGGTGCACACTCAAATGTATAGCCGGCTGCCTGTGTGTGTATGGTGAAAGGGTCCACACTTAAATGTATGGGTGGCTGTGGGGGTGTGCCTGCATGGTGAAAGGGTGCACACATAAATGTATAGGTGGCTACCTGTGTGAGTGTATGGTGAAAGGGTGCACACTTAAATGTGTGGATGACTGGGTGTGTATAAGGTGAATGGTGTGTGTGCTTGTGTACAGGGGCACAAGAAAACCTTCATTTCGGGGGGGCTAACCCTTCAAATGTTGGGAGAGGCACTAACTTCACATGCGGTGGGTAGGGGGAAACTTATTTGTGTGGGCGCATCCAAATTATTTACGCATTTTAATGAGACTATTCTAGTGCAGATTCAATGTTACAAGCAGTTAACTCTCTCCTATAAGTCTCCTGTTCCCTCTCTACCCTTCCAATCACTCCCCTGGCATGCAAGTACTAAACCCACATCACGATTTCAATCGCCTAAACAATGTGGAATTTGAATGCAGGTACTAACAGTGAAATGCTTTACGTTGGTAATTGCTGGGTTCTTGTTAACAGCAAAAACCAGGTGCCGTTTAAAATCTGTGTCCTGTTCGGTCTGGCAACTGCTCTAAAGGTTAGCCAAGTTGAGACAATATAGCCCAAAATGTCAGGGGGGGGTAGTGCTGAAGCCCAGTCAACTCAATGGTGTTGCGCTACTACTTGTGTTTAATGCCTTGCTTACTCCTAGCCCTATTCTTCCTTGTCCCAGTACTTATATACGAGGCAGTACGTGTGTTTGAGGCACTCTGCCTCATACAAAAGTACTGGGAAGAGGTAGAGGTACATGGAGGTAATGCCTGATTTAGCTACCTGTAATCTTCATCACTCCTAGTCCCACTGTTCCTCATCCCAGTACTTACCTATGAGGCAAGGAGCCTCATACGAAAGCTCTGGGACAAGGAAGAGGGACGCAGAGGTAATTCTGGGCCAAGGAGCTGATTGTGGAGGTTGGGGTGGTGGGTTTTAGGGAGAGTGGATGTGTGGGGGGGCAGGATTGTGTGATAAATCATAATGGTTGTCCATGTCCAGGCTAAGCAGGCATGATATGTGGTATTAGTGGCTAGAGAGGCATTTTGATTTAGCCAGTCTAGTCATTCCTCAGTTTGGTATGACTTTCTTTTAACTGGACATTTCTGATAAAGTAGTCCTGCTAACTTTAATTACCTGGCTAGATTGGCATTTGGGTGCTGCCAGTCTAGCCATTTCTTACTGCGGCATTGTATATTTTTCTGGGCATCTGTGATAAAATGATATGATGTGATTCAAGGCATTTATAATGCGCCTGTACACAAGTGTACACAAGGGAGGGATGATAGAGGGAGGACAAGACAAACGATCTCACTAGGCCTTGTGTCATTGTGAGAACGAGAAGTGCAAGGGAAAAGGGAGCAGGGAAAAGCAAGTGAGAGGGGAGGGGAAAACAGGGCAGCAATGCTCTCAGTAAGTGCAGCCAGGGCAGAGCAGCTATTGGTTGTGCAAGGAGAACAATGGACTGCAGGGTTACAGTTACAGCCCCTAAGTGCATGGTAGGCCCGGAGGCAGTGCAAGGGTGACCAATCAAGAAAGAGCCTGGACTCAGGGAGACTCTGAGGGTAGCCGAGCAGCCAGTCAGTACAGCAGACATGTAGGTCAGGTAGGTCAGCAGGGGGGGAGAGAGAGCGAAAGCAGCAGAGAAGAGGAAAGCTTTTAGCTGCTTCCGAAACTTCAGGTTGTCCGCCTCAAGTTTGAGAGGGGCAGGGAGGCCATTCCAGTTGGAGGCACCAGCAGAGGAGAGAGGTCTACCCCCACTCTCTGCCTGGAGAAATGTCTAAGCCTTAGAGAGTTGGAGGTAGCTGAGTGAAGGGTTAGAGAAAGAAGGTATTTTGGAAGAGAGCATTGGATTTAGTGTTGGCACTGGCCCCAGAAAGCCTTGTGGGCAATTCAAAGGTTCTTGAACTTGATCCTTGCAGCCAGTGGAGAGATTTCAGGGCTGGAGAAATACAATCCCAGGGCTTGAGGCCAAGGCTAAGTCTTGCAGTCCTGTTCTGGATTATTTGCAGATGAAGGAGACTAGAGGAAGACAGATTCAGAAAGTGGTTGTTGCAGTAGTCCATCTTAGAGACAGTGAGCTTCTGGTGGAGAGTGAGAAAGGGAAGAGTCCCTTTGAGGAGGAGCAGCTGGTAGTGGGACTTCTTGGTGATGTCCGAGATGTTAGGAGAGAAAGAGAGTGTGGCGTTGAAGATGACACCAAGGTTTTTCGCCTCGCAGGAAGGCAAAGGAAGAGGGCCCAAGGTGGTCTGCTATAGTGAGAGAGGAAACACAGTGGCAAGGGTCCCAATGAGAAGGATCTCTGTCTTACTGGCATTAAGGCAGAGATTGTTGGAGGCGCACCAATCCTGAATCGTGGATAGACAGTCAGGAATAAGCAAGAAAGGAGAGGAGGATGAGGGGAGCCTGAAGGAAAGCTGAGTCATCCGCACAACACTGAAAGTTAGAGGATAAGGTAGAGATCAGGGAGGCCAAAGTGGCCAAGTAGAGGTTGAAAAACCAGCGTGAGAGGATAGAGCCCTGGGGAATGCCACAGGTAGAGAGAGGTGGCGGAGAGAATGGGACCACGATCGACCTGGGAGCGGAGTGGCGGTCCAAGTGGAAGTAGGTCAATCACTCTAGGGTCTGATCTGTGATGCCCAGGTTCTCACAGAGTCGATTGATCAGGATGGTGATGTTGACCCTGTCGAAAGCAGAGGAAAGATGAAGGATGAGAATAGAAGGAATGCTGGAATCAAGGTTAGAGAGCAGCACAGGTGTTAAGGAGAGCAGTTTCCATGCCTCTGGCAGCTCTGAAGCCAGACTGATGGTCATGGAGACAACCAACAGATTCAGCTGGGAGATGGCAAGCTTTTCCAAGAGTTTGCTCAGGAAAGGTGGAGATTGAGCGATAGTTTTCCAGCAGGTAGGATCAGCAGACTGCTTCTTGAGGAGTGGGTGCACAAGGGAGTGCTCAAAGGGAGAGGGGAACATTGCAGTGGCGAAAGAGTGATTACAGAAATCGGCCAAGGCTGGAGCGAGGGTGTCAATATGGGCTTTGATGGTTCTGGAGGAGCAGCAGAGCACCTGTTTGGACGACACTTTCATAGATCGGACTTGTCTAGAAACCTCGTCAGGTGTTGTCAGAGAGAAAGAGGAAAAAGGAGGAGGAGAGAAGAGATGGCCAAAATGGGCCGAGAGAGGAAGAGGACATAGAGGACAGGATGTCCTGAGATTTAGCAGAGAAATGAGAGGCCAAAGCTGTACAGAGGGCATGGGAGGGAACAGAAGAGGTATAGACCACAACAGGATTGACCAGTTCCTTGCAGATTTTAAAGAGTTTGGCCGTGTTGTTCGAGGCCATGGAGACACATGCTTTATTGTGTGCTCTCTTCTTGATGGGTGTTATTGCTTTGACTGGCATTTTGCTGAAAACAGTCTAGGTATGTCTAAATGTGGCCTGGAATTCTGTACTATGATGTTATTACGTGTTTACACTGGTCTACATTGTGCAGCCAGTTGAAAGCATTAATGTTCCTGTGCACTGTTGGTGACTTGCATGTATTGGATTGTGTTACCCTACAAAACAATTGCAAACACTCTGGCTTTATAGCCAATTTATCTCAGAAAGTGTGCTGTATATTGCATTAAAACACATATTCATATCTTTTTCCTAGTGCAGTGTGCGGCATACCCCTTCAGCAGCACGTTCATGCGTATTGTGCAAGCGTGACAGTCTAGGCCGGCCCAGAGTGTGGCGCAACCCATGATTTGTTGCCGAGTTGGGGGGCCCCCTCAGCATGGCTCGCAGGGGGGCCCCCACATTTTGTGTTACGCCACTGGTCACAAGCCACTGTTCTAGGTGGGGTAGACATGCAATTTATGATTAATGAACTCTGAGTCATCAGCAACCACAGATGGGAGAATACACAGCTAGTGGAGTTTATTTATATATTTTTTATAGCAGCGCACAAAGCCCTGAGGCATCTAGGCGCTAGTTACAGTAAGTGCGGTAACAGTCCACAATGAGCCGGACCAAGCATAAAAGGTTACAACAAAAGGGGTAGATCTTGAATGCACGCTCCAGAATGCCTCTCCTTATGGTGCAGGGGCTACATCAGGTGTGCAGGTAGGCATAGAAAAACACCATTTGAGTGGGTGCACATTCTGGTAAAGCCTCACCTCATGGTGCAGGGGGCTACATCAGGTGTGCAAATAGGCATTACGTTATTAGTTAGGAAGTAAGTGCTAATAGAGATACAACAGAAGGTTATTCAAGCAGTTGCAGTGATGAGCATGGCTCGAACATAAGAATGCAGGTAAAGGCTTTGAAGACGTAACCCTCTAGTGGGGTCAAATTAGGCACGGTGGCATGCAGAATGCAACAAGCAGTATAGGGAGTTAACTGATCCAAAATAACGAACATATAAATGAAGGATACGAATAGCTGCAGGACATTATGCTAGGTTCTCTAACTAGGAAAGTAAGATGAGCCCTATCCGCTGGGACCAGCGAAGGACGGTGGTGTAGCCAGGGCATAGCGAGGTGATATAGGTGCAATAATGCGAGTCACATGCTGGTAAAGCTGCACCCAGCGGTTGGGGGCTACATCAGCGGTGGATACGATGGATGTAGGAGTCAAAAGTACGGTTTCGCAAACGCTAGTTCGGTCTAGTCAGTTCTTTTTTCAGTAATAGAACATATGGCGGAGTAGCTGATGCACGGGTGATGAAAAAGGCACATACCTTGGTAAGCAGATAAATTAGAGGTCTTCCTAGCCCTGACAGGCCCAGACAGCGGTGTAATGAGGCCCGTAAAGGTGGCCATAGGCTGAGTAGTGTGGGCACCCCGTCGCTCTTATTCCTATTACCCTATTCCCCCGAAAGAATAGTACAGACAGGTTTTTGCTTGTGGAAAAATTATAGGCCGTAGGCTTATTTATTTTCTACAGAAAATAACACCAAATAATCATAACAAACACAGGATAACACCAACTCGCTTTTTGGGCACTTCGTGTCCAGGGGATGTGGATGCCCAGCCTTCTCCTCGGCTCGTCTTAGTTACCCTGGGGCATCCGTTCCTGGACACGTGCCGCCGCCTACGACTTTCTACTACCGTGTACCGAAGAAAGTACTTGGCGTTCCTGTTCCTTGTTCTGTCTCCTTTCCTTGTCTTTTTTTTTTTTTTTTTTTTTTTGCTGGGTGGGTTGGGTGGCAAAACGTTTCCTTCTCCCCCTTTTCCAGGCCCTGGGAGCTTACCCGAGTGAGGTGAGCTCCTTGCCTGGTTGTGCCTATCCTGCATTTGCTTGGGGTACTTATACCCCCCTGGCCCTTTGTTCTCCCTCTGGGGGGGCCGGACTTCCTCCTGCCCCCCTGTTGCTTTCCTCACACCTTTCCCCCATCGTGTGGGGTTTCCCTAGCAACGCTGAGGGTGGGGGCGCCGCTTGGCTGCCCCTCCCCTTGTATTTCGCACCGTTCTGTTTCCCCCACCCTGCGCCTAACCCCCCAGGCCCTCCATCGTGCCGTACTTTGTACTGCACGGGGCCTGGGGCATAGGCTGAGTAGTGTGGGCACCCCGTCGCTCTTATTCCTATTACCCTATTCCCCCGAAAGAATAGTACAGACAGGTTTTTGCTTGTGGAAAAATTATAGGCCGTAGGCTTATTTATTTTCTACAGAAAATAACACCAAATAATCATAACAAACACAGGATAACACCAACTCGCTTTTTGGGCACTTTGTGTCCAGGGGTTGTGGATGCCCAGCCTTCTCCTCGGCTCGTCCTAGTTACCCTGGGGCATCCGTTCCTGGACACGTGCCGCCACACCTGAGTGGGTGCCGCCTCGGCCGCTCAGGTCCCCACAAAAACGCGCTCCTAACTGCATCCTCGCGCTGCTAAGGCTCTAAAAATATTATCTGAAAAATGTCCCATCCCTTTGCTGGATAGGTTTATGCCGTCTTGGTGGGGCCTCTCCGGAATGTTCTGTGATAAGCCATGCTTTATAAACTGGGGCCCTGTACTCCTACAATAACTTTCCACTGCCCTGTTTAGCTTTTTCCTTGTAGTTTCAATGGCATGCCTCCTGCGCGCCCCGTACCAGACTCTGCGTGTAAATATCTCAGAAATGTCGGTTTCCCACCAGCAATGAGCTATAGCCCTTGATGACTCGCACATGTTGCGCATCAATTCGCCCCTATTTGTTTTGGCCAGGTCACTACCCCCAAGGTGGATTACCTCAACCCCCCCAACCTTCTTTGCGCCTTTCGCTCCCAGGCCTCCTGCCCGTGCTGAAGTGGCTGCCCCTGTTCAGAACGGGTGGGTCTCAAACTCCGCTGCATCCCACCCTGCTTTTGCAATCTCGCCCAACCCGTCATTGCCTTTTTTCATCCGTGTGCTATTTGTCGGGTCCGTCACCCCGGCCACCTTTGTGGTATATGCTACCGCAGACAAATGTGCTGCTGCCCATCTTTTCCTTTTACCCTGGGAAAATGCTTTTTCAACCGAAATCGCACCGGTTGGCAATTGTAATTTCACCTATGTCTTGTCCTGTTTCTGCTATCACCTTATTCACATGCTTTTGTACTGCTTACCCGGTTTCTGTACGTTCCTGTCCTGATTCTCTTTGACTCGCCCTGGTTCCTTTGGTTTTACCTATTTCTCGGACCTTTTTGTTGCTATTTTCGCTTCTACTCCCGTGGCACCCATGCCTTTTCGGGTGTGGGCGTTAATTTCCTGCCATACACTTGGCCATATTTTCCTTTTCCAGTCGGCCTTGTGGCTAACCTTTTTCATTATTTCTGATGTTTCTTCGGGGGACCCATGCCTTTCCCAGCATGGGCGTTATTTTCCTGCCATACCTGTGGCCATCTTTTCCTTTTCCAGTCAACCTTGTGGCTAACCTTTTCGTTATTTCCGGAGCTTTATTCGTGGAACCCATACCTTTCCCGGTGTGGGCGTTATTTTCCTGCCATCTCTGCGGCCATATTCTCCTTTTTCCGATGCTTATTCGTGTAAGCTTAATGGACACTTTGGCATTTCCCCTTTCCTGCCCTTCTTCTTATGCTCCATGCTCCCTGCTATGCTTTCCCGCTATCTCCCCTGCCACCCCTTTTGCACCGTTGGTGGTCTGTTACTTTGCTACTCTGCCGTCCTCTCTGTGTTCCCTATTGACTGCCCCACAGGTTCTGTTCCCCTGACCTTAAATGATTCCTTGTCGTTATTATCGTATCCTGATGTTGTACCTGTCTTTGCTTCTATCGTTATTTTCCCATTATGCCTGTTGCCCTCCTGACCCGTGGACCCTGTGGTCTCCTTTCTCTTTTAATCCATTAAACCCGTTTGAACATGTCTATTCGTTCAACGGCTGGGATTTGTAGGTGCCCCCTGTTCTCCCCAGTTCTACCTCCTACCTGATTTTCCTGCCCCCCTGCTCCTTGGCCCCCTACTCATCTCCTCTCCTAGCTCAGTTTTTCATTACCCCTGTGGGTGGCGTCGTTGGCCTGATGCACTTTGCAGTACTACGATCTCCCCTACAATTCTCGCATCCGTGGTTGGGTTTGCATTCCTTTCCCCAGTCGCCTGGTATCCCATTCTTGAAAATTCGACATTGTGCTGCCACCGTCCACACCCTTGGGCTGTTGGTAGTCTGTTGTTCTGCCAAATACTCTGTAAACTGTACTGCCTGCTCTCATCTCCTGATCCCTTGCTTTGCCGTACTTGTTCTCGTCTCTACTGCTATTTTATTAATCACTTCCGTAATCGTTTTGCCAATATTACCTTCTATGATATCTTCCCGCACTCTGCCCCCTGGTGTCCCATTTTAAAACATTGAATATGTACAGGTTGAATTTTCCTTCGTCCCACCCTATATCTGGGAAGCAAACCCTCTCTTTCCTATATTCATGGTCATATTCTAACCATTCATCCCCCCCAACTGCTTTGTAGACCTTTAAGCCTCTCTGTTGGTATGTTACAAATGCCACCCCGTCTACTGGGTATTTCTGTAAACTAACCATGGACAATCTTTGGAAAGCCACCATCCTATTATAGAAAAGTCCTTGCTACTGGTGCCCTTTTTAATAAACCCTTCTCATCCTCCTCATGTCCTCTACTGATACGTTTTGACCTCTCTTTTGACAATTCATTAATGAAAAAATATCAGTGCATTCTTTTCTCCATGTTTTCTCCTTCACTTTCTCGTCAATATACCCTGCTTGCGTCTTCATGGACCGGCCTTGGGTGTCCTTACCGACTGAGGGGCCTGCCATATTTCGTCGTTACTGCTTCTGCCCCTTGTATTGCTACAGTAGTGACCCCTCCCGGTGTCACCGGTAAGCTGGTGGTCGTTCCCTGGGGAATAGACCCTGGCAAACCACTTCCTACCCTTGCCCTTCTCTGTTCGTTATTGCTCACTACTCCCTTCCTATTCACTCATGCCTTTAAACGGCCCCCCTTTTTACCTTCACTACTTTCGTCTCTGAAGACGTTAACACTTGCTTTTCCCTGTGCCTCTTGCGCTTCTTATCCTTCCCTCCACGGGTTCTGGGCGACTTACCCTGAGCCGTGCTGCATGCCTTTAACCTTTTTTCCATTTTTCCCCCCCAACTCTGTTATCCCTTTTCACCGTACCTTTCCTTTGCTTCCTTAACAGCGCCTCCGGCTGCTCCTGCGCCCCTCTTGGGTCTTCTCTCGACTTCCTTTGGCCTTGTGGCATTCCATCTTCCTCTTCGCTGCTGCTGGACTCCTCTAGCAGCAAACGCGACCTTGCCCTTGCCTTTTCATCCTTATTCATTACATCGAGCACCCATTGTGCTCCATGCTCCAAGGTTCTGGGCGACTTACCCTGAGCCGTGCTGTATGCCTTTAACCTTTTTACAATTTTTTCCCCAACTCTGTTATCCCTTTTCACAATACCTTTCCTTTGCCTCCTCAACGGCGCCTCCGGCTGCTCCTGTGCCCCTCTTGGGTCTTCTCCCGACCTCCTTTGGCCTTGTGGTATTCCATCTTCCTCTTCGCTGCTGTTGGACTCCTCTAGCAGCAAAGGCGACATTGCCCTTGCCTTTTCGTCCTTATTCATTACATCACGCACCCCTTGTGCTCCATGTTCTTTCTCAATTTTCTTGGCCCATTCGCAAAAGTATCCCCTGCCGAAACCCTGGATCGAACCAGGGACCTTTAGATCTTCAGTCTAACGCTCTCCCACCTGAGCTATTTCGGCTGACTGAAAACATGTTCTCTTCCTGCCCTTTCTTCTGTCATCCTGTGCGACTTGCCTCAGACTTTGCTCTGATTTTTTGCCTCCGAACTGTTAATTTCTTCTCCTCTCCTTCGAATAATGTGTTGGCACGCAAAAATCTTCGTGTGCCGAGTCGCCTGCCGTGCTTTTGCTTGCTTCCCGTGCTTGTGGCACATGAAGCGTTAATTGTGCCCTGCCCATGCGCTGGATTCTTGCGCTTTTTTGGCCCTTTCGTCTGCCATTTTTTGCTGATTCGCTTTTGATTGCACTCTATTTTTAGAAAATTCAAATGTTTATAACTGGCTGAGCTATATGTGCCCCAGCGCGCCTTGAACTCGCCACCTTCTGTTCCGTGACCCTCCGCTCTGCTTGTTGAGCCATGGGTGCCTATGCCCGTCTCCGATAAGTAGTTCCTTTTTTTTTTTTTTCGTAAAAGCTGTATTTCTCTCAATTGTTTTTCGTCAGGTGCTTACTTGCTTCCTGGATCCAGCACGTTGCCTCTGTCCCAATCTTTGTTTTAATCCGGCACGTACTTTGCATCCCGCTAAGTAGGCGGGTCCCCCACGGGACGACCTGTACCCGTTCAAAAATTCCGCTCCCCTGTTTAGAAATAAACAGTTTCCTATTTTCCCCTTTGCCACATCTCTGCCACCCGAGGGGAAGCTCGAACCACCACCCTTTCTGTTTACAAGCACTTTGATTTTCTGATGGTGCCACGAGCCTGTTTGAGGATCCTGGCGTCACCCAGAATTGTTATTTTCCTTACTCATGAGTTTAAGGCATGTCGCTTTAATGTTTACGCGGCGTGTCCTTTGCCACGCCCCCTTGACGTAAACGCTTCTCCCGCTACCTTTTACTTTCATTTCGTCCTTTCGCGGGTGCCGAAAACGCCTACTTCTGTTCTCCGGCTCTCCTTCTCGTGTCAGACGCGTTGCCCGGCCTCTCCCGCTTTTTCCGCCGGTTACGATGCAGCTCCGGATTCCCTGGCTCGACGACGATGCTTCCTCTTCTTGCCGACCTGGGTCCTGCTCCTCCCCAATAACTGCCGTCCTCTTCTGCTCCTCCAGCCGGTTACGCTGCGGCTCCGGATTCCCTGGCTCGAAGACGACTGTTCCTCTTCTCCCCGGGTCCCGCTCTTCACTGGTGTATGCCAAAGCCAAGCCGAGGTGGGTCCTCCTTCGTCCGATCCTCCTTCACTCCGTACTTTCTGTCCCTTCTGACAATCAAGCCCGCAGAGGCAAAATTGACCGGGCACCAGGAAAAGGAATACGCGCAAGCCCGCAGAGGCAAAACGTTTCCTTCTCCCCCTTTTCCAGGCCCTGGGAGCTTACCCGAGTGAGGTGAGCTCCTTGCCTGGTTGTGCCTATCCTGCATTTGCTTGGGGTACTTATACCCCCCTGGCCCTTTGTTGTCCCTCTGGGGGGGCCAGACTTCCTCCTGCCCCCCTGTTGCTTTCCTCACACCTTTCCCCCATCGTGTGGGGTTTCCCTAGCAACGCTGAGGGTGTTGGCGCCGCTTGGCTGCCCCTCCCCTTGTATTTCGCGCCGTTCTGTTCCCCCCACCCTGCGCCTAACCCCCCAGGCCCTCCATCGTGCCGTACTTTGTACTGCACGGGGCCTGGGGCATTTGAAGGGGAGTGGGGGCGGGGGGGCGGATTCACCTGCCAGCACTGATGGGCTGAAAAAGTTGAATCAAGTCCCAGACAAACCACTGATTGCGCAGGCAGGATTTCCACAGCAAAGGTCCCCAGATGCAATAGGCCGGCAACGTCGGATTTCCACAGCAAAGGTCCCCAGATGCAATAGGCCGGCAACGTCGGTCATTACTGAAAGGCGCAGATTCTCCGAAAACCGGTAGTAAGCCAGAATGGCTTACCCGATGGAGGTTTTGGTCCTGGAATGGATGCCTTTCATGCATCCTGGAAGTAAACGTGGTATTGAAAATGTTCCCTGACCCATTCACATCAACTGGTAAGAACTGGCAATACATTTTTCAGATTTTTGTATGTGGTAATATGCGTATTTCAGATTAACATTAAAGTGGAACAAGTTACTTTCTTACCTGGTAACGTTCTTTCGATGGGATGGTCCGACGACGTATTCCATATCTATGACATGTAATAACCACAGCTGTGCTGCTTCGGAAACTTTTCCGGCGTCTGCGTCCTGCGTCGATGGCGTCGATGCGCCGACGTCGAGGACCTCCTCCGACGTCCAACGTCATCCGATGTGATAAGTAGGACGCACGACGCCCGTAGCCTCAGTTGTAGTTTTTTCCCCCCAGAACGTGTGACATAAGTCAACTGCCAGTCAGACACAAAGCCTTGCTGAACGGAAGCTGCAATCGCAAAAGAAATTCTGCAGCGGGGAAGGCAGGGCGGGAGCTATATGGAATACGTCGTCGGACCATCCCATCGAAAGAACGTTACCAGGTAAGAAAGTAACTTGTTCTTCGAGGGGATTGGGTCCTCCGACGTATTCCATATCTATGACAGACTCCCAAAGCAGTACCAAAACAAGGAGGAGGGAAAGAATTTAGAAGCAAAATTTTAGAATAGCCAATCAAATAGCCGAGCAAAGGACCGCCTTGCCAAAGGCAAGATCCTGCCCTCTGATGGAATCGAGGGAATAATGACGTACAAATGTATGTACTGAAGCCCAGGTGGCTGCATCACAGATGTTGCGAATAGGAACACCCCTCTGCAGGGCAGTAGATGCAGCCACACCCCTGGTAGAATGGGCCCGCAAGCCAGCCGGTGGGTCCTTACCCGCCAAGCGGTAACACTCCGAGATGGCCAAAATAATCCAGCGGGACAAAGTCTGTTTCGTCACAGCTTGCCCCAAACGCTTTCCAGCGTAACCAATAAAGAGTTGATCGTCCACTCTGACCCGGGACATGCGTGAAACATAAAAGCTTAAAGCTCTCCTAGGATCAAGCCTACGGAGCCTCTCCTCTTCCTTACCAGGATGCGGAGGAGGATAGAATGCTGGAAGAACAACCTTCGGGGCTAAATGAAATTCTGTCACTACCTTCGGAAGAAAAGAAGGACGAACACGAAGGACAACCCTGTCCTTGTGAAAAACAGTGAAGGGTGGCTTAACTGAAAGTGCCTGTAACTCACTCACTCTGCGAGCGGAAGTAACCGCAACTAAAAACACAGTTTTCAGAGTTAACAGCCTCAAAGGGCAAGAATGTAAAGGCTCAAACGGAGCACCGATAAGAAACCTAAGAACAAAGTTCAAATCCCAACCGGGCACCAGGAAAGGTGACGGAGGGAACACATTAGTGAGCCCTTTCAGAAACTGTGAAATTAAAGGGATTTTAAAGTAAGAACACTCTTCAGACGAGCGCTTAAAGATGGACAGCGCCGCCAGGTAACCTTTAATGGTACCCACTTGCAAGCCCCTGTGGGCCAGAGAAAGTAAAAAGGACAGAACCATGGGGATGTCACATGCAAAAGTATCCACATTCCGAACTCTGCACCAGTCGCAGAACTTACGCCAACGGCAACGGTACAGAGACTTTGTTGCTGGCCTACGGGCCGAAAGCAACACCTCCATCACGTCTTCAGGGAGGTCCCAATCCATATACCTCAACCGTTCAGAAGCCAAGCGTGAAGGTTGAGGGATCCGACCTCTGGATGGAGAACCTGACCCCCCTCCCGTGAGAGCAGATCGACTCAGTAGGGAAGACGACGTGGAGGGCAGATGGACAAGTCGAGAAGGTCCGGGTACCACGTCCTCCGAGCCCACGCCGGAGCAATGAGGATCATCCGGGAACCGAACTTCCGTAACCTCCACAGCACTTGCAGGATGACGGGGACTGGAGGAAACGCGTACAGCAGCGGGAATGACCACTCCACCACGAACGCGTCTCCCAAGGCTCCTTTCGGAGGAAATTCCCGCGAGCAAAACCTTTCGCACTTCCGGTTGACACTGGAGGCGAAGAGATCCACTTGAGGGGTCCCCCAAAGGGCGAAGATCTCCAAGAGAATCTCCTGAGCCAACTCCCACTCGTGAGAGATCGCGCTCTGCCTGCTCAGAGCGTCCGCCGTCACGTTTTCGTCTCCGGCCAGATGAACTGCCGAGATCGAAACTTCCTGCTGGATGGCCCAGAACCCGAGCTGCATCGCCTCCCTGCACAGAGGAAGTGACCCTGCCCCCCCCTTTTTGTTGAGGTAGTGCATGGCCACTGTGTTGTCCGTCAGGATCAGGACATTCTTTCCTCTCACAGTCGGCAGAAAAGCCTTCAGGGCTAGCCTGACGGCCCTCAGCTCCAACAGATTGATATGGAGTCTGGACTCCGACGGAGACCAACGACCGCTGACTGTCAGCCCGTTGGCATGAGCTCCCCATCCCGTGAGGGATGCATCCGTCACGATTGTCACCTCCGGCCAGGGAAGCCAAAATGGAGCCCCCCTCATCAAGTTGCCTTCGACAGCCCACCACAGAAGGTCCTGGGCGACCGAGGGCGGCACCTGAACCGGGTCCGACATCCTGCCGGAGGACTGCGACCATTGCGTCTTGAGTGCCCACTGCAAAGATCTCATTCGCAGGCGAGCCTCTGGCACCAGAAGAATGCAGGATGCCATGAGGCCGAGCAACCTCAAGAACTCGAACGCTGGGAGCGTCTGGGCCTGCTGAAACTTGTGCACCATCTGCTGAATGTGAAGAGCCCTCACCTGGGGAGGAAAACACTGCCCCAGGGAAGTGTCGAGCACTGCTCCGATGTACTGGAGCCTAAGTGTTGGCATCAAATGGGACTTCTTTAAATTGAGGGAGAAGCCCAGCCTGTGAAGGAAGTGGCAGGTGACGGACAGATGATCCAGGACTTGCTCGGGAGAGCTCCCCCTGTTCAACCAATCGTCCAGGTAGGGGTAGACGTGAATCCCCCCCTTGCCTGAGATGCGCTGCCACCACCACCATGAGCTTGGTGAAAACCCTCGGGGCGGAGGTCAATCCGAACGGCAGGACCCGAAACTGAAAGTGCGAGTCGCCAACCGCGAACCTCAGGTACTTCTTGTGCTTGGGATGGATCGGCACATGGAAGTAAGCATCCCTGAGGTCGAGTGACACCAACCAGTCCTGAAGCTGAAGGGCCTGGAGGACTTGAGAGAGAGTAACCATCCTGAACTTGACCTTCCTGAGGAGTTTGTTCAAACCGCGCAAGTCCATGATGGGTCTCAATCCCCCGTCTTTCTTGGAAATCAAAAAATAAGGGGAATACCATCCCTTGTTCCTCTCCGCTACAGGCACCAGTTCTATAGCGCCCTTCTCCAGCAGGGCTTGAATTTCCTGCGCAAGGAGCGGATCCGGACACTTCAAAGAGAGGTTCCCCGGTGGATTGTCGCGAGGCCTGTGCCGAAAGGGAAGACAGTAGCCGTGGGTTATGATCTCCAGAACCCACACATCTGAAGTAATGGCTTGCCACTCTACAAGATCCTGAGGGCAAAGAGGCAACTGCCCGAGCGGCCTTGGCACCACGGGTACCCTGTCGTCCACCCCTGGTATCCCTGCGTTGGCCTCTTTGACTGCCAGCTCCTCTCGCTTTACTGAAGGACGAGTAATAGCGAAAGGAACCACCCCTCCACTGCTGTCCCCTAGGACGAAAAGGCGGAGGTTGGCGAACTGCAGCGCCCAACGACTTCGCTGCAGCTTTTGAGGTCTGCAACCTCTCAAGGCTCTCGTCAGCCTTGCTGCCAAAAAGGTGTTCACCGTCAAAGGGCATGTTGAGGAGCCGGGACTGCACATCAGGAGCAAACCCCGACTTCCGCAACCACGCAAACCTGCGTATCACGGTACTCGCCGCCATGGACCTACTGACGCATTCAGCCAAGTCCAGACCCGACTGAACGGACTCACACATGGCATCCTTACCATCCTGGACCATAGCAAGGAAACCATCCCGTTCATCCCCTTCGGGAATATGTTCAGCCGCTAACGCAACACAGTTCCACAGAGTGTGCGTGAAACGTGACAAGGCACAAATGGAGTTGGCCGCCTGAAGCGCCATACCACCAGAAGAAAACACTTTCTTCGCCCAGCCATCAAAACGTTTGTCGTCCCTATCAGGAGGGATGGTAGGGTACGACGCCTGCTTTGCCGGGGCCGTGGCCGCCTGCACCACCAAACTTTCCGGAGTGGGGTGCCTGGTCAAGTAGCAGGGGTCGCTACTGGCTGGACGGTATTTACGCGACAAGGATCTGCCCACCGCCGGGAGACTCTTCGGAGCAGTCCAAGCCGCCGCCACCCTTCTCTGTAAAGCCATATGGAACGGCAGTACCGGGTCAGTTGGGGGACCAACATCAAGGATGTCCATCAGATCATCCTTCACAAACTCCCCTGGGGGAGCAGACCATCCCAGATACTCAGACACCCTAGCCATAAGGCGCCGGTACGAGGAATCGGCATGGGAGCCAGGCTCAGGCCTACAAAATTCCACCACCGGAGAGGTGTCCAGTCCACTGGCATCATGCAGTGACTGCCTCAAATCGTCAAACTGACTATGGCCCGAGACAATTTCATCTGGCACCTGACTAGGAACCAGGCCATCAGAATCCTCATCCGCCTCTGAAATATATTCCAGGTGGCGAAAAGGCACCCGAGAGTGCTTGCTCTTAACCAGAGCCTTCCTAGGGGGTACAACCGTGACACGGGGCACCTCCGACACGAAAGGCGTCGATGGCGTCGAGCGAATCGGCGCCGACGTCGAGAAAACCGGCAACGGCGCCGAGAGGATCGGCGTCGAGGAAATCGGCGTCGATGTCAGATGCAGCGCCTCCAGTATCGGCGGCGTCGACACAGCCCTCGAAGCCGGAGCCCCGAGCGTGTCCCTCGACGACCTGATCGTCGACGGCTTCGACGACTTCCTCGAAGCCGGAGCCTCGAGAAAGCCTGTCGACGCCCTCGACGCCTCAGACGTCGATGTCTTCCTCGAAGACTTCACAGGAGCACACGGTCTCGAACGCGTCGAGGACCGGGACCTGGAACGGGTACGGCGAGAACGAGCCTCCTTGTCCGAACGGGACCGCTCCCGTGACTCGTGCCGACCACTCTTGCGAGCGGTGTCTCTCGACATCTCACGGCCGACCCCACTCGGGGGCGCGGACGGCTGAGTACCCTGCGACTCAAGAATCGCCAACATTTTCTTCCCGAAGGAAGCCCATTCCTCCGGCGTCGCACGGCTGGTGGGGTAACCGACGTGCCGTGCACAATCCTCGGAAGAGGACCTGGAAGGCGACCGGTGACGGCGCTTCCGAGAATGCCTCGAAGAGGCGGAGGAGTGGCGAGACCCACTCCTAGAAGAAGACCGACGAGACTTCCGATGATGACGCGGAGAGTCACCCCTCGAATCATCCGTCGAAAGCCCCGCCGACTTCGACTTCCGGGGCTTGGACACCCGACCTACCGACAACTTCTTCTTACGTTCGCGTAAGGCTTTGGACGTGAGCGACTGGCAGTCGATACAGTCATCCGTGTCGTGGGCCTCCCCGAGGCACCAGAGGCAGGCGTCGTGCGAGTCAGTCACCGACATCTTGGACCCACACTTCTTAAAGCCCGGACGCGGGGTTGAAGACAAAGTGGAAGACATCGCCGAAGGAAATTCACAAACGAACAGGTTCGAAGAACCAGAAAGAACAGAACTCCAAAGAGTCGAGGCTTAGAACCGAGAAACACGAAGCAACACGTTCGCGGAAAAAACGGAACTGAGGCTACGGGCATCGTGCGTCCTACTTATCACATCGGATGACGTCGGACGTCGGAGGAGGTCCTCGACGTCGGCGCATCGACGTCATCGACGCAGACGCCGGAAAAGTTTCCGAAGCAGCACAGCTGTGGTTATTACATGTCATAGATATGGAATACGTCGGAGGACCCAATCCCCTCGAATCATAGTTACCATTTCAAAAGTAGAAGTTTGAACTGGCGAATACCCAGTAGGCTATACACGCCTTAATATGTTTTTGACTGCAAGAAGCTGAAATAGAAGTCCTGGTCCAACACGTTTAATACAACATCAACCAACATCCAGCCGGGGTCTGAAGGCACTACATGAAAAGCTGGAGGGGAGAAATAGCCTGAAGCCCTTCAAGAACAAAGTTTACAAAGGTGATATTCTTCTAGGGAGATGTATTACCAGATACTAACCTCATACTCAATGCTCATTTGACCAAGAGGCCAGTGGTCCCTGACTAAAAGAAAAGTATTTTTGGTTTCAATTAACAAGAGATTAGACAAAAATATATTTTCGTCTCTGCCAACTTGAAGCAGTGTTGTCAGCTCCTCTTAAGAACCATCAAAAATACTGATTGGCGCTAGACTGGTCTTTGTAAGAAATGGGGGAATTGACCCTGGAAGGATTCAGTCGGGTGCTTAAATATGATTTTGTTCAACAAGTTGGTCACATGAACACCAAATTTGTATTTTATCAGCTGGTTGTAGAGTATGCAAAATGATCAAAGCAAAATGATCAAAAGGAGATTTTGCCCCTTCTCTCGAGTTTCCTTCATGAAGAAAATGTGTCATGAGGCTTGTGTGATAGGGTCATGAGGTTTTCCCCATCATCTGGTCTCTAAGACCCCTCCCAACTTGGGTAGGCACTCTACCAAGGTATAGTCAGAACCAGACCTACCTGAAGGATGAAGCAGCTGCGTGTAGAGGGACTACAGCGTCAGGGATGCTTGCTGTGTAAATGGTGCTTCATTCTCTATGCCAAAACCAATCAGCCTCTCTCCATGCCAGATCTCTTTCTACTCTAGCAGAGAATAGGATGACCAGCATGCACCAGCCTCTTCAGAAACTGGTATGGATCTTGAGAAGCAGTACAAAGTAATGAAAAACTAACTACATATACCACAATGCTACTGATCTCAATGGACAACACCCTGAGCGGAGTAGGAGGAACCAACGTATTACTCAAGAAAGGACTGGGATTTCATCTTCAAATCTGAACACAAAACACTCACCCCCACCAACCCCAGATGGGCTACAGGGGAGGAGTGGGCCTGCATAATAAAAACAAACCAGCAAGGGAATACATGAGTACAGCTGAGACTCCTGAACACTCCACAAACCCTGAATTAACAGAATCACCAGGGACAGGAACACAAGGTTCTCAAAGGTATAGCTCAAATAGAGATTGGCCCAGTGGAGCAGCTGATCTATGAAACCAATGGGATCCGAGGGACACTCCTAAGAAGGTAAGCAAGGGCTATAAAAAGCCAGCAGATTCGGTTGAGTGAAAGGTGTATGGGTGAGTTTGGAAGAGGAGGAGTTGGACCAAGACACTAACAAGGAGGGCCTAGCAGGCAGAGGAGGAGTTGGAGTAGACCATTGATTGGTTCAAGAATGAAGTTAAAGTGCTGGAAGTGAGAAGGGGTACTCATTTGGTTGTAAGATATCGAAAGGAGTTTTGTAGGAAGGTGGTAGACTGACAGTTGGTGGGAGAGACTCTGGATGTGCGAAAGTTAGGAAAGTGATGCAGGAGGATAGAGGCATGGACAGTGTTTGGTGCAGGGAGTTTTGGACAAGGAAAAAACCACAAGGGAATGGGGGGATGGAGAGAAAGATGTAATTAATTCGAGAGAGCGTGAGAGAAAGAAAGCGAGACAGAAAGGGAAAGAGCGAGAGAAAAAGAAAGCAAAAGATAAAGCGAGAGAGAGAGGAAGAGATGGATAGCGAGAGATACAGAGCGAGAGCTAGAGAGGAAGAGATGGATAGCGAGAGATACAGAGTGAGAGCTAGAGAGCGAGAGATGGAGAGCGAGAGAGAGAGGACCAGTAAACACCAGGAAAGTTCAGTTAAGAGAGCAGAGCCAGGAAGAGGAGAGGGTGGAGCAAGACAGAGCGCAAGAGATCGAGAATATGAGGAAAGACCAGAAGAAAGTAGTTGGAGGGTGGAGATGGGAGAAGGAAAGCGATGGAGACAGACAACAGCAGAGTGAGGAGAAGGTTAAGAGACAGCCATCATTAGTAGGACACCAGGACAACCAGACTACCCCGAAAGGGCCCAAAGGAAACCAGTTAGATAAGGCTACAGACATCAGGCCTCCCTAGGGCAAGAGGGAGAATAAGACAGTAGGTGTGCCCTGGCTGCAAGTCAACCATTATTGGACAAATAGTAGTGGAAAAGGGACAACAGTCTAGAGGCGAGAGCCCCCTTCAAGGGCGAGTAAAGTACAGGGACCATCCTTAAAATGTGAACCACAGTTGCTTGGTGTTCCTGTTACCACACGCCAAAATACCAGTTATTGTGGCTCAGACAGTACTAGAATAAGCTCCTTTAGAAGGAACTTGGGGAAAGGTTTCCCATGCTGAATATGGGTGAATTTAGCACCATAGTGCTGCACCCAATCCACGTGGACTTGTATTGACCACCAAATCCGTTTCCCAGTGTGGGTTAAAATAGACCATTATGGCTTCTGATAACAAGGACTTCCTTCTGTAATTGATCCCATTTTCTTGGTTTCTATGTACAGTCTTTGGAATCCTTCTGTAGCTCATGCAGTAAATCTATGAGCATGACCAGGTTCTTCAAACAGTAGGAAACCATTCAAAGAAAGCGGAGCAGCTCTTGGACATTTAGTGCCTCCAATGCGGATTTGATGTCTTACTTGCTGCAAATTTGCCATCCACTTTCCTCAGAGAACCTGTGCATGAAAAAAACCATGCAGTGGTTGTAGAACTCACATTTCTTCTTGTGAAGTGGTAGCCCTCTTTATTGCATTCCTTTGATCACACTCTCTGTTGTGGTGTTTTCAGTAGTCACTGCATAAATAAGGATGTTGTCACTTATGTCTAGGTTAGCTGTATGGTTCCATGTGTTAATGTCCCCGCAAAAATATCACCATTCAAAAATATTGCCATATTATTGCAGCGATATTAAGGCATGGAACCTGCAGGGGACATCCCCGCAACCCCTGCATTATTTTTAAAGGAGTGAAGGACACCACCGCAACCCTCACTCCCAAAACCCCCCAAAATGATCCCCTCCCAAAAATATCGCCTATGGCCGTTCCAGACGACCATATATACTCCGATATTTTTGGTGGGGATAATATGTATTGATGTCAGCTGTATATGTGCATATATATGGGACAGGCATTGCTGTGTCCAGAATGGACTAAGCACAGCCAATGAAAGTTGTAATAGCCTGACAACGTTGCAATAGCCTAACAACGTTGTAATAGCCTGGGAAGTCTGCAATGATATCTTTCATGTCAGCAGACACTTCGAAACTGAGACGCTTGCATTTTCTAAGACCTAAATGTGTGGAGAAGGTGAGAATATAACTGGAGTCTGGCTAGGACGACTGTTGAGGACTATTTTGTATCGAGTTCTAGTTTTTAAGGACTGCTGGTCTCAATTCAGATCTGCTCCGTCAATAACAATGGGTGTGATGTGCCTTCTTGATGGACATTTTTTGGAAGCCTCATGGCCACACAGATCCTGACTTCACCCTTCTAATTTGCCTTTTTGGTGATAATCCAGGGGAACACACAGAACATTGGCCCTCTGCCTTAATTGATTATCTCTTCCTTCTCTAAAAGGTAGTTTCTGCATCTTCTTCCATAAGTGAAACAGTATGTGTCTCATGTTTCTTTATGTCAAATTTCCATTTGGAATGTTCCTTTCAGCAAGACAGGTGCGAGGCTATCCTATGCTTAGACACTGGTAACCATGCACCACATTTCTGGCTGTGGCTTGAATTGTCTGAACTTCAGTCACCAAGTTCTGATACCCTAGTGTCAATGATGGTATTCACTGCCAGACACTAAAGTATAACGTTGCATTTCAAGCTCTGCTTTTCTTTGTAAGAGGCTTCAACATGATGTACCCATGCACATTTTACTGCATATGCTCCGACAGGAGCATTTTGTCTTCCGTATTCGCTTTTCTAACTTCACTTGATTTTCATTGCTCCTTGGGCCATCGTCGAAAGGCATACGTTTGAGAAAATGATTTTCTCATGTGTCAAGCACGTTCACACTGGTCAAGGCTGGGCATCCACCTAGATGCAGTGTGTTTACACCACAGTTCCTATATATTCACATGGCTTTTAAAAGTGTCATCATCGTGTCTTTCATCATGTGAGCATTCCACTGTCTGATGCATTCTGCCACCTATCTAGGTTCTAAATAGATAGATCGGTTTGCCATTACTGCCAATGTTTGTGTTGCCGTACCATTGAAAAGCTTGTAGGATCTTATGAGTTCTAGCATCTTGTCCAGGATCATGTCGGATTCCCACAGAATCAGGAGTCTTAGCTTTGCCATCTCGCAGTAGTGCCACGTTTCCTCATCCAGGTCGGAGTTGTACAGATGCTCAATGGTTCCCTCAAGCATGTGTTGATGCGTACATTGAATGCGTAAATTGACTCTCTGTTACCTGCCTAATTATGAACCATATGTAGATTGCATTGACCTGTCGCCCAAAATGAGGATGCAGTGCCGTAAATGCCATGTCGTAGTTGTCATATGCTCTCATGAAGGATGGGATATTCACAAGGAAGTTCTTGTGAGCACCCCCAACAACAAAGTATGGAAGTATTCAATGCTGGGTCATTCTCCCTGGTGGTCTTCATATAGTTGCATTAATGGAGGTATTGGAGCCACTCTATAAAGCAAAAAAAAAGTGATGGGTGGAAGGTTTTGAATTAATCTGAAACACTGGCACTGCACCACCGCTTTTTATCCTGGCTGCGCCATTGCAAAAGGGGTCCGGCCATATGGGATTTATGTGATCTCTGCACGTCTCGATATTTCACAAACAAAAATGTCTAATTCGAAAATGGAGGTGCGCAGTGATCTCTTAGATCATACTCTACCGCATTCCCCTTACCCGCGACCCGTGTACCCATAAATCTATCTTGCGGCTCACTTAACTTCATTCCTGCACCTCAGCTCGCCAGTCTCCATGCAACATCAGTTTCTTATCCCTGATGTGGAATGGAACTTCCACCACAAGGTTTTTTTTTGTGGTAAGGGAATAGTTTTTACCTGTAACTCCATTTCTCCAGCATTGGTAGCTTTCATGGATTCACATGCTTAGAATATTCCCCGTTGACAGACTATGAACCCTCGGTACACTTATAAAGCCGTTTCCCATAGGAAAACTTCCAACACTTTTGTATCCTGTCTATGTCGTTTTTGGGGCTGCCCACGCATGCCCCACTAGGACGTAGCGGTATAAATGCCCCGCCCCCGCGGCTCCCTTCAGATTTCGACCCCTCCAAAGCAGAATGGGGTGAAAACCTAGTTATACAAGTCGATTGCATTCCGGGGAGGCCGGCTGGCGCATGTGAATCCATGAAAGATACCAATGCTGGAGAAATGGAGTTACACGTAAGAAACTATTCCCTTCTCCAGCATTGGATCTTTCATGGATTCACATGCTTAGAATAGAATGCAAAGCAGTGGATCCTGAAAGAGAGGAGGTGTGAATGCAATCCGGCACCCTCCTAAGCATACGTATGGCGAACCACGCTTACGTAAAACTGCCAATTTATAAATATGCAACAGTACATGCACATATCAATACCTATATCTATATATATATACATATCCATATATACATCCATATGCCAAAATAAGTACAGACCCTTCTTGAAAAGGGCTTTCCTTATTGAAACAGATGGCGTAAGACTGCTCTTCCCATTTGTATCTCGTCTGCATGCTGCCGTTCGAGGCAGTAATGGCGGGTAAACGTGTGAGGCACTGACCATGACGCCGCCTGGCAAATGTCTGTCAGCGGGATTCCTGCCCACAACACCGTCGACGACGAAGTTGCCCTCGTGGAATGAGCTCTCGGACGCCCTTGTAGCGGTTTTCCCGCTTTGGAATGACAGAAGGCAATTGTCGACGAGACCCATCGGGCCAGACCCTGCTTTGAAATTGCTTTTCCTCTCGCCAACGGACCATATGCAATGAAGAGTTGTTGCGTGGATCTAAGTTGCTGAGACCGATGAAGGTATAATTTTAGAGGTCTCTTCACATCCAAGGTATGGAGGACTTTTTCCACAGCCGATGAGGGGGTCGCTAAAAAGGTAGGCAGGACAATGGATGAGTGTTTATGATAAGCCGTAGGAACTTTTGGAATGAAACGAGGATTAGTTGACAGAACCACTTTGTCCTTAAAGAACCTTAGGTACGGCGGATCTACGACCAATGCTTGCAATTCCGAGATCCGCCTAGCTGATGTTATAACTATTAGAAAAGCCAATTTCCATGACAAGAACTTCATCAACGATGTGGCCATTGGATCAAAGGGTGCTTTCATTAACCCTGCTAGCACCACATTAAGACTCCACATTGGTGGAAAACATTTAACCGGTGGGAACGTTCGGAACAGACCCCTCATGAAGTGTTTCACCAGCCTGTCACTAAATAAGGGAGACGACTGCCTCCTCCTCGTGAACCTAGAGATGGCCGCCGGGTGTACCTTTATTGATGAAAAAGATAATCCGCTCTTCGCCAGGTGTAGCAGATACGGTAGAAGCTGCTCCGGAGTTACCCTTAGAGGTTGCACTCCCGTCTGTCCTTGACACCACGTACAGAACCTTCTCCACTTACACGCATACGACATGTTGGTGGAAGGGGCTTGTGCTGCTTGCAGGATTCTCCGACAATCCGACGAAATGCTCAAGGCACCAAATTCCGAAAAGTCAGGAGCTAAGCTGGGAGATTGAGACTGTCTGGATTGTGATGCCACACTGTTCCTTCGTCCCGGGACAGCAGATTGGGAACCTTCGGGAACGTTATTGGTTGATCCACTGACAGGTGAAGCACGTCGGAAAACCACGGCTGCCTCGGCCAACACGGTGCCACTAGGATGACCCTGTACCTGCGTATCCACTGCAGAGTTCTCCTTATAAGAGGGAATGGAGGGAAGGCGTAGAGGAACTTGTCCGTCCACGGGAAGGAGAGCGCTTCCCCCAGAGAACCTTCCTGTGGTCACCTGCTGGCATACATTTCGCACTTCTTGTTCCACTTCGTAGCAAAGAGATCCAGCGGAGGCCGTCCCCATTTCTCGAAGACCTTCGACAACTGAACGCTGTCTATCTCCCATTCGTGTATCTGGTCAATTTTTCTGCTGAGTGAGTCCGCTTGCTCGTTCCTTACTCCCAGAAGATGATGAGCTATGATGGATATATCGTGTTTCAGAGCCCAATGCCACACCTTCTGAGCCTCGGTGGAAAGGGTTCTGGATCACGTGCCCCCTTGCTTCCTCAAGTAAAACATCGCCATCGTGTTGTCTGTCAATATTCTCACTATGGACCCTCTGTTGTGCGGCAGGAACGACTTCAAGGCCCAGCGCACTGCTCTCAGTTCCAGAATGTTGATGTGCAGGAGAGACTCCCTCCGAGACCAACGACCTTGCGTTTGTAGAGTGCCCATGTGTGCTCCCCAGCCTGTCAGGGATGCGTCCGTCACTATGGTTAGCTGAAACTCTAGCTCCTGTAGAGGTACCCCTTTGGATAGATTTTGAAAGCTCTGCCACCACTGAAGAGCTAGTAGGAGCTTGTCGTCGTCGACGGTCAGTTTGTCCGACCAGAGCCCTTGGGCCTGCGTCCACCGGTCCGCCAGAAACTCTTGAATCGGCCCTCATGAACAGGCAGCAGTTGCCCACCAGAGGAATGCAGGACGCCATAGCGCCCAGAATCAACACATATTTTCTCACTGATAGTCTGGTATTGATTTTTTAGCGGACCTGCCAATCGATTGAGTTTGGTGATTCGAGGGATGGCTTCACTAACCCTGACTGGGTCTCGAATTGCGCGCACAGGAACACCAAGCTTCTCGACGGCGTTAATGAGGATTTCTAAGTTTACTGCAAACCCCAGCCGCTGCAAGAGGTGCATAGTGGCCTGCAAACTTGTGTGAGTCGACATAGGGGAGGACCCCCTCACCAACCAGTCGTCGAGATACGGGTACACATGATGGCCTTGCCTTCTCAGCCAGGCCGCCACCGGGGCCAAACATTTCATGAACGTTCTGGGAGAGGATTTCAGCCCAAAAGGAAGTACTGTGAACTGGTAGTGAGTCCGTCCTACCACAAACCTTAGGAACTTTCTGTGTCCCCGACACATTGGTATGTGGAAGTACGCGTCCTGTAGGTCCAGAGACACCAGAAAGTCCCCTTCCTGAACTGACCTGATCACTTCCTGGAGCGTGAGCATCTTGAATTTTAGGCTTTTCAACGTCTTGTTTAGATCGCGCAGGTCTAGAATTGGACACCACTTTCCGTTTGGTTTTTTCACCACAAAGTATCGGGAATAAACCCCTTGACCCCTCTGCGACGACGGAACCAATTCTATAGCACCTTTTTGTAGCATAAGTGCTACTTCCTGCTGCAACACGCTCAGATGAGGTTGAGCTACAAACGCCAGAGGAATGTGCGGAGGGTTGCTTTTGAATTGCAGGGAAGGTCTGTATCTTACAGTATCCAACACCCATTGATCCGTTGTTATTTGCTCCCATTCGTCGATGTAGCATGATACCCTGCCTCCCAGAACGTTCTGATGCCCGTCATTGCTGGTCCTTGGTCTGCTTATCCCTCGTCGACGACAAGTAACCTGTTCTCTTCCTGGGGGCCTGGTAGTCTCGGCGTCGTTTCGCCGCTTGAGAAGCCCCTCTGTATCCCTGGGAGGGGTATGCTGGCCTACCGAAGGATCTGTCTCTCGATGCCGAGAATATGGAGTTTGCCGATGCTCCCCTAAAGGGACGAAAAGACCTGAAACTTCAACCACTTTGGAGGGCCCCCAAGGAACGCACCGCGTCCGAGTCCTCCTTCATGCCCTTCAGGGCCTCATCCACCTTCTCGCCAAACAGAAGGTCTCCCTCAAAAGGCATATCCAGCACCTTGTATTGCACCTCTGGTCTAAAGTTGGTGCATTTTAGCCATGCTTGCATTCGGAGAACCACACCGTTATTCACCTGTTTAAACCCAGTTTCCGCGAAGTCCACCACAATGTTTATGGCATGATTGGAAGCCTCTTCACCTTCCCTGACTAGTAACATTGCCGCCTTACAATGTTCTTCCGGAAGATGCTCCAGCATAGGCGCCAGTCAGTGCCACATCTCCCTGTCCTATCTGGCTACTATGGCCAGAGAATTGGCAGCTTTCACTGTGGTTGCTCCTACCGACAGCACTTTTTTGCCAAAGGCATCCTGTCTTCTGGCTTCACTTTCCGGGGGGGTTGTGCACTTCTGCTGGGCCCTCGCCTTTCTCGCCGCCGACGCCGACACCACCGAGTCAGGGGTTGGTTGGGAGGACAGACACTTGGGGGTAGCTTTAGGGGGTTTACATTTTTTCTCCAGGTGACCTTTAATTGCCGGTTCTGAGAAAGGGTGACGCATGGTCTGTAACCCCTCCTGCCACACATGATCCAGTGGATGGGTATCGAAAACACCGACCTTCTTCTCTTTCCCATGTGGTCAAAAAGAAAGCAGTCCTTTTTCTCCTCTTCCTGGGCCAACCCGAATTCTGTACACGCTTTGGCCATCATGGCGTGAAATGACCCAATGTCGTCCGAGGGAGACGGCTGAGCCGGGCTTCTCAGGGTTTCTAATTCCACCTCAGACTCCCAGGTTGGATCCCTGGAGGGGGAAAGTGAGACATCCGATAAGGTTCTCCTGTCCGAGTCCGAATCTATCAGTTCTCCTTCCTCGTGGCGTGGAGCTGAGAGACCAATCTGATAAAGATCGAAGACTTGTTATGCATCCTCGTCGGAAGCCAGCTATACATCAGCCACCAACACCAAGAAACTTTGGCAGCTTTACACAAGCTGATAGAAGAAAGGAGGGAACAACTGACAGTAACCCAACCCGAATCTAAAAAACTCACTGGGGAAGACGCAACCAGGTACTTCATCAATTTCGAGAGGGTAGTCAAGACTGTTAGTTGGCACAACGACCATTGAACCAAGTACATCGCCGCCCTCCCTCCCCCTCCCCCCAAAGGTGAAACACAACAAGCATACCAACCCTTAACCCCAGGCGGCACCCAATGCTTGAAGATCTGAAGAGAGGCCTTTTTTTTTAGCATCAAGGACATGATCGAGAGCATGATCGCTTTCGTCCCAGACATCTTTGCCTTCATTAGTATGAAAGTCCTAGACAGATGTCCTACCAGGTGTGAGACAGACTGAATAAATGGCTGAAGGACAATACCTATGAAGAGGTCAAAGAAATGCCGGTATTGGAGCAATTCATAGAATCTCTTCAATAGCGAAGAAGTGCAGGGCTTGCAAGCGAGCTGTTCCCGCCAATATGGACATTAGAGCCAGGATGCACATTAGAACCCTGCAGGCAGATTCTGAACGCGAGGACTTGCAAGGGGCAGAAGTTAAAAACACAACGCTGAACAGAGCTAGTGGCCAGCTGCTCCCCAGTGCTTGCCCGAAGTCAAAGTCTGAAGTGGGATTTCAGCACACCAAGGATCCTGCTAGAAGGCCCTTCGAAAATCCCAAAGGGGATTCAAGCAGCAGTACTATACCATGAGTCTCACTTTTTACAAACTCCTCATTAAAGCCCATTTTTGGCTGCCGAAATGCAATAAACATATCTCTTAAGATCATCCTAGACCGGCTGCTGTTGGCCCCAAATGACTGGATTTTATTGATGTTACTGCTTAGTTATCGCTTGCAAGCCATCATTTTTATAAATGTTTTGTAAACGTATCCTCTCTTGAAAAACTGAAAAGTGGGTGCGCTGAAAAATGCTGACATTAGGGCACCAACTGGAAGCCCAATTGTGTGGAGAGTGACTGCTGTCTTAGCCTTTGAGCTCTACAATGTACACCAATTAATTGTATTTTGCAGACTTAATTCTTGGAGGACTCTGTCAACCCTTTTGGATAATTTTTAGTTGGAGCTTATTAGAATTCTTACAGGAAGTAATTTAATTTAGGGAGCGACTGTGGGCTATGCATTCGAGTTCTCACTAACATTAAGACAATCAAACCTGGCTGGATTCGCATGCTTGAAGAGCACCTGTAAGATGCAAGGCAGATGCCCTTCTAGACCAATAGTTCATTACCTTGAGACTAGCTTTTATTTTGTGAACAATTAAGAAAAGTAGTGCAATATAGCAACTGCACTGCGCACCTGGGGGCTCTACCTGTTGCATAGTCGATCCTATGAAACAAGCAACTCCAGACTTTGCCTTTCGGCTCCCCAGAGTATTGGTCTCCCAACCAGGCAATCCGACCTCCCGATCACAGCCTGATGAACGGACACACACAGAAGTGTACAATTCATAAGATCTGATTGGTATATTCAAGTTTTACTCTCTGAAGAATAAGACATTGCACTATAGCACTTTAGAAAGTCTGTATTGTAATATGCATTCAGAGAGTGACTGTTCTTCCTTTGAGTTCTCCTTCTAGTTGTATTGTTTTGATTTGATTTGGAGAGCGACTGCAGGCTTTGCCTTTGAGCTCTCCATGGATCATTGGTCCGTTAACTTGTGAAGTATTCACTAAGTGAATTGAAATACTGTTCTTGAATAGGTTATGAATGAGCTCTCCGCGACACACCTGAGGCGGAGTTTGAATACGTCCTTCCTTGAGCTTCCCTGAGATTGTTAAATTCACTTTCTGCGACTGTTTAATTTTGTGAACGAAATATTTCAGAACTGTTTTGCACCATAGGGCCAATTAAGCAGTCTAACATATTTGCATGTAGGAACTGAACTCTGCTTTTAGGATTATCTATAAATCAACACACAGGGAATCTTATACAGTTACATTGCTTGTAGCGTCTCAGAACATAACAGGCACAGAGTTCCCCCCCTCCAACCCCATGTGTTTCCTGGAAGCACTTCTCGGTCCTCAATCGGTCTGGCCTGGCCTGGCGGCGGCGACGAATCGTCCATAGAGTGAAGAGCCCTCGCAATCAGGTGTGGTTTATATGTCAGGGCCGGATAGTTCTGATCATAGTCTAGCACCGGTGCCCAAATGTCCATGAATCGGTGAAGCGATCCCGCTTTGGCTGCCGTAACCTTCTCGGCTATCGGGATGTCCCAAAGTTTAACCCAGCAGAGGGTCATCAAGGGTCCCTCTGCAGACTTCCATGTACGGGCCACCGTGATTTTAGCTGCCAGCAAGAACTGGGACAGTAGGGTTGCTCTTCTCCCTGATCTTGGGTATGAGTGTGGCAACAGGATCCCCAAGAGGACCTGCTCGGGCGTTAGCAGAATGGTCCCCTGGATGACGTCCTTTATGGTGGCTAGGCAGCGGGTCCAAAACTCCTTCACTCAGGGGGTAGGTCCACCACATATGGAAATAGGATCCAGGGCGGCCACAGAGACGCCAGCAGTGAGGGTCTAGAGTCTGTTGGAAGTGGTGGAGATGTAGGGGGGTGCAATACCAGCCCAGGAGCAGTTTGTGGGCGCACTCCCGATTGTTGATGCATCAAGATGCTCTGCGCGTTCTGGTCCAAATGTCCACCCACGTCTGGTCTTCTACAGCGTGCCCAAGGTTCACCTCCCATTGAGACATATAAGAGGGCTTGGAACTAAAAGGGTCCTCTTGTAGCAGTCCATAAAGAGCTGAGATCTTTTCCCGGGCCAGTAAGTCGTTCACTGTTAGCTCAAGTGGAGAAAGGGGTCTTGTGGCCGCCGCACAGATCTGGGGGTGGGAGCACCAGTGCCCGAGTTGGGCGTAGGTGTATCTGTCTGTCTCCTCTAGCTGGAATGTCATTTTACAATGTTCGAAGGTTAGGGGGGAATCCCCATCAAAGAGGACAGTCGTTTTTAAACACATACTTCCAGTAAAGAACATAAGGAGGAGAGCAGCGGTGGGAGTTGGACCTACCATTATTTGATAACTAATTGAACACCCCTTGTATCCAATTCCAAGTTCTTGTTTCTCTTCGGGACACTTGGAAGGCCAGAGGAACAAACTTCATGCATACACAAATACTTATTTTACCATTGCGTTTGCATAACAGTATACATAAACAGCGTGGATCCTGTGGAGCATCACGGTTGCAACAATAGATCTTACAAACTAAGCCACCAATATATCAACTTGTTTACCATTTAAATATGTGCAGGTTATAGAATAGTTATGGATAAAAGCAAGGCAACATGCTGCCCCTTGTCCTTTTTTACTCCAGACCTTACAAAATCGGCTATAATAACGAAACCGATAGATGCCAAAGAATTAATAGGATAAATTGAAATACTCCTGAATGATTTTGAAAACTCACAGAGCCCTACCAGAAACCAGAAATTGGAACCAACAGCCATACATAATAAGATGATTGGCGCCGAGAAAAGGCAGACAATTGAATATTACTAAAGGAACTAGTGGGATAGAACCATTGAATAATACTCAAGAACATAGTGGGATAGAACCAAATACAACAAACTCTAAAAATCTTTATTTCTCTATAAAATCAAGTCTTGTGATTGATCCTTATGATATTCTGGTAGAGAATATTATCAGGAGTTCGAGCTCAAAAATCAAGTTAGAAAAACTGATATTTGTATTAGGGACCATAATCACTGAAATACTGGGACGAAGAAGAGGAACAAAACTGCAAAGTGCCGCTTGTTAAGGGAAATTACCCACACCTGAGGGAGACAGAAGCTTAAACTTCCCCCTCAGGTGCAGGCCATTAGTGAGAAGGAACAGAGCAGTATGTGGAGGAGTTGTCAACTCTCCATGTTGAAGCAGAAGCAGAGACTGGAGGAAGAAGACGACGCTGGGACCACTGTAGAGTAGCAAGCAGTAGCCGATCCTGAGAGGGTCTTTGCCTCCAGAGGCCTTAATTGCAGCGGCTGTACAGTGGGAAGCTTCGGAGAAGATAGCTTGCCCCCCGAAAGTTTGGAAAGCTTTCCTCCCCACAAGGCTACCTCTGGTGGCAGTCGAGCACCGTAGAGCCATTGGAGCAAAGGAAGCTCTGTGTGTAAGTGGCACGGGTGGCGGCAGAATGAAACCATCAGATTGCCGGATTGCGGGGAGCAGCTGAAGTGTAGAACGTGTGAGCAGCGATCTGAAACAGACATGCACGGCATACCTAGTGAGTTCACCAAATAATTGTGACACCGCAGATCAGTGAGTGCTCGATGCAGGTACTTTAACATTGAAAAGCAATTGCGTAGGTGTGAAAGGGTATCAGGGCGCAGCATTTACAAGAATTTTCGAAGCTTAGTTACAGTCATAAAATATACATACAGACAATGAGGTAAACCAATGTTATATACAAAGCAGCAGTGAGTCAAATAGGAATTATATACATGTAAACAGGTAAACACACATGGTTACTGTGTGTGCGGGTGGCGCAGCATTTAGTAATCCTAGTGGGCCTCCGATTGCAGCCATGAGACTACCTTGGAACGGAAGTTCTGGTAGGACAAGTCCATTCTGAGGTTTGGAGGCAAGGAGTTCCACAGTTTGGCTGCTTTCACCGGGAAGCTGTTTCCTCCTATGGTGGCGCGTTTGTAGTTGGGGACGGATAGGCAGTCTTTGTATGCTGTTCTAACGGGTCTTAGAGAGGACTGTCTGTGGAATCTATTGATCAGGTATGTTGGGGCAGCATTGTTAAGGGATCCTCTTCTAGGACATTTGCTAAAATCAGAATTGGCTTTACTATCTTGCCTGTTTTCCTGCCTGTACTTGTCCTATGAATGTAAATACAATCTGTAACAAGTAGCAAATACGGGGGGCGTGGCTAAATGGCTGCCTAAGAGGACGTGTCCTTGAGGAGCTCCCGCAGATCCGTCATTGATCCTTCGGAAAAGCGATGTTTTACTGTGGATATGCATGCCTGCAGCACACCTGTGGACCTATGAACAGTAGGGGCATGAATTGAGCGTGAGGACGGCTCGATCGGCAGCGGGACAGGAGATCTGTAGCTGTCGGAAGAAGCTGGGTGCCCGTGACTCGGAGGATTGCAAGATGGCCGAAGACATTGTTGGGCAGAATCTTGTGCAGTTCCCTTGGGGAACACTGCAAAAAGATTAAGACTACAGGAGCAGCAGTAAACCCAATTGGTAGCAGTCTGCACCACCCAGATTTATCTGGTAGCTGAGGCTGAGCAGTCAGACTTCTCTCAAGAAGAGTAGGGCAGTATGCAGAGAATACACAATAGGGTCACAACACAGTAGAGCAAATAAACACTGACCAGAGCTTTGTATAAAAAGTATATAGTTATTTATTTAAAACACACTTTAGGTAATACACTAGCACTCTCAATGAAAAGTAATTTAAAACACAGTCAGGTAAGTATACACACCTCCCTTGATAACTATCAGGCAAGTCAGGGTTAAAGCACAAGTGAGCACTTAACCTAGATGGCACTCCAATAGTTTAGGTTAAAAAGGGAGCGACAAGGCAGAGCATAAAATAAAACAGTTCCCAACACTTTTAAGAGTTCAGAACAAGGGGAGAAAGACAGGTTATAATGTAGAGCCAAAGTTCATAGGCCAAGCCCACTTTAAATGGAGCAAAGCAAAATGTGCCCAGGATCACACAGTTTAAAGTGCACTGAAAGTCTTTGCAGAGTGTTCAAAAGAGGTTGGGGGGTGATTCAAAAGATATAGTTAGAAGGCCTGGAGACAACCCAGTTTAGAAGCCAAGGATTTAAGGGTCACCTTTAGCAATCTGTAGAAAGGGAGGTCAGGCAGGACACAGTACCTTAAAGAGAAAGGAAGCTCCAGCGGGGGCAGATGTTCCTGTCAGTGGTTGAAGTTCGTGGTTCCGACCAGGGCAAAAGAAGATCTCGTTGAGGAGGAAACGTGTAGTCGTTGCACTGCACAGAGATGAAACCAGCCGCGGAGTTCCCGATTAAAAGGTGCAGTCCTTTTATTCTCGGTCAAAAGTGGTGAGCTTGGCTATCCGGCCGCCGGGGTGCTTGGCGCGGGCGATTCGACCAAGTGACGTCTTTGGAAGCGAAAAAGGGTGAACTGGTTGGTCCTACTAGCTCAAAGGGAGAAGACTCTCCAGCAGAAGATCTTCTCTTGTCATTGGAAAAGTGGTGAGTTCGTTGCAGCAGGGCTTCACCGGTGGTGTCGTGGGTTGCAGGTGGCTCAGCTTCTTCCCTCTTCGGATTCTTAGGTCCTGTGGCGACTTCTGAAGTTCCAGTCCCAAAGGCCCTCAATGTATGCAGAAAAACTCCCATTCATCAGCCTAGCTGTCAATCACACATGCTAGGTGGTGAGCCGGGCGGCTCACCACTGGGCCAATCAGAGTAGAGTGTGACTTGGGTTGCCGAGGCAATGCAGTCCAGGGTGCCAATTCCCCCCTCCACCCCTCCTGTGGAACCCAGACAGAGTGGCACCATTTGGAGGGCTTCTGAGGAGAAGCCCGCCAAAATAGTGGAACAAAGGGCTCGACCTTGGTCAGAGTTACAGTGACTGACATGAACGCCATTTTAGAAAAGAGTTCTGGCAAAAAGACCCAACCGTTGATTTAATATTAAATAAATAGACCGGCGGTATCTTTAACATTGCACCAAAAAGTGGTGCGTTTAAAAACAATGGGAAAATCCCATAGAGAATATCTGGTAGAATATTTCGCGTGGTAACCACTGCCACCAGCCAGAAACTCGACAAGGGGGGACTGGACAGTGCCCCCTTGAAAACAGACCCAGGGGCAAAATAATTAACCCCTTCCAGTACTTCCACAATATGATGGTTTGTACTGGTTCTGTTCACATTTTAAGACTAGTAAAGTCAATGGTGACTTTACATGCCCTGGGAGACAGTAGTCAGTCCCAGAGTATGGAGTCTATGTTTGGGGGTCACTATGACACCCCTGTGTTACTGCACTGAGGGTGCTGTGTAACACATACACAAAAAAACAGATGATACCCTATGGAGTAAAAGACCCCATAGCCCAAAATCACACAGAGACATACCTCAAATCATGACTAAGAGTGGGAGTAAAAGAGTCTCACTCTTAGCAGGAGAAAAAAATAAACCCCAAGCCGGCCATGGATGTGTGGGACACGAGGAGTCCAGCCCGTGAGCAGACTGGAGGACCTAAGCGAAGGGGGGTCCCGCCGGACCAGGAGGCAAGGACCATGGTCCGTAACACGTAGAGGAGCGATGGTGGATCTCGGACTGTGTGGTCTGTGTGACGCTGCGCAGGGCTGAGGAGGATCGCCCCCAAACGTGCTGCAAACCGCGGAGCATTGTGCATTGGAACGACAGACACCCGGTGTTTGGCGCTTTGCCACAGGGTCGCGGGGCTCCTGGAGGAACAGAGGCCCTGCGGCGCCCGGGCCTGGGGGGGCTGGACGAGGCAGGAGGCATCGGCCTCTCTAGTGATCCGGATCGCCGAGTGGGAAGTGACGGCGCTTGCCCTGCATTGTCGCTGCAACCTCTGATGTGCCGGAGCCCAGCGGTAGCCGAAACGGGCCGAGCTGGGTCCCGTGGCACCTGGGACCCACAGTGGCAGTTCGCATGAAGGCCCGGAGTGGAGATCTCTCCAGGCATTTAAAGACTCGGCGGACAGCTTTCTTGCCCTGAATGCAGCATTCAGCTGGTCTCCTGTGGGGCATCCAGTGAGCGTGCAGGTACGCGCGCCTGCAGTGGTTGACCACATGTGAGGACACAGGCCCAAATAATATAGCACCCGCAGCAACCGAGCGGTAGCTGGCATAAGCATTGACTGAGGGGGGAGACCTGAGTGCTGGGACCTGGGGACGGGAGTGAGATGCACTGGGGCCAGTAACGCTGCGCATTGAACGCCAGGAGGTACCTGCGGGCTCAACCTCCTTAGCAAGAGACGCGAAGGGCAATCACACGGTGCCAGAGCCCCCACGCAATAAGCTACGAAAGACAGATGGATCAACGGGCCGCTGGGATAGGGCCCCAGTCCTGAGGGATCCACACCGCCCATAGAACGGGGCAGAACAATACAGCCCACCCCCGGGCCTACATAGAATACGTGGGGGCACGCCTGATGTAGCTTGCACTTGAATGGGGCGCGGAGAAAGCGCTACAGACACCACCGCTTGATGAGAAGCCACGGGGTCCTGTCAGGGCCCGGAGCAGATGCGCGTCGTGCCAGCAGATGCACCCGAGTACTAGTAACTGGGGGAGCCAGGGCCCAAAGCCCACATGGGTCAAATAAGCCCGCCTCAACACGTGGGAGGACATAGCCCATGCCAGGAGTGGAACAGGTAGTTGGCATACATCTCTGATACGATCTGACTGGGCCCAAACACCAGGAACCGTTTAACTTTACCTAGGCCTGCGGGCAATAAGTGGTCGGGCTAGCCCACATCTTGTTGGTACAGCACGATGACTAACAAACCCGTAAGATTGAAGAGCAAGCAGCCCACGATCGATGACTATGCCAGGACATCACCGGGGGCAGAAGGGGCCAGGAGCAAAGACAAAACTCCTGTTGGAGGCACAAATGCCATGGGCACGAACCAGGAGGTCCTCGCCACAATTGCGGACCTGAAGGAGGCCTGGGAGACTAAACTGGGACTGGCTATGAACGAACTGAATGTGGCACTGAAGCTCAAAGTCGGGGCAGTACAAGAAGAGGTGAACCTGCTTAGACAGGATGTCAGGACACTGGCAGAGCGCACCGGGGACCTAGAAAAAGAGGTGGCTCCAAATACAGCAGACTGCGCCGCCCACAAATCGGAACTTCATGCCCTAGTGCAGCATGTGGGCAACCTAGAAAGCAGGGAGGAGGAGGCAGAAGGACGTGTCCGAAGGACTAATATCCGCATCGTAGGATTGCCAGAGGGAATTGAGGGGCCAAACCCCACGGAATACATTGAAACTATGCTACTGCAGGAAATAACCGGTGGGACGTTGACCCAGGGGTTTGCAGTGGAAAGAGCGCACAGGGCTCTGATGAGAAGGCCGCTGCCGGGAACCCCCCCTCAGCCCAATGATAGCTAAGATCCTGAATTATCGGGATCAGGAAAAAATTCTTGAATTCTTTCGGAAGGGCGGAACAATAGAAAAGGGGACAGCGAAGATAACCGCATACCCAGACTACACCTAGAAAGTGCAGCGCAGATGAATGAACTTTGGGGCTGTGAAAAGAAGACTGCGTGAGACGGGCCACAAGTATATGCTGATCTACCCGGCCAAGCTGAAGGTGTTCCACGAGAACAGAACTTTGCTTTTTGAAAATCCGGAGGACGCCATGGGATGGTTGGACACGCAGAGCTGCCCCCAAGATTCAGGAATCCAGACGGGAGATTGAGAAGATAAGTAATATGCGGCTATGGCACCCAGGGTGACGCAGCATGAGACACTGGGACCGGAATATAGTACTAGATACGGCTTATGGGAAGGTGCTGTTGGGACTATACATGATCCGATAGTACCAAGAAACCTTATTCACATTGCGGGAGCCCTTCGGAGCCAACCCTCGTACCCCCACAGCGTTAAGCTTAGTTAGGTCACCGGTAGCCCAGTGACACCCTGTCGGGTTCCTGTCCTCGGCACTCCAAGGCAGGACCAAACGCGGGTGGGCCTGAGATCCAGGGATGGAGCTGGGCATTTGTTGGGGCTGGGTTTGGAGGGAGGAGGGAAGGGGTTGTGTGCAGTGGGTTGAAGTTGGGGAATAGGAGGTTGTTGGCAGTGGGAGGGGTGCGAGCCGAACTCTGTCACCAGGAGCGGAAAGGGAAACTGGGAGGAAAGGCGGGATTTCAAGTAAATGGCGTTGGGAGTCTCAGAGTGGTGACCTGCGATGTGCGGGGCCTCAATAGTTACTTAAAGCGTAATAAAGTAATGATGTACCTGAGAAGGATGAGGATCGATATAACATTGCTACAAGAAACCCACCTCACTAGAGAGAAACTGGAGGTGGTCAAGAGAAGGGGAGTGTCACGGGAGCTACATACTCAGCGTATGCAAGGGGAGTCATCATATGGGTGGCACCGCAGGTGCAGTTTCAGCTGCTCCGGTCGACAGTAGACCCAGATGGTAGAATGGTGGTAGCGGAGGGGCTGCTGGAGAACCGGGAAGTGAGCATTATAAACTTATATGCCCCTAATCAAGATACTGCGGCTTACTTTAGGTCACTATACAGTAAAATCAGCCCCCTGCTGGGTGGCGCGATACTATGGGGAGGTGATTTCAACTGCACTCTAAATCCCATGATGGACAGATCAGACAGTAAGCTAGACAAACCCACACCGGCTGCTAAGACGTTACAGGCCCGGTTGACAGATTTCAAACTTGAGGATGTCTGGAGGTGGCTGCACCCAGCAGATAAGCAATACTCACACTACGCAGCGCCACATGACCTGCACACGAGGCTGGATTATGTGTTCGCTGCCGCTGAGATAGCAGGAGAAATGGTGGGTGCGGAATATAAGGCCAGGGTGCTTTCAGACCATTCCCCTTTGGTCCTGGAGTGGCGACACCGTCCCCCCCCCAGGGCGCATATCCCGACGTGAAGGCTCAGAGCTGAGGCCCTGCAGGACTCAGGATTCCGAGAGGACCTAAGGGAGGCCATCACGGAGTACTTTGACATTAATACTGGCAGCGTGCAATCTGTGGGAACAGTATGGGAGGCATTCAAGGTGGTAGTGCGGGGGGTAGCCATATCAAAATCCAGGGGGCTTCAAGGAGGTATAGAACGAGAATTGAAGGAAGCGGAGAGGGAACTAGAGGATATGAGTAGGGGGGGGACCACCCGAGAAGACGGAGTGAGGATGAGGTTGCTGCAACAAGCCAGCAGCGAGCTCTGGGATAGACTATACAAGCTGAACTATAAGAAATATGTGGAAAGGCAGCATGCGGGTGGTGACAAGCCGGGCAGATTGCTGGCCTGGTTATATAAAAATGAGACACCATGACCAGTGATCAGAGAAGTCAGGGGTTAAGGGGGGGCCAGATCTGGGATACCCAAGGGGAAGTGAACGAAGAGTTCCTTAGATATTACAAAGGTTTGTATGAGGACGTGGTGGAAATATGGGTCAAGAAATTCAAGAAACACTAGAAGACATAGATCTGCCCTCATTAGATGACTTGTAACGGGGAGACCTGGATGCCCCCCATCACCTCAGATGAACTAGATATAGTCGAACACCTGCCCACATGCAAAGCGCCTGGGTCGGACGGATTACCCAGCAAATTTTATAAAACGTATAGACAAGAGCTGCTACAGCCACTGCTGGCCATGTTTAATGAGGCTTATGAACGGGGAGGGTTGCCAGAGTCCCCACGGGAGGTGGTGATCATCCCCGCTCTTGAAACCGGGCAAGCCTAGCACAGACTGTTGGTCTTATAGGCCCTTATCGATGCTCAACCCGGACAGCAAGATCCTTACAGCTGTGCTGGCCAATAGGCTTAAGCGAGTCATCGGCAGACTGATACACCCGGACCAAACGGGTTACGTCCCTGGCAGAAACATTACTGAAAATCATAGGAGACTACAGCACATTATTGACCAAACAGAGAAAGACCCAGGTGAGCTGGCCATCGTGTCGCTGGATGCGGTCAAGGCCTTTGATTCAGTGAGATGGCCTTGGTTGATGACGACCTTGAAAGAATATGGGATGGGGCTGGGGTACCTGAGATGGGTCAAGATATTATACAGCTCCCTGATGGCAAGGGTTAAAACGGGTGCTATAATCAGATAAATGGCGACTTAGTAGGGGAAACAGACAGGGATGCTCCCTGGTCGCCTATGTTATATATCCTTGCTTTGCAACCGTTAGCAGTTTGCCTTAGGCAACAATACGGGGAGCTAGGAAAGATTTGGAAATTACAAAATGTGTGTGATAAGGGGGCTATAAACCTGCCGCATTTTGAGTTGTATTACTTGGTGGGACAGCTACTACATGTAGCTAGGTGGCTGTCCGAGGAGGAATCGGCTGAAGCCAGGCTTTTGCGGAGTGATTCTGTTCCCTACTTCCTCAGAGAGATAGTGTGGTTGCCTAAAATAAAGGTACTGGAAACGGCGAGACTGTTGGTGCTGGGCTGGGAGGTCTGGCATAGTGCATGGCAAACTGTGGGTGACCCAGTCCCGTTCTCTCAGCAGGTCCCGTTGGTGGCGTTATGTGGGGGAGACTCCCAACTGATAAAAGGGGTCCGCAGATACTGGGAACAGGTGAGTCTGGCCACCCTTGGAGATATATGGCAAGAGGGAGAGGCATTAGGATTTCAGAGATTAATGGAGGATATCGGGGTGCATAAAGGTCTACATATCACTCATTCCATAATCATTAAACGGGTGAGAGAAAGGTGGCCTGAAGCAGTATTAGTGGAACAACCGGATGCCACCTTAGAGATGATGTATGATGTCTCGGAGTGTGGGCATGAAATATCTCGTATATACGAGTTACTGAGCACTAGGGTGGGGAAGGAGCTTCGTCAGCTGAGGCATGACTGGGAGGAGGATTTGGGCTTACCCATGACAGATGGACAATGGGATAGAGTCCTAATGTATCATAAGAAGGTGTCCCGAAATGCTAGACTTCAGCAGATCCAATTATACGTCACTTAGAGCATATTTGACCCCCAGTAGAATAGCCAGGTTTGGAGGCCCGACTATACAAATATGTCCCAGGTGCGGGGAGGAGGAAGCCGGGTTGCTGCACATGTTCTGGGCTTGCCCGGAAGTGAGTAGGTTCTGGAAAGAACTGAAAACAAGATTGGCGGACAGAGGGGTGGTGCTAGATGTGGGGTCTGCTTGGGCGTGCATGCTTGGGAGCTTTACCAGGCCACGTAACCTAAGGCACATCAGTAAGATGAAGGACTTGGCGTACATCTTGGCCAAGCGGAGAATTGCAATGTGCTGGAAAGCAGCCCATCGGCCTAGAATCGAGATGTGGTGGGCAGACCTCTTGAAATGGGCAGAGGCAGAAACGGCTGCCTGGTATGAAGCAGTCACCAGAGGAGGGGAAGAAGAGGCGGGTCCCCTGATAGCTTGGAGGCAATTGGTGGCCTCAATGGTGGCACCCCCCAAGCCGACCAAGAAGTTGATGACTCAGAAGGAACGACGGCAAAGATACGCCTGTAGATGCTCAGGTGGATGACATGGAGACAGAGGCTCAAGTTAATAGGGTGGGAGGGGGAGGACAGAAGAGCACATTTTACAATGCAACGTTTGAAAAATGATCACGATTGTCCTAATTGGTTGTAATGTTTGGAGTGTTTGTAAAATAATAAAAATTATTTTAAAAAAAAGTAGCAATTACGTACCTTTGTTATGAATGTAATTGCAATCTGTAACATGCAACAAGTAACATGTATGAGGTACCAACACATCACTGTAACCATATTCTTAAGCTCTAGCGCCTTGATGCCTCTGGGCTAAGCACGCTGTACAAATGCCAAATAGATACATAAATACCTATTAAGGATTTTTATTATGCTTCCAACTAGAGCCGTCCCAGACTCCTGGTGCTCGGCGGTAATATGACCAATATTTAAGAAAGGGATAAGGAAGCCCTATTAATTACCGACTAATATCTCTGATAGACATGTCCCGTAAAATCTTTGGCAGGGCAATCGTCGCACATTTGTATAATGGATTACAGTTAATACACCTATATGACATCTGCAAGCAGGGTTTCAGAAAGGCCTAACTACAATCGATGAAAGATTTAGACTCCATCTTCTACTGTTAAAGTTTGTCAATCTAAAAAGGATGCCTCTTTTTTTTTTAAAACATTTTAATTAGTTTATTCAAACAAACAATACAAACCAAATTTACGGTGCATATAATAACATTTCAATTGTGCATCACTTCATTATGTCCACCGCTTTCCCTATCCCACCCTCCCCCCTCCGAGCCTACTTTCTCTCATACTCTGTTTCTGCCTGCTGCGGTAGGGATTCCTCATCCGGGAGTTTCATCGGGTCCCGCATTGGCCCAAATAACTCTGCTATTAATGATTTCCAGGCTATCAGGGTTACCGTTTCTTCCTCCGCCCCCAGTCCTACTCGATTCCTGCCACACCATGGTTTCTGCCTCAGCCCATTTCCGTAAATCTTCCCACCATGCTTCTAATCGTGGTCTGTGGCATGTCTTCCACCCCATAGCAATTCTCCCGTTAGCAAGTACGTACGCCAGGTCTTTTAGTTTGCTGACGTGTTTAAACTTATGTGGTCTAGAGAACCCACTTATCAAACAGGCCCACAATGTATCCACCTCAATCTTAATATCCCTTTCTGCCAATCTATGTGCCACTTCGCCCCAAAAGCACCCAATAATCGGGCATGACCAAAACATATGCACCATTCCAGCATTTTCCTCATCACATTTGGGGCATGCTTGCTGTTAGGGAGAATTCTCTGTTAAGGCTAATTTCCCAAACCTAGTGAGTCCCCCAGCAGCTTTGCTGTATTTTTGGGGTTTATTTTTTTCTCCTGCTAAGAGTGAGACTCTTTTTCTCCCACTCTTAGACATGATTTGAGGTATGTCTTTGACTTTGTATGTGTTATATGGGCTATGGGGTCCTTTACCCCATAGGGTTTCATGTGTTTTTGCTATGTGGGTTACACAGCATCCTCCGTGCAGTAACCCAGGGGTGTCGTAGCGACCCCCAAACATAGACTCCATACCCTGGCACTGACTACTGTCAGTCTTAAATTACTAGTGGCTTTGGCATGGCTTTACTAGTCTTAAATTGTGAACAGAACCAGTACAAACCATCATATTGTGGACGTACTGGTCGGGGCAAATCGATTGCCCCGGGGTCTGTTGTTCGAGGGGGCACTGTCCAGTCCCCCCCGACCGAGTTTTGGCTGGTGTCAGTGGATACTACTTTTTATATTCGACCGCAAATAGATTCCTATGGGATTTTCCCATTGTTCGAGGCTACCACTTTTTAATATAGCCTCGAACATACCGCCGGTTTATTAAATTAATATAAATTCACCGGTTGGTATTTTTTGCCGAAACTCGTTTCCAAAATAGCATTTGTGTTCGCTTCTGTGACTCCAACCCAAGTCGAGCCCTTTGTTCCACTTTTTGGTGGGCTTCTCCACAGCAGCCTCCAAAAGTGGTGCCAATCTGTCTGGGTACCACAGGGGGTGTGGGAGGGGGTTTAAACACCCTGGACTGAGTTGCCTTGGCAACTCAAGTCGCACTCTGGTGTGATTGGCCCAGTTGTGAGCCGCCCCGCTCACCACTTAGCACGTTTGAGTGACAGCTAGGACTGATGAATGGGGGTTTTCTGCATAAAAGCAGGGCTTTGGGGACTGGAACTTCAGAAGTCGCCACAGGACCTAAAGAATCAGAGGAGGGAGAAGCTGAGCCGACCTGCAATGAAGACACCACCGGTGGAGCCCTGCTGAACCGTCTCACCAATTTTCCCGACGACAGAGGAGATCTCCAGTCCAGAGAGCCTTCTTCCTTTGACTGGTGGGGATAACCAGTTTGCCCGTCTTTTCGCCTTCCTGGATCATCTCGTGGCTGCCTTGCCTGTGCAAAGCACCCAGGCAACCGGGATACCACGGTTTACCACTACCGCGAAGAAAAGGGTAGTACCTTGTAACCGGAGAAATCTGCGGCTGGTTTCTTCCCTGGCAGTGCAACGACCTTCATCTTTCCTCCACGTCGAGACCTCCTCTTCCTCTGGACGAAACACCGACTTGCACCCGCTGCCAGGAACAACTGCCCCCGTTGGAGCGTTCTTCCCAGCACAGGTATTGTGTCCTGCCTGGCTTCCCTTGCGACAGATCGTTCGGGGTGACAGTAAATCCTCAACTTTCTAACCTGGGTTAGCCTGGGGCCTGTTAACTAACTTTTCCTGACTTGATCGCATCTTTTCTTTTTGTTTAACTATCTACAAAGACTCTTTGGGCATAACCCCACTGTTTGATCCTGGACACATTTCGCTTGCTCTCTCTAAGAGTGGGCCTGGCATTTGAACTTCCTTCACCTCGCATGCAGCTTCTAATACTCCACGCCACCGGCCCGCTCTCCACTCAAAACTCTTTTCGCAGCCCATTTATTTGGCACTTCGACCCACGTAACTGAGTTTAAACACTCCAGACCGGCCGCCGCACTGCTTCTTGCAAACCTCTCGTGCACACGACATCGTGAATGCACATAGGCATCCAAACGCACAGCGCGCAGTTTTGGAGCACTTCTTTCACTATCCTGGTTTTGGATCCAAGCACCAATAGCTACAACATTTAAGCCATATTTTTGGTGCACAGAATTTTTAATCCACCATCCCAACACCCTCGAAACAAACGAGTTCTGGACCTTAGTTCTGTTTTTCTTATACACGCAACAGTCGCCAGCCCACAGTGAATAACTACGTTCCACAAAGCACCGACAGAGTTGAAAATGTATCCAAGCGGTGCAATCTCTTTACTATCAGGTAATCACTACTGGTAGAGCATTACTCTCCACTTTTTAATACCTTTCTTATATGTAGCTACTTAGCAAGTACCTATTAGTACTACATAACTTGGGGGCAAGACCCCCGATCTACAGCCTCTGTTCCCCTCTTTTCTATTATTTTCAAACCTTATGCAGGATATCACCAAGATGTGGCTGTGACTTTATCTGAGAGCTCTCAGTATTCACATGGACGTATGATCTTGTCGCCTGATTTTCTCCCCGTGTGGCCTACACCCGAACCTCTGGGATCTGAAGCACCGGCAGGTAAGCCGGCCACCGGTGCCGAGAGTTTTAAAATATTTTTGTGCAGTGCCCTAAGTACACGGGGCCACCGCTTGCTCACATCCACCCTTCTGACTCGATATCCATATACTCTCCACAGGGTCCCCAACTAGGAGCCCTGACGAAGGCGGACCTATCGCAATACAATACCGCCGAAACGTGACAAAGACAGGGAATCAAATCACACACATATATCCCTGATCCTTTGGAACTTATATTCCGGTTCCAACCATCAAACCTCAAGTTGGCAAGGATAAAAAAGATATCTTGTATCAAAGACCCTGCAGCATTAATTGCTTGAAATTAACAATTGCAAAAAGGGACTATCACTGAACAGTATCCACAATTTGGGCAATTATATTGTCTATTTATTGAACCAGTATCATGTATATGTCCATTTTGCACTCTACTTTATGATTTAGTCACCTTAGTGTAAAGAAATGAATATAAACCCAATGTTCTTTGTGTTTTTTTGTTTTTGTTCTGTGAATATAATTGTGTTAAAACACTTATGTACACTGTAATCTCTCTCCAAAAAAACGTTGTCTTCTCAATGTACCATGTGGATGTACTTGTATTTTGTTCTACCCTTGGTTGAGATTATAACCTTGTTGACTTCCGATTATGTGTTTCGGTTTTCTTTAAATATATGATTTTTATGTCTTTGGAAGTAGAAAGTGATTGTCTTGTATTCTTCCTAAACTATATTAGTTACCTTTTATTTATTTCTCAAACACTGGAAGCATCACCGTAATATTGTTCTTTGAAACACAGAGCTACTTCACTATTTGGGTGGATATATAAGAACAGCGGTTGATCTTACCTTAGGATTTCCGCAATCCGGAAACCTTTCAAAAATAATAATTTATTATTTTTAAAGAAGAAAAAATATGAAAATAAATAGTAGCAAGGGTACATTCTTCTGTTTAGATTTGAACTTCCTTGCCTAACCTGCCTGACTGTGGTTCTTTTAAAAGTATTGAAATTGTGTGCTTCCATAACTCTGCCTTTTCCCTCCCTTTTTTTAATAACTTATTAGAGTGCCATTTTAGGTTAAGCGCTCACCTCTGTCTGAAAATAAGTGGTGTTTCTCACTAAGACTTGTCTAATAAGTAATCAGGGTTGTAAATCTATAATAGTGACTGTGTGTTGAATTTACTTACCTCTTTTTGTGCTAGTGTAATTTACAAGTGTGTCTTTAAATAAATAATTATATACTTTTACACCAAAGCTCTGGTCAGTGTTTGCTTGTGCTACTGTATCTCTTTACCTATTGTGTATACTCGATATACTGCCTAACTATTCTTGAGAGAGGTCTGACTGCTCATCCACAGCTACCAGGTAAATCTGGGTTTTACAGACTGCTACTAATTGGGTTTACTGCCAACACCTGTAGTCTTAAGCCTTTTGCAGTGGTCCCTAAGGGAACTGCACAGGTTTCTGCCTAACACTTGCCGCCTTGCATTTTTGAATCTAGCTAACCGCTGAGGTGTCATATACGCCCTGTGCGTAATATATAGTTGTATCTGCTGCAGTCTAGCGTTTGACACCTTCTTGTGGTACCCTTGGGCCCTTTCCCACAACTCATCACTCATCGACACTCCCACCTCCGCCTCCCACTCTTGTCTCAGTTGCACTACCGCTTTTCCCACTTTGGACATCATCAACTCATATAGTCTAGATATCTCGTGTCCACCTTCCGCTTTTTTCATATATTGTATCTATAATGGCATCTGGCACCTCACCTAGTACCACTTCAGACCATGTCATCCTGATTCTTCGCAACACTCTATGATACTTAATATGCTGTCCCGTATGTAACCCAGTTTCCTCCCCCAACACTTCGAAATCCTTTATGGTCCCCTCTTGCCATATGTCACCCATTGTTGCTATCCCCACTGGTTCCCAGTGGTTCCTAATCATCATCCTTAGTTCCCTTTCCTCTCCCGTCAGCGGAACCAGCTGTATCTGTGAGGAGCATGGGAGTGGGTTCTCCATCATCTGGCATGCTCTGCGCCACATCTTCCACCCGAGTAACATCATCCTCGGACGCCCTACCATTTCTGCCTTAGGCAGCCACATAATTTCCTTTAGGTAGAATGGAGCACAGTCCTGTCTAAACAGCCTGGACTCTGAGGTCACTTCCTCCGGGAGCCACTTGGCCACATATTGCAGCTGGCTCGCTATATAATAAAAATAATAGTTAGGCAATTTTATACCCCCTTTCTCGTATGGGTTTTGTAGCTTCCAGAGGGCCACTCTGTTTTGTGTTCCATGCCAAAGGAAATCCCTGCACATACCATCTAGTTTAATGAAGAATTTCTTCGATATCAAGTGCGGTATGTTCCCAAATTAGTGCAAGAGCCTAGGTAGGACCACCATCTTCAACATTGCCCCACGCCCCATCATTGCTAAAGGCAGCTTCACCCAGAACTGCATGCAATTTTCAATTTTCTTAATCGCTGCTTCTGTATTGTATTGATGTTCCTCTTCCACCGTGCGATATATATCCATCACAAGATATCAGAACATGCTAACCTCCCATGGTATCTGTAGCACCGGTAGTTTTAATGGGATCCCTTTATATCTACCTAATGGGAACATACTAGATTTATGGGGGTTCACTGCTATACCAGACAACCCTGCATATCTCTCCATCACCTCCAGGATGTATTGGAGGTTTTCTTCCGGGTACTGCATATATAACATGTCATCTGCATACAAGGAAATTAAGTGCTGTTCCCCTCTGACTGCAATGCCTATCACACCTTACTGCTGCCTCAAATATATCGCTAAGGCTTCCAGGGCTAATATATAAAGCATGGGAGACCATGGGCACCCCTGTCTTGTACGCTTACAGAGTTGCCACCTTTCCAATATCACTGCCCCCGTCTTAACTCTGGCAAGTGGTTTACTATATAGCATTTTTGCCCACTGTAGGTATCGAGGCCCTATTCCATAGCCAGCCAAGGCCGCCATCAACCACGGCCACTTGACTGAGTCAAAGGCCTTTATTGTGTTCAATGATACAATTGCTATTTTGCCTTAATTTTCGTTTCCATACTCAATAACTCGGTGGAGTCATCTAAGGTTATTGGATATGTTCCTATTCGGAACATACCCCGTTTGGTCAGAATGTATTAATTTCCCAATAACCCTCCTCACTCTACTTGCCAGAACAGCCGTCAGTATCTTGCTGTCCTGATTTAACATCGATAGGGGGCTATACGACCCACAGCTATGTCCGGCCTTATTGGGTTTAGGGAGCGGTATTATAATCGCCTCTCTGAGACTCCGGCAGTTTACCTGTATCATATGCCTCGTTCAGCATTTCTGAAAGCGGAGGGAGCACCTCTCCCTTAAATATCTTATAAAATTCACTTGGGAGACCATCAGCCCCGAGAGTCTTGCTGGCGGGCAACTGCTGCACCACCTCCTCTAGAGTAATTGGTGCGTCCAACTCCTCTCTCTCCTCCGCGCTAATCTGCGGCAGTCCTATGTCCTCCAGTGTTTCCGCTATCCTTGTATGATCACTCATCATCCCCATATAGTAGCCTGTAGTACTCTGTGAACTCCTGTTTCACCCCTTCTTGAGTATCAACAGTGCTCCCATCCTCCCTTGTTTTTGTTCTAATCGTGGGCCTGTGGGTCTCACTCTTATATAGCCATGCCAATATCCTTCTTGGTTTATCCCTTCCTGCATGCTGTCTCTCTATATATTTTTTATAGTTAAGGTTGCACAATCTCTCCCAATATCTGGCACATTTCTGTTGCAGCCGGAGTAGGAGTTCAGAGTCTTCCTTGGTGTTACCTTCTCCCCTCTGCGCCCTCTCTAGTTCCTCTGTTTCCTGCAGCTCAGCCAAAATCCCTCCTTGTAGCCCTTTGGACTTTGCTATGGCTACCCCTCTCATCACAACTTTAAAAGCCTCCCAAAGCGTACCCGCTGAGTCCACACTGCCAGTGTTGGTCTCAAAATAGTTAATAATCTCCTCCCTCATGTCTTCCCTGAAGACAGGGTCTTTCAGCGCCTCTGCTCTGAGGCGCCATATCGGGATCCTCGCTCTCGGGGGTCGATATTGCCACCTTAGGAGTAATGGTGAGTGGTCAGAGACGACCCTCGCTTTATAGTCCGTCTGCGTAATCTCGGTTACCATCTCTTGCGTGGCAAAGAAATAGTCCAACCTGGTATGCAGTTTCTGAGGGGCAGAATAGTGCGAATATTGCCTCTCTTGGGGGTGGGGGTGTAACCTCCATACCTCCCGAGCCAAAAATCTTCCAGCAGTGTCTGCAATGCTTTAGTAGCTGAGGCGGGTCTATCCCTTTTCTCATCTGATCTATCTACCGTAGGATTTAGTACACAATTAAAGTCTCCCCCCCAAATCACCGCCCTCCCCGCACACGTGCTGAGGTGGTCACACAGGGTCCTAAAATATGCTGCCGTGTTTTGATTCGGAGCATATGTATTTATAATGCATATCTCCCTGTTTTCCACCAATCCCCTCAGTATAGCCATACTCCCGTCCATTTCCACTATTGTATGTAACAACTGAAACAGGACATGCAGCGCCACCCAGATAATTACTCCCCTAGCGTAAGAGGAATATGATGAGCCCACCATAGTTCCCTTCCATTTCTTCCCGATCATCTCCATCTTATCCCGCGTCAGGTGAGTCTCCTGCAACAGGGCTATATCTATCTTTTGTCTACGTAGGTACAACATCACCTTGTTCCTCTTTAAGTAGATATTGAGCCCTCTAACACTCCAAGTAATTATTTTAAGGTCCTCCATGGCCTGTTAGAATCTTCCCCCCCTCCCCCCAGCAGTGCAGTCCAAATCCAATTGTATGCCCCTTCTATATAGGCTCGTTTCGCAACTTAAACTCCCCTTAACTAAAAACACAAAAACTCAGCATGCCGCTTCTTCCAGGGTCTCAAAGAAGTGGGCTTTGCCCATATGTAGAACTTTTAACTTAGCCGGGTAGAGTAACATGTATTTCATCCCTGCAGTGCGCAATATCCTCTTGACTGCCACGTAGCTGTAACGTCGCCTTTGCACCAGCATTGTATAATCCGGGTAGGCTGTGATCGTTGCTGACACTCGTGTTATAGTACCACCTTTTCGGAAGAATTCCAAAATCTTTTCACGGTCTCTGTAGTTCAAAATTTTCACATTGATAGCCCTGGGCGGCGCCCTTGGTTGTGGTCTTCTCGTCTGGGCCCGATGCGCTTGCTCCACCGCAAATCCCTGGGAGAGTTTACCAGCTCCTACTGCTTGGAGCAGCATATTCTCGACATAGTCCGTGGTGTCCATACCTTCTTCCCCTTCCGGCAGGCCAACCACCCGTATGTTGCTTCGTCTAGCCCGCCCATCAGCTTCCTCTGCCCGATTTTCCAAATTGGCCACTTGTTGCTTCAGTACATGGACCTCTTTTGCATTCGTGGAACTAAGTTCCTCATTCTTCTTCACAGCACTTTCCAAGCTCATGTTCGGTCTGCCAGCACTCTCACATCTTGCCGCAGTAAGTTTACATCTCTTCCTACTGTGTCTATCTTCTTTTCCAGCACTTCTCTGAGCTCAGCCATCGCCACACCCCATGAGGATTTCAGTTCTGTAGTAGCCTCCAGTATCTGTTGGTGGTCTCCCAACATACCCTCCGTCTCTTGCACCTTCGTCCCAGATTGTGCTGGGGGGGTGAGGGGGTAGTGGGCTGCGCTTTAGTGAATATGTCCAGGGTCGGCTGCTTCACTCTGCTCTTAATTCCCTTTTGTGTCATTTTGCGTAGCGCCCTCTTGTGCTCTCTCAGTCCGACTTTGCGGGACCCTGCGCACTGCTTGCACCCTTATGTGGGTTACTTCTGGCCGCTGTGTTTTGTGATGCTTCCTGGGGCCACCCACCACTTCGTGTCACCTGGGCCGCGCCGTCCACACTGCGAGTGAAAGCGCAACACTGCGATGTCCGTGCGGTCTCTTGTGGGCAAGCAGCGCTCCCCTCTGTGTGCCAACTGTCTTGCCCGGACCATGGAGTTTTCAGCTTGCCTCTGTCTCTGGCCTCCACTGCGCAGCACCTTTCTGCTTGGCAGCAGCCCTCTGTTATTCATGTATGGGCCTCCAGCCACCCCTACTCCAGCCAGGCTGCCATCTTTCTTTTGTTTTGCTAAACAGATATGACCTTGTGCAGCGCGTTCAGAACACCCGTGGGCTGGTGGCACTGCTTTGTTGTGCCGTATTATCACAGCCAGACCTTAGGGCTATTTAATTATCAGCTGTGGCTTGTGCACGATTCCCCATATGGCGGCTTGTTTTTATATATTTATTGTTATTTGTATGGGGTCACTTTTCCAAGGGGGGGCACCTGCAAGTCCTCCACCCCCTGTGCAGCTCGCTTCAAGTGCGAGATCAGCTGCAGCCTGCCCGCACACACTCCGAGGCTACGGCAGCAGTCCCACGTCGCACTCACCGCAGTTCTCAGATGTTCGGAGCGGCCCGCTCCACGTTATGAGGCTGCTTCCGTGACCTGCGCCGCATACGCTCTTTAAAGCACAGCGGGCCCCGCTGTCGGTAATCCCCAGGGCTTCACGCACGCTCTGTGGGGTGCGCCACGGGTTCCCTCCCAGCAGCGGCCCTGTGTTGTAGTGGCTGGGGGCTCCCGGCCGCCAACGGCTTCAGCACTGCCTGCTCCCTTTTGTATCGGAGCTGCAGTCCGCATCCAAAACTCCAATACAGTCCCCAGACACGCTCGTCGCTGCGCTCCTTTCTTAGTCTGCGCTGGGGCTGTTCACTTCCACAGCTCGCAACATATGTATCCAGCAGCCCGAAGCTTCCGAAGTTACCAAGACTTCCCTCCCACGCTGCACATTATAACGCAGCTTTGCGCATTCGTCCAGTCCTCTCCAGGACTGACGGCTGCCCTTCACAGTTGTTGCCAGCCTTCTCCGGGGCTCGGGTGTCCGTTGTTCTTAGGACGCCATCTTGATATTCGTTTCACGGCCGGGTCCAGGATACAAAGTGTCCAGACAGCTGCTCCTCTGCCTCAAACAGGACTCCCTCTCGCTCTTTCTCTGCCCAATGTACTTACACATAGTTCATATGGTTTTTGAGCTCCATTCAGCTGTTTGATGCACGCTATTTAACGGATGTGTGTATCGGATCACAGAGCTTCCAGGAAACACAGCCTATTCCATGGCTGCCTAGCCACGCCCCCCAAAAGGATGCCTCTTTAAATGGTCTTTTGTCGACCTGAAATCACCCTTTGACCGTGTCCCCTGGAACAAACTCTAGATGGCTCTTAATAATTGAGGTATTCCACTACTGCCAATGAGGCTGATAATGTCATTATATGCCAACATCGCTGCAGTAGTTAGTTGGGGAGTGCACCTCTAGTTTTCAGGTAAACTAGGGAGTAAGGCAGGGATGTGTCTTGGCACGGACCCTCTTCACATTGTATATAAATGATTTAGCAGTAGCCATTGTACAACTGGAGGCGGGCGTCCCAAGATTCGGTGGTGACAAAATAGGAGTGCTCCTATTTGCAGACATTGCTGTCCTAATATCAAACACCCAATCCAGACTGCATAAACAACTTATAGTTTTCTCCAATATGTGCAACTCAAAAGGGCTGGAGAAGAACTATGTAAAAACAAAAATAATGGTTTGTCAACCAAAAAGAAAGCCTACGAAAAAAATGGATGTCAAAATTAATAGTACAAGAATAGAGAAAGTAGAGATTTACAATTACCTAGGCTTATGTTTCACAGCAGTAGGTGGATGGAAGGAACACATGAATAAAAGTACCTTCACCTTGATTAGGTACAGCTCTGCGGTGGTTGTAGGTCAAATGGTCGCATCTAAATGGTCGACAGGACAAATGGTCGACACCAAAAGGTCGACAGGTCAAATGATCGAATTTTTTTGTTTGTTTTTTCACTTTGTTTTTGGGGGGGGGGGCCCTACAACTCCCTTTTTTTTGCTAAAAAACCCTTTTTTTCCCTAAACGAAAACCTAAAAAAATATATATAACTAAAAAAAAATTCGATCATTTGTCCTGTCGTCCAAATTGTGTCGACCATTTGTCTGTCGACCATTTGACTAGACACCCTCTGCGGTTACTAGATTTTCCCATGGTAATGGAAAGCGATTGGTCAATGCAGGCCTGCCGATATTCAGGAAGGCGAAACAGGCTTCATTATACGGTGCTGGACCATGGGAACACCACTAGTATAACAAAGTCTGAAAATACATTTTTAAAAACCCTATTAGGACTACTCCGATCCACCCAAACTAGAGCCATACATTCCAAATTAGGTTGGAAAGAAGTTATATAGTCAAATCAAAATCCACACACTATTGGATTAACTTATGGAGCAATCCCAACCAATGAAAATATAAAGAAGCTATGTGTGATGTGTTGAGCAGCAAAGGAGGTATCAAGCTGCAATGGATTCAATCTCTCCAAGCAGTTGCAACTAAAATAGGGCTTGAGGCGATCTGGACAAATCCAGACACAACTGGAAAGACCCATGAACAATTGAACACAGCGTGCCATGTATGGTGGGAAGAAGAAAGCAGGCAATAAAAACAGCAAGAGCAATATGTCCGATTCTATGTCAAGACCGGAGGCGAGCATTATGTTTTAACTTCTTTAATTACTGCTTCTAACGGCTTTTTAAAATTCTTTTAAAAACATTTTTAACATCAGCCACTGGCTGTATAATAAAAAAAACATTTTTAAACAAAAAGAGGAGAAACTACAAATCCCCATGATCCTCTGCTTCTTGGTCGTCCTGTGGCTCTCTCACGCTCTCTTCCAATCAGGAGACCTTCCATAGTACAACATCCTGATCTCCCGTCTCCGCAATACCCTGGGCATCACGGATCAGGCCCTGGCGTGGCAGGCATTTTTTCTCTGACAGGCCCTCCCAGGTGGAACTTGGGTCCTTTCTCTCCTATATCACTCGCTCTACTTTTGGTGTCCCACAGGGATCTAACCTATCCCCCTGGTTCTTTAATATCTACATGGCCTCCTTGGCCCACAGGATCTCTGCCTTTACCTCAAACTTTCACTGTTATGCAGATGACACGCAGCTCTCTTTCAGGCTACCCTCAGCCGCAGCCTCCTCCTCCTTGCTCATCCCTGACTGTCTATCCACAATTCAGTCTTGGTGTGCTGCTAACGATCTCTGCCTGAATGCCAATAAGACAGAGATCGCCCTGCTTTCCCACTTTCACTCTGGCCAGCCTCCCTTGGCCCTGCACCCTCACCTAAAATAAGGCAAAAAAATCTAGGTGTCATCTTTGACTCCTCCTCTTCTCACATCTCAGACATTTCCAAAAAGTCCCACAACCAACTGCACCTCCTAAGAGGCATTGTACCTTTTCTCAATTTCCCCCAGAGGCTCACCACCTTGAGAGCCCTAGTTCTCTCTAGACCGGACTATTGCCTCTTTCTCAGTCTTCCTACTTCTACTCTCCGTCCTCTACAACTCATCCGGAACAGAACTGCAAGATTTATCTTGGCCTCAAGCCGAGGGACCACATCTCTCCAGCACTGAAATCCCTCCACTGGCTCCCAGTGGCTGCAAGGTTAAAGTTCAAGACTCTCTGCATAATCCACAAGGCTTTCTGGAGCTTGGCCTGCAATTTCTACAATACTCCCTTCCTAAATACTCTCCCTCTAGAGCCCTCCACTCGTCCTCCAACTCTTTGCGGGTGAGCCGCTTTCACAAACCGAAATTTGGGGGTAGATCTTTATCCCCTGCAGGTGCTTCCCTCTGGAACAGCTTCCCTGCCTCTCTCCATCTTGAGCCAGAGCACCTTAAGTTCCGTAAACTCAAGACCTTCCTTTTCACTTCTTCCTTCTCTCTCCCTCTCCCCTGCTAACCTCCATTCTCTTTCTCTTCACCCTCCTTCCTCCTTTTCCTCCCTAACTCTGTTCAGTTTTTGCTGACTGATTGCTTGGTTCACCTCCAGAGCCTTACAGGTCCCAGGCTCTCCTGCCTGTCTTTTGCACTTGCCTCTGGGCCGTTGCCTTATGTTGAGCATTACTGCACTTTCAGCTTACGCCCCAGGAGCGGGGCAACCTCTCTACACTTAACCCAAGGCCCTGCTGGACTGGACACGTTTGTTCCCCAACTCCCTTCCTCGCACCTCCATCTGTACGCAGGCATGACCTAAATGTACTAGGACTAGTAAGTTAGTCTGTCCTGTCACCCTCTTTTTTTTGTCCACCCTCCCTAGCTTGGTCGCAACTGTAACACTTTATGCACTTTTACTAGGAGAAATGCGGTCAGGCCTAGTATGCTAGATTTTTCTGTTAAATCATTCGGAAACTTCAAGGCCTAAAAATGATTACTGTATTCTCCTGTTCCCTTCCCACCTTGAAGCACTCGACCTGTGTATAATCACTGTATAAATTAACGAGGACAATTACAATAACTTGTTTGTGTTAAAACAGAGCTGTTCAGCACTGCATGCATGCCTCCCTGTGAGACATCTGCCAGCAAGACTGTAGTCTTCAGAGTTTATTTTTGGTCCTCTGGTGCCAACGCGCCAACGCAACAAGCCGGTCTGTGGCAGTATTTAAGCCACTGACTGTTTTACTCCCCAGAGATAGCTTAAAATTGAGGAGGGAGACTGCGCTTTCATTTGTATCCTGTCGTACTTTATTTTAATTGGTTTTTAGCTCGTATTGTTATTTTTATACTTGGCAACCTATTACCTTTTAATATAGTTATTTATTGTGAATCATACTGCTACATACTTTTAGACTCCTAACTGAATAGAATATCAGCTGTTCCCGATGTGCGAGTTAAAACAAAGCTGTTCAGCTCTGCATGCACGTTCCCCTGTGAGACTACATCTCCCAGCAGGACTGTAGTCTTCACAGAGTTTATTTTTGGTCCTCTGGCGCGAATACAACAAGCCGGTCTGTGGCAGTCTGTTGCGCTCCTGTAGCTGCAAGGCTGCCTCTCTTGCCTTTTCTTCTCCAGGTAACACAAGATGAGTTTTGCATCAGTTTGAGCCCTAACAGCCAAAGAAAAAGCAAATTCTGTGTTAAGAACTGCACGCCTTACCGATGATATAGCACGGCTAGGCTCACGTACTACTGCCATACACAATGTACACATTTCCAATACCGTAGCACTGGAAGGCAGTGCAGAAACACTGAAATCACATAAGCCATTAAATTCTGAGACTATGATGCATGCAAACCCGGCTAATATTAAATTAAGAAGTAAAAGCCAACAAAGCACTCCCTTGGCGACAACTTGTATAATTTTCTGAAAATAAACAATTGTTAATTAGCTGTTGTTGTCAGCATGAGTAATTCCCAATAACTGTGTGGCTGCTACACAGATTCAATATAGGAAATCTTCGAACTTGAAAAGGTTTACTGAAATGCACCAACTTTTTGGTAAATTGTTCTCAGGTGAGAGGTGAGTCAACAGGGGCAGCACCAGGAACGAGGGGCGCTGGTGGGGATCCCCCGCCCGCTCCAGGCACGAAAGCGGGCCTCAGCCCCAGGAGGACCGGACGGCAGAGGTGCCCCCAGCAAGGTGATAGCAGGGTGCCCCCTCCAGGCCAGACCTGCCCCACTGCCAGGGATCGCCCAGCATCTGCCTAAGGACCTTCACCATTGCTGAGCATTGCCATCAATTGGCCAAAAACCAGCCCCATTGCCACAGATCGCCAGCATCTGCTTAAGGATCTTCCCCATTGCCAAGGATTGCCAACAACATCCCAGAAACTGTCCCCATTGCCACAAATCACCAGCATCTGCTCAAGGACCTTCCCCATTGCAGAGGGTTTCTAGTAATTGGCCAAAAACAGGCCCCATTTCCAACAGAGGACGACTCCTTCTGTCCACTGGCGGTTCTGGGGAATCACCCGGAAAACCGTGTAAACACCGCTAGCACCACACTAACCGAGCACTAAGATTGCTCCCTCATGGTTTTGCTCCTCTGATACCATAGGTTATGCACTCCCCTGATGACACCATAGGTCTGCACCCCCTCTCTGCCTCGCTCATCGTGCTGACTGTGCTGGCCCTCCACAACATGCTCAGGCCCTCCCAGGTGGAAGATACCAAGGGCCCCTCCTGATGCCCTACATAGCTGAGGCCCAGATCGAACACTGGGGGGCGGGGAAACCCCTGGCTGTGTCCCCCTCCCCATCAGAGGGACAAATCACGACCGCAACAAGACCACGCTTGCTCCAACTAGCACGGCAGACGAAGAATCCCGCCAGCTTGGGCCCAACACAACACATGACAACTGCTTCGGCCAACAGACGGCCTCTGCTGCCCCAAAAAAGAGAACCCACCGAGTCCAACAGGAGCCCAAACTAATTCTCAAGCCCCGTAAGCTTCCTGGGGCGCCCGGCCCACATCCCCATTCAGCTGTTTTGCCCATCTCAAGGAAACGGAACTGGCCTCCGGCCCTTCCCTCAGCACAGAAGGAGCACCACTGAGTCTAACGCTGGAAGAACACAATTGACCGGCCAAGCAACACGCACAAACCTGCAGAGTCCAACTCCCCGGAAAGTTCACAGTGGTCGCTCCCCCACAAGTCTTCCCTCACAATCCTAGAGCCTCCCTGGGGAAACCTCAGCCCCCCATGACGGGGCCGCCCCACACAGCTACCATGTCTAAACAAGCAAAGGCCAGTAAAGGCTCGGATATAGCCACCATGTTCACGACATCAGAAAAGGGTAAGAAGCAAGACCCTCCTAACCTCACCCCGCAGAAACACCAAGAAGAGAGAGACGCCCTCACTACCAAAGGGGACTTAGTGGCCTTCATGGCTGACATCAAGACTGAATTCCGCTCCTGCCTATCAGAACTCACCATCAAAGTAGAACAGACGGACCAAAGGGTAACAGAGGTGGAGCAGAGGCAGGAGGGATCGAGGATTGCTCACAAGACCACACAGCCACACTAGGGGAAGTCCCGCGCCCAATCAGAGCCCTACAAGGTAAGTACGAGATCTTAGAGTTCAAACAAGAGGACCTCGAGAATAGGGCGCGCTGCAACAACCTCCGGATCCAAGGCGTTCCATCCTCCATCCCCGATAAAAATCTAGCGGAATATGTAGGGAACTTCCAGGCCTTGCTCCCAGAACTGGACAAATCCCAGCTTCTATTGGATCGTACCCACAGACTGCGCCCACGCCGGGGAGTGGACTCAGACCGCCCCCCAGATGTTATTACCAGGGTCCACTTCTTCACTACCAAAGAGGCCATTTCAGCTATTAGCCGTACTAGGGACAAACTCTCTTTTCTGGGCAACTCGCTTCAAATTGACCAAGATCTCTCAATACGCACCCTCCAGAAAAGAAGAGCACTCCGACCCCTGGCACTCTTTCTCCAAGACCAACAGGTGCAATACAGATGGCTATTCCCAACGGCCCTGCAATTCTCATACAAACGCACTGTGCGACAAATTAGTCACTTGGAGGACGCAAACAAAATCATGCATCCAACCTCACCCAGGGAGACCTCCTCGCCGGACCCAGAGATGGCTGGAGACCCTGAGCCACCCCCCTCCCGGAAGCCTAGGCGGTCATCATGGTCAAAGGTACAGTGGAACAATAGGAGGAGGTAGCCAGGGGCGGGTCGGCGCCCTGTTGACCCACATCACACTTGCTCTCCGAGCACCTGGCCTTGCTCCACAAGGAACCATCATCTTACTTATAAATAAACGAACCCCCGGCAGCGGTGGCGGCGGGCCATACCCACGGTTCATACTCATTCCAAGGAAAGTTCCAACTCTGAATCCTTGGAAACCCACAGTACTTCGATTTATTGGTTGGCCCAGTTGTCCAAGGGTGCGACCGCACACACAATGTCGGCCCACCCGCTGGTTAAAGTTACGGCCTCCCGTTGGGGGCGCGTGTTAAAACTCCAAGTGCAGGATGACACTCTTAGCTCACACCAGAGATGGCAGATGACACACTCTTTCAACCCCTCCCCCCCGAACCGAATGACAGAGATAGGCCTGGCCTCGGATCACCAAATCCTAAGACTCCTCTCCCTAAACGTTAATGGGCTGAACTCTCTCACCAAACGAAAAGCAATCCTGCTAAAACTCCAGGATGAAGAAGCAGCGGTAGCTATGCTCCAGGAGACCCACCTGCTACTGGCGGATGTTGGCCGGCTCTGCTCCCGGCTGTACTCACTCACATTTTTTGCCTCAGGAGGGACTAAAAAAGGAGGCACTGCAATCCTCTTTAGGAAGGACCTAAACCCCCCAGGTCCTGGAAACAAAAACATGCCCAGAAGGCCGATTCGTAGCAGTCAAATGCATTCTGCTAGGAGATCCTTCATCTCAGTGTATGCCCCCAACGCTGGACAACCAAACTTTTACGACTCACTAGGTTTCTCCCTCTCACCCTTTGTAGAAAGCCAAACGATAATGGGAGGGGACTTTAACGGAGTACCAGACCCTACAAGAGACAAATCGCACCCCCCCCCCCCCAACTCCGAGCGACTTCACCCAGGCGCTGAGCCTCCTACACTTATTCAGATCCCTAGAGGTGGTGGATGCATGGCGGGTGCTTCACCCCACTGAAAAAGACTACTTCTTTTACTCTTACGTCCACCAAACTTTCTCAAGGATCAAACTCCTCCTGGCATCCCCTCAGACTCTTGCCTTTGTCAAGGAGGTGTCCATTGGCTCAAGAGCCCTATCCGACCATGCCCCAGTAATCTTTGAGATCCGGGCACAGAACCCCAAACCCAACGCCCCACGTAGATGGTCTCTGTATGACCCAATCCTCAATGACATGACAACAAGGGACCGGATCGCAAATGCGATCAAGAACTTCCTTGAAGAAAATCCAGCGTCAGACACCTCCCCGGCGAACAACTGGGACGCCATGAAGGCAGTGATTAGAGGCGTCCTGATTGCACAAGGAGCGGCCTACCACCGGAACAGGCGGCAGACCCAGATAGCCTTGGAGGAAGAACTTGGAGTGGCAGAGGAAGCCCACAAGAAAAAAGGCAGGTCCCCCAGGTCACAGCGAGCCATACGCACAGCCAGGAAGAAATTAGAAGACCACTATGCGGAACAAACCGTACTACTCATGGCCAAGGTCAAACAATCATATTACGCGAAGAACAATAAGGCAAATAAAATCCTGGTAGCCAAACTGGCCAAATTAAGACGAACTAACACGATCCCCGGCTTGCGTGACCCCCAAGGAGTCATTCAATACTCCAAAATTAAAAAACAGCAACTGACGGTGGACTACCTGACCCAGGTCATGATGGCTACCCCACGAGACCAGCCGAAACAAATGGAATACCTGCAAAGTGCGGCGCTGCCCCGACTCTCCGACACGGCAAGAGAGAAGCTGGAGGGGCCCATCACAGAGGAGGAGGTCGAGGAAGCCATTAAGTTGCTCAAAACATAAGCCCCGGGCCCAGACGGATAGGTTTTACAAATTATTTAGACCCCAGCTGGTTCCCCACTAGGTAACACTCTTCAGCTCCTTCAGGGAAACGGGGTCGGTGACCACCATCCTCCTGCCCAAACCAGGGAAAGACCCGAGAGACCTGGCCTCATACAGACCCATAGCACAACTGAATATAGACGCAAACCTGTATTCTAAAATCCTGGCAAATCGCCTGGGTCGTGTCCTACCAGAGATTATCCAGCCGGAACAGGCAGGTTTCATCCTACATGCAAAAGCAGGAGATAACATCCGGAGAACCTTGAACCTAGCGGACCTCGCCTCCTGAAGCTCCCAGAGACTAGTTTTAATGGCCCTGGATGCGACCAAGGCATTCGACAGGGTTTATTGGTCGTTCATGAAACACACTCTAGGGGCCTTTGGGACAGCATTCCAGACAATGGTCCTGGCCAACTACAAAGGACCAAAGACACTACTGAGGATCAATGGATCCATCTCGGCCCCAATCCCTCTGTCCTGTGGAACTAGACAGGGTTGCTCGCTGTCGCCTCTGCTTTTCGCACTCACTATGGAGCCCTTTGCCCAGAGAATTAGGCCAAACAACCAGATTAAAGGCCCGCAGGTCGGCCCATCGCAACCCAAAATCGCTCTATACGCCGATGATGTCCTGCTCATGCTCTCGGAGGCTCGCTCGTCTTTGAAGCATGCTCTAATGGAAATAGCCAGCTACGGAGAGGTGTCTGGCTTTTCAGTAAACTTCCCTAAGTCAACAGCTCTAGGCATCGGCCTCTTCCCAGAGGAAGGAACAAGTTACTTACCTGTAACAGTTGTTCTCCAGCATGGGTCTTGCATGGATTCACATGCTCATGAATATTCCCCGTCGTCAGGCTGGGAATCCTCGGTAAAGAAAAAAATCAGTATCAGTTTCGTTTCTGATCTGTCTTTCTTAGTAGTAACCAATCACTGGTCTCTGGGTCATACTGCCCCCAGCCAATGACTGCCCTCTCCCTAAGCCCCGCATCTGGCAGCCATCCTCAGATTTGGTAGCAAGTAAAGTGGCAGTATGACCAAGTGAAGAGCCGCAGAGGGGCAGGAGGGAGGGTTTGCATGTGGATCCGGAGAACAACAGTTACAGGTAAGTAACTTGTTGCTTCTCCAGCATGGGGTCTGGCATGGATTCACATGCTCATGAATATAAGAATACATAGCAGTACACACATGCACAACCACGGGAGGTGACAAGGCTCAACATTAAGCATTACATAAACTCCACATTAAGCAACTCTTACCTCCTCACCAGGCCCACTTTCAGGCAAACAGGTTGCACAGCACTGGTTGGCCGACTCTGGACTCCTCCCTGGAATCCCGGTTGGCGCAGCAGAATCTCGTGAAGGCGTGCGTCGACCTCCATGTAGCAGTCCTGCAGATGTCCAGCAGGGGCACACCAGACAAGAATGCCGTGGTAGCAGCGATCGCTCTGGTCGAATGGGCTCTCGGACGGCCGGCCAACGGTCGGTTTGCCAACCGTTGACAGCGCATGATGCAGCCGGAGAGCCATCTGGAAATTGAAGCCTTCGAGAGGGCCTTCACTTGGTTCACAGGTCCAAAGTTCACAAACAGCTGTGACGTCCTCTGAAAACTCTTTGTGCGGTCCACGTAGAACTTCAGCGCTCCAGCTACATCCAGCGAGTGCAAAGTCCTCTCGGCCGGCGACGAAGGCGACGGGAAGAAAACTGGTAACACCAAGGGCTTGTTGAGATGGAAGTCTCACGGCAACTTGGGCATAAAGGAGGGGTGCATCCTCAGTACCACCCTCGTATCGTGAAAAGTCAAGTATTGAGGCTTCCAAGATGGGGCCTGGATCTCTCCCACTCATCGTGCGGAGGTGATGGCCACAAGAAATGCGGTCTTCCATGACAGGAACTTCAACGGTGCCGAATGCAGAGGCTCAAAAGGCGCCCCCATGAGCCTGGTCAGCACCACATTGAGCTCCCACGCCGGGGCCTGAGCCTTCACCGGCAGGAACAAACGGAACAGTCCTTTCATAAATTCCTTCACCAGGCGATGAGACCACAGGGATGGCCGTCCTGTAGTCCTGGTGTATCGGGGACTAGCTGCCATGTGTATCTTGATGGAAGCATGCGCTAGTCCCGCCAGGGCCAGCAACAGTAGGTACGGTAGCACCTGAGGTGCCGTAATCCGTAGAGGGTTAATCTTCTGTGCACGGCACCAGACAGAGAACCTCTTCCACTTGTGTCCGTAGCACTTGAGAGTTGAGGACGCCCTGGCCTTTGCAAGGACCTCCTTGCAGTCTGCCGGAATATCGTACCCTCCAAACTCTAGTGCTGCAGGAGCCAGGCCTGCAAGTTCAGCGACTCCGGGTCGTGATGAAAAATGGCGCCTCCTTCTCTGGAGAGAAGATCTTCATCCGTCGACAGCTTGACTGGTGGGGACGCTGACCCGTCCAGAAGGTCCGGTAACCAGACCTGCCTCGGCCATGCCGGTGCGACGAGGATCATCCTGCACCGGGACCTCTTGAGTTGGTTGATGAGTGGGAGCAGCAACGGCAACGCATACAGGAACAGGCCGTCCCAGGGGAAGGAGAAAGCATCACCCATGCTCCTCGGCTGGGGAAACCTGCTGGCGAACCTCTGGCACTTGGGAGTTCGCCGCCATCTCGAACACGTCGGTCTGGGGTTTGCCCCATCGCTGGAAGAGTCGATCCACTTGATCCTGGCGCAGTTCCCACTCGTGGCACGAGCGCAGCTCCCTGCTGAGTGAGTCAGCGATGGTGTTTTTTATGCCTGCTGGATGAAAGGGTACCAGAAACATCCCCTGGGCAATGGCCCAATGCCACAGATCCTGGGCTTCCTTGGACAGGGCCGGAGATCTGGTTCCTCCCTGCTTCCGGATGTAGAACATCGTGGTGGTGTTGTCGGTGAAGATCCTCACCACCTTGCCCTTGGGGGATGGGAGGAACGATCTGGGGCCCAGAACACTGCTCGGAGCTCCAGTATGTTGATGTGGAGCGGCCTCTCCTCCGGGAGCCAAAAGCCTCTTGCATGAAGATCTCCAGGGTGTGCTCCCCACCCCTCCAGGGAGGCATCCGTCATCACCGTCACCTGGTGTGCTGGTGTCTGAAAGTCTGTGCCCGCAGCGAGATGCGTGCGGGTGCCCCACCACCAAATTGCTTGGCGGAAAACCTCGTTGAGAGATCTTGTCCTCGAAACTGCCCGCCGCTTGCATCCAACGGGCATCGGGGAACTCCTGTAGAGGACGCATCCGAAGCCTACACAGGCGCACCAGATAGATGCATAAGGACATCATCCTGAGAAGGGACTTGATGGACCTCACCCTGGCCACGTCTGTGGCCAGAAGATGCTGCACCCTGCCCAGGATGGCCTTCGTCCTTTCTTCCGACGGCGAGGCCAATCGCGCTACTGTATCGAGCTTGGCTCCCAGAAATAGTGCGACGGAACCAGGTGGGATTTGGGGAAGTTGATGGAGAATCCCAGGTCTGTGAGCAGCCGGATGGTCTTCCCTGTGTGTTCGACGGCGAGTTCCCTTGTCCTTGCTCGGATGAGCCAATCATTCAGGTAGGGGTAGACGTGGATCCCCTGCAGGCGCAGCCGCGCCACCACTGGTGCTAGGCACTTGGTGAATACCCTCGGTGCCGACTTCAATCCGAATGGGAGGGCCTTGAACTGGTAGTTGTTAAGATGGATTTCTGAACTCTGTCCTGGAGGGGCAGAGGTTCAGAAGGCCAGCCTACTTTCATGGAACAGGGTAACCTCTGGACAAGCCAGACCAATCAGGGTAGCGATGGCGGCGGACAAGACTAGGTCTCAAGAGGGGTGAGGGTGACTGAAAGCCTGCAATGAGCACACAAAGCAAGGACGCTTACAAATTACTCCAGACAGGTGTTATATTAAAAATATATACACATTTAAAACAAGGCCTTTGTAACATCAACCATAGTAAAGAATCACGGTAAAACGCCAGTAAACCAACACATCACAATCAATACAATATATATACAAGACCGAGGGGTCTAAAGAGTTAGAAGCACGAAATATGCAGACCACCTAGATGGGGAGGAAAACAGGCAGTGCAAGTAATCGTCAGACCCAGTTCGACAGAGGCCACCTAACTAGAAGGAAGTCCGAGCCCTACCAAGAGTGGAGACTTGTGCTCAAAGGTACCTGCACACGCGGGTGCCAACGGGCAAAGGAGAGTCTCTTCAGGGAAATCAGGCAGTTCAGAAAGGTGGACGAAAAGATGGTGAACAAATCCCCGTGACTCAGGCAAGGCCTCCACTTTGGGGCAGAAGCAGGGCGTGAGTGCGGGAAAGGGTTGCTGTTTACAACAGCGATGGAAAGCCACAGGCTCCTGCGGGAGGGCGACCTGTTAGGGTATTGACTACTCACCGGTCCCCGATGCAGGCAGACCCAGGCTTCTCCGGTTTAGTTTCGGTACTGGCAGGTTCAGGTGCGACCAGAGGGACGTCTCGATGCCGTGTAGATTCCGCGACAGCAGGAGTCAGGGTCGAGGGTTTTCCAGATGCAGCGAACACGCACAGGTTTGTTACCACAGCAGGCCAACTCGGCAACCGCGTGTATTCCGGTCCCAAAGCACACGTCTCACTTCAGACCTGGGAACGCCAAGTGTACGAATCGTGTGAGAGTGCCGAGGACACGGGATTAGCAGTAAGCCAGACGGCGGAGACGGAGCAAGATTCCTGTGTAGGCTGGTCAGTCCACTGGATGGCCCAGGGACACTTCCGAAGGCTTACGTACAGGATTTGGTGAAGATGCCGAGAATAGTTGTTCCCACTATTCTAAAGGGTCGAAGCGCCTTTGCAGACCTTCTCGTTCGATCAGAGGCCGAGTGGTCTCACAGGACGACAGCAGTGTAGGGTGCCAAACCTTCAGCGGGTCACCAGCGATTCCTCGACTCAGCTTCTTAGTTGCAGGATACTTGGCTCCTTACCATTTGTTCGTGAGAACTCAGGAGATCGACATGGTAGTGGGGTTTTCAGCCTTCTCTTATCCAAAGTTCCCTTCGCGCCAAAACGGAGAGGGCCCAATGGGAGATCCGCTCACAAACACTCACACCATACATGGACCTATCACGGACCACGGTGGTCCCAGGTATTCAGGACACACTAGACTCTCTGGCACCCAGGATGTGTATTGGGAACAGACATCCCAGCCCACATCCTGGAGGCACACACAAGGCATGCAGAAGCCCACGAAAGCGTTGTGTTTTGCAGGAAAGTGCATGACCAAATAAGGACTGCCCCGGGTCGGCTCGACCTGGGTGAAGGTGAAGGGGCAAGACGGTCAGCGGACAGGACAAAGAACCTCGTGGCATGCCAATTTGGAGGCCAGGCCACCCATGTGAGCCAAACGCGGAAAGCGCGGTTAACATGGCAAAAAGGGGTTCAAAACGCAAAGAAACGATAGCTGCCACCAGACCCGTCAGTGACACACTTGCACATTTCAGAATAAGTCCAGCGAGAGTTTCTAGGGCCTTTGGAATGACTAGAGACCCAAGAGTGCAGTAATGTAAGTTACGGTGCACTCTTGTTTCATGTTGCTCAAAAGCTGCAACATTAGGAAAGGACTAAGGGAAACAAAGTCTCCCAGTACTGACTGTCCCAAGGGCATGTCAGTTTCCCCAGAAGAATTGAGCGAAAGCCCAGAGGAGTGCAGCGGAAGGCTGTGCTTCTCTGGCAAAGTCTAGATCAGGGTGTAAAACAACAGCAAAATGTTTGGGGGTTGCCACATGGAAGGAAAATTACCTACAATTATGAAATGTTTCCTAACAGTAGTGCCGTCCTTGGACTACGAACCTGAGAAACGTTCAGTGTCCTTTTAGAATGGGGATGTGAAAGTACGCATCCTCCAAATCCAACGACGATAGGAAGTCGCCTTCCTCCAGCTGGCCCAGCACGTGCTGAAGGGTGATCATCCAGAACTTCTGTGCCTTGATGTGTTTGTTTAGTCGACGCAGGACCAGGATGGGACGCCATCCTCCTGTCTTCTTTTTGATGAGGAAGTAGCTTGAGTATACTCCGGAGCCCCGGAGCCTCTTTGGGACAAGCTTGATGGCTCCTTTCTTGAGCATCGCCCTTACCTCTAACAGCAGTTGAGGGACGTGGTTTTCCTTCCTTGCCACGGGAGGAATGCGGGGGCACTTCTTTAGAAATTCGAGAGTGTGCCCGTGGGCCAGGGCGTCCAGCACCCAACAGTCGGTGGAGATGGACTCCCACACGCTAACGAATTTCGCCAGCCGGCCTCCCACTGGGGTGCTTCGGTGGGGGCCCAACGCAACGGCCGGTTCAATCTTGCGTGGTGGAGGCCTTGCCGCCTTGGTCTCCCAGGCGACGACGGCGAGATCCACTTGACTTGCCTCATCTCCTGTAGGCTTCTTGCGACGAGGAGCGGACTGCCTGACGGTACGTCGAGGAGCCGCCGCCGAATCCTTTGGAGGCACCTTGCTTGCCTCCGGAGTTCCGAAAGGGCGGCCGTCGTTGCTGCAGAACTCCCAAGGCCCGAGCCGTCTCCATGTCGGTCTTGATGGCCTGAAGTGACTCATCCACTGTCTTCCCAAACAGATTGTTCCGGTCGAAGGGCATGTCCAAAACTTTGGCTTGTACGTCTTGGCGGAAATCCGTCGCCTTGAGCCACCCCTGCCGTCAAAGGCAAACACCATTGCCCAACTGGCGGAAACCGGTGTCGGCAATGTCTGTGTCTACCGTTATGGCGTGGTCCAACGCCACCTCCCCCTCCTGTAGGATCGCCAGTGCCTCTGCCCTCTTGTCGTCCGGGAGGACGTCCAACAGGGGGGCGATCTTGTACCACAACTCCCTGTCGTAGCGGGCCACAATTGCTAGGGCGTTGGAACCCTTAATCATTGTCGCCGCAGACGAGATGACTCGTCCCATGGCATCTAGTTTTTTTCCCTCGCCGTCCGGTGGGGAAGTTGAAGCCGATGCCCCCCCCGCTTTGTTCTTGGCCGCTGGCGAGATGACCGAATCTGGGGTCAGCTGTGCCCTAAGGCACAAAGGGGCTGCAAGGGACCCGGTACTGCTTCTCGTACCGGTCGCTCTTGGCAGGTGTCGTGGATGGGTTCTTCAGAAGAGCAAGTCCCTCGTCCCAGATGTCATCCAGCAACGGCACCAGAGGACCGTCTTCCTCTTGGCCTTGTGCCGTTGGTAGAGGAAGCCTTCCTTCTTCTGTTCCTCGGGGCAGAGCTGGAAAAGCTTGGATACCCTGTCAATCATGGCGTGGAAGGAGCCAATCTCGTCGGGCGGGGAGGCCCGAGGGGGTGGTGATGATGGGAGGTCCGTCCCGTCGTCGCCAACCATCGTCATCCGTCCCCGTCGTGGTTGTATCTGTTCCCGTGTCATCCCTCGGGACAGGGGAAGGCAACAACGGCTGAGAGGGCTGTGGGGGCTGGAAAGCCGGGGGTGGATGAACTCTCCTCTTGTTTGTACGGCTTCCTGACGGGCCCGGTTCTGCTGGGTCGTCCGTTGGGGCAGGGGCAATCTCGTCCTTATTTCCGTGCATAAGGATTGAATTGCTATCAAAATGGCCACCGAGTTGTCCTGTGGCTCGGGTTGCGACGGGCACGATGGTTGCTCCTCCACAGGAACCTCGTCGGTGCCACCCTCGCTCTCTTCGTCCTCTTTGCCGGGATTCCTCCCGTGGGACCGACCTCCTCAAACCTCTTGAAGCCTTTCTACGACCTCACCCAGTTCCTCCCCGGAGGCCGAGTCCGTGTCCGTAATGGCCACCACCCCCCCTCTTTTTCCACCGGGGTCTTCTCGATGGGCTGAAAAGAGGATTCCCTCCATGGTGGCAGGGAAACTCTGGGCCCTGAGGTCGCCTCCACTGAGGTAGCCTCCACAGGCTTCGCCAGGGCTGCAGCGACCCCCTCGATAGAGGCCTTAGCCGGTTGAATCAAGGCCTCCACCACCTTGGGCGTGCTTGAGGCCTTCACCTTGGGGGGAGGGTCACTGCCTTGTTCCCCCTCGGCCGGTTCCTTCGAGATCAACCGGGGCCTCTCCAGAAGCTTACCCAGGTTCTCGGATTTCCTCTTCCCCGATCCAGAGCGTTGGCTCGTGGTTGATGGCGCCGGTGAAGGTGCGCGCTGCCTGGCAGCCGAGGAGCCCGACCGTTCGGTGCCCGCGGTGCTTAGCCTTCTGTTGGGCCCCCGTTGCCGGGGCGCCCTCACAGGACTTAGAAGACCGCTCTGACGACGACTTCTTCTTCTCACCTGCAGGGCTCTTTCCTTCCAGCCAGTTGGCCAGACGGGTCCGACGATCCCTCATATTCTGATCCATCATGTTCATGCAAAACGCACAGTCCTTCTCCACGTGCGTTTTGTCTTTGTGACGGCAGTAGAGGCATCTCGAATGCTCGTCCTCCTTGAACACATTCTATAATCCGCTCCTAAACAGCTTGGATGCGGGCGTCGAGCTTCCCTTTTCCTGGGCCATGTCCACGAAGTAGGCCTCAGAAGACTTCTGGAATCCTCCAAGAAGCGAAACTCGACGAAAACCTCGGCCTTAAGTGGTGTCTGCAAAAAAGGTTATAAAGGTCACCCTCACCTTCATAATTCAATGTAGAATCTTACATCAGAAGCACTGGATCTGTGACTTACCCCTTTGCAACAAAATGTTAATGAATTTACTTCAGTAGAAGTTATCACTAATATCTATCAACGCACCTTACAGACAGCTGTTAATGTTCTCGCTACATGGCGCAACAAGAAAGTTATTCTAAGAGAAACTAACTTGTGGTTCTCTCCAGATATACAAAACCTGAAAAGTTATCAAATTAAAGCACTGTATAAGTGGAAAAGAACACTTGCTGAACCTGACAGAGAACTGTATAAAATGACAGTAAAGAAATGTAAGCCTGCTGTTTCATCAAAATTAATCTCATTTGTATGACCGGATCTGCAAGGCTCACTCCCAACCGACACAACTTTTTAAAGTTGTGAAAGATTTAGAAACTCCTAAGCAAGAGGGCTCCGAAATAATTATTAAAGATACCGAATGGTGTAACCTAATACAAGACACTATGGACCCTAAACTAAAGTTTATTAAGGAGGGGATTGCTATATCAAAAGAAGCAACCTCTATGATTCATTTTGATACTGGAGATGACAAATGTAGAACCAGGATAGCGGAGGAACAATTCACTTTTAAATCAATAAGTGAATCTGAGTTGGCCCTGATTATTAAAAAACTCAAGCCTACAAATTGCAAGGGGGATATCTGTCCAGCCCTTGCCATTAAGACATGTTCATCTATGCTTATTCCAGTATGATGTAGATTTGTGAACGCCTCATTTAGGGACTGCTATGTCCATAGAAGCATAGAAAACTCATGGGTCACACCACTGTTGAAGAAACCTGGCCTCTGCCCGGGAGACCGTCTGAATTATCAGGCTATTTCGAACTCTCAGTTTCTGCTTAAAATTCTAGATCGTGTGGCATACTCGCAAGTCCTCAGTCACCTTAAGTCGCATAACATCTTGAATCGATGTCAATCCGGCTTTAGAGAAAGTCATGGAACTGAGACGGCGTTGCTCGATCTTAAGTCCAGGATACTTCAGCACATGGATCAGGGAAAAACATCTATGCTTATGCTTCGTGACCTGTCTGCCGCATTCGACCTGGTCGACCATACACTATTGGTCGCCAGGTTGGAGAAGGTGGCAGGTTTTGCAACTCCAGCAGCCCAATGGTCAAATCATTTCTTAGCGAGCGCCAATGGAGGGTGAGTAGCACTCTGGCAGATCTAAGACCTAATGAGCTGTCTCAAGGAGTGCCACAGGGTGCATGTGTGTCACCTATGTTTTGTAACATATTCAAAGCCCCTTTCCTGGACTTTCTGGAAGAGAATAATATCGGAATTACCAACTACGCCGACAACACACAATGTGTCATCCCTTTGACAGGCATCTTCAAAGCAGATGAGGAACAAAATAGGGTCTATGGCTCAATTCAAAGATGGATGTGGTGTCTTAACGGCCTGGCTCTCAATACTGGAAGAACTGAGTTGATGCTAATTGGGACGGAGGAAAAAACTCACATGATGTTGGCAGGATATGCCCAGTTTCAGATTGATGATTGTACAATAAAAATTAAGAACAAGGTCAAGACCCAATCTGGACATGAAGGCCCAAGTGAGCAGTTTAGGGTCGTCGGCCTCTTATTATATCAAGTTGTTAACTCACGCACGTCCTTTTATTTCAAGAGAAAGTTGTGAAACATTGGCAAGAGCCTTGATTGGTCCAAGAATCGACTACTGTAGCAGTCTCCTTACTGATCTGCCCAATACTGAAGTCGATGGATAGTAATTATGGACCTGAATCAAAGAGACCAATATCGGAGGCGAGAAGGAGCCTACACTGGCTCCCGATTAAAGAGAATCCTCTTCTGGCTGATGCTAATCTCCTTTAAGTGTTTAAGAAGCTCTGTGCCAGTGTATTTGAAGGACAAACTGGTGATCAAATACTCATAACTTGAGGTCCAACAATTCTACACAATTGAAAATTCCTGCATGCATACTTACTCGGGTCAGGAAAGGAACTTTCAATGTAGCAGCGCCGGTGGCTTGGAATAGCCTGCCGCTGACTCACAGAGGAATCCTCAATTACCATTTTAGGAAAAGCCTCGAGACCTTTTTATTTAATTAGTTGCTCGGTCACGTCTTGGTTCTCTTAAGATGCAGGGTTTTCTCTTCCAGTTTCTTGTCTCCTTCTGCCTATGTGTTTGTATTTTCCGTCTGTTAGCACCCTTAAGCCTCCGGGTCAGTGCCAGCGCTGTACAAAAGTTATAAAGTAAACCAATAACATGCCCCCACTAGGTCTTTTCCTCTTTTCTGCGGCTATCCGACAGCTAAGTGCTCCTTTATTTTACTTCCTATCATGTACACTTGCATAGTGTTGATTGTCTATTATCATAACAAATGTATCTGTACGCGCTTGAAGCACGCTGTAATAGGTTCTTTCGCTGCGATTGTCAGCACGTTTATTTTGTCCATCATTTTCAAGGCGCACGGCCACAAGTACTCAGAGACTCGGGTAACACCTCTAGTCATAGTGAGGCTGACCGAGCCCGCAAGCAAAATCACTCGCATCAGTGCTCCGGTCGGCCCACACACATTTCCTTTTACACATATCGCTCTTCCTCCTGAGAGGCTGGCATACGCCAGCACCCACGGCCCCCTGGGAAGAAGGCGGATGCGACACGCATAACGCGCATTGCGCATAATCCATCTTAAATAAGATGGAGCCGGCAAACGGGAGCTCCTCAGCAAACGCTGACTTTCTCCGGCGTTCTGCAGTCTACCAATACCAGAACTGCAAACGCATGCATCACGCCCCTCAGATTCCTCGAAATTGATATTAAAAAATAAAAAAGAATTTATATTCCAACATATCCTCTTCGCCTTAGAAAAGTAGGCTCACCTTCGCCTTGCACCATCGCTACTATAAAGCTGAAATCCAGAAAGCCAAAAAAAGCCCACTACAACAATAATAATAATAATAATAATAATAATAATTTAGCATTTATATAGCGCTACAAACCCTCAGGTATCCGAGCGCTGCTTATTATTACCCACGGTGTGTGGGGCTCATTGATTGACCTCGGAAGGATGAAAGGCCGAGTTTGGCCCTGCCGGGATTCAAACTTGCGCCAGCAGGCTCTGCATAGATGTCAAAGCGAGCGCTCTACTCGCTGTGCTATCGGACCGGACCGTTCCGAACCATTTTCACAGTTAAGAATCGAATTCTTAATTGTGGAAATTTTAAGTAGAAAAAGAAGGTCAGGCGCGCACTCTGGTTCCAAGTCATTTAATCCTGATGTAAGTAATAACAGGGTTGAATCCCAACACAGATAAAAAAATAACGGGGCTGAATCCCAGATGCAAATAGTCCCAACAATGTTCAAAAATTACCAGGGTTAAATCCCAACTGCTACAATTCCAAAGCACAATAGTTAGTTCTACTCCTCCAAGTACTTTCAAGTCTCAAACTCTCATCAGGGAGGCTGTGTTAGCTGTGTTCCTTTTCAGGTGTTGCTAATTACTTTTTTCAATTTCATTCAATTTCAGTCTCAAAGGATTCTGGTTATTGTAGTGATGGCACAAGTTATTACTTACATCAGGATTAAATGACTTGGAACCAGAGTGCGCGCCTGACCTTCTTTTTCTACTTAATGTTACAGGAGACCCGGGCTCCAGAGGCAGCAGCACCGGGGCTATTATGCCCCCACTTTGGAGAGCCATATTCATGGTTTTCCCCCCTCCCCCAATTGTGGGTAAGATTTGTGTTTGGAGGGGAGTTGGTTCCTGGTCTCCAGAATGAAACACTTGTGCCATCACTACAATAACCAGAATCCTTTGAGACTGAAATTGAATGAAATTGAAAAAAGTAATTAGCAACACCTGAAAACGAACACAGCTAACACAGCTTCCCTGATGAGAGTTTGAGACTTGAAAGTACTTGGAGGAGTAGAACTAACTATTGTGCTTTGGAACTGTAGCAGTTGGGATTTAACCCTGGTAATTTATGAACATTGTTGGGACTATTTGCATCTGGGATTCAGCCCTGTTATTATTTTTTGAACTGTGTTGGGATTCAACCCTGTTATTACTTACATCAGGATTAAATGACTTGGAACCAGAGTGCGCGCCTTACCTTCTTTTTCTAATTAATTGTGGACACCCCAGCAAGGAACTCCACAAAATCACTTCCGAGTTCCTCAAACCAACCTGTACCTCAGCCCAATCTACCCCATGTCAATCACTCTGTGCGACTCGCTCTCGCTCCACTTCTACACCACTGCTCTCGACAGAATGACTTCTCTTAACAACACACTGGCCCTCCTCCAACTCCTTCAAACCACTCTCCAGAGAAATTTCTCAAGCTCCTCTCTGCCCGAAAACCCTCTGGCTCCACCCCCGATCCCTACCCCCAACTCGGTCCTCAAAGAAATGTTCTGATCCACCTGCGCAGGAGAGTATGCAAGAACCATTCTAAATGACTCCCTCAGCTCTGGAATCTTTCCCGATGCCTTCAAAACTGCACACGTAAAACCCCTTCTAAAATAAACATCCCTTGACCGCCTCAACCGCAAAAACTACCGCCCCATCTCGAACACCAGATTCCTCGCAAAACTCATTGATCGAACCGCATACTCCCAACTAAACGCCTTTGTCGAATCCAACAACCTCCTGGACCCCGCCCAATCTGGCTTCAGACCACGACACAGAACCGAAACTACTCTAGCCTCAATCTGGGACCATCGTAAGATCACTGCTGACTCTGCAGGATGTGCTGCACTAATCCTAGACCTCTCTGCCGCGTTCGACACAATTAACCACTCAATCCTAGTTGACAGCCTCCACTCCCTAGGAATCTGTGGAACCGCTCTCAAATGGATCGCCTCCTTCCTCAACAACAGGAAACAAATAACCCTCCTCTCCACTTTTGCCTCGGCCGATCGCCCGGTCAACACTGGGGTACCACACAAGAAGCATACCGATCAGCCCTCCTATTCAACCTCTATATGTCCACCCTCCCTGGAATCATCAGCCCGCACAATACCCTGTGCTACAACTACGCTGATGATACTCAAATCATCCTGAAACTCCTCAACTCAGACCCCAACTCCCAGCCCGACTTCGCAGCCTGCCTCCTTGACATCGACTGTTGGATGACTATGAACCACCTCCTCCTAAACCCCACTAAAACCGAAATCATGGTGTGTGGCAACACTGAGCTTCTCCCCCGCCCTCTACCGTGGCCCCAATCCATGGGCCAGTCACTTACCCCCGTTACCACAGCACAAAACCTTGGATGCACGCTGGACTCCGACCTATCCCTCTCTCGCCAAATCAACGACATATCTGAGTCTTGTCATTACCATCTCAAAATTCTCAGACGCATTTTTCCCAACCTCTCCTTTCCTAATAGACTTGTCGCCGTCATGTCTATTGTAATGTCAAGACTGGACCATGCCAACTCCCTATACATCAGTGTCCGGGCATACCAAATTATTATTATTTTTTTTTAATTTATCTTTTTATTGAGTTTTTAAAACAGTTAATCCAAACAATAACAATACAAGGGAAAGGAGCGCGTACATCAATTAATCAAATCTTCAATCCAAGTTCCCTTCCCAGAAATCCATCCCCATTCAACAAAGCATAATACATTATCAATTCATCAAACTGAGCTAGATCATGAACAAATTCATTTATCAGCAATCAGTTGGAGAACGATGCAAGAGTAAACGAAAGAGGAGAAAGAAAAAAGAAAAAAAAAATCAGATTTGGAGCCTGTGCAATCCTTAGCAATATCAATTCTGTGCAATAGTAAGCAATATCCAGTCTGTCAGGAATTCATAAAGTGTCTCATTAAGTTTGGCTGAAAGAACAGCTGCTCTCTGTCCGATACATAGTCCAAGAAAGGATTCCAGATCCGCATGAATTTCAAGAGCTTCCCCTCTAGCATGGCGGTAAGCTCCTCAAGACCCATCAATTCCCACACCTTCACCCACCAATACGCCACGTGTGGCCCTTCCACAGATTTCCAGAAGTGAGCCCTTGTAATTTGTGCCGCAATAAGTAACTGAGCGATTAGGGCTGCTCTGGAGCCCGTCATCGGGAAGGACCCATCTTCAGGCACGTCACCCAGAATTAGTATGCGTGGGTCCATAGGAAGCAGCGTGCCAGTGATGTCCTTGATCTTGGAACAGACCTCCAACCAATAGGCTTGGATGACCGAGCAATGCCACCACATGTGCCCCAAATCACCCCGTTCACCGCAACCATGCCATCACGTATCCGGATAATCTAAATTCATTGCATGCAACCTAGTCGGTGGGAAGTATATGATATGATATGGTATTTATAACGCGCCTATACACAAGTGTTTCAAGGTGCGAGGAGGCAGGGAGGAGAAAAAAACAGTGGAAAGACAAACTATCCTACTAGGCCAAGTGACATTCAGATCTTGCAAGTGCAGGGGTAGGGAGAAGGGAAAGTGCCTGGGGGAAAGGGAGAGGGGAAGTGCAGTACAAGGGATGGAGAAGTACTGGTGGGGGGGGGGACTAAGGGGATACAGAAACAGTCCCTAAGTGTAGGGGGTTTCCAGGGTGGCAGAGCAGGGGGTGGGACCTGGCCCCAGGGTCAGAGGGGTGGCCAGGTAACCAGAGCAGGTTAGGCCAGGGGTTTCAGCAGGGAAGAAAGGCAGAGAAAGCAGAAGCAAAGAGGAAGGTTTTGAGGTGTTTCCGGAACCGGAGAGGGTTCTCCTCAAGTTTCAGGGAGGCAGGAAGGCTGTTCCAGAGGGAGGCTCCAGTCAAAGAGAGAGATCGACCACCAACTCGTTGCTTGGAGAAGCGGCTGACCCTGAGGGAGTTGGAGGCAGATGAGCGGAGAGCCTGAGAAGGAAGGTATTTAGGAAGAGAGTTGAAGGTAATGCGGCCCCAGGCCCCAGAAGGCCTTGTGGATAATGCAGAGGGTTTTGAACTTAATCCTTGCAGCCACTCAGAGCCAGTGCAGAGATTTCAGTCCTGGAGAGATACGATCCCTGGACTTGAGGCCAAGGACAAGTCTCGCAGTCCTGTTTTGGATAAGTTGCAAGGGGCGAAGAGTAGAGGCAGGCAGGTTTAGATAGAGGCTGTTGCAATAGTCCATCTTAGAGAGAACCAGGGCTCTGGAGATGGTGAGCTTCTGGGGGAAGGAGAGGAGAGGAAGAATACCTCTGAGGAGGTGCAGCTGGTAGTTTGACTTCTTAGAAACGTCAGAGATGTGAGGAGAGAAGGAGAGTGTGGAGTCGAAGATGACCCCAAGGTTTTTAGCCTTGCAGGTGGGAACAGGAAGAGGGCCAAGAGAGGCCGGCCAGACAGGGGGAAGAGGGTGTGCCTATGAGTAGAATCTACCACCGAAAGCAGATCTTGACAGCGTTCTCTTTTACCAAAGTACACCTAGAGCTCTTGTGGGTTCTGTACCATATTCGCTGCCAGGATTCCTCTGGAATTTCAACTCCCAGTTCCCTTTCCCACGCCATCATGTAAGAAAGATTCTCGCCCTCTGAGGCATTTTCCAGAAGACTATAACAAGCATCCAGCATACCACATTATTAAATTGCAAAGAGCACAAAACGCTGCAACCAAAATGCTACTAGCTCTGGGCCCAAGAGACCACACTTCTCCAGCTCTCAGAACGCTCCACTGGCTCCAAGGGCCACTTTCAAGACCCTATGCATCACCCACCGTGCAGTGCACAAGACCGGCCCTCTATACCTGCAAGACAAGCTAAAACCTTACCTCCCACAGCAGACCCTAAGATCAAGCTCTGCCCTCCTTTTAGTGATTCCAACCACGAACTCGGTCAGGATCGGAGGATCCTCGTTCTCAGCCTTGGCCCCCACTCTATGGAACTCCCTTCAACCTCACATCCGACACACTGAAGACTATGTGTCATTTTGCAAATTACTAAAAACATGGCTCGTCCCATAAAAATGTGTCTGAATCCCCAGCAACCCAACAACTAAAAACTTAATGAGACTATTCTACCTTGTATTCAAAACCTGCAATGCTATCCTCAGGATAGGATGGGGTGGGGTGGATGGAGTGGTTGAAGTGGACGGAATGGTAGGACTGGAAGGAGTGGATGGTATGGGTGAAGTGTACTGAATGATGCAGTTAATGGAGTGGAGGGAGCATAGAGAACCGGATGACTGGATATAATTGGATAGTGTGGAAGGATTATATGGTATGATGGTATGGACTGAGTTAGATGGAGTGTAAGGAATATACAGAGTGGATCGAATAAATTGGTGGAAGTGCGTAGCGTGAACAGACTTGGATAGAGTGGATGGAGTTGGCTGGAATCGGACTGAATGCATGGAGTGTATAGAATGGGTCGAAGGGAATGAGTGGAATGACTGGAATGAGGTGGATGAAGTACAAGGAGTAGGTGAACAGATGAAGCCGATGGAGCAAATGGAGTGCATGGAGCGGATTGGATCAGGCGTACTAAGTGGAGTCGATAGAGAGGATAAAATCAACAGGAATCTAGATGGAGCTATGGGAATTGGATGAAGTAGATAGAGTGGATGGAATTGACGGAACCAAAAGGTTGGATGTAACGCTAAGAGTGGTTGGAATGGATAGAGTGGATAGAACGGATGAAATAAATTGATCGAACCGAAGTAATAGTACGGATGGATCAGATAGAACGAATATAACTGATAAGAGCAGAAGGTACAATCAGAATGGATGGAGCAAATAGACAGAACGGATAGAGTTGACAGAACCGACAGAGTGGAAGGAACCAAAAAACTAGATGAACAGACATAGCGGATCAAGCGGATAGACCAGATGAAACAGACAAAATTGAGGAAACAGACAGTTTATGGAACAACAAGAATGGATAGAACAAATAGAATGGAAGGAATGGATGGAACGGATACAGTGGATGGAACGGATAGAGTGGATGGAACGGACAGAGTGGATGGAATCAATAGAGTGGATGGAACAGAAAAGAGGATGGAATGGATAGAGTAAAATGGGACAGACACAAAGTATAGAACAGACAGAATGTATCAAACAGAGTGGATGGAACGGGCAGCATGGATGGAACGGGCAGCATGGATGGAACCGAGAGAGTGGATGGAACCGAGAGAGTGGATGGAACGGACAAAATGGAGGGAACTGACAGAGTTGATGGAACAAACTGAATGGATAGAACGAATAGAGTGGATGGAACAGATTGAGAGGATGGAACAGATTGAGAAGATGGAACAGATTGAGAGGATGGAACAGATTGAGAGGATGGAACAGATTGAGAGGATGGAATGGAGTAATAGGAACAGACAATGTATGGAATCGAGAGAGTGGATGGAACAGATGGAGAGGTTGAAACGGACAGAGAAGATGGAACAGAAAAGAGGAGGGAATGGATAGAGTAAAATGGAACAAACAGAATGTATGGAACGGACACAATGTATAGAACGGACAGAATGTACCGAACAGATAGACTGGATGGAACGGGCAGGGTGGATGGAACGGGCAGGGTGGATGGAACCGATGGAACGGAGGGAGTGGATGGAACGGACGGAATGGAACAGATGTAGTGGACGGAAAGGATGGAGCAGATGGCACCGATAGAGTAGATGAAAGCGATAGGATGGATGAAAGGGATGGAGTGCATGGAACGGATGGAGGGGTGAAACAAATGAATGGATGAAACGGATGGAGTGGATGAAGGCCTAACGTCTAAGGCGTGTTTACTGATAACCACCATATCACACCACTATGCTTACCCTCTACTATACACCATCATCCAACTAGAACACAGAAATTACCCCCGATAATTCAGCCTAGCTGTTCACATACAAATACGACCCCATGAACACCTCGTCACCCTAATAAAACGCAGGTAGCTGAGCACATTCCGGCTAACTGTCCACATAGGCGTTCCTCAAGCCTAACGCAGCAGAACCCAGTATGGGTGTCCACCCACCAGACTGCACACATCCAAATGATATCCGCAGCCCCACACCTATCGCTAGGAAGCAGCTATCATCCAACAACTACACCAGCTGCACACATATCCAGTGCACCCACACACCATAAGACATCATCTCTCTCTGCTAACCTGAACTATGGTTCCCGAGGGCGTTCAACCTACCAGCGCTTTGAGGTCATACCAATGCCAAGTAACATAACATAACATGTCATCAGTGATGTCATCAATGACATTTGTGATGTCATCTTTGATGTCATGGGTGTTAGTTCTTGCAGTGCACAGTGGTAACTTGTGTTATGGTTGAGTAGCGAACCATAACTTGCAAATTTCTGGGGTTTTTAGGTTTTACCTGCAACCAGAACATCCCTGTAGCAACATTTTTCCATTGAATTTCATATGTTTTATAGTGGTGCAACTTAACCATAACATCCCTTTAACAAGGTTTTTTGTTAGTGAATTTCATAGGTTTTTAGTAGGGCACTTTAAGCATAACGTTGCTTTAGGGTTGTTTTTTCAGTAAAGGGAAAACGTTTTTACTTACATATATAGACTTCATCTGGTTGGCGTATGTGCAATTACACGGCAAGTATCCATAGGACTCCATTAGTGACCGCATGTCCGCATCTTCAAATGCACTTCTAAGTAGTTGTGGACGCGCACGTGTTTACGTTCCACACCGAGACCCATGCAAAGGCCATGCACTGTATGCTGATAACACTGCCCCTGTAGCCAGCCCTACGCATTCATGCAGTAGGCTACCGCATTTTAAGTATTGCGGTCGGCTCTGCAAAATTAGCAATGTGTGGCTAAAGTACTCCTAACTGTGTAACGGCCACCGGTAAACAAAGAATAGCAACCTGCACTGCGACGTGGGCGTGTTAAATGTGGCATTACTTTCATTTATCTGCTGCTTCCCTTTCCATGACCCGTTAAACAGATACATTGTGAGGCCACTCAGTACTCTGAAGGAAAGTATGTACAGGTCATTTGCCGGTTATGCAGTTTGAGAAAACATGTAACTAAGTGGGACAGTTTGTAGTAAGGCTGCAAAATTGCAAACCTGGTGCACCTTCCTCACGCACATACTAGTGCATTTAAAGGCAAGTAAGGAAACAGACCGTAAACAATCTTACTGGTGGTTTGAAAAGCACTGTATGTGCATGGGTTGCACAGAATAAGCGGTATACGTAAATTAGCTCTTGTTGGCGTTGTTGTAAACATACTTGTATTCCACAATATATGTATATCCGTGAATGGTACAGCAAACAGTAGTGGTGTAGCTTAAAGTGTTTGTACTGCATGTGACAACACCTCAAATTAAAGGACAAAAGGAGCAGTAGGCCTGCTACCCCCTTTCAAAGAATGACGTTGGGTACTTTCATGTACAGTATTTGCCACATCTGCTGCGGGCAACAAGAGGGGCACTCCTGTAGGGCAGCGGAGCTGTAAAACACCTTTCTAAAGCATATGCTGTGCTACAGACCCTTACCCGGCAAAGGGAATTGTATTGTACATGTAGTGCAATGCGCTACTGTACACAAGGAAGCTACTGGAAAGTGCATTGCAACGGTCGTTACAGGAGCATTACAATGAGTGATGCCTATATAGGTGAGGGACACCCAATAATTCGGTCTCCCAGCATGTCCCCTATAGTATCAAGGCAGGTGCTGCCCCTTCTGTACCAGACCTTTCCTGGCTTTCCTTCTGTGGCGTGTGTGAGAACACGATAATAAATAAAAATGCATTGGGGAACAAAAAAGGTTAAAAAAAGAAAGCACTTTTCACAGATTAACAACGGAATTGCCAAAGCACGCATGCAGGGTGGGAGACAAATACAAGAAAATATGACTTCTTGCAAGAAAGTCACCAAGCCAATTTAGATGGGGTGTGCAGAAATCGAGATACCTGGCACATAAGATGAACGTTCTAGCTAGGGAAAAGTATTTGGGCTGTGAAACGTCATAATGCCATGGGCGAAGTATGCCATTGGCACATAGCAAAGAAATGCACAAATACACTTATTTGCAATGTACCACGCTGTCTCCATTGATGGACCAAATAGAAAATTACACTGCCACATCGGTAGCTGCATACTGTGATAGAAAGTTATGCAAGAGATCGGAAAGAAACGCATGAACTGGGCAAGTGCCTCCTTCATCCCAAACGGCACTGAATCTCATGTAACATGCTGTGCAATGTTCCCTGCACAATGAACAACAGTAATATTGTCATGATTGCGTACCACACACACACAAACCAAAATCAGGCACTTCATTGTACCTACTCCATAGCACTACACATGCACATCATAGATTAGTAAATGAGTAGCGAGTGCACAGTGTTTTGCATTCACTTTCACTGAATGTATGTCGGCATACCCTAAAATCTGCACGCTGTGCCTCGTAAAACACACAGTCATAACGGCACCCTTGCCATTTGTGTGAACAAATACACAGCGTAGCACCGTCGGTCCGTACACACCACACCCACCAACCTTATTGCCCAATCCCGTAGCCTCTGCAGGCCCATTTCTAGGGGCGTCATCTGCTAAAGGGGCGTATGTACCACGTGCCACCCCGCAACTTTTGCAATATTCGCAGACATTTCGTGCTGCACGCGCATGGGAGTGGGGGGGGGGAATAACTTTCTACCAGGGTTGTGCATGTCGACGGTTGTGGTGGCTCTTAAAAGAACCTTTGTTTTTGTTTTGTTTTTTCCTAGAAACACTTATTTTGAGGTTTTCATACGTGAATGTGCGTTTTCAACTTCAGCTCACATTCTTACAGTAGGGTCTTCAGTGCAGTCTGTAGATTGTGAACAAACATTTCATTGCCACTGGCCGACAAATTCATGCCAATTGCCTTGAAAAGGTGTATGTATCGGGAACCAATGTTCTCATTCTCACAGGAGAACATACCAGCTGCACTCAAGAAGTCACACATACTTCTTTTGATGAGACCCCTTGCGACCTCTGGCTGGCTACAAGCAGCATTGGAATAATGCCACGCGATTCTCTGCAGTATACATGAAAAAACACCTTGGCAGTAGGAAAAATGCACTGCACTGCTTTCATCAAAATCTTCAGTTGACTGAACACACGGGAACAAGGCATGTAATGCAAAAAGAAGCCTCCAAAGTGCACAATCACGCTGCCAAACATTTGTCTAATAAGCAGCAAGTAGAAAACGGTCTCCTGCTTTGATCTACCGACGCACAGTAGTGCACAACACAACCACCACTAAACAAGCCAGTCCACATGATGTCCCAAGCCCACACAAAACGCTGGCTGCTAATACTTTACTCCCTACCCAACTTAAAGGCGCCCTTATCAACGCACGCTCTATATGAGCCCATGCCCCAGAGATACACTACTATATTATTGAACAGCAACTAGATTTGCTAATAGTGACAGAAACTTGGCTCCACCAAGCATTTGGACCTGTACTCTCTATCGCCATTCCTCCGATTATACCATCCTTAGGACTGACAGATCTAAGACAGTTGGTGGGGGAGTAGCCATCATAGCTAAAACCCATCTCAAACTAAAATCCTGCCCCATTGAAAACCCTGATGGGTATGAAGTTTTACTAGCAAAACTCGCCACCAATCACAAAACTACTGTCAACATAGTAGTGATAGATAGAGCGCCCAATGCTATCTCCCATCCTGAGGTAGATATTCCTTTGTTACTAGCCCCATTTATCAAACCCAAGTAAAAATGCATTATTCTTGCAGATTTGAATCTTGGCTTCAATGACTGCCAAGATCACAAAGCTTAAACCCTCCACAATGCTCTAAAAGATATACTATTCACACAACATGTGAACGCTCCCACCCATACTAAAGGCAGGACATTGGATTGGATACTGTCTCTCAATACTGCCCTAGCCATTGAGTCCATCAATCCACTATCCTATACATATCACCATAGTGTTAACTTCTCCATCACTTGCAATGAACCATGCCCACCTAAGACCAATTCTCTGCACTCCTACGAAACTAGGAACACCCACAAGCTCTATGCCGAGAACCTAAACCCCATCTTAAGGAATATCCTCACAGAGAATGCGATCACTAATGATAATCCCTGCCTCCTTGCAGACATCTACCATAACTGCCTCACCAACACAATAGATTCTTTAGCACCCCGTATCGCCAAGATTAGACGTTCCAACAAAAAAACTTCATTTTGGTTCAATGAAAAACTAGTATCACTTAGGCGAACCAAACGTTCGCTTGAAGACCTCCACATAAAATCTCATACCCTAGACTCCGCTGATGCCTTCAACACCACCAAGAAAACTTACAAAGCAGCTATCATCGCCCATAAAGCAGAAGCTTACAATATCTGCATCAGTAACGCTTCCTTGGATTCGAGAGAACTATTCTCCATCGTTAGAGAGTTGGAAAGCCCCATCCCTACACCTCTACCCCAGTTAATTCGAGTAAAGAATGATGCACAACCATCCAAGATGCTCTAGCCTCGAAAATCGAATTGCTACAAAAGAAAATGATCACCAAAAGAAAAAGTACTAGCTGAAAAACATACCTCTCTTAACACTCCTACCAGCTCCAAAACATGCAACCTACCATTATTCCACTTCACAATAGTTTCCCAAGAAGTAGTGAACACCACCATTGCCAAATTGAAAACCTAACTGCAAAGGGGACAACTTGCCAAACTATGTACCTCTACCCTCACCCCGATCATCACTAATTTCGTCAACGCCTCATTCAGCACCAAACTGGTCCCAGCTAGCATTACAGAAGCCTGGATCACACCGCTTCTAAGAAAAAACCTCCCTGGATCCTCTAGTGCCTACTAACTACCGGCCAATAACTACGGTCTCATTCCTTCTCAAAATCATAGATAAAATAGCATATAATCATACACAAACACACCTTGAACAGAACAACCTCTTAGGTGCCAGACAATCTGGATTCAGGCAGTACCATAGCACAGAAACCGCACTCATCGGTCTGAAATTCCAGATGGATACTATCAGAGACTGAGGGAAACTGCATACTGTTGTTGCTGGACTTATCAGCAGCGTTCAACCTTGTAGACCATGACAAACTATGTGCCACATTAGCAAAAGACTTTAGCTTCTCAAACAACGCCACACTCTGGGTTAAATCATTCTTAGCAGAACGCAAGTCCATAAATCTCCATTGGTAAAGACGCTGCTGACCCTATAGATGTCCCTATCGGAGTCCCCCAAGGTGTTACTCACCAGTCGGGGGAGCACGTAAGACAGCAAGCCAAGACTGCTTAAACAGGGTCTTAATTGAAAGAGCTCGGTTTGGAGCCTCCAACCGAGCCTCCTCTCTGTGAGGGAGTAAAGATCTTTTCAATGATATGACACCTTGCTGTGTATTTGTACCAGACAAGGCGGCTGATAACTTAAAAGAACGGGGAGTATGCACTGCCACGGACCCAGCTGAAAGAATAAAGACAGCAGGTAAGTAACCAAAAAAACACCAGTATGAACCACCCCTGAATACCCAGCACTTCGAGGAATACCTGAGCAAAACTCTCCCCAATTCTCACAGAATAAATTGGAGGCAATCTGTAAGTACAGAAGGAGATTAGGTTTTGACTTAAGTATGGGATACGTATAGGTACACAAGTATAAAGGTATTATGTATGTCTTAGTACTGGTGAGAGCAGGGATGTCCAAAGATAAGGAAGGAAAACAACAAAGTTGTAAAATAAAAAATGGGAAGGTTAGTAAAGGGTACTATACACAGGCGGCACGAGGAGCGCACTGGGTACCGGAGGGTGCACTAGCAGCAAAGCGTCCACGGGTGCACTTGTAGAAATGCAGATAATCCAAAAGTAAAGAGCAACAGTACACTGCAGTAAATGGAAGGAATGGCCAAGACAGTATAAACCCACGAAGTCAGTGGCAAATGAATGGCATTAATGTAGTCTTACCAGTGGGTAGAAGGAGTCACTCAGATCCAAGCTGCGGACAGTACGCAGGAATAACAGGCAGCAGGCGAAATGCTTCCTTTTGGCAGGAGCGCAGTCCGCTTTCCAAGGCGGACTGCAGATTGAGGAAATCCGTGAAGAGACTGTCCTTTCTGCAGACAAGAAGGTCCAGTACCCAGGCGGGCGGCGACTGTGACAAAACAGAAGTAAAGCAGTCCTTGGGCAGGCAACGTGGTCGGGTTCACAGGCGGGCGGTAAAAATGCAAAAGCAAAATCCAAATCAGAACTTTTACGAGCTGCGTGGTCTGGTACACGGGCTGAAAGCAATTATGAGGGACGAGCAAGAAGGAAGTCTGTGATGGCAAAAACGGGGTCTGGTACACAGGAATGCCAGAAGAATTAGACACAAAGAGCGATTTCAAGAGATGCTGAACATAATGGTAATCGGAAGCAGCGATCAGTAGGATGCTGCAGGTTAAATTCCCAAGAGGTGTGTGCCCGACTCAAGGCGAGGCGCTATGCCCCAATTCTGAACTACATTCAGAGGTCAGGTTTTCTGGGTAATGTAGTCGGCATTGTTTGTTATAGGCACTGCTGCAGCTATCTTCCAGGGCAGCTGCCACCGTGAATAGAATGGAGCTGTAAAGTGCTGCACACCCCTAGGGAGAGCTATAACCCTCTTGACAGTCCTATTTGACGTGTTTGGAAGGGCATGAGAGGCATGTGGCGGAGATCGAGGTGGATGCCTAGGTTTGACACAAGGTTCAAGCCTCTACCCTACCCTCTATAATGCCTACACTAAGCTCCTTATTTCAGCATTAGTCGTTATGGGTGTCATCTACACAAATTTTGCAGATGACACTCAGATCCTCATCCCCATCTCTGGGGACTATACCCACAACACATTGACCATAAATAAAGTCCATGCCATCATCCAAAACTGGATGGCATTGAACAGACTCTGCCTTAACGATGAGAAGACCGAGATTCTCATTGTGGGTTCCCAAATTAAAATAGGTACCCTCCACCCAGACTATGCAGCTATAAACACTGATGATACAATGTCAAAACTCTTGGCATACACCTAGATGCCAATCTCACCATGAACAAACATATCAGCACTCGCGTCCTCTACAGCATACACTTCTGAACTTATCACATTAAGCCGCCAATTCCTTACACCTACCAACTGTATTACTCTGGTCAGAGCCCTGATTCTAACCAAACTGGACTACTGCAACGCACTCTTGCTAGGAACGTCCAACACTTATCTCAGTAAGCTACAATTAATGCAGAATAAAGCATTAAGAGCTGCATTAGGTATAACAAAGATCCGACCACATCTCCAACATTAGGAGACAGACTCACTGGCTGCCTATTAAAGCCAGAATGATTTTCAAAACATTATGCGTCACACATAAATCTCTCACGAATCATGCCCCTATCTACCTTAACACCATAAAGAAAAAAAACATTCAGCAGTGCCCTCTGATCTAACCATCATGCACTTTTGGAAATCCTGCGACATAAATGCACCAGAGCAGGAGGTATCAACTTCCGAGTCCTTGCCCCTACGTACTGGAACTCCCTACCACTTAATATTAAAAATGAGGAAACCATTTCAGGATTTAAAAAAGCTCTGAAAACTTGGTTATTTAACCAATATTAATCAACTTTTGACAAATAGTATGATTTTGCCAGGACCAATTGAACGCTCATCCTGGGGCGCTTCGACCTGGACAACTGCAATCACAATTGAACGTCTTGTGTACCTCATCATGTATATTTAAATAGTCTTTTCCTGTAACTACAGCTTGTCTGCTATTTGTTTTTTTTAATTATTTATAATTTTCACCAAATAATTAAATCACATAATCAATATTGAGTTTGAACTATGTACAGACAGATTTTTGTACAAGCAGTATAACATGAAATCACAACAGTATATTCACTTTTGCAAAAACCAAACTCATAATCTTTAAAGGTACAATTCGATACAACTATGCCTGCTATGTGTACATATCTATATGTTTGAAAATGTGTCTAAAATTGTTTCTAAAGCGGTCAGTAACCTCGCCATGATACCGAGGGTTGGGGCGTGTAAAAAATACAATGAATAAATGAATAAATAAATATCTGTCACTGCCAACCTACCCACATTCAGTTTGCAGCACTAATGCTACTGCACCCAATCTGCGCACACCGCACTATACAAGCACCACCCTGTACCGGATGCAGAGTCAAACATGCCTTCCTGCAGTGTGTATGTTGCAGCCCTACGCTCCTCAGTGCATGCCCTACAGCCTATGGGCTTCGGCCATGCACCCAATAGTGTAATCGTTCCACAGACCCACTGCACCTTCATTCACCTATGCATGCCTCCATGTGCCCAACTACTGTATTCCATTCGCAGCACACCGACACCCTCTCTCCTACCCAACCTATGTCATGTGCAATTCACTCCCCATCTGTAAATGACCTGCCACCACTCACCACGAAAAGAGTTTGAGCCAAACAGGTCACGGCAGAAGCTAAGGGACCGTTACGACAGCTGCCTCCAATCACCACAGAAAATACTAGCCTACATATGTCACACGAACCACTTCTCACTCCCCCAGCCATTCCCTCCCTTATTGCCGCCAACACAATGCGTACGGTACCCAGACCCTTCCGCCGCCACACTGTCCTCCGATATACTATGGCGGCTGTCCCAAAAAATGTTGACACCCATCACGCTTCCCTCCAGCTAACCACCGGCCGCGTCCAAACTTCTATGACACGACGCCGTACCACGATCCAATGACACTTCTGTCCGCGGAGCGAACAGGGAAATGGATTTGCAGAGCGGACCCATATATCACTAATTTTTTGGGACATACATTTCAGTATTTTACAAAGAAATTACTTGTTGGATTTTCACCAAACACACAAAAGCACACTTTCTGGCCCAAGCCCCAGCTCCTGGCACAAATTTGGTGAAAATCTTCCGGCTATGGGAAAAAAAATGTGGGACCGCCCTATAACTCCCATCCTCCCCCCACCCCCTGCACGAAACCTCACCCAAATTGTCAAAAATATTCAGTTTGGTGAGGATTCGTCCAGGGGGAGCGAAGTTATAAGCCACTGAAAAAGTGCTCTTCCTATGGAAACAGCAACTTAACCATAACTACATGGCCACTACCGTGGCAATGATATATATATATATATATATATATATATATATATATTTTATTAGCTTTTGGTTTAAAAATTAAACCTTACAGCTATTTACAAAAACCAATATAAATCAGAAGGTTAAAGGAAAAATATATAAAACATACAATACTAACAAGACATTACAAAATAAAACAACACTGCTTCAGAGGGGGACCTAGCCCCCCCTTAGCAAATTAGGTAAAAAACTTATGAGAGCAGAAAAGCAATATATGATGTATTGTAATGAGGTGACTGGGTTACTTTTTGTCCATCATCGAAAACACGTCTTTCCGAAATTCTAATAAGGCCAGTGTTAAAAGGAATAGTGCGCTCAAAAATATTATTGTCCCGAGCATTCGGAATGTGTTTTTAAGCATACGTTGATCGATCGTACAAATATTTCCTATGCACCTTACCGTAGTTTTCCTCACTTTTACACATGCGAAATTAGGCAGCAGAGCGCGGCCATCTTGTACTAATCTTATCCATTGCCACATCACCACAAGGTGAACTGCCCTGGCGGCACTAAATCATATCCCCCACCCCGGAGGCTGACATCATTCCTAGTGATATTCTCCGCCTATCTCCATGATGTTACTGAGCAGCGTAGCCAAACGCGCCCAGTCGTCACCTATGTGTTGACGTCAGTTGACTCAGGTCCTGGAATATCAACACATCCTTTCGCAACACAGCGCATCCCAATTTTGAGTACAAAATGATATTTTTTAATGAAATCGGAATATTCTGCAATTTATAATGTGCTTTTATTTCACAATAAACGCTCCGAGAACATCCAGCGATTGAGATGTTCAACCACATTGGTCATTTCCTTCTTTATTCTCGATCCACAAATGTTTATCGTGAGTCACACAGTGTTCCTTTTGAGTACAAGAAGCGCATTGGACGCACCGTGAATCGCAAGGCTTCGGCATCAGCTTGGCACTAGGCCACCGTAAACTATGTCAGGTTGTTCCTTACCGCTGGTATCGCGAAAGGGCATATCAGCCCGGGGCGATCGCCCCAAAACAGCGTCATAGTAATCCAGCCATTTAAGTGTATCTGCAGCTGCCGGCTAAAGAAGCCATCAATTGGTATTTGGAATCAATGACATTCGCAGAAAGGCGGGATGTAGCTGTGTGGAAAACATAACAGAAATATGTCTTAGGAGCCGTTATTTATTCTAATTTATCAATTTACCCATTAATTCTGCACATGTGAAAACTAATGATGAACACAAACGTGAAACAATGGAAAAACAGAGAAAAAATTGTGTGATTTAGCAAGCAGGGTAGTTAGTAGCAGGAGAACAGTTAGTGCGATCACAAGTTGACTTCCACTGCTCAGAGACGTTCACAGGTAGCACGATGACGAGCTGATTTTCAGTGGTCACAGATGTTCTCAGGTAGCACAATCACGAGTTGACTTGCAGTGATCACAGATATTCTCATGATAAATATCAAGGAGTTTATAAAAAAGTGAGTGTGTATGTGAATGAGTGACGTGTATATGGTGTGGTCTTATGTGGATAGCAGGGGCGCGGCCTGCTTCAGGGGAGCCTGCCTGGAGACACTGGGTCTGGGGAGGCCATGTGAACAATGGCCCCTGCGCGTAATATACCTTTGAAGTGTACATGGTGTTTGGCATCTCGGCCGTTCTCATCCTGAGAACCCCCTTGGGCGCGCACGGACAGAGGTATGAACTGCCGTTGATAATGGAGGAGGGATGGATGGGCATGAGGCGTGCAGACAAGGCCCGGAACACCGCTGAAGGGAGAGACACACTTACGTGGATTGCAGGGGCACGGTCTGCTTTAGGGGAGCCTGCCTGGAGACACTGGGTCTGTTTAGGCCATGTGTACAATTGCCCTTGCGCGTGAGATACCTTTGAAGTGTACATGGTGTTAGGCACCTCTTCCGTTCCCACCCAGTCAGCCCTGCCAGGACAAGTGAGCGTGTCCTTGATTCACTGAAAAATTGAAACCACCATTCATAAAAATTAAGTTGCATTTTATTTTGTTGCTGATATTGATGGCACAAATGTACTACACATTATATACTTCGGGTTGCAGCACAGTGTGGGAAAATCCCATGTACTGACTGCTGTCACTGGGGAATGTGTCTCGAATGGCACGAACGACACAGGCGGGTATTACTCGTCGAACGCAGCGTCCAAGCCTCCCATGAAGCCACCATGTAAACGCATGACAGGCCACCAGCCTGTACCACCGGAGGAAGAGAAAGATACAAACTGTATTTAAACGAACAAGATAAGTGTATCAAACCTTAGTTGAAAATGCAATCTTCTATCCTATGGCATTGTTGCCAGTGCAAATGTTACTTCACGGATCAATCAACTTGGGCTTTAAAGTGTAGACCCATTACAAAAGAGAACTACGCATTCCAATACATTTGGGAAACAGAGAAATATTGTATCTTGGTTGTATGTGAAAGAAACATAAGATGACCACTATGATTTCCCAAAATTGCGAGTGATGTATAGAATTGCAAGACTACATTCATTTGGGAGTGAAAGATCAAACTTACGACAATATAGGAGACAAACATGAAATGTTAGTGGCCTAATTGACATCACATCTAGAGTACACTTACTCGTTACTTGGATTGCGAGGGTGAACTGTTGTGCGAAGTTCGTGCATAAGCACCAAAACAATCCTCAGCACGGCCCGTGTGAGGCAGGCTGCCCTGAAGTAATGCATCTCGGTAACGCATAGCAAAGGTGTCCCTTCTTCCGATATGTAGGCCAGGCATCCAGAGTGTTCTCGGCAGAAGCAGTTCTCCTCAGTTGGCATGACCTTGCACCGATTGCAGGTACACCAGGTGGAGACGTCGTCCATGCGACTAGGCTCAGGCTCTTGATCTGGGGATTTGTCCTACCAACTGTCGTCCAAAGCCCCATCATTTCTGCATCTTACTCTTTCGAGTAATTTCACCTCAGAATACTCTGGCTCGTACTGGTAGGGCTGTATTGTTGCCATTACGTGACAAAATTAAAATGGATAGTAATGATAATACCAGTATCTGTTCGTACGGGCTACGAGCAACGAAGATAGCTGAACAGAGCAGAAACGAGCCACAGGATATACAGAAAAAAAAACAGTGAAACGATTGAAAAAGCAACTCTGATGTTGTCTGATGAGAAGCAGTCTGTTTATACTTATTGAGGAAAGAGGCATCCTGCCATTTCCGTGGAGACACGTCATCAGCTGAAGCACAGAGAAAGTTGACACGAGACATGCATTGGCGTTGTGAAATGGGACGTACGCGTCTAGTGATGTCTGCCTCAGGGGCGGGGAATATGATTTAGAGCCACCAGGGCAGTTCACCTAGGTAGATGCAGCAACAGATAAGATTAGCACAAGATGGCCGCGCCCTGCTGCCTGATGTTGCATGTGTAAAAGTGAAGAAAACTATAGTAAGGTGCATAGGAAATGTTTGTACGATCGATCAACGTATGCTTAAAAACACATGCCCGAACGCTCGGGACAATAATATTTTTGAGCGCACTATTCCTTTAATGAAATTTGATTGCCTTGTAACAAAGCAGTCCATCATTCATCCATGGTCCACGTGGTAAATTTAAAAAAAAAAAATCCTAGCCATCTTGCTCTTTGTAGCTTTAGCTGTGGACATACTTAAGTCAAAAGGGAACAATGTTTCCCTCTGGTCTTTACATAGTCTGCATTCACAATTTCAGCAATTCTTTGCTTTTCTCACTTCAATGATTTCTCGTGTGGGCATCAAGTTCAACCGGAAGCGCAGAAATGGACTTCTTAAATGTGTGCCTGGAAATGTTTCCCGATATCACAAAAGTTTCCCTCGGGGTCTATGTTCCAACCCCTTGCGACCGTAAAGATTCAACTCTCTCACCTTTTCCCTGGTGTTAGTCCAGTCTTGATCGAATAGTTTTCTTTTTATCTTGGCCGGATTGTTCATCAAGGTATCTTCTAAGGAACTCTGGTCATGCAGAATCTTTACACAGGAATTTTTCCATGCCACTAATGAAGATTCAGTGTTATAATATAGCGCTTTATTTAGCACTTTAAAGCCTCCCTCGGGTGATCCCAACAAGCATTTTCGGAAGAAGGCTAAAGTTTTCCATTTGGTAATGACAAATAAGGATACCAAGCCCAATTCTTCTCTTATTAGTTGGATCGGTAAATTTGATGGCAATGCGAGGACCCGTCTCCAAAATAAGCATTCCAATTTCGGATATATCGACAGTGGCAAAAAAATGTAGTCTCTGAGCCACATGCAACTATTGGGGCCACTTTCATTGGGTAAAAGTCAATCACAGGTCGAAGTGTAAATTTGCATTGCTTGCCTTGGATTATGCATGTCCCGCGTTCCTCAGGCCGTGGAGGCGGCTTAGGCCTTCTTTTTTGTCCTCACTTTACCTCCTCTCCCACTCCTACTCCTCTACCCACTCTTCCTTCCTTTGAATTCATGTATAAAATCTTTAATTCTCCCCATGCTATATCATTCCTCATCATATATCGCCCCCCTGGTCCAGTTGGCTCCTTCTATGAGGACATTGACCATCTTCTCAGCTTCATTGCCCCAAGCCCCACCCCACTAATCGTACTTTGCAATTTCAATCTCCATCTGTCATGATGCCCGCTCCCGGGGAGCCGGTTCAAGCCCTGCGTCCCCGAAAGCGGACATCCAGTCCCCAAGGAAGGATCCAGCAACCCCATATAGGGGCCCTTTGGACAGTGTCCTGGCGCCAGGCTCATTATGGGAGTGCTTGGGTGCACTTACCTGATGCAGACCATGCTGCAGGATCCCGGCCTCCTTGAGGCCTGAAAGGAACTACTTTACCTGTGGGACTAATTTACCATCCGGGCATGGTCGGGGAAGGATACATACCTGATTGGAGGAAGGATACATACCTGGAACTTCTTCCAAGGCTATTTAAACCCCACCAGAACAGCCACACGTGCTTCGCGTTGTTCTGCATCTAGCAGCTGGACGCTCACCGTGTCTGCTCCTGCATCCTGACTTCTGCCACGCCTGCCAGCATCCTGGATCACCTGCAGAGGAAGAGAAGAAGAGAACAGAAGAAGGAAAAGTCCTTACCTGCTAAATCCGCATCCCGGAGACATCTCGCCGACAATCCTGAAAAGGAAGACTAATTTAAAAGCTCATCACGTCGATCGCTGCAGCGTCGCATTCCACTCACCTTTACAGGGCGCCTCCATGTTCAGCAGTGATCATCCGGATTCGCAGTCACGCCCCAGCGCCTAGGGAGAAAAAGACCAGAACAAAAGGTGAGAGTGAGAAGGGAATAAGGAAAGCTAAATCTCCATGTTAAGATTTACCTGTTGATTCATTCCCTCTTCATTTCGGGTCCGCGCCGCATCCTGGCATTTCTGGACCCCGGCCCCTATAGGGAAAAAGAGACATCAGCGTTAATGAGCGAATGAAAAGACATTACCAAAAAAAAACGCTCATTAAAGATTTACCTGATTTCTACCAGGATTTCACCTCTCATCTCGGGTCGGTGCCTGTTCCCCGGCATTCCGTACCCCGGCCCCTATGGGGAAAAAGACACTAGCATTAGTATATTAATGCATGGACACAAGGGGAACCTCTTATCAAAAAAACCTACCTGGAAGCCAAGCAAGTTTGGTTCTCACCAATCCGAAAATCCAGTGAAGTAACTGGATACCAACGCGCCCCTGCATTAGAAGCAGGATGGAGAGCTCGTCCTTCTAGACCCCAAGGTGAGACGCTACGAGAAATCACAGAAGGGTTTCGAGGAGGGTGAGAGGGGAAAGTGGGAGGCCGATTGCATTACCCCGCAGACAGTTAATCCCCTATTTTCGCCCACAGAAGGATACTTCTGCGAGCCAGCCAAGCCAGATTTGGGGGCCCGGTCCAGTCCGACTTCCGAACCCTGCGCATCACCTTAGAAGAGGTCACAGCAGCGCGAACCAGCCCAGTGCCTCCGTGGGAGTCAGGTGAGCGTAACGCCATCTCTCTTCTAACCCTCCCTCCTCTCCTGTCCATTCTCGATTCCTACCTTCTCACTCCTCTCCCCTCTTACTCACCAATCTGGCTCTATCATTGACCTCATCTTTACCTCCTCCTTCACCGCTTCTCCAATATCTTCTCTACCTAACTATCTTTCTGACCCCTCCTTAATCTCCTTTTCCCTCCTCTCCATACCCCCTCCCCACCTTCCACCACCCCTTTCTTCTGACGTGACCTACCTAATTTGAACCCTTCTCTCTTCCTCACTTCCTTCTCCTCTTCCCTCCCCCTCCCACTTCTCTTCTCTTCTCTTTCAGCCACTGAAGCCTCTTCCACCTTAATTCCCCCCTCACCTCTACTCTATATCTTCTTTAACCTCTCTCCTCGTTCCGCCCTTCTCGCCGACCTGCTCAACACTGGCTCTCAGCTCATCTTTTCTCTATGCGCCACCTTCTTAGGCACCTTGCACGATCCTGGCTCAAACACCCCACCCCCTCCAACCAAGCTGCATACTTCTACTATCACAACCTCTACGACTCTCGTCTCAACTCTGCGAAGCACACTAACTTCTCTGACCTTCTCCACTCTCAGTCCTCTCATCCTCACCGTATCTATCAAACCTCAACTCTACTTCTCTCTCCACCCACCCTTGATCATTCCATCGGCTCTCCCGTCTCTGCCTCTGATCTTGCCACCTCCTTTTCTAACAAAGTCCTCAATCTCTGGCAAACTATCCTGTCCCCCTTCTTAATCTCCTCCTCCACCTCCCCTACTCCCCTTCCCCATCCCTTTTCCATGTCCTCATTCACCCCTATCAGTCAATCTGAAGTGGCCCTCCTCCTTCCTAAAACTCATCCCACTGCATCTCCCACTGACCACATTCCTACCTATCATATTCCTAAAATCTACCCCCTCTTCATACCCTATCTCACCTTCTTTTTCAACACCCGTCTCTCCACATCCACCTTCCCCACTCCTTTTAAGCATGCTACTATCATCCCCATTCTCGAAAAACCTTCTGCTAATCCCCATCTTGCAGCCAATTACCGCCCCATCTCTCTTCTACCCTTCTTTTCTAAATTTCTTGAACGCATTGTCTATTCTCAACTCTCTACTTTCATCTCTAACCATTCTCTCATCCGGATTCCACCCTCAACACTCCACAGAAAATGCTTGCACCTCTGTTCTCAACTCTCTCCTTTCTGGCCGCTACTCTAAGCATTCCTCTATTCTTATCATCCATGACCTCACTGCTGTCTTTGATACTGTTGACCACCCTCTACTCCTTAGCTCTCTCTCCATTTGGCCTTAAAGACTCTGTTCTGAATTGATTCTCCTCCTATCTTTCCAACCGCACCTTTTCAGTCTCCTGGGGTGGCTACACCTCCCCTACCTTTCCTCTCAACCACAGCGTTCCCAAAGGTTCTGTCCTTGTCCCCTTTCTCTTCTCACTCTATACTTCCTTCTTAGCTCCCATTATCTCCTCCTTTGGTGTCTCACACCATTTCTATGCTGATGATGCCCAGCTCTTTCTCTCTTTCTCCTCCTTCTCTCCTGGCATCCACCCTAAGCTTTCTTGTTGCCTCTCTGCTATTAAATCTTGGATGTCCTCACACTTACTCTTAATGCAGATAAAACCGAAGTCCTATTCTTCCCTGCCAACACTCTTCCTCCTACCTCCCATCCTCCCTTCGTTCTCTTTCCCCCTTCCAAACTCCTCTTCTCTCCCCAAGCCCGCAACCTTGGTCTCCACATTGACCCCCACTTCTCTCTTTCTCACCACATTTCTCTCAGTGCCAGATCTTGCCGCTTCCACCTCTACAACATCTGTAAAGTTAGTCCCTTCCTAACCTTTCACGCTACTAAACGCTTAATCACCTCCCTCATCTTCTCCAGACTCTTCTACTGCTCCACTCTTTTCTTTGGACTCCCTTCGCTCACCTCTCCCCCTCAAATCCATCTACCACTCTGCCATCCACTCCCTCTGCCTTCTCTCACCTCACGACTCCATTTCCTCTTCTCTTAACTCACTAGGTTGGCTCTCTTCACTCCGAGTTCAAATTTAATTTCCTCTGTCTAGTCTTCAAAACCCTCTATGGTCTTGCCCCTCTCTACCCATCCTCACTTCTCACCTTCTATACTCCTCGTTCACTCCGTTCTGTGGATCTCTTCCTTCCCTCTCCTCCTCCACCCTGTGCCCCTTCCCGCTTCCGGTCCTTCCAACTCCTCACTCCTTTCCATTGGCACCGCCTACCCCTCCCCGTCCGTTCTATTACCTCCTACCCTTCATGCCGCACTCCTCTAAAATCCTATCCCTTCCATTCACCCCCAGCATCTTTTTGCTTCCTCTCCCACTACTGATTCTACCTCTACCTACACCTCCTACCCCCTCTCTCACTATGGTCCTTCTCCATCACCGCCTAACCTCATCAATAATGTAAATTGTTCCTTGTACCGTTTTCTGCTTTAGATTGAATTGTTATGTATTGCTTGTTGTATTTGCTTGTGCCTCTTGTTTTTTACCGATCTTTTGGTCTATTTTGCCCCCAGAGTCCAAAATTCTTACTTTTAGTCCATGCTCATCAATGTAACCGTCCAAAGCGTTGTCTCTGCAGCCCCACTTAAGTTTGATCCAATAGGATAAGGTAGTCGGCATATTGCAGGAGACACCAACGTCTCTCCGGCTATTCTTGGGGGAAAAATTTGAATATCGTCAAAAGCACTGGCTATGTCCGAAATAAACTGATTTAACATGGCCGGGGCCCGGGTGCAACCCTGTTTCAGTCCTTTAGATGTTTTTATGGGGTCCGACAGGTGGCCGCTTTTGTCTAGCCTCACTTGTAGAGTAGTATTTGTATGTAACGCAGTGAGGGCTTCTCTCACATCCCTTGAGCAGTTCCAATCTTTCAACTTCTTCCAGAGTTTCTCTCTTTCTATGGTATCAAGTGCCTGGGCGAGATCGATTGAGGCTAGGTAGATTTTTCCCTTGTTCTTCGATTTCACTCTTGATTTTATTTAATTAATCAAGAACAGGTTCAGGGAGGACCCTATGCCTTTTTCGAATCCCGCTTGCCATTTGTCATACCGACCAGAGCTCTGCTTCTAGATGTTTAAGGCTTTCAATACCAGTGCACCATAGATTACATCCAGAAGGGCAATAGGCCTATAATTGCATAGATTAGACCTATCGCCCTTCTTAAATACTAGGATGATAATGGAAGAACGCCATGTTTCCGGAATCCTCTGTTTTCTTAATTTTTTTAAACAATGCGTACATCCCTCTAGTCCAGGATCCAGATCTTCCTTTGGCATCCGGCCGCCCTTTAATTACTTGCCATCTTGATTAAAGTTTCAATGTCCAATCTCTCCGTCGGAAAGGACCAGTCAGTTTCCGCCATTACATCTTCTTTCCACTGTACATTGTCTGTATTCAACAGGGCATCAAAGTGTTTACAGCAAGCATCTGCTGATACTCTATTCGACAATAAAGAAGACTGAGGGGCAATTAGGTTGTTAGGAACCCTCCAGATTTCCGAAGTATTTTTTGTTGAGACTAGATGCAGCATTGTTTCCGCACCTCTTTGATGTAAAATCCACCTGTGACCCATTATCCAGTTTTTATGTTGCCGTTTTAACTTTTTTACAGAGAGGATATCTTTAGGATCTTTTTTAAGAATCTCCGAGTTTCTTTTTCAAATCTTTCTTCTTCCTTGCAACTTCCACATCAAAAGGAGTGGTGTTTAGCTACACCTGCCATTTGCCCGCTCCAACTCTTTAAACGCTGTCAGCTTTAGGCCCTCATCCTCTTGCCTCACTATATCCTTAGATATTTTCAATCTGTTGTGTCCTGGTTCAATTAATAGATTGATGGCCCTTCTCTAGGGTAAACCTTTATCCAACTCTCTGTCAGTGACAATATATCATGGTCGCTTTCGTTTGTCTTCTCAATCCTAAAGTTCAACAAATATGTATACAGGTTTTCCGAGACGAACATGTAATCTAGGAGTTCTCCCTCCCTTCCACGGCTCCATGTCACTTGGGCAGGAATGTCGCCTTCCACATGTCCATTTATGATGTAAATGTTCTTTTGTTCCAATTCGGCCCTCCAAGCAACACCTCCAGAGAACTGTGAAGGTCTGTAATTAGAGCCGCATTGTCATCAAAACAGTGGATGTTTAAATCTCTGCAAATTAGGATGTCCAAATTGCTCCTCATCGCCATGGCTTCCTCAATTAGATCTAAGACTGTTTTTACAAAGCCCTCAGCAGTTGGTGAATCCGTATTCCAATACAGATTCAGAATAAGGAGGATCTTCTGATCTTGTTGTTAAGCGGGTCCTGAACCAAGTAATAAAGCTTGTATCAGAGGCGAGGGACAGTATTCCTTAACTATATAAAAGTTTGTTGTCTTTTTTAAGGCATATAGAAGGACTGCCATAGGGCGGCCAGTAAACCCCTTAATTACCGGGTTTATGTATACAGAATAGCCCTCTCATAGTGGCAAGTCTCAGAGCCAGGTCTCCTGGAGACATATAATGGCATACTCCACATCTCTTAGATCTCCGGCTTCAAAGAGTTTGACAAAGCCTTGTGTGTTCCACGAAACCAAAGAGATTTTATTATTTTGCCATCCAAATGAACCTCCGCCCCCCGCTTTGGTTGCTATGCTGAAGCGTTCTCCCCAGCTAGAGCTCCAGCCAGCCATGACCAGTTTTCCTCCTTACTTCCGACTATTCTAGCGTCTTTACACTGGGTTCTAGGTTTCCATTTTCTCCGATAGTCCACTGTGATCCAAAAGTTCATGTTTTTACTGTGGGTGTCTGGAGGCTGTTGGCCTTTGGGGCTCTGGCCCTCAATCTTGTTCATTTCTGTTCTTTTTGGCCACACTCTTTTGCTACTTCTAGGCCTACTATCCACAGTAGTATCACACCATGCTTCATCGGGTTTATCCCGGGAATTGTCCTCTCCTGATAATTAGACAATGCAAAGCCCACAGGTAATAATCTTCCAGTTGCTTGCATCAGCTTGTTGTTCTTCCCCTGGGTTGCAACGTAAATTATCACTTTGCCCAGACTTTCATCCTCTGGAAACTCGACGAAGTGAAAATCTGTCAATTCAATGCTCCTCAACACCCGGATACAGTAGAGTAGACGCAAAATATTTGCGCTATTTAATAATAAATCGTCCCTTCTCGACAATACTCGTTCCAGAAGTAAGCAATATGTATTATTGTCCTTTTTTCCATGGGACTTGGGCCCTCGGTTGTGCATGTTCTATCCCTCGGTGTCGATGAGTCTGGTCCCATCGTTGCTCGATTTAGGCTGGTTATGGATCTTAGCTCTTCTCTCTTCCATGGTCTGCAATGGGCAGATTTTCTTTTTAAACCAGACTGTAGGTTTTAAGGGGACAAATTGGGAGATCAGGACTTCCTCATCTTCGTCCCTCAGTAAATGCCCCTGTTATTTTTTTTTAGCCAGTATGTCTGGTTGTTTTTGGATTTGGGTATTTTTTCTTTTTAGCCCATTAGGCACTTTTAGTGTGACAAATCTCGTGATGAGTTCTTCTACATCTTCTTCCCCCTCGGGTTACCCAGTTTTCTTTTTTTCCCCCCAATCGGTGTGACTAAATGCTTTTGGATTAGAGTAGTTTTCCTATTATCAGGTCTTTCCTCCAGGCTTGATAGCTCGGCCTTGTCATCAGTTGCTTCGTCCAATTCACGATCTTCATTTTGATCTTCCATATACTGAATCTCGGGGCCCCTAGTATCTCCTTCAGATCCACTATTTTAACCCTCTGAGATGTTATAGTAAGAGAGGTTCATAAGGTCCTCCATCTGATCTCCCTCCTTTAGTTCACCTAGTGAAAGGTTAAAGTTGTGAAAAGGAATATAGCGCAACTCTGGGGCTCTGCAACAGCACCGACTTATGAGCAATGGTTAACAGATGTGGACATTTGTATTGCAATGGAAAAAAGTGTATACAGCCCGGGGATGTCCTGAGAAAGCTCAGAAAATATGGCAAAAATGGGAAGATGCACGCTGAACAGTAACCTATATGGACAGACTGTGCTAAAACCCAAGGACTCGTAAGGGAACCAGTTTGCGCAATATTAATGTGGTTAAATGTCCGGTTGTACCAAGCTCCTCTGTATGTGGAACAAGATGTGGAACACGAATGGGCAGGAAAGGGAAGTATTGGTTACCCCGTTGTTCGGGGCTGTATGTTTTCTTTGTGTTAAAAAAAACCAAAAGGTTATATTAAAAAAAGAAAAAGAGAAAGGTTAAAGTTGGACTGGGTGTCACCCCGGTCTTTTTACCGTTTCTTTGCTCTGCCTATCTGAGGGCCGCTGGTCTAATATGTCCACTTGCCTTGGTGCCGCCACTCTCAGAGAGCTGCTTATGTTTTTAACCTGATGTAGCGAGCTCTGGGCTTTGGATGATTGTTTCAATTTCTCAGATAATATGATATCTTTATTTTGTTTCTTCTGTTTCGCCATGCTGGCCTTTAAAAGCTCTGTTTTAGTCTGGGGAGATTGTGGTTTTTGGCCTGCCTCGGCCAATTTCTTAAATATATCATATTTTTATTTTGTTGGTAAATCTTGGGACTGCGTCACGCCTCCGATAGCCAATGTACTTTTCTTTTTGACTGAGTTAAGCCGGTTGACACCAGTATTTCTCTTTCCATTTTGGGGGTATGAGGTTTAATCTGTGTGGTAACTTGACCCACCAATGAAGGCTCCTTCACGGAGTCCAATGCAGAAACAGACGGGCACTTCTTGTCTTACAGATTTTTTTTAGTTGCGTCAACCCCCATTGCCATTTCATCTATCTCAATTATAACTGGGATGAATCAAGACTCATTACCTTCGACTTGAACAATACTTGCACCTTTCACTCTATCCAAGCCTGCTCGTCTTTTGTTCTTTTCTTGGATAATAGGATCGATTATACTGTGTAAAATACCGTAATCTGCTTTGGATTCTTATCCAGGTTGGTTTGAATTGCTGCAACAAAGCCTTCTATAAAAACAATTTTTGAGTGCAACATGGCTAGAATAGTGTATTGATCTCTTATCGGATCGTTTAATGTCTTGTGTAATTTCATATAGGGCATTAAAGTTAATGTTAAAGCCGCTATTAAGTCCGCATCTATAGCCGTTTTTCTCTCTGGCTGTTGTCAATTTGGACCGTTTTTCCATTGCCGTTAAGAGGTCCTCATCCGAGGGTGGTATATCCGATTCTCGGTGGGACTCCTCATTAGTGGTATTATTCAAAATTGGCCGCTCCTCCGTGAGCGTAATTTGCTTAATCCGCTCGTCCAGAATGGGTTTGGGAACCTCTGCATACTTCCCACTAGTACTGGAAGCCAGCTCTCTGAGGCCCTCTTGTTTGTTCGTGGTGTTAAAACAAATAATTGCAATCCATTCACAGCCATGGGTAGCATTCAATCCTGCTTCAAACTCAGCTACTGGCTGTGTACTTTTAACGTTCGCGTTCTGAAAGAAAAATCTATGTTTAGAGAGTAGCATTTCGAAGGTAAGAGAAGGAGGCTTACACAATGTTTTACCCATGGAATGTGCAGATTCTTTTGAGGCTGATCAGGAGCTAGAGTTAGAATTGCCAAATCTATAGACCACTGAGGGAGATCTCATAGGTGAAGCTGAACGTGCCCCTTTGAAGGTTCCCCATACTTCTTCCCCCTGTGTACTTAATCTTAATGAATGTATGGCTCCAAGAGTGTCGCTCCGAGTCACTTCAGGCTGATTCTCCCTCGTTTTAACGCTGGCCGATGCCTGTGAATCATTAGTCAGCATAAGTTCCTTGACAGGGCATTGCTCCACCGCCTTTTGGAGAAAGTTATTGGGGGACTCCGTAACACAGCCTATTTCAACCCTGATGTCAAAGGATGGATTAAATCCTCCTGTCCCTTAGTCTGGGGGGGGACGAGTGTTAGGGAGAATTCTCATAGATATGCTAGTTCCCTTCACCTTAGAGACCCCCAGCAACTTTGCTGGATTTTGAAGACTTGATTTTTTTACCTGAAAAGAGTGTGAGCCATTTTTCCCACTCATGTATTGTGATGCGTGTTTTTCACTTGTGTTCTTTGTTTATGGAGTTTTAGATAACTCCATAGGGATCATCTTTTCATGTGTGTTACACAGCAACCTCAGTGCAGTGACACAGGGATGTCTTTTAGACTTCCCAACAGTTTAAATACCTTCTCTGGGACAAACTACTGTTTCCCAGAGAATGTAAAGTAAAATTGACTTTACTAGTCTTTCCAAATTCCTAGACCCAGCACACACCATCTTACAAAGGAGTGCTGGAGGGGTTACATAGTATCCCCTGTGTCTAAATACTCATGTAGCAGTCAAATGCTACCCTTTCCTATTGAAAAGGCTGGTGGCAGTGGTTTCACAACGAACTACCATGATTTTTCCCGACCGCGAACACCGGTAGCTAAAAATCACGGGAGCCATGTTTTTCAAGATGGTGCCTTAAGCCCCTTTGTTTAAACAGGTCCCGGTCTTCTTTTTTCACAATTTCTTTTTGGAAAGGTCCTTCTAGTGTTTGTCTCTGCACGCCAAACCAGGTTTGGTCCCTTTGTTCGTGTGCCTTTGGCGGGCTTCAGGACTGAAGACAGCCTCTGGCATCTGTGTCTGAGGTGGGCAAGAAGTGAAAGGTGCCCAAAACTCTGGGTGCTTAGTCTCCTAGGAGACCCAAATTCACTCTGGTGTGATTGGCTGGCTGACAGTCCGGCAAGGACAGCCACCCTGCTGGACAAAAGAACCGAAGAAGAGCTGGAAGAGGACAGCTGCTGCAAGTCTTGGACCGTTGGTTTGCCTGGTGAAGCCCTGCTGCAGGTCCGAATTGCCAAGTTCATCTCGACAGAGAAGCCCCTTCAAGGACGACTTCTTCCTTTGAGTTGGTCGGACCAATCAACTCATAAGCCACCTAGATACCATTCTCAAGGCTGGTTAGAATTAACCAGGGAGAGGGATACCAGCTTGTGCGCTTGAAGCTACAGCTATTGGAACTGAAGTGACTCCATCTTGTTTGCTTTTTCGACGATCACGTGCACTGCAGGAGTCCCCCGACGTCTTCCCTCTTGTCCCCGCGATTGAGGCTCAGGAACAGTGAGATCTGCAGGACCTGCCAGGAACCAACGCTGCATTTTGTTCTTCATATTAAGGTACTGTGTCAACCCGATTGAGAGAATGCCACTCTCGCGGTGAAAGTTTGTGAAACTTTCCCAACTTACAGGTCTAATCAGCTTGTGACCCGACATAGGATTCTTTTTCGTCTAAACTACTTCTGAGAACTTTTGCAAAGACTTGACTGTTTGATACCAAAACTGCTCTTTCCTATCCAGAACACTAGCCCATTGATTCTGGCCCGGCCTATTGACTTGAATTGAACTCCTCTGGTGAACTGAAACTGTTTGCACTGTCTAACAAGTATATGTGATCTATTCTACTTACTTTGCCCTTTTTGCTCACTTCTAAGTAACTGAACTGCCATTTGGCTCCTATTTCAGGGGAGCTCAAACTGTCTCAAAATCTGTATATTGTGTATTGGTATATAATAATAAGTTGTCTTCTGCTACTGAAATGTTTTCTAAATGATTGTGGAATAAATTCACTGTGATTGAAAGTCCTCTGTGTAATTACTTGTACTGCTCACATTCACTCTTTGGATAAGCCTGACTGCTCAGATCGCTACCAAAAACTATGTGGTACAGACTTATACCAAAGGTTGGTTTGGCTAACACCTGTAGTCTTAATTGTGTGTAGTGGTCCCAGAGAGTACTGCATGCAATTCTGCCTAACAAGCACAGAATAGTTTGTGTTAGGCTGGCACTGAAAAGGGATCAGTTCAGGTGATAACCTCTTCAGGCTCAGAAAGAATTCTATATATAGCAGGACGTGGAGTAGTACGAATTTCTCTAATTTTACTGAAACTCCAGCAATAAATACACAACAATTTAAAAACTACATTTCTCAGCAAGCCCGACTGCTTCAGGTAGTTATTTCTTTGCATTTCCTTATCCGCTTTAATTCCCATGAGCTGGCGAACTGCAGCGGTACTGCCCATGGGGACCTCACATCCCATCTATGTAACTTCATCTTTCTTTGCTGCTCTTTCAGCAGATAAGTCATTTTTAATTGCTCTTTGTTGTTCATATTATAGATTGATTGTGACTAGTGGTTATCAATTGTGGGATGGTTGACATGCATTCGTAATGCGAGCTTGTTTGTTATGTGAGCTTGTTACTTAGGCACTGCTTGGGATTTCGAGTATTAGTCCCCCTCGCTCCCCTTTAACCACCGTCAACCATCCTCCGAGTTGCTGCATATATGTGTAGTTGCTCTGCTTCCCTCCCTCTCGCCATCCAACTGATGCCGCTGCCTCACATTTACAGCGCGTGCTCTACAGCGAGTGCTCAGGACTGGTCTTGCCCATATCTAGGGGGCAGCAATACCTCTTACTGAGTTTGCTTGGAGTAAACTCTCCGGTACTGTGCATGCATGTGCATCTGTGATATATTAGTGTGGAGCATTCAGAGTGCAGAAATGCACACCAAGTGTATTTAGTAATCTGCAGAGCATGAATGATTTAGCCCAAGAGCTACAAAGCTCATGTGGATTGAGCATTTTCATTCCCTTTCGAGGACCAATTGTTTACGGATCAATAACAGCCTTCCCCTGTTCACAGTCAATTCAACCTGCTGGTTCAGGCATTACTGGGCACAAGATCCTCATCCCAGCTATCAGAGGAAGAAGAGGGAAGGAAACTGATTATGAAATTTAGGGGGTGGATGACCAAGGAAATTAGCCACCCTACCAATATGATATTTGATATGTATGATATGGCATTTATAACGCGCCTAATACCAAGAGGGCCACAGAATATGTATCCTCTCACAACCAATACCGCCAAGACAGCTTTCTGGCTTTGAACCTAAGGAGAGTTTTGGGGAGCTCAGTGGTTATTACTGTCCAAGAAAATATTTCCCCAGTGAAATTGAGACTAGATACCATTGTAAATCATTGGCATCATGCTGCTGCAGGGTCAGGCCTGGCCCCTGCGATACTCACCTTATCAGACATGAGCAAAAGGCTAGCACAGCCTAGCAATTCCCAAATGTTTTCGTAAGGGGTAAGCATTTCAAGCAGGAAATATTGTAGTGAGGTCTTGGCCACAGATAAAACAGACTGGTGGAGGAACAGAAAACTTCTATACTTCAGTTCCAGTCTCAGGTACAGGTTACAATGATACAAATAGGGACATCAGGTAAGTATCTAGGGCCCAACATCCACTGGCACACTCTCTCTCAGTCACCCCATCTTCACATGACACTCTCAGAACACACAGGAGGGAACATTCCATGTCAGTCACTCCAAACATTCCATGCACACAAGAGCAGGTTGCAAAGGAAAAAGGCAAGTTACAGCAAATAACTGCTCTACTCTGCCTGCCATTATCCTGGTCCATGTATTACAGGAGATCTCCCCTTCCCAGATGCCGAATCTGCCCTTGAACATCTTAGCTCTGCTTTCATGGGGACATAACTGTCCCTGGCCTCCTTACATCAACCCTGAGGTTATTCATTCCAAGAATCCTGTAGGTGAGAAAAGGGTTGAATCCAGCACTGCCAGCTCAGACTCTGATGCATTTGTACTCACCTGCAGGCGAGATGCCTATTGGCGAGTTGCCTATTGACAGCATGCCACTGAAGAGATCGATTGTCTGCTATGCCCGGACAACAGCCAGACAGTGACCATTTCCCACAACGTTTGGCTAGGTTTCACCTGGTGAAGATATGACACCCTCAATCGTTGAATGGTTTCTTGGTTCTGCAAACCTCAACAACAAAATAAGGGATACAACCAAAGCTGAACACCCAATGCCGATTCTGATTGGTAAGATGGCAGTCACCCCAGACATGGCTCCTTTTATTTATTTCTTTGTGTTGCGAGGACTGATACCCAAACAAAGGCATGGACCATGCCTGGAGCTCCTGCCAAGATAAACCGCTGGATATGATGGACCAATCACCCAAATTATCGATCTTTCTGTGAGGGCTGTGGATACTGGTGTCCTTAATGATCCAGTAATACCCGACTGAAATCTGAGGCATATGCTTTCTGGGCTATGCAAACAGTTCTATCTCAGCAGAAAGGCACAGCGTTTTACTACTTAAAAATAATTTCAAGCTTAGTAAATATGCTTCCTATGAAGCTGGTTCAGCAGCCGGTTGCCTCCTAAAGTGGCCAGTTCTCAAAATAACCAGGCACATTTGCTAAAACCTTCACCACACTGGACAAGGCCAATCGTCTATCAAACGTTTTTCCATCACACATTTTTTTAAGTGTCTTACATGGCAAGGGCCACTCGTCAGGCGGATTTCACACAGAGGCAGATGAGCATTCCACTATTGGGACAGTCACTCTCAAGCAACTGAGCACTCTACATAGTGGATACAAACATATGGTTATGTGTAGTGTGCAAGCATAGCAAAGGTAGTTTCTAGGAAGGGTTGTGAATGGGGACCCCCCAGAGCGGCTAAGAGGGTTGAGTGATCACAATATATTCTTTGAAGAATAGGGTCTTCAGATCCTTTCAAAACAGTAGAATGGAGGGAGCAGTATTATCTGTGTTGGTAGCAATCATTGAAAAAAGCATAAGGGTCCACCACAGAAGTGCCGACAGAGATATCCTTTAATGAAACCAGTGAACTTTCTTAAAACCCAAAATCAGCTTATTTCAATTAATGACTATTGACAAGATAGATATGAAATGCATATTAGACCTGGCAGATTATTTTTTGTACTGCTTGCAAATAGATTTTATGTTTAACTTACTTGGGTGCCTCAGTAATTTCTTGCTTTTTCCCATTCTCTGACTCTGTAGGAGAAGTAGGTGGGGTCTTGTCTTTGTCATCTTCATTTGATGCTGCTGCTGCTTCTTCTTTTGGCATCAACACAGGTTCACTGTTGAGGTGAATCGGCGCCTCTTGATTCAAAGAACCTTCCTCACAGAGGCTGCTTTGTCCCTTCCCATCTTCAAGACTTTCTTCTTTACTGGTTGTTTGTTTAGAATCCGCTGAGGCAGACTTTGGTGTGAAATTAAACAAGTTTCCAAGGAACAGGAGAAAGTTGTCTTTCGACTGCCTGTCATGATCAGAGGCTTTGATATACGTTGTGGCACTATTTCGTTCATCCAAGGACGATGCTTCATTTTCAGAAACATTTCCGTCTTCTTTCACAGAAGAGCTATTCTTGATGTCACCTTCAGCAACCTTGATTTAAGGAAAAAGATAAATAAATGTGTTGTAGTTCATTCTAACCTTACAATTGTTTCACTTGTGTCACCCACATTACCTAGATTGATAATGTGATGCGGTTATAATAGAAGCAACACAAATCCAGAAATAAATCCAGATTGAATTCATTATTGGGGATAAGTCAACTTTTGCAAGACATAACCAAATAACACAATATAAATGAAATAGAAAGATAGAAAGAGGCTGTAACAGTAGAAAAAAGAATTAGGAAAAACGCGAGAAAGCGAGTAACAAAAATAAACTACACAGATTTGACGAGGCAGAGAGAAGGAGAAAATGAAAATGTGAGAAAGATAACTCACATTCAATTAGGAATTAATTTGCTCTATGACATGTGGCCAACAGCCTAGGAGTGTCACTGCCCCCACGTTGAGAAGCACTGTGCTACCAGGAGTGAGATTCACATGCATTTAGAGAAACTTCTGCAAGGTGTGAGATTTGGTAGATAAGTCAAAGTGCGTTCTTATACTTGAGGGTCAAATTACAAAGTGTGGCTGTTCTGTGAGGCGTAAGGAACCATAATTGTCATGCATCTATAAAATGTATATTTCATCAAGCTAGCTAGAAAAAGCAACTGAGCAGACTACAAAAAAAGAAAAGGTTGAATACAGAGAAGCATAGGGCAGTGAAAGGCAGCAGAGGAGAGATAGCAGGTTACTTTAATCAGGGTACCAACTTTGACAAAGATGCGAGGATTTCATCCAATAAGTGCAAAGACTTTTTTTTTTAGCACACCAACATTCAAAGCGCAAGTCGACAGTACACGTGGGTGGACAGAGTCCCCCACTTTTTTTTTTTAAATAATAATCTCACTTTTTTCAGAGAGAATCTTGATATGCTAATTTCTGGTGACACCACTTTCAATTGTTATGTTAATGGGACCTAAACTCCACTTTTGGCCCATGCCAAGATTGATCGCACATGTATCACGTGGATATACTGAAAAACGATTTTAAAAAAAAAAACAATGCGACAAAATGGTGCAACCATAGGAAAAAAAACAAAAAAAAAAAAAAAGAGTGCAGGTCTTTTAATCTTTGGACACGTTCAGTTAGTGGCATGCAACTTTGACGAGCATAGCTCGTGAGAAATATTACACTGATGAAACTGGCTAGCGCTGGTAAAATACATGAGAAAACATATTGACTCGTATAAAGCGTACAAATAAAAAAGAACACTGCTTTTACGTTCAGTACAAGTAACAATAGAGTGGCAAGAGAGTTAATTTAAAGGGTGGAAACATTAATTTTTGTATCCGATACACCAGTTTTATTTTTGGTTTTATTTCACCCGACTGTGGGTGGCAGTTTGGTTTAAAATCTATTTTCTGTAACGCATAGGATACTCAGATAGCGGACACATCATCCCACTTTCCAGGTAAAGCTCTGACTGCATTTGTTGGGCCAGTTATCGTTCAAAAGTTGCTTTCTTTGGAAACATATTCATAAAAAAAAGAAATGTATTTGAAAAGATAGTATAATATATCAAAAATATATCAATGGTACAAGTAGCACCAAATTATTCAAAAAGTGACTTCCTCTCTATGGGCGACGTGGATGGGCATTCACTTTCATTATGAATGCTAACGGTGACTTTCCAGCACCAAACCAATAAGGGATTCCTTTCCCTTTTATAGTAGCAGTGGGGGCATTTTTCACAGTCTGATACAGAACCAGGAAACCATATCATTTAGTAATCTGTGTTATTTGTTTGTTTGAGATGGCAAAGATAAATCACTGAACACACCTTGTTTTCCATTCTTTTTCGGAAAATATGTCAAAGATTTTACCCATATGGGCAGTTGCAGTTTAACTACAAGGTAGAATAAACATACTGAGCTAGTTTATTTAATGGGACATAATATTAACGGATACCCATCCACTAAAACAACAGTTTCAGCATGTGTTTGTAGTAAATGACAGGAATAACTGAATGACCAGCATACATGCCCCGTTTATCCAGAACCAACTAAAACTGGCACGGATGTGTATGATCGTTAGAGGTCAAGTTCGTTTCTTGGTGGCCTTTTTCCGAACCACGTATTTGGCAATGAACACTCCCAATTTGTAGAAGCTCAGGATCAAGAAAATGTTTACTGGATTTAGTAAGAACCAATCTCCAGCAGCAATATGTAGACATCACAGTAAGGATATAGTTTTAGACAAAGGCATGATTTCCATTCTGGTCACATACGTAAGTTAACATGTACAGCCCTCTGTGGGATGTTTCAACCCACTAGTCCAGGCCCTGCAACATTACTGTGCATTGCTTGCACCAGGAACATCAGAATGGCCGCCGGAAAGCATGCTGCTCGCTAAAAATCACCCAAAAGTGCGCAGTAAAAATCTGAAAAATAGGCCGCCATCCACTTTTGCCTATCTCAGTGGTAACACAGGAGACCACTGCCAAAACCAATCATTTGGCTGCCCACAGAGCAAGGCTGATTGCAAAAGAAACACAGAGCGGTGTGAAAATCTGTTTTTCTTGGTTGTCAAATTTGCAAAAATACATGGCTCACAAACCACCCAAAAGATCCAACCTCCTTGTTGGGTATTAAACATCATTCTACTGCAAGAATCCACATAAATACAATGTCCACAGAAGTACACTTATCAGAAGAAAATCCACATTGAAGATTGCTTGCTTGGAAAATTATGTTGAAAATGGGTGCAATACCGTTACTCGCCTCTGTCAGACGCTGGCGATCTCTAAATCTGACAGGGGAAACCTGTGTCTCAAAAGCTTAATATGCCAATGAAAGACTTGCTATCAGAAGCCTAAGAGGTGGATACAATTCAAAACTATATTTTAAAAAGGTTTGAATTAAGAAATTGGTATTTGTTAAAAATGTAATTTATATTTTAGGACAAGACAATTTCAGACATTGTATTTAAAAGTTAAAGTTAGCCACACTGAGCTTCAAAGACATTCCACACCTTCTCCCAAACAAAGGAATCTTCCCCCTGCTCTCTGCTAAGAAACTAGCAGGCTGGTGTGAAAGGAACTGGGAGGGGCACTCTGGCATGTTGCTCTGAGTGTAGACAAAGGACTCCCTTGAGCTCAATGGAAATGCTAATTTGGGGCGTCAATAGAAACCAGCCCTGGCAGGAAGAAGACCATGTGACTCTCTGACTCAGTCGAGCCTTGGAGGCGGGCGAGACTGAAAATGTGGATTTGAAACTAAAGTAACTGTATGTTTTTAGAAAAAGACTTATAGCAAATTGTATGGAACTGATAAAAATATGGGATTTATAGGGTATTAAAATGAAAAATTCGCTCACAGTTTAAAATTAATCTGGAATCTGTGCGATGTTCTGAGACTGAACCACGAAATTTTTTATATTTTAGCTATTGTGATTATGTTAGGAACATGAAAAATTACAGGAATATGCCCAGAGGGTATGTACATGCATGTGTAAAAAATTGTACAGATCCCAAAATGTGTAACCAACCAAAAGCGCAAAAAATTGTCATTTGTGAACCAAAACTCGTAGGAACATGAGACTTTGACAGAAACGTGCTTTTGTCAATCTATTATGTAAATATGTATTATGAACAAGTTGTGCATATTGTAAATATGTTTATGAAAAATAAGATATACTGTTCAGAGACAAAGGGGAGGTTTTCTCCCTAACCCATAAACATGACACATCATGACACACTGTTCCTTTCTCAAATCAGGAGAGGGGGAATTCTTTGACCTATCAGATACTTAGAGGTTTGGGCATAGACAATCAGCCTCCCCACCCACTTTGGAAAATGGATAAATAGGGACTGTTGAGGGCCCACACAGAGACACATTCACTCATCACTGATCCACTGGCGAAGCACCCTGCAGGAAGATCCAGACTCCAGAACCAGAGAGTCAATAAGAAGAATCTGTCAGAAATGTCCTTGCCAAAACCTAAAACAGATTTTTCCACGCACGTCAAGGAGAGGAAGAATCATCTATGACCCTTGAACCATTATGGTGGTCTAATGCCTCGTTGTTGGAACAGCCTTCCGATTATCAGTGCGACCATAGTGCTTCTTTTATCATAAACCAACACCCTGTGTACCGCAAAGGAACAGCGCGTGACTAAAGATGAACTTTTGCGGATCGACAGCAAAGACAAATGCAAATCGCTGAATATTCTCTAAACATTTGATGTCAAATAAAAGTACTTTACGAAATGTACAATCTTGCTGTTTGCTTTTAAATCACAGTTTCATATTCCGAATTGTGGCGCGCTGTGTTGTGAGATGATCTGTGTTGTTTTCCGGGTTCTGTGTAAAGTCGCGTAGGACTGGAGACGACTGGGCGCGTTTGGCTATGCACCCTGTAACATCACAGAGAGAGACGGGGAATATGAATGCTTTGATAATGTCAGGCTTAGGGGCGGCAGATATGATTTAGTGTCGCAAAAGCAGGTCAGCCTGATTTATCGTTTGTTTAGTGGACAAAAAGTCGGGAAAGGCCCATAGGAAATTGTAATGTCAATGGACATAAGGAGGGTTCTCAGAACACTTCCAACCCGACAACAAACAATACGAACAGCGTTCTCAGAACACCCCCATTTGGTTTAATTGCAAACATTACCTCCACGTCCACTCTTCCTCGTCCCAGTACTTACTTCATGAGGCCCCTGCCTCCGACACAGGACCTTCTTCTATTTCTTTAAATTCCTATAACTCATCCCCCACATCCACATCACTCAGTTTCATATTACCAAGCCGGAGCATGGGACCTTCCCCGCAGGGAGGGTGAGGAGGGTCGTCACTACTGTGACGAGGAAGAGTAGGACTAGGAGTAATGAAGATTACCAGTAAGTAATCGGAGCATTTGAGGACACCACGAGTGTTCTTAGAACGCATTCAACTTGCCAGAGTATAATACGGACAGCGTCCTCAGGACACCCCCATTTTGTTTATGTACGAACATTTAAGGACACCGCAAGTGTTCTTAGCTCAATTTTAGCTTGCTTGCGAACAAAACTGACACATACTCCGTCCTCAGAACACCCCACCATTTAGTTTATATAGAAAATTTCAGAACAGCCGTGTTGTCTGCAGACAAATCGAACACAACAAAAGTGTCTAGCACATAAAAAAAACAGAACATTGAACCTATCTCATACTCCCCCACCCTCCCCAAACACTCTTACACACCAACACACTCCACTAAATACAATTTTTAATCCAAGTTTCACTGCGCTGTCCGCAGTCATCGGCGAATGCAAGATGACGCGCTTCACGCACCACGCCGTCCAATCAGCGAACACGTCGCATGTCCGCAGACATCACCCAAGCCGCTCGGCCAATCAGGGCACTGTCCGCGGAGCGAACCGGGAAGTCCGTCCGCCGAGCGAACAGAGATATCACTAATTTTTTTGCCTTACATTTTGGTCATTTTTTAAAAAACTACTGGACGGATTTACCCCAAATTTCAGATTTGCAAAAGCACGCTTCCGGAACCAAGCCCCCGCCGCAAATTTGGTGTAAATCCGTCCAGCGGTTTGGGCTGTAGGCGTGCGCAAAGTTTTTTCCCATTATGTCTATGGGAAAAAAACGTTTTGTGGGCCATATACTTTTTTTGCAAAGTTTGGTGAGGATTCGTCCAGAGGGAGCGAAGTTATAAGCCATGTAATATATATATATATATATATATATATATATATATATCCAATCACTTTGTAGATGAGGAAGATTAGGAAATGCTTCACTGATTACGGGTTATATTGGTCCTTAGAATTGTGATGTCGTAATATTTAGCAGCGATCCCCTGTTTTCATTTGTGTCAGAATTTCAATTGCATCAACTTAGTCACTAGCTGCACACATTGCAATGTAGCACTTAAAATGTAGCATCCAAATTGCAGCTGTTTATGTGTATGTTGCACAACGTGCACACTCTCCCTTATATTTCAATGGCAGAGCACCATGCGCTCATACTGCAGGATACAGGAATCACAGTCCATAGTTGATTTAGTCACAATAACACAAACCGCTGTGTTTTCAATCACAGTGCTCTTCTATACCGTGTACGTCGGTATATGTGAACAGCTGCGATAGGCGGTTGGCAGAGGGGTGGGGTTAGTATCCGGAAGAAAACAATTATGTGAACTCACTGCGTAGCGGGAGCAGAAAGCGGAAAAGCTTGCAGGAAAGGTTGGGTTGTGGCCGCTGCTACGTTCAGGCGAACGGAGCGGCCCACAGCATGCAGGACACTTCACGGAGACCCAACAGACATTCAATAGATGCAGCCGCTACCACGTTCGTATGAACGGAGCGGCTGCAGCCCCAGGTGAAACGTTGATAGCAGGACGCGCAGATTCAGACGGGAGGCGGCGGAGCTCGAATCCTTGTCGCCACTTGAAGTGTGGCTGAAGGCACGACGAGAGAGAGGGTATGGTGAAATATATATTTATTGTATATGTTACAATCAGTTATCATGAAAGGGAGAAGTAACTAACTGCATTGAGCTCCGCCAACAGATCAGCATGAGAATCCCTTTCAAATCTCGCTCTGTTTACCCACGAGCGTATCTTCTGCATTCCATGCTCGTGCTCCTCTGACGATTGGCTCGCTATGTGCAAGTGTCAGCAAAACTACACAAATCTATCATAATAATTACAGGAGCTTCATTTCCCACAGAAGTTGATGAATGTGTGGCATCTCAACAGTACACAACTTACATGCTTCAGCCGTACACGTACAACACTTATGTTGCTGCGCAATCTCAATGCTCCAACTCAAAGTAGCTGTTATCGATTTGCAGGAGTCATGCTTTTCTCAGCTTTATGTGGCTTGATCCAGAGTTAGAAACAAAGACAATTTGTTCACACTAGCTCCTACAAGTAAGACTAGCAATATTTGTCTACAAAGCAGCATTGGTTTAGGGATAATAGTATACCAATGACGGCAGTAGGCAAAGGGGGCCGGCCGGCAAGAATGAAACTCCCCATAACTCTCCATACAATACAATTCTCAAACAAAGTAGTAGTCAAAAGGGCTTGCCGGGACAAATCAAACTCAGCATAAGAAGGGACACGTGGTCACCTCAACGTGCTGTTATTCGGGTAACACAAACCACCATGCAACATCAACATCTATATTTGTTCATTGAATAAACTTCAAACTAGAACTGAAGCAGGAATTACTGTGCGAAGCACGGGTACACCTGCTAGTATGCTATAGTGTGAAAGCACTTGGCTTGTACCACACCCACATTGTTAAGGACGGGCACAACAGGGAGTAATGAAGTGCTCAGGTGCATAGGACCCCCCCCCCCCAATATGTTCATGGACACAATGGATCTGTGAAAAAAGGAGATCAGCTGCAAGGCACCAAAATGACCCCAGAGTATTGACATGGAAGTCAAGTAGAGGCAGGAGTTATCTGAATTCAGGACACAAGAGTCATGGAGACTGTAGGGCCACCCCTGCACTTGCGCGATCTGAATGACACCTGGCCTAGTAAGATCGTTGTCTGTCTCCCCTTGTCCCCCCCTCCCTGCCTCGTCGCGCCTTGAAACACATGTGTATAGGCGCGTTACAAATACCATATCATATCATATCACAGAGGTACACTGAGGTATAGGTCCATACATGTTTTACCCAACTTTCCATCTACGAGGAGGATGTTTGAGTGTCGGTACCCACCTTCTCGTGAGAAGAGGATCATAGGACAAGATACAGGAGACAAGGGGCGTCTTGACTGACTAGATAAAAAAAAATACATCCTGGGATTACAGGGAAGTATTGAGAGGAAAGCACCCTGACTGTCTTAACTGCTCATTAGTGACCGATCCAAGTCATGCTCAATACAGAAACCTTGACTGCTCCCCACAAATTCTGCTGCATTCAGAATATGAGTGAAACAGGGAATCAGAAATCACTGGTCAGTAAAAGAGGAGGTCGCTACTAAGGTGGACACACAATTACTCCTGGAAGTGAGTCAAATATGGGTGTTATTCAGGCATCTATGATGGAGCTGAGAGGCAGAATGGATATGTCGAGGATAAAATCGAAGCACTGGAAGATATGCAGCTCTCAGCAGATTTGGTAGAAATGAAACTCAACACCAGATTACAAGACTTGGAAATGGGAGAAATGGATCTGGCGTTGAAAGTTGATCTCGAAAATAGGGAGCAAAGGTGTAATATCTGCATCATATGTTTAAAGGAAAAAACTGGAGAAACTGTGACATCTCTTGACATGGCACGTAACGGCCTGATAGTAAACCTCCTCAAAAGCTAGGGAGAGCTGGACATTTTCGTTTGATAGGATTCACAAAGTGGGTTGTACCCAAAGAGGTCCGAGGTCAGTCTTGGCCACTTTCTTGGTGTTGTGAAAACATGGCAAAATGTTTCAACCACAAGTCTGTGAAGACTATATTGCACTGATGATCCCCAATAAGGGTGAAACCAGGTATGTCATTCTCCTGACAGCCTTGCAAAATGTCGGTCTTGGGTCGATTAAGCTATGTATAAAATAGCACTGCCCTACTAGACAGAGCCATATTACACAGTTTCCTGGAGAAATGGTTTGCATTTGGGCTAATTTGCATACACACAATGACTTGCTGTTGTGGATCAGAACTCGAGGTGACCTTCCAGCGATGGCTACTAGGGGCGCTGTGGAGTATGTGGCTCAAATGTATTTTCCTACCTTCACATGTCAGTTGAAATGTTCAATGAAAAGACATTAGTTGCAGGGATTTGTAAGGAAAGCATAGCATCAACAGTAAGACAGACAAGTGACCACAGTTCAAGGGTGTTTATTGAACTTCACAAGGGGTAGGATAAACGCTTATCTAAACCTAAAACTACAGATGGGATCAAGCTACGACCATCAAATAATTAACACATTCCTAGTGGTGTCTTGTCAAAATTAAAGGGCCTATACTAAAAACATATTACCAATCCTTACATCGAAATATAAATAGTGTGGAGAATAATGTTATGAATAAAGAAGTGTTCAAAACGATATATCAGGTTTTCAGGCCATTGGCCTCCCTTCCTCACAATTTCAGCACAGGATAAGGTGGTTCATTCAGGCATAGCACAGTCTCTGGCTTCTTTGGCATGATGTTACAGTTCAATCATCAGCATCAGGGCCTTTGGAGCGCAAGTCTCCTTGCTTCTCGTAGTCTCTTCACTCAAAGGGCTTGATGCAACCAAATAAACAACCAGTTCCTTTTCCTCTTCAGATTTTCAAAAGTATTCGCATCCCACTCAGCCGGGCACAGATCCTTTTAGCATGAAGTTCTGCACAGGCTTCCCTCTGCCGGGCACAAGCCTGTCTTTCACCTTTCACTTTATCACACAATGTTCGTAGATAATTCTTTCCGCGTGTCTCACGATTCTCCCTGGATCCCCCTCAGCCGGGCTCTGAGCAATGTCTATTTACCTCCTGCTTTAGCTCTTTATCGGCGGTATGCTGAGTTGGTTGGCGTGATGTGTCCTTCTGGGGCGTGTGGATGCATCTCGGTAGATGGTTTCGGAGAGGTATGGTGGGGCGGAGAGATTTATGGGTTAAGGTAAGAGTTTTGAATGTTATTCTTAACAGGGAGTCAGTGGGCCTCTGCCCTTGCAAATGAGCACCCATGTGATGCCGGACCACTCGGTCTACGGTATCATATTTTAGCTTCTAAGTTCATTCATCTGCTGTTTTAATAATCTTCTTTATACAATGTTGTCACTTGCAACCTTGGTTTCCACACATACCTGTCTGGTATCATCTCCCAAACTCACCAGCAGTGCAGACTTCACAGATGCTGCTCTGTTGTAGGAGCCAAGGACAATACCGCAGTGGCAAACTCTTCTCCCCACCTTGACTATCGACGCAGGAGAGCCCCGGGTAACTCCAACACACAATGCAGGATTCTTTAGCTTTAATTCCAGGTCTTACGTTTCCTATTCCCGAAGGCTCATGAAAGATGCAGTCTCTCTGTGAAAAGGTCAAGGCCATTTCTCTACTTGCAATCCTCATTGGTCTTGCCGTCTTCGGCCTTGTATTAAACTGCCATCTTGGAACTGCTGCTTCCTCGTATGCTTTAACTCGCTCAGAGTGTGCTTTCGTGCTCCGCCTTTTCTCTGTGTGGGCAAGTGTGTTGGAAGTCAGGTGTGTGTAATGATCAGTAATTGCCTAACCATTGTATTTGGATAGGTCAGGCATTCAGCTCGGGTGTTAGTCCGTTTTTGCTCACAGTGAGTTGTCAGTGGGTAAGTGTTTGTGTCGGAAAAGGTGAGGGGGATCGAGTCCCTATGTATCCTACCTGGTAGGATGGGGTAAAGGTGTTACAGAGAATGGGATAGCGCAATCGCCATCCGGTGTCCCACTTCCACTCCCAGAAGACCCCCATCCAGGTGATCCTCCCGCACTGGACCACCCCCAGGAACTGAATTCAAAAGCGATGGCTGTGTCCTGGCCACCTGGATGACAGAACCTTCAGATTTCTCACAGATGTTAAGGTGAGAACTTAACGCAACAAAACCCCTGAAATTCAGCTAAAGCCACCTTAACTTTGCACCCCCTGTTGCGCAGCCTTGGACCACAATTACATCACTGATGACATCACTAATTACATTACAAGAGTAACCGGCATTAAGGATGGCCTTCAGCCATGGCGAGTGTGCATGGCCAAATATATTTTAACACATTAATGGACACTGGCCACAGTCTTCACATGGGTGCACTGGTTATTTTAAAACACTAACAGGCCGTTTTGGCCTTCATCAGTGGCTACAGCTTTCAGTTGTGTCCACTGCATATTCTATACCCTGATCAGGCACTAGCCATGGACTTAAGAGCAATACTGGCCAGTGGCCACAATCATTGGGCCACTAGCCAAGGCCGTTGACCTTGTGCAGTTTGTAAATCTTTTGGCATGCCCACTGTATATTTTAAAATAATAAAATTGACTTCAGATATCTGAGGGTATGTGTAGATCAGTACCCGCGATTACATATTTTTTTTCAAAAGATATTTTTAACAGCTATAGTGGTGTTTTAAAATATACAGTGGGCAACGTTGAAAGCTGTAGTCAGTGGCCATGGCTAAAAGCCATAGTTAGTGCCCAATAATATGTTAAAATATACAGTTGGCACAGCCAAAGGCCGTGGCCACAGGCTAGTATTGTGTTGAAGAGCATGGCTTGTGGCTGGTTAGTGTATATAATACACAGTGAGCATGGCCGAAGGCCATTGCATATTGCATTTCATTATTTTGCAACACAAAGCTTTTCTGTAAACTTGGCTATATCCGAGAATAGCCGACATCTCAAAAAGAAAACTGCATCACAGAAACAGCATGTGTTGTGCAAGGAAAGGGAGAGGGCAGGGGAAGTGAGGAAGCCATCTCGGGAGTGGGGGGAGCTGGCACAGATGATGGGGGTACTTGGTGAGGGCCTGGGCATTTTCATACATAAAATGAATACAGATAGCTGAGGTTATCTGTAGTTATGTACCCGCAGCTATAGAAAAAAGTAAAAAATAAATAAAAACTGATATTTTGACAGGTACAGTGACGTTGGGGATGAAACTCCCATCTAGGCAGCGACCAGGACTGACACTGCCTAACTTCAAAAGCAAGGTAGCCGCTGGCATCTTCAGCCCATGTTGCCTAATTAAGACCACTAAGAGCAATGTGGCCTGAGGGGGTAGGCCCATTCCTTGCTTTGAAGCGAAGCAGGGTCGGTCCTGCTTACTGCATGGATGGGTGACAGTCCACAGTTCTGGATGTCGTTTGTTTTCTTAATTTTAAATATCTCATAACACACACTAAGAAAACACACAGCATCTGCATTTTTAAAAAACATGCTAATGTCAGTCCTTCAAAGTATTGCACTTAGAGACCATTCTTTTACCTTTTGCTGAATTGCATTCTGGTATCTGTAGTTTCCCAGTCAAGATGTGGGAAATAATGCCACAATTTTTTTTTTTTAAATATTTATTTTAAACAGGCAGGTTTAAGCAATACAAAACGATCAATTCCGACAAATGGCATAAAGAAGATACAGTAGATTGTTCACCCCCTCCCACCCTCGTGTCTTAACATTCCTCTTCTTCCCGTTGCCACTGGGAGTTATCTTCCTGTAGAGTCCTCCTGGCTATTTGGGGCTTGTATGTCAGGGCTGGATAATTCCGATCAAAGTCTAGGAGTGGGCCCCAAATGTTTTCGAAGCGATGTAGGCGGCCTGCCCCGGCAGCCGTCACCTTCTCTGCGATTAAGATGTCCCAGATTTTAACCCACCAGAAGGGCATTAGCGGTCCTTCTACTGTTTTCCAAGTGCGAGCTATTACGTTTCTGCCCGCCAATAGGCATTGGGATAGCAGTTTGGCCATATGGCCAGATCTGGGGTAGATTCCGGGGACTGGGGCTCCCAGGAGGATGGGCTCGGGCTCCAGGGGAAGTCGCACCTGAGTGATGTCTGTGATTGTTGCTAGGCATTGTTTCCAGAAAGCCTGGGCCTTCGGGCATGACCACCACATATGAAGGAAAGTCCCTACTTGGCCACATTGCCTCCAGCAACTCGGGTTGAGTGTGGGGTTCATATGGTGTAGCCTTAGGGGAGGATAATACCAGCGGAGGAGGATTTTATAGGCGCCTTCCCTGTTCGTAATGCAAGATGAAGAAGTATGAGCCCGCGACCAAATGTCAACCCACAGCTGGTCTTCGACTGGGCGGCCCAGGTCTGCTTCCCATTGGGCCATATACCGGGTTTTAGAGACTAGGAAGTCAGTTTGGAGGCGTTTGTATAGGGTGGAGATGCTCCCCCTAGTTGGGAGGTCAATTAGAGTCAGTTCCATGGCTGTGGGGGGGCGGGTGGCAGCTTGGCGGGTCTGTGGATGGGAGCACCAGTGGCGCAGCTGAATGTATGTAAATCTGTCCTGCTCACGAAGTTGGAAGAGTTCCTTACATCGCCTAAAGGTGCAGGGCTGTCCTCTTTCGAAAAGTTGGCCCAGGGTCACCAGGCCTCCCGCTATCCAGGATCTGAAGTTTCGGGTGGCCCAGCCAGGCGCAAAGGCCGGGTTCAGGAACACCGGTGAGGAGGGGCTAAGTCCCACTGGGGTTTTCTTTTGTTTCAGCGCTTTGTCCCAGGTAGCCACCGTGTGTTTGGTGGACCTCAGGAGGTTCTGCCACTGGCGGCGCTCGGAGGGATTGATATGTGGGAGAAAACGTAGCGGGAGCGGCAGTTGCGCCTGTTCAAGATCCACCCATCTCGGGCGGTTGGTAAGTATCTGCCATGTTCGAATACAGGCTAGTTGGGCCGCCAACTGATATTTTTGTAGGTCTGGGACTCCGAGGCCACCTAGTTTAGTATTGCCCAGCATCGTGGTCCTAGGGATTCTGGGCTTTCTCCCTTTCCAAATGAACCGTGACATTTCCTTCTGCAGATTCTGAAGGGCCGGTGCCGGGATTGGTACTGGGAGCGAAGAGCAAGCATATAGAAACCTCGGCAGCAAGTTCATTTTACAGGCCGTGATACGACCCATCAGTGAGATTTCTTGCGCCGTCCACCGTTTTAAGTCCGCCACGAGTTCCGTGAACAGTGGGGGAAAGTTTGCCCGGTAGACTTCCCCCGGGTCAGCTGGGATCTGGACCCCTAGATAGCTGATGCTCTTAGTTGACCATTGTATCGGGCATAGTGGGACCAGGGCCTCCCGCATCTCCCGGGAAAGGGCCACCCCCATGGCAGCTGATTTCTGAAAGTTGATGGCAAAGCCGGTGACCTTTCCATAGCTCTCTATCTCAGCTAGGACCTGAGGGAAGGAAGTGCGAGGTTCTGTGATGGTTAGTAAGACGTCGTCTGCATATAGGGCCAGTTTATGGTGTGATGTGTTCGATTGGAAGCCCTTGATTTCCGGGTTTCGCCTGATCCGTTGGGCGAATGGTTCCATGATTAGTGCAAAAAGCAGTGGCGACAACGGGCAGCCCTGTCTGGTTCCACAGGTCAGGCCAATAGGGGAAGAAAGGATGCCATTGACTCTGAGAAAGGTTTTGGGCGCAGAATAGTTAGCCAGAGTCATGGCGCAGAACTCTGGGCCAAAGCCAAAGGCCTCGAGAGTAAGCCTCATGAAGTTCCAGTCCACTTTGTCAAAGGCCTTAACTGCGTCCAGGGCCAGGAGTACCAGTTCCCGGGAGTCTCGGGAGGCCAGCTCCACCAGGTTTAAAGCTCTGCGAATATTATCAGCTGTAGAACGGTGTGTGATGAAGCCACTCTGGTCGGCGTCGATTATCTCTGGTAGGATCCGGGACAGGCGGGTTGCTAGGATTTTGGAGTATATGTTGGCGTCTATATTGAGCAGAGCAATCGGTCTGTAGGACGCAGGATTCTTTGGGTCGCCGCCAGGTTTAGGCAGCAGGACGGTGATTGATTCTTGCATTGACGGGGTTATAGTGCCCGTGGTTCTAAATGAATTAAAGAGCTGTACCAGGGGTGGGAGGAGTTGTGGTTTGAAAATTTTATAAAATCTTGTCGTGTAGCCATCCGGGCCGGGGGCTCGAGACTTGAGGGATTTTATCGCCTCATCGACTTCTTCGCCGGTGATCGGGGCTTCCAGCGAGTCCCGGGCTGCGTCCTCCAGTCGGGGGAGCGCCGCGCTTTGCAGGTATTCCCTCTGTTCTTCGGCCTTCCGAGGCGGGGCGGCCATTACCTGGGTCAGGTGGGCCGATGCAATTCGAAGCTTGTCGTGATCTAAGTATTGCGTCTTGCCCTGCAGGTCCCGTAGGCCCACGATTGTGTTATTTCTTCTTATCTTAGCGAGTTTAGCCACCAGTAGTTTGTTTGCTTTATTATTTTTGGCATAATAGAACTGTTTGGCTTTCGTCATTTGATGGGCGGTGTGTTCCGCATAGTGGGCTTCAATTTTCTGTTTTGCTGTCCGGAGAGCTCGCTGCGTTTTAGGGGTCCAGCCTTTTTCCTTGTGGGTTTTTTCTGCCCTCTCCAGTTCTTCTTCCAGGGCCTGACGAGTTCGTTGTTTATGTCTATGATAGGCTGCCCCTTTGGCAATCAGTTCTCCCCGCAGCACTGCCTTCATTGCATCCCAGGTGTTAGCTAAGGAGGTATCTCCGCTGGGGTTTTCCTTGAAGAAATTGACGATTGTGGTTGCGATAGCGTCTCTGAGTGGCATCTCATTAAGGATGGGGTCGTATAGTGTCCATCTACGTCTCTGGGGATCAGGGGGACCCTGAACTCGGAGTTCCAAGGTGACCGGTGCGTGATCGGATAGGATTCTGGAGCCTATGGTCACCTCTTCAGTGAAGGCGAAGATTTGCGGGGAAATTAGCAAGAGATCTATCCTGGAGAATGTCCGGTGAACATAAGAATAGAAGGAGAAGTCTTTTTCAGATGGGTGGAGCACTCTCCATGAGTCCACCACCCCCAAAGTCCTGAACAAGCGCAGAAGGGCTAAGGCCGTGGCGAAGTCTCCGGGGGAGGGTGGGTGCGATTTGTCCTTTACGGGGTCCGGGACCCCATTAAAGTCCCCACCGATCACTATCTGGCCCTCCAGAAAGGGAGAGAGAGTTGTGGTGAGCGAATCATAGAAGGGTGCTTGGCCTAGGTTCGGCGCGTATACGGAGACCAGGGAGAACAGCTGTCCTGCCAGCAGGCATTTCACCGCTATGTAGCGTCCCTCCGGGCAGCTTATGGTGTCTAGAATCTGGGGATTCAGCCCTCTCCGGAACAGGATTGCAGTGCCACCTCGCTTGGAGTTGCCGGATGCGAAGAGTTGCTTTGGAAAGTCACGAGAGTGTAGGCGGCTGAAGTCTGCCGGTAGCAGGTGAGTTTCCTGTAGCATGGCCACGGCGGCGGCCTCATTCTGGAGTTTTTGTAGAATTGATTTGCGTTTGGCCGGTGAGTTCAGGCCCCTGACGTTTAGAGAGACGAACTTCCAGGATTGCTGTTCCGGAGCGGGACCTGGGGTCGCTGATGAAGCTTGTGGGAGGGGGGGAGCCACTGGAGGATCAGCCATTATGTCGTGGGAGATGTGACCATCTGTTAACCTGCTTCTGAAATTTTTGCTCAGACCACCAACGGGAGGTCCAAGTTTTAACTGGGGGTAGGGGACCCATTATGGGGTTGGGCCCTCCCCTGGCCAACGGGGCCGTAAACCAAGGAATAGCCAACATGGCTGGAAACGTAAGTGGTTTGCTCCAAGGACTCATAGGTGGAATGTACCTTGAAGCTGGGCATGGGCCGTGGGGGAGAGGCCCGCTGCATCGGGGATGAAATCCATCCGTGTTTTCAAGAGAAGCGATTGGTTCCGCTGCGCCAGGATCGCTGAGCTGGGTCACAGGGGTCGGAGGGGTCCCTTGCGGGGTCGTTCCAGGTTATCTTTTCCTCCTAAATCTCGGAACCCTCGACCATGTATTTTGTTTGGACCTAGGGGAGGCTGTGAGGTCCGAGTCAATTGCCGCTTCAGTGGCCTGTGCGGGCGAGGAGTCAGTGGGGGCCGGCTGCAATATACTTCCAGCGTCATCTAGGTGACTGATCCTGCGTATGGTGCCCTTGTAGGAGAATTGCAAGGCTGTAGGAAAGAGCCATTTATAGCGAACCTTTTGGGCTTGAAGGAAGGTGGTTAGTGGGCGAAGGGCTCGCCTTTTTTGAAGGGTCAGCGGAGATAGGTCTTGGTAAATTTGAAGGGGAGTCCCTTGGAAGGTGATTTCATTCTCAGAGCGACTTATTGCTGATATGGCTTCCTTAGTTGTATAGAAGTGCACCCTGGTGATCACATCAGGAGGTCCGTCTGACTCAACTCCACGGCGAGGGTTTAGTCTGTGAGTGCGATCCAGTAGCAACAGTGAATCCGCCATATCTGGGAGGAGAGACTGAAAGAAGAGGCCCACGTATCCGGCAAGCTCTTGGTCTGGAACCGAATAATGCCACAATTTTACACTTTTTGCCTAACAGTTTGATAATGATTGAGTGACAATATGGTATGTGTACTTTTCACGTTATCTTTATAAAGCAGAGTATTGTTGAACGCCAGACATATGGGTGAGGTGGGGAAATGAGAGGGCAAATAAGTGATGAGTATTTGGCCACTATGTGGCAAGAAAGTTTGAAATCCTGGACACTGGTGCACTTATTTGCTCTCGATTGTGGCGGATTTTCAGAGAATAAGTAAAGGAAACACGTGGGTGGAAAGCATAATATTTTTTTCCGAAGGCAGACGCAACCCCATGTTTATTTTTAGATGGACAAGCTTGCTCAAGTATTTGGCTACCAAGATTTACTCAGGTTGTCATGTTCCCAGTGCAGAGGCTTACCCACAAGACCACAAGCACTTGTTTCTTATTGGGATTTTTGTTTTTTCAGGTAAAATTTCATGACAGATTGCTAGGTTTAAAAGGTGAGTACCTTTAATACTTAGCCAGCATATTTATTGCAACATTCCTCTTGGGTTATCTTTCTGGTGTTCATTACTTTCTTTAAAAGTCCAATGCTATTTTGTTTTGCACACTTTCTTCTAAGGAGAAGGTCAATTGAGCTAGCATTTGTATATTTCACTTTAGGATATACGTTCACTTACTGAGCGCATATTCATGGGTGCCAGCTTTGTGTCTATTGGTATGGGTTGATGTCACCCTTGGCTGGAAGGTGGCGGTTGTGGATTCTGGATCACCGGATCAGCAACTGATGAAGATATGGTTGGCTAAGGACGAAGTGATAAAATCTGTGTAATAGAACCTCACCGGGCATGACGACAGTTTCACATACATAATTTAGTCCCCCCTCTCTGTTGTGCCCCAATTTTACTATTGTGGTTGGTGATTTTAATCTCCAACTCGAACCTCACAATGATTTTATAGGAATTTGGGATGACCAGGTTGCGGCTTGGGATATTCCATCAACCAATGTTATCCCCCCTCTTGTCATGTGCATAATCTTGCCCTGGAGTCTGTGTGTATTTTGTTCAAAATTAACTTACGGGCTTGTAACGGCCGTTTGCTAGTGATCAGCCGGACAACAAAAACTTTTTGTGTTGCCAATGGGAGTTCCCTGATTGAGTACAAATTAATCTCAGGGAAGGACTGGGCTAGGGTTGGTGACTAAGATTTCTGACGGACCAGAAAGTGGCAATCATCCCCTGGTAACAGCAATTGGGGGAAATACCAAGAAGGTGGCTAGTGCCAAGAATCATCACACTGCCCAACCACTGATATTAACTGGTCGTGCTCGCAAGGGGGTTAGGTGGGCCAACTTACTTTAACAGGATTTGAAATCACCCATTTAAGTGGCCATCTTGGGTAATATCGCTGCAATCTATGGTACAGACTGCAGAGATAACACTATTACAAAAATGTCAACATCTTAAAGTGAATTTAATTCCCCTTGTATCACTTCCTTGCCGTGTTGTAAAGAAACACTCTCTGCATAAGGTTGGCTTGTATGATGCTGGCTGCTATAGTTATAAAAGAGAGATTGTGTCTTGTGTAAATAGCCCATTAGGGATTGATAAATTGCTCCTGCAATCTCTATGATTGAAATACAAGGAGTTAATTGGGAGGAAAAAACAGGTGTTTGTTACAGATTAATGGGCTACGTTGCATGGTGCCTTACAATCGTGGGGCGCTTGTTCTTTATGGAAGTTGATCACTGACAAGAATCTGAATGGGAAGACTGCTTTTCACTGCAATATTGGGGAGGTTGAATAGAGTACCCATTTTTCGAACTTGTGCCTAGATGACGTACAACCTTTGCCTAGTATGCCAGTTTATAGACCACCAACTCCTGCTTCTATCCAATTTTCTGTTGATGATGTGGTGACAACTCTTAAAATTCAGAAAAACAATAAGGCGACTGGTCTGGATCTGATCCTTTTAGATTTGTTTTAAGATGCGATAGTGGTATGGGCCCTGGTGTTGTCCAGGCTATTTAATGCTATTTTGTCCAGCAGGGAGAGATGCCAGCCTCTTGGTGTAGGGAGACAATTGTGCCTATATACAAAAAAGGAGGTAAAGAATATCCAGGAGGTAAAGAATATCAGCCTATTTCCCTCCTGGATGGTGTTGGTAAACGTTTTGGCAAGCTTATCCTTAGTCCTCTTCAGGAGTGGGCCAAACGTGAAGAAGTGATTAGCTACCTCCAGGCTGGGTTTAGGCCAAATAGGGGCACAAAAGATCACTGTTTTATCCTTTTTCAGATTATCGCTAAATAGACTATCTTAAAGAGAATGCATCTATATGTGGTATTTTTGGACCTAAAAACAGCTTTCGATACTGTATCGAGAGAAGTATTATGGTTTGTTGAAATGTAGAGTCCCCCTCCGCCCCCCGGATCTGGTGGCCATCATACTTTCATTATACTCTGCTAACAAGGCCAATGTTAGATATGGGTTAGGGTGTGAGCAGAGTCGACAGTTTGGGGTAAAAGTTGGTGTAACAAGGCTGTGGCCTGGCCCTCATTTTATTCAATGTATATATACAAGAAATTAATGATTCATTGACACGAGGGTGCCATGACTGTCCAAGGATGGATGCCGATAATAATCCAGTACTTTTTTACACGGTTGATGCAGTCCTTCTGGGCACCACCCCCCAGGCTTTGAGACATGCCCCATCGATATTTGTTTGCGAATGTACAGAACTACACTTGTCTTTAAATATTGCTAAGTGCAAAGTGATGGCTTTTAAATCTCCACGTGCAAAAGGAGATGATTAACACAGAATGTTCTTACCTCCACCCATTGAGCAAGTTACATATTTTGACTATCTCAGAGTTTGTTTTGAGGATTCTGGCAGTTGGGGGCTACAGGTGGCCAGATCAGCCTTATTCTTAACTAAGTATTGTGGTTGTATTTTGTCATTTTTTTGTTGAACATGGCCGAGGCGCAATCTCACCAGCCTTGGAATTATTCCACAAACAAGCTATACCTGAGTCTACTTATGGCTCAGAACTGTGGGGCCACGCCAATACTGCTAAACTGTATTTGCGAAAATACATTTTTAAAGAAATTGTTTCTTTTGCCTGTTTCTGCTTCGACTGCGCTGGTCCAGCTGGAAGTTGACAATCGAGTATCGGCTCAAATTACATTCAAGCCGATATTGTTCTGGATGAGAGTTTGGACTGGGAAGGTCTGGAGAAATACAGGAATGCTCAGTCCCATGTTATGAGTTTGACGGGGAGATGAGCTTAAATTTGCTTGCACACGTAAAGACATGTCTTCTTCAGCTGGACATGACTATTTGTGGAACAAGCCGCAGAATAACAAGGCAAGGGATGTGAGTATCCTGAAAACCAAGGCGAATATGCTAATGTACAAGAATTTGATAGCTGATGCTACAAAGTTAAAATCCAGTATCTAATATCTCGAAAGTACAATGTATTTGGGGCTTTAAGGGCTATTTGCATGTTATCCTCTTACCATTTGAGAAATCTTTATATGTACGATTTAGGCTTGTTTTTTATCAGTAGCTTGTAAAAGCAAAAGATGGCAGGGGACACATCAGACCTCCGCCCAATGTGTGGAAACTATGCTGCACTTTTTTGTTACTGTGTAGTGAAACCCATCGATTGAGATTTAAGTATTTGAGACCCATCCTGAATAAAGAAGGCATTTGTTGTGTAACTCTTGCTATGAGGTTCCTAAGAGAATGTTTGCATCCTCATGTGGTTTATGGGACTGCATGCCTTTTTTACAGGGCATGGTTACAGAGGAATAGGGCTTTGAAGCGTGGACCTAGTCATTTGGTAGTTGATGGATAAGTGCCAAGGCTGTGCGAATGATCTCTCCTTAGTCCTTATGCCTCTACATTTTTAACAGTTTTTAGTTGTTGAACAGTTTTTTTTTAAAACAATTTTTATTACATATTTAACAAACAAAACCAATACAAACCAAACTTGCAGTGCAAATATCAATAGTACTGTTTTCACATTGTTCATTACACAATTTTCATCACTGCTCCCCTTATCCCACCGCCCCTTACGAGCCTATTTATTCCATTCACTTTGTATCTGCACCGCGTGGTGGGGTCTCATTTTCAGCGGATTCTGACAAATCTTGTATCATTCCAAACAGTTCCGCTACCAACGATTTCCATGCCATCAGGGTTCCCATCTCTTCCTCCCCCCCCTATGTTACTTGCCTCCTGCCATACCATGGTCTCCGCCTCCGACCACTTCTGCAAATCCTTCCACCACATCTCCACTCGTGGCCTATGATAAGTCTTCCATCCCATGGCAATCCTCCTTTTTGCCAGCACATATGCTAAATCCTTCAGTTTATTGACATGTTTGAGTTTCTGCGATCTGGGGAACCCCCCCAATAAGCAGGCCCAGGCTGAATTTATGACTATAGTGACCCCTTTTTCGGCCAGTTTCCCAGCTATTTCGTTCCAGAAGCGCTCAATCACCGGGCAGGACCAGAACATATGAACCATATCAGCCTGTTCTTCATCGCATTTGGGACATGTTTGTCTGCCAGCATTTTCAAACCTCGATATCCTCAGGAGTGTCATGTATGCCCTGTGCGTAATATATAATTGAATCTGTTTTAGTCTAGCGTTTCTTGACACCTTTTTATGGCACCCCAGGGCACGTTCCCACATCCCGTCCTCTATCAGGGCTCCCACCTCCGTCTCCCAGTCTAGTCTCAGTTGCATTAGTTCTTTCCCAACCTTGGACATCATCATTTCGTACAATCTAGAAATCTCATGCCCTCCGTCAGTTATATCATATATCATGTCTACGGTAACATCTGGCTCTTCTTCCAGTACTGTCTCAGGCCAAGTTGTTTCAATTTCCTGCACCATTCTTTGATATGTAATGTATTGACCCACGTGTAACCCCACTTCCTCTCCCAGCTCTTCAAAATGTATGATAGTCCCCTCCCGCCAAACATCTCCCATAGTTACCAGCCCCACAGATTCCCATTGGTTCGTAATTGTCATTCGTAGCTGCTTGTCTCCTCTAGCCAACGCAACCAGCGGTATCTGCAGGGAGGATGGGACTGGGTTTTCCATCATCCAGCATGCTCGGTGCCAAATCCTCCACCCAAGTATCATTTTAGGACGCGCTTTCATGTCTGTCTTGGCCAGCCAAACCATCTCTTTTAAATAAAATGGGGCACAGTCTACTCTAAACAACCTGGATTCGGGGGTCGCTTCATCTGAGAGCCATTTAGCGACATATTGCAGTTGGCTCGCTACGTAATAGACAAAGTTAGGCAGTTTTATTCCCCCGTTTTCATAAAAGTTCTGCAACTTCCATAGTGCCACCCTATTCCTGGTACCCTGCCACAGGAAATCCCTGCACATGCCGTTCAGTCTGGTGAAGAACTTCTTAGGTATTAGGTACGGAATGTTCCCGAAATAATGCAGGAGCCTGGGTAAGTTCACCATCTTGAGCATTGCACCTCGCCCCATCATTGCTAGAGGCAACTTCACCCAAAATTTCATACTCTTCAATTTTCACTATGGCTACCTCAGCCCAAGCCCAAGGAGCTTGCAGCACCGGCAACCACCCGACAGGGATCCCCTTATAACTACCTAGCGGGAAAATAACAGATTTCTGAGGGTTCACCGCTATGCCAGACAGCCCTGCATACTTTTCCATAACCTACAGGATGTACTGGAGATTCTCCTCCGGGTACCTCAGGTACAGCAGCAAATCATCTGCATACAAGGAGATCAAGTGTCGCTCCCCTCCCACCTCAATGCCTATAGTATCATACTGTTGTCTAAGGTATATCGCCAGAGGCTCTAAAGCTAATATGTACAGCATAGGAGACCACGGGCACCCCTATCTGGTCCCTCTGCTTAGTTGCCATCTCTCAGAGATCACCGCTCCTGTTTTGACTCTGGCCAACAGTTCGCTATATACATCTTTGCCCATCTTATGTATCCAGGCCCTATCCCATAGCCTTCCAAGGCTGCCAGCAGCCATGGCCACTTGACAGAGTCAAAGGCCTTCACAGCGTCTAGGGACACTATTGCCATTTCACCCTCATTCTTACCCCCCATTCAATAACCCGATGGAGTCGTCTATGATTATGAGTAATGTTCCTATTCGGGACATAGCCCGTCTGGTCGTGGTGTATTAGTTTGCCAATGACTCTACGCAGTCTGCTTGCCAGGACAGCCGTCAATATCTTGCTGTCCTGGTTCAGCATTGACAATGGTCTATAGGAGCCACAGCTATGTCCGGGCTTATTAGGTTTGGGAAGCGGTACTCTCATCGCTTCTCTTAGTGACTCTGGTAGCCGTCCCATCTCGAATGCTTCATTTAGCATATCCAACATCGGGGGGAGTACTTCTGCTTTATACACTTTATAAAACTCACTTGGAAACCCGTCCGCCCCCGGGGTCTTACTAGTAGGTAGCTGCCTCACCACCTCTTCTAACTCCTCCAAGGTAATTGGTGCATCCAGCTCCTCTCTCTCTTCTGCACTTACTTTAGGCAAACCTATGTCTTCTAGTGTATCTATTATTTCTTCATAAATGCTACTCTCCCCATCTTCATATAGTCCCCTGTAATAATTGGCAAATTCCTGATTTACTCCCTCCTGGGTGTCGACTACACTGCCATCTTCTCTTGTTATCGTCCTAATAGTGGGTCTGGGGATCTCGCTCTTGTATAACCATGCCAAAAGCCTTCCTGTTTTATCTCCTCCCGCATGCTGTCTCTCTATATATTTTTTGTAATTAAGATTACATAGTCTTTCCCATTTCTCTGCACATGTCTGCTGCAGCTTAAGTATCAACTCCATGTCCCTTTCAGTATCATCTCTCCCCTTAAGCGCCTTTTTCAATTCCTTTTCTGTTTCCTGTAGATCGGCTAGGATTCCTCCCTGCAGGCTTTTGGACTTTGCTATTGCTACACCCCGCATCACCACCTTAAAGGCTTCCCATAGCATGCTTGCTGAGTCCACGCTACCCGTATTCACCTCAAAGTAGTTTATAATGTCCTCCCTTATGTCCTCCCTAAAAGGGGGGTCTTTAAGCGCCTCTACCAGGAGACGCCATGTCGGGATGCTCGCTCTTGGGGGGGCAGTATTGCTAGCCAATAACCAAGGGCGAGTGGTCCGACAGGACCCTCGCCTTATATTCAGCCTGCACCGTCTCCATTATTTCGGACGTGGCAAAGACATAGTGCAGCCTCGTAAGCAACTGTTGCGGGCAGAATAGTGCGAGTACTGCCTTTCTCGGGGGGGTTTCATTCTCCACACATCCGCCAGACCAAAGTCGTCTAGCAATGTCTGCAGCACTTTTGCCGCCGGGGCAGGTCTATCAAACTTCCGATCTGATCTGTCCACCCTAGGGTTCAGTAGACAGTTAAAATCCCCACCCCAGATCACTGCACTCCCCATACACATGCTAAGGTTAGTACTCAGGGTTCTGAAATATGTTGCCGTATTCCGATTGGGGTGTAGGTGTTCACAATGCATATCTCCCTGTTCTCTACCTGTCCCCTCAGCATAACCATTCTCCCATCCGCTTCCGCAGTTTCCTGCAACAAGTGAAATGGGACATGCGGCACCACCCAGATGAGCACTCCTCTAGCATAGGCAGAATACTTCGAGCCCGCCACGACCCCTTTCCATTTCTTCACCAGCTTTCCCAGCTTTTCCCGTGTCAGGTGGGTCTCCTGCAGCAATGGAATATCTATCTTTGGTCTGCGCAGATATAACTTAACCTTATTCCTTTTCAGATAACTATTGAGGCCCCTGACATACCATGTATTTATTTTAAGGTCCGCCAAGGCTTGTTAGAGTTCCCAGTCCCTGCCCCCCACACCCCCATCAGTGCAGGCCAGTTCCCCTTCCCATTTCCGTCTATATAGGCTTGTGTGCCAGTTCAAACTTCCCCCAACTACAAACACCCCTCTCTCTCTCCCTCCCGCCACCCTTCCCTTCCCCAACTTCACCCCCCTACCCCCAACAGTTGCCCAGCTCCATCCCTGGATCTCAGGCACCCCTGCATCTAGCACTTTCTGGCTTTCTTTACTATAAGCTCAGCAGGGTGTTAGGGAGAATTCTCTGTTTAGGCTGAATTTCCCTACCTAGTGAGTCCCCCAGCAGCTTTGCTGGATTTCTGGGGTTTAATTTTTTTCTCCTGCCAAGAGTGAGACTCTTTTACCCTCACTCTTGGACATGTTGAAGTGTGTTTTCTTGGTTAAACCTTGTGTTGAATGGGCTATGGGGTCTTTTACTCCATAGGGCCTCATGTATTTTTGTGATGTGGGTTACACAGCACCCTCTGTGCCGTGACCCAGGGGTGTCCTAGGGACTCCCCAACATAGACTCCATACCCTGGGACTGACTACTGTCTCCCAGGGCATGTAAAGTCACCAAAGACTTTGCTAGTCTTGAATCCTGAACAGAACCAGTACAAACCATCATATTGTGGACGTACTGGCTGGGGCAATTCGATTGCCCCAGGGTCTGTTAGTCGAGGGGGCACGTCTCCGTCCCCCCTGATCGAGTTTTGGCTGGTGGCAGTGGAAACTACTTTTTATATTCGACCGCGAATATTTCCCTATGGGATTTCCCATTGTTTTAGGCTAACACATTTAATTATTTATTTACGGTAGCCTTAAACATACCGCCGGTTTATATATTTATTTTTATAACTCCGGTTGGGACTTTTTGCCAAAACTTGATTCTAAAATGGCGTTGGTGTTCGCCTCTGTAACTCTGACCCAAAGTGGAGCCCTTTGTTCCACTTTTGGCGGGCTTCTCCACAGAAGCCCTCCAAAGTGGTGCCACTCTGTCTGGGATACTTAGGAGGGGTGGAGGGGGATTTAGGCACCCTGGACTGAGTTACCTTGGTAACTCAAGTCGCACTCCGTCCTGATTGGCCCAAGTGGTGAGCCGCCCGGCTCACCACTTAGCATGTTTGAGTGACAGCTAGGCTGGGTGAATGGGGGCTTGCTGCATAAAAGCAGGGCTTTGGGGACTGGGACTTCAGAAGTCGCCACAGGACCAAGAATCCGACGAGGGAAGAGCTGAGCCGACCTGCTTCGACGACACCACCCGGTGGAGCCCTGCTGAACCGTCTCACCACTTTTTCCCGACGACCGAGGAGAACTCTTAACGGAGTGGCTCCTTCCCTTAACTGGTGGGGACAACCAGTTTTCGCCTTCTTTCCGTTCTTTGAGGTATCTCGTGGCCGCCTTGCCTGTGCCAAGCACCCCGGCAACCGGAATACCACACTTTACCCCCATACCGCGAAAGTCGGTACCAACCCTTTAACCGGAGGACTCCGCGGCTGGTTTCTTCCCGGGCAGTGCAACGACCCTCCTCTTCTGCGCTTCAGCGAGAACTTCTTCTCCCCTGACCGACGTCGAGCCCTGCTGCCACTGCCTGGAACAACTGCCCCCGCTGGAGGATCCTTTCCGCTTAAGGTACTGTGTTCCGCCTGGCTTCCCTTGCTACCGACTGTACGGGGTAGATTTAGTCCCCGGCTTTCGAACCTGGGAGTGCCTGGGACACTTTGGCTAAACTTTCTGAGCCACTCTAAACTCTTTTTGACTCTTTGCAAGACTTTGAATCTCTAACTAACAGTGTGATCTTGGGCACATTTTCGCTCCGGCTACTCTAAGAGTGGGCCCTGCCTAGTGACTTTTGCTCACCTGTGACTTTATTCTTCTTTAAGCCTATTGCAAGTGTTCTGGACCTTAGAGTGGTGTGTCTAACCTATTTCTGTTTTTTCTCTCCCTTTCTTGGAAACTACTAGAGTGTCATCTAACGTTAAGCACTCACCTCTGTTTTAATTAAGTGGTGTTAACCTAGAGTTGTCTAGATAGGAGAAAGGATTGAATTTACTTTCATTATAACTGTGTTGAAGTGTTTTTACCATATTCGTTGCTAGAGTGTTTTTTTACTTATGTGTGTTTTTAAATAAATAACTATATTCTTTTGAAACCAAGCTCTGGTCAGTGTTTGCTTGTGCTATTGTGTTTTGGTACATATTGTGTATACTTTGCATACTGCCTAACTCTTCTTGAGAGAAGTCTGACTGCTCAGCCACAGCTACCAGGTAAATCTGGGTGGTACGGACTGCTACCAAAGGGGTTTACTGCTCTACCTGTAGTCTTAAATCTTTTGCAGTGTTCCCCAAGGGAACTGCACAGGTTTCTGCCTAACACTGGTGTACAGCGGTGGGATTTGTATTGAGTATACATTTTATTGTGCTTTAGATACCTTAGTGCAACTAACCACAAAGCTTAGCACTGAAAAAGCAAAACCTCTAACATGTCAGTTATAGAAAGCTATAGTCAGGAGTCCCTTGCAGCCAAAACTGCTGATTGTTTAAGAGTGCTCTGTAAACATAAGGATCTCCTGACTAAGGGCAAGAAAATGGAGCTGATTGAAAGATTGTTAGCTAACCAAAGTCTGGGTGATGGTTCAGAGGAACCTACCACTCCAGCAACTGTAGATGACAGTATTGAAGTTAACATGGAGCAAAATGTTGATGATTCTGAGGAAGAGTCAGAAGAGGAGGGTGAGGCTGTTGTAACTGTCCCCCCTAGGCCTCTGCCTGCTCTACCTGCTGTACCTACTGGACCTTTACCAGGTCCCACATTTAGTCCTCAGTACTTTGAACTGGAGAAAATGAAGCTAGAATTAGAGTATAAGAAACTTAATGCTCAAACTGACAAAGAACTAAGGCTAAGGGAAATGGAGCTCAAGTATGACTTAGAAATGAAGAAATTATCTGTTGAGAATGTTTCTCTCTCTGGCTCCTCTAGAAGTTCCAGTCCTAAAAGACCCCGGATGCCTAAAGAATTGGTTGGTATGTATGAGCCTAAGTTGGATGTGTTGGATTGGTTGTCTCTGTTTGAATATAATCATGGGCTCCAGAACATCACAGGAAATGACTTACTCACCTGGTTGTTCTCTAGGCTTCCCCCTGTTGCAACTGATGTGGTAATGGAGATGGGGGAGGAGGATAGGAAGGACTATGAATGTGTGAAACTAGCTTTGATAGCTAGGTTTGGGAAGACCCCTTCCCAGTATCTTAAGAGGTTTAGGAGCCTCAAAAAGCATGATGGTACCCCTTGGGCTACCTGGGTGAATGAATGTTTGAAAAACTTAGAGGGATGGATTAAGGGTTACAAGGTGAACACTTATGAAGGTATGAAGAATTTGTTTATGTTGGAGACTATTTATGATGCCTGCTCTCCTGAGCTCAGACAACACTTGGCTGATTCCAGGGAATTGGATTCCCGGAAACTAGCTAAGGCTGCTGACTTGTGGGTTGCCAACAGGGCCACTCACAAGGATTCTGGGGTAACTCAGAAGAAGGATGGGGAAAAACAGTCTAAAAAGGACTCCAAAGAGAATTCTAATACTACAAATTCCAAAGAGGGCCCCAAACCAAACTATAAGGGTAAGCCACAAGGGAAACCAAATCAGGCTAGTGTACCTTCTGGTCCCAGACCAGAAGGAGGTCAGAACAAGCCTCCATTCCAGCGAGCCTTTGGCTCATGCTTTGTTTGTAAGGCTACTGACCATGTGAAAGGAGACCCCAGATGTAAGGGTAAACCTTCAGGGGTCCAGCTTGCCTCCTTAGCCTTCGCTCCAGAAGAGGAAGTACATATGGCAAGTGGAAACTTTCTATTACTAGCTGATGAACCCACTGGAGTCTCAGCTAGTGTTTCTTTAGTCTCTCTGGGGTTGTGGGAACAACAGAATTTAGATGTCTATAACTCTATCCCAGATAATACTAAAGAGTATTATAAGGACAGTGTCCAGGTGAATGGTCAGGAGACTCCTGCCATTAGGGACACTGGAGCCAGCATAACTGTGGTGGATGAATCATTTTTCAAGGCAGAGGATGTTGCTAAGGCACCCAAATGCCTCACCAAGTTAGCTGGTGGGCCTGTGCAGATGTGTCCCCAGTTACCAGTTCTCATCCAATGTAATGATATGGCTGTAAAAATACCTGTCAGTGTACAATGTGAAGTGCCAGGTAGGGTTCTGTTGGGTAATGACCTCAAAGCTCTTGGAGTTGTATCTCATACCCCCAGACCTCCTAGCAAAAGGTTTCAGGAACTCACAAAACCTGCAAGGGAGAAAACCCTGAGAGGGTTATCTCAGGAGATGATGACAGAAATCACTCCTCTACCACTGGAGCAACTTACTGCAGTAACTACCAGATCAGGAGCAAAGGGGCAACCCAAGACTCCTAGGAAAAAGCCAGCAGCAAGCTCTCCAGTGCTTCCAACAAGGACTTCCCCTAGGTTGTCCAAAGTTACACCTGTAACTCCACCTCCAGCTGAGGCTGAGAGGGAGGTACAACCCTGTGTGGTTGAGCTAGACTCTGAGGAAGAGCTAGAAGGAGGCCCCAACCTTATTGGAGATTTGGACCCTGAGGACCATCCTGAGCTGCAGTCTTTACTGGCAGAAGGTGGGCCTAGCAGGGCAGCTTTTCGTAAGGGGCAAAGAGAATGTCCAACTCTGGAAGGTCTCCGCCACCAGGCAGCTTCTCAAGCTGATGGGCAAGAGCCTGGGAAGTATAGGTTGCACTGGGAAGATGGCCTCTTCTACAGTGAACCCACTGAGTCTGAACCTGGAGACTACAAACGCCTTGTAGTCCCACAAGAGAACAGACAACAGTTCTTACAACTAGCCCATGAGATACCTTTGGCTGGTCACTTGAGTTTCAAGAAGACCAAGGAAAGGCTCTCACTCTACTTTTATTGGCCAAAGATGGGGGCTGAAGTAGATAGATATTGTAAGAGCTGCCATACCTGCCAGACTTCTGGTAAGGTTGGTTCCAAGAATGTGGCACCTTTAGTGCCTCTCCCAGTTGTGGGAGTCCCATTTGAGAGGGTAGGGATTGACATTGTTGGTCCCCTTGATCCCCCAACCTCCTCAGGCAACAGGTTTATCCTTGTTGTAGTAGACCATGCTACTAGGTACCCTGAGGCAATTCCTATGAGGACTGTTACAGCTCCGGCTGTGGCTAAGGCCCTCCTTGGTATTTTTACCAGGGTTGGGTTTCCTAAGGAGGTAATCTCTGACAGGGGGTCAAACTTTATGTCCCACTACATGAAGGCCATGTGGAAAACCTGTGGAGTTACCTACAAGTTCTCAACCGCCTACCACCCTCAGACAAACGGGTTGGTTGAAAGGTTTAACAGAACCATGAAGAGCATGATAGGTGCTTTGGAAGAACCCCTTAAGAAAAAGTGGGACCTTCTACTGCCATGCCTTCTCTTTGCTTATAGAGAAGTCCCTCAGGAGGGAGTAGGTTATTCTCCCTTTGAGCTTCTCTATGGCCATCCAGTCAGAGGTCCATTGGCCCTGATTAAGGAGGGGTTGGAAGGTGCTCCTCCCCTCAAGCCAGTCAGAGTGACTGACTATGTGATAGGTCTCCGGAGGAGAATGTCACACATGATGGCAGAAGCAAGTGACAACTTGAAAGCTGGTCAAGCCCTGGTCAAACATTGGCACGACCAGAAGGCTAACATGGTTGAGTTTACTCAAGACCAGCTAGTTCTAGTTATGCTCCCAACAAGGCAGAGGGCCTTGCAAGACAAATGGATGGGACCCTTCAAGGTTGTGGGAAAACTTGGAGAGGTCAACTATCTGGTAGATCTGGGCAGACCCAGGGAAGCTCCTAGAGTCTTCCACACCAACCGACTAAAAGCATACATCTCCAGACCTGATGTAGGAGCCTTGCTTCTAGCTTCAGCTGCAGAGGAGGAAGAGAGTGAATCTCTCCCTGATCTCCTCAGAGGTGTGCCTTTAGATGAAAAAGTTGAAGGAGTCAATCTCTCTTCAGACCTGACACCTGAGCAACAAGAGGAGTGCAAATCTATGTTAAATCAGTTTGCCTCCCTGTTCTCACTGTCACCAGGCTTGACCCCTTGGGGCCAGCATGAGATACTCACTGGTGACTGTCTGCCAGTCAAAAGCAGAGGATACAGAATGTCAGAACATATCAGAGCCCACATCAAAGGAGAGGTCAAGAAGATGCTTGATCTCGGGGTAATAGAGCCCTCTACTAGTCCATGGTCTAGCCCAGTTGTGTTAGTACCAAAGGCAGGATCCAAAGACTTGAGATTCTGTGTGGACTATAGAGCTCTAAATGCAGTCACCAAGACTGATGCCCATCCTTTGCCCAGGACAGATGAGTTGGTGGATAAACTTGGTGCAGCCAAGTACCTCAGCACGTTTGACCTGACGTCAGGCTATTGGCAAATAGCCCTGACAGACCATGCCAAGGAGAAAACTGCATTTTCAACCCCAGTTGGCTTGTACCAGTTTAAGGTCATGCCTTTTGGACTAAAAAATGCTCCTGCCACATTCCAAAGGATGGTGAACCAAGTTCTGGCTGGGATGGAAGATTTCTGCATGGCATACTTGGATGACATTGCAGTCTTCAGCCACTCCTGGGAAGAACATGTGAACCACCTAGGACATGTGTTGCAGGCTCTGAAACAGGCCCATTTGACAATCAAAGCCAGTAAGTGCCAGATTGGTCAAAGTAAAGTGGTCTACCTTGGACATGAGGTAGGAGGTGGAGAAATAAGGCCTTTGCCCAGCAAGATTGAAGCTGTGCAAAATTGGACAACACCAACTACTCAAACCCAAGTGAGAGCTTTTCTAGGCCTCACTGGGTATTACAGGAATTTCATTGAGAACTATGGGACCATAGCTTCTCCACTGAATGTAATCTCCTCTCCCAAATTCCCTAAAAAGGTAAAATGGAATGAGGAGTGCAATCAGGCCTTTGAAAAACTGAAGAGAGCTCTTTGCCAGGCTCCAGTATTAAGAGCTCCTGACTACCACCAACCTTTCATTGTACAAACTGATGCTTCCAATGTAGGTATAGGTGCAGTTCTAAGCCAACTGGATGAGAAGGGTAGGGAGCACCCCATTTGCTTCATCAGTAGGAAACTGAAGGATCCTGAGACAAGGTGGGCAACTATCGAAAGAGAATGCTTTGCTATTGTGTGGGCACTGAAGAAGTTTAGGCCATACTTGTATGGTTCTACTTTTGTTATTCAGACTGACCACCAACCCTTGAGATGGTTAATGCAAATGAAAGGGGAAAATCCAAAGCTATTGAGATGGTCAATCTGCCTGCAAGGGTTTGATTTCACCATTGAGCACAGGTCAGGGTGTCACCATCAAAATGCTGATGGACTCTCTAGGATGTATATCATCGACTAGAGGTATGAGGTTCATCCAGGAGTGGATTAAATCCTCCTGTCCCTTAGTCTGGGGGGGGCGAGTGTTAGGGAGAATTCTCTGTTTAGGCTGAATTTCCCTACCTAGTGAGTCCCCCAGCAGCTTTGCTGGATTTCTGGGGTTTAATTTTTTTCTCCTGCCAAGAGTGAGACTCTTTTACCCTCACTCTTGGACATGTTGAAGTGTGTTTTCTTGGTTAAACCTTGTGTTGAATGGGCTATGGGGTCTTTTACTCCATAGGGCCTCATGTATTTTTGTGATGTGGGTTACACAGCACCCTCTGTGCCGTGACCCAGGGGTGTCCTAGGGACTCCCCAACATAGACTCCATACCCTGGGACTGACTACTGTCTCCCAGGGCATGTAAAGTCACCAAAGACTTTGCTAGTCTTGAATCCTGAACAGAACCAGTACAAACCATCATATTGTGGACGTACTGGCTGGGGCAATTCGATTGCCCCAGGGTCTGTTAGTCGAGGGGGCACGTCTCCGTCCCCCCTGATCGAGTTTTGGCTGGTGGCAGTGGAAACTACTTTTTATATTCGACCGCGAATATTTCCCTATGGGATTTCCCATTGTTTTAGGCTAACACATTTAATTATTTATTTACGGTAGCCTTAAACATACCGCCGGTTTATATATTTATTTTTATAACTCCGGTTGGGACTTTTTGCCAAAACTTGATTCTAAAATGGCGTTGGTGTTCGCCTCTGTAACTCTGACCCAAAGTGGAGCCCTTTGTTCCACTTTTGGCGGGCTTCTCCACAGAAGCCCTCCAAAGTGGTGCCACTCTGTCTGGGATACTTAGGAGGGGTGGAGGGGGATTTAGGCACCCTGGACTGAGTTACCTTGGTAACTCAAGTCGCACTCCGTCCTGATTGGCCCAAGTGGTGAGCCGCCCGGCTCACCACTTAGCATGTTTGAGTGACAGCTAGGCTGGGTGAATGGGGGCTTGCTGCATAAAAGCAGGGCTTTGGGGACTGGGACTTCAGAAGTCGCCACAGGACCAAGAATCCGACGAGGGAAGAGCTGAGCCGACCTGCTTCGACGACACCACCCGGTGGAGCCCTGCTGAACCGTCTCACCACTTTTTCCCGACGACCGAGGAGAACTCTTAACGGAGTGGCTCCTTCCCTTAACTGGTGGGGACAACCAGTTTTCGCCTTCTTTCCGTTCTTTGAGGTATCTCGTGGCCGCCTTGCCTGTGCCAAGCACCCCGGCAACCGGAATACCACACTTTACCCCCATACCGCGAAAGTCGGTACCAACCCTTTAACCGGAGGACTCCGCGGCTGGTTTCTTCCCGGGCAGTGCAACGACCCTCCTCTTCTGCGCTTCAGCGAGAACTTCTTCTCCCCTGACCGACGTCGAGCCCTGCTGCCACTGCCTGGAACAACTGCCCCCGCTGGAGGATCCTTTCCGCTTAAGGTACTGTGTTCCGCCTGGCTTCCCTTGCTACCGACTGTACGGGGTAGATTTAGTCCCCGGCTTTCGAACCTGGGAGTGCCTGGGACACTTTGGCTAAACTTTCTGAGCCACTCTAAACTCTTTTTGACTCTTTGCAAGACTTTGAATCTCTAACTAACAGTGTGATCTTGGGCACATTTTCGCTCCGGCTACTCTAAGAGTGGGCCCTGCCTAGTGACTTTTGCTCACCTGTGACTTTATTCTTCTTTAAGCCTATTGCAAGTGTTCTGGACCTTAGAGTGGTGTGTCTAACCTATTTCTGTTTTTTCTCTCCCTTTCTTGGAAACTACTAGAGTGTCATCTAACGTTAAGCACTCACCTCTGTTTTAATTAAGTGGTGTTAACCTAGAGTTGTCTAGATAGGAGAAAGGATTGAATTTACTTTCATTATAACTGTGTTGAAGTGTTTTTACCATATTCGTTGCTAGAGTGTTTTTTTACTTATGTGTGTTTTTAAATAAATAACTATATTCTTTTGAAACCAAGCTCTGGTCAGTGTTTGCTTGTGCTATTGTGTTTTGGTACATATTGTGTATACTTTGCATACTGCCTAACTCTTCTTGAGAGAAGTCTGACTGCTCAGCCACAGCTACCAGGTAAATCTGGGTGGTACGGACTGCTACCAAAGGGGTTTACTGCTCTACCTGTAGTCTTAAATCTTTTGCAGTGTTCCCCAAGGGAACTGCACAGGTTTCTGCCTAACACAGGGTGAGGCTGCCCTAATGGCTAACCTACTACTACTACTATTTGTACTATTTGGGGGGTAGGGTGCCTGTGTTCTGCCGCTCCTGTTTGCCACAATTAACCACATGCTATTGTCCAATTTGTCTGCGTAATCAAAGCTCTATATTCTAGTCCAATGTCACTCAGCAGCCAGACCTAGCCACCGTGCCACCCATCCTTTCTCATCTTTTAAGGTTCCTGTCGAGCCTGCGCTGGTGTACCTCACAGCGCGCCAAACTAGGCCACATAAATTGCCTCAGTCACTTATCTTATTCTCCTTGGGCCTGTGCAGCATCCTGTTCCGGGCAGCCCTGTAGGTCCAGCAATGCGTCAGCCTCCTCTGGGGTATCAAAGAAAAACATTCGACTCTTATGTAGCACTTTCAGTCTTGCAGAGTACAGGAGCATATATTTGATGCCGGCTGCGCGCAGCCGTCTCTTCACTGCTACATAGCTATATCTCTGCCTCTGGACCAGCATGGTTTAATCCGGGTAGGCTGTGATTGTAGCCGAGGCTCTATCTATCGTTCCCCCTTTCCTGAAATATTCCAAGATCTTTTCACGGTCTTTATAATTCGGAATCTTGGCAATTATTGCGCAGGGAGGTGCTCCGGGCTTTGGTTTTATCGTGAGGGCACTGTGTGCACGTTCCACTGTGAATCCCTGTGAGTTTGTCAGCTCCTATTTCCTGCAGGATCATGTTCTCCACATAGTCTGTGGGATCTTGGCCTTCTCCTTCTGGCAGACCAACCACTCAAATGTTGTTCCTTCTCGCTCTCCCTTCCGCCTCCTCCGCACGGTTCGCCAGGTTGGCCACTTGCTGTTTAAGTATGTGGACTTCCTTTGCATCGTCAGTGCTGGTGGTCGTGTTGGTTTTAACAGTACTTTCCAAGCTGCTTGTTCTGTCTGCCAGCGCGCGGACATCCTGTCGTAGCAAGTTGACATCTATCCCCACCGCGTCGATCTTAGCCTCCAAAGAGGTCCTTAAGTCCGCCATTGCCATCCCCCAGGAGTCCTTTAGTTCTGTTATGGCTGCCAAGATCTGATAGTTTTCAGTTCCAGTTGGGCCACCCGTGGGCCCACTTGCGCCTACCAGCGCCGATGCAGCTGGAGACTGCTGCGTCTTGGCAAACGCCTCCATCGTGGGTTGCTTGCTCTTGCTCTTGATCCCTCTCCCAATCATTCTAAGACCTAGGGCAAGTGTCCCTTATCACTTCGTACTTGGCACAGCAAGCCCGCCACTCTATTCCACCGTGATATCTGCGGGTTACTCCTGGTTTTTGGTTTATATTTCGGGGTACCCTCTTGAAGTCCTGCACACTGAGTGATCTCCTTGAGTGGGTTATGTCCGCCTACGTGTCAGTTAGCACATCTGCCTCTCGGCGCAATTTCACCCTCTGCGCCCTCCAGCTTCCGCTCTTGGAGCACAGCCCCTGTGTGTGTGTCCACTTTTCTGGCAGTGCCTGGGTGGACTACCCGTCTCTCCATGCAGGTTGTGGGTGCTCTCCCTGCCCTTTGTAGCACTATAGTTCCCAGGCCCCCTCACAGTGCAGGGCAGGGCAGGCGTCCGGCGCACTCAGGTGCCACAGTGTCTCAGCTTCCTAAAGAGACACAGCACCCAGCTATCCTTCGTTAAAGCTGTGTGCCTGTTAAAGTCGAAGTTCCTCTGCACATCAGGGGCGTTTACTATTTCCTTCCATGTGAGTAATCAGCTTTTTACTGGAGCCCAACTCGCTTTCCGCTTCTATTTCTGCCCTTTATTCATGTGGGCACGGTATTGCCTCCCAAGCTTCACATGCAGGGATGCGACAATATTTCCTTAGCATCTGCACCAGCCCGGCAGCGTCTTAGGCTGGGAGCAGTGCGGTCGCGTTGATGCAGCGCAAAACTCTTCCATTCCGGATCCTAATTGCCGGCCGCTGTGTGCCCGCAGCAGGGGCGCTCCCAGCATCCCGCGCCGAGCACTTCAAAGCCTCAGAGCCCCGGACGGCTCCCTCGCTGCTGCTACCATGTAGCCGCCGGGGACACTTCGTTTCTGCAGATGCCCGCCGCCACCGCGCACAGCCCCCTCTGCACCGCGAACGCTGTGTGCATATGATTATGTCTATAAGGCGGCAGGCTATGCAGAGCAAGCTTGTCTCACCCTGCCTCCAATCTTCACCGGCCACCACTCGGGTCCTTAGACTTGAATCCTTTGTTCGCCGCCATCTTGTGCCACAGTCTTCCGGTGCGGCCGCCTGCAAATAAAGTGTCTTTCATAGCAATGAAGCCTCCGTTTCATTTATAATGTGCAGGTAATATGGAGCACACGTTCCGATGTCCCTGCTTTCATTCCTAGGTGCCATAAGTAGTTTTAAGCATGCATATTATCGGATCGATCCCGGATCCTTAAGAGCAGCACCACGGGACACGTCCTACTGCATGGCTAGATGGACAGGCCCCCAGTTGTTGAACAGTTATGTGCAGTTTTTTTATTGTTTATGTTCTATTTTTAATACTGGTGTTATTCTACCATCTAATTCTGTGTATTCTTCTACCCCAAACGCTGTTAAATTGATGCCTTTGTATGAAATATTCTGTTCTATATTAGTTGTATCTTGAAACTTGAAGGTCAAAACCAAATAAAAGTATGTTTGACTGGCTGACCTCTCTTTTCCATGCTGCTTAAATGTGGTTAGTTGGGGTCGTGCAATGCATCACAACATTCACCAAGAGACCGGCCATAAAATGAGGGGCTTGTAGTACGCTGTTTAACCAAAGTGTGTGATCCTTGGAAAAATAATGTAATCTCACTGTGCATTGCCTAAAAACATTGTGAGCTCTCAAAGCCTGCAATCTTTCATACATTTTTTAAAAATCCCTTTTTATTGACTTTTATAACAATCAACAAAAAACAAACCCAGCAGTACATGTCATACAGTTTCAACATCATTGTAAGAACTAGGACGGGAGACGATTGATGCTTCAAATATTTTTTTGTTTTGTTTTTTGTATGTTTTATTGGTTAAACAGATTAAACCTTTAACATTTCGCCGTCTTCACTACTGTCACATCTCAAAGATGTCTATTGTTAATAGGTAAGTGAAAGTCTATTCCTGTGCTGGTTTAAAGCTCGTGGGTACTATATGCCCACAGGATCTTCATCCTCCTCAAGTTCTTCTCTGTCTATTTCCAATTTCAGGGATTCAACACATTTTAGGGCATCTAATGTTTTGCCATTTTTTTTGACTGTCAGTAATCTCTCCCAATACTCCTTCTCCGTCTCCTCGGAGATGTTAACAGTGTAACTTCCCATAGCTGACTGGAAGTTAGATGTCAGGGTCGGACAGGCTAACATCACATGTCTGATGGTTTCCAAATGGTCTTTGTTTTTACAAAACCTACAGTAAGCTTTTGATTTTTCCATAAACTTTCTTCTCCATTTCACCTCTCTGGAGTTCCAGATATTAAATCTACATCTCAACAGGAGGTCTCTATAGTGGCTTGATGTAAATTTTGCAGATGTAAGCCTTTTCGCTCCCATATAATGTTATGGAACTGATTCTTGGACAGTCTGATTGCCTGAGTTTCCGCCCAATCCTTTTCCTGGATGGTTCTTTTTGCCTTGTCTTGATTGGATTTCAGGGTATCGTCAGACATTCCGAACTGTTCCAAAGTGATCTTACATTTCTTTTTCCAACGTTGGAGTATTGTATCTCCAGTTAAGGGCCCTGTCCGTGCTAGGATATCGTACGGTTTAGGAGGCTTATCCAGGATGCATTTTCTGTAGAGCGATAGAGTTTTCCACAGCACAGTTGATACCAAGGATTGGAGCCTTAGTTCAGTTCTTATAAGCTCTAATGGCGGCGAATTTGGGAGGCGTAGAATTTTCCTCCAAAAGTAGGACTCACACAAGTTCCAGGCTTCCCACCGTAGGGCTAGCAGGGCCTCGGCCCCATAAGTGATTACGGCCACAACTTTTTGTTTATAGAAGGTTATTATGGGCGTCATGGAAAACTTTCCATACCTTCGGTGTATAACTAGCCCTTGATTGGTCAGAGTTGTTAGCTTTTCCCGGATCAATGCTTAGTGCCCTTCTTCATTGCAGTTTCTATTTATTCTTACCCCAAGGTATAAAGTTGTGTCCACCACCTACAGTTTTTCCTTCCCCAGCGACCAAGCAAAAAGTTTCCCTGCCGTTTTTTTCCCACGACAGGACTTCATTATTAGGACCATTGACTTCTTGATGTTTATTTTCATGTAATTTTCGACAAGGTACTTGTTGAAAGCCACTAGTCGACGCTGGAGTCCTATGGGCGTTTGGTCAACCACTACGGCATCATCCGCATACAGCATCCATGGCACTTCAGTCCCGTTTATCTTTGGAGAGAAGGCACGGACTAGATGTTACGAGGTCTTCATATCTGCCATATATATGAAAAATATAAAGGGGCTATGGCGCATCCCTGTTTGATTCTACAGGAAGTTTCAATTGTTCTTGTCAGCCCTCCATTAGCTGTCGTTTGAATCTGTATAGTAGTGCCGGTGTACAAGGCTTGGATCGCTTCTAGAAGATCTGGCGGGCATCCCCAGTTCGTCATTTTGAGCCACAGGCGCTCCCGATTTACCCCATCGAAAGCCTGTTCAAGGTCAATAAAAGCTAAATAGGTAGCTTTCTTTCCAAGGCTTTGGCTTTCAACAGGTTGATCAGGAAGAGGTTTAGACCAGTTCCTACTCCGCTGATGAAGGCAGTTTGTCGCTCATCCATGATGTTCGCCTGGATTGTCCATTTTTTTAGATCTCTTAGAAGGAGAGAAGCAAATAGCTTGCCAATAGAGTCCAACAGCGCTATCGGCCTATCATTTCTTGGGCTGCTTCGATCTCCTTTTTTATAGATTGGGACAATATATGCCTCTGTCCAAGAGGAGGGGATTTGCCTAGCTTGTTTTATTTGTTGGAAGAGCGCATATATTAGATCCGACCAATCTTCACAACTGTCTTTCAGCATCTTATTCGAGATGCCATCGGGCCAGTTGCCCTAGAGGCACTGAGTTTTTTTAATTAAGATTACGATGTCGTCTCTATAGAATTCAAGGGCCCAAGGAGTTTGTTTGTGGATCTTCTCTGTAGGCATTTTCTTGGTTTTCCCCTCATACAACTGGGTTTAGTGGTTAAGCCAGTTCTCCTCCGAAACTTGATTGACACCTAATGCTGATTGATTGCGATCTATGTTATTCAATAAGTCCCACAAGCTTTGTGTATTATTTGTTGAGACTGCAGCTAGCATTTTCTCTGCATCCCTTTGTGTTCTTAGGAATCGAGTAGAGCGTAGCCAGTTTTTATACAATTGCTGACACTTCCTCCGGAGATCATACTTCGACGCAGTTTGCCTTTCGAATCCGTGTCAGTTCCGCTCTGTACTGTTTTCTTCTGGCTACTAGAGCTTCGTCATAAGCGTGTTTCTTTTCGATTGTTTTCACTCTGTTCGGGTCAGATTTAACTTCAAATGCTTCAAGCAACCATTTATATTCAACCACCTCTTTATCCTTCCCAATGGCCTTGTTATAGTCTTGTACCAGCTTTGGTATTGCTTGTTTTTTGAGCTTTAGACGATTTCGACCCCACGACACCTCAGTTTCCATGAGACCTTTTTTCCTTGGAATTGAACTTATTTTCCAGGCTAGTTCCTTTTCCAACAGGCTATGGTTGCTATTTGTTTGCCTTTTTATTGTGAAAGAATTTACCCATGCAAGCGTGTTTCCTCCTACGAAGCAGTAGTCCAGACAGGCTCCCGATTTGCCGCTATGCCATGTATTCGCTCCGTTCGGGTCACCTCTCGTAGCAACCTCATGTTTCGGATACGCATTTCCTCCATCCATTTTATGTTCTGTCTTTTTAATTTTACCCTTAATGTCAAGCAACTTGATATTTAGGTCCCCACTGAGAAGGATCAACTGGTCTTTTCCCACTTTCATTGATTTATCGATGGCATTCATGATGGCTTTTAGATACCCCGCCAGATTCAGCATATTTTCTCTCCAATAGGTGTTATTCAGTAGCAGACTTGACGGGCCATCGGTCTTCTTCGATTTGACTGCTATCTTTACTATTTGCACGTGGGGGTTCGTGGTGGTGTGCTCCAGCACTTGTAGGGGGCCATCTATTTCTTTTAGGATCTTAAGGCCCGCAAAGGGTTTCCCATTTGGCCCCTTTCCGGATAGATTTATGTATACCTCGTTTCCCTCACACACTTGTGGTTCACGCAGCCAAGATTCCTGGATAGAGATGAGGTGGTATTTGCCCAAGAATCTACTGTTTTTAGAGAACAGATGCTTAAAGCCTCTGGTATTCCATGAGGCGCAGTAGACCGATCTTTGGGACTCCTCATCAATCTATTGTGTCTTCTTTGTGTTTAGAGTGTTGGCCATCCACGTCCAGTCGTTGGACTTCTTATTCCCTTTATCAGGGTTTATTTTCCCCTTCATCAAGTTCTCAGAGTTGTCCACAGTAAACCTCAAGGTCCTCAGTTTTTCTATACTGTTCTTCATTATGGGTAGTATTCCCCTTTGCGTTTTCATGTCTTCGTTCGTGTTTTGGCTTGATGTCTTCTTTATTTCATCCACTGGGAGTGATCTCCTTCTCGGTGTCTTTCTTTGTATTGTGGGCATTCCTCACCCCCCTCTACGGTCCTTTTCTTCCTTCTTTGTTTCTTTTATACTGGCAGGCTTGTGATTTTCTTCCAGAGTTTCTAGTCTGAAACCCTTTCTTATGAGGGTGTCACTGGTCTCCAGCAATTTCTGTTTGATCCTATTTGAGGCTAAGTGGATAATTACTTGGTCCATCCGCTTTTCTTTTGGAAATTCAACAGTTTTTATATTGTCAGTTGATAGCATGCGCAGTGCTGAAATTTCATTGCAGAGAGTCATTACCTAGCTTCTATTTAACACCACCCGTTTAGGGCCTTAGGATACTACTTAAAATTAGAAACAACATCCATTCGGGGGTCTTGTATTCTTTGGGCTTCGCCGAGGAGAGGCACACCTTGGCGTATCTTCGGAATGTACCCCTTCTTTTTTATTCCTTATTGGAGTTGGATGGAACACTTCTTGATGCTTCCTTTTGGACTTATTTTTTATGTCATTCTCCTTGCTTTTTTGTTCCAGTGTTTTGAAATGAATGGCATCACTTTGATCGTCACAGGGGCCTCTATGTGCGGAATCTGCCTTGTTCGCAAGAATCTTGGTCATATTTGTCGGTTTCTCTCTTTTGGGCTTTGGCGTCTTAACACTTTTTGGTTGCATTCCCGGGTCAACAGTTTCCCAGTTATCTAGGGTTTGCCAGTCAGATAAACTGATGCTCTCCCATTGCTCCTCTTCAGTGTTTTTGTCCATCATTTCAATTAAGTCACTTAGATCTGCGGTTTGCTCCGTCTCGTCCCATTCTTCATCCTCTATTGCCCCCTGTTTTTTGGCTTCCGTTTCCCTGTCGTCCATCAACGTCTCTGACACGGTCATATTCAGTTCTCCTCTAGGTTTCTTTGCGCACTGTGAACTTTCTCTTTTGGGTGGCATTCTTAGATTCCTCAGGAAGGCTCTCGAGCCATTTACTTTCCGTGTTAGGCTTTCATTCTTTGATTTTTTTTCCTTTTTCTTGCTTTTTCTTGGGTGCCCACTTTCCATTCAGGAAGTCCTGGCTGTTTGAATTGCCGCCAGCAAAAATGGCAAAGTTTGCTTGCTCCAGTTTCGATGCGGGAGCACTTCTTTCCTCAATTATCTTTCGAGGGGAGATCAGAATTACCTCTTCCAGTGGGTTATCTTTGTGTTTGGGGTGTATTTTATCCCCTTGAATCAATTTCATTGGCCCAGTTCCTCCCTTTACATTCTCTCCTCTGGGGTCCAGGTCGTTTTTCTGTTTATAAACAGACCTCATCCATTTTCGGTCCTCAAGGACTGCGTCCATTAGTAATGATTTATCAGTTGCGTCTCTTCTCGCTAAGTCACTGGGGCAATTTTGCCAGAGTTGCGATTGCTCCGCTTACTTATTTATCCGGGCGTCCAAGCTCTGTAAGGAGGTTTCCATTTTCAGATTTGCCACTTTGATTTGTGCTGGCAACTTCTTGGAGAGAGTCCCTTTATCACCTCGTAGAGCTTCAGAAATGGAGCAAGCGTGATGTTCAATGACGCCATAATTACTTTTTGAATGTGGTCGGTATCCATTTTTCTTTCGGTTTTCCAGACTTCTTTGACTATTTGGGTCAATTGCTCTTTAATCAGCTCAGCTTGGGACAGGCTAATAGCATCGCAAGTTGATGTTTGGGTCATTTTAGTTGAGGATTTTTTCCCTTGGGGTATAATGGGAGTCATGACTGGGTCCTCACTGGAAGATGTCCCTTTCACATGGTCTTTGTCTAGGGCAGCCATTTTTTCATTTATGAAGGAGAAGCTTTTCCTTTTCTCTCTCAATGTTCCCTGTTGTAATCGTTATATCTTCCATGATTTTATTCACCAGACTAAAGTTGCTCTGGCTAGTTCCTAGCGTGTTTGGGTATACGTTATTTCATAAACCTCCTGACAATCTCGTTCTCTCAACGGGCGTCCGTACTTGATTGTGACTCCAACCAAAATCGGGTATTTCCGTTGTCAATTCCTGGATGGGGCAGAAGCTATGACTTCCCTCCCCGCCTAGGTTTTCATTAGTCTTAGGCATTACATTGTGCTGTTTGCTCACTTGATAGCTTCTACCTCTGTTTCCTTGATTTTGGTGGTCTTCCTTGAATGGCAGAAAAATGTTGAACCCTGTTGGATCAGTTCCTGTTGGGGTCATTTGGTGCGACTTTTTCCCGTTGGTGGTCTTAAGGCCCTGGAGGGCTTTGTCCAGGTTGCCAAGCTCAGTCGGGTCCCAAGGGTCGGCAATTTCCCATAAGGCCTCTGCAGATGCAGAAGCCCATGGGATATGATTGGATGGTATCTTTGTTCTATCAGAATCCGGACTGAGTGTCGCAAAATCCGCCCCTAGCTTACTTCCAATCGTATTGCCCAAAGGACATTCATTCGGTGCCTTAACAGGCGAAGGCGACCCTTCCCGGGTCGGAGGAGTCAAATCAACAACAGCTACAGATTTCACATTCTGACCTGTCGCTCGAGCCCCAAAACTCTTGTTGGGGGATTGGAGGTCTCCCCGGGGGGGAATCATTTGGGCGACCAGCCTCGGTTGTTCTGGATTTTTCCAAAAGGTCAGAGTTCAGATTCTCTTTATCCGGCCTTGACCTGTTTGACAGGTTCTCGGGGGTCTTAACGAGTTCCGGTCTTATTAGACCCAAGCAGGTATCATGCTCAGTAGGGAGAATAATACAATCCGTCTGGCCTTTTTCCACCACATGACTTGCCTGAAGCTCTCCGATGCTCCCCACGAGCGGGCATGCTTCAGCCACTTGGATAATGTCAGGGTCCGAGGCCGGCAGACTAGTCCTCTCCACTGACATTGGAGTAAGGCAGTCATTATGGAAATGAGCGAGTTGAGCGGCAGAGGCTGAGTTGCCCTCCACTTCCAGAGGCACCAATGAGCCCTTTTCAGTTGACAGATCAGCCCCCACTTTGAGGTTCCTTCTCTTCTTTGTACTATAGGGTAAACATGTCTGTTTAAGCATAGGCAGATCCTTTTGCATCGTTCTAGGAGAAAGAGCAGGGTTGCCCTCACCTTCCGGGAGTGAAGTGAAACGTTGTCTTACCTGAAGACGAGTTCTTAAGAGTCGCGATTGAGGCCTCCATGGGCACAGACATAATTTTGTCGTGCAGCTCCTCTATCAGCTTCCCTCCTGGTAGTGACCAGCTGTCTTAGGATGTGAGGTTAGGTGGCTGGCAAAGCCAAAGCAAGCAGCCAAACAGCACAACAGCAGGTACTCCTGAGGACGCCCTTTGCACGCATGGGCTTAGCGCTGCAAGGGTGCCTGGGAAGATCTTTTCTAGGCTGACTTCCTGCCAGGCGGAGCTCGGGCAAAAAGGGGGTGGGGCTTAAAGGGGGCAGAGCTTAAAAGCGCAACAGCGCTTCTTCTTTCACAGTCAATTTCACGCGCTTTCTGAGGAGCAGCTGATGTATAGATACTCCCACGCAGCCACAGCACAACAGCAGGTACTCCTGAGGACGCCCTTTGCACGCACTTTGCTTCAAATAATACTTTATTTCTTAATGTCCTGTTCTCTTTAACAAACTATAGTAAGGATTGTGATGGTAGTTTCTTCACTACTTCAAAGTCTTGGGGATAGGGTGTTTCTCAAGAGGCTCCTTCTAGTCACTCGAGCCCAGATAGGCCCACCGTTCACTTCCTCTCTCCTCTCCGGGGTTCTAGAAAATAACACAAACGGAGAGTCCACATGACACCTTTTATACCTTGCAATTGGCTTATGTCCCACCAATCAGCCTCCAGCCAAGTCTCTATCCTACTGATAGGAAGTTGTTTACGGGAGCCAATCCTGATAAAAGGAGTTGCCATCTCCACCTCCTCTCCAGCTGCAGTGATTTCAGTGTTGGAGCGTTCCCAGCATGCCTCTGGGCAATGAGGCTTCTGCAGCTTCCTTCCTTTCCCTGCCCCGTTCTTGGGACACCACGGGCTGCCGTGAGTCCTTCCCCTCCCAGCTTCGGTGTGCCTCCGGAACCGCACCCTCCCAGGAAGTCTCTCAGTTGGAGCCGCGTAGGCTGTGTCCATATGTGCGGCACGTAAGTTAAGGGGTTCAGGGCTCTGGGTTGTCTCCATGAGGAGATGGACTGCTCCCCCTCCGTTGTGGGTCCGGCGGGCATGATATGGGGTATGTATGCCTCTTGTCAGCCGCCGGACCCCAGCGGAGCGGGAGGGGGGTCCTCTCTCTGCTGTTTGCCGCGGCCGTGGCGCAGGCGTCTCATGCCTAGCTGTCACTGCCGCGGCTGGTGCTGCCGTTCTCCGTGCTGTTCGCCGCAGCCAAGGCGCAGGCGTCTCACGCCCCGCTGTCATTGCCGCGGCTGGCATTGCCGTTACCCCTCAGGCGGGGCGGGAGTGGCGCCGCAGTTTCGGTAGGCACTGTCCACTCCCCGCTCGCGCCTTCAAGCGGGCCCGTACTTACCCAGACCCCACCATCTTCACAATCATGTACAATCGAAAAATATCCACTCCCTTCCCATTACCCTCTCCTCTAACTCGAGCCTACCCCACTTCTCCTTCCACCGTTGTTTCTTGTAGGGGTACCTCCCCCCCTCTGTATTCCCGGAGGTATCATGTTCACTTGGACAGGTCTGGGTGGACCCACACAGTGTGGCCACTAAGTGTCTCCAGGCCATCAGAGTTTCTGCTTCCTCAACCCCCCCCCCCTCCCCATTGGCCGCTTCATTCCATACTGCCGTTTCCACTTCCGCCCATTTCTAGAGATCATGCCACCAAGCCTCCGCCTTTGGTCTATTGCGTGCTTTCCAACCCATGGCAATTCTGCGCTTAGAAAGTACATAAGCCAAGTCCTTAGGTTTACTCACGTGTTTCAGTTTACGCTTTCTAGAAAAACCCTCTAGCATGCATGCTACATGGATTCCACATCGAGCGTGATCACTTTCTTGGTTAGTCGATGGGCTACTTCTCCCCAGAATTTTCTGATTTGCGGGCATGTCCAGAACATATTCATCATGCCAGCGTTCACTTCACCACATTTGGGACATGTTTGCATTTTTGCGCTTTTGAATCGGGCAATCCTCTGGGCGGTCATGTACACTCTGTGGGTTACATATAGCTGGATTTGTCGCAGCCTTGCATTCCTAGACACTTTTATGGTACTTCTGAACCCCCTCCCACAGCCCATGGTTCATGGGATCCCCAGCTTCCTCTTCCCAGTCCTGTCTCAGCTGAGTCACTTCCCTTCCCACCCTGGACATCAGCAGTTCGTAGATTCAGGATTCGTCGTGCCCCCCTCTGAGATATCATAAATTGTTTCTATGGCTGTGTCGGGTTGCTCTTCCAGCACTATTTCAGACCATGTTCCCCTTACCCGCCGTACCAATCTAGTACAAGTGATATACTGCCCTGGGTGTAGGCCAGTTTCTTCTACCAGTACATTAAATTCCATTACCTTCCCCATCTTGCCATACATCCCCCAGTGTTGCAATGCCCACCGGTTCCCAATGCTTCCATCCCAGTTCTAACATCCTCGTTTGCACTTTTAGCTCTGACTTAGGTAGCCATATCCATTATTTCAGAAAGAATGGGACACATTCGGACCTAAACAATCTGGACTCTGAAGTTGAGGGGTCGGTTAACCACTTAGCCACATATTGTAGTTGACGGGCCAAATAATAGACCTCAAAGTTGGGCAGTTTAATGCCCCCTTTATCATACATGTTCTGCAGTTTCCACAGGGCTATTCTATTTCTGGTATTGTGCCAAATGAAGCCTCTACATATACTCTGAAGTTTAACAAAGAATCGCCTGGGTATCATGTATGGTATATTCCCAAAAAAGTGTAACAGCCTCGGCAATGCAACCATCTTCAGCAACGCCACCCTCCCCACCATGGCCAAGGAGAGTTTAGCCAAGACTCTCATACTATTCTCAATGTTTGCCACCACCTTCTCTGTGTTGTGTCTATATTCAGCCTTCACCGTGTGATGGAGATCGATCCCAGGTATCTAAAGGTTCTAGTCTCCCAGGGTATTTGTAGTACTGGTAGGTCTTCTAGCGGAAACCCTTTATATCTCCCAAGGGGGAAAATACACAACTTCTTAGGGTTAACTACAATGCCAGAGAGCAACGCAAATCGCTCCATTAATTCTAATATGTATTGCAGATTTTCCTCTGGATACCTCAAGTATAACAGCATATCATTGGTATACAATGATATTAGGTGTGGCCCTCCTTTCGTGTAGATCCCCACCTCCTCATATTGTTGCTTCAGGTATATCGCTAAGGGTTCCAGTGCGAGGATGTACAGCATCGGGGACTGTCTGGTTCCCCTGCTGAGTTGCCCCCTCTCCGAAATGACGGCTCCCGTCCTGACTCTGGCTAATGGTGAGCTGTACAGTAGTTTTAGCCACTTCAGGTACCCGGGCCCTATTCCATATTGTTTTAGGGGTGCCATCAGCCAAGGCCATTTGACAGAGTCTAAGGCCTTCAACGCATCTAATGAAACTATTGCAACTTCGTGCGAATCACCTTCTGCTTGCTCTATAACACGGTGGAGCCTTCTGAGATTGTCGGATATGCTTCTGTGTGGAACATATCTGGTCTGATCAGGGTGTATGAGGTTGCTTATGACCTGTCTCAGTCTATTCGCCAGCACAGCCGTGAGTATCTTGCTGTCCTGTTCCAGCATGGACAGCGGTCTATACGACCCGCAATCCATGCTTGGCTTATTAGGTTTAAGAAGCGGAATAATGATCGCCTCCCTCACGGATTCTGGCAATATCCCTGTTTCTAACGCTCCATTCAACATTGCCAGTAATGGGGGGAACACTTCCGTCTTATACGTTTTATAAAACTCACTGGGGAGTCCGTCCACTCCCAGGGCCTTACTAGTAGGTAACTGCTTAATCACTGCTTCTAGCTCCTCCAATGTGATTGGCGCATCTAGGTTGTCTCTCTTCCGTACTCCATTTAGGTAAGCCAAAATCCTCTAGTGTTTCTGCTATCTCGCTCCATTCACCCCCTTCTACGTCTCCATACAGTTGTTGAAAGAACTCAAGGAACCCCCTGTTCACGCTCTCTTGGGTATCAAGTATTTGTCAATTTTCCCTCTGTATTGCTCTGATCGTGGGTCTGAGCGTCTCCATTTTTTATATAACCATGATAGCATCCTCCTCGGCTTGTCCCCACCAGCGTGCAGTCTCTCTCTGTTTTTCTTGTAATTTAAGTTTCATAATCTTTCCCAGTGCCCTCCACATTCTTGCTGTAATTGGCTTATGGTTTCGGCATCCTCCAGAGTGTTATCGCTTCTGCGCATGACTGCCTCTAGTTTCGCCTCTGCCTTTTGTAGCTCCTGCATTATGTCTCCTTGCAGCCCTTTGGATTTAGATATAGCTGATCCCCTCACCACCACCACCTTAAATGCCTCCCATAGAGTGCCAGCCGATTCTACACTTCCGGTGTTATTTTCGAAGTATTCTACTATTTCTTCCCTCAGGTCCCCTCTGAACACTGTCTTTCAGTGCTTCGGCTCTGAGCCGCCACGTTGTGATCCTAGCTCTAGGAGGCAAGTATTGCCATGTTAATATCAATGGCGAAAGGTCCGAGAGGACCCTCGCCTTGTATTCCGACCGCACTATCTCCCCAGTTATCACCCGAGAAGCAAACTAGTCTAGCCATGTGTATAAGTTTTGCAGGGCTGAGTAATGCGAGTAATGTCTATCATTTTAGTGGTGTAACCTCCATACATCTTCCAGCAGAAAATCTCTCAACAGGGTCCTCAAGGTTTTGGCTGCTGGGGTAGGTTTGTCTAATTTCCTGTCTGACCTATCCACCCTGGGATGAAGCATGCAGTTAAAGTCACCTCCCCATACAACCGCACCCCCAAGGTACGGGCTAACTTTACTATATAAGGTCTTGAAATAGGCCACAGTGTCTTGATTCGGGGCATATGTGTTAACGATACACAGCTCTTTATTTTCTATCAATCCCCGTATCGCCACCATCCTCCCATCTGACTCCACGGTGGACTGCAATAACTGAAAGGGGACATGTGGTGCTATTCAGGTGATTACCCCTCTAGCGTATGCCGAATATGTTGCCCCTATGGTGGTCCCTTTCCATTTCTTCATTATCACCTCCTGCTTTTTTTTGTGAGGTGGGTTTCCTGTAATAGGTCAATATCTATTTTCTGCCTCCTCATGTACATCATGATCTTATTCCTTTTCAAGTAACTGTTAAGCCCCCTAACGTTCCAGGTTGCTGTTTTAAGGTCTCCCATCTCTCATCCATATCCAGCCCCACCTCTGTCCTCCCTTATCTTCTGCATCATGAGCAGCAGCGCGTGGGTGTAAGCTTATTAACTAGCTAATACCACTACAAACACCCCTCTAAACTCCCCAACTCACACCCCTCCCTCGACCCAACCCAACCCCAAATGTCGTCTACCACCCCCTGCCCCTCCCCAACCAACCCCAACTGTCGGCCAGCTACATCCCTGGATCTCAGGCTCTCTCTACATCTAGCCCTTTCCCCGTTATACTGCTACTTGGCGCACTGCAGGGAGATACCGATCTAACAGTATCCCAACTAAACAAACTGTCTATGGGGAAGTGATGCTGCGTTTCTCGGTGCTGTTGCGTCTCCCCTTTTAAACACCTATTTTGCCGCTCTGTCTTTCTCCCCCTCCCATCACACTGCCTTATTCCCCTGGCATGAGCAGTGTTCTATTAAAGTCTCAAAGTTAATTCGACCTCCCACTGCCCATCCTTCCCTTCGCAGGTTCACTTATCCGTGCTGCTCTCGTCCTGTCGTCCGCTCCTGCTGGGCAGTTCTGGGCATCCAACCATTCTGTCACATTCTCTGGTGTCTCAAAAAACAGGGCTTTGCTTTTATGGAACACCTTCAATTTTGCTGGGTACATCAGCATGCATTTGTGGCCCGCTTCACGCAATCTCTTCTTGACCGTTCTGTAGTTCAGTCTCTGTCTCTGTACCAGGAAGTTGTAGTCGGGGTATGCTGTAATAGATTATGACGTTCTATCTATTGTTCCCCCTTTAAAAAAGTACTCCAATATCCTCTCTCTGTCTCTGTAATTAAATATTTTGGTGATGAGCGGTCACCGGTGGCAGCCTCTGCATCAGTGCTCTATGTGCTCTATCTACTGCGAGTGACCGTGCTTCCTTCAATTTTTTTGCAGCAGCATTGTTTCAACATAACTGGTTGGGCCGATCCCTCCTCACCCTCCGGGAGCCCCACGATCTGTATGTTTCTTCGTGCACGCCCTTCTGCTTCTTCCGCAAAGTTCTCCAAGTTGCGCACTTGCTTTCAGTGGCGTTCGCCGTGCATGTGGCTGTATTGGCCTTCACGTCCTCTTCCAGTTTACTTGTGCGTTCTGCGAGTGACCTTACGTCCTGTTGCAGCAAATTGACGTCCCCCTGCACCGCGTCTATCTTAAACTCCAGCAAGGTCTTTAGGTCGGCCATTGCAGCATCAGGTTTGGCTTCTCCTGACACCTTCAGATCTGCTATCGCTTCCAGGATCTGGTGATCATCCCGCACTGGGGCCACTATGCCTTGCGTGTTCCATCCTTTATCCCTTCCTGCCTCCATTGTCTGCAGAGATTTGGTGAACTCCTCCAACGTGGACTGCTTCCCCTTTCCCTTGATCGTTTTATTGCTCATTGTCTCTGCAGGGGTGGTCCTCACGTCATGTGCTGCTGTCCTCGCCTTCTCGCCTTGCAGCGCCACAATTTGCCTTGCTGCACAGTCTTCTGTGTGTTGCACAGTGCTGGAGTGTCACTATGCACGTTCAATCCTCTGCCCATACCTATATGCAGGTCCAGCTTCTGGGTGTCTAGTCTGGGTACTTCTCTTTGGCAGCAGTTTCTGTACCTCCTTGGTTGTGGCCGTCCACTCTTCCTTATGGCTAGCCGTTCCGGCGTTGCTTCTGCCTTACGCCTACTTATGTGCAGGGTATCGGTTGAGCTCCACTTCTTGTGGCTAGTGCCTCTCTCACTTCCTCAGACCGTTCACCAGCACATTCATCCCTGCTGCACCTTTCTGGCTCTAGGCATTCTATTCGTGGCACTTGTCGCGTGTTGCCTCCTCATGTCTCTTTGGGACCTTCGCCCCAGCCCCTCTTTCTCACGTGTGTCTGCTCCACTGTCTACTTTGCCAGACTCTTACTCGTTCCAGCCTGGCAGACACTGAGGGTGTGGATCTGATGATCGCTAGGTTTTTAATACATCACAGGTGGCATGCCCATTCTACACATTAGTATGCTCCAGGAGGGGCTTTGCAGTCTGCCTCACCCTCCGTGGGTAAGGTCAGGGGAGCTCTCCCTCCTCCCCTGTGTTGGCCCAGTGGTAGCAGCTGCTACGCTCGGGAGACAAAAGTATCCTCTCGCTTTGTTCTCCAGTGCCTGTGAGGGGCAGGCTACTCCGATTCGTACTTCGCCTTTTCTTATTTTACACAGAACCTGCGTTTCGTGTCTCGGCTGTAATTGTAGGTTGATGCTTCGCGTGTGGCGCACATTCATGCGCCTGTGGATCTGTGTGAAAGTTATGATCACCTCCTCCTCTTCACGAGCATTCTAGGATCATTTCGATTCTCTGCGAGCTACCACGAAACACAGCTTCTCACATGACCGCTAAGCCACGCCCCCCCCTGCAATCTTTTATACATAACAATACAACTGTCAAAACAGCTCAAAATCAGTTTGTGATTGATGAATGTCTTTGAGCGATGGGTTGCACGGTTTTAAAATATTGAGGCCATGCCCACTGGCCATTGCCGAAGGCCTTGGCTAGTGACTGTTAGTGTTTTAAAATGGACAGACGGCACGGCTGAAGGTCGGGCACACTGACAATGGCACGCAGGCCATGGCTAGTGGTCTGGTAGTGTTCTAAAAATCTATGGAATAACAAAACGTTGAAATTCAAGGAAAAAACGTTTGTTTCAGGGACATTAAGTGAGACATTAACGCAACAAAACCCCTGAAATTCAGCTAAAGCCACCTTAACTTCGCACCCCCTGTTGTGCAAACTATGACTACAATGACGACATCACAGATGACACCACTGGTGACATCACTAATGACAATCTGTGGCATCAACGATGGCATCGCTAATAGCATCACAAATGGCATCAATGATTATTTAACTAATGGAAACAGATATAATATCAATCTACGTATTTGCCCATATTTAGACCACCCTTATGTTTCTACAAATGTGATATCATTTTAGAATAGTTCATAACAAGGAGTACATTGTTTACAAAAGTAAACAGCTACATATGCATCATATCAATCACTACATGTGAAGCTTTCCTTTGTAGTATGTTGGTAAAAGAAGATATCTGAATTATAAATAGTACACTGCCTATAATGTTCCTGTTTGTGCAAAATAAATCTAAGACATTCTCACTATAATAATCTGTAAATACAGTTACAAAAAAAGTAGAAAAATAGAAAGCGACACATGTTTAACCCCTATTATTTATGACATTTTAAAATAAACATATGTAAATATTCAATTGTTTTATTTTAAGAAAAATGTATGCACGTATCATTTTCTAAATGACAGGACAAGTGCTTTAAAATGAGGAATAACTAAGCATTAGGATATTTAATAATTTTCATACAGGGGCAAAGCGACGCGGTCCAGCCAGCGCATGGGAGACCCCATGGCTACCCTCCCCTCCATGTGGTCGACGATGGACACTAGAGATAACAGAGGGGACGATAATGGACAACACAAGAAGCAGCCGGCCCGGGAAGGGGCGGGGGACCAGGAGCTTCTGACTCGACAGGACCTTAGAGGGGAGATGCAGGCTCTAGGTGAAAAACCTAGCTAAAACGTTCCAGGATCAGTTTCAGTTAATGAGAGCTGACTTGAATGTCGCGCTGGGAGAGTTAAAACAGGACATGGCTCAGCTAGGGGAGAAAACAGATCTGCTGGAAAGGGGCCTGCAGGAGGTGGAAAAGGATTCAACAGCCAACGGGGAAGCTATTGATCGGCTGGACCTGGCGACGCGTAACTTAGAAGCCCAAGTGGAGGATCTCAAAAATAGATCAAGGAGGGTCAATATCAGGGTGAAGCTCCTGCCGGAATCAGTAGGAGATAAGGACCTGAAGGGAGAAATCCAGAGACTTTTCATGGGACTTTTGGGTGAGGGGACCCCGAAGCGATCGAGTTGTACAGGGTGCATAGAGTGGATCAACTCTCCCGGGGACCCAATGCTAGACCTCGAGATGTCCTAGCCAAGTTCACGCGGTACGCCCAAAAGGAGGCGGTCCTGCGCGCAGCGAGGCTCCAGGAACCAGTGCGCTACAAGGGCCAGGAGATCGCCCCGTTTCAGGATTTGGCATACAGCACCCTAGTGAAGAGGAGGAATATGGGTCCAGCCCTCAGAGAGCTCACTGGAAGAGGCATTAAGTACAGCTGGACCTTTCCATTCGGGCTTGTGTTCGAGTGGGAGGGAGTCCAAAGGAGGGCTACTACTCTGCAGGAGGCGGCCAATATCATTCACGTGGACCTTGAGGATGGAGGGGGGGCCGCCGGGGGTGCCCAGCCCAGAGCCTCGGTCCTTGGCGAAGGTAGCAGACCGTGGCCATGGTCCACAGCTGGAGAAAAGACAAGGAAGAGTGGGACGGAGGGGTCCGCAGGAGAGGGGGTAGTGCACGAGGGGAGGAGGAGGGAGAAGCATCAGGGTTGGGATAACGTTGCCGCATTGAACCGGGACAGTTCTTAAATCGGGGGTGGTGGGGTATAGGCTGTTTACCGATCGGGGGGGCAGGAGTGCACTTCTTGGAACACGCAAGGACAAGTGAGTCCGGGGAGGAGTGCGGGGGGTTTCGGCTTGCCTTCCAAGTTGGGGTTCGGAGGGTGGGCGGGTTGAGTGGGGAGCGAGGAGAACCAGCCAGCAGGGGGGGGGTGCGCTGTTGCTCTCCGGGTTTCGTACGGATTAGCAGGTGTGCAGCACCTTCCACGGGGCGTTTGGGGGGGGATCATCTGAGGCGGTTCCTCGTTCCTAATTCTTGTTGGGGGGGGGAAGGGGCATGGGTAGGGAGGGGGCAGTACGGGGTGGTCACAGCAGACAGTGGGGAGGGTAACTCCCGAGTGGATAGTGGGTGGGGGCCAACAGGGTCCAAGGGGGGAGGAGGGAGCCCGGGACCCACATCAGGAAGGAGGGGAGGTTGGAGGCCGGGGTGTACCCGGGGAGTCCCGAAGGGCTGGCTGAAGGGGGCGCCACTTGTTCAAACACTGCTTTCCGGTGGCTAACACATAATGTAAGGGGGCTTAACTCCCGCCTCAAGCGTACGAAGTTGGAGCAATTCACTAGATCCCACAAGCCGGATGTGCTGGCCTTACAGGAAACCCACTTGAGGCGGCAAGATCAGGGCCGGCTTCGCTTGAAGGGGTTCCCGCAGATATGGTTTGTGTCTGGTCCTACGAAGAGGGGGGGCGTTACCATAGCCTTTGGAAGGGGAGTCGATTTTAGGCTACAAGAGATTCTCAGAGATAGTAACGGAAGGTATATTATGGTGAGGGGGACAATACTGGGGTCGTGCTACACTATTGCGTCGGTGTATGCCCCCAATGTGGGCCAGGATCAGTTCCTGCGGGAAACCTTGAGCACCCTGGAGAAGTTCGCGAGGTTTCAAGTGGTTCTGATGGGGGATTTTAACTTGGCTTGGGACAGAAGTCGGGACCGCTCCTGTCTTGGAAGGGGAGGGGGGACGTAGTAGCCTCTCCTCTATTGAGGGAGAGGTAGGTAGAGGCCGGTTTGCGGGATGTCTGGCGGGTGTTACGGGGAGACGAGGAGGGTTTTACTTTCCTCTCGGAGGTTCACAGGACCCAGTCCCGTATTAATTATATTTGGGTTTCCGCTAGTCTACTCGGAGAGGTGGGGGCGGTGGAGGTGGGCCCGCTGGGAATAGCCGACCACAAGGTTGTGCAAATGACTCTGAGGCTTGGAAGGCGAAGGCCGGGGGTGTGGGGCTGGAAATTCCCGGGGGAGCTTCTGAGGGACCCTGTGACACGTGGGGAGCTGGAGGGCAGGATTCAGGAGTTACTTGTAAGGAACGCCTGCATGGATACAAGTTTGAGCACAAGATGTGACGCCTTTAAGGCTACTCTGAGGGGGGAACTCATTGCATTAAAGGCGGAGAGAAATAAAGCACTAAGGGGGCTGGAGGCTCAGCTCGAGAGGGAGGTTGAGGCTGCTAGATCCTGGATGCGGGAAACCCCCACGAGGAAAGTATACAGGGAATACAGGCTCGCGGAGGGTCAGCTCGGGATCCTAAGAACTAAGAAGGCAGAAGAAGCTATGTTGAGGGCCCGACAAAAATTCTATACTAAGGCCAATAAGGCAGGCTCACTACTAGCTCGCCTCCTGAGGGGTCGGAGGGAACAGAAAGTAATTCAGGCCATTAAAGACCAGGGGGGTAGGAGACTGACCCGGGCTGATGAAATAAAGGAGAGGTTGGTGGAGTTCTACGAAACCCTTTACTCCTCCCAGCATCCGGCCCCACTCCCGCAGGAAGAGTTCCTAAGGGATTTACCTCTTCCGCAACTGTCCAGAGAAGAGGGCGAGGAGCTGGGCCATCCCATTACGGAGGACGAGGTGAGGGCGACAATAGCATCCCTTCCCCGTAACCAGGCTCCCGCTTCCTTCTACAAGGCATTCTCCCATCTCTTGGTCCCACATTTAACGCAGCTATATAATTCATTTGGAGCCGAAAGCGGAATTACCCCGACGATGGAAGAATCTAAGATTATTCTCATTCACAAGGCAGGGAAAGACCTGGAGAAATGCACCTCCTACCGTCCCACCGCCCTCATCAACACAGAGGCAAAATTCTTCACGAAGATTCTGGCAAGGCGTCTGGAAAAACACCTACCACGCTCATTCATCAAGACCAGTCGGGCTTTGTGTTGGGAAGGCAAACTGCCGACAAGATAAGGAGGGTCACCCACGTGGTGGAGAAAGCGCGTAAAACAGCCACTCCGGCAATCCTTTTAGCACTTGACGCCGAAAAGGCGTTCGACCGGGTGGAGTGGTCATTCTTATTCCAGGTGATGGGCATGATGGGTCTGGGGGAGGGATTCATGAACCTAGTTGCCGCGAATTATAAGAACCCCACGTCTCGCATCCTGGTTAACGGGGAGGTGTCCCAGTCTTTTAGGCTCCAGCCGGGGACGAAGCAGGGGTGCTCACTCTCCCCGTTACTTTACGCTATCTATCTGGAGCCTCTCCTTTTGGCACTCCGACAGGCAGAAGACATCAGGGGTATTCCTTTCAGAGGGAATCAACACAAAGTAGCGACCTTCGACGTCGATATTTTGCTCACACTAACTAACCCAAAGGGGTCCCCTCCAAGCATGCATGGCCTTACTAACCACCTTTGGCGAAATCTCAGGCTTGCGGGTTAACTTCCAAAAGTCGGAATTGTTGAATTTGTCTCTGGGGGTGCAGGAGGCGAGGGAGACGAGGGAGATGTCCCCCGTTCAAGTGGTGCCTGTCTGGGTTGCGGTATCTGGGAGTAAAGATAACCCCCTCGTTGGCAGGGCGGTATGGGGCAAACTACGAGCCGATTCTCCTAGCAATTAAAAAAGACTTACGGAAGTGGGGTGCCCTGCCCATCTCCTGATTAGGCAGGGGAGCAGTCCTCAGAATGGTGATCCTCCCTTGAGTACTTTACCTATTCCAGGCTAGCCCCATGAGGGTTCCTGAGAGTTTCTTCAGGAGGCTGGACCGGGTGATCAGGGAATTCGTTTGGGGTGGGAAGAGATTGCGTATATCTAGGCAGTTACTTACGGCATCTAGGGAAAGGGGGGGCTTGGCATTCCCCGACTTTTGCCGCTATCATGAAGCGGCACAACTTAGGGTAATCAAGGAGTGGTTCTTGAAGGATTACCTGAAACACTGGGTGAAGATGGATAGGGCAGTTGCACGACACCACCTAGGCGAGGTCCTGTGGCTCCCACGTAGGCTGAGACCGGCCCACCTCTATTTGAGTGCCATCACTAAAAGCGTGGTTGACAGTTGGGACCGTGCGGTAGAGAAGCGGGGAATTACATCCTTCCCTTCACTGTTTACCCCTCTCTTTAATAATGGGGACTTTTCACCAGGACTGGAGAGGGAGGCGTTTCTTTCATGGGAGCAGGGGGGGTTTAGAACCTTGAGGGACATGTTTACCAGGGAGGGGGTGAAAACATTCGAGGAATGCAAACGGGAGTTCGGCCTGGGGGAGCGGGAGAGGCTCCGGTATTTCCAAATCAGGCATTGGGTTATGTCCGGAGAGCCGCGACTAGAGATTTAACCCACTTTGAAAGGTTTATAACAACCCACGAGGGATCTAGGGGGTTAATTTCAGATTTGTACAAACAGCTGGAGAGATCCAGCTCGAGTGTCAGTTGGGCCTACATGGAGGACTGGTGGCGGTACGCTGGGGTTCGGATGGAGCTGAGGGACTGGGAGAGGCTGTGGCGAAAGATTCCTAAGGTTGCAAAAGCGATCCAGCTGCGGGAAGGCTGGTACAAATATCTCTACGGGTGGCACTACACTCCCGCCCGACTTCAATCAATGTATCTGGCTACCTCAGGGGAGTGCTGGAGGGGCTGCAGGGAAATAGGTACGGCAAAGCACATATGGTGGGATTGCTCCGTTATACAACCTTTTTGGAGCGTAATCATGAGCGTGCTTGCCCAGGCTCTGGGGTGAGGGGGTATCAGGAACCTCAGGAGATTTTATTGGGGTTAGGCGGGCAAGAAAATGAAGTGGAAAGGAGGGGGTGTACCAAGGCGAAAGTAATATTTACATTGGCTGCTATGTCCCTCATTGCGCAGAAGTGGAAAGGCCCCACAGCCCCCAGAGAGCAGGAATGGCTAAGGAAAATGTGGGATATCGTCTCCTTGGAATGGGCAACGTACGCAGCCGACAGCAAACTGGAAGCCTTTTATGCGGATTGGAGGGAAACCCTGGAATACTTGAAAGGGGAATTCAGGGAACAATGGTGCCCCCAGAGACTAAAACTGTTGGACATCTTTAACTGAAAGGGTGATTGGGAACGGTTGGAGGGAAGGACTATGGGGGCTGTGACGGGGGTTAGGGGGAGGAGGGTTTATTTCATTGTTGAACCTCATCTGTTTTTCTTTGTTAATAAAACAATAAAAAGAAGTTTAATATATATATATATATATATATTGTACTTCCTTTTCCTCTACTGGGATGAGTAAGAGCCTTCCAATAAATATTCTTGTCTGCTTCCCTGGATTTGAATATTAAAATATTATAATCTCTATCTGTACTGGGATCGGTATGAGCATTGCAATAGTGATTCTTGTCCCCATCCGGTCCGGGTCACCCATCTTCCGTCTCGTTTGATTCCCAGCTTTTAGGACGCAGTGCGTCCGACTTCTCTACTTCTCGTTGTTATGAGACACCATGCGTCTCCCTCCGATTCCAGTTCTCTCTCAAATTCAGGACATGGAGCATCCAGTCACTGCTCCCATGCCGTCCTGCCAACCGCTTCGTAATTCGTGGGCTTTCTTCTTTCGTCTCCAGGCGGCTCCTCCCCTTTCATAGGCTATGCAGCCGTAGGGATTTCCTGGCATAGCTTTGTATTCCTTTCTCTCATGGCTTCTCTTCCCCTCCACAGGTCCTCCTCCTTGTCTCGGATTTTCTCCACATAAGGGGGGGATCATAACCCATGGGTACTGATACAAGAGATGAAACCTCTAGTTGGGGGGGATATGAGGGTGATAAAAAGAAGTATGATTGTTTGACATAAATAAATGGGTGATTATTGTAGGAAGTCTTTGTTTCTTTCCTGCATCGGTCCAGCGTTGGTATCTTTCATACATTCCCATGTTTGAATGTTCCCTGTCGACAGACTGGGAATCCTCAGTAATTTATATATATATATATATATATATATATATATATATATATATATATATATATATATATATATATATATATATATATATATATATATATATATATATATATATCATTTAGAAAGAACAAAAAGGCACATTAGATCGCGCTTTGAGGGTGCACTCATCGTGAGCCCTCACAGAGGCCCAGAATAAACTGTCAGCCAAAGAAGGTATAAAGGACCAATTCCAGTTTATATGTTGCATCACACACAGTAAAAAGGAAACGCAGTATTATGCTTTTCGTAGCCTGCTGGCCACTTGTTCACATACAATTCGAACGTTGCTCTTATCATATTTTTAAGGTGACAGTTCATGTTCTCTATGGTTCTTTACAGGCAGCCCTTTCATTATTTCTATTGTTTTTGAGTGTGGCCAAAGAAATTAAGGCAAAGCCTTAAATGCAGTCGGGCATATTCAAACATTTTCAGATTTAAAATTCACTTTCTGCTATACTTAAAATAAGAAGGCAATATAAAGCTAGTATCAAACAAGTATGGAAATCTATGTGGCACTTCGATTTTTGCGAAATTCCACCACAAACTGCGGTACAGGTCTAGATGCACAACGTATGCACAATGAATTACATATTCATGTTGACAAAATAGTCAAACGCGCGTGGTGCATGAAAGAAAGTGCATAATTAATGGTGCCCATTGTTCATTCACAAAAGCAACCAGGAAATGTAATTACAAATTATCTATACCGAACATTGAATGTGTATTTAAGAGCATAAACCAAAATACTGCATGCTCCGAGATGTTATACACAGAGCCAGCACGTTGGGTCTAATGCTTCAATAATAGTTTGATAAAAATAACTGGAGTTTAGATACACGTGCAAATGCTAATAAGGTGCATGGAACATTAAAATTACATTATGACAAGGTACTCAAAAGTGCAACATGCAAGACTTCTATAATGCATGTTGCTTGTCGTTATTGCGCCAAGGCAACACAGCAATCAGTTAAGCACAAGATTGATAGACATTTCAAATAAAGTGCACAGCACAGGCAGATAACAGAATGGCTGGATGGCCAAAGTGCATAGTGTATTGAAAAAGGTGCATAACGCTTGTTGTGATTGTGTTAACATATAAAGGCAATCGGACACATAAAAGCTCGAATAGAATGCATGGTACATATAAAATACAACGTGACTGAAAGGCCAAAGTGCTTAGTGCCTGGAATAAAGTGCATAGTGCTTGATATTATTACTGGGCATACTCATGTATACAGATTACAAGATTGAAATGCTAAACACAAGGTGCAAAGCTAGATGAACATTCTCAATTCTCTGTTCGTTCTGAAGATAAAGGGCATGGTGCAAAAACAGAAGTTCCAAAACATAGAATTTCAAAAACTGTAAAAATAATAAAATAAGGCAATCATGTTCACCATATTGCTGTATCAGCTACCCTGAAAGTTGTACAGTTCATATATATATTTTTTACATGGCGTACAGTAGTGTCTGTGTAGCTATGGTTAAGTTGCTCGACCCATAGGAAGAGCAATTTTTGGGGCAGTTTATAACTTTGCCCCCACCCTGGACAAATCTTCACCAACCTTTGCAAACAAAGTATATGCCCTCCCCCCACCCCCTGGATTGATCTTGCTTAATTTGGTGAGGTTTTGTCCCGGGGGCCAGAGTTATAGAGGGGTCCCAAAATGTGTCATTTTCCTCTTAAACGCAATGGAAACAAAAATGTGCTCATGCCTACAGTCCAAATAAAATTTGTGGCAGTATCCGTGGCTTGGTCCCAAAAGTGTACGACTGTAAATTTGGTGAAATTCGTCCAGTAGTTTTTTTGAAAACGACCAAAAAGTAGGTAAACAAAATTAGTGATATCTGGGTTCGGTTCGTGGACTCACTTCCCTATTTGGTCTGCAGACACCCCCCTGGAACAATCAGGGCCCGGGTTGATGTGCGCGTACATCCGATACGCCCGATGATTGGATGGTGTAAAACGTGAGCTATGTCAGATATTTTGAAACGGCCGACATGTTGAATTCGCAGCCAGCCACCGTAGTCCCTGGAGATCGCGTTAAAAACATTAAAAAACACAACATTGCACTTGTCAAAATAATGAAACAATCTCTGAGGAGGTGAAGGATGAAGAGGATGGTATGGGATATGGATATGGAATATGCAAATATTTCAGGACAGCCCTGCAATGTTCGCAAACATTTCAAATGTTCGGGGTAATCCATACATATTTTTGCATTACAGGGTTGGTGAAATGCCGTTTTTGGATGGCTTATAACTTTGGCGCCACAGAATGAAACTGCATGAATTTGTGTGATGATACTGTAGATCTGATCTTGAATGGTACTACAAAGTTTGTTGCAGTTTTGCCATGAGGGAAAATTAGAGGGGGGTCCCAAAATATTTGAAACGCTTATACATTTGGTGCCGTTTCACGAATCTGCACAAATGTTTTCAGAAATATTTAGGACCCAAATATGAATGTTTTTGCAAAGTTTGGTGGTATTTTGTAAAGGGGGGGCAAAATTAGAGGTGGGGTTTGAACATTTGTAGATGTCTTATAACTTAGTTGCCATTTGACGAATGGGTACAAAAAATTTTAGAAAGATTATAGACCCAACCTTGAATGTTTGTGCAAAGTCTGAATGGATTTTGTCATGTGGGAGCTAAGTTATAGGACTATTTTCTGGATGTACATTTTAACACTTTTCAAAAAATAAAACATGGGACGGATTTGCAGCAAAGCCGTGCAAGGAGCTTTGGCAAGGACCTGAAAACATGGTTTTGTAAATGTGTCCATGTTTTATTTTTTTAAACGAGTCATAATGTAGGTGCAAAAAATAGTGATATACTTTTGGTGACTGAGGTTTGTGGCCCTGTGCAGTGGCCATGATCACGAGGGACTGGCAATGGAGTTAAAGTGGGCATGGCCACCAAGGAATGGCTATGTGGCAAAGTCTCTCAAAAGCAGGATAGGTTTGAATGGGACATTTTTTTTTTCCGCGACAAGATATTGGGATTGCATGCCGGACTCATTTTCACAACCTCGCAGCAATGACTGGCCCACAATCCACATGCATTGAGAAAGACCCTAGAGCGTCGGAACATGTGTCAGTGACCTCTAACAATAAATATAGCACCAAAAATTGTTTTCAAGACTGCTTTATTACGTCAATAGATACTTACTGTATAACCCTGCGCTAAGGTGAACAGGTGTCACTCTCTTATTCGAAACCTAACACGAAGAAGGAAGAGCACCTTCACAAAAGAAACCCATCACTAGCAGCAGGGTAATCCATTTAAAGTGCTACATGATGCACAGTGATCTACCCATTCTACCGCCTTGCAAATTACTCAATAATCGTGTACTCTGATTTGATTATTAAGGCATGCAGCATGGCCGAAGCCCTAGGTTTGAATGGGAACAAATATTTTGCTTGCGGGTTCAGCCTCAAGTGCTGTACTAAATTACAAGAAACCTGCGTGAGCAGCATCACTAAGGACCTGAAAGCATGCTTTTGAAAATCTATTTTATGTTTTATTTTTCCAAAGTGTCCAAACGTAAGCCCACAAAATAGTGATACAAGTTTGGTGCATGGATGATGGGCCAGGCACTCGGCATGGAAGAATGCCTATTCTGATTTACTTATTGGGACATGCAGCATTGCTAAAGCTCTAGTTTTACATGGGAAAAAATGTCTGCTTGCGGCTGCAGTCAAGAATGCTGGATGGGGGGGGGCGTGGCCAGCAGCAGAGCTATGAGGACATGAGTCCCTGTAGCTCCTGCAGCCGCTGCAGATATCCTGTAGAAACAGCCTGCTACGAATGGCTTTCCTGTAGAAACTATACATTTTCCAGAAGACAAACACACCAGGCACAATCAGATGAAATCCCGGCCAAAATTGCATACTCCTGGGTGAGTTCGGAGTCGAGGAAAACAAGCCGCGCAGCAGTGGGAAAACACAGACAAAATGGCTGTGCCTGTCGGATCATAGCCGAGTGAAGGATAGTCACTCCGATGCGGATCTGCGATCAGTGACCTGTGGCTGGGAACGAAGGCACGCATGAATAACATCCGCGCATGACGAGGCGGAAGCTCCACCAGAACAGCAGCACTCACTTCGTCCGTGAACACCTCCGGCCAACAAACCGAACCAGGCGGGAACCCGTCGAACAATACGTAGAGCGGGTGCACTGTCTACTGAAAATGGCAGATCTACGCTGTGCCCGTGTGAGTGGTGAGACAAACCCGCTGGCGAGTGGGGTCCAGTGCACCATCTGGCCGCCAGAGTGACCCAAGAGGGAGACGGCAACCTAGGGTGACATCCAGACATTCGCCCTACCCTGGCCCTCGCACAGAGCCTGCAAGAGGAAGAGCCCAGACGGCGTGTAGAACCAAGCGGCCCAGTAGGTACACGGCCCATGCCCCGCTGGCTTCATAACCCGTTTCGGGAAGCGCCATAGAGCCCACAGAGACTCCGACCTGTGGGTGCACGTGGTGAAGACCCATACCTATGTGGGCCTGTAGTGCAGTCAGTGAAATTACATGGCAGCCGGAGAACACAGACAAAATGGCCACACCCGTCAGTACGTAGCAGGGTGAAGGAGTGCCATACTGTGATAGACCTGCGACCAGCGACCCATGCTTGGGAACAACTGCCCACATGAAGTACAGCTGCGTATGGCGTGGTGAAAACACAAAAAAGACAGCAGTTAATCACATCAATGGTGGAGCACCTCCGGCACCAGGCGAGAACCCGTCAAACAACGGAGGGTTAACCTATCGCTCCCGTGCCGTCTCCTGGAACCAGCGGGGCTGTGCTGTGCCTGTGTGAGTGATGCGACGATCCCGCTGAGACCCATGCTCGTGAAAACCCGTAGTGCACCCAGTAAAGAAACTGTGGTGGGGGGCCCATCCACCCACCTACCGACCGACACATCTGGCAGCCCCCTGACCAAGCTGAAGGGGCAAACCAATACCTGCCATAGAGAGCCCATCACTTCCCACAGCAGCTACACCAAGGCCCAGGCATTACCTGCACAAAACGGTAACTCACAAGTTAGGTGACCGCACAGGTCTATCCAACAGGCACCCACGCCTCCACGGACGAGCAGTTGCCCGCGACCCAGGAGAGCGCAGAAGGAATATTATGCAAGCCGTCCCGAATGCCAAAACTGTGCGCCTGTTCAATCGGAGACACCTCACCATCGCGTACGACATAGGCAAGGATAAACCCAGGAAACTAATCTCCCAGAGCAGGATTGATCAATTTACGACGCCGACAACAACCACCCAGTCGGAACAAGACCTACCAGACACTATTCCATAAGCAGAAGGCACAATATTGTTAAAAGACATCATGGCTGCCATAGCAGAATCACGGGCCTCGATGGAGCAAAAAATAGACGGCATCAGCATGGATGTCTCCCTCCTCCGGCATGACCTCCAGAAGCTGAAATCCCATACCGGAGAAGCAGAGCAACGCATATCTGGGACAGAGGACGGCCTACGACAAGTAGAACAACAGCTGGCTACAGTTATGACCCGCCTAAAAACCATGGAGGAGAGGGTCGACGAGAGTGAGGGAAGATCCAGACGTAATAATGTTAGAATCCTGGGATTGCCGGAGAAAGCTGAGGGCCCGAACATGGAATTATTTCTGGAGCAGTTACTCAGACATGTTCGAAGCAGATACATTTTCCAACTTCTTTTCAATTGAATGGGCCCACCGTGTGCCGACAGGCCGCCCAGTACCAGGTGCCCCCCCACGCACAGTGATAGCGAAGCTATTGAATTATCGAGACCGTGACGCATTGCTCCAGACGGCACGGGCAAAAGACACCCCCACATACAGTGGATCGCAGATAGTGTTTTTTTCCAGATTACACCAGAGACGTGAAAAAAACCAGGCAATTGTTTGACCAACTCAAAAAACAGTTGCAAACCTTGAATGTGAAATATGGCCTCCTATTTCCTGCCCAACTTAAAAGATATTATAAAGGCACGACGGTCCACTTCACTGACCCCAAAGATGCGTGGAAGTGGGCAGAGCAGCACATTGAAGGTGTTTGGACCAAGGCAAGAGGCAACGGAAACAGAGCCCCCCCAAGCCCGACCAAGACATGAACCGCCGGACCGACAACCACCAGGCAACGTTCCGCAACCGCGAGAAGGGGAAGACTGACACCCGAGGCATGAACGATCAGGAACTCTGGAGGCCCCAATGAGCAAGGTGTAAGGTACTGTGCATTGTTGACATTTTGCTTACACGACCGTAATAGCCATGAAGAGACTTACAGAAAAGCGTCCAGAACAGGTGGAAGCCCCCCCTCTTCCCCCTGGAAAGTTTCCCCCCCCCTGCTTCTTTGCATTGGAGCACGGTGGGAACTTACGAGCAAAAAGCTGCAAGTCTACAGTTTTTGTTTAATTTGTATTTGAGTTGCAATGGGGCGACAGATGCTTCAGTTGGGGGCGAAGTATAGGGAGGGGGGAGTTGGGTATATGTTTTTATGTTTAAAGGATGGACAAACTCAATGGGACATCGAAGTTCTTGAGACACAGTTTTGGTGCGAAATAGGCTGTTGTTCCCTGCCATGGTATGCATAAACACAATGGCCAGAACCTAAAGAATGTTGCTGTCACTCACACCCACAAATGCCTAAATGACTCCACAAGACACTAAGACCCGAACCTTAAAGCTCCTCACCTGGAACGTAAATGGTCTAGGAAGCAGTCTGAAGAGACGATTAGTGCGGCAATTCCTGAATAGGCATAGCCCAGATATTGTTTTCCTTACTGAAACCCACCTAGCGGGAACAACCAATGCATTGTTTAAGCGGTCCAAATACTGCACAGCAATACAAGCAGGATTCACGATGGGAGCCAGAGGAGTAATAATATTGATACATAAAAGGCTTCCTTTTACCCTTACGGACACAACACAGGACACTGGAGGCAGGTACACACATGTCACAGGCACGCTCTGGAACAAAACGATCTCCCTACTGGCGATCTATGCCCCACCCACACTGCAAGCCACGCTGATAGAAGATATCACGCCACTGCTCACTATGGACCACCTCAGACATCTTAATCCTGGGGGGTTATTTCAATGATGTAATGGACAATACCCGAGACCGCACACACCTGCGCAGTAGAGACCCCAATCGCCGAACTAATCTAGCCACCTTTGTCGAAGCTTTTGGAATTAGAGATGTGTGGCGGGACCTTCACCCGGAAGGCAAAGAATACTCCTATCACTCTGGGGTACACGCATCTTTGTCGCGCCTAGACTATTTCTTTATACCAGAATCAATAACACAACGACACAGGCAGAGTACCTCCCAAGAGGCATCTCGGATCACTCCCCCCTACTCATATCAATTATGACGTATAAACCAATCCCGCCACCGGTATGGAGGCTGAATAATTACCATCTAGGGTCCCCGGCATTGTTAGAACGTCTACAAAACGCTAGCACACATACTTTGAGTTAAATGAAGGAACGGTAGACTCCCCTATTACTCTGTGGGAAGCCTACAAACCTGTGATTCGTGGAGAGATCATCTCCTGGACCGCTACACAAAGGAAAGCGCACCTGGCATCAATAAGCGAAGCAGAGGCAAATGTTAAACTAGCGGAGGAAACACACCTAATCCAGGATACTCCTGACACGAACAGAGCTCTGATCCTAGCTCAAAAAAAGTTACAAAATATTGCGTTAGACAATGCTAAACAGGTACACGGGCTGATGAGAGCCAGAGTCTATGAAACAGGCGACAAAGCTGGAAAGAAGCTAGCGTGGCTTGAGCGGAGAGATGCGCGACACAACCAAGTAAGAGCAATCACAACACAAAACGCCGAAATGCGATCAACAGATGCAGATATTGCCGAGGAATTTGCAAAATATTATGAAAAACTATACAGGGCACCTGAAACTCCCCCTGAAACCTCTGTGTTAGAAAAGATCACCCTTCCCTCTCAACGCTGAACAAGCGGCTGGGCTAGAAATGGAAATCACAGAAGACGAGATAGTGGCAGCTATGATGCAACTCCAGTCCGGAAAGACACCTGGTCCGAATGGTTTCCCCATTGAAACTGGAAGAAGATAGGCGGAACTGAACTGGCCCCACATCTACTCAAATTGTATCAGCAGGCCCGAGACGAGAGCCGTCTACCAGCGGATTTAAGGAAGGCAACAATAATTGTGATACCCAAAGCAGACAAACCCCCGGACGAATGTGGCTCTTATCGACCAATATCTCTAATTAACAGCGAGACGAAGATACTGGCAAAACTGTTAGCGACACGTCTACAACAGGTCATAACATCCCTAATACACCCAGATCAATGTGGTTTTATGCCTGGTAGATCTACGAGAATGAACATACGCAGACTACACCTAGCCATTGAGCGCGCCCAGACCCTGGACACCCTCATGGGAGTACTCGCGGTGGACTTCGAGAAGGCCTTCGACTCGGTCCACTGGGAGGCACTCTGGGGGATTATGTGTAAAATGGGGATTGGCGAGCGATTCTTAACCTGGATCCAACTGCTGTACGAGGCGCCGACGGCCTAAGTGAGGGTGAACAGCTGGACGTCACGATCCTTTGCCCTGGGGAAGGGGACACGACAAGGCTGTCCATTATCAGCCCTCCTTTTCGCGCTGGCCATGGAACCACTGGCCCAATGGCTGAGAGACACGCGCACTTGGAAAGGCATCCCCGGAGGACCAGAGTGGGAAGACAGAGTCTCACTATACGCGGATGACCTACTGATATACCTCCACGAACCTAAAACAACATGTCCAGTGGTAACACAGCTACTGCAAGAATATGGTACCTTTAGTGGTCTGAAGGTGAACCGGTCCAAATCCACACTATTTGCACTGAACCAACTGGGAAACGAGACCCCTGAGTCTTGCCCATATAGAGTCGCGCATGAACAGTTTCGATATCTGGCGGATTACAAGAAACCTCGACGACTATACATCCAATAACCTACAACCTATTACGGAAAGATTTACAAGAGATGTGCAACACTGGAATTCTCTACCCTTGACCCTCTTGGGGCGAGCTGCACTGTTCAAAATGTTAACACTTCCCCGCTACTTGTACGTGCTACAGAATGCTCCACTGCACATACCAAACAAGACGTTCCAGGAGATAGATCGTGTACTTAGGCAACTCCTGTGGGGTGGCGGACACCCGAGAATAGCGCTTTGAACACTACAAAGGTCAATATGGGAAGGAGGTATCGGTCTACCGAGGCTACAGACATACTATTGGGCCAGTCAGATGGCAGTGATAAACGATGCTCTACACGCCGATTCAACACTACCACATGTGAGAGCGTCACCCCCATGGAATTATATGCTGCGACACCTAGAGCATCTCCTCGTGACATGACCTTGCACACAACTAACAACAAGAGACTAGCAGAGTGATTTAAAGACGTCTGTTTCGCACTCCTATGGAAGCCTAGTGGACAATATTAAACAAAGAAGGAACCAGCCGTCATCTCTCCTTATACTGCTCAACCTATCGGCCCTCTCCCGGTCCATGGACCAAATAAGGACAGAGTCAGAGGTTTTTTTGAAGAATGAATGTAAAAAATACTATTTTATTCAAATACAATATGCAGTAAAATGGAATCAAAAAAACATTGTAAAAAAGTGTAAAACATAGTGCACTTTTACTAAAACATCAAGTACAAAAACATAATACATACTCAAACCAGTTTTGAAATAAAAAACTGATAAAAACCAACAACAACCTGCCTAAGTGTCACTTATACACTCAAAAAAACTCCTGCCTATACAAATCTAAACAGAACCCAACAAAATATATCCCTAGTGTATAGTAACGTTTTGGTAAGTAGCTACTCCAAACAACCACTAATCTTTGTTTCTTGGAGGTGTGTAATGAATCACATACCTATTGATTGTCTACCCTGTATTTAAAACCTGCTACTAGGGTGACAGTAGGCAACTGAATTGACAAATATACCACGCACCCTTATACTTTCGGGTGCTTATATGCCCAACATGTTTCGTTCAAAAAACATATGACCAATTATAAGAACTTCTTCAGGGGATCCAAAACTACTCCCACCATACACAATATTACAACATTATCAAAGACACGTTGAAAAAAAACTTTCACAGAAGTTGAAGTGTGTCTCGAAATCAGGGTTGCTTCAGAGATGAACACATTCAGTATATGCAAACCCCTAAATCAGGGAGGGGAAGAAGGTAAAGTACCAGAGAAACGAAAAAGGAGAGAAAGAGAAAAGAGGTCAAGGTTAATGGTATACCTCAAATTTGTTCACAAGGCTGTAATTAACCAATGTGAAACTCGCCAATATCAGTTTTGCCAACACAAATACTGTTCACTTGCGGTGAGAAGGGGAACATCTACCTGTTAGACGTTTAAACACATTCTGTGGATCAAGAGAAGAAAATCTCAAGGACTGATGTGAGCACAACACAATCTTTCACTATTTATCTAGCACAACACGGGTGTACTTCACCATCCGTGTTGCACCCTTATGTTAACCGCCACACCTGGTGACTCAAAAACCAAACCAGTGCCTGTTCAATTAACACCATGCAATTGTTGATGACTTAATCTGTACTATGTAAAGATCTGTGCAGTTCCACATGCACTACAAAACCTACAGTGACCATAGATCAGACTCCCTGTAATCCAGCTTCCATATTCAAAACACCCTGGTATAGTGCACCGGCTTAGGCAACCAGCCGCCTCCCTTTTGTGATAATATGACAAAAAAGGAAAAGTGGATGGCGAACTCAGAGCCACCTACCCTCAAGGAGCAGGAACCTGCGTGATATGAAATGAACAGCGCCAATGCTGCCCGCGCCTCTGTTGAAGAGTCTTAACGCGCCTAGCTGTCACACTTCAATTACTGAGTCCTATATCGAAAACAGAATAACAGGTTGCTAGTATCGCCTGGTATCCACGTGGCTTTATGTTAAAAAAATCACCACATAGAAACCACTCAAAACGAGTGTCGCCATCGCTTACCCGCGTTCAGCTGTGTGCCGACGAGCACAAACGTCTCCTTCCTTTGCACTCGTTGCTATGATGAATACTGTGTGATCTCCACGGAACGCCCGGAAGTACAAATAGGGACAGGGGGGGTGTGGCTGCTTACACCCGTGACGCATCACGTGACCCAACACAGGCCACGTGACGCGTAAAACGTAGCGGACTACTGCACCGAGCGGTGGCTCCCGTGACTGAAAAAGAGGGAGCTGCAACCGCGTCAGCACAGTGAGTTATATCGTCGACAACTAATTGTGGAATGCAGTGCCTTCCCAAAACGTAGGCCAAGTATGTTCTATCACGTGCATGTGGATACCACCAACTATTTACTAGTCTTCCTGAATGCAAATAGCATTATACCTCTGAAAAAGACATTTTGAACACAACGGGGCACACGCCACGTATCTGGGCAGAGTCACACACCTTTATAGGCTGGGGGGACAAAATCACTCCACTATAACCGCTGTGGAATAACAGGAACCTCCCCGAGGTGATCAAACTGCCGAAATGGCCGGTGTGGATGAGACATGGTATAGAAAAAGTGAAGGACATTATAGCAGAAAGATCTATTAGACCATTTGATGAACTAACTTCGACCTTTGACCTCCCGGAAGCAGAGAGATATCACTATACACAGCTCCGACACGCCCTGCAACAGCACCTCACTGCTCTCTCCGACATGGCAGACTCTACTCCACTGGAACGGAACATAGTGGTGGACCATGTTCCGGCTTAAGTCACCACTGTTATGTACAGTGTTAACACCTCCTTTGCCACACCAGAACTGGAACGATTGAAGTCGAAATGGGAAGCTGAAGTGGGAGAAATTATGTAGGAAGACTAGGTCCAAATCCTAATGTACCCTCGTGAAGTCACCATATCAGCCAGACTACGCCTAGTACAACTGAAGATATTGCACAGGATCTATTACCCGAGGGTAGCCTTGTACCACTGGGGTAAAATAGCTGAACCCAACTGTCTGCGCTGCCTGGGAGAGGAAGGAACCTTCTTTCATATACTGTGGGAATGCCTAGTAATCAGTCATTACTGGCATCAATGCTGCGATGTGTTATCAAGGGTTCTGAACCAGACGATCCCCAGAGATCCCAAACTGTTGTTACTGGGAGTGGACAGTGAGATAGATCTGTCAAAATACGAAAAGCTCTGCCTCATGACTACAACAGCGATAATCAAAAGGAACATAGCACGCTTGTGGGGGGCAGCGGAACCGCGGCAGGTTAATCAGTGGATTACGGATGTAGAACTCTGCATCGCAATAGAAAGGAGGGTTTACAGAGCCAGAGGTTGCCCTGAGAAAGCAGATAAGGTATGGCAGCGCTGGGAAGACACGATGTGAACTACTGAACTTTTAATATCATAACATCATAGACTAGGGGTTGTGGACACTGCTGCGGAAAAACTGCTATTGTACCAAACACTATTACGCTATGTATTGAATGTTACATAAAAGCATACAGTATGTCTTCCATATGAGTGCTTTTCCCATCCAACGTTATTTCTATTTTTATCATTATTATTATCGTTGTTGTTTAAATGCTGGCCCGGAAGGCCCAGTGGTTGTATGTTATAAAATCAATAAAATGTGTTATTAAAAAAAAAGAATGCTGGATGGGATTTCAGCCAACTTGTGCGAGGAGCAATAGCAAGGACCCGAAAGGATGCTTTTGCAAATCTGTCCTGTCTTTTACTTTTTTGAAAGTGTCAAAATGCAAGTATAAAAAATAGTGATATAACTTTTCTGCTGTGGGCAGTGGGTCTGGCCCTCGGCAAAGACAAAGGTCTTCTCCGATTTGCCTATGGGGGTATGCAGCATGGCCGAAGCCCATGGCGCATGGATTGTGGAGACTAGACATGGGCCAGGAGCACTGGCCATTGGTTACATTATGAGTTTAGAGTGGACACTGAACTAGGATGCTGGGTAGGTGCAGTGGATAACTGGGGGTGGTTTGGTGGGGCTGGGGATCATGGTCGAGCCTGATGCCATCGGCAATTGAACAATGACTTGCATCCCCAGCATGCACTGCTGATAACCATACACATGTATGTGTTGCAAACAATATGTTTGTTAAAGGAGGTTTATTTTTTAATATATGTTAAAAGAGGAATTATTAATAACATATATAGTGATGTAACATTAGGAAAAATGTTCACTTATAAAAATCTATTCAATTGAGAGAAACAACTTTGTTAAAAGGATGTTACAGTTGAGATTTACCCTACCCTTGGGACTCCTGTACCCCAGCAGATAGCTAGTGGCCTCCCACCTTGTCATCCCTTGGCACTTTCCTTCTGGGCTCCCATGAGCACTTGTCTGTCCGTACTGCCCCTTTTATTTATGGATTTCTCTCACTGCACAATGCATATGTGCATTTATAGGAGCACTAGGTATACAATTTTGGTATAAGTATGGGAAATGCAGATGCAAAAGATTTGTACAATATTGTTAAGTGGCAGTTGGTGGGTGGAAGTTTAGTCTTATGTGTGAATGGCTTAAAGCAGGCAATGAGTGAGTGTTACAAAAATAACACTAAAAAGAGTAGAAGGGCTGTCTTATGTGATGGTGTGCATGTGCAATCCGGGTTTTCTAATAAGGCGGAGGCTAGACGGGGGAATGCTGAGACTGTGGATAGTCATAAAGGGAAATGGATTATGGTGTTTATTTTATACTGGAGAAGAATTTCGGGCAGAAAATGATTTCTGCGCTTTTTTCTTTTTCTCTAGTATACAATTGTCCATTATTTTCATTAGCATAGTAGAAAATGCTAACGGGAATGTTGGAGAATCTTATAGAATCTAAACACTTCACTGAAAAGTGTAAAGTAGATGGAGTCTATAATCTTATTTTTTGTTGTTCTATTTTTTAACTGTGAAAGGTAGTCCCTAAAGGAACCTTTTTATTTTATTCTTTATTTTCACAGGAGAGGTCAGAAAGTAAGTTGGCGAGGGAAATGAGGGAAGGGGAATAGTGAGAAACCAGAGGCATTTGTCCAGGTTATTCCCGGGGATCCTTTGTTCAGGTGGCCAGGGGAGGGACATCGATCTTGGATCCCAAATCTGGGGGTGGACAAGCGAGGATCACCTGGGCAGGGGGTCGTTGGGACTATGGAAGACATGCCCTCGGAAAAGACATGTATTCCCCCCATTCTGATACACCCCTACCAGACATCCCCTCGGTTCTCATGGGATATTGTAAACAGTGTCCCATCATAACCCAGTACCTTTCTGTAAGGAAAAGGCTAAACCATCAGAGAAAACAAAGACCATCCCTAAATTCCAACATGAGTTTTACCCCTCTTTCTGTGAAACCCATTTTTCAACAACCCTACATTCAAACCCATTTTCCTGACAAAAATCTACAAAATGTTTCTCCCTTTTTTGAACACCACAATTCCCATAATCCCATTCCCCTATTGAAATAACCAAGGATTGGGATAAAGAAGAGGCAGATGGGAATCATCAGGATTACCAATAGGAATCCATGGTCAGTGGATTCTTATGGGCAGTCTCCATGTTGTCCCGATAATGAGGTCAGGCAGGGAGGGACAACTAATCACACCTGACTGCAATCAAGTCTAGCTGGGAGTATAAAAGCAGCAGTCAGAAACAGCATTTTGAGCGAGCTGAGGGGATGCTGAAGGGTGCCGAGTCGTCTGAGGCAGACTATTGTTGCCAGAGAAAACCTGGAAGTCCTAAAGGAGGAGGAAAAACTGCTTAGACACTGGACTGGTGAGCACATCGGAGGCTGCAGTGTGGAGTAGAAGCTGTGCCTCCAGGAGGCCAAACCTGGGGCAGCTGGGGTCACCAGTTGGCACCCACATCAGAGCCCCTCCCCTGGACCAAACCAGACAGACCGGCCTTTGAAGGGCAGGTGGTAGGACCCTGGCCAGAAGCAGAAGATCCCTTTTTTGCTCAAAATGCTCCCAAACTGTGAGTGCCGTTTTGGGAAGCTGAGGAAGTGTGAGCACACTATAATATGCAGAAGTGCAAAATATTTATTTTGAAAACCGTGAAAGAGGAGACTGAGCCCGGCTGAGGAGTCTGAGCCCAACTAAGGGAGACCCCTGTGGTGTCTGAGCCCAACTGAGGGAGACCCCTGAGGGGGTCTGAGCCCAACTGAGGGAGACCCCTGAGGGGGTCTGAACCCAACTGAGGGAGACCCCTGAGGAGGTCTGCGCCAGACTTGGGGAGATCCCTGGGGAGTCCAGAGCGAGGTGGAGCACGAGAAAAGGCTGTACTTCCAGGGCAGAGGCAAAGGAGGTAAAGGAGAGCGAGGGACCAGGGGGATGAATCCAGGAGGCTGGAGAGTGAAAGCCTTTTGTTGAGAGACCACGACCTTCTAGAAGCCAAGGGGGCTATACAGGCCAGCCCAGCAGAGAAGGAGAAAGATGGCATACAATACTACAAGGTTACCAACGGGTCCTCCCTGGTGAACAACTGAGTTGGGGAGGCGCGGAGGTGATAAAGGGTAACAGCCTTTGACTCCAACATCAAACAGATGTGAAAAAGGGAGACTCCTAAACCCAACCGGTGAGTTATTTGAAGCAGCGAGAGTCCGGTCTGTGGTTTGGAGTGCTTGCAACATTGAAGGTGAACTTTGCTTCATGAAAACTACACATACCAAAATGCCTTGCATTTAATAAGTTGTGAATCCAAGTAGTCCTGCAACGGGTCAAGCCAAACCCTGTGCACATTTGAGAGTCTTCAATACTTGATTGAAATTGGTCCAAGCCAGGCTGAGGAGACAAATTGTGTTAAAAAGGTATCCGAGCCCGGCTGAGGGGGATTTGGGGTGGACCAGGATCACCAAAAAGAATATCCTGCGAACATTGTGGAAAAGGGATCCAAGCCCTAATGAGAGGGATCCAAAGGGAACAAACATAGTACTAAAGATATCTGAGCCCGGCTGAGGGGGATCCAGGTGAATAGTGAATCACAAAGTGAATACTTGTGAAAATCCAAAGAGGAAAATAACTTGTCATTTTTTTTTTGTTGCATCAGGCCCTCTGAATGAAGACACTTTGAGAAGCAAAGAGACTTGCATACAGAAGGTCCTGATGCTAATGATCGAACTGTATCCTTGTGCGAAAGAAGCCAGAGACTGCTACACTCGAATTAACTGCCTTGTTCCATGCTGAAAGCATGGGGAAGGGAGGCTAACAGCCTGAACATACTGACATATATTTGACCACTTCTTTTTTGGTCATAAACACTATCCCCCAAACTATTCGTATTTAGAGGTAAGGATTAGCAACAGGTTTATTAGTATAGGCCCTTTTATTTTGACAAGACACCAAAAGGGCTGCGTTGTTATTATTTGATGGTCGTAGCTTGCTCCCATCTGTAGATTTAGGATTACATTTACAATTAGGTAGGCATTTTTCAAAACCTGTTTTCTTGTGTCTGTCATTTTATTGTTGATACCATGGTTTCCATACAGCATGAACCACAAATATCGAGGGGCAGGTGGACAGGGAAAATGTTGCGATTGTGTTACATCTAAGGTGGGGGGGCAGTGTTTCTCATGCTCCTTGATTACAGCTTCAAAAGCACTTCAAAATTGCTCCCCCCTGCAGAGTGGTGTGTCTTTCGAAAGATATGGATCAACAGCCTCTTATCGCTTGCAAGGTAGCTGGTGGGATTTTGTGTCCCACAGTATTGGTTGAGAAGATGAGGTAGAGGAAGACGGCCTACTACTGCCTAAGAAACGAACAGCCTTTGAAAGCATTGCAGTGGTTGGATTTGGTGTGGTGGTGCATAGAGGTGGTCCCGGCAGGAGTACTGCCCAGGTAGTCTGCAACGGAGTAGAACATTGCAATCAGTGTATTTGACTTTCATAGCTTTAGCCTTTAGTACATTCCCAACAGTGGAAAATAATTGCCACACCAATGATTCTCTCTGGGTTCTAGAGGTAGGCACTTACTCTACCTAATCTTCCTGGTGCTCTTCATTGTCTTTTGAAGTATTGCACTTCTTTCGTTGTGTAGGTCCTCCAGCTGGTGGTGGCTTTTGTGGAGGAGGGATGGCAATAGCTGATGCCATTTGTAAGACAAAAAGCGGTTTTGCTAATATTCTTTGAAGTATGTGCTGTGTGCTGGATTGTTAATGGATAATGAGTAAGAATATGTGTAGGAGCTATGCAAGGGTACATTTTGAGCTTCAGGGTTCCTAGATGAGCTTGAAAATGCAGTTCCGAACTGTTTGTGAAGAACGGACTCGTTCGCAAACACGTCATCATGCCACACACGCGCATGTGGTCACATGACACTGTCCAGAAAGTCTGCGATTACTTCAGATGTTCGCAAACGTCGACGAACACCAAAACGGTGGAAGAAGTTGCAAAAAGTGTATAGAAGTGTTAAAAATGATGCTAGAAGGTGAGGAATGGCAGAGTTTGAAGGTAAAATTTTCTAAATAGGACCAAAATGTTGCTATATCGGGGTAAGTATGATATTAGTAATTTGTATGAAATTAGGGTGCACTAGCAAAAACCAGCAAAATTCAATGAAAAAAATGTTGTTAAAAGGGACATTATGTTTACAAATAAAACCGAAAACCCCCAGATATTCGCCACTTATGGTAAGCTAAGCAACCATAACTTGCGCCACCACCGTGGACTGCTAACAGCCAGGAAATGAAAGATGACATCACAAATGTCATTGATATCAAGATTGAGTTCCTTGATCCACCTCTTCAGTGCCAAATAAAAACGGTTTGAAGGGTGAACAAGATCCTCCCATGAGCCCGTTTGCTCCCATTGCTGGTCCAGAGCCTCCTGGATTCTTCTCATTCTTAATCTGCAGTTGGGGATGAGGAATATACAAGAAGACATGCACAGGAGGGATTTGAATCGACGTACCATGGAGGACTCCCCCCTGAGAAACCAGCTGACCAGCTGCAACATTGCTGCTATTAACTCAGCGGAAGGCAACGCCCGAGGAATGCGAGTGTCTAGTTCTGCTCCGCGGAAGAGATCGGTTTGCATCGATGCGAGTGCTGACTTGGCCTTTTTGATGGAGAAACCTAACCTTCTTAGAGTTGCCTGTGTTAGCTTGACAGCCCTCGCTGTTTCCTTCCTTCTTCTTGCCTTTATCATCTAGTGGTCCAGGTACGGACAAATCTCTATTCCGGTATGCCTCAGATGTGCTGCCACTGCAACTAGACATTTTGTAAAAACCCTTGGGGCTGACTTTAGTACAAACTGGAGCACGCAGAATTGGAAATGCATGTATCCCACTGCAAATTGAGGTGGCGTCTGTGCGCTGGGTGTATGGGGATGGGGATGTACACATCTTCCAAATTGAGCATGGCCAGGAAGTGGCGTTTGTTTAGCCATGGTCCGACATGTTGGAGTGAGGTCCTTTTGAATTTTATTCATCTCACGAACGTGTTCAACACCCACAGGTCTAATTTTGGGCACCAGTGTCGGTTTTTCTTTTTGACCAGAAAGAAATTGAGTAAAATGTCCCCTTTGGCTTATCAGTACCATTTATGTGGCAGTTTTCTGAAGAGGTTTGTCTATCTTCAGCTTGAGTTGCGCCAAGTTGTAGATTTTTGTTAATTGTGGTGGTGTAGTCAGCGGACAGTCCATGAATTTGATGTTGTGGCCGTTTTGCATGACCTGAAACACCAATTTGTCTGAAGTCACATTTAGCCAGAGGTGGAGGTGTTGGCTAATCCTTCCCCTGCACATGGGTGAGGTTTGGGGAGAACATGCTACTCCGTCAATTCTGCTTTGATTGGGCCCTAGTTTGATCCAATCCATGCCTGCTTCTTTGTGCGTTGTACCTGGTGGATGATTGTTGGTACCGGTTTCCAGACTGAAAAGATGAAGAAGAGGACCTCTGCGAGGTGTAGGCTTTGTTATAATCTCTGTACTACAAGGATGAGCCCCGAAAGGAGCGAAAAGGATGCTGGTCCTTCTCTTTATCCTTTTTTGGTAGCTGATGACCCTTGCTGTGTCTGTGTCAGTCTTTATCCCTTTCAGATGGTCGTCCACCTTCTTGCTGAATAGTTCCTGTCCGTCTAATGGCATATTCAGAATTTGGGTCTGAACCTCCAGCCTGAAATGTGTTGCTTTCATCCAAACCTGCCTTCTCGGGGCAGTTTCAATGGGCCATCTACCTGAAACCAGACCCAACTACATCTACTATCATGTCGATAATGTTCTCTGCAGTGAGTTCACCATCTGAAATTATCGACTTTGCCTCTTCTTGAATCTCCGGGGGGAGATGTTTTGTGAGCTTGTCGACATTGCCAGAGCGTTTGCTGCTCTTATTAAAAGAGGTGCTGCCGCCGACCAGTGGCGTAGCAGGATAGTCTTGCAAGTGGGGCCAGAAGCTAATGTAGTTGAGGCCACCACAGTGACATTAATGCAGCAAATGCCCACAGAACGCTGCTCAGTGGGCATTTATAGATTTTGGGTGGGCCTTGCCTGCTCAGGCCCTACCTTGTCTATGCCTCTGCCGCCAACACCTTACTCTCGAATGCTTTTAACTTCCTTCCCGCCTTATCCAGCTGAGTCGTCTGTGGCGATGCAGTATTTGCCAGCTTCTCCCTTGCCACTACTATAATGAATGAATCAGGCTTGGGGTGCCCCCGTAGACATAAAGGCGTGATGTCAGGGGACTTATATTTTTTCTCAGGCCGAGTGGCTAAGGCGGGGGTGGACAGCAGGTTCGCCAGCATTTTCTCCCCAGCCTCCCATGTAGTGTCCAGGATCAGAATGGTCATAAACCATTCGCCTCTGCTTGCCCCTGTCTTCGTATACCACAGACTGTCGCCTCACCGGACACTTGTAGGTTAAACAACTCAGCCACTTTAGCCTTGACTGTGTGTAAAGAGGCTACATCGTCTGGTGGTGAGGAGCCCCTGAGGAAATCCTGTCTCTGCGGTTTCTCAATAACTAGTTCATCCCATTCATCCACCTGACATGCTGGTACATCATGAGGGAGTTCCCCCCTACTCAGACACATCATCTTGGGCATCTTTATCAGTGAAATCCCTGTACAGATCGTCTGCAGGGTCCCGACCATAAGGCTCATCTTGCCAATCTGACAAGGACAAGGTGGAAGGGGCTCTGGTGTCCCTAGACAAAGGACATGGCTGAGGGAGATTGCCTTCTCAATGAAGACATACTTCTGGGTGAGATGCTGTGTTTCTTCCGCTGGGCTATGGTCCTGCGTGAGGCACTTGGTCCCAGTGGGGGAGAGGAACAAGTTACTTACTTTATCTGGTAATGTTCTTTCGATGGGATGTTCCTCCGATGTATTCCACATCTATAACAGGTAATGACCACAGATGTGCTGCTTCGGAACATATTCGGCAGAGGGCGTCCTGAGTCGATGACGTTGATACGTTGTTCCTCGAGGGCCTCCGTCGATGGTCGACGTCACCGGATGTTTTATATAGGACGCACGGTGCCCATAGCCTGAGTTGTAGTTTTTTTCCCAGAACGTGTGCCACCAATCTCCTGCCAGTATGACTGCAGAGAGCCTTGCGGAAACTTAATCTGCAATCGCATAAGAAATTCTGTAGAGTGGCAGGCTGGGAGGGTGCGATGTGGAATACGTCAGAGGAACCTCCCATAGAAAGAATGTTACCAGATAAGGTAAGTAACTTGTTCTTCGAGGGGATAGTGTCCTCCGACGTATTCCACATCTATGACAGACTCCCAAAGCAATACCAACATATGGAGGTGGGAAAAGAATTTACAATTTTAGAATTTTAGAATGCCCAATCAAACTGGCAGAGAGTCTCCCAGGACCCCCCTTGTTATCTGCATATTTCAAGTAACTTTGGGTTTCACCCTAAGTTACTAGGGGACTCCAGATGTGGACCCCTTGCTCACTATTCTTAGAGAGGCACAGCTACACCCTACTGATGAGGTTCAACCAGACCGAAACACGTGTCTGGGGTTGCTGTTGGTACTCTTGTTCAGAGTTATCTGCACCGTATTGTCTGTCATAATCAGCACATTCTTCCCCCGAACAGATGGCAGAAAAGCCTTCAGGGTTAGCCTGACGGCCCACAACTCTAACAGATTGATGTGGAGTGTGGACTGCGACAGAGACCAACGGCCGCTGGCTGTCAACTCGTTGGCATGAGCTCCCCAACCCGTGAGGAATGCGTCCGTCACGATCGTCACCTCCGGCCAAGGTTGCCAAAATGGAGCACCCTTCATCAGATTGCTGTCGACGACCCACCACAGAAGATCCTGTGCGACCAAGGGCGGAATCTGAACGGGATCCGAAATCCTGCCGGAGAACTGTGACCACTGCATCTTGAGAGCCCACTGCAGAGATCTCATCCGCAGCCTGGCCTCTGGCACCAGGAAAATGCAGAATGCCACGAGGCCGAGCAACCTCAAGAACTCGAACACCAGGAGACTGGGCATGTTGAAATTTGTCCACCATCTGCAGAATGTGATGAGCCATCACCTGGGGAGGCGAACACTGCCCCAGGGATGTGTCGAGCCATGCTCCGATGTATTGGAGCCGCTGGGTAGGTGTCAAATGGACTTCTTTAAATTGAGAGAGAAACCCAGCTTGTGAAGGGAGTGGTAGTTGACGGACAGATGATCCAGGGCTTGCTCTGGAGAGCGCGCCTTGATCAACCAATCGTCCACGTAGGGGGTAGACGTGAATCCCCCCTTTCCTGATATACGCTGCCACCACCACCATCTGCTTGGTGAAGACCCTCGGGGCGGACGTCAATCCGAACGGCAGGACCCGAAACTGAAAATGCAAGTCGCCAACCTCAGGTACTTCCTCTGCTTGGGATGAATCGGCATATGAAAGTAAGCATCCTTAAGGTCGAGAGACACCAACCAATCCTGAAGTTGAAGGGTCTGGAGGACTTGAGAAAGAGTTACTATATTGAATTTGTACTTCCTGAGGAGCTTGTTCAGCCAACGCAAGTCCATGATGGGTCTCAATCCCCCGTCTTTTTTCGGAATAAAAAAATAAGGGGAATACCATCCCTTGTTCCTCTACACTACAGGCGCTCTATGGTGCCTTTCTCCAGCAGGGATAGGATTTCCTGCGCAAGGAGCGGATCCAGACGCTTCAAAGAGAGCTTCCCCGGTGGATTGTCGTGAGGCCTCTGCCGGAAGGGAAGACAGTAGCCGTGGGCTATGATCTCCAGAGCCCACACATCTGAAGTAATGGCTCGCCATTCTCCAAAATGCTGCTCAAGTCTACCCCCAACCGGCGAACCATGGGACATGGCCTCATGACTGAGCGGACGCAGCTGCGACAGTGCCTGAGGGCAAAGAGGCAACTGCCCAAGCGGCTTTGGCACCTCGAGTACCTTGCTTTCCACCTCTGGTACTCCTACGGTGGCCCCTTTGACTGGCAGTTCCTCTCGATCTACCAAAGGTAGAGTAGTACCGAAAGGAACCTCCCCCTCCATTGCTGTCCCCTAAAACGAAAAGGCTCAAAGAATTTGCTGCAGCTTTGGAGGTCTGCAACCTCTCAAGTCTCTCGTCAGCCTTGCTGCCAAACAGATGGACACCATCAAAGGGCATGTTGAGAAGCTTGGATTGCACATCAGGAGCAGACCCAGACTTCCGCAAACCTGCATATCACGGTGCTCGCAGCCATGGACCGGCTGACACAGTCTGCCATGTCCAGACCCGACTCAACGGATTCACACATGGCATCTTTGCCGTCTTGCACGAGGGCTAGAAAACCATCCCTTTCTTCCCCTTCGGGAATATGCTCAGCCGCCAAAGATGCACAATTCCACAGAGTGTGAGTGAATCTCACCAAGGCACAAACGGAGTTGGCAGCCTTCAAAGCCATACCCCCAGCTGAAAATACCTTCTTCGTCCAACCATCAAACCGCTTATCGTCCTGATCAGGAGGGATGGTAGGGTAGGCAACCTGCTTCGCGGGGGGCGTAGCCGTCTGCACCACCAAACTCTCCAGAGTAGGGTGCGTCGACAAGTAGCAGGGGTCACTACTGGCTGGGGGGTATTTTTTGGGAAGCGACTTATTAACTGCCGGGATGCTCTCCGGAGCAGTCCAAGCCACTGCCACCCTTCTTTGCAAAGGCATGTGAAATGGCAACACCAGGTCAGTGGGTGGACCTTGGTCCAGGATGTCCGTCAGAGCATCCTGATCAAAATCAACAGGTGGAGCAGACCACCCCAAGTATTCAGTCACCCTGGACATGAGACGCCTATAGGAGGATCCGACATGTGTCCCAGGCTCAGGCCTGCCAAACTCCACCTCCAGAGAGGTGTCAAGACCACTGGCATCAAGCAAGGATTGACAGAGTTCTTCCATCTGACTGTGACCAGACAAAAGGTCATCAGGGACATCAGGAGAGACAACCATCTCTTCATCAGACCCTTCTTCCACCTCCGATATATAATCCAAAAGGTTGGAACAAATCCAATCTGGATGGAGGAACAGAGAAGGGCTCAAAAACAGGCCTCACAGACTTACTGAGAGCCTTCCTCTGAGTTTCCACAGCCCTCCAGGGCACCTCTGGCAAATCCTCCACAAACAGCGTCGAAGACGCAGAGGGAAATCGGCATCGACCGAGGCGCCAACAGCCTTGGCAACTTCTTTGAGGGCGGAGCCCCAAGAGCGTCCCTCGACGGACACAGCGCCAATGGCGTGGACGCCTTCCTCGAAAGCTTCACAGGTTCCGATGGTCTTGATAGCGTCGAGGACCGGGACCTGGATCTGGCACAGCTATGACAATCTTCCTTGTCCGATCGGGACCTCGACGGCTCCTGATGATCGCGCCGATCGCCCGAGTTCAAAGGCGTATGCATGGTGGACTGAGCCCGTTCCTTGCTGGCTTCTTTCAAAGGCGCGGACGGAACAGTTCCTTGCAATTCGAAAATCACCATCATCTGCTGGCAGAATGCAGCCCATTAGGCCGGCGACAAAGTCTTGGTGGGACAAGTCAACCGTCTGGCAGAGTTGTCCTCTGACGAGGATGGGGAAGGTGACCGGTGACATTGCTTCCTAGAATGCCTCGAAGAGGCAGAGGAATGGCGGGAACCACTCTGAGACCGAGACCCCCTGGACTTTCGCCGACGCAGAGAGTCGCCCCTTGATTTATCAGTCGAAAGCCCTTCGGACTTCGATTTATGGGGCTTAGACACCCTACCTACCTTTAATTTCTTCTTCCGTTCCCACAAGGCCTTAGACGTATGGGACTGGCAACCATTGCATTAGTCGGTGGCTTGGCTTTCGCCGAGGCACCACAGGCAGATGTTGTGCAGGTCCATGATGGACATTTTCGACCCGCAGTCCCGACATTTTTTAAAGCCCGACTTCGGGGTAGAAGACGACATCACTGTTCAAAGAGAAGTATTAAGCGCGCCGAGATTCTGAAGCAAACACGTTTGTGGAAAAACCGGAACTGAGGCTATGGGCGCTGTGCGTCTTATATATAACATCCGGTGACGTCGACCATCGACGGAGGCCCTCAAGGAACAACGTATCGACGCAGAACCAATGGGGAGTGAAATGGGCACAGGAAAAGGCAGATATACAAAGCTTACAAAACAGAGCAATGAGAAATGTGTTCGAGGGAGAGCAGGAGAGAATGAGAAGAACTGAGACACTAATAGGAGGATGGCAGGGGGAGGCTTTTAGTGTTGCTGGATGTTATTGCAGGTATGGTAGAGAGAGAGAGAGAGAGAGAGAGAGAGGGAGCGAGAGATCTATATATATATATGGGATACATTACTCACCGTAATCGTATTTCTGATGCTTGTATCTGCTTAGATTCACATGCTGTGCATAGGCCGACATCTAGTGGAAGCTGCGGAGTATTACAGTTTGTTTTTCGAAAGTCGAAAATGGGCGTCGACACAGGCGTGCCAGTAATACTATCCCTAGTGTGACGTCCACTGTACCCAAGATCCCTCACGCGTCTAGGATCCTCAGATTGTATTTTTTCTGACATGAGGAAGCATGAGGAGTAGCGCGAGTACAGATAATCCAAGCAGATAGACAGAAAGGTAAGACTACAAGTAATCATGCGCCTTCTCTCGGAGGGGAGGAAGGGTGGGTCGCATGTGAATCTAAGCAGATACAAGCATCAGAAATACGATTACGGTGAGTAATGTATCCCTTCTGAGGCTTGTGGAATCTGCTTAGATCACATGCTGTGCATAGATTAGCGAGCAGTACCAGAAGAAGGAGGTGGGATGTGAGAAGGGTCATGAGCAAACAGGTGTCTTAGAACCGCTTGTCCCACTTGTGCATCTGTCTTGGAATGAGTGTCAATGCAGTAATGCTGAGTAAAAGTGTGAATAGAGCTCCAAGTTTGCAAATGGTGTCGAGGGGAACATTTGCAATGAAAGCCAGAGTGGCACCAATGCCTCTAGTAGAGTGGGCCCTTGGCGTAAAAGGCAGAGTCTTTTCAGAAAGAGAGTAACACAGCTGTATACAGTTGATAATCCACTTCGAGATAGCGCCCTTAGAGACGCGATCCCCCTCTCTGCCTGTAGCTACGGAGACAAACAGTTGATCTGTTTTCCTTAGCGGTCTGGTTTTATTTACATAGTATAGGACCGCCCTACGCACATCTAGGGTGTGTAGTTTCACCTCAGCCGAGCTTTGCGGGTTTTGGAAGAAAGCCGGAAGCTCGATGGACTGGTTTACATGGAACTTGGATATGAATTTAGGTGAGAACCTAGGGTGTGTGCGTAAAACCAGTTTGTCCTTGTGGATAGTAAAGAAAGGATCCTGCACTGACAGAGCCTGAATTTCACTGACCCTTCTTATGGAGGTAATGGCTACTAAGAAGGCCGTTTTATAAGTCAGGTGTTTGAGACTACTTTTATGCATGGGTTCGAATGGGGGTCCCATGAGCTTAGCTAGCACCACGTTGAGGTCCCATCCTGGCGGTGGGTTCGAATTAGGAGGGTGAAGTCTCTTTACTCCTTCCATGAAGGCTTTAACCACTGGTACTTTCCACCACGAGACCTTGTTATGGGATGTGGTGTAAGCCGAGAGGGCTGCCAGGTGTACTTTCAGCGAGTTAAAAACCAACCCTGCATCCAGCAGGTGGAGCATGTATGTCACAACGTTGGAAGGAGTGCAATCAACCGGGTTGATTTGTTTATTCTGGCACCAGATAACGAATCTTTTCCACTTATCAAAGTAACAGTGCCTTGTATTTGGTTTCCTGGACTCCTTTAGAATGTCCATACACCTCTGTGGTAATTTGAGATGTCCAAACTCTATGTCTTCAGGAGCCATGCTGCTAGGTTCATAGAGTTGGGTTCCTGATGCACTGTTTGACCCTGTTGCTGGGACAGTAGGTTGTACCAGGCTGGGAGTCTGATGGGCTCGCACACCGCCATCCTGCGTAGGTGTGGAAACCATGGTTGTCTCGCCCACATGGGAGCAACTAGGATGAGCGTCATCGATTCCTTGTTCATCTTGTACACCACCTTCCTGATGAGAGGAGTTGGTGGAAAAGCGTACGCAAACATCCCTGACCAGTTCATCCACAGGGCATTCCCTTGGGAGTCCGGCTGGGGGAACCTGGATGCAAATCCTGGGCATTGTTTGTTTTCGCTTGTGGCGAATAGGTCTATAGTGGGGAAACCCCACTGAGAGAAGAGATCTTCTACTACGTTTCTGTGAAGGACCCATTCGTGTTCTTCTGGGAGGGAGTCTCTGCTTAGAGCATCCGCTAGGGAATTGAGCTCCCCTGGAACATGTTGCGATGACAGGAAGATGTTCCGTCTGAGTGCCCATATCCATATTTTCTGGGCAAGCTTGGACAGATTTGGCGAACGAGTCCCCCCTTGCTTGTTCAGATAGAACATGGCTGTCGTGCTGTCCGTCCTGATCTGCACCGACAAGTTCAGTAGATGGGGCTCGAACGCCTTTAGCGCTCGGAATACTGCCAGAAGCTCTAGCAGATTGATGTGGTTCTTGGCTACTGAGTGAGACCAGAGACCCTGAGCTGTGTGGTGGAGATGGTGAGCTCCCCACCCAGTCAGGCATGCATCTGTAGTCACCACGGCTTGTACTTCGGGATCGTAAAAGGGTTTCCCCTTTGCGAGATTCTCTCTTGTCCACCAGTGTAGGCTCTGTACGAGTGTTGGCGAAACGACCACTAGATCGTCCCACTGACCACTTGCCTGAGACCACTGTTTCGCCAACCATTCCTGCATGGGACGCATGCGCAGACGCGCGTGGGGGACCAGGTAAATGCATGACGCCATCATGCCCAGTAACCGCATAGCTTTGCGTACTGTTATCTGTTGACCTGACTGATAATGCGGAATTTGCAGAAGTATATTCCGAATTCTCTCTTCCGAAGGGAAGGTCAATCCTTTCTGAGTATCTAGGATAGCTCCTAGAAACTGTTTTGAGGTGCTTGGCACCAGACTTGACTTTTTCTCGTTGCTAGAGAAGCCTAATTCGTGGAGGAGGTCGATAGTCCTCTGAATGTTTGACCTGCAAATTCCTGGGGTTTCCCCCGTTATGAGCCAGTCGTCCAGATAAGGGTACACCGGGATTGCCTCCCTGCGTAGGTGTGCAGCTGCCACCGCCAGTACCTTGGTGAATACCCTTGGTGCTGAAGCTATCCCGAAGGGCAGTACCTTGAATTGGTAGTGGCGACTGTCCACCTTGAAGCGCAAGTACTTTCTGTGCGCTGGGAGCATGGAAATATGAAAATACGCATCTTTCATATCCAAGGTTGCCATGTAATCCCCCTTTTTTAGGAGGGGGATTACCTCTTGTAGCGTGGTCATACGGAATTTTTGGGGCTTGACATACTTGTTGGCAGGCCGTAAGTCCAATACTGGGCGCATTGTCAAATCTTTCTTTGGCACAAGGAAGTAAGTTGAATAGATACCCTTGTTTACCTGGTGTCCTGGGACGAGTTCTATCGCGTCCTTTTCTAGCAGAATGGCGATCTCCTCGAGAAGGATCCTTTGATGCTCTAGGGAGTGCACTCTTTGTCGTGGAGGATGATTCCGGGGACGCTGCAGTAGTTCTATACAATATCCTGCGGATACTGTTGACAGCACCCATCTGTCTGAGGTGATCCCTTCCCAAGCCTGGGTGAAGGTGGAAATGCGTCCCCCTACTGGGGTTGCGTGACAAGGGACCCTGAACTGAGCGTCACTGTTTTGGTGGAGGCGTGCCACCTCCCTTGTTGGGGCTGCCTCTGCCTCTTCCACGACCTCTCTTGTTACCCCTGCCGTAACTCTGTGTAGACTGCTGGTTGTTATTCCATTGTGTACCCTGTCCCTGGGCATAGTTGCCTCTTTGTGAATTTTGGCCGCGTGGGCGACGAAAATTACTGTTCCCCCTCTGGTTAGGGGGTTTGTTGGTAAGCTGGCCAAGGGATTTGAGAGTCTCATATTCATCTTTGGCATTTTTAAGTGCGTCTTCGACCGCTTTCCCAAACAATAGGTCGGGTTCCACTGGCTTGTCTATTAAAGAAGCCTGGGTTTCTGTCTTGAATCCCGACTGCCGTAACCACGCATGTCTCTTGATAACAGTACCTTCTGCTATCAATCTCCCTGCGTTGTCAGCGGCGTCGAAAGTTGCTTTTAAAATGCAACCAGACACGGCTCTCCCCTCTGCCGAGATCCGAGCCAGCTGGCCCTTTAACGGTTCTGGAGCAGAGGCAATGAGCGCCGCGACTTCTTCCCATTGATGGCAATTGTAACTAGCCAACAGGGTGGTGGAATTCGCAATCCTTGCTTGGTAGGCGGACGTTGAGGCTACCTTCCTGCCAAACCCGTAAAGTTTTTTGCTCTCCTTGTCGGGAGGAGCTTCTGATGAAGATAAGGGCGTGCCAGCCCTTTTTCTAGTGTTGGTAACCACTAGGGAATCTGGTTTAAGATGTCCCCTTATATACAGGGGGTCAGACTGGGCTGCCCGGAAAATCTTTTCAATTCTGGGGTTGACAGCTCTGGTGAGGTTAGGATTCACCAGGGAAGGATCTATTCTTCGTTGGATGGACTTGAGGATAGGGATGGTCTGAGCGACCGGTCTCCTCTCTCCTACAAACTCCTCCGCGAAGTCCCTTTCCTCCTGTACACCGTGGGTGTCGATGTGGAAATGTTCCGCTGCTCGAGCGAGAACCTCGTTAAGGAGGGGCTGGTTATCAACTGGAGAGTCGGTAACTGGGGCTTCGCTTTGTACTGGGGAATCTACTCTGTAAATTTCCTGCTCATTTTCTCCCTCCTCCAGGTCCTCATCCTCTGCATAGTAATCTGTCCCGGTTTGTTCTTCCATAATTTCAAACTCCTGGTCCTCTTCAGGGAAAACTTGTCCCTGGTAACTGGGGAGTGGAGTAGAATATGGAGTGGAGTAAGGCTGAACCTCGAAGGGTTCAGGTCTTTCGAATCGGGGCTTTTTACTTAGCGGGATAGGATCGGAGGAGCCTGAGGGTGTGGGCCCTTGAGGGTTATATGAAAGAAAATGTTCTGGGTTCTTATCATAAAAATCAGCCAAGGAAGACATCCTAGACATAACCCTGTCTATGTCTTCACTGGACCATTCCCTGGAACAGGGTATTACTTTAGTAGGTGATGATTTATGGGACTTTTCAAGGGTAGACTTGTGTTTGCTTGTCTGCCTAGGGTGAGAGGATGGCTTTACAGGAGTGGAAGGCTGTGCTTTCCGCTGTTTCCCCCCCTCCCCGTGCGTGGAAAAATGTTTTCCCTGTCCCTTGGAGGCCCCGGAGACTTTCGACGCCTGGCGCCGAGGGTCTGGAGAGGTATCTGTGTGCTTTGGGCGTGGGGCCTCACTGGTGTTAACCGCGGTCTCGGTATCTTGGAGTGCGGCCTGGGGGTGGAAGTCGTCTTCGTCTCCCGACGATCGAACTTCCGTTAATGTGTGTAGCGAGGCACTCTTGGCAAGAGTGGATGATTGCCTTGCGTCGTGAGGTGATCTCGATCGAGAGCGCCCAGAGGACACCGAGTCGGACCGTTCTTTTTGTGCCTCTTTCCGGGAAGTCGACGTCGTCGAGGTCCGGTTGGTCTTAGTGTGTTTAGTGTGTGTTAGGTGTGTAGCGCTTGCGTCGCCGGGGGTCTTCCCCATAGCCGCCCTGCCGGACGACCTTCCGAGGTCGGGGACCTGCGCTCGCCGGCTGTCTTTCGACGCCATAATGCCCTCGCCGTCCGAAAGTACGGCGTCGCTGCCATCGCTGAAGGCGCCCTCCGCTGCCATGGCCTCCTGCCTGGCGTGGTGGGCCCAACGCTTTGTCGAACGGTCCTTAAGTGTCTTAGGTTTAAACCTACTACACGCTCTGCAGTTCGCTTCGGGGTGATCCCTCGGCAAGCAGAGATTGCACGTGGCGTGCCTGTCGACCCAAGGGTATTTGCGATTGCACTTGGGGCAGAATTGAAAAGGGGTACCCTCCATACGCACCTTAAGGCAGCGGGCTGCTAAGTGTAGGAATATATAAAATGTAACTATATATCAAGAGTGAAGAGTATGTACCACCCCCCACTCTCCCTACTTGTAAGGGCCGAGGCCAGCGGCCTACTAGGCCCGGGCCGAGGCCAGCGGCCTTCCGAGGCCCAGATCCGTCGTGCAGCAGTCGACGGTCGATGACTTCTCCAGCCGTCGTCGAGGTCGAGGGTCGACGTTGGGGTGGGGAAGGGAATGAATAAGAATTATAATTATAATAACAGCAAAAGTATGGCTAAGGCCAGGGAACTCCGCAAGATGCTTCCGACCAGTATGGCGGAAAAAAACAATCTGAGGATCCTAGACGCGTGAGGGATCTTGGGTACAGTGGACGTCACACTAGGGATAGTATTACTGGCACGCCTGTGTCGACGCCCATTTTCGACTTTCGAAAAACAAACTGTAATACTCCGCAGCTTCCACTAGATGTCGGCCTATGCACAGCATGTGATCTAAGCAGATTCCACAAGCCTCAGAAATATAGATATATATATATAGATATAGATATAGATATACACACACACACACACACACACACACACACACACACACACACACACACCAGGTTGCGCCTTGAAACACCTTTTGCGGTATAGGCGCATTATAAATACCCAATAAATAAATAGGGTAAGAGTGAATCTAGTATGGGCTGGGAGAAAGGGCTGCATGAAGGGGAGGATAGAGAAGATATGAGAAGAGGCAAAGGAGTAGGAGTACAGCAGGAGGGATAATCAAGAATAACAATTCCAGGGAATGGAATAAACGGGAGCGGGTGTGAGAACAGCGTGGCCCCAATCTTACATTATTCTGAAGATCATCTAGGGGAGACTTCTAGAGTAGGAGCCCTTACAACATCCAAGTGGGAGTGAGAGAGAAGTCCTTGGACTTTAGTCCCTCACATAAAGGTAGGACGGAATATAGAGAGTAGGCGTTACCTATCATTCATGTTAAAAATGTATCCTCATTTTAGGGAAGCCTGGGCTAGGGTGGAAGGAGCCCACAGAAGTTTGAGAGTGAGGGACAATCTTTGGTATGGCAATTTACATGTGCATGAAAAGTGCAAGAAAAACATTCTGTTAACTTGGGAGAATAAAGAGCCTTAAATCATCCTTTGGTGGTGTCTGGGAATTTGTGAAGGCATCTGTGACACATCATTGATAACATCACTGGACTCTAAAGCACACTGATGTAGTGTATACATCTTGGGAAACTACCCATCAGAGCAAAACATTCTCTTGGCATTTTTCATAACATAGGACTAACATTTCATAGATGCATATGTAGTGCATGAGAACAGAAATGTAATACAGCCATGGACCCATTATGGGGTGGCCTGGCCATTCCAGCACCATGGCTCTAAACTGTGGCGAGGAAGTGTGGCCATTGTTCATGGCCTGAGGCTAGATCCAGTGGCCCACAGACCTTTTATGGTGGTAAAGGAGCAACTGGGCCTGACTACTTAGGAAGGCTAGGCTGGGTTAGGAGCATAGGGCCAAGGTTACAGCCATTGCCAGTGGTCCACAGATCCACTATGGTGGCGGAGTGGCTACTGCCCACTGGCTACATTGGATGGCCAAAGGACATGCCTCACACAATGTGTCAACAGGCCATGTGCTAGAGTTTCCAGTGATTTCATTGATGATGCAATAAATTATGTAAGATGTGATATCAGTGATTTCATCAGTGTGCTCATGGCCTCCACAACAGGGGACTCCGAGTTAAGGTGGAATAACTTCCACCACTTGCTGAATTTGAGGGTTTTGTTGCATTAAACGATTACCTTACCAACACTTCAACTAAAGATTTCTTCACTGAATATATACCACATTTATCTTAGCCGGTAATCTTCTTTTAGTAACTTGTAGCTGCTAAGAGTCACACGCTTTGCATAGGAGGCCATCTAGTGGTGAGTATTACATATTTTTCTGAATTTGAACAATAGGGAGTTAACAGGACATTCCTGTTACACCATCCCTATCCTGTGTGCATAGGGTGCCATAATCCATCACGCATCAACGTCCTCAGAAGCGAGTAGTTTCTTACCTGTAACTCCATGTCTCCAGAGTTGGTATCTTTCATGGATTCACATGCTGTGAATATTTCCCGTCGTCTGGCTGGGAAAACCTCTGTAACTTTAACATAGTGTTTTCCTATGGAAAACTTTGACACTGAGTGTCCTATCAACGCCTTTTGGCTGATTTAGGCTGATTTAGGCTGCACCAATAGGACGTCTAGTATAAATAGACCCGCCCCCTCAGCGTCCCTTTTCAGATTTTAACCTCCCAAAGTAGAGGAAACCCGAACTAAGGTTTGCCTGCAGGGGCGGCCAGCGGCGCATGTGAATCCATGAAAGATACCAACGCTGGAGAAATGGAGTTACAGGTAAGCAACTACTCCCTTCTCCAGCATTGGATCTTTCATGGATTCACATGCTGTGAATAGATTACACAGCAGTATGATAACACTGTGGTGCATGTCAGGCAAACCAAAACCCCATGCCCCAGGTCATAGTCATCAACATAATGAAACCATCCAACAATGGGCATGATAAACACCATTAGACAAACCAAACAAAAAACCCTGGAAGCTGCGGGGCCTACCTTATTGGAACAGGTGTTGGAGGACCTCACATGCCACCTGCACATCCTCCACATGTTGTTGCCCCAAAAAGTAATGTCTGGTGAAGGTATGTGGCACCGCCCAAGATGCTGCTTGGCAAATGTAACTGAGCTGTATACCCGCCCACAGCGCTGCCGACGCCGCTGTGGATCTCGTAGAATGGGCCTTAGGAGTGGCCTGCAAAGGCTTGCCAGCCTTCCCGTGGCAGAAGGAAATTATAGAGGACACCTAACGGGAAAGTCCTTGTTTCGAAATGAACTGCCCCCTGTTGGAAGGGCCAAAAGCCACAACAGCTGTCTCAACTTCCTGAAGACCTGAGTTCGGTCGAGGTAAAACTTCAACGCCCTCTTGACATCCAGGGAATGCAGCGCTTTTTCCACAGTAGTAGCTTTAGTGAAGACATTCGGTAAGGCAAATGTAGAGTTTTTGTGAAACTCAGACAGAACTTTAGGGATGATTGAGTTCTACCTTCTCAAGGTGGAAGCAATCATTCTGTATGGATTGGATCTGTGTAATCTAGCAATAGGCCCAGTCTTGAACACAATTCAAGGCAAGATGAGGAAAAAGGTTGTGCATTTACCCAACTCCTTTCCCAATTCCATTATCATCCATGAACTAGGGCTCTCTTCTCTTGCATCAAAATGTTTATGGCGTAGATTTTCCAACTATGAAAAATGTTAAAACCAATACCAAATTCACTATATGTGAATTTGGCCACAATGTTAATGAATGGCACTCCAAAATCTTTGCATATAGCCACTCAATTGTGTCATTTGGGACTGATTGCCATGCAGACAGAAGATTTGGTTAGGCGGCCCCAAATTGTAAAAACGAAACTGTACCAACATGATTGGGCAATTACTTGTGATATTATTGGGAATTATGCGTGTACAGAATACGCGAAGTTCGCCATAAGCCCTATCTTTCATATATTAGGCTGGGTCCTTGCCACAAAATTAGATCAATGTACATGCGTTTTAAATTCAACCTCTTGGCTACTAGAGCTCGCATAATACGTTGGTAAAACCCTACCGAGACCCTAAACGAGGATGGTTGCAGATTCTGTAAACATAATGTAAGCGAAACCTTAAAACATCTTGTTTTGGATTGTGCCTTTTTTGACAACGACAGGCAAAAATATATGGGAGTTCATGTGAATTCGATAGAGGGCTCAAACCTAGAACCACTATGGATACAATGCATGTGAGGATATAGGCAATCTCTGATAATTGCGCGGTTTCATTTTTTGACAATTCTAGACAGCAACTTGGAACGAATGAAGCCATAGGTTGAACGGAACTGTGTAATAGACCCATGTTTTGACCTTTCTGCTCTTCCTGAATGTCTATTTGAAAAACCTGTAGTTAGAAGTGGAGATGTGATGTAGTCCTAGTGGGATATAGAGAACCTCTGTTAATTGTGCTGTTTTATTTTTAAAATATTTATAGACAGCAATTGTGGAACGAATGATGCCCTAGGTTGAATTGTTCTGTGTAACAGACCCATGCTTTGATGCTTGTGCTTATTTTGAATTTCTATTTGAAAAGCTGGTTGTTAGGTGTGGAGACGTGAAGAAGTTTATAGTGTACGTAAATTGCAATGATTCGATGTAAAGAGAACTGTTTAATTAGATTTCTTTATTTAATTATTTCTTGTTGTTTTAAATGCTTGAATTGATTTTTTTATATTGAACTGTTATTTTAACAAATAAATGTAACTTTTGTAATGTAAGTGTTGTAAAGATGTTTTCATCAAAAACAACAATAAACAAAATAGAAACTTTAGGGATACAGTGAGGATTAGTAGACAATCGCAAATACAGCAGGTCAGATGAAGTTCAGAAATCTTCCTGGCAGATGTAATAGCCACCAGAAAAGCAACTTTCCACGAGAGGAACTTCGACATCGCCGTCGACATAGGTTCAAACGGCAGCTTCCTGAGAGCTGAGAGAACCACATTGAGACTCCATACTGGAGCAAACCTCTTCTCCGGGGGAAATGTCCTGAAAAGTCCTTTGAGGAAGTGTTTGACCAACCTGTCACTGAACAGAGGCGTAGAGTTATGCTGTCGCGTGAGCCTGGTGATGGCATCCAAATGCACCTTGATCGACAACAACGCCAGGTCCCCCCCCTTTATCCGTAGCAGAAGTTAAGGGAGAATCTGAGCTGGTGATACCACAAAAAAATTTAAGTTCCGCTGCTCCACGCACCAGGCACAGAACCTAGTCAATTTTCGATTGTAAGACACATTGGTGGTGGTGACAGTGCCATCTACCAAGGTCCGATGACAATCCTGCAGGATCGCTAGATGTCCAAATTTGGATTGGTCAGGAGCCACACTGTCAGACTGAGAGATGCCGGGTCATGATGCCACACCCTTCTGTCGTCCTGCGAGAGCAGAACAGGTTCTGACCCCAGATGAAGCGGGTCGTCCACCGCAAGGTGAAGCAGATGTGAGAACCAAGTCTGCCTGGACCAGAATGGGGCCACCAAGATCACCCTGCACTAAACCTTGCGCACCATCTGGATCGTTCTCCGGATCAGAGGGAACGTAGGAAATGCGCACGCGAACAGGCCCGTCCACTGGAACAAAAACGCGTCCCCCTTCAAATCTGGATGATCCATCCTGCTGGCAAAGAGAGGACACTGCTTGTTTTCCGGGCTGGCTAACAAGTCCAGAGGGGGAAAACCCCATTCAAAAAAAAAAATCTCCCCACATGGGCATTCTTCAGTCTCCATTTGTGCGACTGACCTGCATCTCTGCTGAGAGCAACATTCTGACCACCCGGTGAAGGGTAAGCGGTGATGCGAATCCTGTGAACAATAGCCCAATGCCAGACCGATGAGCCTCCCGGGACAGGCGTTGTGAGTGCGTGCTGCCCTGGTTGCGCAGGTAAAACATTGGGGTGGGGTTGTCTGTGAAAATGTGGACCACTGTACCCTGAATGAGAGGCAGAAAAGACTTCAGAGCCCAGTGCACTGCCTTCAATTCCAGAATGTTGATGTGCAAGGATGCCACCTTGACAGTCCGCACTCTCCGAACCTGAAACTGGTCGAGGTGTGCACTCCAACCCACCTGGAACACTCCATCACGATCAAGTATTGAAAGTCCAGCTCCACCAGGGGCATGCCCCTCACAATGTTGTCGGAGTCCACCACTGCAGGGCCTCTGCCAAGTCCCAGGTGATAACCACTTTGTCAGACCAGGAACCGAGGCTCTGCAACCACCTGGAAGCGAGAAACTCCTGCACTGGCCTCAAACAGACGACAATTTGGGCTGAAAGGCATGCAGGACGCCATGGATCCAAGAAGAGACATGTACCCTCGGGCCGTGACCGACGTTCCTGGCCCCCACGAGTTTGTCCTGGAGATCAGCTTCTGTATTCTGTCGACCAACGTCTTCACCAGATTGAGCTGTTTGTGAAACTGGGCCCCTAGGAAACCCAAGTCCCTGGATGGTGTCAGACAAGATATTTGACCTAAGAACTGTAGAGAAAGCCATGGAAGTGAATCCTGTAAACATTAAAAGCAAATGTGAATGTGGTTGACTGCAAAACCCAGCCGCTGTAACAGGAGCATTGCTGCCCGGAGAGAGACTGACGTCCTTTGAGGAGACGCTCCCCTGACCAACCAATCATCCAGATATGGGTAAACATGATGCCCTTCCCTCCGGAGGAGGGCCGCTACCAGAGCCAGGTACTTGGTGAAGGTCCTGGGAGCCGACTTGGTGCCAAACGGTAGAACCCAAAACTGGTAATGGTCGTCGGCGACCACGAACCTTAGGAACTTGCGACGTTTGGGAAGCATCGGGATGTGGAAGTAGGCATTCAAAGTCCAACGACGCCAAGAATTCTCCTGGCTGGACTGAGCGTATGACATCCTGCAATGTTCGCACCTTGAATTTTAGGCGCTGCAGATTCTTGATCAGTTGCCGAAGCGCCAGAATAGGGCACCACTTTCTATATGGTTTTTTGATTACAAAATACCGGGAATACACCCCCTGTCCTTGTTCCGAAAAAGGGATCGGTTCGATTGCCCCTTTTTCCAACATCAGACACACCTCCTGCCGCAAGATTGATAGATGCAGCTGCAACACCTTCACTGGTGGAATAGGGAGTTGCGGGTGCCGAAACTCCAACAAATGGCCATAACGTACTGCATCCAGCACCAATCGTAATTAAATGCCACTCATTGACATGGTGCGCCAACCTGCCCTCTAGTTGACTGCCTATATGGCAGTCCTTGCTGAGAATTGGACTGCCGGCCTTTATAAATCGTGGCCGCCCGACCCCCCTTTCCGCTGTGCTTGAAAGTCCCTGGTCCTCTGTGTGGACTGGAAAGAATGCCGGAACCCTTGGGAGGAATAACTGGGGCGACCATAGCCCCTGCCGCGGGAACCTGCAAATTTGGCATTTCCTGAGACTCCTCGAAATGCAGAAAAGGGGCAAAACAAGCATCCCCCTCTGCAGAGTGCCCAGTGACCTCGCTGTATCAGAGTCTTCCTTCATCCCTTTCAACGCCTCATCAATTTTTGCACCAAACAGCTGCTCCCCTTCACATAACACTTTGTGTTGCACCTGCGGCCGGAAATCAGTACCGCGCGACCAGGCCTGCCTACGGAGCACCACACCATTGTTGATTTGTTTGAACCACGACTCTGCCAGGTCCACCGCAATGATAATGCTGTGTTTGGAGGCTTCATCCCCTCTCAAACCAGTAGCATTGCCTCCTTCCTTTGTTGCTCAGGAAGATGATCCAAGAGTGGGCCAACCAGTGCCACATATTCCTGTTATATCGAGCCATAATGGCCAAAGAGTTGGCCGCCTTGACCGTCGTAGCCCCCACCATAAGCACCTTCTTCCCGAATACATCCTACTTCTGGGCCTCATTGTCTGTGGGCGTGGCACACTTGTGCCGGTTATGGGCCTTTTGACCAACCTCAGCCAACACCACCGACTCCAGTGTGGGTTGTGACGTGAGGCACTTGGGTGAAGACTCTGGTGCATTAAAATTATTTTCCAAGCAGCCCTTGACCGCAGGCCCCGAGAAGGGATGGCGCATCGTGCGCAGCCCCTCTTGCCACACGTGATCTAAAATGGGGATGGAGAAGACCGCCTTCTGCCTCTTCCTCATGTGGTCGAACAAAATAGCAGTCTTTTCGCTCCTCTTCTGGGGTAAGACCGAACTCTTGACAAGCCTTGGCCATCATTGCATGAAAAGCGCCGACATCATCCGTTGGAGGGCTGCGGGGGATCCACCTCCGGATTGGTATCCCAGTTACCTGCCCGCATGGGCGACGAGGACGCTGTCGATAGAGTGCAATGTGGAACATTATCAGGATCCGAATCCACCAGCTCTCCTTCCTCTGGATTCGTCCGGTGAGGGGTGAAACCAACCGGAGACCGCAGAGGCGGCACGTATGTGAGGTACGCGGGAGGCTCAGGCGAGGGGCACCCACACCTTCATCTTGTCGTGGCACAACCTGCACCTCCTTCTCCACGGGACCAACTGGGCTCGGCGGGACTGGGATCCATGCATCCAACTGCCCCAACATCGACTGCATCGTGGTCAGCACCTGCATGGACAGCACTGAGTGCTGATTCACCAATAGTACTGCGGCGGGACAGCAGTCAGGCCTGCTGATGTGGACGGCCCTGCTGGCTGCAGATCTAATGCTGATAGGTCAAAAAATTGCTGACTTTCCTCCTCTGGACTCGAGCCCAAGTCGTACGTCGTGGGGTCTTGCTGCAGAATCTCCAACGGGAATAACGGCCAAAGTCGGACCCTGACTGCCACGGCACCTCTGAAGTCAATGGAGCACCTGCCATTGTGAACGTCAATGAGGAATCCAGCACGGTCGACGACAGAGCCGTCGTCACCACGGTCGACTAAGGAAGAGAGGGCAGCACCACCACCGCCAACAGAGGGACTTCCGTAGACTAACCCCTCGGCGATGGAACCAAGGCCACCACCGGCCTGGCCTTCTCCAGCGAAGTGGACCATTTGGACGTGTAGCTGGATCGATGTTTGGAAGACTCGCGGCCTGAAGAGGAACGGTTCCGGTCCTTCGACGACAATTGCTTCGGCGACATGGCGGGAGCACAAAACTTCGCTTTCTCCTTATCAGCTGACAAGGACTTGTGCGATAGCCTCGCCGACTTCTCTGGCCTGGAACTCACATCCTTTGATTTTTCAACCCTGGCAGCCTTGTCCTGAGAGGGACTGCGCAACCTGCTACTCTGATGCACCGGCCTGGTGCCCAACAACTCCCCGCCTTTCCCCACCTCTGACACTGGGCCTGCCGTGCACAGCTTCTTAGAGGGGGGCTCTGCCAACCGCGGCCTCGGTAGTGAGGGTGACACCTTTTCCACCATAGTAGAGGACTTACCCCCGCCGTCTGAACCAACCTCCAAACCAAAGTAAGTTCCCTCATTTAGCCAGCAAATTAACCACCGATTGCGGTCCTTCAGCGTCTTCTGTGAGAAGCCTTTACAAACCTCACAGTTGTCCGTGGTGTGGGCTACATTGACCCACTGAACAGAATTCCGCCAAAACCATGCTGCATTTGCACAGAAACAGCAAAATGGTTGCACTGGCTCCTGTGAGCACCATGGCCTCAAAACTGCATTTTGCAGCAACAAAAAGAAGGCTGCACCATCTTGCCAAGCACACATTCGGCAGGATGGAACAAAGGGACACACTGAGGGAGCGTGTCAGTGTGGTCTTACATGTAAAAAAGAAATACAGTGAAAAGGCAGCACTGCTTTGCTGAAAGCAGAAAATGCCCATTAGAAAGGAAACTTTTTCACCTTTAAAATAATGCTGCCGACGCTATTTTCATCTGCTCTTCCTTAAACTACTGTTACTAATAAGGCACTGCCAGGCCCAGTATACCCCATTGTGCTTCAGCAAAACCAAGCATGATTTCTGAATCACATGCCCTGTCAAACCAAGTCTGAGAAAAATCAACAAGGATCTTCACTTTTACCCGCACGGGAAAACGCATTAATTTTCTTCACAAAGTATCAAAGATCAGTAGTTCAAAGGAACTCCAGCTATCTCAATTTCAATGCATCTGTGCTTCAAACAAAACTCTAGCATACAAGAAATAACTGTGGCTGCAGAACAGCGTGGGAAGCTGATGGAGATGCAAAACCGAATTTAAAAAGAAATGCCAGCTTGCACCAAATGTGTAAAAAATGGGCTTTGCAAAACTAAAGGAGAACAATGCCGGTTTTAAAAAGTACCACTGTAGAATGAAAGCCTGCCTTTACCTAGGAATGTGAAGGGGTTTGGTTGCTGGTGAAAATACCCACATGGGCTATTTTATTCCACAGGCTTGTTTTAATTCATGACCCAATATGAGAAAATAAAGGTTTTAAACCGCCTTGGCTGGATTTGCAAGCTTCCAAACATAGGTTATTACAGTTGGCAGAGCTAAAGCTTCCCCCAAGAAAGGGAACCACCATAAACTTTCAGGTTTCTGCAGAGAGGATGACAGACACAAAAGGGCCTCTCAGTAGATACTAACACCTCTGTGATAATAACTAGGTTGGACAGAATCTGGTCTGGGCTGAACCCTCTGACAATGGACCTCCTAGGACAAGGAAGTGTGAAGTGGGGAAGGGGCAATAAACCTTCAATTAAACTGGAAAAACCCCATCCTCCCTCTGGGGAAGTGACAGTTGGTGGAAGCTGAAGTAAGAAAAAAATGGTCCAGTGATAGACAAAGGACTGCCATTTGCTTCCAAATACTATTTATGAATAAAAATGTAAAAATGTTTATCTCTGCAGCAAGACTTTGTAAACATTTTAAAATGTTGCAGTTTAAAAGTGATTTTATGGGCTTTCATTTAAGACATGGTAGAATTCACTGACACCTTGGGGACAGAAATGATAAAGAATCAGGGTTTACAAGGAAAGTATCCATGATGTCAATGCACGTTTTTATACTTGCATCCCTTATGATAATCCACACATGTGTATAAAGTTATGGAATTTTAGGCCGAATCTTTCATACTCAAAATTACGAAAATGTATCAGAGGGGCGAAACAATGTCTCACAGATTTCAGAGTAGGAGTGCTATGCTCTACACAAAATATGTAACCTATGTATATAATTTGCCAAGAGATTTCAACTGTATAAATGTACCGTTTGTGGCAAAATTGGATTTGAGCTAAAATAACTGTGGGAGGTTTTTTGACCATTGTAAACTCGCATCATAAATCTACCCTCCTGCTTTGAAATCCAACCAGTTGAGAGCAAGGCGGAGACTAGCACCCCTGACCAATTCCGTGGGTTAGAGTTGTGCTTAGCTAAGCCTGCCCAGCCATATACTTTGATGATGTCACTATGCATTATAAATAAGAGTCCCTGACAAGACTCTAGACACACACTCTTCCTGATTTTCCTGCACCAGCGTTACTGTTCCATTCATCCTGCTGAGTCCAGATTCCAACTACCAGGCCTAAGCATTTTTCCCAAATATCCAAAAGGGAGAAAGCTGTGGTATTCTTTGGGAAGCATCCTGATACCACTAACTGCTGCCCACTAACTGCATCCAGTGGTACCAGTGCCATCCAGTGACCAGAATTACCATCCAGTGACCCGACCTTGCCCAGGTGTCCTTTGCCAGGCGCGCTGCCGTGTGGCAACCAGAACCTGTTGATGGTCCAAAAATCCCAAACTAACGTGGATTTAAGTATGACCCCTACCCCATAGAAATCCATAGTCTACCTTGTCTTGCATGTGTCCTTATCCCACTTTCTAAGCCAACCTATCCTGATCCCGATAACTTGCTGAAACTGTTAGAATTATCCTTGCATCCTGTCCTTAAAGTACTAGCACCATCTCTTTTCAATGTTATCGTGTGTAATCCTAAGCCATTAGGCATATTTTGAGTGATCAGACTGGTTTCCGCCGGGGTTGGGCGCTGCGGTGACAGGGTTGAACTCGCCAATCAACCTTGGATCTTACTGTGTCCATCTTCGGTGGTCTAGCCTGAAAACTGTAGTTTAAAGTAAAACTGTTATTGTCACAACTGATTTCCTTTCCTATTTCACAGCTACATTTTGCTCAAAGCGCACCTTTTTATATCTTGCACAACTCATCCAGTTTCATAGCTAGATACGTATTTTCACTTCTATAGTGTCCCTGAGATATACCTCGAGATATACCTCTATCCCCCAGACCAATATTGGACCAGTTTTCTAAAGATACCTTATGAGTAATTGTATGCTCTTGGTAATCCATTGCTGGCGATGTTAGTGTCTATGCATTGTTGCTTTAGTGAAAAATTGTATTTACCTTAAAGTTTTAACTGCACATTAATTATTTATTTGTCCATTTCTGAGTGTCATTTCATAACATTGCAAGGGGTTTAAAATCTGTTTTCCACTCTTATTGGGCGAGGGAAGGTCGGATTTTGATTCCGTTTTCGGCCTCTTATTCTCGATTACCGGCTGTGTCTTTCTATCCATTCAGAATTGATTATTTGTGGGTTGAGGGAACATTGCAGGGGGAAAACCTAGCTTGGGTGCCATCTTTCCTAAATCAAAAAGTGCTCCTTTTCCCTGATGTTTTGTATATGTTCCACTAGAAGGTTAAACCAAGTGCATTGCTTACATTCTCATTGTAATTATCACCCCATTGGCGATTGCTGCCCCATATTAAAAAATGTATGATTTATTTTGAATTTTAAAATAAATAAATATAGCATTTTTACCAACTAGCTTGGTTCATGGTCCATTGTGACCAGGGGTATTTGAAAAGGGTGTGTGATACGAGTTGTTTACCATCTCAAATTGAATCTGCATAAAATAAGGAGAAAAGCATCTCAGTTATGCGCTACATACTAGGCCGAGACCAAGGTGTGTGTCGCCTGATTGAAATTCTTAACAGTGGATTGATTGCGATATGGGCAATAAAGGCAGTCCGCATGCCCATCCACATCGTAGACGTTCTTGAGGCCGCAGGTCGAAAACAGCTGAAACAATGATTTCTTCGGGCCCTGGAAAAGAAACAACCAGCGAAAGCACGTGTAGAACACGAAGAGCAATATACTCGAGAGAAAACACGAGGTGATCCAACAGGGAAGCCGCTGGGACAGGGCTACTTAAACTAGACGTCCTATCGGTGCAGCCTAAAGCACCTAAAAAGACGTCAACAGGACACTCAGTGTCGAAGTTTTCCATAGGAAAACGCTATGTCAAAGTTACTGAGGTTTTCCCAGCCTGGCGACAGGAAATATTCACAGCATTTGAATCCATGAACGATCCAATGTTGGAGAATGTTTTTTTTTCTGACATGACAGGTTTGTACACTGTAAATGCAACAGAGTGTAGCTGACCTTTTGTACTATTCTATTGCTTTCTTTCAGGGGGGCAAGCTGAGCACGTGTGACTAGGCAGAACCAAGGCACAGATAGAGAATTACTGGGTAAGTAATAAGTGGCTGTTGTGGCAATTGAATCTGCTCATATTCACTTTCTTTTTATAGATTGGTCAGAAGTACCTGTGGAAGACGGCAGGCAAGCAACGGGTGCAGTAGAAAAATCATGCCCAAGTACCACTTGCCCCAACTGTGAATCAGCTCTTGCTTGTGTGTCGACACAACAGTGTTTAAAGGTACAGACTGAACTCCAAGTTGCAACCTTACATATATCTCTTCTAAAGGCACACAGGCAATAAAAGCCAATGTTGCTCCTGTGTTATCTGTAGAATTAGCACTGAGCGTAAACTGCAATGTTTTATGTGCTAGTGAATAACAGCTGAATGCATTTGACTGCTATTTGTGGCCTCTGTTACATGGTCCCCTTCTTGCCCCTGGCAACGAAGACAAACATTGGCTTGCGTTTTTATGGCTTTTGTTTTATCAAGGTATAACATTACAGCTCTATAAGCTGTTGACGCTGATAAGCAGCAGCAAGGGAGACTCCAGTTACGAGGAAAGCCAAATGGTTCATCACAGCCGGTGAGTCGTGGGGAGAACCGATTAGAGCCAGGCTGTGGTAAAGGATAACTCTCCACGGAAGCCTTTCAAATGTGGCAACCTGCTCCATGTCCCTACTCTCAACTCTCATTCTGCTGTCAAACACTCCTCTGACATCGGTCACCTACCCCAAGAACGCGACCTAGATGTCCTTGTTCTCACCAAGACATGGTTTATGAGCAGTTCTGTCACGAGTTTTGACACTCTCCTCCCTGTGGGCTACAAGATCCTCTCTGAACCCAGAAACAACAGTCCTGGGGGTGGAGTATCCCTGATCTTGCCAGAGTGGGTCCCAGCTTCTGTCATGCCTACGCTGGCCTACTACTCCTTTGAATGCCTGTTCTGCAGGCTTTCCATCTCTCCTGGCCTCTCTCCAATGGTGGCCACCATCTACAGGCCACCTGGCCAGGTCACCCTCTTCCTCTCTGAAAGGTCGGACCTCTCCTCTTCTCTCCTCGGAGATCTCAACCTCCACCTGGATGCTTCTAATCCCTCCTCTGAGCTTTTTCGCAACCTCTGCAACACACTCTTTCCATTCTGCTGTCTGGCCCGACATACTCTGCCGGACATACTTTGGATGTTCTCATCACCTCATCACGCCCTCTCTAACCCTCTCACCACTCCTCTCTCGGACTGACCACATTCTACTCTCCTCTGAAACTCCCATTGCGTTATAAATGAATTATTATTATTTATCCCTCAGGCAAAGTCCCCGAGCCCCGCCCACCGCCAGCACTGCCGTCTACCTTCTCGGTCATTTGGCCCATGAAGCATGTGTCAATGGATGTCTTTGCCTCTACTTTCTCTGCTCCTCCTACTTATGCGGCTGATTTACACTATGACACAGCCCTTTCCAATCTGCATCTTTCTATTTCCAACACCCTGGACATCCTTGGCCCGGTCATGAGAATCCGACTGAAGCCTACCTCCAAGTGCAACTCTTGGTATGATTCCGACCTCGTCGGTGCAGGGTGGCTGAGAGGAAGTGGAGGGCTTTGGGAGACATCCTCTGAAAAACTGGCCTGCTGCCTGCTCCAAAGGCAATACACACCTGTCCAAGAAGAGAGCACACATTCAAGCCTGCGTCTCTGCGGCCTCTAACAACACAGCCAAACGCTTAAAATCTGCAAGGAACTGTCCAATCCTGTTGCAATCTCTACCTCTCCTGTTCCCTCCCAGCGCCTTTGTACGGCTCTGGCCTCTCACTTCTCTGCTAAAACTCAGGACATCCTGTACTGTATCTCCTCTTCGTCTCTCGGCCCCCCCTTTGGCCACCTCTCCCTCTCCTACTCCTTTCTCCTCTTTCTCTCTGCCAATACCGGACGAAGTTTCTAGACAAGTCCACTCTATGAAAGTGTTGTCCAAACAAGTGCTCCCCTGCTCCTCCAGAACCAGCAAGGACCATATTGACACCCTCGCTTCAGCCTTGTCCGAATTATGTAATCACTCTTTTGACACTGCAACTTTCTCCTCTCCCCATAAGCACTCCCTTGTGCACCCCCTCTTCAAGAAGCAGTCTGCCAATCCTACCTGCCCGGCAAACTATCGCTCAATATCCATTAACCCTTTCCTGGGCAAACTCTTGGGAAAGCTGGGCATCTCCCAGCTTACTCTCCACACTGAATCGGTTTGTTGTCTCCATGACCATCAGTCTGGCTTCAGAGCTGCCAGAGGCACAGAAACTGCTCTCCTGAACACCCGTAAAGATCTGTTCTCGAACCTTGATTCCAGAATTCCTTCTATCCTCATTCTCCTTGATCTTTCTTCTGCTTTCGACAGTGTCAACCACGCCATCCTCATCAATTGACTGAGAACCTGGGCATCACAGATGAGACCCTGGAGTGCCTGACTTCCTCTTGGACCGCCCCTCCCAAGTCCAAATTGGCCCCTTTCTCCCTGCCACCCCTTTCTCTACCTGTGGCATTCCCCAGGGCTCTATCCTCTCACCCTGGTTTTTCAAACTCTTCTTGGCCCCTTTGGCCGACCTGATCTCTACCTTCTTCTCTAACTTTCAGTTATGCAGATGACACTCCTCTTTCCTTTAGGCTCCCCTCATCCTCCTCTCTTTCTCATTCTTGACGGTCTATCCGTGATTCAGGATTGGTGCACCTCCAACAATCTCTGCCCAGTAAGATGGAGAACCTTCTAATTAGGGTCCCTGCCCCGGCTTTCCCTCTCTCTCTGGACGCTCACCTTGGGCCCTCTTCCTTCATCTTCCTGCGAGGCACAAAACCATGGTGCCATCCTCGACTCCACTCTTTCTTTCTCGCCTCACATCTCAGACATCGCCAAGACATCCCACTACCAGCATCGATGCCCGAAAGGTACTCTTCCCTTTCACACTTTCCCCTAGAAGCTCACTGTCTCCAGAGCCCGGTTTTTCTCTAGGCTGGACTACTGCAACAGCCTCTTTCTCAATCTGCCTTCCTCTACTCTCCGCCCTCTGCAACTAATCCAGAACAGGACTGTGAGACTTAACTTTGACCTCAAGCCCAGCAACCGTATCGCTCCAGCCCTGAAATCTCTCCACCGGCTCCTAGTGGCTGCAAGGATCAAGCTCAAGACTCTTTGCATTTTCCACAAGACTTTCTGGGGCAGGGGAACGCACTACATCCAACGCTCTCTTCCAAAATACCTTCCTTCTCGAGCCCTTCGCTTAGCTACCTCCAACTCTCTAAAGGTTAGACACTTCTCTAGGCAGAGAGTGGGGGGTAGACCTCTCTCCTCTGCAGGTGCCTCCCTCTGAAATGGCCTCCCTGCCTCTCTCAAACTTGAGCCGGACCACCTGAAGTTCTGTAAGCAGCTAAAAATGTTCCTCTTTTCCTCTGCTTTCTTTCTCTCCCTCCCCTGCTGACCTACCTGTCTGCTGTACCGACTGGTTGCTTGACTACCCTCAGAGTCTCACTGGGTACCAGGCTATTTTTGGTTAGTCACCCTTGCACTGCCTCTGTGCCTACCACACACTTAGGGGCTGTAATTGTAATCCTACAGTCCCTTGTTCTCCTTACACTACCCATAGCCATGCTGCACTTACTCAGAGCACTGCTGCCCTGTTTTCCCCTCCCCCTTGGACTCCCACCTTCCCCCTTGCACTTCTCGTTTTCGCAATTGCACGATCTGAATGACACAGGGCTAGTAAAATAGTTTGTCTCGTCCTTCCTCTGTCTTCCCTCCCTTTTCTTGTCACGCCTATAAACACTTGTGTACAGGCGCGTTATAAAATACATATATAATTGCTTCTACTCTTGAGATGGGTATACTATTGTTTGCTCTGTGTCTTTTTGATGGGTAACAAGCTTGATTTGCACTCGTTGATTGTTAATCACAGGTTGTGTAGAAGATTTACTTTCTTTTCCGTAATGTAAAAGCAACGCACTAGTGTTTCTCCTGTTAGAATAGAGTCAAGATAAGAACAGACTAGAATATTTTGGTGCAAAGGTGAACTGCCACTACCACAACCACTTTGTTGAACACACGACAGGCTGATGTTACTATAAAAGGTAGTACCTCGTGTTGACATCTTGAACCTCAGAACCCTTCTGTGACATGGTAACATTAACATTTTAATGTATGCATCTTTCAACTCTAGCGTGGTCATACAAACCCCTCTCTTCAGGACTGTGGGGTCGCCATACTGAATTTTTGTTTTACAAATTTGTTTTCTGATTTGAGGTCTAAGACTGGTCTTCTGGTTTTGTCTTTCTTGTGTAACAGTGAATGAAATGGCAATGTGTACCTGATGCTGCAGAATTGGCTCAATCACATTCTTTAGAAGCAGGGCCTCTACTTCCTTCTGTGACAATTTCTGGTGTCTGAATGGCATTCTTTCGCTACTGACCCGATATTCCCTCCCATGCATGTGTGAATTATTCAATGTCCTCTTATTGGAGTGGCATTGGGGGTGGGGGGGCAAATATCTGAGTAGTTTTAATGAAAAACACTCTTCTGGGAGCTTTATTCACTTCCTCCTCTTTTTCTTCTACGTGGATAATGCAAGAGTGCAAATTAGTGAGTATTGTTGTGGCTTAGAGTCTGAATACTAACTTGTCCGTTGTCTGGGCACATCGGAAAGATGATTTTGCATGTGGTGTAGTAGTTCCTGCCCGATATTTGACCCAATGTATTTAAGGGTATCAGGGTCTCCCTTTACTCTTTCTAGCACCCCATCGACTGCCTTCCCAAAGAGTTGTGACTCTTCTATTGGTCGTGCCAGATAGATTCTGTCTTTACCATGAAGACTGTCCCCCTTAGCCAGACATGTTGCTTGATGGCAACTTCTCCTGCCACATGAAGATTTGCTGTTTCACCAGTGTCTAGAGCATTTTTAATGATGGCATTAGCAGTTTGTCCTTCCTGAATTATTCTACGGAAGGATCCCCAAAGCTCTATTGGTATTTGCTTTCCCAATTACTCCTTATTGTCCTACTGATACCTGTTGTATCTGGACATCAGTGTCATAGCACCGACTACCCTGACAGTAGCTATAAGCTACTGAAGTTGCAGCTTTCCTACTAAAAGCATAGATGCATTTGCTCTCTCTGAGGGGGATACTTTGTAACAGTCATGGGTAGATCTGCTCCATTTTGAGCAGATGTTACTAGTAAGGAGTCAGGTGCTAACTGACCCCTAATGTATATTCAGCCTGTTGAAGGTTTATATTCCTTCTCCGCTCTGGGATGTACTGCTTTCAAAATTAATGGTTTAGTTAATGAGCAGATTAAGCTCTTTTTTTATTGAGGCCAACAGGGGAATAGAGTGAGAGATCTGTTTCTTTTCTTCCGATATCCTCAATGAACAAAACGACATCCTCATCTAGTTATGAGGATACAAAGCATTCCACAGCCCTGCCTAGTAGGTCGGTGTAGTGGAAATGATGCTCTCTTAGAAAGGATGAAACTGGTGGGTCTTCACCTCGTCCCACGATGACAATCATCTGGCTCTATGTGGTCCTGGTATCCCTGTTGTGCGTTAGTGCCCCCATGCCATCATGATATTCTTGATCTGAATAAGGGTCAACTTGTATGTCCAGCAGGGCACCTGACCTTGCTCTATTAATGAGACTTTTTTTTTATTCTTTATTTATTCAAAAATAAACAGCTCTCAAACATACAAATCAATAAAACCTATAAAGATAAACCAATAAACAATGAAAACCTAACTAAAAATTACAATCTAAAATGAACACAATAACCCCACATATATACAAAAATACAATTAGAGACATAGTATACATCAAGAAATGTTCTCCACATTTTTCCAAAAATATTCAGTTTCTTCTGTCTCCTGAAAATTACCATTTCCATATCTGCAAGAGAATGCATCTCAGAGATCCAATCAGATGACAGTGGCATAGTTTGTGACTTCCAGTTGCAAAGTATCATCTTTTTTCCTACTAATGCCCCTCTTTACAATGATTTTTTTGTGACATTGTAAGATCATCCAATAAATCGTTACTTCTAAAAATCATTGTCTTAAAGTCCAGGTCAATGTCAGTTTTCCAGAACACAAAGGCACATATGACAAAAGTAGCTGAGTAAAATCCCCAAATTCTTGAACAATGCCAGAACATGTGTTCTAGTGTACATAGATCACTCAAACATTTCCAACAATCATCAGACTCAGACATTCCCTGTTTCATCATTCTTTCGGAGCTCCAATAAACACTGTTCAGAATGTTAATCTGTCTAGATCTTTCACTCAAATTCAATGAACAAAGTTTCACATTCTCACACATCTCCATCAATTTTTCCCCCCGAAATATTATATTCCAAACGCTGACTCCATTCTTCTCTTAGTTTCACATTCTCTTTGTATTTAGAAACAATTTGTTTGAACATTCTACTCGCAATTCCTCCTTCTCCTGGTTCTTTCACAGCCGTCCGTATTTCCATATTCATGTCCTCTTTCCACCTCACCTTACCAATGCTCTTCTTCAAACGCCTGTAATGGGATTCTGAAAAATGTTCAATATTCCATCTCTCACATACTTCAGTCCCCGAAATCCATTTTCCATTCTGACATAAGTCCCCAGTCCAGCACACTCCGGCTAATAACCATTCCACCTAAAATAACACCTTTCCTTTTTCTTTAACTGCTGAATTCATTCATATCGAAGCATTCGGTGAACTCAAAGCATCTGATCCCAAATATTCATAAAGCTGTTTCCAACTTTTTCTCAAGAACCCAGTAATGGGATTTCTCCTAATCGTAATGCTTGTCGTAGTAAGGACTGCGTTTGGTAGAAGTGGTCCATCTAGCCCTGCTTCTGCAACAACCCAGTCATTTGATTCTTTCTTAAGAAATGGAATAATTAATTGACATGTAAAAGCTAGATGATAAGCACGAAAATTAGGTAATCCCAGGCCCCCTTTTGCCAATGGGAGTTGAAGTTTCCATAACTGTAATCTCGGGGGCTTCTTATCCCATATGAACGACTGAACTAGACACTCCAGCTCTTTCCAAAATGAGGATTTAATTTCTAGCAGGAGCATGCTATGTATATAATTAATTCTAGGTGTAGCAGTCATTTTCAAAGCATTTGCTTTGCCCCATAATGATAATTTTAACAAGGACCATCTTTCCCATCTTAAAATCTTTACATACCTCAACCATGTTCTCAACTTGTGGAGTTAGCCATACACCAAGATACTTCATTCCCTTCTCACACCATTGGAAGCCCAATGATGAAATAAAAGATCGATCACAATTGAACATCAACGGCATAACTTCAGACTTAGAACAATTAATCTTGTAGCCTGACACTCTATAAAATCGACTCAGTATTTCTAACAATGTTGGTAGGAAACTATTTAAATCTTTTATTATCAACGATAGGACGCCTGCATAAAACCAGATCTTTTGTTCTGCCCCTTCAATTCCAATTCCTCTAATGTCTTGACTTTGTCTTAAAGCAATTGCCAAAGGTTCAATTGCTAAGACGAAAAGCAATGGAGACAAGGGGCAATCTTGTCTAGTACCCCTCTGTAAAACAAATGATTCAGATCATAAACCATTAGTCCTGATATCAGCTGTTGGAAGTGTATATAAAAGACGTATCCATGAAATAAAACTCTCTCCGAAGTTCATTCTTTTAAGAACTGAGAAAAGATTGTTCCAATTTATTCTGTAAAACGCCTTCTCTGCATCAAGCGAAAAAGCTGCAACATCTTCCAAGGAGGATTGAGCCTTGCACATGGTTAGCAATAATTTCCGCACATTACTTGAAGTTTTGCGAGTTTGAATGAAACCTGATTGGTTATCATGAATTAGATAACCCATTAGATGAGCAATTCTCAATGCTAACACCTTTGCCAGAATTTTATAATCAGTATTGATTCAGCTTATTGTGCGACAGTTTGCCGGAGGATTACCATACTTTCCTCTTTTTAAAAAAACAGATTGTTGCATGAATAGTAGAAGACGGTAAAAGACCTTATCGGGACATAATGAAGTATCCCTCAACAAGTCTAGCGTAGAATCAGGCAGAATTTTGTATAATTCCACCGGTAGTCCATCTGGCCCCAGTGACTTTCCTATATTTAAGTTGTGAATTGCCAATTTGATCTTGTCTAAAGTTATTGATTTTTCTAGGGATTTGTGATCTTTATCAGACACTTGTGGGATTTGTAAGGACTCAAAAAAGGATTCACCATGCCCTGTAATATCTGGCTCATTCCAATACAATTGTGAATAGTACTTTTTAAAAACCTTATTTCCACAGGATTAAATGTTGTATTATCATCTGAGCCACAAATCGATGGAATAGCCCCCTCAGAGTTTTGCTGACTAAGTCTGTAGGCTAGCCAGCGATCACTCTTTTCACCTTGCTCAAATTAGGAGCATTTGAGATGGAATAACTGTTCCTCAGCCCTTACATTAATAATTCTGTTAATTTCTCTTTTTTAAAGTGCATAATTCTTTCTTTTTACCTGGACTTGCAGGCTCAATCACCAAAATATTAGTCACTTCCTTAATCCATTTCTCCACATTCAATCTCAAAACTTCCATTGTTTTCCTCTTACCACTTGATAGACCCAAGACCAGGTCCCTCATATTGTATTTGTATTTTATTTATTTGTAGAGCGCACCAGGCCCAAGGACATCCGGGCGCATTATTTAGTTACAGTTTAGTTACAGGCATGGTGAGAAGAGGGCATTCGAGAAGTTAAACATATATACAAATTATACAACATGTGATTACAGGCATGATACAAAAAAGGGCCTTTGGGTGAAATATACATAAATAGGCAGTTTGTACAAGAAATATTTAATGGGAGAGAGAGTGGGGTGATGGAGGCGAGTCAATGATGTGGATGTAGAGGTCATAGGCGTTGTGAACTGGGGTCAATGCGAGTCCTGGGCAGACAACCAAGCTGAGGTCTTGCGCTTGAAGGCCAGGAACAATATTGAATTTAAATGCCTCCCAAATTACTTTATCATTCAAATCATCAGTTCGGTTGTCTCTCACAAAATGGTCTGCTTCATTTCTAATTTTATCAACCACCTTTTCATCTTGTAAGATTGAGGTGTTCATCCGCCAAGTGAAAGATTTATGGATTTCAAAATCAAGTTTCACCATCAAAGAGACAGGGGCATGATCTGTAACCACAATATTTCCTATTTCCCCTGCCTTAAAATGTTCAGTAATTTTGCCGCTTGTAAGAAACATATCAATGCGAGAGTAGGTACAATGAGAGTTTGAATAAAAACTATACTCTTTCAATTGTGGATGCGTTGGGCGCCAACAATCGTTTAAATCATTCGCAGCTATGAATGACTGAAAAGATCTAAAATAAGAGTCTCGTCTACTGTCCAAGCCACCATTACTTTGATCTAATTTTGTATCCATTACCAAGTGGAAGTCCCCACCTAAAATAACATTTGGGGTATCAAAATCCTGTATCAATTGTGAAACCTTCCTGAAAAAGGAACGTCATCAATGGACGGCGCATAAACGTAACATAGAACTTCAAGGATGCAGGGTGACTATCAACAAGACTACAATTCTTCCCTCTTTGTCTGTATTTTGTTTTAAAATTTTAACTGGTGCATTTTTATGAACTAAAATCGCCACTGTTTCTGCAGTCTTTGGATCTCCTCCTTCAATAAAAGTGTTTCTTGCAAAAAATAAATATCACACTGCATATCACACATACAATTGTAAATTCTCTGCCGCTTGCTCAGGTTATTCAATCCGTTAACATTCCCGGACAGCACTTTCAAATCCTGCTTCATTGGAGACACCATCTCTTAACAAATCCAGAAATATACTAGGTGTGTTAAATTCTACTAAAAAAACAAAAACAAAAATACAAAAAACACCCCACATATTGACAGAATGCTGATAGCCAACACTACAGTATATGAAAGCCCAGATCCCCAGCACTCCTCCCAAATTTGAAATGAGAACACCAATCACAATACTGAAAAATTGCAGAACCACAGTAAATACAACAATAAACTAACATGTACTAAATGAACACAGTACATATTCTTTATCAAAAAATCACTTTGAATGTCAACCAAGTTACACTTCCCATTTCCATGACTGTGTAATGGTATTTCAAGTCCACCAAACAATATATAACTCCCTGGCTAAAAACAAAACTATACATTGAAAACACTACTGTACATTAAACTAACAGATTGTTGTTTGCATAGCGCTTGACTGAATGCATACTTCGTTGAAGCCAGATGTCGTCATTACAGACATGTAAGCCTTCCCAAGTCATCTTAAAGCTGTGTCAACCAAATGCACTGTTCATTTGCCACTGTGTAACCCATACTCTCATCACTATTGCCCATTTTCTAGACTATACATAGTCATTTTCAGAACAACAACTCCCATATTTCTTATATATAATCTCATCAAACCTGAATCTATTACTACGTAATGTACATACATGTACCATGTAATAAAGAATTAAATGAAAATTGTCAAATGAGCTTAAATCCTCATGTCCCATCTTTCATTCGCAGTAAATACTATTTTGCGCTTATGGACAGCATGTCTACTGAAAGGTATCTTCATGGACCAGACAGGAAACCTTAAAAGAAACACTCCCAGCAAAGAGCAGACAGCATCTTCACCTACCTAACATTAATAGTATTCCACCCTAAAAGGCACAATAAAGAGAGGGACGTGAGCTGTTACCATCAGTAAAAGAATGGATTGAGGACATCATCTTGAAATCAATTACTTCCCTCCTATACTCGCACATTTCTGCTTTTACCACAAATATCATTGCTTTTGGCACTACAAAAAGTATTATAAAATCCTACTTTGAATATATTACACAACATGCTGTGTCACAAGAAAGAGAAAAACGGGAGGAAAAGCCCAAAACAATAGCACAGGACAAAGGGCTATCAATAGAAAGCTAACAAGAGGGGGGGGTCCTGTCTATGGAGTCAAAGCTAATTGCAATTTAATTGTATGCAAAAGAAATTTGAGGTGTATCTGATCCTCATTTGTAGCCTCATTTATGCATATCCAAAGGATAGGTGTACAAACAAAGGAGAAGTAATACACATGCACACGTGTGAGTTAAATTAAATTAAACCTGAGAGTAGTTTTTATTTTCACTTCTCAGTCATTGAATCTCTTTTTTTAACAAAGGGAAACAAAAATTGGATTATCAATTCCAATATGCAAGACAGAAATTGCATTCATACATTTATACAATTGTTCCGCATATTCAAAAGCGTGCTGCATGGAGACTTTTGCGGCACGTATATAACAGAACCTGGGTGAATCGATACATGAGTATACCGTATGCTGACATTCTTTGAGAAAGACACATGTACTGGAGGATTTTTCTTGTATTTAGTACATTACTTGTTCTTCTCATAATTCACCTAATAACAATACCAGGTAAGTTACACATTTATCTCAAACGAATAGAAACAACATAAACAATTATTGCTCTAAACACAGGACCTTGGATAGGTCTGACAAAAGCCAGGCTAGAGGGTGACCAAAGTGGATCTCGGCTAAACAGTGTGTCACAGCCTTCTTCATGGAGCCAAGGAATGAGGTCGCCTTGCGCTGGACTGGAGCCTGGGTATTAGCCAGGCGACTGACTTTAAAGAATTCCAACTGAAAACTTTCATGGATGTATGTTGATAAATTCTCACATCATGTAGCTTGATAAGAGAGCTGGATTCCCAACGGGTGGGTAACTTAAGGTTACAAATGGTCTTGGAAATCGAGCTGAAATGGCCAGTGAGAGACCCGGAATGAGTCCTGTCTTGTAAACGCGAGCCACAGCAGACGTGTGTGTCCGTGAGTGAAGCGCAGTGTCACAAGAAAGATCAATCACAGATTTCATACGTTCAAGCTGAATGATCATACATATATCCATATTTCAATAAATGAGTCAAGTTATATTTGCAGTAAAAATTATTTGCTCCTGGATATGGCTGTTATTTCCATAATAGCTTTCTGAGATGCTCATGCTCCCGACATATCCTCTTACCATCGTACCAGTCCTAAAATTCAAATATCTGTTGTTCAGTACGAAACAGACAAACACTCCCTGGAACCTTCCGTGCAGCCTCCGAAATATGCCTCTCATCAAATAATCCTCCCTACATCCAGTCTTCCGATTTGAATTCTGAGCTACATCTGCCCGCATTCGACGCGTAGATCAGCATTGATCAGCTGTTCCTTTAATCGCACTTCTCGTAGCATGACTCCCGATGTTGCCGCGTGAAACGAAAACTGCCTGACCACTTTTTTTCTCTCACGTTTGATTCAGCATTTAAGTCACAAACGTAACGTGATCATCAGCTGACTATGTGACGATGATGAAGGTCCTTTCTTCTAATTCCCCTACTGGCACGGAACCATCAGAAGACACGCTCTACGTAACAAGTATTCATTTAAAATTTTTACATTTAACTGTAGCGACATGGTGGCGCCATTTTGGCCTATTTTAATAATGTAAAAAATATATAAGTCACAAACAAATTTAAAATAAAATATATTACCAGATGGCAGATTGTAAATCACTCAATTTCAGTAGTATTAACAGACCCCTCACTGTGTTTCTCTAGCCAAGAAATTTCCTCCTTTGGTTCATTAGTGACTTTTTCTCCAGTTGGCATAAATAGTGTCATAGAATTGAATTTGTTGAGAAAGATTTTATATTCAGACCTTTAGCCAAATCTTTAACTGCTTTGAACGATTTCCTGATTTCCAAATGCACCTTTGTGAAATCCAGATATATGAAGATTGGTTTTCCTTTGAAAGTAGCCGGACCTTTAGTTCTAGCAGCTTGCATTATGGACTCCTTCTTAGAGAGTACAAAGGTGACAAGAATATGTCTAGGTCTGGATCCAATAGATCTGCCAACACGATAAACATTGTCAAAATCAGACTCCGTAACCGACTCCATACCATAACAGTCCTTTTAAATTTGCAGAATCAGTAAAGATAGCTTTTCTCCCGCTGGATCTGTATTCCCTTCCACTCCAATTATCCTGATGTTTTTCTCTCTCAACTTCAAGTCCATATCCAAGCATTTTTCCTTCTCCTTAAATAGATCTTTTGTCAGGATATTGTAAGCTCTGAAGCTACCAGCTATTTCAGAGCCCATTTTTGCAGATGTCTTCACCAAGCTAGTTACCCTGACAACTAAATGGGAAACACAAACTAAGATCTGCCATGGTTGCCTTGACTTCCTTCATATCTTGAGCAACTTGTCTAAGTAGTTTGTAAATAGTCTGAGGGCTGGGATCTTCTTCTTTTCCCTTCATCTCTGGAAGTTGTTTCTGCTTCTTGGGAATCGGATTAACAGATTCCTGAGACTTATTCGTTGAGTTCATAATTAATATGTAATATCTTGAGGGAGGAGGCCAGGAGCTGCAGGCTTAAGCTGCTACTGCTAGGACCAACATTCCGGAATTTCTGAGTCATTAATGATTACTCCTGTGACAAATCTGAGTGTCTTTTCCCTTTCTTCTCATGTTGTTTCATGAAAGAGACCATTTTGAACATTATTTACATAAGGTCCTTCATGGGGCACTGTTTCTGTGTTTAGACTACGAACATTTCAACCCCTGTATCACCTTCCTTTTCCCACTCCTCTTCAAAGTCAGAGATATCCTCTAGGGCTTCTGCTGCATTGAGTGTTGTAACACCCTGTGCAATACCCTCCTTAATTGATTTTAAAGGCGGAGTTGAGGTGGCAAATGAAGACATGTTTTGAAACCCCCTTATCTGAATGTTGATGCTTTTGTGTCGACAGCTTTTTCTCTGGTGTCCAGGCTGGAATCGGCCAAAGTGACCAAGTTCAAAAGCCTAAATGTGTGATTTGGCGAATATCAGCCGCTCTAAAATTCTGAACAGCTGAAAAAAGGCCACCAAATCACGCATTCGGTGCTTGGGGCTGTGGGGGTCTCCCCTGCACCCTTGCTCACTATATTGTGATTAGGTGGTGCGGGGGTGTCCCCTGCAGCCGGTCCAAAAATAAATAAATAAATAAAGCAACAAAAAAAAGGAAAGGTCCCTGCAGCGCTGGTTCCAGATCACGGAAGGGAAAGGGATACAGCGAGTCAGCAGCAAGGTAAGTAGGGGGTGCGGTGTGGGTGGGGCCAAGTCTGAAATGTTCAGGGGAGAAAAGACTGAAGGTTATTTTAGAAAAAAAGAATCTTCTGTCTTTTCTGTCTCAAACATTTCTATCTCGGGCTTTCAACCCCGATCTGTCCAGGCTTACCACGCTCGATGCCCGGGAAGCTGTTCTGTCTTTGCATGTATGGGTTCATCTTGACCCCTCCGTGCCTTTGTCTCAACTCCGATCATGCTTGTATTTTTGTTTGCATGTTTTTACAGGCTCATGATTGCCAGGGGACGTCTACATAACAAGTTTTGTTGATGCGAGTTCAGAACTATGGAATCAACTGTGATGCCATGACAGATGTCACCTCTTTAATAGGCTGTTAGAGATGGACTCCAACCCAGAGGTCTCAATCCATAACTTAAAGTTCCAATGTGTGTTTGCGCCTGACTCGGACTGTGGTGATTGTGCCTGCAAGATGTATATTGCCCAGTGCTTATTATAGCACTCTGAGTGTTTTCGGTTTGAATTTCTGCAAGTCTGGTAGGGGGTCTCAGACGGGCCTTAGGGGAGGCAGCTATTGCACACCTTGTTCATGTCCTGGAAGGGAAATTTCAAATTATACCACAGTCCAATTTAAAACAGTATTTTCCATTTGGGCGAAAGGAATTTGACACAATCTTAATGTGGAGCGGGGAAGAGTGACTCAGCATTCTCCAAGCATTAGGACATGTAAACATTGGGTCCCCACCTATTCCTACTGTTTGGCCGGCCTGTAGCAAACAATGTGCCCTCTTCTCAATGCCGATGGACAAAGACTCAGCACTAACAGTTGCAAAGTTGCTACCTACCCAACAATTTGAGCATGTGAATGTAGGTTAGGGACAGAGTCACAGGAACGCCTCTGGTGAAGCCCTGTTTTTCGGATTCAAAATAATATGTAATGTTCCAAACCAAACACTAGATGACGGCCTATGCAAAGCATGCGAGTCGAAGCAGAATCCCCATAAATATATATACATATACAAAGAGACCCATATCCACCTTATAGGCACTCAAGGTGCTTATAGTTGTTATTTAACATCTATATATGCCTAGTAGAACAGGTAATAGAATAGCAACAGCTCCAATTCTAAAGATCTACTACGTCCAGCTCCAACTGAGAATGATCTTGAATATAGCAGACAGAAAAATAAAATAAATAAATCACAATATGCAAAATGTGAATATAGGAGAATGGAGTTCAACCGAATGGCGCTAAATGTAAATTAGTGTAACATATGGCTTGAGACTAAGGCCATTCCATTGTGTGGCCTTTACCACTGGCAATAACCCCAGCACTGATGCAGGAAGTGAAAAACCAGGGCACAATTTTCAATTTGGCTTAATCACCTCCTAGAAAATTGCATTGTTCAAGGATATGAAATTTCAACTAAAGATATTCCGAAAGACGACGCAACACACCAGCCAAGGACACCTTTAGAGCAGATAAGCGACTTGGTTATGGTATGCTTTATACCCCAAGTTAAGACCACCCCCCCCCAACAAAAACTTGTACCATTGAAAAACAGGTGGTTACACTGACTGACCTGAACAAGTCCAAAAACATAACATGTCCTAAAAATCACTTCATTGGCTCTTTGCAGATCACTCCCGGCCATCAACATCTTTTACACAGCCTTTGGAGGGCATTGGCATTGCAGCTTCCATGTGTTAACTCCAACCAAAGCTGAAATCCTCAGTAGACCAACACGTTAATGATTAGCCAAGCCCAGAAGCCAAAATCGGGAGTGTCCCTCGAAGTTCAAGGCCCAAAGCCAGTGCTTAGTTTGTAAGAAAATAAGTGCCAGAGCCCAAACATTGTCTAGCCAGCTTGTGAGATTGCGGGCAGGCAGTTCACCACCATTGCTGCCACCACTCGCAGCTGCTCACCACAGTGTTGACATATTTGGGGTTAAACTACAGCTCGCACATGCTCATTGGGGTTGCTGGATGCTCTGGCTATAATTACTTCATAATCAATCTGAGTCCGAGACAAATGCCGAGGCTCAGAAATAACTGCTGGGGCTGAGCCTTCGAAACACTGCCACAAATTAAGCACTGCCTAAAGCTCTCAAAAATCATGACCCCTGACTCATGAAAACCAAAACGTTCGGGTCAACATTCGACAGATGACTGAAAGTTCGCAATGCAGTGACTTAACTGCAGACGGGGATCAACTCCAAGCCCTGCTTCTCCTATATCCACCATTAATGTACACAAAAATACCAACCCCCCTTGCTAAAAAAGGTACGCACACTTCATCACCACCGCTGCTTAGGAACCAAGCACATGCACCCTTCCCCTCTACAAATCAATAACATACACCTGAGGAGGAATCTCCTGCCTCGAAAAAGGTACAATTCCCCTCTATCAGGCAAGGTACAGATTTGACCTAAAACTCCTAATAACTCACTAAATAAACATGGGTCTGAATAACACTGAACTTGCGTGGCACTATCCAGAACTGCTTCATAATTCAGTATTGAGAAAGTGAATTCTAAACATGCTAATGGATTCCATATTTAGTCTGGAATGCGTGCTGGTGAAACTGAAATGGAGGACTTGTTGACATCAGATTAAGAAACAAATTTGCCTGAAAATCTGTTCTGATTACTTTGAATAACGTTCATTGCATTAATTGTGTATTTAGAATTGTCAAATCGATTTTCCCAACTAGAAAACAAAACAAGTGGCTAATTAGTTTTCGACTTAAATTCCAAACAGCAGAACAGTTAAACCAAATATCAATGGAAAAAGATGCTTTTTTTTTAAAAAAAATGTTTTTAACCCTGGTCTGATTTATTCACACCTAGCCAATAAAATAAAATAAAACATATGTAATAAGGCAAACTCCGTTGCTCTAACTGAAGTTATACTGATAGTAACAGCATTACGGGTGGAATATATACAAAGCAACCTTGTCTTCTTCTTTGTATACCAAAACAACTCAAATAAACGTTATCGAATGTCCAAAGTACCACTCTGTGGCATGCATTCTGAAAAAGTCACCGTTGCAGACGCAAACGCGTTGCGAGGCAGGGCGCAGTTGGATTTGGCCGAGGCTTGTGCAAGGCATGACAAATATCCAAATGCACTTGTCCGTGACTAATGTTGCACTTGCTTCAAGTGAGTCATTGTTGACATATGGGAAAGCATGGAAACAGCCGCAACCCTTAGCGTGAGACAGTTGTACCAACATCTTGTAAGCCCGAACATTATTTCAATGATGTGCCTTTGCAAAACAGTCTCTAGTTGGATGCATGAGCTCACTCAAACATGCTTCGATTCCTAACACTCTTAAAATGCAGAAAAGGCGCAGGTCAAAGCAGGCTGTCCTCACTCAAGGCATTTTAAATATCGCGTTGATAGCATATGAATGAATGAATAGGTTTGTTGCTCACAAGTCACAAAGAGACCGCCTTTCCTGCATATTTAGTCAGATTTATATTAAACACTGTTTGCATTGTTTTAAAAACAGTTTTTGATTGTAAACTTTAGATTCCACCTCTGGAGGCAGAGGAAAATTAGAAACCGAGATTGATAACGAGGACCCTGGTGGAACCCTACCACAATGGTTCACAGATGCAGAGGGACAAAACATCATGCACACATTTAGAATGAATGCCTTAATTAATAAAAGGAATGAAAAACACTGTATACATTGATGTACCAATTTAGTTAACACGTATATTTCCAACAGAGTTTTTGTGGGCAATCCTGAATTCGTTACTAGTTAGACTAAGTGCTTTAAAACTCCACTGGCTTGCATTTGCAGACGACATCATGCAATTCGATTTAACTCCGATCTTTGATCTGCGCGCATACGTGTCTCGAGAAAAGCCGCCTTTGAATACATTAAGCTTTATTGTGCCAGTCTAATGTGCTGATTTATTGGGAGAAAGCAGTAATCTATGGGGTCTGTCGAGACGGGGACTGGCTAATGGAGGGTGGCGGAAGTGGCGGTGATGTCCATGTTGGGGTAAAAATGGGAATGAATGTCAAGAAAGACACTACATTTAACCTCATTGAATTGAGCCCTTGGGTGATAGTAGGGGACATTTGCTGTGAACAAAGATTACACACAGGACTTTTGACATGGTTACCATTACTCTTCAAAGTACCAAATACATTGAATATTATGTCCAAGAATTTCAACACGGTGAGTGGTGTGGACACGGGCAAAAAAAATAGCTGTCAATAGCTGTGTCAAAAAACATTTAAACTTGTTTTTTAGGCAGTTCGATTTGCTGTGTCGAAAAACAAATCTTGTTTTTAACAGTTTTAAAGCATGTATTTAACATTTAGGCTTTAATAGATCACAATTACTATCGACAGGATTGACTTGAAAAATATAACATGAAACTGGCTACATGGTTGTCTCCTGTAACAGGGTGCTGAAAACGTTTTCTGGCATCCTTACACAGTGTCATTAACCTCACAAGTGAATGAGTCACCTAAAAGGAAGAAAACCTAGGTACAAATCATGGTGTATTACTGCAGAACAGACGTAGGTAGGTGATCAAAATAAAGAACAATCAATTAAAGAAAAGGCTCCATTCTATTGATACATTTAGACCCTCCTTCACTGAATTAAGCCAATAAATCCATTGCTTTTCTAGTTTTCTGAGGGCTAGGTCTCGATTACCACATCTGAAGGGGTTTCTAGCTGTTAGAAGGATGAACCAAAAAATGTCTTTGAAGCTATGGTTTTTGGCTTGAAAGTGGGCAACCATTGGTTTATCGGGTATTGCATTTTTGATATATGCTCGGTGTTCACAGATCACCGAGCATATATCACGTCTGATTTCACATTTGCATTTTCCTATATAGAGAAGTTTGCAAGGACATTGAATGGCATAAACTGACCATTTGCTTTTGCAGTTTGTAAAGGTATTAAATGTCCAAGTCTCTCTGTTCAGGTCAATACTATGGAGATCTTTCGGAACACCCTCCACATCTGTAATGGCCTATCACAGGAGGTAGATTCCACAGTGTCAATTGTTGGTTTGCTGGTGAGCTTTTTTCCTCATAGGTGTGTACCAAACAATCCTTAAGGTTCTTACTGCGTTTGAATGCAAAGCGTGGTTTGGGTGGTTTAAAGGATTCAGTAAACAAAGTATCCCAATGGCGAAGAACTGTTTTCTTGATGGAGTTAGTTACAGGTGTATGAGTAGTTACACAGGTAATCTTGTCTGTAATGTTGACTCGCAGCATGGGTGCAAGACAGACCTCTATGTTGGTGTGCTTAGCTCTTTTTCGGGCCTTGCAAATTATGTGTCGAGGGTACCCCCTTACTTTCAGACGGGTGGGCAATTCTAGGCTCGTGCAATCGTAGTCTTCGCGAGTAGTACAGTTGCGTCTTAGGCGGAGAAATTGACCAAAAGGCAAATTCTCTTTCAGGCCGGCTGGATTACAGCTGTTGAAATCAAGCAATGTGTTCTTGGAAGTCGGTTTGCTCTATAAAGTAGTGGCCAGTGTATTGGTGGTGGTTTTGTAGATGGTGAGGTCGAGAAAGGGAATAGATGTTTTGTCTTGTTGCATGGTGAACTTGATGCAGTTGTTGCGGGTATTCAACCAAGTTAGGAACTCAAAGAGTTGTGTATCGTTGCCTTTCCAAATCATCAGAACATTGTCGATGTATCGAAACCACTAGCCAATGTAGATGTTGAAAGGGTTGGTGCTGTTGTAGACCGAGTTCATCGCAAAAGAATCCATGAAGAGGTTTGCCACGTCGGGAGCATAAGTAGCTCCCATGCTGGTGCCATGGCATTGTTGATATAAGTTTTTTTAAAAAATGAAATAGTTCTCCATTAAGGAAATTCCGGTGCACTCCAGTAAGAAAGCTGTTGGTGGTTCAAGAATCCATCTCTTGTCTAAGTACGTGGCTAATACTTCTATACATTCACGCTGGAGGATGCTTGTGTAGAGCGATTCCACATCAAGAGTTACCAGGATGTCATCTCGGTTGATAGTCGGTGTGCTTAGTTTCTTTATTGTCTAGGTGGTATCTTGGACATATGATCACATTTTACTGATGAAAGGTTGTAGGAAACGGTAAATATAGATAGTAAGTTCAGGTACGGACCCAATTCCTTCTTCTATTGGTCTCCCGGGAGGGGTTAAGGTGTTCTTATGTACTTTTGGTAGGACATAGAAGGCTGGCAAACTTGGGTGATGATTGACAAGAAAAGCTTGGCACATTAAACTTTCTAGTCTTGTTGTTGGGTTGGTCTGAATCTGTCTATATTTGGTGTCCGACAGTTGTTTTTGGACTTTTGTGTTGTAGAAGGTCCTACTCCATAACACAATGCCACCTCCTTTGTCTGCCGGCTTTATGAGAAAATCATGGTTGCTTTCTAGAGATTGCAGAGCTAGGCGTTCATTTTTACTGAGATTGTCTGGGTATCTGATTTGTTTGTTGAAGAGATGATTAAAACTTCCAGTAAAATGCGATTTTCATATGCTAGATCTGATAATGCGGAAGAGGGCTCAGTTTCATTCTGACGATTCCAGCAGACCGATTTGACACAGAAGTCGAACTCTGCAAGTTCTTCTGCATTATCAGATTGAAATACTTCTTTAGAGATAGCCCGGAGCAAGACCCACCTACATCCACTGGCCTGAAACCAGCCTCTACATTCATCCCTTTGTCACATATGGTATGCCCTGAAATTCTAGCATATGAAAATATTTTTCCAAAAGGTATATCCCACTACCTTGTCTTATCAACTCTGTCCTGATGACAGTTCGGTCCCGTCAGACAACTGGTCTCAACCTTGCAACATCTGTCGGTTAACACTGCTCTGAACTAGAAACACTAATTGCTTTTGTGTCAACAACCTTTGCATACCATTATCTTTTGAGTAGTGCATGAAAGCGCACAATTTGCCCTGTTACTAACCCTCACAAAAATGTACTGCTAACTGTGAAACTGTACCTTTTTGCTTTTCCTTCTGTATATTTTAATATCACTTCTAGCAGGCCTTATGTTAAGCTATAGGCCTTCATATTTTAGATGTTTGTCTAACATTGAATAATAATTGTTCTTATGGATTCATAGTCCCCTTCACTGACGCTTCTTCCATGGCCAATCTGTATGGATAGTTTTTACAATACTTAGCCTTTGCTGCACCCCGGACCTAGCTACATTACGTCTCTGAATAGGGGTAGCTTTGGATTCTCTTCTGTTACTATTTAACTTACCCTCTTGAGTCAAGCCCCCCTTTAACAAAAAAGAGGGCCTCTTTTTTGCCCTACTTACTTCCTACAATTAAAAAGAATACATTTGACCCTATGCAGGTTCGTGTTGGTTCCTTTTCGTACATTTTATTTAACAAAGATGGTACCGTCTTTGAGTTACGGTTTGGAAACCAACTTGGTGGATATGGGTCCTTATCTCAATTCACTCCAGGGCAATATTTGGAAAAGAGGTTTGGGTCTCTTTCGATCTATACCTAACTGTATAAATCAGACACAAGATTAGACTAGCTTCGCTGGTGGCTTTGGTGAATTGGAACAACTGTCTATATCACAAAAGATCTTGGATCCACCGCCTGATTCATTGTTTGAATCTATTCAAATATTGGTGGAAAAAGGAACATGGATTTCCCTGAATAACTAAGCTATGAAAGCGGTTTTCTTAAAACTGGCTCTTGCCCAATCAGATTTACTTTCTAACCCAGTGAAAGTTAAAAGGAAGCTACATGAACTTGTTTGGTGTGAGACAATTGACCAATTAAGTGGGTTCTCACTTTACGTAGAATACAGCCATTACTTAGAAGGTTGACCCCGAGATACGTAATCTTATTCCCATGTTTATGAGAAAGAGAAAGGTATCTCATATTCAAACTTAATCAACTTCCCAGTCCTTGTCCGAGACTGAGAAGAGCTGTCTTTGTAAGAAGTCAAATTGTTTGGAAACTTTGAAACATCTCATCTTGTATTGTGAATTCTGAGAAATCTGAAGGTATTCTCCAGAGTAGACCTCGAGAATCCCTTATTCAGGTGCTCTCAGATCCCAAACCTGGGGGTGGACGAGCGAGGCAGGATCACCTTGGTAGGGGAGCCCAGGGTTGTGCTCGAGGAAATATCCCAGGTGAGACGCAGTACTATACCAGAGAAGGAAAGGACGAGATCTCTGAAAACCTTTGTAGTTTGTACGGCATCTGTGTCCCTTCCTCCCTATAAATCTCTTGCCCAAATCCCACAACACCTCCGTATATAACTAACGCTCTAGGATCCCAAACCGTTCCCACAACCCCCCCATTCATCTCACAATAATAATTACGATCATTGCCGTTTGCTTCACAAACTCTCCCGATCTCACCCTTTGAAGTTTACCAAACTACCTAGTGCAAGGACTATAAGGCCAAATAACACCTCTTCCCCATCCTACCTGTAGGATACTTGGAAACTCTACCACCCCCCTTTTCCAAACATGAACACTGTCCCATATCATGGAACAGAGCGGACTAATGCGAAAACTGTTTACCTGGCATGTCCCAACCCAAGGGTCAGGCAAAGACAGGCAATTGACCAGAATCACATACACCTGATGACCCTTTCCTTTCCCCACAGGGATAAAAGGTGGAGCACGAGAGCACAGTACGAGCAAGGCAGACCGGACAACGACTCAGCTATCCAAGTACGGCAGTTCAAGAGGAGGAGAAAGGCTGTGAGTACCAAAAGGGTGACAAGGAGAGAAGCAACCTTTCCCTTTCCGACCCAAGTCCGCAAAGCCCCTGTGGAAGTAATCGTACGACCGCAAACATTAGGCAGCGTGTGTTGCAGCAGATGTCAATGGTACACAGGGCCCTCCTGCGCTGATAACCAAGCCAAGGATAGAGGCTGGCCACCGTCTCCGGCTTGACTCCAGAGACAAGTAAAGCCAAGCAGTTCATCACTGCCGGTGAGCCGAAAGGAAAGCCGATAAGAAACCGAACTGTGTTGAACAAAAGTAGCAAACGATTAATCGAAGAAAAGTACAAAGAACTGTTAATACTAGAGGGGGAAACCAGCAGCAGAGGAGTCCAGCACCACGTGGGTGCTCAGTCAAGAAACTCTGGCCGATTACCCTATTGCTGAAACTACCGTTACCAGAAGGCCTTTGGAACAGGGTGAGAAAAGGGTCAATGTGGTCATACAGGGGTCTAGCAAAATCCTCTGTACAGTCAAAAGTCTTTGACTGGCAGAAGTTGAAAAGCTAAAGGAAGTGAATCCCAACTCGTAAGAAAGTAGAAGAAATACATTGATTGATAAAGGTTGGCAAGAGTGAACCAGACGGAGGAATGCCGATGGAAAGGTGCAAAGCCTGAAAGTCCCCATGAACAGTGTGTTGACAAAGGTGAACCCTGCATTCGAGAAGGGTCTGAGCACGGAAGAGGGGGATTCAGGGGTGAGAAGCCATCATCCCACCAAGCAAGTGAATGCAACCGAGAAATCTTTTTGAATACAAGCCAGAGTGAAGACAGAGAGGCTGAAATTAGAGAGTGGTCTGCACCCGGAAGAGGGGGAACCAGGGGTGAAGAACCCTCACCCTAAGTGTCAAAAGGAAGGAACTTGTATTCTGTTATGCTGAACATATCAGGTCATCGGAAGTAGAAGATCTAACTACCAAAGGTCCTGATATAGCTAAGAACTTGTTTAGGATCCGAGACCCGGAAGAGGGGGAACCAGGGGTGCAAAGTCATCACCCCAACAACACTTGAATACAACCGGGAGAACTTTTTGTTTATCTGTTTACATCTGGTCCTCGAAGGCAAGAGACTTAAGGTAAGAGAGACTCTACCATCGAAGGTCCTGATATCCGAGATCAGAACTGTTGTCTCGTGCTGAGAACGCTCGAGAGTGTGCTGTGCTTAGAAGTGCCACCCTGTCCCGTGCTCAAAACATGGGGAAGGGAGACCCCCGGCTACACATCCTGACATCATTTGAACACTTCTTTATTGTGAACCTTATCGCACACTCTTCTGGTATTTAGTTGTGACGATTGGCAATCATTTATTGAGTTTAGGCCCTTTTATTTGACAATACGTTGTTTTAGCTTGCTCCCATCTTAGCTTTAGGTTTAGATTAGGCATTTTTCCAACCTGTAAACTCAGTTTAATAAACACCCTTGAACTGTGATCACTTGTGTGTCTTTACTGTTGTCACCATGAGTTCCTTACACAATCCACTACGCCCATTAAGCACAAGCACTTTATAAGGCAAAAGGGGTTTAAAACGGGCTTGGGGGAGGAAATGTTATGGGCAACCTGATGGTAGGGCACAGTATCTCCCAATTGTTATGTTTGCATTGGATGTTACTGGAGATATTAAAGATGTTGCAAATTGAAATCTAACTTTACTTGTCTTGTCTTATTTATTGACACTATCAAGTGTTGGATAATTGATGTTCAAAGTCTGACGTTAGTTGAAGTACTTGTACTTTTGTTTTTTCAATTAGTAAGTTTTCTTTTTTTTCTTGTATCATTTGTAGTAATGAAATATGTGATGAAGAGCTTTAATTTTATAAACCAAATCACTAATACAAAATGAATTAAAAAAAAATGGTATTAAAATGTGTATGAACACAATTAAAGGATGTTTTTAGACAGTGCAACTTTGTTGGCTCACTGCTAATTATTCACTCCTTATTCTGTTTAGTGACACAACAAGCATCAACATTTTTATAAAGGGCCCTTGACACAGTAAACCCCAACATCATGATCGCACGTCTCTGCGACACCCTGAAAATGGCAGGCCAGGCTCTGGCATAGTTAACCTCTTCCTTTCCGACCACCCATCCCAGATGGAACTTGGGTCCTTTGTCTCTACCATCACTCTTTCAGCTTGTGGCGTTCCCCAGGTTTCCAACCTATCCCCCTGGTTTTTCAATATCTACATGGCTGCCCTGGCACGTGCGATTGCCACCTTCACCTCTAACCTCCAGTGTTATGTGGATGACACGCACCTCTCCTTCAAGATACCCTCAGTCACCTCCTCTACCTCGCTCATATCGGACTGTCTGTCCGCAATTCAGACATGGTGTGCTGCAAACTACCTCTACCTCAACGCTAGTAAAACGGAGATCGTTCGCATTGGGACTCCTGCTCCAGTCTTCCAACTCTCACTCTGGCCGGCCTCCCTTGGGCCTGCGCCCGCACACACCCACGTGGCAAAAAAACTTTGCGTCATCTTCGACTCCACTCTCTTCTTCTCCACTCACATTTCAGACATTTCTAAAAAATCCAACTACCAGCTGCACATCCTCAGAGGTACTCTTCCTTTTCTCACCTTCCCCCAGCGGCTCACTGTCTTCAGAGCCCTGGTTGTCTCAAGGCTGGACTACTGCAACTGCCTCCTTATGACATGATAGGTCATTTATAACACGCTTAATACCCATAGGTTTCTAAGCGCGGACCTGGGGATCGAACCTGTGTTGCTCTGTGTCGCCTTGCTTCTAAGGCGAGCACGTTGCTCCTAAGCTATCCTTTCTCAACCTCCCTGCCTCTGCTTTGCGCCCTATGCAACTCATCCAGAACAGAACCGCAAGACTTATCCTTGGCATCTCTCCGGCGCTAAAATCTCTCCACTGGCTCTCCGTGGCTGCAAGGTTCAAGACACTCTGCACTGTCCACAAGGCATTCTGGGGCCTGGAACCTACCTATCTGCAATGTTGCCTACCCCAATAATGTCCTTCCCAAGCCCTCCGCGCATCTACCTCCAACCTTCTGCGAGTGAGCCGGTTCTCCAAGCAGAGATTTGGAGGGAGATCTTTAGCCTCATCAGGTGCCTCCCTCTGGAATAGCCTCCCTGCCGTAGCTCCGTCTTGAACCTGATCTCCTTAAGTTTTTGAAACTCCTTAAGACATTACTTCTCTCCTCCTTCCTCCTCCATCTAACCTGCTAACTTCTCTCAACACACTAGTCCCCTCTCCCTCCTTTTCCACATAGCTTGCTGACTGGCCGCTCGGTGTACCTCAGTCTCGCAGGTCCCTGGCACCCTCGCCAGTCATCTCGCACCAGCCTCCGGGCCTTCACTTGCCTCATTGCTACTTGGTCAATGACCCATGAGCGTGGCATCTCTCAGCACTTTCCCCAGCTTCTGACTGACTGGGTGCACTTGGACCTCCCCTGCACTTGTTCCCCCCTCTCCTGTACCGCTTCTGCACTTGCACAATCTGAAATTACCATGCCTTGAAGATAGACTATCTTCCCTGTCTCCCTTCCTTCATGGTGTGCCTCAATGCATTTGGAATAACTGCAGAATCGTCAGACCTATTTGCGGTTATCTACACTGGTAATTGTATTATATGCATTTACTCGGTCTGTGCAGACTTGTATGTTCAGAAATTCAAGGGCTCTGAATGACTGTTTTTCCCCTTGTTCCCTTCCCTCCTTGATCACTTTGAAACACTTGCCTTGTGTATAGGCGCTTTACAAATAAACATTACCATACCATTACCAATCCCCTCAGCTCACCACAATTCAAGGTACAAGATAACCCAACCAAACTGGGCTCCAGCAACATAAAAACCATCAAAGCATGCACCATAAAAGATATTAAATCATGCAAATTCCGTCTTATAAAAACTCCAAAACACTTCGAGAAGCACACACAATCCAATTGGATCATTAAATATATCAAAATTACGACAGAGCAGCAACTGTATCATACATCATCTTTGTTTGGTTGGCAATTCAATCAACTAAATATCAATATGAGAGTAATACCACTGGTGGGAGGTTATTTTTTGTCAGTCTAAGCCTCCTCACTCATGACCAGTGGAGGTATTTGGCAGCAGAATAAGCACAGTTATGGCCTAGTTATGGTCTAGAGAACTTTTACAAGAGGCCACTGCTTCCTCTGTTTGTCGTAAACCCGCCAGTCGGGAAAGCGGAAGATATCTGGCTCTTAGATCAGAGTAGCCTGTGCAAAACAGTGTAACATAGATAGGGGCTCAACAGGTGTCTCACAAACCGGGCATGCTTTTTCGTGAAACTTGCTACTCTCAAGGTATTTGTCCTGAGTTCAATGTAAGGGGCGCATGCAAGCCTGGGTCTGGTAATATCCAAATATTGCTCATAACCAAAATACAGATTGATTCTCAAGTATGATAGTCGACTGCTAAGACATGCTTCTTCTATAGATCACCTTGATACTATATTAGCAGCTCTTTTCACCAATTCCTTAGACTTCATATCTTTTGGAGAGATTCCCAGAGGTGGTCAAGGCTCAATTTAATTAATCAATGTTTCACGTGCCTAAACCATGGGAGCGAATGGCATCCTTCCATGAGCACGTCTATGTACCTAGACAAGCCCGAAGCAGGCCTGGTCTTAACCCAATAGAGAATAGGTTTTATACTAATTTGGTCTTCAATAGGGCATAGGTCACACTCCAGATGGAGGACCACATTTGAGGCACTCCTCGGCTGTGAGAGCAAAGATTTCATAAACTTGTTTACCGTGGGGCCTAATGCCGGAGCTCTCGTATGCCGCCAGATCTCAGCACCATTGCCTGCTGATGGTAAGACTTGGAGCCTATATATATGTAGTGCTGGTGTCACTGTGCCCCTGCCGTAAGCTTGCGGCGTGTAAGGGTGCAGTGTTGGTGCCGCTGGTGAGGATCTCTTGCTGTCTATTGTCTTGGCCATGCTGCTCACCACTTAATAAATGTTGGCTCTAACCCGGAGCAGAGAAAGCCTGCAGCGTGTAAGGGCGCAGTGTTGGCGCGCTGGTGTTCGCGCCAAGGGTGGCCAAGCGGAAGGCGCGCTTCGTGCCTGGAATGGACTGTGCGGTAAGTGTGTGTGCACTGTGGAAGGGAGAACGGGAACTGTGCGGCCTCGCAGAGGAGGAGCACTCCTATTTGTAGAAGTACTGGGGAAGTGCTGGGAAATTACACATGAAACCACCTCCGACAACCCACCGCTTCTGATTAGAAAGGAAAATGCTTTCTGTTCGCTGTAGTGAGCGTCCCGTGAAGAGGAGAGCAAGCGGCGAGACAGTTTGCCAACTCATCAAAGATCTTATCTCGCAGCGCAGGGAGCTGAGGAGGAGAGCGGACTCTGGATGCCCCTTAAGCCTTCAGGCATTCTCTGCTCCTGAGAAAGTGCAATCCTTGGGTATCTAAGTGGGGAAAGCTGAGATACTAAAACTTTCCAGCCAGGAGGCTGAGACTGGAACTTTAAAGTTCACCAAGCCATATATTTGTGTGCCCGTTATCTACCCCAGCCGGCTGTCACTATGTGGAGCAAACACCAAAAGGTTGTGCAGCTGTTGAAGAGCCTATAAACTCATAATTCATTACAACTGCAACCAAAGGCATAGTTTGTGAAAAGCTGATGATTGGGATCTTTTTCGCTTGTTTGCACAGCTGTCATTTGTCTGCACTGCCTCAAATTAGCGGCTTTGCGTATTTGCACTTTGCCCAATTGCAGTTACTGCGTTTTGCGGCTCGGACTGTGACTTTTGCATATATTGTTCTTATTGCACATTGCCCCACAGACATACCGCTGGATCTCCAACCAAGTTATCACCAGGGTGTTCTTCACTAGAGCTACTGATTGCCATCACCCTCTACCCCAAGCATCTTAGAAACTTTTTAGGGCTAGGAGGGAGGCAGGGGAGATGACTACGGCAGCCCCTTTAGCCGTCGGGCGTTCCTTGCTCCATCACAGGTTCTGCTGATCAAAGCACGGAAAATAGGAGAAGACGGGCAGAGTGGGTAGTTGTGTACTGTTATTGGCATTTGTATTTTTACCTACATTCATTTTACTGTTTTTTCTTCATTGTTTTAAAAATTCGTTTTAAGAGCTGTTCATTTCAAGAAGGAAAAAGGAAGGCTGAGAGTGCAATACCTGGGGGTAGGGGCGGAGTAAGATCTCTAGGTTGTTCAAACCTATTAATGAAGTCAATCAGTTGATATTCGAAATCACCTGATTTACTCAAAGGTCCAACAGGAACCAATGAGATGGTGGGTGTTTATACTCCCTTGAGTTCTGCCTCCAATTGTGTATCCAACTGATCAGATGACGTGATCTCTGCATGCGATGCCCCCGCCAAGGGACTGCGGCAGTGGCTAAGCAGCCACATATAACTAAAGAGGACCATATGATATCCTTCCAAGTGCCCCCGAACCCTGACAAGAAAGGGGAAAATCCTTCATTCTGCAAGTCAATAAGCCTACTGCAGGGGCAAACATAACTGAGACCCACCGAATCAAGGTATGGGTGGAATGAGGAGGAGGTGGGGCCAGGTGGAGAATGGGCCCACAACCCCCCCCAGCAGGACTACCCCGACAGCGCTATTTAACTGGTTTGACCTTTTGGGCCCCCCGGGGACAGGGGGGTCCTTAAAGAGCCCCATCCAACTTGTGAAGGGGAGAGGGACAAGGGGGCCCTGTGGAAGTTAGTATCCCGTAGCAATAAAAGGCTTCCATTGTAGAATGGCGGCATCAAAGAAGCCCAACGGGGGTCATTGCTGGGGTCCTCAGAAATGGGTTCCCATGATAGAGACCACGGGGGGCTTGGAGACAACTAAATTCCAAATGAGTGAATTAGCCAGCATGGTCAGCAAAAGTATCTCCTACCTCAAGGAGGAAATTACAGATATCTTTGAGGGGCATATGGGCCTCCTCTTGGGCCATCTAAAGGACCTCAAAGGATTATTGGAAACCGTTAACAAGAAAGAGACTGCGCAGACTAACCAAAGCAGGGGCCCCTAAACTGCTAGCCGGCCCACCTAAATCCTCTGAGGGGCATAACCTGGGGGTAGACGGCAACCAGCTTGAAATAGGGGGTGCAAGGGAGAGTAATGGCGGTAGCAACAATGCCACAGTAGGCCATGCAACAAAGCTCTTTGAAAGTGGTGGGGCAGCTAGAACGCCCTTTGAGGGGTACAGACCTGTCTGGCGCTCACGTGTGCCTGATCTAAAGAACCAGCATCAAGGTAGTTGCCATCCAGGCGGGCCCTACCGACGGGCACCTGGGGGAGGGGGTTTTGAGACCCCACTATCAGGGTCGAATTTACAACCTCTGGCGGGACAGAGGGGCCGAATTCAAGGCCATATTGGGAGACAAGAGCCTGCAAGTTCAGGTCCACGCTGAACTAACAAATCTGCCATACTTGCCAAGAGGTGAATTGGAGTATGTTGAGGGCCTGAAAAACAAGTGCGTACATTGGTTGAGGGTGGCGAGGGGATGTCTATCGGTCATCAGGAAAGACTTTGTTAATTGTGTGCGAGGCCCGTTACCGAACTCTAGGTTTGGTTATATCAAGATCCACCTGAATTCATGGGCCCTTGTAATTGGAATTTTGAGTATTGACCTACGGGTAATACCCCGAGGGGTGTAGGGATCCAGGTCTGTTACCAGCAATTTTCCGACCTCAACCGGGTAACACCCAAACGAGTATGCTAAACATAGCAACCACCAATGTGACTATAGCTACACTGGAGGTGGGGGGGAAGCTGGACACAGTGAAGAGGCTGGAAGGGGGTGTCCCCACTTAGGGGGAGCCCACACTTGGGCGGAGGAGCTGGAAGATGTTGATTGACCACCAGCCAATACTAGGGAATTAAGTAAAATCAGGTCATTAAGAATTATATCATGGACTAGGCACATGTCTTCCCTCAGCTGGATTGCCTTCATAAGGGAATTCCAGCTGGTGCTTCTGCAGGAAACTGGGCCATAAGCCTGGTGGACATGCAAGGTTATCAGACCTTTCACATCCTGCCACTAAAGGCCGAGAGGGCGTCCTCGTGGGTGGATGCGGAACTAAACTGGAAGATAGTGCACCGCACCTGCCACTCCGTGGACCTACAATTTCTGGTTGCAAGGACCCATTTGGGACAGGAAATATAAATGTTTAATGTGTAGAACAGGCCCAATACCCTGGTCGCCCTCCAGGAACTGTATGAACTGGCAACGACAATTGGGGGTAAAGGGGTTGGACCCAAAATTGTAGCAAGGGATTTTAACATGCAGTTGGAACCGCTAGTGGACCTGGAAGGTATATGGGATGATCAGGACCAGGCATGGGATATCCCACTGGTAAGAGCCCCATATACTAAGAAAACCCACAGACTTGCCATACATAGCATCAGGGTATTATCTGAGCAGGACACAAGAGCTTGTAACTGGCATTTTACTAATGATTGCCCTGAAAACATCACATATGTGGGGCAATGGGCTCTACGATAATGGACTACACATTTGTGTCAGTTGGTGTATGGTCCAAAAAAAGCAACTTTGATGTTGTGGTAAAATTTGACAGCGATCATAGACCCTTAGTACTAACCCTCGAATGGGAGTGCCCTGCTTTACCATCATTAGACAAGGACGCACAAAACCAGGCTATTTCAGTCACTGGCCATGGCCGCGTAGAGCCATCAAATGGGCGAAATTGAACAATGGGGATTTCAGACTGCGCCTTTATGACAATATTATTACTCATCATGAAAAGATCAGCCTAAATGATGTGGAAGGTCGCAAGGTGATGGGCAGTGGCCTCACAAGGAATCAAATTTAGGAGGGGCACAGAGGGGGCCAAAGACAAAAGTAGGGGGGCACAGATAAAACTAGGGGAGAACATGGTCACTGCTCGTCTTAGGGGGGAAACAAGGGGGGGGCACAGGGTATCACAGGGGGGGGGCCCGGCCCCACCCTAGCAACGCCACTGGTGATGGGACACTTTGGGGAAGTGGTCACAGGAATTTTGCCTTTTGTAACAAGTACCACCAGACAAATAAAACGTAAAGCCTTGTCCAGGGTTGAATGGTATGATCAGGACTTTGAAATAGCAAAACAATAGATGGTAAATGCCCTGGTAAAGGGCAATGCAGTAGATAAAGACCTGCTAAAAAAAGATGAATATAAATCAATGGTCAAGTTAAAAAAAATCTTTTCTGCAGGAATAAATGGGAGTCTCTGGCCTGTGCACTTGACTCAAGGATCTAGGTTACATTTTGGAAGCTTGTGTCAGGTGCTGAGGTGAGAGGAAATGTAGAGATCCAGTGCAGTAGAACAGCAGAGACATGGCTGTACCATTTCTCTCTGTTTTACGTGGGAGAACGGGAAGATGAACCTACCAGGGCTATCACGGTGGCCTGAGAGGATCATGAGGGACTCTCATTTAGTATCAATGATGTGGCAATTGCCATTACGTCACATAAGGCTGGGAAAGCGGCATGCCCCGATAAAGTGCCAATACATCTATGTAAGGAAGAACCAGTCATATGGGCCCAATCCTCTGGAAGCTCTTTGAAACATGCGTTACTACCGATTATGTCCCAGATTCATGGAGGATGGCAGAAATAGCACCTATTTATAAAAAAGGGGGTGGAAGGAGAGTCCTGTAAATTACTGCCCAATTTCCTTGTTAGACTACACGGGTAAAATCTTTGCTGAGGTACTATTGGGGCAAGTACAGACATGGGCCAAGGAAAATCAGATTATAGGCATGCTTCAGGCACGGTTCCAGAGGGGGAAGGGCACAATAGACCAGAGCTAACGCCTCTATAACATCATACAAAAATATACTGTCCTCAGGAAGATGAGACTATGACAGCTTTGTGGACCTTGGGACGTCTTTTGATGGCGTCCCGCGTAAATTGCTCTGGGAAGTCCTACGGAAAAGTGGACTGCCAGAGGGATTGCTAAGGGCCATCAAATCCCTGTATAAAGAGAATACGGCCATAGTTCGAGTGGGCCTGGGGTGGCGAGGTCATTGATAAATTTGATGTCAGCAAAGGAGTAAGGCAAAGCTGCCTTCTGGCTCCCCTTTTGTTTTGTATCTTTACGGAGGAAGTTGTGAAACATCTCTTGGCTGAAGGCAAGGATCCGCCAAAGCTCGGGAACTCGAGATACCCTGGATTGTTCTTTGCAGATGATGCTGTGATCCTGACGACCTCCCCCCAGGGATTGAAATGTCATTGTTAACTGTTTTGAAAGAATTCAAGGAGCTAAAGTGGTCTTTGAACACAGAGAAAACAAAAACAATGGTCTTTCGATCCAGCTTTGGTAAAACAGTGAATCTTGGCATAAATGCAGGGGGGTTGCCACTAGAACAAGTAAGGCACTATGATTACTTGGATACACGCTTTAGCAATGGTGGCAACTGGACAAGTCAAATTGCCAGGGTCACTTTCACGTTAGAAAAGTATAGTGGTGGCCCATGCTTTTTTTAACAATCACAGCAGGGGTGTCGTTTCCCCTACCCTGGACTTCTATAAGAAGCAGTCCACGGCAGCTGCCCTTTTTGGGGGTGAATTATGGGGATTTGTAGTTCTAAAGTAACTGAGAACTGTGGAAAACAAGTTTCTGAAGAGACTACTTTGTCTCCCTTCATATATGCATAATGCGTTATTGCACCTCGAATTAGACTTATGCCCAATTGATGTAATTGCCCAGCCAAACCGATTCTCTATTGGATCCGGGCTTGCGGGACGCCTGAACTTGATTCGTTTAGGGCAGATATGATCCACCTAATGAGTCAGGAGGGAGCAATGAAATTGCCATGGCTGGTGCATGTTAGAAAAAGCCTCTATGATCTAAATGAGCAGAAAGTATGGACCCAACCACAGCTGATTAACAAACTAAGGCGCAAATGTATAAAGGAAAAGATATGTGAAGAACTATGTAGAGGGTGTATGGTCACAGTATGTAGGAACCTTAAGTCTGCAATGGAATACATGTCAGCCAAGTCAGATTGTGGGTTCGAAAAATATATGGACTGGATCAAACCACTGTTTGCCCGTGCACTTTTTATTAATTTCAGATTGGGATCTTTGAAGGGGGCTAAATTCACTGCCTCATGGAGGCCAGATAACACAAGTGAGTGCCCACTGTGTAACGCAAATGAGGAAACCATTATACATTTTATGTTCTTCTTCCCCGTCACCCATGGATTAACACAATTATATTTAAAATCTCTGATGACACTAGCTGATGGACACACAGTCACCGAAGACTTGGAATTATGCAAGTCAACTGATGATCCAGCAAGGTTCTACTAAGTATCAAAATGTATATATAGGGCCTGGCTGTTGAGGCTAGAAATGTGAGATATAGTTCTTATGACTAACAAGGACCTTGGATTTGATATCAGGGAAGCCATGATCCTCCAACCTTGTTCCCCATTATCGGCTGCTTCACCCCCTGGAGTACATGTCAGGCTAGGTCCTATAAATGAAATGCTGAGGTCCAATGAAATATGGGACAACGCCTAAAATGAATAAAATCATTTTTTTTTTTAAATATGGGACAACGTCATGGACAATATAAGGTTTAAAATATGAGCTGTTTTAGCTACAGATGATTCCTATTTGTTCCTTTGGGAGGCCGTGAGTTCTAAATCCTATGATATGGTACTAGAATCTCTCCACCGTAAAAACATAGTGCTATCAGACTTTATAATCGATTGTTCTTAGAATTTTCATTAATTTAATGTTTTTCCTTCTTGATGTCATGCTAGGCTCTATAAATGAAATGTTGGGGTCCAATGAAATATAAAACGATGCTGTGGACATTATAAGGTTTAAAATATGAGCTGTTTTAGCAACAGATGATTCCCATTTGTTCGTTTGGGAGGCTGCAAGTTTTAAATCTTAGGATATGTTACTAGAATTTCTCCCCCCTTAAAATAGTGTCATCAGATTTTATTATTGATTGTTTTTAGAATTTTGACGTATTGAATGTTATTCCTTCTTGATGTATAAACTTCTTTTGAATTTATTGATATGTAATGATGTAATGTGAGGATGATCTTTTATGGTTCAATAACTGAATAAAAGATTACAAAAGTGAAAGTGAAGCTTGCTGAAAGTCTCCTGATCCCACCACTGTGCTTGTCCAAGGTCACTATGGCTTTGGTTAGTTGTTGGGTCCAAAGGCCGTTTTTGGTGACTCTGTTGCCAAGATAGTATTAGGCAGTGGCCTGCTCTAGTTGTGTACCCTCAAAGTTTATATTCAAGTTGACATGCTTGGCTGATCTGTGTCTAAAGACCATTGATTTCATTTTCACCTTGTTCAGCTCTAGTCGTAATTCTTTGCATCTACTGGTGAATCAGCCCTAAGTATAGTTGAGGCCCGTTGGAGTAGTTGGCATTAATCAGCGTCATCAGCGGAAAAAAGTGAAGGGAATGAATCATTGCCCATCTTTGGGGGGGTCCCAGCAGTGTATAATCAACTCCCATTATTTTGTTAATATATAAGCAAAAGAGGAGGCAGGCCAGAACAGAGCCCTGGCACAGGCCTCTCTGAACCTCAAAAGGCTGTGTCAATTCTCTGCTAAATCCTTCAGCCTACTGATGCTGTATTTCCTGAGTAAAGATTCTGGATTATGAACAACATATTACTAGGGATGTTGTATTTGATCAGGGCCTGCCACATGTTCTTCCTCTGGGAAACAATCAAAAGCGGTCCGAGATCAACAGAGACCACATAGATTTTAACTCTATTAAGGATAATTTATTTCTTCAAGATTAGGTCAAGCCGAAAGCACTTGTCAATTGTGTTAGTACATTGCTGGAATCCAGCTTGGAGATGGACTTGTGATCCCCTCAGAATCGACCCAAACCTGGAGGTGCCCTAGAATAACTTTAGCGAAAATATTGCCTGCCGCGTCAAGTAGAGATATCGGACCATAGTTCCCTGGTGATTCCCTCTTCCCTTTTTTGAAAATGGAAACTATCTCTGCCTCAAGCCAGGTTATGGGAACCATTCCATGGCAGGCAGCAGCATTAAAGACACGGCATAGCACAGGCCCCCAAACTGATATCTCATCCTTGCTGATATAAATTAGGATTTTATCGGGTCCTGGGGCTCCTCCATTTCCCCAGCCCTTATGCATTTTTCACCTCCCTTATTGTGATGTTACAATGTTCTTTTCCCAACAGCATAAGCCTCAATTGCGGGTGGATTACTTTTTGTAAGTATGCAGGGCACCTTTGCATGGTGTGCTTGGTGGTCCCGAGAGTGAAGTTTAGTTGTTTGCCTGAATTGCACAGAAAGGCAGTGTAATTTGAGTGAGAAGTCACATGCTGTTTTCAGGGAGTTTAAACTGCCCCCTGTAAGAGGTTGACATTTGCAGTTTATATCTTAGGGATCTTTTCATAATAGGTGTTAAGAGTGAGAATTTGGGACACTGATGATTAATATGGATCAAATATGGAGCCAGATATTTATTTGTAACTTTAAAAAAAAAAATGATTTTGTTATAGAACAAAAGTAAAAGAACAAAAGAACAGGTGGCTTCTATGTCAAAATGCCATGATTTAAAACTCAGTTCAGTCAATACAAGCATTTAGCAATTTCAGAAAGTAAATAACTTATATCATTAATCGTTGTCAGCCGCTCTAGACTTGGCCAGTATATACTGCCGAAAGTCATGCTATATGTCTCTCGGTCTATTTCCAGTTGAGAGTACAGCGATATATAATTCTTCTGTGTCGTTGGCCCAGAGGACATCCTGCAACCAGTCCGATATTATTGGGGGAGCCAGCAATTTTATGCAAGCTAACATTTAACTCGAAATAAGTCTGATATTGTGGTAAAATGTGTGAGATGAAGCAGTTGTAATGGTTTTGTGGGCAACTGCCTTGGTTTTTTGGCTGCTAAAAATAAACTTGGACTATGGAGAGACTCTCGAGAAAGGGGATTAAGAGTACTGGAATAAAATCCCTCGACATTATAAAATTATAAACATTTTGTAAAGAAAGGTCGCAATTAAATTCCTAGTAAAGCATTTATTGTGGAGCACATTTCTTCTGCTTCAGAGGCATTTACTTTTGAAAATGGTGATCATAAAAAATCCCATGCATGTGTCTTCATGTAGTGACAGTATACAGACGCTGGTGATGGTAAGAGTATTTTCTATTTATTGATATTGATGCATTTAGCAGGTTACATGGAAAATAGGAGCTCCAATGTACAATGCTTGGCTCTTCCATGTCTCTACCGCTCCTCGAACTCGTAATCAAACTTCCACACAAATGTGATGTTGAAACACCTAGAACATTTTTCCGTTCCTTTATCAAGGCCTCACGGGTTGATTGATAACAGTATGGTTTATGTGACAATTCTGCTCATTTTCTCAGTCTTTTACCCGCTCTACATTTCAAAATGTTGCTTGCAACTTTTGAAATTGATTTCTTTGAGAACTTCTAACCGAAGCCGACAAACATGAAAAATCGCTCCATCAAGAGGCAATACATATTTGTGTTACTACAAACGTTTATATTTAGTCTATGGATATCATTTTTCACTGTAGAGGCACTGCACTTAACCTATGAAGCAAAAAGGTTGCCTTCTCAACTGACCAATTCAACATTCAAGTAGGCACGCAAGATGCACACCAAATCTGCAATTGCATTAACATATTTTATGAACACCTCACTGCGAGTAGAACGCTTCAGTTTATATTTTCAACTATTACTAAACTACTGTTCCTATTCTAAACATAACATGCATCTCTGGTTGATTGTAATATTTTAAAAACAAATTGTCATGCCTGAGAATTTTCTTGTTATGGCCGCGAATCTAAGCGATATTGGCTGAATACAATGGTAAAAGATTAGCCTTAAAACAAAATATGCAGGTTGATCATTCATATACAAAAACAATTGTGCTTTTGTTAAAAAATAATTAAAAAAAGGTGGAAAAGGCATAGTTCAGATATTTTGAGTAGAGAATCGTTTTTTTTTTAAACATACAAATACTAATTCCAACATTTTGGAATGCACTGCTAAAAAGTGAGAATAATAGCCAAAAAAGTAACCCTGAAAAACGGAAAGCCGAATTACATTTTTTCTTTAGGGTTTCATTATTTCTGACTGTTATGTTCAGATTTATTATCTTCAAATAAAAAGTTAGACATTGTATGAATTAAAGGAAATAAAGTGCCACTAGTGAGAAAATGCCAGTCAGAAAAGCGCAGTGAGCTTTCAACAAGCCCAGTTGTACCGAACACAAAACACAGGTCTGCCTGCAACCTTTCACTTTATTTAGAGATACTGCCAGACAGGAGCAAAGATTCCGCACTGCTGTAGAACTTTACAAGTCAGTGGAAAATAATATTTACAGTAGACCCCCCCCGCCCCCCCACAAAAAAGTGCAGCAGTACCTACTCATGCACTACCTCAGCATGGAAAAAGACAAGTCAAATAGGCTATAGCGAGTCAAACAAATAGAAAAAACATTCATTTTAAATTTGGAAATTATACAAAAAAACAGCACTTACCACTACTGAGCCCACTAACAGTTGGCTTGTATTGTCCTCGCTTTTAAGACTGGAAGCTTCAAATTCTTGTCTAGAAAGAAAAAAATATATAAACACTCCAATATTATAAGCTAGGGGTAAATTAGCATTGAGCAAATTGCCTTTTGCTTTAACCGTTCACCACCAACTCATCAAAAGGTACACACGATTAAACAATAGCCACTGCAGTGTGTTCCTGTATGATAAACAATATAAATAGCCTAGGAACAAAAAAATCTAATAATGAGAATCAAATCAATAAATGCATAATGTCACATAACCTAGTAAATAATAACACATTCAGGCGTTACGCTCTCACATATTAAATGCACACAAAAAACAGTCACTTCCTAGATTACTGTCACAAGGAAATAATCATTTGCTTTACTAGAAGACAAATTGGCTTACTGTGATCTTGAGCACGGTATACACTGATAACAAGCACTGACAAATGCAATAGTTTGGGATTTTGTGTGCTGAAACATGTCATCATTGTTCACCAAGAGTTTTGCGGGAGGACGGCTTTATGGTGAATCAGAAGAGCCGCTCCAGAGTCAAAATGCTGATTGAGTGTCAGTATAGGTACTGGGCCACGTAACATCCAATACCGCTGGCAAATCTGACAACATGACTTCTCCAGCATGGGTTCTGGCATGATTCACATGCTCATGAATATTCCCTGTCGTCGGGCTGGGAATCCTCTTGTAAAGCAACATTTTCACTTTCACTTACAAACTGTATTTCTTCTTTAAACCAATCACTATCCTCTGGGTCAAACAGCCACCATCCAACGACGGTCCTCTCCCTAACCCCCCTCCTCTGGCAGCCATCCTCAGATTTTTACTGCACGCTTCAGTGTTGGCAGTCCTCGAGTTTGCTGTGTGAGCTACTTCCACGTTTTTTGTGTTCAACAGAAAACGGTTCCATTTTTGTTCCGAAAGAGTCTGTATGCTCTCTTCTCCATCTGCCAACAGCAGGGATCCGTGGTCAGTAAATTTCAGTGGCCATCCAGGGCAAAGAACGTCAATGTTTCCACAAGGACATCGGGCCTACTTCGCGCCCTCCGACCATGATGGAGGAGAAGGAAGGAAGATTACTCTTCAAGTCATGCACCAAGTGCGGGCTACGGAATGTGTTTTTTGAAGACAAGCACCTGCAATGCCTCTACTGCCTGCATCCAGACCACAAGGAAAGAGAATGCGAGATATAGTTTAGTTTAGTTTATTCATTTATATGGTGCGCACCAGACCCAGGGGTATCGGGGCGCAAACAGTACAGATAATGCGAAGCATTGGTTTCTCCAAGCAGACAACAAAGCATAGGCACAGTAGACTGGCAGCGTCCCCACCGGATGAGGTGGGATCCTTCCATTCCATGATCGCCAGAGCCTCCAAGCTATTCCAGCTTGTGCTGGAAGAAGCCAAAAAGGAGGGGTTTTTTTTATACCAGAGGCCAAGAGTAAGACAATCATGGCGGTGCCACTTCTCTAAGACGTGTGGGAGGAGGGCTTTGCCCTCTTGAAGAACCCTTGCACGGCTCTGGCCAAACGGGATAGGCTGGAGAAGAAGTACTGGGTGCTGGAATCCACACCCAAGTGCCTGAGGTCACAACCATTGCCGGATTAGGTGGTTTCAGCGGCTGCTAGGAAACTGTCAGCTAACCCGTCCTCGTCATCTTCAGTCCCACCTGACAACGAGGGGAAGATGGATGCCATGGGAAGGAAGTTGATTTACACCACGTCATCCAGCATTAAGGGGGCCAACGCACTGGAGATCCTAGCCAGGTAGGACAGGGAGCTGTGGTACCAGCTTGGTCCAATTTTGGAGTTCCCCCGATGACAAAAGATTGAGGCAATCGCTCTCTTCCAGGAATGGGAGGAAGCATGACATCACGCCATCACAGTGGCGCTGCACATTGTAGACAGGGTATGGTGTCTGCCTTTGTCACCAACACTGGATCAAGGCCACACATTTCCTCCAGGAGATCCAAGCGAAGGTACTGGACATGCCTTTCGACAAAGATAACCTTTTCGGGAAGGTCATCGACGAGCCCCTACAGGCCAAGGCGGATACAGAGATGGCCCATTACCCACACTGCTCCTCTAGAGGAAAGTCGAGCCGGTCTTCAAAAGGTTTCTCCTCATCGTCCCGTCAGCCTTCCAGATCCATGACTCAGGAAGCGTACATAGGCCATTCCGAGGCCTACGGTGGAGGAGGACAGCATCGCCGCCAGGGCAAGACGCCGGCACCGAAGCAAGCATGAACCGACCAGGACGTCAGTCCCCACCCATGCACCCGGTGGGAGGCCGGCTGACTAGGTTAATCAGCGAGTGGAGAAAGATCACCACCGATGCTTTCGCCCAAGGACATACCCTGGAGTTTTGGTGCAGGTGTCTGGTGATACCTCCAGTGGCCCATCAGGAGCAGCACATCCTCAGCTCTTGGAGGAGGCACGGGCCATGCTGCGAAAAGAGGCGAAAGAGCTAGTTCCCCAGCGACTCTGGGGCTCCAGAGTCTATTCCAGATACTTTTTGGTCAGAAAGAAGACCGGGGGCGGGAGGCCCATTCTAGACCTGCGACGTCTGAACAAAAACCTCAAGTCCCAAAAATGCAGGATTGTCACGTTGCAACACGTGCTTGGCCAACTGGAAAAAGGACACTTCTTGACGTCGCTGGACCTGGAGGACACCTACTTCTACGTCCCCATTCACAGGAAACTCCAAATGTTTCTACGCTTCGTAATGCAGGGACAGCACTACCAGCTCAAGGCCCAACTTTTCAGATTGAAGGGGGCCCTCAGAGTGTTCAAGAAGTACCTGGCACCGGTTACAGCCCATCTGCATCTATGGGGTATAAATGTATACCCGTACCTCGATGACTGGCTCATCCAGGCCTGCTCGTGAGAGTTGGCTGCTGGACACACCGAGGCAACCGTCTAACTGCTGACGGATCTGGGATTCTCCATCAACTATCAAACGCGCTGTTCCTAGGAGCCAGACTCAATACAATGTCCTGCCTGGCATAAGCCTCGGAGGAGAGGGTAGCGGCCATTCAAGAAAAGGTGCAGCGGCTGTTGTCGAAGACCGCCACTGTGCAAATCATCATATCATTGCTCAGCATGATGTCATGCTGCATCTACCTTATCCGGCTCTGCCGGTTACAGATGCATCCTCTTCAGGAGTTCATGGATGCTTGCTGGATAAAGGTGACCAGAAGCTTTGCAGACAAGATCCGAGCGCGACGAAGAATTTCGTTGGGTGATAAGGTGAGGGGACGTGTTCTCCAACATCGCCCGGGGCACAGGGTTTCAAAACCCTCCATACTAGGAGATGGTCACAACAGATGCTTCCCTGGAAGGCTGGGGGGCCCACACCAGGCTTCTGCATGCCAGAGGCCTGTGGCTGCCAGAGGAGAAGGATCTCCATATAAACATCCTGGAACTATGAGCAGTATGAGCAGTGTTCTGGGCCCTCAAGTCATTCCTTCAGTCTCTGAGGATCTTCAAATACTACACCACCACAATGTTCTAAATCAGGAAACGGGGAGGCACTCAATCCCCAATGCTCTCAAGGAGGCACAGGACTTGTGGCGCTGGGCCGTCGGACAAGAGCTGTTCCTCGTTCCTCTTCACCTAGCGGGTGTCAAGAACACCATCACAGACTCCCTCAGCAGGGAGTTGCACTCCTGCCACGAGTGGAAACTTTGGCAGGACCAGGTGGACCGCATCTTCGTCAAGTGGTGCAGGCACCAGATCAATCTGTTTGCTACGGCAGCGAACTCCAAATGCCAGACATTTGCCAGCAGATTACACCAACCGAGGAGCCTGGGGGATACATTCTCCTTCATGTGGGAAGGCCGGTCTCTGTACCCGTTCTCTCCATTGCCTCTCCTGCTACGAGCCATCAACACATTCAGACAGTGCCAATTCAGGATGATACTCATCGCCCCAGCATGGCCGAGGCAGATTTGGTACCCGGACCATCTCAGTCTGTCGGCGTCACCTCTGGTAAAGCTGCCAGTGGTTCTGGATCTTCTCACCAGAGAAGGAAGCACAATCCTTCACCACAACCCAGGATCGCTGAACCTGAGGGTTTGGCTCCAGCAGCCCTAGAGTTTGGAGGATATGAGTTGCCTGCAGATTGTAGGGAGGTCCTCGCCAAGGCCAGGGCGTCGTGGACTTTGAAGTGCTACGGTCACAAATGGAAGCGTTTTGCTACATGGTGCCGGTCTCAGAAGATTACCCCTACTGAGGGTCACGGCCCTGCAGATTCTTCCATACTTGCTATCCTTGGACAAAGCCAGACTGTTGCACGCCTCTACCAAGGTACATCTGGTGGCTATCTCCCGCTACACCAGGTCTCCAGGAAGATCTTCACTTTGATCTCACTGCCTTGTCAAGGAGTTCCTCAAAGGACTGTTTCAATCTTTCCCGCCAGTGAAGGCTCCTGCCCTGGCATGGGAACTCAAAATGGTGCTGACGAGGCTCATGGGGGACCCCTTCGAGCCTATGCATCAGGCCCCTCAAGTTCCTAGGGTAGGTGAGATTCAGGCCCTAGTCTGCTAACAGCCTGTTATGACTGGAGTGGAGTATGTGATGACTGGACCGAGTGTGTGCAGAGTGAATGATGTCAGTCACTGAGTGATGTCATGCGTGGAATGTTGGGCGAGGTGGAAGGTTGCCTAGTGTGAGTGTTCCACCCAAAGGCATTTGGAAACCATGTAGCCTGCGTGATGGGAGTCAGTGGGTTTCCTCCCTGCTCCTGACTTGTCCTGTCAACCTACGTACTTAATTAATGTAACCTAATAAAGTAACAAGTAATGCCATAGCTCAGCTGCCTGAAGAACTCACGATCATAACAAATGGCAACGAGGATGGGATAAATATGAATGTTTAAACAGTTTAATGTAAAGTGTTTTAGGAAATGTTATCTGGGGGTGTACGGTTAGTGAGTTTGATGAAATATGCACACGTGTGCAGGTGCACAGTAAGGTTAGTGTGTTATTTTTTTTAACCAGTGTTTTGCCTAATGGTGGTGATCACGGAGTGCGTGCAGAGTACGCATGAGTACGGAAGGGGATAGTAATGCTGGCGAGTTCTGGACACTGGTACGTCACTGTTATGCTTGAGCTAAAACATGGCGCTGGTGCGCAGTGTATTCTGGGACCACTCAGAGCCATGATGGATATTTACTTCATGCCGCAGTGAAAAGCTGTACTCATTTTGCTGAGAGCTAGATTATGCTGAAGAAGACATGCTTTCCAAGCCTGGTATGCAGTCAAGGACATTTCTGCTGGGAAAGCTAGCTTTGTTATGTCTTGTTATGAGTTACGGGACTGTTTTCCGTGGTGCTTGTTTTTAGAGAAGGGAAGCACTTTGCTCCTTGAGGTTACTGTCGGTTGACCCAGCTGGCAACCAACAGCTGCTCATCAATGCGCAAGTGCTTTACCAGAAGGTTCGAGAAATTGCCACCCCTTTTTGAAGAGTGCATATATGCGAAACCCCTTAACGGTCAGGTGAGACCTCAGCCGGAGGGAAGACACTTTCGTCCAGCATACCTGTGGGCTGTTGTGCTCTCGGCCTGGCTGTCATTGGGGTCTTCCAGCTGCTTCTGGCGAGATGAGGGATCCAGTTACGCCCACAGTGATGTATTTTCTTTTGAACTCTGTTTCTTCTGTGATTTATTTCTATGTTATCACTTGTTGCTTCCAAGCTTTGAATAAATAGCCGTATAAGTGCTCATTATTTTCTAAGAGTGTGTGTGGTTGCAGGTTATTGCGTCTACCTGCGTTTAAAGTATTGGCTCCGTAATTGCACTGGTGATTAATGACTGTCGTGCACTCTGGGTGAGCAATACAGTCACCTATGAGTGTGCTCCTTGGTGAGAGTGGCATGGCGGCAGCTTTGTGTGATTGTGCAGTTACGCCAGAGTGTGTCTCAGACATTGAGCCTTATCAGCAGGGTAGCTTGAGTCAGAGGCATATTGGTGATTGTGGTCAAGGTCATTTTTGTGGTCAAAAGGCATGAGATTTACTGGCCCCAGTAGTAAAAGCTGTTCTATGCTTGCTGGGTGCCGAGTGTTAATGCTGTGGCATGCAGTGCTCACAGTAGGTGGTTGGTAACAGGGCGGTAGGATTAGATCCTAGTTGCCATTTTGTGGAAGGCTTTTGACAATAATTCTGAAATGTTTGTTTCACAGTTTGGCCCGCAGCATCGTGTGGCATCCCCATGCTATTGCTGTTGGTCCTTGGTAAATCCAAGTGTTCAGTCCTGGCACTAACATGTTTTACCACCGTCTGGGAAGTAGTTTTGATTCTTGCTGGTTGCTTGTTTGTCTGGCCAACAAACCTGCATTCTTGAGTGCAGTATACATTTGCTGCCTTAGGGCACCCTGGTAGCGATGCTGTGGTGCGGTTTTGCCAGCCTGTATTGTGCTTTGGTGTTGTGGTCTCTGTCTGATGTGTCTGCAGTTTCTTTATTGTGCTCTGTTTGATGTTCTGTGATATTAGTTAAGGGTGATGGACATGCATAGTGTTGAATTCTGGTGGAGTGTTAGTTACACCCTAGTTGAGTGGCTCACCTGTGTGGCAGTGTCACGCGTTGGGCAGTTGTGCTTAGGGGTGGCAGCCCTAAGACCGCCCAGTGGCAGTGAGGTGTAAAAAGTAGTCTGTCTCAGAAAGCATGGTGTGGTTGGTTTGGTTACCCTTTGTTGGCAGGTCTGCGCTTGGGGGTGGCAGCCTCAAGATTCATGGGTGGCAGGCATGAATGGAAGGTGATTGGTAATTTGTTTTGGTGGTTGGTGAACATTGTTTTGGTTGGCCCAGGTGAGTTACTGGATAGTTAGTTAAGCCCTGTTGGTCGGTGCCTGCTCTGTGTTTTGCCCTGTGGTGAGGTTGGTTTAGTTGGAGAATGTGTGGTGTGTGTTGATGTGTTCTTGGTGGTGTGCAGGTTAGGTCTTCGTGGTTGATGAAGAAGAGGTGTGTTCTGTTGCTGGGTTTGTGGTTGTGAAGGGAAGGAAGTGTTATGACTGGACTGGAGTATGTGATGACTGAACCTGAGTGTGTGCAGAGAGCATGATGTCAGTCACTGAATGATGTCATGTGTGCAATGTTGGGTGAGGTGGAATGCTGCCTAGTGTGAGTGTTCCACCCAAAGGCAGTTGCAAACCATGTAGCCTGGGTGGTGGGAGCCAGTGGGATTCCTCCCTGCTCCGGACGTGTCCTGTCAACCTATGTACTTAATTCATGTAACCTAATAAAGTAACAAGTAATGCCTTACCTCAGCTGCCTGAAGAACCCATAATCCTAACACAGCCATACCAGACTTTCCACAAATCAAGGGTGGTGCTGCGGACACATCCTTCTTTCATGGCGAAGGTTCCGTCGGAATTCCACCTCAACAAGCCTTTGGCGTTACCTGTTTTTTTCACAAAGCATTCGTCACCGGCTGAAAGGGCCTTGCACCCGCTGGACTTTGTGCATGTCATGTAGAACATCAGGGCACGAGCAAAGAGTTTTCAGAAGACTTCTCAACTGTTCATGAAACTTTGGTACTGTGACCCATGGGAAGGCCTTGTCCAAGGCTTCCATCTCAAGGTGGCTCTCTGGCTGAATCATACACTATCATCAGTTGGTGAACCGACTGCTGCTCGGCCATCCGGGAGCCCACTCCACCAGAGCGATTGATGAGCCGGCGGCATTCCTGTCTGGTGTGCCCCTGCTGGACATCTGCAGGGCGGCTACGTGGAGGTCCACGCACACCTTCCCAAAATTCTACTGCGTCAATAGGGATTCCAGAGAGGAGCCCAGAGTCGGCCAAGCAGTGCCTTGAAACCTGTTTGCTTGAGTTGAGTCTGTTCCAGAGGCAAGAGTTGATTGCTTCTGTTGAGCCTTGCCACCTCCCATGGTTGTGTAATGTTGGATTGCTACGTATTACTTATTCATGAGAATGTGAATTAATGCCCACGCTGGAGAAGGAACAAGTTACTTACCTGCAACTATTGTTCTCCTCCATGGGTCTGGCATGGATTCACATGCAAAACCTCCCTCCGTCCCCTCTGCGGCTCTTCTTGGTCATACTGCCACTTTACGTGCTTACCAAATCTGAATATGGCTGCCTGAGGAGGGGCTTTATGGAGAGGACAGTCATTGGATGGGGGCAGTATGACCGAGATCGCAGCGATTGGTTTATAGGAGAAATACAGTTTGTACATGAAACTGTTTTCTTTCACCAAGGATTCCCAGCCTGACGACGGGGAATATTAATGAGCATGTGAATCTATGACCGACCCATGCTGGATAACAATAGTTACAGGTAAGTAACTTGTTCCTTACGAACAGCTCTGCAGATGCACCCCAATATGAACATGCATCAGCCCTCGATATTTAATTCTGCCAAAGTCTTTCAGTCCTAACCTTCAGCAACCTTGCTTTTTCAACACAGAGATCCAGGCCTCTGCCAGTGAACATCCATGCTGCCATGCAGCACCTGCCACTATTATATTGCTAGGAACCACACATGGCTCTGCCAATGCACCTTAATGACCTGATTTATTGGGAGCTATGGGCAACTCTGTAAAAGTGCCTTCATCTTTTCTACGGAAACATTTCTACTTTAGAACTGCCCAAACACAGCTGTGAAAATGCACCTCATTCTGATCTTGCATCACCAATGAAATATCAGTAATTGGGCCTGCACGCTGCTCTGCTAAGACAGGTATATCCTCACCTGCATCACCCCATCTGTATATCCAATTCATCACTGGTGTGCATATGCAGATTAGCTAAAACACGCAATAACAACTTGTTGTACTCTAGCTCTGCCAGTACTGGGACCATGTACAAGATTCCCAATGACCCTCAAATGTTATATGCAGCACCCACCTTCTGTTCCAGTATGAGCCCAGAATACATGTTTGTTAAAGCACTTCAATCCTTGCTTCTAGCTATGCCAACACTGACTAAAAGGCACCTCTGACTCGGGAACCCCAATCATTACCTGCATCTTCTGCCATGTACCACTTCTTTCTGCACTATCTTACACTCTCACAATGCCCGTATCCTTCACAACATCACTCTACCTACTCACCTGCTCTGCATTATTTCCTATGCACAGCTTTCCCTCTATGCTTCTTTCCTACAACACTGCTCAGCCGCCTACATCTATTTTTATTGAATCGCACTCATGTGCACCTTGCAGTCACTACTTCTTCCATCTGCATCCACTTCACCGTTCACACGACTTTCAGCTGCAACATCTACTGTGATGTATTACCATCTGGCAAGGTTGTAGACACCCTGGTTTTTTTGATTTTTATTCAAATTGTATTGTAATTGGTTATTTAGAACGTGCTTACTACCCAGAGGTATCGACCCGGGGATCGAACCTGTGTTGCTCCGCATCGTCTTGTTGCTAAGGTGAGCGCGTTGCCCCGAGCTATCCTCCCAGGACGATAAATAATAGATGCAAGTAACTCCATCTCAGGAAGGGAAATCTGCTAATCAGATCGCCCTTTCATAAGCTTTATGCCAACAGCACAGTTTATTCATGTGCCCTGCTGGATCAGCATCCTGATATGCAGTGCCTGCACTCCAGTAGCACAGAGTAAGTTCAGGGGACACAGGTCCATTTGAAAGCTGCTGTGACAGCCAAGTCATTGCAGCACAGGGGGTGCATTTAAGACATGAACCCTGGTTGCAAAAATGACATACCTAGGAATGTTTGTATCCTGGTGGCACATTAAACTTTAATATATACGGTTATTGAGTTGAAGGTGTGGTGGCTAGTATATATCAATTATATAAGCCACATCCATTTGATATCACACATGTGTCAGCCCTGTGAGCCCATCTCAGCTGTAAATGGGGTATGTTTATTCCCATCATCAAGGCTGTCTCTGCTGCTCCAGCAGGACTGAAGCCCTGTGGTTTGCCTATTTTGGATCCTTTGTGAGTGCAGGCAAGACCCTCTCCTGTGAGACGGCCACTCCACAGCAAGCTGTCCCGGGAACATGAATCAAAGGGCACACCCTTTACAAAAGGACTAGCCTCACACCAGATTGCTGCATACCAAAAGGGCCGTTGATGCAAGGGAGGGGGTTGAGCTAGTGTAGACAGAGGGATCTCAGACCAGTTGGAGGAAAATTCCACCATCTTGTTTTCTCTCTTCATCCATCTTCCTTCCTATCCCCTCCACTTCCTTTTACACAAAGCACTTTGGGTGTGAAGGCAACACCTACCTGTTCCAAGGACAGGGGATGGACCCTTAAAGCAGTCTTGCTTTTGTCCAATTACCTGTAGACATTTGCCTGTAAATGAAGGGTTCTCTCACTTCTGTTTCACTGTGGAACTACCAACTAAGGAAGAATTCACTGAACCTCCAGCAGAGGTGAAGACTGAGCGTCCAAGATTGATGTAAGCTCTGCTCTGTGACCTGCTGTTGGGGCAAGATCTGCATCTCTGACAGCCACACTGCTGCCCAGAACCTAACTGTGTTGTAGGGCCCCTGGAAGGGTGTGCTAGCTTCCACTTTTGTCTGAGCCCAAGGACAAGGACTAAACTTATCCTGAAGACCCTGGATAGAGATTCACAGCAACCTGAGGGTCAAGAAGGCCAGTATCCCAGCATTTATGCTGTCTAACTGTCCTGAGCTCTCGAACCAGTTTGCCATCACCCGGTTCCATGTGTTAAAATCGTGGCAAAAATGGCCGTTTACACAAATAATTGCAGTAAAAAGGCTATGGTTTTGCCGCCGCAATCCATGTAAAGGATGCGGGGGACACCCCGCATCCCCCATTATACCATTTAAAGGGAGCAGGGGACACCTCCGCAACCCCCGCTCCCCTTAAATGGTATAATGGGGTACACCTTTACTGGGTCAACCACAGGATTTTTGCTGCACTTTTTTGTAAAGGCGAAATTTTTGCTGTGATTTTATTACTGCATACCCATCACACTGCACCAGCTGAGAATCTAGCTGCCCCTGAAGCTCACTGTGGCCTTCACCACCTTCAAACCGCCAGTATCTTTGTTGCCGATCTTCAACAGTCAAGCAGACCCTGGGAGATCCTTCTAAACAAGTCCTTCGAATGCTGCATCAGACCCACTTGACTAAATGTGCATCCAGTCACAAGCATCATCACTGTCAAACCTAGTGGCCCTCATGAGCCACACTTTGCTAAATGCCACTTTGAGCCACCCTTCGAACTGCCAGTGTCTTCACTGCCTATCTTCATCGCTAGTTCAACTGACCCTGGTGGCCTCATGGAACCACAACCATTGATGCCACATTGGACTGCCCATCTGAAGCTGACAATCAAGTCACCAGCATCTTCGCTGCCAAACCAACCTTGGTGGTCCTCGTGAACTGCATTTCTTGAAAAACCTCAAAGAACTACAGCTCAATCCTGGCTCGAGACCTGCTCCCAGTCTAAACCAAAACACAGCCGATTCAGTCGAGATAGATTCAAACTGCATGAACAATACTAACAAGCTAGATTCAGCACTGTCGAACCGCCAAGCACCACATAAGATATTGACTGATCACTACTACTGGTCAGGTTTGGAGCCCTTGGAGAATGGTTAGGTCATTTTAATACCTTTTTGCACTCCAAAAATATTCTTTAAAAAATATTGAGGCTTCTTGTCTTTCACGCTGATTCACTACCCAGAGTGCTGCATCTTGCTATATTTGCTATTCTGTGTTCTTTCCTCAAAGGTGGGTTGTGTGTAGTGTTTTTCCATTTAGTTATTTTGCAGATGGTGTGTTAAGTTAAACTATACATATTTTTATAGAAACTTGATTGAACATTATCCTTATTTTGGACTGTTGCGCTATTGCTGTTTGGGTTGCTACTGAATCACATTCACACCCCCTCTTGAGAATACAGCCAGACCACGTTATCAAAAAAGGCAAAGGAGGTAGATCTCTTAACTGTGCCCGTTTCAACTTTATGATTGGGATAGCAGCTCTTGTTGTGTAGGCACTGCTGCCCCTACTCACCCTTGTACTCCTGCAGGGCAGAAGTAATTTCATCACACCTTCTCCCCGTGCAATCTCATTGCCCATCTCGCTTCTACACTGTCTTTTACTTCTAATCCCTTAACCAAATGCACAAGCTTCCTTCTCTGACGATTCCATCCCTACCCTAAACCTCTTTGTATTTTCACCTATAAATCCCCTACCGTGGTGTGAGACAGACATATTGGAGGGAATGTAGACCTGCAAAGGACAGACTGTGAAAGAGTGCTCCCTGTGTGAGCATTGCACCCAACAAGAGGGGTTTGTCCTGACTGGGAAAGTCTATGCTAACTACAATATATTTTTTGCAGTATAGGTTTAAAGACAGTATCCTATCTTTGGGTATCGCAATTTGAATAATTACCAAAGATAGCAGTACATGAACAACAACAGTAATCATCCACATGTACAAAATCATTAGTTTATGCAAGACAAGCTTTTATTAAGTGGCTTGTCCTTATTTCTTTAAACAAATAAGGACAAGCCACTTATTTGTTTTCAGCCCCTAGTCCTGAATCTGGTTTGGGCTGTCCCTCCAGTATACTTTGAGCATTGCACCCAACCTGCTGTTCATGAAGAATATTCCAACCTCTAACTTTGGTTTAGCATTTTATTTATCACAGTCTTACAGTAAACTGAGTGTGATGGTTCAATGTAAATAACGAAGCAAAGCTTTCTTGCCTCTTTAGAGATATTTTACATTTTCTCGTGGATTAGTTGGAGCTCCCTGGGTATAGTAATTCTACTGTTCCCGTTTACTACTGATTGGTTCATATCGTTAGGACATATATATCAAAGGAGAATAGAAAGGTAAGAAATAAAGTGCCTTGACGAAAAGAAGTAGGTTTGAAAATAATTTAAAAGTGATGAAACAGACCTATCTACCATCAAAGATGGCAAACCTGGCAAAGGAGGCCAGATCAGTAGCTTGCATAGAAAACAGAAGCGTCTGGTGCAGGGATATGCAACGTTTGGATCGCCATATCTTTTGGACTAGGACTCCCATGTTCTCTCACCATAGAGTATGCAGACTAGAGTGGATTGGAGTTGTAGTCAGGGGTGTGGCTAAGTCTGGAAAAGATCCGGTGCTATGCTAATGTCGGTACTGGCGGGACCCAGGGCTAGCTAGCCTTTTGATTGTAGCTCCTGAGCTTCTATTCAGGGATACAACCAAAACACCAGGGGCTATAGTCCCCCCCTCCCCCCAGCAACACCTTTGGTTGTAGTCTAAAACATCTGGAGCACCAAAGGTTGCAGATCCCTGACTTAATGAAATCTAAAAAGACAGATGAATGTGTTAGAAACTGGAAATCTCTAAATAAAAGCAGAATAGCATAAAAACCCATATCAATTTTGGTGCATTGAAATCAAGAAAAATACAGAGGATCATAATCACCCCCCCATCCCGATAGAAGTGTGATCAAAGAGGAAGTTGGATTCATGTATTTTAAGGCTCCGGATACCAGTGAGGAAAGTCTAATCCAGTACATATTTCATGCAGTTGACCACTGGCGGATCCGAAACCATCAGGCAAGAGAAGAGCCACTTCACACTCACACTCTCACCCCAGTCCAGCTAGGGTGAATGCAGAGATTAAGGACAACCTTAATAGAAATAGAAGCATTGGCTATTCCAGCAGTTTGGGTTTTTGTGTATGCATGGGATAGGCAAACAGGCAATGCCGTCATGGTACTAACTCGCCAATAATGGCAGCAAAAACGGTGCACGTATTTAGGCATCTAATAGCAGTGCCTGACACATACTAATCTTTGGCTTTGCCAATGCTCTTTTTTGACAGGACGTCAGTGAAGGCCATGCATACTGTATATAAATTAAGTAGCTGAAGGCACACTCGATTAAGACGGATTTATTACACCAGTTGCACAATAAGAGCTCTACATCACTTCCTGCAACCATCTTGAGTCAGCCCACTCTTTAGCTGAAGGCCACTGGGAACACCAATCAAAGAGTAATCACCTCATCCCCGCAACAAAATCAGGGATACCAACCACTGACAGACTAGGCGATTGGGTGACGAGTATGTGTCATCACTTCTCAACTCCCTAGGGGCGTCCCAGTTCCGGGAGGAAGGGTGAAGAAAGGCCACTCTCCTCTCAATTCTCACTGCTAAATTTCACCCCTAAGTCTCGGCATAATCAACCATGTCTCGCCCCATTCATATGCACTCACCACACAGACATGCGTTGGCTGCAGCACAAATGGACACACATCCACTGGCATGAAGATCTGAAACACTACCTCTCTGCCCTGAATGGTTTCAAATCCTTTTGATAGAACGAAAAGGGAATTCTACCTCACCCTCATTAACTCTCACTCCAACCATTCCCACTGGCTACAGGGCACCCTCAATGCACGCTTCACGCCTACTAAACCAATGATTATCAACTCTACTTTCACAGCTAATGACCTAGCTGAATACTTCACTGCAAAAATTAAAAAAATTAGAGACCCACCCTCTCTGGACCTTCCTCACACTTCCTCCTCCTACATTCTACACTCTGCCAACTCTCTGCCTCAATCTCCCACTTTAGGTATACTAATACTGAAGCAGTCCTATCACTACAGATTAAGACTAACCCCCTCTTGTGCCCCATCAGAGCCTCTTGCTCCTCAGCTAGTCTAGCCTATTGCCCCTTTAGTGGTCCCTCACCTCTTTCAACTCTTCAAACTGCCCTTAGAGAGAAAGCAAGCAGAGTCAATTTTCAAAATGCCCAGAGTCATCGCTCTCCTAAAAAAGCAAAGCGCTGACCTAAACCTACCAGCTAACTTTCACCCTGAATGTCTCCTTACGCACTGCTCAAAAGGGTTGTGTTCAACCATGTTACTTATTTTTATTTTTTTAGACATCCATAACCTTCAACCTACAGGCAGGCAGGTTTCCGCTCCCATCACTCCACGGAAACTGTACTCCTTAATGTCCCCAACTTCCTTGACTCTGCTAAGCACTCCAACCTTTCCTCTATCCTAATTCTCCTTGATCTGTCTGCTGTCTTTGACACTGTTGATCACCTTAATACCCTCTTTCTCCCTGGGATTTGTGATCAAGCCCTTGCTTGATTTAATCCTACCTGGCAACTTGTCAATGCTCGGTCTCCTGGAGCATCATCTCTCACATCACTACTCCAACTGTTGGTGCTGCACAAGGCTCTGTCTTGGGTTCTTTCCTCTTTACACTGTACACCTCTGCTCTTGGGGCACTAATCTTCTCCTTTGGGTTCTCGTACCAACTCTTTACGGACAACAGCCAAATCATCTTCTCTTTTCCTGAACTCTCATCTGATCGATCTATCAACATTTCCAACCGTCTCTCTCTGCCATTAAATATTGGATGGCTTTGCATTCTTGGATGTTAAACTCTACCAAAGTCTATTATTCTCTCCCTCCCTCCCTCTCTCCCTGGCTATCCAGTTCCCACCTGGCACTCTCACCTAATCTTCTTCAGCTAGAAACCTTGTCATCTATGAGCCTTCTCTACTTTCATCTGAAATCCTGCAGCAGAGGCTCGCTTCAAACCTCCTAAATATTAAGGAAAATCAGGCACCTCCTTCCTTTCAACACCGCCAAACATCTCTTAATGACTCTTCTCTAAACTGGACAAGTGTGCCAACATCCTCTTTTGTCTCCGCAACTATGCCCTCTGTCCTCTCAACAAGATCATTAACTTCGCTGCTAAGACTCTCTTTGAAATCCCTCACTTTATACCTACTTCCTCGTTACTGTCATAAGGCTGGTTGGCTGACGATGCAAAACAGGGCAAGATTTACATTTCTTCTCTTGGTTCACAAATCTATTCATGCTAAGGCACCACCAGATCTGTCCACCACTATCCAACTCTACAAGGCTTCTAATAATCTCCCATTTGCCTCCTGGACTACCCTTCTGGCTCCTCTCCCTGCTTGTGCTTCCTCTGGCTTCTGCTCTTTCTTGCTTCTTGCTCCACTTGAATGGAATTCTCTTCTGACATCTGAAAATCAGTCCACATGGATTTGTTTGAAACCAAAAAAAAAAAAGCCCATCTCCTCACCTCAGAGTTACCCTCTTATTAACCAGCCTCTACTCTGCCTTCTAGCTAAAAAAATGTTCTTGCTTCTAACCTGCCCCTGTCCCTCACTTTCTCTGCCTCCACTTTAGCACTTCACATCCCTTAAATGTCTGGCCGCACTGCCTACCACTTGTACACACATGCACAACCATGGGAGGTGGTAAGGCTCAACATTAAGCATATCATCAACTCAACATTAAGCATCTCTTTCCTCCTCACCAGGTGCACCTTCAGGCGAACAGGTTGCGCAGCACTGCTTAGCTGACTCTGGACTCCTCCCTGGAATCCCGGTCGACGCAGTAGAATATCGTGAAGGTGTGCATGGACCTCCACGTAGCAGCCCTGCTGATGTCCAGCAGGGGCACACCAGATAGGAACGCCGTGGTAGCAGCGATCGCTCTGGTCGAATGGGCTCTCGGACGGCCGGGCTACGGTCGGTTTGCCAACCAGTGACAGTGCATGATGCAGCTGGAGAGCCATCTGGAAATCGAAGCCTTCGAGAGGGCCTTCCCTTGGTTCACAGGTCTAAAGTTCACAAACAGCTGTGATGTCTTCCGAAAACTCTTTGTACAGTCCACGTAGAACTTCAGAGCTCTAGCTACATCCAGCGAGTGCAAAGTCCTCTTGTTCGGCGACGAAGGCGATGGGAAGAAAACAGGTAACACCAAGGGCTCGTTGAGATGGAAGTCCGACGGCACCTTGGGCATGAAAGAGGAGTGCGTCCTCAGCACCACCCTCGTCTCGTGGAAAGTCAGGTATGGAGGTTTACAGGAAAGGGCCTGGATCTCCCCACTCGTCGTGCGGAGGTGATGGCCACAAGAAATGCTGTCTTCCACAACAGGAACTTCAACGGTGCAGAATGCAGAGGCTCGAATGGTGGCCCCACGAGCCTGGTCAGCACCACGTTGAGCTCCCATGCCGGTGCCGGAGCCTTCACCGGCAGGAACGATCAGAACAGTCCCTTCACAAATTCTTTCACCAGGCAATGGGACCACAGGGATGAGCGCCCCGGGGTTCTAGTGTAGCGGGAGATGGCCGCCAGATGGATCTTGATGGAGGCATGGGCTAGCCCCGCCTTGGCCAGCGATAGCAAGTACGGCAGCACTTGAGGGGCTGTAATCCTCAGAGGGTTAATCTTCTGTGCCCGGCACCAGACAGAAAACCTCTTCCATTTGTGTCCATAGCACTTGAGAGTAGAGGACGCCCTGGCCTTTGCAAGCACCTCCTTGCAGTCCGCCAGGATATCGTACCCTTTAAACTCTAGTGCTGCAGGAGCCAGGCCTGCAAGTTCAGCGACTCTGGGTCGTGATGGAGGATGGCGCCTCCTTCTCTGGCGAGGAGATCCGCGTCCATCGACAGCTTGATTGGGGGGTGGGGGGGGACGCTGACAAGTCCAGAATGTCCGGGAATCAGATCTGTCTCGGCCACACCAGTGCAACGAGGATCATCATGCACCGGGACCGCTTGAGTTGATGAGTCGCAGCAGCAATGGTGGGAACGCATACAGGAACAGGCCGTCCCAGGGGAATGAGAAGGCATCTTCCATGCTCCTCGGCTGGGGAAACCTGCTACCGAACCTCCGGCACTTGGTGTTCGTTGCCATCGCAAATAGGTCGATTTGGGGATTGCCCCATCGCTGGAACAGCCGATCCACTTGATCCTGCCGCAGTTACCACTCGTGGCAGGAGCGCAGCTCCCTGCTGAGTGAGTCGGCGATGGTGTTCTTTATTCCTGCCAGGTGGAAGGGAACCAGAAACATCCCCTGGGCGATGGCCCAGTGCCACAGATCCTGGGCCTCCTTGGATAGGGCTGGTGATCTGGTGCCTCCCTGCTTCTGGATGTAGAACATTGTGGTGGTGTTGTCGGTGAAGCTCCTTACCACCTTGCTTTTGAGAGACGGAAGGAACGACCCGAGGGACCAGAACACGGCTCGGAGCTCCAGTATGTTGATATGTAGTGACCTCTCCTTCAAGAGCCACAGGCCTCTTGCGTGGAGATCTCTGGTATGCGCTCCCCACCCCTCCAGGGAGGCATCCGTAGTCACCGTCTCCTTATGTGTCGGCGTCTGGAAGTCCGTTCCCTGCCGTCAGAGGTGCGCGGGTACCCCACCACCAGATCGCTTTGCGGAAGGTCTCGCTGAGCGAGATCCCATCTTCGAAGCTGCCCGCCGCTTGCATCCAACGGGCGTCGAGGAACTTTGCAGTAGACGCATCCGCAACCTGCACAGGCGCACTAGGTAGATGCATCAGGACATCATGTCGCGGAGGGAATTCATGGACCTCACCTTGGCCATGTCCATGGCCAACAACCGCTGCACCCTGCCCAGGATGGCCTTCGTCCTTTCCTCCGACGGAGAGGCCAGTTGCGCCACTGTGTCGAGCCTGGCTCCCAGAAACAGTGCGAACTGCGACGGAACCAGGTGGGATTTGGTGAAGTTGATGGAGAATCCCAGATCCGTGAGCAGATGGACGGTCTTCGCTGTATGCTCGATGGCGAGATCCCTTGTCTTTGCTCGGATGAGCCAATCATCCAGGTAGGGGTAGACGTGAATCCCCTGCAGGCTCTGCCGCGCTGCCACCGGTGCTAGGCACTTGGTGAACACCCTGAGCACTGACTTCAATCCGAAGGGAATGGCCTTGAACTGGTACCGTCCCCTTAGACTACGAATCTCAGGAACTTTCGAAGTTCTTTTAGAATGGGGATGTGAAAGTAGGCATCCTCCAAGTCCAGCGACGACAGGAAGTCGCCTTCCTCCAGCTGCCCCAGCACGTGCTGCAGGGTGACCATCCGAAACTTCTGTGCCTTGTTGTACTTGTTCAAACGACAAAGGTCCAAGATGGGTACGAAACCGCCGGTCTTCTTTCTGACCAGGAAGTATCTTGAGTACACTCTGGAGACCCGGAGCCTCTTTGGGACGAGCTTGATGGCTCCTTTCTTCAGCATTGCCCTTACTTCCAGTAGTGGTTGAGGGACGTGGTTTTCCTTCCTGGTCACAGGTGGAATGCGGGGGCAATTTTTTAGAAACTCGAGAGTGTGCCCGCAGTACAGGGCATCCAGCACCCATCGGTCAGTGAAGATGGAACTCCTACACGCTGACGAACCTCGCCAGCCGGCCTCCCACCGGGGTGCTCAGGTGGGGGCCCGACGCTACGGCCAGTTCAGTCCTGCTTGGTGGCGCCCTTGCCGCCGACGACAAGATCCTCCTGACTTGCCACGTCCTCTGTAGGCCCCTTGAGACGAGGAGCGGGCCGCCTGGCGGTACGTTGAGGAGCCACCACCAAATCCTTTGGAGGCACCTTGCTTGCCTCTGGAGTTCCGAAAGGGCAGCCGTCGTTGCTGTAAATCTCCCAAGGCCCGAGCCATCTCCGTGTCGGCCTTGATGGTCTGCAGTGACTCATCCACCGTCTTGCCGAAGAGGTTGTTCCCGTCGAAGGGCATATCCAAAACTCTGGTTTGCATGTCCTGGCGGAAATCGGTTGCCTTGAGCCACCCCCGAAGACAAACGCTGGTGCCCAACTGGCAGAAAACGGTGTCAGCAATGTCCGTGGCCACTGTTATGGCGTGGTCCGACGCCACTTCACCTTCCTGCAGGATCTCCAGGGCCTCCGCCCTCTTGTCGTCCGGAAGGAAGTCCAGCAGTGGAGCGATCTTAAACCAAAGCTCCCTGTCGTACTGGGCCACAATCGCTAGGGCGTTGTCCGCTTTAATTGTCGTTGCCGCCGACAAGATGACCCGCCGTCCCATGGCGTCTAGTTTCTTCCCCTCGCCGTCCAGCGGGGAGGTTGAAGTTGAAGCCGTCGCTCCTGCCACCTCCTTCTTGGCCGCCGCCGAGATGACCGAATCCGGGGTCGGTTGTGCCCTAAAGGACAAATGGGCGGGACCCGGTACGACTTCTCGTACCGGTCTCTCTTGGCGGGGGTCGTGGACGGGTCCTTCGGAGCAACAGTCCCTCGTCCCAGATGTCGTCAAGTAACGGGACCGATAGGAACATCTTCCTTTTGCCCTCACGCCATTGATAAAGGAAGCCTTCCTTCTTCTGTTCTTCGGGGCAGAGCGAGAAGAGCTCGGACGCCCTAGCAATCATGGCGTGGAAAGAGCGAATTTCATCAGGCGGGGAGGCCCGAGGAGGTGGTGGTGATGGTGGGTCCCTCCCGTCGTCACTGCCGCCGTCATCCGTCCCCGTCGTGGCCGTCTCCGTTCCTGTGTCCTCCTTTGAATCAGGGGAAGGGGATGAAGGCTGCGAGGGCCGCGCAGGCTGGAAGGGCGGTGGGGGATGAACTCTTCTCTGCTTGTTCGGAGGGCTCCCCGACAGGCCAGGCTCTAATGGATCTTCCGTTGGGGGATAAGGGCAACCTGGTCCTTATCTCCTCGACGTACCGCCAGGCAGCCCGCTACTCGTCTCAAGAGGCCTACAGAGGACGTGGCAAGTCAGGAGGATCTTGTCGTCGCCAAGGCGGCATTGGTGCCGCCAAGCAGGACTGAACTGGCCTTAGCGTCGGGCCCCCACCTGAGCACCCTGGTGGGAGGCCGGCTGGCGAGGTTCGTCAGCGTGTGGGAGTCCATCTCCACTGACCGATGGGTGCTGGATGCCCTGTCCCGCGGGCACACTGTCGAGTTTCTAAAAAATAAATTGCCCCCGCATTCCACCCGTGACCAGGAAGGAAAACCACGTCCCTCAACTGCTACTGGACTCAATTGGAGCAAATGCAACCAGTCATGACCTCACCCACATGATGGAAGCCATGGCCAAGGGCTTTGCAGCTGTCAAGAAAATCTGGGCGATATCACAGCCAACGTAGCTTCCATGATGTTGCAGTTTGCCAAGGACGCCCTACGCATCACAGAGGTGGAGAGGAGGATTGGAGCGACGGAAGATACTGTGTAAGGCCTCCACAACACTGTGGCAACCCTGGTGAAAAACATGAAAGCCGTGAAATCCAAGTGCAATGATTTGGAATCACGCTGCAGGAGGAACAACATCAGAATTGTTGGGGTACCCGAAGACGCACTAACTGGGGACATGGAACAGGCAGTGGAAGATCTACTCAAGGATCTCTTGGGAACCCTGGAACTATCCTCCTTTTTTGCAGTGGAACGGGCTCATCGGGCACTCGCCCCAAACCAAAACCAGGCGATTTTCCATAACCAATGATAGCAAAGATTCTAAGCTTCCGTGACAGCGACTACCCTGCGCCTTGCCAGGGAAAAAAATAGGAACTACGAATAGGCTCCCAAACAATACAGATCTTCCCAGATTTCTCAATCTCGGTTCAGCAAGAGCAACGCCAATTCATTGGAGTCGAGAAATTACTTCGAGCCCACAACATCCAATATGCAATGCTGTTCGCAGCCCAGCTAAGATTCCAATTCCAAGGCAAATTTACTTATTCACGGTCCCGGACAATCGGTTACATTTATTGAGGCACAAATACCCATTCGAGACAATCGAGAAATGGATGAGGATAACCCACCTCTAGTTTGAGTGAAATGCTCAGAACCTTTACATCAGCTACCCTTAATTCTATGATTAGCACATAGCACCGAGATCTAATCTACCACCACCACAAATAAATACCTGGATACATGATCCTCCAACAAACTTGTGAAACGGGCCGCAGCAGCTAACCCCAAAGCAACTGCTAGGTTAATGTTGTGCAAAGACAAGAGAAGGTGGCCATGTTGGGGCAGGCCATGGGGAGGGGAGAGGGGAGAGGGGAGAAAGAGGGATTCACACTGCTAGGTTGGTGGGACACTGAGGGCAGGGGGGAGGGCGTTGGGATCTAGGCTATCACCAAATCTTAATTAACTGTTACGTGCCAGTCACTGAATCATATATTTGTGAAATTCCCTTTGAAAAAGAAATACTTCGACCTTGGTGGGCGCTTTGTCATCCTACACTGCCTTATAGACTGAATCGAATTATTACTGGCCAACACCTACTGCCCCAACATCGACACCCCAGAATTCTTTGATGAATTGACGGGGTACATTGGGGCCCCGATTCTGTGGGCGGGCAATGTGAAGTTGATCCTAGATCAGGCCATGGATAGGACCAGGCTAGCCCTCAGACCCCAATCACGTGCAGCGAAACAGCTTTGAATACACTAGAACTAAGGGACAGCTGGCAGGCACTCCACCCACATGAGCGCCAATACACATTTTAATGATCAGTACATGACAGTTCATCACGCATAGTCCTGTACCTGACCTCTTGCTCGCTAATGAGCAGAGTTGAAAGCGTTGCTACTCCCCCGCACCATATCTGACCACTCCCCAGTGGTACTGACACTAACTACTGGAAGAACCCCCCCCCCCGGGCTATGCAGCACTTGGTGGTCCTAATCAGAAGCAGTTCATGACATAGTATTCAAGGCGGAGATTCGCTCAGACATAGACATATTTTGCTTGTAACAAAGCGAACGCACCTACCGCTGGGGTACGCTGGGAGGCCTTCAAAGTCTACATACGGGGCATGTCCATCTCTAGGGAAGCACGGGTAATGAAAACAATAAGAAATGACTGCCACCTCTCCGAGTCCAAGCTCAAATCTCTAGAGCAAGAGTACTCCGACCAATCAAACCCGCAAGTACTAGCACTGGAGCAGTTTGAGGCACATGCCCTCAAGGAATGTACACTACTTCTCATGCCCACAAGATGCCAGGAAATATATGGGGGGGGGGGGGCGAGACCAGGCAGAACCCTAGTTAAATTAACAAAAATCTAGAGTGGATGAACCCAAGTAGACTGCATTACAGATGCACTTGAAAACCCCAAATGGTCACATCAAGAAATCTTGCAAGTATTCTCAGACCTCTATAGATCCCTATACACCTCGGAGCAGCAGCACAACACACGCCGTACAGTGCCTCCTCGAAGAGATCCCTTTATCATGCTTAAGCAATCAAGCGAGGGAAGCTCTACAGGCCCCCCTATCACTGGAGGAGATACTAACAGTGATAAATGGTCTACCCAAAAGTAAGGCACCGGTTCCAGATGGCCTCACATCTGAATTCTACCAAGAGCATGCAGTCCAGCTCTCCCCAAGCCTCCTTGAGGTATATAATGAATCACATTGTGACACCATCCCTCCCTACCTCCTTGCATGACACCACCATAACTATCCTCCTTAAGCCCGAGAAGCCAAGTGATTAATATCTTACAGACCATATCCCTTATGAATGTAGACACTAAAATCTTTGCCAAAGCTCTAGCAAACAGACTTCTTCCGCTGATGCCTCACATAATACATAACGACCAGGAATGCTTTGTCCTGGGTAGGTCCACATCGATGCACATTAGGCGGCTATTCAACGTCATGGCAAGAATAGACCCTGGGTGGAAGCAGTAGCAGTGACACTAGATGCTCAGAAAGCCTTCGACATGGTATCCTGGGAGTATTTGGGGGCGGTCCTGGAGAAAATGGGAATTGACCCTGAAATGCTGCAGTAAATCAAACTTTTATACACAAACCCCTAGCCTGCACTCTAGTCAACTCTTACAATTCGGTACCTTTTGGACTAACTAGGGGCACGCGGCAGGGATGCCCACTTTCCTCGATCCTTTTTGCTCTGTCCATCGAACCAATGGCAGACATGATTTGATCTCACCACTGATTCCCGGGGAATCCACCTGAAGGGCGGGCCAGAGATAATATCACTATATGCAGATGTTCTACTATACGTGAGGGATCCCCAAGAAAATATTGACCCTATCCTACAGGATGTGATCCATCTGGGAGGCTTCTTAGGGTTCACAATAAATGATACCAAGTCTGAAATACTCCCCACTCACCAGCAACACCAAGCAACCGATGGCATATACCCCTTCTGATGATCCCCAAGTGGACTTCAATACCTAGGGGTAAGGGTGTCAAGGACAAAGCCATCTCTTCTGGCAGAGAACTATCACGCTATGGAGACATATGTGGAAAGTAAGTTGAATAGATGGCATGCACTCCCCATCACGAAGGCTGGTAAATTATCACTGGTGAAGATCATACTTGTGCCAGAACTTATATACATATTTGCTAATGTCCCTGCCTGGCCGGGAAAACCTTCAAAATACATGGACTCTGTGCACAATTCCTGTGGCATGCTGGGTGGTACGGAAGAAATGGCTAGACAGGAACCTGACACACGACAAGCTTTGTGGCCCGAACTTCAAACTGTACTGGCTGGTGGCACAAGCCCAATATGCCTCCTACTGGTACGTGGGTAATCAACAACCACGACATATCAAACTAGAGTGCCTAGCAACCGGAGGATCAGACCTCAAAACACTCATAAATCACACCTATAAATGTTAAATGCCCGTACGATCTAGTCCCTGCCACTGTACTAGCCTGGCGCCACATATTGACAACAAGCACCAGGTTAAGTCCAAATTACAAATGGCTCCCCTTGTGGAGATACCCGGGATTGAACCCCACCTGGGACAACACATTGAAGACACACTGGGTTGGGCTAGGCTACGGAACAGTTGCTGACGTGTTCCCAGATGGAATATTTATCACACCACTATCCTGGCGGGCAGAACATACTGGGTTGGGGCTAGAATTACTACAATCCTACAGATTGTGAACAGCAGCACACTTGATATGGCACTGCTTCCCATCCGAACCTCTGGAAACGAAAGAAGTTATGTACATATCCAACTCCTACGGCCCGCAAGATAATTTCAACACTATACACAATGCTTCTGAACAGACAACCTGATTCCGCCTCAGGGGCATGAAACCGATGGTCCGACAATCTGGAGATGGACCTGTCGGACCAGCAGTGGAAGCACATGTGTACGCACACTAGACTGGTCTCTTTGAACTTCCGGTTTCGGTGTTTGCAATTTAAACTCTTGAACAGATTGTACTACACCCCCAAAAACCTAAGCAAAATTGCCCAGAATACAGAACACCTTTGTCCCAGATCTCGAGTTGACCAAATGCACACGTTCTGGTCCTGCGCTCAACTAGAGCCCTTCTGAGACAGGGTACTGCAAACTCTTTGACATTGTAGACGCCTCTCTTGAACGCTCCCCAATGGGAGCCCTGTTTGGTGTATGTGACAACACACTGAATACGAAAACGCGTGCATTTGTGAACATGGGTTGCATGATCGCTAAGAGATGCATGATCCAGAGATGGAAGCACGCCCCCCCCCCCCCACCAGTTTTATTTAAATTGGGATTGGTCTGAATGGGAAGAAAAAAAAATCCGCTTGTGGGTACAGGTTGAAGTGCTGGATAGGATTGCAGCAAATATGCAGGAGGATCAACAAGAACTTGAAAGCATTGTTTTGCAAATATGTCCTGTGATATAACATTGGTGTCTGAGCAATGGGCCTGGCTGTCAGCAAGGAGAAATGTGTATTGTAATTTGCTTTTTGAGGCATGCAGCATGGCCGAAGCGGTAGGTTTGAATGGGAAAAAAATATTCTGCTTGCGGTTACAGACTGAAGTGGTGGACTAGATTACAACAAACTTGCGTGACGAGCATTAGCAAGGACCTGAAAGCATGTTTTTGGAAATATGTCTTGCGTTTTATTTTTCCAAAGTGTAAGAATGTAAGTAGAAAAACTGGTGATATACATTTGGTGTCTGGGTAGTGGGCCTGGCCCACAGCAAATGCAAATGTGTACTCTGATTTGCTTATTGGGGAATGCAGCATTGCCGAAGCCCATGCCCCATGCAGTGGCGTAACACAAAATGTGGGGGCCCCCCTGCGAGCCATGCTGAGGGGGCCCCCCAACTCAGCAACAAATCACGGGTTGCGCCACACTCTGGGCCGGCCTACACTGTCACGCTTGCACAATACGCATGAACGTGCTGCTGAAGGGGTATGCCGCACACTGCACTAGGAAAAAGATATAAATATGTGTTTTAATGCAATATACAGCACACTTTCTGAGATAAATTGGCTATAAAGCCAGAGTGTTTGCAATTGTTTTGTAGGGTAACACAATCCAATACATGCAAGTCACCAACAGTGCACAGGAACATTAATGCTTCCAACTGGCTGCACAATGTAGACCAGTGTAAACACGTAATAACATTATAGTACAGAATGCCAGGCCACATTTAGACATACCTAGACTGTTTTCAGCAAAATGCCAGTCAAAGCAATAACACTCATCAAGAAGAGAGCACACAATAAAGCATGTGTCTCCATGGCCTCGAATAACACGGCCAAACTCTTTAAAATCTGCAAGGAACTGGTCAATCCTGTTGTGGTCTATACCTCTTCTGTTCCCTCCCATGCCCTCTGTACAGCTTTGGCCTCTCATTTCTCTTTTAAATCTCAGGACATCCTGTCCTCTATGTCCTCTTCCTCTCTCGGCCCATTTTGGCCATCTCTTCTCTCCTCCTCCTTTTTCCTCTTTCTCTCTGACAACACCTGACGAGGTTTCTAGACAAGTCCGATCTATGAAAGTGTCGTCCAAACAGGTGCTCCGCTGCTCCTCCAGAACCATCAAAGCCCATATTGACACCCTCGCTCCAGCCTTGGCCGATTTCTGTAATCACTCTTTCGCCACTGCAATGTTCCCCTCTCCCTTTGAGCACTCCCTTGTGCACCCACTCCTCAAGAAGCAGTCTGCTGATCCTACCTGCTGGAAAACTATCGCTCAATCTCCACCTTTCCTGAGCAAACTCTTGGAAAAGCTTGCCATCTCCCAGCTGAATCTGTTGGTTGTCTCCATGACCATCAGTCTGGCTTCAGAGCTGCCAGAGGCATGGAAACTGCTCTCCTTAACACCTGTGCTGCTCTCTAACCTTGATTCCAGCATTCCTTCTATTCTCATCCTTCATCTTTCCTCTGCTTTCGACAGGGTCAACATCGCCATCCTGATCAATCGACTCTGAGAACCTGGGCATCACAGATCAGACCCTAGAGTGACTGACCTACTTCCACTTGGACCGCCACTCCGCTCCCAGGTCGATCGTGGTCCCATTCTCTCCGCCACCTCTCTCTACCTGTGGCATTCCCCAGGGCTCTATCCTCTCACGCTGGTTTTTCAACCTCTACTTGGCCACTTTGGCCTCCCTGATCTCTACCTTATCCTCTAACTTTCAGTGTTGTGCGGATGACTCAGCTTTCCTTCAGGCTCCCCTCATCCTCCTCTCCTTTCTTGCTCATTCCTGACTGTCTATCCACGATTCAGGATTGGTGCGCCTCCAACAATCTCTGCCTTAATGCCAGTAAGACAGAGATCCTTCTCATTGGGACCCTTGCCACTGTGTTTCCTCTCTCACTATAGCAGACCACCTTGGGCCCTCTTCCTTTGCCTTCCTGCGAGGCGAAAAACCTTGGTGTCATCTTCAACGCCACACTCTCTTTCTCTCCTAACATCTCGGACATCACCAAGAAGTCCCACTACCAGCTGCTCCTCCTCAAAGGGACTCTTCCCTTTCTCACTCTCCACCAGAAGCTCACTGTCTCTAAGATGGACTACTGCAACAGCCACTTTCTCAATCTGTCTTCCTCTAGTCTCCTTCATCTGCAAATAATCCAGAACAGGACTGCAAGACTTAGCCTTGGCCTCAAGCCCTGGGATTGTATTTCTCCAGCTCTGAAATCTCTCCACTGGCTGCAAGGATCAAGTTCAAGAACCTTTGAATTGCCCACAAGGCTTTCTGGGGCCAGTGCCAACACTAAATCCAATGCTCTCTTCCAAAATACCTTCTTTCTCTAACCCTTCACTCAGCTACCTCCAACTCTCTAAGGCTTAGACATTTCTCCAGGCAGAGAGTGGGGGTAGACCTCTCTCCTCTGCTGGTGCCTCCAACTGGAATGGCCTCCCTGCCCCTCTCAAACTTGAGGCGGACAACCTGAAGTTTCGGAAGCAGCTAAAAGCTTTCCTCTTCTCTGCTGCTTTCGCTCTCTCCCCCCCCCCCCTGCTGACCTACCTGACCTACATGTCTGCTGTACTGACTGGCTGCTCGGCTACCCTCAGAGTCTCCCTGAGTCCAAGCTCTTTCTTGATTGGTCACCCTTGCACTGCCTCCGGGCCTACCATGCACTTAGGGGCTGTAACTGTAACCCTGCAGTCCATTGTTCTCCTTGCACAACCAATAGCTGCTCTGTCCTGGCTGCACTTACTGAGAGCATTGCTGCCCTGTTTTCCCCTCCCCTCTCACTTGCTTTTCCCTGCTCCCTTTTCCTTTGCACTTCTCGTTCTCACAATGACACAAGGCCTAGTGAGATCGTTTGTCTTGTCCTCCCTCTATCATCCCTCCCTTGTGTACACTTGTGTACAGGCGCATTATAAATGCCTTGAATCACATCATATCATTTTATCACAGATGCCCAGAAAAATATACAATGCCGCAGTAAGAAATGGCTAGACTGGCAGCACCCAAATGCCAATCTAGCCAGGTAATTAAAGTTAGCAGGACTACTTTATCAGAAATGTCCAGTTAAAAGAAAGTCATACCAAACTGAGGAATGACTAGACTGGCTAAATCAAAATGCCTCTCTAGCCACTAATACCACATATCATGCCTGCTTAGCCTGGACATGGACAACCATTATGATTTATCACACAATCCTGCCCCCCCACACATCCACTCTCCCTAAAACCCACCACCCCAACCTCCACAATCAGCTCCTTGGCCCAGAATTACCTCTGCGTCCCTCTTCCTTGTCCCAGAGCTTTCGTATGAGGCTCCTTGCTTCATAGGTAAGTACTGGGATGAGGAACAGTGGGACTAGGAGTGATGAAGATTACAGGTAGCTAAATCAGGCATTACCTCCATGTACCTCTACCTCTTCCCAGTACTTTTGTATGAGGCAGAGTGCCTCAAACACACGTACTGCCTCGTATATAAGTACTGGGACGAGGAAGAATAGGGCTAGGAGTAAGCAAGGCATTAAACACAAGTAGTAGCGCAACACCATTGAGTTGACTGGGCTTCAGCACTACCCCCCCTGACATTTTGGGCTATATTGACTCAACTTGGCTAACCTTTAGAGCAGTTGCCAGACCGAACAGGACACAGATTTTAAACGGCACCTGGTTTTTGCTGTTAACAAGAACCCAGCAATTACCAACGTAAAGCATTTCACTGTTAGTACCTGCATTCAAATTCCACATTGTTTAGGCGATTGAAATCGTGATGTGGGTTTAGTACTTGCATGCCAGGGGAGTGATTGGAAGGGTAGAGAGGGAACAGGAGACTTATAGGAGAGAGTTAACTGCTTGTAACATTGAATCTGCACTAGAATAGTCTCATTAAAATGCGTAAATAATTTGGATGCGCCCACACAAATAAGTTTCCCCCTACCCACCGCATGTGAAGTTAGTGCCTCTCCCAACATTTGAAGGGTTAGCCCCCCCCGAAATGAAGGTTTTCTTGTGCCCCTGTACACAAGCACACACACCATTCACCTTATACACACCCAGTCATCCACACATTTAAGTGTGCACCCTTTCACCATACACTCACACAGGTAGCCACCTATACATTTATGTGTGCACCCTTTCACCATGCAGGCACACCCCCACAGCCACCCATACATTTAAGTGTGCACCCTTTCACCATACACACACAGGCAGCCGGCTATACATTTGAGTGTGCACCCTTTCACCATAGACTCATACACGCACACCTCATGGAGTTGAGGGGGGGGGCCCTATTACTTAAAAAAGAAATTGGGGCTCACTACGGGTCCAGCGGTAACGTGCCGGTGCTACCGGCGGGTTGCCGCCAGACCCATAAAAAATTACTATGGCCTGACTTCCCGGTGCCACCGTGCTATTTCAAGTCCGGCGGCTGGGAAATCAGGTGCCGGTAATTTCGTTAAAACCCAGACTCCACGGGAATGGGGACACAGAAGCACCTGCACCATTGTTAACGGTGCCGGTGCTTCCGTGACAGGTCTGCCTACCGTGGCTGCTGTGCCTGGCAGGGTCAGACCTGTCGGGCACGGCAGCCCCACCAGGCAGACCTGTAATATGCCGGTCCGGAAACAACAGTGCCTGTAAGCTTACCAGCACCGTTGTTTCCGGACCGGCATGGTCAGAATGAGCCCAATTGTTTCTTTTTTAAGTCACTATAACTTCATTAAGAAATTATTTCAGTTAAGGACCGAACCATAATCAAAATAATTTCTTTATGATGGCTGAGTGGCTTCAAAAACAAACAATTTCTTTTTGAAGGCATAGGGTTCCCCACCCCCCAGACCCCCCCCACCCCATGACATGGAGGCCTCCAGCCTAGGGTCTTCCATGTCATGGGGTACGGGGGCCCTCAGACTTCAAAAAGAAAGTTTCTTTTTGTAGTCACTCTGCCTTCATAAAGAAATTATTTCTGTTACAGAAATGTTCTTTATGAATGCAGAGTGAATAACTTTATTTTTTTAGAATTTTTTTTTTTTTTTTTACTGGGGCCCCCTCCCAGCCATGTGCTGGTGGGGCCCCCCACACCGCGGGCCACCCCGCACCGCGGGGCCTGCGGGGGCCCCTGTTACACCAGTGGCCCCATGGATTTGGAGACTGGCCATGGCTGCAAGCGATGAGCACTGGCCATTGGTTACATTATTAGGGTAAAGTAGCTAGGATGCAGGGTAGGAGCAGTGAACTATAGGGGTGGTTTGGTTCAGCTGGGGTCATGGTAGAGCCTTATGCCGTAGGCAATTGAACGATGATTTGCATCCCCAGCATGCAGTGCTTATAACGACAGACATAAGTATGTGTTGCAAAAAATGTTTCTTAAAGGAGAGTTATAGTTGTTTCATATATACGAAAAGAGGAATGATAATTAACTTCTATACGATGATGTAACACCATGAAACATTTTCACTTAATCCTATTAAATTGACAGAATTAATACATTTAAGATGCATCCCACCCTGGGGGCTCCTCTGCTCCAGTAGTTAGCCGGTGGTGTGTCAAGGTAGTCCACAAGTGAGCGTAGCACTCAGTGCATTTCACTTTGCTAGATTTAGCCTTTGGTACATTCCCTACAGTGGTAAAGAACTGCCACAACCATAATTCTCTCTGCGTGCCAGAGGTAGGCACTTCCTCTACCCATTCTTGGTCCTCGTTATTGTCTTTGGAAGTACTGTACTTTTTTTGTTGTGTAGGTGATGGTGGTGGTGGCTCTTGGGGAGGAGTGATGAATTAGCGGATGCCATTTTTAAGATAAATAGCAGTTTTGCTAATATTCTTCCAATGATGTGCTCTGTGCTAGATTATTAATGGATAATGAGTAAGAATAGGCGTAGGAGCTGTGCAAGGGTACATTTTGAGCTTGAAAGTTCCTAGATCAGTAGAAAATGCAGTAACGAACTGTTTGCGAAGCATAGACCCGATCGCAAAGTGCGGACACATCATAATGCCGTGCGCGAGGTCACGTGACGCTGTCCGAAAAGTCTGATGTCAGACGTTCGCAGATGTTGACAAATGCATAAACAATGGAAAAAGTTGCAAAAAGTGTATAAAAGTGTTAAAATTGATGCTAGAAGGTGGCAGAGTTTTAAGGTGAAACTTTATAAAGTTGACAAAAATGTTGCTATATTGGGATAAGTATGATATTTTTAAGTTGTAGGAAATTAGCATGCACTGGTAAAAATCCATGAAATTCACTGAACAAACTTTGTTAAAGGGACGTTATGCTTAAGTTGTACCAGTAAAAACCTATGAAAATCAGTGAAAAAAAACTTTGTTAAAGGGATGTTATGGTTACAAGTAAAACCGAAAAAACCTCAGAAATTCGCTACTTATGGTAAGCTAGGCAACCATAAATTGTGCCACAAATGTGCACTGCTAAGAGTAACACCCAGGACATCAAAGATGACATCACAAATCCCCTGGATAGTTTTCTCCTTGTTTTCTTACAAACAGTTCTTGTATTTTCTCTGGATTATAACAAAATTATAGTCAACTATCTTTAGCCTTTGGGTTGTCCAAATACCTGGCATACTCTCATGCCAGGGTTTCTCTGTTGCCCTATATTCACACACTTGTGATTGCCTGGTATACTCTCCGGCCAGGGCATCTTGTATTCACACATTTGTAATTACCTGTCTCTGCAACTCCACTTTTGATAACTTACCACATTGGGCCAATTCCTTTTGTCCATACTATATTGCCTTGTTAGTGTTTTGTCCACACTTCCAATATTGGTAATTCAGCACCTTAGCGCTATTTGCTAATTCATATTGCCCAGTAAATATTAACTTGATACGGTTTCTTATTCTCTGTACATGGGGGCAAACTTCAAAGATTCCCTTCTGTGGTATCTGTACTTTGACTTTCGTGCTTTCGGTGGTAACAAACTGTTTCCTTTATCAGTTTTGGGTTGTTCAACTTTTAACATGCCGAGTGCTCACCAATATGCCCCGGTGTTCACTTTGTCCCAGAGTGGACCCACACCCAGTCTGCTCGGAGCCCACCCATTAAAGGCACCTGATGCTCTCTTCCTAGCACTGCTTGGCATTCGGCTTCCCTGCTTCCCCTGGTTCCGGCTGGGCTTCTCTTCTCCATGCGGGTCTCCGCTAAGTGTCTTGCTGCATTTTTCCACTGGTGAAAGAACAGGAGGCCTGTACTTTGTTCTGGTGTTCCTGCATGGAATCTTCTTCGCGAGGCCATACTCTGGTTAACACTTGAGCGGGTTGGCTCAAACGTCCTTCTCTCAGTTCCTCGTTAGCACAAAGAGCAGCAACCCGCTCCCACCAGCAGTCTGACATTTCTTCTGGAAATCCCGTTTTAAAAGTCCCGGCACAGGTGCACTCTCCCATCAACTAGAGCATGTTTCTGTGCTCGGGGCTTCTCCTGCTCTGCATTTCTCCATTGCTCTTCCGGTATTCAGTAACAAAAATGTCGTCAAAAAATTCATCTGTACAAAACAAATTGCGGAACAAATGCTGTGGTTTGACACGGTAAAGGTGAACCCCATTATATCATTTAAGGGGAGCGGGTGTTGGTATCCCCCGCTCCCCTTAAATGGTATAATGTGTCCAGGGGTTGCAGGGGTGTCCCCGCATCCATTACATGGATTGCGGCGGTAAAACCAAAGCCTTATTGCCATGATGTTTTGTGTAAACAGTAATGTTTGCCATGATTTTAACACATGGAACACCTCTTCCTTCCTCTTTCTGGAAACAGTAGTTCCCTTTAGCTAACTTGCACGAAAACAGGGAATGGTTGTAATATGTTCTGAGGGCAAGTCAGTGTTTGAAAGTTGGTCTGCAGATTGGATTGAGAGAAATTAAGCACACTTCTTTGAGGGAGCAGGGGAAATAAAATCACAACAGGCCATTTGTATTTTGTATTTGTATTTTATTGTTTATATAGCGTTTTCCTCCAAAGCGCTTTACAGTTTAACAACAAGAAAACATGGAACATAGAAGCAATAATAATATAAATGAATCAAACCAGAAAAACAGCATGTGGAACAATTTGCATTTGAGAAGGAAGAAAAGGAGAGGTATGGGAAGGAGAAAAGGGAAAGGGAAAAGGGAGTAAAGAGAGTTGTAGGGAGGGTGGAGATCACAGGGGAGACAGGGAAAGATAAAGGAACAGGAAGATGGGAGGAGAGAGAAGAGCAGGAAGGGGAGAGGAGTCAGGGACGGGGTGAAGGCGTGATTTTAAGGAGGAACGCAAGGAGGAATAGGTGGACATGGAGAGGATAGTAAAAGGCAGGGGATTCCAATGTAGGGGGCAAGGAGCTGAAAGGAGCGGAAACGAGAAGAGGCACAAGGAAGTGGGGGAACAGAGAGTAAAAAGAGATCAGCAGAGCGCTGGGAGCGAGAGAGGGCATAGAAAGAGAGAAGAGAGGAGAGGTAAGGAGGGGTAAGGGCATGAAGAGATTTAAAAACGAGACAAAGGAAGTGAAATTTAAGTTGGGAGTGGTAGGGAAGCCAGCCTAGATTAGAAAGTGAATTGGAAATGGAATCATGGGGCGAGAGAAGACAGAGGGTACGGATGGCAGAGTGGTCGAGGGATTTAAGGGGGGTGAGATGGGAAGAGGGGAGACTGAAAAAGAGAGAAAAGATGAGGGAAGAGATTAAGAGTTTGGTTGCATGGAAAGTGAGAGAGGAACAGACTTTACGGATATTAAAGAGGTGATGGTGAGATGAGCGAGTAGTAAGGGAAATATGGTAAGTAAAGCAAAGGGAAGAGTCAAAGTAGATTCCTAGATTCTGGGCATGAGTGGAAATAGGAAGATCAGAAGGGGGGAAATGAATAGAAGGAGGGGAGAGGGAGGAGGAAGTGTGTTAGAAGGGAAGAATAGGACCTCAGTCTTGTCAGTATTAAGAGAGAGATAATGAGATGACATCCAGTTTTTAATGGCAGTAAGGCAGGAGGAGAGTTTTAGATTTAAGTCAGGGGTAAAGGAAGAGAAAGAGAGGAACAGCTGCATGTCATCAGTGTAGAAATGGTGAGAAATTCCAAAATAGGAGAGAGTAGTGAAGTATAGAGAGAGAATAAGAAGGTTCTGAGGACGGAGCCTTGGGAAACGCTGTAGTTCAGAGGGAAGGTGGAGGAGATTGGAGTGTTATGTGTGGGATATTCATCCTGCAAAGGGAAAGGAGGATACCTTGTCTCATCCGTGAAAACCACCAGTCCCTCCCGTAGGTGGTGGTCTCCCATGTGATCCTCGCTCATATAGCTGCCCCCAGGTTAAGGATCATGTAGCGGCTGCCGTCCCAGGTCATATAGGAGGAGGTCACCCACAGGGAAAACACTGATTACTTCATCAGATTAATCACAGTGCTTACAGTTACTGCAAAATTATATATTGTACTGTAATGATAAAAACGTCACGTTTCAAGCAACTAACCAGCCTAAAAAGTCATTCAGCCCCTCTTCTTTCCCTGTGCACATAGAACACCATTTCTTACTCATCCAGCTGCAATGGAAAGTGAAACTTTTGAGGCCTGTGCATACTACAGATGGATTTGGCATTCTACAGTTTCTGCTCAAGACTACTATTCTCAAGTTTCAACAACTAAAGAAAATGATAGAATGAAAACCGTAAACTAGTTAGTATAACACAAAACACAGTACAATTATAAATGTTCGTCCATGGCAACTTGCTTCCGAATACATTGAGAAATACTATATACCATTTCTAAGAGAATAGCATTAGTGGACCTCTACACATGCCACAAGCAGTAGGTTCTCCAAATGTCAATACAGACTTGTATTGGAAGGCAGTCTCACTACTTATGTGGTCAAAGTACACACCTTGGATTGTGTCCCAGATGGAAAGTAACGTAAAGTAAGGGGTTTCAAGACTACCAGGACAGCTACTACACTTCCGGCCAGTGCTCAATTTCAACTGAACATACACATACATTTGCTGGGCAGAATGAAGCAAATTCTCACGTTTTTGTAATACTGGTATAAATAGATTAAACATTTACAGCAAATTACACAAAACTACCAAAATAAATGTGGCCTGTGTACAGACCAGCATCAATGGAGATGTTACACCATAAAAACAGCTGACTAATATAGTGAAAAACACTTGTGACGATAAAAGAATACAGGGAAAAGAAAATAATTCAGAGCATATGTCTAATGTATGGAATGGAACGTGGCATTAAGTCCCCGTTTCAAGGGCTGGAACTGGGGGTATTGGCCCAGCAGCCCTTTGCTGGGGCCTTTAATGAGGGCTCCAAGCCAATACCCTCCCTGTTCCTGCCCTTCGAACAGGAGATTAACACCATTAGCACCACTTCCCTTTCCATAGCGGCCAGAGAAACTGGGAAGCGGCAGCAGCAGCGGCGGCAGCCTGCGCTGCTGCAACACACAGATAAGCGGGAATTGCCGACAAGGGGGGTGGGGGGGGTGCGTTCAATATGGTCCAACAAAAAAATATAAGGGGACAGATGGGGGGAAGATGGCGACCAGGGGAACCAGCCGGCAGGCAGCTTGGAATGCAGGCTGAGATTGCAGGTTTCAGACTGTGTTTCTAGCCACCTGATTGGCTGGTTCCCCCGTGCCGGGTGATCATGTTTGACAAGATTTCAAATGCTGCACATTTGGAAAGTACTCTTGTTTGACGATTTCAGTTCATTAACAGCACATATGTCTGTGCATTAGAGGTATGATATGATATGATATGGCAGTTGTAACGCGCCTATACACAAGTGTTTCAAGGCGCGACGAGGCAGGGAGGGGGGAACAAGGGGAAGACAGACAACGATCCTACTAGGCCAGGTGTCATTCAGACCGCGCAAGTGCAGGGGTAGGGGGAAGGGAAAAAGTGCAAGGGGGAGGGGGGGAGTGCAGTACAAATAAGTAGAATAGAAATAAAATAATAAATAAATAGGGCCAGCTGGTGGCAAGTGCAAAGGTAAGTGCAGACAAGTGCTGGGGGGGGTTGTAGTGATACAGAGACAGTCCCGCAGTGCAGGGGTTGCCAGGGAGGCAGTGCAAGTGAAGAGTGACTGGGCCCAGGACCGAGGTCGGTGAGAGTGGCCCAGTTGCAGAATCAGTGCAGTTTTGGTGAAGAATTTAGCAGGGGAGAGGGAGAGAGAAAGCAGAAGTGAAGAGGAAGGTTTTGAGGTGCTTCCGGAACCGGAGATGGTTCTCCTCAAGTTTCAGGGAGGCAGGAAGGCTGTTCCAGAGGGAGGCCCCTGCCGCGGAGAGAGATCTACCCCCAGCTCGTTGCTTCGAGAAGCGGCTGACCCTGAGGGAGTTGGAGACGGATGAGCGTAGGGCTCGGGAAGGAAGATATTTAGGAAGAGAGAGTTGAAGGTATTTAGGCCCCAGGCCCCAGAAGGCCTTGTGGACAATGCAGAGGGTTTTGAACTTAATCCTCGCAGCCACTGGGAGCCAGTGTAGAGATTTCCGTCCTGGAGAGATACGGTCCCTGGGCTTGAGGCCAAGGACAAGTCTCGCAGTTCTGTTCTGAATGAGTTGCAGAGGGCGAAGAGTGGAGGCAGGCAGATTTAGATAGAGGCTGTTACAGTAGTCCAGCTTCGAGAGAACCAGGGCTCGGGAGACAGTGAGCTTCTGGGGGAAGGAGAGGAAGAGAAGAATACCTCTGAGGAGGTGCAGCTGGTAATGTGACTTCTTAGAGACGTCAGATATATGAGGAGAGAAGGAGAATGTGGAGTCGAAGATGACCCCGAGGTTTTTTGCCTTGCAGGTAGGAGCAGGAAGAGGGCCAAGAGAGGCCGGCCAGAGAGCTGCAGGGAAGGAGGGAGTGGGTGTGCCGATGACTTAACAGACCCGTGATGTTTTTAAACCATTGTATCAGCCACCAGCCTGAAATGTTTATTGATCGAGTAACTAACTCCGTGCCCGACCACAGTTCCTTCGAGGCCAGCACAGATCATTTTTCAAAAAACCACAGCCTCAATGAAGAGGTAAGCTTTATTAAGTATACAGTGGCCACACACTTTTGCGCGCAGTTACAACACGATTTAGTACACACATGCTGAGGAGACCACACTGAAATATCTCCCCTCTATTCTTTGGAAATAGGAGCCTAGTGGGACTGCCACAGATGAGTTTGTGTCCCTTACCAAGCACCTGGGGCATTCAATCCCATAGGTAAACTGTGTTTTGTCTGATAATTTCACCAGCACAGCCAGCCCTACAGATAAGGTGCGTATCTTACGCATGTAATGAAAGCCATTACGAAGCATTTATTTTTCTTCTGCGTACCGTTTACGCAGTATTTATTTTCATTAAAAAGTATACATTCCTCCACTAGATGGGCAGTAGAGGGCAATAATCTCCATATCTGAATGTATTACACAACTTCTTTTATCAAATCACTGAAAATACAGTGGGTTAACTTGATTTTTGGGACTTCTAGTTTACCATTCAGGCTTAACATGTTGATGTAAGGATTTACATGTTGCCATGTGGTGTTATTATGCAATTTGTGTTTTTGGAAGTAAACTCTTTAAGACATCATTACTGTAGGCTTTGAAATCCAAACTATTTGTACTGAGTAATGCTTGGAAGGTATGTGGTCAAATTTGCAGAGTGGATTAAAATCCCTGCTTCAGTGTTCAGCCAAGGTTTGTGATCCTGGTCCCCTGTCCCCTGTCCCCATACTCCACCCTGCCTCCCACCCCATCTGTCCGGCCATCCGACTCCCTCCTTTTGAATGCAACCAGAGGACCACTAGTTCCTTTTTTCCACTTCCACCACTGATGTGATTAGCGGTCATGGGCTGAATTTGCTGTGATGTGTGTTATGTCCGAGATGCAGATTCTTGGCTATCTAGGAGGAAACCTATCGGGCAATCAAGACTTCTCTCCTAGGATGGAAGTAGAAGATGGGAAAGGTACAGACAAGTCTTTAATACTCGAGGAGTTCATGTGAAGTTATATTAAAGAAGCATCAAGGAGTAAGCCAAGAGACATAAACTTTGTCATGTGCATTATATAAATGGTCACTACTATTAATGCTACAGGTCGAACAGTGGAACAGAGGCCAGTCAGGCTTTTTTAGTAGTAACTAGTTGGAAATAAATCACTTGTATTAGCAATTTCTATTTTTGCTAAAAAGGCACAGTGGCAAAAGTATTTGTCCAAGATCACACACTTTAGTGTTGAAGTAGGGCTTTGGGATCAGTCTTCAACTTATGCACTTGCCTGCATTTCTTCCTAACTGTAATTGCCAGTATTATGGTTTTTGGCTTTGTACAGAAACAATAAACCAGTAAAACTATAAATATGCCTACCATAATGCAATTCAGCTTGCATGCACTTTTTGGTTATTTGAAGTGATATTGCTAACTAGTGTCTGGCGATCCACATTAATTTCCTGCAGCAGACAGCGGGAAAGGTAGATTAGCAGTTTGTGACTTTTGCCAAGATTATGTGTGCACGTTCCTGTAAGTAAATCATATGCCAACAATTGCTTACTCACACTCCCTCTGCAAGCAATACATCAGTCTCAATCTATAGTAGTTCTCAACAGAGTTTCTAGGCTCTAGAAATTTGAAAAATAAGCTGTGTAAGTACCAGGTACTTCTAAATTAATGTATGGCAGAATATTTTCCACAAGTGTAATAAAACGGTTAAAGCCAAGCCAGACAACTTTGATCTACAACTCTTTCGTGCTACGGGTTTGATTTTACGTATGCATTGGGTGTATGTTGGATACGTTTTACTCTCTTGCAGAGGAGAAAACTCATTTTTACTCTCTTGAAATTGCATTTACGCTCTAATTTGAAAAATCATGCGTAAAATACTCCCACCTCAAAATCTTACCTGGAGCACTGGGCACAGCCAATGATTTGTTCTTAATCTAATAATGCTTCCCTTTCCCTGTTCACAGCACTCAACGAACATAATCTCATACAGTCCCTCGTCCTGGAGAAGGCTGTGTAAAACATGAGGCATATTCAGCCCCTATAGGACGGCTGAAACACCCCGGTGTAGATGCACTTTTTAACCACAGTGTATTGTCACTGTATCTGGAAGAAAAATGTGTTACTTCTTGTATTATTTGTGTTGAAAATGTTTGCTTGTCTTGTTTAAGATACTGTCCATCATTCAATGACAGTGAAGGACTTATTCCTTGTTTTGATGCACAAACAATTGGATCCATTTTTGTTCATGCTTTTGTGCTCTCTCTATCTGTATGATCAACACTGAAAGTTCTATGATGTTTGTTTTTTGTACCTTAACTTACGTGACTTCATAAAAAACCAAGAATCTACCACATTTGGGTACCACAGATTGAGTGTTTTCTTTTTGCAAGCTGCCACAGTGGTAGAAAAAAAGGAGAGTGCAGGAGTGAATTGCCTGACCTATTCAAATGTATCCTTGTTTTCATAATTAGCCTTCCTGGGCAGAATAGGGTCCCCACCAGGAGCCCGAATCTTTAAACCTGGGAGTTACACAGGAGACACCAAACGGCCTGCACTCTCAAAGGCTGCTCCACTCCAACTGACATACATGGAACTTACAAGGACACTCGCACCACAAAATTCCACAGGCATTCTATCAAGCAAGCATCAATGCAGGACCATGGCATGGAACACAAGACAACAAAAGAGCAAAATAAATATTAAGGGGGACAGGAGAAACACATTGACAAGTGGTTTGAAATTACTGCAACTATCACCATCTTCTCTCGTTTATCCAATATATGGGACTTTGAACGAGAGGAATTTGCAGGGACTCTGTCTCCAATGTTATGGCTCAATTCTAAAGACATGCCCACTGATTAGCCAGCTTCCAACCCACACGTCCACCGCTCAGCGTTTGACATCCACTCCATCCACATTCCAATGCTTGATATGCGAGAAGGCTCCTGTCAAAGAATTTCTGAACCAATTCTAAAACAAGGTTGGTTTGCTCTTATAGCCATTCAAAAGGGGCGAGGTTTCATCAGTGGTTCTAAGCAAGCCAACCCTCAAGGCGCATGTGTTGCAATGACGGTCATCTCAATTTGGGGAAGAAAGGAAATGTGCAGCTACTTCCCACCTGCATAATGGGAGAAGTCACGGCTGCCACTAACAATATTCAAGCAGAGTTTGGTAAAAGAGAAAGGGACCCTTACTGGTGAAGGTGTGGAGGATTGGGAATCACGATTTCCTTAGCAGGGTAATGGTGGGGAAGCGGATCAATAGAAATAAGATTTTGTGTGAGCAGAGCATGTTTTTCCCAGGTTTTGAATAGGTTTGGGATATGGTGCGAGAGAGCATGCGTTTTATGGGTCTTTCTTGTTCTTTTTCACTTAAACATTTACTGTGGGGGTGGATGAAAGATTTTGGTCTGGTCCATATAACATTAATAACCTGAGAACTGGAACTGAATGTTACCAGAAGGACGCCATTGCCTCTTCTGTTACTTGGGAGGCACAGCACACCTCGAATTTGAAACAAACTCTGTCCTGGGTTTGGAGTCATGTGGAATTTTTGGTGGTCTCAATGGGCATGCGATTAGAAGACGCAAAGAAAAACAGAAATGTACTACAATTCTTTCCATGTGGTCAAGACCTTGCTGTATATGTGAGAAAGTGGCGTTCCATCCTATTAGTTAAATCTCGGAGGAGTATGTTTGGACAGAAAGTGCCGCTTCATCATTGCTGTGCAGCCAGAAGGGAACGCTGAAGGTCATGGGGCCGACTCTTTTCTGTTTCACCACTCACCCATTTGTTCAAACGTCTGGGAGACAGACACTATTTGGGCTGGGTCTTATTTTCCACTTCGTTTTTTTATCTTGATTGTTTAAGATGTCACAGTCAAAAGAGGGATCAGCGTCACTCTCAAAGATCAGAAAAAGTTTCATAAATAATAAAAAAAAGTGATTATAAAGTCATCAAGCCAGTGCTAGTTCCTTCATAACGGGTGACGGGCGCCGTCCCACTCGTTGCCCATTATGGAGCAGCTAATGCCACTCCAGGAACAGCACCCACAAGCACTCTTGGCCTGGCTTTAACTGTTTAAAGGGAAACATTTCCTTTTGACAGTTATTTAAGCATTTATAGCAGCACACACAGCCCACAGGCATCTAGGCGCTAGTTACTGTACAGAGAGTGCGACCATGTAAAGGAAAGAAAAGGACAGTCCAATTATTAGTTGGAGTGCGTTTTAAGTTTCTTTATGAATAAGTTCCCCAGCAGCACATGCTTAATGAGACAAGCAAGGACAGGGCCGTTTTGCTTCCCCAGCCTTGCACTGAGTATTGGGGATGCAGGCTGTGGAACTGTAGGCCTAAATGTGTCTAGGGGGTGCTCGCCCCGCCTCCCAGCACATGTAGGCCTCCCTAGGTAACATTTGGGAGGTGGTCAGGTCTCCCATGCATGCCCCCAAGAACCAGATCCTGACGGCATGCAGGGGAGACCGGAGACCCTCTGTGGAAGAAGATGGCATTGGGAACAGTGCAGCAGGTAAGAATATTTTATTGTATATATATATATATATATATATATATATATATATATATATAATCTGCACCAGCGTGAGTGAATGAGTGTTTATTTTGAATGCATGTGGGTGTGTGCCACAGTCCAAGCCTGCGCCTAATTGTGCATGGGGAAGGGAGGGCATCCTCTCCGTTCCCTACGCCCTATCAGCCTCAAATTGTGCAAAGCGTTCCTGCACATAGAGATCCTGCCTCCAAATGTGCGCCGAAAATGGATGGGATCGCCTGCCTCTGAGCCTCCCATTGTGCATGAGGAAGGGAGAGGAAGCCCCTCTGCTTCCTCCCGCACAATCAGAGGCAGGTTGGGGGAAGGGAGTGAGACTACCATGTCATGTGCTGGCATGCACACCCTCACTGAGGGTGATGGGCATTATGCCAGGGAATGACATTGCATGTTTTAATGGTTATTGTTATTGTTATTTTGCATTTATATAGCGCCTTATATACCATTGGTATGGTCTGAAGGCGCTGGTAGGTTGAACGCCCTTGGGAACCGAAGTTCAGATCAGTAGAGGGAGTAGAGAGAGAGTCAAAGATGCGTGTGGGCACCATGTATGTGTGCAGCTTGTGTGGTATTCGTGTAATAGCTGCTTCTTAGCGGTAGGTGTGGTGGTTGAGGGGTGAGGAGTATGTGTTCGTTCTGGCAGGATTTATCCAGACCGGATGTGGCTGCGTTAGGCCTGAGGAGAACGCCTGGCTGGGGGTGTGTAACCAGCAGTGTTTACATAGAGTGATGTGGAGTATGTGACGGATGTTGGTATGAGAACAGTTATACCGAATGGTGTCATAGTATCTCTGTGTTCTAGTTGAGTGGTGGTGTAAGGATAGAGTAAGCATACGGTGGGTTATATGGTCATTCGAGTGTTTTCTAGAATCTTCTAACGAGGCTATTGGGAACATTTCTAAATTCAACTTTCACAAAGAGGCTATTGGGCACATTTCTAAAGTCAGTTTTCACAAAAGGCTATTGGGGACACTTCTAGGTTCAACTTTTCACAGAGGCTATTGGGCACATTTCTAAGTTCAACTTTCACAGGGGCTACTGGGCAACTTGGCAATTGGGCACACTTCTAATTCTACTTTCCACAGACGCTATTGGGCACTCTTCTAGGTTCAATTTTCCACAGAGGCTATTGGGCACATTTCTAAGTTCAACTTTCGCAGGGGCTACTGGGCAACTTGGCTATTGGGCAAACTTCTAATTCAGCTTTCCACAGAGGCTATTTCTAAATTCAACTTTTCATAGAGGCTATCGGGGACACTTCTAAATGCGACTTTCACGGGGGTATTGGACACACATCTAAATTCAACTTTCTCAGAGAGGCTATTGGGCACACTTCTAAATTCAACTTTTCACGGAGGCTATTGGGCACACTTCTAAAGTCAGTTTTCACAAAAGGCTATTGGGAACACTTCTAGGTTCAACTTTTCACAGAGGCTATTGGGCACATTTCTAAGTTCAACTTTCACAGGGGCTACTGGGCAACTTGGCTATTGGGCACTCTTCTAATTCTACTTTTCACAGAGGCTATTGGGCACATTTCTAAATTCAACTTTTCATAGAGGCTATTGGGGACACTTCTAAATTCAACTTTAACAGAGAGGTTATTGAGGACACTTCTAAGTTCAACTTTCACAGAGGCTATTGGGCACACTTCTGAATTCAACTTTTCACAGAGGCTATTGGGCACACTTCTAAATTCAACTTTAACAAAGAGGCTATTGGGCACACTTCCAAGTTCAACTTTCCACAGAGGCTATTGGGCACATTTCTAAATTCAACTTTAACAAAGAGGCTATTGGGCACACTTCTAAATTCTACTTTCTCAGAGAGACTATTGGGGACACTTCTAATTCTACTTTCACAGAGAGGCTATTGGGCACACTTCTAAATTCAACTTTTCATAGAGGCTATTGGGGACACTTCTAATTCTACTTTCACAGAGAGGCTATTGGGCACACTTCTAAATTCAACTTTTCATAGAGGCTATTGGGGACACTTCTAATTCTACTTTCACAGAGAGGCTATTGGGCACACTTCTAAATTCAACTTTCACAGAGAGGCTATTGGGCACACTTCTAAGTTCAACTTTAACAAAGAGGCTATTGGGCACACTTCTAAATTCAACTTTTCATAGAGGCTAGTGGGGACACTTCTAATTCTACTTTTCATAGAGGCTAGTGGGGACACTTCTAAATTCAACTTTCACAGAGGCTATTGGGCACACTTCTAAATTCAACTTTTCACAGAGGCTATTGGGCACACTTCTAAATTCAACTTCCCACAGAGGCTATTGGGCACACTTCTAAATTCAACTTTAACAGAGAGGTTATTGAGGACACTTCTAAGTTCAACTTTCACAGAGGCTATTGGGCACACTTCTGAATTCGACTTCCCACAGAGGCTATTGGGCACACTTCTTAATTCAACTTTAACAAAGAGGCTATTGGGCACACTTCCAAATTCTACTTTCTCAGAGAGACTATTGGGGACATTTCTAATTCTACTTTCACAGAGGCTATTGGGCACACTTCTAAATTCAACTTCCCACAGAGGCTATTGGGCACACTTCTAAATTCAACTTTAACAAAGAGGCTATTGGGCACACTTCTAAATTCAACTTTTCATAGAGGCTAGTGGGGACACTTCTAATTCTACTTTCACAGAGAGGCTATTGGGCAACTTCTAAATTCAACTTTCACAGAGGCTATTGGGCACACTTCTAAATTCAACTTTCACAGAGGCTATTGGGCACACTTCTAAATTCAACTTTTCACAGAGGCTATTGGGCATACTTCTAAATTCAACTTTTCACAGAGGCTATTGGGCACACTTCTAAATTCAACTTTCACAGAGGTTATTGAGGACACTTCTAACATGCTAACGATCCCATTTCTATCTATATGTGACGCAAGCTAGGGTTCAGAATTCTAAGTGTGGTGTATGTTAAGAGTACCAATTTTTATCTAGGTACGGTGCAAGCTAAGGTTCAGTTCCCTACACGTCTGGCACTAGCTAAAATTGGCAAGTAAATTCATGTGCATCGTAAGGCAGTATTTACAATCAATTTATAGTGGTCGCAAGTTTTCCTAGGTATGTCTTGATTTAAGTCTATGGCAGTCTATGCTATGGAAGGTAAGGTAGAGTGACAGGGGCTTTCTGGAGTAGAGTGATTGCTCTACACCCCACCCATGCCATACTCACAGTTTTGTTGGTGTCTGGCTTCCTTTGCTTCCCCTGCGGACACCTGCAGACACGTCCTGGAGCCGCCAATGTAGGAGCCGCCCTTTGCCTCGGGCCCTTAGCCGCAAGGGCTGCCGGGCAGTGGGCTGCCCTGGAAGGGTCAGTCAACGGGGCCAGCAAGCCAATCACACCACGGGGGACGGCAAGGGGGCGGGAGGAGGGAGGAGAGGGGAAGCAGGGACACGGGGCGGACAACGCTGCGGGCAGGGCCCGGGGGGCTCAAGCAGTAAAACAAGGCCCAGATCGCAAGGCCCAGGAGGGTCGGGCTCTCACCCACGCTCACCTGAACACGCCCGGATGGAAAGGCGGTCAGGAGCTGGGACGGCGACTAGGTTCGCCGGCTGCCATAGAGCAGCCAATCACACCACGGGGGACGGCAAGGGGGCGGGAGGAGGGAGGAGAGGGGAAGCAGGGACACGGGGCGGACAACGCTGCGGGCAGGGCCCGGGGGGCTCAAGCAGTAAAACAAGGCCCAGATCGCAAGGCCCAGGAGGGTCGGGCTCTCACCCACGCTCACCTGAACACGCCCGGATGGAAAGGCGGTCAGGAGCTGGGACGGCGACTAGGTTCGCCGGCTGCCATAGAGCAGCCAATCACACCACGGGGGACGGCAAGGGGGCGGGAGGAGAGGGGAAGCAGGGACACGGGGCGGACAACGCTGCGGGCAGGGCCCGGGGGGCTCAAGCAGTAAAACAAGGCCCAGATCGCAAGGCCCAGGAGGGTCGGGCTCTCACCCACGCTCACCTGAACACGCCCGGATGGAAAGGCGGTCAGGAGCTGGGACGGCGACTAGGTTCGCCGGCTGCCTTACAGCAGCCAATCACACCACGGGGGACGGCAAGGGGGCGGGAGGAGGGAGGAAAGGGGAAGCAGGGACACGGGGCGGACAACGCTGCGGGCAGGGCCCGGGGGGCTCAAGCAGTAAAACAAGGCCCAGATCGCAAGGCCCAGGAGGGTCGGGCTCTCACCCACGCTCACCTGAACACGCCCGGATGGAAAGGCGGTCAGGAGCTGGGACGGCGACTAGGTTCGCCGGCTGCCATAGAGCAGCCAATCACACCACGGGGGACGGCAAGGGGGCGGGAGGAGGGAGGAGAGGGGAAGCAGGGACACGGGGCGGACAACGCTGCGGGCAGGGCCTGGGGGGCTCAAGCAGTAAAACAAGGCCCAGATCGCAAGGCCCAGGAGGGTCGGGCTCTCACCCACGCTCACCTGAACACGCCCGGATGGAAAAAAATGGTAATCAAGAGTAAAGCAATAAAAATAAAACCTGATTCAGGTTTGCTTTACTATCGATTTCCACTTTGTTACTAGTGGTTTTTAGGATGCCACATATCACTGGTGTGCTGCCTAAAAGCACAGCCAACAGTGTGCAAGTATTTACAGGCATAACTGTCGGGGAGGAACCAGCACACGGCTGTTCACATACAGAAAGAAAGACACACATCAAAAGAGGAAAGTAGTTGGTAAGATAAAACACTGCCACACAGCAGGTTGGCACCAATCATTGACCGAGACACAGAGTAGAACTTAAGTGGAGTTGGGCACGAGTGAGAGTATTGTTTACAATACGATATGAAAGGATACTTACTGCATGCACTGTCCAAAGCTATATATCAGCAAGCACAGCAAGGATTATAGTGGTTCTTCCCCTGGATTCAGTATCAGGTAATATTATCCCCATCAATAATATCGCCATGTATATGGTCGTGGGGTAAGGCCACAGTCAATATTAGTGGGGTTGCTGGGCTGTCCTCCACAGGTTATATGGCTTAATATCGCCACAAAAATATGGCGATATTTTTGCGGGGATATTAACACATTTAACCCTAGATTCTGGATGGCCAGTAGACTCGAAGAGTCCAATGTAACTCTAGAAACACACAACTTCTAGATAGTTATGTGGCTGAAAAGTCAGAGAAAGGAATGCAGGGAAGAACAGAAGTGCAGAGGATGCGAAAAATAATACAAAGCAAGGGAGAAGCCAACACTAGGGAGCCTGTGCTGGTTAGATTGCAAAATGTCTCAGGAACAATATGCCCCCTTTGTTATTTTCTTTTCAATGCTCCCACCAATTAATATTCCCAGAGCAGACACACTTGCATCCAAGACAAGGGCACGTCCTGTTTCAGAAATTAAATTGGACTTCTTCATATTTTTTTTATCAGCACAGGAAATTGCTCTGAGAATAATACTACGTGTTAAAAATGTAGCATTTATTTTGCACCCATGGGAAAGGAAAAAACACATGCACTGTTTGTGGTGCACACATGTTCTCAAATCAAAACAGCATGGTCCTACCGGCTTTCTTGGCAGCATTACCCTTCACTTGATAACATTGTAATATATTTAGAACTGCTATTCACATTTTAATGAGGGCACATCCACTAAAAATATTTGTTTCCAATTGTTACAATAACATATTTAGCACTGTGGATGACTGCCATTTTAGAGAAATGGGCATCAAGTGCCCTTTCTATTTCTTTGGTGATCCTTATTTGTACTGTAACATAGTTGGTAGTTAGCTCCTCATGGAGGGCACACAAGAAAATAAATAAATATAAAATAAATAAATAAATGGGTAGGTAGATATATTAAGGGAGCAGTTGAAGAAAGCTTAAAAAATAGAAGGGAAAGCATGTATTGTTAATTATCATTACAAAATGTACATACAATTACATAAATAACATTTACTATAAAGAAAACCCTGATTTTATTTTATAATGGTGGCATATTCATTGAAAATCATAGACTAAGAATGTGCCAACTTTTCAAGCATACATTCTTTTATTTTAGCAGGCTGCCAATTGGCAGCCTAAACGCACTCAAGGAAATTCCAATACATCAGCGTATTCTTCTGTGTTAAATACAACTTCACCCAAATGAATGTTTCTTTCTACTAAAAAAAATTAAAACAAACAACCCAATTTTAGTAAGTGTCTAAGTTGCTATGGAAATGTGTCGAATTTTCTGAACTATCCATCACAACTAGTCTGTTCACCAGGATCAGCACCATACAAAACACATGCTTTACATCCAGCGCAACAGATTTTCCAAATTGGATTGCCTGAGCTTTACTTGGTCTGCTCTCCTGGTTGTGTATCGTGGGGTGGGGGTCTCAGGAAGCAAGGGTGGCCTGGGTATATACAAGATGGCTGGACTCTTCCCCTCTGTAGAGGTTCTCTCCATAGGAAACACTGTGCTCTCCACTCCCTGCCCCCAATCTCCTGTCTGCTTGAGATCAAAAGGTCTCCAGCAAGTATCACACAGGTTGGACCTTCCTCATTGTGAAGCAGAGATCCCTGTGAAACTCCCTTCCTTCACTTCACCACTGGAGGAGGTATGCCCCGCTCTTCCAAGCAATTAAAGATCTTCCTGAGACTGTGAGGAAATTATTTCTGTGCTACAAGAGTAAAAGTATGAGTAGTGACTAAACCTACTCAGTCTTCACTCTCAAAAAAGAGGGATCCCAATCATAAAGCGTAAACTGGCACACTAAAGAGATCTACCCCAATCGCCTTTTGTGGCAACATGGGCAGGCTATACTCTTAAGAGGGATTTGACTGTGATTCAGTAGCAACTGTGAGAAACCTGAGGGTTTTTTCCCCTTATGATCCCCCACAATCCTCCTCTAAGGGGGCGAGGGAAAGGCCATTGCTATTGGATCCTGACCCTGGGGGCAGATATGCAAGGGAGGATCACCTGGGAGGAGGAGACCTAAGGGGAGGGGGAGAGAGAGAACCCCTTTGGTGAGACACATTATCCCCTCTTCCCAAAATCCTGCCATTCCCAAAGTCTTTATGGGGTATTTTTAAATCCTCTCCCGATGTTCATCACACACACTACAAATCGAAACACCACTATAGTAATGGGATGAGGAAGAGAGCCTCAAAGGAACATCATAAGAGCCAGACATGTCACACTAATAGGCCTAATTGGAGTCCGGCAATTATCACTCAGGGCTTACACCTGCAGCCTGTAGAACACCCACAGGTGTATAAAAGCAAAAGTCAAAGAGACTCGGAGAGAAAAGCAAGGCACAGAAGGGAGCCGTGTTATGAAGAGCGGAGCAGACAACACCAGGAGACCAAGAACCTGTTGGCAGATTGGTGCAGATTGATATGCTGTGTAAACGGAGCGTCTCTGCAGCATCTGAAAGGCAAGAGAAGGAGACGTGTTGTGGAATCCTCCTTCCCCCTGCTGTAAAGTGTGCTAATTCTCCCATGGTGCTGTCATAACCTGGGAGGGTGTGAGGGGTGGAGAAACACCCCTGAAGCCTGGGAAGCTGTGTTACGACCAGCGTGGCAAGCTGGGAGCTTCCCCAAGACAGCCAGTGAGTTCTCATGGAGAGAAGCCGGGCAAAGAAGGTAACGGCGAGTGTGAAATCCATTATTGACTGAAAATTTTGTATGGAGCGATTGCATGGCTCAGGAGAAGCACATTACTGAAAGCCTTTGTAAGAACTTTAATTCAGAATCAATTAAAGTAGAAAGTGTTGAAGAGGTTGCGGGCCGAGTGAAAAAACTGGAACATTGTCGAAAGCCTTCAACAAGTAGTAAGATGCATTCTTATTGTTAAATGTAACCGTGAGTGAGCTAAAAGAGGAGGACATATAACTGAAAGGTATACAGAAGGAATCAAGTGAAAAAGAAGTGTTTACCAAATGCAGAGCTGTGCTAAAAGTGAGCAAAATACTTTTTCCCAATATTCCAAATGACGAACTGATTGAAAACTGAAATTAAGACTGCTGAACATTAAAGTAAAGAGGAAGAGAACTGCTAAAAGAAAGGTCCTGATCATTATTTGAGAACTGTGTAGTCCCATAGACTAAGGAAGAAGCATTATTATGGGAACTGTAGTCAAAAGCCAATAAAGAGGAAAAAGTTGGGCTCAGGAAAACTAAATAAATAAATGCATTGACTATACTGAGGAACCAGCCAAACCGGTTCTTTCCGCCCTGACTTCAAAGGACATTGCACCCCCCCCAAGGGGACCAGCATCTGGAAGCTCTGAATGGACCAAGGGGGAGAATGTAACATGCTCGTCCAGACTTTCTGTCTGGACTCTAGCCTGCTACAATAGATTCTGGGACACCTACGTGTTACTTTTGGAAGTGACACCTCCCATCCACTCAAACTAAGGAGCTCCAAAGATAAACATTCTCGCAACCCTGAACTAAACTGGCATTTGGTGACAAAGGCCAGCCCATTTGGCTCAAAAGACTATTTCAATGAATAAACTTTTAAGACTTATTTCTACAACCGGACAACGCAGTAATGTAAAAGATTTACAGTTTAAATGTAATTTTTGTGGCTTTAAAACAAGTTATCGTGGCTGTCCATAGCATGTATGAGACGCAGACACCAGGATAACGTGAATCATTGCAATGGTACATATGGTGGAATGTTAAAAATTAATGGAAATATGCTCTAATATACCCATATCTAAAATGGTGGTATTTTGGGTGAAGAGGCTCCCACTAAAAATGGCGAAAAATTATTAGAAAGCCGAAAAAATGTCGTACAGACCTGGGAGTTGGAATACCATGCTCTGTATGAAATATGTAATCTGCCTATGTAATTTGCAAAGGTGCAACAATTGTAAAAAGGAGCGATTTATGTCAATTGATTTTGTGCAAAAATTACTGTGGGATGGCTATGTACTTCATAAAACACAACCCCATAAACTAAGTCCCCTCATGGAGGAGGCGACCAACACAGGCTGACCTTCTCAGGGGTAGGTCTAACTGAGTTCTGCCAAACAAATCCTTTGATGTCACCCGCCTTTTATAAAAAGGGGGGAAGCTCACAAAGCCAGGGACTCTTCTGAATTTTCCAGCGCCTGCGTATCCAGATATTCCCCTTCACTCTGCAAGATTCCAGACTCTACTGCCAGGCCAGAGCATAGCCGACCCTATCCAGGCAGGACCATTGATCCAGAAACCCCACTAAAAAAATCCCAATAACTAGGGGAAAAAGCTGTGGTACCCTCATGGGAGTATCCTGGGACCAGACCAGCTTTTTGCCCCACTACCTGCATGCCAGCTGTACCCTTGCTATCCAGTGACCAGACAGGCCCAGGTGTTTGCTGTAAGGAGAGCCCGCCGTGCTGTGAACGGAGCCTTTGAGTCCAGAAACCCGGGTGGCTGTCCCAAATCCCAAACTCAAGTGCAGATTGTGAGTATTTCCCCATCCCATAGCAACAAATAGCCTAACCCATCTTGATCCATTGTCTTTGTTCCACTCTCTAAGTAATCCTATCCATACCCTGGTAACTTGTTTAAAACTGTCTGAATTCTCTGTGCATCCTGTCCTTGATCTCTAAGCGTTAGCGCAATTCTTCTATTCATCTCTGTCTTGCATAGATCCTTAGTCATATTTTGAATAATTTAAGTAATTCCCACATAGAGCTGAACGTGCGGTGAAAAGGTTAATGTTGCAAAATAACCTTGAAGCGTACCGTGTCTTTCTTTAACAACCTAGTCTTCATAATCTAGTTTAAGTAACACTTGTCCTTTCTTTCCAAACCAATTTTCTCTGTTAACTGCCTTTAATTTCCCAAAACCGAATCTCTTTTCACATTGAAAATCTCATCCAGTTATTTAGCTAGAGCCACTCCTTCACTTCTATATTATCCCTGTGATGTGCATCTATCACCCAGCCTATTCTGATTCTGTCCATTTCACCCGTTTTAAAAAAAAACGTTTTTACATTTAAAACTGCAAAAAGTGGAAAATGCAACTTTTCAACGTGTGATTTTGGCTGCACTGTGTTCTTACTTTCAAGTTGCTTTATGAACTGTATGCCCATTGTCGATACCTTGCCTTGTAGTTGCTAGTGATCTTACATCCCTGATACTGTGATAAATCATCTTTACCTCACATTTATTCAACCGCACGTTTAAATAAAATATTTACCAATTCTGAGAGTCATTTTATGCAATTGCCTTGCTGCTCCTTTCTATCCACTCAAAATTCAATTCATCGGGGTTCGAGAGAGCATCGCATGGGGAAATCGTAACTTGGGTGCTATCTACCCGAACAGTAACATTTCTCCCATTTATCTGTGCTTTGGACATGTTATAACCAAAGGTCAAACTAAGTGTATTTCATAATTCATTCTGTAATGATCACCCCATTGGTGATTGCTGCCCAATATTAAAACTGTGCAATCTCATTTTGAATTTTAAAATAAATATATATTGTATTCCCACCTAGCGGCCTGGTTCATGGACCATTGTGACCCGTGCTATTTGTAAAAGGGGGTGCGAGACGGGTTGGGTGCCAGCTTAATCTGAATTCGTCGAAAATAAAGAAAAAATATTCTAATCTACATCATAGGCTAAGGGCAAGAGTCCTGGTCCGGTGTGTGATGCCCGATTGGAATCCTTTAGATTAAACCTTCTAGAGAAATACGTAGTTGAAAAACAACTGAAAATAAATGCAGCAAAATCAGAAATTATGGTATTTGGAGACAGACGATGGAAAGGAAACAAAAGAGAAAAATGGAAGTTAAATAGGAAACAAATGGTGAAATAAAGTGTTCAATTAAGCTCAGTGAAAAGTGAAGAGCCCTGGATAAATATGCTGAGAATAAAAGCAAAAAGACTAACCGCCCAAGGGAAAATCATTAATAAAAGATATGCTACATTTTCGTTACAACCGATAATTATATTTAATGGACAAAAAGTAATCCCATCATTGACATTTGGTGGTGACACCTTCCTGGGTATTAGAGAAGAGTATTGGAACGCCTTGGAGGGACTTTTTTGGAAAATGATCTTGCCACTACCAAAAGTGATCCCAATGGCTGTAATTTGCCATGAACTGCGTTTGTCTTCATTGTATGCCCATATAACATCCAATAAGTTAATGTTATATAGAAAGACCATGCTCAGCAATTGCCTGCCGCAATTTGAAGTGCTTAGAGTGGATAGTTCGGGATTCACAGAGAGGGTTGTAGAAGAATGGAAAAAAGATTGTGGTCTGATCCTGTGCAAACTGGGAACAGTGTTAAACACTCTAATTGATAATCCAAAATTGGTTGAGAAAACGATCTGGCTAAAAACTGAAGCATCAAGAGCAAACTCACGAACACATACTCTGTTGGAAACGAATTGGGGTTTAATGACTGTCATTCCAGAATACCTAAGAAAGTTTCCCCATTACAAACAGAGTTGCTTCTACGTTTTAGATTGAATGTACTTCATAATAAAACCACTATGGCAAGATATGGAATGGAACAGATTTGCACAAAATGTAGGTTGTGCAAAGAGAAGTGCGAAACACTAAGACATCTGATGTTATTTTGCCCAGAGTTCAAAGAACTGAGAAATATCTATCTGTATAATTGTATCGTGGACTTATGTGGACTTGATGCAAAGAAATGGTGGGAACTGATATATGAATGCAGAAACAGAAAAATAAATTATGCAACAAAATTCCTCGAGCACACATTTAAAATGTTAGAAGAGAAGAGATAAAAGATGTAAGAAAGCTGACGAAGAAGATAAACAACAAAGGACATTGATTAAATCAGCAAGGAAGGAAGAGTTTAAAATGTGTTTCATCCAAATCTTTGACAATTCACGCTCAGTAGATTTTAATGCAGTTCAATTGGTTAAATGGATTTTAATCTTTCTTGTTCTTTTTACTTTTTATGCTTTTTGCTCTTTTTTCTGTTTGTTGTTTATCTCAGGACAAGAGGTCATCTGTTTTTTCTCGTCCTCTTTTTTCCCCTTTGGATAACTTTGCATTGTTTTATTCCTTTCTTTTAAAAAATAATAAAAATAGTGAAAAGTTTGTAACAAACTATGTATACTAACAATAATAAAATTATGTAACCTTGTTGAAACTTGGGGAAAGGAACCCCAAGAGCCTTTTCTTTGGTTTTGTGGAATTTCTGTTTAACTTAAACTGAACAAGCTGAGATCTTGGGAGAGAAGAATCCAGAGATGAATTCTGTTGGCACTGTGTTGTCTTCTTTGGGAAGGGAACCCCCAAAAGTTATGTTGTGAATTGCCTTGAAGCAAGGGGAAGGGATAACCCTCAATCTAAGCCTAGTGAACACTTTGAACTTGAAGCCTGACTACCAGCAGAACTGTGGAACTTTGATTGACACCGTTTTCTTTCTTAGAACCATTATCCCTGCACATTGTTATTATAAGTAAAGTGCATGCAAGAAAAGGATTTTGACAGATTTACTTAGGTACTCTCTGACCTTGACAATCTTTTGTTTATTTTGGGTAGCGACTTCATAGCTTAGAATAGGGCAACACAGTTATTCATCCCATCCTTTCTTTCTTTTTCATTTTAATAAAAGTCTATAACTCAAGCTATATTTAATTTGTCTGTGTCTTTACTCTTGACGCCTGTCTCACACAACCTAAACAGCAAAGTACAACAGTCCACAATAAAAGGACAAATATATATACACTTTAATTAAAGACACGATATGCAATTATAACTAAATAGAAAACACTACACAAACCTGTGGAAAGAACACAGAATATGCAAAGCAAAGATAGAAAGGAGTAGGATAAAGAAACAGGGGCGAAAGGCATTTTTGCTACTGCCCAAAGCACAGTATATGAGCATTTGTCATTCTTTCCATAATATTTGTCTGATACCTGGCAAACACCTGCAGGGGTCCTTCAGACCTACAGTGAGGACCTGTGTACCAGTGTAGCTGGCAGGCAGGACGGTCTTGCTCCAGCAGCAGGTCACCCATGATGTGCCTTGGGGATAGTTAGGGAGCAAAGCTAGTCTCTGCCTTGGATCACCTGCCTTCTCCTCACAACTGTAGGACTTTGGAAAGGACTTCTCTCCTAGCAGAGTTCAACACATTCTTCTTGAAGGGATGAGGTCCAGAGGTGAATCAAAGGAGGAGTGGGAGGCCCCCCTTTTTTATATGCAAACATCCACTGAGGATTGGCCGAAACAAGCCTGCTTTAAGGGGTCAATCCCGGTCCTTGAGACAATTGGTCTTTGGGTATGATGTCAGAAGGAAATGTGCTGTTTGCTAAAGGAAGTGGAGGAAACAGGAAGGTAAAAGGGGCTCAAAGAGAAACAAAATGCTGGAACCCTCCACCTTCTATGTTGAGCTCCCTCTGGCTAAACTAAATCTACTCCCTTCTCAGACCCATAGCATCAAATACCCTTTTGGAATGCAAATCCATGGTGGGAGGCTAGATGCTTTGTTATGAGGTATGCCCTTTGATTCTGGTTTTCCAGGCCAACCGCTGTGGGTGGCTTCTGGACTGGAGAGAGGTGTTACCCAACCTCACAAAGAATCAAAGGAGAACCATAGCCATTCAACCTCTGGCCTTGCCAGGCTGGCAGGGACAGGCTGTCTGACCAGAATGCACACAATGAATGTACAGAATGGTCAGAATGCACAGCTACTCCCAATGGACCTCCTCACGCTTCCCCTTCAACACAGGCCCAGCAAGAATCACACTTGCCTACCTCCTGCTGCTCAGCCCCTGCTGCTAGTCCTCCTCCCGCTTCCTCATCTAAGCGTGATCGTCCGAAACCACGGTCACGGCCCCGGACCCAGCCCTCCCTGCTCCTGCCTTTCACCCTACAACACAGTCTCTGCTGCCAAACCTCCACCCCCCTACCTGGTTTAACCTGGCACACGCAAACTGCTCCAGCTCTTGACCTACTCTTTCCTTGCCTGCCACATACCACACAGTCTCCGCGGCTGAGCCTCTTCCCACCTCCTTTCCAGCTTTAGGCACAACCAATACTACACGCTCGCTGCCTGCCTCCTACCCACCCGTCAGGCTCTGCAGCTGGGCCTTTCTCACCCCCTTCCTAGCTTGGACCCTACCACTCCTCTTTGCCTGCCCATGTTCTAGTGCGCCCCGACTCTCTGCCACTTCCCACACAGTCTGCAGCTGAACCTCTTCCAACCTCCTTCCCAACCTGTTCCAAACCACATCTCGCTGCCTGCTCCTGATCCTGCGTACCCTGACTCTCTGCTTGCTTGCTACCTACCAAACTGAGTACCATACTGAGTATCAAGCCGAGTACCAATCTGAGCCTCCTCTCTCTCCTACACCAGGGAGGACTCTACTAGGAGCTACTACATTGGTCCCTGTTCTCGCCATCATAAGTCTCAACAGCAACGGATAATCATAGCTCCTCGTTTCACTGATTCCTCTGTTATGCGGTCTGCCAAATCTCTCTTTCACCACCATCTCTTCCCTTCCCCCCTTTCACTCACCCCACCTTCCCCTCTCCCTCCTACTCTCTTTTTCCCTCCTCCTCATGCCCAGTCCCCTCTTCAATCCCCTCCCCCACTCCTCCTGTTACACACCTACACTCTCTCACCGTCCTAATCTTCTTTACTCCCACACTGCTCATCATTCCAGCCTCATGAACATGGCGCTCTGGAACGCCAGATCCATCTGCAACAAGACCGCAGCAGTTTTAGACATATTAATTTGTCTCAACCTTCATTTCCTATGTCTAAATTAAACCTGCACCCCCCCCGATAGCACTTCTGTCCCCGCTTCCCTAACTACCCCCTCGCCCTCCTCTCATAGCTCTCACGCTACTGGCCGTGGCGGAGCTATTGGCCTCCTCTACCACCCCAAATACCTTTCCTCTACCTCCTCATCATCTCTTCCTTCTTTCCCTTCCTTCGAATTTCTTTACAAATCTTTCTCCTCTCCTCACCCCATCTCCTTTCTAATCATCCCTCGACCCCCTGGCCCTCTTTCTTCCTTCTATGAAGATCTCGATCACCTCCTTTGGCTTATCTCTCCCTCCCCCTCTCCTCTAGCTGTACATGGTGACTTTAATCTTCACCTCTCTTCTCCCCCTCATTTCTCATCCCTCTTCTCCATCCTTGAGTGTTACCTCCTTTTCCCCCTTCCTTCTTCCCCCACTGATTCCTCTTGCTCCACTCTAGACCGCATCTTCAATTCTTCCTACCCCGCTTCTCCAGTCTCTACTCTTCCTGTCTATCTCTCCGATCATGCCTTACTCTCCTTCTCTCTTACCCCCCCTTCCACATTACTCTTCTACTAGGCCCTCTCCTCCCATCTTCTCAAGGCGTGACTTTCGCAACTTTGATCCTTCCCTCTTTATTGACACTTGCTCTTCTTCTCTACCCTCTCTCCAAGATTTCTCTTCATTGTCAGCCAATGATGCTCTATCCACTCTTTCCTCTTCTATTTCTTCTACCCTTGATCATCTCTACACCCTTTCTTTCTTCCGTCCAACCCAGAAACCCTCTCAACCGTGGCTCACTCCTCAACTCCTCTCTATGCATCGCCTTCTCCGACGTCTGGAGAGACTCTGACTCAAATCTCCTTCGCTTTCCAATCAAACCTCATATTTCTCTTACCACGCTCTCTTTGACACTTGTCTTGCCTCGGCTAAACGCTCCTACTACTCTAACCTTCTCCACTCCCAAGCCTCCCACCCTCGCCGTATCTTCCAAACTCTCTCTCGACTTCTCTCCCCTCCTACTCCTGATCCCTCCTCCTATTCTACACTTTCTCCCTCTGACTTCACTAGCTTCTTCTCCAAGATTCTTACCCTTCGGCAAAAAATGAACTGCACCTCGGATTTCCCCTCTTTTCCACCCCCCACTCATCCTGCATGTCCAACTTCTCACCCATCTCCCCCTCCGACGTCTCTACCCTCCTTTCCAAAGCCCACCCCACGTCCGCCCCAACCGACCCTCTCCTATCCCTTCTTATCCCCAAGATCAACCCTCTTCTTATTCCCTACCTTACTTCTTCAACACCTGTCTTTCCTCAGCCACCTTTCCCTCAGCTTTCAAGCACGCCACGATCATCGCTATTTTGAAGAAACCTTCTGCTGATCCCCTTCTCACCTCTAACTTCCGCCCTATCTCTCTTCTTCCATTCCTCTTTAAGCTTCTTGAGCACCTCGCCTACTCTCAGCTCTCATCCTTTGTCACCAATCTCCCTCTCCTACCCCCCTCCCAATCTGGCTTCTGTCCTAAACACTCTCCTGAAACTGCTCTCACCTACATCCTTAACTCCCTCCTCTCTGCTTGACACTCTAAGCAATACTCTGTCCTTATTCTTCTTGACCTCTCCGCTGGCTTCGACACTGTCGATCATCCCCTTCTTCTCCACACTCTTTCTTCCTTTGGATTGAAAGGCTGTTCTTAACTGGCTATCCTCTTACCTCTCTTCCCACTCTTTTACTGTTTCCTGGGGTGGCCGGTCCTCTCCAACCCAACCTCTAGAATACGGCGTACCTCAAGGTTCGGTGCTTGGCCTTTTCCTCTTCTCTCTATACACCTCCCTCCTTGCCCCGGTTATCTCCTCGTTTGGCATCTCCCACCATTTCTATGCTGACGACACTCAACTTCCTTTCTTTCTCTTCCTTCTCAACTGACCTCCACCTAAAACCTTCCTCCTGCCTTACTGCCATAAAGAACTGGATGTCTTCCTGCTTTCTCTCCCTTAACACTGACAAGACTGAAGTCGTATTCTTTCCCTCCAACTCTCTTCCCCCTCTGTCTCCCTCTCCTCTACCTTTCATTCACTTTCCTCCCACTAATCTCCCTATATCTATAAACGCTCGTAACTTAGGCATTCACTTTGATTCCTCTCTCTTTGTCCCACCATATCTCTCTCACTTATCGTGCCTGTCGCTACCACCTCTTTAATATTCGCAAAGTCCGCCCCTCTCTCACCTTACATGCTACCAAACTTTTAATCTCCTCCCTTATCTTCTCCCGCCTATTCTACTGCTCCTCCTTATTCTTTGGACTACCTACTTCTCATCTCGCTCCACTCAAATCTATCTACCATTCTGCTGCCCATACCCTCTGTCTCCTTACCTCCCGTGACTCCATCTCTGTTTCCCTCTCTTCCCTTGGCTGGCTTTCATTTCACTCCCAACTTAAATTTCACTTTCTCTGCCTTGTCTTCAAATCTCTCCATGGTCTTGATCCCCCTGATCTCTACTCCCTCCTCTCTTTCTACTCTTCCTCCCGCTCCTTTCGGTCAGCTAACCATTTCCTTCTCACTGTACCTCCGTCCCCTTGTGCCCCCTCCCGTTTCCGCTCCTTCCAACTTCCCTCCTGCACTGGAACTCCCTACCTCTCGCAAACCGCTCCATCCCTACCTTCTCCTCATTCCGCACCTCCCTTAAATATCTCCTTCTCTATTCTCTGCCTTGAAACCCCTTCCCCTTCCTGCTTCCCCACCCTCCTTTATCTTTCCCCTTGATTATCTCCCTCCCTACACCCCACTCTCACCTTTTCCCCTTCCCTCCTTCTCCTCACTCCTCCCACACAATTCTACTGCACTACTCTCCCTATTCCCTTCAGTTAATTACTCTTCTTACTGTTTTGTTGACTAATTCATATTGTAATTTGCTTCTACTGTTATATTGTTTATGTTTCGTGTATTAAGTTCAATTGTGCAGCGCTTTGGTGTAAAGCGCTATATAAACAAATAAATACAAATACACATAAGCATTCCACAGCTGTCCTTGACTCACAGTTCTGATGCAGATAATTGTCTAAACCCTTCACTACCATTCCACACAGGGTATGGCTCATATTTTCAGATTATCCAGTCACCAAGTGAGGGATTTATCATAAACCTATGGAATTTAGAACACAGGTGTAAACTTAAATGTAACCTCTGCACTGCAGTGACTTGGCTATTAAAGCAGCTGTCAAACAAGAGACATGTGACCTCTGAATGTACTCTGTGACCCTGGAGAGCAAGATATGAAAATCAGGAGACTGATGCAGCAAGACCCAGTTGCATGTTATGCGTTTGGCATGGAGTTATTGAAAGGGGGGCCCAGTTAGCAGGACAACCTTTCTAAGATGCAATTACTTGCATCATGATATTAGTTAATAAAAAATAAAAAAAAGTCAGGGCTTCTACATACTTGCCAGATGGCAGGTCCTCCTACACAATCAGATGTGGGTGAAACTTCCAAGCCCAGGCGGTAATACACAGCTGCTGTAGGATGTTTCAGGAATGAACTTGTCACTCTGTAGCTGCCATGATACCAAATCACATTTACAAATACAAAGAGGTGATGGCTGGATGTTTTAGAATTAAACTTAACCTCTGGCATTTAAGATGCTGGTGTGTCAGTTGACAGGGCCCTGCAAAGTACAAGTGTCACCTACACTTCTTAGCATGGAGCATTGGAAAGTGTTTTTTGCATAGCAAAAATCTCAAAAGCTCAGGATTGCACAACCTCGAAGATGTACATTTAATTGACATGAGCTCTTTAGCACAAACAATGTGGTGTTCCTGAAAAATACACCAGAAATGAAGGTTTTGAATTAATCATGGCCACTGCGATTGCTCTGTGCAACCCTTTAGAATATGTTTTTTCAGCTTCCAATGCCATTACAGAAGGGCAAATCCCATATGCACCCGATGCCATCACAAAATTGTCAGTCAAGCCCAGACTGCTAGGTCAGATCCCTTCTGCAAGAGATGGTCTGGGTCCCAAGCCTGCTGTGCTTGGTAATCCAAGCTACACTTAAAGTGCGTTGCTCAATAAGGCATAACCGGGCCTGGGGTTGCTTCTGGTCTCATGCAGAAGGAGTGTTACCTATCAGTGTGGTATGGATTTCCCCTTTTGTAGTGGGAGCAAAGCCCGATCTTCGTATGGTCTTTCACCCTTTACATGGTATAGCAGACTGAGAAAGATGGTCTGGAGGGTGAACCAGAACAATATGCAGCCCTCCAGATCTGGCCTTTTTACGCACATAAATCGTGTCACTATGGCCCTTTTAATTCTTCCTTGGGTACCACTTACAGAGGCTATTTATGGCAGCACCGCCATTAATCATGGAGCTCACTGGTGACAGCCTGGTTAACAGCAACTTGCAAATCCACTCTTTACTTCAGTAATCGACAAAGTTCCTTGAAAGAAGCAACTGGGACAAGTCCTGCTCTGTTTAATTTTTTTAATACTCTCCTCTGTTAATGATTCTATCAAGATAATACTTTGAGTAATGTAAAAGGGAATTTGTGTTTTGTTCACTTTGTTTGACTGCCTACATTTTGTAGGTTACAGTGTTATTAAAGCATCTTTATTTTATTTATTTGCATTTTTAAAGCGCTCACACAGCCCGTGGGCATTGAGGCGCTGTTACAGGAATATGTCTCTTAGTTGCATATTTATAACGCACTGGTTTTTAAGCATGGACCTAGGGATTGAACCTGTGTTGCTTCGTGTCGTCTTGTTTCCAAGGCAAGCACATTGTCGCTGAGCTATCCTTCTCGGACAATTTGAATCATGAACATGCTTTTCATCTTGCTTTTGTACACAGGTAGTATTGTGTAAAATAAAAATTGGCTTAACCTAAGGCTGCATTTCTGCTTCATTGGCCTTAATAGAGGCAGCACAGTTGCAGAAGCATGGGCATTTCATACTTTATTTTCTTTTTATCACAGAAGCATACCAATTGCATAGATAGGCGTGTGGTCTGAACTTTAACTCTCTTTCTGACCACCCACCGCAAGCAAGTATAATGGATACAAGTAGAAGCAGTACTGTATATATTTTCAGTGGCACAGATTGTACCTATACCTCTCAACAGGACTGCTATACACTCAGGCAAACTAGCCTAATTTATCAACTGAGCCGTTATACCATACGCATATCATGGCACAATGCCAAATATTCACAGCAGGGCTGATTGCATCATGTCCACATTTCTTAGCAGGGCTGCTATGTTTTGGGACAGTATCTGAATTTAGTAACAGAGCTGCTGTTAAGAAAGCATGAACATGTGTTGCCATTTTCTCCAACGAGCTAAAGTACAGAGCAAGAACACTGTCTGAGCTCTTTCCACCACCCTCCGACAGTGTGAGAAGATGGCATTGCTGTCATATACTTCAATCTCTTCTACTGCGTCTTGCGCTTATCAAAACATCTGCTTCTCCCATGTCCGATTACTGAGTCCCACTTCCAAAAATCTAGCACATTTCAAAGCCTTATTATGAATCTCCTGACTAATGTTGGATAATCCAAACAAGCTTAGAGTTTTTGACAAGCCATTTATGTCAGGCAAGCCTCACATAGAACTGCCAGTGCCCTATCCCTGTGTGCCTTTCAGTGTGAACAGCCTGTTGGGAAAGGCAGCTCAGTGGGTCAATAACCTTATGCAGAGATTGTGTAACCTGTTAGTTCAAATCCTGTTAATGGGCGAGTTAATGAGTCTGCATCAGAGCTATGCATTTAGAATGCAGGTAACATTCAATTATAACACAGTTGACTCAACGTTTGACTTATCAAAAGGACTCCTAAATGTTCAGTGATTCAGAACACGCATTTCACCTGGGACGCTTTACTTGTAATGGCTCATAAAACACAACCATCAAGGCTGCTATAACTATGATTGCTCAGAACACACAGCTCTTCAGGGCTGCTATACTTGTAATTTCTCAGAAGTAGCACATCCCATGAGGACTGCTATATGTGTAATGGCTCAGAGCACACATCATCAGGGCTGCTATACCTGTGATGGCTCAGAATACACATCTCATATGGGCTCTTGTAATGGCATAGAGTGTTGGTAAGGCATCTGCATTCAAGAGCTTCATCTGGTAAGACAAACATCTAACTCTATAATTAACAGCCTAATAACCAAAAGAAGGTATTTGCACACATCTAAAAAGGAGCACCCATTGGTAAAGCCGCACTAGATTTTTAGATATTTATTGGTGTTATGTTAAAAGAAACAGAAAAACAGGAGAGGAAGAGCAACTCTGAACCTAAGCAATACAGAAGACCAAAGGTGTGCTGGTGGTGGGGGCGGCGAAGGGACGGAGCACATACTAACATGCTAGACAATATAAAACAGGAATTCGAGCAACAGGAAGAGAGAGCAATGAGCTACCTGATAGGGAAACAAAGAAAGTGAGAAGGGAAACAATAGGCGGGAGGGATATAATCAGAGCAAAAGAGACATTTGGGGACAGTAAAATAGATCAACAGCTGGTGGGGAGAGATGGAAATAGAAAAGCAAGACTAGAGAAGGGCAGGCCAATAACATAAGAGACAGTGCAGGGAAGATAATCAAAAGGAGTAGCAACCACAACCGAGAAAATGAAAAAACAGATATAGCCAGAGTAATGACATCAGAGAGGAGTTATATCAACTGATGCAGCGAGATAAAGGAGGGGAAAAAGCAACAACAGAATGCAGAGATGGGAGAGGCAGAGTGACAGAGAAACAGACAGCAAAATGTGGCATTGCAACAGTCAAGAGGGAGCAGCAGAGCGGCAGAAAGTGAGAGACAGGGGAAACAAAAGTAGTCCGCCTTCAACATCGATGGCAACATAATTACAGTAGCCAAAGAAGTGAAGACGCTAGGCTTCTACCTCGACTCTACCCGTACCTTAAAAAAAAAAACAGGTTAATTCAAACATTCGATCTTGCAGGCCATTCCTCACACAAGCTAGCTGCATTATCTTAGCCAACGCCCTAATATTATCCAAACTTGATTACTGCAATGCCCTATATTTGGGAGCCAACAAATACATTATCAACTAAATCCAGACATTGCAAAATAACGGCCTTGAACTTCCCAACTAGAGAACGCTTATCCAATACAATGAGAGACCATCAGTGGCTTTAAATTAGTGATAGGATCCTCTTCAAAACAGTGTTGTTAACCTTCAAATGTCTAAATAACGCAGCCCCACCTTATCTCATGGAAAGAATAATCAGAAGAACGTCCACCCGCCCTACTAGAGCGGTCAACTTCCACTGCCTACAAATACCTAGATTCATGTTTAAAAAATTGGTAGCAATAGCTTCCCAGTAAAAGCTGTCCAGTATTGGAATGCACTCCCACTCGAGCTTAGAACAGATGAGTCCCACTACAGCGTCAGATGTAATACCCTTAGCTGGCTACGATCCAATGACCACTATGACTAAATGACTAAATGACATGTACTAGCCTGGAACGAGACTGCTTTTTATATATGCATTGACTCGGTTTTAATGTATATATATGCCTCATCTGTCCTCACTTTGTAACTAAGCTATAGGTATCCTTTGTATTCTGTTGCGCCCGGTTACCTAAAGGTTTGGTGCGTTCTACAAATTAATAAACAAACAAAGTAGCAAAGGGAAGGAGAGATGGAGCAAAAACAAGGAGTGGCTGTCAAGCAGGTAGTGCCAGGCAGTAACAGTAGGCCCGTGAGGCAGAGAATTGATGCTGGTAGAGTGAGGGACTTGATTTATTAATCACCTGATGTAACTAGCTGGCATCTGCAGAAACTCTTAACAGAGTCTGTGTCCAAGTATCATGAAGATGAAGTTGGGTAGTATGCATCTACAAGGTTCTTTTGTGGAGAAGATGTTTTCCACAGGTGCAATAAGTTATTTAGAACCACTTTGAAATACAGCCGATTTGTCACTTATGTTTTCGAGCAAAGTTTTAATTTTATGCGCAATTTGGATAGTAGTCAGACACTTTTTACTCTCTTTCAAAGGAGGAACATTATTTTTACCCTTGGGAGTAAAATACTCTCACTCCAAAATGCTATCTGAAGCACTGACAATGCGAATAGTTATGATTTAAATCCTCCCAGCCATTAGCTGTCCGTTTTGTGCGGAATAAAACCCCAAATAAAATGCATAATGTATAGTACTGTATAGTGCATCGTTTTGTTAACGTTCGTTTTTCTTTCTTCAAAAAATACAAATTGCCCATTTTCTTACACGTTTGCTGATTTATACAAGTCACATCTCCAAGACATGCAGCTACATTGATAAACCTGAAAGCCCTGATAAAAAAAAAATCCAATTGACTAATTAATAATTGCTTCTACAGGATCTCGTAGCAAACATTGCAATCAAGGTATGCTAGCCACACAGTCTAATGGGGCAATGAGGCGATATGAAAATGTTCTGTGCTTAAAATCTATCGTACTTAGTTTCTTTCTAATGCATCTGGAGACATCTTTAAGAGAAACAACTTGCCCTCTTAACATTTCCCAACACTTCCGAGACAGAGCATTAAAATGTGTGGCAGGCACATTTAATGACAGTGCACTGCATCACAGATCTAGTGGCATAAACCATCTGCAGAAACCTGGCTGCTATTTCCGCATATCCAGAGGGTGTGGCGGCCTTAAACATTTGGTACAGCTACCAGCATAGTATGGGCCTGTCACCTTCGGTTGCTGGTTTTCATGGAGGAACAGTCAGGGTTCGTTAGCAGTGGTCAAGCAATACATAGTTTCATTTAACCAGATTTCCTTCATAGGTTCCCAAGGAAATACGGCGGTAGCATGTTGATTTCTGAGCACGTGGCACTTATGGCACTAGTTAAGGGTGGGCTCATTTCAACGAGTGTTGTTGCTCTCCTCATTTTATGCTCTGGTCACAAAAGTCTAATTGTTAATATTACGAGCTCTTTTTGTGCCTGGTGCTTCCAACATTTCCCACCCAGCACCGAAAGAGGCCTCCATTGTCCGCTCTGTATACCTTTGTAATAGAAAGGCGATGCAGTATTTCAGGGAAGGTTTGGCCTTTTTGTCAAAGAGGAATTGGGTAGCCTCGAGTTGGATGACTCCATAGCAGTGAATGGGAAAGGACACTGCTCTTCAAACCCATTGGAGGTTGGGATGGGGGTAACAACGGGGTAGCGAGAGCATTGGTTCTTCAGATTTTAGCCAGAGTGGTAACTAAAGTAGCGTGTGAGGCCTGGCAGAGGAGAAATTTCCTTGTGAGCTATAGGGATTTGCTGTGGGGCTTTTTTGCAGCGGAGCTACATTGATGGTTGCAAACAAAAGCCTCCCTTTCATTGCATTCATACATCATTTTGTTTTGAGCATTTGTATAGGTTACTACCTCCTACTGCTACAGTGGATTGGCGGTGAAGCAATATGAGGGACTAAACATTTTGGAAATTGGGGCTCCTTCAGGAAATTCAGTAACTGCTTCGACAACCAGAGTTTCGCTCTCAGTGTCTTTGGTGTATTATCGGGCAAAAGGGCTCGCTGATCCAGAGGAAAGGCCAATACTACAAAAGAACAAGTAAATGTGATTTATTGTATATAGACATCCGAGTTAAACTAGGAATCAAGAGATGATAGAACATCTGAAAGCAAAAGAGTTTACACAAATCAAATTTTAAGGTCAATATCTGCTAGACAGATCACAGAAGGAGTATTTTTATTGCAGATTTGTAAGGCACCGTGTGTGAAACACAACCACTTTGTGGTACCACTAGAGGAAGGGGATGGGGTTGGGGGGGTCTATCTTCACAGCATTGTCACACTGAGATTTTATCAGTGCAAATGGATAGGGATGGAGAAAAGTGCAACGAGCAATGTAGGAGCCCAAAGCAAAGACAACCAGAAAGCCATGCGTACATACAGGTCCCCAATACAGAACACCAAGGGACACTTGCAACAATAACCATAGTTAAAAAAGGATAAGTGCAAAAACAACACATCGAAAATTTGATACAAAGGGAGCCAGCAGCAAGGGGCAACTGCCCGAGAAAAGTCCAAAATGGCTATATTGGTAGAAAAAGCAACAGCACCCATGAGAAAAACTATTCTTAGGGCCTCATCACGAGTTGGGCAGTAGCCATTAAATGCGGCAGTAACGCTATTACCGCTGCATTTAAGGGTCTGCCCAATCACGAGTCTGGCAGCATTTACCCCCAGCTCCAAGCCGGGGGTTACTGCGCTGATTTAACGCCCATTTTCGGTCGCAATTAGCGTGCGCCTATTAGTGCATGCTAATTGCGCCGAAAATGCCTTATGGGGTCCAATGGACCCAATGGGGAATGGGGAATACCCATTGCTGCCCAACCCTTGTTCCGGCGCGGGTGGAGGTAACGCTATTATCCCAGGCGGTATACTGCCCAACTCCTGATGAGGCCCTTAGTCTTTTCTGAAGTTTAAGTGCCATTCTTCCCTGAAAGCTAAAGCAAGAGTCTTGCAGAGACATGCCCGAGCAAATTGAAAAATCCTGCCCCGTGCCTGCCTTTACTATAGTGCCAGACCACAATCGAAGGGTAGTATTTTGACACCATGCATTGAGGTACACACAGGCACCCATTTCCTCAGAAGGTTTTGTGAATAGGTCACAGGATTTTGAAAGCTAGCCAGACCTCAACAGGGAGATAATTAAGAGATTGCAGGTCAGACAATATATGGCAATTGGGTCGGAGGCCTAAGAATACTCTGACAGCTGTAACAAAGCCTCATTGCCAGCATCACATCCAGCCCACAGTTCGCCTGAGAGTAGTACTGACAGGACCAGCTCTGAGCAATTCCCAAACCCGCTGAGAAAGCAACTTGTTAGAAACAACAAGGTCCCTAAGAAACAAAGGCATTCCAGATGCATCTTCCAAGATGCATCAGAGTTAGAAATCCAAAAACCAGTCTTCTATATGCTATGGGGAAACACTAGCACATTCAGAGAAACCGCTTAGCCAAAAGATGGGGCTCCTCGAAGGGAAAAACCCAATTTAACCCAACCCCCACACCCACAGTGATGCTGGTGAAGTATAACACTTTTCTCTCTCCCCTGCATCATACAAAGGAGAGAAATACTTCCTTCTCTCACTCCAAAGGAAAAACAAGTTTGCACAAGTGGGTAGTTACTAGAGGTTTGTGTTCATGTACCTTTTGCTGGCCTTGTAACACCAGACACCCACAAAACGAACTTGTGGGCAGGGAGACAGCCAGGAGGTAAGGTAGGAACAGAGCAGCAGGCAAACATCAGATCCTGCCCAGGAAAACAATCTGAAAGAAATCTGCAATAACAGCACAACTTTTAAAGACGTTCCCCACCCGACTTGGATTAGGGAACCAATTAACTAATCTATGTGAACTTTTGCCAGATCAAAGGGGAGATAAATATGAGGCCAAGACCTACAGAGAGGGTTTCTGTGGTGGGAGCTATGGTGGGGAGTTTGTTGAGAAAGCTAGAAAGCACTAGAGAAGGGGAACCCTTTGAGTCCTGAAGAGGGATGTGCTCCAGTGAGGGGGAGAAGAGCCCCTTTTTGCCCCAAAGTAAGTATCAGCTCCAGTGAGAGTGCAGTAGAGCCTGCTTAACCTCAGAAGGGTGTGCTCTGGCGAGAGGGGGGACGGCCCCTTGAGACAAGAACAAAAAAAGAGGGGTGCAAAGTAGTAAGAGAGTGACTTTGATCCCCAATACAGGGTATTTAAGGTTCAAGGGGACGTCCACTTCTGATACAGAGTGTGGATGTGCTCCAGTGAGAGGGAGGAGAGCCCTGTGAGCCCAGACGAGGGATCTACTACAGTAAGAGAGCAAGAAAAGGAGTCACTTTGATCCCCAGGAAAGAGATGTGTAACAGAAGGGAGAGCCACTTAGCCTGGAAGAGGGGAGTATGTAACAGAGAAGAGACCCAAAAAGGGGGGTTCTTCTGAGACACTTGACAAAGGGATGAAGCCCTAAAATACTGACACATTCTAAGACTGGGATTGAAATTGCAATTGGATAAGCAGGAGCTAAAAGTAGCTCCTGGGTATCCAGCATTAGCCATTGACCATGAACTACCACTGGGGAATGAAGAGCTAGTACATAGCAGTCCTGAAATATAACTTCCATATAAGATGCAAATATATCATTTTGGTCATTATTTATGACCCCTTAGGTTGTATAGATGTTGGCATGGAGAGCCAAAAGTAGCTCCTGGTAGATGTTGGTATCAAGCTAACCTGGCTCTTGGCGGTAACAAGCAGGAGCTACATAGCTCCCAGCACCCCTCAATTTCGAACCCTGTAAGAGGCTTTGTGGTCCCCAGAAGAAAGTACAAGAACTAAGCTCTAGAAATCACATATTCGAAGACAGTCCTGTCTGAAACTTTCACCATGCCTTTTTTTTGCCCTCCATCCTGATTTCAAAGACTATGGGCCTCATTGCGAGCATGGCGGTCCGGGAACTACGGTACCGGTAAGCATGCTGGTACCGTAGTTCCCAGACCACTATACTATCAGCTCTGCTCGCGGGTGCCGTCTCACCCGCCAAGTTTTTCCTGGTGGGTGTAATGGCACCCGCGAGCAGAGCACGTCGGATGCACCGGCACAACTCGGAATGTGCCAGTGCATCCGATGTCCCCATCCCAATTCAGCCCTATGGGGCAGAATTGGGATTGGGAGGCCCTTGATTCTGGCACCCGAAAATGGGCAATTGCCGGGTCCGCCGAGCTCAGCGTGACCCAGTTCTTGCCCATTTGCGGGTGCCCAGAAAAAATGCAACTCCGGCGGCAGCCGTGACGTTTTTAACAGAACGGCTACCGCCAGAGTTGTAATGAGGCCCTATGTTTCCCAAGAACCTTTGTTACAGCCAAGCTGAAAAATATCAATTCAAGGGGCTTATGTTTTAATTGTGCTTAGTGAAACTGTTTAACTTTTTTCTGGGGTCTGTGGTTGTGTGTTCCCTTAGCCATGAGATACAGACTTACTCTGGACGGCCTGCAAGAGCACGGATTACTTAAGGTCTATTGGAGTAGTCCAACCTCGATCCGTCCAGAGAACTGGTGACCTGCACTCTATAAGGAAAGTTATGGAAGTTGAGGAGGTGAAGCTAGAAATTAAGGCTCTCAGAGAGTTCAAAGTTTTGAGGGAGAAAGAGAATTGTCAAAGCAAACACACAGGTTCTTGGCAGAAAGGATGTATATGGGTGAACTACTCAAATGGTGGTCAGGGAAAAGGTAAAGGAGAAATGGGAGAGCTCAAGTAGATTTCAATCTTGGATGCATTAAGACACAGATCAATGGGTAACAACCTCGCCTGGACATGGGAGAGACTATCAGATCAGGTTGTGTGCAGAGGATGGGTCACTTGCAAGTCTGAATGTAATCTGTGTACCATCAGTGTAGGACTGAAAGGAGCAGAGGAATACAGAGATAATTTCAGTGAGAGGTGCAACCCCACAGTTAGAGATGGTAGGAAGTAAAAGAAAAGAGCCCAACCCGATCATCAGCATAGCTGTCAAGGAAAGAGGACAAAAGGCATTTAACTTTGGTAAATCTGCAGCCCTAGGGATGGAACTTAGACCTGAGGAACTGGAGGCCCTCACTCCCATATGCCCCAATCAATGGAACTAGAAATCTATACTTTACCTAGGAGTCCAGATCCCGGCATGTCCAAAAGATGTATAGCCACTGAACTTCCCCCCCCTCTCTTTAAAGAATTGGAAAATTACCTTGAACGATGGTCCTCACAAGAAATCTCTCTCATCGGGCTAATTACAGCCTGTAAGATTAATCTCCTCCCGTGATTTCTATATACTTGTTCTCCTCTCCCATCGCCTCCACTCCTGCGGATGAAGAGGAAAATGTTCCAGTTTACTTGGAGAGGCAAGAAGTCACGAATATCCCAGTCATGATGGGCAACTCTCGCTTGGAAGGTTGGGGGTCCGTAATTTACATAAATACCAAGTGGCATCACAAATGGCGCCCTTCCAAGCGTGGTGTATAACGGATAGCCCCCCAAAATGGGTCGAACTGAGACTGTCTCAACTCCCGCTTCCCCTCCGCTCTCTTCCACATCTCCCGCCCCACCTGCAGAGGTGCTGGGCAGGGATCATGGCCTCCACCTAAACCACCCTTAGTATATGGGACTGGGCATTAAAATCCAAGGGAATCACACGTGGCCTAGGTCTGCATTCCCCGGTCTTTCACAACCCCGGCTTGCTCCCCTGGGTCCCACCCCTCAAACTTTAAAAACTGTCACGGGGGGGGTGGCTGGAATCCCTGGGGCAGCTCTTTGCAAATGGCCCACACTGCACAGTCGAGAACTTTAAACTGTCTTTTCATTTAGCCGAATCAGATAGATTCTCCTATGCACAGCTTCAGCACTGGTACACTCATCCTCTGGTCCGACAGGAAGCCACACAAATCCCCAGCCCTCTCGAACTTACTTTGCAGAGAATGCTGGCGAGGGGTGGGATCTACAAACTGTTACAAGACAATCTCCTTTCCCCCAGGCCCCCATATATTACACAGTGGGAAACGGACCTGGCGTATTCACTGGACGACCAAACCTTGGTGAACATGTGGACTAGAGCCCACTCATTACTAACCAAGAATGTGCCTATAAACTGCTCCTTCGTTGGTATTGCTCCCCGATACGCCTCCATCAATTTAATCGATCCCTTAGCCCCCTATGTTGGCACAAATGCAGACAGCTCGGGTCATACCTACATATGTGGTGTACCTGCCCCTCTATGAAAACCTTTTCGGACCAATTCATTGCCACTATAAAAGACATCACCCAAGTGACACTCCCCAATGAACCGGAAGTTATCTTACTGGGCGCACCAAGCTCTTATCCAAGGACCTGGAAGATTGTAAATCTTCTTTGCGCAAATGCTATTAGCAGCAAGGATTACGGCGGCCCGAACATGGAAAACTACTTAGGGCCGCTCACTGAATCTGTGGTGGACTAAACTATGGGACATCTTGGTGGCGGAAAAGGCTTCCTACACCGGTTCACAGACATTTGGGCCCCGCTTATGGAATATGACCGGAAGTTCCCGGCACAGACATAAACCTCATGCTGCCCGATTGGCCATACTAGATAACGCCAAATTAACACTGAATGATCCTGACCTGTGCGGCCAAGAGGATGCGAGGAGGGAGGGGAGCTATGGGGGGGGCAAGGGAAGAACTAATGAGTAACTGTTCAGTCCTCGAATAGTCTTTGCGTTAGGATAAGATGTATGCTTTGCATTTCTGTGCTATCTCCACTTCTGCAACTATTTCAAAATAAACATTTTTTTTAAATTGGCTTGTCTACAATTTGCACCAAAGGGCGACTTTCTAATATTGGGGCATCAGGGGGAGGAGTCGTTGTCTCGTCACGTGTTAGAATGACAGTGGAACTTACTTTCTCTTGTGCAGTGGCTATATTTAGAAGTGAGCCAGAGGAATTGTCCTTCGAGGAAGGGGGCTCTCAGCCTGATTCTGTAAAGAAAATTCAGGATGAGTAATAGGTTTGCGTCATAGAAGTTGTAATATCAAGGACGTCTGTAAGTTGATTTTATTGTCCATGCTTTCAAATAGCTTTGTTAGCGATAAAAGGAGAGTATTCATGGCATTTCATTTCAGATCTAGGACGGGAGCTACAGTAGGCCGAGGTGATGGAGACTGCTGAGTCCACGGGAAGGCTACTTGTTTCCCCTGGGTGGGGTTTGCAAAGTAGATAGAAAGTGTGGACGAATTGTGAGAAGAATGTGCAACAATGATGGGTGATTGGGATAGGTTTGTGCAGCATGGATGAGAGGGAGAGGGAGAGGGCAGGAGTATTTGGCCAGTAATAACTACAGGCAATGATGGAAAAGAGGGATCTGAAATTTCCTCTGGTGTGGGCATCATGGTTGCGGAATACTGCTGGGTTGGTTGTTTATGGTCTTTGCAAGATTCACAGAGGCAGTAGACGGAGACTAATTACTGTGAATATGCACTACTGTAACAGTTTCAATTTGTCTGTCCGAATTGCTAACTTCATGGTTAGCTTTGATCTGAGAGGTGGAGCTATAGGAGGGAGGAGCCAAGTTATGGGTCGAGCCACATCGGGCAGTGTAAGCACAAAGCCTGCCGCAATAATGGAGTCAGGCGGCATGGAGAGATCGATCAGAGGAGAGTCCGTGTCAGATGATTTTTGACGGTGTAATTAACAGAGGGGGCTGTTGTCAAGCAGCTTTTCACCAGGTGCAGTGATAGAAGACTCAGGAGAGCAAAAGCTTCGGATATGAGAGATTAGAGATTGCATGCAAGATCGAACAGTGGTAGTGTTACTCCTAGCAAGACTCAATGTATGGGACTTTCTGAGTGGGGTTCGCTTCGGTTGAATTACGAGTTTGCTAATCTCTTTTGACGGCGGCATTGCAGTTTTTAGAGTCTATATGCCAGTCGGCATTATAGAGTGAACTTGATAAAGTTAATACAAAGTTAGTAAACTCACAAGTGAAGGATAACAATATGATACAAATCGGAAAAACAAAAAGTTGTTTTAATAGGATACCACCTACCGCTGCACGCTAAACAGCGAAACAGCACTTGACCAATGCCCTTCTCACAAATGTGCACGTGCAGATGCGCACAACGCCTGTTGATATAGGTGGGTTTGAATGAGTCGGCGGAGCCAAAGATAAATCAAGGTTTACAAGTGGTAAAGACCTAGAAAGTAACACAAAAATGAGAAAGTCCAATTAGATTTTGTGATGCAAGTAGAAAATTGTAATATGGACTCAATCAGTTCAACTGGCATAACGCTTTCCTTGATGTTAGTCTCACGTAGGTGAAGGGGAGCCACACAGGGAAACAGCACTTGCCCAATGCACTTCCCACAAATGCACTTTAAGGTTTATTTCTGCAACACTAACTGTTCTCCCGTTTGCTGAATTACATTTCTGACACATTTGGCCCTTTGTATTTTTTAATGTGCAGTTCCATTTTGGTAGGCACAGTTCTCATGAATACAGATAGTGTTTTTACCCCAGAGTTTTTTGTAAGCATTTGCTGCTCTACACTTAAGTTATTAAAACTTAAGTCTTTAGGAAAAAAAGTACTCAAAGCTCCATACTGTTCCTGGATGGTTTAATTTGTGGCACTATCTTGACAATGGAGCATGAGAGGGGATACATTTTGTGAATTTTAGAAAAGCGAACACTTTGTAAATGGATAAACTTTTGTACATGCACTTCACGTTCTTATTGTTGTGCAAGGCAATATCTCTGAGCACACTGCAAAACAACTGCTTCTGCCCAGTGGACGATAAAGAAGGTCAGATGTTTTAGTCCTTGACCTGGGTTGCCTAACAGCACAAACTCAGATTTGGTGCAATTTAGATTTAGGTATGTGCTTGACATCAATGATTGGATACTCGCAAGACAGTGTTTCAAATCCGGGATGTTTTGGTCTCAATGGACCTTTAGTTATAATTGTGTGGCATACAAATATTGAGGACTACATGCATAGGCTAAGAGTGGAGTCCAGATCAATGGAGGAGGCCAAGAAGAATTTTACAATAATCGAGTTTGCTCAGCACTAGTCTTATTTATTTTTTTAATTATTTTTTTAACTATTTATTCAGTGCAGTGAAAAACATACATCATTGCAGAACAGTCAGCAACCCAGTTGTAGCATATATATTGACCAAAAAGAGTACGTGCAGAAACATGTAGGTAACATTCGTGTCATGTGTTCGATTACATACAAATCGCTATTAGACATTGCCATTTAGTGTCATGTGTAGTTAGGCCCGGAATGGTTCCCAAATGTTCTTCGTTCTGCAGCATGGTGTCACAAGTGACACATAGGCCTCCTCGCATTCGTTGGCATAGGTCATTTCTTGAATCCACATTTTCATGTCTGGGGGTGTTCTTGATTTCCATCTTGATAGGATGCATTTTTTGGGCAAAAGATAGCCCAGATTAAAGAGTCGTCTAAGTTTTATCGCTATCTTGCCTATGTCCACAAACAGATATTTAGGAAGTGTTAGATGTGGGGGGACTCCCGTGCATGTATGCAGTACCATTGCTACCTCCCGCCAGAATTGGGTCATATTAGGGCAGTCCCAATACATATGATGCGCATCTGTAACCTCAGCATTTAATTTGACCCGGCACTAGACAGTGGGGCAAATCTGGCAATTTTTGCGGAAGTGTAATGTAGTCTGTTGAGTACTTTGAATTGCATAAGTCTGTGTTTGGCATCGAGGGACACCTCCTTTGTCAGGCGGCACCATCGGGTCCACTGTGTGTCCTCCAACGCGGTTCCCATATCAGCCCCCCATCTCCCCATACCCTCAAGTGTTCGCACATCTTGGCATTTTTTGTAAAATTTGGACACCAGACCCCCTGAGGTTCCCGCCCGTTACCACCACACCGAGGACTTCGGACTCCTCGGGTTTATTTGTGAATGATGGCCAGTGTCCTTTGCTAGCCGCTCTAATCCTATAGTACTGTAATGTTTGAATAGGGCCAGAGCCCAGTTCCGCAGAGAAGTCAGTGAGTGCAACGAAAGAGCCCAGTGGGAAGAGGTAATGTAGCACCATGGTGCCGTCCGGGTCCCACGTAGTCTGTATAGATTTGTCATATGTAGGGTGAAGCCCTGGACAGTTCCAAAGGGGGATTGATCCAGAGTAAGGCGCCATAGCGTTCAGTGTCTTCAAAATTCTGGTCCAGGCGTTAACATTCGTACGAGCCGGGTCGAATGTGCATGCGTCAGAGTGTCGATTCCTCAGAACTATTGTGCGCAAGTCAGAGGGGGATGCACTATATTTCTCCAGGTCATATGGAGTAGTTGAGTGTGGGATACGTACCAGTGCCCAGTAAAGTGTACCTGTGCCACATCATAATATAGCTGAAGGTCTGGTGCCTCCTGATCGTACGGTCTGGTCAAGTCCTCCCACTTAATTCGTGGAGTATCCTTGCCCCATGTGAAGCCCACCACAAGAGATCTCAATTTGTCAAAGAATGCGCGCCCGGCCATTCCGGGACATTAGTAAAGTAATACAATTTTGGGACCATTACCATCTTGAGGAGGGACAGCCTACCATACATTGAGAGTGGAATTCGGGCCCATAAGTTCAATTTATCTTTAACAATAGGCAATAACAAATGGTGTTGGTATGTCACCACGATGCCCAAGTACTTCATTTTGTCCTGGGCCCATCGACATTCCTCCAGATTAGGGGGGCGGGTGGGTGTTGAAGACCTCATTTAACGGGAATAGTACAGACGTGCCCTCATTAATGCGATATCCTGAAAATACAGCAAATTTGCGGACCTAATCCAGCACCGGGCCAAGATTCGCAGCAGGGTCCCTGGTGTATAAGGAGTCGTCTGCATATAGCGAGATAATGGGTGTGGAGCCCGTCATGCGTAAGCCCCATTGGACGTGCCTGAGCCGGAGAATGCAAGCCAGTGGTTCTATAGTGAGGGCGAATAGAAATGGGGATAGCGGACAACCCGGTCTCGTGCCCGGCTCTATCAAGAACATAGGGGACAGCGGGGACCCAGTTAGGACCCTGGCCTATGGGGATGCGTATAGTAGCCATACACACTGAATGAAGAACTCACCCAGACCCATACGGCGTAGCACCGAAAACAAGAATTGCCAGGAGACCAAGTCAAAAGCCTTCTCGGCGTCCAAGGAGACCGCCACCGCCTGTGCCTTCGGGTTGAGCTGAGAGATGACGTCAATGAGCCTGCGTAGGTTAAAGGCTGTCGTCCACCCGGGAATGAATCCAAATTGGTCGGGATGCACTAGTTTTGTCATATGTGGAAGTAGTCTGGCGGCTAGCAGCTTGGCAAACATTTTCGTGTCCAAATTAATTAGGGACAGTGGTCTATACAAGCTCATATCCGAGGCCGGTCTATTAGGCTTCAGGAGTACAGTGATTACTGCTTCCACAATTGACGGAGGTAACCTGCCAGTGTGCAGTGCCTCTCCCCATATTTGCAGAACCTGGGGGGCCGAGTGGAGCGCAGTTTTTTGTAGAGTTCAATCCCCAGGCCGTCGGGGTCCAGTGCTTTACCAGAGGGGAGTGACTTAATGGCCTTGGTGATCTCATCAGTGGTCAGTGGCAGATTGAGGTCCATACGTGCCTTGTCCCAGATCGCCAGGAGCGGTATCTCCTCTAGGTATGACTCAAGATCTGTTGTGCAATTGTCAGAGTTGGTATATAGGGTTTTATTGAATTTACAGAATTCAGAGTTCACCTCTTCGGCGTGTTTAGAGTGGCGCCAGTTACTCCAAGGACCCCAGTAATATAGTAACATAGTGTACCCCAGTCTCAGTTCTGACCGCGTTCACCAGCTGGCGTCCTGGTCTATCGGACTCGCCATATCGTTTCGATCGCACTGGGTAGTTGAATAACTGGGCTTCCGTATCAGCCAGTTCACAAACTTTATTAGGTTCCCTTTGATACAACCCAGTAGGGCTCGACTGTGAGTGTTTCCATACTCTTCTTCCAATATTTTGAGGTCTGCTTCGACCCCACTCATATTCCGCCTGGTGGCCCTCAGTGTCCCAGAGACCGAGGAAGTGATTTCCCCTCTAAGCCATGCTTTATAAGTCTCCCATACTGTACTGTGGTGTTGTACAGTCTTTTTGTTTCTAAGGAAGAATTAAACTGTGCCGTTGTGCAGTCCCTCAAACAAAACTGGGTCTGACAAGCACGAGGGGGGCATGCGCCATAAGGGCCGCAGGGTGGGTTGTGTGGTTGATCCCAGGGTCAGAAGAATGGATGAATGGTCAGAAATCGTGCGAGGGAGAATCTTAGATTCAACTACACTTGTCATGAGTGGAGCAGAGACCAACCAGAGATCTGTTCTAGAATGTGCGTTGTGGACTGTAGAGTAGTATGTGTATTCCCGTTCTGACAGGTTACTGGCCCTCCATGCATCAGTTAATACCAAATGTCCTGCCACTGTCAATAACATCCGGGCTGCAGCGGACAAATCCCTATGTGTGGATCTGGATCTATCCATGACACAGTCGAGGATCAATTTGAATTCCCCACCCCACATGATGTGTGAATTCGGTTCCCCCAGTAGAATATCAAGAATCTGGCCATAGAACAGCGGATCATCGATATTAGGGGCGTAAGTGTTTATGAGAGTGGTGTACACAACCACCACGGCCCCCCATAGGATAACATACCTGCCTAGCAGGTCAACTTTCCGTTTGGACTCATGAAATGCGACTGATCGATGAATTAGTGTGAGCACTCCACACGACTGAGACGAATAATAAGTGTAACACTGTTGTGGGCCCCATGTTTTAGCTAATGATTCATTAATGGGTGCCACGGCATGCGTCTCCTATAACATGACAACCTGTGTGGCGTGCCTGTGTATATAAGCCATCACCTTGCGTGTCTTCATAGGGTGGTTGAGACCGCAAATATTCCAAGACATAAATGTAATTTAAGTACCTGACATGTATGGACTGTACTACGCAGGGCATGTCTAGGGCATGAGCACGTTCCATGATCAAGGAGTGTTTTGACTGTTTTCAAACTTAAACACTTTAACTCCAAACCGTGGGCCTAAACAGCCAATACAAACATAAGCAAGTTCAACAATTCCCATGTCCCCCACCCACATCATCTACCCAAACTTGACGATGGAATCCCCTGAACATTATAGAGTACTCTTGGGGTGCACTGAGTGCAGTTCGCAAGGCAAGGAAGACGGCTGTCAGTGTGCAGCCAGCCCCGCATTAGGAGTTAGGTGTGCCTGGTCATAGTAAAGGATTGAGGCCCAGCTTCTAAGCGGGAGTCAGTCATTCTCAGTGTTGACAGGGTGGTTGTTGTCACTGGGAGACCCGTAGCCATCCTCACGGTCTCTCCTTGGCAGTGGAATAGAGATTTTGGCCTCAACATATGCCGTGGCCTCATCAGGATCTTCGAAGAACTGTGCCTTTCCTGCATGTTGAATACGCAGTGTTGCCAGATATAGGAGTGCATACTGGACCTGCCGGGCATGCAACAGTTTAAGCAGGTCAAATGATTTGCGCTTAGTCAACTGTAAAGATGGATTTCTGGACTCTGTCCTGGAGGGGCAGAGGTTCAGAAGGCCAGCCTAGTTTCTTGGAACAGGGTAACCTCTGGACAAGCCAGACCAATCAAGGTAGCGATCGCGGTGGTCAAGACTAGGTCTCAAGAGGGGTGAGGGTGACTAAAAGCCCGCAATGAGCACACAAAGCAAGGACGCTTACAAATTACTCTAAGCAGGTGTTATATTAAAAATATAGACACATTTATTACAAGGCCTTTGTAATATTGACTATAGCAAAGAATCACAATAAAACTCAAGTAAACCAACACATCACCATCAAATACAATATATATACAATTACCGACGGGTCTAAAGAGTTAGAAGCACGAAATATGCAGACCACCTAGATGGGGAGGAAAACAGGCAGTGCAAGTAATAGTTATACCCAGTTCGCCTTCAGAGGCCACCTAACTAGAAGGAAGTCCGAGCCCTACGAAGAGTGGAGCCTTGTGCTCAAAAGTACCTGCACACGCTGGTGCCAGTGGGCCAAGGGGAGTCTCGTCAAGGAAGTCAGACAGTTCAGAGAGGTGAACAAAGGAGGGCGAACAGATCTCCGCTACTCAAGCGCGGCCTCCACTTGCGAGCGGAAGCAGAGCGCGAGTGCGAAAAAGGTGTGCTGTTTAACACAGCGAGGAAAAGCTATGGGCTACTGCAGGAGGGCGACCAGTTCCTAGCATTGCTACTCACCGGTCCCCGATGCAGGCAGACCCAGGCTTCTTCGCGTCAGTTTCAGTGCTGGCAGGTTCAGATACGAGCAGGGGACGTCTCGACATAGTGTAGATTCCGCGGCAGCAGAAGTTAGAGTTGAGGATGTCCCAAACGCAGTGAACCCGCACAGTTTGTTACCACAGCAGGGCAATGAAGCGGCCGTGTGTATTTCAGCCCAATGTACACTTCTCACTTCAGACCTGGGAACGCCAAGTGTACGAATCATGTGAGAGTGGCAAGGACTCGTAATACAGCAGCAACCGGACGGCAGTTACAGAGCAAGGCTCCTGGGTAGGGTGGTCAGTCCACTGGATGGCCCAGAGCCATTTCCGAAGGCTTACGTGCAGATGGTGAAGATGCCGAGAATAGTTGTTCTCACTATTCCAAAGGGTCGAAGTACCAGTACAGGCCTTCTCGTTAGATCAGAGGTAGAAAGGGTTTCACAAAGCGACAGCAGTACAGAGGAGCAGTCCTTCAGCGGGTCAGCAGCGATTCCTCGGTTCAGCCTCGTAGTTGCAGGATACTTGGCTCCTGTATCCCTTTTTTTGTGAGATCTCAGGAGATCGACCTGGTAGTGGCGTTTCCAGCCTCCTCTTATCCACGCTTCCCTTCGCGCCAAAACGGAGAGGACCCAATGGGAGATCTGCTCACAAAACACACACACCATACGTGGACCTAACACGGACCACGGTGGTCCCAGGCAGTCACGACACACTAGACTCTCTGGCACCCAGGATGTGTATTGGGACCAGACATCCCAGCCCACATCCTGGAGGCACACACAAGGCCTGTAGAAGCCCGCGAAAGCATCTGTGTTTTTCGCGGGAAAGTACATGCCCAAATAAGGAAGGCCCCGGGTCGGCTCGACCTGGGAAAGGTGAAGGGGGCAAGACGGTCAGCGGGCAGGACAAAGAGCCTCGTGGTCTGGCCATTTTGGGAGCCAGGCCACCATTTTGGGCTAAGCGCGAGAAACGCGCTTAAACAGCCAAAAGGAGCTCAAAACACAAAGAAACGATCGCTGCCACCAGTCCCGTCCGTGATTCACTTGCACCGTTCGTTAACAATCTAAAGAGAGTGTCTAGGGCCTGTAGAGTGACTAGAGAGCCAAGAAAGTAGTAACTTTGCTTACAGTGCCCTAGTGTGTCATGTTGCGCAAACAGCTGCAACATGATAAAAGAACTATGGAAAACAACGTTTCCCGGTACTGACTGTTTTAAGGGCATGTCAGTTTCCCCGTAAGAATGGAGCGAAAGCCCAGAGGAGTGCGGCAGAAGGCTGCACTTCTCTGGCAAAGTCTAGATCATGGTGAAAACAACAGCAAAAAGTTTAGGGGTTGCCACATGGAAGGAAAATTACCCACAATTAAGAAATATTTCCTAACATCAACACATTTGTGGCAAAGTCGGGATAAACGTGTATGTCGGCAGATTCAAATCAGAGGGCTCCCTTCTCCCCCGCGCCATGCGTAGTATGAGGTCTCTGTCCCGATAGTTTAATAGCTTGGCCAGCGTGGCGCGAGGGAGTGGGGCCAGTTTGGGAAAAGGGGCCAGGACCCGATGCACTCTTTCAACTAGGAAATGTTGTGAGAATAGAGTGTTGTCGAATAATGATATCAGAAGGCTTTTGATGAACTGTTCCATTGGGCCTTTGCAGGTGGCCTCCGGAAACCCAACAATGCAGATGTTCCGGCGTGACCTCGATTCTAAATCATCACATTTATTGCGTACTACACTGAATTCTTGCTGCAGATGTGCAATGTCGCGCTCATGTTTCACTGCTTTATCTTCTGCTTCACTTACTGTTTCCACCTCCTTAATGCGGGCCCCCTCTTTTTCAAGTTTGGACTTCAGAGAGCTGATGGTTGAGACCATATCGTCAAGCTTTACATTTACAGCCAAGAAGTCATTCTGCATGGCAGTGAGTCGGTGGTCGTCGCTGGTGGTCTGGGATGAAGAGGGGTCTTCGCGCTCAGGTGTCGCAACGGCGGGATTAGAGTGCTTGGCGGGAGTATTGGTATAAGTATCCATTGGGTTCTTCTTTTTGGATCCAGCTCCCTTTGTCATGTTGGCCGCAGCTGTGTTGATACCTTATAGCGGATAGGTAGTCGCCAGCAAGCCCCTGTGGCGTTACACAGCTCTGCGTCACAGTGAAATATCCCCTCTGGGGCACCAGGCGAGTCAAGCAGTATCCACCAGCAAGAGGTCAACCTAGATGCATAGCCAGCACAGCCCAGCACACCACAGGGTAGCAGGGTCGCACACCACAGATTGGGGGCCCCCTGTCAGTGAGGACACAGAGGCGCAGCTGACACAGCTGGAGTCACAGACTGCCAGCCAGAACCGAGGCAGGAGAGGGCCAAGTGGAAGAGTATTCGTAGTCGGATGCAGGATGTTGCTACAACATGGGTTGCAGAGTAGTGCGCCCTGGAGTGAGCAAGGCCAACTGTGCCTCAGAAGCCAGGGATATCAGTATCCAGCATACACAATGACTAGCAGTGCCGCAGATCGGGACGCAGTGCAGTATAGGGCTTAACAGTCCGTCATAGGCACGTTTCCCGTGGGCGCTGCAGCAGAGGCTATGCAATGTCGGGCAGCTATTCCCCAGCCCGCGGTTATCCCAGAAGTGCCATCAGGGCCTGCCCAGAGCAATCAGGGCTAACCCAGTCATGTTTCGTTATGTGGTTGTTATGGGTGTGCAGTTGGGATCACAGTGTGGGAGTCTGTGGGTTGGGGCCCCGCCAGGAAAGTCTGTCCCGTCGAAGCGGCGGGAGAGCAGTTTGCAACCCCACAGGGACAGTGCCTCTAGCAGCACGTGGGGTGGATGTGAGCCAGGGGCCAGTCGTCAAAAGCAGTCACCCACCTTCAATAGGCACCAGCCCGAAACAGCTCCAGGTGAGTCAGCTACGGCACCGCTCCAGCCCACAACACTGCCCTCGGAGGAGATTACTGGGTGATGTTGCTTCCAGCTTGCTGGCAGCGGCCCACAGTCCCAGTGCCGCCACGCCCATTTTGGCGGGTCCAGAATCAGGGCATCCAGACAACAGAAGCAGGAGTTCTGCAGTGTGCCTCGTGCACACGGCCCACTTAGACAACAGGGGGGGGGGCACCCCACTGCAGTCCGGGTAGTCACGGCCAACGAGGGCAGCTTCGTCCCCCACAGCTCCCGCTGCAGGAACAAAAGCACCTTTCAAACTCGGTGTGCAACTATAGCCCAGTCAGGGCACTGGTGACACGCCAGATCCCTGGGCACAGTTAGGCCGAGATTCTGCGTCTCCGGCCACAGCCGGGGGCCCCCCGCAGTGTTCCTCACCCAGCGCAACAGCGGAGAGCCAGATTCTGTCCGATTTCGCAGAGACAGCTAAGTTAGAGCAGCCGGCAAGGTGCCAGCTCCGGCCTGCCGGTAGGTTATACAGTGAGGTGGGCTGCACTCCAACAGGAGCTGGGTGGAGTGGAAGACCGTCCCAAAGTCGTAGCGCGCCAACAGCTCCACGGGCGTTACGCAGCAAAACGGCTGCAAAGCCGGACCTTCAGACGGTGACTGCTCTGTCAGCACAGTGCGATTTCACTCAGGAATTTGCCCGCAAATTCCCAGCACCTTGATGTTTTATGGACTGCAGTTCGTTACTCTGGCAATGCGGCACAAACTGATTTCATGAAGCTTTGGATTTGTACGAGGCTGGAGCTCCTCGTTCAAGCAGCCATCTTGCTGGCTGCTCAACAGCGCCCACCAGCACTACAGTCTTGATGAAGATCGTGACTGGGTAGAATGAGAGGCGGGGCTGAAGAACTGCAGCTATTGAGATTTGAAAACCCTCCATTAAAAGCAGATGATCTCAACCAAATTAAAAGAGGATCCAGCGAAGAGAGGTGGCCAACAGCAAGAAAAGGATTGGCAACGGAACCAAGCATTAGTGAATACCATGGGAAGACTGGACAGAGCAGAGTGATGAGCACCAAGATAAAGAATTTAACAGTACTTCGAGCAAAAAAAGTAGGCTCTTATTGCATATCCAAATGAAATGCAGTTAGGACTCTCTAGGGAACCCAGTCTGCATGGGAGGAAATGGAACCTCAGGATCATTAGTACTCCGCAGTCTTAAGAGGTTAAGAAATGAAACAATGTGCGGCTCATTTTACCCTACGATTGTAGTGCATGTGTATGGTTTTTGACTCAATTGCATCTGCCAATTAGTGGGAGAAACACTTGAAAGCGTCACAGGGTTCCAGTTGCAATGAGGAAGTATGTTGCTATTCAACAGTAGGGCTAAATAATTGTCATTAAACCACTAAGATGGATGTAAAGGTTACAGTGCGTGTAGGTCTGACAGGCAGGCACATGCAATGCTTATGTCGGGATAACACTTAAGATATTTACATACTTACACACGGTGCACGTTGATTTAAGATAAGCTATCGCAAGGACAAGGGAGGTAGATTCTGGACTAACAAAATATACAGGTAACACAGACCCGCCGAAGTGCTAAAAGACCGAGTAAGGGCAGGTTAGTGAATAATGATAATGGTGCGGAAGGTGGCTGCATGCGTTTTAACACTATGGATTGTTGCGCTAGTTGCAACAATCAAGTAATGTTGTGTAAACTTTGACACTGGTTTGACGAAAGGGGAAGCAAAAGGCTCAAAGGGGGTGCAGAATGGGGTGTTAGAGAGAGGAGGATGTGGAAAGGTCTGCAAGAGAGCATGGATTGAACCCGAAGAGTGTGAACACAGGAAAGTAGAGTGGAGTTAAGAAAAAAGAGAGAGATAATGCAGAGAGGGATGCTCTCGTGTTCGTGATCGTCGAAGAGAAGCACATAGAAAATCGGCTGAATAAGTATTAATATGCCCTTACTGCCTTGCCATGATAGCTGGGCACATTTAAATTGAAGGTATGGGAATGTCAGTCACAGTCCTGACATGAAATTCCAAGGCCCGAGTAATAATTAGGGGCACAACAAAATCAGTAAAAGGTTATTGAACCTTATACAGCAGGGGCAAACGATGCCGTGAATTGCATTTTTCTGCAATTGGGATGCAAGAGGGCGTGTTTCGGCTCTATCAGTTATTTAGAAATCCAGAATCCCTCCTTCCGCCAAGTTTTCTTGACAATAGGCGGAAACACATGATAAGGTTTTATTTCAAGCATTAATAACGCAGATGGTAATTTCCAGTTGCTACTGTGAGGCCAGTTCTCTGTACAGGACTGGGCTGCTTCACATGAATAAACAAATAGTTTCACTCTGCCTCAGAGTATCTCCTGGGAGGCATTTCCTGTGCATTAATGGTCGGCTGAGGAGATGAGGTTTTGTTTGTTTAGTTGTTTAAGCATGCACATGTGATATGTATATTTAATAGCGATGTCACTTTTTAAAGAACATAATGCATCTTCGGCTTCTGGCAAAGTGCTCTACCATTTCACCTTGGGACCGTGTGGTCTGTGATGGTAGCACGCAGATTCATTACTGAGTGACAATCAATGGCTGGGAAGTTTTTCCTATGGCTCTTGTTCTCGTCTTGGTATTACTTGAAAAGAGATTGCTAGGAGGATATAACATGGCACTTAAAATGGGTCGTCAAATATACAGAAAACGCATTCAAAAATCACATAATAACGAGAGCGCACAGGACAAGATTGCATTCCATTCGTCCACCCGTACATAGAATTCTCATAGAATGTACATATGTGCGAGACGGTTGTAGAATATGCAACATCGGAAAAAGTCTGCACTACCTTCTAATCATTTTTGTAAGACTTCTCTGAGACTTGCTGTGAAATCTGGATTTTTAACCAGTCAAGCTGTCTCGTGTCCCTTAAACGGCAACTGTGGGCCACACACTTTCTAGAGTACAGAACCCCAAAGGTTGCTTTACCAAGAGAAACTGGATCGAGACTGCGGACAGGGAGGTCCACCAACACCGTGACCTGTCACAGAGAACACTGACCTCTTATACCTCATGGTAGAGCTGTGGAGTGGATATATACAGCTGCCCCACCCCCTTTCTTAGAGAGGATAAAAACACTTGCTAGCTTAAATCGAGAGGCCTGTATAAAGGGTAGCAGTATGGAAGGCGTGACAGTAACCGCACACAGCAGTGTGGCTAGTGCTTCTCCCCTACATTTCCAGTTGCAGTACTGAGCTGGCAGTGAGGAGGTGGGGCAGGAAGAGACTAAATTCTACGCAGAGAGTTCTTTTTTTGTGGGGTCCTGCTAAGGCTTTTACCCAGACTTTGGTCATTTTGTGTCTGCCGAGCCTGCTGCTTCCTCTTCCTGTCACCTTTGGCAGTATGTATCAGCAGCACTGTCTGGAAGGATAGACGTCTAAGGAGAAAGGCATAGTGGTTGCTGAGGCATTGCATCAGGAAGGGTGCTGTGTATTCACTTCAAGCAAAGAGGAAACTGAGGTAATAAACGGCCCTTGCACAAACCATCTGTGAGAGTCCTGTAATTTGCCCCACAACTTCCCGCATTTCTTCACCAGGTGCCATCACTGTACGATAAGTCGCAATTTGAAGAAGAGGGTGGACATTGGAGGCTTTAGCATCCCAAAGTGGTGGGCTTCAATTGGTCAGACATCTGTGTAGTGCGGTCATCGCTCTTGTAGAACTCCACCCCCTCCCCACCAAAAAGCTTTTTTTTTCCTCTAGCGCTTTGCTCGTTTTATTTGCTGCCTGTGAAGGTTATTGCACATACCACAAAACAGTCCGTCGTGAAGCACTAAACTAGTTAAAACCACAGCCCCCTTTGCCAAGATATGCCAGCCACCATCTCCTGCAAGATCTTTGGAAATCGGTACAGGTCACTGGCAGCAGCTATTGTACAGCCTACAACTTGATTCTTTGGAAACCCCAGAAGGATGGCTGTAATACGACTACTGCTCTGCAGGTGAACAGGGATGAATAGTAATTTCTACACTCATATAATCAGCCTTTCACTACTACTAAAGCAGAATCCATCTCAGTCAAAGGTTAATCAGGCACAACACGAGTGGCGTATCTCATTCAAAGGTTTAGGGTAGCATGGGTCGAGGGCAAGCTATACTCATCAAGAGTGTCAGCATGAAAGCATCCAAACAATAATGGTACTTTGATACTAAAATAAAAGTCCAATCAAGGTTCTATAAAAATAAGACCAATTACAATAAAAGGACAAAAACTATTTATAACACTAGCAACTCACCTGTGTAAGAAAATTCACAGATGTTCCAAACTTTTGGTGTAAAGGGCATTCTGTCCACTTGAAGACTGAGGGTTGCAGGAAAATAGTCTTTGCAGCAAGTTCAAGATTAAGACTATAATATTGTCAGGGAGGGCAGAAAAAATGTAGATAACTTAAAGTCATCTTTGAGGAGCTCAACAGCACCAAGACAGGTTTCTAGGCTCTTTATGGTGAGTTGGGTCAGTTGAGCTGATTTAACAGGATTCAGCAATGTGATGCAGTACAACAAGCAGATCCACACCATTCAAAGGCTCAACAGTGGCTGGGTGCGTGGATTCAACTTCCCAGCCGAGCCAGCTTGGTACTGATCAACACAGTGTCATGGTTCAGCAACCCCAACAGCTGGAAGCTCGAAGAGGCTGGACAACAGGCCAATGATTTTGAATTGGCAGGCTCAGAGGTGCTAAAAACAGGTCAAAGCATAGAGTTCCAAAAGCAGTTCCAGTGTGTCCGTGCATCAGCTTGAATTGTCTTGAAGGCACTTGCACTGGCTCACAGCAATTTTCTTATGCAGGCAGATGCATCTTCCTTTGGTCCTGGGATGCTGGGAGACCCTGTTTGGAGTAGATGGAGGAATGTGGGGTCGGCCTTCTGTCCTTCCCCGGCAGGAAATTAGCTATGTGCAAATGCAGGTTGCTCACATCAGCAGGCAGAGTCCTGTGTATTTGTATTCCAGCAATACTCCGGCTTTCCAATATTAGGTTGCTTATAAATCTATATTGAAATCCAATCAATATTGAATTATCTGGCATTCTTAAAAGTATCACAGGACTGCTTGAGTATGCAATTCACTCTAACCCAAACTATATTTTCATTATAGGAGGGGACTTTAATTGTAATTGTGCTGAGGGGGCAACATTACCAAGTGTACAAAGATTAAATAACCATATTCAATCGTCAATAGTAGAGGACAAATCTGGGACACATATCTCTCAGAGTGGGATGTAAATCTGCTAGATTCTAGCAAAGAGACTGGGTCATTCATTTGGTGCAGAGGCAGCTGTAAATCTCAGATTGATTATTTGTATGTTTCGACTGTTATAATAAATAGGTGTTAAAAATAATAACTAGTCCATGCTTAGGAAATCATATGATCATTCAATTCAAGCTTAACAGTAGCACCTTGATTCATGAGATCAAACCCACTCTTGCCTTCCTGAAGCTTAAACGTTCTGGGCTCTCGCTCAGGTGGAATGGCAAAATGTGTAATCACTTTATGACGTTAGTGAGGAGAGCGTTGTAAACTACTGACACAGCTTGTATTATCGAGTTATATTGTCCAGAAAGAGCAGATTACATTCACCATACTATAACGCACTGTCTAAGAATGTGTGTCAGACTTATCCTTAAAAATTCCAAGCATGCGGAAGGCGAGAAGTGTAAACGGGGGAGAGCATCTAAACGACTGAGAGGCCGCCCTACTGGGAACGGGCGAAAAAAGGGGAAATCCCTGGAAGTACATCGAGAGCCCTAGTGGGCCCTGGAGGGCCTGGTGAGGAGAGCGAAACATCCACCCCGGAGGTTCCCACCGGGGGAAAAAGTCCAGCAGGAGCCAGAGGGGCAACAATGTCCGTGAAACAAAAGGGAAAGGGTGGAAAAGCCCCACAAAATCTGGTGGACGCCCCAGAAACACTCCAACATCTGGCTCTCGCAGGACAACAGGGAAATGGCCCAAGTCACGCCCGAGGCCGCGAATGGAGGAGCCACATTGGGGCAGGGGGACGCGCACACCCCAATGTCAAGGTAGGACTTTCGGAGAGAAATGCTGGCCCTATAGAACAGTCTGTCCAAAACATTCCAAGAGCAATTTCAGCTGATGAGATCAGATCTCAATTCGGCCTTGGGGGAGATCAGGCAAGATAGGAGGCAACTGTGGGAGAGGACGGACCTGCTGGAAAAAGGAATACAGGAAGTGGACAAAGAAACGATGGCCAACAGCGAAGTTATCGAAAGACTCGACATAGCAACACAGAACCTCAAAATCCAGGTAGAGGATATGGAAAACAAGTCCCGTAGGTTCAACATTAGGGTGAAAATGCTGCCGGAATCTGTTACATACATGGACTTAAAAGAGGTGGCCCAGTCAATCTTTGCGGAGATCCTGGGTGAATCCTCGCCTGAAAGGGTCGAACTGGACCACATCCACAAGGTGGGGAGAATAGTGAAGGGCCCGGCTGCAAGACCAAGGAATGCATTAGCGGCATTTACCAGATACGCTCAAAAAGAGACGGTCCTCCAGGCGGCAAGGAAACAGGAACCGATCATGTACAAAGATAACCGAATAGCATTATTCCAAGACCTGGCAAGCATCATGCTGGTGAAGAGAAGATTGATGGGCCCAGTGCTCAAGGCTCAATGAGAGAGGCATTCACTCCAAATGGACCTTCCCATTTGGCTTGGCGTTTGACTGGGAGGGGACCCAGAAGCGCATCACATCAGAGCGAGAAGGAGCGAACATCCTGCAAATTGACCTGGATGAAGGCGGTATTTGAGAATGAGGACAGCCCGTGGACAATAGACCAATGGTGAGGCCGTGGGAATCGACAACGGTGGGAGAGAAAAGGAGGCGGGGACAAGATTGACCAAGATGCCGTCAAAAGACGGGAGCAGGGCACCAGCTGGAGAAACAGATCCAGCAGAATGGGAATGAAACCGCCATTTTAGGGGTGGTGGGCCTCTAAAGGTGGTAACAGAGCACAGGGGGGGGGGGGACAACCATCTGAGAATCAATAAGGGCGAGAGAGCCCGAGGCAGGTGAGGTGGGGAACTGGGGAGGGCAAGTCCCTCCAGTGAGGGTGTTAAGGGAGAGGGGGAGGGAGGGAGGAGGAGCGGGGGAGGGAGGGGAGGTGGAGGAGGAAGCCGCATATTTCACACAGGCTATGTGGCACAGAAGGCAGAGGTCCGGGGTTTACTAGGGGACAAAAGGGGAGACCAAGGGGGCGAGATCGGATGAAGGGAGCCCAGGGGCACCCACGCGAGCGAGGGTCAGAGGGCCATAACAAGCTGGGAGTAAACACATGCTGATACCCGTTCAAGTGGTTAACACAGAAGATTAGGGGGCTTAATACCCCCCTCAAAAGGAAGAAATTGGAACATTTTACGAGGAAAGAGGGCCCAGACTTTCTGGGGGTGCAGCAAACACACCATAGGCTAAAAGACCAGGGACGCCTGAAGCTGCGTGGGTTCAATCAGATATTGCATGCCTCCAGGAGGAGCAGATCCAGGGGAGTAGCTTTAGCCATCAGAAACTCACTTGACTTTAGGGTCGCTGAAACCATCAGGGATAAGGAGGGTAGGTACATTGCACTTAAAAGGACATACCAAGACAACCAATATACCTTGGCGGTAGTGTACGCACCGAATACAGGCCAGGCGCAATTTTTGAGGCGGGTCCTGGGAGTACTGGAAGATAAGGCATGGGGCAAATAGTGTTACTGGGGGATCTCAACATGGCCTGGGACAGAGCGTGGGACAGATCCAGGGATTCGGGGAGGGGGTGCAGTGATTTCTGCAGAGCTCAAGGATAGGATTGGGAGTGTAGGGCTAAGTGATGTGTGGGAGGAACTGAAAAAGGGTGAAGAGGGCTACCCCTTCCTATCGGGGGTTCATGGATCGCAGTCTAGAATTGACTATATCTGGGTGTCAATGGGTCTGATGGGTCGGATTGGAGAGGTGAAGACGAGTCCCATTGGCATAGCGGATCATAAGGTGGTATCCATGCTTATGGACCTGGGGCGCAGGGAAAGAGGGGTGTGGGGATGGAAATAGCCGAAGTTCCTTCTTAGAGACTCGGTAATCAGAGAAGAAATGGAAGAGAAGATTAGGGACTTCTTTGCACAAAATAAGAGGGGAGACAAGAGTGAAGAGAAGATGGGATGCCTTTAAGGCCACACTTAGGGGAGAGCTGATGGCAGCAAGGGCACAGAGGGAAAAACAGCTGAAGGTATTGGAAGAACAGCTAGAGGCAGAGGTGGAGACAGCAAGGCAAACTACAGGAACAACCTCGACTAGGGCCTCCATGAGGGAGTACATGAGAGCAATGGGGCAGTTGGAGATCCTCCGGATGAAAAAAGCTGAAGGGGCACTCCTTAAAGTTCATCAAAAATATTACACTAAAGCCAATTAGGCTGATGAACTCCTTGAGCGCCTCCTGAGAGGGGCAAAATCTAGTAACGCGATTACGGCTCTTAAGAAAGGCACAGGGGAACGGGTCACACGTGCGAGAGAGATACAGGAAACATTGGCAGAATATTATGAATCTCTATATACATCGCAGAGTCCACAGGCCCACCTACAGGCAGTGTTCCTGGAAAAGGTGGCGCTGTGAAGAGTTGGGAGGGTGTCAGAGTTCCTCAGCAGGGAGATCACAGAAGAAGAAGTACGAGGGATGATCCACAACCTACCATCAAATAAGGCTCTGGGCCTGGGTGGTTATACTGTAGCCTTTTAAAAAATGTTCGCAGCAGAGCTAGCCCCACATCGGATGTCCCTGCCAGCAAACAGGGAGAATAACCCCGCCCCGTCTATGGAAGAAGCTAAGCTAAGATTGATTTTCAAGCCCAACAAGGACCTTGAGGAAAGGACGTCATACAGACCCATTGCACGGATAAATATCTACACCAAGATCTATACGAAGATCCTGGCAAATAGGCTGGAGCCCTTCCTCCCAGAACTGATCCACCCGGATCAGGGGGCGATGTATAAAAGGTCGTCAGACAGCGGATAATATCAGGAGGATGGGCCACTTAGTGGAAAAAGCCCAGCGGACGGACACTCCCGCGGTCCTGTTAGCATTAGACGCAGAGAAGGCGTTTGACCGAGTTGAGTGGCCCTTCCTGTTCAGGTTCATGCAGACGATGGGCACGGGGGGGGGCCGGGGGGATGCGAGTTCTTGAAAATGTTGCAGGCCAACTATCAAACACCATCCACGAGGATAGCGGTGAATGGGGTTATGTCAAGACCCTTTCAGTTGACTAGGGGCACAAAACAGGGCTGCCCTCTGTCCCCAATGTTATATGCAATTTATTTGGAACCACTCTTGCAAGCAATAAGGGAAACGGGAGTGATACAGGGCATTCCATTTTCGGGGACCACTCAGAAGGTGGCAGCATTCGCAGACGATATGTTGCTCACCTTGACAAACCCGTTAGAGTCTTTTCAAGCTAGTAGTATCCTGTTAGAGTAGTTTGGAAAGGTCTCTGGCCTAAAGATCAACGTGGGCAAATCGGAACTCCTGAACCTGACCTTGGAAGCAGGGATTCGTGACTCACTGAGGACAGCCACCCCCTTTGTACTGAGCCTGGGGGGGATTCGATATCTAGGGATAAAAATCACAGCAACTCTCGAGGGCTGGTAAGCCGCCAACTACCCCCTACTGCTGAAGGATATCAAGCGTGATTTCCATAAGTGGAGAAACCTCCAGGTTTCGTGGATGGGTCGGGTAGCGGCAGTTAAAATGGTCACGCTCCCTCGCATGATGTATCTTTTCCAAGCAATCCCCCCAGGCAATATCAACAGGTTTCTTTAGGGAACTAAGAGGGATAACCAACAAGTTTTTGTGTGAGGGGAAAAAAGCGAGAATGGTAGGCAATTATTGATGGCGCCCAGACGGGAGTGAGGGCTGGCCCTGCCGAACTTTCAATAGTACTTTGAGGCTACACAGCTGCGGGTAATTGGAGAATGGCTCCAAGAAGGGGTAACTGGCAAAATAAACAATGGGTTAAAATGGACAGAGCAGTCGTACATCCTAACTTGGCGGAGGTCTTGTGGCTCCCGAAGCAACTTAGGCCCAAGCACCTTTATGAGAGCACCATATTTAAATTAGTGGTGGACAATTGGGATAAACTGGTAAGAACCAAAGGAATCACGACCTTCCCCTCCCCCTTCACACCTATATTCAACAATGGGGACTTTACACCTGGGCTAGAACAAGGGGCATTCAAGCAATGGCAGGAAGGGGGCTGTAAAAAGCTGGGGGATATGTTCCGGGACAGAGAGGTTCTCTCATTCGGGGACTGTAAGAGGGAATTCAGGGTGACGGAGGGGGAAAGGATGAGGTATGCACAGATACAGCACTGGGTTCTGAAGCCCAGAAACAAACAGGCAGTGACCAGGAATATGACGCAGTTTGAAAAGTTCCTCATCTAATGACGGGTCAAAGGGGTTAATATCAAACCTCTACAGAATCCTAGATAACGCACTACCCAGGCATTATTGACCATATATGCGGGGATGGGAACAGATCCTGGGGAGGGAGATCGGAAGAGAGGAATGGGAGAGGCTATGGAGAAAGATACCCAAACTAGCAAGAGCATCCCAACTGCAAGAGGAGTGGTATAAGATACTGTTTGGCTGGCACTACAGACCGGCCCGCCTCCATAAGATATACCCAGAGACCTTGGGAGCCTGTTGGAGGGGGTGTGGGATGGAAGGCACGGCAGAGCACATCTGGTGGAGATGCCCAAAAATAGAACCTTTCTGGTAAGAGGTGCAAAAGGCACAGGAACAGGCCTATGGGCCGGGAGGTAATAGACCACCGGAGCAATTCATACTAGGAGTTAGGGGAGATACTGAAGAGGGGGACCCGGGAAAAAGCAAGAGTGATACTCACGCTCGCAGCCATGACAGTAATAGCGCAAAGGTGGAAAAATACAGAGGTACCCATGGTACAAGACTGGTTACAGAAAATATGGGATATTGTGGCTCTTGAGTGGGCAACATATGCTACACATGAGAAGCTTCAAACCTTCGCAAGTGACTGGGGAGAAACTCAGGCCTTCCTCAGAGACGATTTCCGGGTTGGGTGGTGCCCCCAGCGCCTAAGACTATTGGACTTACAGTGAACCTCTGCGATTGATCCATGAAATTAATGGACGAGGTCTATGTGGAAGCTGCCTCTGGGGGTGGGAGGGAGGGAAGGAGGGGATGTTGGGGGAAATGAGTTTATATGTTGTAAAACTAATAAAAAGATTTAAAAAAATAATAATTCCAAGCTTAAAAGACACTTACAATAATCAGGTCTCAGATTCCAAGCAATAAAAAAATAAGAATCTTGGAGCACTAATGGCTCAACAGCTCTCTGATGCGCAGTATCGTCAAACAAAAAAGCATGTCATTCAAACTCACAAGAACTTAGTTTAGTCGTTAAAAATTGCTATGTACATCAGGGATAACCAAACAATGATTAAACATCTTTGTAACCATGATAAAAAAATCCTTCTGGGCATCATTGAGGAACGCAGCTGGCAAGAAGACCATGTCGATGAACTCCTCAATAACTGAGGAGGTGTGGGTAAACATTTTTACACAAAGATATCATCTGCCCACATCTTTCGTGCATATAAATAATCCTTATATGGGAAGATCTATTTTTAGAGTGTGCATATGGGAACCAAAAGATATTGGGCCTCATTACACGGTAGGTGGTAACCATGGTGCTATTAGCGCCATGGTTGCCGCCGGTATTTTACCGTGTCCACCTTGGTGGATGGCGGAATTACCGCCCTACTCAAGGTGAGCGGGGGCGGTAATTCCCCATTCACCAAGGCACTTCCCCATTCCCATTTTTGCCCCCATAGGGCTCAATGGGAATGGGGAAGGCGCTAATTACGGTACCGCACATTGCGGTACCGTAATTAGCACCAAGGTCCCTTAGCGGGCCCGTTCCTTAACGGCTGGTAAAACCAGCCGTTAAGGTCGGGTCCCGCAAAGGGACCTCATAGTAAGGCGGTAAGGGTTTACCGGTACCGGTGCCCTTACCGGTACACCCTTACCGCCTACCGTGTAATGAGGCCCATTGAGTGGGCCATCTCAAAATTAAACTTTTCACAAACTACTGGTCCAGACAGCATTCCTGCATGTGTACTTATATCCGATCCTAGCCTATGGGCATCCATCTTAAAATTTTAATTTGCCAGTAATACCCAAAGCAGGCAATCCCCCAGACAAATGTAGCTCGTATAGACCGATTTCCCTGATCAATGGCGAAACCAAAATCCTAGCAAAAGTGTTAACAAACTGATTACAAAAGGGGGACACCTCACTAATCCACCCTGATCAATGCGGATTCATGCCACAGAGGTCCACACGCATGAACCTCCGCAGACTCCACCTGGCGCTGGAGAGAGCCCCCGCCCTCCACGAACCCCTTGCGCTGTTGGCGATAGATTTTGAAAAAGCTTTTGATTCTGTGTTCTGGGAGGCCTTGTGGGAAACTATGGTCAGAATGGGCTTTGGGGAGCAGTATATGGGTTGGGTATGACTCCTGTATAGCTCTCCAAAAGCGGAGATCAAGGTAAATGGTTTACCGTCGGAGTCTTCCTCCTGGGTAAGGGGACAAGGCAGGGTTGTCCCCTCTCGGCGATGCTCTTCGCACTGGTGATTGAGCCCCTTGCCATACTACTGAGAAAAACACCAGCATGGAGAGGCTTCCGCTGGCAGGAGAATTCGGACCATAGAGTTTCCTTATACGTCGACAACCTGTAAATATACATGGGAGCCCCTCAGAGATTCTGTCCAATGGTCACACAACTACTAGAAAGATATTGGTCCTTTAGTGGTCTGAAAGTGAACTGGTCGAAATCTATACTCTTCCCGGTCAAAAGGAGCAGGGAGCGCTGCCCCTGATAATTGCCCATACTGCATAGAAACAGAACAATTCCGCTACCTGGGTATACAGATTACGGTTAATCTTACAGAACATATCATCAGGAACTTGCATCCAATCATGGACAGATTCACAGAAAATGTACGTCATTGGATCCTTCTTCTCCTAACCCTATTGGGAAGAGCGGCACTGTTCAAAATGCTAGCCCTGCCCCAGTCCCTATACAACCTACAAAACGCCCCACTCCACGTCTCAATCGTGGAATTCCAAAAAATTGACACCACTCTTAGGAGGCTTTTGTGGAGGGTGGTGGGGACACCTGCCGATATCACTCCACACACTTCATCGTTCTATCTGGGAAGGGTTTATTGGATTACCACACCTGCAAACATTTCTGGGCCAGTCAAATATCAGTGATTAATGACCTGTTGCATGGGGATAGTGAACTGTCACACATTAAAGCGGAGATAGCTGCAATTCAAGGGACGTCACCCGTGGGAAACCTCTACCAAGCACTGAAACCCACACTTCCCCACACCATCACAATGCACACAGCACTAATATGGAAGGAAACCCACAGGTATATTGGCTGGGACAATAGAGTTACTCCTATACAACCACTGTGGGGGAATAAGAATCTACCTGAAGTAAATTGCTGGCATGGCCAACTTGGGAATCAAAGGGTATGATCAAAGTTGGGGATGTAATTGTTGATAGCAAGCTGACGTCCTCCGAAGACCTAGCCGCATGATTTGATCTTCCGGACACTGACCAATACCACTACACACAGCTGAAACATGCACTGCATGCCCATCTACCAGCCTTGTCTGACATGTCTGATTGCACACCGCTAGAGAGGAACATAGTCCTCAACACTATTGCCACTAAAGTTACATCTGTGATGTATAATGCCATATCCTCGTTTGCAACACCAGAACTTGATGGCCTAAAACATAAGTGGGAAAAAGACATTGGCCCAATACTCCCGGAGGATTGGATCATGACTCTGATGTACCCAAGAGAAACAGCTATCGCAGCTAGCTCAGACTGCTACAACTCAAAGTGTTACACAGAGTGTATTATCCAAGGGTGGCTCTCCATTGTTGGGACAGGGCCACAGACCCCAACTGCTTACGCTGTCAACACAAGAAGGGCGCCTTCTTCTACATCATATGGGATAGCCCCCGGATGGAGGTGTACTGACTGGTAACACTGTTGTGAGAAGCGGTCAGCGGCACTAGGTCACGTCATCCTTGGAGACCACAAACTAATGCTACTAGGCATTGAAGAAGAGGGAAGCATGACAATTCGAAAAAATGTTCTCATCAACGAACACAGGCTTGATTAAACGTAACATAGCAAAACTGTGGGGTTCAGCTATAATGCTGCAATATGAACAATGGGTGACAGATGTTGACGTGTGTAGCGACGGAGCAACGCATAAACCCAGCCGGGGGATGCCGTGGGAAAGCCCAGAAAATATGGCAAAGATGGGTGGATGCACAATAAATCTAAATAAGTTTATAACGGACGAGTGTGAAGACCAAATATGATATAACATGATGCAATGAGACTGTTGATGATGTTGAATCTGTGTCAGTTATACTTTACTTAATGTTTACGTTCTTTGTGTACGGAGCTCTTTTGTAGGTTATGTACCGTACCTCGTGTAAAATTAATAAATGTTATTAAAAAAAAAGAACAAAATAAAATATGATGCTATTTTCAAAACCAACTATGTTCCGCAATCTGGACGCAATCTCTAATTGTGCCAAAAAAGGTGATCGATTGAACCCCTCAAATTATAGTGCTGTTGCCCTAACTGTTGCCACATAAAAAGTATTTTCAATCCTAATATTAAAAGATGTAGAGAATTTGATTCGAAAATCTGCCATTCTCTCAAGATTCCAGGTAGGATTTCGGAAGAGGATGGGCACTGCACTCAATGCTACCATACTCGCTTATTTTCTTGAGACAGTCAAACACAGCCAAATTGGGACAATATATACGGCCTCTCCAGATATGACATCCGTGATTGTGTTATTCGTGCCACGATATGGCAAATAAATTTGCGAAATATGGCATATCTGCAAATGTGATCATGCTTGTATCCCTGTTGCATCAGAATACAACAAATAGAGTACTCATTAACCAGTAGGGCTCACTCACAGGTGTAATTAGTACAATAAACAGGGATGCAACTTGGCGTCCACCTTGATGCAACTTGGCGTCCACCTTGTTTAATCTCTACTCGTGTGATCTTGATGGGGTATGGCAAGGTCAGGGGATAACTCCCGTAAGACTAGGTAAACTGCATATAAACTGGATGGCGTTCGCTGATGACCTGTTATTTTTTTTATAGAACCTCACATGGGTGACAAACTAAATGACAGCTCTTCATGGTTTATGCGCTAAAACAATCTACAAGCAAATGCAGAAAAATCAAAAATTCATGTGTTTTTCGGGCCGTAAAAAAATAAAAACTCTGACCTAGTCCATGGGAGGAGAATGCAATGAATGTGTCTCACAACTGCGATACCTTGGGTACAACTTGTGTAACATCCCTCTCTGGCAATGTGGAGGGACTCGTTAACACGCAAACTAAGGCCTCTACTGTCTCAGATGAAATTCCTCTTTAACACACACTGTACATTTTCTCTGATGCCAGTTATTGAATATTATATTTTCAAAGTTTAACCAATTTTATTGTATGGTCTGGACATGTGTCTCTTGGACATGGGCCCATTTTTGAATTGCATTCAAGGGCACATCTGGAAAGAGATCTTAGGCTTTTGCAATTCCTTACCTAATGTGATCCTTAGGCACAAGCTGGGGTTAAGCTCTTTATCATCCAGATACCTTGGTGGTTATTAATTAATTAGTGAAGTGAAGCCCGCGGGTCAATGGCGCAGGGTGTTGGCGGCCCGCTCCTCGCTCGATATGCTGTTTGTCCCTGGAGGGACACCATACCCGAGGCCACGCCCCCTGCACTACTTCCTACCGAGACCCAAGCCCGGCAGGGTGAAGCCCGCGGGTCAAGGGCGCGGGGTGTTGGTGGCCCGCTGGGGGTGTTAGTGGATCCGTGGGAGGGGGGGGGGCAGACAGACTGGCCTACAACGACCTGGACTGAACTGTGAATCTTCTAGGTGAGCAAAAGCCAGCAACTGCCATTCCTGCCATTCCTAGGAAGGGGCGTCGGGGGAGGGGGGGGGTCCAACCATTCTCCAACCATTCGTTTGAGTGCATGCAGCCAAGCCCACAACAAGATTCTCCTGCAGGGTGGCGAGGTGTGACTTCGTTTGTCTGAATCCCAATCCGGAAGGCTTCTCCCTATCCGGCCCGCACAGTGGTTGGCCCTCCCTGGGTTGGCCCTCCCTGAGGTACAGACTCAAGAGTCATGGAGGTAGGAGATAGTTCAACTCCCTTTTCCCCCCTCTATCTCTCTAAATCCTCACTCCTATCTACATTACAGGAACACTTGGCCCGATCGGGAGTACGGAAGCCAATTATGGGCAGAAGACGGAGGGGGGGTTTGTTGAGTAAAGCCCCGGTGGCTATGCAGGTAGAAGGCACCACATGCCTTTGCGCGGATGGAGCACCTGTCTAACTGCCTCCGGCCTTCGGCTTGCGTCGGAGAGGGAGATCCCGGGGCACCCACACCCAAGTCGCCCAAGTTACCCTGCAAAACTGACTACAGGTGGGGGTCACAACACAGCTCTCTGGGTCTACCTGTGCCATTGCTCCCATTGCTCCCTTTGCTCATTCTATCTTGGATTTGGCAAGCCCCCTTTTGGACGTATCGAGGATTCCTGCAAATTTGTTAACCCCAGGAGGGGGTCTTGACTCAGTAGCCACAGCCGTCCTTCTGGACACCGTGGCCAATGGTTGCAAGAAGAGGGCATCTCAAAACTGTCTGGAGGGCATGTCCCGTTGGCCCCACGTCTGGCCTCTCTACCGGTGTCAGTCCCTTTCCATCCCTATTTTGACCCAAATTCTGATCTATCAGCCCCGCATATGGCACTAGTTCTCTCTGAGGATTTCTTCCCCCCTTTTTCATGTGCCTATGCCTACGGTCTCCAGGGGTAGGGGTTCAGTGGGATTGGGTGTGAAGTCCAGTCTCCCATCAAGTATTGGGAGTGAGCCCACGCCTGATGCTCCCTTGGGAGCCCCAGTACCTACAGCATCAGCCATCCCATCAAGCTGCTCCTGTCATTACCTCCGTTCTGAGATGGCTGAGGTAAAAAACCTCCTACTTGTCATGATTAATGGGCTGCTGGAGGCCAGGGGGAAGGGAGATGTGGGCAGGGGTGGAATGAGCACAGCGGAGGTTGGTCCAGGGGTGCCGAATTCTGACTTTGACAAAGGGCTATATCCCTCACATTCCTGTCCATCCCCTCCTTCCCCGAGGAGACAATCAGAGGTGGCTCTTCCCCAAGTGCCACCTTCGCAAAGGGAGACCATAGGGACCCTAGCCCTGGGGGCCAATCTCTTACCATCGTTGCATACCCTTGGGAAGGCCCAGGGCAATATGTGTTCAGTGGGAAGGGGGAAAATTGCTCCAATCTCGGATCAGGGGAGGCTCTTGTTGGGGCGTCACTCCCCGGAGGGCTGTGGCCGTTCAACTGTGTTACTTCATGGAGTCCCAAAACTATCTACTGCCTCTAGAGAACCAAGGGATGCACTCCGGAACAAATGCCTTAATTGGTTGCGGGCTGTTGGGGAATGTGGGCTTGTATCCGGGGGCTCCGTGCTGAATTGTACCAGACTGTCCAATTTTTCAGCCAATACGGATGTTGTCAAAGTGGTCTTTGGGGACGCCCTTACGGCAAGGGTTGTTGCGGAACAATGTAATGGCCCCAGGTGGACAAGGAAAAGTGATATTAGGGCCAGCCTATTCCTTATTCCTGCCCTTGTGTGTCCCACAGGAGATCTCCCCAGTAATAATCCCCTTTCAGGGGCGAACTTGACTGCCTTGGGCCGAAGGTGTTATGGGAGACTCCACAGGCAAGGGGTCGGTGGTACATGATCTTGGGACTATTTGTTTGCCCGGGGGTACTTTCGGATGGTGCAGCATTCTGTGGGACTTTGCTTTGTTGCTTTTCTTCTTTCTCTTCGCCATGTTCAATATAACTTAGTACTAATATTGTTTTTATAGGATGCACTTTGATGGCCTTTTTGGACGAATAAAGGTGTTTGACTGACTGACTAATTATTACACATTTTTAGATCCACCTAGCAACTCCATATATACGAAGATCTCATGTTAAGAGAGACACACCTCCTATCTGTAGCAAAATTTCAGCGAAAAATGCAATCCTTACTGATTGAGATTGGTGCAAATGAAGAAGATCTAATTACACGACCTGTGAGTGTGAAAAAAACTATACACCTACTATTGGGCTATAACTATCAATTCTTTGGGTAATTACAGTTTGCATCAGGAATATGCATGCATTCCAATCAAGTAATCTGAGCATTGTCCATATCTGCTACGGTTTCCATGCAACAAGGCATGTGTGATCGACATGAGGTTAAAATGTAATCACTTTGAAACAAAAAAGGCGGACAAAACATTGGGCCAAAATTATTGTAGGGTTTCGCAATATAATGCGTCGGTCGATTGACTCAACTGGAAACACTAAAACATCTCATTACACATGTCCTTACTTTGAATCTGAAAGGCTAAACACATTTGGGCTAGAGAACGTTGGTCATTCTGAATATTCAAGAATTTTTTTCTGGCTGTGGTGTATGTGGGGTGAAAAACAGTCATTGATCATTGCCCTTACTCGCCTTTTGACATTCATAAACATGGAATTGGGTCGATCTGAGGCCAAGGATGAGTACACTCACCAAACTGTAAATGCCAACCTGATGAATTACAATACTCATTTTATATGATGTAGGACATTTTTCTGCATCTCTAGGTGGCTATGAAGTCTTGCTTTGCACTTGCATGAACTTTGAATGCGACATGAAACTGTAGGACGAGTTTTGTATAACAACCACACTGTAAATATGTAAGATATCTTTTATGTAGATTAATATTGTCTATTATTATGTTATTACATTTTAAAGGTTTTGTATAAACCAAATGCAAAGAAAAAAAAAGTAGGTTGCTTCAAGTGCACCCTGCTTGGAAAACCTTATCTTCAACTCAGTGTATGGGAACTTTGGGAAGTCTTTACCCAAACAAGGTTTGAGTGAAATCTTGCAGGAAATCTCTAGAAGTTGGTAGTTCTATCAATAGGATTCAAAGAGGATTCCATTTACGGGGTGAGGGAGTGGCCTCACAATCTTCTATAGTCATATGGCCACAGCAAATGTTTTCATTTCAAGCCTTATGTAAGTGGCCAGCAGTTGCTGCTGCAACAAGTGTCTAACCATCTGATGTTAGCTTTGTGAGTGCCTTGTCTGCAGGACGGTATGTGGGGACACACGAAGGCAGTGTGTCCTATGCATGTTTAAGCTGTTAGGACAATATTCAGTGTACAGGTCCCTTCGTCATTTACAGTATGCTTCTCCCTTTCCTTCCAGTAATTATGCTCCTTGTTTGACCTCCCTATTGTGTTGCAGAGATCTGCTTGTAATCACTGGGGTATGCCAATTATTAATGGGAAAGAGTCTAGCATTTCCAGCGAAAAATCCAGGGATGGACAGAACATCTTTGTGGGTGAAATCCCCAAGACTGCAATGCACAACGTGCTTTGGAAAATGCATTAGTCACAGGAAACTAGTTGATAATAAAATGAAATCAAAACCCAACTCCCTGTACGTCACTGTATCAAACTAGATATTGGGCCTCATTATGACCCAGGCGGTAAGGGGTTTACGGCAGCGTAAACAGCGCCGACCCTTACCGCCTGAGTACGAGGTCCCTTAGCGCCATGGCGGATTTAACACCTGCTTTTAGCAGGTGTTAAAATCCATGGCGCTAAGGGACCATGGAGTTAATTACGCCACCGTAATTTACGGTGGCGTAATTAACGCCTTCCCCACTCCCATTATGCCCTATGGGGCAAAAATGGGAATGGGGAAGGGTAAATGGGGATTGGGGACTTACCGCCCCGCCAAGGTCGGAATGGGGCGGTAAGTCCGCCAACCACCATGGCGTAAACGTAGTTTACGCCATGGTGGTAAAGTCACGGCCCAGGCGGTAACTTACCGCCTGGGTCGTTATGAGGCCCATTGTTTTATATTAATTTTTGACCCAAGTTCTGCGAGCAGGGCTGTGACGGATTGGCAAGTGTGTAGAAGTCATGGTTTTATTGATTTCTTATTAAAATAAAATGATGTGGGTAATTCCATCTCTGAAAGGGTAATCTGCTTATCAGATTCATCCTTCATAAACTGCAGGCCAAAAGCATATGAACCCTTGTGCCCTGATCTGCTTTGGCAGAGTCCGGGTTCAGAAGTCACAGCTGCCCATCTGACAGCTGCAATGACAGTCAGGTTTCTACAGCAAAGGGGATGCATTTAAAATATGCACTCCTGTTCCAAAAACAAAAAGCATGCAATCCTGGTGGCATGATAAACTGTAAATATAAGCCATAGTGAGTTAAGGGTATGGTGGCCAGCATCTCTCAATCATCCAAGCTACATCAATACGTGTGTCAGTGCTTTGAGCCCAGATCAGCTGTGAGGGCAGTTAACACCCTGCCCAGAGAGGCAGCCACTCCACAGGAAGTTAGCCTGGGAACAGGGACCAAACAACACACCCATTCACAAACGGAGTAGCCTCACACCAATGTGCTACATACCAAAAGGCTGTTGGTTCTATTGAGAAGGGAAGGGGACTGGTTAGTGTAGACAGAGGGAGAAGTGTACAGCTGGAGGACGGTTCCACCATCTCGTTTCTCTCTACCTCCAACTTTCCATTTTGTCCCCTCCACTTCCTGTAGCACAAAGAAATGTGGGTGTGATAGCAGAAGGTAAAGTTCCCTTGTTCCAAGGACCGGGATTGGCCTCTAAAGCAGAATAGCGTGAGTCCAAACACCCGAGGGCTTTTTTGTCTCCCATCCGTCCTTAGATTCACTTTTGGACTACCACTTAAGGACCAATTCATTGGACCTCTTTTGGGAGAGTTGATCTCTCCAAATCCCTCTGCCAGTGAGTTGAAGACAGTGTCCAAATCAGAGGCTAGCTCTTTCCCCTAACCATCCCTAGGGCATATTGGGTGTGGGGGGAGGAGGACTGCTGTTGGCAATAGCCCTGCCTCTATGCCAGCCACAATGGTATCCAGGACCTCACCATGTTGTGGGATGTCTACAGTTGTGTGCCAGGCTTTCCCATGTTTGGGCGAGTAAAAACAAGGACTAAGGTTATCCTTGAGATCCCTCTGAGCAACCAGAGTGTCATGGCAACCAAAATCCCCAATGTTTCTGCCATCAAACCGTGACTGAATCTCGTTCAACTGCTTCAATCCATCTGGACGCTCCAGAGCAAACTTTGGCACTCACCCACTCTTTCAACTGCACGTTCAAACCTGTTCGCTGCCGCACAACGATAGCTAAAGAGGGGATTGCCTCAGCTGTAACTACAGCTCTTTCGTGCCTCAAAACGTTCAAACGGACCTGCGCATTCAGTCTCCAGATTCTTCATGGTTAAACCAATAATGGTGGCCCTCATGATCTGCACTTCAAGCATTGCTTCCAAAACACAAAAGCTCCTGTACGACCCCTGTTCAACCCGGTTTGCCATCTAGGATAATGCAACTGCTGTAACTGCACGTTCGAGCATGTTGGTTGCCACACTACACTAGCATGACTGCACATCCAGTCTCCAGAATCTTCACCGTCAAATAGACCATCAAACCGATCCCTGGTGGCCCATACGATCCAAAGCCCCTAGAGCGCTTCATCAATCTGATCCTGTAGAACTGCGCATCCAGTCACTGGAATTTTCGCAGTTGAGCCAACTGTCGAACCGATCCTCAAGACCTGCACTTCTTCATATATCACCTTCGAACCACAGATCAGTTTGCCCCTGCAAAATACTGCTCTCAACCTAGAGCAACGCAACCTCTGCAATCAAACTGTATCAAATCACACAAGAAGAATGGTTGAGCGCCTTTGAACCGTTGAGAATGTCAGAAGGTATTACTGACTGTTAGAGTCCTTCTTGAAACACCTTTGGGCACAAAAGACTGGCTAGTTCACATGTAATACTTTTTTGCATAGAACATATCCCTTATAAGAACATTTACAATTTTACTTGCACAACACCCCTCATTCATTACTTGAGTGCTACAACTTTCTATCTGTATATATTCTGTGATCTTTCTTCAGGGGCTGGGTTTTGTGTAGTGTTTTTCCATTTAGATAATTTTGCATATGGTGTGTTTAATTAATGTAGATATATTTTTACAGAACCTTGACTGAATATTCCCTTTATTTTGAACTGCTGTACTATTGCTGTTTGGATTGCTACTGGATTACACTCACACCCTGCTTGAGAGTATAGCCTTCCCACGTTTTCCACAAAAGGTAAAGGAGGTTTATCTCTTAACTCTGCTTGTTTTACCTTTATGAGAGGCAGCTTCTTGTAGCTGTCCCAGAGCCGAGTAGGCAATTTAACCACTACTTACCCTGGTACTTCTGCAGGGCAGAAGTCATTTTGTCACAAGGCCATCAGGAAACAGTTATATATTTTGAATCATGAGTGTCCACAGTTAAAAGCAGCCAATAGCTGTAGGAATCAATTGGATTACAGCAGGCTGTTTCGGAATGTCCATGTTACTCCATAGCTGCCATGTTGCTGCAAGTCAATTTAGATATAAAGAATAGATCTTAACCTCATGATTCATTTTACAGCGCCAGCACCTCTGGTTTAACATCCCATAGTACAAAGTCTCACTTCAAAGTTCAGGGCCAAGAAACAGGCTTTGTTTGGGATTAAGATTTGATTTTTGTATTGGAATAGTGAATCTTAACAAAGGATATGCCGTCCACCCACATGCGGCCTTTACTTGTTCCATGAAACGCAGCCACAATCAGGGGACTATAACTGCACTAGTGTCCAGGATTACAAACGCTCTTGCCACATCATGGGCACATACTCCTGACTTACTTGCCCTCTCATCATTTAGCCTCCCCGCTCCCATGTCTGGATTTCAACAATACTCTGCTTTATAAAGATAACTTGAAAAGTACATATACCATAGTCTTACTCAAATATATAGGTCCTTATAGAACTATGTTAGACACAAATTGTATAACTGACATTATTCCTCCCATCCTGACTGGGAGACTACAAGTACCAGAATGCAATTCAGCAAAAGGCAAAAAAAGTCTGCAAGTGCAAAATTTTCAAGTACTGACAGTAGCATGGTTTAAAAAATAATACTGCGGATGCCATGTGTTATGAGATATTTAAAACTATGCGAACACACAGCATTCAGGACTGTGGACTGTCTCCCATCCATGCAGTAGCTGGGACTAGCCCCGATTAGCTTCAAAGCAAGGAAAGATACAGCCCCCTCTAAGTGGTTTTTAACTTGGTCTCATTTACCAGGCATCATGCCCCGAGGAGGCTGCCCCTTCCTCGCTTTAAGACTAAGCATGGTCGGTCACGGTTACTGCATGAAGGGGAAACCCACTGTAGATGTAAAAATATATATTTTTTAAAATGATGTATAAAAGATTGCAATCTTTGAGAATAACATTTTTGTAGGCATTGCACAGTGAGATTTAATTATTTGCTGGGGATAACACACTTTGGTTAAGCAGCGTGCTACAAGCCCCTTTTATGGCTGGTCTCTTGGTGACTGTTGTAATACATCGCACAACCCCAACTAACCGCATTTAAGGATTGCAAACTCTCTTGCCATATAGTGGGCAAATACTAAAGACTTGGTTGCCCTCTCATTTTCCCTCCTCACCACCTTGTCTGGTTTTCAACAATCTTCTGCTTTATAAAGATAACTTGAAAAGTACACATACCATAATGTCACTCAAATATATAAATCCTTTAAGAACAAAGTTAGACAAAATGTGTACAATTGTGGGATTAGTCCCTCCATCTTGACTGGGAGACTACAAATACCAGAATGTAATTCAACAAAAAGGCAAAAGAATTATCTTTGAGTGCAAAACTTTCAAGGACTCACAGTAGCAACATTTAAATAAAAAATAAAAACATTTAAAAAAAAGAATGCAGGTGCCCATTTGGTCGCTCATCCATGCAGTAACCGGGACTGACACTGCTTAACTTCAAAGCAGGACTGATCCTGCTTAGTTTCAAAACGATGAAAGGGCCAGCCCCCTCAAGCCGTGTGGTCTTGTAACTTTGGCTCATTCATTAGACAACATGGCCTGGGAGGCTGGCCCCTTTCTCACTTTGAAGCTAAGCATGGTCTGTCCTAGTTATTGCATGGAATGGAGACCTGGTGACTTTCGTGTCACTAGCAATGGGCTTATGCCAGTCATTTCTCACCCCCAACATCACTATAGCTGTAAATATATCTTAAAAAGAAAAAAAAAATGATAACCGCGGTTACAGTACTACACGTAACCCTGGCTATCTGTAGTCCTTCATAGCTGTGGTTATCCGGAAAAATGGCTGTAAAAATGCTTTCCTGCCCCCTCCCCCCCACCCCCCGAGACCCTCACCAAGTGCCCCTCTCATTCCCCCACTCCACAAAAATCGACTCCTTAACCCCCTGCCCTCTTCTTTGGCCCCCACAACACACCCTGTTTCTGCGACAGTTTGCTTTGAGATGTCTGCTATTCGTGGCTATAGCCGAGGCTACAGAAAGATTTGGGTCGCAAACTCAGTCCCCTAGACCCCTTCCAACTCCCAAATTTCACTTGGTGCTCTCTAGACACCCCCCGTCCCCCGCCACACACACACACACCTCTAGTCTGATGCAATTTGCATGATTTTGACCTGCAAATGGCTTTTTTTCTATGGTTTGTTTTCCATTATCCTAGGCTATCTCTCGCAAGATGGCAGCTGTTTCATTGCTAAAAAACCCAGTTCTGGTAATTTACCTAAGATATAGCTATCTATTTTTGAGAAGGGGGCCACCCCTTCCATGTCAAATATTTTAAAATCTACTGCACGGAATAACCCCAAACCACAAAAAGGCCTTTTTCGTACCTGGTCCAAATCTGTGCAGCGGTCCGGCAGTAATTGCCCTTGTTTGTCTATGGGCAAATGAATGGGAAGTAGGCTGCAACTTGGAGAAAATGTTTTATTTATTGTATTTATTTATTGTGCATTTGTTAGGAGAAAATGATCGCCTTTGGCACTCTGTTAAGCAAAACAGTCTTTCTTAATAACTTATTTTCTAACACATCTTTACCAAACTTTGCAGTCTGTGGGACCTGCAAGTCCATAGTCACCTTCAAAACTTCGGCCAAGTCTTTTACTAGAATCAAACGACTCATCTTAACTATAGCAACATATATATATGATCAAGCTACAGGAAGTAGGAAAACGCGTCGTCCCGTTGTTGGCCTCCATTGTTTTGATACCGTGCTAGGGTTGTTAACTCTGATTTTTAACGTTTTTGTAACCGTGAATGAAATGGTTTTGGAATAAAGGATACGTTTTAATTGGAAAACGGATGGTTCGCAACCCTTTCTTTTCAAGGTGAAACCCTCGATTGACACCCGTTGCACTCCCACTCTGTGCAGTGCGGCTCACATTTTCGGCAAGAGGGCTCTCTTGGCGGAACGTAATCTGATACATATATATATACACACACAAGAAAAAAACTTTAGTTGCAGGGACGTTAAGGTGAGAAGACAACAAACCCCCTGAAATTCAGCTAAAGCCGCTTTAACTTCATGCACCCTATGACCACATCAAAGATCACATCAATGATGAGATCACTAATTGCATTATAACAGTAACGGGCATGAAGCATGGCCTTCAGCCATGGAAAATTGGCATGGCCAACTATATTTAACACATGAATGGGTACTAGTCATGGCCTTCAGTTATGGACCATGGTCACAACCTTCACCCATTAACACTGAATATTTTAAAACACTAACAGACTACCAACTATAGATTTTGGCTTTTACCAGTGGCTACAGCTTTCAACCATGCCCACTGTATATTATATACACTGGGCAAGCACTAGCCATGGACTTTAGCACAAAATACCCTCCAGTGGCCACAATCTTTGGTAATGCCCACAATATATTCTAGCATAAAATGGGCCACTAGCCATGGCCTTTAACCTTGAGCAGTTTGTACATCTTTTGGATATATCCACTGTATATTTTAAAATAATAGAATGCAATAAGAGAATGGCCTTCGGCCGTGCCCACTGTATATTATACAACCCTTACCAGCCACTAGGAATTGTTGGACAGAGGGACACTCGTGTGACCTTAAGAAACATTTTTTTCTAAAAAGAGACACTTTTGCCATCCTCCCTAAAGATCCAGGGGAAGGGAACTATCCTCTGGTTTCAAGGATTTCTTCTTGTAAAACATTATTTGGATTCATCTTTATGTTTCGACTATGAACAATTTTTCCACTAACATGTGTCGGGATATTTCTTTGCACTCTTAGTTGTTTGTTTCGAATGTGAGGGTCAGATTAGAATGTTTTGTACACAAGGACAGCTTCTAAGTTACGAACTACTTGACGCATAGTGATACTTGGTTGTTTAAGTAGATAGCTTCCTTCCTTAAAATAGGGCTAGAAGGGGTTTTTCCAACGCATTTCTGTTAAATAACATGTCTGACAATCAGAATATTACAACTTTGTGTCCGCCTCTCATTTCTGACCCGTCACATTGCCCAGATCTGCAAGTGCTACAACACTACCTTTGCACAGATCTTTCCAGTCGCACCCAATAGGGATATGAGACAGTAATTGGCCAGGCCCCCTCAGCCCCCCTTTTTGTACAGGGGGACGATTTCAGCATTTGTCAATCCATCGATACCAAGGTATTAAAGAGACGATGGAGTATGGGCACTGTGGTGAATCAATGGTATTCGCTCCTTCTCCCCAAAGGGGAGCCATCCCCTTTGAGGCTAGAGAGGTCAGACACTCCACCATAACCTCCCTAAGGGTATGGGCAAGTGAGACCCCACGGGGAGGGACTACCCCTTAGGGGACAAGGACTCCCGTTCCTATGAGGAGCTCCCTAAATTGCCCAACATATTGGCGTATATATGGGACTGCCTGCTGAGAAGAAGACCAACATCCTTAAGCTTGGCTGCAGTCAAAGCTGAAGTCAATCTATCTGAAAGAGGAAAAGATGAGGTCTCTTTAAAATGAGACAAATATTTAACTGAGACAAGTGGAGGAAGGAGGAGGAGAGGGTATGATACGCAGGGGCGTAGTAAAGTCAAGCCACGTAGCCTGTGACTTTCAAATCGGCGAGGAACGCCATAGTGATACACCGGGAGGCCAGTGAGAAACGGAACTGGGAATGCCTACCACGAAATAAAGAAGTATCCAGAAGCTGGTGGTGGTGAGCACGCGAAGGTCCCCATCATCCCCCTCCATAGATGGCTGCAGCCCAAGGTGAAGCCGAGAAAAAGACGGTGCCGAAAAGCCAGAATGAGAGAAGCGACAACAGAGAAGAATACCTGAGCGTGTGCCGAGCCCTGCAACATTCCCCTACGTAGATGAAGGTACCGGGCAGAAAGGGAAAAGAGGGATGCCGCCAGGTTAAGAGTATATAAAGTGTACAACTCTCCCCAGTCATAAAGACGACAAGCGAGAACTAATATCGGATTGCCAATATGAAAGGCTCATGAAGCAAGTAACAGATAACCCTGTGAGAAGAATAAAGAGGGACTGGAGACCATTGCCCTGGGAATAAGGGAAAATGTCTTGTGAGCAAAGAGACAGAAACTGGCTAAGCAAAGTCCCAGCATGGCTTCGAAGGAAGGGAGACTATCAAGAGAACCAGATGATGGAAGAAAGAGTATAAAAGAAAGAACCCAGGAGTGGGGGAATATAAAAGGGGATCAAGTCCCATACAAAGTAGCCAAGGATACATTGTGAGATTGTGAAAGACTCCTGAGTGAAGACAAAAGTGTGAGAGTATCTCAAAATAAGTAGTAAACAACATAAGCTTAAAGAAAACACCAAGCCCAGACATGTTTTACAAGAGCTACAAAGGTTTCTTTCAGGAGATAGCCAGAGTTTACCAAAGAAGATTGTATAAAGAAACTCCAGTATAAGAGCGACATTTCCATACAGGGGCTATCAGGATCAACGAGAAGCCCAGGGGCAGAAATACCTTATTTTGGCTCAGTTTCAGTGGTAGGGTCAGGTTGAGTTAGGTTTGGACAGATGACATTTTTACTTTGGGACTTCCTAATGACAGGCAAGCACCATTCGTTGCTTTAGATAGGCAGGGTTATCCCTTTAGCAATAGGGAAAGTTAGGCTGTTTTCACAATTTCAAAAAGAGTTAATAATGTCCTTAATGAGCCTGCCTCCTTCTTACCTGCCACAAAAGTCAGATTTCCAGCTCCGATTTAAAAATATCAATCATCACTTTGTCCGGTCCTGAAGCACTCCCTTCCTTTTGGGAGTATTACCGATCCCGAATGTCCAACATTGTGAAGGTCCTTCAGAGATCCAGTCCCCATTTGGCAGGTCTAAGCCATCTACTTCTGTCATGAAAGTGCTCGGTCTCTGTGTATATATTTTCGAAATGAAACCATGCAGTAATCTTCTTCTAGAACTCAGCACAATGCCGTGACCTTGCAGCTTTCGGGAGGTCTTCCCATTTCCTCACCAGGAAGTCTAATCGTTTTGATCCAACAAACTTGTATAGGTTGCCCTACGTGAGTTTATGGTGTTTTTATTGACCTCCACAAATTTTTAAGACAGAATAATAGATTGCTTTTGCCCTCTCTGCAATCCTCAACATACTACCACTCATTTCTGGCATGGGTTTTCAATACACCTCCTACTATCAATGATTCAAATTCTTGTAGGATTTCCAAATTTGATAAGTGGCCCACATATATCTTTTCAATGTGCCATTAGAGGTCCTTACACAAGAATGGAGTGCAATGATTTGCCTCATGTTTGGTTGGCCCACTTTACTGTGCTACGCGCCGGCCTGGTGATTGTTGCAGCCATGCTCCTGCCATCAGTCATTTAGCACCTGGGTTACCAGCTGTCTGGGCTAATCGTCAAGAATAGGAGTTCGTGATCAGTCCTGTTGCATTCAATTACCTTGCAGTCCCCCACAAGCCACAACCACATGGACAAGGTTGAAATCAGGCATATCCCAGTTTCGATTATATTTTGGATCATTACAATAGTATTTGTCTTATTGGAAATGGTGGGCCTGTGTTAAGTGTTGGAACGGTAAGATGCACTGATGCCCCCTTTATTTGCAGGTGCTGCCTGGAGATCAGCAGATCCTGTCTTGTGGTTAATTATCTACACAATGAATCTGGCAATGTCATCTCTGCTTCCATGGGGGAAACCTCCCCTAAAGTAGCTAGGGTGAGGCAGACACTCTCTGGTCTGAACCCTGGGGGAGGTTATTTGAGGGAGGATCACAGAGGGGGAGATGACCCTCAAGGAGGAAAAGGTGACTTGCCAGATGAGACATGGCTTCCCACGTTTGCTTCTGAGGATATCCCCACCTACACCTTATGCCGTTAGGGCATATTGGTTCACCAGCCCTCATCCACCTTGGAAGAGAGTTGAAAACACTTTCACTAGATCTGTATTCAAACCATCAAAAACCGACTTGCCTTTGAAAACCACCAAGAATGTTTGCCCAAACTTCATGTGCAAGTCGTCAAGAATGGACTTCCATTCCCATAAGCATGAGAAAACTGGGACGAGAAAGAGGGATGGAGTAATACAGATCACCCAAGCCCAAGAGCACAAGCCACGCTCTAGTGGTTTCAAGCGCTTACCTACAGTGGGGACATTTAAACAGCTGACAAAGAGCCGCTGGTTGGAGAAGACTGCATCTCTCAGAAGCAATGACAAGCGGGGGGCTAGTAGGTGTTCAATGGAGTCAATCGGCACCTCCAGAAGAAGGGAAGCGGACCGTGAGGAGGAACACACTGCAGGGACGCCAGAAGCCAACAGAAGATTTCTGGGTGTTGCAAGGTGTTAGGAGGTCGATTCCACCTAACCGGAGATTGGAAAGACGCCAGAGAGCCCACAAGAAGCTGCGAAGAGCAGAGTAGCTATGAAACGGAAGCAGAGAGCAGGACACTGAACGCTTGCTGCCAGCTTACCTCGGGAGACACAAAATATGCCAGGAAGACCCGGTGAGTCCACAGAAGAGAAGTGGGGGCACGGGGCATAACGGAAGACATACCAAACACTGTTAAAGAACAAAACAGCCCCTGAAAGAATACATGCAAGTGAAGATTGCTAAAAAGGGGGAAATGTAATTGGAACAAGAGACTTACAACTGTGTGAGTGTATGCAATACACATGTGAAAGTAGTACTGCCAAAAAAGTATACCAGGCGAATGTAATACATGAAAAAGCACATGGAAGAGACTAACAATATTGGAATTATGCGCACAGCCCACTTGAGGAAGCCTCAACAGAAGAGAATATTAGACAGTTGCAAGCAGGTTTTATGAAGCCCTGGCAGAAGAAAATAACAGCCAATTGCAAGTGTGTTTTGAGATAAGGCCCTGGTAGGTGAGTATACCAAGCAATTTGAAAGTGTGTTCGAAGGTACAAGAAAGTGCATATGTAACAAAAGCCCTGGCAGGAGAGCATACCCGGCAAATACAAGTTGCAAGGGTGTTCATACAAGAAAGTTCCTGGCAGGAGAGTATACCAGGTGGATGCCAATTGTTAATATGTGCCTTTATGAGAAAGCCCTTACGGGAAAGCAGATCAGGTATTAAGATGAACAAAGTGTACACCGAAATTAATTCAAGAAATCCTGATCAGAGGACATCAGGAAAAGGCATAGGAAATATATTAAAGAAGAAATTAAACCTGGCAGGAGAGAACACCAGGTACCCTAACACGGCAAAGCACAAGGGTCCAGTTGTTTTGTGCACCAGCCGTGTTAATACTCAAGAGACTGATAATCCTGAACAGAAACCAGAGTGAAGATAAATCCAGGGGAAGGGGAAATCGCCCTCTGGAGCAAGGAACTCTATCTTTTGGAACTTTTTGTGTTGGAGTCTTTTATTTTCTTTTGGAACATGTATACATCACTCAAGACCAAAGACATTTTTCCTTTCCACTTTAGAATAGTTTTGTTAGAATGTGAGAGTCAGTATAGAACTTTGGATACTGGGTGTTTTGTTTTGGACATTCTGATTGCTGAAATATACTTAGTTTTGGTTTTAGGCAGTGAAACTCCTCTAGTGCAGGGATAGAGAGTCACTATCCCAACCCCTTTTATTTTAATAAAAGTATCTGACCAACACTATGAACCCCTTGTGCAAGAGTTTCATTCCCAACTTATCACATCTCCCAGTTATGTGTACATCCACCCCAATCAATAGAGCACCACTGGGGCAGCTTCTCGCTCCCTTTGTAGCTAGAGTGTTATTTGTGTTTTAACCCTGTAGGTCTATCTTTTCTATTGCTCTGGTTTCTTGTAAACATGTGATCCTGTGCTCTTGGATGAAATCGCACCATAGCTCATCTTTCAGATTTTTCGCCAACCGACCAACATTCCAAGATACTTTTAAAAATGTGCCTTCCCCAACTGATGTCGTCTCGTAGGAAAACAGACGACGGTCTGTCTTAAGCGGGCAATAGTTAGTCTACCCCCTAAAATCCATCCTCCTCTGAAGTCAATTTTGGTGTTCTTGGGTGTTCATTCATTTTGCACGTGAACTTGGAGATGCCCGTTTCATTCCTGGATACCTCGTCAAATGTGAAAAGTCCCTTTGTCACTTCTTGGTTTTTATTTGAAGGTGTAGAATTGGCATGGCCTCTCACAGCTTCAGGCAGGTATCACTCAGTCAGCTAGGATTACATTTACAATCCATCCAGGGAATGAGATCTACTGGAGACAAAATCTACTTTAGGCTTCCTTTTAAAAAAGCACCTTTGTGAGTTCTCCCATCATTGCAATGCATTAACCCACTTCAGCACTCATTCATTTGGGAATGGATTCCACCTCTGAAGACCTTCCAAAATCGTTGAGCCCTCTCTACTTTCAATGGGATGGAGCTTGAATAGAGGGTACATTTCTCACACTGTCATTTAACATAATTTTTGATTGGTTGTGTTTTCAATTGGTTCTCTTATAAAGTTGACACCCCTTGATTTTATAGGTGCATCATATTTAGCCATGTGAAAAGGGGTGGGTGGCATGGTTCAATTTTGGACTCAAGTAAATATTTCTTTCATAACTCGATTGAATTTCCCCATTAATGGCATATACTGAAAATCATACTGAATTCAGGCATATGCAACATGTACTCGGCACAGCAACAATGGCAAAGTTCTTTCTGTATGGTTTTATTAAAAACAGAAAAATATTAATATGTTGTGTTTAGTCTCATAATGTGAGGCTTGCTCCTCTGAACCTAGAACCGCCTTTGCTTTTGCCGTACACCACATTGTTTTGAACTTGCAGAGAAAAATATGTTTGCATTATAATGCCATTTGAACCGGACCATGAGTTTTCATTTCTGTCATTTTATCCATGGGGTTTCATTTTTGATTAGGCCCCTTGGGGTTGAAGCCATCCATTACTCTCAATAGATATTGGATTTACGCTGAGCTAGAAGTCAAAGGTCTGAATTTAAGTGGAATCAAGTTCTTTGTATTTGTATTTATTAAATTTTTATATAACGCTTTACACCAAAGTGCTATACATAAGGACAACAGAATACATAACAAGCATTACATAACATATGAATCAAGTATATGGAACAATTTACATGAGCAATATGGTTTAACATGAGTGGTAGAACCATAGTGAGAGAAGCAGCAAATGTATTAGGATGTGGTATAGGATCATAGAGAGAGAAGCAGTAAAGGTTGTTGGGATGGTGATTGCAGGAGGTAAGATTTTAGAGAAGTGCAGAAGGATGAATAGGAGGTGATGGAGCGGAGAGGGAGACAGTTCCAGTGGAAAGGAGCAGGAAGTTGGAAGGAGCGGAAGCGGGATGGGGCACAGGGTGGAGGAAGGGGAGTGAATAGGAAAAGATCGGCAGAGCGGAGTGGGCGAGAAGGTGTGTAGAAAGTGAGAAGGGAGGAAAGGTATGGTGGAGCAAGACCATAGAGGCATTTGAAGACGAGACAGGAAATTGAATTTGAGTTAGGAGTGAAAGGAAAGCCAACCTAGAGAGGAGAGAGAAGAGAAGATGGAATCATGAGGAGAGAGAAGGCAGAGAGAACGGGTGGCAGAGTGGTAGATGGATTTAAGGGGAGTTAGATGTGTGGAGGGGAGACAGAAGAAGAGAGTGGAACAGTAGAAGAGTCTAGAGAAGTTGAGGGAGGAAATTAGGAGTTTAGTAGCATGGAAGGTTAGGAAGGATCGAATTTTGCAGATGTTATAGAGGTGGAAGCGACAAGACCGGGCAGTGAGAAAGATACGGTGAGAGGGAGCGGTTGGGTCGATGTGAAGGCCAAGATTACGGGCGTGGGACGGAATAGGGAGTTGGGAAGGGGAAAAGAGAATGGAAGGAGGAGGGGAGCGGGTTAGCAGGAAAGAATAGGACTTTAGTTATGTCAGTATTTAGGGTAAGAAAGTGAGAGGACATACAGGATTTAATAGCGGAAAAGGCAGGAGGAGAGCTTAAGATAGATGTCAGAGGTGAAGGAAGAGAAGGAAAGGAAGAGCTGGGTGTCATCTGCATAAAAATTGTGAGATATATCAAAGGAGGAGATGATAGGAGCAAGGAAAGAAGTGTAGAGTGAGAAGAGGAAGGGGCCAAGGACAGATCCTTGGGGGACGCCGTGGTTGAGAGGATAGATGGGGGAGGTGGTACCGCCCCAAGAAACTGCAAAGGTGCAGTTGGAAAAATAGGAGGTGAACCAGTGGAGGACAAAGTCTTTGAGACCAAAGGATGAGAGAGAATTAAGGAGTAGAGGATGATCGACGGTGTCAAAGGCAGCGGAGAGTTCGAGAAGAATGAGAATGGAGGAATGCTTAGAGTAGCGGGCAGAAAGGAGCGAGTTGCGAACAGATGTGGTAGCAGTTTCCGTAGAGTGGTGAGGGGGGGAAACCAGTTTGAGTGTGGGGTGGGGAGAGAAAGGTTAGAGACGAAGGAGGAGAGTTGAGAATAGACAATGCGTTCAAGTAGTTTAGATCGGAAGGGCATGATGCAGATGGGGTGAAAAATGGTGGCAAGGTGGGTGTTAGCAGATGGCTTTTTCAGGATAGGGATGATAGTTGCATGCTTGAAGGGAGAAGGAAAGGTAGATTTAGCTAGACAAGTGTTGAAGAAGGAGGTAAGGTACGGTATAAGGAGTGGGTACATTTTAGGAATGAGGAAGGTAGGAATGGGGTCAGAGGGGGAGGCGGTAGCTTGAGTTTTAGATAAGAGGAGAGAAAAATCTGAGAAACAGGAGTGAAGGAGGACATGGTAGAGGGTGGGGGAGAGGGAGGAGGTGATGGGGGAGAGTAAGAGGAGGAGCAGAGAATGTCTTGGCGAAGATTGAGGACTTTGTTAGAAAGGAAATTGGCAAGATCAGTGGCAGAGAGAGGAGAGGCAATGGAATGATCAGGGGTAAAGGGAGAGAGAAGACAAGCTCAAGCTTGGAAGATCCGGCGAGTGTGAGAGGATTGAGAGTGGAGTAGGTCAGAGAAGTAGGTTTGTTTAGAAGAGTTAAGACAGTTATCGTAGAGGGTATGATAGGAGAAGTAAGTGGATTGGTTGGAAGGGGAAGGGTATTTGAGCCAGCGTTTTTCAAGGCATCTGAGGAGGCGACACGTGGAGGAAAGTTGAAGAGAGCCATGGTTGGGCAGGTTTGGCAGAAGGGCGAAACGAAGAGAGAGGGTAAAGAGGATTGAGAGTAGACGGTAGAGATAAAAGTGGAATAGGACTCGTTGGACGAGATATAGGAAAGGTGGGAGGGAAGAGGAGCAGGAGGCGTGGAAAAGAGAGGGGTCAAAGTTACGCAGGTCATGTCGGTAAAAAGAGGTGGAGGATAAGGGGGAGGGAGGAGAAGAAGCAGGGGGAGTAAGGGAGGCAGAAAGTAAGAAGTGGTTGGATAGATAGTTAGGTAGGGTGGTAAAGATAATATCAAGAGTGGAGCCAGAAAGGTGGCGGATAAGGGAGAGGAGTAAGAAGGTAGGAGTCCAGTATGAGTAGGAGAGGAGAATTGGGGGGGATTGGAGGAGAGATGGAGATTAAAATCGCCCAGTACGATTGGAGGGGTGGGACTGGGGGAGATGGGGCTAAGGAGATAGTCGATATCCTCATAGAAGGAACCGAGAGGGCTAAGAGGACAGTAAATAATGAGGAAAGATATGGCATGCAGGTAATTAAAGATTTTATACTTGAACTCAAAAGAGGGGAGCACTGGAAGAGGAGAGGGACAGGGAGAAGAGAGACAGTTAGGGTGAAAAAGAAGGCCAATGCCACCTCCTCGGCCTGAGGATCGAGGGACACGGGCGAAGGAAGATGAGGAAGAAGTGAGAGATGTGGAAACAGAAGTATTGTGGGAGGGGGATCCAGGTTTCGGGGATACAGAGGAAGTGGAGGTTGAGGCGTAAGAATAAGTCAAGGACAGCAGCGGTTTTATTGCAGATTGATCTAGTGTTCCAAAGGGTGATGTTGATGGAGTTGGAAGTGCCAGCCATTTGTGGGTAGATGAGGTTGTGATGTCTGATCAAGGTGTTAGGGTGCTCAGCAGGGTGGGGATCAGGGGGTGAAGGAAAGTTAAAAGAGCAGATGGTTATGATGACAAAGCAGAGAGTGTTGAGGGCGGAGAGGGCAGAAGAACGGGGGGTGGGTAGGGGAAAGGGGTGGAACTGATGAGGTATAATGCATAACAAGGAGCGCAGGCCTCAAAGTGTAGTGACAGCGAGGGCTGACCAAAAACCTAAGGTGCCAAGTGAGTAAGGCACAGACAAGGTATGGCTGAGAACGCCAGAGGGATGCGTCTCAGAGTAGGGGTAGCTTGTAGGAGGTAAAGAAGGACACTGAAGCAGTGAGGGCGTGGGCGTAGGAGGCTTCAGATAAGGAGAGGTGGAGTAGTACTGTAGTGGCAGTCCAACAGTGGCAGTCCAGTGGAGGTAGGGGGCGGCGAGGTGGAAGAACTTTGGAGGGAGATAGTAGGGAAGGGCCGTGAGATGAGGGAGCCTCAGTTGATGGCAGAGATGTCCGGAAATATGGTGGTAGTTGCGCCGGGACGGGCGGTAGTTGCCATAGAAATGAAGGTCAGAGGCAGTACTGTAGTGGCACTCCGATGGAGGTAAGGAGCAGAGAGGCGGAAGAACTTGGAGGGAGATAGTAGGGAAGGGCCGTAGAGCATGAGATGAGGGAGCCTCAGTTAGTGGCAGAGATGTCCGTTGGTGCAGTGGTAAGGTGGAAGTTGCACCGCTACTGGTGGTAGCGGCTGTTGAAGTGAAGGTCGGAGGCAGGAGGAGGCTGAGGAAGGGAGGGCACTGTACCTCTGGAGGACCAAGGAACAGCAGCTGAGGTGAAGGCCTTGCTGTGGGAGAGGAGCTACGAAAGGGGCTCCTGAGTGTTGAATGGCGGCGCAGCAGCTGTCAAAGGAAGAGGGCAATCGGTAGGCTGGGGGTGAAGCAGTGGCTTAGATGAGCAGGAGGCGGCCTGCTAGCCTAGTCAAGGGGCCGAAACCACAGCAGGGGCCACCGTTGTGGGTGTGAACCAGGAAGGAGGTGAGTTGAGGCCGCAGAGATGGCAGGTTCAGCGCCTTTGGTGCAGGGCGCATTGTGGGCAAGAAAAGAGGAGGAGGCAAGTAGCTGCGGGCAAACAGAGCCCGTGGTGGCAGGGCCGCGGAAATGGCAGGTGCAGCGCCTTTCGTGCAGGCCACGTTGTGGGCAAAGAAAAGAGGAAGAGGCAAGTAGCTGCAGGCGAACAGAGCCCAGGATGGCAGGGTGAGCCAGCGGCCATCAGGAAGAGCCATCGAGAAGAGCTGTCGCGCTGTCTCCCCTCGGAGACCGGTGAAAGCGGAGAATGTGAAGAATTCATAATGGGCAATGGAGGAGGAGGCAAGCCATTGTGGGCGAAACGAGTCCGGGACTGCAGGGTGAATCAATGGCTGCCGATGTGGGTCGGTGGCAAGAGGACCCAAACACTTCCAGTCATGGAGAGCAGACAATGTTGACTGGAAGGAGGATGCAGCAGGGCAGCGGTGGTGGCGTCAGGTAGAGTCCTCCAGGCAGAGTCGCTGCAGGAATTGCAGGGAGAACTAAAAGCGGCTAGGCAGAGTTGTTACGCTGCGATGGGTCGATGGTGGGAGGATCCAGCCGCTCGCAGTCGTGAAGAGGAAAACTAGGCTGGCGAGAAGGAGAACCAGTGCTGCTGTAGGCAAAATGAGTCCGGGACTGAAGGGTGGACTCGTTGCCACCGGGAAGAGCCAAAGTAGGTCGATGGCAACAGGACCCAAACGCTCCCAGTTACTGTGAGTAGACAAGGGTTACTGGAAGGAGGATGCAGACGGGCAGCAGTGAGAGCGTCAGGGAGAGCCCTCCAGGCAGAGTCACAGCATGCATGCTCACAGTGGCGGAGAGCAAATGAGGCTGTCAAGAAGTAGGACGCAGTCAGGCAGTAGAGGGGGCGCCAGGCAGAGGTCCCAAGGCGATGCTGCAACACTCCTGCGGGTCGGCAGGGACAAGATCCAGTCGCTGACTGTCACAGAAAGCGGCCAAGGCAGACCAGCAGAAGGTTGTAGCCAGGCCAGTGGAGCGTGCGCTGGCCACAGACCGGAGATATGAGCAGATGAGAGCAGAACGTGCATGCACAGACGCGAGAAACAGATGTAGACGCCTGGCGGGAGGTTGTTGACTGTTGTAGACAGCAGGCTCGGATTCAAAGGTGAGTTACAGGACGGTCTCATAAAAGTGAAGCACAGATCGCCATCTTGCCGCCCATGAGGCGGGAAAGGAGCAGAAATAGTAATTGGCGTTCTGGTTGAGCAAGGTTGCGATTTTTGAAGGAAGGTGGTCCAGAGATGCACAATGTGTTTAGGAGAAGAATCGTGCTGAGCAGGAGAAGAAATTGTTGATTATATTGCTCTCAAGTCACTTGATTCAGCCTGAGAAGGGGAGACGCCGGATCAGGCGTCCAATTTTTATTCGCCCCGTGCATGTTTTTTTAAAGCTCAGTTTCTGAAAATCGCCATTTCCAACATTTGACCAACTCCCAGTCAAAACCTGGATGAGAGGACCATGAATTAAATTGTCTATGAATGTATTAGTAATTATTTGGATTTTTCTTAAGATAAGCATGTTTGTATGGCAGGCTCATGACTTTCAAAGCCTCCCAAGCTTCAACCACATTATTTATAATAGATTTATATTCTTTTGATTCTTTAAGGGACCCTCATTTGAGATACAGCGTCAATGGTAATGATTTTCTCCCAATACAACTCTAATGTAAATCTATTTAACACAAAATGATTTACTGCACTCAACAGCGTTTGGTTTCTGCTCACACTCTCAAAGCGTGCACAGTTTAACTTTATCCTTCATGTTTAAGTGAGGGCATATTTATCTCAGGAAATTACAGTGCATTTGTTACGGTTATTGAAGGAAACTTTATACAAATGTAACTATCAATTTTCACATTTTGAATGAAGTACACATTACAGAAGTGAAAAACATAAATGGACTATTTATTTGAACTTATAAGAGCACAGTTGAACTTCTGATGGGAAGGGAGTCTGACTTTCTTCACACTAATGCATAGTTTGCGCTTTGCAAGACATTGCCTTCCATTTTCACAGTAGGAAGGTACAATCTGAGCACATTGTGTTTATTAAACAGTGTTTCTTCTTCATTAAATGTACCCCTACGTTACCAAATCAGATTGCAGAAACTGGTGTGTCAGAAAGGGTCCAGCAAGAGGACACGTGCGCTATATGTCAGAAGAGATTACATTCTGCAGGAGAAACAGTATTATTTTACATACCAACATTTTTAAAAACTCATGTTAATACCATCACAGATGGTGTTCTGTTATAGGGACATAGGGAAGTAACTTCATATTCAAATTTGAACTTGCTGCCTGATCCAGTGGATATGTGACCCTTACACCTTTGATACCTTTAAATTGGAACGAAGAGGTACACAATGAATTTAATGCTGCAAATGCAAGGGAATACACGAAGGGAACACCGTCACAGAAGTAGGCCTGGGATACAACATCTTAAGATGTCAGTGCATACAGACGTGCAGGCACAAATGCTCCAACTCAGCCCTCATGCAAAAACCGAAAAAAGGACATGCCTTCCTCAACTGGAACATGAGTTCCTTGGAAAACGATACTCTCTAGGACCGTCACCAGGATTGTTTCCTCTATTATGCACACCCATTCTGCATAATCCTCACTCGCCTGACCTAAACTGGTCATGGATTAAAAGTGATGGATAGATGAGTTCTCGGCAATAGGTGAGTTCTCAACAATTTTTAATCCATGGCCAGTTTAGGCCAGGCGAGTGAGCCATTAGAGTACTTGTGGTTAGTATACTTCACAATTGGCAATTAGGGAACTGGTTCCCTGTTGAAACATATGTCCTTGTTTTGTGTCTCCACAGACCTACTAATTTGGGGTCTGCATGGCTTCTGGCTTACACGTTATTGGAAGCAATCATATGACGCTAGTTTCAGCTGTTTTCGTTGGAGAATATGGTAACTATTATTCTCCCTTTAAACATTTATGCACTTCTAAACCACTGTGATTGGAGTAAACTTGACAGTGTAGTCTCTTTCTAGACCCAGTTTTAATCTAGTTATTAGTTTTTCTTTTTTACAGGGTTGACAAATATTGATGCCATTTTTTTTGTCCTACATTGATCTTAATGTTTTGGTGTATTTTGAATACACTTTTATTACGTAGTGCTCAACACACAAGGGATAGCACTGTCCTGATGAAGACGGGCATCAACTGGAGTCCAGTTAGAAGAACCTTCCCGTCGAAACTAACAATGCTATGTAATAAATATTGCTAGGTTGAGCTTTTACACTATAATAAACTTGTTGACATATAGCACTCCCACTTTATTGAACTGTGTACTTCTGTCAAATTTTTACCAATGTAATATCTGACTGAATGGTTTATATGCATAGTTTGAAATAACTTTCCACAAACACACTTCTGAAAACCTGTCTTCCCAACTCGCTTGATCCCCTTCACTCGATTGCGTGGAGTGTAGACCCCGACTTGTCACGTCTACCTTAAGGCTTTAGTAGCATCTTGAGCCTTTATGCTCTCCATTACATATTGGATAGACTAAGTGTGCATTATGGGCTATCACAAATGTAGAACTTTGATTTGTATGTACTGTATTTATATTGAGTAAGACCTGATATGCATTATGGGCCACAACAGTTTTAATATGCCTTTTATCTATTTACTTATGAAATAAAATTGTGTATTTTTTCAAATGCTTCTTAAGATTTGGGTCTAATTGAGCTTTTTCACGGTGCTTGTCATGGAGGACAGTCGAGCAGTAATGTGCTAATTTAAGGTTAGTTCCGCCTGACAGGATCGCTGTTTTATAAGTGTTGTTATACGGCCATATATTGTGGCATCAGGAAAAGAGTTTGAAAAAGATCCTGTGCCACGTTGGTGACTTGTTGAATCTATTGCACTTTTACATGCGTTACCATACAAAATCCATTGCAAACTCAGTCTTTTTATCTACATTTTCAGAGAACGTTTGCTAAAAATGCATGATTGCAACACACCATTAAAAAATATTCGAGGGGGTTGGGCTACTGCCCCGAACCCTCCATGGTTGGTTCGGGCTCCCTCGCTATGCTCGGTCGCAGTGCATATTCAGAGAAAACATTTACAGCCCTCTCATTAAAAAAAGAATTGCCATTATATGTACAGACCTTTGAGTTGCTGTTCAATTGTACTGTGCATATCGACCTTACTCTAAATGTTTTTTTCCCTGGCAAAGGATGAGCGGCCGAAAGTCATTACAATTGATTCACTTCAAGGATGACCTGAAGCAGAGGCACCAAGAAGCCCTGGGCCATTTCCTCCAGTCATTGGGCAGAAACAGAAGGAGCACCAAATTGGTAGAGGCCTCACTGGACTTAGGAACAATACTTTGCACGAGTCACTTGTCCGTATCGTCCAACAGCGCCAGTGAAAATCAGCTCACCGTGGCTCAAAAAATGTAGGAAATAAAATGACATAACACCCACTTGTATAAACACAAAAAGAACGTGATGTATTACGTTCAATAAATGGAACACAATTGAATTGTATTGGAGCACGAAAATGCAAAAATCTTTTCTAGCGCTTGGGTTCTTGAAAGTCAACATGCACCAGAGTATAAGGTTGTGCTGCCGCACAATGCACATTGAACCAAACCTTGATCACAAGCTCAATACATAGGCCATGAACCAAATGTACCACCAAAACCAGATCACCAGATTCAGGCTTTGCGGTTTAATGCGACTTGCATCTCACCAGCATCTCTGCATCACAATCACCCTTAAAATGAATCGTTGAAGTACTGTGTTATTATCATCAGTGATCTGATCCTCACTTTCTCCTCCCCTGGTTGCTTGGAGATCCCTTTCTGCCAATGGCCCACCCTCACCGGATAGCTGCCCGCTCACTATTTCTGCACTTCTCCTTCCCCCTGTGATTGTAAAGTGCTCTATTGCTTCCGGAAAGCTAGCTCCATACTCAATAAATAAACTGTTCCTCTCTAGGCTCGACTACTGCAACAGCCTCTTCCTCAATCTTCCTTTATCCTCCCCTTCAACCCCTTCGACTAATTCAGAAGAGGACTGTGAGACTTATCCTTGGCCTCAAGCTCAGGGACCGCATCTCTCCAGACCTAAAATCTCTCCACTGGCTCCCGGTTGGTTGCTGCTAGGCTCAAGTTCAAGACCCTCTGCATAGGTTCACTGTGATTTTACCCCAACATTTTTTTTGATCGATTTTTTACTGAAAAATATGCATTGAAAAAAAAAAAATCACAGAATTTTGTTTTTTTTTAATGGGGGGGTCACCCCCCAAACTCCCTGTTGTCCTATGTTTTAACCCCAAACTCCTACCCGCCAGTTTTAACCCCTTACCCACCCCCACAATGTATATATTTTTCAAAATTCTATGTATTTTCAATGAATTTGTTTCGGTTAAAACATCCATAAAAAATTATGGGATACCTCTGCATCATCCACAATGCTTTCTGGGGCCTGGGACCTTGCTACATCCAACCCTCTATCCCTAAATAGCCCCTTGCTAGAGCCTGTCCTTCTTCTAGCTCCAACTCTCTGCTGATCAGATGCTTCTCTAAGCAGAGAGTGGGGGCTAGACCTCTCCTCCACAAGAGTCTCCCTCTGGAACAGTCTCCATGCCCCTCTCAGGCTTGAGCCAGATCTCCTTAAGTTCCGGAAGCTCCTCCAGACCCTCCTTTCATTTTTCCTTCCCTCTCCCCCTCCCCTGCTAACAAACCTGCCTGCCGCAATGACTGGCTGACTTGTTCCCTCTGAGTTCTACAGGGTACCAGCCCCCCCCCGCCTAGCCCACCCCCATCCTTAGCATGTGGACACTCAACCATGCACCCCATGCAATCCCTAGAACTTGCCCTCCTGCCTCCCTGTAGCACTCACTTTGCCCCTGTGGCCCACTTCCCCACCTCCTCCACCCCCACACACCTCCCTTCACTTGGACTCTCCTCTTAACCTGCACTTCCCTTCCCACCCTAGCACTTCACATTTTGCGCAAACCGGCTCCCCCCTTGCACTTTTTGTTACTGCACTTGCACAATCCGAATGTCACAAGGCCGAGTAGGAACGTTATTATCTTTCTCCCTCTATTTTTGTATTGTGGCGCCTTCAAACACCATATGTTGTATAGGCACCTTACAAATATCCAATAATATAAAATAAAAAACTACTACTACTACTAATAATACATCCCATTAGCACTGGGATGTTTACTTTGGATCCACATTTGGCTAAATGTCAACTATTTCAGAGGACTCGTTTTTTTGTGGTTAATTTGAGTGTTTTCAATGCATTTTGGGAGTACTTTCACTAGTTTCATCTTAAAGTTACTTCGCTATTAAGGTAGCCGCAATGAGATGGTTTCAATGTATCACCATTATACCAAGTAGTTGGTTCCTGGTCTCCTGAATGAAACACTTGTGCCATCACTACAATAACCAGAATCCTTTGATACCGAAATTGAAAAAAGTAATTAGCAACACCTGAAAAGGAACACAGCTAACACAGCCTCCCTGATGAGAGTTTGAGACTTGAAAGTACTTGGAGGAGTAGAACTAACTATTGTGCTTTGGAACTGTAGCAGTTGGGATTTAACCCTGGTAATTTTTGAACATTGTTGGGACTATTTGCATCTGGGATTCAGCCCCGTTATTTTTTGAACTGTGTTGGGATTCAACCCTGTTATTACTTACATCAGGATTAAATTACTTGGAACCAGAGTGCGCGCCTGACCTTTTTCTAGCACCATTATACGTTAGGATATTGTACATATGAACTGGATACAAATATTTTACGTAACACATTGATCGCTTCTAATACACTCATCTGAATGAAACTGTCAATTACAGTAGAGAACAGGTTCCATCCAATATAGAAAACTCTTGCGTGGAAACTCCAAGCATACCTGCATCACAGGCTGGTGCCCAAAAAATACAACAAATGAAGTTTCATTAAATTGTGCAATTAAAATTATGTATTTGCAATATTCAAATTCAGCAATAATAAATAACAGCTACACACGTGGAGCAGAAAGAACATGTTTGCACATTTGTGTAATGTACACCTTATAATACAAAACTATCAAATAATATGTGTTCAATATTAATCTTGATACGTTAGGTGTCTAGGAGAGGAATGAGAATGTACTGCATTATCATTGTCAATCAAATCGAAGTCAACGATGCAAGTAGCTGCCACCGATTAGATGCTGTTTTCCCCATAAACACAACCTTCTGAAGTACACGGCAAAGTCACTTGCATAACAAATTGGAAATGCAATATGTGCTGGAAAAAAAACACAGTATTAATTCCATTAGCCTTTCAAATCTGGTAAATCCAGTTCCTGGAAAGGTATTTTTGGATCTTCGCTGCAGTGGGGGTGAAGACTGCAAGGATGCAAGTTTGAAAAGCATACTTGGCATCTGAAGCATTGCAGCTTTACTTTCATGCTCGAATGTGACTGCAAGCGCCTTCTGGAGAGGAAACGTGAAGCATTGACAAATCCAATAGGTCTAGCATTGTCTAATACCACTTGCAGTCTCTCAATGCCCAGCTGCAGCCTGGTATGGGCCGGGCACACCCTTGGATGCAGAACTGGTGCCATCACCCGATGCTACGAACAACCCCTAAAGTGAGTTATTGCCATCATCTGGCAGGTGAAGTCGAGTTGTGACTCCCAATCCAAATGTGTATTTACGGATAAAAGGCATGGTATCTTGATCAGAAACACCTTACAATATATAGGTGGCGATATTGATCAGAGCAGTGCTTTGATCTGGTCCTTTACACTGCAGTGTTCATAGCGCATTCTGGTGTGATCGGTTTGGGGTCCGAATGGAACATGTCAGACAATATTTTTGTTTACCAATATAAACAATACATTTATCGAACGGCTATACTGAAACAGTTCTTCTGAACACGGTTAAAGTCTGGAGGTCAAGGTGAGGGATGATACAGGAAATGGAGTATACAGTACGTGCATTTCTGCCATACTCTTTACACCCAAAAACAACAAACTAGGCCAACGAGCAGCCTGGTCTGCCAGGTACACCTATGATCTCGCAAGGTGAATTGCATGTGCCAAATACAGTCTTGTACGTTAGGTACAACCTCACATGCGCGGATATGTCAAGAACATTCCACATTTTGACATTACATTATTGGCATATATACATCCAACACGATCTAGAACGCTTGTTCCTTCACAAAGCCCATAGGCACCGCCGAAGTACAATTGCCAGAATGTCCTTCCCTCATTCATGTCCTAGAATGCGCTTTAGCTAGTTCTGTGGAAATGCCCGACATGAATACATGTCCGACACTGCCCTGTGAATAACGTGTTGATACAACACCAGAGGACTCCATCATGCCTTCTCTTCTCGAGCAATACTACTTATATCACCAAAGGCATTTACTGTCCGCACATAATATCCCACAGCACATTTGCTTCACTCCGTGCAATATCCACCGAATGGCTACATATCCTAGAATGCATTTTCTCGCTTAGTTTAAATGCCAACAGAGTGGATCACGTGTCCCAGAATGCACTGTGCTTCAGTCCAGTTGCGCTCAAACTACAGATTAAAGCATACACGTTACTCTTTTACTGCATTATACATATTCATCACAGAATGCACTACTGCTCACTTAGTAAAAATGACTCCACAGGACTGTGTCCCATATAGCAGATGGTCGCCCTCAACCCAGGCACTTTGCTTCACTCAGTGACAATTCTCTTTCCCCACCGCATACAGCACAATCCATGTTGCTCCATTCAGTATAGAAGGACCCCCATTTCAATGAATGAACTCAGCTTCTGACAGCACAGATGTCTCACTCAGTTCAGCCTACATCTTCCAGAATATAGTCTGTCTAACTGCACTTCCGGTATTTGAATGCTCAATGCCTCTCTTAGGGTAGATTCCCTAGTAGAAATACATACCACAGAATTTCACCTAACTCCGTACTTGGAAGAGCTCGCTCCAACAGGAACACATGCCACAGGTTGCCCTTACCTGCATATGATACTGATGTTTGCTCCCTAATTTTTCAAAATGACCATAAAAGTACCCTCCAAATAGATATTCCCTCTATGATGTCCCTTAATGTTCACGACAAAGCAGCCTTTTAAAATGATCATGAGGGTATTTATTGAGCACAACCCTAGCTTCAGCAAGCAACACAGCGCTTGACAATCATAGTGGGAAGAACAGAGTGAAGGAAAGAGAGAAACAGGGAGCTAGCAGGGCAGACGGAGGGCAGGCAATTTGGCAGCAAGGGATCTACAACCAACCAAGTGAGGTAACAGTGAGAAGCAGATCATCCAGTCTCATGTAGGGTGGGAAAGTTGTGGGTGTGTGGACCTACGTGATGTTAATTCAAATAACATTGTCTAACGTTTTCTACCTTATTTATGCCATTTTGTTGTGATGTAAATGATATGCTACCCAACTAAACTGTACTCAAGACTGATCAAGCTCAAGAGAACTTTTTGCAACATCTGCCCTTTGCAATTTGAACACTTGTAGGCGGGGATATAGAAAAGAGACGGACACACACACACAGGGGAGTTGCTAGGTCTGGAAAAGACCCGGGGCTAAGCTGATGTTGGAACTGTTGGGACTGGGGGCTAGCTAGTCTTTTGGCTGTAGCTCCTGAGATTCTATCCGGGGCTACAACCAAAAGATCAGGGGCTATAGCCCCCCCCTAGCAACGCCCCTGCACACACACATCCTATCAACTAGCATTCAACTCTCAGAGCTAACTGAAATCCTCAATGATCCCTTGAAACCTCGTTGATGTGGCTTTCATATGCACCCAATGATGTCTTCAAATTTTGGTGATGCGCCTTGAAATGGTTTAGATCTACTTGATCAGAAATATTGGACCTTTTCCCTTTTTGACCGACATTTTTTTTTGCTCTTTTTTGTTCAAAAATGCAGGGGAGACCCTGCCGCATAACCCATCACCTTTACCCCAGCCCATATATATATCCGAGTGGTTAGACTTTGTGAAGAAACTTAACACCAATTAACTAAATCTGCAGTTTACAGAGAGCCACAACAAGACTGCTATTGTGTTTCTCGATATTCTTGTTAAAGTGGCCTCCGAGGAACTTGTAACGGAACTTTATAGGAAACTGACTAGTTCCAATATACCACTACATGCAAAGAGCAATCATCCCACCTCCCTGAAATGGTCTATACCATATGGCGAATTTATTCGCATAAGAAGGAATTGTTCCAGACTGGAGACTTTTGATGCAGAATGCGGATATATGGCTCATAAATTCAAACAGCGAGGTTACCCCAAGAAGATACTGGAACGAGCATATCACAAAGCAAGGGACCAAGACCGTTCTTTATTATTAACAACTACAGTGTTACCATCATCACAAGAATGTCAGAGTGAGACACGTCTCATTCTTACTTATGGCACAAATTCTCAGAAAATACGACAGATTATGAGAAAACACTGGCATGTTCTACAATTGGACGAACATTTGGGAGGGATCCTGGGAGAGAGGATGAACATTACATTCAGACGTTCTGCCTCACTCAAAGACAATCTTGTCTCTAGCTTTATGAGTCCTTCCTCGCTCTCAAGTGGCTCTACCTGGCTACATGCAGAAATATAGGCTTTCAAAAATGTAGGAAATGTAAGGCCTGTCAGTTTGCTAAGGATGTCTCTAGTTATGATCACCCTATTTTGGCTAAAAGTATTCCCATCACATCGCGAATCACCTGTGACACTGAGTACGTGGTTTATGTGCTTGCGTGTCCATGTGGCAAGTGGTACGTTGGGAGTACCATAGGAAGACTTAAGCTGCGGATGTTGCAGCATATTCGAGCCATTAAAAATGTTGATGCAACATATCCCATGGCCTTACATTTTAAAGAAGTACATGATGGTAAGCTAGATGGCTTTACATATTTTGGCATTTACACCATAGCCAAACACCCTAGGGGTGGTAATAGAGAATTGGCACTGAGACAGTTGGAAACTAAATGTATTCTTGATCTTGACACGAAGAAACCAAGAGGTCATAATTTGGATGAAGAACTTTGTACTTTTTTAGGGACCTAATGACAACATGTATTTCCCCTGAACGATGTTATCAAGAGTTATATTGTTGTTCTTCCTTTTCTGGCATGTACAAGAGATAAACCTTCCATTCTGTCTTATTCTTACCTTGTAAACTTTTATTTTCATTTTCCTCTTCCACCCTTTCTCTCTTTCTCATATCAGCTGCTAAGAGAGAGCCTTCTAGACTTAAGTTCTATATCTCTCACATATTTCACATGTGAGATGGCATTTACATTTTTTGAGACCTATTAGCATACAAACAGTTTGAGATCAACAAGCTTTCTGAGGGTTTACACCCAGATGTACAAAGGTTAACGTGCGCTATTCATATATGGGCAGGTTTCAGACTGCATCCCTTTGATTGACTTTCTACAGTTAGCTTTATTTATATTTACATTTATTTTTATAGCGCATTCTTTGCTTGCCTTTTTATTTGATCTGCTTTTGGTTTCTGTAATTCTATATTTCTGTTTCTTTTCTTTGTTAATTATAGGCATGTAATGTACATGCCAGTGGTCTCTGTGTTTCCCCTCACGGTTTGAGGTTATGTTTGATTCCGCACTGCTTTAATCTAGGGGAAACCCCTTTTTGGGTTTAGTATATAGATTATTCTATAGGGCTCATTAGAGTATGTAATTTAAAAAAAAAAATTCTCCCTAGCATAGCAGAGGATATATTTCTGTTTTTAGAATTGTGATGTATTGTTTTTCATCATACCTTTTTCTAATTTTGTTTCATGTAAGTGCGCCAAGGTTACATACATAATTGGGTATCCATTGTCCTGTCTCTGTCTTGCTATCCCTTTTCTTTTCCTGCCTTTTTATATATCTCTTCCGCATTTAACAAATGATTTTTTGAATTTTAGACCCACAATTATTACATGCTGTGCAAGAATGTTGTTTTCTACTATGCTGGCTGTGTGAACTATTTTTAAAGATTGAATTTCTGGTTTAATGTGTATATCGAAACTAACTTTTTGCCATTTTGCACAAGTCGAACGTTTACAGGCACTATGCACTTTATATTAGGCACTTTGCACTTTATGCAAGACATGCACTTGGCACTTTATAGCAAAAAGGCAATTAGCACTTTAGAGACCAGGACTAGTTCACTAGGAACCATGTATTAGGGTTGGTGTAGTCCTATAATTCTGCATAGGGCAGTACACTGAACTCGTATGTTTCATTTAGTCACACAGTATATGTTTAATTGGGGATTGCATGTAACATTCTTTGCTCATTTCTTTGCCCATAATTAAATATAATAATGGGTCTTGCGTGAATATTATAATTCCGCATAAGATTGCAAAAAGCGGATGCATGATCTGGTAATACATTTGGCTATGGCAGAAAAGGAACATATATACACGGGGTGTTGAATGAGCATATATTTTTGAGGTTGCTACTAATAGTTATGTAAGCGAAATGTGAACTATTATATGCATTTTGGGTTCTTACATGCTCTCAATATGTTTATTCTCCCATTTGGAACGTCACGCACTAAGCGTTAATTATCCATGTGGTTATGTTACTTATAATATGTGAGATGTTCAATAATTGTCCATTTCGGTTTAACGACTGAGCAAGTGTCAATAATGCATGTAATATCGCTGAGAAAGTGGATTTATACACTAAGTAGCATCTGAAATGTGCTCAAACACTGTGGTAATTACTGAGCTTCTTTATATATTCAAAGATGTCTGCCACCGAAATGCAATCCAAGCACAGTGTGTGAAAGGGATACATTCTATCTAATACAGAGATCAAAGAGACTAAGTACCCTTTTTAAAGTCACCTTGTTTATGTCTGCACTTTCTAACGTGATCAAGCGGTCTGTGCACCGTGAAACGCGTCGTTTTCTGGCCTTTATTCCTTACCATGTTGACATAAAGAATAAAGCATTGTCAGTCTGGATTAATATTGGAGTGTTTTTACCTCTTTGTAGAGAGCTATTCAGGCTTTCTCTACTGTTCTTGGGAGTGCATTTCCGCCGACTTTTTTCCCGGTTCCATCCAGGATCTGGGAATTGGTTTTCTTTATATATATATATATTTAATTTAACCGAATTTCCCATAAAAACGATCTAAAAAATTCAGTCAAATTGAAAAGGTCAAATAATATTCAACCAAGTACGCTAATACCCCCTTGAAAATCCCCCAATGCTCTTTCAAATAGTTTCAGCAAATCAACCTAAAATGTCTCTGAATCAGATTGATATTCTCTGCAATCGTTTAGGTTCTGAAGTGAAAAGTATTGCTGAAATCCTGCAGCGATGGTGTGTGAATGACAAGGGGATTCTTTCACTGAATCAAAATGCCTTTTGAGGAGTACAGACAACTGGGAGATTGCTGCAAGACAGGGAAAGGTTCAAGTGAAATTGAAGAGAAATAACAGCATAAAAGAGCCCACAACAGTAGACGTGCCACAATGCATTGTGTCCAACTTAATACAGAACTCTCTGTAACATTACACACCCATATTGTTTTAAAGTTCCCAGGACATTTCCATTATGCTTACTCCCAAACGTCATTAATGTTCCCAGCCAATCCCAGTTATAATCCTGGGAAATCTCTGATATGCCATGCAAATCTCCTTAATGTTCTCTCAAATTCTTTCTAATGCACACTCTAAATATCCCGATTTGCTGCGATGCTCTGCTGCGTTCCGTGAAATTCACCCAAATATGTGATGATATGCATAGCCAGTTCTGCTATTCCATGCATAGTTCTCAATTCAAGGTCTTGCTGGAGGGTACGTGACAGTCTTTATTTGCAATGCCTGAAGGGGCGTGATGGTGAACGTTTACAGGTGAGAAAAGGTAGAAACGTTCAGAATCTCAGCCATCGGGACTTCCTGTACCAGCCAATCGCACCCGTGGGACAGGTTGGTCTTCAAATCACTATCAGGCATTACAGTCAGGAATATTTAACATTGTAGATTCCTGCTCCAAGGCTTAAAAAAAGCTGCACTGAACATTGTGACAAATGCAGTGCTGAAAACTGCATAGATCTGTTCCAAGTCTTTCATTAGAACCACAACGGCATGGTAGATCTAGTGCTGAAAAGCGAAGAACCAAGCATTAGACCAGCATAGTGTGCTATGAGGTTTGCAGTGAAGGCAACTATAGAGGCTAGTTCTAGATCTTGCAGAATACTAATATAGTTCATCCTAGAAGATGTAGTGTTTTATCAAGAGCATGCCAAAAACAGATTATTGACAATATCTAGTGTGAAGGATTACCAACGGGCAAGGGTGTAGAAGCCATTGCTTTTTTGGATTTTATTACTAATAAAATGATGCACTTAATTTCTCTCATGAAAGGTGGTCTGCTGACCAGACCCCCAATTTCAACAGACTCCATGTAAAGGAATACTGTGCCATGCTGAATCAGTATCCTGATCTGCAGCACCTGCTCTCCAAGCACACAAAGCAGTTCAGGGGACACAGGTGCCCCTTGGCAACTGCAGTGACAGCTAAGTCACATCAACACAGGGACTACAATACGATGTGTAACACTATTACCAAAACCACAAACTCTGGAAGTTACTATCCTGGTGGCAGATGTAAACGCTCAACATAAGCAATTCTTGAGTTTAGGGTATTGGGGCTAGCATTGCATAGTTATTAAAGCCACATCAAATGAATATCATACACGTGTCAGCACAATGAGCCCAGCTCATCTGTGGAAAGTATGTGTATTCAGATCTATGTGATTATTGCAACCCTCACAATTATGATGGCCGAAAATGCTGCCTTTTTAAAAAAACTAAAAAACCTTTACACCACATATATATGCAGGGGAGACCCCCACATTCCCTCATATTAATATTATATACCCCTCACATATATATGTTGTGTAAAGGGGGGGGGGGTCTAAAACAAATTAAAAAGTCATCATTTTCGGCCGCGAGGGTGACATTTTAGTACGATTCCGGAGTATGCTGTTCAGACTGAATGGCTGGGCCTCTCCTTTGATCCTTTGTGATATCTGGTAGCAACACTCTCCAGCAGGACAACCCCACAGCAGGAGCTGGTCTAGAAAACAGGCATCAAAGGGCACAACAAACCCAAAAGGACTGCCCTTGGTGCTGCATACCAAAAAAATACCTCTGATGCTATTGAGAAGGTAAGGGGCAGAGTTACTGTAGATAGAGGGATCTCAGCATAGTTAGGGGAAGATTTCACCATCTTGTTTCTCTGTACATCTCTCTCTTCTTCCTGTCCCCACCACTTCCTTTATCTTAAAGCACTTTGGGTATAATGCCAGAAGGCAAAGATCACTTGTTTCAAGGACAAGGCTTTGACCCCTTAAAGCAGGCTTGCTTTAGGTCAATCCCCTGTGGGCTGTTGCCTATAAAAGATGAGGTATCAACCTCTTCTTGGATTCACTGTTGGAGAAACACTTAAGGAATAATTAATATGAACCTCTTTTGGGAGAGTGGACCTTTCTGCAGCCCTCATCCATTGTGGGGAAGAAGTTCAAGACAGAAGCGGACATTCGAACCATGTTCACCGGATTCAAACCAGAGAAAGCCGACAGTGTTGCTTTTGGCACTCAACTGAGCCCTTGGAAACAGAGCGCTTGCAACTTTGAACCCCCATTGTATCATCGCAAAGTCAGTCACATCTGCTGTGGGATATTTTGACCCACTTCAATGTGCCCCACTGCATCACTTTACAAATGGTGAAAGAACCATCCCAAAATGGATACGCCGACTCCTGTGTGTGCCAAAATCTTCAAAACTGCGTTTGGGTCACAACCAAGAAAAGGCTGCACACCCTGCTACACACAGTCAGGGGGGGTGAAAAACAGAGTTCTCACTACAGGAGCATGCCAGTGGGCTCTGCCACATTCAACATGGAGCAAAGCAGCAGAATTGTGTTAAAAACCGAAAATGCCTTTTAAAATGTTAGCTTTGCAACCTTAAAAAGTGCTGTTTTTGGTGCTAGATCCATTCATTTCCATTGGATCATTGAGATTAAAAGGGTACTGCAATGCCCAGGATCATCCAGTGTAATTTATAGGAACCGGGCCTCATTGACTGACGGCTCCATCAATTGTATCTAATGAAAAAGCAAACCAGGAACACTTGTTTTCATTTCCACGGGACAAACGCAGCTAAAATTGCAAGTAACAGAATCAGCTGTGCAGAAAAGAAACTCTAAACAAAGGCTGGATACATGTATCCAGACTGCAAACAATCCCAGCACTCAAGGGAAGAACTGGTGCTGAATCAAATGTGTATGTGCTGCATAGGAAAATCGGAGTTAAAGAAATCAGTAATGTGCTTTTTCAGGAATGAAGTGCAAAATCGCCTGTTGTGAAAGCAGGTTTTTGTTTAAAGGCTTAATTCTTTAAAGATGTCAAAGGATTGCTAATGTAAAAATCCACCTATAAACTGTTCATTTTATATGTTTAAATTAAAGATTTAGGTGAAACTTAAAGTTAAACCCATTCTGGAGTTGATTAACTATTAAAAAAAAAAACAATTCTGCTCTGACAGCCTTAGCCTGGGAAAGACACTTCACTGCTGGCAGGAAATGCTAATTGCCAGCATGGGAGCTTTGAATCCCAAGACAAGTTGGGCATTCCCAGTGCATCAGACATTCGTCTTTGCCTAAGGCTGAGACAATAGCAGGCTACGATTCTCACCTGTCAAGTGCGACAGGCAGGGAGCTTCACTCTCGAAGAAGAGGACCCCCACCCAGATCAAAGGAATTTGACAGCTGCTGCCAGTTGAAAGAAAAGTAAAAAAAAACTGCTAAGGACTTTTGGTGGCTAAATGCCTATTTGTAATTGAGCTTTAAAGACATTTAACTTTGCCACAAGAATGAGGATAAATCTAAAAGTTGGTAGTTGTAAATCTAAGTTTCTTTGAAGATGTGATTGAACCCTGTACTGCGTAAGGAACTGAAGTTATGAAAAAAAAAAATGCGCAGAAACTATTATTGTTGCGAATCTAATATTGTGTAACCATGTTCTAGGGGTGATTGCACATATATGAACCTAATTAGGAAATGTTAGGATAAATCTTTATGATTAAAATTGCCAAATTTCAATAGAAAGACAGAACCAGGTCCCACAGATTTGGGAGTTGGATGTAAATGTGACCCACGAAATATGTAATTTATGTATCCGATTTTCTTAGAGGGCATAAGTACATAAATATGTATTTGTGGGAAGGTTCATTTTTGGAACCAATAATTATGGGAGGTTTCCAGATCAGATCATAAAACATGACAACCCTTTCTGTCATCCAATCAGCAAAGAGCAAGGTGGGAACAATGCTCTAGCCCCATCATAGCCTTATGGGTGTGGGTTGTAAGTCTGCCCCTACCATAAACTGAGTGATGTCATTTGGCAGGATAAATAAGGGAACCTCACAACACACAAAACACACCGATTCCTAACTCCATCCTGATTTCCGTGTGGCGCCCTGTTCCTGAATTCTCCATCTTGTTCCTGATTCCAGATTTCTTTGCAAGCCAAGGCCTCAGAATTGCTGAACTACTTTTCAGCTAGGCCCAAATCCTCAAACCATCCCAAAACCTAAGAAAAGCGATTTGATCCAGTTTGGATTGCTACCATAAATCTTGCCTGCTGAAACTCGCCATCCCACTGATCTACAGTGTCTAGCAACCAGAAAGGACAATCCAATCCAGTCCAGTCTGAGGTGCCAGTCCAGTTGACCAGAACCACGCAGCTGACCTATGCCGCCAGAGGTGCCCTGCTGTCTTAGACCCGATCCGTGATGACCAGAACCTGATGATCCAAATCCTAAATTAAAGTGGACTGTAAGTATCAATAGGAATCATAGTAAACCATAGCATATCTTGCCTTACCTTGTTCCATCCCAATCTCTAATCCATCTGATCCTTACCTTAAGAACTTGTTATATTGTCACCCCAGATCTGAAACCTTGCCTTTGATTCCTTGTGCTAGTGATAATTTCTTTAAAATCCTTTTGTCTTGTGAAATCCCAAACCCTTAAATTCTCCCTCGGGTAATGGGACTGAGTCCTCCAGGGCAGACACAGAGGTGCTGGGGTTGGTTCCGTGGACCACTCTAGAGCTTACTGTGTTTCAAACTGGTAACCAGCCTGAATGCCCTAGTATAGAGTATAATTGTCATTGTAAAATTGATTTCCGTTTTCTTTTTTGTGCCTTTATTCTCCAAAAACGCCTCTCATTCAAACTTGCATAACTTCCTCAATTTAATAGCTAGAAACTTAATTTCAACTCTGACTTAAACCCAAGACCTGTAGCTACATCCCATCCCATGTTCATTCTTAAAAACCGCATAGTGAAATTTAGGCGGGAATTCTCATTTTTGCAAAGGTTTTACGCATGCGATTTCCAATTCAAAGCATTTCCAAACTTCAATTCTGATTCAAAGTGTGTGCTGTTGCTCATATTATAGCTTATGTTTGTTAGGATCTTTTCAGTGTTGCGCCCATAGAGATTTATATTGATTTAAGGACTTTTTCACACTTTTAATTGTTTTGCTCAGCCATTTTCGAATGCCATTTTAAAAGTGTAAAATTTCCAAACGTTTTTCTCTCTTGTTTGGGGAGGGAAGATTGTATTCAAACACTGTATACTGTTCTATATTCCCGAATACCTGTTGCTTCCTTCCACCTGTGTAGAATTGCTTAGTTGTGAGTTGAGAAATTTGCAGGGGGAAATCTTAACATAAGCGCTATCTTTCCAACAAGCCAAAACTGTTCTTTTCTCTGTGTTTTATATTCTGTGTGCTAAAAAAGTGAATTCAATTGCCTTACTTACTTTCTTATTTGTATTGTCACCACATTGGTGATTGCTGCCCCATATATTAAAACATATGTTTGATTTTTTTTTTTTTCTACTTGCTGGCTAGCTCAGACCGGCAAACAAAAACTGGAGATCACTGGGTTCCACACAATGATTCCTTTACATGCCATGGTAGATTACATACATTTTCTGTGCTCTGAATCACTCCACTGCATTAAGAAATGGGAACAGACTGGCCCCAAGCTCTACTTTGAATAGAAACTCAGACAAAATAGGAATAATTGTGGTGCCATGGAAAGGTTATGCAACCAAAGAGCCGTGCATTTGGAAGGACTGACATTTCTGACCCAATCGCTGCAATGTGGTTAATCAGCTAGCCCAAAATAAACATTTCCGCTCTCACCATATGTAAATATGTAGCAGGCATGTCCCTCCGAGAGATGGCAGGTAAAGGTGTGGATGGGCGTCTACAACTAGAATCAGAAACTGACAAACTAGCGCTCAATCAGTCGCTTGCAATGCTGCGTCATGGATTGTTAAGATTCCCTTAGCTCTGTGATGTGGTAGCTAGCCAAGGTCAGAACCATACGCCCGAGAAAGGAGATGGGGAATTCAGTTTTAGCTCATGCAAATTTAACAATAATCGTAAACCAAAAAAATAACTCAATGGCCATAAGCATTCACAATATACAAGAAATAAAAAGTATTCAACACTTTGTAGATAAAAACGTGGTCTATAGAATAACAAAACGAACCGTTGAATTAAACACAATCAGGATGCGAAATAGAAAGCCAGGGTAGAGCAATGCACAGATCATTTTAAAAAAAGTATTCATAATATCCAAAGTATGTTTGTGACGACGTCATCTGGGTGCTAGTCCCACTGGAAAACAGCTTTTCTAGAAAGCGGTAAGTAGTACTCGGCTGATCCCGGTTAAATTTTAACTTCATTTTCTTCGGAAGTCAGATTGCTTTGTTTTTAATATGGATGCTTTTCTATGAGCTCAGCACTGGCTTAATTGTGTGCTTTAATTGCATTCAAACAATGGTAAAAGACCACAGGCTGAATCAGTCTTCATACACTCCGATTTGGGCTGCAAGCGTCACCCTCCTTAACCCATTATAAAGAAGAGAGAACTTGGTCAACCACACTGAATTGTAGAAAAGGCTGCTACTTGAACGTTAGAAGGGGGTGACATAAAAACAAATGGCCCCGATCGCATCAATTCACACGACACAAAACGTGATAATAACAAGCGAGCAGGGAATAAACGATGAATTTGTTGATTTTTACAAAACACTATACGCGAATAAAGATAGGAAATCCCCTGATGAGATCAAAAACTATCTTGCTACATTGGACCTCCCTAAGCTTACAGAAGAAAATAAACTAATATTGGAGCAACCTGTCACGGCAGAGGAGCTCACCGAGGCAATCAAGGTGCTTGCGTCTGGCAAAGCGCCGGGCTCGGACGGCCTTGGAGTGGAATTTTATAAGGAATTCCGGGAAGAATTGGTCCCCGTTTTACTGGAATTGTGGGGCGAGGCCCTGGGTAAACAAATTTTGCCACAATCAATGCGCGAGGCCATAATTAAAGTGCTGCCCAAACCCCGACGCCCGCCACAGGATATTTCATCCTATAGACCCCTGTCCCTGATAAATGTGGATGCCAAGATTTTTGCGAAAGTACTGGCGAACCGCATGCTACCCGTAAAGCCAATACTAGTACACACGGATCAAAGCGGGTTTATTCCCCAAAGATCCACTGCCTTAAACCTACGCAGGCTATTCGGCATAATGTCACAGATTAATCCAAACAAGCAAGCAGTAGCGATATCCCTTGACGCCGAGAAAGCGTTTGACTCTGTCTCCTGGGAGTACCTTTTTCTGGTATTGGAGGCGTTCGGGGTGGGCCCGTATTTCATCCAATATGTCAAACTGCTTTATACAGCTCCATGTGCGAAAGTATGCACAAATAGGACTATATCTGAATTGTTCAAGCTAGGCAGGGGTACCAGGCAGGGGTGTCCCTTCTCCCCTATCCTCTTTGCCCTGACAATTGAACCCATGGCGGCGGGAATACGGTTAAGACATAACAGAGGCATAACGCTGAAAGGAGCCACCCAAATAATATCATTATACGCGGATGATACGCTGCTTTATGTCCGTGAACCCAACAAAAACATTGTCCCTATCATGACAGACATCAACGAATTTGCAGAGTACTCGGGATATACGGTTAACAGTGCCAAATCAGAAGTATTCCCGCTCACCCCTCCACAAAATGCCCAGCTCAAATGTGCGGCCTCAAATTGTCTGAACACCACATCAGATACCTTGGGGTACTGGTTTCTAGCAATAAACAAACCTTATACGCTGATGATCATGATCGGGCACTACAAACACTTAACACTAAACTGCAGGTTTGGAGGTATCTCCCAATTTCATTACACGGTAGGATTGCCATTCTTAAAATGATTTTACTTCCAAAATTGCTATATCTATTTGTAAATATCCCTATATGGCTGGGGAGGGAGTTCTTCTCCAGGCTTCGATCCATGGTGGTGTTGTTTCTTTGGAACGGGAAGACGGCTAGGATCAGCTGGGAGAGAATGACAGAACAATACGAAACGGGGGGTATAGCTGCACCAGACTTTGAGCTTTATTACACGGTGGAACAGGCACAGTTTGCAAGCTACTGGTACGATGAATCGGACAACTCACCTCACACGCGAATAGAAGAATACACCACGATGCCCACCGACATTAGGTTGGTCATCTTCAGCGCTCGACATAAGGACTCTTGTGAATTTGACCCTGTGAGCTGCACGGTAAAAGCCTGGGGAGCTATATTTAAAAAACTGAAAATAGAGATCCCATATAACCCCGAAATCCCCCTGTGGAAATAGAGGGAAAATTCGTAACCCTGGCTGTCTTCACGAGGGGTATGGGAGGTGGGCAACTCCGGACACTACAGTACTACCGAATGAGGTCCGCATATCAAGCACGCTGGCCATCCTTCCCTGATGAACCCCCTTCCCACCCGCGCGTACAGCTGGTCACAACACAGGGTGGACCGGGAATTTCCAAACTTTACAAGATAATACAGACTCACTCCTCTACGACCAATCAGGTGAAGGAGAAATGGGAAGCAGATATGAAAATGCCAATACCCGAAGATAAGTGGGCAAGATACTGCGCACTCACGAAGAGAGTGACCCTTAATGCGGGACTGCGCCAAATACAGTTTAAAATCCTAAATAGACTGCACTATACCCCCGCCAGGATCGCTACATTTACGCCTGACGACCCAGGCAACTGCCCTAAGTGTGGGTCCCCGGCAGCGGGATCCTATCATATGTATTGGGAGTGTCCAGCTGTCGCATTGTTCTGGGAGAGGGTTGCAGATATGCTAACTGAAATTACACAGATCCCCCACACTTGACCCCACAAAAATATCTGTTTGGTGATATTGGTAAATGTTCAGAGAAAATCAGAAGGCTGTTCAATGTGTCATGTGTCATAGCCAAGAGATGTATACTGAAAGCGTGGAAGAGCCCGAATACCCCCACCATGGACACTTTCCTGCATGAGTTAGCCTACATTAATGAATCTGAGGAGCAGTATGTACTGACTCAACCAAGTATGAGTAGGCCAAAGGACATCTGGGGCCCCTTCAGGGCATACCTCTGTGATATGCTTTCAGACAACGAAACAACCATGTAATGTAAATAACAGATTGTTAAACATTCAATGGTAATATTGTTGTATATGCAACTGTATACTGTGTTAATTGGGTGCCAATGTAACTGCTGAGACCATCAATAAAAAAATGTTTAACAAAAAAAAAGAGAAGGGGGTGACATGGTGCCAACTAGGGGAAGTCAGGGAGCGACAGATAAGGATTCCCTTGTTGAACCACATTTTGCCGGTTTAAGATTGTCACCCAATGTAACTTTGGGTTTGTGTAGCGCACTTCTGCCATTTGCACCACCTCTCAGAACAAATTATCATCTGGTGTGTGATAATTTGAATTTTTGAGATGTTGTGGCCAGTCATGTATGAGGAGACTTGCAGGCAAAGGGGGGTGTCCGAAACCTAGTGGCTCTCCCCATCACTTTCCAATTCAGTTTTAATTAAGTGATGTGTGTGCATCAGTGCAATGTTGCAGTGTCCGTGGGGCGAGAGTGAATTGAAGACAAGGAGTGTTAGGAAAATTGTCAGGTACCCTGTGGTGCTAATTCACTGCACAAAAAGTGGCTCTGAGTAAAACATTGCAGAGATGTAAGGATCTGGTGCATTTATATCTTATTTCCATAAGAATATTAACATAACAGCTAGATTAAGGCAGGACAGAATACTGAATCCACTGATGTACAAGAAAGAGTTGGTAGCCGTTCATTTTCGGTAGAGGCCATCAGATGCTGGAACACCTTACCTACTAATTTATGGAAGGAATCAAACCTCCTAACTCACAAAAAAGTTAAAAACCCATCTCTTTAATGTGTAACCACTGCCACTCTTAATTCCTAGTAGGTTTGTGCTTCTGGGCATTTGCCTCAACATTGGACAGCACTGAGATACCCTTCTGGGAGATAGCAGCGGTCTATAAAACACACGCATCACATAACACACTGCATGCCGTATTTGCAGAATATAGTAGGCCCCAGGTTAGCAATACCTGATCGCATAGTAATATTGCATTTGCAATGCAATATATGTTTGACTAGGTCAGTAGCTTAAGTGAAGTGTGCCGCCAGCTGCGATGTAAGGTTGAGTGGTATTGCAATTGGAATAACGCAGGTGTTAAAGGGCAGTCTGAAGGGAGGGTCTGGCCAGTTTGCAGGCCCAGAATTTGACACCTGGCAAAACGTGACCCCGATACAGCCTTCTACAGGTTAGTGTTGCACGGTACAACCTACCTGGGTACAACATGCCGTTGAAAGTCACATTGCATAGTAAGACATAAAAAGACATGACAGCGTAAAAGTAAAAACAGAGCGTTAAAATAGATAGGTTCTTTTTTAATTTAACTGATTTTATTGAAAATATATGCCATACAAAGATGTCAAGTTGGACAGTACATTAAAGATTGAAGAAATTGCTAGCAAACCTTTGCAAGTAAATTGTCCAAAATTAGCATGATCAATACAATTTTATATAACTTGGAATAATAGTGTATCATTTGGACAATATTTGCATAGATAACTATCTACCAAGTTATGACATATTAACTGAATATTAATAGTCTATAGACAAATAACTATTTAAATATGCAATGCTGCACTGCCATTACAGTATGATCAACGCACACACAGGGAAAGAACACATCTGGACAGGACTAATAGTGGCAAACACATACAGTTCAAAAGTCCAAAGCTACATTAGTGCAAAATGGCAAAGGCACAGTTAATTGTTTGTAAAGTAATGAAATAAATAAAACCATTTCCTTTTGTATTTAATGAAAGCAGTTGAGCTATTTGCAATATATTTTTCCATTCTATGCAGATTGCAAATATTGTTCCAACGCAGCACAGTAATATTTTGAAAATCTTTTCAATTTAACGTAATTGTACGAATTGCGATTAACAAATTGTACAGGGTGAATGAATGGTCCATAACCATGAGCTTAAAGGACAAACTGCCTAATAAAATATTGTCAAAAGTGAGGGGAATATTTACTTTAAATATGGCAGATAAATAGTTCCACATTAGAATCCAGATTTCCATTTAACAAAAACATCATCAAAGAACATGTGTCTGAATGAGGCAACAGTGGTATGATAAGACCAGCATTCATTATCATTAGCAAGTTAGGAGTAATGAAGGCTCTTTGGGAGAAGAAAAAACATGTTTAGGTTATATTTTCAGATGCGGATACTGGTTTAATTTTTCCAAATCATTAACCAAATCGTTAACCATTTCAAGGTTTGGAAATCGCTGTTAAAATCAATTTCCCATTGTACTTCAATTGGTCACTTGGATTCAACAGGTTTAGTAGGTACGATCAGTTTATAAAAGTTTGATGCTTTGAAAACATCGATCCAAGATATTTTAATTTTAACCATTATGAAATTAGAAAGTTATTTTTAAAACGTGACGTTTTATCAATAAATGCATCCATGAGATTGTAATAGTGTGGAAATTCTACATGTGACAGAAAGAAAATATAATTCCCAGTTTGTTAAAGGGGAGGGGATCAGGACTCAGGAAAATCTGATATATATACACCCAACACCTTTATTCAGTCAATATTTCCATAATAGAGACCTACCATTCACTTTGATCTTCAGGCATTATCTATATGTGCAAAAAGATATTCCTTGAATACCAACATTATTACATTCCTTCATTTAGAGCCAGCAGATTTAACATTGTTAAAAAGAAATGCAAAATCGGCAATAGCGATTGGGTGAGCTAGCTGTTTGTTAGTGGTTAGCCAAACAGGGATAGCCGCAGGGTTATTATTTGAAAACCACCATTGAGCCTGTCTGAGTACGAACGACTTATGATAATATTTAAAGTTTGGGAATCCAACTCCATTATGATGAGTTAAACAATTTAGCTGGAAAGATTCTTTTTTGTTTTTTTGGCACCCGAAAGAAAATTGCTTAAAATAGAGTTTATATATTCAAAAAAGGGGGGAGATGGTGGAAGAGGGAGCATTTCCAAGTGAAAAAGAGGACCATCATTTTAATAGATTCAATTATACCCTGCTGGGTAAGATAAAGTGGAGACCAGGTCGCAAATTAAGTCTCTAATCCTATTCAATAAATGATCTACATTAGATTGAATGGATTTTTAGTAGATGATCAGATGTGAATACCCAAGTACTTAATATGGTTTGCCACCTTTTGACGCATGAGGATAAGCATTCATGTTTGAAACAGAGTGAATTTAGGGGTAACATTCTGATTTATTCTTATTCAGTTTACAACTTGGAACATCTGAAAATGAATTCATGATTTCGAATAGATTTGTAAAGCTATTAGGATTTTTAATGAAAAGTAAAATGTCATTCACATGCTGCAATTTTAACTTCTAATTTCCCATATAATATGTATGGAAAGCAGGGGATTGTCTAATAAACTCAAACAAGGGTTCAATTGATAGAATGAAAAGAATGGGAGATACTGACATCCCCGAGGAGTGCCTCCATTTAATGAAAAATATGGGAAAATTGTCCATTAATAAAGTTGGATGCCCTTGGATTGGATTATAATAGTTTAATTAAGGAGATCTAATTTGGGCTCAGCCCATGCCATTGGGGCGATTCAAATAGTAAGTGCCACTCAACCATGTCAAAAGCTTTTTTCCGGATCTAAAGCCACAGCAGCATAACTACTCTTGGAATTATAATCTTTTTTTGGTAACATGTAGCATATCGAAAAATAGCCTAGTATTCGCAGATCATGTACCTCTTAAACCCTACTTGATATGGTTTAAGTTTGGTACACATTGTCCAATTCTATTGGCTAAAACCTCAAATATTTTACAGTCACTATTAACTAGCGAAATCGGCCTATAATTCTCAGTACTCATAAAACATTTGCCTTCTTTAGGAAAAAGTATAAGCAATGCTTCAGAAAAGTTCCCAGTCGTGTATCCATGGTCTTGGAAATAGGAAAATAAAGTGTATAGTTTTGGGTTCAGATAGGCTGAGAAAAGACCCCAAAAAAAAACCCAAACAAAGAAGGAAAAGCCATCTGGTCCAGGTGATTTACCTTTACACAAATTAGTGATTCTAAAGCAGCCAAGTCCACCTATGGATAAGAGTTCCTACGCACATACAGAAAAAAGGATTCAAAGTTCAAATTGTGCATGTTTAGATTCACATCGTTCATATCGTTTTTGATAATATTTATTGAAGTTTTCTAAGATAGCTTTATCTGAAGAGACCACTGTATTCTGATCCTTTCTCATCAATGTAATTCTGGACCTTTCTTTTTGGATTTTAAGATATGAGGCAAGGGCGTTGCTAGCTTTATTAGATGTCAGTTATGACAATGCATTACTTACCGTAAAAGCATTTCTGATGGTTGTATCTGCTTAGATTCACATGCTGTGCATAGTCCGACCTCCAGTGGTCACTGCAGAGTATTGCATTTTGTTTTTCGTAGTCCAAAGGGGGACGTGGACAAGGCGTGTCTGTAACACTATCCCTATAGTGACGTGCGGTGTACCCACAATCCCTCACGCGTTGAGGTCCCTCTGTTTGTATTTTTTCTGCCCTGAGGGAGCCTTCTAGATGTGAGTGAGTACAGAAAAGAGAGATATAAAAAGATGTCTATGTTCCTTCCATCCGAGCGGGGAGGAAGGGTGGGCCCATGTGAATCTAAGCAGATACAACCATCAGAAATGCTTTTACAGTAAGTATTGCATTGTCTTCTGATGTTTGTTAATCTGCTTAGAATCACATGCTGTGCATAGACTAGCGAGCAGTACCCAGAGTTGGAGGTGGGTTGTGAGAAGGAACAGTAGAGAAAATATGTCTTAATACTGCTTGTCCCACCTGGGAATCAGATCTATAGTGGGCATCTAGACAGTAGTGTTTTGTAAAGGTGTGTACAGAACTCCAGGTTGCCGCTTTGCAAATGGACTCAAGGGGAACATTTGCAATGAATGCTATGGATGCCCCAGTGCCTCGAGTAGAGTGTGCTCTTGGCTTGAAGGGTAGTTCTCTCTTAGCAAGAGTGTAACAGAGTGATGCATTGAACAATCCATCTAGATATAGTGGACATTGAGACTGCATCTCCTTCTCTTCCTACTGCCACTGAGACAATGAACTGATTAGTCTTTCTCAGTGGTCTAGTTCTTTCCATATAAAACATAACAGCTCTGCGCACATCAAGTGCATGCACGCTTTTTTCTCCCAAATTTGAAGGGTTTTGAAAGAACGTTGGTAGTTCTATTGACTGGTTGACATGGAATTTCGAGATGAATTTCGGTGCAAACCTTGGGTGTGTGCGTAGAACCACCTTATCTTTGTGAACCGTTACAAAGGGGTCTAGAACAGAAAGAGCCTGTAGTTCACTTACTCTCCTAATGGAGGTGATAGCTATTAGGAAGGCGGTCTTAAGAGTGAGGTCTTTAAGAGTTGCCTTGTGCATGGGTTCAAAGGGTGGGCCCATGAGCCTGGTAAGTACCACATTTAGGTCCCAGCCGGGAGCTGGCTTTGCTATCGATGGGTGTATTCTCTTTACCCCCTCCATAAAGGCTTTAATAACTGGGACTTTCCACCATGACACTTTAAGTTGGGAAGTGGTGTATGCAGAAAGTGCCGCTAGGTGGACTTTAATAGAATTGAATACTAGACCCGAGTCCAGTAAATGGGTTAGGTACAGAACAATTTGTATGGGAGAGCAGTCAACAGGGTTGATGTTTCTTCCTCTACACCAGATGACAAATCTCTTCCATTTGCTAGAATAACAGTGACGAGTGTTAGGCTTTCTAGCCTCCCTGAGGATGTCCATGCATCTCTGCGGGAGTTGTAAATGTCCAAATTCTATGATCTCAGGAGCCAGGCTGCTAAGTTCATGGTCCGAGGGCATGGATGCAGTATCCTGCCCTTGTCCTGGGACAGCATGTTGTACGGGCAGGGAAGTTTCACTGGAGGAGATAGATACATCTCCATCAGGTGAGTGAACCATGGCTGCTGGGCCCACATAGGGGCCACTAGTATCATGGTAACTTGTTCCTGGTGCATCTTGTGCACAATCTTGTTGAGAAGGGGAGTCGGGGGGGAAAAGCGTAAACAAATTTCCCTGACCATGGAATCGATAGACCGTTCCCCTTGGATTGGTTCTGGGGGTACCTGGAGGCGTAATCTTGGCATTGTGATTTCTCCAGGGTTGCGAACAGGTCTATTTCTGGGAATCCCCATTGTGTGAAAACGTCGAAGACGATGTCTTAGTGTAAACGCCATTCGTACTCTGAGGGCAGAGGGAAGTCTCTGCTTAGTTCGTCTGCTAGCAGATTGAGTTCCCCTGGTACATGTTGTGACAGTAGGAACATGTTGTGTTTGGGAGCCCACTTCCAGATGTTCTGGGACAGCTTGGACAGTCCTGGAGAGCGAGTGCCCCCTTGTTTGTTGAGGTAGTACATGGCTGTGGTGCTGTCTGTGAGGTCCATCACGGTCTTCCCTTGTAGGTGTGCCTGGAAGGCTTTTAGTGCCTTGAACACAGCCAGTAGCTCCAGTAAGTTTGTGTGCTTGGATGCTACGCTCGGAGTCCAAACTCCGTGAGCAGTCTGATGGGATAGGTGAGCCCCCCATCCTGTGAGGGATGCGTCTGTGGTTAGAGTGGCTTCCACAAATGGTTTTCCTATTACCAGGTTTTCCTTCGACCACCACCGTAGTGAGAGAACCAAGGCCTGCGAGACCACCACTAGATCGTCCCATTGTCCACTGGCCTGACACCACTGGCTATTGAACAACTCTTGCATTGGGCGCATGCGCAGGCGCGTGTGCGGTACCAAATAAATACATGACGCCATCATTCCTAGCAAGCGCATTGCTTTGCGTACCATCACCTCTCGACCTGCTAAATATTGAGGGATCTGAAACAGCATGTTTTGGACCCTCTCGTTGGAGGGGAAGACGAGGCCGTCCTTTGTTTGAATTAGAGCCCCTAGGAATTGTTTGACTTGGCTGGGGTCTAGGCTGGACCTCTTCTCGTTGATGGAGAAGCCCATTTGGAACAAATGGTCTAGTCTTTTGGGTATTTGAGAATCATGTTTCGTACGAATCCCCTGTTATGAGCCAATCGTTGAGTTAAGGGTATACTGGGATGGACAACCTGCGCAGGTGGGCCGCTGCCACTGCCAGTACTTTTGTGAAAACCCTCGGTGCTGATGCTATCCCAAAGGGTAGCACTCTGAACTGGTAGTGTTTGCCCTCTATCATGAACCTGAAGTATTTTCTGTGCACTGGCAACATTAAAATATGAAAGTATGCATCTTTCATGTCCAGTGTTGTCATGTAATCTCCTTGTGATAGCAGGGGGATCACTTCCTGTAAGGTCACCATACGAAACTTTTGAGGTTTGACAAATTTGTTCGCGGGGCGCAGATCTAATACAGGGCGCATTGTTAAGTCCTTTTTGGGTACAAGGAAGTACACTGGATAAATACCTTCTGTTACCTGAGATAGAGGCACGACCTCTATAGTTCCTTTTCCCAGTAGCTGGTCCACTTCTTGCAGAAGGATGGCGAAGTGTTCTGGTGTCATGCGTCGTCCCCTTGGAGGTCTGTACGTTGGGGAACTGTTGAATTCTATAAGGTAGCCGCGGGCTATGGTTGATAGTATCCAGCGGTCTGAAGTTATTCCCTCCCATACTGGAACCGGCCCCCGACCGGCGATGCATGGGAGGGAACCTGAATCTTCGAGTCATTTGATGTTGGTGGCTTGGGAACCTCTAGGGGTGGAACCCCGACCTCTCCCTTTGCCACGGCGTTGTCCTCTCTGGTTGTATTGCCCACTGGTGCCTTGGTTAGAGGACCAGTTTTTGCAGAGTATTGCTGCTGCTGATTTTGCTGCTGGCGTTGGTCTCGAAAAAAGAGCCTATTGCCATAGCCAGGCTTGTTAGGAGGCCTAGAAATCTGGTCTGAGGTTTTGATGGTGTCAAACTCTTTCTTTGCCGTTTCTAGTGCCTCATCAACCGCCTTTCCAAAGAGGTTGGCATCTTCTATAGGCTTGTTGATTAGAGATGCTTGCGTTTCACGTTTAAACCCTGAATTACGCAGCCAGACATGGCGTTTGAGGAGTATTCCTTGGACTAGGGAACGGCCAGCCGTTTCTGCAGCATCCAGAGTGTTTTTCTCGATGCTTTGGTTGACTAGGGTCCCTTCAGTAATCGTGGCCAGAAGGCATGTACGTAGGGGTTCTGGTACCTCCTCGGCGTCCCTACGTAGCTTGCTCCATTGTGCATCTGTGTAACTTGCTAGCAAGGAGTTGTTGTTTGCCATCCTTGCGGAAAAAGCAGCGGAGGCTGTGATCCTCTTCCCCAGGGCATACAATTTTTTACCCTCTTTATCTGGTGGTGCTTTGCTGGTAGACAGCGGGACCCCTGCTCTTTTCCTTGTATTTGTCACCACTAGGGAGTCTGGTACAGAGTGGCCCCTGACGTACAACGGGTCTGAAGGAGAGGGACTGAATAGTTTTTCTATCCTCTGGTTGACCCCTCTGACCAACACGGGTGTAGATAGTGAAGGGATAATTCGTCTCCTTAAAGAGGCGAGGAGGGGAATGGCTTGGCTGACAGGGGGTTTCTCCTTGATTACCTTCTCCACAAAGTTAATGTCAGGAGAAATCTCCCCAGTGTCCATTTCGAAATGCGCTGCTGCCTTGCGTAGTAGTGCATTAAATGTAGGTTGCTCGTCTATAGGTGACATGTTCCTATTAGGTGAGTCCTCGGGAGGGGACAGGTTTAGTGCATCAGGGTCCGAAAACGCTGATGGGTACTGCCAGGGCTGTGAAGCACCTTCCTCTGGGTATTATCCGAAGCCCCCCCACCTATATCTGGATTTTCTTCAAAACCCTCCTCCTCTAGGTTTTGTTCCTCTTTTTTGCCTAAAAATTCGTCCTCCTCCTGAAAGTGGGGGTCCTCTTCAGTGAGGTCATAAATCTACATCCACTTGGGAGGGATTAAACACCCTAGGGAATTTAGGCCTGGGGTCCATCTGAGGTCCCTCTCTTGCCCTCTATGGTGGTGGTAGGTTTTGAGTCTCCATAAACCTCTCCATCTTCTCCATACAGAACTGGAGTCTCTCCAGGGTCTCATGAGGGACCCCTGAGCGGTCTTGGGGGGGGGGGGTCTTTGGCCTGAAAACGCTTTGACCTCTCCCATAACGTCAAAGAAAGGTCTCGGTCGCCGTCTGAAAAGCCTTCTGGTAGGATAGGAGTCCCTTTAGATGAAGGGGGCAGTTCCTGCCTTCCTTCAGGCCTTTTCAGCGTTTCTCTAGCCTTCTGAGCGGTATTCAGCGTATCTTTCGTCGTCCGCTTCTGGCTATCGGCGGAAACGATCCTCGTCTGTGGAGTGCTTTGGTACTGACGTTAGGGGCGTTGCGCGTTCTACGGCGACGGGCGCTCTCTGACGGAGCGCTTCGTCTGGTGGTTTGGGGGTAGCGCCCTTATCTGGGGGAAGCCCAGTCGATGGTCGCGTCTGCGAGGGGGGCTTAAGACTCTTACGGTCTGAGGACGACACCGGTGGAACCTGTGTCTCCATTGGCGCTGATGGTTTCTTCGTTTTCGACGAAGAGCCGTGGGTTCTGTGTTTATGGGAGTGTTTTCTGTGTGCGTCAGTGTCGCCGGGATGTTCATCCCCATAAGCAGGGCGTGAGCCGAACTTGTCGGGGCCGGGGACAGACGACGAGGAGTGCGAGCGCTCCTTAGAGAGGTCTACGACTTCTGCAACGGATGTCGGGTTATCACATTCCTCGTCACTTTCTGCGGCGGCGGGTGAGGAATCGGACCAGGACATGGCATAGGCCGCCCACCTTTTGACCCTGCAGTCCTTTAAAGTCTTAGGCTTAACAAGCTGACAAGCCACGCAGCCGTCTTCCTTGTGGTCGAGGGGCAAGCAACGGTTACACCGTTTATGCTCGTCTTTCCAGGTAAACTTGCCCTTGCAACGTGGGCAAAACCTCTCCATAGCTGAGGAAATATTTCACTGTGATAACAACCCCGAGGGAAAGGGAGGGGGAAAAGGAAAGGCATTCTTAGAGAGAAACAAGAAATGTCCCACAACCCCACTCTCCCTACTGTCTTTTGGCCGGCGAGGTCAGGCCACGTGTTCCGCAGCGCCGAAGGATCTCCTCTGTCTCGTCCCCACCGTTGAAGTTCTTCCTCGGCGGAGAAAAAGCTTCGCAGCTACGTCGAGGGAGGGATCTTATGTAAATAGATATTAATAAATAACGACCAAAGGTCGAGTAAATGAATTTGCAATGTCTCTCGAGGAGCTCCGCGTAAAGGCGACCAATATCTGGGCAGAAAAAAACAATCTGTGGGACCCCGACGCGTGAGGGATTGTGGGTACACCGCACGTCACTATAGGGATAGTGTTACAGACACGCCTTGTCGACGTCCCCTTTTCGACTACGAAAAACAAAATGCAATACTCTGCAGTGACCACTGGATGTCAGACTATGCACAGCATGTGATTCTAAGCAGATTAACAAACATCAGAAATTATATTTTAGATTAGTATTTAGCACTAGGATACTCCGATAGATCACCTCATCGGGTTTATGGTTACAGACTTTTTGCAATTTATTCAGCTAGCCAAAGGGAGCACCGATTTCTTTGTGCATGCATTTCTTTTTCCTACTAGCATATGAAATGATACTCCTCAATACAGCCTTATCCGCATCCCAGTTATTATCTAGCGATGAATCATCTTTATTCACTTCAAAATAATTCTGGTGGAAATTGATAAATGATTGCACAAATTGATTATCCACTAACAAAGCATTGTTGAATCGCCATCTATTAGTATGTTGGGGAGTAGCATCAAGATCCAGTGTAGAGATAAGCAGGGCATGGCCAGAAATGGCTACTTTCGATCCTGGCATGAACGATTGACGATGATAGCGACCTAATGTAGTCAATGCATGATTGGGTGTTGTGAGGGATTGAGTGGAATGTAAAATCAAGTTCCGTAGAGGCTCAACAATCACACTGGCAAATGCATGAGAACGGAGAATGGAGCACTATAACAAAAGATGTAAAATAGCGCCCAATTGTCCATGCACCCTTAAAGACATCTGTGGTAGACAAACTTTGCTGGTTCATTGTGTTTGCAGCCATTCAGTGGAACGACTGGACAATGAAGTCAATGAGTGCAAATTTGTTTTTGGAAAGTATGTGTCCATGTCTTCCATTTTAGCAGAACTGATAAATGCATTTCAATCAGCCGGATCTCCAACACTGACATTCTGTCCTAAAGAGTAACTTTAAATATACATGGATGTACGAGACCAAATTTCGCGTTAAATTAATGGAGAACTGGTGTGCATGACAAAAATTCCTTCCTGCGTTGGACTGTAATTTTGGACACATCTTTTGACATAAAAATTCTGTGACCTTTTCATAAAAGTTGGTTAGCTTCTTTAGATTGACTAATAATCATTTGGACCTGGGTATATTCTAGAAGGTAAAAAAATGTGAGTTCATAATGCAGAGTGCCTCGGTGACTTAATGCGATGCTTGGAGAATTCTGTGTGCTCTTTGAACATTACGGATAGTTGCGGTTTGTACCCAAGGCAACATATTATTAAGGAACAATATCGGGTCCTCTACCTCAGTGCCCTACGGAAGGCCATATATGTGGATATTGTATTGATACCTCCAAGTTTCTCCTCTGTGTTTTCAACATTCACCATGAATCCTCTGAAGCAGCCACTGTACTCTTCAGCGACCTCTGCAACTCTCTCCCTCACCATTCTTCCCTCTGGTCCGACCCATTCAGCCAGACACATCTCAATGGACATCCCATCTCTAACCCCATCACCATTCCTCTCTCCTGGTTACCTCTCCCTCCTCTCCTCCCATCTCAAGCTCTTGGGTTCCTTGGCCAAGCCTCATCCCGCACTGCCAGGTTCCTTCACAGTCATTTGACCCGGGAGGATAGCTCAGTGGCAACGTTCACGCCTTTGAAGCAAGACGACATGAAGCAACACAAATTCGATCCCCGGGTCCGCACTTAGAAACCTCTGGGTGTTTAAGCGCGTTTTAAATACGCAACTAAGAGAAACAAAAAAATCAATTACACAACTAAAAAACAAAAACAATTCCTGTAACAGCACCTCGATGCCTGCGGGCTGTGTGAGCGCTTTAAAAATGTAAATAAATAAATTTGACCGATGAAGCAAGTGTCAGCTGTTACCTTTACCACCACTTTCATTCCCCCTCCAACCACACCGATTGACTCTCCCATTGACACATTCCTTGCTAATCTTCACCTCTCTATCTCCAACACCCTTTATACCCTTGCCCCTGTCATGAGGATCCTTATGAAGCCAGCCTCCAAACCGCATAGATCGTATGACTCAAACCCAGCCTCGCTGAAACAAAACTGCAGAGTTGCTGAACGGAAATGGCAGGCTGCAAACACATCCACTGACAAACTGGACTGTCACCTGCTCCAAAGGCAATACTGTCTCTTCATCCACTCCAAGAATAGGACCCATATCCAAGCTTGCATTTTTGGTGCCACCAACAATACGGCTCAACTCTACAAAATCTGTAAGGAACTTGCCAATCCTTTTGCAGTCTCCACCTGCCCTCTTCCATCAAAGGCTCACTGTACTGCACAGGCCTTCCATTTCACAACCAAAACCCAGGACATCCTGTCCTCACTTTCCTCTACCCCACCACCCCCCTACTACCCCACCTGCTCTTAGGCCTCCCTTGGCCCCCCTCCCTACACCCCTCCTTCTTAACCATAGAAACGGATGAGGTCTCTAAAGCTGCCCGCTCTATGAAAGTCTCCGCCAAACAGGTGCTCCCCTGTTACTGCAGAACTATCAAGGACAACAATGCCACGCTCGCTCCTGCCTTGTCCAATTTCTTTAACCATTTCTTTGACACTGGCTCTGTCCCACTCTCCCTCAAGCACTCCCTTGTGCACCCTATACCTTGTGCACCCTCTCCTAAAAAAGCTGCCAGCAGACCCCTCCTCCCTGGCTAATTACCGCCCGATTTCCACTACTCCCTTCCTGGGCAAATTCCTGGAGAAGCTTGTCATCTCCCAACTGAACTGCCACACTGAATCTGTTGGCGGTCTCCATGCCCACCAGAAAAAAGAACAGCTTTGGGAGACGCATGTGTTAATGATTACTCCAACCAAATATCTATCATCATCACTTTTGCTCAGTCACACTGCATTTGAAATATTCTTCCTGCAGGAACATTTCTGTACTCAATGGTTTAATGTACAAAAAATACAAGTTTTTATTATGTATAATGTTCAGAATAACTCAATAGCACCAAATAACAGTCTCCAACCCACTCTCGGTGGACTATTTATAACCAAAATGAGTGATGGGGTTAGTAAAAGTGGCTAATAAAAGCTCAAAACAGACATATTACACTCATGACTAACAGTACTTTTTTTTTTTTTTTTTTTGCTGTGTGTGAACACCTTACACATTTATTGCAATATCGGCATGGAAGCCACCTGAGAGAACTTTCTAGGTGAGGAACAGTTTTTATAACAGCGCTAAACTGTATGTGGAGAATATGGTCCATCGTACATAGTGCCACATCGGTTCCCCTTTAACCTTCCCATGTCCAGTGCACACATTCATATTGTCAAATAATTAAGACTTTAGATTTATTTATATGGCTTCTGTTGAGACCACTGCATAGAGATTACAATGGAGCAATGACAGAAGGATAGTTATCCATTCATGAAGGTTCTGCATCACCACTATCCAAATCTCCCATTTGGGACTCTTCTCGGGCTGGACCCATCAGTAAAATGCTTATCAGTTTGTTCACTTGCAGGCCTTCTGCCCAGAATGGATCCTCTGATGCCGACTCAAGTGTGCTGTCCGGCTAAAGAACTTACCACATTCCAGGCACTTTAGGGCTTTTCCCTTGAGTGCGTCCTCTGATGGCTTAACAGATTTGAGCTATGAGAGAAGGTTTTGAAGCATAATGTACATTGGTATGGTCTCTCTCCAGTATGGATCCTCTGATGCGTGTCCAGATGATACCTGTTCAGAAAGCCTTTCTCACACAATGTGCACTGGTATGGTCTCTCTGTGTGGGATCTCTTATGTACATTAAGGTGTGATTTCAGCCTGAAATATTTCCCACATTGTGTACACTTGTAGGGCATCTCTCCACTATAGCTCTTCTGATGCTGATGTACGCGTGATGGCGAGATTAAGCTTTTCTCAAACTCAGTACATTTGTAGTGTCTCTCACTTGTGTGGGATCTCTTGTGTAGGCTGAGACTTGGCTGGTTAGAGAAGTACTTCCCACAGGCAAAACACACAAATGCTTTCTCTCCTCTGTGTGGATCCTCAGATGTACCATAAACTCTGCATGCAGGCTAAAGCTCTTTTCACAGTACTTGCATTTTAAGGCTTTCCCTTTAACATGACATTCCTGGTGCATCAGGATGCTGCCTTCTTAAGTTCTTGAATGGAGCAGGGACCAGAATCGATTAAGTAAATATAAGCTGTAGAGTATGGGAAAATCCAGACACTACACCAGTCTCCACTAATATTTGAACAAGTTTAGCCATTTTTATATGCGCTTCCATTTTATTCTTTTTGGCACATTGGAAAGATGGGGTCCAATGAGGGGTATTCCATCTGAGCGTAGATTTTGCAGACTGAAATCCTTCACACACGGAATCTCTTAAAACACCTTGTAATGTGCTGTGAGGGCACCACTGATACTGGGAAACATTCCTTAGGCAGATTGGTTCTGAATTCTTACTTTTTAGCTATGGACTCTTTTTGGCATCAACTTATGAGTGGGCCTAAAATGTCCTTAATTATCGCTCCGATTCACATTTTGATTTGAATCCATTAATTATTAGCTGAATCTGTTTACAATAATTGATGCATTCTGAATAACTGATGAACTTCGAAGTATTTATGTTGTACGTTGATATGTCATTTATGAGGTTTTGTATTTCTAAATTTTTTAACAAACTCAGAAAAAAGAAAAGATTTTTTCGAATGCATTACTTGCCCATTTGGGTCAGGTCCATCTGCCCTACGCTATCTGACTGGGCATCATTTGGTTCTGCACCGCACCAATGGCCAATATATTCCAAAGGACAGACTTTGGCAATGCCTGCCTTCTGAGCGTCTCAATGTATCGGCAGCATTCAAAATGGTTAATAGTTCCATCCTCATTGTCCATATGGGTATTGGGTCATATTCTGAGTTGGATTCTCTGCTTCCTAGCAGGGACCTCGGGGTATCCATGTGGACTTGGACAGCTCCTCCCCTCTGCCTTGCCCGTTTTATGTGGTCTTCCTCAAGACTCCATTCACTCACCTCTTTTGTTTAATCTGTATGTGGATCCAATGGGGTCTTTTCACCAAAAAAACAGAATCGGGATTCCCCAATATGCTGACGATACCCAACTTTACAAGTGGGTAGCTTCGGTTGAGGAAACCAAATGGTTAAAGTCTTCCTTACCAGAATATAAGGAATGGATGGCAGCAGCCAACCTGAAATCTAACTCTAGCAAGACTGCATTCATTTTGCTTTCCACTGATAAGGATGAGTTTGTCTCCCCTTGGATTTCTTGTTCACTAAATATGGTTCTTTGCCAATTGTTGCTCTTTCAGCAACATGCCTTGACTTTTGGCTTTACAAGAAGTTCTCACTCAACCAACCCGTGGCTTAAAAGGGCCAAATGGCCAACTTTCAGCTTGTTCTACATGAGACAATTAAGCCATTTGTGCCCTACACCAGTAAAGCAGCCATTGGTGTTGCGCCACATTCAATGAGTTTGTACCAGAGACGTTCTGGTGGAGCTGGGAAACTTCTGTTTAAATCCAGAGACTTTGCTTGACCCAAGAGCCTATACCATTGAACCCATGGAGAAGCCACCCAGTAGTGTTGGGTAGGACACTTAAAAACCAACCCAACATCCTTACGAATACAATACATCTCTTAAAGCCAGCATTAGGAACCTTATTAGCACTCGGATCCCATTTTAGGCATCTGCTCAGCCAATCACAACGCTTGGAATACAAGCTACAATCTCCAGCATGGACACATTTCAAACATTCGGATTTGAGCAGCAGAATAAAACCATTCACTTTCCTTCTTCGCTACAGAACGCCATATACAAGTAGCCCTGCAGCCATTGGGAGGGTTCATGATCGCTTGGGAAACGGACCATTCCCCAATGTTCAGACCCTTGTCTTCTCCTCGGACAATACCATGGGCGAGGATCATTATCCGCAATCATGACCCCTACCCCCAGGTCCAGAAGGCTTTCTGAGGTTGAGTTTGGCATTCCTGCACCATTACCAAGTCTCAGTTCCCATTCTCTCATAGATTGCCATCAATGGCAACACACACATACCTGATGTGGCATTAAACAGTGGGGTATTTGGGTTTGCATCCATTATCCCCATGGACTCCATGAAACCTGCTCCATCTGCAGCGGAGGTATCTGATCCCAAACATGGTAGAGGATCATGCAGACCATGTCCATCAGGACACAGTGACTTGAGATCGTGCTTCTCGTTTAAAAATTCTCCATCAGGAAACAATGGCTCTCGCTTAGAGCTCCTATCCCGATCTTGCCCAAGCTTGCCGTACTGATCCAGCTCCTGCCAATCAGTGAACAATGTTTTTAGACCGTCGTTCATGGCTGGACTCTGTTCATCGTAAAGCATATGTTGTGGAGCCAGATTTTCTTCCTGTCCCTGTTCATCAGGGTTAAGCAGCTCTAGTTTAACAATCTGATCTGGAATGCATTTGTCAATGAACACTGGTTTTGTGCACTGGTTCTGTTGCTGTCCTTCTCCATCAGTTAACGCTGCCTGTTTGGACTGGTTCTGGTGCTGTCTCTACCCATCAGTTACCACTGACTGTTTGGACTGGTTCTGGTGCTGTCCCTGGCCATCAGTAAACACTGGCTGCATGCAATGTTTTGGCTCCTGTCCCTGACCATCAGTAAACACTGTCTGTGTGCTCTGGTTTTGCTGGATTTGCTCAGCAGCAAACATTACTGTGAGGCCCTGGCTCTGTTGTTGTATCTGATGATCAGTAAACACTGGTTGGATTCTCTGGTGCATTTGTTGATTTGACCCATGCAAATCACCAGGCTGAAGACAAGTGCTCGGCCCCCCTGGTCTGACTTGAAAAGGAGATGCTGGATAGGGGTTGTCATTGCCCCTTACCGGACTTAGCTTCTTGACAAATGTTGCACTGTTTTTTTTAGGTATTCTTCACCCTTTGTTAGCCAGATGTGTTTCATAAGTCGTGCAACCTTAGTGGGCATGTCCTCCATGCTGCTATGCAAGTTATCCATTTTTGCTTCCAGGTGCTGTAGCGTCGTCAAGAGGTCCATGTTGAGGACAAGCCCTTTAATAGGCTCTGACGCATTAAACCTCTGACTGTACGAGTGTTTCTCAGTGGATGCGGCCAGGAACCGGTATTTATTCACAAAAGAGCTGCTTGTTTCTTGTTCTTGGTCATTTCCGGGTTCAGAGTTTTGAGGGCCCCCTCTAAATAAGCTGACAGACATTAACTTTTCAATCTTTTTTCCTATTGGCCGACTTTAATGTCGAGACTTGCAGAGCTGCACATTAGGGGAAATGCTCAGGTTTCCAGAGGCTCTAGGCTGGGTGTGCTGCTCAGACCTCCAGAGCTACCAGGATGTTAAGAGCTGCTCAGGATTCCAGGGGGCTCCAGGATAGGAGAGGAACTCTGCTTTCATAGGATACAGACTGGGAGGACTGCTCTGGCCTCCATAGGCTTCACATGTACATAGAATTCAGGCTTGAAGGATGCTCAGGCTTCCAGAGCTGCTCGGGCTTCCAGAGCCTCCAGACAGAGAGCTGCCAAAGCCCCAAAGCTGGGCAGTGTTTCACAGGCCTTCAGGGCCCCCAAGCTGGGAGAGTTTCACAGGCTTTCAAGGCCACCTGGAGAGGTGCTCCGGATTCCAGGGTCTCCAGGCTGGGAGAGCTTCATAGACTTTCAGGGTCCCCAAGCTGGGAGAGCTTCGTCGAGTTCCAGGGTCTCCAGCCTGAAGAGTTTTGCCGGGTGCCAGCTGCCCACACCTCCAGGAGTTGTAGGCACGGAGAGCTGCTCAGAGTTTTTGCTTCCAGGGGCTGCAGGCCACAGCAGCGTTAATGCTTCCAGCGGCTCAAGGCTAGCAAAGTTCTAGGTTGCCAGAGGATCTATGTTCAGAGACCTGCTTGAGGCGGAGTCTTGTAGCAAATAAGTTACAAACAGATGTTACTGAGGTCAGCGCAGTGATTGTTTTGTCTTCCTGTAAAATTCAGATTTGTGGATGTTCTAGTCTTCGGTCTCTGAAGAGTGGCGTGGGCTACCTTCTGTTTCACACTTAGCAAAGCAGGAGCTGGTTCCAAGGAGGCCAAACCATGTAGTCCCTCCGCCTAATTCAGTCACTACTGTAACTTCTCCGCTGGAAAGTGCGTTTCCAATCTTCCATACCCTCGGTCTGGGACTCCACTGGATGGAGCTGGAGCATAGAGCCGCCTCCTGCTGAGCAGTTCCCTCCTGTCACCCCAGGGTGGCGCTAGAAGCCAATTCTAGGCATTCTGAGCCCTTCCAGCCGTGGAGTCTCTGCTAGAAACTCAGGGAAAGCGCTGAGACGCCTGCCGCGAAGCACAAGCAGCCGCTCCCTGCAGGGGCCTTGCCCTGCAGCGACTAACCCGGGAGGATAGCTCAGCGGCAGCGTGCGCGTCTTGGAAGCAAGACGACACGAAGCAGCAACAGGTTCGATCCCCGGGTCCGCGCTTAGAAACCTCCGGGTGTTTAAGCGCGTTATAAATACGTAACTAAGACAAAAAAAAAAAACACAATTACGCAACTAAGAAAAACAAACAATTCATGTAACAGCGCCTCGATGCCTGCGGGCTGTGTGAGCGCTTTATAAATGTAAATAAATAAATAAAATAAATAAATAACAGTACTTCTAAGAGCAAATTCACTTTTCTAATTACACAGACGTAGGTCTGGACTTGTCGCCTAAATGCCTTCTCTCTGGCCATGTACAATATTCACTCTGCTTAAGTGTTTTCTTCTGGCCAAATGACAGGGGCAACCACATAACAATCTATACTAACTCTCAGATGTCATGTGCTCCGTCTCAGACCTGCATATATTTCCTTTAATGTACTGTGTATTACACAAACAAAACAGTGTTGAGTGTGTTTTGACCTCTTATATGGGGCTGGGGAGTTCTATCTTCACCACCCCTCAATTTCACTATCTGCGAAAGTCTTTATCTGCGAAAGTCTTCTGCAGTTCAGCTTCCCAGCCCGCTCTGCACTTTAGTTCGTCCCTCGAGTGGCACTCAATCAGCAAATCATACAGCCTTGATATGGCGTGCCCTTCCTCCGAAATGTCTATTATATTATATTCTTTGCATATTGTTTCATCTCCAACATTTGGCCATCTGCGTTTTATCGTATTCACCATTGAGTTATGTAGCAGGAATTGTCCCTCTTGTATCCATGTCGCTTCTTGTAGTTCTCGAAATTCTAAATTTGTTTTCTTCCGAGTTCTCCCATTGTGCTGATGCCACAGGACTCCCAGTGCATGTGCACACTAGCCCATAGTCCTCTCTTGTCTGACATCACTGCTGCAAGCAGAGGCTGTGGCGATATCGGGTCTTTAATTCCTATTGTTTTGCAAGTCCTGCCATATTTCTATGCCTAATCTAACTAGATGTGAGTATCCACATGGTCTGGTGAGGCACCCATATTAGATCTTTCAAGAATAGGTGTTGGATTGCAGGTTGTACAAGTGCTGTGTCTACTGTGGGGTCATCTGCCAGCCAATTGACTGCGTATTGCATCTGGCATGCTAAATGGTATAGTTCAAAGTTTGGAATCCACAGCCCCCCCCCTGTTTCGTAGGGCTCTGTAGTGTGTTAAGTGCCACGCTGCGTCTACCCCCCTGCCATAGAAATCTTCTGCACTCTTTATCTAATTCGGGGAAAAATTGCCTCGGAATGGTATGTTCCCGAAGCAGTGCATTAGTCGCAGTAGTGCCACCATTTTTAATAGCGCTGCCCTCCCCATAACCGACAGTGGCGGTTTCCCCCAGAATTGCATGGATTTTGTCAACACTTCTCTGACTTTGATGGTGTTATGGGTGTGTTCTTGTATTGGGTTGTGATGAATGTCTATTCCTAGGTACGTGAAGGAATCCTTGCTCCATGCCAGTGGTAGGGCCGGCAACTCTGCCTTGTCGGTCGTAGCTAGTTTAGCCAGTGGGAACAGGCAGGCTTTGTTCTTGTTTATAGCTATCACTGACAGTTTACTAAAGTTGTCTAATACGTCTAATAAGTGCTGTAGGTTGTCTTCAGGGTTTTGCAGGTATATTAACATATAATCCACATACATTGACACTATGTGTCGTACCCAGTCTATCGTTATTCCCGCTTCTGCATATTCCTGCCTGAGAAATACGGCTATGGGTTCCACCGCTAGAATGTACAATATTGGGGATAGTGGCCAGCCCTGTCTGGTGCCTTTCTGTAACTCCCAACTGTCTGAGAAAGTGCTGCCTGTCCTAACCCTGGTCAAGGGTTTATTGTATATTAGTTTCACCCATCTCATGTAACACAGACCGAATCCTATTTTAGCCATTGTGGCATATAGCCAGTCCCAGTGCACAGAGTCAAATGCTTTGGTCGCATCTAGAGAGGCCACCGCACACTGTTCTTCCTTACCCTCGGTACTACATATAACATGGTGCAATCTCCTCAAGTTCCATGAGATGTTCCTATTTGGGACATATCCCGTTTGGTTAGGGTGTATGATTTCTGATATTACTAGCTTGAGCCTGTTCGCCAATAGTGCTGTGAGAATTTTATTGTCTTGATTCAATAGAGACAGCGGTCTGTAGGATCCACATTCCTTAGTAATTTTATTGGGTTTCGGTAGGGGGATGATTACTGCCTCGCTCATGCTATCTGGGAGTGTCCCTGCATCAAATGCTTCATTGTATACCCTTGTTAGGATAGTTGCTAGCTTCTGTGCGTATTTTGTAAAATTCCCCATGTTGCCCATCCATACCCGGTGCTTTCCCTGAGGGCTGTGTTCTTATTGTAGCTACCACCTCTTCTGTGGTTATGGGCTCATCTAGTGAAAGTATCTGTTGGCTGTTTAGTTGTGGTAACTATATCTAGTGCTTCTTGCAATTCCTCACCTCTATCTGCATGGGAGTCTTTGTATAGCTCTCGATAGTATTCGTAAAACGCCTCGTTCACTCCTACCTACATGCCCCTCTACTGTTTGGATCAAATATATTGGGGTATTCTTGTTGTTGCATTTGTATAACCAAGCCAACATTCTGCTAGGTTGATCCCTCTGTGAATGACTCCTTGTTTGTAGCTGAATTTGGCCAGCCTTTCCCATTGGGTCAAGAACATTTGCCTCAATTTAATTTCCTCTTGTAGGTTATCCTCACCTACACTTGGCTTCCTCTCAATTTCAGCAAGTTTTATTTCTGCTTCTTGTAAACCTGAGATGATGGTTTTGCGTGCTCCCCTGCTTTTGCTATCATCTTTCCCCTAAGCACCACTTTATAGGTTTGCCATATTGTGGCCACACCTTTGACACTGCCCTCGTTAACCTTCAGGAACTATGTCGTGTGATCTCTTATGTGTTCTTTTAATGCCATCCCTAGGAGTGCTTCACTCCGAAGTCGCCAGGTTGGAATGGGCGGTCTAGGGGTTATCACCCATTTCAGTATCAGCGGGTTGTGGTCAGACAATACCCTTGCCTTGTAGTCTGCCTCTTAAAATTCTCTATTATTTTCTTCCCCTGTGAATAGGTCCAGTCTCGTATGTACTTTGTGTGGGGCGGAATAGTGCGAGTAGTTTCTGCCTCATCAAGGGTCTGCCATATGTCGACTAGGTGGAATTGGTGTCGAAGGGTGCCCAAACCTTTAGCTAGTGGAGCCGGTCTCTTGAATCTCTCGTCTGACCTTCGAATATGGGGTTTAATTTGCAGTTGAAGTACCCGCCCCATATCATGACCCCATTTCAATACGGTCCTAGCCGTGCATATAGAGACTTGAAGAATATTGTGGCATCGTGATTGGGTGCTTAAGTATTCACTATACATATTCCCCTGTTCTCCAGTAAGCCATATATGATCATCATTCTACCTTCATTGTCTGCTTTGGTGTGCGACTTTCAGAGGGATCGTCAGGGCAATCCAAATGAGGACTCCTCTGGCATACGCCGAATACGTGGATTCCACTACCACCTGTCCCCATTTCTGTACTAGTTAGTCCTGTCTCGGTTTAGTTAAGTGTGTCTCCTGTAATAGGGCGATTCCTATTTTGTGTCTTTGCAAGTATGTAAATCACCCTTTGTCTTTTCCCATAATTATTCAGATCCCAAATGTTCCAGGTCACAACCCGCGTGCTCCCAGCAATTGTGTCCTTGTTCGTTTGGGCTTCCCAGGCATTACTGACTCGTCTATGGCTTTGACTATTAGTGTGTGAAAACTTTGCAATCTTTTATCAGGCTTCCCCCTTCCCTTTTGAACAACAACTCCCCCCGCTCAACAATTCCCAGAACTTAACCTGTCCAGCTATGCTGTGCATGCTTCGACTTTCCTGCTTCGCTCCTCGTTTGCCCAGTCCTAGGACTAGGCGTTCGGTGCCAAATGGCTGGGTACTTGATGTTGTACCCTAACAAAAGTGTGTGGGGTAGCAGGAGGCCTCTGTGCCCTTGTTCCTCCTACTCGGCAGCTGGTGTCTGCTCTTTCTTAGTTCTGCTTGCACTCCAATTTTGAGCAGCAGCTGTGGTTTGTAATCCAGAGTACTTGAGTATGCATAACATTTCTGTGCTTGAGTGGTTGGTTCCAACTTGTTAGGCCCTGTAACCTTGTTCGGTTAGTTCATGCTTGTGAGTTCTTGCGTATCTGGCATTCACACGGGTCAGTCATTGTTCGATGCTGGTAATTTTTCTCTGTCCATCCAGTCTTGTGCCTCAGACGGGTTTTAAAAAAACAGGGCTCTGCCACTATGTAGGATTTTCAACTATGCCGGGTAGATTAGCATGTATTTCAGTCCCGCTTTTTTCAGTCTTTCATTTGTTGTTATAAATTTGGCTCTCCTCTTTTGCACCTGGAAAGTGTAGTCAGGGTATATAGCAATTTAGCAGAGGCTATGTTGCCCCCCTGTTCTGGAGAACGCTAGGATCTTCTCCATGTCTTTATAATTTAAGACTTTAGCTATGATCGGCCTGGGTGGAGCTCCTTGTGGTGGCTTTCTAACTAAGGATCAGTGTGCTCGTTCAGTGGTGAACCCCTGTGTGACGTTCCCAGGGCCTATTTCCTGTAGCAATAGATTTTCAACATAGTTTGATATATCTGATCCTTCCATTACCTCTGGCAGACCCACAATTCTGAGGTTGTCGCGGCACGCCCATTCTTTGGCATCCTAAGCCCTTTCCTCAAGAAGTTTCACTCACTGCTGCAGAATATGGACGTCTTTCACCATCTTTGCCACTTCTTGGGTGTTCCCTTGCCCCTCTCCAGCTTACTAGTACGTTCCGCCAGTACTCTCACGTCTTGCCTTAAAAAGCCAATGTCTATCCTATCAATTTTTGTTTCCAGTGTTGGTTGTAACACTGCATTTGCGTCCAAAATTTGCTGGTTCCCGCAGTCCATGTTGTCTTTAGCACTCTTGGCTTGTCCTCCCTCTCCATCCCCTATGGGGCTGTCTATTTGCAAATGCTTCCATTGTGGTTAATTTCCCTGTGGATTTGTTGCCTGTCGCCGCCATTAGTTTTCAGGATTCTTGTTTGGCTTTAGTGGTTTTTCGTACAGTCTTCTGTCCTCTACGGTTTGCTTGGCCTTTTCTTCCATGCAGCGCTTAACTCCCCCTTTTCCAGTCTTGGGCACCCTCTTTGCCCTCTCCTCCTTTGTGTGCTGGGGCCTTGCTCGTGTCTAGCTGATTTGTTTTAAGCCACAGCATCTAGGCTGGCACCTTTCCTGTCCCTCTCCGTGGCCAGCTGGGTATCCTCCGTCCTTCAGCCCCGTCACTCAGAACCGTACCCCTTGCAAGCTTGTTTGTGTAGGGTGGTGCGGTCGGATGATTGTTGTGCCCTCTCCTACTGTCTAGTTTGTGCGAGGGGGCTTCTGATGAATATATTTGGTGGGGTTTGGTGCGCCGGTGTTTGTTGTGTGTCCCCTCATTCTGGTGTCCTGTTGGGCTTCCTAGCCTTCTCTCCTTGTTTGCGGGGACTGGGGGCTATGCCGCACTGTTAGTTGCAACTGGGGCCAATGTCCACAGGCTAATGAGCCTTTTCCCTATTTTACTGCCCCCTCACTTCATGGGGTATAGACAATGTGCTGTGCAGCTTATGAGAGCCGGGTCCATGGTAGACGCGTATGCACTATTTCCCCACCATCCCCTTTGCCTTCCCTCTAGGTTTGGAAGTATGGCAACTCCACTTTGTTGGTTATTTAGGGCTTGTCCTTCTTTTCCTCCCCTCTCCGTGCTCCCACGGAGTTGGAGATTGCTTGTGGCCCGCTCGAGGCCAACCTGCCACATGCATCTGGGCAGCCTTGTTCCTTCTCTCCCTCACCTGTGCGCTCTGGGTTCGAGAGTAGCTTGCTCCTTCTGCTGGAGTCGGGTCTGTCGGCCAGGAAAGCACCGGCTTGTGTTTCCTCTCTCTCCCCCTGGCGCAGTGGGTATAGGGTATCTGTTCATTGTATCTGGGGGTCGGTTCTCCTCCCACCAGTGACTATGGGTCTGTCCCTCCTTTCCCCTCACTCCTTGCTGTCTTGTCACTGACATCAGTGGTGTGTCCACTTTCCAAGCTGGGGGCGGTCTGCTCTTCACTTCGGATGTCCACGCTTCCTTTCTTCCTCCGGGCTGTCTTCGCCTCCTGTGTCGGGTCCCACTGCGCTCAGGTATTCTCTCCGTCTGGTCTGTACTTCACGCGCTCCCACCGGCACCAGGCTGTAGGTCTGATCTCACCGTCCTCCAACCTCCCACTGCAGAGTGTTCCCTGCCCCTTCAGGCATCAGCTGCCACCATTGCTGGCTCTTAAGCGCTTCACAGTGTCCCGTTCTCCGCTGCGTGCACTTTCCCGTTTCTGTACAGCGGTAATTTTTCGTGTTGGCGCTCACCACTTCCTACATTTGGGTTGCGCACGCCTTCCTCCTGGTTTGGTGGCTTTCATCAGTTATCGTCTCTGTACAACTCTCTGGCAGCCCGCTGGCTTCGCAGCGCTGTCGCAGTTAGGCTGTCTTGTTCGTCGCCATTTTCTGCCCGGTTGTGTAGAACTCGCAGCTCACCTTTTCTGCAATCCTCTTATCATTCCCTCTGTGTGCTCAACCTTCCACCCTTCTTCTGTGGAAGCTCTGTCGCTGAATTACCAGCAGTTTGTTCGATTTTTATGCCGTGACAAGCTTACCATTTTCCAGCTCTGCTGGAGCTACCTCGAGACGCGTCTGCTTCACATGGCAATTAGCCATGCCCACCCCGGCCCAATAATCTAGTTAGTAAAGTTATTGAGAGTGACTGCAGCACAACCCTTACCCAAACCACCATTAATTAACTTTCACATTGAAGACAACTGATGTTATAGACAAGGTCATTGTGTGCTGAACATAATGGTATCTTTGTCTACTTTTAGGGGATATAATATCAAACTGTGGATCCATTAGACCAGTCTGAAACATTGAGAAAAATCACATCTAAAAAGGTGTCTGTCAATTCCCCTTACCAAAAGAAGTACAAGCATCTATTTAATTTGATTATAATAAATTGTTAACCGACAATGAAAACCTTTCCTGTGTTACCATTTATAAAAATATAGTATTGACTAATCATGTACCACTTTCTACTGTATATATTCAGGACACAGCTCTCACTGCTAAAGCAAAGACCAAGCAACTGAACCATAACATAGAATATGGTAATGTTTATTTGTAAAGCGCCTATACACAACACGTGTTTCGAGGTGCTCAACAAGGGAGGGAGGGAACAGGGGGGAAAAACAACAGTCATTCAGAGCCCTTGAGTTGCTGAAAGATAACCAGTCTACCCAGGCACACTAAGTGCTTATAATGCAATTAACAGTGGAGATGACAACAAATAGGTCTGACGACAATTCTGCGGTTTTCCCCAGAGCATAGAGGCGCCACCATGCAGGAGGGGAGACCGGGAGGAAAAGATAGATGATCTTCAAGGCATGGTACTTTCAGATCGTACAAGTGCACAAACGGGACATGAGAGGGGAGGGGGAAGGAGGATAAATGCAGGGTGTGGGGAATCCAGATGCCCCAGTTGGTCAGAAACTGGGTAAGAGATGCCATTCTCAATGGGTAATTGACCTAGTGCAGTAGAATGAAACAAGTGCAGGCCCTGAGGCAAGTGCTGGAGGACTGGCAAGGGTGCTGGGGACCAGAGAGGCTCTTACTCCCGGCAGCCAGTAGGCATGCTATGTGGAAAAGGAGGCAGAGAAGAATAGAGCGGAGAAGAGGTTAGCAAGGTAGAGGGAGAGGGGAAGATAAATGCTTTAAGGAGTTTCGGGAACTTTAGGAGATCAGACTCAAGACTGAGGGGGGTGTGATAGTGTCACTTGAGCGCGACGCCAACGCTCGCCGTCGCACATGCACAAAGTAAATAAAGTGGGTGTACCCGGGCTCGCTAGAGCGCGCAGGGAACCCGAAGAGTCAAGACTTGTGTCCCGTGTCTCCTTCCAGGTACAGACGGGCAAGGCCTGACCACGGGGGTCCTGGGTGCAAGTCAGCATTATCACACTGGCAACGAGGATGCTACTGGGCAGGGTGCTAGTGATCCAACAGGTGATTTTGCATCAGCATTGTTTTCCGATGCCTGCCAGGAGTGCTACCCTTGCGGGAACGTTCCAACATTTTGTGTGCATTATGGTAGCGGCTCCATGTGTGGAGTGCTTGTGCGCCATATAAACAATTTCTGGAGCCCACAGGGATAAACCTTCCCAAGAAGGCCACAGGGGCCACAAAAGGGAGCTGTGGGGCACCCCTTTTAAAAAAAAATGTTTCTCTCAAAGAGAAATGTTTATCCTATTCACCATCTACGAAAGAGAAGGAAACTCCTCCTATGGACACCCATCGTCATCCTGAGATGGGAGCCTGAGACAAGATCACCTTACCTATGAACTACACCCAGAGGTGCGTACTGCAGCCCTTGCGAGGGTGCCTGTGCGGTTGCAACACCACAGTGGTCCATCGGGAGACGCAGACTGCGGCCTTCACGGGTGTGAAAGGTGCCTGTGCGATCTGCGAGTATGAGGAACGCAGAAGAGGCCATCCAAGGTGCGGGTGGGGCCCTGCAAGGCAGGTGGACGCCCGGCAACAAGGCACACTGGCCCCAATGCCAGAGTTCGACACATCAGTTACTCCATTAAAATTGGGGCCAAACTGGCTGCTGTGGGTTGAAAAACTCAAAAATGTACTTTAAGGCTTCAGGTGAAACGGATGACGAAGCAAGTTGGCAACACTCATCTATGCAGCTGGGTCTGAGATCTTCAAATCCCTTACTACCACCAACAACTCATACCAGGCTGTGAAGGACTCCCTCAAGGAGCATTTTATGCCACTTGCGAATCAGGACTTGGAACCATTTGTAATGTGCAGTGAGAAGCAGCGGGAAGAGGAATCCCTCGAACAGATTTGTGGGAGGCTCCATCAATTAGCAAGCACGTGTCACTCGGAAAATGAAGAAGGCATGGGCCGCAACCAGCTACAGCACGGGTGCAATTCAGGAAAGCTACAAAGACAAGTCCTCCGTGAGCCAGGGCTCACACTAGCCCGCATTCTCGAGATGGGAAGTGTTAGGGAGAATTCTCATAAATGGCTGATTTCCCTTACCTAATGAGTCCCTCAGCAGCTTTGCTGGATATCTAGGGTTTATTTTTTTCACCTGGTAAGAGTGTGAGCCTTTTTCCCCACTCTTACATGTGTTTTGCTGTGTGAGTTTTCACTTTGTGTGTGATATTGGGCACTGGAGCCTCACCTACTCCATGCCCTCATGTTTTTCAGTGCAGTGACACAATGTTGTCTTTGAGACTTCCCCCTGACTCATTTTCTGGGGCGAACTACTGTCCCCCAGAAAGTTGCCATAAACTTTATTTTAGTCACTTTAAACCACAGACCTAATACACCCCACCTTACATGGAGTATTGGAAAGGGTTAATTCTTATCCCTTTTTGTCTGTCTCTTGGAGCATTGTTTCGCTCCCTTTACACTAAGACTTGGCTCGTGGCAGTGGTAACTACCCTATTTTTTATACCGCGGTTATCTTAAATAACCATGGTATTATTTTAGGCTATTATATTAGCCTCAAACATAAACCCGCTTGACCATATATATTTTATCAAAGTTCCGGCTGGGTTTATTCTCCATTTCTTTTTGTAAATGTCTTTCTCGTGTTTTACTCTGCACGCCAAACCAGGTTTGGTCCCTTTGTTCGCAGTCATTTCGCGGGCTTCTGCACAGAAGCCCTCCTTAAGGTGCCTGAAAGTCTGGGTAGGCAGGATGTGAGGGAGGGGTCTTAGGACCCCTGCCATGGGTTCCCTTGTTAACCCAAGTCACACTCCTGTTTGATTGGCTGGGTGACTGTCCTTGCCAGGACAGCCACCCTGCTGTTTGATTGACAGCCAGGCTGTATGAATGGGGGAAAACTGCATAAAAAGCAGGTCTCTGGGACTGGAAAGGCTGAGTCGCCACTCGAACGAAAGAACCAATGAGGAGCTGATGGAAGAGGACGCCTACAACGACTGAACCGCCCAGTGAAGTCCTGCTGCAGGTCCGAATCTTCAGAATCCAACGACCGAGAAGGTCCTCCAGGAAACTTCTTCCCTTGAGCTGGTGGGACCAACCAGTTTGCCCAAACCCAAGCCACGACCTCTCCTCTCGTCGAATTCGCTGTACAGAGCTACAGTGGGCCGGATAGACAGCCAGGCAGGTCGGCCCCTGATTGGGTTTTAAGGAGCGCACCTTTTATTCATTGCTTTGCTCTGCTGCCGGTTTCTTCCCTGGGTAGTGCAGGACCCTCCAGTCTTCCTACTTCTTGTCAGTCCGAAAGTCGCTTCAGGAACCGTGAGCATGCAGGAACTACCAGTAACGTCAGCCTCAGCTACAGCTGCCTCACTGTTTTAAGGTACTGTGCAAATCCGGTTGTTCGTTTCGTTCAGCCGCGGTGAAAGTGTTTGAAATCTTTCTCCAAACCGAGGGCTTGTCCTTCTCTTCTCTTCAAACTAACTTTTTGGCCAACCAACCTCGTCCAGAATCTGTGGCACGAACTTTACCGCGAACTACCCTGAACTGTGTGATCTTGAGCAAAAGACTTTTGACCCATTGACTTTGGCCCTAAGCCTTTTCTACCTGATTCTATCACTGTAGTTCCTATTGGTGTGGTTCAATTTCTATTAACTTTGTTTTTCCATCCCTTTTAAATTGCTAGAGTGCCATTTTGCTCCCACTTCATTTTGTGAGCTTAACTTGTCTAGAACTTATTGGGAGCGGTGTGATTTTTAAACTGATTATAATAGTGTAATGTTATACAACTGAAGAGTGAAATAAATGTATTTTCTTTTACTTGAAAACTTTGAGTCAGTGTTTGCCTGAATCATAGTAATTGCTGTCCTTTGTCTAACTATTTGATACTGCTCACTTACTCTTGAGATAAGTCTGGCTGCTAAGCCATCGCTACCACTTTACTGTGTAGTACAGACTTGTACCAAAGGTGAATTTGTACTGTCACTTGTAGTCTTAATTGTGTGTGGTGTTCCCAAAGGGTACTGCATATAATTCTGCCTAACAGGAACGTCCTACGAACTCGCATGACAGTCGCGCCACCAGGATGGACGCTGCTGTTAAGTTTTTGAAAGGAGAAGAAGTTTGTGCAATTGGGCGACAAACAAACACTGGCCCGTCAAGACACAGATGGGCCCAAGGAAAGCAGAGACATCACAGCCATGCCCTAAATATGGCTACGATCTCCCACATGCAGGCGACTGTCTAGTGAAGGAGAGGTTTTGTGGATGCTGTGGGGCTGCGGGATACTTTGTAAGAATGTGCCGGGCCGCCACTTCAATCACCATCCCCAGGGGGCTGAGCAGAATGGTCAGCGACAAAGATAGGTGGCGATGGTTGAACAAGATATGCAGGGGCTGGAGATTGCTGGAGAAGAGGAAGATGTCTTCTTTATATCAAGAATCGACTCTGTGCATGTGGGTGGTCTTTTTTCTTTTTCACTGTCTTGGTATGTGGGACTTTGACTCCGGTGCCGATAGACACAGGTGCATCTGTGTGTGTACTAGCAACCCGCCACTATGAGGCACTTCCGGGGCCTCCGATGTTAGGCAAGGCACACGCCAAAATATTTTCATTTATAGGGACCCAACCACTACCCCTCCGAGGCGCATTAGTCCGCACTCACTCTTAAGCTATGCTGCATCAGAGGCACTAGGAATCGTACATTTTGCACTCATAGTGTATGCTGTAGACATCAATGACATTTGAGAGGTTCGCCAACCTTTTCCGAGGCATCAGGAAACTCAAAGGTAAGCCCATCAAATGACATATTGACGAGACAGTGTGCCCAACGGCGCTAAAACATCGGCACATACCACTCCACCGGAGAGAGGTAGACAAAGAGCTACAGAACTTAGTTGACTCTGAAATCATTTAAAAAGTAGACGGTCCAACCGTGTGGGTGTCCCCCATCGTGGAAGCTGCCAAAGTGAAACAGCCATGGTCTGTCCGCATCTCCGTGGACATGAGGCTACCCAACCTCGCCATAAAACGTGAGAGACATCACGCCAACACTGGACGATGTGGTGGGGGAACTACAAGGGGCCAAGGTATTCTCCAAACTTGATCTGCGTCTGGGTACCACCAGTTAGAACTACACTTGTGATATATAACGACTTTCACGACTCATCATGGGTTGTATCAATACAAGCGCCTGAGCTTCGGAGTCTCCTCGGCCGTTGAAGGTTTTCAGAACGTTATCAGGGGTGCCCTTGCCGGGCTGGAGGGTGTGATGAGCTTGAGTGATGACATATTAGTCTACGCCGCATCAAAGATCAAGCACATGACTCGCCTGGAGAAGACACTGGAGAGGATCAGGAATCTAGGGTTGACACTGCACTGTGAGAAGTGTGAATTCTTTAAAGACAGCATCAAATTCTTTGGGTTTGTCTTTCATTCCAAGGAATTTCCCTAGATCCTCAAAAGGTGACATTCAGGAGGCAAAACCTCTTGGAGGTTAGGAGTTTCCTCTGCATGGTGACCTATTGTCACGATCCCTGCCCTAAGCCTGGATAGCCAGGCCAGGTGGGCTACTTCTACACCCATCAGGCCATCAAAGGCCTTGACATTTGCCCCCAGACTCTACTGCTCTAGCATATGAGCCTGGCGCCAAAAATCAGGGCCCATAAGGGCATTGCGCAACAACATGGATGCCTCCACCTGGCTCAGTTCCTAAACTGAACCATGCGGTCTAGCATTTTGGGTGTGGCAGGCCGAGTGATACCTGGGATGCCTGTAGGCTATATAAACTACACCCGAACTCCAGTACACGCTTTGCGTTACTTTGCATTCCAGCAACGTGACGCTCATCGTGTACTGAAGCATCTGTGAAGCTGGAAAAGTCTGCACCTGCAAAACAAAGGGACATCGCTATCTTCAGCAGTTTACCTGAGATTCCACCGCAGACTGCAATCAGCACCCAAGAAGCAGCAAGCTTCTTGGAACTTTGAACCTGCAAAAAGAGAGAAAAGAGACATTTACATCAGAGACGGCAACTTACCTCTCAAGTCGCCCATCGACCAGCACCACTTAGGAGCCTCTTGCTTCGGTGAACGCAGCAGCCAACCACAATAAAGAACAACAGATTAGCAGAAGCACGGCACCATAGCGATACGTATAGCGCCCACTTACCACATTGAAACGCTCCATAAACACCATCACTTGCCGGTGAGCCCAAATCCAGCCAACGGCCCACAGCGGACTCTCGCGCACCTACTGGGAGAGAAAAGACATCATTAGTTCAAAGAAAGGCTTACAGAGTAAAAGTAATAAGACCTACCTGAGAGACTCAAAGTGGGTGCATCAGTGAAACAACTCGATTGCAATCGCCCACAGAGGACAACGCGCCCCTGCCAAGAAGGCAGGACTGAGAGCTCGCCAAAGCCCAAAACAAGGTGAGGAAAGGCGCTGCAGGCATACCGGGTGTTGGGTGGTTATTTCCCCAGTTGTTTTCCAGAAAGAACTCCCCGCTGATAATACCCGGGAGCGACCAAGAAGGGCACCAGGGTTCCGGCAGCTGGGTGGTGTCCCCGTAGATACCAGGTGAGCGTAACACCTATTGTGGGAGATTAATTCCAAACTTGGCAACCCTCTCAGAGCCTCTCCGGACCCTGACCAAGAAGGACACCGCCTGGACGTGGTCAGATGCTGAACAGAAGGCTTTTGATACCATCAAGTAAGCACTCGCGGGTGGTGAAACAATGGCGTGCTTCGATCCAGGGAAGGAAGCTGAAATAATTGTGGGTGCCAGCCCGGTCGGCCTAGGGGCAGTACTCCTCCAGCCGGACACCCAAGGGCAAATGAAACCCATCGCCTATGCCAGCAAGGCATTTACAGCAACGGAACAAAGGTACTCGCAGATTGAGAGGGAGGCGCTGGCAGGGGCTGTCGGCACTACCGCATTTACATTCTAGGTAAGCATCCATCTGTAATAATCGACCACATGCCAGTGATGCCCATCCTGGCGGGTTCCTCATACAAACCACTGCCCAGGATAGAGCGGTAGATGCTAGCTCTAATGGAATACAGAGTCAGATTGAAACACCGACCAGGAACCCACAACCCAGCGGATTACTTGTCGCGACATCCAAGGAGCGGCAGTGATCAGGAAGCAACAACAACGGTGGACAGTGAGGAGCATGTCCGCCTGGTGGAGGACTCAGCAAAACCTGTGGCCCTAACGCTCGAAGAGGTGGCTGGGGCCAAGAGAAAAGACAAATGTTTCCGGCTGATTCAAGATGCCATCGTTAGTGGCGAGTGGAGGTCTATACTATCCGGTACCACTCGCAGAGACGAGGACCCTCAAAGTGAAATGGAACAGCTGTGGCGAGTCCGACACAAACACTCAATAACTGCAGAAGGATTGATACTACGGGGTTGCCAGATAGTAGTTCCGAGGAATCTGGTTGAGAGAGTGGTAGAACTAGCCCACTATGACCACCAGGGAACTCCAAAGACAAAGGCGAGACTACGCCCCAAGGTATGGCTCCAAGGACTCAAGGCAAGGGTGGATGAATATATCGACAAGTGTGTCTTGTGTAAAGCAGCACCACTGTTAACAAGGAGCCCAGCATTGGCGAGAAGCAACAACCCCAGGGACACAGTACATGTGGACTTTGGGTCGCCAGGTAGAAGAATGTACTTTCTTGTGATGATCGACCAGTGGCCAAGATATCCGGAGGTAGAGCTGGTAGTGTCAACGTCCTGCGGACAAATCATCCAAGTGATGGAAAAGGTGTTTGCCACCCATGGGCTCCCACAAGTAATCTGCTCTGATAATGGACCACTGTTTCAGGGAGGAAACTTCCCAGAATTCATGGCGGACTGCGGCATCACACACAGAAAAGTGACGCATGGATGGCTAAGGGCAAATGGAGAGGCTGAGCACTTCATGCGAAACGCTCAATAAAATATTCTGCATTCATTTCTCCTCCCTGCCCAAGGGCAGGGAGGAGAAATGAAAAGAACCTTGTACCAGTTCCTCAGGGAATACCGATCCACCCCCCACCAATCCACGGGGTTGCCCCCAGCTGAAGCCCTCTTCAGCAGATGCCCGAGGGGGCTCATTCCAGAGACAGAAGGTCGACTACTAGGCGTCATTGATGCCCAAAGGACGTCAGCAGATCGGCTAGCACACAATGAAGGGGAGAATGTCAGGGGCCGGCTTAAAGTGCCAGACATTGAGGTGGGCGACAAGGTCCTGGTGAGAAACAGCCGTCCTGAAGGGAAACTGTCCCTCAACTATGAACCTACTCCCATGGGAGTAACCAAAATAAAAGGGTCCATGGTGACCGATGCTGACCAGCGAGGGTCGGTGACAAGGAATTTGTGTTTCTTTAGAAAGGTTGGAGGAGGGGAAAAACAGAGAGCTACGAGAAGAAGCCTCCCCAGCCCGGACTGTGGACAGAGAACAACACCCAGAAGAAGATACTGGGGATCCAGAACTTGCACAAGGTGACCCGGAAAGAGCGGGGGGTGAGGCCGCGACAGACGAGCAGTACCCCTGCCGAGAAAGCCGTCAGTGTCCGGTGCGGTTCAATGACTACATCATGGACCAGAGTTGAAACAAACCTACTTTTCCCTGTATTGCCCAGTTTGGGCCCACCATATGTTCATGTTTTCCTACATGTATACCTGTTATGTTGACAGCAAGTTATGCCTAATGGCGGTGTTAAATTTTGTTATGAAAAGGTAGGAGTGTTATGGTGTCACGTGAGCGTGACGGTAGCAATTGCCAATGGGCACATGCGCAAAGTAAATAAAGTGGGTGTACCCGAGCTTCTTAGTGCGCGCCGGGAACCCAAAGAGTCAAGACCTGTGTCTCGTGTCTCCTTTCAGGTACAGGGGGGCAAGGCCCGACCCAGGGGGTCCTGTGTGCAAGTCAGCATTATCACAAGCGGTAGGGAGGCTATTCCATAGGGAGGCCCCTGCTGAGGATAAATATCTCCCTACAAATCTCTGCTTAGAGAACCGGCTAGCTTGCAAAAGGTTGGAGGCAGATAAGCAGAGGGTCAGGAGGGACAGTATTTAGGAAGGCATAAGTGAAGATAGATGGGTCCCAGGCCCCAAAAAGCCTTGTGGACAATGCAAATGGTCTTGAACTTGATCCTTGCAGCCACAGGGAGCCAGTGGAGAGATTTCAGCACCAGAGATGCAGTCCCTGGGCTTGAGGCCACGGATAAGTCTTGCGGTTCATGCAGAGGGCGCAGAGCAGAGGCAGGGAGGTTTAGAAAGAGGCTGTTGCCATAGTCAAGCCTTGAGAGAACGAGGGCTCTGGAGACAGTGAGCCTCTGGGGGAATGTGAGAAAAGGAAGAGTACCTCTGAGGAGGTGCAGCTGGTAGTCAGAATTTTTAGAGATGACAGAAATCTGAGTGGAGAAGGAGAGAGTCGAAGATGACCCCAAGGATTTTTTGCCTCACATGTGGGTGCGGGCGCAGAGTCAATGGAGGCCGGCCAGAGTGAGAGTGGGAAGGCAGGGGCAGAAGTCCCAATGCGAACGATCTCAGTGTTACTGTCGTTGAGGCAGAGGTTGTTTGCAGCACACCATGACTGAATTGCAGACAGTCTGATGTGAGCGAGGTAGAGCTGGTCGCTGAGGGTGGCCTGAAGGAGAGTTGCATGTCATCCGCATAACACTGGAAATTAGAGGTTAAACTGGCAATCTCACGTGCCAGTGCAGCCATATAGACATTGAAGAACCAGGGGCAAAGGTTAGAGCCCTGGAGGACGCCACAGGTTGAAAGATTGATAGTGGAGAGAAAGGGTCAGAGTTCCACCTCGGATGGGCGGGCGGACAGGAAGGAGGTTAACCACGTCAGAGCCTGACCCGTGATTCCCAGGGTGTCACACAGACGTGCAATCAGGATGTTGTGGTTTCTCTGAAATTTACAGAAAATACATTGCAGGGACAATCCTGTCAAGTACCTGGTAAGATTGCTCCACTGATGCACTCAGCTGATCAAATGGCATTTCTGGAAATATACATTTACCAAAAGTCGTTTTAGCAAACTCAAAGACAACGGATTTGTGTGATCACTGCTTCGCCGGCAACTGTGACGCTGAAAATGCCGACGACAGTTACGGCGCAGTGCAGTGATCATATGGATCACTGTGCCCGCTTCCCCTGGCCTGCATTACCCCTCCCAACCCCCCTCACCTTTAGGGCGGCACACTTCTGGGCGCGCTGCCCGCACTCTGTGATCCCTGCGGTGTCAGCTCTTCGCACTAACGTGGGTTGGAGCTGACGCCGCAGGGTGCTTTCTTTTTTTTTACGTGTCCCCCGCTTTCCGAAATGGTAAACTGGGGACACCCTCCCAACCCCCAACCCCAATTACTGCACCCAGGAAGAGCGGGTGACACCCCCGCAACCCCTGCTCTGCTTGGGCGCAGTAAATGTTACCCTCATTTTGTGCGCCTCCAAAGTCGCAGTGACTGTGGGGGCGCACAAATGAGGGTGACATTTTTGTATGATACCAATACAACTAGTCATAATTGTAAGAGAAGTATGTTTTAATAAAGAATTCAATTGTATAAATGAATACGTCAGTGTTATTTGATCCTGTTAAATGGATTCACGATGAAAATATTTTAAAAGAGAAAATATGGCTTTTCCACTCATATGAAGACTCAATAGAGAGGTAGTACTCTAGTATTATGTTTGGTCAGGCATCAAAAGACACTTATGACAAACCCTAAATCTCAAATTGTTGCATTCAACTAATTTGAATGACAAACCTTAAATCAGTTAGCCTATTCCCTAGCCTACTACCAGTAGTAGATTAGTACAGCCTCTTTTAGTACCAACCCCCATCAGACAGTTAATAAGCAAGTTAAAACATTTCTGTTCTAGCAACTTGTGTTGCCACCCACGGGTCTATCACCAGATCCATTTCCCAGCCTAATGAATAGTTCAAAGAACCCGAACAGCTTGCAATACGCTGAATTCTTCCAAACCTGCTCTAGAACCACGTTTCAATTACCCATTTATGTGTGGTGTGCCTCTCGTAGGAAGTGGAGCATTTGAGAACCAATCAAGTCTCATTAAAAAGTGTAGTCACTGGCTAATACATCTTAAAGCATACGCGTCAATCATTCATAGAGACATATGTAGAGCTGAACCTTTCAACCTCAATGACGAAAAATAAAACTGGTCAATAATCTGCTGCCGGAGGGCCTCCTGACCATAGTATACAGAACTATGCACACAAAGAGTTCAAATATCCCATGGACTCCTTCTGCCGCACTTTGATTACTTAAGAAAAAAATTGCCAGTCAAACAGTTTGGGGAAAAAAAATTCCGTTATTTTGCTGTCTAATTTAAAGTCCATTCAAGTCTATTCAATTGGTTCAGTATTGCATGATCCCACTGTATTGAACTGAAAAGATGACCTGTCTGTAACAGCGGTTGCATCAGGGATGTAGCAGTATGTAATGGTTAACAGTCGAACAGATATTGATGCAGCTGTTTACTATCCTAATGTTTTAAACTGGCGACTATGTGGGATATATTAACATTAAATGTAACAGGATTAGTGTCAATAAATGTTGACCCTAACTGGTGATCACATATTTCTACATTATTTATTTACCAGAAACCTGATCACTAGGCAAGATCGTACTTGCTTATGTTACCTTTTCTACATCTGTTTTTCTTTTCTACGGAGGTAAGGATTAGTCTGTTTTCAATCTGTTAGGACCTCCTTCTATACAACAATGAGGAAGAAATTACCTTGTTGATTCCCAAATCCAATTTGCTGGATCTCACAACTAGAAGTAGCGAATTTGTTGTGGGATATTCTGATTTAAAGCACTAAACAGAAGGTTTAATTTGGAAACGGCAGGTAATTCCACCTTTGATAATGGCAGAAGCTTCAGTATTATATTGATCCCTGTGAAGTGGTGGGGAGGCATTAGCTGCTTTGATAATCCTGGCAGGTGCAAAAGTGATCACCTTCCGCATTCATTTACACGGTTGTGGAAGGGAGGTGGGCGATTCCGATAGAGTATATCCTCAATCCCTGGTAAAGGGAGATCATGGTGCAGTCCTTTGCTGGAGAGCGGATAGGGGATCCGAGATGCTAAATAGGGTGGTAGTACTAAATAGGGGAAGGCTTATGACTCATAATCCTTCATCTCCCCCTTTAGTCATAAGTACTTTCACCATCTTTGCCGCCATAATTAGGAACATTTTTATAACAAGTAAGCCCATTAGAAGAGGGAGCTGTGCTAGTAAAACATCATGGCTATCGCCCAACTGTAAGATTAAAAAAGGGTTGTTGCTTGCAGCTCTTAAAGCACCCCCCTGCCAATGTTGTGGTTGTTAGGTTAAAAATGCAGAATTACAAATTAGAACTTGCAAATAGAAGGGCTGAGTTAGCCAGGAAGCATGGGATTCCCTTTGTGTTGCAGCGAATTCTCAGGAATCCAAATTCTTTGGGAAAATTGTAGGCAGAAATATAAATGGGCTTGATCTGGGTCTTTTGGAAGTCCAGAAATACATGTTTTGGAGAATGATTGGATTCAGCATGTTCTTCTTTTGTACAGTACTTACTACCAGTAATGCTGAGGGGATGGCTGATGAGTGTGTCTCTGTAGACAAAGATCATGGCCCCATTTGCAGTTAGGAAATTAAAAACTACCATGGCGGAGAAAGAATTTCTTAAAGCCCGCTATTCTGATGGTTTACCAAATTACCTTTTTGTGCCAACACCGACTTGTGGGCCCAAGTGTTCAACGCTATCATCATCGCTACTGGGCACATTCCAGGTAGCTGGAAAACAGGTATTATTGTGCCAATTTATAAAAAGGGAAACAAGACTCTTCCATGATCCTACCGGACCAGATTTCCATGCTTTTTGCAGGGGCTACAATTGAAAAAAATTGGACAGGGCGAGCAATCAGGACTTTTTTCAGATACTCAGCTGGCCCTTAGGGCTGGTATGAGTATGGCAAACCAGTGCCTAAATCTGTATTTCATCTTAATAATCTTTATTTTTTTCAGTTCAAAATTAACTTTTACAAAATGTCATTCTTGAATGTACAAATATACAAATATAAAATGTCAATAGATAAATAAACAGAATACATTTTGTAAAATACAATAAGGTGAAATTAATATTGATAGGTTATTCAGAACACGCTTGATACCCAGAGGTATCTAAGCACGGACCCAGGGATCGAACCTGTGGTGCTCTGTCTCGTCTTGCTTCCAAGGTGAGCAAGTTGCCCCTGAGCTATCCCCCTGAGACAAATGAAAAAGTAATACTATATCATCCATACACATATGAGTCAATTGGATAATTCGATGGTCACGAGATTTGCTAACTAATTGGGCATCCAAACTCAATATCCTTGTATCTGAACAATTAAATACACAAATAAACAATGAATAAAATAGAATGAATATGATAGCCAGGTAAGTAGAATAGGTAAATAAGTGATCCTCACCATCACTCTATTGTTATTTAACCTTCCTGAGCATACCTTCTTCATTATCATTATGTAAGTAGGTCCACTATCTGTAGACATAAATTAGATAATGCAATATGTACTGCGTCTGAGTCTGTATTTAGGCACTAGTGCCAAAAGTCGTCAGGCTTAATGGCATCATAATCCTCAGACTTGAGCTCGGCTTTGGACCACAAGGACAGGAGGCTACTTTGGGTGAATCTTGGGCATCTCGAAGCCCTTGTATGGATGATTGAGGCCCTACATACTGACTCATGTGTTGGGGTCCAGTATGGCAATGGGGATGAACTGAGTGAACACATTAGGGTAAGGAAGGGAGTCAGACAGAGGAGTGTTCTTGCACCCCTCCTATTTAACCTTAATGCAAACTCCATTTAATCCACCTTAGAAGCTGCACATGTCGACATACCCCAATGTAGGGGCAGAAGGCTGCCTATTTTAAGCTATGCTGTGATGCAGTGCTGTTTTCCTGAATCCCTAAATCTTTGCAGACACATGTTGACAGGTATGCCAATTATATAATGCACCACGGTCTGATGGCCATTGGAGGGAGATGTTATATGGTTTTCTAATACAAAAGGGAGATCCTCACAAATACTGTTAAAGTGGCTATAGGCTGCAGAATTGTAATAATTTGTCCTATGTTGGGATTACTTTTAATAAACAATGTACTCGAAAGATCAAATGTGATATACAGAGGTCCAAGATGATTTTCCAAGACCATGGATAAGCACTCGGTGGATCACATGCTTGAAATCGATAGTGGTAAGGCACTTTCGGCTGGGGAATATATGTAATTGGACTATTGCGCTGTAAGAATTTGGAGACTTTACATAAGGCAGAAAACCCAAGCAAGCGTAATGTACAATTTGAATCCTTGCTCAATGGCCCTTCTGCCTCCTCCCCTAATCTTGTCTCTACGTGTGCTCTGCAGTGAGGGCTAAAGGCATGCGAGGAACGGAAGGCTAAGTTAAGTAAAACTCTTAAGAGTACACCGAGCGCAAACGTATACACCGAAATTTCCAACCAACACCAATCAACATGAGACATTTTGCATTTTTTAGGTTGTTTAATTTAAAGCAATAGTTGGGTCACTGCAATTCAATTTGCTCTAACCAATTGTCAATTTTTTTCAATGAGCACTCATCTGTGCCCGCTTTCAGCGTGTATAACAGCATTCACTGGGATTGACTTCGCATGCAGTTCTTGTGCGGATTTCATGTACAATCACTGGCAGCCCTTGTCCATTTCATCTCCAACTCACTTCCCTACCACGCACTCCAATAGCTCTTCCCCACTCATGATCATGCAAATAACTGGAGTCTGGAACAACCACTAATGACTCTGCTCAACCTCCTGCTCGCAGCGATTAGACCACTGAGCATTTGCGCCCTTATTGATTAGTTTATTAGTATGTGCTGAGCGTTAGTGAAGCATTTAGATTTGGCTCTGATTCAGAGACTTACATACACTTCAATGGACCCTCAGCTGCCAGAAACAAATTCGTAATAAGGTGAGAGGTATGCCACTCCAACTTCTCCATCGCCCTCCCTTCAAACACAGGGAAAACGACAGACATACAGATGTTGCCAAGGAAAACTAATGCTTGGCATCAGCATGAAAAAAAGGCCTAATTAAATCGACAAGAAGCCAAGTTGTGTATCATCACTAACACCTTCCCTTACAGGGAACTAAAGGTGGCCGAAGGATGGGCGTCCGTCCTCATATAGTTCACTATGGTTTTAATTGTTTGTTACTTGTTTCTGGTCCACTTGCATCTTCTCGGTACTGCTCCTTCCTGCTCAGCACCCGATTCTTTGCACCCCCACGACCTCCCGTCCATGGGCGGTGGCCAGATCTTCCGTTCGTGTCATTACCCACTCTTCCTTCTCTTCTGTGTCTCTTCCATTGTCATGACGGCAGCAAAGTAACTTTGCTGAAAATGCTGACGGGGAATTGACATAAATGAAAGGGGCGCCTGTTAAATGAGTGGGACAAAATGGTGTGCTTGGGCTAGGGAACAAACGTAACGTCAAAACAGCTATTAACTGGACAGCCTACCCTTGAAGGAGCAAGCAATTCAAGATGACTTTTGGGGGTGGGACCCATGCGCATTGGTACCAGATACAAAGCTATCTTACTGTGTCAAACAGATAAACAATTCATTGGACCCTTGGCTTTTCCACAGCTCTGATTACGTGTTAAGTGGTGCATGTGTAGAGAGGGATATCAGATTCAAATTATTCAAATTTAGAGAGTGGATTGTAGGGTAAAACGCCCGGCATGAGGCGGTGCAGAAAAGAGACAGAAAAAAAGGAAGCTGAAATTGTCAATTGCCATGATATCTCCGTTTATAACACTGCTGAGGTTAAAGTGGGGTCCCTTGCGCAAAATAATGGTGACGTCTATAATGCTGAAAAAAAAGAAAGAAAAACAGCCACCATTTCAGTTGTGTTTATACTGACAAGCGCCTGCCCTTCATAAGCAATGTTTGCTTTAATGCTTTAGTCATAGTGCATAGCAGGTTATTTAGTTCATAGTGCAGATAGGGTGATGTGGTATTAGTGACTTGTATGGCCCATTGTTTCATCACCCTTTAATGCTCCCAAGTATGCTGTGTGGCGTGATGACTTTTGCAATGTTTGTCAGCATAGCTGAATCCCAAGTATATTGACACCCGTTCGGTGCTGTGGGAGAGACCATGGCCGTTGCATGTTTCTTGGCTTATCTGTAACTGGTGAAAAAGAAAAGCCTTTTGCAATAGTTGCTAGTTTTAACAGTGGATTACATCGCTGTCTGTGGGCTGGAACTACTACAGCAGGTCTTTGGGGGCGCTGTTCCATGGATGCACGATACAACTTACTATTTTTTATTGTATTGCATAGGGTTGTGCTAAAAGCTTTGCGCTATGTGACCTCTGCTATGAATATGATGCTAATAGATAAAATGTGTAATTTTCTGCTAATATTTTATGCAAGTTAGGGGTTTTGGCTAAAAAGGGAGTTCACGTGTTTATTAAATATGCTTTTCTCAAGAGTGGGGTATTATTTGAATAGTTATGATAGCTCCGAGTTCTGTCAAGGGGGCGAAATCCTTTGAATAATACCGCTTGTCTGCTGTGTAAATGGGGTGTGTAGGGTTGCTGGGCATCCACGAGTTTTTGAAATGGTTGTTGCCTAGCAGAACGAAAGCATGGTTGCTTGTCAGCACTTGTAGCAATTACATGGTTGTTGGATATGGGCATAAAGAAATCGATACATTTTGTGGGTATGTGGATATGTGTAAGTTGTAGTAATGTGGGCATGAGGATGAGTGATCCTGTTTGTGGGTGAATATGAACAGATACATTGCTTTGGAACTAGAACCTTCTAATGTACATTATTCGAATTGAACATTTTAATTTTATGTATACTTGGGAACATTTTGTAGGATTAGTTTATTAGGTCTCAGTCTGACACTTTATCTGGGTTTGTCATTGAATTTGGTTGTTGAGTAGTTGCTGTCTTATTGCTGTATAGGTAATGTTATTTCTAGTTACGTTTCATACCGAGCAAATATATAAGCTTGATTTTGTTTATTATGTTGAATATCTTGACGCATATGCTCTTTTCTGTGTTTTTTTTGTTTTTTTTTTGTTTTATTTCTTCACTTTCATTCTATCTGCTTTTGGGTTCAAACTAAAACAGTTATAATTTTGTTTATTTTCTAAGAATATTTTTTTTAGATGTTTCTTGGGTGAAACACCATTAAGTGTCAATATTTGGCAAAAATGAAGGAAAGAAAGGAAGAGGAAAGGAGAAGGGAAGAATAGTGTAGGAGATGGATGGGGGAGAAGAAAATAAGCAAGAACATGCGCTTAATGTTGTAGATTGACAATGGGTGCAGTTTGTCCGGCAATGAGATCCTGTTTCATTGAAGATAATGTCTGTAAATATAACATTTATGAGCTGAAATGTTAAGGGTGTGAATAATCCTATTACGCAAAGGGAAAGATTATCAATGATAGGTAGGTGAAGGCCAGATTTAGTATTCCTACAGGAGACTCATTTGAGAGGAGACCAAGTGGGATATATTTTGAATGGTTTATATGTAAAAGAGTTTGAGTTACTTTAGAAAAGTATTGAGATATAGAACGTATTGTGTATGTGTAGACCCGGAAGGGAGATCTGTTGTGCTAAAATTTCACATTGAAAATAGATGCATGACAATTTTGAATATCTATGCACCCAACGTGAATAAAGATGTTTTTTTGAAACGCTGAATGAAGTACTGGATAAACTGAGTTGTACAGCTATTATAGTTGGAGGAGACTTCAATACCATAATTAATATGGAAATGGATAAAACCACTGAGGCGAATTCTTATGTTGAGTTGCAAACAAGAAAGGGACTTCTAAGATTATTACATAAGTGGAATTTGCATGATATTTGGCGAGATCGTAATGTAAAAAGTAGGAAATACACTTTTCATTCAATGGCGCATGGTACATCTTCACGTATTGATTTCTTTCTTGTTAATGGAAGCTTGTGTGGGGACATTTGTAATGCTTCAATCGGAGATATAGTAATTTCTGATCATGCTCTCATTATGTTGGCATTGGACGAGGCTGCAGATGGTTTGAGGTCTAGGAAACAATGGCGTTTGAATATACAGTTGCTCTCTGATTCATAATTTGTCAAGCATATAGAAGCAGAAATATTGCTGTTCATAAAGAACAATTTGCACTCCGTAGACTGTATATCTGTTATTTGGGATGTATTGAAGGCAACAATACGTGGTCAAATTATCAGTTTTGCGTCTTATCAGAAGCGTCAACAGGAAAGGGTTATGGTTAAATTAGAGGATGATTATAAGACATGTGAGGTACACTATTGTGACTGCCCAAGTAAGGAGAATATGTTGGCTTTGACTAATGCGAAACATGCTTTGGATAGTGACCTTCATCATAAGGCAGAGACATAGCTATTTGATTGCAGACAGGCTTTCTGGGAAAGGGGTGAAATGGCAGGGGCCTTGTTAGCAAGCTGTATACAGAAAAAAGAGAATAATAGACAAGTACTCTTTATTGTAGATAAAGGAGGAATGATAAGGAGAAAAAATGTAGAAATGTGTGATGAATTCAGGCAATATTATGCCACTCTATACATGGATGATGAAACAGCTTCTGAGTTGGAAATTGATACTTTTCTCAATAGATTAGAAATGCCAAGCCTAAATGAACAAGAGAGATTGGGTTTAGATGCGCCAATAACGGTAGATAAAATTGAAAACTCAATCGCGCTCTGAAACACTTATGTACGAGTGCAACATAAATAAAATATACCATATATATTAAAAATAAAATAAAAAAATAAAAATCAATGCATCAGCAAGCGGTAAATGTCCAGGCCTTGATGGCTTTCCAATAGAGTTCTAAAAGACCTCTAGTCAGGTCCCGTCAACTTTTCTTGTAAAACTATATGCAGAGATTCTGGATAATGAGGCGGTTGCAGAATCGATGCAGGCTGCATTAATAATGGGAATTCCCAAACCAGGTAAAAATCCTTCAATATTTGAAATTTACCAGCCTATTTCGCTATTAAATGTTGATGTGAAAATATCCGCTGGAAGATTAAATGGCCTACTTCCGAAATTAGTTCATAAAAATCAAACAGGCTTTGTAAGTGGAAGGAATAGTCATGATAAATGTAGAGAATTGCTTGGTGTTGTTTACCTAAAAAGACATTCTGCTGAGGCGTATGCAGCAATCAGTATAGATGCGGAAAAGGCTTTTGATGGGGTAAGTTGGATTTTTTAACGTCAGATTTTGCTTAAAGTAAATTGTGGGCCACTGTTTCTTAAACTTTCTAGAGCCTTGCATGGAGGTGCAAAGGCGGCCATAGCTGTCAATGGCAGTTGTTCAGAGTGTTTTCGGATTCTGAAATGAACTAGGCAAGGTTGTCCATTGTCCCCACTATTGTTTGATTTATTTATTGAGCTTCTCGCCATTATGCTTAGAAATCATCCAGATATAAGGGGAATGCCATTTGGGGACTATGTGTCAAAAGTCATTTTATAGGCAGATGACCTCTTGGTCCTAAACTCAAACCCAGAGCTTCTACTAACGTTACAGAAATTTGGTAGATTCTCTGATTATAAAGCTTATGTCGCAAAGACACTGATTTTTCCAATTTCCATCTCATGTCATAGGGGGATGTTTGATGTAGGTAGGGAAATGTGGGCTTATTCAAGACTTAAATATTTGGGTATTCATGTAAATAGAGATTCGGAGTCTTTGCTTGCATACAATATCCATTTGGAAATTACGGAAATAGATCGGCTTTGCTGTAAATTGGAAAAGTTAAAATTGACCTTATGGGGTAAAGTTAATGTAGTGAAGATGTCCCTTCTTCTGAAATTGTTATGTCTTTAGCATGCTCCCCCTGCCTCTTTCAAATAATCTGTTATTGAGTATTAATAGGTCCATGAATAGGTTTATGTGGGGCGAAGGAAAACGGGCACAAATCCCAAAAGGTGTCCTTCATAAATCAGTGCGTCTGGGTGGCTTTGGTTATCCCGACATAAAACGTTACCACGCTGCATTCACATTACGCACATTACATCATTGGTTGGGGGCTGATCAAACTGTGCAGGTTGGAATAAAATTGAGAAAGTCCATTTCGCCCAGCCCCCCTAGATGTTCTTTTTTTGATGGATAAAATGTTGCCAGTTGGTACAACTCCACCTTTTATAAAACATGTTGTGAAGGAATGGCTTAAATGTAACGAGATTCGGGATGAGAAGTATTTACTGTGTGCAGATTCTAGTCTATGGAAGAACCAGGCTGTGAAATAGAATAATTGTGTTTTGTCATGGGCTTCATGGCAAAGAGCTGGTATTTGAAGAATTGGACAGGTCCATGACGGTCAGAATATGGTTGATTTTGAATTCCTGCACTTTAAATATAAGCTGCAAACAACTGAGAAGGGAATAGTTTCTTACCTGTAACTCCATTTCTCCAGCATTGGTATCTTTCATGGATTCACATCCTTAGAATATTCCCCGTCGACAGACTGGGAACCCTCGGTAAGCTTATAAAGCCTTTTCCCGTAGGAAAACGTTCAACACTTTTGTGTCCTATCTACGTCGTTTTTGGGCCACGCACGCACGCTCCACTAGGACGTAGTGGTATAAATGCCCCACCCCCGCGGCTCCCTTCAGATTTCGACCCCTCCAAAGTGGAACGGGGTGAATCAAAAAGTATCAGAAGATTGCATTTTGGGGAGGCCGGAAGGCGCATGTGAATCCATGAAAGATACCAATGCTGGAGAAATGGAGTTACAGGTAAGAAACTATTCCCTTCTCCAGCATTGGATCTTTCATGGATTCACATGCTTAGAATATAATGCACAGCAGTGAACTTGAAACAATGGAGGAGGTGCAAATGCAATCCAGCACCCACTCCATCCTGCAAAAGGCGAATCATTATCACATAAGAATCGAGATTAACAACATGCCACAGTACTGCACCGAGCAATATTTATAGAAGCCAAAAAAGGATACATAAAACACACGCGTTTACCTCCATGCGTATATTCGTTCATATATATATATATATATATATATATATATATATATGGGATACATTACTCACCGTAATCGTATTTCTGATGCTTGTATCTGCTTAGATTCACATGCTGTGCATAGGCCGACATCTAGTGGAAGCTGCGGAGTATTACAGTTTGTTTTTCGAAAGTCGAAAATGGGCGTCGACACAGGCGTGCCAGTAATACTATCCCTAGTGTGACGTCCACTGTACCCAAGATCCCTCACGCGTGTAGGATCCTCAGATTGTATTTTTTCTGACATGAGGAAGCATGAGGAGTAGCGTGAGTACAGATAATCCAAGCAGATAGACAGAAAAGGTAAGACTACAAGCAATCATGCGCCTTCTCTCGGAGGGGAGGAAGGGTGGGTCGCATGTGAATCTAAGCAGATACAAGCATCAGAAATACGATTACGGTGAGTAATGTATCCCTTCTGAGGCTTGTGGAATCTGCTTAGATCACATGCTGTGCATAGATTAGCGAGCAGTACCAGAAGAAGGAGGTGGGATGTGAGAAGGGTCATGAGCAAACAGGTGTCTTAGAACCGCTTGTCCCACTTGTGTATCTGTCTTGGAATGAGTGTCAATGCAGTAATGCTGAGTAAAAGTGTGAATAGAGCTCCAAGTAGCCGCTTTGCAAATGGTGTCGAGGGGAACATTTGCAATGAAAGCCAGAGTGGCACCAATGCCTCTAGTAGAGTGGGCCCTTGGCGTAAAAGGCAGAGTCTTGTCAGAAAGAGAGTAACACAGCTGTATACAGTTGATAATCCACTTCGAGATAGCGCCCTTAGAGACGCGATCCCCCTCTCTGCCTGTAGCTACGGAGACAAACAGTTGATCTGTTTTCCTTAGCGGTCTGGTTTTATTTACATAGTATAGGACCGCCCTACGCACATCTAGGGTGTGTAGTTTCACCTCAGCCGAGCTTTGCGGGTTCTGGAAGAAAGCCGGAAGCTCGATGGACTGGTTTACATGGAACTTGGATATGAATTTAGGTGAGAACCTAGGGTGTGTGCGTAAAACCAGTTTGTCCTTGTGGATAGTAAAGAAAGGATCCTGCACTGACAGAGCCTGAATTTCACTGACCCTTCTTATGGAGGTAATGGCTACTAAGAAGGCCGTTTTATAAGTCAGGTGTTTGAGACTACTTTTATGCATGGGTTCGAATGGGGGTCCCATGAGCTTAGTTAGCACCACGTTGAGGTCCCATCCTGGCGGTGGGTTCGAAATAGGAGGGTGAAGTCTCTTTACTCCTTCCATGAAGGCTTTAACCACTGGTACTTTCCACCACGAGACCTTGTTATGGGATGTGGTGTAAGCCGAGAGGGCTGCCAGGTGTACTTTCAGCGAGTTAAAAACCAACCCTGCATCCAGCAGGTGGAGCATGTATGTCACAACGTTGGAAGGAGTGCAATCAACCGGGTTGATTTGTTTATTCTGGCACCAGATAACGAATCTTTTCCACTTATCAAAGTAACAGTGCCTTGTATTTGGTTTCCTGGACTCCTTTAGAATGTCCATACACCTCTGTGGTAATTTGAGATGTCCAAACTCTATGACTTCAGGAGCCATGCTGCTAGGTTCATAGAGTTGGGTTCCTGATGCACTGTTTGACCCTGTTGCTGGGACAGTAGGTTGTACCAGGCTGGGAGTCTGATGGGTTCGCACACCGCCATCCTGCGTAGGTGTGGAAACCATGGTTGTCTCGCCCACATGGGAGCAACTAGGATGAGCGTCATAGATTCCTTGTTCATCTTGTACACCACCTTCCTGATGAGAGGAGTTGGTGGAAAAGCGTACGCAAACATCCCTGACCAGTTCATCCACAGGGCATTCCCTTGGGAGTCCGGCTGGGGGAACCTGGATGCAAATCCTGGGCATTGTTTGTTTTCGCTTGTGGCGAATAGGTCTATAGTGGGGAAACCCCACTGAGAGAAGAGATCTTCTACTACGTCTCTGTGAAGGACCCATTCGTGTTCTTCTGGGAGGGAGTTTCTGCTTAGAGCATCCGCTAGGGAATTGAGCTCCCCTGGAACATGTTGCGATGACAGGAAGATGTTCCGTCTGAGTGCCCATATCCATATTTTCTGGGCAAGCTTGGACAGATTTGGCGAACGAGTCCCCCCTTGCTTGTTCAGATAGAACATGGCTGTCGTGCTGTCCGTCCTGATCTGCACCGACAAGTTCAGTAGATGGGGCTCGAACGCCCTTAGCGCTCGGAATACTGCCAGAAGCTCTAGCAGATTGATGTGGTTCTTGGCTACTGAGTGAGACCAGAGACCCTGAGCTGTGTGGTGGAGATGGTGAGCTCCCCACCCAGTCAGGCATGCATCTGTAGTCACCACGGCTTGTACTTCGGGATCGTAAAAGGGTTTCCCCTTTGCGAGATTCTCTCTTGTCCACCAGTGTAGGCTCTGTACGAGTGTTGGCGAAACGACCACTAGATCGTCCCAATGACCACTTGCCTGAGACCACTGTTTCGCCAACCATTCCTGCATGGGACGCATGCGCAGACGCGCGTGGGGGACCAGGTAAATGCATGACGCCATCATGCCCAGTAACCGCATAGCTTTGCGTACTGTTATCTGTTGACCTGACTGATAATGCGGAATTTGCAGAAGTATATTCCGAATTCTCTCTTCCGAAGGGAAGGTCAATCCTTTCTGAGTATCTAGGATAGCTCCTAGAAACTGTTTTGAGGTGCTTGGCACCAGACTTGACTTTTTCTCGTTGATGGAGAAGCCTAATTCGTGGAGGAGGTCGATAGTCCTCTGAATGTTTGACCTGCAAATTCCTGGGGTTTCCCCCGTTATGAGCCAGTCGTCCAGATAAGGGTACACCGGGATTGCTTCCCTGCGTAGGTGTGCAGCCGCCACCGCCAGTACCTTGGTGAATACCCTTGGTGCTGAAGCTATCCCGAAGGGCAGTACCTTGAATTGGTAGTGGCGACTGTCCACCTTGAAGCGCAAGTACTTTTTGTGCGCTGGGAGCATGGAAATATGAAAATAAGCATCTTTCATATCCAAGGTTGCCATGTAATCCCCCTTTTTTAGGAGGGGGATTACCTCTTGTAGCGTGGTCATACGGAATTTTTGGGGCTTGACATATTTGTTGGCAGGCCGTAAGTCCAATACTGGGCGCATTGTCAAATCTTTCTTTGGCACAAGGAAGTAAGTTGAATAGATACCCTTGTTTACCTGGTGTCCTGGGACGAGTTCTATCGCGTCCTTTTCTAGCAGAATGGCGATCTCCTCGAGAAGGATCCTTTGATGCTCTAGGGAGTGCACTCTTTGTCGTGGAGGATGATTCCGGGGACGCTGCAGTAGTTCTATACAATATCCTGCGGATACTGTTGACAGCACCCATCTGTCTGAGGTGATCCCTTCCCAAGCCTGGGTGAAGGTGGAAATGCGTCCCCCTACTGGGGTTGCGTGGCAAGGGACCCTGAACTGAGCGTCACTGTTTTGGTGGAGGCGTGCCACCGCCCTTGTTGGGGCTGCCTCTGCCTCTTCCACGACCTCTCTTGTTACCCCTGCCGTAACTCTGGGTAGACTGCTGGTTGTTATTCCATTGTGTACCTTGTCCCTGGGCATAGTTGCCTCTTTGTGAATTTTGGCCGCGTGGGCGACGAAAATTATTGTTCCCCCTCTGGTTAGGGGGTTTGTTGGTAAGCTGGCCAAGGGATTTGAGAGTCTCATATTCATCTTTGGCATTTTTAAGTGCGTCTTCGACCGCTTTCCCAAACAATAGGTCGGGTTCCACTGGCTTGTCTATTAAAGAAGCCTGGGTTTCTGTCTTGAATCCCGACTGCCGTAACCACGCATGTCTCTTGATAACAGTACCTTCTGCTATCAATCTCCCTGCGTTGTCAGCGGCGTCGAAAGTTGCTTTTAAAATGCAACCAGACACGGCTCTTCCCTCTGCCGAGATCCGAGCCAGCTGGCCCTTTAACGGTTCTGGAGCAGAGGCAATGAGCGCCGCGACTTCTTCCCATTGATGGCAATTGTAACTAGCCAACAGGGTGGTGGAATTCGCAATCCTTGCTTGGTAGGCGGACGTTGAGGCTACCTTTCTGCCAAACCCGTAAAGTTTTTTGCTCTCCTTGTCGGGAGGAGCTTCTGATGAAGATAAGGGCGTGCCAGCCCTCTTTCTAGTGTTGGTCACCACTAGGGAATCTGGTTTAAGATGTCCCTTTATATACAGAGGGTCAGACTGGGCTGCCCGGAAAATCTTTTCAATTCTGGGGTTGACAGCTCTGGTGAGGTTAGGATTCACCAGGGAAGGATCTATTCTTCGTTGGATGGATTTGAGGATAGGGATGGTCTGAGCGACCGGTCTTCTCTCTCCTACAAACTCCTCCGCGAAGTCCCTTTCCTCCTGTACACCGTGGGTGTCGATGTGGAAGTGTTCCGCTGCTCGAGCGAGAACCTCGTTAAGGAGGGGCTGGTTATCAACTGGAGAGTCAGTAACTGGGGCTTCGCTTTGTACTGGGGAATCTACTCTGTAAATTTCCTGCTCATCTTCTCCCTCCTCCAGGTCCTCATCCTCTGCATAGTAATCTGTCCCGGTTTGTTCTTCCATAATTGCAAACTCCTGGTCCTCTTCAGGGAAAACTTGTCCCTGATAACTGGGGAGTGGAGTAGAATATGGAGTGGAGTAAGGCTGAACCTCGAAGGGTTCAGGTCTTTCGACCCGGGGCTTTTTACTTAGCGGGATAGGATCGGAGGAGCCTGAGGGTGTGGCCCCTTGAGGGTTATATGAAAGAAAGTGTTCTGGGTTCTTATCATAAAAATCAGCCAAGGAAGACATCCTAGACATAACCCTGTCTATGTCTTCACTGGACCATTCCCTGGAACAGGGTATTAATTTAGCAGGTGATTTATTTTCAAGGGTAGACTTGTGTTTGCTTGTCTGCTTAGGCTTTACAGGGGTGGAAGGCTGTGCTTTCCGCTGTTTCCCCCCTTCTCCGTGCGTGGAAAAATGTTTTCCCTGTCCCTTGGGGGCCCCAGCGACTTTCGACGCCTGGCGTCGAGGGTCTGGAAAGGTATCTGTGTGCTTCGGGCGTGGGGCCTCACTGGTGTTAACCGCGGTCTCGGTATCTTGGAGCGCGGCCTGGGGGTGGAAGTCGTCTTCGTCTCCCGACGATCGAACTTCCGTTAGTGTGTGTAGCGAGGCACTCTTGGCAAGAGTGGATGATTGCCTTGCGTCGTGAGGCGATCTCGATCGAGAGCGCCCAGAGGACACCGAGTCGGACCGTTCTTTTTGTGCCTCTTTCCGGGAAGTCGACGTCGTCGAGGTCCGGTTGGTCTTAGTGTGTTTAGTGTGTGTTAGGTGTGTAGCGCTTGCGTCGCCGGGGGTCTTCCCCATAGCCGCCTTGCCGGACGACCTTCCGAGGTCGGGGACCTGCGCTCGTCGGCTGTCTTTCGACGCCGTAATGCCCTCGCCGTCCGAAAGTACGGCGTCGCTGCCATCGCTGAAGGCGCCCTCCGCTGCCATGGCCTCCTGCCTGGCGTGGTGGGCCCAACGCTTTGTCGAACGGTCCTTAAGTGTCTTAGGTTTAAACCTACTACACGCTCTGCAGTTCGCTTCGGGGTGATCCCTCGGCAAGCAGAGATTGCACGTGGCGTGCCTGTCGACCCAAGGGTATTTGCGATTGCACTTGGGGCAGAATTGAAAAGGGGTACCCTCCATACGCACCTTAAGGCAGCGGGCTGCTAAGTGTAGGAATATATATAAATGTAACTATATATCAAGAGTGAAGAGTATGTACCACCCCCCACTCTCCCTACTTGTAAGGGCCGAGGCCAGCGGCCTACTAGGCCCGGGCCGAGGCCAGCGGCCTACCGAGGCCCAGATCCGTCGTGCAGCAGTCGACGGTCGATGACTTCTCCAGCCGTCGTCGAGGTTGAGGGTCGACGTTGGGGTGGGGAAGGGAATGAATAAGAATTAAAATTATAATAACAGCAAAAGTATGGCTAAGGCCAGGGAACTCCGCAAGATGCTTCCGACCAGTATGGCGGAAAAAAACAATCTGAGGATCCTACACGCGTGAGGGATCTTGGGTACAGTGGACGTCACACTAGGGATAGTATTACTGGCACGCCTGTGTCGACGCCCATTTTCGACTTTCGAAAAACAAACTGTAATACTCCGCAGCTTCCACTAGATGTCGGCCTATGCAAGCTCTAGCAGGTTGATGTGGTTCTTGGCCACTGAGTGAGACCAGAGACCCTGAGCTGTGTGGTGGAGATGGTGAGCTCCCCACCCCGTCAGACATGCATCTGTAGTGACTACTGCCTGTACTTCGGGATCGTACAAGGGTTTCCCCTGTTTGAGATTCTCTCTTGTCCACCATTGAAGGCTTTGTACCAGTGTTGGCGAAAAACGACCACTAGATCGTCCCACTGACCACTTGCCTGAGACCACTGTTTCGCCAACCATTCCTGCATGGGACGCATGCGCAGGTGCGCGTGGGGGACCAGGTAAATACATGACGCCATCATGCCCAGTAAACGCATTGCTTTGCGTACCGTTATTTGTTGACCGGACTGATAATGCGGAATTTCCAGTAGTATATTCCGAATTCTTTCTTCTGAAGGAAAGGTCAACCCCTCTTGGGTATCCAGGATTGCTCCTCGGAATTGTTTTGAGGTGCTTGGCACCAGGCTTGACTTCTTCTCGTTGATTGAGAAGCCTAACTCGTGGAGGAGGTCGATAGTCCTTTGAATGTTTGTCCTGCAAATTCCTGGGGTTTCCCCCGTTATGAGCCAGTCGTCCAGATAAGGGTACACCGGGATTGCCTCCCTGCGTAGGTGTGCAGCCGCCACCGCCAGTACCTTGGTGAATACCCTTGGTGCTGAAGCTATCCCAAACGGCAGTACCTTGAATTGGTAGTGTCGACTGTCCACCTTGAAGCGCAAGTACTTTCTGTACCCTTGTTTACCTGGTGTCCTGGGACGAGTTCTATCGCGTCCTTTTCTAGCAGAATGGCGATCTCCTCGAGAAGGATCCTTTGATGCTCTAGGGAGTGCACTCTTTGTCGTGGAGGATGGTTCCGGGGACGCTGCAGTAGTTCTATACAATATCCTGCGGATACTGTTGACAGCACCCATCTGTCTGAGGTGATCCCTTCCCAAGCCTGGGTGAAGGTGAAAATGCGTCCCCCTACTGGGGTTGCGTGACAAGGGACCCTGAACTGAGCGTCACTGTTTTGGTGGAGGCGTGCCACCTCCCTTGTTGGGGCTGCCTCTGCCTCTTCCACGACCTCTCTTGTTACCCCTGCCGTAACTTTGGGTAGACTGCTGGTTGTTATTCCATTGTGTACCCTGTCCCTGGGCATAGTTGCCTCTTTGTGAATTTTGGCCGCGTGGGCGACGAAAATTACTGTTCCCCCCTGGTTAGGGGGTTTGTTGGTAAGCTGGCCAAGGGATTTGAGAGTCTCATATTCATCTTTGGCATTTTTAAGTGCGTCTTCGACCGCTTTCCCAAACAATAGGTCGGGTTCCACTGGCTTGTCTATTAAAGAAGCCTGGGTTTCTGTCTTGAATCCCGACTGCCGTAACCACGCATGTCTCTTGATAACAGTACCTTCTGCTATCAATCTCCCTGCGTTGTCAGCGGCGTCGAAAGTTGCTTTTAAAATGCAACCAGACACGGCTCTCCCCTCTGCCGAGATCCGAGCTAATTGGCCCTTTAACGGTTCTGGAGCAGAGGCAATGAGCGCCGCAACTTCTTCCCATTGATGGCAATTGTAACTAGCCAACAGGGTGGTGGAATTCGCAATCCTTGCTTGGTAGGCGGACGTTGAGGCTACCTTCCTGCCAAACCCGTAAAGTTTTTTGCTCTCCTTGTCGGGAGGAGCTTCTGATGAAGATAAGGGCGTGCCAGCCCTTTTTCTAGTGTTGGTAACCACTAGGGAATCTGGTTTAAGATGTCCCCTTATATACAGAGGGTCAGACTGGGCTGCCCGGAAAATCTTTTCAATTCTGGGGTTGACAGCTCTGGTGAGGTTAGGATTCACCAGGGAAGGATCTATTCTTCGTTGGATGGATTTGAGGATAGGGATGGTCTGAGCGACCGGTCTCCTCTCTCCTACAAACTCCTCCGCGAAGTCCCTTTCCTCCTGTACACCGTGGGTGTCGATGTGGAAATGTTCCGCTGCTCGAGCGAGAACCTCGTTAAGGAGGGGCTGGTTATCAACTGGAGAGTCGGTAACTGGGGCTTCGCTTTGTACTGGGGAATCTACTCTGTAAATTTCCTGCTCATCTTCTCCCTCCTCCAGGTCCTCATCCTCTGCATAGTAATCTGTCCCGGTTTGTTCTTCCATAATTTCAAACTCCTGGTCCTCTTCAGGGAAAACTTGTCCCTGGTAACTGGGGAGTGGAGTAGAATATGGAGTGGAGTAAGGCTGAACCTCGAAGGGTTCAGGTCTTTCGAACCGGGGCTTTTTACTTAGCGGGATAGGATCGGAGGAGCCTGAGGGTGTGGCCCCTTGAGGGTTATATGAAAGAAAATGTTCTGGGTTCTTATCATAAAAATCAGCCAAGGAAGACATCCTAGACATAACCCTGTCTATGTCTTCACTAGACCATTCCCTGGAACAGGGTATTACTTTAGTAGGTGATGATTTATGGGACTTTTCAAGGGTAGACTTGTGTTTGCTTGTCTGCCTAGGGTGAGAGGATGGCTTTACAGGAGTGGAAGGCTGTGCTTTCCGCTGTTTCCCCCCCTCCCCGTGCGTGGAAAAATGTTTTCCCTGTCCCTTGGAGGCCCCAGAGACTTTCGACGCCTGGCGCCGAGGGTCTGGAGAGGTATCTGGAGGCGTGGGGCCTCACTGGTGTTAACCGCGGTCTCGGTATCTTGGAGCGCGGCCTGGGGGTGGAAGTCGTCTTCGTCTCCCGACGATCGAACTTCCGTTAATGTGTGTAGCGAGGCACTCTTGGCAAGAGTGGATGATTGCCTTGCGTCGTGAGGTGATCTCGATCGAGAGCGCCCAGAGGACACAGAGTCGGACCGTTCTTTTTGTGCCTCTTTCCGGGAAGTCGACGTCGTCGAGGTCCGGTTGGTCTTAGTGTGTTTAGTGTGTGTTAGGTGTGTAGCGCTTGCGTCACCGGGGGTCTTCCCCATAGCCGCCCTGCCGGACGACCTTCCGAGGTCGGGGACCTGCGCTCGCCGGCTGTCTTTCGACGCCATAATGCCCTTGCCGTCCGAAAGTACGGCGTCGCTGCCATCGCTGAAGGCGCCCTCCGCTGCCATGGCCTCCTGCCTGGCGTGGTGGGCCCAACGCTTTGTCGAACGGTCCTTAAGTGTCTTAGGTTTAAACCTACTACACGCTCTGCAGTTCGCTTCGGGGTGATCCCTCGGCAAGCAGAGATTGCACGTGGCGTGCCTGTCGACCCAAGGGTATTTGCGATTGCACTTGGGGCAGAATTGAAAAGGGGTACCCTCCATACGCACCTTAAGGCAGCGGGCTGCTAAGTGTAGGAATATATAAAATGTAACTATATATCAAGAGTGAAGAGTATGTACCACCCCCCACTCTCCCTACTTGTAAGGGCCGAGGCCAGCGGCCTACTAGGCCCGGGCCGAGGCCAGCGGCCTTCCGAGGCCCAGATCCGTCGTGCAGCAGTCGACGGTCGATGACTTCTCCAGCCGTCGTCGAGGTTGAGGGTCGACGTTGGGGTGGGGAAGGGAATGAATAAGAATTATAATTATAATAACAGCAAAAGTATGGCTAAGGCCAGGGAACTCCGCAAGATGCTTCCGACCAGTATGGCGGAAAAAAACAATCTGAGGATCCTACACGCGTGAGGGATCTTGGGTACAGTGGACGTCACACTAGGGATAGTATTACTGGCACGCCTGTGTCGACGCCCATTTTCGACTTTCGAAAAACAAACTGTAATACTCCGCAGCTTCCACTAGATGTCGGCCTATGCACAGCATGTGATCTAAGCAGATTCCACAAGCCTCAGAAATATATATACACACACAAATTCATATCCAAACCAGCATAGACCCTTCTCGAAGAGAAAGGGCTTACCTTATTGAAATAGATGTTGCAAGACTGCTCGTCCCATTTGTATCTTGTCCGCATGCTGTCGTTCGAGGCAGTAGTGGCGTGTGAATGTATGGGGCACTGACCATGCTGCCGCCCTGCAAATGTCTGTCAGTGGAACCCCCGCCCACAACGCCGTCGACGAAGTCGCCCTGGTCGAGTGAGCTCTCGGACGTCCTTGTAGCGGTTTTTCCGCTTTTGAGTGACAGAAGGCAATCGTCGACGAGACCCATCGGGCCAGTCCTTGTTTTGAAATTGCCTTCCCCTTTGCCGAAGGCCCATATGCAACAAAGAGTTGCTGCGTAGATCGAAGTTGTTGAGTTCGATGAAGGTAACATTTTAGAGCTCTCTTGACATCCAGGGTATGCAAGACCTTTTCCGCAGCTGATGAGGGAGTCACGAAGAAGGTGGGCAGGACAATGGATGAATGTTTATGATAAGTCGTAGGAACTTTCGGGATGAAACGAGGACTCGTTGACACGATCACTGCCTTTGAAAAATCTGAGATATGGAGGGTCTATGACCAATGCCTGCAACTCTGAGATCAGTCTAGCCGATGTTATGGCCATTAGAAAAGCCACTTTCCATGATAAAAACTTCATCGACGACGTGGCCATTGGCTCAAAGGGTGGTTTGATTAACCCTGCAAGTACCATGTTAAGGCTCCACGTTGGTGGAAAACGCTTAACCGGGGGAAACGTCCGGAACAAACCTCTCATGCAGTGTTTCACTAACCTGTCACTAAACAAGGGCGTTGATTTCCTCCCTCTCGTGAACCTAGAGATGGCCGCCAGGTGAACCTTTAGAGATGAAAAAGACAAACCACTCTTCGCCAAATGTAGTAAATAACCCTCAGAGGTTCCACTCCTGCCTGTCCTTGGAACCACATACAGAATCTCCTCCACTTACACCTGTAGGACTTGTTGGTAGACGGTGCCCGCGCAGCCTGTAATATCTTCCGACAGTCCGAGGGAATGTTCAAGGCACCAAATTCTGAAAAGTCAGGAGCCAAGCTGTGAGGTTGAGGCTGCTCGGGTTGTGATGCCACACCGTTCCTTCGTCCCGGGACAAGAGGTTGGGCACCTTCGGGAACGGTATCGGGTGATCCGCTGACAGATGAAGCAGGTCGGAAAACCATGGTTGCCTCGGGCAACACGGCGCTATCAGGATGACTCGGCACCTGTACCTGCGTATCCACTGCAGAGTTCTCCGTATCAGAAAGAACGGAGGGAAGGCATAGAGGAACTTGCCTGTCTACGGGATGGAAAACGCTTCTCCCACCGAATCTTCCTGTGGCCACCTGCTGGCGTACATCTCGCACTTCTTGTTCGCCTCCGTGGCGAAGAGATCCAGCGGAGGTCGCCCCCATTTCTCCACGACCTTCGACAATTGATCAGTGTTCATTTCCCACTCGTGAATCTGGTCCATATTTCTGCTGAGCGAGTCCGCCTGCTCGTTCTTCACTCCTGGCAGGTGATGAGCTACGATGGATATATCGTGTTTTAGAGCCCAGTGCCACACCTTCTGAGCCTCGATGGAGAGGGTTCTGGATCGCCTACCGCCTTGCTTCCTTAAGTGAAACATTGCTGTGGTGTTGTCCGTCAAAACTCTCACTGTGGATCCCCTGATGTGAGGCAGGAACGCCCTCAGGGCCCAGCGGACCGCACTCAATTCCAGAACGTTGATGTGCAGGAGAGATTCCTTCTGAGACCAACGGCCTTGTGTCTGCACAGTGCCCATGTGCGCTCCTCAGCCAGTTAAGGACGCGTCCGTCTCCACAGTGAACCAGAACTCCGGCTCCTGTAGGGGTACTCCTTTGGAAATATTCTGAACTCTCTTCCACCACCGAAGAGTTGATAGGAGCTCGTCGCTGTCGACGGTCAGCTTGTCTGACCAGAGGCCCTGAGCCAGCATCCAACGATCCGCCAAAAACTGTTGCACTGGCCTCATGAAAAGGTGGCAGTTGGGCACCAGAGGAATGCAGGATGCCATAGCTCCCAGGATTGATGTATATTTTCTCACCGACAGCCTGGAATTGATTTTCAACTGACCTGCCAATCGACTGAGCCTGGTGATCCTGTCGAGGGATGGTCTGACTAACCCCATTTGGGTCTTGAACTGTGCACCCAGAAACACCAAGCTTTTGGACGGAGTTAACGAGGATTTTTCGAAGTTTATCGCAAACCCCAATCATTGCAAGAGGCTCATGGTGTCCTGTAGACTCTTGTGCGTCGACGCCGGGTAGGACCCCCTCACCAACCAGTCGTCAAGATACGGGTATACACGGTGGCCTTGCCTTCTCAGCCAGGCTGCCACTGGAGCCAGGCATTTCGTGAACGTTCTGGGGGAAGATTTCAGTCCAAAAGGAAGAACTGTGAACTGGTAGTGAGTCCGCCCTACCACAAACCTTAGGTACTTCTTGTGTCGCCGACACATCGGTATGTGGAAGTACGTGTCCTGCAGGTCCAGAGACGCCAGAAAATCCCCTTCTTGAACTGACCTGATCACCTCCTGGAGCGTGAGCATCTTGAACTTTATATTTTTTAACGACTTGTTTAGTTCGCGCAGATCTAGGATGGGACGCCACTTTCCGTTTGGCTTTTTCACCACAAAGTATCGGGAATAAACCCCTTGACCCCTTTGTGACGACGGGACCAGTTCTATAGCCCCTTTTTGTAGCATAAGTGCTACTTCCTGCAGCAACACACTCAGATGGGAATGAGCTACACACGCCGGTGGAATATGCAGAGGGTTGCTCTTGAATTGCAGGGAATGTCCGTATTTTACAGTGTCCAACACCCATTGATCTGTTGTTATTACCTCCCATTCGTTGAAGTAACACGATACTCTGCCCCCCAGAACGTTCCGATGGCCGTCATTGCTGGTCCTTGCTCTGTTTAACCCTCGTCGACGAGTAACCTGCTCTCTTCTTGGGGGCTTGGTAGTCCCGGCGACGTTTAGCCGCTTGCGAAGCTCGCCTGTATCCCTGAGAGGAATATGCTGGCCTACCGAAGGGTCGGTCCCCCGATGAAAATCTGGAATTCCCCGATGCTCCTCTGAAGGGACAAAAAGACCGGAAACCCCGACCACTCTGGAGGGCCCCCAAGAAACATCATGTCTGAGTCCTCCTTCATGCCCTTCCGGGCTTCGCCGACCTTCTCCCCGAAGAGGAGGTCTCCTTCAAAAGGCATATCCAGTACCTTGTACTGCACCTCCGGTCGGAAGTTGGTGCATTTCAGCCATGCCTGTCGTCGGGGAACTACGCCGTTGTTCACCTGCTTAAACCCCGACTCCGCAAGTTCTACTGCGATGGTCAAGGCACGATTTGAAGCCTCCTCACCTTCCCTGACCAGCAACATAGCTGCTTTCTGGTTTTTTTTTATTTTTTTTTTTTTTATTAGTTTTTCAATACAACCAACAATTCAAACAAAACACGCAGTGCAATCCACCATCATTACATTAGCATCAATTGGTCTTTGTTCACTGCCCCCCTGTTCCCACCTCCCTTCGCGAGCCTGTTTGTCCTTCACATCCAGTATCTGCCGCACATAGCTGGGCGTCATTTTCATCAGATTCCTCTGGGTCTGACACCGTCCCAAATAAGCCTATCATCAGTGTTTTCCATGCCATCAGGGTACCCACTTCTTCCTCCCAAGCCATGCAACTTGCTTCCTGCCACACCACCGTCTCAGCCTCCGCCCACTTCTGTAAGTCTTTCCACCACACCTCCACCCGTGGTTTATGACACTTCTTCCAGCCCATAGCTATCCTTCGCTTTGCAAGCACGTACGCTAGGTCTTTCAATTTCCCAACATGCTTCAGCTTTCGTGGCCTAGGAAACCCTCCCAACAGACAGGCCCAAGCCGTGTCAACGGCAAGCGTGACCCCTTTCTCTGCTAGCTTTTGGGCCACTTCTCTCCAGAAACCCTCAATCACTGGGCACGCCCAAAACATATGTGTCATATCCACATTCTCCTCATCGCACTTAGGGCACGCCTGTCTCCCGGCATTCCGGAATTTAGATATCCTCAGCGGGGTCATATACGCTCTATGCGTCACATACAACTGTATTTGCTGCAGTCTGGCATTCCTAGATACTTTCTTATGGTATCCCAGGTCCCGCTCCCACATCCCATCATCCATTTGGGCTCCCACTTCTGTTTCCCAATCCAATCTCAAATGTGTCAATTCTTTCCCAACCTTAGTCATTACCATTTCATACAATCTGGAGATCTCATGCCCTCCCTCAGTTGTGTCATATATCATCCCCACAATGGCGTCTGGCTCCTCCGCCAGCACCGTCTCAGGCCACGTTATCCGAATCTTCCGCACCAGCCTGTGATATGTAACATATTGGCCCCCATGTAATCCCACCTCCTCTCCAAGTCCTTCAAACTCTCTGATGGACCCCTCCTGCCATATATCACCTAACGTTACCAGTCCCACAGTCTCCCAATAGGTTCTGATAATCCCCCTCAGTTGCTCATCTCCACCCGCCAAAGCAACTAGAGGTACCTGCGGGGAACACGGCAGCGGATCCCCCATCATTATACATGCTCGTCGCCACATTTTCCACCCCAGCCTCATCATCTTCGGGTATTCCTTAGTTTCTGCCTCAGGCAACCAGATAATTTCTTTCAGGTCGTACGGGGCACAGTCATGCCCAAACAATCTAAATTCGCTGGTCGGTTCGTCAGAGAGCCATTTGGCCAAAAACTGTAATTGACTTGCTATATAGTAGGCCTCAAAATTAGGTAGCTTGACCCCCCCTTTTACGTGAAAGTTCTGCAACTTCCAGAGCGCTACTCTGTTCCTGGTACCGTGCCATAGAAAGTCTCTACACACCCCATTCAATTGGGCAAAAAACCTCTTAGGAATCATATACGGGATATTGCTAAAGAAATGCAAGAGCCTAGGCAGAACCACCATCTTAAGCATCGCACCCCGTCCCATCATCGCCAAGGGCAACTTCTCCCAAAACCTCATACACTTACGGATTTGCTCAACGGCCATCCCAGTATTACGCCTGTGTGCCTCCTCCGCCGTATGGCACACCTCTACCCCAAGGTAGCGGAAAGATACCACAGTCCACGGCACCTGTAACACCGGTAACCTTTCCACAGGGATCCCTTTGTAACTGCCCAGCGGGAAAATGCTACATTTTTGGGGATTCACCGCTATACCGGACAACCTCGCATACCCTTCCATCACCTCCAGAATATACTGAAGGTTTTCTTCCGGGTATCTCAAATATAATAACAAGTCATCCGCATACAGGGATATCAGGTGCCTTTCCCCCCCAACCATGATAACTATCTCATCGTATTGCTGCCTCAGGTATAGTGCCAGAGGCTCCAGAGCTAGAATATATAGCATCGGGGACCAGGGGTACCCCTGTCTAGTGCCCCTGCTAAGTTGCCATCTCTCAGATATCACTTTCCCTGTTCGCACCCTGGCTAATGGCGCACTATACAGCATCTCCGCCCATCTAATGTATTTCGGTCCCATTCCATACTCCCCCCAAGGCCGCGAGCAGCCACGCCCACCTGACCGAGTCGAAAGCTTTTACCGCGTCCAAGGACATGATTGCCATCTCTCCTTCATCGTCACAGCCCCATTCGATCACCCGATGGAGTCGCCTGTGGTTGTGAGTAATATTCCTGTCCGGAACGTAGCCCGGTTGGTCTCGGTGTATCAGTTTGCCTATTACTTTCCGCAATCTATTCGCCAGGACAGCCGTTAATATCTTGCTGTCCTGGTTCAACATTGACAACGGCCTGTATGATCCACAGCTATGTCCCGGTTTATTAGGTTTGGGGAGTGGTATTATGACCGCCTCTCTGAGCGTCTCCGGCAACTGTCCCACCTCAAACGCCTCGTTGAGCATTTCCAACATCGAGGGGAGCACTTCCACCCCATATGTTTTATAAAATTCACTAGGTAGATCATCTGCTCCTGGGGTCTTACTAGTAGGTAGCTGCTTAACAACCTCCTCCAGTTCCTCCAACGTAATCGGAGCATCTAGTTCCTCTCTTTCTTCTGTGCTAATCTTAGGCAATCCAATGTCTTGCAGAGTTTCCAGCATTTCCTCCCTGCTGCCTCCCCCCTCTGTCTCCATATAATTCTCTATAGTAATCTGCAAATTCTCTGTTAACTCCCTCTTGGGTGTCTGCCACCTCCCCATCTTCTCTGGTTATTGTCCTAATCGGGGGCCTCTAGGTTTCACTTTTATATAGCCACGCCAAAAGACGGCCCGTTTTATCTCCGCCCGCATGTTGTCTCTCAACATACTTTTTGTAGTTGAGATTGCAGATCCTTTCCCAGAGTTCCGTGCACCGTTGCTGTAGCTTAAGCACCAGCTCAGTGTCTAGGCGTTAACTTTTTAGTTCCATCTCTAATTCGCCTTCCGTTCTCTGTAAATCAGCCAGGACCCCATCCTGCAAGCCCTTGGATTTAGAGATGGCCACCCCCCCGTATCACCACTTTGAAGGCCTCCCACAGTGTCCCCGCCGAGTCCACACTGCCTGTATTCACCTCGAAATATCTAATGATTTCATCTCTCAAATCCTCCCGAAAAGCGGGATCTTTGTGCGCCTCAGCCCGGAGGCGCCACGTCGGTATCCGTGCCCTAGGGGTGCAGTATTGCCACCCCACGACCAGAGGCGAGTGGTCCGACAGGATCCTCGCCTTGTATTCTATATGAGCCATCTCTATCATTACATCGGACGTGGCAAAGACATAATCAAGTCTAGTGTGTAACTGTTGCAGTGCCGAGTAATGTGAATACTGCCTATCATGAGGGTGTTTAGTTCTCCACACATCCACCAGTCCAAAGTCGTCTAACAACGATTGCAATGCTCTAGCTGCTGGGGCAGGCCTGGCCATCTTGTCATCCGACCTGTCCACTGCGGGGTTCAGCACACAGTTAAAATCCCCTCCCCAGATCACCGCACTACCCGCGCACAAGCTCAGGCTGGTGCACATAGTCTGGAAGTACTCCGCCGTGTTTTGATTAGGGGCGTACGTGTTCACAATGCACACCTCTTTATTCTCCACCACTCCTCTCACCATGGCCAAATGCCCCTCAGTTTCCACTGTTTCCTGTAGCAGCTGGAACGGGACATGCGGCGCCACCCAGACCAGCACACCCCTAGCATAGGCCGAATACGAAGACCCCACTACTGTACCCCTCCACTTCCTCTTCACCAGCTCCAGTTTTTCCCGTGTCAAGTGCGTCTCTTGTAACAATGCAATATCTATCTTTTGTCTTTTCAAATACATCATGACTTTGTTTCTTTTTAAATAGCTGTTAAGTCCCCTGACGTTCCACGTCACTATTTTAAGATCTCCCATGGCTCATCAGCATCCAACTCCCTCCCTCTTGGCCCGCCCCGTCCGCCTGCGCAACACAGATACAATACTAGGGCTATTCCCTGTAGGCTCGCGTAAAAACTCAAACTCCCAAAAACTGCATACACCCCAAACTCCCCATTCCCCTCCCCTCCCCCCACCCATCCCTTCCCCAACAACTCCCTCCCCAACTTTTGCCCAGCTCCATCCCTGGATCTCAGGCACCCCCACATCTAGCCCCGTCTGATACACACAGAGCTCAGTAGGGTGAAGTCACCCTAATAGCCACTAACTGGGGGTATGAGGACTAGCCCTGGAGGGCTCCCTACAAAAGCAATAGCCACAGCGCAAACAGTGCATTATCTATGCTACTCCAAGCCCGTCTACAAACAGGCAATTCCAATAACTATAATCCAGTCCCATAGTCTTACACCGCACAATCTCACTGTGCTCCCAGCACTCTTTACTTATCTCTACCATCTCCTTCTTCTGCCTGGACATCCGGCTCCTGGGGGCAGCCTTGCGTATCAAGCCATCCCATGGCATCCTCCGGAGTGTCAAAAAAAAAAGTTCTGTTCTTATGGAAGACCTTCAATTTCGCCGGATAAAGTAACATGTATTTCTGGCCCTCCTCCCTCAGTCTCCTCTTTACAGCCCCGAAGTTAATTCGGCTCCGCTGCACCAACAGGGTGTAGTCCGGGTAAGCTGTTATGCTTGCCTCTCCTCGCTTGATTGTTCCCCCTTTACGAAAGTGTTCCAAAATCCTCTGCCGGTACCGATAATTAAGGATCTTGGCGATCACTGGCCTAGGCGGATTGCCTGGCGGCGGCCGCCTCCTCGTCAGGACCCTATGCGCTCATTCCATAGCAAATCCCTGAGACAGAGCTCCTCCTGTGATCTCCTGCAACAACATGTTTTCGATTAACTCCGTGGGGTTGTGGCCCTCTGTTCCCTCCGGTATGCCCACAAGACGGATGTTGTTCCTTCGGGCGCGTCCCTCCGCTTCCTCTGCTCTGCTCTCCAGGTTGCCCACTCTTTGCACAAGGGCATGCAGTTCTGATTTGTGTGCAGCACAATCCGCTGTGTTCGAGCTCCCTTCTTTCTCCAAGCTCTCTGTGCGCTCCGCCAGGGACCTCACATCCTGTCGGAGTAGGTTCATCTCCTCCTGCACGTCACCAACTTTAAGGTCCAACACAGTCTTCAATTCTGCCACCACCATTTCGAGCTTAGCCTCCCAGGCCGCTTTTGAATCTGCTTTTAAGTCCACAATTGCAGCCAGAACCTCTTGATTTTGGCCCGCGGCGGCCATGCCACCTGCGGGGGGGTTTATCTTTACTTCTAGCACTTTCCGGGCCTGTCGGCGTCCTGGCAAATTCGTCCAGCGTAGGTTGCTTCACTTTTTGTCGTATCGGCTTGTTAGACATGACGCAGCAGTCACTTGTTGTGGGTCCACCCACCGCTTCAACTCCGCAACCAGAGGAAGAAGGGCACACGCCCCGCTCCAATGTCCAATGCCCTACCACAGCATGGGGGGCCACAGACCCTCAAAAGCTCCAAACAGCAGACTCACCCGCCAAGCCTCCAGCACACCCGTTCATTTCAATGGGCCTCTCACTCGCCAAAAACAAAATCGGGTGTTTTCACCCGCTTTTGTGACACAAATGGTTGAGAGGTATACATCCAGGGCTGGAACTGTAGTGTTATGTAATGCTCCTAGCTGCCCCTATGCCTCATCTCATTGTCCGTGGCTGTAACCCTCAGGTGCGCTCCTTCGTTATCTGTATCTCCCGTGTGATCTTCCCCAATTGTCCTCTCCTTGTATCTGCCTTCTCTGGGGAGAGCTGTCTTTAGTGCCTGTTTGAAGCCAGTCCTGTGCACTATGCAGCACTACACAGCCTAATGCTGCCATGTGCACTGTCTTTTGTTCCCGGGCCCCCCTCCGCAGCCGCTCTTTCGCTCGTTACTGTGGCGGATACTTTGTGTCCAGCCCCAAGCGTGATCGCACTGCACAGCGCAATGGCTTGTTTTGGCGTCGGAGCGGGGCTACAATGTGTCTCGCGGCGTCAGTCCCACGCCCTTCCTCACGTCTCGGAGGGGCGGTCGTTTACTAGCCTCATCCGGCTCTTATGATCAGTACACTTCTGGTGGGCTGCTCCTCATACCTGCACCGCCCGTATTTCTTACGCTTCAAGGGGTCCTATGACTTCCAGGGCGGCGCCTCATTGACCAGGGTTGCCTCCGCTTCTCCGTCTCTTTGTCCTTTCACTGTCTGCCGGCGGCCATCTTCCCTTGTTCGGTCGCCTTCGTGTCGTGACCTTCCTTTGGACACCGTTCCTCTCTCGCTGCCAGGATCACCCGCACAATACGCCTCCTCATTCTCCGAGGCTTCACACGCAGCTTCCTCTTTTTCCAGGTTAAAATGCTGCAGTTTGCACTGTCTTTCTTACGGATGTTTACAGGATCTGCGGGAGCCCACGGAGAATCCCGTCCTCTCACATGGCTCCTTAGCCACGCCCCCACCCTTTCCGATGTTCATCTGGAAGGTGTTCGAGTATAGGCGCCAACCGCTGCCACATCTCCCTGTCGTATCTAGCAACTATGGCGAGAGAATTGTCTGCCTTCACTGTGGTAGCACCTACCGACAGGACTTTTTTGCCGAACGCATCCTGGCGTCTAGCATCACTTTCCGGGGGGGTCGTACACTTGTGTTGAGCTCTTGCCTTTCTCGCCGCCGCCGACACCACAGAGTCAGGTGTTGGTTGTGAGGAAAGGCACTTGGGAGTAGAGTCCGAGGCTTTGAATTTTTTCCCTAGGCGACCCTTCATCGCTGGCTCTGAGAAAGGGTGACGCATGGTTTGAAGACCTTCCTTCCACACATGATCTAGTATGGGCACTGAAAACACTGACCTTCTCCTTTGACCCATGTGGTCGAAAAGAAAAGTCCTTCTTTTCTTCTTCCTGGGCCAGCCCGAATTCCGTGCAAGCCCTGGCCATCATGTTGTGAAATGACCCGATATCGTCTGGGGGAGACGGCTGAGCCGGGCTCCTCTGGGTTTCCAATTCTGCATCGGACTCCCAGGTCGGATCCCTGGAGGGGGAAAGGGAGACCACCGATGACGCTCTGCTGCCGGATTCCGAATCCAACAGTTTGCCTTCCTCGCGGCGTGGGGCCGAAAGACTTGCTTCTGGAGGCCCTGCCGCGGGGGTTGAAGGTGGAGGGCGGCGAGACGGGCCCGGGTCATCGACGACCAACCTGGCCGGAGTTGTTCGAGGCAGTCTGTCATCCAGTGTCCTCAGCAGCATTTGCAGCATGGACAAGACCTCTAATGATAAAACCGATTGCGGATTGAGCAGGGGGGAAGAAACCCGGAATTCTCCCGGAGAAAGGTGTGGTAACTTGTAACCCCAGGTCTGCAGGGGCAGCTATCCTTTCGCCCTCGTCTCCCGAGGACACCGACAAGGCCTCCTGCTGTAGAAGTGTGTCCGGCAAAATTGGGTCGTAGACCTCTGGACGCCAGGCCTCTTGCAGGATATCCGTCGACGAAGCTATAGTTGGCCCCGTCGTCGCCTGCAATCCAGGAACGGTTGATGTCAGCTGCGTCAGCGGCAGAGAAGTAGTTGACGACTGCCCAACCGTCGACAACGGTGGTGGTCGCGCAGGCTTATGCGTTTCTCCCGCCTTTTCTGCAATCGACCTGCGTTTCTCTGTCTCTCGACTCAAGGTCGATCTATGACGATCGCCCGAGGAGGATTTAGATTTGTCTTCATCTTTCCTCGCTGAAGATGAGGATGAAGAGGCCTTCTTCGAAGAAGAGTCCCTCAAATGGCCTACCGACGATTCCTTGTCCACCGGTCTCGATTTCTTTACCGGGGGTTCCGATGATTATGAGCGGCGCAGGGCCCCTGAAGATTTTGACACCGAGGCTGCGCTGCGTGTGGAGCCCACTTCCGAAGGCGGGTATGCCCCCGCTCCGTCGTTCAACCATGCGACAAGTCTGCGACTCCGGTCCTTAAGTCTTCTGGGAGAAGCCCTTCCATATGTCGCACTGGTCAGCCGAGTGATGAGGGTGCAGACCGTAAATGCAGTCCATAAGTCCGTCCCCCTCGTAGACCTTTAGTCCGCACGTAGCGCACGGGCGGAACAGTGCTTTTCCTGACATTAGGAGAAAAAACCGCAACAGCACAACCTAACCAAGTAGAAAATACACGAGGTGTTCCCACTTTGGAGACGGTTGAAATCTGAAGGGAGCCGCGGGGGCGGGGCATTTATACCACTACGTACTAGTGAGGCGTGCGTTCGCGGCCCAAAAACGACGTAGATAGGACACAAAAGTGTTGAACGTTTTTCCTACGGGAAAAGGCTTTATAAGCTTACCGAGGGTTCCCAGTCTGTCGACGGGGAATATTCTAAGCATGTGAATCCATGAAAGATCCAATGCTGGAGAATTGTCGTTATAATGCTGTACGTGATCTTTTTGATGTGCTTCTTTCTTCATTGAACGCTACAATACATGCTCCACCTACAACTTTTCTCTGTCTGAATCTACTTTGTATAAATTGATTACACCGCCTGCCTCACAGTTAACGTCACAATGTGGTAGAGGGAAATGGGATTTGGATCTGGGTTGCTCATTGTCTGACATTGAAGGGAACCGCATATGCACAGGTCCAATCAAGAACAAAGTGGATTTAGACTTGAGGTATACACAACAAAGAATTCATCATTATCTATACTGGTCTCCATGGAAGATGAGATTGTGCAAGCTGTGTAATGCAGACGTTTGTTGGTACTGTAAAAGATGTGGGCACCACGCTCCATATGTTGTGGTTGTGTGGTAATTATTCTGGGATGCTGTTTTTCGGAGAATGGAACTAGTTATGGATTTATCTATACCTAGAGATCCTCGTCTTGGGGTGTTGGGTTTAATTCTGTTAAGTATTGGACTGTCTAACAGTAAAATGTTTTGAGCATATAAAGCCCTTCTAGCTATGAAGCACATTCTGAAATTCTGGAAAAGTGACACTTCCCCAAGTGTTGATGATTGGCTGCAGAGTTTGTCCCTTCTGTCTAGGAGAGAGAGAGTATCCTTTAACGCAAAGGATCAACTTGATAAGTATGAGAGGATTTGGGGTGCATTTAATGGTCTTTATGCTTAGCTATTTATTTGCATTCTAGTTTTCCTACTTTTTCTTTGTTTTGTAATTCTGCTCTGCTATTTTGTTTGTCCCTTTCACTCTCTATTGTTTTTCCTCTGGGTTTTTTTTTACCTCGATTTCTATCTTCCTTGGTTATTCTTTTAAAGATTGGGCTATTATGTTGTATTTGAATAAGTATCACTCTGTACATTTGCATTATTTGATTATATGTGTTATTGTTTATGTAAGATATTAAATGAATAAATAAAATCTTTGGGGAAAAACAGAAAACCCATTTCTTGCATGCCCTCCTGGTGTCCCCTCTTCATCGTGCCTACTACACCTGGAGACTGATCTAGCCATCCTAAAAGACCTACTATGGTATCTCTGGGACAACATTAGGAAGGATGCACATTTGTGAACAGCTTCTGTCAGGCTGTATCGCCATTTATGTCTTGTAGGGTGTGCAGCTGGGTACCACGCCATTGTGTCAAACACATACCACTGGACCCTTCTGACCAAGGCTCGCCCAAATGCTTTCCACTTAAAACCAGTAACATGCAACTGGTCAGGTGAGCTAAACGCAGGCAATGGGAGCTGGATGTGCGGTGATAGAAACTCTGCTGCACTTTGGACTGTTCTGCCCTATGACAAGGATGCTTGGAAACGTCATTTACTGAATTTCCTTAGAATGTGACACTTACAGCTTTGGAGATTGGCCTTTATGTTATTGCTGTCGCTGCCTGAACCTGGGGTTGCCTTCGCTTTTGCCTGCTTTTTGAAAGTTGCCTGGAATCGAAGATCTAAACTAATGGTTTTGGAGTACTTTATCCTGTGTGAAATATATGCATTCTTGATTCTATTCTCTGTTTTTAATGTTTTAAAAATCATGGGGATGAGATGTTGTTTTAACGGTTTGTTCATTTTACATACAATTATGTATGAGTTTTTACATTGCTGCTTCACATTATGAGACTTTTTATATTTTGTGATGTTAATGGATTCTATGTAATCCAAAATAGACATAATTGTTTTCAAACTGTCAAAGTAAATGGGACATTTCATGTAGATCCCAATTCAACAAATAACATTCAAATTCCGACAAGAACCAAAAGGTGGCAGAGGTGGCTCTCCATTTAAGGTTTCCAATTACTCCAATGAACAGAATACTCATTCTGCTTGTCTAGCTGTATTGGATATCTTGTATACTTAGACAAAAGACACTCAACTTTTTTGTTACAATATCAGGTGTCTTTAATGCTAGTTCTGGTTCTCAAAAACAAACAACTAACCTGGACTTGAACAAGTGTGAAGTTTGGGATATATTCCCTATGCAAACACAATCCAACTATGTAAATAATGAAGATGCTATTGACTAATTTACCGAACACTCAATATTTGTGTAATCAATGGCCATACACAATCTGACTCTGCAGGGAAAAGAACCTTTGCATGTATTAACGTAGGGCCAATTGACCAAGCCCTATGCAGACTGGGCAAATGAGGACAGTATAAAACCTAATGGTGACTGCGAGGGCTCAGTGTGATCCTTATCCTCTAGTTTTAGGTTTCAAGATGGAAAGCCCTCTAGATTTTCCACCATCAATATTCCCCATGGAATTAATATGTATGAATAACCAAAGTGTCCGCTGGTGTTAGGATTCAGCAAGATATTACACAGTATTGTCATGAAAACTAGAGTGGAAGTTGACTCTGCAACCAACCACAACTTAATTATTAACTCTTACTATGTTAAATAAGTACATCATCCCAGACATTAAGAAGAACCTAATGGTATGTTTGTCAAACACTTGTGCTTTGATAAGGGCTATAAACGTGTTAAGCAGAAACTACTGCTTGTATTAAAGTATTGCTCTTCAACCCCATATACGCACTCTATTACACAGGCAAATTATAGAGGAAATCTAGCCAGAACAAAGTATAAGTAAGTACATGATCAAGAGCTGTTGGGTTTGCTGATGCAACTGGTCACAGACATGGAGGAATTTGTGATCTGTACAAAGAAAGGTGCTCAGACCAAATGACTCCTGATTAAATGGGGCGTTAAAAGAGAGGCAGCGGTGTATAGTGGTGCCCCTTCTTTTTAATCTTTACTTTAATGAACTTGAATATTATTTCACTAAGGGTGTCCCCAGAGTGTGCAGCAGATTAACATCTCGTCTTGCCTTTGCATACAATGTAGTTCTGCTGGGTAGGACTCGCATGGCTATTGAAAGATTGTTGGATGGTTTTACAGACTATATCCTCAGGTGATATGCCAACAAACATTTCAAACGTACAGAGTATGATTTATTAGAATAAACTAAGTAAGGTCCCATCTTTTTCCCCCCATGAACAATTACAATTTGCCTTTTGCCTCCCAGTTCGATTACCTGGAGGCACGTGTTCTTTGAAGGCCTAGAAGCATTACGCTGATTGGGTTGTCTTGCGTGTTAAGCAAGCTAATCCTGGCATTTTAAATTACTCTTATTCTTTTGGTGCTACAGCAGTTGTCAACTTTAGAGGTCTATGAAGCAATGGTCTGTGGGGAATGTCGAATATGCTTCTGGTGTTTGGGTGATTGCCTCTGTTGCAGCGTGGAGGTCCCGGAAACAATACCGCAGCAGAACATGGAGGTCTTCATGGAATACTTCATTAAGGAAGTTCTGCAGGGAGGGGCCTGGCTAAGAGTCCATGCTTTAGGACTGGTTTCTTCAGGACTCCTGCCGATCCGGAATTATCCTTTAACGTAACAGCAGCAGCAACGTGCAGTTCTGCATGTAAACAGAAGCCCAGTGACAAAGTGGCGGAGCTGCTCCAGGTGCAATCTGGGGTCTGGAGATGCAGAGCTGAATGAAAATATGCCAATGGTAACATTTTGTCCAGCGCGGAAGGAGAAAAACAAGATGGCCAGCGCAACAGGACAAAGGGAAGAATAAGTGTGTGTAATTAGCACAGAGTCGGCAGCCAGCGATAAGAGGACATGTGACTGGAGCTGGGACTAACCAGTGGTCCACAGTGAGGTCAGAGAGAAGCTAGCATACTCACTACAACGGGAAAGAGGTTCGACAATGCCCACGCTTCAGGTGGAGTGGATGAAAGCTATCTAAAGTGAGAGTGTGCGAGTTAAAGCTAGAGCCCCACATGTCTGGGAAGTGCCATCGGATGACCAACAGTGCACATAATACAGCGGGACAACCCCAGTGGACTGCCGCATGATGATGGGAGGAGCGGCAGGCATGTACAATATAATGGATGGAACCATGGCAGAGCTATGCCACAAATTGTCGGCGAGAGCGCGTCAGCGGTGACTGAGTGCTGCGAGGACCGGGAACAAAGTAGCCAAGAGGCAGTAGCAGTAAGAACTCCTGAGGAGTGGATTAAGCTGGGAGGAGGCCGCGTGTCATTGTATCCTGCTGGCCTTCACGGTTGTGTACCGTGTGCACAGGGTGTGGAGGATAACATCAGAAGAAAAGACATCAGCCATCAGATTGCAGTGGAATATATTGCTCGGAATGACCATGAGACTCGAGCAAGCAGTGGAAAGACGACAGCCCCAGAGCCTCGTAGGAAGAATAAAGTGAATCAGACACTCTAAAAGGTTGCCAATGGCCACGAGCGCAGCAGCGTAGCAGATCTTAACTACATAGTGGCAGCAGTCAGAAGGAGGGATTAGCAAGAGGAGATCATGAAGCAAAAGTTTGAATACGGCTACGCAGAGCGAGCCCATACGGCATATTGGATACTTTGTAGCACAACATCTCGCGCAAGTGATCAGACATAGGCGGTGAGCAGACCAATGGGATCTATGTGATCACTGCGCTGCCCGTAACTGCGGCGGCCGAAAATGCAGACGCCAGTTACGGCGCAGCGCAGTGATCATATAGATCACTGTGCCCGCTTTCCCCGGCCTGCTTTTACCTTCCCACCCCACTTACCTTTACAGCGGCACACTCCTCTGTGTGCCACCCACACCCTCCTATCCCTGCAGCGCCAGCTCCTCCCACTAATGTGGGTTGGAGCCGACGCCGCAGTATGCTTTTCTTTTCTTTCTTGTCCCACGCTTACCAAAATGGTAAGCGGGACACACCCCAGCAACCCCGACTCCCGTTACAGTGCCCAGGCAGAGCGGGTGACACCCCCCCACTCTGCTTGGACTCAGTAAATGTCGCTCTCATTTTGTGCACCTCCAAAGTGGCAGTGACTGCAGGGGCGCACAAATGAGGGTGACATTTTAGTACGTTACCGACCAATGCGACTGTGAAACTGATCAAACGAAAGTGCAGAACTCCTGATACACACATCACACGGGAAGTACAAGAGCGCAAGTTTGTTTGTGGAGAGTAATCCTCCCCTCCAAGGAAAGGGGACTTTCAGCCTACAAGGACCCACAGCTCAGACTATGAGCGCAGTACCTGTGCATGCCAAAGACACCGCCGAACACATGAAATAACTCCAGGGTGCATGCCAGAGTATGATGCTAGACACTCCAAGGAGCTAGCATGCTTGCCGATTGGGACCGAAGAAGAGAGATTCTTGACTCAAACAAGGTGCAACTGCACTGGAAACTGAATTGCCTGCTGCCCAGATCACAGCGGAAAGTGGGAGACGAGCAATTGCATGACCACAGGACCTTGCAATGCCTGTAGAGGAGTGGAAGTCTCTGGCCCACAGTGTTATATTATCCAATGGGGGACCCTGGCCGGGTGGGGCAGAAGTGAAGATATTGGTCCAGGAACTGAGCGAGTAGACGATTAAGAGGCGCATGAACCCATGGAACTACATTAGCTCCACCACACGCCACAAAAGAGAAGGGGATATATGGTCGACGTTGCACACAGTAAAGGTGTAACAAGGGCAAGAAGTGTGAGCTCCAGCACTCATACCAAGATACAGAGGTGACAAACAACTGACAAAGCATTTTAGCAATTACCAATGACCATCATATGAGGCACGAAGGACACTAATCAGAGAAGAAGCACGAAACATGGCCAAACAGAGTGAATTAATCCTCGAGGGCACAAATGTGCTCAGGTTCGTGGAGAAGTCGAAGAGTGCCGAGACCCCATTCAAGGCTGTTACGTCATCCAAAGCCAACAAAAGCAAAGGGAAACAATCCGCAATAGACATATTTGCTAAGCCTGCTCAAGCATTGGAAAGCATGAAGACGATGAACCCAGTGACCCAGGTAGCAGAAGTCCCCGTGAATGGAGACCGGAACATTTTGGAAGCCATAGCAGCTTTAAAGTCCTCCCTGGGATTCAAGATAGACGTGATCAGTACTGACATAAACATCCTGAGACAAGATGTGAGGTTGTTGGCGGCACGGACGGACGCGTTGGAAAAGGAAGTGCAAACGAATAAGAATAACTGCAACGAGAATACCAAGGAAGTCTCTGTGTTGCAACAACAAATACGGAACCTGGAGAACAGAACGGAGGAAGCAGAAGCATGAGCCAGGAGGAACAATGTGCAAATTATTGGGCTCCCAGAAGGAGACGAGGGCGCAAACCCAATAGACTTCATTGAGACTATGCTGCTGCAGGAAATAGGCCCGGGGGCCCTCACGCAGGCCTTCAGGGTGGAGCGAGCACCCAGATCTCTGACAAGAAGGCCTCTGCCCAGAGCTCAACCTCGGCCGGTAATAGCCCGGATACTCAACTATGAAGTTAGAGAGAAAATCCTCGAACATTTTTGCAAGGCTGGCATGATCTGAAGAGTATCGACCATTATCACAGCATACCCAGATTATACATTCCTGGCACAAAAACAGAATGAACTATACAGCAGTCAAGAGGAGGTTGCGGGATATGAACATCAAATACAGGCTGCTGTACCCGGCCAAATTGAAAGTCCTATACAAAGGCTGGGCCATCTTCTTCCAGACTCCAGAAGAAGTGAGCAAATGGATGGATGATGAAGCGAACCTGATGGGCGAGACAGATGATCAGCCGAGAGGTGAGAATGACAACCAGGAGGTTAATGCTTAACCAATGTGTAATTATGCGGACATACGCCCATGAGACAAGATTAAGCATGTTGGTAAAAAAAGGAAATAAACGATGTTACAGGAATGTTTAACAAGCACAACCACTAGTGTCGAGCCCCACATGGACCGCACTAGGTGGAATCAGCCTATACCCCATACTAGATTAGGTTAGTTAGGATACTAGCATTTACGTATCCTCCTGCTGCACCCTGAACACCGGCACTAGTGCCTGAGATAGGGGTGAGCCGCAGGGATGCCCGAGCACCGAATATGGAGCTGGGCAATTGTTGGGAAGAGGGGCGGGAAGGGAGCTGAGGTAGTTACAGGGGAGTTGGCCTACAGGGGTGGCATAGCGAATGCAACATGGGTAGAATGAGAGCAGGAACCACTAGACGAGATGGGGGAACTTAAAATAGCAACCTGGAATGTCAGGGGCCTGAACAACTACATCATAATGGCATATTTGAGACACCAGAAAATAGACATAGCTCTCCTGCAAGAAACTCATTTTACGATGGTCACTGGTAAATCGAGTGACATATGAGTCATTTTTTCACTGATGGGTATCCAATACGTTTAATTGAGAATGTAATGAATCAGTCCAGCAGCATATTAATGTGATGTTTAGAGGTCCTCCCCTCAGGGTCTGGGGCGGTGAGGAGTCACTTGCGCTGCGGTGTTCAGTGCCCCGGGGCTGTGAACCATGGTAAACTGGTTGTTCGGGGAAGTTGGGTGGGGGGTACATGTCAATGAAAGTTGGGGGTGGGCAGTGTGGGTGGGGGGTCTGTGGGGAGGGGCAGTGGTAGTTATATGGGAAGTTGGGTTTTCTTAGTGCAAAATGATTCACGTCTCGTGAGATCGGTTGGTGAGTGAGCAGAGCAACGGACCCTTAAACAATCCTTGGCCTGTCAATGGTGAGTAGAGTGATCAGTTGGAATGTGCAGGCACTTAACCCACCTAATGCTTGCAAAGTGGTCCAGTACTGCAAAAGGCATGGTGCCAAGATAATTTTGTTGCAGGAAACTCAGTGGGCAGGGGGAATGAGGGGTTTGCTAGAAGCTGGGGAGCTTGTAAACATTACACCTCATACTCGTCATGCTCGGCAGGGGTAATGGCACTGGTACAGAAATATATTGCTTTCTGTACAAAATACACTGTTGTCGACTCGAAGGGGAGATATGTGATTGTATCGGGGTGCTGGGGTAGTACAATGGTCACATTTGTAAATATATACTTTCCCAATGGGGACGACCCTGGGTTCTTTGAATCCTTAGTGAGCAAGTGCCATTCGTTTCTACATACTAGTTTTGTGTGGGTAGGTGACCTCAATATAATACTCGATCCCAGGATGGATATTTCGGCGGGGGTCGGGCGTCATCGCGGCAGAGGTGAGTGGCATGCGGGAGCTTGAGCGACGTGCGGCTGCTCCTCCGACCGGAAAGGAGGGAATACTGGTTTCATTCGACAGTGCACGGTACCTCCTCGTGGTTGGATTACATTTTGGCTAGCCACCCCTCAAAACCCCTGGTACACTGAACTGTCGATTGCATACTTCTTCCCAGAACACTTTCTGACCACTCGCCTATCCTTTGGTCACTATGCCCAGAACGGGAGGTTCTCTATAGTCCTTCCTGGAGGTTTAAGCCTGTGGCTCTGTTGGATATAGTGTTTAAGACTGAAGTGCACGATTTGATCAAGACTTACTTTCGGGAGAATCTGAACTCGGTATCTGGGATGGGCACAGTGTGGGAGGCGTTTAAGGTGGTGCTAAGGAGTGGCTGCCTGTCTTTGGAACTGGGCGTGTTAAAACTGATTCACCGGCAGCTGAATGAAACTGAGTTGGAGGCCAAGAGATATGAGGAGGAGTTAAATGAGGGGGGTGGAGGGTACTGGTTCCACGGCTAATCTGAGGGAGGTGCTAGATCACTTTAAAGACATTGCAGAGCAGGAGGTTAAATATCTGGCGTGCCCAGCAATGGCCCGTAGGTATGGTGAAGTGCGTAGGCCGGGCAAACTACTGGCAGCAATGGTTAGACAAGAAAGGTGGAATATGGATTTAGCTGCGGTGAGGACAGCGGAGGGGGTGGTGGTGGTGTGACCGGAGGCAATAGTAGACGCCTTTCGGAACTATTATGAGACCCTATACACATCACGGGGGACACTCCCAATGCGGCAGCTGGATGAATATATCAGGGAGGCAACCCTCCCTGAGGTTGAGTGATATGGCGGTAGAATCATTGGCTGTACCCATTACAATACACTAGATCCTCCTGGCGGTGAAGGTCCTGCCTTCATCCAAAACGCCGGGCACGGACAGGATAACGGCCGAGTTCTACAAGGAGTGGGGCCCTGAGGTAACACAGCATATGTTAATGATGTGGGTGGAGGGCCTGAGGCTAGGATGGCTCTCCCCAATGATTTTTTGATTGATTGATATTTTATTTCTATCGCGCTCGTACATAAGTGCGCTAGTCTGTCATAATGCTGATATTGAAACCTGACAAGGACACCCTTGAATGCTCCTCGTACCGCCCAATATCCTTGCTGAACCACGATACAAAAATCTTTGCAAAGGTGCTGGCAGACCTCCTGCTTCCGCGCATTGCACACATTATACACGTGGACCAGTCAGGTTTTATACCCGGGAGGTCGACCTCATCGAACCTGCACAGACTGTTTGCAATTCTGGCCCAGATTGACCCTAAAGTGCAGGCTGCGCAGGTCCTACTTGACATGGAAAATGCCTTCAATTCCATGGAGTGGAATTATATATTCGAGGTACTACACCAGTTGGGGGCCCAGACTACTATCTTTCGGCGGTGCGACTGCTGTATGCTGGATCGAGCGTCTGCATCAGGGTTGGGGTCACAAGATATTGAGCCTTTGAATTGGAGAGGGGGACCAGGCAGGCTTGCCCGCTCTCGCCCTTGCTTTTTGCAGTGGCGAGTGAGGTACTGGCGGCCGGCTGTGTAAATTCCATGGGTCTAGGGGCCTTATATGGCTTTATGCTGACAACGCTATTCTTTATTTCAAGGACCCCGTGAGCAACTTCGGCCCACTGTCGCAAGAGATTATACAGTTTGGGGAGGCTTCGCGTCTCAGGTTAAATAGAGCAAAATCCATACTATTCCCACTAAACAAGACCACGACTAAACCATGAAATATTTCAGGATTATAGGTGGGAGCAGATGGCGGTTACCTATTTGGGAATGCGGGTTAGTAGAGATGCCCAAACGCTACTAGCAGACAACCACAGGACATACCTGAATGCTCTGAAAGCAAAGGGGCGAGGTGGTGTAAGCTGCCTCTTTCACTGCTTGGCAGGATTGCTGCCCCCAGATGATTGTGATCCCCAAACTCCTATAATCTTCCAGAATATCCCATTGCGTCCGGGGATCGCATACTTCGCAAAGGTAAAGGTACAGCTGGTTAAGCTGGTTTGGCACCCGCGAAGTCCACACATTAGCTGAGATACACTAACCCTCCCCTGGGATAAGGGTGGTGTTGGTGCATCCGATGTAGAACTATACTTCCTAGCTTCTCAGCAGTACTTTGCATCCCTGTGGATGCCAGGGGCTCTGGGGTCTCCTCATGTATGCATTGAACAAAGCTCAGTACGCCCATCCTCATTGCAAGGGGTCCTGATATCCGGGAAGGTGTCGGACAAATGTAAATTCGACCCTGTGGCATGCACAATACATGCATGGAAAAGAGACCGGCAGAGGTTGGGGGTAGATTTCCCCTTCGACCCTTGTATCTCACTCTGAAACATAGATAGGTTGACACCAACATGCGACAAGACTATTATTCGGGAGTGGCAGGGGGCAGGGATCAGCTGTATAGAAGACATATACCCTAACAGGATTTTTGTTACACAAGAGCTATTTGCCGAGAAGATGGGAGGGGGATTTCAGCGTAGGCTACAGTACCTCAGGATGAGAGCTGTTTTTGGGGAATGGTCCCCCTTGTTCCCAGAGACTTCCGCTGACGACACCGCTCTTGAAGTTGATTAGGTGTTCACCTGGGAGCAGGGGGGGGTGGTCTCGGCAATCTATAGGGTAGTTCAGCAAGATTCCCCTCAGGTTGCTCTAAAGTGCAAACTAGAAATGGGAGGACGACGCGGGGATGCCCTTCACAGACAAACAGTGGGATGTACTCTGCGGCAGTACACAAAGGGGCATTCAACACCAAGTTACAGCTAATCCAGATTAAGACATTACATAGAGTGCATCTGTCCCCGGCTCACATACATCAGTTTGAAAGTACTAGAACGACAAGCTGCCTGAGATGCAACTGCAAATCAGCAGACTTTCTGCATATGATATGGGCCTGTATTATAAACGGAGGACATTCTGGGCGGGGGTGGTGGAAGCCCTTTCCGGTATGGTGGGGCAGCCGGTCCTGTGTGAATTGCTATGCTGCATGTTTGGATGGCTCCCGGGGCTGCCGAGACACCATCGGAAACTGCTTACGACTTTTATGATTGTAGCGAGGCGCTGCAGATTGATGAAATGGACAAGTGCGTTCGCCCCAGGGCTGAGCGCGTGGCAAAGAACACGTTTCAACTGGATGTTCCTCCAACATATTCCACATTTTTTTTTTTTAAACTTGAATTTTATTGATTTTGACATTGAAAGTAAACATACAGGTGGATATATATTATGCATAAACAGTTACATCAAGAAATTGTTCTGGTCCACCTTAACAATGCTTAACACCTTTAACGTGTGTCGTGCCAATGGATGTAAAATTAACAACCCCTGTCCCTTCTCCCCTACCCCCTTCCGAGCTCTTGAGTCCTCCATGTCGTGGCATTAGTGTGGTGAGCTATAGTGGACTGCGCGACGTTTTCCTTTGGTCATAGTTAGGTCGTGGAACTCCAATGTGGCGTGCGACAGGCATGGGTAGGTGGCAGTGGGTCTTTCGGTGGCATGGGTTGTGTTCCAATGGTTTGCTACGTCGGCTCATCCGTGTTCGGTGATGTGATGTATTGCTCGACAAAAATCGCACCAGGCTTCCTCTTGCCGTGCGGCCTTTTCGTGCAGTATTGCTGTTATTTTCTCCATTGTGTAAATGTTTGTGGCAATCTGTATCCAGTCTTTTTTTATCTGGAAGGCGTGGGCATTTCCATTTCATAACCAGGCATGCCCTTGCCGCGAGCAGCAGAGGGGATACTAGTCCTTTTACCCTAATCAGCTCGTTTTCTTCTTCGAGGCCAAAAAGTATCAGGAGGGGGGACAATTCTCTCTCTATGCCATCGAGCTGCTTAATCCATCCCAGGACCTCTTCCCAGTAGATGCGAACTTTGGGGTAATTCCATCACATGTGCCAGTAGTCGGCATCCATGCCAGATTGTCGCCAGCATCTCGGGTTGGAAGTTTGGAACATTTTGGATAGCCTGTGTGGGTCGTACTGCCACCTGTGAAGCAATTTTATGGCGTGTAGTTTATACTGCGCTTTGATCGATATTTTGGATGGCGTCTCGCTAATTTTGTTCCAAGCCTGTTGGTCAAATTCTCTGCCAAAATCTCTCTCCCATCTTGCTTTGAGCCGGAGACTCGGAGCATCGTCGTTGGTGATCAGGGCTCTGTACATGCGCGCTATTAGGCCTTTGGAGGTGGTGGATGTGTCCAGAATCGTCTCAAAGGGCGTTAGTTCTCTTTGTGTGGTGGCCTGCCATTCTCTTATGGATAATACTCCTTTCAACCGCAAGTACAGAAAGATCGGTATCGGGTGAATTTGGAAGGTTTCTTCTAGTTCCGTAATGGAGATGAATTTTCCATTTCTCCACAGCTGACCATCTCTCTCAAGACCGGCGTCAAACCATGTTTGGTATCTGGCGTGTTCCGGAATCTCCTCTCTGATCCCGGGGGACCAGAGATGGCTCAGAGGTGAAGGCCACATGGTGACCCCCACCATCGCTTTCCCCTTTTTCCGTATGTCCCACATTGTGCCCAATATCGGATGATCGCGCAGTCTTCTCGCGAGTTTCGGTCTGGGGACCCATAACCATTCTGCTAGGGTTACGTTGACTAGAATGTCGTTATCCAGCTGGACCCATTGGAGGTCTTTTCCATCTCTTAGGTGTGGGATCATGATTCTGAGTTGTGTGGCTTGGTAATAGCATTCTATGTCCGGGAGGCCTACTCCGCCTAGATCCTTTGGTAGTATTAAGACGTCGTATGGGATCCTGGGTTTCCTTCCATTCCATAGGAAGTCTAGTATGGCCTTCTTGACTTGTCTGAAGACGTTTTCTGGGATCGTGATGGGCAGGACCTGAAAAGGGTACAAGAACCATGGGAGGGTCACCATTTTGATTGCGTTTAGGCGTCCCATCCAGGAGATTGTCAGTGGTTTCCATTTCCTAAGGTCGGTTTTGAGGGCTTCAAGCAGTGGAGGAAAGTTTGCTACGTAAAGGGTGTAGAGGTGGCGTGTTAAATTGATCTCTAAGTATCTCAGTGTTGGACCTCCGATGGTCAGCTCAAGGTGTTCGAGTTCTATTTTTTGTTCAGGGGATAAGTCACGGAGTGGAAAGAGGATTGATTTGGTTTTGTTAATTTTAAAACCTGAGTGTGCCGTATTCCTCTATCAAGCGGACTGCTCATGGAATTGAGGATGTTGGGTTTGATACATGGAGCAGGATATCGTCTGCATATAAGGCTAGTTTGTATTCCCTGCCATTTACCTGAATCCCCTCCACTGCGGGGTCTGCTCTGAGCATTAGGGCAAGAGGCTCCAAGGACAGTGCGAAGAGTATTGCCGAAAGAGGACAACCTTGTCTCGTACCCCTACTGAGAGGGAACCAGCGGGAGAATTGGGAGTTCACTGTTACCGATGCCCTCGGAGATGTGTAGACAGCCTTGATCCCTCAGCGGAGTGTAGGGCCTAAGCCTATCTTCTTCAACGTGGCCTCCAGGAAATGCCATTCGACTCTGTCGAACGCCTTCTCGGCATCGATTGAAAATAGTGCAGGTGTGTTCAACGATTTTCGGGCCTCGTGAATTAAGTGCAAAGTCTTTCAGGTGGAATCTGCGCCCTGTCTGCCTACGATAAAGGCCACTTGGTCGTTATGGATTATTGAGGGCATGTGCGACTCCAGCCTTGCAGTGAGAACTCTCGTGTAGATTTTAGCATCAATATTTAGAAGGGATATTGGGCGGTAGGAGGCGCAGTGCTTTGGTTCCATAGTCTCCTTGGGAATAACTGTTATTAATGCTTCTGAGAAAGATTCAGGCGCTACACCGGATTGAAGGATGCTGTTAAAGAGGTCAACCATGAATGGCAGGAGAACATGTTTGAAAGTCTTGTAGAACCAAGTTGTATAGCAGTCGTTCCCAGGAGCTTTCCCAGTTGTAAGTCTTTTGATTGCTTCTTCAATTTCCTCTCCTGTGATGGGCGCTTCCAAGATTTGTACTGTATCTGGTGGGATGGCAGGCAGTGATATTTTGTCCATGTAATCTGTTATCGCTTCTGGGTGCGGGGCAGCGTGTGAAGTGCATACATTTTCGTAGAAGTCGGCAAAGACTTCAGGGATGCTGTGGGAATATGAGTCTCTGGGGTTTCCTTCGTTTTGGATTGTAGTTACCCATCGCTCTGGGCGTTGACCGCAAAGTCTCACGGCTAGTAAGGCGCCTGCTTTGTCCCCGTGTTCATAATGCTTTTGCTTCAGGTATTGGAGCTTGCGAGCAATGCTACCCACCTCCAACTGTCGTAGTTCTTCCCTTTTGACATTGGCTTGTTTAATCTTCTGCAGTCTATCTTGTCCTGCCGATTGAGCCATGAGGTCGAGTTGGGTGATTTTGCTTCGGAGCCTGTTTTCAATCAGTTGGCGTTCTCTTTTCTTTGCTGCTCCCTCTTTGATGAGTAGCCCTCTCCAGGTCGCCTTGCCTGCTTCCCATACTGTGTTCATGGAGACTTCACCCGTGTTGTTGATTTCAAAGTATTGGGTAATGTCCTGATCAAGCTGTTCCCGGAAGACTGGAACCTTGAAGAGAGTCTTGTTGCAGCACCATTTGGAACTCCTTTGGGGGAGGGCCATCTGATCAATGGTGACCGTGACCACATCGTGGTCCGACCATGTGACGGGAGTGATGGTGGATTCAGACATCGCCGGTGTGAGGTCAGGTATATATAGTCTATCCTGGAGAACGTTGCGTGTGGCGTTGAGAAGAATGTAAAGCCAGTTCGGTTGGGGTTCATATGTCTCCATGCGTCAGTAAGGTTGTAGGCATCCATCATGTCTGTGGCCGGTGAGCATCCAATGCTCGATGGAGGGGTCGTGGAAGAGTGGCCTGATTGCCTATCTTGATTCGGGTCTATCCACGTGTTCAGATCGCCTCCCAGTATTACTTCGCCATCTGCTTCGCTCATGACTTTCGGGATTATTTGTTGCAAGAATCTTGATTGTCCTGTATTGGGTGCGTACACTGATGCGAGGGTGATGACTGTGCCTTGTATCTTGCCCACTAACACTAGCGCTCTGCCACTTACATCCCTCCAGGACTTTAGGAGTTCAAAACGGATCATCTTGTTAACTAGGATGCCGACTCCAGCTTTCTTCAATGGGCCGGAGCCCCAGTATTCCGAGCCCATCCTGGCGTAGAGGACCTTCCTCTCTTCCCCTTTGTTGTACCGAGTTTCTTGTAGAAAGAGGACATCCAGTTTTGCCCTCATGAACTCTCTGGACACCAGCGACTGTTTGGTGGGGGAGTTAAGTCCCTTAACATTCAGCGTGCCAATTTTGAGTGTGCCCTGCCCGTCACTTGATTCGTTATGACTGTGGATCATTGTTATGTTCATAGTAATCGATCGTGACGTCACGCTGCTCAATGCGAGAAATTGCTGTGGTGGAGGTAATGTAGTAGGTGCTCTTGATTGACGGAGGTTTTACAGTTTTGTATGCCCGTTTCCCCCCCCCCCCTTCCGGGTATTAAACAACAAACCCATCGTCCCCAATGTCAACTGTTCGCCCCTCATTTTACTCATGGGGGTCTCTGTCCTAGTTGAATGGCGTCCGATTAGGACCAGGTGCGTGCAGCTGGTCTACTGTCGGATCACGAGTGAGGGTCATAACCGCACGACCCCAACCGCGGCTATCATCTACATAACATTCTGAGCCTGCCCTTTACGTTTCTTGTGCAATTGGATCTTATCAACACAATAACAAACAATGGTAACTACTACTGAGATCTCGTTCGTGCATTAATACTTGCTGTTTTAGAGTCCATCTCCACCAGCTGATCGTCTGTGCTTTTCTGGTGACTGTTCTGTCATGAACCCAAGCAGGCTGAGTCACTGTATTGAGCTTGAAAGTGCAAATAGTCACCTGGGCTTTGTATTAAGGCGTACATCGCTGTGAAGAGTGACCTGCGTATAGCCTGCGTATAGCCTGTCACTTGTTACTGTCTGGGGTATCATTGGGTTGTCTATACTTTCTAGATACCTTAACTTTTTTCCTTTTCAGGCCTTGGGGCCCTCTTCTCATTCTATTTTGTAGTGATTCTTCCTGCATTCCGTCGCTAGGATCGGGTCCGAGCAGGTCCGCAATACATTCATGGACATCTTGTTCAGAGCAGAGGATTACCTTCCTACTTCCATGTTCAAACGTGAGAGAGAAGGGGTATCCCCACCTGTATCTGGTCCCTTGCTCTTTCAGCCATTTCGTTAAGGGACTGCAGAGACGGCGCAGGGCCAGGGTAAGAGAGGATAGGTCTTGAAAGATCGTGATCTGGGATCCCCCGAGGGTGAGGGCATCACAGGACCTGGCCTTCACGAGTATTCTGGCCCTATCTTGGTATTTGTGAAATCTGGCAAGGACGGATCTCAGGCCACCCGGGGGACCACCGGCTCTGTGTATTCTCTCTAATGTTGGCTCATCAATGTTGTCGTCTACGGCTAGGATTCTGATGATGTCATTCACAGTTTATTTGAGGTCCTCCTCTGTTTCCCCTTCACGTTCCGGAATACCAAAACACCGCAGGTTATTTCTTCTTTCTCTATTTTCTAAATTATCAATCTTCAAACGGATTTCATCCTCCCTCCTCTCTATGCTGCGCATTCTGAGGTCCAGTTGTGTTTCTAATGTGTCTATAGAAGCTTGGTTGTCTTCAACACCTTCTAGTCTCTCTTCAATTTTGTCCACTCTCTGCGTCATCTTATCAATTTTGCCACCAAGGTTGGCACCCATGTTCCGGATTTCACAAGAGAGTGGCAATGTCTCCCTTTTTGGCTGCCACACCTGGCTCAGACGTTTCCATTGACATGGTGGTGTTTGTTTCTGGTCCCAGGCGTGGTGGGTTGTAGGCGAACCTGGCCAGCTTGCTTTGGGTGTTCATATGATGCCCGTACATGAGGAGGTACACGCCCCGGGAGTGGGGGCCTTACCCTCTGTACTGACGTGATGTGGGGGATTCCAAGGTACGTGGTGGCGCTCCGTTCCAGGAGTTCAAAATGGTGGGGGCTTACTGGTAGGAGGAGGCACATGCCCTGGGACCAGGGGCTGTTCCCTCCACTTGCATCTGTTTCCAATTCCGGAACCGCTGTGATGTTGGGGGGGTCCAGTGTATGGTCTGCTCTTGTCGATGGACTCGAAGAGTCTTGGTGAATAGATCCCGCTGCAGGAGGCCCCAGCTTGGCGAGGTTCAGAGGGGTATCTGTATGAGTGTCACATGCAAGTGTATTGCTGATCCGTCTGCGTTGCTCTTAGTGGGGGCAATTGAGTATATGGTGGGCAGAGGAAGGCACACGCCCCAATGATGGGGGCCCAACCCTCAGCGTTATCCTCCGTTTAGAGGGTCATTTCTCTCGCTCTATGACGTAGCTCCTAGGAGTATGTCCATGAAGCGTTCTCCCAGAGATGACCGGTGGGCCGCAGCTCGTAGACTATGGTGGGGATAGGACTCGGCATCAGGCGTTTTGGCTTGAGGACCCCATATGCGGAGGGTAAAAAGATTCCAGATGCACTAAATGTGCTGTGGGTTGTGGTGTGGCCAGGGGTTGGCTTTGTGGGCTATGTCAAGCCTGTGGTGGGGTGCTGGGGTCACAGGCGGCAGTTCGTATGGGCCTCTCAAGGTAGGGAGAGCTGGGGGAGGTCTCTGTGAAGGCGCCCCTCCTAGCAGGGCTAGGCGGCGAGTGCCGCTGCCTGTGTCGGCAGATGCGGAGTCAGGCCCAGCACGCTCCGCGTTCTGTCTGCGGTCGTGTCCTCTGTCGGGGAGTAGGGGGGGGGCCCTCCCCTCACCCGCAATCAGGCCCGCGGGGGGGCGCCTCCGGGGGAGGTGTGGTCCTGACAAGGGCACACGCTCGCCAAGAGTTCCGAGGGGGGGGTACCTACCCGCTCCGCCTCCTTCCTCTGGGCACGAAATTCGAACTCCGGTCGAACAAAAGGACCGGGGGCGCACCACAAGCCTCTCCGCTCCACACCCGTAAGCTGCTGCGGAGTCCTCGACTGCCGATGAAAATCGCAGCGGGGTCTGCGCTCTGCACGAGTGGGCGGTGGGAGGGGCTGGGCGTCTCAGTGCCCGCTCCAGTACTGCTGTCGTCTCCTCTGCTGCGTGTTTTTTCGGAGGGAGGGGGGGCCTCGCGCCGGGGATCTCTTCCTCCTTCCAGGTCCACCGTTTCCCACCGGAATTTCGATCCTTTAGTGGAGGAAGGGTTCACACTTCAGGGGGTGTCACGATTATGCACGGGGGGGTCAAAAGTGGGAGCTCAGATCACTTTTGGAGCCCGTGTGGAGAGAGCTCACACGGAGATGATGCTCATACATGCACCTCCTGGTGGCCAAAAAAATATTCCACGTCTTTGACATGTAATGTCCACAGCTGAGCTGCTTCGGAAATCTTTTCGTCAGAGTGCGTCCTGCGTCGATGGCATCGGGTCGATGTCCCTCGAAGGCCTCCGTTGAGTGTGACGTCACTGGATATTATAAATAGGACGCACAGTGCCCGTAGCCTCAGTTTGTTTTTTCCTCCATAATGGGTAACATGCTAGTACACAAGTGCTGCTTGACTGCACATAACCTTGCGGGAACGCAAGCTGCAATAGCATAGGAAATTCTTCAGCGCGGCAGGCTGGGAAGGAAATGTGGAATATATTGGAGGAACATCCAGTCGAAAGAACGTTACCAGTTGGTAAGTAACTTGTTCTAAATAAATAAATTGTATCCTCCAACGTATTCCACATCTTTGACAGAATCCCAAAGGAGTACCAGAAAATGGAGGAGGGAAAAGTATTTAGAACACCCAATTAGATGGCAGAATAAAGCACCGCTTTAACAAAGGCCATATCTTGACCATGGAGAATATCCAGGGAGTAATGCTTGACAAAGGTGTGGATGGTAGACCATGTCGCTGCGTCATGAATATTCTTAATAGGAACTCCCCGCTGCAGGGCTGTGGATGTAGCCACGCCCCTAGTGGAGTGAGCTTGCAATCCATCAGGAGGGTCCTTGCCCGCCAATCGGTAGCATTCAGTAATGTTGCGGATAATCCACCTGGACAAGGTCTGTTTGTTAACAGCCTGGCCCAACCAGTCTCCAGTGTACCCCACAAAAAGCTGGCCGTCCACTCTGACCCTGGACATCCTAGAAATATAAAAGCTCAAAGCTCTCCTATGGTCCAACCTATGGAGTCTCTCCTCTTCTTTACCAGGATGTGGGGGGGGGTAGAAAGCAGGAAGCACCACCTTCTAGCTCTGATGAAACTCGACACCTTAGGTACGAAGGACGGACGTAGCCTCAGTACAACCCTATCCTTGTGGAACACAGTAAAGGGTGGCTTAGACGAAAGGGCCTGCAATTCACTCACTCTGCGAGCAGATGTAACTGCAACCAAGAAAAACATCTTGAAAGACAACAGTCTCAAAGGGCAAGAGTGCAGTGGTTCAAACAGAGCACCCATCAGGAATTTCAAGACCAAATTCATATCCCAAACCGGCAACTGAAATGGCGGGAACACATTCGTGAGCCCTTTTAGAAATTGGGAAATCAAAGGAATCTTAAAATAAAAACATTCTTCAGATGAGCGCTTGAAAATAGACCGTGCCGCCAGGTAACCTTAATGGTACCAACTTGAAGACCCCTGTGGGCCAAAGAAAGCAAAAAAAGAAAGAACCATCGGGATGGAACACTGAAAAGGTTCAACATTGTGTCCTCTGCACCAGTTTCAAAACTTACGGTACAGGGATTTGTTTGCCAGCTGCCTGGCCGAAAGCAACACCTCCATCACGACATCCGGGAGGTCCCAATCCTTATATCTCAACCTTTCAGAAACCAAGCGCGAGGGTTGAGAGTCTTGAACTCTGGATGGAGAACCCGACCCCCAGGGACTGCACGGAACACGTATAGAAGTGGGAATGACCAATCCACGACAAATGCGTCCCCTAAGGCTGCTTTCAGAGGAACTTCTCTTGAGCAAAATCTCTCGCACTTCCGGTTGGCACCGGTCGCAAACATATCCACTTGAGGGGTTCCCCAAAGGGCGAAGATCTCCAGAAGGACTTCCTGAGCCAACTCCCACTCATGGGAGTTCATGCACTGCCTGCTCAGAGCGTCCGCTGCCGCATTCTCCTCTCCGGCTAGATGGACTGCAGAGAGCGATATTCCTTGCTGAATCGCACAGAACCAGAGCTGCATCGCTTCTCTGCATAGCGGGAGTGACCCTACCCCCCCCTTTTTGTTGAGGTAATGCAAGGCCACTGTGTTGTCCGTCATGATCAGGACACTCTTCCCTCGCACAGACGCCAGAAAAGCCTTCAGGGCCAGCCTAATGGCCCTCAGCTCCAACAGGTTGATGTGGAGTTTGGACTCTGACGGAGACCAACAACCGCTGGCGGTCAGATTGTTGGCATGAGCTCCCCATCCTGTGAGGGAAGTGTTCGTCACCTCCGGCCATGGTTGCCAAAACGGCTCCCCTTTCATCAGATTCCCTTTGCTGGCCCACCACAGAAGATCCTGCGAGAGAGTGGAATCTGAACAGGATCCGACATCTTGCCTGAGAATTGCGACCAATGCATCTTGAGAACCCATTGAAGGGATCTCATCCTCAGTCTGGCCTCTGGCACCAGAAAAATGCAATGAGGCTGAGCAACCTTAAGAATTCCAAAGCCGGAAGACTGAGCACGTTGAAATATGTTGACCATCTGTACAATGTGATGAGCCCTCACCTTGGGAGGCGAGCACTTCCCAAGGACGTGTCCAACACAACCCCGATGTACTGGAGCTCTTGGGAAGGTGTCATATTCGACTTCTTGAAATTTAGGGAGAAGCCCAGATTGTGAAGTGAGCGGCAGGTGAGGCTTAGATGATCCAAGGCTTTTTTCGGGAGAACGCGCTCGGATCAGCCAATCGTCCAGGTAGGGGTCGACGTGAACCCCCCCTCTCCTGAGATACGCTGCCATCACTACCATTAGCTTAGTGAAGACCCTCAGACGGAGTTCAATCCGAATGCCAAGACCCGAAACTGAAAGTGCGAGTTGCCAGCCGCAAACCTCAGGTATTTTCTGTGCTTTGGATGAGTCGGCACATGAAAATAAGCATCCTGTAGGTCCAGAGACACTAACCAATCCTGAAGTCGAAGGGCCTGAAGGACCTGAGAAAGAGTGACATCTTGAATTTGTCCTTCCTGAGGAACTTGTTCAACCAACGCAAGTCCAAGATGGGTCTCAGTCCCCAGTCTTTCTTTGGAATCAAAAAATAGGGGGAATACCATCCCTTGTTCCTCTCCGCCACAGGCACCATTTCTATAGTGCCTTTCTCAAGCAGGGTCAAGATTTCCTGCATAAGGAGCAGATATGGAGGCTTCAAAGAGATTCCCTGGTGGATTGTCGTGAGGCCGCTTTAGGAAGGGGAGGCAGTAGCCATGGACTATTGTATCCAGAACCCACGCATCAGAAGTAATAACTCGCCATTCTTCGAGATGCTGAGACAGTCTGCCCCCAACCGGCGAACAATGAAACATGGCCTTCTAGCTGTTCTGGAGCGGCTTTGGCAGCTCCTGAAGGCAAAGAGGCAGCTGCCTGAGCAGCTTTGGCACCTCTAGTTCCCCGTCCACCACGGGTACCTTTACGGTGGCCCCTATGATTAGCAGCTCCTCTCGTTCTACCAAAAGAGTACTAACGAAAGGAACCCCCCCTCCACTGTTGTCCCCTAGGATGAAAAAGTAGAGGTTGACGCACAGCTGCGCCCAAAGATTTAGCAGCAGCTTTGGAGGTCTGCAACCTCTCAAGGCTCTCGTCAGCCTTGCTGCCAAACAAATGAGAGCCATCAACGGGCATGTTCAGAAGACGGGCTTGCACATCCGGAGCAAAACCAGACTTCTGCAACCACTCCAACCTGCGTATCACGGTGCTCGCAGCCATGGAACGGCTAACACTATCAGCCGTGTCAAACCTAGACTGAAGGGATTCACACATGGCATCCTTGCCATCCTGCACAAGAGCAAGGAACCCATCCCTTTCTTTCCCCTCTGGGATATGCTAAGCCGCTAGAGAGACAATTCCACAGAGTGTGTGAAAACCTTGCTAAGGCACAAATGGAGTTGGCAGACTTCAGTGCCATACTCCCAGCAGAAAATACCTTGCATGCCCAACCATCGAAGCGCTTGTCGTCCCCATCAGGAGGGATGGTAGGGTACGCCGCCTGCCTCGAGGTGGCCGTAGCGGCCTGAACCACCAAACTCTCGGGAGTGGGGTGAGTGGATAAGTAGCTGGGGTCGCTACTGGATGGGGGGTATTTCTTAGTTAACGACTTGTTGACAGCCAGAAGAGCCTCCGGCGTCTGCCAAGTAGCCGCCACCATTTTTTGCAATGCCAAATGAAAAGCAAGACTGGGTCAGTGGACGGACCCTGATCCAAAATATCAGTCAGGTCATCCTGATCAAATGCAACCGGATGACCGGACCACCAGAGATACTCTAACTCTAGACGTCAACCTCCTACAGCAGGATTCAGCATGAGCCCCAGGCTTTGGCCTACCAAACTCCACCTCAGGAGATGTGAAGGCCACTGGCATCATGTAACGACTGACGCAACTCCTCCAACTGACTGTCTTCAGAAAAAACCATGTCAGGAGCCTCACGAGTTTCAACAGGCTCAAGCTCCATATCTGACCTCTCCTCATAAATATCATGCAGAGAATGAAAGAACTCCTTCCTAGGGACAGGATCCACCCTGGAGTCCACAGCAGGTCTCACAGTCTTGAATAAACCCTTTCTCTGAGGATCCACAGTACCAGGGGCCTCCGCCGGCAAATTACGGCCAAATAGCCCCGAAGGTGTCGAGAGCGCCGATGGATTCGGCGTCAACAATGTCGCAGAAGGCTCGCTCGAAAGCAAAGCTCTGACAGTCTCACTCGACGCCGGCGGTGTCGATGCTGACCTTGAGCCCTTTCCAGATTTCTGCGGTTTCGCTGGGGATGAAGACCGAGACCTGGATCTGGCAAGTCTCTGGCGATCCACCGGAACCTTGTCCGAACGGGACCTCGATGGTTGCCGATATTTATCGCGCCGAGTGCCTGAGCACGAAGGCGCGCGAGCATCGGACCGAGACCGTTCCCCGCCGGCTTCTTCCAAAGGCACGGATGGAACTGTGCCCTGGGATTGAAAAATCACCAGCATTTGCTCCCTGAATGCCTCCCATTCCTCAGGGGTCGAGGCTTTAGTGGGACAAGCCACTTTCCTCGTGGAGCCATCATCCGACGAGGACAAGGAAGGAGACCAGTGACGCTGCTTCCGGGGGTGCCGAGACGAGGACGAGTGGCGGGACAAACTCCGGGATCGAGATCCCAGCACTCCTTCTGATGAGGAGTATCACCCCTCGAATCGTCAGTGGAAATACCCGCCATTTTTTGGGATTTTCAAGGTTTAGAAACCAGACCTACCTGTAATTTCCCCTTACGCTCCCGCAAGGCCTTGGCAGTCAACGACTGCCACTTCGAGCAGTCGTCGGTATCATGACTTTTGCCCACAAGCATATGCGGTGTGGGTCCGTAATCGATATTTCGGACTTACAGTCCTGGCATGTCTTAAACCCAGACAGCGGCATCGGAGGTGTAGACTATGAAGAAATGTTCTTCGAAGAAGATCACACGAGGCGCGCCGAGTTCTCAAAGCAAACACGTTTGCGGAAAAAACGGAACTGAGGCTACGGGCGCCGTGCGTCCTATTTATAACATCCGGTGACGTCACCCTAGAAGGAGGCCTTCGAGGGACATCGACCCGACGCCATTGACGCAGGACACCCTCTGTCGAAAAAATTTCAGAAGCAGTACAGCTGTGGACATTACATGTCAAAGATGTGGAATATGTTGGAGGACACAATCCATTCAAAAAGATCTTACTTGGCTTAGCGATACGGACAGAGAATATGTGAATCTCTGTGGGATGCATAATATGCCCAAGAACATCTGGGGCCCCTTTACAGCCTATTTGGTTTCTATGTCTGCTGACTCGGACAATTAAGGGGACAACACTGTGGAGAGAAGGTGGTCGGGTGTTTCTTCAGGTTTGAATCTGGACTGGTTCACCCAGTCGAGGTTTCGGTGGCCAGTGCTACCTTTACCCCCACCCCTCCTACTCCCCGTTCCTGGCCACAAAAGCTCCCATCTGGTGACAGAGTTTACTTTTTGACTTCTATGCATGAATAGAATTTCGCTTATTAGTTGCACCTGTTTTTATTTGAAGTTCAACCTCGATTCTGTAATGTATGATCAAGGGTTTGTTGTTTCTTGAGACGTGAACCAAAGAAAGTTTTTTTTAAAAAAGATATAAAAAAGCCAAAAGACACGACGATAGAGCGGAGAGGAAAGGTATAGAGAGAAAAAAAAGAGGAGGACCGAGAACTGAGCCTTGGGGGGGCACCATTTAAGAGGGGCAAGGTAGAGAAAGTGTGACCACTCCAAGAAACAGAAGTTGTGACATGAAAGGTATGTGTGAAACCAGTGGTGAACAGAGTCACAAAAGCCAAGTCCAACAAGAGATGAGAAAGGAATAGCTTGGTCAACTACGTTGAACGTAGCCGAGAGTTCCAGGAGGGTGAAGAATGAGGAAAGTTTAGAGTAGTGAGATGTAAGAAGTGAGTTGGTGACAGACAAATGAGCTGTTTCAATGGAGCGTCGTGGCCTAAATCAGATCTGGAACGGACGAAATAGAGAGCACAGATTAATGAAGTAGGATTATTGGGAATAAACAATATGCGCCAGGAGTTTGCAGAAAAAAGGGAGAAGAGAGATAGGGTGGAAATTAGAAGGCAAAGAGGGTCTTTCAGAATAGGGAGAATTTAAGCATGCTTAAAGGAAGAAGGTGTAAAGACTGGAGGGGGGCTATCTGCACTCCTGCCCTCTATATGGCAGAGTAGAAGAACAGAGCACCCCAACCAAGATTCTCTATATGGCAGAATGGACAAGCAACCAAGGCTTAAACTCTCAGGTGGTGATGCGGGCTGGTTCTTAAGTACAGTGTAGTCCCCGCACAAAGGAATGTCTATGTGATAACGCAATAAGGTTCAATATATATACACAATCAAAAACACATTTTGTACTTTGGTAAATCTAACATGGCAAATATATACAATGTCTATGTGGTACCAGTCTTAACTATTGACTCCTTTACAATGCACCAACTGCTGACAGTTCCAATGGCATACAAATACAATAGTATTGTGAATCAACATCAGACATAGGAAGGAAGACAAGTTAGGTTAAACAATGGCAGAATACTTTGTCCAACTACCAAAAAACGCAGTTCTGTGTGCGATCACCCCACCTGGGCAACCTGTAAATAAAGTGCAACAAGCCTAGTCCATATATGTTTAAATTAGTCTTGTTTCCTGCTAAAATTGTCTACTTTACCCAATGTACCGGAGTTTAGCAGAGTTTCGACGGTTCGTCGACAGATCCCTCGAGGGTGATCTCCCTTTAAAGCAGGAGCCACAGGGTGTCGAGAGGCCTTGAAGAAGGGGAACCCTGGCATCGAAAGTCCTCGATGAAAATAATTTGATGCCGCAAAGATGACTATGAAGAACGTAGGTGTTAAGCTCACCTGGTATCCACGGGGACGCCACCCATCCCTGGTTGGACGAATTTCACTCTCAAAGCCTCTCCCGGTCCCTTGGTAAGGCCTCTGGTTAAAGATGGGTCTGCAATATAGGAGAGCTGGATTCAACACCAGATTGTCTTTGTGTTTTCCCACCTCCCTTGGCCTCAACTCCTTCCTCCCCCTTGGGCCCTCTCCTCGCCTTAATATTGTAAAAGGTGGATTCTCCGTCCTGCTCCTCGTGGCAGGGGCGTGTAGATGTGGGGGGCGGGCACCGACCAAGTTACTTAACTGGTGCAAGCCTCCCTCCTGTGGGAATCCAGGCCTGCTGCGACTCCGTAGGTTTGCTGCTTTACAATCTTTATATGCAGTTCTTCTGTTCCTCTTAGTTCGAAAAATAATGTCTTGCTTCTTTCCTTTTAGGTATGGAAAGATATTTTGGTGTCGTCATGCAGTTTGAAGATTAGCATGGGTCGGTAGGCGAAAGCGCGGTGTGCGCGATGCTTTCCGGTGAGTAATGCGCGATGCGCAGCGCTGTTTCGCCTTTTATATTGCTAACCTGTGTCTTTTCTCTCCTTGCAGGATGCAATGTTCCTTGCCGAGCCCGTAATGTTCCAGCAATGATACTGACCAGGAGATGACTACCCAGGTAAGAATTGTGTGACTTTCTTCATTCGGGAGGAAACGTGAGTAAACGCTTACTAATGCTGTCTTTCTTTCTCCTCTTTCCAGGTTGTGGTATTGCAGGATGCATGCAGTGCCGGATGATGGAGTTTGTACTTTCAGGTGAGTGGAACTGAAGACGGCGATGGATTGAAGACAGGATACTGTTCCAGGTAAATTTCGTAGTGTTCTTTCTCTCTCTGCAGGTCCTTGGTTTCAGGTAAGCTGGCCTCAAAGAACTGGACACAGTGAGTGTTACGCTGCCCACAGCAGAATAACGACAAGCATGTTCTGCTGTTTGGGTGTGGTTTAAATAGTCTCAGGTAAAGTAGTCCAGGTAAAATAGTCCCAGGCCTGCCACACCCAAAGTAGGCCAGGTAAAAGTAGTCCCAGGCCTGCCACACCCAAAAGACTAGACCGCATAGCTCAGCTCCTTGTAACTGAGCTATGTGTGTGCCTCCATGTTGGCTGAACTCCCCACTCCCCCCCCCCCCCCCAAGTTAAATAGTCCCAAGTAAATAGTCCCATTCTAATGTTGGTCTTTATGATGGTTATGAGCCTGACTCCAAAAGAGCCTTGGATGAGGATTTAAGGCCTTTGACCTGGCCCTAACTGGAAGGCTGACTTGCCAGTGACGGCCAGGGGCAAGGGTCATAACAGTAGGCCGGGCAGAGGGCGTTGGGTGGCAGCGATCGTGACTTGATCGTGGCTGGCTTTCGGATCTTCCTCATCAGTGTCTTTGTGGACTTTGGGTGGCGGGAAACCCACCAGCGGATTCTCCTCGGTTCGTCGACGACCTCGACTTTCTCTGACGGGACAAAGCCGTTGACGGTGATGGCAAGGGAGTCCTTGGTGGCAAAAGGTGGAGCATTGCGGCTCCAGTTGTCTAGCACCATGGCGTCCCCGTTTCTGCTCAACATGACTCGACTGGCCTACAGCGGTTACGGAAATCCTCTGAACCCCGGTCGACGGCGATGGACTTTGACGGCCTCGATGTCCGGGTGCTTTACTTCAGATTTCTCGGCAGATCCCATCACCGGTCAAAAGCCTTTCGGGACTGGCTTCCATGTTCCCTCATAGCTCGGGGAGAGGTCTCCTCGCCAGTTCCTCTCTCGGATCCGTCCTCGACAGCTTTCGGATCGGGTCGAAGGAAAGCAGCAGCAGTTCTTCCAGCTGGGCTTCAAGGATAAGCAGCTTCAAGTTTCAACTTCAGCTTCTGAACAATTCTGGTAAGTGAGAGGTCCCCAGATATACTGTTCTGTCACTCCTTCACACTGCTGAGTCAAGCTCAGGCAGCCAGTCAAGCCAATCATTCAGAAGGGCATTCATGCAGGCAGGCAGCCAATCAGGCTCACAGTTCATTCAGGCCATTCACATCCCAGACATCCATAACAAGGAATGTGGATTGGGGCAAGCCCCGAGCCTTTCAGCACACCACACTGCATTCATGTCAGTTTTAGGAAGGGCTGTCTCATTCTTTGCGTCACACACACAGATAACAGACGCCCATAACATGAAGTCCATATTGGTCACACATTTCATTCACCCAGGTCCCACCCCAAGGGTGTACCCACAACAGTCACTGGGAAGGCTCCAGCGAATCTGGCCTGAACTTCCCAACAATACCATATATGGTCCTTTCAACCAACAGCCAGTCAGGGGGAAGGGACAGAGTCAGGGCTTCCCAGGACTTTGGGAAAACAAGGTAACAGGTAATAGAAACCAAGAGGTTTACTAGACCATATATGGAATAAAGGCACAATAACCGTATACTAAATGACACGCCAGTCGTGAGGTTCGAATTCCAAACAGGTCTGGTTTATTCATAAAGTATCTCAGTCAGCCGACCGGGTCTCAATGCCTCACAACGTGTGTTCCCAGACACCGTGAGATGAGAGAGAGCGAGCAGCACTAAAGCATTCATATATATACTTAATTCTTTACAATATCATTCGGCCCGCCCTTATACATGACGAAAAAGCTAGGGTTCAGTAATTGACAGCTATGCATGTAACTTCAGTCAGTCTACACATTCGTATTATAGCAGAGGCTGCAGAGTTTTCTGTTAGGGGGAACATGGGGCACTGGCGCAGGGGAGGATATCATGTTCTAGCTGGGAGACATTCCAACCTATGTCATCTGTTCGCTGCGGCTTATGAGCTAAGGGTCATAGTTCTGAGGCAGAGAAAATACCATCCTCCGTGAAGGAGCACCGTTAGTTGCATATAATTCACATTTAACTGCCTTTTACAACAGTGCTTGCAAGACAAACCGACACCTGGGCTACTGATTAGGCGCGGCTCTGTGCACAGCTTCAAGGCCTCCATGAGAGGAAAACAATGTATTTCTGTATGGCTCTACATTCCTGTCTACGTTAACATTTCAGAGTTCAAGCTGTGGCCTCGCACTGTGTGTGGATTTGAAGCATAGAATATATTTGCAAAGCGTTACAAAAACAAAAATGGCCGGCATTTACAAAATGGACTCCCAATGGTCACATTCAGGTTTCACGGTTTGCAATGTTTGTCATATGATGCGATTTGCTTCTGGCCAACATACTATTCATATCATTCTGACTATGCGATTTTATTTACAGTGTAACAGTGGCCACCTTGTCTCCTATCAGGAATCCACTGATTCCTATGGCAGGGCCTTGGTATCCCAAAATGGAGGATACTCAGAGCATCTGTCAAATTCAGCATGGAGCAATCTAGATCTAACATTGAGGCACTCTGGCTCCCCTTCTTTGAAAAGTACGAGCGACCGACCTGAGGGGTGAGCCTTTGATCTGTTGGCCTGTTTGGGTTTTGAGCCAGGAGGAATTTTGGGACCTCATAGGTATCCGTTGTACGAGGCACACGCCCCCTCACGGGGTGCTGCTAGGTTGAGCCCTAGTCTATGTGTGCACTAACCTATTTGACAGCCCAAACTTAAAAAATGCACAATGCGTCCCTGCAAGACAAGTTTGAAATTGGCACCTGTTCACTGGCTAGGGGAGGGTCGGGGGAGGGGGGAAGGGTTATTGTTTGACCGTTTTTTCTGGGAATGGTACCGAATTGAAATGACATGTTTGTTGCAATAACCTTAACAAATGTTAATAAAAACTATATTTAAAAAATAAATAAATAAATAAATCAGCACGGAGCTGCCACCAGCCCATACCCTGCTCTGTGGGCCACACACAGGTGCCCAAAAACATACACTAGCAGTACAGGGTTGTACCCCCACCCATGGGTGCCATAAGGGTTTCCCACAGGTCCGTGTTCACCACAACCAAAAAGGAGGAAGAGCTGCACTGCCAGAAGTCCCACATTGACTGTGTGCAGAAAACAACACAGAACACACAAGGGAGTACAGGACAAGGACATGGGGGCCCTGCCCCTCCAATGCATTTCCAGCATCACAGAAGGAACAGTAGAAGAGGAAAGTGTTCAAGAAAAGCAGTGAGATGAGAAAGAAATGCAGAATATACTGACAGAATTGGAGGGGAAGAGAGAGGACCACCAGGTGAAGAGGTAGGATGAGCCCTAGCAAGAGCAGAGGAAATATCCAGTCGGTGAGAGGGTTGAATGTAGACATCACCCAGGAAGGAAAGGCAGGAAAGTTAGGGAAGGAGAAGGAAGAGAGGAAGAGGAGGGAATAGATGAGCAGAGTAGGCAGATGTTTTAATGTAAAGTAGTTAGCTAAGTGAGATACGAAAAGCGAAGAAGATAATGTAGATCAGGAGCGGGAGGGGAGCAAATGCGATTTTTGTTCTGGAAAAGATAACGAGGATGTGAGGCAAGTAAGGGGAAAAGCAAATGGAAATATTGTTCTTTAGCAGAGAGGAGCAGAGAGTCAAAGGTAGAGTGGAGAGAGGATAAAAGGGACAAGTCTATCACCTCCCAAAGACTTGAGCCAATGCCACTCAGCCTGACAAAAAGAGTGGCGGGTGGACTGAAGAGTCAGCGACATCCAAGGCAGAGAGGGCTTTTGAGACAGGGTAAATGCAACAGAAGGGTAAAGAATGTCAAGACAGGCAGTCAGGATATCGGCGATAGGAGAGGAGGCAGATTCAGTGGAAAGAGGAAAAGGCAGGCAGAGGGGAATAGAGGCTTTATCAGAAGAAAAGGAGAACATGTCGAAGGTCATGGCAGGAAAAGGTGGAGGAGGATGGAGAAGAGTGAGGGGAGGGAGGAAGAGAGAGAAAGACAGAAAGCAGTGATCAGAGCACTAGAGTGGAGATCAGTTACTGACGCAGAGATAGGGATAGTGGAGAATAAGGTCTGGGGAGGAGCCTGAAGTATGAAAAGGTGGAGTAGGAACTTGGAGATGTGAATAAGAATCAAGGATAGAAAGGAGCGGTAAAGTAGCATAGGTAGAATAGAGATGCAGATTAAAGTCACCAGGAGAAAGAGAGGGGCAGTAAAGGGCAGGAGAGTAGAGAGAAAACTGTCAAGACCGTCATGAAATGTGGAAAATAGGACGATAAATGACAATTAAAGTCAATGTTGAGGGGCAAGAGAAGGAAGAATAGCGATACTAGAAAGATGGGAAGATCCATAGGAGTTGAAGATGAAGCCAACGACATGGAAAAAAGAATGCCAACACCACCATCACGTCCAGAAGGGTGGAGGTGGGAAAAGAAACACTGGGCAGAAGAGAACGCAGCGAGAATGGCAGTATTGGGCGGGATGATAGACCTGTTTTTGTGAGACAGAAGTCAAGATGGAAGTGATGTGTATCGTATCAAAGGCTGGTGCAAATAAATATTGTTCTTATGAATTTCTGGCAATGTCATGTTGCATATTTTTATTTGTTACAGGCAAATACTCCCTTAGCATGTTGATGTTTGGAACATTAGTTATCTGCAATGTACATTTTCGATAAGAAATGCAATGAACACTCTGTAGCCGTTACCTTTCTATATGTGTTTCTTTTGAGACCTTACTATGTTTTTATACTCCTGTTATTTGAAATGTGTGTCTTATATGCTTACTCTTCTATTTTATTCTGTACATTGTAGGAGTAACAATGCTTGACATAAACGTATGAATTGAACTCTTGAGAGGGCTGAATGGAGGAGGCATACTATTTTAAAGGGACGGAGCAAGGAATACAGAGTTTCCTCACATGTGGATGGAACTGTTTAAAGAACAGAGATGAAACAATCAGGCACAACCCGTTGGGTCCCTTAGGAGGGAGTTGGAGGAGGCCCCTGCGTGTATGCCCCTTCCGTGTAAGGGATAAACAATAGTGGTAACCTGGCTGTTGTATACAGAGATTGCAGAAGGATTGGAGTGGAATGGGGACATCTGGGCTAAAGAGGTGGGAGCTTTCTTGGAAGTTGAGGAAAGTGGCAGGGAATCCCCCCCAATCCATCCCAGAGTCTGAAGACGTAGTCCCTGGTGAGCAGTTTTTGCAGCATAGTGTCGCATAGAGGAAAAAGTGATATCATTCAACATCAGCGTGTTAAAAAAGAAGTAGTACAACAGACTGAAGGGTGTAGGTGGTGGATAAGGGGAGTCTTCATCATTACACAGACAGCACTGCTTTCTTTCGTGTTTAATATACTCCAGCTGATTGAGAGGACAGACAGAATGTGGCTTAATCTGCGTTGAGTGTTGCAAGAGTGGCTCTGTCATTAGAGGTAGTCAATCCCTCAGTGATATCCATCATGAAGAGATTTACAAAGTTAAAGTCAATGTGGGCCATGTGTCAGGAAGTTCGATTATAGAGATACTGGACATTTTAGCGGCCTACTTTGAGTTTTGTGGGGGTACAGGAAGGGGGGCAGTGGGTTTGAGTTCGAGAGGGGTGAAAAAATGAGACTGCCATTTGTTTGGCTACTACGATCAAGGTGTTTATTGGAACTGGCGAGTATGTGGAGATGGTGGGGAATAGTGTGTGGGAGGTTCTCTCCTCTTCTCACAGCAAGCTCATCTACTCATTTGGATTCTCAAACAAGTTATTCATTAATGGGACTTACATTTTTTTCCTTCCCATGCCTCACAGTTTATTTGTCCTCTCATACCTTAAAATATCTTTCCATTATCGGGCAATGGATGACTTTAGTTGCCTACTGTTGTACCCTTTGAAAACAGAGATCATCTTCCTCCCAGCTTCCTCATCACTCCTGCACCTGAATCCAGAATAGCAGGTGGCCCAAGGCGATTCATAGTGTGCGACAGCATAACTGTCATAGTAAAAGGGGAGTGAGCAACACTTGACCCGGGGTCCGAACAAGGAAGAATCGGCATATGGACCCCCTTTACTGACGAGTCCTGGAGTTTCCCGATTTCTTGGTGGGTTTTTTGGGGCATGACCGAATGAAATGGTCCGATGACCCACAGTAAAAACAAAGATTATTCAATCTTCTTTTTTCTTGTTCCGTAGGTGAAAGAGGACCACGCACGGCACCGATCTGCATGGATTCGGTGTCGTGATTAGTTGGTTCAGGACGTGACAGAACCGAGACCAAGGGCCTTTTCTCGCCTTTCCTTTCTGCCTTCCTGGCAACAATTTGTAAGACCAAGTCCAGAAGCTCTGAGAAGATTGTGGGTACCACGGGAACAGTAACAAGAGTGTCTTTCAAGGACTCAGTTAACCCCTTGTAGAATATGGAGGTCTTTTTGTCTTCCGGCCAACTGGTTTCAGCCACTAATTGATTAAACCTGGCGAGATAGGTAAGAAGGAGTTTCCCATTGCCGTAAATTCAACAGCTCTAAATCTATAGCTTGTGTTTTGTATCAGGTATCAAAAGACATGATCGATTGCGTTTATGAGGACATCGCAATCAGAGCATAAAGCTATTCTACTCTATTAATGGGTTAGCCTAAGCTGCAGCCGTTCCGCTGAGGTATGACGATACAAAGGCGGCTTTGGTGGTAGAATCGGGGAACAAAGCCGGTCTACACAGGAAATGCAACCGACATTGGTTGATGAATGTTCGATGTAATTTTGGATCCCCATGAAACCTCTCTGGGGCAGCCAGAGGGAATTGGGTAGACATGAGAACCGGAACTGGGTCCTGACGAGGAGTAGGATACCCTGAATCGGAAGCAGCCAAGGAAACTGGAGCCTCTACACCCATCCAACTGGAGGCTGCTTGCAAGTCATTGATATGTCGATGCATGGCTTGATGTGCGGCGGTCATATCGGCCCGCAACTCTGAAACAAGCCGGATCAGATTGTCGAGGGCATCTGCCGTCTCCACTATATATATAAAGGCTTCCGATTATTTTAAGACCCCCAACACCAAACAGGAGTATCTCAATAGGAAGAGATGAGGTTCAGAAGGCCCAAACAGTAGCTGAATAATTCTTCCTACTGTTATAACTCACTGCTGTTCAAAAGAGAAACAGACAGGGAGATTGAGCAGTTGGAAGAGGAGACAACCCACGACTCGCCGGCTGTAGGAAAACAAAGAATGGTTTCAGTACATAAAATCAATATACTGTAAACTCCTTAACCCACAATGTCAAGTGACTTACCTTGTAAGTAGACAAGGAAGGAATTGGTCAGTCTAGGGCGATGATGGAAGGTCTCCCGTATCCAATACTGGATTCTATACCAAATACCAGGTGGTCAGTAATAGAACAATACAGGACTAGACAGAATAGAAAACCAGAGCTGAAAAGCCTGTTGGGTGACATTCTAGTTGTTTTGTAAAAGTTCCAACAGTCTGACAGGAAAGGAGGTGATGATCCACTCCAAGGATAACTACCCCGAAGGCACAAGGACAACCAAGTAGTTCCCAAGAGTCTCCAATCCTATCCCGACGGCACGCGGATGCCTAAAACACCACCAGCAAGAGTCTCTAGTCCTGGTGCTTTGTTGACAATATGCTAGGGTCAATGATAATCCCTAACACTCCAGAAGATGACGTGCAGGCAAGGTATGAGATCAAAGAACAATTCAAATCCACGTAGCAATCCGGGTCTGGCAACGGGTGAGCATCAAGAGGTACACAACGTAGGGCAGCAGGGTTGCCAGTCAAAGGATCGACAGTGAAAGGGTCGACAGGTCAAAGGGTCGACAGGTCAAAGGATCGACACCAAAGGGTCGACAGGACCAAGGATAGAATTTTTTTATTTTATTTTTCACATATTTTTTTTTATTTTTTGGGGGGGTCCCTCCCCCAACCCCCTTTTTTTGCTAAAAAACACTTTTTCCCTAAACGAAAACCTAAGAAAATATATATAATTTAAAAAAAAATTCGATCCTTTGTCCTGTCGACCCTTTTGATTCGATCCTTTGACTAGACACCGGGCAGCAGCAGTCCGTGTGGCACTCCAGGTCTAGCAACAGGCGGGCAGAAGGAGTTTCAGAGCGCATGATGGTAACAGTCTGCAACGCACTCTGGCAGCGCATTGGAGATCAGCAACAAATTCCGAGAGGTTAAGGCAGGGAAGCAGAAGTCGAGAGAAAGCAAGGGGGGCAGGATACGAAGGACGTGGAAAGGCAGCAGAGCAGAAATCATAGGATCTGGAAAAAGCTAGGCAAGGTACAGCCAAGGTACAAAAATCGTGGCAAAAAACAAAGGTCTTGAAACTTCAATCAGAAGCACCGGTTTGGAGCAGGAGGCGGGCTTAAATAGTGCGAGGTGCGCATCCTCGTGCAACGCGACCCGCAGCTGTAGAACGGCTTCCGGGTGCATAGCGTGACGTGGAAAGCGTTCCTCATCTCCATGGTAATGTATAGCGAGACAGGAACGGGGAACGCCGCTGAATCAAAAAACAGGCGTAATGACCAGCAGACTTGGTGTACGTCCAAACCCAATTATCTTCCTAGATAGGGAATGTTGTAACACCTGATTCCTGACAGAAGGCCAGAGATCAGAGACTTTGTAAGTCTAGTATCCATGCACCCGAGGGAACGAAATTCCTGTATCCAAAGAACCATAAGAAGTATGTGGGAAGATGGATCTATTGCAGTCCAAGTGGACAGTGCACGCTCATGACTTACAACAAGGATGAGCATGTGAAATCAGCTGGATGTCTGAAGGGAGTCAAAGATATGGACCCCTAAGAAGCATTTCTTCAGACAAGGATGTCTAGATGTGAAGAATGATGGGAGAGTGGTCGATGAATCACCCAGAGGGGGTGGGGGGGCAAGTGTAGAGAACGAGTCAAGTAGCCCCACCTCAACCATATTGCCTATACGTTGGTAGCCAGAGTATGCAACACGTACAGAGCCATTGAAACTACAGCTACCAAGGACAATCCTGGAAGCAAGGTTCCCATTGAGAAAGCCATACCTGCATATGAGACAATACAATGGCCGTTCGAATTAAATTCTGGAAGAAACAGGACAAATGACTGAACGAAAAGAATGATGATGTCATACAGAACAGAGCTGATATGCATAGAAGAGATGCAGAGACGAGGGAATATAGACAATTCTATAAAGCATTAAGAAAGTATCGAAGATGAGTGTCATTCACTCGCCTGAATTTCCCAGAGCAAAGAATACTCCTAAGGACAAGTTCAAAGTCCTAATTGACAGCAGTCCTCTGAGGTGATGATGGATGGATATGCTCATTGGTGGGAAGCATGGCTAAGACAAGTTCACCAGCACCTGGACGCTAAGCCTGCGTGCTGCTATACATAGGTGGGAAGGTACTGACGGAGGTTAGAAACCAACCAATGATAGAGGACCACACGATCAAGGGTCCTATAGTTATTTAGCCAATAGAACATTGTATATTTAGTGACGTTCATAGTGACCCGTTTGAAGGGAGGGCTTAGTTGCCCCACCTGATGTTAAGAAGCCTGAAGGGAGGGCTTAGTTGCCCCACCTGATGTTAAGAAGCCTATCACTTTATTCCACTGCCTAAAGGAGTATGGATCGTATGCTTGGATGTTTTCTTAGACCCCATCACACCTGCAACTAGGTTTTTGTAATTTGCCACGTAGGATGACGTTAGTAATGCGTGGTTTAACGTCACCTATGATGATTTTCTCCCTGTTTTAGATAATTGATATTAAAACAGTTATCCTTTTGCCAACTACCCGAGTTGTTTCAATTATTGATGTTTGAATAATTTCTGCATCCCCATCCATCTCAAGGGTATTGCTACCTCATCTTGAAGGGCTGGGAACTCCAGTTCAATAGTGACAACTATGTGTAACCACGATAATGATAACACAGTAAGGGTAAACATCAAGAATCCTAAATCCGCACCAATGGGCACAATGTAATGATTATCACCATCTACTGTGTTACAAATGATAACATACACGTTTATGTATTTTCTCCTATGCCCCGACCAACAGCCCACCTTGGTAGATTACATTAATATTATTTCATTTTATTGATGGTTTTGATTTGATTTATTGACAACTACTTTGCTATTTACCTTTTGTAAATATGTTACCATGCCTGGAACATACTTGCGTACTTACTCAGCTTTGAGAACAACCAAGCATCGAAAATAAATTAGCAAGCACAACTCTAAATAACATTTGCGACTATCTTTTCAATGTAACAAAGGGAATTTGATCTTGGCAGTGCGCGGGTCTACAGCACTAACCTACTGTTTAAACCTGTAATCTTTTGGGGTGGTTGGGGTACTACCGCCCAGTGTTGTATGCCAGCCAGCCTACTTAAGAGACTCAAGAGCAATAGCGCTCCCACAATACGAGCATACCGCGCCTAAGCATAAACCCAGATACATATACATACTGTCATTGCTTTTATTATTTTTGCCATTAGCCAAATGCAGTAACGCAGAAACCGCAAGGTGCAAGAGATCCTGAGCAAGGCTTGCGGATGCTTAATGCGGATAACCCTATGAAACTGCAGGAGCACCTATGTGACCTGAAAGAGCAAAGTGTGACTAACCTATGGAGATGTAGTATAACATGGTCACTGTAGAAACTGCATTATAAGGCTTAGGAAAAGTACAGCAGGCCTCAAGCCTCTGAGCAAGAGCCGAGCTGAGCTGATTCAGGCTGGACAGAGACCAAGGTGTGTGGGACAGGACCCGCAGCCAAGGTCAAGAGATAAGGATGACATTCCTGTAACGCTCACCTGATTCCCGTAGAGGCGCCGGTCTTGACTGGGCGTATACCGTATCTTCAAAGGTGATGTGTAACACACGGCTGGCTCTTTGGGCTGGACCTCTGTGCACTGTATGTCTGACTCGAAGGGTAAGATGTCTGCAGATAGAAAATATGGGATTAATGAACTGGGTTATTGAATGTCTCTCTCTTCTTCCCTTTCTCTTCTCCTGTAGAACCCCAAAGGTTAACGCTCTCACCTTAGGTAAGTGAACGCCGTGCTCTCCATCTGCCTCGGGGCAGGGTGCTGTAACCAGTTTCTTCACTGGATAAGGGGAGCAGGCCTCTTGACTTCAGAGGACTGCTGTCCGTCGTTTACTGCACGAACGGTAAGTTTCGAGTAATTCTAATGTCTTTAAAAGTCTTTAGTAATGATGTCTCTTGTTTTGCAGGGTTCCGGCGATGGCGGATGACGGGCTGAAGTGAGTTGAAGATGGAGCCCGTGTGATGAATAGAAGCGCCTGGAAGCACGTAAGTAAGCGCTTGTTGCCTGCTTCACGATGCGCTCTAACTGTCTTTTTATTTTGCAGGTACAAGTTCGGAGCGGCTGCAGTGTGCCGGAATACCCACTTGGTTAGATGTGGAAAGGAGTAATGGCACGTGAGTATTAAAGTTCCCCAATGTCTTTAAACGCACCTTGTTTTGTCTTTCAGATGCGGGATGCAGCGCCGAAGAGTTGGTAAGCTTTTGTCTTTCAGATGCCGGAATGCAGTGCGAAGACCTCCGGAGCGCACGAAGAGTAGGTAAGCCTTTGTCTTTCAGATGCCGGAATGCAGCGCGAGGCGTTGGTGACAGCCGATGGACCAGGTAAGTGAAGCGCTGTCACTGAAGACCGTAATGCTAACCTGTTCTTTCTTGTCTTTATAGGTGTTGCTGAAGACTGGATTCAGGATGGTAAGCCTTTTTCCTTAGGCCCAGGATCAGATGCAGAAGACACGATGAGCGTTCTGCTGCAGAGGATGCAGAATAACGCAAAGCAAGATTCATCCATCGGGTGTGGTTTAAATAGCCTCCTGTAGTGCTTAGGTGTCTCCTTCCACAGCCACGCCTAAGAAAAGAGTTCCTGCTTTCCAGAAGAGTTCCAGTGTTCTGAACCTAGGGAGTGGCTCCTGCCCCACCCAACAGGAAAAGTAGTTCCAAACAGAAGAGGATCAGAGGCTCAACTGGCAGGCAAGTAAGCAGCATGGTCTGCTGCAGGTAAGTCCACCCAAGCATTATGAGCCCGGCGCTTCCAGCGCTGGGACTGGGCATATTTATGAGCCTGGTGCCACTGGTGCCAGGACTGGGTCCAAAAGGTCCCAATTGGGACTGGTTGGCACTCAGAACCTGGGTTATGGATCTGCTTCCAAGGGAGTTGGGAAAACCCTGACCTTTTGGAAGCAGAGATCATGACAATTCCAATCCCCAGACGACAAAGGATGCAGAAAATACGATTAAATCCCCATAATTCAGAGCTGTGGAGCTCAAATTTGTGGTCTCTGAACACATGGATCGGCTAAAGCAGACAATGGACAGGGATCAGCAGTGGGAAAGGAGAACCGGTCCCAGGCTGCCACACACAGACCGCTACAACTATGCAACAAGTGTTGCGCCAGACAGGAGAGCACTCTCACAAGGCAAAGGTGGTACACACAAGTTACAATACAGACACATAATCGTTCTCATCACCTTGAGGTACACAGTGAGCGGAGAACATTTTCGGATCCCAGGCCTGGGGACGTCAGCTCTAACCAATCACAGTACAGTACCAAAAAGGGCGGGTAGCCTGGGCAAGAACAAATGGTAAGTCCACAACACTGCAACAATGTTATAGTTAGTGAACTAGAGATGGGACAGGCCAGCCACCTGACATGCGAAGGCCAGTAGACTAAAATCTATAGTGACCTGTATAGGATCTAGAGTGCTCAGTACCCAATCACCTGAGCTGAGTTATGACAAAGTGCTGACGCCATTTGGGAGTAAAACTGGCCTGCGAGCTGAGGAAGAGCGAGATGTGCATGAATATTCTCTGTTCCTGTGCTGATCCCTGTTGGTTTTGTTTGTAATAAACCGCAGTTTGAACTTGCCGTTGACCGAGTCCTCTGTGTATCCTGGGGAGGGTGTTGGGCCCTCTGAGTCTGCAAACATCCAGTGCCCCCCTGGCATACCTGGGGGTGTATCCCAAACACGCGATTCAAATGGAAAGCTGATTTCATTGTAGAAGTGCCCACGTGATTTGTTATCCTAATTATGTAGTCAACAATTATTTTCCAACATCAGAAATGATAATGCACTAGATCTTCAGAATGAGTTCAGCAATGTCCTTCGAACTCTTCACATAAAACAGACATAAGCTCCAAACATTCCTACTTGAAAATGACAGCGTACAATAGGCCATTTCAGCCAACTATCCACACAAGCCACAGCAACACTCAGTAGTGTGTCCTTGAAGTTCACTTCCAGCTCAGAGCCACTGAGCAAGGCATCTTAAGTATGCAAATGAACGCAAAATCAAACGTTTTGCTGCAGAAATGTGGCTTGGTCTTATCGGACAGCAATATTTAACTCTTTAGCAAGCAAAGCAGGGCATTACCCTTGTTCGCTGAAACTGCCTATCCCACTCTCACACTACACTGGAGATTGTTTTGTTCATGCTTTATGAAACCTGATGGTGTTTGCTAATCATACCCCTAATGCTCCACTAACAAGGTATCAGACTATACCACAGGTGATCCCTAATGAGGTTGAAATGCGTATGGGGTTGTCTGAATCTGGTTGTAGAGCTATGTACATCATTTATCAACAGCCATGCTCAAACCTACCTAAACTCAAAACTTATCTGACCAGTGTTGATATAATGCCTTATGTAAAGCATACATTCTGACTATCAGGGCAAATACACCCATCATCTTTGCATCTATTTGCATCCACTTCATGAAAAGCCATTAAGACATTAAATAAAATGAAAACCTAAATAATGGATACCCCTTCATTTTCTATAAACTAAAAAAGCCCTTAACTAGACACGAGGAGCTGTTACAGCTAAGGAAGATAGAACAAGGCTGAAGATATATAGACTGGTAAAAAGGACAATGGGTCGACTGGATGGGCACACAGTGCTTTCATCCACTATTTAATGCCATCCCAAACAAGGTTATTTTATAAAAGAAAGTATATTTAATGTTTTTAGTTCTTAAAAGAACTTTTCACATCAACAACAAATATTCATCCTTCTAATATTTAAAAAATCGTTCATACAATACATTATCTACATTCATATCTTAATCACATTTAAATATATTTCCTTCAAATACTGGTTTAAAACATTTCTTCACGATTGTCATTATCAGTTCAACTGAGCCTTCATAATACATATGTACAGTCCATATTTGTATTCAATTCATGTGTTTACACCAACAGTTTAAATCAGGCGTATATTCTCTCTCATGCTATGTTCTAGCCTTGCAAATGAGTCTCTTGCAGCCAATAACGGGGCCACCTGTTGCCATATGTTAAAGAGCAATATTCAAAGACACAGTATTAGTTCCTAAACACCTGGACCAAAAAGCACAAGTGCGTAATGAGGCTATACCATTTACAAACTTCTCTAAATGCAGGACATATTTATCCATTAAGAATACACAAGAGGTTACAATATGCATATTTGTTTCAAAACTATGTTCTTATTTGCACAGTGTACAGGTCCTCTTATTTCTCAGTATTTTTAATCATGGACCAATAACTGATCAAGTTGGCAGTATATTTAACCGGCGCATTAGTAAAAAGCATCTTAAATGTGGCTAGGGGTTCTTTATAAAGGTCCTATTAAGCATGTATGTATTTCTAGCATGACCAACCTTAGATTTCAGGGTATCTATATGTAGTTAATTCCTACACCAATCCCATATACCCAGTTTCTATCTGAAACAGGCTCCCAGTTCATGTGGTTCTAATGATTAGTTAGGAGACCATCCTATTATTTCAAATACCTCCAAATGTATCTGCTCATGCTGACCCATCTCATGTACTATAGTGTTTTTCATGTTATTCAGAGGTTTTAATACAGGGCATAATGGGCCTTTCCCTATTTGAATGTATAACATACCTCTTTTCAGCCTGAGCATTCTTGATAAGGACATCAAGCCCAGTTTGTACCGCCGCAACTGGGACACACTGTGCTAATTCCAGGACCTGCCTCCATAACTTTCCCTAAAGTATATCCAGCCACTTAAGATCTCTGATAAAGGTCACCTCCAGGCCAAACATTATTGCTAGTATGTCAACTGCTTACAGATCATAATTATGCCTTTGAAGGTGTACCCACTTGTGTGTTTAAAGAGGAGACAGAGCTATAATGTAGATGCCACACATATAAAGAGCTCCCATTGGGAGAGCCACAGAGGGACCAGTCGTGGTTAAAATGATAAACATCAGATTTAATAGAATTATGACCTAAAAAGTGATTAAATAGTGTGGTCCACAGTACATACAATTCATAAACATTTTAACATATATCAAACAGTCGTTACGTGATAAGCTAGGATTAGCTAATTGACAGTGTATCAAAAACAGGGATACACTCAACATCAAGAGGTACGCTTTACAGAAAGTGCAACGTACTCTACAGTAATTAGAATCAGTATGTCAAAAACTTAATAACTCTGGTGACAGTACAGAGTATTAGCTCGACATGTTTCAGTTCCTACAGTTATTATGGAACATTCATCAGGAGATATACAGGTGACCACGTAACCAAGACAACATTCAAAAACGAAATGATGACATTTGAAGTATTCGTAGCATCTCCACTGATGCCTGTGGGTGCTCTCTACTCGAAAGGTAGTAGGCGGTGTAGAACTGAGGGTCGTTCCTACCTTCAAGTTGGCAGAAAGAGTGTCCGTCGTGACCAAATCCAACGGCCCCAGGATATAATCCTGCCGCCAGCGCTAGTGCTGTGTGGATAGTACGGAGAGTGCCGTCTGTTATGCGGGCAGCAGTGCAGCAGGACTGGGCGACCGATGTGTGAGTGGTAGTCAGGAAAATACAGTAGTCCTACAACCTTCCGTTTTTCGTCTTGGAGATAATGTCTCAGCCCCTGCCCTCTCTTCTTCTCCGATGGAACGGTCTCCGCCGCACCCAGCGCTGAGAAGAGGGCTGTACCACTCCCCCTCTTGGGCAGGGGGACTGTTTTTTTTGCAGTCTCCGACCGGCGCTCCCGTTTGTGCAAAAGCCGTTAAATCCTGGTTCTTGATTAACGTATTAGTGACAGCTTTAATTATAGCATGAGGCACGGCGGCACACCGTTCCCAATGTTACTGTAGGCCACCGACCCACAATCTTTAAGGCCGACAGTCACGTGACGCTTCCTTTGGCTGTGAAGCTTTGCAACCATTTCCTTGTTTTACAGAAGAACCATAGAGCGCGAAGGGGCCACTTGTGTGGCATGCAAAACTGTAGGCCATGGTAGGCCATGGTCATTAATGCCCTTGCCCTGTAGTCTCTTGCTTGTTGTGCTTGCCTCCTCTATCTCATATTCCTGATACTTATAAATAGGGACCCTTTCAATTTCCCCTTCTTTTAACTGTAGATGTCCATACTTTCTACTGTTGGTCCCAAACACCATATAATTAGTCTCATCTACGTTCACAACTAATCCATTCTCGTCTACAAATTTAATTAACCTATTGGTGGCTCTCCTAGGCGCAATATATGTTTGGTCTATCAAGATGACGTCATCAGCCCATTTGGTCACCAATCCACAGAGGAAAGTAATTGCCTTTTTCCAAACTCCTAGGCAAATCTGACGAATACAGATTAACCATAAGGGGGGCCAGCGCAGACATTACTGTTTAAGGTCTTCCTTTGTATCTCTCCAGTGCTGGCCTCCATTCTGTCAACATGACCCCAACCATAGTGTTCTCATAGAACTATTATAGCAAGCATTGCAAATCGTCCAATTTCCACGATTAGAATTTTTTCCACAAAGTACATCTTTTTACCATATCAAACGCCGATTTAAAGTAAAAGAATAAGACGACGGGTGGACTATCCTTTAACTGTGTTTAATAACAGGATATTGGGAGTTGTTGCAGATCACTTGCGAAACCCTGTCTGGAAGGGACTCAAAATATTCTTTTGTACCCATTCTTGTAAATACTCTGCCAGTGATGTCAAGCCCGGACAATAACCTGTAACTTCCCAAATCAACCCCATCATTCTATTTGTAAATGGGGATCAATACTGCTTTGCACCAAGAATGCCCTCCCTGACTATTTTACTAAACAAGTGTGTTTATATTGTAGCCCAGAACTCAGGTTCCCTTAACAGAACCAAGTTCGACAGCCCTCCAGGGCCCGGTGCTCTAGACTTCTTGAGCTTCTTAATGTTTTCCAAAACGTAATCGTAATCAATTGTCAATTCCATCACTTCCTTACCAACAATTGGAGCGTCACAACCAACTTCCACCACATTTCCAAAACCATATTTATCATAAATCAACTGTGGGATGCATCTGAAGGCCCCAAACAGAAGTCTCTTTCACATGAATAATAATCATGAATAGCAAGATTTTAAACATTGAAACAAAAACGGCCTGGCCTTTGTTTTGGTTTTTCAAGAAAAAATCAAGCACCATGTTGAAAGGGCCCTACCTGTCATTACCAATGGATAAGCAGCATTTTAATTTGCAAAAGAAGGAAGAATCAAAGATCCCCGCCACATGGAAAATAAGATTTTTAAACATTGAAAACCAAAACGGCCTGCACAAGTGTGTAAATAAAAACGGTTTGAAAAAGTAAAAATGAAAAAAATATCACTGCTCACAGAAAAAAGTCAGGAAAACAAAACATGATGTGTGGGTTGACAAAGAGCAGTCTATATTATGTTTCACCCACACAACTCCAGTGACATTTGAAGGGCCACTTTGTCTTCATCAAAAAAATGTCAGCCCAAGGCAGTCCCTTTTGCTAGCTGTGGGCAAAACTTCACATGGTAAACTCCCACTCCCAGCCTGGAATGTCGCATCTCCCATCTAATGACCAACCGCAGTAAAAACGTACTGCTAAAGCCGTCGAAATTCAGTGTTCTGCAGACCTGCTGGCTCTGAAAACAAAAGTTACCCTTGGCTGGAACAGGACAAATGTGAATATGGGGGCACCCACTTCAAAGATCAAGCTTCCAACACAAAGGAGATTGATCAAAAAGAATTGTGGTCAAAGGCTGACCCAGTGAAAACAAAAAGCCAGAGTCAGTCTCATGTGTCCCTGTGAAGAGGTGCCGGCAGCGGACTTGGGAAAAGCCGCCAACTCGCACACATCGGACGAACTCGGCGAGCCTGACGGGAGCGGAGCCGCCCCAGCAGAACGCTACGGCGGGGTTAGCTACCAACCTTACTGGAGTCGCCGACCCGGACTGGGAAGGGGCGGGAACCTTGTCAGGAAGCAGGCCGCGGCCCGCGGCCGAGGAGGAGTAAGAACCCCGACATCAGGGGCCACCCCTATGACCCCAAGTCCCGGCGCCGCATGGATGCCGCCGATGGAAACGCTTCAGGAACAGTCCCCATGCTACAGGGGCAGGCGAAACTGACGGCAGGGAAACCCGGTCTTAAGGGAGGCGGGACCAAACCTTCCCAACCAATAACAGACGAGCTAGGCAAGACGTCTGCTCATTGGTGGGGATTTGAAACCAGTGAAGTATATAAAAGCCCGCCTTTTCTAAACAAGGCTGTCTGTTATATTCACAGGACACCGAGAAGGAGCACGCAGGCAACCCCGAGTGGTGGGCCTACCCAGATAACCCGAGTTAGAGGACCACAGCCTTATCCCAAGGGCAATTGGGGAAGGAAAAACCCCACGGTGAAGCAACCGCCAGAACTTTCAGTTTATTATTGATTTACTACACCTTTCAGTTATTGACTCTTTCCTGATCAACCATACGGCAATAATAAAGATTATTGCAGCACGTGTTTTGTCTCCTGTCTTTCATTTCCACAACTGGCGACGAAGGTGGGATACACGGCGGCGCGATGGAGGCATTGATCAAAACGCTGTCGAAAGGACAGCAGCAACTGCAGCAGTTGGTTCAGATACAAAACCAACAAGCAGCTGCCGACCGCCAAGCCTTCCAGCAGGCATTGCAGTTACAAAGCACGGTGCAAACTACTGCACAGGATAAACATCATGACACTATATCGAAGCTAACCGATATGGTGGCTAGCTCTAGGACGCAACCAATGGTCCCATCCGCATTACTACAAAAGTATAAAGACGGCAAGGACCCTGCCTTCTTTTTTACAAGTTTCGAAAGAATAGCCAGGAACGCACAGTGGCCCCCCGAACGATGGGGACAATATGTCGCCCCCTTGTTGTCCGGCGTCATGCAAGGAGCCTACCAGGCGGCAAACCCCACCGGTAATACTCCCTATGGTGAGATAAAGGCGGCTGTACTGGATCGCCTTGGCCTTGATGAAGAGGCCTATCGAATTCAACTAAGGGACACCAAGTTACGGCCTGGGGAAAACCCACGGCAGTTGTATTATCGAATAAAAGACCTGGCGGAAAAATGGCTGTCAACTCCGACGGTCGTAACTCAACCGATACTTGACAAGATTATCCTTGAGCAGTTCGTAGAAGCCCTGCCAGGACAAATGCAGAGGTGGGTGAGGCAACATCACAGACCCTCCCTAACTGAAGCGGTGGATATTGCCTCGGCGTATCAAAATGCTGGGTACCACAGGTTTCCACCCACAGGGATAACAGCGCGCATAGCAGTACCAATGACTGATGCCCCACTGACCAAAGGGGTCAGACCACAACAGTTGAGATGGAGACAACCCGAGGAGGCGGTTCGGAGGCCAGAAGAGAAGAGGTCTGGAATCGAAGACAAGTCTGCTGGGACCAGTCCAGGATATCGGCAACCTCAGTGCTTTGAGTGCAACGAATGGGGCCACATAGCCCGGTTCTGTCCCAGGAGAAGACCCGCTGAACCAATGGATATTGGGTACCTGCACACGCTACAAGAAGAGAGCGTACCCGGTCCCTACATCGTGGACATACAAGTCGACGGCAGACCCACACGTGGTCTACTTGACAGCGGCAGCCGGCAAACCGCCATATCACCTACTGTAAGTAGCAACCCCAACTTACTTAACGTATCCGTACCTATTAAATGTATACATGGAGATATAAAACATTATCCGATGAAAAATGTGGCTATTGAAATAAACGGGGAGTTGTCACCCTTGAGGGCTGCCGTCCTACCTTTTCTGCCTGCCCCGGTAGTCATAGGGACTGATTTACCTAACTTTGACCAGGCACTGATGACGAAGGAGGGGAGAAGGGAAGTAGGTCCCAAGCCAGAACCCGGAAGGGGCATGTCTGGTCCAGGAACCCTCATCAATAAAAAGAGACGAAGCCGTATGGACTGGTGTCAGGCTTGTTATATGACTAGAGCCATCGACTGGAAATTAGAGGATAATGAGGATAGCATTAGGACAGAAACCCTAATGGACAACACCCTCAAGGTAGCCCGAGAGAGGGCTACACCGGAAGGGGATCCAGATCTTTCCAGGGGACCAGGATTTGTGCTTCATCAAGCTCTACTGTACCGAAGATATAAGGCAGATGATGGGACTGTTAAGGAACAGTTAGTTTTACCCAGAAAGCAACGCCCCATAGTACTGCAATTAGCCCACAACCATCCTTGTGGAGGCCACATGGCTTCGCTGAAAACGCAGCAAAATATACTCAAACTGTTTTATTGGCCGGGAATCTATGGGGAGGTGGCCCAGTTTTGCAAAAGATGCCCTACCTGTCAACTAACGAGTGGAGTAAAACCAGCTAAAGCTCCTCTACAAAAGATGCCCCTTATTACAGTACCATTCCAGAGGATCGGCATGGATATTGTCGGTCCATTGGATCCAGCCAGTAGAGGGTATAAATACATGCTGGTCGTAGTCGACTACGCTACACGCTATCCTGAAGCATTTCCCCTTAAGGGGACGTCAGCCAGACAACTATGTGATCAACTCATACCCTTCTTTGCCCGAGTTGGCTTACCCTCAGAAATCATCACTGACCAAGGGACGAATTTCATGTCGACCTTACTACGACAAGTGTGCGAACGCCTACACATTAAGCAGCTAAGAACATCCGTGTATCATCCCCAAACCGACGGCTTATTCGAAAGATATAATAAAACGATAAAGAAAATGTTGAGAAGGGTGACAGGACCAGATGCCCAGAACTGGGATAGGGCGATACCTCTTGTTCTGATGGTCCTTAGAGACACGCCCCAGTCCTCCACGGGGTTTTCCCCCTTTGAGCTCCTGTTCGGGAGACAACCCCGAACAATCCTAGACCTGGTTAAGGAAGAATGGGAGGCCTCAGTAGAAATGACCCTAACCGAATATACCGAGGCACTGAAGGAACATTTAAGCGCACTGCGTGCTTTAGCGGAAGCCAACCTCTCTCATGCCCAGAACATACAAGAGAAAAACTATAATAAGGGGAGCAGAATGAGGTGTTTCAGCCCAGGAGACCAGGTACTCGTACTCTTACCTACCAGCGCCAACAAATTACTGGCCAGATGGAAAGGCCCGTATAAGATCACGGATGTTCTCAGTCCCGTGACCTATAGGGTGCACCAACCTGACCGAACCAACCCGGACCAAATATACCACATCAACTTGTTAAAGGAGTGGAATGAACCCCTAGTATCAGCACTAGGAACCATCGGCGACATAGAAACGTTGGAAACCGCGAACCCGGAGCCCGGTTCCCTGGACCACGTCCAGTGGGGGAACGCCCTATCGCCAATCATGAGAACGGATCTAAGGTATAGGCTACTACCCTACAGAGAAGCCTTTTCCACCTTACCAGGGAGGACCAAAATACTTGAACATGAGATAAAAACAGAGTCCGGACAGGTGGTACGGCTCAGACCCTATCGGATACCCGAAGCCCGGAGACAAATCATAAACACTGAGGTAGATGAAATGTTACACCTAGACATCATTGAGCCTTCAGTCAGCGCTTGGTCATGGCCCATCGTTCTGGTCCCTAAACCTGATGGCTCAATCCGCTTCTGCATGGACTACAGGCAGCTGAACAGCGTATCTAGTTACGAAGCATACCCAATGCCACGGATGGACGAGTTGTTAGAGGGACTCGGCGCTGCCCGGTATCTGAGTACTCTAGACCTAACAAAGGGATACTGGCAGATCCCTTTGCAACCCCAGGATAAAGAAAAAAACGCCTTTTCCACACCGAGGGGACTGTATCAGTTTAAGGTTCTTCCTTTTGGCCTACATGGGGCACCTGACACCTTCCAAAGACTTATGGACATCATCCTAAGACCGCATGAGGGATATGCAGCGGCCTACCTTGATGATATCGTCATATACAGCAAAACCTGGGAGGATCATCTGAACCACTTGGAAACGGTTGTAGCCGACCTACATAGAGCAGGCCTTCACATCAATCCCAGTAAGACCACGATGGGAACTCACGAAACAAAGTACCTCGGACACGTGGTGGGGGGTGGAATGCTGAAACCACAGATGTCCAAAACCGAGGCCATTCATCGCATCCCAACACCTGTGAACAGGAAACAAATACGGGTTTTTCTGGGGCTCGTTGGTTATTATAGGAGGTTTATTCCCGATTTTTATTCTATAGTAGCCGCGCCACTCACCGATGCGCTGAGACTCAAAGGGAACCCAAACCTGACCAATAACGAAGCCGCCCTAAGGGCCATAGACCTTCTAAAGGAAAGGATCACATCTGATCCGGTATTATGTTGTCCCGACTTTCAGAGGCAGTTCTTCCTCCAGACTGATGCCTCGGACCATGGCTTGGGCGCCGTCCTGTCGCAGGAACAAGAATCGGAACTGCGGCCCATATGCTTCATCAGCCGAAAGTTGCTGCCATATGAGTCGGCCTACTCCACGATTGAGAAGGAATGCCTGGCCATCAAATGGGCGATTGAATCACTCAAGTACTATCTGGTTGGTCGTCGGTTCACGTTGTTCTCGGACCATGCACCTCTGCAATGGCTTGCCCGACACAAAGATACCAACCAGAGGGTTCTCCGCTGGTTCCTCTCCCTACAACCCTTTGACTTTCTGACTCTGCATAGACCAGGCAGATTTCAGCTGGTGGCAGACTACCTGTCCAGGTGCTCTCACTGGCCCGATCGGCCAGATCCCGGGGTGAGTATGCGTGAAGAGGTGCCGGCAGCGGACTTGGGAAAAGCCGCCAACTCGCACACATCGGACGAACTCGGCGAGCCTGACGGGAGCGGAGCCGCCCCAGGAGAACGCTACGGCGGGGTTAGCTACCCACCTTACTGGAGTCGCCGACCCGGACTGGGAAGGGGGCGGGAACCTTGTCAGGAAGCAGGCCGCGGCCGAGGAGTAAGAACCCCGACATCAGGGGCCACCCCTATGACTCCAAGTCCCAGCACCGCATGGATGCCGCCGATGGAAACGCTTCAGGAACAGTCCCCATGCTACAGGGGCAGGCGAAACTGACGGCAGGGAAACCCGGTCTTAAGGGAGGCGGGACCAAACCTTCCCAACCAATAACAGACGAGCTAGGCAAGACGTCTGCTCATTGGTGGGGATTTGAAACCAGTGAAGTATATAAAAGCCCGCCTTTTCTAAACAAGGCTGTCTGTTATATTCACAGGACACCGAGAAGGAGCACGCAGGCAACCCCGAGTGGTGGGCCTACCCAGATAACCCGAGTTAGAGGACCACAGCCTTATCCCAAGGGCAATTGGGGAAGGAAAAACCCCACGGTGAAGCAACCGCCAGAACTTTCAGTTTATGATTGATTTACTACACCTTTCAGTTATTGACTCTTTCCTGATCAAACATACGGCAATAATAAAGATTATTGCAGCACATGTTTTGTCTCCTGTCTTTCATTTCCACAGTCCCACATGAAGATTCGCAAATAATTTAAAAAGGACTATTATCATTTAGGCCTCTTTGTCAGCCATCACAAGGCAGATGGATTTCAACTATTTACAATTTTTTATATAATTGCGATAAAATGTATCTACCTGTGACATTGGGAACCATAATGGTCAGTTAAACTAGGTTTCTGGCTGATCTGAACACGTTCCACATGTGAGAGTTGGTGAGCAGGTGGAGAATGAAATTAGGGATATGCTTAATAAATTACATATTCATAACTGTTGTGCTTTCTATGGAAACGGCAGAAAAGGTGCCAGTCACATGGCCGTGCTACATGGTGCAGATTTGGTGGTCGGCTTATCTAATTCCCCATGATTAGCGGAAACAGCAAATATGTTTAGTCTGGCAGTTGCTAGTAAATTTATAAAGTTGTGATACACAACTAGTTTTTTGCAAAAAAGTTGAAAGGAGAACAAAGGACAATGACTAATGGGAATTGCCATATGTTGCTCCAGACCGCTAAACCAATCCTAGCTTGGAGGCTGGGTTTGGGAGGAGAGGGAAGGATAACTGTCCAATTTTAGTGGCAAAAATGATTGCAGGGTACCTCCCCAAGATTTTAAAATTGGTGGGGTCATTGCTGCTATATAAGGGGGACTGCACTAGGACAGGGGACAAAGAAAAGGAGAAAGACGAGAGGACAGAGAGAAGAGGCAGACCATCAGGAAGGCTGCTGAAATGTACCATCTGACCGCTGTAAGCAGACACCGGAGGTAATTGCTGAGAGTGCACCTGGGTGGAGCTGTCTATTTCTAGGTAGGCCTCAAAGCTGACTGGGTCCTATGGTGGAGTGCAGGAGGCCATCTTTGAGAGTGGACTGACCAGAACCCTGCCCTTTCTTTCCAGAGTGTCCTGAGATGCAGCTGGCTTTCCTGAACCTTAAACAGAGGCTTGCTATGCCCTAGGAAACCAAAAGGTCGGGGAGTCTGCTTGCCTTGAATTCTTTCCCATTATAAAATCGGTGAGGGGGGAAACTGTGTAGATCCTTAATCCATGTAACCAAAAATATTAATTTAATTAATCCCCCATTTGGCAGAACACTGCGGGTGAATTTTGTTAAAATTGTAAATTAACAAAGCTCACTTCCGAGTGTGTGCTGAAAACTATAGCCTACAAATTAATTGGTTAATCCTTGTTGTCCAGCTGACCCCGCCACAGGCCTTTCAGTAAGGGGGTGGGCGGATCTAAAATCCCAAATTCCCCAAAGCAGTCCAAATTTTCTGTCTGACTTCCCAACCTAGACCAAAGCAAGGGGGCTCTGAAAAACAATCCTGTGTTTATTTTAAAGCAAAAGTTTGGGCGAAATTATAATTGCCATATGTATTTTTACCAATCTTGAAATCTTACTGCAACCCTTTTAAGCCTGCAGGAAAATAAAAATCGCACAACATTACATAAGTGCCTTTGTTATTGATCAGTGTAAATATTTCCTGAAGTGAAATTTGCAGAAAGTAAGAATTGGGATTGTGTTCTTTTTAACTCAGTTTCGTGATTTATTCATGCTGAGAGAAGCGGATTGTGTTGTGCCATGGATAAAGTGGCATTTTGACATTTTTGTGCTAATTTCTATTATTGTTAATTTAAATAAATAACAATATATTTCCCTACACCGGCCGGGTTCTTGGCTCAGTGTTTGCTCAGGGCAGAGGGATCCAAGGGGCATGATATGTGTCTGAGATAGGGTTAAAAAAATAATCTGTTAAATTGTTTGTTGCATAAACACTTGAGTGGGGAGAGAAGGAATTCCCTGTGTTGATGGGTGGCTTCTCAAACCATTACAGAACTTCTCCCAGACATCCCTATCTATTGGATTGGTCAATAAACGTTCCTTAGTCCCTTTCAATATGTCCCACACTTGTTTAGTATTCTCGTCACACAACAAAGCGAAAAAGCAATAACTTTTTATTTTGTAAAGCAACCCGCCTTCTCTTGTTCCAATTACTGAACCGATTTTTACTCAATTTAACCAAAACAAATGCCTTACCTCTCTCGCTAACATTCCTTTGTGGTCGCCGAATTTATGCCTTAATCGCCTCTTTTCTGCTTTTATCTCAGGATCTCAGTTTTAATAGATGTTACTACAGTTTTATACAATTCTCAATCGATGCCAGAATATCTTTACTTGTAGCGTGCTTAATATTTCCAAATAGCCAATCCTGTTTCAGGAAAATTATGGAGCTAAATGTACCTATATTTTTCCAACGTACATATAATCCTAGACCCTTTGTTGTTACCCTCGACCCCCCCTATTTTATCACACATGTCCGATTTACACTCAAACCCCGCATCTCATGTTCACTAAAACGGTTCTTAATGACTGACAGCTTGCAGACAATTCCTAAAACCTCAAATGACAAAGACATAATCAAGGGTAGATATTTTAGTTCCAATAAACCAAGTGGCCTTAGCAGGGATATTTCCCTTGGTTCGTCCACTAAGCATGTTCAGGTACAAATCTTCACCGTCCACCGAACACCTTCCTTTAGAAGTCGGTTTCAAACTCATACATGCAACTTGTATTAAATATCCTTGTGTCTGCAATAACAGGTTTCATCTTACACCCTGCATTTAGGTCACCTCCTAATAAAATCAGGCCCTCCGGATTGTCCATGCACCACTTCGATAGAATAACATACTTCTTTGTGTATCGTTACTGTTAAGTCAAACCCAGGTGGGCCATAGACATTCAACACTAATAGCTTACAATGCTTCTGCTGGATAGTTGTTTCAATTTCAGTTTCCACCGCCATAACCAGTCTCATATATTCTGGCACAGAAATGTCCATGGTGGCATATTTATTACAGACAGCCACCAACAAACTACCCACTGCTCTACCTATAGATTTTTTCTTTGCCAATGTATTTTAAACCAGTCTAAATAGATTGGAACTGTAAGCCAACTTCTTATATAAATCTGATTTCATTAGCCTCGAGCAATTTATGTGTACCCTTGCAACTTGTGTAATGTCTATGACCCTGCATATTCCATATTAGGACCCTCAGAGATCATGGTCACCTATAGTTGCATTCATTATTTGGCAAATATGGTTGACTTTGTTCTTTTCTCAGTCACTTTTCTTCCCTCATTATTTAGAGTGACCTTTATCATTACCTTAGAATTCAACTCCTGTAACACCTGTAGGGTAACCTCAACAACCAGACACAGAGAAAACAACCCACTAGGTGATAAAAGCTTGGTGCGCCTTTTTTAGAAAAGAAAAAGTTTAATTTTTTTTTTTAAAAAAAAGGAAATGGCGACAGTTATAAGTCCACTAACACAGAGCCCTCTCTCTTCAAAACGAACATCACATCCTAAACATAAAATCGTCACTCATGACGCATTCTATATACAGTGTTCACCCCCCCACCCTCATTGGCTACCACCTATTTACATGCCAATATTCAGAGTTGGGCCCTTCTCCCAGTGGCTGCATCATCTTCTTCTCTATCTTCACGTGTGGGTAACAGCCTCTTCACCTCAGGTTACTGTAAAATAATTGGTTAGACTTAAAATTGCATAACCCTGTCTTAAGACCGAACCACGTGATGTGCACCTGGTTGTCAACATGAGCTCGGAAGATAACTTTGAGGTCAGCCTGGTCCTTGCAAACAAAGCAACTCTTTTCTCATCCCAGACACGCAGGAGCCCCCTCGCACCCCCCCCCGCCCAATCATGCCTACCCGCCACACTCTTATGAACATTGGAATCACTGTTTGCTCTCCATGGTACAAATCACAGACCTTGTTGTTTTGTTCTCCACCCTATCGCCTACTCCTCCCAAGGAGTAGGCCTGGAATAACGGCATGTCCCACTAATTCATCCAATTCATGAAGGAGTTAGGGGTATCATTTGTAGGCATCTGGTAGTTCGAATGGGATGACAATTATCCTGGAAGTGGGGGATGGGGGGGCTGGGTGCTGGTGTCCTAAATCTCAGCTCGTATTTTGGCAGCTCGGGACCTCTGCCCTGGCTCCCATGAGTGTGGCCTTCGTACTGGGCCGCAGCCCTACTCCCAATTGGTTGCTCACATTCCTGCCTAATTGTACACTAACTGGATACATTTATAGGTGTGTGTAAGTGTGTGTTCCCTGCTATGCCTGGGGATTGTAATGCAATGATCAAGCCAGAGAGGAGGCCACATTGTTCTGTGTTTCCAACACAGCCTGTGAGTATTCAGGCCTACTCTCAGATACAGTGTTAATTCAGGTTATAGATGTCATGCTCATGCAATGTATTCTATATGACACTATCGCAAAGCAAATGGTTTGTTCCCCTTAGATATATATACTTCCACAATATGTGTTTCCTGCCAGTCACCTCTAGCCATATGAGTCCCCCCTAAAACACCCTCTACACACTACCCATGTGTTAGTGTATTTTCTGCCATCTAAATCATTTGCGAGGGGCTGAGATCTAAACGTGCATCCTAACACACCTCATGTTTAGCTGCGTTATCCAGCAAGGTGTCATAACCCATTTTTAAACGATCATATGCCTCATAATCAAATCCACTCTAGACATTGGCTTCTCACCGTGATCCCATGTGTTGATGAACTCCAAGTCACTAGAAGGTAACACTTGCAAAGTTGGTAGAAGACTAAATATAATGTATGCAAGTGGTTCAGCCCATCATAATCTCTGCTAGGAAACAAATTTGTTATTATAAATGAGTAATGTGCACCTTTAAACTCTGAAGATGTTTTGAGAATACGGTTACTCAGAATCTCAGTCATGACATTATCATTAGCAACATGCTGTCTCGACGGCTGATTTTTTTTTTTTATCATCGTCCACTTCAGTATATTAATTTTCTCCTCCAATTGTACCTCTTCTTCTGCGCAACCCTCCGACTCTGTCGATGTATCCGGAACCTCTGCAAGTTGAGGTGCTTTTATCCGCCAGTCAGTTAAAACTCCAGTCTGCCCCTCCCTCCTCTTCTGTCTACGTCTAACTTTTTTCTTTTCCTTATGTACACCTGCATAGGTATTATCAGGACTCAGTTTATGTTGAGTGATCAAAGTTCTTTTTCCTCGTGTTTGGATTTTGTTATATTTAATCTTTTCATTCATCGTCTCTCTCCTTTCTTGTGACATAAATGTCCTCATTATCACCATTCTTAGTTAAGGTACTATTTCACTTTGTTCTAAGGACTTAATTATTAGAATGGCATCATCTGACCCCTTTTTAGTCTCCGCTTGTGTTAGGAAAGATTTCGTAATTGTAGGTAATTTTCCTTCCATGTGGCAACCCCTAAACTTTTTGCTGTTGTTTTTCACCTTGTTCTCGACTTTGCCAGAGAAGTGCAGCCTTCTGCCGCACCCCTCTGGGCTTTCGCTCCTTTCTTACGGGGAAACTGACATGCCCTTAAGACAGTCAGTACCGGGAAACGCTGTTTTCCGTAGTTTCTTTTATCATGTTGCGGCTTTCGTGCAACATGACACAAGAGGGCACTGTAAGCTAAGTTACTGCTCTCTTGGGTCTCTAGCCTTCTACAGGCCCTAGATACTCTTTTAGGATAGTAACTGATCGGTGCAAGTGATTCACGGACGGGAATGGTGGCAGCGATCGTTTCTTGTGTTGTGAGCTCCTTTTGGCGTTTTAAGCGCGTTTCTCGCGCTTAACCCAAAATGGTGGCCTGGCTCCCAAAATGGCCAGACCACGAGGCTCCTTTGTCCTGTCCGCTGACCGTCTTGCTCCCTTCACCTTCCCCAGGTCGAGCCGACCCGGGGCCTTCCTTATTTGGGCATGTACTTTCCCGCGAAACACGGATGCTTTTGCGGGCTTCTACATGCCTGGTGTGCGCCTCCAGGATGTGGGCTGGGATGTCTGGTCCCAATACACATCCTGGGTGCCGGAGAGTCTAGTGTGGTGTGAATGCCTGGGACCACCGTGGTCCGTGATAGGTCCACGTATGGTGTGAGTGTTGATGAGCGGATCTCCCATTGGGTCCCCTCCGTTTTGGCGCAAAGGGAACCGTGGATACGAGGGGGCTGGAAACACCACTACCATGTCGATCTCCTGAGTTCTCACGAACGAAGGAATACAGGAGCCAAGTATCCTGCAACCAAGAGGCTGAACCGAGGAATCGCTGGTGACCCGCTGAAGGACTGCTCCTCTGCACTGCTGTCGCCTTTTGAAACCCTTTTCACCTTTGATCGAACCAGAAGGCCTGTACTGGTACTTCGACCCTTGGAATAGCGGGAACAGCTATTCTCGGCATCTTCACCATCTCCTGCTAGTAAGCCTTCGGAAGTGTCTCTGGGCCATCCAGCAGGCTGACCAGCCTACACAGGAGTCTTGCTCTGTAACCGCCGCCAGGTTGTGTAGTATTTCGAGTCCTTGTCACTCTCACACGATTCGTACACTTGGCGTTCCCAGGTCTGAAGTGAGTAGTGTACATTTGGCTCAGATATACACGGCCGCTCCGTTGCCCTGCTGTGGTAACAAACTGTGCGGGTTCCTTCGTTTGGGACGTCTTTTACTCAACTCTGCTGCTGCAGACTCAACGCGACGACGAGACGTCCCCTGCTCTTCTGAACCTGCCAGCGACTGAAACTGACGCGGAGAAGCCTGGGTCTGCTTGCATCGGGGACTGGTGAGTAGCGTAGCTAGGAACTGGTTGCCCTCCTGCAGGAGCCCATAGCTTTTCCCCGCTGTGTCAAAACAGCATGCCTTTCCGTACTCGCGCTCTGCTTCTGCCCACAGTGGAGGCTGCGCTTGAGTCGCAGAACACTGTTCTTCTTCATTTGTGCACTAAACTGAACTGCCTGATTTCCCTCGAAGAGACTCCCCTTTTGCCCGTTGGCACCAGCGTGTGCAGGTACTTTTGAGCACAAGGCTCCACTCTTCGTAGGGCTCGGACTTCCTTTTAGTTAGGTGCCTCTGAAGGCGGACTGGGTCTAAGCATTATTTCGCACTGCCTGTTTTCCCTTCCCTTTTAGGTGGACTACACATTTCGTGCATCTAACGCTTGAGACTTGTTTGTATTTGTATATATATATTGTATTGGTATGGTATGTGTTGGTTTACTAGAGTTGTATTGTGATTTCTCGCTACGGTCATTGTTTCAAAGGCCTTGGAATAAATGTGTATATATTTTTAATATAACACCTGTTTGGAGTAATTTGTAAGTGTCCTTGCTTTGTGTGCTCATTGCGGGCTTTCAGTTACCCTCACCCCTCTTGAGACCTAGTCTTGACCGCCGCGATCGCTACCCTGATTAGTCTGGCTTGTCCAGAGGTTACCCTGTTCCAAGTAATTAGGTTGGCCTTCTGAACTTCTGCGCCGCCAGGACAGAGTTCCGAAATCCGTCTTAACGCTTGTGAAGATGTTACAACCAATGCAGGTAAAAGACCTTCAGACTTATTTACTAATTCGGCTGCATTTGTCCGCATATTGAGTAAATTAGCAAGAGTAGTTCTTTGCGGTCAGGTCACCATTGATCTTCCTACATAACTTTAATATGACTTTTAATTTGAATTGCATAGTTGTAAAAGTTGCAACCTCTATAAATGTGATCCTTCTGGGGTTCCGCCATCAGCATTTTCTTGCGTACTCTCCCCATACAAGTCAGACCTAATAGATAACCTAACCCTTTCAAAAGGCATCTCACTAATGGTCGGCCCAGAGTCCATTCACACAGGGACTTTGTCATTCAGATTATTACGAGGCTGTACATAATCGCATTAGTATTCGCGCGTTGACTTCTAACAAGACTACTATTTACCATCTTTGTCCTGGATACATTTAAACATTCCTATCGGCTGTTATTCCACACCAATAGGGTCTGTCATGCTTTCTGATATAAAGTAGCTAGTTATTTCTGCTAGCAGCACCACAGCCATTATTGATCCTCTCGCTGTAACTTCAGGGGTCATATCCTTACGTGTTAACCCATTAGAACCGTCAAGAGTCAAACCTTTCAAGTTAGATCTTCTGGAGCGAAGGTAATGTCTTGCTTTTTATTTTTCTGTACTTGATCACCATGACAATAATATTCACAATTTGCACACAACCGTCATAATCGTACCGCAATTGCAAAGTTAGTCACAAAGGTAATCTACCTCATACAAGAGCAGACTCACTCCAGGCAGCGTCTATCCACTTCAAACCGCTAAACTGTTATTGAACTTGTCCTTACACTCGAAGGTGAGTATTTATAGTGCTCAAAGAGTAGAAAATGAAAACAGATCTCACAGGCAACAAGGGTCGATACTAGAAAGAAAGAAAACATGTCTGCCAAACTGTTACTGCACTTGTCCTTACACCAATCTAGGTTACAAAGTGCAATGGCAAGGAGGAATATTTTCAAAACTACAGTGGCCAAGGAGAGTGTGAGTCGATGCAAACAATTTTTTTTTTGTTTTAGCTATTAGTTTAGTTTAGTTTAGTTTAGTTTATTATTTGTATAGCGCCGCCTGGCCCTAGGGCATCCAGGCGCTTGCGATGAATACAACAAGAATAATGAATACAACAAGAATAATGCAGCAGAAATGTACAAATCGATTACATATTTACAAATTTACAGTCTTGGTGCATGCTAGTACGGTAGGGCTAGGCAGTTTCTTTGGAAAGAAGCCAAGTTTTAGTGTTGTGTCTAAATCTGTGAAAGGACGGTTCTGATCTCAGCTCGAGTGGAAGTGAATTCCAAAGTTTGGAGGCAAGCACGGGGAAGCTGGAGCCACCTGCTTTTTGGAGCTTAAATCTTGGGATATTTAAGCAGTGTGTTTGAGCTGATCTGGTAGGGCGCGCTGGGGTGTGGTGCTTGAGGTTGTCGGATAGGTATCTGGGTGCTTGGTTAGCTAGGCATTTGTGTGTGAGTGAGATGGTTTTATATTCAATTCTTTGTGGTATGGATAGCCAATGGCAGGTGCGTCTGGCGTCCGAGATGCGTTCTTGTTTGGGTATGTTCAGGGCTGCTCGCAAGGCGTTGTTTTGTATGACTTGTAGTTTGTTGATGTTTTTCTGACTGGTTCCCAAGTATAGCGCATTGCAATAGTCAACTTTGGAAAGGACTAGCGCTCTGGCTAAGGTGATGCAGTTGGATGGTGAGAGGTAAGGTCTGCTGGCATTGATAAGTTTACAAGTGTAAGCAGTGGCTGATGAGATGGAGTTGATCTGTCTTGTCAGTGTGAGGGAGGAGTCGAGGTAGATTCCTAGGGTTTTGACGCTGTTAGAGACGGTGATGTTATTGCCGTCTATAGTGAATGCTTGATAGAGTTTGTCGAGTTTATTAAGTCTGGGTTGGGAACCTAGGAGAAGAAGCTCGGTCTTGTCGTCATTAAGGCATAGGCCATGCTTGGCCATCCATTCTTGTATAATGGAATAAATGTTGTTGAGAGCAGTGAGGTCGGTGGAGTAGTCGCCTGTTAAAGGGATCAGTATTTGGGTGTCATCTGCGTAGTTGGTGTAGATGACACCCAAGCGGTCCAGTATGTCAAAGAGGGGTTTCGTGAATACATTGTATAGAGTGGGGGAGACGCAGGAGCCCTGGGGGACACCGCAAGTGACTGGGGCTGGGATGGCAGAGGCTGTGGGTGAGAAGACTCTCATGGATCTGTTGTTAAGGAAGGAATGGATCCATGCGTTGGCGTTATCTGAGAATTTGGCTGCTGAGGATAGATGTTTGCAGAGGATGTCGTGGTTGACCAGGTCGAAGGCGGCCGATAAGTCAAGGAGGAGAAGGAGGGCTAGTTTACCATTGTCTTTAATGTTGTCCATCTGTGTCTTAAGGTCAATCAGGGCGGTCTCAGTGCCGTGTTTGGGGCGGAATCCTGATTGTCTGAGTCCTAGTAAGTTATTTTTCTCGAGGTGGTTCTGTATCTGGAGATAGGCAGCTCTGTCGAGGATTTTTAGTAGGAAGGGTACAGTCGTTATGGGTCTGTAGTTGGTGGGGACATTAGGGTCAAGGGTGGGCTTCTTGAGTAAAGGAAGAACCCAGGAGTCCTTGAGGTTGTTGGGCACTATGTTGGAGGTGAAAGATGCGTTGATGAGGGTGGTGATGAAGGGAGCAAGTTGTTTGGCAGCATCTTTAATGATAGGGGCTGGGCAAGTGTCGCCTTGGCATTTGGACGGTTTAAGAGAGTAGATTATTTCTTCAACCTCTTTAATGGTTATGGTGGAAAACTCAAAGAGGTTATTGTCATCATTTTGGGGAGTGGTGTGGGTGTGTGTAGAGGGGGTGATGTTATCGGAGAGGGTGAGGCTTTCTTTCTTTGTCAAGATTTTGGCTTGTAGCGTGGCAATTTTGCCTAGGAGTGCTTCCTGGATGTTCGTGCACCAGAGGATGTCTTTGTTGCAAGTGTCTGGAATGGGGGAGGGTGATTCGAGTTCTCTCAGGATATTGAAGAGCTCTTTGGTATTAGATTTGGCGTTGCTGATTCTTTCATTGTACATGTTTTTTTTAGACTGGATGATGGCTGATTTATAGATGTTCGATGCTAGTGCGTAGGATGTCTTGTTAATAGTGGATGGTGACTGTTTCCATGCTAATTCAGCTTGTCTTTTGGCTTTGCGGAGTGTTTTTAGTTTGGGGGTGAACCAGGAATTGAGGTGTGCTCGTGGTTTGGCTTTCCGAAGCTTGAGTGGTGCTATGGTATTTATGGCCTTAAGGATAGTTGTGTTGTATAAATCTACTAATTCAGTAGGGTTGGTCATGGTGGGTGAGAAGTCGATGATGGGTTGGAGTAACGGGAGGAGTTTCTCTAGTGTGATATTTTTGTTGTTTCTTGTGAGTGTGGGTGGGGCATTGGAGGAGGGCCCTGGTTTTTGAGTGCCTTTGTTGATGGTGAAGGTAAGTTAAGCGACGCTGAATCACCACCTATAAGCCAAAACTATTGCATTAGAGTACAGCTAGGGAGAAATGGCATATGAGGAGGGACGCAAAGCTTGTACGTGTTTGATACTGATGTTGGAGAGCTGTAAAATTGAGTCTTATCCTGAAAATCAGGAATAAGTTTGAAATTAACTATCACTATACTGGACAGCTGAATTTGCTTTGGAAAACGACTCAGAATATTGCTCAAAATCACTGCAACTGTTTGCCTGACCGATAGCAAAAGGAGATTTATATGTCATCAGGGTATTGTCTTCTCCTGTTTTGGGTGGGAAAGTATTTTGTTTAACTTTGAATCTGGAGTGCATGTGTATTTTAAATAATGTTTTTTAGTATGATATTATGAAAGATTTGGATACATGATGAAATCGTAAAAGGTTAATGTTAATCATATACAACAATAAAAAAAGAAAAGAAAAAAGTAATTTACCCACTCATTGACTACCAGTGGCCTTGCTAATCCCTTTGGCCATTCCCACCCACTTCCTGTCCCTCCGCACCCAAGACAATCCTCCTGAGATCTCTTTGAGCTGGCTTTGTAAGGCCATGAAACGTTGTGCTTGAAGTGACTAACTGTGTTTGATAAAGACGTAATGATTTAATCAGAGCTGTAAACAGGCTACTGGTGTAATAAAAATGTCTTGACCAGGTCTGCATGCAGCCACTCTATAAGCACTGCGTGTGTCCTTCACTAAAACCCCGTTATGGACAAGCACTAGCAAAGCTAACAGTTTGGGCTCGTGTATAAGTATAAGGCATCTGCCAGGCACTGCTATTATATGCCCATGTACTCGCAACTTCTTGCAGCTGCTACCATCAATGGCCAGTTAATACCACTACGTTAGTGCCTGGGAAATGCTTATCCCATGACTACACTATAGCCAAAACTGTTGGCATTCCAATGTTGTTTTAATCATGAAAGAACATGAAACAAACAGTACTAGATTTGTGAGCGTCCTCCATATTAACTGCTGCTCACTAAACATCAAACATATTTTAACACACCTTCACGAGGCTTGGGCAAAAAGAAAAACTGCAAACCAAGTCTAAATATTACATTCTACTTTATTTCAGATTCGAATACATCTCTGAATTCAGGGATCTCGTGATGCGGTCATTAACAGAAATGTTGCTAAACGCAGCCTTCTCATGCCGATACATTGGAGACAACTAATGTTCTTTAAATACATGACCTAAAACTAACAACATATTGTTTAAGCAAGATTGATTGCATTTGAAAAAAACTCTTATTCACTTGGGTATATGTTGGCTAAGCAGTGACTCATGTTTGCACAGTCATTTCTAGTCAGGGCGATTCCTGCAACACCCACTGGAAGAGGCAAGAAAGGTTTCAAGTTCCTCGGACCTGGCATGTAACGATGTTAATAACTGAGAACTTGGTGTGTGCCAAAATTAAACTAACAAGAAAGGGTATCCAACATATACAGTACACTTTATGCAACTGAGACTTGCACCATATTTCATTGAATCAGAACCGCTCCAACATGGATGGATCTTGTTGAAAAGGAGACCCAAAACGTGATAAGACCATCACTAAAATGACAGGATTTACTTTAAAATTTACCATTTCACATGCATGTTCCCCAAAAATGCATGCAAATCTACTAATCATTGTTTTTTAAATACCTAATTGCAATTCACCAATGTTGGCCAATTCTTTTTTGGTGCTTCACTCAGACCATGCCCCACCCCCTTCATTAGTAAATAAGAAAAAGCAAAGGGTCTCTCACTGAACTATATTTTTGAGGGGGAAGAGAGAAACATTTCTGAAAGCCCTTGCAGTATTTTACTAACAGCTCAAAAAGTGCAAGTTGCTGCATATCAACATTCTTAAATTCGTCATAAGAAATCAACATTAGAGAATGTGCGTAGGGATGTGGCACTTCAGGAAGTCCTTTTGCTGCACAGAACCTGTGGGCGCTCTCCTGTTGTCTAAACCCTGCTTCTGCCTCGCTTGTGCCAATGTTTGCCATTCCTGAGGCAAGTGTTCTAGTGTGTGGTCCCTTTAAGGAGATTCAGTTTGTAGCCTCCCTTGTTCCAATAAAGAGAGGGACACCATGGGGGGGGCGTGGCCAAGCAGCCATGGAGTAGGCTGCGATTCCTTGGAGCTCCGTGATCCGATTTATTGATCCGAAGCAAAACATGTGTGTTGACGGCTGATTCCAGCGGAAAAAAGATACTGTATCTGGGTGAATACCCCAGGCAGCAGATGAGCGTATCGGCGGTAGAAAGTGGACACAGCAGATGGAATTAGGCCACTTTGTGTCCTGATCCGGGAGCGGCGCAATTGATACTAAAATGGCGGCTTGCCAACACAAAGAGACCCCCGGCGGCACTCGAAATCGGGTGCCAGGCAGGCAGTGAATAGGCTGCAGGCGTGCAGCGGCTGATGGAACAGTGAGTGGCCGACTACCGGAGAGAAGCTCACGAATAGCCCGGACTGACGAGAGGATGTATACAGCGTTGGGCCACCTGGCCATGAGATAGGCGGCACGTCCTTGGCGCTCCCACTAGACCAGGACGATGTATACACAAAACAGACAAGAGGAATGACAGTGTTCCCACAATAAGTTGGAAGCGACGAGCACGCAGGGATTACATCCCGAAGCCGCACCGAGGAGTGGAAGAGCAGATAATGACAAAACAAGTGACGCTGAGACCTGTACCGCCCGAAACAAAATGGCGACCGATCCTGAACAAAGGATTACACTGGTGGACCGTGAAGAAGCCTCGTAAGGGTTGGGACGCAGCAAATGAGTATATGCACCTTGTATGTACCATCAGCCTTTGATAGGCGCGGAGACCAGAAAGAAGCATTGAAGTTGCAGAAGACAGCACCCTGCGGACAACGGACACGGACACAGAGGAAATTGTGACGCGGAAAGTTACAATCCACCCAAATAACAATTTCACGTGTAACAATTGGTGTAGGTTGATATACAGAGGCCCCAACGACTCGAACAACAACTAAGCAGGACCGGGCTGGAGCCAGACACGTGGGCAAGGTTGCATCATATCGGTGAAAAGTCTGAGAACCAAGACCAAACAACCCACAATAGAGGTCTTCGCAAAAACGCAGAGGACCCCCACAACATCGGAGCGGAGCGCGTCCGCGACTACTGCGGAAGAAGCCCCAGAAGGAAATAAGCACCAAATCCTGGAGGCTATATCGGAGCTGAGCACCAAGTGGAGCGCGGCAATGGCAGACTTACGGACAGCCCTGGAGGGCAAAATCGATGCGGTCAGACTGAACTTACCCTGTTATGGCAAGATGTCAGGGGGCTGGCGGAAAGAACAAGTGGGCTGGAGAGTGCCGTAAAGACCAATACTGATGTCAGCACAAATAATGCAAAGGAAGTTCATGTGCTCAAACAGCAGGTTGCCAACCTTGAAAATCGGGTGGAAGAAGCGGAAGGAAGAGAGAGGAGAAATAACATACGGGTGGTCGGCCTACCGGAGGGGGAGGAGGGCCAAGACCCTACAAACTACGTGGAAAACATGATCCTACAAGAAATAGGAGCAGATGAGCTTTCGCAGGGATTCACGGTGGAGCAGGCGCACCGCGCCTTAATGAGGAAACCACGACCTGGGGCTCAGCCGAGACCTATCATCGCGAGGATCTTGAACTATAGAGATAGGGAGAAGATCCTGGAATATTTTCGTAAAGGTGGGACAATACAGAAAGCATCCGCCAACATTACAGCATACCCGCATTACACGATGCTGGTGCAGAGACTGAGATACAGCTACGTGGCTATCAAGAGGAGGCTGCGAGCAGCAGGCATCAAGTACATGCTCCTGTACCCAGCAAAGATGAAGGTGCTACATAAGAGCAGAGCGCTTTTTTTTTGACACTCCCGAGGAGGTGGTAACGTGGCTGGATCTGCAAGGCTGCCTGGAACAAGAAGTGGACCGTGACCGGCATGAACAGGACGACTGAAAAACTGGTGACACGGACATTGGGGGGTAAGTGGGAGGGGGTACCAGATTATACTGGGAAGAGAGACTGGTTGAACACTGGCTAGCATTCGGGCCTTGTGCTGGGCATGGACTGGAATATAGTGGGTAAAATGTAATTGGAAGCTGCATAGGGTTAACACAATGCGTAATAAATTTGGAAATAGGAGCAATAGGATGGAAGCAACCCACCCCCGAAATACTAATAGTTAAGTGGCCATTAGGGCGACTTTACCCTACTGAGCCCTGAGCATAAGTTTGTGCTGGACGGGGCTAGATGTGGGGGTGCCCGAGATCCAGGGATGGAGCTGGGCAACAGTTGGAGGGAGCGTTGTTGGGGAAGGGTTGGGTGGGGGGAGGGAAAGGAGGTGGGAAGTTTGGGGTGTACATAGTTTCGGGGAGTTTAAGTTTAAACATGAGCCTACATGGAAGAGCTGAAGGGTTGTATCTGCATAGCATGACCGGGAGGGTTCGGTTGGAAATGGGGGAGGAAGATATCTGAGCGCTATGGGAGATCTCAGGATAGTAACGTGGAATGTCAGGGGACTTAACAGTTATATGAAGAGGAATAAGGTCATGCTGTATTTGAAAAGGCAAAAGATAGATGTTGCATTGTTATAGGAGACGCATTTGACGCGGGAGAAGCTGGAGCTAGTTGGGAAAAAATGGAAAGGGATTGTGGTGGGTTCGTCATACTCTGCTTACGCTAGGGGAGTGCTTGTCTGGGTGGCGCCTTATGTCCCGTTTTAGCTACTACAGGAAGTGGCGGAGACTGACGGGAGGACGGTTATATTGAGAGGGCTGGTGGAGAATAAAGAGGTATGCATCGTGAACACGTACCCCCCCCAACCATAACACGGCGGCATACTTCAGGACTCTGTGCACCAACCTTAGTATGTGTGTGGGAAGCGTGGTTATTTGGGGCGGGGATTTCAATTGTGTAATGAACCCCAAGGTGGACAGATCTTATAGCAGGATTGACAGGCCCACCCCAGCGGCCAAAGCATTGCAGGTGTTCCTAGATGATTTCGACTTGGTAGATGTATGGAGAACAAAACATCCCAATGATAGGCAATATTCGCATTACTCTGCCCCGCAGAAGCTACACACGAGATTGGACTATGTTTTTGCCACGCCGGATGTAATGGCAGAGAGCACTCAAATAGAATACAAGGCGAGGGTCCTCTCAGATCACTCGCCCCTGGTCCTCGGGTGGCAATACTGCCCCCCGAGGGCGCGGATCCCGACATGGCGCCTCCGAGCAGAGGCACTCAACGATCGGGTTTTTCGTGAGGACATAAGAGATGAGATCATTAACTATTTTGAGACGAATACTGGTAGTGTTGACTCGGCAGGTACACTATGGGAAGCTTTTAAGGTGGTGATGCGGGGGGCAGCCATAGCTACGTTAAAGGGCCTGCAAGGTGGGGTTCTGGCTGACCTACAAAGATTTGAAAATGAACTAGAAAGAACATTAGAAAATGGCAGTGTGGACACGGAGCTAGTACTTAAACTACAACAGCAATGTGCGGAACACTGGGAAAGGCTCTGTAACCTCAATTATAAAAAGTATGCAGTAAGACAGCACGCGGGAGGAGCTAAAACGGGTAGGCTTTTAGCGTGGCTGTACAAGAGCGAGACCCCTAGACCCCCGATTAGGACAATAACTAGAGAAGATGGCGATGTAGTAGACACTCAAGAAGGAGTCAACAAGGAATTTGCAGATTATTATAGGGTGCTATACGGGGACAAGGAGGGGAGTAGTCAAGAGGCGATAACCGAAACACTAGAAGATTTAGGACTACCCAAGATAAGTGATGAGGAGAGAGAAGAGCTTGATGCACCAATTACCTTGGAGGAGTTGGAGGAGGTTGTGAGGCAGTTGCCCACCAGTAAGACCCCAGGAGCAGATGGGTTCCCTAGCGAATTTTATAAAGTATATAGAGAAGAAGTGCTCCCCCCAATGCTAGATATGCTTAACGAAGCGTTTGAGATGGGAAGGTTGCCGGAGTCACTCAGAGAAGCGATTATAATACCGCTCCCTAAACCCAACAAACCGGGGTATGGCTGTAGCTCCTACAGGCCTTTGACGATGCTGAACCAGGACAGCAAGATACTGACGGCTGTCCTGGCAAACAGATTGCAGAGAGTAATTAGTAAATGAATCCACCCGGACCAAACGGGCTATGTCCCGAATAGTAATATAACCCATAATCATAGGCGACTCCACCGGGTGATCAAATGGGCGGATAGGAATGAAGGCGAAATGGCGATTGTATCCCTAGACGCAGTAAAAGCTTTTGACTCTGTTATGTTGCCATGGCTGCTGGTGGCCCTGGGAGGTTACGGAGTAGGGCCGGGTTATATCAGGTGGGCGAAAATGCTATACAGTGAGCCGCTAGCCAGAGTTTCGAACGGGATCAGTGATATCCGAGCGATGGCAGCTTAGTAGAGGCACCAGGCAGGGGTGCCTCTGGTCCCCGATGCTTTACATTCTAGCCCTGGAGCCCCTAGCGATATACCTCAGGCAACAGTACGATAGGTATTGAGGTTGGAGGGGAGCGGCATCTAATATCCTTATATGCGGATGATTTATTACTATACTTGAAATACCCGGAAGAGAATCTTCAATATATCCTTGAAGTGATGGAGAAGTACGCGGGGTTGTCCGGCATAGCGGTAAATCCTCAAAAATCTAGTATATTCCTGCTAGGTAGCTATAAGGGGACCCCGGAGGAAAGGTTACCGGTGTTACAGATAGTATGGGTGATTGGTTCTTTCCGTTACCTTGGCATAGATGTGTATCACACCGCAGAAGAGGAACATAAGCACAACACTGAGGTAGCTGTTGAGAAAATCTGGAAATGCATGAAGTTTTGGGAGAAGTTGCCCCTAGCTATGATGGGACGGGGGGCAATGCTTAAGATGGTGGTCCGACCTAGGCTTTTACATTATTTTAGTAATATCCCACATATGATACCCAAGAAGTTCTTCGCTAAACTGAATAGTGTGTGCAGGGACTTCCTATGGCATGGTACCTGGAATAGAGTAGCGCTATGGAAGTTGCAGAACTTCTGCGAAAAGGGGGGTATCAAGCTGCCCAATTTTAAGGTCTACTATGTAGCAAGTCAATTGCAATATGTGGCCAATTGGCTCTCCGACGAAGTGACCTCTGAACATAGGTTGTTTGGGCGGGTTTGTACCCCATTTTACTTAAGGGAAATGATATGGTTGCCTGAGACAGACATGAAGGAGCGCCCTAGGATGATGTTGGGGTGGAAAATGTGGTGTCTAGCGTTTCGGATGATGGAGGACCCATTCCTGTGCTCCCCGCAAGTACCGCTGGTCGCTTTAGCAGGAGGGGACAAGCAGCTGAGGGGGATTATCAGAACCTACTGGGAATCGGTGGGGCTGGTAACGTTAGGGGACATCTGGCAAGAGGGGACCATTAGAGATTTTGAAGAACTTGGGGAGGAGGTGGGATTACATACTGGCCAATATGTTACATACCATAGGATGGTTCAGAAAATTCAGAAAACGTGGCCTGAAACAGTGTTGGCAGAGGAACCAGATGCTACTGTGGGGGTAATATATGACATATCGGAAGGGGGGCATGAGATTTCTAGATTGTATGAGATGGTGATGACCAAGGTGGGGAAGGAATTGACACATTTCAGACTTGATTGGGAGGAGGAGGTGGAGGCCCAAATGGGAGATGGAATGTGGGGACGCGCCCTGGGATATCACAAGAAAGTGTCAAGAAACGCCAGACTTAAACAAATACTGCTGTACATAACGCATAGAGCATACATGACCCCTCTGAGGATATCCAAGTTCCGAAACTCTGGGCGACAGGCATGCCCTAAGTGCGACATGGAAAACGCTGACATGGCATGTTTTGGTCATGCCCGGTAATCGAATGTTTCTGGGGTGAAGTGGCACAAAAATTAGCGACAAAAGGGGTCACGCTCGTCATAGATACGGCCTGGGCTTGCTTGCTGGGAGGGTTCCCCAGACCACGGAAACTTAAACATGTTGAGAAACTGAGAAACTTGGCATATGTGCTAGCAAAACGGAGGATCGCCATGGGATGGAAGAAGTGCCACAAGCCACGGGTGGAGGTATGATGGAAGGAGTTACAGAAATGGGCGGAGGCCGAAACGGTAGTATGGCAGGAGGCGAGCAGCATGAGTGAGGAGGAAGAAGTGGTATCTTGATGGCATGGAAATTATTAATAGCGGAACTGTTCGCATCTATATCGGACCCAACGAAAAAAAAAATATATAATAATAAAGAGAAGGACACCAGGCGTGGACGTCACTCCACGAGTGAGCACTCCTGACCATCACCACATTGTCTCCTGTGTGCCTTATTTAGTGCACGGCTTGCCAGCCACAGGTTACGGTGAATCTAGTAACTCGCTACATTGGCAAAGAGGCTGGATCACCACAGTGCTCTACAGGTGCGTGAGGGACCTGTCCTGCTTGTTGGATATAGTTCCCAGAAGGAGAGACCTTTGGTGTGCTGGATCGAGCCCCCTCTTTGTAGAAAGACACTCAGTAGCCCTCTGTGCGAGTCAGATGTTGCTTGTGCACTGGGGATCATACAGTTCACTGGTGATAAGCTGAGGCGTTTGATAAAGCCCATGGTTGTGTACTCCGAATACACCAGTGAGTGCAGCAGAGTGCACAGACAAGTGACAGTCAGAGAGGAAGCAGCTCCAGTGAGGAATGTTTGTGCACCTCGAAAATAAAAAAGACAAGGACCGAGTAGTACCCAAGTGACAGACTGTGGAGTGAATCCCAAGAGGTGGCAATTTACAGCACAGCTACCGTCATCAACCCTAAATGCAATCAGTTCTGGTGGTGGGGCTATGGAGGACTTATCAGCTGTTCTTTATCAAGCAACACACTATTCTTTGTGTGACCGGGCTGTCAACATAGCTACATCATGGCGGGTAATGATAGGGCGTCTCAAGGCCAGATTGTGGTGCCACAGCAGCAAGGGCACCTGATGACCATTCTAGAATTTGACATTCGGGTGCCCTGTCCAGCCAGGGACCAAGGGGAGATATCTTGGTGGAAAAGCTTAAAAGTTTACTTTGACTCAATGGAGAAGTTAATCACTGTGCCAAGAAATCCAGGCTCCTATACTCACCAGGCCCTGCAGTGCATAGGATCTTTAAAACATTACATCCCGTGGTTAACTATCAAGCTGCTAAAAGTGTGCTGAGTGAGTATTCCAGCCCAATGGTAAATGTGGAGTATGGAAGATTCCTACTGCACAATGCTAACAGAGGAGACACTTGATGCGTTCCATGCACGGCTGAGACGGTTTCGGACGAAATGTCTGAATAAAAATGACTGACCCCCACCAAAAGACCTAAAACACACACCACAAAAAGTTCTAACTACCAAAATTTGGAACTTTTCGTGGTATGTGTTTCGGTGGGGTCGGTATGGGGCCTGGGGGGTGTTCCTCGCAACACCCCGCTCACTATAGAAGAAAAAAAAAAATAACAAAATAAAAAAGCCGGGGAAACCCCTGCAGCTGCCCAAAAATAAAAATTACTAAAATAAAAAGAGAAAAGGACCCTGCAGCGCCAGTTCCCGATCACAGAAGTGAAAGGGAACCGGCGCTGCAGGGACACAGCACGAAGGAAGGAAAGGTAAGTAGGGCGGTAGAGGTATGTTGGGGGTGTGGCTGGGTGTGTGTTGTGGGTGTACGCATGTATAGTTTTCTATTGGATGTTCGCATGGGAAATGTACGAACATTTGTAGTGCGTACATTTACCATGCAAACATTTCCATCGCAGATTTTAGGAACGCAGTTAGAGATGGCCTTTCTGCATTTGGGAGCATCAATATTATTGAAAACAAAAACATAGTAAATGTCAGTTTTGAGGGACAGCAAATATGAAATGCTGCTGTTAAACTCTTCAAATATCACTTTGTCTTTATGTTCGGTCTTAACCCCAGCATCATTGTAACCAACTCCATGAGAGGGGGAGCCTCACAATTCAACCCCACTGTATCAGTGACAAATTGCCTGGTAATGTCACGGGCAGACCTCTCCGACGTACCGCTGCCAGACCCAGATCTCGAGTATTTCGATAATGTATCGTGTTTGAAAAATCCGAAAGGCCAAGTGGTTTTGGGGTGCGTAGTCTGTGCACCGGGAGAAGTAGTGGAGAGTGGGAAATTTCTGCAAGTAACATCAGCGCAAGTGGCACAATTAGGGGCCCTTTACGAAAACTTATCTTGCAGCGGCTCAGCAATCTCTTTTATTTATACTGATTCGATATGCCTTTGGCATAGCCCACGATTTTCATCAACTCTGGAAGCAGAGAGGATTCATGACTTCAACCGGGACACCCATTGAAAGCAGTCAATATGTATTAAAATTGTTAGATGCTATAATGTTGTCCGAACAAATTGCTATCATCAACTGTGCTGCCCACCAGGCACTTGATGATCCCATTAGTTGCAGAAATAGTTTTTGCTGATCGAACCGCCAAATTTGCTGCTACCTTGGAGGGCAACAATGGCAACAATGTGTAAATCTCGCCGATGCAAGCTGTACAGGAGAGAACATCATATAAAATGTTAGACGACATTGCGCAAATGCAAGATAATGCGCCTAAAGATGAAAAATAAATGGATAAGGAAGGGGGGGGGTGCAGGTTGCATGAGGGCTCCCTGTCGCGAGATGAACATGGTCGGTTAGTGGCTTTAAAAATATTATTGCTGCACCTAGTAAGAATGCATCATGGGCAGGCACATGCTGGTAGAGCTGGAATGACAATGCTAGTGGGACAATCCTGGCTTGCACCAGAATTTACAACTATGGCTCAAGAGGATCGTCAAAGATGTGTGGTATGTTTACAAAATAATGTGGGGAAGAATGTGCCGATAATACCTGGGGGACAACAACCACTGTATGGGCCATTTGTGGGGATACAAATTGATTTTCTTAACTGCCAAAATGTAATATCAGTGGCAATGCCTCCTATCCTAGCAATGGACTTCTTTTAGGATGGGTCAGAGGCGCACACTTGTAGAAAAGCAGATGCAGTGACTGTCGCAAACATTTTTATTTGGGAATTTGTGCCTAGATTTGGGATACCTGTATGTATTAACAGTGATTAGGGAACTCATTTTGTTAATATTATCATATAACTGTTGTCCGGGTCCGTGGCCAACTGCCATGAAGTAAAGACGTGCCTCGCAGAAGCTCCTGCCAGATCCTAAATAGATTCGGTGAAACGGCAATATGGCAGAGGACTAAAATCGAGTGCAACACTAAGAGGCTGCATACAAGCGCAACAACGGAGCTCCCGGCGCCTTGGAACAGCAGAACGGAGTGCAACTGGAACTACGAGGGACCCCATGGGCAGCCAAAATGGCGACTGAAGAAATGTGACAGCGCTGAAGAGCTCTCAAGCAGGTCAGAGCACAATTGAAGGCAGGTGCGGGAAGCAGAGAAGGGGAGCAGAATGGAGCATCCCACCCGACCAGCAACAGTGTTCCGCAGGAGCCTGTGGCCCCAAGAAGACTCCTGCGACCTTGTGCACCAGGGGACAGGGAGGTAGGCGTGGGAAGGAAGAGGTCGGAAGAGGCAAGGATCCCCCGCAGAGGCGAACAGAAGACTAGCCAAACCCAACGTGATACGGGTAAGCAGAGCGGGGGAGAGCAGCTAGCAAGTGTGAGGGTGCAGAGTTAACCTAGATCACAGCACTGACGCGTGTAGCCCCCTGCAACACCCTGACCCCCGCACACAACATCCTGGCAGGCCACGCACAAACTCATCAGAAGAAAGCCAAGAGGACAAGCAAGGTGTGAGAAACACAGGGATGAACGCTGCAAATAGGGGGACATGTGGGGCTGACAGCGCAAGACAGCAACAGGCATAAATAATGCACTCTAGCAGTGCAAAGGAAACAAGGACAACAGGCAAACAGCAGGCAGCCAAACTTGCATGGATGGCGAGAATTTGCTGCAGGGTCGGAGTCAGAGGAAAGCTCCACATACACAGGCATAAGGGGGCACGCAAACTAGAAGCGCAAGGAATAACAACCCTCCCTCCACAGGGAAAAGTAGAGGGGGCCAAGCAAGCAGTAAAAGAGGAAGTGTTACAGAAGAAGATGGCGTCCAAGGGTGCCAAAGCAAAAGGGAAGCAGAACATCATGGATGCATTCAACAAAGACCAGGACAGACCCAAAAGTGGAACAACGCCAGAGCCAGCAGGAAACGGGGATAACACACTGGACAAAGGAGACCAGCAGATACTAGCCGCCATAGCAGCACTGAAGACAGCCCTGGAAGCAAAAATAGATGCAGTAATGGTGGACGTAGGCCTGTTGAGACAAGATGTTCGTGGACTAGCGGACCACAAAGGACGGCTGGAAAAGCAGGTTGCAGACAACACCAGGGAAAGGCAGCAGACAACAGTGGAAGTTGATATACTGAAGCAAAATGTAAAATTGCTTGAAGACAGAGCAGATGACGCAGAGGGGCAGGCTAGGAGGAACAACATAAGTGTCATGATTCCTGCCCTTCATGTCCCCAGCCCTCCAAGATCGTCAGGCTGGAGCCAGGCCACGATCACCCACATGGCCCTCAAGGGCCTCTCCATCCCTCCAAAGACCCACTTGGAGTCAGACTTGGCGCTTGTGGAACCAGACTCACTCACTCCCATAGGATAACATTGGGGATTGGACTTGTAGTGCATTGATGGGGACAAGATGGGTGCCCCCACATATTTTGGTTCCCAGAAATGCATGTGCAGTCTAGTCTTTTGGGTGTGGTTCAGCCCAGAGACACCTGGGATATCCAGATACTATTTAAGCCATGCCCAGGCTGAGAAACATGCTTTGTGTTTTTTGCACCTGCAGAGTGACACTCACCGTGTTCGGATCAGTCTCCAGTAGGCCTGCATCTTTCTTCTGCACTCAGCTCCTGCAAGAACAAGAACACCGTTAGGAAAAGCCTTACCTTGCGGTGCTTCTGCCCATCATTCATCGCTTCTTCTGTTCTGCGGGCATCTTCGGCGGTGTCATTCTCATCCCGGCACGCCGCTTCCTAAGGAAAAGGGAAAAGAACAGGAAAAAAGGCATTAGTAAGCATTCAGCAAATCTTTGCTTATTTTTAAAGACTGTACGAGCTTCCAAAGCTTACCTGAATCCCAGCCGCTCTGGGGAAACTCTGTCTCCGGAACTTCTCATCCATCTGCAAGAGTGAAAAGACACTCCAGGTTAGCGTGGAAACATCTAGAGGTGCTGCATACCGCGCTTACTCACCGCATTTCTTCTTCATAACCGGCATCCACGCTGAAAACGTTGCAGCACCTAAAAGACACAGAAAAAGAACTCAGTTCAATACAAATACGAAAGGGTCGCATCGCGCTCTCACTCACCTTCAGCGCTACTCATCTCATCAGCACGTCGCCATCCCCGGACGCCGGCCATCATCTAAAAAAGTCAAGGAACGAAGTTAGAGAACTTTTCAAAAGACTCATACTTACCTGTCGGACTCTTGCCAGTGAAGTAACTAGGCAGCAACGAGCCTGCATCAATCAACGCGCCCCTGCACTGAAAGCAGGACAGAGAGCACACTTTCCAAGAAAACAAGGTGAGCTGTGGATCAAAGGGAAGGGTTGGACCCCGGGGAAGAAGGGGTTCAAACACAGAGACAATAGGGAGTTAAACTCTACAAATCCTGTGTTTCAGGCCCAGTCTCCAGTCGAGTAGACTCCAGGGAAGGGTTTGAGGTCGTAAGAGGTCAGAACAGGCTGAGTGACGTCCCCGTGGATACCAGGTGAGTGTTACAATAAGGATCCTCGGACTAACCGAGGGAATGGAAGAACTGACGCCACTAATTAGGTTGAAAGTTGAAAATCTGTTACTGCAAGAACTGGGACAAGGAACCTCACGCAAGGATTCACGGTGGAACCCGCACACCGCTCCTTAATTAGGAAGCCTCCCACACCCATCAGTGCCAAAATACTCAATTATAAAGACAGGGAGATCTTGGCATTCTTGAGAACGGGAGGAACAAAGAGCCTCTGCAAAATTGGCAATATACCCAGATTATACCTTCCAAGTGCAGAAACGAAGAGCACAATTTAAGCTATAAAGAAAAGACTGAGGAAGGCAGGACTCAAATATATGCCGATATAGCCAGCAAGACTGAAGATAATACATAATGGACTGGCACTGTTCTTCGAAACCCCAGAAGCAGCACGGGACTGGTTAGACAGCGCAAAAGCGCTGGCATCAAGCAGAGACTGACAAAAGACTATTAGTAAGAAAAAGCCCTGAGATAAGATCACTAGAAGGAATGGAGAGACCTCAGTACTAAAAGCAAGAGACGGCCGCAAGGAACAGACCATAAGTAGTCACTCACTGGCATTTCGAAGGATAAGCCAAACAGAACATAATAGTCGCTGTTTTTTTAAAAAGGGCTACAGGGCAGGAGAGGACGAAGCAAAGACACAGTCTTCTAAGGAAGGAAGCCACAGGACAAGGTGGCACCCCAACCTCCCCAAACACTTTTGTTAGGGTACACTACAAGTACCCACCCGTTGGGCACCAAGCACCTGGTCGAAAGACTAGGGGGTGGAAGCGGGTTTGTCTGAGCATGCGCAGCATAGCTGGACGATTTAAGTTGGGGGATAAGTCAGTTGGGTTGGGGGGAGGGATGGGAGTTATTAAGGGGTACAAAGGGGAAGCCAGACAACCTATCTATACTCAGTCACGTATGGTGACTTGTCCTCACAGAACAATGCTACAAAGCAGAGCCTACAACTAAGAACAAACATACTCAAACGCAATGAAGGTTAGCATTAAAGTAATGTCCTGGAACATTAGAGGACTCAACAGTTATATTAAAAGACGCAGAACTATTGCGTATTTGCGCAGGAACAAAAATAGGAGTAGCTTTGCCACAAAAGACGCAGCTCAATAAAAGCAGGCTAGAGAAACTAGCACAGAAATGGGGTGGGGGGTAGTGGGATCCAGATATTCAACTTACACCAGGGGTGTACTCATATGGATAGCCCCCACTGTCCTGCTGAAGGTAATACACACTAAATCTGATGAAGGAAGGATGTTATTGATTCATGGCACCCTAGAAAACAGACATATGCATTGTAAATAGCTATGCACCTAACCACAATGCTACAACATTTTTCCGCTCCCTATATGCAAGACTAAGTCCGTATAGAAATGGCGTACTTGCTGTGGGGGCCGGGAGGGAAGACTTTAATTGCATACTAGACCCTAAAATAGACAGGACGAATGACAAGTTCAGAAGGCCAGCACCACCTGCAAAAATCTTAACTAGCCTACTGCGTTCCTTTAGCCTGGCAGACATGTGGAGGACACTCCATCCGACATGGAGAAATTATTCACACCACTCCGCCTCACACAAGGTTCTTATTTACAGATAATGAATACATGAGTGAATTTGTAGAGGCAGAATACAGAGTATTGTCATATCATGCCCAACTAGTACTAAAGAGGGTAATAATGGCTCCCAGACCGGCTATACCAACATGGAGGCTACGAAGCAAGACCCTCTTGGACATGGCATTCAAAGAACACATGCAGAGATACACAAGGAATTCTTTACAGTTAATATAGGCAGCATTGCGTCGATAGGTGTAGTGTGGGAGACATTCAAGGTAGTGAGCAGGGGGAGAGGATATCCCAAGCAGAAGGGGTACATAAAATGTTCACGTCAAAACTAAACCGAATGGAACAGGAATTAGTCAAGGGAGTAAGAAAGAATACTGCGGGAGATGAGAATTTGGAGGAGGTAATCAGATTAAGGCAGGTATGCCTAACACAATGGGAAAGATTAGGCAAATTTAGCTATGCAAAACATGTAGAAAAAACACATGTGGAAGGTGACAAAACAGGCAGATTACTGGCGTGTCTATAAAAGGAGAGGAAGAAAGCGCCAACACACTCCATCCAGGATAAAGAAGGCACTGTACACAACAAATGGGAGTGAACAACACATTCTACGAATATTACAGCAAGTTGTACGAGGTGGTCAGGGGGGGAGCGACACGAGGAGTTACAGGAGGCATTAGATCTAATAGTCTTAACGCAATTAGAAGTAGAGAAAGTACAGATGCTTGATGAACCTATAACATCAGAGGAGATTCTGTCTATCATTAGAACACTACCCTCGGGTAAAGCACCAGGCACAGACTGGCTACCCAGGGAATTTTATAAGGCATACACAGGCACACTTGCACCAGTCTTGCTAAAAGTATACAAGGAACCGTTCAAAGTAGGTACACTCCCAAAAAGCATGAGGGAAGCAGTGATAATTCCCCTCTCCAAGCATAACAAATACGAAATAGGTCGTAGCTCCTACAGGCCCTGGTCTCTGCTGAACAAAGATAAAAAGATTCTAACAGCATTATTAGCGAATAGACTTAGGCAAGTAATAGCAGGATTAATATACCCTGATCAAATGGGATATGTGCCAGGAAGAAACATCTCTTGGAACTTGCGTAGATTGCATCATGTTGTCAGCAGCACACAAGATTGGGATGAATTCTATGTTGTGGCTTTGCTAGATGCAACGAAAGCATTTGACTCCGTTCAGTGGGACTGGCTCTGCCCGACTATGGCAAACCTAGGCTTCGGGCCACAGTATATGCAGTGGATAAAATTGATTTACACTAAACTCATGGCCAGAGTTAAAACGGGGGGTATTTTCTCAGAGAGATGGGAATTGAGCAAAGCAACTAGACAAGGCTGCCCGCAATCCCCGATGCTGTACATTATAGCAATGGAATCAATAGCAGCATTCCCGAGGCCAGAATACCAGGATGCGGGAATTAGGATAGATGGAGTGAGGCACAGTATCCATGTATGCAGATGACGCACTGCTATGAATACGAGAACCAGAGGAGAATCTGCAGCAAATATTAGCAGTATTAGACAACTTTAGCGTGCTGTCTGGAATCACAAGCAGTAGGAGCAAATCCGGTGTATTCCATTAGCCAAGTATGCAGCTAGGCACAAGGCAGAGCTTCCAGCACTATCATTATCGTGGGAAAATTATATCTTTAGGTACCTGGGGATATATATATATATGATCCATTACTCACCGTAATCATATTTCTGATGCTTGTATCTGCTTAGATTCACGTGCTGTGCATAGGCCGACATCTAGTGGAAGCTGTGGAGTATTACAGTTTGTTTTTCGAAACTCAAAAATGGGCGTCGACACAGGGCATGTCAGTAATACTATCCCTAGTGTGACGTCCACTGTAACCATGATCCCTCACGCGTCTAGGACCCTCAGATTGTATTTTTTCTGACATGAGGTAGCGTGAGGAGTAGCGCGAGTGCAGATAATCCAAGCAGATAGATAGATAGATAGATAGATAGATAGATAGATAGATAGATAGCTAGATAGATAAGACTACAAGCATCCATGCGCCTTCTCTCAGAGGGGAGGAAGGGTGGGTCGCATGTGAATCTAAGCAGATACAAGCATCAGAAATACGATTACGGTGAGTAATGTATCTGTTCTGAGGCTTGTTAAATCTGCTTAGATCGCATGCTGTGCATAGATTAGCAAGCAGTGTTAGAAGAAGGAGGTGGGGTGTGAGAAGGGTCATGAGCAAATGAATGTCTTAAAACCGCTTGTCCCACTTGAGTATCTGTCTTGGAATGGGTGTCAATGCATTAGTGCTGAGTAAAAGTGTGAATAGCGCTCCAAGTAGCTGCTTTGCAAATGGTGTCAAGGGGTACATTTGCAATGAAAGCCAGAGTGGCCCCAATGCCTCTAGTAGAGGGGGCTCTTGGCGTGAAAGGCAGAGTTTTTTCAGAAAGAGAGTAACACAGCTGGATACAGTTAACAATCCACTTAGAGATGGCACCATTAGAGACGCAATCTCCCTCTCTGCCTGTAGCTACGGAGAAAAACAGCAGCTGATCTGTTTTCCTTAGCGGTCTGGTCTTGTTTACATAGTAGAGGACCGCCCTACGCACATCTAGGGTGTGTAGTTTCACCTCAGCCGAGCTTTGTGGGTCTTGGAAGAAAGCCAGAAGCTCGATGGACTGGTTCACGTGGAATTTAGAAATAAAAACTTAGGTGAGAACCTAGGGTGTTTACGTAAAACCAGTTTATCTTTATGAACTGTAAAGAATGGAACCTGCGCTGACAGAGCCTGAATTTCACTGAGCCTTCTTATAGATGTTATTGCTACTAAGAAGGCTGTTTTATAAGTCAGGTGTTTGAGACTGCATTTATGCATGGGTTCGAATGGGGGGCCCATGAGTTTAGATAGCACCACGTTAAGGTCCCATCCTGGTGGTGGGTTTGAAATAGGAGGGTGAAGTCTCTTTACTCCTTCCATGAAAGCTTTAACCACTTGTATCTTCCACCACGACACCTTGTTATGGGATGTGGTGTATGCTGACAGCGCTGCCAGGTGTACCTTCAGTGAGTTAAATACTAGTCCTGCATCCAGCAGGTGGAGCATGCATGTGGCAATTGTGGAAGGAGTGCAATCAACTGGGTTGACTTGCTTATTCTGGCACCAGATAACAAATACTTTCAATTTGTCAAAGTAGCAGTGCCTCGTGCTTGGCTTCCTAGGTTCCTTTAGGATGTCCATCCACCTCTGAGATAATTTGAGATGTCCGAACTCTATGACCTCAGGAGCCATGCTGCTAGGTTCATTGAGTTGGGTTGACGATGCACTGTTTGACCTTGGTGCTGGGACAGTAGGTTGTACCAGCCCGGTAGTTTGATGAGTTCGTACACCGCTAGTCTGCGTAGGTGTGGGAACCATGGTTGTCTCGCCCACATGGGAGCAACTAGGACGAGCGTCATGGACTCTCTGCTCATCTTGTTGACCACCTTCCTGATGAGAGGTGTTGGTGGAAAAGCGTACGCAAACATCCTTGACCAGTTCTTCCACAGGGCGTTCCCCTGGGAGTCTGGATGGGGGAACCTGGATGCAAATCCTGGGCATGGTCTGTTTTCGCTTGTGGCGAATAGGTCTATAGTGGAGAAACTCCACTGAGAGAAGATATCGTCTACGATTTATCTGCGTAGACACCATTCGTGTTCCTCTGGGAGGGGATCTCTGCTCAAAGCATCCGCCAGAGAATTGAGATCCCCCGGAACATGTTGAGATGACAGGAATATCTTCCGTCTGAGTGCCCATATCCAAATTTTCTGGGCAAGCTTGGACAGATTTGGCGAACAAGTCCCTCCCTGCTTGTTTAGGTAAAACATGGCTTTAGTGCTGTCCGTCCGGATCTGCACTGACAGATTCAGCAGGTAGGGCTCGAACGCTTGAAGCGCTCTGAATACTGCCAGAAGCTCTAGCAGGTTGATGTGATTCTTGGCCACTGAGTGAGACTAGAGACCCTGAGCTGTGTGGTGGAGGTGGTGAGCTCCCCACCCTGTCAGGCATGCATCAGTAGTGACTACCGCCTGTATCTAGGGATCGTAAAAGGGTTTCCCCTTGGACAGATTTTCTCTTGTCCACCAGTGAAGGCTTTGTACCAGTGTTGGCGAAACGACCACTAGATCGTCCCACTGACCACTTGCCTGAGACCACTGTTTCGCCAACCATTCCTGCATGGGACACAGGCGCGGGTGGGGGACCAGGTAAATGCATGATGCCATCATGCCTAGCAAACGCATTGCTTTGTGTACCGTTATCTGGCGACCGGCCTGATATTGGGGAATTTGCAGCAGTATATTCCGAATTCTTTCCTCTGATGGAAAGGTCAACCCCTCGTGCGTGTCTAGGATAGCTCCTAGGAACTGTTTGGAGGTGCTTGGCACCAGACTTGACTTCTTCTCGTTTATTGAGAACCCTAATTCGAAGAGGAGGTCGATCGTCCTTTGAATGTTTGTTCTGCAAATTACTGGGGTCTCCCCTGTGATGAGCCAGTCGTCCAGGTAAGGGTACACCGGGTTTGCCTCCCTGCGTAGGTGTGCCGCCGCCACCGCCAGTACCTTGGTGAATACCCTTGGAGTCGAGGCTATCCCGAAGGGCAGTACCTTGAACTGGTAGTGCCGACTGTCCACCTTGAAGCGCAAGTACTTTCTGTGCGCTGGGAACATGGAAATATGAAAATAGGCATCTTTCATGTCCAATGTTGCCATGTAATCCCCCTTTTTTAGGAGAGGGGATTACCTCTTGGAGAGTAGTCATGCGAAATTTTTGGGGCTTGACATACTTGTTTGCAGGCCGCAAGTCCAATACTGGGCGCATTGTCAAATCTTTTTTTGGCACAAGGAAGTAAGTTGAATAAATACCCTTGTTTACCTGGTGTCCCAGGACGAGTTCTATCGCTTCCTTTGCTAGAAGATTGATGATCTCCTTGAGGAGGATCTTCTGGTGGTCCAAAGAATGTATTCTTTGTCGTGGAGGGTGGTTTTGGGTACGCTCTAACAGTTCTATGCAGTATCCTGCGGACACTGTGGACAGCACCCATCTGTCTGAAGTGATCCCTTCCCAAGCTTGGGTGAAGTTGGAAATGCGTCCCCCTACTATGGATGTGTGAGAGGGGACCCTGAACGGAACGTCACTGTTTTGGTGGAGGCGTGCTGCCGCCTCTACTGGGGCTGCCTCTACCCTTACCACACCCTCTCTTATTACCCCTGCCATAACCCTGGGTAGGCTGCTGGCTGTTCTTGTTCCATTGTGTACCCTGCCCCTGGGAATAGTTAGACCCTCTCTGGGAATTTTGTCCGGGTGGGCGACGAAAATTGCCATTCCCTCTCTGGTTAGGGGGTTTATTGGTTAGCTGGCCTAGGGATTTGAGTGTCTCATACTCTTCCTTGGCATTTTTCAGCACGTCCTCGACCGCCTTTCCAAACAATAGATCCGGCTCCACCGGTTTGTCTATCAATGAAGCCTGGGTTTCGGCTTTGAACCCAGACTGTCACAACCAAGCATGCCTTTTGATAACAGTACCTTCTGCTATCAATCTGCCTGCGTTATCCGCAGCATCAAAGGTTGCTATTAATATGCAACCGGACACGGCTCTTCCTTCCGCCGATACTCGTGCCAATTGGCTTTTTAAGGGTTCTGAGGCGGAATCTATGAGTGCCGCGACGTCTTCACACTGGTGGCAGTTGTAACTCGCCAGCAGGGTGGTGGAGTTGGCAACCTTGCCTGGTAGGCGGAAGTGGAGGCTATTTTCCTGCCCAAGCCATAAATCTTCTTGCTCTCCTTGTCGGGAGGAGCTTCCGACGATGACAACGGTGTTCCCGCCCTCTTACGGGTGTTAGTAACTACCAGGGAGTCCGGTTTCAGATGCCCTCTTATGTACAGTGGGTCTGTTTGGGCTGCCCTGAAAAGCTTCTCAACTCTGGGGTTTACCGCCCTAGTGAGATAGGGATTAACAAGGGAAGGGTCTATCCTCCTTTGTATAGACTTAAGGATAGGGATGGCTGTTAGGCAGAAACCTGTGCAGTTCCCTTAGGGAGCACTGCAAAAGATTTAGGACTACAGGTGTTGGCAGTAAACCCACTTGGTAGCAGTCTGTACCAGCCAGATTTACCTGGTAGCTGTGGCTGAGCAGTCAGACTTCCCTCAAGAAGAGTTAGGCAGTATGCAAAGTATACACAATAGGCACTAGGATACAATAATACAAACAAACACTGACCAGAGCTTTGGTATCAAAGTATATAATTATTTATTTAAAAACACACTGTTTGAAACACTCCAGCACTCTTATTGTAAAACACTCTAAACACAGTTATTATTATAATATATACAACTCTTATTCCTTATCAGATAACTCTTAATAAAACACCACTTATTTTCATACAGAGGTGAGCGCTCAACTACAGATGGCACTCCAATAAGTTTGTGAACAAGGGAGGGAAAAAGACAGAATATGGAAAGGTACACAACTCTAAGATTTAGGAACACTATTAGCAAGGCAGAGGAGCAAAAGTCACTTGTGAGCCAAAGTCCATAGGCTAGGCCCACTTTTAGAGAGAGCAGAGCACAAATGCGCCCAAGATCACACAGTTACACTAGGCTTATGAAGTCTTGCAGAGAGTTCGAAGAGAGTTTAGAGAGGCTCAGAAAGGTTTAGCCAGGGTGTCCCAGGCTAACCCATGTTCGAAAGCCGGGGGCTAAATCTACCCCGTACAGTCAGTGGCAAGGGAAGCCAGGCGGGACATGGTACCTTAAGTGGGAAGGATCCTCCAGCGGTGGCAATTGTTCCTGGCAGTGGGTGCAAGTCTCGTCGTAGTCCAGAGGAAGAGAAGATCTCGACTTGGAGGAAAGATGAAGGTTGTTGCACTACCAGGGAAAAAACCATCCGCGGAGTTTTCCGGTTAAAGGTGGTACCCTTTAATTCGCGGTCGTGGTAAAACGTGGTATCCCGGCTGCCGGGGTGCTTGGCACAGGCAAGGCGGCCACAAGATAAGTCGGGAAGGCGAAAAGACGGTGAGACTGGTTATCCCCACCAGTCAAAGGAAGAAGACTATCCGGCGGGAGATCTCCTCTGTCGTTGGGAAAAGTGGTGAGACGGTCCAGCAGGGCTCCACCGGTGGTGTCGTCGTGGCAGGTCGGCTCAGCTTCTCCCTCGTCGGATTCTTAGGTCATGTGGCGACTTCTGAAGTTCCAGTCCCCAAAGCCCTGCTTTTATGCAGAAAACCCCCATTCACTCAGCCTAGCTGTCACTCAAACATGCTAAGTGGTGAGCCGGCCGGCTCACCACTTGGGCCAATCAGGACGGAGTGCGACTTGAGTTGCCTAGGCAACTCAGTCCAGGGTGCCTAAATCCCCCTCCACCCCTCCTAAGTACCCCAGACAGAGTGGCACCACTTTGGAGGGCTTCTGTGGAGAAGCCCGCCAAAAAGTGGAACAAAGGGCTCGACTTGGGTTGGAGTCACAGAAGAGAACACAAACGCCATTTTAGAACCGAGTTTTGGCAAAAAGACCAACCGGAGAATTAATATTAATTAAATAAACCGGCGGTATGTTCGAGGCTATCGTAATTAAATAAATAAAGATAGTAGCCTCGAACAATGGGAAAATCCCATAGAGAAATATTTGCGGTTGAATATAAAAAGTAGTATCCACTGCCACCAGCCAAAACTCGATCAGGGGGGACGGAGACGTGCCCCCTCGACTAACAGACCCCGGGGCAACTGAATTGCCCCAGCAGTACGTCCACAATATGATGGTTTGTACTGGTTCTGTTCAGAATTCAAGACTAGTAAAGTCAATGGTGACTTTACATGCCCTGGGAGACAGTAGTCCCAGGGTGTGGAGTCTAAACTGGGGGGTCACTATGACACGCCCTGTGTTACTGCACTGAGGGTGCTGTGTAACACACATCACAAAACACATGAAGCCCTATGGAGTAAAAGACCCCATAGCCCATTAAACACATCTAGATTCAAAAAACACACTCAAATTATGCCCAAGAGTGAGGGTAAAAGAGTCTCACTCTTGACAGGAGAAAAAAAATAAACCCCAAAAATCCAGCAAAGCTGCTGGGGGACTCACTAGGTTAGGAAATTCAGCCTAAACAGAGAATTCTCCCTAACAATGGCCTGGGCAACAGGTCTCCTTTCTCCCACTAACTCCTCGGCAAAATCCCTCTCTTCCCGAGCACCCTGGGTGTCAATGTGGAAGTGTTCTGCCGCTCTGGACAGCACTTCATTCAAAAGAGGCTGGTTATCGACAGGGGAGTCGGTAACCGGGGGTTCTTTATTTACCGGGGAATCTAGCCTGTAGGTTTCTGGGTTGTCCTCCTCCTCCTCCTTCTCCTCCTCCTCCTCTTGGTCCTAGTCATCCCCAAAGTAGCCTGTCCCAGTTTGTTCTTCCAACATGCCCAAATCTGGATCCTCACAAAGGGATGGATCCCCGTGATATTGAGAATAGGGCTGTATACTGAAGGGGTCTGAAGTAGGAGCTTCAACCCAGGACTTCTTACTTGGGGGTATAGGATCCTTAGAGCCTGAGGCAGTTGACCCGTCAGGGGTAAAAGAGAGAAAGTGTTCAGGGTTTTTGGCATAGAAATCTGCCAATGATGACATCCTTGACATGACGGTCTACGTCATCAGTAGACCACTCTCTTGAACTGGGAATGATTCTTTCTTGAAGGCCTTTCCCTGTCTTATCTAGACTAGACATACTGGTTTGAACCGGGGTCTTTGGGATAACAGAAGACCGAGACTTGTCCATCTGTTTATGTGGGGTAGAAGGTTTTTGAGGTATGGAAGGAGGTAGAGCCTGCTTTTTTGTTGTTTTTCCCCTTCCCTGTGTGTGGAAGAGTGTTTACCCTGTTTTTTCGCCCCCCCAGAGCCTCTTGACGCCGAGGTTCGGGGGTAGTGTCCCTATCTCTGGATAGTGGAGGTTGGGACTCGGGAGCAGCCGTTGCACGGCCTGTTGACGCCGACTCATGGAGTGCGGACAGGGGATAGAGGTCGGTTTCGTCTTCTGACGATCGAACCTCCGTTACCTTGGGGAGCGAGGCACTTCTGGCAACAGTGGATGGTTGCCTGGAGTCATGCGGCGATCTAGATCGAGAACGCCCCGAGGACACCGATTCGGACAGTTCTCTATGTGCCTCTTTTTTCCTAGTACTCGACGTGCGCGTCGAGTCTCGGTTGGATTTCATGTGTTTTGTGGAAGTGCTGTGGGTAGCGCTTGTGTCGCCGGGGGTCTTCCCCATAGCCGCCCTGCCGGACGACCTTCTGAGGTTTGGGGACTTGTGCTTGGCTGTCAATTGACACCACGTTGCCCTCGCTTTTCTGAAAGCACGGCGTCGCTGCCATCGCTGAAGGCGCCCTCCGCTGCCCTGGCCTCTTGACGCCTGGCGTGGTGGGCCCAACGCTTGATCGAACGGTCCTCGAGTGTTTTCGGTTTGAACCTACTACACGCTCTGCAGTTAGCATCGGGGTGGCCCTCGGTAAGCAGAGATTGCACGCGGCGTGCCTGTCAACCCAAAGGTACTTGCGGTTGCACTTGGGGCAAAATTGGAAAGGGGTACCCTCCATACGCACCTTGTGGCAGCGGGCTAATAAGTGTAGGAATATATAAGAATGTACCTATATACCAAAAGAGTGTAGAGTATGTACACTCCCCACTCTCCCTACTTGCAGGGCCGAGGCCAGAGGCCTTCCTAGGCCCGGGCCGAGGCCACAGGCCTTCTGAGGCCCAAATCCATCGTGCAGCTCTCGACGGTCGATTCTTTCTCTGTGCCGGTGTCGAGTGTGGATGTTCGGTGACTCGACGTTGGGGTGGTATAACAATATTTTAGCAAAAGTATGGCTAAGGCCAGGGAACTCCACGGAATGCTTCCGACCAGTATGGTGGAAAAAAACAATCCGAGGGTCCTAGACGCGTGAGGGATCATGGGTACAGTGGACGTCACACTAGGGAAAGTATTACTGGCACGCCCTGTGTCGACACCCATTTTCGAGTTTCTAAAAACAAACTGTAATACTCTGCAGCTTCCACTAGATGTCGGCCTATGCACAGCATGTGATCTAAGTAGATTCAACAAGCCTCAGAAATATATATACACACACAAACCATACCCCTGGGCAAGAGCATGCACACAACACTGTAAAAGTGTTAGATAGATTAAGGAAGTCAATGAAATTCTGGAGGAAGCTGCCATTGTCGGTAATGGGAAGAGCGGCATTGCTTAAAATGGTGGCACTACCCAAACTTCTGCACTACTTTAGGAATATCCCCTACAATATACCCCAAACATTCTTTGGCAGACTAGAAAAGGAGTGCAGAGGGTTCCTATGGCAAGGTGGTAGACACAGAGTAGCGCAGAGTACACTACAGAGACCCTATGATAAGGGAGGGCTGAGAATCCTGAACTTTGAATTATATTACCTAGCAAGCTAGATGCAGTACGTAGTGGGCTGGCTTGCCGACGATCCCTCAATAGGCACAGCTCTCCTACAACCAGCGATACAACGCCTTAACTTGAAAGAGATGTTATGGGCGCCCCCGGAAGCAATGCAGGGATACCCACACTTGGTAAAATTGTGCATACAGTTATGGCGCAGAACCTGAAAAAACTCAAGATAAGGGAACCAATATCGCTACAAATACCCTTAGCAGCGGTGATGGAGTTGACAGGGCCTGAAGGCTAATGTGAGGCTACACTGGGAAACTTACAGGATCATAACTATAGGAGACTTGTGAAGCGAAGACTCCCTACAAAGCTTTCAGGAATTGCAGGAAATAACAAGTATACATGCAGGAAAATACCTGCTACACCAATCCATTTTGATACAGCTAAGGGGAGGTGGCCAGGAATAGGAGACAAAATAATACAGTGCAATGAAGTTGAAACAATAATAAATATTTCAGAAGGTGGGCATACTATATCAAGATTGTATGGTGTGTTTAGAGGGAACCACTCCAAAGTGGAACTGAGAGCTAGAGCGAAATGGGAAGCAGACCTAGGTAAGACTTTCACGAACAAAAAGTGGCAAAAGGTGCTCTATTACCATAAGAGGGTCTCCGGAAATGCTAGATTGCAGCTACTACAGATATATGCAACACAAAGAGCCTACCGAACACCGAGAACAATAGCTGGATTCAAGGGAGCTATTCCCGCAGAGAAAAAAAGGGAAAGCGCTTGGGAAATTAAAAGATCTAGCATACGTCCTGGCTAAACTCTGCATAGCAATGGAATGGAAGTCTGTTAAGGGCCTGTCTGCAGAGAGGTGGTGGAGGGATTTGCAAGAAATTGTCCACCGCAGAGGCGGGTGCGTGGAAGCAGGCGTGTAGCGCACAAAATCAGGATTTGGGGGAGGATGTGCTTCATTGGACAGGATTTACACTAACCTTGTTCCAATCAAGAACTAGAACAGTCGAAATGGAAGGGGAACCCAGTAGTTAACAAAAGGTGTTTAAGTCAAAAGAGTTAATGTAGGGGGATACCACAGTCTGGCCAGTTCGGGGGTGGGAGGGAGGAAGGGAAGGCTCAGGTTTAGTGATGGGTGGTACATGGATTGTAAAGTGTCAACAAAATGTGATTCAATAACCCACAGCATGATGTATGTACTTATGATTTCTTGTATTAAAATAAAAAAAAAAAAATATATATATATATATATATATATATATATATATATATATATATATATATATTTTTTTTTTTTAAACGCTGTTGTCCACTTTGCAGGTCCAGCATAATTTGCATTCCCCTCACCATCCTCAATCAGTCGGGGCAGTGTAGAAAATAAATGTACTGAGTACTGAAAAACAAATTGGCCAAACTATGCCAAGAAACAGGTTTAAAGTGGCCAGAAGCCCTCCCGCTAGTACGGTTTAGCATGAAAAGCACACCCGCCAGGAAATCTAGGTGGAGTCCATGTGAAATCCTTTATGTAAGACCTATGAGATTACCTGTATCGCTACCTGTGAGAAGTGTACCAGATAATTTGCAATGATCAGATGATAGATTGTTGGAATTTGCTAAGAAGCTTATGTGCACTGTCAGTCTCATTCACAATCAGGTTCAAGCTCCTCTGCCAAGGGAACCAGACTCTTCAGGTCATTCCTTACAACCTGGTGACAGTGACCGGATAACGGTCCATCAGAGAAAGACTGCTCTAGCCTCAGGTTGGAAGGGGCCCTACCTGATTCGACTGACTTCTAAGTTAGCTGTGAAGGTCCAGGGACACCAAACGTGGGTGCATGTAAGCCACTGCAAACGGGCGGCAGCACCCACAGTGTAGTTATCTTCTAGCTGATTTGTTTTTCTGTATTGGCTTATGTTAACATATTTTTAGGAGAACCCGATTCTTTTATACAAATGATAAGTAAAAGGCCTAACTTTCCCAATCACTAAAGGGAATACCCTACCTATCTAAAGAAACTAAAAAGGTGCTTGTCTGTTGTCATGAAGTCCTAAAGAAAAGATGTCCTCCGCCCATACTACCCTATCTGGCCCGGCCACTAATGTTAACCAACTTAAATAGACCAAGGGAATGATTTGTCTTCACCTGGTGTCTCCTCTAGTTCATTCAATAACTCCTGCAATTATACACCCTCTTGGTTGAACAGATAATCTCTACAATCAGCTCTTGTAATTCCTCAAGAACACTTTTCGTCCTCATGCTTTCTGTAGTGTACTTTTTAATGTCCTCCCAAATAACCTTTCTTAATACTCAAATTGTTATTAGTAGTTTCTTCCCAGGCCTTTCCTCGGAGTACTTGATCAAGGTTTTCCTCTGCCCCTTTCTAAGCTTCCGTTATCATCAGTAATACTCAGTCTTATAATGTCTCTGATCTGACTGGGTATATCCCAGCCGTATTGTTTCAGCACCTCTTGTCTAGGCATTTCACCTCAGAGTGAAGTATCTCTTTGCTTATACAACACTTCTGTGGACTCCGCCCTTCTCTTCTAGGCTTTTCACTTCTTACTTGGCTTTGTTGTGTATTTGATAGCTTGTGCTTTGAACTGGGATGAGGTGACCACTTCATGTCTTAACTCTTCCCTCTCCCGGTCAGTCATTCATCTCCAACTCGCATTAGTCCTGCTTTCTTGCTCGTATGACTGGGACAAGTTTTCTCTGAGCGATAGCGATATCCGTGGGCCTCCAGATATCTCTCCCTCCCCCTTCTCTCTTTCCCTCCCCCCAGCCCTCCCTCGCCCACACCTTGCTTCCTTCACCGACGGTATCACCATTGTTCTTTGGGTGTCCTGGCCAGCACGTGGTCTGGGATTGGCCCCTTAAAGCAGGCTAGCTTTAGTCCCATCACCTGTGGAGGTTTACCTTTAAACAAAGTGGGCCCTCAGCACTTCTTTGAATTCTCTCTGGACGTCAAACCCTCAAGAACATTTTATTGGATGCTGTTGGGAGGGCAATCCTTTCCCAGTCCTCCAGTTGTGAGGTGAAGATGGGTGTTCCAAGGCAGAGGTAAGCTCAATCCCGTAACCATCCCCAGGGTCATTCGAGGTGAACCTGCTGCTGGAACAAGGCCTGCAACACTGCCAGTCACACTGCTTCCCAGGCACTCACTGTGTGGATGGACCCCTGGAAGGTGTGTACCAGCCCCCCCGTGTTTGGGAGCCACCATCAAACCACTCCTAACCATGATTTCAGTGTGTTCGAAAAATGTCAATCCTCCATGACCTGGTGGAGTGACCTTTGGCACTCATCGCATTTTGAACTACAGTCTGTCCATTCAAAGAAGTTCACAGCCGCACCGCACCGGCTGAAATGCATAATTGCCTCGGCTCGAAGCAGAGTTGCTTCACCCACATTGCTTGAACCACTGTTCGCACCACCAGCATCTTCATCGCTGATCAAGAAAACGGCCAAACCCTGATGGTGTTCTTCCCAAACCGCATCCTTTGAGAAGCATTGAACCGCCTTACCTGCACAACCTATTATCAGCCCTTCCGTCATCAAACATCGACCATTGAACAGACCCTGGTGACCTGGACGATCCTCTCTGCTCAAACTGCAGCCTTTTTCCAGTTTGACCCCACTTCGACACCTGCTTCCCACTCGAGGACTACGACTGCTGCATCGTGAACTGATGTGAACTACTGAACAGCGCTGAGTGGCCCTGGCTCACCATTGGGAAACTACCAAGGCATTACAAAGGATACTAGCGACTGACAATGCCCCCCCACACCCCCACCATGTCCACTTTGGGCTCGAGACTGGCTAGGCCACCGGATTTTATTTTTGCAACCTCAAGAACCTATCCTTTTGAACATTATTGCTTTTGCTGCCTTTTTTACCCCCGTCTTATTAGTCAGGGTGCTATATCTGCGATCTTTGCGTATTCAATGTTCCTTTCAACAAGGGTGGGTTTTTGTAAGGATTTCTATTTAGTTTTTTCCATTTAGTACATGGCGTCTTTGATTAAAGTACATATATTTTATAGAACCTTGATTGGACATTCCTTTATTTTGGACCGTTGTACTTCACTGTTTCGTTTGCTACTCAACCACATTTGCACCCCTCTTCCGAGTATAGCCATCCCTTGGGCCCAGGTTACGACAAAAGGTGAACAACGTACTTCTCTTAACTGTGCCCATTTTAAATTTATGATTGTGTTGGCTGTTGGTTTGTAGAAGTGCGAGTGCGGAGTTGTCATTTTAGCCTCTACTCATCCTTGTACTCCTGCAGGGCAGAAATCAATTTGTCACAATGTGCCACTGAAGATTGTCAATCATTTTAAGTATTTTTCCAATCCTGGAAACTGGCGTTCTGCCTTACCTGGGTCGGTCGCATAGCAGATTCCCAGGATATTCTGCTCACACTTGAATCTTACCTCCAATTCCGCACTTAACTATGCAGAAATAGGGGCACATCAGGGGAATGTGCATACTGCCAAGGCAGCACAGCTTGTGAACAGAGGTAAATAACAGGAGGGTAACAAAGCAATGCACTGTGTAGACTGCATGTGGGGGATGTGGAGGCTAGTCATTGGATTTAGAAACAGGATTTAATGTCTTGAATACCGGGCATCATTAGAGAAATCACTGGAATGAGGAAGCAGAACATGGGGTATTTTCTGTGGAAATACTGCCAAATGCTATTACTGGTACAGCATGTGGTAGCTTGAAAGCTCTGCATGATTCTCAGTAATGCAGACCCTTCACATATTCACCATTGTGGAATCCCATAGGACTCCATGGGCCATGCATGCGGTAAGAAATGTAATATTAATGACTTTGCGAAGAGGTAGTAACCCCCATAAAAAACCATGCGGAAATGAAGAGCTTTCAAAATGAAACTCATAATTCCGGAAAGTGATAAAGGATGTAGTCCTCAGAAATAATGTATATTCTACAGTTACCACTAAACTCAATCATGCAAAGGGATATTTTCACCAACTTATTTTCAACTACCAGCCCTCTACCTTTGCATATTTTCAAACACATACCTACACATGGTCTGTATTTTTCACTTAAATGTAGCAACATTTTCTAGGGCTCTATAGGATTTTGGAAATGTGCTTATTTCAATATCTCAATATCAACTAACACTTTCAACATAAAGGGACAGATTATTAGTTTAATGGGAAAATTGGATATTTCCAAACAGTGCACGTTTTATCAATGCACAACATTGCAAGTGTCCTTTTGAAGATTCATTTCTGGGTGCTTTTGTGTGAGATAAATACTTCCACACAAAAACATTAAATGGATAATATATTCACCCCGTGGAAAGGTACCCAGTCAATCAGATGGCTGGAAAAGTGGGTGAGAACACACTGTGTACCTCCTGCTTTTTCCAGCCACCTGAGGACCTTCCCCAGGTGGTACCATCTTGATTATGGAGCGGCAACAGGGGGCCTCTCCCTATTGCCTCCCCAGCCTCCTCCTCCACCCCAAACACATCCCACAACCTTTCCTCCCTACCCGCTTACTGGCTGTACCAGAGCTTTGTGCTCCGTCCAGTGCTCCTCCCGGTTAGGAAAGATTTCGATTTTGTGTGTAATTTCAACTCCAGTTGTGTACCCTCCAAATTTTTGCTGATGTTAAACACCATAGTCTGAATTTACCAGAGGAGCCCAGCCTTCTGCTACACTCCTCTGGGCTTCTCGCTCACTTCTTATGGGGAAACCGACATGCCCTTGAGACAGTCATTACTGGGAGACTTTGTTTCTCTTAGTCCTTTCCACTGCTGCAACTTTTCTGCAACATGCAACAAGTGAACAATGTACCTTACGGTAACGTGCACTTGGGTATAGTAATTTCCAAAGGCTCTAGATACTGTTGAAGGATTTTTTAGGAGAAGTGCAGATGTGCTTGGACAGGGCTGGTGGCAGCTTATTTTGCATATTTTTAACCCTTTCCTGCCAGGGAAACTGCGATTACCGCGTTTGGCATGAATAGGTGGCCTGGTTCCAAAATGGCCATGTCACGAGGTTCTCAACACGGGTCAGTCCTTATTTGGGCATGCATTCGGCTTCTGCATGCCTTGTGTGTGTGCCTCCAGGATGTGGGCTGGGGTGTCTGTCCCCAATACACATCCTGGGTGCCAGAGAGTCTGGAGTGCTGTGAATGCCTGGGACCACTGTGGTCTGTGATTAGTCCACATATGGTATGCCTGTATGTGAGCAGATCTCCCATTGGGTCCTCTTCATTTTGGTGCAAAGGAGATTCTGGATAAGAGAAGGCCCCAAACACCCATACCATGTCGATCTCTGGAGTTCTCACTGAACAGGATAGGATTCTAGTATCTTGAAACTAAGAAGCAGAGGCGAGGAACCGCTGGTGACCCGCTGGAAGGTTTAGCACCCTAAACCCGCTGTCGTCCCGTTGGACCCCTCTGCATCTGGTTGTCCTAGAAGGTCTGCGAAGGCGCTTCGACCCATTGGAATAGTGGGACCAATTATTCTTGGCACCTTCATCAAACCCTGCAAGTAAGTCTTCTCGGAAGTGTCCCTGGGCCAACCAGTGGGCTGACCAGCTTACGTGCAGACTCTTTGCCCCGATACCGCCGCCGTTATGAGGAGGTCCTCAAAACCTGGTACGTCGCTAGCTCTGTTCACAGCACTCTCACACCGAATTTCGTACACGTGGCGTTCCCAAGTATGGTGTAAAGTGAGTGCGCCTGAACCGGAGTACACACGGTTACCGTGTCGCCTAGCCGGGGTGACTAACTTTGCAGGTGCGCTGCATGTGTGCCCCTCTTGCCCCTGAAGCCTGCTGCAGTGAAACTGGTCCGATCCATCCACCAGGAGCGGAGAAATCGCCACTGTCCTGTTTAGGAATCATCACTGTATATTCGTCGCTGAAAGCCGCAGAGTCACCAAATTGCTGCACTTGAACCTGCAACCGAAGTGGACTCGACTGCCGAAGTTTGGTCAGGAGTGTGCTGGTGGCTGGCGAGTAATCGCAACCCTAACCGGTGGGCCCCAGAGCCTCCATCCATTTTTATGCACAAGTGGCTCCAGGGGGCCCCTCTCCTTTCCACTGCTAGTGCGAACTAGCAAACTATTCCCAACTCTTGGAATCAACTCTGCCCTCAAGTGGAGACCCTCCTTGAATAGTGGGAACCTATTCTTCAACGCCTCACCCACCTTCCTGAGCTGCTACAGCCCCTTGAAGAGACCCCGTTTTGCCCATGTGCATTACCGCATGCGCCAGCATTGCAAGTACATTTGAGCATTAGGCTCCACTCTTCTTAGGGATTGGACTGCCTCTCAGTTAGGGTTGTTTTGGATGCAAAAGGGACTAAACACTATTTGCACCGCCTGTTTCCTTACCCTTTTAGGTTGTGGACCCATTTCGTGCATTAACCCTTTAGACCCCATTGGTCTTGTATATATGTATTAAACGTATTACAGTGATTTGATTTGCGTTTTGAAACTCAAAGGCCTTGAAATAAATATATTTGTATTTTTAATATATATATACCTGACTGTGAGTGATTTGTAAGTGTCCTTTGCTCTGTGTGCTCATTGAGGTCTGTCAGTAACCCTCACCCCTCCTGAGACCTAGACTTGACTGCCGCCAAGCTACCTTGATTGGTCTGGCTTGTCCAGACGGTTACCCTGTTCCAAGAAACCAGGCTGGCCTTCTGAACCTCTGCCCACCAGGTCAGAGTTCAGAAATCCGTCTTAACACTACCCCCCTTACAGCCGCCATAGAGACAGATGGTGGCAACCATCTTACTTCTTTTTTCAATGGGAGATTGGTCTCACACAATACGTGCAGAGACCATTTGCCATTAAAAAAACGAATTGCAACCCGGGCAAACCCAGGGGTGTGAATAGCTGTCAGGCCCTTGTCTGGAGTGTTAACATGGCCGGTAACGACGCACAGCCCTTGACGAGGTCTTTGCTTCGCTCGAGCCTGCGGGCTGTTACACACCATGTACGCGCCCCCGAGGCAGGGGCGTTTGCTATATCACTGCATGCATTGATGCTACATAAGCCATTTTGGCATTTCCCAACTGTTGTGTCTGGACCCAGGGCACAGGTTCTAGACACATAGTTGCTGGGGGGCACCCAGCTGACATGCCCAGTTAGAAAGAGCACACTGCGAGACCATGAGCACAGAGTCTGATCGTGGCCTGGGGGCACCCAGGCCAACGTAGCATTCTGCAGCCGGAGTTGCCCAACAAGGGGTTTCAGCTCACCAACGCAGAGTTGCCTGGCAGAGGCTCTGCTAAGCACAGGTAGACAGGGACAGTGTTGCCTCTCAGAGGCACGGTCATAGTGGAGGGCCTTGCAGGGCAGGCCCTCTGCCTGGAGACGGACCGCCAGCACAGCACTGCAAATAACGACATATCAGACAGGAGTCTGGTGATTCTGACTGATGAGCGGGAAACCGCTCATCCCTTTTATTGTGTTGGTCACATGGTCACAGACATGTGACCTTCGTATGAGCCCTAGCAAGGACTCATTTTCTTAAAGGGGCACAACATTACACCAACGTTGTGGTATACTTGAAGTTACACAGTAATACGGTTTGGGGCTATTCCTCTAAACTCGTAATCATATCCCACTCGTTTGGTCGCTTCACTCCCACATTTCCATTGCACTCATTCCTTAAAAAGGCATTTAACGGATGTTCAGAATTTGCTGTCAAACAATTGTATGCTTATTTGTTTTTGGATTATCACCGTCGTCCCTGCACGAACTTTATTTGAAAAATCAAGAATTCAGTGTTGCTCAGAACACACCCCTGCCCTGCGATCCTATCAGGAAACCAGGAAACTTCGCTTGAATAACGTGGGGGTTCATAAAAAAAATGTTTATTTGAAAACGTTGGTATTTCTTCTGGAATTTAGAGAATACACTTTTATGGCAATTAGGCAGCAACAGATTGAGTTTGGACAACCGGTTGGCAATGGAAACCCAAGAGAGTCAGGAGAAAAAGCAGACAAGGCAGCGATGTAATAGTTTTGCATTTGCATCATCAGCATCAGTTCGCCATCGAGTTATCAAACAATCGCAGGCATTGATTATCTCGTTGTTGCAAAGAACGGTTATGGGCTGTAGATGATTACCAGCTCCGGTCTCACGGAAAACCAGGCCATCACGGGAAAGGCCTGTTATTGAGACGTCGAAAGAAGGTATTTACAGCCCACTTATTCCAATCTCCTACTTAGCATACTTTTGCTGGCCTGCCTTCTGACTACTCAGGAAGGTGAAACGCACCGGAGTACTTGAATAGATGCCAAAGCTTCCCAGGAGGCTGACTGTGCTTCAAGGGTAAGTCACCTGATCGATTAGCCCAAGAAGGAAAAAAGTCTGGGGAAAATCCTGCGAAACCTGCTATATTTAAACCGGTTTTAAACCCTGCCTAACTGGCAATACTTCGTTTCTACACTAACCCGGCTGTAAGTTACTTTCAAAATACTTTAGGCTATTGCCACAATAACGTGGAACCAGCTTCGTATGCAAAGATTACTTTTTTTTCAAAATGTTTCCCTACAGTTGGAACGCACCTATTTAGCCTTTACAAGACACTAGAACATTTTTTTTGTTACAATTTAAAAAAAAATAGTAACATAAATGTTTGATAAAAGCATTTGCCCGAACGTCATACAAATACATACACATTGAAACACATTAGAAGATAAAACAAGTTGAACTCATTTCTTAAAGTTATAATTAAATACCTACGTAACAAGGAGTCCAAACTCATTTAATCAGAAGCCAAACATTGCCTCCACAAAATGCATTCACCATCTGCTACATTCCTTTCTCACTGATATTTCTGCCATAAGGACTGCAAATGTACGGAATCTTAGCTTTCAGTCTCACTTATTTGTGAAATGCTCAGTGAATGGATGGCACCCCTGGCACTATCATGAGTTTTGCTATGTGCATTTTTATAATAAATTATTGTATGCCCTGTGTCAGACATTGTCTCTTCAACCAAATGGTACCTGGAGGGCTTATGCTGGTGCCTCACATTTAAAGAGCCATCATAGCACTCTTACGAAATGACTGCATCTGAAGGATTACAGTGATGAGAAGTGGCTAGAGCGCCACACAACTAGTGAACCAAAGTGATCCGAATCATAAAAGGTGAATTCGGAGCATCCCGACAGGTATACCTCCTCTGAGCTTTGGGGTAGCGCAGTTTATACCTTTCAGGAGGGGGTGTGAACTGGTACAGAAGCAATCGAAACACGGTACCAAAATAAAAAAAGGATCTTTAATTAAACAAAAATTAACATGACTGATACAAAAAAACGACTGGCCCATCCTCGTAAGGGAAAACCCAGAGAGAAGACTTCAAAATGAAAGGGCTCTCTGGGTGGTAGAAACGGGTGTTCAGGCAAAGATTTCAGCAGCAAAAAAAAACTGTTAATCAGTCAAAGTTAATGAAAATGTATTTTCAAAAAGGTAGGAGGAGTAGATTTAAAAATCAAAAGGATCATTAAAGCAAACCAGGAGGACAGGGCCTCTACAAATATATTTAGTGCTTGTCTTTGGGGCTCAACAGCACTGATCCAGCCTTGTGGGCAATGTACTAGAGTTCAGCCAGTGCCAAAATGGTCATATCATGCATTGCCAATAGCAAACCGTCATCAAGATGGTTCAAGGTGATGGCTCCTGGTGAATAGATTGAGCGTTTGAAATGGGTTGAGTTAATGTCTTACACAGTGTCAAGTCAGCGTCAGGACAATGCTTCTGCTGGGTCGATTCAGCCTTCGAGACGGGTCGAGATGATGCTTCGGTTAGATATATTTGGTGGTCGAGACGCGGCGAGTCAGTGGCTTCCTGGGGGTTGAACTGGTGATCAGGCCAAGTTGAGGAAATCTGCTTCGATGGGTTCAGCTCGTATCTGGACAGCTCAAAGGGCAGGTACGCGGTTTGAAGTTAATGAGCCAGCACCACAGGTCCTGTATTAGCTCCAAATCAGTCAAGTAGGCTCAAAAAAGCATCAAGGCAGCAAACAGGCTTTAGGCTGCCGTCTGGGCTTTGCTGGGTGATGAAGTTCAGGTGTCAGGGGGAAGGAGAGTCCTTTCTTCGGCCCTTCCCAACCAAGGTTTTCAGAGCTAACTTGCAGGTTTCAGTCACCTGCAGTGAACAGGTCCTGGGTATCGGTCTCTCAGATGCAGTAGTCCATGTTTGGCCAGGTGGTCACCCTACAAAGGCCGTTGGTATGGTTAGGGAGAAGAGCTTTCCTCTTCCTTGGAGCACTTTGTCTTCACCTCCTTGACAGAGGACTTTGAAGCAGACTGCCCAGGCGAATCCTCTAAAAGTATTGCAAAGATGAATCAACTACAGGGAATGTCCCCCCACCCCTCCTTATTTACACAAGAATGTACAGCTGATCGGTCCAGAGCAAGCCTGTTAAGGATCCAGTCCAGGCTGCTGGAACACATGCCCTTTGCCTGCTGTCATACACGGAGTGCCTTGTCTGCTGGAAGTGAAGTGGGGGAACAGGATGTTTAGGAGCTCTAGAAAAGTCATCCAAGATTGTGACACTCTTCTGTGGACTTAGCCTCTCCTATGGGCTACTCTAACTTTATTCTTCCTCTGTCTGCCTACAAAAGGTCTCAAGTAATCAGCACCCTGATGTGAGATGGTCATTGTGGTGACTGGACTGTGCTTGAAGAACCAGTCCCTAGAAGACTGGCCAGGGAGGGTTTCTGTCCCTGGAGGAGTAAACCCTACCATAGGTGCAGAATACATGGGGGGGGGGGAGTGGGGAGCTGCCCCTTTTCTCCTTGAGCAACAGGGGTAGGAGTGTAATTTTGCCGCTGTGCTGTGGAGATTATGTAATTACTTGCATTGGGTATCTTTCCAAGTGCGACCAAAAACGAAAATAACAAAACATTGAGATCGAGCGAAGGTGTTCTCAAAAGGCAATCAAGCTGTGACTGTCTACACCCTCACTGGGCACAGCATGTCTTCTGGCTCCTCTCCTGCTGTGCTCGGTGTTGGTGAAGTGTAAGCATGCATCTTGCAAAACTAGCAAGTGCTGCTCAGTTTAAAGTGTGAAGGCCACCTCGGCCTTGATTGTGGGGACAGTAGACACGTGCCCTTGTGGTTCTCTTTTTGCCATTTCTTACTTTTTTCTCTTTAAATGCGTTTGTTTCTTGCTCTGACTTTTGGGAGTTCACTTTATTTCCATTCTTTCTTTCCTGAATTTCTCGTTCTTTATGAATCTTTTTTTCCCAAGCCATCTCACCCTTCAAACCTCCCTTTTTCTTTGACTCTTCATCTGCCTGCTATCGCCTGACACACATGATTTTGCCGTTGTCACCGCCCCCCTCTCTCTCTTAATTGGTGAGTCAGACCCCAGGTCACAGGTCACTGGCTGTTTTAAACCAGAGGCCATTTATTCAAACTCAATAATATAGCTCAGCATGTTGATGCTCTTGTCGTGGAACGCTGTGTGCAACCAGAGGGTCAGCGGCCTAAGACTGGCAGTTAGGAAAATATGGAGAGAAGGAGGGATAGAAATGTAAATGAGGGAGGAAGGTAGGTGAAAACGCCAAAAGAAAAAGGGAGGGAGAGAAAGGCAGGGAGTGGGCCTGAAATGGAAACGTGGAGAGTACAGGGGGGAGGGCAGGGTGTGGGGGAAAGACTGGGTAACTGGGTTTGGGAAGGGGTAAACAGGGAAGAAAGACTGGGGGAAGGATCAGGAAGCAAGGTGTGGAGAGAGGAGAGATGAGGAGACTGAGGGAGTGTGAGTTGGAGAGATGGAAGGAGCAAAGGGAACCAAAATTAAGGAATTGAGGGATGAGAGAGTGTGGGGAAGAAGCAACAGATGTGAACAGATAGTTGGAGTGGGTCGAGGGTAGCGTTGTGAAGATGGACGGATATTGGAAGGAGTAAGATGGGAGGTGTGGGAATGCAAATGAGGAAGGGCAGATGCAGGGATTGTGTATATATGCAAAGTGATCCTTCATGGTTCAGGATCTCCGTGAAAAACAAAAGGAATGAAACAAAAACACGATCAACACCTCTGCAGAGGCTGCAAGGATCCAGGAAGGGGTTTGCCACTCTTCAAACGGTGCAGCAGATGCACAGGTCTTCTGAAGCACAAGGACTCTACAAGGCCCTAGTAACAAGGCTGAGAAATTGCCAAACAACTATTCCCCCACCTCACGAATGTTACTCCGACTACCAGAGATTCTTTTAAGACAGCGTCAGGGCCTTTCAATATTTCAGTTAGAAAGAGCCCTAAGCCTCAAGGCCCTCCCACCCCCCTCCCCCAACTCCAATGTTGGCAGTCTTATTACACAGCAACACGGTCCTTTAATTCAGGAAATTAAATGTGCGCTTTGCAGCACACATATTACAGGTTGCGTTTGCTGGTGCCTTCAGGCCATCACGGCCCTCGGGCCTCTTGCAGTATCCAGCAACCTTATCACCTCGTTGCATTTTTACTCTGGTTTCCTCTACATTGGCAACTTGATGTCAAAGGGCGATTAGTTGCTTTTCAGCGGTCATTTAGTGTTTCATCTGCCTGCTGGCTGCCTGTCCATGAAAATCTGCAGCTATTAGTCCCCATGCTGCATTAATCTTACTCCATTATAATTTAAGCACCCAGTGGGTGCTTTGGAATGTTTTTTCTAGCTGTAGATGAGGGGGCTCCATAACATTGTTTAAATGTGTCCGCATGAGTCCCGTCACATCTTCAGACGGCCATGCAGTTTCATATTGCAATGTACTCACTTCTAGCCCTCTGACCATTGCACCACATGGTTGTGGATTTTACTCTGATGTATGCGGGCATCGATCAAAACTCCGGAATAGTTCCATGTGCGACACAAGCTTCCATTATCAGCGGGCAGTCCTGTGCGTTATATCAAATTACAGCACATTAGTGCTGACCAGAACGTCACTGTTGGCCGTCTCAGCTGTGAGGCAGTGGCTTGTATGGGCATGTACCTCACTACCCTCTTTTGGGCAGATTTTGAGCATTAGCTATTTTATTTTAAAATTGTTATTCTGATATACTGCACCATTTGGACATTGACATCAATATTGATGAATATATCAGATGGCAACTGTAGACGAGAACACATTTGCATGGCAAGATTGTCTGTGAGTGGTAATTTCTATAAACTGTTTTACATTCAGAATGGTCTGTTATAGTATGCTGAATGAAGCACAAAGCATTATGCTATTCTCCTTTAGACAGCTTACAACATAATTCCATGTTTTAACCAACACTTTTAAGGTGTTTACAACTTCTTGGTGCTAATCGTGCTAGCTTTTGCAGCATTATGGTTAAGGAGTTGGTAAGTGCAAAATAAAAATAAAAATCTCCCCCTGTACTGAAAATCAAAAGTTGGCACCTGTGATGCTGGAAATGCATCGGAGGGACAGGGCCAACGTATCCTTGTCCTTTACTGCTTTTTATCGTGTGTTCTGTCGTGTTTTCCGCGCAGGAGTTCATGTGAGACTCTTGGCGGTGCAGCTCTCTCTCTTTTGGTTTGGTGAACGGACCCGTGGGATACCCTTATGGCACCCATGGGTGGGGGTGCAACCCCGTGCCCCTAGTGTATGTTGTTGGGCACCTGTGGGTGGCCCGCAGAGCAGGGTATGGGCTGGTGGCAGCTCCATGCTGAATTTGACAGGTGCACAGAGTAACCTCCATTTTGGGATACCCCGGCCCTGCCCTTGGGATCAGTGGATTACTGATGGAAAGCAAGATGGCCCCGGTTGCCTCTTGCTTTCTATTACCCATTACCTTGTTTTCCCAAAGTCCTGGGAAGCCCCGACTCTGTCCCTTCCCCTTGACTGGCTGTTGGGTGGAAGTGCCATATGGTGTTGTTGTGAAGGCCCAGCCAGACTAGCTGGAGCCTTCCCGGTGATGTATGTTGTGGGTACCTCCTGTGGGTGGGACCTGGGTGAATAGAGTGTGCGACGAATATGCATTCTGTGTTGTGGATGTCTAGTATCTGGTGGTTGACACAATGACTGAGACAGCCCTGCCCGAAACCGGTATGAATGCAGCTTGGAGTGTTGAATGGCTCGGTACTTTTCCCAATACACATAACTTGTTGTGAGTGTCTGGAGAGAAGTGAATGGCCTGAATACCTCGTGTGCTCGATTGGCTGCCTGCCTGCATGAATGCCCTTAGTCGTGATTGGATGCTCGAGTGTGACCCAGCGGAATGATTGGGAGATCAACAGTATATCTGGGGACCTCTCACTGCTAGGAATCGTGTTCAGAAGCTGAAGTCCACTACAACGAGTAACTGGAGTAACTGAAGCTTGACCTTGAAGCCCTGCTGGATGAGAAGAATTGCTGTTGCTCTCCTTCACAATCTGAAAGCTGCTGTGCCTCCAAGGACTGACCCAGAGAGGACCTGGTAAGGCGCCCTCTTCCCGAGCTACGGGGGACCATCGTGCACAGCTGATCTTTGTCAAAGCTCCCTGGTAGACAGACCTACGACAGGCTGCCGACCCGAGACGGGGACTGCCGCAGAATCTCAAGGAGAAGCACTCTGACTGTTGTCCGCCACTGTCGACGACCGCCGTAGCCGACTGGAACCGCCGTGCTCCCGTTTGCCTAAGAACTTCATTTGATCATCGGACGCTCTCGTCTGCATCGTCGCCCGCTTTATCCCGCTGGAGAAGGCCCGACCGTCGACACGCCGAGGAGCATCCGCCGGTGGGTTTCCTGCCACCTAAAGACCACTGAGACGCCGACGACTCGACGCCCTTGCTGGGCCACAGTTCTTCATCTCTTTGCGGTCCAGAACTATCGTCACCGAGGTGCCCCGCATGCCTCTTTCTTGCAGGATGCCAACGCTCTGTCGTCGACGAGCAACGCTAGGAACAAAGCTACCACTTCACTGCCGTAGTTCAACCTGTTCACCGTCGGACGTTCGACGACCCTTGACTCCTGCCTTAAAAGGGAGGGCACCCAAGAAGGGCCGTCGATTCCCCGACACCGAACGCTGAGTTCCCCCGACGCCTCTCGACGATCCGTGGCTCCTGCTTTAAAGGGAGCCACTCAAGAAGGATTGGTCGACGCATCTTCGGAGAACTCTACTCCACCAGGTACATTGGGGGGGATAAAACCTTAATAGGAGGGAATAAGACTATTGAACATTACATGGACTGGGCTTGTGCTATACATCTTTATTTACAGGTTGCCCAGGTGGGGGGATCTCCACACAGAACTGTGTCTAGGGAACAGGGCCAGCATTCTGCCTATTGTTTCAACCATCTTGCATTCCTTCCTATCTCTATTGCTGGTTTCCTCGTTATTGATCTGTGACATTTTAACCGTACAGTTGATGCACTTTAATGAGATTTGATAACATTGGTGGTACCACTTTAGAATTGTATATATTTATCATTATTGACTTCCGAGTACAAAGTGCGTTATTGTGATCGTGTACATACCTTTGAATATTAATTATATAAAGACTGTGTTTTCAGTAATACAGTGTGTGGACATTCCTTTGTGGGGGGTTTGGGGACTACACTGTACTTAAGAACCAGCCTGCATCACCTCCTGAGAAGCTAGGCCTTGATTGCTCGTCCATTGCTACCTTATAGAGAATCTTGGCTGGGGTCTTCTGTGCCTCTCCTCTATCATATAGAGAGCAGAAGTACAGACACCCCCTACCAGTCTTTACAGCACTCATGAACCATACTCAAGGGGATCAAAGAGGCTGTCTGGCTTGATCCACCAAGGTTATTGTGGGTACACCCAAGCCAGGCATCCAATACACACCAGGCCCCGTCATGAAGGAGTCCATGTTCACTAAACTGACAATAATAGAACATCCAATACGTATGGCTGTATAAATCTCTACAGCCATCATGTAATAACGAAACCTGGATTACATTTAGATATTAATCTTCCATCAGGCTGCTGGTGTACACAAATATGATATTTTGAACCAGAGGTGAATATAGTTGAAAAACACTTTTTTGTTCGAACTGGTGTTCCAGCAGCTGTGTTCACGAATGCCCTTTGAAGTTCCCCCTCAACAACTGTAGAACAAACACAAATATTCCATCACTTGAAATGTGTTGCTCAAGATGGAACAATCATTTAACATTAAACTCGTTGTGTTACACATATATTTGTATTAGGAAATATACAAGTTTTCAAAACAAAGGAATTTTGCTTGCCTTGCTAAGCTGCCCGCTACATCAAGTTCGGTGGTGCCAGAGTAGCAAGACAACGGACAGTATTTGGCGCCTGCCGATAGCCCTCACTATCCGGCTCGTGCTGCGGGCGGGAAAGACATCCGCAACACCCGACCCCACTGCCGAGGTATGCTGATCTGCCCTGCCCGGGTCTCTGTCACCACTGCGACCCTGATATGAGGTACAGCAGGGGAGCAATAAGACGCCAACACACGGGCGACGTAAGACCAGCACCACGTAGGGAGACCAACTTTGCTGATATAATTCATCTAAGGCGACAACGTTATAGTGCATCCGGATATGTTCAACGTACCAGCAGACTTACCATGACCTCTCGATACCAAGAGGGAGACATGGACACGGGAAGGAGCCTAGCTTGACAGGACCCGCGGGCTGCTCATTATCCCAGTATGTACAGGCACTTGCTCTGCAGCGCTCATCCTTCCTTCAACCCTAGGTGAGTACACGCGCATGCAACCACTGCAACTATGATCTCTAGCACCCATTTCTTGGCTGCATGTCTCACTCAAGAACGGGAGCCTAGCCTCCATTTTAGACCTTCCTCACCCCAGTATGACATCCTGCACTGGCAATCCCGCTAATCCGCCGCCTGGGTTTTTAAGGTTGTAATTACTCCCCTTTTTAGCATCACAGACGTTTCTGTCCATTTATAAATCATGCTCAGACCGACTTCCTCATGGGACACGCATGTTATGTTATCCACTTGTGATTTTATCCGCCACACCTCATCCGTGGCCAGTTGTGACCCGCACGCCTCACCAGCCCTCACGTGCACCATGACACTTAATATACCCCGAGGCCCGCAATCTGAGCCCCGTGTGTCCTTTTTTCCGCAGCCCCTCAAACTTGCGGTTGACTTTGCGTATCCATCACGCCAGCCTGAACCACCCACAATTTGCGCGGTAACAGGCCTCCTCAAGGTAAGCTTGCTCTTACCCCTTTTTTACCCTTAGTTGCTCCCCCACTCTTTATGGCTTAACACAGCCTCGATGTCCTTCCTACTTCCACAGGAACGGCCTCTTCGAGGACCTCGAAAATCCTCCAGTGTACTCCTGACACTCCCTGAGCCACTGCGCTCCCAAGTTCCGGTAAGCACTGGTCTTTCATGTTTTGATACCTCTACCTGTGCTAGATACCCACGAATGTGCCCACCCCTATAACACCTTGTCTGTTTATCTCAACAGACCTCACAAGATACTTCCCACTTTGGAATATCTCGTCCTGATGAAGGCCACACCATCAGAGCTCATCCCAGATCACCTTCTGGCCGAAACACTGTTGTGTTGACTGTTATATTGTCTGCGTTGTCCTTGCTCAATCCCACATTGTTTTGAAGTATAAGTGCTGATGCGATCACCTCACTAAATCCACTGGTCTCCTTCCCAAGGACCGCGCAGTGGATGTGTAAGCATTGAAAAGACGTTACAAATATTTGAAATTTGTCACTTACAAACTGGTTACTGTACCTGAAAAATGTGTAAATACTGTTGTATATTGTGTAACTCTCAGTTAAGCGTATCTACAAACACGTAAACTGCAGTTTTAATAAAAATCTGACTGCAGTACTCAGAATTGTCCTGATACATTTCTGTCAGAAGTCATTTACAGTAACGTGTACACACCTTGGTAAGTGTAACCCCCATAGGTGTGTGTTCACCCTTCGTTCATCAGCCAGGTATCCCATGACCTTGCTCATTTTTGCTCTTTAATACATGACTATCCACCTTGGGCAGAGCAAGGCATCAACCAGGTGCCCTTTTTGATAAACACAACTCTACATACAGACTGATTCAATTCAAAATATTAAATAGGGTACTCCTTACCCCAATCAGGCTTAAGAGAATGTTTGCCACAGCTGTCGGAAGGTGTCCGAGATGTTGGAGTGAAGACGCCGACATACTGCATATGCTATGGTCATGTGGGGCACTCACCGAGTACTGGCACAAGGCATGTGAGTCATTGGTGGAGATGACAGACCAACCGTTCTGGTTAGAACCAGCAATATGTATACTAGGATATGTACACAAAATGAACCCATTAAAACATAAGCTCATAAACATTGGTCTCTTACTATCTAAACAGGCCATATTAATTAAATGGAAGAGTGTTAGTCCCTCTACAATTGCAGAGTGGGAAAGGGACATGACCTGGGCAAGCGAAGAACTATACTCTAGCTTGCTACCCATCACAAATCGACCAAAAGCCATTTGGGGAGGGTTTCATCAATACTTAATCAACAAAGAAGCTTGCGACCGCGAGGAGAATCCAACACTGATAAAAAGTAAAATAAGGTGTAACCTGGTCATGCACTATTGTAATGTTTGTTGTAAGTAGTGTCACCTGGTATTCTGTATGGTCAATGTCATTTCTCTGTGCACATTTAAATAAAGTTTAAAGAAATTCTCACGAAGCTGAGTAGGTTTGTGACAACTAGACTGCACATCATTCTTAGCGTGACATTTCCTCCTCTTCCTCGTCACAATACCTGAGGATTTCTGGGGCTTGGAGACATATTAAAAGGTCCTATTTTCCGATATCGACTGAGCAGTATTGAGAGATTGTGACCTTCCAGAGCAGGACGTTAATTTTCAAGCTGTTGGAATACATGAAATTCCTGCAGCAAATGAAGATATTACTTGCTTGCATCTTTCACCCCCAAAAGAAGATTGAGAGGGTTATTAAAACCTTAAACCACCTTTTCCAAAAGGTTTTTAATAAGGGAGAGCACAATTGGGATGCTCCATTAACCCGGGTCCTGTTCGCTGTAAGAAAAATCACTTAAACATTCACTTGATTTTTACATTTGAGTTGGTGTATGGGGTAAGCACTTGGGATGTTCGACACGATAAGTGAAGCACTCGAAAACCCCAATCTCAAACTTACATTTTGTCCAGAACACCCAGGAAAGAATGAGAATGTGTGCTGGCGTCCTTTTTTAAAAATAAATAAAAATATTGAAAACAAAAAGAAAATCTCTGGAAAACCTTCTCTGGGAAGGACAACAGAGCATGCAAAATCTCCAATTAAGGGAGTGACCATGACCACCGCTTAATTGTAGCTATCCAGTGTCACTCATTAAGATGGTAGGAATTCAAAAGCTGCACATGGAGCCATCGGAAAACAAAATCAAAGTGCGTCTTCCGTTTCTGACTTACAACACTGCACTTTTGTGTTCATTCACAAATGTAAATGAAACTTTTGTGAACTCAAATAAAGTGCAGCAACAACTATCAAGTCATGCATATAGCATTTCTAGAATGTGTTCTTCACAATGGAGATACTGAAACAATCAGGAGATGCTTTTTCCTTCTAAAAAAGAAAAACAATCTAGCCGCACATAAAACACAAAGTAGTTATAAATGTGCACAGAATCAGGGAATTACTGAACGGCTACAGAAAATACTTGGGCATAAGTTGTATGAAGCAGGAGCTAAAATCGGCATTACAGGATGGCTATACATGTTCTATGAGTATCTGTCCTGTATTTGTCAGAGCAACAGAGACAACAAAAAGTGAAATATGGGACCAATCGCAAGGACACATGTTTCGGCATGAGATTACAAATGTCGGTGACTCTCTGCAAAGAGCATTAGAATGGACAAGGAAAAATCCACTATAACACTCACATATATAGGAGATTCAAGATATTAAACAAAATATTTGTATTTATTCCCACCAGCAAAAAGTAATTGCTTGCTCAATGGTGTGTGTTCCTTTAAATTACAAAGCATGTAGGGATCTTGAATTACCAAATTCACGAGCCAGGCAGATACAAAGACGCATAAAAACTATTACGAGAGGTAGTGCAATAGACCCCATATCCCAGATTGCTGCAGCATAGTAATTTTGGAAGAGTTGGAAAATATTCTGAAGCTGGGAGTGACTGAAGGATACTTTGGTCAATGGTATGCCCATCCTCTTGGTACCAAAGCCTGATAGATCTTGGAGGTTTTATGAAGAATTGCGAAAGGTAAACTCCATCTCAGATTTAGATACTGTGTCGAAATGACTACTGCTTTGCAGGCGTGCCGGAATGTTTAGTCGCTAAACCACCTACTCCACCAACACGAATGATAAACCAGCAGTGCTCCAATCATAATGGTGCAACAGGCACAGCACAAAAGATATATCTCCTTCTCTTTGCCTAGTAGTGTAAGTAGAAGGCAGGCTATATCTTCAGGAAGGGTGTGAGGTGATCGCAGTAGCAACTGTGATGAATCAAGGGAATGTGACCCTTCTGCCCAACGAGTAGCCTCCCCCTTTGAGGCTGGGGAGGCGAGTCCACTACGCAAGACCCTCCATAGGGGTCTGGGCAAGCAGGACCTCACTGGCGGAGGCTCCTTCTTAAGGGACAAGGACTCTCATGCCGTTGAGTAATCCCCAAGCCATTCACCGTGATGGCATACATGGGATATGAAAAGCGCAACCACATTCAGAACATTGGCTGAAGACGAGAATAAAGTATGTCATTTTTATCACGAGAGAAGCTCTGTAACTAAGAGAAAATCTTTACTAGACTGCGACGAGGAGGTTGAAGGGAGAGGACATGCCAAAGGAAGGAGGTAGAGAGATGCATACGCCAGCAGGGGAGGCACCCTGCAGGCATAACACCTGATGGAGGCGGAGCAGAGGAGCCCGCGAAATTTAGATCCACTCTGAACGTGAGAAACAGACACCGGAAAAAACCAACGTATGCAGGCAGAAAGAAAGCCGAGAGAAGGAGGACCAGGTGGTGGCGTGACCACAGCAACTCAGTGGTGGGCAGGCTGCCCGATTAACATTGCCGGCAACACCCGGTTGAGAGTGCAGCAACTTGTCCCGGTAGCAGAAGGAATACGGGACATCAAGCGGAACGATAAAAGGACGCCAGCGAGAGCAAGCTGAAAAAGTAGTGGAAGGAAGAGTATGGTCCCGAGCAACTGCAGGCCCCTGAAATTTACCCCCATAAGGATAGGGGTAACAGGAAGAAAGGGGAGGCCACAGGGGACTCATTATGGATGAAAAGGCACTCTTCCCAGTGAAATTGACGAAACGCTGAATATAAAGGTGATGAACTTTAACTATAATATAATCTGAGAAGGAGAACCCCCGAGTACACCAGAGAATAAAGTAAATTAACTCTGGAGTAACGCTACCAAGTGAAAAATAAAAAATACTACAAAGTGAAGGCAAGAGAAATGTATGAAATAAAAAAAAAGGTACACAGGAGATATCACAGCTGAGAACGGAGAGACATAAGTTACCTCAAAAAGATACCCCATCCAAGAGAGTATAATGTTCAAAAATACCCAATGTCCAATAGCCTGGATCCAAGGACCAAACAAAGTCTAAGAAAGGACCTGTGGAGGATAGTCCACACAGATCGGGGAAAAGCCAAAACATTGTGATAGAGCTGGTACAAAAAGTGACCAGAGACTGTCTGACAATTGGATATTAAGAAGACCTCTATAAAGAAGACCAGCACACAATCAGGTGAAAGGAGTCATTCTCCTGACCTTAGTTTGTTATATTAGTGGTAGGATTAGTTAGGGTTAGAGTTTTGGACAGCTGTCTTTTTCATTTGAACATTTCCTCACAAAATATAGGCCTAATTCCGATTATTTAATAAACAAGTATTAGAAATGTCATCACTGTAACCGTGTCCTCCTCCTGACCCGCCCTACTACCCAAACAGCAATAGTACCGGAGTCCAAAATAAAAATGTTCAACCAACACACAAAAATATAGACTTTCAATTAAACAATAAAGATGCAAATCACTAATGGAAAACATTAGCAAAAGCCCACTCCTGTAAAACAGAACATTCAAGCTGTTGTAGAATAGCACTCTTTGTAGATTAGCAGGTGTGTTTAGCCACTCAACTGGCAAAATATCAACGTTTGAGAAAATCTCTTAAGAAGGGGGGCTAAAATGTCATTCTAGTCCCACAAAGTATTTCAATGGAGCAGGGCCTCTTCACAGTACCTTATTTCTTGGTATTTGGAACTCTAACAGCATCTAGCTGGGCTTCGATGCTCTTTCTTACAGTCGAGATGGAGTCAAAACAGGTCGAATCCCATTGATCCAACTGGGAATCAGTATTAAGACAGGGGCTCTATGTGGTTAAAGTGGATGCTTGTGGCAATGTGGTTCGATCGGTTCCAACAGGTTCGAGTTGGCGAGTGAGTCGGGTTGAACTAATACTTCTTCTGAGTCGAGTGGTCGAGGTGTTGTTGGATTAGTGCGATGCTGCAAGTATGGCGAGTTGGATGCTTCCAAAGCGGCAAGGTGGTGCCGGAGTCCAGGTGGCAGTAATCTTCACTGGCAGAGAGATGGCTTGAAGAAGCAAGTAAGCAGCTCGAAGTTCTTGGAGTACGGAAAGCATCACTGCAGATACTATATCAGTAAAAAAAGGGCATTGAAAAGGTGCTTGAATCAGCTTGAAGTGATGGAACAGGATGACAGCTGCCCTTAAACATCAGGATTTCTAGAAGTCCCACCCAGGTGATGCAGTGAGAATCCTGATTCCAGTGCAGCTGGCAGAGTGGCAGGCCTTGGTCCACAGCAGAACACCCCCACTGTTCCCTAGGGATGGTTAGGGGGCAGTTTTTCTGTCCCTTGGATGTTTTCAGTCTTCACCTCTATGGCGGAGGACGCTGGATTGGACTGCACTCCCAACAGAGTTCCAAAAATGTATCCTCCTTCCTTGTGTCTAAAAATGAATCTTTTTGAAGGCAGAATGCCACAGTTGATTGGTCCAAAGCACGCCTGTTAGAAGTGCCCTTTGCCTTATGACCGCAAATTCAGTGAACCTGGGTTGCAGGAAATGGAGGGGACAGGCAGGGCTCCAGATAAGATTTTGAGGTGGGAGTATTTTACACCCTATTTTTGAACTTTGAGAGTAAATGTGATTTCAAGAGTAAAAATTAGTCTTCTCCTTTGCAAAAGAGTAAAAAGTATGCGACATCCAGCCAATGTTTCTCTCAAACAGATAGAGCACATGGTGTAGTGGCACACACACTCTCACAAATGGAACACATGAGCACTTACACAGAGTTTCCTTTGAATGTAAAGAAAAGGTACAATAGCAATATAAGCCTGTTAACACGTCCCTCACACACAGCAAGTTAGCTTGAGTAGGAACTCTGCAGGCCTCCCCCTCGCAAACGGAAGACAAATAAAGGCAACCACAATGCAACCCTTAATCGTGTAGAACAGGTGGAGGGGGATCAGTACAAAGTGTAAAGCAAGAATAGAAGATCCCCACACAGAGAACCGATCAGGAACGTGTCTCTGCAGTAGACGCTCCTCGCATACATATAACCGCCTTCGGTAGTGCACACTCCATGCCTAATATAGAAAAGGTATACCAAGGAACTCAGTGGATCATGCTTTCCTCACATAGAACAGCAATGTTGCGAGTCACAACAATGCAAGATAACCACACGTGGAACAATTGCATTGTTGGTCACAACATTATAAGTTCCACTTGCATGTAGAAGGAATGGCATGGGATGGAGCAGTGCAGACACCCACCACACTATAGAGGTAAGTTAAGGGCCCCACAACAGCAGTGCAAGCTACACACGCTTATAACTGGACAATCATAGGCCTCAGCAGTTCAAATTACTGTCACAAAGAACATGCCCAGCATGTGCATCACCGGTCCAGCAGTGGGAGAACCACACACAGAGCAGCAAGATAATCCCCTCAACAGTGCAATATCCTCAAAGATGGAACTAATCTAACATTGATAGCGAGTAGTCAAAATACATAGGCTAACTCGAATCAGAAAAGCTTTGCATAGTAGGAGTTCAGTGAAACATAATTGGAAGGAATTCAGCCTTAGAAAAAAAATATTTCTATAACAATTCTATACCAATGTCCGTCACTATACAGCTGGTTGCTTGCCTAAAACTTATTGCAGAAGGGTATGTTAATAGGATACAGGGTGATAAGCCAATACGCCTTTCATTATTTCTCTAACGTCTGGCCATTTGCTCTCTTCTGTATATATTTACATTTTTAAAACCAAAAAACCTGGCCAGATACACAGTAAAGCAAACATGTTGTATTGTGTGACTCGTCTTTTGACATTTAATGAACGTTCTCATTTCCTGCAACTAGTGCTACGTAAAGGTATGCCAATTTTATGATACAACAGTGCTGAGAGGGAAGGGCTCATTGCTATATCTAAGCTCATGGTTACATTTTGGCTGAACAGAGTTAATGATTTTTTATTTATATTACGCATTTGCCAAAGCACTGTACATAGAACCTGTTAACATACAATGATCAACCGACCGAAGTTGGTACTCATTTATCAACCTCAGTAGGATAAAAGGCTAAGTTGCCGGGACGGAATTCGAACCTGTGATCTGCAGATCACACACAGATAGCAGCAGCGAGCGCTCAACCTGCTGAGCTATCTTACTGGCTAACATCCTTCAGAGGTTGGTAAACAGACTATCGGCTGAGGTATAATAATCACAGTGCTTAGAAGTTGGACGAACCATGCATCACTACAGGGACGGGTTTTGCTGAGTTTCTATTTCAATTACAAATGTAACGTTTTCATTTTTGCTTGTTTTTGACCAGCACTTTCTGGAAAGTCAGGTTTTGAATATTTTGATTGTAGTCTTGAATATTTGTGATTGGTGTACTGACAATCACTCACCATTGAGCAATGACTCTGCTGCCACTGACCATTTATAGCAGTTTACCCCATTGGTTGCAAGTTAAGGTTGAATGGATGTAAACTAGTGTAAACAGTATGCAACAGGCAACCAAAATATGACAAAACCTGAAAATGAATAGGAGCCATTAGAAACAAAACAGTTGTTCTGGAAAGAAGTTTGGTTTCAAACAATTTATTATGTTTGTGGAAAACCCGTTACACAATGTGGATGACCACACCATATAGATGCATCTTGATGATAAATGCACACAGCACAGGCACTCCGAGAAATACTTTTGTGCAATACAGGTTTTATTTCACTGAAAAAAGCATAATTTGTTGGAAAAGTTCATTCACAATTATAACTCAGTTTTCCATCTTATTAATGACATGATCCTAAAATCCTATGAAAATAAACATGCACAATGCGTCTGTTTGCTCCATGAGCATCTAGGCACAAAACCCAGCAGAAGGTGAACAGAAAGAAACCATTCCTTATATCACCGTGTGCGTTTTTTTTCTGAAAGGCTTCAGAGAACACATTTTAGTTTCAGAGGCTTTTCTCCATGTCCTGCAATTTCATCCATGTAGATAAAAATAAAAAAAGTCGCGTTCTGGTTTCTGTCAAGTACCTGACCTTTGCACTGCCCTCTGTTCTAAACAGGTGCATAAATTATACGCAGGAAAATAATAAAGGTATTGTATTTGCATGATTTTAATGCGTGAAAAGGCAGAGCACGAAACTTATCTGGAGGCCTGGGTACAGGAAAGGGAGGAGAACCTTAACAGAAATCAGGATGGCGGGTCCCTTCTCCAGGCCTACCATCCATCTCTCACTACTCTAACCCTGCCCTCTCCTCCTAGCTAGACTGCTAGTTTCAAAGGCATTCCTGCGATCAGCGCCCTTGTATGAGGTCAGCTTTGTTATGTCAGTGATGCCTCTGAAGGACCATTCCCAGAAGACATACAGGGTGTGTTGCCATGCCCTGGGAGAAGAGTGTTCATTTCTCCAGGGGAATCAAAGGGGGCAGTATAAGGCCATCATTCCACAAGGAACCTAGTGAGTCTCAATGCAATACACATCAGTCCTGTCACCTCTTGGGATCTGTTTAGAGAGCCAACATAGGGCTAATGTCAAATCATTGTAGATTTCATAATTGTGTTCTTTTTAGTCACCATGTCACAACCATGCATGGCTTATTTTTAGAGATGTACCTGCCACCCGACTGATTAAGGCAGGCTATCATAATGCAGATCAGAAATTCAAAAGTTAATAATGCTACCTCTGCCTACAGTGGCTTGGTGTTCCAGCAGCTGTCAGGGTGGCACATGTGTCCTTTGAACCTGCTCTGTGCCACAGCAAAGCTGGTTCTGTAATGTTAGTAGACTCGTTAAAGCAAGGAACCTGTGTGCAAGATAATTGTGTCACAGAGCATATTGAAAGGGGGTCCGAGTAGTAGATGTCGCTTTCAGAATCAATTACCAACACCATTTTATATTAATTTTTAAAAAAACAAGTGCTTTTGCTTTCCCACCCATGATACATGGCATTATGTCACACCTACTGCATGCCACTCATAAATGATCGAACTTCAGACAGACCAACAATACATAACCTCCTAAATCTGTGCAGGGCATATGGGTAGATATCCCTGCATTCAAAAAACAATGGAAACAACCAGATGTAAAGGCTTTTCAAGACCTTCAGAGGGCTTGGTGTCATCTGCCTAGACTCCATATTCCAAACAACCACTTACACTAGAGACAGATGCTTCAAAAAGGGATCATAATTTGCTCTTACCACTAACCATTATAGAGTGACAATTGACTCCTGGGGAAGAAGAAAGAAAAAATAAATTATGCTGCATGTAGAACTTCGGGGGAGAGTTACTTTGAATGCCCGTCTTGTAGCTTGCAACTAGAAATGTGTATCCCTGCTTCAGTACTGGGGAGCTTCTTACATGTGATGAGTCGAACCACAAGATGATCAGGAGACAAAAGTCTTCCCGAGTTGGTCTTCAATGCCATCGATTTGCATTTTTTCCCTGTGACTTGCAATACGGTTGAAAATGCTCTCAGAACTGCTGGGTGGGGGGGAGGTGGTACTCGGACCGGCAGTGCACAGTATCAGTATCCTGCTGTGCCCCATGGACGCAAATGCTCTCAGAACTGCAGGGGGGGGGTGACTCGGACCGGCAGTGCACAGTATCCTGCTGTGCCATACATGCAAGGGATAGCTTTGGTGAAAAGATGAAGACCTCCGAAGACCCAGACTGCCAATTTGAGTGAGGAGGTGAGGGTGGATGTCTCACAAAGGTTTGAGTGTCCAGAATGCCAAACCCAGACTGTGTTGGTAGCAAAAACGATGTGAGCCAGCGCTGCTACCAAGAAATTGGAGGACCAGGCAAAAACTCACAGCACTCGGGTAAGATATACTGGGTAAGAAAGTGAGAGCAAACAGAAAGAAACCCGAAAATAAATTGTAGGAGGCAAGCACCAAAAGGAAAGTGGGGACAGATGCATGAAACCGGCAAAGGTCTAAAGCAAGGGTCCCAATCCAAAAGAGGAAGAAACTCGCAAACCTGCAGCAACCTCCATAAGGAGGTCAAGTAAGCAGCTCTCAGCCAGGAGGAATGAACATGCAAAGCCATGAAGGGGATGGGAAAAGGGTGACCAGATGAACCACGCCAAAGTACTTTGGCACGAACAGTGAAGAACACCAAGATTTAAAGAAAAGCTGTATGGCTAAAATACACAAGGTCCAGAAGTACAGCCGAGCAGGATGACTTGAGTAAATTGACAGGCACAGTCTCGAATTGCAATATTAAAGTAACAATGAATGTTTGGATAACGAAGTCTCATATCCAACAGCAATGTGAAAACACTCTGTCCAAACGTTTAATGTTGGGCAGTAACAGTTATTGGTTATTTAAAACACGCTTAATACCCAGATGTTTCTAAGCGCTGACCCGTGCATCGAACCTGTGTTACTGACTTGCGTTGCCCACGAGCCATCCTCCCGAGTCTCCTGTCCCATAACATATTGAGAAAAACGTTGGACTGAAGAAACACTGCATGTTTGGAGACTGAGGTGCCCATTTCCTAACAAATTGAAGAAGACTGACGAAATGATGCTGCATATTGTTAAATTGAGGCTCCAACCCCATAGTGAACTGTAAAATATTTTTAGAAAAAAAACATTAAAATTGAGACACCGTTGCTAGAATGACTTCATAACATGTGGTTATACAAGTCTCTAAATTTGGAATCTGGTACAAGGGCCCAGGGAGGATCAACGTATTTCCAACTATTCTATATGGATCGCCAATCACCCAAACACATTAAAGAAACCTCCCTTTATAAAAAGAGGAACCCCAAAAATCTATATTAGCCATAACATATTTTTGATGCGAGACTCCTCATTCCAGCAACAAGGAATGTATGGCCATCAACTGGGATGTACAGACCCTCTGTCATTTATCAAGATGACATTTCGATCCCATGCTCAGATCACCTGGTTAGTTTGGAACAAGTATACCTACACCAGAATTTTGAGAGGGTACAAGGCACTGGAACTCTTGTTTTTCTGTCGGATACCGATGTGGGAAAACCCATCTGAAGGCCAGTTTTTTTGTCTCACTTCTCCACTGCCTTTAAAACTCAAGAAGAGATGAGGAACTTAATGGTGAATATGTGTGATGAAGTGCTGAGTGGGTGACGGAAAACAAACTGGGGAGTCTCTCTGACTTTGCCATGGGCATGCAATGTAATGTAATGTAATCCATGGGCCAACAAAAGAAAAGAGGAGCAATTGCTAGGGAGAGAGAGGACGATGAGCAATTGGGTGGCACAGAAATTCAGCTGGAAAGAGGGGAAGAGTTCCAAAAAACACTTTCTGGCACCAAATAATGCTTTCTGGCACCAGGAGGAGAATAAGTGGGGAGAAATAGATTAGCCGGTGGAAACAAAGAACAACCCCCGATTGCTGCCATCAAATACAGTTTCAGTTGTGAAGATGCGATGCAGAGCTGAAATTAGTAAAAGGGAAGACAAACGCTGCAGTGAAGGGCTGGAGACCTGAGGAAACAGAAACCAGTCATTGTAGTTGAGATGGATTTCTAAAATTAACGCTAGGGGTCGATTTAGGAAGCCAACCTCTCGTGGTTAAGAGGAAAGACACTTAATTCTAGCCAATTCCATTTAAGGTAGGTAGATCTGTAAGGTTAAGACTCATGAAGGGTGTGAGAGCAGTCCAATAATTCAAGTTAGACGGGTAGTTACACAAATAAACAATGTATTAGGCTGTTAAAATGCACACTAAGCAATGAAACCTTCAGGTAAGCATTGTGACAACTACTATAAAATACACACGCATCCACACCTAGGAGTTCTAGGGAGAACCCCACCACTTTACCTTAAAAACAGTTAAGCAACAATTTAGCAGAATTATCAACACTACTTTCCCTAATTGTATGTGGTATGGTCAGAAAGATGGATAGAAAAGCAATCGATTCAAAACCAGTAAAACACAAGTAAGAAATCAAGTCAGAAAACAGTAAATCAGTTAAGAAAAACCCTAGCATTAGATCCCATTAGTTAGTCCAGCCGTGAGATGGTACTGGGCCTAGTGCCCTAGAGTCTGTGGTTCCACAGGTTATACTGTTCAGGTCAGGTCTGTGATTCAATGTTCAAAAAGTTGAGAAAGGTTTTAGAATGTATCTCTGTCCCACCACTCTATAAAGGCTTAGGGGGATCCTTGACTAAACCACCACCAATCTGACTCAGGCAAGGGAGAAATAGGGCTAGGACATTATAACCATGTAACCCTATGGAGGACGTGAGCGGAAGAAACGGGTACGTTTAACTCTCCTTACTCAGATTTTCCCCAGAGACCACTTCAGGGGTTCTAGAATATGTTGTGGCTACCTTCTTCTGTGCTTGGTCCGGTCAAGTGAGGCCCAGCGGCCTCATGTGCAGAGGATGTTTTCAGGCGCGGCATTCAGTTTCGGTCACTTGAGGTACTATTATGGTTCCAAAAACTAGACAGCAGATCACCGTTGCCAGTAAATGAAGAAGACATCTGCAGAGCAAACAACCCCCAGGGAGAGAACAAGATGGGATGCAATGCGAGTTACCATGATTAAGCATCTACAAGCAATCTTCAGTTGGCAAACAAAGGAGCAGGACCTGCAACGTTTCTGTGGGGGCTGAAATTGCCTTCAGAACAGAGAAAGAGGGCTTCACAGGGACTTGGCTGGACGCAATGCTGATCAGCTGCAACCGTCCTCTGGTTTTCAGCAGGCTACACTTCTGTGTAGGGGTCTTGGCTCCAACTATTATCTGTTGAATGGCTGCAGGACTCCAGGATTTGGACCGGTGGTAAGGATCTGCGCCATTTAAACTGGCAGGGGCCGTCCAATCAGACAACCACTGGCCAAACATTTTGCCCAGCAACAGACACTCCGTGATGTGGACTGGGACTAGACAGTCCCAGCCCCCACATCCAGCGACACCTGCGCAGATTGCCACTTTGCCCAGGATATCTCGTACTCTTCATGGCACTATGCTGTAAAATGCAAAATTGCGCAAGTAAAAAGTCAAAAACACAGTACAAAAGTGTCTGCTGATACCAGCCCATCCTGGACACATTGCATTTGCAACGACAAACCTACAATAGAAACAAAGTTATAAGGATACAATGTATCCTAACCACATAAGTTGATGTGTGCAGTTTGAAAATACAAGAAATTCACCAAGTGAGACAGTCTCCCAGTACTGATTGTTTTATGAACTGATAAGTTTCCCCATAAAAATGACCACAAAGCAAGGCAAGTAAAGCAATAAGTGAGAGCAAAGAGAAACATGACCCCTGTGAACTTGAACAACAAAGTGCCAAGAGATGTTGGACCAGAGAAATCCTGTATCCTGGAGTTCCAGACCACGTGAAAACCCATAGAGTTTTCTGTATGAATAAAATCTGTGAATTCTACGACTTGACACGTTATCATTCAATCAGGTCCATCACAACCTCTTATCCTTAAGCAGATACTCAAAATGCTTTGCCCAGTCAAACCAAATCTTTGACTGCTATTATCTAGACCGCACCAGTTTTTCATTCCCTTTGTTGGGTATGGTGCCTAGCTGGGATAAGTCTTATATTCGTGTTGCCAAAGCAGAGTCGGTTACACCAATCAAGGCTATGCCTAAATGGAATTCCACCTGTCGTTTTATTCCTTTTAACTGACGTTAAGATTTGTCCCATCATTACCACTTTCTGGAAAGTAACGAAGTCCATCAACCCCCTCAACCGCCTACCCCCCGTTTCATGCACTGAGTGTGTGTGGTAGACCTCAGGGAAAAGAGCAACCCAGTTAAGACATTCAAAGCAGACCAACCATTTTCTGACTGGTTAGGTGTTCTTGCGCCTCCCTTTCTTAGGACTCCCCTTAAAAAGGAAAATATACCTCTGTCCCAGAATATGGCCTGCTAACCTTCAAGTGTTTGGGTAGATTGGTCACCTTTTTGACCACAGTCCACTCATACCTGCAATAAAAGTGATAAGAGAAAATCAAAGGCACAGATCACTTCTTACCTGCAGATGCGCCATCATGCCAGTGGCCTCCATTTTCACGTGTGCACCCTTCACTAACAGGCATAAGGCTGTCCCCATATACACAACCTTACTAGATTCCAGCCCAACCCACCTTGCTTCGGCTTACCACATCAGCAAAACTCGCCACTTATGATGTTGGAACACTAAGTCCCTTGCTCTATTCCTGGACACTGGCACTCCGCTTTACCTGGGACCCTGGTGTAACAAATTCCAAGGGAGCACTACTCACACTAGAACCTTAGCCCCAAGTCGTGACTTAATCCTACACACATGCAGGGAACATTGGGGGAATGGGTATAGCAGCCACGCCAGCACGGTTAAGAAAATGTATGGAAAAAACAGCAGAATTAGAAAGAAGAATATATAGAGTGTATGTGGGATTTGTGGGGGATAGTCAAATGATTTAGAAATGGGCCTTGCTGCCTTGAAAGAGAAAAAAAGGGGCAATACAAGAATGTATTAGAATTATCTTAACTAAGTGCAAAACGTTTACGATACATACCTACTGCCAGTACTTTTCTCCTAAAAAGTGGCAAAATGATCCACTGCCCTACATGTTTGTGAAAATGCTCTTTTTTCATTGCCTCAAGATTATGGTATTATCAGCCAAAAAGAGTCTAGGCAGCGAAGTATTGTTCTAGTTTTACATTTGCATCAACAGTTCACTATTGGAATTCAAAAACTGAGTAAAAAACGTAGATTATATCGTGACTGTAGACAGTAGATTATTAGCAGCTATGTGGGCGACCAGGCCAAATGAAAAACCTGGCTGTCAGTTGTAAACCAAGTGAGCCAGATGTCTAAAGAAAAGGTACTCGCATCCCACTTACTGGCATATCTTACTTAGCATACCATTGCCTTCTGACTTCAGAGCAAGGCACAGCAACTAGAGTGCTGGAATAGATTCAAACGGCATCTCTTCCCAGGCGGACGACTGTGCTTCCAGGGTAAGTCACGTGATCCATTAGCCAAAAAAGGAAGAACGTCTGGGGGCAAATCCTGCGTAACCCGCTATGCCCAAACCGGTTTCTGAACTAACCCTGGTGCAAGTTATACTTAACAGATAAAGGAATGTATTTCAACATACTATACGATACCCACAATTAGGCGTAACAACGTTCGTATGCAAAGAATGTTGTTTAGAAAAGGTTTCCTTCCAGATGGGGCATGTTGGGGGTCTGTCCTTGGGCCCCCCAGGCGTGCCCGTGAGCCCCCAACCCAACAGAGCTCAGACTCACACGTCCGTTAGGTTCGGCTCCCCGGTCGCTCTGCGGTTCCGGGAACGCCCCGTTTATTTAAGCCGCACGCGGCGACGTGCAACGTCACGCCGCCGCGTGCGCAGCCCTTACGGGGCAACGCCACACTCCTCCTTTTTCAGGAGGACACACAATTACTTTATTAGATAAACACAACATATCACACAGCAAACAACTTGCCCATCCTGGACCCAGGCCTCTTTAATGTCAGCCCCCTCACCCCGGATGACTCTCCAACTGTCCCAACACATACTCACTGAGGTAAGCGGGTTTCCCTCGCCCAGTCCTCTGGGGGTACCTCCCGCTCACCTCCGGCACCGACAGTCCGTCAACAGTAGCCTCCCGACACAGAGAGCCCAGGGCACCGAGAGGGGGGCATCTTCCTCAGGGATCTCAGCAACACCAGGGTCCAGAGGGGGTTCAGTTCTCGAGTCCCCCAGCTTCTTGAAGAAGCTGACGTTGCGGGTGACAGCCGTCCGCCCATCAGAGGCCGTCACCATTGACCCCTTCACAGCGACCACATCCAGGGGCGCCGGTTCATAAGGCAGTGACAACTTCACGTGAGGATGACGGTTCCGGATGAGCACCTCATCCCCGGGTTCCAGCCGCTGGGGCCGCAGGCCCCGTCGCACGTTCTCTTGGCTGATCCTGGCCAGTCGGTCGGCCTCCACCTGCTGGTCGTTGATGACCCCAGGCTCTCTCTCCTGTACCTCTGGCAGTAGACCCCGGGGGCATCGCCGGAACAGCACTTCCGCCGGGGCGACGCCAGTGGAGGCATGTGGGGTGGTGCGATACACTCGCAGGAATTGATACAAAGCCCGTTGGAGGGGCTGGCCTTGTCCTTGCGCAATCCGAAATGTCTTGTTTAGTGTTCGCATCAGCCTTTCTGCATCGCCGTTGGCCCTCGGCCACAGCGGGGATATCTTTCGATGTTGAACTCCACAGCTGGCCAGGAACTCTGAGAAGCGTTCGCTTTGAAATGGCGACCCATTGTCCGAGCACAGTGTCAGGGGAAACCCATGGGTTGCAAAGATCTTTTCCACGCCGACCACCACATGCTCGAATGCCACCGATTCCACAAACTCCACCTCGGGGTACCGGGAGTACTCATCGACTATGGCCAGAAAATGGGTGCCCACGGACGTAGACCCAAAGTCGGCATGTACGACCTCCCAGGGCCTGGTCCCCCGAGGCATTGCCTCGATAGCCGGTTCCCTCTGCACCGGGGAGGCTGCCTGGCACCATACACAGGCCGCCACAAAGTCATCGACCCTTCTCTCTAGCTCCGGGAACCAGACCTTCATCCGCAGCCTCGCCTTCGTCTTGGCAGCACCCTGATGTCCGTGATGGGCCAAAGCGATCACCTCACCCACTTTGGAGTGGGGGACCACTATGCGATCCCCCCGGAGCAGGAGCCCCGACTCAGAGAAGGACAGCTCACCTTCCATAGCTGTTCAAGGGCGGTCTTCGCCTCATGGGTCCGCCCTGCGAGCGCTTTCAAGACGAGCTTCCACGACCCGCTCTGCATCGACTGCTTCAGTATCTGGAAGCACCCATCCTCGGCCGCCGCGGCCTCCAGCTCCGACAGGGGCAGTGCATTTGGTGTTGCTCCCTCCACCACCATCCGGACATGGTCGTCCGCTTCTTCTGCACAGGTGTCTCCTGCCACTCCCCCACGCACTCCGGGATGCCGGGAAAGGAAGTCCGCTGCATTGTTGGCCCCTGGCCGGTATACCAGCGTGACCCCGTATTCAAGCAATGCGAGCATCCATCTTTCAATTCTGGCCGGGGGCTTAGATGACGAGCCCGCCAGAATCGGGAGCAGGGGTTTATGATCAGTCACCACAGTCACCGGACGTCCCAGCACATATAGGCAGAAATGTCGGCATCCCCACAAGACCGCCAGGGCCTCCCTCTCGATCTGGGAGTATCGCTGCTCCGTGTCCGAGAGCGCCTTACTGGCGTATGCAACGGGCCGGAGGTTTCCTTCACGGTCCACCTGGGTCAGGACCGCCCCCAGGCCAAACGGACTGGCGTCGACCACGATCTCCGAGGGTAGCGCCGGGTCGAAGAACGCCATGGTGTCTTCCGTTGTTAGGGCGCCTTTGATGTCCTCGAACGCCGACTGTTCCAGTGGACCCCAGTGCCAGGCAGTATCTTTCTTGGTCAGAGCTCTGAGCGGCTCAGACCTCGAGGCCAGGTTTTGGATAAACCGACCACAGTAGGTCACCATGCCCAGAAAACTCCTCACTTCTGACACGGATTCCGGGGGCTGTGCACTCTTAATGTCCTGAACCTTCCGTGGGTCGGGTGACACCCCACCCTCCTTGAACACGAACTCAAAGAATTCTATTGATGGGCGCAGGAATTCGCATTTGTCCCTATGGAGGGTGAGACCCAATGACTGCAGCCTCTCGAAGGTTTTGGCCAGGCGCTTCAGATGGATCACCTCCGTGTTGGCAAACACCAAAATGTCATCACTGATGTTGAGCATCCCTTCAAGATCAGCAAGTGCACCCCGGATAATGTTCTGAAACACTTCGGCAGCCGACGAGACCCCAAAACTCAACCTCTTGTACCTGTAGAGTCCCCGGTGGGTGGTGAATGTCGTTATGTACCGGGACTCAGGATGGAGGACAACTTGATGGTACCCTGCTCTGAGGTCGAGTTTAGAGAAGAACCTGGCCCCCTGTACCTCAGCAATTATGTCATCGATGGTCGGGGTCAGGTGTCGCTCCCTTTTTATGGCCTTGTTGGGCAGCCTCATGTCTACGCAGATGCGAACGGAGTCCGGCTGTTTTGGTTTCCTGGCCACGACAATGGGGGACACCCATGGTGTTGGGCCTTCCACCTTCTCGATGATGTCCAAGGCCACCAGGTTGTCCAGTTCCTTATCGACTTGCTCTCTCAGATGAAAAGGAACTCTCCGGTGTTTCAGGGCGATAGGTTGTACTGAGTCGTCAATGTGTAGCCGGACTGGATCACCGGTCATTCTCCCAATGCCATTGAACAGGGCTGCGTACTTGTCCAGTAGGTCGTTGATGTCTTCCAGGTATACCGAGTACGCAAAACTCACTATCCCAAGCGCCTCCGCAGCCGCGCAGCTTAGTAGGGTGTTATTGCTTATGAGGGTGACGTAGAATCGTGCTCTGATCTTCGATCCTTCATGCTCCACCTTCGCCACGAACGCTCCATCCAGCGGTATGGGCTCGAGTCCACCGAAGGCGAAGATGCGAGCTCTTGGCGCTGCCAGGTTCGGCAATGGGTCAAGAGCGTCATAATGTCCCCTGGCCATGACATTGACCGATGCCCCTGTGTCCACCAGCACGGGGACAGGCGAGTGGTTCACCTCCACTACGCATCTTGGCTGCCTCCTGCTTTTGCCTTTCAGGACCCCCATGCTTGAGACGAAGAAGATGTTTTCCTCCTCCTCTGCTTCAGCCTCCTCTGCCTGAGCCTCCTCTTCCGCTTGATCCACCTGGGCCACGTTGGATGGCCGGGTTTGACGCGGAGTCCAGACCCGGGCAGGACCTCTGGGTACCATGACAGGTAGCGTCGACTTGCACACTCTCGCGAAGTGATCCGGCAGGCCACATCGGCCACATGTTCTTCCTGCGGCTGGGCACTCTGTGGAGTGGGGGAGGTCATAGCCCCATTTCTGGCATGATTCCCCCGACCTTCCTGCCCTGTCTCGGGGGGCTCCGCCAGGCCTTCTCGTTCCTCTGCCGCCCCGCCACACAGTGCACACCTCTTCGGCTTTGATCGAGCGTGATCCTGCTTCCATCTTGCTCGCCCGTGCCTCAGCCACTTCGTGACATCGACCCAGCTCTAGTATACGGTGCAGAGTGATTCCCGGCTCCCTGAGGACCTGTCTCCTCAGTTTGCCGGAGGAGCATGCTTGGATCAGCATTGTCCGTATCATGTCCTCCGCGTCCCGCCACGCGCACCCTTGGGAGAGGCGGCGTAGGCGGCCGGAAAACGTATCCAAAGTCTCATCCTCCTTCTGCTTGGCCGACAGCATCACGAATCTCTCGAAATCCACGTTGGCAAGTGGAAGGAAGTGCGCAAGGAGAGCCGCTTTCGCCGCACCATAGGTCTGGTCCGCCGGAGTCAGCGACTCGAAGATCTCCTGAACCGCGGCTCCCGCCGAATACAGCATGGTGGCTACCATGCTGTCATCATCATCCACTCGAGCAGCCCTGAAGTACATGTCCAGGCGGGCCACCCACCTCCTCCATCGGGGCCCCAAACTGGATGGAGGGCCCGTAGGATCGAATTCTGGTATCGGTTGCAGGGCCGCCTGGGCTCTAGCTTGAGCCATGATGAGGCCGACAGGCTGTGCCCCTGGTGGTGCCTGTGGCGGCGGTTGCAGAGCTGCCGGCTGGGCCACCTGACCTTCGTCCTGAGAATTCTCCCCAGGACCCGCGGTGTCGCCGTCCTGTTCACTGTCGGACATGGGACTGAGCGCACAGGCACCCCACTACCAGACCTGAGGCCGCAACTCAGATTCCCACCACCACCATGCGAAAAGATGAAGATGCTGAAAGATGCAGAAGACCTCTGAAGCTGCCACCACCTTGTGATGATGAAGAGGATCAAAAAGAGTGTCCTGATGATGAAGGGGCGAGGAAGTGCCTTGTTGCCACCTTGCAGCAAAGCACTGCTGTGTAGAGGTCCCAAAAATTGAGCCACGTGGATGGACTAGGCTAAGCAGGCCCTGCCATCATAGCCCTTGTCCTGGCTAACACTCGACGTAACGATCCCAAAATTTACTGAAAATTCACAAAATGGGCATGGGCGCGTGGATCATGTCCTCAGCACCCACACGATCCAAAAATTAGACCCGGATCACCTTCTCGGTCCGAACCGGAGCTCCGAGAAGTTCCGCGGCCTCGTCTACAAAATGGCCGCCAGCCGCGTGTGCGGTCCGCAGCCACAGCATGAAACGAAACGTCCGTGAACGTTCCGATCGTTTCAGAAAAATTCCGGACGCCTTTCACCGCCGGGCCCGGGCATCCAACATCACTCGTTGCCACTGTTGGGGGTCTGTCCTTGGGCCCCCCAGGCGTGCCCGTGAGCCCCCAACCCAACAGAGCTCAGACTCACACGTCCGTTAGGTTCGGGCTCCCCGGTCGCTCTGCGGTTCCGGGAACGCCCCGTTTATTTAAGCCGCACGCGGCGACGTGCAACGTCACGCCGCCGCGTGCGCAGCCCTTACGGGGCAACGCCACAGGGCACACCTACATCCTCTGGAAGGCAGACAGCCTGTTAGAAAACCAGTAAGCGAAATGCATTTGAAGACAATCATTTTTTAAAACAAAGTACACGTCCATGTGAAATACAAATATTTGTAAATGCTTCAACGTCATGAATGGAAGAACATAATTTTGATATATTAAAACAAGTTGATGTGACATTTGTTTTAAGTTGCACTTTAAATATCCCTGCAAAACAGTCGTTGAAACTTCTTCAACCACCAGTCAAACATTACTTCTACTAGATGCAGCTGTCATCATTTCTTGTGCACTGATTATCATCTCCTAAGGACTGCAAATATATCTACCTCCAAAAAATATCGGTGTCATAGCTTCCGGTCTCACTTATATGTTTAACGCTCAATGAATGGATTGTATCGCTGGCACTCGCGTGCATTGTACTTAATGTTTCTATTATAAGTTACGTATCAGACGTTTGAGAAACCAAAACAGTCTACTTAGTTGTGGTGTGTGGCCCATTTAAGTGTGGGCCTGTTGCCCTTTAAGAAAAAGGCGTCATGACGCTCCTTAATAAAAGGGGGCTCTGCTGCTGGCATGTGAAGGACAGTGCAGCAGAGCCCAGGAAGTGGCAACTCGTGTCTGTGTGTTATTGGTGCAACTGTTCGCCGTGTGATCATGGCCTTGGGTCTCCGCCTCCACTGGGTGCCCCCAGCGACGTAGTGGCTATGTGCTGGGTGCCCCTCAGCAGCTGTCTTCCTGTCCGGTGATCCGGACCTTGCAGGGTGCTCCCTGCCACTGTTGTGCTGCATGCCCGCAGCTGTATTGGTACACCAGGTGACCCCGGTGTCTGGTGGGACCCGCTCGGGCGGACCGCGAGTGGGGTCCCACATTAGTCTGATAATAAAAGAAACGCCATTCACTTCAACCGGATAGTACTGTATCATAGCAGCTCTCTGGCCCGACTCACTCTGCAGGACACATACTTGATGTCTTGATCTCCTCTGGCCTCTCATCTGACCACTCCTCTCTCCTGGAGTGACCACTGCCTCCTCTCATCTCTCCCTCTCTTCCCCCCAAGCCAAGCCTACCCAACATTGCCACCTACCTTCTCGGGCATCCAGGCTTGAAGCGTGTGTCAGTTGAGGCTTTTGCTCCACCTTCTCCCCACCCCCCCTTCCTCCTCTGACTGACTCACTCCCTAACACAGCCCTGTCCCTTATCTCATCTTCTATTTCTGAGACTCTTGATGTTCTTGCCCCTGTCACGAGGATCTGCTTGAAGCCCAAAGCCAAGTGCACTTCCTGGTAGGACTCTGACCTAGCTACAATAAGTGTAGGGCGGCTGAGAGGAAATGGAGGGCTTCCTCTTTAACCTCTGACAAACTGGCCTGTCGCCTACTCCAAAGGTAATACCGTCTCTCTGTCCACACCAAGAAGAGCATCCGCATTCAAGCCGTGTCTCTGTGGCATCTAACAACTCGGCCGAACTCTTTTAAAATCTCCAAGGAGCTGGCCAACCCTGCTGCAGTCTCTACCCCTCCTCTTGCCTCCCAGGCTCTCTGCAATGCCCTTGCCTCTCACTTTATCTAAAAAAAACCGGCCATCCTGTCCACCCTCTCCTCCACTCCCTCTCGTCTCCCTCTCCGTCTATGCTTGCTGACCCCCCCCTTCAGCCAACCCCACCCTCCTTCCCGTCCCTCTTTTCTCCCCCGATGAGGTCGCTAGAAAGCCTTGTCAAAACAGGTTAATCCCTGTTCCTCTAAAACCATCAAGGACCACATTGATACCCTTGCTCCAGCCCTTGCCGATTTTTGCAACCACTACTTTGCCTCAGGATCCTTCCCCTCCCCTCCCCTTCCCTTCGAAGCACTCCCTTGTGCATCCTCTTCAAGAAACCCACAGCTGATCCTTATTGTCTGGCCAACTATCACCCAATTTCCATTACTCCGTTTCTGGGAAAACTCCTGGAAAAGCTGGCCATCTCTCAGCTTAACTTTCATTCCGATTCGGTTGGCTGTCTCCATGACCATCAGTCTGGCTTCAGAGCTGGCAGAAGCATGGAAACTGCTCTCCTGAACATCTGTGAGGATCTGCTCTCCGACCTCGACTCGAACATTCCCTCTGTCCTCATCCTACTTGATCTCTCCTCTGCCTTCGACACGGTCAACCATACCATCCTGCTCAACTGGCTATGTGATAACCTGGGTATCACTGATCATGCTCTGGCCTGGCTGACCTCTTTCCTCTCTGATCGACCCTCCCAGGTCCAACTTGAGTCCTTCCTATTATCTATCTTCCTCTCTACGTGTGGTGTTCCCCAGGGGTCTAACCTCTTGCCCTGGCTTTTCAACCAATACCTGGCAACTCTCACCAACTGCATTGCCATTTTCTGCTCAAATTTCCAGTGCTACGCTGACGACCCTCAGCTCATTTTCAGGCTGCCCTCGTCACCTCCTCTCCCTCTCTCATCTCCGATTGCATAATTGCCATTCAAGATTGGTGTGCCGCCAATGATTTTTGTCTGAATGCCAGCAAGACGGAGATCCTCCTCACCTGCACACCATCACCATCCTTTCCCCTCACTCTCTGGCTGGCCTCCCTTGGCCCTTTTCCTACCCCCACCTGCGAGGCTAAGTAATCCTCCTCAGGGTCATCTTTGATTCCACATTTTCCTTCTCCGCCCACATCTCCGAATATCTCTAAAAAGTTAAACTTCCTATTGCACCTCCTCAGAGATACTCTGCCTTTCCTCTACTTCCACGAGAAGCTCACCGTCTCCCAAGGTCTGGTTCTCTCTAGGTTGGACTATTGTAACAGCCGCTTTCTAAATCTACCTGCCTCTACTCTCCGTCTTCTGCAACTAACCCAGAACTGGACTGCAAGACCTGTCCTTGGCCTCAAGCCCTAGGATTGTATCTCTCCAGCTCTGAAACCTCTCCATTGGCTCCCAGTGGATGCAAGGATTACATTCAAAACCCTCTGCATTGTTCACAAGGTTTTCTGGGGCCTGGGTCCAAAATACCTCCCCTCTCAAGCTCTTTGCTCCTCTACCTCCAACGCCCTCAGAGTCAGTCGTTTTTCAAAGAAACGAGCTGGGGGTAGATCTCTGTCTTCGGCTGGGGCCTCCCTCTGAAACAGCCCCCCTGCCACTCTAAAACTTAGAACCATCATCTACAGTTCCGGAAGCACCTCAAGACCTTCCTCTTTGCTTCTGCCTTCGCCCCCCCCTTCTCCCCTGCTGATCTGTTCTCTCTCAGCACTGTGCACCTGGCCACCCTCTGTCCTCCGGGCCCAGGTCCTGCTCACCCTGCCACCCTCCCGCACTGCCTCCGGGCCACCCCTTGCACTGGGGTCTGCATCTGTATCCATACAGTCCCCCCGCTTTTTCTTCCTGCACTTATCGGTCCTACCCCGTCTGCTGCCTTAAAACTAGCACTTGCTGGCTGCACTACCACGGTTTGTGGCCTTTATTATTTATTAATGTATTATTATTTATCTGTTTCTCCTTGCTCCGCACACTCCATTTCTCCCCCCTTCCATGCACTTTTGCCCTCCCCATCTTTCATGCACTTGTGCGTTCTCAATGTCACTGGGCCTAGTAAGATCGTCGTTTTGTTCTCCCCTGTTCCCCTTCCCTTGTCGTGCTCTGAAACACCTGTGTATGAGCGCAATAGAAATAAAATATCAATATCAATGGAGCACCCATACCCGTGTCATACATTCAAGGAGCTGTGCTAGTTCACCAGATGACATGGTGTAGAGACCAGGCACACACAAAACTATGAGGCAATGCTTGGATAACTTACTGGTAATCTTCATTACTCCTATGCCTACTCTTCCTCATCACAGTACTGACAGTCCTTTCACTCCCTGGTGGAAGATGGTCTGGATTCTATTGGTATAGACCGGAGGATCATGGGATGGGGTGCTTTGTAGCATGGGCTAGAAGGGGGTGGGGCTAAAAGAAAGAAAATTGGGAAACTGTCCTGCCAGAAGGCGGAGTACATTCAAAGAGTCAGTACTGAGACAAGGAAGAGGGACGTGGAGGTAATGTCACTGCTTAATATAGCATGCACATTTATGCACCCCTTTAGTTTCTAATTTTGGATTGGATTATATTGTATATAGCGATTTTTACCAAAACGCTTCACAAAGAACTATCAGCAGTATATAAAAAAACAGTAGGACATGGTGTTCAAAATCGACGGTAACAATCAAACAAGCGATTGACGTAAATGAGTTTTTAAAGAAGAGCGAAAGAGAGAATAGGAGGTGATAGAGCGGAGAGATAGAGGAAGGAGATTCCAGTGGTGGGGGGCAAGAAGTTAGAAAGAGCAGAAACGAGATTGCGCAAAGGGGGCTCGGGGGATATTAAGTCGAAAAAGACTAGCGGAACGAAGAGGCCGAGAAGGATAATAGAGGCGAGGTAGACGGGGGGCAAGACCATGAAGAGATTTAAACACTAGACAAAGGAAGTTTAATTTAAGCTGAGAGTAAAAGAAAAGCCATCCAAGAGAGTCATGGGCAGAAGAAATGGAGTCGTGGTAGGAGAGCAAACAAAGATCAAATAGAAGAGTGATAAATAGATTTGAGAGGGGCAAGACGTGGGGAGGGAAGACCAAAGAATAAGACAGAGCAATAGAAGAGACGAGAAAAGACTAGCGAGGAAACCAGAAGTTTAGTGGCGTGAAAGGTAAGAAGAGGGCAAATCTTACATATGGTATAAAGATGGAATCGACAGGCAAGTGAGGTGAGAGAGATATGGTGGGCAAAGGAAAGATCAGAGTCAAAATAAAGGCCAAGATTACGGTCACTGGAGGAGACAGAGAGAGATTGGAGGGGGAAAGGAGATAGAGTGAGGAGGAGATGGGGATGCAAGAGTATTTGCAGGAAAGAAAAGGACTTCGGTCTTTCCAGGGTTTAGAGTAAGAAAGTGAGAAGTCATCCATGATTTGATGGCTGTGAGACAAGATGAGAGGGCGAGATGAGGATTAGGTCAGAAAGAAGAAAAGGAAAGAAAGAGCCAAGTATCGTCAGCATAGAAGTGATACAATACTCCGAAAGATGAGATAATAGGAGCAAGAAAAGAAGTGTATAAGCAGAAGAGAAAAAGGACCAAGAATCACCCAATGTTTGCACCTCTGATGGGTCAATAGCCATTGTTTCATCATTCTCAGGAATCCCTTTTAACTATTGTGCATACCTTGCCCCTGCCTCGGAGTACAAGACCACAAGCATCCCTGCATGCCTGCCTCAGCAGGGACCCACTAAGGCGGCCGGGCTACGTTCTGCATCGGTTTCCACTCCCTGCTGGGTAGGGAGGGGCACCAGGTAAATATACCTTCTGGGATCCTCCTCGGACCCCGGCATTGGAGGATCAAGGCCATATGAAGGGGGAATCACTGCTGGGTTAGGATACGCTGACTGAGCTGAGGGACAGGCCACATCCCTAGTGGCAGGTTCTTGAGGTGCTGCTGTGACTGTCTCGCTTCAGAGGGAAGGGCACCATTCAGAAGAAAGACAACCTGTATACGGACCAGTTGCCATGGCAACACAAGAACTTCAGTCTTGAGAGAGTGTGCCCCCAAAATGGCAGGCTCAACTTGACTCATAGCACTCAGCAGAGCCAGTTCTGGTGTTTGCGAGGATGTGGAAGCCTCTAAAAAAAGAATAGACATTTACAGGAGGAGGATTACTCTTCATGTCTTCTGTAAGATGCAGGAAGGGAAAATGAAATGATGTCTCGTCTGAAAGCCGGGTGCTGGACATTTTCAGAAAACAAAAATAACAAAAAAGGGGTTAGAAGAAGAAGGGCAAAAGGGCTCAATCTTCCTCCACAGATTCCTCTATTACTGCATTCAGCCTCTTCCTCCTCCGATTCTTCCTAGGAATCCATATCCTCCTGAGAAGCTCAGCAAAAGGGTAAATATTTGGAGATTCTTCCTATTGGGTCACCTGCTCCCCGTTTTCCTCCTGCACTCTGGCTGCCCTCTATAGGATCGCCTCCTTCTCCTTCCACTGAAGCTAGAAACCTTGGGATCATCTTCAACTCCTCTCTCTCCTTCACTCCTCACAGCCTGGACCTTGCCAAGAAGGCCCACTTTCAGCTTCACCTCAGAGGCTTTGTCCCTTTCCTCACCTTCCCTCAGAAGCTCAATGTCTCTAGAGCTCTTGTCCTCTCCAGGCTGGACTACTGCAACCGCCTCTTTCTCAAGCTATCTCTGTCCGCCCTCCGCCCTCTTCAACTAATCCAGAATAGGGCTGCAAGACTTATCCTTGGCTTCAAGCCCAGGGACCATATCTCCCCAGCCCTAAAATCTCTCCAGTGGCTCCTGGTTGCTGCAGGGATCAAATTAAAGACCCTTGGCATCATCCATAAGGCTGTCTGGTGCCAGGGAACACGCTACCTGCAGCTCTCTCCCACCAAGTACTATCCCTACAGATCCCTTCAATCTTCTGGCTCCAACTCTCTGCTTGTCAAACGCTTCTCCAAGCAGAGAGCTGGAGGCAGATCACGCACCTAGGCTGGCTCCCTCCTCTGGAACATCCCTCTCTCTCTCTGCATCTTGAACCGGATCACCTCAAGTTCCGTAAACGACAAGACCTTTCTCTTCTCCTCCGCTTTCCCTCTCTCCCTTCCATGCTAACCATCCCCACAGCTGCTGAAATTGGCGGTCTGGTCCCTCAAGAGTTAAATAGGGTCCTGGCCATCTGCCCAACCGCCACTAGCTTACGCCCGCCCCATGCCCCCGTTTTGCTCTCTGGGCACACACCTCCCAGCTGGGTGGTCTATATCAGCCCTGCACTTACCTGTGGGTGCAGACCTCCCGTTAGGCTCGGTGTGTCTCCGCCCATGCACTTAGGTCTTGCATTCCCCCAACAGGGACCTCTGGCATCCCCCCCCTTAGCACTTACACCCCCACCATCCCAACCCCCTTCTTTCTTTTCTGCATTTGCATGTTCCGAATGTCACAAAGCTTAGTAGGACCACAGTTTGCTTTCTTATTTATTCATTCTCATTTCCATGGTTTATTTTTTCCCCCTGTTCCCTTCCCTTCTGCCTTGTGGTGTTTCGAAACACTTTCTTGTTGTACAAGCTCCTTATAAATAGCCAATAAATAAATAGTCCGTTCCCTCTGTTCTGGTTCAGGTGGCAAAATATATGGGTTTCTAGGATCCTGCTCTCCCGCCTACAACCGATAAGACTACTAGAGCACGCCTCAATTTAAGCAGACCTTGAAGACCGGGATACCACTAGGTAGAGGAAGAAATCCTGAGTGAATATAGGGATCCTGAGAAAGTGGCAGTCCCCTGGTTTACGACCAAACTCTATCCTCTGGCTGGAAAGAGTTATGCCACATACCCTTCAGGTAGACTATCCTGCCTAGTCTGGTGGGAAGATCGTCCATGTAGACCAAAGAAGTAATCAGGGGCAATACAAATTAAAAAGGTGGAAGGGGCCATGAAGAAGCAGAGAAAGCTCACTGCATATTCAAAGCAGATAAACATGCAGCCAAACTAAAGGGAAAAAAAATAGACTAATACACTGATCAGACCTTCCTACACCACTAAAACAAGTTATAAATCACAACCATTCCTTGCCTCATCTTAGAGACACGGGTGACGGGGTAGGACAGAAAGAGATGGCAGCAGAGATTAAAAAGGCACCTTCTCCACAAAATACTCAGTGCTCCGGATGCCAGGCCTGTTGGAGGACGGATACAATTGTTCCAGAAGACCTGGTCCATGATCTCCACGGATGCCTTGGTCAACAGGCTAATTTGACAGAGATATTGGCTTGAATTCTGCTATTCTGCTCCTCTACTCCTCAATCAGGTATAATTTCTACCCCAGTGCTCAGAGGTCACCTGAAGAGAGTAAGGCTAGTCTTCAGGCATTCTTAGAGCTTCATTGGAAAGGACACATTCAGCAGGTTCCCGTGAGCCAGAGGGCCTGAGGTATACTTACTTCCATACTCCAATCTGGAAAAAACATAAGTAATTTCTACAGTTTGTGGCTGGGATGGATAATTTCCCATTCAAGGCTCTCCAGTTCAGTCTGGGACGGTAGTGGCTTGGATCTAGTCGCAAAGGCATTCATGTGTTCTCTTACTTAGACAATTAGCTCAAGAAGAGTGAGAGGACACGTCATTTTTTGTGGATCTGGGAGATCGTTCTTGCTTTCAGAAGAAAGGAGGAGCTGGGCCATTAATGGGGGGCGCAGAGCGCGAACACGGATGTATGGCATACAAGTACAGTCTCGCAGCAGTCCCGCAGCAAGCCCGGGTAAGCCTCTTATAAGACTTGAACGTTAGCTGACGTTTTCGCTGAATTAATCAGCTTAATTACAAACCTAAAGCAGATTTTAGAAGCAAGGATATGGTTTCTCTCTCAAGCCATCCTTCTACAATGTTGATGTCGGCATACACCCTATGCAGCAGGGTAGCTTACGACCAACAGCTTGGCAGCATACTTGAAAATTGTTCTCCCAGAAGTGCGATTTGTAACAGCTTGGCATCGAGCAGCTCCTGTGAAGCGCTCGACCAAAATGCCTGCAGTTCTACAGTTGTTAAAGATCTTCTTTGGCTATGATGCTACCGTCTCCCACCCCTCGCCGTTTTGGCAGTAAAGGCCTTTTAGACTCCCCGCTTCTGAAGTTAACCTCTTCTTGTACGGATCAAATAGCAGTTGAGATCAACTTAGGTGATGAGGTTAAAGTAGTAAATGGTACATTACCTGCGCTAAAAGAAATGTCTCTTGAAGCTCTGGTGGCATGTGCTGAAATCACTGAAGTTTCCGAAGCATTGTTATCTCCTAAGAAGAGTTGCCTGTTACCTAAAGATCGGTTAATTAAGGTAAATGACGGTCTACCACCTGAGGATTTGTTAACTGATCAGACTTACGATGTGGAAATAACGACTATAGTTAACATTATTGAACCTAGTGGATCTTGTGAAACAGAATTTATTGCAGGTCATACCCCAGAAGGAGTTTCTCCAACAAGGATTTGCCGACTTTGTATGACTGGGCGGCAAAATTTGAGGGAAATACTGGGGAAAAGCCAACAGCGTCTTCACAGGCATCGTCATCTCCATCCTCTCATTCCCCAGATATGGGCCATAATGCTTTTGACCCCCCTAGTAGGAACTACTACTTTTGCACTGAATTTTGTACTCACTACCCCGGCACAATCTTATGAACGTACAAATTCTAATAGGATTGAGCAAAATAACCTATTAACTACTTTGTCCACCATAATATCATTCATAGAAGGCTACATTGTGGGTACAAGAGTGAACTTCACTCAATGTCAACCTGTATTACAAACGTTGCGACACAGTCAGAAGTCTTTTATAAATCTGCCTCGCAGAATACATTTACTTTGATGAGGAGCTTACACATTTTCCCTTTTTAGGGAATTCCTCTGGTGTGGGAATCCTGCTAACTACGTACGTTATAATCTCAGAATCACTTATCGGCTCTGAAAAGGAAAAGAGGGCTGATTATAACGCTCACTTAGATGAGGCAACAAATCCCCCTAATGGGCTCTCAATTGAAATAGATATATCAGATCAAATTCCTGTGACCTCTTTGGTACAAGTCCCTTCTGTTGAAGAAGCACATAACAACGACCTGCCCAATTATCCTATTTTTTATAATTCACGGAAGAAGAAACAGGGCAGGAAGAAGAATGCAACAAAGGGTAACACATTTTAAAAAACATTAAAGCTTTCACTTTTGTGATCGATGGCTCTCATACATTTGTTCTTTGACTATTCCTATATCAGAAGCAGTTAAGTCAACTATCATGAAGCAACTTGGAAGTAAAGCTAGCAAAAGACAATTTATGGGTGATATTCCAAACGGGGAAGTGCCATCTAATTTTCTAGTCGCAGCAGTGGATGATGGTGGGAATGCTGAAGAGGCCTTCTTGGAGACTTGTCAACATATTCCACTGATAATATTTCCACTAATGAGCCGCTGGAAAATGTAAATGTTAACCTAAATATGTCTATACCACTTAAAGACGACAAAGGGAAATTGTCGAACTTGCTCATACCACAGATAGCTCCTTCTTCCTCTTTCTCTTCTGCTGCTCTTATATCTGTGCCAGTCGTTCATGTTGACCAGCATGAGACTAATCAATGAATCTGCACTTTGGAGCAACAAAGAAATGTTGCATTCCAAAACGAACAGTTCAATTACTGGGAAAACCATCGAACTTTCAATTTGAAAGGAATTTTTCCATCTCTTAACCAAAGATGCTGGCTGTTATGCTGAATCGTCACATTCTCCAAGTTGTCGTAGTCAGTCATTGAACCATAGGAACAATGGCACGACGATGGATCAGCTTATTGTACTCAAGATGATGAGTAAAAATGACAAGTGTCCACCTTTGGAACACGTTTTAAAATCTGACGACACAATTATCTTAAATAGATCCATTGTCTTAGTTTTGTTGCATTTCCTTCCTGGGCTCCGTGCTAGCTCTTCTAAAGATTTGAATCAAGTACAATGTTTTTATGATGGAAGATTGGATATTATTTGTATTCATGTTTACTCTAGAATTGTTTTGCAAGCACTTCTTGATATGATACGATAAGTTATTAAGCGCGTTATAAATAACCTGAGGTTTCTAAGCGCAGACCCAGGGATCGAACCTGAGTTGCTCTGTGTCGTCTTGCTACCAAGGCGAGCACGTTGCCCCTGACCCATCCTCCCGAGACAGGATGCAGTCCCTCAACTGCCCTAATTTGGTTATAATTTGAGTGAGACAGAGTATCGTGATTTTCTGTAAAAGTATCAGCATCTTAAACCTAGTGTCACTCTAGACCATAAGAATGTTACTAGTTTTCCTCCGCCCTAAATTACTTACTCAGTAAATACTGAAAACTCGTTAAGTGTACAGCTGGTTGAAATGAAAAATGCAGAGCTGGACTTGAAAACACATTGTTCGTAGTTAAGGTCTGCCTTGCATTGAAGTACAAAAAAAAAATAGGATGATCTGCCAACAAGCTCTAACACTCGTGGCTGGCTCCTGGAACACTTGGGGGTTCACACATATTTCAATCCAACAATGCACATTTTCTGTTAAAATAATATATTTATTTATTCCAGGAGACATGGCTACTGACCGACTCTTTACTGGATGGTTTACAACTTTTTTTGAACCCTGCAATAAGGGGTGTGGCTCTGCGTGATATTTCTGTCGCGGAAAAATCAACGATGGAAATGTTCGCATAGGAAATGTACACACTACAAACGTTCGTACATTTCCCATGTGAACATCCAATAGAAAACCATACATAGATACACCCACAACACACCCTACTTACATTTCCTTCCTTCATGCTGTGTCCCTGCAGCGCCGGTTCCCTTTCACTTCCGTGATCGGGAACCGGCGCCGCGGGGTCCTTTTCTCTTTTTTAGGGGGGGCAGCTGCAGGGGTTTCCCCCCACAACCCCTGCTGATTATACTGTATAGTATACTGAGCGGGGTGTTGCGGGGGACACCCCCGCAGCCCCCAGCTTTTTTTTTTTCTTCTGGCAGGGTCCTGTCCCCCGCAACCCCTGCTGACTGTAGGGAGCGGGGTGTTGCGGGGGACACCCCCCAGCCCCATAGCGACCCCACCAAAAACACCTAAAAACATACCACGAAAAGTTAGAACTTTTGGTAGTTAGAACTTTTTGTGGTGTGTGTTTTAGGTCTTTTGGTGGGGTCAGTAATTTTTATTCGGACATTTCGTCTGAAACCATATGATATGATATATGGCATTTATAACGTGCCTATAGACAACTGTTTCGAGGCGCGACGAGGCAAGGGAGGGGGGGGGGAACAGATGAAAGACAGACAACAATCATACTAGGCCAGGTGTCATTCAGATTGCGCAAGTGCATGGGAAGGGGGAAGGCGTAAAGTACGGGCAGGGGGCGAACACTGCGGTACATGTGATAATAGAACAAATAACAATAGGTAAAGTACGACCAGGAGCTGGCAAGGGTAAGTACAGACATCAGGTGCCAAGTGCTGGTAGTGGGAATGTAGGGGTACAGAAAACAGTCCCCAGGTGCAAGGGTTGCCAGGAAGGCTTTGCGACTGGCGGGGGAGGGGACCTGGGCCCGAGATCAGAGTGTGGCCAGGTAACCAATGCAATGTCAATATCAGCCAGGAAGTCAGCAGGGGAGAGGAGGAGAAAAAGCAGAAGCAAAGAGAAACGTTTTGATGTGCTCCTGGAACCGGAGACGATTCTCAAGTTTCAGGGAGACAGGGAGGCTGTTCCAGAGGGAGGCCCAAGCCAAAGAAAGATCTACCACCAACTTGTTTCTTAGAGAAGCGACTGACCCTGAGGGAGTTGGAGGTAGATGAGCGAAGAGCTCGAGAAGGAAGATATTTAGGAAGAGAAAGTTGAAGGTATAGAGGCGCCAGGCCCCAGAAGGCCTTGTGGACAATGCAGAGGGTGTTTAACTTAATCCTCACACCACTGGGAGCCAGTGCAGAGATTTCAGTCCTGGAGAGATCCGATCCCTGGGCTTGAGGCCAAGGACAAGCCTCGCAGTCCTGTTCTGGATGAGTTGCAGAGGGCGGAGAGTAGAAGCAGACAGATTTAGAAAGAGGCTGTTGCAACAGTCCAGCCTAGAGAGCCAGAGCTCTGGAGACAGTGATCTTCTGGGGGGGGGAAGGAGAAGAAAGGAATACCACCTCTGAGAAGGTGCAGCTGGTAGTGTGACTTCTTAGAGACGTGAGAGATGTGGGGAGAGAAGGAGAGTGTGGAGTCGAAGATGACCCCAAGGTTTTTAGCCTCGCAGGTGGAAGCAGGTAGAGGGACAAGAGAGGCCTGCCAGAGAGTGACAGGAAAGGAGGGAGCAGGTGAGGAGAATCTCGGTCTTACTGGCATTAAGGCAGAGATCATTGGCGGCACACCACTCCTGGATGGCGGACAGACAGAGATGAGAGAGGGAGAAGAGGTGGCTGAGGGCAGCCTGAAAATGAGCCGAGTGTCACCCGCATAGCACTGGAAGCTGTGTCAGAGCACGGCAATGCGGTGGGCAAGAAGTGCCAGGTATTGGTTGAGCAGCCAGGGAGAGAGGTTAGACCCCTGGGGAACACCACAGGTAGAGATACATATAAAGGAAGGACCCAAGTTGAATCTGGGAGGGTCGATCAGAGAGCAAAGAAGTCAGCCACACCAGGGCCTGACCGGTGATCCGCAGATTATCACAGAGACGGTTGAGCAGGATGGCATGGTTGACCGTGTCAAAGGCAGAAGAGAGATCAAGTAAGATGAGGGCACAGGGGGTGTTGGAATCAAGGTTGGAGAGCAGGTCTTCACAGGATGTTCAGGAGAGTAGTTGCCGTGCTTCTGGCAGCTCTGAAGCCAGATGATCACGGAGACAACCAACAGATTCAGTGTGGAGATTGAGCTGGGAGATGGTCAGCCTTTCCAAGAGTTTGCCCAGGAAAGGGGTGATGGAGATTGGGCGATAGTCAGCTGGGCAGCACGGGTCGGCAGAGGGTTTCTTAAAAAGAGGGTGCACAAGAGTGCTTCGAGGGGGGGGGGAGAGACTCCAGTGGCGAAGGAGTGATTGCAGAAGTCGGCCAGGGTAGGAGCAGGGATGAACCTGTTTTGACGAGACTTTCATAGATCAGACTTGTCTAGAAACCTTGTCTGGGGAGAAAAGGGGTAAGGCAGAGAAGAAGGGAGGAGAGGAGTCCGAAGAAGGGCCAGAGGAAGAGCATGGAGTAGAGGGAGGAAGGGGAGAGGAGGAGAGGGAGAAGACAGGATGTCCCGAGTGTTAGAGATGAAATGAGAAGCCAGTGCTGTGCAGATGGCCTAGGAAGGGGCAGGAAAGGTAGAGACAAGGATTGGCAAGTTCCTTGCAGATTTTAAAGAATTCAGCTGAGTTGTTAGATGCCGCAGAGATGCAGGCTTGGAGGTGAGCCCTCTTCTTGGTGAGGACAGAAAGCCGGTATTGCTTTGGAGCAGGCGGCAGGCCAGTTTGTCAGAGGATGTGCATGAAGCACACCATTTCCTATCAGCCACCCTGCACTTGCGTTTGAGGGCGACGAGGTCTGAGTCATACCAGGAGTTGCACTTGGCTTTGGGCTTCAGGTGGATCCTCATGGCAAGAACGTAGAGAGTATCAGATATCGAAGCATGGAAAGGGCTGTGTCAGGGTGCGAGTCAGCCAAAGAGGGAGGAGGGGGTGAGAAAGTGGCAGCGAAAGCCTCAACTGACACACGCTTCATGGGTCGGATGACCGAGAAGTTGGGTGGCAGTGTTGGAGTTGGCTTGGCCTGAGAGGTAGAGAGGGTTAGCTGGGAGGAAAGGCGAAAGTGATCACTCCAGGAGAGAGGAGTGGTGAGAGGGATAGAAAGGGGGAGGTTCGGGGATATCAGAATATCCAGAGTGTGCCCTGCAGAGTGAGTAGGGCCGGAGGGGAGAATAGAGGGTTAGAGAGAGTCACAAAGGTCGCAAAAGAGTCCAGAGGAAGGACAGGAAGCATCCAGGTGGATTTTGGTCTCCAAGGAGGAGGAGTTGAGAGGTCTGCTTGTTTGTTTATTTGTATAGCGCTCCAGACCCAGGGGTCTTAAAGAGGACGGTTACATTTTGAAGTATACAATTGCAAAATAAAACAATTTCAGAAATTCAGGATACAGCAGTTACATATTGTGATATATACAAAAGTGAAGTATGAAATATATACATTGTGACGTAAACAAAACGCAGAGCAAATGTCACGGACAAGGTTAAGTAAGGGGATGTGTGCCTTCCTAAACTGGGTGTTACTCTTTGTTCAGGAGCCAACCGATGACATTTTTCCTAAAAACCTGGAAGGACTTGATGGTTTTTATGTTAAAGGGTAGGGTGTTCCAGAGTTGGGAGGCCAGTACTGTGAAACTGGTTCCTCCCGCTCTTTTTAATGAGAATCTGGGTACTGTTAAGCATAGGGTGTTGGATGATCTGGTAGTTCTTGTGGCAGGTTTTAAAGTAAATTTGTTGGAAAGATAGGGGGGCTAGGTGGTTTAGAGCCTTATATGTAAGGCAGATGGTTTTCAAGTCTATTTTTTGTCGAATGGAGAGCCATTTGCATGATTTCTTAGTATTGGAGATGTGCTCTTGTCTGGGAATGTTGAGTGCTGCGTGAAGAGCGTTGTTTTGTGGTACCATTAGTTTGTTAATTGTGGTTTGGTTGGCACCTATGTACAGACTATTGCAGTAGTCTAGTTTAGACTGTATGAGGGCTCTGGCAAGTGTGAGGCAGCTGTTGGTGGAAAGGAAGGGTTTACTGCACCTAATAAGCTTGCCGGTATAAGCGGCAGCAGAGGCGATCATGTTGGTTTATTTGTGAAGGTTAGAATTGGCATCAAGATAAAAGCCAAGGGTTTTCACATTTTTGGCGATAGGGATGGTGTGACCATCGATCGTGATATTGTTGTAGTTGGGGTTAAGTTTGGACAGGCTGCTGGGAGAGCCGACAAGGAGGAGCTCCGTCTTATCATTCAGGCAGAGGCCATGAGAGGCCATCCATGCCTGAATGATGGAGAATATTTCGTTAATCTGGGTGACGTCTCTGTGGTAGTTGCCTGTGACAGTGAGGAGTATCTGGGTGTCATCTGCGTAATTCGTGTAGGTGACACCCAGGCGGTCCAGTTGATCAAAGAGTGGCTTTGTAAATATGTTGTACAAAGTGAGGGAGACACAAGAGCCTTGTGGGACCCCGCAAGAGATAGATATAGGGTCTGCTGCAGCTGTTGTGGAGAAGACTCACATGGTTCTGTTTGCCAGAAATGATTGTATCCAGGCGACGGCAGGGGGGGGGTGAGAAGTGAGCTGCGGTGGCCAGGTGATTGCAGAGGATATTGTGGTCGGCCAGGTGAAAGGCCGCTGAGAGGTCTAAGAGGAGAAAGGAGTGCAGTCTTGCCCTTGTCTTTGATTTCATCAATCTGGCTTTTAAGATCAACAAGGGCGCCCACTCAGAGAAAGGAGGAGATCAGACCAGGTGGCCGATAGATAGTAGCCACAGTAAGGGAGTGGCCGGGAGAGAGAGCGAGCCTGCAGACGAGGCATTCAAAAGAGGAGTAGGACTGCGTAGGAATGACAGAGGCAGGAATCCACTCGGGGAAGATGAGGGCTACACCCCCTCCGGGAACGGTTGGACCTGGGCGCAGAGAGGATCTTGTAGCCGTCAGGGAGGAGAGTGTCAAGGCTTGTGACAGAGCTGGCCGTGATCCATGTCTCAGTGAGACTGAGGACATTGAGGTCAAGTTCCTCCAGAAGGCGGCAGATGTCAGAGGAGCGTTTGACAGCAGAGCGAGAGTTAAGAGTGGCAATATGGAGAAGGTTGCCGTCCTTGAAGGAATTCCGGGCAGGGGTACAAATCAGAGGTATGCCCTGCGGAGGTGTAGAAGGAGCCCGAGGGAGTGCAGAAAAGGAAGGTGGAGAGGGCAAGGTAGCCAAGGAGGAGGCAGCAGGGGGAAGCGAGGAAGCCGTGGAAGGGGCAGAGGAGACAGCAGGAGAAGAAAGGAAATTGATGAGGCGCGGGAAGCGTTTATCGAAGAGGAGAAGGTTGGCCTGAGGGCCTTGGACCAAGACGCTACCATTCACATAGACATTAATGATGACCTTAGAGCAGTGGAAGGAGGCCAGGAGGGCCTCCCCCCGGGTGCCACCATTAATGGTAGAAGAAGAGAAAGGAGAGAGCACAGAGACCATATGTAGGGTCCATAGGTCTGGCGAGGGAACGACAAAGCGGAAGTTTGCCTGGAGGAACCACTGGTATAGGTGTCAGTGATAGGGAGGCCTGGGTTGGAGACCAGGATACCTTTTAAACTTCTTCCTATGAGATTTAGTGAGGAGGGCAGGATAGTCGATAGAGAAGCAGTTAGAGAAAATAGGAGAAACAGAGCACCATAGTCGGTGGGGAGATGAGAGAGGAGGAAGGGAGAGGGAAGGGGAGAACACTAGGGTAGGACACAGGGCATGGTGTAAGCAGAAGAGACCAGACAGCGAGAGGCGAGACGGTTTAACAATTGGACAACACGACGACACTCAGATTTAAGCACTATCACAATGCAAATTTCAAAAACAGGAGAAAAACACACCTAAGTTTGAGTCCTGAATAGAGGGAGAAGGGCCTAGGTATCTCAATGCAATTTTAAATATGGACACGTTGCAAAATATTTTTCTTTTTTTTTTTAAAACAAGAGAAAAACACAGACACCTATGTTTGAGAGTCTGCTAGGTGCATAGAGGTAAGCAAGGAAGCCTGCAGGTCTAACCTGGATGATGACTGGCAACTGGCTTCCCCTGCGGACACCTGCAGACACAACCCCGAGCCATCTCTATGTGAGCTGCCCTTTGCCTAGGGGCCCTTAGCCGCAGGGGCTGCCCTGGTAACACTGGTAATGAAGAGGGGGTCAACCAATCAGGGTGGTGGGCGAGCTGGAAGGCGGGAAGGAGGGAGAGGAACAGCAAAAGAACACGGAAGGGGAGAAGGGAAGAGGGAGTCAGGGGGACGCAAGCAATGGAAAAATAAAATAATAGTCAAGGCCCACGGAGGGTCTCGCGCACCAGCGAAGTAGCCTGAAGTCACCCGCTCAGCCAGACTAGAATGGCGAGCGCAGTGTGCTGCGGGACAAGCAACTTCCACACACACAAGTCAATGCAGCCAATCAGAGCGGGCTGGAAGGCGGGAGGGAGGGAGGGGAACAGCAGAAGAACACGTAAGGGGAGAAGGGAAGAGGGGGCCAGGGGGACGCAAGCAATGGAAAAATAAAATAATAGTCAAGGCCCACGGATGGTCACGCATACCAGCGAAGTAGGCTGCAGTCACCCGCTCAGCCAGACTAGAATCCTCCTGTCCCCATTTACTGATGGGCTTTTGCCCTTTCCCCTGACCCGTTACGTTAACCAATACCCATGTGTTGTACCGGGCTTCGTTCCTAACCTTCATATTTTATGTTCATCTTTGGGTAAAAAAATAGAAAACACTGAAAATAATCAGTCATACAAACACTACTAAAAATTCTCCAGAATCTCCATCCCAATTCAGCATATGCCCTAAATACATCACATCCTGTGGGGTCCATTGCCTGGTCCCAAGTGGGACTCTTGGTTCAAGGTTCAGCTCTGCATGCACTATCACCAGCTCTGATCTCCGGAAGTCCCCTATGGAGATTTTCAAGTAGGTCTCCTACCGTTTCATGTTGAGCGCTCGTAGGGGTGTCCGGATAGAGGCCCTCAGGGTGCAGTGGTCTACAGCATTGTGTGACAGGTCTGAGTCGTGGGCCTATCTGCCCAAATTAATAACTCCCCCCGCCTCTAGATCACCTTCCCTTATATCCCTGCATGGTCTTGTCTCCTTACATTGGTCATACATCCTGTTATGTATCCCCACCCCCCCACCCTTTGTATAACAACAGAACATTTTTTAAACAATCATAGTCTTCTTTCCGTTTCCGTCTATCGCCCTGGGACCATTCTTCACTTCCGGGTCAGTCGCTGTGATCAAACAATCTCCGGTGTCATTCTCCTCAGGTGAGAGTGTGGGGCCGATGCCCCTTTGACTCACATCTGGTCGAGAATATTACCCCATTGTCCAAGCTGGTTTATGCCAGTACAATCCAAGATGAAGGTACAGGTGGCCTTCACCCAGTGCCCCTGAGAGCTTCCAAAAGTGCTACCTTAGCAGTCCATTTTAGTAGAAGCTCCAGGTACAAGTATTGGCAACAGCCAATAGGCAGTGATATACCTATCCAATGTCTGTTTCTAAAAAGAAAAAAGAAACGTCTTGGGCGCATACATAATTATAATACTGTAAGTATAGAATACTGTTCCCAGACTTCTCCCATATCCTGGTTTATTAAACCCATTATGATCATAGTAATCAGATAGCCTTTATGGCAACATTTTACATTACAAATTAGATTCCCCCCCCTCCCTCCCTCCCTCGGGTGCCATCAGCCATCAGCATTCATGGCAGTCTCCCAATAAAAATGATCACAAAGCAAGGAAAGGCTTGAAGACCTCACAAAATTCAGGTCAGGCGTCAAAATAAATCAGAAGAAAGGGTGTCCCATAGAAGTCTATGGGAGTAAGCAGCAAAAGGAAAATCTTTCTTAACATCGTGTATCTCCCAACCATTTTGTAATCATTCTGTAAGATTTTGGGCATGCTGGAAGACCTCACTGCATTAAGTTAACTATCTGATAACATGATTAGTAAAGTATGACACCAGTAGCTTTGTTCATGTAGGCAAAGCATTCGCCCTTTTCTGAAACTAACAAAGAGACTGTTTTTGACAACAAATTAGGCAGGTTTGTGTGCTTTAGGACAGCTGGTTGCCTTTCGAGGTGGGGCCTATGGGAGATCTGCCTCTTCCACATAATTTTTGTAGGGGATATTTTGCCCCTAGCAGGAGTACGTTTCTTGCATTTACATGTTTTTCAGAAAGCGTCAAAATGCTTCATAAACACATTTTTCCACAACATTATTTTTGCATAGTTTAAATAATTGTAGCCGGGGTTGGGGAGGAGTTTGGGCGTCAGGGGGGGGGGGCGGTGCCCGAGGCCCGAGGGGGCGTAGTCTAGAGAGGGTAGGGCTCATAGTGGACATCCAGCAATGCTGGAATACTAAAATAATAATAATAAAAATACATGTAGCAAGCATTGTGCATTACACACCAGTGTCAAGCCGCGGTAAAAGGCAATTCGTCGCAGGCGCTTTTTTTTCCTTTTTTGTTTTTTTAAGTATTCCAGTGCGGTGCATGGGCTTGGGCGACTGACTCCATTTCTGGTGCCGGATCTCGAATCCGCTGAGAGCCGGCCCAATGACCAGCACTGGCCCATCCGTCAGCCCCCTTACTTTAAACTTTTTTTTAAAAATTAACACCACAATGCAAGCTTAATTGGGTCATCACACGTGGTTTATTCGTTAGGTTTCCAGTACAGCTTAGGTAGCATGTGGAATAGTTGAGAGCATGGCAGTTGGACTAGGTACCTTCAAATCCGTAGGTTTGTGTGGCTATAGAAGTAGTCAAGTTACTGGTTTGCACAATTGTAGCCAGCTGTCCGTTGGAACCAATGATGTGCTTCAAGAATTTAAAGTCGCGGTAAGCACTTGTGGTTGCTGTGATGGGGAGGTAGCCTGCATCATCAGAGCTTCATTGCTCTCCAGGTAACAAATTCCTGGCTAACCACTAACGTGTCTGCCCTTCAATATTGCTGAATTCTAAATGGAACTTTTATTGTGCTTATTCAGCCCATGTTTTTAGACCCTAGATAAAATGTAGCGTCTTTTTCATGTAATATTTTAGTCCTCATAAAGTAATTTTTTTGTATGTGCTTACATTGACAAAGTGCACAGGAAGGGGAGGAGGACTGAGCTCCCTTTTGGTGACATTGAAAGCTTGTTTTGAGGCTCTTTTGCTGTTTCGTTGTTTGGATTTACACATTTTGTTGGACTGAGTTATTGGTGCACAAAGTAAATGGCTCCCCTCTGAAGAGTTGGAAAAGTTAGGATTGGATGTGGTATGCGAGTGAAGGTTCCTGAAAAAGTGCAATGGCGACTAGAATTGTCCACAACACGAGTGGCACCCTATTCTACTGTAGCAGGTTACAATAGGTTAATTTTGCTGAAGCTTCTATCATGGTCTTCAACAAGTTTACCTCTTGGTTGTTCTCTGGTGGCTTTGGTGACCTGTTTTGTTAACTTAGTAGGAATTTCAAGTTGTAGAAGAGAGTCGCCTTTGTTGTGTGGGAAGACCATGTACAGCTGTTTATGCATTGATTGTGTAGGGCCATACCATTTTGAGCTGGGAGAAGTGCGTTCAGTTTGCTCCCCTTTAGGATTCTCTTGCTTAAGCTCTTTTGCAGGCCCTTCATTTAATGGGTGATGACATATGCACATCACTGCTCATGTCTTCATGCGTGAATGTGACTGAGCCTTCAAACTCTTCCTACGGGCGTCGGTCCAGACCATATTTATGTAGATCCAGACCATCCCTTCAAAAATCATTGCAGAGTGGGCCAGCAGTGGTCCACTTGTTAACCGTGTGAGGTCATACTCTAAGGAGGTCTTTGATTACGTTGGAGGTTGCATCAGGGTTTGTAAACTGTGGTATTTGGTACAGGCATGGCCAGTCTGGGAAATGCAAGTGACTGCAGTGGAAGATTGTTCTGCACCAGTATCTTGACTTTTCACTTCCTGTGTTCGTCTTCTTGGCTTTTGCCATGTGCTGTTTTTCTGGTGACAAAGCCCTGACTGTTGTCTGATCCTTCAAGGGTCCCGGGCTTTGTAATGTAATTGTCATTTGTATAGAGTATTTTCCCGTTGGTATGGTCTCAAGTGCTGTAGGTGAACACCCTCAGGAGACCGAAGTCCAAGGAATGGAAAATTGTCAGAGCAGTTTAGAATGCGTGTGTGCATTTTGGCCAATACGAAGGTGTGTAGAGGTGGCCAACTCCCTACTAGCAACCCATATCGAGCTGGCTTGTGGATGGGTGCTGTGAGGTTGTCTGGCGAGTATGCAAGTGCAGGAGACTACTTATGTGTCTAGCTAGGCCAAATTCTTTTTGTGGGGCACAGATGCATTCTTATGGCAGAGGCATTGTGCGAAGTGTATTAAAAATGGTGTATGATCGCAGATGCATATGAGTGGATGGCCTTGCCTTCAGCTATTTCCCATAAGCATTTAGTGTGATACGTGCCTGTGTGTTATGGCTGGTTTCTTGGTAGTGGCGTGGATTCTCTCCATCACTCAATACATTTCATGGTGGATTCATTGCTTCCCCGACCTACCTGAAAGGTGGTTAACTTACCCGAAGAGGACATGGGTTAGTCAGGGTGAAGGGGTGGGGGGGAAAGCCAGGTCTTGAAGACCCTAGAGAAGGCAGGGTGATCCTCTATGCATTGGATACTAACGAGAGTTGAGTTCCAGATAGAAGGGGCTTGGACAGAAAAGGAGATTCCCCCTTTCCCCCATTCTTGTTGATTTTGAAGTGAGGGATCACAAGGAGGAGTGTGGTACCTGCACACAGGTTTTTGTGGGGTTGGTAATGGAGGGCATGGTGGGTGATGCATGGCTTCAGTGGTAGCCTGTTGCCCGGCAGGGAGCCAGTGGAGGACACAGAGGGTGGGTGTGATGTGCTCTTTGGGGCCAGGTGCCAGAAGGAGCCTGGCTGCAGAGCTTTGGACTTGTCGGAGCTTTCAGAGTTGATATGCGGGGGTGCACAGGTAAAGGGAATTGGCGTAATCTAGGCGGGAGAGGACAATGGCTATGACTGCAGTGACTCTGTGAGGATAGGAGAGATAAGGGAAGATGCCTCCGATAATGCAGAGGTGTAAATAGCAAGATTTAGACAGTGTTGATGAGATGCGAGTTTGTTGGATCAGCGTATATGGTGCATCCCAGGTTCTTTAATGCATTGGATGTAATTGGGGGGGCTAGGAAGGATGGCCAGGGGGTGTGTTGGGGGAAGAGAGTCATCTACCCGCAGATCATGATCTCTGTTTTTCCAGGGTTGAGGAGGAGGTGGTTGGCCGTCACCCAGTAGTCGATGTCTCGAAGGCAGGAAACAAGGTCGAGGTGGGGGATGGAGGCGGACTTGGGGATCTTAAAGATGATCTGGATGTCATCTATGTAGTTGTAGAAGGATAGGTTGCGTGAGTGAATAAAAGCGGGGGGGCTCATGTAGAGGTTGAAGAGTAAGGGAGATAGGGAGCGCCCTTTGGGATCACATTGGTGACAGGGGGGGGGACCGAGGTAAAGGGAGGGAGGAGGGCGATTTGTGATCTGTTGGGAGAGCAAAGAGGAAATCCATGGTAGTGCTGTGTCCCTTATGCTGAGCGAGTGGAGTCGGTCAGTGAGAATGCTATGGTCGATGTCAAAGGCTGCCGAGAGGTAGAGGAGGATAAGTCCACAGTCTGATTTGTCTGTGGTGCTTTTGAGGTCATCCTAGATGGAGACTAGGGAGGATTCAGTTCCACAGAGGGGTCTGAAGCCAAATTGGGTGGGGTTGCGTAGGAGTTTGGATTTGGTGAAGAGGAAGAGATGGGAGTATGCCGTTCGGTCAGTAAGTTTGGCTAAGAAGCAGTTGTTAGAAATAGGTCTGTAGCTACTTGGAAGGCGGGGGTGTCAAGGTAGGGTTTTTTGAGGAGGTGTTTGATGTGTGATGTCTTGAACGCTGCTGGGAAAACACCTGAGGTGAGGGAGGAGTTGATGATGAATATCCCGATGCCACCTGCACAGGTTGAAGAAAAGATTTCCTTGGAGGGCAGGGGGCATGGATCTCTCTGAGTACAGGACGGGGGGCTGCTAGAAAGGAGCTTCAAGAATTTGGGTCGAGAGATGGGATAGAAAGATGAGAAGATAGCTTGGAAGGGATGGCGAGGACGGGAGGAGGTGCAGGTGATTGGGGTGTACGCCCTGCTAGTTTTACTTGATGGTGTGCTTTCTTTCTACTGAATAATTGTAGAAATGGTCAGAATTGTTGGTATTGTGAGAGGGGCAAGTCCAGAGGGGGTCTTGAATTCTGAGATTATCTTGTGGAGTTCCTTGCTGCCATTACAGGCATTAGAAATTGTTTGGCCTGCATTTGTAGACACAGATTTGACTGGTATGGTCAGATCTGTGAAGGGGAGATGGGCGAGTCTGCCATCTGTGTTCTAGGGTGTGTTTTGATCGAAAGGGTGAACCATCTTGGCGAAGGGCCTTGTCTGTGCAAGGCCGTTCTGGAGGGAGTGAAAGGTTTGAGGCCGTTGGAAAGCATAGGTCGAAATAGCTGATGAAGGGTATACCTCCCTTGACTGGCAGATTTCGAAGGGAGCAAAGCAGAGAGTACGGCAAGTCTGGGTTTACTATGACCTTGTTCCACAGCGAGAAGCGGGTGGACGGTCCAGAGTTAGTCGAGCGGGGAGGAGGGATAGGAGTCAAAAGCGAGAAGAGAATGGCTGTGTGGTCCGTCCATATGAGTGGTCGGGGGGCTGGGGGAGTGCGGAGATGAGATTGGAGGAACAAAAAATTGGGTCGAGGGTATGTCCTGCTGTGTGTGTGGCACCTGATGCCAGTTGGCTCATGTTGAGGGTTTCCAGGTTGTCCATGAGTGGTCATGTTATGGGGTTGTGCAGTGCATCAAACCAAATATTGAAATCTCCTAGCATGGTGAGGGAAGAGAGAGCAACTAGGATGGCTGCTAGGGAGTCGCTTAGAGCATTAGCAATGTATCCATTATACCTGGGAGGTCTTTAGAAGAGTAAGATGCTGCAGAAAAAGAGGGGTTAATAAAAAATGTCACTAGGAGGGATTTGCAGTCTTCGTTGCAGGCTTGTTCCTCAGAGTGCAATCCCTCATGTGCGATGGGTCAGAAGTCAGAGAGCCAGGTTTCTGTGATGAAAAAGATGTCTGGGTTTTCTGAGAAAATAAGGTCATAAATGTTGTCGGCTTTTGGAGATCGTGGTTGTAGGCTGCAGAGGTGAGCGGCTGTGGGATGGTTCGGGTGGTGGGGGATGTCATGGGAGAGGGTCCCATGGTCGAGGCCCTGCAGGGGGTGCAGTGTGAATAGGGAGAAGGGTAGGGAGGGCAGAGTGAGGGGGAGAGAGGTGGAGGTAGAAGGGGATAATTTGTTAGTGGAAGGTGAGGTGTCTCTTATGGAGGGTGGGAGAGGTTCTGAGCATACTTTGTGTGAAGAGTGCTTGTGATGTCGGTTCCTAAGGGGGAGGCCTGGAGTGGTGGGGGCCAGAGGAGCAGGGAGTGTGAGGGAATTGCAGGTGTGGAGCAAGGCAGGCTGGAAGGTCAGGGTGGTGACTGGGGTCGCTGAGGAGCGGGAGGGGGGGGGTTTAAGAATGGAGGTGTAGATGAGGGAATCGTGAGCGGTGGGAGATGGTGCCGGGTTGCTGATTTCCCGGGCATTGTTTAGAGGGCTGAGGGGGGGTTAGTGCCAGGGGTGTTGAAAAAAGTGTTGAAAGGGGATTTCACTGGGTTGGGAAGATTTGGAGGACATCGTAATGGTGCATCTGAGTGGTGCACGCAGGGATCTGGGGGGCATGGGGTGAGGCGTGCAGAGTTGAGGGTTCAGGTGTTGCAGCTTCTGTGTTTGAGGTTATTCTTGGGTGCCTGTGGTGGGGGGGGGGGGGGTGGGGTGTGTGTGTGTGTGTGTGTGTGTGTGTGTGTGTGTGTGTGTGTGTGTGTGTGTGTGTGTGTGCGAGGGAAGCACATGTAGCACTTAGGGATACAAAGAGAGGCGGGAAGGGTTTGTGGGAGTGCAAGAGTTGGCGAAGGCGGTATGGGATGGTTAGAATAGGGGAGTGTGGGGAGAGGGTGGCAGAGGGAAGTGTCAGGAGGGGAGGTGGGGGGGGGGTGCGCCTCCTGAGGGCTGGATGTGAGAAAGGTGGTTAAGCAGAGGGGTTGACCAGGTTTCTGGTACGTCAACATGCCCCTCTGATCTGGGAGTTGGTTGGCATCATGGATAGTCTGTTGCATCTACTTTGCTGGCTAGAATGGGATGATGCACTATCTGCATACTCTTGCAAAGTTTGAAGATGCAGCTGGAATCTAGCTGTGGCTACAGTGAGATTCAATGCAATGGCTACACTCAGAATGTAACTAGAGATTAACACTGAGATAGCGGTGGCAAAGTTAAAGTGCAGTTAGAATTAAACTCAGAATGCAGCTCTAAGGCGACTAGGTTCAACAGTGTGACGGAATTCAAGCATGTAGGGGCTACACTCCGAGGGCTAATAAATGTAACGCAGTGGCAGATTCAAAGCACAGCTGAATTCAAAACAGTGGCAATACTCAAGAGCAGCTAAATCTAGCACAGTGGCAGAATTTAAGCACAGGAAAATTCTACACAGTATGTGTATTCAAATGCAGCTAAATGTAACGCTGTGGCAAATTCAACCTGTAGCTAGATTCTATGTCGTGGCTATACTCCAGTGCAGCTACATTTAACACAGAGGCTATACTCAAGAGGAGCTAGATGGAAGGGGTGGAATATAGAGCGCTGCTAAATGTAACGCAGTGGCTATACACAAAAGGCAGCCGAATTCAATTCAGTGGCAAAGTTTAAAGCGCAGTTAAATTTACTGCAGGGGTTATACGCGAAATATTTCATTCACAGTGGCTATATTAAACTACCAGCTAAATTAAACCTAGTGGCTATACTCGAATATGCAACTAATATCTGCAAGGAATCCCTCTGGCTCAACACCCAGGCCATCACATACCCCTCTTGCGCCACCCGTCTCGCTAGACGCTGGCCACCCCTCTCCTTCCCTCCAACTGGTACAGCTGAACCCTTCCTCTGTGACCCTCTGTATCCCACCACCTGCTGTATAACTGTTCTGTTGATACCTCTGAAATGCTCTCCGCTATGCATCTATACTGTTGTATACCTCTGTAAAGTGCTCCGTTATGTATCTGTATTGTTTTACATCTCTATAAAGCGCTCTGTTGCTTCTTGAAGCCAGGTCTGCAAGGGAGGTGTTGATGCCGTTTCACCTGAACCTGTTTGCTGACCATGTGACGGGACCACAATGAATATACAAGAATTGCCTTGTAAAAGCAAAACCTATGACTTTGGAGATCAGCTACGTAGGAATCACAATACTTAATGCTTCACCCTCCATAACTTTTCTAGGATGGTCTTGACCTCACAAGTTACTCTGTCCAGCCACTGAAGCACTTCCTTTCAGTCACCACTATTAATCACCTGACCAATAATTTGTAAGCACTCCTCTTCCACTGACGCTGCAGAAATGTCCACCAAAGACATCGATTTCGGAACCACATCCTTTGTGATCATGCTTATGTACCTTTCAGTGTCATTTTCAACACCTGTAGAATGCTAGCCATGCGAAGACTGATGTTTCCGCTGGTAGTCAGCTGGGTTTTCTCCACCCGGGTGATAAGATAATGTGACATTTCCTACAGTTCCAGCATCCATTTTTCCATCCTCGCCGGGGGGGTGCAAGGAGGCACTAATCCTGATTGCGATAAGTGCCTTATGATTGGTAATCGCAGAAATGGGTTGTCCATAAATGATTTTAGTGCCTACATCCCCATACTATGGCAAATATCTCTTTCAATCGATCTCCTGAGTCCTATTGCTGGAGCACCACCCGAAGCCCAAAGAGACTAGAATCACTTATCTCTGAACTTCTTCGCAGGTCAGAAAAAACATGGTGACATCAGAGGTGACAGCCCCTTTGATTTCTTGAAACACTGACTCTTTCAGGGGAGTCTGTTGCCCTGAGCTGTCCCTCTTGGCCAGATGTCGGAGAAGTTCAAAGTACGTTGCGATTTTTTGCTACATCTCCCACAGTACATAACCATCCAAATGAATCTTCTCACCTCAGATGCATTGAATATCTTGAACTTTTAGGCTCAGTCGATCTACCTTCCACTTGAAAAATGTAGCCAAAGAACTCCCACCTTGCTTGTAGGAATGCACATTTTTCTCGGTGACGAGTTAGCCCCACCACCTTCAACCTCTTTGATACTCCTTTCATATGTTCCAGGTGTTTGGCTTCTGAAACAGCAAACACCAGTATATTGTCACTAATATGGAGCGCACATTGGAGGCTTGCCGGGGTTCCGTTGATGGAACACCTTCTGCAGATGATCTGCTGAATCCTATCAGTTTCTAACTGTATAACCCTTTCTGTGTACTAAATGTGGATGTAGGTTGAAGCACCACTTGATGGTAGCCTGCCCTTAGGTCGAGCTTTCAGAAGACAGTCCAACTGATGTCATTGATCGCGGGTGTGATATGCCTCTGCTTCTTGATCGCTTTATTGGGTAGAAACATGTCCATGCAGATCACACAGTGTGGTACCATCCATTTTCCCAATCATGTCCTAAGCCACCAATTTGTCCAGTTAAACTACCTGCCTCGCAGGTGGAACAGTGCCCTTCTGTGCTTGAGGGCTATCGGTTGGATAATGCCATTGATATGTAACCTGGTAGGGTCACCCTTGAGACATTCTACTTCCTCAAAAAAGTAGCTGAACCTGTCCACCACCGAATTGCCCTCTACTCATACATGAAGTTTCTAATGTTCAGTGCTTCTGCAGCCTCACACCTGAGGGTGCGCAGTAGCAGAGCCAGCGTGAACATCTATTGGTAATGTGAGAGCCATCACATTCACCAGGAAACACCAGATTCAAACAAGACAGGAGTGTTGGTGTCTTATATACCAATGATGCATCAGGGCCGTCTCTTGCTTTTCTGTCCTGCCTCTGAAACACTAGAAATGAAGAAATCACCACCACCTACTTCTAAAGATTTTATGTCCGCCTCAGGCAGTGCTGTCTCCACCTGAGCAACCTTCAGGTATCTCCTCACAAAGAAGGGTCGTTGTTTATTCTGAAAGTCAGTTTGTGGAAGTGGTGCCCTGCAGTTCTTGGCAAAGTGATTCATTTTGCCACAATTCTCACTTGTGTGACACTTTGCTGGGCATACCCCAGTATGCAGCAGTGTATGACTGCCGTAGGTACATATGTTATTGAAATCAGAAGGGGATGATTTGGGTTAACTGCATGTGCCTCTTCTACCTTCACAGCATTCAGGGCCAAATCCGATTTAAATGTTCTAACTCTGTCAGTTCATGGGATCTCTCTAGTCCCAATATTGGGTTGAGGCCGATGCCAGTTTACCTCAGTTTTGATCACCTGGGACCCAATCATATCCTCTTCCTTCAACAGCATCCATGTGGAAGCAAGCTGTCTCAGCGGATCTGCGTGATTTTTCCGTCGCAGAAAAATCTGCAACGGAAATGTTTGCATGGGAAATGTACGCACTACAAATGTTCATACATTTCCCATGCGCACATCCAATAGTAAACCATACATACATACATACATACACCCACAACACACCCCCAACATACCCCCACCACCCTACTTACCTTTCCTTCCTTCGTCCTGTGTCAGTGCAGCGCCGGTTCCCTTTCACTTCTGTGATCGGGAACCAGCGCTGCAGAGTCCTTTTCTCTTTTTTTTGGGCAGCTGCAGAGGTTTCCCCCGCAGCCCCTGCTCACTATACTATATAGTATAGTGAGCAGGGGTGTTGCGGGGGACACCCCTGCAGCCCCAGTCTTGTTTTATTTGCTCGAGTGAGCTGCGGGGGTTCCTCCACTCACTGTAGTGAACAGGGTGTTGCGGGGGACACCCCCCCCCCCAATACACCTAAACACATACCATGAAAAGTTCAAACTTTTGGTAGTTAGAACTTTTCGTGGTGTGTTTTAGATCCTTGGTAGGGGGGTTAGGACGAAATTACCCAAGTAGAAAAGTCCTACCACCAAAAGCCAGGCCGCCATTTATTCGCAGCATATGTATATGTGGGAGGGGTAAAGTTAACAACAATGTATAGGTGTAAGGTGGGGGGGGGGCAATATATATATATATATATATATATATATATATATATATATATATATATATATATATATATATATATATATATATATATATATATAGATGCAAAAAAATGAAATAAAAAATAAAAAAAACGACTTTTGGTGGTCAGACTTTTCAACTCAGTAATTTCACGGAGATCCTTTTGGTGGGGTCAGTAATTTTTATTCTGACATTTTGTCCGAGACCAGGGGTGTAAAGAGAAACCCAACTGAAGGGCTGTTAGTAGGTGGACGTAGCAGTATTGGTATTAAAGCCTCCAAGTGGAAATCTAATCCATATATACAATTATTGGAGATATCAGTGGATTCACTCACTCAGTTTTGCAGGATTAGGGTAGGGCTCAACTTCTATTGGAACCCCCTTATGTTAACAGAGGAAACTCTTTTTGAACTATTAGAGCACATAATTGGAGATTTGTGGGGGGGGGGGGTTGACACGCAAATGCAGTCTTGATTAGCAGCAACCTAAATTCATGCTGCTTTGAAGATTCTAAAACCTTTCCAACAAGGAGCAGTGGTTCCTCCTCCTCTAAAACTTGCAGATATGCATGGTTATCTTTGATGCATAGTTGGGTGTTCTCCATTCTCAATGTAAGAGTTTCTGGAGATATAACAAAGATCTCAACAAGTACCCATTGACTATATCTTTGTTTCCAGTTTTATTCTCCAGCGCTCTGTTGCTTTCCATATATTAGAGAATCATTTAAGTGATGATAGGGGAGGGAACTGAAGCAAATAACATTGATGCCCTGACCGAAAATGAAAGAGATACATGTACACATCCACTTAAAGAAGGAGTGTGAGTTGTGCTGCACCCAATTACTGCCGAAGCCCCCCCACCACGATGGTTATGGGGAGAGGGGGGTCAATACCCACAAACTCGGGACACTTACTCCCACCATCCCATGATCACTGCAGCCCCCGTGGTTTCGTCCTCCCAACAACTGCCAACCAGAATGCCATTGTAATTTGACTGCCATTGAAAACTGTGCACCCTGTAAGGGGCGGGAGAGGGTGTTGGGGGTGCGGGGGGGGAGGGGGGGGGGGGGGGAGTACAAGCAATTGGAGATGGATGCACCCGATGACCACCCAAGCCCCACAAAGTCATCTAAGCAAACTACCGGGAGATAGTTATGACTCCAACGGCGCCCTTCACATTTGACAAGGCAACAAGCAGGCCGGGTTGTGACTGCCCTACGACAATTGCCAAAAACAGTAGGCCAACCACTCCCTTGGCAAGGGGATCATTATATCTTCATAAGGTCCCCAAATTGGCTCCCAACTCATATGAATCTGGTGAAGCAATCAATAATATGTGCATTCACTGAATTTGGGTGGTTAGGGGCTGTCTATTTACGACCCAGGAGCAAATCCTACATTGCACTTGGATTCATCAGCAGGGAGTAGATACATACAACTATTAGAATTTTCTTCAGGTTCTTGGGATTAGCTGTGGGCCCTACTGAGTTTCAGTAGGAGATGTAACCGACCGGCAAATGATCTACTATAACTTAGCTCCGTGCCCATTGACAAAATGCAATAGTGGTTCATGCTCTTGAGAGAAAATGCTGTTTGCTTGGGCAATAGGCTACCTTGCAAGCCATAAAAGAGGCTGTTGATCAATATCTTTCCAAGACAACAGTATTCTGTATTTACTGCAACACACCACTCTGCAGGGGGGTGCAGTTTCAAAGAGCTTTCAAAGCCGTAATCAAGTGCCCTCTGCCTTAGATTTAACGTACGCCCAACATCTTACCCAGTCCACCTGCCCCTCCATATCTGTGGTTGGTGTCCTTTCTCTCATTTCCCTCCCCGACCCTCCTGGCCTCTCAAGCAAAAATACAAAATACAAAATCAAAAAACACACAAAAAGGTTCCTTTAGGAACCACCTTTCACAGTTTAAAAATAGAAGTAAAAAAATAAGCTTAGAGACTATCTACGTTACATTTTTCAGTAATTATTTAGACTCCATAAAATTCTCCAACATTTCCATTTGCATTGTCTACTATGCTAATGGAAATAATGGGCAATTGTATAGTAGAGAAAAAGAAAAAACAGCACAGAATAATTTTTCTGTCCCAAATACTTTTCTCTGGCATACAATAAGGACCATAATCCACAGATCTTCACGACTATCCACGGTCTCTGCAGTCCCCTTTCCAGGCCATGCATTATTTAAAAAATAAAACAGATTGCATGTGCACACCATTGCACAGCACAGCCCTTCTACACTTTCTACTGTTATGATTGCAACACTCCCTCATTGCTTGCTTTCAAACAGTCACACATCTATCCACCAATCCCTTCCAAAAATGCTACATTTAACCCTATCAACATATTACATTTCCACACACCAACTGCCACTTAACAATCATCTAGACATCTTTTGCATCTGCATTCCCATTGCTTAATCCTAAAATCTACCAAATGTATACACACTGCTCCTATAAATGCACATATGCATTGTCTAGTGAGAAAAGTGCATGAATAGAAAGGGGAGTAGGGATTGCCAAGTGCAGATAGGTGCCCAGAAGGAAGGTGCCAAGAAATGCCAAGGTGTGAGACCACTGACTAACTGCTGAGGCACAGGAGTCCCAAGGGTGGGATGCACAGCTGCCATTTGGTACACCGGTAGTGCTAAAAGAGGGGGGTGGGTCTACTGGTGTCTACTAGATATAGGGCTTACAACCTGTTCGGTTGTTGGGACCAGGCCACCAGTCTCAGTAGAGTGGTACACATTTGCAGGAAATGGATTAAGTCAAACTGGAAGAGAAAAACAGAGTTTTCAAAAATGTCCAGTACTGAAGGAAGGGCATCTCAAGTATAAAAGGAGCAGGAAGTCTGTTCCAAAGAGAGGCAGGCGGCCGAAGAGAGAGAGAGACATGCCTCATGTTCTCCGTTTCGAAAAGCGCTGCACCAACAGAGAATTAGAGTTAAAGGAGCAGAGGGCTCTAGCAGGGGAGTATTTAAGAAAACAAAGTTGGAGAAAGTGTAGTCCCAGGCCCCACAAAGCCTTCTTAATGATACAGAGGATCTTGATTTTCATCCTAGCAGCCAACAGGAGCCAATGTACACATTTTAGGGATGCAGCGATACGATGTCTTGCAGCCCTATTCTGGATTTGCCAAAAGGGCATATACAGTAAAGGGGGAGTTTGTGGAACAGCCTGTTGCATTAGTCCACCCTAGAGAGGACCAGGGCTCTTGAGACATTTAGCTTCTGTGGTAAGGTTAGGAACGGTAGAATGCCTGTAAGGAGGTGAATCTGAAAGTGGTCATTCTTTACAAGCTCCAAAACGTAAGGTCAGAGAGGACTTCAAGATTACCCCAACGTTTTTGGCCTCACAGGATGGTGAGAGTCGAGGGCCCAAAGAGGGCAGCCAAAAGGTAGGAGGAAAATAGGGCACCAGTGTCACAATAAGAAGGATGTCCGTCTTACTGGCATTGAGACAGAGATTCTTGACCGCACACAATGCCTGGATGGCGGTCAGACAATCAGGGATAAAATAAACAAGGAGAAGAAACTAGTAGAAGGCCGTTTCAGGAAAGCTGTGTGTCATTAATTTAACACTGGAAATGAGGAAAGAAAAAAAAAGGACATAGGGTAGGACAGAGGGACGAAATAGATATTAAAGAACAACAATCATAGGATAGAACCCTGGAGTATGCTGCAAGTAGAGAGTGATGTGGTACAGTAGAAATGACCCACTTGCAGCTAGTAAGCGCGGTTAGTTATGAAAACAGGTCAGCCAGTCCAGTTTCTGGTCCATAATGCTAAGGTACCATGTAACCGTTTAATGAGGATACAATGGTTGACCATATGAAAGGCGGAGGAGACATCAAAGAGCCATCCTCAATTGTCCTACTATCATAAATACCATATACACTTCAATTAGATCATTACACCATATTACAAATATGATATACTACCCCTATAGTACAATATTAAGTTCAAAACCCTCTGCATTGTCCACAAGGCCTTCCGGGGCCCGGGGCCTCACTAGCTCCAACTCTCTCTTCCTAAATATCTTCCTTCTCGAGCTCTTTGCTCATTCGCCTCCAACTTACTCAGGGTCAGTCGCTTCTCCAAGCAACAAGGTGGTGGTAGATCTCTTTCTTCGGCTGGGGCCTCCCTCTTGAACAGCCTCCCTGAAACTTGAGGAGGACCATCTCTGGTTCCAAAAGCACCTCAAGACCTTCCTCTTTGCTTCAGTTTTCTCTCCTCCTCTCCCCTGCTGAACTCCTGACTGAAACTGCACTGATCACCTGGCTACCCCATGATGCGGGCCCAGGTCCCTTCCCCCCACCAGCTGCACTGCCTTCCGGGCAACTCCTACACTTGGGAGCTGTTGCTGTATCCCTACAGTCCTCACCAGCTCATGACACTTGATGTCTGCACTTACTCCTGCACTTGCCACTAGATGGCTGCACTTTTACCTACTGTTTTTATTTATTTTACTGTTGATCCCATGTATTGCACTGCCCCGACCGCTCCGCCCACACTTGCCCATTCCCCCCCCTCCCCTGCACTTGCGCGATCTCAATGTCACCTGGCCTAGTAAGATCGTTGTCTCCCGTCTTCTCTCTGTTCCCCTTCCCTTGCCTCTTCACTCTTTGAAACACTTGTGTATAGGCGCATTATAAAGATCATATCAGATTACCCTTTCCAGACCTTCTTTAGGCCACCAAATAACCCCAAATGTGTTTTCCACACGTTTTCCTCACTGCGCTATCTGCCGACACTGGCGGGTGTCCACGGATCCAACATGGCGACTGTTTCCAAAAATATGACGCAGCTCACGTTTTCCACCATCCAATCAGCGGGCGCGTACAATGTTACGCCAGCCCCTGATTGGCCCACAAGTGTCCGTGGACCCTGAATCAGGAAATGAGTCTGCGGACCAGTCCCATATATCACACTTTTTAAAAATAAAAGCATGCTTTAGGGACCAAGCCGCAGCTCTGAGCGCAAATCTGGTGACAATCCGCCCAGTGGTTTGGGCTGTAGGTGCAAGCAAAAACTGTTTTCCATGGTGTCTGAGGATTTCATTAATTTTGGGACCCCCCCCTATAACTTTGCCCCCTGAACAAAACAGCATCAAGACTTCGCTAACTCATTCTGAGGTGGCCATATACTTATTTTAATGAAGTTTGGTAGGATTTGTCAAAAGCCACCCAAAAAGTGCACTATGAGTTCAGCAACTTAACCAGAACTACACGGCCGCTCCTGCAGGCTGTGTATGTATCTCCATTCACTGAAAGAACTTTGTTAAAGGGACATTATGGTTACAAGTCAGTTATGGTAAGCTAGGCAACCATAACTCGCCTCACCACCATGCACTGCTAAGACTAACACCCAGGACATTGAAGATGGCATCACAAATATCATTGGGCATCACTGATGACATCATATATGAAATTAATTCTGATGAAATGTCCCTACAAGGGATTGTGTTTATAATGTTGGTAACAAGGTGTCAGGAGTGATCGGGACACCTTTAACAACTACTTAATGTATTAATAAATGTACCTATCAAAACAAAACATATTGGAGTGTTGTTAATACAGGAACCTAATCTTACACACACATAGGCAATGGTTGCATCATGCACGATGGAAGTACACTATTTTTAATCTGGTAATTTTGGACAGTAAAATTATAAATGCTACCTTATTAGAGTTTTGAGTAATGTTAAACATGGAATACATAGCTAACAATTCAAGAATTACTAGACACTTGTGTCAGTACAAAGAAGACATAGGAAATCCACAAATCAGAGGCACATACAGGGAACTAAAGTAAGGAAGAAAGAAACAACATCACCAGAAAACGTCAACAAGATTAAAGTTCATCATCATGTACACAAATTAATTGTGTGTTCGAGCCCTGCTTATTGTCCCATATATGTGCACCAGAAGCCGAGACCAAACCTTAAGGCAAGTACTTTAAGAACATACAAGAAGGTTAACGCCTAGATATATAGCACCTTTTCAATGTTCATATTTTGACTGTCAGTGAACAAAATCGACTGGCTTAGATATGTAATGTCAGTGAGGTCATCAATGACATTTGTGATGTCATCTTTAATTTCTGATTGTTAGCAGTGCACGGTGGCGGCGCAAGTTATGGTTGCTTAGCTTACCATAAATGGTTTTTGGGTTTTACTTGTAACCATAACGTCTCTTTAACAAGATTTTTTCAGTGAATTTAATAGCTTTTTAACAGTGCACCCTTAATTTGCTACAAGTTCCTTATATATGGTCTCAGTAGGATAGCTCAAGGGCAACACACTCGCCTTGGGAACAAAACGACATGGAACAACACTGGTTCAATCCCCGGGTCCACCGTTAGAAACCTCTGTGCGTTATAAAAAAACAAAATGTTCTACCCATCAACCAATACACATATATACATAAAAACAACATTACCTATATTTACTGCATGCAAATATAGGTTTTTGTACAAATTATTACTTCAAAATCACATTTTGTTCTTATTTATAACACAATATAATGCATTGCACCAAGCATGAACCATAACTGCACACCTCATATTGTCAGCAGAGTACAACTGTTCATAGAGACTCACGCACCTATTAAAAAACAATTCACCAAACAGCAAGTACACAGTATTTCTTTCTTTATTATTACCATTCATTATGAAGTGATTTTGTATAAGCGAATGTTAGTTTATTTTTTTTTTAACTGAAATGAGAACTTACCAACAGAGGGAATGAGTGACGATAACATGTCTAATGATAAACACATGGTTTAATATAAACCAATAATGTAATTACTACAGACCTCAGTGAAATCCTTATAGTACAAAGTTTACATGAAGAAACATCAGGCCAATTTAATTATGGAGAATCCCAAGAACCACAAACAGAAGCCCTATCCCCAACTGTACATAATGAAATCATGATGTCTTTAAGGAGCTTTTAAATTATGTTAAAAAGCATGCCATTAAAAACGTTGATCCTCACTGTCCCTCTTGCACCTGTCCCCCTTGTCCCCACCAATCATCGCCATCCAATTCCCAAAATTCAAATGAAAGACACGTTGATGAAACTTTACTCCCTTCCTCCCCTTTGCTACCAGACCGGCAGAGTACAAGTTTGCAGGCGGGATGCCCTCCCGCCCACCAGGTCTGACCTGGCAGGCGGAACGGCACTCGCCTGCAGCCTTTGATGTATGCAGTGGCACTGTTGCACACAGTGCCGGTGCATCCGTCCTCCTCATTCCCATTGAGTCCAAGTATTTTTCCGGCGCTGTAATGCCCTGGTGATTCCCCATTGCCAGGCGCCGAAAATAAAACATGACTCCGGCGGCAGCCTGCCATTTTTATTGACATGGCTACCGCCAGAGTCATAATGAGGCCCATTATATTGCACCAGTCACAGTCTTTCTATTCCCATCTAAACACCACCATTACAACACCCACTGTTTTCCTCAAGAAATCATAATGTCCATATTTATTCAATCACACCACCACTCCCTTCATCTCTAAATCAAGCCGATCACACCTCTACAGACTCTTACAACCTTCCTAACCACACCTATTATGCCACTTTACAATCGACCCAAACTCTATTCAGCTCTACCATCACACCCATGCATATACATTCCACAACTTTCAAACCCAAACTTTCTTTTTACCAACAGACACAACAAAATGCCTAATAAAAAGCCACTCTGTAGAAAGGAAAGAGAAAATAGAGCACATAAGAATAAAAGCAAGCCATATAGTCATCCCCCTCTATACCAATTTGAAGAAAACATTAAAACAAGAGCCAGTAACCTCACTCAACAAAGCTAAACCAGTAGCCACTAAAAAAAGCCCTTCTTCCAAAAAATAAAAGTAAAAAAAGATGTACAAAAAAAGCAGACCTAATAAGGAAACTAACACTATATCTACCAATGTTACCGTAGCCACTGTAAAGCAATCCAATACATTCTACAAAAAAAATGTCCACCTTAGAGTTCTTCATAATCTTATAAAAACAGCTGAAAAGTTCCAATCTACCATTAAAAACTACAGCAGGAGACGAATCCTCGTAGCTCTAATTGACAGCACATTTCTACCAAAGAGGAAATTGTCTATATTTATTTCAAACAGAATGAAACCACTGTTTAAATTAATCAATTCATTAAAAAAGTATTTCTAACCATGTGCAATGTAAATATAGATGCCTTTTCAAACTTCTGGGAAGGTGAAAGGATTCACAAAAGCAGCACATACGCCTCTTCATTAAAATTTAGTTAACAAGAACAAAACAATACAAAACAAAACAAAAACAATTGCCATAGACAGTAATGGCCGAGGGCATGAAATGGTAGGAGACACCATTATGTCAAAGAAGAAAACCTTATAGAAAAAACATCCCCAACAAACTTTTAACCAAATGTTCCTTTCACCCAAACAAACCTTCCAGTGTATAAATGGACATGTAGCTCAATGTGGAACGTATGCAAACAATCCAATCTTTACAAAAATTACTCAATATGTCAAACTAAAAGAATATGTCAAACTAAAAGACAGCAGTAAAATGAAAACTTTACAAACCATGGACTCTTGTCCAGTGTGCAGCCACACTGGACTTCAAGGACATTCATTAGCCTGCATTTTAGAACTGTGCAGTGACCTGGTTTCCCTGCTACCTTTGTTAGTATGTATGGAATGTTGGGTGAGTGGCATAGAATGCAGCCTGTGAGAATGTTGATGTATGAGTGGAAGTTCTGAGTGTGTCAGTTGGTGAGATGTAGATCCATAGAGAGGATGCTGGTGCATGTTGCCTTATTCTTGACATGATAAACCTAATATGATGTGCAGGAATTGTATTAAAGAAGTGACTAATACATCATAAGAGGTCAGCGTCATCTTTAGAGAACCCGAGCATTACAATGGCGATGGGGACGATAGCTGTGCTGGGTGGGGAACAGCACAAAGTACGGTACATGCACTGCCCTCCAATCAAAGAAGAAAATCCTCTAAGGTAGGGGCTAAGCTGATTGCTTTTCTGTGCCGAGGGGCCCAGCGCTGGATTCTGAGAAGAAAAATGTAGAAGGCAGCGCCCGGGCCAGCAGGCAAAGGACAGTGGGATCAGAGACTGTCGGCATAGAAAATGAACAGTGGAGGGGCTAAGGGCCCAGTGACAATGATGGAGGGGCTTGGAGCCTATAGCTGCACGTAGGAGGGGCTTGGAGCCCATTTTGGTACGGCAAAGGGGCTTGGAGCCCATTAAGTGAGTCTTGGGGGGGGGGCTCGGAGCCCAGGCGCAGGGTTTTGGAGGAGCTGGCTATTCAGTGCAATTAGGGCCAAGGGGCTGGCTGGTGAGGAAGTCTTACCTCTTTGCGGAGAGCAGCTAGTGCAAGGAGGGCTGTGATGGCCTGTGACTGCAAGCAGTGAGGAAGAGTGGCGATTCACTTGTGGGAGGCTCCGTTGCTGAGTGGAGCTGCTGGGTGCCAGTTGAGGTGCGTGGCCGTAGTGAAGCATATCTGGAGGAACAGGCACTGCCTGAGGCAATGCTGGAGGCACGGAGCGGCTGTTAAGAAGGCCTGTGGCAGACGTAGCGCGACTGTCCTTGGTGTGTTGTAGCAGTCCTGTGTTGTGGAGTAATCAATCAATACTCCGTTGCCATGGATGGTGCCGAGGTGGAGACAGTGAGGCACCAAGGTAACCGGATGGGGCAGCGCAGAGCAGCGCGAGGCTGCAGTGATCTGGGGCCAAATATGTGCGCAGAGCGGGCACCGGGAGGCTGGATCGGTGGGGTGGCCTTCTGCGTTGCGGTGGCCATTGGAGCGGAGAGCTCTGGCTTCACCGGAGTTTGCACAAGAATGGTGACGTCAGAAAGGGAGACTGAGGTGTCGGCGATGGGTCTGCTGTGATAAGAGGGTCATCGTTGGAAGTGTTCCATGTTCGGACCTCAGTAGGACTGGAACTGTATGAAAAAAGAAACTAGCAATGCCTGACGTTTTGTGGCGTATCATGTCCATGGAACGTAGTTTAGTGAAGTAACTTCCTTGTTTGTGCTGCGGAAACTGAAGCACAGGGCGGCGAGTGTCACATTTCATGGCGCTCAACGAGGCTGTGTAGGTAACGAGCGGCGGCTTTTGAAGTGGAAACGGGGTGAAATGTTAACGCTCAAGTATAGTAAATCAAGGTTGCCTTATAGCGGGCAGCAATTAACGGTGCTGCATCTCTGAGGAGTAGATGCAGTCTTCAGCTGTTTTATGACTGGCAATAGGAATTTGCCAGTGAACATACGCAAGAGAGGATGCAGCTGACGGCTGGAAATGGAAAAGGATGCCGTTGTGGGAAGGGGCCGTGTCCCCAAAGGTACTTTTTGTTTCAAATGGAAGCTGGTAAAACAAAAATGATTTGTTTGGGATGTTTCTGGCTATAGTATTAAGTTGTTTTAGTTGTTATGGTAGTGGTGATGTGAGGCCTGGGTGAAATTGCTGGTGTGCAAGGAAGGAGTGTAAATGTGTCGTGGCCTCGGTTTAGAAATTAGATGGCAGTAATGGTGCTTTTAGCACATGGTTTTAGGACAATGTTAGTTTCATTTGAACAGTTATGTTTAACATTTTCTTTCCACAGATGGACTCTTTTAAAGCAAAAGTAGTGTGGACTGGTCAATGATATAGCAAGGGAGTTTGAACGTGATTTGTTAGGTTTTGACACACTAACGTTTTTTTTTAACAGGTGGGACTTTCATTCAAATTAGAGAACTTAGAAGTTTATTGATAGAGCTATGTTTTTAAGTGTAATGACATTTTTTCATTGTTGCATGGACATGGTGCGAGTTTGCAATGGTAGTGGTGCAGTATGTTCTCAGTGTTGTTGTGAGTGTGTTATGTTGAGCTTCCTCTCATCAGGTGTGTTGGCTATTATGGTGGTCCATGGGACACAGGTAACTGTTGGGGGTGGCGACACAACACCTTTGGTGTTTTTGTTTTTGGGTGTCTTCCACCCAGGTGTTTGGAATGCCCAGCCTGGTTCTTAAGAAAGTGTGTAGTGCACAACTTGATGTTGTGTGTTGGTGTGGCTGTGAGGGAAGTAGTGGGTTGGTAGTTGATGTGGCGGTGCTAGTTGTGCAGGGGTGGAGAGAGGTTGGAGTTCCCGAGATCGTGAGGATTTGTAGTGGTGCATTCTTTTAGTGTTACTGCTGTTTCTCCACTATGTAGATAAGGGGAAGGAAATTGTTGGAGTAGGTTTTGGTACTACTACTGTGTGGACGGTTTCAGGGTGTGTAGCGGTGGTGGTTTAATTTGGTAGTGATGCACGCGCAGGGAATGGCGTGTGCATCTCTGTCTGGTAGGTGTTATTTGTTGTTCATTAAAGAGGGAAGATATGTAGTGACCTGGTTTTCATGCTACCTTTGTTAGTATGTATGCAATGTTGGGTAAGTGACAGAATGCAGCCTGTGAGAATGTTGATGTGTGAGTGGAAGTTCTGAGCGTGTCAGTTGGTGAGATGTAGATCCCTAGAGAGGATGCCGGTTGCATGTTGCCTTAAGCTCAAATGTACTTGACATGATAAACCTAATATGATGTACAGGAACTGTATTAAAGAAGCGACTGATACATCAGAAGATGTCAGTCATCTTTGAAGAACCAGAGCTTTACAAACTGTTTGCAAAAGCACCTTCCACCACATCAAAATGTTAGCAACACACCATTCTGCTATACAGAATCTTGTGCATAGACTTTACTGTGCAAAAAGTCCTGCTCTAGAACTGAAAAATGTAAACAACATTATCCTACATTGAACAGCCAAATAACTCCTTCGAGAAATAGAGCACATCCAAAGTAAATACTTTGAAACTGAAGTTGCCTTAGAAAATTCAGTAACTTCAGAAAACATTAGTGAAAACCTCACAAACACCAACCTCCTAACAAACGCATACAAAAAAGAAATAGCTAAGTACACAAAAATAGTAGATATGGCCTACAAAATAGAGGACAATGAGGAATCCCAATGGTTCCAATTAGCTTTATATCCAACACCAGAAAATAAATACAAAAATAACTGACCTCTAAATAGTTTGCACGTACTGCAACACAAAGCTTGACAATAACCAAATGCCATCATGTGCTATAACTAAAAACTTAGAAATAGTCCCAATTCCAAAGGCTCTCCAACAACTTAACTTATTTGAGAGCATTATAATCCAAATCGTACACCCATTTCAAGCTTTAATACGCCTTCAACCTAAAACAGTCAAATTGCCTCCATCTTTGTTACTAAAGGGCATCCGTGGCAAAGTAGTATATTTGCCACTAGATCTTAAAGAAAATGTAGAAACGCTAGGAGTACAATAGCCAATAGATCAGACTTTGATTGTACTAGTTAATGGTGTACCAACAAAAGACAACTATTAAACAAAGTTAGACAAGCCCTCCAATATCTCGAAGAAAACAACGAATACTACAGAGATAAAAAAAAAACACCCAAATAATTTAAGAGTTACCAACAACTGGCCAATCTGAACATATAGATCATGTTACTGTAGCTAATATTTTAGACTAGTATACATTTCACCCACTACACTCCAAAGACACCATTAAAGATGCATTAGAAACATATCAAATGCATTAAGCCAAAGGATTCCCAATGAGCATATGGGAAGAAAGTGTATAAGCACGTATTTTCCTCTACTCTTTCCTACAGGAAAAGGAGGAAGATACAATGAAAGGTCCACACAAATGAGTGCATCAGAATATCGCTCTTTGTATATGTATTCTGAAGACCACAGATTCAGACAAAACGTAGAATATATTTTCCACCTACTGTTCGAAATTGAACTAGCAACTCTATTTTATGGAGTTGCATACACATGGCTCTAGTTTTTTTTAAAAATGTCCGCTACACAACTCCTTCAAAAAATAAAAGACAAGGATGACGTTTTGCAAATCCTTTGGCAAACATGCGTGGTACAAAAGAATACTGGTTCGGATGTCACGTTGATATACGTTGTATGCTAAGGAACCTAGGCCCACCCACATGGTTTGTTACTTTACGTTGTGCAGAGTACGCATGGGATGACTTGCATGACTTCTTACGCACTGCAAATCAAATACAGATGGAATAGATATAAAAATGACAATGTATCAAGGTACTTTCACCATCGCTTCATTGCCATGCTGCACTTCATCTGCAATAAAAGTAGCCCACTGCTCGGAGAAGTGCAACACACCTTTTGGAGAAAAGAATATCAATCTAGTGGAACACCACACATCCACAAGCTTTTGTGGATTAAAGATGCTCCCAAATTTGGCCATGACAGTGATGCCACTGTTTTCCAATTTATTGAAAAATACATTACCTGCGACATCCCTTCAGAAACCAAAGATAGTGACCTACGTACACAAATCTTACGCTTATGAAAACATGTGTGGCAAATACTGCCAACGTAGATATAAAAAGAAAGGCAAATACTTTACCGAATGTCGCTTTGGCTTCCCTAGACCATTTTGCAAAAAAAGGACATGTAAATAGCTTCATGTCTTCTGGTAGAGACAGTGTAAAAGGCAAATCCCATAAAAACACATACAACCTTAAAAAGGGATGAAACATCCAAGAACATCAATGATTACAATGCAATAATTGCTCTCTTGTGGAATGCAAACAGACATACAGGACATTGCAGGTGCAAGGTATGTCACAGCCTATCCCACCAAAGCTGGGAAAACAGAGCTGAAAGACCTCTGGGATGACTTATCTGACAAAACACTGTCACAAAAATTGTATAGGTCGTCATAAAAATGTTCTTCCATAGAGAATGCAGGTGCTACGAAGCTGCAGACCGGGTAACAGGTACAGCCTTATATGGCACATCTGACCACATTGTCTGGCTAAACCTTGGTCCAGCTTCATCCCCAAAAAGAGTACTAAACTCCTACCAAGAGATAAAACCTGTATACAAACAACTGTTTGGAGTAAAACACGTTATTGTTTTCCGAGACATCCTACAGTTAACAGCAGTAAAAGGTCAACCTATATTCTAAACATTAGGACAAAAACAATGCCGAAACACACTCTGCAGCATTCGAAATGTAAATCTCTGGCAAGACTGCAGACCTCACTTATGCTAACATTTTCAAAAGCATTAGAACTGGTCTGGTTACTAAAGATGCACAATCCATTTTAAATAGACTAATCTATGAGCTATATGGGCGAAACACAAAGCAGCTCCTGAGGTCATGGAACAATTAACTCAACAAAATATAAAATGCATGTACTTAATGCCAACTTGCAAGCTGTAGTCAATTCAACGAGACAATGTTGAAAAAAAGAAATGCAACCCATACTGCATATCAGCTCCACAGACAAACTAGAAGTGCACAGCATGACACTCCCTATGTGTCCACAAGTAACAACTAAATAGTTTAGAAAGAAAAAATGTATCTCCAACACAAATGGATTGGAAAGCATATTTATTTATTGTTAAGTTTGTTATGCGCTTTACAGCAAGTATATTTGGTTTCAAAGCACCCACAGGACAACAGGGAGGGGACATAGGGACAAGAAACATTACAATACATTACAAAAATTAATTAAGGGGGTGTGGGGGCAAACCTACTATGCCTTGTGAGTATTCAGAACGTGCAAGTGTAGAAGGGAGGGGGCAGAGGGAGTAGGTGCTGCGGTGCTCGTGGGTGAGCAACAGATGAAGTGCAAGGTATGGTAAGTGCAAGCCTCCAGGATGGATGGTGTGCTGAGGCAAGTGCTAAAGATAGACAGAAGCTGTTGACGATTCAGTGTGGGAGGTCAGGGCCCCGAGGATGCATAAGGGCCCAGGAAACCAATCAAGCAACTGTGAGATTAGCAGAGGAGAGAATGGGGGGGGGGGGAGGTAAAGAGGAAAGTCTTGAGGAGTTTACGGAACTTAAAGTCCTGCTCAAGACGAAGAGGGAGGGGGGAGGCTGTTCCAAAGAAGGGACCCAGTTGAGGAAAGCAATCGACCTACTGCCCTCGGTTTAGCGAAATGCTTTACACAAAAGGGGTTGGTGTCAGAAGAATGCAGAGGTCTAGAGGGAATATTTAGTAAGAGAGAGTTGCAGATAGTGTGGTCCACAGCCCCGGACAACCTTGTGGATGATACAGAGGTATTTGAATTTAATCCGTGTAGCAACCGGGAGCCAGTGAAGACTTTTTAGGGCAGGAGAGATGCGGTCCCTGGGCTTGAGGCGAAGGATACGTCTTTCTGCCCCATTCTGGATTAGCTGGAGGGGTCCTAGAAAGAACCAGGGCTCGGGTAACATTTTGCTTCTGGGGGAAGGTGAGAAAAGGTAGAATTCCTTTGAGAAGGAAGAGCCGACAGTGGGACTTTGTGGCAATGTCCCGAGTGTGAGGGAGGAAGGAGAAAGAGAGGTCGAAGAACTCAAAGGTTTCTTGCTTCAGAAGAAGGGGCAGGGGAAGAGCCCATGGTGGGAGGTCAGAGTGAGGGGGAAAAAGGCAAGAGCAGGGGTCCCAATGGGAAGGATCTCCATTTTGCTGGCATTGAGGCAGTGATCATTGGCAGTGTACCAGGCCTGTATGGCAGATAGGCAGTCAGGGATGATTGAAGGTGCAAGAGGGTCAGCAGGAGGTTTGGAAAAGAGTTGTGCTTCATCTGCTTAACACTGGACATTAAGGGAGAAGGAGGAGATGAGTGCCATTTGAGTAAGGTAGATGTTAAAAAGCCAAAGGTGATAGTATAGAGCCCTGGGGTACACCACAGGTGGAGAAGGAAGTAGTAGAGGAGATGGTGCCCAGGATATCTTGGGAGGAGCGGTCAGTTAGGAAGGTTGTCAGCCGGTCCAGTGCCCGCTCCGAGACACCAATGGTGTCGTGGAGCCTTTGTAGGAGGATGGAGTGGTTGACCCTGTCAAAGGCAGATGAGAGATCAAGAAGGATGAGGACAGCTGGGGAGTTGGAATCCAGGGATGCCGGTAGTTCTTCACAGGTGTTCAGAAGAGCAGCTTCCGTGCCTCTGGATGTTCAGAATCCAGGTTGATGACCGTGGAGACCACCAACAAGTTCAGTGTAAAAGGCCAACTTCTTCAGCAGTTTCCCCAGGAAGGGGGTGATGGAAATGGGGCGGTAGTTGGCTGGAAAGGTAGGGTCTGCAGGCAGTTTTTTAAGGAGGGGGCGCACAAGGGAGTGCTTGAGGGAGGAGGGGAGAGAACCAGTAGTAAAGGAGTGGTTGCAGAGACCAGCGAGTGCGGGGGCAAGAGACAATTTTGTCATTGATGGTTCTGGATGAGCAAGGGGAAACCTGTTTGGAAGAGACCTTCTTGGAGCTGAAAACTCTGGTGACTTCCTTCTGGTGTGACAAGGGTGAAGGAGGAGGGTGAGTGGCCAAGGGAGGCAAGGGGGTCTGGGATGGGTTGGGAAGGTGATTAACAAGGCTGTTCAGGATGTCCTGAGTTTTGATGGCGAAGTGAGTGGCCTGTGCGTTGCAGATGGCCTGGGTAGAATAGGAGAGGAGGAGACTGCAGAAGGGTTGGCTAGTTCCCTGCAGAGTTTGAAAAGTTAAGTCGTGTAGTAGGATGCGCCACATACCTGTGCCTGAATGTAGGCCCTTTACTTGGCATTGACAGAGTGTTTTGCCTTTGGAGCAGGCCAGTTTGTCAGAGGGTGAGCCTGAAGTTAGCCACTTCCGTTCCGCCGCTCTGCACTTTCGCTTCAGGGTTGCAAGTTTGGATTCGTACCAGGTGTTAAGCTTAGCAGCGGGTTTCAGGCGGATCCTCATGACTGGGGAAAGAATGTCAAGTTTGCTGGTGATGGAAAGGTGGAAGTTGCTGAGAGCAATGTCGGTGGTAGAGTCGGAGTTGGGGGGACAAGGGGGATAAAAGTGGAAGTGAAGGCAGCAGCCGACACTCGTTTCAGTGGGCAGATGTTCGTGAACGAGGTTAACAGGGCTTGGGGGTGCAGTCAGAGGGCCATAGGGACCCAGGTGGGAGGAGAGAAGAGAGTAGTCTGACCAAGAGAGAGGGGTGACCAGAGGAGATGAGAGAGGGAGGTCAGATTGGATGAGGGTGTACAGAGTGTGTCCGGCAGAGTGGGTTGGACCAAAAGGGAGAATGGAGAGCGATAGAGAGGTGCAGAGGTCATTGAAAAGACTGGATCATGTGCCAGGGGAGTCCATTTTGATGTTAAAGTCACCCAAGAGGAGGAGGTTGAAAGTATGGGGGAAACAGAAATTAGCCCATTCAGAGAGGAACAGGGGGTAGTCCTGGAGGCTGGCCAATGGTAGCAATGGTCATCGTGGAGGGGGGAGAGATTACCAACTTGCATACCAGGCTCTCAAAAGGAAGAATAGACCTGGGTGGGTTATGATGGAAGAAGGAACCCACTCAGGGAAGATTAAGGACCCCACCGCCAGCACAGTGAGGTTGCAGCTTGGAAATGATCTTGAAGCCATCAGGTAGGGGGGAAGAAGGGGGGGGGGGGGAGTCAAAAGCAGTGACTGAGCTGGCACTGAACCATGATTCAGTAAGAACGTCTTGTCAAGGTCAGTATCTTCAAGAAGGAGGCAGATGTCAGTAGAATGTTTGTTGGATCAGTAGGCATTAAGAGTCGCCAGGTGGAGACAGTCTCTACCTTTGAAGGTTTTCTGATGTGGAGTACTGGGGCTTGGTCAGAGGGGGAGGGGGGCAAGAGAGAGTAGTAGGGGGGAGAGGCAGGAGAAGGAAGAAAGTTAATGAGGGACGGCAGGATCCGTTCAAAGAGAAGGAGGTTGGCTTGTGAACCCTGAACCAGGATAGTGCCAGTGTGGTAGACCTTAATGATGCAGCATAATGAGAAGCCCACCAAGAGGACTTCCCACTTGGTACCACCATTAATGGGAGAGTATGTGAAAGAGGAGAGAGTAGAGATGAGAAGTCTATAGGTTTGGAGTGGGGGCAGAGAAGAGGATCTCGGTGAAGATATATCTGGAAGATGCACTGACATAGGTATCTGCGATGGGAGGCCAGCATTACACCCAGGATATCTTTTTTGTGCTTTTTTCATCCAGACCTTGTGAGAGTGGGAGGATATGTGACAGTGTAGCAGTTAGAGAAGATTGGAAAGGTGGCGAGTGCCATCTCAAGGATATAGGATAGATGAGAGAAGGAAATGGGGGGGGGGGGCTGCACTGCATGGTCCTGGCCATTACTCCAAGGCGGCCCAGTAGTTAAGGATGGCACAAATACAAAGCAATAGGTGGGGTGCAGGATTCCATTATAAAAAGGATCACAATGCAGTGCACAAAATGGATGCAAGAAGTAAAGCACACCCACCTAGATACAATTTATTAACTTTGAGTCTAGATTGCAGAGTAATTCTAAAACGTAACCTTGACGTAGAACAAGGTTTAGTCAATGGAGCAATTGGTACAGTTGGCTTCCAAACATATCCACATGACAACAACATTTAGTTGTTCAACATCCACTTTGAAAAACGTGCAGAATTTAAAAATATTGGCCGCTCAATAGCAGGGTTCCTTCTTTTCAAAGACATGTGCGTACGCAGAGTACAATTCTCTGTCTCTTGCAGATGTTGTCACTATTCACAAATTGCAAGGTCTAACCTTAGATCACGCATCAGAAGACAGACAAATATGTCCTCTCAAAAAAAAGATCAGCAGGCCCATCAAAGGATGCAGAGGCACAACTCTCTGGTGCATTTAAATTCAGCAACACAACTGGAGTGACTTTCTATGCAAATGTAACAATCAACAGGGGCATAGGAGACACATACAATCTTGGGGGGGGGCAGGGGACACCTTGGGTTCTTTGCTTTTTTAATTCATTTATTGTGTTCAAGTCAAAGAACTCTACTTTTCACAAAATTAAAATAGCACTACGTATATTACATATATCATCACTGTATAAAACAAGAGAAAAGAAGAAAACAGAAGAAAATTAAGAAAAAAAGTAGCTCAGCATAAAATCCTTACACTTTGCGTCTCACTTGAGAAGGCTCAGTTTACGTAAACATGTTACCACTTCCCAGGTCAAAAGGCTTTCATGGCCTGAGCATAGCTGGTCCCAAAAAGATTGGGTGTCCACTCACAATTACTTGTACACAATTCTCACAAACTTTACAGGAGCGCTTTAATCTAATGTGTAATGTGAATATTGTAGATGTGGCTCAAGACCCAATGTCATGAGAGGTCTCTATGTAACTGTACCCAAGTATCGGAATATGTATATAATGTAAATATAGCTACCTGGACTTCATAAGCAAGTGGCTCTCACACAACTGGTCTGTGTCTGGCCTATATCAATCCTCACCAAATCAACAAATGCAGAGTGGGCGTACCACCACGCCATATATTAACGTGCATCCACTGTAACCCTGTGATAAACTCAGCGAGTAGACCGTACTAAATCCAAAGTGCAGCGCAGCTGCAAGACAAGCCCCTCTTAGCAGCCATATGTGCTGGGAGGATAGGATTTGTTTTGGAAGCAAAATAAGGCAGAGCAACACAGGTTTGAATCCCAGTCCCAGGCTTAGAGACTGGTCTCCGGTATTGAGCATTTATTTATATATTGGATATATTCGTATTGAGCATTTATTTATATATTGGATATTTATAAGGCGCTTAAACAACAAAAACAGTGTTTCAAAGTGCCGCAAGGTAAAAGGGAAGGGAGCAAGGGAACAAATAAACAACGGAAAGGCAATGAATAAGTAATAAACCACACAGCGATCCTACTAGGCTTTGGGATATTCGGAACGTACAAGTGCAGTGACAAAGAAGAGGGGGGGCTCTTCTCAGGGGAGAAGGTTCATAAAACTATCAATCATTTAGCAAAGGAAAAGGCACCTGCCCCAAATATTCTAACAGCTGTAGTATTTAAGCACTCTCAAGATTAGTGGGTCCAGTTGTGTCAGTCGGTGTGTCCATTGTTTGTGGGAACAGGGATGTCCCCTGTATCATGGTCCAACTCAACCATTATATAATTTTATATGAAAGGCACCATTGATGTGGTTACCTCTTATTCACCAATCAGCCTGATATATATTGATGAAAAAATCTGTTGTCATCTCATACTGCCGGAATTAAACAAGTGGATTGGGGAATATGTCATCCTCAACTGAATGCAGGGAGGATACATACCGGGGCTCTCCACATTCAACCATACGTGTGTGTTATGGCATCTGATTAACAAGGATGCAGGAGCAAAGAACATGCCTTTATATGTTGCATTTCTGAATTTTTCATCTGACTATGAGCTCATGGTAAGAGAGAGGAAATAACAATTACTTCCACTGGGCCACAGCTAGAACAGCAGCTTGTTAAGAGGCAGATCACCTGTAAGTGGACTCCTGCCAAATAAAGGCGTTGAAGCCTTTTCTACCAAATGCAAGTTGCTCCTTTTTTGTGTGTGGCAAGGAGACGTGTGTGTGTGTCTTGGAATGGAAGGATGGGGGTTTCAAAGGAAGAGGAAATCTTGCTTGTACCTCCGAGTAGTCCTGTTATGGCAGTAGAGGGACCAGGTGTGCGATGTTGCTGCTTTGACTGTCCCCCAATGAAGCCTGCGAGGTCACAATCTTCATCAAACCTGATGGCTATAGTCTAGAAGTCCTGTTTTTTAAAAACTCTCATTGCACCAACAGGCCACCAGACTAGGAGGGCTAGTATGCCAAGCTACAAAGCCAAAATACTCTAAGCCGTGTTCAATACAGCCATTCCACTCAGGGCCTGTTTCACAAAACTTTGCACTCAAGCAAATTAGGAAATGCCCTGAGCATCTTCGAATTCATCCTGCTACTTCCTACCGGATTCACAAAGCCTATAACTGGAGCAAATCCCCAGCTACCAGGAGCATCTCCGAGATGCCTTTGAGCAAAGTTTCACTTGGATGCGAGCATGTCAAAGATGTTCCTCGCATCTCCAGATTTGCTTCAATTTTAGGCTTTGTGAATACGTTCTAAGGTAGTAGGAGCACACCTGTGATGCCTAGCACATCTTCAGATTTTCTCCAGTGAAAATATTCCTGAATCGTGCCCTCGGCGCCTAGTAAGGATCAATGGTCTGTGCCCGTCAAGATAACTACACCTCTTCCAAAGCATGGAAAACACATGAATAAGAGATGGTAATGGGAGGGCCACAAACTTTGGACTTCACTGCATTAGCCCCACTCCACCCATGGATGCTGACATTTTGAATATCCCATCACTTGCTCATTCAAAATGCCACGGCCAGACTGGAAGCTGGAGGGAAACTAGGTCATCCGTCTCTAGCAATCTGCCTGGTCCACCAACACAGACACAGAATAGCCTCAAAACAACTCAACACTTGAAGAACACCCTTCTATGCACTTCCTTTCCTTAACCCATGGAAATCTGCTCCAGAATCTTAGAATAGGCTGCACATCGATAGGTGGGGGAGTTGTATTGGGATTCCGGGACGCTAGAGGAGTACCTCCTCACATGCATCCCCACTGAAGTAAACCTCCTTACCTTTAACAAGTTCAAAACTACCCACGAACTGACCTCCCACCCCTCCGGTCAGGAAGAGCAGTAAGGGGGTGCGGATCAGTTGTTTCGTTTGTTCGTTAATTTTTTTATCCATGCATTCCTTCATTCATTCTCTCTCAAAGAGGATAAGTCAATTGCATAACTGTCACAAGGAAATAAGAAATGATAAACCTGCACTGTTTGACACCATTACCACTGTGCTTGTGTGACACATCATTGGGACAGACCAGTGGATAGGGTAATCGATTGTCTGATTCACAGTGTTGTGTTTGGACCCTGGAACGTCTGCATCTGTCTAGTAGAATGCTAGTGAGGGAGAGCCCTCTGGGCCCATGGGCTCCCTGAATCTGTACAATAGCATACCTGGGAGGGGAGATGCTAGCGGACAGGTTGACTCCCTAAGTATGTAGTGGAGCATGCCTGGAACCCCCCTGCTTGGTTTGCCCCTGGCCTCATAGTCTGTATGGGATCAGGCCTGGGAGGGACAGCCTTGATGGTCATTGTATGCCCCGAATCTTTATTATCAGATGCTTGGTTTACCCCTGGTGTCCCTCAATCTGTATAGGAGCATGCCTGGCAGGGACAGCACTGCATCTCTCTGGACTCCTGAATCGTGATGGAGGAACAGCTGCGTGGGCCCCATGGCACATACCCGGCAAGGATTGCCTATCTGTATTGTTGACTCCCTGAATCTGTAAGGTAGTCTGTCTAGAATGGCCATGCTTGGTGGTCAGGGCTCTCTATGTTTGGTAGCATCAGCATGCCAGTTACAGACAGGAGGGCGGGCCTTGGAAGCACCCCCCTTCTCTGTGTGGTTCTTGATTGGGAAGGACAGACTGGATGGTGCATAGCATACTTGAATGCCTGTGGCTGCCCGTTTGTGAGGTGCATGCAGAGTGATGTCAGAAACCCCATATTTTTAATGTATATTAGGCCTGGGAGAAGAAACACCTGCCAGTGACTAAAGGCTCTCTTGGATTTCACAGCTGCAAGGGGCATTTTCCCTTCGCCTGCACTCTTGTTGCTGCGATTTCCTGCTTGATAACTTGCTTGGCAGAAAATGGTATAATTGGGCCGGTCTACCTTTTATTTTGGGTGTCAGCGTGCAACGAGGAGTTAATGCGTGAAGGGATGAGGGAAATGGTCAGGTGTGAAAGGAGACTGTAGGATTGGGTCAAATTGGCAAATATGCGCATTGATACTCTGCTAGGCATCATCAGACACTATATTTCAAGACCACAGTGCAGATCCGATTTGCTGGCCTGTGATTTGGGTCTTACCACTTTTAATGGACTCGCGGGCCTGGCTCTGTCGCTGAGGGCAGGTAATTCTCCCCATGCAAGGCACCTTCTGCACACAATATATCATGAACTACCTGTGTCATAAACAGACGATGGCACAGGCTCATGCCCTCCCCTCCCATGTGCAAGTGACCTGTCTGCAGCAGTGACAGTGCTATGAACTTGTTCTACGTGGGACCTGCAGCTGCCAAAACACAAATCCATGTATTCCTTGTTTGTCAATGTATCAGACCCTAAGAAATCCCAAACATAATGATGCTGTAAATTGAGTGTCCCTCCCCGCCCCTCATCTGCTTCTCAAACAGGAAAGTTAGGAAACGACTTATCTGCCCTTAATGCAGCAATTCAGACATGCACAAAATACATGCTGCTCCGATAGCATAATTCGGTCTTTTTCAGACCTTTTCAATGGTCCTCAAAGCAAATATATCAGCACTGTTTTTATTATTAGTAATGAGAGGTAACAGCACGTGGCTGCAGTGGCCCCAAACGAAATGTAAATCTTGATGAAATGGTCAAAAGATTTTGCTAAAAAAAGCAAAATGTTTGAAAGCATATGACAAAATCATTTGTTCACAGCTGTATTGCTTTCTAGGAAAAGGACAAACAAATGTACACTTTAGAGTGAACACTTACATTAAAATGGGTCAATGGTAGAAAAAAAACGTTGTAAGCATGCTGGGGGTGCGTAATCCCCAGTGTCCTCCTTTTCCTTTTCCCCTGTCTGCATTGCTTTACCTATTTCATATCGAACACAAGCCAACCATGTTTCTGGTTATTTTATTGCTATTTGTTCGGTTTCGTAAATATGTTTTATTTACAAATGTAACTTTTTAAAATGGAGGTGGGAAGCCACAGATTTCATTGGAAGAGCTGAGCCACGAGGCTTCGCTTGACTCAAAGAGCAAAATGCGTACTGATTGAGCAAAATATGCCTATCTTGCTGTCTGCCTCTGCATCCTCAAACAGAAAACCTATACCCGCGCCTCTGCCTCCTCAACCCCTCACAACAACCCCCCAATAAGTGCCCTCTTCCTCCATACCCCCACAACAGGTGTAGGGCCCTGCTGGGAAGATAGACCAGTTGTTCCCCAACTTTCCTGTTTGAGAAGCATGTGTGTTAGGAAACGACTGTTGTATCTGCCCAGCAGGGCCCGACACAACAAATCACACACCCAGGACACTTCACTTACCTTAGGTAGCAGTCGAGTATTCTCCGTCTCTCTCCCTCCTCAATAATCAAACGCTGTCAGTCACGTAGCATGCAGACAGCCTGCAGACATATTTTTATATGCTGCATGATGCAACTGAAGACAGTGCTGTGCAGAAACACAGTGCATTGCACTGTGCAGGACACAACAAACACTTACATATTCTGGGGGATAAATGCCATTATATCCCCCCACTTAAAAATGTGGGGGGGAGGATTTGTCCCCCTATGTCCTACGCCCATGACAATCAATCTTCTCTTCCAATTGTTCACAACATTTACTTCAACGGCTCAGACCAGTTGTGTTTGAAAATGGTCGTCCTTCAAAGAAATGTCACAGATAATCCTTACAGCATTTACAATGTTTCAGGTATAAGGAAAGAATCGGACTACTGTTTAGGAATGGTCAAATTTACTATAAACATCCAAGAAGATCTTCAAGAATTCATAATATACTAGTACAAGTACGCAAAACCAAAAAACATCCCTATGAATGCAATCTTACAGCTTTCATACATGTGGAACATACATGCACTCTCTGCAACCCTGTTTCACAAGAGCACATCCCCAATGAATGATTTGTATATGTATCCATACCAAATTGTGAATCCATTCCATGTCACCAGCTTCTGCAGAATGCAAATCATAACATATTATGCCCTTTTTGCAATTCAGACAATCGTTCCAGCATACAAATAAACTCACATAGCTAATATGTTATACTAATGCTCTGAGGAACAATGCAGATGTACTGCAATGCAGCCGGTCAAGTGGCACAGCGAGTAGAGCGCTCGCTTTGACATCAGTGCAGAGCCTGCGAACGCAGGTTCGAATCCCGGCAGCGCCAAACTCAGCGTTTCATCCTTCCGAGGTCGATAAATGAGCACCACACACCGTGGGTAATAATAAGCAGCGCTCAGATACCTGAGGGTTCGTAGCGCTATATAAATGCCAAATTATTATTATTATTATTATTATTACTAAAATGACCTGTAGACTCACTAGCTTTAGACACGGCCAAGTCAGAAAACCTTAACAACAGTAGCCATAATATACCACACTGGTGCCACAACCACTTCAGGACACTATACTGCATTTGTCAAAAAAAGAAGTGGTTGGTTTGAATGTAACAACACCTCTGTTACTCCAAAACATAGGATACCAGTAACAAATGCCTGCTTAATATTCCTTCAACCCTAATGTACCCATTGAAGTGCATCACAATGAACAGTTAGAATACACCAACAGGTATATAACTACTTCAAAAATACCCTTCAAACAAACATACTATCACACTTACACTCACATAATTGTAATAGAGTTTATAAAATCATGTATGGATTTTCTTTCCCAATGATTATTTAATGTCAATACAACAACACTGTATGATACACTTATGTTGTACCAAACATAGTACATAGAATGTACTGTTAATGAGGGTCAAAAAAGTAAATGTGTATGTAAAATTGTATGAAATTACAGATTTTAAACTATCCCGCTTAACAAAGTATACTGTTTTTTATCCACAGAAAAAGAACCAGATTCCAGCGTTGTTACTGTATGCAATTAAGTAACTATACCAAGTATAAAGAAATACATATTCCAAAAGCACTATCCCCAATTGTACTAGAATCATAAATACAATATACAGTTCAATATCATTCAACCGTATTACACTTTATAATCCCACTATATTACCTATAGCTACTGACAATGGGCAGATTCACGGCCATGCCCCCAAAACTCTGGCCGTTGGCTACAACCACAATAGAATTAAACCATATAACAAGTACGTACAATACACCTTCAAATAACAAAACTCACCCTGAACCCGCTGCAATTGAAATGTTGTCCACGGACACCAAAATTGACAGCAGACTCAGTGGCATCTGAAAACCACTTTTTCACTTAAAAAGCTCCATATCATCTTTATTCCACCGCCACCCGCCCCCCCCCCCCTTTCCAGCCCCTCTTTCGGCCAACCAAATAACCCCAAATGTGTTTTCCAGACTTTTTCCCCACCACGCTATCCGCAGACGGATGGCCACGGAGCCAACATATGCAGCACCTCACGCTTTTCACCATCCAATCAGTGGGCGCGTCTGATGTCCGCAGACGTTACAGCAGTCTCAGATTGGTCCGGGGGGGATGTCCGCGGACAAAACAGGGAAGCGAGTTCGCAGACCAGACCCAGATTTCACCAATTTCTTTTGATGAACATTTTGGCCGTTTTAAAAAAAACTGCTGGATGGATTTACACCAATCCTTGCCCACCGTATTGCCACTCTCTGCCCCAACTTTCAGTGCTATGCAGATGACACCAAGCTCATTTTCAGGCTACCCTCAGCCTCCTCCTCGCCTTCCCTCATCACTGACTGTCTGTTTGCTATCCAGGAGTGGTGTGCCGCCAATGACCTCTGCCTTAATGCCAGTAAGACTGAGATTCTCCTCATCAGCACACCAGCTCCATCCTTCCCTGTAGCTCTCTGAGCTGCCTATCTTGGCCCTCTTCCTGCTCCCACCTGCAAGGCTAAAAATCTCGGACTCCTCACTCTCTTTCTCTCCTCACATCTCAGACGTCTCTAAGAAGTCACACTACCAGCTGCACTTCCTCAGAGGTATTCTTCCCTTCCTCTCCTTCCCCCAGAAGCTCACTGTCTCCAGAGCTCTGGTTCTCTCCAAGATGGACTATTGCAACAGATTCTTTCTAAATCTGCCCGCTTCTACTCTCTGCCATCTGCAACTTATCCAAAACAGGACTGCGAGACTTGTCCTTGGCCTCAGGTCCAGGGATTGTATCTCTCCAGGACTGAAATCTCTGCACTGGCTCCCAGTGACTGGGAGGATTAAGTTCAAAATGCTCTGCATCATCCACAAGGCCTTCTGGGGCCTGGGTCCTCAATACCTTCAACTCTCTCTTCCTAAATATCTTCCTTCTCGAACTCTTCACTCATCTGCCTCCAACTCCCTCAGGGTAGTCATTTCTCCAAGCAACGAGTTGGTGGTAGATCGCTTTCTTTGGCTGGTACCGCCCTCTGGAACAGCCTCCCTCCCCTCTAAACTTGAGGAGAACCATCTCCGGTTCCGGAAGCACCTCAAAACCTTACCCTTTGCTTCTGCCTTTTCTCCTCCTCTCCTCTGCTGACCTCCTGGCTGAAACCTGAATTACACTGGCTACCTGGACACCCTCTGATCTCGGGCCCAGATCCCTCCCCTGCCAGAGTCTCACACTTGCACTGCCCCCCTGGGAACCACCACACTTGGGGACTGTTTCTGTATCCCTACAGTCCCCCTGCCTATAGTCTGCACTTACCCTTGCACTTGCCTCGTGCTGGCCACTACTAACTTATTGTTATCATCTTGTACTGCACTTGCCACATGCTGGCTGTTTCTTACTTATTGTTATCTTCTTGTATTGCACTGTTCCCCCCTCCCCACTTCCCACACACTTGCGCGATCTGAATGACACCAGGCCTAGTATGATCGTTGTTTGTCCTCCCTTTGTTCCCCTCCCTTGCCTCGTCGCGCCTTGAAGCACTTGTGCATAGGCGTGTTATAAATGCCATATCATATCATATCAAATTTACAAAAACATGCTTTCGGGACTAATCCGCCGATCCTGCTGCAAATTTGGTGAAAATCTGCCCAGCGGTTTGGCCTGTAGACATAAGCAAATTTGCATTTCCATTGCACCTATGAGGATTTCCATACATTTTGGGACCCCACTATAACTTTGCCCCAGCCTTGATGAAACGGTTGTATACGAATTGTTCGTTTTACAACTGTTCGAATGACAATTGACCTTTTCACAATTGACCAAATTGTGAAGGTCAATTGTACCATATATGTGGGGGGGGAAACCCCCCCACAACCCCCCACCCAACGCCAAACCCCCCGAACACCCCTATATATATATATATTACCAAACCGATATAGATATATATATTCGGTCAATTGTGAAAAGGTCAATTGTGACCCTTTAAATTCGGTCAATTGTTAATTCGAACAATTGTAAACAAACAATTTGGGTAATACCGATGAAACCGCACCAAACTTCGTAGAATCATTCCGAGGGGGGCCATGTACTTTTGTTTTGCAGTTTGGTGAGGAATCATGAGGGAGGGAAAAAAAGTTCTCTTTCTAGGAGTTGAGCAACTTAACAATAACTACAGGCCCCTGTAATAAATATATATATATATATATATATATATATATATATATATATATATATACACACACACACACACACACACACACACACACACAATTAATGATTGAGGAAGTAACGTGTATACAATGAATACACATTTTTTATAAGAACAGAAATATTTGTATCTCTTGTATAGGTAATCTATTTTGTATATATAAAATACATAAAAGCGTATTCATGGCTATAAATATACACACAAAATTATTATTTATTTTAAATCTGATCATATGGCCCATTTTCCACAGCATAATTTAGGAACTCGATGTCTGTCTCACGTCAAAAGGAGGATTCTCCTCCATTCAGAAGGGAGCAGAAGACATCTGTTTGCAGCACGTCCCCAAAGCTGATTGATGCTTTGTTGGTTACTGTTATTAAGCGCTAAGAACCTACCTCACTGTGGTGCTGTGCAGTTAATAGAAAATACCAGCAACTGACGTTCCAGGTCGTTCTAGAGCGATATAACGGAGCCACATGACAGTCTATTTGTATAGCAAAAACAGACAATGTGGATCAATGGTGTATGTTGTTGACTGAACAATTAAGAGACAAGCTTCTTAAAAGGATATTTTGTCCGCACCCATTGTCGAAAATCTCTAAAAAACAACTGTTGACCGCTAACTCCGTGTTAGGATGCCATGGTAATGTGTTTAGCTAAGAAACAAAAAGGAGATTGTTACACTTAAAAGGAGTGGCCGTCAAATGAAGGACCAAGGTTGGATGGTTTAATGTTAGCAATCCTGACCTCTGGTACGCCCCAGGAGATTAGGTTGGGTTTGCACGCCTCTCTCTCACTCATTGTTTCGAAGAACACAAAACACTCGACTCATCAGTCCGTTGGCTCGCGCCAGAATGATGACTTCCGGGCGAGTTGCTTTATTCCGACCGTTGTCACCTGGCGCGGGTCTCCCCTGGCTCATGTGATTGGGGCCAGCCCACATACACCACATTCCTCCCAAACTTAGAATACTTGACAAAACATAACATTCTCAAATGTCTCTTACTGGTTCTTTTGTGCTCCCTTCTGCCCCTCTGGTTCTCCTACCACGGGCCTTGGTGGTAGATCCCTTGCAGGACATATCCTTTTAACAGGGGCGAGGGCTGTGGCCTCTCTCGAAGTGGATATCTCGAATGTGTTCTCTCTGGTGGCTTGGTCGCGGTGAGGCCGGCGGTGGAGGGGTCTTGCGCTCGGGTATGTGGCGGCTGAGTTCACTTGCCGGGATGCATGTCCGTTTGCCCTCGTTGGCATCTCAAAGTCTGTCGGAGGATCTTCGCTCGGTGTTCCGGCAATTGGTTGTTCCCTCCTGGGCGCGCTTGTTATGGGTTTGGGAGTTGTTAGCCTCCTCGAGGACTGGCATGGCCCACAGGTTTTCACCAGTTCAGTCACACTGTTCTGTATCCATGGCATCCACATCCTTGATTTCAGGTATGCCTGGATCTTCACAATGACTTGGTGGCATCTGTGCGCCAGTTGCAGGGCTTGCTCTTCCAGTGTCCCGGGTAGGACAATTCGGTGTCCCTTCAGTACAATGCCTTCCTCTGACACGGTGAGCTCATGACGGATGCCAAACAATGCTTTCAGCTTCTCTTGGGCTGCCGTGGTGCGGTGGGCCACAGCGGACAAGTAGTTCTTACAATCACCTGTCTGGATGGTCTAAATTGTTCGCTGCAGGCTGGCGTCCGACTTTGTTTCATCCATCTCCTGCAGCGTCAGGGCTCGCTGGCGTGCGCAAGCAATCACATGGCAGACATGTTGCTCTGTCTCAATCGCGTGTTCCTCTTCCTGCCTGGGGACGGGTCATGGGTGGCTTGACAAGTAATCAGCCGGATTGTCTGCCCCGGCTCTATAAGAGACGTCAGTGTTGAACGGCTGTAGTTGGAGCATCAATTTTTCTAACCGCATTGGCGGGTGTGGTGCTGAGCCCTTAAATCAGTATCAGCGGTTTGTGGTCCATGAATACCTTTGCTGGTGGCTCTAGGAGATATACTCTAAATTGACGGCAGCCCCAAAGGATTGCCAGTGCTTCCTTCTCAATGTGGGCATAGTTTTGTTCGGTCTTGGTTAGCGGCCGGCTGGCGAAAGCAACAGGGTATACAATGCCTTCCTTGTCTACCTGGGCGAGTACCGCTCCTAACCCCACCGGGCTAGCATCCACCAGGAGTTCCAGGGCTCCATCAGTGTCAAAAAATGCCATTTTTGTGGTGCTATATAGTGAATCCTTTATGCCTTGGAATGCACGTTGGCGTTGTTCCGTCCATTCCCATTGTTTATATCTTTCTTCGTGAGCTCTCTCAGCGGTGCTACGATAGTGGCCAGGTCAGGGATAAATCTGGCGCAATAGGTAGCCATGCCCATGAAACTCCTCAACTCCGACGCTAACGTAGGGGCCTTCGTTCCTTTGATATCACAGACCTTGGCTGAGTAATCACGACACCCCGTTGGAGTTGAACACATAGCCAACGAAGTTCAATTCACTGTTGTTGAATTCGCATTTCTCTGTGTGCAGGCACGGTGAGACCAGATTTCTCTAGGCACTGGAGGACTGTGGCTAGTTGCTCATTGTGTTCACTTGTTGTGGTGCTATATACTAAATGTCATCACTAATGTTGGTGGTTCCAGCGAGGCCATGGAGTACCCTTCTGATCTCGTTCTGAAAAACCTCAGCCGCTGAGGAAATACCAAAGTTCAGCCTTTTGTATCTCCGAAGACCTAGGTGCGATGAAAACGTAGTTATGTACCTGTATTTTCTCGTGAGGTGTAGTTGGTGATAGCCTGACCTTAGGTTGAATTTGCTGAAGACTTTGGCCCCCCGCTAGGTCCACGATCAACTCATCGACTGTAGGGGTGACATGGTGCTCCCGACCGATAGCTACGTTGGGTAGCCTCATGTCGATGCATATCCTTACTGTGTTAGGTTGCCGTGGTTTCTGGGCGACAACCATTGGCGATACCCATTGAGTGGGGCCAGATGTTTCCTCGATTATCCCTGGTTTCTCCAGCTCTTTCTCAACGGCTTACCGCATATGAAAGGGGACTCGGCGGTGCCTCACTGCCTTGGGCTCGATCGTTGGATCGATCAGTAGTTTGATTGTTCGTCCATGGAGGCATTCTATACCTTGAAATACTTTGTGGTGTTTTGCTCTGAGGTTGTCCATTTCTGGTGGTTTAAGGCTGAAGGCAAAATGCACCAGCTGCAGTCTCTCTGCGGTGCGGCTGCTTAGCAGAGTTTCTAGTCCTGCATCCACTACGTATATCCCGGCACAGCATGTGGTCCCATTATATGCAAGATCCGATCGGAACAACCCTGCTACTGGTAGAGGCTTCTTGCACCCATACACAAAGAGTCTTTCGTTTGTCCTTGACCGTCTGCTTCAGGTCTAACGTGTTCTAGGTGTGGATGGGCATGACGTTCATCGTGGGGTTCCCGTCGACAGGATGGTGCATGATGGCTGCTTGTGTTCTCTCTTACGATTGTGTTTTGACTTGTTAGGTTTTATGGCAGAGATCAAGTGAACTCGGTGTTCCCTTCTTTTGGTCTTCTTCCGTCTTTCCTTTTCGCGTCTGTCGGGGGGGGGGGGCGTACCTTCGTCCGAGGATTCATCTGTGTCGCTGCTACCAGGCGATCTTTGGGCAGTGGCGACCGCTCTGGCTTTTCCTCTTCCCCTTTGTTGCCGGTTGGAGGTGTATTGTCGCCCGGATCCCTTGGGGTGTTGGGTTCAGGCACACCGCTGCAAAGTGATTCAGTCTTTTGCACTTCCGGTATGTTACTCCTAAAGCCGGACACGGTTCTCCTCTGTGCGAGGGACCTCCACACCACTTGCATTTGTCACCTCGTCCTGATGGGGGTCCCGATCTCATGCTGTTGGGGTGCCTTTCTGCTTGCCGACCTCGGACTGCTGCTACTTCTTTCTCTTCTTGCGTGTTGTCAAGGGACAGACGCTGCATTGCTGCTTCCATGACTGCTACTTGATCATCTGTGCGCTCTCAGAGTCCTCCCATAGCTAGAATGCGGTCCAGCGGTGTAAAGGAGGTCCCAGATATGGCCTGCACTCCAGCCACCCATTTTGAAATACCAGGAACATACTCGCCGAGATATGTGACGTATGAGGAGCAAATAAACCAACAGAGAACCACACTGGGACTCCGCCCAGTGCCCATCAGAAGAGCAATACCTGTTGAAGTGCCAATAACCAGACAACCATGGGCAGTACGGTATCCATTGAGACAACCGTACCAGCAGCTGACACGAAATGAAGGCTACTTGCAACCTGTCCCAGAAGAGACCGAAAGGGCTGTAATCGAAGACGAATGATGACAAGGGCACGGACAGACGTTCAGATGAACGAAACGACAATCAAAAGATGACATGCAAAGACGAAATGGAAGGAATAATGATTTAATGGACTTAAAGGAGAAACAATGTTGAAATATAAAGAAACATAAATGTAAAGCAGGATGAAAGTATTCAACCAGCTAACGCCTCTACATAAGCTTGTAACGCAAGAAGCTAAGAAAACAGTACTGCTTGCTATGCTTAATAGAAGAATAGAGCGGCAAGCGCCATCTATACATCTACCTCAAAGAAGCACATTATACAAGTGCAAATCCATTTTTCAAAAGCAGAATTAACCCAGGTTGGTAGGGGTCAAACAAGCCAGGATTCATACCAGCACAAAGCCAGACGAAAGAGCAGAATCGAAACTTAGCAAGAAGCAGCTCATGTCTGGGAATTCAAGGTCACCCAAGAAAGGGAGGAGAGCGGCAACTTCAAAGAATCAAAACTTAAGAGCACAGCAGCCTGACAGTGAAGGTCGAGATAAGGAGGCCCAAGCAGGTGGCAAGGCTAAAGGAAGAATCAAATACGCAAATAGAGGGAAAATGAAGCAGATTCACGGTGTACTGACACGTGACCAGCCAAGCGCGAAGAGGTACCAACGTCTGATGTCATCCAAACCCAGAGGATGCCAACTAATTGACACATTGCCTCCCTTCCATCAATCAGTAATTTAGGGCTGAGTGAATCTTGGGGCATACCGCACCTGGGTGATCATTCTGCATGCTGCAAATTAAAGTGGAGATTTATGCCTAGGGGTGTAACTCATCCAATCACAATGGACCAAATAATCTAGGGTCCTATAGCTAGTAGAACCAATAAGACGTCGTACTTTTAGTGATGTTTGATACGAATGATGTAGAGGGAGGGGCGTAGACGCCCACCCGATAAGAGTTAGCCAATCCTCACACTCTATTACCATATACAGATATAGTACCTATACTTAAGTTACCTTTTCCAACCAATAGAATTACATGACAAACTTTTGAGTATTAAACGTCAATGATGACGAGAATTTGCTATAACTATTGCTGTCTGAATGAAGAAGGGGGAGTTGAAGCGAGACGGGCGATCGCATCACTGATGATTTCCTATTATTTCCCCGTTTCTTGTACTTGTCATTAAACGGACTTCCCTTTGCCAAACCATTGAGTTGTCTTTATTGATTGGTGTTGGAGTAAGAGAATCCCGCACCCCATCCACCTCAAGGTGCAGCTATCTGGTCTTAAAGGGATGGTCTAGTAAAAATGTTTATTTCAAAAATAGATAGGCCACATTAAAAAAAAAATACTAGCATCCTCCGTTTTAAAACTTCCTATGTAAAATTTTGAGCTATTCAAGCTCAAAATTCGAAAAAGCAAGCACAGGGGCGCCGCCATTTTGTGAAATGGAGGCCCTCCTGTGCTGGCTTTTGCTTTTGCGGCACTAATGAAGGAAAAGCCAGCCAGCTGTAGTAAACAAAGTCTACCGCTGGGTGGCTTTCCCTTCATTAGTGCCGGGACTCGGAGGACGCGGACCGGAGACCAGAGCAGGAAAGCTGCAGCTGAATCTCGGTAAGTGCTATTTATTCTTTTTACAAAAAATAAGCACTAGCTGCGGTTTTTTTTCTAAGTTTTCCGGGCTGGAGGAGCCCGGAAAACTTAGAAATAAAACCGCAGCTTTAAAAACGTTGTATTTATGTTTGCGGTCGCTTTTGAAGCGACCGCAAACATAAATACAACGTTGTGTTGGAAAACGCTGCGGTTTTTCGTTCCAAGTTTCTCAGGCTCCTCCGGCTCGGAGGAGCCTGAGAAACTTGGAACGAAAAACCGCAGCGTTTTCCAACACAACCGCGTGCGTTTCTGCCTGCTGTGGCTATCACTTTGGGTCTCCGGTGCTCCCAGGAGCACCGGAGACCCAAAGTGAAAGCCACAGGAGGCAGAAACACACGCGGTTATGTTTACATGCCGCGTAGTGTTTCTACCTGCAGCTGATTTCCCATTTGGGGCTCTCGGGCTCCCCGTAGGGAGCCCGAGAGCCCCAAATGGGAAATGCTACGTTGTCTGCCTGAATCTTCTTCTCCATTTGGGGCTCTCGGGCTCGAGCCCCAAATGGAAAAGCAGATTCAGGCAGACACAACACGGTTGTGTTGGAAAACGCTGCGGTTTTAAAACCGCAGCGTTTTCCAACACAACGTTGTATTTATGTTTGCGGTCGCTTCAAAAGCGACCGCAAACATAAATACAACGTTTTTAAAGCTGCGGTTTTATTTCTAAGTTTTCCGGGCTCCTCCAGCCCGGAAAACTTAGAAAAAAAACCGCAGCTAGTGCTTATTTTTTGTAAAAAGAATAAATAGCACTTACCGAGATTCAGCTGCAGCTTTCCTGCTCTGGTCTCCGGTCCGCGTCCTCCGAGTCCCGGCACTAATGAAGGGAAAGCCACCCAGCGGTAGACTTTGTTTACTACAGCTGGCTGGCTTTTCCTTCACTAGTGCCGCAAAATCCAGCACAGGAGGGCCTCCATTTCACAAAATGGCGGCGCCCTTGTGCTTGCTTTTGAGCTTAAATATCTCAAAATTTTACATAGGAAGTTTTAAAACGGAGGATGCTAGTATTTTTTTTTTAATGTGGGCTATCTATTTTTGAAATAAAAAATTTTACTAGACCATGCCTTTAAAGTACACGAGGGTGAGCTCTGATCCCCTGGGCCCGTCAGAGGCCGCTCCACCCTCCTGTACAGCGGGATGTTTTTCTCCAAAGGGACTGTCCTTCGTAACTTTTCTGACGACAACCCATTTATGATCTGCAGACGGACTGCAAAGTCCTCGTCTGGGAACTCGCATCCAATCGCCAGTTCTCTGAGCCGTGCATGGAAGTCGTCAATAGTCTATTTTTCTCTTTGGCGGGTCATGCAAAAATGGAATCTCTCGTAGTTTGGGTTCAATTCAGGTTTGACTTTGTTATTTAACGCTGCTTTCGCTGTGCTATATTCGGCCGATGTCCCTCTGTTCGGGAGCCGATATTCGGGCGTTGATGTTCAGCAGTAGTACCGTGCGCTTTCTCCTAGCTTCGATGATGTCCCTGGCTTGTAGGTTTAGCTCGAATTGTTGGAGCCATATTCCCCATTTGAGGCCTGCTCCTGTGGTGTACGGATCAAATGGTTTCATAAAAGTTGTTTGTGTGTCTCCTGATTGTCCAATCTGAAAGTGTCTCTTCGTGTTGCGCTGCCACTGCTTGCTCTGGACGGGCTAGTTTGGGGCTAGTCATGTTGGCTCACCTTGTCGTGTTGGCGTGAGGCTGCTGATTGCCTATTGCGCCCTTTGTTGAGCGCCTTTTCTCCCCTCCTTACTATGCCTGTGAGCAGGAGGTGCTCCCACGACGTCGCTGTGACGGGTCGTCAGACGTCTTGATGTCAGTTGGATGCACCACTGTGCCCCCTTCTTGTAGGATTTGTGGCACTGATGACCCTTTGAGCACTTCCAGGCTTTCTGGTTGTGCTGGAAAAACGTTGGGCAGGCAGCAGAGCGGCACGTTTGAATGTTGGGCAGGCAGCAGAGCGGCACGTTATCATATGCATTTTTTTTTCCATTCGATGCACGTGGCTTCGAACAGCCTTGTCACCAGTGTGATGTTAGCAATCCCGACCTCCGGTAGGCCCCAGGAGGTCGGGTGGCGTTCGCACGCCTCTCCCTCACTGTTTCAGAGAACACAAAACCCTTGACTGATCAGTCCGTTGGCTCGCGCCGGAATGATACACTTCCAGGCTAGTTGCTTTATTCCGCCTGTGGTCACGTTGCGCGGGTCTCCTCTCGCTGACGTGACCGGGGCCAGCCCACATACACCACAGATGGGACCAACTGTTCAAAAACGTAACGCTTAAAAGGTCAAGAGTTAAAGGGAGTTCCTATGTAACACATAGCGAGTTAGAGCAGGATTTACTGGAAGGTAATTACCCTATTTTTAGATTGAAGCAAATATGTCAACATAAGTCAGAATACATACAAGTTTTCAAGCGTTCCCTTAGAAGTGGTCTTTGAACCACAGTACCAAAAGATGTAAAAGTATAGAATAGGTATTGAGTCAGCTGTTGATATGGTAGATGAAAGTGTACGGGATTCGCTTTTGCGTTGTATTTTTTACATTGACCCCTACACCTGTAAGATGACTGATTTCTTTATCTCACTAGCCCTTTTAGGGAACGTTTACTTGCAATTTATTCAGGGGGTAGTGTGGTATCAACTACAAGTTTGCAAATGCATGCTCTGGTAATCAAACTGCTCTTGAGAGGTCACTGTTTAAAATATAAAAGGGAAGACTCTACAATAAACCAAAGAGAAAAGAAAATACAACCACCTGCCACCACTAACATTGGACATAAATATGAGCCACCTGTTGCAATGAGCTAATGCTTGGGTCCATAACACCAAATAGCTACGACTTTTAACAAGTTCGGATATTGTGCCTAGGATACAACCACAATGCACCATGTTCTCCTGCACACACGTGCACTGGTCTGGGAAACTCCTGCTTATGGGCCATTAAGAGGCGTTTATTTTTAACAGTAGTAGTTTCGTTGATATACCTCAGTTCACTTCAAACACGTTACTACAGTGTATCACGTAGTCACGCTTTTCTATCCTCCATTGTCTTGTAGTCGCCCCCTCTAGTCCGGCTTCGTCTGACTGAACATTTCTGCTGACAACTGTTTCCCATTAAAAACTTCATCACCATTTGCAAAGGAGTCCAGGGGCAGGATTTCCCACATAACAAGCAACGGCATTATACTTGAGGTGGATGTCAGCATTTACTAAGCGACGGCAACACACACACACACCACACACACACACACACACACACACACAACCCACCATACCTGTCACTTGTCTCACTGGAAGGTAAGTCCTCTCCTTGTATTTCCTGGTTAGTTTCTTTGCTAGAGTTTGATTTCTCAGCGCTGTCAAACACTTCCTTGTCTTGCGACTGGTTTCTCGAGAACAACCTTGAAAAACTCCTGGCAACCCCCTCCTGCCAGGAGCCCGCTTTCTTGTGGCCAGACATACCCGGTGTGTTTAGAAACGGCGAGGGTTCGGGACAGGACCGGCCGAGGACCCCCACCCCTCTGGCCGCCGATCACGACGCCAATCTGCTGAAGGGAGGCGTAAAGTGCACAGCTGCAGCCTTAGGGAAACGTCCTTTAACATGTGGCCGCACTAAATCCAAGAAAGATGTGAAAAGCAGCTACAATATCCGGAGTAAAACATGACAGAGAGAACAGGGAAAGACAAGCGCTTTCTGTAGCGAAACAGACACGGCTGCTGCGTTTGCTGCTAAGATTACTTCTTGGCCCTTCCCACTGAGCAGAGAGGGGAGGGGCAGTTAGATGAAGCAAGGGCTTGGTCTACTGTACAGTGTGCGTTTGAAGCTTTCTACCGACAGCTTCCTGTTTCTTAAGTTATTGCCAACACGCGTTTAAGGCCAGTTGAAGCACACCATTTATTTCCAGCATTATCTGCCTGGTTGGAAATATTGGATTGTCAAATATGTTTTTTGATTAAATGGCTTCGGGGAAAGTGGATGTCTGTGTTAATACATGCGCAGCATCTGGTTTGCATTATGTGGTGTATACATTGCACCGAGCATGAATTAGCCAAGTTAATGTGTTCACAAAACGTATTTGCGTGTGTTTATTGCCAGTTATCCTGTAACGGTTTCTTTAACTTTTGTACAACTAAGAAAGAGTTCTGTTATCAAAGCACTCTTACCTCACTAATGCTCTGATTACTTACTGGTTATCTCTCTCACAACTAGTCGTTCTTTTGCTCATCACAGTTATTGCTCATGGAGGCAGTATGCCTTCTCGCAGCCTTTCTTTAAAAATGTGCCCTTTTTATTATTGATTTTTGTTAGGCAGCCCTTCCCCTCCCTGGGACTATAAAGAGCCAGACCTACCGACACTCCTACTATCATGGCAAAGGAGTTGAGCAATCAATAGCTACAGGGGGAAGGGGTGGATATCGGCACTGCGATGAGGAAGTGAGATACCAAGTGTAATGAAGATTATGGTAAGTAATCAGTACAGTACCACCACATCCTTCCTTGTCCCATTCCTTACACATGAAGTGTACCAAAGACAGAAACCAGCCACTTATATCAATAGACTGACACCCAGATGTTGCTGTCACAGAGCACTCATACACTTAGCAATGTCAGCGTAGGGGAAATCAAGAAAGCGAAGCCTAAATAATGTACCAACAAAGCAGTGACCCCCTTTCCCTCCCCGAGCCTGGGTAAGGAGCAGAAGGCTGATTTGCATAAACATGCTGTAGGTGGTCCCTGTAGCACATGTAGCCGCCCCGAAGATATCGGTAGAGGACGGAACCAACACTTGTAAGACCCACTGACCAACCTCCTACAAAGAGGGCCGTTCGGTAGTGCAACAATCAAGAAACATCATAGCTGATATGCCAGCAGTGAAAGGGAGGAGGTCTCTAGGGCCCTGTTGAAAACCTCCTAGGGGATGAGAAAGCTGTAGGTAGATACAAATCAAGGTGTTTCATCCATGATATGTGATGTTAGCAGCCTTACATCCAGGGATGGCAAGAATCCCCCTACATCCTTCACATGCCCACCCAGGGTGCCTTGTATGTCAGACGTTGCCCATTGGGTTATAAAGCAATGTCCTACTGTTGAAAGGTGCGAGTTCTGGAGCCTGCAGGCAGTGGCAGGAGAGAAAACCGGACACACTAAAGAACAAAGCTGTGCCAGCGCGAAGATAACCCAGAGAAACCAAGCCCTACTGGATTAGATGCCGTGAAGAACTCTGAGAATGAGCGGGAGGGAGGTAGTCTATGGATCCATCTCACTAGTCATTGGTTAGAAAGGGCATCAGTCACCCAATTTCCATACCCCAGGGAGTCTTGCACATGATTGAGGGATTCAGGCTGTAGTCACAGTGGGAAAATGCCTGTCTTTAGGAAGCTGAAATTGAATGGGCTGGTTATAGAGCCAAATGCCTGAGACGTCAGACAGATCTTGGTAAGACCAAACACTGTGGTGTGTGCTACACCTTTGATGTGGCATGCTTCTGGATAAAGCAGGTACCTCTCTGTGCACGTATCCTTATATAGGCCAGTAGAGCCTGGTGTGCTAGAATCAGGGAGAATATCTATTGGCATGGCATATTACTTCCTGTGGCGCTATAACTAGAAGTCCTGGGGTTGTTTCAGTGCCCTCTTGATTCATAGAGAAAGATAAAAAGGAGAGCAGACACAAGTGGTTTTAGGAGTCTAGGAAATAATCTTCTCATACATTGCTATTTTTTCATTTTTTTAGTTCTATATTTGCAGAGCAAAGTGAAGGAATGTGTAGGTCCTTCACGGTTGTAGCTAGGGTCTCATGTTCACCTCTCCACAGCATTTCAACTCCTTTGAGGCAATTAATTTTCTTGATCCAGCATGGGCCTTATGGCCTTACAGGTAACTTAAATTGGTCATGGTTTTCCACCCTCCATGATGGTTTAAGTTCTCAGCTCGGACTGAGCTCTTGGGTCCTTCCTTCCTATTGGTTCTCTGGTGGCTCTTGCCCCCTTTTCGGGGCCTTAAATTCAGGATCACTGCTAACCGTTACCGAGTGTTCGTATTTCTCTTAGTTTTCTGATACCCACTCATGGGAACTTTGATTCCGGTTCACCCCTCCTGGTTGTTTCTATTGCTCTCAGGTATCTGGAACCCCCTTGAGGGGTCTTTTTCCAAGTTCACCCTTCCAGTGTTTCAATCCCTCTCAGGTATCTGGTAGACTGATATGGGCCCTCAGACTCTTCAACCTGTCTTGTCTTGTCCTCACCCCCTCAAAGTGTACCTCAGAGCTTTGCTGCCTACCTCCCTCTACTCTGGGTTAACTGCGTGCCTACTCTCCAATGGCATTCATTGTCAGGTATGGGGGCTGCTGCGGTAACTGTAGAACCATGCTTTCCAGGTCATCAGATCTGCCATAGCAGTCCTTTGCTCGGACATTGCGAGTCGTGCATGCAGGTGGGCCGCGTCTGCGGTGCTCCGGTCTTTCTCCTCTAGAGACCAGGGTGACTTGGGCTCTCTGCATGTCTGGACCCGACAGAGTTCTATAGGCTTTAGGATTCCTCCGCCCACCACGTATTCGATGCAGTTTTGCCTCCAGTCTGATTTGGCTCAGCGCTACAGTGCAGGTTTCTCCTATGCACAGTCTTGCTCAGACTGAGCCTCCTGTAGCAGCTGGATCCCTCCCAGTAGCTGTCTCTCTTTCCAAAGGTAAGGATCTCAAATCCTTCAATGTTTCTCTCTGCACAAGAGGCGCAGGTCCATTGATGCCTAGATTCTGGCGGCTGGTGGGGTCAGCAGCCAAACCAAGCACATTATTAGCGTGTTCAGCCCCCATGTATCCAACAAACAATCGGGACTATTGGGTTAAGGGAGATGTTACAGATTTTCAATCTGGGGCTTCCTTGTCCCCTAAGGGAGGAGGGTCATCCCCAGTGAGATCCCACTTGCCCAGTTTCCTAGGGAGTGTGTTGCATAGCTTGCTCACCTCCCTGGTACCAAAGGGGGTGGCTCCCCCTTGAGGAGAAGGGGGAATTCCCTGGATTCTTATCTTAATTCACACAGCTGTAACAAAAACAAAGCATTTATGTTTTGAATATGAAAACATGCTGTGCACCTAGTTGTGAAAGATTGCATGTCTGAAAATATAAATACATTTAGTGAAAGCCCCAACTGAGAAGTGGAGGATTGACTGGGTATTGTGAACTGGGTATTGTGAAGGCACCATGAAGCAAGACACAGACAACAGATTCAAATTTCAAAACAAAATGGTTTATTAACTCAAATGTCAGGATGGTTGAAGCCCTAACTTGCCCTATGGTAAGGTGGGATTTCCCTACCTGAACAAAATTAATGAAAGTCTGAGTCAGAAAAGGACTCCCTGCTGGTCTCCCCCACACAGGCCCTGTTGGTCTCCATGTAGCTTGTTTCCTCCTTTTGGGAGGATAGCTCAGCGGCAACGTGCTGGCCTTGGAAGCAAGGCGACACACAGCAACACAGTTTTGATCCCTGGGTCCACGCTTAGAAACCTCTGGGCATTAGGCACGTTATAAATAAACTATCATATTATATCATACACCTGCAACCACTTGACAGGTTGCAGGTGTGAGTTTTCAATTAGCATTGCCTGACTACAATTAGAGAGACATGCCTGACTTTGGTAGTGCTCTACAGGCATCTTCCTCGTCTCAGTACTAGAGTGGTGAAATAACCTGTTGGTGTTCATTACTCCTAGTCGCCTCTTCCTCGTCCCAGTACTGCAGTATGTTGAATAGGGAAATTTGAGGGGAGTTGTTTTACAGTAGCCCATAAAGGCCGGTGGAGGGTTAGATTGGTGTTCAGAAGGAAAATGGGGGATGCCATGTCTCGCCTGTTGGTACCTTACTCTCAATCCCCAAGGACCCTCCACCCAGGTGATCCTCTCTCCCTTCACCCGCTGGGTCAGGATCCAAAAGCTATGGCCTTTCCCTCGCCACCTGAGAAGAGGATCCAGGGGGAGTAGGAGTGAGGATACCTTCAGGGTTCTCACAATATGCAATGTGAAATCTCTTATTTTTTTTTATTAATGCTGACAGTGTGAGTAACTAGCACCACCTAGCAGGGGAAGTGTACTTGTGATTTGAGAGTGCCTGTAATTCCTAAAATGGCTAGTACAATTTAGGTGGCACAATATCGAAGGTTACAACAAGCCTGCTATACTTTTTAATGTGGCCGTAATGTACAGACTCTTCTCAGTAAGCATTTATACCACAAATAGATCGACAGTACCTGCACTTTTCAGAACAGCTGCAGGACTGCAGTAACTCCTAGTGGGACAGTTCCTGCACTGTGCAGAAGCACTTTAATGGCATGGGGCCACCACTTGTGGGAAGTCTCAGCATTGAGGCCAAACATTAAATGGACATAGTGTATTACTACCTACTGACATATAATGAAAATTGCCATAGAGAATAGACTGGGACAAGCTTCCATTGTTCCTGGAGATTTCAGACTATTTGGTGAGCTTAATCAGGCACGTATCCTGACCTTTCTAACACTCCTGTCGCTTGCACGCAACATTGTTCCGGACGTTTCTGCCTTTCTTAGGCATTGACCTCTTTGTAAATATCCTACGTTCCACATAGGATCGTTTTTACAGATGCCAGTAGGGTTGGGATCGGGTCAGGAAAAAGTCAAGTACGCCGTGTCGTATCTTTGACTGACAGTGCTCCTTCCCGTGGCACTAGGCTCTTACAAAATATTTCTCATGTTTTAATGAGATTGCTTTAGATGTATTTTTTTAATATATAAAAAGCCGTCAGTTTCAACCCTGAAAAGATAATTTGGTAGGATAATGTGCCTGCTGCAAACACATGTGTTTAACATGTAGGTCACATGGTAGACTGCCAGTTGAGGTAATATAACCTACCACTAGCAGTACATTCAAGGGAACACCACGAATGTTTCTCAGCAGGGCTTCTTTTACATTGAAACGTAATGTTTAACTGCATGGATTAGGTGTGCTCAATGCATAATTTAAAACCTAAAATCACTAGACATTGTCCAACTAAAAGGACATGTCCCAGTGACAAGTACAACAACCATAACGAAAAGCAAAATAAGAAATCCAAAATGAAGCTCTAGAAATTAGATGTCTAAAGCTTTTCCTAAAAAACAAAAACAAATGGCTGATCTCTGCTCAATGGGTAGCTTGTTCCATTGCAAAGGGTTATGGTTCCTAAAAGAACATTTACCAAGTCTTTCTTTAACAAATGCTGGAATAGTAAATTATCTTTAGCATGTAAGTAGCTTGTGGGTGGCAGTGTATGTTGATCCCTTGGAAACCAACTCAAACAATTAGACTCGACTGCCTGGTAATCTATTGTGTGGGAAGGAAGTAAACCAGCAAAGGGCCAGCCTTTACCTTTGGCTTTCAAAAAATGGGAGAAAAAGATGTTAAGACTTGCATTCAAAGCTCCCGCAGAAGAAGCAGTGACATCAGGCAGGTATCAACCGAGTGAACTGTCTCATGAACCAGCAAAGCGGTATCCTGTGCTCAGGTCTGAAACTGGGTAAAATGAGAAGAAGCAACGTAAAGGTGCCCAGGCAGACTTGGTGCTTCTACCCCATGATTCTCTCCAACCCCCTTGATAGGGTGTGCATGATGATATTTAGCCTAAAGCTGCCCGAATTGCACGGATCATGCATTTAATGCAAAAGTACCATTATTTCTCAGCAGTCCTTCTCTACTTTTAATGGGGCAGTAGCTCTACTTCTCAGAACTGTTTTACCTTGGAGGGCATATTACCACCACTTAGCCTTAACAAAGAGCAAAAGGATCGAGTGGGCATAACGCCTACACTTTCATTTTACCCTCTTGTGGAAGTATGGCGAACAGTGCGTGGAGGGTGCATTGTGCTGGTAGATTGTCAGCGATGTTGATCTTAATTGTGCACCTTTCATTGACTGCCCTCTCTAATGCCTGACAGGTGTTTAACATTAACGTTTAGAGGTACAATCCGGTATATGAGTCTTATTTCCATATAGTATGCCATATTCAAATGCTTGTGCCAATGCAGCCTTAACATTTGTATCCTTTTCATGTGACTGGAACCACCCTTGCCGTATGATTCTTCCACAGGCACTGTCCCATTGGAAAATATATCTCAGACAGTTGAAGCAGACAGTTGCTTCAGGGATCAATGTTTAACTTGCAGATCCCAGGTTTCAATACCTGTGATATAGTTTTCTGGTTTAATAGAAATGGCTGGAGGTGGGTGAAAGAGAGGGAAGGTTTTGTGCACACTGTTTCCTGCATATAACGACAGGGGTGACTTGTTGGCCTCGTTGTTTGTTTCTTTAATGGTGAAAAAATACAATTCAATGCATTCCACCCACAATGACCATTATGGGCCTAGGGATTATCGGGCCCCAACATCCTGTCCACCCTCTCTTCCTCTACCTCCTTTTCCTCGTCCTCTACCAGTCCTGGCCCGTCTAAGGCTGTCTGTCCTCCCCCTTTCTCCTCCTTTCCCCTGTTCACCCCTGACAATGTTTCTAGACAAGTCCAATCTATGAAAGTCTCAACAAAACAGGTTCTCCCCTGCTCATCCAGAACTATCAAAAACCACATTGACACCCTTGCTCCAGCGTTGCCCGATTTCTGCAATCACTCCTTTGCCACTGGAACTTTCCCCTCCCCCTTAACGCTTAAGCACTCTCTTGTGCACTCCTTCCTCTCTGCCTATTGCCCGATCTCCATCTCTCCTTTTCTCAGCAATCTCTTGGAAAAGCTGATCATCTCCCAGCTTAATCTACATACTGAATCTGTTAGTTGCCTCCATGACCACCAGTCTGGCTTCAGAGCTGCCAAAAGCACTGAAACTGCTCTCCTGAACACTCGTGACAACTTGCTCTCCAATCTTGACTCTAATCTCCCTTCTGTCCTCATTTTCTTCGATCTATCCCCTGCTTTTGACAGGGTCAACCATGCCATCCTGCTCAATCGCCTCGCAACAACCTCGATATTACTGATCAGGCCCTTGCCGGGTTGATCACCTTTCTTATCGACCGACCCTCTCAGGTCCAACTGGGGTCTTTCCTCTCTTCTATTTCTCTCTACTTGTTGTGTTCCCCAGGGGTCTAACCCCTCTCCCTGGCTCTTCAACCACTACCTGGCACCTCTTGCCCACTGCATCGCTACTTTCTGCTCCAATTTACTGTGTTATTGTTATTGTTACAGTGTTAATTCCTCTGAGCAACTGATCAGAGGAATTGTTCCTTTTCTCTCTTTCCCCCAGAAGCTCACTGTCTCCAGAGCTCTGGTCCTCTCTAGGCTGGACTATTGCACAGCCTCTTTCTAAATCTTCCTGCCTCTACTCTTTGACCTTTATAACTTATCCAGAACATGACTGCAAGACTTGTCCTTGGCCACCACAAGCCAAGGGATTGTATCTCTCCAGCTCTGAAATCTCCTCACTGGCTCTCTGTGGCTGCAAGGATCAGGTTCAAGACCCTCTGCATCATCCACAAGGCTTTCTAGGGCCTGGGACCACTCTACCTCCAACTTTCTCTTCCAAAACATCTTCCTTCTCGAACTCCACGCTCATCCACCTCCGACCCTCTGAGGGCCAGACGCTTCTCCAAGCAGAGTGTTGTGGGCAGATATATCTCCTCGGCTGGGGCCTCCCTCTGTAACAGCCTCCCTGCCTCTCTCAAACTTGAGCAGAATCACCTCTGGTTCCGGAAGCAACTCAAGACCTTCCTTTCTGCTTCCGCTTTCTCTCTAACTCTCCCCTGATGATGCACTTAATTGCTCTGAGCGCTGGTCACCTGGTCACCCTCAGAACCCGTTGCCCAGGCTCCTGCATGTCCAGCAGCCCATCACCCCTGACCATGCCCTGTAGGCAGCCCATAACACAGGGGACACCCCATCACCCCTGACCATGCCCTGCAGGCAGCCCACACCACAGGGGACCCCCCTATACCACTGACCAAGCCCCGCAGGCAGCCCACACCACAGGGGATCCCCCTATACCCCTGACCATGCCCCGCAGGCAGCCTACAACACAGGGAACCCCCATCACCCCTGACCATGCCCCACATGCAGCCCACAACACAGGGAACACCTCATCACCCCTGACCATGCCCCGCAGGCAGCCCATCACCCGTGACCATGCCCTGCAGGCAGCCCACACCACAGTGGATCCCCCTACATCCCTGACCATGCCCCGCAGGCAGCCCACAACACAGGGGACCCCCGTCACCCCTGACCATGCCCCAGAGGCAGCCCACATGGCACCATGCACCTGCGAGTCCCAAATCATGTCCCCCCACCAGTGACGAGCTCCTGCCAGCAGGCCCAAACTCATGTCCCCCCCACCAGTGACGGGTTCTGCCAGCAGGCCCGCCCAACTAACATTGTCACAACATACATGCATGTAGCAAATGTCCACCCAAATCCCACCCCACGCTGCCCCCCCACAGTACAACTCCAGACCCATCCATTGTCCCCACTTCCCAGTACAGGCCCATGACATGTCATTCACAGAAGCACACATTCATGACCCCAAAAACATGGCCAACATGGCCACACACCAGCGATACATGACTCAGGCAATGACGACTGACACATGCACCAAACTAATGAGAGCAGACAACACAAATATTTGAACTGATGAAAATGTATTAAAAAACAGAAATCTCCCAAACGAAAAACAACCATGACAAGGAAAAATAAATGAATGTGAACTGAACTCAAATGCACATTTAAAAAAAAAATGTGATTAAAACAAAAGGAAAACCTCCCAGTGGTCCATGTCCAGAAAACAAAATTCAGAATCCAAAGGCTAAATAAAAAAAAATGCCATCATATGTGTCAAAAACATAAAAGAATAAAGTCCACAGTTCCAGAACTATTTACAAAGAAAGTTCTTACGGTCCAAAACCAAATGAAACCTAGTAAAAATAATACAAAAATACTACTATGTACAAAAAGTGGAGCAATGTCCATCGACTCCAAAATAAAAATATAAGGAAAGGAAACCTAAGCCTGATAAACTATATACAATGGCGGCGGGCTAGTCCTATGGCTCTCCTTTCTCCCCAAGAGTCTTGGCCAGGGCATCATCGAACTCTGAGTCTATGGCCTGGAGGCGGGACTGCACTCTGTCCTCGAGGGCTCGCAGGGACGCTGACATGCTCTCCAGCAACTCCCTGCGAGTCTCCTTGAGAAACTGTGCTCGCCTCAGTGCCCGCCCCATGGAGTTCTCTGCCCTGACAATGGTGAGCCATGCCCTCTCTGCCTGCCGCCGCTCTGCATCCATTTGCTGGCCCATCCACTGCCACACGGAAGACACACATAGTCCAGGGTCCTACTGCCCTTCGGCTGATGCCTGCCCCCATGATGTTGTATGCCCCGAGTCCGGACACCTCCTACGTCGACCCTGGGGCTGCTGCCTTGATGTCATCTGCCTGTGCCACCCCGACTGGCTCCGGGATGCTGACGACCCCCATGCCTGTCATGGACGTGCCCTGCTGGAAGTTGCCTGCACATCCTCCATTGCCAGGGATCCTGTTGCTTGGGTGACCACCTCTGCTGCACCTCCGACTCCCGACTGTGGCAGGAATGTGATCTCCGCCAGCCTGGCCGTGGTGGATGAGGCAGGTCCACAGGGTTCCCCTTGTGGCATCTGGTCCGGAAGACGGCATGGAGGACGACTGGCGCATAGTGGGTGCAGAGGAGGAGAGGGTTGCAAGTGCGGCCAGCACATGGAGGAACCCTGCGACAATGAGCCGTCCTAGCCAGTTCAAGATGGCACACAGCTGTTTGTGATGATGTGCGTTGTCCTTCTTGGAATCACGCACATCATCACAAATCATGCGTGTGCGCATCGCGACACCGACTAGGACGGGCTCAACCCTGCCACGGATTGCCTCGTCCGCAGGTAATGGAAGGTCAGTTGACGTGGACACATCCTCTACCTGCGGACGGGCCTGGACTGAGGCATCCGTGCCAGTGCACAGTGATGCAGTCTCAGTTTCAGGGACAGGATCAGGCACAGGCTCCTCCGTGGTGACCTGCGCTGCCTCCTGCCCCTGCCCTTGAACTGCTCCACTTGCACAAGTGGAATCACCCCCACCAGGGCCCATGGTTGGATCTAATGCAACCTCCTCCTCCTCCTCACCCACCACCAACCTGGATGCCTCTGCACCGTTGTTAAGACGGATTTCTGAACTCTGTCCTGGTGGCGCAGAAGTTCAGAAGGCCAACCTAATTACTTGGAACAGGGTAACCTCTGGACAAGCCAGACCAATCAAGGTAGCGAACCCGGCGGTGAAGACTAGGTCTCAAGAGGGGTGAGGGTGACTGAAAGCCCGCAATGAGCACACAAAGCAAGAGCGCTTACAAACTACTCCAAACAGTTGTTATATCAAAAATAGATACACATTTATTTTAAGGCCTTTAAAACAATGACCGTAGCGAGAAAATCACAATATCACAATATTAAACCAACACATACCATATCAACACAATATATATACAAATACAACAGTCGCTAGCGTTATAAGCACGAAATGTGTAGTCCACCTCAAAGGGAAGGAAAACAGGCAGTGCGATAACGCTTTAGACTCAGTTCGCCTTCAGAGGCACCTAACTAGATGGAAGTCCGAGCCCTGCGAAGAGTGGAGCCTTGTGCTCAAAGTACCTGCCACGCCGGTGCCAACGGGCAAAAGGAGAAGCTCTTCGGAGGAAGTCAGGCAGTTCGGGTTAGTGCACAACAGAAGGAGAACAGGTTCCGCGACTCAAGCGCAGCCTCCACAGCGAGCAGAAGCAGAGCGCGAGTACGGACAAAAGGGTGCTGTTTTTACACAGCGGGGAAAAGCAATGGGCTACTGCAGGAGGGCGACCAGATCCTAGCTAAACTACTCACCGGTCCCCGAAGCAAGCAGACCCAGGCTTCTCCACGTTAGTTTCAGCAGCTGGCAGGTTCAGAAGAGCAGGGAACGCCTCGTAGTCGTGTAGAGCAAAAAGACGTCCCAATCGACGAAACCAGCACAGTTTGTTGCCGCAGCAGGACAACGGAGCGGCCGTGTGTATTCGAGCCAAATGTACACTCCTCCCTTCAGACTTGGGAACGCCAAGTGTACGAAGCGTGGGAGAGTGACAAGGACTCGGAATACAACACAACCTGGCGGCGGTTACAGAGCAGGACTCCCTTGTAAGCTGGTCAGTCAACTGGATGGCCCAGAGACACTTCCGAAGGCTTACTTGGCAGGAGATGATGAAGTCGCCGGAAATAGCTGTTCCTGCTATTCCAAAGGTCGAAGCACCAGTACAGGCCTTCTGGTTCGATCAAAGGAGGAAAGGGTTTCACAGGACGACAGCAGTGCAAAGGAGGATTCCTTCAGCGGGTCATCAGCGATTCCTCGGTCCAGCCTCTTGGTTGCAGGATACTTGGCTCCTGTATTCCTTCGTTCGTGAGAACTCAGGAGATCGACATGGTAGTGGTGTTTCCAGCCCCCTCTTATCCACGGTTCCCTTCGCGTCAAAACGGAGGGGAGCCAATGGGAGATCCGCTCATCAACACACATACCATACGTGGACCAATCACGGACCACGGTGGTCCCAGGCATTCACACCACCCTAGACTCTCTGGCACCCAGGATGTGTATTGGGACCAGACATCCCAGCCCACACCCTGGAGGCACACAAACGACATGTAGAAGCCCGCGAAAGCAACCACGTTTTGCGGGAAAGTACATGCCCAAATAAGGAAGGCCCCGGGTCGCTCAACCTGGGGAAGGTGAAGGGAGCAAGACGGTCAGTGGACAGGACAAAGGAGCCTCGTGGTCTGGCCATTTTGGGAGCCAGGCCACCATTTTGGGTTCAGTGCGAAAAACGTGCTCAGAACGCCAAAAGGAGCTCAAAATAAACAAAACGATCGCTGCCACCATTCCAGTCTCTGAATGACTTGCACTGATCAAATACCATCCTAAAAGAGTATCTAGGGCCTGTAGAAGGCTAGAGACCCAAGAGAGCTGTAACTTAGCTTACAGTGCCCTCTGGTGTCATGTTGCACTAAAGCCGCAACATGATAAAAGAAACGACGGGAAACAGCGTTCCCCGGTACTGACTGTCTTAAGGGCATGTCAGTTTCCCCATAAGAAAAGGAGCGAAAGCCCAGAGGAGTGCGGCAGAAGGCTGCACTTCTCTGGCAAAGTCAAGAACAAGGTGAAAAACAACAGCAAAAAGTTTAGGGGTTGCCATATGGAAGGAAAATTACCTACAATTATGAAATCTTTCCTAACACTCGCCCCTCCCAGACTATGGACAGGGGGAACTAATCCACCCCTGGATGAGTCTCTTGTTCAGGTCGGTTAAACATTCTGGACAACCCATCAGCATTGCTATGTTGGACACCTGGCCTATGCTCAATAGTGAAGTCGAAGCCTTGTAGACTTATGGACCACCTAAGCAACTTTGGATTCTCCCCCTTCATGTTCATTAGCCACTTTAACGGCTTATGGTCAGTTTGCACAGTGAAGTGGGTCCCATAGAGGTAGGGCCTCAGCTTCCTTAGGGCCCACACAACAGAGAAACATTATTTCTCTACCGTGGACCATCTGAGCTCTCTGTCCTTAAGCTGGCGACTAATAAAACCGATAGGGTGTTCCTTACCCTTCTCATCTACTTGTGATAGTACAGCTCCTATCCCAGTGTCAGAGGCGTCCGTCTGCACGATAAAAGGTCTTTGATAATCCGGGGCCCTAAGGACAGGGGCCTGGCACAAGGAGTCTTTTAAGCCATTGAAGGCCTTCTCACACTCGTCGGTCCAAGTTACCTTCTTGGGTTTCTTCGGAGTTGTGAGGGCAGTCAGAGGAGCAGCTATGGTGCCATAGTCTGCCACAAAATTGCGGTAACACCCCGTGAGTCCTAAGAAGGCTCTCACTTGGGTTTGCGTAGTGGGGGTAGGCCAGTCTCGTACTGCTTGTACTTTACTGGGTAGAGGCTGTATCCTCCCTCCACCTACTTCATGTCCAAGGTAAACCACTGAGCCTTGTCCAATCTGGCATTTACTAGCCTTTATGGTCAAGTGGGCTTTCTGAAGAGCCTGGAGCACAATCCCGAGGTGTTTCACATGGTCTTCCCAGGTGGCACTGAAAACTGCTATATCGTCCAGATATGCAAGACAGAATTCGTCCAACCCATTCAACACATGATTCACAAGCCTCTGGAAAGTGGCAGGTGCATTCTTCAACCCGAACGGCATTACCCGGAATTGGTAAAGGCCGTCTGGAGTAGAAAATGCTGTCTTCTCCTTGGCATGTTCTGCTAAAGCTATTTGCCAATAGCCAGCAGTGAGGTCAAACGTGCTGAGGTACTTGGAGGCACCCAAAGTATCCACCAGCTCATCTGTTCGAGGCAAGGGGTGTGCATCTGTCTTGGTGACAGCATTCAGAGCCCTGTAATTCACGCAGAACCTCAATTCAGAAGTGCCTGCCTTTGGAACCAACACCACAGGGCTGGACCAAGGACTACTAGAGGGTTCAATCACCCCAAGATCTAACATCTTGTTGACCTCGGTCTTAATATAAGACCGTACTTTGTCTGACATCCTGTATCCCCTACTTTTGGTAGGTACACTGTCTCCTGTGTCAATGTTATGTTTGCACCAAGGTGTCAAACCAGGCGACTGTGAAAACAGGGGGGAAAACTGCCTAAGCAAACTTTTCACCTCAGCCTGCTGATCAGAAGTCAGGTGAGGGGCCACTCGGACACCCTCAAAGGAGCTATCTGAAGGACCGCTCTGGAACAGGTCGGGGAGAGATTCAGACTCCTCTTCCTCAACATCTGAAGCCAGTAGCAGTGCTGCGATTTCGACTCTTGGGACGAAAGCCTTCAGCCTATTCACGTGAAACACTTTTGGGGCCTGTCCAGGCCTTCCAAGGTCCACTAAATAGTTAACCTCACCCAGGGGCTCCACCACTGTGTAAGGGCCTGACCATTTGTCCTGTAAAGCTCGAGGCCTTATGGGATTCATGATCAGGACTTGCTGACCAGGTGTAAAGTTGATGAGGGAAGCTTTCTGGTCGTACCAATGTTTCACCAGCGCTTGCCCTGCCTTCAATTTATCACTAGCCAAGCCCATCAGAAGTACCATCCGTTTTCTGAGCCCAAGCACATAATCAACTACATTGGTAGTAACAGGGGGAGTGGGCATCTCCCATCCCTCTTTGACGATGGCTAAGGGTCCCCGTACGGGATGACCGAACAGAAGTTCGAAGGGGCTGAAGCCAACACCCTCCTGTGGTACCTCTCGGTAGGCAAACAGTAAGCATGGTAACAGAAGATCCCATTTTCTTCTCTGAGGCTCCTCCAGAGCCCCAATCATGCTCTTTAACGTTCTGTTGAAACGTTCCACCAGACCATTGGTCTGGGGGTGGTATGCAGAAGAGAACTTGTAGGTGACCCCACATTCTTTCCACATAGCCTGCATATACTTCGACATAAAGTTGCTGCCACGATCCGACACAACTTCTTTAGGGAAGCCAACCCTAGTAAATATGCCGAGTAAAGCTTTTGCAACTGACTTGGCAGTTACAGTCTTCAATGGGATGGCCTCAGGATACCTGGTTGCATGGTCGACCAGCACCAGGATAAACCTATTGCCCGAGGATGTTTGCGGGTCAAGGTGACCAACGATGTCGATCCCTACCCTTTCAAATGGTACCCCCACAACTGGGAGCGGTACCAACGGAGCTTGGATTGTCGCGCCAACCTTACCAGACAACTGGCAGGAGGCACAACTCCTGCAGTGACTTTCTACTTGCACCCCCATCTTGGGCCAGTAGAAGTGCATGGATAACCTTTGCTTGGTCCTCTTCATACCAAGGTGACCAGCAAGGGGAACTTCATGCGCCAACTGCAGGAGGAAGGGCCTAACAGCAAGGGGAACCACCAACCTCCTATGGTCTCCTTCTGTAGACTCTGTGGGCTCACTATACAGGAGTCCACCTTCCCAATAAATCCTATGCTTCCCAGGAGGTTCACCCTCAAGCTGGGAGCAGGCCTGTCTCCTTAGGCCTTCCAGAGATGGGCACTCACGTTGGCCTTTACTGAATTCGTCCCTATCAGGACCTCCTTCAACTAACAAGTCTTTTAGTTCAGGATGATCGTTGGGGTCGAATACTTCAGGCATCGCCACCTCCTCGTCAGGCCCGGGCGATTGACCAACTTCCTCCACCGCAGTGGTAGGCGAGCTCGGGGGAATATTCTCTTTCCCTCGTTTTGACTTGTAGACTCCTTTCGCCTTGGGTTTCCCCTTTGGCTGGGGCGGCGTATTGGACTTGGCCAATGCTGCCCGTGCTTGAGACCGTGTGTAGGGTCTTTCGGCAGTGTCTTTTACGAGCCCTAAAGCTCTGAGATCATTACCCAACAAGACCTTTCCCGGGACGTTTCTCTGAATGCTCACTGGAATCCTGACTGCTGTACCATTTAAAGTAAGATTTACAGGTATTACGGGAAACATACGGAGGGGGCCGTCAGCCAACTTAGTGGGCATCAGAGTAGCTCTGGCAACTTCCTCTGAGTCTACCAAGGTAGAATCCACTACAGTGCGACTGCTCCCACTATCCCTAAGAGCTGGAGTATCCACTCCATTGATCAGCACACTGTCTTTAAAGTAGTGCTTGGTATTATCCGGAATCCTAACATAAGCCTCTGCGACTTTAGGCTCCCAGGAACCCAGGGACACTAAAACTACCTCAGCCTCTATTCCGCTGGGAAATGAGTCTGAGGAGAAGGATGCTCCTGTAATCTCTTCTTCCTCGTAGGAGGAGAAGGCCAGATTAGCGGAGTGGACCCCCAAAGGTCTAACCTTACAACGGGGATCCCCCTTCACGTGGTCAGTTGCTCCACAAGAAAAACAAGCCCCAGTGGGTCTGTTTAAGTAGGGAGGCTTATTGTAACCAGAGTTCTGTTTCGGAGGCTGACCTCCACTACCCTGTGAGTTCTCTTGTGTCTTACCCTTGTTTTTCTTTTTGTGGCCCTTACGGGAAGAAGATTTAGCAGATTCCCCACCCTCCATATCTTGGGACTTTTTCCCTTCCTCCTGCTTACCAGGATGAGTTTTGTCCTTATGGGACACTCGATGTGACACCCATAAGTCTGCTGCAATGGCCAGCTTCTTAGGATCTATCTCCTTCGAATCGGCCAGATGCTGCTTAAGCTCCGGGGAAGAAGAAGCAAAAATGTGTTCCAGCATGACCAGATTGATCATGCCTTCGAAGGTAGAAACCTTATAACCTTCGACACAGCCAGTTAAGTTTTTCAAAGATTCAGCGACATAAGATACCCAAGTACCACCTTCCTTTTTCTTATACTCTCGAAAACGCTTTAAATATTGGGCCGGAGTCTTCCCAAACTTTAAAATGAGAGTTTGCTTTAACATTGCGAAATCAGCTCGCTCAGCCTTCGACATTTCCATGATGGCACTACAGCCAGAATGGGGCAGTCTACTGGGCAACCACGCAATCTTATCAGCATTGTCAACTTCTTGAACCTCGCATGCATACTCAAACGCATTCAGCCAGTCCATAATGTCATTCCTTTCTTCATACACACTGAGCAGATCTTTCGGAAACCGTGGATGAGAGGAGGCCCCAGACCCATGTCCAGGACCCTTGGACCCATTTGCAACCTGAAGCTTGGCCAGTTCCAACTGGTGATCCCTGTTTTTTTGGCTATGCTGAATTCAAGCTCCTGCTGCCTAAACCGCAGCTCTTGCTTCTTGAATTCCAGCATAGCCTCCCCATCAGCACTGGCAGAGGAAACATTAGACATCTCGTCCTCCCTGTCCTCGTGGTCGCAATGGATCAGTGCAGCGGCAGAACCGTCGGTTCTACCAGTGAGAGCAGCCCCACCACCTTCTGCACTGTCCTCAGAAGTTATAGCGTCAAGCTGCGCTTCTTGCCACGCCACGATTCTCTGGATCATTTCCAATTTTGTGCCTTGAGAGGAAACACCTCTCTCCGCACACATCTTTTTCAGCGTTTCTGATTTGGAAGCATTTAAAGTTAACAAGGTATTTGTTTCCATACTGTTTGATAGGACTATGGCCTTTTTAAAGTTATACTACAACAATTCACTACGTGTACTGGTTGGAATAACCTGAAATGCCTTAGTTCGAGCGCAACACTGGATACCTTCAGTCGTATCCCACCGCTGTACACCAATTTGTTAAGACGGATTTCTGAACTCTGTCCTGGTGGCGCAGAAGTTCAGAAGGCCAACCTAATTAATTGGAACAGGGTAACCTCTGGACAAGCCAGACCAATCAAGGTAGCGATCGCGGCGGTCAAGACTAGGTCTCAAGAGGGGTGAGGGTGACTGAAAGCCCGCAATGAGCACACAAAGCAAGAGCGCTTACAAACTACTCCAAACAGTTGTTATATCAAAAATAGATACACATTTATTTTAAGGCCTTTAAAACAATGAGCGTAGCGAGAAAATCACAATATCACAATATTAAACCAACACATACCATATCAACACAATATATATACAAATACAACAGTCGCTAGCGTTATAAGCACGAAATGTGTAGTCCACCTGAAAGGGAAGGAAAACAGGCAGTGCGATAACGCTTTAGACTCAGTTCGCCTTCAGAGGAACCTAACTAGATGGAAGTCCGAGCCCTGCGAAGAGTGGAGCCTTGTGCTCAAAGTACCTGCCACGCCGGTGCCAACGGGCAAAAGGAGAAGCTCTTCGGAGGAAGTCAGGCAGTTCGGGTTAGTGCACAACAGAAGGAGAACAGGTTCCGCGACTCAAGCGCAGCCTCCACAGCGAGCAGAAGCAGAGCGCGAGTACGGATAAAAGGGTGCTGTTTTTACACAGCGGGGAAAAGCAATGGGCTACTGCAGGAGGGTGACCAGATCCTAGCTAAACTACTCACCGGTCCCCGAAGCAAGCAGACCCAGGCTTCTCCACGTTAGTTTCAGCAGCTGGCAGGTTCAGAAGAGCAGGAAACGCCTCGTAGTCGTGTAGAGCAAAAAGACGTCCCAATCGACGAAACCAGCACAGTTTGTTGCCGCAGCAGGACAACGGAGCGGCCGTGTGTATTCGAGCCAAATGTACACTCCTCCCTTCAGACTTGGGAACGCCAAGTGTACGAAGCGTGGGAGAGTGACAAGGACTCGGAATACAACACAACCTGGCGGCGGTTACAGAGCAGGACTCCCTTGTAAGCTGGTCAGTCAACTGGATGGCCCAGAGACACTTCCGAAGGCTTACTTGGCAGGAGATGATGAAGTCGCCGGGAATAGCTGTTCCTGCTATTCCAAAGGTCGAAGCACCAGTACAGGCCTTCTGGTTCGATCAAAGGAGGAAAGGGTTTCACAGGACGACAGCAGTGCAAAGGAGGATTCCTTCAGCGGGTCACCAGCGATTCCTCGGTCCAGCCTCTTGGTTGCAGGATACTTGGCTCCTGTATTCCTTCGTTCGTGAGAACTCAGGAGATCGACATGGTAGTGGTGTTTCCAGCCCCCTCTTATCCACGGTTCCCTTCGCGCCAAAACGGAGGGGAGCCAATGGGAGATCCGCTCATCAACACACATACCATACGTGGACCAATCACGGACCACGGTGGTCCCAGGCATTCACACCACCCTAGACTCTCTGGCACCCAGGATGTGTATTGGGACCAGACATCCCAGCCCACACCCTGGAGGCACACAAACGACATGTAGAAGCCCGCGAAAGCAACCACGTTTTGCGGGAAAGTACATGCCCAAATAAGGAAGGCCCCGGGTCGCTCGACCTGGGGAAGGTGAAGGGAGCAAGACAGTCAGTGGACAGGACAAAGGAGCCTCGTGGTCTGGCCATTTTGGGAGCCAGGCCACCATTTTGGGTTCAGTGCGAAAAACGTGCTCTAAACGCCAAAAGGAGCTCAAAATAAACAAAACGATCGCTGCCACCATTCCAGTCTCTGAATGACTTGCACCGATCAAATACCATCCTAAAAGAGTATCTAGGGCCTGTAGAAGGCTAGAGACCCAAGAGAGCTGTAACTTAGCTTACAGTGCCCTCTGGTGTCATGTTGCACTAAAGCCGCAACATGATAAAAGAAACGACGGGAAACAGCGTTCCCCGGTACTGACTGTCTTAAGGGCATGTCAGTTTCCCCATAAGAAAAGGAGCGAAAGCCCAGAGGAGTGCGGCAGAAGGCTGCACTTCTCTGGCAAAGTCAAGAACAAGGTGAAAAACAACAGCAAAAAGTTTAGGGGTTGCCACATGGAAGGAAAATTACCTACAATTATGAAATCTTTCCTAACAACCGTCTTCTGCATTGTCCTGCCCCTGTGGGAGCTCACCTGCCCCTTCTGCTGCAGAGGAGCCCACTCCCAACCTTGGCCTCTTGGGCCTCCCCTCGGCAGCTGCGGCCGCATTGGTGGACCCAGCACCAGTCCCCTTGCTCCCGGAAGATGCCATAACCTGGGAGGGTGACTGGGCTTTGCGTCTCTGGCCGGTGGAGGCATCCCCGCCGCTCTGCTCCACAGTGCTGTTTCTGCCCTCTTCTTCACTTGCCGCTGTGGAAAGTGAGACATTGAACACAAGCATCAGGGTACTGAACGTAAGTCTGCTAGACACAAAGCAAATGCACATGAGTGGCACTGTCGTATGTCATAGCCATCATCACCTTTCACAACACACGGGTCCTTGCAAGCAACACACATGCACATACACCACCGCAGTCATGCATCCGTCTGTGTCCTCCTCCCATCACAGTGCATTCATGGACAGCTAGGCCACAACAGTCAATGCACGCATAGAGATGTGCATGTGTCATGCATCCATGGCATTTCCCATTCACACACTCACCACATAGTAACACGCACATGTACACCTTGCATGCCCATGAGAGTGATATCAGCATCCATGATTCACACAACAGACATGGCCAGGCACAGACACAGGCATGCAATCATGTGTGTGTCGTCACATGCAGGTACACATCATGCATAGCAACACACACACACCATTGTCGTTGCACACGCTTGACTGGACTCACATGCTTCACTGTCATGTCCCTGCACACAGACATCCATACATGGGGCATGCCAGACATACATCCAAGGTGCACACACCTGACACACCTCAAAATGCACTACACTGGACAAGTACACATGGACACTTACCACTCGACTCCAGACAGGTCTGCAACTCGAGGACCTGGTAGTGAAGCACTGGGCGTGTGCACTCCAGGACCCGCATCTGGATGTTGGTCAACTGGTCCTGGCGCCCCACTTCTCCACGAGCTTGAACGAGGCACTGGGCCTTGCTGTGGGTCCTGGACCTGAAGTCCTCCCAGAGCTTCAGGACGTGCTTGTAGTTGTGGGATGCCACCCCCTCCGCATTGATGGCATCCACAATGTCCAACCAGATCCTCGTCCGTCCTTCCTTGTCGAGGCGCTATGTTGGTAAGAAGAGGGCATCATTATGCCCCAGGACTTGCTCCACCAGGATGCCAACTTAATTTGCAGTGAAGCTGACAGCCCTCTGCCTGTCTGCCGGGGGGTTGCCACTGGCCCCGGATGGTGTTTGGTGCGACATGGCAACCCCTGAGGCAGGTGTGGGTGGGCAACTGGGTCCTGGGGAGGCGCAGAGCTCTGGATTGCCACAAGCCTTGGACTGACCTCTGACGCTGTGCAAAACAAAAGCGTGCCTCGAATGACTCTCTGACTCTGGTGACTGGCGGTGGGCCAGCACCAGAGGAGGATGAACTCACTCTGCACGAGGGAATCGCTGCAGAGTTCATCAATCAGGGACAGATCCAGGGAGTGGGAGGGATGCCGGATTATGACACAATGTCCGGTGAGTGTTGATGCGTGTGTGTCCAGACCAGGTGTGTTTTGCTTGTGTGATGTGTTGTGATTGACTGCCAGTTCAGGCTATGTATTGATGAGTGACATGTGTGACACATGCAATGCTTTGATGATATGCGATTGTCGTCATGCAGTCTGCATGCAGGACATGTGCTGCACACAGGGGCAGTCCTCATCACCACACCTGTACCCTATCTACATGCAAGTCACTCGGTGGCCTCTCCTGTCCATGTTCAAGCTCACTGACATGTTTGCATATAGCCTGTGCTGTAGTTCCACCCAAGACTCAGCCTATGTCGTCACATGACTGACGGCTATGTGAGGTCACCCTGCAAGCTGTTCCTCCTCACGGGCATGCATCCTTGCCTCTCCACCAACCTGCAGTTCACTGTCTCCATTGTACTGGCGGTTTCCGTGTCGGACTACTGCTATGGGCTGTTCCCCTTTCCTGTGTACAGGCACACTTCCCTGTGCCATCCTGCCATACCTGTGCTATGGGGTACATCCTTTGTCCTTGATGCAGGGTGTCTCACTTGGACCATGCAGATAGCACAGGCTCAGAGTGCACATGAGTGATCATTCATGGACCATTGCATTCCTGCAAGCTCCTATGGGTCCGTGGCGGGCTACTCATTGTACCACATCTCCACTATTTTATCCGTTTTATGGTATTTGCTCATCCATGTCATGCTCACTCAGGGTCACTTCATCATCATGCACATGTTTATGGTGCCCTTGTCTGTGTCTGGCACAGGCCTCCCTCAGTTACAGCCACCCTGCTTCCAGGTGACTGGTGTTGTGTCTTCTGCCTGCATAGATGTACTTGTGATGGTTCCTCATGTGTCCTGCTTTCTGTCCCCCTCTCATCTGCTGTAGTCTCAGTTGTCTCAGATGATGCAATTGACACCTGCATACACTGCTACTTCACAGTACTGTGGTCATCCATTCAGAGCCATTCACTGGCTCCCTGCCATTCCCCACAGTGGGTGTGGGGGGTGCACTGCATCCCTGCAACTCAGTGCCAACACTTTACACATGATGACTGCACTTGCCCTTACAGTGCCATCATGTCACAAGATTGACATCACTACATTTCGGTTTCTGTTGATGGTTGAGGACGTACACATGTGCTGCACTGCACCCATGCACTTCTGAGCCATGTTTCACCCTTCAACATGCCTATTCACTGGTGTGTTGTCAAAGTGACCTGCCATCTATGTTTCCATTTGCCTCCCTTCACTGTATTTCAAGGCACTTGTGTTGTTGCATCCTGTGACACGTGTGCTTTTATTGATATTAATGTTCTTGTACTGCATGTTGACATGCATTTTGCATGTGTCATGGACACTTCTATTTGACAAACTGCTGTGGCTATTTGGAAATTGTGCCATGGCTATGCTACCTGCCATCTCTTATTTGACATCTGTACATTTTGGCAAAGATTCATGCCTGCCAGAAGGTTGTGTGTGATGCAGTTGATATGTAACATGCAGTACATGTGTGGGTTTTGCATTTGACATGCATCCATGTCTGCTTTCAGTGTCCCCTTCCATTTCATTGTGACTGCATGCATGCCAGAGTTTGTGTCGTGTGTGACATGGCTGCCTCATGTGTTGGCCCTCAATATAGTGTTGTATATGTGTGCGGTATGTGCTGCTGACATGTGTACTAATGTTTATTTCTTTACAGTTGATGATGCACTAGAAGCAGTGGAGGAGGAGATGGCAGACAGGGTGGAGGGTTCAGGTCACAATCCCAGCACCATTGGTGGTCATGGGGTGGTAGACCACGAACATCCCTCGGTGCTCCAGGCCATCCTGTCCAGGCCTGCCTCTGGGTATGGCTCTGAGGATCTCTCTGACTCTGATGTTGAGTCGGATGCTCATGAATCCATGCCGTCGACGGTGGGTGATTCTGCTATGGATTCTATTCTGTCCATCACACCTGCAGTGGGGGAAGACCCCTCAAGGGGCCAGTCAGTGTTGGTATGTCAGCCTGTGGTGGCTATGGGTGCAGAGTCACACTCCACACCAGTTGCTCCTGTTCCTGGGGCAGCAGATCGAAGGAGGAATGCTGTCCTGCAGCCGCAGGCTCTGCCAGCATAGCAAGGCCCACGTCTCCTTGGGCCCCGCAGACGTGGCTGTATGCCATCGGGGAACACTGGGTGGGAGAAATCCATGTATGCCATTGCACAGCAACAGGGGGAAGCAATTGGGGTGTTGGCTCAAGGCATGGAAAGTGTGGCTGATTCCATTCTCCACCCTGATAGGCAGGTGGAGCTCCAGCAGCAGGCAACTGTCACGCGCCAATTCTCTTGGCGCATCTGGCCTGCTAGGCGACTGTATCGCAGTTAGGATGTTCCATTATGCTTCCATCCTATCGGGTGTGTGGGTCTAGTCTTTTGTGCACCTCTCTTTCTTCCGCTTTTTAGCCCCTCCCCTTCCGCCCCAGATTTGTGTTGCAACTCACTGCTTTCCTTCCGTGAGGATAACAATAGTATTTTCTTCCCGTGCTTTTCGCTGCTTTTCCTGGTTCCTCGTCTGCCTTCCCCTGCTCCTTCCATCCTTTTTGCTACCCGGTACGCTCCTTTGTTCGTTCCGAGTACTTCGTTCTGCTTCCTTATTTCTGCACCAGATCCTCTTGTTCTGGCTCTCTACCCGCCTTGGGCTCCGACTTTTTCTTCCTACCTACCTTTTTCCGGGAAACATTTCCCATCTGCTTCTTCCCACCTTACGCTTGCTCCGGTCTGCCTGATTTCCTTTTCCTTTTCAGAACATACCTGGCTACATGCTTCTTTCCAATTTAAGGGGAGTTTCGATCCTGTTCAGCAGTGCCCATCCAGAGCAACCCTATTGTTTTGGAGGTTTACCTGCTGCAGTTTTGGAGCCTGTTACATCCGAGGCTCATCCTGTCACTTGGAGATTCCGCTTGCATCCTTGGTCATCTGGAAGCTTTGTGTTACTACAGTCTGTCAACTACTGCAGCTCCCGGTGTCACGAGAACAATCAAAGAGGTTTTTTCTGCCTTCAGGCTTTTTCCTCTATTGGACACCATCGGGAAGGAGCCCCTCTTGCTTGCCATCATTCGAAAGGCAGCAGAGTGGCTTTGAATCGACGGAGGACCTATCTCTACGAAAGATGACACAAAGACAAGAAGAAAGGTGGGAAAAGAATCAAAGCCTCATCTTCAGAAACAGGTGAGGAGGAGGAGGGGGCAATAGTTCTCAGTGACGACCCTGATATTTGTGTGGATCACTCCCCAAGTGTTAGAAGTGACATATTGCAAAGCCATAAAAAGGAAACCACTATGGCCACAGCAGAACAGCTACAAGAGGTAGTAAATTCTGTGCAAAGCTTAACCCAGGATGTCCAGGCTTTGAAGACTGAAAACGCCAATCTCCGACAGCCAGTAGCCATTCGAGATCAACAACGCACGGAATTACCCCCAATGCCTCTAACTTCTGGGAAATACGATGGATCACCTCGAAAGTTTAAGGACTTCATGGAAGCCTGTATAATCCACTTCACCTTTCGCCCACAAACCTACGCAACTGACCAAGCCTGTATAGGCTTTCTGATATCGAACCTTATTGGCAATGCGTTGACTTGGGCCACTCCCTTGGTCACCAGTGCGAGTCCTTTACTGCAGGACTACAGCGCCTTTAGCGCACAATTCAAGTCTGCCTTTGAAAGACAGGAATCAGCCCAAGTAGCCAGTGAGGAACTATTGGACATACGACAAGGTACTTCAGATTTACTCACCTACATTTCACACTTCAAATGAGTTGCAGCAGAGACCGGTTGGCTGGACTCTGCTCAATATGCCATCTTTCGAAGGGGACTAAGAGAAGAGTTAAAAGATGAGTTGGCTCGATCTCCAAGACCTGCTACTTTTGCTGACTTGTTGTCCACTGTTTTACAGATCGATTTCCGTCCCAGTGAGAGACGGTCCGAACGGAGAAAGAATCATGGCACCTTGTTCCGGTTGGAAACTCCTGGTCTAGTCCCCTCCTCACCTCCTTCTATCAAAGATGAACCAATGCAAATAGGGACTATGAGAGGACCCTTGAGTGCCGAAGAGAGGAAGAGGAGAAAGGACAACAGCCTCTGTATGTACTGCGGATCGGATAAACATCTGCTTTGTGATTGTTCAGAGGTGCCTCCTTGTCGTTCGGGAAATGGCCATCCTCAGAGCTAGAAGGGGCAAGTCTCTGAGGAAGTCCTCCAAGTCCCTACATTTCCATGTCAGTTACTACAGCTGTGCCTACTGATGACAACCGGCTCATGGTTGTGGGAATCCAGCTCCAGTCCAAGAAAAGGAACATAGAGGTATTAGCCCTTGTCGACTGTGGTGCAGCCGGTTGTTTTATGGATATCTCCTGGGCTAAGAAGATGGGAATAGAAACACTGGAAAAGGATGAAACCCAAAAAGCAGAGGGTGTGGATGGCAAACCTTTGTGTTCAGGCCTAATCACTCATACCACTGCGCCTTTGTTGATAACGGTGATGCATCATAAGGAAACCATCCATTTCGACATCATCAAGGCTGCCCACTTCTCAGTCATTTTAGGAATTTCATGGCTCAGAAAACATAACCCCTCCATAGATTGGGTAAAGAATCAGATGGCCTTTACCTCAGACTACTGTAATCAGACATGCCTTCAGACTACAAACTACGCCACTGTAGACACCTCTATGGCCTCGCCTGAAACACTGACTACTCTGGGTACATACCATTCCCACCTTCTTGACTGACCTTAACAAGGTATTCTGTGATGAGGAACCACAAGAACTACCACCACACTGGCCAGAGGATTGCGCCATTGATTTAGTACCAGAGGCACTGCTTCCTTTTGGTCGAATGTTTTCTCTTTCCCTCAAAGAGAACGAGGTCCTGCGGAAATACTTAGATGACAACCTCCTAAATGGTCTCATCCAACCTTCTTGTTCCCCGGCAGGTGCTTCACTGTTTTTTGTCCCCAAAAAGGACACCCATGAGCTTCAACCTTGTATTGATTACCGTGGCCTTAATCGGGTCACGGTGCGAGACAGGTATCCCATGCCTCTTATAAAGGACATCCTGGAAGCAGTACAAGGAGCGGTGATATTTTTCAAACTGGATCTTCGGAGAGCCTACCACCTCTTACGTGTCCGTGCGGGGGACGAATGGAAGACGGCCTTCCGTACCACGTATGGGCATTTTGAATACCGGGTTATGCCATTCGGCCTTGTTAATGCCCCGGCCGTTTTTCAGAGGTTCATGGACCGTATATTCTCTAATCATCTCTATCATAACACCATCATCTACCTTGACGATATAATTGTGTATTCGACCTCGGTGGAGGATCATCGAGAACATCTCCGTCAGGTAGTTCAACACCTCAAAGAACACCATCTTCTGGTCAATCCCAACAAATGTGTTTTTCAGGCATCCACAGTACCATACTTGGGTTTCATACTTTCCAGTGCTGGCATACAGATGGATCCATGCAAGGTGACTGCCATCCTCGAGTGGCCTGTTCCTACATCGATAAAGGACGTTCAAAGGTTCTTGGGATTAAGCAACTTTTACCGGAGGTTCATTGCTGGATTCTCTAAGATTGTGTTGCCTATTACTTCCTTGCTATAGAAAACTGCAGCTCCTTTTTATTTGGACTGATCAAGCCTTTGAAAGGTTGAAGCACTCTTTTTTCTCGGCACCCATTTTGCGACAGCCTGACCAGAGCCTAGCCTTTGTGGTAGAGACTGACGCATCGGCAGCAGCTTTGGGTGCCATGCTTTTGCAAGAGCACAGTGGCACCGAATATCCAGTGGCCTATCTTTCGAGGACTCTGACGCCCAGTCAAAAAAACTATTCAGTTCTCGAAAAGGAACTTCTTGCCATGAAGATGGCATGCAAAGAGTGGCGTCATTTACTCCAAGCGGTCACTCATCCTTTCATCATTAGAACCGACCACAAGAACTTGAGGGTTTTAAAGCAAATGGAGTGCGTCAATTCCCAGCAAGCGGGCACACTTTTTTGCCCAGTATGACTTCACGATAACCTACTTGCCTGGAACTAAGAACGTACTGGCGGATGCCCTCTTTCGAGTTCCGCTCCCGTGTGCTACTTCGGACCACTGTTGTGAACACATGTTTGCCAGCAACAAGGTAATCAGTCTGGTCTTGTCGTTTCTGCAAAAGGTCAAGGAGGCCATGGTCCCCAATCCTCTACCGTCTTCTCTTACTGCGCAGGACACTGTCAGCATGAAAGATGGTTTGCTTTTTGTCAACCAACGCCTGTTTCTTCGAGACTCTTCTACCAGACTGAATGCCCTCAAATGGTGCCATGATAGTCTTATGGCAGGTCACCGTGGGGTCTCCAACACCGTGGATTTACTCAAGCAGCAGTTTTGGTGGCCTGGCATGCTCGCTGAAGTCAAGAGTTATGTACGTTCATGCCCGGTATGTTGTAGATCCAAATACAACACCCTAAAACCTATAGGTCTATTCAGCATGACCCACTCCCCAACAGACCATGGGAGACCATCACAACAGATTTTATCGTGGAACTACCACCCTCGGAGGGATGCACATGCATCATGGTAACCATAGATTCCTTCACCAAGATGGCTCACTTCTCCCCCTTGCCAGGGGGACACACTGCGGCCGTAATGGCCGCAATTTTCATCAGAGATGTCTTTCGCCTTCACGGCCTCCCTAAAAAGATCAGATTTGACAGATGTAGTCAGTACATCTCACACTTCTGGAAGACTCTCTGCACCAAATTGGGTATCCAGAGGGACTTGTCATCGGGTTTCCATCCTCAGACAAATGGCCAAACGGAGAGACTGAACGCTTCTTTAGAACAATATCTCTGATGTTTTGTAAATCATCAACAAGACAACTGGGTGGCATTATTGCCCACGGCTGAGTTTTCCTATAACAACAGCAAACACAGTGCCACCTCTCTTAGTCCATTCTGTTGCTCCTATCACATCCATCCATGACGTTTGTGCCAGGTGACCTTCAAGCCACTTCCATCCCTTCAGTTGACGCCCTTCTCACTGACATCACTGAAGCACACAAAACAGCCTGCAAAAGTCTTGAAGATGCCCGTCACCGTTACTGTACTCAGGCCAACTCACATCGCCTCCCTTCTCCCATGTTGCAGAGGGGCACTAAAGTTTGGCTTTCTACTAAGTACCTTCCTAGATGGCTGCGGCGCTCCAAGCTATCACCTAGATTTTTGGTTCCATACCCCATTCTGGAGCGGATAAGTCCTGTTGCCTATCTATTGAAACTACCTACCCATATGAAACACATTCACCCAGTCTTTCATTCATCCTTACTCAAGGAATGTCTGGCGGATTCCTTTACCCGTCCTTGCCCAAGGGCTCGGACTCCAATTAACACACAGACTGAAGAGTACGAAGTGGCATCAGTATTGGACTCCAGATACAGAAGAGGCCGATTGGAATACCTCATAGACTGGAAGGGTTTTTCCCATACTGAAGATTCTTGGGAACCTGCATCCCATGTTCATGCACCTGTTCTGGTCCGGAGATTCCATCGATCCCATCGCAGCAAGCCGGGCAGTCTCTCATTAGGAGGGGGGCATACTGTCACGCGCCGATTCTCTTGGCAAATCTGGCCTGCTAGGCGACTGTATCGCCGTTAGGATGTTCCATTAAGCTTCCATCCTATCGGGTGTTTGGGTCTAGTCTTTTGTGCACCTCTCTTTCTTCCGCTTTTTAGCCCCTCCCCTTCCGCCCCAGCTTTGCGTTGCAACTCACTGCTTTCCTTCTGTGAGGATAACACTAGTATTTTCTTCCCGTGCTTTTTGCTGCTTTTCCTGGTTCCTTGTCTGCCTTCCCCTGCTCCTTCCATCCTTTTTGCTACCCGGTACACTCCTTTGTTCGTTCCGAGTACTTCGTTCTGCTTCCTTCTTTCTGCACTGGATCCTCTTGTTCTGGCTCTCTACCCGCCTTGGGCTCCAACCTTTTCTTTCTACCTACCTTTTTCCGGGAAACATTTCCCATCTGCTTCTTCCCGCCTTACGCTTGCTCCGGTCTGTCTGATTTCCTTTTCCTTTTCGGCGCATACCTGGCTACTTGCTTCTTTACAATTTAAGGGGAGTTTCGGTCCTGTTCAGCAGTGCCCATCCAGAGCACCCCTATTGTTTTGGAGGTTTACCCACTGCAGTTTTGGAGCCTGTTACATCCGAGGCTCGTCCTGTCACATGGAGATTCTGCTTGCATCCTTGGTCATCTAGAAGCTTTGTGTTACTGCAGTCTGTCAACTACTGCAGCTCCCTGTATCACAAGAACAATCAAAGAGGTTTTTTCTGCCTTCAGGCTTTTTCCTCTATTGGACACCATCGGGAAGGAGCCCCTCTCGCTTGCCATCATTCGAAAGGCAGCAAAGTGGCTTTGAACCGAGGGAGGCCCTATCTCTACGAAAGAAGACACAAATACAAGAAGAAAGGTGGGAAAAGAATCAATGCCTCATCTACAGAAACAGGTGAGGAGGAGCAGGGGGCAATAGTTCTCAGCGACGACCCTGATATTTGTGTGGATCACTCCCCAAGTGTTAAAAGTGACAGCAACGCAGTCAACGTGCCGCTCACTCAGGCTGGGCATGGCAGCGTCCAACAGGGCCTGCCGGGCTGAACTGGTGGCTCTGCGCTCAGCTATTGCTGCTGATGCGCAGGCCAACAGGGAAGCCCTGAGGGAAGATTACTCCTCCCTCAGAAGTACTCTGGGTGCTCTCATCATGGCCCAGGATGAATGGGCAGACCAGAGGATGGTGCAGCTTGAACGCACACTCTCGGCTGAGCTCCATACAAGCCTGGCAAAACTCTGTGTAACAGGTGCGTCCTTGCAGGAGGAATTCTGTGTTACACGTGAGGTGGTGCATGGGGACCTCCGTGCCATATTCATGCAGAACCAGGCTCACCAGGCCCGCATGCTTGCTGCCGTGGAGGGGCTTGCTGGGGTTATGCGTGGTCAAGCACCTGTGCCACACGCACCTTCTGATGTACAACCAGGGGGTGATGACGATGACGACCTATCTCTCACTCAGGTCATGCCGTGAAGACCACGAGCCCATGGAGGATTTTTTTTTAGTCTCAACATTGACACATGAGGCTCATTTTTTTCCTTTGTTTTTTTATGCAGCTGCAGGGGTTTCCAGGCCACTGACACCACTCACTGTACTGTGTGGTGTAGTGAGAGGGGTGTTGCGGGGGACAACCCCGCAGCACCCACATTTTCCTTTTCTTTTCTTTTTTGGGATTCCCTGAAATGCATGCCACCAAAGGTTCGAGGTTTTGGTGTTCAGGCCTTTGGTGGCATGCATTTATGTACTTTTAGTATAGGTTGGATGTTTTTGCTCACTCTTTTCTTCAGAATGCTTGTCTGAGGGGATTGTCTGTGGCCTGTTTCCATTTGGAACAGTGTGCTTTGTGACAGCTGTATCACGTGTGTTGATATTTTTATTGAGGTTTTCACATTGCATGCCATGCCATGGTGTGTGGGATGGGTGACCTGGGGTTGAGGGAGATTTAGGTGACATACCAGCATTTGGATGTGCTATTTTGCATGGGGGGTTTGGAATCTGTGGCTTGTATGTGTGCCTTTTGGTCACACAGGATTGTGTTGGTTTAAGTGGCTAGGGATGCACACAACGCTGCAATTCCAAGGACACATTCTCAGGGTGTTAAGGTTGTGACAGTTGACTGTCCCTTTGTCATCATTTATTGTCACCTGGAATGTGCCAGGCCTGTGTGCACTCCACAGGGAGGGGGGAGTTTAGGTGAAAAATGTGGCCACAAGCTGGGTACGGGCTGCCTCGCCACATGCCCTTTCCCCTCCCATGCGCAGCGGGCGTGAGTGTGGTTGGGGATGTGGGGGCACCACCATGTCGACTGGTATGCCCCGCCGGGTTTCAAGGTTGTGCAGGACACATGCTGCCACAATGATCCTGCACACTACTGGGGACGCATATAGTAGCTGCCCACCAGAGCGGTCAAGGGAGCGGAAACTCTGAATGTGTGCTCCACAATGCACCGGGTTGCAATATGGGCTGCGTTGTATTTTACCTGGGGTAGTGTGGGTTCAGTATTGGCGTCATCATGTGGGTGCTCAGAGGGTAGGCACTATCCCCTGGGGAGGTGATAATGGTTGTCATTAGTTGGGTTTGTTGGTTTGTCTGTGTGTCACATGCATGCATGTGCACAGGCATTTGTACTCAACAATGAGCCATGTGTTGCCATGCATCCCAGCTTCCAGGTCCCGATGTAGGGCTGACATTCTGTATATGAAACTGTCATGGGTGGACCCAGGATAGTTTGCATAGACAGAGGTGATGATTCCCTTGGCATCGCATACAACCTGCAAGTTGATGGAATGCAAGTGCTTGTGGTTGCGATAGATGTGCTCAGTGGCCCTAGGTGGATGTAGGGCCACATCGGAGCAATCAATGGCACCGAGCACTCTGGGGAAGTGTGCCGTCCCGTAAAAGTCCTGGACCACGGCCTGCCTTTCTGCGGGTGTTCTGGGCATGTATATGTGCCTGCGGACTGAGAGGCGTGTAGTCATGATTGCCAACACCTGGTGTAGGCAGTGTGACTGTGTGGCCTGTGAGATGCTCCCAACTATGGCAGTTGTCCGCTGAAATGACCCAGTGGCCAGAAAATGCTGGACATTGAGCACCTTTTCCAAAGGGCTCAGTGCTTGAGAGCACAAGGTGGGTGATGTGAGGTCATCCTCCCACTCCGTGACCAGGTCTAGGATATATGAGGTGGAAACCTATACCTGCCGTAGACCTCGTAATCAGGCATCCCAAAAAGGCTGGTCCTGGGTAAGAAAATGCAGGGCCTGGCTATCCTCCTCCTCCTGCGGTATCTCACAATCACTGCTGCGAGGAATGGGACATTCATTGTAGCTGTATATGCTTGCTTGTTGTTTGTGTGCGCTTTTATGATGTGCCGGGCCGCTTCCACCTGCTTTCGCGTGGCGGACATGTTTCCGGCTTTGCGCGTCTTTTCGCGTGCACAGGTTTGCCCTGTTCAAATCCATGAATACGTGTTGTTAGCACGCGTGTGGGCGTTGCGAGGGTTTCACTGCTGTACTTCCCCCGTAACGCCCACATTTTGGCGTGTTGTTCCCCATTTCAATTGTTCCGCCCCCTATTTAGGTGTCTGCACTGGACGTTGTGCGCCTTCACTGGGCGACTCGTGCACAGCTTTTGGGATGTCGCAGTAACGTGTGCACCACGCATGGATTCAGCGCATTTCCCAGGTAAGCCACGCGCAGTGCCTTCCATGAATCGGTAAACGGGCGCACGCATGAGTTTCGCAGGCGTGCGCTGCATTTCTCACGCTTGCGCTAGAGATTTCAGCGCAAATAATTCCATGAATTACCCTCTTAGTTGTACTTGAAGTTCTTCCTTTTGTTGGCGTTCATTGTCAAATATGTTTTTGTACCGCGTAAAGTTTATATCTGTTATGTTACTTTCACTTGGGTTGAAAGCATCTTCATAGGAGGCATGGGTGTCTAATGTATCTTCTTCTTTTCTCCATGGTTTAAAAAGTTGCAGTAGAGCCATGTAGTACAGTTCTTTGTGTTGAGCAGTTTTTAATGACAGGCTGTGTTTGGTAAGTTTTCTCCAGGCTGCCTTCACAACTTTCGACTCTGCATTTACCTTTTTTCTCATCTGGTTTAATGTTATTTTTGTATGTGAAGTTTTGGTCTTTGTGGTATAGGCAAATGGTTTCTAAAGCAGAACTCCTGTTTGGGTAGTATGTGTCCAATAAGTTGTTTTTCAAAATGTCCTGGCTGTTGTGATCATTTTTGGCTATTGTTTCTATGTCTTCGTACGATTTCAGAACTCTTTTTTCTGGATGCAGCAGGACAAAGGCTTAGCCACACTATGTTTTCAGATTTCCCATATAAAGCGGTGCTGGTTAAATGGTCTGCGGCTTTGTAGCAGCAACATTCTCTATGGGAGAGCATTTTTATGCCGAAGCTATACAATTTCTGTGACAGTGTTTTGTCAGATGATATGTCATCTCAGAGGTCTTTGAGCTCTGTTTTCTCTTCTTTGGTTAAGTAGGCTGTGACATACCGTGCAATTGCAGTGGAATGTCTGCAATGTACTGCACATCTACATTTGCATTCTATAGGAGGGCAATGATTGCATTGTAATCATTGATGTACTTTGTTGCTTCGGTTATTTTTATGAAGTATGTTTTCTTAGGAGATGTGCCTTTTATACTGTGCCTAACCGAAGACATTAAGCTGTTTACTTGCCCTGTTGCTGAAACTGGTCTAGGGAAACCAAATCGGCATTTGGTGTAGTATTTGCCTTTGTTTTTATATTTGTGCCAACAATACTTGCACCACTTGTGTCTTTGAAACTGCTACATTTGTGCATGAAGGTCACTATGTGTACTTGCTGAAGGGATTTTGCAAGTGACATATTTGTGAATGAACAACAAAACAGTTGCATCACTGTCCTGACCAAATTTAGGAGCATTTTTAATCCACAAAAGCATGTGGATGTGTGATGCTCCTCTGGCTTGATATTCCTTTCTCCAAAAGAAGTGTTCCACTTCTCTGAGGGGAGGAAGTGTTTTATTACAAATGAAGTGCAGCATGGCAATAAAGCGATGATGGAAGTACCTTGATATATTTACAGGATAAAGAGAGCAGAGTTCTCCTGGTGTTTTCATGTCTATACCTGTTTTGTTTTTGTTTGCTATGCGTAGGAAAGTGTGAAAGTCTTCCCATGCATACTCTGCACAACTTAAAGTGACAATCCATGTGGGTGGGCCAAGGTGGTGTAGCATACACCGTACATCTGCGTGCAGTCGGAACCAGTATTCTTTGGTACCACACATGTTTACCAAGAGATTTGTAATCCTTTATTTTTTTTAAATTTCTTTTTTATTGATTCCAACATGTACGCCGTACAATTTAGCAACGAATATGCATGTCAATTCACATGTACAGTCTCATGTTATATTTTCTCCCCCCCCTACTAACGCCTCCCCCCTCAAACCTATCAGCCACTTCCAGCCTAAATCTGTGGGCGTTCCATCTTCTGCCCTTCTCGGAGGGGTGTCTTCCTCCTAGCTTGTCTGATCAGACCCGTAAAATGTTGCCACTATTTGTTTCCAGACAATCAACGTGTCCGCTCCCTCCTCCCCTCCTCTGTTTGCTGCCTCCTCCCAAACCGTTGTTTCCGCATTTGCCCATTTCTGAAGATCTCGCCACCACACTTCTGCTCTGGGTTTCCTACTCACTTTCCAGCACATTGCTATCCTGCGTTTAGCCAGTATGTATGCCAGGTCTTTAAGTTTATTCACATGTTTAAGTTTCCTTGGCATGGGGAACACCCCCAGCATGCATTCCACAGGGAGTTTAATTCTAAGTTTATCTCCTTCCCTGCCATAAGGTGGCCACCTCCTCCTAGTATTTCTTTAATTCGGGTCATGCCAGAACATATGTACCATTCCTTCATTGACCTCCCCACATTTCGGACATGACTGTGTCCAGCGTTTTTAAACTTGTCTATCTTCTTGGGGGTCATATATCCTCTGTGGGTGACATAAAACTGAATCTGTTGCAACCTTACATTCCTTGATACTTTTTTGTGGTATCCCTGCACCCTGACCCACATCCCACCGCCCATTGATTGCCCCGCCTCCTCCTCCTAGTCTAGTCTCAGCTGGGTGATTTTCCTATCCACCTTAGACATCAGCAACTCGTATATCCGGGAGATCTCATGGCCCCCATCTGATACGTCATACATTTTTTCAATGCCAGCTTCTGGCTGACAGGCCAGCTCTGCCTCATGCCATGTACTTTTTATCATCTTCACCAGTAATCCCGTGTCTCCCACCAGCCGATCAAACTCTTTCACTATCCCATCTTGCCACACATCTCCCATAGTCGCTGCAACCATCGGTTCCCACTATTTTCTGATGCTCCGCCGCATTTGTTCATCCACTCCCTCCAATACCACCAGTGATATCTGTGGGGAGCACGGGGACGCGTTTCCCATTAACTGCCACACTCTGCGCCACATCTTCCCCCTTAAATCCAGCAATCTGCATCCACCCTCCCGCAGCAATTTAGGCAACCACATCCATTCATTTAGGAAGTAAGGGGTGCATTCGGACCCCAGCAGTCTGGACTCCGTCGTAGGGTCTTCTGATAGCCACCTTGCTACGTACTGGAGCTGACTAGCCAAGTAATATACTTCAAAATTGGGCAATCTTATGCCTCCCAGTTCATACAGGTTTTGTAGCTTCCACAGCGCTACTCTATTCCTGGAGTTGTGCCATATAAACCCCTGCAAACGCTCTGTATCTTGGCGAAGAATCATTTGGGTGTCATAAGTGGTATGTTCGCAAAGTGGTGCAATAACCTGGGCAGTACTACCATCTTTAACAGTGCCACTCTACCCATCATAGTCAAAGGTAGCTTGGCTCAAAAAGTCATGCTATTTTCAATTTTAGACACTGCTTTCTCAGTATTATGCTCGTGCTCAGCTTCAGGACTGTGATATACATCTATCCCCAGATATATAAACATCTCTGTTTCCCACTGTATCTGTAGCACCAGCAGTTTATGGCTTGGCACTCCTATGTATCTACCTAGGCGGAATATACTGGACTTCTTAGGGTTAACTGTTATGCCAGACAGCCTTGTGTATCGATCCATGACTTCCAAAATATATTGCAAGTTCTCCTCGGGGTACCTTAGTTATAGCAGCATGTCATCCACGTACATCGATATTAAATGTTGCCCACCTGGTACGGATTCCTACTTCTCCGTATTGCGGCCTCAAGTACGCCGCTAGGGGTTCCAACGCCAGAATGAAAAGCATCAGAGACCACGGACATCCCTGTCTGGTGGCTCTACTTAATTGCCATTTGTCTGATATGGTTGCTCCCGTTCTGACTCTAGCCAACGGTTTGTCATTTAACAATTGGACCCACTTTATATATAAGGCCTTCACCGCGTCTAGTGAGATTATTGCAGCCTCTAGGGAGATACCCCGTGTCTGTTCTACCACATGATGGAGTCTTCTCAGGTTGTCAGATATGCACCTATGTGGGACATATCTTGTTTGGTCAGAGTGTATGAGTTTATGTATAACCGGTCGCAACTTGTTCACCATCACTGCCGTGAGTATTTTACTATCTTGGTTAAACATCGAGAGCGGCCTATGGGACCCACATTCTGTGCCCGGTTTATTGGGCTTAAGGAGCGGAATAATGATTCCTTCGCGTACGGACTCAGGCAACAAACCCATGCTAAACGCCTCATTTAACATTGCAAGCAGCGGGGGAAGCAATTCTGTCTTATACGTTTTATAAAAACTCATTTGGAGTCCATCTGCCCCCGGGGACTAACTTGACCACTCATTCCAGCTCCTCCAACGTTATTGGGGCCTCAAGGTCCTCTCTTTCCGGCTGCTCAGGTTTGGGGAGATTAAACTCTGATAACGCCCCCAGCACATCTATTTCTTCTCCCTCAGCATTGTGAGGATATAATGCCTTATAATATTCTAAAAAATATTAGTTTACTCCTTCGTGGGTATCCTGTGTCTCTCCGTCTATCCCTCGCATTGCTCTGATGGTTTGTCTGGGGGTCTCGCTTTTATATAACCAGGCTAGTAACAAGCCTGGGTTATCTCCTTCCACATGCTGTCTTCCACATATTTTTTGTAATTTAGGTTACATAGCCTCTCTCAGTGGTGTCTGCATTCTTCCTGTAATCGGTTTATGGTCTTGGCTTCCTCAGGGGATCTCGTACCTTCTCGCATTATTGTTTCTAATCTCCTCTCAGCATTGTGTATTTCCTGTGTTATGCCACCTTGTAACCCTTTCGATTTTGATATTGCTGCTCCCCTCGCTGCAACCTTAAATGCCTCCCACAGCATCCCGGCTGACTCTACACTGCCAGTATTATGTTAAAAATACTCCCTTATTTCCTTTCTCAGGTCTTCTCTAAACACTGTGGGCCTCATTACGAGTTCGGAGGCGCCATGGCTGCCTCCAAACTCGTGTCCGGGTTGTCGGAAATAGGGACTTACCGGGTCATTCCAACCTTGGAGGACCTGGTAAGTCCCCATTCTGAAAACCATTCCCCATTCCCATTCAAGCCTCCATAGGGATCAATGGGAATGGGGAAGGAGCTAATAACGGGCCCGCAAATAGCGGGCTTGTTATTAGCTCCCTGGTCCCTTAGCGGCTCCCTCTAAGGGCGGTTGGTAAAACCAGCCGGCCTTAGTGGGACCCACTAAGGGACCTCGGAATGCGGCGGTAGGGGGTTAACGGCACTGGCATCCTTACCGGTGCCGTTAACCCCTTTAATGCCGCACTCGTAATGAGGCCCAGTGTCTTTTAATGCCTCGGGTCTGAGTCTCCATGTCGGGACTCTTGCCCTATGGGGTAAGTACTGCCATATTACGATCAGCGGTGCATGGTCCGAAAAAAATTTCTTTTGCCTGCATTACTTCTTTTGTTAGATATGGCTCGATACATTTATAATCTAATCTGGTGTGTAGATTTTGTGGGGAAGAATAATGTGAATATTCTTTATCCTGTGGGTGGTGCATTCTCCATGCATCCACCAGCCGAGAATCCCGTACCAGGGCACCCAGGGCCTTTGCTGCTGGGGCGGGCCTCCCAACCTTCCCATCTGACCTGTCAAGCCTCAGGTCCAGGGTGCACTTAAAGTCTCTTCCCCATATAACTGTCCCGTCCATGTATGGGCCCATCTTGGTATATAGGCTTTTAAAATAGACTGTAGTGTCTTGGTTTGGGGCATACATGTTGATGATGCACACTTCTTTATTTTCTACCATCCCCTTTATCAGCACCATACTCCCATCCCTATCCACAGTGGACTGTAACATCTTACGTTTTCCACCTTTTCCAGTCGGAAAGAGGCGAGGAAAGGCGCGTGCTTCTACACTTTTTTCCGATATACTGATTGGCGATCCTTTGGCTTGCCGCATTTCATATGTTTCTAGTGCATCGTCTATGGTGTCTTTGGAGTGCAGTGGGTGAATTGTATAGTCATATAAAATATTGGAGGCTGCAGAAGGATCTAGAAGTTCAAATTGCCAGTTGTTGCGGGAGTCTTGAATTATTTCGGTGGTTTCTCTCAGGTTTTCTTCAACGTTTATTTCTTTGTAGTATTCATTGTTGTCTTTAAGATATTGCAAGGCTTTCCTAACTTTGTTTAAGTCCACTAGTTGCTGGCAATTTTTTTGTCTTTTGTAGGTACACCATTCACCAGGATAATCAAAGATTGTTCTATTGGCTGTTGCACTCGTAGAGTGTCTACATTTTCTTTGAGATCTAATGGTAAATATACTACTTTGCCACAAATGCCTCTTAGGAATTCAGTGGGAGGCAATTTTCCCTTTGTCGTTGGCTTTTAAATAGTGATTGAGGAACTGCTGCAAAGATTTGGTAGAGTTTTGGCGAACGTTACACATTGATGTGCATGGCCTTTTGTAGATGGGGCGTATTGGTTTGTGGAATGGAGAGTCGAATCTAAGTTTGATGGGGATATATGTCAAAGCAGTGTTTCTTCTTCCATTATGGTATTGTCTACCTTTTCATACCCTCGCCCACTGCTATGTATGACGATTTGGTTTGTTTGCTCTTGTTTGTATGATTCTTCATTGAAGTATAGCTCTGTGCTGGTGGTGTGACTCCACTCAACAGTACAGATGTTGCCAAAGGTATCTATGCGTTTGTTGCAAAGTACTGGTTGTAGTTTACTCATTCATTTTGTTAGTGGTTTCATTCTGTTTAAAATTAATATAAAGAATTTCCATTTGAGAACCATTGCGCTGTCTACAAGAGCTTCCAGGATTACTTTTAACGGTTGAGCGTGATTTCACCCCTGTACTTATAAGGTTCTGTAGGACTCTGTGGTGGACATTTTTTTGTAAAAATTATTTTTTTGGAATGCCTCCTTGTGGTTACGTTAACATTTGTATGTGCTCTGTTAGCAGTAGTAATAGTTGCAATCATTTTTGTACATTTTATTTTATTTCTACATTTTGAAAGAGGAGTTAAAGTTTGCTTACTCGTAGGTGCTTTCGTTTTCGTTTTTGTTACTGACTGTATTAGCTGTTGAGTTTGAACTTTCTGTACACATTTTGCTAGAGGTGGATGGCTATTTTCTATGCTTTTAGGTTGATCTGTTCTATTTCTGCATTGTTTTCTACAGAGTTGATTTTTGGTAGGCATGGAGTAGTAGCTGTTGGAGAAAAAAGGAAAGTGTGGGTGTGCAGATTTTGTAATGTATATATGTGCACTGTGCATGAATGGTTGAATTTGAGGGTAGGAATATAGACAGAGATGTGTGGTTGTGTAATGGTCTGTTACTTTAGGTTGGGAAGGCTATATTGGTATCTGGGTGTTACTATCATGGGGGTGAGATGATAATATAAAGTGGGCAACTGTTGAGGTGTAATGAGTAAGCATGAAACAAATACCGGTGGGTTGATGGAATTGTGTATTTTACAAGAACACTGCACTGTCTCTGTAAGAGGTATAACACTATGATAGTATTGCACTTGCACTTAGTTTGTTGGCTGTTGAGAGTAAGTTTATTCTAGGTTGTATTTTCAAGTTGAAACACCACTGGCTTTCAGAGGTGGTTACTGCAACTGTCAAAGAAGAAAGTAAGAAAATATGTTGGTTAATGGCATAGTGATTGCATTTGGAGAATCCATTATTTAAAAATGTAGGGGGATGCCTTGGCAGGAAGAGTTAGTGTGTGTGTCTAATTGGATGGCTTTGTATAATAATGGGGACTTCGGACCATCAACATTTTTGGTAAGGGGTAAGTGGTTTATTTGTAAGTGTGCGGTATGACGTGCACTTTAGCAAGTGTGTGTATTGGTGTAGGACTATTTAGTTTCAAAATGGATTAGTCCTAAGGGTAGAAAGGTGAGAAAAAGGTTCGGAAAGATGTACAGAATGGAAAGGAGAATGTTTTTCTGTGTGCAATGCATTAACTTTTCTGCAGATATATGCTCGCTACATGAGTGGAGCAATCATTTCAGTTGTTTGATTTATTTATCCACATTGGTACTGTTCTCAATGCACACATACAGTTATGGTGTTTTTTAAGTAATGGTGCGTTCTGTGAAGTGTACAAGGTAAGTGGCAGGCAGCCTGTTGATATGCATGCAATGTATGTACTTGGTTTACTTTGGTAGGATACATTCAGTGATCCTTTTCTGTGAGAATTTTACAAATTTCATAGGAGGTGTGTTAGTGGGGGAAAAGGTAAAAAAAATGACAGAAGGAAAGAAGAGAGTAACAGTTTGGACCTTACAATGGGTGATATGGGTAAATGAAAACTTTCAAAGCACATAGCATTGTAGGTGGCATTTGATGGTAGGTGATGGGAGAAATGACAGTATGCTTTTTGAGTACGCTATGGCGGTTAATTGGCAGATACCCTGTTGAGGGGCACTTATAAAAGAGTTGCAAATGTGCTGTATAAAAAATATTGATACCTGTAGTTTGTGGTGATGGATGGCGATGTGGATGAATGTGGATGCAGAAATCTTGCATAGTTCTATAGTCCTTTTTACTGGAGGTGATTTTGAATCACAGGAGACTTGTACTCTGAGTGTTTAAAGGTAAATATGGAGTGTTGAATAGAGTTGAATAGAGATGATAGAGCTAGATGCAGAGGTCTTGGATGTGATTGGTGGATGCATGTGTGACTGCTTAACAGTATCCAATGAGGTAGTGCTGTAAAGAGAGTAGTAGAAAGGGAAGACGGACTGCCCCTGCATTACGGGGTACACAAACACCGCAGTAGTTGGGGATTCACACATGCCACATGCCACATCCTGCCTAGCATGGAAATGGGACTGTGGGGATTATCCAATCAGGTGTTGAGTGTGTGTTTAACAGGAAGGGGTGGTAATACTTTTTTTCATTGTTGTGTACAGTGCAGATGGCAGAGAAGCAGAGAGTCAGAGTGTTGATCGTGGGTGATTCCTTTGGGGGTGATCTGCAGAGGTATGCCCATGGTAGAGGTATTGATGATTTTGAAGAAGTGGACGCTTTGTGGCGCAGTGTGCCTATGTGCAGTTTGAAAGCTGTGCTTGCAGTGTGCAGAGGTGTGGCCACTTGGAGTACTGTTGACGTCCTAGTGGTACATTGTGGAGCACTGTATTTGGGTTACATCACTGCTGTAAGTTTGCTCTGTGAACTGAAGGACTTGGTAAAAGTACTGATGCAGCTTTTTCCACTGCAAAGGTGGTTTTCTCAGGCATACCACCTAGAACAGTATGTAACAATCCAGATGTAATTTGTTCCCAGCAAGAGGTCGGAAGGTGTCTTGTAAACGGATGCAGGGCTACATTTTTGTTCAGTGCTGGGATGTTCTTTTGTGACAATGAGAACATTAATGCTTTTAATGTGAGCTTTTTCAGTGCAGCTGCTTCTTTTTGTTGTCCCCCCATTGAAAATGCTATTTTGTTCTACAATCTAAGAGCTATTTTGGAGAGGCTCATGCAATAATATAAGGAGGAGAAGAAGAGAAAAATCCTCCAAAAATGCAAAAGAAAAGGTGTTTCTTTGTTTCTTTACAAGCATCTTAAAAACAAATAAGGCTCTTTTCAGAGTCACCAATAATGGGGAGATACCCTACCCTGGTTGAAATGTGCCCCCCCCACCCTGGCACAAAGAATGTTATGTCCGCGGACACTGTGGTAGTTCGAGGATTGCATGTGCCACATCCGGGGCTTTTGAGGGTGGCAGGCATGGAAATGGGACTGTGGAGGCTTGGGGATTGGTGAATAAGGTTTCCTGGGTGTGGTGTGTAAGGAGAGACTGTGGCAGAAGGTGTGTTTATAGAGAGATGTGTAGATGGCTATGGTTATGGCTGTGTCATTCTGGAGGCAGAGTATATGGATTTTGGGCGACTCCTGGATAGATTGGTTGGAAGTGCATGCAAATGCTGTGGAATGGCTACACATCTTGGATTCCATTATGTGGATGTCCACTGGTATGGAGTATGTGAAATGAAGTGGCTCAATGTGGCTCCTCTTTTTGCCAGTTTGGTGATGCTCGATCATCCAGACATTATTATTATTCATTGTGGAGGGAACAGTTTAGGATATGTTACCGGAATTTCTCTGAAGTTTGCGATGAAGGAGGCATGGACATGTTTCCAAACTCGCGAGTATTTTTTTCTTGCATTGCCCAGAGACAGATGTGGCTGCTTCTTCATTTGGTCTGCAAATGGAGAAAGCGAGGCGCAATGTGAACAATGCTGTGTGTGCCTTTTTGAGAGATGTTGGCATGTTCTCATTCCACAATGAAAACAATATGTTTTGTAGCACCAACTTTTTTCGCAGAGATGGAGTCCATCTTACTGATGATGGCAAACAGCTGTTTCTGTGAAATATCCAAAATGCACTGCAGCGTTTCTTGCAAGTATAGCAAGCATTTCACCAGTAGGTGTTGGACACTTCAACTCTCCCAAAACCAAACAAACACCACAAAAAGGCTCTTTTCAGAGCCACCACTTGCTCCCGGAAACAAGTGCATTGTTTTTGACGGAGCAACCCCTCGCTCGCATCATTTTAGATTTCTGCGGACTACCGCTCTGTTCGCGGAGCTTACAGGCTGCACAGCGGCCTGCATCCTTTCATTGGCAATTCTATTTTTGAACTGTGAAATGTGGCTCTGAAAAGAGCCTTTTTATTGTTGTTTTGTATTTTGTTGTTGTTTTTACACACAACACAGAAGGAAAGGAAGCGAATGGAGGGTAGGGAAGGGGCACCAACCACAGGGATAAGAAAGGGCAAGTGGAGAGAGGAAGATGTTGGATGGGCCTTACTTAGGTAGGGGCAGTCTTCCTCATGCTCCCGGACCGAAGCCTCGAAAACACTTCGAAGTTGCTCCCCCCTGCAGAGTACCACATTGCAGTACATGCACAATACAGTGACCTTTGAAAGGTAAGGGTTTGCTGCAGTGTGTATGGCCTGCAAGGCTGGTTTAGGGATCCCCTGCCCCACAGGAGTGTCCCTAGTGGTGGCAGGAGCAGATGTGGTTTATGCTGCAGAGGAACTCAACCTACTGCCTTGTTAGAAGGGGACAACCCTCTGAACTGCTGACTTGTGGTTCGATTTCAGGTTACGCTGCATGGAGGTGGTGCCGTAGCTGTACAACCCTGGTTTACCATGACTGAGTACTCAGTGCATCTCACCTGGTTAGTACGAGCTTTGGGAACGTCTCTTATGGTGGAAAATAGTTTTCTCACGCTGGCTGCAGGCGATGGGGAATTTCTCTACTTCATCCTCGTTCTCTTCTTGATCCCTATCTACATTACCACGCCTGTTCCCTTGTCCAGGCCCTTCAGAAGGTGGTGGCGGTGGTGAGGGTGTGGGTGTTGGTGAGGTAGAGGCAGTAGCACCAGCCATGGTTGACATTAGCTCCACAGGTAATAAAGCACAGCAGAATTGATCAGAAAGCAATTACAGCATGGAGCAATCTGGATCGCTGCTGTGTTCTGCAAAGCCAAAAACAGAATGAGGAGCAGCTCTAGGGTGTGGCCTTTTATAGGGTTGCTGGGGAGCACTTGGAACCTGAAAGCAGGCCTAAAACTTTCCCAAAAATTGTAGATGGACACGAGCACAGTGCCGAATACAGTACTTCTCTGATGTCCGGGGGCCCAGAGTGTGTCCGGCAAATAAGGACCCGCGCTCAGCATGGGTGCAGTCACATGGTGACGTTGCGAATGTTCTCGAATGGGACGGCTGTCCGCAGGACGCGTATTGCGCAGAATACTTTGTGCGAATGTGCATAGGTGTCCTACGGACAGGGTTGGGATCCCCAGACTAATTAAATGTGTGACACACGTGCAGTGAACATTTTCGAACAAGCTGGGTGTTTGTAGGCTACAGCAAGTGGGATGCGCATGTATGCAGCTGTCCGTAGGACATGGGTGGCCGTCTCGAACTAATGAAAGTACGTCACAAGTTTTTTTGGACATGCTGGACAGGGGCGGAGTTACCAGAACACAGAGGCTGAGATACGCCTGCGTATAGGTGTGCGATAGACAGACGTGCACTCCCACAACTAATTAAAGGTGCGTCACAAGATGTAGACATGCAGAGCAGACAGGAGTTGCGTCCTACGGACACCTCCATTTTGATTGTGGATAGGCCGGCCAGGTGCGGTGTCCATAGGACACATCCATTTTGCTTAATTGCGGCCTTCCCAGACAGTACTGTGCGCTGCGGATTCATAACGGGATTTAAAAAAAAAGGAAAACCCACACACACACACACACACAGCAACAATTTACATATAAACCTTTACTTTCACACATACATAGATACAATTAGGAAAGGGAAGGGATAGCAGAAATGTACACATATACAGGGGGTTTTCTACAAGTTGGCCATGAGGGGAGGAAGGGATTGAGGTCTCATCGTAACATCTCTCTTCACAGGGAATTTGTGGGGATGGTATGCTGGGAAATGGGGAAGGGGCACAGGTGCAGGTGGGGCAGTGTTATTTAATTTATTCCATAATATGTCCTTGTAAAAAATCTTTTAAGGCGGCAAAATTATTTAGCAATTGCTCCATTTTTGCATCCAGGCTGTCTAGTTTTCATTTACAGAGATTCCTTAATTTCCTTTGCCAGTATGCTGTTGTGGAAGAGGTGCTGCTTGTGGTGCATTTCCTTCCTTTCCTCTATGTTCTGTTAAAGAAAAAAATATCTGTTAGATATATGTGAAGCAATATGTATTAACTGTCTTACTTTTCAGACGGTGGTGCGTACCAATGGGGTTACTATTGTCGCTCATTTCGTCATGAGGGAAATTCTCTTCCAGCCATTCTAGGCTGCTTGCCATTGCTGCATTAAAAAAGAAACATCATGTTTTTCTACTATTTTTTTTTATTTTTATTTTTATTGTTGTTTTATGATATAAAGTATCTTTACAACATAATTTAAAAACAATTTATAGAAGATGCAAAAAAGAGGAAAAAAAAGAAAAGAGAGAAACAAACAACAACAATGACATAAGAGAACAACAAAATACATTATATTAACATAAATCAGAACAATAACAATGCCACTTAAAATAACAGTATCCAAGACAAAAACCTATTAATTCATTGGTTCACTTCATGTACATTCATTATAGCCAGTTCAAATTTTGATGTTTCCTATATTCAAGCCTATCACAGATAAAAGATGACACAGATCGATCATCAGCAATTGCCTATATCCCCACATGCATTGTGACCACAACAGTTCCAATTTGTAAGTAACATGTTCATCCACATATTTCCCTATGTATCTTAGCCTTTCCTTTACAAAATGCACATAATATACACGAGATGTTTCAAGGATTCGTTTACCTGGGTTTTACAGAATCTACAATCTTCAGATAGTAGAGCATTACCCACCCAGTTTTTGGTACGCTCTAAGGTAGGTATCAGATTAAATTTAAAACGGATATATAAGATGCGTATCTTCTGACAGGGAATCTGTCTGATATAAGGGAACAATGTTTTTTGTATGTGTCGGAATTTTGCGTATTCCTTATACGCTGTATAAGCCCCAATTTTATCAGATGTGAGTGCCCAGTCATGTTGCAATAATTTCTTCTTCACAAGTTGTGGCCATTTAATTAGGTCATCAGTATCCATTGCAATCATTTCTAGGGTGTTTTCACACAACTGACCAGCAACATGAACAGATTTTGGAGAACCCTGTATTAGAAATTTTCGCAGATCTTCATATGACGAATTTGGAACAGGGTCTAATATTTTGACATAACTAGCCATTTTCCGCCATAGATATTTCATTGCTAGGGACGTGAGTCCCAGTTCATGTATAATTATGGCATTTGGCAAAGATGGCGGTAGATGTAACACTTTTTTCCATATTTTGCCTTGGATTTTATTCAAGGCTAACCCAATTCCAAGGGAACATAAATCTAAGCCATAGATAATAATAGCTTTGACTATGAGAGTGTAGAATTCTATCAACGGAATCAATGAGAATTGACAGAACTTTAAGTAGATTAGTTTCATTTGTGCAATCAATGGCAAGGATTTAGTAGTCATTTCTATCTGCCATTTGTCGATAGAATCCGAATTGGTTAAGTTATACCCTAAGTATATCATAGCAAGTGCTCGTGGAATGATCATCCCTTTGATATTCCATTGATAGCAAATTAACTTTCTTGTATTTGTGAAGATCAGAATATTCAATTTTTTTGGATTCAGCTTCAGGTTACTACTATTGTACACTGTGCAATTATAGGACAGACTTTAGTGTACTTACGACGTAGTAGTGACGTTCTGCTCTCAGGACTTTGCAGTCCTGACTCTAACAGTTCCTTTTTCGTTTCTATGTAAAGCAGCAGTGCAGTAATGTTGTTGGAAGCAGACGTTATTTCTCTTGTTGATGCATTCCATTATGGTGCACAGCTTATGCATTTGTTCAGAGTTTGCAGACCTACTGTATTTTGCCTTGCAATTCAAGTATATGGTGCTGTTTGTATATATTCTGTGTCTTTGCTGAATGGTACCACTACGTAAGAGAGCCCTGACTTTTTGAGCAGTTTGGATGCTACCCGATCTCTGTGAACAGACGCACAGTCCGCGGTCACTGTGCCTATCAGCATGGAGCCATCGATTTACTATGCTGTATGGTACATCTATACAAACTAAGGGTATCCTGGTAAAAACCTTCGAAATTCAGTGAAAAAAAGTTCTTAAAGGGACGTTATGGTTAAGTTGCTCTACTAGAAACCTATCAAAACCTATCAAAATCAGTGAAAAAACGAATGGTTAGAATATTCACTTTATTCTAAACTTAGCCATAATTACAATATTGTGGAAATTGTCATTGTCACTACAAAGGGAATTTGAACTTACTATAATTATTTAGTTTTTCACAAGATGCAAGGAGTTACCATTCATCCTCCTCAACCATTTTTTGCTAAAGTTGGTGACCCATTCACTCCATAGAGAGAATGGAAGGCGTATTGGACGAATTATATAGACACCATTAACAATGGAACTTTCACAGCAATTAAAAAGAAACAAGTGCATTGTTTTTGACGGAGCAACCCCTCGCTCGCATCATTTTAGATTTCTGCGGACTACCGCTCTGTTCGCGGAGCTTACAGGCTGCACAGCGGCCTGCATCCTTTCATTGGCAATTCTATTTTTGAACTGTGAAATGTGGCTCTGAAAAGAGCCTTTTTATTGTTGTTTTGTATTTTGTTGTTGTTTTTACACACAACACAGAAGGAAAGGAAGCGAATGGAGGGTAGGGAAGGGGCACCAACCACAGGGATAAGAAAGGGCAAGTGGAGAGAGGAAGATGTTGGATGGGCCTTACTTAGGTAGGGGCAGTCTTCCTCATGCTCCCGGACCGAAGCCTCGAAAACACTTCGAAGTTGCTCCCCCCTGCAGAGTACCACATTGCAGTACATGCACAATACAGTGACCTTTGAAAGGTAAGGGTTTGCTGCAGTGTGTATGGCCTGCAAGGCTGGTTTAGGGATCCCCTGCCCCACAGGAGTGTCCCTAGTGGTGGCAGGAGCAGATGTGGTTTATGCTGCAGAGGAACTCAACCTACTGCCTTGTTAGAAGGGGACAACCCTCTGAACTGCTGACTTGTGGTTCGATTTCAGGTTACGCTGCATGGAGGTGGTGCCGTAGCTGTACAACCCTGGTTTACCATGACTGAGTACTCAGTGCATCTCACCTGGTTAGTACGAGCTTTGGGAACGTCTCTTATGGTGGAAAATAGTTTTCTCACGCTGGCTGCAGGTGATGGGGAATTTCTCTACTTCATCCTCGTTCTCTTCTTGATCCCTATCTACATTACCACGCCTGTTCCCTTGTCCAGGCCCTTCAGAAGGTGGTGGCGGTGGTGAGGGTGTGGGTGTTGGTGAGGTAGAGGCAGTAGCACCAGCCATGGTTGACATTAGCTCCACAGGTAATAAAGCACAGCAGAATTGATCAGAAAGCAATTACAGCATGGAGCAATCTGGATCGCTGCTGTGTTCTGCAAAGCCAAAAACAGAATGAGGAGCAGCTCTAGGGTGTGGCCTTTTATAGGGTTGCTGGGGAGCACTTGGAACCTGAAAGCAGGCCTAAAACTTTCCCAAAAATTGTAGATGGACACGAGCACAGTGCCGAATACAGTACTTCTCTGATGTCCGGGGGCCCAGAGTGTGTCCGGCAAATAAGGACCCGCGCTCAGCATGGGTGCAGTCACATGGTGACGTTGCGAATGTTCTCGAATGGGACGGCTGTCCGCAGGACGCGTATTGCGCAGAATACTTTGTGCGAATGTGCATAGGTGTCCTACGGACAGGGTTGGGATCCCCAGACTAATTAAATGTGTGACACACGTGCAGTGAACATTTTCGAACAAGCTGGGTGTTTGTAGGCTACAGCAAGTGGGATGCGCATGTATGCAGCTGTCCGTAGGACATGGGTGGCCGTCTCGAACTAATGAAAGTACGTCACAAGTTTTTTTGGACATGCTGGACAGGGGCGGAGTTACCAGAACACAGAGGCTGAGATACGCCTGCGTATAGGTGTGCGATAGACAGACGTGCACTCCCACAACTAATTAAAGGTGCGTCACAAGATGTAGACATGCAGAGCAGACAGGAGTTGCGTCCTACGGACACCTCCATTTTGATTGTGGATAGGCCGGCCAGGTGCGGTGTCCATAGGACACATCCATTTTGCTTAATTGCGGCCTTCCCAGACAGTACTGTGCGCTGCGGATTCATAACGGGATTTTAAAAAAAAGGAAAACCCACACACACACACACACAGCAACAATTTACATATAAACCTTTACTTTCACACATACATAGATACAATTAGGAAAGGGAAGGGATAGCAGAAATGTACACATATACAGGGGGTTTTCTACAAGTTGGCCATGAGGGGAGGAAGGGATTGAGGTCTCATCGTAACATCTCTCTTCACAGGGAATTTGTGGGGATGGTATGCTGGGAAATGGGGAAGGGGCACAGGTGCAGGTGGGGCAGTGTTATTTAATTTATTCCATAATATGTCCTTGTAAAAAATCTTTTAAGGCGGCAAAATTATTTAGCAATTGCTCCATTTTTGCATCCAGGCTGTCTAGTTTTCATTTACAGAGATTCCTTAATTTCCTTTGCCAGTATGCTGTTGTGGAAGAGGTGCTGCTTGTGGTGCATTTCCTTCCTTTCCTCTATGTTCTGTTAAAGAAAAAAATATCTGTTAGATATATGTGAAGCAATATGTATTAACTGTCTTACTTTTCAGACGGTGGTGCGTACCAATGGGGTTACTATTGTCGCTCATTTCGTCATGAGGGAAATTCTCTTCCAGCCATTCTAGGCTGCTTGCCATTGCTGCATTAAAAAAGAAACATCATGTTTTTCTACTATTTTTTTTTATTTTTATTTTTATTGTTGTTTTATGATATAAAGTATCTTTACAACATAATTTAAAAACAATTTATAGAAGATGCAAAAAAGAGGAAAAAAAAGAAAAGAGAGAAACAAACAACAACAATGACATAAGAGAACAACAAAATACATTATATTAACATAAATCAGAACAATAACAATGCCACTTAAAATAACAGTATCCAAGACAAAAACCTATTAATTCATTGGTTCACTTCATGTACATTCATTATAGCCAGTTCAAATTTTGATGTTTCCTATATTCAAGCCTATCACAGATAAAAGATGACACAGATCGATCATCAGCAATTGCCTATATCCCCACATGCATTGTGACCACAACAGTTCCAATTTGTAAGTAACATGTTCATCCACATATTTCCCTATGTATCTTAGCCTTTCCTTTACAAAATGCACATAATATACACGAGATGTTTCAAGGATTCGTTTACCTGGGTTTTACAGAATCTACAATCTTCAGATAGTAGAGCATTACCCACCCAGTTTTTGGTACGCTCTAAGGTAGGTATCAGATTAAATTTAAAACGGATATATAAGATGCGTATCTTCTGACAGGGAATCTGTCTGATATAAGGGAACAATGGTTTTTGTATGTGTCGGAATTTTGCGTATTCCTTATACGCTGTATAAGCCCCAATTTTATCAGATGTGAGTGCCCAGTCATGTTGCAATAATTTCTTCTTCACAAGTTGTGGCCATTTAATTAGGTCATCAGTATCCATTGCAATCATTTCTAGGGTGTTTTCACACAACTGACCAGCAACATGAACAGATTTTGGAGAACCCTGTATTAGAATTTTTCGCAGATCTTCATATGACGAATTTGGAACAGGGTCTAATATTTTGACATAACTAGCCATTTTCCGCCATAGATATTTCATTGCTAGGGACGTGAGTCCCAGTTCATGTATAATTATGGCATTTGGCAAAGATGGCGGTAGATGTAACACTTTTTTCCATATTTTGCCTTGGATTTTATTCAAGGCTAACCCAATTCCAAGGGAACATAAATCTAAGCCATAGATAATAATAGCTTTGACTATGAGAGTGTAGAATTCTATCAACGGAATCAATGAGAATTGACAGAACTTTAAGTAGATTAGTTTCATTTGTGCAATCAATGGCAAGGATTTAGTAGTCATTTCTACCTGCCATTTGTCGATAGAATCCGAATTGGTTAAGTTATACCCTAAGTATATCATAGCAAGTGCTCGTGGAATGATCATCCCTTTGATATTCCATTGATAGCAAATTAACTTTCTTGTATTTGTGAAGATCAGAATATTCAATATTTTTGGATTCAGCTTCAGGTTACTACTATTGTACACTGTGCAATTATAGGACAGACTTTAGTGTACTTACGACGTAGTAGTGACGTTCTGCTCTCAGGACTTTGCAGTCCTGACTCTAACAGTTCCTTTTTCGTTTCTATGTAAAGCAGCAGTGCAGTAATGTTGTTGGAAGCAGACGTTATTTCTCTTGTTGATGCATTCCATTATGGTGCACAGCTTATGCATTTGTTCAGAGTTTGCAGACCTACTGTATTTTGCCTTGCAATTCAAGTATATGGTGCTGTTTGTATATATTCTGTGTCTTTGCTGAATGGTACCACTACGTTAGAGAGCCCTGACTTTTTGAGCAGTTTGGATGCTACCCGATCTCTGTGAACAGACGCACAGTCCGCGGTCACTGTGCCTATCAGCATGGAGCCATCGATTTACTATGCTGTATGGTACATCTATACAAACTAAGGGTATCCTGGTAAAAACCTTCGAAATTCAGTGAAAAAAAGTTCTTAAAGGGACGTTATGGTTAAGTTGCTCTACTAGAAACCTATCAAAATCAGTGAAAAAACGTTGTTAAAGAAGCGTTATGGTTAAGCTGCGCTACTACATAATAGTTCTTCCAATGTGCTCTCATAGTGTTCTACCAACATTACAATGACAATCCCTTGTGGAGACTTTTCATGAAAACTAAATGCACATGTGATGTCATCAATTACATTTGTGATGTCATCTTTGATGTCATGGGTGTTAGTCCTTGCAGTGCACAGTGGTGGCGTGAGTTATGGTTGCTTATGCTTACCATAACTGGTGAATTTCTGGGGTTTTTTGGTTTTACTTGTAACATTAATGTGGATAGGTTGTTATTAGTGCTAAGTAACTGTAATGTCCCTTCAAAAAGGTTTTTGCACTTAATTGGATAGGTTTTTCTTAGGGCAGCTTAACCATATCGTTCCTTTAACAATGTTTTTTCACTGATTTTGATAGGTATTTAGTAGCTCAGCTTAACCATAACGTTTCTTTAACAAAGTTTTTTCACTGAATATATACATATATATTTGCTTGGTATGATGCACATGAATTGCAAAAACGTTCATGGATTTAAAGACCATGGATTGATACTCGATTTTTACTGACAACGTTTTGTGCAGAGTTTAGCAACAGAGGAGGATCTAATTTTTTAGTGCTAATAGAAATACACCAGCTATGAAAACCATGCACTTTGATGCTGGATACCATTGCATGCAATACGATCCTCTGTCATCAAATTCAAGATTCTAGTACGAGACATGTCTTCTCTTTACAGGAAAGACTGTGTTGTTAAAATGTATCATAGATTATCTGCTGTTTGTTTTAAACATATACATATTTGCTGTCTGCAGTATTCAGGGCAATCTTTGTTTGAGAATGGGTAAGGAATTGTAGGATGGAATGGTGAGGGGTTAGAATGTAGAAGGAGCGGAGCATGAGGCATCTGTTTGTGGCGGTTAGAAGTGATACGAGAAGGAGGAAAGCATTGATGTTCTGTGGCCGGTTACAAGTACTGTATCTTTATTTCATACAATAAAGAAGCGTTCATACCTCTCCAGAAGATCGTGTGTCCTTACTTCAAATGGTGACGAGGATGGGATGAGGCCACGCCTTCCTGAAGAGAAATATTTTTGGAGAGTTGAAAGGCCCTGCAGTGCTGCTGGTATGTTGTTTTGTTTGCGCCTGTCATTGTTAAGCAATTACCCTGCTGGCAAACACAAGAGCAGCACGGGTGGGTTCAGGACAAAGCCAAATGTGTTACTGTACATTAAGTTAGCAGCACTTGCCGTCATTTAATTCCATACATGCCAACATTCTGTGACCAAAAATCTGTAGGAATCTTAAAGGTTCAGAAATAGTAAGTAGCATAATGATGACACCCCCCACACCCTCCGTGAAGCTATGTTCTGTACATCCTATGATGATTTCCTCTCAGGTGGAGCAATGCAGAATTGCTGTGCTCTCTATTATTTTTCCTTCTGTAGACATGGGCCATACAGATGTCGCCACCTAGTGTGATGGTGTCAAACAGACACCACAATGATGATGTGGCCACCGAATTTTACATGCAGCTTGCGTTCCTGCATGCACTCACAGACACATAGAGGTCTATTTAATAAACTGAAGCTGTGCGGGGGTCCACTTTCAGTCTGTACTGCGCTTGCATAGAGAGCCCAAAATGCCTGGTATTTTATAAAGGGCAAGACCTCATGGAAAGTGCAAAGCGCAACACAGACCGTAACATTTTTATTTTAATGAGCTGCACTTCAGGGACGGGCAATACGGGTGCAAGGATGCAATTGGCTGAGGCTGGATGGAGTGTAAGAGCTGATTGACAGCTAACGCATGCCAGACATTTTCCGTTTAAAGTGCAATTAAGATCTGCACAGGGGTATATCAATGATTTTTCAGAAAATTGTCACTTTGTGAGTAAATGTTTTACCTTTCCCAGTGCAGTCAACAGCAGCACCTTTCCCTTTTGTTTTTGACACACAGGGGACAGTGTTCTTTAAAATGGTAAACATGCTTGGTGTGTTTTGCAGTGTGCCTTTGTTTTTTGCGCCTTCTTAACTGTGGCTTATACGCACGTCGCTGTTATTTGATTTTTAAACCACAAGGCTCTTTGTGGTGTGCTTCCCTAATAATAATTAAAATAGAAATCAAATGACTGACTCTGGTAATTAGGGCAACGTCATTGAATGACATTTCCACAGCAACATTTTCAGCCCAGGGGGCCTGGAAGGCATACTTGCCAACTCTACTGATTTAGGCAGTAGGCCACTGCTTTTTAAGCAGTCCTACCGCCTACAGATTTGGGTGACAGATCCTACTGCTTTTTACAGTGTCAGGTAATTTGTGTGACTCTAAGGAAATTAATCTGTCTGTGCAGTGGGCTGGTAAGTGATACATTTGAGTGATGGACTCGGATCCATCCACTGACCCGACAGCTACATGACTGTCTCCTGCACTCTTGCTGAGACAGACCTTAGGTGAACCACCCCTAAAGGCAAGTGACTGAGGTGGGTATCAGTCTCTATGTTGTTCAGTGTTCAATCTGCATTGCAGAAATAAATATATACTGCCCAGGCTGCTGCTACAGAGCAGTGGCAAACATTGCCTAACAGCTCTGTGTGATTATTTTCTGTGAAGGTAGGTAACTGAATTTCGTGTCAACTTACCATTCACAATTATACATTTTAAACATTTGAGCGTCTTTCCATGTTGTGCTGTTGGATGAGTTGTGCATTTTAGAATGTTTCAGCGGTGCCAACAATGTATGTTTTGTAATGTCATGTGATGTCATTGTTATGCTCTGTATTATTTTTGAAACTTGAAAAATCCTACATCGTGGTCACAGAATGTTGGCAAGAATTCGTATTTATATTATTTTACTTATTCTGTGCTTTGTACTGCGCCACATGAATGCAGGACACCCCAGAGTGCATTCGTAAGAGCAAAATGTGCAAGTCTCTTATGGCTCTGTTGAATATCGGCTTATAACGTAAAATACAGGCCGAACATAATTGTTTCTGCGATCATTTTGACTTGTTTTTGTCCTTGTGTACTACATGAAGAGCTAGCAAACCATTTCCTTTCAAAGCGAGCTCAAATGTGCCGTTCAGTATGTGTATGCATTCTCTTTCGTGGGTGTTATAGTGCATGCTGAAATAACGACTTAAAATCACTTGGCAAAGCTGGGTGTGCAGATAAAGGGTTAGATGATTTTCTGACTTTTTCTTACCGAATTGCTTTTAGCCAAATATGTTTACCAGAACAACAGGCCAGGGGTGTTATCGGAACAGAGGGACCTTCTCCCTTTACCCCTCCCCCCACACACTGCTTCTCAAATACGTTACCCAAACCACCCACCTATACATATGCATTAAAACAGTGGTAAAATGCAGCTAAAAAGAAATTTGGCTTAATGCAATTAAGGCAAAAACATTCAAATCGACTTTCCTGCTCACAGATAATCAAAAGGCTGACAATTAAGAGCCTGTTTATCCCCAGTAAGACGGCAGCTGCGTTTAAGTCCAGAAAAGTTGTGTTTTTTTTATTTTTATTAAATGGCACCTGGGAGAAAATGACATTCCGGCGCCCAGAAGTGCGTGCCTTTTAGCGCTATGTACAGCAGGGCGCTGACACACAAGAACAAGTTTAAAAGTGTACTTACCTGATTGGAGACTCAATTTAGCTGAGGCACCAGTACCACTGCCCAAAGGTTCACAGCACTTCACGCTGACGCTGGCAGGCTGAGGCAGACACTCAGTTCGCAGGGCAGAGCTGGAGTCACGTGACGGGCCATCTCACATTTTGATTGGTGACAGAGGCGTGTGCCTGGCCAGGCGCACGCCTCTGTCATCAATCAAAATCTGAGATGGGCAGTCACGCCCCCAGTGCTCTGGGCCCTCAGGCACAGGCCTGAGAATCCATAGTGCGGCCACGGAAGTCGGTAGGCGGTAGGACTGCTTAAAAAGCGGTATCCTACCGCCTAAATCGGTAGGGTTGGCAAGTATGTAATTCATTCGCGCCTGCCTTGTGATACGGGCACTCATTAAGTCTCGTAACGTCCAACAGTAACTTTAAAGGAAAAGACCTAAAGACTTGATTTTGCGTGCTGCCATGTTCAAAACAGGCAAATCCTGTCATTTCTATGGGAAAGTATGTAGCAGCATAGCATGGGAAAATACAATTTTTAAATTTAAAAGCATAGCATGCTTTTAAATCACACAGTGATGTCGATTGAATGAGTCAAACAGTTACTGTTTGTCACCAGGCAAGGGCCTGCGTTCTAAGTACATAAAGACAAGTTTGCTGTTGATTGGATTTCGAACAAGGCAGTTATTATTACAGTGAATGGTTAGAATATTCACTTTATTCTAAACTTAGCCATAATTACAATATTGTGGAAATTGTCATTGTCACTACAAAGGGAATTTGAACTTACTATAATTATTTAGTTTTTCACAAGATGCAAGGAGTTACCATTCATCCTCCTCAACCATTTTTTGCTAAAGTTGGTGACCCATTCACTCCATAGAGAGAATGGAAGGCGTATTGGACGAATTATATAGACACCATTAACAATGGAACTTTCACAGCAATTAAAAAGAAAAAATTGCTTATACACCTCCTAGGCCCAGAAGGGCACATAATATAGGGAGTTATCTCCTCAGAGAGGTGAAGAAGATGGAGATGGTGATAGTCCTGATGAATATGAATTGGAGATGCAAGATCTTGACAATTATTATCAATCCAAAACAAATGTAGCGGTGAATAGGTATTATTTTTACACAAGGAAGCAAGAAGTGAGTGAAAGTGTAGATGAATACGTCAATGCACTAAAAAAGTTAGATGAAAGCTGCAATTTTGGCAGAGGTGTGACCTAAGATTAATTGATCTGAGAATAAATTAATATACATACCAACAGTACTGTAGTCCAATAAAGGTTATGGATGTGTTGTGATCCATCTCTAGATGAAGCAATGGCTATTGCCCAAAGAGATGAACATACATTAAGGCTATCAAGTATCAGGAAAATAACTTTGGAACTAAGACAGCTAAAGTGATTACAGTGAAGGAGAACAACGTGTCTAAGGAGATTAATTCAGTGAGAAACAAAGAGTGGAGTAACAAAGAATCTATGAAGTGTCCTACAGAAAAGAACGGAGGGGAGGGGGAGAACATAAAAAGGATATATATATATATATATATATATATATATATATATATAAAATTAGTTTTATATCAACCAAACAACCAACAGACAACAACCAAACTTGCAGTACATATTACAATATGTCGAATTTTATACAGCACAATCATTGTTGACTGCTTTTCCCATTCCCCCCCCCCCCAAGCCTACATCTCTTCGCGATCTACTTCTGCAGTTTGCAAAGGGGTTTCCTTACTCGTGTTCTCTGCCGGGTCTTGGTCACTTGCGTGGACCCAAATAGTGTAGCTATTAGGTGTCTCCAGCTAGTCAGGGTTTCTGCTTCTTCATCCACCCCCCCCCCCATGTTTCTAGCATCCTGCCATACTACAGTTTCGGCTTCAGCCCCTTTCTGGAGGTCTTTCCACCATACTTCAATCCTAGGTCTGTGACACGCCTTCCATCCCGTGGCAATCCTATGCTTCGCCAGTATATACGCCAAATCCTTTAGTTTGCTTACATGTTTAAGTTTATGTGATCTGGGGAAAGCCCCAAGCAGGCACGCCCACGCTATCACTACAGTTATCCCTATCCCCTTTTCCTCCAATCTGTGGGCTATTTCTCCCCAGAATTTCCCGATTTCCGGGCACGCCCAGAACATATGCGTCATCCCAGTGTTTTCTTCGCCACATTTGGGGCCTATTTGCCTTACTGCATTACTGAATTTGGCTATCCTTTGGGGTATCATTTAAGCCCTCTGGGTTATGTACAACTGTATTTGCTGTAACTTTTCATTCCTTGACACTTTCTTGTGATATCCTTGGGCTCGCTCCCACATTCCAAAACTCATCGGGGAACCCACCTCCTCCTCCCAGTCCTGTCGTAGTTGTACCACTTCCTTTCCCACTTTGGACATTACCAGCTCACATAACCTGGATATCTCGTGCCCTCTCTCTGCTATATCACATATTATTTCTATGGTGGTATCTTCCGATACTATTTCTGACCATGTTTCTTTAATCCGCTGGACCACGCTGTGATATGTAATATATTGTCCTGTATGTAACCCTGTTTCCTCCACCAGCGTCCCAAATTCCTTAACGTTCCCCTCTTTCATGTCTGGTTTGGACAGCCATATAATTTCCTTCAAGAAGTATGGGGCACAATCCTGTCTAAACAACCTAGATTCTGAGGTTGAGTCTTCTGATAGCCATTTTGCCACATATTGTAGCTGGCTCGCTAGATAATAAATTTCAAAGTTTGGCAAGTTTATGCCCCCCTTATCATACGCATTTTGCAATTTCCAAAGGGCGACCCTGCTCCTCGTCCCATGCCAGAGGAACCCCCTACACATGCTGTGCACCTTGACAAAGAATCGTCTTGGTATCAGATATGGTATATTCCCAAAATAATGCAGTAATTTGGGTAGGACCACCATTTTCAACATTGCCCCTCTCCCATCATCGCCAGAGGGAGCTTTGCCCAAAACTTCATGCTATTTTCGATGCCCTTGACCGCCTTCTCTGTATTATGCTGGTGCTCTGCCTCAACCGTATGGTAGATGTCTATCCCAAGGTATCTAAATGTATTAACCTCCCACGGTATTTGTAGAACTGGCAATTTCTCTTGTGGAATACCAACGTATCTACCCATAGGGAATATGCATGATTTTCTGGGGTTCACGGCTATGCCCGACAGCACCGCATATCGTTCCATTACTTCCAGAACATATTGGAGGTTTTCTTCTGGGTATTGTAAAGACAACAGCATATCGTCAGCGTACAAGGAGATCAAGTGCGGTTCTCCATTTATGTTTATCCCTATCGTGTCATACTGTTGCCTTAGATATATCCCCAGGGGCTCTAATGGTAAGATATACAGCATGGGGGACCATGGGCATCCTTGTCTAGTGCCCCTGCTAAGTTGCCACCTTTCCGATATTATCGCCCCCTTTTTAGCCCTGGCCAACAGTGCGCTGTACAGCAATTTGACCCATTTAAGATACCCAGGTCCTATCCCATAACTGGTCAGGGCTGCTATCAGCCATGGCCATTTAACTGTGTCAAATGCTTTTATTGCGTCTAGCGATACAATTGCAATTTCCGAAGTTTCCCCTTTTGTGTGTTCTATAACCCTGTGTAGTCTCCTGAGGTTGTTAGTTATATTTCTATGTGGGACGTACCCAGTCTGGTCGGGCTGTATTAGTTTGTCTATAATCCGTTTCATCCTGTTTGCCAGCACCGCCGTGAGCATTTTACTATCTTGATTAAGCATTGACAACGGTCTAAATGATCCGCAATCTTTGCCCGGCTTATTGGGTTTAGGGAGTGGTATAATAATCGCCTCTCTCAAGTACTCCGGCAATCTTCCTATTTCGTATGCTTCATTTAACATAGCCAAAAGCGGGGGGAGCACCTCCTTTCTGTACAGTTTATAAAATTCACTAGGGAGACCATCGGCCCCTGGGGTCTTGCAAGTGGGTAGCTGCACCACCACCTCCTCTAGTTCTTCCAGGGTTATCGGGGGCGTCTAGGTCCTCTTGCTCCTCCACACTAATTCGTGGCATACCTATGTCTTCCAGTGTTTCCCTTATGTCCTTGTGGTCGGTTCCCCCTACATCCCCATACAGCTGTTGATAGTACTTTAGGAATTCTCTATTCACGCCCTCTTGGGTGTCCACTACCTGCCCATCCTCCTTCTCTATTGCCCTGATTGTTGGTCTTGGGGTCTCACTTTTATATAACTATGCTAACACCCTTCCCGGTTTATCTCCTCCTGCATGTTGGCTTTCTACATATCTCTTATAATTTAAGTTTCACAGTCTCTCCCAGTGTTCCGCACATTCTTGTTGCAAACTTCGATTCTCATCATTTTCTCCAGCTCCCTTTCTGCGTCCTGCAGTGCTGTTAGTATCCCTCCTTGCAGTCCTTTAGTCTTAGCTATGGCTATCCCCCTCACTACCACTTTAAAGGCTTCCCAAAGCGTACCCGCCGACTCAACACTAGCAGTGTTGGTCTCAAAGTAACTGACTATTTCTTCTCTCAAATACTCCCTGAACATTACATCTTTTAACGCCTCAGCTCTGAGGTGCCACGTCGGTATCCTTGCTCTTGGGGGTCTATATTGCCATGTGAGGGCCAGTGGCGAGTGGTCTGACAAGACCCTTGCCTTGCATTCTATCTGTACTATTTCTGCCATCAGCTCTTGTGTGACAAACATGTAATCTAGCCTAGAATGCAAATTTTGTGGGGCCGAGAAATGTGAATACTGCCTGTCCTGCAGGTGGCGCATCCTCCAAGCGTTCTCAAACCCGAAGTCCTTTAACAATGGCTGCAGAACTCTAGCAGCCGGGGCAGGTCTGTCTATTTTGTTATCCGATCTGTCTACTCTCGGGTTTAGCGTACAGTTAAAATCTCCCCCCAAAATCACTGCCTCCCCCAAGTACATGCTCGGTTTGCTATACAGTGTCCTAAAATATGCCACTGTGTCCTGATTTGGGGCGTAAGTATTTATAATACATATTTCTTCATTTTCCACCAACCCTCTTACTGCAACCATCCTCCCGTCTACTTCCACTGTGGATTGTAATAACTGGAACGGAACATGCGGCGCCACCCAGATGATCACCCCTCTAGCATAAGCCGAATATGTCGCGCCAACCACCGTCCCCTTCCATTTCTTCTGGATGACTTCTAGTTTCTCTTTCGTAAGGTGTGTCTCTTGTATCAGGGCTATGTCTATTTACATTCCAAGTTAGTACTTTGAGGTCCCGCATTATCCAATGTTTTCCCACCCCTCCTTGTGTGGGTATGCAGGTTTTACTTGTAAGCCATTGCTCATGTCTGTAGGCTCTTTCCCAAACTTTCCCTCCCCTCCTCCCCCCTCCTTTTCCAACCCCATCCTACTTCCCAACTCCCAACTTTCCCTCCCCTCTTCTACAAACACCCCAACACCCCCCTCTCCCTTCCCCACCCCCCACCCTTCCCAGCCCCAACTGGTGCCCAGCTCCATCCCTGGATCTCAGGCCTACCCACACTTAGTACCTCTTCGGCGATGCCGATACTAGGACTCAGCAGGGGGTTGCCACCCTATCGGCCACCTAACTATCCTATCTATTGGGGTTTAAGAGTGCGTCCTTTGCGTCTCCTGTTATCTGCCACATTATGTTGTGTGCCTTCCGTGTTATATTCTCAATCTGTCGGCCCCTTAATTTCAACACAATCCTACTCTATCTTATAGTCAAGTCCCAAAGTGACAGTATATACAGCACCTCGGTCTCAGGATCAGGCTTCACTTATCCGTACTGTCCTCTTTCCGACTGTCCGCTCCCTCCGGACAATTTTGGGCGTCCAACCATTCTGTTGCATCTTCCGGAGTCTCAAAGAACAGAGCTTTGTTTTTGTGGAACACTTTCAGCTTTGTTGGGTACATCAACATATATCGCAGGTCCGCATCTCGCAGTCTCCTCTTCACTGTCCCGTAATTCAGTCGAATTCTCTGCACTTGAAGTGTTTAGTCAGGATATGCCGAGATGTTCGCAAATGCCCTCTGTATGTTGCCCCCTTTCCGGAAATATTCCAATATCTTCTCTCTGTCTCGGTAGTTCAATATCTTGGCAATGATTGGGCTTGGGGGGCTCCTGGGGAGGTCTCTTTGTGAGCGCTCTATGCGCTCTCTTCACTGCAAATCCTTGCGTAAGGGCCCGCCTCCTATTTCCTGCAGCAACATGTTTTCAACGTAGTCCATCGGGTTAGGGCCGTCTTCCCCTTCCGGAAGGCCTACTATGCGTACATCGGTCCTCCGGGCATGCCCTTCAGCTTCCTCCGCTCTGTTCTCTAGATTGCTGACCTGTTACTTCAGAATGTGGATATCCGAGGCATGAGATGTTCGGGCTGTCGTGTTTATGGTCACTTCATTTTCCAGCTCATCCGTGCATTCTGCTATCTTCCGTACATCCTGTCTGAGTAGGTTAACTTCCTCCTGTACTGCGCCCACTTTGAGCTCCAGCACTGCTTTAAGTTCTGCTGTGGCTGCCTCCAGCTTGCTCCCCCACGTAGCCTTTAAATCCATAATTGCTTCCAGGATCTGCCGGTCATTGCGTGTTGGGGTGGTGTCCACCTGTGGGTTTTTGTCTTTAGGTCTCGCCCCCTCTATCTGTTGTGGGGTTTTGGTGAAGTCCTCCAATGAGGACTGCTTCCCCCTGGACTTGGGAAGTTTGGATGTCATCTTGGTGCTTGGATTCACATGAGCTCTAAACACCGCTGCTACTCAGTGCAGGTAGCTTTCTTGTGCTGTGTCCTCCCGTGCCCTTCCTAGACTCTTATTTGCAGGCGCTATATAGCACCATTAGGTTAGTTGTTGCCCCACACTGGGCCGTGTCCCAATTCTGCCAGCACATACAGGTCACACATATGAGCCCCTGCACCCTTCGTGAGCAGGGCGTTCGGTTAGTTGGTGCAGGCACCTTTCAGCACTCATATTCCATATTGCTCTGTCATAGTTCGTTTCTGTTTGCATTCACAAAGTATCATGCCCATGAGGATACCTTGCTCCATAGCCTGCCCATGGCCGCCGAGCCACTCTGTAGCCGTCACGGGGCTTGGCCTTGGTCTGCCTCAGAACCAGCTGTGTTATGCCAAGAGTTGGGAGCAACACTGCGCCTTTCTTCTTCCCATGGACAGTGCAGCTCACTCCTTTGTCTGGCGAATTCGCCCGTGTTGTGCTGCTTTCAGAATCCGTGCTTAACAGGTTTCCCTGGGCTCTGACAATCATGTCAGTTTCACTCCTTTGTCTGGCAAAATCACCAGTGTTGTGCTGCTTTCAGAATCCCTTGCTTAACAGGCTTCCCTGTGCTCCAGCAATCATGTCAGTTTCACTGCTGTAAAAGTCTGTGCTATGTATCCCCATGTTAGCTACTGTTGCCTCTTAGGCATGGTTTATACAATGCAGATTCCTCCTGCTAGGGTCAGTTCCGTGACACTTCCTCGTTAGTAACTTGCCTCCTCCGTGAAGTTGCTTCAAGCCCTCAGTTGTGTGTTTGTACGATGTAGTTCGGCAAACTCAGCTCGCTCACACATCCTCCGATGAAGTCCTTTGTTCTGAGCCCGATGCCATTTTGTTACTACTCCGTCAGGATCCTACTGGACTTTCTTTGCTTCTAGTTCACTAGCAGTAATACGGTTTCTTGCCATAGTCGGTGCCTTCTGTTCCTTGCATATTCCCACAGCAGCTGTTCCAACTGCAAGCAAAATAGTACATTTTAGATGCATCTCCGATCCAGGATCATGCAGGATCAGCAGGAGCACCAGGATAGTACCTCCTATCGCATGGCTCCTTAGCCACGCCCCCCATGAAAAGGATATATATGGGAATGTTTTTTAGATGCGGCAAAAAGGGACACTATGCCAATTTGCAATATTGTCCGACGCTGAACATGAAATGTTCAAATTGTTAAATGAAAGGTCACTTCAGCATAGTGTGCAAGAATAAAAATGCAATCAAAGGATAAACTGAGTACAAGAGGAAGAAGATGAAGAAACAGAGAGAAAGGGAGTAGAAGTGGTCATGATGGTTAGGAGCAGTAATAAAAAGACCACTAAAAAAATCACATTTGAAATTGGTGGTATAGTTTCGGAATTTACAGTTGATTCAGGTTCCCCTTACACCATTATAATGAAAGAGAAATGGCAGGAATTATGCTCAAAAGATTTAACTGTGTCCTAAAAAAGTCAGATATTAGGAATCCTGGAGCTTTTGAGGGTTCAGTGATTCAGATATTAGGATACGTGGGTATCTTGCATTAATTGAATTTAAGGGCAGGTTGGTGGAAGTTAAAGTATATGTGCCCTCAAAGGGTGTGAATGTTTTGGGATGGGAAGATCAGGCTAAACTACGGGTTAAATTGAATGCAGGAGGGCAGGAACCTATTTCCATAGTGGTGGCCAATAATGGATGTGTTAAGCCCAGATATGTCAAAGGTAAAGAAAAATAATTATTTCCTAATGTGTTAAGAGAGAGAATTGGAGAACGACAAGGGTACAAACATAAGATATTAATGAAGCATGATGTTCAGCCCATGTCACATACTGTGAGACATATTCCCATAGCCTTAAGAAAGGATGTTAATGCAGAACTAAACAGATTGAAGGATGAAGGTGTAATTGAAGAATTTGATGCATCTGAGTGGGTATTCCCCATTGTGGTTGCCAGCAAATTGAGGATATGTATGGATCTAAGAGAATTGAACAAAGCCATAATTGTAGAAAAGTATCCCTTGACAGTTATCTCTGAAATGTTGAATTCATTGCTGGAGCAGACATGTTCTACACTAATGAATTGTCTGCTGCTTATCACCAAATACAGCTACACCAAGATTCAAAAAAATATACTACCTTTATCACTCAGTTTGGCATGCATAGGTATGCTAGGATGCCATTTGGTCTAGCTTTGGCCACTGCAACATTCCAAAGAGTAATGTCACACTTACTAGAAGGCATGCCTGGTGTGTATGTTTTTCAGGATGATATCTTAGTCTGTGGACTAGATGCAGAGGAACATGGTCAAAGGTTATGTAGAGTATTAAGAACACCAGAGGAAAAGAATTGACTGTAGAATATACTAAGTGTAAGTTTGCCAGTGGAGAAGTGGACTATAAAGGAAATATTATTTCTAAGGGTTGTTATAGACCCATATTTAAAGCTATGGAAGCCATTGAAAAGCCACCTTATCCTTGTAGTAAGGATGATTCACACTCTCTTGGGGTTAGAGGAGAACTATAATACATTTTCTGAACATTTTTGTCGAAAAAACCCAACCATTGCGAGAGATTATGAAAAAAAATGAGAAATTTGCTTGGAATAGTGAATATGAGAAATGTGTGGACACTATTTTTTTTTTAAACAATTTATTTTAAAGCAAGGCAGGACAGGTTACAAATAATAATATATGGCAACTTTTCCTGGTATTAACAATTCCATTAAGTCCGAGCTCTTACCCCTCCTCCCCTCCTTTTCACTTTCTCAATCCCGGAGTCCGGTTTCCCTCCTCCAGCTCTCTCAGGCCTCATCCCAGCCCACGGCCCCCACCCTCTAAGTGGCCTCCTGATCTCTCAGAGCCCACCGGGTGTTGATCGGTTTGAAGGTCAAGGCGGGGAATCGCTGGTCGTAGTCCAATACTGGAGCTCAGATGTTCTGAAAGCGGTGCAAGACCCCTGCTCTCGCCGTGGTGACCTTTTCTGCAATCAGGATGTCCCAGAGTTTTCCCCACCAGTGAGCCATGCAGGGACCGTCCGAGGACTTCCAGAACTGGGCCAGCACAGTTTTGCCCGCCAAGAGGCATTGTGTCAATAGTTTTGCTCTATTTCTGGAGCGGGGATAGATCCCAGGGGTCGGGACCCCCAGGAGGATGGTTTCAGGATCCATTGGGAGGGCGGTCCCGGTAATCTGTTCGATGGTCAACAGGCACCTATCCCAAAACTGCTGGATCCTGGGGCAAGACCACCACATGTGAAAGAAGGAGCCAGGCTGGGTGCAGCCCCTCCAGCAGGTGGGGTCCACTCGTGGGTTCATATGGTGTAATCTGAGCGAGGGGTAATACCATCGCAGCATCAGCTTGTAGGCGCATTCCTTGTTGGTGACACAGGAGGATGAGGTGTGGGTGCGTGTTCAGATGTCCACCCATGTTTGATCATCAATCGAATGACCTAAGTCCGTCTCCCATTGGGCCATGCATCGAGTTTTTGCCACTAGGAAGTCCCCCAGGAAGCGCCTGTATAGGGTCGATGTTCTACCTCTAGTTGGTAGATCTTTAAGTGTTAGCTCAAGGGGCGTCAGGGGGCGTGTAGCCACTTGGAGGGTTTGGGGGTGGCAGCACCAGTGGCGGAGTTGGCAATAAGTGAATCTATCTCCCTCCTGGAGATGAAATACCTCTTTGCATTGCTCGAATGTGCGGGGTTTGTTCCCCAAGTATAGCTGTTCCAGGGTTTCGAGGCCCCCATCTATCCAGTTTCGAAAATTGCGGGGATGGGCCCCTGGCGAAAAGTTTGGATTATGAAAGATTGGTGAGAGAGGACTCTGGCCTCTCGGGATTCCCTTCTGTTTCAGGGCCCAGTCCCAGGAGTTTAAGGTGTGTCTGGTCATTCGCAAAATGTTCCTCCAGCGCTCCCTGAGGGGGGGCTGGATATGCGGGAGGAATCGCAAGGGAAGCGGGAGTTGAGCTTGTTCCAGTTCCACCCATCTAGGGCGGGCTGTGCTTATCTGCCAGGCGTGGAGGTGTGCTTGCTGCGCTGCTGCCCTATATGCCTGGAGATCAGGGACCCAAGGCCCCCGAGCCTGGCATTACCAACCTGGGTCTTGTGGGGGATCCTGGCCTTCTTGCCTCTCCATATGAACTTTAACATTTTCCTCTGTAGATCCTGGAGGGCTGGAGTCGGTATGGCCACTGCGAGGGCGGAACAGGCGTAGAAGAATCTCGGGAGCAGTGTGGACACTATTAAAAAAATGCATTCTTGGTGCACCACTATTAGGTGGATGGGTGCTAGGAAAGAAATCCAGCATCACAGTTGATGCTAGTGGCAAGGGATTGGGTGCTGTTTTATCTCAAGTTGATGGAGAAAGAGATACAATTATAATGTTCACTTCAAGAGCTATAAATGACACAGAAGCACAATATTCTGTAATTGAAAGGGAGCTACCAGCATGTTGTTGGGGAGTAGAGCATTTTAGGCAATATGTGTGGGGAGAACATTAAAAATCAAACTGATCATAAACCTTTAGTAGAAGTATTAACTGTCAAAGGTATGGCTAAAGCTACACCAAGGATTGCCATGTTAAGTCTCAAACTATTGGAATATAATTGTGAGATTGAATATTTTCTGAGGACAAGAAATGACATTGCAGATTTTCTGTCTAGAATGCCTTGTGAGGAGTGTATAGAAAAGGAAAATACAGAAGTGGAATAAACTGAATGGGATGAGCAAGTATGTGGAGTATTCAAGGGTGAATCAGATGAGCAGGTATGTGGAGTACTCAAAGCAGTGAGTAAGGAGAAGTGGAGAGAGAAATATATAGAAGACAAGATTTTGAATCAGGTGATGTTATGTTATTGCTATTTATATAGCGCACGGTCACCCGAAGGCATATTGGCGCTGAAGAGGTAAAGAGCCGCTAGAACACGGAGGCACAACAGACCCATAGCTGGTGATTCAGAAGAGATGGGTCTTCAAAGCTTTTCGGAAGCCAAGATGATTGGACAACAGTTTCATAGCAGATGGAAGGCTGTTCCATAACTGTGACGCTGTGATAGAAAAAGTACAACCCACCAGCCGGGAACGACGGAAAGAGGGCACACACAGCATGCCAGCAGATGCTGACCACAATAGGCGGTTAGGAACATAGGGCTCAAATTTGACACAGAGGTACTCTGCACCTTGACCATGCAGAGCCCGGTGCACAATACAGAGTGCCTTAAACTGAATACCCTGTGCCACAGGAAGCCAGTGGAGGGAGCGCAATACAGGGGATATATGGGATCCATAAGGGGAACCCGTTGCCACCCTAGCGGCCAGATTCTGGAGGCGCTGTAGTCTGCTGACCAGTCCCTTGGGTTGAGCCAGGTACAGGGAGTTGTAATAATTTAGCCTGCTCAGAATCATAGCTGCTACTACAGGTGGACGCAGTGTTGCTGGGATCAAATGGAGCACTTTCCTTAAGATTTTAAGCTGAAAATGCCCCTGCTGGCATACAGAGGACACTTGGGCCGTCAGGGAGAGATCAGTCGACATAATCACTTCAAGATTTTTTACCTTCGTAGAAGGTACCGGAAGAGGACTCAGAGAGGAAGGCCAGAAAGTGGAAATCCAAAGTGAGGGGTCAGCGGGGGAACCCACCACCAGCACTTCAGTTTTGTCCCTGTTCAATTTCAGCCAGTTATGACCCATCCATGCCCCAACGGCAGTCAGGCACTTATGCAGGCAGGCAGACACCTTAGCCTGATCCAGATCTAAACGAATCAGCAACTGGGTATCATCTGCGTACGAGTAGCACCTGATGCCAAAGGAGCGGATGAGGCAAACCGCCAAAATGATATAGATGTTAAAAAGAATCGGGGACAAAGCAGAATCCTGGGGAACACCACAGCTAAGATGTGAAGATTTAGAAAAGAAAGGTGACAGAGAGAGAGTTTGAGATCTGTCAGCCAGAAAGAAGCCGAACCAGGTCAGTAGCTGACCTGATACACAAATCTGGCCCAGGTGGGTCGAGTAGGGTAACATGATCCACAGTGTCGAACGCCACTGAAAGATCTAAAAGAATCAGGGCGCTGACACCCCCCTGATCAACCAGCCTGGCCATGTTGTCCTGCACGGCCACCAGGACACTCTCTGTACCCATGTCAGGACAAAAGCCTAACTAGGCCGGGTCAAGCATCCCAGAAGACTCCAAAAAGGAAGACAGTAAAGGAGAGACCAGTGATTCAAGGAGTTTCATAAGACAAGGAAGAAGGGAGATAGGACGGAAATTAGACGGGAGAGTAGGGTTCAAGGACGGCTTCTTCAAGAGGGGAATAACAAGAGCAGCCTTAAGCTCAGGCGGGATGACTCCCGACTGGCAGGAGAGATTAATAGCGGAAGTAATCTCACCCAGAAGGCTGGCAGATAGCTGTTTCATCACTCCCAGAGGCAGCGGATCAGAAGGGGTACATGACTTAATCCTTTGCAGAGCCTCAGAAACCATGTCCTCTGAAAATATGGGAAAAAGAGACCACGTAGAACTGGGAGTATAAAATCTTCGTAAATAGCCTGATGACCAGACAAAGAAGTGTGAACATAGGAGGCAAGACTACCTGTAATATTTGTATGAATGGTTTGAACTTTAGTAATATAAAAAGTGGATAGGGAGTCACATAGCTCCTGAGTTGGTCTTGTAGCCGGGGTACAGATACTTGTAGAACAAATGTTGGGTCTACCCCAAGTGAATACTATCACCCCCAAAAAAAGACATGGTTTCTGAAAAATGACCCCGTATTTGAAGGTGCCACAAAGTATTGAACTGGTGTTGGTCCTTATGTCTAGATTTTTCTTCTGGAGCGTCTTATACATGGGCACAATTAAAGGTCTCACTCACCAACTTCCACAACTTCAAAATCAATAAAAGTTAGGTTTATTTCTGTCCCAGGGACCATAAGCCTCCATCTCCTCTGCCCAGGAAACTTTCCTGAGGATGCAACATATACTCACCATGACTATGCATCATGACTAGGCCAGCATGTTTTGTGTTGGTCTAGTAGTTCATTTGATGCGAGCGTCATTACTGTGTCATGACGCTCCTTTAATAAAAGGGGCTCTGCTGGCACACGGAGGGCAGTGCAGCAGAGCCCCAGGAAGCGGCAACTCGTGTCTGTGTGGTCCTTGTGCTTATGGGTGCCGCGTGACTGCGGCTTCGCTGGCGACCTTGCCTGGGTGCCCCCAGAGCAGTCGCCACCGTTGTTTGGGGTGCCCCCCAGCCTGGATGTCCTGGAAACCCGGTGATCCGGGTGCCGCTGGGTGATCCCAGCTGCCTATAACACTGCTAGGACACAGTGATCCGTTACCGTGTCGGGTTCCCCTGACACGGTCTGTGGCCCGCCAGGGTAACCAGAGAGGACCCCCTAACACTGATGATGAAGGAGCTTCATCCCCACATGCCCGTGGAGAGGAGCTCCCCCGAAGATGGAGTTTTCCTTTGTTCGAGTCACGGAGGAAAAGGGGGCGGAGCCATGAAGTTGTGCATGCGATTGCAGCCTGCGGCCGTGCCCACACTGAAAGCAGGGCTTGAAGAGGTCCATCGGGCATCGGCAGCGGGGGTGTTGGTGCTGGTGCTGTTCACCTCCTCCTGCTCAGAATGGCAATACTATCTACGGCAGCGGCCGCAGAATGAAGGAACCGCCGGCATGACCGTGTGACAAGGCCTGGTCCTGGACAAAGAAAAGGGGCGAGCCTAGTGGTCCGGGCTCGCCGCAGGATTCAGCGAGAACATCCCGCTCGGGCGGGTAGTAAGAATAACCCCCTCTAGCCCCGGGCCGCATCTGGGTGAAAATTAAGCACTAGAAAAAAAAAGTGCAGGCTTTGGACACTTCTGCTGCACGCAGTATCTGGGAAAAGGGGTGGAATTTTCTCTCCGCTTCTCCCGCCGCTCAGAAGGGGAGAGAGACTCTTTCACCCAGGCCTGGGGGTGAGGAGCCTGGGCTGGTCCACAGTGAATGAGGGCACATCAACACCCGGGCCTGAAGAAATAAAAACAAGAAAAGGTTTTTCTTCAAAAAGTGGATCTTGAGGCTGGCAGAGTAGCCTAAAAAGGGGTCTGGCCTCGACAGTGGAAGCCCAGATAAAGAAGAGGGGTGTCATCAAACCCCCCTGAGTTCTGTATCTGCCCAGACCCTAAGGGTAGCGGCTGCCCAGGGAGTGCTTGTGCGCCCTCCAAGATGCCCATAAATGGATAGGCACCCCAAGACCTATCTCCTGTAGCCACGTAGTGTGCCCGACCAGTGGTCATCATGGTGGAGGACAACAATGAGGGCATATGTCGAGGACAGCTTGCGCCACTGCACCATTTAGACACAATGGGCTTGCCTGCCAGTTTGGGACCCCAGTGGACAGTCTGGGTAGAAAACCTAGAGCTATACTTTGAGGCGATGGAGATCAAAGATGCAGCGAAACGCCCAACACTCCTGTACTCCACTGCACTGGCCGTTCAGAGGCTATTCAAGACATTAAGGCCCAGAGATCAGTCGTACGGTGCAGACATCGCAGCCCTGAACGAGTACTTCCGACCCATGGTCAACAGGGACTATGAACGGTTCAGAATGAGGTGTACGAGGCAGGAGGAAGGGGAGAGCCTTGATGCGTTTCATGGGAAGCTGCGTGGCATTGCACTGTCCGGCGACCTGGGAAACTTTGAGGGGGATGAGATCAGAGCGCAAATCATCTACGGCTGCAGCTCCTCGAAGCTACGCAAACAAGTCCTGAGGGACCCGACGCTCACCCTCGATCGAATACTAGACCTCGGCCGTGCCCAGGAACTGGCAGAGGTGCGGGCCTCAGTCTTGGACTCATCCAGACACCACCTCAAGTTGGAGGCCCCCATGCAGCGAGTAAAGCTCGAGGAGGTGGCAGCTGTCGGCAAGTGGCAAGGAGGAAAGCCGAGGAGGAGGGGCGACTGGCCAAGGAGAGACCCCAGTGCCACTGTATGCCATCAGTGCGGGTGGGATCTCCCACACCCGCAGGACTGGCCTGCGAAAGGACACATCTGAGGTAGGTGTGGGAAAGTAGGTCACTTCGCAAAGGTGTGCCTCACCCCAACTCCATCCAGCATGGCGGGGACATCGGGAGGGAGTGATTCGAAAGGGGAGAAAGACCCCCAGAGTGGCAGCGGTCCAGGTGGTGGAGGGCCCTAGAGGAATACATTATGATGTCGGAGAGGAGCAAGATGAAGACAATGTATTCCTCCTGTCCTGCAGCGGTGCCAGTGGCCAGTTTGATCCCGGAATCTTCTGAGCTCAGGCAGCCCACCGTCAGGCCCCGTGGTGTGCAGACTGGAACACACCAGTTTGTTTGCAGTGCTAAACGTTTAAGTTGTCAGTAGCTATTAAGGGGTGCTTGGACTGGAATGCACCCAGTCTTTGCTGTGATGGCGTAGGGACACAGTGGGTGCGCGGACTAGAATGCACCAAGTGTAACCCAGTAGAGGGTTCCCATTTGCAGTGTGGTTTGGTTTTTCTCTTTGTTATAATAAAGGAAGGATGTTGTGTGTTGGTCTAGTGGTTCATTTGACGTGAGCGTCATGACTGTGTCATGATGCTCCTTTAATAAAAGGGGTTCTGCTGGCACACGGAGGGCAGTGCAGCAGAGCCCCAGGAAGCGGCAACTCGTGTCTGTGTGGTCCTTGTGCATATCGGTGCCACGTGACTGCGGCTTAGCTGGCGACCTTGCCTGGGTGCCCCCAGAGCAGTCGCCACCGTTGTTGGGGTGCCCCCCCAGCCTGGATGTCCTGGTCCCGGTGATCCGGGTGCCGCTGGGTGATGCCAGCCGCCTATAACACTGCTAGGACGCAGTGATCCGTTACCGTGTCGGGTGCCCTGACACGGTCTGTGGCCCGCAAGGGGAACCGGAGAGGACCCTCTAACACCGCATATCAAAACCAAACCATCACTAAACATGTACCCAAGGTGGACCTCTGCGTGACGACACAGGATCGCTTGGTTTGCCACATGTACAAAATGAATCGTCACAGACGAAGATCATTGGCAGCCTTTGGTGCTAAAAACTGCAACTCCATGCCCATGGAAATCAGGTAAGATCCCTCTTTTGTCAGATTCAAGAGAATACTGGAAGCCCTACTTTTCCTCAGACAATGTTAATACGTAAACTAGAGTTTCCTCCCATCGATCCTCCTGTCAGAAGTTAAGGGGCCTATCCTGTGAGGTTGTACTATTTCACAACACAGGTATTTTTTCACAACTATGATGGTATTGTGTACGCCACCAAGATTACACCTGACCTTAAGCCTACGCTATTTAAAAAGGACTGCACAGCCTGCCTGTACTATGATATTGCTATCTTGTATTAGTACCCAGGCACATCATAAGTAGCTTTCAGAATCTAATTCGTGTTTTTATCTGTTACATCTATTTTTCCATGTATCCTTTCTAATATCATGACGTCTCCCTTAGAGCCCCGAAACATCTCAATGCAATTTGGCGCTATACAAAATCTCAAAAATTAATTTTCAAAAATGAGACGGTTTTGACATAACTGCTTGAATAAGGAATCCTCCGCCTAAACTTTTCCCTTGAAAAAGAAAAGAAATCATATTGTAAACCTAGTTGAATTCGTGGTGATCCAACCTTCTTGCATAATGCAGTAATTCCTGCGCCATTGACTCAAGTTTAGGTTGTCAAAATAGCTGAAATGTGTTTTTAACGAGTATTTGCTCCCATCTAGTGGGAACCTCTAGAAACAACATGGATGAACAAGTTGCAGACGTATCGTTATCTAAAAATACTTTTTCGTCATGGAAGTGAGTCCATTTGTAGGCTGGATGTCAACTGTAATATAACATGTTTGAACGTAAATGCGTTTGTTTTAACTAGTGTCGTATTCTTGCAAACAAAATATTAAGCTTGTTATGATGCACATGAATTGCAAAAACGTTCATGGATGGAAATGCTTGTTTCTCGATTTTTACTGAAAACGTTTTGTGCAGAGTTTACCAACAGAGGAGGATCTGATTTTTAGTGCTAATAGAAATACAGCAGCTATGAAAACCATGCTCTTTGACACTGGATACCATGGCATGCAATACGATTTCAGATAGGCAACTTTGTACCGTCAGCAAATTCAAGCTTCTAGTCCGAGACATGTCTTCTCTGTACAGGAAAGCCTGTGTTGTTAAAATGTGTTATAGATTGTCTGCTGTTTGTTGTAAACCTATACTACTTTGCTGTCATCTAGCGTTTTTCCAATTTACCGTATGCCCAGTAACAGAGCATAATTGTATTTACAAACGACCGCTTCCGTTGCACCAATGATTTCAGGTCCTGTCCTTGCATCTTCCACCAATGCTCCGTATCCTGCATAGGTTAATCTTGAGTCTTCCTTGGATGTTTATCTGGTTAACTGACACTCAGTTATTAAGCCTATAATTCTGCAAATCTGTTTTTCCATTTAACGACGTCATGTAGGCATGTTGGTACTCCACGCCCCATTTCAAGCTCTAGCAAGAGGGAGAGCGTTGGTTATATGCTGGAGCTCTTACAACATAATGTAGCCAAACTCTGGTGTCAGTCACCTGCTCATGATGCAGAAAGTTTGCATAGTGTTGAAAGCTCTGATTTAGTGTCAGCCATTTTGTAGAATATAGTTCAACTCGGTAAATTGGGGAGAGAGTTATCAGATGTTGCTGTGACTGAATGGCCATCTGGTGAGAGTGGGATAGCCCGAGCATTCACAGTTTTTAATACATAAAATGATGCAGTTAATTCTGTTTCTGAAAGTCATGTCTGGTACTCAAACCCACACCAAAATTATAGTGCAACATTATTTTTTCCCAAGACAGTCTACAGGCACCCACATCCCCAGTTCTGCTGTGGCACATGACAGGTCCAAAGATCACATGTTCATTCCTGCCAACTGCTGGGACACAAGGTTCCTGCAGTCAGAGGATGCTTTTAAATCTTCTGCACTGCAGAAGCAATACATCATATTTGTATGCCTTAGCCAGTCTGGAGGCACATACATCTTTAAATATAAGCCCTACTGGTTGTGGAATAGTGACTGTTAAGAGCACACAACTATACAGCAACAGCATTTGATAACATACTATTGTCAGCTCTGTGACAGGGCCCAGCTATGATAAGACGAATGTGTATTGGTGTCTGGTCTATCTCCACATCAGCTCTTTGATTCCCCAACGGAAGGCAAAGACATTTCTGCTAGGGCATGGGAACGACCTCTAGGAAGTCTCCTGGAAACCAGTGCTTCCAAGGCTGCACTAACATAAAGCCAGGCTCACACCAGGGTGCTGACCACTGGAGTTCCTTTGAAGTCAGCTGGCTTGCGAAGGGGGAAAAAATTAGAGTAGCGCAGAGTTAGAGGTTGGGCTGCGGGAGCAGTTCCAACATCTTGGTTTCTGTTAGGGCTCTCTACTTCTTCCTCTCCCCCCAGTTCCTGCTGGGAAGAAACTCTCAGTGTTATGTCAGAAGGCAAGAGCACTTGTTGCAACAGGTTAGACCCTATACAGCAAGCTTGCTTTGGCCTAATCATCTGTGATATTTTGCCTTTATAAGGAGACGCCCCCCTCCATCTTTGAGTCATCGCTGGACTCTTTGAAGAACAAGAACAATTAATCTATACCTCTGTTGTAGATACAGTCTATGCCAAAGTCCTCTGCTATGGAGGTGAAGACAGAAGGCATTCAAGGCAAAGGAGATGTTAGGCTTTGCTGTCAAAAGTCACCTATCCAGCCGTGAAGACCTTTCCACAGGGAACTTTCCCCTTGAAACTACCACAACCTAAAGACAGAAACACTTGCTTGTCGGGGTTCACTTTTGCTGTAGGAAAGAGAAAACCAAAAGACTGCACGTAAGCAAGAATTCGTAAATAACACTTCCAAACAGATTTCCCCAATTCCCTCTCTTACTTGATTTAGAGGGCCAGAAGATTGTAAACATAAGGTGCACCCAGGGGTGTTGCTAGGTCTGGAAAAGACCTGGGGCTACGCTGATGTCGGGACTGTCGGGACTGGGGGCTAGCTAGCCTTTTGGTTGTAGCTCCTGAGATTCTATCCGGGGCTACAACCAAAAGATCAGGGGCTATAGCCCCCTTCAATCCCCCAGCAACGCCTCTGGGTGCACCTACCAAGTAGGAAGTCCATAGACCAGAATCCCACCCGTCGGAGTACTGCGAAGGATGTAAGAACTAATTAACCCAGGAGGCACGACTATCTAAACAATCAAGAATCCAGAAGTCAAAAGACAAAGTCTGATGGAACAGACAGAGACGCAGGGACCAACCCGAACAGCATGAGGGCGCACTAAGGAGATTATTCCAGGGCAAAAGGAAAGATCCCAGGCATCATCACCAGTAAAACACAAGGAAGATCCAGAAGCAATCCAAGTTCGAAATCCAAGGTTCATGCAGCAAGAGAAGTTGTTCACAGTACCAAAACAAGGGTAAATCCAAAAGCAGTCCAAAACAGAAGCAGGTCAAAGCCAAAGGTTCACCAGCGGGAATCTAGGTTATAAAAATCAAGGAGCATGCCAGAAAAATATCCATGAAAAAGCAGGGATAAAAATCCAGGAAAGTGCAGAAAAAATTACAGTCACAAAACCCCTCCTTCGTAGAAATGTTGAGAAGCACTGAGAGTCTAAGACCAGGAGCCTTTATAGACAGGAAGCACATGCTTCCACCATCTCAACGACTTCCTAAAAATGTGAGGACATCATCACAGTTTGCACATGACTGCTGTGATGACCCAGCGGCCTATTGGGGGCTTGTTTCACTCTCTTTCCTCACTTTGGAGCGTTTCACGTCCCTCCCTGCTTTGGGGCTTTTCTCACTCTCTCCACTCTGGGGCTTGTTTGTGAACCCCTCCCCCTTTGGGAATTGTCTCACTCTTTCTCCCCACTCTGGGCTTCTCTGGGGCTTCTCAGTATTCTCCCCTCTTTGGGGTTTTCCTCACTCTTTTACCCACTCTGCAGCTTCTCTCTATTGTCCTCACTCCAGGGATTTTCTGTCTCCTTCTTCCCACTCTGGGGCTTCTCAGTATTCTCCCCTCTCTGGGGATTTCCTCACTCTTTCTCACCACTCCGTGGCTCCTCTGTATTCTACCCTATGGGGTGATTTTCTCTCTTTCTCCCCACTCTGGGGCTTCTCAATATTCTCCCGTCTCTGGGTCATCTTTCTGTCTCTCTCCCCTTTTTGGGGCTTCTTGGCTCTTTCCATACCTTGGGGTTTCTATGCCCCTTGCAGGCCTAGCCATCTGCCTGCCATTCCTCTGGAGCCACAGCATAGCTGTGTGGGACCATCAGTGCTCTCTGAGAGCACTGTGTAGTCCACCCAAGCCTCCTCTTGTGGTGGAGCAACTTACACAAATCCGGAACTCGACTTTGCGTCGGTTGCCGTTTTCTCTCAATTTCTGCTTGCTCAGTGCAGAGATTTGTGGGTGGCTCCTCTGGGCTCTACCTTGATCTTCTGAGGTACTCTGTGCTCGTTCTGGTAGCTACGCTGCCCGAATTCAGTGGTCCGCTATGTGTCTGCGGAGGGGGGGGATGGTGATTCAATTCTCTCTCTGGGGATTTCCTGTTCCCTAAGAGGGAGTCAACTCCAGGGGGATCCCGTTTCCCCTTTCCCCTAGGGTGTGTTAAGTGTACCCGGCTCACCACCCTAGATCAACTCCCTTGTGTCAAAGGGCGTGGCTTCCCCTTGGGGAGAGGTGAATCCCCTACTATTTCTTCCAAAACCCCATCGCCCTGGCCTATGATAAATTGTCTCTTCAGAACAGAGTAGTCCTTCACAAAGCAATACAAATTCCACCTCCTCTGTAGTATTGTCTTGCAAAGTAGCTTCAGCCTCCTAAAACAAGAACTTCAAGACTCCATCAAGCTCAAGCCTAGACCTCTCCAACCCGAACACCCCTACCAGAATAAACACTCACTGCACAATGTTATATTTGCCAATAATTACCTTAAATAATCTCATGCAAATGACCCGCATCCTGAAGGACTCTTCATAACTAGGTAGCCTTTACTCAGAAAACATTATTATTGACCCAACTGACCATTTGTTTCATTTGCTGATAACATTGTGCAATGCCTCAACAGAGACCTGAGCGATTCCAACAGACTTGAAACAAGACTCTATCCACCAACTTCTGAATTTAGTTCCATCCTTACGCTAACAATATCACCCCATCACAAACAGCCCTTTCATAGTTAAATATGTGTAAAGATCAGTGACTCCAATTGATGGCATACAGTGGAGCCAATAACCTATCACACACTAATTGATCAGAATTCAGGCCACAAAAGAAGCGCCAAAAGGTGCTTTCTCTTCATGAGGCAGAAACTACTGGAAGCCCTTAGACAAGAATAAACCAGTGTTGTGGATCTTGCTGGATCTATCGTCAGTTAAGGCATGGCCAGGTTACATAAGCTTTGCTTAACATTACTAAATCAGAAGGGCCTAGTGTGATGGTGAAAATGCATTTGAGGGACAGGGCCTCCATGTCCTTGTCCTGTATCATGTGTGTTCTGTGTTGTTTTCTGCACAGGAGTCCAGTGGCCCACAGAGCAGGGTATGGGCTGGTGGCAGCTCCATGCTGAATTTACAGGTGCTCTGAGTATCCTCCATTTTGAGATAACCAGGCCTTGCCATATAAATCAGTGGATTCCTGATGGAAGGCAAGATGGCCCCTGTGGCCTCTTGGTTTCTATTGACTGTTACCTTGTTTTGCCAAAGTCCTGAGAAGCCCTGACTCTGTCCCTTCTCCTGACTGGCTGTTGGGTGGAAGAACAATATATAGTATTGTGGGGAAGTCCAGGCCAGATTGGCTGGAACCTTCCCAGTGATTGTATGTTGTGGTTACACCCTTGGGGTGGAACCTGGGTGAATGCAGTATGTGAACAATATGCATTCTATGTTGTGGGTGTCTGGTTTCTGTGTGTGTGAGACACAATGAATGAGACTGAAACTGACATGAATGCAGTGAGGTGTGCTGAAAGGCTGGGTTCTTGCCCCAATCCACATTTCTTGTTATGGGTGTCTGGGTGGAAGTGAATAGCCTGAATGCATGTGAGCCTGATTGGCTGCCTGCGTGATTGCCCTTTTGTCTGATTTGCTGACTGAGCTTGGCTCAGCAGAGTGAATGAAGGACAGATGTGTATATCTGGGGACCTCTCACTTCCTAATTTGTTCAGAAGCTGAAGTTGAAACTTGAAGCTGCTTATCCTTGAAGCCCAGCTGGAAGAAATACGAATTGCTTCTGCATTTACTTTGATGAAATGTAAAAGCTATCAAGTCTGTCGAGTTCTGATCCAAGAGAGGACCTCGATAGGAGACCTCTCACCGAGCTACGAGGGAACATCGTGTAGAATCTGATCTTCATCGAAGTACACTGGAAGCCAGCCCGAAAGGCTGTTGACCGGAGAAGGGGTCCATCGAGAATCTTGAAGTGAAGCACTAGGACATCGAGGACATCAAAGTCCATTGCCGTCGACCGGGGTTCAGAGGATTTTCGTAACCACTGGAAGCCAGTCGAATCGTGTTGCCCAGAAGCAGGGACAGCTTGATGCCGTGCTGCTCAATGGCAGGAGCTGCAATGCTCCACCTTGCCTAAGACCATTGAACGAAGGGCTCACCTGTCATTACCATCGACTGCTTTGTCCCGCCAGAGAAAGTCGAGGTCGTTGACGACTGAGGAGAATCCGCAGGAGGGTTTCCCGCCACCTGAAGCCAACAAAGACGCTGACAAAGTGAAGATCTGAAGTCCAGCCCGTGGTTGAGTCCCGATCGCCAAAGTTATCTCGACGCCCACTGCTGGGCCTACACCCATCCCTGAGTCATCTTTGTGGCACCAAATTCTTTGGATCGATGTGCACTGCATGCCTCATCTTCACAGGACTTCTACGATCGATCTTCAAAGAGCACCATGAAGGTTGAAGCTGCAGTCTCGATGCAAGTGTTCATCTTTCTTCGAGGAATCTCAATACCGTGCGGCTTCTGCTTTAAAGGGAGTCCACTCTCAAGGGATCTGTCGATGAACCATCGAAGAAACTCATCTATCTCAGATGATACTCAGCTTGTATTGGAACTAAGTGGAAACTACTCAGAGGATAGCAACTCAGTTACATCAGTATACAACCACATCGAATCATGGATGTATCAAAACTGGTTATGCCTTAACAGCAAGGAAACCGAGTTAATGATCTTTGGCTTCCATCAAGCGCGAGCCAAACTAACCCCTCAATACGAATCTTTCCACATCAAGGACTTCCCAATACAGGTTGTAGGAAAGGTTAAGACACTGGGTATGATCATCTAGGCATCTATGAATGCCGATGCTCAAGTCACGCATGTCACAAAAAACTGCCTATATCATCTTAGACTATTAAGAGCAATGAAGCAATACATTAGTGAAGAGAACTGTACAACAATAGCCAGAGCAATTATACTACCATGGCTGGACTGCGGAAACTCACTAATGCTTAGTGCAAATAAACAGTGCACCACAAAACTCCAACACATACAAAACAATGCCATCAGGATTATCAAGCAGAAACCCAAGACCGAACACGTTAGTAATGACAGAAGGGAACTTCATTGGCTCAAAGTGGAAGACAGGGTATTGTACAAGGCCATGGCGCTAGTCCATAAATGCCTTTATGGGAATGCCCAGCATACCTCAAATCAAACATTTCCAGATATGTTCCAGGCCGCTCATTAAGATATAAACACAGAAGCCAAATCACAGGAGCCGCCCACAAAAGATCCAACAGAATGGGCAAAGCCTTTCCCATATCTGTAGCTGTCAAATGGAATAGTCTACCTGTAGATCTAAGATTAGAAACCAACCTTTTGTGCTTCAGAAAAAAGCTGAAAACCCTCCTCTTTAAATAACTCCCAGAACTATACTTCTGTCGTCATATTGTCTCGTCTCCATGTTAGTCTACTTGTTGTCTGCTGTGTCTTCATGTGGCGCCCTGATGCCTGCGGACGATCGGCGCGATACAAATAAATAAATAAAATATGTTGGGGGTAGTTGAACATTTTAACCAGGAAACAAGACTATTTAAACATTAAAGGATTGAGCTTGTTAATACTCTTTATTCCAGGTTTCTCTGGGTGGGGGATCCTCACTCCGAACTGTGTTTTAGCAGCAAGTGAACCATTCTGCCATTGTTTAACCAAACTTGTCTTCCTTCCTATGATCTATGCTGTTACACATTGCTGCATGATTGGTATGCCATTGTAACTGTCAGCAGTTGATGCATTTTAAAAGAATCAATATCTACGTGTGGTGCCACATAGACTTTGTATATATTTGCCATATTGGAATTGCCAGAGTACAAAGTGTGTTATTAATTGATGTATATATCTTGAACCTTATTTTTCTATAAAGATCTGTGTTAGCACATAACATATTGTGTGGACATTCCTTTGTGGGGGCTTGGGGACTACACTGTACTTAAGAACCAGCCTGCATCACCTCCTGCGAGCTTAAGGCTTGGTTGCTCTTCCATTCTACCATATAGAGAATCTTGGCTGGGGTGCTCAATCCTTCTACTATGCCATATAGAGGAAAGGAGTACATATACCCCCCTCCAGTCTTTACACCTAGCAGGCACATTATTAAAAAAGCTTGAAAATTACCTTCAGGGGAACTCTAATCAAGTCAAAATCGGTGCCTTCACATTTCCTAGCTCTCCATCATCATGTGCAGTGCCCAAAGGATCCATAATGTTTTCATAATTATTCAACACCTCTATGAATCCCGCAGCAGACCTTATAGTGTTCCCTCACCCTCAATTTCCAGCTTTATGCTGTCGGTTAGCAAATTCTTCTGGATATTCCACCAGTAAAGAATCCCTCAGAAAATATCATCCACTGTCTGCAAATGAGATAGGATTGGACCCCACAGGCCTTGCATGAGCTTTGAAAATATTGAGGACAATTGTTTTGGTATCCTTTAACCATAATCATTCCGTTTATGGGCCCTCATCTATGAGTACCCCGCCAAGCAACAGGCAAAAAATGAGACCCCAAGTGAAAACTACCACCCCAAAAAAAACATGGTTTCATAAAAAATCACCATACTTGAAGGTGCCACAAAGCATTGAACTGGCGCTGGCCCTTATGTCTAGATTATTCTTCTGGAGCATCTTATACATGGGCACATTTAAAGGTCTCATGCACCAACTTCAACTACTACAAACACAATCGGTTAGGTGTATTTTTGCCCTAGGAACCATAAGCCTCCATCTCCTCTGCCCAGACAACTTTACTGAGGGCACACCATATACTTACCATGACTATGCACATCATCCGCGCAATAGACCAGCCACTGGCCCCGCATATCTCCACCAAAACATCACTAAACATGTACCCATGGTGGACCTCTGCGTGACGACACAGGATGGATTTGTTTGCCCCATGTACAAAATGAATCGCCACAGACGAAGATCATTGGCAGCGTTTGGTGTTAAAAACTGCAACTCCATGCCCATGGAAATCAGGTAAGATCCCTCCTTTCAGATTCAAGAGAAAACTGGAAGCCCTATGTTTCTCTCAGACAAAGTTAATACGTATTCTAGTGTTTCCTCCCATCGACCCTCCTGTCAGATGTTAAGGGGCTCAGCCTATGAGGTTGTACTAATTCATAACACAGATATTTTTTCTCAATCTATCATTGGTATTGTCTACACCACCAATATTACACCTGACCTCAAGCCTACGCTATTTAAAAAAGACTGCACTGCCTGCCTGTACTGTGATATTGCTTTCTTGTATTAGTGCCCAAGCACATCATAAGTATCATTCAGAATGTAATTCGTGTTTTTATCTGTTACATCTATTTTCCATGTATCCTTTTGAATATCATGATGTTTCCCCTAGCGCCTCGAAGCATCTCAATGCAATTTGGCGCTATACAAAACCTCAAAAATGAATTTCCAAAAATTTGACATACGGTTTTGACATAACTACTTGCATAAGGAAACCTCCGCCTAAAAGCTTCCCTTGAAAAAGAAAATAAATCATACTGTAAACCTATTTGAATGCGTGTTAATATAACCTTAAAATGAATGCATTCACTTTAAGTTTCTTGCATAATGTAGTCATTCCTCCGCCATTGACTCAAGTTTATGCTGTCAAAATAGCTGAAATTTGTTTTTTTAAACAAGTATTTTCTGTCATCTAGTGGCATACTTGAGAAACAACATGGATGAACAGCTGCAGACGCATCGTTATCTAAAAATACTTTTTCGTAATGGAAGGTAGGCTGAATGTCAACTGTGATATACGTATTCTTGCAAACAAAATATTAAAAAAACATTGATTATATATATGTTCAAGGAAAAAACTTTAGTTGCAGGGGAGTTAAGGTGAGAACTTAATGCAACAAAACCCTGGAAATTCAGCTAACGCCACCTTAACTTCGCGCACAGTGTTGTGCAGCCAATGACCATAATGATGAAATCACAGATCACATCACTGATGACAGCACTAATTACATTACAACAGTAACTAGCCTTAAGCATGGCCTTCAGCCATGGTCAGTATGCATGGCCAAATATATTTTAACACATGAATGGGTACTAGTCATGGCCTTCAATTATGGACAGTGGTCACAACCTTCACCCATGTGCACTGAATATTTTAAAACACTAACAGGCTACCAACCATAGATGTTGGCCTTTACCAGTGGATACAGCTTTAAACCGTGTCCACTCTATACTATATACACTGGTCAGGCACTAGCCATGGACATTAGCACAATACAGGCCAATGGCCACTATCTTTGGCTGTGCCCACTATATATTCTAACATATAAATGGGCCACTAGCCATGGCCTTTGACCTTGAGCGGTTTGTACATCTTTTGGCCATGCCCACTATATATTTTACAATACTAAAATGAAATAAGCGATGGCCTTCGGCCGAGCCCACTGTATATTATATACAGTAACCAGCCACTAGCCATGGTCTTCAACACAATACTGGCCAGTGGCCACGGTTCTGAGCTATGTGGATGCTATATTCTAACATATTAATGGGCACTAGCTATGGCCTTTAGCCATGGCCACTGACTACAGCTTTCCATTTTGGCCACTGTATATTTTAAAACAGTGATGGGCTACTAGGCATGGTTTTAAACCATGCACATTGGTATTTTTGAACAGTAACGGACCACCACTAGCTATGGCTTTTGGTACTGGCCAGTGACCCCAGCCTTTGTCATGGCTAAGTCCATGGCCTAAATTGTTATTAAGGTAATCAAACTTTTCATGAGATAACTTATAAATAAAGTTATGTCTAATTCCATTATTGATGTTCTCAGTTATATTCAATTAGTGTTGTCACCAGTGATGGCATCAGTAATGTGATTTGTAATGTCATCAGTGTTCTTTTTTTTTTTTTAAATCTGTTTTTATTGTTTACATTGTGCCAATAACGTGGTTACACACCAAAACAAAGTGCAGTTACAACCGCCCCACCCTCCCTCCCCCCAATCCCAACTGTCCGGACCCAAACGTGATGCACCACAAGTTCAGCTTTGCGATTGTTGTGAGTCAATTGTGTCGTTGCCAGAGGAGCTTTCTGCATTGGAGTTGAACAATGTAACAGTTAGCTCCACCCATTGTAGAAGGTCGTCTGAGGTGTCCTGTCTTTGTTGGCGCTGGGCCATCTCCCAAGCCTCAGTTTCGGCGTTCGTCCATTTGCGGAGGTCTTCCCACCATGTTAGCAGGCTGGGGGCCTGCGGGCGCTTCCAGTTCATGGCAATGCGCCTCTTTGCCAGCATATACATTAGGTCTTTTAGTTTATTGAGTGGTCTATTCTTCTTACTTCTGGGGTATCTACCAAGGATACATGCTTTTGGCGTGTGGACCTCCAGGGTGATGTTCGCCTCGGCCACCTTAGTTTTGACCTGGGCCCAGAAGGACCGTATGACGGGGCATCCCCAGAACATGTGTGTCATCACTGCGTGGGATTCGTTGCATTTAGGGCATCCCGTACTCACGGCTCCACTAAATCTGGAAATGATGTCTGGCGTGAGATACGCTCTGTTCGTAATGTAAAATTGGATGAGTTGGAACCTGGCGTTCCTGGATACCTTCTTGTGGTATACCATTATGGCCTCCCATTCTTTGTCTTCAAACTGCGATCCAAGTTCTTGTTCCCACACTTCCTTGCACTTAAGGCTTTGCTGGGTGACGCTGTCTAGCAATGTGTCATATATTCTGGAGGTCTCGTGGCCTCCCTCCGCCGCCCCAAGCAGGCTCTCTATGTTTTCGTGTCCGGTGTTCAAGTTCTCCATCGTGGGCCAGCGAGCTGTTAGTCTCTTGACCACTGCGTTGTGTAGTAAGAACTGTCCGGTGTGGATTCCAGAGACTTCGTGTAGCTCTGTGAAATTTAAGATTCCTTGGTCGTCCACCAGGTCGCCCAGGGTGGCAATGCCGCAAGGTTCCCAAGTGTCTCTTATTATCCTTTGGCTTCCCGGTCTGTTAGCCATGATGGCAGTTATTGGGATCTGTGGAGAGTAGGGGTCCGGGAGCAATGCGGCCCTGCAGGCCTTTCTCCATATCTGGATACCCAGGAGGATCAGGTACGAGTGAGGTTGTTTGGTTCTGGGTTCAGACCATAGCAGATCCCTGAGGAGCAGTTGCGTGACTCCAGGTTGCAGCAGGCGAGTGTCTGTAGTGGCCTCGTCGGCCATCCATTGTATCACATGCTTCAATTGTCCAGCAAGGTAATACAGTTCGAAGTTAGGTACCCTGAGGCCCCCCTTGTTATACGGTCTCTGCATCGTTTCCAGGGCGACTCTGCGCCTTCCATCTTGCCACAAAAACGTCCTGCACAGCCTATGTAGTTCAGTGAAGAATTGTCGTGGTATGTTATATGGTACGTTGGTGAAGAAGTAGAGGAGTCTGGGCAACGCTACCATTTTTAGTAGGCCCACTCTGCCCACCACCGACAGTGGTAGCTTGCTCCAGAACTCCATTGATCTTGCCAGTCCTTCCTTTGCCCTTACTGTATTCAGCACGTGCTCTGTCTTGGGGTCTCTGTGCACCCTAATGCCCAGGTACTTAAAAGAGGAGGGTTCCCATTTCAGGGCTAGTTTAGGAAGCTTATCGGTCGCTACTCCGCTCAAGGCGGCTAGGGGGAACAGGCAGGATTTATTCTGATTGATCTGGATCCCCGTATATCTGTGGAACCTGTCTAAGGTTTCTAGTACGTCGGGCAGCATGTGTGCAGGGTTGGTTAAATAGAGGAGCATATCGTCGGCGTACATAGAAATCACATGGTTCACCCCGTCTACCATTATGCCCCCATCTCCATATTCTTGTCTCAGGTATGCTGCCACTGGCTCCATAGCCATAATGTACAGCATGGGTGATAGGGGGCAACCCTGCCTGGTTCCTCGAGAAAGCTCCCATTTGTGTGAGAAGGTGTTGTTGGTGCGTACTCTGGCCTCCGGGTTGGTGTAGAGGAGTGTGACCCACTTAATGTAGCTAGGCCCTAGCCCCAACTTGGACATGGTAGCTAGGAGCCATTTCCAGCGCACTGAGTCGAACGCTTTGGAGGCGTCCAAGGACGCCACTGCGCATTGCGTCCGTCTGCCTTCGGTGCTGTAAATGACATGGTGCAGTCTACGTAGGTTTTCTGTGATGGTTCTGCCGGGCACATATGCCGTCTGGTCTTGGTGGATCAGTGTCGGGATGACTCTACGTAACCTCATGGCCAGAATTGCCGCGAGTACCTTACTATCTGTGTTTAATAAGGACAGGGGCCTATATGAGCCGCACTCTGCGCCATCTTTGTCGGGTTTTAAGAGTGGTATAATGGTCGCCTCCCTCATGGTGCTAGGTAGTTGACCTGTATCGTATGCCTCATTGAAGACTTTAGAGAGCAGCGGGGCTAGTTCTAGGTAGTTGACCTGTATCGTATGCCTCATTGAAGACTTGAGAGAGCAGCGGGGCTAGTTCGTCTTCATAGGCCTTGTAGAACTCGCCTGGGAGTCCATCCGGGCCCGGTGCCTTCCCAGAGGGAAGCGTCCTAATGACCACTGCAACCTCTTCAGGGGTTATTGGCCCTTCCAGGGATTCAGCCGCATGTTCCTCAAGATGTGGTAATCTAATGATGTCCAGTGCATCCTCTATTTCAGTGTCTGTGGGCGGTGGGGAGTCGGTGTAGAGGGCCTGGTAAAACCCAGCGAATGCATGGTTTATGGCGGCTTGTGTGTGCGCGTCTATGCCGTTATCGTCGCGTATGCGGCAGATGGGTGTTCTGGGGGTTTCCCGCTTGCAAAGCCATGCTAGTATTTTGCCCGGTTTATCACCGAGGGCGTGATTCCTTTCGATGTACTTGGTGTAGCTGAGTTTCCCGAGGGCCTCCCAGTGTTGTAGGCAGGCCTTCTTTAGTTCGATTATTTTGTGTACGTGGGCAGGGTCAGAGGAGGCTATAGATTCTAGGTGCTTTAACTCATCTTCGGCGCTAGCCAACTTAGCTGTGATAGATTTTTGGGCTCCCCCTGTGATGGCTATCATCTCCCCTCTGATCACTACTTTGTAAGCTTCCCATGCCGTGCGGACGTGCTGGACGCTGTCCATGTTCGTCTGCCAATAGTTTACCGTGCATTGTCTGATCTGTTCCTGAAATGCCTTATCCAGCAGTGCTTCGCCTCTGAGTCTCCATGTGGGTATGGGGGGTCGGGGTGCCATTATTGTCCAAGAGGTTACTATGGGGGAGTGATCCGATAGTACTCTGGCAAGGTATTGCGTATCTTCAAATGTGTCTAAGTGTTCTTCGCTCACCAGTAAACTGTCAATTCTGGTGTGTACCGCATGTGGAGGTGAGTAGAAGGAGTAGACTCTGCCTTCCGGGTGCCGAGTCCTCCAGAGGTCTAGTAAGGCGTATTGATGTAAGAGGGCTTTCAATATTTTAGCGGGAGGGGAAGGGCGGGTATGTTTGCTATCCGATCTGTCCATGCGTGCATCAAGGGTGCAATTGTGATCCCCCCCCCATATGAGCGTGCCGTCTCTGTCCGGACTGAGCCGGGTGTATAACGAACGGAAGAAGACCGTCGCATCGTGGTTAGGGGCATAAGTGTTCACTAGGCAGAATTATCTGCCTTCAATGGTGCCTCTGAGCAAGGCCATCCTTCCTTCGTTGTCGATGTTAGTGTATGTTAGGTTGATGGGAATGGAGGTGGCAATCCATATCAGAACTCCCCGTGCATAGTTGGAGTACGTGGTGCCTATCAGGGTTCCTCTCCAACTCTTAGCCAGTGCTGCTAGCTTCTGTGCATTCAGGTGGGTCTCCTGTAATAGGGCAATTCCTATCTTGTGGCGTTTAAGGAAGGTGTGGACCCTGTGCTGTTTAATGTAGCTGTTAAGGCCCCTCACGTTTCATGACATGACCTTGACTATGTTATTCATGGATGTGGCGTATATGTGGGTATGTGGGTGGGCTGCATTGTGGCGACGCCCTCTGGCCTGTCTGTATGTGGTTCCAGTGGCTTGTTCTGGCAGGAGCTCCTGCTGACTCTAGGTCGGAGTGGTGCTGTGTGGTGATCAAGGTGGTCTTGGACTTCCCTTTTAACTAACTGGGACGGGATTCCAACAGGCGGGCTCCCGTCCTTACGAACAGTGAACTTGGCGTTAGCCGTTAACAGAACTAGTCTAGCGGGGTTCCCCCCGTTCTGACATCCCCGTTTCCGCTCCATTAGACCTACGGTCTCTTGGTGCCCTACGGGCGGGTTAGTCACCCAAAGAGATTCGGGGGTGCGGGTCAATCCCTTGGTAGTGTCCGACACCACGCGGTGCCATTCGGTGAGCTCCTAGACACTCATTAGTGCCACAATCTGCAAGGTGAGGATGCTGCGCATGCTTCCCAATAAGGAGGTTTCGTTAGGCTTCCCTGGGGGTGCCGTTTTCTCGTGTTTTCCGTTGCCTTCCATCTATGTCAGGGATCTGCTCCCTGTCCATCCATTCATTTATTTCTGCCGGCGATTCGAAGAGGTGCGTTCTATTGTTGTGGATGATCTTCAGTCTGGCCGGGTACAGTAGCATGTATCGCAAGCCCGCATTTTTCAATCTGGCCTTAATGTGGGCGTATTGAGCTCTACTTCTCTGAACCTGGAGGGTATAGTCTGGGTAGATTGCGATTTTGGCAGAGCCAAATTCTATGCGGCCCCCGTTCCGTGAGTGAGCCAGGATAGTCTCTCTGTCTTTATAATTGAGGACTTTAGCAATTATCGGCCTCGGCGGATTCCCCGGTGATGGGCGTTTAGTGAGGGATCTGTGCGCCCTCTCGATGGTGAAGCCCTGAGACAGTTTGCCAGCTCCGACCCCTTGCAGCAGCAGATTTTCGACGAAGTTCGTGGGGTCGTTTCCTTCTGTTCCCTCCGGCAGTCCAATGATCCTGATGTTATTGCGGCGCGCCCGCCCTTCTGCCTCGTCCGCCCTGTCTTCGAGGTTCTTAACTTTTTGGGCTAGGGCATCTACCTCATTCAAGAGGCGGGTTTTGGCTTCGGTGTTTTCCTTTACCTGGGACTCCAACGCTTCAGTTCTGCCTGCAATGGAGCGCACATCCTGTCTAAGTAGATTTAAATCGATGGCCACGGCATCTATTTTGCCCTCCATGGTTTTTTGGAGCGCCATGATGGCTTCCAGTAGTTGCGAGTTCGTGGGTTCGGGGGGCCCTTCCTCCGAGGCCGCCGAGGTTGTGGCGGCGGCACCTGGTTTGGGGGTGCCTGTGGCTGCGAATGCCTCCTTCGTTGTCTGCTTGTGCTTGTTCCTGGCGCCTTTTACGGACATCTCTTGCGCGGGCGGGCTTGGGGGTGGTAGTCGAGGTCTGGAGTGTGTGCTGTGGCGCCCCCCCTAGAGCGCGTGGTCCCACAGTTCAATTCAGTACGGATGTGTGCTCCGTGGCGCCCGCCGCGGTGGTCTAAGAAGGGGCCCCGGCAGTGGGGTGCAGCCCGTCTCCGGGGTGATGCAGTGGGCTCGATCAGTTGAGCCGAGTGTCCGCCCCAGCCCCACTTCCACTAGTTAACTAAAAAGGCACTCACAGCGGCATATATATAAAAAAATTTTTACGTCTGTGTTTCAGAGAAAGAGTGATGTTTGCCACTCTACTGCCGGATGATTAAGAAATTGATGATAAAACCCGGTTACTGCAATTAATTTGAATATTTGGCGTAAACAAAGCCAAGGATACGCTTCTGCTTGGCATTGAGGCAACTCCCGTAAGAGTCTCTTCTATATGTTACTGTTATCTATTTTTTAATAGTGTAGCATATTTAAAATCAGAGGTCAATTTAGCGGCCACATGAACACGTTTGTTCGTTGTCTTATAATTTATAATTTGTTTTGTGTTGCAGAATTTGCCTATACATATAGGAATGTTGTATTCAGAAGAAATCCTGGTTGCTTGAAGACCATTCAACCTTCTTGTTGTAACCATTTCTTATATGGGTTCCAGGTACGATTTCATCCAATATTCAAATGTAGACATGGAGGGAGCGGATAGCCAGATCAGGCTAAGTTAAGGGGCACGAAATTACAGTGTTCCAGTTTGAGAAAATGATTGGTCTTTTCTAGTATAGTGAATGCCTTCATCCTTTATATTTGGAGGGAAATGAAGGTTCGGAAGGCACGTAAGGCCTACGTATCATATTTGGCTCCTCTAGTAGTTGAGCCTGAATGAATAGGATTATGCTCCCTTCATTCAGCCATTTTGAATGGGTTGTAGAGTGAGATTTGATCTGTTTTCTCCCCTTATTTGGACTATCGCTAGTAAAAGAGAGCAACTGAGAGATTGAAGGTATTAGGTATTTGTTTTTACTCATGTTTTTTCTATTTTGTTTTTTCTTCTAGAATTGTTGTTAGGTTCATCCCTATCCTGATGAAGACATAGATTATCAATCAAGTCGAAACTATTCAATAAGAAGCCTGTTCAATTTAGAAGTTTTACCTCTTGGGCACTAATAGTTGATATTTTCTACCTGGAGTGAACCATGCAACATGGGAAATGTATTTATATTCCCTTTTTTGCATAGGAATTATACTCGAAAAATACAAATTGATTGTCTTAGATACCATCAATTATTTTTTGTTGACCGAACGAAATAATCTGTTCTTGTTAACTTTTGGGAATGTCGATGAATTGTCTCACATTTCCTGAAAATAATTTAAATGTACTGTTTTTAGAGTTGTTTCAGTGGAATGAATGTATGAATGCATGTGATTTAAGATATGTTTTATAGAAATGAATTAATTAAAGATGTATAAAATGATTTTTTACCTCAATTTATAATAAAAATTTGATGATTTAATGTAATTACCTTCTGCCTTTTCCTTCAGTTGCTCTCCTGATTCTGGCACCATTATTTGTTTTATATATACCACTTCCACTCCGTACCTCACAGTGTGGTGTCGCCTCCGGGCGCGGCCGATTCTCGGGTCCCGGCCTTTCGATGTGTGCCCCTGCCGCAGGCGCTGCGGGCCACGCGCTAGGGAGGCGCACGGAGGCGGGTGCAGTCCTCGGCCAACGGACGACAGGGTCAGCAGTCCCCCGGGCCGCCGGAGCCTGGGGCGATCCTCCTCCTCCGCACTGTTCTTCGGCGCGGTGCGGCGCTCGTCTCCTCCGTCGTCAGCAGGCAGCCGCCATTTTGGGCCATGCACTCTCCACCTACACCACGGCGTATCTCCTCTCTGGAGCTGCGCCCAGGTCTCGGACCACCGTCGGAAGGACAGCAGGCTGTACTGAGGCGAACTCCGGGTAGCAGGTATATTTTAATTCAAGTTAGATGCAGATTGTGGGCAGAATGATGGGCGCATCGGCGGAGCTGCAACGAAGCGCGGCTTTCTCACATGGCGGTTGGCCACGCCCCCCCCTGTCATCAGTGTTCTTATACAACATGGAATTAGTGATGTCATCAGCGATATGATCTGTGATGTCATCATTGTGATCATAGACTGCGCAACATGGGGCGCAAAGTTAAGGTGGTTTTAGCTGAATTTCCAGGGGTTTGTTGCATTAAGTCCTCACCTTAACGTCCCTGCAACTACGTTTTTTCCTTCAATTTCAAGGGTTTTCTTATTGCATGGATTTTAGAATGTTTCCAAACCACTAGCATGGTCTTCGGCCGTGGTCAATGCCATTCTTTTTGAATGTATGTGCAGTTTAAGGGAGAATGTGTGGTGTGAGGGTGTGCATGTCATCTGTGAGGTTGTGCGTTCAATGTGTGTGTGTTTGATGTGAGAGTGTATGTGTGTACATGGTGTAAAGTAGTTTGTGGGGGATAGTTGCATGCAGTTTATAATGTTGCAGTAAATAAATATGTTTCATGTTTAATACATGTTCAATTCTGCAACGACGATGTAATACATGTCCCATCCTGTTTTATAATGTTGCAGTAAATATATCTTTTCCACGTTTAATCCATATTTCAAAATCTAAAGTGCCTGCAGTTTCATGCAAATTGCAACCTCTCGCGCAAAAAAATCACTGCGCCGAGAGCTACAAAATGCAAAGTGCCTGCAGGATCATGCCGCGCCAATCGTGACCTCTCAAGCCAAAACATCATTGCACCGAGAAGTTACTGCCCCAACTGGCTGCTACTAACTTGGTGCGCCCAAACAGAACTTGCACAAAAAGGTCACACCATAACTCCGTGCACCTAAATGGCCATGCTGAAATGTCCTGTCCCGTGCTCCAAGCCCCTTGTTTTATGGCTGGTCTCTTGGTGACTGTTGTGATACATCGCACAACTCCAACTAACCACATTTAAGCTTCAAGGAAATGGGGAAAAATGACCGGCTGCAAGAATAACATATGCCCAGGTACTTTCTGCACTTATAGCAAAAATCAAAAGATGGCACCCATGAATGTACGCACAGTACTGCTTCAATGTGAGGAAGGGGCCAGCCCCCTCAGGACATGTTGCTCTAAATGGTCTTGTAACTTTGCCTCATCTATTAGGCACCATCGCCTGAGGCGGCTGGCCTTTTCCTCAGTTTGAAGCTAAGCAGGGTTAGTCCTTGTTAATGCACAGATGATTGACCTGGGTCACCAGTGATTTTTCACCCTCAATGTCACTATTTTCTTATTATGTATAAAACATGTATAAAACATTGCAGGCTTTAAGAACTCACAATGTTTTTAGTTAATGCCCTGTGTGATTAAATTATTTGCAGAAGACCACACACTTTGGTTAAGCAGCGTGCTATAAGCCCCTTGTTTAAGGCCAGTCTCTTGGTGACTGTCATGAAACATGGCATGACCCCAACTACCCGCATTTAAGCAGCACAGAAAAGGGTAAAACATTATTGGCTGCAAGAGTAACATATGTTCAGGTACTTTTGCCCCCATGTCGAAAATCAAAAGCTGGCACCCCTGAACGTCGCACAATAAGTGTCCACATATTTTAAAGTGAAATATACAAATGTAGTTCAATTGACCTTCTCCTTAGAAGAAAGTGTGCAAGACAAAATAGCACTGGACGACTTTTAAAAGAAGTAATGAACACCAGAATAATAACCTGACAGAGTAATCTTTCAATAAATATGCTGGCAAATATGCTGGCAATATATAAAAGGTGCTCACCTTTTAAAGGCAGCAATCTGTATTGAAATATGCCATGGAAACCAAAATCCCAATATGAAACAAGTGCTTGTGGTCTTGTGGGTAAGCGCCTGCACTGGGAACATGACAACCTGAGTAAAATGAGTTATGCTGTCCACCCAAATGTGTCCTTTACTAGTTTTTGTAACTGAAATGTGGGTGTGTTTTTTAAAACTGAAATTTGGGTGTGTTTTGAAAGTCAAATTCGTATTGTTGTTTTCATTACCTAGGCCCTCACTTGTACCTGCTCGCCCAGTGACTGTTCCATACCACTTTACCCTGCATATTCTCTCCTACTGCCTCCTCTCTTGACTTGCTCATGGCGCTATCTGTTTCTCCTATCTACTCTAACTGCTTCTCTATTAACTATCCTTCCCTTCTCACCAAGTCTGGCAAGAAGAAATTCAAAATGGATATCTTGGCATCCAACCCAGGCCTCCCCATCGCTGAAACCTATTCCAGCATATCTGCCAGACAAACCCTCACTGACATTCTCTTTTTCGTTCCTTCGCCGGATGTATGGACCCCTCATATGATCTCTGTGCTCTGTCCTGTCTCCACCTCTCCCATTAATGGTGGCACATGCTGGGAAGTCCTCATGGCTTTCTTTGACTCCTCCAGAGTCATCATTAATGTCTACCTGAACGGCACTGTCATGGTGCAGGGCCCTCAGACCAATCTGCTCCTCTTTGACAAATGTTTTTTTTTTAAACAATTTTATTAATTTTTTTCAAACAACAAATAACAAACCCAACTCAATTTACAGTGGTTACATATCTTGCTCATAAATGCACAGACATTGTTACTTTTTCGCCCACTGTATTTCCCGTCCCACCCCCCTCCCAAGCCTACTTTCTCCCATTGTGTCAGTCTCCACCTCTTGTGGTGGGGAGACCTCTTCAGCCACGCTTATTGAATCATCATCACTTGGTCCATCATACGAGGGCCCTAATAGTTCTGCTATTAATTGTCTCCAACCCGCTAGGGCTCCGGCTTCACCCTCTATGTCCCCTTTACATGCTTCCTGCCATGCCACTGTTTCTGCCTCCGCCCACTTCTGCAAGTCCCTCCACCACGTCTCCACATTGGGCTTGTGGCACGCTTTCCATCCCATTGCAATCCTTCTCTTCACCAGTAAATATGCCAGATCTTTCAATATACTCACATGTTTAAGCTTCCGCGGTCTGGGGAACCCTCCCAACAGGCAAGCCCACACCGTATCCACCTTTATGCGGATTCCCTTGTCCTCCATTTTCTGTGCTATATCTCTCCAATATTTCGCTATCAGTGGACATGCCCAGAACATATGCACCATTCCTGCGTTTTCCTCATTGCATTTGGGACACACTTGGCTTCCGGCGTTCTTAAACTTGGCTATCTTAAGTGGTGTCAGATATGCTCTGTGAGTTATATACAACTGTATTCGTTGCAGCCTAGCATTTCCCGATACTTTTTTATGATACCCCTGAGCCCTTTCCCACATCCCATCACTCATCATATCCCCTACTTCCTCCTCCCAGTCCAGTCTAAATTGCACCACTTCCTTGCCCACTTGAGTCATCATCATCTCGTACACTCTAGACGTTTCATGCCCTCCTTCTGCTATATCATATATCACATCTAGTGTGGTGTCCGGTTCCTCTGCAAGTTCCACCTCGGACCAGGTATCTTTAATTCGTTGCACCATCCCATGATACGTAATATATTGCCCAGCACTCAACCCCGTTTGTTCCACCAGCTCCTCAAATTCCAATATTTTCCCCTCTTGCCACACATCTCCCAATGTTGCTATTCCTACCGGTTCCCAATACTTCCTAATCATTAACCTTAGTTGCTTTTCTGTCCCCATCATTGTGACCAGTGGGATTTGCGGAGAGCACAGGGCTGGCTTGTCCATCAACCGGCACGCCCTCTGCTACACCCCCCACCCAAGGTCCAGCATCCCCGGACGACCTCTTAGCTCCCGCTTGGGTAACCATATCATTTCTCTCAAAAAGTATGGGGCGCAATCACCTTGATGCAGCCTATGCTCTAAGGTAGGCTCCGCAGAGAGCCATTTGGCTACATGTTGCAACTGGCTCGCTACATAATATACTTCCCAGTTAGGTAATTTAATGCCCCCTTTCTCATGCGGGTTTTGGAGTTTCCACAGGGCTACCCTGTTCCTCATCCCGTACCATAGGAATTCCCTGCATATGCTATCCAACTTAATAAAGAATTGCCGGGGTAGAGAGTATGGGATGTTCACGAAGCAATGCAACAGTCTAGGCAATGCCACCATCTTGAGCATCGCCCCACGTCCCATCATTGCTAAGGGAGTTTCATCCAGAACTTCATGCTGTTCTCCAGTTTCCGAACCGTTCTTTCTGTATTATGCCTATGTTCGGCTTCTGCTGTATGATATATGTCTATCCCAAGATACCTAAAGGTTGTGGCCTCCCACGGTATCTGGAGTACCGGCAAATTCTCCACCAAGAGCCCTCTATATCTGCCCAGCGGGAACACACAGGATTTACTTGGGTTCAGGGCTATACCTGAGAATTCAGCAAACCTCCCCACTACTTCCAACACATACTGCAGATTCTCCTTTGGGTAGCGCAGATACAATAGCATATCGTCGGCGTATAGCGAAATTAAATGTGATGTTTCCCCAACGACAATGCCTATTGCGTCACATTGCTGCCTTAAATAAATCGCCAGAGGCTCCAAGGCCAGAATGTACAACATGGGGGACCAGGGGCATCCCTGTCTGGTCCCTCTCCCAAGTTGACACCTTTCAGAGATCACAGTTCCTGTCTTCACTGTCGGTAATGGCTCACTATATAGGAGTTCTACCCAGTGAAGATATCCTGGTCCCATACCGTAGTTGGCTAGGGCCGCCTTCAGCCAGGGCCATCTGACCGAGTCAAATGCCTTGACCGCATCCAGCGACACTATCGCCATTTCGCTAGTGTCCCCTTCAGTATGTTCAATCACTCGATGGAGTCGCCTCAAATTATTCGAGATATTCCTATTTGGGACATATCCTGTTTGATCAGGATGAATCAGTTTGTTTATGACCTTCTTTAATCTGTTTGCTAGAACCGCTGTTAAAATCTTACTATCTTGGTTTAACATTGATAGGGGCCTATAGGAACCGCAGTCACTACCAGGCCTGTTGGGCTTGGGGAGTGGTATAATAACCGCTTCGCGCAGTGATTCCGGTAATCTCCCAACTTCATATGCTTCGTTAAGCATTTCCAGCAGTGGGGGGAGAATCTCTGCTTTATATGCCTTATAAAATTTGCTTGGGAGTCCGGCAGTTCCCGGGGTTTTGCACGTGGGCAGCTGCCTCACCACTTCTTCTAGCTCTTCTAGAGTGATCGGGGCGTCTAGCTCCTCCCTTTCTTCCACACTAATATCTCCCCTCTTCTGCTTCCCACCTCGTCTCTGTACAAGCGTCTACAATAGTCTGCACATTCTTGATTAACCCCCTCTTGCGTATCCACTACGTCACCATTGTCTTTCACTATTGTTCTGATTGGGGGCCTTGGAGTCTCGTTTTTGTAGAGCCACGCAAGGAGTCTTCCTGGTTTGTCGCCTCCAGCATGTTGCCTTTCTATGTACTTTTTATAATTAAGATTACATAATCTCTCCCAGTATCCTGCACATTTCTGCTGCAGGCCCAGTGCCATTTCTGTATCTGCCTTAGTGTTGCTGCCCCGTTCCAATACCCTCTCCAATTCCTTTTCAGAGTCCTGTAATTCGGTCAGAATCCCATCCTGCACTCCTTTAGACTTGGCTATGGCAATTCCTCTCACTACCACCTTAAAGGCTTCCCAAAGTGTGCCCGCTGTCTTGACACTGCCAGTATTTATCTCGAAATAACTTATTATTTCCTCTTGCATATCCTCCCTGAATACGCTATCTTTAAGCGCTTCTGCATGCAATCGCCATGTGGGTATCCTTCCCCTAGGGGGGCGGTATTGCCATGTTAGCAGCAGTGGCGAGTGGTCTGAGAGGACTCTAGCTTTGTACTCCGCCTGCGGTATTTCGGTCAGTAACTCCTGCGTGACAAATACATAGTCCAGTCTTGTGTATAGGCCCTGTGGGGCTGCATAATGTGAATATTGTCTATCCTGCGGGTGACGTGTTCTCCATGCATCTGTCAGCCCAAAATCCGCCAATAGTGCATGTAGTGACTTTGCAGCCGGGGTGGGTCTAACTATTTTATTATCTGATCTATCTATGGTGGGGTTCAACCCACAATTGAAGTCTCCCCCCCACAATATAGCTCCACCCACGCTGCCACTGAGTGTACTATACAGGGTCCTAAAATACGCAGCTGTATCTTGGTTCGGGGCATAAGAATTTACGATGCAGATCTCTCAATTTTCCACCATCCCTCTCATGATCACCATCCTGCCATCCGCCTCTACCTGCAAGCTCAGCAACTGAAACAGAACACGTGGGGCCACCCATGTGATTAGCCCTCTTGCATAGGCAGAGTATGTTGCCCCCACCACTGTCCCTCTCCATTTCTTCCGTACCACTTCTAGTTTGTCTTTTGTTAAATGAGTTTCTTGTAACAGGGCTATATCCACTTTCTGTCTGCGTAGGTACATCATTACCTTGTTCTGCTTCAGATAACTATTGAGCCCCCTAATGTTCCAAGTGACTATCTTAAGGTCTCCCATGGTTCATCTCATATTCTGGGAGGTGTAGGCTCACCCCATAACTCTTTCCCAGCTATAACAAACCACAGCACACAACCCCTTCCCTCTCTCCTCCCCACCCTACCCCAACCCTAACAGCTGCCCAGCTCCATCCCTGGATCTCAGGCTCCCCCGCTTTTGGGCCTACCCTGATACCCCGGGCAAGACCCCAGCAGGGCGTCACCGCACTATCGGCGACCTAACTAAACTCTAAATGGGGGATGTAAAGGTTGGTCCCGCAAGGCTCTTAGTCCAAATCTTGATCGCAATAGTAGCGGATCATGTGTTTCTTCCAGCTTGATCACACCCTTCAACAAGCTACTTCAATGACTATATTCCAGTCCCATAGTCTTAAGTTCTGACACTCCCCGGTGCCCCTTTCGTTCATTACTTATCCGCATCACCTCCTTCTCCTGTCCGAACGTCCGACTCCTGGGGGCATCCCAGCATGTCGTGCCATCCCATTGCTTCTTCCGGAGTTTCAAAAAACAAAGTTCTGTGCTTGTGAAAAACCTTCAGTTTAGCCGGGTAAAGCAGCATGTACTTATGACCCGCTTCTCGTAATCTCCTCTTGACTGCCCCGAAGTTCATTCTGCTCCGCTGCACCATCAGGGTATAGTCCGGGTAAGCTGTTATGTTTGCCGACCCCCTTTGTATTGTCCCACCTTTGCGGAAGTGTTCCAGGATCCTTTCTCGATCCCTGTAGTTAAGTATCTTGGCGATTACCAGCCTTGGTGGGCCTCCTGGCGGTGGTTTCCTCGTTAGGGCCCTATGCGCCCTTTCCACTGCGAACCCCTGAGACAGCACTCCTCCAGTGATTCCTTGTAGCAACATTGTTTCAACAAATTCCATGGGGTTATGGCCTTCTGCTCCTTCTGGTAGTCCAACAATACGGATATTATTTCTTCGGGCTCGTCCTTCCGCATCCTCCGCTCTGCTCTCCAGATTACCCACTCGTTGTACTAGGGCATGAAGCTCCGACCGGTGGGAAGCACAGTCCCCCGTGTTAGGGCCCATCTCCTTCTCGAGGTTCCCCGTGCGCTCCGCCAGAGACCGAACGTCTTGCCGTAGCAGATTCACATCCTCTTGCACTGCCCCAACCTGGAGCTCCAGCGCTGTTTTTAGTTCTGTCACTGCCAGTTCGAGCTTGGTCTCCCAAGCCACCTTCAGATCGGCGATCGCCTCAAGGACCTCCTGATTCGCACCCATGGTGGCACTGCTCCCAACTAGGGCTTTGTCTTTGTTCCTGGCTCCTTCCGGGCCGGGCGGCGTCTTAGTGTATTCCTCTAATGTGGGTTGCTTACTTTTCAGTCTTGGGGGTTTATTAGACATAGGGCTGTGTCTATGAGTCATGGGTCAGCCCCTTTACCCGTGATCTTCAGTCCCAGCAAGAGTGGATTCTCGCTATCCTCAAAGGGCCGATAGTATCTGCTGGTTCCTTCGATCGTCCACACTCCGCTTCGGGCACTCCTCCAGCGTCTCTCCCCTTGCTTTCCTTTCACTGCGGCCACCCGGACTGGGCAATGTGATGATTATTTTGTATCCCTAGTGATCCTCCTCGGCTGTTGTCGAACGGAGTCAGCACCTCCGTCTCAGGGGTGCGCCCCTCGGGATCTCTTTGTTCTCGTCCGTGGCCATTTTGATGTCTCTTCCGCGATCGGCCTCTCAGTCCAAAGTAACAATACGACCGTTCCTCTGCTGTAAATTTGCAGTCAACCTGCTCATGCTCTGCTCTGTGCCTTCCAATGCCTGCACATACTTTTTGGGCCGCCGCTAATCAAAAATAATATGCGTTTCTTGGTTGGATCAAGTTGTCGGATCACGGAGCTCACAGGGTTTCCAGCCTATTCCATGGCTGCCAAGCCACGCCCCCTGACAAATGGTTCCCCTGCCTCATCAACTTCCTCTCATCTCCAGCTGTCCCCTACCCCTCTCCCTTGGCTACCTTGCCCTCCTCTCCTTCTGCTTCTGCCCCATCTCAAGCTCCCTCCACACCTCCACAGGGCGTACCCTTCCCTGGAAGGTTTTTAAGGCTTGCAACCTTCTTCATCTTGCCACTCTTAACTCTCACTTTGCTGTCAAACACTCCTCTGACATCTGCCAACTCCTTGAAGAACTTGACCTTTATGTCCTCGGTGCACGGCCAGCTCTGTCACGAGTTTTGACCCTCTCCTCCCTGACGGCTACAAGATCCTCTCCACCCCCGGATCCCACCGGCCTGGACGGTGTGTAGCCCTGAGTGGATTCCTGCCTCTATCATCCCCACTCAGACTTACTCTTCTTTCGAATGCCTTGTCTGCAGGCTCTCCCTCTCTCCTAGCCACTCTCTCATTGTTGCAACTCTCTACCGGCCCCCTGTCCAAATATCCTCTTTTCTCTATGAGTGGGCAGACCTCTCCTCTTCCCTCCTGGCCTCAACCACTCAACTCATCCTCCTTGGTGACCTCAACATCCATCTCGATTCTCCCTGTTCCTCATCTGCCCTCTTTCATGACCTCTGCGATTCGCTCTCCCTCTCTCTCCTCCCCTCGGGCCCTACTCATTCTGCCGTCACATACTTGATGTCTTGATCTCCTCTGGCCTACCCCTCTCTACTCCTGTTACCACTTCTCTCTCCTGGAGTGATCACTACCTCCTCTCCTCTCATCTTTCCATCTCCTCCCCCCAAGCCAAGCCTACCCCAAGACTGCCACCCACCTTCTCAGACATCCGGCCCATGAAGCGTGTGTCAATCGAGGCTTTTGCTGCCTTCTTCTCCCCCGCTCCTCCACCTAAGGCTGACTCACACCCTGACACAGCCCTGTCCTGGCTCTATTCCCCTATCTCTGCTACTCTTTATGTTCTTGCCCCTGTCATGAGGATCCGTTTGAAGTCCAAAGCCAAGTGTAATTCCTGATATGACTCTGACCTAGCTACACTCAAACGTAAGTGTCGGGTGGCTGAGAGGAAATTGAGGACTTCCTGCTCATCCTCTGACAAACTGGACTGCCGCCTGCTCCGAAGGCAATACCGTCTTGCTGTCCACTCTAAGAAGAGAGGCCACATTCAAGCCCGCGTCTCTGCAGTCTACAACAACTCAGCCGAACTCTTTAAAATCTTATGGAGCTGGCCAGCACTGCTGCAGTCTGCACCCCTTCTCTCGCCTCCCAGGCTCTTTGCAACTCCTTTGCCTCTCACTTTAATTCCAAAACTCAGGACATCTTGTCCTCCCTCTTCTCCAACCCCTTTCCTTTCCAGCCTACTGACCCGCTCTCAGACACCCCCCCTTCTTTCTCCTCCTTTCCTTTTTTTCTCCCCGGATGAGGTTGCTAGACAAGTCCGATCTATGTAAGCCTCGTCAAAACAGGTTCCTCCCTGTTCCTCGAAAACCATTAAGGACCACATAGATATCCTTGCCCCGGCCCTTGCCGTTTTCTGTAACCATTCCTTTGCATCTGGATCTTTCCCCTCCCCTCCCCTCTCAAGCACTCCCTTGTGCATCATCCCTTCAAGAAACCTATAGCTGATCCCTCCTGTATGGCTAACTATCGCCCAATTTCCATTACTCCCTTTTTGGGGAAGCTCCTGGAAAAGCTGGCCATCTCTCAGCTTAATCTTCATTCTGACTCTGTTGGCTCTCTCCATAACCACCAATCTGCTTTCAGAGCTGCCAGAAGCACAGAAACTGCTCTACTGAACATCTGTGAAAACCTGCTTTCCAACCCTGACGCTAACATTCCCTTTGTCCTCATCCTACTTGATCTCTCCTCTGCTTTCTACACGGTCAACCATACCATCCTGCTCAATCGTCTCTGTGACAACCTGGGTATCACTGATCAGGCTCTGGTCTGGCTGACCTCTTTCCTTACTGATCGACCTTCCCAGGTACAACCTGGGTCCTTCCTTTCCTCTATCTCCCTCTATACTTGTGGTGTTCCCCAGGGGTCTAGCCTCTCACCCTGGCTTTTCAACCAATACCGGGCTACTCTCGCCTACTGCATTTCCATTTTCTGCTCAAACCTCCAGTGCTATGCTGATGACACCCAGCTCATTTTCGGGCTTCCCTCAGACACCTCCTCTCTTTCTCTAATTTTCGATTGCCTAATCACCATTCAAAATTGGTGTGCCACCAACGATCTTTGCCTAAATTCCAACAAGACTGAGATCCTCCTCATTGGTACACCTTCACCATCCTTTCCCCTCACTCTCTGGCCAGCCTTCCTTGGCCCTCCTCCTACCCCTACCTCCGAGGCTAAGAATCTCAGGGTCATATTTGACTCCACACTTTTCTTTTCCGCACACATCTCTGAAGTATCTAAAAAGTCAAACTTCCTACTGCACCTCCTTAGAGGTACTCTTCCTTTTCTCTCCTTCCCCCAGAAGCTCACTTTCTCCCAAGCTCTGGTTCTCTCTAGGTTGGACTACTGTAACAGCCTCTTTCTAAATCTACCTGCCTCCTCTCTCCGCCCTTTACAACTAATCCAGAACAGGACTGTCCCTGGCCTCAAGCCCTGGGATCGTATCTCCCCAGCTCTGAAACCCCTTAATTGGCTACCAGTGAACGCACAGATTAAATTTAAAACCCTCTGTATTGTCCACAAAGCTTTCTTGGGCCTGGGTCCAAATACCTTCAACTATCCCTCCGTAGGTACCTCCCCTCTCGGGCCCTTCACTCCTCTACTTCTATCTCCCTCAGTGTCAGTCGTTTTTCAAAGAGCTGGGGGTAGATCTCTGTCCTCGGTGGGGGTCTCCCTCTGGAACAGCCTCCCGGCCACCTTGACACTTGAGGAGAACCATCTCCGGTTCCGGAAGACCTTCCTCTTGCCCCTCTTCTCCCCTGCTGATCTGTTTTCTCTCTCTGCACCATGCTCCTGGCCACCCTTTGTCCCTTGGGCCCAGGTACCTGCTCACCCTCCTACACTGCCTTCGAGCCACCCCTTGCACTGTGTTCTGTATCTGTACCCGTACAGTCCCCCATGTTGCTTCTTGCTCTTATCAGATATACCCTATCTATCAAATTACGCACTTACCTTTGCCTGTATTTATTTTATTTTTTTATTGCATTTATTTATTTATTGCACTTATTTTCACTCTTTTCTCTCCCTTGTGCCGCACTTTCCACTCCTCCCCTTTCCTCGCACTTTCCCCTTTTCCCTTTTTCATGCCCTTGCACGTTCTTAATGTCACTGGGCCTAGTAAGATTGTTGTTTTTATTCTCCCTTGTTCCCATCCGTTTGCTTGGTCGCGCTCTGAAACACTTCTGTATGAGCGCGATATAAATAAAATAGCATTCATTCATTCATGCCCTGAAAAGCAACCACAATTACGGGAAAATAACTGCACCAGTGTCCCGGGTTGAAAACTCTCTTGCCACATTATGCGCAAATACTCATGACTTACTTGCCCTCTCATCATTTCCCCTCCTCACCCCCATGTCTGTCTTTCAACAATACTCTGCTTTAAAAAGCTAACTTCAAAAGTACACATCCGAAAGTGTCAATCAAATATATAAATCCTTACAGAACTATGTTAGGCAAAAGTGTACATTTGTGGCATTATTCCCCCCATCTTGACTGTGAGACTACAAATACCAGAATGCAATTCAGCAAAAGGCAAAAAAATTGTCTCTGAGTGGAAAACTTTCAAGGACTGACAGTATCACGGTTTAAAAAAAAATGTGGATGCCTTGTGGTTTGAGATATTTAAAACTTTGAGAACTCACAATGTTTTTAGGCAATGCACAGTGAGATAAAATTATTTGCCACGGAGCACACACTTTGGTTAAGCAGTGGTCTCCAATCCGTACACCCCTTTTCGATGCCATAACTTTGGCATGGGCCGATTTGGCATAGGCATTTCGCCGCAGCACTCATTTCAGTGCACGCTTTTTGGCGCAAAAAACATTCTGGTGCCGTTATTTTGGAGCAAGGGATGCTTGGACATTGCAGCCACGTCTAAATGCCCTCATGCTAAATAAGATCACAGGACTGCACATCGTCACCTTCCACTTGCGTTGCTTTTCTTTAAATTAAATTAAATTAGTTAAATAAAAAAAAACATACAGCATTGGTCTGCCAGAGATCAAGGCCCAGCATTTACCCACTAGGCCACAATGGTGTGTTGCTTCATGGGCATACATTTCATACTTAGCCTATAATTTTATATGTTCAATTATAAAAGGCTAGGTATGAAACTTGTGAAATTCCAAGCAATAACATCGTTGTAGCATAATGGTTAAGCAGGGTCGGACTTCGACAAGAAATAGGCCCGGACACCCAAAAAAAAGTGGCCCACCCGTCACGTCAAAAAAGTGGCCCACACCTCGCCTCAAAAAAGTGGCCCTCAAACCATCATCCGTGAATTGCGTCAATTCACGACTTTAGAGAAAATGCTACTTATGGAGGGTTCATGTGTCTGTTACATTACAGCACAACTCATAAAATAACAACTTTGCATACAAGAATGGATCACCATATGTATAATTAATATCTGTGTTTATAGATCCATATTGTCAAAATACTGTGATTGCAAGCTGACGTCCAAGGCCAAATGATAATATTTTATTGTATTGCACTTACGCTTAAGTTCTTATTTATAGAACAAATATGCATACAATATCACCTAACCTGTGTTGGTACTCATTTATCGACCTCAGAAGCTTGAAAGGGTGAGATGGCCTTGTTAGGATTTAAACGTGCAACCTGCAGATCACACACACACATTGCAGCAGCGAGTGCTGAACCCACTGAGCTATCATATCATCTATAGTAAAATGAGCAATTATTATGTAGTGGATACTATTAAACTGGTAACTGAGATTTAACAGCAGACCAGTTAAGTTCAGTTTGGTACGCCCTCTGCTAAACCTATGTCAAATACCAACATGTCCCAGCTCCCCACTCCATCCCAGATGGAAGGGTCAGCATTTCATCAGTTCTGCGCTTACCTTCTGCTCGCACCGCGCATGACGCACGCTTATCTGCTTCTGCTTGGGTAACGGAGGCACATCATTATTTGTACCAAGAGTACACATGCACTTAGGATCTGGGCAGGATTTGAATTAATTGCCACTTGGCTCTAAGCCCAGAGATCTACATTGGCAGCTCTACCCAGGACCCTGGGTATATACTTCCAGCATGGCAAATTTCGTTGCATATTACGGGTCCCAAAGGCTGTCGCTGGCCAAATCTTTCACGATAAGTCAGTGAAGGGTGTGATTCTGGTTTAGGAACTTCTGCTCTACGTGGCTAAAGGCTGTATTCAGGGAATATGGCATGAGAGGAAGTAAACATATGTCGATCATCAAGCCCAAACACTATAGAAATTCTATATGATCCTCAAGGGGACAAGGTAATGTGTCCATACGGTGCTGGCTAGTATCAGGGCAGTGCATCTCTTACCTCAGCACAGGGCTGTTTGTGTCTCTCCGTCTCTCCGCTACCAGCAGCAGGCAGGCAGTCTCAGCCACCTGTGGTGGTGGTGGTGAGTGGGCTGTGGGGTAGGGGGCCGGAGGGTCGCCTCTGTGCCGGCTGGCTAGCTGGCCTGGGTGGCTGCCTGAGTCAGTGCTGCTCTGTGCCCTCCTGGGCTGGCTGGGGCAGGGGCAGCAGCCCTCTCTGGCTGTTGCTTCACACTGCTGCTTTGCCTGAGTGGTCCTCAATGTCTGGACTCAGAGTCCATCCGAGACTCCGAGACTCAGTGAGGACAACAGCCGCCTCGCCTCCTCCGGACAGCGGCCTCCTCCTCCACCTCGGCTCGCACAGCCTGTGGCCCTGGTCCTCCTGAGTCCTGGACTCCTAGGCCCTGGCAGTGGTCCTCCTTTCTGTCTGTGCATGCGTGGCTGAAGCCTGAAAGCTCTGCAAGCTGCAGCCCGACCTCTCTGCGCTGTGAGTCTGTGTCAGGGCAAGTTCAGCTCAGCACAGTCGACAGCAGGGTCAGAGAGAGGCTGCCGGGCCCAAGCAAAATATAGTCAGTAGGGGGCGGGCAGTGCCAGTGAGGGCTGGTGGCGACACGAAGTCTTGCTGTATTTTAATTGACAATAGTTGTTTTCAATTTTGCAAAGTGCCGTGCAACAAATTGGTTGCTTGCATCCTGCAAAGTTGAAATCAACTTTAATGTGTGCGCCCCTTGCCCAGCCCAAATCTGCAGGCATCCTGCCTCCAGGCTCCTCAGCCTGCCCTGCCGCCTCAGACCAGGTGTGAGTTCTCACACCAACACGTTGCTGCAAACAAATACTATCTCCTCTTGAGTGATGCTCTCTCTGTTTGAGCGGAGCATGAGCCGGGCTCGAGCACCATCTGGTCCGGACCACCCGTCTACTTTTTTGTGTGCATAACCATAATTGCATGCATGGAAATCAAAACAAGGTAACAAGTGTTACCTTGCTTTGATTATGCTGCCCCGGCCCCAGCAAGCCCAACCCCTTCCCCCTGCAGAGCATACAGGTGATCTTCCAGAGGCACTGTAATTACGGGCCAGCCGGCAGCCAGGCCCAGCCCACTCCACTCCAGAGGTTCTTTGCCTGCGGCCCTGGGCGGCACACCAAGTGAGCTTGCGTGGGCTTGACTGCTGAAAGCCCGAATTGGAAACAAACATGTGCAATAAAATGCACAATGCAGCGGCGCGAGCCACTGACCCGCTGCATGCAGGCACACACAATAAGATTCAGTGAGTGTAAACCATTATAGTTGTGCGGGCCGCCCGTGGCTACAAAGCAAAAGAAAATACTTTTTTCGCACTGAACTGGGCATGTTATTATTGTCAATGCACAGTTCAGTGCGAAAAAAACTATTTTTTTTTCCTCGCTCAAACCGGCCCACACGTGGGGCAGAAACCGGCCCCCAGGAGGCTAATGATGATTTCATAACGGCCATGGGCCGATTGGCTGAGGGGCCAATCTGACCCTGTGGTTAAGTGCAGTGTCTCGGATTTCTTAAAGCTAGGGTTCTCTGATAGCAGTGTTCAGCATAAATGTGATTTTTTAAATTTCGTTTTTTCTGTTTTATAAAAATGAGGATGCTGTGTGTTAAATAGATACTTAAAACTAAGAAAACACACGGCATTCAGTACTGTGGACTGTCTGCCATCCATGCAGTAACCAGGACCAACCCTGCTTAGTTTCAAGGCGAGAAAGGATCCAGCCCCCTTAGGCCAAGTTTCTCTAAGCGTTCTTCTAAGAGTGTCCCATATGTTTGGCAACATGGCCTTAGTGGGCTGACTCTTTTCTCACTTTGAAGCTAAGCAGTGTTCGTCCCAGTTACTGCAGGTATGGAAAACCCACTGTTGCTATAAAAATACCTGTTTTTTAATTATTGACTGGGAGACTACAAATACCAGAATGCAATTCCGCAAAAGCAAAAAATGGTCTCTGAGTCCAAAACCTTCAAGGACTGAAAGTAGCATGGTTTAAAAAAAAGTAAATACAGTAACTGGGACTGACCCTGCTTAGCTTCAAAGCAGCCCTGACTCTGCTTAGCCTCAAAGCAAGAAAAAGGCCAGGCCATTCCTCTAAGTAGTCTTGTAAGTTTTGCTCATTTATCAGGCAACATGGCCTGAGGAGGCTGGCCTCCTCCACCCTTTGAAGCGAAGCAGAGTCTGTCCTGGTTACTGCATGAACGGGAGACCTTGATGGCAATTGAATCACTGGCCATGGTTTTCACCCTCAACATCACGATTGTTCTAAAAATATCTTTAAAAAGACTAATTTAACTGCGGGTATTGAAATACACATACCTGTGACTATTTGTAGTCCTTTGTAACCTTGTATATCGGCAAATCAGCTGGAAAGAAAAAAATGCTTCCCTGCCCACTCAGGCCAAGTGCCCCCTCATCTGTGCCAGCTCCCCCCACGTCCCAAACAGCATCCTCTTTCACCCCAGAGCACACGCTGCTTCTGTGAAGCAGTTTTCTTTGAGATGTCGGCTATTGGCGGCTATAGCTGAGGCTACCAAAAGCTTAGTTTTGCAATCTCTGTCCCTGGACCCCCTCCAACTCCCAAATTTCAGTCGGTGCTTTCTAGCTATTCCCCACCTCTACCCTGATGGCATTGGTATGTTTTTTGACCTTCAAATACATTTTTACTGTGTTTAGTTTTCCCATAACCTCGGCTATAGCCGCGAATATCTCTCGCATTGAGAGAAAAACAAGATGGCGGCCGTTTAATTCCTGAAAACCATGATCGTGCAATGCACCGTGGGAGACAAACTCTGGTATCTAAGCAAAAGAAAGAAGAATTGATTATCCCTCTCTACAAAGGAGTCTGGAGGTAGAAGAATGGAGTGGTTTTTACAACATGATTAATAATCAAACAACATTATAACATTCAACCTACGTCGTGATCGCACAAATAAGGATTGGTTCACAGAGGAACAAAAGAACCAATGAATTTTAGAATAAATGAATAAATAATTTTAATGGCAGGAATACAAAATTTAAAACAACAATATTCAGAAAAAGAAAAGGTGAATGCAACAAACAATGATCACAAACACTCAGAGACTAAAACAAAGATTAAACAGGGGTGTAAGTCATCAACTACACATTACTTTGTGAAATTAATGCATCAGATTACGGTCATTAGTGATCTTTTTTTACGATAGTCGACATGTTTCATCCTTAGATTAAATTGGACACTATCTCTAGTGTCTTTTCCGAAAAAGGTGTAGCGGCTATCTTCAGGACAAAGGATTTTTTCCAGAAAATCTTCAAATTAATGATTTACTCCAGTTGTGTGATGTAATTGTGCCATCACTGATCTACAAGAATATAAACAAGTGGTTGTCAGCTTAACATAATCTTGAGTTTAATGCACATATTGTTTGACAATTGCTATGTGTATGATACACATGTTGTTTAATCATTTCTATAATACATTTGTTACAAAACACAGGTTTGTATTATAAAACCAGAGTAATACTGGTCACAGGTATATATAATTCGACCTGGACATGTTAGTCTCCACGATAAGAAGGTTCTATGGTGCAGACCGTGTGTTTCTGGTCTCATACATGAGCAACAGATAAAACACAGGACAAAAAACCACATCACTCTCTTACTTATTTTTCCAGGCTCTGTGAGAGCTAGTTGATGTGCAAATGCGTCATATTGAATAATTTCTTTGGAGTTGACAGCTGATGCTGCAATGCCGGGCTCGTCCTTGTGGCAAGGGAAAACCCCCAATTTAGTCCTACAATGTAATGATTTTAATTAGTTCTCATTGTATAATAAATCCTGACTATGTTTTTTTATTTGTTTTTTTTCCCCCTAAAGAGTAAATGCCGAATTTGTATTTAATATTTAGAGAATCTAAGGTACTAATCTACTTAGATCTAATAGGTGGAGAAACTGTCGCCACACGTTGAGATAGCGTTGTTGATGGATATGTTCAGCTCTAGGATGTATCGGTAAGTTACCTTAAGAGTTACTCGTCATGTCATCGGCGACTGTTCGAGGGCATAGTGACTGAACAAGATCAATTTAGCTGTATCATCTGTGGAGTCAAAAGAAGAAAGCACGAAAAGATAAATCGCAGGTTTAAAAAAAACAGTAGTTATATTTAATGTAGGGCGAAAGTGCTATATAACTTACTGGGATATAGAGACGTATGTTTTTCACTGTCTGTAGAGTTACACAGCAATAATGAATCTATGGCTTGCCATGCATGTGGACGCGTTTTTGGAAGGTGCCCACTGTAGAGAGGACCAAGAAGAGGTTTCATGATTCCAGGCTAGGGTGTGTGATGCAGAGGAAAACTGTCTCAAAAGAGACATGGAGTTCAATTCTCAACTGATTGGTGGGGCGGCATGACATATCTACTACGAAAGTAGAATTAGAATTTACAGCGATTACAATATAGTTAGAGAGAATTAAGGAAGACTTACTGCAGCTTGTGAGCAGATGGTCATTCGATTATGGTTTCCAAGAGGAAAGGAAGCCAGACTTTATGCTGTTGGCGCTTGTAACAAGTCAAGTTCTCTGAGAAATGCCGAAGGCTAATTAGAAAAAAGACAGAATGCCATAGAGAGTGGTAACGTTAGAGGCATAGTTACTTTCCCACACCCGCAGGACTTGCCTGCGAAAGGACACATCTGAGGTAGGTGTGGGAAAGTAGGTCACTTCGCAAGGGTGTGCCTCACCCCAACTGCATCCAGCATGGCGGGGACATCGAGAGGGAGTGATTCGAAAGGGGAGAATGACCCCCAGAGTGGCAGCGTTCCAGGTGGTGGAGGGTCCTAGAGGAATACATTATGATGTCGGAGAGGAGCAAGATGAAGACAATGTATTCCTCCTGTCCTGCAGCAATGCCAGTGGCCAGTTTGATCCCGGAATCTTCTGAGCTCAGGCAGCCCGCCGTCAGGCCCCGTGGGGTGCGGACTGGAACACACCAGTTTGTTTGCAGTGCTAAACGTTTAAGTTGTCAATAGCTATTAAGGGGTGCTTGGACTGGAATGCACCCAGTCTTTGCTGTGATGACGTAGGGACACAGTGGGTGCGCGGACTAGAATACACCAAGTGTAACCCAGTAGAGGGTTCCCATTTGCAGTGTGGTTTGGTTTTTCTCTTTGTTATAATAAAGGAGGGATGTTGTGTGTTGGTCTAGTGGTTCATTTGACGTGAGCGTCATGACTGTGTCATGATGCTCCTTTAATAAAAGGGGTTCTGCTGGCACACGGAGGGCAGTGCAGCAGAGCCCCAGGAAGCGGCAACTCGTGTCTGTGTGGTCCTTGTGCATATCGGTGCCACGTGACTGCGGCTTAGCTGGCGACCTTGCCTGGGTGCCCCCAGAGCAGTCGCCACCGTTGTTGGGGTGCCCCCCCAGCCTGGATGTCCTGGTCCCGGTGATCCGGGTGCCGCTGGGTGATCCCAGCCGCCTATAACACTGCTAGGACGCAGTGATCCGTTACCGTGTCGGGTGCCCTGACACGGTCTGTGGCCCGCAAGGGGAACCGGAGAGGACCCTCTAACACCGCATATCAAAACCAAACCATCACTAAACATGTACCCAAGGTGGACCTCTGCGTGACGACACAGGATCGCTTGGTTTGCCACATGTACAAAATGAATCGTCACAGACGAAGATCATTGGCAGCCTTTGGTGCTAAAAACTGCAACTCCATGCCCATGGAAATCAGGTAAGATCCCTCTTTTGTCAGATTCAAAAGAAAACTGGAAGCCCTACTTTTCCTCAGACAATGTTAATACGTAAACTAGAGTTTCCTCCCATCGATCCTCCTGTCAGATGTTAAGGGGCCTATCCTGTGAGGTTGTACTATTTCACAACACAGGTATTTTTTCACAACTATCATGGTATTGTGTACGCCACCAAGATTACACCTGACCTTAAGCCTACGCTATTTAAAAAGGACAGCACAGCCTGCCTGTACTATGATATTGCTATCTTGTATTAGTACCCAGGCACATCATAAGTAGCTTTCAGAATCTAATTCGTGTTTTTATCTGTTACATCTATTTTTCCATGTATCCTTTCTAATATCATGACGTCTCCCTTAGAGCCCCGAAACATCTCAATGCAATTTGGCGCTATACAAAATCTCAAAAATTAATTTTCAAAAATGAGACGGTTTTGACATAACTGCTTGAATAAGGAATCCTCCGCCTAAACTTTTCCCTTGAAAAAGAAAAGAAATCATATTGTAAACCTAGTTGAATTCGTGGTGATCCAACCTTCTTGCATAATGTAGTAATTCCTGCGCCATTGACTCAAGTTTAGGTTGTCAAAATAGCTGAAATGTGTTTTTAACGAGTATTTGCTCCCATCTAGTGGGAACCTCTAGAAACAACATGGATGAACAAGTTGCAGACGTATCGTTATCTAAAAATACTTTTTCGTCATGGAAGTGAGTCCATTTGTAGGCTGGATGTCAACTGTAATATAACATGTTTGAACGTAAATGCGTTTGTTTTAAGTAGTGTCGTATTCTTGCAAACAAAATATTAAGCTTGTTATCATGCACATGAATTGCAAAAACGTTCATGGATGGAAATGCTTGTTTCTCGATTTTTACTGAAAACGTTTTGTGCAGAGTTTACCAACAGAGGAGGATCTGTTTTTTTGTGCTAATAGAAATACAGCAGCTATGAAAACCATGCTCTTTGACACTGGATACCATGGCATGCAATACGATTTCAGATAGGCAACTTTGTAGCGTCAGCAAATTCAAGCTTCTAGTCCGAGACATGTCTTCTCTGTACAGGAAAGCCTGTGTTGTTAAAATGTGATATATATTGTCTGCTGTTTGTTGTAAACCTATACTACTTTGCTGTCATCTAGCGTTTTTCCAATTTACCGTATGCCCAGTAACAGAGGATAATTGTATTTACAAACGACCGCTTCCGTTGCACCAATGATTTCAGGTCCTGTCCTTGCATCTTCCACCAATGCTCCGTATCCTGCATAGGTTAATCTTGAGTCTTCCTTGGATGTTTATCTGGTTAACTGATACTCAGTTATTAAGCCTATAATTCTGCAAATCTGTTTTTCCATTTAACGACGTCATGTAGGCATGTTGGTACTCCACGCCCCATTTCAAGCTCTAGCAAGAGGGAGAGCGTTGGTTATATGCTGGAGCTCTTACAACAGAATGTAGCCAAACTCTGGTGTCAGTCACCTGCTCATGATGCAGAAAGTTTGCATAGTGTTGAAAGCTCTGATTTAGTGTCAGCCATTTTGTAGAATATAGTTCAACTCGGTAAATTGGGGAGAGAGTTATCAGATGTTGCTGTGACTGAATGGCCATCTGGTGAGAGTGGGATAGCCCGAGCATTCACAGTTTTTAATACATAAAATGATGCAGTTAATTCTGTTTCTGAAAGTCAGGTCTGGTACTCAAACCCACACCAAAATTATAGTGCAACATTATTTTTTCCCAAGACAGCCTACAGGCACCCAGATCCCCAGTTCTGCTGTGGCACATGACAGGTCCAAAGATCACATGTTCATTCCTGCCAACTGCTAGGACACAAGGTTCCTGCAGTCAGAGGATGCTTTTAAATCTTCTGCACTGCAGAAGCAATACATCATATTTGTATGCCTTAGCCAGTCTGGAGGCACATACATCTTTAAATATAAGCCCTACTGGTTGTGGAATAGTGACTGTTAAGAGCACACAACTATACAGCAACAGCATTTGATAACATACTATTGTCAGCTCTGTGACAGGGCCCAGCTATGATAAGACGAATGTGTATTGGTGTCTGGTCTATCTCCACATCAGCTCTTTGATTCCCCAACGGAAGGCAAAGACATTTCTGCTAGGGCATGGGAACGACCTCTAGGAAGTCTCCTGGGAACCAGTGCTTCCAAGGCTGCACTAACATAAAGCCAGGCTCACACCAGGGTGCTGACCACTGGAGTTCCTTTGAAGTCAGCTGGCTTGCGAAGGGGGAAAAATTAGAGTAGCGCAGAGTTAGAGGTTGGGCTGAGGGAGCAGTTCCAACATCTTGGTTTCTGTTAGGGCTCTCTACTTCTTCCTCTCCCCCCAGTTCCTGCTGGGAAGAAACTCTCAGTGTTATGTCAGAAGGCAAGAGCACTTGTTGCAACAGGTTAGACCCTATACAGCAAGCTTGCTTTGGCCTAATCATCTGTGATATTTTGCCTTTATAAGGAGGCGCCCCCCTCCATCTTTGAGTCATCGCTGGACTCTTTGAAGAACAAGAACAATTAATCTATACCTCTGTTGTAGATACAGTCTATGCTAAAGTCCTCTGCTATGGAGGTGAAGACAGAAGGCATTCAAGGCAAAGGAGATGTTAGGCTTTGCTGTCAAAAGTCACCTATCCAGCCGTGAAGACCTTTCCACAGGGAACTTTCCCCTTGAAACTACCACAACCTAAAGACAGAAACACTTGCTTGTCGGGGTTCACTTTTGCTGTAGGAAAGAGAAAACCAAAAGACTGCACGTAAGCAAGAATTCATAAATAACACTTCCAAACAGATTTCCCCAATTCCCTCTCTTACTTGATTTAGAGGGCCAGAAGATTGTAAACATAAGGTGCACCCAGGGGTGTTGCTAGGTCTGGAAAAGACCTGGGGCTACGCTGATGTCGGGACTGTCGGGACTGGGGGCTAGCTAGCCTTTTGGTTGTAGCTCCTGAGATTCTATCCGGGGCTACAACCAAAAGATCAGGGGCTATAGCCCCCTTCAATCCCCCAGCAACGCCACTGGGTGCACCTACCAAGTAGGAAGTCCATAGACCAGAATCCCACCCGTCGGAGTACTGCGAAGGATGTAAGAACTAATTAACCCAGGAGGCACGACTATCTAAACAATCAAGAATCCAGAAGTCAAAAGACAAAGTCTGATGGAACAGACAGAGACGCAGGGACCAACCCGAACAGCATGAGGGCGCACTAAGGAGATTATTCCAGGGCAAAAGGAAAGATCCCAGGCATCATCACCAGTAAAACACAAGGAAGATCCAGAAGCAATCCAAGTTCGAAATCCAAGGTTCATGCAGCAAGAGAAGTTGTTCACAGTACCAAAACAAGGGTAAATCCAAAAGCAGTCCAAAACAGAAGCAGGTCAAAGCCAAAGGTTCACCAGCGGGAATCTAGGTTATAAAAATCAAGGAGCATGCCAGAAAAATATCCATGAAAAAGCAGGGTCAAAAATCCAGGAAAGTGCAGAAAAAATTACAGTCACAAAACCCCTCCTTCGTAGAAATGTTGAGAAGCACTGAGAGTCTAAGACCAGGAGCCTTTATAGACAGGAAGCACATGCTTCCACCATCTCAACGACTTCCTAAAAATGTGAGGACATCATCACAGTTTGCACATGACTGCTGTGATGACCCAGCGGCCTATTGGGGGCTTGTTTCACTCTCTTTCCTCACTTTGGAGCGTTTCACGTCCCTCCCTGCTTTGGGGCTTTTCTCACTCTCTCCACTCTGGGGCTTGTTTGTGAACCCCTCCCCCTTTGGGAATTGTCTCACTCTTTCTCCCCACTCTGGACTTCTCTGGGGCTTCTCAGTATTCTCCCCTCTTTGGGGTTTTCCTCACTCTTTTACCCACTCTGCAGCTTCTCTCTATTGTCCTCTCTCCAGGGATTTTCTGTCTCCTTCTTCCCACTCTGGGGCTTCTCAGTATTCTCCCCTCTCTGGGGATTTCCTCACTCTTTCTCACCACTCCGTGGCTCCTCTGTATTCTCCCCTATGGGGTGATTTTCTCTCTTTCTCCCCACTCTGGGGCTTCTCAATATTCTCCCGTCTCTGGGTCATCTTTCTGTCTCTCTCCCCTTTTTGGGGCTTCTTGGCTCTTTCCATACCTTGGGGTTTCTATGCCCCTTGCAGGCCTAGCCATCTGCCTGCCATTCCTCTGGAGCCACAGCATAGCTGTGTGTGACCATCAGTGCTCTCTGAGAGCACTGTGTAGTCCACCCAAGCCTCCTCTTGTGGTGGAGCAACTTACACGAATCCGGAACTCGACTTTGCGTCGGTTGCCGTTTTCTCTCAATTTCTGCTTGCTCAGTGCAGAGATTTGTGGGTGGCTCCTCTGGGCTCTACCTTGATCTTCTGAGGTACTCTGTGCTCGTTCTGGTAGCTACGCTGCCCGAATTCAGTGGTCCGCTATGTGTCTGCGGAGGGGGGGGGGGGTGGTGATTCAATTCTCTCTCTGGGGATTTCCTGTTCCCTAAGAGGGAGTCAACTCCAGGGGGATCCCGTTTCCCCTTTCCCCTAGGGTGTGTTAAGTGTACCCGGCTCACCACCCTAGATCAACTCCCTTGTGTCAAAGGGCGTGGCTTCCCCTTGGGGAGAGGTGAATCCCCTACTATTTCTTCCAAAACCCCATCGCCCTGGCCTATGATAAATTGTCTCTTCAGAACAGAGTAGTCCTTCACAAAGCAATACAAATTCCACCTCCTCTGTAGTATTGTCTTGCAAAGTAGCTTCAGCCTCCTAAAACAAGAACTTCAAGACTCCATCAAGCTCAAGCCTAGACCTCTCCAACCCGAACACCCCTACCAGAATAAACACTCACTGCACAATGTTATATTTGCCAATAATTACCTTAAATAATCTCATGCAAATGACCCGCATCCTGAAGGACTCTTCATAACTAGGTAGCCTTTACTCAGAAAACATTATTATTGACCCAACTGACCATTTGTTTCATTTGCTGATAACATTGTGCAATGCCTCAACAGAGACCTGAGCGATTCCAACAGACTTGGAACAAGACTCTATCCACCAACTTCTGAATTTAGTTCCATCCCTACGCTAACAATATCACCCCATCACAAACAGCCCTTTCATAGTTAAATATGTGTAAAGATCAGTGCCTCCAATTGATGGCATACAGTGGAGCCAATAACCTATCACACACTAATTGATCAGAATTCAGGCCACAAAAGAAGCGCCAAAAGGTGCTTTCTCTTCATGAGGCAGAAACTACTGGAAGCCCTTAGACAAGAATAAACCAGTGTTGTGGATCTTGCTGGATCTATCGTCAGTTAAGGCATGGCCAGGTTACATAAGCTTTGCTTAACATTACTAAATCAGAAGGGCCTAGTGTGATGGTGAAAATGCATTTGAGGGACAGGGCCTCCATGTCCTTGTCCTGTATCATGTGTGTTCTGTGTTGTTTTCTGCACAGGAGTCCAGTGGCCCACAGAGCAGGGTATGGGCTGGTGGCAGCTCCATGCTGAATTTACAGGTGCTCTGAGTATCCTCCATTTTGAGATAACCAGGCCTTGCCATATAAATCAGTGGATTCCTGATGGAAGGCAAGATGGCCCCTGTGGCCTCTTGGTTTCTATTGACTGTTACCTTGTTTTGCCAAAGTCCTGAGAAGCCCTGACTCTGTCCCTTCCCCTGACTGGCTGTTGGGTGGAAGAACAATATATAGTATTGTGGGGAAGTCCAGGCCAGATTGGCTGGAACCTTCCCAGTGATTGTATGTTGTGGTTACACCCTTGGGGTGGAACCTGGGTGAATGCAGTATGTGAACAATATGCATTCTATGTTGTGGGTGTCTGTTTCTGTGTGTGTGAGACACAATGAATGAGACTGAAACTGACATGAATGCAGTGAGGTGTGCTGAAAGGCTGGGTTCTTGCCCCAATCCACATTTCTTGTTATGGGTGTCTGGGTGGAAGTGAATAGCCTGAATGCATGTGAGCCTAATTGGCTGCCTGCGTGATTGCCCTTTTGTCTGATTTGCTGACTGAGCTTGGCTCAGCAGAGTGAATGAAGGACAGATGTGTATATCTGGGGACCTCTCACTTCCTAATTTGTTCAGAAGCTGAAGTTGAAACTTGAAGCTGCTTATCCTTGAAGCCCAGCTGGAAGAAATACGAATTGCTTCTGCATTTACTTTGATGAAATGTAAAAGCTATCAAGTCTGTCGAGTTCTGATCCAAGAGAGGACCTCGATAGGAGACCTCTCACCGAGCTACGAGGGAACATCGTGTAGAAACTGATCTTCATCGAAGTACACTGGAAGCCAGCCCGAAAGGCTGTTGACCGGAGAAGGGGTCCATCGAGAATCTTGAAGTGAAGCACTAGGACATCGAGGACATCAAAGTCCATTGCCGTCGACCGGGGTTCAGAGGATTTTCGTAACCACTGGAAGCCAGTCGAATCGTGTTGCCCAGAAGCAGGGACAGCTTGATGCCATGCTGCTCAATGACCGGAGCTGCAATGCTCCACCTTGCCTAAGACCATTGAACGAAGGGCTCCCCTGTCATTACCATCGACTGCTTTGTCCCGCCAGAGAAAGTCGAGGTCGTTGACGACTGAGGAGAATCCGCAGGTGGGTTTCCCGCCACCTGAAGCCAACAAAGACGCTGACAAAGTGAAGATCTGAAGTCCAGCCCGTGGTTGAGTCCCGATCGCCAAAGTTATCTCGACGCCCACTGCTGGGCCTACACCCATCCCTGAGTCATCTTTGTGGTACCAAATTCTTTGGATCGATGTGCACTGCATGCCTCATCTTCACAGGACTTCTACGATCGATCTTCAAAGAGCACCATGAAGGTTGAAGCTGCAGTCTCGATGCAAGTGTTCATCTTTCTTCGAGGAATCTCAATACCGTGCGGCTTCTGCTTTAAAGGGAGTCCACTCTCAAGGGATCTGTCGATGAACCATCGAAGAAACTCATCTATCTCAGATGATACTCAGCTTGTATTGGAACTAAGTGGAAACTACTCAGAGGATAGCAACTCAGTTACATCAGTATACAACCACATCGAATCATGGATGTATCAAAACTGGTTATGCCTTAACAGCAAGGAAACCGAGTTAATGATCTTTGGCTTCCATCAAGCGCGAGCCAAACTAACCCCTCAATACGAATCTTTCCACATCAAGGACTTCCCAATACAGGTTGTAGGAAAGGTTAAGACACTGGGTATGATTATCTAGGCATCTATGAATGCCGATGCTCAAGTCACGCATGTCACAAAAAACTGCCTATATCATCTTAGACTATTAAGAGCAATGAAGCACTACATTAGTGAAGAGAACTGTACAACAATAGCCAGAGCAATTATACTACCATGGCTGGACTACGGAAACTCACTAATGCTTAGTGCAAATAAACAGTGCACCACAAAACTCCAACACATACAAAACAATGCCATCAGGATTATCAAGCAGAAACCCAAGACCGAACACGTTAGTAATGACAGAAGGGAACTTCATTGGCTCAAAGTGGAAGACAGGGTATTGTACAAGGCCATGGCGCTAGTCCATAAATGCCTTTATGGGAATGCCCAGCATACCTCAAATCAAACATTTCCAGATATGTTCCAGGCCGCTCATTAAGATATAAACACAGAAGCCAAATCACAGGAGCCGCCCACAAAAGATCCAACAGAATGGGCAAAGCCTTTCCCATATCCGTAGCTGTCAAATGGAATAGTCTACCTGTAGATCTAAGATTAGAAACCAACCTTTTGTGCTTCAGAAAAAAGCTGAAAACCCTCCTCTTTAAATAACTCCCAGAACTACACTTCTGTCTTCATATTGTCTCGTCTCCATGTTAGTCTACTTGTTGTCTGCTGTGTCTTCATGTGGCGCCCTGATGCCTGCGGGCGATCGGCGCGATACAAATAAATAAATAAAATATGTTGGGGTAGTTGAACATTTTAACCAGGAAACAAGACTATTTAAACATTAAAGGATTGAGCTTGTTAATACTCTTTATTCCAGGTTTCTCTGGGTGGGGGATCCTCACTCCGAACTGTGTCTTAGTAGCAAGTGAACCATTCTGCCATTGTTTAACCAAACTTGTCTTCCTTCCTATGATCTATGCTGTTACACATTGCTGCATGATTGGTATGCCATTGTAACTGTCAGCAGTTGATGCATTTTAAAAGAATCAATAGCTACGTGTGGTGCCACATAGACTTTGTATATATTTGCTGTGACGTCCCAGTTTGGTTGATGCGCATGCGCGGGCCTCGTTGTGGCCCCGCGCATGCGTAGTTTAATAAAGTGCGCCCGTGCGGCAGTTCCCGCCGGGACGCGGAGCAAGCAGCATCGCGTCCCGAGTGTTCTTGTGTGCGTGTCCGTGTGTGTGTCTGTGTGGGCCCAGGGGGACCAGATACTACAACTGGTGACGAGGCGGGATCGCTGCCACAGCGTTCGCCCTACGGACGTGGGCGTAGGACACACGTCGTCGGCACGAGAGTGCACGACGCGGATCGAGCGAGAACGTTTGTCGCCTCGAGGCAGTAGCGGCCTGAAAAGCTGCTCGTGCGCTGCCACGAGGGAAATTTTTGGAACTTTTGACTGTCCCCAACAATCTGGGGACAATCCAAAAAAAAAAAAAAAAAAAAACTACAAAAAGACAGACACGAAGCCACGGACTGGACACAGCGAAGAGTGCGCGGAAGAACGCATCAGCCAGGTTAGCGGCCTCTTTCACACCGAGAGGTGCCTGTGCGACCTGTGAAGATGTCAGGCAGCGAGGATGAAGCGGAAGTGGCGACAAGAGTGGTGAGGACACAATGGGGATCGCTACTGCCCATGCAGGAATTCGACATGTCAGGCCCCCCGTCTAAGCTGGGTCCCAGGTGGCTCCTATGGGTGAAGAAGTTGGAAATGTACTTTACAGCGACTGGGACTTCAAATGACGACGCAAAAAGGGCGACCCTTCTATATTCAGCTGGCCTGGACATTATGCGCATCTATGAATCACTTGCCCTACCGGTGGTCACGTACGACACGGTCAAGACCGCGCTGGAAAACCATTTCATCCCACAGTCCAATGTCGATTACGAAAGGTTCCTTTTCTGCAGAGAGAAGCAAAGGGAGGAAGAATCTCTCGATCAATTCTGTGCCAGACTTCGATTGATTGCCAGCACGTGTCGCTGGGACAACGACGAACTGATGATTAGAAACCAGGTGCTCCAGGGCTGCAGCTCGGGCAAATTGCGACGTCAAGTGCTGAGGGAGCCAGGATGGTCACTGCAGCAGATACTGGACAGTGGGAGGACTTACGAGCTAGCGGAATCCAGAGGGGCGAGTATGGACGCAGCGGTCAGGCTGAATGCAAGGGAGGAGGCCTTTGCTGTTTCCAAGAGAACTAAGCTGAAAGAAAAGTGGGCCCCGAAGGCATCGGAGAACAGGTACCCGTCCACGCCTGGGTCGATTTGTCTGGATTACGGGTATGACTTGCCCCATGTTGAGGAGTGCCCCGCCAAGACGAGGTCGTGCGGGCGGTGCAATGGTCTAGGACACTATGCTCGCATGTGCCGCGCACCGGCCCCTGTACCCACCCAGAGAGGTCCCGCGAGGGCGAGAGGTGGCGGATTCAGAAGGCACCGCAGCATTGCTGCCCTCGAACAGGAGATACGGAAGTTACAGATCGCGGAGGAAGAGGAAGAAGACGAAGAGGACGAAGAAGAGGTATTCTTCATCTCCAACATTGCCTCGGAGAGCAAAAGGAGGAGGCAGCCCAGGTGCGAGGTGGACATATTGGGGGTGCCGACCCAGGTACTCATAGACACGGGTGCTTCTGTGTGCGTGCTGGCCGAGGAGGACTACCAGAAACTTCCAGGTCCGCCGACACTAGGCAAGTCCACGGCAAAGATATTTACTTTTGGAGGAGAGACCCCGCTGCCACTCAAGGGTGTGTTCGTGTCACCTGTGTCGAAAGGGGGTAGTAGCATCAAGGCAAAATTCTTTGTCACTGACGTGAGCCCTCACTCGCTCCTCAGCTGCGCGGCATCGGAGGCCCTCAACTTGGTTCACTTTGCATATGGTGTATACCAGATAGACATTGAGACACTGCTGGACAGGTTCTCGGGCATCTTCGAAGGCATAGGGAAACTTAAAGCACCCCCAGTGCGCCTGCATATCAACGAGTCCATCAGACCGACGGCCCTCAAGCATCGCAGGATCCTGTTTCACCTACGGGAAAAGGTGGAGGAGGAACTACGATCACTGGTAGAGATGGACATTATTGAGAGAGTGGAGGGACCGACGCCCTGGGTGTCCCCGATAGTGGTGGCCCCCAAGCCAAAGCAGCCTGGGGCAGTGAGAATCTGCGTGGACATGCGCCTCCCAAACGCCGCGATTAAGAGGGAAAGGCACATCACACCCACTCTGGATGACATCATCGGAGAGCTTCAGGGGGCGAGAGTATTCTCGAAGTTGGACCTACGAGCGGGCTACCACCAGCTCGAACTGCACCCGGACTCCAGGTTCATAACTACTTTTACGACGCATGACGGCCTCTTCCAATTCAAACGACTGAGCTTCGGCATCTCATCAGCTGCCGAAGTGTTCCAGAACACCATCAGAGGAGCTTTGGCTGGCCTTAAAGGGGTGCTGAACATGAGCGACGACATCTTAGTCTTCGCGGACTCTGAAAGGGAGCACATGAAGAGGTTGGAGGACACGCTCCTGAGGTTGAAGAACCTAGGGCTCACCCTTCATCGACAAAAATGTGAGTTCTTCAAGGACCGCATTGGCTTCTTTGGGTTCATTTTCCACGCAGCCGGTGTGTCGCCCGACCCCGCCAAAGTGAAGGACATTAAGGAAGCCGCCCCCCCCCCCCAGTCACCTACGGAAGTGAGGAGCTTCTTGGGGATGGTTACTTATTGTGGGCGCTTCATCAAGGGGCTAGCGTCGCTGGCAGAACCACTCAGAGTACTAACGAGGAACGACGCTGCGTGGAAATGGGGAGCCAATGAGCAGGAGGCATTCCAGACTCTGAAAAATGCCCTATCAGATGGAGACACCATGGCTTATTTCAACCCCAAAGTGGAGTCAGAGGTGGTGGTTGACGCCAGTCCGGTAGGAGTGGGAGCGGTGCTGATGCAACCTGATGAACGTGGGGACATGCGCCCCATCGCATATGCGAGTAAGGCCTTTTCGGACACGGAAATGAGATACTCTCAGATTGAACGGGAAGCGTTAGCCATCCTGTGGGGCTGTCGCCACTTCCGGTTGTACATACTGGGCAAACCTGTAGTGGTGGTAACGGACCACAAGCCGCTCCTGCCCATACTGGCTGGGGGGTCGTCCAAGCCGCCCCGCAGGATAGAGAGGTGGATGCTAGCCCTGATGGAGTATGGGGTGAAATTCGTATACTGTCCATGCTCGAACAACCCGGCCGACTACCTGTCGCGCCATCCCAACAAGGAGAACTCTGGCACCGACATTGGGGCGAATGAGTGCCACGGGCTGTTGTGTCAGGTGGTGGAAGGGTCTCTTCCAATGGCAATATCGAGGCTGGAGATGGCAACAGAATGCTCAAAGGATGAGGTGTTCACCATAGTCAAGAATGCTGTGAGGAGCGGCGAGTGGAGGGAAGTGCTGCAGGACAACTCCCGCCGTCAAGCGGAGGCTCAGAACGACCTCCGGGGGCTCTGGAAGGTGAAGGATGAACTCTCAGTCGCGGACGATGGACTCATACTTCGAGGGTGGCAAATTGTTGTCCCAAGGGCACTGCGGTCAAGGATCCTCGAACTTGCCCATATCGGCCATCAGGGGATTGTCAAGATGAAGGCTCGGCTGAGAAACAAAGTATGGTTCCCGGACTTGGAGGGGCGAGTGGAGAGTTTCGTGAGGAGGTGTATCGCATGTCAAGCGGCGGCCCCGGGGGACAGAGCTCCGCCGATAAGGTCGATGGAGCGTAGTTGCAGACCATGGGAAACTGTCCATGTGGACTTTGGCTCGACGGGTCGGGGAATGTACTTCCTGGTGGCAGTGGACCAATGGTCCAGGTACCCCGAGGTGGAGGTGGTACAGTCGACGGCGACAGAGTTCGCAACAAAGGCACCAGACAAAATGTTTGCCACCCATGGATTCCCAGACCTCCTGTGCTCGGACAATGGGCCACCGTTCACCGGCAGCCAATTCGCAACTTACCTCCATGAACGGGGGATCCGGCATCGCAGGGTGTCCCCGCTCTGGCCGCGGGCCAACGGAGAGGCTGAGAGAATGATGCGGACTCTGAACAAGGTCCTGAGGATCTCCGCCTGCGGCGGTGAAGACCTGGAGAGGAAGCTCGTGGAGTTTCTGAGGGAATACCGGACGACGCCGCACCAATCCACGAAAGTGGCCCCAGCCGAAGCACTATTTGGGCGATGCCCGAGGGGAATGCTACCGGAGGAGGATGGCCGCCTGCCCGGAGTGATAGACGATGAGGGTGTCAGGGATGAACGGGCCAGGCGCAATGATAAAGAAAGTGAAAGGAGGGGTCTGCAAGAAAAGGAGGTGCGAGTGGGTGACACCGTGTTGGTCCGGAACAGGCACCCCGAGGGGAAGTTGTCCCTGCCCTTCGAGCCACGCCCGTGGAAGGTAACGCATGTCAAGGGCACCATGGTGACGGCAGCCTGCGACCGAGGAACAGTCACGCGCAACCGGTCGTTCTTCAAACGCATTGAAAGACCGGCTGAAAATGGGACCTCCGAGGAAAGCGCAGGGCCGGCTGGTCCGCCAGGAGATCCGGAGAGCGGGCAGGCTAGTCCGCCAGGAGCTCAGGAGAGCGTGCCGGGAAAGGAGCCACCCAGACCGGAACATGAGGCTTCTCCTCCGCCTCCCGCCTCGCCAAGGTACCCTATCCGCCGTGAGCGGCAGTTGCCCGGGCATCTCAAGGACTATGTCCTGGACTCACGTGACTGAGCTGAACGAGGAAAGGTGAGACTCCTGGGCGGTCATATGTCCGCCCGTGCACCCGGCGTGCAGGGAGATGCGCGCCCAACTGTTTACTTTGTTTTGATTAAAGTTAAAAAGGGATGTGACGTCCCAGTTTGGTTGATGCGCATGCGCGGGCCTCGTTGTGGCCCCGCGCATGCGTAGTTTAATAAAGTGCGCCCGTGCGGCAGTTCCCGCCGGGACGCGGAGCAAGCAGCATCGCGTCCCGAGTGTTCTTGTGTGCGTGTCCGTGTGTGTGTCTGTGTGGGCCCAGGGGGACCAGATACTACATTTGCCATATTGGAATTGCCAGAGTACAAAGTGTGTTATTAATTGATGTATATATCTTGAACCTTATTTTTCTATAAAGATCTGTGTTAGCACATAACATATTGTGTGGAAATTCCTTTGTGGGGGCTTGGGTACTACACTGTACTTAAGAACCAGCCTGCATCACCTCCTGCGAGCTTAAGGCTTGGTTGCTCTTCCATTCTACCATATAGAGAATCTTGGCTGGGGTGCTCATTCCTTCTACTATGCCATATAGAGGAAAGGAGTTCATATACCCCCCTCCAGTCTTTACACCTAGCAGGCACATTATTAAAAAAGCTTGAAAATTACCTTCAGGGGCACTCTAATCAAGTCAAAATCGGTGCCTTCACATTTCCTAGCTCTCCATCATCATGTGCAGTGCCCAAAGGATCCATAATGTTTTCATAATTATTCAACACCTCTATGAATCCCGCAGCAGACCTTATAGTGTTCCCTCACCCTCAATTTCCAGCTTTATGCTGTCGGTTAGCAAATTCTTCTGGATATTCCACCAGTAAAGAATCCCTCAGACAATATCATCCACTATCTGCAAATGAGATAGGATTGGACCCCACAGGCCTTGCATGAGCTTTGAAAATATTGAGGACAATTGTTTTGGTATCCTTTAACCATAATCATTCCGTTTATGGGCCCTCATCTATGAGTACCCCGCCAAGCAACAGGCAAAAAATGAGACCCCAAGTGAAAACTACCACCCCAAAAAAAACATGGTTTCATAAAAAATCACCATACTTGAAGGTGCCACAAAGCATTGAACTGGCGCTGGCCCTTATGTCTAGATTATTCTTCTGGAGCATCTTATACATGGGCACATTTAAAGGTCTCATGCACCAACTTCAACTACTACAAACACAATCGGTTAGGTGTATTTTTGCCCTAGGAACCATAAGCCTCCATCTCCTCTGCCGAGACAACTTTACTGAGGACACACCATATACTTACCATGACTATGCACATCATCCGCGCAATAGACCAGCCACTGGCCGCATATCTTCACCAAAACATCACTAAACATGTACCCATGGTGGACCTCTGCGTGACGACACAGGATGGATTGGTTTGCCCCATGTAGAAAATGAATCGCCACAGACGAAGATCATTGGCAGCGTTTGGTGCTAAAAACTGCAACTCCATGCCCATGGAAATCAGGTAAGATCCCTCCTTTCAGATTCAAGAGAAAACTGGAAGCCCTATGTTTCTCTCAGACAAAGTTAATACGTATTCTAGTGTTTCCTCCCATCGACCCTCCTGTCAGATGTTAAGGGGCTCAGCCTATGAGGTTGTACTAATTCATAACACAGATATTTTTTCTCAATCTATCATTGGTATTGTCTACACCACCAATATTACACCTGACCTCAAGCCTACGCTATTTAAAAAAGACTGCACTGCCTGCCTGTACTGTGATATTGCTTTCTTGTATTAGTGCCCAAGCACATCATAAGTATCATTCAGAATGTAATTCGTGTTTTTATCTGTTACATCTATTTTCCATGTATCCGTTTGAATATCATGATGTTTCCCCTAGCGCCTCGAAGCATCTCAATGCAATTTGGCGCTATACAAAACCTCAAAAATGAATTTCCAAAAATTTGACATACGGTTTTGACATAACTACTTGCATAAGGAAACCTCCGCCTAAAAGCTTCCCTTGAAAAAGAAAATAAATCATACTGTAAACCTATTTGAATGCGTGTTAATATAACCTTAAAATGAATGCATTCACTTTAAGTTTCTTGCATAATGTAGTCATTCCTCCGCCATTGACTCAAGTTTATGCTGTCAAAATAGCTGAAATTTGTTTTTTAAACAAGTATTTTCTGTCATCTAGTGGCATACTTCAGAAACAACATGGATGAACAGCTGCAGACGCATCGTTATCTAAAAATACTTTTTCGTAATGGAAGGTAGGCTGAATGTCAACTGTGATATACGTATTCTTGCAAACAAAATATTAAAAAAACATTGATTATATATATGTTCAAGGAAAAAACTTTAGTTGCAGGGGAGTTAAGGTGAGAACTTAATGCAACAAAACCCTGGAAATTCAGCTAACGCCACCTTAACTTCACGCACACTGTTGTGCAGCCAATGACCATAATGATGAAATCACAGATCACATCACTGATGACAGCACTAATTACATTACAACAGTAACTAGCCTTAAGCATGGCCTTCAGCCATGGGCAGTATGCATGGCCAAATATATTTTAACACATGAATGGGTACTAGTCATGGCCTTCAATTATGGACAGTGGTCACAACCTTCACCCATGTGCACTGAATATTTTAAAACACTAACAGGCTACCAACCATAGATGTTGGCCTTTACCAGTGGATACAGCTTTAAACCGTGTCCACTCTATACTATATACACTGGTCAGGCACTAGCCATGGACATTAGCACAATACAGGCCAGTGGGCACTATCTTTGGCTGTGCCCACTATATATTCTAACATATAAATGGGCCACTAGCCATGGCCTTTGACCTTGAGCGGTTTGTACATCTTTTGGCCATGCCCACTATATATTTTACAATACTAAAATGAAATAAGCGATGGCCTTCGGCCGAGCCCACTCTATATTATATACAGTAACCAGCCACTAGTCATGGTCTTCAACACAATACTGGCCAGTGGCCACGGTTCTGAGCTATGCGGATGCTATATTCTAACATATTAATGGGCACTAGCTGTGGCCTTTAGCCATGGCCACTTACTACAGCTTTCCATTTTGGCCACTGTATATTTTAAAACAGTGATGGGCTACTAGGCATGGTTTTAAACCATGCACATTGGTATTTTTGAACAGTAACGGACCGCCACTAGCTATGGCTTTTGGTACTGGCCAGTGACCCCAGCCTTTGTCATGGCTAAGTCCATGGCCTAAATTGTTATTAAGGTAATCAAACTTTTCATGAGATAACTTATAAATTAAGTTATGTCTAATTCCATTATTGATGTTCTTAGTTATATTCAATTAGTGTTGTCACCAGTGATGGCATCAGTAATGTGATTTGTAATGTCATCAGTGTTCTTATACAACATGGAATTAGTGATGTCATCAGCGATATGATCTGTGATGTCATCATTGTGATCATAGACTGCGCAACAGGGGGCGCAAAGTTAAGGTGGTTTTAGCTGAATTTCCAGGGGTTTGTTGCATTAAGTTCTCACCTTACCGTCCCTGCAACTACGTTTTTTCCTTCAATTTCAAGGGTTTTCTTATTGCATGGATTTTAGAATGTTTCCAAACCACTAGCATGGTCTTCGGCCGTGGTCAATGCCATTCTTTTTGAATGTATGTGCAGTTTAAGGGGGAATGTGTGGTGTGAGGGTGTGCATGTCATCTGTGAGGTTGTGCGTTCAATGTGTGTGTGTTTGATGTGAGAGTGTATGTGTGTACATGGTGTAAAGTAGTTTTTGGGGGATAGTTGCATGCAGTTTATAATGTTGCAGTAAATAAATATGTTTCATGTTTAATACATGTTCAATTCTGCAACGACGATGTAATACATGTTCCATCCTGTTTTATAATGTTGCAGTAAATATATCTTTTCCACGTTTAATACATATTTCAAAATCTTAAGTGCCTGCAGTTTCATGCAAATTGCAACCTCTCGCGCAAAAACATCACTGCGCCGAGAGCTACAAAATGCAAAGTGCCTGCAGGATCATGCCGCGCCAATCGTGACCTCTCAAGCCAAAACATCATTGCACCGAGAAGTTACTGCCCCAACTGGCTGCTACTAACTTGGTGCGCCCAAACAGAACCTGCACAAAAAGGTCACACCATAACTCCGTGCACCTAAATGGCCATGCTGAAATGTCCTGTCTCGTGCTCCAAGCCCCTTGTTTTATGGCTGGTCTCTTGGTGACTGTTGTGATACATCGCACAACTCCAACTAACCACATTTAAGCTTCAAAGAAATGGGGAAAAATGACCGGCTGCAAGAATAACATATGCCCAGGTACTTTCTGCACTTATAGCAAAAATCAAAAGATGGCACCCATGAATGTACGCACAGTACTGCTTCAATGTGAGGAAGGGGCCAGCCCCCTCAGGACATGTTGCTCTAAATGGTCTTGTAACTTTGCCTCATCTATTAGGCACCATCGCCTGAGGCGGCTGGCCTTTTCCTCAGTTTGAAGCTAAGCAGGGTTAGTCCTTGTTAATGCACAGATGATTGACCTGGGTCACCAGTGATTTTTCACCCTCAATGTCACTATTTTCTTATTATGTATAAAACATGTATAAAACATTGCAGGCTTTAAGAACTCACAATGTTTTTAGTTAATGCCCTGTGTGATTAAATTATTTGCAGAAGATCACACACTTTGGTTAAGCAGCGTGCTATAAGCCCCTTGTTTAAGGCCAGTCTCTTGGTGACTGTCATGAAACATGGCATGACCCCAACTACCCGCATTTAAGCAGCACAGAAAAGGGTAAAACATTATTGGCTGCAAGAATAACATATGTTCAGGTACTTTTGCCCCCATGTCGAAAATCAAAAGCTGGCACCCCTGAATGTCGCACAATAAGTGTCCACATATTTTAAAGTGAAATATACAAATGTAGTTCAATTGACCTTCTCCTTAGAAGAAAGTGTGCAAGACAAAATAGCACTGGACGACGTTTAAAAGAAGTAATGAACACCAGAATAATAACCTGACAGAGTAATCTTTCAATACATATGCTGGCAAATATGCTGGCAATATATAAAAGGTGCTCACCTTTTAAAGGCAGCAATCTGTATTGAAATATGCCATGGAAACCAAAATCCCAATATGAAACAAGTGCCTGTGGTCTTGTGGGTAAGCGCCTGCACTGGGAACATGACAACCTGAGTAAAATCCTGATATCCAAATACCTTACCAACCTCACAAAAACCCAAGGGTTACATCCGCCCTCTGAAAATAAAGTTATGCTGTCCACCCAAATGTATCCTTTACTAGTTTTTGTAACTGAAATGTGGGTGTGTTTTTTAAAACTGAAATGTGGGTGTGTTTTGAAAGTCAAATTCGTATTGTTGTTTTCATTACCTAGGCCCTCACTTGTACCTGCTCGCCCAGTGACTGTTCCATACCACTTTACTTGCATATTCTCTCCTACTGCCTCCTCTCTTGACTTGCTCATGGCGCTATCTGTTTCTCCTATCTACTCTAACTGCTTCTCTATTAACTATCCTTCCCTTCTCACCAAGTCTGGCAAGAAGAAATTCAAAATGGATATCTTGGCATCCAACCCAGGCCTCCCCATCGATGAAACCTATTCCAGCATATCTGCCAGACAAACCCTCACTGACATTCTCTTTTTCGTTCCTTCGCCGGATGTATGGACCACTCATATGATCTCTGTGCTCTGTCCTGTCTCCACCTCTCCCATTAATGGTGGCACATGCTGGGAAGTCCTCATGGCTTTCTTTGACTTCTCCAGAGTCATCATTAATGTCTACCTGAACGGCACTGTCATGGTGCAGGGCCCTCAGACCAATCTGCTCCTCTTTGACAAATGTTTTTTTTTAAACAATTTTATTAATTTTTTTCAAACAACAAATAACAAACCCAACTCAATTTACAGTGGTTACATATCTTGCTCATAAATGCACATACATTGTTACTTTTTCGCCCACTGTATTTCCCGTCCCACCCCCCTCCCAAGCCTACTTTCTCCCATTGTGTCAGTCTCCGCCTCTTGTGGTGGGGAGACCTCTTCAGCCACGCTTATTGAATCATCACCACTTGGTCCATCATACGAGGGCCCTAATAGTTCTGCTATTAATTGTCTCCAACCCGCTAGGGCTCCGGCATCACCCTCTATGTCCCCTTTACATGCTTCCTGCCATGCCACTGTTTCTGCCTCCGCCCACTTCTGCAAGTCCCTCCACCACGTCTCCACATTGGGCTTGTGGCACGCTTTCCATCCCATTGCAATCCTTCTCTTCACCAGTACATATGCCAGAACTTTCAATTTACTCACATGTTTAAGCTTCCGCGGTCTGGGGAACCCTCCCAACAGGCAAGCGGACACCGTATCCACCTTCATGCGGATTCCCTTGTCCTCCATTTTCTGTGCTATATCTCTCCAATATTTCGCTATCAGTGGACATGCCCAGAACATATGCACCATTCCTGCGTTTTCCTCATTGCTCATCACACATCTAGTGTGGTGTCCGGTTCCTCTGCAAGTTCCACCTCGGACCAGGTATCTTTAATTTGTTGCACCATCCCATGATACGTAATATATTGCCCAGCACTCAACCCCGTTTGTTCCACCAGCTCCTCAAATTCCAATATTTTCCCCTCTTGCCACACATCTCCCAATGTTGCTATTCCTACCGGTTCTCAATACTTCCTAATCATTAACCTTAGTTGCTTTTCTGTCCCCATCATTGTGACCAGTGGGATTTGCGGAGAGCACAGGGCCGGCTTGTCCATCAACCGGCACGCCCTCTGCTACACCCCCCACCCAAGGTCCAGCATCCCCGGACGACCTCTTAGCTCCCGCTTGGGTAACCATATCATTTCTCTCAAAAAGTATGGGGCGCAATCACCTTGATGCAGCCTATGCTCTAAGGTAGGCTCCGCAGAGAGCCATTTGGCTACATGTTGCAACTGGCTCGCTACATAATATACTTCGCAGTTAGGTAATTTAATGCCCCCTTTCTCATGCGGGTTTTGGAGTTTTCACAGGGCTACCCTGTTCCTCATCCCGTACCATAGGAATTCCCTGCATATGCTATCCAACTTAATAAAGAATTGCCGGGGTATAGAGTATGGGATGTTCACGAAGCAATGCAACAGTCTAGGCAATGCCACCATCTTGAGCATCGCCCCACGTCCCATCATTGCTAAGGGGAGTTTCATCCAGAACTTCATGCTGTTCTCCAGTTTCCGAACCGTTCTTTCTGTATTATGCCTATGTTCGGCTTCTGCTGTATGATATATGTCTATCCCAAGATACCTAAAGGTTGTGGCCTCCCACGGTATCTGGAGTACCGGCAAATTCTCCACCAAGAGCCCTCTATATCTGCCCAGCGGGAACACACAGGATTTACTTGGGTTCACGGCTATACCTGAGAGTTCAGCAAACCTCCCCACTACTTCCAACACATACTGCAGATTCTCCTTTGGGTAGCGCAGATACAATAGCATATCGTCTGCGTATAGTGAAATTAAATGTGATGTTTCCCCAACGACAATGCCTATTGCGTCACATTGCTGCCTTAAATAAATCGCCAGAGGCTCCAAGGCCAGAATGTACAACATGGGGGACAAGGGGCATCCCTGTCTGGTCCCTCTCCCAAGTTGACACCTTTCAGAGATCACAGTTCCTGTCTTCACTGTCGGTAATGGCTCACTATATAGGAGTTCTACCCAGTGAAGATATCCTGGTCCCATACCGTAGTTGGCTAGGGCCGCCTTCAGCCAGGGCCATCTGACCGAGTCAAATGCCTTGACCGCATCCAGCGACACTATCGCCATTTCGCTAGTGTCCCCTTCAGTATGTTCAATCACTCGATGGAGTCGCCTCAAATTATTCGAGATATTCCTATTTGGGACATATCCTGTTTGATCAGGATGAATCAGTTTGTTTATGACCTTCTTTAATCTGTTTGCTAGAACCGCTGTTAAAATCTTACTATCTTGGTTTAACATTGATAGGGGCCTCTAGGAACCGCAGTCACTACCAGGCCTGTTGGGCTTGGGGAGTGGTATAATAACCGCTTCGCGCAGTGATTCCGGTAATCTCCCAACTTCATATGCTTCGTTAAGCATTTCCAGCAGTGGGGGGAGAATCTCTGCTTTATATGCCTTATAAAATTTGCTTGGTAGTCCGGCAGTTCCCGGGGTTTTACACGTGGGCAGCTGCCTCACCACTTCTTCTAGCTCTTCTAGAGTGATCGGGGCGTCTAGCTCCTCCCTTTCTTCCACACTAATATCTCCCCTCTTCTGCTTCCCACCTCGTCTCCGTACAAGCGTCTACAATAGTCTGCACATTCTTGATTAACCCCCTCTTGCGTATCCACTACGTCACCATTGTCTTTCACTATTGTTCTGATTGGGGGCCTTGGAGTCTCGTTTTTGTAGAGCCACGCAAGGAGTCTTCCTGGTTTGTCGCCTCCAGCATGTTGCCTTTCTATGTACTTTTTATAATTAAGATTACATAATCTCTCCCAGTATCCTGCACATTTCTGCTGCAGGCCCAGTGCCATTTCTGTATCTGCCTTAGTGTTGCTGCCCCGTTCCAATACCCTCTCCAATTCCTTTTCAGAGTCCTGTAATTCGGTCAGAATCCCATCCTGCACTCCTTTAGACTTGGCTATGGCAATTCCTCTCACTACCACCTTAAAGGCTTCCCAAAGTGTGCCCGCTGTCTTGACACTTCCAGTATTTATCTCGAAATAACGTATTATTTCCTCTCGCATATCCTCCCTGAATACGCTATCTTTAAGCGCTTCTGCACGCAATCGCCATGTGGGTATCCTTCCCCTAGGGGGGCGGTATTGCCATGTTAGCAGCAGTGGCGAGTGGTCTGAGAGGACTCTAGCTTTGTACTCCGCCTGCGGTATTTCGGTCAGTAACTCCTGCGTGACAAATACATAGTCCAGTCTTGTGTATAGGCCCTGTGGGGCTGCATAATGTGAATATTGTCTATCCTGCGGTTGACGTGTTCTCCATGCATCTGTCAGCCCAAAATCCGCCAATAGTGCATGTAGTGACTTTGCAGCCGGGGTGGGTCTAACTATTTTATTATCTGATCTATCTATGGTGGGGTTCAACACACAATTGAAGTCTCCCCCCCCACAATATAGCTCCACCCACGCTGCCACTGAGTGTACTATACAGGGTCCTAAAATACGCAGCTGTATCTTGGTTCGGGGCATAAGTATTTACGATGCAGATGTCTCAATTTTCCACCATCCCTCTCATGATCACCATCCTGCCATCCGCCTCTACCTGCAAGCTCAGCAACTGAAACAGAACACGTGGGGCCACCCATGTGATTAGCCCTCTTGCATAGGCAGGGTATGTTGCCCCCACCACTGTCCCTCTCCATTTCTTCCGTACCACTTCTAGTTTGTCTTTTGTTAAATGAGTTTCTTGTAACAGGGCTATATCCACTTTCTGTCTGCGTAGGTACATCATTACCTTGTTCCGCTTCAGATAACTATTGAGCCCCCTAATGTTCCAAGTGACTATCTTAAGGTCTCCCATGGTTCATCTCATTTTCTGTGAGGTGTAGGCTCACCCCATAACTCTTCCCCAGCTATAACAAACCACAGCACACAACCCCTTCCCTCTCTCCTCCCCACCCTACCCCAACCCTAACAGCTGCCCAGCTCCATCCCTGGATCTCAGGCTCCCCCGCTTTTGGGCCTACCCTGATACCCCGGGCAAGACCCCAGCAGGGCGTCACCGCACTATAGGCGACCTAACTAAACTCTAAATGGGGGATGTAAAGGTTGGTCCCGCAGGGCTCTTAATCCAAATCTTGATCGCAATAGTAGCGGATCATGTGTTTCTTCCAGCTTGATCACACCCTTCAACAAGCTACTTCAATGACTATATTCCAGTCCCATAGTCTTAAGTTCTGACACTCCCCGGTGCCCCTCTCGTTCATTACTTATCCGCATCACCTCCTTCTCCTGTCCGAAAGTCCGACTCCTGGGGGCATCCCTGCATGTCGAGCCATCCCATTGCTTGATCTGTGCTTGTGAAAAACCTTCAGTTTAGCCGGGTAAAGCAGCATGTACTTATGACCCGCTTCTCGCAATCTCCTCTTGACTGCCCCGAAGTTCATTCTGCTCCACTGCACCATCAGGGTATAGTCCGGGTAAGCTGTTATGTTTGCCGACCCCCTTTGTATTGTCCCACCTTTGCGGAAGTGTTCCAGGATCCTTTCTCGATCCCTGTAGTTAAGTATCTTGGCGATTACCAGCCTTGGTGGGCCTCCTGGCGGTGGTTTCCTCGTTAGGGCCCTATGCGCCCTTTCCACTGCGAACCCCTGAGACAGCACTCCTCCAGTGACTCCTTGTAGCAACATTGTTTCAACAAATTCCGTGGGGTTATGGCCTTCTGCTCCTTCTGGTAGTCCAACAATATGGATATTATTTCTTCGGGCTCGTCCTTCCGCCTCCTCCGCTCTGCTCTCCAGATTACCCACTCGTTGTACTAGGGCATGAAGCTCCGACCGGTGGGAAGCACAGTCCCCCGTGTTAGGGCCCATCTCCTTCTCGAGGTTCCCAGTGCGCTCCGCCAGAGACCGAACGTCTTGCCGTAGCAGATTCACATCCTCTTGCACTGCCCCAACCTGGAGCTCCAGCGCTGTTTTTAGTTCTGTCACTGCCAGTTCGAGCTTGGTCTCCCAAGCCGCCTTCAGATCGGCGATCGCCTCAAGGACCTCCTGATTCGCACCCATGGTGGCACTGCTCCCAACTAGGGCTTTGTCTTTGTTCCTGGCTCCTTCCGGGCCGGGCGGCGTCTTAGTGTATTCCTCTAATGTGGGTTGCTTACTTTTCAGTCTTGGTTTTTTTTAGACATAGGGCTGTGTCTATGAGTCATGGGTCAGCCCCTTTACCCGTGGTCTTCAGTCCCAGCAAGAGTGGATTCTCGCTATCCTCAAAGGGCCGATAGTATCTGCTGGTTCCTTCGATCGTCCACGCTCCGCTTCGGGCACTCCTCCAGCGTCTCTCCCCTTGCTTTCCTTTCACTGCGGCCACCCGGACTGGGCAATGTGATGATTATTTTGTATCCCTAGTGATCCTCCTCGGCTGTTGTCGAACGGAGTCAGCACCTCCGTCTCAGGGGTGCGCCCCTCGGGATCTCTTTGTTCTCGTCCGTGGCCATTTTGATGTCTCTTCCGCGATCGGCCTCTCAGTCCAAAGTAACAATACGACCGTTCCTCTGCTGTAAATTTGCAGTCAACCTGCTCATGCTCTGCTCTGTGCCTTCCAATGCCAGCACATACTTTTTGGGCCGCCGCTAATCAAAAAAAATATGCGTTTCTTGGTCGGATCAAGTTGTCGGATCACGGAGCTCACAGGGTTTCCAGCCTATTCCATGGCTGCCAAGCCACGCCCCCTGACAAATGGTTCCCCTGCCTCATCAACTTCCTCTCATCTCCAGCTGTCCCCTACCCCTCTCCCTTGGCTACCTTGCCCTCCTCTCCTTCTGCTTCTGCCCCATCTCAAGCTCCCTCCACACCTCCACAGGGCGTACCCTTCCCTGGAAGGTTTTTAAGGCTTGCAACCTTCTTCATCTTGCCACTCTTAACTCTCACTTTGCTGTCAAACACTCCTCTGACATCTGCCAACTCCTTGAAGAACTTGACCTTTATGTCCTCGGTGTACGGCCAGCTCTGTCACGAGTTTTGACCCTCTCCACCCCCGGATCCCACCGGCCTGGACGGTGTGTAGCCCTGAGTGGATTCCTGCCTCTATCATCCCCAGTCAGACTTACTCTTCTTTCGAATGCCTTGTCTGCAGGCTCTCCCTCTCTCCTAGCCACTCTCTCATTGTTGCAACTCTCTACCGGCCCCCTGTCCAAATATCCTCTTTTCTCTATGAGTGGGCAGACCTCTCCTCCTCCCTCCTGGCCTCAACCACTCAACTCATCCTCCTTGGTGACCTCAACATCCATCTCGATTCTCCCTGTTCCTCATCTGCCCTCTTTCATGACCTCTGCGATTCGCTCTCCCTCTCTCTCCTCCCTTCGGGCCCTACTCATTCTGCCGTCACATACTTGATGTCTTGATCTCCTCTGGCCTACCCCTCTCTACTCCTGTTACCACTTCTCTCTCCTGGAGTGATCACTACCTCCTCTCCTCTCATCTTTCCATCTCCTCCCCCCAAGCCAAGCCTACCCCAAGACTGCCACCCACCTTCTCAGACATCCGGCCCATGAAGCGTGTGTCAATCAAGGCTTTTGCTGCCTTCTTCTCCCCCGCTCCTCCACCTCAGGCTGACTCACACTCTGACACAGCCCTGTCCTGGCTCTATTCCCCTATGTCTGCTACTCTTTATGTTCTTGCCCCTGTCATGAGGATCCGTTTGAAGTCCAAAGCCAAGTGTAATTCCTGATATGACTCTGACCTAGCTACACTCAAACTTAAGTGTCGGTGGCTGAGAGGAAATTGAGGACTTCCTGCTCATCCTCTGACAAACTGGACTGCTGCCTGCTCCAAAGGCAATGCCGTCTTGCTGTCCACTCTAAGAAGAGAGGCCACATTCAAGCCCGCGTCTCTGCAGTCTCCAACAACTCAGTCGAACTCTTTAAAATCTTATGGAGCTGGCCAGCACTGCTGCAGTCTGCACCCCTTCTCTCGCCTCCCAGGCTCTTTGCAACTCCCTTGCCTCTCACTTTAATTCCAAAACTCAGGACATCTTGTCCTCCCTCTCCTCCAACCCCTTTCCTTTCCAGCCTACTGACCCGCTCTCAGACACCCCCCCCTTCTTTCTCCTCCTTTCCTTTTTTTCTCCCCGGATGAGGTTGCTAGACAAGTCCGATCTATGTAAGCCTCATCAAAACAGGTTCCTCCCTGTTCCTCGAAAACCATTAAGGACCACAGAGATATCCTTGCCCCGGCCCTTGCCGTTTTCTGTAACCATTCCTTTGCATCTGGATCTTTCCCCTCCCCTCTCAAGCACTCCCTTGTGCATCCTCTCTTCAAGAAACCTACAGCTGATCCTTCCTGTCTGGCTAATTATCGCCCAATTTCCATTACTCCCTTTTTGGGGAAGCTCCTGGAAAAGCTGGCCATCTCTCAGCTTAATCTTCATTCCGACTCTGTTGGCTCTCTCCATAACCACCAATCTGCTTTCAGAGCTGCCAGAAGAACAGAAACTGCTCTACTGAACATCTGTGAAAACCTGCTTTCCAACCCTGACGCTAACATTCCCTCTGTCCTCATCCTACTTGATCTCTCCTCTGCTTTCTACACGGTCAACCATACCATCCTGCTCAATCGTCTCTGTGACAACCTGGGTATCACGGATCAGGCTCTGGTCTGGCTGACCTCTTTCCTTACTGATCGACCTTCCCAGCTACAACCTGGGTCCTTCCTTTCCTCTATCTCCCTCCATACTTGTGGTGTTCCCCAGGGGTCTAACCTCTCACCCTGGCTTTTCAACCAATACCAGGCTACTCTCGCCTACTGCATTTCCATTTTCTGCTCAAACCTCCAGTGCTATGCTGATGACACCCAGCTCATTTTCGGGCTTCCCTCAGACACCTCCTCTCTTTCTCTAATTTTCGATTGCCTAATCACCATTCAAAATTGGTGTGCCACCAACGATCTTTGCCTAAATTCCAACAAGACTGAGATCCTCCTCATTGGTACACTTTCACCATCCTTTCCCCTCACTCTCTGGCCAGCCTTCCTTGGCCCTCCTCCTACCCCTACCTCCGAGGCTAAGAATCTCAGGGTCATATTTGACTCCACACTTTCCTTTTCCGCACACATCTCTGAAGTATCTAAAAAGTCAAACTTCCTACTGCACCTCCTTAGAGGTACTCTTCCTTTTCTCTCCTTCCCCCAGAAGCTCACTTTCTCCCAAGCTCTGGTTCTCTCTAGGTTGGACTACTGTAACAGCCTCTTTCTAAATCTACCTGCCTCCTCTCTCCGCCCTTTACATCTAATCCAGAACAGGACTGTCCCTGGCCTCAAGCCCTGGGTTCGTATCTCCCCAGCTCTGAAATCCCTTAATTGACTACCAGTGAACGCACAGATTAAATTTAAAACCCTCTGTATTGTCCACAAAGCTTTCTTGGGCCTGGGTCCAAATACCTTCAACTATCCCTCCGTAAGTACCTCCCCTCTCGGGCCCTTCACTCCTCTACTTCTATCTCCCTCAGTGTCAGTCGTTTTTCAAAGAGCTGGGGGTAGATCTCTGTCCTCGGTGGGGGTCTCCCTCTGGAACAGCCTCCCGGCCACCTTGACACTTGAGGAGAACCATCTCCGGTTCCGGAAGACCTTCCTCTTGCCCCTCTTCTCCCCTGCTGATCTGTTTTCTCTCTCTGCACCATGCTCCTGGCCACCCTTTGTCCCTTGGGCCCAGGTACCTGCTCATCCTCCTACACTGCCTTCGAGCCACCCCTTGCACTGTGTTCTGTATCTGTACCCGTACAGTCCCCCATGTTGCTTCTTGCTCTTATCAGATATACCCTATCTATCAAATTACGCACTTACCTCTGCCTGTATTTATTTTATTTATTTATTGCATTTATTTATTTATTGCACTTATTTTCACTCTGTTCTCTCCCTTGTGCCGCACTTTCCACTCCTCCCCTTTCCTCGCACTTTCCCCCTTTTCCCTTTTCCATGCCCTTGCGCGTTCTTAATGTCACTGGGCCTAGTAAGATTGTTGTTTTTATTCTCCCTTGTTCCCATCCGTTTGCTTGGTCGCGCTCTGAAACACTTCTGTATGAGCGCGATATAAATAAAATAGCATTCATTCATTCATTCATGCCCTGAAAAGCAACCACAATTACGGGAAAATAACTGCACCAGTGTCCCGGGTTGAAAACTCTCTTGCCACATTATGCGCAAATACTCATGACTTACTTGCCCTCTCATCATTTCCCCTCCTCACCCCCATGTCTGTCTTTCAACAATACTCTGCTTTAAAAAGCTAACTTCAAAAGTACACATCCGAAAGTGTCAATCAAATATATAAATCCTTACAGAACTATGTTAGGCAAAAGTGTACATTTGTGGCAATATTCCCCCATCTTGACTCTGAGACTACAAATACCAGAATGCAATTCAGCAAAAGGCAAAAAAATTGTCTCTGAGTGGAAAACTTTCAAGGACTGACAGTAGCACGGTTTAAAAAAAAATGTGGATGCCTTGTGGTTTGAGATATTTAAAACGTTGAGAACTCACAATGTTTTTAGGCAATGCACGTGAGATAAAATTATTAGCCACGGAGCACACACTTTGGTTAAGGAGTGTTCTCCAATCGGTACACCCCTTTTCGATGCCATAATTTTGGCATGGGCCGATTTGGCATAGGCATTTCGCCGCAGCACTCATTTCAGTGCACGCTTTTTGGCACAAAAAACATTCTGGTGCCGTTATTTTGGAGCAAGGGATGTTTGGACATTGCAGCCACGTCTAAATGCCCTCATGCTAAATAAGATCACAGGACTGCACATCGTCACCTTCCACTTGCGTTGCTTTTCTTTAAATTAAATTAAATTAGTTAAATAAAAAAAAACATACAGCATTGGTCTGCCAGAGTTCAAGGCCCAGCATTTACTCACTAGGCCACAATGGTCTGTTGCTTCATGGGGCATACATTTCATACTTAGCCTATAATTTTATATGTTCAATTATAAAAGGCTAGGTATGAAACTTGTGAAATTCCAAGCAATAACATCGTTGTAGCATAATGGTTAAGCAGGGTCGGACTTCGACAAGAAATAGGCCCTGACACCCAAAAAAAAGTGGCCCACCCGTCACGTCAAAAAAGTGGCCCACCCCTCGCCTCAAAAAAGTGGCCCTCAAACCATCATCCGTGAATTGCGTCAATTCACGACTTTAGAGAAAATGCTACTTATGGAGGGTTCATGTGTCTGTTACATTACAGCACAACTCATAAAATAACAACTTTGCATACAAGAATGGATCACCATATATAATTAATATCTGTGTTTATAGATCCATATTGTCAAAATACTGTGATTGCAAGCTGACGTCCAAGGCCAAATGATAATATTTTATTGTATTGCACTTACGCTTAAGTTCTTATTTATAGAACAAATATGCATACAATATCACCTAACCTGTGTTGGTACTCATTTATCGACCTCAGAAGCTTGAAAGGGTGAGATGGCCTTGTTAGGATTTAAACGTGCAACCTGCAGATCACACACACACATTGCAGCAGCGAGTGCTGAACCCACTGAGCTATCATATCATCTATAGTAAAATGAGCAATTTTTATGTAGTGGATACTATTAAACTGGTAACTGAGATTTAACAGCAGACCAGTTAAGTTCAGTTTGGTACGCCCTCTGCTAAACCTGTCAAATACCAACATGTCCCAGCTCCCCACTCCATCCCAGCTGGAAGGGTCAGCATTTCATCAGTTCTGCACTTACCTTCTGCTCGCACCGCGCATGACGCACGCTTATCTGCTTCTGCTTGGGTAACGGAGGCACAGCATTATTTGTACCAAGAGTACACATGCACTTAGGATCTGGGCAGGATTTGAATTAATTGCCACTTGGCTCTAAGCCCAGAGATCTACATTGGCAGCTCTACCCAGGACCCTGGGTATATACTTCCAGCATGGCAAATTTCGTTGCATATTACGGGTCCCAAAGGCTGTTGCTGGCCAAATCTTTCACGATAAGTCAGTGAAGGGTGTGATTCTGGTTTATGAACTTCTGCTCTACGTGGCTAAAGGCTGTATTCAGGGAATATGGCATGAGAGGAAGTAAACATATGTCGATCATCAAGCCCAAACACTATAGAAATTCTATATGATCCTCAAGGGGACAAGGTAATGTGTCCATACGGTGCTGGCTAGTATCAGGGCAGTGCATCTCTTACCTCAGCTCAGGGCTGTTTGTGTCTCTCCGTCTCTCCTCTACCAGCAGCAGGCAGGCAGTCTCAGCCACCTGTGGTGGTGGTGGTGAGTGGGCTGTGGGGTAGGGGGTCGAACGGTCGCCTCTGTGCCGGCTGGCTAGCTGGCCTGGGTGGCTGCCTGAGTCAGTGCTGCTCTGTGCCCTCCTGGGCTGGCTGGGGCAGGGGCAACAGCCCTCTCTGGCTGTTGCTTCACACTGCTGCTTTGCCTGAGTGGTCCTCAATGTCTGGACTCAGAGTCCATCCGAGACTCCGAGACTCAGTGAGGACAACAGCCGCCTCGCCTCCTCCGGACAGCGGCCTCCTCCTCCACCTCGGCTTGCACAGCCTGTGGCCCTGGTCCTCCTGAGTCCTGGACTCCTAGGCCCTGGCAGTGGTCCTCCTTTCTGTCTGTGCATGCGTGGCTGAAGCCTGAAGGAGCTCTGCAAGCTGCAGCCCGACCTCTCTGCGCTGTGAGTCTGTGTCAGGGCAAGTTCAGCTCAGCACAGTCGACAGCAGGGTCAGAGAGAGGCTGCCGGGCCCAAGCAAAATATAGTCAGTAGGGAGCGGGCACTGCCAGTGAGGGCTGGTGGCGACACGAAGTCTTGCTGTATTTTAATTGACAATAGTTGTTTTCAATTTTGCAAAGTGGCGTGCAACAAATTGGTTGCTTGCATCCTGCAAAGTTGAAATCAACTTTAATGTGGGCGCCCCTTGCCCAGCCCAAATCTGCAGGCATCCTGCCTCCAGGCTCCTCAGCCTGCCCTGCCGCCTCAGACCAGGTGTGAGTTCTCACACCAACACGTTGCTGCAAACAAATACTATCTCCTCTTGAGTGATGCTCTCTCTGTTTGAGCGGAGCATGAGCCGGGCTCGAGCACCATCTGGTCCGGACCACCCGTCTACTTTTTTGTGTGCATAACCATAATTGAACGCATGGAAATCAAAACAAGGTAACAAGTGTTACCTTGCTTTGATTATGCTGCCCCGGCCCCAGCAAGCCCAACCCCTTCCCCCTGCAGAGCAGACAGGTGATCTGTAATTACGGGCCAGCCGGCAGCCAGGCCCAGCCAACTCCACTCCAGAGGTTCTTTGCCTGCGGCCCTGGGCGGCACACCAAGTGAGCTTGCGTGGGCTTGACTGCTGAAAGCCCGAATTGGAAACAAACATGTGCAATAAAATGCACAATGCAGCGGCGCGAGCCACTGACCCGCTGCATGCAGGCACACACAATAAGATTCAGTGAGTTTAAACCATTATAGTTGTGCGGGCCGCCCGTGGCTACAAAGCAAAAGAAAATACTTTTTTTTCGCACTGAACTGGGCATGTTATTATTGTCAATGCACAGTTCAGTGCGAAAAAAAACTATTTTTCTTTCCTCGCTCAAACCGGCCCACACATGTGGCAGAAACCGGCCCCCAGGAGACTAATGATGATTTCATAACGGCCACGGGCCGATTGGCTGAGGGGCCAATCCGACCCTGTGGTTAAATGCAGTGTCTCGGATTTCTTAAAGCTAGGGTTCTCTGATAGCAGTGTTCAGCATAAATGTGATTTTTTAAATTTCGTTTTTTCTGTTTTATAAAAATGCGGATGCTGTGTGTTAAATAGATACTTAAAACTAAGAAAACACACAGCATTCAGTACTGTGGACTGTCTGCCATCCATGCAGTAACCAGGACCAACCCTGCTTAGTTTCAAGGCGAGAAAGGATCCAGCCCCCTTAGGCCATGTTTCTCTAAGCGTTCTTCTAAGAGAGTCCCATATGTTTGGCAACATGGCCTTAGTGGGCTGACTCTTTTCTCACTTTGAAGCTAAGCAGTGTTCGTCCCAGTTACTGCAGGTATGGAAAACCCACTGTTGCTATAAAAATACCTGTATTTTAATTATTGACTGGGAGACTACAAATACCAGAATGCAATTCCGCAAAAGCAAAAAATGGTCTCTGAGTCCAAAACCTTCAAGGACTGAAATTAGCATGGTTTAAAAAAAAAGTAAATACAGTAACTGGGACTGACCCTGCTTAGCTTCAAAGCAGCCCTGACTCTGCTTAGCCTCAAAGCAAGAAAAAGGCCAGGCCATTCCTCTAAGTAGTCTTGTAAGTTTTGCTCATTTATCAGGCAACATGGCCTGAGGAGGCTGGCCTCCTCCACCCTTTGAAGCGAAGCAGAGTCTGTCCTGGTTACTGCATGAGCGGGAGACCTTGATGGCAATTGAGTCACTGGCCATGGTTTTCACCCTCAACATCACGATTGTTCTAAAAATATCTTTAAAAAGACTAATTTAACTGTGGGTATTGAAATACACATACCTGTGACTATTTGTAGTCCTTTGTAACCTTCTATATCGGCAAATCAGCTGGAAAGAAAAAAATGCTTCCCTGCCCACTTAGGCCAAGTGCCCCCTCATCTGTGCCAGCTCCCCCCACGTCCCAAACAGCATCCTCTTTCACCCCAGAGCACACGCTGCTTCTGTGAAGCAGTTTTCTTTGAGATGTCGGCTATTGGCGGCTATAGCTGAGGCTACCAAAAGCTTAGTTTTGCAATCTCTGTCCCTGGACCCCCTCCAACTCCCAAATTTCAGTCGGTGCTTTCTAGCTATCTCCCACCTCTACCCTGATGGCATTGGTATGTTTTTTGACCTTCAAATACATTTTTACTGTGTTTAGTTTTCCCATAACATCGGCTATAGCCGCGAATATCTCTCGCATTGAGAGAAAAACCAGATGGCGGCAGTTTAATTCCTGAAAACCATGATCGTGCAATGCACCCTGGGAGATATAACTATAATTCTCGTGAAATTTTTAAATAACTACGGCACGGAATAACCCCAAACCATGCATAGATCGTGAGTAATTCATGGGTGCCCAAGTTGTTTAGACTGTTTAGGCTGCATGCTTGGCAAAAATTTACCCTTTTTGTCCATGGGAAAATGAATGGGAAGTAGACCGCGCTTTTGGAAAAAAAATCTTTTTTGGGCGCTTAATAACTTTTTTATTGTTTAACAAATCTTTACAAAACTTGGCAGTATGGAGGACCTGCAGACTTTTAAATCACTTATGAAATTTCTGCCAAATCCGTAACTTGAATCGGAAGTTATTAACAATAGAATTTTGAGGGGATCCTATGTGTCTCTGAGTCATCTTAACTATAGGGCAGCAATATATTCTGCTTGGTATGATGCACATCAATTGCAAAAACGTTCATGGATGGAAAGGCCATTGAAACTTTACTGAAAACGATTCATACAGTGTTTACCGACAGAGGAGGGTCTGATTTTTAGTGCTAAAGCAATACACCAGCTATGACAACCACGCTCTTTGATGCTGGATACCATGGCATGCAATACGATCCTCTGATAGGCTTCAAGCTTCTAGTACAACACATTTCTTCTCTCTACAGGAAAGACTGTGTTGTTGAAATGTATCATAGATTATCTGCTGTTGCCCAGTAACTGCACACAGCATAATTTCAATGACAATTGATTGCTTACGTTCAACCAATGATTGCAGGTACTATCGATGCATCTTCCACCAATGCTGCGTATCCTGCATAGGTTAATCTTGAGTTTTCCTCAGATGTTTATCTTGTTCACCAATACTCAGTTATTAAGCCTGTAATTCTGCAAATCTGTTTTTCCATTTAACTACAACATGTAGGCATTTTGGTACTCCACGCCCCATTTCAAGCTCTAGCAATAGAGAGAGCATTGGTTTTACTCTGGAGCTCTTACAGCAGTATGTAGACAAACTCTGGTATCTAAGCAAAAGAAAGAAGAATTGATTACCCCTCTCTACAAAGGAGTCTGGAGGTAGAAGAATGGAGTGGTTTTTACAACATGATTAATAATCAAACAACATTATAACATTCAACCTACGTAGTGATCGCACAAATAAGGATTGGTTCACAGAGGAACAAAAGAACCAATGAATTTTAGAATAAATGAATAAATAATTTTAATGGCAGGAATACAAAATTTAAAACAACAATATTCAGAAAAAGAAAAGGTGAATGCAACAAACAATGATCACAAACACTCAGAGACTAAAACAAAGATTAAACAGGGGTGTAAGTCATCAACTACACATTACTTTGCGAAATTAATGCATCAGATTACGGTCATTAGTGATCTTTTTTTACGATAGTCGACATGTTTCATCCTTAGATTAAATTGGACACTATCTCTAGTGTCTTTTCCGAAAAAGGTGTAGCGGCTATCTTCAGGACAAAGGATTTCTTCCAGAAAATCTTCAAATTAATGATTTACTCCAGTTGTGTGATGTAATTGTGCCATCACTGATCTACAAGAATATAAACAAGTGGTTGTCAGCTTAACATAATCTTGAGTTTAATACACATATGGTTTGACAATTGCTATGTGTATGATACACATGTTGTTTAATCATTTCTATAATACATTTGTTACAAAACACAGGTTTGTATTATAAAACCAGAGTAATACTGGTCACAGGTATATATAATTCGACCTGGACATGTTAGTCTCCACGATAAGAATTTTCTATGGTGCAGACCGTGTGTTTCTGGTTTCATACATGAGCAACAGATAAAACACAGGACAAAAAACCACATCACTCTCTTACTTATTTTTCCAGGCTCTGTGAGAGCTAGCTGATGTGCAAATGCGTCATATTGAATAATTTCTTTGGAGTTGACAGCTGATGCTGCAATGCCGGGCTCGTCCTTGTGGCAAGGGAAAACCCCCAATTTAGTCCTACAATGTAATGATTTTAATTAGTTCTCATAGTATAATAAATCCTGACTATGTTTTTTTATTTGTTTTTTTTCCCCCTAAAGAGTAAATGCCGAATTTGTATTTAATATTTAGAGAATCTAAGGTACTAATCTACTTAGATCTAATAGGTGGAGAAACTGTCGCCACACGTTGAGATAGCGTTGTTGATGGATATGTTCAGCTCTAGGATGTATCGGTAAGTTACCTTAAGAGTTACTCGTCATGTCATCGGCGACTGTTCGAGGTCATAGTGACTGAACAAGATCAATTTAGCTGTATCAGCTGTGGAGTCAAAAGAAGAAAGCACGAAAAGATAAATTGCAGGTTTAAAAAAAACAGTAGTTATATTTAATGTAGGGCGAAAGTGCTATATAACTTACTGGGATATAGAGACGTATGTTTTTCACTGTCTGTAGAGTTACACAGCAATAATGAATCTATGGCTTGCCATGCATGTGGACGCGTTTTTGGAAAGTGCCCACTGTAGAGAGGACCAAGAAGAGGTTTCATGATTCCGGGGTAGGGTGTGTGATGCAGAGGAAAACTGTCTCAAAAGAGACATGGAGTTCAATGCTCAACTGATTGGTGGGGCGGCATGACATATCTACTACGAAAGTAGAATTAGAATTTACAGCAATTACAATATAGTTAGAGAGAATTAAGGAAGACTTACTGCAGCTTGTGAGCAGATGGTCATTCGATTATGGTTTCCAAGAGGAAAGGAAGCCAGACTTTATGCTGTTGCCGCTTGTAACAAGTCAAGCTCTCTGAGAAATGCCTAAGGCTAATTAGAAAAAAGACAGAATGCAGTAGAGAGTGGAAACGTTAGAGGCATAGTTAGGCGGGTGGACTGCGAAACCAGGGGATACTCTAAAAGGAAAAATATTGTTTTCGGCAAGCAGAAGTACTTACTTATTGATTCGGTCAGTCCGATTGAGGCTCTGCGGTGGCAGCCGAACGAAAAAGCTTACGTTTGACTCAAAAATGAGTCTATTTAACATGTTGACGTAAGAAAGACATCAGGACAGTGAACGTGGGTGTAACGCTCACCTTGTATCTAGCCACCCGACTGGTGTGGAGCGCTTCTGGGACGGATTCCCCTCCCCGGGACTCGCGCTGCCGTGGGCTTATTCTGGAAGACAGGAGTTCGGTTTTAGCCACAAATTCCTGCTCATGGGGCCCGCCTCCCAAGTGTTCCCCCTGCAACCTCCTTGGAGTTTCCCTCACCTTGTATTTCGATAAGGTGCGCTCTCCGTTCTGCCGTTCTGTGCAGGGGCATGTCATGGCTGGGCACCTTTCCGCCGAGTTACTTCACTGGCGTGGCGCCCGGGAGTCCTGGCCGGCTGGGACTCCACTCTTGAGGTAAGTCTTTAGTTTTAAAAGAATGAGTGTCCGCAATTGTAGTTGACCTTCTCCTTCTCTCGTTGATGCAGAAGGGGTGATGAAGAAGTCGAGCTGATGGAGAGGGCAGTGCTCGAGAAGGTAAGAGAATGCATAAAGTGCAGCGCTATGAGCGTCTTTTGAATACGGCTAACCTGTGCTATTCTTCCTTGCAGGTCGCCGAGAAGTTCCTGGTAGAAATGCGACCAGATGGAAGTGGAACGTAGAATGGACGATGTCCGGGCGGCGGTTGAATTTCCAGGAGAGCTTCGGTAAGAAAGCGAAGTCTGGAGGCGATGGAATAGGGAGACAAACGCTTACTAATTGTCCTCTTCTTGTCTCTTCTCTCTAGGAAGTTGCTTGCAGAAGGAGACAAGTTCCAGGGAAGATTCCGGAGTGATCGAGGAGCTGGATGCAGAACAGGTAAGGAAGAATAACGGTGTTCTCCCTGAAGATGCAGGCCAAGGATGCTGCGAGCAGGTCTCGGTGAACGTCACGCTGCAAGTGCAGAACAACGTGAAGCGCGTGCCTCAGCTTGGGCGTGGCTGAAATAGCCAGCAGGTATCCCAGGTGCCTCCAGGGCGGACCACGCTCTGGATGCTAGACTGCATGGTGCAGTTCCACGTTGATCCTTGTGGGGGCAGCCATGTTGATCCATTCCCCAATGAAAACTCCACCTGCCTATGAGCCTGGTGCCAAAGGCGCCAGGACTGGCTCCAGGACAGCCGAGAGGGGCATAATTGGGCCCTTGGGCCTTGCACGAATACTGTGTCGAGGGCCAGAGGCCCCGAGTTCCCAGACCAGGGGTTATGGTTGTCACAGCACTCCCCCCTAAGGCCCCTCTCAGGGTGGTCCTTCTGGCTGGTCCCGGCTTGGTGGGGTACTCTTGGTGGAAACGCCGAATCAGGCGTAGAGCATGAATTTAATCACTGGGCTCCCATGTTCTGTCCTGTGAACCATATACTTTCCAGTCCACTAGATAGTAGAGTTTTGTTCTAACATACTTGTAATCCAGGATGTCTTTTATTTCAAATTCTGGTTCTCCATGAATTATCACAGGCCCTGGTGGGGTAGTTACTCGGGTTCCAGGCTGAACTGGTTTCAGGAGGGATACATGAAACACCAGATGTATCTGCCCTTTGGGTTGGCAATGTCAGCTTCACTGTGGCTGGGTTTATGATGGATTCGATGGGAAACAGCCCTAAAAACCATGGCCGGAATGTCCGTGTTCCCTTTAGAGGCACATGCTTGGAGGCTAGCCACACCATGTCCCCTATTTGGTAGTCAGGGGCCCTTTTGCGATGCTGGTCCGCATACTTCTTCTGGCGAGCCTTGGCTTGATGCAAATGTTTTTTGGCTCTCGTGAAGGCCTGCAAAATGGTCGCGTGCAGGTTTGTGAAGGCTGGCATTTCCAGAGTCGTAGGGATGTCCAGTTCTGACGTGCGTGGGTGTCTGCCATATACAGTAAAGAATGGAGTTTGCTCGGTGCTGCTGTGTAGTGATTTGTTATAGGCATACTCAGCGATCCATAATAGGTCCTTCCAATTCCCTTCCACTTGGTGAAACATACAGCCCAAGTATTGCTCCAGTGTTTGGTTCGTCCTCTCCGTTTGACCATCTGTTTGGGGGCGATGGCTAGTAGATAATCAGATGTCTATTTGGGCCATCAAGCAACACTTTCTCCAGAAGTTAGACACAAATTGGGTACCTCAATCTGAAACAAGACTGATGGGAACACGTGCAGCCATGCCACATGTTCAAGGAAGGTTCTAGCGAGACCAGATGCGTTTGGTAGACCTTTGAACGGGAAGAAATGGGCCACTTTGGAGAACAGGTCCACGATCACTAGGATAGTGTTATAGCCTTGAGAGGAGGGTAGGTCAGTGATGAAATCAAGTGATAACGTATGCCACAGAGCCGGCGGAATGTCCAATGGTTGCTGGAGCCCAGCGGGTCTTTGCTTTGATGATTTATTGTGAGCACAGATACCACAGGAAGTGATTACATCTTTGCGCCACGTTGGCCACCAGTAACTTCGTTTCACCTTGGCCAGGGTTTTGGCAATTGCTGGGTGGCCTTTCATGAGGGAGTCGTGCTACTCTGAGATGACCTGTTCTTGAAGTTCTTTTACGGGCACGAATAGCTGATTCTTGAAGTAAGGCAGTTGGTCCTTAACACTATAGTGTTCTCCTCTTGAACCCCACTCTCGTAGTTGCTCCTGAGTTAACAATTGCCGGACTTCATACATCAACTCGTCTTGCGTCATAGTAGTTGTAATGCCTAAGAGTCTGTCCCCCGGAATGATGGCCACGGGGTCAGGAGGTGTATACACCACCTCATTGGTACCCATGCGTGAAAGGGCATCAGTCTTGCCATTCTTGACTCCTGTTCGGTATGTGATCACATAGTCGTACTCCATGAAGAAAAGGGCACAGCGCAGTTGTCGAGAAGATTCAGCCTTTGCACTTTTCAGGTATTGTAGATTTGGGTGGTCCGTTATCACGGTGATAGTGTGTCTGGCTCCCATCAGATAGTGCCACCAGGCCTGAAGGCGGCCTTTATGGCCAGCAGCTCCTTATCCGTGATGGCATAGTTGAGCTCAGGTGACGAACATTTTCATGACCAGAAAGCCACAGGATGTAGCTGGCCGGTGTGTGGGTGCCTTTGCGATAATACCTGGTCCATCACCATACTGGAAGCATCAGTCTCCACCACATATGGAAGGTCCGGGTGCCGTAAGATTGGAGCGGTGGTGAATTTCGCCTTGAGCTCTTGAAAGGCTTTTTCGGCCTCCTCTGTCCATCGAAACGTTTTGTTGCACTTCCTTAATAGCAAAATAATCGGATGTACTATTTGCGAGAACCCTGGGATGAAATGTCGGTAAAGGTTCGCAAAACCTACCATGCTCTGGACTCCCATGAATGAGCTTAGAGCTGGCCAATTGAGAACGGCATCGACCATGTGCACATCCATTCGTATTCTTTTTGGAGTGAGGATAAAACCCAGGAACTCTACTTCCGTAACGTGTGAAGGCGAGCGTCCCCAGATAGCACGATCCTCCCCACAATGAGAGACAATAATGGACTCTCCCAAGATGGGAATAAGGCTAAGACAAAGTGTGGGTGAGCTTAATGGGAGTTTATATAAATCAAAATAGGGCATGCAAAGGACTCTGCAAACTCCGAGAGCGCTCTGTCTGACATTAGCAAAGACAGGCGTATATATTTACAAAATACGTCATAAGAACCTACACACTATAGGGGGCACATGTTCGTGGGGATTGGGTGGCGACGACTAACTATAGGTGCAGCTGTGATGTGGTGCGCCGTGGTTGGTGGACGTCACTGGTTGCCAACGTGGGCCGGGCAGGACAGCTGGGCTCATCCGGGCGGTGCTGTTGTGCCAGGCGTGGCCAGTGTCATTGATGAACTTCTTCCTTGGCTTTCTGCCCTAGGGCCACGCACACCGCATTCATTCAATACCGCAATATTATCTTTCCCGGTAAATCTTCCAATAGGTTATTCTACAGGTTAATGCAACACAGGAGGAATGCACCTAGAGTGGGGTCCTTTGGTAATACATCAATACATGGTTACCATCATCCTGTTGACCTGGTATCATAGGTCACGAGGTTGGGTCTCAGGGCAAGGGGCGAGCTGCCTAAGTTATCATGTCTCGTTAGAGGTCATTATGAATGTGTTCCTACAGTGTTGCTATAATATTGGGTGTCCTACTTTTACAGGGGCCATTAACCTGGGGCAGTGCCTTAAGTGGCACTACAAATCGAGCCGGGGCCCATGGAGGGGGCGTGGCCTAACAACGGGGTCTTGATGGGCCGTTAGGCCACGCCCCCTTGACGAGCCCCGGCTCAATGGGCTACTGGCACCCCTGCCAGGCAGCCTTTTGTAGAGATTAGCACCCTCTCCCCTATGGGGGAGAGGGTGCTGATCTCTGCATTTATTTTGTATAGGCTTGCCTGGCAGGGGACAGCGCCTCGCCTATTCAGCCTTAATGGTGGTGCTGCCCCTCGCCAGCTGGGGAGGGGCAGCGTCACCATTAAGGCTGAAAGGGTGAGGCCACTGGAAGCAGAGGCCTTTTTCCTAAAGACTGAAACTCCCGCGAATCCGCGGGAGCTTCATTATTTAGAAAGCAAGGCCTCTGCTTCCAGCGGCCTCACGTTTCTCCATAATGGTGGCGCCGGCCCACGTGCATCCCTTGATTAAAGGGATGCCTCGCAGGTGCGGCGCCACCATTATAGCTGAAAGGCATTTTTTTCTGAAGCCTGAAGCTCTCGCACACGAGCGAGAGCTTCAGGCTGTAGAAAAAAATGCCTTTTCGTGTAGTGGCCGGGGCTGCCTGGGGAGATTAGTGGGCCCCGGCAGGGCCCCGCCTCAAAACGAAATTTCGGAGCCTGCCGGGGCCCAGCCCCGGCAGGCCCCGGCCCACTTAAAGCCCTGACCTGGGGTGAGCTGGTGGGTCGTGGAGCCTAAGAAAGGGCACCTTTTGGCCTGCGTTTATGGCCGGGGTTTACTGCTGGGTTGTAAATAATTCAGGTGGCTGGCCACGGCCCTGGGAGCTGCGGGGGAACAGGAACGGTAAGCGAGGTAGTATTAGTGTTGGTGGAGCACGCAGGAACAACTGGCCAATGAGACTGATGGCAGTGACACATGGTGAGCTTGGACATTCGAATACATTCTATGCATTTTCGTACACAATTTACATGAGCTCCCAATGTGGTTGCACTTGTCTTCCTTTGCACTCTAGCAGCATTAGTTCAGTTATGGCATAGGGCCTTGGAGTAGCTTCTTCTCGGAGAAACATATAACATAAAAACCCTGGGACAGTTTTACCATTGCGCATAGCTACGGGGATGTGGGTACTTCAACCAGAATGCCACATGAGCACACATTCTGCTATCTTCATGGAGGTTACATGTTTTATCAAAAGGTCATGGAGAGAAGAGTTTCATCACAGGCAGTTTACTCATTAGTATTTGGGGGCTCTACTTTTGTTGGGGGACCATTTTACAGTTCTTTTCCACCCCGACCCTGCTGGCCGGGTCATACTGAGGACAGTGATACACTGCGGAAGGTGAATGTTACAGTGTTTGCGTCTAGCACTAGCTCATGTCCGTCTGTTCGTGGGAACGGGCTCTCAGCGGATCTGCCAGGGAGCTGCGGCCGCAGGGACAAGTGAGGACTCTCCAAGGGTGGGGGCCGCGCTGTGGCGCACAGGGGCTCATGTCATTCTGGTTTCACAAAATGGTTTCCAGGGCCTAGCGTAATACTGCACGTTTGGTCAATGTTTCAGCCAGTGGCCCACCCGCCACCTGGGCCCTGGTGGCAGGGGGGACCCCCGACGAGCCATGGACTTCACAAGGGGCCGAGAGCTGCAGTGGAGGTGGGTCCCTTGGACCTATCCTCCCATACATTTCCCCCCTTTCATTACTTAAATAACAAATACTGTAACTGCCTCAACCTCTGGCGTTCCTCTTCTTCAGCTACTGCCTCATCCCATGCAGGGGTGCCTTTTATGGGCATCCAGGCCCTACATACCCCTCGCAGGCTTTCTGCCCTTCTAGCATACTCGTCTGATGTGCAGGTCATATATATATATACAACCTCCGTCCCCTTTCAAATCCACCCACACCTCCTCATACCACTCGAGTTCATGGGGCTCTTTAATTGTAGTGTGCCATAGCCTGTCTACTACATCCCCGCTGTTGTATATGGGCACCATCTGGAATCTTGGTGTGTTTTCTGCTCCTGTTTGTACCTCTACCTCCTGCATATTTTGTATTGTACCACGAGCGTTGCCCATTGTCACCATCATCATTGCACCATTTGGTACTGCGTTTGCACAACATCGAAGACCCACCTGGCACACGCAAAAAATAAAAAGGAGGAACACCACTGCCGGCATCAGTAATTTAACAGTCATTCCCAGCCATGATGGGACCCAGGAGAAGATGTTGTCGAACCAAGTGCTTGCTTCTGCTCCACCTTCCATTTTCATTCTATCTCCTAGGTTATGTACGGCTTCGATCACGTGGGATAAGGAACCATTATCTGCATCTTCGGAAGGTACGAAAGTGCAGCAGGCACTTCCAATTTTTCGGCAAACACCTCCGTCCATCGCTGTTAACAGGTTTAAGACATACCTATTTTGCATGGTCATTAGCCGCAGTGCTCGCAGTTCCACTTTTATTATGTTAAATCCTTCTTCAGTGTCATTTGCCAGCTGGATCAGCTCCCAGCGTGTTATTTGGAGCCATTTTGCATTTGCCCTGGCCTGGATGCTGGGGATGAGTGAAGCGAAGAAAGTCTCTGCAGAGCTGAACAATCGATATCTGTCTGGGATCTGTGCCAGTAGTTCCAAGGATGCTTTTGATATGTAGTTCGACGATCGTCTGTTCCGAGACAGCATCTCCCCCTTATTACCGGAAGACAGGGCATATAATTGTGATTCTGCAGTTGGTTGGGCCTCATTCTGCTGAGGGGTCTCTCGCATTTTCTTGCTCCCATCAATGTGGCTCTCCGGTATCACCATTAGTGCAGAATATAGGGTGGCCAATGAGCAGCTGCCACTCCAGGATTGTGGGAGGTGCAGGTATGCCTGATTGCCACATACCCAATAAGTGTCCATGAGGGTCGCTGTCCCTTTTATCATATCCGGGATGGTGAGGGTCTTGTTGCAGGTTTTGTTTCCCCCCATGATAGTGTTCCCGCCTCCCTTGAAACACAGTTCATAGTTTATTTCTTTCTGTAGCTTGAAGGGCTTTTCAATGGCAGTCACCCAGGTCAATTTTGAGATGTGATCTTTCCATACTGGTGTGCATGTCTTCTCTATCCACTGCAGTTTCTCTGGTGCCACACCTCGCAGCGCTTCAGCTTTGCACATTATCTCTTCATCTTTCCACTTATTTTCTAAAAATAATGTCCCTTGTATTATAAAAAATGGTTCTTCCAAACATATCACTCCTTCCGCTTTCGGGTAGCAGGTCTTCTCATTCTGCAGCATTTTAAAAGTTACCTTGTGTGCCTGGAAGGTGTTCTTAATTATACACAACGTGAGATGAAGGAGGCATTGGGCATCCACAATAGGCAACTCTTTTGGCAGCAATACTTTGGGTGTGCCTGAAGCATGGGGAATAAGGGAGCAGACATAGCAACTCTCATTTGTTGTTTGTTTTGCAGTTGCACTCATGTCTGCATACCATTTATTTGTCTGGTGGGGGTGTTGTGGGTCTTCCATCTTGTCCAGCCCCAACCCGTAATATTCGTCGTATTTTCTCCTCGCCACCTCCCTTTTCCTCCTATTATTTCTAAGATATCTCCCAGCTTCATGGGCGAGGAACAGTCTAGGCCCCCCTTTCTCCCCTCCGCCCCCCTTTTCCCATTCATCATATAATGCTGTGTATCTCACTGCCATCTCTTCATTCTCTTTCTTTATTCTATCGGGTAGTGTGTTCTCTATTGTGGGGGTGGTTACATGTGTGGGCACGCTGGTGGGGGTGTTGTACAGCCATGATATAACAGAGGGGTTGCGATAATTTAAACTGCGGGCATTGTAATCGGAGACATTTGGCGGGGAAGTTGTGCTATTTTGCATTTTATCCTGCATTCTTTCATTTGGCGGGGTAACAACATTGGGCGGTTTTGTGTAATATCCCCATACAAGTTTAGATCCGTCCCACCTCAAAAAATCACCTTCTTTAGTATCCGCAGCTGTAGTTTGATTTGTTACATTAATCCCGTTATTCCCTCCCCCCTCTTTCATCTTGATAGAGATGAACGCTATGAACCAATAAGTAACCAAGCCAAACAGCATTGTAAAAAATAATATAATGCATACAGATAATCCACACTCATACGAATATCTACACCTTTCAGCTAAAGCATCTCTACATCTAATCAATCTATTCGTTGCAGGCTGCCCGTTTGTTGCCATGGTAGTTCCTGTTTGAGATATAAAAGTGCATTAAGTACGTGCATGTAAACATTTTTGTTGGCACTCTATGTACCAGGAGGTCATAAAAAGGGAGATGGTTGGGGGAAGGGAGAAAGGGGTGCACAGAGAAGGGTGCAGAAAATACATATATTTTACACTGTTATTTTCAATTAAACACATTTTTTTTATCTCAATCAATAACCTGTAATAGAATTGTTTCGTTAACAGCTTTATTTATCAGTTACACTCATCCATTCATCTGTTCATGTTCACTCATCTTTTCCATTATGTTGGTTTGCTGTTGTCTGTACTTCCCCATCCACTTCTTCCTGCACACTAGTATATGCCTTCCGCACATCTGTCAAATGTATCCAATACCTGAGTCCTTTCACCTTTACAGCTGTGGGTGTGAAAAACACTACTTCGTATGGCCCATGGAACCTTGGGGCATTCCACCGGCGCACAAAGCTCCGGACATAAATGAACTCTCCTGGCATTAGTTGTCCTTGTGTGTCCGGTTCCACAAAGGACACCGTTGTGTTCCCTTCTTCCCTTGTGAATGGTGGTGAGAGCTGCCTTGAAATTGCACGCGCTGCCCTAGTTAGCTTCTTCAGGTAATCTGTGAATTAATCTCCTAATATGGTGGCGCTTCTGTTTGCATCTGCGTGTTGGCGCAGTGGGGAATGTGCTGTGTGCATCCGTCTCCCTGTCACGATTTAGTGCGGGGACAGATGATGATCCTTGCTCGGCTGATTCCTCAGCTCAAACAGTGCAAGGGGTAAGCAGTAGATCCAGTTTTTCTTTAATGAAAAACACAATTTAGACAATCTTCCTTTCAACAGGCCGTTCATCTTTTCGACAACGCCGTTACTTTGAGGATGATAAATCGAGCAGAGTTTATGCTTTATTCCCAATAACACAGTCACCTCCTTGAAGAGCTCGTTCACAAAATGAGTGCCGTTGTCTGAGCGAATTACGTCACAAATTCCCCAGCGCGGGAACACTTCCCTCACTAGGAACTTTGCAGCGCTCTTAGCATCAGGTCGCGCACATGGACCCGCTTCCACCCACCTGGAAAATGGATATACAACCACTATCATGTAGCGTGCCCCATTACACCTCTCCCCCATGTCTGCATAATCGATGTGCAGTTCTCTGAAGGGCCCTGTTGGTTTTGGAATTGTCCCCCTGAGTGTCCGTAGGGTCATCCCAGAGTTATATATTTGGCAAGTTGTGCACTCCATTGTCAATCTAGATATGTGTTCCTGGAGACATGGCACAAACCAATCTTCCTGTATCTATGCCGCAATGTGTTGTTTAGTATTGTGCGCTGGAAAGTGTAATTGCTGGAATGCTATCTCTAACAGTTTGATGGGCATTACTACTTTTCTTGAGTTATTTTGGCGCCACAATAAGTCTGTTGCCGATTGGCTGCACCCCCTTTTTTCCCACACCATCTTTTCTTCACAACTTGCACCTTCCTGTAGCTCTAGTATTTGCGATATGGGCATGGCATTGTATCCTTCTGGAAGCTCTTTGTTCGTCTGGTGCTGCAATAGGTACTCACCTGTTCCATGTCTTTCGAAATACAAAGCTTCCTTGGCAGCAGCGTCTGCTGCTGCGTTTCCTAAAGACACAACGTCGGTGTTGGATGTATGTGCTTGGCATTTCACTATTGCTATCATTGTTGGGCCTTTCAGGGCCTCAATCAATTCCTTCAACAGCTCGGCATATTGCACTGGGGTCCCATCTGCCCTTCGAAACCCTCTCCGCCCCCACCGGGCTAGACCTCCGTGTACGGTGGTCGTCATGTAGGTTGAATCTGTGTATATCGTTACTGCACATCCTTTAGCTGCATGTAATGCTTCTATTAGGGCGATAAGTTCTGCTGCTTGGGCTGAGAAATGGGATGGAAGGCGGTATTGTACTAACACTTCATACTCACCTTCTTCTAGCCTCACTACTGCTAGTCCCTCATGTTTCTCTCCTGTGTCCATATCAATAGATTCTGACCCATGTACAAAATACACCTCTCCTTCGCTCAGAGCATTTTCACACACCACCGTGCCCTCCCCTGTTTCTCCTGTGTATGTTGCACAATTGTTTTCTTGCATGTCCTCTAGTGTGCATGGTTCTGTAATGAATGTTGCTGGGTTTACTGTCCTGCACCTCACTACATGAATATTGGCGCTGGGCAATATTATCTCATAGGCGGTTGCTCGCTGTGTAGTCAGTGTACTCTTTGATCTTTCCAGTATTGCGAACAATGAGTGTTCCACAAATAATGTGACAGGGCACCCCATTACTATTGTGGCACTTTTCTCAATGGCGAATGTGGCGGCAGCAAGGGACTGCTTGCACGCGAAGTGACCTTGCATTACTGCATCCAATGTGCCGCTATTGTAGGCCAATGGTTTGTGTCCTAGGGAAGTCTTTTGTGTCAGTACAGCCGTCATAAGAGTCCCCTTGCAATGTGAGAACAGGTAAAATTCGCGCTCATAATCAGATTTGGCGAGTACTGGAGCACTCGAGATCAGCTCTTTTAGCGACCCAAATGAGTCCCTCATTTCTTTTGACCACTCTATTTTCCTGTTCTCTTGCTGGGCCTCTTTGAGTGCTTGCAGTAATGGTCTGGTGTAGGCTGCATAATCTAGTATCCATGCTCTGCAATAGTTACACATTCCTAAGAATTTCTGCATCTCCTTCACTGTGGTCGGTTCTCTCACTGACCTTATTGCTTCCACTCTGTCAGGTATTATTCTTTTCCCGTCCTTTGATATCAGCTGTCCCAGGTACAGCACTTCTGACTGGCAGTATTGTAGTTTCCCTTTGTCCACTTTGTACCCTTTATTGACCAGCAGCGTCAAGAGGGTAACTGAGTCTCTTCTGCACATCTCTTCACTCTGTGCGCAGACAAGCAAATCGTCTACGTACTGAATGATTGTGCTTTCAACTGATAGATTACCCAGGTCTTCATGTAGTATGCGGTTGAATATGCTTGGACTTTCACAGTACCCCTGAGGTAGCCTGCAATGCCCGTATCTCTTCCCCCCTAGTGTGAATGCTGTCAAGTATCTGCTTTCTTCCGCCAAGGGGATGGAGAAGAATGGATTTTTCAAATCAACCACTGTGAAATGTGATGCCGTTTTTGGGATACTGCACAGTATGGATGCAGGGTTCGGGACCAAATGAAATTCTTTTTGTATGACGTCATTTAGGGGGCGTAAATCTAGGATCATCCTCCAAGCCCCTCCCTTTGCTTTTTTAATTGGATAGATACAGGTGTTACATGGGGAGTTTGAGAGCACTATTATCCCTTGTGCTAGCAATGCATTTATTGTCTCTTTTATCCCTTCCTCAGCTTCGCGGGACAATGGGTATTGCTTCACTCGGGGAAAAATTGCCCCTGGTTTGAGTTTGATTACCACTGGTGTCACTCCATGCAACAAGCCTACATCATGGGGGCCTGTTGTCCACAAATTGTTTGGCACCAGTTGCATGTCATCATCAAAAAATGACGGTGGTGCTCCCACCACTGCCATCAACTGGACGGGCACTTGTCTTGTTTGAATTAAAATGTCACAGGGTATTGCTATTTCCATTATTATCTCGCCATCACTCTCCGAATCAGAGAAGAGATCCTCATCAGACAAGTCTCGTAGGGCAATATCAGCATTGATGCACAGTACAGTGCGCCATTCACACCCGTCTATGTCCATCCCAATTACTGCAATCCTTTTTGCTGATACTTGTACAGCATGCAGGTCTAAGGATACCACCGAACCTGGTGCTATGTCTGGGTGTACTATTGGGCGGAAGATACATTCTGCTGGTATCCTCCACTCTAACTTTTTTAGCTCGGGAACTACTTGGGCCAGTGTTTTTAATCCTTCGATAAACATTCTTTCGTCCACTGGCATGCCGCGTATTTCTGGTGCTGTTGCCCGGGCATGTACCACCAGCATTACGCGCAATGGGCATATTCCTGGGGTTGAGCACACTATCCCTCTTTCTGTAAATTATATTGTCATGTTAAGCTTGCTAAGAAGGTCCCTTCCGAGCAGGTTTATTGGCGATTGTTCATAATACAGTAAGGGTGTCTTTTTACCGTTTTACCCCCCACTGTCACATCCAAATCTTCTGTGTAAGGAACTTCAATTACAGCCCCAGAGAACCCCTGCGTCTCTAACTTCCGGTTAGATAGCGGAAACCGGCCCTCACGGATACATGATTTCTCGGCTCCCGAATCTACCATAAATATGAACTGCTTGTCTCCTATCTGCGCCCCTGCCAATGGTTCCTCCGCTGCATCGTAGGTGGTAGATAGTACAGGACACGCAAGTGTTCTCTGTGGGCTGTCCTATGCTGGTTGTCTCATTGTCCCCCCCCGGCTGAAGATGTTTCCTGAAACTACTGACACACCACTATAGGGGGCCGGGGCTGGTGCTCCATTGGCATTCATTGCAAAAGGGTTGCCTGGGGTGTAGTGCATATTGTCGTTGTTTTGTGGGTGATTCTGTGTTCTGTAATGGTGCGCTTGCCTTTGCTCTGGGTACCCCTGTTCTTGTTCCCTCTGTTGTCGTCCCATTGGAAGACCGTATGGGCTTCCCGGGTGAGGGTTACCATAGTGTTCCATCTCTTGAAATCCGTTGTTCGATCTACTCCTGCACTCTCTGGAAAAGTGCCCCCACCTCCCGCAGTTCCAACAGCTTCCCTGCGCACCTCTGGGACCTTGCCATCCATTTCCTCAGTTTCCCCGTACCCTTGTCCACCCCCTCTGCGACCCCTGTACCCACCTCGTCCCCCTCGAGGGGCCCAATCTTGCCACTGCGGACCTCCGTTCTGCTCCTGCTCGTTCCACTGTAGTTGCCCTGCTCCTGCCCAATTCGTTGCCATCCTCCCCTGTATTGCTACCAGCCCCTCCTCCTCTTCTTCTCCCTCCCTGCTGTGTGGGAGCGCGGCTACTGCTGCAGCGACCTTCACCAGTTTTGTTTGTACTAACTTTGCCTCGTCTGCCAATCTTTTTTGCGCTATCTCCTTTTCCCTCTCCTTTATTCTTTTACAGTGGTGAACTATTATGCTCTGTATTTCGGGCCACCCTTTCGCTTCAATAACTGCAATTTTGTCAAGTGCCTTTTGTACCTCTTTAGGGAGCCCTCTCTTTATTATAAAGTAAAATAATGAGGTTGACTGATACCAGGGCGTGCCCGTTTCCGCTCTCCACATCTCCTGGACCCAAAAAATGTAATACATAGCATCTTCCCCATCATTCATCGTACATTGTATGACTGACTGCAAATCTGGGGTGTCTGGGAATGTCTCTCTTAATGCGTCCCACACCCTTGCACGTACTGTGTTAAAAGAGGCCCCATCATGGCGATCGCAGTCTAACATTACCCTCGGGAAGCCAGCCTTTACCCATACTCTGTCAGCTTGATCCCCAACTGCCGATACTAGCAGACTTTTCACATCACCTATTGCTAGAGGTACCCCGGCTGTGTGTTTCTCAAATGCATATATCCACTTGCTTTCCCCTCCTGATAGCGGTGGTAATAGCTTTAACAAATTGGCCTTGTCCATCTGAGCCCAGGGTATGTAATTCGGCCTCCCTCCTCCCCTGTGTATTAGTGGGAGTTGTAACTTCCCCTTTATTGTCTTATCTGTACTCACCTTCATTCCATTCTTTCCTAGTGGCGCCATTTTCCCCACCCTATTCCTTAGTCGTCCTGTCCATTCTTCTTCCATTGTTCTTCCCGAATGTGCACCATCCAACCCCTCATTTCCTCCTCCCATCGCCTTCCTTAATCCTTCACTTTCCTCTAAATCTTCTTCTATATCGCACAATAGTTCCTCTCTACCTCCTGTGGCCATAATCTCATCGTCAGTACGCTCTTCCCTCTCCTCCAGTTCAATTATTCGAGCTGGTTCTTCTTGTATCCTGAACAATATCTCCCCCTTCTTCTATCCTTCCTCAATTGTTTCATCATGACTCTGTGCTCTTGATGTCAGCTCTGATGGAGCAGCATTAGCACCAGTCTGTTCACATATGCTTTTTATCCTCGAGAGCTCGTCTTTTGCTACAGAGAGCCTAGACTCTAGGTCTTCTGTTAGTTACTCTATATTTACTATTGGTGTACTTACCTGGTCGCGCTCTCTATGGCTCTCATACGGTGGGGGTGCCGTTGGCCCTCGAGTCGCGGTGACTGATGTTGGGGGCACGTATGTGGGATCACTGTATCCTTCTGCGGGCACTGGTTTATTTAATATTGGGTACAATTTACTTACCTCTACTGGTGATTCCCCTTCTTGCAACACCTTGTCGTCTTTTGGTATCAGCAATAGATTGTCAGTAGTAGATGGCAAATCAGTACCTAGCTCTCTTTTTTTGGGAGGGAGTACCTCTTCAAACAATCTCCATAGATCTAATATTTCTCTGCTATTATGTAACTGCTTCCCCTTGTATTTTAAACAAATGCATGTAGCTACCATATCTAGGACACTCTTGTCAAACGATCCCCCTTCTGGCCATATTTGGGTTAACCCTTCCCCCTTTAGTTCTGTAATCCACTGATCGTGATATTTCTTAATACGTTCAGCATACCCAGGTAGATTCTTACAAATATGGGCCAATGGTGTCTCTGCCCCCATGGTTCGTGGTTGCTCTATATATATATATATATATATATATATATATATCACTAGATATATCTATGTATTTGTGTATCTCTGCGTGTAGGGACCTGTGTGTGTTTCCGCCAGCTGGGCAATATGAGAATGGGCGTGCACAGCCTCTATTCCGTATAATTTAGGGGGCATATACAAAACCAAACCACCCTTTGTACACCACCAATATCTTCAGCACATTTATTAAAAAAACAGTCACTTTACTGCATCGGGCTCTTCCTCGTAAAATTTCTTCTGGTCACACTTACCATGACCACACCATAATTATGCACTTTTTACCACTTTTACACATTCATCTTGACAAATATGTTCTGACACATGTGATGCGTACACACCAATAGGCAACACTCTATTCACAGCTCAATTTGTAATCCCTTTCCTCCCTTGCTAGCTGTCCCTCTCTTTCTTAATCTGATATGAATTCATCTTTGTAGTTTGATATAAACTCGTCTTTTTACTTAGGTTATCTTCTTCTTTTTTATTTATTATATATATATATATTTTTTTTGGTACTAACCCTGTTTTTTCCCCATAAACCCAGAGAGAAGAATAGAAAGAATAGCAGTTACTAATGTATTCACCGTGTCTCCCTTTTACCAGACACCTTTATCTAATTTTCCACTTCTTCATATATTCCCATTACTAGTCAAGATAGCACTATGCGGCGCCACCTTCTACCCCCTAGGTTCCCGTCTCATTATCTCTTTTCACCTCTTGATCCTAATGGCCATATGCAAAGAAAAAGTAAAGAAAGCCTAGAGTGGTTCTTAGTATTCCCAAAGTGTCCCTTTTCAAACAACCTCGTTCCCTGTCCTGTTTTCCTCCCCCGCTCCCTTTATGGTCGCTCGCACTTAATACTCACGTGCCGTCTTGAACCGAGAGTCTCCGAACTGGGTCCGTCCAGGCAGTGTTGCCGTACGCTCAACGGTCAGCCCCGGCTCCGGCGAGCGGTACACAAAGGGGATTTTTCAACCAGGATCCCGTACCCTCTCTCTGTTGAGTGTGCACTTCTGAGCGTACCGGTCGCCGTTGGTGGGCAGCCTACCGGAGCCGGCGCACCGTGCGTATCCCTTTTCGACCAGAGATTTTCGTGCCAAAGGGGACGGTAGGGATATATTTAAGGAAAAATAATCACGCTGTGGGGGTCACCACTGAAGGCGAGCGTCCCCAGATAGCAAGATCCTCCCCACAATGAGAGACAATAATGGACTCTCCCAAGATGGGAATAAGGCTAAGACAAAGTGTGGGTGAGCTTAATGGGAGTTTATATAAGTCAAAATAGGGCATGCAAAGGACTCTGCAAACTCCGAGAGCGCTCTGTCTGACATTAGCAAAGACAGGCGTTTATATTTACAAAATACATCATAAGAACCTACACACTATAGGGGGCACATGTTCGTGGGGATTGGGTGGCGACGACTAACTATAGGTGCAGCTGTGATGTGGTGCGCCGTGGTTGGTGGACGTCACTGGTTGCCAACGTGGGCCGGGCAGGTCAGCTGGGCTCATCCGGGCGGTGCTGTTGTGCCAGGCGTGGCCAGTGTCATTGATGAACGTCTTCCTTGGCTTTCTGCCCTAGGGCCACGCACACCGCATTCATTCAATACCGCAATATTATCTTCCCTGGTAAATCTTCCAATAGGTTATTCTACAGGTTAATGCAACTCAGGAGGAATGCACCTAGAGTGGGGTCCTTTGGTAATACATCAATACATGGTTACCATCATCCTGTTGACCGGGTATCATAGGTCACGAGGTTGGGTCTCAGCACAAGGGGCGAGCTGTCCAAGTTATCATGTCTCGTTAGAAGTCATTATGAATGTGCCAGCCGAATTGGGGGAGGTGAGGCAGAGCAGCACAAGCCTCTGCTTTCCATCTGGCAGGCTTCAATGGGAAGGAAGGGGCAATGGCCTTGGATATGCCCATAATGGTATTTTCCTCGGGTGTTGCAGATTATGTGAAAGAGGCATAAACATTCATATAATGTACAATACTCATTGAGTCTTTTCAAAGCTTATGTTTCTACATTGTTAGTGCCTTTACATGGCCATTTCAAATGCGTTACCTATACCCATTTTGCAATTGACAACTATATGTTAAGTATTTAACAACTACGGCATTTTGTTACATTTTATGCATGCACGGTAAGCGAGGTAGTATTAAGGTTGGTGGAGCAAGCAGGAACAACTGGCCAATGAGACTGATGGCAGTGACACATGGTGAGCTTGGACATTCAAATACATTCTATGCATTTTCGTACACAATTTAAATGAGCTCCCAATGTGGTTGCACTTGTCTTCCTTTGCACTCTAGCAGCATTAGTTCAGTTATGGCATAGGGCCTTGGAGTACATTCTTCTCGGAGAAACATATAACAAAAAAAACCCGGGACACTTTTACCATTTGCGCATAGCTACGGGGATGTGGGTACTTCAACCAGAATGCCACATGAACACACATTCTGCCATCTTCATGGAGGTTACATGTTTTATCAAAAGGTCATGGAGAGAAGAGTTTAATCACAGGCAGTTTACTCATTAGTATTTGGGGGCTCTACTTTTGTCGGGGGACCATTTTACAGTTCTTTTCCACCCCGGCCCTGCTGGCCGGGTCATACTGAGGACAGTGATACACTGCGGAAGGTGAATGTTACAGTGTTTGCGTCTAGCACTAGCTCATGTCCGTCTGTTCGTGGGAACGGGCTCTCAGCGGATCTGCCAGGGAGCTGCGGCCACAGGGACAAGTGAGGACTCTCCAAGGGTGGGGGCCGCGCTGTGGCGCACAGGGGCTCATGTCATTCTGGTTTCACAAAATGGTTTCCAGGGCCTAGCGTAATACTGCACGTTTGGTCAATGTTTCAGACAGTGGCCCACCCGCCACCTGGGCCCTGGTGGCAGGGGAGACCCCCGACGAGCCATGGACTTCACAAGGGTGGGAGAGCTGCAGGGGAGGGGGAGTCCCTTGGACCTATCCTCCATTACACGTGGAATGAGCATTTCTCAAGCTTGGTGTAGAGATGATGTTGACGAAGTTTGGTAAGGACGGCCCGTACATGCCTGACATGATCTTGTTCTGAAGTCAAATACACCAAGATGTCATTGATGTAGACTAAGGCGCAGACATCAATCAGCTCTCTTAGAGCATTGTTCATGAAGTATTGGAATGCGGCTGGGGCATTGCACAGGCCGAACGGCATCACTTGGTATTCGTATAAGCTGTATTTGGTTCAGAACGCCGTTTTCCAATCGTCCCATTCTTTAATGCGCACAATATGGTAGGCACCTCTAAGGTCCAATTTTGTGGCTTCCTTGACTTGATCTAGCAGTTCCGGGATCAGAGGTAGGGGGTAGCGGTTCTTGACAGTGACTTGGTCCAATGCATGGTAGTCGATGCAAGTCCTCAATTCTTCCTTCTTCGGTACAAAGAATAAGGGAGACGCTGCTGATGACTTCGAGCGGCTGATGAAACCGTTGGCCAGGTATTGCTTCAGATATAAAAAAAAACAAAATTGAGGTGTGCCGGTGTGATGAGGCGCTGGGTTAGAACTAAATTTGAGAAGACAAACTAAAGTCAATGAGACCCTTACAAACCAAATAAGATTGGGTTGCTGCACGAAAGAGGGACCAGCAGTCACCTCATAAACTGCTAATAGATACAAACACTTGAAATTGTCACCTCTAAATGATTGCGCAGCCCTGAGCAAATGGTAAATGTCCTATTCAAATTGAGTGTGTAACTGGACAACAGATACGGTGAAACAAAGAGTCCAAAGCAAGTAGATTCTTCAGTCAAAATACGCTGTCGAAACAGATTTTATGAAATGATGCAAAAACAAGACTGCCGACACGTGTTTCGACCCAGAACAACGGGTCCTTTTCAAGGCAAGACTGTGGTGTTAGTATGATTCATATGCATTCAAATACAGCAATATATTATGTAATCATGCCATAAAGATAAGAACATTTCAAATTTAAACAAAATTAACCAGCAGAGGAAGAAGAGGAGGCCAGGGTTAAAGAAGAGAAATGCAAACAAGAAAGAAAAAAGCCCATATGTACATTACATCATGTCAAAGAGCAAAGCAACCATTTCAATGTGAAATATATTCCAAGTAAATAAGGAGTAAATAAAAAACATTTGATTTATTACCATATATTGTCGAACCAAAAATCGCGGTCGAAGTGCCAATATGTGAATGTCCATATGATGAGAACAAAATAATATGTAAAAAAGAGGGAAAAAAAAAAAAAAAAACATAAGCCTGAATCCTAAATGAATAAACAACTGGTAAATTTTTACAATTAGTTAATCCCATGTACACGCATAGTGCAAAGGTAACAAACTATTGTGCCAAGGATCAAAATGCTCATCCCTCATGCGCCTCACGGTGGTAAAATGTATTGTTACATTGTCACCCGTGTGTGATATAAATGTTAGAATGAATAAATGTTTTACCGTATGTTATTCAAACTGCGTTGGAAAACCCAAAGCCCTCCTGGGGGGGCAGATATATGGGCCAATTCTAAAGTAGTTGATTCTCCTCAAGAAAATAAGCGGCAAATAACTGAAAAATACATAAACAAAGAAGCCCAAGGTATGAGTTGCCTTGACAAGAGATCGACTTATGACTTGAATGGGTTGTCAAAAAAATCCAAATGCGTAAAAATAATGGACAGCAATACCTGAAGCAGTCTCTGTTACTGATACAGTGTGGTACATTCCCAGAACATGGGAGTTTGTTCAAACGTTGCAACTGCCAAGGAAAGACAATGCATCAAAACCCAATTCCGCAGATGGGTCAAATAACATGAATATTTGTGAAAATCGTTCTAACAGTGAGATACTCTGAAGGTACTGTCAAGCCCATACCTGTGAGTTCAGGGGCTGGTTCCCCACTGTGGCCAAAGTCCAAACGCTTCACGAAATCAGTGTTGTGCAGTTCATTCCTTCCATGTGTTTAGAGAAAAGAACCTAAAAATGTGTCACATGACTCAGTCATGTGGTTAAATTTAGTGCATGGAATTGTGGTAATGGTAGTCCTTGTATTAAATAAGGCAAGCGCTTGCATTTTATATGTGCCCTAGAGAATGTCTACATCCGTTAGCACAACTAATAAATATTAAATAAAAGTCTAATGCATAATAAGCTGTAATGGCAGTGTGCATGCAAATAGAAATAATAAAAATATTTTAATTGAAAATTAAAAAAAAAAAAAAATTTTTTACATATTATTTTGTTCTCATCATATGGACATTCACATATTGGCACTTCGACTGCGATTTTTGGTTCGACAATATATGGTAATAAATCAAATGTTTTTTATTTACTCCTTATTTACTTGGAATATGTTTCACATTGAAATGGTTGCTTTGCTCTTTGACATGATGTAATGTACATATGGGCTTTTTTCTTTCTTGTTTGCATTTCTCTTCTTTAACCCTGGCCTCCTCTTCTTCCTCTGCTGGTTAATTTTGTTTAAATTTCAAATGTTCTTATCTTTATGGCATGATTACATAATATATTGCTGTATTTGAATGCATATGAATCATACTAACACCACAGTCTTGCCTTGAAAAGGACCCGTTGTTCTGGGTCGAAACACGTGTCGGCAGTCTTGTTTTTGCATCATTTCATAAAATCTGTTTCGACAGCGTATTTTGACTGAAGAATCTACTTGCTTTGGACTCTTTGTTTCACCGTATCTGTTGTCCAGTTACACACTCAATTTGAATAGGACATTTACCATTTGCTCAGGGCTGCGCAATCATTTAGAGGTGACAATTTCAAGTGTTTTTATTGCTTCAGATATGTCTTCAGATGTTGGTTCTCAGGTTCGGTGAGCATGTAGATACGGCCACACGGAATTCGGGCTCCAGGTATCAGATCGATCTGGAAATCATAGAGCCTGTGGGGTGGTAAGGTATTCGCTTGTTCCTTTTGGAACACGTCTTGAAAGTCCTGGTATTGAGTTGGTAAGGTAGCAACCGCACCTAAGACACTTATCGTACCTTCCCGAAAAGGTGAGCCGGCATGCTTCCCCTTCCTTCCTTTGGGATAGAAGGTGTGTGTGCAGGCATGGGAGAAGACCAACTCTCGGGCACGCTAGTTGATCCGTGGGTTGTGCGCAACCAGCCACGGCATCCCTAGGAGTAATCGGAACTGCAGTGCTTTGATGAGGTCAAAGGTGATGGTTTCTCGATGGCCATCTTGGCATAGGAGGGTGAGTTCTGTGGTACATTCGGACACAGGACCGGAGGCGATTTCTGTGCCATTTACCGTGCTTACAGTCTCAGTGGTGGGCTTAGAAGAGAGTGAGAGCCCCATCTTTGTGGCAAGATCCTGGTCCATGTAATTCCCCACTGCTCCGCCATCAATGTATGCTTCTAACAAATGCATCTTTAATGGCTGTTGATGGGTAATTATGATCATGGGCAAAGCAAAATGGGAGGTCTGTAGTTGGATTTCTTCGCTCGACAATTGGACCCCTACAATTGCCGGGCTTGGTAGGTTTCCGACTCCTCACTTGGTTTCTCCTTGTCTGTGGCTCCTACGGTTCTTCTTGGTGGTTTAACTGGACACTCCTTCAGGAAATGGCCTGCCTTTCCACAGTACAGGCATAACTGCTGTTCTCTCCTCTTGTCCCGTTTGGCTTTGGTAAAAGGAGGCCTAACTCCTCCTAGTTGCATTGGTTCAATGGTACTTTCTGATCCCCGCTGGGTATGCTCTTTGGGGCGCACGAACATGGGACGTGCATCTGGTTTACTTCGGTCTATTCTCTGATCTTGTAACCGATGGTCGAGTTGTACCACCAGATTAATGAACTCGGCACAGTCTTTGGGTGGGTCCACTACTTGGGCCAGTACGTCCTTTGACTCCCCTCACAAGCCCCGGTACAACAAGGTGGTTCATTTGTCCTCTGGCCATTTTCATTTGACCACCAGCCTATTAAAGGTGGCTATGTATGCCAACAGATCCTGGTTTCCTTGTCAAAGGGACAAGAGTTCATTGTCCAACGCCTGTCTATGGGAGCAAAGGGCGAAGAGTTTTTCCAGCTCCTGCTGAATGCCCCCGAAATCATGTAACAGTGGATCATCCCGGCTGATGAACGGAACCGACCAGTCTGCTGCACTACCACTCAAGTAGGACAAAACAAAGGCCACTCGCGATTGGTCATTGGGAAACGCCCCAGGTCTGCACAAAAAGTGGAGACAACACTGAATCATGAAGGTCGCGTATCTTTGGGGATCCCCCGAGAAACGCTCCGTTGGAGCTAGTGGAACTGTCCCAGGTAGATTGATCTGAACTGGATTACTCGTGGAAGCTGGCATTGATGGGGTAATTCCGGGCAACGGGGCTTGTCCGGCCTGCGATTGAAGGAGTTGTCTACCAAGATCATCAGTTCGTTCTTTGGTCACAATTAGTTCTCTCCACAAGGCGTTGGTTTCTTTTCAGGCTGAATGTACCTCTGCACGTAACTGCCCCAACAACTGAGCCAACTGGTCGGTTTCTGAGGTTTCCATACTGGGCGCCCGGGTGGATTATTTTGTTTATGCTTTGCGTTCTGTAACGCTCACCTTGTATCCACAGGGACGCCACCCGACTGGTCTGGAGCGCTTCTGGGATGGATTCACCTCCCCGGGACTCGCGCTGCCGTGGGCTTATTCTGGAAGACAGGAGTTCGGTTTTAGCCACAATCACCTTCTCTCGGGGCCCGCCTCCCAAGTGTTCCCCTTGCGACCCCCTTGGAATTTTCCTCACCTTGTATTTCGATAAGGTGCGCTCTCCGTCCTGCCGTTCTGTGCAGGGCATGTTGTGGCTGGGCACCTTTCCGTCGAGTTACTTCATTGGCGTGGGGCCCGGGATTCCAGGCCGGCTGCAACTCCACTCTTAAGGTAAGTCTTTAGTTTTAAAAGAATGAGTGTCCGCAATTGTATTTGCCCTGTTGACCTTCTCCTTCTCTCATTGATGCAGAAGGGGTGATGAAGACGTCGAACTTGAAGACAAGTTCCAGGGAAGATTCCAGAGCGATCGAGGAGCTCGATGCGGAACAGGTAAGGAAGAATAACGGTGTTCTCCCTGAAGATGCAGGCTAAGGATGCTGCAAGAAGGTCTCGGTGAACGTCACGCTGCAAGTGCAGAAAAACGCGAAGCGCGTGCCTCAGCTCTGGCGAAGCTTAAATAGCTAGCAGGTATCCCAGGTGCCTCCAGGGCAGACCATGCCCTGGATGCTGGCCTGCATGGTGCAGTTCCACGTTGATCCTTGTGGGGGCAGCCATGTCGGTCCATTCCCCAATGGAAACTCCACCTGCCCTATGAGCCTGGCTCCAAAGACACCAGGACTGGCTCCAGGACAGCCGAGAGGGGCATAATTGGGCCCTTGGGGCCTTGCAGGAATACTGTGGTGAGGGCCAGAGGCCCCGAGTTCCCAGGCCAGGGATTATGGTTGTGACAGTGGGATGCACGTTATTGTATAGGTCGAATGTTAGGTAAACAGGAGTTTCTTATAGGTACATCATACCTCGACCTGGTATTGTGTATGCCAGGTGGTTGGTGGTACATAATTTAACAAAATCAAAACGTGATATGCACAGATTGGAAAAACTCAAGGAATTATACTACTGATGTGTGGTGGGCACAGCACCTAGAGATCCTATCCCAATGAGGGGGGGAGGGAGGGGTTTGGTGCGGCGACAGAATATCAAGCCCTTAGTGAAAATGCCCACACGGTATTAGATAATGACCGCCTGGTATAAGGACATTTCTTTTCGGAAACGCCCAAATGCGCCTTCTCAAAAAGGATAGGTGATGACACCCAATCTCGAGTGCTCAGGTGGTACAGAGAGAGTGGTAAAGTACAGATATGTACCTAGAACGTAAAACAATGCGGGCAAGGCAATGGTTAGCCAACCGATGAATTTAACCCTTGATGAACTGTCTTAAGGGTGTAAACCCAGTGTTGTTCGCATCGGCTCAGTGAAAGTTCTCTGTTGCCTCCCCTAGCTGTGCAGGGGACTTTTTGAATCACAAACCATTTAATTTCTGTGTTTTTATGTTGTTTCATTAAGTAATGTGCAACCAATGGTTTTTTGTCAGTTTTAAGTTGTATGCAGGATCTGTGATCGCATATATGCGTTGTCTCACAGGTCTGCTGGTTTTGCCGATGTAGAGTAGATTACATGGACACTTTATGCCATACACTACCCAGTCGGTGGAACAATTAGAGAAGTTCCGAAGTTCCCACATTTTACCGTTTAACTCAACCAATTTTAGGTTGTTAGTTAGGGAACAGACTGAGCATTACCACATTTGTAGTGGCCGGTGACTGGTGGTAGATGCCATAACGTAGTTTGCGCATTTGATGTCTGTGCTTTCGGATATGCATGAACTAAAATGTCTCTAAAGTTCTTTTGGTGTTTAAATGCAAACCTTGGCACTGCCGAACAAAAATCAGGAGTCGATAGGATATGCCAGTGTTTTTTTTATGGTTTTGCAAAGTCCATTGCTGATAGGACTAAATGTACTGACACATGTTATTCTTTCCTCCTGGTTTTTTGCTTCAGGGTGTAGACATCTGTCTCTGTTGGCATGTTGCGCTCGTTTATAAGCAGACTGAATGGATTTTTTTGGGTAGCCCCGTGTTGTCAAACGTTGTTTAAGGTCTTTTCCTTCTTTGATGTAGTCACTAATATTGGAACAATTTCGTCTAGCCCTGAGAAACTGTCCTATGGGTAAATGTTCCATAGTGCTAGAGGGTGGAAACTGTTGAACTTTAGTAAGGTCTTTTTATCAGTTGGTTTGTGGTACAAATTGGTTTGTAGCAAGCCCGTTTCTGTTTTATAGATGAGTAGGTCAAGGAAAGGGATTTGTTTGAGATCATATGTCATCGTGAACGCAATATGTGCGTTATGATTGTTAAGCCAGGTCACAAAAGTGTCAAGTGAGATGGAATCACCCTTCCACACCATGAACACATCGTCAATGTAACAAAACCATTTTCTAATGTTGGTTTTAAAAGGATTTTCAGGATGATATTTGGATGAAGCCTCAAAGTCGTCCATAAAAAGATTGGCTAAATCGGGGGCAAATGTTGCCTCCAAGCTTGTTCCATGTTTTTGCCTGTAGAAAGTGCCTTGATATAAGAAAAAGTTTTCAGTTAGCGCAATGCGGATACATTCCAAAATGAATGCTTTGGGGACTTTTGTTAGAGTGTCCATGCATTTGTCCAAGTAGAGTGTCATGATGTTGAGACACTCATCTTGCGGAATGCTAGTATAGAGGGCAGTGACATCTAAGGTCACTAGAATGTCTTGTTGGTCTATCTGTATATAACGGACAGTATGTTGATCATACTGGTGGTGTCTTTAACAAACAAATTCATAGATTGCACAAAAGGTCTCGAGAACCAGTTGGCATAGATGGATAAGGGTTCTAAGATTTAATTAATCGCAGAGACAATAGGTCGGCACGGTGGTACCTGGGGGTTTTTATGTACCTTAGGGAGGAGGTAAAAGGCTGGAATAGTATGCAAGGTTTTTGTTAAGAAGCGATGCTCGTCTTGATCAATCCAATCTTCTCTAAGTGCATGATCCATGAGGCTTTTGATTTCCTCTTGGAGGCGTGCTGAGGGATCTCTATCTAGTTTCACATAGAAGAGAGGATTTTGAAGTTGGGCCGCTGCTTCGGTTTTATACAGGTTAATGTCCCATAACACAATGCTACCACCCTTATCGGCTGGTTTGATTAGGAAAGCGGGGTTGTTTTGTAGGAACGTGAGAGCAGTTCTCTCTTCCCGAGTTTTGTTGTCTTTATGGTGGTTTTTTACTTTAAGCAAGTTCTTAGTTTCCTCAATGATCTTATTTTCGAAGACCAGAATGGCAGGACTCACCATCGAGTTTAGAGGGAAATAGTAGAAGGAGGTTTAAATCCTGTGGTACTCGATATTTTGGAAGATGCCAGGGGATCTTTGAAAAAATATTTCAGGCGAATGAGGTGAAATAATTTTTGCAACTCAATTTGAGTGTCGAATGCCTTTGCCTTTGTGACCGGGACAAAACTGAGTCAATTTTGTAAAACTTTTGTTTCTGACTCAGTGAGATGGTGTGTAGACAAATTGAAAAACGGAATTATTAATTTTCTGGTGGACCCCTCCCGTTCCGGATCTGCATTTGTGTGGGCCTTTGTTGCCAATTGTGAGTGCGCCTGCCTCTCCCCCGAAAAAAAATGGGGCTGGTTGTTAGGGTTGGTACTCTTTCAGGTGCTAGCTGTATCAGAGTCACTACTGGTGGTGGTATTAGAGGTGTTAGAGAAACTACCATATTTGTTTCTTTGTCGACCAGTGTTTCTGTTTCGATTTTGAGAGAATGCGATAGCTCGAGCTTTCTCGATTTTCTCGTTTCTGTTTCTAAAAAGCAGGTCTGCTACTCAAACCCTCTTTCATAAATGGTCCATGCCAAGATTATAGTGCAACAATTATCTTTCCCAAAATAGACTACAGGCAGCATCAGCCCCAGCCCTTCAGTGGCACATGAAAGGTCCAGAGATCACATGTTCATTCCTAACAACTGCTCGGACACAAGGTTCCTGCAGACAGAGGTGGCTTTTAAATCTTCTGCACTACTGAAGCAAAACCTAATAATTGTATGCCTTAGTCTGGTGGCACATACATCTTTAAATATAGGCCATGACTGGTTGTGGAATGGTGACTGTTAAGAGCACACAATTATACAGCAACATCATTTGATAACACACTATTGTCGGCTCTGTGACAGGGCCCAGCTATGATAGGACTGATGTGTTTTGGTGTCTTGTCTAACTTTCTTCACATCTGCCATGTGGAGCGATAGCCAGGGTGCTAGTAGCTCTTTGATTCCCCAATGGAAGGCAAAGACATTCCTGTGAAGTCATGGGAACAACCTCTAGGAAGTCTCCTGGAAACCGTGCTTCCAAGGCTGTACTATCATAAAGCCAGGCTCACACCAGGGTGCTGACCACTGGAGATCCTTTGAAGTCAGCTGGCTTTCGAAGGGGGAAAAAGTAGCGTGTCCCAGAGGGAGAGGTGGGTTGAGGGAGGGGTTCCAACATCTTGGTTTCTGTTAGGGCTCTCTACTTTTTCCTATCCCCCCATTTCCTGCTGGGAAGAAACTCTCAGTGTGATGTCAGAAGGCAAGGAGCACTTGTTCCAACAGATTGGACCCTATACAGCTAGCTTGCTTCATCCCAATCATCTGTGACATTTTGCCTTTATAAGGAGGTGCTCCCCTCCATCTTTGATTCATCGCAGGACTCTTGGAAGAACAAGAATAATTCATATATTCCTCTGTTGTAGATATAGTTTATGCCAAAGTCATCTGCTATGGAGCTGAAGACAGAAGGCATTCAAGGCAGAGAAGATGTAAGGCTTTGGTGCCAAAAGTCACCTATCCAGCCGTGAAGACCCTTCCACAGGGAACTTTCCCCTTGAAACCACCACAATCAAAAGACAGAAACACTTACTTGTCGGGGGTTCACTTTTGCTGTAGGAAATAGAAAACCAAAAGACTGCACATAAGCACAAATTCATAAATAACACCCCCAAACAGGTTTCCCCAATTCCCTCTCTTACTTGATTTAGAGGGCCAGAAGATTGTAAACCTAAGGTTCACCTACCCAGTAGGAAGTCCATAGACCAGAATCCCGCCCGTCAAAGTACTGCGAAGGATGTAAGAACTAACTAACCCAGGCGGCACAAGGGCACAACTATCTAAACAGTCCAGAATCTAGAAGTCAAAAGTGGAACAGACTTAGACACAGGGACCTACCTGAACAGCATGAGGGTGCACTGAGGAGAGACTATTCCAGGACAATAGGAAAGAGCCCAGGCATCATCACCAGTTGTAGATATAATCTGTAAACACCACAGCACAAGGACGATCCAGAAGCAATCCAAGTTCGAAATCCAAGGTTCATGCAGCAGGAGAAGAAGTTCACAGTACCAAAACCAGGGTAAATCCAAAAGCAATACAAGACAGAAGCAGGTCAAAGCCAAAGGTTCACCAGCAGTAATCCAGGTTATCAAAACCAAGGAGCATGCCAGAAAAATATCCAATCATGAAAGAACAGGGTCAAAAATCCAGAAAAGTGCAGAAAAAAATTGAAGTCACAGAGCCATTCTTTCGTAGAAATGTTGAGAAGCACTGAGAGTGTAAGACCAGGAGCCTTTATAGATGGGAAACGTGGGCTTCCGGCATCTCAACGTGTTCCTAAAAACATGATGATATCATCACAGTTTGCACATGACCGCTGTGATGATCCGGTGGCCTATTGGGGAGATGCGCTGTTGTGCTTCATGGTTGTTGCCACCATCTCCATGGTAACCTCCAAGCTCCTGGAGGGCATATCACAGACGTCCTAGGCTGAGTCCTGACAGGAGAGCCCTGACTTCTAACCATCACTAGGGAACAGTGCTGGTGAACTGTTTTGGACGAAGGCCTCTCTTCTGACTGCGGCACTTGACCCTGCACTGGAGGGGAAGGCGCCCTCTAGACGCCCACCAATTTCCTGGAGTAAAAGTGCAGAACTGAAGGACTCACCATGTCCTAGACACCCAGTTTGGAAGCCTGTCTAATCGCCTCAAGACATCTTTCAGCTAGCTCGACGGAATTGACACACTTCAAGACACAACAGGACCTGCAGTGCTGCTTTTCGCACTTTATGGAACCTTGGAACTACTTACTACATGCATACGCATGCTTGACCCATTGCCACAGATCACTTCAATCAACCCAATCGTTGGCTCAACGTCATGGGAGCAACTGACTTAAGTGCCTACTCAATTGCTGCAAGCCATCAAACTCGCCATCTTGAACTCCAATTTCACCCAGCAGATGCTGACTAGACTGCTGACACGGGGGAGCTCACACCTCCAGTAAGATCACACTGACTCAAACGTCTCAACCACAAATGAAGTGACAAGAAGCACAACTCGATACGCTTGGGTGCCTAGTACAAGAATAAAGGTACTGTGAAGAGGCCCTGTCAACCAGGTCGGTGTTTTGGGACTATAGTGCCTTTGAAGCCCCCCTTACGTTTTGCTGTAAGAACATATCTTTTAAAGGTAACGTTGCCAATCTAGTGTCTGAACACCCCTGCTCATCTATTCAAAGTGCCCTTTCACAGTTGTCTCCATTCTCTGTGTTTTTTTTTACATGGGTGAGTTTTTCTAGTGTTTTCCGATTGTTAAAGTATATTATTGTTGATAACAGTCTGTTTTTTTACGGTACCTTGATTGGACATTGTTTTATTTTGGAACTATGGTACTTGGGTTATTTGGGTTGCTACTGTTGTCAGCTCACATCCCTCCTGAAGATAGATCCTTCCCTCGACCTGCGCTACCAAGGGTGGTGACAGAGGTATACCTTTTGGGCTGTACCTGTTTCCACCTCATGATTGGGATCACTGCGGGTTTTGTAGTAGTGTGGAGCTGAGTAGGTGGTTTAGCCACTGATCATCCCTCTACTCTTCCATTTTTGAGCTGCGTTTCAAAGTGGTTGAACAATATAAAAACAAAGCTATGAATCGATGACAATCAGCTAGTTCTATGCATTGCAGAGCCTTAAAAAAGGGTGTTTTCAGAGGCACCGTCTTAGAATGGTAGGTCATGCTTGACAAATGATATAGTTACTTCTGCGTGTCAGCTCTGTGATAATGTTTTCATTTAGTCTGCACTTTCCTTTTATATTGCTTCTTTGAATTGTACCATGTAACATTACATTGCAGTGAAGGAGTCACCGAATTATGTTAGAAGAACGTTATTGCTGTATGTTTTTTTTTTAACTTTGAACTGTGGCATGTAATGTAATGATACACAGTACCATATTTATGTTTGCATTTTATGATATGGGAAAAATGTTGCTTACGGATTAGTGTTTGAATGCGTATTGTAATCCAATGGTGTGAGCCTATAACCCTCAGGAAAGATCGAGCCTTCAATGGCATGTTATATGGTGCTCTGATTACCGAACATTTACAATAAGGTGCACATCATGCTACGTTTATTTTCAGACCTTGAAGAGGAACACAATTACCAAATCAAAAAATGCAAATAATTTCCTTCAAAGTTGCCAGAATTTCAGTTGTAACATAAAAAGCTTTAGCAGTGCATTTATGTGGCTTCAAGGGTTACCAACGTTTTTACTACATACACATTTTATTAAATAAATTAGAAATTACTTTTGATTCTGCAGTATGGCAATGTTTTATTCCTCATAGCCACACGTTATTTCCTTTTTCTTTTTTTTTGGAGAGTGGGTCTCATGCAATCTTTTATCATAGTCAAAGCACTTCTCTCAAAGTACAAGAGACACATTTTCATCTAAAAGAATCAATAGAACAACAATGCAGCACAGTCAAGGTCTCGACCGGTGGTCACCTGACCTGTTTTAATAACTTGTCTTAATATAATGTAATAGATCTTCCATTTGCTGATCCATATAATCAATATATAATCTGTTTGGATTTTAAAAAGCAAAAATGCAGCTCCTTATGTGCTGCAGGAAAATCGTTCAGGCGGTTTAATATTTCATTAAACTGCTTGAACTATTTTTCTGCCACATTGAAAAAAAAAATCATTTTTTGATTTAAAATAAGTACTAACATTTAGATTCTTGCTCATATGAGTTAAACTTCAGCAGTGCACAAATTAAACATTCTCCCATAAGTAGTTCCTTGTCAATTGCTGGCTGTAATGTGTCACAGAACACTACTCTGGAAGCAAGCAATTCGAAAAGCTTTTCACAGCTTTAATTAAGTGCTGCAGTCACAGCTGAAATTCTCTCTTCTGGCTCAACCAGGAGACATTGTGATGTCACAAATGAAGCATAATAACTGATTACAGAGCAGTTATGATGCCATTTACTTAGTACATGTCAGTTGTTATGTCCTAATTAGTCTGCAATAAGAAAAGTATTTGCAGCCTTGTATACAGATATTGCAGGCTGCCATGTATTATATGAAGTATTACTGAATAATGAGTATTATTAAAATAACAACACAAATTAATCAGCATAGAAATGTGACTTAGTCTCCTGTGGGTGTGTGCGGGGAAACTCGGGAAGATGGGCCTCACCAGGTGCTACATGATGCAAGACTTGGGGGGCAGCGAGAGGAGGATCCCCCTGCCCCTTCCATATCCACAGCCCCAGGAGCTTGTAGTAGCGAATCCCCAAATTGAACACACCCATTTAAAGTTATTAAAAGCCTTGCCCGATGTTGTTGCTCTCCAAGAACAAGCTTTTCAATGTACTTGAAGTGATTCCATCCCCCTAAACCGCCTATAGTGCCTTAGTGATTGTAAGAATTCACGCTTTACCTTTTTAAAGACAAATTCTGTGAACTGACATTGCTGCTGAACGAATTGCCTGTGTATTCTGGTCAGACCCAGAATGCCCCCTTTCGTTACAGAGTTTGCATAGTCTGTGTCTTTCTTTACATAATGGGGTTCAGTGTATTTGATTAGTTTGTTTGTATTTTTAGTTTAATGAAAGTATCCTACTGTATACAACTTTGGTTGGCTATTCTTTGATTTTGGTACCAAATAACTATTGTTATTTGGTCTGCTTCTGTTTTAGGCCACATCTCTCCTGAAGTGTATAGCCTGCCCTTGCCTCAGGCTACCTTAAAGAGGCAAAGAAGGTTTACATGTTGGGATGAGCCGGTTTCAACTTTATGATTGGGATAACTGCTGGCTTAGTAGTGATGTGGGCGGAGTAGGAGTTGTATCTATTGCTCATACCTGTACTCTTGTAGAGCAGAATCTATATTGTCACAGTGGGGAATCGAGTTCTCTTTCTCCTCCCTACATTTCAGACAAGCTCCTGGCCAAATGGCACAGGCCTTCTCATTTCACAGAGGTTTTCAGTGACATGAATTATATCAACTGGAGGAAAGCATGGAGTGTTCTAGAAGACCCAGCAGTGATGGGATGGACAGACCTATAAACCTCATCAGATTTCACCACTGATCTAAGGAATGCCTGAAGATTCCCTGTATACCTGAACATACATCTGGCCGATGATCTAGGAGTTTATCTTAATCACTTCAGAGATGTGACTGGGTGTGAAACACCCCGATGGAAGTCTGTTCTGATGCAGCATTATTGAATACAAGAAGCTCAACCAACAGCAGGCTGTCTAATCTGAGGTACAAAAGATGCTACAGCGCAGATACATTGAGCACTCTCAAAGTCACTGATATTCTCCCACAGTATATATTGCTAAAGGGAATGGATCATGGAGTTTCCGTATTGATTCACGCAATATTACCAAGATCTTCAAGTTCGATTCTTATCCTATAGCTGACATAGTGGAACCAAAATGACCAGTCACAGCAAACAAGTACATCGACCATTGGATGTGGATAAAGCATGGGGGACAGAGATATACCTCCCCTTCACTGTGAAATGCTGTCTGTTTCAGACTCCAAGCTGCAGTTGATAAGATGTTTTTGGGAAGAGCAGATGCATTCCATCATGTACATGTTTAGCAACCAACCTGCATTGTGCAGTCGTGTGTGCGCATGCAGAAAATAATGAACTATTTGATAATTATTCCCACACTGTACCAAAGTTAGCAAACTCTGACAGAGAAGATGATTTTAGCAAAGAAGTGGTCAATCACAATTACTCACCTACTAAAGCATGGGGTATAATTATGTTATCTCAAGGTTAGTAACGTCAACAGTTCAGTCTTAGTATCTACTCATTATTGACATGTTAAAATAAAGTAGCACCACCTTAAATGTTGTATTCATAGGTTATATTTTCTGTGAAACCTCTGATGAACAGTGCAAATAAGATTTGGTAATATGAATATGGCCATTTTTGCGATACCATTTACTTCAGATTAAATGTTGTTTGAGCTGCTTTTTTAGGTCTGAAAATATATTTCAAAATAGAACTTAGAACATAAAATCATCTGTAAGTAAGAGCTGCTGAAGGTTTTATGAACTTTATTGGCGACCAGCTTAATAGAAATCGTTAATGTGTTGGCACTTTCTGTTTACTCTAGACCAGTCCCACCTTTTCCACACTTAGACTGCTACATATGTATGAATGTTCACTGTGGTTACTCACAATAATGAGATGGACTTTAGGCCACTGCCTGAACAAAGGGTGGCTGCAGGCTTCTGATCCCCAGCCTTGTGTCTCTTTACCATAAGCCTGTGTCTATGTGAACAGCTCTAAGCCTGCAGTTCTTGTACTGCTGGAGGTTCATCGCAGGGCTCCAACAGGTCTTTCCTTCTCCCCACTCCATGGCTCCTCTTCTTTACACTCCCAACCCTGGGGTTTCTTCTTTCTTTCACCATTCTGGGCCTCTTGGTGGTTTCCCCACTATGATGCTTGTTTCACTCTCCTTCCTCAGTCTGGAGCGTCTTGCGTCTCTCACTGCTTCAGGGCTTTTCTTACTCTCCCCACTCTGGGGCTTCATTGTGTACAACTCCCCACCCCCCTGGGAATTGTCTCACTCTTTCTCCCCACTCTGGGGCTTCTCAGTATTTTCCCCTCTCTCGGGCTTTCCTCACTCTTTCGCCCCATTCTGCAGCTTATCTGTATGTCCTCTCTCTGGGGATTTTCTCTCTCTGTCTTACCACTCTGGGGCTTCTCAGTATTCTCCCCTCTCTGGGGCTTTGCTCACTCTTTCGCCCCATTCTGCAGCTTATCTCTATGTCCTCTCTCTGGGGATTTTCTCTCTCTGTCTTCCCACTCTGGGGCTTCTCAGTATTCTCCCCTCTATGGGGCTTTGCTCACTCTTTCTCCCCACACTGTGGCTTCTCTGCATTCTCCCCTATGTGGCGATTTTCTCTCTTTCTCCCAACTTTGGGGCTTCTCAATATTCTCCCGTATTTGGTGCAACTTGGCTCTTTCCATAGCTTGGGGTTTCTCTGTTCCTTTCAGGCCTAGCCATCTGCCTTCATATTCCTTTTGAGCCACGGCATAGCTGTGTATGACCATCAGTGCTCTCTGAGAGGACTGTGCAGTGCGCCAGAGCCTCCTTTTGTATTGGAGCAACTTATGCAAGTCATCCACTCGACTTTGCGTCGGTTGCTGTTTTCTCTCACTTTCTGCTTGCTCGGTGCAGATATTTGTGGGTGGCTCTACCTTGATCTTCTGAGGTACTCTGTGCTCGTTCTGGTAGCCCCGCCGGCCAGCTCCAGTGGTTCACCAGGTGTCTGGGGGGAGGGATGTTGATTCAATTCTCTCTCTGGGGATTTCCAGTTCTCTAAGGGGGAGACAACTCCAGGTGGATCCCGTTTCCCCTTTCCCCTAGAGTAAGTGTAGCTGGCTCACCACCCTAGATCACGTCCCTACTGTCAAACGGCGTGGCTCCTCCTTGGTGAGAGGTGAATCCCCTACTATTTCTTCCAAAACCCTATCGCCTTGGCCTATGATAACGTTTCTCTTCAGAACTGAGTAACCCTTCACAAAGCAATACAAATCCCACCTCATCTGTAGTATTTTCTTGCAAAGTAGCTTCAGCCTCCTAAAACAAGATCTTCTAGATTCCATCAAGCTCAAGCCTAGACCCCGGCACCCCGAACATCCCTACCAGAATAAACACCCACTGGACAATGTTATACTTTGTCAATAATTACCTTAAATAATCTGATGCAAATGAGCCGCAGCCTGAAGGACTCTCCATAAGAAGGTAGCCTTTGCTCAGATAACATTATTATTGACACAACTGACCAGCTGTTTCATTTGCTGATAGCGTTGTGCAGTGACTCAATGAAGACCAGAGCGATTCCAATAGACTTGAAAGAAGACTCTATCCTCCAAAAATAAAATATGATGGTCTACAGTGGAGCCAATAACGTATCACACACTAATTGATCGGGATTCAGGCCCCCAAAGAAGTACCAAAACGTGCCTTCTCTTCATGAGGCAGACAACTGGAAGCCCTTAGACAAGCATAATCCAGTTTTGTGGATCTTGCTGGACCTATCATCAGTTATAAGACATTGCCAGGTTACCTAAACCATGCTTAATATTCTTAAATCAGAAGGACCCAGCAGTCACACCATTAACAAAAGCTTGTAAATTACCTTCAGGGGAAATACAACTCAAGTCAAAATGGGTGCCTTCACATTCCCTAGCTCTTAATCATCATGTGCAGTGCCCAAAGGATCCATAATGTTTCCATAGTTATTCAACACCTCTATGAATCCCGCAGCATACCTTATAGAGTTCCTTCACCCTCCATTTCCAGCTTTAGGCTGTCGATTAGCAAATGCTTCTGGATATTGCACCAGTAGACAATCCCTCAGAAAATATTATCCACTGTCTACAAATGAGATAGGATTGGACCCCACAGGCCTTGCATGAGCTTTGAAAATATTGAGGACAATTGTTTTGGTATCCTTTGCCCATAATCATTCAGTTTACGTGCCCTCATCTGTGAGTACACCGCTAAGCAACAAGCAAAAAATGAGACATGATACTTGTAGATCAAATGTTGGGTCTACCCCAAGGTAATACTACCACCCCCAAAAAAACATGGTTTCAGAAAAATCACCCCATATTTTAAGGTGCCACAGAGCATTGAACTGGCGCTGGCCCTTATGTCTAGATTCTTCTTCTAGAACATCTTATACATGGGCACATTTAAGGTCTCACCCACCAACTTCAACTACTTCAAAATCAATCAGTTAGTTGTATTTTTGCCCCAGGAACCATAAGCCTCCATCTCCTCTGCCCAGAAAATTTTACTGAGGACGCAACATATACACATCCTCGCGATACACCTGCCACGGGCCCGCAAATCTCAACCAAAGCATCACTAAACATGTATCCAAGGTGGACCTCTGCATGACGACACAGGATCGCTCCGTTTTCCCCATGTACAAAATGTTTCGCAACAGACGAAGATCACTGGCAGCCTTTGGTGCTAAAAACTGCAACTTCATGCCCATGGAAATCAGGTAAAATCCCTCCTTTGTCAGATTCAAGAGAAAACTGGAAGCCCTACTTTCCTCTCAGACAAACTTAATAAGTATTCTAGTGTTTCCTCCCATTGATCCTCCTGTCAGATGTTAAGGGGCCTAGCCTGTTAGTTTGTACTATTTCATAACACAGAAATGTATTCTGAACCTATCATGGTATTGTCTCCACCACCAATATTACACCTGACCTAAAGCCTAGGCTTAAAAAGGACTGCAGCCTGCCTGTGCTGTGATATTGCTATCTTATATTAGTACCCAGGCCCATCATAAGTATCATTCAAAATGTATCTGTTACATCTATTTTTCTATGTACCCTTTCTAATATCCTAATATCCTGATGTCTCCCTTAGCGCCTCGAAGCATCTCAATGGAATTTGGCGCTATACAAAACCTCAAAAATGAATTTACAAACATGAGGCATAGGGTTTTCACATAACTGCTTGCGTAAGGAATTCTCCGCTTAAACGTTACCCTTGAAAAAGAAAAGAAATCGTACTGTAAACCTCGTTGAATGCGTGGTGATACAACCTTAAAATGAATGCATTCACTCTAAAGGCCTGATTCATGGAATCGGGCTCAGAAATGGCGCAGCACATGTATTAATGGATTTCAAGAGGCATTACTATCCGTTGCGCCAATAGCAACAAGCAGCGTAAGGAACACCCCAACATGTCCCCACGCACACCAAAAAGCAAGTGAAAGGACTAACATGGCGCAAGTCTCCTCGCCATCCCTGGCCCAGCATCCAGCACCCCAGAGAAAACGCACAACAAAACATCGCAATCCCAGGCTGTACCCTGTGAAATCGTGGCGAAAGAACCTTGCATTCCCATGCCATACCCCATAGAAAACGCATGCCCTCCCTTGCAAGGCCAGGCCGTACCCCAGCAAAATCGCATGACAACGCCTCGCATTCCCAGTTCACACCCAGAGAAAACGCGTGCCCTCCATCGCAAGGCCAGGCCGTACTCCAGCGAAATCGTGCGACAACACCTTGCAAGACCAGCAGGTACTCGAGTGAAATCTTGCACCCTTCTCGTTAGTGTACGCTACACCCATTACAAAAATGTTAGTTCCCATACACCCTTGGGGCCCACCCTGTCCACATAGCCCCCTACTGCACATGAACCACTGTAGTCCACTGACCACTCCCAGCTCCCCTCACCTGTGACACCCCCTGCAGGCATCCCTCTCCAGAAGGGACACCCCCCACTGGCACCCTCAACTGTGCCCCCCGCAGGCAGCCCCCTCCAGATAGGAAACCCACCACCATCCCCCCTCACCTGTGACACCTGCTGCAGGCAGCCCCCTCCAGATGGGAAACCACCCCCTAGTCTCCCTCACCTGTGACACCCACCACATGCAGCCCTCTCCAGACAGGACACCCCCACCATCCCCCCTCACCTGTGACACCCCCCGCAGGCAGCCCCAGAACACACCCCACCATCGCTCCTCACCTGTGACACCCCTGCAGGCAGCGTCCTCCAGACGGGAAACTCCCACCATTCCCCCCTCACCTGTGCCACACCCCGCAGGCAGCACCCTCCAGATAGGACACCCCCCACAATCCCCCCTCACCTGTGACACCCCCCCACAGACAGACCCCTCCAGATGGGACACCACCCCCAGCCCCCCTCACCTGTGACACCCCCCACAGGCAGCCCCCTCCAGATGGGACACCATCCCCAGCCCCCCTCACCTATCACCCCCCCGCAGGCAGCCCCCTCCAGAATAGACACACCCCCAAGCCCCCCTCACCTGTGACACCCCCCACCAGGCGGCCCCCTCCAGATGGGACACCCCGCACAGGCTCCCTCACCTGTGACACCCCCCACAGGCAGCCCACTCCATACGGGACACCACCCCCAGCCCACCTCACCTGTGACACGCCCCGCAGGCAGCCCCCTCCAGACAGGACACCCACCACACCCCCCTCATCTGTGACACCCCCGCAGGCAGCCAGCTCCAGATGAGACACCCCTCCCGCCTCCTCACCTGTGACACCCCCCACAGGCAGGCAGGAAGCCCCCTCCAGATGGGACACCAGCCCCCCTCTCCTGTGAAACCCCCTGCAGGCAGACCCCTCCAGATGGGACACCACCCCCAAACCCCCCTCACCTGTGACACCCGCCAGCAGGCAGCCCCCTCCAGATGGGACACACCGCACAAGCACCCTCACATGTGACACCCCCCGCATGTAGCCCCCTCCAGACAGGACACACCCCACCATCCCCCCTCACCTTGGACACCCCCCACAGGCAGCCCTCTCCAGGTGGGACACCACCCCCCAGCCCCCTTAACATGTAACACCCCCTACAGGCAGCCCCCTCCAGACGGGACACCCCCCACAATCCCCCCTCACCTGTGGCACCCCCTGCAGCCAGCCCCCTCCATACAGAACACCACCTCCAGCCCCCCTCACCTGTGGCACCTGCTGCAGGCAGCCCCCTCCAGACGTGACACCACCCCCAGCCCCCCTCACCTGTGACATCCCCTGCAGGCAGCCCTCGTCAGACAGGACTCCCCAACAGGCCCCCTCACATGTGACACCCCCCGCAGGGTGCCCCCTGCAGACAGGACACCACCACCCAGCCCCCTCACCTGTGACACCCCCCGCAGGCAGCCCCCTCCAGACGTGAAACCCCACCAAACCCCTTACCTGTGACACCCCCCACAGGCAGTCCCCTCTAGATAGGACACCCCACACAATCCCCCCTCACCTGTAACACCCCCTGAAGGCAGTCCCCTCCAGATGGGACACCCCCCCAAGCCCCCTCACCTGTGACACCCCCCGCAGGCAGCCCCCTCCAGACAGGACACATCCACATCCCCCTCACCTGTGACACCCCCTGGAGGGTTCCCACTCCAGACAGGACATCCCCCAGGCCCCCTCACCTGTGACACCCCCCGCAGGCAGCCCCCTCCAGATGGGACACTCCCCAAGCCCCCTCACCTGTGACACCCCCTGCAGGCAGCCCCCTCCAGGTGGGACACCCTCCCAAGCCCCCTCACCTGTGACACCCCCCGCAGGCAGCCCCCTCCAGATGGGACACTCCCCAAGCCCCCTCACCTGTGACACCCCCTGCAGGCAGCCCCCTCCAGGTGGGACACCCTCCCAAGCCCCCTCACCTGTGACACCCCCTGCAGGCAGCCCCCTCCAGGTGGGACCACCCCCCCCAAGCCCCTCACCTGTGACACACCCGCAGACAGCCCCCTCCAGTCGGGACACCACCCCCAAACCCCCTCACCTGTGACATCCCCTGCAGGCAGCCCCCTCCAGATGGGACAACCCCCCAAACCCCCTCACCTGTGACACCCCCTGCAGGCAGCCCCCTCCAGACAGGACACCATCCACATCCCCCCTCACCTGTGACACCCCCCCCAGAGGGTTCCCACTCCAGACAGGATACCCCCAGCCCCCCTCACCTGTGACACCCCCCGCAGGCAGCCCCCTCCAGATGGGACACCCCCCAAGCCCCCTCAGCTGTGACACCCTCTACAGGCAGCCCCCTCCAAATGGGACACCCCCACAAGCCCCCTCACCTGTGACACCCCCCGCAGGCAGCCCCCTCCAGACAGGACACCATCCACCATCCTCCCTCACCTGTGACACGCCACAGTGGGTTCCCCCTCCAGACAGGATACCCCTCAGCCCCTCTCACCTGTGACACTCCCGGAGGCAGCCCCCTCCAGATGGGACACCCCCCACCATTCCCCCTCATCTGTGACACCCTGCGCAGGCAGCCCCCTCCAGACGGGACACCGCCAGCCCCCCTAACCTGTGACACGCCCTGCAGGCAGCCCCCTCCAGACGGGACACCACCCAAGCCCCCTCACCTGTGACACCCCCGCAGGCAGCCCCCTCCAGAAGGGACACCACCCCCCAGGCATCCTCACCTGAGACACCCCCTCAGGGAGCCCCCCCCAGACAGGACACCCCTCCCAAGATCCCCCCTCACCTGTGACACACCCCGCAGGCAGTACTCTGACAGTGTGACACATCACCACTGCAATTAATGTCTGTTGCTCACCTGAACGTCTGTAGTGTGACTGCACCATGAATTGCTATATGAACATGTATCCTGGAAATCCAAACAACTGCAATTACTGGATGTCCACCCATGAGTGGAGCATCTGCTCACACACCCTTCCAAGCCTTAATCTTCCCCCAACATACACATGTGACAGGTGATTGCACAAACATGTGCATGCTGCACAAGCAAAATTGCCATGGCATCAAAGCACAGTGACAGAACGTGTGCCCACGACAGAAGCAAACGTATCAAACATTGTAGCAGAATACACAGACAATGGCCAGGCATGTTGCAGCCTGAGCATGAGTGAGCTGAGTGGCCAAATAGCTTTCAGGAAACTCACACGTGACCGGTCCATGCATCGGTGATGGTAGGGAAGTCAGAGAGAGCATGACTCAGAGACTGGTGAATTGTGCAGCCACTCTGGAATATCAAAAATGTGCCACTACTGTATTCCAGTGGTAGAGGTTGACCAACACCTGAGAGAGGCATTGTGTGATGCCAAATTCTGCTAAAGGTGTATGCACGACATGTGTTTTACACAGCAATAGTCAAAGTCATGTGCTATGATGGTGACCATGAAACACTCCCACAGTCAGCCCACCTCCCTCCACCCCAATCACAGTGAAACCAAACACAGAGTCATGCAGCACAGGTCAAAGAAAATCCAATTAGACAATGCACACCCATCCGCCTAGTTGACATACCACCACATGTTGTCCACCTCAAAGCCCCCACCTGACCCCATGGGCTGTGCTACTGTGGTCCCCTCCTCCCCCTCCAACCTGGATGACTCTGGGGCATCTTCTGCAATGGAAGGCCCCTGTGTTGCATCAACTGTCCCCCCCGCTGCTGAGGAGTCCACTGCCACCTTCGCCCTCTTGGACCTACCCCCAGCAGCATTGCCTGATGGTACTGGCGTGGCCCCAGCCACCTCGCTCCGCCCCAATGATGTGCTGTCATGGGGCGTGGCGGGCCTTGCGCCTCTGCCTGGTGGAGGCATGCCTGCAGCCATGCTCCACAGCACTGCTTCTGCCCTCTTCTTCTGATGCAACTATGGAAAAGGAGACACAGAACACAAACGTCAGTGTACTGCACCAATGTGTGCGTGGCAATACAAACATTCACATGAAGTTCATGTGCATCCTGCCATTGTCAACCATTCCAGCAACAACAATACACAAGCATGTAAGCAACCATACACATGACTTCCAATGGAGAGAAGTACTGCCTCAAAATAGAACTAGCAAACAGGCCGACACCCAAATGAACAGCAAGAAGTGAGGAATTGAACAAACCAAAACATATATTATTAATAAATATGTACATCATAAATTTACAACAAAAAAATAAAGGTGGCCATGTAAAATTTTTAACAAAACATAATCCTTATGCCTACATAACTATATACAGTTAAAAATGGGAAGGAATGTATGAAAGGTCTGGTGAAAATAAAAAATAAATAAAGGGAACAAACACCTAAATAAATATATACAGTATAAAAGGGAAATAAATGTCCGAAAAGTATGATGAAAATCAAAAAAATAAAAGGAAACCTACACCTAAATAACTATATACACATTCAGCGGGCTAGTCCATCTCCTCATCACCAATGTCGCTCAGTCTCTCCACCAGGGCATCGTCTAGCGCTATGTCCACTTCCCCCAGGTGGGCCTCTGTTTTTTCATGGAGTGCTTGCATGGCCTTCAGCATATGTCTCTCTATCCCCTCCGCCGCCCTGCAAATTGCCTCCAGGATGGCAGCCCGCCTCCTTGCCCGACGCAGCGCTAATTCTGCCCTGGCCATCAAAACCCTTGCCTCCTGAGCATGCTGCCTTTTGCCTCTTATTCGCTGCCCATATCGCCTGAACACGGAATACATCCTCTGTCTGAGGTCTATGTTTTTCTCCTGCCTCACACCATGCACCTGCCCCCTTGCGATGTTTAACCCTGAGAAAAGTAGCCTCCTCTTTAATGCCTGCTGCTGCTATAGCGCCCGGTGCCTGCTTCGTGTATGCCCCCCGGGCTGATGACGATACCATGGGGCGTATGGCCCGCGCCCTGCTTCTGGGTGCCTGCTCTCCCTCCATTGCCGGTGACTCTGTCAGTGCCTGGCTAGGCACAGTGACCACCTCAGCTGATTGACCTTCGACTCCCAACTCAGGCAGGGATGTTGGGTCCACCAGACTGGGCAATCTGGTTCGAGACTGGTGCACGGGGGGCCCTGGTGGTAACTGGGCTGGAAGGTGCCCTGGAGGATGACTGGCGCACAGAGGAGGAAGACGAGGAGGGGTTTGCATTATTAAAAAGCCCACGCAGCACAAACTGGACCAGGCATGTTGAAAGCCAGCTGAGGAGACGGCATACCTCATTGTGATGACGTACAAGCAGTCTATGTGAAGCCTGCACATCATCACTTGGACGGGCTGGGCCTGGGTGGAGGCATCCCGGCAGGCGCATACAGCAGCATCCACTTGCCCAGGGACAAGATTTTGCACAGACACCACAAGGGTGGCCTGCACAGCCTCATGTCCCAAGGACAGGACTGCAGTAGTCATGCCCACCTCAACGTCCCCACCTGACCCCATGGGCTGTGCTACTGTGGTCACCTCTTCCCCCTCCAACTTGGATGACTCTGGGTCATCTTCCGCAATGGATTGCCCCTGTGTTGCATGACCTGTCCCCCCCGCTGCTGAGGAGTCCACTCTAACCTTTGCCCTCTTGGACTTACCCCAGCAGCATTGCCTGATAGTACTGGCGTGGCCCGAGCCACCTCGCTCTGCCTGACAATGTGTTGTCATGGGGGCGTGGCTGGGCCTTGCGCGTCTGTCTGCTGGAGGCATCCCTGCAGTTATGCTCCACAGCACTGCTTCTGCCCTCTTCTTCCAATGCAACTGTGGTAAAGGAGACACAGAACACAAACATCAGTGTACTGCACCAATGTGTGTGTGGCAATAAAAACATTAGTCAAGGGAACAACTACCATCCTCCACCACCACACCCATGGACATGCAATCCACATACATGCACATACATGCATGTTCATCACTACAGACATTAACGTTAGGGTACATGCCACTCTCATAACCAATCAATTGTGTATGCTACACACACATGCATCATGTGCTCATACACATGTCATGCACACACATCAACAGAGAGTCCAAAATCAGTGTGCTGAGCAATCACATCAGAGTCCTGTGAACTGTAATCCTGCGACTTGACTACGTCAGACATCGAAATGCATGTGTTGCATCCAGCCATGTGTTATGGCCAGTCACACATTCCCATCTTTGCCACATACACATGAACACCATGCATGCACATGACGTTGCCAACACTACCTCAACTGTCACACCGGCACATCTCAGACACAAGTAACTAAACATGTGCATGGTCTAAAAGGCAGCAGTACAACACACAATGCAAATGATATCTCATTCAAATTACTTATGGTCCATTACACACATGGAGAGCAATGTCTGGGGCATGCACGCAGACATCCGTATCAGAGGCATACTTGCTGAAAGCCTAAGGTGCTCACTCCCAACATGCAGCAACATGCACATGCACTGTGTAGGATAGCAACACATGGATACTCACCAGACAACTCCAGACGTTGGCGCAACTCGCAGACTTGGGTGTGCAGAACCAGGTAAAAATACTCCAGGACCCGCATGTTGGTGATAGACAGCTGGCACCTACGTGCACGGTGCACCTCCACGGTGGCAGCGGCCTTGAGGAAGCGCAGGGCCTTGCTGTGGGTTCTGGATTTAAGGTCCTCCCAGTGGTTATACACGTTCTTGAAGGTCTGGAATGCCACCCCCTCTGCATTGATAGCATTCCTTATCTCATCCCAGATCTTCTGATGTCCTTCCTTGCCACGTTGCATCGATGGGTTGAAGAGGGCATCAAAATTTCCCAGGACCTGCTCCACCAGGATGTCATCTTCCCTGGCAGTGAAGTTGACAGCTCTCTGCCTTGCTGCCATGGGGTTGCCACTCTGGTCAGAAGAGGATGGTGCTGACATGGCAACCCACGAAGCAGGTGTGGGTGGGCAAGGTGGTCCTGCAAATGGGCTGTGGAGCGGTAGTGATGGTATGGCACGGTAGGAGTCCGGTGAATCAGCCGAGGTGGTCACAGGGCCAAGGAAGGAGCAGTGTGAATGGCTGCACAGCAGACACTCAAAATGCAGGGCAGGTGGGTAGCAGGCACACACACCAGGCAGACAGCAGCAGATGGCTCGGTAGGAGGCAGCTCAGGACAGTAGGAGGCAGGTTTAAAGGCTCATAGGCAGGAGCATGGGTCTTCAGTGTATAATGCTTGGGCAGGCGGAAACAGAATGACGGTTACTTTCGAAATTAGCGTGGACACGTGAAATCTGAGGAAAGGCCCTCAGCATGTAACTTATGTGACACGTGCTGTGCGCTGGTTTTCAGCATGCCTGGATTTAAGGTCCTCCCAGTGCTTATACACGTTCTTGAAGGTCTGGAATGCCACCCCCTCTGCATTGATAGCATTCCTTATCTCATCCCAGATCTTCTGATGTCCTTCCTTGCCACGTTGCATCGATGGGTTGAAGAGGGCATCAAAATTTCCCAGGACCTGCTCCACCAGGATGTCATCTTGCCTGGCAGTGAAGTTGACAGCTCTCTGCCTTGCTGCCATGGGGTTGCCACTCTGGTCAGAAGAGGATGGTGCTGACATGGCAACCCACGAAGCAGGTGTGGGTGGGCAAGGTGGTCCTGCAAATGGGCTGTGGAGCGGTAGTGATGGTATGGCATGGTAGGAGTCCGGTGAATCAGCCGAGGTGGTCACAGGGCCAAGGAAGGAGCAGTGTGAATGGCTGCACAGCAGACACTCAAAATGCAGGGCAGGTGGGTAGCAGGCACACACACCAGGCAGACAGCAGCAGATGGCTCGGTAGGAGGTAGCTCAGGACAGTAGGAGGCAGGTTTAAAGGCTCATAGGCAGGAGCATGGGTCTTCAGTGTATAATGCTTGGGCAGGCGGAAACAGAATGACGGTTACTTTCGAAATTAGCGTGGACACGTGAAATCTGAGGAAAGGCCCTCAGCATGTAACTTATGTGACACGTGCTGTGCGCTGGTTTTCAGCATGCCAGAATCGGGGATATAGATGTATGTTTAGAATCAAATCCGACCGTACGGACAAGTGGATTACTGAGATTTTTGGAGTGCCACACAAATTCATTCACTTCTGGGACAGTATGAACTTCCTATTTTGGTGGGGGATTTTCCTCCGCGCATATGCGCATCTACTTTTATTTTTTCGAGGCTAACGGTGAGTCGCGTATGCATTTTTCATACTCTGGGAGCTCATGTGTATCGCATACCTCCATTCTTACCTTTAAACTACCTTTCCATGGTTTGTGTATGCATTTTTGGTGTGTTGCTGGGTACCACTGCGTATCGCGTAACACTTTTTCTTTTCACAGAAGCTATTGAGGTCTCACCTACACTAGATTTTTCTTTTTTTGGGGTGATTGTGCATTATGCGTCCCGTATTTCTGTCGCCTGGTGTACGTTTGAGCTTTGCTGGACCACAGAAGTATGTTTTACATCACGTACACTGCTCCCTCACTCGAATTAACCAGGACAACTGCTTGGTTTGTCTTCCATTGTTCAAGTACAACTGGAACATGAGTGGAAAGGCCCCAAGAGGGAAAGGTGGCAGAGGTGGCCAGGGTTGGGGACCTGCAGTGGAAGCTGCTGTCTCCCCCCCAGGGTTCGGGGACCTGCAGTGGAAGCTGCTGCCCCCTGCAAGGGTTCTGGGACTTGCAGTGGAAGCTGCTGTCCCAGCCCTGAAGGGTAAGGGATGAGCAGTGGCAGCCGCTGACCCAGCCCCGAAGGCTAAGGGATGTGCAGTGGAAGCTTCTGTCCTAGCCCGAATGGTAAAAGACGTGCATTGGTAGCTGCTGTCCCAGCCCCAAAGGGTAAGGGACGTGCAGTGCAAGCTGAAGTGCCTGCCCAGAAGGACAAGGGACGTGCAGTGGAAGCTGCTTTCCTAGCGTCAGTGGGTGATGCCATGCCCCAGGCCTTTATTGGTCCAGCATCTGGGGCTCCGAGTGGTCGCAGTCACACAGGGTCACCAAAATGTGCCAAGAAGGCAAAGCCTGCACAGCAGGAACAGGCTGAACCCCATGGCACGGCACAGGACACCAGCACATTGAGGAAGAGGAACTTCAATGATGAAGAACTCCAGATCCTCATGGACTATGGGACCGATCACCACCATGACATGTGGCTGCAACCAGGGAGCACACATACACCTGCTCAGCATATGATGCCTTGGCAGCATGTCACAGATGAGATAAACACCTTAGGGGATGAGAAGCGCACTGCTTCTCAGGTCATCCTCAATGCTGGCAGAGGTGAGTGCGGCAAGTGTTGGAGCAGTTGGGGCCCGTGAGTGTGCAGGGGGTCAGGTGCCTACACAAGGCTGGTCAGTGGTGTCACGGCCGCCTGTGGTGGTTACGGCTGCAAAGCCACACTCCCATGTATTGGTTTCTGGTTGTGGGCCAGATGTCCTAGGGAGGGTTGCAGTCCTGCAGCCAGAGACAGTGGCATCACAGCAAGGGCCATGCTTACTTGCGTCAGACAGGCGTGGGCCCTGCACACGTGGGGGACGTGTGCAGCCTGGGCAGACAGTGTGGGAGCAGCAGATGTTGCGTGCTACGCACCGACAGGGTGCTGCCTATGAAGTCTGGCTGAGGCCATGGATGGCCAGTTCCATGATCTCACCAGCAAAACAGGTTGAGCACCAGCTGCAGGTAATGCAGTCCACATGCCGCTCACACAGGCTGCACATGGAGGCCAACAGCAGGAGCCGACGGGCAGATCTGAGGTCTCTGCAGGCATCAATGCTTGTAGAGGGTTGGGAGAACAGAGAAGCCATAAGGCAAGAGTTGTTGGCCCACAGAGCTGCAATTCAAGAGGAAGAGGCAGTCACCAGGACACTGCTCCGTCAGCAGATGCAACAATTGAGGCAGACCATCTTGGAGGAACTCTGTGCATACCGTGAGGTATGCATGGTGACCTCCAAAACCTCAGTGTGCTGGTGCATTCATCAATGTCATTTATGGCCGCTGTGACTGAGGAACAGGCCAGGGTGCTGCGTGGTCAGACTCCTGCACACTACCACCTTCAGATTCAACCCAGGAAGGTGGTGCTTGCAGGCACATGCTTCCCGGTTGACCATAGCCATGCGGTCCATGAGCCCATGGAGGGAATTGTTTTTTTTCAACATCCACCCATGTGGAAGTTGACACGCACCCTACCCCTCCCCCCCTCTGTGGTGCACCCCCGGGCTGCGGTCCATGATGGACATTTTTGATTCTTGATATTCTTTTTCTTTTCTGGTACTTTTGTTCACCCCAGTGTTGTCATTGTATTTTTTTTCTTCTGTTTTTCCTTTCATTTCCTTGAGGTGCGCGGTTAACATTTCAGGGCCATGACGTGTGCATTGGTGCACATGTAGGCATGCATAGTGACGTCAACTTGCATGTTTTCATGGTGGTGCACAGGATGGCATGTGCAGATAATTATGGGTTTGGTGTTCCATTTCACGTGTGTGCTGTGTCATTGGTACGTCACAATGACTGTTTTAATGTCTTCTTCCATGTTGTTTTAGTAATCCGTGATCTGGCGGCGACTGTTGTCCCGGGGGAGACACCATGCACACTTTCACGTCCATGCTCCCATGCCCTCCACCAGGCACTGTACTTCCTGTACCTGATTAGGAGACACAATTCTGGGAGAGGGTGATGCAATGCTGGCACAGTCAGCGGGTAAGCTTGAGCACTGTCTTGCATGTTGAGCATGCGTCATTGGTGTGCATGTTTACTGCATGTCTTGCTTATCTTATATGTGCTTTGCATGCTAACATGCCAGTATTTTTATTTAAGTGGTGCTCATGTTACTGTGTTACCAACCTATGTGTATTCCTCTATGGCTGCACCTACTGTGTTGTACAGCATGTCATTGTACATCTGAAATCCAGCCAGTATACTCCTTGCTCTGGCATTTCCTTGGGATTCCCTCTCTGTGACACTGTCTCTCCCTCTCTCTGTTGTGGTACACTGTACTTCAGAAAAAGAGAGAAACCCAGACTGACTACCCCTCTCTCTTTGGTCTGTCAAAGAACATAGGGGAGGGATACACTAAACCTGCTTAATAATAGAGCAGACAAATACACCTGTTGGGCGATACATTATTTAAGACTGGATTCGTTTTTACAAAAAATAGAAAAATCTTTTTAATATTTTCATTGTTTAAAAATTATTAAAAAACAAACAATTACAAATTACTACATGCATTCATAAACAGTTGCATATCAATCATTAGATTTGTGAGAGTCCGGGGTGCTACAATTAACATGTATTAGAAGCATAATTGTCAATTTCACTATGCAAGACACCAGAAAAAACACAATTAAGTTTTCCTATAGTCGACATATGTTTCGGCCTCTATGTAGTACTAGCGTGGTGAAAGCTGGTCAATCAAATAGTTATACGGCCATCTTCAGGACGGTCTTGCTTACTGAGAAACTTTGTTTCTTGCCCCTTGAGCATGTGGAATATCACGTCTAAAAACACAAATATACAAAACAAAAGTATACAATTAGAGCCAGTCTACCTCAACCAGATTAATCACAGGGTGATTGCCAGCTATACTAATATACTGCGCCTAAAGTAGTGCACCCACCTGTGGTCGACAATGATGATTGAAGACCATGGAGTAGGAGCTTCTGGAACAATTATTTAGATACCAGGAGCCGGAACCCTATTTACAGGGAACACAGGAGAGACACTCAGTCATCTGAAACACCATTAAGATGTTAAAAAGAAAGAATGTAGGTCAAAGCCATTAGACACTTACAAAATCGCCTCTGTATGGGTGGCCTCGGCGAAGAGAATTATTTAAGAAGTGGACTTGGGTTGCTATATGTGTTCAGGCTTTTTTCTGCAATGTTCATCTGTGGAGATGCCTAAAAAATAGGGCAGAGCAAATGTGTAAAGTAGTAGTTGAATTCATTTTCTCATTTGAGTATTACTTGTCTCAAGATTACAACTGTAATTGTAGCGAAACTCAATTTTCAAATCAAAGCCTATTCTAGCCTCCGTGCAACACCATGCACGCCGCGTTTTTCAAGTGGAGACATTTTCTAAATTCCGATTAGCGTAATGCACTTGGAGTTAGAGAATCACTGTATGCGCTTGCTCTATTGCGACTCATATGGCTCTAGTGTTCTATGTATACTGGTATGTGTCTACAGATTTCTATTAAGCAGGAGAAAATTGGACTTACCCAACAACTTGTGTCTGTTGAAAAAGGAGATGTATTCAGCATTGGAGCTACTCGCTTCGCGCTGTGAATGTTCCAAACACAGGGGGGAGGAACATGGGCGTTATTTATATGTCAGGTGATTTTCGGGAAGCGGAGCCGTGAGCAACACGTGACCGCACGTCAACCAGGTGTATGGTGGAAAGGAGGCCGTCCGTTTAAGGGACGATAGAACCCATGTGTTTCTAATCCTAAGTCGTCCGTTTGAGGGACGTAAAAGCCATGTGTTTCTGATCCCAGGGTGTTGTCGATCTATGCTGTAATCGTTAGACACGGACAGCGCAATCGACTTTAGTCGATCATGTGTGTTGGCTAGTCATTCCCGGGCTTACAACAACGTTACCAAGTTTGTTGAGCACCATTTTACTTTGTTACATGAAACCACAAATAGTGCTGTTGCATCAATCTTATCTGACATAGTGAAAAAAGGGATGACATTCACTTATGTTGTCCTGGTTCTAGACATTATTAATGGAACTTAATTAGCCTATGAACGGTCTCTGTAAGTTGAACACGGAGACTCGAGTAGGCTTATGCATGATAGTGTCTAGGTGAAGCACAAATTTATTGACAGCGACTGGAGTATATGATTATAGAAATGAGCTCCATTCTACGGCTATATTTAGCCCGTATTTCACTGTCTGCAGATTATATATCCATTTTTGCTCGCATCTTGTTAATATTTGGTCTCGGTTCCCTTTTCTGGGGCATGGTTTAATGACTTGAATGACGCACCATACTAAGTCGGTGCACTTATGTTTCTTTTGCGAAAAATGAGCTACCAAAGGTCTATTTTCAACTTGGTTACGAATGCAAGATTTATGCTCGCAAATTCGTTGGCGTACAGGTCTACTGGTTTTACCAATGTAGACTAAGTTACATGGACATTTGATTGCATATACTACCCATGGGGTAAGGCAGTTGGTAAAGTCTTTGAGACGGATGACCGTATCTCTCAAGGTGATTTCTTTCATTGTTGTTGTTTGTGCACAGACAGAACAGTGTCCACATCGATGGTGACCTACTACAGGAGGGAGCCCCCAGAGGGGTGGCTGTGGATTCTTAGCCTGTGTCTTTTGCTGGTAAGTATGTACTAGATTGTCTTTGATGTTTTGCTGACGTTTAAAAGCAAATCTAGGGATTGATGGACTAAAATCTTCAGTGTATAGCATTTTCCAATTTTTACGGATAATTTTCCTTAGATTATTACTAATTGGATTATATGTGCTTACACATGTTATTTTGTCATCATCTTGATGACGCTGAGTTGGTTCTAAAAGGAAGGCCCGATTCATGTGTAGCACTCGTTTATATGCCCTATGTATTGTGGTTTTAGGGTAGCCTCTCTCTTTTAATCGATTTTTCAAAATAGTGCCATGCTGTTTATACATTTCGACATTTGTACAGTTTCTCCGAATACGGAGAAATTGACCATATGGAAGGCCTTCCTTAAGGCTTAGAGGATGGAAACTCGCGTAATTCAAAAGTGTGTTTCTGTCCGTGGGTTTTCTGTAAAGTACAGTTTCTACGTCACCACTTCCAGTTTTCTGTATTTCTAAATCTAGAAAAGGGATTCTATTTTGGTCCGTGTGCATCGTGAATTGAATGTGAGGGTTTTGGAGATTCAACCAGCTGTGGAAATCCGTTAATTGAACAGAAGTACCACTCCATATTAGGAAGATATCGTCTATATACCGTAACCACTTTTTGATGAAAATAGCAAAGGGATTCAAAGGACTATATATGAATTCTTGTTCTATATCATCCATATAGAGATTTGCTAAGTCTGGGGCAAAAGTTGCCCCCATACTTGTCCCTTTTAGCTGATTGTAGAACCGATCTTTATATAGGAAGAAGTTTTCAGTCAAGGCTAGCCTAATACATTCTACAATAAAAGCTGTTGGTACTCGGTGTAATGTAGTGGTACGACTGTCTAAATATTTGGCCATCACTCTAAGGCAATCACCCTGGGGAATGCTGGTGTACAAACTAACCACATCAAGGGTGACCAAAATATCTAAAGGATTCAAGCAAACATTTTCCAATTTTTTTATCATGCTCGTCGTATCTTTTACATATGATAACATTTGGGGTACAAAAGGTCTCAAGAACCAATCAGAGTATACAGATAAAGGCTCTAGGATAGAATTGATTGCGGCCACAATTGGTCTACCGGGTGGACATTTGTCATTTTTATGAATTTTAGGCAGTATATAGAAAGCTGGAATAGTAGGATGGACATTGATCAAAAACTCTTTTTCTTCTAAGTCTATCCACCCTTCTTCTACTGCGTAATTCATAAGACTCAATATTTCATCTTGTAGGCATGAGGTAGGATCAACTGGGAGTTCCCTGTAGGCGGATGTATCGTTGAGATGTTTCATGACCTCAATGTCGTATGCGGATTTCTCCCACAGAACGATACCACCCCCCTTGTCCGCTAGTTTGATTACGAAATCATCATTCGCTTTTAATGTATTCAAAGCTGCCCTTTCTGCTTTTGTCACATTATTGGTAGAGGTGTTTTTGTTTTTTATCACCTCTTGAATTTCACGGGAGATTCTCTGTTCAAACGCTACTATCGCTGGACTCACCATGGCGTTTGTAGGTGTGAATTTCGAGGGGGTTTTTAAACCCGTGGTTGTGGTTTCTTTCCCAGCAGTAGTTGGATTTCTAAAAAAATATTTGAGGCGTATTAGCCTATAGAACTTTTGAAGTTCTACTTCGGTCTCAAAAGCTCTGGCTTTCATTGTAGGAACGAAGGATAACCCTTTGGACAAAACACTTGTCTCTATTGGAGAAAGGACGTAAGAGGTCAAGTTATATATTGGTATTACCAGATCGGAGGGGGACCCTGCCAATTTCTTGTGTGCATTCGTGGAGGGCCTTGTTGTTTGTTGCGACCACGAGGGCCGTTTCCCCGAAAAAACTGTTGCGGGGTGGGCCCAGAGGAGCTCTGATGGCCCGCATCAGATCCACTGCTTGTCGATGCGTTAGAGGAATTAGAAAAGTTGACATATGGTCGTCTCCTGTTGCCCTTATTATATGGTCTCATTTGGCTCGCTTTTTGTAGATCGTCATAGTATGATTCCACAAGATATGGATATGTGCGGATTTCTTTATATTGCTCCACGTCCTTTCTTAATTTCCAGATCTTTTTGTCTAGGGTAATTTTTTTAAATTTGACCATTTCGTCTTCTATTTTGTCCAGGGTATCTTTGATGTCTTTGATCGTATTGTCATGTTTTATTTTAGCCTCTAAAGTTGCTATTTCAACTTTCTGTGTGGTTGCTTCTTCCTCAGAGGTATCAATGATTAGAATCAGTAAATCTCTGGAACATTTGTTACTGACCCCACTGAATTTTCCTTTAAACTTGGTGTTGTTAGTGAAAACTCTGGGAATATTCTTTATCTGAAGGCCGTCTGGTATTGTGCCGGCTTTTAAATAGGCCAACATTAGTTGCCCATGGGATTCAGTGCGTATGAGTTTTTTCTTTTTTTGAGTTAAAAGTTCCACATCATTTGACTGTGGAGTTGTTGCCTCAATGTTGGGGTTATCTCCTAACAGAGTAGGTTGATTTATGAGTTTTCTATAATACTCATCCGAAAAAGACACTAAATTTTCGATGTCCATTTTCGCACTTTGTTACGCACTCTGTTTGTTAGATGTGCCAACAAATGTTTTATTACCCAACAACCACGGGTTGTCCAAGGAATAATTATGAAAGTGGGTACTCCCAAAGTTTTTTGTTATCGGGGGGTCAGGGCTGGAGGAAGGGAGATTCTAAGAAGAAAAAGAGAGAAACCCAGACTGACTACCCCTCTCTCTTTGGTCTGTCAAAGAACACAGGGGAGGGATACACTAAACCTGCTTAATAATAGAGCAGACAAATACACCTGTTGGGCGATACATTATTTAAGACTGGATTCGTTTTTACAAAAAATAGAAAAATCTTTTTAATATTTTAATTGTTTAAAAATTATTAAAAAACAAACAATTACAAATTACTACATGCATTCATAAACAGTTGCATATCAATCATTAGATTTGTGAGAGTCCGGGGTGCTACAATTAACATGTATTAGAAGCATAATTGTCAATTTCACTATGCAAGACACCAGAAAAAACACAATTAAGTTTTCCTATAGTCGACATATGTTTCGGCCTCTATGTAGTACCAGCGTGGTGAAAGCTGGTCAATCAAATAGTTATACGGCCATCTTCAGGACGGTCTTGCTTACTGAGAAACTTTGTTTCTTGCCTCTTGAGCATGTGGAATATCACGTCTAAAAACACAAATATACAAAACAAAAGTATACAATTAGAGCCAGTCTACCTCAACCAGATTAATCACAGGGTGATTGCCAGCTATACTAATATACTGCGCCTAAAGTAGTGCACCCACCTGTGGTCGACAATGATGATTGAAGACCATGGAGTAGGAGCTTTTGGAACAATTATTTAGATACCAGGAGCCGGAACCCTATTTACAGGGAACACAGGAGAGACACTCAGTCATCTGAAACACCATTAAGATGTTAAAAAGAAAGAATGTAGGTCAAAGCCATTAGACACTTACAAAATCGCCTCTGTATGGGTGGCCTCGGCGAAGAGAATTATTTAAGAAGTGAACTTGGGTTGCTATATGTGTTCAGGCTTTTTTCTGCAATGTTCATCTGTGGAGATGCCTAAAAAATAGGGCAGAGCAAATGTGTAAAGTAGTAGTTGAATTCATTATCTCATTTGAGTATTACTTGTCTCAAGATTACAACTGTAATTGTAGCGAAACTCAATTTTCAAATCAAAGCCTATTCTAGCCTCCGTGCAACACCATGCACGCCGCGTTTTTCAAGTGGAGACATTTTCTAAATTCCGATTAGCGTAATGCACTTGGAGTTAGAGAATCACCGTATGCGCTTGCTCTATTGCGACTCATATGGCTCTAGTGTTCTATGTATACTGGTATGTGTCTACAGATTTCTATTAAGCAGGAGAAAATTGGACTTACCCAACAACTTGTGTCTGTTGAAAAAGGAGATGTATTCAGCATTGGAGCTACTCGCTTCGCGCTGTGAATGTTCCAAACACAGGGGGGAGGAACATGGGCGTTATTTATATGTCAGGTGATTTTCGGGAAGCGGAGCCGTGAGCAACACGTGACCGCACGTCAACCAGGTGTATGGTGGAAAGGAGGCCGTCCGTTTAAGGGACGATAGAACCCATGTGTTTCTAATCCTAAGTCGTCCGTTTGAGGGACGTAAAAGCCATGTGTTTCTGATCCCAGGGTGTTGTCGATCTATGCTGTAATCGTTAGACACGGACAGCGCAATCGACTTTAGTCGATCATGTGTGTTGGCTAGTCATTCCCGGGCTTACAACAACGTTACCAAGTTTGTTGAGCACCATTTTACTTTGTTACATGAAACCACAAATAGTGCTGTTGCATCAATCTTATCGGACATAGTGAAAAAAGGGATGACATTCACTTATGTTGTCCTGGTTCTAGACATTATTAATGGAACTTAATTAGCCTATGAACGGTCTCTGTAAGTTGAACACGGAGACTCGAGTAGGCTTATGCATGATAGTGTCTAGGTGAAGCACGAATTTATTGACAGCGACTGGAGTATATGATTATAGAAATGAGCTCCATTCTACGGCTATATTTAGCCCGTATTTCACTGTCTGCAGATTATATATCCATTTTTGCTCGCATCTTGTTAATATTTGGTCTCGGTTCCCTTTTCTGGGGGATGGTTTATTGACTTGAATGACGCACCATACTAAGTCGGTGCACTTATGTTTCTTTTGCGAAAAATGAGCTACCAAAGGTCTATTTTCAACTTGGTTACGAATGCAAGATTTATGCTCGCAAATTCGTTGGCGTACAGGTCTACTGGTTTTACCAATGTAGACTAAGTTACATGGACATTTGATTGCATATACTACCCATGGGGTAAGGCAGTTGGTAAAGTCTTTGAGACGGATGACCGTATCTCTCAAGGTGATTTCTTTCATTGTTGTTGTTTGTGCACAGACAGAACAGTGTCCACATCGATGGTGACCTACTACAGGAGGGAGCCCCCAGAGGGGTGGCTGTGGATTCTTAGCCTGTGTCTTTTGCTGGTAAGTATGTACTAGATTGTCTTTGATGTTTTGCTGACGTTTAAAAGCAAATCTAGGGATTGATGGACTAAAATCTTCAGTGTATAGCATTTTCCAATTTTTACGGATAATTTTCCTTAGATTATTACTAATTGGACTATATGTGCTTACACATGTTATTTTGTCATCATCTTGATGACGCTGAGTTGGTTCTAAAAGGAGGGCCCGATTCATGTGTAGCACTCGTTTATATGCCCTATGTATTGTGGTTTTAGGGTAGCCTCTCTCTTTTAATCGATTTTTCAAAATAGTGCCATGCTGTTTATACATTTCGACATTTGTACAGTTTCTCCGAATACGGAGAAATTGACCATATGGAAGGCCTTCCTTAAGGCTTAGAGGATGGAAACTCGCGTAATTGAAAAGTGTGTTTCTGTCCGTGGGTTTTCTGTAAAGTACAGTTTCTACGTCACCACTTCCAGTTTTCTGTATTTCTAAATCTAGAAAAGGGATTCTATTTTGGTCCGTGTGCATCGTGAATTGAATGTGAGGGTTTTGGAGATTCAACCAGCTGTGGAAATCCGTTAATTGAACAGAAGTACCACTCCATATTAGGAAGATATCGTCTATATACCGTAACCACTTTTTGATGAAAATAGCAAAGGGATTCAAAGGACTATATATGAATTCTTGTTCTATATCATCCATATAGAGATTTGCTAAGTCTGGGGCAAAAGTTGCCCCCATACTTGTCCCTTTTAGCTGATTGTAGAACCGATCTTTATATAGGAAGAAGTTTTCAGTCAAGGCTAGCCTAATACATTCTACAATAAAAGCTGTTGGTACTCGGTGTAATGTAGTGGTACGACTGTCTAAATATTTGGCCATCACTCTAAGGCAATCACCCTGGGGAATGCTGGTGTACAAACTAACCACATCAAGGGTGACCAAAATATCTAAAGGATTCAAGCAAACATTTTCCAATTTTTTTATCATGCTCGTCGTATCTTTTACATATGATAACATTTGGGGTACAAAAGGTCTCAAGAACCAATCAGAGTATACAGATAAAGGCTCTAGGATAGAATTGATTGCGGCCACAATTGGTCTACCGGGTGGACATTTGTCATTTTTATGAATTTTAGGCAGTATATAGAAAGCTGGAATAGTAGGATGGACATTGATCAAAAACTCTTTTTCTTCTAAGTCTATCCACCCTTCTTCTACTGCGTAATTCATAAGACTCAATATTTCATCTTGTAGGCGTGAGGTAGGATCAACTGGGAGTTCCCTGTAGGAGGATGTATCGTTGAGATGTTTCATGACCTCAATGTCGTATGCGGATTTCTCCCACAGAACGATACCACCCCCCTTGTCCGCTGGTTTGATTACGAAATCATCATTCGCTTTTAATGTATTCAAAGCTGCCCTTTCTGCTTTTGTCACATTATTGGTAGAGGTGTTTTTGTTTTTTATCACCTCTTGAATTTCACGGGAGATTCTCTGTTCAAACGCTACTATCGCTGGACTCACCATGGCGTTTGTAGGTGTGAATTTCGAGGGGGTTTTTAAACCCGTGGTTGTGGTTTCTTTCCTAGCAGTAGATGGATTTCTAAAAAAATATTTGAGGCGTATTAGCCTATAGAACTTTTGAAGTTCTACTTCGGTCTCAAAAGCTCTGGCTTTCATTGTAGGAACGAAGGATAACCCTTTGGACAAAACACTTGTCTCTATTTGAGAAAGGACGTAAGTGGTCAAGTTATATATTGGTATTACCAGATCGGAGGGGGACCCTGCCAATTTCTTGTGTGCATTCGTGGAGGGCCTTGTTGTTTGTTGCGACCACGAGGGCCGTTTCCCCGAAAAAACTGTTGCGGGGTGGGCCCAGAGGAGCTCTGATGGCCCGCATCAGATCCACTGCTTGTCGATGCGTTAGAGGAATTAGAAAAGTTGACATATGGTCGTCTCCTGTTGCCCTTATTATATGGTCTCATTTGGCTCGCTTTTTGTAGATCGTCATAGTATGATTCCACAAGATATGGATATGTGCGGATTTCTTTATATTGCTCCACGTCCTTTCTTAATTTCCAGACCTTTTTGTCTAGGGTAATTTTTTTAAATTTGACCATTTCGTCTTCTATTTTGTCCAGGGTATCTTTGATGTCTTTGATCGTATTGTCATGTTTTATTTTAGCCTCTAAAGTTGCTATTTCAACTTTCTGTGTGGTTGCTTCTTCCTCAGAGGTATCAATGATTAGAATCAGTAAATCTCTGGAACATTTGTTACTGACCCCACTGAATTTTCCTTTAAACTTGGTGTTGTTAGTGAAAACTCTGGGAATATTCTTTATCTGAAGGCCGTCTGGTATTGTGCCGGCTTTTAAATAGGCCAACATTATTTGCCCATGGGATTCAGTGCGTATGAGTTTTTTCTTTTTTTGAGTTAAAAGTTCCACATCATTTGACTGTGGAGTTGTTGCCTCAATGTTGGGGTTATCTCCTAACAGAGTAGGTTGATTTATGAGTTTTCTATAATACTCATCCGAAAAAGACACTAAATTTTCGATGTCCATTTTCGCACTTTGTTACGCACTCTGTTTGTTAGATGTGCCAACAAATGTTTTATTACCCAACAACCACGGGTTGTCCAAGGAATAATTATGAAAGTGGGTACTCCCAAAGTTTTTTGTTATCGGGGGGTCAGGGCTGGAGGAAGGGAGATTCTAAGAAGAAAAAGAGAGAAACCCAGACTGACTACCCCTCTCTCTTTGGTCTGTCAAAGAACACAGGGGAGGGATACACTAAACCTGCTTAATAATAGAGCAGACAAATACACCTGTTGGGTGATACATTATTTAAGACTGGATTCGTTTTTACAAAAAATAGAAAAATCTTTTTAATATTTTCATTGTTTAAAAATTATTAAAAAACAAACAATTACAAATTACTACATGCATTCATAAACAGTTGCATATCAATCATTAGATTTGTGAGAGTCCGGGGTGCTACAATTAACATGTATTAGAAGCATAATTGTCAATTTCACTATGCAAGACACCAGAAAAAACACAATTAAGTTTTCCTATAGTCGACATATGTTTCGGCCTCTATGTAGTACCAGCGTGGTGAAAGCTGGTCAATCAAATAGTTATACGGCCATCTTCAGGACGGTCTTGCTTACTGAGAAACTTTGTTTCTTGCCCCTTGAGCATGTGGAATATCATGTCTAAAAACACAAATATACAAAACAAAAGTATACAATTAGAGCCAGTCTACCTCAACCAGATTAATCACAGGGTGATTGCCAGCTATACTAATATACTGCGCCTAAAGTAGTGCACCCACCTGTGGTCGACAATGATGATTGAAGACCATGGAGTAGGAGCTTCTGGAACAATTATTTAGATACCAGGAGCCGGAACCCTATTTACAGGGAACACAGGAGAGACACTCAGTCATCTGAAACACCATTAAGATGTTAAAAAGAAAGAATGTAGGTCAAAGCCATTAGACACTTACAAAATCGCCTCTGTATGGGTGGCCTCGGCGAAGAGAATTATTTAAGAAGTGGACTTGGGTTGCTATATGTGTTCAGGCTTTTTCCTGCAATGTTCATCTGTGGAGATGCCTAAAAAATAGGGCAGAGCAAATGTGTAAAGTAGTAGTTGAATTCATTATCTCATTTGAGTATTACTTGTCTCAAGATTACAACTGTAATTGTAGCGAAACTCAATTTTCAAATCAAAGCCTATTCTAGCCTCCGTGCAACACCATGCACGCCGCGTTTTTCAAGTGGAGACATTTTCTAAATTCCGATTAGCGTAATGCACTTGGAGTTAGAGAATCACCGTATGCGCTTGCTCTATTGCGACTCATATGGCTCTAGTGTTCTATGTATACTGGTATGTGTCTACAGATTTCTATTAAGCAGGAGAAAATTGGACTTACCCAACAACTTGTGTCTGTTGAAAAAGGAGATGTATTCAGCATTGGAGCTACTCGCTTCGCGCTGTGAATGTTCCAAACACAGGGGGGTGGAACATGGGCGTTATTTATATGTCAGGTGATTTTCGGGAAGCGGAGCCGTGAGCAACACGTGACCGCACGTCAACCAGATGTATGGTGGAAAGGAGGCCGTCCGTTTAAGGGACAATAGAACCCATGTGTTTCTAATCCTAAGTCGTCCGTTTGAGGGACGTAAAAGCCATGTGTTTCTGATCCCAGGGTGTTGTCGATCTATGCTGTAATCGTTAGACACGGACAGCGCAATCGACTTTAGTCGATCATGTGTGTTGGCTAGTCATTCCCGGGCTTACAACAACGTTACCAAGTTTGTTGAGCACCATTTTACTTTGTTACATGAAACCACAAATAGTGCTGTTGCATCAATCTTATCGGACATAGTGAAAAAAGAGATGACATTCACTTATGTTGTCCTGGTTCTAGACATTATTAATGGAACTTAATTAGCCTATGAACGGTCTCTGTAAGTTGAACACGGAGACTCGAGTAGGCTTATGCATGATAGTGTCTAGGTGAAGCACGAATTTATTGACAGCGACTGGAGTATATGATTATAGAAATGAGCTCCATTCTACGGCTATATTTAGCCCGTATTTCACTGTCTGCAGATTATATATCCATTTTTGCTCGCATCTTGTTAATATTTGGTCTCGGTTCCCTTTTCTGGGGGATGGTTTAATGACTTGAATGACGCACCATACTAAGTCGGTGCACTTATGTTTCTTTTGCGAAAAATGAGCTACCAAAGGTCTATTTTCAACTTGGTTACGAATGCAAGATTTATGCTCGCAAATTCGTTGGCGTACAGGTCTACTGGTTTTACCAATGTAGACTAAGTTACATGGACATTTGATTGCATATACTACCCATGGGGTAAGGCAGTTGGTAAAGTCTTTGAGACGGATGACCGTATCTCTCAAGGTGATTTCTTTCATTGTTGTAGTTTGTGCACAGACAGAACAGTGTCCACATCGATGGTGACCTACTACAGGAGGGAGCCCCCAGAGGGGTGGCTGTGGATTCTTAGCCTGTGTCTTTTGCTGGTAAGTATGTACTAGATTGTCTTTGATGTTTTGCTGACGTTTAAAAGCAAATCTAGGGATTGATGGACTAAAATCTTCAGTGTATAGCATTTTCCAATTTTTACGGATAATTTTCCTTAGATTATTACTAATTGGACTATATGTGCTTACACATGTTATTTTGTCATCATCTTGATGACGCTGAGTTGGTTCTAAAAGGAGGGCCCGATTCATGTGTAGCACTCGTTTATATGCCCTATGTATTGTGGTTTTAGGGTAGCCTCTCTCTTTTAATCGATTTTTCAAAATAGTGCCATGCTGTTTATACATTTCGACATTTGTACAGTTTCTCCGAATACGGAGAAATTGACCATATGGAAGGCCTTCCTTAAGGCTTAGAGGATGGAAACTCGCGTAATTCAAAAGTGTGTTTCTGTCCGTGGGTTTTCTGTAAAGTACAGTTTCTACGTCACCACTTCCAGTTTTCTGTATTTCTAAATCTAGAAAAGGGATTCTATTTTGGTCCGTGTGCATCGTGAATTGAATGTGAGGGTTTTGGAGATTCAACCAGCTGTGGAAATCCGTTAATTGAACAGAAGTACCACTCCATATTAGGAAGATATCGTCTATATACCGTAACCACTTTTTGATGAAAATAGCAAAGGGATTCAAAGGACTATATATGAATTCTTGTTCTATATCATCCATATAGAGATTTGCTAAGTCTGGGGCAAAAGTTGCCCCCATACTTGTCCCTTTTAGCTGATTGTAGAACCGATCTTTATATAGGAAGAAGTTTTCAGTCAAGGCTAGCCTAATACATTCTACAATAAAAGCTGTTGGTACTCGGTGTAATGTAGTGGTACGACTGTCTAAATATTTGGCCATCACTCTAAGGCAATCACCCTGGGGAATGCTGGTGTACAAACTAACCACATCAAGGGTGACCAAAATATCTAAAGGATTCAAGCAAACATTTTCCAATTTTTTTATCATGCTCGTCGTATCTTTTACATATGATAACATTTGGGGTACAAAAGGTCTCAAGAACCAATCAGAGTATACAGATAAAGGCTCTAGGATAGAATTGATTGCAGCCACAATTGGTCTACCGGGTGGACATTTGTCATTTTTATGAATTTTAGGCAGTATATAGAAAGCTGGAATAGTAGGATGGACATTGATCAAAAACTCTTTTTCTTCTAAGTCTATCCACCCTTCTTCTACTGCGTAATTCATAAGACTCAATATTTCATCTTGTAGGCGTGAGGTAGGATCAACTGGGAGTTCCCTGTAGGAGGATGTATCGTTGAGATGTTTCATGACCTCAATGTCGTATGCGGATTTCTCCCACAGAACGATACCACCCCCCTTGTCTGCTGGTTTGATTACAAAATCATCATTCGCTTTTAATGTATTCAAAGCTTCCCTTTCTGCTTTTGTCACATTATTGGTAGAGGTGTTTTTGTTTTTTATCACCTCTTGAATTTCACGGGAGATTCTCTGTTCAAACGCTACTATCGCTGGACTCACCATGGCGTTTGTAGGTGTGAATTTCGAGGGGGTTTTTAAACCCGTGGTTGTGGTTTCTTTCCTAGCAGTAGATGGATTTCTAAAAAAATATTTGAGGCGTATTAGCCTATAGAACTTTTGAAGTTCTACTTCGGTCTCAAAAGCTCTGGCTTTCATTGTAGGAACGAAGGATAACCCTTTGGACAAAACACTTGTCTCTATTGGAGAAAGGACGTAAGAGGTCAAGTTATATATTGGTATTACCAGATCGGAGGGGGACCCTGCCAATTTCTTGTGTGCATTTGTGGAGGGCCTTGTTGTTTGTTGCGACCACGAGGGCCGTTTCCCCGAAAAAACTGTTGCGGGGTGGGCCCAGAGGAGCTCTGATGGCCCGCATCAGATCCACTGCTTGTAAGTATGTACTAGATTGTCTTTGATGTTTTGCTGACGTTTAAAAGCAAATCTAGGGATTGATGGACTAAAATCTTCAGTGTATAGCATTTTCCAATTTTTACGGATAATTTTCCTTAGATTATTACTAATTGGACTATATGTGCTTACACATGTTATTTTGTCATCATCTTGATGACGCTGAGTTGGTTCTAAAAGGAGGGCCCGATTCATGTGTAGCACTCGTTTATATGCCCTATGTATTGTGGTTTTAGGGTAGCCTCTCTCTTTTAATCGATTTTTCAAAATAGTGCCATGCTGTTTATACATTTCGACATTTGTACAGTTTCTCCGAATACGGATGGAGGTGATAAAAAACAAAAACACCTCTGCCAATAATGTGACAAAAGCAGAAAGGGCAGCTTTGAATACATTAAAAGCGAATGATGATTTCGTAATCAAACCAGCGGACAAGGGGGGTGGTATCGTTCTGTGGGAGAAATCCGCATACGACATTGAGGTCATGAAACATCTCAACGATACATCCTCCTACAGGGAACTCCCAGTTGATCCTACCTCACGCCTACAAGATGAAATATTGAGTCTTATGAATTACGCAGTAGAAGAAGGGTGGATAGACTTAGAAGAAAAAGAGTTTTTGATCAATGTCCATCCTACTATTCCAGCTTTCTATATACTGCCTAAAATTCATAAAAATGACAAATGTCCACCCGGTAGACCAATTGTGGCCGCAATCAATTCTATCCTAGAGCCTTTATCTGTATACTCTGATTGGTTCTTGAGACCTTTTGTACCCCAAATGTTATCATATGTAAAAGATACGACGAGCATGATAAAAAAATTGGAAAATGTTTGCTTGAATCCTTTAGATATTTTGGTCACCCTTGATGTGGTTAGTTTGTACACCAGCATTCCCCAGGGTGATTGCCTTAGAGTGATGGCCAAATATTTAGACAGTCGTACCACTACATTACACCGAGTACCAACAGCTTTTATTGTAGAATGTATTAGGCTAGCCTTGACTGAAAACTTCTTCCTATATAAAGATCGGTTCTACAATCAGCTAAAAGGGACAAGTATGGGGGCAACTTTTGCCCCAGACTTAGCAAATCTCTATATGGATGATATAGAACAAGAATTCATATATAGTCCTTTGAATCCCTTTGCTATTTTCATCAAAAAGTGGTTACGGTATATAGACGATATCTTCCTAATATGGAGTGGTACTTCTGTTCAATTAACGGATTTCCACAGCTGGTTGAATCTCCAAAACCCTCACATTCAATTCACGATGCACACGGACCAAAATAGAATCCCTTTTCTAGATTTAGAAATACAGAAAACTGGAAGTGGTGACGTAGAAACTGTACTTTACAGAAAACCCACGGACAGAAACACACTTTTGAATTACGCGAGTTTCCATCCTCTAAGCCTTAAGGAAGGCCTTCCATATGGTCAATTTCTCCGTATTCGGAGAAACTGTACAAATGTCGAAATGTATAAACAGCATGGCACTATTTTGAAAAATCGATTAAAAGAGAGAGGCTACCCTAAAACCACAATACATAGGGCATATAAATGAGTGCTACACATGAATCGGGCCCTCCTTTTAGAACCAACTCAGCGTCATCAAGATGATGACAAAATAACATGTGTAAGCGCATATAGTCCAATTAGTAATAATCTAAGGAAAATTATCCGTAAAAATTGGAAAATGCTATACACTGAAGATTTTAGTCCATCAATCCCTAGATTTGCTTTTAAACGTCAGCAAAACATCAAAGACAATCTAGTACATACTTACCAGCAAAAGACACAGGCTAAGAATCCACAGCCACCCCTCTGGGGGCTCCCTCCTGTAGTAGGTCACCATCGATGTGGACACTGTTCTGTCTGTGCACAAACAACAACAATGAAAGAAATCACCTTGAGAGATACGGTCATCCGTCTCAAAGACTTTACCAACTGCCTTACCCCATGGGTAGTATATGCAATCAAATGTCCATGTAACTTAGTCTACATTGGTAAAACCAGTAGACCTGTACGCCAACGAATTTGCGAGCATAAATCTTGCATTCGTAACCAAGTTGAAAATAGACCTTTGGTAGCTCATTTTTCGCAAAAGAAACATAAGTGCACCGACTTAGTATGGTGCGTCATTCAAGTCATTAAACCATCCCCCAGAAAAGGGAACCGAGACCAAATATTAACAAGATGCGAGCAAAAATGGATATATAATCTGCAGACAGTGAAATACGGGCTAAATATAGCCGTAGAATGGAGCTCATTTCTATAATCATATACTCCAGTCGCTGTCAATAAATTCGTGCTTCACCTAGACACTATCATGCATAAGCCTACTCGAGTCTCCGTGTTCAACTTACAGAGACCGTTCATAGGCTAATTAAGTTCCATTAATAATGTCTAGAACCAGGACAACATAAGTGAATGTCATCCCTTTTTTCACTATGTCCGATAAGATTGATGCAACAGCACTATTTGTGGTTTCATGTAACAAAGTAAAATGGTGCTCAACAAACTTGGTAACGTTGTTGTAAGCCCGGGAATGACTAGCCAACACACATGATCGACTAAAGTCGATTGCGCTGTCCGTGTCTAACGATTACAGCATAGATCGACAACACCCTGGGATCAGAAACACATGGCTTTTACGTCCCTCAAACGGACGACTTAGGATTAGAAACACATGGGTTCTATCGTCCCTTAAACGGACGGCCTCCTTTCCACCATACACCTGGTTGACGTGTGGTCACGTGTTGCTCACGGCTCCGCTTCCCGAAAATCACCTGACATATAAATAACGCCCATGTTCCACCCCCCTGTGTTTGGAACATTCACAGCGCGAAGCGAGTAGCTCCAATGCTGAATACATCTCCTTTTTCAACAGACACAAGTTGTTGGGTAAGTCCAATTTTCTCCTGCTTAATAGAAATCTGTAGACACATACCAGTATACATAGAACACTAGAGCCATATGAGTCGCAATAGAGCAAGCGCATACGCTGATTCTCTATCTCCAAGTGCATTACGCTAATCGGAATTTAGAAAATGTCTCCACTTGAAAAACGCGGCGTGCATGGTGTTGCACGGAGGCTAGAATAGGCTTTGATTTGAAAATTGAGTTTCGCTACAATTACAGTTGTAATCTTGAGACAAGTAATACTCAAATGAGATAATGAATTCAACTACTACTTTACACATTTGCTCTGCCCTATTTTTTAGGCATCTCCACAGATGAACATTGCAGAAAAAAGCCTGAACACATATAGCAACCCAAGTCCACTTCTTAAATAATTCTCTTCGCCGAGGCCACCCATACAGAGGCGATTTTGTAAGTGTCTAATGGCTTTGACCTACATTCTTTCTTTTTAACATCTTAATGGTGTTTCAGATGACTGAGTGTCTCTCCTGTGTTCCCTGTAAATAGGGTTCCGGCTCCTGGTATCTAAATAATTGTTCCAGAAGCTCCTACTTCATGGTCTTCAATCATCATTGTCGACCACAGGTGGGTGCACTACTTTAGGCGCAGTATATTAGTATAGCTGGCAATCACCCTGTGATTAATCTGGTTGAGGTAGACTGGCTCTAATTGTATACTTTTGTTTTGTATATTTGTGTTTTTAGACGTGATATTCCACATGCTCAAGGGGCAAGAAACAAAGTTTCTCAGTAAGCAAGACCGTCCTGAAGATGGCCGTATAACTATTTGATTGACCAGCTTTCACCACGCTGGTACTACATAGAGGCCGAAACATATGTCGACTATAGGAAAACTTAATTGTGTTTTTTCTGGTGTCTTGCATAGTGAAATTGACAATTATGCTTCTAATACATGTTAATTGTAGCACCCCGGACTCTCACAAATCTAATGATTGATATGCAACTGTTTATGAATGCATGTAGTAATTTGTAATTGTTTGTTTTTTAATAATTTTTAAACAATGAAAATATTAAAAAGATTTTTCTATTTTTTGTAAAAACGAATCCAGTCTTAAATAATGTATCGCCCAACAGGTGTATTTGTCTGCTCTATTATTAAGCAGGTTTAGTGTATCCCTCCCCTGTGTTCTTTGACAGACCAAAGAGAGAGGGGTAGTCAGTCTGGGTTTCTCTCTTTTTCTTCTTAGAATCTCCCTTCCTCCAGCCCTGACCCCCCGATAACAAAAAACTTTGGGAGTACCCTCTTTCATAATTATACACTGTACTTCAGGGCTGATCACAATCTATTCCCAGTCACCCTCTGGCACCTGTGTTGCTCCTGCAGTAGGTGGTCTCTGCATATTTTCTCTATGAAATCATGTGTTGTCATGGATGTGCATGTTGATTTTGTTGTAACTATGGGCCTTATTACGGGTCGGGCGGTGCAGAATTAACAGTGGTGGTAAACCCGCCGCCACTGTTTATTCCGGACAGTCCGATCCCGAGTCCTGCAGGCGGGAGGTGATCTTCCCGCCAGGTCTGACCTGGCGGGTTGAACACCTCCCACCTGCAGGTGGACGTGGAAACACCAGCACCATCACGAGATGGTGCCGGTGTTCCCACTTCCCCATTCCCATTTAGTCCTATGGGACTCAATGGGAATGGGATTAACACCATTCCGCCTCCGTGACTCCCGGGACACCGGGGCTTTAATGCCCTGGTAATTCCGGGAGTCACGTAGGCGGAATGGTAACATGAGTCTGGCGGTAACCAGGCGGTTTTACCACCGCGGTTACCGCCGGACTCGTAATGAGGCCCTATGTCTATTATTTAAGATAGGGGAAGTGTCTCCCGATGGTGTGCATCATATGCAAGGCAGGTGGGTTCCCTGGACAGGTAAGTGAATGGCATTTGCTGACACCTGTTTGGTGTTTGCATGGGAGTTTAGCACTATGTATGTTAACTTGGGATTGGCTTTGTTTGTGGTCCAACACTACTAATTAAGGGGTGCATGTTTCACAGGGGGTGCTTCTGATGATGGCTATGGGCATGGTCCTCTGATGGATTTCTGGGGCCACTGTTTACTGATTAACACATTTGTGCATTCTAACTGTGTGGGGCTTTTATGGTTGTTTGGAAGTGGGTAGCATGGGCAACTGTTTGTGATCTGTGCCAGGTGCTGACGGTTGTGCTGATGTGTCTCATTGCACTTTGAACATGTGTAATGAGTGACGCTTCAGATCCCTCGCAGGGTTTGTGGGTTTATGGCTTTATGTCACATTTGGCCTGTCTTGATTATTGATCAAGTATTACGGTGTACAGCAACAGTTTGAAGCCGCAAACATGTTGGTATGTATACATTTTATTGGGATGATATGTTGTTTACCAGCACATTAGGGTTAGGGGTGTTGGTAGCTTCTCATGAATTTACATTCATGGTGCACCATGGTGTTTGCAGCTTCTAGTGCAACACAGCTGGGTGCATGGTACTGCTGCATTGGACTGAATGCAGTATTTGACCATTTGTATGCTGTGACAATGAAGTCTGCATTGAACATCGTCTGGTGGTTAACATTGTACTTTTAGCATGCTTTTATCGTTGATTGCTGTATCACATTGCTTTGCGTTGTCTGCTTATGTCTTCCATGGCAGTTCTGTAATTGGGCAGCATTACATGGTGACATCAATCATGGTTCTGGCGAGAGTGCAAGAGGTGAGTATTTCTGTAATTGCCAACCCACCCACTGTATGTTATGCACCTACTCCTTCACAGTACCTTTGTAATGCTCTTGCATCTCTTATGTTTTTTAAATACACAGGACTGACTAAACCTACTTGTGGCTGACTCTTCAAACACAACCCTACGCACCTCTGCCCCCTACCACTCACCCTCATCATTCCTCATTTTCCTCCTTCACTCATGTCTCCCCTGAATAAGTCACCAGAGTTGGCAAATCCATGAAGCTGTCATCCCAACTCGTGTGCCGGTGTTCCTTCAGAACCATCAATGGCAACATCTCCTCTGTGGCACCTGCTCTTGCTGTTCTGTGCAACCACTCCTTTCCTGCTGTTTAATTTCCATCCTCCATCAAGCACTCCCTTGTGTGCACCATCCTTACTATGCCATATGCAGAGCCTTCCTGACCAGCAAACTACTGGCACATTTCTTTCAACACCTTCCCGGGGAAACTGCTTGACAAGTTTGCCCTCCCACAAATGGATGCCCATGACGTCGTTGATGGGGATGTCCATGTACACCAGTGTGGCTGGAGACCCACAATCCCAGGATTGACTGGCATAAACAAGTTCTGACCTTTCCCCAAGACTGTGCTGACACCTGTTACTGCAAGGGATTCTCATTAAAAGGTCTTACCAACCTAGGTTCATCAAAGAAAGAAACCATACTGGGCCTCACCAGTTCACTACCACCTGAATACCTGGATTACCAAGATGTCTTTCAAAAAGGGCAAGCAAACACCCTACCTCGCACAGACCGTATGACTGTCAAATTGATCTGGTACCTGGAGCTCAAGTTCCCTGCAGCCAGATTTACGCCCTAACAGAACAGGAAAACCAGCATCTAAAACCCTACCTCGATCAGTATCTGGCAAATTGTTTCATTCGTCCGTCCAAGTCCCCTGTATCCTCACCCCTCTTTTTTGTGCCTAAAAAGGAGGGAGACCTAAGAACTTGCATTGACTACAGAGCACTTAACCAGATCATGGTAAAAAAACAGTACCCGTTGCCGCTTAACCCCGAGCTCTTGGAACAAGTCAAAAACGCTTAGATATATACAAAACTAGACTTTAGAGGGGCCTACCCTCTAGTAAGATTCAAAAAAGGAGACGAATGGAAGACTGCCTGTATGAATATCATGTTATGCCCTTTGGACTATGTAATGCCCCCGGCGGCGTTCCAATTTTTCATGAATGACGTGCTCCGCGAACTGTTGGACGTCTGTGCTCTTGTCTATACGGATGACATTCTTATCTATTCGACCACCAAGGAGGACCACGTCAACCATGTCCAGGCAGTTTTGGAGAAACTACGGTGACACCGGCTATATGCCAAATTGGAGAAATGCTTCTTTCATGTGACAGGGATAGAATTCCTCGGCTTTATTCTCACACCACGGGGCGTACGCATGGACGCGCGCAAGGTAGACGCTATCCTTTTCTGGCCCTCACCGACATCCATAAAGGGAGTACAGAGCGTACTCAGGTTCACCAACCTTTATCGCTGGTTCATTCCCGGGTTCTCCCAGATCGTCCACCCAATCACCTCTTTACTACAGTAAAATAAACAATTTAATTGGTCCGCAGAGGCAGAGAAAGCCTTCCAGGAGCTAAAAGAAGCATTTACCACAGCACCAATTCTACGGCATCCTCGACCAGAACTACCATACGTGGTCAAAACTGATGCTTCCAACATAGCAATGGGAGCAGTCCTGTCACAACGAGACCCCGAAACAGGTCAGTTGCATTCCGTGGCATTCTGGTCTCGCAAGTTTTCAGCCCCTGAATTGAATTATGCAATCACTGATAAAGAACTGCTAGCAATTAAGGCAGCGTTCAAAGCCTGGAGTCACCGTCGTCACGGATCATGGCATTCCACAATATCTGAAGACTGCTAAAGCGCAATCATCACGCCAACTCTGCTGGGCTCTCTTCTTTGCGGAATACGACTTCATCATCACCTATAGACCCGGAGTACGCAATGGAAAAGCAGACACCCTGTCTCGCATGAGTGAGGGAGAAGAGGCATTCACTACACCAGACCCTGTGGCCATCATCCCTGAAGGACGAATCCAAGGCATGATTGCTGCAACCAACACTCTACACAACTTAAAATCTGACCTGCAACACCTAATGAGTCCACCAGCGCAACAGGAATGGCTAGGGAAGGGAGACCGGTATACGATCATGGACAACCTACCATACTACCAAGGATGATTGTACATCCCGGATAAGAAATTGCAGAATCAAATCATAGCAAACTATCACGATTCATTAGTAACATGTGTATGGGGTTGCTGTTGGTACTCTTGCTCAGAAGTGAATTGTCATAGCATTTCAGTGCTGGACTGCCCATGTGGGCGGGACAAAGACTGATATGCAAATTAATATTTCCCATCTGTGAAAGGTACAGTGAGCAAATAGCAGATGGCTGCAAACTCTCAAAGTGGTTAAAAACCACTGAACAGGTTATCATGCCATGTTTCTTTCGAGAGAGGGGCGCCAACTACCGTTTTTTTTATTTTTGGAAGGAACTTGGGGTTGGCCACCCTAAGTTACCTGGGGGCAACCAGATGTGGACTCCCTGCTCACTGTGCTCAGAGAGGCACAGCTTCACCTCACTGATGAGGCCCAACAAGGCTGAAACATGTGTATGGGGTTGCTGTTGGTACTCTTGTTCAGAAGGGAATTGTCATAACATTTCGGTGCTGGACTGCCCATGTGGGCGGGACAAATGAATATGTCCCATCTGTGAAAGGTACAGTGAGCAAAAAGCAGATGGCTGCAAACTCTCAAAGTGGTTAAAAACCACTGAACAGGTTTTCATGCCATGTTTCTTTTGAGAGAGGGGCGCCTGCTCCCGTTTTTGTATCATTAGTAGAAGGGCATCCAGGAATAGCCAAAACCCAAGCTAAAATAAAGAAAAATTATTGGTGGCCAACTTGGCGAAAGGACATTGTCCAGTTGATCGCAACCTGTGGCACCTGTGCACAACACAAGTCCCAAAAACAAAGTCCTGCAGGTCTGCTACGTCCTTCAGTAGTACCCCCAGCACCTTGGCTTTTATTACAGACCTTCCCTCCTGTAACGGATACAATACCATCTTAGTCGTCGTAGAATCTGTTTTCCGAAATGGCCCACTTTATTCCCCTGAAAGGTCTCCCAACTGCTTCTACTCTGGCTACCATGTTTTTGGAACAGATTGTCCGGCTACACGGGTTCCCATCAATATTGATATCAGAACGAGGAACTCAGTTTGTCTCTGCATTCTGGAAAAGGTGTTGTAAAATTGCCAAAATCGACCTCTGGTTATCTACAAGCCATCACCCCCAAACCGACGGCCAGACCAAACGGACTAACCAGACCCTCGAGCAATACATAAGGTGTATGCTGCAACAAACCGAGGATACCTGGAAGGACATACTTTGGTTAGCAGAATACGCATATAACAGCTCCATTCACATGGGACAAAGGCCATTCTACACAGTGAACTGGAGGAGGTTTTCCAGTCTCACTGCGCCAACACAACAAATAAGAAGACACTGCTTAAATTGCAGATTTATTGAGTGGACCGGTGTACAGCCGGATAAGTGTTTCGAGCAGTCCTAGCTCTTCCTCTGAGGCTTATGGCAGAGAACGTTCTGATGCGATAATTTCAGGTGAGGTGTAATAATGCTTAGTTAGTAGACTTCGCGGTTGCGCCAAAGTATTATATAGTGTCCGTACTCGGTGGTCTGCTATACGACACGGATAGTTCTCCTGGCTTTTGTTTGCTCATTTCCCGTTTTTCATTCTACATAGTGTACGGTTAACATCCATGGACATCCGTTTATGACCTACTCGAATCATTAGAAATTCCCACTGTAACGACCTTACACAAAACCATCACCCAGGTTTTTAAGGAAGCAGCAGAGCATCTTGACAGAGCCAAAGAGAAACAAGCAGTTTGCGGATCGACACCGAAGGGAAGCTCCCAACTACCAAGTCGGAGACAAGGTTTGGTTAGCATCCAAAAACATCTCCCTGAAAAGACCACGGGCGTTCCGTCCCCGATATCTGGGACCCTACACTATCAAGGCTGTGATCAACTCTGCGGCAATGAAATTAGATTACCGGCCAACATGCGGATCCACCCAGTGTTTCATGTCTCCCTCCTAAAACCATTGAAACCAGGTACGCGCACCGATACTCCACCGGATCCCGAAATAGTTGAAGGAGAACCAGAATACGAAGTTAAAAGGATCCTATACTCTAAGATGGTCCGGTCCAAGTTATACTGCCTTATAGACTGGAAAGGTTATGGACCCCAAGATCGGACCTGGGAACCCAGTGAGCATGTCCACGATCCACGATTAATCAGGCAGTTCCACCGCAATAACCCCACTAAACCAGGGCCAGGGGGAAACCACCCATGAGAGGGGCCTTGAGGGGGAGTGCTGTCATGGCCACAGGCCTCAGAACACAAAACCACACCATCTAGTGATGGGGCAATGGGTCACTTGACTCACTTTTGTCCCTTTGGGACCCATAAACACAGGGGCCCTGGCTGGACTCAGTCCTGGCCCCCTTGGGGCCAGGCTCATATAGCGATGTGAGCAGGAACACTTTATTTCAGTGCAGGAGTGCTTTTACTTTATTTCAGTGCAGGAGTGCTTTTATTTTACAAGAACTTTCCAGGAGCTGAAAGCCTTTATTCCAGAGAACATCCTCATGTGCTGACTCATCGGGTGTGGCTCCCTAGGCCTGGTCTTCATGTGCTGACTCATCGGGTGTGGCAGGGAGGCTGAACCTGGTGGGCGTGGCTTCAGAAGCTCAGCTATATAAGCTGCTCCATCCTTAAGACTGGTGCTTTGCGTTACTGTGCACTTGCATGCAACGTGACGCTCACCACCGCTTAGACCAGTTTACTTAACTTTGAAACCAGTCGTTCTCCTGCATACTCACCTCCAGGAAACCGGTGCTTCATCGCTTTATCTGCAGACTCATCTCCTGACATCCAGTGATCTTGAGCCCGATGCCACAGCTTACACACTCCACATCCACGAACTCGGACCCTGTGAAGAAGAAGAAAGACAAGGTTAGAACATCCGTCCTAGGGCTGCGCTGCATTTTAACCCCACGTGCCTCCTAGTAAACAACTTACCAGCTACTGTACCGCTGCAGCTTCGTTCCTCATTCCCTCCGGCTGCCGCCTCGAGCTCTGCAGCTTCTGCCGGGCCGGCAACATCACCTGCAAGGGAAGAAAGCAAAAGAGCAAACATCAAAAGTGGAATGGACAGCAATACAAGACAACAGACTTTACAATACAACAAGAACAGACGAGGAAAGACAAAGGCAAACAGGAACACTTACCTGAAGTATAGTGGCTTATTCGCAGCAGGACTGGACTACCACGTGCAAGGGACCAGTGAAGGAACTCGGTCCAGATCATACAAGCGCCCCTGCCAGAAGCAGCAGGACGGAGTGCTCGCCAAAACTAATCAACAGGTGAGCTTTCCAGGGACAGCGCATCCCACGGGTACCACCGTTTGGGAGAAGGGGTCTGGAAGGGGATCAGGTGCACAAGTTGGCATACTCACACCCCCTATTCTCCACACAGGAGCAGTCCCGAGCAGCATCACCTATTACCACCAGTCACCACATATGCGCAGAGGGCGAAGTCGGACCCGAGAGACCTCACCCCCAGGAGGGCTGCAACCGTGCCCCAACGGCTCTGCAGAGACCAGGGGCCAGATTACAGAAACTTTGCACTGGTACAAGTGCACAGTTGCACGGTATTAGCACTAGGGCAAAGTTTGCCCTATTTTTTAAAACAGTGGCACACACTAGAAAACTACTGCACCATGACAAGGGCAGTTTGGCATATTATTCGCACCAGAGCAAAAATAACCCTAGAGCAAAATAGATACATTTTTAATGCATTTTTGCATCAGGGCAAAGTTTGCCCTAGTGCTAATACCATTCCGTATTAGCACTAGGGCAAACTTTGCCCTGGTGCAAAAATGCAGTAGAAATGCAGCTTTTTTGTACTAGGGCAAATTTTTCCCTGGTGCTTTTAATATGCCAAACTGCCCTTGTCATGTTGTAGTAGTTTTCTAGTGTGTGCCACTGTTTTTAAAAATAGGGCAAACTTTGCCCTAGTGTTAATACCGTGCAACTTTTCCCTTGCCTTGGCGCAAAGTTTCTGTAATCTGGCCCAGGGGGGGCATAACACTCTCCCTCTGCGTCTTGAGCAGGAACTCCTTAAGTTGCCAATCATCACTTCCTTCCCCCACTGTCTTCTGGGATATTGATACAGTAGTGTGCCTGATGTACATGGCCCTTATGTGTCCTTGGTGCACTGACCCCCAACATTTAATCTATGCACTGTCTATATACTGAACTTGGTGACGCTCAGCATCACCACGTGAGGTAGAACTTCCATTTATGTATTATTTTCTGGCCATTTCACTACAAAATGTTCTCCATGAACTAATCCAAACATTTTCCCTTACCACCCTCACCTGTACACTTGCATGTTGTAAACACCCACAAGGCATTGTGGGTTTGTCTCCTCTCCCATTAATTGTCATGATTTCTTTGTAGTATTGATTGTATCAAATCATTGTCTACATTCACCTGTCCCAAACCTGTTGCCCTGGGTGCACTTGGACACTTTGGGATTATTGGATGAGGGCCTAAGCAATGAACAACACATGTGTTTATTGATAATGTGCTTACATGACAGTGTGCAGTGCACTGTCCCAATACTAAGTGATGACCAGCCTTATCATGGCATTGGTAGTCTTCCAGGGGTGGGCCATGTTTTGGTTGTGATCAATTATATGCATATGTTCTGTCTTCACATTTTCATACTGCATGGTGAGTGATGTGCGCATTGTGTATGTGACATCATGGGATGCAATGGGATATGTTGCATGCACATTTGCTGCATGTAATTTAGGAGGAAAGACATTGTGGGTGATGTTGTTGGGTGCGAGTGTGTATGTATTGTATGTTTGAATGTGTGCATGTGTGTCTGCAGGTACACATGTTGATGGTTGTATTGGGACTTGTGGTTTGCATGTGTTTGATGTCACTGAGGGGTGCCCGTGGCACTTCCATTTATTGGTGCATGTATGTGGTAGATGAACTATGTTTCATGTTTTTCTTTGTCTGCAGATCCTTACCTCAGGTGATGATGGCTATTTAATGGAATGACATTTGACTGTCAACTGCATGCCAAGGGGACAGGTGAGATCTTATTTTATATTTTGACCGTTATGGAATGTTACACATTTTACCAGTATGTTAGTTATTCAGATCCACCACAGCAGAAGGGGAGCACTACAGTGGGTATGGTACACAGGGGTCACGTATCAGGCTATATTGCGGTTTACCTCCTTTCTTTCTGACCACCCATCCCAGGTGGAACTTGAGGCCTTTCCTTCTTCTATGGCTCTTCCAAACTGTGGCGTTCCCCAGGGATGTAAGCTACCCCCTGGTTCTTCTGTGTGTACATGGCTGCCTTAGCACGTGTTATTGGCACTTTGACCTCTAAATTCAAGTGTTATGTGGATGACACAGGACTTTCTTTCTGGCTACCCTCAGCTGCCTCCGCTTCATCACTCATATCTGACTGTCTGTCCATGATTCAGTCATGGTGTGCTGCAAACAACCTCTGCCTTAATGCCAGCAGGACTGATATTGTTTGCATTGAAACCCTGCTCAAGCTTTACCACTTTCACTCTGGCCAGACTCCCGTGGCCCTGCAGGCGCACCCACCTGCAAGGATAAAAATGTGTGGGGTCATCTTCACCAACACTCTCGCTTTCTCATGTCACATTTCAGACATCTATAGAAAGCATGAAGGAATCGCCAGTGCCCAAGATGGTGGCTGCACACCAGCCGGCCCGCTGAGGAGGAGCTGACAGGAGGGAGCGAGAGCGAGCACCCGCAGGAGTTGGAGGGTCTGAAAGCGTAGTGGGGGAGGAATTGAAGGGCAGATCATAAGCAGAGATCAGCCGGCAACGGCTGGGAAGTGAAAAGCTGCCAGACATTGGGAGACGTGGAGTGACAGCTGGCCGCTGCAAGGGCGCAGCCGGCCCTGAGCGCCACGGAGAGGAGAAGCCGTGGAAAGCAGCCGGTCGCCAGCCTCTGGACGATCAGAGAAGGCGACCGAGGGAGAGGAGGCCGAGGCAAAGAAAAGTGAAGGTGAGAGCGCACGAAACAGGTGACATCTCCCCAATCCAAAAACCCAAGCTGGTCGTAGGGAGAAAACTCCAAAGATCCCCGGGGCTAAGAGAGCCAACATCATACAACCGGCAGGGAGCTTGGTGGCACGCAGGGCAGGCCAGGCTGCAACAGTGGAACAGCGATCCACTCGAACTACGTGGGAGGACAAAATTCAGTCGAAGCGGCAAGTTATAGTGTGAAACAGTGGCGCAGCGGTGAGACCGGCTCCCGACCCGAGAACACATCCGAAAAGCCCGTGATCGAACTGGAAGGCCACCAGCATGGAGGGTGAAAGAAGGCCACCTCCGCCAGGACGCAAAGCAGAGAGCGAGAACCAAAAGCACATCAGTAATCCGCAGATGGCCAGCCATCGGGAAAGGCCACAAGTGAGCAGTGAAGGTGAGCAGTGAAGGGGAGGCAAGGAGTACGGGCCCCCCGAATACATAAGCACACAGATTGAGCCCAGCCCTGGGCGATAAACGCAAGTGACTTTCTTTATTATTTATTTATTTATTATTATTTATCTGTTTCTCCTCTGCTTCGCACTTTCCACTTCTCCCCCCTTCCATGCACTTTTCACCCTTCCCCTCTCCCATGGACTTGCACGTTCTCAATGTCACTGGGCCTAGTAAGATCGCTGTTTTGTTCTCCCCTGTTCCGCTCCCTTGCCTAGTCGCGCTCTGAAACACTTGAGTACGAGCGCGATAGAAATAAAATATCAATATCAATATCAATAACATGTGACCACCTCCATGTGGCATAATGCTGTGTTTGCGATCGGCATCCAGGCTCTGCAGACATCTTAAAATCCAATTATCAGCTACTCTAGGACTTTTAAGTTAAAACTGTTGCTTTCCACAGCTATTAGTATCATTCTTACTTGATCTCTAAAGTTTTCACAACAATTCAAGGCCTTTTTTGGACTCTGTAGTCCACGGACAGGCGAATAGTCCAAAGACGGATCCTGCAAAGGGACCCACCCAATTCCTTTACTCATTCTGAATCTGGCAGAGTTTGCAAAAGGACCTTTTGCTATTGGGAGCAGAGAAATATATACTTGGAGCGAATTGGCATCTTCTATGGCCATACCACCTACCCAGGGGCCACCACCACCACCACATGGAGGACCTGAATGGGGGAACAGGGGCCCTACAGAACACAATGTGCAGGAGGAAGAGGATGATGCAGTGGAGAAGGTTCCTACTACGTTGGATGGACAGGAGTCGTGGGTGTGGAGGTTTTCTACCACCATCGGACGGGTGCCAAAAGCTCAGGCTGCCCGCGTACACTGCACTGAGTGTGGAGTGGCACTCACTCACAGCCAAAAGTGGCAGTACTCTTTTGGAACTATCTCCATGTGCCACCACACCTGCCCCTTCAACCTGACTGCACAGAGGAAGGCTGTTCCCTACTCAGGTAGTAGGTTAACCTCCTCTACTACATGCTCCTCAACCACTCCTGCCACCACTCGTAACACTGCAGTATGGCAGAGGATTCCTCCTGCTGTCTCACAGGTTATACAGGAGGCTGTTGACCCATACCTTGTGTGGTCAACAGTAATCTGTGTGTACTGTGACACAATCATCTGCAGGGGGGAGCAGTTCTGGAGCGCCTTTGAGGTTGGCGATGAAGGAGCATGTGAAGGATTGCCCCCTACCTCAGATTTTTGTGCACCTTCCCGTCCCTTACGGTGGTTGGAGCCCCATCACCCCCACCCCACCCTCCCTACCACCTTCTGCCAAAAAACAAAACACAAATAAAATACAAAGTCAGATGGGGAACCGCCTTTCAAAGTTTAAATATGGAATTTTAAAAAGTACGCTTCTAGACTCCATCTACTTTACATTTATGATTAAAGTAGTTAGACTGTAAGAATCTCTAACATTTTCATTAGCATTACATTGTATGCTAATGCAAATACTAGAGCATTTGTATAGCAGAGAAGAACTACAGGTGACAGTAGTAATTTTCTGTTGCAACCCCTTTTCTCTGCCATACAAAATATCAAACATAAATTGTAAGGGGTGTGGAAGGTTTTTCAGAAATCCTTAAGTCTTTTACACTTCTGACTCGCATTACACCATCATACACCATGAGTAACTCCCCTTTGTGAAATATATTCATTTCATCATATCCAATATTCTCATTGTGAAAAGATGCCATTCCTTCATCTTGTAATAATGCACATACAGCTTTGTTGACATTCCGCCTTGCTTTTCCAATTTGTGGGCAAAACACTATTCATCTCTTCCACATGTGTCTTTGAGCAATGCGTAAAAAATGATATTTGTAGCTGGAAACATTTCCATTAGTCTTCTAAAAGTATCTTTCGAATGGATTGTGTCCTCCCACGTATTCCTCATCTTATGATAATTCGTTATCTCCAGCTTCACTGCTTCGGAAAAAAACATTCTCGGCAGAGGGCGCTGTGCTCGAGGTCGTGCCGTCGATTGTCCCTCGACGGTCTCCGTACCGTGTCGACATCACTGATGGTATAAGTAGCTTGAGCCGCGCCCGTTGCTTCAGTTCCGTTTTTCCGATCGCTTTGCTATCGTGAACGGCGCGCTCTGAGATTTTCTTCGTGAAAATGTCATCTTCTTCGACTCCTTCGACACCCAAGACTGGGTTCAAGAAGTGTATCGATTGTGGATCGAAAATGTCGATCACGGATCCTCACCGAGTTTGTCTCTGGTGTCTCGGTTCTAGTCACCGAACCGACAACTGTGGTTCCTGCCAGTCCATGACCGAGAAGGCCCTTCGTGAGAGGAAAGGTAAACTGTCGGTGGGGAGGGAAGCCTCTAAGAAGGCTCTGTCCAAAAAAATATAAGAAAGTGACCGATGCAAGAGATCTCGATCTAGCAGTAGATCGAGACACTCTTCTCCTCGTCAAAAAAACTGAAGAGGAGACATAGATCTCCCTCATCGTCATCATCTTCTGAGTCGACCGAAGAAATTCGATGTCCGACAAAATCAGATTCCCCAGAAAATGGGAGGAATTCCGTAAAAAGATGATGGAGGTTTTCGAGAATGCGGCCCGACCCCCTCGAAAGAACCTCGGAAGAGCCATTCCTCTAAGGTCGCTCCATTGGACGACAAAGAGAAGTCGAGAACTACCTTGGTAAAAGCCAGTAGTATCGAAGATACTCGAGTCAACGCCAAGTCGTCGAAGGCTCCTCGTGAGTCGAAGACTCCTCGAGAGTCGAGCACATCTCCGGTGCCTCATAAAAAGCTCAAGTCATCGAAGGCTTCGACGGCTTCATCGACACCATCGGCGTCGACTGCTTCGACATCGAAGCCAAGAGCGTCTTCGACACCTGTATCAAAGTCTTCTTCGAAGTCTTCGAAGTTCCCGTCGACAACCTCGAAGGATTTTTCTATTCCTTCGAAGGAAATTGTTGAGGAAGAAAGGAGATTTACTCTGTTGCCCAGAACAGACTTTTTTAAAGCTATGTCCTCAATTTATGAGGAATCCGGCTCGGAGGAAGACGAAGTCACTCCCTTTGGAGTTTCATATGGCACAAGAAAAGTTCCTGGGGAACTCATTGATCAGGAATCTAGAATGAGAGACCTGAGTGATACACTACACTCTGCTAGTGGAATTGACACCTCCCCAGAGTTAGAATTTGCCAAACCTGACCCTGCAGAACATGCAGACTCAGGGTACAGAGGTCTTATGAACAGGGTAGTAGAATACATGGGTTGGGGTAACACTTCACCCGTGTTTGAACAGGACGACATGACAGATATAATTGTCAAAGGTCCCCAAAAAGACCCAGTTCCCCCCTTTCATAGGGCTCTTCAGAGAACAGTAGAAAAAAATTGGGAAAATCCTGATAGCATTGCTGCTACAAATAGTAATTTCCCAAAGAAATACAGACCAGCTGGTACAGATCCTGAATATTTAAACAGGCATCCGACTCCAGAAAGTCTGGTTATTCAGGCTGCATCCACAGCAAAAAAAACTGCATATCCCACTATCCCTCCGGATAGAGAGGACAAGAAAGTTGATGCCTGGGCCCGTAAAGTTTTCACTTCAGGTAGCGTGGCCCTGAAATCGAAAAATGTCACCTGTACCCTGGCCAGGTTTACCCATACCCTGTGGGACTGTATTTCGGCGGTGGCTGAGCATATCCCGGAAGGCGAGGAAAGGGAAGGCTTCCTGCATATAGTCAAAGACGGAAAGGAGGCAATGGAGGAATGTCTCCAGTCTGGACTGGATACTGCTGATAGCATCAGCAGATCCATGGCTGCAAGCACTGTGTTGCGCAGATTCGCGTGGTTGAGGAAGTCGGGGTTTGCACAGGATGTGCAATCCAGACTCCTTAACATGCCCTTTGATGGCTCGAGGCTATTTGGCAGTAAGGCTGACGAAAGCCTAGAAAAACTCCAGACCTCGAAAGCGGCAGCTAAATCTCTTAGTGCCTCCATGCGCCAGCCTCAGAAAACCTATTCAGGATCATCTTCCTGGAGAGGTCGATCTTTTCGCTACTACTCCTCATTTGGTAGAGGAAGAGGACAGGCTTCTCAAAGAGGCAGAAAAAATGTCCCTCTTGGTGGACGAGGAAGAGGTGCGAAATCAGCCTCAGGAGCGGCATCTTTGCCCTCAGCCACTCCTGCAGCCGCCTCCAAATCTCTCTGACACCTTACTCCACGAGACACCAGTGGGAGGCAGGATCTCTCAACATCTGAAGGAATGGCGAGGCATTACCTCAGATGTTTGGGCACTGGAAACAGTAGCTCAAGGTTACTGTCTCCCCTTTCTAAAAAGGCCTCAGAATTATCCACCGGGAGCCAACTCCGTAAAAATTCCAGACCCACTCCTGTTGCAGGGAATTTTAACCCTGCTAGAGAAAGGTGCCATAGAACAGGTACCTGTAGCTGAGAGGAACAGGGGTTGGTACTCCCCATACTTTCTCATCCCAAAAAAGGACGGAGGATTGAGACCCATCTTGGACTTAAGAAACTTGAACAAGTTCCTCAGGAAGGACAAGTTCAAGATGGTGACCCTTTCTCAGATCCTTCAGGCTCTACAACTCCAAGACTGGTTGGTATCATTGGACCTTCAGGATGCTTACTTTCATGTGCCAATCCATCCAGGGCACAGAAAGTACCTGAGGTTCGCGATTGGCAATTCTCATTATCAGTTTTGAGTTCTGCCATTTGGGTTGACCTCCGCCCCGAGGGTTTTCACCAAACTAATGGCGGTTGTGGCAGCGGGTCTCAGGAGAGGGGGGATTCACGTCTACCCCTACCTGGACGATTGGTTGATCAGAGCACGTTCTCCAGAACAGACTCAGGAACATCTTTCGATCACCTGCCACTTCCTTCACAAACTGGGCTTCTCCCTCAATTTCAAGAAGTCCCACATGATACCATCCCAAAAGCTCCAGTTTATCGGAGCAGTCTTGGACACTTCCTCGGGAAAAGCCGCGCCTCCCGAGGTGAGAGCTCTCCACATTCTGCATATGGTATCAAAGTTCCAGAATGCCCAATGTCTACCGGCCTTCGATTTTCTCAGGTTGCTAGGCCTCATGGCATCCTGCATTTTCCTAGTACCAGAGGCCAGACTGAGAATGAGATTCCTTCAATGGGCACTCAGAAATCAGTGGTCCCAGTTCTCAGGGAATATGTCGGATCTTCTGCAAGTCCCGAGTTCAGTTGTTCAGGATCTACTATGGTGGGCTTGCAACGACAACATTCTCAAGGGAGAATCCTTTTGGCAACCATGGCCGGAGATAACAGTAGTGACGGATGCCTCACTCACGGGGTGGGGAGCACACACCAATGATCTGACAATCAGCGGTCGTTGGTCTCCATCGGAGTCCAAACTACACATCAACCTATTGGAGCTGAGGGCAATCACATTAGCGCAGAAGGCCTTTCTGCCATCTGTACAGTGAAAGAATGTTCTGATAATGACGGACAACACAGTGGTCATGTACTACCTCAACAAGAGAGGAGGAGTAGGGTCACTACCACTGTGCAGAGAGGCAATGCAGCTCTGGTTCTGGGCAATACGAGAAGGAATCTCTCTATCGGCAATTCACCTAGCCGGAGAGCAAAACACGGCGGCAGACGCTCTGAGCAGGCAGAGCACAGTCCTTCAAGAGATCTTCGCCCTTTGGGGAACCCCTCAAGTGGATCTGTTCGCCTCTGTGATCAATCGGAAGTGCGAGCAGTACTGCTCAAGGGAATTTCCTCAAAGAGGAGCTCTGGGAGACGCATTCGTAGTGGAGTGGAAGTTTCCACTGCTGTACGCATTTCCCCCAGTCCCCGTGATTCCTCAAGTAATCAGGAGGTTGAGAAAGTTCAGGAAAACCATCATCCTAATTGCCCCGGATTGGGCCAGGAGGACGTGGTACCCGGACATTCTAGACATGTCCATCTGCCCTCCAATACGTCTTCCGCAAAGAGAGGATCTTCTCTCGCAAGAGGAAGGTCGGGTTCCCCATCCAGAGGTCAAGACACTCAACCTTCACGCATGGTTTCTGAGAGTTTGAGATACAAGGATTGGGATCTTCCGGATGAAGTCATGGAGATCTTGCTTTCGGCCAGAAGGCCAGCAACAAAATCTTTATACCGATGTCGCTGGAGCAAGTTCAGTAACTGGTGCAAAGATAAGAATGTGGACCCTTTTCAATGTGGCACCCGTCGCTGGAGCAAGTTCAGTAACTGGTGCAAAGATAAGAATGTGGACCCTTTTCAATGTGGCACCCCAATGGTGCTTTCTTTCCTACTGCATCTAGCCAATCTGGGGCTCCAGATAGGGACAATTAACGGATACCTTGCTGCGCTGTCCATTTTCAAGTGCACCTCAAAAAATTCCATTGATTAGTCAATTCTTAAAGGGGCTTACTAATGTATACCCCCCCGTACCTTTTCATGTCCCAACTTGGGACTTAAATCTAGTACTAAAATTCTTGACTTGTATACCTTTTGAGCCTATGCACTCCTGCGCATTGAGGCTATTAACATTAAAAACTGTACTTCTTGTGGCCTTGTCATCAGCCCGCAGGGTTAGCGAACTTCAGGCACTCTCATGCAAACCGCCATTTACTACTTTTTATAAGGATACCTTAAAGTTAAACCTTCCTTTTTACCAAAGGTAGTTTCAGACTTCCATTTGTCGCAAAAGATAATATTACCAACTTTTTATCCTCCTCCTCATTTGGGAAAGGAAGAGGAGAGATTGCACAGACTAGATCCCAAGAGGGCTCTTACTTTCTATATCTCAGGAATGGCTAAATTGAGGCAAGACGACCAACTATTTGTGGGTTATACTGGTCATAAACTAGGATTATCTGTAACAAAACAGACCATATCCCGCTGGATCATCTTAGCCATAACTGAATGCTAAAGGTTAGCAGGAAAAGACCCACCAGATGGGCTTCGTGCCCATTCTACAAGGGGTATGGCTACTTCTATGGCTCTAAAGAGGGGAGTCCCGGCAGCAGATATTTGTTCAGTTGCTACTTGGAAAACAATACACACTTTTGTAAAACATTACTGTTTGGATACTGCCTCCTCAAATGAGGGTTTATTTGCCAAGGCAGTTCTGCATTCTGTCCATGAAAACTGAAAACTAATACTCCCACCTCCAAAATTACTACTGATATGGGAGTCTATCATAAGATGAGGAATACGTGGGAGGACACAATCCATTCGAAGAACAAGTTACTTACCAACTGTAACGTTCTTTCGACTGGATGTTCCTCCCACATATTCCTCATCGACCCTCCCATCCTACCCCGCAGTACAGTTTACGTTTTCTTACACTTTCCTCTCACGAAGTGTGCATCAGTCATGGGGCACGCCTGGGTGTTCCTCCTATATGTTTTCATCGAAAAAACAGAACTGGAGCAACGGGCGCGGCTCGATCTATTTATACCATCAGTGACGTCGACACGGTACGGAGACCGTCGAGGGACAATCGACGCCACGACCTCGAGCACAGCGCCCTCTGCCGAGAATTTTTTTTTCCGAAGCAGCGAAGCTGGAGATAACGAATTATCATAAGATGGGGAATACGTGGGAGGAACATCCAGTAGAAAGAATGTTACAGTTGGTAAGTAACTTGTTCTTCATGGAAAACTGCAAAGATATTCCAGTTACTTATCCTAAACTATTGCCTCCACAATGTACTATAATAATTTCTGGAGGTTTCAAATGCACCATATCTTCACACATTGGTAATAGTTGACTCCATTTTAATCCACGTATTCCATGCCATGACATCTCCACTTCTTCTAATCCAAGATTGTCAAAGATGCCAAGGTGCTCAGCATATACCTTCACCCAATGAAACTATGAATCCCCCAACATCCAAACACTCTTCTTGTTCATAGCCATGCTTGCAGCAATTAAAACAAGAAATAAAGCAGTTCCTAACCTGGCCTCCTCTTCAACTGCTCCTCCAGAAAGAGGAACCCTGATTGGCTGACCCGCCCTCGTCTGTGGCTGTTCGCAAGGGTTCATGGTTTCCGAGGCCTCTTTCCATGCTTATTAGAGGACCCCGATGGCATGTGTAGACATTCACATACAGTCGCGAAAGTCCGTGGAAGTCAATGCACAGGGCAGCCCTTCTAGCCTTTTTTCCTTCATCTGTGTGACACTCCCTGACTGACTACTTTCAAACAGTCACGCATTGTTAGGACTGATTTTCTATACTCTGGCCTGGTGGACAGATATAGTTTAGTGTCAGGGACAACTCTGGAAGCTGTAGCCAAACCAGTTCAAGGTAGCAAGGTGACTGGTCAAGGCTAAGTCTCAGGAGGGGTGAGCCTGGTAAAGGGTCCTCAATGAGTACACACAGTGAAAAGCCCAGGAACACACTTAAAATCCCTATTTATTTATGGCCGTATAACTATGAAAAATGACTACTAGCATGAATGTTGTCACATAAGGCTAAATAAATTATACATATATACAATCACTGGAGGGCGGCAAAATACATAACAAACCCTTGCAAAGGAAGGTAAGTATTAGCATGCAGCACTAGAGGTCCACAGAGATACAATACTAACTTCAAAAGTCCATCCCTAAGATGTTTGGGGCCTTGCGCCGAAAGGTTCACCAAAGTTCCCTACAGTTGTGTGGGACAGAAAAATTTAAGGGATCCAATGAAGTGGTCCAAAGGGTAGAGGACAACTTACCCTAGCTCATAAAAGTATCCCCTACTTTCGGAATGCTTGCCCGTGCAAGCAATGACAAAGCCAAACTGTTAGAAAACATTTGAAAATGTAACAAACTTTTAAATGGGAGTTAGGGGTTTAGGTATGTAGTGTTACAACTAACCCCCATAATCCAATTCTTCTTAGGACTTGGCAGGTCTTCCGAAGAGTGTCTAAGGTAACATTTCCCACCTTCAGCTATGGTCCTTGATGGCCTGCAAATTCGAGCACTTCTCCGGTCGGTGACAAATGCTGATGCAAGGTCTTCAGGATGGAGAATACCGAAGAACTCATTGCAGCGCCCCTCTTAGCACAGGACTGGACGTAAAAAAGCTATTTTAGATGATGGCCACCGATGCACAGTGATGCATGTTGAAGGCAAGGGTCCCCAACCAGCACGATCCTCCCCGCAATGAGAGACAATGAAGGACTCTCCCAGAATGGGAATAAGGCCAAGACAGAGTGCGGGTGAGCGTAAATGGGAGTTTATCAATCAAAATAGGGCATGCAAAGAACTCTGCAAACTCCGAGAGCGCTCTGTCTGACAATAGCAAAGACAGGCGTATATATTTACAAAACACGTCATCAGAACCTACAAACTATAACGGGCACAAGTTCAATGGGATTGGGTGGCGATGACTAACTATAGGTGCTGCTGCAATGCGGTTGGCCTTGGCTGGAGGACGTCACTGGTTAGCCTCGTGGGTTGGGCTGGGCCTGGCATGGCAGCCGAGTTCATCCAGGCGGTGTTGTTGTGCCATTGTGGCCAGTGTCAGAGATTAATGTCTTTTTCTGACTTATTTGCCCTATGCCATGCACACCGCAGTCATTCAGTCATTGCAATGTTATCTTCTTTAGTAAATCTATCAATAGGTTATTCTACAGGTTAAGGCAACACAGGAGGAATGCACCTTGTGAGGGGTTTGATGGTGATTTATTCGTGCATAGTTACCAGTGTCCTGTTTGACCGGTACCATAGGTCGTGGGGCTAAGTCTCTGGGCATGGGACGGGCAGTACATGTCTTTCTGTCTCGTTAGAAGTTATTATGAATGGGCTGCTGTGTGTTGCCTCAGTATTGGATGTCTTCATTGCACTGGGCCATAAGTCTAAGGTGATCCGGTGGGTTGTGGGGTTTACGAGGGGGCGCCTTTGGATTTGTGTATTCAAGCGGAGGTTTACTGCTGGGCTGTAAATAATGCAGGTGGCAGGCCGTGGCCTTGGGTGCTGCAGGGGGGACTACAAATCTTTGAAGTGGCTCCAGCCTAGTTGGGGGAGGTGGAGCAGCGCGGCGCAGGCCTCAGCTCTCTTGTTTGGCAGCCTTTGCAGGGTGGGAGGGGAATTGGCCTTACACATATTCACAAAGGTATTTTTCTCGTGTGTTGCCGACTTTAGGTGAGAACATCGTAATCATTTAAACATTCTTATAATACTCATTTGGATAAAACTTACATTTCAACTTAACTACATGTCTCTCGAACATAGCCAGTCTGAGCACCTTACTAGTACATTATGTTTTAACAACTACAGCATTTAGTTATATGCATATACATTTGCCTTAAGTGAGGTAGTCGTGTAGGTCGGGGGAGCATGGAGAGCGAGACCCGCCATCGTGCGTGGCGGAAATGGCATATAGTGGCTATAGATATATACACATGACTGGCGCATTTGCACACATCTTTCACACGAGCCTTATGTATGGTTGCATTCATTCTCCCCTATACTCTAGCAGCATTAGTTCAGTTATGGCGCAGGGCCACGGGGTGTACGTTTTTCAATGATACATACAAAGAATTATCCCCCATAGTGCTTTTCATTATTTGTGCACACCTACAGGAGTGCAGATTCTTCATTGCTAGTGTCATATAAACATGCGTTTCCACCATAATTACACATCTTTACAGGTTTCGTTAGTGGAAGTAATTGTGGAGAGACTACACATATTGCGAGTATTTTTTGGCCTTCGTATGTGGGTATTTTTCTGCTTTCATCGGATGACCATTTTACAGTTCTCCCCATCACCCAGGCCTCGCTGACCGGGTCATGCTGGGAGCAGTGATGTGTTGCGGAAAGTGAAATGTTACAGTGTTAGTATCTTATGCCAGCTCACGTCCGTCTTGTTCGTGGGAACGGGCTCACAGCGGATCTGCCAGGGTGCTGTGGCAACAGGGATAATTGAAACTCTCCAAGGGTGGGGGCCGCGCTACAGTGCGCTGAGCTCTCACCATCTTTGATAGACAAAATGGTTTCTGGGCTTAGCTAAATTCAATACATGTGGGCAATCAATACGTGTGGGCAATGTCTTCAGCAGGTGAACCCTCCACCACCTGGGCCCGGGTGGCATGAGGGGACGCCCAATGAGCCATAGCCCTCACCTGGGGAGAAGATGTAGGCAAATGGGGTCTTTTGGACCAGTCCTCCCCTACATTTCCCCCCTTTCGTTACTTAAGTAACGAATTCTTTAACTCATTCAATCTCCTACACTCTTCTTCGTCCATAATTGCCTCATCCCATGCTGGTGTGCCTTTTATGGGCATCCAGGCTCTGCACACCCCTCTTAAGCTCTCACCTCTCCTGGCATATTCATCTGGGGTACAGGTCAGGTATATACATCCGCTCTCTCCTTCCAAGTCTACCCACACCTCCTGGTACCATTCTAGTATACGGGGCTCCCTGATGGTGGTATGCCACAATTTATCTACGATATCCTTGTCGTGATACCTAGGCACTAGTTGATATCTTGGTGTGTCATCAGTTCCTGTCTGTACCTGCACTTCCTGCATAGTTTGTATTGTACCACGGGTGTTGCCCATTGTCACCATCATCATTGCACCATTAGGTACTGCGTTAGCACAACATCGAAGACCCACCTGGCACAGGCAAAAAATAAAGAGGAGGAACACCACAGCTGGCATCAAAAATTTCACAGTCATTCCCAGCCATGAAGGAACCCAGGAGAAGATATTGTTGAACCACGTGCTCTCTTCTGCTCCACCTTCCATTTTCATCCTTTCTCCTAGGTTGTGTACTGCTTCGATCACATGGGACAGGGAGCCATTTTCTGCGTCTTCAGAAGGTACGAAAGTGCAGCAGGCACTTCTGATTTTTCGGCAAACACCTCCGTCCATCGCCGTCAACAGGTCCAAGACATATCTGTTTTGCATGGTCATCAGCCGTAGAGCTCTTAGTTCCACTTTTATGACGTTAAACCCTTCTTCAGTGTCATTCGCCAACTGGATCAGTTCCCAGCGTGTTATCTGGAGCCATTTTGCATTTGCTCTGGCCTGGATACCTGAGATGAGTGAGGCAAAGAATGTTTCTGCCGAGCTGAATAGTCGGTATCTGTCTGGGATCTGTGCCAGCAACTCCGATGATGCCTTTGATATGTAATTTGATGCTCGTCTGTTTCGGGACAGCACCTCTTCCTTGCTCCCGGAGGATAAGACATAAATCTGTGACTCTGCAGTCGGCTGGGCCTCGCTCTGTCGGGTGTTTTCTTGTGTTCTTTTGCTCCCATTAATGTGGCTTTCTGGTATAACCATTAGGGCTGAGTGCAGAGTGGCCATTGAGCAGCTGCCACTCCAGGACTGGGGGAGGTGCAGGTATGCCTGGTTGCCGCATACCCAATACGTGTCCATCAGGGCCGCTGTCCCTTTTCTCAGATCTGGGATGGTAAGGGTCTTGTTGCAGTTCTTGTTTGTCCCCATGGAGGTTTTCCCTTCTCCTTTAAAACATAGTTCATAGTCTATTTCGTTCTGCAGTTTGAAAGGTTTTTCAATGGCTGTTACCCAAGTTAGTTTTGAAATGTGTTCCTTCCATACTGGTGTGCACGTTTCTTCTATCCATTGCAATTTCTCTGGTGCCACACCCCTCAGCGCTTCACCTTTGCACAGTACTTCTTCATCTTTCCACTTGTTGTCCGAAAAAAGTGTTCCTTGTATCACAAAAAATGGTTATTCCAGACATATCAGTCCTACTGTCTTTGGGTAGCACGTTTTCTCGTTCTGCAGCATTCTAAAAGTAACATCATGTGCCTGGAAGGTGTTCTTAATCCTGCATAACGTGAGATGAAGGAGACACTGGGCATCTACAATAGGCAACTCTTTGGGCAACAATACCTTGGGGATGCCTGACGCATGGGGAATGAGGGAGCAGACATAGCAGCTCTCGTTTGTTGTTTGGTTAGCTGTTGCACTCATATCCGCATACCATTTATTAGTCTGGTGGGGGTGTCGTGGATCTTCCATCTTATCTAATCCTAACCCATAGTACTCATCATACTTCCTCCTTTCCACTCCCCTTTTTCTTCTACTATTTCTTTTCCTAATGTACTTCCCGGCTTCATAGGTGCTAGACACAGTAGACCCCCCTTCCTCCTTCCCGCCCCCCTTCACCCAGTCATCATATAATATTTCATGTGTTGCTTTCATTCTTTCATTTTCTTCCATTCTGTTATCCGATGATGTGTCCATGGCCATGGGGGCAGGTTGGCTGGTAGGGGTATTATATAACCAGGATATGGCGGAGGGGTTTCGGTCGTTTAGGCTGTGAGCATTGTAATTAAATATCTTTGGTGGGGACACTGTTTTATTTTGTATTTTACCCTGTGGCCCTCCATTTTGTGAGATGACAGCATTGGATGGTGTAGTATAATACCCCCATACAAGTTTAGTTCCTTCCCATACCAAAAAATCACCTTCCTTAGTATTTACACTTGCAGTTGCATTATTTACAATAGTGCTGTTAGTCCCTCCCCCCTCGTTCATCTCGATAGAGATGAACGCTATGAACCAGTATGTAACTAGGCCAAACATTAGTGTAAAAAACAATGTAATGCACACTGATAGTCCACATTCATACGAATATCTGCAGTTCTCAGTTAACCACTCTCTAATTCTAGTAAATCTATCCGTTGCAGGCTGCCCGTTAGATGCCATGGTAGTTCCTGTTCGAGATATAAAAGTGCATTAAGTGCATGAATGTAAACATTTTGTTGGCACTACCAGTGCCAATTATATATTGACGGGGAATGGAAGTGGGTAGGGTTGCAGGGAAGGGTATTCACAGACAGGGGTAAAAATATTCCACCATTTTATCATATCATTACTTATATATGTATTCACAAGTGAGAGGAAAAAAAAGAACACACCTCCCTGTATGTTCTTTTTTTTTTTTTTTCATAACATAAAAATGCAATTATGTTTGTCAGCCATACTTTTTTTTCATCTGTATTACTGTCACACACATAGGTTCATATTCACACATTCTGCTCAGTTGTGCTGTTTGCGGTTGTCTGTGCCTCCTCATCTACCTCTTCCTGCACATTACTATATGCCCTTCGTACGTCGGTCAAATGCACCCAGTACTTCAGGCCCTTTACTTTAACTGCTGTGGGCGTGCAAAACACTACTTCGTATGGGCCATGGAAGCGTGGGGCATTCCACCGACGCACAAAACTCCTGACATAAATGAATTCACCCGGCATCAGCTGTGAACAACAGTGACTGATCCTGTTGTGTTTCCTTCCTCTCGCGTGAATGGTGGAGAAAGCTGCTTTGATATTGCGCGCGCTGCCCTTGTCAATTTCTTCAAATAGTCTGTGAACTCATCTCCCAATATCGCGGCGCTTCTGTGTGCATCTGAGTGTTCGCGCAGTGGGGAGTGTGCTGTGTGCATTCGTCTCCCAGTCACTATTTCGTGCGGGGACAAATGGTGGTCTTTGCTTGACTGATTTCTCAGCTCAAATAGCGCAAGGGGCAGACAGTAAATCCAGTTCTTTTTTAAGGAAAAGCATAGTTTTGATAACCTTCCTTTCAATAGTCCGTTCATCTTTTCCACTATGCCATTACTTTGAGGATGATAAATCGAGCACAATTTATGCTTTATCCCCAACAATGTAGTCACTTCCTTGAAGAGCTTGTTTACAAAGTGAGTGCCGTTGTCCGAGCGAATCACGTCACAAATTCCCCAGCGCGGAAACACTTCCCTCACTAAGAACTTTGCAGCGCTTTTGGCATCAGGTCGTGCACATGGGCCTGCTTCTACCCACCTTGAGAATGGGCATACAACCACGATCATGTAACGTGCCCCATTACACCTTTCTCCCATATCCGCGTAATCGATATGTAGCTCTCTGAATGGCCCAATTGGCTTTGGAATTGTTCCCCGGAGCGTGCCTAATGTCATTCCTGAATTGTATATATGACATGTTGTGCATTCCAGTGTTAATCGAGATATGTGCTCCTGGAGACAGGGCACAAACCATTCTTCCTGTATCTCTGCTGCAATGTGTTGTTTTGTATTGTGTGCAGGGAAATGTAGTTGTTGAAATGCAATTTCCAACAATTTTACTGGCATTACCACTTTTCCTGAGTTGTTTTGTCGCCACAGTAATCTGTCGCCGATTTGCTGCACCCTCGTTTTGTCCACATTAATTTTTCATCTGCACTAGCTCCATCCTGTAATTCTAGTATTTGTGATATAGGCATCATATTGTAGCCGTCTGGGGGCTCTCCGCTTGTCTTGTGCTGTAACATGTACTCACCTGCCTCATATTTCTGAAAGTACGAGGCTTCCTTGGCGGCAGCGTCCGCTGCCATGTTTCCCAAAGACACAACATCTGTGTTAGATGTATGGGCTTGGCATTTCACTATTGCTACTGCTGTGGGACCTTGTAGGGCCTCAATCAACTCCTTCAGCAAGTCTGCATGCTGCACTGGAGTTCCGTCTGCTCGTCGAAACCCCCTCCGCCCCCATCTTGCTAAGCCCCCGTGTACTGTTGTCGTCATGTAAGATGAGTATGTGTATATTGTCACTGCACAACCTTTAGCTGCATGTAGTGCTTCTATGAGTGCAGTCAGTTCTGCTGCTTGTGTGGAGTAATGTGATGGGAGGCGGTATTGCACTAGTGTCTCATACTCACCGTCTTCTAGTCTCACCACTGCCATACCCACATGTTTCTCCCCCGTGTCCATATCAATTGATGCTGACCCGTCTACGAAGTACACTTCCCCTTCGCTCAGAGCATTCTCACACACCACTGTGTCCTCCTCTCTTTCTCCTCTGTACGTTACACAATCGTGTTCCTGCATGTCCTCTAGTGTGCACGCTTCTGTAATGAAGGTTGCTGGGTTCACTGCCTTGCATCTCACCACATGGATATTGGCGCTGGACAATATTATCTCATAAGCGGTTGCCCGCTGTGTTGTTAGTGTGCTTTTTGACCTCTCCAGTATCGCAAATATTGAATGTTCCACAAACAATGTCACGGGGCATCCCATTACTATTGTGGCACTTTTCTCAATTGCGAACGCGGCTGCAGCGAGTGATTGCTCGCACGCGAAATGTCCTTGCATCACAGCATCCAAAGTGCCACTATAGTAAGCCAAAGGCTTGTGTCCTAGTGACGTCTTCTGTGTCAGGACGGCTGTCATCAGTGTTCCTTTGCAGTGTGAAAATAGGTAAAATTCTCGTCCATAATCTGGGTTTGCTAGTACTGGAGCGCTTGAAATTAAATCTTTTAATGCTTTAAAGGAGGCGCTCATCTCTTCTGTCCATTCTATCTTTTTGTTCTCCTGTTGGGCCACCTTTAGCGCTTGTAATAGGGGTCTGGTGTATGCCGCATAATCTAATATCCATGCTCGGCAGTAGTTGCACATCCCCAGGAATTTCTGCATGTCTTTTACTGTTGTGGGTTCTCCTACTGATCTTATTGCTTCTACCCTGTCGGGGATTATTCTCTTCCCATCTTTTGAAATTAGCTGTCCCAGGTAGAGAACCTCTGTCAGACAGTACTGTAACTTTCCCTTGTCCACTTTGTACCCCTTATTGGCCAATAGAGTTAGGAGTGTTATTGAATCTTTTCTGCATGTCTCTTCGTTTTGTGCGCAGACGAATAAATCGTCTACGTACTGAATTATGGTGCTCTCAACTGATAGATTTCCTAAGTCCTCATGTAATATGCGATTGAATATGCTTGGGCTCTCGCAATATCCCTGTGGTAATCTGCAATGTTCATATCTTTTTCCCCCTAGTGTGAAAGCTGTCAGGTATCTACTCTCTTCTGCCAGGGGGATAGAGAAGAATGCGTTTTTCAAGTCGACCACTGTGAAATGTGATGCAGGTTTTGGGATACTGCATAGTATTGCTGCGGGGTTCGGGACCAAAGGGAACTCTTTCTGAATTACATCATTTAAGGGGCGTAAATCTTGTATCATCCTCCAAGACCCTCCCTTTGCTTTCTTGATTGGGTAAATGCATGTGTTACATGGTGAATTTGAAGGCACTATGATCCCTTGTGCTAGCAGTGCATTTATTGTCTCTTTTATCCCTTCTTCAGCTTCACGGGACAATGGATACTGTTTTACTCGGGGTAGAATTGCTCCTTGTTTTAATTTAATTATCACAGGTTGTACTCCATGCAACAGCCCTACATCATGGGGGCCTGTCGTCCACAAATTATTTGGTACGAGCCTCATGTCATCATCAAAAAATGATGGTGGTGCTCCTACCACTGCCATCAGCTGAACGGGTATTTCCCTTGCCTGAATCAGAATGTCACAGGGCATCGCTATTTCCATTACTATTTCACCATCCCCCTCTGCATCTGAGAAGAGATCCTCGTTTGTTAAGTCTCTTAGGGCGATATTGGCATTTGTACACAGTACTGTACGCCACTCACATCCTTCCATATCTATTCCAATCACAGAAATTCTTTTTGTTGATATCTGTACAGCATGCAAGTCTAATGATACCACTGATCCCGGTGCTGTGTCAGGGCACACTATTGGGCGGAAGAGAAATTCAGCTGGAATCCTCCAATCCATCCTTCTCAGCTCTGGTACTATGAGGGCCAATGTTTTTAGTCCCTCAATAAACATTTCCTCGTTTTCTGGCAAATCTCGTATTTCTTGTGTGGTTGTGTGCGCCTGTACTACCAACATTACGCGTAATGGGCATATTCCGGGTGTTGAGCACACTATACCTCTCTCAGTGAAGGATATGGTCATGTTGAGCTTACTCAAGAGATCCCTCCCTAGTAAGTTTATTGGTGAGTGCTCATAATACAGTAAGGGCGTCCTTACTGTTTTACCCCCCACTGTTACATCCAATGCTTCTGTGTAAGGAACTTCAATTACAGCCCCAGAGAACCCCTGCGTCTCTAACTTCCTGTTAGATAACGGGAACCGGCCCTCTCTAATGCATGATTTCTCCGCTCCCGAATCCACCATGAATATGAACTGCTTGTCTCCTATCTGCGCCCCTATCAATGGTTCCTCTGCTGCATTGTAGGTAGTAGATAGAATTGGACACGCAAGTGTTCTCTGTGGGCTGTCCTATGCGGGGTGTCTCATTTCCCCCCCCTGATTGAAGACGCTCCCTGAAACCACTGACACGCCACTGTAGGGGGCTGGTCCGGAGGCCCCGTTTGCTGTTGTTGCAAAAGGGTTGCCTGGCGTGTACTGCATATTATCATTGTTTTGTGGGTGGTTCTGGGTTCTATACTGATGCCCCTGCTGTTGTTCATTGTGCCCCTGGCCTGGGTTTCTTTGTTGTTGTTGTCCCATTGGGAGACCATATGGCCATACTGTTCTGCCTCTTGGAACCCGTTGTTGGGTCTGCTTCTGCACTCTCTAGAGTAATGCCCCCATCTTCCACAGTTCCAACAACTTCCTTGCGCACCTCTAGGTCCCTGCCATCCATTTCCCCCCATTCCCCTGTACCCCGATCCACCTCCTCTTCGCCCCCTGTACCCACCTCGTCCCCCTCGAGGGGTCCACTCTTGCCACTGCGGACCTCCGCCTTGCTCCTGCTCGTTCCACTGCCGCTGTCCCGCTCCAGCCCAATTAGTTGCCATCCTCCCTTGTATTGCTACCAGCCCCTCCTCTTCCTCATCTCCCTCCCTGCTGTGTGGGAGCGCGGCTACTGCTGCTGCGACCTTCACCAACTTTGTCTGTACCAGTTTCGCTTTGTCTGCCAATCTTTTCTGGGCCACCTCCTTCTCCCTTTCTTTTATCCTCTTACAGTGGTGTACTATTATGCTTTGAATTTCAGGCCAGCCTTTAGCTTCAATACCTGCTATCTTGTCGAGCGCCTTTTGCACCTCTTTTGGGAGCCCCCTTTTTATAATGAAGTAAAATAGAGATGTCGATTGATACCAGGGCGTGCCCGTTTCTGCTCTCCACATCTCTTGGACCCGGAAAATGTAATCCATAGCATCTTCCCCGTCATTCATTGTACACTGCATTACTGACTGTAGGTCTGGTGTGTCGGGAAACGTTTCCCGCAAGGTGTCCCACACCCTTGCACGCACTGTGTTAAAGGAGGCCCCATCATGGCGATCGCAGTCTAATGTTACTCCCGGGAAACCAGCCTTGACCCATACTCTGTCACCTGATCCCCCACTGCTGATACAAGCAAGCTCTTCACATCTCCTATTGCTAGGGGTACCCCGGCAGTATGTTTCTCAAAGGCATATATCCACTTGCTCACTCCTCCCGATAACGGGGGCAATAACTTCAATAAATTGGCCTTGTCCATCTGAGCCCATGGGATGTAATTCGGCCTCCCTCCTCCCCTATGTATCAGCGGAAGCTGTAGCTTCCCTTTCACCGTGGCATCTGTTCCCGTCTTCACTCCTGTTGTTCCCAAAGAGGCCATTTTCCCCACCCTGTTCCTTAATCGCCCTGTCCACTCATCATCCAGTGTTCTTATTGAACATGCACCGTCCCCCCCTTCACTTCCCCCTCCCATTGCCATACTCAACCTGTTACTTTCTTCCAAATCGTCCCTTATATCACATAGTAGTTCGTCTCTGTCCCCTATAGGCCTCTCTTCGTTATCGGCACACCCCCCTCCCATTCCTAGTTCAATTATTCGTGTTGGTTCTTCTTGAATTCTGAACAGTATCTCACCTTTTTTCCACCCTTCTTCAAGTGGTCTATTCTCGCTCTGTGCTCTAAACGTGTGCTCTGATCTGGCTGCATTGAGTGCTGTCTGCTCACATATATTTTTTATCCTCGAGAGCTCATCCTTGGCTATTGAGAGTCTCGACTCCAGATCGTTTGTTAGTTTTTCTATGTCCACCCTTGGTGTACTTACCTGGGCTCGCTCCCGAGTGCTCTTGTATGGTGGGCGTGCCGTTGGCCTTTGGGGTGTAATAGTTGTCGGGGGAGGCACATAAGTGGGGTCACTGTACCCCTCTGCGGGCACGGGCTTGTTCAATATCGGGTATAAACTTATTACCTCTATTGGTGGCTCTACATTTGGCAATTCTTTAGCATCTTTCTGTATCATTAGTGGATTATCAGTGGTAGATGGTAGGTTAGGATTTACTTCTAGTACTTTAGGCGGTGGTATCTCTTCAAATAACCTCCAAAGATCTAATATTTCTCTCCTATTGTGCAACTGCTTCCCCTTGTATTTCAAACAAATGCATGTGGCTACCATATCTAGGACACTTTTGTCAAATGACCCCCCCTCGGGCCATATCTGGGGCAACCCCTCTCCCTTTAACTCTGTGATCCATTGGTCATGGTATTTTTTAATTCGCTCCGCATACCCCGGTAGGTTCTTGCAAATATGTGATAAGGGTGTTTCTGCCCCCATACTTTGGGCTCTCCTGGTACCTGTGTATCCCTGTGTATCACAAAATTATAATGTAAACGTATCACCATGTGAGTCCTCGTATTCTATATGATATTTAATAGTAGGCGCTCTTGTATTCCTCCCCCTTCCCGCACACAATGAGAATGACCGTACACAATCTCTATTCTATTCTCTTTTGGGGGGGGCACATACAAGAGCAAACCATCAGTGATATCGACAGAGTTAAAAAATCAAAAATTACACACTCACTTCACCTTATTATTTTTGTTTTCACGAAGCTTTGTACGGCCACACTTACCATGACCATTCACTGGCTATACATTTGCAACAACTCTACACACCCACAACACCAGATTATCTCTTCAACACATACGATGTGCGCACACCTCACTGTATCACTCTATTCACAACTCACTTTGCCCTCCCTTTCCTCCCTGGTCGGCTATCCCTGTCGTCTTATTTAGATATGCGTATGCACATATGTATATTTATAGATTTGATCCTCACTCTTACAGTGGGACTCTCTGTCTCTTATTTTATCTCTGTTATTTCAAACTAATCTCACTTTTTGTCCTTACCCCCAACCCTAAAGAAAAGAATAGAAAGAGTAGCAGTCACTAATATATTCTCCGTGTCCCCCTTTGCCAGACACTTTTAACTTATTATCCACTTCTTCATATATTCCCAGCACTAGTCGAGATAGCACTATGCGGCGCCGCCTTCCACCCCCTTTCGCAGCTAGGTTCCCGTCACTTTTATCTCTTATTTACTCCTTAATCCTAATGGCCATATGCAAAGAAAAAGCAAAGAAAGTCTAAGGTGGTCCTTAGTAGACCTGCGTGCTCCCCTTTTCTATCCCTCCTCGTTCCCAGTCCTAAATTTCCCCTTCCACTCTCTTTATGATCGCTCGCACTCAATACTCACGTGCCCGTCTTGAACCGATAGTCTCCGAAACTGGGTCCGTCCAGGCAGTGTCGCCGTCCGCTCAACAGTCAGCCCCGGCCCCGGCGAGCGGTACTCAAAGGGGATTTTTCAACCGGGATCCCGTACCCTCTCTCTGTTGAGTGCGCACTTCTAAGCGTACCGGTCGCCGTTGGCGGGCAGCCTCCTGGAGCCGGCCCACCGTGCGTATCCCTTTTCGACCGGAGATTTTCGTGCCAAAAGGGGACGGTAGTTATATATTTAGGAAATAAAAATCACACTTTCGGGGTCACCACTGAAGGCAAGCGTCCCCAACCAGCACGATCCTCCCCGCAATGAGAGACAATGAAGGACTCTCCCAGAATGGGAATAAGGCCAAGACAGAGTGCGGGTGAGCGTAAATGGGAGTTTATCAATCAAAATAGGGCATGCAAAGAACTCTGCAAACTCCGAGGGCGCTCTGTCTGACAATAGCAAAGACAGGCGTATATATTTACAAAACACGTCATCAGAACCTACATACTATAAGGGGCACAAGTTCAATGGGATTGGGTGGCGATGACTAACTATAGGTGCTGCTGCAATGCGGTTGGCCTTGGCTGGAGGACGTCACTGGTCAGCCTCGTGGGTTGGGCTGGGCCTGGCATGGCAGCCGAGTTCATCCGGGCGGTGTTGTTGTGCCATTGTGGCCAGTGTCAGAGATGAATGTCTTTTTCTGACTTATTTGCCCTATGCCATGCACACCGCAGTCATTCAGTCATTGCAATGTTATCTTCTTTAGTAAATCTATCAATAGGTTATTCTACAGGTTAAGGCAACACAGGAGGAATGCACCTTGTGAGGGGTTTGATGGTGATTTATTCGTGCATAGTTACCAGTGTCCTGTTTGACCGGTACCATAGGTCGTGGGGCTAAGTCTCTGGGCATGGGACGGGCGGTACATGTCTTTCTGTCTCGTTAGAAGTTATTATGAATGGGCTGCTGTGTGTTGCCTCAGTATTGGATGTCTTCATTGCACTGGGCCATAAGTCTGAGGTGATCCGGTGGGTTGTGGGGTTTACGAGGGGGCGCCTTTGGATTTGTGTATTCAAGCGGAGGTTTACTGCTGGGCTGTAAATAATGCAGGTGGCAGACCGTGGCCTTGGGTGCTGCAGCGGGGACTACAAATCTTTGAAGTGGCTCCAGCCTAGTTGGGGGAGGTGGAGCAGCGCGGCGCAGGCCTCAGCTCTCTTGTTTGGCAGCCTTCGCAGGGTGGGAGGGGAATTGGCCTTACACATATTCACAAAGGTATTTTTCTCGTGTGTTGCCGACTTTAGGTGAGAACATCGTAATCATTTAAACATTCTTATAATACTCATTTGGATAAAACGTACATTTCAACTTAACTACATGTCTCTCGAACATAGCCAGTCTGAGCACCTTACTAGTACATTATGTTTTAACAACTACAGCATTTAGTTATATGCATATACATTTGCCTTAAGTGAGGTAGTCGTGTGGGTCGGGGGAGCATGGAGAGCGAGACCCGCCACCGTGCGTGGCGGAAATGGCATATAGTGGCTATAGATATATACACATGACTGGCGCATTTGCACACATCTTTCACACGGGCCTTATGTATGGTTGCATTCATTCTCCCCTATACTCTAGCAGCATTAGTTCAGTTATGGCGCAGGGCCACGGGGTGTACGTTTTTCAATGATACATGCAAAGAATTATCCCCCATAGTGCTTTTCATTATTTGTGCACACCTACAGGAGTGCGGATTCTTCATTGCTAGTGTCATATAAACATGCGTTTCCACCATAATTACACATCTTTACAGGTTTCGTTAGTGGAAGTAATTGTGGAGAGACTACACATATTGCGAGTATTTTTTGGCCTTCGTATGTGGGTATTTTTCTGCTTTCATCGGATGACCATTTTACAGTTCTCCCCATCACCCAGGCCTCGCTGACCGGGTCATGCTGGGAGCAGTGATGTGTTGCGGAAAGTGAAATGTTACAGTGTTAGTATCTTATGCCAGCTCATGTCCGTCTTGTTCGTGGGAACGGGCTCACAGCGGATCTGCCAGGGTGCTGTGGCAACAGGGATAATTGAAACTCTCCAAGGGTGGGGGCCAAGCTACAGTGCGCTGAGCTCTCACCATCTTTGATAGACAAAAGGGTTTCTGGGCTTAGCTAAATTCAATACATGTGGGCAATCAATACGTGTGGGCAATGTCTTCAGCAGGTGAACCCTCCACCACCTGGGCCCGGGTGGCATGAGGGGACGCCCAATGAGCCATAGCCCTCATCTGGGGAGAAGATGTAGGCAAGGGGGGTCTCTTGGACCAGTCCTCCCCTACGGCTTTGCCGTGTATCTCTGGCCCCCTTGATGCTGGAACCACGAAATTTGACAGAGATGATCCCTATCGCATGAGCTGTTGATCTCCAATGTTCCAAGCCTCAATACAGAATCGTGATGTCTGTACACAGCAGCCCAAACTTTGAGCTGGCCAGCCACTGGGTGATTGAGGGGCACTTCTGAGGACTCTTCTACCCAGGACTCTGGGCATACATCGAGAATGGATGTTCCCTCCACTTCAAGGGTCAAAACTCCTTTACAGGATTTCTGAAGATCACCTACAAGACAGGGTTTTTTGGGGACGGCGGCAGAAGGTGGTCGTCAGGCCTTCTTCCTATGGGTCTACGGTCTGCTTACACATCTTTTCAGGTTTCTTCCAGGATCTCTAAAGAATGGGTGTGGGCTCCTCTTCTTATTCAAAAAGCAGGTAAGAGCTGAAACTCCCAGTACCCAATCAAAGATCTGGCCCACTCACACACACACACACCAGCAGTGGTCCAATAAAGACCACTGGTGGCACAGCTCATGCATACCATTCAGACACACTGAAACCAGTTTGTGAACTGGGACCAGACAGTCCCAACACATTTCCTGGCAGCAAACACACATGGCGCTGCAGTAACCTGCGAAAAGCCTCTGTTTTCCCGGGCACTGGAAGTCCATAAAAGGATTTTCGTGTCCACACATGACAGGAAGAAGGGTTATTGAAAAGATGGCCAAGGGACGAACGAAAAACATTGTTGCACCGCCATGTTTGTACACTATCCACAATAGGTAGCCAAACGCGGTAATTGTGGTAAAGCTAGAGTAGTTTACACAGAAAAAGCAATAAGTAGCTGCTACCACCAGCGTGTCCCTTAGGCACACCTAGAGTAACCAAAAATCCTCTAAGCGTTAGTCTAGGGCAAAACAAAAAGTGCACCCCATTGTACTGCATTGTAAGATGCATTGTACAATGATAACAATTTACCAAAAGTGATAAGAAGTTACAAGATTATGGGAAACAATGTTTCCCAATACTGACAGCCTGAAGGACATGTCAGTTTCCTCATGGCAAATGAGCAAAAGGCAGTGTAGTGAAGCTGAAGGTTTCAATGCACTGTAAAAAAAAGCAGGCCAGATTCAAAAATAAAAAGCAAAAGGTTGGGGGTCCATAAAAATGGAGAGAAGGGTCCTGTAAAGAGTAATCTTTCCTAACACACATCCATCGACCAAGCACATCCATAAACTCTACACGTAACCCTGTCAGTCACTTCATCAGTTCAGAGGTACCTTTCAACTCTGAGAGCGCATTTGTCCTGTGTTTCAGAGCCTCCTCTATCACAAACTACTGTTCAAACTGTTACAAATTTTGGTTTGCAGATTCAAAAACATCTACATCTAAGAGCATTTTCAAAAGTATTTTTTGCTCCACATTTTTATATATTTATTCACTAACAAAACACGTTGTTAAAGGGACGTTATGGTTAAGTTGCACTAGCAAAAACCTATGAAATTCAATGGAAAAACATTGTGACAGGGACGTTATGGTTACAGGTAAAACCGAAAACCCCCCAAAATTCACCAGTTATGGTAAGCTAAGCAACCATAACTCGCACCACTAGTGTGCACTGCAAGGACTAACACCCATGACATCAAAGATGCCATTGCAAATCACATTGATGACATCACTGATGATATCACATATGTGGCTCCCTCTTTTCTTTTTTGTTCACTGACATAGTTAGGCCAGGTGCTTTTCTTCACTAACATTCAGGAACTAACAATTCAAAAGGGTCTATCTTTGTGTACGGCACCCTTCTCATATATTCTTATAATACTTTCCTTAGGGGTCACTGACATCATATGATACATATACATATAGGAGAAGAAGAAAGCGTAATTTACAGAAGCATTTCTGTGCATGAACATAATCAGTTATCTTATGAAGAGTTTCTGGTAATACTGCTCCTTTTTTGCTTACTTTAATTTCACTGTATATGCTCATATTTGTATGCATTGTGATGCCTTTATGTTTTCTGTGCAGCAGTGCAATTATGTATTTATTAAGGCAATGGTAGCTACTTCTTACATGTTTCACAGTACCTGAAACTCTAAAACTAAAGCTTTCATGATTTCACTATGTAACATGGGAAGATTTTGAAGATTACACTTCTATGGGGCATGGTGCAGACAATGGCTACGTTTCCACATGAGTTGGTTCATGTATTGCAAAGAATTCTGTAATACAATGGTGTGTATAGCAATGCATTGCTCAATGAACTACTTATCTCATGATAGTTCTTCCAATGATCTTTGATAGTTTTCTGCCACCATTACAATAACAATCCCTTGTGGAGGCTTTCCATGAAAACTAAATGCACATGTGATGTCATCAGTGATGTCGTCCATGAGATTTGTGATGGCATCTTTGATGTCCTGGGTGTTAGTCCTTGCAGTGCACACTGGCGGCGCGAGTTACGGTTGCTTAGCTTACAATAACTGGTGAATTTCAGGTGTTTTTCGGTTTTACCTGTAACCATAACGTCCCTGTAACAACGTTTTTCAATTGAATTTCATAGGTTTTTGCTAGTGCAACGTAACCATAACGTCCCTTTAACAACGTTTTTTGTTAGTGAATTTCATAGGTTTTTAGTAGGGCAATTTAAATATAATGTTGCTTTAGGCTAGTTGTTTCAATAAAGGGGAAATGTTTTTAGTAGCACAACTTAACCATAACCTCCCTTTAACAATGTTTTTTGTTAGTGAATTTCATAGCTTTTTAGTAGGGCACACTAACCGTAACATTGCTGTAGCATAGTGTTTTCTGTGAAGATGATAGCTGTTTGGTACTGCAACGGAACCATAACCTCCCGTTAACAACGGTTTGTCACTGATTCCTTGGCTGCCGTCATGATGAACATGTGGAAAGGCCAAAATCTCTGGTATATGTATCCATTTGTGCTACCCCTTCCTTCTCCTAATAATGTTGGTGCATCTAGCATTTACAGATGTACATGGCAAGTGTTTTTGAGTGTTTGAGTGGTTTCTCTTTTTCTGTTAACATTGCATGCTGCATCTGTGCCACACAGTACTGGCCGAGATCACTGCAGGTGAGGAATATGGACGTTTCCTAGGGAGACTGCACCTGCCCGGCGTATGTGCAATCACACAGCAAGTATTCATATGACTCCATTGGTGGCCGCATGTCTGCATCTTCTAATGCACCTTTAAATAGTTGTGGGAGCACACGTGTATCCATTGCACAGCTATACCCATGTGTAGGGCATCCTCTGTGTGCTCATAACACCGTCCCTGTCGCCAGCCCTACGGATTCATATGGTATACAACCCCCTTTCAAGTACTCCTGCCGACTATGTGGGTGGCTCTGCAAACGTAACAAGGTATGAGGCCCACTGGTAAACAAGGAACAGCAACCTGCAGTGTAACGGTGGCGTGTTAAATGTGGCATTAATTTGCTTGAGGTGCTGCTTGCCTTTCCATGACCTATGAAACAGACACACCAGCTCTGCACTGAACACCATGATCGAAAGTGTCAAGAGGTCGCCTGCAGGTCGTATAGTTGAAGAAAACATGTAACTGCAGGTGGGATAGTTTGTAGTGGGTCTGCAAAATGGCAAAGGTGGTGCGGCTTGGTCATGCACATACTAGTGCATGTAAAGGCAAGTTAGCAAAGAACAGAATGTGCAGAATGTAAACAATGTCAATAGTGGTTAGGAAAGAACTGTAGCTGCATGGGTCGCACTGACTAATTCTTTTCCTGCTCCACGTAATTAAGCTGTGTTGCACGTTGTTGTAAACATTCTTGTATTCCAGAATGTATGCATTTCCGTGAATGCTACTCCTACGGCTGATGGCATAGCATGACGTGTTTGTAGTGCATGTGACGACAACTGAAATGGAAGCACAAGGGACCAGTAGGTAGTCCACCGCCCTTCCAACGATGCAGTAGGGTGATTTCATGTACATAACTTCCCACATCTGCTGCGACCAATAACAGGGGCACTCCTACAGGGCAGCAGAGTGCCAAAACATCCTTGCAGACCATATGCCGTGCTACAGACCCTTACACGGCAAATGGCATTGTATTGTGCATGTACAGCAACGCGCTATTGTACAGATGGAAGGTAGTTGGAAGTGCGTGCGAAGGGTCCTTCAGGGAGCATGACAATGATTGGCGCCTATGTAGGTGAGGGCCACCCAATAATTCCATCTCTCGGTACGTCCCCTATGGGATCCATGCAGGTACAGCCCCTTGAGTACTGGGCCTTTCCTGCCATTCCTTTTTGACATGTTGCAGAGTGCTATGAAGAGCTTCAGTGTGCACCACTTACTACAAACATTCTTTCACAACTTTCAAGAAGGGCACCAAAGCAATTTGATGCGATGTGTAAAAATCGGGATGGCACAAATAGTAAGATGAACGTTATTGCTGGGGGAAAGTGTTTGTGCAGTGAAACATCATATTCCTATGTGTGAAGTACACCATTGGCACATGTCTTAGAAAGGCACACATAGATTTCTTCACAATGTACCACGCGTTCTCCATTTGCGGACCAAATGAAAAATAACGCAGCCACATCAGTGTCTGCGTAATGCGATAGAAAGTTATGCAGGAGTTCGGAAAACAGACGCATGACCTGGGCAAGTGCCTCCTTCATCGCAAACAGCACTGAAAGTCGTGTTACATGCGCCGCAATTTTTCCTCCACAACAATGAACAGTAATGTCGGCATGATTGCGCGTCGCCCCAGTGTCACACATGCAAACCAAAATCAGTCACTTCATTGTAGGTACTGCATAGCACTGCACATCCACATGATAGTATTCACAATGAGCAGCTATTGCAGAATGTTTTCCAATCACTTTCAATCAATGTATTTCAAACTCCCCCAAAACCCACATGCTGTGGCTCGTGAAACACACAGCCATAACCGCACCCTCAGCATTTCTGTCGACAACTACACCATGTGCCACAGTCTGTGTGTACACACCACACCCAGAAACCTTACTGACCACTCCCGTAGCCTCTACCGGCCCATTTCTATGGCCATCATCTGCAAAAGGGGTGTTTCCAACACATGCCACCCTGCAAGTATCGCAATATCTGCAGACTTTACGTGCTGTGCGTGCATGGGAGTGGGGGAATAACTTTCAACCAGGGTAGGGGACGTCGTTAGGTGTGGCGGCTCTGAAAAGAGGCTTTTTTTGTTTTGATTCTTTTCAAAGGTGCTTGCATAGAAACAACTTTTTTTTGTAATTTTTATAGGTATTTTTGTGTTTTGTACGTCAGCTTACATTCTTACAATAGGGTCTTCAGTGCAGCCTGTAGATTGTGAAACAAAATGTCATTGCCACTGATCGATAAAGACATTCCATTTGCTTTGACAAGGTGTATATATCGAGTACCAATGTTCTCATGCTCACAGGAGAACATCCCAGCAGCATTCAAGAAGTCACACAGGCTTCTCTTGATGAGACCCCTTCCGACCTCTGGCTAGCGACAGGAATCATTGGAATAGTTCCATACTATTCTTGATGGGATACATGAAAAAATCACCTTGGCAGTGGGAAAAATGCGCTTCACTGCTTTCATCACCTTCTTCAGTTGACGGTACACACGGGAACAAGCCATGGAAACTAAATGCAACGCTCCATAGTGCATGACCACACCATGTATGCTAGCTGAAGTGGCCACTCTTCTACATACTGCAAGCACAGGGCCAAAACTGCTGACATCGCCACAGCCCCACAAAGCGTCCACTCCCTCCAAAGCAAAATTGCCATGAAAGCCTTTTTCGACGGCATACTGCAACAGATCTTCCACAAAGGCATAACCGACTATCAAGACAGTGCATCTCGCCATCTCTGCCTGCCACCCTCACTACACAGAGTAATGAAAAAAAAATATTGCTGCCTTTTCATGTGATGCACACCATGAGCACCTGATTGCTCAATCCCCACAGTCTGATTGCCATTGGCCAGCATGGTGAAAAGCGCAAAATGTTGCATGTGCGCTTCCCCAAGTACCACCTGTAATGCACACCCTGAGTGGACAATCTCCACAGTACCATTTCCATTGGCCAGCATGGTGAGAAGCGCAGATTGTGGTACATGCGCTTTTCCAAGTACCACGAGGGCCGTGCCCCAGTAAAGCAGGAGGAGTCCTTCTTGCTATTGGTGCCCTTTTACTGTGACACACACTCTGAGCACCTGATAGGACAATCCCTACAGTCCCATTTCCATAGGCCAGCATGGTGAGAAGCGCCGAACGTGGCACGTGCGGTTCCCCAAGTACAGTGAGGGACGGGCTCGAGTGAAGCAGGTGTCCTTCTTCCTATTGCCGCACACCCTAAGCACCTGATTGGACAATTCCCACAGTGCTATTTCCATGGCCGCCACCCTCAAAATACCCGGATGTGGCTTTCGTGCTGCGTGCGGGCGTGGGGGAATAACTTGTAACCAGGGTACTGTCACGATGAGCAGACCAGATCGCCCCAGCCCAGCAGCAGTGGGAACATTGGAGCACATTAATGGCCCTGACTGGATCAAGCCTCAAAGGAGGACCACCTGGACTCAGTTCTGGCACCTCTGGCACCAGGCTCATGGAGCTAACCTCAAGGAAAACATAAGTATAATTGGTCTGCCACTGAGTGATTGACTTCTGTGCTAATTGAAGTTAAGGGTGTGTTCTGAGCCATTCGCTTTTGCATTATTCTGCAATCTTGGTTGTGGCAGAGAGCTTCTGGAATTATTTGCACAATGGGAGTGGCAGGGCGTGGTTGCTATATAAGCCCCACCGACCCCTAAAACATGTTTCGTGTTATTCTGCAGTTAGCAACGTAACACTCTCCGAGGAACTCCTGCCAGCAATCTTCCAGAAACCTGCAAAGAAAAGCCGGAGACCATCGGGCCTCGCCTACTCACCTGCTCTGATTTACCTGTGTCTCCAGCAACGACCCGGCTGTTAGACGAGGTCTCCAGTTTTCATCAGTCGCCGGCACCTGCAGAAGCAAGAGAAGCAATACAAGGTTAACCGCTGAGGTCATTCATCGTGCCCTGTCCCCGCCGCACATTACTCACCACTTCCGTCGCCATTGACCGGATTCATTCATCACGCCGGCTCACAGGTACCTGGAAAAGGGAAGGAAAGAACAGGTTAGATCAGGCAAACTGCACCTGAGCTCACTTTGGCCCCCTAGACACAAGGCAGGCCACCCTGACCCACTGGCTCAGCCGCTCGCACGCGTTGCACCAAACCAACGCACACCGAGGAGGGCTTACTGCCACAACAGCAACACGAGCCACAACAGTGAAATGAACACGGACTGCAACACGCAGCAAAGGACAACACAGATAACAGGACACGAACAACATACAATGCCATGGATTACACGGACAATAACAAGTAGAGCAACACAAGCAACACAAGTTGCGACCACAGCAGTACTGGGTTGCCACCCGACTTCAAGGGTCAGTGAAGTAACTGGATTCTACAGGACATTGCACCCCTTCTGAGACTAAGCAGGAAGGAGAGCTGTTAGGCAGAAACCTGTGCAGTTCCCTTAGGGAACACTGCAAAAGATTTAGGACTACAGGTGTTAGCAGTAAACCCACTTGGTAGCAGTCTGTACCACCCAGATTTACCAGTAGTCAGACTTCTCTCAAGAAGAGTTAGGCAGTATGCAAAGTATACACAATAGGCACTTCAGACACACCAATACAAGCAAACACTGACCAGAGCTTTGGTATCAAAGTATATCATTATTTATTTAAAAACACACTGTTTAAAACACTCCAGCACTCTTGTTGTAAAATATTCTAAACACAGTTACTATTGTAATATATACACCCCTTTTTCCTTATCAGATAAGTCACAGTAAAACACCACTTATTTTCATACAGCGGTGAGCGCTTAACTAGATGGCACTCCAATAAGTTTGTGAGAAAGGGAGGGAAAAAGACAGAATATGGAAAGGTACACCACTCTAAGGTTCAGGAACACTGTTAGCAAGGCAGAAGAGCAAAAGCCACTGGTGAGCCAAAGTCCAAAGGCTGGGCCCACTCTTAGAGAGCAGAGCACAAATGCGCCCAAGATCACACAGTTACACTAGGCTTAGAAAGTCTTGCAGAGGGTTCAAAAAGAGTTTAGAGAGGCTTAGGAAAGTTTAGCCAGGGTGTCCCAGGCTAACCCAGGTTCGAAAGCCCGGGGCTAAATCTACCCCGTACAGTCGGTAGCAAGGGAAGCCTGGCGGGACACGGTACCTTAAGTGGGAAGGATCCTCCAGCGGTGGCAGTTGTTCCTGCCAGTGGGTGCAAGTCACGTCGTCGTCCAGGGGAAGAGAAGATCTCGACTTGAAGGAAGGATGAAGGCCGTTGCACTGCCAGGGAAGAAATCAGCCGCAGAGTTTTCCGGTTAAAGGTGGTACCTTTGTTCGCGGTCGTGGTAAAACGTGGTATCCCGGTTGCCGGGGTGCTTGGCACAGGCAAGGCGGCCACGAGGTACATCGGGAAGGCGAAAAGACGGTGAAACTAGTTATCCCTACCAGTCAAAGGAAGAAGACTCTCCGGCGGGAGAGCTCCTCTGTCGTTGGGAAAAGTGGTGAGACGGTCCAGCAGGGCTCCACCGGTGGTGGTGTCGTGGCAGGTCGGCTCAGCTTCTCCCTCGTCGGATTCTTAGGTCCTGTGGCGACTTCTGAAGTTGCAGTCCCCAAAGCCCTGCTTTTATGCAGAAAACCCCCATTCACTCAGCCTAGCTGTCACACAAACATGCTAAGTGGTGAGCCGGCCGGCTCACCACTTGGGCCAATCAGGACGGATTGCGACTTGAGTTGCCTAGGCAACTCAATCCAGGGTGCCTAAATCCACCTCCACCCCTCTTAAGTACCTCAGACAGAGTGGCACCACTTTGGAGGGCTTCTGTGGAGAAGCCCGCCAAAAAGTGGGACAAAGGGCTCGACTTGGGTTGGAGTCACAGAAGAGAACACAAACGCCATTTTAGAATCAAGTTTTGGCAAAAAATACCAACCGGAGGATTAATATTAATTAAATAAACCAGCGGTATGTTCAAGGCTACCGTAAATAATTAAATAAAGATAGTAGCCTAAAACAATGGGAAATCCCATAGGAAAATATTCGCGGTTGAATATAAAAAGTAGTATCCACTGCCACCAGCCAAAACTCGATCAGGGGGGACAGAGACGTGCCCCCTCGACTAACAGACCCCGGGGCAATTGAATTGCCCCAGCCAGTACGCCCACAACATGATGGTTTGTACTGGTTCTGTTCAGAATTTAAGACTAGTAAAGTCAATGGTGACTTTACATGCCCTGGGAGACAGTAGTCAGTCCCAGGGTATGGAGTCTATACTGGGGGGTCACTATGACACCCCTGTGTTACTGCACTGAGGGTGCTGTGTAACACATATCACAAACACACATGAACACCTATGGGGTAAAAGACCCCATAGCCCATTAAGCACATCTAGATTCAAAGAAACACACTCAAATCATGCCCAAGAGTGAGGGTAAAAGAGTCTCACTCTTGGCAGGAGAAAATAAACCCCAAAAATCCAGCAAAGCTGCTGGGGGACTCACTAGGTTAGGAAATTCAGCCTAAACAGAAAATTCTCCCTAACACTCGCCCCCCCCCCCAGACTAAGGGGCAGGAGGATTTAATCTACTCCTGGATGAACCTCATACCTCTAGTCGATGACATACATCCTAGAGAGTCCATCAGCATTTTGATGGTGGCACCCTGACTGTGCTCAATGGTGAAATCAAACCCTTGCAGGCAGATTGACCATCTCAATAGTTTTGGATTTTCTCCCTTCATTTGCCTTAACCATCTCAAGGGTTGGTGGTCAGTCTGAATGACAAAAGTAGAACCATACAAGTATGGCCTAAACTTCTTCAGTGCCCACACAATAGCAAAGCATTCTCTTTCGATTGTTGCCCACCTTGTCTCAGGATCCTTCAGCTTACAGCTGATGAAGCAAATGGGGTGCTCCCTACCATTCTCATCCAGTTGGCTTAGAACTACACCTATACCTACATTGGAAGCATCAGTTTGTACAATGAAAATTTGGTGGTAGTCAGGAGCTCTCAATACTGGAGCTTGGCAAAGAGCTTTCTTCAGTTTTTCAAAGGCCTGATTGCACTCCTCATTCCATTTGACCTTTTTAGGGAATTTTGGAGAGGAGATTACATTCAATGGAGAAGCTATGGTCCCATAGTTCTCAATGAAATTCCTGTAATACCCAGTGAGGCCTAGGAAGGCTCTCACTTGGGTTTGAGTAGTAGGTGTTGCCCAATTTTGCACAGCTTCAATCTTGCTGAGCAAAGGCCTTATTTCTCCACCTCCTATCTCATGCCCAAGGTAGCCCACCTTACTTTGACCTATCTGGCATTTAACTGCCTTGATAGTCAAATTGGCCTGTCCAAGAGCCTGCAAAACATGTCCTAGGTGGTTCACATGATCCTCCCAGGAGTGGCTGAAGACTGCAATGTTATCCAAGTATGCCATGCAGAAGTCCTCCATCCCAGCTAGAACTTGGTTCACCATCCTTTGGAATGTAGCAGGTGCATTTTTTAATCCAAAAGGCGTGACCTTAAACTGGTACAAGCCAACTGGGGTGGAAAATGCAGTTTTCTCCTTCACATGGTCTGTCAAGGCTATTTGCCAATAGCCTGACGTAAGGTCAAATGTGCTGAGGTACTTGGCTGCGCCAAGTTTATCCACCAACTCATCTGTCCTTGGTAAAGGGTGGGCATAAGTCTTGGTGACTGCATTAAGAGCTCTATAGTCCACACAGAATCTCAAGTCTTTGGATCCTGCCTTTGGTACTAACACAACTGGGCTAGACCATGGACTAGTAGAGGGTTCTATTACCCCGAGATCAAGCATCTTCTTGACCTCCCCCTTGATATGGGTTCTCACATTTTCTGACATTCGGTATCCTCTGCTTTTGACTGGCAGACAGTCACCAGTGAGTATCTCGTGCTGTCCCCAAGGGGTCAAGCCTGGTGAGAGTGAGAACAGGGAGGCAAACTGATTTAACATAGATTTGCACTCCTCTTGTTGCTCAGGTGTCAGATCTGAAGAGCGATTGACTCCTTCAATTTTTTCATCTAAAGGTACACCTCTGAGGAGATCAGGGAGAGACTCACTCTCTTCTTCCTCTGCGGCTGAAGCTAGAAGCAAGGCCCCTACTTCAGGTCTGGAGACGTACGCTTTTAGGCGGTTGATGTGGAAGACTCTAGGTGCTTCCCTGGGTCTGCCCAGATCCGCCAGATAGTTCACCTCTACAAGTTTTCCCACAACTTTGAAGGGTCCCATCCATTTGTCTTGCAAGGCCCTCTGCCTTGTTGGGAGCATAACGAGAACTAGCTTGTCTTGAGTGAACTCAACCATGTTAGCCTTTTGATCATGCCAATGCTTGACCAAAGCTTGTCCAGCTTTCAGGTTATCACTAGCTTCTGCCATCATGTGTGACATTCTCCTTCGGAGACCTATCACATAGTCAGTCACTCTGACTGGCTTGAGGGGAAGAGCACCTTCCAATCCCTCCTTAATCAGGGCCAACGGACCTCTGACTGGATGGCCATAGAGAAGTTCAAAGGGAGAATAACCTACTCCCTCCTGAGGGAATTCTCTATAAGCAAAGAGAAGGCATGGCAGTAGAAGGTCCCACTTTCTTTTCAGAGGTTCCTCTAAAGCACCTATCATACTCTTCATGGTTCTGTTAAACCTTTCTACCAACCCATTGGTCTGGGGGTGGTATGCGGTTGAGAAATTGTAAGTAACTCCACAGGTTTTCCACATGGCTTTCATGTAGTGGGACATAAAGTTTGACCCCCCTGTCGGATATTACTTCCTTAGGAAACCCAACCCTGGTAAAAAATACCAAGGAGGGCCTTAGCCACAGCCGGAGCTGTAGCAGTCCTCATAGGAATTGCCTCAGGGTATCTAGTAGCATGGTCTACTACAACAAGGATAAACCTGTTGCCTGAGGAGGTAGGGGGATCAAGGGGACCAACAATGTCAATCCCTACCCTCTCAAATGGGACTCCCACAACGGGGAGAGGCACTAATGGTGCCACATTCTTGGAGCCAACCTTACCAGAAGTTTGGCAGGTATGGCAGCTCTTGCAAAACTTATCTACTTCTGCCCCCATTTTTGGCCAATAGAAGTAGAGTGAGAGCCTTTCCTTGGTCTTCTTGAAACTCAAGTGACCATAAGACAAAGAGAATACCACAAAAACAGCTACCCGCCTACACACGTGCCAGGTGTGTCTAGTTGCACAACGTGCTACCTTTCATGTCGGTCAATTATTTGCGACAGAAAACATAGAGAAATACATATTTTAATTCATGGATACAAAACACTTAGAAACATTTATATTAAAACAAGAGGGACAAAAATGCATTTTGTTTACACATAACATTCCATAAAAGAACCTATACTGAAAATCAATTATCTTGACCAGTTGGTTTGAACTGAACACATTCGTCAGATACTGGTGATGTAGTGAAATTAGTAAACATATAAGGTGACATCCTATTATTAAATGAAACCTTGATACAATTCACTATCCTTGACTTTGTCAGTTTTTCTGTCCTTGACTTTGTCGACACCAAAGAGTGTGTTTCTGGGTCCTGGCAAAAGATGGTTAAACAGGCTCAGTAGCTAGTTGTTTAATGCTATCAGGCATGCGTCGGACCCGTCTTCAGGACTTGATTTATATAGATCTCCCAAATTGGAATTTCAGAAATAGTTCATTGGTAAATTTCCTAAAAACAAAACGAAAAAAACGTGTTGGTAACAAGATAAAAACAAAGTGTAATGTCTCTATGTATGTGCACATTCAACTAATTCAACTAACCTTTTCATAGTTTATTTGGCGTGTGCGGCCTTGATTTTAGAACAGATGCGGACAGGATTCACTGGACCCAACTGTGATTTCTTCTCAAAGATTTGGAAACTGCAACAAACAAAGATGATTTTTATGAAAAGTTTGTTTTCTCTTTTGCGCTACATTCATTAGAAGGCAAAAGTTCAAAAATGACCTAAATGAGCCAAATCGAGTTCGTATCTAAAGCGGTACAGACTGCCTTTGAGTGTTTGTCTTTTATATTACATTCGTTAGATAGTGGGAGTTCAAAACGAAAATGAAAATGAAATAGCAGCGAAGCCAAATCAATGAGCCAAGTCAAGTTTGTATCTAAAGTGATACAAACTGCATTCAAATCAATTATGTTGCACTATTGTTTTGAGCATTTTTTAATAAAATACTACATGTTTTTTTGAAAAGGGAGGAACATACCTCTTGATCCAAGCGAAGATATGCTACGATATAGCTTCATTCGCGGACACACATATCACGTATGTGGTGTTTTTCGTATTGTAAATTGAAGTTAACCTAGTTTGTTAAAGGAAATACAGAGATGTAACAGAATAGTGCTGTTTACATATCACAAAGGCGTGATATGAGTACTTACAATTGCTGCTTTTCAAGGAACTTGCTTGATCACAAGCGTTGTTACTTCCACTCTAAACAAACGCGGGTGGTTACTGCCGGGTTTGCTTTCACTCACGTTAGGAAAAGGCTAGACTTGCTGTATTTATAAATTCATCTAATCACGACTGCCATCTTGGAAGGAAAAATGGCGGACACGGCCAAGTTACTAAAGGGAAACGGGCTGCAATGACTTAATGAACTGAGAAAAAATATGCTGCGCAAGAGTGAAGCATCCTAATTGCAAGCATTAAATAGAATTGCTTTATCATACTTTGGTAATACTCTATTTGTTATTTCAAAGAAACTGTGGAAAAATGGTCAATACATATTGTGACATTTCCACCCAATATTGTGCACTTTTCAAGGAGAGGGCATTAAAAAGCTGTGTTGTAAGCATGCATATTTGATGGCTCAGCATGCACTACTGAATGTTTTACGTATGCTTCATGAATGTCACTTGCGCAAAAGAGTTGTGTAAAAACAAACTCCATTCAATTCCGATGTTAAGGCCAGCCTGAACAGTGTTTAGATTCTAAATCCACTTGTGTTCAAGCTGCCTCAGCTTTCGGTCGCGGTCTCCTCCACGAGGGTGTGATGGAACTGTTTGAATAATATACCACTCAATATCATCACAGGTGTGTTTTGCTTTTACAAAATGAGCAACTACAGGTTTCTCCGGAACTGAATTTTTAACACATGACCTGTGCTCGCAGATTCTCTGCTTTACAGGTCTTTTTGTCTTCCCAATATAAATTAATTTGCACGGGCAGATGATAGCATAAATTGCCCAGGCTGTATTGCAATTGGTGAAGGCTTTTAAGTGGCATGTTAGACCCTTTAAGTTGACAGTTTTCACGTTTTTTGTCAAACGACACACCGAACAGTTACCACATTTAAAGTGACCGCTCACTGGTGGCAGATGCCACAGTGTAGCTTGTTGTTGTACTGAGGTTGTTTTTGGCAATTGGTATGTATGTACCAATTTGTCTCGTAAATTGGGCATACGCTTGAACGCAAATCGGGGTTTGTTTATAGAAAAGTCTTCAGTTTGAATTAAAGACCAGTTTTTTAGGATGCAGCGACGGAGGTCGTTGCTAATTGGGGAAAACGTGGAGACACATGTTATTTTATCTTCTTGTACTCTATGGCATTTCTCCAGACATTGGTCTCTGTTTGTGTTCCTTGCTCTTTTAAGTGATCGTCGGATCACTTGAGATGGATATCCTTGTTCTTTTAGTTTTTGCGACAGATGACTACTATGAAGGTCAAAGTCTTCCTTAGTGGAGCAATTACGCCTGATGCGTAAGAATTGACCAAAGGGAAGATTTTCCTGCAGTGATTGCGGATGAAAACTTTTATATGACAACAATGTGTTTTTATCTGTTGGCTTTTTGTATAGAGTGGTTCTTAATAAGCCTTGAGATGTTTTATAAATTTCTAAATCTAGAAAGGCTATTTTCTGATGATTGAAACTCATAGTGAAATGTATGCATGGGCTTTGTGCGTTCATCCACTCAAGAAATTCTGTCAGAGTTGTTTCACTTCCATGCCATAAAAGGAACACATCATCTATATACCGATGCCAAGCTTTGATGTTTAACTGGAAAGGGTTGTTTTCATGATACACAGAATTTAATTCTAAGTTGTCCATAAATAGGTTCGCTAAATCGGGAGCAAAGGTGGCACCCATGCTTGTTCCGTGTAGCTGTTGGTAAAATGTATCTTCCACCATAAAGAAGTTGTTGACCAGCGTTATTCGAATGCATTCGCAAATGAACTCAGACGGGACTGAAAGGTCTTCTCTGGTTTCGAGATACGAAAAAATAACTTGAATGCATTGTAATTGTGGAATACTGGTGTAGAGAGATTCTACATCTAAAGTGACCAAAATATCGTTTGTGTCCGTGGCAAGTTCATCAATGATCTTAATCATGTTCGTGGTGTCCTGAACATACGACCTCATTTTTAATACAAAGGGTCTAAGGAATGAATCTGTATAAATTGATAATGGTTCAAGTAATGAACCGATAGCGGCTACTATGGGGCGCCTTGGTGGTTGACTGGCATCTTTATGAATTTTAGGCAAACAATATAAAGCTGGGGTGGTAGGTTGACTTCTAGTGAGAAAAGCTTTTTCTTCCTCATCTATCCACCCCTCGTGTAGTGCATGAGACAGAAGGCTGCTGATTTCATCCCGTATGGTGTTAGTTGGGTTTCCTGGCAGCTGTTTATAGAATTTTTTGTTTGTCAATTGTTTATGAACTTCATTATTATATTGTTGAGTGTCCCACAGTACCACACCTCCTCCTTTATCCGCCGGCTTAATGACGAATAAGTCATTATTTTCTAGATTAGCAAGAGCTAGCTTTTCTTCTTTTGATAGATTGTCGGTGCATCTGTTTTTAGTTTTAACTAGAGTTCTCATCTCTCGAAGGACTTTGTTCTTGAAACTGATGATTTCAGGCGAAATCATTGAGATTGGTGGGATGAAGGAGGATGGAGGTTTGAGGCCTGTGGCACTCGATCTCTTATCCGATGTGGATTCTTTGTCATGAAAGAAGTTGCGCATCTCTGTTTCTGTTTTAAACAGATCAGCATTATTAGTAGGCACAAATGATAAGCCTTTACTAAGAAGGCTGGTTTCAATAGGTGTGAGCCTGTGTTTACTCAAATTGAAAATTGGAATTCCCAATTTTGTAATTACTAAGTTTGGGGTGGCGGTTGCCATTGGCAAGTACGCATTCCATGATTGCCTGGTTGCCGCATTCTCCCTCGTCTGCCCCGTCCTTGAAAAAACTGGCCTCGTGAAGGCCTGCCTCCCCTGTTGGGAGCATTATTCCCAGAATCTGAACCACTACTATTGCTAGAATTTGAGAAGGAAACACATTTTTTGTGTTGTCTAGGCCAAATCGGGCCTCTTGAGAGGCCTTGATTAGCGTTCATTGATTGGTAAAAACCTGGAACCAAATATGGGTAAGTAATCTCTTCCCTATAATTTTGTATATCTTTTTTCAATTTCCAATTTTTTTTGTCTAGGGTGAATGTTTTAAATTTCACCATTTCATCTTGTAATTTGTCAAGCAGTGTTTTAGTTCTGGGATCACAGATTCATCTAGGATCTTTTTTTCTAGGATGGCTAGATCTTTTTTCTGTTGTTTTGCCTCCTCTTCTGCCGTTGAAATAACTAGAATGACCCAATCCCTTGAGCATTTGTTGCCCACCCCACTAAACCCCACCATAAACTTCGGGTTATCTAAAAAGACCCGGGGGATGTTTTTTACCTGGAGTCCCTCTAGGATGCCTCCCGCTTTTAGGTACTCGACCATAAGTTGGCCATGGGACTCAGTTCTAATGAGTTTCTTTTTCTTTTGTGTCAACAGGTCTAAGTCATTGGTAGTTGGGGGTGGAGCAGCAGCTGCATTCGGGGTGGGTGTATCTAGCATTGACGGAAGGTCAAAGAATTTTTTATATTCATCGTCGGAAAATGATAGGATATTTACATTCTCCATTGTTAATTACTTTAAGCTCAACCAACCAAAGGGGTTGTCCAATATAGTGAAATGAAGCAGTTAGAGCTGCGGAGTCCTGAAGACGGGTCCGACGCATGCCCGATAGCATTAAATAACTAGCTACTGAGCCTGTTTAACCATCTTTTGCCAGGACCCAGAAACACACTCTTTGGTGTCGACAAAGTCAAGGACAGAAAAACTGACACAGTCAAGGATAGTGAATTGTATCAAGGTTTCATTTAATAATAGGATGTCACCTTATATGTTTACTAACCTCACTACATCACCAGTACCTGACGAATGTGTTCAGTTCAAACCAACTGGTCAAGATAATTGATTTTCAGTATAGGTTCTTTTATGGAATGTTATGTGTAAACAAAATGCATTTTTGTCCCTCTTGTTTTAATATAAAATTTTCTAAGTGTTTTGTATCCATGAATTAAAATATGTATTTCTCTATGTTTTCTGTCGCAAATAATTGACCGACATGAAAGGTAGCACGTTGTGCAACTAGACACACCTGGCACGTGTGTAGGCGGGTAGCTGTTTTTGTGGTATTCTCTTTGTCTTATAGATTTATAGTAGTCCTTTGCCACACAGCCCCCTAAAAAAGAGGACTCCGCAGCTCTAACTGCTTCATTTCAACTCAAGTGACCAGCCAAAGGAATCTCGTGGGCTAAGTGCAAGAACTGTTGTCTGTTTTCTTGAGGTACTACAAGGCTTTGTAGTCTCCAGGTTCAGACTCAGTTGGTTCACTGTAGAAGAGGCCATCTTCCCAGTGCAACCTATACTTCCCAGGCTCTTGCCCATCAGCCTGAGCAGCTGCCTGGTGGCGGAGACCCTCCAGAGTTGGACATTCTCTTTGTCCCTTACGGAAAGCTGCCCTGCTGGGCCCACCTTCTGCCAGTAAAGACTGCAGCTCAGGATGGTCCTCAGGGTCTAGATCTCCAATAAGTTCTTGGCCTCCCACTAGCTCTTCTTCAGAGTCTAGTTCAACCATACAGGGTTGTACCTCCCTCTCAGCCTCAGCTGGAGGTGGAGTTACAGGTGTAACTGTTGGAAGCACTGGAGTGCTTGCTGCTGACTTTTTCCTAGGAGTCTTGGGTTGCCCCTTTGCTCCTGATCTGGTAGTTACTGCAGTGAGTTGCTCCAGTGGTAAAGGAGTGATCTCTGTCATCATCTCCTGAGATAACCCTCGCAGGGTTTTCTCTCTTGCAGGTTCTGTGAGCTCCTGTAACCTTTTACTAGGTGGTCTGGGGGTATGTGACACAACTCCAAGAGCTTTCAGGTCATTACCCAACAGAACCCTACCTGGTACTTCACATTGTACACTGACAGGTATTTTTACAGCCATGTCATTACACTGGATGAGAACTGGTAACTGGGGACACATCTGCACAGGCCCTCCAGCTAACTTGGTGAGGCATTTGGGTGCCTTAGCAACATCCTCTGCCTTGAAAAATGATTCATCCACCACAGTTATGCTGGCCCCAGTGTCTCTAATGGCAGGGGTCTCCTGACCATTCACCTGGACACTGTCTTTATAATACTCTTTAGTATTATCTGGGATAGAATTATACACATCTAAGTTCTGTTGTTCCCACAACCACAGAGAGACTAAAGAAACACTGGCTGAGACACCAATGGGTTCATCAGCCAGCAATAGAAATTTTCCACTTGCCATTGGGACTTCCTCTTCTGGAGCGAAGGCTAAGGAGGCAAGTTGGATCCCTGAAGGTTTACCCTTGCATCTGGGATCTCCTTTCACATGGTCAGTAGAGCCACAAACAAAGCATTTACAAAATGCCTTCTGGAATGGGGGCTTGTTCTGACCTCCCTCTGGTTTGGCACCAGAGGAGACACTATTCTGTTGGGGTTTCCCTGGTGGCTTACCCTTCTGGTTTTGTTTGGGGCCCTCTTTGGAATTTGCAGTATTAGAATTCTCTTTGGAGTCCTTTTAAGCTGTTTCCCCTCATCCTTTTTCTGAGTTACCCCAGAATCCTTGTGAGTGGCCCTGTTGGAAACCCACAAGTCAGCAGCCTTAGCTAGTTTTCGGGAATCTAATTCCTTTGAATCAGCCAAGTGCTGTCTGAGCTCAGGAGAGCAGGCATCATAAATTGACTCCAACATAAAAAGATTCTTCATACCTTCATACGTGTTCACCTTGTAACCCTTAATCCATCCCTCTAAGTTTTTCAACCCTTGACTCACCCAGGTAGCTCAAGGGGTACCATCATTCTTTTTGAGGGTCCTAAACCTCTTAAGATACTGGGAAGGGGTCTTCCCAAATCTAGCTATCAGAGCTAGTTTCACACATTCATACTCTTTCCTATCCTCCTCCCCCAACTCCATTACCACATCAGTTGCAACAGGGGGAAGCCTAGAGAACAACCAGGTGAGTAAGTCATTTCCTGTGATGTTCCGGAGCCCATGATTATATTCAAACAGAGACAACCAATCCAACACATCCAACTTAGGCTCATACATACCAACCAATTCTTTAGGCATCCAGGGTCTTTTAGGACTGGAACTTCTAGAGGAGCCAGAGAGAGAAGCATTTTCGACAGATAATTTCTTCATTTCTAGCTCATGCTTGAGCTCCATTTACCTTAGCCTTAGTTCTTGATTCAGTTCCTGATGTCTCTGTTCAGCCTGAGTATTAAGTCTCTTGAACTCTAGTTCAAGTTTCATTTTCTCTAATTCAAGATATTGAGGACTAAGTGTGGGACTTGGCAAAGGCCCAGTAGGCACAGCAGGTAGAGCAGACAGAGGCCTAGGGGGGACAGTCACAGCAGCCTCACCCTCCTCTTCTGACTCTTCCTCAAGATTATCAACATTTTGTTATCTACATTTTCTGGCATGGTAGGTTCCTCTGAACCATCATCCAGACTTTGGTTAGCTAACAACCTTTCTATCAATTCCATTTTCTTGCCTTTAGTCAGGAGATTCTTATGCTTACATAGAACTCTTAAACAATCAGCAGTTTTTGTAGCAAGGGTCTCTTGACTATAAGTTTCCATAGTTGACATGTTAGAAAGATTACTTTTTCAGTGCTAAGCTTTGTGGTTAGTTGTACTAAGGGATCCTAAAGCACTCTAAAATGTATACTCAATACAAATCCCACCGCTGCCACCAGTGTTAGGCAGAAACCTGTGCAGTTCCCTTAGGGAACACTGCAAAAGATTTAGGACTACAGGTGTTAGCAGTAAACCCACTTGGTAGCAGTCTGTACCACCCAGATTTACCTGGTAGCTGTGGCTGAACAGTCAGACTTCTCTCAAGAAGAGTTAGTATGCAAAGTATACACAATAGGCACTTCAGACACACCAATACAAACAAACACTGACCAGAGCTTTGGTATCAAAGTATATAATTATTTATTTAAAAACACACTGTTTGAAACACTCCAGCACTCTTGTTGTAAAATATTCTAAACACAGTTACTATTGTAATATATACACCCCTTTTTCCTTATCAGATAAGTCACAGTAAAACACCACTTATTTTCATGCAGAGGTGAGCGCTTAACTAGATGGCACTCCAATAAGTTTGTGAGAAAGGGAGGGAAAAAGACAGAACATGGAAAGGTACACCACTCTAAGGTTCAGGAACACTATTAGCAAGGCAGAAGAGCAAAAGTCACTGGTGAGCCAAAGTCCAAAGGCTGGGCCCACTCTTAGAGAGAGCAGAGCACAAATGCGCCCAAGATCACACAGTTACACTAGGCTTAGAAAGTCTTGCAGAGGGTTCAAAAAGAGTTTAGAGAGGCTTAGGAAAGTTTAGCCAGGGTGTCCCAGGCTAGCCCAGGTTCGAAAGCCGGGGGCTAAATCTACCCCGTACAGTCGGTAGCAAGGGAAGCCAGGCAGGACACGGTACCTTAAGTGGGAAGGATCCTCCAGCGGTGGCAGTTGTTCCTGGCAGTAGGTGCAAGTCACATCGTCGTCCAGGGGAAGAGAAGATCTCGACTTGGAGGAAGGATGAAGGTCGTTGCACTGCCAGGGAAGAAACCAGCCGCAGAGTTTTCCGGTTAAAGGTGGTACCTTTGTTCGCGGTCATGGTAAAACGTGGTATCCCGGTTGCCGGGGTGCTTGGCACAGGCAAGGCGGCCACGAGGTACGTCGGGAAGGCGAAAAGACGGTGAAACTGGTTATCCCCACCAGTCAAAGGAAGAAGACTCTCCGGCGGGAGATCTCCTCTGTCGTTGGGAAAAGTGGTGAGACGGTCCAGCAGGGCTCCACCGGTGGTGGCGTCGTGGCAGGTCAGCTCAGCTTCTCCCTCGTCGGATTCTTAGGTCCTGTGGCGACTTCTGAAGTTCCAGTCCCCAAAGCCCTGCTTTTATGCAGAAAACCCCCATTCACTCAGCCTAGCTGTCACTCAAACATGCTAAGTGGTGAGCCGACCGGCTCACCACTTGGGCCAATCAGGACGGAGTGCGACTTGAGTTGCCTAGGCAACTCAGTCCAGGGTGCCTAAATCCCCCTCCACCCCTCCTAAGTACCCCAGACAGAGTGGCACCACTTTGGAGGGCTTCTGTGGAGAAGCCTGCCAAAAAGTGGAACAAAGGGCTCGACTTGGGTTGGAGTCACAGAAGAGAACACAAATGCCATTTTAGAATCAAGTTTTGGCAAAAAATACCAACCGGAGAATTAATATTAATTAAATAAACCGGCGGTATGTTCGAGGCTACCGTAAATAATTAAATAAAGATAGTAGCCTAAAACAATGGGAAATCCCATGGGAAAATATTCGCGGTTGAATATAAAAAGTAGTATCCACTGCCACCAGCCAAAACTCGATCAGGGGGGACGGAGACGTGCCCCCTCGACTAACAGACCCCGGGGCAATTGAATTGCCCCAGCCAGTACGTCCACAATATGATGGTTTGTACTGGTTCTGTTCAGAATTTAAGACTAGTAAAGTCAATGGTGACTTTACATGCCCTGGGAGACAGTAGTCAGTCCCAGGGTATGGAGTCTATACTGGGGGGTCACTATGACACCCCTGTGTTACTGCACTGAGGGTGCTGTGTAACACATATCACAAAAACACATGAACACCTATGGGGTAAAAGACCCCATAGCCCATAGCCCATTAAGCACATCTAGATTCAAAGAAACACACTCAAATCATGCCCAAGAGTGAGGGTAAAAGAGTCTCACTCTTGGCAGGAGAAAATAAACCCCAAAAATCCAGCAAAGCTGCTGGGGGACTCACTAGGTTAGGAAATTCAGCCTAAACAGAGAATTCTCCCTAACAAGAGCCCACCAACCAGAAACACAAGGAGCTGACCCAAGGCAAGTCCAGGGAACAAAAGACGTGCAGCGCATTAAACCAGGGAAGCAGACACTCCATGCATCAGCGCCTGACGTCCCTGCAGAGACAAGGTGAGCGTAACAGAACATGAAGCCTCTCCCGAACCTCTGCCTGGGCGTCATGGAAGCCTCAGACTCCACTGACCAATTAGCCCAGTTACTGGGGGAATTGCATGCCGAGGTGCACGCCACCCGACAGGATACCAATGCCCTGAGAAGAGAACTCATTGTAAACCGTGATCGCACGGAAGAACTAGCCCGGCAGTTACTACAAATACAGGTAGGGCAAGCTCTGGTACCTGGATCTGCTCTGTCTACCACACCTCCACAGCCCATGCCTGTGCAGGTTGTCCTCCCTGGAGCTGTACCACTAGGCCCGCCCGAACGCTTCACAGGTGATACCAACAAATATGCAATATTCATGAATCAGTGCCGTTTGCACTTCCTGTGCAGACCATGGGCCTTCCCAAAAGACCAGTCAAGAGTCGCGTTCATGCTCTCTTATCTGGGAAACAGTGCTTCAGATTGGTCGATTCCCTTGGTCAACCGTGATGATCCATTGCTTCGTGATTTCAGGGGTTTCCAACACGAGCTCGAGAAGCTATTTGCCCGGCACACCAGAGGTCAAGCCTTGGATAACGAGCTGCTACCCTCCGACAAGGTAACCAGGATCTATTAACGTACATCACCACCTTTAACAGGCTAGTGGCTGAAACTAATTGGCCAGAAGAAAAAAGAACTATGCTCTTCTACTGGGGCTTGTGAGGAGAGTTAAAGGACGTGTTGGCTCAGGTAGTGAATCCCCCTGAAGGGTGTGCAGAATACATTGACTTGGCAGTGCAACTAGACCATAGGCTACAGGACCGGAACAACGATCGAGCACGGTCAGAAGGACAAACGGTGTATGTGCAACCCAAAGAAGCTCAACCTAAGCAACCCGAGACCCATCTCGAACCAATGCAAATTGGAGGCTTGCAGAGCCCTCTTACCAAAGCTGAATGAGAAAAGTTAAGGCAACAGCAGCTATGCCTGTACTGCGGCAGGCCAGGCCATTTTCTTCATGAGTGCCCAGTGAAACCACCCAGAAAGAAGTGGGGGCCACAGACAAAGACATATAACCCGATTTGGGAGACTCCAATGCCCGGCAAGCGGAGTGGTCGCTTGTCGAGCAAGGAGAAGGAATTACCTCAGACCTCGCACCTAGTCGTACCAGTCATCCTAATAAGCCACGGGCAGCCATCCAAAATGCACGCCTTGGAAGCATACATGGACAGCGGCGCAATTGGCAATTACCTGGATCAAGACTTGGCAGAAAGGATGGGTCTAACCCTCTGGAAGAAATTGGCAAAGGAAAACATCACGGCAGTCGACGGCACCCAATTGTCCTCGGGTCCTGTAACACGCTGCATGGAAGAAGTGGCCCTTCTTTGCCAGGATGGTCACCGGGAGAACATCGTCTTTGATCTCATCAGTGCTCCGCAATTCCAGATGATCCTGGGAATACCCTGGCTGGAGGCCCACAATCCTCGAATCGACTGATGCTTAAGAGTGTTGACCTTCTCTGGTGACTGCACAGAAACTTGGTATGAAGAAAAGGCCCCATCGGGTGAACAGGTCAAGTCCCTCCTGAAGGGAAGAGCAACGATTGGTATGATACGGACACTGCCACCAGAATATCTAGACTATCAAGATGTCTTCCAGAATGAACAAGCAAACACGCTTCCTCCACACCGGCCCTGCGACTGTCATATCAACCTTATACCGGGGCCCCAGATTTATGCACTAACGGAACAAGAAAAAAACACCTAAAGACCTACCTGGACCAGTACCTGGCAAATGGCTTCATCCGCCTGTCTAAGTCACCCACAGCCTCGCCCCTTTTTTGTGCCCTGAAAGGAAGTAGACCTGAGGACTTGCATTGATTACAGGTCCCTGAACCAGATCACGGTAAAGAACCGATACCCCTTGCCACTTATCCCAGAACTCTTATACCAAGTCAAGGATGCCCAGATCTACACCAAGACCTTAGAAGGGCCTACCACCTGGGAAAGGTTAAAAAGGGAGAAGAATGTAAGACTACCTTCCGTACAAAGCATGGTCTGTACGAGTACCAGGTCATGCCATTTGGGCTATGCAACACCCCAGCAGCGTTTCAGTTCTTTAAGAACGATGTGCTCTGGGAGTTGCTTGAAGTCTGTGCTTTAGTATACATCGACGATATCCTGATCTACCGAACTTCAAGGCAAGATTATGTCACCCACGTCCAATCGGTTCTTCAAAAACTTCGGCAGCACCATCTGTACGCCAAGCTCGAAAAATGCTCCTTCCATATTACCGAAGTCGAGTTTTTGGGTTTCATCCTCACTCCACATGGCATTCAAATGGACACCCGCAAAGTAGACATCATTCTAAACTGGCCATCACCAACATCTGTGAAAGGAGTTCAGAGCGTCTTCGGTTTCGCGAGCTTCTACTGCTGGTTTATTCTAGGGCTCTCCCAGATCGTCCATCCGATTACCTCGCTACTTCGGAAGAACAAACGCTTTAGTTGGTCCACAGAAGCAGAAGAGGCCTTCCAGGAGCTGAAGCAGAAGTTTAGCACAGCCCCGGTCCTGCAACACCCTCGTCCTGATCTCCCGTATGTGGTAGAAACTGACACCTCCAGCTTCGCCATGAGGGCAATCCTCTCCCAGAGAAACCCAGATACCGGCCAGTTACACCCGGTAGCATTCTGGTCACCCAAGTTCTCAGCACCAGAACTAAACTATGCAATCACTGACAAGGAACTACTCGTTATCAATGCGGCATTCAAGGCATGGAGACACTACCTCCTAGGAGCCAGGCACACGGTCACAGTGATTACAGACCATAGCAATCTGCAATACTTGAAATCAGCCAAAGCACAGTGTTCTCGTCAGCTACTCTGGGCCCTCTTTTTAGTGGAATACGACTACGTGATCATGTACCGGCCAGAGGTGCACAATGGAAAAGCAGATGCACTGTCCCGCATGGGTGAGGGTGAACATGCATACGCAATACCAGCCCCTGTAGCTATCATCCCGGAAGAAAGGATTCTGGGCGCTCTTGTCACTGCTTCACCTCTGGATAACCTGCAAGCCGAAGTTCAACGTCTTATGAACCAGGAAGCCCAACAAGCCTGGGTGACGAAAGGACAAAATAATACGATCACGGAAGGGCTACCTTATTACCAGGGATGTCTCTACATCCCAAGGAAAAGGCTGCAACACCAAGTCATTAGCAGCTACCATGACTCACTAATAGAGGGACACCCGGGAATCACCAAGACGATGGCCAAAATCAAGAGGAACTACTGGTGGCCAACCTGGCAGAGCGATGTGGCCCAATACGTGTTAACTTGCGGGGTCTGTGCACAGAACAAATCCCAAAAAACAAAGAACTGGGGGTCTACTTCGTCCCCTGGCTATACCTCCTACACCCTGGCATTCGCTGTCACTTGACTTTATTACGGACCTGCCTCCCCACAAGGTTACAACACCATTCTAGTAGTGGTAGACCTGTTCTCAAAGATGGCCCACTTAATTCCATTGAAAGGCCTGCCGACTGCGTCCACCATTGCAAGGGTGCTTCTGGAGCAAGTTGTTCACTTAAATGGATTCCCATTGATTCTGATATCAGACTGAGGCAGCCAGTTTGTTTTTAAGTTCTGGAGAAAGAGCTGCGAACTCGCACAAATCGACGTTCGCCTATCTACAAGCCATCACCCCCAGTCCGATGGCCAAACCGAATGGACAAACCAGACACTGGAGCAATAACTGAGGTGCATGCTGCAGCAAACGGAAGACACCTGGAAAGACATGCTGTGGATATCAGAATACGCATACAGCAATTCAATCCATACCATCACTGAACAGACCCCATGCTACACCGTATACGGGCGACACCCACAGACATCTGTTTTTGATCCACCTGATAAACTGGAGATGCCAGCAGTAACAACCTTGCACTCCACGATCACTCGTGTTTTCAAGGAAGCAACTGAACACCTTGTCAAGGCCAAGGAAAGACAAAAGAAGTTTTCTGACCAACACCGAAAGGAAGCTCCAGCTTACCAGGTCAGGGATGCGGTATGGTTAGCAGCTAAGCACATACCCCTGAAGGGACCAAAGAAATTTCATCCACGGTACATAGGTTCATACACCATTGAGGCCATCATCAATCCTGTTGCTATGAAACTATCCCTAGCCTCCAACATGCACATCCACCTGGTGTTCCATGTTACACTTCTAAAGCCAGTGCCACCAGGGACAAGGATTACACCATCACCAGCTCCGGTGGTTGTGGATGGTGAACCTGAATGTGAGGTCAAGGACATCCTGGATTCCAAGGTGACAAAGTGTCATGGTTGGTACCCCTGATGACCCTTCACTTCCTTGCCCCCAGGGTAGAGCGGTACTGCAGCATTCAAACATGGCCCTATGGACCCCAAAGGACTGGAGGAAGAACACCCGGTCCCAGTCCTGGCGCCTTTGGTGCCAGGCTCATGATAGTAATAGGCCAGCTATCAGGAACACTACCAGAATCCAACATGGAGGCCTACCCTAAAGCCTTGTTCCCCAACTGGACCAAGCAGTCTAGTGTTTTGGATGTGGTCGGGTCTTCGGATGCAGCTGGCTATATAAACCATGCCCCGGCCAAAATCCAAGCTTCGTGTTATTCTGCATCTCTGCAGCGTAACACTCACCGTGTCCAGCTCTGCTTACCTGATCCGCAGTCCGCGTTCCAACCGCTGATCCATCTGGAAGAGAAAGCAGTTCAGGAAGAAGAATACCAGCACTTACCTGCAAGTTAACAGATCACAAACACCACCCAGGCGGTCCGCTCGATCTTCACTCTGAGAGCCCACTGCAACCTGTAATGACAGAACGAGAGAAAACACAGAGACAGCAGGTTAGCATCGCGCACTTTCACCACCGCCCAACGCTAGCGCTCGCATATCAGAACTCACCTGTCAACTTGCCAGTCTTCACGTTCTGGGTTCTGCAACCAATCATCTCCGGAATAAGGTGGCCCGCCACCCGCTACATGACTGCAACTGTGGAGATAAGAGAGAAATATTATATTAGTTGGGCATGAGATGAACACAGAATGAAACAACAAAAGGAAGGACGAACACAGAGGAAAAGGACATCTCACCTTAAGAGTCTTAAGGTAAACACTGGGAAAAGAACGTTAAGAGAAGAACAAGCACAGAAAGGGAGAAAAGGAGAATAGAGACAGTGCATAACGTAATTAAGGACTATACTCACCTTAAGACTGCAAAGCACGAATTAGAGTCGCAGCAGGTCTGGACTCTAGGCACAGGCCCGTGGACCAGTGAAGCAACTAGATCCATTCACCGCCTGCATCCATAACCGCACCCCTGCAACACAGGAAAGCCGGACGGAGAGTTCATCGTTCATATATCCAAGGTGAGATCAAACCCTCAGGGAGGGAGTTATGAGCAGGGGGTGGTGGGGGTCATACCCAGAACAATTCCTAACTGCTTCCCTTGCCCATTTTAGGAGCGGTTTCCCCCAAGATTGACCATTAACCAGAGTGACTCCAAGAGCAGTGCAACCATGCCCAGCATCGTTTGGAGCCCTCGAGGAGACCAGGTGAGCGTAGCAGAACGCAAAGCAGTAGTCAATTCTCCACCCAGGCGTCATGGAGACATCGGACACTGACCAATTGACCCAGTTATTAGGCGAATTACGGGCCGAGGTGCACGCCGCCCGACAAGAAACCAATGCACTCAGGAGGGAGCTGATAGTGAATAAGGACTGCACAGATGAGCTAGCCAGGCAATTACTGCAGGCGCAACCGACCAAACCCTATTACCTGGGAGTGTTCCATCAGTCACGGCTCTGTCAGTTACACCGGTGCAAGTAGTCCTTCCTGGGGCAGTTCCTTTGGCCCCACCTGAGCGTTTCAAAGGGGACTCGAAACAGTTCACAGTGTTCATAAACCAGTGCCGCCTCCAATTCCTTTGTAGACCAGGAGCATTTCCAAATGATCAAACAAGAGTTGCCTTTGTGTTACCATACCTGTGTGGCAGTGCTGCGGACTGGTCAGTGCCACTGGTTAACCGTGATGACGCCCTACTGAGGGATTTCGGAGGATTTCAACGAGAAATTGAGAAACTGTTTGCCTGACATACCCAGGGCCAAGCGCTGGACAACGAACTTCTATCGCTCCGCCAAGACAGCCAGGATTTGCTAACCTATATCGCTACCTTCAACAGACTCATCGTTGAAACTGGGTGGCCAGAAGAAAAGCAAATCACACTATTCCATCGGGGCCTGCGTGGCGAGTTGAAAGACGTTCTGGCCCAGGTAGTAGATCCCCCTCGAGACTGTGCTGAGTTCATTGACCTAGTAGTACAGTTAGACCACAGGCTGCAGGACCGGAAAACTGATCGAGCCTGATTTGAGGTGCGCAATGTGTACGTACGCCCAAAGGAAGGCACCTCTCAGCCACATGTATATTAGGGTATGTCTGCCACATGCCAGCCACAAACACCAGAAATTCGAGACAGAAACCATGATCATAGCCAGGTGCACGGTACACCAAGAGAGAAAATAACATAAGAGTAGCAGAAACTAGAATGTGCACATGGATACATTCCATTTTCACAGAATAAGTAATTGGAATGGAGGTAACTTTAAAATTACTATTAAAAAGAACAGCAAGGCCCCAACTAGGATGAGATGTTACGCGATCATGGAGCAGGATCTTATATTTAGGAGGTAAACTTTGAATTGCTGACAGAATATTCCCGAAACCACATCTCCAAGACAAACACGAGGACAGGATGATATTCCTCAAGAAGGCTGTTACAGTCTTGGCCGTGCACAACCAAAGAGGGGGCGTTCACTACAAAAAAGTTGACAGAACTGAGGGTACTGCTATCCAAGGGGGAATGATTTAAAACCAAAGAATTAGCATTAAAATCAGGTGGAAAAATGGTTGCAGCTGGAGCCAAGTTTAGTAAATCAACTCAGCACGGGAGATGGAGTTTGTACAGATAGAGCAATTAGTGAAAACTGGGCTGGGGCCCCATGGCCCAGCCTGTGCACAGACAAGCACAGACGGGCTTGACTTAGGTGTGACTTCGGCGCTCAAGGCCCTCGACTGCTGTGACCGTCCGCTGCGCCTCCAGTGGATGTCTCCCTTATGAATACACATCCTATCGCAGTAGCCAAAGCCCTCCCACTCTAGTGAGTGGAAAGGGAAAACATACTGCAGTAGCATGTCTGAACAAGGAAGCCAGACACGTTCCAGCCGGCAGGCAGCTCACAAGTAGATCAGCAAAACAAACAGAAAATAAAAACAAAATCTTACACCCTCATAAACTGGCTTGTTCTCATCTTTATCCTATTGTATAGGAACCCTTCATGGGAATGCATCCGACATCTGTTAATACGTTATTGTAATTCAAATTTGACAGGAATTGACACCCCAGTTCATCAAATAAATACAAATAAAATGAACAAGTTGAATAGACATTCAACCTTTTCTTGAGTCTGACCGGTGCACTGTGAACAAGAGAATACTTTGAGAAAAAATAGCAGTCACCTCCTCTAAGAATGATAGTAAAACACCAGAGACATGAGAAGATTTATGAGACTTCGGCTGCCAGGGTTTTTGAGCTCGATATATAACCTACATCAAGAAGTAGTACTACACCTTTTAACTGAATTACTTAATAGAGTAAGTGGCTCCTTGGTTGCGTCTGTGTTTACCTGTATGTTGACAGTGCTCTCTAGGAGGATTTGTATCTATTTTGCTTCAATGGTTCACCTGGGACCGAAAGTTTAAAACTTATATATATAAGCTTGATGCCGGTATGTTCTAAGGATGTTGATGCTGGAAGGAAAATATTGGAGAGGTGATATTACGGAAAAGGAGTGGGAATCTATGTGGGGTATAGGATATAGAAGTAGGTTGGATCTCAGGTTGAGATTGATTCATTTGAAAGTGTTAGGACATCTGTATAGGACTCCATTACGTATGTATCATTTAGGATTGGCTGGTGATGACTTGTGTTGGGGATGTGGGAAGGAGAAGGGAACGTTGATTCATATGTTATGGTATTGTTCTCGGGTGTTAGATTTTTGGGTGGGAATGCTAGATAGATTGGAGGCGGTCTTGTCTATACGTTTTCCCAGGATGCCTATGCAGGTGTTGCTTTTATCGGGTAGGGGGCGTTGTGCGGTTGCTCGTCAATATGGACAATGGATTGATAAAGCACGTGTGGTTGCAGTGAAGCAAATACTAATGGTATGGAAGACGAGGAAGAAGCCTAGAGTAGAGAATTGGATTAATGATCTGTTAGTATTATCGAACTTTGAGCGGGTGATGTTTGTGAGGCAAGGAAAGGAAAGTAAGTATCAAGCTCTTTGGAAGCCGTTTATGGATTTATATGGTGACTGTGTATCTGATGATTAGTTGTTCCTGTGGGATCTGACTACCTGATAATGTATATGTGCTTTAATTGAGGATTCTTCGTCAGTCTTGTTTTTGTTCTGTTTTGTGTGAGTCTGTGAGATGTCTGTATGTCTTTTGTGTTGTTCTGTGTTGGAATTTTCAAAATGTAAGACTGTGTTTAGGTATTTTATTTTAAGAAAGGTTAGTAATTGGTTTTGAAATGTCTGATGTTTCAGTATTTATACATGCTTCGGATTACTTTTATTTTCTTACCTATTTAATGTAGAGTGTTATGTTTTTATACTCTATTGAACTTTTGGTGATGTATTTTTTGATTATTTGAAAATCTTGAAAATAAATGAGTAGAAAACAAAGAGAGAGAGACTGCGAGAATGAGAGAGAGTGTTAAACAACAATGTGGGGGAGTGCAAACAGCCAAGGAACCTGTTATAATCTTTACGCAGAGATTGGTTAACTGCAATTTTATAACAGGGAGTCAATCCTTGTTGAAATTGATATGTGAACCAACCTAAAGCATGTGATTTTCCTCATCTACACCATGTGACTAAGACTTGTAGCTATCAAGCCACAATTTTGGTACAGAATCTTACAGTTTTTAAGGTGCTCATACATAACGTTTTGTCGCAATCCACTTTTCTTAGAGAACTCTGCAAAATATTCCATTCCACAACAGGCCTGTAAACACAGGGATCTGGTGAGTCTGAAGAACATGCTGTTTCTGAAAACACTTATGAATTTGCCCAAGATGCTTTTGGGACAGGCAGGACTTGAGAAATCATGAGAATGCCCTGTTGAGGTAATATATTGATTGTCCAAGCCTCAGTAAATCCCAGTCGAAGCCATATGATTGGTCTCTGCCCAGCAATGGTTTTGAACTGACATCACGGATAGAACTCTCAGTTCTGCTCTTCCAGTTCTATCCCGAGCCAGGAAATCATCAAACTGCTGTCTGATAGCCGACCTTCTGGCTCCCCTCTCGGCTCCTGTTCCGCCTCACTTCTCAAAGATATTTTTGCATCCCCATTTGCAGAGGAACTGGCCAGGTCCATCTATAATGACTCCCTTACCTCTGGCATCTTCCCAGAATCCTTCAAAATCTTGCATGTCAAACCTCTTCTAAAGAAACAATCCCTTGACCCTCTTCAACCAACCAAGCCTGGTTCTCCTCATTCCTGTCTGATCGTACCCAGGTGCTTTCTCTTCTGCTGTTTTTCTCTGGTTCCTGACACCTTACCTGTGGGGTTACGCAGGGCTCCGCCTTGTCTCCCATTCTCTTCAACTTTTACATCTGGCCTCTGATCTGTCTCATCCGCTCCTTCGGCATCAGGTGCTATGCTTATGCCGACGACACTCAGATCCTGATCCATTTAGATCTTGATGAGGCTGAGACGTTGTTGCGCCTTCATCAGTGTCTGACGGCAGCTGGAGAGTGGATGTGCCAAAATTGGTTAAAGTTGAATGGAGACAAGACGGAGGTTATGGTGGTAGGCACCCCTTCTGATTCTTCACTTTGGGTGTCTTCTTTTTGGCCTTCTTCTCTTGGCCCTTTTCCAATTCCAGTGAGTAAGGTAAAGGACTTGGAAGTGATTTTTTCAGTCTACCTTTCCATTAATGACCAAGTCTCTGCAGTGTGTAAAGCAGGTAATTTTCACCTTAAAACACTAAAAAAGGTACTTCCCATGATACCGGCTATCCTTCGTCCAATGGTGGTTGCGGCCATGGTGCTCAGCCAATAGGATTACTGTAACTCCTTGTATCTGGCGCAGCCCAAGGGATTGATCCAACTGCTGCAGCATCTTCAAAATCTGGCCGCCCGGGTAACTAGGGTGTCACCTGACGGGGCTCACATCTCCCCGGTACTGCGTGCACTGCACTGGCTTCTGGTGGTGCAGCATGGTTCATAGTGACTGTTTCGACAGTCACAGTTTCGAATGACAAAAGTTCTGACACATAAGTGTTGAAAAAAAAAAGTAGTTTTGGTTTTTTTAAAAAAAAAATTATGGGGGGTCCCCCCATCACACCCCCGCTTTGTTTTTTTAAACACTTATTTTACTATACAAACTTTAAAAAACCTTTAATATTAAAAAAATACATTCAAAACTTTTTTTTTGCAAGCTTCCAAAGTAAATAATACATCTAGATCAGAAGCTTTGAAGCCCAGCTCCAAAGCCACCAATAGGGATCTTGTATACGTCACTACATACTCCCAACATACTCCCAACAGAGCAATCGGATAAAGAAAATAGTCAAAAAGAACTGGAGAATGCTATCATTAGACCCAACATTAGCAAAATTGTTCCCCAACCCGCCTCTGTTTGCCTACAGTAAAAGTAGGTCACTTTGTGACCATCTCATCAAATCTGACTTTAGTCACAAAAGAACAATGAAAAAAACTTCTAGTGGAACTATCCCTTGCAATAACTGCAACTGCTGTCACAATGTAATTAAAGGAAACTATATCAATCATCCTCACAAAGGACATCGTATTTCATTAATGCACACATCGACCTGTTACACGAAGAATGTGGTTTATGGGATAAAATGCCCATGCAGGCTATACTATGTGGGTCTTACTTCCAGGAAAGTGAAAACAAGATGGGGTGAGCATAAGTCAAATATCCTTTTCTGATCAGTAAAATCGCCTGTTGCACAACACTTTAATTAACAAAAACACACAATTGCGCAAATCCCGTTCTTGATTTTGGAGCATGTCACCCAACCCAGGAGAGCAGGTAATTTAAGAAGACTCTTACAACAGAGAGAAGTATACTGTATTGAGAAGCTTGATCCATGAGGGATGAATTTGGAATGGGATCTTAATTGTTATCTGTAAATCAGACATTAATCTAATGATGTAACTGTGATGTCGTCACATGACTCCCTAGTCACGTGTGAAGGAACACGGGGCAACAGGAAGGGGAGGGACGGGATATGACGTGGGGTAAGCACTTCGGAGACCGTGTGAGGAAATAAAGGATGTGTTGAACGAAGGCTCCGCGTCTGTGCCTTATTTCAGGGTGTAACGTTTTACACATCTCGACACTGGCGACGAGGAACTCACGCAGCGAACACACGGAAGCGTACGGCGTACGGCGGGTGGAAGAAAATATACACTCCCCGCCAGCTGAGACTCTCCTAGAAGTCCGAGCGAGGTCTCGTAAGCATCTGTCAACGGCGACAGGTTGGTCAGCGGGTGGAGCGCGTCGGCTCCCCGCGATTGTCACACGTGGTGCGCGAGTGGAGCGCAGTCGGCTCCTCGCGACCACTCCAGAGTGGCAGAATCATCCGTGAGTTGAGCGCGTAGGTTCCTCACACAGAGGCGCGTGAGTGGAGCGGGTCGGCTCCTCACAGCGTTTTCCCTCACCAGCAACGTGTAGGAATTCCGCGGGTGGAGCGCGTCGGCTCCCCGCGACAGCTCCTTTCTGGGAAGGGATTTGGCCCGCGAGTGGAGCGCAGTCGGCTCCTCGCGCTGAAGCGTGTGAGCGGAGCGCGTCGGTTCCTCACAGCGCTTCCCGCCAAAAAGGAAAGGCAGCAACCTCAGTGGGTGGAGCGAGTCGGCTCCCCGCGACGGCTCTTGTCCGTGGAAAGGATTTGGCCCGCGAGTGGAGCGCAGTCGGCTCCTCGCGCTGAAGCGTGTGAGTGGAGCGCGTCGGCTCCTCACAGCGTTTCCCGCCAAAAAAAAAAAAAAGGAAAGGCAGCAACATCAGTGGGTGGAGCGCGTCAGCTCCCCACGCTCACACAGGTACGATCAATTTAAAGAGCACGCAAGTGGAGCACATCGGCTCCGTATACAAACACCACACGGAACATCCACCATCATCAGGCCTTCAAGTAAAACGTATTAATCTGTCATCCACTACACTTATTGAGTGCGCAATTATACTTTGTCTGTCATGCTGGATGACTCGTCTGAGGAATCACTAACAGTACAAGTAACTCCCGCCAAAACAACACGCACAAGCATGACGGACGGCCTGATATCACAACTGCCCCCCAATTTTGACCTGAGCGACACCAGTACACTGGGACCAAGGTGGAAAAAGTGGGTGAGGGATTTCGAAGTATGTCTCAAGGCGGTAGGGCCTTTGGAGGATGAAAGGAAGCACAGTTTGCTCACACATGCCATAGGATCAAATGTGAGAGACATTCTAGATGAAATTCCTGAAGATGACATAGACACTTACACCAAATTAAAGACAACCCTAACCAATTACTTCACGCCACACACAAACGTGGACTATGAGCGTCACATTTTTCACACCACTAAACAACTGAAAGGTGAAACAATGGATGCATTTGTGATGAGATTAAGAATAAAGATGAAACACTGCGATTTTAACAACTACTCTAATGAGGAAGCCCTTCGCTCACAGATAATTGTAGGGTGTGAAAGCAGTGACTTCAGAAAACGACTCCTACAAAAGCCTCGAAACCTGGAAGAGATTCTACGCCTGGCTCGATCCGAGGCGGCGCTAACAGCACAGGTGGAAAGTCTTGAGGGCATCACCATCATTCACGGGAAGCATGAAAATCTACACAAACTTGAAAGCACCATCAGAGGGAACACAGATCCATTTTGCTATCGTTGTGGACATGAGTATCCTCATGAAGGCACCTGTCCTGCCATGGGTCAAATTTGTTCTGCCTGCGGGGGAGAAAATCACTACAAGGCTGTGTGTTTCATCTATCGCAGCAAAGTGCGAGGAAGTGGAAGACATAGACGCTCCACTCCAGAAAGAGAAGTGAGGCGTATGAGTCCCAGTCGTGAGTCACACTACCATAATGACACAACACGCCGCCGACAACGAGAAGAAACATCCGATAGAAGACAAATAAAGACCACACATGAATGGCGTGACAACAAATCTTCATCCTCCGGACGGAAAAGACGTCCCCGGAGATATGTCAGGTGTCTGGTAGAACAATCACATTCTGACAGCATCTCTAGCACCTCCTCAGAGGACAAACCCAAGAAGGAATCAAATCCACATAGAGGAGAAACACGGACAAAAGGTTACCTATATGCCCTTGGAAACCCCACAGCAAAAGAAAATAGCCCTACTCTCATCATAAATGTCAACCAAGTGGCTGCCGAATTTCTGGTGGACACTGGAGCCACAGTAAACGTAGTGAGTGAGGAAGTGTACAACAACATGCCAAATGCCCCACGTTTGCAACCCGCGAGAGCACTCATTTTTCCATATGGCTCCAAGACGCCACTACCATGCAAAGGCTTTTTCACGGCGTCATGTCGATACAAAGATCACGTGAAGGAAATACCCATGCATGTTCTTGAAGCTGCCACTGACAGTGGATGTATTCTCAGCTACAAATCTGCGGTCGACATGGGCCTAATTCATGTTATATATAGACTCATGATGCACAAACACCTGGATCCCACCGCCAACATTGACAACATTTTCCCTGCACTGTTCAGAGGACTCGGAAAATTGAAGGACAGACAAATTGAACTACATATAGACAACAACATTCCTCCGGTAGCGCAGCATTACCGCGGCATTCCCATCAATATACAAAAACAAGTGGAAACCGAATTAATGAAACTCTTAGAAGCAGACATAATTGAACCTGCTGAAGGCCCCACTCCGTGGGTATCCCCCATTGTGCCAGTCCCGAAAAAAGACTCCGCTGACATTCGCATTTGCGTAGACATGCGAAGACCAAATGAAGCAATCTTGAGAGAACGTCACCAGTCTCCTAGGATAACGGACATGGTGCATCTACTCAATGGAGCCACAGTGTTTTCAAAACTGGACCTCAATAAGGGGTACCATCAACTAGAACTTCACAAAAAGTCCAGGTACATCACCACTTTTGCCACTCACCTGGGCCTCTACAGATACAAGCGGCTCAGTTTTGGAGTTTCTTCAGCGGCCGAAATATTTCAGTCGGAAATTCATAACGTAATAAAACATGTGCCAAATTGCTTAAACTATAGTGACGACATCCTAGTGTTTGGACAAAATCAAGAACAGCACGATGACACCCTTATGCGTGTGTGCATGGCACTGGAGGAAGCACACCTCACCTTGAACAAGGACAAATGTGAATTTAGAAAGCCAACCCTGCGATTCTTCGGCCACATCTTCTCCAAAAATGGAATGACTCCGGATCCTGAGAAGGTCAGAGCACTCACAAACACAACACCACCGACCTCCGTCACCGATCGTTTCTTGGTCTGGCAAGCTATTGCACGAGATACATTAAGGACTTCGCATCCGTCAGTGCACCCGTGAGAGCCCTCACCAAACTTAACGCCGATTTCCGATGGACGGATGAATGCCAACAGGCGTTCCAAATCATCAAGGATCGCATCGCTGATGCCAAAAACATGGCATACTTTGACCCACAGAAACACACAGAATTAATAGTGGATGCTAGTCCAGTTGGCCTAGGAGCCATTCTAACTCAACTAGATCACAAAGATGGCCAGGCCATACACATAGTATCATATGCCAGTCGCAGCCTCTCAAAAACTGAACAAGCATATTCACAAGCGGAGAGGGAAGGTTTGGCGGTCGTGTGGGCATGCGAACATTTTCATCTTTTCCTATATGGGAAGCCTTTCACCATAGTCACCGACCACCAGGCACTATTATTCATCTATGGAAATGCTCAGGCCAAGATGCCTCCCAGAATAGCTCGATGGGCCTTAAGGCTACAAGACTATCAATTCAACATCATTCATCGACCCGGAAAGGAACAAAATCCTGCAGACTTCCTTTCGCGCCATCCCAGTCAAGACTGCCACTCCGATCCATCCATTGCAGATCAATACATCATGTATGTGGTCCAAGAAAGTACACCACAAGGTTTGGACATGGAACAAATAGCCAGAGAAACCAACTCGGACCCTGCAATGCAGGTCATTATGAGATGTCTTGAGACAGGGCACTGGAAACAGGCAAAGCAACTCAAAGAAGGTGCAGAAGAAGAAACCAAGCAAGACATCACCTGTCTGCTCACAGTAAAAGATGAACTTGCGGAAACAGAAGGACTCTTACTGAAAGGGACAAAACTAGTGATTCCTCGCTCATTAAGAAAAAGGGTCCTTGAGCTTGCACATGAAGGACACCGGGGAATAATGTCCACAAAAAGGATGTTACGACAAAGGGTATGGTTTCCCCAAATGGACACACAAGTGGAAGAATTACTAAAAAACTGTCCCACGTGTGTGGTTCTTAACCCTCAAACTAGACCTGAACCCCTCAAAATGACTGAATTGCCAAACGGAACCTGGGAAGAAATTGCCATCGATCATTATGGTCCTCTGGAAGGGGGTGAATATGTCTTAGTGGCCATCGATGAGTACTCGAGATTCCCAGATACACAAATTGTACCGTCAACAGCAGCATATCACACTATCCCCGCATTGGACAGAATGTTTGCCACATACGGAATTCCAAAAGTAGTGAAATCAGATAATGGACCCCCATTCACCGGACAAGATTTCAAAACCTTTGCAGAATACATGGGTTTCCACCACAGAAAAGTAACACCGTTGTGGCCTCAAGCGAACGGCACAGTTGAACGGTTCATGGGAAGTATTAAACGCACCACGCAGATAGCTCGCCTGACTGGAGAGCCACTGGAAAAATTACTGTGCAAGTTAATGAGAGACTACCGCAATACCCCACACAGTACCACTGGCAAGTCACCGTCAGAAGTCATGTTTGGCAGAAATGTGCGAACTAGACTACCGCACATAGAACTGGAGGAAGAACGGTACAAAGGAGACACTGAAATGAGACAACAAGACGCGGCCCAGAAAATGAACATGAAAACCATGGCAGATAAGAAAAGGAGGGCCGAGGAGAATAGTTTGGAGCCGGGAGACATCGTCGTTGCGCGACAGCCACAACATCGCAAAAACATGGCATCGTTCAATGAAGAGCCCCTCACCATCACACAGAGGAAAGGCTCTCTCATCACGGCTGAGGGAACAACGCACACGATGACAAGAAACAGCTCTCACTTCAAGAAAATGCCAGGGATCATACCCCTAGTCGAACATTACATGCCAAGGGACACTCTGATGCGGGATGCACCCTATGAAGGAGACCAAGAAGATTCCGACACTGATGAGCCCCATTGGCCACCTCAGGAATCGAGCGAAAGAAATAACTGGAGACCTCAGAGATCTCGACGTCGACCACCGCGTCTCATTGAGGAGATGCCCTGATAATGAACTTAATGTTTAGTATCGGGGGGTGTGATGTCGTCACATGACTCCCTAGTCACGTGTGAAGGAACACGGGGCAACAGGAAGGGGAGGGACGGGATATGACGTGGGGTAAGCACTTCGGAGACCGTGTGAGGAAATAAAGGATGTGTTGAACGAAGGCTCCGCGTCTGTGCCTTATTTCAGGGTGTAACGTTTTACACATCTCGACAGTAACTGTGGCATCTTGACATGTTTAGACATATATATGATTTACATTGACTGTATTGACTGTTTAGACTTATGTATGATTCATATTGAATGTGTTTGCTGTCCATCCACTATATAATGGCACAGAAATATGTAGAGCCCATGGGTGAATATATTTAATTATGTCCATTCATTCACTACCTCCACGTGATACTAGTAAATTAAATCATAAGAGAGTTAGTTTTACCTCCACATTGGCAGATACTCCATCTTAGATCTGAGTAAGAGTAGCACTTTGGATCTACATCGAACACTTCTTAAGATGGCACTCACACACCGCCGAGTTAACAACAGTGACCTAATATAAACTTGCATGCATCGTGGTTGCTTAGCAATGCGCCGATGCGAAAAACGCGAGAGGCCGCTGCAAGCTATCGTGAACATGGATACACACATAGCTCAGATGTAGAGGTAAGCGAGGCAACATTCATGGACAAAATATAGTGCGGATTGCAAATAATCGGGTCAAGTATCACCCCATGAGTAATAATAACTAATAGAAGCACGTTATCCCATACAGATAGAAACCTGTAACAGATCGTATATCGCCCACGCGCCTGTGACAACGAACGCCATCAAAGACGACGCTGAGGCATCTCTAAGCAACCTACACCAGAAGCTAGTAAATTAAACGGACACGCTTCATGGAAAGGTATGAATAGATACATTTTAGGAATATCAGAAGGGTGTGTACTATACTATTTCACTAAATAACACATATATGCCGTATTAGATATAGTATAGCAACTGCAACAGTAACGTGTCTAAAATAATGAATAATTCACAGCAATTGGGAATCGATATTCTCTTTATGTGAACGGTCCAGCCGATGAATCATCAGACAGGGAGCATACCTGCTTCACTGCACTAGAAAATAGACTAGCGGTATACTAGTGACTGATCCCACTGGATACCCTTTCTGTGTTATCATCAGCAAATTAATGTAGTCTTTTTACCTACGGAACTGGCACATGAATTACTCTAGCAATGTGAAAGGCAATGTTATCCGGTTCATTCCGTGTTCTAAGGTTAGTGCTTCAGAGTTCACTGATCTATTTTAATTGTGATTAAGTATGAACAGCAAGAATTAACATAAGTACATGGTGTTTGTTCTGAAACAGAAGACTCACGTGACTCGTATTATGATGTTGTCTTGAATTTGATGTTAATGAATTTTTCTTTGGTGCAAACTTTGCAAAAGCGATAACCGAATAATGTTGTAACACTAAGAGTTGTCATATTATCCACAAATGTAGGACATTTTTGGATTATGAAATTGTAAAGCATTGTAATCTCAGTAATTACTTTGTGTAATCACAAATTCATTCAAACTGAAAACGGTACGTCTTTGTACACTGATCATTGAAAATACATAATTTTTTTACAAAAAACGACCTTGAATGGAGTGAGTTTAAGGATATCCTACAATTGTATTGTATAAAGTGTGCCCTTGTTTGCCCTTCGTTGAGTTTTGAGGGACCTGTCCTCACACAGGATTGGAGGGTTGGCCTACTCAATCCTGGCACCAACAATCTGGAACTCGCTGCTCCCCCTCATTTGATGCATGCAAGACTACATGGCATTCTGGAAAGCACTAAAAACCTGGCTTTCCCCCTAAATGGTACAAAAGGACCAATTGAGCTTTCGCCCCTCCATGAAACCATGCCTCTCGAACCAACCACCCACGGCTAAGAAATTGCCTGGAATCCACTAGTGCAGATAGGTAAGAATAGCCGGGACATGGAACCCTGCTCCCAGTAGCATTTGTGTTTAGCGTTATGACCATGTTGACTCTTTACATGTTCCACAATAATTGCCAAGTAGCACCTATGCATTAACGTGATGCCTGTGTTGCCTCTTAATTTGTCTGGAAATGAATGCCCGACACTCTGAACCCTGGGCCTAGTAGCACTGGTGTTCTAACGTTATGATTGGGCTGGCTCTTTGTTTTGTAGTGGCTATGTACTATGCTCTTAGATCAGGTGATGTCTCTGGCCAGTTCAGCTCTTGTAAAGGACAATGATGCTATGTTGCTCGCAACTCAAACCATAAACTACACTTGTAATACTCAGTCATCTGCTGTACCTGAAAATGTCAGAAAGGTACATCACTATTAGCATGGTCTGGCTTTTGACGCTGGACCCTTTGGGTTCCTAGAGTACCCAACCACGTATTTTAGGTAGTGCTTGTAATGCTTACTGACCTGGATGTAACTGGTTATTGAGAAGGTGTTAATCAATTAGAAATTGCCACACTCGACATGGTTGTTGGTGGATAGGAGAGCTGGAATCGCCTTTGCCCAGTAATGCACCAGGACTGTTACTAGTAGAATTGATACTACCCTCTGCAGCCCCTGTCATGCCTGGGCCTCCAAACCCACATTCCTCAGCAAAGGGAAGCTACTAGCCTCATACAGTAGTTGGGAAATGGCCAAACTCAACATTGATTATATTCTTAAGCCATGGAAAGATACGGCCATGCTTTGCGAAACAGAGTTGAGTCCACACTAGACTCAGAGGTTCCTGAAGAACCAAAGCACCAAACCTCTCTAATAGGGAGCAAAGTTAATTTGGTAGGCACAGGAAGGTAATCAGGAACAGGGGACCTCTTCCAACTGCATGGATACTCGCACATACCTACCAATATACTGACCCTGGCCTCTGCACCATAAAACAATAGAATGTAGCTATCCCCACGTTAAATTTGGCCTAGCTGCAGACATCATCTCATATACAAGCATCACCTTCGCTAGAAAGCAGCTGCATATTCAGCCTAGCTACACACATACTACAGGTCTCAAAACCTTAAAACTACGTCTAGCATTAGAATGCAGCTACCCACCATGTAAAATTCAGCCTTGCTGCACACACACAGAGTGCAGACAGGCACTACTGACTTTCTCCACTAACTTGGACTACGGTCCCCGAGGGCGTTCAAACCACAGCGCGTTGAGATCATACCAATGGTGAAAGGCGCCATGCAAATGCCCAATAACATAACATAACATAACATAAGATAACATAACATGTGGCATCTACCTTTTAACCCTTGCATGTTGATATATGACTTTGACACAAATTGTTCTTACTAACAAAGATACAACAAAAGAATGGATCACATTCAAGGCCTTCTCATTGGATGACCTTTCCTTCTGTAGGTGGGAGTATCTCCCTTGAGTTAAACGAATTTGCTGTTTGTACCCAAACTCAATCTGCTGGCAATTAGAACGGTGATTTCTGAAATGATAAAATAGACAGCTATTCCCTTCTCGAGATTCCAGGGCTAAAGTTAAAATTGTACTTTCGTCCTGATTTCTGTGTAATTGGGACCACTGCTTAGAAGGTGATACATTATGATTACAGTATGAACGCAGGATGTTTTGGTGAAAACATGTTCATGGAGCAAAGACAATTATGATGCCATGACACTGTGTATAGGTAGCCATCTCCTGCCTGATGTCTCCAGTTAATGCGGCGGGAGTGCCGTTCCCGGCAGGGTCGGCCAGCTGCCGAGGTGTATATTGCCATCAGCACCCGCGAGTAAACACAAGCGGGTACTAATGGCTAAGAAAACATTTTTAAATGAAAAAACGTACCCTTTTCCTGTCCAACGAAGCTGTATCGCCAACAGGAGTCCATTCTCAGTGTTGAATGGAATGACGAAATGTCTAGCAAACGTGGTATCGCCAGAAAGGAGAAAGGTACATTTTTACTAAAAGGCCGTATGAGGGAGGAAGCAATGGAGGCACAGGGTGAGGGGTGCACAGCCGTGGGGGAACTAGGAACGTGGCCCATACCATATAATACAGCCAGCATTACAAACATACTGATTGGCTAGTGCTCCCACCAAGGGTGCTAATGAACCTATGTCTTCTTGAATCCTAGCAGTTTTGATTTCCAGCTCCTTCAAAGGCTCTATGCAAAACTGTATAGCTCACTTAGAAAGCCAGTTGTTGAAGAAGGGTGCACACGTGCCTGGTGTTTATTGATGTATGGGCGCTGAGGATGCATGGATCAAACAATCAACTTAGGAAGGGTGTTGCTTGATTGCCTGCATTTGCAGGGTTCCCCACACTGCTTCAATTCCTATGGTAAAGATCCTGTGTGCTGACATGAGGCAAAGGGGAACATTTCATACAGCATTGGATGTGCTGATACAGTACCATAGTAACCAGAGAATGAATCAGAGATTAAACTGTGAAACTTGAGATGAGCTGGACTGTCAGATGTGATGACAAGCATCCTGACTATCTAGTGAGGTTGGGAACTTTCCTCTTGTAGTGAATTGCCTCTTGTACTGTCTCCATTTTGAGGTGTACCGTTGGTATTTACCTATTAAGCTGTTCAACCTGTTACATTGGATGATGTGCACCTGTGGCTTCCTGCACTAGAATACAATTGAGTAGAATCATGATCACCTCTCTTTTTACAAGGGTCTTGCGCAATCATTGCTTCAGTAGTAAGCCACCTGTGCATTTTTGTATTGCGTCCTTGAACAGAGTATTCGTGAACAGAGTATTCGTGGGCACCTAAACAGTTACCACAAGTCCTGCATCCAGAAGAAGATGGGAAACATCAACAAATATACTCTAATGACTCACTAACGCAGTCATTTTAGCTGATATGATGCTATTGTGGCAATAAGACCCAAGGCGGCGGGCCAATACCGCCCCAGGTAATGCCCCCGGGGCCGTAGTTACAGGCCCGAGCGTAGCGAGGGCCTTAACGAAGCCCCGGGGGTATTACCGTGGGCGGTATTGGCCCACCGCTGAGGGTCTTATTGCCATTAGCACCCAGCCCGTTAGACCGGGGTGCTAATGGCATTTTCTTTCTCTGTTTCGCTTGTTTCAAAACAGAAAAAAAAAACCATGAAAAAAATGGCTGCAGGGAAAGGGAAAACGTAGTCCGTTTTCCCTTTCCATGGCGGCCATCGGGAGCGGACGTGCTGGGAACACAAGTGTTCCCAGCGCGTTCACTCCCAATTCCAGATGAAAAAAGAAGGTAAGTGGGGTTGGGAGGGTGGAAGGGAGGGGGACGGGGAAAAAAAAAAAAAGGACTGCGGTCTCCGGCGGGGGACGATGGAAGCCTCCAGCCATGTGGAAGCTTGGAGCGGGGATGGCCCTGCTCAGAGTCTCCACACGGCTGGAGGTTTCCATCGTCCCCCGCCGGAGATCGCAGGATAGAAGGTAATTCGGGTGGTGTGGAAGGTGGGAGGAAAAAAAAAATTCTTACCTGAGTCCCCGGCGGGGGATGAAGGAAGCCTCCAGCCATGGGGAGGCCCGGAGCGGGGATTGCCTGTTTCGAGCCTCCTCATTGGCTGAGGGGCTGCCACGCCCCTCGCCGGGAACAGAGTAGCCGGCACGCACAGCGTAAAAGGGAATACCGTGTGGTATGGCTCGCAAATGAGCCAATCACCACGCAGTATTCTCGTTGCGCCGCGCGTGCCGGGTGCTAATGTTCGATAAAGTTCTATATTTTTCAAATATAGGTATCTTGGCAGGAGACAGGCAAGAAATGAAATGGTTACACAGAGAGCAACCACAGCAATGAAATATTACTGAAAATAAAATAAAACAAGGCACAGTTAAAGGAAGTAGGATCTCAAGTGAAGATGGAAACCAGTTCAGTTGGGGCAGTGCATATATTTCTGTGAAGACTGGTGAATAGACGAGAGGGCTACAGTCCTCACAGTTGTTCAAGTTGTACAGGCACTGGCCATGTCTGCTCAAAGTGGGAGCTGATATGAGACTCAAAATAGGGCCTGTTACAAGATGTTTACCATCGATTGCAATGTTTAATTTGAGCCGGTTCGAGAGCCTGTGCCTAAACACCATAGATTTAGTTTTGTCAGTGTAAAACGCAAGACATAATTCCTTGCACTTGCTATTAAAAATGGCTAGATTGTGTTTAAGACCCATGGGATTTGTAAATGGAATTACTGCATCATCTGCAAAAAATAATGCACGAAACTTGTGAGATACAAGTTTGAGAGGATCAAGACAGGATTCCAGGAGCTCCTTAATGATCTCATTACTATATGGACAGAAGAGAAGTGAGGCCAACACGCATCCCTGTCGGACCCCACACTCAACCTAAAATGGTTTGGTTAATTCCCCACCCAGACCCCATCTACCTACGGCCTTATTATCAGTATAAAGGGATTTAGGGGCCGATTCATGGAACAAATGTGCACCGATATTTGTGGCGCAAGCTGGCACAAGCGTGAAAAAGCAAGCGCATGCGCACACGTGCGATTCATGGAAGGCCCTGCGTGTGTTTTCCTGAGGATGTGCGCCAAATCTGCGTGTGGCGCACACGTCACTGCAACAGCTCGAACGCTGTGCGGGACGCGCACAGTGAAAGTGCACAACGATAGCGCACACACCAAAAAGGGGGCGGAACACGCGGAATGGGGAACAACGCATGAAAATAAGGGCGGAACTGCGGAAGTACTGCTGGGAAGTACACAGAACGCCCACACGCATGCGAACTACACGTATTCATGGAATCGAATAGGGGAAACCTGCGCACGGCCAAAGACACGCACAGGCCTAAACACGTCCGCCACACGAAGGCAGGCAGTAGCGTCCCTGCGCATTATAAAAGTGCGCGCAAACAACAACCATGTATATACAGCTACGATGAATGTCCCATCTTTGGCCCCCTAGGAGAAATGATGTGTCACACAATGCTCAGGCATCCCAAAAAAGCAAGAAAAAGAGATATGCGACCCCCTGTAGCCCACGTGCATGTAAAGAACACACGCAGTACGCTATGGCAGCCAGGAATACAAAAAATGCGGACGTGATCAACACGCATGCTAGTATGCCCGAAAAAAAGGGGTACGCGACTAGCAGGGACACCCGCAGTAGGAAAAATAGCATGTGCGACTCACTGTCTGCCTTGTGTGTATAAGAAGAATGCATAGCCAACGCCCACACCAAAAGAAGAAGTACGCACTGTAGCCGCTGTGAAGTAATCGCGTGTGAACCCCAACATCTGGAAAACACACGCACCGCTTTCCACGAAAAGCACATACAGAGAGATGGAGACCCACATGGGACCTTCAACCCGTGCCGAAGGAAATGCCCACGCACGCGTTACATCACCTGCGCACTTATGTACTAAGCGCCTTTCCTCGGAATTCACGCAAACGTGCTGTATTTCATGTTCCAAATCACTCCGTATCAAGCTGGCCACGCGACAACACACGGAAGACCACGCTCCTGCACAGAAGGCCGAATTACTGCCCCCCAGAGCCTCGAGCAGCCTCCCACGAGCCATCTGCTGCTGCCTGCCTGACTGCTGCCACCGTGCACTGCCCTGCTGCCACCGTGCCCTGCCATTTGGTGCCTGCACATCTGCCATCTGCAGGGGTCCAGCTGCTGTGACCACCCCTGCTGGAACAGAAAACTCCCGACTGGTGTTCCATCACTCCACAGCCCAGCCCCAGGACCCAGTTGCCCACCCACACCTGGCTCGGGGGTTGCCGTGTCCGAAACTACACATTCCGGCACCAGTGGCAACCCCCCAGCAGAGAGACAGAGGGCTACCAGCTTCAGTGAAAAGGAAGTTGGTATCCTGGTGGAGCAAGTTCTGGGGCATTATGATGCCCTCTTCACACCATCGCGCGCCGACAAGGAAGGACGGAAGAGGATCTGGAAGGACATAGTGGGTGCCATCAATGCAGAGGGGGTGGCACCCCATGACATCAAACACGTCCAGAAGCGCTGGGAGGACTACAATTCCAGGACCCCGGGGGCAGGCATTGGCCGAGGGGCAGGAGGACCCTGGAGTGGGAGTGTCTTCCGTGTGGCAGCGGTTGGGCCGGCAAATAGATGCGGAGAGGCGGCGGGCGGAGAGGGTACGGCTCAGGATGATCAGGGCAGAGAACTCCATGCACCGGGCTTTGAGGCGGGTGGAGGGCCCTGAGGAAACTCGCAGGGAGTTGAGGGATTCCATGGCTGCATCCCTGCGAGACCTCGAGGCCACGGAACAGGCCCGCCTCCGGAACATCGAATGGAGTTCGATGATGCCCTGGCCTGGAACATCACTAAATGAGCCGTGGGACTGGCCCGCCGCCTTTGTAAATAGTTTAGTAGGTGTAGGTTTCCTTTCTTTTTTATTTTTCTTTGGGGCGCATGGACTATGCCCCGCCTTTTTGTAAATAGTTGTTTGTTAGGTAGGTTTTTCGTTTGTTTTATTTGGATTGTCGGGCTCATGGAGCCGTGATTTTATATTTGTACATAATTATGGACCAGATTTTACTGTATTATTTTTACCATGGAGGAATGGTTTTCTTTTTTTCGAACTTTAGATTTTGGTTTATGGACGGACGCTTTGCAGCCATTTCACTTTGGATTTCATTGATTTCTTCATTCATTTTTTTGCCTCTATTTTGGACATCCAGACTTTTGTTTATTTATTTTTTTCTTTTGTGATTACATTTCATTATTCCGTTTTGTATAGAATACATTTTTATTTTTTAATTCATTTGTGTGGTCTTCTCTCATTGGTTTCGTGTATGTCACAATGTGGATTTTCTCAGTCATGTGTCGCCATTGTGTGGGTCTGACGGACATGTATTCATGGCCGTACTGGTTGTTTGCGATCTGTCATGACATGGGGTTTTCAATGTGGAGTGGATGGAATGCTTGGTTGGGTGTTTGGACTGGGGTGGCGTGGGATGGGATTTGGGTGGCCATAAGGGCCATGGGTCTGGATTGTGATGACGTGTTGGGTGGGGGACATGAGTCGGGGCCTGCTGCAGGTGCCCGTCAATGGGGGTGGGTGGGGGTTTGGGGGTTTCGGGGACATGTGTCGGGGCCTGCTGGCAGGTGCCCATCAATGGGGGTGGGCGGGGGGTGGGGGACATGTGTCGGGGCCTGCTGGCAGGTGCCCATCAATGGTGGTGGGTGGGGGAGTGGGGGACATGAGTCAGGGCCTGCTGGCAGGTGCCCGTCAATGGGGGTGGGTGGCGGGTGGGAGACATGTGTCAGGGCCTGCTGGCAGGTGCCCGTCAATGGGGTGGGTGAGGGGGGTGGGGGCCATGAGTCGGGGCCTGCTGGCAGGTGCCCGTCAATGGGGTGGGTGGGAGGGTGGGGGACATGTGTCAGGGCCTGCTGGCAGGTGCCCGTCAATCGGGGTGGGTGGGGGGGTGGAGGACATGTGTCGGGGCCTGCTGGCAGGTGCCCATCAATGGGGGTGGGTGGAGGTTTGGGGGACATGTATCAGGGCCTGCTGGCAGGTGCCCGTCAATGGGGGTGGGTGGGGGACATGTGTCGGGGCCTGCTGGCAGGTGCCCGTCAATGAGGGTGGATGGGTGGGAGACACGTGTCGGGGCCTGCTGGCAGGTGCCCCTTAATGGCGGTGGGTGGGGTGGTGGGGGACATGAGTCAGGGCCTGCTGGCAGGTTCCCGTCAATGGGGGTGGGGGACATGTGTCAGGCCCTGCTGGCAGGTGCCCATCAATGGGGGTGGGTGGGACATGTGTCGGGGCCTGCTGGCAGGTGCCCGTCAATGGCGGTGGGTGGGGGGCATGAGTCAGGGCCTGCTGGCAGGTGCCCGTCAATGGGGGTAGGTGGGGGGGTGGGGGACATGTGTCGGGGCCTGCTGGCAGGTGCCCGTCAATGGGGGTGGGTGGGGGGTTGGCAGACATGTGTCAGGGCTTCCGGTGCATGGTGCCATGTGGCCTGCCTGCGGGGTATGCCCAGTGGTGATGGGCTGCCTGTGGGGCATGCCCAGGGGTGTGGGGTGGTCCTCTGTGGTGTGTGTTGCCTGCGGGGCATGGGGAGGGGGTTGGCACACCCGGGAGGGCACCCGGAATATACGTACCCCGCTTGCGCTAGCGAAAACGCATGTATAAATCCACACGCATCCTGGAATACACATACCCCGGCCGCGCCAGCGAAAACACGTGTATAACTCCCCGCGCACCCCCGGAATATGCGCAGGCAGCACATCCACCCTCCCCATGCCCCGCAGTTAGCCCATCTCCCCTGGGCATGCCCTGCAGGCAGCCCATTCACCCTGGGTATGCCCACAGGCAGCCCTTCACCCCTGGGCATGGCCCGCAGGCAGCCCATCACCCCTGGGGGACATGTATCAGGGCCTGCTGGCAGGCCACAACACAGGGTGGACTTTTCCCATGCATTTTACCTGATACAGCGGGTACGCATATTCCGGGTGTGCGCGTGGCCTTTCACACACGATTTCACTGGCCTACGTGTATTCTGGGGGTGCGCGTGGACTTTTACATGCGTTTTTGCTAGCAGGAGCGGGGTACGTGTATTCCGGGGGTGCGCATGGTCTTTCACACGTGATTTTGCTGGCCTACGTGTTTTCCCGGGGGGGCGCGTGGACTTTTACACACGTTTTCGCTAGCGCGAGCGGGGTACGTGTATTCCGGGGGTGCGTGTGGACTTTCACATGCGATTTCGCTGGCCTATGTGTATTCCGGGGGTGCGCGTCGACTTTCACACATGATTTTGCGGGCCTACGTGTATTCCGGGGGTGCGCGTGGACTTTTACATGCGTTTTCGCTAGCGCAAGCGGGGTACGTGTATTCCGGGGGTGCGAGACGGACGTTCACATGCAATTTTGCTGGCCTACATGTATTCCAGGGGTGTGCATGGACCTTTACACGCGTTTTCGCTAGCACGAGCGGGGTATGCACATGGACTTTCACAGGCGATTTTGCTGGCCTACGTGTATTCCGGGGGTGCACGTGGACTTTTACAGGCGTTTTTGCTAGCGCGAGCAGGGTATGTGTATTCCGGGGGTGCGGGTGGGCTTTTACACATGTTTTCGCTAGAGCGAGCTGGGTACGCATATTCCGAGGGGTGCGCAGGGAGTTTTCCACGTGTTTTCGTGGTTGGGGGGCTGTATGCTGGTCCACTGGCCTTTGCGCCATGTAGGGGATTTGTGTGATGTTTTTGGCACACGGGGCGGGGTTGGGGCGTAACTGGTACTGCTGCAGGGTCGCTGCACCACTCTGCGCCACGGCTGGTTATGGATGTTGAAATCCATGAATATGCTGTGCACTGAAATGGGTTTTTGCCCCACGTGACTGGCGCAGACTGCCGCTCGCGCAGTCGGTGCGCCAGCCGCGTGCGCCACTTGTGCGCTAAATTCTATGAATTACACCCTTAATGTTAACAATTAACTTACCTGGAATACCTTTTGTTTTGGAGCACCTACCATAATAGCCTTTGTGGAACACAATCGAAAGCCGTTCGAAGATCGACAGAAATTGCGTAAACCTTAACCTGACTAAGGGAAGTATACTTGGCTAAGATCAAGCCCAATATAAAAAAAACTGAACTGCTGTGCTTATACCCTGCCAGAAGCCAGCCTGTGATTAAGGATTTTACAGTTATCTGGCAATGTTTGCATACAGCCTAGTAACACTTTGGCATACACTGTACCAGCTGCATCCAGAAGGGATATGGGTTTATAATTCCCCAGGAGGTTCCTGTCAGCCTTCTTGTAAAAGTGCAAGTTTTCTGCCTCACACCATGATTGTGGAACTTTTCTTATAGCGGCAACAGTATTGAAAACACTGCATAAGGGAGGCACCCAGATAGACTTCTCATATTTGTAGAGGTCAATGGGGATCTTGTCTGGGCCTGGAGCCTTTCCATCTCCCAGACCCTTGATAGCTTCCTGCACCTCCTTTACCATTATTGCAACAACCCCTCTACAATTGAACAATAAATCATCCCATTTATTGATGACAGACGTGTACTTCTTTTTCTGGATAGTATCTTTATACATTAACCTAAGATTTCTTAGGTGCTGATTGTCGATCGCCACTTAATTTTTTAAGTATGATAGCAATCTGTCTTTAGTGATTTTACATTATTTATCAAAACAACCCTTATTTGACAGGGATACCTGCTTGATCTTCCTCGCTGGTTTGGTAAAGAAAGGGAACATAGCATGCACTAACTCTTTATAACTATCCAGAACATTCGGGCGGCATTGCTGTCCATGCAACTAGTGGTGAGATAGGGTTCGATGGTGCCATAAATATTAGATTTGAGGGAAGGAAGATCAATGGAGGACCACTTCACACAACACCTGGCATGACCCATAAAGAAAATTACAACAGCGCTGGGTGCAGTCAAGCTATTGTACTCCCGGCAGATCACAAAATGAATGACACAACATATCGGGTAATTATCACTTTTGCTGCACTTGAAGACCTCAAGGCTTGCTACATTCTCCCAGTCATTTACATTCATGAAAACAGTCAATCCTTGAGCTCACACTATGCCAAACGTAGGTGACTTCTGCTTGTTGATCAGGTGTAATTCCACCATTACAAGCTCCAAATTAGCATCCTAAACAATATATGTACTGCCTCATTTGCATACTTGAGAGTTCTCAGTGGACTGGCACACTTGAAAGGTGGTATGCCCAACCCAAAATCCTGGTCATCCCATAGGTCCATAATATCTTTCAGGGGCTCGATCTGGAGATTGATGTCCCTCATCGCCAGCCCACATGGGGAGACCATATCTCGTTGTTCAAAGTCCAAAAGGATCTTAAGCATTTTGTGAAGGCTCCCCAAACGCATCTCACAGTAGGGCCTAGGGCCTATTATAAATATTAAACCAAATTATTGGCCTCCCATTCTCTTGTAGTTGTTTCTAAGCATTGCAAGTCATGGTAGTCTGTTGGTCTGGGGGCTAATCCAAGTCAATAACCCACCTTTGGGTCTCCCCCTTAGACCACTGTTGGCCAGAATCATATGAGCACTAAATCCTTATATGCCATCAACTTGGTTCTATGTCATTTCATCGACACCCGTTTTTACGACTGGTGTTTTTCAGCAGAATATTTGATGAAAAAACGTTTCTAAATGTTTTTTACATTATTTTGGGGGGTTACCCCCAAGGCTCTGTAATCTACCTATTTTTTATTCCCTACCCCCAACCCTTTATGTTCCCTTACCCACCCCCCATAAAAATGTTGAAAAGTTTTTTCGCCCAAGATTCTGCTTAAAAACACCTGTCTTAAAAACGGGTGTCGATGAAAGGACGTTGTACCATCAACTTCAATCGCGCAAGATTCCTGCAAGCAAACAAGATCAAAATCATGAATTGAACTAATCCAGTCTAGATCAGCCATTAGTCTGTGAACACTAGCCACAATCCAACATAACATTTTACATTCTGGCTTGGATTAATTGATTGATGGGGGGACCAGACACCAAAGCTAAAGGGATATTTGGCAATAGTGGTCAGTCAACACCTTCAAGACTTTCTTCACCCATCAAAACCAAGCCAGATGGTGTCAGACTCTTAACCTCTCCATAATGCTCCTGCGATTGCCCAATGGCAGGTGAGTGTGGATGCAGGGTGATCTTTGAACCAAAGGGGTGATAAGTGTGACAGCTGAATATAATTATCCTTACCCTATGGCATGTTGACTCTCTCACAACCAAGAATATCAGCTCTGATGCTAGATCTGTAGCCCCTCACACGGCAAAGCCAGTGGATAGATTTGTTTACCAGGGCTTCTTGATCTTCAAAGAGCCCTGCTGTCAACCTTGGCATGTTTAGCATAAACACACAATTTGAAATCCTGGGGCTTTTCCAGCTGCAGGCACAATGAGGCTTGATATGACAAGAATGAGGCTCAGAGGGAACGCCAGGGTTGGGAGGACTACTGGGCAGATTCTGCTGAGATATTTGTCAATGGTCTCTGATATTAACCCTAAATCTCTGTGGGTATCCCTGTCCCTAGACACAGGGACAAGTTGTGGATTTGATGGTTTGGTCGTAAAGTTTGCCCTCTGCCTATCTTCAGGGTGATGACCCGATTCTGGGAAGAGCAGCTTGATGACCAGATGGCTCTGTGGGGTGCTTCCCTTTGCTTCCACCCTGGCTGGAGGTAGGGTGAACAATAAGTCAGTAGCACCCGGCATCGTATGAGGAGCTGTTTGAAGGGATTTACCAGGACTCTGTAAGGTGATGTCGCGATGGTTACCAAAGCATAGTAACTTGACAACTTCTCCTGCCACATTCAACACAACCTCCTTATCTTTGCTTAATTCAAGCAGAATCTCACTCAGGTTTACATTCCCACAAGCACAATCAAAGCACAGTGGGGGTTGCAACCGATCCTCAGAGTTGTAGGGATTTGGGGATAATTGCAGGGGGATAATTATGAGATATGTTCCATAAGAGCATGTTCTTTGGAGGGTCTGTGAAAAACCTAAAAGCAAAGAGCTAATTTCACTTAACATTAATTTATTTCCTACAAGGAAACATTCACAAACCTTCACCAAACCTGGCATGAGTAATTAGAGGGAGCCAGATCAGTTGCTTCCAAATTTGGTGAACTTTCAGGAACGGGACCACACTTTACAGATGAAAACCATTTTTTTATTATCCTACATAGTGTCCTGCAAGCTTAACTATGCTGATGTGACTGCAACACTATAATTGTGTTTGATGATTTGGTGTTAAAGAAAAATAAACATGTTTAAAAGTAAATTGTGGGAGCAAAAGGTTGCCAAATCAGCATTCTGTACTGGCATGGTAAAGAGAGTTCCTGCGTGTATTAAAAAGACAATGCAAAGCTTTCATTCACTCAATAACTCTAACATGTGAAACGTTTTCTGATACATTTTAAATATTTATTATCTTAGGAAAACATAAAGAAGCTAACTATATTGAATGATGGTCCAGATGGGAAACATGCAATTAAGCCTAGGTGAAAAAATTAAACTGAACCCCAAACCATTCTTGATTTTCACTGTAGTCAGGGTTTTTGCAGTTAACCGAACATATAAGATATTCGGGTTAAGCTCATAACAGTTTAATGCTGGTGAAATGTTGATATAAATAGTGGGTTGAGGTGGCCTCTCCTCTCCCTCCTCTCCTCTCCCTCTCCTGCCGCGACATTTATTTAATGTATAGTAAATGGTAAGCGCCCTTTAGATCCAGTTTAGTGAACACTTGTGAGTCCCGTACTGCTTCTAGTATATCACGAATCAGTGGCACAGGATATATATCTCGAACGGTTATACCGTTCAATCCCCTGTAGTCGATACAGGGCCGGAGTTCTTTAGAATCCTTCTTGGATATGAAAAATAATGACGCCCCTCCTGATGATTTGGATTCACGAATAAGTCTGTTCTTGAGGATAGACTCCAGATATGCCTTCAAGGCAGTCTTCTCTACCTGAGATAAAGGATACATCCGTCCCAATGGAAGTGGGGCTTCATCTTTAAGGTCGATATTGCAGTCCTCAGGCCGATGAGGTGGGAGGAGTCCTGGGATCATGTCTTCGAAAACTTCAGAGAATGCTTGGTACTGTACCGGAATTGCTGAAATGGAAGTGCACTGTTGGATCATCTTACAGGCAGACTGGACCTTCCCCAAAGGTTCCTTAATACAATGCTCACCACAGTACTCAGAGTCAAAGCTTAACCTATTGGACCCCCAGTCGATCCGAGGGTTATGCCGCCTTAACCAGGAGATGCCTAGGATGAGCGGAAAATGTGCAGGCTGGTCAGGTTTCCATAGTGATTGGACCAGAAGGCAAAGGACAGCCGTCGACCCCTTCCACTGGTATTGATTTCTTCTTTTTTTGGAGCGGAATGTGCTTCTCTCTTGCCCATGTGACATCAATAAAATTGCCTGCTGCTCCGCAATCTAACATGGTGAGGACTGGTAAAGAGGGTTCAGACCGCACTGAAAAAGAGAATTGAAAAACCATCAGCCGGTTGTCATCTATTCCTTCATCTCCTGCTCTGGTGGAGTTGTAAGGGTTTGAGCAGCTCTCCCTGATATCTCCCTTGCATAGATACGGGGTTGGGCGTTTCCCTGGCGTCGTGGCAGAACTTCGGGACAATCTCGTAACTGGTGCTTGGAAGAACAGTAGTACATACATAGATGCGAGTCGCGACTTCTCTTCCTTTCTTCTGGTGTAAGAGCACCTCTTGCGGCTCATATCTGCATCGGTTCTTCAGTTATTGGCCTTTTCTTTGGAAGGGATGGTGGGTTGAATACCAGTGGGTACCCTCGGCCTCTCCTCAGCTCATGGCGCCTTTCTAGTAACCTGAATTCTATCTGAAGCGCTAAGGTAACTAGCTCTTGGAAGGAATTCGATCTTGCCACACGGGCTAGCTCGTCCTTAATGTCTTCATGCAAGCCTCTGCGAAATATGGTCTGTTGGGCTGTGTCGGGCCATCCGACTGTTGTGGCTAATCTTTGAAACTGGGTGATATAGGTTTGGACATCCTGGTTACCTTGCTTGACATCCAATAATGCTTCATACGTTGAAAACCATTCTCCAGAGTGGTCAAAACATGCTTTGAAATTGAGGATGAACTGATCATAATCATTGACCGACAGATCCTGAGCGGTTACTAGCGGCGATGTCCAGGCCAATGAACTTCCAACCAGATTAGATACAATGACCCCAACTCTTGACCTCCCTGCTTCAAAAGTCTTGGGTCTGAATGAAAAATACACAGAACATGCATCCAGAAATTCCTTCATCATTTTAGGATCTCTGCCATATTTGTCGAATGAGAACGACATCAGAGGCAAATTGCTTCTCCCTTCATCCCTGGTCACTGCCTGTTGACGAAGAGTTAAATTCTCTCCATGGAGGGTCTGCATTTCAACACGAAGCCCTTGGATAGCGTTACATAATTCCTGAAACTGCTCTAAAGAAGCCATTGTTCCGCCTGGGCGTTGTATACTGTCGGGACTTGGCTGCCCCTCCGTCAACTCCTCCTGACCTGAATCTTCTAAGGTGCCTTCAGGGGTTTCAGAGTCCTTCTTTCTTCTTAGCCTTCTTGGCTCCTTACTCTTCTTGTCCTTTTTCTGATGTAAGTAGGCAAGAGCCTCCTCGAGGGCCACCTTGACCGGAAGAGAAACAGGTCCAGGGGGCCCCCAAGGGGCAAGCCCCCAAATCAGGGAAAAAGCGGATGAGCTGAAAAACCCCTGAGCAGACTTGATGGAAAGTTGTTCTTGTTCCGACTTGAAATAATTGTAGTAATCCAATAGGAAATTGTTCTGATATTTGCACAGTAGAAGGTTGTCCTCCAGAGTCTTTGGGGAGAAAAAGATATGCAGTCTCTAGTAACAGGATTCTTCCCAGAAAGAATGATGGTATAAGTAGATGGTGGAAAAATCAGGAAGTGTCACTGGATCCACTAAGGACTTTGTGCAATCAAAAGTAGGCAGATCCAAGGCTCCCAGTCCGAGAGAATGCAGGAAGTGCTTCGGACTGCTGAGAAGCACGAAACCTGGAAACGCAGCCGAACGGACTATGCACAACCAGGGTAATTGGAGCTATGGTGAAGAGGAGATGTGCCGTCAGATAGGAAGAAGCTAGGGACAGAAGCAGAGAGAAACCGGCACCTGAAGAATGGGCACAATGTTGAGTTAAATTAGAATCAGAAAGGGAGGAAACATTAAAGCAAAAGGAAATGAAGAAAGTACAAACGGAAACAGCCAAGGACAGGGAAACTCAGAAAATAGTGTGAACAACAAAGTAACAGACTACGGTGGAAAGGAAAGAATCTACCCGTGAGGGATTACCTGAGACCGTAGAAATGCAAATGAAACGTGCCCGAGGACAGGGAAAAGCATCTATGAGAGAAACGAAGTACAGCAGAAGACAAAAGTATGCGAGTCACTGAGTAACAAAGACTGGCAGCGTCAGGAACCGTAGAGGATACAACGCATCGGTTTACTGAGGCTAATGTCGTATATACGTTCCGGCGGCCATCTTGGAAGAAGCATAGACCGTCAATGTGGAACCAATGCGTCCATGTTAGGTGTACATCACCTTTGCCAGCACTTCCAGGGCTGGGGCATGACAGCGTGACTCAACATCAGGCTTCGGAATGAGGTAGGTACCACCCACTGGTCACATCCAGAGATGGAAATCTGTACCAACAAGCAGTAATGGATTCAGAAAATTTTGGGATACTTCATCAACACCTGGAGATCCTCTTTCCCAATGTAATCGGTTTCGGTCCATGAAAAATTCATGGGGTCTTCAATGTGTTTATAAAATTCTGGAATGGTCCTTGATCTACTTCCAGTAGATGCTCATCTCATTAGAGGTGATCAGATCATCAATGGATTGTATTAGTTTGCCCAGCTTGAGTGGTTTATTATTTTCACACAGGATGCCTCTGGTTTTCCAATTTATCAGGTGCTCCACAAACCCATTCCTGACATAATCCGAATCAGTGATTATGACCAGTTTGTGTAGTCGGTGTTGCACGGCAGTGAGGATGGCCTGATGAACCGTTATCAACTTTGCCACCTGACTACTTCGGGGACTGATCTTGTACCCAGCGGAAGGCTCCAGGGCATCATTCACCCAGGCATTCCTAACGCCAGCCACCAGTTCCTTTTCCCTGTTTTTATCGACATGGTAGGAGCACCTGTCCACATTAAAGGATAGTTCCGGGACTTTTTTTTTATTGTCCCTACGGTTCGGCCATGTGTTTTTAAGCATAAATCGGTAGATCGTAGAAAACTTTCCTATGGACCATACCCGACTTTTCGTCCATTAACGCACTCGAAATCAGCCGCCATTTTCTGATAATCCTCTCACTTGCCGCATCGCCTTGGCTCACCTGCTTTTGCGGCACTAAATCAAATCCCCCGCCCCTGAAACAGACTTTATCAAAACATTCATATTCCCCGCCTCTATCCGTGAGGTGACTGAGCTGCGTAGGCAAACGCGCCCAGGCGTCTTCTACGCGACTCCACACAGAACCCGGAAATCAACACAGATGAGCTCACACAACACAGCGCGCAACAATCGGGAATATGAAACTGTACTTTTAAAATAAATTTCAAGATTGTAAATTTGGTAAAGTACATTTATTTGACATCAAATGTTTTGAGAATATTCAGCGATTTTCATTTTTATTTGCTCACGTTCCAAAAAGTTCGTTTTGAGGCACGCGATGTTCCTTTGCTGTACACAGGGTCTTAGATCATCTCACAATACAGCGCCACAATTCGGAATATGAAACTGTGGTTTAAAAGCAAACGGCAAGATTGTACATTTGGCAAAGTACATTTATTCGACATCAAATGTTTAGAGAATATTCTGGGATTTGCATTTTTCTTTGCTCTCGATCCAAAATAGTTCGTCTTGAGGCAAGCGATGTTCGTGTGCAGTACACAGGGTGTTGGTTTACGATAAAATAAGCTCTTCGGTCGCACTGATAATCGCATGGCTGTTCCAACAACGAGGCACTAGGCCACCACAACGGTCTGTATGTTGCATCTAGCTGTTAGTACCGCGTAAGGGCATACTTGTACTTGGCGATCGTCCCATAAAATGGTCAGGGTGGTAACGTTGTTCACGCGGAGAAGCAACTGGCGGTTAAAAAAACCGTCCGCCGGTGTCTGGTACTCGTGACACATGCAGTAATGCATGATGTACCTGTTTGAAAAACATAAAAAATGAAATTAGTCTCACCATCAGATCTTTATTAAAATTATTCATTTTATATATTAGGTCGGGAAATTATTTCATAGCTAGGACAGTGCAACTGGGTATTATACATCAAGGGGTGGCTGTAGGATACTGAGACAGTCCCCCAGTGCAGGGGTTGACAGGGAGGCAGTGCAGGTGGAGAGTGGAAGGGCCCAGGACCGAGGTCGCAGACAGTGGACCAGTTGTAGCAGGGGAGAGGGAGAGAGAAAGCAGAAGCAAAGAGGAAGGTTTTGAGGTGCTTCCGTAAAAGGAGATGGTTCTCCTCAAGATAGTGGCGGTACAAAACAATATGCCACATAGAACGAACAAGTACAACTTAACCCGTCTTTAAAGCTACTGTATAGTAATTACATTGCGGTATAAACTCATCTAAAGAGTTACTTACATTATATTAGCATTTTCCATTGTGTCTGTGCGTAGGGCAGCCCCGAAATACCACTCCTTCTATGCCGACGTTATTTCTTCTAATGAACGAACATGAAATGGCTTCATTATCGTTTCTTACGTTATTGCCCCACACCCCCAAAAAGAAGTCTTTCGGGATGGTCCCGGCCTGTCAAGGTCAAATAACAATACAACCTTATACTGAGTCGTGGGCCATTCCGGCACCCAAGCAAAAAATCAAAGCAGCTGACCTTCACTTTGAACGAGCGCACATTCCTATTTAGCAACATTCAGTGTAAGGCCATCTCACAGGACTTGAAATTTACACTCCATTTTTGCATTTTGTCTGCGTGCTTTGCAGCCCCAGAGAACCATAAATACGGAGACATTCTATATTTTTTGAAAAATGATTTATAATACTGTTTGGTTTAATTTAATGCGCAGATGAACAAGGTTGGATAGACACATTGCATGTACACTGAGCAATCACTTTAATTTACACATTACATAGATACACATATTCAATGGGCCTGCGACATGAGGAGACTCGAGAGAACAGACAATCAAATTACAATCATTTAAACCGTGATGTGTATTTCTCAATGAGCTCTTCTTTAGGTGGACATGGAACAGAGGCAATGTTGGGTGGCAATGCAGTTGTCCCCTGCACAGGTTCGTTCACAACTCCATTTATGTGCCTATCTAGGACGTCAACAATAAGTCTCTCAATAAACTCATATTGCATATCCTCAAACACTGGTTTGATCACCCATTGTTTACTTCTTTTAGTGAAGGCCTTATTGTAGCGAAGCGTCCCTAAAGTTCTGGTCGTCCTACTTTGTTGACGTCCAACGTTATGGTTATGTGCCAAGACCGCTAGAAGAGTCCGATTTATCATGCCCTCCATGCCAAAATGCAATCGTTTTGGCCTGTACTTTAGGCATATATTGTGGAACACCTCCAAATCTCCTGTGTGGCAGAATTCCGTGAGTCCCCTCAAATCTCTTGTTATAGTTTTATCAAATACAATCTTTTCAATGGCTTTGTGAGTGGGTGATGAAGGAATCAACCACTTCTTCTTCCGTGCCTCCTCTGTGGACAAATGGCCATGTTCACAATTGTGGAAATGTTGGTTTGTGTTCCAACGGTGAACGTTTGTGCAGTGTGGCATTACTGACCGCCATTTTTCCAGTAGAATTTCCAACGACCCTCCACATGTTTTTGAGCTCCACCAAAGATGGTTGCTGATTGACTTGGACCACTGTGAAATACCTTGCGTTTCTTTTTTTTTACCTGCAGCAGACATTTTTTTATTGATTGTTTTTGCAAGATGCCAAACGTCAAATTGGTGATTTATATTTTTGTACTCTTCTCTCATTGTCTTGGCAATTGAAACGTGTCTGTCCGTGGCTATCAGGTCGATCACCATTCCCCGCGATTGTAGTTCTTGCAATGATGCTACAAAGCCAACTTTCTCCATGGCCACTGAGGATGTACTTTGTGACACCTGCACGACCACCGAACTCACAATTTTCTTACTTTCCATGTCCTGAAAGTGGTAGGTGCAGTACTTGGCTGAAAATCCTGGGCTGTCGCACTGTCCATCACCGGCTAGCCTGAACCGTTTGCCCGCGAATGTACTATCAATAGACATTTTTTCCATTCTCCAAGCTTCGCTAATGGCTGGAAATAGATAATCGGTTTGGTATTTGTAGAACTGAGTTTTCGCAATGAAATGGATTCCCACAAACTGAAAGAAAGACTCTAACTTTTTAAAACTTGAACCACTAAAAAGTGCAGCCGCTGCACAAAGTAGATTGCCTGCTGGCAGTTGCCCCAGCATGGGTTGTGCAGACCATGAAAAAGGATGATATTTTGTACAGGTGGCATGCATTTTAAGGTTAGTGCCTCGAATTGCACGAGTCACATTAATCAATGGCTCCCCACATACTTCCCCACCAACCGAATGCCCACATTTCATCCGAATAATAATATCAATCAAACAACTATCGAATACAATGAATTTGGCCTCTTTCCTTATACTGTCACTCTGCATCCCAGCTGGTTCTGCCTGTAACGTTGAGGACATGTCACTCACATAAAAGGTAGAATCTCTGATATCGTCTTCCGCTATGTTCAGTGATATTGATGGTGTTTCATTGTCGTCCACTTCATTCTCTTCTATTGCAACATCTGTTCCTTCTCCGGCGATGGGTGAATAAAACAATTTCTTCAACTTTCTCGCGGTCTTAGTTTTTGCGGGTGTGGATTCTGTGAATTGATCTCCGACTGCATTCGAACTACCAGGAGGACATTCACTATCAATGGCTGGTGGTGGTATAGCTCCGTTGTCAATCACTTCATATTCTTCCCATTGGCACGATGCATCTCCAGTCTCAAGTCCCTGCCAAAAAGTTTGACAAGCAACATCTCTCGTTCGCTTCACTGTCTGTGTAGATCTAGTTCGTACACCCACTCGCAACTAGAGGACAGATTGGAAAAGGGATGTTCGGTTTAAACACAACTACAGTATTGAACTATTAACAGTGAAAAACAACATAATATAGTGACCAGGACACTAAACTTCTTTTGCTTTCTTTTCTTTGAAACTTTCTTGCCTCGAACTTCAACATCAGAACGCTGTTGCTCCGACTCGTGTGTGCATGTCTCCACTTCCTCTTGCGCTGCAACGACTATATTTTCATGATAAGCACATCCATCACGCACTGACGCTCCATCGACTCCCTGAAACATAGAACTTTCATTAGTATGTATAATAATATCGAACACACAAAATGTACTTGGGGACCAATACCCACGTACATCTCAATAGCAAAACACGAATGAACGCTTTGTGTAGAACATTCAAACGACAATTATTCACGCATTGTTGATCTAGTTAGATGGAACTGTCAAGATCCATACCTCGGGCTCCTCATAGACTTCCATTGATGATATTATTGAAGATGATGCTTCAGTAACTCCCTGAAACACAGAAATTGCATTAGTATGGTTTTCTATTTTGATAAAAAGAACAGAAACTTTGTGCAGGCGTCAAGGGCTCATCTAAATAGACCTGCACAAATGATCAGTTGTCTAAAATAAATAATGGATATGTAAATATGATTCGATTTGCTTGATCGTTGGAAGTGTCACCACCCAGAGATCTGCATCAACTACTAGGGGTGATGTTCTTGTAGAAGAAGGTCCGTCATCTCCCTGAAACATAGTACTTGCGTTAATAAAGAAGGAAGTATAGCGGATGTAATCACGTCATATGATTTCGCTTGATCGAACTGTCAGTATCCATACCTCGAAATGCATAAGAACATCAAGGGACGATGTAACTGCGGTGCACACTTCTGCAAGCTGTTGCGCCGACCCGTAACTGCATGCTCCCCCTTCTTCTTGGACTAATGCTCCAGCGACTCCCTGAAACGTAGGACTTTCATTAGTAATGAACACAATATTGAAAAAAGAAGACACATAGGAGGGCGACGACAGAAGGACATATCAATGGCTAAAAACGAAAGAAACATTGTGTGTAACAATCACGCTACAAGAATGCAAGATCTGATGATCTCCATCGATGGAACTGTCCGGAAACGTACCTCGAGCATCTGAGTGACATCAACGGTTGTCGTCAATACGTTGGACTCCTCAGCATCTCCCTGAAAGACAGTACTTGCATTATTTTGGATAACAATAATTATAACTGAAAACAAAGACTAGAGGACGAGTACAAGGGTGTACCATTAGGTAAAATAATTACACGATAAATTAAAACTATTGATTTACATGCCTAAAAAAAGTCAGTGGCAGAATAGCCAAGTAAGATTACCCGATAGGCGCTTGAAGTGGCTGATGACTGCAATAACGACACGGATGGAGAATCTTCCGCCTTCATATTGAGTGGATACATAAATGGGGAAATTATTGTTAGCTAATGCTACACACTACCGCAAGGCCGAGAGATAAATACGTAAACTTGACTCACCAGTGGAGGGATGTGGACGAATAGAGTGGGAATAGCGTTTGAGAGCAATTTTCGCCTCGCTCGCGGTGTGTTCTTCTTTATTAGCAATGATGTGGAGTACATGTCTGAGCTAAAGTGCCTGCTGCAGATGCGGTATCGATCACCCCTCTTGTCCGCAAAGACTTCTAGGACTCTACTTTCAAGCTCAGACGGTGGATATCCGCAATATCGGACCCATTCTCTTATCTGATCTATTGTCTTAGGGAAAACATGCATTATAGTACCTTCAGATTTATTATGGGTCTTCGAAGGGCAACCGCCAATGGAACAGGCAGGCATTGTGGAAAGTTCTGAAAAGTAAAGATCAACAATTCTCTATGAATACCAATGTAAACTCAGAACATGTGACTAGTTCCTTGCATGTACTGTCTTGAACAAAAAGAAATTGGACGCAAAATGATTATGGTACATGGCCTTACCTTGACGAACAAACAGTTAGATGCAGGGATCAGAGTACTTTCTTGTCGTACAACAGGGAGCAGTTCACCGGTTGCAAACTGAGGAGTTTCCTCGGAGTGGTCACGGAAGTTCACAGAGACGAAGAGCAGATAACCAGCACCTTCACGGGTTGACTAGCAAAGCGCAAAGAAGTGCTCATTAGAAATATGAAGTGGGTTATAAAGAATTTCGAAACAGGGGTGTGTTTGTGAATGAATGACGTCTATATGTCGTGGCATTATGCGGATTGCAGGGGGCCGTCCAGCGTGAGGGGGGATGCTTGGCAGGAGACACGGGGTCTGGAGGTAGACATGGGAACAACAACCCATGCTCTATAGACCACTTTGAAGTGTACATGGTCTTTGGCACCTCTTGGCCTTTATCGCTCCCTGACAGCTCCACTTGGCAGCACAAGTACCCTGGTGCGAACTGCCTTTGATAGGGCGGGGGGTGGATTGGGGCGCTGGTCGTGCAGACAAGACACAGGAAGACTCGTGAATGGAGACACACTTATGTGGATTGCAGGGGGCCGTCCAGCGTGAGGGGGGATGCTTGGCAGGAGACACGGGGTCTGGAGGTAGACATGGGAACAACAACCCATGCTCTATAGACCACTTTGAAGTGTACATGGTCTTTGGCACCTCTTGGCCTTTATCGCTCCCTGACAGCTCCACTTGGCAGCACAAGTACCCCGGTGCGAACTGCCTTTGATAGGGCGGGGGGGTGGATTGGGGCGGTGGTCGTGCAGACAAGACTCGTTTGCCGCAGGGCCTCACCAAGGAGAGGCCATCTAACTGCGTGTAAGAGGCAGGCTGCAGGATCTAGTACATGGAAGGCAGGGGGGTGACTTTATAAATACCTCACCCTCCCAGGAGAATATATGGGTGCAAAGGTTATGTGGATTGAAGGTGGGCGGCCAGCGTGAGGGAGGATGCTGGCCGGAGACATGTGGTGTGACAAGACAAGGCACAGGAAGACTATTCAATGGAGACACACTAGATTCATTTAAAAAATGAAAACAACCATTGTTAAAATATATGTTGGGTTTTATTTTAGATCTTAATTTCAATTGAACATAAATAATAAACATTACACATTGTAAAGTTCCGGTTGCAGCACATCCAGGGAAAATCCGCGGTATTGTCCACTGTCGCTTGGGAAATGTTGTCTAATGGCAAGTACCGCACAGGCAGGTATTACTCTCCGAACGCGGTGTCCGAGCCTCCCGTGAAGCCACCAAGTGAAGCAACGATAGGCCACCAGCCTGTACCACCTGTGAAAATGAAAGATGCAAACTGTATTAAAATGACAAAACTTTCTTATCACTGTCGATTCAGGTAAAAAATGTCATTCTGCTTTGAAAAAAATTCTATCTAGAAAATGCACAATATGGAACCAATTTACATGCGTTCGAATGATATGTAGATGTAATTTTATATGTGGGAGACGACCATGAAATAGTAGTGGCATCACTGACATCACAACTAGAGTATACTTACTCGTTACTCGGATTACGCGGACGAACAGTGCCGCGAAGTTCGTGCATAAGCACCATCATCATCCTCAACCCGGTCCGTGAGAGGCAGGCTTCCCTGAACTCTGGCAGCTCGGTGATGCATTGCGGACTTGGCTCGCCTTCCGAAATGTAGACCAAGCACCCGGAATTTTCACGGCAGCAGCAGTTCTCCTCCTCAGTTGGCATTAGCTCGCACCGATTGCACGTGCACCAGGTGGAGACGTCGTCAATGCGACATGGTCCAGGCTCTTCATCCGTTGACTGGTCCTCCCAACTGCCGTCCGAATCCCCATCGTTTTCGCGTGCTTGCCTTTCCAGTAGTTCTTCCTCGGTGTACTCGGGCTCGTACATATACGGCATTATTGTAGCCATTGTGTGGTAAAGAAAGTAAAATAATTTACAGAGATGGTACAGGTGTTCACAAGGCCTAGAAGCGGCGAAGGTAGCTGACCAGAGCACAGAAACGAGTCACAGAATACTCAAAGTAACACAGAGAGAATAATGGAATCGAAAATCTGCTGCTGTGTGTTGTGAAACGGTGTGTTTATACTTATTGAGGAAAGAGGCGTCCTGCCATTTCCATGGCGACACGTCATTAGCTGAGGCGCAGCGATTGTTGACACGAAACGTGCTTTGGCGTTGGGAAATGGGCGGTACGCGTCTGCTGATGTCAGGCTCAGGGGCGGGGGATTTGATTTAGTGCCGCAAAAGCAGGTGAGCCAGGGCGATGCGGCAAGTGAGAGGATTATCAGAAAATGGCGGCTGATTTCGAGTGTGTTAATGGACGAAAAGTCGGGTATGGTCCATAGGAAAGTTTTCTACGATCTATTTATGCTTAAAAACACATGGCCGAACCGTAGGGACAATAAAAAAAAAGTCCCGGAACTATCCTTTAACTGCGGGCATGCCCTGGCACGTGTCTTCCCCATAGACTTTGTGCGGGGAAGTCAGGTACGACTCCATGTTGTATTGTGTTTTTAGACTTTAATCCCTGAGACAGTTTTCTCGAGCACAATCATGCAAGTCAGCCAAACCTTGCGTGAGGGGACTCTTTTTGTTTTGGCCATATCTGACCTCCACAGGAAAGCCTTGCATGGACAGAATCCAGGAAGTAATTCTGGAATTACTCACATTCCCCTCCTATAGTATTCTGTCACTTTGGAGATATTGCAAAGGCTAGTGAGGAGCCTCAACGATGATGTGCTCCCACTGGATGAACGGTTGGTCATTTTTCAATGTCCACACCGTTGCCAGGAGTGCCTTCTCACAATCGTTGAATTTTTTCTCCACAGAGGACAAAGTCTTAATCGCATAGCAGATGACTTTGTTGACCTTGTCAAGCTTCTGGTATAATACTGCTGTTAAGCAAGTATTTGACAACCCCATATCCAAGAAGAACTCCTTGTTTTTGATGGGGTAAGCTAAAAAAAGGCTCTTGTGAGAGGCTTCTCTTCAGTTGTTTCACTGCCTCGGCCTGCTCTGCACCCCACTCCCACTTGACCCCAGCCTTTGGTAAATGGACCAAGGGTCTAGGGACCTCTGTGTAGTCTTCTATTAACTTTCTACTATAATTAGTCAGTCCAAGAACGTTTCTTAGTTCACGCAGAGTCGTAGGGTCCTTCAATTTTAATAAGGCTTCCACCTTTTTCGCCTGGGGACTAAGATACTCAGGGGTGATTTCATGCCCTAGGAAGTTCACGTGGGTTTTACACCACTGTGCCTTCTGGAAGGACAGTTTTGCTCCGGATTCCTTCAACTGGGTCAGAACATAGAGGGTTTTTGCTATATGTTCCTCCACGGTTTAGCTTTTAATGAGAACATCATCTACATAGGCCTGGTTCCCCCTTTCATCCAAGTCAGGCATGGCCTTGTGTAGAAAAATGTTAAATTTGTTTCCAGTGTTTATATATACAAAGGGTGTTCGGGTCCACATGTACTGCTGCCCCCCGAAGTTAAAGGTCAGCTTGCACTGGTCTTCCCTACTCACGGGTACTGTCCAGTATCCACTGGTCAGCTCAATGGCGGTATACACCTTTGACCCTTGGATCTGGGCCAGTCCCTGATAAATGTAGGGAAGAGGCCATCAGGACATGTGGACCCATGTATTTAACTCCCTAAGGTCTGCGCATAGTCTCCATTGGCCATTGGGTTTTAGTATCCCCAGTACCGCATGATTAAGGTACTGTGGACTGGATGAATTATCCCACGGGACTCTAAGTTCTTTTTGATCTCTGTGAGTGACTCCATAGACGCTAGAGGCAACCAATATTGCTTCACGAATATGGGAGCCATACCAGGGTCTGTGGGTATGGATGTAGAATTTAGTTCGGCGTGACCACAATCGTACAAGTCCACAGTAAACATTTCTTGAAAATCCAGAAACACCTGTCTCAGCTTCTGCTTTTGCGCCTTGGTTTCACAGGCATCAGTGAAGTTGTTCCGTTCCTTAACCATCTGCCTGAAGCTTGGAAATACCTTAGGTTTTGCAATTTACGCAGTATCCTCCAGCTGCGTGGAGAGATCTCTTGTTATGGTGTTGGCCTGGACAGGAGGTTTCAAGTAGGAGAGGCAGCCACTGTTAACCTGAAATACCACCTCATCCTTCCTGATGTCACAGGAAACCTATTCCCTCTTCCCCCCCGTAAGGGCAGGAAGAATACACCAATAAATTCCCCCCTTGCCGGGTGAAAATCTTTTCTGGAGGTAAGTCACCGTCACAATCGTTGCAGTCATTGGTGATCTGTCCCATGATCTAATTCCCTAAGTCAATGGAGAAATGTTGGGCATCAACTGCCATTCCAATGAAGGTGTCTGCGCCCAGAGTGATACCCCTATTGTCGCTGTTATCCACCAATATTCTAATGGTGTTGTGTTCTAAGTCAACTAGTGGTGTTGGGTTCAAATACAACCTCTGCTGTTGGAGGTGATCATTTAAATTTACATATGTGTCCCGGTTTTGGAAGTTCTGTCCTCTCTTAATTTTTAGGGGGATGGTGAATTGTGGGACCAGTCCTGGGATGGTGACCTCTTCTCCACTTTGAACCTCAACTGCATACAGCAGCAATTGAGCTGACGGAAATGCTCTTTCAGGATGGTCAAAGTCCATGGGGTTACCCCCCAGTCAGGACCAGACTTTGTTAGTAGTTAGGTACAAATTAATTGCAAATTGATTGAGAATGTCACTGTCTAAGTAGAAGGCAGAGGGGACATCTCGCACAACCCAACAATTATGATCTATGCTTTTATCACCAATGGACATTTTTATCATGCACCTGCTAGGCAGGAGATGTTTGGAATTGGGAGTTTCGAGGCCCATTTCCCACTTATCAATCAACTTAAATGTGGGAATGGTCTGATCTTTTGGGAGTTTCCTGAATAAGCTTTTTCCATTATTCAGGCATACTCTGGCGAGAACAGGCTCCCCCCGTCATTTACCCTTTTTCTGACTATCAGCCAAGCTTTGAGCTGGCTTTTCATCACCTTTCGTCACGGGATTTGGGTTTTCTTCAATTTGTAGATCAGTATAACATTTCAGGGTATTTCATTCCAGTGTGGAATGCACTGAAAACTGGGAGGCAGATTGATATTCAAGAATGGAGAATGGTTCCCAACACCAGTTTGTTCTACTACAGCAATGACAGTTATGTCGGGAACTTGATTGTTCCTAAAGTGGAACTCAATTTTGTAAGACCGCTGCTCAACTATATGCCATGTGCCATTTAAGCTTACATAGTGCGTGCTCTGTTTGAATTTTATTGGCCGGTTAGTCTGTGTCCAGAGGACCTTGTTCACACAGTTTATTATGGGTGACAAAGTCCAAAGGAGGTCATTTCCTAGGAGACAGGTTGTGCCCTCTGGAGTGACGACTATAACCGGGTGCTTCACCTTATGTCACCCAATTTTGATCTCCAGATCTGCAGTCCCCTCTACAGGATTGTCATTTCAGTCGAAGCTCTGGAGTTGTCCAGGAAGAGGTGTGAGGGGATCTTAGTGACTCCCCCCCCCCTTACTAAATTGATTTGCTCAAGGGCTTTTTTGGACAGAAGATGGCTTGGGATCCTGTATCCACCATCGCTGAAAATGCACACTGGCCTTGTACCCTGATGGGGGCATAAAACCTGCCTTCTTTCTCCTCCATGGGGCAAAGGAAATATGAATTGGAGGCCAGCAGGGCAGTTAATTTCTTTATTTTGAACTCTGACACTGTGTGATCTTGGGCAGTTTTCTGTGTCAGAGTTTGGGAATCTGTGAAGAAAATTTGGTATCCTGAGATTAGGGTAAATTTGGGAATCCTCTTTTTCCCTTGATTCTGAGCTGTCCCCTTTTTCCTGGAGACAGTCACATGAACCAGTTTGGGGGAGGATCCCTCATTTATTTCGGAGTCTTTGGGGTGACATTTTCAGAAATTGGTGGTTCTGGGTCAGTCCCCATACTCACCCAGTCTATGTTAGGGTCTTTTGAGACCCATTTTTCTTTGGGAGGAATTCCCCCATCCTTGAAAGAGAAGACTTTCTTCCCTGAATCCTCCAGGGATTCTTCCCCTTCAAACTGGAGGACACACTCTTCCTCCACAAAACAGATCTTCTTGGTCCCTTGGTTTCTCCTACTTACCCTGTGTTCCCTAGGTTGCAGCTTTCTGGGGGTAGGAGATTTGGGTTCAGGTTCAGAGGTTTCTAGGGGCTTTTCACGGGTGAAGAAGGGAGCTTCCTCTAGAGATTTTCATCCCCTTCTCCCCGGGCCTCCTCCTCTGGAACCTGTTGGTTGTCAGGGTTTTCTCCCGTCATTGCTCCAGGGTGCCAGACCCTGGGTTCGAGCTGTTCTGGGCAGCCATGTTCATTTGAGGGTTCTGCTGAGCCCTCAACATGCGACTCAGGTCTTGGGTCAAGCTCTGGACCTGGCACTCCAGTTGTGACACCCTCTCTGGTTGATATGGGGGTCTAGGATCAAATATTTGCTGCTTTCTGGAAGGTAACCGTCCCTTCTCCCAGAGTAGCTTGGGTATTGAGGGTTTCCCTGCTAACCCTCCATCCTCGGTCTCCTGTCTCCCTGATTTGGGGGTCTAGACTCCTGAAAGCAGGGAGAGAGGGGGATTGTTCTGAAGATTGGGGTTTCGAGGGTACCTTGGGAAGAAGCTTAAATTTGAGGGTGGAATATTACTGTGCTCCTGAGTGAAGTTTTGTGGGAAATGTAGAAGAATGTTTGTAGGGTAGTTTCCCAGGGCCATACTTACCTGATTGGATTCCCCCCTTGGGCCGGTGGAGTCCATACGTACCCCAAGATGGGTTTGTTCCCCTTCTACCTCAGGCTAATGTAGGTGGCAGAGTCAGGTGACACATTTGTGGGGTACCCTGGCTGGCTACCACCCACTTGGGACTGGTCAGAGGGTCTTCTCTGCCTCTCATTTGGTTTGTTGGCAGGAGGGGTATTTTTAGTCCCCCCATTTCTAGGTCCAAAATGGGGGTATCTTCACCTTCGCCACCTTGGCAACAGCTGGTTTGGGATTTTTGGGGGAATTTTTATTTTCCACAGGCTTTTGGACTTCATAGATCCGGGTAGCCTGTTCTAATATCCAATCCAGAGTCCTTTCATTGTTGAAGTCCCTAACCAGTTGTGTTATGATGTACTTAGGGAGGGCATGAATATAAGTACTAATGAACTCCCTACTGTTTGTGCACACCCGTCTAGAGGTTTGGGCAAATGCCTGCTTCAATTCTTGTACAAACTCTCTTGGTGCCTGATCCTCTCTTCACTGAAGGTTGTAGGGCGCCTTGCAAGCAAGCCTTTTGGGGGTTCCACTGCACGTAGAAGTGTTTCAAGATGGCCGCCTTGTAGGTAGACCATCCTGAATGGCTTTGATCCTCCAGCCCAGCAAAGAAGCTGGAGTATTCTGGGGAGAATGTCCACTTAACAAACTCCATGGAATTCTGGTCATTTTTTATGCCAAATGATGTCATCATCTGGTCATACAGCTCCAGATGCTCCCAGGCGGAGTACTTGGCATTTTTGTGGTACAGAGTCATCAAACTTTTGATGGCTTTTATTTGTCGGATGGGGTATTTTACCAGAGTTATCTTTTGTTTGGCAGTGTTACAACTCAGGGTTCTCTTACCCCCCCCCATGTTCCTCGGGTCCGTTATTGTATACCTCGCTTTTCTAATGGTCATCGTATGGCAGCTTTTTTTAACATGTAATGTTTTATTTGGGAAACAACAGACCATGTGAAAAAACCTTGAAGGACAAAGTAATAACAGGAATCCAACAGTTTGGAGCAAACAAACCTCATAAGAAAAAGCAATATTTGAATTAAATTGACTCAAATCAAATTGTGATATAACGATAGGGAAGATTTGAGTTTCAGATCCCCCAACTAGGTTCCTATTTTGTGGATACTTTTTCCATCGTATGGCAGCCCCATTTCTGAAGTGGTGGCGGTTGCCTTGGAAATTATCCCCGGCATCTATGCAGCAGCGGAAGGCTGTTGCTAGTTGCCGACGCAGGGTTCGGGTCATGTGACAACTAACGTGATGTGTGCTCGGACGTTACGTTCCATACACAATGAGTAGCAGCTGACCTGTTACACGCTGCTTCTGTTTATAGTGTTACTCGCTATCTCATCTGAGCCACCCTGTTTCCTGTTTTTCCGACCTCCTTGCTACCCATTATTGGACTTGCATTTGCCTGACGTTTTGGATTTGTCTTTGAACTCTGGTTACCAAACTGTGCGCGTTAACGGACCGATTCTGTCTGCCGTCCAGTCCTTGGTGCTACCTGGTGGTTGATGAACCCTGCGCATCACTTGGACTCCTTTTGCCTACCGTTTCAGTCCTTGTCTGTTACTGTTGGTTACTTCAGCCTGTGCGATGCGTGGACTCCTTTTCCTGCTGGGAAGTTACCCCGGTGCCGCCCGTCTGAACTTCCTGAAGTTCTATTAAGCTACTTACTATTGTTTTGATATTCATTCCACGTGTCTGCCTCCTGTCACACACAGACCCTGCTTTTTACTGTTTTGATACAAACTGTTACACTCCGTATCTACACGGAATCCTGTTTCTGCACAACTGCTAGGGGAATCCACTCCATCTGCAAAGCCTGCCACACTCATCCTTCTTGGAACCAAGCCTTCAAAAACTCGCCATACTCCTCTGCAACCCATCAGAGACATTTTATACGTGCACACTTGAACGCTCTGCTGTTTCAGTGCATCCCTCGTGCCGCCCGGAGTAGTATCCTAACTAACTTCCCTATTTGTTATTGTCTCCCTGTTGTTTGTTCTCTGGATAACTAGACTTCAAATATTCCCTTCCTATTAGGCTGGTAAGACATACTTCATATCCTATGAATTAGTCTAGTGTTCTTTGTTGTAGTGGGGTTAACTGATTAGTCCTTTCTTATTCCTATACTAGGTGTTCCAATTTTCTACCTCATAAAGCTAAAGGGAAAGGTCATTCTGGTTAAGGGCACGCAGCTTATTATTGATCTGTTGTTTTCTTTCTTCCTAACAGCATGATCTTATAAGCGGTGCGTGTGTTACCCACTCTTTTATGTGATCCACAACTCTGTCTGTTTAAGTACTCAGCACAGGGGCAGATCATAGAGAAGAGTTCCCTTGAGTTGAAGAGGGCTTGATTTTGGATAATCTTGTCTCACCATTTCTTTGTCCGGGAGATCCAGGAAGGCTATTTCTCACTGCATTTCAAGTGGGCCAGAACCAAACCCCGAGTGTGTGTTGAGTAACAGAAACAGAAGCCAATGGAATCATCCGACACCATGGCCACCCTTATGCAAATGGTTGCCGATCTTAGGACCGACATGACTGCAGCACATGAGGCTTTACGCCAGCGGATTGATTTGTTACAACAACCTGCTGGCCCTTCTGGTTTACAGGGGGCCGAAGCCTCGGGTTGTGGCTTTCCATTCCCAGACAGGAACCCACCCTGGTTCTAATGTCCACACTTTTTCCATTGGCTCCTACGGAACATTTTACAGACGATCCTAAACAACACAGAACATTCATTAGTGTAAATTACACTTTTTGTGCCGTCCGGCCTCTTTTCCTAATTCCACAACTAAGGCTGCTTTTGTCTTGTCATACTTGGGCAGTACCGCTGCTGCCTGGGCGAATCCCCTACTGGGGTCCAATAGTTATGTTCTCTCTGATCGTGACGCTCTGATTACCAATATGAACAGAGTGTTTGATACTCGTAACAAGTCACAAGCCACTGATTTAGAGTTTCTGAGGCTCCAACAGGGTTCCTCGTCATTGTTGAACGACCTGCTAGGTTTAATCAATTGGCAGCCGAAACTGATTGGCCAGAAGAACAGAAAACTGCTGTTTTCTATCAGGGGTTGTCAGAAGAAATGAAAGACACCTTATCAATGCTGCCCATTGTCCCTACTGTCTTTGGGGAATTGTCAGACCTGGTCAAATTGACTCATGTAGAGCCAAGAGACGTGGTAAAAAGAAACTTGCGACACTGGTTCCTGTTCATGAATCGATCGTACCTCACATCTCTGCATCTGAGCCAATACAAATAGGGGCCGACAGGGTCCTCTGACACCTGCCCAAAGGGACTACAGACAATCTCATAACCTCTGCATGTATTGTGGATCGTCTGAACATCTACTCCCAGAGAGCCTGAAGAAACCAAAGAGGAAGGCGGGCAATGGCAAATCCAGGCAGTAGTTGGAGTCCCACTGTCAGGAGAAATAGTTCTGGACTCACCTCTGTCTAGCCTCTTTATGCCTGTGGACTTACCGGTAGTATTTACCGCCTCCTCTGGTGCATCCTTTTCGGCCTCAGCGGTTATCGACTCCGGAGCTACTGGCAATTATATGGACCAATGCTTTGCTCTCACTGCAGGCATCCCTCTGGTTGCCAAAACGGTCCCAGAGGCAGTAAATGCAGTGGACGGCACATTACTTGTTTCTGGTCTCGTGACTCAAAAAACCGAGTCCATCAACATGTGTACCAAAGATGGCCATGCTGTGGACATATAATTCGACCTTATTCGGGCTCCACAATACAAGGTCATTCTGGGTCTTCCATGGCTCCGGTTTCATAATCCCATCATTGACTGGGTGAACCCTAAATCCAATTCCCTTCCTTGGTCTGTGACAACACTTGCTGGTCGGTTCATAGTGTTTCCACTCCTACTCATTGTCAAGCTTTGGTGGCTACATCAGCCCTCATTGGTTCTGTTTCGGTGGTACCTAAGTCTGCTATTCCTAAGGAATACTCAGAATTTGCTGATGCCTTCGACAAGTGGAAAGCTGAGATCCTACCACTGCATCGGTCTTACGACTGTCCGATAGACCTGGTACCAGGCGCTAAGATACCCTCCGGAAGGGATTATTCTCTTACACTCCAGGAGGACAGTGTACTGAAAGACTAAATAGACAAGGCCCTGGCCATGGGTTTCATTCGCCCATCCCGGTCTCCTGCAGCCTCTCTGCCACTGCTGCCTGAGATAACGCAAACGGAATGGAGAGTCCGATCCGATTTTGTTTTCCGCCCAGCGGTAAGCCCAGAAATTGTGCCTGGCACAATCCTCTTGATTGATCTACAAGTGGTGCAAGTGTCAGCTAGACGTATTGTGGCAATAGAACTGGACGCGCATGGATGTGAATGGAGAACAGTGTTGTGTATCGGTATCGACCCAAACATAGCGCTACATGATCTCACCAATGAAGAGCTGTTTACTGACAGTGACACTGATGGGGAGGTAATAATTGACATTTGTGTGCCCTGCGACATAATGATTCAACATAGAGAAGTAAATAACCCCCTCATTGCCAGTGTTAGTGCACCACCTTCGGTTTTTGCCTAAGATGTGAAACGAGTACTACCAAATTTATGGACAACCGGGCCCCATGATGTTTTGTTTGTTTGCTTTTATTATTTGTAAAGCGCACCTAACCCATGGGTAGCAGGGCGCAAGCAACAAGAGGGGTGTACAGCTTAAGTAACAGAGCACGCAGCAAATTAGTCCAACTAGGTTACAATGTTGGAGCATCCAGCATTTGGTCCAATATGTCAAAGTACAAGTTATAGATGAGTATACATAGTTTACAAAAGTTGATGATGTATCTAAGCATATACAATATACTATTTACAGTTTATACACAATTTACAATCGGCGCGGCAGTGGAAGTGATTAGATGTCCTAGCATTAGGTGGCGTGTTCCTTGATCCAGCGGATGGTATTGGATCTGAATTGTGGGTAGGGGAGCTCTTCCCGAAGGGATGGTGGTAAGGAGTTCCAAAATTGTGCAGCTTTGACAGGGAAGCTATTCCCTCCGGACATTGTGCGTTTAAATCTTGGGACAAGGAGGAGGTTTGAATTGGCCTTTCTAGATGGGCGGCAGGAAGTCGGTCTGGTGAATCTCGTTATCAGATATTGGGGGGCTGCTTGATGTAGGCATTTGTGGGTCAGAGAGACCGATTTAAGGAAAATTTGTCTTTTGTAGAAAGCCAGTTTTGCGACCTTCAAGCCTCTGAGATATGTGCTTTCCTCGGGAGGCTTAGGGCTGCTCTTAAGGCATTGTTTTGTAGGACTCTTACAGGAAGTAATGCCCATAAAAATAAAAATTAAACCAGGTGCAGTACCACCCAGAGTAAAACAGTACCCACTATCCAGTGAAGCAGAAGAAGGAATAAAGGAAACAATAAACGCACTATTACAACAAGGCATTTATCATGCCATCAAATTCACCATGCAACACTGCTATCTACCCTATCAAAAAGGCAAGGGGCAGGGCTTGGAGGATGATCCAGGACCTCCACCCACTTAATGACGTCATGCAGAAAGAGTTCCCCCTGGTGCCAAATCCCACATCCATTTTGTGTAGTGTCCCAAAAGAGGCCACGTGTTTCACAGTAGTGGACCTGAAGAATGCTTTTTTCTCAGTACCCCTCGACCCCAGTTCCCAATACCTAGCAGCATTTACACAGGGGGGAAAAAGATATGAACATTGCAGGTTGGCCCAAGGGTATTGCGAGAGCCCTAGCAACTTTACCAGAATTTTGCATGAAGACTTTGGCAATATCGATGTAAAAAGCACAATAATTCAATATGTAGACAACCTTTTAATTTTCAGCGAAAGTGAAGAGCAATGCCGAGCAGATTCAATAACATCGTTGCACTTACTAGCAACAAAAGGGTAAAAGGTGGACAAGGGAAAACTGCAGTACTGCTTGGCAGGAGTGTTGTATCTGGGGCAGTTAATATCAAAGGACAGTAAGAGAATAATACTGGACAGAGCAGCAGCAATACGTGCTACCCTAATGACCAAAACTGTAAAAGACATGCAAAAGTTCCTTGGCATATGCAACTATTGCCGTGCATGGATTTATTTATTTATTTTATTTATTACATTTGTTGTACGCCCAGACCCTGAGGTATCACGGCGTAGTTATTGACAGAAGCAGATGCAGTCTTGGTGATTAGACAACATAAGAGCAAACAATACAAGTTACACATTACAGTACTTCATATCTACAAGTTATATACTTTTATCTACAGTGTGGGTGTGGGATTAGATTGGGAAGTGTGGTGTTTGGGCTCAATTAAAAACTGGTTGAATAACCATGTGTTGCAGTATGGATACTGGATTACGCTGCATACATATGCCCCCTTCTCCGGGCACTGAAAGCAGCTCAAAAGAAAACCGCCCCCATAAAATGGACACAGGAAATGATCACACAATTTCTTAAATTACAAGACATCATCACAACAGCACCTGTCCTAGCGACACCCGATTATAATTGGGAATTGTATTTATTCTCCCAGTGCAATGGCACACTAATGACAGCAGTGCTGACACAAAAAAAATCACTGGGCCACATGCCATTAGCCTATTAAAGAGGCACCTTAGACTCACAGGTTCAAATCCCAATCGCATGATTAGAAACCACCCTCTGGTATTAAGTGTGTTATAAATTAACAATAAATAAATACAGGATGAGATACATTGAAGAACACTCCGCCCAATCCCTGCCAGATTTCTGAGACATGTCAATGTTGTCAAAGGCCGTTGACAGATCTATCATGAGATGACTGAAAGGAAATGCTTGTTCAGAGCCATCATCTAACATGGAGACCAGGGCAAACTCCCGTTTTCTGGTCATCGATAAAGCCAACCTGAAAGGCATAGAAGAAATTTAGCTGTGTCCAAATTCTGTCCTTGCCGGAAGGTAGGGGACTGCAAAAAAGCAGGTTAACAAAATATAAAAAAAAGAACAAGAAATAAAGAAGGTTATGTTTACACAAAGAGAATGAAAAACATGTTGAGGAATATATTCCTAAAAGCTATAGTTAGCAAAATTAAGCAATACGACACATTTCAAGATCAAAAATGCACAATCCTTTAATAGGGATGTACGATTCATGATATGCCACTTTTTAAAGTCAGTGCATACTGTACAATATATGTAAATGACTGTGGTGACAAGGGCGGGTCGTCAAAATAATGTTATCATTGCCTTATCACTTTTTGGAAGAAAAAGGCCTCAGAGTGAAAGCAAGTGGTCAAAGGCACCAAGGAAGGTGGTAGCGTACTGTGATCAGCTCATCCTTTGGTCATCGCCATATTCGCTCAGGGTGCAGGCATTCCTGGGTTACGACTCGAGGATCAGTCGTTTGACTGTACTGTGTCCTCATCATGGCTGTGGGGTGGCTCCAGATCTCTTATAGGTTCATACTTGGAAACAAGAATTGATTTTTCTTACACTGTGTCCTATTAACGTTGGGTAAGTTTCATGAAGGTGATGAAACCTGTTGTTTTTCAAAGTTCTTGCGTCTTTGGTGCCTCTGGACTGGTACAAATGTCTAGAAACCCACAGAGAACCTTATTGCACAGAACTAGTGCAGGTAGATACAGAAAAATGTCACTTGGCGTTTTTTCCTTGCGTATTTCCTGCTAGTTTGGGGAGCTGATGTAAAATTGTTTGCAAATGATGTGTACAAGTAAAGGATAAAGTTTGTCTGCCCATGAAATCCATGCTTGCAATAGCTGCCCATTCATTCTGAAAGCTCGTGCCCATACAAGCACACAGCACAAATCTAGGTCTCTGACAGGTGGCCTAAAGTGACTTTTTGGTTAGGGTAGTGTCTCAATGTTATTGTGACGGAGGAAGAGATGTTGTATCGTAGGTTGGGCTTGCATCTTCAGCGTTATTGGAATGCCTTGGAATGCTGTGATGTCTGCATGGAATGTTGGGCGTGTGACTGCTCGGAGGATTCTTAATGTGTCAGTTAGAGCTGAAGCTGGCTGGAGTGGATGGTCCAGTGTCTCTGGCCTGTCCATATATCTTACCTTGTCAGTCCCCTACCCGGTGTGTTTCTAGGGACAATATACCTACTTACATGGAACTTGGAAAACGGTGTTCCTTAGCACACGTACTCTCTTCATGTTTATGGTTAGCTGTAAAAGTGGTAATGTAATCTCTGAGACATTATTCTCACTTTGCTATTCAGCATGAGTGAAGTTGCGGGTGTTTTAAAACATCAAAACCTTTTGGTGAACAGTAGTTTTGCAGGACTGCCTAAAGGACCAGCATACGATCTGCATGACTTAATAATAACAATCATAATAAAAGTAATAATGATAATACAATTAATAATTACAATAACATAATAATGATACACATTTGCATTCATCATCATTATCATCCTCTCCTTTGATGAAAATAGTACCACAAAGAATGGTGTTTATTGGTGGATTATGTGCTGACAGAATTACGTAAATACCCTATATCGTGTTGTGACCATATGGTTTTTTTTGTCGCGAGTATAATTAAGCATTTTTAAATGAGTTAGAATGGTCATTTTGGAGCTTTAGGAGGGCTGTGTAAATAGTAGCAGATTTTCAGGGTAATTCATAGAAATTTGCACAAAAATGGCGCACGCGGCTGGCGCACAGTGTCCCCGTGCGATACACTGCGCCAGCCGCGTGTGAAAAAATCCTTTTCATCGCACAGCGTATTCATGGATTTTAGCCTCCGAAACCAGCCGTGGCACAGAGTGGCGCAGCGACCCTGCAGCAGCGCCAGTTACGCCCCCCAAGAACGCCCTCGCGCAAGGAAAAGCCTTCAAAATCCCCAAATCATCGCAAAGGGCTGCGCTAACCCTGGACCAGTTCACAGGGCTGCCAAACAGCAAACGCCAAGCGGGGAAAGTGTATTTCAGTGGTTCACGGGAAGTTCCACACGCGATTGTCCCGGGTATGTGTACATCAGGGGTGCGTGGGAAGTAACACACGCGATTCCATCAGGGCACGTGTATTCCAGGGGTGCGCGGGAAGTATCACACGCAAAAACAGCAGGGTACGTGTATTCCAGGGGTGCGCGGGAAGTATCACACGCAAAAACAGCAGGGTACGTGTATTTCAGGGGTACGCAGGAAGTATCACACGTGATTCCATCAGGGTACGTGTATTCCAGGGGTACGCGGGAAGTACCACACGCAATTCCATCAGGGTACGTGCATTCCAGGGGTGCGCGGGAAGTATCACATGCAAAAGCAGCAGGGTACGTGTATTCCAGGGGTGCACGGGAAGTATCACACGCAAAAGCAGCAGGGTACGTGTATTTCAGGGGTGCGCAGGAAGTATCACACGCGATTCCATCAGGGTACATGTATTCCAGGGGTGCGCGGGGAGCACCACACGTGAATCGCACGTGTGGGTCCTCCCAGGTGTTCCCTCTACACCCTCCACGGCCCCTGCAGGTGGCCCACACCACAGGGGCCTACCCTGCACATGTCCCGCAGGCACCCCATCCACCATGCCCATGCCCCCCAGCCAACCCACATGTCACCTTGCACTACTGCCCACCAACGCATGTCCCCCTGCACCCCCAGCCACCAGGGGCACCCTCCACCAGGCCCCCACTCATGTCTCCCACCACCCCCACCCCCAGCATCCAGGGGCAGCCTCCACCAGACCCCCACTCATGTCTACCACCACCCCCACCCCCCAGCAGTGCAGGGGCAGCCTCCACCAGGCCCCCACTCATGTCAACTACCACCCCCACCCCCCAGCAGTGCAGGGGCAGCCTCCACCAGGCCCCCACTCATGTCTACCACTACCCCCACCCCCAGCATCCAGGGGCACCCTCCACCAGGCCCCTACTCATGTCTACTACCACCCCCACCCCCCAGCATCCAGGGGCAGCCTCCACCAGGCCCACAACCATGTCTACTACCACCCCCACCCCCCAGCAGTGCAGGGGCAGCCTCCACCAGGCCCCCACTCATGTCAACTACCACCCCCACCCCCCAGCAGTGCAGGGGCAGCCTCCACCAGGCCCCCACTCATGTCTACCACTACCCCCACCCCCAGCATCCAGGGGCACCCTCCACCAGGCCCCTACTCATGTCTACTACCACCCCCACCCCCCAGCATCCAGGGGCAGCCTCCACCAGGCCCCCAACCATGTCTACTACCACCCCCACCCCCCAGCAGTGCAGGGGCAGCCTCCACCAGGCCCCCACTCATGTCTACCACCACCCCCACCCCCCAGCATCCAGGGGCACCCTCCACTAGGCCCCCACTCATGTCTACCATCACCCCCATCCCCCAGCAGTGCAGGGGCAGCGTCCACCAGGCCCCCACTCATGTCTATCCCCACCACCCCCGAGCCACCAGGGGCACCCTCCACCAGGCCCCCACTCATGTCTCCCACCACGCCCACCCCCCAGCAGTGCAGGGGCAGCCTCCACCAGGCCCCCACTCATGTCTACCACCACTCCCACCCCCCAGCATCCAGGGGCACCCTCCACCAGGCCCCCACACATGTCTCCCACCACCCCCACCCCCCAGCAGTGCAGGGGCAGCCTCCACCAGGCCCCCACTCATGTCTACCACCACTCCCACCCCCCCAGCAGTGCAGGGGCAGTCTCCACCAGGCCCCCACTCATGTCTACCACCACCCCCACCCCCCAGCATACAGGGGCACCCTCCACCAGGCCCCCACTCATGTCTACCACCACCCCACCCCCCAGCATCCAGGGGCACCCTCCACCAGGCCCCCACACATGTCCCCCTGCACCCCCACCCCCCAGCAGTGCAGAGACAGCCTCCACCAGGCCCCCACACATGTCCCCCTGCACCCCCACCCCCCAGCAGTGCAGGGGCAGCCTCCACCAGGCCCCCACTCATGTCTCCCACCACCCCCATCCCCCAGTTTCCAGGGGCAGCCTCCACCAGGCCCCCACTCATGTCTACCACCACCCCCACCCCCCAGCAGTGCAGGGGCAGCCTCCACCAGGCCCCCACTCATGTCTACCACCACTCCCACCCCCCAGCATCCAGGGGCACCCTCCACCAGGCCCCCACTCATGTCTCCCACCACCCCCACCCCCCAGCAGTGCAGGGGCAGCCTCCACCAGGCCCCCACACATGTCCCCCTACACCCGCACCCCCCAGCAGTGCAGGGGCAGCCTCCACCAGGCCCCACTCATGTCCAACTCATGTCTCCCTGCACCCCCACCCCCCAGCAGTGCAGGGGCAACCTCCACCAGGCCCCCACTCATGTCTCCCACCACCCCCACCCCCCAGCAGTGCAGGGGCAGCCTCCACCAGGCCCCCACTCATGTCTACCACCACCCCCAACCCCCAGCATCCAGGGGCAGCCTCCACCAGGCCCCCTCTCATGTCCCCTGTCACCCCCACCCCCCAGCAGTGCAGGGGCAGCCTCCACCAGGCCCCCACTCATGTCCCCCAGCCAACATGTCACCACAATGTAGATCCCTGGCCCTTATGGTCAGCCTCCAAATGCCAAACACCCACCCGAGTATTGCATCCACCCACTTAGAAATGGCAAAAACATGATAGAACCCCAATTGCAAGTTTGGAAATGAACACATGTCCCTCACATACACCCAATGGGTGTCAGTGAATGTCAAAACCCATATCATGATATGCATGAAACCAATGAGATGATACTACACATTGAACTTTGAAGAAAAAATATGTATTAAAAGCAACATAAATTGAATCAAAAATAAACAAACAATAATAGAAATTAAAAAAAAAAAAAAACAGCAGGTCCGTGAAATAATGCAAAACCACAAATCATAATGTAAAGGAAAGGTGTCCAAAGTCACAGTCCACAAAAGTAAATCCAATGGAAAATTAAAATCGAAAACCATTGCTCCATGGGGAAATCATTAAAAAAAAATGAAAATCCAAAAGTCAACTATATACAGATAAACAATCCAGGGTCCATGATCCCAACCGAAGAAATGAAACCTATCTAATAACACTACCTAAAAAAAAAACTATATACAAAAATGTGGCCCATTGTCCAAAAGGTCCAAAAAAAAATGCTAAACCAAAGGAAACCTAACACTAACTACAGAACTATGTTCCCTCACGTGTTATGAGGGAAACACCCTCACGCGTCACGTCACAGACGCGCTTACGCGCTAAGGGCCTTTGGTCCAATGAAATCGCATATGCGTGCTGACGTGCATACGCGCTAAGGGCCTTTCCTCGATTTACACGCAGACGTGCAGGATTTACATGTGCAAAATCACTCCGTATCAAGCTGGCGACGCGTAAGCACACGTAAGACTACGCTACTGCCCAGAAGGCCGAATTACTGCCCCCCAGAGCCCCGAGCACACTCCCACCTGCCATCTGCTGCTGCCTGACTGCCTGCTGCCCACGTGCCCTGCCATTTGCTGCCTGCACATCAGCCAAGGGTGCTGTTGCTGTGACCACCCCTGCTGGAACCGAAGACTCCCGACTGGGATTCCATCACTCCACAGCCCAGCCCCAGGACCCAGTTGCCCACCCACTCCTGCCTCTGGGGTTGTCATGTCGGGCACTGCAACATCTGGCACCACTGACAACCCCCGGCCAGAGAGGCAGAGGGGCAACAGCTTTAGTGCCAGGGAAGTTGGTGTCCTGGTGGAGCAAGTCCTGGGGCAGTATGATGCCCTCTACGGAAGAGTGCGCGCCGACAAGGAAGGACGGACTCAGATCTGGACGGACATCGTGACTGCCATCAATGCGGAGGGGGTGGCAGTCCGCGACTTCCAACATGTCAAGAAGCGCTGGGAGGACTTCAGGTCCAGGACCCTGAACAAGGCCCAGCGCCTCTTGAAGGCAGCAGATGCTAAGGGGCGCCAGGGCCACTTGTCGGAAGATCAGATGAGGGTCCTGGAACGCATATCCCCAGCGCTCCACGTCCAGGTCCTTGAGAGGCAGACCCGTCTGGAGTCGAGTAGTAAGTGTACATGCATCATGATTGTAAGCTGTGAGTGTGGTGATGTGCCAGTAGTGTGCCGGTTGCACATCTGTTTTTATGGGGCCGAGTATGGGTGGGGGTGTACAGGACCGTGAGGCTAACACATGCGAGGGCTGTCATGTGTGAGCCATGGATGGTGTTTGTGTGTGTAGGCTTGCATGCCAAATGCAGTTGTGTGGGCACACATGTTTGGATGAATGTGTATGTAAGTGGGCATGTTCGTGATGTCACGCATGTATGTTGTTTTCAGCTGCATGTATCAGCACTGTGTACATGTGCATGTGTGTGTATTTGACAAGGGTGCAACAGTGATGCAACATGGATGCATGTGACAGCGGGATGTGGAAGCCTGATTGGCAGATGTGACATGGATGCCCAACGGAACACTGCGACAGTTGGTTGAGGTGTACACATGCATGCAAGTGTGGTGGTGTACGTGCATGTGTAGTGCACTCCCTGTGTTGCATGTGATGTCTGGCTCACCTTTGCCTGCTCATGCTGTTGTATGTGTATGGATGGTGCTGGCAGTTGCGACGTGGCTGTGGTATAGCTCATGTGTGCAAGTTGAAATGACATGTGTGTTGCCGATTGTGATGCCATGTCTGAGGTTTGCCAATGCCACTCATGTGCAACTGTCATGTGTGTATTTGTCCATTGTACAGTGCCCTGATGCCTGTGTTTTATTCCTCCCTGTCTGCAGCGTCAACTGATGAATAGGGCGGAGATGGTGCTGTGGAGCACAGTGGCGGGGATCGCACCGCCAGCCGGAGACGCAAGGCCCGGCTCCCCTCCCAGGTTGTGATCTCGTCGGGGAGTGAGGAGTCCGGTGCCGCGTCCCAGGCTGCAGCTGCCGGGGGGAGGTCCAAGAGGCGGAGGTCGGAGTTGGACTCCTCGGCAGCAGAAGGGGCAGCTGGGACCCCACAGGGCCCAACGGGGGAAGATGGCACAGAGTCATCCAGGTTGGTGGGGGGTTTGGTGGAGGAGGAGGCCGTGCAAGCAACAGAGACGGGGTCTGGAGGTGGGGATTCCACTGGTGCTAGTGGTGCAGTGCAGGACCAGGGACAGGAGGCACCACAGGTCACCGCGAGGTGCCTGTGTGCAATCCTGTCCCTGATCCTGTCACTGCATCATCTTGCACCAGCAGGGATGCCTACGTCCAGACCCGTTTTCAGGCAGGGGATGAGCTCACGACAACTGGCCTTCCTCTGCCTGCGGACGTGGCTATCCGGGTCTGGGTTGAGCCTGTCCTGACTGGTGTGGTGTTGCGTCAACGGGCCATGCGAGGTGACCTGTAGTCTTTTCATGAGGAGACTGCACGTCATCTCGAATGGCTCGTTGACCGCGTCGGCCTACTGGGATAGGTCACCCAGGCCGGATTCCTCCGTTTGATGGGGCTTGCTATGACCCCCTCCTCAACTGAACCCCCTATGCGCCAGTCGTCCTCCGTGCCATCTTCCCACCCATCAGTCACCTGGTTGCCCTGTGGAGCTGCCTCTGACAGTGCGGCCAGGCTGGTGGAGGAGGCATCCCTGCCACAGTCGGGAGTCGGACGTCCAGCAGGGGTGGCCACATCAACGACTGCACCCCAGCCAGCGGAGGATGTGCAGGCAGCAGGAGGCAGTGCACGGGCAGAGGCGCAGCAGCAACGTGGTGGGAGCCATGATGGCTCGGGGCCTTCCACATCGGAGGGGCAGGCATCGGCCGGAGGGCAGGAGGACCCAGGACGGGAAGTGTCTTCCGTGTGGCAGCAGTTGGGCCACGCCATAGATGCGGAGCGGCAGCGGGCGAAAGAGGCACGGCTCACGATGGTCAGGGCGGAGAACTCCATGCGGAGGGCCCTGAGGTGGGCCGAGTGCCTCGAGGCAATCCGCAGGGAGTTTGGGGTGAACATGTGGACAGCCCTGCGGACCCTCGGGGCCATGGAGGAGGACCGCCTCCGGGACATTGAGCAGGAGTTCGATGATGCCCTGGCCCGGAACATCCCGAAGTGAGCCGTCGGACTAGCCCGCTGCCCTTGTAAATAGTTCTGTAGTTAGTGTTAGGTTTCCTTTGGTTTAGCATGTTTTTTGGACCTTTTGGACAATGGGCCACATTTTTGTATATAGTTTTTTTTTTTAGGTAGTGTTATTAGTTAGGTTTCATTTCTTCGGTTGGGATCATGGACCCTGGTTGTTTATCTGTATATAGTTGACTTTTGGATTTTCATTTTTTTTTATGATTTCCCCATGGAGCAATAGTTTTCGATTTTAATTTTCCATTGGATTTACTTTTGTGGACTGTGACTTTGGACACCTTTCCTTTGCTTTATGATTTGTGGTTTTGCATTATTTCACGGACCTGCTGTTTTTTTTTTTTTTAATTTGTATTATTGTTTGTTTATTTTTGATTTAATTTATGTTGCTTTTAATACATATTTTTTCTTCAAAGTTCAATGTGTAGTATCATCTCATTGGTTTCATGCATATCATGATATGGGTTTTGACATTCAATGACACCCATTGGGTGTATGTGAGGGACATGTGTTCATTTCCAAACTTGCAATTGGGGTTCTCTCATGTTTTTGCCATTTCTAAGTGGGTGGATGCAATACTCGGGTGGGTGTTTGGCATTTGGAGGCTGACCATAAGGGCCAGGGATATACATTGTGGTGACATGTTGGCTGGGGGACATGAGTGGGGCACTGGTGGAGGCTGCCCCTGCACTGCTGGGGGTGGGGGTGGTGGGAGACATGAGTGGGGGCCTGGTGAAGGGTGCCCCTGGTGGCTGGGGGGTGGGGGTGGTGGGAGACATGAGTGGGGGCCTGGTGGAGGCTGCCCCTGCACTGCTGGGGGGTGGGGGTGCAGGGAGAAATGAGTTGGACATGAGTGGGGGCCTGGTGGAGGCTGCCCCTGCACTGCTGGGGGGAGGGGGTGGTGGTAGACATGAGTGGGGGCCTGGTGGAGGCTACCCCTGCACTGCTGGGGGGTGGGGGTGGTGGGAGACATGAGTGGGGGCCTGGTGGAGGCTGCCCCTGCACTGCTGGGGGGTGGGGGTGAAGGGCACATGAGTTGGACATGAGTGGGGGCCTGGTGGAGGCTGCCCCTGCACTGCTGGGGGTGGGGGTGGTGGGAGACATGAGTGGGGGCCTGGTGGAGGGTGCCCCTGGTGGCTGGGGGGTGGTGGGGTAGTAGACATGAGTGGGGGCCTGGTGGAGGCGGCCCCTGCACTGCTGGGGGGTGGGGTGATGGTAGACATGAGTGGGGGCCTGGTGGAGGGTGCCCCTGGATGCTGGGGGGTGGTGGGAGACATGAGTGGGGGCCTGGTGGAGGCTGCCCCTGCACTGCTGGGGGGTGGGGGTGATGGTAGACATGAGTGGGGGCCTGGTGGATGGTGCCCCTGCACTGCTGGGTGGTGGGGGTGATGGTAGACATGAGTGGGGGCCTGGTAGAGGCTGCCCCTGGATGCTGGGGGTGATAGGGGACATGAGTGGGGGCCTGGTGGAGGCTGCCCCTGGATGCTGGGGGGTGGGGGTGGTGGTAGACATGAGTGGGGGCCTGGTGGATGGTGCCCCTGCACTGCTGGGTGGTGGGGGTGATGGTAGACATGAGTGGGGGCCTGGTGGAGGGTGCCCCTGGATGCTGGGGGGTGGGGGTGGTGGTAGACATGAGTGGGGGCCTGGTGGAGGCTGCCCCTGCACTGCTGGGGGGTGGGGGTGCAGGGGGACATGTGTGGGGGCCTGGTGGAGGGTGCCCCTGGATGCTGGGGGGTGGGGGTGGTGGTAGACATGTGTGGGGGCCTGGTGGAGGGTGCCCCTGGATGCTGGGGGGTGGGGGTGGTGGGAGACATGAGTGGGGGCCTGGTGGAGGGTGCCCCTGGATGCTGGGGGGTGGGGGTGCAGGGGGACATGAGTGGGGGCCTGGTGGAGGCTGCCCCTGCACTGCTGGGGGGTGGGGGTGCAGGGGGACATGAGTGGGGGCCCGGTGGAGGCTGCCCCTGGATGCTGGGGGGTGTCAGGATTAGTCCTGCGAATACTAAGGCAGCGAATATGGCAAGGGAAATGTGCACATAGGAACAATGACTCATGTATGCTAGAAGCCAGGAGTGCAAACAGAGTGTGATTTTAAACCCAATATATGAAAACGGATGTGGGGTAAGCACCTGACCGCGAGGAAAGTCGGCAAGCGCCTTACCCCCAATTGCTGTTACAGGTACTGACAGCGCTAAACCCACGTGGAGGGCAAGCAATGACAGGATCTGTGAACTAACACTCTGATGGAATCAAATAAGGGAACTAAAGAACTGTACTCACAAGGACGAGATATACCTCTTGAATGTCAGCTAGCCCACGAATCCTGTTGATGAAACTGGGACCCCGAGAGGCTAGAACAGCAATGGGAGAAGTAGGAAGGTCCAGAGGGCAAGGGCTGTAGGTTGCCAGGGAGAGGTAGACTGTAGAACAGGGGGCCCAAGAGGACAAGGGCTGAGGCTGGAAGGCAGCAGAGCGTGATCCGCTGTAATGTGGGGAGCCCGGCAGGGCAAGGGTGAAGGCTGGAAGGCAGCCGAGCGTGATCCGCTGCAGAAAACTAAATACCTAAGTTGAAATAGTGATAACAAATAGTGAGGAAAACATAAGCATTCACACAGGAGCTAGCTAACAACCGCACACCACACCTAAAATCAAAAGGGAAAATAAATGCAGAAGTGCTAAGGAAAACCTGGAATGGATCCCAATAGAAGTAAGGATCAGGAGCAGGGAAAAAGCTAAATAACCAATGCAAACTTCTCCCTACCCCTCCAAGGAAAAGACAGGAAACTAAACTAAGAGGAAGGCTAAGGCAAATGGGTAACAGCAGCAAAGGACAGAGTCAAAGAAATATAGAACACAGACAAACTGGGCTGCATCTAAAAGGGGAAAGCACTGAGAAATGCTGCCTGCAAACAGAGGAAGACAAAAAGGGAAATCAAGGGAGCAGAAATCAATTAGCTCATGAATCCAAAATTCAGGGCGGAGGAAACAAGAAAACAGGAACAAGAAAGTAGGTACAAAAGGCAAGGAACAAGGAACCAGGGACTAGTCAAAACAGGAACACTGCAGACGATGACCAGCGCTGGACTGAAGTGAGACTGAGGCTTTTAAAGCTGTTAACGAGCACACGCCTCAGGTGTGCTGACTGCTGCACCTGCAGCCACAGGTGTTGCCTATCCTCCACCCAACCTTGTCCTGCAAGGGTGGAGGTGGAGCAGTGGGCCAGGCATTCTGGGAAGCACAGTCATTTGGTTAAAGAAGCATGCTGGCTGCCAAAAACCTGGAATGGATCCGGAAGGGAAGTAGTTTGGAAAATAGGGATTTAGCGCTCCCAGTTCATTGCAGCACTGTGGCATTAGGTTCGGAGGACATGTCCAGCAGGGAATAAGCCCCAAAACATGCCCCCAAGTGGCGGGAACGGGAGCGAAGGGAGCGAGTCGTGACAGGGGGTGGGGGTGGGGGTAGACATGAGTGGGGGCCTGGTGGACGGTGCCCCTCGTGGCTGGGGGATGGGGGTGGTGGTAGACATGAGTGGGGGCCTGGTGGAGGCCGCCCCTGCACTGCGTGGGGTGGGGGTGCAGGAAGACATGAGTTGGACATGAGTGGGGGCCTGGTGGAGGGTGCCCCTGGATGCTGGGGGGTGGGGGTGATAGGGGACATGAGTGGGGGCCTGGTGGAGGGTGCCCCTGGATGCTGGGGGGGTGGGGGTGATGGGAGACATGAGTGGGGGCCTGGTGGAGGGTGCCCCTGGATGCTGGGGGGTGGGGGTGGTGGGAGACATGAGTGGGGGCCTGGTGGAGGCTGCCCCTGCACTGCTGGGCAGTGGGGGTGCGGGGAGACATGAGTGGGGGCCTGGTGGAGGGTGCCCCTGGATGCTGGGGGGTGGGTGTGGTGGTAGACATGAGTGGGGGCCTGGTGGAGGCTGCCCTGGCACTGCTGGGGGGTGGGGGTGCAGGGGGACATGTTTGGGGGCCTGGTGGAGGGTGCCCCTGGATGCTGGGGGGTGGGGGTGGTGGTAGACATGAGTGGGGGCCTGGTGGAGGCTGCCCCTGCACTGCTGGGGGGTGGGGGTGGTGGGAGACATGAGTGGGGGCCTGGTGGAGGGTGCCCCTGGATGCTGGGGGTGGGGGTGCAGGGGGACATGAGTGGGGGCCTGGTGGAGTCTGCCCCTGCACTGCTGGGGGATGGGGGTGAAGGGGGACATGAGTGGGGGCCTGGTGGAGGCTGCCCCTGGATGCTGGGGGGTGGGGGTGGTGGTAGACATGAGTGGGGGCCTGGTGGAGGGTGCCCCTGGTGGCTGGGGGTGGTGGTAGACATGAGTGGGGGCCTGGTGGAGGCCGCCCCTGCACTGCGTGGGGTGGGGGTGCAGGGAGACATGAGTTGGACATGAGTGGGGGCCTGGTGGAGGGTGCCCCTGGATGCTGGGGGGTGGGGGTGATAGGGGACATGAGTGGGGGCCTGGTGGAGGGTGCCCCTGGATGCTGGGGGGTGGGGGTGATGGGAGACATGAGTGGGGGCCTGGTGGAGGGTGCCCCTGGATGCTGGGGGGGTGGGGGTGGTGGGAGACATGAGTGGGGGCCTGGTGGAGGCTGCCCCTGCACTGCTGGGGGGTGGGGGTGGTGGGAGACATGAGTGGGGGCCTGGTGGAGGGTGCCCCTGGATGCTGGGGGTGGGGGTGCAGGGGGACATGAGTGGGGGCCTGGTGGAGGCTGCCCCTGCACTGCTGGGGGATGGGGGTGCAGGGGGACATGAGTGGGGGCCTGGTGGAGGCTGCCCCTGGATGCTGGGGGGTGGGGGTGGTGGTAGACATGAGTGGGGGCCTGGTGGAGGGTGCCCCTGGTGGCTGGGGGATGGGGGTGGTGGTAGACATGAGTGGGGGCCTGGTGGAGGCCGCCCCTGCACTGCGTGGGGTGGGGGTGCAGGGAGACATGAGTTGGACATGAGTGGGGGCCTGGTGGAGGGTGCCCCTGGATGCTGGGGGGTGGGGGTGATAGGGGACATGAGTGGGGGCCTGGTGGAGGGTGCCCCTGGATGCTGGGGGGTGGGGGTGATGGGAGACATGAGTGGGGGCCTGGTGGAGGGTGCCCCTGGATGCTGGGGGGTGGGTGTGGTGGGAGACATGAGTGGGGGCCTGGTGGAGGCTGCCCCTGCACTGCTGGGGAGTGGGGGTGCAGGGGGACATGAGTGGGGGCCTGGTGGAGGGTGCCCCTGGATGCTGGGGGGTGGGGGTGCTGGGAGACATGTGTTGGTGATCAGTAGTGCAAGGTGACATGTGGATTGGCTGGGGGGCATGGCCATGGTGGATGGGTTGCCTGTGGGACATGAGCAGGGGTGCAGAGTAGTCCCCTGTGGTGTGGGCTGCCTGCAGGGGCCGTGGAGGGTGTAGAGGGAACACCTGGGGGACCCACACGGCCAAATCACATGTAGCATTCCCCGGCACCACCAAAATACACGTACCCTGCTGTAATCGCGTGTGAATCTTCCCGCGCACCTCGGAATACACGTACCCAGGCCAATCGCGTGTGGAACTTCCCGCGCACCCGAAGTACACGTACCCAGGCCAATCGCGTGTGGAACTTCCCGCGCACCCCGAAACACACGTACCCAGGCTAATCGCGTGTGGAACTTCCCGTGCACCCCGTAGTACACGTACCCAGGCTAATCGCGTGTGGGACTTCCCGCGCACCCCGAAGTGCACGTACCCAGGCCAATCGCGTGTGGAACTTCCCGCGCATCCCGAAGTACACGTACCCAGGCTAATCGCGTATGGAACTTCCCGCGCACCCCGAAGTACACGTACCCAGGCCAATCGCGTGTGGGACTTCCTGCGCACCCCGAAGTACACGTACCCAGGCCAATCGCGTGTGGGACTTCCCACGCACCCCGAAGTACACGTACCCAGGCCAATCGCGTGTGGAACTTCCTGCACATCCCGAAGTACACGTACCCAGGCCAATCGCGTGTGGAACTTCCCGCACACCCCGAAGTACACATACCCAGGCCAATCGCGTGTGGAACTTCCCGCGCACCCCGAAACACACGTACCCAGGCTAATCGCGTGTGGAACTTCCCGCGCACCCCATAGTACACGTACCCAGGCTAATCGCGTGTGGAACTTCCCGCGCACCCCATAGTACACGTACCCAGGCTAATCGCGTGTGGGACTTCCCACGCACCCCGAAGTACACGTACCCAAGCCAATCGCGTGTGGAACTTCCCGCGCACCCAGGAACACACGCACACGCTATTTTTCACACAGCGGGTGTCTGTGTTTGTCGGTACCCCTTTGCACCTCATTTGTCCTAGAGGGCCACTGTATGGACCATTCATCATGGCTCTATATGGGTGCTTTTTGTTATCGCACATTTTGGCGCACATTTTTTTCAGGCGCAGGGACGCTACCGCCTGCTTTCTTGTGGCGTACTTGTTTGGCCCTGTGCGCGTCTTTGACCGTGCGCTGGTTTGCCCTATTCGATTCCATGAATACGGGTTGTAGGCGAGCGTGTGGGTGTTCCGCGCACTTGCCTCCTGTACTTCCCCCGTGACGCCCATATTTTCACGCGTTGTTCCCCATTCCGAGTGTTACGCCCCGTGTTCCGCCTACTTTTTTGATGTGCGCCGCGCTATGTGCGATTTCGCAGTGGCCGTGGCGCATGCTGTTGGATGACCTGTGCGCCGGCGTGCGCAGCGCACATTTTCAGCGCACATCCAATGTTTTTCTCGCGCACGGACTTCCATGAATCGATGTGCGCTGGTTTCCCTGCGATTTTCGCACTTGCACTGCGATTTTCGCACTTTTACTGCGAATCGCACGTTTTGGCACCTCTGCGCGGGAATTTTCGGCGCACATTAATTCCATGAATCGACCCCAATGTTTTTCTTGCACACGGACTTCCATGAATCGATGTGAGCTGGTTTCCCTGCGATTTTCGTACTTGCACTGCGATTTTCGCACTTTTACTGCGAATCGCACGTTTTGGCACCTCTGCGCGGGAATTTTCGGCGCACATTAATTCCATGAATCGACCCCTTTGTGTTAGATCGATTAAATCATGTATATTTTAGCACTGTTATTTCGCTAATTCTATTGGGATTTCCGTTCTTCTTGAAAGCTTTAAATGCCTTTTGCACAGATTACAGTGCCCGCTGTGTCTAATGAGTGTAAAAGCAGACCCAAACACTGTTTATCAATAAGGCATATCGGGTTTTTTCCAAGCCCTTTTGCAGATGTTCTTGCATCACGCACACTGATTTTTAGAACACAAATCCACACATGGACATGCACGCAAATATGCCCTGCGTTTTCATTTCTCTCCAAAGTGACTTTTAACTCCAGGATGCCAGCTGTGAGATATCTTTCATTATAGTTTCTCCTATAAAACTTCTAGTTTGGCCTCTGTCAGAGCGCCAAAAGGGCGGGGGTTCAGCTGACAAGTGGTAACTACAATCAGTCAAGGTAAGAGGACTCTCATTTGAACCGATGACATTTCTAACAATGGGCCTGAGCGCTCCTCACAGACATCCATCAGCCGTGCTGGCATTTATAAGATTAATTCCCTTCAAAGCATCACACACCGAGGAGGGGGCGACGCGCAATCTCACATTCACGGCTCAGCAGGGCTCTTCTTTGGCCGCAGCCATTCCTACATTGTCACCACTGTCAATGACAGAGATAATGGCTTGCCCTCGACTAGAGAAGAAGTCACTGTTAAGACGGATTTCTGAACTCTGTCCTGGTGGCGCAGAAGTTCAGAAGGCCAACCTAATTACTTGGAACAGGGTAACCTCTGGACAAGCCAGACCAATCAAGGTAGCGATCGCGGCGGTCAAGACTAGGTCTCAAGAGGGGTGAGGGTGACTGAAAGCCCGCAATGAGCACACAAAGCAAGAGCGCTTACAAACTACTCCAAACAGTTGTTATATCAAAAATAGATACACATTTATTTTAAGGCCTTTAAAACAATGACCGTAGCGAGAAAATCACAATATCACAATACTAAACCAACACATACCATATCAACACAATATATATACAAATACAACAGTCGCTAGCGTTATAAGCACGAAATGTGTAGTCCACCTGAAAGGGAAGGAAAACAGGCAGTGCGATAACGCTTTAGACTCAGTTCGCCTTCAGAGGCACCTAACTAGATGGAAGTCCGAGCCCTGCGAAGAGTGGAGCCTTGTGCTCAAAGTACCTGCCACGCCGGTACCAACGGGCAAAAGGAGAAGCTCTTCGGAGGAAGTCAGGCAGTTCGGGTTAGTGCACAACAGAAGGAGAACAGGTTCCGCGACTCAAGCGCAGCCTCCACAGCGAGCAGAAGCAGAGCGCGAGGGCGGACAAAAGGGTGCTGTTTTTACACAGCGGGGAAAAGCAATGGGCTACTGCAGGAGGGCGACCAGATCCTAGCTATACTACTCACCGGTCCCCGAAGCAAGCAGACCCAGGCTTCTCCACGTTAGTTTCAGCAGCTGGCAGGTTCAGAAGAGTCGGGAAATGCCTCGTCGTCGTGTAGAGCAAAAAGACGTCCCAATCGAAGAAACCTGCACAGTTTGTTGCCGCAGCAGGACAACGGAGCGGCCGTGTGTATTCGAGCCAAATGTACACTCCTCCCTTCAGACTTGGGAACGCCAAGTGTACGGAGCGTGGGAGAGTGACAAGGACTCGGAATACAACACAACCTGGCGGCGGTTACAGAGCAGGACTCCCTTGTAAGCTGGTCAGTCAACTGGATGGCCCAGAGACACTTCCGAAGGCTTACTTGGCAGGAGATGATGAAGTCGCCGGGAATAGCTGTTCCTGCTATTCCAAAGGTCGAAGCACCAGTACAGGCCTTCTGGTTCGATCAAAGGAGGAAAGGGTTTCACAGGACGACAGCAGTGCAAAGGAGGATTCCTTCAGCGGGTCACCAGCGATTCCTCGGACCAGCCTCGTGGTTGCAGGATACTTGGCTCCTGTATTCCTTCGTTCGTGAGAACTCAGGAGATCGACATGGTAGTGGTGTTTCCAGCCCCCTCTTATCCACGGTTCCCTTCGCGCCAAAACGGAGGGGAGCGAATGGGAGATCCGCTCATCAACACACATACCATACGTGGACCAATCACGGACCACGGTGGTCCCAGGCATTCACACCACCCTAGACTCTCTGGCACCCAGGATGTGTATTGGGACCAGACATCCCAGCCCACACCCTGGAGGCACACAAACGACATGTAGAAGCCCGCGAAAGCAACCACGTTTCGCGGGAAAGTACATGCCCAAATAAGGAAGGCCCCGGGTCGCTCGACCTGGGGAAGGTGAAGGGAGCAAGACGGTCAGTGGACAGGACAAAGGAGCCTCGTGGTCTGGCCATTTTGGGAGCCAGGCCACCATTTTGGGTTCAGTGCGAAAAACGTGCTCAGAACGCCAAAAGGAGCTCAAAATAAACAAAACGATCGCTGCCACCATTCCAGTCCCTGAATGACTTGCACCGATCAAAATACCATCCTAAAAGAGTATCTAGGGCCTGTAGAAGGCCAGAGGCCCAAGAGAGCTGTAACTTAGCTTACAGTGCCCTCTTGTGTCATGTTGCGCGAAAGCCGCAACATGATAAAAGAAACTACGGGAACAGCGTTCCCCGGTACTGACTGTCTTAAGGGCATGTCAGTTTCCCCGTAAGAAAGGAGCGAAAGCCCAGAGGAGTGCGGCAGAAGGCTGCACTTCTCTGGCAAAGTCAAGAACAAGGTGAAAAACAACAGCAAAAAGTTTAGGGGTTGGCACATGGAAGGAAAATTACCTACAATTATGAAATCTTTCCTAACACTCGCCCCTCCCAGACTATGGACAGGGGGAACTAATCCACCCCTGGATGAGTCTCTTGTTCAGGTCGGTTAAACATTCTGGACAACCCATCAGCATTGCTATGTTGGACACCTGGCCTATGCTCAATAGTGAAGTCGAAGCCTTGTAGACTTATGGACCACCTAAGCAACTTTGGATTCTCCCCCTTCATGTTCATTAGCCACTTTAACGGCTCATGGTCAGTCTGCACAGTGAAGTGGGTCCCATAGAGGTAGGGCCTCAGCTTCCTTAGGGCCCACACAACAGAGAAACATTCTTTCTCTACCGTGGACCATCTGAGCTCTCTGTCCTTAAGCTGGCGACTAATAAAACCGATAGGGTGTTCCTTACCCTTCTCATCTACTTGTGATAGTACAGCTCCTATCCCAGTGTCAGAGGCGTCCGTCTGCACGATAAAAGGTCTTTGATAATCCGGGGCCCTAAGGACAGGGGCCTGGCACAAGGAGTCTTTTAAGCCATTGAAGGCCTTCTCACACTCGTCGGTCCAAGTTACCTTCTTGGGTTTCTTCAGAGTTGTGAGGGCAGTCAGAGGAGCAGCTATGGTGCAATAGTCTGCCACAAAATTGCGATAATACCCCGTGAGTCCTAAGAAGGCTCTCACTTGGGTTTGCGTAGTGGGGGTAGGCCAGTCTTGTACTGCTTGTACTTTACTGGGTAGAGGCTGTATCCTCCCTCCACCTACTTCATGTCCAAGGTAAACCACTGAGCCTTGTCCAATCTGGCATTTACTAGCCTTTATGGTCAAGTGGGCTTTCTGAAGAGCCTGGAGCACAATCCCGAGGTGTTTCACATGGTCTTCCCAGGTGGCACTGAAAACTGCTATATCGTCCAGATATGCAAGACAGAATTCGTCCAACCCATTCAACACATGATTCACAAGCCTCTGGAAAGTGGCAGGTGCATTCTTCAACCCGAACGGCATTACCCGGAATTGGTAAAGGCCGTCTGGAGTAGAAAATGCTGTCTTCTCCTTGGCATGTTCTGCTAAAGCTATTTGCCAATAGCCAGCAGTGAGGTCAAACGTGCTGAGGTACTTGGAGGCACCCAAAGTATCCACCAGCTCATCTGTTCGAGGCAAGGGGTGTGCATCTGTCTTGGTGACAGCATTCAGAGCCCTGTAATCCACGCAGAACCTCAATTCAGAAGTGCCTGCTTTTGGAACCAACACCACTGGGCTGGACCAAGGACTACTAGAGGGTTCAATCATCCCAAGATCTAACATCTTGTTGACCTCGGTCTTAATATAAGACCGTACTTTGTCTGACATCCTGTATCCCCTACTTTTGGTAGGTACACTGTCTCCTGTGTCAATGTTATGTTTGCACCAAGGTGTCAAACCAGGGGACTGTGAAAACAGGGGGGAAAACTGCCTAAGCAAACTTTTCACCTCAGCCTGCTGATCAGAAGTCAGGTGAGGGGCCACTCGGACACCCTCAAAGGAGCTATCTGAAGGACCGCTTTGGAACAGGTCGGGAAGAGGTTCAGACTCCTCTTCCTCAACGTCTGAAGCCAGTAGCAGTGCTGCGATTTCGACTCTTGGGACGAAAGCCTTCAGCCTATTCACGTGAAACACTTTTGGAGCCTGTCCAGGCCTTCCAAGGTCCACTAAATAGTTAACCTCACCCAGGGGCTCCACCACTGTGTAAGGGCCTGACCATTTGTCCTGTAAAGCGCGAGGCCTTATTGGATTCATGATCAGGACTTGCTGACCAGGTGTAAAGTTGATGAGGGAAGCTTTCTGGTCGTACCAATGTTTCACCAGCGCTTGCCCTGCCTTCAATTTATCACTAGCCAAGCCCATCAGAAGTACCATCCGTTTTCTGAGCCCTAGCACATAATCAACTACGTTGGTAGTAACAGGGGGTGTGGGAATCTCCCATCCCTCTTTGACGATGGCTAAGGGTCCCCGTACGGGATGACCGAACAGAAGTTCGAAGGGGCTGAAGCCAACACCCTCCTGTGGTACCTCTCGGTAGGCAAACAGTAAGCATGGTAACAGAAGATCCCATTTTCTTCTCTGAGGCTCCTCCAGAGCCCCAATCATGCTCTTTAACGTTCTGTTGAAACGTTCCACCAGACCATTGGTCTGGGGGTGGTATGCAGAAGAGAACTTGTAGGTGACCCCACATTCTTTCCACATAGCCTGCATATACTTCGACATAAAGTTGCTGCCACGATCTGACACAACTTCTTTAGGGAAGCCAACCCTAGTAAATATGCCGAGTAAAGCTTTTGCAACTGACTTGGCAGTTACAGTCTTCAATGGGATGGCCTCAGGATACCTGGTTGCATGGTCGACCAGCACCAGGATAAACCTATTGCCCGAGGATGTTTGCGGGTCAAGGGGACCAACGATGTCGATCCCTACCCTTTCAAATGGTACCCCCACAACTGGGAGCGGTACCAACGGAGCTTGGATTGTCGCGCCAACCTTACCAGACAACTGGCAGGAGGCACAACTCCTGCAGTGACTTTCTACTTGCACCCCCATCTTGGGCCAGTAGAAGTGCATGGATAACCTTTGCTTGGTCCTCTTCATACCAAGGTGACCAGCAAGGGGAACTTCATGCGCCAACTGCAGGAGGAAGGGCCTAACAGCAAGGGGAACCACCAACCTCCTATGGTCTCCTTCTGTAGACTCTGTGGGCTCACTATACAGGAGTCCACCTTCCCAATAAATCCTATGCGTCCCAGGAGGTTCACCCTCAAGCTGGTAGCAGGCCTGTCTCCTTAGGCCTTCCAGAGATGGGCACTCACGTTGGCCTTTACTGAATTCGTCCCTATCAGGACCTCCTTCAACTAACAAGTCTTTTAGTTCAGGATGATCGTTGGGGTCGAATACTTCAGGCATCGCCACCTCCTCGTCAGGCCCGGGCGATTGACCAACTTCTTCCACCGCAGTGGTAGGCGAGCTCGGAGGAATATTCTCTTTCCCTCGTTTTGACTTGTAGACTCCTTTCGCCTTGGGTTTCCCCTTTGGCTGGGGCGGCGTATTGGACTTGGCCAATGCTGCCCGTGTTTGAGACCGTGTGTAGGGTCTTTCGGCAGTGTCTCCTACGAGCCCTAAAGCTCTGAGATCATTACCCAACAAGACCTTTCCCGGGACGTTTCTCTGAATGCTCACTGGAATCCTGACTGCTGTACCATTTAAAGTAAGATTTACAGGTATTACTGGAAACATACGGAGGGGGCCGTCAGCCAACTTAGTGGGCATCAGAGTAGCTCTGGCAACTTCCTCTGAGTCTACCAAGGTAGAATCCACTACAGTGCGACTGCACCCACTATCCCTAAGAGCTGGAGTATCCACTCCATTGATCAGCACACTGTCTTTAAAGTAGTGCTTGGTATTATCCGGAATCCTAGCATAAGCCTCTGCGACTTTAGGCTCCCAGGAACCCAGGGACACTAAAACTACCTCAGCCTCTATCCCGCTGGGAAATGAGTCTGAGGAGAAGGATGCTCCTGTAATCTCTTCTTCCTCGTAGGAGGAGAAGGCCAGATTAGCGGAGTGGACACCCAAAGGTCTAACCTTACAACGGGGATCCCCCTTCACGTGGTCAGTTGCTCCACAAGAAAAACAAGCCCCAGTGGGTCTGTTTACATAGGGAGGCTTATTGTAACCAGAGTTCTGTTTCGGAGGCTGACCTCCACTACCCTGTGAGTTCTCTTGTGTCTTACCCTTGTTTTTCTTTTTGTGGCCCTTATGGGAAGAAGATTTAGCAGATTCCCCACCCTCCATATCTTTGGACTTTTTCCCTTCCTCCTGCTTACCAGGATGAGTTTTGTCCTTATGGGACACTCGATGTGACACCCATAAGTCTGCTGCAATGGCCAGCTTCTTAGGATCTATCTCCTTCGAATCGGCCAAATGCTGCTTAAGCTCCGGGGAAGAAGAAGCAAAAATGTGTTCCAGCATGACAAGATTTATCATGCCTTCGAAGGTAGAAACCTTATAACCTTCGACCCAGCCAGTTAAGTTTTTCAAGGATTCAGTGACATAAGATACCCAAGTACCACCTTCCTTTTTCTTATACTCTCGAAAACGCTTTAAATATTGGGCCGGAGTCTTCCCAAACTTTAAAATGAGAGTTTGCTTTAACATTGCGAAATCAGCTCGCTCAGCCTTCGACATTTCCATGATGGCACTACAGCCAGAATGGGGCAGTCTACTGAGCAACCACGCAATCTTATCAGCATTGTCAACTTCTTGAACTTCGCATGCATACTCAAACGCATTCAGCCAGTCCATAATGTCATTCCTTTCTTCATACACACTGAGCAGATCTTTCGGAAACCGTGGATGAGAGGAAGCCCCAGACCCATGTCCAGGACCCTTGGACCCATTTGCAACCTGAAGCTTGGCCAGTTCCAACTGGTGATCCCTGTCTTTCTGTTTTTCTGCCTGTTCGATTTTTAGTTTGGCTATGCTGAATTCAAGCTCCTGCTGCCTAAACCGCAGCTCTTGCTTCTTGAATTCAAGCATAGCCTCCCCATCAACACTGGCAGAGGAAACATTAGACATCACATCCTCCCTGTCCTCGTGGTCGCGATGGATCAGTGCAGCAGCAGAACCGTCGGTTCTACCAGTGAGAGCAGCCCCACCACCTTCTGCACTGTCCTCAGAAGTTATAGCGTCAAGCTGCGCTTCTTGCCACGCCACGATTCTCTGGATCATTTCCAATTTTGTGCCTTGAGAGGAAACACCTCTCTCCGCACACATCTTTTTCAGCGTTTCTGATTTGGAAGCATTTAAAGTTAACAAGGTATTTGTTTCCATACTGTTTGATAGGACTATGGCCTTTTTAAAGTTATACTACAACAATTCACTACGTGTACTGGTTGGAATAACCTGAAATGCCTTAGTTCGAGCGCAACACTGGATACCTTCAGTCGTATCCCACCGCTGTACACCAATTTGTTAAGACGGATTTCTGAACTCTGTCCTGGTGGCGCAGAAGTTCAGAAGGCCAACCTAATTACTTGGAACAGGGTAACCTCTGGACAAGCCAGACCAATCAAGGTAGCGATCGCGGCGGTCAAGACTAGGTCTCAAGAGGGGTGAGGGTGACTGAAAGCCCGCAATGAGCACACAAAGCAAGAGCGCTTACAAACTACTCCAAACAGTTGTTATATCAAAAATAGATACACATTTATTTTAAGGCCTTTAAAACAATGACCGCAGCGAGAAAATCACAATATCACAATACTAAACCAACACATACCATATCAACACAATATATATACAAATACAACAGTCGCTAGCGTTATAAGCACGAAATGTGTAGTCCACCTGAAAGGGAAGGAAAACAGGCAGTGCGATAACGCTTTAGACTCAGTTCGCCTTCAGAGGCACCTAACTAGATGGAAGTCCGAGCCCTGCGAAGAGTGGAGCCTTGTGCTCAAAGTACCTGCCACGCCGGTACCAACGGGCAAAAGGAGAAGCTCTTCGGAGGAAGTCAGGCAGTTCGGGTTAGTGCACAACAGAAGGAGAACAGGTTCCGCGACTCAAGCGCAGCCTCCACAGCGAGCAGAAGCAGAGCGCGAGGGCGGACAAAAGGGTGCTGTTTTTACACAGCGGGGAAAAGCAATGGGCTACTGCAGGAGGGCGACCAGATCCTAGCTATACTACTCACCGGTCCCCGAAGCAAGCAGCCCCAGGCTTCTCCACGTTAGTTTCAGCAGCTGGCAGGTTCAGAAGAGTCGGGAAATGCCTCGTCGTCGTGTAGAGCAAAAAGACGTCCCAATCGAAGAAACCTGCACATTTTGTTGCCGCAGCAGGACAACGGAGCGGCCGTGTGTATTCGAGCCAAATGTACACTCCTCCCTTCAGACTTGGGAACGCCAAGTGTACGGAGCGTGGGAGAGTGACAAGGACTCGGAATACAACACAACCTGGCGGCGGTTACAGAGCAGGACTCCCTTGTAAGCTGGTCAGTCAACTGGATGGCCCAGAGACACTTCCGAAGGCTTACTTGGCAGGAGATGATGAAGTCGCCGGGAATAGCTGTTCCTGCTATTCCAAAGGTCGAAGCACCAGTACAGGCCTTCTGGTTCGATCAAAGGAGGAAAGGGTTTCACAGGACGACAGCAGTGCAAAGGAGGATTCCTTCAGCGGGTCACCAGCGATTCCTCGGTCCAGCCTCGTGGTTGCAGGATACTTGGCTCCTGTATTCCTTCGTTCGTGAGAACTCAGGAGATCGACATGGTAGTGGTGTTTCCAGCCCCCTCTTATCCACGGTTCCCTTCGCGCCAAAACGGAGGGGAGCCAATGGGAGATCCGCTCATCAACACACATACCATAAGTGGACCAATCACGGACCACGGTGGTCCCAGGCATTCACACCACCCTAGACTCTCTGGCACCCAGGATGTGTACCAGACATCCTAGCCCACACCCTGGAGGCACACAAACGACATGTAGAAGCCCGCGAAAGCAACCACGTTTCGCGGGAAAGTACATGCCCAAATAAGGAAGGCCCCGGGTCGCTCGACCTGGGGAAGGTGAAGGGAGCAAGACGGTCAGTGGACAGGACAAAGGAGCCTCGTGGTCTGGCCATTTTGGGAGCCAGGCCACCATTTTGGGTTCAGTGCGAAAAACGTGCTCAGAACGCCAAAAGGAGCTCAAAATAAACAAAACGATCGCTGCCACTATTCCAGTCCCTGAATGACTTGCACCGATCAAAATACCATCCTAAAAGAGTATCTAGGGCCTGTAGAAGGCCAGAGGCCCAAGAGAGCTGTAACTTAGCTTACAGTGCCCTCTTGTGTCATGTTGCGCGAAAGCCGCAACATGATAAAAGAAACTACGGGAAACAGCGTTCCCCGGTACTGACTGTCTTAAGGGCATGTCAGTTTCCCCGTAAGAAAGGAGCGAAAGCCCAGAGGAGTGCGGCAGAAGGCTGCACTTCTCTGGCAAAGTCAAGAACAAGGTGAAAAACAACAGCAAAAAGTTTAGGGGTTGCCACATGGAAGGAAAATTACCTACAATTATGAAATCTTTCCTAACAGTCACGTTAAGAGGAACCTGGCAGGTAATCTAAGAAACTTGACAAAGAAATCCGGTGTGCTGCAACAAAGCGCTGTGTCGTGTTCTCACCAGCTTGTAATGGAAAATACAACTCAGCGCCCCTTTACACTTGTCACCTGCCAACAGACTATATTTGTACAGCTGAGTTGGCAGACTTCCAAATAATTTGATGCTGCTGCGACATTATTTGTCCTCGCGGGCTGGTATTTAAACTTCTAGGGGCATAAGTGTGAATGATGTGGCAAAATATGCATGAACAGGGGCTAATAAAATATCGTTCACAAACGTGTATGGTATTATATTTCATATTTATAGCCTTTTACAGCATATAGGCCTACACATATTAACATTACAGGAATGATGGATTTAGAGACCAGCAACATACACCGAGATTCTGGAAGACTTTACTGAATCCCGACATTAAAAAATAGAAATGTCTTGGCTTCAAGATCCTAGGGCCTAATTTACAAAATATTTAGTGTGACGCAAAGTCACTTTGTGCATAAAAGTACACTTTTGCGCTGTGCTAAAAAACTATTTTCTGATACATGGAGCAAAATTTGCGCTGGTCCTCTCTATTTTCTGCTGTGCCACAGCACTTTGCATGACACAAAGCCCAAAGCGTGCAAAGGGCGAGTGCAAAGAAATAAATAGGCAGCGTAACATGCAAAATCCCCATTCCATGTGGAACATGAGGAAGAACATGGGCGTGGGGAGAGATGTACTGTATAAATAACGAACACACCCTATCCAGCACTAAGGAAATAGAATCTATCGTGCAATTGCCTGGAGTCCAAAGGAGAATGCACATCTCGAGATCTTACCACCACCTGATACATGTCAAAACGTACAAAGTGCAATGAAAGCTCAGCAAAAGAAAGCACAATGCAACCCTATTGAACATAGGACTTCCACAATGGCAGACCCTGATTTACTAGCAGTGATCCTACTGCATGGAAGAAGGAAGAGGAGAACGAGGAGGAGGAGGAGGGCCAGAATCTTCCATCTATGAACCACATTATTTGGGATGCCAGATGAGGAGGTGTATACAAGATACTGATACCTTCCCCATGCCATCCTAGAGCTAATCAGGGAGTGGAAGACTGACCTGGCAACACCCACCATATGCTTGCACGCACTGACACCCCTGGAGAAGGTGCTATCAGCCCTACACTTCCTGGTAACTGGATAATTCCAGTGCACCACAGCCATTGTCAGGGGCATACACAGCCCTCACAATTCAGGTGCCTCCACAAGGTATTGAGCTTCAGCCTGGCACATGTGCATAGGCACATCTGCAAGTCACACACACTGCAGGCAAGGCCGAGCGTGTGCCAGGAATTCTATGCAACTGCACACTTTGCACGGGTCCTGGAAGCCAGCAACTGCAATCATGTAGCGCCCCAGACTCCCCGAGAGACTCAGAACATCTTTCACAACAGGAAATATTGGCAATCCATTACTGCGCAGGTGATCTATGATACTAAGGGACCCATCATTAATGTCAATGCAATTTTCCCAAGATGCACGCATGACAGCTACATCTTCTGCCATTCACTCATGTACCAAGTCTTGGGGTTTAATCACATTCCAAACACAAATAATTGAAAGGCCCACTGGAAAATGACCTGCCACCCTTCAAAAACTTCCACACTGAAAATGGGCCTATTAATGCAGACTGTGTATGTTTCTGCAAGTAACACAAGGAAGAATTGTGATAAAATGGAAATGTTATGTGAATGGCCAAGGACTGGAAATCAAAAGGTCAATCCTTTACTCTAAAGGGAAAAGTAAAACTGAAAAAGCAGCCCGTAATTCTCATTTGCAAGAGAAAATCAAAGGGTTTTCAAATACTGAAATTAAAATGGCCATGCATATGCGTTTTGCATTTTTAAATACGGACATGAACAAAAATGTTCCCCAGCTAAAATAAAGATATCAGAGAAAAGACTTGGTGTGTGGTGGCAAGATGCAATGTATTAAAATGTATTAAAATGTATAGATCCTTCTTATTGGGACACGTGTATGCTGTTTCCCTCCTGCCATCTGGCCACCCTCCTTGCCTTGGGCCCTCTACTCCCAACATCCAGTGAGGCCAAAAATCTTAGAGTCATCTTCAACTCCTCTCTTTCTTTCACAAGAAGGCCCACTTGCAGCATCATCCCCTTAGAGGCATTCTTCCTTTCCCCACCTTTCCCACCTTTCCCCAGAAGCTCAAAATCTCCATGGCTCTGTTCCTCTCCCGGCTGGACTATTGCAACAGCCCCTTTCCTCCCTCTGCCTCCTTCAACTAATCCAGAAGGGGATTGCAAGATTTTTCCTTGGCCTCAAGCCCAGGGACCACATCTCTCCAGCCCTGAAATCTCTCCACTGGCTCAAGGTGACCACAAGGATCAAATTCAATACCCTCTGCACAATCCACAAGGCTCTCTGGGGCCTGGGACCCAGCCATCCCACTATATACCTCCCCGCTTGAGCCCTATTCTCTTCTAGCTCAAACTCTCTGGTGGTCAACCGCTTCTCGAAGCAGAGAGTGTGGGGCAGGTCTCTCTTCTTGGCTAGTGTCTCTCTCTGGAACAGCCTCCCTGCCCCCCTCAGACTTGATCCGGACCTCCTTAAGTTCAGGAAACAGCTCAAATATCTTCTTTTCTCTACCTCCTTCTGTTTCACCCTCCCATTCTAATCACCCCCTGCCACTGAGACTGGTGGTCTGGTCCTCATTAGTCTCACAGGTTACCAGGCCCTTTGCCCAGTCGAAACCAGCACACTAAGCACTTCCCTCTGGACCCCTCCTGGGTGGAGGTTGAACCCTCATGCATGTAGCCAGTTGTTCACCCGGCACCTCTTGCACTTCCCCTGCTGGGCCCACTCTAGCACATGCCCCACCTCTCCCCCTTCCCTTCCCGCTCCCCTGCACCTGCGAATCTGAATGCCACAAGGCGTAGTAGGACCATTATTGTTTGATTACTTACAGTTTTTTACTATTGTTTATTACTCCCCTGTTCCCTCCTCTTTTTGCCTTTTTGGGACCTTGAAACTCCGTTGGGTTTTATAGGCTCCTAAGAAATGGACAATAAATTCACATACAATTTGCTTCACATGCGAAATACCGGCAACAAATGAAAAAGGCTATTTTGTTTCCATAGGTCATATATAAATCTAATTTAGGCCTGAGACAGACCATTTTTCTTGTTGGGCAGATTTTTTTCAAGGCCCACCTGGCTCCTTATCTGAAAGGGAAATCTCTGTAAAGCCGATGTACACTACAGATCAACACAGACCCAGCCCTGGATAGGGAAAATGCTTAGAAATATAACATTGAGATCAACATTGTGGTTGACTTCAGATTACAGGATAACCTATTGGCTCCTATGAAATTACTTAAAAAAAGGTGCCGCCCCTCTGAACCCTGGTTTACCACCGAACTTCGTGTTCTTAAACTCCAGTGTAGACAAGCCAAGAGGGAAAGGCGTGCTACGAATTCATGCAAAGCAAAAACTGACTTTCGGAGTACTCTCGGCATATATCATATAGCTATCATTAACGCAAAGAAAGCTTATTTTTAGTCACACTGTAGAGGAGGCTTTAAATAAGCCTAAAGCTTTATTTGATTTAATACAATCACTCTCAACCCCTAAATCTAGCCTTCCCTTGGTGCCACCTTCCCATGCATTATGAGACTCCATGTCCTCATTTTTTGTTTGTAAAATATCGGCTAGAGATACCATAGATGAGGAGACTAAGGCCTTCACCATTAATAGGATTCAGTTTGAACCCCTTCCTGCTACAGGGACTTGGTCCACCTTCCCTGTTTTTTCACATTCTGATGTTCTCCTGGCTATTCAGCACTTAAAGTCTACTTTCCCTGCAGATGCTATACCTTTAGCTCTCATGAAGGAAACCTCTGGTGACTTGATTGATCACATCACCTCTGCTGTAGATCTTTCCTTCTCCACTGGAGTGATTCCCCCCTCACTTAAACATGCTTTGGTCATTCCACTGCTGAAAAAGCCCTCGTCTAATCCTGCAGTACTTGCCAATTATAGGCCTATCTCCTTACTGCCAGTTCTCATGAAAGTCTTGGAAGCTTTGGTATCTCCCCTTCTACCTTCCTTGAATTCTCTCAATACTTTGATAAGTTTCAATCTGGCTTTCAGCCAGGAAAAGGTACGGAATCTGTCCTGAACTCAGTATTAGATGACCTAGTATGTCTGGTCGATCAGGGTGGTGTCGAAGCCATCCTGTTAGTAGATCTTTCGGCGGCTTTCGACACCGTTGATCATTCTACCCTGTTGTCTTGATTATCTGCTGATGGCTTTTTGGGCCAAGTTCTCAGCTGGTTCGCTGCCTTCTTGGCTGGTCGCTCACAATCGGTATCCCTTCCCCCTTTTCGATCTGCTCCTGTTTCTATCTCTTGTGGGGTCCCCCAGGTCTATGCATTGTCCCCCATTTTGTTTAATATTTACATTAGACTCTTGCTGGTTCTTCTTCAGTTATATGGATTTCGATTTTATTCTTATGCGGACAACAGCCAGATTCTGGTGCGTCTTGACCTTTCTCAGTCAGACACAGCAGCTCGTTTACGGAACTGTCTGGAGGAGTTAGGAGGTTGGATGACCTCAAACTGGCTTAAGTTAAATTCCAGTAAAACGGAGGTCTAGTTTGTAGGCATCACATCCCCCATCTGTATTGGACCAATGATTTCTGGCCCTCCTCCCTGGGCCCACTCCCTACGCCTGTTGCGTCAGTACGAAACCTGGGTATAAAAATTGCCACCTCCTTGACCATGGCAGAGCAGGTGGCAGCAGTGTGTAAGACTGGCCATTTTAAACTTCGGGTCCTAAGGAAGGTTCTTCCTTTTATTCCAACTGCTTCCCAAGGGCCTGTGGTTCCCACCCTAGTCTTAAGTGGAGTCGATTATTGTAACTCACTCTATTATGGGTCAGCCCCTGTACCTGCTCAGGCGGTTGCAACTTCTTCAAAATGCAGCAGCAAGATCCTTTCTTCGCCCATCATTTGGTACACATATGTCTCCTCTGTTGAGACATCTCCACTGGCTCCCTGTGGAGGTTTGGATCATGTTTAAATCTATGTTCATGGTTCACCAGGCTTTCCACAGCATCGGGGCCGAGTATCTGCAAGCGAAATTTGTGCACTATATTCTCACCCGCGCTCTTCGTTCCCATTCTGCTCTTTTACTAGTTGTCCCCTGGTTTAGGCGTACCCGCACTGGCGGTCGTGCCTTTTTCGTTGTGGCAGCTAAGGCCTGGAATGAACTTCCTCTTGACATTTCGGAAGAATGTTCATCACCTGGCCTTTCGGTGGCAATTAAAAACCTTACTCTTTCAGAGTGCCCCTTCTGCTCTTGCTAAACTGTCCTGGTTTTCTCAGCGCCATGATGCCTTTGTGCACTCTAAAAATCCTGCTAAAATAACATAACATGCCAGATGCCTGCATGGCCTCATGGCATCACAGGGCAGAGGTGAACTGTCAGCTGCATGCTAAGAATCTTCTCAGTCCATCAACTATTCAAAGAACAGAAGGCTAATGGCTTTTACCCCGGCCTTAAACCAACATTCACCCCAAGAGGCTCTGGTCACATGCTTGCAGAGAAATGAAACTTACATAGACAAATTGAGTTTTGGATCTGTATAACATGTTTTAATTTCCCATTAGTTTAAATGGACTATCCTAACTAGTGACTTTCTCAGCAACGAGAAGTCACGCTGCGTCCATTCATATGTCACTTTAACGATAATTCCAAGGTGATTTTGTGGAAATACCATTTATTTATATGTTGCTTATGGAATTGCAATGGCAAGCTAAAATGTGTTTCTGGCTGCCCCAAACATTTCCTGAATCTAAGAATTGGTCAGCTGATGGGTCATGAAATGAGGTACCTGGAGATTACATTTCATGTGCATAATTATCATACTTTTTGTGAAAAAGGCGGAAAACCGAAAATGAAAGTAAGCATCAACGATTCGTCATGGGGATGGGAATACTAATATCTATATATCATGGCATTTATTGGTAAATTACACAATTCTGCCACATTGAAACTTTTTGGGGAAAATTGGACATGGAAAAAAATGTGACTCTCGAAGGGGAGTTGCAAGATTTCTGTTCTGGACTCCTGAACTAATCCTTAGAGAGGGGTTGGACTTTGGGTGTGGAGAGAAATGTAAATGTCCAATCCTGGTTGGGGGAATCATACGTTAGCACTGCCTAATATTAATTTTCCATGAGAGGGGCTTAGAGAGTAAAAAGGTCTTGCACCATGGAAGTGGACACAGTTGCTAAAAATCACCAAAGGATATCTGCTGAAACATCATCTGGGTGGAATTATTGGAAGAGGGCTGGTGATTTCCATTGCTAGGGAGACCAGAAAACAGAGGCTGTGATACTTACCTGGAGCCATAGAGGGAGGATTGCTGTGGGATCCCATTGACTGAAGCCCCTATTGGAGATGAGCCCTCACAGTCTACCAATACTGTCCCTTCTACAGTCACCAAAAAAATAGAACCATGCCAGGCTGGCATGACTGGGTCTGTGGATATTGCCCCTAAATCATCTAACCTACGGAATCTACGCTTGAAAAAGTCCTATATGCCCATTTCTAAGTACAGCCCAATTAAAGACATGGTTACTGATCATAGGAACTTCATAATTACCAATGTCGAGGAGTCCTGTGAGAGAGAACCAAGGGAAGCTCTTCGAAATAAAGTACTGACATGGCTTTGCCTAAGAACGGGCCCGGGTGTAGTTAGAAACACATAGTTGAAGTTCTTACGTAGAGTAAAATTTGATGGCTGGTGCAGCCTGAAGAACAGGGATTGTGTGGTGGTTGGGTGTGGAACTAGTAACCTTCCTGAGTTTTTAAATAAGTGTAATTATATGCCAATGGGCTCCTCAAACTTAAGACTCGTAGTGTGATACCTAATTATTTTTGAAATGATTGTCTGTTCACATATTCCCCTTTGATGTTTCTTTTTGGGGTTGTTCCTATGTACTTATTCTGTTTATTTATTATATTGATGATGTTTGTATGTTTTGTATTGTTTTGTGTAGCGCTCTGAGGCCTACGTGTTAGTAGCGCTTTATAAGAATAAAATCAAAATCAAAATCAAATCAAATCAAGTGTGGGCCAGAATCCTGTTTTTTTGATCTTCTCAGTCTCCATGAGTGCCAAGCCCAGAGATTTCCAAAATTAAGTAGTTTGTCGAACAAAATGTCAGCATGGGGGATCTATTTATCATTAGTGGGCTTCCTGCCATTAGTGGGTGGAGGGGAATTCTGTAGCCCCTTAGCATATTTGACTGTATACTAATTTAATTAACTCCCAAAGAGATTTACGCATGGGGAGCTTGGAAGAATTTGAAACTTCCACTGTCTCTCTTAGTGGGAATAATGCTATCGCCACCTAAAGTAATTGGGGTATGCTTGCCACCGAAACGAAATTCCCAACTGAATCCCATTCCCAAGAACTTGCTTTTAATTAAAAGGCATACTCATCTCAAAACGTTATTCCCTACTGAAACCCATTCCCAAAAACCTGCTTTTAAATGAAAAGGTATACTTCTCTTAAAATGAAATTCCCCTTTGTCACCACTCCTTAAGTATTGTATGAAACAAAAGGGGTGCTGTTGACCCCAGACAAAAATCCTAAACTGTCCCCACTCCCTGGACTTGGTTTTTAAACAGAGGGTTGTTGCATTTCACTGCTGCACAGGTTTTGGGTGCTGGGGGAGAAGTGTTTTGCACAGTGAACAATATACACTCTTTCCTAAGAATAAGTGACCCTCATAGCAGAAGGCTTTTGCACTCCTTTTGGATGAAAAGTAAATGCAGTGCTATTTGCCAAATGCATTTTTCACAATCTGTATTTCCAAGACTGCAAGCAATTTCAAGCGGGCAAGGAAATTAACCTAACAAATGTTGCTGTAAGATTGCTTTGAAAATCGAAATGTGTATGTGCATTCAAAGTATACCCTTATCAAGAAGTGCTGATGTGTATGCTCTAGTCATGTTACTAATCTAGTAACATGTAGTAATCTAGTAAACTAGTAACAGTCTATGCCTGAATGATGAGAAAACTGAGTTTATCATCCTGGGGACTCATCCTAATCTGAAAAAAATAGGCTAAGACTCCACCTCCTTTGAGATTGATGGCAGTATCATCAAGGTGTCCAAGGAAGTGAAGGCACTTAGCTTTTATCTGGATTCCACCCTCTCCTTTGATAAACAGGTGAAATCCATGGTATCAGCCACAGCCCACAGCTTACACCTATAAGCTCATACAATAAAAACACCAAACATGTTCAAAAAGCACCACATAAATACATTACATTTAATAATAAATAAGAAGTGGAAACTGTATATGTAAGACACCAACCATCCACTGTAATCGCGTTTCCAATATAATGGAATATACACACAAAAAAAATACGCCTCCAACAGAATTACCTCACAGAAACTGTGCAGCAAAGAGCAAGAGCATACCTACACAGCAGTAACACCAAAGGTTTGTAAGAAACTAGTAAGTATACTATATTTATTTCATATATTTATACATTTTCTGTATAGGGTACACTAAAACTGATATATATATTTTTTTTTACACAGAATGCCCAGTACTTTGGAATTGGCTGGAAGAAAATTTCCCACAAGATGAAATGAGTGAAGACAGTGATACTAATGGTAGGCACAACATTTCTGTATATAAGCCAATTAATAACCATTACTTTATGTGTAGTTAACATATATATTTTTTTAACAGATCATACAGACAATAAGTATAATATACCAAGAGAGACATTAGAAGATCCTCTGAAACGAATGGAACTAAAAATGGATGTTTTAATGAAAAACTTAATTCCTATAAAACAGTTTATTGAGGACCACATTAAAGAAAACATTAAATATCACTGTCCCACATGTACCTGTTCCCCCTCTCCATGTCCCAGCCAACTATCCCCAAACCCTCCCCAGCAAGAAAAACATTACGATGAGACTTCCATCCCTTCCTCCCCTCCCATACGTCATGTCCAAACAACTAATTCCCCTGTACTTTTTTCAGTTTCTGTTTCCCCCTCTCTTTCGTAATTTTTATACTGTTAAACAATATTATAATTTTAAATGTGTTCTTAGTAAATACCTGTGTCTTATTTATTTTTTAAAAAGGCAGTTAGGGTGTCTGTGGACAGCGCGAGTGTCCGTTATGTCTGCAATTAACCAAAATGGGGGTGTCCAAATGACACTATACCTGTCCGTACTGTCCGTAATTAAAATGGAGATGTCCTTAGAACACACAAGATGTCCACCTGTCCATAATTAACCAAAATGGGGGTGTCCTAAGGACAATATACCTGTTTGTACTGTTTGTAATTAAAAAGGCGGTATCCTTAGAACACACAAGATGTCCGCTTGTCCTCAATTAACCCAAATGGGGGTGTCCTAAGGACAATATACCTGTTCGTACTGTTCGTAATTAAAATGGAGGTGTCCTTAGAGCACACAATATGTCCGCTTGTCCACCATCACCCAAAATGGGGGTGTCCTAAGAACACCCCCCCTGTTCGTAATGTCCGCAACCAGAATGAATATATCCATAGAACACATATCCCGTCCGCCTGTCCGCAAAGTTTTGATGCACATTTATTTTATTTGGGGACTTCAACACTGTTTGTAGAACACCTGCGCACAAGCGCTTCACATACTTGGGTCCTACGAACATCGCGCCTGTGCACAATGGACCGCCGCATGTGTGTCACACTTTTAATTAGTTCAGGGACCCGGACACTGTCCGTAGAACACCCGCGCGCATGCACACAACCATCCCCATGCATTTGGAGTCCTGCGGACAGCCATTCCATTCGCGAACGTGTCCGGGACATCATCATGTGACCGCATCCATGCTGAGCGTGTGTCCTTATCTGCGAACACTGTCCGGGTCCCTGAACAGTTAAAAAGTGCTTTTTTGAGCAATCCAAGGCATTTTACAGTAAAAGTTTACCATTGCACATGTACTGCATCCCTATAAAAGGCCACACCCCAGAGCTCATTCTGCTTTTGGATTTCCAAGATTTACAACAGGACAATTGTGCAGGTTGCTGTTCTTGGTTCCTGGTTACTGGTTATTAACCTTCCAGATGGCATCCCAAATTGCTTCTGCTGCTACTGCCTCGGCATCAGCACCCCACCCACTCTACCACCACCACCACGTCCCCAAGGGCCTGCAGAGGGGAAAATGCATGAGGATGCAGAGGAGAGGGATGAAGAGGATGAGCTAGTAGAAGTCCCTACTACTAGCACTCATCGTGAGTTTTGGGTGTGGTGTGATTTACCACCGTTGATGGAAGGCAAAAGCTCATGCGAACAAGGTGATCTACACTCAGTGCCGCATGGTTCTGAGTCGTGGCAAGCCTGGTTTGTATAGCTTTGGTACTACATCAATGAAGCGACACCTAAAGTCGTTCCACGGTGGGGCTATTCATAAGGTTGTACCTTGCGATAAACGTAGTAGGTTGAGTTCCTCTGCAGCATCCTCCGTTTCCGCTCCTGTCACCTTAAAAGACACTCCTGTGGGACAGTGCATCCCTCCAGCTGCCTCGCAGGCCATTCATGATGCTGTTGACCCTTACCTTTCGAGGGTCACAATATTGTGCAGTACTCTGCAAGGGGGGAGAACCTTCAGAGTGCTTTTGAGACTGCGGTCAAGGAGCATGAGAAGGTCTCTGACCTACCTCAATAAGGCCCACCCTACATCTTCCTCTCTCCACCAGCCCTTTCTTAGCCCAGTGGTCGGTGTCCCTTCCTTACCCTCCTTTCCCATCCTTTCCTTGTTCGTCGTGTTTAAAAAACAATAGAAAATACAAAACAAGAAAAACCAAAAAAAAGGCTCTTTTCAGAGCCGCCTTTCACAGTTTAAAAATAGAAGTGACAAATAAATAGTGCAGGGCCCTGTGCATTTTTTAAAAGTCCGCGGACAGTCTGAGGACATTTATTTTTTGGGGGTGCTGCCCTATCAGAACCATTGCACTTTTCTATGGGAGGAAGTGGTGGCTCTGAAAAGAGCCTTTTTGTGGTTTTTTTGTGTTTCAAAAACTTCAAATGGTCAACACCTACTGCAAAATGGATCGCTGTAATTCCAAAAAAGTTTGCAGTGCATTTTGTATATTTCGCAGAAAAATCTGATTGCCGTAAGATGTACTCCATCTCTGCGAAAAATGTTTGTGCTACAAAACATAATGTTTTCATTCTGAAAAGAGGACATACAAACATCTCTCAAAAAGGCACAAACAGCCTAGTTAACATTGCGCCTTGCTTTCTCCATTTGCAGACCAAATGAAAAAGAACTCAGCCACATTTGTCTCTGCGCAATACGGGAAAAAATTACTCTGGAGTTTGGATACATGGCCATGACTTTCCCAAGTCCTTCTTTCATTGCAAATTGCAAAGAGATTCCAGACACATGTCCTAAACTGTTCCCTCCACAATGAATAATAATAATGTCTGGATGACGCTGTGCCACCAAAGAAGCACAGAGAGGTACCAAATCCAGCCAATTCATTCCACGCACTCCATGCCAGTGCACTTCCACATGAGAGAATCCAAGATGTGCAGCCACTCCACAGCGATCTGCATGCACCTCCAACCAATTTATCCATGAATCTCCCAAAATCCAAACAATCTGCTTTCTGAAACACACAACCATAGCTATCTGCTCTTCTCTCAGGAAAAAGACCTACTGACAAACTCTCTCCTTGCACCACACACCCAGTAAACCGTATTAACCAATCCCTTGCTCTGCTCAGTCTCATTTGCATGCCTCTCAACACCAAAATCCCCGTATGTAATATGCGTTGTCCACGGACAACCGCGGTGTCCGCGGACAAATCGAAAAATCTGAACGTGGGGAATTAAAATTTAAATAGTGTGCCCCATTTCTCCCTTGAGGTTGGCTCTGAAAAGAGCCTTTTTTTCTGCAGATGCTTCAGAAACACCTATTATTTTGTATTTGTTGTGTGTTTTTTTTTCTTATTTTCCTCCAAAAATCTTCACATTAGCTTCTCCAAAGCAACCCTTATGTTCCAAAACAGCATGGCATTTCCCATAAAAGATAAAGAAATGCAATTTTCTTTAAAATAAACAACATTACCAGAATCAATGTTCTCATTATTACAAATGAACATACCAGCTCTAAGCAGGAAAGCAAACATGTCTCGGTTGATTGCACACCTAGCAATATTTTGCTGAGGACAAAAAACAATTGCCCTAGGTACTAAACCAGAAATAATAACCTTGGAATTTGGAAGTATTTTCATTACTGCCTTAACCAAGTGTTCCAAATATGCCAATAAAGTAGGGGCATTGACATAGCCCAAATGCAAAGCACCACAGTGCAAAACAACAACATGTGGACTGTTCACCCTGCCCATATCTCCACAAACTTGTACAATTCCCTGCACATTGAAACCAGGCACAGTGCTCGACACCACCTCCACTCCTTTAACATCAAAATTGTTTGGCACATTCCTGCATTTAGCATACTGCACCAAACCATGCACAAACATATTTCCATCCCCCAACAACCTGACTTTCTCCACCTCTATCATCTTCACTACACACTGTGGGATATTTTTACCCATGCCGATGTGCCCCACTGCACCCCTGTAGAAATGGGGAAAGAAACAGCCAAAAATAGATGCGCTAACCCCTCTGCGCGCAGAAATCTGCGAAACCGTGCATGGGTCACACTCACCAAGGGCTGCACACCCCTGCCACACAGTCAAAGTGGGGGTGACAACAGAATGCTCACTGCAGGAGAATGTCAGTTGGCGCTGTTACAGTTAACATGAAGCAAGGCCACAGAATTGGGCTAAAAACCAAAAATGCCTTTTAAAATGCAGCGTTTGCAACCTTCACAGTGCTGTTTTGGCACTAGATCCATTCATTTTTCAGTGAATCATTGAGAGTAAAAGAATACAGATTATCCAGTGTGGCCAGGGCCTTATTGACTGACAGCAGCTAAGAAATGTATCTTATGAAAAACCAGCTCAATAACATTTGGTTCCATTTCCATAGGAAAAATACGGCTAAAAATGGCAAAATATGTAACAATTTCAGCTGTGCAGAGGAAACTCTGATGTAAAGGATTCAGTTTAAGTGTGCTTTTTCCATGAAGAAGTGCACAATTGCCTTTTTAAAAGCATGTTTTTGTGAAAGCTTAATTCTTTAAATGTCCAAATCTCTTATAAACTGTGTTCATTTTTATATGTTTTAAATTAAAGATCTTAAAGTGAATCTTAAAGGCAAAACCCAGTTTTGAGTTAACTATTTAATTCTGACTTGATAGTGCCCCTCCTGGGAAAGACAACACTTCAGGTTGACACTCCCCTGCTACAGGAAGGCTTAATTGATGCTGGAGGTTGTCGCATATTGACAACAATGAAGTCATCAGACTTTTGTCTCTGGCCCAGCCAAGGACAATGGCAGGCTGAGCACTGATCCCTTTAGGGGAGGGGCAGGAAACTTCCCTCTGGACCCCCACCCTGATCAAAGGAATGTGACAGCTGTTGCCCGTTGAAAGGAGAGAAAAAAACTGCTAAAAGATATTTGTTGTTTAAAAAGCCTATTTGTGATTAGGTTTTGAAAACTTTAACTTTCCAACATGAAGAAGGACACATCTACAAATTGGTAGTTGTAAATCAAATTGTATGCTCTTTCTGTAGAGATGTGAGTGAACCCTGTACTACATATGAAACCAAAGTTACACCAAAAGAATAATTGTGGCAACACTATTGATACTGCAAATATAATATTGTATACCCGTGTTCTAGGGGTAATTGCCCAGATATGTACTGAATTAGGAATTGTTAAGCCAAACCCTTATGATTAAAATTGACAAAATTCCACAGAACGACAAAGACAGCTCTTACTGAGATGGGAGTTAGATGTCACGATAACCCATACAATATGTAATGTATGTGTCCGATTTTATTGGAGGGCATAATTATAGGAATGCGCATTTGTGGGAAAGTTAAATTGTGGTTCAAATCAATGTGGGAGTTCCCAAATCACATTTAAAAAAATGACAGCTCTTTCTGTCTTCAAACCAGAAAAAGGCAAGTGCCTTTGACCTATCACAGCTGTGGGGGTCTGGTTTGAAATTCTGCCCCTACCATAAACTTTGTGATGTCACTTGGCATGATAAATATAGGAACTTCACCACATACAGACACATACTGATTCCTGACTCCGTACTGATTGCCACGTGACGGCCTGTTCCAGAATTCTTCATCTTGCAGCTGATTCCAGACTTCTTCGCAAAACACAGGCCTCAGTAATTGCTGAACTCTTTTCAGCTAGGCCCAAATCCAACCATCCCAAACTTCAGGGAAATGATTCTGATCCAGTTTGGCTTGCTACCATTAAGGCTTGCCTGCTGAAACTCGCCATCCCGCTAATCTACCGTGTCCAGTGACCAGAAGGACCAATCCAATCTAATCCAATCTGAGGTGCATTCCAATTGACCAGGACTGCCCAGCTGACCATCCTGCCAGAAGTGCCCTGCTGCCGGTAGAACCGATCGGATGACCAGAACCCTGACGGTCCAATCTGAATTTACAGTGGACTGTAAGTATAAACAGGAATCATAGTAACCCGTAGTATATTTGCCTTGCCAAACCCATCTCTCAACCTATCCCATTTTTAACTTAAGAACCTTTAACCTTGTCAGAACGATTCTTGCAACCCTGATTACAATCCCGAAGTAATTCCCATAAAGAAAACATAGTATCCGCCATGTGAAGAGTTACAAGCGGCCGTGCGTAACTGTGGAGATTCCCGGGCGGCATTCTTCTTTTTCTTAGTCATTAATATAGTTTAAATCAAACCAATCTGTCATTTTTAAAACCAAATGTCTGCTTTTCTGTGTTCTATTTTTTCAAAAACGCTTCTCATTAAAACTTACATAACTTCTTCAATTTTATAGCTAGAGACGTAAGCTACATCCACAACCAAAAACCGCATTGCGAAACAGTATATTTGACCCTTTTTTTAATTAAAAATCACATAGTGAAATTTAGGCACAAATTCACACATTTTTGCAAAGTTTTACACATGTCTTTTCCCATTCAAAGTGTTTCTTAACTTCCATTGGGATCAAAAGTGTGTACTGTTGATCACATTGTAGTTTATGTTGGTTAGGACCTGTTCAGTGTTGCTCCCAAAGGAATTTCTATCAATTTAAGTATTTTTGCACACTTTTCCTTGTTTCACAAAGCCATTTTCAACTGTCATTTTAAAAAGTGCAAATTTCCCAAAAATGCTTTTCTCTCTTGTTTGGGGAGAGAAGATTATATTCAAACACTGTACTCTGTTCTTATTCCTGAATACCTGGAGATTACTTACATCTGTGTAGAATTGCTCATTTGTGAATTGAGAACTTTGCAGGGGGAAACTTTTACCTAAGCGCTATCTTTTCACAATCAAAACTGTTCTTTTTATTGTGTTTTCTATTCTGTATTGCTAGAAGTGAATTCAATGGCTTTACTTACTTTCTGAATTGTTTTGCTGCCACATTGGTGATTGCTGCCCCATAGATATATATTAATTAGTGTTTGATTTGAATTTTAAATAAATAAATACATATTTACCTTTACCAACCAGCCTGATTCCTGGTCCACTGTGACCTGGGGGGGTATTTTGAGATGGGTGTGATATGAGTGGTATATCACTCATAATATTGAACCTATAGACATAATAAATAAGTATTTATCTGTGCATTACATGCTAGGCAAGACCCGGAAGTGTGCCTGATTGAAATCCATAACAACACAGCCTCTTTCAACACAAACCACAACCTCAACATCTGATTGGCTGATCCCTACAGTCCCCTTTCCATGCTGGATTTGCTTACAAACCCTGGATGTGGCACGCCCTGTCCGCGGAGCGCGTAACACTGGGGCAGCCCTTCTACCCTTTCCATTTCACTCTCTGCACCATTTCCTCATTGGCTACTGTTAATCAGTCACACAATCATCCACCAATCACATCCAAGAACTCTATATCTAACTCTATCATCACAGATCAGCACTTTAGATGTACTATTGATCACTCTCAGTACAATTGGGCTGTGACTGCAAAGGACCTACAGCAACAACTACTATAAAACTCCCCAAGATTTCTACTTGCAGATTCATCCACTTCCACATGCATGAACACAGACTACAGGTATGGATATTTTCTACACAGTGCATATACAGCTCTTCTGGGAATACATATAAACAGAGTAACTGCCACTTACCCTGTATAAACTGTAAAATGAACTTACTGTCATTTCTCCCATCTGCTATGATGCAGTGTCAATTGCAAACCTTTCTGCACTCCTATTTTTGTTTACACACACAGCTATCTAAAATAAATGTATTTCATGTTAAAAGATGGGAGAAATAACAGTATAATTATGAAAAAGGCTTTCCAGTGTGTTATAAAATTACACGCAGCCAGGATGAGTACATGCATCTTCATTCAAGCACACACACAGACAATATCATTAGAAAGGCACCCAGCTCAAACAACACCACTACCTCTATCTGAAATCCTTCTGCTTTATTTCCCACACCTTCACAAATGCATACAAGGCATGCTTTTCTGTACAATCTCTGCCATTTAATCTGTAAAAAAAGCAAAAAATGCATGTGATTATTTCTTCTATCTCTTAACATCCAATAACATTTCATTAAAAAAACAAGTGTGCTCTATACGTTTACTATTATACTCATTTGTAAAACATATTCAACTAACAACTGTCCTAGCTCCTACACACACAAAAGGACTCACACTAGACTGGATAGCCAACCATAACTGCAACATCACCATCTCTAGTATCCTACCTCAAATATGGACGGACCACTATCTTATATGCTTTACAGCCAGCATCAAGCCTCCCAAACCTAACAAGAATAAAATAGCACCCCCCATGCCAACAAGAAGCAAAAAAGAAATCACAGCTGAAAAACTACTTCCACTTCTCCTACCAGCTCTCACAGCTAGCTCCAATGAATCCAACCCTAGCGAGTTAGTTGAGTCATTTAACAACTACATGACCAAAGCTCTAGACTTGATCACCCCAATCAAACTCCATAAAAGTAAACGTGAAACTCACCTTAATTCTTGGTTCACCCCCATCTCAAAGAAATGCGCATCCAAAAACGCAAACTCCAAGCTATTTGGAGGTATACTCCTTCTGCTGACAATAAAACCACACTTGCCAACTTTGCCAAAAAATACAAAAAGGAAATAATTCAAACTAAAAAAGATTCATTCAATGATAGAATCAGTAAAGCCAACTCGAACTCCAAAGAGCTCTTCACCATTCTCCGTGAATTGGAAAATCCTATTGCCCCCACAGACAATGTCCCCAAGGACAAATCCTGGTGCACCAGCATCCAAAATGCCCTAGCAAATAAAATCACAACCCTTTAATCTAAAATTGCTAAGAAAAAAGCCTCCTTGAGCCCTAGTGGAACTCATACCACCCCACTGAAGGAGATACCCAGCATATCCACCCAAAGCAACTGTAAACCCTTCAGGTTTACTAATATTTCTATATAGGAAACTGAAAAGGTCATTCTGTCCCTTAAACCGTCGAACTGCCAAGGTGACAGCTGCCCTGCGCAAATCATCAAGGATGCAGCCAGAGATCTAGCACCCTTCATCTCGAAACTTATCAACGCCTCCTTCAGCACTGTACCACTAACCTTAAAGAATCTTGGGTTCTGCCCCTACTCAAAAAACAGACACTCGAACCAGCAATCCCCACTAACTACAGGCCCATTACTACGGTCCCATTTCTCCTTAAAATCATTGATAGAGTAGCCTACCTCCAAATCCAAAACTATTTGGAGACACACCAACTATTAGGCTCACGGCAATCTGGCTTCAGACCACTGCACGGTACTGAAACGGCCCTCATCGACCTCAAGACACAAATCGACGAGTTGAAGGATAAAGGTAGTACAGCTATGCTCCTCCTCCTTGACCTATCAGCGGCCTTTGACCTGGTGGATCATGCAGTATTATGCAACCACTTAGCGTCTGCCGCCCATTTCTCAAGTGAAGCTATAGCATGGGTACAATCCTTCCTAGCTAACCGTACGATGAGAGTGTTCTCCCCTGTAGCGGCAGCGGACCCAATCCAGATCACTTGTGGTGTCCCATAAGGCTCATGTGTCTCCCCGACAATGTATAATATCTTTACTAAGCCTCTCTTCGATAAACTTGACAGATTAGGGGTAACCTATACTAATTATGCGGACGATACGCAGATTCTCATACCACTATCAGGCAACTTTGTCGAAGACACAGCTCTAGTAAACAAAATGTACCTCCTCATTCAGGCATGGATGGCCTCCCACGGCCTCTGCCTAAATGACGACAAAACTGAGATATTGATCTTGGGTTCCGACTCCAACCTAAAAAAACAGAGTCCCAACTATCGCAATTTCAACATAGATGGTAACACAATTAAGGTGGCTACTGAGTTAAAAACTCTAGGCTTTTACCTCGATTCCCCTTTATCTCTTAAAAAACAAGTTAACACCCTGGCATCATCCACAGCGTACACCTGTAAATTAATCAGGACCTGTAGACCTTACCTCTCTAAAACTAACTGCATCATGCTAGCTAACGCATTAGTAATGTCCAAACTGGACTATTGAAATGCCCTCTCTGCAGGTGCCAACAAATCCATTATAAATAAAATGCAAATCCTTCAAAATAACGCTCTTAGAGCAGCCCTTGACTTACCCCTCAGAGCACATATCTCTAACATCAGGAAAGACCACCACTGGCTTAAAATCAGCGACAGAGTCCTGCTCAAGACACTATCGCTTACCCACAAAGGGCTCAACAACACAGCACCCCCTTACATCTCGGCCAGACTGACCAGAAAATAATCCAGCCACCACACTAGGGCTACTAACCACTTCCTGCTCGAAACTCCTAGATTCAGACGATCCATAGAGGGCGGAGCTAGCTTCCCTGTCAGAGCTGCCCAGGCTTGGAACGCATTGCCCATTGCACTGAGAGCTAACCTACCCTACTCCAGCTTCAGATTTAAGGTAAAAAATTGGCTCTGGTCCAACAACAACTAATTCTCGTGGTACCTAACGGCCATGATACCCTTGTAACCCAGTCTAAGATGATTCTGCTCTCACCCTTGTACACCCTCTCAATACTGTAACATGTTAGATTTTCATTCCAACTGCCTGCATTGACATGTATGTACCGTATTGATATGTTTTTTATACTCTGTATGCAACCTAAGCTTAAGTAACCTTGTACCTGCTGCGCCCGGCTACCCCTGGGTTTTGTGCGCATTATCAAATAATAAACATAAACATAAACATATTCTAAATAAACTATACAGGATGCACATAGGCAAAGGAAAGTGCATGTGCATACTATGCTCAGTTATAAGAAAACACTACTACTACAAAAATAAAAAAACAATGTCTACATTAACAAAAGTGCTATAAAAACACATATTCACTAACTTCTTTCTTTTACAATTGCAGTGAAGACCACGCTCCTGAAAAGCAGCAGCGTCTGAAGTACGAACAAGAACTTAGAAGAAACCTACTCTTTCCATATAAAAAAGTAAGTATATTCTAACTGTTACTCAAACACACTAACATGTTAGTATTGTAGAACAAACAAGTGTAGTAACCCTTTACTATTAGATGTAGTATTAGTGCTTCCCTTTACCAGCTGCATACTTTATATTGTCATCTGAAGCCCAGTATAGTAACACACAAATACAAGAATAGCCTTCCCAACTTGATGTAGCTGCCCATTGCACAATCACACACCTCCACAATCATCCTTACCATCCTACTCAGACGCTCATGCACAAAGAACACATACACTGCACAACAGCCCAACCCACACTTCCTTTCATTTCTCCAACAGACCCCAAAGAATGCTTACCAAAAAGCAACTCTGTAGAAAGCAACGCAGAAGTAGAGCAAATCAAAATAAAAGTGTCCAATATAAGCATCCATCTCTAGCAGATTTTGTACAAAAAGTTCAAACAAAACAGCTAATACAGTCATTGAGCGAAACAAAACAAGCTTCCAGTACAGAAACTTTCCCTCCTCTATCAAAATGTAAAATGAAACAGAATGTGATTAACAAGACTTCAGCTACCACTACTGCTAACCCTGCACCTATAAATCTTGATGTAGTGGCAAGTAACCATACCAAAAAAAATATTTTACAAAAAATGTTCGCCACAGAGTCCTTCAGAACCTTATAAAAACAGGAGAGAAATCATGCACAACCCTCAAAACCTACCATAGAAAATATACCCTAAAAGCTCTCATAGACAGTGCAATCCTCTCAAAAGTAAGTTCTTTATTTTAGTTGTAAACAGAATAAAACCACTAACAAAACTAACTACTAAACTGCAAAAAAGACTTCTCAATAAACAGAATATCGACAAAAATAGCTTTTTAAACATCTTTGGAGGTGAATGGAGTCACACCACGAGCACAGAAACATATTTTAATGAAGAAACATATAAACAAAAGCAAACAAACCCAATTGCCATACATAGCAGTGGACGAGGGTATGAAAAACTTAATAACACCATTGTGGAACAAGAAACTCTGCTCACAAAAATATCCCCAGAAAACTCAGTATCACCTCTCCATTCTACTGAACCAAAACGTCCAGTCTACAAATCGCCATGCACATCAATATGTAACATTGCCAAAAAAATCTTTCAAATCTTTACGCCAGTTCCTCAATCAGTATGTAAAAAGCAAAGACAAATTCAAAATGAAACTACTACAAAATATGGATGCCTGTCCAGTGCGCAAATACACAGGACTACGAGGACATTCATTAGCCTGCATTTCAGGACCTATTTGCAAAAGCACCTTCCATCATATCAAAATGATATCAACACATCATTCAACTATAAGAAATCTGGTCCATAAACTCTGCTATGCTAAAAGTCCTGCTTTAGCACTAGCCAATTTAAATAACAATCTTCTACATGGTACAGCCTAACAACTACTCGAAGAAATAGAGCATATCCAGAGAAAATATTTTGGAAGTGAAAGCCACTTACAAATTGCAATAGCTTTACAACAAACTAGCAACTACTGTACAAATAGCAACCTTCTATTAAACACATACAAAATAGAAATACTAAACTTTAAAAGTACCTCCGCTGAAGTACCAAACCGTGTGTGTGTTGCCGCAGGACTTTTTATAAAAGTAGCACAAAAACTGTAGACATAACGTACAAAATAGAAGACAATGAGGATTCCAAATGGTTCCAATTAGCTCTCTACCTTATAGCAGAAAACAAATACAAACTTACTGACCCCTTAATACTTTGCAATTACTGCACTCCAAAACTTGACAACAACCAAACACTTTCACATGCTATCACAAATAACTTGGAATTATTCTCACTACGAAAACCCCTGCAACAACTAAACTTATATGAGAGCATCATAATTCAAACAGTGCACCCATTTCAAGCAATAATACGCCTTCAACCAAAAACAACAAAATTACCTCCTTCTGAATTAGTGAAAGGCATTTGTGGCAAAGTAGTTTATTTACCATTAGATCTCAAAGAAAATGTACACACTCTAGGAGTGCAACGCCAATAGATCAATCTTTAATTATCTTAGTAAATGGCGTACCTACAAAAGACAAAAAAATTAGCAACAACGCGTGTACTTACATAAAGTTAGACAAGCCCTGCAATATCTAAAAAACAACAATGAATACTACAAAGAAATTAATATTGAAGAAAACCTGAGAGAAACCATTGAAATAATTCAAGAGTCACCAGAAACTGGTCAATTTCAACTTCTAAATCCTGCTAAAGAATCCAATATTTTTGACCATTATACAATTCATCCTTTATACTCTAAAGACACTATAGATGATGCACTGGAAACGTACCAAATGCGACAAGCCAAAGGATCTCAAATCAGCATATGGGAAAAATGTATAGAAGCACAGGCCTTTACTCTACTCTTTCCTACAGGAAAACGAGGAAGGTACGATGATAGACACACACAGATAACAGGATCAGAATATCGCTCGTTGCAAATGTATTCTGACAATCCCAGATTCAGACAAAATGTGGAATACATATTCCACCTTCTCTTTGAACGTGAACTAGCAACTCTATGCTACGGAGTTGCACACATATTCAACTCAGGTACCCATTTTCAAAATATGTCAGCTACGCAATTATTACAAAGAGTGCAAGAAAAAGATGAGGGTTTACAGTCAAGTATTACAAATCTTTTAGCAAACATGTGTGGTACAAATGAATACTGGTTCCGATGTCATGGAGATGTACACTGTATGATAAGAAACCTTGGCCCACCCACTTGGTTTTTTTACATTAAGTTGTGCAGAATATGCATGGGAAGATTTACACAATTTCCTATGCATAGCACAAAAAAAAAAACATAGATATAAAACCACCAGGAGAGCTCTGCTCTCTAGATCCTGCAAATGTATCAAGATATTTCCATCATCGCTTCATTGCTATGCTACACTTTATTTGTAATAAGACTGTTCCTCCCCTCAGAGAAGTTCAACACATCTTTTGGAGAAAAGAATGCCAAGCCAGAGGAGCACCACACATCCACATACTATTATGGATTAAAGATGCTCCTAATTTTGGTCAAGACAGTGATGCACAAATTTTACAATTTCAAAGACACAAATGTGGGAAATATTGTCATCGCCAAATGCCTTTTTTGGTTTCCCTAGACCAGTTTCAGCAACAGGTCAAGTAAACAACTTCATGTCTTCAGTCAGACATAGTGTCAAAGGTAAATCACGTAAGAACACATAATACATAAAAAGAACAGAAGAATCAAAATACATCAATGATTACAATGCAATCATTGCCCTTCTATGTAATGCAAACATAGATGTGCAGTACATTGCAGACAATTCCACTGCAGTTGCATGATATGTCACAGCCTACTTAACCAAAGCAGAGAAAACAGAACTTCAGGACCCCTGGGATGACATATCATCTGACAAAACACTATCACAGAAATTGTATAGCTTAGGCATAAAAATGCTCTCTCATAGAGAATGTGGCTGCTATGAAGCTGCAGACCATTTAACGGGTACTGCCTTGTATGTAAAATCTGACAATATAATATGGCTAAGTCTTGGTCCTGCTAAATCTAGAAAAAGAGTTCTCAAATCATATGAGGACATATAAACAATAGCCAAAAATGATCCCAACAGCAAAGATATTTTAAAAAACAATTTACTGGACACATACTACCCAAACAGGAGTACCACTTTGGAAACTATGTGTCTCTACCACGAAGCCCAAAACTTCACATACAAAAATAATATTAAAACAGATGAAAAGAAAGGTAGATACAGAGTTGTAAATTGTGAAGACAGCTTGGTGAAACTTACCAAATGCAGCTTAATTAATCATATCAAATTGTAATTAATAACTCCTCAACATAAAGAACTGTATTACATGTCCCTGCTACAACTTCTTAAACCATGGAGAAAAGAAGATGAGTTACTGGATACATATGACTCCTATGAAGATGCTTTCAAAGCAAATGAAAGTACTATAACAGACGTAAACTTTACGCAGTACCAAACAATGTTGCACAATGAACGCAACACGAAGAAGAACTCCAGACCCAACAAGAAGTGGACACTCCCGACAGTGGTCAACTTTCTGTAACAGGAAGCCAAGAACCACTTGGACAGCCACTAATAGCAAATGAGGCAGAATTAGCATTGACAGAAGTAGAAAACACCATGTGTCAGTATGAACAAGCTATAGAAGACTTCGCTGTACTGAAATCACTACTGAACAATGAGCAGCATAGCATTGTCCAAGAAATAACAAAACAAATTGAACATGGTGTGCAACATGAAAATAAAAACTGTACCTGCCAAGACTACAAACCTATACTGCTATACGTGAGTGGTCAAGCCGGTTCAGGCAAAACATTCTTAATCAAATTCATCAGCAAGTTCCTCCAACAATTGACAAACAACAAACTGTCAGCTGTTGTAACTGCCCCCACAGGTTTAGCTGCCTACAACCTAGGCGGTGTCACTTTACACCGATTACTACTCCTTCCAGTAGAACACCAAAACAAATGAGACTATTATAAACTTTCCACAGAAGCTGCAATGGAACTACGCAGAGTTTTCAAACAAATGAAAATGCTGCTAATAGATGAGCTGAGCATGGTTTCCAACCTAGTGCTGGCTTTGATTCACATTAGATTACAAGAGTTCCTCAAAACAGACAGCGAAGAGCTGTTTGGAGGAAAACACATTATTGTTTTTGGAGATCTTCTTCAATTGACACCAGTGAAAGGTGAACCTATTTTTAAAACCTTAGGGCACAAACTGTGCCATAAAACTCTTGGCAGCATAGGAAATGTCAACCTTTGGCAACATTTCCAATACAGAGAATTAACAGAAAACATGCACCAGTCTGCAGACCTCACATACGCCACCATTTTAAAAAGTATTAGAGTTGGTGTACTATCTCAAGAAGCACAATCAATATAAAAAAAAACAGGCACATCCATGCACTCTATGCCCATAACTCATGTGCTACTGATGTCATGGAACAATTAGCACACACAAATATCAATTGTAAGTCATTGATGCCAACTCTTGCAAGCTGTGAAACAATGTTGTAAAAAGAAATGCAGCCAATAATTGAAATTTGCTCCACAGATAAACTGGACGTACATGGATCACACTACCCATGTGTCAACAAGCCACAACAAAACTAAATACCTTAGAAAACTTCATCTCCAACACAGCTGGTTTGGAGAAAATATAAAAATGATCTGTAAACTGTATAGTAATGCTTAAACGTAACCTTGACGTGGAGCAAGGACTAGTTAATGGAGCACTTGGTACAGTTGTTGGCTTTCTAACATACCCACGTGAGAACAATATTAAATTTGTCAATATTCTCTTTGACAAACTATCAGAAGTTATAAGGATAGGACGCTCAACAGCCCGCTTCCTTCTTTTCAAAGACATGTATGTACGCAGAGAACAATTTTCACTAACTCTAGCATACGCAGTTACCATTCACAAATCACAAGGTCTTACCCTAGATAAAGCATTGATAGATATTGGTTGCACAGTCTATAAAGAAGGCATGAGTTATGTAGCACTATCACGCTTACGCTTACGTACACTTGATGGGCTAATTCTTATCAACTTTGATGCAAGTAACGTAAATGCAGATATTCCTTGCATTTTAGAATACAATAGACTGCGTTCACTCTACACCCCCATCTAAAAACCATTCCTGTTCCACAAAAAGCAAAACGGTGTAAAAGAAAACTTCTTCAAACTGAAATGATACAGGATCTCACTGCAATTCCTCCAAAGAAAAAAAAATAAACGAATACTTCATCAAGTACCACAACCAAAGAAGAATCTACTGGTCAAAGTAACTCAACTACTTCTTCAAAGAAGCAACACACACTCCGAACAAATTACTTCGACACAGAACTGTCAGGTCCATTCAAATTTTCAAATACAACTGGTTTAAATTGCTATGCAAATGTAGCAATAAATATTCTATTCCAATTGCCACCAATTATTGACAACATTTACTTACACAATACAGACCAATTGTGTTTGCAAATGTTAGTCCTTCATAGAAATGCAACTGATAATCCTGACAACATTTACAGTGTTCATGGAATAAGACAAGAATTGGACTACTGTACTGGAATGGTCAAATTCACTATAAACTCACAAGAAGATCCACAAGCATTTCTAATGTACTTACTACAAGTACTGGAAAACAAAAACATACCTATAAATGAAATCTTCCAGATTTCATAAATGTGGAAACATACATGCACTCTCTACAGCCATCTGGCACAGGAACAAGTCCCTAATGAACGCTTCGTGTATGTATCCATACCTAACTGTGAATCCATTCCATTTCAGCAACTTGTACAAAATGCAAACCATGGCAGATTATGTACTACCTGCAATTCAGATAATCGCTCCACCTTACAAATACAGACATATAGCAAATACGTAATGGTAATGCTTTTATATTACAATGCAGATGGTACTAAAAACAACTGTAAGCTGACTGGATTCACATATGGTCAAGTATCACTTGGTAAGAAAACCTTTACAACAATAGGTATAATCTACCGCGCAGGAGCCACAACCAATGCAGGTCACTACACTGCATATATAAAAAAGAATTGTGGATGGTTTGAATGTAATGATAGTACCATTACTCTAAAGCAGAGATTACCAGCAAATCTTGTAAACGTTACTTAATATTCTTAAAACCAAAATTTAATACGTAATCTGTGTATGAACATAAGCAAAACTTCAACTTCAAATCGGTGCACAATTAGAGTACGCCAACATGTATCTAACTGCCCCAAGATTCTGCAACAAGCAAACAGATAAATAAATACCACTAAAATGTAACAAGAAATACACAGTTAGAATAACCCAACAGATAGATGAATAGCATAAAAGTAGAAATAAACAATTAGAATACGCCAACAGGTATCTAATTGCCCCAAAAATCTGCAACAACCCAACAGATAGATGAATAGCATAAAAGTAGAAATAAACAATTAGAATACGCCAACAGGTATCTAATTGCCCCAAAAATCTGCAACAAGCCAACAGATAGAAGATTAGCAAGAAACAAGAAATAAACAGTGAAACAATGAAAGAAATTTAGGGGGGTAATTCATATAATTTAGCGCACAAGTGGCTCACGCGGCTGGCGCACAGTGTGCGCGTGCGAATCTCTGCGCCAGCCACGTGTGCTAAAATCCATTTCCGCGCACAGCGTATTCATGGATTTTAGCTACCAAAACCAGCCATGGCGCACAGTGGCGCAGCGACCCTGCAGCAGCGCCAGTTACGCCCCCAAGAACGCCCCTCGCACAGGGAAAAGCCATCAAAATCCCCAATCCAGCGCAAAGGGCTGCGCTAACCCTGTACCAGCACGGCAAGCGGGGAACGTGTATTGCTGGGGTTCGCGGGAAGTTTCACACGCGATAGGCCCTATGCGAGTGGGGTACGTGTATTACTGGGGTTCGCAGGAAGTTTCACACGCGAAAGGGCCTGTGCGAGTGGGGTACATGTATTACTGGGGTTCGCGGGAAGTCTCAGATGTGATTTCAGCAGGGTACGTGTATTTTGGGGTCCGCGGGAAGTTTCACACGCGAAAGGGCCTGTGCGAGTGGGGTACGTGTATTACTGGGGTTCGCGGGAAGTTTCACATGTGATACGCCCTGTGCGAGTGGGGTACGTGTATTACTGGGGTTCGCAGGAAGTTTCACACGCAAAAGGACCTGTGCGAGTGGGGTACGTGTATTACTGGGGTTCGCGGGAAGTCTCACACGCAATTTCAGCAGGGTATGTGTATTTCGGGGGTGCGTGGGAAGTTTCACACGCGATAGGCCCTGTGCGAGTGGGGTACGTGTATTACTGGGGTTTGCGGGAAGTTTCACACGCGAAAGGGCCTGTGCGAGTGGGGTATGTGTATTACTGGGGTTCGCGGGAAGTTTCACACGCGATAGGCCCTGTGCGAGTGGGGTACGTGTATTACTGGGGTTTGCGGGAAGTTTCACACGTGAAAGGGCCTGTGCGAGTGGGGTATGTGTATTACTGGGGTTCGCGGGAAGTTTCACACGCGATAGGCCCTGTGCGAGTGGGGTACGTGTATTATGGGGGTTCGCAGGAAGTTTCAGACGCGAAAGGGCCTGTGCCAATGGGGTACGTGTATTACTGGGGTTCACGGGAAGTCTCACACGCGATTTCAGCAGGGTATGTGTATTTTGGGGGTGTGCGGGAAGTTTCACACACGATAGGCCCTCTGCGAGTGGGGTACGTGTATTACTGGGGTTTGCGGGAAGTTTCACACGCGAAAGGGCCTGTGCGAGTGGGGTACGTGTATTACTGTGGTTCGCGGGAAGTCTCACACGCGATTTCAGCAGGGAACGTATATTTCGGGGGTGCACAGGAAGTTTCACACGCGATAGGCCCTGTGCGAGTGGGGTACGTGTATTACTGGGGTTCGCGGGAAGTTTTACATTGCGAAAGGGCCTGTGCGAGTGGGGTACGTGTATTACTGGGGTTCGCGGGAAGTCACACACGCGATTTCAGCAGGGTACGTGTATTTCGGGGGCGCGCGGGAAGTTTTACACGCGATAGGCCCTGTGTGAGCGGGGTATGTGTATAACTGGGGTTCGCGTGAAGTCTCACACGTGATTGGATCTGGGTACGTGTATTTCGGGGTTGCGCGGGGAGTCCTACACGTAAATTGGCAGTGTGGGTCCTCCCAGGTGTTCCCTCTACACCCTCCACGGCCCCTGCAGGCAGCCCACACCACAGGGGACTACCCTGCACCCCTGGTCATGTCCCACAGGCAGCCCATCCACCATGGGCATGCCCCCCAGCCATGCCACATGTCACCTTGGAATATGATCACCAACTCATGTCCCCCTGCACCCCACCCCCCAGCAGTGCAGGGCACCTGCCAGCAGGCTCCCACTCATGTTCCACTCATGTCCCCCTGCACCCACACCCCCAGCAGTGCAGGGCACCTGCCAGCAGGCCCCCACTCATGTCCCCCTGCATCCCCACCCCCCAGCAGTGCAGGGCACCTGCCAGCAGGCCCCCACTCATGTCCCACCCATGTCCCCCTGCACCCCCACCCCCCAGCAGTACAGGGCACCTGTCAGCAGGCCCCCACTCATGTCCCCCTGCACCCCCACCACCCAGCAGTGCAAGGCACCTGCCAGCAGGCCCCCACTCATGTCCCACTCATGTTCCCCTGCCCCCAGGTCATGGCGATCCTCAATCATGGCCCTTACGACCAGCCTCCCCAGCCCAAAGACCCAACCAAGTATTGCATCCACCCACATAGAAAAGGCAATTACATGATACAACCCCAATGGCAAGTATGTAAATGAACACATGTCCGTCACACACACACAATGGGTGCAAGTGAATGTGAAAACCCATAACATGACATGCATGAAACCAATGAGATAATACCACACATCGAATTATGAAGAAAAAAATGTATTAAACACAACATGAATGTAATTAAAATCAAACAAACAACAATGGGAATAATAAAAGAAAAGCTGCATGTCTGTAAAAGAATATAAAACAAGAAATCATAATCCAAAGAAATCCAAAATAAATGGTGTCCAAAGTCACAGTCCAACAAAGCAAATCCAAGGGAAAAAAGAAAGTGAAAACCATTGCTCCATGGTGAAAATAAAAAAAAGAGAATAATCCAATGGTGAACTATGTACAGATGAACAATCTAGGGTCCATGAGCCCAACTGATGAAATGAAACCTATCAAAAATACTACCTAATAAAAAACTATATACAAGAACATGGTGCATTGTCCAAGCACAACCAAAATAAAGAAAAAAATAAAGGAAACCTAACACTATCTAACTATATACAATGGCGGCGGGCAAGTCCAGCGGCTCACTCTGTGGTGTCCCGGGCCAGGACATCATTGAACTCCATGTCTATTTGCTGGAGGCGGGCCTCTGTCCTGGCCCCGAGGTCTCGCAGGGAGGCACTCATGGCCTGTTCCAACTCCCTGCGAGTTGCCTCGAGGCACTCTGCCCGCCTCAAAGCCCGACGCATGGGGAACTCCGCCCTGACCATGGTGAGCCGTGCCTCTTCCGCCCGCCGCCGCTCTGCACCTATGTGCTGGCCCAACCGCTGCCACACGGAAGACACTCCCATTCCTGGGTCCTCCTGCCCTTTGGCCGATACCTGCCCCTCCAATGTTTTTTTTAAAAGATTTTTTAAAAAAAGTTTTGTATTAATTTTTACAAACAAACAAACAATAAACCAAACAAATAGTGCATGTTCCAACAGTTTCAATACACTTTTTTTAACTTCCTAACCACTATTCCCTCTACCCCACCCCCCTTCTGAGTCTATTGCATTGAACCTTCAGTTTCCACACCCTGTGGTTCGGTCACCTCCTCCCCAGGCTCAGTCGGGTCGTCCAATGACCCAAACAGTCCGGCTATCAGTGATTTCCAGGACATCAGGGACTCATTCTCCTCCTCCCCCTCATTGCCACACGCTTCTTGCCATGCCGTGGTTTCGGCTTCTGCCCATTTTTGCAAGTCTTTCCACCACACCTCTATCCTCAGCACATGACATGACTTCTTTTTGCTAGCACATAAGCCAGGTCCCTTAGTTTGCTTACGTGCCTGAGTTTCTGTGGTCTTGGAACCCCCCCAACAGACAGGCCCACACCGTATCCACTACTATCTTGACCCCTCTTCCTTCTAGTTTCTCCTTTACACCCCTCCAGAACCTCTCTATGATCGGGCATGACCAGAACATATGCACCATGCCCACGTTCTCTTCGTCACATTTGGGGCATGCTTGCCGACCTGCATTCTCGAACCTCGATATCCTCCAAGGCGTCATGTAAGCCCTGTGTGTTATGTACAACTGTATCTGTTTGAGCCTCGTGTTTCTAGACACCTTCTTATGATACCCTGTGCCCTTTCCCACATCCCATCTCCCATTTGGGCATCAACCTCCGTTTCCCAGTCCATTCTCAACTGCGTGACCTCCTTCCCCACTTTAGACATCAACATCTCATACAGTCTGGAAATCTCATGACCCCCCTCAGCTATATCATATATCACGTCTATGGTGGCATCCAATTCCTCCCCCAACACAGTTTCAGGCCACGTTCTTTTGATCCTCTGTACCATTCTGTGGTACATAATGTACTGGCCTTCATGCAACCCAGCTACTTCCCGTAGCCCCTCAAAGTAATACTAGAGCCCTCCTGCCAGATGTCCCCCATCGTTGCCACCCCAGCCGGTTCCCAGTGGGTTCCGAGTATCAGTCGCAGCTGAGCGTCCGCCCCTGTCAATACTATCAATGGCATCTGCGATGAGCATGGGGACCGGTCCCCCATCATTTGGCATGCCCTGCGCCACACCTTCCACCCTAGTAGCGCCACACGTTCCACCATTTTAGGGCCCCCCCCATTTCCGCTCTGGGTGCCCACATGACTTCTTTCAGATAAAAGGGTGCACAATCCTGCCCAAACAACCTGTGTTCGGAGGTCTCTTCGTCAGATAGCCATTTGGCAACTTACTGCAACTGGCTCGCCACATAGTATGCCTCGTAGTTGGGCAGCTTAATTCCCCCTTTGTCATGGAAGTTCTGAAGCTTCCACAATGCCACCCTGTTCCGCGTGCCGTGCCACAGAAAGTCCCTACACATGCTATTCAGTTTGGTGAAAATCCCCCTAGGGATCAAGTACGGTATATTCCCAAAGTAATGTAGGAGCCTCGGCAGGACCACCATCTTTAGCATCGCTCCCCGCCCCATCATCGCCAGAGTCAGCTTCGCCCAAAACCGCATGCACTTCTCGATGTTTCTAATGGCCACTTCCGTGTTACACTTGTGCTCCTCTTCCACAGTGTGGTATATATTAATCCCCAAGTACACAAACGTGCAAACCGCCCATGGCACTTGCAATACAGGTAATCGCTCCGATGGAATCTCCTTGTACCCCCCCAATGGGAACATGCCGGACTTCTGGGGGTTCACTGCTATGCCAGACAACACTGCATATCTCTTCATCACTTCTAGGATGTACTGGAGATTTTCTTCTGGGAATCGTAGGTACAGCAGCATGTCGTCTGCTTATAGGGAAATCAGGTGCCGCTCCCCTTTCACCTCAATGCCTATAGTGTCATATTGTTGCCGCAGATAGATCGCAAGAGGTTCCAGGGCCAGTATGTAGAGCATGGGAGACCACGGGCATCCCTGTCTAGTACCCCTGCTAAGCTGCCACCTCTCTGAAATCACAGATCCTGTTTACCTCTAGCAAGCGGTTCACTGTACACAATCTTCGCCCACCTCACATAACCAGGCCCTAACCCATAGTGTTTCAGGGCCGCCAGCAGCCACGGCCACCTGACGGAGTTGAAGGCCTTGATCGCATCCAAGGACATGATTGCCATTTCCTCATCCCTTCCACTGCCAAATTCAATGATCCTCTGGAGTCGCCTATGATTATTGGTGATGTTTCTGTGGGGGACATAGCCCTTTTGATACGGATGTATTAACTTGCTAATGATCCTCTTCATTCTATTCGCCAGGACTGCAGTCAATATCTTGCCGTCTTGGTTCAGCATCGACACCGGTCTAAAGGAACCACAGCTACGCCCAGGTTTATTTGGTTTAGGGAGAGGTACTATGACCGCCTCTCTCAGTGACTCCGGTAAGCGACCCATCTCGAATGCTTCGTTTATCATTTCTAGCAGTGGGGGGAGGACCTCTTCTATATATACCTTATAAAATTTGCTTGGGAGCCCATCTGTCCCCGGGGACTTACTAGTAGGCAACTGCCTCACCACCTCCCCAGTTCTTCCAGGGTAATCGGGGAGTCCAATTCCTCTCTTTCCTCCTCGCTTATCTTGGGCAGCCCCATATCCTCCAGCATTTCCTCTATCATTACCCGGCTGCTTTCCCCGTCTTCCCCGTATAACCCTTTATAATAATCCACAAACGCTTGATTAACTCCCTCCTGGGTATCCTCTATGCTACCATCTTCCCTCTCTATAGTTCTAATTGTGGCTCTGGGGGTTTCACTCTTATATAACCACGCCAAAAGTCTCTCCCGGTTTATCGCCTCCCGCATGCTGTCTCTCTATGTACCTTTTATAATTAAGGTTACACAACCTCTCCCAATATTCTGCACATTTCTGCTGTAGCTTAAGTATCAAATCTAGTTTCTCCACTGTATCATCACCAGCTTTTAAGGCCTCTTCCAGTTTTGCTTCCGTCTCCCTCAGTTCAGCCGAGACCACCCCCTGTAGGCCTTTGGATTTCGCCATGGCCGCCCCCCTCATAACAACCTTAAAGGCCTCCCATAATGTCCCCGCCGAGTCCACACTCCCAGTGTTGGTTTCAAAATAGTTCACTATCTCCTCCCGCAAGTCCTCTCTAAAGAAGGGGTCCCTCAACGCCTCCGCTCGTAGGTGCCAAGTCGGGATCCTCGCCCTCGGGGGGCAATATTGCCAAGCAAGAATCAGGGGCAAGTGGTCCGAAAGGACCCTGGCCCTGTACTCTATGTATGCCGTCTCCGCTATCATCTCAGGTGATGCAAAGACATAATCCAGTCTCGTTGATAACTTCTGTGGGGCCGAGTAATGCAAATATTGCCTTTCCCCAGGGTGCCACACTCTCCATGCATCTTCCAGCCCAAAGTCATCAAGCAGTGTCTGTAGCGCCCTGGCTGCAGGGGCCGTCTGTCTAATTTCCCATCCGATCTATCCACCCTCGGGTTCAGTACGCAGTTCAAGTCCCCTCCCCAGATCACCGCGCTACCCACACACACGCTCAGATTCGCACTCAGTGTCCTAATGTACGCCGCTGTGTTTTGGTTCGGGGCGTATGTGTTAACAATACTTATCTCACTGTTCTATACCAATCCCCTCAGCATAACCATCCTCCCGTCTGTCTCAGCCACCACTTGCAACCACTGAAACCGGACATGTGGCGCTACCCATATAAGTACACCTCTTGCGTAGGCCGAGTAAGATGAGCCCACCAACACCCCTTTCCATTTTCCAGCCATCATCTCCATCCTCTCACGTGTGAGGTGGGTTTTCTGCAGCAATGCAATGTCTATTTTCTGCCTGCGCAGATACAGCATAACCTTGTTCCTTTTTAAATAGCTATTAAGTCCCCGCACATTCCATGTGAGTATTTTAAGGTCCCCCATGCCCTGGTATGGTCCCGTTCCCTCCCCCCAGGTATCGCTTAGCTTCAAGTTCCAATCCAATCCATATAGGCTTGCATCCCAATCTAAAACCCTTTTAATCAAAAACACACCAAACCTCCCGTTCCCTCTCCCCCCGCCTCCCATCCCTTCCCCAACACCCTCCCCCCCAACTGTTGCCCAGCTCCATCCCTGGATCTCAGGCTCCCCCGCATCTAGCTCTTTCCGGCTTTCGCCTGTACTCGAAGCTCCGCAGGGTGAGGCCGCCCTAGTGGCCAACCTACTACAACTACAACTATAATTCGGGGGGTAGGGTACTTCCACCCTGCGCTCCAATAGCACATCAGTGAACTACACATTGCCAAACAATTTAAATATATGTAACTGCCACTATATTCTAGTCCATCAAGTCTCTCACAATCAGCAATATGTAATCGAACATCAGCCTCTCACAGCCAGGCCCATCGTTCTCAGCCTTCGCCTAGGCGCCCTTGGGATGTTCGCTCACCGCCCTGGCAGTATGCATACCGTATCTGAGTCACTTTTCGCGTCCATTTTGTGTCTCTTCCGTGTCTTGATCCGGGCAGCCCTGCAGATCCAGCCATGTTGTTGCTTCCTCCGGAGTGTTAAAAAAATGCAATTTGCTCTTATGTACGATCTTCAGTTTCGCAGGGTACAGCAGCATATATTTTATCCCAGCAGCCCGTAGCCTCCTTTTGATAGTTACATAGCTGTACCGCTGCCTTTGGACCAGCATAGTATAATCCGGGTATGCCGTGATAGTACACGAGGCCCTCTCAATCGTTCCGCCTTTCCGAAAATATTCCAATATTTTCTCGCTGTCTTTACAGTTCAGTATTTTTGCAATTATCGCTCGTGGAGGGGCCCCTGGTCTCGGCTTCCTCATAAGGGCCCTATGTTCGCGCTCCACCGCAAAACCCTGCGAGAGTGTACCGGCACCAATTGCTTGTAGGAGTAAGTTCTCAATGTAATCGGTCGGGTCCTGGCCTTCTTTGCCTTCCGGCAAGCCCACCACGCGAATATTGTTTCTCCTCACTCTCCCATCTGCTTGTTCTGCTCGAGACTCCAAGTTGGACATGGATCTCCTTTGCATTGTTGGTGCTGGTGTTCGTGTTAGATTTCACCGCACCCTCCAGGCAGCTTGTGCGTTCCACCAGTCCCCTGACATCTTGTCTCACCAGGGAGACTTCGATACCCACTGCTTCGATTTTAGCTTCCAGGGAAGTGCGTAGGTCCATCATCGCAACCCCCCAAGATTCCTTCAGCTCCGTGATGGCTTCTAAAATCTGATGGTTATCGGCCGTTGTGCCACCGGGCCTTTGGTTGCGCTGGCCGCAGGAGACTGCTGTGTTTTTGCAAAAATATCCATTGTGGGTTGTTTGTTCTTATTCTTGCCCACGGCCCCTTGCGCCGCCAAATTCCGGTCTATGTTGGGTCACCCTCGCGTCCGAGTGTCTTCCCAATCGTAATTTACACTCTTCACCGACCGTTGTAGTGATCTCAGGGCAGTCGCGACATCCTCTCACCGCTGCTAGTTGCTGATCAGTGCCGAGCGAGCGCCGCTCGTGCTTGTCGTGGTGCGGCCTGCATTTTCACACCTCTGTTGCCCTCGTGCCCCTGCCGTCCGGGCCAGCCCCCGAGCCTCCACGACCCAAGGCCCACAGCCCGAGGGGTTTTGTTCCGTCTTCACCTCGCCATTGCCGTTCTTTCCCGGTGGCCGCCGCCTCTATTCGTCCTATTTAGGTGCCCCAGTGTCGTTTCCTTTGTTGTCGGCCATCTTGTGTGACAATGGACCGAACTGCCGCCGTCGTTCGTTGAGCAATTCCTCCCGACTCCCGCTTACGATTGCCCCTCCAATGTTGATGGCCCCGAGCCATCATTGCTCCCACCTAGAGCCTGCTCCTGCTGTCCATGTGCTGTGTCTGATGGTGCCCGCACATCCTCCATCAGCTGGGCCGCCGACTCCCGACTGTGGCAGGGATGTGAGCTCCACCAAGCTGGCTGTGTTGGTCGGGCCAGGTCCACAGGGGGCCCTGGTGGAATCTGGACCGGAAGACGGTGTGGAGAACGACTGGCGCATAGTCTCCACAAAGGAGGAGAGGTCCGCCAGAGTGCGCGACACATGTAGGAACCCACCAACCAGGGCCCCTCCCAGCAGTGTCATGTCACGACGCTGCTCTTCGTGATGGCGTGCGTTCTCCACCCAGGAGGAACGCACGTCATCACAAATGACACGCGTGCGCATCGCGACACCAACCAGGACAGAGCCCATATGTTCGTGGGACCCCGCGTCCGCAGGTAGTGGAGAGGCAGATGACATGGCACTCTCCCCTACCTGCGGACTGGCCTGGGATGGGGCTTCCCTGCTGGTGCATGGTGGTGCAGTCACAGGGTCAGGGACAGCGACATGCACAGGCCCCTCCACGGTGACCTGTACTGCCTCCTGACCCTGGCCCTGGACTGCACCACTTGCACCAGTGGTACTACCCCCACCAGGCCCCATGTGCGGCTCAGTAGCGGGCTCCTCCTCCTCTGTGGAGACCACCAACCTGGATGTCTCCACACCGTCTTCCGCCATTGCAAGCCCCTGTGGGGGCTCACCCGGCCCTTCCGCCACAGTCGTTGTGGCAGACGCAGCCCCAGCCCCCTCGCTCCCGGATGATGGTAATTCCTGGGAGGGTGGCTGGGCCTTGCGTCGCCGCCCATTGGAGGCATCCCCGCTGCTTGGCTCCACAGCGCCGTCTCGGCCCTCTTCTTCACTTGACGCTGCATAGAGGGAGACATAGAACACAAGCATCAGGGTACAGTACAAAATACCCTAGACAGGAAGCAATAACACATGAGTGGCACTGTCAAATGTCACTTCCATCCTGTCATTCCACAACACATGGGTGAATGCACACAACACACATGCAGAAACAGTCTTGGTGCCTGCAATCAACATCAACATTCATGTAGAAGGGCCCCTGTAAACCAAGATGTTGCCTTCAAAGTCACATGCATCCATGGCGTTTCAAAGTCACACACACACTTCTCAGGCACACACACACACATGTGCACCATACATGTACATGACATCAGCACCCATTCCTCACCCCCCCTCCATGTCCAGGAACAGAGACAGCCATGCTTTCATGTGTGCATTCCGCATAGAGCTCCCCATGTTGCATTAAAACACATGCACCAACCATGTGGTTCTTACATAACTGGTCTCACATGCATGACCATGATGTCCCTGCACTAGGGATGTAACGGTATAACGGTATACCGTTAAAGATACCGTGAACCACTTAATTGAACAATAATAACCGTAACATTGTTTATACCGGTATACCGTTTATACCGTGTGTTTTTCAATCTAATTTGTAAAGACTGCAATAAGCAAGTGCTGCGCAGACTTTGTCTTGCACTGTTGGATGTGCCATCTGCAAAGTAGTTTCAGTTGGAGCAGTTTTTAATGCCATTCCATAAATCACACGTGCCCGACACAAAATCAATAGGTTAGCAATAGGAAGAATAAATACAGTGCCAAGAAGGAAAAGGGTTTACTTTGGGTTGGCGGCATTGGGGTTTATATATTTATAATGGATCATGTTTGCTAAACATATGACAATGGGGGATTTCCCTGGCTCTATCATTGCCTTTACATAACCGTCACACTGCGAAATTCACTCATCTCTGTGGGTATTCCCTGCTGCCATACCAAAGGGTAACATGTCCGTGATTACTGAACACCTTTTGGCCCGCAAGTAAACTAAAGGCTGTAACGTAAAGAGACAGTGCGTGTGTATGTGCAAAGCGTATTCTACCGTCAGCCTCCATTGATCTGTGGCATGCAGGTTATCAAGATGGCAACATGTTCATCTTCACCAGTAGCTAGTGGGGGAGCTAAAAGCCTAAATTACCACTTAAGAAAGCTATTCAGTTTGCTTTGCCAGTCATAGCAGGGCTCCCCATCCTCTCCACACTTGTGTTTGTGTTTGGTGGAAGCAAGGGGTGGCATTTCAGTGGAAAGTATATTGAAAAGCCCAATTCTGGCCCTGGGTGCCTGGTTTTGTTTGTGTTGATAAATCTGACAATTGATGACCTTTTAGAAAATATTTGTTAAGATTAGTTAACTCCACCTGCTATACCGCGATTACCATGATATACCGTCATTTGGTAAGAAGGTTATCGTACCGTCATAAAACTAATACCGTGACACCTCTACCCTGCACACACACATCCATACATGCCTATGTCACACATACAGGCAAGCATCAGACTACCAGCACACTGCAACATGCCCTGTCTCACACAGCAATGCTTGGCCACTTACCGCTCAACTCCAGACGGGTCTGCCTCCGAAGGATCTGGGCGTGGAGCGCTGGGCCTCCGTGCTCCAGGACCCTCATCTGGATGTTACTCATGCGTGCCCGGCCCCCCTCCGCGTGGCGCTGGGCCTTATGGAGGGTCCTGGACCTGAAGTCCTCCCAGCGCTTCTTGACGTGCTTAATGTCACGGGTTGCCACCCCCTCTGCGTTGATGGCAACCACTACGTCGTCCCAGATCCTCTCCCGTCCTTCCTTGTTGGCGCGTGATGTTCCGAAGAGGGCATCCTAATGCCCCAGGACATGCTCCACCAGGACACCAACTTCGGTGGCAGTGAAGCTAGTGACCCTCTGCCTCTCTGGCTGGGGGTTGCCAGTGGTGCCAGATGGAGATGTGCCCGACATGGCAACCCCAGAGGCAGGAGTGGGTGGGCAACAGGGTCCTGGGGCTGGGCTGTGGAGCGATGGTATCCCACTCGGGAGTCTTCTGTTCCAGCAGGGGTGGACACAGCAACTGGACCCCTGCAGATGGCTGATGTGCAGGCACCAAATCGCAGGGCACGTGGGCAGCAGACAGTCAGGCAGCAGCAGATAGCAGGTGGGAGCATGCTCGGGGCTCTGAGGGGCAGGAAAATGGCCTTTGGGGCAGGAGCGTGGTCTTCTTTGTGTGTACGCGTGGCCAGCTTGATACGGAGTGATTTGGCACGTGAAAAAATTGCATGTCAGCGTGTAATTCGAGGAAAGGCCCTTAGCGCGTAAGCGCGTCAGCACACGTACGTGATTTCATTGGACCAAAGGCCCTTAGCGCGTAAGCGCGTCTGTGACGTATCGCGCACGAGCGTTGCCCTTTCACGTGTAAAACTTCCCGCGAACCCCAGTAATACACGTACCCCACTCGCACAGTGCCCTTTGGCGTGTAAAACTTCACGCGCACCCCAGTAATACACGTACCCTACTCGCACAGGGCCCTTTCACGTGTAAAACTTCCCGCGCACCCCAGTAATACATGTACCCCACTCGCACAGGACCAATCGCGTGTGAAACTACCCACGAACCCCAGTAATACACGTACCCCACTCGCACAGGGCCCTTTCGCATGTAAAACTTCCCGCGAACCCCAGGGATACATGTACCCCACTCGCACAGGGCCAATCGCGTGTGAAACTACCCGCGAACCACAGTAATACACCTACCCCACTCACACAGGGCCCTTTCACGTGTAAAACTTCCTGCGAACCCCAGGAATACACGTACCCCACTCGCACAGGGCCCTTTCACGTGTAAAACTTCCTGCAAACCCCAGGAATACATGTACCCCACTCGCACAGGGCCCTTTCGCGTGTAAAACTTCCCGCGCACCCCAGTAATACACGTACCCCACTCGCACAGGGTCCTTTCGCGTGTAAAACTTCCTGCGTACCCCAGTAATACACGTACCCCACTCAGTATATACGTGCTTTTTATTTGTGCACACTTTTGTAATGCGCAGGGATGATACCGCCTGCCTTCGTGTGGCGGACGTGTTTAGGCCTGTGCGTGTCTTTGCCCGTGCGCGGGTTTGCCCTATTAGATTCCATGAATACATGTGGTTTGCGTGCGTGTGGGCGTTCCATGTACTTCCCAGCAGTACTTCCCCGTTACGCCTTCTTTTTCACGCGTTATTCCCCATTCCGCGTGTTACGCCCCCTGTTCCGTCTACTTTTTTTGTGTGTGCTGCGCTATGTGCACTTTCGCTGTGCGCTTAGCACGCGCTGTTTGGAGACATGTGCGCCAGCGTGCGCCATGCACGGATTTGGCGCACAACCAGTAGGAAAGTAGCACAGCGCCTTCCTTGAATCGCACGCGTGCACGTGCGCTTGCTTTCTCACGCTTGCACCTCTTTGCGCCTGCTTGCGCTGGGATTTTCGGCGCACGTTTGTTCCATGAATCGCCCCATATTGTACCACAACATAGAAGGTTTTTTTTTATCCAGCATGGATTTTTTTCCCCACAGACCCAATGATTTAGAAAACAAACACAGAAACTGAGCAAATTGCGCAGTACACTGGTTTGAATTATAGTACTTGTAAAGTACTAAATATGAGGGTCAAAAAAATACAGAAATGTCTATTATGCAATGCAATAACTCATTATGAACTACCTACTCTAACATATTATCTTTTCTTTTATCACAGAGATCGAAAAAGTATGTCTGGTCCAATTACCCATGTCTTTAAAAAACTGCATACAACCACAAAAAACTCAACCATATATTTGTGTTACTGCCCACCCATCTGGCGGTATTACTGCTGGATCACGGGTTGGGTGGTAAACACTATTCCCCATTCCCTACTGAGTCCATTGCCCCCAATGGTGAATTTGTGGCGCAGTTACCACCAAGTTCATTGGTGACAGGATATTAATTTTGGTGTAACTGCAATGAGGTAGATAGAAGGTTGCCGTGCATTGTTAAGGGATCACCATAACTTGACCCCTGGGTTTCGGGGAGGTGTAAATCAACAAGAAACAGGGTGATTTTTGCCCCCACGTAAACAAAGTTTTACAAAAGTTGCAAAAAGCCATTTTATAATTACTACCTTAGAAGTGTGGGATGCTAGGAAACATCTCCTGCTAAGCAGTTCATTCAAGGAGAATGGAGTGAAAGTGAATCCGGGAGCTGGCAAACCAGAATGGTGCTGGAGGTGACCTCACTGAGCATCAAGGTGGGATTTTGCAAAAAGCATGAGAGGCATTTTGCATGATCAGAATGCTCATGAAGAACTGATCCAAATGGTTCAACTCACAGCTCACTTATATTTTCACATGCAATTTCCTGAAGAAGGAATGCAGAGAAAAGAGGCTGATGTGATAAAGCAGACTAAGGCCTGGAAACATCCTCAGAAAGAACACACACAGCATGGAGATAAAGTGCAGCCGTGCGAAAGCTTTGAATTACAACAAGAAAGGCTCAATGAGCAATAACAGGATGAGCGGGAAACACAACAGCAAGCCAATGCAGAGAGAAAGAGATTAGAGTATGTTGCACTGCATAATGCATGCAACGAGGGTGCAGATACTGTAAGCCGCCTGCATTCCCAGTTGGATCACCAGACTGGTCATAAAAGAGGGCTGTTAGATTACTTTGTAGCCCTCAAGATACACATGAAGACATTGGAAAGGTAAAATAGTAAATTCATCATCAAAGAAATGGACTCACAAAAGGAGTTTGATGAATTGAGGCAGAATGTAAATATTCGGAAACAATGGAATTTACAATTGGTCGAAGCCCAAGAGGCATTCAGCTTGAGAGTTGGTGAGGAAAAGGAACAGTCAGGTTCTCAGGAACTGACCAGAATTAGGGAATAAAAGAATGAGCTTGTAAACCATGTGAGACAAATAGAAACTGAACTATCAAGGGCAGCAAATTGGTGGGATGTGCAAGAGAAAGAGATTAGTCTACTGAAGGAAAAGCACCTTCAATATAAATGCAGCATACAACACTCACAGAGGCAGAAAGAATAATTTCAGCATGAGGTGCAGCAAAAAAAATGATCAGTTGGTATCTCAGAGCAGGGTGCTAAAGACCAATCAGGCCTTCATGTCAGAATTAAAAATTCAGCTCTCTGATTACCAACACGAAATTAGGAAAGAGAGACACAGGTATGAGAGTTTGACAAACAAAATTGAAAAAATATAAACAGGCAATGAGGCACCCTGACCAATCAAGGCCAGTCATCTACAACTGCCCAGGTACAAATGAGAACTGACCTCATGCATGCCACTGATAACGAACAGGGGAACATGAGGCAGTTGGATTTACCCAGGTTTGGCCGAACAGGTCCAGAAGGCCAATCCTTCTCTGACCTGGATGAGTATTCATCTCTACCATACAGTAGTTAAGGGGGCTGGACCAGCGTGTGCTTGGAGACTAAAAGGATTATTGCGAGTACTTGAAACCATGAAAACTCCTATGATGAGAAGGTCAGGGAGTTAGATTGGCTGATGATGAGACTACAAAGAGACCACCTCGCTCGCTTTGCTGAAGGAGAATAGCCAGAGCTTCAACCTAGGAAGGGCATTCTAAAAACCTCTGTAAATTCAGGAGAAAGGGGGATTTCCCCAGACTCCCCAGAAGGAGGAATGATGAAACTGTGTTCTATCCTGGGCCTAAATGTAACTACAGGGAACGTGACCCTGAGAGTTCACTGCGGTCCCAGTGAGAGGAGTCCAGATCCTAAGAGTCTGGGAGATATTCCCAATCTCATGGATATAGGGAACACCTAGAGGACAGGGAATGGAGTACAAATTACTGCTCTGAGTTAGAAAATGAATGGACTCAGGAGCAGAGGAAGAAAAAGACAGCAAAACAGAGTAAGGGTTTTGTTAAGAACCCAATAAGACAAATCAAGGCCATAAAGAACTCCCTTACCCCATACCACAATAATGCCAAGTATTCGGTATGAGAGAACTTGAAACTTCATGAGCACATGATGGCATCATTCAAGATCAGAAATGATGTGAATTGCATCGCATTTGCAAAATGGACATTCTCACTCGAGTACTCCAGTTCCTTTGCTGGACTGGAGGACTAGGATCATTATAAATGGTCCACTTATGCAGCAGCTATTTTATAAATTGTTCATTACATAGAAACCCACAGGAGTCCCACAAGGCTGCATGTAATTTGCAATATAGGGAGTATCAGGTGCCTAGGGAGTTTGTGCAGGAATTAAAGTGTGCATTTGCAGAGAATTCCCTATGGGACACACATAGTAGGGAGTTTGTAACCACCTATTTCCATGAGCTCACCAAATACATAATAACTCAGCCTGTGCATGATTGGACCCTGCCTCCTATGTTAGGCCTAGGTACAAGGGTACCAAGCCAATCCTGGGGTATGTATACACTCACCCGGCCCAGGCGGGAGGGCCCCAATCAGATAAGTACTGTCCCGGGAAACTTTCCTCAGGAGAGAAGTATCACTCCACCCCCCAACCTGAATGTTTTCCCTAGATACCACCCAAACCAGAACTTCAAAAATAATCCTCCTCTCTTGCCGCATCCAGGACAATAGATCCCTGAACCCGGAAGAAGGGAGATTCAGGATGGAAAATTATGGGGGAAATTTCCTGTACCCGAGCTACTCTGGGAAGAGGGACAGTTACCCTTTTTTCGGGAGCAGCAGAGGTATGACTCAAAACCTCCCTACAACCCAGAAAAAGTCCTGCAGCTGGAGGAACACGTCCAGCAACTGACCGATGACCTGGGGGGCATGCACGGTGGGGAAATGACAGGAGGAAACGTCTGGCAAACCACAGGTTCCTGAGGATGGAGCCTTGGTGGATGGGAGATGCCAAGCCCTAGTAGAAGCTTCATTTGTCACCCAGACAGACCACTATTTTCTTTTTTAAAAATGTATTTTATTCTTCATTTATAACACCCTTAATACCAGCAAGTGGTTTCTAAGCACAGGATCGGGATTCAAACCTGTGTTGCAGCCTTGTTTCCAAGACAAACGCGTTGCCCCTGAGATATACTTCCTCCCCTAGTAACCTCTCAGCATGAGAGTGATTATTCTTCCCCCAGAAAGTTAGAACCCAAAGAGCAACAGGTGAGTAGGAGAGGCCAAAGAAGAACCCACTTTTTGGAGGAACTCAGGTTTATCCCCTTTGAGGGATAAGAGTCCCCGAAGGATTCAGGTAAGCAAACCTATTCTTTCAGAAATTGCGGGATCCCTCCTAAAGAAAAATGGGTCCCAAAAGACCCTGAGTTGGACAGGGTAAGTATGGAGACCGACAGAGCTCAGGAAACTATTGAACTCCAAAATCGTGAGCCGAAACAAGGTAGAAACGGAGGAGGTGTCCTTCATCCAAACGTGTTTTGAGAACTGTCTCACAACAGAGAATTGGTGGAGAAAAAGGATTCCCCAAATCTGCCCATTGTTAGCTGCAAAGCGTTCCTTACAGATTCCTGATCTCTGACACAGATTATCACCAATATCAAGAAAATGTCCACCGGGCTGTCAAATAACTCATACTTTTTTTGCACCCTTAAGGGGCAAAGAAAGATTGGCAGATTATATTGACCAGTCATGGTGCAGGGTCAGTGTGAATTATCTGCTCTGGTGGGCACTGGATCCCAAGTCACCCTCCTGTCCGAAAAGGCCTTTGACCAACTAAACTCAGGATGGGGGGAGGGTCACCAAATTCCCCTTACACCACTTCCTGGGCCACACGAACATTTTGATGGTAATGACATTTCCTTCAAAGGGACTGCGGATCTGGAAATAAGAATTGGATGACATTCATAAAAGCATCCAGTGATAGTCGTGACTCCAGAGGGCACACCTTGTTTACTGGGGAACGATCTCATGTGGAGGTTGTCACCTCTGTTCAACTGTGTAAACAAGGTCCTCTGGACCAAGACTAACTGGCCTATACAATTGAAACTGAGTACCAATTATGTAAGCATGAATGGTACCAGTCATTTAATTGACCAATGTTCCAAGAAAGTAGAATCCCATTTCAAGAATAACCAGGTCCCAGACATCAACATCATCTCTGAAGAAGAACTAACTGTTGATGGGAACCCTTCTCCATTATTGAAAATGAAACTTCCTCCCAGATTTAAGCGGCATTCCACACTAGAAAGGGAGCACTCTGAAATGTTTTACCAGTCGAAAATCAGAAGAAACATTGAGTCCCATAGAAAATCAGAAGAAACATTGAGTCCCATTAAACAAGACAATGAACAACCAGCTCAAAGTCTCAACAATATTCTGAAAATGGACAAAAAGTTGTTTTTACCCATTCAGATAAAAGAGGGAGAGGAGTCTGTGCTTGCCAGAGTATGCCTGAATAATGGAAGGAGCTACATCAGTGATATATTATTCAGGAAATTCCCAAAAGGTCAGAACCTTCACACATTTAAGTTGGTTGAAAAATGGGAGGTAGGTCCGGAAACTCTAAATTCCAAACATCTCCTGCCTAGCAGCTGTAATCTAAAAATGCCCATTGGCAACAAACGTATAGACCATAATTGTTGGGTCATGAGAGATGTCCTTCCGCCTTTTATTTAGGCAGTGACATTCTCAACTGATATGCAATCAATTTGGACCTAATTAATGGTAAACGCCTGGTCACGACTGCAGGGCAACCCATTGGGCTTTGACAATACTGAAAAAGCTGTCTGATCAGCTTAATTGCTGCCTTATTTATTTTTTTATTTTTATATTTTTAAATTTCTGTATTGGCATTTGTTACAGATACAACAGCAGTGTGACAGTGGTTGCCAACTGTGGCATAGTATGGGTAGATCGATGTTGGGCCAACCGTTAAAACAAACAATAAACAACATTAACATAAACGTTTAACAGTAACAGTGATTGTCTCCTTGTGGTTGTTAGACAGTTCAGCTTGGGAGAGTTAACAGGGGGTGGAGTGGGGAGGGCAAGGTCCGGGGGGGGGAGGGGAAGGAGCATAAAGTTGGAGGTTCAGTTCTGTTTCTGGCAATTGTCTGTTTAGGCGACTTCATGGTGGTCGGTTCAGATAACGTGGGGTAAATCGTTCAAGGGGGCTTTTCATCATTAGAAGTGTGGAACAGTGCCCATGTCAGGGCCTTTCAAGCGTCCAGTGCCTGACTTGCATCTTCAGGGGATGTAGCAACACTGTCTTCCCAGGCCGAGGTCTCCGCTCCCACCCAGCGCTCCAGTTCACCATGCCATGCCTGGAATCGTGGGCCACCCGGCCGTTTCCATGCCATTGCAATGGTCCTCTTTGTTAGGATGCCTGCCATGTCCATGATCTTTACAGTGTGTTTGATTTTGGCTAATCTGGGGTAAGTCCCCATGAGGCACTCACTAGGGGTCCATTCGTATCTAGTCATGCCTGCCCTCCTGCAGGTTTGCTCCACCTCGGCCCAGAGCTGCTGGGTTTTGGTGCATTCCCAGAACAAATGTAGAAGATCCGCTTTGTCCCTGTTGCACCATGGGCAGTTGTGATGGGGTTGCTTGCTGAACTTTGCTATTCTATGCGGAGTTAGATAGGAGCGGTATAGCACATTCAGTTGGATCAATCTGCATCTGGAGTTCCTGGATACCTCCTTGGGGAACGCCAGGGCTCTCTCCCATTCCCCGTCAGTCATTTCTCGCCCCAGATCCTTGTCCCATTTGAGTTTTAGATCAGGGCTGCGGGGATTAGGCCTGTCTATTAGGTGGCTGTATATTTGAGACACCGGTCTCAAGCCCTCTCCCAGATTATACAGTAGTGTCACAAAGGGGTTGGGCTTGGGCTCCTCAGGCCATGTGTCCCACTTGGCTCACGCTAGCTTCCGAATCTTTTGATACCACAGGAACTGACCGCTGGGTATGTCATCCTCGGATGTAGTGAAGAAAAGTCGCGGAAGGAGCCCTTGTTGTATCAGTCTCCCCACGTGTACACTCTCCTCCTCTCCCAGTACCTGATGGTTGCTAGGTTGACGCTGTTCTGGCACAGGTCTGAAAGGAGCGGAAGGTCTGGAGTATATGCATGTTTCAGGTGGAGAATTGACTTCGTTCTGTGCCACACCTGTCTTCCCAGGGCAGCCAGTAGGGGTGTTTCGCTTGGGAGGTGTTGGGGTGTCCAAATGAGTTCCTTCAGCGAGATTGAAGCAATTGGGTGCTGCAGTAGGGCTGTTTCAGAAGTGACGTCATCAGACAACCATTTGGCTATAAAGCTGAGCTGCACTGCCAGATATTATTTCTCCAGGTCAGGAAGCTGAATGCCGCCCTGTCTGTGCGGGAGAGTTAATGTGGTTCGCGCCATCTTGTGTCTGCCTTTACCCCATAGGAAGTCCTTGAGTATCGTCTCGAGTAAGCGAAAGAAGGAGGCTTTGATATAGTAATATGCATTTTGGAATCCGTAGAGGAACCTGCGGAGGACAATCATTTTGATGATGGACGCTCTTCCCAACATGGACAGGGGGAGCCGTGACCAGAACCCTATCGATTTGCGTAAGGTGGGCAGCGCCGCCAAGGTGTTATTTTCATGCATGAGCTCGGGTTTGTGTAGTATGTTGACTCCAAGGTAGCGAAATGAGGTCGGTTGCCATTCCACATCCAATGAAGATAGGTCATTAATGTGTTTGCCTCTGAGACCAGCCAATGGGAAGAGGCAGGATTTGCGTCTGCTGAATCGTATTCCCGAAACTTTGGCGAAATTGCCGAGGACCTCCAGCATAGTAGGAACATTCAGGTGCGGGTCTCTCCCATATAGGAGGACATCATCTGCATACAGGGAGATTATGTGATCTACCCCGTCCAATCGTATACCTGCATTGAAGAATTGTTTTCTGAAGTAGATGGCAATAGGTTGAAGCCCAAGTATATAAAGCATGGGGGAAAGTGGGCATCCTTGCCTAGTGCCCCTCTGTATGTCCCACGCCGCAGAGACAAGCCTTCCAGACTTTACTCGTGCCTTTGGTTTGGTGAAGAGCACTTCGACCCACCTGATGAATTTCACCCCAAAGCCGAATTCTCGGAGGACCGCTAATAGCCATTCGCAGAAGATGGAATCGAATGCCTTGATGGCATCCAGGGATAGCAAGGCGTAGGATCCTCCGTCTCGATTAGCCTGGGACATGACGTGCTGGAGCCTGCGAAGATTGGCGGTGGTGTTACGGCCTGGCACAAAGCCATTTTGATCTGGGTGCACTATTTCTCCTATTACCCTAGAGAGCCTCTTGGCTAGGATCGTGGTCAATATTTTGACGTTGTAATTGAGCATTGCAAGTGGGCGGTAGGAGTCGCAATCTTCTGCGGTTTGTTGGGTTTAAGCATCGGGACCACCAGCGTTTCACACATACTCCTGGGTAGGATCCCCAATTCAAATGCCTCCTGGAAGACCTTGTGCAGTAGCGGGGCTAGAGTTGGTTAGTAAGTCTTGTAAAATTTGGAAGGTAGCCCATCACTACCCGGGGCCTTGCACGTGGCCAAGGATTTGATTGCCTCAGATATGTCTTCCGTAGTGATGTCTGCATCTAGGGCTTCGCTGTGTGTGGGTAATAGCCTGGGCAGCCCTATCTCCTCTAGTGTGTCCGAGATCTCGTCCGGGGATACCTGGGCATCGTGGGAATACAGCTGGGCGTAGAATTGTTTAAAGGTGTCATTGATGCCCTGTTGGGTTTGGTGCAGCATGCCATCTTTGCTTTTCAGGGCTGTGGTTAGGTGCTTGGGGTGTTCTTTTTTGCACAGCCAGGCTAGTAGTCTGCTGGGCTTGTCTGCTTCGGTGTGTGCCCTATTGGTTCTGGTGGTGTAGTCAAACTTGGCTAGTCTGTCCCAAGCCTTTTTGCATTCGGTTCTGATTTGCTTGAGTTTGTCTAAATTTTATTTTCCCACTGTTCTAGCTCAGTTTGTAGATGCTTCCTGATGCCTCCGGCCTTTACTATGATTTCTCCCCATATAACCACCTTCAGGGCATCCTATATCGTGCTTAGATGATCCACACTGCAAATGTTCTCTGCTATATAGTTCTCTAGAGAATCTCTGAGGTCGTCCCTGAATGCCGGGTCTTTTAACGCTTCTGTGGGCATTCTCCATGTGGGTATTGGGGGTCTGGGTCCTGTGATGCTCCACTCTATCATTAGTGGTGAGTGGTCAGAGACGGTCCGACTTAGGTATTGTGCCGTGTCGATTTGGGGCAGGTTTTCTCTACCAGTGAAAACGCAGTCAATCCTGGTATGAAGGTTGTGTGGGAATGAGTAAAAGGAGTAGCCTCGGTCATCCGGGTGTAGCTCTCGCCAGACGTCCACTAGGTCCATGCGATTCAGCATGGTATTCAGTGCCGTGGTGGGCGCTGGCGGACCGCCGGGGAGAGGCGTGGACCTGTCAAGTTCTGGATTGCTGACGCAATTGAAATCACCCCTCCAAATGAAGAATCCGTGCCTGTATTGTGTGACCTTGGTGTACATCAGGTTTAAGTGTGCTGGTATGTTGTTGTTGGGGAGGTATGAGTTCACAATGCATATTTCAGTTTGCTCAATATGACCCACAGTTTCACATACCTTCCCTCTGGATCTGATTCAGTCCTGGTTAGTTGGAAGGGGATATGAGAGCTGATCCATGTGAACACCCCCCTGGCGTATTTGGAGTATGTGGCGCCAAACCCCTGCTCACCCCAGTGCGTTTGTAGCGTTGCGATGGATTCCTTTGTGAGATGGGTTTCCTGCAATAGGGCCAGTCTGATCTTTTTCCTATGCAGGCTGGATTTAATCCTGTTTCGGCGAAGGTAGGTACCCAGTCCCCTCACATTCCAGGTCAAAACCTTGATATGCGTGGCCATGATAGTTTGGGGAAGAATTCAAGTGTTCGTTCCTTGTTGTCCCTCTCCTCTTTGCATAGTGGTCGGGGAGCCCGAGTGCCTCCCCTCCAGGTTGCCCAGTGCCGATTCACCCACCTCTCTCACCTGTGTTCTCGCTGCAGGTGTTGCTTTATATCTCAGAGACATTTTAACTGTTTCAACTTCCACTCTGTGTCAACTTTCATTCCAGTGAATGAGTAAACAAAACCTAACAACGAAAAGAAACTGCCCCCAGCAGTTGCTTCCAACATGCAAAGCTCTGGGGCTCCCGAGCCATCTGGGCCCTTCCAGGCCATTCGACGCGGGTGGTGTGCTGGCAGCCAGCCTGCACTAGTTCCTGTGTGGTGTGCCATGGCCATTAGCGTGTATGGTTCCTTGAGCTCCCGTCCGTTTTTGCTACCTTCAATGATACTGCGTAAAATTGTCTCTGTATATTTACAACCTGTGTCAGCGTGGTAGCTGCCAGCAAGAAGCGTGAAGTTGATCGCTTGCTCATCTCTTGTCCCTCTTTGTTGTATTTTCTTCGTCGTCAGCCAGATTATTATGTTCAAGCCACATATTTGCTGCTGCCGGAGTCTCTAGAAATATTGGCTTTCCTTTGTAGAGTATTTTGAGGCGTGATTGGTATAGCAGCGTGTATTTAAGGTTGAATTTTTATAGTCTCGCCTTCACTGGTATAAAAGAGTTTCTTGCACGTTGTACCGTGTGGGTATAGTCTGGATACATGACTATTCTGGAATCGGTTCTACGTTATTTCATTGCTGGATTTTTCATCGTGGGACTTTTCATCGCCGATTTTTTCATCGCCAAAAACCCTGGTTTTTTTGTTTTTTTTGGGGGGGTTCCCCCCACCAAACCCCCCATACTTATATAATCATACTCCAACCCCTATAAACTCCCCACAAATTTTTTTTTTTAAAAAAAGGGTTTTTGGCGATGAAAAAATCGCTGATGAAAAGTCCCACGATGAAAAATCCAGCGATGAAATGCGTGTATACCCTGGAATCATTCCTCCTGATTTCCCCACCTTCTCTTGAGAATCTTAGCATTGCTTCCCTGTCGCGGAAGTTTAAGATTTTTGCGATCATTGGGCGTGCATATGATCCTGGTGGAGGTCGTTTTTGTAGGGATCTATGGCCTCTCTCTACGGAGAATCCCTGGAAGAGTTTACCCACTCCGATTTCTTGTTGCAGCAGTGTTTCTACAAATTCTATTGGGTTCGCACCTTTCATATCTTCCGGAATCCCCAGGATTCGGATATTGTTGCGGTGAGCGCGCCCTTGCGCATCCTCTGACCGTGCTTCAAGTCGTACCACCTTCATCTCCAGTTCTTGGACTCTTGCTTTCAGTTCCGATGCGGTTTCGGCAGTATCCTGCAAGGTGGCCTCTGCTGTGGTGACTCTCTCTGCCAGGTTGCAGGCATCTTGGTGCATTAGCTGCATGTCTGACTTTACCTCCTCCATTTTAGTATCGATGAATGTTCGAAGTGCTGCGATGGCTTGCAGCACTTGCGTATCTCTGGGTTCTGCTTCAGGGTTGACAGATTCCTTATCAGCAGTGGCCTCATGTTGCGGTTGTTGTTTGGGTATTATTGTTGCGAAGGAATCCATTGTTGATGATTTCGATTTGCTCTTGGGTGGGGACATCTCTATTCGGCTACCCAGGCTCCTACTACGTGGTAGGTGTGGAGGCTTCTTTTGCCCAGCTGGTGGTGTTGTGGCTCACAATATATGGGCATTCCCTGGGATGGGGCCCGTGCGTGGGTTGCCAGTCAATCTGATGGTCAGTTTCAATATGTCCTGGTCCGGTTGGCTCCCAGGGTGGGCTAGGTGTAACTCTGTCCTTGTTATGTGCTGCTCCAGGTTACCATTCAATGCTCCTTGTATTGATTTCTAATCTGTGACCTTAACCTAGCTTCAGGGGGCTGTTTTTACCCCCCTGATATTCGTATGTGGGCAGGCCGCCTGCTAGTTTTTAGAGTGTGAAGACAAAAGATGAGGTGTGGATCAGTTGCGTGTTTCTAAGCACAATTCCAGTGAGGCGTTCTTGTTCTATTTCAAGTTGGCTGCTAGCTACGCTTATTCTCTGGTCTGGAGTTGTGGAGCACTGTGTCGAGTTGAGTTGTTCATTCTGGCAGTGGCTTTATTAGGGGGGCCCTGGTTGGTTTAGTGCGGTTGTGTGTGTGGCACAAGTTTTCGCTGTCAGTAATGCTGCGTGTGGCCTCAGAGTGGTAATTAGTTTGTGAGACGGCTGGTGTTTCCTTTGGCTAATAGACATTGACCAATGTTGCTCTTACTCCAGCTGTGGTTACGGGATTCAGTTCAGGGTTTGCAATGGTGGGCCGGGCTTTAGCACTCAACCGTGTTGTTTGTGTTTAGGAGGCGCAATGGCCCAGTATTTCTGTGTGCTGCCTGCGGTTGGGCTTGATCTGGTCCAGCTTTAGCTTTGTGCCTCGTTTTGTTTTACGATTGACATTTCGCGTTTTATGGGGGTGGTATCTTGTGGCTGCACATTCCCCACATGCGGGTGCTCTTGGTTCCCTCCGTCGTGTCCCCGGCCCCACTATGTCAGTCTTTGACCCCTTTCCAGGCGAATGTTCATTGGGGCTTCTATTGCGGCCCGGAGCTGATGCGTGCGGGGGGTTAACGTGTTCTGCTGTTACTCACTGCGTGGTGGAGCCCATGGGTTGCGTGTCGTTGATCTTCGCCCTCGGATCAGGGCAACGTCCCTTCTTGGCGTGCCGCTTTGATTGTCTCGATGCTGCTGGGACTCCGGCTCTCCAGCGGATGCCGATCAGCCTTTTCTCCCTGTTTTTTTCTCTTTTTTCTCTTTCTCTCCCCTCTTCCGAAATAGGCTCAATCTGTTCCATGCAGGGCTCCAGTCTGCCCAATGGCTGTGCGGAGCGCCTCACCCTGCCCCCACTGTCTGTTCCTTACACATGGTGTGATTCAGCCCTCGGCCAGTGTGCCCTGCCTTTATCTTCCAGAGTTGGTGCGTTGCAAGTCTTTCAGGGCTTCGACGTATGTTTCACCTTTGGCGGGTCCGACCCAGCTGAGTTCTATTCTCTGTCTCGAGCTGCTGGGCCACTGAGTCGGGCGGGTGCTCTTTGCCAGTTGTTCTTACTGCTTATCCATCGCTGCCATTTTAAGGGCTGCAGGGGCTCTTTTTCAAACGGTCCGTTCACCCTCTTGCAGCTCCGGTTACTTTTCTTGATTAGACTGTGCGTGGGGGAAAGGTTCCCACTTCAGTAGTTGTAAGTTTTATCGTGGAGCGCAGTGTTTATAAGCTATAACGCAGCCTGCACGAGGATCTCGGACGGGAGCTCAGTGGAAGTCCGTCCGCGCAACGAGCGCGCTGGCCACACCACCCTTAATTGCTGCCTTATGCCATTGAAGTTCAAGTGTGAGGAGAGGTTACCATCACAGGACAGGTGCAACAATGTACTATTCACCTCAAAATTAAGCAAGGACAGAACCTCAAACATCAGGATGCCTATATAACTTTGAATTCACATATCCAACAACAAGGATTGTCTTTAAATCCAGCACTGATAGTAGACCTAGAACATGACACCATTCGAAAATTGGTGGATAACAGTGCCCCTCGAAGTATTACTTTGGTTGCAGACACCTTTATCGGAATGGCAATTGATGCCCAATATTCTTCTAATGATTTAGGTAATGAAATCATGGGACCAATCCCAAATGAGTCTTTCGGCATCAGTGACAGTATTCCTCAAGAATCTTTTTTTACTGGGCATGCAGGGAATTTCTTTCTACGGGGTGGAAGAGGTGACCTGCGACATCAGGAGGGAGGAGGTAGTATTCAGGGTTAAGAACTGTTAGGCAGAATCCTGGGCAGTGCCCTTAGGGACCACTACACAAGATTAAGACTACAGGTGTTAGTACAATTTCACCTTTGGTACAAGCCTGTACTACACAGTTAGAGTGGTAGCAGTAGCGGTAGCAGTAGCGGAGCAGCCAGACTTATCTCAAGAGCAAATGAGCAGTAGTAGAGATTACACAAAGGACTACAATTACAGTGACTCAAGCAAACACTGACTCAAGGTTTTTGGTTAAAAAGTAAAAGTACATTTATTTTAAACCATCTGTTCGTAAAACACTTCACTTCTATTAATATTAACACCACACGTAAAATACACTACACACAACCAATTCACTTTGTGCAGCACAATTCAAGGTAGGTACCTTTGGTTTTGACAGACCGGTGTTGTGAAACAAAGACGTTACCGGGGGTACAGATATGATCACTTTTTGACAGTAATGACAGTTCGGTTTTACTAAAGATACGCATACCCACGGGAAGAAATGTTACCGGAGTTAAAACACACTTAGCACATGAATCAACACAAGAGATTTGGGGTTAAAAATCACAGGCAATACTTTTGTCAAGGCAGATAGAATCAGAGGACACTTCCCTACAAGTGAATAAAAGTCAATAGGCCTGCGCCAGTGTCAAGTGGAACAGGGTTCCTGTTGCTGAAGATCACACGGTTAGTACAGTTCACGATTCGAGATTGCCAGGAGTACTTGGATATTGTCAAAAGAGTAAGCAAACGTTATAAGAGGGAAGGAAGATAAGGACAAGCCTTTTGTGAGGAGAAAAGGGGTTCACCCTAGTTCCTCGAAGTTGGACACAGTACCTTATTCAATATGAAGAAGAGCTGGTGCTACGACAGTTGTTCCTGGTAGTTCCTGCAGACTCACGGTTCCTGGAGCTTCAGTCGTGGAGACAAGAAGGAGGACGTCTGAAGTGATCTGCACTACCCAGGGATGAAGCCAGCAGCAGCAAAAGCAACAGTTAATAAAAGGTGCACTCCTTTAAAACAGGAGAGGCTCTTCAGATGGCTATCCGGACCACTACAGCAGTGTGCAGCGATTTTGACCACGCAGAGGATCCTCTGGCTGTGGAAGATGAGCTGGTTGACCCCACCAGGCTCAAGGGAAGAAGACTCCGGACTGGATCTTCTCTGGTCGTTGAAGGGTAGATAGCTCAGGACTGCAGCAGGGCTTCACCGGGACTCGGGGTTGCAGCAGCCGTCTTCTTCTCCGCTTCTCTTCGGTTCCTTGCAGTTCCAGTGGCGACTCTGACTTCCAGCCCAAGAGTCCTGCCTTTTATGCGAAAATCCCCCATTCACACAGCCTGGCTCTCAAACACACAGCAGGGGGATTGTCCAGCCCGGACAACCCCTCCAGCCAATGGACACAAAGTGCGACTTGGGTTTCCTAGGAGACCCTGTGCAGGGGGTGACTACATCCCCCCTCACGTTCAGCCCACCTAGACATCCAGGCGCCAAGAGGAGGGTTTTTTCAGAGAATCCCGCCATAAGACAGTGAAAAAAGAAGGCAAACCTGGTTTGCCGCGCAAAGTAAAACCTAAGAAGGACTTTAACAAAAAGAAATGGCGAATAAACCCAACCGGAGCCAAAAGAAAGAGTATTTGGTCAAGCAGTTTTATGTTCGAGGCTAACATAATAGCCTGGAACAATACCACATTTATATAGTATAATCGCGGTAGAAAAGTTAGGGTAGATACCACTGCCACCAGCCAAGTCTAAATGTTAAAAGAGCAAAACAAAGCTCAGAGAGGCACAGACAAAAAGGGATAGAAATTAACCCTTTCCAGTACTCCATGTAAGATGGGGTGTACTGGGTCTGTAGGTTTAAATGACTACCTAAAGTAAATGACACTTTACCAGTTTCTGGGGGACAGGAGTCAGCCCCAGAAAAATTGAGTCAGGGGGAAGTCTCAAAGACGACCGTGTGTCACTGCACTGAAGCTGCCGTGTAACACACACAAAAAGGGGGGCTCATGGAGAGGTGCGCCCCAGAGCCCAAGATCACACAAACAGTAGAAATACACATGGCAAAACACATGTAAGAGTGGGAAAAAGTCTCACACTCTTAGCAGGTGGAAAAATAAACTCCAGAAATCCAGCAAAGCTGCTGGAGGACTCGCTAGGTGAGGGAAATTAGCCATAGAATGAGAATTCTCCCTAACAAGGACCACTACATTGAATCCCTGGAACCTCTTGTCCAGGTCAATTGCCAAGCCCAAGTTCTTGCCAGGTTTGAATCAGATGGTCGAGGAAAGGATCAATCTTGCTGATGCCTGTGAGACTAAGGAGCAAAGAGAAAAGCTGAACAGGTCTTCCGGGAATTCCAAGATATGTTTTCAATGGACACATACAACTGTAAACACACTGTCCTTCACTCAACCACCATACGCACGGACCCTGAGATGGCTCTAGTAATTGTGAAACAATACCAGTTACCTCTCACATCCATGGAGTAACTCAAACAGACAATGGAAACTTTGTGCAGATCTGATGGAGTTGAACAAATGGGTCCACATGTCAAGATGGCCACTTCCCTACATCGATCAAGGACTAGCACAGATGCAAGGGTCAAAGGTCTACACCACCATTGACTTGACCAACGGTTACTGGACATTACCCGTGAGTCGGGAAGACCAGTACAAGCTGGCCTTTACCTTCAGGGGGCAGCAATATACGTTGACCTGAAACCCCTTTGGATACATAAACTCCGACAATAAGTTCAACATCTTTTTGCATGAGGCCATGCCCGATTTGGGCAAAAGGGCAAACCTGGCCTACATAGATGAAGTTGTGATCAAGAGCTTAACTGTGAAGGACTATATAGCAGAAATCCACTATGTTCTAACACAGTTGCAGAAAGCCGGAGAAAAAATGTCCTTTCAGAAGGCACAGTGGTATAAGATACAAGTGAACCTCTTAGGGCACGAGATCACCCCTGAGGGTCTTAATCCCCAGGCAAAGAAGGTGGAAGCCTTAAGGAAATGAAAAGACCCTACTATGCTAGAATTAAGAAGCCTTCATGGACTCAATAATTATAGTTAAAAGTTAATTGAAGACCATGGAGAGGTCATTAGACCTTTGGTCCATCTATTAACATCCAGAGTCAAGAGGGAGTGGGGTCGGAACAATCTCAGGAAGTTAAACAACTGAAAAGGAGCCTTTACCAGGCTCCTGTTTGTCTTACCCCATTAAGAACAAGGAGTTACTTTTGGAAATGGGGTTCTCAGATACCTGCCTAACAGCAGTATTATATAAAAAATATGACAAAGTCAATAAAGTCATCTTGTACGCAAGCAAGACTTTGTCCTCTGTGGAGGAAAAAGGCAATGACTGCAAGAAGGCTTTCCTGGCAACATTGTGGGTGTTGGAAAATGACCGCCCATTCATCCAGTGGGGGCACATCATTGTCGTGTCCTCACCAACAATTGCAATAAGTGACAGAATCCGGGCTGCGAATGTTAGTAATTCCAGAATGACTTGCTGGATCCTGTTCATGGAAGGCTTTCCTGTGGAGGTCGGATTTGGCCAAAAGAAGAAGAGTCCCCTAGCTCAAGGGTTGGCGTACTTGCCTGATTGTGTTCAAGAAAACTGTCTTGAGGAGGAAAGTCTAATGACCAACAACAATATGGAGGCATACTTAACTTCCCTGCACAAAGGTCTATGAGGAAGACACGTGTCAGGGGATACCCAAAGTTTAAGTGGATTGGTACTCATACCATGTTGATAACCACCGGGAAATAGAATTAATGGCTTGCATTGGGAATGCCTGGGTGAACGATATACTGGAACCCTATGCTGGTTACAAAATAGGACCTCAAATTAGTCAGGTTGCATAGTTGATGACCGTTCATCAAGCCATCCTCACTGCAGTGCACCACCAACTCAAAGAACTGGTCATAATCACAGACTCTAATTATATGAATGGGTTTGTGGAGCACTTGATTAACTGGAAAACTTGAGGCATGCTTTGTTCCAACAACAAACCATTAAAGCATGCCAAACTGATCCAGTCAATGTAAAATCTGGAGGCCTCAATTGAGATGAACATCTATTTGAAGAAGATAAGAGGTCATTCCAAAATCGAGGGGCCAGATAAGTGTGGGAATTACCTGGCTGGCCAACTGGCCAAAACCAGAGCTCTGCAGGGGGATTTGATAGTAATGGAATCCCTGGTGGATGGAACCCAAGTTGCTGCTGTGACCAGGTCACAAACACATGCCACCAGTGAATTATCGACTGCCCAGTGGAATAAAGATACCCCAGATGAAGATTTGATCACTGCACAGAAAGAGGACCCGTTTATCATAAAATTCTATCAACACATTGAAGATCCTGTGACTTTTCCTCAAACAGAATCAAATTATGTCAGTAAAGAGCATCTCCGGGTGTTGATGAAGTTTTCCAAAATGTTCTGGATCCAAGACGGTTTGTTGGTACGGAGAGCCCTATCTGGATGTGACCAGTGGGTGGTACCTATCTCATTTCAAAGCTTGTTCTTGAACCATGACACGGCCACTGCCGGCTATTGGGGGTTTTGTATGACATTAGAAATCTTGTGCGAGGTTGCCTAATATGGCTCAGGACCTCCACAATTTACCTAAAGGTGTGCCTTTTGTGTGTTTAATTTCAGCCCAGTTCGTCCACACACAGAGCACCCCTACATAAAAGGGGAATAAGACTGCCCTGGTCAGGATTTCAAGTTGATTTTATCGGGCCAGTGATTCGCTACATCCTCTATGTTCAACCTTGCACTGGCGTTGAGGTCCCGCTGTGTTAGTGAGCCCACCCTCCCGTATAGAATATGAGATGTTGGAGGTGGGAGCATTGATAGCTACCATTGGGCTGTTTGACTGTCCAGGTTGCTCGTCTTGGTGTTGTATCACATCAGTATCATTATTAGTCTTAAGGTAAGTAGGGGCCTGTGGTTGGCTCACATTGTCAGGTTTGTGGGAATCAGCCCTGTTTTCCAGCGGCAATATACCAGCTATATTTGATTTTTCAGGGCAATCCGGGGGTGGTTGTAAAGACCCTGTTGAGCTTGGTGGGCCATTAAAAATCTCCCCGTGGGACTCCCTTGTCACTTACCTTGGGCTTCTATCAGAGCCAGTAATAACTTTTTAGTGACAGCGAGTTTGGAAAGCACATGCACGCAGGAGCAAATCCGAGCACATAGATCATCCTTAGCATATAGAACCAGACTAGGTCGCCCATGCTGGGTGATTAGTTTAGGGCCTCTTCATGGGGTTTAACAAAGAAAGGAACTGTTTCCTGAACACAAAGTCATCATGTTGTTGCTCCAAATGCTGCTATTAAGGGAGGTAGAATCTTGTGGTACCACATTTGTCAACAGATCCATTGTATCCAGGGATCCATCTTTCTCTACAAGCATAGACTGTTATCCATTTGAGGTGGACCAGGCACATTCGGAAGCCGAGACACCATACAAGCACTCTTGTGGCTGAACAAGGGTAGCAAGAGTGGCCGATCTCCACCCTTTCAGCACAGAGAATCGCAATTTATGGGGGAGACTGATTTGTCATCTATCACCACTGTTATTGGTCGTAGCTTTGACCCATGGCTGTTTAACTCTGATGTCAGTTGAAAAATGGCTGCATTAGTGAAAGCTGAGTATGCATCAGGAGGACTTTGAGGCGGGGGGACGTCAAAAAGCCATTTTCCCTACCAATGTCTTTCTCTGTAGTTTCCATTGCAATATTTCCATTATTATTGTCAAGGCAGATAGTGGGTTCCAGGCGGACCAGAAAGCCTTCTTTATTGATTAATTCATATTGATTTAGAGCTGAGGGAGTTTGTCCAAAGCATGTGCTAGTCTAAACCCCAGACAGACAACCCCTCCAAGTTGCTAATATGTAATCCTCCTTGGTTAGCTTCCTGTTTATTTATTACCACCTCACCCCCAAAACTTCTTTGTTGAACCACAGGAATTGATGGATTTCGTTTATCAGGGAATAAGCTTCTCCCAAGCATTTAATGGAGCTGCTGACTTTTTGTGTGCAGGCAATGTCAATGTCAGGAGCACTCTCCCTGCCACATCGAGGGGGACAAGTTCCCAGTTTTCACCTCACCATCAGAATCTTGCGCTTAGCCTCAACGCAAAGTTGCATAGCTGACTTTGTGGGATAAATCTATTAACGATGAATGAAAAAAGGGCAATGAGAAACCCCAATACTTCGGCTAGAATATACAGTTGTGCAACCCATACAGTGAAGTCAGCAGCAGTCACTACCCTCCCCAGCAGCGCTTTCTTGCGCTCACCTCATGGAACTTTTTCAATGATGATCCTCCATTGCAATATGAGCAAAATCATAGATCCAAAGCTTAGGCTTACAGTATGGGCGTCCCTCACCCAGCTCTCGTGTAACACCCCAGTGGGAGCGCAGCACTCCGTGCCCTTGCTTCCCTGCAGGCTTTGTATAACATGTTTGGATTTCCATTAGTTTAAACAGACTATCCTAACCCGTGACTCTCTCAGCAACGATAAACTGCACTGCGTCCATCCATATGTTATTTTAAAGATAATTTTAAGGCAATTTTGTTGAAATAAAGTTTATCCACATGCTGCTTATGGAATTGCAATGGTAAGCGAAAATGTATTTCTGGCTGCTCCAAAAACGTCGCAAATCTAAGAATTGGTCAGCTGATGGGTATAAAATTAGGTATCTGAATATTAAATGTATTGTTCATAACTATCATACTTGAAAAGGGCCGAAAATCAATGCCCGTGCAATGAGGTACCAAAATGAAAGTAAGCATCACTGATCCATCATGAGGTGGGTGGGTATTAATATCTATCCAGCATGACATTTATTGGTAAATTACTAATGTTGCCATGTAAGGACTTTTTGGCTAAAATTGGACGTGGAAAAAGATGTGACTCTCAAAGAGGAGCTGCAAGATTTCTGTTCTGCCCTCCTGAACTAATCCTTAGAGAGGACTTTGGGGTTGGAGTAAATGTCTTATCCCGATTGCGGGATCATAAATTAGCACCGCTTAATGTTCATGTTCATGTTCATTTTCCATGGGAGGGGCTTAGACAGTAAAAAGGTCTTGCACTATGGAAGAGGGAATAGCTGCTAAAAATCACCAAAGGAGATCTGCTGAAACATCATCTGAGTGGAAATATTGGAAGAAGGGCAGAGCCCTGTTCAGTCTAAATGAGTGCCAAGCCCAGAGATTTCCAAAAGTAAGTAGATTGTCCACCGAAATGTCAGCATGGGGATCTATTTAATTAACCTGTTCCATTTAATTAGTGGGTTCACTTCCATTAGTGGGTGGGAGGGGGGGAATTGTGTAGACCTTAGCATATCTAACTGTATCTTAATTTAATTAAATCTGAGATAGATTTACGGAGGGGGAGCATGGAAGAATTCAAAACTTTCACCCTCTCTATTAGCGGGAGTAATATTATAGCCACCAAAAGTAATTGGGGTATAATTGCCAACAAAATAAAATTCCCAATTGACACCCATTCCCAAGAACTTGCTTTTAAAACAAATATATGCTTATAATATGTATACTCTTAAACGGAAATTCCCCATTGTCAAGAAAGGCATACTCACCTCAAAACGAAATTCCCAACTTGAAACCATTCCCAAAAACGTGCATTTAAATAAAAGGTATACTTATCTTAAAACGACATTCCCCATTGTCACCACTCCTTAAACATTGTATGAAACAAAAGAGGTGCCCTCAGCCCCAAATGAAACTCCTAAACTGTCCCCAGTCCCTAGACCTGGCCTTTAAACAGCAGGCTGTTGCATATCACTGCTGCACAGGTTTTGAGTGCTGGGGGGAGAAGTGTTTTGCAAAGTGAAACTAGTGTAATTTCCAGTGAACATTATATCCTCTCACCTCAGAGTGAGTAAGTGACCCTGATAGCAGAAGGTTTTTGCACTGCTTTTGGGTGAAAAGCAAACAGGGTGCTATATGCCACATGCATTTGTTCAAAACTATGTTTCCAAGGCTGCAAGCAATTTCAAGCATAATGTATACTCTTATCAAGAAGTGCTGATGTGTATGCTCTTTTTTAAATTTATTTATTGTATATGTGCATGGTGCCTATACAACAAATGGTGTTTCAAGGTGCCACAAGACAAAAACGGCGTGGGGGAGAAAGATAACAATAATGGTCCTACTATGTATTGTGACATTCGGATCGTGCAAGTGCAGTAATAAGTGAGAGGGAGGGGGGAGTGCAGGTCTGCTCAAATTCATAGTGCTAGCGTGGGATGGGAATTTCAGGGTAAAGAAGAGAGAGTGCAAGTAAAAGGGGGCTGGATGAGGGGTGGAAGAGGGCCACAGGGGCTAGGCGAGTGCTAAGGGGAGGTCCGGAGGGCAAGTTCCAGGGATTGCCAGTGATTGCATGGGGTGCAGGGGGTGAGGGTTCACATGCTAAGTGCAAGGAAGGTGGTGGACTGGGTGAAAGGGGACCTGGTACCCTGTAGAACTCAGAGGCAACTAGGCAGCAAGTCACTAGGCAGACAGGGGTGTTAGCAGGGGAGAGGAAAAGAAAAAGAGAAAGGAAGGGACTTAAGAAGATCTAACCCCCCCGCCCCCCACTCTCTGCTTAGAGAAGACCAAAGGACTCTAGCAGGGAGGTATTTAGGGGAAAAGAGTTGGTTGGATGAAGCAGGGTCTCAGGCCCCAGAAAGCCTTGAGGATGATGCAGAGGGCCTAGAACTTGATCCTAGCAGCAACCAGGAGCCAGTGGAGAAATGTTATGGCTGGGCAAACGCCGTCCCAGGGCTTGAGGCCAAGAATAAGTCTTTCAGTCCTATTTTGGATTAGTTGAAGGGGATGAAGGAGGATAAAGGAAGATTGAGGAAGAGGATCTTGCAGTAGTCCAGCCTAGAGAGGACCACAGCTCTGGAGCCATTGAGTTTCTGGGGCAAGGTGAGGAAAGGGAGAATGCCTCTGCGGAGGTGCAGCTGATAGTGGGCCTTCTTGGCAAGGTCCACGATGTGGGGAGAGAACAATGAGAGAGGAGTCAATGATGACACCACCATTTTTTGCCTCTGAGGAGGGTGAGAGGGGCCTATAGAGGGCTGCCAGAGGGCATGAGGGAAGGAGGGAGCTGGGGTCCCAATGAAAAGGATCTCAGTCTTACTTGCATTAAGGCAGAGATCGCTGACAGTATGCCATGCTGAATAACAGTCAGACAGTCAGGGATGAGAGAGGAGGATGAGGAGGCAGTAGAGGGAAGCTTGAAGGAGAGCTGTGTGTCTGCATAACAATGGAAGCGAGGAGAGAAGGAGATCAGGTGGGACAGAGGGACAAGGTAGATGTTGAAGAGCCACAGCAAGAGGATAGAGCCTTGGGAGATTCCACAGGTGGAGAGTGTGATAGGGGAGAGCAAAGGACCCAGTTGAACCTGGGAAGGTCAGTCAGAGAGGAGGAAAGATGTCAAGTGCCAGGCCTGTGAGACCAAGGGTGTCACAAAGCCGATTTGTCATGGTAGCATAATTTACTGTATCAAAAGCAAAGGAAAGATTCAGAAGGATAAGAACAGAAGGAGAGTTGAAATCTAGATTAAAAATCAAGTCTTCACACATGGTCAGTAAAGCACTTTCCATGCATCTGGCTGCTCTGAAGCCAGACTTGTGGTCATGGAGACAACCAACAGATTCCATTCGTGAGATCTGTTGGGATATGACCAAATTCTTCAGGGGTTTGCCCAGGAAGGGGCTAATGGAGATAAGGCAGTAGTTAGCCGGGTAGGAGGGGTCAGAAGAGGGCTTTATGAGGAGAGCTGCACAAGGGAATGCTTGAGGGGTAGCGGGAAGGTGCCAGTGGAAAAAGAGTAATTACAGAAATTGGCCAGGGCAGGAACACAAGGGAGGCAATGTTGTCGTTGGTAGTTCTGGAGGAGCATGGGAGAACCTGTTTTGAGGCGGCTTTCATAGAGAGGACTTGTCTAGAGACCTCATCCAGTGATATGGGCGAGAACGAGGAGAGTAGGAGGGAAGGGGCGAAGGGGGCCAAGGGAGGCCTGAGAGCAGGAGAGGGAGGAGGAGGAACACAGGATGCCCTGAGTTTTTGTTAGGAAGTGGGAGGCTAGTGAAGTGCAGAGGGTCAAAAATGGCAGGGTAGAAGTGGAGACTGCAGTAGGATTGGCAAATTCCTTGCATATTTTAAACAGTTCACCAGTGTTGTTAGTGGCAACAGAGATGCAGGCTTGGATATGGGCCATCTACTTAGAGCGGATGGAGAGTCTGTATTTCTTTTGGAGCAGGCAGCAGGCCAGTCTGTCAGAGGATGTGCCTGATGCCCACCACTTCCGCTCAGCAACTCTGCACTTGCGTTTCAGATAGGCTAGGTCAGACTCATGCTCATGCAGTGTTCCGCTTGGAGGCGGGCTTCATGCAGATTCTCATGACGTGCAAATATGTCCAGGGCATTGGTGATAGAGAGGTGAAGATTAGCAAGGGCAGAATCAGTGTGGGAGTCCGTGGCAGTAGTGTGGAGGGGAATGAAAGTTGCAGCAAAAGCAACAACTGACACTCGCTTCATCAGATACAGGTGAGAGGACAGGAGAGCATGGTCAGACCAGGAGAGAGCTGTAGTGAGAGGCTTGGAGATAGGGATGTCTGCTGAGATGAGAGAATCCAAGGTATGCCCGGCTGAGTGTGTTGGACTGGAGGGAGGAATGCTGAGGAAAATAAAGTCACAAAGGCTGTGGAAGAGTCCAATGGCTGAATCAGGAGAGTCAAGGTGAATATTGAAGTCTCTGAGGAGGAGAAGCTTGGAGGTTGAGGCTAGAAGAGAAGCGAAGAGGTGAGATCAGACCACTGGCAGAGAGTCGATGTGTCCGTTGATGCATTCAGAGATTCTCTTCTGTGTATGTCACAAATGTAGGGCTCAGTTCGCCTGGTCAGGTCCAAAGGGTTGCTACCATCCGGGAGAGTTATGTTGCAAAACAAGTTCCGCTTCACAGCAGCTGTCCATTTCATCAGCGGCTCGCCGGCACCATATGCAGCAAGAGCATGCTCCTCGTGGGTGGCTGGGACTGCAACATTGCGGGCAGCTGCTGCCCATGTGCACGATTCCGCCAGTCTCACAGATCAGAGCATTCCAATTTTGGACCCCATGCTAATTGGCACATTCACCGTACCGGTGCTATGGTCAGAATCCCGGAGCTGTGACTTATAGCAACATAATAACAGATGGAACAGCTTGTCTGATTTGGAGCCTCAAAACCTTGTGGCCATATTGACATTTCATCCCCCGCTGTCATGTTGCTAAGTATTCTTTAATGTGACAGAAGGGGTTTGTGGGACAAGAGGGTTGAACTGGTTATTTAGCTTGTGTTCCATGTTTGTGAGACAAAAGTAAATGAAGAAGAAGTGTGTTTAAAAGTAACATCCTAAAAAGTGTTTTTTGTAATTGAAGCATTGTTTTGTGCCACGAAGAAGGTGAAGTGTGTGATTAAATAAACATACTATTCATTGAGCTTATAATTTAAATAAATATATATCCTTTCTATACCTCTGCGTGGTTCTTGGCTCACTGTTGGCACATGGCGGGGGGGGGTGTGATTTGTTTGGCTCATGTTTCAGTCATCATTAGGGCCAGCGCTAAAAAAAGTATGCGTATTGTTGTTGGGCTCCTTGATTGGGGGGTATTCCCTGGGTTAAGGGTGGTCTCTCAATATAACCCTACAAAGCCCTTGCATCAGGAACCTTTGGAAACACTTGGCTGCTGGGTGAACATCAATTATCATGCACATGCAAGCAGTCATATGACACAAAGAAGAAAAAGTAATGACAATGCTAATAACAATCATGTCCACCTTTGCAGGGGACAGTGCCTAACCACTCACACCATTCCCACTGACACCCTTCATGAATTCAGCCACACCAGGGCAGGTAAGCTATAACACAGCACACATAGCCACTAGTGGCATAGTGGAGCGCATACTCAGGGTGCTCAGGTCATGCTTTGGCTCCCTTGACCACTCAGGTGGTGTATTGCTATATCCACCACCAGTAGTATGCTCTATCATGGTGGCATGATGTGTCCTGCACAATATTGCCACACATTGTGGCATAGCAGTAGAGTTGGAGGAGGGACAACACGCTCATCCACAAGCACCACCCATTCCCTTAGTAAGCCAAAGAGCACAGGTACAGGACACACAATTAGGTTGTACAAAGATATTTCACCTGAATTGCGGCCCCTGTGGGGCACACACAGGGAATCCACATTACTGATGCCCTTCAATGATGAAAGCGGGCTAATCCAGCTTCCCCATAACAACATCCTGACAATGTGTGTCTATGAGAGGTAAACTGTGTGTGCCCCATAATAAAACAACTATGCTTCCCCATCCACTTCCATCACATCAAGTGCACAAACCACCTACACACTCATAGCAAGTGGAAATAACAGCATCCAGCAGAGTCCTTGTGGTCTGCATTATTTTCCCCAGCGTGGTCTGTTTTCAGTTGCCACCAGCAGGGGGAGGAGCATTTTATTCTTAAGGACTGTGGGAAACACTTGGCTGCTGGGTGAGCATCAATTATCATGCACATGCAAGCAGTCATATGACACAAAGAAAAACAAGTAATGACAATGCTAATAACAATCATGTCCACCTTTGCAGGGGACAGTGCCTAACCACTCACATCATTCCTGCTGACACCCTTCAGGAATCCAGCCACCCCAGGGGAGGTAAGCTATAACACAGCACACATAGCCACTAGTGGAGCGCACACTCAGGGTGCTCATATCACGCTTCCACTCCCTTGACCACTGAGGTGGTGTATTGCTATATGCACCACCAGTAGTATGCTCTATCATGGTGGCATGCTGTGTCCTACACAATATTGCCACACGTCATGGCATAGCAGTAGAGCTGGATGAGGGACAACACACTCATCCACAAGCACCACCCATTCCCTTAGTAGGCCAAAGAGCACAGGGACAGGACACACAATTAGGTTGTACAAAGATACTTCAACTGAATTGCAGCCCCTGTGGAGCACACACAGTGAAGCCACATTATTGATGCCCTTCAATGATGAAAGAGGGCTAATCCAGCTTCCCCATTACAACATCCTGAAAGTGTGTGTCTGTGAGAGGCAAACTGTGTGTGTCCCATAATACAACAACTATGTTTCCCCATCCACTTTCATCACATCAAGAGCACAACCCACCTAGACACTCATAGCAAGAGGAAATAACAGTATCCAGCATAGTCCCTGTGGTCTGTATTATTTTCCCCAGCGTGGTTTGTTTTTAGTTTCCACCAGCAGGTGGAGGAACATTTTGGTCTTAAGGACTGTCGGTGAGTGGAGCAAGCAGAATCCAGCAGAATCCTTGTGGTCTGCATTATTTTCCCCAGCGTGGTCTGTTTTCAGTTGGCACCAGCAGGAGAAGGAGCATTTTATTCTTAAGGACTGTGGGCGAGCAGAGTGAGTGGAGTTCAGCAGAGTCCTGTGGTCTGCATTAATTTCCCCAGTGTGGTCTGTTTTCAGTTGCCACCAGCCAGAGGAGGAGCATTTTATTCTTAAGGACTGTGGGCGAGCGGAGTCCAGCAGAGTCCTTGTGGTCCTTGTGGTACAAGCGGAGGAGCGTGGCTGTCTCCCTCCTTCAACCAGTGGACCTGTGAACTTGCGGTTGTTAATCTGCTTAGGAGTCGAGGAAGCAAGGATCAGAGGAAACGTGCCGTAAGTCCATTACATCCAGATGAGTGCAACCGGTTGCCTGTTTCCCCATCTCCCCCACTCATTCTGTTCACAGACCAGTGCATGAATAACCTTAAATTTCACCTGTAAAAAATACTGCTAACTTTAATCAACTGTCCATCATTACTTCAGGCAAACATTGTAAGGTTCTTGGCGGTGGGGGCGAGAGTCGGACTCTGGCAGCTCCTCAAGCTGTTGGGCGTGCCCCACTCCCGACCTGCCAGCATATGGCTACACTGCTACACCTCTACATTGTCTTATGATTACACGGCTTCTCGGGCTGTGAGAAAGCTTTTGGGGAGCTCAGGTTTAAATTAACTAGTGGATCCTGTTTGCTTTTGAGTCAGTGCCTGTAGCGTTGTGGTGTAGTGGTGTTTTTGGCTTCCGGGTGTTACTGCTACTGGCTGGGCTCTATTCTACTGGACTGTTTGGGCATTGGATTCCTGGCTCACAATCTGGTTTACAATCTGAAACTTTGCCCCAGATCTACCCGTTAAGGGGGCTGCGAGGTTCTCTCTCCTCCGTGTACGGAAAACGTTTCCTACTGTGGGTCCGGTTGTGTCCAACAGACTAAAAGTATTTGTCTGATAAACTTGCCACAGGCTCTTTTTTTTCTTTCAAGGGGGCTGCAGGTTTTCCTGTCCACCCCCACCCCCCGCCCCCCGCTTTTGGGAAATATCTTCACTGAGGCTCAGCCAGTGTCCAAGACTAACAGTAGAGTTTGTTTTCTAGCGCCCTGTATGAGGCTTTTGTTCTGTTACACTTTGCGCTTTGCTCTTTGACTTGCTGCTTTTGTTGACTCCTTATTACATTAATATGCATTTTTGCATCTTTTGTGTATAGATGCATTTTTTAACATTGGTGCCTATATTTCTTTCTGTACGTGGAGTTTAATGAATTTTAACGTTGTTATGTTTCTTTAGAGGGATTTTATACCTTGGTATTTTTGTGTATTGCATTTAAATTGTGCAGCTTTTTATACTATTTTATACTATTTCTATACCCCTGATTACTATTGACTTGCTCTCTTTTTGTCCCCTGGATATCCTACACCGTGGTATTTTGGGAAATTTTGCAGGTTCTTCTGTGGGTTAAACCGGTGACAGGGACCAAGAATGGTAAAAAGAAAATTAAGAGAGGAGGGCCTCATGGTTACCAGTGCTAAAGAATGCAAGCAAACAAGAGCTGCTAAGGTGATTGGTAAACCTGCAGCCAGGGCCCCTAAGCCCAGGTGACCCGTGAGCCAAATCTCACTGAATTTCTGCATAAAAACAATGGCAGGGAACCTGCCAGACAGGATTCAAGTAACTGAAAAAGCAATATGGGAAGCCGCCTCCTCAATAGGGTCCACCAATGCAATAGAGGATGGGGGACTGGGAGAGGGGCCTCTTGCTCCCAGTACCCCGTGTCACACAAGTATTTAGATGAGCATCACGGGGGAGCCTTTGGGGCACCGCCACCGAGCTAGGGTATCGGTCCAGCAGGTAAAATACAGGAACATGTTACCACTTTGGCCCCTCCAGTGGACATGGGGGAGGCTTTGGGTGATTAGAGGCCAACTCAATTATTGGGGGACAATTTCAATGTAATAGCCTCATCCACAAAGGATGACGATAAGACATGGTTGGAGACTCTATTAGATAGCAAACTGAAACCGCTATTCCAACTCTTTCCAACTCCTCACCGGACGCACAATGCCTAGCAAAAATAGAGGACACACATGCCCTGCTTCAAACATTAAAACATGGGGTTATGAATACTCTGGCGATAATTGATGATTCAATTAGAGATTTGAAAATGAAAGTGGATGCCATTAGTCAGAATTGTGCTGGCAGAGGGTCTAGCACAGTGCAAATTCCAACTGGTAAAATGAGCCAGGTGGGACAGGTGGCAATGGAGGGTATAGCTGCAGGTGGCGTTTCCCCACTGCCTTTATTGGCTGGTGTACTGACATGCTGCACAAGACCCTGGACGCTGTCAATGTATGGGATAAACTCCCCTCCACGTGCCTTGCCCAAGGTAATGGATAATGGCTGGCTTAGCAGGGCGAGTGTAGTACTAAGTCTCCCCCCGATGGCAGCCCCCCTAGTAGGGGTGATAATGGGGGTCCAGGGATTACCCCAGTGAGTCTCAGAAACAACCCCATCTCTAATGAATAAAGCCACAGATTGGATACATTCAAATTTGATGGGCCCAAGCATAGACCCTAAATCACTCCTAATTGCCAGAAGTGTGGGATTGGTAGGTCTCAACCGGAAGTCTGTCGATTGTGACTGCATTGAGGTATCATTCTCCAACCCTATCTCAGCTAGACATATGGTGACCTCAAATTTAACCAGGGGCCTGAGGGCCAATGGTTTGAAACTAGAAAGCAGGTTGGTGGGTTTAGATTACTTTTATCGCCAATAGAGGTTGGCGGCAGCCCCACGAGTTGGTCGTAGGGAAAGGTGTACACTAGGGGACTTGCACGGGATGGTGGTACTGCATCTCCCACCCCCAGTGCGGCATGTTTGTCCACATGCACAACTGTGAGGGAGAACGGTCGCGAACGACCGGGGAGGGCTGAACCCAATTAGATTCTTGCGGTCCAGAGTAGATTCAAGCCATTGTTGTCACTGAATGAGCAGGACTGACATGAGGTCGCCCAGTGCCTGCCTCCAGGGGTGGCTCTGGTGAGTTTATCTGGTAGGGGGACTGACAGAATGGCGGTGGGTATAGAAGTTAAAATTGTCTCCTGGAATATCGCAGGCACTAGGGGTAAAATACAGTAGGATGAGAACGTGACATTTTTGAAGCGCCACAAGATCATCCTACTGCAGGAAACATGGGACCTTGAGATACCCCGTCTGGATGTTTGTGCCTCTTATGTCATCCCTGCTAAAAAGAATAGGAGAGGGCAGAGTTATGGTGGATTGGTTGTGATGGTTAAGGCCTCTTTACCATGCAGGATGGAGATGGTTGAGACCAAGTTGGACTTCTTACAACTTCTAAGGTTTAAAACCTCTGGCATAGATGGGTTCATTTTTGCAAATTTCTATACCAGCCCTAATAAGGTGGCCAGCCGGCCAATCATGCCAGAGTGCATTCAGGTCTCCTAGGAGACTAAGGACAGGGAGTTTCGGGCACCGCCCTCACATCCTGTCCACCCCAGACACTCAGGTGCCAGAGGAGGGGTTTAGCACTGAAGCCTGCCAAAAGCCAACAGACAAAGGGACCAAACCTGGCTTGGCACGCAGAGACAATCACTAGAAGGACCTTTCCTAAAAGAAACAGTGAACAAAGTTGACTTGGGTCTGTTTTTACAGATAGGTCTTGGGTGCCATATTGAAAAACTTGGCTGACCCGATTTTTAGCTACCAGTGTTCGCGGTCGGGAAAAATCATGGTAGTTTGTTAAAAACCACTGCCACCAGCCATTTCAAGAGGGAAAGGTTAACATTTGACCGTTACATGAGTGTTTAGACACAGGGGATGCTAGGCAACCCCTCCAGCACTCTATAGGAAGATAATGTGTGCTGGGTCTTTGAATTTAAAAAGACTAGCAAAGTCAATTTAACTGCACATGCTCTGGGAGACAGAAGTCAGTCCCAGAGAAGGTATTTCAACCTTGGGGAGTCTGAAAGACACCCCTGTGCCACTGCACTAAAGGTGCTCTTTGAGACACAAGAAAAAGATGATGCCGATGGAGTTGTTTTAAAACTCCATATCCAAAGAACACAAACGTAAAAAAACACATCAAAATACATGAAAGGCTCACACTCTTTCCAGGTAAAAATTAAAATCCTAGAAATCCAGCAAAGTTGCTGGGGGTCTGAAAAGGTAAGAGAAATTAGCACATTCTTGAGAATTCTCCCTAACAGTCTGCGCTTCCGTCTAAGTGTGCTAGAGAACGGGCATCCGAAGTGTGGTGGGTTTGGCTGTTTCCCAAGTCTGCTACCTAACTCACTCCCCCTCTCCCAACTTCCCCCCTGTTTCCTGTTTTCTTTCATCTGCTTTTCACTGAGAGTGAGGTCCTGTTTCCACCTTCCTGGCCATCTGTTGTTTTCTGCAGATGTGGAGTTTGTGCCTGGCTGCTGCCCCCCTCCATTAGGTAGTTCCACTCTCTGTGCATTACTGCACCTCCAGGGGAATTATTGAACCTGAAAAAGAAGAAAAAACGAAATGTGCTTGTAATTGTTTGTTGTTGTTTTATTGCGCATTTTCATTGCACTGCCATTTTGTGAGCTTTTTGATACCTGAAGGTGCCTTGCTAATTTGAAAGCACCGGTTTGCCCACTATTGCCTGCTTATTTGATCGATTTTTGGCAGTTCCAAGATTGTTGTGAAGGCAGGCTGGCTGAGCTGCCTTTCCCAGTGCAGCACTCCGATTGGTTGCTGAGTGTTTTCTTCCATCTAACCCAGGACCGGCAGGCTTTAGCCGGCCCTCTCAGCAAAGGCCCACTTCTAAGGCCCCTATCTGCTCCCTGTCCACTTCCAGAACACAGCTCCACCCTACTGATGAGGTCCAACCAGACCGAAACACGTGTCTGGGGTTGCTGTTGGTACTCTTGTTCAGAGGAGAATTGCCTAGCATTTCGGTGCTGGACTGCCCCAGGGCAGGACAAAGACTGATATGTTTTGGATATTTCGCCTCTGTGAGAGATAGTGACCTAAAGACTCTGGGTAAGTCTCTCGTAACCAGGACTAATGTCTGGCAGAGGGACTCCCAGGATCCCCGCTTGTTAATTTGCATATTTAAGTAACTTTGGGTCTCACCCTAAGCTATTAGGGGAATCCAGAACTTGGACGCCTTGCTCACTATTCTTAGAGAGGCACGGTTCCACCCTACTGATGAGGTCCAACCAGACTGAAACACGTGTCTGGGGTTGCTGTTGGTACTCTTGTTCAGAGGAGAATTGCCTAGCATTTCGATGCTGGACTGCCCGAGAGTAGGACAAAGACTGATATGTTTTGGATATTTCTCCTCTGTGAAAGATAGTGAGCTAAAGACTCTGGGTAAGTCTCTCGTAACCAGGATAATGCCTGGCAGAGGGACTCCCAGGACCCTCCTTGTTAATTGACATTGTCACCTCCAGAACTATGGGTTAGTCCCTCCTTCTGGACTCACTCCTACCACCTTTGACTATCACTGTTCTTTCTGCTTGTTTCTCCCATGTTGTCATTCTGCTAACATCTGAATCTCTGATTGGAAAGCCAAATCTTGCTGTTTTTGCTAGAAAGTCAGATCTTGCTGTTTTTGTTAGAAAGTCAAATCTTGATGCCCATTGCTAAATTCTCTGTATTTTGCTTGTATACTGTTGCTTCTGTAACTTGCCAGCCCAGTGACTTCACCACTCTCTTTTGTCCCACACCTACCTGCCTTAGCACCCCCAGCTTCTCCATCCTATCCTGATTTCTACCCCTGTGGCACTTTCTGTTTATCCTATCTTTTCCAACTGCTTCTCCATTGACGTTCCTTCCCTTCTCACTAAGAGGAAGAAGTTCAAAAAGGATATCTTGGCCTCTAACGCTGGTCTTCCTATCGCCGACACCTACTCCAATGCTATCTCCAGCCAGACCCTCACTAACATCCTCCTTGTTGTTCCGTCGGCAGATCTATGGACTCGTCATATGATATGATATGATAGGTTATTTATAACATGCTTAATACCTAGAGGTTTCTAAGTGCGGACCCGGGGATCGAACCTGTGCGGCTCTGCGCCAACTTGCTTCCAAGGCGAGCATGTTGCCACTGAGCTGTCCTCCCGAGACATGATCTCTGTGCTCTGTCCTATCTCCTCCTATCCCATTAATGGTGGCACTCGCTGGCAAGTTCTCATAGCTTCCTTTGACTCCTCTAAAGTCATCATTAATGTCTACCTTAATGGCACTGTCATGGTTTTAGGCCCTCAGGCCAATATCCTCCTCTTTCGTAGGCACTTCCCTTGCCTCATCAGTTTCCTCTCATCTCCTGCTGTCCCCTCCTCTCCCCCCTTGGCTACCTTGCCCTCTTTCTCCTCCTCCTCCTCTGCTCCTCCTAGGGCTCTTTCTCCTCTGCACGGTGTACCTCTGATCTGTACTTCTCCCCGGAAAGTCTTTAAGGCTGGCAACCTTCTTCATATTGCCACTCCCAACTCTCGCTCTGCTGTCAAACACTCCTCTGACATCTGCCACCTCCTTGAAGAACTAGACCTTGATGTCCTTGGAGACATGGCTCACGGCCAGCTCTGTCACGAGCTTTGACACTCTCCTCCCTGATGGCTACAAGATCCTCTCCGCACCCAGATCCTCCCGGTCCGGTTGGGGGGGGGTAGCCCTGATCTTTCCTGAGTGGATTCCTGCCTCTATCATTCGCATTCAGGCCTACTCCTCTTTTGAATGCCTTGTCTGTAGGCTCTCTCTCTCTCCTACCCATTCTCTTACTGTGGCTACCATCTTCCGGGCTCCTGGTCAAATCACCTAATTTCTCTCTGAGTAGGCGGACCTCTCCTCCTCCCTCCTGGTCTCTACTACTCAACTCCTCCTCCTCAGTGACCTCAATATCCATTTAGACTCTCCTTGTTCCTTCTCTATACTCCTCCATAAACTCTGTGACTCCCTCTCCCTGTCCATCCTCCCCTCTGGCCTGACTCACTCTGCAGGGCACACACTTGATGTCTTGATCTCCCTTGAATTCTCCCTCTCCATCCCTCTGACCACTCCTCTCTCCGGGAGTGATCATTCCATCCTCTCCTTTCATCTCTCCCTCTCTCCCCCCAAGCCAAGCCTACCCCAACATTGCCACCTACCTTCTCAGACATCTGGCCCATGAAGCGTGTGTCATTTGAGGCTTTCGCCACCACCTTCTCTCCCCCCTCCACCTCTGGCTGTCTCACATCCTGACACAGCCCTGTCTCTGCTCTACTCTTCAATTTCTGATACTCCTGATGCTCTTGCCCCTGTCACGAGGATCCATTTGAAGTCCAAAGCCAAGTGCAATTCCTTGTATGACTCTGTCCTAGCTACACTTAAACGTAAGGGTAGGGCAGCAGAGAGGAAATGGAGGGCTTCTTCTTCATTCTCTGACAAACTGGCATGTCGCCTGCTCCAAAGGCAATACCGACTCTCTGTCCACACCAAGAAGAGAGTCCACAATCAAGCCTGTGTCTCTGCGGCATCTAACAACTCGGCCAAACTCTATAAAATCTGCAAGGAGCTAGCCAACTCTGATGCAGTCTCTACCCCTCCTGTTGCCTCCCAGGCTCTTTGCAATGCCCTTGCCTCTCACTTTATCTCAAAAACCCAGGACATCCTGTCCACCCTCTCCGCCCCCTCTCCTCCTCTCCCTTCTCCGCCTGTGCTTGCTGACCCTCCTTCAGCCACCCCCACCCTCCTTCTCGTCCTTTCCTCTTTTCTTCCCTGATGAGGTTGCTAGACAAGTCTGATCTATGAAAGTCTCATCAAAACAGGTTCATCCCTGTTCCTCTAAAACCATCAAGGACCACATTGACACCCTTGCTCCGGCCCTTGCCAATTTTTGCAACCACTCCTTTGCCTCAGGATCCTTCTCCTCCCCTCCGAAGGACACTCTTGTGCATCCTCTTCTCAAGAAACCCACAGCTGATCCTTCTTGTCCAGCTAACTATCACCCAATTTCCATTACTCCCTTTCTGGGAAAACTCCTGGAAAAGCTGGTCATCTCTCCGCTTAACCTTCATTCCGATTCTGTTGGCTGTCTCCATGACCACCTGTCTGGCTGCAGAGCTGCCAGAAGCACAGAAACTACTCTTCTGAACATCCGTGAACATCTGCTCTCCAACATTCCCTCTCTCCTCATCCTACTCAATCTCTCTTCTGCCTTCAACACGGTAAACCATACCATCCTGCTCAACCATCTCCGTGATAACCTGGGTATCACTGATCAGGCTCTGGCCTGGGTGTCTTCTTTCCTCTCTGATCGACCATCCCAGGTCCAAACTGGGTCCTTCCTATCATCTATCTCCCTCTCTACCTGTGGTGTTCCCCAGAGGTCTAACCCCTCATCCTGGCTTTTCAACCAATACCTGGCAACTCTCGCCCACTGCATTGCCATTTTCTGCTCAAATTTCCAGTGCTATGCTGACATTCAACTAATTTTTAGGTTGCCCTCGGCCACCTCCTCTCCCTCTCTCATCTCTGATTTTATTTTATTTATTTATGTATTTATGCGTTTGTAATGCGCCGAAAGCCTGCAGGCATCAGGGCGCAGTAACATAAAACCAGGAACAGAGAAGGACTTAGACATAAAGATCCTGCATCACTGTTATACATGGAAATTACCTAAACAAGTGTGTCTTAAGATGTTTCCTGAAAATTCGATAGTTTGGTTCTAGGCGACTACCCAGTGGAAGCTTGTTCCAATGGTCTGCAACCCGCACAGGGAACGATTTCCCGGCACCAGTCACTCGATTGGCCAGCGGCACCTGTAGCCTGCTGTGCATTTCAGATCTCAATGACCTGTTGCGTGTGTATCTTTTAAACTTATTCCTGAGGTACACTGGTGCCACGCCATGTAGGCATCCGTGCACTGGTGTCATAGATTTAAAAAGGATCCTATCCTCAATCCTGAGCCAATGTAGTGCTCTCCTTCCTTCGGTCACATGGTCTCTTCAGTTGATCCCTTTGACCACACGTACCGCGTTGTTCTCCATTATATGGCATCTTTCAATGCCTTTCTGAGTGGCACCCAACATCAATGAATTGTCGTAGTTCAAATGCGACAGGATAATGGCTCGGGCAATGGTTGCTGAGTTCTTCTCACTTAGGAGGGGTCGGATGGTTCTCAGGAGACGCAAATAATAAGTGTTGTTTTTATGGAGGTAGTTCACTGGAGCCTCTACACCCAAGGATGCCTCCATCATCATCCCTAGAGTTTTAACCCGAGCAACTACCTTGATAGCCGAGTCTTTGATAGGAAATGACTTGTATTCTACCCCTAACTTGGCTCTTGCTTGGTGTGAGCCAAATATCATCATCTCGTTTTTTTTGCTGTTCAAGCACATCCAATGTCCCACCATCCACTTGTCAATTATGTCATAGATTGCCACAATCTGAGCCATGTCTATTTGATAGTCCCCTTCTAACCCCAGCACCAACTGTGTATAGTCAGCGTAATTGGTGAAATATACACCAACGGTTTCCAATAGTTCACATAGACATTTCATAAAAAGGTTGAAAAGTAGAGGGGATAAGCTGGCTCCACTCGTGCGCTTATGTGGGCTGCCTTGGAGAACTTCTCCCCCCAGTGGACTCTTGCTACTCGGTGTGCCAGAAATGATGTCAGCCAAGCCAGCCCCACCTTAGAGCATCCTGCCGTTGACTAACTGCCTTGATTGCCTAACTGCCATTTAAGATTGGTGTGCCAGCAATGATCATTGTCTGAATGCCAGCAAGACAGAGATCCTCCTCATCAGCACACCTTCACCATCCTTTCCCCTCACTCTCTGGCCGGCCTCCCTTGGCCCTCCTGCTACACCCACCTGCGAGGCTAGGAACCTCTGGGTCTTCTTTGACTCCACACTTTCCTTCTCCGCCCACATCTCTGATGTCTCTAAAAAGTCAAACTTCCTACTGCACCTCCTCAGACGTACAAAGCCTTTCTTCTCCTTCCCCCAGAAACTCACTTTCTCCCAAGCTCTGGTTCTCTCTAGGTTGGACTATTGTAACAGCCTCTTTCTAAATCTACCTGCCTCTAATCTTCGCCCTATGCAACTAATCCAGAACAGGACTGCTAAACTTGTCCTTGGCCTCAAGCCCTGGGATCGTATCTCTCCAGCTCTGAAATCTTTCCATTGTCTCCCAGTGGATGCAAGGATTAAAATCAAAGCCCTCTGCATTGTCCACAAGGCTGTGCGGGACCTGGGTCCATAATACCTTCAGCTATCCCTATGCAAATACCTCCCCTCCGGAGCTCTTTGCTAACTCCCTCAGGGTCAGTCATTTTTCAAAGAAACGAGCTGGGGATAGATCTCTGTCTCTGGCTGGGGCCTCCTTCTGGAACAGCCTCCCTGCCACTCTAAAACTTGAGGAGAACCATCTCCGGTTCCGGAAGCACCTCAAGACCTTCCTCTTTGCTTCTGCCTTCGCTCCCCCTCTCCCCTGCTGATCTGTTCTCTCTTGGCACCGTGCACGTGGCCGCCCTCTGTCCTCAGGGCCCAGGTACCTGCTCGCCCTGCCACCCCCGGCACTGCCTCTGGGCCACCCTGTGCACTGGGTTTTTTATCTGTACCCATACAGTCCCCCCTTTTTCTTCCTACACTTTTCAGACCTACCCTGTCTGCTGCCTTAAACCCAGCACTTGCCACTTGCTGCTCTACCACTGTTTGTTGCCTTTATTTTATTTTATTTTTATTTATTATTATTTATCTGTTTTTCCTTTGCTGCTCACTTTCCACTTCTCCCCCTTCCATGCACTTTTCCCCTCCCCCTCCCCCTCTCCCATGCACTTGCGCATTCTCAATGTCACTAGGCCTAGTAAGATCGTTGTTCTGTTCTCCCCTGTTCCCCTCCCTTGCCTTGTCGTGGTCTGAAACACTTGTGTACGAGCGCAATAGAAATAAAATATCAATTCAATTAAATTCAATACCCCAACTAAAACTCTCCCCAAACCCAACAACCCCTGTCCCCACCAGGTCCAAATCAGAGGATTTCAAAAGACCCTGGGGACAAGCCTTGTGGCCCTGATCCAAGTTTACATCCAGGACACCCCTCTCCCTGAGGTTCTCCATACCTCCCACTGTGTTCCAAGACCCCCACTTCTCGTCCCCGTCCGGGCCCACAGAGACTCCTTCCCGCTCCTTCCCTCCATGCCTTCTTCCCCCTTGATATATATTCCAAGTGTGTCATCTGCCTTCCCGGTCAGGCCGGGCTAATTTTAAACCTTCTGCTGCACTTTGACACGGTCATCTTAAGTGAGCTCATCCGCCTCCGGCTTCCCCCTGCACCTTATACCAGTTCTACTGCTTCGAGTCACCTGGAGAAAGGACGCCACGGCTCCGCTCTGCTCCATTTCCATCCTCCTCCAGTTGCAAAAGCGAATGGTCTTCCATGCACGTAATTATGCTGTGTTGTGTCCGATCCAGGGTAAACAGCTAGCGAAAGGGAAAGTCTACTTGTGTGGAAATTTGCTTGGTCTTGAGCGCCATCGTTACTGGCCCGATGTCTCTGCGTTTCTGAAGCGTTGTCAGTGCTAGATCTTTGTATAGCTGCACTTGAGCCCCATTAATGGTTATTCTGGCCCGGGACCTTGCCGTCCGTAATATGCTCTCTTTCTGGTCGTATGAGGTTAAGGCTACTAGGACATCTCTCAGTCTCGCTCCTGGTTCTGCTCTCTTGGGTCCCACTCTATGTATCCGGTCAACTCCCACCTCCTCCGGTGTTGTACCTAGGAGCAGGTCCCCAAAGCAATGCTGCACTGCTGCCCTTAATTCTGTATCACTGACCATCTCGCTGAGGCCTTTTATCCTGATGTTGGAGCGCCTCGACTGGTTTTCCAAGTCCTCCGCTTGTGTCTCTAGATTTTCAGATACCCTAGCCTGCAGCTCCAGGAGTTCACTGTTTTTTCTTGTGTCCTCCGCCATCTCAGCCAGGCTCTGCTCCATGATGTCCACTCTGTTTCCTAGGCTTTTACCTCCCATCTGATCTCCTTTAGGTAGTTGCGCAATTCCTCTTTAAGAGAAGTGAAATGGTCATGGAAGGTTGTCATCATCCTTACCTCCAGGTCCTTGTGACACTCCTTTAATCGTCTATGAGAGCCATACCTTCTGTTTCTGAGGGTTTATCTCTGTCTCTCTGGTCTTCGGCCAGTGTTCTTGCTCCCTGTTGCGTCCAGTTATTCTCTAATTGCCCCTCGTGGTGTCGGGGGTTCTGTTTTTGGCAGACAGGCATCCTCTTCCCCTTCTGTCCTGGCATTTGGGGGCCACTCCCTGTATCTCCATGTTGTTGCTGCGTTTTCCCCAGTTGGTCTTCGTCCCTCGTCTCGAGTTCACTCCCTGCCTCCTTTTGGGCCAGTTTCAGGTGGTTCTTTTGAGTCCTGCAGTATTATTGCTGTGGAGGGGAGTCCTTCCGGTCAGGGCTGGGTACTGGTCGGTGCCCTCTGACTTTCGCTGGCTGATGCTTATTACCACCTCACCCCACTTATTCCTGATCTCCTCCTTCCTTGGGGATCCGGGGCTTGGAGGGGTGTCTCCTACCACTGACTGTGCTCAGGGCACTATGTCTCCGCTCCTTGCAGGGTGTGTGTGCTCTCAGGCATCGCTGTAACAATGCCGTTAATACCCTGGGCCTCTGGTCTCCGTTTGTCAGACCAGTGTTTAATGGGCAGGGGCACCCTTCCTTCTTCTCTTGGGCCCCACCCCACCCGCTCTTCACTCACTGTGCCATAGATTCCCTTGTTCTTGAGAGGTGTGCTCTCGGTGTGTGTCGGGGGGAGGGGAGAGCCTTGCAGCAGTGGCATTTCTCACTGTGTCTTGCACCAGCCTGGATTCTCGCCACATCATTCTCTTTCCTTCTGGTACATGCGGGAGCATCAGCCAAAACCAAGCTTGGCCTTCTTCAGCAGCCTCCCCTCTCCGCTGTTGGCCATGTGCCTTTCTGCCCCACTGTTCCCAGCAAGTTCGCCTACTCTTGCAGTGGATCCTCCTACCCTCCGCCAGGGTATCCTCCCTCCTTGTTGGGTAGGGGCTGTGGGTTCGGCCGCCGTGTCCAGGCACAGAGAAGGGCTATCCGCAGCCTCATTCCCACCGTTTCCGGCGCGCCTGGGCTCGTTGCTGGTTGCCCCACTGCTGTCACCCACCCGTCACGGGTGTAGTGCTGGTGTGCGACCCGGTCAGGTCCTTGTGCTACTCTTGTTGCCACCTGGTGCTGCGGGCTCGCCCGTTTATCTGGGCGCTGTGCTTGAGAGCTCCCCTGCAGCCACACTGCTCTTTGGCTTGATCTGGCTGGGCTGCAGGTATTCAGCTGTGCCGGGAGGGGAGGGACACAGGGGGGGGTTGGGGAGGGAGTCACTCCCCACATTCAAAATGCTTCTATACTGGGCCCTAAATCACTGGGGAGACATTAGTGCCCCCCCGCCCCCGCACCCTGTGCGCCTGCCCAGCGCTATATGTCTAGGCCCAGTATGGAACTTGAGGCAGTGCATCCTCACACCTTGGTGGCCATCTTGGAATCCCAGAATGACTGCCTTTTTTAACCACATTGCCAAACTTGTATGAGTCCATGGATTTCTTTGCATATTCTTCAGATTAGATGTTATTATAACTGTTACTGTATCTTTTAGCACACTTTACAAGAGTCGTTACAGCAACCTCCTCCTCGGCCACTTCACCTTACTTACCACCTGCACAACCGGTTCTGTGTTTTAAATGCACATGCACAGGCATGGAATGCTGTGCTTATGTCTGTCTGAAAATGTTTTAAAAGGTTTGCCATAACTTTATGTTTATAAAAAAAAAGAAAATATTATCACAACTGGCAAGGGGACTCACTGTCATCACCTAGCCCCAGTTGATTGATGTTTTCCCATATGAGCATCCAACCACTAGCCTGCCAGGATAGCATGATGGGTAGCTAAACGGCTATATGCTTCAAAGTGCTTCAATGGCACACATTTCACGGCACAGTGCCTTTGGTGTTAAATATACTGTGCAATCAATGCAATCACTAGAGTTTTATGATTTTATAACTGTACCTGAGAGTGACTTTTGCACATATTACTTTTTCCTTGCTCAAATTGCTCGCCTGTACGACACAAAAGAGCAAGAGAAATACTGAAGAAACACCGTGGTCATGAATAGAGTCTGAACTGCAGATGCAGGGTGGCATTCTTCAAGATGGCAGCAGTCGAAATACACAAAAAGAAAAGAATGTTTCGCAAAAACTCCTACATTAAACCAACCATTATGTCTTAAACATAATTAGTGTGCAAGCTATTTATAGGAATTGATTCAAGCAGTCTTTTTACCACCTCTAACTTGCTCCAACATCTTTCACCACCTTTCACGACCAACCATGTATGACATGTAAGGCTGATTAATGCCACGTCTGTATCAAGGTGATCGATTCCTTAAAAAGAGACATTTCAGACAGATGTTTCCCAAAACACAAAAAACATTCTATGACTGCCTTCTGCCACCTTTTTTAAGATGCTGATTTATTTGAAAATATTAACTTATTTATTTGCAACAAGGTGATGAATTATTCAACCTTTGTAGGGGAGAATGACAATAAGAAATGTAGACACCCTCTATCTGGTGGCCACCACCTCAAGCCACACACATGCTAAATTACTCACATTTTTGTATATAATATTATACACGTAAAAATGGTACATTAATCTGAAGAAAAGTAGGACATAAATAAAACATAAATACATTTTAAAAAATTGTACACTCAGTATTGCCTACTATGTACAGTGACAAAATAACATTGATGGAGCATATTGATGGATATGGATATATCAGTTGATTGAGGAGTTCACATAGTTAATAATGGATTCATTAGCATCAAACTCTTGTTCCCAGTTGATTTGCGGGTGAATGAGGCAGGTAGTCCACAATGGGTGCAAAAGTAATAAAGGGAACAGTGGACCGTATCTAACAGTTTATGTGCTTGAAAGGACATTTTCTTCACACTCTCTTTCTTTAAAGTATGTCCATGTTTGATTTTGGTCACGGCATAAAGGAGCACGTGTTTCAACTCCTACCAGTTGAATGACAAAAATCCTTCTTATGTTGCTATGATAAACACTGTATCGGAAGGCGGCATCCAGCGTACGTTGGATTACAATTGGGGCCAAAACAATATCAAAAGGGCTGACATGGCCGACAAAAAAAGAGCAATATGTGCTAATGTTGCTTTCAGGCACAGTAGATTCCTTGAGGCTGTGTCATTGTAGCCAGACAAAGTGTTCCTTTGGTTGAAGGAAAGAAGGGTGATGGAAGAAATGTGAGAGGTATGATATGATACATTATTTATAACACACTTTGGCGTGGACCCGGTTATCTCTGCATCTTGCTTCCAAGGCAAGCACGTTGCCCATGAGCTATCCTCCTGAGACAACGGTACTGTGGGGAACTGAGAGGTTGAGGGAGGAGAGCTCGAGCTTGCATAATGTGAGGGTGTGAGTAGAGCGAGGTTGAGTTAGCCAGATGTAGGGAGGCAGCTCAAGGGTAGATTTGAAGATATGGCTCAATTTAAAGTGGGAGTATTCAATTAATTTAAAGTGGGAGCAATTGTGCGTGGTCAGCTATTCTGTGTCGATATGACGTACAGAGGTTCTTGATGATTGTAAGAGGGTTTGGCCAGATAACGTAAGTCCCGTGTTCAGTGGAATTAATGATTAAAGAGAGTCACATGAAGAGTTTACCCCGTGGCCCAAATTGGGCCCAGCTAGAGTTTGCTACATGCTTGTCCCCTAAGAGGCAGATAAAGAAATAAAGACACAAATACCAGGGTGCACAGAAAACATATTTTATTTAATGTAGTGTGTGTGTATGTAGTGATTTTGGGCTTTATGCACATGAATTACCTGGGCTATATGGGGTTGGATGCAATGTAAAGAAATGAGAGAGAAAATAAAAGGAAGGGACAGTGGATAAAGCTCCCCTGTACAGGAAAGGGGTGGGTAGTGGATTGAAGATTTTGAAAAAAAGGCAGAAAAGAAATTGTTGGAGGGAGAGAGAAGAGGGAGGCAGAAAACAACCGGTCTTTGGGTGGGGCCAGGTTTTACAGCTTTTTGGAAATAGCTTGTTTGGCTGCATCTTGACATCTTCCACAGGCCCGGACTGCGTGCCCAGCGCAGCCCAGGCCCTCATCTAGCTTTGCAAACTGCCGGCTTCCCTGGGAGCCGAACCATATGGATGGAATGTAAAGAACTGAGAAATAAAAACTAAGCAAAAGAACAGTGGACAAAGCTACACTGCCAAGGAGGGAGCTGGATAGGAAAGTGAAGATTGGGCCCAACAGGTGAAACCCTTAATGGCATGCATGCCTGGGGCAGTCTGGGTAAAAATAGATACAGCCCAGCGCAGGTCACATGTGCAGTGCAGCCCGAACCTGGTGATGTTGCTGTGGCTTTATGACGGCCAGCCCCATGGCGAGGTGGGTGGGCCGAGAAGATAAGTCATCCCAGTCCACGTATGCCTGGGGCAGTCCAGGAGGTGAAGAGAGGGAGGGTGTCAGAACCAACCTCTGTAAACCTAGTGCGGTTAACTAGGTCCTGGTACCTTGAACTAGTTGTGTAGAGGACGAGTTCTTCCTAATAATGTACCACCCTGCTGACTTCAATGGTACAGCAGGGCAGTCTATTAATGGAAAGAAGGAGGACACAACCGGAACACTGCTGGCAGCAAATAAAGGCCACAGGTTAGTAAATCACAATACATAAACACCAATAATCGGAAGTATAAGTGAGGCTCACCTCTAGGATCTAAAGCGCTGTGTCAACTGTAGTTTGAGAACAGTGCAGGCCAGAAATTCCCCTAAACACAAATAACCTTAGAATGAGTGTTACATTAACCAAAGACTAAAAGACTATGAGTAAACCCAAATAATAATGCTTAAATTCCTTACCCTTCAGTTCTGCAAAATGTCCCTGAATGAGTGTGTCCACAGCAGTTCAGCAAGTCCCAATCATCCACAGTAAAACCCTATTCCTGACGGCACGAGTACGCCTAGTCCAGTAAACAACCAAGTCTCAAGTTCACAACAGGCGTGTGCAGCAATAGTTCCAGGAAGATGAGGATTCCGATTGGGTAGTAGTAGTCCGTGTAGGAATACAATGAAGAACAGATCACAGTGGGCAGAGGAACGGGTCTGAGGAGGCGACGTAGATGATGAAGGCGGTGGAACATAGGTGAGTATACTGAAGGAGAATACAGCAGTTTGTGGCAAGGAGCAAGGAGGGACCGTTATTTTATTTTTATTTATTTATTTTAATATTTATATTGCGCCGGTAGCTCGCAAACCTCGGGGCACAGAAACAAACACACAAAGGATAAACAGTAACAGGAATTATACAATGAGGACGGGACGGCCACATAAGTTTACTCTGGCTGGGGATAAACTGGGGGGCAATTTATTTGAAGATGTGGGTTTTTACCAGTTTGCGAAAACGGGTGCAGTTGGTTTCCAATCTTAAATGATCCGGAAGACTATTCCAGAGACTGGCTGCAAGGGTCGGAAAGGCTCTGCCTAAGCTGCTTTTGAGTTTGTGTGGGGCCGCTGCGATTTTACCAAGTTGGGACGATCTCAATGTTCTATTTGGAACATATGGTTTAATCCTCGTTTTAAGGTAGGTTGGTGCTTTTACATAAATACATCTATGTACAATGGTTTAGGACTTGAATTGCTCCCGGTCTTCGATTTTCAGCCAATGGAGCTCTCTTCTGGAGCTGCTGATATGCCCGGCTCTAGATTTGAGCTTGACAATTCTTACCGCGTTGTTCTGTACAACTTGGTAGCTTTGTAGACACTGCTTGGAGGCACCCAGGACAAGGGTGTTGCCATAGTCAAGGCGTGACATGATGGTAGCTCTTGCTATGGTCGCGCAATTGTCCTCTGATATAAAGGGTCTGATAGCTTTTATTAGTCGGAGATGGTAAGCACAGTTTTTTTAATGTACTGTACTTGGGGGCCCGCCCCCAGAGATGCTTCCAGCAGCATGCCAAGGGTTTTAACCTTACCTAGGACCGGTATGGGTGTATCTTTAATCTGGAAGGATGTGCAGGAGGAAGATAGCTTTGCCCGGGCTGAGGATTGTGGGATGTATTTACCCATGCATCCGAGCCCTACCTCAAAACTGTGCAGTACTGACATGGAAAACATCATGATGGCCAGAACTTCCCAGAAGACGCCCAGGGAAGGGCATGAAGAATAGGCTGCCACCCATTTTGCCGATGTTATGGGCACAGAAGGGCACTGCCTAAAACCACCATTGGACTACCCGCACAGTAGTCTGAAACCATTGGGAATGGCAATGCTGATTGCCAAAAGCCACCTAGAATTGTGGGGAATTCATTTTTCTTGAATGTCAAATATGGCAAAATCATGGGCACAGATACTTTACTTCAGAAACACACCAATGCCATGTCCTGAACATGGACAATATACTCCATGTAATATCACTTGCTGAAATGAATCAATCTAAAAAAAAATCCCAAGGAGGGATGCCGTAACCGCAAAATCCTGAGGGTGGCGCTGGCGGTCTAAACTCTGACAGGAGAGCTGTCTTGCAAAACTGTCTAGTGCAAAGAAAGGGGTCTCATTTCATCAAAAGTTCAAAGGGGTTGCCTGTCCTGAGAACTCTTGACACTTCAGAACTCAACACAAGAAGCCAGGAAATCACAGGGTTCTGTTAATTAAATGCAAAGTGGCTCCCTGGCCTCCTGATGTCAGCTTCCCAGAGACCACACAATGGCCCCTCTCCTCTGAAAGGAATATGTTGATTTTTACTGTTTTACTGTCAACAAAGGCCTGCCTGCCAGAGGATGCATGTGACTGACCCACCCAAGTCTTGGAGGCGGACTCCAACACTCTGAGGACTGAATTGAAAGTAAAATATATATTTTACAAAAACACTGATAACTCTTTGTAATCAAATGACAGAAATGTATAACTTTGAGAGACTTAATTTAAAAAATGTACCTTTAATTCAAGCCCAAACTCCAAATTGTGGGATATTCTGGGACAAAACCCTGCTGTTTATTAATATTACAGACTCCCTGTTTCAGCTAGACAAACGAAAATGCAATGGTATGTGGGTAGATATGTGAGGAACAGTTGTATAAAATGTAATGAAGATCCAATGTTGTTTAGCACATTAAAAAGTGCTAAAAGTTGCCATTTTTGAATGCAAGCTCTTAGAAACAGCAGATTTGGGACAGAGTATACCTCATGTGATATGTGACATGGGTATGTAATTTCAAACAACTGTGTAACTGTGAAATATGTATTTTGATCATATATAGATTTGGGTGCACAGATGACAGGGGAGTTTTTTCAAGAGATCATAAATGGCTGACATCACTCTGACACAACTTAGCTCCCCCAATCAGGGGAGAAATGAAAGCTGGACCAATGACAAGTGAGAGGGGCAAGTTTAGTTATGACCAACACACACACCCACTTGCAGAACATATAAATGGACCACTGAAACTTAGGTAGAGACATTCATTTCCATCTGCAGCGGGACGCTCTGCCGGAAAAATCCATACTTACCTCCATCAACCTTCAAGGAGCCAACACTTAGACTCCAAGATAAACAGAGACTACAGAACCTTAACCAAAAAGGCCACTGCCAGCAAGAGTATTTGTCAACAGGCCTGAAAATCTTTTTGCAACTGAACTCTTCAGACAGCCGGCTGACGCCGTCTGAATTTTGCCAAGAACTTTTGCAAGAACCCGGTGACAGAAATATCCAAAGAGAAGGCAGGACCCGACCCAGAGAACCGGTGCCTAGCAGAGACCAGGCCATTGTATCCAGAGTGCTGACCCCGATGCTGTGAGCAGTTCCAGAGGCCAGGCGCTGTGAGCGGAACTCGGGAAGACCTGACCAGACTGAAGTCCGTGACCAAGTCGCTTTCCGGTTCAAAATCTCTTGTGAGTACTCAGCAAAACTCAGAACACATCTCTTAGTTAAAATCATATAATTCAATCCATTTTTAATCTAAGTAGAACTGCAGCTTAGCAATTGTGTTATTCTGCCATCATTTTTAAAGCTGAAAAAGTGTTGCGTTTAAAATTTGCAAAACCAAAAACGACCTTCACTAAATCGCTCATATCTCCGCGACCGTTTGTCTTAGAGACTTGCAGTAACTTTCATCTGAAAGCTTAGAATCTTAGCCTTTAATCGCACCAAGAACCACATTCCTACCCCTTATAGTTTTACCGCAATCGCGGAATACGCATTCGCGAATTTTGCCGCGATTTGCAAATTTCTTCACGTGTAAAAATCTGCTGCTGCTTGCCTTCCATTTGCCAGAAATTCGTTTAACCTGCTAGTTACTCCTAGATACTTGCTAAAGTGAGCCTGGACTAATAATAACTTGATTTCACTCACCCTGAACCTCCTAGAGGGAATTAAAAGCATTTTAGCATATTTTCTTTCTACATTGCCAGCACATTTAAAAGCATTTGGGCCTGTGTTTTCAACGTCTGTAGTCTAAGTTGCTGGGTGAACTGAATCACATTTAATTGCATTTCTGAGAACTGTGTGCCTTCCTTCCATTTCCTTGCATTGCATAAAAGGGGGGGTGAATTGTACAAGAAAGTGATTACATTGTTTTTGCTGAAATCCTATCAAGTTATTTTCTGTACTGCATTTCATTCCACATTGCATCCATTGGAAACCATAAAAGTATTGTTGCTATCTTATCCATTTCATGTCAACTCCTTAGTGATTATCAAGAAGTGTGCTAGTGCCAGATTCTCCGTTGTTAATCTTTATCATACCAGATTAAGTGGGATATCCAATTATTAATTTATTATAAAGCGTGATATAATATATATTGTTTAAGTCATCAAATAAACCTTTAAACTTGCAAAACAGAACTACTTCTTGGCTCAGTGGGGTCAGGAGGATTCCAAGAGAGGGGTGTTATATAGGGGTAGTCATCCAGAACGCATGAACTGGACATAAAGATATATCAATAAGGGTTTTCATTCAGTATTATAGACTTGACTTAGCTTGACTTGGCGTTGACTTAGCTGTAGTGTTGAATTGAATCCTCTTACAAATTGGGGGCTCGTAGCCGGGATTCTGGGTTAGAATACCACCTGTGCAGCTTAATACAGTGTGCTAACTGACGGGATACACACATCCAGTTGGATCACCACGCTGCCTTACGCTGTGAAGCATTCCTCAAAAGGGACACTCCAAGAAAAGTTCTGTTCTGCAAAAATAAAATACAAACTTCTGTAAGTCAGGACAGAGACCAATCTCTAGAATGACGACCTTAGTAGACATGAAAATAGCTAGAGAGCACTTCTTACATAAGTTATTTGTGAGAGGTGAGTGGACTCACCAGGACCAAACAGTCTGGTTGCAGGCCATCACACCCCAGATCACGGAAACAGGGTCTGATATATGGAGAGACCAGGGTCCCTTACATGTGGCCCTGAGTGAACTATATATGTCCTTTAAGGCCAAGGATGAGCACAACAAGATTGCCAGGGTAGCGGCATATTTATATTTACATATGGGAGCCATGCAGGATAAATGTGCTGAAGGCCATGATCTGGCAAAAAGGCAACAGATGGCGTTAGAGAAGGCCCAATCTGATCTGGACTCTTCTGAGCAGAGGCTGCAGAGGAGCCAGGAGTCAGAAAATGATAGTAGGCAATATATCATTAAAATAAAAGAGGATATGGGCATCCTACAACAGGAAAAGACAGACCAGGATACCAGATTTCTGGCCCTGCAGAAGGAGCACCAAGACAGTTTGGACTCCTTACTGCAGAACCAGAAAAAGTTGGAGCAACAGATCAATTTCAACAGGGCATGCGCGGAGCAGGTAGTCACCCTGCAAAGCCAGCTAGATAGAGAGAAAGAGGAGAGCAATAAACTGATTCTGAAAGACCTGGATACCCAGGCAGAGTTTGATGAGGAGCACCAAAAAGCTGGTGCCTTCCAAAGGCAAAGGGACGACCTGGCGGCACAGATGCAGGCTCTCAGTCAGGAAAGAGACACTTTAGGCCAGGAAGTCTGCCACTTAAAAAAGGAAATTGAAGAAAATCACCTGGCCCTCCAGGGGCTGGGTGACCTCCAAAAAGAAAACCAGAACTTGGTAGAGCACACCAGAAGGGTGGAAGATGCTCTGGCAAGAAAGGAGCAGGCCAGTAGGGATGGGACTCAGGAGGTAAACCTCCTGCAGCAAAGACTGGCCCAGTTCTCCAGGACCAACCAGGAAGCACAGAGGGAAAATGAGGCCCTCTGTCAACACAATGATAGGCTCCAACAACAGGTAGCGATGCAGGAGAGACTGATAGAGTCTAGTAAGGCCTTAACTGAGGAACTGAAGGCGCGGGCTCTTGCATTGCAACAGGGAGCAGGGGCGGATAGAGATGAGGTTCGCTGGGAGAGGGAGACTCATGAGCATAACCTCAGGAGCCCTAACACCAGGGGCCTTCATCTCTCCCAGTCCCTGGACTCTACCACCCCCATGTCCCCTGGCGCACATGAGCACAGGGCCACAGGGATGGCAGATTACTATCCAGCTAAAAGTATGGGGCTCATAGGCCAGTACCACTCAGGAATGGAGGGGTGGGCATCCAGGTATGGGCACCCAAGTACAGTACAGTTCAGTGGGGAACCCCAGGAGAGTAGGCCCCTTAAGGGCATCCTGAAAACCTCTGCCCAGTTAGGTCAGTGGGGGGGTACCCAGCAAATCCTGGCAGCAAGGAGGGATCTGAGGACTCCTCTGAGCACCACAGGAAACAGGAGACCAGGTCCCCACATTCTGCCAGCCATTCCCAGGCTCGCAGAATCCGGGAAAACCTGGAAGAACAGACAGGAACCTCTGGGAGCAGTGCCTCTGAGTCAGAGGATGAATGGACAAGGGTTACCCGAACCAAAAAGGCCAATAAGGCAAAAAGGGCCTTGTTTAAGGACCCCTTAAAGCAGATTAAGGCGATCAGGAGCGTCATCACGCCTTACCATAAGAACGCTAAGTATTCTGTTTGGGAGCACTTAGAGTTGTTTGAGCAAATGATGGAGACTTTCCATTTGAAGGACAGCCAAAGCTGTATTCAATATGTAAAGTGGACCTTCTCCCCGGAATACTCCAGTTTCTTTGCGGGGCTGGAGGACCAAAATCATTTAAGATGGTCCACCTATAAGGCGGCATCTTGAAACATTTTTCCATTCATAGAAATCCTCAAGAGGCTCGCAAGGCAGCCTACAATTTGCAATGTGGGGAGGATCAGGCCCCACAAGAATTTGTGCAAGAACTGAAACGTGCTTTTGCGCAGACCACCAGAAGGGTGCGCACAGACAGTAGAGAATTCATTAATACATTTGTTCATGCCTTGCCCAAATACATAATGACCCAGCTCGTGAGGGATTTTCACGAGAAAAGATCTTTAGACTGGGTCATTGAACAGGCTACCCGGATCTATGAGGTGCAGAAACCGGTAGATAGCAAAAGTAATGCCCAGAAAAACCCCAAAGCCAACAGCACCCCTGCTGCTGCCAAGGTGGCAGAGGTAAAGGTCACCCCCGTTTTAGATTTGGAGATGGGGGGGCCTAAAAACCTACCTGCACCTAATAATGCTAGGCCCAGAAGGTCCTCGGGCCAGTCACAGACAGGGAGCCATGGAGGCAGCCCCACAAATGGGGTCCCTCGCTCTCCTGATTATGTAAGTCCCCGTTACAAGGGAAACAGACCCATCCTGGGTTATGTGTGGACTCCTCTAGCCCAAGGGGGGGGATCCAGCCAAGCACCTAACCCAGGGAACTTCCCTCCTAACTTCCCACCGGAGGGCAGAAACTCTCCAAATCCTGGGCAGAACTTTTTCCCCAGATATCCACCCGACTTTCAGCCCCAAAACCATCCATCCTTCTTTCCCCAATTCCCTGAGCCCAGACCACTGAATCCGGGAGAGGGGAGGCCAAGGGTGGAGGGGTACCCAAATCTTCCCAACCCGGGGTATTACCAGAGGAGGGACAGCTACTCTTCCCGGGATCAGCCCAGGGGAGAAAACAGGGCCCCGTATCAGCCTGAGCGGGTTTCCCAGTTAGAGCGCCAGGTTCAAAACATGGCGCGGGATCTGGGTCACATACTGAGGGCTCAGCAGAACCCTCAGATCGGCATGCCGGCGCAGAACGCACCCAACTCTGGACCTGGTGCTCCAGAACAATGACGGGGGCAGCACCCCGATAACTCACCGGTTCCCAGGGAGGAGGCACAAGGGGAAGGGGGGTGTAAAGCCTTGGAGGAAGCTTCCTTACTCACTTGTAAACAGCCCCTGGAAACCCAGGAACCGGAAACAAAGTCTCTTGCCCCTGAAAGTCTGCCTCCTAAGGAGCAGAGGGGTGGTAGGAGAAACAAAAGACCCAAACAGACTCAGTTTGAGGAGGAGGTACAGATCTTCCAATTTGAGGGAGAGGGATCCTCAGAGGATCCTGGGAAAAGGATCTTCTCTTTCAGAGAGGGGGGAACTCCTCCCAAAGAAAAATGGGTCCCTAGGGATGCAAATCCAGACTGGGGAGATGTGGAGACTGAGCTACTGCCGCCCACCATCTCATCCCAGAACCAACAGCAAGAAACTCCCCTGGTTCAAACCCATCCTGGTGACTGCCTTCAAAAAGGGGGGGGCGGCCCAGAACCAGAGCCAGGGGAACCCACAATGGCTCTGATCTCCAGTTGCCAAATTTTTCTTTCAGATTCCCAAGGCTCTCCACAGAATTCTGCCCAAATCTCTTCTCTCGCCATGTCCAAAACCAGAAAGTTAGCCCACCAGTTGTCCAAAAATGTACATTATCTGTGCCCCCTTGAGGAGAAGGAGGGAAGATATTATGCCCCGGTACAAGTACAGGGGCAGGGTACAATTTTGGCACTGGTGGACACTGGATCTCAAGCTACCCTTTTGTCCAGAAGGGCCTTTGATGAACTGAATGCAGGAAGGGGAGGGAATTACCAAATTCCTCTCACCTCACTTCCTGGACAACTCCAGAACTTTGACGGGAAGGAAATTCCCGTCGAGGGGACGGCAGACTTGGACATTAAGATCGGGCGACACAAGGTGAAACACCCGGTCATAGTTGTGACCCCAGAGGGCACCCCTTGTTTACTAGGGAATGACCTCCTGAGAAGGTTGTCACCCCTAATAGATTGTGTAAACAAGGTCCTCTGGACCCAGACTAGTCGACCAATAAAATTAAAACAGAGTGTCAACCATGTTAGTTTAAACGGCACCTGCCACATGGTTGAACAAAAACCTGACCAAGTAGAATTTCACTTCCAGAATAGCCAAATTCCAGACGTGACAGTAATAGCAGTAGGACAACAGACTGGTGATGGGGGGTCCTCTCTATTTCTGAAAATCAACCTTCCTTCCAGTTTAAGGTGGTATTCCACACTGGAAGGAAACACCCTGAAATTCTTTACTAATCCACAATCAGAAACTCCCACTCCTACAGTCCAGAAAGATGTGAAATCAGCTCAGAGCCTGGCTGATATTCAGCAAATTGGAGAGCAGTTGTTCATCCCTGTTCAGTTAAATGATGGGAAGGACTCTGTTCTCGCTCGAGTGTGTGTGAACAACGGTAAGAGCTTCATCAGCGAAGCCATGTTCCGCCAACTCCCAAAAGATCCAGCCATTCCCACATTCAAACTGATAGACAAATGGGAAATGGACCTGGAAGCACCTAATTCCAAACATCTCCTGCCAAGCAGGTGTATGCTCAAAATCTCCATTGGCAACAAGAGCATAGTCCACAATTGTTGGGTCGTGCGAGACGTCCCTGCCGCCTTTTACTTAGGCAGTGACATTCTCAATCGCTTTGCCATTAGTTTGTACCTAATAAACTTCAAAGCTTGGTCCCGATTAGCGGATAATCCCATGGGCTTTGATGATCCAGAAAAAGCATTTAGGTCAGCTCAATTGCTACCTTATGCAGTTGAAATTCAGGTTAAAGGGGAAGTCACCATCCCAGAAAGGACCCGACAATTCTCCCTCGAAGTGAAAGCTAAAAGAGGACAACATTTGAAAAACCCTGATGCTTACATACATCTAAATGCTTCTCTCCAACAGCAAGGGTTAGGGGTAAACCCAACTCCATTAGTCAACATAGAACATGACACCATTCCAATAGAGGTGGATAACAGCGACTTAAAGAGTATTACTCTAGCCGCAGGCACCATTATTGGAATGGCGGTTGATGACCGACATTTTTCCATCGACCTAGTAAATGAACTGTTAGGACCAATCCCCAAGGACTGTTTTGACAGTGACAGTGAGGACAAAACAACACCAGACAGGATTTTTACCCGGCATGGGGGGAACTTCCTGGTGTACACTTCCTGCCCCTATGGTAAGGAAGATGTGACTTGTGACTTCAGGAGGGATGAGGTGATTTTCCAGGTCCATGAGGGCTGCCTTTCCCACCTGAAGCCTCCAGTCCAAATCAGCACTCTGACCAGGGACTTCTCCACCCAGCTGGAGGAGGCCGCTGAAATAGCCAAACCAGAAGTCTTTCCAGGCTTCAGGCAGATGGTGGAAGAGAGAGTCAACCTAGCTGATGCCTGTGTGACTCTGGAACAAAAGCAAAAGTTGAAACAAGTTTTCTTGGATTTCCAAGATCTCTTTGCGGTAGACTCATATGACTGTGGTCGCACCGACATCCACACAACCACAATCCCCACGGACCCTGGCATGACTCCTGTGTTTGTGAAGCAATATCGCTTGCCTCTCGCATCAATGGAGTCCCTTACTGAAATAATTAAGAACCTTGAGTCCAGGGGAATAATCCGTCCAGTCCACAGCACCTTCAATAATCCGGTGCTGGGAATATTGAAGCCAAACGGCCAGTGGAGACTCTGCGCTGACCTTAGGGAGCTCAACAAACGGGTCCATACTTCTCGATGGCCTCTGCCCTACATTGACCAAGGGCTGGCCCAGATCCAGGGGTCACAGGTATTCACTGCAATAGACCTGACCAATGGGTACTGGACCGTGCCTGTCAGTAGGGAGGACCAATACAAACTGGCTTTTACCTTTGGGGGCCAGCAGTACACATGGACCCGGACTCCCTTCGGATACCTCAACTCCGGCAATGAATTCAACATTTTCCTACATAAGGCCATGCCCGACCTGAGTGCGAGGGGTAACCTGGCTTATGTAGATGATGTCCTCATCAAAGGTTCATCTGTGGAGGAACACATAGCGGAGATCCGTTATGTTCTGACGCAGTTGAGGGCCGCCGGAGCAAAACTTTCCTTTCAGAAAGCACAGTGGTGTAGAACCCGTGTTAATTTCTTGGGGCATGAGATTACTCCTCAGGGTCTCTGTGCCCAGGAAAAGAAAGTGGAAGCACTTCAGAAACTGAAAGACCCCACAACTCTGCGAGAACTAAGGAGCCTCCTTGGACTGACTAAATACAGCAGAAAGTTCATTGAGGGCTACGCAGAGATTACCAGACCCCTGATTCATCTCCTGAAGAGGGGGGTCAAGTGGGAATGGGGTCCAGAACAATCCGAGGCAGTAAGACAACTCAAAAGAAGCCTCTCACAAGCGCCTTGCCTAGCTTACCCTGTCAGAAACAAGGAGTTCTTCCTGGAGACGGGGTTCTCTAATACGTGCTTGACGGCAGTATTATACCAAAAGCATGACAAGGTCAATAAAGTAATCTCCTATGCGAGCAAAACTTTATCCTCTGTGGAGGAAAAATTCAACGATTGTGAGAAGGCACTCCTGGCGACGGTGTGGGCATTGAAGAATTACCGCCCGTTTATCCAGGGGGAACACATCATAGTGGAGACTCCACACCAGCCTCTGCAATATCTCCAAAGTGATAGAATCCGGGCCGGAAATGTGAGTAATTCCCGAATTACTTCCTGGATTCTGTCAATGCAAGGCTTTCCTGTGGAGGTCAGATATGGCCAAAACAAGAAAAGTCCCCTCGCGCAAGGTCTGGCTGACTTGCATGATTGTGCCAGAGAAAACTGTCTCGAGGACGAAAGTCTAAAAGTCAAGGACAACACGGAGGCATACCTTAATTCCCCACACAAAGTCTTTGAAGAAGACAAGTGTGAGGGAATGCCCACTGTGTATGTGGATGGATGCTCTTACCATGTTGACAACAACGGGGAGAAAGAACTGGTGGCCGGCGTAGGGAATGCATGGGTGAATGAGTCCCCAGAACCCTCCGCTGGATACAAAATTGGTCCCCGAAGTAGTCAGGTGGCAGAATTGATGGCTGTGCATCAGGCCATCCTCACTGCTGTCCAGCATCAACTCCACGAACTGGTTATAATCACAGATTCGGATTATGTACGGAACGGGTTCGTGGAGCACCTGGTTAATTGGAAAACCAGAGGCATGTTATGTGCTAACAACAAACCCTTGAAACATGGGAAGTTGATCCAAAACATTGATGATCTGGTCACCTCGAATGAGATGACCATCTATTGGAAAAAGATCAAGGGTCATTCCAAAGTAGAGGGACCAGACAAAACTGGAAATGACTTAGCTGATCAGCTGGCCAAAACCGGGGCCATCCAAGGGGATCTAATTGAGATTGAGTCCCTGTTGGGGGAAATCCAGGTCACTGCTATCACTAGGTCCCAGACAAATGCTCACAATGACCTTTCAATTGCACAATGGAGTAAGGAGACCCCTGATGCTGATTTGATTACCGCTCAGAAGGGGGATCCAATAATTGGTAAATTTTACCAGCACCTTGAGGACCCTGAGAACTTTCCCCTGACGGATACCGATTACATTGGGAAAGAGGACCTAAGAGTGTTGATGAAATGTCCAAAAATGTTCCGAATCCAAGATGGTTTGTTGGTAAGGAAATCCAAAGCTGGCCATGACCAGTGGGTGGTTCTACCTCATTCCGAAGCCTGATGTTAAGTCACGCCCATGATGCGGCTACTGCCGGTCATAGGGGGTTTCACACAACATTGGAAATCTTAAGAGAGGTTGCATACTGGCCACACAAGGGGCAGGACCTCGACCAATACTTAAAGGGGTGTCTTGTGTGTGCACAATTTCAGCCATCATCCCTCACGCACCGTGCGCCTCTCCAAAAGAGGGGGATGACACTGCCATGGTCAGATTTACAAATCGACTTTGTAGGCCCCGTGATTCGCTCTGCTAGGGGGAATAAGTACATGTTGACTGTGACATGATTGTTTACCAAGTGGGTGGAATGTCTCCCAGCCCCAAAGGCAGAAACTGCAGCTGCCCTGATGATTAACCACATCTTTTCCCGTTTTGGTCTACCTCAAAGGATTGAGTCAGACAGAGGTAGCCACTTCACCAGTGAAGTGATGACAAAGATGTGGGAGATACTGGGGGTCAAGAGAAAGCTACACATTGCTTACCGGCCAGCTTCTTCTGGAGCAGTAGAACGCTACAACCGGACAATTGTGAGCATCTTAAAAAAGTTTGTGGCAGATTCTGGGCCAAGTTGGGATATCCGATTACCTCTGGTCCTAATGGCCATCAGATCTACCCCTTCATCTGCAACCAAAATGTCACCATTTGAGTTGATGACTGGGCGCAAGATGGTGCTTCCTCAGCATTTGCTCTACAGGACCCAAGAGCAGACACTGATAAATGCCTCCACAACTCATGAGTATGTGGAGAATTTAAGGAAACACCTTCAACATGCTTTTGCTTATGCTCAGCGGAATCTAGAAAGATCAGCTGATAGCATGAAGACCCACTATGACCTGAAAACTTCCAGGAAGGAATATCAGGTGGGGGACCGGGTCTATCTATACAACTTCCAAAGGAACCAGGCCAAGCAGCGCAAATTTTTGCCTACATGGAAGGGACCCTTTGAGATCATCGACAAGATCTCCCCTGTGGCCTACAAAATCCACATCCCCAAAGGTCCTTTGGCAGTGGGGGAAGACAAGTGGGTCCACATAAACCAGTTGAAATGTTGCCATCCCAGGCACACTCTGCAACAACTGGAGGAATCCTCTGGAATCCTAGCGGGTACTGTCTCAGACTAATTCAGTTCCAACCATAAAACATACCACATCTAGTCTCTAAAATATTGTGATTTGCATGAAACTGTCTCTTAGTTATACTGTTTTTTATCAAAATAAAAATGTAATGTTTCGTTATGATGAAATGCATATGCTGCCCCACTATCTCAACAGTGGTGGAAAAACGTCTATGAGTAGGTATTGCCGCTCTTCCTTTGTCGTCCTAGGAGAAAGAAAACCTGGAGACGGGCCAAAGAGGACGATCCGGAGACCGGGAGCAGAGACGCAACGGGCCCGGGGTACCGCCCAATATTCCCATCAGGACCGGCGAGGAGAACCGATCGACCAGTACCGGATGGAGGAAAAGATGCTGAACTGTGCCATCTATTGGAAGAAGATGAGGAAACATCCCAGGTCTTGCGAGTCCCATCAGGAAACAGAATGGCCATCGCAAGAGGGGGGCTTGTGGGATGTATTTACCCATGCATCCGAGCCCTACCTCAAAACTGTGCAGTACTGACATGGAAAACATCATGATGGCCAGAACTTCCCAGAAGATGCCCAGGGAAGGGCATGAAGAATAGGCTGCCACCCATTTTGCCGATGTTATGGGCACAGAAGGGCACTGCCTAAAACCACCATTGGACTACCCGCACAGTAGTCTGAAACCATTGGGAATGGCAATGCTGATTGCCAAAAGCCACCTAGAATTGTGGGGAATTCATTTTTCTTGAATGTCAAATATGGCAAAATCATGGGCACAGAATTACTTTACTTCAGAAACACACCAATGCCATGTCCTGAACATGGACAATATACTCCATGTAATATCACTTGCTGAAATGAATCAATCTAAAAAAAAATCCCAAGGAGGGATGCCGTAACCGCAAAATCCTGAGGGTGGCGCTGGCGGTCTAAACTCTGACAGGAGAGCTGTCTTGCAAAACTGTCTAGTGCAAAGAAAGGGGTCTCATTTCATCAAAAGTTCAAAGGGGTTGCCTGTCCTGAGAACTCTTGACACTTCAGAACTCAACACAAGAAGCCAGGAAATCACAGGGTTCTGTTAATTAAATGCAAAGTGGCTCCCTGGCCTCCTGATGTCAGCTTCCCAGAGACCACACAATGGCCCCTCTCCTCTGAAAGGAATATGTTGATTTTTACTGTTTTACTGTCAACAAAGGCCTGCCTGCCAGAGGATGCATGTGACTGACCCACCCAAGTCTTGGAGGCGGACTCCAACACTCTGAGGACTGAATTGAAAGTAAAATATATATTTTACAAAAACACTGATAACTCTTTGTAATCAAATGACAGAAATGTATAACTTTGAGAGACTTAATTTAAAAAATGTACCTTTAATTCAAGCCCAAACTCCAAATTGTGGGATATTCTGGGACAAAACCCTGCTGTTTATTAATATTACAGACTCCCTGTTTCAGCTAGACAAACGAAAATGCATTGGTATGTGGGTAGATATGTGAGGAACAGTTGTATAAAATTTAATGAAGATCCAATGTTGTTTAGCACATTAAAAAGTGCTAAAAGTTGCCATTTTTGAATGCAAGCTCTTAGAAACAGCAGATTTGGGACAGAGTATACCTCATGTGATATGTGACATGGGTATGTAATTTCAAACAACTGTGTAACTGTGAAATATGTATTTTGGTCATATATAGATTTGGGTGCACAGATGACAGGGGAGTTGTTTCAAGAGATCATAAATGGCTGACATCACTCTGACACAACTTAGCTCCCCCAATCAGGGGAGAAATGAAAGCTGGACCAATGACAAGTGAGAGGGGCAAGTTTAGTTATGACCAACACACACACCCACTTGCAGAACATATAAATGGACCACTGAAACTTAGGTAGAGACATTCATTTCCATCTGCAGCGGGACGCTCTGCCGGAAAAATCCATACTTACCTCCATCAACCTTCAAGGAGCCAACACTTAGACTCCAAGATAAACAGAGACTACAGAACCTTAACCAAAAAGGCCACTGCCAGCAAGAGTATTTGTCAACAGGCCTGAAAATCTTTTTGCAACTGAACTCTTCAGACAGCCGGCTGACGCCGTCTGAATTTTGCCAAGAACTTTTGCAAGAACCCGGTGACAGAAATATCCAAAGAGAAGGCAGGACCCGACCCAGAGAACCGGTGCCTAGCAGAGACCAGGCCATTGTATCCAGAGTGCTGACCCCGATGCTGTGAGCAGTTCCAGAGGCCAGGCGCTGTGAGCGGAACTCGGGAAGACCTGACCAGACTGAAGTCCGTGACCAAGTCGCTTTCCGGTTCAAAATCTCTTGTGTGTACTCAGCAAAACTCAGAACACATCTCTTAGTTAAAATCATATAATTCAATCCATTTTTAATCTAAGTAGAACTGCAGCTTAGCAATTGTGTTATTCTGCCATCATTTTTAAAGCTGAAAAAGTGTTGCGATTAAAATTTGCAAAACCAAAAACGACCTTCACTAAATCGCTCATATCTCCGCGACCGTTTGTCTTAGAGACTTGCAGTAACTTTCATCTGAAAGCTTAGAATCTTAGCTTTTAATCGCACCTTATAGTTTTACCGCAATCGCGGAACACGCATTCGCGAATTTTGCCGCGATTTGCACATTTCTTCACGTGTAAAAATCTGCTGCTGCTTGCCTTCCATTTGCCAGAAATTCGTTTAACCTGCTAGTTACTCCTAGATACTTGCTAAAGTGAGCCTGGACTAATAATAACTTGATTTCACTCACCCTGAACCTCCTAGAGGGAATTAAAAGCATTTTAGCATATTTTTTTTCTACATTGCCAGCACATTTAAAAGCATTTGGGCCTGTGTTTTCAACGTCTGTAGTCTAAGTTGCTGGGTGAACTGAATCACATTTAATTGCATTTCTGAGAACTGTGTGCCTTCCTTCCATTTCCTTGCATTGCATAAAAGGGGGGGGGTGAATTGTACAAGAAAGTGATTACATTGTTTTTGCTGAAATCCTATCAAGTTATTTTCTGTACTGCATTTCATTCCACATTGCATCCATTGGAAACCATAAAAGTATTGTTGCTATCTTATCCATTTCATGTCAACTCCTTAGTGATTATCAAGAAGTGTGCTAGTGCCAGATTCTCCGTTGTTAATCTTTATCATACCAGATTAAGTGTGATATCCAATTATTAATTTATTATAAAGCGTGATATAATATATATTGTTTAAGTCATCAAATAAACCTTTAAACTTGCAAAACAGAACTACTTCTTGGCTCAGTGGGGTCAGGAGGATTCCAAGAGAGGGGTGTTATACAGGGGTAGTCATCCAGAACGCATGAACTGGACATAAAGATATATCAATAAGGGTTTTCATTCAGTATTATAGACTAGGCGTTGACTTAGCTGTAGTGTTGAATTGAATCCTCTTACAGGATGAGCCGAATATCATGAGCTCCGTTTTTTTCCCGTTGAGGCACATCCAATTGGAGTCCATCCATTGTTCAACGTTGTTATATATCATGGTTAGTTGCTCACTATCTTTTAGATGGTTGCCACTTAGTTAAAACACCAGCTGCGTGTCGTCAGCATAGTTTGTGAAATAGGTGTTGATTTGGTCGAGAACAGGGCATAGGTACCTCAAGTAGAGGTTAAATAGCAGTGGTGACATGATAGCCCCTTGGGGGACTCTACAAAGGATTTCTTTTTCCAAGGAGAACTTGTCCCCCCAGTGCACCCTAGACATCCTATTTTTTAGGAAAGACATTATCCAGCTGATAGCTTCATTGGAGCAGTTGGTGGTCTTTTTTAGTGCGTTCTGAAGTAGGTTGTGGTCGAGGAGGTCAAATGCGGCGCTGAGGTCGAGTAGGATGAGGAGACCTGTCCTACCCTGTCGATAATACTGAGCATTTTGGTCTGTAGGTCTAACATGGCCGTCTCAGTACTATGAGCAGGGCTGAAGCCTGACTGTTGTGGGTGGAGGGAGTTCGATTCCTCCACGTGTGCCTGGAGCTGCATGGTGGCGATCTTATCCATGATTTTAAGGATGAAATTGCAGTTTGTTGTAGGTCTGAGGTTGTTCGGATCGCGTTGGTCGAGATTGTTTTTTTTTTACCAGGGGGGTTACTGTGACCTTTTTGATGGCTTTAGGGACTTCCTGATCTCTGATTGAGGCATTTACGATCTTTGTCAGTATAGGGGCGAATATGTCTGTGTTTTCCAGTATTATTTTGGGCGGGATGATGTTTTCTGCGCATGTCGTGGGCTTCATGGTGGCAAGTACCCTGATCCATTCACTGCTGGTGATTTCTGTGAAGTTGAAAGTTCCAATACATGGTGTTGCGGTCTCATCTGGCAGAGTGACTGTCGTTTTTTTGTTGGTCAGGGAATTTATAATAGTGTCCCTAGCTTTAGAGATTTTGTTGAAGAAAGCGATCTGAGCAGCTTCGCATTCTTCTTGTGAGGGTAGGAAAGGAGGGGTGATGGCTTTAGGTTTTTCTATGGATTTTAAAATGTTGAACAGTTTGCTGGTGGAATTAGCGGCTGTAGAAATCTGTTCATTGTAGAAGTTTTTCTTAGCCTCAGATATCATGTGTTTATATTTTAGTTCACTTTCCTTCCATAGGGCTTTATTGGCGGGTGATGGGTCTTTTAGCGAGACATATTCTCTGTTTCGTTTGTCCCTTTTTTGTTCTGCTAGTTCTTTGGAGAACCACTGTTGTTTTTTTTGGGTGGATCTAGTTGACTTGGTTTGAATGGGCGCTACTTGGTCCGTAAGTTTTTCAAGATGACTGAGTAAATTTGCTAACAAAGTTTCACAGGAGTCGTTCTCAGCTTGGTTGCTATACAGCGTAGTCAGAAAGTATGCAGCAGTTCATGGTAAATAGCAAGGCGGGAGTGCTATACAGCGTAGTCAGCAGATTGGCAGGCAGACACAAACAATCCAATATCCGTAGGAAGTTTCCAAAAACCATGGGAGCAGAGACAGGTACAAAACATAAGCGAGGGAGTCTGTTATAACGTAGCCGGTGGTCAATGGGATCAGGCAACAACAAGGCAACAAAAGGGCAAGGCATAGCAGGTCCGTGAAGCAGGCAAATGGGGCAAAAGTTCCAGGAAAACAACAGCAAGGCAAAATCGTAAGGCTTGAAGAACGGTATTCAGAAGCGAGGCGGGCTGAATCCGAGCCGTATTTAAGCAGTGGCGGCATGGGAACGCCGTAAAGCACATCTACGAGACTTCCTGTTTCGGCGCATTGCGTTCCAGCGTTTCCCTAGCTACCCCCAGCTGGAAGGCAACGCAAATCTGCGTGAGAGTGCCCTCGTCGGAAACCATGATGCAGACCAAAAGGGAGGAGGAGCTCTCCTAGCACGGGAAGTATTGGGAATCGGAGACTGGGAGCACTGGGATGGACGTGTCCTGACAGAGGGAGATGGCTGATGTCCACTCCTCCACATTTGGCAGGGTGGTTAAGGGAAGTTCTGGGCCACACAGTCTTCATGGCCAGGCTAAAAAACTGGAGCTCCTACATGCCAGCCGGAGCTCTGAAGTGGGCACACTGCCTTGTGCCATGCCATCTCTGGGAAAAGAGCAGATAAGACCTGAAAGTCAGAGGAGATGATGTGGTCAAAGGGGACACCGCCAAAAGAAACAGTGCACCACAGGGTGTGGCAGTGACATTGGCAGTCCCCTGGGCACAGGGCCACCAAAGAATATTAATTGTGCTGCGGGACATGGCAGTGATGAGGGTGGTCCACCCACGGTATGGAGCTTTCAAAGAAGATCAAATGTGCCACAGAGCACAGCAGTAAGTGAGGTGGTCCCCCAGGCGGCAGGCTGCCATGAAGAGTGAAGATTATGATGTGGGTGTGGTGGTGGGCTGGCAGCTCCCCCAGGGAATGGAGGTTGCTCAAGAACAATCAGCTTGTGCAGGCCATGAAGTGGTGATTTGGTGGCTTTACGTTGTGGACTGGGCCACCTGGGAGATGACTGGGGTGGGTCAGCCCTATTATCCAGCCTGGGGCTGATCCCTATCCAAAAGGGCAGCACCACACGAGCGAGGTACTGAAAAGGGTTGGCTGACTGCATAAGCCACCCCATGTAATAAAATGTGTATATATATATATATATATATATATATATATATATTCAGTGAAAAAACTTTGTTAAAGGGACGTTATGGTTCAAAGTTAAACCGAAAAACCCCTGAAATTTGGCAGTTATGGTAACATAAGCAACCATAACTCGCGCCACTGGAACCCGGATTTAGCACGCCCTGTCCACGAACAGCCGCAGTGTCCACGGACGGCGTCCACTTTACTCTCTGTGCCATTCCCTCATTGCATACAGCTAAGCAATCACACAATACGAATAACGTCCTCAGAACACCCCATTTTGTGAATTTTCAAACATTTCAGGACAATTATCATTTAATTATTCAACATATTAACATTACAAATATTATACTTTCATCTTGTACTCTGCACACAATGCTATGTTTCTCCATTAGTAGCTCAGTATACTAGATAGAATCCCATAATACAATGCTATTTATATCAATGCATCGTTCAAAGCACTAATAACGGTATGATATTTATTGCAATATCCTTGACACTTTTTTCACAACATTATAATAAAAATCCCTAGTGCACAAATTCCATGAAAAGTACATACACATGTGATGTCATCAGTGATTTCATCAATGACATTTGCGATGTCATCTTTGATGTCCTGGGTGTTAGTCTTAGCAGTGCACGGTGGTGGCGTGAGTGGCGTGAGTTATTTTTCATAGCTCACCATAACTTGCGATTTTCAGGGGTCTTTCGGCTGTACTTAGAACCATAACGTCCCTTAAACACACTTTTTTTAATATCACGCAAGCAATATACAAACATGGCGTGCAAAAAACAACTTCTCACAGATGGCTTTACACAGAATGTTGCAAAGTAAGAATTTATGCTCGTTCACAGTGAAGGTCAGCTGCTTCCATTTTTTTCTCGGGCCCCGGAGAGGCTCACGAAGCAGACTATAAGGTTGTATTGTGTTTTGACCTTGACAGACAGAGATTGTGATGAAAGACTTCTCTTGAAGGAGTGTTGCTAAAACGTAAGAGAAGATAAGGATGAAATTTCTGAAACAAAACCACTTTTATATATTATATCACTATGCGAAAGATCGTTCGCACACGCAGAGTCGTATTTTGGGACTGCACTACTCGTAGACAATGGAAATTGCAATTGTACTGTAAGTAACCCTTTAGATTATTTTATACCAAATATAATTACAATAGCGTAGCATTAAAGACCGCTCAAGTTGAACTTGTTCGTTGAAAGTGGCATAATGTTTTCTACCGCGCACTATCACCGCCGAATTGATTCCCTGTCGTTTAGAGGGCTCTGAAAAAGGCACACGACACAGGGTGGGTTAATAGAAATAATTTTACCGGTCTATAGGCGGTCAACCGCTCTACTCGCTGTGACACTTCACTGTAGCCTGTAAAGTGGCACAGCGAGTACAACGCTTGCTTTGACATCCGTGCACACCTTGCTAATGCAAGTTTGAATCCCGGCAAGGCCAAACTCAGCCTTTCATCCTTGCGTGGTCGATAAATGAGCACCACAAACCGTGGTTAATAATAAGCACCGCTTAGATACCTCACGGTTGTTAGCGCTATATGAATGGGAAAATATTATTATTTTATTATTAACATACTCCGTTGCACTATCTTCGATAGCAAATAGTTTCACGCCCTAATAAATAAAATGATGATTTTTAATGAAGATCGGCTGGTGAGACTAATTTATGTTTTTTAAAACAGGTATGTGGCCCCATCTTGCCTATGTCACGATTTACAGACTCCAGCGGATGGGGTCTTCAACTGCCAGGTGCAGGTCCAAATATGCAACTTCATGACCCTCACCATTTTATGGGACAATCGCCAAGGACCAATATGCCCTTACGCAGTACTAGCGGCTACAAACAACATACCAACCAATAGGGTGGTCTAATGGCTCGTTGTTGGAGCAACCTTCCGATTATCAGAGCGACCATTTACTGCTTTTATCATAAACCAACAGCCTATCTACCGCAAAGGAACAACGCGTGGCTCAACATGATCTTTTGAGGACCGACAACAAAGACAAATGCAAATTGCTGAATATTCTCTAAACATTTGATGTCAAATAAATGTACTTTACAAAATTTACAATTTTGCTGTTTGCTTTTAAATCATTGTTTCATATTCCGAATTGTGGCGCGCTGTGTTGTGACATAATATGTGTTGTCTTCTGGGTTCTGTGTAAAGTCACTTAGGACTGCAGAGGACTGGGCGCGTTTGATGACGCACCCTGTAACGTCACGGAGAGAGGCGGGGAATATGAATGCTTTGATAATATCAGGCTTAGGGGCGGGAAATATGATTTAGTGTCGCAAAAGCAAGTCAGCCAGGTCAATAGTCCCAGTCATAGGATTATCACATAATGTCGGCGCACACTAGCCGGATTTATCGTTTCTTTAGTGGACAAAAAGTCGGTTGACGCCCATAGGAAATTGTACTATTAGCGGACAAAAGGAGTGGTCTTAAAACACTTTCACCCTGACAACGAACAATACAAACAACGTTCTGAGAACACCCCCATTTTGTGTAATTGCAACCATTTCGGGACACCGCGAGTGTTCTTAGAACACATTCAACTAGACAGATTACAATACGGACAGCGTCCTGAGGACACCCCCAGTTTGTGTATTTACGAACAATTAAGTACACCGCGAGTGTTCACAGCTCATTTTTACCTTCCTTGCGAACAAAAATGACACATACTCCGTCCTCTAAACACCCCACCATTTAGTTTATTTACAAAATGTCAGAACAGCCGTGTTCTCAGCGGACAAATCGAACGCAACAAAAACGTCTTGCACATAAAAAAACAAAACATTGAACCTATCCCATACTCCCCCATCCTCCCCAAACACTCTTACACACCAACACACGGCACCAAATACAATTTTTTATCCACGTTTCACTGCGCTGTATGCGATCGACGGCGAATACAAGATTGCGGGCGCCATAGAAAATCTGACGCGCTCCACGCCCCTCGCCGTCCAATCAGCGAACATGTCGCATGTCCGCGGACATGACGCAAGGCCATGGGCCAATCGGGGTGCTGTCCGCGTAGCGAACAGGGAAGTCCGTCCGCAAAGCGAACACAGATATCACTAATTTTTTTGCCTTACGTTTTGGTCATTTTTTAAAAAACTACTGGACGGATTTACACCAAATTTGCAAAAGCACGCTTTCGGAACCAAGCCCCCGCTCCTGCCGCAAATTTGGTGTAAATCCGTCCAGCGGTTTGGCCTGTGGCCGTGCGCAAAGTTTTTTCCCATTCAGTCTATGGGAAAAAAAAAGTTTTGGGACCCCCCCTATAACTTTGCCCTCCCAGGACGAATCCTCACCAAACTTTGCAGAAAAATTCAGAGTGACCCATATACTTTTTTGCAAAGTTTGGTGAGGATCCGTCCAGGGAGAGTGAAGTTATAAGCCGCCCAAAAAGTGCTCTTCCTATGGAAACAGCAACTTAACCATAACTACATGGCCACTATTGTGGCCATGTAATATATATATATATACTGCTGTTTCCATAGGAAGAGCATTTTTTGGGCGGCTTATAACTTCGCTCCCCCTGGACGAATCCTCACCAAACTTTTTTTTGCAAAGTTTGGTGAGGATTCGTGCAGGGGGGGAAAAGTTATAGGGGGGGTCCCAAAAAGATTTTGCTCGCGCCTACAGCCCAAACTGCTGGACGGATTTTCACCAAATTTGGACCAGGAGCAGCGGCTTGGTCCCGAAAGCGTGCTTTTGCAAATTTGGTGAAAATCCGTCCAGTAGTTTTTTTTTAAAATGACCAAAAAGTAGGGCAAAAAAAATTAGTGATATCTGTGTTCGGTCCGCGGACGGACTTCCCTGTTCGCTCCGCGGACAGGACGGTGATTGGGCCAGCAGCTTGCGTGATGTCCGCGGACATCTGACGTGCTCTCTCATTGGATGCGGTGAAAGCGTGCAGTGCGTCTGGCTTCAGAGACTCCTGACATCTTTCTTTCCCGCATGAGAGGCTTTGTCAGGTCAGCAGGAGCGTGTCTGTCTCCTGTTCCTCCCACCCCCGCTCATGCCCTGTGTGTCCTTTGTGTCCCCCCACCCCCGCTCATGCCCCGTGTGTCTTTCCTGTCCCCCCCCACCCCTGCTCATGCTCTGTGTGTCCCCTGTTTCTCCAGCCCCCCGCTCACGCCATCGCACACAGTGGCCAGCGGAGGGCTGAGGAGCGGGATCTGCCGCACGAACTCATGTCCGTGCGGCATGTCCGTGTTTTTGTTTGTCCCCCCCACCCCCCGCTCATGCCCCGTGTGTCTCTCTCCCTCCCCCCACCCCCCGCTCATGCCTCGTGTGTCTCTCTACCTCCCCCCCACCCCCGCTCATGCCCCGTGTGTCTCTCGAACCTCCCCCCCACCCCCGCTCATGCCCCATGTGTCTCTCTCCCTCCCCCCCACCCCCGCTCATGCCCCGTGTGTGTCTTTCCCTCCCCCACCCCCGCTCATGCCCCTTGTGTCTCTCTCCCTCCCGCCCACCCCCCGCTCATGCCTCGTGTGTCTCTCTCCCTTCCCCCACCCCCCGCTCATGCCTCGTGTGTCTCTCTCCCTCTCCCCAGCCCCCGCTCATGCCCCATGTGTCTCTAGCCCTCCCACCTACCTCCCGCTCATGCCCCGCGTGTCTCTAGCCCTCCCACCCACCCCCCGCTCATGTCCCGTGTGTCTCTAGCTCTCCCACCCACCCCCCGCTCATGCCCCGTGTGTCTCTAGCCCTCCCACCCACCCCCCGCTCATGCCGCGTGTGTCTCTAGCCCTCCCACCCACCCCCCACTCATGCCCCGTGTGTCTCTAGCCCTCTCACCCACCCCCCGCTCATGCCCCGTGTGTTTCTCTCCCTCCCTCCTACCCCCGCTCATGCCCCGTGTGTGTCTCTCCCTCCCCCCAACCCCTGCTCATGCCCCGTGTGTCTCTCCCTCCCCCCCACCCCCTGCTCATGCTCCCTGTGTCTCTAGCCCTCCCACCCACCCCCCGCTCATGCCTCGTGTGTCTGTAGCTCTCCCACCCACCACCGCTCATGCCCCGTGTGTCTCTAGCACTCCCACCCACCCCCCGCTCATGCCCCGTGTGTCTCTAGCCCTCCCACCCACCCCCCGCTCATGCTCCGTGTGTCTCTAGCCCTCCCCCCACCCCCTGCTCATGCCCCGTGTGTCTCTCCCCCCACCCCCCGCTCATGCCCCGTGTGTCTCTAGCCCTCCCACCCACCCCCGCTCATGCCCCGTGTTTCTCTAACCCTCCCACCCACCCCCGCTCATGCCCCTTGTGTCTCTAGCCCTCCCACCCACCCCCCGCTCATGCCCCGTGTGTCTCTAGCCCTCACCACCCACCCCCCCGCTCATGCCCCGTGTGTCTCTAGCCCTCCCACCCACCCCCCGGTCATGCCCCGTGTGTCTCTCTCCCTCCCACCCCACGCTCATGCCTCGTGTGTCTCTCTCCCTCCCCCCTCCCCCCGCTCATGCCTCCTGTGTCTCTCTCCCTCCCCCCACCCCCCGCTCATGCCCCATGTGTCTCTAGCCCTTATACCCACTCCCCGCTCATGGCCCGTGTGTCTCTAGCCCTCCCACCCACCCCCCGCTCATACCCCGTGTGTCTCTATCCCTCCCCCCTGCCCCCCGCTCATGCCCCGTGTCTCTCCCCTCCCCCCACCCCCCGCTCATGCCCCACGTGTCTCTCCCCTCATCCCACCCCCCACACATGCCCCGTGTGTCTCTCCCTTCCCACCCACCCCCTGCTCATGCCCCGTGTGTCTCTCCCCTCCCACCCACCCCCTGCTCATGCCCCGTGTGTCTCTCCCCTCCCACCCACCCCCCTGCTCATGCCCCGTGTGTCTCTATCCCTCCCACCCAGCCCCCGCTCATGCCCATGTGTCTCTATCCCTCCCACCCACCCCATCGCTCATGCCCCGTGTGTCTCTATCCCTCCCACCCACCCCCTGCTCATGCCCCGTGTGTCTCTCCCCTCCCCCCACCCCCTGCTCATGCCCTGTGTGTCTCTATCCCTCCCACCCACCCCCCGCTGATGCCCAGTGTGTCTCTATCTCTCCCACCCACCCCCCACTCATACCCCGTGTGTCTCTCCCCTACCCCCCACCCCCCGCTCATGCCCCGTGTGTCTCTATCCCTCCTGCCCACCACCCGCTCATGCCCAGTGTCTCTATCCCTCCCACCCACCCCCTGGTCATGCCCCTATCCCTCCCACCCACCCCCCGCTCATGCCCCTATCCCTCCCACCCATCCCTGCTCATGCCCCGTGTGTCTCTATCCCTCCCACCCACCCCCCGCTCATGCACCATGTGTCTCTATCCCTCCCACCCACCCCCCGCTCACACCCCGTGTGTCTCCCCCCCACCCCCTGCCCCGTGTGTCTCTCCCCTCCCCCGACCCCGTGCTCATGCCCCGTGTCACTCTCCCCTCCCTCGCGTCCCCTGCTCATGCCCCGTGTGTCTCTATCCCTCCCACCCACCCCCGCTCATGCCCCGTGTGTCTCTATCCCTCCCACCCACCCCCCGCTCATGCCTCGTGTGTCTATCCCTTTCACCCACCCCCCCGCTCATGCCCCGTGTGTCTCCATCCCTCCCACCCACCCCTCGCTCATGCCCCGTGTGTTTCTATCCCTCCCACCCACCCCCCGTTCATACCCCGTGTGTCTCTCCCCTCCCCCCACCCCCTGCTCATGCCCCATGTGTCTCTATCCCTCCCGTCCACCCCCCGCTCATGCCCCGTGTGTCTCTATCCCAGACACCCACCCCCCGCTCATGCCCCGAGTGTCTCTATCCCTCCCACCCACCCCCCACTCATGCCCTGTGTGTCTGTATCCCTCCCACCCACCCCCCGCTCGTGCACCGTGTGTCTGTATCCCTCCCACCCACCCCCCGCTCATGACCCGTGTGTCTGTATCCCTCCCACCCACCCCCCGCTCATGCCCCGTTTGTCTGTATCCCTCCCACCCACCCCCCGCTCATGCGCCGTGTGTCTCTCCCCTCCCCCCCACCCCCTGCTCATGGCCTGTGTGTCTCTATCCCTCCCCCCCACCCCTTGCTCATGCCCCGTGTGTCTCTATCCCTCCCACCCACCCCCCGCTCATGCCCCGTGTGTCTCTATCCCTCCCACCCACCCCCCGCTCATGCCCCATGTGTCTCTCCCCTCCCCCCCACCCCCCGCTCATGCCCCGTGTGTCTCTATCCCTAAAACCCACCCACCCCCCGCTCATGCCCCGTGTGTCTCTATCCCTCCCACCCACCCCCCGCTCATGCCGCTTGTGTATCTATCCCTCCCACCCCCCCCGCTCATGCCCCGTGTGTCTATCCCCTCCCGCCCACCCCCCGCTCATGCCCCGTGTGTCTATCCCCTCCCGCCCACCCCCGCTCATGCCCCGTGTGTCTCTCCCCCTCCCCCCCACCCTCCGCTCATGCCCAGTGTGTCTCTTTCCCCTCCCGCCCACCCCCGCTCATGCCTCGTGTGTCTCTCTGCTGTTGCCCCCACCCCCTGCTCATGCCCCATGTCTCCCTGCTGTTGCCCCCACCCCCTGCTCATGCCCCATGTCTCTCCCTCCTGTTACCCCCCACCCCCCTCTCATGCCCCGTGTCTCACTTCTCTTACCCCCACCCCCCTCTCTAATACCCCGTGTCTCTATCCTTTTACCCCCCACCGTCTCTCATGCCCCGTGTCTCTCTCCTGTTTCCCCCACCCCCCGATCATGCCCCGTGTCTCCCTGCTGTTTCCACCCACCCCCCTCTCATGTCCTGTGTCTCTCTCCTGTTACCCCCACCCGCCTCTCATGCCCTGTGTCTCTCTCCTGTTACCCCCCACCCCCCGGTCATGCCCCGTGTCTCCCTTCTGTTGCCCCCCACCCACCCGTCATGCCCCGTGTCTCTCTGCTGTTGCCCCCACCCCCCGGTCATGCCCATGTCTCTCTCCTGTTACTCCCCACCCCCTCTCATGCCCCGTGTCTCCCTCGTGTTCCCCCCCAGCTCATGCCCCATGTCTCCCTGCTGTTGCCCCCGCTCATGCCCCGTGTCTCTCTCATGTTACCCCCCACCCCTTGCTCATGCCTCGTGTCTCTCTCCTGTTGCCCCCCACCCCCGGTCATGCCCCATGTCACCCTCCTGTTGCCCCCCACCCCCCGCTCATGCCCCGTGTCTCTCTTCTGTTACTCCCCACCCCCCTCTCATGCCTCGTGTCTCCCTCGTTTTCCCCCCGCCCCCCGCTCATGCACGTGTCTCCCTCGTTTTCCCCCTGCCCCGTGTCTCCCTGCTGTTGCCCCCCACTCATGCCCCGTGTCTGTCTCCTGTTACCCCCCACCCCCCGCTCATGCCCCGTGTCTCTCTCCTGTTGCCCCCCACCCCCTGGTCATGTCCCGTGTCTCCCTTCTGTTGCCCCCCACTCCCTGGTCATGTCCCGTGTCTCCCTGCTGTTGCCCTCCCACCCCCCTCTCATGCCCCGTGTCTCTCTCCTGTTACCCCCACCCCCCTCTCATGCCCCATGTCTCCCTGCTGTTGCCCCCCACCCCCCGCTCATGCCCCGTGTCTCCCTGCTGTTGCCCCCCACCCCCCGCTCATGCCCCGTGTCTCCCCTGTTCCACCCCACCCCCCGCTCATGCCGTGTCTCCCTCCTTTTCTCCCCCACACCCCGCTCATGCCCCGTGTTTTCCCTGTTCCCCCCACCCCACGCTCATGCCCCGTGTCTCCCCTGTTCCCTCCCACCCCCCGCTCATGCCCCGTGTCTCCCTGCTGTTGCCCCCCACCCCTCTCTCATGCCCCGTGTCTCTCTCCTGTTACCCCCCACCCCCCTCTCATGCCCCATGTCTCTCTCCTGTTTCACCCACCCCCCGGCCATGCCCCGTGTCTCTCTCCTGTTCCCCCCCAGCCCCTGCTCATGCCCTGTTGTGTTCTCGTTATACACCCCGCCTTCCCTTTCCATGGTGGCCATCGTGGTAAAAGATTTTCCTTCCTGCACCGGGACGCCGCTCATCATATGATGTGACTGGACTCTAAGGGAATTACTGTAAGAACCTACTTGAAGAATACGTCTACAAATAAAATACATTTTTTAGTTTCTGACTGTTACTGAAGAAAACCATGTGGCCTAGATATGTCAGCAAAACGAAAAAAGAGTGAGCCAGACATGTGATGTCGTCAGTGATGTCATCAATGACATTTGTGATGTCATCTTTGATGTCGTGGGTGTTAGTCTTAGCAGTGCACGGTGGTGGTGCGAGTTATGGTTGCTTAGCTTACCATAACTGGCGAATTTCAAGGGTTTTTCGGTTTTACTTGGAACCATAACGTCCCTTTAACAAAGTTTTTTCACTGAATTTCATAGGTTTTTAGTAGCGCAACTTAACCATAACGTCCCTTTAACAAAGTTTTTTCACTGAATATATATGTATATATATATATATATATATATATATATATATATATATATATATATATATATATATATATATATGTGTGTGTTATAGTTTGTAACGTATCTAATTGTATATTTATTTGTGTATTTATGTTGGGGTTTAATTGTATAGTTATAGTTATTCATAGTTACAGTTATTAATATCCATATTATAAAGTTGGTTTCTATGTGGCATGTGGTGAAGGAAGCTAAGGACTCAGGGCATAACCCATCTTCTGTATTAACATCAATGTTATCTTCAGGTTGCGTAGCGCCCGTTCCTGTCCAACTAGTTTGGGGAGATGGGGTGGCTGGTTCCTGTGGGATCTGCCCCTTGCCTGAGCTGAGGGATGTGCACCGTCTTGGCTGAGCTGGACAGGCAAAAGCAGGGACTACAAAAGGATAGTACAGTAATACAGTCTTCTGTGGCCAGGCCGGACTGGCCTGTAGGGCAATAGGGCAGTTTTAATAGGAATAAAGCCTGAGAGAGAGAAATGTAATCTATGGCAAATTTAGGCCAAGCAGACTGTAATGCCAGAGGAAAATGCCTGTGAAAAATACGGTATGGGGAATGTTTGGTTACTGTCACAATTACAGTAACCACAATCATTTGGTTACTGTCATCCTGACGAGGAGGTGAGCTTGCAGAGTGACAAAATATAGGAGTGAATAAGAGGAGCTGAAGGACAGACCATTGTGAGACCCTGACTGGTAGTGGCGTTGCAGAGAATATTCCAGCATTCCACAATATGATAAAGGAATCCCCAGATATTTAGGAATCATTGCAGATGAGTACAGTGCAAGGGAGCCAGAAGGATTTGTGACTTGTCAACCATGTCAAAGGCAGTGGAGAGATCAAGGAGGATTCGGATAGAGTTAAAGTGGAAGAGGTCAGCAGTAGCAAAGATGTTAGAGTAGTGGGTGAGCAAACTTTCCAGGAAGTGATGGTTACAAAACATGGTGGTACTGAATTCATTTGTCTCCAAGTGCATGTGGAACAGGGTTGAAAGATATGCCCTCTGAGATATTAGAACAGTGTGGGAGAACCGAGACAGGTGGGTAGATGGCAAGGTTCATGGTGTATACCATTTTCCTTTTTAGAATGGGTTGGATGATGGCAATTTCATAACAGTTTAGGAAGATCCCAAAGGACAGGGAGAGGCTGAATGAAAAGACAGGTGAGGTAGGTGAAGGTAAGCAGTGCCAGTTCTTCGTGGTCTGGATACAAACGGATACTTAGGAGGACAGGTAGATTTGTAGATCAGAAGATGGAGTGTGTCACACAGTGACAGTTGTAGTCACTGAATCCGGTTGCACAGTCTGTTTGCTGTGTCTATTGCTGTTGCTGTGGTAGGAGGAGAGCTGCGAAAAAAAACCTCTACACTCGCGAATCGAGCCGCGGTGTGTGTCGCAGAGTGACAGTTGCAGACACTGCAGTCCGTGCCGGCTGAGTAGCGAGAGCGGGGAAACCTTCAGACCCTTGGTGAAGGTAAGACTCCCCTCCCAGAGAAAGCACTTCAATTCAATTGCAAATATTCCAAATCTCGTTGTACGGCATGGAAACTGTTGAATACTACTGACTATTGACTATTGTATCCGCTATTTGCCAGGAAAGAAAAAGAGTCTGCCTTCTGCCTGAAACACTAGCCCAATCCTCTCAAATATGTCCCTACCTAGACAATTTACAAGAAAACAGGCGAAAGTGCGAGAAGAAATGGTGCTGTGGTCACTGGGGACTATGTGTGTGATTGACTCTATGGACTCACCAACGTGGTCCGTCTGTTGGGGAGGATTCTCAAAATGTGCTAATTTCCCTTACCTTTTGAGACCCCCAGTAACTTTAATGGATTTCTAGGATTTAATTTTTTAACTGGGAAGAGTGTGAGCCTTTTTTCCCACTCTTCCATGTATTTTGATGTGTGTTTTACTTTTGTGTTCTTTGATTATGGAGTTTTAAAACAACTCCAGAGGCATCATCTTTTTCTGTGTGTCACACAGCACCTTCAGTGCAGTGGCACAGGGATGCCTTTCAGACTTCCCAAGGTTTAAATACCTTCTCTGGGACTGACTACCATCTCCCAGAGCATGTAAAGTTACATTGACTTTATTAGTCTCTTTAAATTTACAAACCCAGCACACACTATCTTCCTATAGAGTGCTGGAGGGGTTGCCTAGCTTCTCCTGAGTAAAAACACTCATTTAACAGGCAAATGTTACCCTTTCCTACCTTAAATGGCAGGTGACATTGGTTTAGATCAAACTACCATGATTTTTCACAAACGCTAACAACGCCAGCTAAAAATCAGGTCATCAATGTTTTTCAATATGGCGCCCAAGACCTATCTGTAAAAACAGACTCCGGTCATCTTTTTTCACCATTTCTTTTAGGAAAGGTCCTTCTTGTGTTTGTATCTGCACGCCAAACCAGGTTTGGTCCCTTTGTTTGTTGGCCTTTGGCGGGCTTCAGTGCTGAAGCCCTGCTCTGGCACCTGAGTGTCTGGGATAGACAGGATGTGAGGGAGGTGCTCGAAACTCCCTGTGCTCAGTCTCCTAGGAGACCTGAATGCACTCTGGGGTGATTGGCTGGCTGACTGTCCAGCAAGGGCAGCCACCCTGCTATGTGAGTGACAGCCAGGCTGGAATGAATGGGGGAAAACTGTTTAAAAGCAGGTCTCTGGGACTTGGAAAGCAGAGTCGACCACTGGAACGAAAGAACCGAAGACGAGCTGAAGAGGACTGCTGCAACTCCTGGATGACCAGTGAAGCCCTGCTGCAGGTCCGAATTGCCTGAAACTCCATCGACAGAGAAGCCCTTCAGGGTTAACTTCTTCCCTTGAGTTTGGTGGGAACAACCAACTCGCAAGCCACCTGGACACCGTCCCCATCTGGTCGAATTTTCTTCAGATGCTGTTGAAAACCAGATAGCCAGAGGGAAGGAAACCAGCTTGTGGACTTTAAGGCACTCACACCTTAAAACAACATTTTGCCTAGCTTGTGGCCTCATCCCTGGGCAGTGCAGGAACCTCTCGACGTCCTCCTTCTTATCCCCACGACTGAACCTCAGGAACAGCAAGATCTGCTCGAAATGCCAGGAACAACTGCCTCAGCTACATCTCTTCTTCACTCAAAAGGTACTGTGCAAACGCGGTGTGGAAATCTTTTCGGCCACAGAGAAAGTGCGTGAAACTTTCCCAACTTCAAGGCTTGTCCTTCCCTAAACATTCGTCAAACTTTTTGCCTAGCCAAATTCTTCTAAACACTGTGGCAGAATTAACCTTTTACTACCAGAACTGTGCTATCCTATGCAAAGACTCTTAACCATTGACTTTGGCCCAGGCCTATGAACTGAATTGCTGGTTGTAGTTTACTAAAACCCTTTGCCCTGCCTTTACAAGTATTTGTGCAGTTAATTCTTATAACAATGTCTTTCTACCCCATTTTAAAGTATCTGAAGTGCCATTTTGCTCTCACTTCAGGGCAGCTGAACTTGTTCATTTACTTACCGGTCGTGTATTTGTGGTTTATTAGTGTGTGATATTGAGCTGCTCTTGCTAGTGTAATGTTTTCAAACTGACTGTGTAAATAAATGTATATTCTTTTACCAGGAAACCTTGAGTAAGTCTTTGTTTGTACCACTGTATTGGTTAGTCCTTTGTGTAACTTGTTCTACTGCTCACTCAACTCTTGAGATAAGTCTGGCTTTAAAGGTGAAATTGTACTTACACTTGTAGTCGTAATGTTCCCAAAGGGTACTGCATGTGATTCTGCCTAACACCGTCCTTGAATTTCAAAGAGGGAGCGGGGAAGAGCAGAGACCTAATAACATGAGGGGGACCAGAAATGTGCTCAGAATGGGGGAAAATGATGGCGATCACGAAAAACAGGAAGGGAGACAGGAAGGAGATCAGAAATTAGGACCTCAGCGTTTTATTCTGGATTCCTTGTAGAGCTTTCCCAGCATGCCCACCATTCCCTGCACAAGTTCTCAAAGCCTCTATCTTCTTCTACCGTAGCCCTTTCCCCTACAGTACAGCTTACTTCCCTAGTGCCTGCGATAGTTGCCAATTTCTGAAAGTCACTGAAGACAAAGGATATGGATACAAAGACCACTAAAGTTAAAGAGGCGGTCCCGGTGCAGAGAGTGGAAGGGCTAGAGACTAAGGAACTGAGAACTACAAATCTAGAGGAAACCTAATGTCCTGTAAAAAATCGAATTGTAAGGCCTGGGAAAGATAAGGGCCTAGTGGCTGACGAGGCATCAATGTGGGAAGATGCTTATTCATTCCTTGAAGCAGTATTCAACTGACCTAACTCGTCAGAATAGGCTGTGGTGGCTCTCCTTGAGACAACAAAGGATAGGGCTAACCAGTTGGTGCCACATTGTCCTTGAACACTACTAGAACACCAAGATGCTGCTTTGGAGCTGAGATTGGCGCAAGATGCAGCATACCTAAATTCAACTAGGACTCATCAGCGCAGGTTAAGTGACCATGCCAGGATTAATACTTCAACTCCCTTGATCCCGACTAATAGGCATGGCTGATTCCTAGATCCCAGTAGAGATCAGGTGCACTCTTCTTTGGTACTGAGGAAAGAGGCCAGAGCTCCAATGAATATTCATAGTGACTCGGAAGTAACAGGTCCTCAGAGAGAGCTGATCAGGACGGCTCATGGGTCACAAGAAGCACCAAACCATAATAACCTCCGAATCCTGATCTACAAGACACGCTCTCAGTTATGTCAGCTACAACCACCTCCTCTGAGTCTTGCATGAAACAGCCTTTAAGGAGGATGGGGCACGGACTATCAAGGGTATTGATCATGTCCAATTGCAGAATTTGGTAATGGCGGCGCTAACGGTAGCAGTGAATCCCTTTGTCAAGCTATATGAACATCTTAATGACACAATTAAAGATCCACTGACCTTACTACCAATGTCGCTCACGAAACTGACCTATCTGGAATCATTCACCGGAGCAGTGTAGTCTAGGCTTGACAAAGAAGCTGAGTAGACTGGCCAGTGACAAGCCAGACTATATGATCTAGGGAAGGGTGAAGTAGCTCAGACAACAACCCTGATGGCCTCAATCCTAGACGAAATGAAGTGGTTAAGACACCAGAAGGAGGCAACTTCTTAGAATCTGCGGGAACAGGGGCTTCCAGATGAGAGCTTGCATACTTCCAGATTAGAAGGAGAAGTCTTGGAGCCGAAGCGTCATATTGCGTGACCCTGGACCTTACCATTACAAAAACAGGGCCATGCTCTTACAAAGAAAATGGTAATGATCAAAGTAGGAGCCTCAGGAAGACTCAATCTATACCATCAGCAATACAGGCACAGGATATAGTGGCGGATGTGGGAGACATGCAACATACCGAGGATTTTGAAATTGAGGTAGGCCCCATCCAAAAAAGCAAAAGTCTGCCACCAAAGATAAGGGAATTAGACTTTACCCAGTCTTTGGGAGCAGCGGTCAGCAGGAATTAAGGGGGAAGAAGACCATTTTAAAACAACAAAAAAAGTCAAAAAACCAGCCAAATTAAAAAAAAAGGCAGCCTAATGGCCCAAGATCCTTCCTACGGACCGTGGCTTTACCAGCATTGCAGATGACTACCAACTGTAAACAGGGACAATATTCCACCCTTGTCCCCTCTAAAATTGCTTCCAATCAATAAATAATTGAGCAAGAGATGTTGGATGAGAATTATCGTATTCTAATGAACTTGTCTACATACTGTGATGAAGTAATTATGGAGAATGAATAAGTGATCAATATTAGCTACCTATGATATGGATGACAACAAAGAGATACCAATAAACAAATATTTAGGAATGGCACATGAGGAAGTTGAAATCTCCCCTCTTTTAGAGTTGAGGTCAGGGGAACATACTTCGAGTTCATTCCTCACATTGGACGAACGAAGGTTAATCCGTTTGGAAAAAACCAAGGCTCACAGCGAGACTCGCCCTGAGAAGGCTCTAGGTCACAGAGAAGCTAACACTGGGAAAGGAAAGAGCTTGAACAATACTCTTCTTGGAGTGGAGAATAACCTGGTATCAACTGAACGTTTGATTCCTGAAAGTGATGGATTGATCATGAATCAGAAACATTTCCTAAAGTTATTCCACTGCTCACCGGAACATAGATTCATTTGTCCGGATGATATTAGAATCGTGGAATTAATAAAGGAAACTCGTTATGACTGGGTGATTGTATACCTCTACTCAATGCTTGTTAAAAATGTTGTGGTGGAGGCAGCTGCAGATCTCCTCCTCCGGTGGGTTTTGAAATAGTTGAGGGAGCCCGATCCGCAATTATGAAAATAGAAGACGATATTCCACAATATCAAAGTAACGTCCAAGGGAGAGAAAGGAATCCAAAGGATGATAGAAATCCTCCAACTATTCACAATGAAACCAATTACTTGTTGGGAGCTGCTCTCTCAAAAAAAGAATTTGCAAAGTGAGTCAACTAACAGGAGCTGGCTGCCAGCAATGCGTGCACAGGTGTTGAGTCTATAACTCTTGATCACTTCAGAACCAGTCCTGCGTATTGCCTCATGAAATACATGCAGGTTTACACATTTGTTTAGGGAGGAAGGTCTGGATATGAATGCCTATGATGTATGCTGTTTGCAGGAGACCTGGTTCTCGAATACACCTGTTTGTGAGGGTTTTGATATACATTTCAATCCTGCCATTCAGAGAAATGTGGGAAGGCCTTCCGCAGGCCTATTGATAATGGTAAAGAGGGGTGGCACATTTAAATTTTGTTGCAAACAAAAAATCCTAACCCCTCTACCCAGGTCGTGACCTTGTCCTGGAAAAGGGGGAAGGTCCAAAGTCCGATAACACTAGTCATAATCGATGTATATTGGAACCCTGTTGGGATGGAAGATGAAGAATTTGTGGTGGCAATTACCCCAGCAATAGATGAGGTGAGAATAACAGCAAATAATCCTTTATGCAGTGTCCTCAATATAAGATGTCTGGGAGAAGCTGGGGTGAAACTTCTCAAGAGATTACTGTCCAGGAGGGCGGCCCTTTGGTTCTCGGAAATCAAGGAAAGAGAGGTGGGCATGGCCAATGGCCAGATAAAAGGAGACACTCCAGAGAAACTGACGTGGTCTTGGGGTAATTGTGTAGTACATCTAGACTATTTTTTGCATCACAAGGTCTAGCTGAATGGTTAACTACCCTGAGGATTATCCCGATGACTGAAAGTAACCATCACCTTCTTATAAGGGGATGGAATACTGTAGGCCCACAATTAATGACAAACACACTTAATGTCAATCAGGGTGGAACCCGACTCAGAATAATGCACAGGGATATCCAAAGTCTCATAACTAAATATCATGAGAATTTAGAGGGAAATGAGGAAGGAATAGATTATACAGGAGCCTTAATGGACTTCAGAGTTATGCCTCGAATGAGGTCAGGACCTGGGTACAAGAGATTGCACTATCCAAGCCACGAAGGGAGACAGATGAAGAAACTTCTGCGAGCAGATCTATGATGTATAGACCATGAAAGTGAAGGGAACAGATCTGCTAAGAAAAAAAAGCAAAGACCGCAATACAAAAATTGGCTATTGGCAACTAGAGCTCAACATTTCCAGGAATACAGTGAAATGATAATGAAGATCTAATCTAATAAAAACACAAGAGATCTCTGAAAGCTCCTAAACAATAAGGCCACATTTCAAATAGCCAATATTGTCCTCACGGTCCCAGAAAAGGTATGGATCAATTACTTCACTGTTCTCTTTAGTGGCTTGGATGATGGTCTCGGGGTGAAATAGGGGAAAGACTCTGCTCCGTGGTCTATAGAGTTTGATGAACACGACAAACAGTTCCTGATAAAGAAACTAAATGTATCCAGAGATGCTGGACCAGATGGATTGAGTAATAATGTCCTAAAGAAAAATCATGAGGAATGGGCGCAATTCTATTGCATCCTCTTTAATCAACTGCTAATTACCAGAACAATTCTTCAATCATGGAGAAAGGCATTGATCTTCCGGATCTATAAGAAAGCAGACAGGGACGAGTCAAAGAATTATAGACCTATAGCCCTGCTGGATACCCTGGGGAAAATGTTCACCTCCATTCTTCTAAAAAAACTAAACAAATGGGTACGAGAATCGGGACACCTTGGTGCGAGGCAAGCAGGCTTTGTCCCAGGGGTGGGGACACGCTTGAATTTACTCCTGCTAAATCTACTCATGGGAAGGGCGATTAAAACTGATCAGAATGTGCACCTGGCTTTTATAGATCTGGAGCAAGCCTTTGATAGTATTAGTAGAAACACACTCTGGCAGAAACTGTTGGATTGGGTTTGTCCTCCAGGTCTACTAGAAGCAATAAGGGCTCTGTACTCCGGCACCTCAATTCAAATAAGAATGTCAGCCAAAGGTGTGGTTAATCAGCCAATCCCAATTTATACAGGGTTAAAACTAGATTGCCCTTTGGCACCTGCAATCTTCAATCTCTATTTGTCGGACATGGGGTTGAGCCAAAAAGAGGTAAGAATATTTCCCGGTGAAGCTGAACTATCATGAGATACCCTGGATGATGTACGCCGATGATTTGGTGGTTATCGGTCACATCCCTATCGGCCTACATAAGAGATTTACACAGCTTCAAAATTATTTCCAACTTAATGAACTTAAAATCAATGTAAAGACAACTACAATTCTTGTGCTATCCACTGCCTGTGGAACGAAAAATCCTAAATTCAATTGGGTCATTGGCTCTGACAAAATAGAGATTATTGACTCAATAACCTACTTGGGAGTATCGATAAACTGTAATATAAAGGAGAAGTTGTGGATGGATGGGCTGAGATTAAAATGTGGAAGACTCATGCTACAGACCTTGGCTCTGCAGAGTAGATTTGGCAAATTCATGCTGGTCCCAATAATTACCTTTTATAAGCAAAAGGTAACCCAGATACTTTTGAAAGGAGTGGAAACGGCTCTGTACTTGCCACCTGAATTCTGGGAACTTGTTGGGAGAGAAGTGGTCCTTCCCACCCCTCTCACCACTCCCGCATGCACAGATCTCACTTGTGCTGAAGGGGGGAGATGTTCCCCCTTGCCCCCAACTGTTATCTGTGTTAATCACCTACTAATGACTAACAAAGAAAGCATGTAACCAAGCCGTATTAAAGTGCAAAGACTTCATTTTAGGTAGCCCGCCAGATGCCATCTTTTACTAGGCCTGAAAAAGATCTCTAAAAGCCTGTCTCTCCCTGTGCCTCACACCTCCAGCCAAGGCCCCCACCCCACTGCCTTCTGCCAGCTTTGCACAAACCCTGTTCTCACAGAAGTTCAGCCATTCATTGTTGCAATCTTCAGTGCTGTCCCAGACCAGATGAGCTCACTGCATCGTGTGAGACCAGAACAGGCACCCGCCAGAGTGCCCATCCATCTCCACTAACCTGCCAGTGCCCCTTCTGACCCCCACCCTGCTGAGCTGTAATCCACCAGGCACATGCCCCTCTGCTCTTTGATACAGATACACATCTGACCTCCCCTAGTGGCCAAGCGCAGACACCCACGAGAGCCCTGACCCCATACTCTCATATATTCTTTCTAATCCTAACACTTGCCTATTCATATCATGAGGCATTAGGTAGATCAAAACCTCCAAGGTGGGCATCGGGGTCGGGGACTCTAGGTTTATGGGCACCGGGGTGCAGAGAGTACAATGCATGCCTATAACTGTCTATGAACTCTGGGAAGCACCCACATTCCTACCAGACCTTACGATTGTCATTTATCTCATGCTTTCAGATTCTGTTATTTCAAGATCAGTTAGTCAGGGAAAGTGTCATTTGTGCTGGCCTGACCTTCACCTCACGGAGATGAGCCCAGCTGACCCACATGCTGCGGGAGTGACACCCAAGCAACAACCAATCCTACGTGGTCAGCGCCTACATCTCCAAACAGTACCGATGACTCAACCCAATTGTATCGCAGAATTGTGCATTTGTAACATGATGTCATCAGTGACAATTTTCTCTCATAATGTGCTGCCTGTGAAATGTTTGGGAGAGCGCTCTCTGGGCGGCAGAGTTCTCTGCGTGCACAATTTATCTTATATAAACTTTGTTCTACTTGCAATCTATCTCCTGGTTTCATTCCCTGCTGGGGTGTGTCCATTATTCTGATTTTTGGATACTGTGTTGGGGAATGGGCACCTTCAAACTAATGGAGGGCCTCTTTTGGAAGTCGGTTTTGGGCCTTCCAATATCAATCCCAATGGCTTCAGTGAGGTTTGAACTAGGCCTACAGTCCCTGTGCTCAATTGTAAGGTGGACATCGCTGAGCTTATTCATGAAGCGCATGGAGGATTGTAACCCCTTTCCATTTGATATACCCAAAGGAAAGGATAGAAGTAATGAAGGGCGAGATGAAGAAACATTGGCGCTATGGAAACAAAAATGTATTGATTGGCTTGCCTTAATTAACTTAAAGAAAGAAGTGTTTCTATCCAATCCGGATAAGGTAAAAATCCAGATACGATGCATGGATTGGATTAATACCATTAATAAAAGAAGCTTTTATAAATTAACGCTTGCCCTGACCCTCGAGAGAAGGTTGATAAATCAGGTTCCGAGATTCCTAGTGAAATTTCCCAGCTACAAACTTAGGAATATCTTTATGAGGATACAACTGAATATACTCCTTATGAGAGAGGTCTTAGGAGTGAAAAAGCAGATAGAGGACTCTAAGTCATCGTGTAGTTTCTGTTGCAGAGATGATAGGGTGGAGACAATGAAGCACCTTCTGATAGAATGTGAGGAATTGACGAATCTGAGAATTAAATATCTGAGGGAGGTTTTTTCATGATATAAAACATTAACTACTGAGGACTGGTGGGAAATGTTTATTTTGGGTGAAAATAATGCAATGATTTTAGCAGCAACAAAATGGTTGGTGGACATTTTAGACTTGTAGTGTAAAGTATGATATTAAATGGCATAAGATTGTAAGAGAATTGGGGAGGGAATCATGGGATGATGTATGGATTTTAACTTCTTTATGGGGGAGGTTGGGATTTGATGAATTCTTGATTGTAAGGGGTTTGTAATAAATCATACCATAAAAAAATAGATCAGAAGATGGGTGCCAGTTCAGCTGGAATGGTGGAGGGAGAGTAAAGGAGTGTGGAGGTGGGAATGGGAGGTAGAGAATATGTGAATCAGAGGGACGGAAAGAAGGCAAGTAAGATAGCAAGCGTGAGAGTATGAAGGACTTTAGAGATTTCAGTAGCAAAGTAACAGACAATGACCCCACCAAAAAGGAGGAAGGGATGGGGAGCAGGTGCAAACAGAGGAGGGATGGTTCTCCTTAAAGTTCAAGGGTACGGGTGGAAAGAAGAGATTGGTGTAGTTGTACATTTTGGCAGAGTTAACGGCATAGGATGGAGTGAGATGTGATTCCTTGTATGTGATTAGGAGGGCTAGGAAAGTGTTTTACACCAGTAGCATTACGGTTTTGGACATTCCTGGTTGCAATTTTGCTAATTCTGTGTTTAGTTTGTAGATGATGTATGTGACGTCTGCATAGTTAAAACAGACAACCCCTTATTTGCTCAGGATGTAAAGGGGGATCCATGTGATGTTATTCATGGTTGTTATGAAATTAGGCAAGTTGTATGGTTCTATACTGTTTAAGAGAAATGAGGTGAAGCTTTAAAGCTGTTTGCTCTAGGCCCCTTAGGCTAGTCTCCTGATCTGGATATCAGGACTGTTTGTGTCAAAGCCAGCTAAGATTTATAGCAGTACAAGGGTGGTAGGAGTATCAGAATACATAGATAGCAGTAAGGGTAGATGCAGATCCTATGATTTGGCTGAATTTTGCTGGATGTATGATATTTACTCATGAGGATAAATCCTTCTCAGTGAGTGTGCAATATTCTGTGGGAAGGGTCCATATGGAATCAGTGTTTTCAGTCCTGTGTTGCCACTTGTTGGAGAGAATGGAAATGTTATAGCAGTTTTTTATTATAACTGTTCCATACTCATATTTTACTTTTTGATTTGTTTAGGCTATTGGAATACTACCTTGCAGTGTATTTTCTGTTTGAGTAATGGAAGGGTTTACTCAGAGTTGGCTTGTTCACAGTGTTTGTTTTCCACTTTAAGATCCCCAAGTCAGTCTCCAGCCCACAGTCTGACCTTGCCTCCTGCCTCAGAGACATCACTGGATGACCACCAACCACCTCATCCTCAATCATGGAAAAACAGAAATGAAATTGAAAATATGCTGTGCAGGAAGAAAGCTCTCTTCCCCTAATCTACTCCCTGTCCTTCTTCCTTGGCTGCCTCCCCGCTGCATGCACTGTAGTAGAAAACCTGGGATGCACCATGAACACTGACCTGACACCCTCACACCACATTAACACTGTGTCTAAATCTTGCTACCTACACCTCCACACACTCAGACACATCTTCCCTTAACTCTCCTACCCCCACAGAGCCCAGGGTCACTGCAGTCTTGTCCATTGTCCTGTCACACCTAGACAATGTCAACTTCCTCTACCTGGGTGCCCCTGTTTATCAACTTAGAAAGCTTAAAGGGTCCAGAACTCTGCACCTAGGCTCCTCCTTGCCCTTGGCCCTAGATAGCACATCACCAGGGCACTGCGCATCTCCCGGTTGGATGAAGGACCACTTTCAAAGCCATATGCATCACTCACCACGCCCTCCACAAAACAGGTCCAGAATACCTTCAACAGACCATCAACCACTACCAACCCAATAGAAACCTGCGTTCAGGCACTGCACTCCTCCCTGTGATCCGCATGTTCAAATCGACTAGAATAGGAGGATCTTCCTTCTCCGTCCAAGCCCTCACTATTTGGAATTCAATTCCACTTAACAACTGATGCATTGGGGACCACCTGCTTTCCGGAGGGCCCTGAAGACATGGCTATACCCCGACCACCCTGACAAACCCTGCCCTCTTGAACTAGTCAATCTCTTCAGGTAGGATGGAGCAACAAAGAACTTCCATTAAATCACCGAATCACTGTAAGAATAATCTAACAATCTCCAGCAGAACACAGGAGAGAGTCCAAGCCACACCTACGAAACTGAGATGCCAGCTTGAGACCACAGGTACTCTATGCTTATGGAAAATAGCCGAAGGCAAGGCCACTCGGCCTTATACATCTGCAACCATACACCACTCCCAATGACACATCGCGCAACACTTATGCCATTAGAATGCAGCTATCCCAAATAACAAAAATGTGATCTAGCTGGGCACATGATGAGTTCTACTACTCTTGCATATTCTCTTGTAAACTTCAAAGCACCCATTGTTAGGGAGAATTTTCATTTTAGTGCTAAATTATTTCCACCTTAGAGACCCGCAGCTCATTTTGCAGGACTTTAGGACTTTTTAATTTTAGCCCTGGAGGAGTGAGTGAGCCTTTTTTCTCACCTTCTCATGTGTTTTGACCTGATTTGGATTATGTGTTTTCTTTGTTTTTGGAGTTCGACAAACTCCATAGGCATCTACTTTTTGTATGATGACACACAGCCCCTTCAGTACAGTGTCACAGAGAAATCCTTTAGATTTCTCATAAGGTTTAAATACCTTTTCTTGTGTGAACTACTGTTCTGAAGAATAGTAAAGTCAAATTGACTTCACTTAACTTTTCTCTTTGTAGGTCCAGCAAACACCATCTTATGTTGAGTGTGGGGGCTTTATTTGGTAGCCCCTTATCCTTCCTACTCATGTAACATTGTTTATGTTATCCTCACTACTTTAAATGGTTGATGGCAGTGGTTTATTTTTCCTACCATTGTGCTTTCCTACCACAGGCTGAATCCTCGCTGCAGTATGGAATGCATGGGTGACCATTTTGTCAAAATGGCCCAGTCGGGGAGACCACCAGGGTCATCGCAGACAGGATTGCTGCCTGAGCCTTCTTCTCCGTCTCCAGGCATAAGAACACGGCAAACATTCTATCAGTAGAAAACGTATACGTTTTTGTTTTTGAAGTGTTGGGGCTCCTGCCAGCGAAGCAAGGAGCAAAACCACAGCCCCTCACTTAGTAAACGAGAGGCTGTGAGGAAATCACCCGACCACGATGCAGCTGACTCAAGATGGCAAACACTCGCCTTGGACCGCTGTGACAAGGAGGCAGACTACCAGCATCCGCTCCGGGCCCATCAGAGGGGGTGATCAAACTCAGACTCCCCTCTGAAGAGCGCTCTCTCCGCTCAAATCTGCTCACACTGCCGGTAAGGAGATTGGAGGGGCACAGGTGAATGTACAGTGCACGAAGACAGATTGTGCTGGAGTCTCTTCTCTGTGCGCCCGCTCTGATCTCCACTGTACACTCCGCACTTCCCTGGAAGAAATCGCTGATACCAGAGCACTAGAGTGAGTAACACCGAAAGGCAAGCAGCAATTGAAGGCTGTTAGTGTTCTCGGCCCGCATCCATGAGCCCGCTACTCAAAGACCTCAAATGACATACACCAGCCTGTCAGGGGGAAGCAATAACGCTCCCTTTTTTTAATGCGCCCATGAGGCAAAAGTGAACTTTAAAACTAAGCTGGCACATGCCAAATTCAACTCTGGGAGCAAAGCACAAGTTGGCATTAGTGTAGGGGGGGTACCCTATGCCAACATGTTGTCTCCCGCTCTAATAATACGCTCGTCAGTACGCCCCCCCCACGGGAAATCAAATCGCAGAAACAGCACTGCTGGTGCCAGGAGCAGGCATGAAGCCTGGCAGGCACGAGAGGAACAAAAGTAAGAGAGACAATTAGAACAACAGAAGTAATGGAAACATAAAATACAGTGGTACGGACAGGAACCCCATCACGTAGAATCCCATTTGCAACGGGGAACACCTGAGCGGCCCCCCACTAGACATTATAGCAGAAACTCAGTGTGGACAGCAACTTCGGTCCCGGAAACAATCGCCCTTATAAAGAACCCAAGACTTGCACTGTCTCTGGTCCCTGCCCCTCCTTAGGAGAGTTGGACTCGCACACCCTTTCCAAATTACGATCATTCTGCCATACTCCAAGGAACATGGAACAAGACGGGGTCCAAAGCTCCTCAGAAATTCCCAGGAATGACCTAGAGAGTGCCACCAAATCAGACATTCGTCTTTTGCTTGGCGAGATCCGCTCAATTAAATCTAGCCTCACGGAAACGGTCTCAGACCTACAAACAAGAATGGCCAAAGTCAAAGATCGAATGGAGGCGGTAGAAAATAAGCAACAGTCTAGTGACATAACGGCAATGAACTATGAGGCCAGATTTCAAGACTTGGAACAGAAAGAAAGAGACATTGGGCCTCATTACAAGGTTGGCGGTCCGGTAATAACGATACCGGTAAGGGAATACTGGTATCGTTTACCGGACCGGTGCATTACGACCCGCGATGGTGCTACCGGCATCTGCAGGCACTCGTTGTGACCGGGTAGCACCTACCCAGAATAGGCGTGGGACATGCACTTACCGGTATCCAGATGCTGGTAAGAACGGGTACCATGATGCTGTTAACACCGGCATCGTTGGGCAGCCGTTAATAGCAATCTGCTGTGTTGAAACCTCCCAAAGGTGCACACAATCAGCACAGGTGGAGGCAATGGAGTCTGGCACAGCACAAAGGGAGCACACACACTACACCCCTTCCAAACACAAAATGCTACCATTAGCAGTTGCAATACTGGGGCCAGAGGACATGCCTGCACTGCTACTACTCCCGCAGGCATTGAACCAGGGAATGCAGCAGGGGCGCAGGAGGAGAAGGAGTGTGAGACAGGACCAGCACATACCACCAGGACAGGCAGTTGCACCCCACAGGCAGCAACCTATCCCTCGCCTAAGGGCCAGTCCATTTGACCTAACTCCTGGATAGGGACACCATATGCAAAATAGTGGACCTTAGCCATGATGACCTGGTAAGCCTCATCAACATCCGGACAGGCATCCCCCCTTTGCTGAAGGTAGTGTCTGTTCTGCACTTCCTTGCCACAGGAACCTACCAGCACACTGTGGGGCAGCTGCATGGCATCTCACAATCATGTTTCTCCCGTGTGCTCAACCAGGTGCTAGATGCCCTATTGAAACATGGAAGGGACCACATATATTTACCATGGACTGTGGATGAGGTGCATGCTATCAAAATAGCATTTTATGCACTGGCAGGCATGCCTAACATAATTGGTGCCATTGAGTGCACCCATGTGGAGCTGGTAGTCCGGCATGCAGAGGAGGTAGTGTACCGCAACAGCAACAGGAAGCTCTACCATTCCCTAATGTCCAGATGGTGTGCGATGCAAGGAAATTAATCATGCATTGCTGTGAAAGATTCCCGGGATCCACACATGATGCCATTGTGCTGCGCAACTCCACGCTTCCCCGCTACATGGCACGACACACTGCACAACGTACTTGACTGCTGGGTGAGTCAAACAACAGGGCAATGAGGGGCGTTGCTGGGGGAGGGGACCACAATCACAGGCAACCTGTCTGCTGGCTGGGGCATGAGGGGTGTTGCCGGGGGGGGGGAACACAGCGACCTGGGTGGCAAAACCATGACCCCAATCACCTCAAAGGAATGTACGACACTGCCAATGGATGCAGATGTGGCATGCCTACACAGCTGTGCATAAATGGAAGCAACAACCACAGTGCCCACCCCAGCACATGCACCTTGCACAACATCGGACATGATGAATCACGGGTACCACGATGCATCACCCTGCAGGCACAATGCCTGGGATACATGAGCAGAGCAAAGTCCATCATGGGACATGCAGCCATGCCTGGGGCAAATCCAACTACCACACATGGAAATCTCTGTCACTGCACCCATCCCACAGGTACACTGCAGACCAGTATATCAGCCCAGGCATCTCTAAGGAACACTTACAATTGCAATGGTGCAAGCAAGGTAACTTATGTAATCACCGATCAGTTACCACCACTAACATATGAGTGAGTGGCGCAGAACCCATCCACAGTACCTCTGCTCCACCATGGCAGTACACACCTAGCCCCCTCACAGAAATGTTTGCCGTCACTGGCGGACCATACCGCCATTGGGACTTGGTCATATGGGGAAGGCAGTGATGGACAAGTACATGGCGACATCAAGTAGTCGCGAACATGATTACCAAACCACAGCGTATCATGAGGCACATCAGGCAAACATGTCATGATGCATTCCACATGTACAGTACGAATTTCAAATGCATCGCACCCATCAGATGATGGTCACTATCAACTCATTTGTGTGAGTGCCTCTCCTGATGGAAAGGTCCCTTAGACGTGAATGGCACACATACCCCTTTAGCATGGGTCATCCCTAAGTGCACTTACCTGGGTCTCACTATGAGGGAATGACAAGTGCATTAATGATGAATCTGTGGCATGTGATCATGAACACTGTACAGGTATTGCACACAAGGAATGACAACAATGTTCACAAATACACTTTCCATTGCTCCTGTGCAGGTGATGCCGCATATCCCCTGAAGTCATGGCTCCTGACCCCCATCAGGCAACCAGTCAACAGGCACGAAGAGGACTACAACCGTGCACATGCAGACACTCGTGTCACGATTGAGCAGACTTTTGGCCTGTTGAAGGCCCGTTTCCGCTGCCTCAGCAGGTCGGGTGGGGCACTCATATACAGGCCTGAGAAGGTGGGCAAGATAGTGTTGGCATGTGCCATGCTGCACAACATGTGCATCCGGCGCAACATACCCCTGCCCCCTGACATGGACCAGATTCCACCAGAAGAAGAGGAGGATGATGGTGGAGAAGATGCATATCGACCACGGCACAATGTGAATGAAGGATGTGTAGTATGGCAAACTTTGATTGCACATTACTTTTGATGGATGCGTTACACAAGGAACTTTAAATGGGGGACACTGAGCACTGGGCACTGTTAAGAAATAAATTGACACACACTCAAAAAGCCAGTCATGTGTTTATCTCATGCACACTAGGTGTATTAAATGATTCAGAACTATGTGCAGTGAACAGGGACCCCTCAATATGCAACAAACTACTCAAAACCCCCTTCCCCCGAGACCTCCCACCCTCCTCCCCCAACATCCCCAACCCCCCATCCCCCCACCCCGTCCCCCCAACATTCCCACACACCTATACCCCCACCCCCTCCCCAAACATCCCACACACCCACGCACCCACCCACCTGCACCCATTTCAAGTTCAACTGTGTCAGGCTAATGATGCCCCCTTTTGGGTGGAGGGGGTTGTACATTTGACTGGTGCAGACAGCGCATTGACCTGCACACCAGGCTCCTCTGAGTAGAGCTTGCCGGTGTTGAGCTGGTCGAGGGTGGGCATTGAGGGTCGGGTTCTGCAGCGCGGTGTTGGGCCATGGTGGCCACCAACTGTGTGACCGCATGTGTCATCGCTGCCATGGCCTCACGCACGGGCCGGGCCACACGTTATACGGCACGGCTTATTGTGTTGATGTCATCTTCCATGGCCTTGCATGTGACTACACCTTCCGCAATGTATTTTCTAACCATATCCTGCATGGCCTGCTGGCGCTCCTCCATGCGGGTTAACTGCCCCTCCAAGTCCCGGATGTATTCCGCAGCTGGTGGTTGCACGGGAGGTGGTGTCTGCCTGGTTCCGGGGATGCGTGCTTCCACAGACATGTCCTTCTTAGTGTTGCGTCCATCAGAGCCAGGTTCAGAGGAGAACTCTGGTGTAGACGGCATGGTAGGGGTGTGTGGCATTACCTCTGACGTGCAAAGGCCTCCGGTGTCTGCCTCATCTTGTTCATCTTCCTCCTCTGCGCTATGTGGGGCGGATTGTGCCACCTCACACGTCACTCGTGGCCGTTGACTGTGGCCCCTTGACATCACTGGCTGCTGGTGATGCATCCTCCTCCACATGAGGTGTCTATGGGGGGCTAGAGTTTTCCTGGCTGTGACCTTTGGGGCTGGTGTGCCTTTTGGCATGCATGCCTTGATGGCACCAATGTGTCCGGGCTGGGGCTCCTGACTTTGTGTAGGAGCTAGCGGCTCTTCTTGGTCTCCGGCCTGTGCACCCTGTTGGCTGGTGGGCTGTGGTTTGGGAGCTGTGATTTTCCTTGGGCAAGCCCTTGACGACGACAGCCTAGTGGCGTCATCGTCCCCTCTGCTCATATGTGCAGGTGTTTTTTGGTAGTTGGGTGTGTTCCGCATCGCTGTCTGATTCCGTGCCTGTGGGGGACGGAAAGGCAGGGCATCAGTCATGGGTGAACGTACATCCTACATACAGCGATGTTAGTACATTTCGAGTCATGTGCATTGTCATGTGCATGTTGGAGGGGCAGCCATGGTGCTTACAGGATTTTGGGGGGTGTATTATTTGGGCATCCTTCTGGTGCAGCCATGATGTCCATGGTGTCTGTTTGGTGGCCTACAGGTGTGTTGTGCCTTGAATGCTGTAGCCATGCCTCAGGAGCAGTGTGCCATGTGCTGTTTGGTTGTGTCTCAAGTGGGCAATTGGTAGTGGAGATGTGTGCACCATGTATTGAGAAGGCACAGTGGTGAGGCCTGCACCTCGATGGTGATGTATATGTGTGTGTCCATGCATATGTTGCTTGTGTTTGCAATTGTGGACTCATGTGGTTTGTGTCAGTGGGGTTTGTAGTGTGTTTTCGTGGCAGAGATGTAATGTTTGAGTTAGGGCTGACTTTGGCTGGGAGGTGTTGGCCCATGCATTTTATCTCATCTACTTTCCAATTGGACTCCAACATAATCCTTGGAGTATTAGGTGTGTGTGGTGACTTTTGTATTACGCTAAGGGTCACTCACTGCCATTGTCCGATGATGGGACTCCCATCTACGAATGCCCAACTCCCTCTATGGCCTCCATGTCCATTGCTAAGCTGCAGGTTTCCTCCCACTGTGCAAGCTTTGTGGGTGATGTTGCTCCACCACCTGTTGCCTAGGCCTGGCTGCGATAGCTGACAAGATGTTTCGAACATCCAGCTGCAGATCGACCCACAGCTTTCTGCAGTCTTTCACACTGCGTGGGGTTGTCCCTGTTAAGATGGATATCTGAACTCTGTCCTGGAGGGGCAGAGGTTCAGAAGGCCAGCCTAGTTTCTTGGAACAGGGTAACCTCTGGACAAGCCAGACCAATCAGGGTAGCGATGGCGGCGGTCAAGACTAGGTCTCAAGAGGGGTGAGGGTGACTAAAAGCCCGCAATGAGCACACAAAGCAAGGACGCTTAGAAATTACTCCAGACAGGTGTTATATTAAAAATATAGACACATTTATTACAAGGCCTTTGTAACATCGACCATAGTAAAGAATCACGTTAAAACTCCAATAAACCAACACATCACAAGCAATACAATATATATATACAAGACCAAGGGGTCTAAAGAGTTAGAAGCACGAAATATGCAGACCACCTAGATGGGGAGGAAAACAGGCAGTGCAAGTAATCGTTAGACCCAGTTTGAGATCAGAGGCCACCTAACTAGAAGGAAGTCCAAGCCCTACGAAGAGTGGAGCCTTGTGCTCAAACGTACCTGCACACGCGGTGCCAACGTGCAAAGGAGAGTCTCCTCAGGGAGATCAGGCAGTTCAGAGAGGTGAACAAAACGATGATGAACAGTTCCCTGCTACTCAAGCGCAGCCTCCACTTGTGGGCAGAAGCAGGGCACGAGTGCGGAAAAGGGTTGCTGTTTACGACAGCGGTGGAGAGCCACAGGCTTTTGCGGGAGGGCGACTACTCACTACTAGGGTATTGACTACTCACCGGTCCCTGATGCAGGCAGACCCAGGCATCTCCGGTTCCGTTTCGGTACTGGAAGGTTCAGATGCGATCATCAGGATGTCTCGACGCCGGATAGATTCTGCGACAGCCGGAGTCATGGTCGAGGGTGTCCCAAATGCAGCAAACACGCACAGGTTGGTTACCACAGCAGGGCAACTTGGCAACTGCATGCATCCCCATCCCAAAGAACACGTCTCACTTCAGACCTGGGAATGCCAAGTGTACGAATCGTGTGAGAGTGCCGAGGACACGGGATTTAGCAGTAAGCTAGACAGCGGTGACAGAGCAAGGTTCCTGTGTAGGCTGGTCAGTCCACAGGATGGCCCAGGGATGCTTCCGAAGGCTTACGTACAGGATTTGGTGAAGATGCCGAGAATAGTTGTTCCCACTATTCTAAAGGGTCGAAGTGCCAGTACAGGCCTTCTCGTTCGATCAGAGGCAGAGGGGTCTCACAGGACGACAGCAGTGCAGGGTGCCAAACCTTCAGCGAGTCACCAGCGATTCCTCGACTCAGCTTCTTAGTTGCAGAATACTTGGCTCCTTATCCTTTGTTCGTGAAAACTCAGGAGATCGACATGGTAGTGGTGTTTCCAGCCTCCTCTAATCCAGAGTTCCCTTCGCTCCAAAATGGAGAGAACCCAATAGGAGATCTGCTCACAAAACACTCACACCATACGTGGACCTATCACGGACCACGGTGGTCCCAGGCATTCAAGACACTCTAGACTCTCTGGCACCGAGGATGTGTATTGGGAACAGACATCCCAGCCCACATCCTGGAGGCACACACAAGGCATGTAGAAGCCCGTAAAAGCGTTGTGTTTCGCGGGAAAGTGCATGACCAAATAAGGACCACCCGAAGGTGAAGGGGCAAGACGGTCAGCGGACAGGACAAAGAACCTTGTGGGATGGCCATTTTGGAGGCCAGGCCACCCATTTGGGCCAAACGCGGGAAGCACGGTTAACATGGCAAAATGGGGTTAAAAACACAAAGAAACGATAGCTGCCACCAGTCCCGTCCCTGACACACGTGCACATTTCATGATAAGTCCAGCGAGAGTTTCTAGGACCATTGGAATGACTAGAAACCCAAGAGCGCGATAGTGTAAGTTACGGTGCACTCTTATTTCATGTTGCTCAAAAGCTGCAACATGAGTTGACTGTCTTAAGGGCATGTCAGTTTCCCCGTAAGAATGGAGCGAAAGCCCAGAGGAGTGCGGCGGAAGGCTGCGCTTCTCTGGCAAAGTCTAGATCAGAGTGTAAAACAACAGCAAAACGTTTGGGGGTTGCCACATGGAAGGAAAATTACCTACAATTATGAAATCTTTCCTAACACTCGGCCCTCCCAGACTAAAGACAGGGGGAACTAAACCACCCCTGGATGAGTTTCTTGTTCAGGTCGGTTAAACATTCTGGACAACCCATCAGCATTGCTATGTTGGATACCTGACCTATGCTCAATAGTGAAGTCAAAGCATTGCAGACTTATGGACCACCTAAGCAACTTTGGATTCTCTCCCTTCATGTTCATTAGCCACTTTAAGGGCTTATGGTCAGTTTGCACAGCAAAGTGGGTCCCATAGAGGTAGGGCCTCAGCTTCCGTAGGGCCCACACAACAGAGACACATTCTTTCTCTACTGTGGACCATCTGAGCTCTCTGTCCTTAAACTGGCGACTAATGAAACCAATAGGGTGTTCCTTACCCTTCTCATCTACTTGTGATAGTACAGCTCCTATCCCAGTGCCAGAGGCATCTGTCTGCACAATAAAAGGTCTTTGGTAATCAGGGGCCCTGAGAACAGGGGCCTGGCACAAGGAGTCTTTTAAGCCGTTGAAGGCCTTCTCACACTCGTCGGTCCAAGTTACCTTCCTGGGTTTCTTCGGAGTAGTGAGGGCAGTCAGAGGGGCAGCTATGGTGCCATAGTCTGCCATGAAGTTGCGGTAATACTCGGTGAGTCCTAAGAAGGCTCTCACTTGGGTCTGTGTAGTGGGGGTAGGCCAGTCTTGTACTGCTTGTACTTTACTGGGAAGAGGCTGTATCCTCCCTCCACCTACTTCATGTCCAAGGTAAACCACAGAGCCTTGTCCAATTTGGCATTTACTAGCCTTTATGGTCAAGTGTGCTTTCTGAAGAGCCTGTAGCACAATTCTGAGGTGTTTCACATGGTCTTCCCAGGTGGCGCTGAAAACTGCTATATCATCCAGATATGCAAGACAGAATTCATCCAACCCTTTTAACACATGATTCACAAGCCTCTGAAAAGTGGCAGGTGCATTCTTCAACCCGAACTGCATTACCCTGAATTGGTAAAGACCGTCTGGAGTGGAAAACGCTGTCTTCTCCTTGGCATGTTCTGCTATGGCTATTTGCCAATAGCCCGCAGTGAGGTCAAACGTGCTGAGGTACTTGGAGGCACCGAAGGTATCCACCAGCTCATCTATTCGAGGCAAGTGGTGTACATCAATCTAGGTGACAGCATTCAGAGCCCTGTAATCCACGCAGAACCTCAATTCAGAAGTACCTGCCTTTGGAACCAAAACCACAGGGCTGGACCAAGGACTACTAGAGGGTTCAATCACCCCAAGATCTAACATTTTGTTGACCTCTGTCTTAATGTAAGACCGTACTTTGTCTGACATTCTGTATCCTCTACTTTTGGTACGTACGCTGTCTCCTGTGTCTATGTTATGTTTGCACCAAGGTGTCAAACCAGGGGACTGCAAAAACAGGGGGGAAAATTGCTAAAGCAAACTTTTCACCTCAGCCTGCTGATCAGAAGTCAGGTGAGGGGCCACTCGGACACCCTCAAAGGAGCTATCTGAAGGACCACTTTGGAACAGGTCGGGGAGAGGTTCAGACTCCTCTTCCTCAACATCTGAAGCCAGTAGCAGTGCTGCGATTTCGACTCTTGGGACGAAAGCCTTCAGCCTATTTACATGGAACACTTTTGGAGCCTGTCCAGGCTTTCCAAGGTCCACTAAATAGTTGACCTCACCCAGGGGCTCCACCACTGTGTAAGGGCCTGACCATTATCCTGTAAAGCTCTAGGACTTATGGGATTCATGATCAGGACTTGCTGACCAGGTGTAAAGTTGATGAGGGAAGCTTTCTGGTCATACCAATGTTTCACCAGCACTTGTCCTGCCTTCAACTTGTCACTAGCCAGACCCATCAGAAGTACCATCCGTTTTCTGAGCCCTAACACATAGTCTACTACGTTGGTAGTAATAGGGGGAGTGGGCATCTCCCATCCCTCCTTGACTATGGCTAAGGGTCCCCGCACAGGGTGACCAAACAGAAGTTTGAAGGGGCTAAAGCCAACACCCTCCTGTGGTACCTCTCGGTAGGCAAACAGTAAGCATGGTAAAAGAAGATCCCATTTTCTTCTTTGGGGTTCTTCCAGAGCCCCAATCATACTTTTTAACGTTCTCTTGAACCGTTCCACCAGACCATTGGTCTGGGGGTGGTATGCGGAAGAGAACTTGTAGGTGACCCCACATTCTTTCCACATAGCCTGCATATACTTTGACATAAAGTTGCTGCCTCGATCAGACACAACTTCTTTAGGGAAGCCAACCCTAGTAAAGATGGCAAGAAACGCTTTTGCAACTGAATTGGCAGTTACAGTTTTTAATGGGATGGCCTCAGGATATCTGGTAGCATGGTCGACCAGCACCAGGATAAACCTATTGCCTGAGGATGTTTGAGGGTCAAGGGGACCAACAATGTCGATCCCTACCCTTTCGATTGGTATTCCCACAATTGGGAGTGGTACCAATGGAGCTTGGATTGTTGAGCCACTCTTACCAGATAACTGGCAGGAGGCACAACTCCTGCAGTGACTTTCTACTTGCACCCCCATCTTGGGCCAGTAGAAGTGCATGGATAACCTTTGCTTGGTCCTCTTAATACCAAGGTGACCAGCAAGGGGTACTTCATGCGCCAACTGCAGGAGGAAGGGTCTTACAGCAAGGGGAACCACCAACCTCCTATGGTCTCCTTCTGTAGACTCTGTGGGCTCGCTATACAAGAGTCCACCTTCCCAATAAATCCGATGCTTCCCAGGAGGTTCACCCTCAAGCTGGGAGCAGGCCTGTCTCCTTAGGCCTTCCAGAGATGGGCACTCACGTTGGCCTTTACTGAACTCTTCCCTGTCAGGACCACCTTCTACTAACAAGTCTTTTAGTTCAGGATGGTCATTGGGGTCAAATAATTCAGGTATCGCCGCCTCCTCGTCAGGTCCAGGCGATTGACCAACTTCCTCCACCGCAGTGGTAGGTGAGTTCGGGGGAATATTTTCTTTCCCTCGTTTTGGTTTTGTTACTCCTTTAGCCTTGGGTTTCCCCTTTGGCTGGGGCAGCGCATTGGTCTTGGTCAATGCTGCCCGCGCTTGAGACCGTGTGCAGGGTCTGTCGGCAGTGTCTCCTATGAGCCCTAAAGCTCTGAGATCGTTGCCCAACAAGACCTTTCCTGGGACGTTCCTCTGAATTCTCACTGGAATCCTGACGGCTGTACCATTGAGAGTAAGATTTACAGGTATTACTGGAAACATGCGAGGTGGGCCGTCAGCCAACTTAGTGGGCATCAGAGTAGCTCTAGCAACTTCCTCTGAGTCTACTAAGGTAGAATCCACTACCGTTCGACTGCACCTACTATCCCTAAGAGCTGGAGTATCGACTCCATTGATCAGCACACTGTCTTTAAAGTAGTGCTTAGTATTATCTGGAATCCTAGCATAAGCCTCTGCGACTTTAGGCTCCCAGGAACCCAGGGAAACTAAAACTACCTCAGCTTCTATCCCACAGGGGAAGGAGTGTGAGGAGAAGGGTGCTCCTGTAATCTCTTCTTCCTCGTAGGAGGAGAAGGCCAGATTAGCGGAGTGGACCCCCAAAGGTTTAACCTTACACCGGGGATCCCCTTCACGTGGTCAGTTGCTCCACAAGCAAAACAAGATCCAGAGGGTCTGTTTACATAGGGAGGCTTATTATAACCAGAGTTCTGTTTCGGAGGCTGAACTCCACTACCCTGTGAATTCTCTTGTGTCTTACCCTTATTTTTCTTTTTTGTGGCCCTTTTGAGAAGAAGATTTATCAGATTCTCCACCCTCCTTATCTTTGAACTTTTTCCCTTCCTCCTGCTTACCAGGATGAGCTTTGTCCTTATGGGACACTCGATGTGACACCCATAAATCTGCTGCAATGGCAAGTTTCTTTGGATCTATCTCCTTGGAATCCGCCAAATGCTGCTTAAGCTCAGGGGAAGACGATGCAAAAATATGTTCCAGCATGACAAGACTTATCATACCTTCAAAGGTAGAAACCTTATAACCTTCGACCCAGCCAGTCAAGTTTTTTAAGGATTCGGTTACATAAGATACCAAAGTACCACCGTCTTTTTTCTTATACTCTCAGAATCGTTTTAAATATTGGGCAGGAGTCTTTCCAAATTTTAAAATGAGAGTTTGCTTCAACATTGCAATATCTGCTCGCTCAGCCTTTGACATTTCCATAATGACACTGCAGCCAGAATGGGGCAGTCTGCTGAGTAACCAGGCAATTTTATCAGCATTGTCAACTTGTTGAACTTCACATGCATACTCAAATGTATTCAGCCAGTCCATAATGTCATTCTTTTCCTCATACACACTGAGCAGATCTTTTGGAAACCGTGGATGAGAGGAGGCCCCAGACCCATGTCCAGGACCCTTGGATCCATTGGCAACTTGAAGCTTGGCCAGTTCTAACTGGTGATCCCTGTCTTTCTGTTTTTCTGCCTGTTCGATTTTTAGTTTGGCCATATTGAACTCAAGCTCCTTCTGCCTAAACAGCAGCTCTTGCTTCTTGAATTCAAGCATGGCTTCCCCATCAGCACTGGCAGAGGAAACATTGGACATCGCATCCTCCCTGTCCTCATGGTCGCAGTGGACCAGTGCAGCGGCAGAACTGTCAGTTCTACCAGTGAGAGCAGCCTCACCTCCTTCTGCACTGTCCTCGGAAGCTATAGCGTCAAGCTGAGCTTCTTGCCACGCCACGATTCTTTGGATCATTTCCATTTTTGTGCCTTGCAAGGAGACACCTCTTTCAGCACACATCTTTTTCAATGTTTCGGATTTAGAAGCATTTAAAGTTAACAAGGTACCTGTTTCCATACTGTTTGATAGGACTATGGCCTTTAAAGAGTTACACTACGACAATTCACTACGTGTCCTGTTAGGAATAACTTGAAATGTCCTCGCTCGTGCGTAACACTGGATACCTGTTACGCTCACCTGGCGCCCACAGGGGCGTTGGTCGGACCCGGACAGCTGCGGTCTCCAACCACGTGATGCGTAGTGCAGCGATGACTGACTGGATCTGTCCGCCTAATCTTGTCTGCTTAACCTGTAGAAATATTCTCCTGCAAGTGGAAAGATGGATTTAGCCACTTGTGGATTCAAGTGATGGCACCCCCACAGTCCTCCCGAACTAATCACCTCCGAGATGCCCTCACAGCAATCTCACCTTATATTCTTGAAAGATGAGCTCTCCATCCTGCGTGGATTTGCAGGGGCACGTCGATTCCAGTTACTTCACTGGTTTGAAGGCTCGGGAGAGTTCCGGAGAGTATTGACTCTGAGGTTCCTGGTGAGGACCAGTAAGTATTAAGCTCATAGAGTTCAATATGTCCGATGTTCACTCTTGTTCCCCGCTTCCTTTCTTGTCTTGCAGCTGGCTCATGAAAAGATGCTCTTGTGGCAGCTGGTGGCGCTCAGGTAAGAGTCTGTATTACCCGGCGCTGTCCGGTAAATGTTGCACGTGGAAAACGTGTTGTTTTGTCTCTCTTTACAGATGCGGCACGTGAAAATATGGAGAGTCACAAAAGGATGCCTCCCGTGGTAAATCAGGTAAGTCTATGGTGGTAATAATTATATTTGTTGGTTCCCTCGGCTCACCTTGTGGTTTTCTTTTGTCTCCTAGGTGGCGAAGTTCGGCAAAGAAATGATGGAGGCAGCGCCGACCTGAAGGATGCTGTGAAGACTGCTGCAGCTGGAGGTGGGGCGCGTGCAGAAATTATGTTCTTTACAGGTCCGGAGACGAGATGGATCCAGAATCAGGTGTGGAATAGAAATAAGTTTGTTTTCTAACCTTGTCCCTTTCTTTCCTCTTTGTTTTAGGAGCTCCGGATTCGAGGCGGGCGTGGCAGAAGACTGGATGCAGGCTGCAGGCATGGTGAGTGTTACGCTGCTGGATGCAGAATAACACGAAGCGTGTGTTGCTGGTCGGGCGTGGTTTAAATAGTCTCAAAAGTAGTCCCAGGTAAGAAGTCCCTAGAACCACACCCGAGTAAAAAATAGTCCCTGTAGAAAAATAGTCCCTTTCAGGCTTCATGTTGGATTGGAGTCATTTGCAGCATGGTCTGCCTGAGGTAAGTAATGACTATGAGCCTGGCGTTTTAGGCACCAGGACTGAACCCAGGTAGCCCCTAGCCGGGGCTGCTGAGGTTTTACTAAATGTCTAGATGCCTGCTCCCGGGGCTGATGGGCTTGGTCCGGATGCCTGGGGGTAGGCATCATGACAGCACCCCCCCCCAAGGCCCCTCCTAAAGTTGTTCTTTCCCTGGGCCCTGATTTGTCTGGGAAGTTCCGATGGAATCTTTTCACCAACCGAGGTGCATAGACGTGGTCACTAGGTTCCCATGACCTTTCTTGTGGTCTGTAGCCCTTCCAATCTATTAAATAAAAAAGTTTTCATTTAACCATCTTGGAGTCCAGGATATTTTTTACCTCGAATTCAGGTTCTCCATCTATCAAGATGGGGTCGGGTGGTTTGGTTAATCTTGTTCCTGGTTGAACTGCTTTTAAAAGTGAAACATGAAAGACAGGATGAATGCGCATATTAGAGGGTAATTCCAATTTGACGTCTTCCGGGTTGATAATGGCCTTAATAGTGTAAGGTCCCAAATATCTAGGGTTAAAAATCCGAGTTCCCTTCAGAGGTATGTGTTTTGTAGCCAGCCAAACTTGATCCCCAATCTGGTATTGTAGAGTTTCACTTCTATGTTGATCAGCATTTTTCTTATATTTCTCTTTTGCTTGTTTCAAATGTTCTGTTGCCTCTTTAAAGGCTTGTGTAATAGTAGAATGCAAATGACTAACTGCAGGCATTTCTAAATTCTGAGGCGAATCTAGTTCTGAGGTTCGAGGGTGATGTCCATATATGGTATAAAAGGGGATTTGTCCGGTTCCTGAATGTACAGAGTTATTGTATGCATACTCGGAAATCCATAAAATATCTTTCCAATTACTTTCGGTCTGGTGTAGCATGCAACGTAGGTACTGTTCAAGGGTCTGGTTGGTCCTCTCCGTCTGACCATCGGTCTGGGGATGGTGACTTGTTGATAACCTCATGTCGATTTGCGCAAGTTGACAACATTTCTTCCAAAAATGTGAAATGAATTGACTACCTCGGTCAGAGACCAATACGGAAGGAAATCCGTGTATTCGAACAATGTTTTCGAGGAACTCCTTGGCCAGAATTGAAGCAGAAGGTAATCCCTTAAGAGGAATAAAGTGAGCCATCTTGGAAAAAAGATCCACAATAACTAGAATGGTGTTAAATCCATTACATGGCGGTAGATCTCTAATAAAGTCTAACGATAAGGTGTGCCATGGTGTAGGTGGAGTATCCAAAGGTTGTAAGAGGCCAGCTGGTTTTTTCTTCTGACTTTTGTTTTGGGCGCAAATGCCACAAGACATTACAAATGACTTTACATCTTTTTGCCAGGTGGGCTACCAGAATTGTCTCTTAATTTTAGCTTCAGTTTTTACGATACCTGGGTGTCCTTCCATCAGGGTGTCATGATAATTGGAGATGACTAGTTCTTGTAGTTCCTTGTGTGGTAGAAAAAGTCGCCCTTGATAATAAGGTAGGTCATTGATGACTGAGTAGTCCGAGCCTTTCTTCACCCAGTCCTGCAGGGCTGTTGGATCGAAAAGTTGTTACATCTTTACTTGAATATCCTCTAGTGTCTGTAGAGTGGTTATGCCAAGAATTCTTTATTCTGAAATTATAGGCACCGGTTCCGGGTTTGCATATGCTTCTCCCATCCCTATTCGGGATAAGGCATCTGGTCGATAAGTGATCACAAAATCAAACTCGGCAAAGACAAATGCCCATCGAAGTTGACGCGACGATTGGGCCTTGGCTGTTTTTAAATACTGCAAGTTCCGGTGATCGGTGATTACCGTAATGGTATGCCTTGCACCGAGAAGATAATGCCGCCAAGCCTTGAAGGCGGATTTGATGGCTAATAATTCTTTATCGGTAACCGCATAGTTTAACTCGGGTGCCGAGAACTTTCAGGACCAAAATGCTACTAGGTGAAGTTGACCGGTTTCAGGATCCTTCTGGGACCGGACAGCTCCCATGGCTAAACTGGATGCATCAGTTTCAACTATGTATGGAAGTTCGGGACGTGGGTGCTTTAAGACAGGTGCAGACGTGAATTTCGCTTTCAGCTCTTGGAAGGCCTTTTCAGCTTCTTCGGTCCACAAGAAGCGTTTATTTTTTCGCAAAAGTGCTGTGATAGGGTGTACAACATGTGAGAAATCCGGATTGAATCTGCGGTAGAAATGAGCAAATCCGAGCATGCTTTGTACCCCTTTAACTGAACTGGGTGATGGCCACTTGAGGATTGCATCCACCTTTCGAGAGTCCATTCGGACTCCTTTTGGAGTCAGGATAAATCCAAGGAATTCAACTTCCGTAGCATGAAAAAGCATTTTTCCAATTTTGCATATAACTTGTGCTGGCGTAGTTTCTCAAGGACTGCACGAACGTGCTTCACATGGTCTGATTCTGAAGAGGAGTACACTAGAATATCGTCTATGTATACAACAACACAGACATCAATGAGTTCACGAAGGACATCGTTCATAAAATACTGGAAGGCTGCTGGTGCATTGCACAACCCGAAGGGCATCACCTGGTATTCGAATAACCCGTACTTAGTGTGAAAAGCAGTCTTCCATTCGTCGCCTTTCTTTACACGTACCAGATGATATGCCCCTCGGAGATCTAATTTAGTGTAGATGCAAGCGTCCTTTACTTGGTCTAGTAATTCGGGGATCAGAGGCAATGGGTATTGGTTCTTAACCGTGATCTGATTTAATGCGCGGTAGTCTATGCACGTTCTGAGGTCACCTTCCTTTTTAGCCACGAAGAACAAAGCTGAAGATGCAGGGGACTTGGATGGACGAATGAAGCCATTAGCAAGGTATTGGTCCAAGTATTGTCATCGGTGAAGGTTTTCGGGTTCCGTAAGGGCGTAGATCCTACTACATGGAGGTTGTGCACGGGGTATGAGATCGATTTGACAATCGTATGATCTGTGAGGTGGTAGGGTGTTTGACTGTTCCTTTTGGAAAACATCCTGGAATTCTTGATATTCCTGAGGTAACTGCACGACTGGAGTAGCGATTGTGGCCAGGCCTTGGTTCAAGGGTTTTTTCGGGTAACAAGTATGTGCACAATCCGGGAAGGTTATTCTCTTCTCTCGCCAATCAATACAAGGATTATGTGTTTCCAACCAAGGTATCCCCAGTATTATTTGGAACTGCGGGGCTTTGATTAAATCAAACACAATAGTCGCTCGATGCCCATCCTGACCCAATAGTGTCATCTCTGCGGTGGAATGAGTTACAGGCCCAGAGGCAATTTCAGTTCCATCGACTGTGGTGATGACATCCGAAGTGGTCTTTTTGCAGAGAGATAGATTCATCCTAGAAGCCAACTCATGGTCCACATAGTTTCCTATGGCCCGCTATCAATATATGCCCTCACTGCGTGCATACGTGATGGCTGCCTTGGATCTTTAAGGACCATTGGTATGATGAAGTGCGAGGTCTGAGTATCCTTCTTCAAGCTAGGCAAGCGGGCCTCTACGCTTGTCGGGCGTGGTCTTTTCCTGAATCAGGCTCTGTTGATTTCTATCCTTAACTGCGACTACTCTTTTAGATGTTTTTATAGGGCAATCCCGTAGAAAATGTCCTGAGGCCCCACAGTATAGACACAATTGCATCTGCCGTCTTCTTTCTCTTTCCTTTTGAGTTAAGGGTCCCTTGACCCCCCCGATCTGCATCGGTTCTGATACATCTGTTCCTTTGAGGGTAACATTGGGTTTAACCAATACCCGATTCTCGAACTTAGCTCGATGAGCCTTTCTATTCTGAAGTCGGTGGTCTAACTGGACCACTAAGTCTATATATTCTGCACAATCCTGAGGTGGGTTCACAACTTGGGCCAAAACGTCTTTGAGTTCACCCCGAAGTCCACGATGAAATAATGTAATTCGTTTTACCTCTGGTCATCCGGTTTCCACCACTAACCTATTGAAAGTGGCGATATAGGTTAGTAGATCCTGGTTACCTTGTCGTAATGATAAAAGTTTGTTATCCAGGGCCTGTCCCTGTGAATGTCTGGCAAATAGTCTTTCCATGCTCAATTGAAAACCTTGAAAATCCCGAAGAAGAGGGTCATCCTGGTTAACTAATGGAATTGACCAATCCGCTGCGCTGCACTAAGATATGATAGTACAAAGGCTACTTTGGTTTGGTCGTTCGGAAAAGCTCCAGGTCTGCATAAAAAGTGCAAGCGGCATTGGTTCATAAACACGGCAAACTTTTTTGGGTCCCCAGCAAAACGTTCGGGTGGAGCTAAAGGAATGCTCCCTGGTAGAACCACTTGCACATGATTGCTCAATGAAACAGGAGTTGGATTCACCCCCGAATCCAGGTAATGGTGTTTGCCCATCTTGGTTTTGCAGTAATTGTCTAGCAAGATCATCAGTGCGCTCCTTTGACACAATCAGTTCTCTCCAGAGGGCATTAATCTCTTGGCGCGCGGAGTGCACTTCTGCCCTAAATTCCCCTAACAATAGGGCTAGTTGGTCGGATTCTGAGGTTTCCATAACGCCCGGGTGGGGATTTGTAGATAGGCTTCGCGTTCTGTTACGCTCACCTGGCTCCCACAGGGGCGTCGGTCGGACCCGGACAGCTGCGGTCTCCACCCACGTGATGCGTAGTGCAGCGATGACGGACTGGATCTGCCCTCCTAATCTTGTCTGCTTAACCCGTAGAAATATTCTCCTGCAAGTGGAGAGATGGATTTAGCCACTTGTGGATTCAAGTGATAGCACCCCCACAGTCCTCCCCAACTAATCACCTCCGAATTGCCCTCACAGCAATCGCACCTTATATTCTTGAAAGATGAGCTCTCCATCCTGCGTGGATTTGCAGGGGCGCGTCGATTCCAGTTACTTCACTGGTTTGAAAGCTCAGGAGAGTTCCGGAGAGTATTGACTCTGAGGTTCAGTAAGTGAGGACCAGTAAGTATTAAGTTCATAGAGTTCAATATGTCCGATGATCACTCTTGTTCCCCCCTTCCTTTCTTGTCTTGCAGCTGGCTCGTGAAAAGATGCTCTTGTGGCAGCTGGTGGCGCTCAGGTAAGAGTCTGTATTACCCGGCGCTGTCCGGTAAATGTTGTACGTGAAAAACGTGTTGTTTTGTCTCTCTTTACAGATGCAGCACGTGAAAATATGGAGAGTCACAAAAGGATGCCTCCGGTGGTAAATCAGGTAAGACTATGGTGGTAATAATTATATTTGCTGGTTCCCTCGTCTCACCTTGTGATTTTCTTTTGTCTCCTAGGTGCCGAAGTTCGGCGAAGAAATGATGGAGGCAGCGCCGACCCGAAGGATGCTGTGAAGACTGGTGAGTATGGCGCGGCGCTGCAGCTGGAGGTGCGGCGCGTGCAGAAATGATGTTCTTTACAGGTCCGGAGACGAGATGGATCCAGAATCAGGTGTGGAATAGAAATAAGTTTGTTTTCTAACCTTGTCCCTTTCTTTCCTCTTTGTTTTAGGAGCTCCGGATTCTAGGCGGGCGTGGCAGAAGACTGGATGCAGGCTGCACGCACGGTGAGCGTTACGCTGCTGGATGCAGAATAACGCGAAGCGTGTGTTGCTGGTCGGGCGTGGTTTAAATAGCCTCAAAAGTAGTCCCAGGTAAGAAGTCCCTAGAACCACACCCGAGTAAAAAATAGTCCCTGTAGAAAAATAGTCCCTTTCAGGCTTCATGTTGGATTGGAGTCATTTGCAGCATGGTCTGCCTGAGGTAAGTAATGACTATGATCCTGGCGCCTTAGGCGCCAGGACTGATTTCTACTATGAGCCTGGCGCCTAAGGTGCCAGGACTGAACCCAGATAGCCCCTAGCCGGGGCTGCTGAGGTTTTACTAAATGTCTAGATGCCTGCTCCCGGGGCTGATGGGCTTGGTCCGAATGCCTAGGGGTAGGCATCATGACAATACCTTCCGTCGTATCCCACCGATGTACACCAATTTGTTAAGATGGATTTCTGAACTCTGTCCTGGAGGGGCAGAGGTTCAGAAGGCCAGCCTAGTTTCTTGGAACAGGGTAACCTCTGGACAAGCCAGACCAATCAGGGTAGCGATGGCGGCGGTCAAGACTAGGTCTCAAGAGGGGTGAGGGTGACTGAAAGCCCGCAATGAGCACACAAAGCAAGGACGCTTACAAATTACTCCAGACAGGTGTTATATTAAAAATATAGACACATTTATTACAAGGCCTTTGTAACATCGACCATAGTAAAGAATCACGGTAAAACTCCAATAAACTAACACATCACAAGCAATACAATATATATATACAAGACCAAGGGGTCTAAAGAGTTAGAAGCACGAAATATGCAGACCACCAAGAAGGGGAGGAAAACAGGCAGTGCAAGTAATCGTTAGACCCAGTTCGACATCAGAGGCCACCTAACTAGAAGGAAGTACGAGCCCTACGAAGAGTGGAGCCTTGTGCTCAAACATACCTGCACACGTGGGTGCCAACGGGCAAAGGAGAGTCTCCTCAGGGAGATCAGGCAGTTCAGAGAGGTGAACAAAACGATGATAAACAGTTCCACGCTACTCAAGCGCGGCCTCCACTTGTGGGCAGAAGCAGGGCGCAAGTGCGGAAAAGGGTTGCTGTTTACGACAGCGGTGGAGAGCCACAGGCTCCTGCGGAAGGGCGACCGGTTAGGGTATTGACTACTCAGCGGTCCCCGATGCAGGCAGACCCAAGCTTCTCCGGTTCTGTTTCGGTACTTGCAGGTTCAGATGCGATCAGCAGGATGTCTCGACGCTGGATAGATTCTGCGACAGCCGGAGTCAGGGTCGAGGGTGTCCCAAATGCAGCGAACATGCACAGGGTGGTTACCACAGCAGGGCAACTCGGCAACCGCATGTATTCCGGTCCCACACGTCTCACTTCACACCTGGGAATGCCAAGTGTACGAATCGTGTGAGAGTGCCGAGGACACGGGATTTAGCAGTAAGCCAGACGACGGTGACAGAGCAAGGTTCCTGTGTAGGCTGGTCAGTCCACTGGATGGCCCAGGGACGCTTCCGAAGGCTTACGTACAGGATTTGGTGAAGATGCCGAGAATAGTTGTTCCCACTATTCTAAAGGGTCGAAGCGTCAGTACAGGCCTTCTCGTTCAATCAGAGGCAGAGGGGTCTCACAGGACGACAGCAGTACAGGTTGCCAAACCTTCAGCGGGTCACCAGCGATTCCTCGACTCAGCTTCTTAGTTGCAGGATACTTGGCTCCTTATCCTTTGTTCGTGAGAACTCAGGAGATCGACATGGTAGTGGTGTTTCCAGCCTACTCTTATCAAAAGTTCCCTTCGTGCCAAAACAGAGAGGACCCAGTAGGAGATCTGCTCACAAAACACTCACACCATACGTGGAACTATCATGGACCACGGTGGTCCCAGGCACTCAAGATACTCTAGACTCTCTGGCACCCAGGATGTGTATTGGGAACAGACATCCCAGCCCACATCCTGGAGGCACACACAAGTCATGCAGAAGCCCGCGAAAGAGTTGTGTTTCGCGGGAAAGTGCATGACCAAATAAGGAACGCCCGGGTCGGCTCGACCTGGGGGAAGGTGAAGGGGCAAGACGGTCAGTGGACAGGACAAAGAACTTCGTGGCATGGCCATTTTGGAGGCCAGGCCACCCATTTGGACCAAACGCAAGAAGCGTGGTTAACATGGCAAAAAAAGGGTTCAAAACACAAAGAAACGATAGCTGCCACCAGTTCCGTCCGTGACACACGTGCACATTTCATGATAAGTCCAGCGAGAGTTTCTAGGGCCATTGGAATGACTAGAGACCCAAGAGCGCGGTAATGTAAGTTACGGTGCACTCTTGTTTCATGTTGCTCAAAAGCTGCAACATGAGGAAAGGATTAAGGGAAACAAAGTCTTCCGGTACTGACTGTCTTAAGGGCATGTCAGTTTCCCCGTAAGAATGGAGCGAAAGCGCAGAGGAGTGTGGCGGAAGGCTGCGCTTCTCTGGCAAATTCTAGATCAGAGTGTAAAACTACAGCAAAAAGTTTGGGGGTTACCTACAATTATGAAATCTTTCCTAACAGTCCCCACCGTAGACACCTTCTAGGCCACCTCCTGCCAGATGTTTCTCTTCCTAATTTGGGCAGCACAGTGCAGATCTGGACAGAACACGACATCTGCATGCTAGACCAGGGTGACGGAAAGCATGTTTAGCTCATCATCGCTAAAACGGGGCTTACACAGCAGAGGTGTGCCTTTACGGGTAGCCTTAGACATCTTCCTGCAGGCAGGGTACACAGTTTGCAAGTCCAGGTCCTGTAGGTAGAGGATTGCAATGGATTGTGTTTTTCAAGATGGTTACCGGCGCATTTCCCGTTCGGTATTTATGTTGTCTGTATTAACAGTACTGTTCTTTACGGCATCTAGGATGCCGGTGCCTGTGCCTGCGGCATGGATGATGCAGCTATCAGGGGTTTGGAGGGCCTTACCGGCATGCCACTGCAGCCGTTACCGTCATGAGGGTATGCGCGTGCCCGCTGACTCAAATCAACCGTTTATCCCGGTAGCAGTGCAACACTGACATGGTTCCACCGACATGCCAGTAATTTGGTATTTTTACTGGCCAACTCGCAATGGGGCCCATAGAGCTGATACTGGCGGACTTAGAAAATCGGGAACGAAGAACAAACATTTGCATTATGGGCCTAATTGAGAAACAAGGTGAAACGCCAGTTGGCCTGGAAAGCAGAGCAAAAGTGCTGGTGGCGTCCCTATTTGATAATACAGCACCCCCCTATTTGGAATTCGATAGAGTCCACAGGGGCGGGGCCCCCTGAAAGGCCCAAGGTCTGTCCTCGTAAAGTGTCACTATTACAAGAAGGCCCCTTTCCTTACCAAATTTTTCAACTCAATTCTGGAGTCAGGCCAATCCCCCACCGCCATTCTCCGAATCGAGAATAGTCGTAATTCCCAAAGAAGGGAAGATACTTCAGAGTGTGCATCATATCGTCCAATCTCACTTATAAACATGGACACAAAACTCTATGCCAGCATCCTGGCCTCCACACTGACCAGGTCGGCTATATAAAAGGCAGGCAAGGAGCGGATAATGTTTGTAAAACCTAAGACGTTATGGCTGACCCCAACGAGAAAGAAGACTGCCCCATCTTGATGTCTATTGATGCCGAGAAGGCATTTGATCGCATCAAATGGCCTTTTCTAAATGTAGTTATGAAATGGACAGGCTTGGGCGAGGGGTGGGCTCGGGGTGCACAAGCATTGTATCGCAACGCGTTGGCTAAAGTCCTAATCAATGGCATCACCTCAAAATTCCTTTAACGTGGCCCGAGGCACAAGACAGGGCTGCCTACTCTCCCCCTTGTTGTATGCCCTAGTAGTTGAACCCTTTGCACAGAAAGTAAGATCCAATTCCCAAATTCACGGTATAATAAGGGAGGAAGGGAATATAAACTTGCAATGTTCGCAGATGATATCCTGACATATCTCACCCGCCCACTAGACTCTATCACTGCCCTTTTTGGAACCATGAAGGAATATGGAACACTGTCAGGATTTCAAGCTAACTTAAAGAAAATGATTGCGCTGCCCCTCCAACCAACCGCCATCCTCCCCACTCAGCTCATAGCAAAGTGGGGTTTTCAACTGCAAACAGAGGCCATCAGTTTCATGGGGGTAGAGATCATGTCAACCTTAGCCAATCTGATGTAAATGATGCGCCCCTATGGAACACTGTCAAAGCAGGCCTGGATAGATGGTCCAAGCTATCTCTCCCTGGGCTTTGAGATTCACTTCAATCAAAAGGAATGTTCTCCCTAGATTCCTATTCCTCTTCCTGTCTCTCCCAGTTGTGGTCCCCAAAGCTTTCCTATTGGAGATCAAGCGCTCATTAGTGGCCTTCCTGTGGGCCAACTCCAAACCTAGAATCCCATCTGCAGCATCAATCTTACCAAAGGATAAGGGGGGGGCATGGGATTCCCTGATCTTCCTGAATACTATAGGGCCTCCCTACTCCGGGTTCTCTCTGATAACCTTTGGGAAAACTCAGAGAAGCAGTGGGTCTCCTTAGAAAAGACTCTCTTCACCTTGGTCACCCTGGGTGAATGGTTATGGGTCCCAAGCACCTCTATGCACCGCAGAGTACGGAAACTCCCAGTCGTAGCTGTACTCTGGTCATTACGGAGTCCCTCCCACTTCATGAAAGGAATAACAACGTGGCCTTCCCCCCTTAGCTGCATTTGGTCTCCCCCATACGCAATCATCTGAGTGAAGTACTCCGCTTCCAGCCTTCATATGAAGAATGTCTAGTTAGAACAGGACAAATGTGGAGAAAAGGGACCTACATTCCAAAAGAAGAGTTAGAAGAAGCATTGCATGGTATCACAATAGCTCCCTTACTTTACTTGAAACTGAGGAGTGTCCCACGAGACCCACGCTGGGGTGACTCCCTACGCCACTCTTGCACAGCATTTGAACAGGTTCTAGCTATGAGCAGAGGTTCGAAGGGGTTGATTGCTGAATTATATAGCGCACTCCTCACTAGAGACCAGTTGGCACGTCTCACATCTGAAATCAAATGGGACACAGAACTAGAGTTGCAAGATCAGCCAGACACGTGGAAGGTCATACACAAAGCAGTATGGAGCTCATCAATATCCATGCAATACAAAATGCACAATGCAAGACTATTGATGAAATGGCACTATACCCCTCAACGGCTATCTAAAATGTTCCTGGGGAACCCCCGTACTGTTGGAGGGACTGTGGAGATGTATGTGGAATCAATGGTGGAAATGTGTGAAAGTCCAGACATAGTGGAAGGAAGTTTTGGGGTGGATCAGAGCAATAGATGTATTAACAGAATACTCTCCCCTCTATTAGTACTGTTTGGCATCGAACCAGAAGGTAAGGACTCCGATGCACCACTCTCTCACATGCCTCGGAATCTATTGTTAAGCGAGAATGTGCATAACGATCAAATGGAAATGTAACATTTTACATCTTAAAAAGAGAGTGGATCATAAAATCCCACTCCATAAATGAGATGGAAAGTCTCACTGCCGCCCTACAAGAATCCTGTTCGCACATAGACTTGATCTGGATCCTCTTTATAGAAGACTACACAGCTTATTGGGAATCATTGAAAGGCACAAACTAGTATTGAACAGTGATGTGTTTAGAGCGAGCCACTATAAGTCCCGACAGCTCTTATGAAGAGCCCCCGCTCGGACTTCAACAAAGGGTCAAACGGTATCTGTCAGATGTGGACAAGGTTTTATCGAAAAAAGTCGACGTGTTGAAATAATAATTGTGAACGGTGGACCTTTTTGGGCCATATTAAGAATCCCTGTGATGGGTAAGGGAGGGGGGTATATATTGGAGAAACATAACAAAAATTAAGGTTTTACTGTTGTTTAGCACTCTTTGTTTAGTATATCTTGTGACTATCACTGTGAGGTTAACATGTGTATTAGGTCGCTGTGACACTTGCTGTTAATTGGTGGACGCTGGTGCTTGACAGTAGGTTTATGCACCGACAAATCAGCTTGACCTTGTAGACATGGATAGTACACTAGCACCTGTCATTTGAACGCAACAGTACTCTGACCATCTATGTTAATCTTTTATATGTTCATTCCAGGCCAGGTCACAGTACATAGATATCCCTGGTATCCCTTGTTACTCTTGTGTTTTGACACTTGCTGTTAAACCAATACAAATTATATTAAAAAAATAAAGAAAATGGCCCGGTCTTCTTTTTTTTTGCCATTTTCTGTTTGTGGGGTCTTTCTTGGGATGTACTCTGTGCACCAAGCCAGGTCTGAGCCCTTTGTTGCTTTTGCCTTTGGCGGGCTTCAGTACTGAAACCCACCTCTGGCTCCAGTGTGTCTGGAAGGGCAGGAAGTGAGGGAGGTTCCCGAAACCCCCTTGTCCTTTCTCTTAGGAATGCCTGAATGCATCCAGTTCTGATTGGCTGGCTGGCTGTCCTTTCAGGACAGCCACCCTGTTGTTTGAGTGACAGCTAGGCTGTGCATGAATGGGAGAAACCTGCTTAAAAGGCGAGGGTTTTAGGAGTGAAGACAGAGTCGACCACTGGGAAGAACAACCCGATGAAGAAACCGTGAACAAAGCTTGATGCATCCTCCTGGACCTTTGAAATGCCCGGCGAAGCCCTGTGGCTGTGCTGAAACTCCTTTTTCTAAAAGACAAGAGAAGCTCTGGAAGAGACGACTTCTTCCCTTGGATTAGTGGGACCAAATATCCCAGAGACGAACTCCACTGGACAACCTTCCCCGACTGGCTGTACTTCTTTGTTGCAGCAGTAACCTAGTGCTAGGTGTCGGGAAATACATAGTCAAGTGAAACGTCTTTTATCCGGCCAGAAGCTCCGGGAATCTCTGCAGGACACTCCAGAAGCAGGACGACCACAGCTCAAGTCCCCTCACCAGAGTGCAGGACTCAAGGAGTGCAGGAAGCCCAAGCGGTATCCAAGAGCCACGGTGGTGCTGTTTACAGTGCGCTGAAACCGCAAAGTGATGCTGACCTGAAAAGAGCCCGTAGCTGCTGCCGACCTCTGAATTGCTGCTGCAGGAGTCTTCCAGACGTCCTCCCTCTTGTCCCCATGAGTGAGGCCCAGGAACCCAGGATCTGCATTGCTGCAACGGACAGAAGCCAGCTGGACCACTCTTCTAACAAAAGGTCCTGTTCTGACTTGGGCTACTTACCTCAGTGTCTTTAGCTTTACTTTTCTCAGTTGAGACTTGCAGTAGCTACTTTGCTAGAGTTGATTCCAGCTCTACCCTTCACAAGTGTAACAGCTTGTGACCCTACAGTGATTTTTCTTCAACAAACTCTTTAACTTTGTGCAAGACTTTGCTATCTAAAAAGTGCCTCAGCTCCATTGACTGTGCTCCAATTGAGTTTGGCTGTCCTGGCTCCCTGCAGACTCTTTTAGTCCATTTGACTTTGATACTTACTATCCCTCATAGGTGATAACTTGGTTTTTAGCTATTATTGCTGGGAAAGGTTTTCATTTAGACTTCATTGGAAGATTTAAAGTGCTCACATGCTCTGAGAACCTGTTTAACCATTTCCCTTCCCTTAACCTTTCCTTTCTACCAACCTCATTATTTACAAAGTGTTCTAGTGATATATAAATGCCATTACTGTCCTAGTTAGTGAAGTCACCTCAGGGTCTAGGAAGTGTGTAAGAAGCATCTCTAAAGAGTATCTACTAGCTTTGTGTTGGTTCTGGAAAAGGATTTTAAAGTGTATTTGATTGCTACATATATTGCCCTTTTTAAAGAATGCTTATTTAAAAACTACTGTTAAATAAATAAATAATTGTTTATAACAGAAACCTTGATAATAAGTGTTACCTGGCTACTTGTATTTGTGGATTTCATTGCTACAGCTCTACAGCTCACAGTTACCCCTCTTGAGGTAAGCCTGGCTGCTCGGTCACACTTCCAACTTGTGTAGTACAGGCCTATACCAATAGGTGGGTTACCCAATACCAAGAGGACAAGTGTTTTGTATTCTTCCACAGTGTTAATACATCAATTCTTGCCAAATACTGGTGGCAGGCGGTGGGATAGACATAGAGTTGTTACATTGATTATTTGCTGTACTTGTGCCTAACTAAACCAGCCACAAGGCTAAGCTCCATCAAAAAGGGAAGCAATTGTAATATGCCAAATATGGATAACTTTAATGAGGCAGCCCTGATTCTTCTGACAGTAGATCAACTAAAAGAACAAGTGCAAAACCAGGGACCAGGGATCTGACTCTGAAAGGAAAAACATTTGAATTGATTACAAGGTTGTTGAATCACCAAAGTTTGGATAATAGGCCTGTAACACCTATTCACCCAAGTAATGTGAAGACAATGATGAGGATGCTAGTTTAGAGTCGAGCTCCAATCTGCAAGAGAAGTCAGAGGAGGTAGAAGAGTCTCAGGAAGAGAGACCATCTCTGCCACAGCCTGCCCTTATGCCTCAGCCATTTTCCATTTGGACCCCATAAGGTCCACATTTGAGCCCAGAATATGTTTTTCTTGAAAGACCTAGATTAGAGTTGGTGTTCAAGAAAGTAAATGCCCAAGCTGAAGCCAAACATCAAGAGGTGAAACTAAGAGAAAGAGAGATGCAACATGAAATGGATATGAGAAGAATGTCCCTTGATTCTGCTTCCCTCTTAGGGTCCTCTAGGTCTGCTAGTCCCAAGAGGCCTCGCCTGCCCAAAGGAGCAATATGTATGAACCTAAACTTTATGTGTTGGATTGGCTGGGTACGTTTGAAGACACCTATGGTCTTCAAGGAATCAGTGGGCATTATTTAATTTCTAGGCTCCCCCTTAATGGCTGTGATGCTGTGATGGAGTTGGGTGCCATTGAGAGAAAGGGTTATGAATCAATGAAGCTGGCATTTGTAATCAGATTTGGAAAAACTCCTTCCCAGTACCTTAAGAGGTTTAGGACCCTCAAAAAAACTGGTAGTACCCCTTGGGCTACCTGGGTATTTGAATGTTTGAAAACAGAGATTGATCCCATAAAGCTAGCACAAGCAACTGACTCATGGGTAGCCAACAGGGAAACTCATAAGGATACTGGGGCTACTCACACAAAGGAGGAGGGAAAGCAGCATAAGGGTGAGAATAAAGATATTTCTATTCCAACCACCCAGAAGAGGTCCACAAAATACATAATGGTAGATACAATGGGAAACCTGGTAGGTCTAGTGAACCCTATGTTGGCCAACCAGAGGGAGGTCAGAGGAAACCCCCATTCCAGAGAGCATTTGGGAAATGCTTTGTCTATGACTCTGTAGACCATGTGAAAGCAGATCCCAGATGCAAGGGTAAACCTTCAGGGGTCAGCACTGCCTCCTTAGCCTTCCTCCCTGAGGGAGAAGTACAAATGGTTAGTGCCCACTTTCACCTACTGGCTGAAGAACCCTTTAGCGTTCAAGCCAGTGTATCTTTAGTGTCACTGGGTCTGTGTAAAAACAGAATATGGATGTGTATAGCTCCATTCCAGATAACACAAAAGGGTAGGCAGTGTTCTTGTGAATGGCCAGGAAACTCCTGCCATGAGAGACACTGGGGCCAGCAGAACAGTTGCAACAGATTGTAGATAAGGCACCCAAAGGACCCACTATACTTGCTGGAGGCCCTGTTCAAATAGTTCCAATTCTACCAGCTCTTATTCAGTGTATCAACATGACGGTAAGGATCCCTCTTAGTGTTCAGAATGAGGAGCCTTGGAGAGTCCTGTTGTGGAATGACTTAAACACTCTAGGAGTAGTGTTCAGTACCACCAGGCCTCCCAGTAGGAAAAAACAGGAACAAACCAAATTGGCTAGAGAGGCAACCTTACAAGACCACTCTGATCCTGTGGGATGCTCTACAGAGAACCCCACTGTAAGTCCTTGTGTTAGTAAGTTAACCTCTAACCAAGGCAAATCCAAGACTAGAATATTAGGGAAATGGGAGTCCCAACCATGCTCTATCATTGCCAAGCCAATTGTAAAGCCTCTGACCCACACTGCTTCCGAAGAAGAGGTGGATAGACAAATTGGACCCCTATCTAGGCCTGTGAGAACTGGCAATTCTCAAAACTGGTGGAAAACCAGGAAAGACAGGTCTAAGGCTAAACACCTTAAGACTGTTGGATCTTCTGTTTGAGACTCCAGAATTAATCCTAGTGTTCAGAGGGAAACTTCTAAGCCAGGTAATGTAAGATCTAAGTGGAAGTGGAAGCATGTACCTTGCTTGACCACAACCCCTCCAACTAAGATACTCGAGACCGAACATGCTCTTGTGAGAGAGGTGGTGAGGAATCATGGACGCCCCTCCAGGTCTAAGGGATTTCTTTCCAATAACCCCTTTAAAATGCCTATTGCAGGTTCAGAAGTTGTCACAGCTTCTGAGGGACTGTTAAATCAGATCCCCTATTCATTAAACAAGAGAGATGTACCCAACAGTATTTTTAGGTCATATAGCTTGCAAATGAAAACTAATGTTAAAAAGTGCCATGGCAAGGGTTACAAAAGATTTCTGGTGTTCTCAGCAAACAACTTAACCAACTTGCAACAGGAGATCCATCCTGGTGAGGATTAGATCCTCCTGTCCCTTAGTCTGGGGGGATGAGTGTTAGGGAGAATTTTCATTTTAGTGCTAAATTCCTCCCACCTTAGAGACCCCCAGCTCTTTTTGCTGGACTTTAGGACTTTTTAATTTTAACCCTGGAATGAGTGAGCCTTTTTTCTCACTCTCTCATGTGTTTTGACCTGATTTGGATTATGTGTTTCCTTTGTTTTTGGAGTCTGACTTACTCCATAGGCATCTACTTTTTGTATGGGGAGACACAGCACCTTCAGTGCAGTGTCACAGAGAAATCATTTAGATTTCTCATAAAGTTTAAATACCTTTTCTTATGTGAAATACTGTTCCTAAGAATAGTTCAGTGAAATTGACTTTACTTACCTTTTCTCTTTGTAGGTTTAGCACACCTCATCTTATGTGGACTGCTGGTGAAAGACCAAAGAAATATCGAGGCTTAGTACCACAAAATGAAATACGCCAATCACAGGTCAAGAAGATACAAGTATCTTTTATTACTGTACAGTATCAAAGCAAAACAGATAGCTATCTGGCTCACAACACCTCGCAGTGTGTACCAGCAGACACAGTGAGGGGTGAGAGTGCTGGACATCTTAACATGGGCTCATTTATACAATTTACAATAATTGTCCAGCCCCTCTCCAAACTAATGATTTACATACTAGGGTTTGTGTCCAGTTCAACGGATTTAACAAGTTTGCATGTCCATGAAGTTACAATGGTGGCGTTGGTTTTCTGATCCACAGTAAGCCTTGTTTCAAGAATCGCTACAATGCAGTTTGGCAAAAAACGATCTGAGTTTGTTCTACATTGTCTCGTTGTTTATATGAGGATGAGGCTTGTGAACGCAGACAACACTTGGATTGCAGTTCATTAGAGTCACAAAGTTTCTTTGCATTGAACAGTCTGCTCTCGGTCAGCCTAAATATCAACAAAACTCAAAGGTCGTTCGGCTCAGCTGCAAGTTGAAAACACAGTTCACCATTTTAGGACACATAGCAGGAGTCAAAATCAAAATGGCGGATGGTTCTTAAAATGGCGGCGAAGTTGATCAGAAATCGAAACATTTCAGACACGATTTTCCGTGCAACGCTAATGGGTTTAGGCCAATTTTTATAATAAGGCGGTGTTATACAAATACAGTTTAACAAACTCTCCTTTTGGCCTAAGCCAAGAGCATTACTTAAACATTCGCTTTACTCAAAATTCCACGCCTCAATGTCCGTACATCCTGAATCACATTCTTCAGAAATATCAATCGCCATGAGTTCCTTAATAGTGATATCTTTCATTACAAAAGCGTTAGCAGTTTTCTTGGGTGCATCTACGTTTGGTCCTAATGTACCTATAATTTGTGTACAACATCCTCCTAACATTGAACATATGGCAGGAAGACATTGTATACAACAACAACAAAACAGTAGAACACCAAGAATTATCATTAGGACTGAAAAGAGCTTCCAACCCCACAAATGTAGAAAGTCCCAGAACCAAGCACTAAGATTCCAGTTTCCCTTGGGAACATGTACTTCCGTACTAAAGGTATGCAGATTTTGTATTGCCTTGAATATGGTAGGGGAGGAGTCAGGTATGAAAACACAGCACGTAGATCCCACCAATTTACATACCCCACCCCGCTCAGCTAGGATGACGTCTAACACCATCCTATTTTGGAGGGCCACTAATCTAATGGCCTTTTGCTCTAGCGTCATGTTGTACAGTATATCGGTGGTTCTGTTGATGGTTTTCTCCAATACCCTTGCTGGTCTTCTGATATCCTCAGAGTTCATTATTTGTCCCCAAAATGTCACAAAGGATTTTGCTACATCACCCAAGACTTGTGAAGGAGTATCATCATTCTCATCCCGCCTTGGACGAGTTCTAGAGACTTCAGAGGTGCTGGTCACATATACCACTGGTAACAAGATACCCAAGTCACAAGTACCCTGCCAATCTCTAGGTAACCAAGGATAAGCTTAATTACCACAAAGTAAACTGGGTCTCCTACATACAAAGGTCTGTCCTCACTGCTTAAATTTGCAATATTGGTGCAACCCTCGAATGTACCCATTGGCTGAGAACCATCCCTTTGTATACAGAAGGAAACAGAATTGAGGCTATGATTAATAGTGTAGGAAGGAGGTATGGCATCCGGGTTGCCTACGGGAGTCATCTTGAAAGAAATTAGTGACTGAAAAGGTCTAGAGAGTCTATCAGATGGCCTGATAGAAGCAACATTAAGTTTGCTCCTATTTGCAAATAGGGAACATCCCAAAGGTGTCAGGACTAATTTTTTTAATTCATTCAAATTAGTCCCATCGAAGTTCCCAGAAATACTATCGTTCCAACGACCAAAGAATAGTGCCCTTAGTGAGGTGTAGCATGCAGTAGTTAAAGGAAGAGGATGAATATACCAACCCAAACCCTTTTCCCTGTGTTGTGGCAAGTGTGAACACACCCAGCAATTTGTTCTTTTTAGAATTGCATGGGTCGCATTCATGATCAATAGAAGAGTATTATTATGATAGCCCTGTCTGTGTTGGGAGTCTCGAGGAGGAAGAGTGTGCAGATGCACGAAAGGTGGAGACACAGTGGAAACAATTTCAGTAGGTAACAAAATCTCAAGGGGACGCACCCCTTCCAAGTACCAAAACCCAAGCGAAAATACAATTGTTAAGCAGGCTAGTACTGTGATTAGAAAACAATGGGTCCTTAGGGACCATGATCTTTGATGAACAGATTCTTTATCAGCCACAAGACCGGTAGCTTGTTCCGCACGAGTAAATTTAGGAAAGTACATTGTTTCTCAGAGTCCATTTAGAATCCTCTCCGTTAGGCTCTTTTAGTTCATCCGTCGGTGGCTCCTGACCACGTGGCCTATCTTGCTTGAAGGTAGCTTTGCCGGTCCCTGACTCTTATTTACGTTTCAGCGAAAGAGTGGGCAGGGACTGGCTCAACGATGGTTCCTTGTGGGCACAGCCGATGCTGTGCTGTAAGTTTGATTCCTAGGACACAGATCGTACCTCAAGACTCCAGGTACGGCGTGATCTGCAAACAGAGTGTTGTTGCTTCCTGATGGAAGTGGTGAAGCAGAAGCAAGATTGCTCAACGATGCAGAAAGATCCAAAGAAAAACAAACAAAGCAGCAGTCTGCCCCCAGGCGCCACAGGCTCAGGAAGAGTTTCTGGGACACCCTCAGTGTCGGTTAGAACAGACTTGTGATGCATATGAAAGTGAACAATCTCCTTCTCTTCCCCTTCGTCGTGTGGCAGAAGAAAAGGTATCTTCTTGATGTGCGTTGCGTGGATCGGGTGTCGTTTTCCTTCTACTCGTACAGCTATCTGTGTGGCCAATAGGACTTGAAACAGTCCTTTCCAGTGAGGTGCAATATAGGATGCTCTTTCAAATGCTTTAGTGAGCACCCAGTCGCCGGGTCGGAGTCGATGACCGGGCCCCTCGTATTTTACTGGGAGGGCTTCTCGCACCTGTTGATAAATCAAATACAACTTTTGAGTTAACTGGTCACAGTACTCAGAAAGGAGCAAATGCTCCACATATTTTAATCGCTTAGGTTTAGGCACATTCCAACTATTGGCTAGTCTACCCATGATTATCTCATAAGGAGAGAGTACAGTTTTCGTTTGTGGGGTCGTCCGCATGGACAAAAAAGCTATCGGTAAGGCATCTGGCCATTTCAAATTGCTGCTGGTACAAATTTTCCCCATTTTGTTCTTTAATATACCGTTATGGCATTCTACAAGTCCGGCACTCTGAGCGTGTCTGGCTGAATGGAACCGTTTATCGATCTGTAATCCCCTGCATACTTGCAGGATAACAGCAGCGATAAAGTGTGGACCATTGTCCGACCAAATGACCCTCGGCAAACCAAACCTAGGAAAATATTCCTTCAGCATGGTTTTCGCCATCGTCATTGCTCTGGCATCTTTTAAAGGGAAAACTTCGACCCATTTGCTAAAAGCACAAATGACTACCAGAACATATTTGTAATTCTGACAACACTCCATTTGAATGAAGTCAAAGTGTATAACCTCGAAAGGCACAGAGGGGGGCCAAAACTCCCCTCAGTGTCGATATACCCTTCCCCACATTATGCTGTAAGCATACCATGCAATTTTGGACCTAACCCAGCAGTTTTTCGAGATATTTACATTTACCCAGAGAGGTTCTAACAGTTTACACATTTTTCTAGCACATATATGAGTTGGACCATGAGCCATCATAACCATAGCAGTGACATAAGCATCTGGCAGCATCCATCTTTTCTTTCCATTATCTACCCAACAACCTTCATCGTCTAAACTTGCTAAACCCTCAGCCCATTCCTTAAGCACTTCTGAAGTGGCATCAGCCTGAATGTCTTTTATACAACCAATTCCTTCATCTATTATACAAGTGTTAGTGACTTCTTTTGTTATATACATTTCGGAATACAAATCGGTGGCAGTTTGGCTATTCTATCAGCAAAAGCGTTTCCTCTCCCCACATCATCTGTTACTTTCTGGTGTTCTGCGCAAGTGCTGAGAGTAGCCATACTATCAAAGTGCTATGTTGTATCATAGTTCCATGTGAGGTCAAGAAACCTCTCTCTGCCCATAATCTACTGAAGTTGTGAAGCACCCCAAAGGCATACTGACTGTCTGTAAATATATTCATACTAAGCCCTTCGGAAAGTTCACAATCTCTAGTTAATGCAATAATCTCTGCGGCCTGCGCATAGTTATACAGAATTCCTTTGGTCTCCACAATAGTGCTTAATGTAGTGATAGCATAAGCAGCAGTGGATGTACCATCCAGATGTTTGAAGCAGGAGCCATTGCAAAACAGCTCCCCTTGTCGATCTTCTAACGGTATATCATTTATGTCAATTATGCCTTTAGTCTCTTGTTCTGTGGTATAGAGGTAGTCATGTGACATCTTGTCACTGTAAGCAATTTGTTGCGGAAGAGGCAATAGTTCGGCCGGATTTAATGGGCAACATCTTTTAATTTGGATATGCGGTGCAAATAGAATCAGCTCGTATCTTGTTAATCATGCTGATGTGAGATGTTGCATTTGTGTTCTGTTTACTAGAACATCTACAGAGTGAGGTACCATCACGGTTAAGGAGTGACCCAGAACCATACCCTCACTTTGTTTTACAGAAACAGCGGCAGCAGCAATGGCTCTCAAACATCTCGGCAAAGCACATGCAACAGGGTCAAGCGTTGAGGAAAAATAACCGTACTGACTATTCTTCCCTCCATGTTCCTGCGTCAACACAGCCAAAGCGCATCCATTAGATTCATGGACATACAAAATGAAGGCCTTGTCATAATTTGGTGTGTCCTAAACTGGTGCTGAACACAACACAGCCTTGAGCAGATCAAAAGGTTTCTCGCAATCCAAGTTCCACGATAAAGGCAAAGAAATTCCCTTCTTTGTCAATGCCAACATTGGTTTTATCATTAATGAGAAATTAGGGATCCATTGTCCAGAGTACGAAGCCATGCCTATCAAGGCTCTCACCTCTTTCTGTGTATTTGGGCAGACATGCTAGAGATGCTTTTTATCTGTTCAGGTGTCAGTCTTCTCCCCTCCTTTGACAGGAGATAGCCTAAATAGGCAACCTCCTGTCGATAATATTGAAACTTTTAAAATGAAGCATTATGCCCATACTCTGCTAGATGGATAAGCAGCAACACGGTGCCCTCCTTGCAAGTAACTTCTGAGTCTGCAGCCAAGAGAAGATCGTAGACACACTGTAACAATGTACAAGTGGAAGGCAACTCAAGTGTATTGAGCTGTTCCTTCAAAGCTCTACTATAAATGCTTGAACTCTCAGTGTACCCTTGTGGCACACGAGTGAATCTAAACGAGCGTCCCCCTAGGGTGAACGCAAACAAATATCTACTGTCAACATGTCCAGGAATACTAAAGAAAGCATCCTTTAGATCCACAACACTAAAATGAGTAGCTGAAGCTGGAATCATCATTAATATAGTGGTCACAATAGGCACAATTGTAAATTGTGGAGCAACAATCTTATTGATAGCACCTAAATCAATAATAAAATGGAAAGGAATTGCATTATCCCCTTTATTATACTCGGTAGAATCAGACTATTGCACAAACTTCCTGCAATTTCCTCAATCACTTCTCGATGTACAAAATCAGAAACTATACTCTTTAAAGCTTACTCACCGTCAACTGAAATCTTATACTGTGGAATACGTGGTAGTTTAACACCTGGTTTCAACACAATTTTAACAAGCTCAATTTGTAAAATACCAACATCATTATCATCAACCGCCCATAAACATGCCGGTACTTTATCCAATTCAGTCGGGAAAGGCCTAGTCAAGAATTGTGAAGCACAAGTTTGCTGAGGTGAAATCGTCAAATGCACTCTTTCTGGAGAACAATTAATTACTGCATTCAATTCTTTCAACAGATTCAACCCCAACACATTTTTGCCACAATTTGTCATCAAAAGAAATAGCCATGAATTAGTAAATGGCCCCAGTGAAATCAGTACCAGCTGAGAGACCGGACTGACCCCTGGCATACCACAGAACAATACAGAAATGTTATTCTGCCCTGACATTGTAATATCTGGAACCCGTGAATGATCAGCGGAACACTTCTGTGCTCCTGTATCTATCAAAAATAGATGCTTCCTATTCCCCACCTTCATTTCTACGTGGGGCCCTTTCTGATCGAAGGGAATAGGTACTGGTTCCAGACTCTGCTTCGGGCTGTCCTAACGGAATAGTATATCATCAAATGCAAGATCCTCAGAAAGATAGAAAGCCGAAGGATTATCAAAAATGTTCCCATTGTTTGCAATATGCTGCTGACTATCCTGTGACAATGACTGTTGATTCTGAGCAAACAGATTTCTACCAGGAACACCTATCCCATGACGGCCTCTGGATTATCTACCCATGGTACCATATGTGTTATTCGATCTCTGCTGAAGGATCGGGCATTGTGCTTGCCAATGACCTTTTTGTCTGCGATAAGCACATTGGTTCATGTGTACAGGACCCATTTGCGCATTACTCTGTGGGGTAAACTGACCTCTAAACTGTGTATTCCTATCTCTAGTTCCTCTTACTATTTGCTGTAACAATACTTTGGTTTTCAAGTCTCCCTTCTTCTTTTCAATCCTCTCTTTTTAAGTATTGACTCTATTTTCGTAATACTGAGCCATGTGCAATACTTCGGACTGTGATTTAGCTTGCCAGGCACTTTCAGAAGTCATAATTTGTGATTGGATATCAGGCAACAATCCACGCACAAATTTGTCTACAAACAACCTTTTACCTGACTCTGTGCTTAAGTCCTGACCGCTAAAATCCGAAAACACTTGTTCTAACCGATTAAAAAACTTGGTAGCGCCTTCAGATTTCCCTTGGATGCAAGCTGTAAGCTTGTCCCAGACTATTCTTCTCTCTGGAACTAAAGTCTTCAATTTAGTTACTATTCTGTCTGGCATTGTTAATATCACCTGTGGTGGTTCCTCGCCAGCTTTCCTTTCTCCATCTATCTGTACCAAGTCAACCCATGTATCACCCAATCCTGCCAAATCATCTACAGTTCTAATCTGTTTCCATAAATCAGCAGGTAGGATCACAGGGAACAATAAGTCTATATAACCCAGCGTGAAAACTGCCGAATGCAAGACAGATTCAATATCTTTGTAAAATCCTGTTGGATTTTTCCTAATATCTGTAATCGTCTGTCTAATGGTATTCACTTCCGGTCTGGAAAATGGGACATGAACAAACTGTGAGACATAATGAGCTTCAATGGTAGCGGCAGCTGTGCCTGTTGCAGCGGTAGCTGAAATCTCTACTTTAGGAACAAATGTCGGAGGAACCTCCCTCATTGGCAATTGAGAAGTAGGCAATTCTGAACGTTGATTAAGCAACAGGGCTAAATCAAGTGACAAAGCAGTTAAAGAAGTATCAGGCTAAAATGCTCTCTTATTAATGACCATCAAATCTGCAAGTCAACAAACCTTTTTCTTCATACACTCATCCTGCAGGTACTTTGCCATTACCTGTAACACTTTCCTTTGCATATCCGGTGTATACTGACTGAATGTGTCATATACTTCCATGGGAGATATTGAAACATCCGAAATCCATCTAAGCGTGTCTCTTGTGCAAATACGCGTTTCTTCACTCATTGATTTACAAGAAGGAAGAAAACGTTTCTGCACATATGAGGCGCCACTCTATAACCATCCATATCATCATTCTGTAACCGATCTACCTCCCTCTTGAACTCAAAAACCCTCTCAACATGCTCATGTAGTTTCTCCGCAGTGTCCCTTGAGTAAGCTAAGACATTCAAATCCCTCAACCCTTGTGGGACATCCATGTCCATCAAATCACTCCACATTTCAGCCAAATGCATTCCCATCCCCTCTATCAAAATATTCTGCTCAGAAATTGCAATTAAGACGGCTGATTTTTCACCTGCTTCTATACATTTCTTAGCTCATGCATACAATTCTCGTTTTCTAGCTTTAGAAACTATACTATGAGTCACTACTTCTGAATCAGCACTCACCCCTTCAATTGCTACAAGTGGAGCAGAACCACTTGGAAAAGAAAGTTCAAACAAGTCTTGTACAAGGGGTAGCGGAGACACTACCACTGGTGGTAAAAACAGAATTAAGGGAACAGCAACTGGCGGTAAGGGCGGAGATGCAGAAGTGGGAACAACAACAGGAAGAGGAGCAACAACAGGAGGAGGCGCAACGGGAAGAACAGGAACAACAACAGGAGGAGGTGCAACAGTGGGAAAAGGTAAAAGAACAGGGAGAGTCACATAAGGAGGTGGTGCAGTGGCGGCAGTCCTACGCTCGTTCAAAAGTTTATCGATTAGCTCATCAGAGGCCTGAGACGGATATATTTTCTGTACCCCAAGTTGAAAAGACCTATCCATGCTTCTAATAGATTCCGACTGTTTCTGTTGATCATACAATAATGCCTTTTCAGAGTTGGACATATGTCGACGTGCGTGCTTCTCTTTACTCTTAAATTGCTGCATAGCTTCCTTTCTCCAATTCCTAATTACATCAAATGCTGCAGGCCTAGCCTTTTTCTTTCACAATATAGACTCCAAATACTCTATTCGGGCAATCTCAAAACTACCATGAACTAGTCACTGAAATTCGGAAGCATGTCTAGTTTGTCTGTGCCAAATATCGTTGAATACTACATTGCCAAGGCCGTACTTACAGTACATAGTACACGCCGGCAAACCCTCAGGTGGCGCCGGTCAGCCATATTCCAAAGATTGTCTGTCTCTGTGGCATAAACCCCTGAAACAGGCAGACAATTTCCTAGGCATGTCAGATCACTGGTGTAACCTGGCGTCGTTGAATTTACGAGCGCAAATCTACAACCAAATATCAGGATACTTAGGAATCGGGGAACAACTCACCTGATTACAAAATGCAAAGGAGGTCCTATCGGATTACAAAGGATCTTTGTGGTTGGCAATTTTGGCAAAGAGCCTGCCTCAATATGGGGACTCTCGTCAAGATGTCCTCTCGAACCATTTGCTCACCGTTCAGGGATCGGATTGTGCAGTACTGTTGAGGTGTCACGTCTCATGAAAAGGGGCCCCCTTTTTTCTCACTCTCTGATCCCGGTCCGATAGCCGCGTCTTCTTTTCAGCGAGGAAACATCAATCTTGAGGGCCACTATTCGGGCGCCATCTGAAAGACCAAAGAAATATCGAGGCTTAGTCCCACAATATGAAATACGCCAATCACGAGTCGAAAAGATACAAGTATCTTTTATTACTGTAGAGTATCAAAGCAAAACAGATAGCTATCTGGCTCCCAGCACCTCGCAGTGTGTACCAGCAGACACAGTGAGGGGTGAGAGTGCTGGATATCTTAACACAGGCTCCTTTATACAATTTCTAATCATTGTCCAGCCCCTCTCCAAACTAATAATTTACATGCTAGGGTTCGTGCCCAGTTCACATGTCAAATATTACAATATTGTACAACGGATTTACCAAGTTTGCATGTCCATGAAGTTACAATGGTGGCGTTTGTTCTCTTATCCACAGTAAGCCTTGTTGCAAGAATCGCTACATTGCAGTTCGGCAAAAACACACGATCTGAGTTTGTTCTTCATTGTCTCATTGTTTATATGAGGATGAGGCTTATGAGCACAGACAACACTTGGATTGCAGTTCATTCGAGTCACAAGGTTTCTTTGCATTGAACAAACAGTCTGCTCTTGGTCAGCCTAAATATTAACAAAACTCAAAGGTTGTTCGGCTCAGCTGCAAGTTTGCAAGTTGAAAACACAGTCCACCATTTTAGGACACAAAGCAGAAGTCAAAATCAAAATGGCGGATTGGTTCTTAAAATGGCGGCGAAGTTGATCAGAAATTGAAACATTTCAGATGCAGTTTTCCGTGCAACGCGAATGGGCTTAGGCCAATATTCACAATAAGTTTTAGGCTTTGAGAAACCTATGGGGGGTACGTGTGTGGTAGACCTCAGCGCCCTTCTGTGTTTTAAAGAAAACTCTTGTTCAAGGTCGCATACCCCCCATAGGTTCCTCAAAGGCTAAAACCTTTGTGACTGGTACCTAAGACCTCGCAGACCGGGATTCACCCACATTTCACTTAGCCATAATGGCAGAATATTTAGGAAACAGAGAAGAAGATGCTGTGAACCTCTTTGCTCCAAAAGGAAGCAATGCACATGCCTTGGCATCCAACCTGGCCAAACCTAGAGAAGATCTTTGATACAAATTTGTCAAACTTGAAAGAGCATCTTGTAAAGAAGTGGACAAATATTGGGAAATTATTTCCCTAAAAAATTATGTTTCCAAAAAACAAATACTGTGAGGATTAAGGATTTTGATTTTCCCGGACTTCACTAAAGATGAGGATAAAGATCTGGCCGACTCATGGGAAACATTTTTAAATCAAAGCTCAAATACCATGCTAGAACTTTTGATTGAACATGCTTCATGTGAACACAAAAGAATAACACAACAAATTGAAACAATTAAAAAGGAAATCACTGAGGCAAAAGCTTTGGAAGTCACGAAAGTGAAAAATTATTAGAAAATGTTTGAAATCCTTAAAGAATATCAGGATGAAATCAAATTGAGAAAGATGAGGAAATTCTTCTGGGACAATCGAGATTATCAAGACGACAAAGTTTAAACATTCCAGGACAAAAACAATTCACCAAACCAGTCTCAAGAGACAGTACTCCCAACACCTCACCAAGCAGTTGGGATGCAGACTCAGAAGGGGATACAGATAAAGACACAGAACGAACAGATAAAACAATTGAAGGACAGGGATTCTTAAATCAAATTAGGGGATACAAAAGACAACAGAACAAACTATCAGAAACAAGTTTGTTTTTTATTACCACAGCAGACAAATCAACAACAGCAAACCGCAGGAGGAGGGGCAAGTGTGGGAGTGGTAGATACAGGCAACCCAGACGCTCTGGAGGATTTCAGACATCTAAAAAGAGCAGGGGTGAGGGAAGCAGCGAAAAGGAACAGCAGAGAAAAGGAACAAGTAAATGACTCAGTATTGAATTTATCAAATCATCAACTCAAACCAGAACAGATTTTGCTATTGAACAAAAGCTTCGCATTTGCGCCATCCACAGATTTCCAAATGATGGATGTTCACATTGATCTATTTAAATTTGTTAGGAACCTAAAATTAAAAAAGTATTTTGCCACACAAGTCTCACTATTTCGTGCCAAAGAATCAGAAATTGTGAACAGCAGCCTAACCATTGAAGATTCAACCAACATTCACCTTCTCAGATCACTACAGGACATAACAGAACGCCCAGTTCACGAAACACTACATGAACTTCAAATACGACAAACTAGCCTTTTGACAAAGGAAATGAAATCTAAATCCAAGTTTACACCACAGTTAATGCCAGATGATCTTGTTGACACATTCTACAAATCAGTTACTAAAGATCTTAATGATCTCATGGATACAAGAATGAACAGCAAAGGCAAATTCAAACACAAATTCAACAATCTTACCTATATGGAAAGAAAAGCTCTGCTTAATTTAAAACAAGATCACAATTTGACTATTAAGGCAGCAGATAAAGGAGGAAAGATAGTAGTTATGAATCGGGAGGACTGTGTAACAATGGCGACTAACCACTTGAACACACCATCCTGTTATGTCAAACTAATAACCAATCCCAAAATGGAAATACTAACTGAAGTAAATAATGCAATAACAGGCTGGCATAGACAAGGACTCATCACAGATGAAGAGAAACCATTTTTGGATATGAGACAGCCAATTTTGCCGACCATTTATTTTTTGCCAAAAATTCACAAGCATTATGAAGGAATCCTGGAGGGAAGACCCATTCTGAGTGGAGTAGGGTGGGCCACAATGAAAGGCAGATTACATCGACAACATACTAAGACCCTTGGTTGTCACAACCAAATCTTATCTGAAAGACACCACTTCAGCAATAAACAAACTGGCAGCAGTAGAATGGCACACGGATTACAGACTAGCCACCTGGGATGTCAAGTCCCTGTACACATCCATCAGACATGATACAGCTTTGGAAACAATAGATTATATTTTTTTCCAAGGAGACTGCATCCAATTTCCAATCCGTCGGCATGCTCAAAGAAATGTTATTACTAACTCTACAAAATAATGTTTTCATCTTCAATGGACATTTTTACAAACAAATCAGAGGGGTGGCTATGGGGGTTAAATATGCCCCGTCCCTTGCAAATTTAGTAATGTCAATGAACGAAGATAAGTATGTTTACCAAGATCAATCATACTACCAACAAGTAATCCTATGGACCCGATACATAGACAATGTCTTGTTGATTTGGAAAGGAGAAGATACAATGGGAATAGAATTCATTGGAATTTCCAGTGTGAATGAAGTTAACTTTTTGGACCTAAACATCTACATATCTAATAATCTACTCAAGACAAAAACTTACAGAAAGGAAACTGAGGCAAATTCAACCTTATTTGCCACGAGTTGTCACCACATTCCAGTGATCAGAAATATTCCCAACTGTGAATATGTCAGAGCCTGCAGGAACTGTACAGAACAAGGGGATTTTGAAGAGGAATGTCAGCTACTTACAAGCAGGTTTAAAGCAAGAGGATATGGGAACAAAACCATTATCAAAGCACAAGAAAAAGCAAAAAAACTGAACAAGCACCCTGACACCCAAAGTAGTGACAAGTAATAAAATGGAGAAAATCCGTTTCATCACCACTTACTGTGCAACTAATGCAAATTTGAAAAAAAATTGAAAAGAAACTGGCATCTCTTACAATTGGATCCACATGTCAAAAACTTCATTGAAGAAAGTCTGTCCATCATTTACAAACGAGCAAGAACAATCAAGAACATACTCAGTCCTTCCTTGCTCCCAGAACTCAAAATGACTAATACTGCACCATGGTTACCACAATTACCTAAAGGTTTCAGAAAATGCTGCTCATGTTCAATGTGCACACATGCTCTAGACAACATACTAATTTTTGAGGATAAATAGGGCATCCAACACAACATAGTGGACTATATCAATTGCAAAACTAAATGTGTTGTAGATGCTATCATATGTCAATGTCAAGTGATCTACTACATAGGGAGCACCATCAGAGAGCTGAGAACCAGAATACGAGAGCACTTCTCATCCATAGGAAACCAGGACATTAATCTACCATTAGCTCAACATTGGCAAAAAAAGCCACCAGTGGAGTTACAAGAGACTACTGAGATTTGTAGGCCTTAAAAAGTGACCCTTGGACCAAGAGGGGGTAACCAGGAGTCTAAATTGAGACAAGAAGAAACTAAATTGATTTAAAATTTCGCTTAGTAGAAAGAGGTTTGTACTCAGACAACAAGATGTCCTCATTTCTGTAGCTGACCTTTTGGACATTTGCCATAACCATATCTTTTGGGTCTTGTACCACTACAGTGATCTCAATTCCAATCAACTCACATTACCTTTGTACACTAAGCAAAAGTATATCTTCTGTACACTGTGATAACATCTGCTATTAACCATAATTGATCTAAACATGAAACCAACAGAGACTGGGGGGATACCGTAATATAGAATAGTAACGACCAGGGAGAGTGTTTCAATTAAACAATCAGGCAACTAGCTGCAATTAGGAACGTAACCACACATTGTCTCTGCATTGCCGGGATTAGAGACCGGGTTTAGAGGGGCTCAGCAGTTGCCAGTTCAGCCACAGAGTAAGGTACCAAGGGCCAGAACCATTGTCATTGTACTTATAAATCATAGAAACACGTGAGGGCGTGCATCAACATAACTAATGAACATAAGAGTTGATTGTGAATCATCAATTCCATTACGTAACTAAGCACAGTTACCCACTTAGGGATTGTAAATTCAATCGAAAAAGACGGGAACATAACATGCATTTTTCAGTGGTAAAATATCTCGCTAACAACCTGAAATGGAGTCTAGTCGGTAATTCGGGATTACAATCTGATAGAACAAGTTGGGATCAGTATATGCATTTCACAGGGTCAAAACGCTTTGCCATTAACCCAAAAATCGTTTTAGCCCAAAATATGGCTGCTGTAAAAAACATATTAGTAGGACTAGGTTGCTTAGCAACCACACCAAAAACAAAATGGTGTCCACCGCGCACCGCGAAGTACGTGGAAGTACTATTTGCTGGTCGGAGAAGCTGCTCTCTTTAAAAGCTCACGGACTTCAAAGAGCTTTCTTTTTGAAATACAGCCAGAGGAAGAATTTTACTGCAGCACCGTGCAGATGATGTCCCTTTAAGTAAACCACACCACTACTCTGACACGTGAGTGTGGACACTCCCCCTGTCTACTGGAGGCAACCTATATTAGCTATATTCCCTGCGCACCTCGCGCGTGCACCGCAAAGTACGTGGAAGTACTGTTTGCTGGTGGGAGAAGCTGCTCTCTTTAAAAGCTCACAGACTTCAAAGAGCTTTCTTTTTGAAATACAGCCGGAGGAAGAATTTTACTGCAGCACTGTGCGGATGATGTCCCTTTAAGTAAAGTAAATATTGCAGGAATCTCCCCTTCTTTATGTGGACTATGGATTGAGTACGAGGAAGTTTGTATATGTGTATTTAGTTAACCAAAGTCCCCCCCTTCGTTTCCATTGAAGTATTTTACCAATGAGTCAGTGGATTGTGTAGAGCCGCTCTGCCTCTGTGTACATTCTAGCCCCTGATTACACTTTCCATTGTAACCAGTGAGCCAGTGGATTGTGTAGAGCGGCTCTGCCCTTGTGTTCCTGCCTGTCTCTCTTAAGTCTCTATAGTCTTCAGCAAGTCAGTAGGCTGGGTAATGCGGCTGTGCCGTTGTGATTAATTTAGTCCCATTCTTTGTTTTTATTTTAGCCACACCACTACTCTGACACGTGAGTGTGGACACTCCCCCTGTCTACTAGAGGCAATCAATATTAGATGTATTCCCAGCGCACCTCGTGCGCGCACCGCAAAGTACGTGGAAGTACTGTTTGCTGTTTGCTGTTTGCGGTGCGCAGCGCGAGGTGCATAGTGCAGGATTTATGCTGCATGGCATTAAGAACAATAAAATAGTTACACTTGTGAGAAGAACATAAAGTCTGCATGATTGTTAACAACGCTGGGCACAATATAGCTGAAAGAGTGTGCGCTAGTGAAACGCTGCGTAAGGTGAGTGGATTTGGAATTATTATTTAAAGTTGGTTTGGTTGGTATATTAATAAATCCCAATTGATGATGAATCTAAGATCTAATAGTAGTATAGACACTGAAGTAAAAAAATTAACTGAAATGATTCAGCGACCAAACCATGCTTGCAAAAGGAAGATCATAAGCAAACACGGTCTCTTACCTGAAGCCAAGTTAGCCAAAATGATGACTTTTTTTGACAGAATTGAGTCCACAAAGTCGGGTGACACCAAATTAGCAGAGAGTGTAATGACAGAAATAAGTGCCGAGCTGGTGGATGATCTCTCCAATAGATTGCTGTGTATTGGAGTGAAATTGCTCTCTGAGCTGTTAGAAATTCCAAATAGCAGAGGTGAGATGAATGCCCATAAGAAAATAAGTATGACAGATGCTTGTAATACCTGTACCGATATGGCCATATGGAGTGGCACAGAGTTGTATCGACCCAAAATGTCCAATCCCAGTGATTCTATTAACTGGCATGAACTAGATTCCATGACGCCTGAAATAGTAAATGAAGCCAGACACTATGATGGCGACAATGAGGAGGACTGTACCCGTAATGTTGATAAATTGAGTAAACTGGGTGAGGACGTAAAAGAAAGAGTTATGGTTGACCCAATTTCTGGCCTAATAACATATGCTGTCACTTCAACTAAGGTGACAAACACAAAAGTGCCTGTCCCCAATTCTAGATTGAATACTAGTATGATCTCTATAAACAGTAAAATATCAGAAGAAAATGAGAGCTTCAGTCCATTGAAAAATGAAGAATTATGGGAAGCCCTAGAACGAGTGCTAACTGAGATTGTAGATTTATGTGACACTATAGAACGTAAGTTAGATAGTCACACTGTCTTACTGCATAAAGGCTCCAACAAAGAGTGTATGACATTTAGAGAAGTAGGTACTAATACTGAAATGTCTTCAAATGCAGCTGCCCAAGGTGGTTCTGATCTGGAGGCCAACATGGCCAAGTTACTCAACGATCAGAATCCCCAGGCTGTGGGGTATTCCATTGACTCCAATGCTATGGTATGTTGGTATAAGAAAAAGTTGAGAAATGGGAAAAAGCTAATGAAACATAGAAAATTGAAAACAATACAAAGACCATTGTCACATGATGCATCTGAGAGAGTGATCACTAATGGATGCATTGTGAGAGATGAAGTCATGCCTAATAATGTTGAAAAATGTACATCTAAACGGGAAATAGAGGTCCTTTTAGAAGCTGTGAGACCTAAACCGATTCAAATCACCAAAGAACCTAATTACTCAGGCAAACACATAGTGACAATCCACGCTCCAGTGGATAAGATTGGAAATGATAGTCACAATAAGAACAAGAAGACAAGTAAAGTGCAAAAGATATTAAAACCCACTAATCTTTTGAACAAATTAGTAGTCCCGACATTGGATGAGTGGGTAGTCCCAAACAAGGAAAAAGAAAAGAAGGAAAAAAAGATGAATAATAATAATGAAATCTCTACTAAGGTACTAAAAGCTATAAAAACTCTTTTCTTGGAAGAGAGTACTGAGCATTATCAGAGTCCAGCCTCTTGTCCTGAATCAGAATCTTCTCAGGACAGCTATGTGGAGGAGAAACAGGCTGGAAATGCAATACATTTCAGCGAATATAGTAATGATAAAGTGTATGAACCTACCTACATGAGAGATCCACTAAATGTTGTTAAGGCACTACAGTTTCAGGCAATTGATAAATCTGGACCAATTGAGATATTAAATAGACAGCAAATAGTCGAACTCTGTGCGTTGGTAGTCCCGTTGCGGACAGTAAAATCAAGTGATTTTAAGATAGTAGACCAACTAGTAACTCCAAAATTAGTCACCACTAATGTGTGGTGCTCAGAAGCTACGACTCTTGAATTTATACTAAGCCATCAAGAGTATTTTACTAAATTAGGATACACCTGCACAGAAACTTCTATGCGTAAAGTGAAATATCAGAGGGTAGCAATAGAAGTAAAAAGAAGTGAGAATTCAAGAGCCGTAACCATGAATGAGATTCCAACGGAAATGAATTCACCTAAATTGTTAAAAGCTGCAAAGGATCTAGTGAAACAAATTAATGTTAGTAATGTTACCCAACCTAGAAAGGCCGGCAACCTAAACGATCATAGTGAGACTAACAGTGATCTAGATACAGTTGGCTACTGGCAATGGCTACCAATAGAGTTCAAATACAGATTAGAACAAAGTTCCTGATGACATCAATATGATGATTTCATGGAACACTAGAGGGAATTTGCACTATGAGAAAAAAGATGGGCTCCTCAAAAAATGTGGATAGCTTCTGCTTAGTCACATTGCAAGAGACATGGCTATATGAAACATGCCAAATTGACGGATGGTGTTCTATTCAAAGTCTGGCATCCAAAGGTCCGAGAGGCCGCCCAAAAGGTGGACTTTTAACAGCTATTAAACACCCATGGACCGGTGTTAAATCTAGCTGGTCTAATGAGATGGTCCTGGGTGTGATTGTAAAAACTAATATCCCCCAATTCTTGAGTATTCTACTCATAAATATATACAACCCCCCAAATGGAACTAAGAATAAAGAGAATGTAGAGATGCTAACAAAAATTATAACAGAACATAATGCTGTGCTTCCCATTATAATTGCAGGTGATTTTAATGCTAAAATAATCCTACCAGAGGACCAAATGTGTGAGGATAGGAGTTCTGCAATAAATATGGTGAAGCCTGGTGTAAGTTGTTAGTGAGCCAACAGCTGATTATGCTTAATGGACATACTAAAGGTGATGCTAAACGAGGTGCAACAAGAGTAGGATGGGGTAGCCTAACTACAATTGACTACATTTTTGTGAATGAAAAGGCCAATAGATTCATTATCGATATGGCGATAGGAAGCCAAGAAGAAAGTGACCATTTACCACTTATTGTAATGTTGGAATACCCGTATGAGGAGGCAGAATATCATATGGCTGGGAACATAAAAGTACACAATGCCACTAATCGGATCTCTTGGAATCCCACAAAATTAGAAAAAGTGAATGTGTTAGCCATTAATGAGCTACAAAAGTGTTGGGATATGATAGATGATAGACAAACAGTCATTCATAGCGAATTTATTGGGAATTATGAAGAGGTCATAAGTAAAATCAAAGAAGCTGTCTCTCAAACACAGAAGTATTCCAGCAATGGTGAAAAATTGAATCTTACACATGGCAAGCACAACTCATATGATCCAGCAATTCATAAAACTAAAAATGTGCTGAGGAAAGCTATTAAGCAAATTGCTGAAGCCAAGAGCAGTGATGCCACCAAATAGATAAAATGGTTAAAAGAACAACATAGGAAGTGGCTACGTAACCATAAATAAAACAAAGTATGTGAAACATGGCTAAACATTGCTGCACAAGCGAGAAGTAATAATCAGCACGGGATGTGGAGAGCAATAAATGACGTAAAAAAATGTACTCTCCCAATTAATAGTGTGGCAGAAAAAGAGTGGATTACGCATGTAAAAAACACCCTGGGCTCTGATGAGACTAAAAAAGTTGGGCTGTTGATAAGTCAGGCAATATGGGTGGGCAATTATTCCAATACTTCTCTGGTTACCATGATTGAGAAATTGCACTCTTCAAGAGCTACAGGCCCTGACGGACCTGCAATGCTCTACTACGTTTGGCACCGGAAGTATGGACAAAAGTACTTAATTTACTGTTCAGATGGATTGGTATGAATGGGTTGATCCCAAAATTGTCGCATGAAAGTATAATATTGCCAATATGCTGGACATCCCGGCAAAAATATTTGCAAAAGTATTACTGGATGATCTAAACATATGGATTGAGGGGAATAAGATCCTGCCGATTTACCAAGCAGGGTTTCGAGCGAAATCCTCTACTACCCATAACATAATCAATTTAGTATCAGCAATAGAGTAGTCGTGGAATGTCCGCAAATTGCCAGTATATGTGGTGTTCATAGATTTCTCAGCCGCATTTGATACGGTGATAAGAGAGAAACTATGGGACAAATTGAAGCTGAGGGGGATACCAGAAGGGCTACTTTTTATGATACAGCTACTTTACTCTGACGCTTCAGTTAGAGTATGTTAAGACGGCAAAGGGCGACTCTCCCAAGCAATTCCCACAGTATGTGGAATAAAACAAGGTTGTAGGCTAGCAGCAACATTGTTTAATCTTTACCTGGCTGATTGCATGAACGAGGTGGATGAAAGAATGGTCAATCCAGTGAAGTTGGGTATGATAGATCTCCCATGGCTAGGATACGCTGATGATTTGGTCCTGCTAGACTGTACGCCGGCAGGGCTACAAACAAGGCTAAATTGTCTGATTCAATTCTCTGAAATGAATGGGCTAAAGATTAATATTTCAAAAACCAAGGTAGTGGCCATTCTGGGAAAAACAAAACAAACTCGGCCTAATAACTTTAAGTGGATAGTGAAATCAGAGATGCTTGAAAAAGTTGAATGCTACAAGTATTTGGGAGTCATAATAGACTTGAAGCTGTTGTGGAATCATCATTGGAATGCAACTAAACTTCTATGTTTAAAAACACTGGTGCAATTAGTAAATTAATTGGTAAACAAGGGGCAATTTCAGTAAATACCATCTTACTATTATATGCCAGTAAAATAATATCTTGTCTACTATATGGAGCTGAGATATGGGGAAGCAAATTAGCGAATGAAATGTGCAAATTGGAAGGACATTTTTTAAAATGGTTGTTTAGATTACCTACTGCAATATCCAGTGAATATATTTTATTAGAAGGTGATTTTAGATTTGCAAAGGACATATTGGAATATAAATCTGCAATGCTATATGCAAAGTTAAGCACGTCGTCCACTAGCACTTTTGTAGTCGAACTGATAAATAATTTTATCATGGATGGTCACAAAAAACATTTTAGATCTTTGAGTAAATTACATATGGTATATGTGAAATGGGCGACTAATAATGTAAAGAGCTGGTTACTTTTAAAGCAAGTTAAGATCAAAAAATGATTACAAGGAGTAATATATAGTCATGCAAAGGAGCGTGACATGATTACCTTGGGCCCAAAATCTACACGTGGCTTATTTCTAGAGCATTGGTCTTTAGTATCTGTGACACCAAAATATTTCTATGCTTTTCCCGCTGCAGCCATTGTGAGACAGTATTTTATGTTCACATTTAATTGTTGTGAAACGATGGAGATCCTAGGTGCTAAATTGGGGTATGAGAGAAACACAAGGTATTGTAGATTATGTGACACGGAACAAATTGAAACTGCTAAACATTTGCTATGTCAATGTGAAAGTCTTGTAAACCTTCATGAAAAGTATCTTTTACGTTATACGAATTCCAGTCTAAATGAGGAGATAGAAATCATTTGGAAAAGACTGATGGAAGGGAATGACATGAATCTGATATATCATATGATGAAATTTTATGAATTAATTTTAACAATTTTAAAGGACTTATCAGAGGATATTTTTGTATGTAAATTTTAACAAATGTAAAATGTGTGATAATGTGTTTTAATCTATGTTTATATATGTAAAGCCATTTATGGCTGTGAACATATTATAAATAAATAAATAAATAAAATGGTGTCCAGTTCGATGTTCGAGTCGAACGAGGACAGAAACGCACGCATTAGGGAACCGAAGGTAAGATCTTTTTGGAGCCCCCAAGTCAGACACAATTAACATTTCAAGAAGAGTATACGCACGCGTAACCACGTGCAAATCAGTGTCATTGAGCAACTCTGCGGCACGATGCGGGCACATGTGACAATATTATTTAACCTAATTCTCATCGAATGCGTGGATGCTCAAACTATATGAAACAAATGACTATTCACTACATGCCTATTAAAACTCTCCTATTTCGAGCTCCCATATATGCTGGCACGCGGCACCACTTAGATCATACCCTCTCGTCTGCAATTACCACTCGCATAGTATAGAACTTCCAATATAGGCTTAAACTAATAACAAGTATAGCAGTACTCAGGAAGTAGGCACCAATATACTACACTTACTGACAGGTCTGTTTAAAATATGTAATTTTTACTCAAAATAGGCTGGGATTTAACCCGTTAATGGACACACAAGCTGTTAAGAAAACTATATATGCAACTAAGACTGGGTAAGCGCTATTTGATTTCCCTAAAAATATATTGGATGCTACAATTGCCATAACTGAAGATGATTTATATAAATTCATCAACACAAGCAACAATGATTTTTGACTACATTTCTCTCTTCTCTTTTCTCTTTTGATTACCCACAATCCTCCTACCCTTACCCCTCCCTCAATGGCCACTCCAACCGCTTTGTTTTTTATTTGGGTTGTGCACAATGTTTCTTATAAATTGATTCATGAAATGATTGTTTAAATTGTGTATAATAATTAAAATATTGTGTCATTTTATTTTACAATTTACCATTTGATTGAAAACAACAATGTTTTATGATTTATGTGATCAAACTTATGGATGTTTAAACAATGGTCCATGTTACTACCTTTTGAACTTTTTGTACATAGCCCTGATTTGAAAAAGACGGAAGCACCGTCGAAACACGTGTCATCACAGAGGGCATTTGTTAACATAAAATTATTGATTACCGAAACTGAGGTCATCTGTCTTCTTTTTTGGTCTTGGGCGCATGAGCGTATTCGAGTGTAACGGCAAACACAGTACAATATTCATAATAAGGCAGTATTATACAAATACAGTTTAACACTGGGGGGTTACTTAGTAGCCCCGTATCCTACCTACGTATGTAAACATTTGTATGTTACCCTCACTACTTTATATGGCTGGTGGCAGTGGCTTAATTTTCCTACCATTGTGCTTTTCTACCGCAGGCTGAATCCTCAGCTGCAGTATAGCACACATGGGTGACTATTTTGTCAAAATTGCCCGGTCTTCTTTTTTCACCATTTTCAGTTTGTGAGGTCTTTTTGGGGTTTTACTCTGTGCGCCAAGCCAGGTTTGAGCCCTTTGTTAATTTTGCCTTTGGCGGGCTTCAGTACTGAAGCCCGCCTCTGATTCCAGTGTGTCTGGAAGGGCAGAAAGTGAGGGAGGTTCCTGAAACTCCCCTGTCCTTTGTCTTTAGGAAAGCCTAAATGCTCTCAGTCCTGGTTGGCTGGCTGGTTGTCCTTGCAGGACAGCCACCGTGCTGTTTGTGGGACATCTAGGCTGTGCATGAATGGGAGAAACCTGCTGAAAAGGTTAGGGCTTTGGGAATGAAGACAGAGTCAACCACTGGGAAGAACAACCCGATGAAGAAACCATGAACGAAGCTTGCTGCATCCTCCTGGACTTTAGAATTGCCCGGTGAAGCCCTGCTGCTGTGCTGAAACTCCTTTTTCTAATCGACAAGAGAAGCTCTGGAAGGGACAACTTCTTCCCTTGGGTTAGTGGGACCAGCTAACCATGAGACAAACTCCACTGGACAACCTTCCCAGACTGGCTGTTCTGCTTTGCTGCTGCAGGAACCGAGTGCCAGGGGTTGAGAAATCTGTAGTCGAGTGCAATGTCTGTGATCCGGCAAGAAGCTCCAGGAATCTCCCCAGGACCCTGCAGAAGCAGGACGACCAGAGCTTGAGTACCCTCACCAGAGTGCAGCACTCAAGGAGTGAAAGAAGCCCAGCCGGTATCCAAGATCTGCGGTGGTGTTTACTGTGCGCTGAAAACGTGAAGTGCAGCTGACCTGAAAAGAGCCTGTAGCTGCCACTGAATTCTGAATTGCTGCCGCAGGAATCCTCCAGATGTCCTTCCTCTTGTGCCCACGACTGAGGCTCAGGAACCCAGGATCTGTATCACTGCAACCAGACATAAGCCAGCTGGACAACTCTTCTTCTAACCAAAGGTACTGTTCTGACTTGTGGTACTTACCTAAGTGTCTTTAGCTTCGCTCTTCACAGTTGATCCTACAGTGATTTTTCTTCAACAAACACTCTAGCTTTGTGCATGACTTTGCTATCTAATAAATGCCTCGGCTCCATAGGCTGTGCTTCAATTGATTTTAGCTGTCCTGGCTCCCTGCAGACTCTTCTAGTGTATTTGACTTCGATACTTACTGTCCCTTGTAAGGACATGTATAGCATTTTGCAAAAAAATAACAGCATTTTATTGCCAGCAGATAATAGTATTTTTCTAGTATGTAATATAGCAATTTTTTTTTTCTACAGTATAATATAGCATTATTGGTAATATGCAAAGTACAGGATTTACAACACAGCCAAGCCCAATTTGAAACTGCAGATATTCAGAGCACGTATACAAATGTTTAGTGTGCTGCCAGGTTCAAATAATTAAGTGCACCATCTATTTTTGGATGCTTCATATGGAGACTACATTATAATACATAACCGACTAACATTAAAATATTAATTCTAACTTATGTAACATAAAATGCAGTCTCATATGCAAAATGAGGAAATCCATGTTTTGGTGGCACTGCTGAGATTTATTTTTAAATGCACACTGGCGTTTTCTTCAGTTTGTGGAGAGCAGAAAAATTGCAAGCGGCAGGAAACAAAGTGAAACAGTACCTCTAAGCATAAAGCATTCATTGTTCTGAAAATGAGGGCTGCTACAGAGCACATTTTTTTACTATGATTGGTGGAAATTGTAGGCAGACAAGCTACGTCAATAAGGGGATGGATAAGAGTTTTCTTAGTATCAAGAAATGAGTAAAGCAGCGAGTTCATGCTGGGCTAAGAAGACTAACGGAGGTTCCAGGGGGTAGAGTGCTAGCTGTGGGACATAATTAGCTGGCACTCCCCACACAAGATTACGGAAGAATTTCACGCTGACACTGGGTCTGCATATGTGAACACAATGAGGTTGTGCCGAGGACTTCAAAGAAAGGCTGACCTTGGTAGACAAGTGCTAAGTGAGGACCAGATAAAATGCTGTATGTGTGGCTAAGATTTATTGCAGTGTAGGGAAATTAGGAAATCATTGCATGTTTATTTTTCATTATTTTCGGAATGTGGGAACATTAATGCATGTTTAAAAATAAATCTGCTTGTTGTGTTTTGTTCTCTTGTATTGCAGAGGATGCTGTAATTAACCCATGGTAAGACTTGGTGATTTGTAAATAAGATTCAATACAAGAAGTATTTATAAAAACAAATGGGATTTTTGTGTCATTCATGCATCTGGGGATTATTTACATAAGTGATGTGTAAAGGGGAGACTCATATCAGTGCAGTAGTGCATTTGCCAATTTACCAATGCAAGTAAAATAACAAACAAGAGAAAGCTAGCAATAAACAATTATAAAGCAGAGGTTTGTGTGCGGTGTGATGAATGTTTCCATCCTTGCATGCTGATGGGAAGGTGTTTGATTTTGATCTGATACATAGATTACTGGGCGTACATGAGCCAGTAATACCTGATGGCACGTAGAGTACTGGATGTACATAAGCCAGTAATACCAGCCACAAACTGCAGGTAGCACTATGAATAAAATCATTGGGTTCTACTAAAGTGCTAGGTCTGGGGCTCTCTACAGACAACTCGAAGGTATTATAATAGAAAGGAAAGGTTTGTTTTATGATGCAATACCACAAAACAAGATACCACTACAGAACACCAATACAAGCTAACAAGGTATGGTCACTAAACTAGTGTGATACCAGACCCACTGTAAAAGTAAGACTACTTTAGCACCAAATTACTGTCAATATTTTTACGGTAAGAAAATCCTGCCAAATCCCAAATGTATCCAATAACACAAAATCTCTTACAACCTCATAGGTGATAACTCTGTTTTTAACTATTATTGCTGGGAAACGTTTTTATATAGATTTCATTGGACGATTTAAAGTGCTCACATGCTCTGAGAACCTGTTTAACCTTTATCCTTCCCTTAACCTTTCCTTAATACCAACCTCAGAATTCACAAAGTGTACTAGTGATATATAAATGCCATTACTGTCCTAGTTAGTGAAGTCACCTCAGGGTGTAGGAAGTGTGTAAGGAGCATCTCTAATGAGTATCTACTAGCTTTGTGTTGATTCTGGAAAAATATTTTAAAGTGTATTTGATTGCTACATATATTGCCCTTTTTAAAGAATGCTTATTTAAAAGCTACTGTTTAATAAATAAATAATTATTTATAACAAAAACCTTGAGTATAAGTGTTACTTGGCTACTGGTATTTGTGGATTTCATTGCTACAGCTCTACAGCTCACATTTAACCCTCTTGAGATAAGCCTGGCTGCCCAGTCACACTACCAACTTGTGTTGTACAGGCCTATATCAATAGGTGTGTTACCTAATACCAAGAGGTCAAGGGTTGTGTACTCGCCCACAGGGTTACTACATAAATTATTGCCTAACACCCATCCACTTGCCAGATCAATATGGGTAGCTATTAGAGACATGGTCACCCCTCCCCAACTTCGCTTTGGCCAAAATGCACACATGCATTTTAAATTCCTTGGATCCATTTTCCCAAACCTTGGACTATTGTCCCCCGAGGGCATTCACCTACAGTGCTCTAAGGCCATACCAATGGGCTAAAGGTGCTATACAAATTACAAATTATATTACATTATATTATATTACTTGTAGAGTGTATGAGTTCTTCATCCTTCATTCGGGTTTGTGAATGCCCCCTGTCTCTCTCCGGCTTTGGTGTGTCTAATTGTGTGAGCAGATCTCAGGCTTCATACTTTCCCATGCTCCTTGCCTAAGTAGCGTTCTGGCTGGGCTTAACATCTTGAATGGTATTGAAAGGCAGTCTCCTCTAGGGTCAACAAATAAAAATGACTAAGCATGTTTTAAGTCACATAATATTCCTACCAGTGCGTGTGTGGTTGTGTGAGTGAGCTCTTGGCTGTTAGTCAAGACTCAGTGATGAGGAGGAGACTGGTTTCAGCCTCCACTGGATGGTAATATATGTCAAAAATGCATTTGAATATGAACTGGACATTGATAAGAAGACGGGTTGTTTGGTGTTTAGGTTCTTCATGATATACTTTCTCTTAAGTGGCCCCATGATGCCGGGCGCGGTGCTGCTCTCAGCGCGGGCGCGCCGGCCGTACCAGTTCAGTGCCAGACCTACCTAGATCGTCCCACCACCAGCCCATCACACTGCTGCTGCTCCATGTCACATGTTTGGCGCTGCAGCAACTGCTGGCACAGGCTAGTAGTAAATACGCAACTAAAACATGCTCCTCCTGTAACTGCGCCTCGATGCCCCCGGGCTGTGTGAGCGCTTTAAAAATGCAAATAAATAAAAAACCATTCTGTTTCAGTCACTGTTGCACTGTATTTGTCTCTACCCCTTCTGCCCCATCTGACAGTCTGTTAAAGTACACCAAGTATTGTTAATCGGTTACCTCCAGGAAGAGCACCCTCCCCTCATCCCGTTCTTCAGTCACCTCATCCAGGTGTTTTGTGTAATCAATTTACACTCAAGCCCTTATTAGTCATCACATCTCATAAATGCATCCCCCTTCACCCTTCCTTCAAGTATGAGCATGGTGTTGTATAATTTGGAAAAAGTAATTTCTGCAAGACATTGTTGTGAAATCAACTGCCTGTGCTACTTCTGCTTTAGGGCCTCTTTCTACCTTAACACATATTAAAAAACTAAATATGTTTTGTCACCCAATATTCAGGAGCCAGAGGAGAATGCATATTCCGATATCTCCTTCCCACTGACATGTCCTTGACATACTTCACTAAACTGCGGGGTGTAACAGACACCCACCTCCCTATCTGAGGATTCCCATCTGAGGATTGCATGTGCTCTCATTCGGAGCACATGCTCGGAGCGTATTCTACCCAGATTAAGGGGCCACATCTGGTGTTTAAACCACACATCAGGATAGAAAACATGCGCTGGAATTATGTAAAAAAATGACAGCAAAAGACGGTTGAGAATTATACACGAATACTCAACTAGTGCTTTTATTTATGATGACAGATTAGTGGGCACATGCATGTTTATCCCCGTCTAGTTTCCATGTGTGTATCTTTAAGCCTGAAATGGCATTTCACAAGTTCGTCTTTGCATGGGCTTTTCTCGCGAAGGGCAGTCGGTTCGGTTTTGGACCAATCCGTGCACCGTTCCGGGTCCCCTCGCTGAAGGTCGTTTGTGAACTAATGAGGCTGATAACATTAAAAGGAAGAACGGAAACACCCCGGCAAAAATTCACAGTTCATGTTTCGCTTAGATGAATGCTATCCAGGGCCGGACTGGGGCATACAATTGTCTCGAGTCGGGCTCGGCACCAATGAAAAAGTGGGCAGTTTTAAACGACAATTAATTCCTTTTGTGACAGGCACTAGTGGGACCACGCTGCCGCCCGTGCCCCGCCCGGTCCTGGGCTTTGCCCTGCCTTGCCTCAAACACTTAGGCTACCTTCCGTGGGGCCACCACGGCCATGCTAAGCCTGATGATGACAAAAATAGGTGCGCTGCGCAGCGGCCCCACGGAAGGTAAGATTTTAAAAGAAAAAACATATATTTGGGCGGATGGGGCCAATCACTTTTGAAGTGATGGGCCGCAGCCGCCACTCAAAATAAGTTATTTCTTTTAAAACCTACCTTCCGTGGGGTGGGGCCCCAGCCACCAGCCCCACGGAAGGTCAGGTTTTCAAAGAAAAAAGTAAAAAACATATCTTTGGGCACAATCCACGGGCCTGGCCACCCGCGGCAGAGTCATCTGACTCAGTCTGCGGCAGCCCCTGGTCACAGAAATTGGTCTGGGCCTGGCACTGACTGCAGTCAGCAGCACACTGCACACAGGTCACACAGACAGAAGCCTGGGCACGGACGGGCCCCTGGTGGGGTCCTGACTCCTGGGCAGTCAGTACACGACCAGGGGACCATTCCACCGCCCGGGCCCCGACCTGGGCCTTCCTTGCCTGATCACTTGACTGTGACAGGCTCAGGCTGCACCGCACGCAACAAGTGACTTACCTGCTTTGCTGGCTGGGACTTGGTCTCCTGTCGGGGTCTCAAGGTGGGGGGCGCACACTGGCACCCGCACAAATGAAAAAGCAGGAAGAGGGGGCCCCAGGAAGCAACTAGTTCGCACCACGCAGTGCAGCAGGGCAGGCTCTCTCTCTCACAAGTCAGGACCGACAACGCCACGCCTCGACACCTTCACTTCACAGTAACTCGTGAAATGAAGGTGGCGCCGCGCTGCCTCCTGTGGCAACAACAACTCATCACCATGTAATTTCACTGGCTCATAAGAACAGCCAATAAAAACTGCACATTCTGTATTACTATACAGAATGTATCAAATACTGCATAGTAACAACAGAATGGTAGTTTTCATTGGCTGTTTATAACAGTTTGTTGTTCATTGCTATTGCTGGCCCCTCCCAGGCCCAGCCAGCCATGGCCTGCAACCTGCAAGCACAAGAGAGATCGAGATCTGAATGACAAATCGCAATGATTTATAATCGAAGCTTAGCGAAGTGGAAGAACAAACAAAGCAATGGCACGTGCGCTGGCCCCGCATGAGTTCCGGTGCCCAAAAAAGAGTGCCGGTGTTGGGCACCGGCAACCACCCCCACAAATTAAGCACTGACTTCACAAATATTGGGCCACTGATGGCTCAACTATCAACAGCATTTATTCCTGTACAATTACTGTAGACTCTGCATCAGCAGGGTATGTATTTGATGAAAGGATGCTGTGGTGAATTCCTGCAGAGGATGAAGCAAATGTCATGGGTTGCAAGTATCCCAGTGCAAACAGCCGGCTGCAAAAATCTGTGCAAACAAGGACGCAAATATCAAAGTGAAATCCTACAGGGTGAAAATATCATGTATGCAGCATAGTGTAGATCAGCCACCTGCAAACGTTGCAGCATGTAAGTATCACAGTTCAAAGGACCATGGTGCAAACATCACAGTGTGTAGCTGGAAGGTCCATGTAAGGGTGTAAATGTCAAGGATCCAACATCACAATGCAAATCAGCAGGATGCAAATAGCTAGGGAGCAAATATTAAGGTGCAAAATTAACTTTGTTCAAATATAACAGGGCAAAAGTAACAGTGTACACCAGCAGGGGGCATCTATCTGGGGAGGGTACCAGTAGCAGGGGTAAAGGGAGGATTTAGGGATAAGTCACATACCTGGTCGAAACATGGATCTGAGATTGAAGGGTTAGGAGGGTTATCAGTGCAGAGCAGTAGAGACAGCAAAAAGGAAAGACCGTCCTGAGGGGCCTGATGTAGTCAGGGATGCCACATGACACGAGCCACATCCTCAAAAAGGGAGATTGTGCCCAGCCATTCCCGGAGACGGTTGAGCAGGGTAGAAATAGACATGGGCATTGCAAGAAAATAAAATGTGTTAAAAACAATACCAGCACAACAACAGTGTTTGGTTGGAGGGGAAGGCCAAGACCTGAAGACCACATTCATGTGACTGTCGTACTGCAATCAGGCCAACTCTGTGGATGAATTCTGGGAGTCAATTGGGGAGGCCACAAGGTTGCCAGGTTGGGCTATTGCTTGCACAATTGGGCTATTCAAATAGTGTGCAGGTTAGGGATTTTTGGGCTAGTCGACACACCAATTCTCTCTCTCTCTCTCTCCCTCTCTCTCTCTCCCCCCCCTCCCTCTCTCTCTCATGTCCAGGGCTGCAGCCAGCACCTTACCAATCTTGAAAACAAATGTATTTTGTTATCAGTAAACTCTTCCTTATGTGTGATGGCTGGGACATTTGCAACTGAAATACCCCACACAGCACGAATTAACAAAAAAACCTGTGCCAAATTCCAAATCAGTTCAAGTGAATAGAATGAAGTCCCCTTTTAAATATTTGTTTATACCCAGGATGTCTAATAGCTCGACGTGAGTGGGGTAGATACATTTTAACATTTCTGACTCTTTAGGCCTGGAGTAGGACAACATTATGTCAGTGGTCAAGCAGTGGTTAATGTGCACTCCAGATTATTGTATGGTTGTCTGTGGTGTCTGTCAGAGCAGTGCTTAAGGAGTGCAGAAATTTATTTTGGTGGTTTTTTTATGGATTAGTGTCACTTTTAGGTACATTTAGTGCACCTTCTGGTGGTGTACATTCCATTGTGTAAACTGTGTTTTGGTGGTAGAGTTGGTATCGAGTTATGTTGTCAGTTAGGGTGGAGGTAGAATGATATTGGCATGGTTATTGTTACCATGTAATTCTCCAATCAGTGCCACATTTTATTGCATGGAACAAATCATGCAAGCATGGGAATTTGGGCCTTTAGGCAGCAACAGCACACAGAGAAAGATAGCGTTGTGCTTTCCCTTCCATCTCTCCCCTCCCTCTCACCCCATACCACTCCCTCTATTTTGGCAGCAAACAGAGTACCACTAGTCCCCATCCCCACATCAACAACTTCATATATCACAACATATACATACATTATCAAAACTATAAAGTCTAAAGTCTGTTGAGACCCAATGTTTACGTGCCAAACCTTAATAAAACAGAATTGAAGATATCGGGGCGCGGGGATTAGGGAGGCAATGAGTGATCAGTATGATATGCAGGGAGGGATGACCATTGTAAAGGAAATGTGGGTCTCACATTACCTGCTGTGAGCTACGTGAAGCTCTTTTATCGTGTCATTTACTTACCTCCATCTTGGGCAGTTTGTCAGAACACACTGCATGCAAACAGTGATGTTCTCTCACGCAAGAGAACATCACTGATTGTATGCAGTGCATTCTGTGCAGCCAACCAGACAGTCATGGAGGTCAGGAAATCACTTAAGAGCTTCCTTTATGAATGGATGAACGTATTATAAACCAGCACTACAAGTACCAGAATGCAAAGTTAAAACCAAGGCTGACCTAGTATCTCCTGAATGAAATGGGCATGTTGGCATGCATTCTTTTATATGATTCCCTCACCACCGTGTCTGGATGGCTTGGCAGAATAAACTTCATGCAATCAGTGATGTCCTCTCACGGGGAACTCTTTGTTTCTATTGTATTGGTTTGTGCCTGATTTGCAGTTTTCAATATACGATCCTAAACAAGTGTAGTTTCGTGCGTGCAAATAATATTTTGAACAGAACATTTAGGCCCATGTATGGCCAAGTATGTTGTTCGTCAATTGTTGGGCTAGTTCCTAGCTCAATTTGGGCGATAGACAGGTTTCCATTTCTGGTAATCTTTAGGAAGGGAAGGATTAGTTCATGGATGGAAAAGAAAGAGGATGCCTGATCAATAAAACCAGCAAAATAAAATATAAAGGGAAATAAATGGTAATCAGGAGTACAGCTCCACTCACCGCTGGGTCCAGTGCAGTGTTGGCATGTTGTGTAGAATTTGTTTGTATTGTTAGCCTTTCGGATCTTCCCTGCATTTGACGATATTTGCTACTTCCCTTCTAAAATGTGATGTATTCCACCACGAATACCTACTTTGAAGATTATTTATCTTGTTACTATAACACTTAAAGTTAATGTCTAAATGTAAAGTACGTGCAATGATAATCCCACAAACACGTGTGTGCTGCTAGAAAAAATGCAAGGTCACACAAACAGAAATACATCTTGCTTTTCAAAGTCCATCAGTCTGCTTGAGAGTTAATAAATAGCCTCGTAGACGGGGTGGGGGCTTTACGGTGGTGGATGGGTCAGGGGAATATAGCCATGGGCCAAAAGCAATTTGCAACGGTTAAGTCATAACACCACTGCGGAAGCGAAAGACATGCACCAGAAATATAAAAAAACACTTTAGAAATGAGGCATTTGTGCTGAAGAATTGACAGAAAATGATCTATGACAAAAATGGGAACCCCATAGATATGGTAGAGAAAATCCTGCTTAGAAACTTTGGGGAGCAAAACTGCATTTCGGGTAATACATCTGTTTGCTTTTTATGGTAGGACATTTGATCTTGTTGGGACTTTTTTCATTTTTAAATTGCAAATATTCTCGACGTGTACTTTTAGAAATGTATTCCATAAGACCTTTGAACGCCCACATTTGTAATCCGTTGTCTATGTTTTGTTTGAATTTGGTCCTGGTGTTTTCTCTCCACCTGTTAATGCCATTTCTTGCTGGAGAAATAAAATGTTTACCCATCTACTATGACATTTTGAACTTATAATTCAGCTCTATATTTAGTCCTGAAAGAAAATACAATAAAAATGTGACAGTCGACCCCCAGTAGGAATTGTTGACTGTCTGCACAATCTATATTTTTCATCATAAATGTCTTATTTTTGTTAAAAAAAAAGTATAGAGCCTTCAAATTCACAAACACATTATCTAGCATGATATGTAAAAAAACAAGACTGCGACTGGATCAATTCAGTGGGAACTTGAAAATGATCTGGAGACAATAAACCGGCATTTTGAAACGCTAACATTTGTTCAACTGCTTTAAATAACGATTCTATTCCATTTAATGCTGACCTATGCAGAATGTTCAGGTGGATCGATTTTTCTTTAGAAGCTTACGAGCACTGGGGAAAAAAGGGTCCATAATGGGATTGTGGTTTGATGTGTGGTTTGAACTTCAAATATGACAGAGCCAGAAGTTTTTTAAAGTACATTACAACGATCTGTCATCATCCACTCAATAATTGTGCTGTGCTTCATCCACCCCCAGCTGATGCATTTCCACATATCGAAATGTTATCCATCAAAAGTGTTTCTTTGTATTCTTTCACAGAGGGGTTTCAATACCATGGCAGCCATCGAACAGTACAGCTTATTGTTACCACCCCCACAATCCAGGATATTGAGGCGATAAAAGCTTAATTAAGCTAACGCATATGTCTGTCTAGACATTTGCGTGAATTACTGCCACAAGAAGAGACCCATGCTGTATTGCTACCTAGAAGAACAACATAGAGGTGGCGTCTCTGCAATAGCGTGCACAGTTTTGTTTTTGTAGTTTGTTTGCTTTTTAAGCAACAAGCTGTACTATTCTTTCCCAAAAAATCGATGATGGGTTCACAAGGTTGTAAATAACAAGCGGGTAATGTCATGTCCTCTGCACATTAGTTCTTTCGAAATCCATTCACATTTCTTTCTGTTTTACCTGTGGGACTCACTATTCAATAGAAGTCACTTTTTCCAGGGCATACAAACGAAACATGTAAACAAAGCACTTTCAAAGCTCAACAGCAAATAATTTGCACATGTCTCAGTCAGCGCAACATATACAAAGGAGTGTTCCTGCCATACATCTAAATATCAACAAGTGCATTGCAATTATATAGAAAAGTGTGCTAAACTCTACCTCAATTAGATAGGACAAAACACAAATACATACATCCAAAATAACTGACAAACTTAATGTAAACATCTAAGAAAGTGAAAAAATAGTGCAGTCAACAATGATACCGTCAAACATGATGCAATTTAGCTTCTAGATTCACAGGATCAATCAATAAAGTCGAACTTTGAGTGTACATACACTCAATGTTTGACAGAAGTACAATTGCAACAAGGCTAAATTAGATTATATTGGTCAGAACTATGTTACTCCGATTAATATTATGGTCCATTACATTTCACATGGAGCACATTGAATGATAGGTTCCAACAGGTAGACCTGATTATCTACATTACTAATTATTTAGCAACTTCATTTCGTATAACATTTCAGCGCTAACTGATTCTGACCACCTTCCTCAGGACCTTTCAAATACAATTACGACCCTCAATGAAGATATTATTTGTTTTACTTTCCTTTAAAAAACGATGGGCTCCACTGTATAAATAGACAGAAACACACAGTGAAATGTTGATATTATATATCATATGGATTTAGTCTTACAGTCCTGTTTAGCAACAGGTATCGGCTACTCACCCTGAATGGGAATCGGAACGATTTACTATTTCACAGGGACATTTGACTGTGCATATTCACGTTACAATAGACACAAATTATTTGTATTCATCTAACTGAGAGAAAGACATGGAAAAAAGCACATGACATTATTGCGGGACAAAGTCCATAGTATTTACATATTTTTACAATTAATCAGGTAAGTTGTAACAGGATCTCATTTACCTCGAAGTAGTATTAAATCCCCCGGGTTATTCAGATAGGTATCAATAATAAGCAGTGGCTTTTGGGGTTTCTAGATGGAAAACCGATGCACATTGTATAGATTAGTTTGACTGTGATAACACAACCACACATATAGCATTGTATAACTCATTGAGCTCCTTACTAATCTATGTTGTACCAATAGATAAGGACGATATTTTCCTACTCTGACAGAGCATGATCCTGTAATGACTTTTTATCAATCTCGTAGGCTTACCAGTTTTCTCCAGTTTGTTGTATGCAGGATATTGTTATTGGTCCATTGTAATTGGTTATTTATAACGTGCTTCATATCCAGAGGTTTCTAAGCGCAGACCTGGGCATCGAATCTGCGTTGCTCCATGTCGTTTTGCTTCCAAGGCAAGCACAGTGCCCCTGAGCTATCCGAGATATGTTTCTGTATTCTAAAGCAATCGCTTTCTTATGCATACTTCTAATTTATGGACATCGGAATGAGAACCGAACTACGTCATTGCGTTACAGCGTACAACGTCAAACAGCAGGTAATATTAACGTCATGACGTGCAAAAGTCAGATGACCTATCGCTATTATTATTCAAATAGATGTTACAAAATCCATTGAGCTTATTATACATGCAAAGTATCCATCACTCTTAGCATAAAGTTACAATATCCTTTAGGCTTAACAGGAAGTTCATAAGAAGCAATTTAGTTGAAACAAAATAAGTTGTTATTAAGGTCAACTCACTCAGTATGTTCCCATCAGAGCACATAATTGTTGTTAGACCTTACAGTCATTATCGTGGCATCCAGATATAAAACGTCAACTGACTTAAAGCCACTATAAAACAAATATCTTAAGGATAGCTTAAATCTCTGATAGGAAGTGACAGCCATGAGCCCTTTGCACAATAACATGCTCTGTACACGCCAGATGGAATAAAGTCACCCATCGGCCATGTCCCAGAAAATCCGGCCACTGGCCATGGCCACAGGCTATGCATCAGGCAGCAATGTTCGATCACAATTCGTTATACCTACATTTTGACTCTATAAAAAATTAAGTTCAGGACAGATGTGCAAAAGCATGCTTTCGGGTCCTTGCCAATGCTCCTCGCACAGGTTTGCTGCAAATCTGTCTAGCACGTTTGGGGTCTAGCCGCGTGCAGAATTGTTTTCCCATTCAAGCCTATGACAACTTCGAAAATGTTGGGACACTCCCTTACCGTTTTGCCCCCTCTATTCAAGATCCCTTCAAAGTTTGCACATTAAAAGTTGGGTCTATAATCATTTTGCAGACATTTGTGCAGATCCGTCAAATGGTGCAAAGTTATAAGCCATCCAAAAATGTTGGGACGCCCCTCTAATTTTGCATCCACTTGCCAAAATGGTTCCAAATGTTGCAACAACATTCAAAGTGTTGTGCAGTTTTGTTGAATGGCACCAAAGGTTTAAGCTGTCTAATGCCTGTGCTTCACCGACCGTGTAATGCAGACACATGGAGGGAGGTCCTCAAACAGTTGTCAAGTTTGAGAACATCACAACAATGTCCCTGAATGTCTGACCTCGGAGAAGAAAAAACACCAGATTTTGGGCTTTTTCTAGACGTATCCTAACCCATCCTCATCACCTCTGACCTCCCCAGTGAGAGTGTCATTTGTTTGACAAGTGTAATGTATTTTTGAATATGTTTTACCGTGATGTTTGTGGACTATGGGTGCAGTTCGCAAATCCAACATGGTGTCCATTTCAAAAGTATTGACGCACCTCAGGTTTCTCAATTGACCAGTCAGCGGCCATGTATGAAGTATAGGAATGTTACGCGTCTGTCTGATTGCCTCAGAGATGTCTGTGGACACCAATCTCTGTAACTAAGTCTGCAGACTGGACAGAGATATCACACATTTATTTTGACATACTTTTGGGGCATTTTTAACAAATCTACTGGACAGATTAACAACAAATTTGAAATGGCATGGTTTCAGGACCAGGCTGCCGGTCGTCACGCAAGTTTGGTGCAAATCTGTCCAGCGGTTTGGACTGTAGCCATGAGTAAAAATGTTTTCCATTCATGTCGAACCAGATTTAAAAAGTTTTGGAACCTCCCCTATAACATTTCTCCCCACTGACAAAACTGCACCACGCGTTGCAAAACAAATTCAGAGTCAGATCTATATTTGTTCAGTAAAGTTTTGTGAAAGTTAATTGAACAGCGTCAATGTTATAAACCAGCCAAAAACTGCTGTTCCTATGGGAAGTGCAACTTAACCATAACTACAGGGTCGCTACCACAGACCCTGTAATATACACACATTAATTGACAGGTAACATGGATGCCCCAATGCTAAGAATGTCATTATCAAATACAGTGATATTTGCCCCGTATATATTTATCCTTCACTTATGTTCCATCTACAAGCGTTTCCTGTCTTGTGACCAAGGTTCTTCAGGGATACTAGCCTACTTCAGAATACCTGTAGGAGAATCTATTGACCTGTAAAGTCTCGCCTCTGATGCCAGACTTCTAACTCCTAGTGAGAACATTGGTAGTTCCAGAGTGTATTTGCGTACGTTGCTATTACCAGACCAGAGAAACATGAAATGCTTTCCCAAATCTATATTTCAAATATATACATCTCTGTTCAACTGGATAGATGTTATTTAAGTAAACTTCAAATTCTTCGGTTGATTTTACGGACAAGTATGATTGACCATTTACACTCATGGATGCCTTCACCAGGTATTCGGTCCAACTCATTGTCCCCAAAGCGTTCTCAGCTAAATATTTAGCTTCTCTAGACGTGACCAAAATGCCTGAATGCCCAATTTATTTGCCATCAATTTCACATGTTTATTGAAAGTGCACAAGCCGAATTTCCCTATTATTAGTACCCAGCTCCTCTCTATAGGCCTGCAGTGGCAGACTTGTCCATGTAACATCCTACCTGGATGCGGGCCTGCTGGAGCGTCAGGACGCCAATAATTGTTGTGTGTACCTGTCCACACACACACACACACCCTGCTCTGCCTATTGAGTGATTATTAAATCAACTCTGATCTAGGGTCACTGTCAAAATCTGCCTTCAGATCTATAAAGAGTAAATAAATAGAGCACTTGTTTACATGGATTTGTGGGTATTTGGGTGATTTACATTATCCTAATAAACCTGATCTACACAGCTGATTCCTTTTTGAACACCTGCCTGCCAAGGGCGTTACATTTTATTGTCTCTCACCCAATACTCTTACCTAAGTTGTAGGACTGTCCCATGCTTTTTCCCCACTGAGCCTAATAATGCAATAGCATGGTCATTTTCCATATTAGTTTTATCCCCTTTTTAAAAGTTGGGGACTATCTCTACACCTCACTGCACTAAACAAAATCCTAATAAATGGAGCCCTGATGGGAAGACTTTCGCAAAGAAATTCCATAGGAATTCTGCCTTGCCCTGGTGCCCTCCCTGTATTTTGGTGGTGGAAAGCCTTAGATATGTCCTCAATTCGAAAGGGGTCAACCCTCACTAGTGCATCATATTCCTGTGATCCTGTGGTAACAAACGTGTCCTTAGCATGAGAATCTTGGTAAAAGAAACTAATGTATGTATAAAATGTTTCCTTAGTCACGCCATTCACAGGGTTTACCATGTTCTCTGGGGTTATGTTGTGTCCAATTTTCCAAAATATCTTAGTGACTTTATCATTAATAGTGTATACAGTTTGTTTCCACTTTAAACGCTTGAACTATAACTTTTTATGTTTGATGACTTCTTTTTACTCCCTTTTCTCTTTTTAACCACTTCATTACTTTCCCTCTGTTTATTTTCAACAAAAACAGAATGCACTTTTTTATTCGTTTACATTCTTTATCAGGGGAAATATAAGGTTTGGTCAAATATGGGTTATTATAATTATAGATCATATGGTATAGATCATAAACCATTTATTTTACATTTTGGCTCCTTCACATGGTTCTTCATTGTTATATGCATTTGCTACATGATTTATGCTCAAATACATATTTTGCTCTGCAGCCTTTTTCCACAGTTTCCTTTCCTACAGATTAATGTATTGTTTGGTAACAGATCTTCAGATTTTGCTTTCTGTTAAAAAAACCTCTAATCAAATGATTCCGGGATTATGCTCACTCTCTGCTCCCACCTCAATGACACAGTTTTTACCATATTGGCAGGGGTATATATTTTTTTCATCCCATGAAATGATCTCAAGCCCATATTCATTATGCCTTTTCTAACCTAAAGTATGAACACTGTTGGCCTGGTGGCACCTGTCTCTGAGGTACTCCAAAATCGATATTTCTCCTCTGTTAGGCCATCGAACTTTAGGAGTGGTTCAAATTGGAGATTACAATGCACAGTAACCTGGGTTTTCCTCTCTCTAGGATTCTTTCAATATATTCATTGATAATCACTCCAATCAACTGAATAGTGGCCATACCATTGCTGCCTTGTACTCTATTATAAGTATTTAATAAATAATATGTTCAAATTATCTTTACATTTGATCCTTAAGGCTTCTACGTCTAGAGACATTTCATCTATTTTATCATTTTGAACCTCCAATGTAGCTTATAATTTTTGGGGGTGAATGCCCGAAAAGCTGTGAAAGTGCGTGGACACTGAAATCATGCAGAACTTGGGGGGGTTTGAGTTTACCTTAAACTTGGTCCCCCAGGCTTAGCTTGTATGTACGTAAGCATAGGAGTATGTGTAGGAGAAAGAATGAGGAGGAAACCTGTGCCACTCTAGTCACTTCAGGGCAGAACTTGCATACAAATAGTATGAACATATATTTTGCAGTCACAATGCTGGCATCCATTTTTGTAACAGACCAGCTTACTGACCCCGCTGACATTCATGTCCCGTTTGCAGAGTAAGACTGCATAGCTGCTGCAGTCTAGCATGCGTGGGATTGTTATCCATTTATTTTACCACATATTTAGTAGTCTTGGAAGTACCTTTTATTCATGTATGGCATCATACTTAAAATTCCTTATTTGATGAATGCAGTAATTATGTTCCCTTTGAATATTTACAATGGTACTGGATCACACTTTGAGATGCCTTTCCACATGCATCCATTCTGTGGCTCGATATTCTGTGTTTTGTCTTAAATGTGTCCTCTTTTCTTAAATTCCATAAAGTTAAAGTGCATCTCTGGGTAGTTTATTTATGTTGAACAACTTCACTGGTCGAAATGTACTCTTCGCTATGTTTAGCACATTGTTGATTCTTTACTTTATATGTATAAATCTGAACTGAAAAACATAGACTAGTATTCAATAGATGTTCCAGCATCTATACATTGTCCATTATCACAATTAGTACATTTGAAGTGTAAACGGGAGGACTGTATAGTATTTTCCTAGAGAGCTTAGAATAAAGATCCCCACCCTGTTATCTACTAACACTGCTTTGATCATTGTCAAAACATAAAATGCACTAGCAAGACCATTAACTATTTTTGAAGAATTATGTTAGCAATGCGAAATGTTGATTAATTGACAAAAATCCCAAACACATATTAACTGACCAGAGATAGAAGCATAGGAAAACTTCATGGAAACAACCCGTAGAGATAGTCCAAACACATGACTACTTTGGAATAAATGTCTCTGCCCATACATCATGCATTACACATATATATTTCTTGGGAGGATAGCTCAGGAGCAACGCGTTCGCCTTGGAAGCAAGATGATGCAGTGCAACACAGGTTCGATCCCTGGATACACGCTTAGAAACCTCTGTGTATTAAGCACGTTATAAATAACCAATTACAATAAATAAGAAACAGACCTGTAATGAATAAGAAGGCGTTCAATAAACTCTGCAACTAAGACAGACCATGCAAAACCAGTAAGGAAAGCATTAAATGGCGCAACATATCTGGGGTGGGTGGTCAGTTAGGCTCTTGTCTTTTTACTTGAAATAAATCCTTAGAAGACTCCAACAACTTAACATTGAGACCACCTAAATAATTACTCCCAGAAATGTAGGGGTTGACCATATTGGAATTAGTGAGAAAATGGAGCCTTTAATAAGATGGCTTATGTTTTGGGAACCCACAGGGAATTTGATATTAAAAAATGTGTTGCACAGGTTACTGTACACCCGCATGAGGTTACATTTCCTTGGTTGTCCTTAATATAATAATCTCCACTGCATCGAGGTGGAAATGGCCTGTAACGGCCTGCCATCCTGAGTCGAGGCAGGCTCGAGCAAAACGAGGGCCTCGGCTAGGAATCTGGGCCGCTACCGGCCATGTCCTCCCCCGACAAGTGGGTGATAGCCAATCACACCCCAGGGTTCACAAAGCTCTGGTCCAGCAGGTAGGTAGGCAGGGACAGGAAAGGGGAAGTTTGTTTTGGGGGTCGAGCAGAGGGTGTGGGCATGGGGAGGCAACAGGGAACGGGTTCCTGTTGCCACTCCACAATCTAGATGGCTCCAGACAGGGAAGGGCCTCGGGTGGCTGGCAACAGCCGACCGTACACAGTGTGTTCTTGCCCTCAATTCCAGCCACCCGATTGGCTGATTACCCTACCCCGGGTGCAAACGAAAATACATTTCTATACCCTAAAACATGAGTGCAGAACGATTTGTAAATCCTTTGTCGATACGTGACTCTGACAGAGCTTACCTGTAATCTACCTTTTTGCAGATAGTGCATAGGAAAGATGGTTAGTGCTTTACTAAAGACGGTATTCCTCAACAGAACTTGGGCGCGGACATCTCCGTTATCCTGATCAGTGCAGATAATGCCGCTATTAGGTGAGTGTCGGTCAACCAGCTGCCTCTGTTTGGGAAAAAAGCAATCTCAGACAAATTTGTGAAACCTTACCTATCCTTTTTATGCTTAAGGTATATGAAGGAACCTCAACCACACTCCCATACAATATATGCAATCAAGGAGGCAATTAGCAAAACCAATGCTGAATGGTAGTACTCATTTAAATTATTGTTTCATATGTTTTGTCTTTATGTAATACTTACACAGAAACTATTTAGCCAAAAAGTGAAGAATGGAGCAAGATGGTATAGATAAATAATGTATTCATTGGGCCTCATTAGGACCCTGGCGGAGAGGGTATTACGCCAGCGTAGTGCATGGCGTACCTCTCCGCCATACTACGAGTTCCCGTAGCGCCATGGAGGTTTTCTCCGCCTGGTTTTACCAGCCGGAGAAAACCATGGCGCTACGGGACCTCGTTGTTAATTACGCCACCGTATTTTACGGTGGCGTAATTAACTCCTTCCCCACTCCCATTATACCCTATGGGGCAAAAATGGGAATGGGGAAGGGCAGAATGGGGATTGGGGATTTACCGCTCCGCCGAGGTCGGAATGGGGCGGTAAATCCGCCAACCCCCATGGCGCTATCGGCGGCTTTCCGCCATGCTTCGCGGTGCATTTAGCACCGCGAAATCCGCCTGGGTCGTAATGAGGCCCATTGACTTTAGATATAGGGCCTCATTACATGGAAGGCGGTAAACCATGGTGCTATTAGCACCATGGTTGTCGCCGGTACCATGCTGGTACCACCATGGAGGAAAGGGGAATTACCACCCCATTCCAAGGTTGGCGGGGCGGTAATTCCCCCTTCCTCCATGGCCCTTCCCCATTCCCATTTTTGCTCCATAGGGCATAATGGGAATGGGGAAGGCGGTAATTACGGTACCGCAAATTGCGGTACCGTAATTAGCACCATGGTCCCTTTGCGGGTCCCAACTTTAACGTCTGGCCTACACCAGCCGTTAAGGTCGGGTCCCGCAAAGGGACCTCGTAGTAAGGCGGTAAGGGTTAACGGTCACCGATACCCTTACCGGTGACCGTTAACCCTTATCGCCTTCCGTGTAATGAGGCCCATTGTCTCTTGTATATGATGTTACCAGCAACACATCCTTCTCTAACCTTGGTAAACAAACATAAAAGCAGGAGTGCAACTTTGTATATTACAGTAGCTTTGAGTTCACATGCATTTGATTGATGTGACCTGTCCCGAGTAGCATCATGCCTGCATGTCCGCCTTCGACTATGTCTTATCATATTTGTGGCTGTGTAAAATGAAATACAGGAGTTCAGAGCATTCTTTTTGAAGAATTGTATGTCGGGTTGTACAAAGTTTAATAAAGAGTTTCAAAATCAAAGATTGTTCTGCAGATCAAACTTAAAAACACACAAACTTTCTGTTATCTAATTTTTTCTGTTAAAAATCTTGATTAAAATGTTTGAAGTATAATGAAATGGTAATACCAATAGGGTAATTATATCATAAAATTAAGCATGTTTTATATACAACATCAAGTCTATGAAAACAGGAACTATAAACTTTAACCATGAATCAATAGATATCATATACTTATTTAATTGAAGTGAATTGATATGGAATATGATAAAAGCAAGTAATAAGACTCACAGCGGTGGACAAACAAGACACATTAAATGAAACAGTAGGCAGGAGGGAGGTACGCATATGCGACTAAAGACGAAATATTACTTTTGTTCCAAGTAAGTTGTAAACACTTCCCATTTGCTATAAAATGAAGGATTCCATTAGAGAAAGCATGTATTTTTTCTGTTCTACGGAAAAAACAGATGGAATTCCACCACAATTCGTAGGATAGATGTTTTTGCAGATTTCCAATTAGAGGCAATGAGATGACATCCTTTGTAAATTAAAACGTTAAATAAGCTTGGTGAAGACAATGGGCCTCATTACGACCCTGGCGCTGACGGAATGATGGGGGCCGGTATGGGACCGGCCCCCTTCATTCCGTCAGGGCTGATTACGAGGTTCCCTTTACGAGACCCGGATCAGACGTCTGGTAAAACCAGACGTCTTTTCCAGGTCCCGCGAGGGGCAGAGGGAGGTAACAACAGGACACTTGTAATGTGCCCGTTGTTACCCCCCTCCCCATTCCCATTGAGCCCTATGGGGGCTGAAATGGGAATGGGGAATGGTTCTTGCAAGGAGGACTTACCGGGTCCTCCTATGTCGGAATGACCCGGTAAGTCCCCATTTCAGGAACCCAGTAAAGGAGCCCGGTTTGGAGGGAGCCATGGTGCTAATAGCACCATGGCTGCCTCCAAACTCGTAATGAGGCCAATTCATATATGGATTAGCCAAAATACCAATCCTTAGATTACATAAAGTTAATGATTCTTAAAAAACAAATATAAGCTGTAAACATTTCCATATTTTCTCCCAAAAGGAAAACACATATTTTCATTTAAATATATAGTGTTATTTCTAAACAATATTTTGGAGTACATGTCTGTCCTAGATACCATTCAGAAATGTTGTTAAATCCAATGCACTGCATGCATATACTTCAGGGGATCTGAGATGTTTGACTTTTGAATAGGCAGTCTTGGGCACTCACCACTCAAGCTGCTGCCAGAGATTGAAAGGTGCTGTGCATTATGGGCTAGTCAACATACTATTAACAAAATACCCTTAAAGAGTCTCTGGCATTCCGTTTCCTAATATTGGGCCTCATTCCGAGTCGGGCGGTAGGGGATACCGGGCACCGGTAAGGTGACCGGTACCGGTATTCCCCTACCGCCCGATTCCGAGGTCCCCTAAGGGGACCCGTAAGGTACGTTTGGTCAGACCAAACATAGCTTACGGGTCCCGTTAGGGGACCAGGGTGCAAATAATGGGCTTGCCATTCGCAAGCCTGTTATTTGCGCCCTCCCCATTCCCATTGAGCCCTATAGGGGCCCTATAGGGGCTCAAATGGGAATGGGGAATGGTTTGGTCAATGGGGACTTACTGGTCCCTCCAAGGTCAGAATGGACCGGGAAGTCCCCATTGACCAACACTGGTCCCGGACCCGTTATTGGTGGCAGTCATGGCGCAAATAGCGCTATGACTACCACCAATCTCGTAATCACCCCCATTGTCAGTTTGCTGTGCTTCCCCTTTCATTTGTAGACATGTGAATCATCATTTAGATATTTTTTAATGTGGGTGGACAGTCTTGGTGTAGGTCTTCTTTATTTAGTAATGCAGTTTGTACCTGCATTGCCATTAAAATCTAATAATCACAATACCCTTTCACCTCCCTGTAGCAGTCCTGAAATATTTTAAGGTAATTTCATGACTCCTTCAAGTAACAATTACTTCACATCAACGGAGATCATTTTGAGTCACCACCAAAACTAAATGACAAAACAAACTGCCCTCTTCACAAGTAACAAATAGCTCTTTTTTCCAAGGCATACATATCCACTGACATTATACAGATGAATATTACACAAACAGTCTCTGAAGCAAGCAAGTAACCCCACCTTTTAACTAATTGCCATACAGGTGTGCAGTGCATCGTGCTGGAGGCAGCTCAGAATTATCTCTTAATATATGTAATAATTGTGAACTGATGTGAATTTTAACCTATAATAATTGTACATCTGTAGGGAGATGAAATAGGGAAATACTTTTGTCTATTCTGAATTTCAACAAGAGTAGCTCTACATTTCATAATCCACATTTTAGCAAAGGTTTCAATTTTAACTAGGGCCAATGGCGTGAGACTCATGTGTGTGACTCAAAGGTTTGAAACTCAGGCCAAACCTAATAGAGGCCAATGTTGGGAATCCACAGAACACATGCTACAAAATCATTACTTTGCTCCACGATACCACAGTTGTGGGCTGAGCGAGCTGCACTAAAATGCATAAACTAACATGAAACTAACATACTAATTTACATTATCCATTTAACATATTACAGATTCCCATACTAACTTTTAGTGCAAACCAGTCCATGCTGGTTACATAAATTTAGTGCAGATTGATGAACATGCATCGTGGTTAGGTAATTAAATAAACTAAATATGCAGGCTTAAAGCTGCACTGTGTCTGAATGAGGACATGACAAATCATGTGGGATGTCTTAACCCACTTTCGCTCTGCCATGCGGCATCACTGTGTTCTGATGGTGCCAGAATTATCAAAAAGGCAGCAAAACCCTTGTGCGCGCCAAAACCTCTGAAAATCACGCTTTACAACACAAAAAGATGGCTGCCAAATCTGCCATGCATGTTGTCAGTGGTGGAACAGAGATATCACTCCTGAAACATGTCACTGGGCTTCACAACAAGTAAACATGGAGCACAGAGGGAAAAGCAATGCTTTGCTGAAAGTAATCCAAAATCTTGCTTTTAAATCCTTTTTTCTTGGTTGCTGAAACTGCAGAATGTCGGTACAAAACACTCTCAAACATCCAATATTCTTGAAGGTGCTACAATTCATTTAGTTCAAGAAATAATTGTGCACTTACAATGTCCTGAAAAGCTACATTTGTTAAAGAAACATCCACAGCAAAAGTTGCCTGCCTGTGGAATCTGTCAAAATCTGGGCGCAGTACCCTCGGCCGCCTGAATGACAGCTGTCAGAAGCCTGCATGATAGACTTTAAACTTGTACACACTGAAATCAAACAGTTGAAAACTAAGTGGCCTGTTACTGAGAGTAACCTATTTTGTAACTGTTTAATCCCATGGTTTAGAATCTGGAATAAGTGTTCTAGCTGCTTGTTTTGAAATTACAAGTTGTTTTAAGCAAAGGAAAAATGCAACAGAATAACATTTGAATTTAAGCCTGGCTAAAAGCAACCAAAGCAGTATAACAGCTTCCACCACAGAGGCAAAGCCTCACCCTTTTGCTTCCCTCCACCAGGAAATCACACCTAAGTGATGATTATAGGGTGGGAGGAGAATTTGGGCTGCAGTGGGAAGGAGACAATGGACATCCTCCTGCTACAGGAACTGCCAAGTGTGAAGGGTTGTAAAATGGCCTGGGCCCAGGAGGAACTGGGAGGAGACTGCTTCTGAACTGCAAGGACATAGAAGGAGGTGGAGACAAACAACCATTTGTGTCTGGACATTCACAAAGAACATTTTTTTAAATACATATAAGTTACCACTTAAAATTGTTTCAAATACAAAAATCACATATTTGTGAATCTAAATTCTGACTGTACCTTTAAGAGGCAGCAAAACCGTGTGAGATGTTCTATAAGGAAAAGGCGGAAAATGTGGTTTTACACCAAATGTATTTATGCCAGAAGTATGAAACGTTATACCCTTATGCCTATGTTATACGCGCACACTTGCAGAAATTTGCTTATCAATTTGACACTGTGTTCCTGATGAAAAGGGCAAAATTCTGCGGAAAGCAGACACAAGATCTCACAGCCACAGGGTTTTGAGGAGTAGCTGCTACACAAAATATGTAATCTGTATAGGTGATTGTGATAGAGGTTGCAAATGTGTAAATATGGATTGTGCCAAAAGTAGATTTTGTGTTCAAGAGGCTAGGGGTGGACTCTAGGCCTCGTAAACCCACATCATAAAGATGACATACTGTTTTTCTCCTCCTAGCAAGGAAGAGAGGAGACTGTGGCCAATCGCCTGTCAAGGGGTCGAGCTTAAGATAAACCAGCACACACACCCCTTTATCATAAGCATACATAGAGACAGCTCAGGACTCACAGAGACAGACAGATTCACCAACTACCCGATGCTGGCAGAGCACCCTGCTAGAGAACCATCCATCCTCCTTGCTCCTGACTCCAGAAACTTGGCAAAGCAGAAAGGCCCACTATATAGCTGAACCATTTTCAGCTAGGCCTTAAATTTCCAGAACCAGAACCAGAATCCCACAAACCTAAGGGGAGAATCATATAGAGCCAGGCTGCACTGTACTGCTTGCCTGCTGAAATAATTATCATCAGAACCAAGAGATCCAATCCAGTCCTGTGCCGAGCTGTGACCAGAGCCATTGCAGACCCGATCCAGTCCTGTGCCGTGCTGTGAACAGACCCAGTCCAGTCCGGTGTGCCCAGCTGCCTATCCCAGAACCAGGTTCCCTTCCCGGACCAGAAATCTTGACGGACGAGAATCCTGACGGGTCTGTGTAAAAACATATCTAGTGAGTATCTATAGATAGGACTGTGTCACTAGCATATGTACTAGCCATAGTTAACCCCTGTCTTAAACCCATCCTCTCTTGTATTCAGAACCAGTAGTGTTAGGAGTATTTTTGAATTGTCAGAACTTTTCTTGCGCTAAGTTTCTCTCATTTGTTTTCTAAAATCATAAGTCATTAGTGTTGTGAGTAAATAAAGTGAATCCCAGAAAGAAATTGAGAATCCACCACATGAAGGGTTCCCTGGCCAGGAATGGTAGAGATTCATGTGTGACAGTCTCTTTTTCTATAGTCATAATCTAGTTTAAGAAATCCCATTTGTCTTTTAAAAGTGCATTCCTGTTTCCCATTTTTGCGCCTATCTAAAAAAAACGATGTCCACTGAAACGTCTCAACTTCGTCCATAGCACATTTTCAACTTCTGCTTGTAGCTAACATCCACAGCTTTAATACGCATCTAAAACCGCATTCCAAATCCATATAGTTCTCCCGCAATCGCGATTACTGCGCACTGAAAAGTTTGCCGCGAATTTCGTTTTAGGGAAATTATGACACGTGTAAAACAGCTTTTGATTGCTCCCGAGCTCAATTTTAAGATTTCACATTGCTTCTTAGTATTACATAATTGCTAGTGTTTATTTGCAACCATCCAAAGCGGCCCCCATAAGAATTTAAACAATTTCAGCAATTTAACCCATATTTAATGTTGTTGTACATTCCATTCTAAGTTAACTTTAAAACCCTATTCTGCCCGCTTGCCAATCAATTCTGTTTTTCTCTTGTGTTGCTGGGGGGAAATTGGGATTGATATTTTGTTTGAATTCTGCCATTCCTGAAACTTGTTCTCTCCTCCTATCTCTTTTCATTGTCTATTGGGGGGTTGAGGGGTGTGCAGGGGGAAATAGTAACCACACTGCAAACTGTTCTGAACACACACACAAAAGTATTATTTCTGTGCTGAATTATTTTGCTCACTATTACTCCTTGTGCATTAAAGAGATTGCTTAGTGTTACATCACCCGTTGGGGATTATTGTGTACCCATTAAACAAAGTGTCATTGAATTGTGAATACATAAATAAATATTTTAACTTTGCAGACCAGCCTGATTCCTGGTTCAGTGTTACCGGGGGGGTTCCAGGAGAGGGGCGTGATATGAGTGGTAAATCGTTCAGAACAAAAGAACTTTTAGACACAAATAAATACGGATTTCAGTTGTGCATTCCACGCTAGTCGTTGACTTAGGTGAGTGCCGGATTGAAATCACTTATAGATTGGGGGCACATCACGAGATTTCTGAATTAGACATACCACAGTCTAACACAGCGTGCTAACTGACGGGGTACATAAACCCTGTTGGGCTACAATACTGTGCTACACTGTAAAAACACCCTTCAATAGAAATACTCAAAGGAGTTGGCCCTCTTTTGCAAAAATAAAATAATTCTGAGATAAGTCAGAAGGAAATTAATATTTCCGGAATGGCGACCCCAGTTGAAATTAATATAGCAAAAGAACACCTACTGCACAAATTGTTTGTCAGGGGTAAATGGGCTGAGCAGGATGAGAATGTTTGGCTGCAGGAAATCAAACAACAAATCACTGCCATAGAATTAGATGTATGACACGTCCAGGGTCCATTACATCAGGCACTTAGTGAACTGTATATGGGCCCCAAGGGTAAAAGAAGAGCAATGTAAAATTGCCAAAATAGCAGCATACCTGTACCTCCACATTGGAGAAATACAGGAAAAATATGCTGAAAACCTAGACCTGGCAAAAAGGCAAGTACAATCCCTAGAGAAGGCCCAAACTGATCTGGACTCTGCAGAACAAAGGCTACAAAAGATCCAATCAGAGAGAGAAACCAGACAGTACCTGACAAAAGTAAAGGAAGATCTGGATCTCCTGCAGCAAGAGAAGGTAGAGCAGGTCACCAAATTACTGACACTGCAAAAAGAGTACAAAGGTTAGATTCTCTACTACAGAGCCAACAAAAGCTGGAACAGCAATTAAATTATAATAGGGCCTGCGCAGGGCAGATAATCACCCTGGAAAATCAGATTGATGAGATAAAAGAAGAAAATAATAAATGAATTCTTAAAGACCTTGAATCTCAAACAGAATTTGATGAAGAGTGCCAGAAAGCTGGTGCATTCAAAAAACAAAGGGACGGCCTGGCTGCACAGAGGGGCGCTCTAATTCAGGAAAGGGACACCTTAGGCCAGGAAGTCAGTTATTTAAAAACCAAGATGGAAGAAAATAACCTGGCCCTACAGGGACTGGGTGAGCTCAAAATGGACTACAAGAAACTGTTAGAGCACACCAGGAGGGTGGAAGATGCTCTAGCAAAGAATGATCAGGCTAGGGAGGATCAGACTTAGGAGGTGACCCTCCTGCAGCAAAAATTGGCCCAATACTCCAAAATTAGGCAGGAAGCACAGATGGACAATGAGGCTCTCTGTGAGAAAAATGGCACGCTCCATAGACAGGTAGCCATGTAGGAACAATTAATAGAGGCCAGAAAGGTCTTAATAGAAGGGCAAAAGTGTCAGATTCTTGCATGCCAACAGGCAGTAGGGGCTGAGAGGAGAGAGTTGAGGTCAGATGGGAGAGGGAAACCCCTGAGCATAAACTCACAAACCCTGGCACCAGAGACTTCAATCTCTTCAATTCCATGGACTCTGCCACCCCCATGTCCACGGGCTCACATGAGCCAAGGGCCGTGGGGGTGGTAGACTTCAACCCAATGAGGAATATGGGGCTAATAGGATAGCGCCTCCCAGAAATGGATGGGCGGGCATCTATGCATAGGTTCCCAAGTGCTAGGTCCATCTTCTCTGATCAGGGAGACTCCAGTGAGGGGAGAATCAGAGAAATGGATCCTCAGAAATATCACTTCCCCAGAGATCAGACGGTAAAATTTGGTGGGGCACTCCATGAGAGTAGGCCCACTAAGAGCATACTAAAAACCTCTTCCCAGCTAGGACAGTGGGGGGGGGGTACTCAGCCAATCCTGGGAGCAAGGAAGAGTCAGAAGACTCTCCTGAGCGCCACAGGTCCCTAGAAACTAGGCCCCCCATTCTGCCAGCCATTCCCAAGCTTGCAGAATCCGGGAGAGCCTAGAAGACCAGACAGCCACCTCTGGTAGCAGTGCCTCTGAGTCAGAGGATGAGTGGACCAGGGTGACCCGAACTAAAAAAGGCAACAAAGTCAAAAGGGCCGTGCTCAAGGATCCCCTGAAACAAATAAAAGCTATTACAAGCGTCATTACGCCCTACCACAAGAATGAAAAATATTCGGTTTGGGAGCACCTTGAGTTATTTGAACAGATGATGGAAACTTTCCATCTGAAGGACAGCCAAATCTGTATTCAATATGTAAAGTGGACATTTTCTCCTGAGCACTCCAGCTTCTTTGCGGGGATGGAGGATCAGAACCATTCCAGATGGTCCACCTATAGGGCAGCCATCCTGAAACATTTTTCCATTCATAGGAATCCTCAAGAGACTCGCAAGGCAGCCTACAACTTACAATGTGGGGAAGACCAGGCCCCACAAGAATTTGTTCAGGAATTAAAACATGCCTTTGCGCAGACCACTAGAAGGGTGCGCACTGACAGTAAGGGATTTGTGAACACCTTCTTTCATGCTCTCCCTTAGTATATTAAGACCCAGCTAGTGAGGGACTTTCATGAGAAAAGATCACTAGACTGGGTCATTGAACAAGCAACGCGCATCTATGAAGTGCAGAAGCCGTTGGAAAATAAAAAATAGTAGCAAAAGCCCCAAAACAACCAACACCCCTGCTGCTGCTAAGGTGGTGGAGGTGAAGGTTGTCCCCATTTTAGATCTGGAGATGGGGGGGGCTAAAAACCTTCCAGGAATCCAAACAACCCCAAACCCAGAAGGCCTCGGGCCAATCCCAAACAGGGAGCCAGGGTGGTAACCCCACCAATGGGACCCCCAACTCCCCTGACTACATCAGCCCATGCTAAAAGGGAAGTAGACCCATCATGGGCTATGTGCGGACTCCTCCAGCCCGAGGGGGGGATCCAACCAGACAGCAGGAAATCCAGGGAACTTCCCTCCTCACTTCCCCCAGGAGGGCAGTAATCCCCCAAATGCCGGACCCATTTTCTTTCCTAGGTACCCAACAATTTCAACCCCCAAAACATCCCATCCTTCTCTCCTCACTTTCCTGAGCCCAGACAGCCCAATCCGGGAGAGGGGGGGCAAAGGGTGGAGGGGTACCCAAACTTCCCTAACCAGGGGTATTTTGCAAGAAGGGATAGTTACCCTTGCCGGGACCAACCCAGGGTAGATCTGAGGACCCCATACCAGCCAGAGCGGGTGTCCCAACTAGAGCGCCAGGTCCAGAACATGACACAGGATCTGGGTCATATTCTGAGGGCTCAACAGAACCCTCAGATGAGCATGGCAGCTCAGACTGCTTCAAATCCAGGGTCTGGTGCTCCAGAACAATGACGGGGGAAGAACCCCGACAACCCACCAGTTCCCTGGTAGGAGGCACAAGGGGAAGGGGGGTGTAAGGCCTTGGAGGAAGCTTCCTTACCCACTTGTGAAAAGCCCCTGGAAACCCAGGAACCGGAACCAAAATCTTCTGCCCCCGAAAGTCTGCAACTCAAGGAACAAAGGGCGGGTAGGAGAAATAAAGACCCTAAAAAGACCCATTTTGTGGAGGAGCTGAAAATCTTCCAGTTTGAAGGAGAGGGGTCCTCAGAGGATCCTGGGAAAAGGATCCTCTCCTTCAGGGATGGGGGAACCCCTCCCAAAGACAAAATGGGTCCCAAAGGATCCAAATCCAGACTGGGTAGATGTGGGGACCGAGTTAGAACTGCCCATCATCAGTACCCAGAATAACCATCACCAAAATCCCCTGGTTCAAAGCCATCCTGGTGACTGCCTCCAAAAAGGGGGGGCAGCCCAGAATCAGAACCAGGGGAGCCCAAAACTTCCCCCATATCTAGCTGTCACCTTTTTCCTACAGGTTCCCAAGATCCCAAACAAAATCCTGCCCCAATCACCTTTCTATCAGCATCCAAAGCAAAGAAACTAACCCACCAGTTGGCCAAAAATGTGCATTATCTTTGTCCCCTTGAGGAAAAGGAGGGATGATTTTATGCCCCCATCCAAATACAGGGGCAATGTAAAATTTTGGCACTGGTGGACACTGGATCCCAAGCTACCCTTCTGTCAAAAAGGGCCTTTGATCTGAATTCGGGAAGGGGGGAGAAGTACCAAATTCCTCTCACCACTCTTCCTGGACAACTTCAGAACTTCGACGGGAAGGAAATTCCTGTTGAGGGGACTGCAGATTTAGACATTAAAATTGGGCAACACAAGGTGAAGCACCCAGTCATAGTTGTGACTCCAGAGGGCACACCTTGTTTACTAGGGAATGACATCCTGCGTAGGTTGTCTCTCCTCATAGATTGTGTAAACAAGGACCTCTGGACCGAAACTAGCCGACCAATAAAATTGAAACATAGTGTCAACCTTGTTAGTTTAAATGGCACATGCCACATGGTTGAACAAAAACCTGACCAAATTGAATTCCACTTCCAGAATAATCAAATCCCAGACGTGACAGTAATTCCAGTAGGACAACAAACTGGTAATGGGGAGTCATCTCTATTCCTGAAAATCAACCTTCCTAAGTCTAAGGTGGCATTCCACACTGGAAGGAAACACTCTGAAATTCTATACAAATTCAAAATCAGAAAATCCCATTCCTATAGTCCAAAAAGATGAGAAATCAGCTCAAAGCCTGGCTGATATTCAGAAAATTTGGAGAGCAGTTGTTCATCCCTATTCAGTTAAATGAAGGGAAGGACTCTGTTCTCGCCCGAGTGTGTGTGAACAACAGTAAGAGTTTCATCAGCAAGGCCATGTTCTGCAAACTCCCAAAAGATCCAGCCATTCCCACATTTAAACTGTTAGACAAATGGGAAATGGACCTGGAAACACCCAATTCCAAACATCTCCTGCCTAGCAGGTGTATGCTCAAAATTTCCATAGGCAACAAGAGCATAATCCATAATTGTTGGGTCGTGCGAGATGTCCCTGCTGCATTTTACTTACAGTGACATTCTCAATCGCTTTGCCATTAGTTTGGACCTAATAAACTTCAAAGCTTGGTCCCGATTAGCAGGTAATCCCATGGACTTTGATGACCCAGAGAAAGCATTTTGGTCAGCACAACTACTGCCATATGCAGTTGAAATTTAGATTGGAGAGGAAGTCACCATCCCAGAATGGACCCGACAATTCTCACTGGAAGTAAAAATTAAAGAGGACAGAAACTGCAAAACCCTGATGCCTATGTCCACCTTAATGCTCATTTCCAACAGCGAGGGTTGGGGGTAAACCCGACACCACTAGTCAACATAGAACACGACACCATTCCAATAGATGTGGATAACAGTGACCTAAAGAGTGTCACTCTGGGTGCAAGCACCATTATTGGAATGGCGGTTGATGACCTACATTTTTCCATAGATTTAGGTAATGAACAGTTAGGACTAATCCCCAAGGACTGTTTTGACAGTGATAGCGACGATGACACAACACCAGACAGGATCTTCACCCGGCATGGGGGGAATTTCCTTGTGTACTCTTCCTGCTCTTATGGTAAGAAAGATGTGACCTGTGACTTCAGGAGGGATGAGGTGATCTTTCAAGTCCACGCGGACTGCCTTCCCCACCTGAAGCCATCAGTCCAAATCAGCACTTTGACCAGGGACTTTTCCACCCAGCTGGAGGAGGCTGCTGATATAGCCAAACCGGAAGTCTTTCCAGGCTTCAGGCAGATGGTTGAAGAGAGAGTCAACCTAGCTGATGCCTGTGAGACTCTGGAGCAAAAGAAAAAATTGAAACAAGTTTCTTAGATTTTCAAGATCTCTTTGCGGTGGACTCATATGACTGTAGTCGCACCGACATCCACACAACAGCAATTCCCACGGACCCTGGCATGACTCCAGTGTTTGTGAAGCAATATCGCTTGCCTCTCACATCAATGGAGTCCCTTACTGAAATAATTAAGAACCTTGTGTCCCGTGGGATAATTCGTCCAGTCCACAGCACCTTCAATAATCCGGTGCTGGGGATTTTGAAACCAAACGGCCAGTGGAGACTCTGTGCTGACCTAAGGGAGCTCAACAAACGGGTCCATACTTCCCGATGGCCTGTTCCCTACATTGACCAAGGGCTGGCCCAAATCCAGGGGTCACAGGTATTTACTGAAATTGACCTGACCAATAGGTACTGGACTGTACCTGTCAGTAGGGAGGACCAATACAAGCTGGCCTTTACCTTCGGGGGGCAGCAGTACACTTGGACACGGACTCCCTTCGGATACATCAACTCCGGCAATGAATTTAACATCTTTCTACACAAGGCCATGCCCGACTTGGGTGAAAGGGGTAACCTGGCCTATGTAGATGATGTTCTAGTCAAAAGCTCAACTGTGGAGGAACACATAGCAGAGATCCGTTATGTCCTGACACAGTTGAGGGCTGCTGGAGCAAAACTCTCCTTTCAAAGGCACAGTGGTGCAGAACCCGTGTCAATTTCCTGGGGCATGAGATAACTCCTCAGGGTCTCTGTCCCCAGGAAAAGAAAGTGGAAGCACTCCAGAAACTAAAAGCCCCCACAACTCTGCGTGAACTAAGGAGCCTCCTTGGATTAACTAATTAAAGCAGAAAGTTCATTGAGGATTACACAGAGATCACAAGACCCCTGATCTATCTTTTGAAGGGAGGGTCAAGTGGGAGTGGGGTCCAGAACAAGCTGAAGCCGCAAGACAACTCAAAAGAGGCCTATCACAAGCGCCTTGCCTAGCTTACCCTGTCAAAAACAAGGAGTTCTTCTTGGAGACAGGGTTCTCAAATACATGCTTGACTGCAGTATTATATCAAAAGCATTACAAGGTCAATAAAGTAATCTCCTATGTGAGTAAGACTTTATCCTCGGTGGAGGAAAAATTCACAATTGTGAGAAGGTACTCCAGGCATCGGTGTGGGCATTGAAGAATTACGCCCGTTTATCCAGGGGGAACACATCATAGTGGAGACTCCACCCCAACCTTTGCAATATCTTCAGAGTGACAGAATCCGGGCCGGAAATGTGAGTAATTCCCGAATTACTTCCTGGATTCTGTCAATGCAAGGCTTTCCTGTGGAGGTCAGATATGGCCAAAACAAGAAGAGTCGCCTCGCGCAATGTCTGGCTGACTTGCATGATTGTGCCAGAGAAAACTGTCTCGAGGATGAAAGTCTTAAAATCAAGGACAACATGGAGGCATAGCTTCTATGAAGTCTATGAAGAAGACCAGTGTGAGGGAATGCCCACTGTCTATGTGGATGGGTGCTCCTACCATGTTGACAACAATGGGGAAAAGGAACTTGCGGCCTGCGTAGGGAATGCATGGGTGAATGATGCCGCAGAACCCTCCGCTGGGTACAAAAATGGTCCCCGAAGTAGTCAAGTGGCAGAGCTGATGGCTGTGCATCAAGCCATCCTCACTGACGTCCAATTCCAACTCCACGAACTGGTCATAATCACAGATTCGGATTATGTACGGAACGGGTTCATGAAGCACCTGGGTAGCTGGAAAACCAGAGGCATGCTATCTGCTAATAATATAATAATATTTAAACATGGAAAATTAATACAAAATATTAATGATCTGGTCACCTCGAATGGGATAACCATCTACTGGAAAAAGATCAAGGGACATTCTAAAGTAGAGGGACCAGACAAAACTGGAAATGACCTAGCTGATCAGCTGGCCAAAACTGGAGCCATCCAAGCGGATCTACTTGAGATCGAGTGAGTCCCTGTTGGGGGAATCCAGGTCACTGCTATCACTAGGTCCCAGACAAATCCACACAATGAACTCTCAACTGCACAATGGAGTAAGGAGACCCCCGATGCTGAAGTTTTATCAACACATTGAGCACCCTGAGAACTTCCCCTGATGGATACTGATTACATAGGGAAAGAGGACCTCAGAGTGTTGATGAAATGTCCAAAAATGTTCCGAATCCAAGACGGTTTGTTGGTAAGGAGATCCATAGCTGGCCATGACCAGTGGGTGGTCCCTACCTCATTCCGAAGCCTGATGCTAAGTCACGCCCATGATGCAGCCACAGCCGGTCATCAGGGGTTTCCTAGGACGCTAGAAATCTTGCGAGAGGTTGCATACTGGCCACACATGGGGCAGGACCTCGACCAATACTTGAAGGGGTGTCTTGTGTGTGCACAATTTCAGCCAACATCACTCACACACCATGCTCCCCTCCAAATGAGGGGGATGACACTGCCTTGGTCAGATTTACAAGTCAATTTTAATGGGTCCGTGATTCGCTCCTCTAGGGGGACATGTTGACCGTAACATGCTTGTTCACTAAATGGGTGGAATATCTCCCGGCCCCAAATTGCAAGGCAGAAACAGCAGCTGCCCTGATGATCAAACACATCTTCTCACATTTGTGACTACCCCAAAGGATTGAGTCAGACTGAGGTAGCCACTTCACTAGCGAAGTGATGTAGGAAACTACACATTGCCTACCGGCTAGCCTCTAGTGGTGGAGTTGAGAGATACCCATCTGTTGCTGTTATAGCCCTTGTACATTTGTGTGTGGGGGGTTCTGCCGGGAAGGTTGACCATTTAGCTGCAAACGCTGCCTTCATGCAATGAAAGTGGAATCGCCTGAGCGGCCCATTTCCCATTACGTCCACGCAGTCCTTCAGTTCAATGTATCTGCCATCCGGGAACATATTGCACATTTTAAACTGTTTAGCTGGATCCCAAAGTTTCTGTAGTGTTCTATCAAATGTGGGGAAGATATTGGGGAAATTCCATAATGGGATTTCCGGGTCATAAGGGTTCACAAGTCTGATTCTTTTATATATATTGAACCATGCATGCGCGGTAGCGCTCACTGCGTCAAACTTGCAGGGATCTTTGTTTTTAGAGCCGAAAATAACCGAGCGAACATCGGAAGGGGAAGCCGCATATCTCTCTATATGGATATGTGCTGCATTGTCCTACGGGTCAAACCAGTGTTTGGTAAACTGTACTTGGGCTACTAAATAGTACAGCTCGAAGTCTGGGGCTGAAATGCCACCACTCGAGAATGGCTCCCTTAATTTGGTCCATTTCATCCTGGCTGTCTTCCCACCCCACACGAACGTGGAGACTAATGATTGAAGTTTCCTAAAAAAAAAATTCCGAGGCCAAATGGGTATGTTGCAAAAACAGTAAAGCAGTTTGGGGAGGACTATCATGTTAAGGAGAGCCACTCGGCCGTATAAGGAGATAGGAAGTCTGGTCCTTAGCTGCAGTTTAATGGTTAATACTTGCAAGAGTTTCTCGTGATTATCCATATATAAGGTGTGTTTATCCCTGGATACCACCTCCCAGATACGGAACTCGGTCATGGGACCATTTGAACCCGCCCATGTCAGATAAATGTTGGGTAGCTGGCGTTAAAGGAAACAGCTCAGACTTGGAGATGTTCATTCTATACCCCGACTATTCCACAAATGTGTGAATATCTGCCATAATGGGCTCCAGATTGACCTTGGGGTCCCGCACATACAGCAAGGTGTCGTCAGCGTATAGGGAGATTAATTGGGGAGGTCCAGTCATCCTGATACCTCTGTGTGTATGGTGTAGCCGGATGAATTCTGCCATAGATTCGATTGTGAGGGCGAACAGTATGGGGGAGAATGGACATCCCTGCCTGGTGCCCCAATCTAATTTGAAAGATCGATGAGATGGTACGATTTGGTGAGGACCCGGGCTTCCGGAGTCGTGTACAAACGCCTGACACAGCTGAGGAAGAACTGCCCTAACCCAGTTTAAGGACTGCAAATAGGTAGGATCATGACACACAGTCAAAAGCCTTCTCAGCGTCTAGGGTTACAATCACTGCATCAGCTTTGGGATTAATCTGGGCTATTACACCAAAGAGACGCCTAAGATTTAGGGCCGTGGACCACGTGGGGATATAGCCCACCTTGTCTGGATGTATGAGCGAGGACATATGTGGTAGAAGTCTGGTAGAGAGTATTTTAGCAAAGATCTTGGCACCTGTGTTAATGAGAGAGAGAGGTCTGTAAGAGGACATGTCATGTGCAGGGTGCAGTGGCTTAAGCAGCACAGTGCTTACAGCTTCTTGCATGGACAGTGGGAGCGAGCCCAGTGTCATTGCCTCCTCCCATACTTTTAATAATATCAGAGCCAGCTTGTCGTGGTATTCTTTATATAGCTCTATGCCCAGGCCATCCAAACTGGGGGCCCTACCCGATGTCAATGCCCTTATTGAGGCTATGACTTCATCTAATATTATGGGTGAGTCCAGTGCCATTCAGGTTTCGGGGGTAGGAGTAGGGAGTTCAATGCCCTGCAGATAGTCGGTTATTTCATCAATGGACTTATTGTCTCGGTTAGAGTATAAGGCTTTGTAAAAATCAACAAATGTGGTCTTAATGTCTACTTCCCGATTAACTGTGTCACCCACAGGAGTTTGTATACTGACAATTGGGTTTCGATGGCCTTCTGCTTTCACCAAATTGGCTAGAAATGCCCCTGCTTTATTACTCTCGCCGTACCTGCGGGCCTTGGCGGGGGTGCCTATATACAGGATTTCCCTATCAGCTAGATTATGAAATTTACCTATCGCTTCATACATTTTGGAAAGGACCTCTTTATTATATGTGGTACTGTATTCAGCCTCAAGCCCTGCCAGTTCAGCTTCAGCTGTTCCCAGTTCCCTCCTGACAGTGGCTAATAGACCTGTGAAATGTCTCCCACAATGTAGAGTATGTGTCTACTGATCCTTCATTTATTTCAAAGAATTCCTCTATTTCTGTGTGGAGTTCTTCGCATATATGAGGATCTTTGAGTATGGCCGGAGACATCCTTCATCGCCTAGTCTGTGGGGTGTCGACCTGCCAGGCCAGGCCAGGGTGACGGATATCAGAGAATGGTCTGAGAGGGTACGTGAATATATGTTGCAACCAACAACCGAACAGACCAAGGACGAACTCACAAGCCAGGAATCTATGCGTGATTCTGAGTCATGTACTAATGAGGAATATGTATACTGTTTCCCCAGTGGATGAAGTGCATGCCAGGCATCTACGAGGAATACCTGAAACATAATATGTTTCACGGTGGATGCAGCTTTCGCGAGTCCCCGGGGAGTTGTAGAGGATCGGTCAAGCGATGTATCTAGGATTCTATTGAGGCCCCCGCCCCACAATATCAGTGCGTCATCTGATGTGTCCAACATACCTAAGATCGTGTGATAGAATTCTAGGTCATCTACATTGGGCCCGTATGTATTCACTATGACCGCGGTATGTCCGGATTTCTCCCCTCCACACCAGTAAATATCTGCCATGAGCATCTATCCTACTATCCAGGTATTGAAAGCCCACTAAAGGATGTATCAGAGTAGGGACACCTCTGGACTGGGCTGAGTATTCCGTCCCATACCTAAGGGGGCCCTATTGTGGGCGAAAGCTAGTAACCATATTTTGAAGTGCATTTGTTTCCTGAAGCAGCTGTGCCTGGGGAGTATGCCTCACAACACATGCTGCAACCTTCCTGGCCTTAATGGGGTTATTAAACCCCCGTACATTCCAGGAGAGCAGTTTGATATTTATCCCATTATGACCATGTGTTGTGTGTGCCATTTCATAGAGATATTGTTTTGAGTGCCGAAGCACAGTGCAGCCGAACGTGCATATCCCGTAGCAATGTAACTCTCTGATTTTATAACCATAACAGTCCCAACATTCCACTGGTCATACCAACCCTGACCCAGCATAATATCGTGGGTGAAACCTCCTGCCCCGACATTACTCCACTTAGTGCAGATATCAAAATGTCCCATACAGTCCCCCCTACCTCCCACCCACATCAACAACCCCAACCTGATGATGAACCCCACTGAACAACTTCTGGAACCTTCCAGGGGTGAGAACATCGCGGCTCTCAGCTGCCACGGCAGAGCATCACTCAACCGAACTGCAAAATAATTGTTCGTCGGTGCCACCCAATCACCTCTTTCCTTCACTAATGCAATTATAACAAAAGGATATTGGAGTCGACGTGGTCATTCAGCCAGATCTCTTCCATCTCCTGCAGGGCACAAGGGCCTATTTTTATCATTTCTTAGTTCTTGTGGCAGTAGTGGAATTGAGGATTCTATGTAGTCCATAGCTTCCCTAGGGTGTTATAAAAAATGAGCGCGACCTCCATGTTGTATGCGCAGCTTTGCTGGGAAAATCAGTGCATATGGGACTTGTCGTAAGCAGAGCTGTTTTTTACCTGATCGTAAGGTTTCCTCTGGGCTTGTACCCTGGCCGCAAAATCCGGGTAGATGTGAATATTGTTGCTTTCATATTGGAGGGGACCCATTTCTCTCGCCAGGTGGAGTGCTGTGTCCCTATCTTGGTAGTTTAATAACCTGGCGATTATAGTTTGGGGAGGGGCCCCGGGTTTGGGTGTCGGTGCTAGTGTACGGTGAGCCCTCTCAATTAGGAACTGTTCAGAGAAGGATTTTTCCCCAAACAAGGATTTTAGTAGCGCTTCAACATGTATCTCCATAGGGCCCTTGCAGAAGGATTCCGCCATTCCCACAATGTGAATATTGTTTCTGCAGGATCAGGATTCCAAATCATCGCTTTTCCCTCTGAGTTTGCCCATCTCGCTTTTCAGCAGGGTGATTTCACGACTGTTTTGGCAGATGGAGTCTTCATTGTTGCTAAACCTGGATTCAGCCTCCGTCACATGTGCACTTTCTTTCTCCACGCAAGATTTTAATGAGCCAATGGTGGCAACAATATCGTCTAATTTCACATTAACTGACACAATCCCACTTTGTACCGTGGTTAGGAGTTGTTCATATCTGGCATTCTCTGATGTGATTGCGGGGGTTCAGCAGGTGGTGGGGGCATGGTGCCCGGGGTTTGGCTGCTTGTAAAGGAGTCCATAGGTCCAGTCTTCTTCATCTTAGTGCTGGCTCCACTGGGCATTGCCAAGTAATCAAAGCACCAGTGCTAATATGATTTGCGCGTGGCCCGAAGTATAGGGGTCGCACTTAAAAAGTGCTGGTTATTGTAGATATCTGTTGTCTTTTAGTGGCAGTCCAAAGCTTAGTTTGCTTCCGTAATGTTCCTGGTACCTGCAGTGGTAGTCCGGTAAAGCACTGAGGTCGAGCTTAGTTTACTGAGCAGCTCTGGTTCACAGCAGGGAGGTTCCACAGGAGAGATGTATATTAGGGGATCGAGTAAACATATGTGATCCCAGTAAAGTGCCAGGCTGAACAATGGTTCTCGGTAGGGATTCGGGATAACTGGCGAAAGGATTTTCACATTCACAATGGGCTTATCCCCTGAGTCAATAGCAAGTGTCTTTATTGCGTAGACAATTGATGAACCACCTGTCTGCGCATCAACCGATTGTTGGGTTGTGTTCTTTCACGTATCTCAACACTGAGTTAGTATCGTCCATATTGCCCTGTTTTAGTTGAACTCACAGCACACTTTGCACCCACCGCGTTATGCCTATTCACTGTAGTTGCATGTAAATGCAGACTCTCTTAATGCTCCACTCCCTCAAGGCAGTGTAGGCAGGTAGCCAAATACAGTGTCTGTGCTCGATGTCCCAGGAGTGTCTCAGTTGCTTCAGACCCCCACTGCCCACCGTTGCCGGATACTGGATGAGGGTCCGCAGTACAGACCAGAACGGCCTCGTCTGTGTGTGCCAGGATCCGCAAGTTAACCAGCTCCTCTGTAGTTGCTCTATCAGCAGGTGTAAAGTCGCTCGTTTAGAGAATCTACCACAGCCTCGACTGTCTTGTGTCCTCCCACGTATTCCCAGCAGAAATCAGGCGCTTCTTCTATATAACTCCAATTCTTTGCTATTATTGTGCCTTAGAGGACCTTATTCAGCAGTGTTGCGTGTATGTTACACTCACCTGGTATCCATGGGGACGCCACCCAGCCCTGGTTGGATGATTTGCACTCTCAAACCCTCTCCCAGTCCCTTGCTAAGGCCTCTGGTTAAAGATGGGTCTTAATATTGTAAAAGGTGGATTCTCCATCCTGCTCCTCGTGGCAGGGGCACGTAGATGTGGGAGGCGAGCAGCGACCAAGTTACTTGCGACTCCATAGGTTTGCTGCTTTACAGTCTTTATATGCAGTTCTTATGGTCCTCTTAGTTCGAATAATAATGTCTTGCTTCTTTCCTTTTAGGTATGGAAAGGTATTTTGGTATTGTCATGCAGTTTGAAGATGAGCATGGGCCGGTAGGCGACAGCACGGTGTGCGCGAAGCTGTCCGGTGAGTAATGCGCGACGAGCAGCGCTGTTTCACCTTTTATATTGCTATCCTGTACCTTTTCTCTCCTTGCAGGTTGTGATGTTCCTCGCCGAGCGCTGTGATGTTCCAGCAATGATACTGACCAGGAGATGACTACCCAGGTAAGAATTGTGTGGCTTTCTTCGTTCAGGAGGAAACGTGAGTAAACGCTTATTAATGCTATCTTTCTTCCTCCCCTTTCCAGGTTATGGTATTCCAGGATGCATGCGGTGCTGGATGATGGAATTCGTACCTTCAGGTGAGTGGAACTGAAGTCGGCGATGGATTGAAGACAGGATTCTATTCCAGCTAAGTTTCGTAGTGTTCTTTCTCTCTATGCAGGTCCTTGGATTCAGGTAAGCTGGCATCAAGAACTGGACACAGTGAACGTTACGCTGCCCACAGCAGAATAACACAAAGCGTGTTCTGTTGTTTGGGTGTGGTTTAAATAGTCTCAAGTAAAGTAGTCCAGGTAAAATAGTCCCAGGCCTGCCACACCCGAAGTAGTCCAGGGAAAGTAGTCCCAGGCCTGCCACACCCAAAAGTTTAGACCACATAGCTCAGGTCCTTGTATTCCTGGGCTATGTGTGTGCCTCCATGTTGGCTAAACCCCCCAAGTTAAATAGTCCCAAGTAAATAGTCCCATTCTTATGTTGGTCTTCATGATGGTTATGAGCCTGGCGCCAAAGGCGTCAGGACTTACTCCAGGAGAGTCTTGGATAAGGTTTTAAGGCCATTGGCTTGGCCCTAACTGGAAGGCTGACTTGCCAGTGAGGGCCAGGGTTAAGGGTCATGACAGCACTCCCCCCCAAGGCCTCTCTCACGGTGGCACTTCTGCCTGGTCCTGGTTTGGCTGGGTAATTCTGATGGAACCTTTTAATTAAGCGAGGTGCATGGATGTATTCACTAGGTTCCCATGATCTGTCTTGAGGGCCGTATCCCTTCCAATCAACTAAGTAGTATAGTTTGGATCTGGTGTATTTTGAATCTAGGATATCCTTTACTTCAAACTCTGGTTCTCCTTCAACTAATACTGGTTTTGGTGGTGTTGTAACCCGAGTACCAGGTTGTACCGGTTTCAGGAGTGATACGTGAAACACAGGATGAATCTGCATAGTGGGTGGTAGGGCTAATTTAACTGCCACTGGATTTATTATGGATTCAATAGAATAAGGTCCCAGATAACGGAGACGAAAGGTCCGAGTCCCTTTTATGGGCATCTATTTTGATGCTAACCAGACCTTGTCTCCAATTTTATAGTCGGGGGCTTTATTACGATGTTGGTCAGCAAATTTCTTTTGTCTGTTCTTGGCTTGGAGTAAATGTTCTGCTGCTTCTTTGAAGGCCTGGGAAATAGTTGTATGTAGGGTTTTACCCGCTGGCATTTCCAAAGGGGTTGGGAGATCCAATTCTGAAGTACGTGGATGTCTACCATATATAGTGTAGAAAGGGGTTTGTCCAGTGCTGGTGTGTAATGAATTATTATAGGCATATTCAGCTATCCATACCAATTTCTTTCCACTTGATGTAACATGCAACGTAAGTATTGCTCGAGGGTTTGGTTTGTTCTTTCTGTTTGGTCATCTGTTTGAGATTGGTGACTTGTGGATAGTCGAATGTCAATTTGGGCCATTGAACAGCATTTCCTCCAGAAGTTGGATACGAACTGACTACCTCAATCTGAGATCAAGACCGATGGAAAGCCATGGAGCCGTATGATTTCCTCCAAGAATACTTTTGCTAAACTGGATGCATTTGGAAGACCCTTAAAGGGAATAAAGTATGCCATTTTAGAGAACAAGTCTACAATTACTAAGATGGTGTTGAATCCTTGACTGGGAGGTAGATCTGTAATGAAATCAAGGGACAGTGTGTGCCATGGTGCGGGCGGAATTTCCAATGGTTGGAGAAGACCAGCTGGTTTCTGCTTTTGGGACTTGTTTTGTGCACACACACCACAAGATTGGATAAATTGGATGACGTCTTTATGCAATGCGGGCCACCAATAGTTTTGTTTTACTTTAGCTAGAGTTTTGGCAATTCCAGGATGACCTTCAATTAGGGAGTCGTGACAACCCGAAATAACCTGCTCTTGTAAATCTTTACTTGGCAGGTATAGACGGTTCCTAAAATATGGTACTGGTCTTCAATGGTGTAATGTTCTCCTTGAGTACACCACTCTTGTGAGAGAGTGGGATCCATTAAGAGTTGGCTCTTGTTTTGGAGTTCACCCTGTGTCAATGTTGTTGTAAGACCCAGTGTTTGTCTTCTGGAATGATGGCTACTGGATCTGGAGTTATGTATACCTTTTCATCAACACCTATGCGGGACAAGGCGTCTGCCTTTCCGTTTCGGACTCCTGGCCGGTAGGTGATCCCATAGTCATATTCAGCGAAGAAAAGAAAAGAGCCCAGCGCAGTTGACGGGATGATTGAGCTTTTGCTGTTTTTAGGTATTGCAGGTTTCGATGATCAGTTATGACTGTGACAGTATGTCTAGCACCAAGGAGATAGTGTCGTCATGCCTTGAAAGCTGATTTTATAGCCAAGAGTTCTTTGTCTGTGATAGCATAGTTGAGTCGGGAGGTGAGACTTTTCGTGACCAGAAGGCCACAGGGTGTAACTGCCCAGTTCCTGGGTCCCTTTGTGAGAGAACAGCTCCCATAGTCATGCTAGAGGCATCTGTTTCAACTATATAATGGAGGTCTGGGCAAGGATGCCATAGAACTGGAGCAGAAGTGAATTTTTTCTTAAGTTCTTGAAAGGCCTTCTCTGCTTCTTCGGTCCAATGGAACTTTTTATTGTTTTTTCGCAATAGTGATGTAATTGGATGCACTATTTGGGAAAAATATGGGATGAATCAGCGGTAAAAGTTTGCAAAGCCCAACATACTCTGGATTCCTTTACATGAAGTTGGTGACGGCCAGTTAAGAATGTCATCTACCTTGTGCCTATCCATTCTGATACCTTTTGGTGTGAGGATAAAACCGAGGAACTCCACTTCGGTGACATGAAAAGAGCATTTTTCGAGTTTAGCATACAGTTTATGTTGGTAAGGATGGAGCGGACATGCCTGACATGGTCTTCTTTTGTAGCAGAATACACTAAGATGTCATCAATGTAAACCAGGGCGTAAACGCTGATTAACTCTTGCAGAACATCATTAATAAAGTACTGGAATGCAGCGGGAGCATTGCAAAGTCCAAAAGGCATTACCTGGTATTCATACAAGCCGTATTTGGTACGAAAGGCAGTTTTCCATTAGTCTCCTTTCTTCACTAGAACAAGATGGTACGCCCCCCCTAAAGTCCAGTTTGGTAAAGATTTGGGCGTCTTTGACTTGATCCAATCATTCGGGAATAAGGGGCAGTGGATAACGTTTTTTTAAGGTGATCTGGTTTAATGCGCGATAGTCGATGCAAGTCCTCAAATCTCCTTCCTTCTTTGGTACGAAGAATAAGGGACTGGCTGCCGGTGATTTAGACAGGCGGATAAATCCATTTGCCAGGTACTGATCAAGATAAGATTTCAAATGGAGGTTTTCTGGTTCAGTAAGTGCAAAGAATCGGCCACAAGGGATCTGCGCACCAGGTATGAGGCCGATCTGACAATCGTAGGGCCTGTGCGATGGTAGAGTATTAGCTTGTTAATCTTGGTATTCATTTGTTAGAGTACTAGTCACACCTAGTACAATCGCCACCGTATTGGGAGTAGCAGATGTACATAAGTCTGTTTTCCCCTTTTCTTGGTAATAACAGGTGCAAGCACAATCATCGGAAAAGGACAATTTCTTGGCACGCCAATCTATTAGAGGGTTGTGAGCTACCAACCATGGCATCCCTAAGATTGGTCGAAACTGAGGAGCTTTGATGGGATCGAATGCAATAGATTCTCGGTGTCCATCCTGGCACAGTAGGGTTAGTGCTGCTGTACATTGGGTTACTGGTCCGGAAGCTATTTCTGTCCCATCAACAGTAGTAACTTTTTCAGTAGTCGACTTAGAGTATAAGGGAAGCCCCATCTCTGCTGCCAGATCCTGGTCTACATAATTCCCAACTGCTCCCCTGTCTATGTATGCTTTGACAGCATGCATCCGAGATGGTTGTTGGTGATTGATCAAAATCACTGGTAATGCAAAGTGTGAGGTCTGTGGCTCATCGTTCTTGCTCGACAAGGGGACCTCTACGCTTGCCAGGCTTGGTAGTTTTCCGACTCGTTATTATCTTCCTTCTGTGTGGCTTCAACAGTTCTCCTTGGTGGTTTCACTGGACATTCTTTGAGGAAGTGGCCTGATTATCCGCAATATAAGCATAATTGCTGTTGCCTTCCCTTGTCTCTTTCAGTTTCAGTTAAAGGGGGCCATACACCTCCGATTTGCATGGGTTCTACCGTGTTTTCCAATGTACGTGGAACATTATCCTTTGACCGGACATACACAGCTTGAGTGTCTAACCTTATCCGGTCCGTTTTTCGGTCTTGTAATCTGTGATCTAACTGCACCACAAGGTTGATGAATTCTGCACAGTCTTTAGGTGGGTTAACCACTTGAGCAAGGACATCCTTTAGTTCCCCTTGTAGACCCTGATGAAATAGTGTGGTCCTTTTTTCCTCAGGCCATCCAGCTTCAATGACTAGTCTGTTAATTGTTGCTATATATGTAAGCAAGTCTTTACTTCCTTGACGGAGTGACAAAAGTTTGTTGCCTAATGCTTGGCCGTGGGTATGATGAGCAAAGAGTTTTTCCATTTCCATCTGGAAACCCCCAAAGTCATGTAACAACGGGCTATCCTGACTTACCAATGGTACCGACCAATCCACAGCACTGCCACTCAGATATGACAAGACAAAAGCAACCCGCGCTTGGTCGTTAGGAACAGCCTGAGGTCTGCAAAGGAAATGAAGACGATACTGGTTCATGAACGTTGCGTACTTCTTGGGGTCCCCTGTAAATCGTTCAGGTGGAGCTAAAAGAATTGCTCCAGGAAGGGTTATTTGTACTGGATTGGTGGAAGAAGTTGGTACAGGTGCTGGCGGAATGTTACCAGGCAATGGGGTCTATCCTGCCTGTGATTGGAGCAGTTGTCTACTTATTTTGTCTGTACGATCCTTAGTAACAATCAAATCCCTCCTAAGAACGTTGGTTTCTTGCCTGGCTGAATGTATTTCAGCGCGCAATTGTCCCAACAGCTGAGCTAACTGGTCAATTTCTGAAGTCTCCATGACGCCCAGGTGGATAATATTATTGAGGCTTTGGGTTCTGTTACGCTCACCTGGTATCCACGGAGACGCCACCCAGCACTGGTTGGATGATTTGCACTCTCGAACCCTCTCCCGGTCCCTTGGTAAGGCTTCTTGTTAAAGATGGGTCTTAATATTGTAAAAGGTGGATTCTCCATCCTGCTCCTCGTGGCAGGGGCGCGTAGATGTGGGGGGCAAGCAGCGACCAAGTTACTTCACTGGTGCAAACCCCTTGTGGGAATCCAGGCCTGCTGCAACTCTGTAGGTTTGCTGCTTTACAGTCTTTATATGCAGTTCTTATGTTCCTCTTAGTTCGAATGATAATGTCTTGCTTCTTTCTTTTAGGTATGCAAAGGTATTTTGGTGTTGTCATGCAGTTTGAAGATGAGCATGGGCCGGTAGGTGAAAGCGCGGTGTGCGTGATGCTGTTCGGTGAGTAATGCGCGATGTGCGGCGCTGTTTCGCCGTTTAAATTGCTAACCTGTGTCTTTTCTCTCCTTGCAGGTCGCGATGTTCCTCGCCGAGCGCCGTGATGTCCTCCCAGCAATGATACTGACCAGGAGATAACTACCCAGGTAAGAATTGTATGGCTTTCTTCGTTTCGGGAGCAAACGTGAGTAAACGCTTATTATTGCTGTCTTTCTTCCTCCTCTTTATAGGTTATGGTATTCCAGGATGCATGCAGTGCCGGATGATGGAGTTCGTACCTTCAGGTGAGTGCAACTGAAGTCGGCAATGGATTGAAGACAGGATACTATTCCAGGTAAGTTTCGTAGTGTTCTTTCTCTCTCTGCAAGTCCTTGGTTTCAGGTAAGCTGGCATCAAGAACTGGACACGGTGTGCGTAACGCTGCCCACAGCAGAATAACACAAAGCATGTTCTGCTGTTTGGGTGTGGTTTAAATAGTCTCAGGTAAAGTAGTCCAGGTAAAATAGTCCTAGGCGTGCCACACCCAAAGTAGTCCAGGGAAAGTAGTCCCAGGCCTGCCACACCCAAAATACTAGACCGCATAGCTCAGTTCCTTGTAACTGGGCTATGTGTGTGCCTCCATGTTGGCTGAACCCCCCAAGTTAAGTAGTCCCAAGTAAATAGTCCCATTCTAATGTTGGTCTTCATGATGGTTATGAGCCTGGCGCTAAAGGCGCCAGGACTGACTCCAAGAGAGTCTTGGATAAGGTTTTAAGGCCTTTGACCTGGCTCTAACTGGAAGGCTGACTTGCCAGTGAGGGCCAGGGTTAAGGGTCATGACAGCACTCCCCCCCAAGGCCTCTCTCACGGTGGCACTTCTGCCTGGTCCTGGTTTGGCTGGGTAATTCTGATGGAACCTTTTAATTAAGCGAGGTGCATGGATGTATTCACTAGGTTCCCATGATCTGTCTTGAGGGCCGGGATTAAGGGTCATGACAGTGTACTGCCTCCGAATGTATTCGTGGATCAATTCATCCACTCCAGGCCCCTGTAACATCCAGTTTGCTGGATGGTCAGGGTGGTCCACACACCTTCCCCCACTCAGGAATCCCTGCACCGCCAGTGCGTGTTGCGCAGACTGGCAGAATAGTATGGGTTATAACTGATAAAATGCTCCTTTCTGTGTACTCACGGCGTTGATTCAGCAGTCCTTCCATGATACCTCATGAGTTTCGCCAACGTTCTGGTATCAAGCACAAAGTAGGCGAACTCGCCGATACACATGGTGCGCACTGATGCTCTGCACACCCTCCACGCGGCCCGCACCACGGGAGTCCCACAGCGAGGCACGCAGCACAACTGGCCGTCCCAGACCCAGAGCAATAACACCACAGGGTGATCCAGCGCTGCCCCGGAATGTACTCCATGACTCAGCGGTGCGGCCTCCCCCACGCGGCCCGCAGCAGGAGTGTCCAGGAATGAAGTGTCAGCTTTTCCGGGGGTATGCTGCGCAACCGTCACCGGTGAGGGTCGGGCCTCGGGTGCGTCCCCCCGGGCAAGCAGCATGGCACGGGGTGCAGGAAACTGCCTAAGATGTGCCCGATAGTTCTCCGGGGGAGGTCTTATCACCTAGTTCCCCGAGGTCCGGGAGTCCCCCACTGCTGCCAGGCTGAGGTGGGCAATGTCTCCACACCGAGCCCTGAAATAGCCGAGGTCGATGCACTCAGTGGTCCCACGAAGCGCCATCCACCAGCTGCCGAGCAGCAGACCCTCGCGCAGTGGAGGTGTCGGCGTTGGAGAGGCGGGAAGCATCTCTCACGGCCTCCTGGCCTTGGCCGTGCAGTTTAGGAGCGATGGGCAGCCCCAGCACCCCTCTCCATAGCAGTCGCTGGCTCAGATATGTGAGCGGTAGCCGAGGCTCCCGCCGCAGGCCTCCACTGGAAACTGTTGTTATTGCAGGGATGTCGTGGGAAAGCCCAAGAGTCCTTTTGGCGGGCCAGCAGACTCCGCCCACCTAATGGCCTTGGCGGATTTCTCCATTGGCGGGCATGAGTAGCTGCAGCGCGGAGCACCTTCTCAGCGCCCGGTTCAAACTGCTCCCAGTGAGTCTCACAACACGGATTCCTCAGCTAAATGTCATCCGATTTTCTTTGTTTTTTTTTGCTGGAGATGTCCACACCTGCTGGGATCCGAAATCGTCGTGTGTTTCTCCTGGATGGCTCCCGAACAGGATTTATATTTATGAAAGGATTCAAGCCAGAGAGGGGCTCACACCTCAGGCAGCCATCTCGGGTGCGCGCAACAGCGCCCCGTAAATTTATTCTGAGATGCAAGCCAAAAGGGCATAATGTGCTATTGTAAATAAGAAAACACAGATGAGTTAATTGTTTAGAGTGTACTAAGTCCATTATTTGATTATTGTTAGTGATCCCGGTAAAAGAACAATTATCAGGCAGTACTCTGAAGTTAGGCTACCAATATACCATAAATACCACTATACCACGAAGTACCAAAAATACCACTATTCCACAAAATACCACTAGATATCAAAAATATAGCCAAAAAGATCTCTAACAATATCATAGTATGTTTCAAATGAATACATATGTTTTAAAAAACAGCCTGGTTTAAGGACTGATACACAGAATTGTAAATGTACTTCAGTGGTTAGTTGTCTTTCTAATGCCTTTATCATGTTTTCACAGAATTCTCTGTAATGGTTATGGCACTCACATTTAACACCATTGTGTGTCATAATTCTGTGTAATAATGATAGTAGGGTACAACAGATGATTTGCTGTCCAGTCATCATCTTTGTACAGTAGAGTATCCACTCTCTCACACAGGTGTCTGAAAGCAAGTAAAATGGAAAGCTTACTGCACATCAGCATCCATAAATATTTACTATATTTGTTTTACTTTTTTACATTGTTTTTCAGTTTTATACAGCACCAACAATGATGTTGCCCTCCAGTGCTTCACAAAAAGAATTGAAACAGTAAAACTGCTTTCAAAACCAAATAGCATACTGTATAGACATCTGAGAGCATACACATTATTTTAGGTATGATAACCTCAGTATTATCATGTTCCATTCCACCATCTAACTTTCAGAACTGTATTACAGAAGATCCCAGAATCCTTATTATTCAGAGTATATAGAGAAACAATTTAATTCAAAAGTATTGTTTGTTGTAGAATGCTGTCTGCATGTTGTGTTGCACTCAATCATTCAAAGACACATGTGTGCTTAGTTTTCTTGACCTGTGGGAATGTAGGACTGACAACTGCACTTTATTTGAAATTGTGCTAATGCTGCTTGTGCATACCCAAAAAGTGTTTGCGCATTCACAAGATGTGGTTGCAGTTTTGAAGTTTATTGAAATTGGATGTGGGAACTATAATAGTTAACAGAGATACCTGGACATACCTTAGAAGATAGTAATGCAAACAGTCCCTAGATTCTGCTATTCCCTAGATTGGCAGTCCAGGAATTGGCAGTCCAGATTGGCAGTCCCTAGATTCTGCCATCTTCATTATTGCAATCCTACTCTTCCTAGTCAGAGTCCTTCCTTCCTTCCTTCCTTCCTTCCTTCCTTCCTTCCTTCCTTCCTTCCTTCCTTCCTTCCTTCCTTCCTTCCTTCCTTCCTTCCTTCCTTCCTTCCTTCCTTCCTTCCTTCCTTCCTTCCTTCCTTCCTTCCTTCCTTCCTTCCTTCCTTCCTTCCTTCCTTCCTTCCTTGTACATGATTATCAACATGCGTGTGTCTTCATATATTTTCAACAGCCAAAACAAAAGTGTCCCAAACTCAAACTTGAAAACTCTGGCACATGAAGAAACACAAAGGCACTGACAAAGGATAGAGGAAGGAGAGACTTTAGGGGAGGATATCCTCAGCACTGTAGCTATCAGTCTTTGTGTAGTTAGCTCTCACATCTGTTTCAGTCAGCTCTCCAACCATTTCAACTTAATTCTATTATGCTTTACCAAATGTCCCTGTTTAGTCATATTTACATTCCAGTCAACTAATCTTAAACATTATACTTTCGTGAATTGATAGTAACCTCAGTTCATTGCTCCTGTCATCTAAAAAATGTGCTGAACAACCTTTCTATACTCGTAAAATCATATTTGTAGCCATCACAACATATCTAATCATACATTCTCCAGTTCCTCATGACAAGATAGTCAAGTGTTTGCCCAACAGTAATGCTTTCAAGTGCAATTTCACTCCCGTAATGTAGTCTAACTCAATACAGAAAATTCACCCAGAATTGGGTCACTCTGTTACAATACCATTACATAGTCATCAGATTAGTTCTAATCTTTCCACATGCCAAGTATCTGTCATCAACTGACAAACCCAGCAATTAAATACATGTTGGCATGCAGTATTTATAAAAAAAAACAAAGACTGCTGAATGCAATGCAGAAACTGATCAACAGAAGTGTCGAACTTCATTCTGTGAACATGACTCATATTAGCCTCATCAAATATCCTCCTGTACTCTGCCTCTCAAAATCGTATCTGTTACTTTATCTAATCCTCAGATGACATTGGCCAGAATCATTAGAGTAAAGGAACATCCTCATGCTTAGTCATTCCTGGGAGAAGAGGAAAGACGGTTTCACTTCAGCAATACCATGCCCTGACCCATATCCACCTCATCTCTCTCCGTTCAGAGAAAAATGTCCTTTCTCCTAATGCCTGCCCAGGTACACTTGAATTTTAATAATTGAAAAGAGAGTATGGAATTATTCGACCACACTTGGTCAACTATGATTGTGCCCCTCTGGATCTAGCTAGACACTTTGAGCCTTTTCCCAAGAGATGTAAAGAATGGGTTCTGCTATTGGCAACAAGGAAACACAATTTTCCTACTGCCTCATGCCAGTTATAGATTTCTCATAGAACTATAAGCAGTCTTACTTTGCACACCCAAGCTTGTACTCAGCTTCCAGATGAACGTTAGGAGTATCAGTGTGCTATTTTCCAACACCATCCACATGCTCTGTTCCCTTGAATTCAACCAATCGGATAGGTGATTCAGAATGCAGAAACGGGTGTATGTCCAGAATATCTGGGAGCCCAAATATACTTTCCTCTTTTAAATCTCTTAGAATGTTTCATAAATAATTAGCCCTTTTTCTATGGCCGCAAAGCAAACAAGCCATATCCTATATATTAATGTCATCATTATTTATCAAAGCTATAAGGTATATGCACCGAAAATGTAAAGGAAAGTGTGGGTAACACCAAATTAAATTCATATCAATCAATATTGGTGTGAACAGCAGCATACATTGGGATCTGTGTGCTTTGCCTCATGTATATACATAAGAAATAAATACTTGGACAAAGAAGAGGGATGTTAATGTAAGGATCCAATTACTTACCAGTAATTATGCAATAAACCCTGATGGGCGGGGGCATTACCGTATCGGGTCAGCTTTAACTTTAGCCCCGGGGCATTACCAGATGCAGTAATGCCCACATCCGGAGTGGTTTATTGCCATTAGCATACTGGTACGTTTTAGCAGATTTCTAATACTTTTTCTTCACGTTGAGAAAGGCGTGTTTGCTGTTTCTCAACTTGAAAAAACTACAAAACAAAATGGCCAACATGGACAAGGGAGAAGAGAACTTTGCGTAGCCCTTTTCCCTTTCCATGGTGTCTATTACTGTGACGAGGATGTGCTGGAAATACTGAGTGTTCCGGATGTCGGCAAGGGACAAGGATTCTCCAGGGTTGGGGGTGGTTGAGTGATGTGGAAATTGGGGGTGAGGAAAGAGGATGCAGGGGTGCATGGCCATCATTTACCTAAATGCCCCAACAGGGAAGATGATGACCTCCAGCTTCTGAGGAGGTTCAGGGCAGGGACCTTACCATGAGGACGAACCCCTGCTACAAGGTTTCTGATTGGCTGGGTGTTAGGAAAGATTTCGTAATTGTAGGTAATTTTCCTTCCATGTGGCAACCCCTAAACTTTTTGCTGTTGTTTTTCACCTTGTTCTTGACTTTGCCAGAGAAGTGCAGCCTTCTGCCGCACTCCTCTGGGCTTTCGCTCTTTTCTTACGGGGAAACTGACATGCCCTTAAGACAGTCAGTACCGGGGAATGCTGTTTCCCGTAGTTTCTCTTATCATGTTGCGGCTTTAGTGCAACATGACACAAGAGGGCACTGTAAGCTAAGTTACAGCTCTCTTGGGTCTCTAGCCTTCTACAGGCCCTAGATACTCTTTTAGGATGGTATTTTGATCGGTGCAAGTCATTCAGGGACTGGAATGGTGGCAGCGATCGTTTTGTTTATTTTGAGCTCCTTTTGGCGTTCTGAGCACGTTTTTCGCACTGAACCCAAAATGGTGGCCTGGCTCCCAAAATGGCCAGACCATGAGGCTCCTTTGTCCTGTCCACTGACCGTCTTGCTCCCTTCACCTTCCCCAGGTCGAGCGACCCGGGGCCTTCCTTATTTGGGCATGTACTTTCCCGCGAAACGTGGTTGCTTTCGCGGGCTTCTACATGTCTTTTGTGTGCCTCCAGGATGTGGGCTGGGATGTCTGGTCCCAATACACATCCTGGGTGCCAGAGAGTCTAGGGTGGTGTGAATGCCTGGGACCACCGTGGTCCGTGATTGGTCCACGTATGGTATGTGTGTTGATGAGCGGATCTCCCATTGGCTCCCCTCCGTTTTGGCGCGAAGGGAACCGTGGATAAGAGGGGGCTGGAAACACCACTACCATGTCGATCTCCTGAGTTCTCACGAACGAAGGAATACAGGAGCCAAGTATCCTGCAACCAAGAGGCTGGACCGAGGAATCGCTGGTGACCCGCTGAAGGAATCCTCCTTTGCACTGCTGTCGTCCTGTGAAACCCTTTCCTCCTTGGAGCGAACCAGAAGGCCTGTACTGGTGCTTCGACCTTTGGAATAGCAGGAACAGCTATTCCCGGCGACTTCATCCTCTCCTGCCAAGTAAGCCTTCGGAAGTGTCTCTGGGCCATCCAGTTGACTGACCAGCTTACAAGGGAGTCCTGCTCTGTAACCGCCGCCAGGTTGTGTTGTATTTCGAGTCCTTGTCACTCTCCCACGCTTCGTACGCTTGGCGTCCCCAGGTCTGAAGGGAGGAGTGTACATTTGGCTTGAATACACACGGCCGCTCCGTTGTCCTGCTGCGGCAACAAACTGTGCTGGTTTCGTCGATTGGGACGTCTTTTTGCTCTACACGACTACGAGGCGTTCCCTGCTCTTCTGAACCTGCCAGCTGCTGAATCTACGTGGAGAAGCCTGGGTCTGCTTGCTTCGGGGACCGGTGAGTAGTTTAGCTAGGATCTGGTCGCCCTCCTGCAGTATCCCATTGCTTTTCCCTGCTGTGTAAAAACAGCACCCTTTTGGCCGTACTCGCGCTCTGCTTCTGCCCGCTGTGGAGGCTGCGCTTGAGTTGCGGAACCTGTTCTCCTTCTGCTGTGCACTAACCCGAACTGCCTGACTTCCTCCGAAGAGCTTCCCCTTTTGCCCGTTGGCACCGGCGTGGCAGGTACTTTGAGCACAAGGCTCCACTCTTCGCAGGGCTCGGACTTCCATCTAGTTAGGTGCCTCTGAAGGCGAACTGAGTCTAAAGCGTTATCGCACTGCCTGTTTTCCTTTCCTTTCAGGTGGACTACATATTTCGTGCTTTAAACGCTTGCGACTGTGTATTTGTATATATATTGTGTTGATATGGTATGTGTTGGTTTAATATTGTGATATTGTGATTTTCTCGCTACGGTCATTATTTTAAAGGCCTTAAAATAAATGTGTATCTATTTTTGATATAACTGTTTGGAGTAGTTTGTAAGCGCTCTTGCTTTGTGTGCTCATTGCGGGCTTTCAGTCACCCTCACCCCTCTTGAGACCTAGTCTTGACCGCCGCGATCGCTACCTTGATTGGTCTGGCTCGTCCAGAGGTTACCCTGTTCCAAGTAATTAGGTTGGCCTTCTGAACTTCTGCGCCACCCGGACAGAGTTCAGAAATCCGTCTTAACAAATTGGTGTACAGCGGTGGGATACGACTGAAGGTATCCAGTGTTGCGCTCGAACTAAGGCATTTCAGGTTATTCCAAACAGTACACGTAGTGAATTGTTGTAGTATAACTTTAAAAAGGCCATAGTCCTATCAAACAGTATGGAAACAAATACCTTGTTAACTTTAAATGCTTCCAAATCAGAAACCTTGAAGAAGATGTGTGCGGAGATAGGTGTTTCCTCTCAAGGCACTAAATTGGAAATGATCCAAAGAATCGTGGCGTGGCAGGAAGCGCAGCTTGACGCTATAACTTCCCAGGACAGTGCAGAAGGTGGTGGGGCTGCTCTCACTGGTAGAACCGACGGTTCTGCCGCTGCACTGATCCATCGCGACCACGAGGACAGGGAGGATGTGATGTCTAATGTTTCCTCTGCCAGTGTTGATGGGGAGGCTATGCTTGAATTCAAGAAGCAAGAGCTGCGGTTTAGGCAGCAGGAGCTTGAATTCAGCATAGCCAAACTAAAAATCGAACAGGCAGAAAAACAAAAAGACAGGGATCACCAGTTGGAACTGGCCAAGCTTCAGGTTGCAAATGGGTCCAAGGGTCCTGGACATGGGTCTGGGGCTTCCTCTCATCCACGGTTTCCGAAAGATCTGCTCAGTGTGTATGAAGAAAGGAATGACATTATGGACTGGCTGAATGCGTTTGAGTATGCATGCGAAGTTCAAGAAGTTGACAATGCTGATAAGATTGCGTGGTTGCTCAGTAGACTGCCCCCTTCTGGCTGTAGTGCCATCATGGAAATGTCGAAGGCTGAGCGAGCTGATTTCGCAATGTTAAAGCAAACTCTCATTTTAAAGTTTGGGAAGACTCCGGCCCAATATTTGAAACGTTTCAGAGAGTATAAGAAAAAGGAAGGTGGTACTTGGGTATCTTATGTCGCTGAATCTTTGAAAAACTTAACTGGCTGGGTCGAAGGTTATAAGGTTTCTACCTTCGAAGGCATGATAAATCTTGTCATGCTGGAACATATTTTTGCTTCTTCTTCCCCGGAGCTTAAGCAGCATTTGGCCGATTCGAAGGAGATAGATCCTAAGAAGCTGGCCATTGCAGCAGACTTATGGGTGTCACATCGAGTGTCCCATAAGGACAAAACTCATCCTGGTAAGCAGGAGGAAGGGAAAAAGTCCAAAGATATGGAGGGTGGGGAATCTGCTAAATCTTCTTCCCATAAGGGCCACAAAAAGAAAAACAAGAGTAAGACACAAGAGAACTCACAGGGCAGTGGAGGTCCGCCTCCGAAACAGAACTCTGGTTACAATAAGCCTCCCTACGTAAACAGACCCAATGGGGCTTGTTTTTCTTGTGGAGCAACTGACCATGTGAAGGGGGATCCCCGTTGTAAGGTTAGACCTTTGGGGGTCCACTCCGCTAATCTGGCCTTCTCCTCCTACGAGGAAGAAGAGATTACAGGAGCATCCTTCTCCTCAGACTCATTTCCCAGCGGAATAGAGGCTGAGGTAGTTTTAGTGTCCCTGGGTTCCTGGGAGCCTAAAGTCGCAGAGGCTTATGCTAGGATTCCGGATAATACCAAGCACTAATTTAAAGACAGTGTGCTGATGGAGTGGATACTCCAGCTCTTAGGGATAGTGGGTGCAGTTGCACTGTAGTGGATTCTACCTTGGTAGACTCAGAGGAAGTTGCCAGAGCTACTCTGATGCCCACTAAGTTGGCTGACGGCCCCCTCCGTATGTTTCCCGTGATCCCTGTAAATCTTACTTTAAATGGTACAGCAGTCAGGATTCCAGTGAGCATTCAGAGAAACGTCCCGGGAAAGGTCTTGTTGGGTAATGATCTCAGAGCTTTAGGGCTCGTAGGAGACACTGCCGAAAGACCCTACACACGGTCTCAAGCACGGGCAGCATTGGCCAAGTCCAATACGCCGCCCCAGCCGAAGGGGAAACCCAAGGCGAAAGGAGTCTACAAGTCAAAACGAGGGAAAGAGAATATTCCCCCGAGCTCGCCTACCACTGCGGTGGAGGAAGTTGGTCAATCGCCCGGGCCTGACGAGGAGGTGGCGATGCCTGAAGTATTCGACCCCAACGATCATCCTGAACTAAAAGACTTGTTAGTTGAAGGAGGTCCTGATAGGAACGAATTCAGTAAAGGCCAACGTGAGTGCCCATCTCTGGAAGGCCTAAGGAGACAGGCCTGCTCCCAGCTTGAGGGTGAACCTCCTGGGAAGCATAGGATTTATTGGGAAGGTGGACTCCTGTATAGCGAGCCCACAGAGTCTACAGAAGGAGACCATAGGAGGTTGGTGGTTCCCCTTGCTGTTAGGCCCTTCCTCCTGCAGTTGGCGCATGAAGTTCCCCTTGCTGGTCACCTTGGTATGAAGAGGACCAAGCAAAGGTTATCCATGCACTTCTACTGGCCCAAGATGGGGGTGCAAGTAGAAAGTCACTGCAGGAGTTGTGCCTCCTGCCAGTTGTCTGGTAAGGTTGGCGCGACAATCCAAGCTCCGTTGGTACCGCTCCCAGTTGTGGGGGTACCATTTGAAAGGGTAGGGATCGACATCGTTGGTCCCCTTGACCCGCAAACATCCTCGGGCAATAGGTTTATCCTGGTGCTGGTCGACCATGCAACCAGGTATCCTGAGGCCATCCCATTGACAACTGTAACTGCCAAGTCAGTTGCAGAAGCTTTACTCAGCATATTTACTAGGGTTGGCTTCCCTAAAGAAGTTGTGTCGGATCATGGCAGCAACTTTATGTCGAAGTATAGGCAGGCTATGTGGAAAGAATGTGGGGTCACCTACGGGTTCTCTTCTGCATACCACCCCCAGACCAATGGTCTGGGGGGGGCGTTTCAACAGGACGTTAAAGAGCGTGATTGGGGCTCTGGAGGAGCCTCAGAGAAGAAAGTGGGATCTTCTTGTTTCATGCTTACTGTTTGCCTACCGAGAGGTACCACAGGAGGGTGTTGGCTTCAGCCCCTTCGAACTTCTGTTCGGTCAGCCCGTACGGGGACCCTTAGCCATCGTCAAAGAGGGATGGGTGATGCCCACTCCCCCTGTTACTACCAATGTAGTTGATTATGTGCTAGGGCTCAGAAAACGGATGGTACTTCTGATGGGCTTGGCTAGTGATAAATTGAAGGCAGGGCAAGCGCTGGTGAAACATTGGTACGACCAGAAAGCTTCCCTCATCAACTTTACACTTGGTCAGCAAGTCCTGATCATGAATCCCATAAGGCCTCGTGCTTTACAGGACAAATGGTCAGGCCCTTACCCAGTGGTGGAGCCCCTGGGTGAGGTTAACTATTCAGTGGACCTTGGAAGGCCTGGACAGGCTCTAAAAGTGTTTCACGTGAATAGGCTGAAGGCTTTCGGCCCAAGCGTCGAAATCGCAGCACTGCTACTGGCTTCAGACGTTGCGGGAGAGGAGTCTGAACCTCTCCCCGACCTGTTCCCAAGCAGTCCTTCAGATAGCTCTTTTGAGGGTGTCCGAGTGGCCCCTCACCAAAATGGACAAGGCTCAGTGGTTTACCTTGGACATAAAGTAGGTGGAGGGAGGAGACAGCCTCTACTCAGTCAGGTACAAGCAGTACAATACTGGCCTACCCCCACTACGCAAACCCAAGTGAGAGCCTTCTTAGGACTCACGGGGTATTACCGCAATTTTGTGGCAGACTATGGCACCATAGCTGCTCCTCTTGACTGCCCTCACAACTCCGAAGAAACCCAAGAAGGTAACTTGGACCGACGAGTGTGAGAAGGCCTTCAATGGCTTAAAAGACTCCTTGTGCCAGGCCCCTGTCCTCAGGGCCCCTGATTATCAAAGACCTTTTATCGTGCAGACGGATGCCTCTGACACTGGGATAGGAGCTGTACTATCACAAGTAGATGAGAAGGGTAAGGAACACCCTATCGGTTTTATTAGTCGCCAGCTTAAGGACAGAGAGCTCAGATGGTCCACGGTAGAGAAAGAATGTTTCTCTGTTGTGTGGGCCCTAAGGAAGCTGAGGCCCTACCTCTATGGGACCCACTTCACTGTGCAGACTGACCATAAGCCGTTAAAGTGGCTAATGAACATGAAGGGGGAGAATCCAAAGTTGCTTAGGTGGTCCATAAGTCTACAAGGCTTCGACTTCACTATTGAGCATAGGCCAGGTGTCCAACATAGCAATGCTGATGGGTTGTCCAGAATGTTTAACCGACCTGAACAAGAGACTCATCCAGGAAAGATTTTGTAATTGTAGGTAATTTTCCTTCCATGTGGCAACCCCTAAACTTTTTGCTGTTGTTTTTCACCTTGTTCTTGACTTTGCCAGAGAAGTGCAGCCTTCTGCCGCACTCCTCTGGGCTTTCGCTCTTTTCTTACGGGGAAACTGACATGCCCTTAAGACAGTCAGTACCGGGGAACGCTGTTTCCCGTAGTTTCTCTTATCATGTTGCGGCTTTAGTGCAACATGACACAAGAGGGCACTGTAAGCTAAATTACAGCTCTCTTGGGTCTCTAGCCTTCTACAGGCCCTAGATACTCTTTTAGGATGGTATTTTGATCGGTGCAAGTCATTCAGGGACTGGAATGGTGGCAGCGATCGTTTTGTTTATTTTGAGCTCCTTTTGGCGTTCTGAGCACGTTTTTCGCACTGAACCCAAAATGGTGGCCTGGCTCCCAAAATGGCCAGACCACGAGGCTCCTTTGTCCTGTCCACTGACCGTCTTGCTCCCTTCACCTTCCCCAGGTCGAGCGACCCGGGGCCTTCCTTATTTGGGCATGTACTTTCCCGCGAAACGTGGTTGCTTTCGCGGGCTTCTACATGTCTTTTGTGTGCCTCCAGGATGTGGGCTGGGATGTCTGGTCCCAATACACATCCTGGGTGCCAGAGAGTCTAGGGTGGTGTGAATGCCTGGGACCACCGTGGTCCGTGATTGGTCCACGTATGGTATGTGTGTTGATGAGCGGATCTCCCATTGGCTCCCCTCCGTTTTGGCGCGAAGGGAACCGTGGATAAGAGGGGGCTGGAAACACCACTACCATGTCGATCTCCTGAGTTCTCACGAACGAAGGAATACAGGAGCCAAGTATCCTGCAACCAAGAGGCTGGACCGAGGAATCGCTGGTGACCCGCTGAAGGAATCCTCCTTTGCACTGCTGTCGTCCTGTGAAACCCTTTCCTCCTTGGATCGAACCAGAAGGCCTGTACTGGTGCTTCGACCTTTGGAATAGCAGGAACAGCTATTCCCGGCGACTTCATCCTCTCCTGCCAAGTAAGTCTTCGGAAGTGTCTCTGGGCCATCCAGTTGACTGACCAGCTTACAAGGGAGTCCTGCTCTGTAACCGCCGCCAGGTTGTGTTGTATTTCGAGTCCTTGTCACTCTCCCACGCTTCGTACGCTTGGCGTCCCCAGGTCTGAAGGGAGGAGTGTACATTTGGCTTGAATACACACGGCCGCTCCGTTGTCCTGCTGCGGCAACAAACTGTGCTGGTTTCGTCGATTGGGACGTCTTTTTGCTCTACACGACTACGAGGCGTTCCCTGCTCTTCTGAACCTGCCAGCTGCTGAATCTACGTGGAGAAGCCTGGGTCTGCTTGCTTCGGGGACCGGTGAGTAGTTTAGCTAGGATCTGGTCGCCCTCCTGCAGTATCCCATTGCTTTTCCCTGCTGTGTAAAAACAGCACCCTTTTGGCCGTACTCGCGCTCTGCTTCTGCCCGCTGTGGAGGCTGCGCTTGAGTTGCGGAACCTGTTCTCCTTCTGCTGTGCACTAACCCGAACTGCCTGACTTCCTCCGAAGAGCTTCCCCTTTTGCCCGTTGGCACCGGCGTGGCAGGTACTTTGAGCACAAGGCTCCACTCTTCGCAGGGCTCGGACTTCCATCTAGTTAGGTGCCTCTGAAGGCGAACTGAGTCTAAAGCGTTATCGCACTGCCTGTTTTCCTTTCCTTTCAGGTGGACTACATATTTCGTGCTTTAAACGCTTGCGACTGTGTATTTGTATATATATTGTGTTGATATGGTATGTGTTGGTTTAATATTGTGATATTGTGATTTTCTCGCTACGGTCATTATTTTAAAGGCCTTAAAATAAATGTGTATCTATTTTTGATATAACTGTTTGGAGTAGTTTGTAAGCGCTCTTGCTTTGTGTGCTCATTGCGGGCTTTCAGTCACCCTCACCCCTCTTGAGACCTAGTCTTGACCGCCGCGATTGCTACCTTGATTGGTCTGGCTCGTCCAGAGGTTACCCTGTTCCAAGTAATTAGGTTGGCCTTCTGAACTTCTGCGCCACCAGGACAGAGTTCAGAAATCCGTCTTAAAACTGGGGGGCCATCTGTGCCCCCTGCCAGTGTGCTGATATTCATTATTCCTAATTCTATTCTTCCTTGTCACAGTAGGCCAGGAGGATAGCTCAGGGGTAATATGTTTGTCTTGTAAGCAAGACAATATAGAGCGACACATTTGAGTTCTAGTAATGCGCTTAGAGACTTGTCTTTGGTGTTAAGCGCTTAATAAAAGATGAATTAATGAATGGCTTTAGTACTTACAAATGAGCTCAACCACCCTTTGCTAATTAGAAGAACCCATGATCCTCTGTGTTATAGTCTTAGAGATTTGTTGGACTTTTTTGTTATATAATTAGGAAATTGAGTTATACTGAGGGCCTTATGCTTCCATATGGGAAGGGGTGGAGAACATACATTAAGAGAAAGGATCCTGTTAGAATATCACAAAAGTCAGTGCTAGAATGAGAAAGAAGGAGGTAGTGGTAATGGGGGATCAGAGGATTCTAAGTCGAGCTGGCCCTCCAGAGGACATTTTCAATCAACACACTTTATACATACATAACGTGATGTGGCTGACTCTAAACTCCTTCATGCAAAGTGAGTTGCAAATAATAGAATAAAGATGGTAAAGAAATCATTGCTCCGAACTGTTATTAACACATTCTTCTAAAAAGGAAGCAAGTGCAAAATGCGAACATTTTACAGAATCTCAAAAGAGTATAACCAAAGAAAAAGCACAGTATGTTTGACTTATCTGTTGGGGAGCACATGTTGTCATGATATCATATTCTAACATTTTTGCTGTGGTAGGAGATGTAAACTGTTGGACAACTGTTGGTAATCACAGTAAGACGTCAATGTTAAAAATACGTACAGGACAGTGGGTTGTGCTGCACTAACAACTAAGGTACCTTGTAGTTAAATAGGCTTGATGTGCTAGGTGAAAGGCAATTGACTGTGGCTTTGGAGTAACAGCACGAGCATATACACTTTATTAAAAGGATACAAGCAGGCCAGAAATCGTCTAGCCACACCGACAAAACTCGCATGGAATTTAGATACAGCTGAATAGGCACATGTGCATGTACTGTTTACAATTGGACATTTTACTAACCAGGCCCTGAGATGCATTCATCTGCAGGGGGTCAGAAATTATGCTATTTGATCTAGAGTATGCTTTAGATTCCAGCACGGTGAATGTGTTGTCCCTGAACAGGAGACACTGGAATTTAAGGAGCCTGCATCCTGGAAACTGGTGTGAACGGATTAAATGAGGACGAAGCTGTATATATGTAGGTGCTGCTAAGATGTATTCAATTAAGGTGCACAATTTGTATTATTCAAGTATATTTTTAACCAACAACTGCTTTGCACCCATTTTGGAGTCTATGTTGCAGAAGAAATGGAAGCGAACATAGGAATTGCAAGGGGGTAAGCGGAAACCCCATTTATGGGTTAAATGGGAGTGTAGGAAAATAGCTGGAGCAAATATGGTGGCTAGGTGCGAGTTAAGTGTCGGTGTAAGGACTGCTTACTGGTACCTATGTGACGAGTTTGGTGCTTTCTACAGTTCTCACGTTGTGTCTAATCTACTGGCAGACTGCACCTGGGAGCATCCCGGTGCAGCCGACAGGCTATGTTTTTCATCGGGGGCCGCATTGGGAGATGGCCCCGCAATACCCTGGACCGACTCAAAACCACTACCAGTGCACGAAGTACACACAAAGTGTGAGTTACGTGTCAGTGTCAGTGGCAGAGGTGGCGCAGCGTGTCTTCGTTCTCTGGGGTATGACATTGGGATAGCTGGAAGGATGAAAAAGGAGTACAGTTGATGTCCTACTGCTGTAGGTAAGCTGCATAGAAGTGTTTCAACCCTTCCATCTTAAGCGCCCAAGTCCCAGAGAAGTGGTATATTTTGGAGAGCAATTTCATTTATCATCTATTCAATTGTTCTTATTTTGAGATGTACAATTAACAAAGTGCTTGTCTTCGTGATGACTCTGGGGCAATTGAAATTGACTATGTGAGAAATACTAGGAATCGGGATGGTCAGCCCAACAAAATGCACAGGGGTAGTTGCAATCATGTCCAGTTTGCAGTGCACTCCGGTGCACAATCTTGATAATCCCATGAATGTATGATTTATTCCTGGTGTGTACATGGTGGGGAGTAGAATCTCTACCACCTCCCTCAACTATACGTTGTCATCTACAATGATCAAGAAGCAAATAACGGACTTCTTTTTTAAAGGTAGAAGTGTTAGTTTGGGGATCTCTCTGATTCAAACATGCCTTTAGCATGTCTGGTAAATCCTGATACAGTCACTGTTCATCCAAGTACTTCTCATCCAGTGACACAACTACCATATGCTGATCCAGTGAGTGATAGGACTATGAGTATCATCTCAGCAATCAGCTATCTTTGATACACAGGAACAAGCTGGGGATGTAGTTGGGGATGCATTTGAACCTGTTGATTCCCTGTTATCCATTTATCCCGTGCATGTTACAGAACCTCAGAAAAAGGAAGCCGGGAGTGAGAACACCTTGTTAGCTTTAAACTTTGTTCTCAACTCACTAGTAAAATGATTTGAACTTTTGATGAGTGAGGTTCATGTCCATTCAGGTATACTCCTGGAAATGATGAAAGAAGTTGGCAGCAGTGATTCCACCTTAGTTTCCATGAAGGAGGTACTAAATAATAGTGTCCTTGGAGCAATAGCAGGGATAACGAAGGAATTGTTACGAACGCACTATCATGAGATGAACTGTAACCTAATTTAATAAGCCTAACAAATAGCTAGCTGTCCCTGCACAGACTATAACTTTCCCTATGTGTGAGGGTGTATCATCCCTAGTCGGCAGTGATGGGCCGTTTATCTCTGTGAAAGACAGGGAGAGGTTATCCCTATCTAAACTACTTCTAAAATTGTATTGATTCACAACTGGTCTATTATCATTCTTTCTTCGTATTTGTATTTGTATTTATTATGTTTATATAGCTCTTATCGCCAGAGCGCTTTACATTATAACAACAGAATACATAGAAGATGATAACAATAGAAGCAAATTACAACACATGAATCAAACCAATAAAGCAGTATGTAGAACAATTTGCCTATGAAGATAAATCAGAAAAGAAGGGGGTGAAGAAGGGAAAGGAGGAGGGAGACAGGATGGGGAATAGAATGAAGATGCAAGAGGAGGGGAGGAAGCATAGGAGGAAAAGGAGCAGGTAGGGAGAGGTAAGTAGGTGAAGACATGAGGGGAGAGAGAGAGGTGAAAGGAGGGGATAAGGGTGTCAGGGTTGGGAATGGAGAAGAAGAGATTTCAGGGAAGCACGGAAGGAGGAATAGGTGGGGATGGAGCAGATAGAAAGAGGTAGGGAGTTCCAGTATAGGGGTGCAAGGAGCTGAAAGGAGTGGAAACGAAAAGAGGCACATGGGGACGGGGAAAAGTGAGTAGGAAGAGATCGGCAGATTGGAGGGAGCGGGAAGGGTGTAGAATGAAAGGAGAGAGGAGAGATAAGGGGAAGAGAGATTCTGAAGAGATTTAAAGACAAGACAGAGTAAGTGAAATTTAAGTTTGGAGTGAAAGGGAAACCAGCCAAGGTAAGAAAGCGAAGAAGAAATGGAGTTGTGAGGAGCTAGAAGACAGAGGGTACGGATGGCAGAGTGGTAAAGGGATTTCATGGGGGCCGGGATGAGAAGAAGGGAGTCCAAATAGGAGAGAAGAACAATAGAAAAGACGAGAGAAGATGAGGGAGGAGATTAAAGTTTAGTGGCATGGAAGATGAGAGAGGAGCAGACTTTACGAATATTGAACAGGTGGTAGTGACAGGCGCGAGAGGTAAGCGAAATATGCTGGGTAAAGGAGAGGGAGGAGTCAAATTGAATTCCTACATTGCGAACATGGGCAGAGATGGGACCATTAGAGGTGGGGAAGTGAATAAAAGGAGGGGGAGATGGAGGTGGAAGCGTGTTGGAGGGAATGAATAAGACTTCAGTCTTATCAGTTTTGAGAGAGAGAAAGTGGGATGACATCCAATTTTTAATGGCAGTAAGACAGGAAGAGAGATTAAGGTGGAGGTCAGGAGTGAAGGAAGTGAAGGAAAGGAAGAGCTGGGTGTCGTCGGCATAGAAATGGTGAGAAATTCCAAAGGAAGAGATGATAGGGGCAAGAAGGAAGGTGTAAAGAGATAATAGAAAAAGGACGAGAACAGAGCTTTGGGGTACACCGTAGTCCAAGGGGAGAGTAGAGGAGGTACGACCTCCACAAAAGACAACAAAAGAGCGTGAGGGTTGGTAAGAGGAGAGCCAGTTGAGAACAGAGCCTTTGAAACCAAAGGAGGAAAGAGTATTGAGAAGTAAGGGGTGATCAACGGTATCAAAGGCAGCAGAGAGGTCAAGGAGGATGAGGACTGAGGATTGCTTAGAGTGGCGAGCGGTGAGGAGGGAGTTGATAACTTAAGTGAGAGCAGTCTCAGAGGAGTGTTTAGGGTGGAAACCAGATTGAGTGGGGGGAAGGAGAGAAAGGTTAGTGACAAAAGCTGAGAGCTGAGAATAGACTAAGCGTTCAAGTATTTTAGAGAGGAATGGAAGAAGCGAGATTGGACGGAAGTTGGATGCAAGAAGGGGATTAGCATAAGGTTTCTTCAGAATAGGGTTGATAGTAGCGTGCTTGAAGGTGGAGGGGAAGGTAGCAGAGGAGAGACAGATATTGAAAAGGAGGTTAAGTAGGGAATGAGAAGAGGGTAAATCATCGGAATAAGGAGGGTGGGGAGAGGATCGGAATGGGCAGCAGTAGGATGAGATTTGGACAGGAGGAGGGAAACATCGGAAGGAGTAACAGGAGAGAAGTCAGACATGCAAGCAGAAGGGGAGTAGAGGGAAGGGGGAGGAGGGGAATAGGAAGGGGAGCAATTAATGTTTTGGCAAAGAGAGAGAATTTTGGAAGAGAAGAAGTCAGCGTGATGGGGCCCCTAGGGGACCCTTTCATATGGAAACAAGGCACAATCACCACACACAAACTGATAGGCCAGACACGAGGATTAATTCCTAAAATCTAGGGTTTATTGCAAAGCAAATAGTCTAAGTCGGCCGACTGGGTCTCCCGTCCCTTAACATGTGCCACCCAGACCTCGTGGGACGCAAGAGAGTAGGCATTCTACATCAGTTACATATATACACAATGATCATCTTATTATCAGCAATGACACATTCAGAACCACCCATAATGTATCTTTCTTTGCAATGGTTTCAATGATTGACAATTATGACGAATGTGACACCCTTCAGACATTTATTCAGCACCAGTTTGCAATTCGCGAAGTCGCAGACACGATTCTTTGTTTTAGGGAACATAATGCTCCTGTTCTTACTAGCAAGCTGCATGCAGGGGAGAGACACAGTCCAGGCCTCACTATCTTCTAGTTTCTATTCGTGAGCTAGAGATCGGCTCGATCTACAGGGGCTCAGTGAAGGGGGGGGCCGTGGAAGAGAGCATAATTCAAGCCATTAAATGTTAATTTCTACCATTTCTGCCGCACCAGTGAGACTAGCTGGCACCTGCGTAGTGATTAAATGCCTTGTTGCTTACTCCCAAGGACTTGTGAGGGAGGTGACCGGGCATTGCTGTCTGGGTTGTCTGGGTTGCCTGGGCTGCGTTTCAACATGTAACTAGTGACCTTGCTCTATGCATGAGCAGGAACACAATAGAATTCACTTACAGCAAAACAGTTTGAACAGAAATCAAGAAGCAGAAGTTAGTCAAAATGGCAAATTCTATTCCTACAAAATGGACGCTCTCTAGTTATGCTCATGATTCCGTTTCAATAAGCTGAACATATAATGCGGTTGGTTTTCAGCCAACAAAATATACCGCCTATGATATGGGAGGGTAATTTCTAGACTCACAAACCCTCCTCTTGGCCGTAAGCCAAGCGCATCATCCAAACATCGCATCTTCCTCTGACCAGTTATCTGATTCCAAACTTTGCATACTACTATAATCGTCATCATTGTCATCGATATTAATTGACATAAATTCTTTTACTGTCTTCATTTCATGATTCATTTTAGTATCCAATCTGGGGGTCCTTTTCTGCGTTACCCTGTGTACGCATTCCTCACTTATCTCAGTGCAAATTATTGGTAAACAGTGTATGCAACAACAACTTGTCATGAATATACTGAACACTGCTACTAGGATTGCAACTAATTTCCATCCCCATGAGCGTAATACTTCCCAAAACCAGGAACTTATGTTTAATTCCCAACTACCTTCTGGGGGATGGAGGTCAGAGCTCAGAACGTGCAACTGTTTTATCGCTTCCAAAATTGTAGGGGAGGAGTCACTTACAAATACTCAACACAATGATCCCACGATTTTGCAAAGTCCCCCACGATCAGCCAAAACTATGTCAAGGGCCATCCTATTTTGAAGTGTCATCAATCTAATCCCTTTTCCTCCAAAGTCATGTTGTATAATATATCCGTTGTCCCATTTATCGTTTTCTCTAATATTCTGGACAGTTGTCTTATATTATAGGAGTTTATTGCCTGGCCCCAAAATGATATAAATGATTTTGCTATGTCTTCTGCAATTAATCCTCCTCAAATTCATCCATGTTTGTTCTATCTAATTGACCCGTTTCACTCTTATTCCATTTCCCATAATATAATGCATTAAGGACGCGTGACATGCAGAACTCAATGGCAATGGCTGCACATACCAACCTATTCCTTTACCAACATGTTGTGGTATATGGGTACACACCCAACAATAGTTCTTTCTCAGAATTGAGTGTGTCATATTAATTATCAGAAGTAATGTGTTATTTCTGTAACCTTCCCTATGTCTCTCTTCCATTGGGGACAAGGTATAGGAAATTACATGGACTGGGCTTTCAGTGGCGGAAATAATTCTAGTAGGCAAGAACACTTCTAATGGATGTATTTCTTCTAGATACCATAATATCAGTACTGTCATTATCGGTGCTAGTACACTCATAACACACATGACTATTGTTAAGATCAGCATACAATTTTTTCGGCACTGTTTCTTCGGCAATCTTACAGTCTCCATATTTACTACATTATCAGCATTGGTGCAGGAGGGGGCAGTAGCTGGTGCAGGCAATTTTTTTCTTGGTTCTTCTTCTCCAGCAATGTTCGTCGTGATTACCTCTTACCGTTGCGCTCGTTTGAATATCAGTAAATTTGGAAGTGTCAACAAAAGTGTTTAGCCAGTTCTCAGCAGCCTGGATTGCTATACGTTGGGCAAGAGTATCGTGCTTCTGCACATTGCTCAAAGAACTCCGGAGCAGTTATCAATTGCCTTTGTACCATATGAGCCCCTCTTGTCTGTGAGGGGTGATCAACACATGGATTTTTCTTTGTTTTCTTAAAGATAGCACTGGGAAGCCGCGTTCCTGAGCTGTTGGATTTGCACAACTCCCACGCCTCTGTCCCCTAGGCCTCTGGTTCCCACTTCATCCATGATGGGGAAATAGAGGCAAAAAAGAAAATAGAACGAAGATCTGATCACTTCTTGTTTCGAGGCCGTAGATTGTACCGTATTGCTCCAGGTACTGTGTGATCGATGAATAGTGCGGGTGCACTTCCAGATTCAGGCTCAGAGTCAGCCTGCGGCGCAACTAAGAGTGGTGGGCACCAAAGTGATGATGCAGGCTTCGTGTCAGCCAGCAGCGATGCAGATTCTGCTGGACAACGTTGGGGCACTCTTAGCCCTTTTTCCTTTATAGCAATCTTTCCAGGCTTTGTTTCAGGATCAGGCAGATTTTGTGGCAGAGAACTGGCAACAATTTCCTTAGTTTCAGAGGCAGCTGTCTCTCCTTTCTCATCTGGATCATGCAGTTCTTTCAATGGTGATGGAATTCTTTTTGTGTGGGTAGCATGTATCCACGCCTTCCTACCGTCCACACGGACCGCTGTCTGTGTTGCCAGAAGGATCTGGTAGGGCCCACGCCATCTGGGTGCAAGCGATGACTTCCTCTCGAAATTCTTCACCAGGATCCAGTCGCCTGGTTGCAGAGAATGCCGCGGACCAGTATATCTGATGGGAAGGGCCTCCTTCACCTGCTGATGAATCAAACGCAATTCCTGCATTAACAGGTTACAGTATGTATTGAGCACAGGATATTCTACTTCATTCAGTCGCCTTGGCTGCGGCGCACACCAAACATTTGCAGGCCTCCCCATTACGATCTCATAGGATGAGAGCCCAGTCCTTGCTTGCACAGATGTGCACATGCACAACAAAGCTAGGGGCAATGCATCCGTCCAAGATAACTTGTTTCCTGCACAAATTTTACCAATTTTGGCCTTTAGTATGCCGTTCGGATGTTCAACAAGCTCGGCACTCATCGGGTGCCTAGCACAATGGAATCTTTTATCGATCTGAAGACCTGCGCAAATCTGTAATATTACTGCACCAACAAAGTGCGGGCCATTGTCTGACCATATGACTCGGGGCAAGCCAAACCGTGAAAAGTACTCCTTTAACATCACTTTAGCAGTGCTCATGGAGGTACAATCCTTCAGTGGATATGCTTCCTTCCATTTACTGAATGCACACACAACCACCAGTACATATTTTAAGTTCTGACACCTTTCCATCTCTAGAAAATCAAAATGGATCACCTCAAATGGCATAGAGGGGGGGGGGGCAAAGCTACCTCTTGGAGTAGCTGTTCTTTTTCCAACATTGTGTTGCAAACACATTGTGCAATTTTGTACTAGCCTTTCTGCATTTTTTTATGTGTGTGTTCTGCCATACTGTAGCTAAATGCTGAATTATTTTCTTTGCACAAATGTGCGTGGGACTGTGGGCCAAAGTGACCATTGCAGTTACATAGGAGTTGGGCAGCATACAGTTTCTATCTTCCTGTCCAACCAGCAACCTTCTAGATCTAATTCTGCAGAGCCCTCAGCCCACTCTTGTATTTCATCAGCAGTTGCTTCTGCCTGCAACTCCTTGACGGTAGCAATCCCATTCTCTATCATGCAAGGCACTTCTTCTGACTGTACTGTTAACATTTTGGTACTTAAATCAGTAGCAGTTTGTTTCGCAATCCTGTCTGCAAATGCGTTTCCCTCTCTCACTTTACATGTTACTTTTTTACGCGCCATGCATTTTACTATTGTGTTAAGCTCACCTGGCTCCCACAGAGGCGTCGATCTGGACTGGACTGCTGCGGTCTCCACCAATGTGACGCGTAGGGCCGAGATGACGGACTGGACTGGCCCACCTAGCTTTGTTTGCTTGGCCCATATGAATATTCTTCTGCAAATGGAGAAAGGGAATTAACCACCCGTGGAGTTGAGCGTAAATCCCCCCACCCCGCTGTTCTCCCCACTGATCACCTTGGATGTCCCCTCTTATAGTCTCACCTGATGATTTGAAAAGATGAGCTCTCCATCCTGCATTGAGCGCAGGGGCACGTAGATAACCAGTTGCTTCACTGGCTCGAAGGAATTGGTGAGTTCCAGGACAATATTGATTCCGATATTCCCGGCAAGACGCCGTAAGTATGTAGTTCGTAAGAGTTCAAATGCCTGACTTTCACTCTTTTTCCAATTCCTTGCAGGTTGCAGCTTGACCCTACTGAAGAGTTCCTCGTGGCTACCGGTAATGTTCTGGTAAGGATTTGTATTATCCAACACAGTTCGATAAAATGATGTCCATGTGTAACCTGTTGCTTTCTCCCTTATTCAGACGCTGAGAGAAATTATGAAGTCTCGGGGAATAATGCCTCCGGTGGTAAAATCAGGTAAGTCTATTGTGGTGAGGAGGGTTCCCCTTGTTAGTCCCTTGTTTCAACTGGCTGTCCTTTTGTTTCCCCTTAGGGGCCGGGGTTCGGCTAGGATGCAGTGGAAGCTGCGCCGATCCGTGAAGAAGAATAGTACCCCCGGTGGTAAAATCAGGTAAGTCTATGGGCCTCATCACGACTTTGGCGGTAACCCTTAAATCCGGCGGTAGCGCTATTACCGCCGGATTTAAGGGTCCGCCAAAGCAGGACTTCGGCGGATTTCTCCCCAGCTCTGAGCTGGGGGGAAATCCGCCGAAAATTCGCGCTATTACCGCCGGCGGGAAATCCGCCGGCGTTATTAGCGTGAAATTTCCCCATTGAGGCCAATGGGGAATGGGGCATTCCCGAATGGGCTCAATGGGGAATGGGGATTGACATTACCACCGAACTCGTGATCCGGCGCTATTAGCGCCAGGGAGTTCGGCGGTAGGGCTAATACCGGCGTTACCGCCCAAGTCGTGATGAGGCCCTTTGGGTGGTATTCTTCTGTGTATTCCCTTGGCTCACCTTGCTGTTCTTGTCTTCTCCTTAGGTGCCGGAGTGCGGCGGGAACATGCAGAAGGATGCCGTGAAATGTGAAGATTCTGCGAAGGCCGGTGAGTTCAGCGCGGCGTTTCAGCAGGCGAGGCGACGCGCATAAAATAACTTCTTTCTTCCAGCTCGAAGGCTCGATGGATCGGGAATTCAGGTAAGGTTCAAAGGTATTGCTCTTGTTCTAACCTTTTATCCTTCTTTGTCCCTTTTTCTAGCAGCTCCAAACTGAAGGCGGGCGTGGAGGAAGACTGGATGCCGAATTGCAGGCACGGTGAGCTTTACGCTGCTGGATGCAGAATAACGCAAAGCGTGTGCTGCTCTTCGGGGCGTGGTTTAAATAGCCTCCAAAGTATTCCCAGGTAAGTATTCCTCCCCAGCCCCACCCGAGTAAAAAAATAGTCCCTAGGTAAAATAGTCCCTTCCAAGCCTCGTTTGGCTTGGAGCTCTTGCAGCATGGTCTGCATCAGGTAAGTTTGCAGCATGGTCTGCATCAGGTAAGTTTTAATCTATGAGCCTGGCGCCTATGGCGCCAGGACTGACTCTCCATATGAGCCTGGCGCCAGGACTGCACCCAAATAGCCCCTAGCAGGGGTTGTTGGGCTTGCTTGGGGTAACTTGATGCCTGCTTCCGGGGTTGCTGGACTTGGTCTGGGTCCCCGGGGGTGGGCATCATGACATATTGCTAGGCGCTTCGGTCACGTAAGTGCAGACCGCAATCGTACTATCAAAGGGCCATGTTGAATTCTGGTTCCATGTGATGTCAAGAAACCCCTCTCAGCCCAGAGTCGGCCAAAGTTATGTACCACTTCAAAGGCATATTGGCTGTCAGTATATATGTTTACACTCAAATTTTCAGAAATTTCACATGCTCTGGTTAACGCTATTATCTCCGTGGGTTGTGCGGAGTTGTAGGGGATTCATTTGCTTTCTACAATACTTTTTTGTGTCGTAATGGCATAGGCAGCAGTTGATGTGACATCAGGTAATTTAAAGCAGGAGCCGTCACAAAACAATTCTCCATCTGGCTCTTTCTGTGGGGTGTCTGTTAAATCAACCCTTCCTTTCGTTTCTTCTTCAGTAACCATTAAACAATCATGGGGAGGTGATTCATTCCCCCTTATTTCTCCACTGGGCAGTGGCATTAATTCTGAGAATTCAAAGTGCTACACCTCATAATTTGAATGTGTGGTGCAAATAGGACAATTTCATATCTAGTCAATCTCGCGGACGTGAGGTGTTGCGTCCGGGTTCTATTTAATAGAACATCTATGATGTGGCACCATTAAGATTAAGGTGTGCCCCAGCACCATTCCTTCAGTTTGTTTCACTGACGCAGCAGGTGCTGCAACAGCTCGCAAACAACGTGGTAAAGCGCATGCTACAGGGTCCAGCGCGGAAGAAAAATAACCGCACAGTCTATTTCTTCCACCTTGTTCCTGTGTTAAAACAGCCAACGCGCAGCCTTCATTCTCGTGCCCAAATAATCTGAACATTTTTTCATAGTTTGGTGTGCCCAAAACTGGAGCAGAGCACAATGCAGTTTTGAGCAGATCAAATGCTTTCTGGCATTCTTCATTCCATTGCAAAGGCATCACAACATCCTTCTTCGTCAATGCCACCATTGGTTTCACAGTCACTGCTAAGTTTGCTATGCATTGACGGCAATAGGAAGCCATGCCTATTGTGGCTCTGACTCCTTTCTGTGTTTTTGGAATAGGCATACCAGATATACTTCCTATCCTTTCTGGTGTCAGTCTTCTCCCCTCTCTCGAAAGTAGGTAGCCCAAATAAGCCACCTCCTTTCGACAATATTAGAATTTTTTCAAACTCGCTTTATGGCCATGCGCTGCTAAATGTGACAATTGCAAAATGGTACTCTTTTTTACAAATCTCCTCTCTATCAGCAGCAATCAACAGATCGTCTATGTATTGCAATAATACCCAACCCGCCGGTAGTTATAACATATCTAACTGTTCTTTCAATGCTCTGCTGTAAATACTTGGACTCTCTGTATAGCCTTGTGGAATGCACATGAATGTAAATGACCATCCTCCTAACGTGAAAGCAAATAAATATCTGCTATCCTGGTGTACTGGAATGCTGAAAAATGCATTCTTAAGGTCTATCATGCTAAAATATGCTGCCGAGGCAGATATCATTGTCAAAATTGTGGTGACGTCTGGGACCAATTGGAATTGAGGATCAATTACTTTGTTCAATGCGCGTAAATCAATTATAAAATGATACCGTATCTCATTACCTACTTTCTTATACACTGGAAGAATGGGGTTGTTACATGTGCTACCTGTAATCTCTTCAATTACCTTCAGTTTTACCAAATCTGAAACAATACTTTTCAATGCTTTCTCGCCCTCCATCGAAATCTTATACTGGGGAAAACGTGGCAATGTTACTCGTTCTTTCAAAACAATTATCACTGGTTCTATTTTCAAGCATCCCACATCATTGTCATTCATTGCCCAAACACAAGCTGGTACTTCACCTAGCTCTCATGGCAGAGGTTTGGACAGAAATTCGGACACTGCTATATTCTGTGGTGATATTGTCAAAAAACACTCCATCAGGAGTGCAATGGATAACTGCATTCAGTTTCTTCAATAAGTTTAATCCTAATAGATTTTCCCCACAATTCTCTGTCAAGAGGAATGGACAATATTCGGTAAATGGCCCTAATGTTACTGGTACTGATTGGGACACGGGATTGATTACTAGAGTAACTGCAAACCCTACTGAAATATTCTTTTGCCCTGACAGTGGTATTTCCGGAACCAAGTGGTGGTTTATTGAACATGTTTGTGCACCTGTGTCTACGAGAAAGCTATGCTCTCTTTTCCCGACTTTCATTTCTACGTAGGGTCCTTTTTGATTTACGGGAATAGATACTGGTTCTGACCCCTGTCTTGGGCTGCCCTATTGGGGAAACAATAAATCATCCGATGTGTAGTTACCAGAATAATATGTATTTGGTTGTGTGTCAAAAATATTTCCGCTCCTGCCTCTATTGCGTTCACTTTGATTTTGGAAGTAAGGAGTCTGACTCTGATCTTGGTTCTGATTCTGATTGCCATTTCCTTGATTATTCTGGTTTTGCTGCATATTATTATTCCTAATCTGTCCATTTGTCCCCGGGTGAACTCTATGCTGTCTTCTCTGACCATACCCATTTCTATTTTGCAAGTGTGGACATTGCGCTCAGCAATGACCCTCTTCCTTACAATATGCACAATGATTTAATCCCAAAGGACCTCCATGCATGTTGGAATTACTTCCTCTCCCTTGCGCATTTCCTCTTCCTCTTTTGTGACCCGCTACCTGCTGCAGTAACACCCTTGTTTTCAAATTTACCCTATCTTTTGCCTCTTTCTCTTTCTCTGTATTCACTCTATTCTCATAATACTGGGTCATGTGTTATACTTCACTCAATGATTTCGCCTGCCATGCACTTTCAGATGTCATTATTAAGTTTTGAATTAGAGGTATTAATCCCCTCACATATTTATCAACAAATAGTCTTTTCCCTTCCTCAGTGCTTACATCCTGTCCACTGAAATCTGTAAATACTTCCTGAAATTTATTGAAACAGTCTGTTGCTAACTCATCTTTGCCTTGAACACATGCAGTTAATTTGTCCCACACAATTCTTTTTTCTGGAACTATCTCCTTCAATTTTTGTATTATTCGTCCTAATAATGCTGCCATATTTGGCGATGGTTTCTCGCCCTCTTTCCTATCCGCATCCTCTGTTGCTAGATGCTCCCATGTGTCACCGAAACTATCCTGATCATTTACTTTTCTTATTTGCTTCCATATGTCTGCTGGAAAAATTACTGTGAATATTCGGTCAATATCATTCATAGTAAAAATGGACGATCTCAAATAGGACTCTATTTCTTTATAAAATCCTGCCGGAATTTTCCTCAAATCAGGGATCGTCTGTTTTATATTATTCACTTCTTGTCTGGAGAAAGGCACATGTACATACTGTGCTGCATAATGCGCTTCTGTTACTTGTGCTGGTTGATCACCCACTGCAGGAATTTCTACTTTCGGCACAAAAGTAGGTGGAACTTCCCTCATTGGAAATACTGCACTTACTTTTCCTCCTCCCTCCCTCATATGCAACACTATTGCTAAGTCAAGCGATAAGGCTGTTTCTCCTGTTTCGCGTTCAATAGCTCTCTTATATATTTCCATTAATTCAGGGGGCTAGCGTGTTTATTTTCTATATCTCTATCCTGCAAATATTCAAGCATTACCTGCAGTGCTTTCCTCTTCATTGGTAATGTATATTGATCAAATATTTCTTGCACTTCCATCGTGGGAACACTAGGATCTGTTATCCATTTTAGCGCCTCTCGTGTACATATTTTCATTTCTCACTAGCCTGTCTTGACGGCGGAAGAAATCGCTGCTGCACATATGGTACCGCCTCTTTCCTTTCTCTCCTTAGGTCTTTGTTCCTATACCCTGACATGGAAAACATTTCAGCATATGCTTCATCCAGTTCATTTTTAAATTCAAAAAGCCTGTCCACATGTTCCTTTATTTCTACATCTCTTTCTCTGAACCGTGCAAACGCATTCAAATCCCGCAACTTCTGCGGCGGTACCTTACCAATCAACTGTTTCCATCTCTCCATTAAATATTCTTCCATGCACTCCAACAATACCTGTTTTTCACTAGTCTTCCTGAAATAATACATCAAATCCAGTGTCGATGTCTCATCGTTTCCATCTATATACATTTCTGCCTGTTCTTTCAACTCCTTTCTTCTCTCTTTGCTGACCGTACTACGGGTTACTCTAGTGCACTCACTTTGTGCCGTCCCCTCTCTTCCCATACCAGCTTCACTTGTTACTGTGAATCACAGTTCAATAGGCGGAGGGGGAAGGGGAATGTCTTGGGAGAGAGGTGCCGGTGCAGATGGATCAACGGGAAGGGGGAGTGGTTGCTGCGGCTGTATTGTCTGCGGCTGTAATGGGGACTGGGCAACAGGGATGGGTTGGGCAATGGGCACTGATGCAATGCTATTAGCCTCCGTTTTTGGGCGCTCTTGTCTTTTCTCAGTTAATATTTTATTAATTAGTTCATCTGATGAATGCAATTCTTGTTGAAGATATATTTTGTCTACCCCCATCTGGACACATCTGTCTGTCTTTCTTATATCATCATCCCACTCCTTTTCATCCTGCTCTTTCACTCTTTCTGTTCTTGACTTGTGCCTGCGCGCATTCTTTAACAGTATTGATTCCAAATAATCTATGCGCGCAATCTCATAACTCCCATGTTTTGGCCATTGTAGATCTTCTTCGTGTCTGGTTTGCCTATGCCAAATTTCACAAAACATTATTGCCCCTATACCATATTTTACATACATCTCATATGCCGGCGACCCTATGGGTGGCGCAGCCTGGCCAGTTTCCAAAGATTGTCTACCGCAGTGGGAAAATCCCACTAAGCAGGAAGACAATACCCCAGGCATGTTTTAACCTTACCCTGGGCATTTGATCTTGCAAGAGCAACACTCAACCAATATCAGGATTATTTAGAATCGCGGCACGACTCACCTGATCAATCAGGTCGTCTTTCAAGACTCAATTCATCCGTATACTGATGCAACCAAGAATCGTTGTGCCTGTGTATCTTGGCTCACTCTGCCTCGTTTCGGGACACTCGCCTCCTTGCTCTCTGGCCGGACACATCGATCAGAGATCAGTTGTGTACAGATCTGCAAAGGAGTCTCTCATCACTTTCACAGGGGCGCCCTGTACACCTTTTGATCCTGGCTCGACCATCTCGTCCTCGCTTCGTTTTTCTCCTCTCGCCTTCTTATGTTACAACGTAGACGATGGAGCAAGTGGGGGCCCCTAGGGGACCCTCGCATATGGAAACAAGGCACAATCAACACACACAAACTGATACACCAGACACGAGGTTCAATTCCCAAAATCTAGGGTTTATTGCAAAGCAAATAGTCTCAGTTGGCCGACTGGGTCTCACGTCCTGCAACGTGTGTCACCCAGACCTCGTGGGACGCAAGAGAGCGAGCAATCTACATCAGTTACATATATACACAATGATCATCTTATTATCAGCAATGACACATTCAGAACCGCCCATAATGTATCTTTCTTTGCAATGGTTTCAATGATTGACGATTATGACGAATATGACACCCTTCAGACATTTAGTCAGCAACAGTTTGCAATTAGCGAAGTCGCAGACACAATTCTTTGTTTTAGGGAACATAATGCTCCTGTTCATACTAGCAAGCTGCATGCAGGGGAGAGACACATTCCAGGCCTCACTATCTTCTAGTTTCTATTTGTGGGCTAGAGGTCGGCTCGATCTACAGGGGCTCATTGAAGGGGGGCCGTGGAAGAGAGCATAATTCAAGCCATTAAATGTTCATTTCTACCATTTCTGCCGTACCAGCGAGACTAGCTGGCACCTGCGTTGTGATTAAATGCCTTGCTGCTTACTCCCAAGGACTTGTGAGGGAGGAGACCGGGCATTGTTGTCTGGGTTGCCTTGGCAGCGTTTCAACATGTAACTAGTGACCTTGCTCTATGCATGAGCAGGAACGAAATAGAATTCACTTACAGCAAAACAGTTTGAACAGAAAGCAAGAAGCAAATGTTAGTCAAAATGGCGAGTTCTATTCCTACAAAATGGACGCTCTCTAGTTATGCTCATGAGTCCGTTTCAATAAGCTGAACATATAATGCGGTTGGTTTTCGGCCAACAAAATATACCACCTATATTATGGGAGGGTAATTTCTAGACTCACAAGCGAAGTCAGAAGGAGAGAGGGAGGACATAGCTGAGGAGTCAGGAGTGGGCGGGCAAAGAAGATGAGAAAGGTTTTGAAAGATACAGCGAGGATGAGTGGCTTGGGAGTGGAGAAGGTTAGAATAGTAGGAACGTTTAGCCGAGCTGAGACAGGAGTCATATAGAGAGTGGTAAGAGAAATAGGAGGTTTGATTAGATAGAGAGGGGAATTTGAGCCAGCGTAGCTCGAGGCGACGGAGGAGACGACGCATGGACAGAAGGTGAGGGGAAAGCCAGGGTTGAGAAGGTTTGCGAGTTGGACGGAAGGAGGGGTAAAGTTGATCGAGAGTGGAAGAGATAGAGGAGGACAGAGAGGATAGAGCTTCATTAGCCGAGAGAGAAGAGAAGTCAGAGAGAGGGGGAAGAGAGGAAGAGCAAGTATCGAAAAAGAGAGAAGGGCTAAAGTTACAGAGATCTCGTCGAGAGAAGGAAATGGGGGATGGTAAAGGAGTGGATAGATGGAGGGAGAGGGGAATAAGGGAGAAGGAGAGTAAAGGATGATCAGAAAGATAGTTGGGTAAGGTAGAGACTGGGGAGGAGGAGTAGGTTGAATTGAAGATAAGATCAAGAGAGCCAAAAGAGTGAGTAGGAGAAGAAGGGAGAGGAGAGAGAAGGTAGGAGTTAAGGATGGAAAGAAGGGGGGAAGGTTGAGAGGGAGTAGGGAGGTGAAGGTTAAAGTCACTGAGTACAGTGAGGGGATAGTGGGAGTGGGAGATAAGAGAGAGGAGGTGGTCAAGGTCATTGTAAACGGAGGGGAGGGGGCCAGGAGGTCTGTAGATAATTAGAAAGGAAATAGGGCGAGGGGAAGTTAAGGATTTTATTCCTTGCCGTTTTTGAGATTGTATTGAAAGGAAAGAAAGAAAATTAAAATAAAGAAAACAAGGTAAATCATTAACAACAGAAGAGAGATGCAAGTGGAAGAGAGCCTCACTTGTAAATCTATTTTCCCCGTTATTTAATCTGCTGCATGTTTCTAACCTTCACATATCCAGTCATGTAGTCTACCAGTTTCAGTGGCATGTATAATGATTATTCCACCTTTATCAGGACGGTAGGTTCAGGTAAGAATTATGAACTTTGTTGATTGAATACTCTATCTGCCATGCTGCTTTGCCATTGCTTAGGTTGCTTCATGCTCTGTGTGTAGCACACTCTGTAAGGGATACAGTAAAATTAGAGACACAAATGGTTTTCTATTAGTGAGATCTAAACATCGTTTAGAGGCTTGTATACAAATACTAGTCTTACTTTGAATGCATGTTAGTGAGTGCAATATCAAAGTGCTCTTCGTGGTGAAGCAGGAAGGAGTCATGGAAAACAGTGTCCTATGCCACCAGCTGTTAGGACTGAGTTATTAAAGTAAAACACACATTCCTTGTGAGCAAACACAACAACTCTGTCTCTTTTTTCATTTTTTGTTTCTTAGCCGCGCTTCACGGGCAATGATGCTGTTAGTTTTGCAACTGCTCTGTTTCTTGTTGGTGGTCTAGTCATTAGATGTAAGGCCTTGTACTCGTGGTTGGGTACCCCATGAGCACCCACCATTTAAAACATGTTTTTCCTTTAGCAGCTACCTTATTGTTAGGGAGAATTCTCATCAATGTGCTAATTTCCCTTACCTTTTGAGACCCCCAGCAACTTTGCTGGATTTCTAGGACTTTTAATTTTTAGCAGGAAAGTGTGTGAGCCTTCTTTCCCACTCTTATGTATTTTGATGTGTGTTTTACTTTTGTGTTCTTCGGATATGGGGTTTTAGACAACTCCATAGGCATCATCTTTTTCTTGTGTGTCACACAGCTCCCTCAGTGCAGTGGCACAGGGATGTCTTTCAGACTTCCCAAGGTTTAAATACCTTCTGTGGTCTGGGACTGACTACTGTCTCCCAGTGAATGTAAATTTAAATTGACTTTGCTAGTCTTTTTAAATTTCTAGACCCAGCACATACTGCCTTACAGCAGAGTGCTGGAGGTAATACCTAGTATTCCTGATGCCTAGAAAACTCATATAGCACTCAAAAGCTACCCTTTCCTCTCAGAATGGCTGGTGGCAGTGGTATTACCATGATTTACCCGACCACGACCCGTTTAAACGCTCCGGCAGCTGAAATCCACCGGAGCCATGTTTTTCAAGATGGTGTCTGAGCCCCCTCTGTAAAAACAGGTTCTGATTGACTTTTTTCACCATTTCTCTTTGGAAAGGTCCTTCTAGTGTTTGTCTCTGCGCGACAAGCCAGGTTTGGTCCCTTTGTTTGTTTGCCTTTGGCGGGCTTCTGTACTGAAGCCCTCCTCTGGCGCCTGAGTGTCTGGGGTGGACAGGATGTGAGGGAGGTGCCCGAAGCTCCCTGTGCTTAGTCTCCTAGAAGACCAGAATGCACTGTGGCGTGATTGGCTGGCTGACTGTTCAGCAAGGATAACCACCCTGCTGGGTGATTGACAGCCAGGCTTGAATGAATGGGAGAAAACTGTTTAAAAGCAGGTCTCTGGGACTTGGAAGGGTTCCATGTGATATAATCGCGGCAAAAATTGCCGTGATAACAAAATATTGCGGCAAAAATGCTGCTGTTTTTGCGCCGCAGTCAATGTAAAACATGCGGGGGATACCCCCGCAACCCCCAGACCCATTATACCATTTAAGGGAAGCGGGGGACACCCCTGCAACCCCTGCTCCCCTTAAATGGTATAATGGGGCACACTTTTTGCCGCAATATTTTTTTACTGCAACATTTTTGCCGCTATTATATTACCTGATACCCTTGGAAGGCAGAGCCGACCACTGGAACGAAAGAACTTAAGATGACTGCTACAACTCCTGGACCGTTGGTTTGCTCGGTGAAGCCCTGCTGCAGGTTTGAATAGCCTGAAACTCCCTCGACAGTGAAGCCCCTTCAAGGACAACTTCTTCCCTTGAGCTGGTGGGAACAACCAACTTGCAAGCCACCTGGAAACCATCTCCATACTGGTCGAATTTTCTTCAGAGTGCTGCTGAAAACCGCATAGCCAGTGAGAAGGATACCAGTTGGTGGACTTTAAGGCACTCACACCTTAAACCAACATTTTGCCAAGCTTGTGTACCCATCCCCGTGCAGTGGAGGAACCTCTCGACATCCTCCCTCTTGTCCCCACGACTGAGGCCCAGGAACAGCGAGATCTGCAGAAACTGCCAGCAACATCTGCCTCAGCTACAGCTTTTCTTCATTACAAAGGTACTGTGCAAACGCGGTTGAGAAATCCTCTCTGCTGCGGTGAAAGTTTGTGAAACTTTCCCAACTTTGGAGTCTTGTTTGCTCCTAATCCGACCTATAACTCTTTTTTGTGCAAACTACTTCTAAGAACATTGGCAAAGACTTAACCGTTTACTACCAGAACTGTGCTATCCTATCCAAGACACTGATCCATTGACTTTGGCCCAGGCCTATTTAATTGAACTGCCTCTTGTAGTGAACTGAAACCATTTACCGTGCCTAAGAAAGTTATTGTGTTTGATTCTTATAACCTTTGCCTTTTTACTGCCTTTTGAAAGTTACTGAATGGCCATTCTGCTGCCACTTCAGGGGAGCCTAACTTGTTCAGAAACGTATTGGTTTGGTACTGTAGTGTATTATAGTGTGGTATTGAGCTGCTTATTACCAGTGGAATGTTTTATAACTAACTGTGTAAATACATTAATATTGTTTTACCAAGAAACCTTGAGTAAGTGTTTGGTTGAACCACTGTGATTGCAAGTCCTTTGTGTAACACCTTGTACTGCTCACATCCCTCTTGAGATACGCCTGGCTGCTCAGCCCTGCTACGACAAAACTGTGCAGTACAGACTTATACCAAAGGTGAGATTGTGCTTAACCCTGTAGTCTTAATTGTGTGTAGTGTTCCCAAAGGGTACTGCATGTAATTCTGCCTAACACTTATAAATCACCAGGAAGTAACATGAGGTACCCAACCACGAGTACATGACCTTACATCTAATGACCATACCAGCGGAAAGAAACAGAACAGTTTAAAAATAAACAGCTTCATTGCCCATGGAGCACAGCAACACAAAAGTTGTTTGTTGAATCTTCGCCCATAATGTGTACTGGAAATAATAATTGGTTCCGCAATGTAATGATTAACCAAAACCCACTGAGCCCTACGGTGATGCGTGATTGGCCATGGGTTTCGGAAATACTGGGAGAAATTAGTTACCATGCACTTTTCTCTAAAATATTACGAAATATGATCTCAAAGAACAGACTTCCTGGAATGAGAATAACTTCTAGGAGGGATGATTATGTACCAGAGATACAGGTAATAAAGAGAGAGATATGGGAAGAAAGATCAGTACCATAAAGAGGTCTTAAATTGTACTAGAGTAATTCTCTAACAAGTAAAGTAATACGGCAGTACACAAATACATTGAAAGGTATGAGAGTTAAGCATCATCAGCAAGCAGGCGAGAGTATGCCTCAGAGTACTCTGTGTAAATCTGATAGGAGTTTGTAGAAATTAATCAATGAGTAAGAGAAATCTCAAGGTGAGTTACAGGAAAATCCTATTACTGGGGACTCTTGGGCTATGCATTTCTCCCAGTTACATTCTTCTAATGATAAAATGAGTTTGTATTTGCATTTGTATCTATTGTGTTTATATAGCGCTTTAATCCAAAGCACTGTACATTATAACAACAAGATACATAAAAAAATGTTTAACAGTAGAAGCAATTTACAAAACATGAATCAAACCAATAAAACAGTATGTAGAGCAATTCATCTTTGAGGGTAAGAGGGAAGGAGGGAGTGAGGATGGGAAAGGAGGAGGGAAAAGAAAGGGCATTAGGGTGAAGAAGCAAGGAGGGTAAGGGAAAAGGTGGGGTTAGGGTGAGGTGCTTAGGGGGAGATGTGAGGGAAAAGAGATAGTAATGAGAGAAGGTATCAGGGTGGGGGATGGAGAAGGAGAGATTTCAGGGAAGTATGGAAAAAGGAAAAGGTAGGTATGGAGAGGATAGAGAGAGGTAGGGATTTCGATGAGTAGAGTTTCCAGGGGTATTTAGGCCACCCTTTGGAATTGATGTTTGAATGCCTGGATATTGCAAATATCATACGTAAGTATAGCCAATCAAGAGTCCCGAGGTCTAATGGCCTTTGCAAGGGGATTCTGAAGCTTGACCCTACTTTCTGGGAATAACAGTGCCAATTGCCCGATTCCTGGCACATGGCCACAATTGTGCTCATTTTTAAAAAGAGGGATAAGTATAATCCGTATAACCATAGGCCGATGACGCTTTTAGATACTGATTCAAAAATGTGTGCCTCCTTATTGTTTGCTGAATTGTCAATTTAGGACACATCTACCGGTATACTGAAACCCAATCAAATCAGGGTTATAAAGAGAGTAGGGACTACTACTGCAGGCCTTGTTATTGATTATATACAAAAGTCTACCTTGCAAAAGCAAATACCTGAGATTTACGTTATATCCATTGATTTATCAATATCGTTTGATAATGTCGATAGGCACCCATTATGGCCAAAGCTAAAAAAGCCAGGCATTCCAAACTATTTATTGACCATCTTGATCCAGCTGCATTCCAATACGGCTTTAAGACTCAGAGAGGAAATACAACTAAATTCATAACAACATCTAGTGGATTGAGCCAGGGCTGTGTCCTGGCTCCATTGTTATTTAATTTAGACTTTTCTGACATAGGAGAGGAGTTAGTTAAATCTGTTTGTTTCGCCTTGTGTGTTTGGATGTAGATTGCATAGGTTAACATATGTAAATGTTATCCTGCTCCTGGACTGCACTAGGGTGGGTAATCTCTAGACTTTAATTGAAAATACACACAGCTGACTCTCCTCCTCGTGAACCTATGGACTAGCGCTCTCCTCATCCTGAAAGTAAGACTGGTAACGTTATCAACCATTCCAGCGCTTTCCAAATGCTATGCTTATCCCCACAAGCTTGATACCTAGTATAGCTATATAAGCTGTCCACTCTGTGCCTACAGCCCTACAAGCATTTATCTTGTCTGTTGAACTTGCTGACATACTATCTATCCTGATGTTGGTAATGCCTTTACTATGCTAATATAATCACAAACGCCACTTGACGAGCTGTAGCAACGTAGCAACCTGCTCCATGCACACCTCTGTACTAAGTCTGCACATCTATTACGAGCGTCCTGACTTTAATCAACTGAGCCGACTACATATTTGAGCCCTAGTCGCTACCTATTCGCGGTTGCTTGCCACCAAGTGATCGCACCATTTCAGCGCCTTATTTGCTTGCATTGCCTATGTCTGTTCTCATTGCCGCCCAGCCCATACCTTCACATTGCATGACCACGGCACCGCTTTCATTTGCGGCTCTGTTCGCCTGTGCTTGCCTGAAACTACAATGCTGTCAACCCCATGCTCGCTTTTGAAATAATTGAGCCCTTGCTCAGAACCGCAACTTGGACCCACTTGTTAGCTCCATGATATACGCTATTCTACCTGCCTGATACGCTCATTGTGTATTCCCAATTTTGCTGCACCACACTTTGATCTATGCCTGCATATGTTGCACCGCTCCGCGTAAGACATGTCCACATGATCTAAGCTAATTCCAGGATACCTGCCTTACTCTGCCGTGCCTTTCAACTTGACATTTACCTGATCTGCCAATACTTGCTGCCAACACTAGAATGTCTTCTCTGCCTGAATTGTTGCATCGTTACAATTAGATCACGCCTCTTGCATTCTGCATTGTTCCCTGCCTAACATGCTAATGTATATGCAAGCTTTGGTATTTGCTTTGCCTGTGTACCCTGATCTGATGCACCCCCATTGTTTGACTCTGAATAAGTAGACTTAACCTGTCTTAAACTCATTAGCCTGCATTGCTCGTACAGAGCACGCACTGCCTAGCCAAATAGTGCCTGTAACGCTTACCTATAACTGCCTCACAGACCCAGCAGCCCTTCCTCTCTAACCTCGGTAACATGCTACCACGCTGGTCCTCCCTAAGGTCACTGCTCTCCTCATTACAAGTACTACTCTCAGTGTGGTCAATTACCAGGTCATCACACCTACCACCTCCCGATTTAGCTGCACCTAGCTCCTTGCACACCTCATCCATGGCCACCTCTCACAGATCTTCTGATACCTACCAAAGTACTGCACCTCAATACAACATCTACCCCAACGATCCGGCCCTATGGCTCGACCATTTCGCCAAAAAACCCTCACCTAACCAACCATGTCCTATCACTCTTAGAAACCTAAGATTAGGATCTAGACTTATGGGTAAAAAGGGACACCCCATGTACCTGAGTTCATACCTCAAAACTCATACGCACAGCCCGCCTCCACAAACGGCCACCTCACCCACGCCCCATCACACTCAAACCATCACAGCTTCATCAAGCAACTTTGGTTTAATTAAAGCTGCCCTGATTAACGCAAGATCCCTAGCTGCGCACGCTCTGGACATTGCTGATCTTATCAAAATTCAGGAACTCGACTTCATCGCCATCACCGAGACCTGGCTGCACGCGGCTTCCGGCCCGGCACTCTCATTGGCCATCCCCACTGATTACTCCATCATCAGATGTGATCGCACCTCGAGAGGTGGAGGAATTGCTTTCATCGCTAGAAACTCATTAGGACTTAGAACCATCCCAAGCACTAAGGTGGAAACTGCAGAATTACTCTCTGTCAAGCTTGGACTCTCAGCTAACCAAACGGCTACCATCCACCTAATATACAGACCCCCTGGTCCACCCACATCCTTTGTGGATGATATCTCTACGTTAGTACTCAACAATGCTAAATCCAACTCCCAAACCATCATTCTTGGCGACCTCAATCTCGGACACCAAGACCCTAATGATCCTGCGGCCCTCGACCTAGCTAATACCTTAACAGATTTAGGTTTCACTCACCACGTACAGGAACCCACCCACATTAAAGGGCGATCCCTTGACTGGCTTAGTGACACCAATTGCAATATTAGCGTAATCTCCAACGCCCCTTGCTTGTGGTCTGACCACCATGTCATCACTTTCAGCATTGAAGCAGCCCCACCACCCAGGCCTTTGGTCGCCCCAGCCACCCTCACTAGAAATAAAAAGAACATTACGACAGACAAAATACTCCCCCTTATCCTTCCCACACTAAATAACGCTCCTGACACTTCCTCAGACCCCACCAACCTAGCCGACATGTATAACAAGTCACTGCTTGCAGCCATCAACTCTATCGCCCCGCTCAAACTGAGGAAACCCAAACAACGAGCACACCTTAACTCATGGTTTACTCCCCAGCTTAGAGTGTTACGCAAAGAGAAACGCTCAGCAGAGTCACGCTGGAGAAGTCACCACTCCGACGCCCACAAGGACAGTCTTCTGATAGCCACCCTTAACTATAAAGAAGCTGTACTCCAGGCAAAAAAAGATTCTTATAATAACTGCATTATGTCAGCCCAGTCCTATACTAAGGAACTCTTTAATATCCTTAAGGGAATCGAGACACCTGCAGCCCCCCCTGACTCTTGCTCCAAAGACAACACTTGGTGCACCAATATTCAGTCAGCACTCCTGGGTAAAATTGCTACCCTCCAATCTAAAATCGGGGACAAACAGAAATCCCTACAGCTTGACCAACCACCGACCACACCTACACTTAATACACATTTAACCTATCCGCATAAACCTTTCTCCTTCTCCCCACTCACTACTCTCGAAGTAGAAAACATCATAAACAATTTAAAATCTTCCAATTGCCAAGGCGACCCCTGCCCAGCACCTATTATCAAAGAAGCATCTCATGAGCTAGCCCCGTTCATTACAGCATTCATAAATGACTCTTTCAAGACGGGTATTGTCCCCGACAACCTAAAGGATGCATGGGTTATCCCACTCCTCAAAAAACCCTCCCTTGACCCTAATATCCCAACTAACTTCAGACCTATCACTACGGTCCCATTCCTGCTCAAGATCCTGGACCGCGCAGCCTACCTGCAGATTCAGGATTACCTCGAACTAAACAATCTCCTGAGCTTAAGACAATCAGGGTTCCGCCCTAAACATGGCACGGAGTCAGCTCTGATAGACTTGAAAACTCAGATGGAGTCACTGAAGGACAATGGGAAGCTAGCTCTTCTCCTTCTCCTCGATCTCTCTGCGGCTTTTGATCTGGTCAACCACCAAATACTCTGCCAGCATCTCAAATCCGCAGCCCACTTCTCCGACTCTGCCAATGCCTGGATCCACTCATTCCTGAGCAATAGATCCATGAGGGTCTTCTCACCGCTGGCATCAGCGGATCCCTCCCCCATTCACTGTGGCGTTCCTCAAGGCTCGTGTGTATCCCCTACGTTGTATAACATATTCACCAAGCCCCTCTTCGATGTGCTTGACTATCTGGGTGTCTCCTACACTAACTACGCGGACGACACCCAGATACTCATCCCTATCACAGGAGACTACACAGCTGACACCAAAGCCCTTAACGATGTTTACTCGGTCATCCAGGCCTGGATGGCACAGCACGAACTCTGCCTTAACGATGATAAGACTGAGCTCTTACTTTTAGGATCAAATCATCGGCTCAACAAACTAGACCAAACCTACAAGTCCTTCATTATTGACGGCAATGACATTACGCTCTCCAAAGATACTAAGACGCTAGGGGTCTATCTTGACTCCTCGCTTTCTCAGAACAGACAAATAAATGCAGTTAGGTCAGCTTCGGCCTATACCTGCAAACTTATCACTATCACTGCCTGTAGACCCTTCCTAAACTCCACCAACTGTGTCACACTCGCCAGAACTCTTGTTATGGCCAAAATCGACTACTGTAGTGCTCTCTACCTAGGGACCAGTCAGTCTAACCTTAATAAATTGCAAACTGTACAAAATAATGCCTTAAGGGCAGTCTTAAACATCCCGAGATGCTCTCATATCTCCTCCGTCAGATTGGACTTACGCTGGCTCCCGGTAAAACAGAGAATTGCCCTGAAAACCCTAGCTTTGACTCACAAATGTCTGAACAACAACGCCCCACCTTACCTGTCCATTCGCTTCTCACGCCACACCTCCACTCGACCTACCAGAGCAGCCCAAACTCACAGCCTCATCGTGCCTAGATGCAAACTCCAAAAAGCTGGTGGGGTGAGCTTCCCCGTCCTGGCCTCCAAACTCTGGAACACCTTGCCCACACCTATCAGAATTGAACCATCATTCCACTCCTTCAAGAACAATGCTAAAACATGGCTGCTCTCCCAAGTCTCATGAGACCTTGACACAGTCCAGACTCCATGTGGGGAACAGAACTGAATATACATTTTCTCTCTGCTCTGTCCCTGTATTATACGCTGTTAATGGTACCCTTCGGTACATGTATATATGCTGTATATTTTTGTAACTCACTGTAACTACTGATTTTTGTAACATGTTTAAGAGTATGTACATGTATATATGCTGTATATTTTTGAAAACTTCTGTAACTACTGCTTTTTGTAACATGTTTAAGAGTATGCGCCCGGTTGCCCCTGGGCCTGGTTTTTTGCACTTTATAAATAAAATAAAATCAAATAAAAACCTCTAAAACAAAAATGTTGGTGTTCAAGGCTTGTCATAGAAAGATAAACCAAAGCTGGAGATTAATTCTCATCGGATAGAAGAGGTACATTTTATACATATTTGGGCTTTAATGGTTATGGTACACGGGTTAAGCTATGCTTAACTCAGCATATTACTGTACATATGCTGTGTCAGATGGCAATACATAATCGTTTTGGTAGGTTTTCACTTAGGCCAGTAATGAAATTCCATGAATCTAAAGTATTTCCGACTATGATTTATGATCTTGAGGTGCATCATCAGCTAAAAGATTGTAATTTTGATTTCATAGAGGGCTTGTTATGGAAAGAAACTTTGGGCCTGTCGAAGGCAGTGACAATAATAATCATACAGCACGAACTGGGTCTCAAATCTCGCAACACTAACGTTATGTGGCAGAGAGTCTAGCTCTTTACAAAGTTTTGCCTTCCTCCACTTTACTCTATTTATGAGCTAATGGATAAAGGTAAAACAAGTGTTGAGTATTCTTTGATACAAACTTGCAAGAGCCTGCTGAATAATATCTCGTGTAGCACGGAAGATGTTATTAGCAATCTCTCATTAGTGAAAAAAAGAATGTGCCATCATGATTGAGCACACACATGCAAACAAATGGGGCAATTTAAGAGACATAAAGATGAATGAGTCATCACAAAGCTGAGAGTTGTGTTCCATACTTATTAATGTACCCAACATGAACATTTACTAGAATTGTATATTGCCCTTTTCATTTTAATCTTCTTCCAACCATGCAAAATAGGTTCTTGTGGAAAGAGAAGAATGTAAATGGGCAGTCTTGTCGTTTTTGTCATAAATACAGTGAAACCCTAAAACATATATTGCTCAAAAGTATTGAATAGGTACATTTAAGAAATACATTTTTTGGGTGCTATATTCAAGCAATTAGAATATGGCTATGGGAATTTATATTGGAACCTTTTTACTTGGATCATTGTCATAGATTTGTATTAATAGCTGTGTACTGCTTTTTGCAAAATATTGTTTTTTTGTAATTATGAATTAGGTTTCCAAAATATAATTAATTGGACTTATGGATGGGTATATTCATGTTGTGGTGAATGGATTTACACATTTTCCCACATATATTGATGTATTTCTGTGTTATAGTTTATTTGTATAGACCATGTGACACAAATAATAAATAAATAAATGACAATGTTCCCTACGTAACATGGTGCAAGGCTGGTTTCACAATAGGTACACAAAAAGGATGGCTCGTCATTAAGGAAAGCTTTAGAAATGAAAAAAACAACATGCGGGGACGCACTACACGATTATATGTTGTGCAAAATAGTGAAGTCATTGAGACTCAATGGATCATTTTAGGTGCTCCGGACAAATATCCCAGGCTAGAAATGAACCATATTCAAAGCACCTGGTTTGAGAGGAGGTAATGTGATAACTCAGGAAACAAAGCCCTGTAGAGGGAGCATTGTATGGTGTTTAAGGATGTTGACTAACAGTGGACATGTTTACAATAAGATCACATTTAAAAAAGGGGGCTGAGAAACAATTAAGGGGGGGTTGTTCCATAACACCAATGTTGTATAAGAGCACGTATGGTCCTGTTTTGGCAACTGTTACTGGAAAGGGGCTGGAGAGGGTATAGGTAAAATGAATCCGAATAGGATATCATAGTTGAACCGTTGGAGAGGTTTCAAAGATAATTTCACATGGGTGCTGATCGTTGTTTTTTGCAGATTGGTTTATTTTTTGAAGTTTGATTTTTTGGGAGCTACATTTTTTTGGAGTTCTTCTCTTTTTGGTTCTTATCTTTTTGAGCTTGTTGGCTTCTTGAAGTCTTGAGGATTTGGACACCGGCCTAATCATTCTTTTTGAGATTCCTGCTATATACTCATTCTGACAGCTCTTGATGAAAAGCGATTCCTGTTCTTTGAGTAGGTTAGCTTGCATCCCTTGCACAAACATTCGAACAACCAGATGCTGTGTCAAGATGCGATTGTCGTCTGACTTTCATAATATCAGCACTAAACTCGAGGGACAGTGTGAACGTCTTTCTCAGAGTATAATTGGATCATGATCACGGTGGAAGTCTGGTGATAAGGTCATTTGCAAACCTTAGACTCCTAATCCTGTGAAACATATGTACCAGTAGGAAGTATAATAAAGATAGGTTAGTCGCTTATTAAATACACAAACAGCAGTACATTCTAATTCCGAAAATAAAGGGCATTTTGGTCCCATAAGCCTTCTGATGATATTGGGCGTGCTGAAAGGTCCCTATACTATATTAAGTCCTAAATCCAAATCTGTTCATTAAAGAACACATTATTGCCTGAAGAAATTCTGTGCGATTGTGCATAAGTCAGGAAAGACTGTAATCACTTGAATAGAAATTAGCAAGGCAATGTTTTCTGCAGAGCAAGGACACTGCTGATTGCACAACATAATATAACAGTTGTCCGTTCAGTATCGCTGTCAGAGGCAGAGTTATCTTTTTCTGAGTGTGTATTTTTATGACCATTGCTAAAATGACCATTTTATGACCATTATATTTGTATTGTATTAAATGTTCCATTGCAAAGTACCGAAGAACCATGTGTGCTCCTACTAGGTGTAATAAAAAGAACAATATTTCTGAACTGAAAGCATGTTTGTCATTTGGCAGTTTTTAAACTATTCTTAAAGAAACAACCAGTGTTGATTTATATTACAGATGGACGTGTGTTCTTGCAGAATTTCTATTCTGTTTTAGATTGAAGCTGTCATCTCTCACCAAAGAAAATTAACTTAATGTAAAGACAAACATGTTATGGCTGGTATTTCAGGCCTGGTCTAATCTGGTAAGCATAATTAAATCCAACATATTTTTGGAGAACCCAGCAAGATTTCTGTAGTTAAATATTTCTGGCTACCTTGGGGATCATGCACTTGTCCGGCAGGAATTCACCCAAGGCAACGTGACGGTATTTGCTTTGCTTTTGTGTTGTAAGTCGTAGGGTGGGTGTACTGTATATATATATGATTTAAAGCAAAATACTATGAAAAGATATTTGTTCTTGGGAACTGGCCTTAGATTAATGGTATGACAAGAGAAATTGGCGAATTAGGTGGGCAAAAATGATTGAACGAACCTTGGAAAGTAGGTCGCTTAATCTCTCTCTCTCTCTCTAAAGTGTCATTTCACGAGTGGCTGTGTGAACAAGCCATCCTTGCTGCTATAAATTATTCTGCCCATGTGAATGAGAATTAGATTCAGGATATGCTTCCAGGCACAGATACTGAATACAACTCAATCGATTTGAGGAAAGATACAGACAAAGCCGTAAACTATCCAACAGAATTTCTCAACTCACTCGTCACCCCGGGAATGCCACCACATCGCCTTTGACTGAAAGTTGGGTCACCCATCATGCTGCCTTGCATTCAAGACCCACCTAAGCTCTGTAATGGCACAAGGCTGTGCATCAAAAAATGTCTGTCCACCGTACTTGCAGCGACAGTGTTGACCGGGAAGGAAAAAGGAGAAGATATATTCATCCCCCACATTCCACTCATTCTGACAAACATGCCATTCAGTTTCAAGAACCTATAGTCCCTGCTTAAGCTGGCATTCAGTATCACGATCAACAAGGCACAGGACCAGTCAATCAAGTGCACTGGAACCAACTTTGAATCTCCATGTTTCTCCCACGGGCAGTTATCTGTTGCATGTTCTATAGTGGGTTCCCCAAATCAGTTATATATTTTTGCTTCAACTGGCAAATAAAAAAATGACCTTCATCAACAATCCTTACAATGAAAATGTACTTTCGTAATATCAAAGGTTAGGTCCGTATTTGTTGGCACCATCAGCATTTTGTCACCCATAATGCTGCTCAGGAACCTCCACGTTGTTCTCATGTACAGTTATACGTTTCAGAATGAGTTTTTAAGACGAACAAAACATTGTGTTGTGTAGTCTTTATAAGAAAACATTAACAAAATATAAAATAATCAAAACATTTAGTGCATTTTTCGTTTCAGCTTTCTTATGGAGCCTTTCTGAAAAAAAAGCCACCTTAAGGAATTTCTAACAATTAGTACCTATGAGGAAATGAAATTCTGGGCAACGCCGGGTATTTCAGCTAGTACATAATATCGAGCGTAGTGGTGAGCAAGTGGTTGTTTGTGGGTGTCTATCTTCCAGTACATTTGTCCTGAAGGAGGAGCTCTAGCACCCCAAACTGCAGCCAGATATCACATGTAGCCACTGGCCGTGTGGAGAGCGGCACAGAGTGGTGTGCGAGTAGTTGTTTGTGGAGTCTATCTTCCAGTTTGTTTGTTCTGAAGGAGGAGCTCCAGCACCCCAGCCTGCAACCTGAGACCACATACAGCCACAAGCCGCACAGAGCACGGCACGGAGCAGTGGTTGTTTGTGGATGCTTGGGGATGCTGGGCTGATGGGATGATCCATCGAGATATGGCAACAGTTACCCCTTAACACTGTGGAGATCCTGACCATGGGCGGAAGATCCTGGAAGAGTTTGGACTCCTTAGAACTGGTAAGAGGAACCCATGACACGTAGCTTCTTTCTCCTTTCTGTGGGAAATTGAACTGCTAATAACAACAGAGATGAATAAGGGAGGGGAACGGAAGAAGGGGGTCCACAGTGCGGTAGGACGGAAGAAAGCGCAGGATGCACTGATGGGCCCCTCGAAAGCACAGATTGAAAGTGCATTGGAAGACTTGAGGAAACATGTCCGAATAAAATTCTGCAATCTACTTCCATTTTGGGCTATTTTGGAACTATGCAGCCGATGGAAAAGGGAAAGGAGGATATTGGGACTGAGGGAGCAAGACTGAGCAAGTCCCCAGAGGGATCTGTGCCGATGTCTGAAGAAACTAGTCCTAATAGCGAAAACAACTCAGTGGTGATAGACCCAAATGAGACCCCTTGAACAGTGAAGGATCAACAGGGGAGCAGACTGGATATCATCATCTTGTCAACTACATTGTCTGCGCTGTTATCTACCTCCTTTGACAATAACACCTTATTGTTAAAGCATTGTAATAGACTGTGTAGAAATGTATTGGGTACAGTAGAGGCAAATGAGATTCTAAACTTGTCTACACTGGGAAATGTGATTGGAACAAGGCTGTCTGTCTCACCAGATCTACAGAAGTACAGCAACCCAAGTCCAACTGGCCTTGTTGCACAAATTCTACTGTTTTCACTGAACGACTGCACCATGCCTAGCACTGGAATGCAGCTACACACCACTTAATTTGCCCTGGCTACACAGATACCGAGCTCACCCAAGCACTCTACTACACTACTGTCTCTACTGACCTGGACTATGGTCCACAGTGCTTTGAAATCATACACGTGGTAAAAGGCACTACACAAATGCCCCATAATGTAACATAATATTGAACCCATCTGGTTAACCTTGAGAAATAAGGAATTGTGACTAGACCTTGTCAGAAGGGATCAACCGCCCTTCACTGGGATGGTGGGATGTGCAGGGAGGAATCCAGAATCATCCCTGGCCCTGAGAGAAAACTGCAGCCAAGAGAGACCCACTTTCTGTCCCCGTCTTTGTGTCAGTATGTGTCTTTCCAGACCCTTGTCTTCACCCTTACCTCTAAGCACAAATGTTCACTTGTGTTTTTCTTTATTTGCAGCTAACACCAATCCAAGAACAAAGAAGAAATATATGCCCAGTACATGAAAGATTTTCAGTACTCCATGCTCCAACTGGTGAAGGATGGAGGAGAGCTGCCACAACCAAGCAGAGACACGAGTGCTGCAGCATCCTGGCTTGGAAGAGAGAGAGAGCACTGCCGCAGCTATGCATCTAAGCATCAGTAATAACACAAATATATTTGTGTACACAAACGCCTTGAAAACACTTGTGTGTGGGTGCATTATAATGCCATATCATATCATAAACCATACATTCATATCTTGAAAATACATACAAGGTTGGAAAAAACAAAGTGTAATCACGTGAAACATGCATCATATATCACCTAAAACAAGTAGTTGGTGAAAAGAGGCAAAGAGCCACAGAACAAGATATATGGGCAACTTTTCTTACCCAAAACCCATTTTAATTAATACAATGAATTACAGTTCAGCAAGAGCTTATGTCCATCCTCTTCAAGGAATGTTTCGTCCCTAACACCTAGATCCATACGCTGTCCACTCTCCACTATACCTGAGACTAGGTGATCTGATCCCCATTGCGTCATTCCCTCATTACTTGTACATCCGTTACTGACAATTGCCCTCCATCCCCTGTTGCAAGATCCCCATTCTCTTGATTTTCATTTGATTCTTTGCTCGTTAACCTTATTCTTTCCCCCATGATTGTAAAGCACTCTGTTGCTTCCTGAACCTAGGTACGCACTCAATAAATACAATAATAATAATAATAATAATAATAATAATAATAATAATAGTAATAATAATAATAATAATAACAAACCATGCAATTCATACATTTAGTAAAAAGCATCTAAGGTGCAAGTGCATGACCACATTAAGCACCTTAATTACCTTGCTTTCATCCATTCATCCAAAGGTCTGTATACCAAGACATGTATTTTAAGCCCAGTATGACTAGCATACATTACAAGTGTTCTTGGCACTTTGTTCATAAAAATAGGCTGCATACATTTAATCTGGTGATGCAGATTCACAAATTCACAACTTCCTGAGGAAGAAAAGAGTCCACTAGCTTTATTGAAGAGAGGCAGCATGGTCCTTGACTCCAGAACAAGCTAAAATGTGAAGTTCGTTAAATGGCTACCAGGGCAAAGCAGTGATAGGCAAGATTTCCATTTATGGGTAATTTTCCTTCCAATTGTGAACCCCCCAACTTTTTGCTGTTGTCTGACCATCTTAGTCTGACTTTTACCAGTGGAGCCCAGCCTTCTCCTGCCCTCTGCTGGGCTTTTGCTAATTTTTTTATGGGGAAACTGACATGCCCTTCAGACTGTCAGTAGTGGGAGACTTTATTTCCCTTAGTATTTCACTTTGTTGCTATTTCTTAGCAACATTGTATCAGTGCACAATATACCTTCCAGTACAGTGCCCTGGAGTCCCATTTTCATTGTTAAGGTCCTAGACACACTCAAAGGATTTTTTGGGAATGTACAAGTGTGTCCAGGACAGAGCTGGTGGCAGCAATTACCTTTACAGCATTTTTGACTCTTTTCTATGGTCCAAACTGCGTTTACCACGTTTGGTCCAGGACAGTGGCCCCTGTTTCTCATCGATCACCGAAGGCCTGCAAGGGGGCTTCAACTCGTTGGAGAAGTGGGCCTAACTATTCTCGGCACCTCCTGCTTAACCTGCAAACAAGCCTTTTCGGAAGTGTTCCTGGACCGCCCAGTGAACTGACCAGCTTGTAGGGGAACTTTGCCCTAGAAATGCCACTGTCTTGAATTTCGACTTTAGCCTTGGAGAACAGTAAACTCTTGGTAGAAGGGACTCTCCAGCCGAGTTTCGTACACCTAGCATTCCAATGTCTGGAATTAGGAGAGTCCGCCTGAACGTGAGCATACGTGGTTCCCGTGTCGCCCTGCTGTGGTGACGATCTTCGTGGGTGCCTTGCTGCTGTGCCCCCTTGTGCATAAGGCGAGCTGCAGTGGAACTGGCCCGATCCCTTCACCAGAAGCGGAGAAATCACCACTGTCCCGCCACGGACTGATGTCCCGGAACGTAGCCCCTGGAAGCCAGAGAGATGCGCAACTGCAGGATTAGAACCTGAAAACGAACTGGACTTGACTGGCAAAGTTTGGTCCAGAGTGCGCTGAGGGTCAGCAAGTACATGCAACTCTTACCGGTGACACCTGGCGCATCCATAGACTTTTACGCACAAGTGTCCTCTGAGGGCTACTCTCCTTTGGTGAGGTAGCCTGTGCTACCAAGGTATTCCCGATTCTTGGAAATCACTCTGCCCTCTTGTGGAGACCCTCCTTGAATAGTGGGACCTTATTCTTCATAACCTCGCACACCTTCCTGAGTCACTACAGCCCCCTGAAGAAGACCCATTTTGAACTTAACCGCACGATTGAGTGCTCCGGCAATTATTTACTTTTGAGCACAAGGCTCCACACCTCTTAGGGACTAGACTGCCTATAAGTTAGGGTTTGAGTTGTTGAAGGACTGCCTAAAGTATATTTACACAGTGTGACGCCTTTCTGTTTCAGGTTGTGGATCTCTACTCAGTGAATATTCCTTTAGGCCACGAGTTACTGTATATATGTTTCATAGTTTAGTGTTGTGTTAGTTTTGTTAATATTGCTGTGGTTATCACCTTGTGTTTGACCTAAAAGGCCTTTAATAAATATATATGTATTTTTGATATATACACCTGACTGAGAGTAATTTGTGGTTTTATTTACTGCGTGTGCTAATTGTGAACTTTCGATCACCCTCACCCCTCCTGAGAGCCTGTCTTGACTGCCGCCAATGCCACCTTGATTGGTCTGGCTTGTGCATAAGGTTACCCTGTTCCAAGAAACTATGCTGGCCTTCTGAACCTCTGCCCATCAGATCAGAGTTAAGAAATCCATCTTAACAAGCATCATGGAAATATGTGAGGGCAAGGGGAAGGTCTGAGAGGAAAGTAATGAAAGGTTTACAATAAGAATACCTGGAGGCCACAATGTTTTGGCTGATTTGATCTCCTATGTAGGATCCTGAAACATTTTAGGGATTGACTGCCCCACCTGGGTAGAATTCCACTACATTTATCCCATACAACCGGGATAGTTCCAATCCTGTCTAAAAGCGCAGAGAATAAGACACATGAAAACTACCCCTCAAACTCTCCCAGATAAGAAATGGTAAATACCTTGAGGGGATCACCTGTTGTGGCTCAGTGCAGGAAAGAAATTGTGCCAATGGCATCAGAATAAATTAGCATACAACCTCTGTGTGTCTGGTACCAACCAGACAACTCCTCCAGAGTTGTTTAAGTCATTGATGTGTCCACTCGCTGCGCTCATCTTACCCTGATGATGTGTCAAAGAAAACAGGAAGGAGTTGTTCAGTAAATACTCTGAAGATCTTCGGTTATCTGTCCTACTTCTAATAGCAACCTATTAGCAATCTAATAGAAGAAGATTCTCCTTATTCCCAGTAAAACCCTTATCTATGGCATTGCTTAGAGCTATTTAAAGCAACACCTTGTCCTACTAATGGGAGGGAAATGGGAACACTGTGCCGCCCCGTTTGGGAACCAAATTATCGGGTAGGAAGTCAGGCTGAAGGGAAGAAGGGGCCTGTGCTGCTGAACCCCCATTAACACACTGTCTTCTTAATGGGCATTACTTCTGGTTGATCAGAAGCCTCATTCAGTTACCATTCATTGGCCTAGGTAAAGTGAAATAATTCCCCTGAATTGAGCCGCATGCATCTGTTTACAGAAATGGCTAACTAAACATCCCTGATGGTACTAATGAACCAACATGAAGTAAGGAACTGATTTCTGGAAAGCTCTAGCCTTTGCTGAATTGGAAACCCAAGTCCTAGTACTAAGTAGTCACATGAAATAGACAGCCCTTTACAAGAGCCATGCCCTGTTGAATCCCCTAAAGCAACCGGTATATGGGATATCCTGTACCAGTGCAAGGGCATTTTATGTACAGGAGGAAACCAAATTTGAAATCAAACCCTTCCTTTTGTTTTGACCAGTCCTCTGTGAAGGAGGTCGACCGCATTTCTAAAATACCAAAGAAGAAATACTCCTCTGTCTTCTAAATGAGCTATAGGGGATGGAGATTCACCAATGCTGAAGAATTACCTGGAGTCTCAGGTCTCCATGGGTCAGAAAGAGCAGTATAACTGCTATACATTCATAGAGGCTGCTGTCCTAGCCCCTGCAATGATTCCCATGGGATGTGGACACTCTATTGTGGAGAGAAAGGAGGGTACTGGTTTCAGACCCACGCTTGACTACTAGTGTCTGAGTCAGGTGTTGTCCCTAGACCCTTTGGTAGAAAAGGTTGCTGGTGTTCTACTTCTCCATTTCAGGATGCCAGGTAAAAGGAGTCCTTACTCACAAATAATCCTTGCAGGACAAGGCCGTGGTGTTGAGCGACGAAGGGATCTGTGGCGTAGACTGTGAGTGCAGACGTTTCACCCTCCTGTCTGCGGTCGTCAGGTAAGAAGTTGTGAGTTTGCTGCTCTGCATTTCCTTGCCTGCCTCCTGCACCCTTGCTTCACATGCGTTCATGCCCCCTGCCCTGCGCGACCTCTCACACTCCTCCCTTGCCCCACCCGTTGCCTCTGCACGCGTGTCAAAGCCTGCCTTGTCCCTCGAAATCCTATATAGCATGGCTCCTCGTTCCCCCCTGATTGTGTGTCCTCACTACAACCTCATGATCCCCTGACCACTTGCTCCATGCTTGCCTCGCTCCCAGCCTGCGTGGCTCCTCGCAAGCCTTGATTATGTGGTTTCTCGCAACTCCCTGATCGCGTGTCCTCGCATCCTCCCGCAATCCCCTGACCATGCGCCCCATTTTTGTCTTGCGTCCTAGCCTGTGTAGTCCCTTCCCAATCCTTGATTGCATGGTTCCTCACAACTCCCTTTTGCGTGCCCTCACAACTTCCTTGCAATTTCCTGCCTTGAGCTTGCCCGCGTGGTCCCTCGCAATCCTTGACAGCTAACCGTTTTTATCACAGTCGGAAGATCTAACAGGAGAAGCCAAATAACTGAGCAGGCGCCCTAACATCAATGCGCCACCGATGGTTACAAGGTACGTATAATACACCACACCACTCAACTGGCAGCAGGCATGGAGAACCACACACATCAGTATACAGCAAGGACTATGACACAAATGTGGTTGTATTGTTCACGTTCTTTCTCTGCCTATTTACACCAGACTAAGCCTCAAAACCTCTGATAGCAGAATGCAGAGCAGATCTAAGATAAATTTGGGCACGCTGAACACATAACGAGTCTTTAGCACAGGCACCACCCCATCTCTTCCAAGCACCCATCCACATGTCTGACCATATGGGTTGCTTTTATACCAGAGCCTGGCCAGCCCTGCTAAGCCTTTCTCGGCCGAATGCGCACACGCATCATAATCATGCTCCATGACCTACAAGACGCTGGACTTCAGTGTTCCGAGGGTGTTCCCACTAACAGTGCATTGAGACTATAACAATGGTAAAATTGGCACTATACAAATGACAAGTACAGCACAACACAATACAATACTTACTATGGGTCTCTCTATGAACATCTATTTTTTTAATGTAACACTTCAGATCAGATAATAGGGTTAATGCATTTGAATTTCCCTGACATCAAGACAAGTACGGCACCAAAGAAAAATGTAATCAATAAACAAAATATACATATGCACCAACTTCCCGGATTATATGGAATGTAGTGAATACATTAGCTACTTACTTGCAGAAGGCAACTTGTTTGCATTGGCTCTTGTAAGTTCGAATTCCCAGTTAATGCATGTTTGTGGATGGGTGCGTGCACGTATGTGTTTTCCATCTGCTGTCAAGTGTATTTTTCAATGTCTATAGGCCTGCACAATATTAATAAACCAGTGTGTGTGAGTGCTGTTTAACCTATATATTTCATCTAAAATGATATACGTGTGAAATTATAAAGGGTCTGCATTAGGGCTTTCAGCTTCTTTATATTTTAGGGCTGGAGTAAAATCTATTTAGTTGTGAATTATCTTCCCTCCCACACTACAGCTGCCTCTGCCTATACATTGACAGGCAGAAGAATGCAGAGGATTTGCACTTCATACTTCGCACAGTTCTTACTAGATAGAATGATTTATTTCAAAACACATTTCATCGCATTATGTCCAGTCTATACTATGATGCAACGTGACTCTGGACCGATTCAAACCACTGCCTATATTTGCAACAAATATTTAACTTTACAAAAGCAACCCCATTTTAAAGTGACAACAACAATGTTTTCAGTTTTGTATTTCATTTCTCACTTCAAAGTTGAATGAGCCTAAAAGAAACCCCATCTCGTTTTGTATTTGACATAAATAAGGAAACACAGGGTATTAGGATATTAGCACCTGTGCCCCTAATTTCAAATTGCACCTCCTCTGCATTCCTAGTCATTTTCCCTTCCAGATTTTACCCTGATAAAGGTTGGCCAATTTTAGGGAAATTAGTAGTGGTTTCTTTTGATGTACCTTTTTAAGATGCAACTTCTGATTTTGGAAAACCAGTCAGGGATCCAGTCAGGCAGGAGTCAGCTCTCAATTGACTGATCCAGCTTCCTTCTTCTTAATGGACAGGCTCAGGGACTGGTCTGCCATCTCAAAGGAGTCAGTTCTCTTGTTCTGCAATCTTTCAGTTGGATCCCACCTTTCGCTTCCTCGCCCAATAGTCCATAATCAAGAAATCCCTACTTCTCTCTCTGTCCAATGCGTATGCTATTGTAAAATGCCTTTACCCCACCCCTACTCTTAGCATTGAGGTTTGGATTAGAAGCCACCTGACTGCTACTCTTTCTGCAAAGAAGCAAATTTTGTTTTTATGCTCTAACTTTGGACTCATTAGTGTTACCTTGATAACATTACATTTTTAGATTCTGCATGCCAAGGCAAACAGTTTGATATGTTACATGATGGAATTCTTATGATGTTCAATAATTTAGCAAATGTTTGCATGGTTCATTCTTGGAACACTTTAAACCATACAGTTTTGATCTGCCCAAAGCTGTATTTCAATTGAATAATATTCCTCTGCTTAATATTTTGGGCTCAGGACTACACACATAACTGTCATTGTATAGTGGTTTTATGGAATCTTGCTTTGAAAGTACATAATTTCAGCAGTTTGTTTCCCAACATGCAGGGGTGTACTGCAATCTGGCAAGTGTCCCTTTTTAAGGTGACAGCAAGCAAAAGGCAGAAATCCCTAATAAGCGCCAATGTTGGTACTTATTATTTGGCTTGCTCCTGCAGGGAAGGCCTTCCTTATTGTATTCAATTTATACCACCTCTTCATTAGAAAATACCTGATACACTGTTTATTTATTGGGTATTCATAATGCGCCTATACAGTAAAATGGTGTTTAAACGCGCATCAAGATAAGGGAGGGGTACAGGGATGAAAAAAACAAAACAATAATGTTCCTACTAGGCTTTAAGACATTCAGATTGTGCAAGTGTGGTAACAAGAATGCAGGGGAGAGGGGGAAGAAGGGAAGTGTAGGTAGGGGGTGAACCCGGGAAGAAGACAAACAATAATGTTCCTACTAGGTCGTGAGACAATTTGCAGCCTGCAAGTGCAGTAACAGGAACATGGTGGACAGGGGGAGGAGGGGAAGTGTAGGTGGGGAAGAACAGGGGTGAAGACAAACAATAACATTCCTACTAGGTCATGAGACAATACAGAGAGTGCAAGTGCAGTAAAATGGGGGTGAAGGGGAGGAGGGGGAGTGTAGATAGGGCAGGAAGGGGCACTGCTAAGGAGGGACAGAGGAGAATAGTACATTAAGTGCAAATATTACCTATATTGTAGTGAAATATGACAATGGTGCAATTGCCCAGAACAGGTGCCTTACAACATTAGCAAAACATACATCATCACCAAATAATGATCAGCCTATTATCATCAGCCTGCACAGCAGTGCTATAAAAATCCCTACCCACACAATACCCAATGTGGGAAAAGTAAGTAGGGGTTGATGGCCCAAACAGGCCCAATAGATTTCCTCTACCCAGACAAATATGCTTAGTGCTCTTATACTCGGTCTATAACATCCCTTGATCTTAGATTCCCCAAGAAGGATAATTTGCAATGGCATATGCCCATCGACTCACTTTAGGAGGAGAAATAATTATACATTATAGGGCGGCAGTCGCTGTCCTATGGTTAAGGTGAGTGACTTTATTCATAGGAAATGCAAAATTCTATTGCTAATAACTTTTGACTTGCAGGACGGATTTGACTGATATTTTCCAAACAAAATGTTTGTCACAAGCCTCCTCAAACTGGACATTTTGTCAAAAATATGTTAACAAATAAAAACATGAATCAAGAACGAAAAAAAATGCTGTTTTTAACCTACTCCTAGTCATTTTCCCATAGAGAAAAAGTCAACATTTTGCAAATCCAAAGAGCAAAAACTGCTGGATGGAATAGGACCAAATGAGAAACAACTTGGGAACAAAACGTTGACTCGATTTCCCAGATAGGTTTGGGGTAAATCCATCCAATAGTTTTAAAAATATTCAACAGGGAAGGCAGTGCTCCCTGCTCCCAAAAAATTGCTATATATCCCATGGAGCTTTGTAGCAGAAAGTCTGAACGTTTTTTCAGAAACGAAAAATCAGCAATTTTCCCCCAAAATTCTATTGCTAACTTCTTTTGACTGGACATTTTCAAAACAAAACTTTTTTCAAGCCCCGTCCCAAATGCATATGTTGTGAACAATATGTTATAAAATGAAAATGTTATAAAGAAAACAAAACACCACAGTTTTCATCCCATTAATTTTCCTGTGCAGCAAAAGTGCAGTTTTTGAACAGCCGCTTGTCAGATTTGGATCAACTAATAACCGAATTGGGCACAAAGCATTGATGTAATTTCCTTCACTGGCTTGGGGTAAATCCATCCAGTCATTTTTAAAATATTCCTACAGGTAAGGGGTCTCCCCTGCTCCGTAAAACCTTTTTATCAGCCTCGGTGCTTTGCAGCAGACAGGCTGAACAAGGCTAATTACTTTTGACTTTCTAGATGGATTTGGATGTCGCCCACCAAACCGTACATTTTAGGAATAATTCATTAAAAAATGAAAAGGTTATTAAGAAAATATGAAAAAACAGATTTCTGCCTACTCCCATTCATTTTCCCACAGAGAAAAAGTGCAGTATTTGAACAGCCGTAGCATGAAAACCTTTACGCATGTTTGGACAATGTAATAAACAATTTGGGCATAAAGCGTTGACTTAATTTCCTTAACTGGTTTGGGGAATATCCATGCAACAGTTTTTTAAATTTTCGACAGAGACATGGGGGTGCCCCCTGTTCCTTAAAACCCTTATATATAGGCCTTAGTGCTTTGCAGCAGAAAGGCTGAGAGGCTTTTCAGAAATGAAATGCAACCATTTTTTTTGCTTGATGTGAGAGATTCCAGCGATATTACAGTGAGAAGACACAAATGAAAGAACACAAAAAACCATTTGGAGGAGGCAAAAGGATGCCATCAAACTGTGGAATGAACTCCTGCAAGACCTTACAGAGTCTAATAATGTTCACAACATGAAAAAGAGACTGAAAACTCCTCTGTTTTTAAGTCACTCCTAGGAAACACTGATTATTTTGAACAACAGCGCTTAGATGGCTTTGCTGTAGGAGCTATATAAATATCTATAATATTAGCAATAGCAATAGCCATAGAAATCAGATCAGGCTAGAGGCTGGCATTGGGAAAGAAGACACCATGTGACGTTGGGGATTTGGGTGCCAGTTACGGGTAGACAATGTTCAGTTAATCAGGGGAAGACCGTTTGAATCTGACAAGATTACAGCGGCAATGCCGCAAGCTGTGCTCAGAAAGATATGTGCGTCACATGAAGCGTCACATGAAGCAATGAGTAATAGCACGTAATGGGAGAAGGTTAGGGAAGGTAAAAAGCAAATTAGTGCAGAGAAGGGTTCTGTGAACAAAGAAGGGAGTTGCTGTGAGGATGTGCCAGACTTTTTAATTCTGAGAAGTTTTCCCTTTATTGCAGGAATCAATGACCCGCCACTCTACCTCAGGAATTTCTATTATTAGAAATGATTACTGTGAAATGATAGCAGGAATAAGGAGTTAGACTTGTTTTTAACATCTGTGATGCTTCCATCTGTTGGACAGGCGGCAAGGGTTGCTTTGTAACAAATAAATTGTGGTACATGGCCCTTGGCCATGGCTAGTGGGCCCAAAAGAAAGATATTGGTGCAACACGTACAGAGGCCCACCTGAAGGCCGTAGCTAGTGAGGCCTCATGAAGGCCTTATGTAGTGGGCCCAAAAGAAAACTATTGGCACACCATGTACAGTGGCCACCGCAGAAAGCCATGGCTAGTGGGCTCTGAAGAAATGAAGGTAAAGCATAACTCTTAAAATTCATTGAAAAACCGTTAAGGTGATCAGATTTAATGGAACAAAACCCCTGAAATTCAGCACTCGCATTTCAATCAAGTCCACTTTGGGGAAGAAAATGCATCACATAAACCAAACAGTGATACCGGGTAATGGTTAGGAGAGGGCTAGGGAGGACAAGAGAAATTGAAGGGAGTGGGGGGACTATGGAAAGAGGAGGGGGCACTTAGTGAGTGCCTATGAGGACAGGGAAGAGTTTGCCATTTTCTAGCATTATCAGGGAAATAATGGGGGAATCCTGCGGGCATGGGTAGTTTCATGCCACTGTATGTGTAGTTCATTGCTATTATTGGGGGAATATTGGGCGAATCCTGTGGGAATGGGGAGAGATTGAAAATAATTAGCCATTTTACACCTGCAGTGATCAAATCTCCTAGGCAGTGGCAATGGGTCTCTGTGCCGAAAGACATGGCTGGTGGGACCCAAGGAAACCTATTGGTACAACGTGTACAGCGGCTAAGGACGAAGTCTTTGGCTAGTGGGCCAGAAGAAACCTACTGGTGAAACATGTACAGTGGCCACGGCTGAAGGCCCTGGGCTTAGGAGGAGTACAAGTGGCAAAGAGCACAGAGGACATATGAGGGGAAGGGGCTGTCTGTGGCAGCAGCAGATAGTCTGGGATGAGCCGGACAGCATCCCTGACCTCCTTCAATTCACCTCTGTCCCCCCTCACTTTGGCCCTCAGCACTGCAACCTCCTCCCTGAGAGCCCTCTGTTCCTGTAACTGTTTTACCCTTGCTTCCCTCACCTCCCTTGCCACCACATGCAGGACACCCAGCAACTGTGCGTCAAAGTCCACATTGCCACCTCCAGGTGTGGGGACATGAGACATGGTGACATCCGGCTGGTCCCCTGAAGGTGCAGTGATGGTAGTCACTGGGCTGGGCATAATTGCCTCCATAGGTGGGCGAGCACAGAGGGTCTGGGCAGCACATGCAGTAGTGTGGGCTCTTCCCTATAGGTTTGGCAGTGCATGGACGCGTCCAATGCAGGACCTGCAGGAGGGGTGCACTCCCTGTGCCCTGGTGCTGGACCAAGATCTGATAGGGTTTCAGGACTCACAGATGAACAGGAAGGTGGGCTGGCCTCATGCAGCTGACTGGGGAACATACAGACGTGTGATGAAGTGACAGGTGTAACCGAAGGAGGCACATGTACTGCAGAAGACGGAGCTACAGTACTTCCTTTTGGGCTACACGGCCCTGCATACCCTGTCCGTTGCCACTCCTGTGCCTCCTCGTGGCTCACCAGGCCCTCTACCTCAGACTCCTCCACCTCCACCATTCTCCTATCTGTGTGCATCCTCTGGGCATGTCAAAGTTCTGACACAACTTGAGGTGTCAGACATCAAGAGAGGGGAAAGGGACACATGAGGCAATGCACATGACAAGGGACGTATCTCACAAACATGTGGCAGACACATTACGTCGACACATGCAACAGACACAAGACACATTTGCACATGCGGATACAAATCCAAAGCTATCTTGGTTGCAGGTGCAGTGTACATGTTTGTGGCATGCACATCCAGGGAATGATAGGCATGACACGAGCATCATTGACATTCTTTACAGGATGATAACTCGGACAACACTGTAAGGAAGTCATGGTTTCAAACAGTAAGACACAGGTGATCACAGTTCAAGGGTGTTTTTTTGAACTTCAATTGGGTTTAAAAAATGCATATCTAATCCTAAATCTAAAGATGGGAGCAAGCTATGACCATAAAATATTAATAACACCGCCCTAGTTGAGTCTGTCAAAATAAAAGGGTCTATACTAATTAACCTATTGCCAATCATTACTTCTAAATACAAATAGTTTGGAAACCAATGTTATGCAAAAGAAATGATATGTCAGGATATTCAAACCGATGTCTTCCCTTCCCCACGTTTTCAACACAGGGCAAGGTGGCACACTCACGCTTAACAAACTCTCTGGCTTCTCTAGCATGAGGATGCAGTTCACAACTTCAACATAAGGCCTTCTGTGCCAAAGTCTCTTTGCCTTTAAAAGTCTCTTATTTCAGAGGGCCTCATGCAACACAACACATTAAAGTTCCTTTCTTCTTAGGACTTCATATACACAACTCTTTGGGTGATTTACTATTCACCCCGGGTCCCCCTCTGCCGGGCTCAGACCCACTTTGACACAAAATCTTCAATTGGTCTCCCTCCGCCAGACTCGGACCAAATATCTCACATATACAACTTCCTAGGTGATTTACTGTTCACCCCGGGTCACACTCTGCCGGGCTCAGAACCACGTTAACAGCAAAAACCTTCAATTGGTCTCCCTCCGCCGGGCTCAGACTAAATTTCTCTACTTCATCAAAATCGAAGACTTTCGACAGTGCGCAGGATTTTGCTTGAGCCGTCACAGAACCACTTTGTTTCACAATAACTAATTCTCTTCTTGATATAACCCTTTTCTCAGTTTACTTTTGCCACTTCTCATCTGGATACCTTTGATTGGGCACCCACTCGGGGCAGGCCACTCTGTCAAAGGTATTGTATCTTGGTTTTAAAGTTCAATCATTCATCAACAGTTCAACTTCACTTACGTCTCTTATAACACGTGTTTTAACAATGTTCGTTACAGCACTCGCCATACAATGTTGCTGCTTGCAAGCTTGGCTTCAACACAGACGGTCTTGTATCGGTCTCCCCAACTGATCGGCTGTGTTGATTTCACTGACACTGCTTTGTTCTTGGAGCCAAGGACGGTACCATGGCAGCTGGCACTTCTCCATGCCTTGATTATTGACGCGGAGGGCCCCAGTTATCTACGACACACAATGCAGGATTCTTCAGCCTGGTTTCCTGGTCTTACGCTTTCTATTCTTGAGGTCTCTAGAAAGTAATGGTTCCTTGTAGAAAAGGTTAAGGAAACTTCCCTCCTTGCGATCCCCTTCTGTGTTACTGTCTTTTCTCTCTCATTTAGTTGCCGTCTCAAAACTGCTGTTTCCTTTTGTGCTTTGCCTCACTCAGAGTGTGCTCTCGTGCTCCACCTTTTATCTATGTCAGGAAGCTTAATGGAAGTCAGATGTGTGTGATGGTCAGTAATTGCCTGACCATTGTTTTGGGACACGTCAGGTATACTGCTCAGGTGTCAGTCTGTTTTCTCTCATAGCAGGCTGTCTGTGAGAAAGTGTTTATGTTGTAAAAGAGGGTGGAGGGGTAGAGTTCCTAAGTATCATAGCTGGTAGGCTGGGGTAAAGGTGTTACAGGGAAGGGGATACCACGTCTCACCATCCAGTGACCCAATCCCACTCCCCAAAGACCCCTCACCCAGGTGATCCTCCCGCACTGGTCCACCCTCAGAAACTGGATCCAAAAGCGAAGGCCATGTCCTGCCCACCTGTATGACAGATCTCTGGGGAATAGTGGGTGAGACACATTCTGGTTTCTCACATGCCCTACCCCTATGCGATGTAGCCCCCTCTATTTCACAGGGAAACTGAGAAGGGAAATCAATGGTTCCCTGGTCTTTATCTTTTCAGTGCTCCACAGTGAAACAGTAGGGTGGCAGGACTAGGAAGCATCGCATGACCCGATGGTTAGAGTACTTTAGTTGGCTTATCCACACTAATGGAGAATGATCTGTGATAAGAGTGAACTTCCTTCCTAGAAGATAGTGGGCCTCATTACGACCCAGGTGGTAAAGGGTTAACGCCGCCGTAAAAGTTGGCGGTGCCGTTAACCCCTTACCGCCTAATTACGAGGTCCCTTTGCTGGTCCCCACCTTAACGGCTGGTTTTACCAGCCGTTAAGGAAGGAACCCGAAAAGGGACTTTCAAGGTTATTATGGTACCGCAATTTGTGGTAACGTAATTACTGCCTTCCCCATTCCCATTGAGCCCTATGGAGGCAAAAATGGGAATGGGAAGGGCCAATGGTGAATGGGGAATTAAAGCCCCGCCAACCTTGGAATGGGGCGGTAATTCCACCATCCACCATGGCGCAATCGGTAAAATACTGGTGTCAACCATGGCGCTAATAGCGCCATGGTTAACGCCTGGGTCGTAATGAGGCCCAGTATCTTAGATGGATGATGGCCCATTTGATGGCAAGGGCCTCTATTTCCAACACAGAGTCCTTGTTTTCATGTGGGAAGAGTTTTTGACTAGTGAATAGGATAGGGTGTTCTAATCCATCACACACTTGGGGCAAAACTGCTCCTAACCCTGTAAGAGAGGCGACAGCTTGTAACACACACTCTATAAAACAATGTATTACCTTTAGGATCGGGTTATGGAACAGGGTTTGTTGTAAGCTGCTGTAACATACATCGTCCTTGTCGGTCCAATGAATCTTCTGGGGTTCAGCGTTCTTTAATTTGTCTGTCAACCTAGCTGTTCTTTCCAAGAAATTAGGGATAAACCTGGTGTAATAACCGATTAACCCTAAGAATGCTCTGATGTCTCTCATGGTCTTAGGTGTGGGGGTATCTAGGACGGCTTTCACTTTTTCTCGCTGAGGCTGGACACTGCCATTCCCTACAAAGAAGCTGAGGTATTTCACGGTTGATTGAGCCAGCATACACTTGGATGGATTGGCAGCTAAGCCGGCTTCTCTGAGGGCTCTCATAATAGTAAAGAGATGGAAAAGATGGTCTTCCCAAGCCTTACTATAAATGTCTATGTCATCAATAGAAGCCCCCCAGAATTCAGAGTAGGGCTGTAATATCATGTCCAGAGGCCATTGGAAGGTGGCGGGCCATCTGGTAGGCCAAAAGGGAGGACTTTGAACTGGAATAGTGCAGGGATGTTGAGAAAGCTGTCTTTTCCTTTTCAGGCAAAAAAGGAGGGTCACCTGGCTATTGCCTGATCGCTCCAAGTACTACAGGCTTTATATAACAACTGATCAGAGCGAGCCCAGTAAAGTCACAGGGACCTAAAAACAATTTAATAAAGATTATGACAGAGACGATACATGTTACATTTCATACAAATAAATAATTACCACAAGTGAGTGAACCCAAACACATTCCTAACATTTAACATACACTGTAATTCAGAATAATAGTGACATATAGCACATGTTGAGAGTAACAGATGACTCTTTAGTACCACGCGTATGGTTGAGATGGGCGGAGAGATTATACAGCTTTTGACAACAACATAATGAGTGCCCGGCATGTGTGACCAGCGCTGTGCAGTATAAAAGGTCGACATGACTGTGTTTCGACCTAGAACTGATTCTGTTGTCTGTAAATTAGATGGCCTTCACCAGGACATGGAATTGCAGTCTGGACTGTAAGGAAAGTGCCTTAAAAACATATGACAAGGTTAACATCTAGATATACAGCACCTTTCCAATTTTAAAATTCTCACTGTTACTGAAGAAAAACAACCGGCCCGGATATGTGGATATGTGATGGCATCAGTGATGTCATCAATGATGCCATTGGTAATGTCATCTTTGATGTGCAGGGTGTTAGCCTTAGCAGTGCATGGCGGTGGTGCAAGTTATGGTTGCATAGCATAAAATAACTGGCAAATTTCTTGGGTTTTATGATTTTACTTGTAACCATAGATTTATATTAGTGCAACTTAACCATAATGCTAATTTAAGAACGTTTTTCATTGAATATAATTATATGCAATATATGTTTTTAAGTATGTAGTATGTTTGTATTATAAAAATATTCTATGGTTTGTTTTAGGATGTATTAACGGTGTTCTTTTTATTATGTTTTTAATATGTTTACTTGATAAAGAATGAATTGTTTGCATGCTTTGTATGCTTACATGTTTATTTTGTATAAAATAATATTTGATGTTTCTAGGCTTATGGGTGAGTTAAGGTTACCATGATATTTGATTGATTTTTTTTTTTTAATGTAATGAGAATATATGTATAGGTTGTTAACTTAACCTTATTTCTAATGTTTGTAGACAGAGTTTTTTAAGGTTTTGTAATTGTTTGTAAAATGTTTTCAAGTACTAGTTCATTTTGTATACTATTATGTGTTATAATGCATTTAATTGAAATATGAATGTTTGTTCTAATTGTGTTTTTTATGTTTTTGTGTAGCCATCCCTTGCCTCGAACGTTAATAAGAACCTTTGAAAATTAGTCAAATTAAAAAAAACAAATTTTTGATTTGAAAAAGTCAAATTAGATGTTATTATGTGTAATAGTTTAAAAAAATACTAATCAAAGGCTCTCCTAGTTATTTATTTTATATTTTATTTTAGTATTTGTAGAGCGCACTACAGCCCAGAGGCAACGAGGCGCTATAAGGAGATTTAAAGAAGGCTTGCTTGAGGGTTAAAATAAGCGGCCCTAGAAGGTATACTTAGGTAGATTCAGTTACAGGGTTACATACGATATACAGTCCAATTGCATAGTTACAGCGGGTATACAGTGAAAGTTCCAGTTAGTTACTCATATACTTTTCTAGGTAGCACGAGGCATAACAGAGAGTGTGCTAGGTGATATAGTGGAGGTGCAGACCTAGACTGACGGGCTCTTTTATACAAAGAGCTGGGTTTTTAGGGCCTTGCAGAAGGCTGTGTGAGAATCAATTGATCTAATATGAGCTGGGAGGTTGTTCCATAGGGTCGCCGCCATAGAGGGGAAGCTAGTGCCTCCTGCCCGCACTCTGCGAGTGTGCGGGACACAAGTTATAATATGAATACTTACATTGGCCAGCCTTATCCAGCAAACACACTATTTGTGTAATTAGCCACTCTCACACTTAGCATGTATGTGCAGATTAGCTGCTTTCAGCATCCATTGTAATAATATAGCTAACCAGTATGCCCCTTACTGCAGCCTGAAACAGACACTACATAACGTCTGCATCATGCTGGGATTCATTCATTGGGATCAGAAATACATCAAACCTAATAGACTGATGGGATTGTAACACACCCAGATGTTTTGAGTAAGAGTAGAGAGTGTGTCGAACCGGAATGGAGAGCGGGGGATCTAAGAGGCCTCTCACTTAAAAGGATGGTTTGAGACCAGAGATGTATCTCACCTTGATAGAGTGCTGAGGGAGGGGAGTGTCCCTAACTGGAATGGACAAACAGGAGAGGGAGATGAATCACACTAAAATCCACTGCTTATGGTGTGAAATTAATCAGACATAAAGGAATGGGTTTGGGGCAGAAACCGTGCCGCACAGAGATTGAGACATTTCTCTACAGGATGAATTTGTGGGTTGGTTATTGCTTTGCACCAGATCAAACAACAGTGTAGGGATATGGGTCACATTTAGTTTGAATGTCAGGGAAGGAAATGTATTGCCACTAACTAACCATACTAAAAACTCCCCCCTCTGCATACGCCTTCTCAATCTCTGAACTAAACACAACCATACCTCTACAGCACTGCAAACCACACACACTTCACAACCCCCTGACAAGGAGGCAAACCATTCACAATCTCACCTCAACACCACATGAGGCCTACCAACAAAAAACACACCTATTCTCTATGACCGGTTTCTCTGAACTGAAGCTGCCCACAGCACATCACAGCTCTTTTGCTCTTCCCCCGCTCAGTCCGACTAACAAATCATGCCACCCTACTTGCATTGCAGATCTGCCGGAGTGCCAAGAGACCACGCAGGTGGCAACATTGTCTAATACAAGAACCTATAACATAACATAACATAACATAACATAACATAACATAACATAACATAACTTGTATGGTATGGTGGAAGTAAAACTAGACTTACATGTGATTCATATTAAAATAATATATATTTGGTTTTATTGATGTTGGCAGTATTACATTTGTTCTGTGTTAGTATGTTTTTTACATCCTAAAGCAAAAGTTAAAATGATACTATGTGTTGTATGCATTTTTAATATTAATGGATTTGTTTTTTTTAATTGGCATGACGTCTATTGTGGTTGCTTTATTGTTTTAGTAATGTTTAAAGTTATATATAAATTATGTATTACATTTTAATTTTTATAAATGAACATGATTTTATTTATATATTGATATTTTATTTCTATCGCGCTCGTACACAAGTGTTTCAGAGCGTGACAAGGCAAGGGAGGGGAACAGGGGAGAACAAAACAACGATCTTTCTAGGCCCATTGACATTGAGAACGTGCATGTGCGTGGGAGAGGGGGAGGGGAAAAGTGAATGGAAGGGGGGAGAAGTGGAAAGTGCGAAGCAAAGTAGAAACAGATAAATAATAAATAAATAAATAAATAATAAAGGCAACAAACAATGATAGTGCAGCCAGCAATTGGCAAGTGCTAGGTTTAAGGCAGCAGACAGGGTAGGTCTGATAAGTGCAGGATGAAAAAGGACGGGGCTGTATGGGTACAGATGCAGACCCCAGTGCAAGGGGTGGCCCGCAGGCAATGCGGGAGGGTGGCAGGATGAGCAGGTACTTGGGCCCAAAGGACAGAGGGTGGCAGGTGCATGGTGCCAAGAGAGAACAGATCAGCAGGGGAGAGGCGGGTAGCGAAGGCAGAAGAAAAGAGGAAGGTCTTGAGGTGCTTCCGGAACCGGAGATGGTTCTTCTCAAGTTTTAGAGTGGCGGAGAGGCTGTTCCAGAGGGAAGCCCCAGCCGAAGACAGGGATCTACCCCCAGCTCGTTTCTTTGAAAAACGACTTACCCTGAGGGAGTTAGAGGAAGAGGAGCAAAGAGCTCGAGAGGGGAGGTATTTGCGGAGGGATAGCTGAAGATATTTTGGACCCAGGCCCCGGAAAGCCTTGTGGACAATGCAGAGGGTTTTGAATTTAATCCTTGCAACCACTGGGAGCCATGGAGGGATTTCAGAGCTGGAGAGATAATATATATATATATATATATATATATATATATATATATATATATCTTGCTGAATTTCCTAAATTATATTTTTGGGGGTTGCTGTATTTAAATTTGCTTTGCAGATGATGACAATTACTTGAGTAACATTTCTTACACCCAGTGGTTTATATAGTATAAGTAATAATAGTGACGAGGTACTTATGTTGCATTGACATTTTTTAAATATATAATTTTATTTGTGATGTATTTTTGCTTTACTTTAGTTGATAAGCATGTGCAAAACACACTAGAGTGTTTTTTTATAGTTTTATAGATGATCGACATATTTAATATTTGATAATATATGCAACATTTAATTGTATTAAAGAAGATCATTTTAATTATGTATTATTATAGGTTATTATGCAACACACATACATAGGCTTCTCAAGAGTTTGGAGAAAAAAAAATTGTGTGGCTGGTTTAATAATTATTTAAAAATATGTAATGTTATTATAGTTTGGAAATATACACATATGTTATTGTAATACATTAATTATTAATAATTTACAAATATTGTATTGTGGTACATTACTTATTATTAAAAAACAATTGCCCCCATTTCTAAATAGGCAAGACAGTACAGATTTTAAAGTGCAAATATTCATTTATATATCTATGCTATCTTGTAAAACAAATCTGGCTGTAATAAATATGTACTTTTTAAAAGTATGTCTTAATTGACGATACTTAAATTTTTGCAGATGAGTAGAAACATTTGTTTCTCCTACTGCAATTATTGTTCAACATTTTAAACAGCCTAAAAAAGAATAAACACACTCTGGATCAATACTTGGCAAAGATGGAAGTGACACAGAATCACCAACTTGATATGTTTTGGAAACCTTAGAAGGTACAGGCACAGTTCGCTTTTGAACTGTTACACTTTCTAAATGTTTTCGTTTAGTACTTTGTTTTTTAGCTGCACTAGCTCAAGTGGAACTGTTTTTTTAATTGATGTTTTTTTCGGTTGTTCAATTTTTATAAATATCTGCTCATCTGTTTATTTCGCATATTTGTGCTAACATTGCTGAATTTACTAAATTATATTTTTAGGGATTGCTGCTTTTTAAATTTGCTTTGCAGATGATGCAAATTACTTGAATAACATTTCTTACATCCAGTGGTTCAAGAGATTAAAAATACTCTCAAATCCAAGAACTTAATTTTCCAAATGGAATTGTTCCAGCAGTAGTTATATTTTTTTGATATTTTTTGGTTTTGCTAATTATAACAGTTGAAATGCCTGTATAACTTTCAGTAGTAGGGACATGTTGTGATGATTCTTCAGTAGTTGAACTTTCCAATGTACAAGTTGAAGAAATACCAGTCATAGGTAAATTAGGTTTTTTAATTCTGTGGGCCACGCCAGTTTTGTTTGTTAAAATGGTACTACATAAAATAGAGATTTTAAGCGGTTTTTGTGATGGTTACAGGAATTGCCATTGGCAAATCACTTGTTGTATTTTGAAGTATATGGGATGTTTTTGTTTTTGTAGTACAAGTAATCAAAGTGCTACAATGTATTTTTTTGACTGAACACATGCACTTTGCACTACTAAAATGGTACTGGTAGTAGTAGGTAATACATTTGTTTTGAAGATTATAGAATGACAGTTTGCACTTTTGAAATAGTACTAGTAGTAGCGGTAGGTCATGTATTTGTGTTATTTTGGGGAATTTGCAGAATTTCAACCATTGGAAAAGTAGTATCTTTTGTATAAGGTGTATATGTTTGTTTTCTCTTATTTAGTGTAACAACACTTTTGATTATTAAAACAGTGCTAGAACTGGTAATAGGCAATGTAGGTTGTATTCTGATTGGCACAGATGTCTGTACTGTTGAATAACACATTCAAATTTAGATTGTGCTTTTTACTAATTTAAATGTGTTGACTTTAGGTGTTAGGCGTTGTGAATGTAATTGATGAGGTGTGGCACAGGTAGCAGCAGTAATAACATTGGGAGTATTAAACAGTATATTTGTAATTTCACTTTTTTTCTTTTAACTCTTTTAAGGACATGTGGATACTGAAGGAAACTAAAACTAATTGTACACAAGAACTGGCATCTCATTAAAAAGCCAGGTACACTACAAAAGAAGCATTTGTTTGCATTAAAAAAGCAGAGCAATCTCAAGCAAAGATTGTTACAGACCTATAAGCACCTACCAAGTGAGAAATCCATAGTAACTTTGTGGGGTCTACCACCTTTGACGGGACACTACACGTGCAGCCAGTGTGTTGTGGGCCAATTCACATATACTGAACATATTGTTGAGTATAACAACATCAAGTGGACCTTGAAAGCAGTCCCGCGCCCGGTGGTTGGCGCTTCTGGAGTTAATGGAGGACTCGCCTCCATTGAGTTGTGCCATCATGTTTTTTGCAGTATACCCGGCGTAGTCTAGTTGTTCCCAAGATGGCGGCCGCCGGGAGGTTCTTATTCCTATCCCTCCCAGCGGTTGGCGCGTTGCAACCCTGATTACTTTCCTCTGTGGGTTTAGACGCTAGTTGTTTCCTCTTGTCGGCTTGCTGACACTCGTTTCCATGTCTTCCATCCCTCGAACGAGTGGCTGCGCTCCTCTCCCCTGGTTCAGGGCGGATCCCTCAGTCTGTCCAAAGTGCTATTCTCTCTTTCGGCCCACCTCCCTGGCATGCCCATTCTCTCTTTCTGTCTCGCTTTCCTCTGGTTCTCTTTTCTCTTTTCTGGTCTCGCCCTGTTTGGTCTCTCTAGCTCAGTTCCTGTTCGCTTCTGGGTTCCTCCTCCCATACCGCTCCTGTACTTTGTTGCTCCCACCTCTGTGGTCCGGGTACTCGATTGGGCTCGTATCTCTTGCTTGCTGGGAACCTACCTGTTTCCTCTGGATCTCATTGCTCTGCACACTGGCCTCGATTCCCTGCAGCCATACCTGGATTCAGACTTTCCACAAGGGTCCGCGTAGCAGACAACACTACGTTGCATCTTGAATTCCTTCGCTGCTGCTTTTTGGCATCGCCTCACAGGGTTTTTTTCGTGCCTGGAGAGGCTTTTCCCCCTATTATTGGCTATCCCGAAAGCGAGGTCACGGGCCTGGTGATTCCTCACGGCCACTGTGGCTTCCTTCCGTGGTAGACCTTATCTACATAAAAAAGGACTATAGGATCAGAGGAAGGAAGAAGGTACCTTCTCCATCTATTTAGGTGAGGAGGAGAGGGATTCCATTGAAACTGATACTGACCCTTCCGAAGTTGACAGTTTGCAACGCCCAATAATGGTGAATGCCACAGCTGAGCAAGTAGAGGAACTGGTTGTAGCGGTGACCCAGGAAGTGCAAAACCTAAAGACAGAAAACACTGGTCTTCGCCAGCTAGTTACCGCCCATGAACACCACCCAGCAGATTTACCGCCCATGGACTTAGCCTCCGGAAAATACAACGGTTCACCGAAAAAGCTGAAGGCGTTTGTCGAAGCCTGTGTGGTACATTTCACTTTCAGAGCCAGCACCTATGCTTCTGAACACGCCTGTGACGGGTTTATGATTTCCAATATGGTGGGAAATACACTAGCTTGGGCTACCCTCTGGTCACCAATGCTAACCCATCCTCCATGATTACGGGGGTTTTGTGACATTATTCAAACAAACTTTCAAACTGCCTGAGACCACTTTCATGGTCTGTGAGGAACTGCTGGACATCCGTCAAGGAAATGCTGACCTTCTTTCCTACATCACTACATTCAAACAGCTCGGGTCTGAAGCAGGATGGCCCGAGCAAGCTCAATATGCCATCTTCCTGCAATGTCTCAAAGAGGAGATCAAGGACTAGCTATCCAGAAGACCACGTCCTCCCACATTCTCTGAGCTCTGAGCATCTTCTATGTCCTGCGTTGTGTGAGGTGGCCATGCCTGCATCTATATGCTACTGTTATGCTCACACCTGTTTGCACCTATCTCTGGAAAAAGGCTACCTAATTGAAATACTGTATCTCTAACTGCCTTTTTTCTTTCTGTGCTTACCTGGTTCTCCTTACTCCTAATAATGATCAACAGTGTGTCCACACACTGTGGTGTGAACCCGTACTCACCTTTTTTCTTCTCTCCCTATTCACTGGTAATCACCTCTGTCGTGGTATAATGTCTCTTCCCCTATTAAGGCCATGCAGACATTCCTCCTATGTTCAAGAAAGGTCCATGATCTTCATCTATAAAATATAAACCAACACCATTAAATACATTTAAATAATGTTATTTTACTTACCCTTGTATGTTCTCTTGAATTGGCTGTGTACAAAATTTTGGTCAACCATACCCCTTTGGTCCTTTATTAATCTGTCATTCTTTTTTATTAAAATGCACAACATTTTTCAATTTTGTCCATCAACCTTCGTTGGTGCCATTTATTTTCCAAATTTAGATTTTTTGCTTGTGTTATGCTCCCTATTACCTTAATATCCATTCATTTATTCATCCAATAATTTCTTCATTCATTTTTCCGTTCCTTCATTTTTTATTAATTTATTAATGTATTTCATCCAAATGACGTCAATTTTTTTAACTTAGCTCCTTATTCCTACACTGTTTAATTTCATTTTTCTGGACCCATGCCAAAAAGGCCCATAGAACACCTGAAATTTTTTGTTACTCTCTCCAAGTCTTCCTATATTTGTACTGAATGCTGCTACATTATTGCCATATGCAATAAAATGTCTCCTTTTCTTTCTTTTTAGTGTGTGATGTTCCTAAGGAAACACCACTTCATCCTTCTGTAAACCCAATCTAGGTATGCCATCATTAGAGACGTTTAATCAACCTGGACCTTTCATATGAGAACGATCACTGACCGCTGTGGTCCATTTTTATTATTCATTCCTTGATCATTTGCCATTTTTCCTTATACTATGGCTGTTTCTAATTTTATGGGGGTCATCTGCCACCCCTCTTTGTTCATAAATATCCGTGGTCTGAGACTAAATCCATCAAATATTCTCACCACTTTTCCACTAGGTCACACAGCCATCTGCAGTACTGTGCTTTCATTACAACAATAAAAAACTCTGGTTCTACCAGAAACGTGTCGTAGGGCCTCTTGCCCTGTACATGCCACTATGAACTCACCCATATTCAAATGGTGCATTCCCAAAATGAAACACACTTTCCCTTAATCACCTAAATAAAATCATCATGTTTAGGCTTTGTCACTCACTCCCTTTCAAAACGTTAACACGTGTCTGTCACAAATATAACACTCTCCTTCAGAGACTGCTAATTCATCACCAGGCAAAAACTACATTTATAGTCTTCAATAAAAACCCTCAATCTTATAATATTAATTGACCACCTTTCTGTCTTTGCTGCATGAACATACAGTCGCAATGTCTACCACTAGAACAAAGATTGTTCTCCATTTGCCATATTCATTTTCGGCACTCTTTGAGGCTTAGTGCCACTAACAATTCTGAGCATACCAAGTCGCCCTGTGAGGCTGTCCCACTGTGGGTGCATGCATACCTCTGTTCTTGTAAAAGCATTTTTCCTTTCACAATGATACCTTTACTCCTGTGTGTCACTATTTATTCCATGTTTGCATATTACTGAATCTTCATGTGGTCTCACTGTACTTGCCCTCTGCAGTAAATCCATTTTGCACTTTTCCTAAACTGCTGTACTTGCTGCACTCTTAGCGCTCATGTCTGATATAATGTCTGATCCTGGGCAAACCCCTCTCCACTTTGTTGAGTGTATGCAGGCGGGTATGTGGTCCACCCTCTTGAGAATTGCCCATTTTGCACGAACCCTTGACTTCCACACATGCGTGCAATGTGTCCTGCCATTCCACATGTCCAACATACAGGAGGTCTCCTAATCTGCCCTCCCTGCATGCCTTGATTATCGTTCAGTATGTTTTGAAATCCACTTTAATTGTTCTGGAAATGTCCCTGATTATTCTGGAAGCCTCTGTCTTGGAAGCCTCCCCTATCTTGTGTTATGAATCCATTATTACCTTGATCAAACTGCCTTTGGTTATTCGCCTGTGGTATGCCTGTAGTTTGCTGTTAACCTGACCCTTCCCCACTAGTCAATATCACCTCTTCTATGGCGTATTTTGACAATTCCATCTGCACTCATTTTGCTTCTTCACCTTTCCTAGCATCATCTTTCTGTCGATTCTTCTCCTTCAGTAATCTGCAATAATGCGCAATGGTCAGCTGTATTTCTGACCATGGCTTTGCTTCCATGCCCACCAATTCTTTGAGCTGCTTCTGCACTGGCTCTGGCAACCCTTGACATAATATATGTCAATACATGAGCACAGGTATAGCTTCTCCCCAAGGTTCGCGAGCCACCAGGCTACATTCCTCCTGAAAATTCTGAATGTAAATAAGAGGATCATCCCCTTCCTGCATCTTTTTCATCATTATATCTCCCATGTCTGACGTGTCCGGATACAGCACTCTGAGCGCTTTCCAAACTGCTGCTCTACAGTTATTAAATGGTGCTCCATCATGAGCCGTGTTCTGTGAAGTGACAATTGAGTATCCTGCTCTCAACCAAACATCGTCTGCTCTTTCCCCAAGGATAGCAGCTAGAATACCTTTAATGTCTCCTATAGCTAACGTGTTTCCTCCTGTCATTTATCTAACTCATGTATCCATTTCCCAGCATTGGAAATTAAATTGTGAAGTTTACACCTTAAATTGTCCTTATCCATCTGTACCCATGGTATATATTGTGGTCTGGCTCCTCTTTTTTCTAACAAAGGAAACTGCAATATCCCAAACTCACATTCATCCCCTATCATCTGTCTGTCCATAACAGGGACAATGGTTCCACACCGCCTTTTTCCTGGCAGTGACTTTAACCTGCTCATGTAAGTTGGCGAGTCCCCCTTCTCACTATGGGACTGCCCTCTAGGTGGATCTAGTCGCTCCAGGGATTCTGGCGCCCTCAAGTTGGGTTGATCTAGATCTGACCATCTCACTTCTTTGTCTGTATAAGAACACCCCTCCCCTCGTGATCACATGCACTAGCACCCTGCTTCTCTTGAAAGGTTCCCCTTCTTGGTCTGCCATATCTTTGTCCTCAACTGTTGTGGCTCTCACCTTTCTAGTCTCTGTTTTAAATCAAGCTATCCACAAACAAGGCTCTATGCTTGAGGCAGCAAAAGCCTCCTGTGCTCAGATCTGTCCGTCCTGCATATTCTAGGCTTTCATGTGTGTGTACAATGTGCGCTCTGTCGTATTTGCATGTGTGCAGGCTGCTGATTGCAAAGCCTGCCGTGTTTGCGGTACTTGTGTCTGATGCACTGCACTTCCCATGGGAACCAGCCTTGACTTTTACAGACTTTCCTCGAGGCTGCCCAGAATGCGCGATACCTGCTGCATTCTTCTCTGGCCATCTCACTGCTACTCCTCCTTGCTCTCAAAACACCTTTATATCCACATCAAACAATCTTTGCTATGACCTCAGTAAAATATAATTACTGTTCCTACTCTCGTGTTTCATTTTTGACAAAACATCTCATTATTTAAAAACACACACATTTCTGCTCTTCCTATTTTTCTCAAAAGATTATTAACTGTTTGTATTTTCCACATCAGCTGTCATGCTAACTGTAAAAACAAAAGCATCCTGTGTGTGTGTGTGTGTGTGTGTGTGTGTGTGTATATGAGTGCATGCGGGCAAGGATGCATTGTCTGTAGTGTACTGATTGCCTACACTTCCATAAAATCACATGTCCACATGTGTGTGTGCTCTTACATTCGTACATGCATGTGTGTGTGTGCATGGATTGGTGTATGCGTGTGTGTTTATGTGTTTGCATTCTCTCTGATGTAAGTGCATCGACATGAATGTCTGCCCATGTCAGTACGGCTTGCGAGCACTTGCTTCCATGGTTACTGCTTCTTTTATGCAAAAATATACAAATTTCATTTTCACATGTAATCATCATGTTTTCATCAGCAAACAAAAATTGCCTTTTCATTTATTTATCCTTTTCCTCCCTGATAGATATCTGCTGTACCAAATTGAACAAATATCCACTAGCACATTGGTCTGTTTGTTGCCGCAATTTGCACTCAAACATACATTTTGAATCTCAGCTACACTTCTCCTACCTTGTGTGATCCTAGACACATTATTTCCGATTTTGTCTCCAAATGTCCTCAGATTTTACAGACATACTTTACAGCACTGGAAACATTGCTCCCTTGCTTGGCACATGTCTACTGTATTCCAAATTTATTTGGTGCAAATGTATAAACTTGCACGTATTTGCACTTCATGCTATCATTGTATTGCAATACTTCTCTATTCCCAACTCCCAGTCTTCTCCTCATTCTGGTTGCCTAAAGCACCCTCCTGCTTCCTTTTGTCAATCGGTCTCCTTTCCTCTTCATAGTGCAATAAAAATAATTTTAATGTCTCATTCCCTTCTTATGGCACAGTCAACCTGTGCATAACTCAATAACTCATGGACATTTCTAAATGTCCCAGATTTTTGCCACACATAAAATCAATAATGTAGGGGCATTCTCAAAGTGCACCCATCAAAACGCATTCATCAGTACCCAGTGAATATGACCAAAACACTTCCCTCATAATGGGACACAGCCCATGCAATCCTGAAAAGTGTTTCCGATAATACAAAACAAAACTTTCAACCCTTCAGTTTCACTAAGGGGTTAACTTGCTCCTTTCATTTCATTTCACAGACAAGGGCTTCCCTCATTTCTTCCACGCACACTGCCTGAGTTGCATTTTACTAAAAAAAACTGTTACTGTGATCATAAATTACCTCACCTTACTGTGTCATTTGTTATATCCTAATCCTTTAAGCAAACACTGTCTACTTTGTGTTGCACGATTTATCTTGGCCAACTGGCAAGCTACGCACTTCACTTTTTGAAAAAATATATTTATTCTGCACATTGTCATGTGCTGCGATCTTATTATCTGTACTCTTTTAAACAAGAAAGGAATGTTTTGGCAGAATTACAGCCCTCTCTGCTGCAGACTACACAGTCAACAGCTCAAGCCGCAATTTTTTCACATCTTGTCAAATCTTATCTGGGTTTGGTTTTCCCTAAAACTAGTGTGGTTTTCTATTGTATAAAGTTTTTAAGTTCCTAAAGGTGTTAACTACATAAATACAAGAGATTAATATTTTGACTCCTAGCACCTTCCTGCTGCAGAAGTTAAAAGTGTCTGCACACTTGTTTTTATTTATCTACTGATGCATTTGTAGAGCATGCAAAGCCCAAAGGTATCTCAGCCTTAAAACATGAATAATTTATTCCTCATAAAGCAAACGTTCTGTGCTTTTCCTCCCTGAAAGTGAAGTGCAAAGTTTTATTGTTCAACATTCTTTGGCTAGGCAGGAATGTGTTCTGTTCATGAATATAAGAATTAACTCTCTGTCTGCCAGAATCTGGCTACTACATAGATTCAAAGTGACTGCATTTTCTGACGTTTGCTTGCATTAAATCACCTATCATTACATTTACCATGAATTTAAACAACGCACATATGTGCATTCTCATCCTTAGCTCATTTGTTCATCCCTTTTTCCCCATTTATTGATCACTTTAGTTTTTGGATTTTACTTTTTATCATAAGAACTTCATACAAATGCATAACACATAATACAATTTGACAAACATGACAGACTGGCCGGCACATACATCTTAGTCTACATTCCTCCAGACTACCCTCATTCTCTTTAGACATGTCTTTAACCGTGTCCATCATCTATGTCACCCACTATTGGGGCTCTAGATATGACTCCTTCTGATATGTACTATGATGCAGGACACTGGGCTTACTCTACTGTGAGGATCCTCATCGCACAGTTTCTCAATTGCTTGGCTCTTCTCAAGTCAATTAATTAACAACTCAACGGTCATTGTCTCAAGTTGTTTAGCCAAACCCCATTACTTTCTAAGCTACTATATATATATTTTTCTTTTTTGTTTTGTTTTGAAATCATTAATTTACCAAAAATTAAAAAAATAATTAAAGACCCCCCCAAAATAATTTTTCTGGAAGACCCTCAAAAAACTGCTCAGAATAATTTTTCAAACAGCACAACATAATTTTCATGGAAGATTTCCAAAAAATAGCCCCCCAATCCATAGGTGCCAAGGCACCCTCCCATGCTAACAGGTCTGGAAACCCCCTCTCCTTAATGATGTGTGGGCATCTGCAGTTTTCACCCCATCTCTCTCTCTCTCTCCCAGTTCTGTTAGCATGTATCTGTATTCCAGATTCACATTATAGTCCTGGAGAAAATCATCTCAGGACTCCTGGGCTAGCTCGCCATGTCTCTAATACATTTAATTTGAGGGGGAGGTAGGGGCTTGCTTCTGTACACTTCTAACCCTCCCGGCGGTTGGCGCGTTGCAACCCTGATTGCTTTCCTCTGTGGGCTTAGACGCTAGTTGTTTCCTCTTGTCGGCTTGCTGCTGCTCATTTCCCTGTCTTTCGTCCCTCGGACAAGACCCTGTGCTTCTCTCCCCTGACTTGCGGGATATCCCTCGGTTTGTCTGCAGCACTGTTCTCTCTTTCCGCCTGCCTCCCTGGCATTCCCATTCTCTCTTTCTGTCTTGCTTTCCTCTGGTTCTCTTTTCTTATTTCAGGTCTCGCCATTTGGTCTCTCTATCTCAGTTCCTGTTAGCTTCTGGGTTCCTCCTCCTGTACCCCTCCGGTACTTTGTGGCTCCCACTACTGCGGGCCGGGTCCCTGTCTGGGCTTGCATCGCTTGCTTGCTGGGAACCTACCTGTTTCCTCTGGATCTCATTGCTCTGCACACTGACCTGGATTTGCTGCAGCCAGACCTGGATTCAAACTTTCCACAAGGGTCCTCCACGTAGCAGATTTCACCACGTTGCATCTTGAATACCTTCACTGCTGCTTTTCGTCATCGCCTGTCAGGGTTTTTTTGTGCTTGGAGAGGCTTTTTCCCCTATTTACGGCTATCCCAGAAGCAAGGTTACTGGCCTGCTGATTCCTCACAGCCACTGTGGCTTCCTTCTGTGGTAGACCTTATCTAAATAAAAAATAGGACTACAGTATCACAGGAAGGAAGAATGTACCTTCTCCAGGCTCCAGCTCTTCAGGTGAGAAGGAGAGGGATTCCTTCAAAACTGATACTGACCCTTCCAAAGTTGACAAAAGCACATACCAACTGCAACAGCAACAATGTAATTTATATCATCAAGTGCCCTTGCCACTTATGGCATATATGTATGAAAGAACTGTGAGACCAATAAAACAATGCATATCTGAACATTGATCATGTATTCAGAGCCAGGTACCAGACAAACACTTAGTAGACTATTTTATGAAATTCAAACACACAGATAAAGGCATTGAGTGGTTCATTTTGCAAAAACTGGTACTACATCCCAGAGGTGGAGCCCTAGACAAAAAGTTGAGGAGACTTGAACAAAAGTAGATTTACAGTATTTACAGTACATCACAGCTTAAACATGTGGGTTGAGTGGAACAAACTGATGTTGTAACTAGATCATCTGAATTATTCTGTGTTCTGCTATAAACTAAAATTGATACTCATAGACATAGAATTCTCAGTGTTAGACTCTTACACAAAGGCTGGAACTTTATTGTCTGAAAGACAAATTAGGATGGTTGGTAAACAGATGAAAACAAACAAAATCACACATTATGGCTGCTACAAAAAAGTGGCCTCTCACAATCACATGAAATCACACACCCCACGTGAAGATAGACAAATTAAAATATATCTATCTTGTCAAGAATAGATGATCGAGATGCCCAAACAGGCCCACAACATATTACAATATGTATGCCGTCAAATTAGGAACAGAGAGTAGCCCCCGGGATAGTCTGTCATCCACAATAGATAAGGAGACAGTCTATCCATTAAACTACAACTGTGTACCCCAGTGTTTCAACGCTCTGAGCAACCGAGAATGGAGTGCGACACTATGAACATAACGGTAAGCAGGGCAGGAAGCTATAAATAAGCAGTGATTTTTTCATGCACGTCACATGTTTTCTGATATGATGTGTGCGCTAGTGTGCTTCACAGAAATATGGATACTTAGTGCATAGTGCATGCACACTGTGCGCATAACCATGTGGTGCCACTGATCTTGATAAAATAAGATATACAGTAAATATCGTGTGGTCAGTAGAAAGGACATAACGTATTGTAAGGGAGGCATGGTATCAAGAATAGATCACAGTTCAAGAGTGTTTATTAAACTGTATAGGTAGGTTGTAAAAATGCCTAATCTAAACCTTAAAGATGGGAGCAAGCCACGACCATCAAATAATAATAAGGCAGTCCTAGTGGCATCTTGTCAAAATAAAAGGGCCTATACTAAAAAAAAAACTATCGCCATTCCTTACAACTAAATACAAAAAGAAAATAAGAACGTAAGAAAAGTTCACAAATAATAAGTCAGAATGTGGTAGTCTGGGGTCTCCCTTCCTCACGTTTTTAGCATGGGACAAGGCAGGACTCCTGAGCACAGCACACTCTCCAGCTTTCCCAGCACGAGACGACAGTTCTGCTTCTGGTATTAGGACCTTTGGTGATTAACTCTCTTTTCTACAAAAAAGTCTCTTGCCTCCGACGACCTGATACGGTTCAAAAATAACAAACAAAAAGTTCCTTTCCAATGTATGTTGGGGATGACTTCACCCCTAGTTCCCCTTCTACCAGGCTCAGACCCTTCTCAACTACTTGCATCTCTTTGGGTGATGCTTCTTCACCCTTGGGTCCCCTTCTTCCGGGCTCAGACCCCTCTCAAATGTCAGTCTCCCTCCTGTCAGGTTCACCCTTTGTCCTCACAATGCTCATCAGGCATCATGCTTCGCCCCGTTCTGTAGGCATCCATCTGTCAGTTTCACTCTTGCCAATCTTACAGTTCCTTTGCTTCCCTTGGTTTCTACCTGTTTGTCGGTCAAAGACTTTCGACTGTACCGAGGATTTTTCCAAGACCCCTGTATGACCACTTTGACCTTTCTTTGCGGCTCTCCTACGGCCCTCTGGCATCAGTAGTTTTAACAAAACGTGGGATTAACCAGAGTCTCTCTAATGAGCACCCACGTGGTGCTGGACCCCTTTTCAGCTGGTTTTCCCTTAATGTTAATAGTTCTTTCTTTAATCTGCCATCTGCAACTTTCGTTCAACACAGTTCAGTTTGTTATCGGTTCTCCCCTCGACTCACTGGCTGTGATGAATCACTTGGCTTTTCTTGTCTCTGGAGGAAAGGCCGGTACCATTGTAGCAAGCATCTCTCCCTGTTTTGATTATCAGTGTAGGCGTGCTCAGTTTACTGTTGACATCTGCTGCAACACACGCTGGCTATTGTTCGCAGTCTTACGATTCCTTCCACGTAGGCTCCGCAGGTCTGGGTTGGAAAGGGCAAGGATGCTTCTCTGCTTTCCGTCCTTTGGGTTCTCGCTGCCTTTCTCCTCCTCTTGAACTGCCATGCTTGGATAGCTGTTTCATCATCGTTTGCCTTGCTCGTTGTGTGCTCTTGTGCTCCACCTTTTATCCCTGTGGTAAAGGCCTTACCCTAGTTTTGGGACATGTCAGGTAAATGGCTCTGGTGTTAGTCTGTTGTCTTTCGTATTTGTGAAAGTGTTCGGTGTTCGTGTCGGAAAAAAGGCAGTAGAGTTTCTGAGTATCCTATATGGCAGGATAGGGAAAAGGTGCCAGAAGAAGGGGGATACCGCATCTCACCTGTCAGTGCCCTACTTCAACTTCCCAAAGACCCTCCATCAAGGTGATCCTCCCTCACTGGTCCACCCCCATGAATTGGATCCAATACTGATAGCCGTGTCCTGGCCACCTGGATGACAGATCCACCGGGAACTAGTCAGGGAGACACCTTCAGGTTTCTCACATAATATATACAGAGGTGTCGACTGAGGTGCACTATTACACAGAGTGAGAAATCACAAAGGAGAAACACACACAGTGCTTTCAGGACAGATAACCACCCAAAACATATTTTGAAATAATACTCTAAGTAAAAGAAACCCTCCAGGGTGTACTTGATACGTTTGCATCTTTGACTCTAGCACATGTTTTAATGAACCACAAGAATGAGAAGCCATGAACACTGACACATGGCAAAAACTGCGATCAAACCTCTCGGCCCTTAGGGAACCATTTGATCAAGAGTGCAAACTCTCGGAGTACCAAAGCACTCTCATGATGCCCTTACAAAACACAATATGTGTACAATAGAGATACATACATGCAATGGTTTAGAACTGCATTGTATAGCCTGCCTAACATCAGAGGTGCCTGTGCATGAATGGGCCTATTCAAATTAAGAGATACCAATTGATCAAGAGTGCAAATACTTAGAGTACTAATGTACTTGCATGAATGCCCTTACAAATGCAACACATTTGCAATAGAGAGATATACATGCAATGGTTTAGAACATCATTGCACAGCCTGTTTAAACTCAGGTGCCTCTGCATACATGTTCTTATAATATACAACACCTATGCAAATTAAGATATATATATCAAAGACAAAGATTAGACCACCAATGAATTGCCTTTGTAACATCACAGGTCCTCTCGTGCAGAAAATAACAACACAAGGATAAACATTTTCGACCAACCTACACCACTGGGTACCATATTGAAAACCACAAAATGTAAGCAATGTCAATGTTAAAAAAAAAATAATACTGTTGAAACATGAATGGATAAATTAACATGAAGCTGTGAACTTCTAAGAGAGAGAAGTGCTTGATTCCTCTTTTACATTTTACATTCTAGGATTCTCCTAAAATGTAATATATCTCACCAAAGAAACAGAAGGTGAGACTTTTCCAGTGGTTTTTGCTGGCACATTAATAGGCCTGGCAAGCAAAGTGGTTGTATACAAAGTTTGGTGAATTAATGAAACGTCAGTTTAGTGAGATACTTGGGAACTAACCACTCCTGAAGACCGTCCTGACGAAGGTGGCCCCACGCAAATAACCACAGAAAACGGTAGCCATGCATGTAGCGATGTACTCATCTGACACAGTATACACAATATCAGACCGGTCGAATAGTTACCATGCTGTCGGTTAGCTAGTTAGTCTTCAAAATATAGTTATTAGTTTTTTAGAATGCTTGTTTTAACTAGGTTAAAACACCTAGGGTATAGGCTATTTAAGTTGAATATTGCCCAACATACCTCACTAGGGGACCTAGACAGCCTTCTTTTTATTACGAGATTTAATCGCATTAATGGTGCCTCTGCATACATTAATGCAATTAAAAATTATTCTTTCAAATTTCTAGTGGAATATACAGCAGCAAGAAAATTAGTTGATTGAAAAAGTCTAGTTCTAAATAGTTCGAAATGGCACTCTCTCATCAATTGTCGTTTGCTTGCAGCCAATTAAGACCTAGGTGGTTTAGCTGCTAATAGGCAAAGATGTTGAATTTGTTATGTCAATCGAGGACAAAATCTGTTCAAGGATTTTGGCTGCAGCTATGGCCCATTATGTTTTCTCCCTCCGATTAGACGAGACCACCAAAGTTCTTCTTCCTGTATGTATGCAGTCACCAGATGATGAGCCAGGTATGGAGTTCTGAAACTGCTGGTACCCGGGCATCGTTTCAGTCTCAAGAGGAATCCTGCAAAATCTGAAATTGTTTGTTTGCGACAGCCCTCTGATTTTTAAAATTTCATTTGTTGGAAGGAGGTTCAGACGAGCCCTTGAAAGGACATTTCTCAGGCTTCTATTGGGATGCTTTTTAAGAAAGGATGGGTTTTATTAAATGTTCTTGCTACTATCGGAAGATGCATTGTGAGTTTGTATTTGAGTGCTTTATCCAAAGTCGAAATCCAATCTGCTTCGTCCAGCATCTTTTTTGTTTTTGTTGGATTTTGGATCAGTTCCACGGGTGAACTGCCAATCGTGGAGAGTTTTTCCTTGCAGTCTGTTTCCCACTGGTTGAACATTTTACAAAGTCCTTTTGTCATTTCTGTTTTTATCATAGAAAATATTGGTGAGCTGGTCGGATCGATGATTTTTCTGTACAGCAAAAGGCTGTTTCGGTCCACTATTGCTTTGAGAGAGGATAGATTAAATTCTCGTCTGATCAGGATGAGTGGCGTAGATTTTGGAAGTCTTAATAGTGTTCTCCAGAAGAAGCTTTCCAAAACACTCCAAATGGTTTTCGGAAGATATGGCATGGCCTCTGCATCATATGTGATGGATGGTATCACTTTATTTCTATAAAAGTTGATTGTTGGTTGGAGCGAGTAGCATCCGTATTTTCTATCTACTGCTTTTGCTTGTGAGGTTAAATGTCTCATTTTTTGGGGAGGACGTTTTGCATTGCTCTTCAGTTTTGGTACTGTCCAGTGTTAGTCCTATGTATTTTAACTCAGAAACGTTTTCAGCACTTCTTCCTTTCAGATACCATTTCAGGTGCTCTCTTTTCTTAGTATTTTTTTCTAAGATCATAATCTTGGTTTTTGATTTGTTAATCTCAAGATCGTTAGAAGATGTATATTTTGACAGCGAATCCAGCTGGCGCTGTAGTCCAATGGGTGCATAATCATGCTGGATCAAATTGTCAGCATAAAGCAATCGTGGTACCTTTCCCTGGCCAATTGATAGTGGAAATGATCAGGTTGTGGCAATGGCAAATTTGTAATCCCCCAGGTAGGCCACAAAGAGTGCCAGGGCAAGTGGGCACCATTGCTTTACCCGTCTAGCATTTGGTATTCCTGATGAAAGTAGGCCCTGTTTGTTCAGCTGCACTTGGACGCTGGTGTTAGTATGAAGGGCTTTTACTGGACCTAGGATTTTGGGTGGGCATTTCCAATCCGATAGCTTCTGCCACCGTATGGCTCGATTTACTAAAACAAATGCTTGGGTTAAGTCTATGAAAGCCAAAAAAACTTGAGGGCCTTCCTCGAACGTCTTTGCTTTCAGGATACTTAGAATCATGATGTTCACACTTGTGCCTGCCATTTTCTGAAATCCTGATTGTAGTGGATCTGCAAAAGGTACTTTTTTTGCCCTTTTGTGAAATTTCTTTAGTAGTGTAATTGCATAGACTTTTCCAACCACATCTAACAAGGCAATCGGACGGAAATGATGGGGGTCCGCCTTGCAGCCTTTTTGAAAAATCGGGACTATTACTGATGTGGTCCAAGATGATGGCATTTTTCTGCTTTTGGCGCATCTCTTAAATATGAGGCTTACAAGGCCCCTCAATTCTTCGGGTGATGTGTTTAGATCCATATTTGTTATTCCGTGAGGCCCAGGTGCTCTCGAATTGTTTAATTAACATATTGTTGCTAGCATTGTCTCATTGTCATGGAGGTCAACCGAGGGTGAATTAAGCTCTCTGTCCTTTTCTTCAAGTAAGGATGGTGGTACTTGGAAGAGATTGGAGTAGAAATTTACCCAATTTTGTTCAGGAATTCCGTTTGTTAAAGCGTTGTCGGAGGTTCTACCCATTGTTCTAATTAATGTACAGAAATCACAAGAATTTAGCTTTTTAATGCATTTCAACATATCCTCCGAGTCGCACTGGTATAGGTATGATCAGTAAGATTTTAACCAAGACTTATATTTCTTTTGTGTGTCCAAGGCTAACTCTGTTTGTCTTGTTGTTAGGACAAGATGCTAGTCTTTTCGCTTTGCGAACTTCATTACATTTGGCTGCAAGAAGCAGGTCAAAGATATGGTTGTGCTGCTTCTCGTATTGCCCCTTCCTATTGTTTGCTTATTTACGGGCTCTATAAGGTTCTAAAAGTGGCCTGTAGTCCACTTGTGCCAGATTAGTTATCGCACCTCTCGTTTCCTTTGCCCCTTTATATGTTTCTGTTAGTTCTTTGACATTTCTTGCAGTCAATTGCAAACGGTTGCCTTGGCTATTTAGCTCCAGGTTTGCCGTGAAGTAAGTCTTTGTTAAATAGGTTGAAGACCATTTGATGTTTAACAGATTGTAGTCACTTTGTGATTCTTTTATGACTTTAGCTGAGATCAAGTTTGGCAGAAGAGACTTCGATACAAAGATGTAATCAATTTTATTTTTTTATAACACATTTTATTTGGTTTTCTTTAAAGTACAACACATAATAAAAACATTCTAAGCATACAAACATTCACGATGCACAGTTTATACACTAAAACCATTTCCTGGGTACTTCTGCATTCGTCGGGCTGTGGTCATTGTAGTTCATACCGTACAGTTTGGCCTGAGGGCCTCATCAAGTCTTACATCCTACAGACTGGCACTTCTAGTTTTGCTCCCATCTGTGCCATATTTTATGTGCCTTGCCAGGGCAGCCTCTAGTGGTGTATACCCTGTTTTCCATTGCGATACACGCATCTACATCAGCTACCCATTGTTCGTATTGCGGAGTTGCGTCTGACCCCCATAGTTGTGCCGGGTTCCTTTTGGTGAACCCGGAGGCCGTTGAAAATAGCTGTTTTTCAAACCTGGACAAGTCAATATCTGCATCCACTCCCAATATTAGCAGTTTGGGGTCCATGGGTATTACTTGGCCTATGCTCCGTGAGAGCTTGTCACAGCATTTCTGCAAAAAGTATTGAATTCGTAGACATTCCCATAGGATGTGGAAAAAGGTTCCCCTCTGTTGATGACATCTTAAACATTAGGGATCTGTTATTTTCCCCCATTGGTATAGCGCTTCTCTTGGTTGATATATTCTGTGAAGTATCTAGAGCTGGATCAGTCTGATTCTGGCGGATATGGCTATCTCTCTGGGGTACATTAGGGACGTGACCCATTCCTCCAGTTGTAATGGTCCCACGTCTTTTTCCCACTTAGCTTTTAGGCTGTTGAGTTACGGTGTTGCAAATGCGGAAATTGTGTTATACATTGTAGAGGTTATTTTGCCATCTATTCGATCTATGACAATATTCCTTTCGATGGGTGTGCATTCCGGCATGTTTTCTAGGTCTGGTTCATATGTTGTAAGTGCGTGCTGCATTTGTCTGTAGTGGAAGTGTTCTGTTAAGGGTAGGTCAAATTGGTTCCTTAGGGTCTCAAAAGACACTATCTTGCCATCTTGTGTCACGTCCCTGATCCTGTTTATCCCCACTGCTTCCCAATTTGCCCATTTCGGAAGCCTGTTGAGTTCTGATAGGTGTCTGTTCCACCACAGGGGTTGTATCGGTGTAATCTTCCCCTCCCAACCTAGATGTCTTTGTGCGTTCCTCCATATTTGTGCTCTGTGAGCTGTTGTAGTGTTAGCGGTGGTGCGGGTTATCCTCTGGTAAAGACTCTCCAGTGGGGAAGGTCCCTGTCTCGCCTGTGTATGTTGTCGGATGTGTGGTAGGTTGGGGTTGTTATGTAAGATGTAATTTACGACTGCCATTTGGGAGGCCCAGTAGTATGTCTGCAGACGGGTAATCCGATTCCACCTTCCCAGATGGAGCGTTGCAGGTTGTTCAGGGCAATTCGCAGATGTCCACCTCCCCATAACAATTTACAGAGTATCTTATCTATTTTGTGGAATTCTGGATTGGGTATGTATAGTGGTGCATTCTGGAGAATGTATAGGAACCTCGGGAGGGCTAGCATCTTAAAGAGTGCCGCTCTCCCTAGTAGAGTGAGGGAAAGAGCCATCCACTGTTTCACATCATTCGCAAACCTGTCAGTGATTGGATGTAGATTTTAGGGTACATATTCCGTGAGATCGGTCGTGATTTGTACACCGAGGTAACAAAATTGCTCGAGTTCCACTCGGTACGGGCAGTTGTTTGGGATCATGCTGTTTATCCCCTTTACCGGGAATAGTATTGATTTGTTCCAATTCACCTTGAGCCCACTGAATAGCCCATATCGCTCCAATATTTGTGTAACTATGGGGCAGGACTCCAACGGGTGGCTTAGGTAGATGAGTAAGTCATCAGCATACAGGGAGACTCTATCTTCCCAGTCACAAGCCCAGCGGAATCCCTTCCACAATTGCGTGTCTCTTAGCATTATTGCAAGGGGTTTGATCACTAGTGCGAAAAGTATAGCAGATAAGGGGCATCCCTGCCTTGTTCCCTTGCCCAATCTAATGCTACGTGAGGTCCATCCATTTACTCGTACCACTGTTGACGGGGCATTATATAGGAGCTTGACCCAGCTCATAAATTGGTCGCCAAATCCCATTTCTAGTCATTATCATCCACAATAAACCGAGTGGAAGGCTTTCTGAAAATCAAAGGAAACGAGTGCAAGGGACTCCTGTACTGCTGGTGCTTTCTCGATGGCGACATGTAGCCTGTGGATGTTCATTCGTGTGGATCTCTGGGGCATAAAGCCACACTGATCTGGATGGATGAGAGTAGCTATTACCTTTTGCAGGCTATTGGCGAGGATCTTCGCTAAAACTTTGGCCTCTGTGTTTATGAGCGAGATCAGCCTGTAGGAGCTACACATGTTTGGAGGTTTGCCTTCTTTTGGGATTACCACTATGCTGGCCTTCCTCAGGCCTGGGGGGAGGATTCCTTTTTCTTTTGCGTGTAGGAACATGTTAAGCATGTGTGGTGGGACTTCGCTACTACCTATCTTTTTCCAGGTTTCTGCTGGGAACCCATTTGGGCCCGGGGTTTACCCATTTTGAAGTTGGGATAGGGCTGTTATTAGCTCTTCTTCTGTGATTACCCTTTCTAGGTTAATTCTTCAACTCCTTCTAGTGCAGTGGGGTCCATCAAGGCTGTTGGGGCTGCGTATAGTGTCTCGTAGTATCTTGCGAAGCACTCTGCAATGTCTGGATCGGTCGAGGCCTGTCTTGCATCTGCAGTTGTTATGTTCCTAACTTGGTGTTGCCCTTCATCTCTCCTTTTCCAGCAATGCCAACATCTTACTGCTTTGTCTCCAGTTTCGTATAGCCTGGCACGCATCATTCTGTGCGCTTGTTTTGCACAATTCAGCATCACGTTGTGGAGCTTTTTTTGCACTAGGAGTAGGGTTCTATTATCTTCAGTTGCCCCTGAGCTTGTGTATTGTGCCTCAGCTCTCCGTACCTCATTTTTGGCCTCCTCTACTTCTCTCCCGTGTGTCTTTTTATGTGCTGCTGTCCAGCCTAGGATTTCTCCCCTCAGTGTTGCCTTATATGCCTCCCATAGTATCTCATTAGTATTATCATCTGTCAAGCTCTGATTCATCTCAAAGTATAGGGATGTGGTCTCTTGAATTTTCTCCACTATGACTGGGAATCCCAGGTAATAGCTATTTATCCGCCAGGTTGGTGGGGGTTGGGTTTCTCTGTTTCAAGTGATATCATTAGTGGCGAGTGATCTGATATCCCGCGAGGGAGCAGGGCTGCCTCTGTTACTCTATGTATATTTTCAGCTGGGGTAAAGAAATAATCTAGTCTGGACAATGACGCATGTGCACCTGAGTGAAATGAGTATTGCCGTTCTGTCGGATGTAAATCTCTCCACACGTCTCGCAGCCTAATGCTGCTGCAAATGTAGCTAGTTTTGTTGGTATCACTGGGTTTCTCCCCCTTATATGTGTACGATCTTCCGTGACATTCATTACTTCGTTGAAGTCCCCCCCTATTATTAAAGTGTCTGCAACATTGTTGGCTATTATGAGTGTAATGTCTGCGAGTAAAGTGGTCATGAGTGCTGGGGGTGAGTAGACTGCTAGTATAGCTATGGTTTGATTCCACAGTGTACCGTGCACAAATACAAATCTCCCCCCTGTGTCTTGGATTATGTTGGATATCTCGATGGGAGTTTTTTTGTTAATTAATATTAGTACCCCTCTCGCTCCCATGGAGAATCCTGCGTGTATTGCTGTACGATATTTGGTTCTTTTGAAGAGTTGGCATGTTGTGCCTGCCAGGTGGGTCTCTGTGAGGAGCACTATATCCAGTTGATGTCGATTCAGATATTGCGTTACCAGTTTACCAGTCTTCTTTTAATATTATTGCCCAGGCCGTTCACATTCCATGTTAAAAGTCGAAGTTGCTTGGTGCTAGGCCCCATTAGTGTCATTCAGTGTTCTATGTGTTTCTGTGTTTATATAGCCACAGCCTCCTAAAGGAGTGCTCTTTATTGTCTTGATCTGAAGTACCTCAATGCTTCCTGTGTTTCGTGTAGACAATAGATCTATGCATACTTTGGTTGTAAGAACAATACATTCTATTCCCAATCCCTCCTACCTATACTCCATCCCCAACTGAAGCATCTGTCACCCACTTAACCAAACTTTCTAACGATTAACCAAACTCTTGATGTCCCTTGTCAACTCAGCATCAATGGTGCTGTGGGGGCGTCTATAGGTGTGTTTGCTTGCTTTTTTCCCTGGTCCCCCCTCTGATTAAGTTCTGTGGGGGGGGAACTTTGCTGTGGTCCGGCAGCGTGTTACATTGTAGGAGGTCGTTCTGTCCCATTGTGGACAGGTTGTTGGCTTCTTATAGGCAGCAGTAATAGGAACTCGCACGGGCTGGGCTTCCAGTCTTGTGGATGTCTTGGTTTATAGTTTGGCAGGAGTTTACTGTTGCAGAGTCCTCGTGTCGGTTTTCGGCGTTTCGATCAGTGTTGTTTCCTCCGCTTTATTCAGTATCCCCTTCTTACGGTGTGTCCTGCTATTGTCGTGGTCGCTCTGGGGTGCCCTTTCCGGTCTTGGGGGATTTCTGAGGTTGTTTTGTCTTCCATTCGATTTCCAATCGCCTTCTAAATGACTTTCCGCCCAGTTCCATGCTTCTCTGGGGTCCGTGAAGTGTACAGTCGTGCCATTGAAGTATATTTTCAGTTGTGCCGGGAATAAAAGTCCATATTTATATTAAGATTTTGGAGGCGTTTTTTAAGTGGGTCGAAGGACTGTCTTGCTTTCTGTACCTCTCTGGTAAAGTCAGGGCAATTTTTGAGCCGTTGAATGGTATAGAGCCCTTGGTTGCGGCCATTTGGACTATCTCATCTCGGTCCCTATAATTCAGGAGTCTTGCAATCACTGTGCGGGGGGCTCCCGGAATCTGCCCACCAGACGGTATCCAGTAGGCTCATTCGATTGAGAAGAACTTTGATAAGGCCTTGGGTGCAAAGAGGTCTGCAAGCCATTGTTCAAAGAACAGTTCCATGCTTGTATCTTCTGATTTTTCCAGTAGCCCTAGAATCCGGATGTTATTCCGTCTTGCCCTGCCTTCTCCTTCTTCCACTCTTTCTTCCAGTGCCTTGCGATGAGCAAGCACTACTGTCATCTGTTGGTTTACTGTCCTCAATCCGTCCTCTGTTTCTGATATGCGGCCCTCAGCTTCCCCAGTGCGGGCCGTGAGTTTTTGTAAGTCGTGGCGCAGCAGCGATACTTCCGTGCTAATGCCGTCCATCTTTTTTTCCATGGAGGTTCTCGAATTGGCTATAGTGTTCATGACGTCCTTGAGCGATATTTCTCCTTCTGTTTTCAGTGTTGATTTGGGTTGTTCTTGAGAGGAGGTTTGTGCGGGGGTAGTGTACTGCTCCATCTTGCTTTGCGTTGACCCAGTTTTCGTTCTGCCATTCCCCATGCTGGATTAGTAGCTGGTGATTTGTGGGGGCGCACCCCTGCCCATGTGTTGTTTATAGAGTTGGTTATAGTCGTGGGGTGTGCCGTCCAGGAGGGCCTGTGTAGTGAGGTGTCGTCTGGTTACCACTGTTGCTTCCAGGTCTTTGTGGGACCAGATGAGTTGAGTGTCTTGGTCTGAGGCTGGTGTGGGGCGCTGTTGCGCACTGGCACGTTGTTGTGTTATGCCACAGGTGGGAGTAGTACGGCCTCTTTTGGAAGCTTCGTGCTGCCTCCTTCTTCCCGCTATTAATTCCTCTGGTATCAGGAGCTGCTGTGAGTCGTTCCGTGAGTGTGATTTTGGCCCACTGCAGGTGAATTTCGTCTGTCTGTGACCTCACTGCTTTCACAGCCTCTAGTTGGGGCACCTCATCGTTCTCTTATGCAGTGTGCTGCCAAGCTCTTGTGGCTTATTTCAGATCCTGGAGGTGGCTGCAGGGTCGTTCTATGGGTGTCTTTGTGGAGTTGTCTATTTTCTTGGGATGTTTAGCCCTGCAGTGTCCCTGTTAATATACGTTCTCTATCTTGCATGTCTTCACCCTGGGGGTTATGTTTGGTGCCGCAGTGAGGCCTGTTCTGTACACTGCTATGTAGAGCAAGGATGTGCAGCAGGCAGTATGGCTCTGGGTGTACTAGTGCCTTCAGGATTGTTCTCAGTTGATGTTTATTCTTCGACTCATTGGTTGCATCCACGGTTCACATATGGTGTCTGCAGTTCAGGGTGTGATTGGCGGGTACCATTGGTTGCTTCCATGTACGCCCGTTATTGCCCCATGTATGGGTCTGTTACTGTCTACAATTGTTTATTGTAGCGGGTTACAGTCCGCTCTGTGGGTGTTCCGGCCTCTGTGTTGCCACGGAATACCACACTTTTCAGGGTTTGGGGGCCCCGATCACTTCCCTTTGTTAATGCTATGCCCCTTTTTCATTGTCTTGAAGGTTTGTCTCAGAGGTGTGCCTGTACAGCCCCTTTTCCCAATGTCCAACGTTCTTTGCGGATTGTGTTTTGTTTATCTGTGTTCACGCAGATCCACCGTGTTCCTTTAGTTTCTTTATGACATGTGGGTATGGGCGGTGCGGTGTCGTAGCCGGGCTCCTTGGGGCTTGCAGAGCCTGTGTAGCTGAGCTGGTGTGTCAGGCAAGCGGGGGCCCCCGTTCGCAGCAGCCGTCTCCCATTTCCCTCCTTCCCTTCTCCTTACTGCCATTAATGTATCCCTCTGGACCTTTGGAAGGGCCGCGTGTCACACCTCTGCCCTGCAGGAGGTCTAGCAGGCGCTCTATGCAGAGCGGAGCGCCCACAACCGTGCTAGGTGTCTTGCGTGCAGGCTTTAAGTTCGTAGCAGCACAGCATTGGTTTTGTCGCGGGGAAGCTCCTTCTCTCAATGTTCTTTATCTCTCTGCTTAATGTACGGCGTTGGAGATATAGGGAAGTGCTTCTCACAGGCGCCCAGGGAGGCTCACGGCTTCTTGTTGAAACACTGCTGCCGGGTTTTCTATTTCCACTGTGGCGTAGCTTCAGTGGGCGGCAGCGTTTGGTCTGGTCCTCTCGTTGTCTCCAGCGGCCATCTTGTTTCACTCCCGTTGTCTGCGACCATCTTGTTTCACTCACGTTGTCTGCTGCCTCTTTTCTTAGCAGCGGGTTTCTCCGGTATCCCAAGCCGGTTTCTTTCCCAACTTCAGTGACTCATTGTTCCAGGTTTCTGCTATTGATTGATGTATTTTTCATGGCTGGGAGTTCTTATTTTTTCCAGGATTTTGCAGGATTCAGCTTGCGGCCTCGGGAGCACAGTGAAATCACGACTTCATGCCGTGCTCGCTGGCCACACCCTTCTGTAATCAATTATTGATTTAGAAGTCCCTCTTTCTCATGTTGGAATATCATTTGTTTAATTGATTGTAGTTGCTGTATCAAAGAGTTGTCTTGAGCTCATTAGTTTTGTCCATGCTTTGCCTCATGCTTCTGTCTGGGTGTCATCACTTGTTGCTTTTTCACCATATATTGTCGAGCTACAATTTATGTTTAGATCACCACAGATTGGCAAGTGGACCCCGTGGAAGTCTAAATAGGCTGAATCGATTATAGTTGGTACCGTCTCTAATAGTACGTCAGTGTAGGGGTCTCGCGGGTTCCAGTAGATTTTAATAATCAATATTGGTATCACTGCAGGGTTCATCATGGCCTTTTCCGTGTTTAACCATGAAAGCAGAACCACCAAAAGCAGTGAAGTCGCCAATATTACCCTGTTTATCTTTAGACCACTTCCTAAGCGTTTTGCTGTCAGCAGGCCAGATGAAGGGCAGTCCTTTTCTCCTTTATGTGCTGGAGAAAAGGCTATCTCACAGCCATACAGGGTCGGTTTTTCACTCAGCCACGTTTCCTGTAGGCATAGAATATCATAAGCGCCCAAGTCAACCTCACCTGGGATTGTTATGTGCGTAAAACCTCGGGTGTTCCAGCAACCTAAGGACAATGTTGTTGGAATCTGTTGAGATGCGTGTCTAAGTCGCTTTGTGCGTTGCTATTTATGAAGCCTCTCTGATAAGACCTTAGGGAGCCAAGACCATGAATACGATTCTTTGGTTTCCCCTTTAAGTTGAGGGATGGGTTTTGGGAGTTAGGCCCAGCTGAAAGTGGTTCAGCTATGCTCTGAGGCTTTCTGCTTGCAAAGTTTCGGTAGTCTGGAACAAGGAGTATGGATGGATCTCCTTCAGAGTGCTTTGTCAATATCGGGATTGTGGGTGGATAAGTGTGTTTCTAGGTCCTCAGCTGTCTCTATTTATGTGTTTGATAAAGGGGTGGGTATACTGAATTATCCTAGGTGCACCCCCTAGGTAATCTATTGGCTAAAGTCTGCTCTCTCTCTTGATTGGAGGAGAAAACAGAGTGTCATCATGATGATGTGGTTTATGAGGCAAAACATCATCCCCTTTGCCTTTTGCACATAAAATCTATTTTTGATATAATACATCTTTACATGTGTACAATCTTTATATCAATAAAATACATATATCACATATTTTGTGGAGCACACGCTCTTCCAAGCCTCGTTGCTATGAGATCTTGGGTCTGGATTTGACAAAAAATGTGCACTTTTTGTCCGGGACACAATATCTAAATTGTCCAGAATTTTGTACATATGTGCGCATGATATCTGGGCATAATCGTATGAGGTTTCATGCTTCTGACACAATACAATTGCTACAAAACCAGAATTTTCACTGCGCCTTCTCAGAACATCGCACAGAGTTCTGGGTCCTTTTAAAATATACACAAAAAAATCACATTAAAAATACTGCTAATTCTATTATTTTTACAAATTCACACAGTCCTTTATCAGTTTTTTTTCAAAAATATGCTTTCTGTGCTTTGTGAATCAACATAAATGTCTGTCTCTGCCTCCATCTCCATCTTGCAGCTCAAGAGCAATCTCCGCCCTCTTCCTCTGGCAGAGGCCACTGTTGACACCTTACAATCTGCATATCCTTTCAGCCAAGGAAGGTCCATTGTCTCTCCCAGGAGCAGCCCAAAATCTCCTCCCCTGATTTAATCAACACAAAGGTGTAAGTTCCTGGCCTTTGTGGAAAGCTGGGGAGATGACTTTTGTTGCGGGAAGCAGGGGGAACCGGTTAGGTGACTCTGAGTTCAGCTAAATTCATTGTCATTTTATAACATTTTTCTTAATTTAAAATAAAACTTGCAATTTTTAATCAAGCAGCTAGAATTCTGATTCCATTCTCTAAATCATGGAGATTAAATAGTTACAACCTGTGTTCCTCTTAATGACAGGTCACTTAATTCCAAACATTTGATTTCAATTGCACAAGTTTAAGCTTCTGATGCAACTATTGACAGCTGTCATACAGGCGGCCGCTGGCACTGCACCCATATTTTGACAGATTTTCACAGGCAAGCACACTTTTTACTGTGGATATTTTGATGATAGATTCCGCTTTTCCTGACATTGTATGTTCATATGTATTCCTTAAATGATGTGGCGGTTAACACCCAGCAAAGATATTGGACGTTTTGTGGTGTTTTGGTCTGGTATTTTGTATTTTCAGCAACCAAGAAAAAGGGATTTAAGAGCAATTTCTGGGTTTCTTGCAATAAAGCACTGCCTTTCATGCAGTTTCCATTTTTACTCGGTAGGCAGCCCAGTGACAGGTTGCAGCAGTGAGTCACCTTCCACTATTGACAACAGGCAAAGTAGATTTGGCTGCCATCTTTTCGTGTTTCAAAGCGCAATTTCCATGGGTTTTGGCACACACTGGGTTTTCGTGGTCATTTTGCTGATTCTGATGCCACTAGCACACAGTGATGCCGCAGGGCAGAGCAGAGTGGGTTAAAACATCCCACAAAGCCCCTCCTCGTGATTTGACTTTTGACCGCCCGTCAAGGGGAAGTCGCGAGATTGGGATGTTCATTTTTTTCTTTCTGGTCCAAATGGCAAAATTCGCCTGCTTCTACCATCAGTGGTGGATCGACAGGTTCCCCTCGACGGTTCCGGATGAGAGTATGGAGCGATACCCCGGGCCCCTTGGATCTTTCCTTTCGGTCCCAGAGTGGTCCTCCATGATGCTTAGGAACCATGGTTCCAATCTAGGATGACAAAACAGAGCCTATTTGTAGACATTTCCCCACCACTATTCATGTAGTGGGGCAGATACATACATTTGATATATAATAACAATCTTTTCTATTTGCAATTTATTACTCATTTTCAACAGGTGGAATAGTTTTATAGTTGGAATTTCTAGGGAGCTGGGATGTCCCCCAGACGAATTATCTAGTTGCTGCAGAGTATGCCTAGGATGGCAACATTTCACTTGGTTGATATGGACCCACTTATCTTCCCCCTCTGCCAAACTGCCTTTTGGGATCTGGATTTTGTAGACGACTGGTGAGATTTTGTCTATAATTTCAAAAGGACCCCACCAGGAAGGAAGAAATTTGCGCTGTTTGGCCTGGTTCCTTTGGAAATTGTATAAGTAGACCTGGTCTCCTACTTGGTATTCTTTTCTAGTTGTCTTAAGGTCATAGTGGGTCTTCATACTGTCTGCAGATCTTTCTAGATTTCGCTGAGCATAGGCAAAAGCATGTTGAAGGTGTTTTCTCAGATTTTCAACATACTCATGAGATGTGGAGGCATTTATCAAGGTGTGCTCTTGGGTTCTGTAAAGCAGATGCTGGCGAAGCACCATTCTTCGTCCAGTCATCAGCTCAAACTGTGGCATTTTTGTTGCAGAAGAACGGGTAGATCTGATGGCCATCAGGACAAGAGGTAATCAAATATCCCAACTTGGCCCAGAATCTGCCACAAACTTTTTTAATATGCTCACAATTGTCTTGTTGTATCTCTCAACCCCACCACTAGAGGCTGCTGGTAGGCAATGTGTAGTTTCCTTTTGACCCCAAGTATGTCCCACATCTTTGTCATCACTTCGCTAGTGAATTGCCTACCTCGGTCTGACTCGATCCTTTGGGGTAGTCCAAAACACGAGAAGATGTGGTTGATTATCGGGGCAGCTGCTGTTTCTGCCTTGCAATTTGGGGCAGAGAGACATTCCACCCATTTAGTGAACAAGCATGTCACGGTCAACATGTACTTGTTCCCCCTAGAGAAGTGAATCACTGGCCTGATAAAATTGACTTGTAAATCTGACCAAGGCAGTGTCATCCCTCTCTTTTGGAGAGGCGCATGGTGTTTGAGGGATGTTGGCTGAAATTGTGCACACACAAGACATCCCTTCAAGTATTGGTCGAGGTCCTGCTCCATGTGTGGCCAGTATGCAACCTGTCTTAAGATTTCAAGTGTTGTATGAAACCCCCGATGACCGGCTGCGGCCGCATCATGGGTGTGACTTAGCATCAGGCTTCGGAATGAGGCAGGGACAACCCACTGATCATGGCCAGCTATGGATCTCCTCACCAACAAACCGTCTTGGATTCAGAACATTTTTGGATATTTCATCAACACTCTGAGGTCCTCTTTCCCTATGTAATCAGTATCCGTCAGGGAAAAGTTCTCAGGGTCCTCAATGTGTTGATAAAACTTACCAATTATTGGATCCCCCTTTTGAGCCGTAATAAAATCAGCATCTGGGGTCTCCTTACTCCATTGTACAGTTGAGAGTTCATTGTGAGTATTTGTCTGGGACCTAGTGATAGCAGTGACCTGGATTTCCCCCAACAGGGACTCGATCTCAAGTAGATCCCCTTGGATGGCTCTGGTTTTGGCCAGCTGATCAGCTAGGTCATTTCCAGTTTTGTCTGGTCCCTCTACTTTAGAATGACCCTTGATCTTTTTCCAGTAGATGGTCATCCCATTCGAGGTGACCAGATCATCAATATTCTGAATTAATTTTCCATGTTGTAATGGTTTGTTATTAGCACATAGCATGCCTCTGATTTTCCAGTTAACCAGGTGCTCCACAAACCCGTTCTGTACACATTCCGAAACTGTGATTATGACCAGTTTGTGGAGTTGATGTTGGACAGCAGTGAGGATGGCTTGATGCACAGCCATAAGCTCCTCCACTTAACTACTTTGGGGACAGATTTTGTACTCAGCGAAGGGTTTTGGGGCATCATTCACCCGTGCATTCCCTACGCCGGCCACAAGTTCTTTTTCCCCGTTGTTGTCCACATGATAGGAGCACCGATGCACATAGACAGTGGGCATTCCCTCACACTGGTCTTCTTCATAGACTTTGTGTGGAGAATTAAGGTATGCCTCCATGTTGTCCTTGATTTTAAGACTTTCGTCCTCGAGACAGTTTTCTCTGGCACAATCATACAAGTCAGCCAGACCTTGCGCGAGGGGACTCTTCTTGTTTTGGCCATATCTGACCTCCACAGGAAAGCCCTGCATTGACAGAATCCAGGAAGTAATTCGGGAATAACTCACATTTCCGGACCAGGTTCTGTCACTTTGGAGATATTGCAGAGGCTGGTGTGGAGTCTCCACTATGATGTGTTCCCCCTGGATAAACAGGCAGTAATTCTTCAATGCCCACACCGTTGCCAGGAGTGCCTTCTCACAATCGTTGAACTTTGCCTCCACAGAGGATAAAGTTTTACTCCCACAGGAGATTACTTTATTAACCTTGTTGTGCTTTTAGTATAATACTGCAGTCAAGCATGTACTTGAGAACCCTGTCTCCAAGAAGAACTCCTTGTTTTTGACAGGGTAAGCTAGGCAAGGCGCTTGTGAGAGGCTCCTTTTGAGTTGGCTTACTGCCTCGGCTTGTTCTGGACCCCACTCCCACTTGACCCCCCCTTCAAAAGATGGATCAGGAGTCTAGTGATTTCTGCGTAATCCTCAATGAACTTTCTGCTGTAATTAGTTAGTCCAAGTAGGCTCCTTAGTTGCTGCAGAGTTGTGGGGTCTTCTAATTTCTGGAGTGCTTCCACTTTCTTTTCCTGGGGACAGAGACCCTGAGGAGTGATCTCATGGCCCAAGAAATTGACACGGTTTCTGCACCACTGTGCCTTTTGAAAGGAGAGTTTTGCTCCGGCAGCCCTCAACTGTGTCAGAACATAATGGATCTCCGCTATGTGTTCCTTGACAGTTGAGCTTTTGACTAAAACATCATCTACATAGGCTAGGTTACCCCTCTCACCCAAGTCGGGCATGGCCTTGTGTAGAAAAATGTTAAATTCATTGCCGGAGTTGATGTATCCGAAGGAAGTCCGGGTCCATGTCTACTGATGCCCCCCGAAGGTGAAAACCAGCTTGTATTGGTCCTCCCTACTGACAGGTACAGTCTAGTACCCATTGGTCAGGTCAATGGTAGTGAATACCTTTGACCCCTGGATCTGGGCCAGCCCTTGGTCAATGTAGGGAAGAGGCCATAGGGAAGTATGGACCTGTTTGTTGAGCTCCCTTAGTTTGGCGCAGAGTCTCCACTGGCCGTTTGACTTCAAAATCCCCAGCACCGGATTATTGAAGGTGCTGTGGACTGGACAAATTATCCCACGGGACACAAGGTTCTTAATTATTTCAGTAAGGGACTCCATTGATGCGAGAGTCAAACGATATTGCTCTACAAACACTGGAGTCATGCCAGGGTCCGTGGGAATTGTTGTTGTGTGGATGTCGGTGCGACCACGGTCATATGAGTCCACTGCAAAGAGATCTTGAAAATCTAAGAAAACTTGTTTCAATTTTTGCTTTTGCTCCAGAGTCTCACAGGCATCAGCAAGGTTGAATCTCTCTTCAACCATCTGCCTGAAACCTGGAAAGACTTTCAGTTTTGCTATCTCAGCGGCCTCCTCCAGCTGGGTGGAGAAGTCCCTGGTCAAAGTGCTGATTTGGACTGGTGGCTTTAGGTGGGGAAGGCAGTCCTCGCGGACTTGGAAGATCACCTCATCCCTCCTGAAGTCACAGGTCACATCTTCCTTACCATAAGGACAGGAAGTGTACACCAGGAAATTCCCCCCCCCTGCTGGGTGAAGATCCTGTCTGGTGTTGCGTCATCGTCACTATCACTGTCAAAACAGCCCTTGGAGATTGGTCCTAACAGTTCATTACCTAAATCTATGGAAAAATGTCGGTCATCAACCGCCATTCCAATAATGGTGCCCGCGGCTAGAGTGATACTCTTTAAGTCGCTGTTATCCACCTCTGTTGGAATGGTGTCATGTTCTATGTTGACTAGTGGTGTTGGGTTTACCCCCAACCCTTGCTGTTGGAAATGAGCATTAAGATGAATATAGGCATCAGGGTTTTTCAGTTTCTGTCCTCTTTTAACTTTCACTTCCAGGGAGAATTGTCGGGTCCTTTCTGGGATGGTGACTTCCTCTCCAATCTGAATTTCAACTGCATAAGGCAGCAGTTGAGCTGACCTAAATGCTTTCTCTGGGTCATCAAAGCCCATGGGATTACCCGCTAAAAGGGACCAAGCTTTGAAGTTTATTAGGTCCAAACTAATGACAAAGCGATTGAGAATGTCACTGCCTAAGTAAAATGTGGCAGAGACGACTCGCACGACCCAACAATTATAGACTATGCTCTTGTTGCCTATGGAAATTTTGAGCATACACCTGCTAGACAGGAGATGTTTGGAATTGGGTGTTTCCGGACCCATTTCCCATTTGTCTATCAGTTTAAATGTGGGAATGGCTGGATCTTTTGGGAGTTTGCGGAACATGGCTTTGCTGATGAAGCTCTTACCGTTGTTCACATATACTCTGGCGAGAACAGAGTCCTTCCCTTCATTTAACTGAATAGGGATGAACAACTGCTCTCCAATTTTCTGAATATCAGCCACGATTTGAGCAGATTTTTCATCTTTCTGGACTATAGGAGTGGGATTTTCTGATTGTGAATTTGTAAAGAATTTCAGAGTGTTTCCTTCCAGTGTGGAATGCCACCTTAAACTGGAAGGAAGGTTGATTTTCAGAAATAGAGAGGACCTGCCATCACCAGTTTGTTGTCCTACTGCAATTACTGTCACGTCTGGGATTTGATTATTCAGGAAGTTAAATTCTATTTGGTCAGATTTTTGTTCAACCATGTGGTAGGTGCCGTTTAAACTAACACTCTGTTTCAATTTTATTGGTCGGCTAGTCTGTGTCCAGAGGACCTTGTTTACACAACCTATGAGGGATGACAACCTGCGCAGGATGTCATTCCCTAGTAAACAAGGGGTGCCCTCTGGAGTCACAACTATGACCGGGTGCTTCACCTTGTGTGGCCCAATTTTAATATCCAAATCCGCAGTCCCCTCAACGGGAAATTACTTCCCGTCGAAGTTCTCAAGTTGTCCAGGGAGAGGGGTGAGAGGAATTTGGTATTTCTCCCCCTTCCCGAATTCAGTTGATCAAAGGCCCTTTTTGACAGAAGGGTAGCTTGGGATCCAGTGTCCACCAGTGCCAAAATTGTACACTGACCCTGTATTTGGGTCGGGGCATAGAATCTTCCCTCCTTTTCCTCAAGGGGACAAAGATAATGTACATTTGTGGACAACTGGTGTGTTAGTTTCTTGGTTTTGGACACTGACAGGACGATGATTTGTGCAGGATTCTGTTTGGTGTCTTGGGAATCTGGAAGAAAAAGGTGACAACTAGATATGGGGGAAGTTTTGTGGTCCTCTGGTTCTGATTCTGGGCCGCCCCCCCCCTTTTGGAGGCAGTCACCAGGATGGGTTTGAACCAGGGGATTTTCATGCTGGTGATTCTGGGGTTTGATGATGGGCGGTACTAACTCAGTCCCCACATATACCCAGTCTGGATTTGGATCCTTTGGGACCCATTTTTCTTTGGGAGGAGATGCCCCATCCCTGAAGGAGAAGATCCTTTTCCCAGAATCCTCTGAGGACCCCTCTCCTTCAAACTGGAAGACTTGTACCTCCTCCTCAAAATGGGTCTTTTTGGGCTCTTTATTTCTCCTACCCCCCCTCTGCTCCTTGGGTGGCATACTTTCGGGGACAGGAGATTTTGGTTCCGGTTCCTGGGTTTCCAGGGGCTTTTTACAAGTGGGGAAGGAAGCTTCCTCCAAGGCTTTTCACCCCCCTTCCCCTTGTGGCTCCTCCCTGGAAACCGGTGGGTTGTCGGGGATCTTCCCCCGTCATTGATCTGGAGCACCAGGTCCTGGATTTGAGGCATTCTGCGCCGCCATGCTCATCTGAGGGTTCTGTTGAGCCCTCAGCATGCAACCCAGATCCTGTGCCATGTTTTGGACCTGGCGCTCTAGTTGGGTCACCCGCTCTGGCTGTTACGGGGCCCTCATGTCTCCCCTGGGTTGATCCCGGGAAGGATAGCTATCCCTTCTCCCAAATACCCCGGGTTAGGAAAGTTTGGCTACCCCTCCATGCTTGGCCTCCCCTCTCCTGGATTGGGCTATCTGGGCTCAGGAAAGTGGGGAAAGAAGGATGGATTGTTTCGGGGGTTACAATTTTGCTGGTATCTTGGAAAGAAATTCTGTCCAGTATTTGGGGGATTACTGCCCTCCTGGGGGAAGTGAGGAGGGAAGTTCCCTCGGTTTGCTGCTGTCTGGTTGGACCTCTCCTCCTTGGGCTGAAGGAGTCCACACATAACCCAGGATGGGTGTATTGCCCTTGTAGCGTGGGCTGATGTAGTCAGGGGAGTTAGGGGTCCCATTTGTGGGGTTGCCTCCCTGGCTCCCTGTTTGTGATTGGCCCGAGGGCCTTCTGGGTTTGGGGTTGTCTTGATCCTGTGCAGGCAGGTTTTTAGGCCCCCCCATCTCTAAGTCTAAAATGGGGGCAACCTTCACCTCCGCCACTTTAGCAGCAGCAGGGGTGTTGGTTGTTTTGGGTCTTTTGGGATTATTTTTGTTTCCCACTGGATTTTGCACCTCATAAATGCACGTGGCTTGTTCGATGACCCAGTCTAGTGATCTTTTCTCGTGAAAGTCCCTCACTAGCTGGGTCATGATATACTTGGGGAGAGCGTAGAAGAAAGTATTTATATTTACAAACTCTTTGCTGTCAGTGCGCACCCTTCTAGTGGTCTGCACAAAGGTACGTTACAACTCTTGAACAAATTCTTCTGGGGCCTGATCTTCCCCACATTGCAAGTTATAGGCTGCCTTGCGAGCCTCCTGAGGATTCCTGTGCACAGAAAAATGTTTCAAGATGGCCGCCCTATAGATGGACCATCTGGAATGATTCTGATCCTCCAGCCCCGCAAAGAAGCTGGAGTACTCTGGAGAGAAGGTCCACTTTCCATATTGAATACAGCTCCATCATTTCTTCAAAGAGCTCAAGGTGCTCCCAAACCGAATACTTTGCATTCTTATGATAGGGCGTCATGACGCTCCTAATGGCCTTTATTTGTTTTAGGGGATCCTTGAGCAAGGCCCTCTTGACCTTGTTGGCGTTTTTGGTTCAGGTGACCCTGGTCCACTCATCCTCTGACTCAGAGGCACTGCTACCAGAGGTGCCTGTCTCTTCTTCTAGGCTCTCCCGGATTCTGCGAGCTTGGGAATGGCTGGCAGAATGTGGGGGCCTAGTTTCTTGAGTCCTGTGGCGCTCAGAGGAGTCTTCTGATTCCTCCTTGCTCCCAGGATTTGCTGAGTACTCCCCACCCCACTGTCCTAGCTGGGCAGGGGTTTTTAGGATGCCCTTAGTGGGCCTACTCTCATAGAGTTCCCCACAACATTTTACCATCTGGTCTCTGGGTAAATTATGTTTTTGAGGATCCATTTCTCTGACCCTCCCATCATTGGAGTCTCCTTGATCAGAGAAAATGGCCCTAGCACTTGGGAACCCATACCCAGACATCCGCCCATCCAATCCTGGGAGATGCTGATCTATGAGCCCCATATTCCTCATTGGATTGAAGTCGCCATCCCCAGTGGACATGGCATGGCAGAGTCCATGGGGTTGAAGAGATGAAAGCCTCTGGTACTAGGGTTCCTGAGGTTATGCTCAGGGGTTTCCCTTTCCCAGCGGACCTCATCTCTCTCAGCCCCTGCTCCCTGTTGCCATGCAAGAACCTGACCTCTCTGTTCCCCTATCAAGGCCTTGCTAGTCTCTATCAGTTGTTCCTGCATAGCTACCTGTCTGTGGAGCCTGTCATTTATCTCACAGAGAGCCTCATCGTCTCTCTGTGCTTCCTGGGTAATTTTAGAATATTGGGCCAATCTTTGCTGCAGGAGGGATACCCCCCGAGTCCTGTCCTTACTGGCCTGGTCACTCTTTGCCAGAGGATCTTCCATCCTCCTGGAGTACTCTAACAGTTTTGTGTAATCTTTTTGGAGTTCATCCAGTCCCTGAAGGGCCAGGTGATTTTCTTCCATCTTATCTTTAAAATAACCAACCTCCTGGCCTAAGGTGTCCCTTTCGTGAATAGGAGTACCCCTCTGTGCAGCCAGGCCGTCCCTTTGTTTTGGGAGTGCCCCAGCTTTCTGGCAATCTTCATCGAATTCTGTCTGGGTGTCAAGGTCTTTGAGAATTAATTTATTATTTTCTTCTTTTTCTTTGTCTAGGCGGTTTTGCAGGGTGACTACCTGCTCTGTGCAGGCCCTATTAAAATGTATTTGCTGTTCCAGCTTTTTATGGCTCTGCAGTAGAGAGTCCAAACTTTCTTGGCACTCTTTCTGCACGGCCAGTACCTTGGTATCCTGCTATACCTTCTCCTGCTGCAGGATAGCCATATCTTCTTTTATTTTTATCAGGTACTGCCTGGTTTCATTTTCTGATTCATGGCTCTTCTGTAGCCTTTGCTCAGTCCAGATTAGTTTGGGCTTTTTCTTATGATTGTAGTTGCTTGTTTGCCAGATCTAGGTTTTCGGCATATTTGTCCTGTATTGCTCCAATGTGGAGGTACAGATATGCCGCTATTTTGGCAATCTTACTTTGCTGTTCTTTTACCTTAGGGGCCATATACAGTTCACTCAGTGCCATATGTAATGGACCATGATCTTGCCATATATTTAATCCTGTTGCAGTGGCCTGTTCTTTGATTTCCTGCAACCACACATTCTGATCCTGCTCTGTCCATTCACCCCTGACAAATAACTTGTGCAGTGGGTGTTCTTTTGCCATATTGATTTCTACCAAGGTCGCCATTCTGGAAATATTAATTAACTTTCTGACTTACAGGTGTTTATTTTATTTTTGCAAAACAGACCAAATTCCTTAGAGCGTTCCTATTGAAGGGTGCTTTTCACAGTGTAGCACAGCGTGGTAGCCCAACAGGGTTTATGTACCCGTCAGTTAGCACGCTGTATTAGACTGTCACAAGTGGTATGTCTAATTCAGGATCACAAGACGAGCCCCCAATCTTGTAAGTGATTTCAATCCAGCACTTCACCTAAGTCAATGCCTAGCGTGGGATGCGCAACTGAAACCCTTAATTATTTATTTGTGTCTATAAGTTCTTTTATTCTGAACGATGTACCACTTATATCACGCCCCTCTCTTTTAACCCCCCCACCCCCCAGTCATACTGAACCAGGAATCAGGCTGGTTTGCAAAGTTAAAATTTTTATTTAGGTATTTTCACAAGATAATCAAACTATTTTTAATGGGTATACAATGATCACCAATGGGGTGATGTCACACTAAAGAATCTCTTTAATTACAAGGAGTAATGATGGGCAAAAACCATGCAGCACATAAATAATACTTTTAGGTATGTTCAATCAAATAGCAATGTGATTACTATTTCCCCCTGCGCACCCCTCAATCCCCCCGAATATGCAACATAAAGAGATAGAAAGAGAGAGAACAGGTTTCAGGAATGCAGAACTCAAGCACATATGTCAATCCCAATTTCCCCCAGCAAACACAAGAGAGAAACAGGAATGATTGCAAACTTGTCAAAAATGGTTTTAAAGTTGGCTTTGAATGAAATGGGTAAAACACTGAAAATGGTTTAATTCACTGAAATGTTGAAATTCTAATGGGAGCCTCTTTATCTGGTTTCAGACACACACTAGCAATGATTTGACAGTAATGAGCAAGTTGAAAACTTAATTTTGAGGTCGGGTGCAATGAAAAGCTATTTTACACGTTATAGATTTGGCCAAACGAAAAATTCACGGCAAACTTTTCTGCACGCGGTAAGCGCGATTGCGGAAAAACTATAAGGAGTTGAGATGCGGTTTGGGTTCCTTAGAAAGCTTAGGATGTTAGCTACAAGTAGACAATTAAATTTCGTTTCTAGCAAGAAAGCAAGAAGTTATGAACATTTTCGTGGAGATCGTTTTTTTCAGAAAGAGGCACAATTTTAAAACAAGGAGGCACTTTTAAAATATAAAACAAGGTTTCTTTACACTAGGGTGTTAGGCAGAATCCTGACAGTGCCCTTAGGGACCACTACACACAATTAAGACTACAGGTGGCAATACAAGTTTTACCTTTGGTAGAAGCCTGTACTACTATGTTAAAGTGGTAGCAGTAGCAGAGCAGCCATGCTTATCTCAAGAGTATATGAGCAGTAGGAGAGATTACACAAAGGGACCACAATTACTGTGACTCAAGCAAACACTGACTCAAGGTTTCAGGTAGAAAAATATAAGTACATTTATTTTAAAACCATTTGTTATCAACAGAACACTTCTATTAAATTTTAAACCACATGTTAAATACACTACAACTGACCAATTCACTTTGCACGGTATGAATCAAGGTAAGTACCATGTGTTTGAGAGAACCAGTGTTACGGAACAATACACGTTACCGTGAATATGATTGTGATTACTTTTTGACAGTTCGGTCTACTAAATAAACCCGTATCCGCGGCAAGAAATGCTACTGGGGAAAAAGCACACTTAGCACCTGAGATACCCAGAGAGAGTTGGGGGCAAAAATCATAGGCAATATGTTAGTTAGGCAAACTGAATCGAGGAACACTCATGGACAGAAATGCAAGAGTCAAGAGGCCGGAGTCAGTGTCAAGAGGAACCGGGTCCCTGTGTCGAGGATCACATGCTGGATAGTTTGCGATTCAAAGTTGCCAAGAGTACTTTAGATATTGTCAAATGTTCGGAAGCAAAAGTTATAATAAGGAGGGGAAAATAAGGGCAAGCCTTATAAGCGAGAATTAGGGATTTCACCCTAAATTCCTCAAGCAGGACACAGTACCTTTTCAAAGAAGAAGCTGGTGCCAAGGCAGTTGTTCCTGGTAGTTTTCTGTAGACCCACCATTCCTGGCTTCGGCACGAATAAGGATGATAAAGGGGGTCTACACCACACAGGGATGAGGCCGGCAGCAGCGACGATGAATAAAAGGTGCGCTCCTTAAAATCAGGAGAGCCTCTTCAGGTGGCTCTCCGGACCACTACAGCAGTGTGCAGAGATTTTTTGACCATGAAGGGGACCTCTGGCTGAAGAAGATGAGCTGGTTATCCCCACCAGGCTCAAGGGAGGAAGACTTCGGACTGGATCTTCTCTTAGTCGTTGAAGGGTAGATAGCTCAGGACTGCAGCAGGGCATCACCGGGACGGGATAGTTGCAGCAGTCGACCTCTCCTCCGCTTCTCTTCGGTTCCTTGTAGTCCCAGTGGCGACTCTCTGACTTCCAGCCAAAGAGACCTGCCTTTTATGCAAAAATCCCCCATTCACACAGCCTGGCTGTCATTCACCCAGCAGGGGGGTTGTCCAGCCCAGACAACCACCTCAGCCAATCATGAAAAAGTGCGACTTGGGTTTCCTAGGATACCCTGTACAGGGGGTGACTACACCCCTCCCTCACATTCAGCCCACCTAGACACCCAGGCGCTTTGAAGAGGGCTTCTTGGCAGAAGCCTGCCAAAAGACAGTGAACAAAGAAGGCAAATTTGGTTTGCCGCGCAAAGTAAAACACAAGAAGGAGTTTAACAAAAAGAAATGGCGAATAAACCGCACCGGAGCCAAAAGAAAAAGTATTTGGTCAAGCGGGTTTAAGTTCGAGGCTAATACGATAGCCTACAATATTAAAACGGTTATATAAGATAACCGCAGTAGAAAATTAGGGTAGATACCACTGCCACCCGCCATGTCTAAATGTTAAAAGAGCGAAACAATGCTCTAGGAGGTACAGATAAAAAGGGCTCCATGTAAGATGGGGTGTACTGGATCTGTGGTTAATTTGACTATGTAAAGTTGATAGTAACTTTACCCTTTTCTGGGGGACAGTACTCAGACTCAGAAATGGAGTCGGTGGGAAGTCTGAAAGACAACCCTGTGTCACTGTACGGAAGGTGCTGGGTGACACACAAGAGAAGGGGGCTACTGAAGTGGTGTACTCCAAAGTCCACAATCACCAACAACAGGGTAGAAACACATAGCAAAACACAAGTAAGAGTGGGGGAAAAGCTCACACTCTTACCAAGTTACCAAGTGGAAATAAATAACTCCAGAGATCCAGCAAGGCTGCTGAGGGACTGACTAGGTAAGGGAAATTAGCCATAAAATGATAATTCTCCCTAACACTCGCCCCCCCCCCCCCAGACTAAGGGACAGGAGGATTTAATCCATTCCTGGGTGGTTCTCAAACCTCTAGTCGGTTATAAACATCCTAGAGAGAGTTTTGGTGGTGACTTCTGCTCTGTGCTCAATGGAAAAATCAAATCCTTGCAGGCAGATTGATCATCTGAGTAACTTTGGGTTTTCCCCTTTCATTTGCATCAGCCATCTCAAGGGTTGGTGGTCAGTCTGAATGATGAAGGTAGATCCATACAAGTATGGTCTAAACCTCTTCAGTGACCACACAATAGCAAAACATTCTCATTCTATTGTTTCCCACCTTGTCTCAGGATCCTTTAACTTCCTGCTGATGAAACAAATGGGGTGTTCCCTACCTTTCCCATCCAGTTGACTAAGGACTGCACCTAGAAGCATTAGAAGCATCAGTTTGTACAATAAAGGGTTGGTGATAGTCAGGAGCTCTTAGGACTGGAGCTTGACAAAGCACTTTCTTTAGACCTTCAAAGGCTTGATTGCACTCCTCATTCCACCTGACCTTTTTGGGAAATTAGTGAGAGGAGTTGACATTCAAGGGAGAAGCTATGGTCCCATAGTTCTCTATGAAGTTCCTGTAATACCCAGTGAGACCTAAGAAGGCTCTCACTTGGGTTTGAGTAGTAGGGGTGGCCCCGTTTTTTACAGCTTGTACTTTGCTAGGCAATGGCCTTATTTCACCTCCTCCTACCTCATGTCCAAGGTAGACCACTGTACTCTGACCAATTTGACATTTGCTTGCCTTTATGGTCAGATGGGCCTGTTCCAGAGCCTGCAATACATAGCCTAGGTGTTCAATATGTTCTTTCCATGTAGGTCTGAACACTGCAATGTCATCCAAGTATGCCATGCAGAAGTCCTCCATCCCATTCAGAACTTGATTGGCCATCCTCTGAAATGTAGCAGGTGCATTCTTTAGTCCAGAAGGCATTACCTTGAATTGGTAGAGGCCATCTGGGGTGGGGAATGCAGTTTTCTTCTTGGCATGGTCTGTCAGGACTATTTGCCAATAGCCTGACATTAGGTCAAATGTGGTGAGGTACTTGGCTGCACCAAGTTTGTCCACCAGCTCATCTGTCCTAGGTAAAGGATGGGCATCAGTCGTTGTGACTGCATTCAGAGCTCTATAGTGCACGCAGAATCTCAACTCCTTGGATCCTGCCTTTGGTACAAGCACAACTGGGCTAGACCATGGGCTAGTAGGCTCTATAACCCCCGAGATCAAGCATCTTGTTGACCTCATTTCTTATATGGGTCCTTACATTGTCTGACATTCTGTACCCCCTGCTTTTGATAGGCAAACGGTCACCAGTGAGGATATCATGTTGGCCCCAAGGGGTCAAGCCTGGTGAAAGTGAGAACAGGGAGGCAAACTGATTTAACAGTAACTTGCACTCATCCTGATGGTCAGATGTGAGACTTGAAGAGAGATTAACTCCTTCCACTTGCTCATCTAAAGGTAAGCCTCTGAGGAGGTCAGGTAGAGGTTCACTCTCCTCCTGAGCTGAAGCTAGAAGCAAGGCTCCTATGTCAGGTCTAGAGACATAAGCCTTCAAACGGTTGGTGTGAAAGACTCTGGGAGCCTCCTTAGGATTGCCTAAATCCACCAGATAGTTCACCTCTCCAGGTTTACCCACAACTTTGAAGGGTCCTATCCATTTGTCCTGCAAGGCCCTCTGCCTTGTGGGGACCATAACAAGAACAAGCTGGTCTTGAGTATACTCAACCATGTTAGCCTTCTGGTCATGCCAATGTTTGACCAGAGCTTGACCAGCCCTCAAGTTATCAGTTGCCTCTGTCATCATGTGTGACATTCTCCTCCGGAGACCTATCACACAGTCAGTCACCCTGACTGGCTTGGGGGAAGGAGCACTCTCAAACCCCTCCTTAATCAGGGCCAATGGACCTCTGACTGGATGGCCATAAAGAAGTTCAAAGGGACTAAATTCTACTCCCTCCAGAGGGACTTCTCTATATGCAAAGAGAAGGCATGGCAGTAGAAGGTCCTACTTTCTCTTAAGGGGTTCTTCTAAAGCACCTATCATGCTCTTCATAGTTCTGTTAAACCTCTCCTCCAATCCATTGGTTTGGGGATGGTAGGCCGTTGAGAACTTGTAGGTGACTCCACAGGTTTTCCACATGGCTTGCATGTAGTGGGACATAAAATGTGATCCCCTGTCAGATATCACCTCCTTAGGAAAACCTACCCTGGTAAAAATACCAAGTAGGGCCTTAGCCACAGCCGGAGCCGTAAAAGTCCTCATAGGTATGGTTTCAGGAAGTCTAGTGGCATGATCCACTACAACCAGGATAAACCTGTTGCCTGAAGATGTGGGAGGGTCAAGAGGACCAACAATGTCAATCCCAACCCTCTCAAAAGGAACTCCCACCACTGGGAGAGGCACCAAGGGTGCCACATTCTTGGATCCACTCTTGACAGAAGTTTGGCAAGTTTGACAGCTTTTGCAGAATTTGTCTACTTCTGAGCCCATTTTAGGCCAGTAGAAGTAAAGAGAGAGCCTTTCCGTGGTCTTCTTAAAACTGAAGTGACCAGCCAAAGGTAACTTGCACTCAGGAGGAGAGTGAACCTCTACCTGACCTCCTCAGAGGCTTACCTTTAGATTAGCAAGTGGAAGGAGTTAATCTCTCTTCAAGTCTCACATCTGACCATCAGGATGAGTGCAAGTTACATGGGCTAACTGCAGAAACTGGAGTCGGTTCGCTAGAGGTACTACAAGTCTTTTGCAGTCTCCAGGGGTTGACTCAGTTGGTTCACTGTAGAAGAGGCCATCTTCCCAGTGCAACCTATACTTCCCAGGCTCAGTCCCATTGAGCTGAGAAGCTGGGAAGCTGAGAAGCTGCCTGTTGGCGTAGACCTTCCAAGGTAGGACATTATCTTTGTCCATTACTGAAATCCTCCCTGTTGGGTCTACCTTCTGCCAGTAAAGACTGCAGCTCAGGATAGTCAACAGGGTCCAGATCTCCTACCAAGGTAAGATCTTCTTCTAGATCTGATTCCTCAGTATCTAGTTTGACCATACAGGGTTGAACCTCACACTCAGCCTCAGCTGGTGTGGGAGTCACATATGTGACTTTGAACAGTCTTGGAGATGTCCTTCTGGGCACAGGAGTGCTTGCTGATGTCTTGCTGGCAGACTTGGGTTTCCCCTTGGTCTCTTTCTGACCTGCAATAGCAGTAGGCAAGTCCTGTGGACTTGGGGTGATAGTTTCCTCTATCATGTCCCCAGGAGAGACTCTCAAGGTTCTCTCCCTTGCAGACCTAGTGATCTTCTGCTTCCTTCTGTTGTGGGGCATGGGGGTACTAGACACAACTCAAAGAGTTTTAAGGTCATTACCCAGCAGGACCCTCCCAGGTACGTTATTTTGCACACTTACAGGTGTTCTGACAGTCATGTCATTACACCGGATGAGAGCTGGTAACTGGGGAACCATTTGCACAGGGCATCCAGCTAACTTGGTTAAGTGTGTGGGTGCCTTAGCAACATCCTCCACTTTGAAAAAACATTCATCAACCACAGTTATGCTGGCCCCAGTGTCTCTGATGGCAGGGGTTTCCTGACCATTCACAAGAACACTATCTTTGTAATACTCTTTAGTTTATCTGGGATTGAGTTATAGACATCTAAGTTATGTTGTTCCCAAAGACCCAAGGACACTAAAGAAACACTAGCTGAGACTCTCATGGGCTCATCAGCTAGTAACGGAAAGTTTCCACTGGTCATAGATACTTCGTCCACCTGGGAGAAGGCTAAGGAAACAGTGTTGACCCCTGAAGGTTCACCTTTACATCTGTGATCTCCTTTCACATGGTCAGGCAACCCACAAACAAAGCATTTTCCAAATGCTCTCTGGAATGGGAGTTTGTTCTGACCTCCATCTGGTTTGGGACCAGATGGTACACTAGCCTGATACGGTTTCCCTGGTGGTTTACCCTGGTTATGTTTGGGGCCCTCTTTTGGATTGGAATTATTGGAATTCTCTTTGTTGTCTTTCTTTGGCTGCTTTCCCTCATCCTTTTTCTGAGTTGCCCCAGAATCCTTGTGAGTGGCCCTATTGGCAACACACAAGTCAGCAGCCTTAGCTAGTTGCTTAGGATCTACCTTCTTTGAATCAGCCAAGTGCTGTCTAAGCTCAGGGGAGCAGACATCAAAAATAGACTCCAACATTACAAGAATCCTCAAACCTTCATAAGTGTTCGCTTTGTAACCCTTAACCCAACTATCTAAGTTTTTCAAACATTCACACGCCCAGGTAGCCCAAGGGGTACCATCATGCTTTTTGAGGGTTCTAAACCTCTTAAGATACTGGGAAGGGGTCTTCCCAAATCTAGCTATTAATGCTAGCTTCACACACTCATAATCCTGCTTATCCTCCTCCCCCAACTCCATTACAGCATCACTTGCAACACAGGGAAGCCTAGAGAAAAGCCAGGGAATCAGCCAATTCCCTGAGATACCTTGAATCCCATGATTGTACTCAAACATTGCTAACCAATCCAAAACATCAAGTTTAGTCTCATAAATACCAATCATTTCCTTTGCCATACGGGGTCTCTTAGGGCTGGAAGACCTAGAAGACTCTGGGAGAGAAGCATTTTCCACAGACAATTTCTTCATCTCTAGTTCATGATTCAGCTCCATTTCTCTGAGCCTTAACTCTTGATGTTTCATGGCAGTTTGTGCATCAATACGTTTCACTTCTAATTCAAGTCTCATTTGCTCAAGTGCAATAAATTCAGGAGTAAGTGTAGGACCTGTGGGGGTCCCAGTGGACAGAGGTTGTGCTTTCTGAGCAGGCAAAGGAGTTGTAGGGTTACCTAACAAGGACTCATTCCAAATCAACACTCTCAGAATCAGAAACATCAGTATCCACATTTGCTGGAGGGGTAGGCCCTTCTGACCCACTCTCCAGACTTTGTTTTCCTATTAACTTTGCAATCAATTCAGATTTCTTTCCTTTACCAGAGAGACCACTCTCTCTACACATGGTTCTCAAAACCTCAGCAGTGTAGTTAAAGAGACCCTCTTCAGTGTAGCTTTCCATATTTGACATGATTTCTCAGTAAAATCGAATTAGTGGGGTTAGCCTTGTGGTTAGTTGAACACAAGCAATAGCAGCACTCTAAGTGTAATCACTCTACTTCCAAATCCTCACCGCTGTTCACCAGTGTTAGGCAGAATCCTGTGCAGTGCGCTTAGGGACCACTACACACAATTAAGACTACAGGTGACAATGCAGGTTTTACCTTTGGTACAAGCCTGTACTACTATGTTAAAGTTGTAGCAGTAGCAGAGCAGACATGCTTATCCCAAGAGTATATGAGCAGTAGGAGAGATTGCACAAAGGGACCAGAATGACTGTGACTCAAGCAAACACTGACTCAAGGTTTCAGGTAGAAAAAAATAAGTACATTTATTTTAAAACCATTCGTTATCAACACAACACTTCTATTAAATCTAAAACCACACGTTAAATACACTACAACTGACCAATTCACTTTGCACGGTATGAATCAAGGTAAGTACCCTGTGTTTGAGAGAACCGGTGTTACGGAACAATACACGTTACCGTGAATATGATTGCGATCACCTTTTGACAGTTCGGTCTACTAAATAAACGCGTATCCGCGGCAAAAAATGCTGCCGGGGCAAAAACACACTTAGCACCTGAGATACCCAGAGAGAGTTGGGGGCAAAAATCATAGGCAATGTGTTAGTTAGGCAAACAGAATCGAGGAACATCTAAACAGAAGAATGTACCCTTACTAATGCTTTTTTTCAAAATTCACTTTAAATTATTTAAAGATAAAGTTAGGTTTCCATACTGCGGAAATCCTAAGGTAAGTTCAGCCGCTGTTCAAAAATGTCCACCCATGTAGTGAATTTGCTATATGTTTCAAAGGCAAACATTTAAATAATACTCACAGTGGTTAACAAGTAAGTAAACAGTATTGATAAGAAGAAGAGACAGTCAACTTCTACTTCCAAAAAGGTGAAAATCATATATTTTTAGCAAATCGCATAACAAAAGATCAACATGGTTATAGTCTCAACCAAGGGCAAAAAAGAAAATAAGTACATCCACATGGTACATGTAAAATACACATTTTTTTCAAAACAGTACAAAGAAATATTGTGAGACAAACATATGGCGAAAACAGAAACAAAAAGCAAAAAAATCAATGTAGTTTGGTTAATTCACTAAAAAAGCCTGTGTCAAAAGATGGGATGCATAAAAAACGGATGCATGATAGTGATTCAGTGGATACATTGCATCATGGCTCCCAGAAAAGGGGCTTTGTTTAGTGATAGTCCCTTCTACAATTGTTTATATCAAGCAATTAATGCTGCAGGGTCTTTAGGTTCAAGATATCTTTTATCCTTGCCAACGTGAAGGTTGATGGTTGGAACAGAGAAATGGGTTCCAGAGGGCAGGGATGTGCGTGCTCAATTCAGTTCCCTGTCTTCTTCACGTTTCGGCGGTAGTCTATTGAGATGGGTCCGCCTTCATCAGGGCTCCTATTTAGGGACCATGTGGAGAGTATATGGATATCGAGTGAGTGGGATGGAAGAGCGGGTGCCCATGGTATTAGGGCATTGGTGTAGTCATTAAAAAACTCTCGGCACTGGTCGGGAGGTTTACCTGCCGGTGCTTCAAATCCTAAGGGCTCGGGTGCAGGCCACACGGGGATAGATACCAGGCAACAGGACCAAGCATATTGGTGACCACTAAAAGTATTCAGTCAGAATCACATCTGGGTGTATCCTGTAAGGAATTGAGCAAACAATGAGGCTATTTAGGTAAGGTGTCTGTGCCTCATATTGTGATGGTGGTAAATTATTGCTGTGTAACAGGTAAAAGGAATTCAAAGGTGACAATACACGGAATTCAGTGTACCTGGTTTGGATACAGTATCACTGCTTTGGTATAATCCAATTCTGTCGGTGATTGATGCATGTTATAAATCAATGCTGACTGGAGAATGCCTCCTGCGAAAAAAGAAGAACAAGGCAGGGTACCAAAACCTTGTTTTACAATCAGTAGAAAGGTATGGTACAGCAAGAAAATATATATAGCTGTGTGCATTCCTGTTAGTGTGGTGTTTAAATCTAAAACATCAGTATCCACATTTGCTGGAGGGGTAGGCCCTTCTGACCCACTCTCCAGACTTCGTTTTCCTATTAGCTTTGCAATCAATTCAGATTTCTTTCCTTTACCAGAGAGACTCCTCTCTCTACACATGGTTCTCAAAACCTCAGCTGTGTAGTTCAAGAGACACTCTTCAGTGTAGCTGTCCATATTTGACATGATTTCTCAGTAAAATTGAATTAATGGTGTTAGCCTTGTGGTTAGTTGAACACAAGCAATAGCAGCACTCTAAGTGTAATCACTCTACTTCCAAATCCTCACCGCTGTTCACCAGTGTTAGGCAGAATCCTGTGCAGTGCGCTTAGGGACTACTACACACAATTAAGACTACAGGTGGCAATACAGGTTTTACCTTTGGTACAAGCCTGTACTACTATGTTAAAGTGGTAGCAGTAGTGGAACAGCCATGCTTATCCCAAGAGTATATGAGCAGTAGGAGAGATTACACAAAGGGACCAGAATTACTGTGACTCAAGCAAACACTGACTCAAGGTTTCGGGTAGAAAATATAAGTACATTTATTTTAAAACCATTCGTTATCAACACAACACTTCTATTAAATTTAAAACCACACGTTAAATACACTACAACTGACCAATTCACTTTGCATGGTATGAATCAAGGTAAGTACCCTGTGTTTGAGAGAACCGGTGTTACGGAACAATACACGTTACCGTGAATACAATTGCGATCACTTTTTGACAGTTCGGTCTACTAAATAAACGCATATCCGCGGCAAGAAATGCTACCAGGGCAAAAACACACTTAGCACCTGAGATACCCAGAGAGAGTTGGGGGCAAAAATCATAGGCAATGTGTTAGTTAGGCAAACAGAATCGAGGAACACTCATGGACAGAAATGCAAGAGTCTGGAGGCCGGAGCCAGTGTCAAGTGGAACCGGGTTCTTGTGTCGAGGAGCACATGTCGGATAGTTTGCGATTCAAAGTTGCCAAGAGTACTTTAGATATTGTCAAATGGTCGGAAGCAAAAGTTATAAGAAGGAGGAAAAAATAAGGGCAAGCGTTATAAGCGAGAATAAGGGTTTTCACCAAAAATTCCTCAAGCAGGACACAGTACCTTTTCAAAGAAGAAGCTGGTGCCAAGGCAGTTGTTCCTGGTAGTTTCCTGTAGACCCACGATTCCTGGCTTTGGCACGAAGAAGGACGATGAAGGGGGTCTACACCACACAGGGATGAGGCCGGCAGCAGCGACGATGAATAAAAGGTATGCTCCTTAAAAACAGGAGAGGCTCTTCAGGTGGCTATCTGGACCACTACAGCAGTGTGCAGCGATTTCGACCACGAAGGGGACCTCTGGCTGAAGAAGATGAGCTGGTTATCTCCATCAGGCTCAAGGGAAGAAGACTCCAGACTGGATCTTCTCTTAGTCATTGAAGGGTAGATAGATTAGGACTGCAGCAGGGCTTCACCGGGACGGGATAATTGCAGCAGTCGACCTCTCCTCCGCTTCTCTTCGGTTGCTTGTAGTTCCAGTGGCGATTCTCTGACTTCCAGCCCAAGAGACCTGTCTTTTATGCAAAAATCCCCCAATCACACAGCCTGGCTGTCAATCCCCCAGCAGGGGGGTTGTCCAGCCCGGACAACCACCTCAGCCAATCATGAAAAAGTGTGATTTGGGTTTCCTAGGATACCCTGTGCAGGGGGTGACTACAACCCTCCCTCACATTCAGCCAACCTAGACACCCAGGCGCCTTGAGGAGGGCTTCTTGGTAGAAGCCCGCCAAAACACAGTGAACAAAGAAGGCAAACCTGGTTTGCCGTGCAAAGTAAAACAAAAGAAGGAGTTTAACTAAACGAAATGGCGAATAAACCACACCAGAGCCAAAAGAAAAAGTATTTGGTCAAGCGGGTTTAAGTTCGAGGCTAATACAATAGCCTCCAATATTACCACGGTTATATAAGATAACCGCGTTAGAAAATGAGGGTAGATACCACTGCCACCAGCCATGTCTAAATGTTAAAAGAGTGAAACAATGCTCTAGGAGGTACAGATAAAAAGGGCTAAGAGTTAACCCTTACAGTACTCCATGTAAGATGGGGTGTACTGGATCTGTTATGGTAACTTTACCCTTTTCTGGGGGACAGTAGTCAGCCTCAGAAATGGAGTCAGTGGGAAGTCTGAAAGATAACCCTGTGTCACTGCACGGAAGGTGCTGGGTGACACACAAGAGAAGGGGGCTACTGAAGTGGTGTACTCCAGAGTCCACAATCATCAACAACAGGGAAGAAACACATAGCAAAACACAAGTAAGAGTTGGGGAACAGCTCACACTCTTACCAAGTGGAAAGAAATAACTCCAGAGATCCAGCAAGGCTGCTGAGGGACTAGGTAAGGGAAATTAGCCATAAAATGAGAATTCTCCCTAACATAGGGATGGACTATGAAGAAATAAACTACATGGATGCTCAACCACTTGATCAAGGCAACTGCCAGCTGAGACGCTTGCCTTCTTCTGATGCAGTATATCAGCGCAAAGATGATTTTAACAATATTATTATTATTAATACAGTTCTGGATATGAAATAGGATGGACTTGGATAGGGATGACTATGGACAGTACATAGGCTAGTGACAATCCTATACTATGGATACTCACTACCAATGTTTGAATGGAACCATCAGGGATCTGGTTCTGGTCAAAGATTTCTGGGACAGACTGCTAGGCAAACCAGACCGGTCTGGTTCAGCGATCAGCAAGGCGCTCTGGACACCGCACGGCAGGACTGGACAGCAAGGCGCTCTGGTCTACACTGCACAGTACGACTGGACTGGATCTGCAATGGTTCTCTGGTCTGCCCAGCACAGCACGGCACCAGACAGGGTTTAATCTGCCCTTCTGGTTATGAAGAGGATTCTTTGGCAGGCAAGCAGTTACAGCACAGCCTGGCTGCTTCTTTGGTTTCCCCTTTAAGTTGAGGGATGGGATCTGGAAATTAGGCCCAGCTGAAAGTGGTTCAGCTATGCTCTGAGCCTTTCTGCTTGCAAAGTTTCTGTAGTCTGGAACAAGGAGTGTGGATGGATTGCCAATATCGGGATGGTGGGTGGATCAGTGTGTTTCTAGGTCCTCAGCTGTCTCTATTTATGTGTTTGATAAAGGGGTGGGTATACTGAATTATCCTAGGCGCACCCCCTAGGTAATCTGTTGGCTAAAGTCTGCTCTCTCCCTTGATTGGAGGAGAAAACACAGTGTCATCATGATGATGTGGTTTATGAGGCAAAATATCTTCCCGTTTGCCTTTTGCACATAAAATCTAGTTTTCATAAAATACATCTTGATATGTGTACAATCTTTATACCAATAACATACATATATCACATATTTTGTGGAGCACACCCTCTTCCAAGCCTCGTTGCTGTGAGATCTTGGGTCTGGATTTGACAAATTTTCGCACTTTTTGTCTGGGACACAATATCTAAATTGTCCAGAATTTTGTACATATGTGCACATGATATCTGGCATAATCGTATGAAGTTTCCAGCTTCTGACATAAATATAATCGCTACAAAGCCAGAATTTTCACTGCACCTTCTCAGAACACCGCACAGAGTTCTGGGTCATTTTAAAATTTGAACAAAAAAATCACATTAACAATGCTGCTAATTCTATCATTTTTACAAATTCGCACAGTCCTTTATCAGTCTTTTTCAAAAATATGTTTTCTGTGCTTTGTGAATCAACAAAAACGTCTGTCTCTGCCTCTGTCTCTGCCTCCATCTCCATCTTGCAGCTCAAGAGCAATCTCTGCCCTCTTCCTCTGGCAGAGGCCACTGTTGACACCCTTACAATCTGCATATCCTTTCAGCCAAGGAAGGTCTATTGTCTCTCCCAGGAGCAGCCCTAAATCTCCTCCCCTGATTTAATCAACACAAAGGTGTAAGTTCCTGGCCTTTGTGGAAAGCTGGGGAGATGACTTTTGTTGCGGGAAGCAGGGGGAACCGGTTAGGTGACTCTGAGTTCAGCTAAATTCATTGTCAATTTATAACATTTTTCTTAATTTAAAATAAAACTTGCAATTTTTAATCAAGCAGCTAGAATTCTGATTCCATTCTCTAAATCATGGAGATTAAATAGTTACAACCTGTGTTCCTCTTAATGACAGGTCACTTAATTCCAAACATTTGATTTCAATTGCACAAGTTTAAACTTCTGATGCAACTATTGACAGCTGTCATACAGGCGGCCGCTGGCACTGCGCCCATATTTTGACAGATTTTCACAGGCAAGCACACTTTTTACTGTGGATATTTTGATGATAGATTCTGCTTTTCCTGACATTGTATGTTCATATGGATTCCTTAATTGAAGTGGCGGGTAACACCCAGCAAAGATATTGGATGTTTTGTGGTGTTTTGGTCCGGTATTTTGTATTTTCAGCAACCAAGAAAAAGGGATTTAAGAGCAATTTCTGGGTTTCTTGCAATAAAGCACTGCCTTTCATGCAGTTTCCATTTTTACTCAGTAGGTAGCCCAGTGACAGGTTGCAGCAGTGAGTCTTCTTCCACTACTGACAACAGGCAAAGTAGATTTGGCAGCCATCTTTTCGTGTTTCAAAGTGCAATTTCCATGGGTTTTGGCGCAAATGGGGTTTTCATGGCGATCTTGCTGATTCTGGTCCCACCAGCACACAGTGATGCTGCAGGGCATAGCAGAGTGGGGTAAAACATCCCACAGCACGAAGCAGTGTGGAAACGGAAAGCAGCCTGCCAGTAAATGCAAACTCTGCTGAGAACTCTGCTTCGCTCTGTGAGTTCCAGCAGTTAAAATGTGCTCCTCCTCCAAGCATGTAGCAGTGTGGAAAGAGAAAGCAGCCTGCAAACTCTGCTGCAAGCCTCATTTCGCTATTGAAAAATAGTATTGTGAGAAATTAGAGCAATCTTAAGAACATACGACAGACCATATTTCTACACCAAGAGCTGGCGCTAACTCAGGCACCCTACCGGCAAAACACAGCTGGTATTACTGGCAATCACCCCATGGAGTGATTGCCAGTCCTATAGGACTCCATGTAATGGGGATTTACTGGTATTTCCGCCACCTGTAATATGCTGGTGATTCCGGAATATCAGGCGGCGGCAACGCTAATACTGTTTGCTGGTATCCCGTTGGAATTACTGGTGGGATACCAGCAAACCTGTAATGACCCACAATATCATTGAAGGCCTAGATTATGTTATGCAGTAAGGGCTGCTTTACTTTTGTTTTTGAATGCAGCATCTTGTTTTTTGTTAATACATTGTAATTTATTTCCTTGCTTTGTAGGATGTATTTCCTTTCTTGAGTGCATATTTGTAATGTCTACGCAGTGGGGGTCAGTGCATATGTTGCGTGTGGTTATGATAATGTCTGCATTTTGTTGCTTGAATTATGTATTTCCTTGCTTGAGTGTATGTTTGTAATGCATACGCAGTGGGGGCAGTACATATGTGTGTGTCTGCTGTGTGTGGTTCTTGCTGCTTAAATTATATATTTCCTTGCTTGAGTGTTTGTTTGTAATGTGAATGCTGTGCGGTGAGTGTGTATGTTGTGTGTGGTTAATGTTGGCTGCATATTGTGCCTTGAATTATGATTTCCATGCTTCAATGTATGCTTATTGTGTGCACACAGTGGGGGTGAGTGTGTATCTTGTGTGTGGCTATGATACTCTTGGCTGAATATTGTTGTTTGATACATGCATGTATAGTACACATACACATCTCTCTTCTATATATGTTCTCTCTTAAAATCGTGGGTATCTTGCTTAAATAAAAATGGAGGGTTTGCCAGTAGGGTTACCAGTAGGGTTGCCTCTGCACCACAGGCTATGCAAACGTGCAGCCGTTGACACAGGGATATGAACCCACGACCCTGTGATCCACACCAGAGTACTTCAAACCCTGAGCCATACGGGTTGCAATCTGCATACAATGCAAACTGAAATGTGTGGGTGAGCTATGGGTGCACTTTTCCCCATACACAATCCTGGATTGTTCTGCAGTGCAACCGATCTTGACCGCATTGGACTTGTGCCCATCACAGTGACAAAATACCTCATCCAAAGCGCTTTGAAACACTTACCTGTGTATAGGCGCTACATAAATAAACAATACAATACAATGCACTCCAATGTCTCTGGGGATGTCTGAGCACCATCAACTCAGCGCGCACATATCACCAGACCCATCCGAAAATCCACGTAGGTACGGCAAACGAACAGATGGCACTGGGACCCCAGCAGAGTTACTGAAGCTGCACAGACCTTTAGCTGCTTGCGGCACGTAAAGCATACAAAATGTATTTAAACGTGTTTACGCATGCCTGCCGCGCAGTCCTGGGTAAATCCAAAAGTCTGAGCCTGGCCAGCAGTGCTCATAGCGAGTGACATGCCCTGGCATGCCGAGCAGCTACCGCATAAGCATGTGTTCCAAATATTCTAAGCGGCCAGCCCAGCAATACCGCTGCTGAAAGAGAACTATTGTTAACACAGAAACAAAATGATAACAGAGGTAAACTTATGAATGCAGTTGAAAGAGGGTTCAAAGCCTGCGTCGCAGTGGAGTTAGAAGCAGCTGAAGCCTCAAGTAAGCAAGGACAGTGACGACTAAAATAGGATTCGATATTAACGAAGGTTACTGGTAAGTACCGGGCCTTTAACTCTCGCCATGTATGATGCAGATCTGTCCCCGGAGATTTGGCCTGTGGACCTCATTAGGAGTATGAGGTGAACGGGCAAACGTGTGGTACTTTAAATACCTGCCACTTTTAAAATATCAACGAATTATGAGTTCCATTCCATGATGCTCATAGAGAGGACCTCATGTGGTAAATATGTGTTACTTAACTCATGCAGAACTTTCTTTGTATTCCATGGAGTACATATCTTGTGCAATTCCACCTCATAATTAGGAGGTATTTCAAAAATATTTTGGATTTCAAATACCCTGTTTTAACTACTACCACTATACTTATAATGAGGCCAACGGGAGTAAAACTTCATAGGGCAATCTCAGTTTGGGCGGGGGGGAGGGGGAGGGTTGATTTTGAATAGCCATTCTGTTGCAGAGTGATGCTTCCATTTTCGGGTTGTTTGTTGGCATCACTACTTCCCTATGGTCAATAGCGTTTGCACTGACTTAATAAATAATGCTCTCAGAACAAAGGAACCCAGTCAGTGTCTCTTAAGGATATAGAAAAGGAGAGTACCGTACCACAGTACCAGTACATTATACATATAAACACGTTTTCGATTGTTCCCTAAAAATAACCTTATGAACATTATTTAAAAAGCACATTCCAATTTTACTGGCCACGGGCATTGTAATTACTCCAGAAAGTGCACTTGGAGGTAAGCTCCAGTCAAAAAGAAAAGTGTGGTGAGAAATATCTTTTCAGTTCTTTATCTAAGCCGTAAATGTAATGGCGTCTTAGACATGTCGTGAAATCTATACAAATGCAGCGCATCCAAGCGTTCTTTTGATCCAGTTGAGGGCGCAACTGCCAGTGCCACCTTAGCACCTTCAGAATGCCACTTGGAAAGTAAAACGCTTATTGTTTACTTGTTTTTATAACACTGTGCTATACATGCATCTTAATTAAATGTAATAAATATTGAAGATGACACATTCCGGCATAATTGAATCAATGATGTCGCAGTTAACCAAATGAGTGTCGCAAATTTGCTCTGAAGTGTCATGGATGTGCCCCTAAATGTAGCCCCTTATTTAAATAAGAAACAGAATACTTTTATAAATATTGCAGTGAAGACATTTCTGATTAGATATTTTTTAATGACTTGGAGCAGAGAGATAATTATGCATCAGACATGTTGATAGTGCTGGCTTGATTAAGCCGTGCCTGCTGAATGCATATTACTTGTGACAGCAGCTTCTGAACATTTGAGTGGTCTGACCTATAAATGTTATCACTTGGCATATACCCACCTCTGAAGCAGACATCAGCACAGATGTGATGCTGGTTGGTGTCTTTTATGGCTATATGATTGACATGTGCGGCACGTGTCTTTTAGTTCCCTTACATTAAAAGCAGAGCTATTATGGTTAACTTTCTCAAAAATGGAGTTTAAAAATTGGCTTTAGATCCAAGCTGTAAAGTTAAAGAATTCGTTGTATTTACTCCTTTCCTGGGCAAACTCCTGGAAAAGCTGGCATTCCCCCAGCTTAACCTTCACACTGAATCTGTTGGTTGTCTCCACGGACACCAGCCTGGCTTCAGAGCTGCCAGAACAGGGGTCAAGTCATAAAAATTAAAGTGGGGGGACTCATCAACAAATGCAATGGGATGCGACGTCGCCAGAAATTAGCAAATCAAGGTGAAATATGCTCTTTTCATTAAATTGGCTCCGCATAATCACGCAAATTGAACCGGACAAATTGGATTTACCTTTCATAAAGTCAACACACATACAAAACCAAAGGAGAATAATTTCTTCTAATAGTGTTTTTGAAAACGTTAAAAGGTGTGCATGTTTTAAACTGCAAGAACTATGCAAATGTTTTCCCTGGAACATGCAGTACCGAAATGGGACATTTCACCTTCAGTTGTTTGCTATTTTTTTATCACGTTATATAGTGCAGGGGGGAAGTGTCTGGCCTGCACACCTGACGACTGTGGTTCGATCCCCGAGGTTGGCTTTAATTCATAAATACAAAGAAGGCATTCAATGTTTCTCTTTTAGCTGGGGGAGGACTGAGCCCACACTCTAAAAAAAGTAGGGGGACTCTGTCCACCTGCGTGTACCCTCGACTTGAGACCTGTCCCAGAAGCATGTAAACTGCTCTCCTGAACACCTGTGAAGACCTGCTCTCGAACCTTAACTCTAACCTTCCTTCTGTTCTCATTCTTCTCGATCTCGCATCTGCTTTTGACAGGGTCAACCATGCCATCCTGCTGACTTGCCTCCATGATAAACTGGGTATCACTGATCAGTCCCTGGCCTGGCTAACCTCCTTGCTCACTGATCAACCCTCTCTGGTCCAACTGGAGTCTTGTCTTTTCTATCTCCCTCTCTACTTGCAGTGTCCCTCAGGGGTCTAACCTTTCTCCATGGCTCTTCAACCAATACCTGGCACCTCTTGTCCACCGCATCACCACTTTCTGCTCCGCTCTCAGTATTCAAAACTACATTGTGAAACCTAGGCCTTGCTCCCTCTGTTCAGGATTTTCAAACTTAGGTGTTTTTTCTCCTGTTATTTAAAATTGCACTGTCTCAGTATTCAAAATTGCATTGTGAAACCTAGGCCTTTCTCCCTCCATTCAGGATTCTCAAACTTAGGTGTTTTTTCTCTTGTTATTTAAAATTTGCATTGTGATGGTTCCTTAATTCCGAGTTTCGTCATCTTGTCCAACTGCTCACCTGTCTTGCCTCTCACTGTCTCATCTGCTTGCTCCCTTCCCTGTGTCCTTCCCTAGTGTTCTCCCCTACGACTTCCCACTCCCTCCCTTCCTCTTCTCTTCTCTCCTCTCCTAACCTACTGTATGGTGCTCTCTGTCTCTCCTATCTTTGCCAAATGCTTCTCTATTGACTATCCTGCCCTCCTCACTAAATCTGCTAGGAAGAAGTTTAAAAAGGACATCCTGGTCTCCAACCCAGGCCTCCCTATCGCCGACACCTATACCAGTTTCTCTTCCCGGGAAACTTTCACAGACATCCTCTTTGTCGTTCCCTCACCTGACCTATGCACCCTACATATGGTCTCTGTGCTCTCACCTTTCTCTTCTTCTCCCATTAATGGTGGCACCGGGCGGGATGGCCTCCTGGCCTCCTTCCACTCCTCTAAGGTCATCACTAATGTTTATGTGAATGGCACTGTCCTGGTCCAAGGCCCTCAGGCCAACCTTCACCTCTTCGACAGGCACTTCCCACGCCTCATACATTTCCTTTCTTCCCCTGCTGTCCCCTCTCCCGCCTACTCGGCCTCCTCACCTCCCCCTACTGCCTCCTCCTCTGCTTCCTTGCCCTCTCCTCCTTCCCTCTCTGCCCCCCCTCGGGCTCCTTCTACACCTCTACAGGGCGTACCTCTGATTTGTACCCCTCCAAGGAAGTCCTTCAAGGATGGCAACCTCCTCCATATTGAAATTTGAGTAGGAAGAGGGTGCACAGCTATGTGCTCTGTGATTTAGTAAATTTACTCCATGCAAACTTCTTATTATTAAAAAAATTGTTTAGTAGGGTGCAACCTCCTCCATATTGCCACCTCTTACTCAGCTGTCAAACACTCCTCCAACATCTGCCGCCTTCTGGAGGAACTTGACCTCGATGTCCTCGCTCTCACCGAGACAAGTTTCACGACCAGCTCTGTCACAAGCTTTGACACGCTCCTCCCGGATGGCTACAAGATCCTCTCCGCGCCCAGGCCCAACCGTTTCCGGAGGTGTTGTAGCCGTGATCTTCCCCGAGTGGATTCCTGCCTCCCTCATTCCTACGCAGGCCTACTCGTCTTTCAAATGTCTTGTCTGCAGGCTCTCTCTCTCCCCTAGCCATTCCCTTACTGTGGCTACTATCTATCGGCCACCTGGTGAGACCTCCTTCCTCTCTGAGTGGGCGGACCTCTCCTCTTCACTCCTGGCCTCGACCACTCACCTCCTCCTTCTTGATGACTTCAACATCCACCTGGATTCCTCCTGTCCACCCTCTGGACTCTTTCACAACCTCTGCAACTCTCTCTCACTCTCCATTCTCCCCTCTGGCCTGACTCACTATGCAGGGAACACTTTGGATGTTCTGATCTCCTCAGACCTTCCCCTTTCTGCCCCGCTCATCACTCCTCTCTCCTGGAGTGATCACTCTCTCCTCTCCTCCCATCTCACGCTCTCTACCCCTCAGGCCAAGCCACCTCCATCACTGTCACCCATGAAGTGCATGTCAGATGAGGCTTTTGATGCCACTTTCTCACCCCCCCCCCTCTGGCTGACTCTCACCCTGACACAGCCCTTTCCCTGCTCTACTCTGCTATGTCTGATACTCTCGATATTTTTGCCCCTGTCATGAGAATCCGCCTGAAGCCCAAAGCCAAGTGCAACTCCTAGTACGAGTCAGACCTCGTCACCCTTAAACGCAAGCGCAGGGCGGGCGAGAGGAAATGGCGTGCTTCATGTTCATCCTCTGACAAACTGGCCTGCCGCCTGCTCCAAAGGCAATGCTGCCTCTCTGTCCTCACCAAGAAGAGAGCTCTTATCCAAGCCTGCAATCCTGCGGCATCAAACAAATCGGCTGAACTCTTCAAAATCTGCAAGGAACTGGCCAATCCTCCTGCAGTCTCTACCTCTCCTGTCCCCTCCCAGGCCCTCTGCACGGCACTGGCATCTCACTTCATCTCTAAAACTCAGGACATCCTGTCCTCCCTCTCCTCCTCTGTCCTCCCTCCCTCTACTCCCTGCTCCTCCTCTAGCCCTTCTGCAGCCACCTCTCTTCCCTCCTTCTCTGCCTTTCCCCTGTTCTCCGCAGATGAGTTTTCTAGAGAAGTCTGATCTATGAAAGTCTCGTCAAAACAGGTTCACCCCTGTTCCTCCAAAACCATCAAGGACCATATTTACTCCCTGGCTCCGGCCTTGGCCGACTTCTGCAGCCACTCCTTCACCACTGGAGTCTTCCCATCCCCCTGAAGCACTCCCTTGTGTACACTATCCTTAAGAAACGTTCTCTGGACCCCTCCTGCCAGGCTAACTATCGGCCAATCTCCATCACTCCCTTCCTGGGCAAACTCCTAGAAAAACTGGCCATCTCCCAGCTTAATCTCCCTGCTCACCAACCTTGATTCTAACACCCCCTGTGTCCTCATCCTGCTTGATCTCTCTTCTGCCTTTGACACGGTCAACCATGCCATGCTGCTCAAATGTCTCTGTGATAACCTGGGTATCACCGGTCAGGCCCTAGCGTGTCTGACCTCTATCCTCTTTGACCGACCCTCCCAGGTCCAACTTGGGTCCTTCCTCTCTGCTATCTTTTTCTCTACCTGTGGTGTCCCGCAGGCGTCTAACCTCTCTCCTGGCTTTTCAATCTATAAGTGGCACTTCTTGCCCACCACATTGCTGCTCTCTGCCCCATCTTTCAGTGCTATGCTGATGACACTCAGCTTATTTTCAGGCTACCTTCGGCCACCTCTTCCCCGTCTCTCAACACTGACTGTCTGTCTGCTGTTTAGGACTGGTGTGCCTCCAATGACCTCTGCCTTAATGCCAGTAAGACTGAGATTCTCCTCATCGGAATGCCTGCTCTCTCCTTTGCTGTCGCTCTCTGGCCTGCCTCTCTTGCCCCTCTTCCTGCTCCTACCTGCGAGGCTAAAAACCTTGGGGTAATCTTCGACTCCACACTCTCCTTCTCTCCTCACATCTCAGACATCTCTAAGAAGTCACACTACCAGCTGCACCTCCTCAGAGGTATTTTAACTTTCCTCTCCTTCCCCCAGAAGCTCACTGTCTCCAGAGCTCTGGTTCTCTCTAAGCTAGACTACTGCAACAGCCTCTTTCTAAATCTCCTTGCCTCTACTCTGCGCCCTCTGCAACTCATCCAGAACAGGACTGCGAGAGTTATCCTTGGCCTCAATGCCAGGGAACGTATCTCTCCAGTACTAAAATCTCTGCATTGGCTCCCAGTGGCTGTGAGGATCAAGTTCAAAACCCTCTGCATTGTACACAAGGCCTTCTGGGACATGGGGCCCCAATACCTTCAACTCTCTCTTCCTAAATATCTTCCCTCTCGAGCTCTTCACGCATCTGCCTCCAACTCCCTTAAGGTCAGTCGCTTCTCCAAGCAACAAGTTGGTGATAGATCTCTTTCTTCGGCTGGGGCCTCCCTCTGGAACAGCCTCCCTGCCTCCCTGAAACTTGAGGAGAACCAGCTCCAGTCCCGGAAGCACCTCAAAACCTTTCTCTTTGCTTCTGCCTTTTCTCCTCCTCTCCCCTGCTGACCTCCTGGCTGAAACTGAATCTGGGCTGACTACCGGGCCACCCTTTGTTTTTGGGCCCAGGCCCCTCCCCCTCCAGTCACTCCCACCTGCACTGCCTGTCTGGCAACCCCGCAATTGGAAGCTGTTTCTGTATCTCTACAGTCCCACTACCAGCACTTGACACCTGTTGTCTGCACACCCCTTGCACTTGCCACCTGCTGGCCGTTACTTACTTATGTTATTATTCTATGCACTTGTACTGCAATGTCCCTCCCCCTTTGCCCCCGCACTTTCCCCTTCCCCCATCCCTTGCACTTGCGCGATCTGAATGACACCTGGCCTAGTAGGATCGTTGTCTGTCCTCCCTTTGTTCACCCTCCCTTGCCTCGCTGCGCCTTGAAACACTTGTGTATAGGCGCGTTATAAATGCCATATTATATCATATCATAACTTTTAGTGTTATGTGTATGACACCCAGCTCTCTTTCTGGCTCCCCCAGCCACTTCTTCTCCTTCTCTCATACCAGACTGGCCACAATTCAGGAATGGTGTGCCGCCAAAGATCTCTGCCTTAATGCCAGTAAGACTGAGATCCTCCTCATTGCAACACCAGCTCCCGCCTTTCTTCTCTCTCTGGTTGCCCACTCTGGGCCCTCTTCCTGCTCCTACCTGTGAGGCTAAGAACCATTGGATCATCTTCGACTACACCCTATCCTTCTCTCCTCACATATCTGACGTCACTTAGAAGTCAAACTATCAGATGCACCTCCTCAGGGGTACTATTCATTTCCTCTCTTTCCTGCAGAAGCTCACTGTCTCCAGAGCTCTGGTCCTCTCTAGGCTGGACTACTGCAACAGCCTCTTTCTAAAAATCTTCCTGCTTCTACTTTCTAACCTCTACTACAACTTATCCAGAACAGGACTGCAAGACTTGTCCTTGGCCTCAAGCCAAGGGATCATATCTCTCCAGCTCTAAAATCTCTTCACTTCCTCCCTGTGGCTGCAAGGATCAAGTTCAAGCCCCTTTGCATTGTCCACAAGGCTTTCTGGGGCCTGGAACAGCTCTACCTCCAACTCTCACTTCCTAAACTTCTCCCCTTTCGAGCCCTCTGCGCATCCACCACCAATTCTCTGAGGGTAAGTCGCTTTTCTAAACAGAGAGTTGGGGCAGATCTCTCTCTTTTGCTGGGGCCTCCCTCTGGAACAGCCTCCCTGTCTCTCTCAAACTTGAGCAGAACCACCTCCGGTTCTGGAAGCAACTCAAGACCTTTCTTTTTGTTTCTGCTTTCTCTCTTCCTCTCTTCCTCTCCTCTGCTGATGCCCTGACTGCCCAAATCACTGGCTACCTGGCTACCCTCTAAACTTGGGCCCAGGCTCCTGCATGTCCAGTTGCCCTGTGCACGGCCTCCTGGCTCCCTCAGCACTTGTGTCTTGTATATGCAATCCTACAGTCACCCCGCTCCGCATTTATAAGCCACCCACTGGCTGCACTTATTGAGTTATTTGCACTTATCCACCCAGTGGCTGCACTTGATTATCTGCACTTCTCCCCCTCCTCCCCGCTTGGCACGTCGCCCCTTCCTCTTCCCTGCACTTGTGCGATCTGAATGACACAAGGCCTAGTAAGATTGTTGTTTTGTCCTCCCCCCGTTTTCCCATCCTTGTCTTGTCGCGCCTAGAAACACTTGTGTTCAGGTGCGTTATAAATGCCATATCATATCATATCATGCCATAAGGACTGCAGGGCCAACTGCTGATCATCATTTTGTGGATATAGCAACTGAAACTAAGAAGAACACACAGTAACATGCAGGAAAGTAGTTTATTTCTTGTTTGAGCACAGCATTACCTTACTGAATGTGCATTTGTGTCCTGTATTTGTTCACTGCAACTGCTCTAAAAATAGGAATGAGATACTTTTCTATCCCTGGTGCATAGTATCAAGAAGTAAAGCCAAGATGATCAGGCTTTACATTTTGCTTTTATAAGGTTTTGCCGGTGTAGTTGGGGCACCAACACAAGTACCGTACACTTTCCACATGCCTTTTCCACTGTCTGGTTTTATGTCAGCATGACATTTTCATGCGTGCGTAAAACCAAGGGATGCCTATGTAATTATGCCTATTAATTGTACCATGGAAAAGAAGGCAGATTCCATATGATGTATTTGTAAATGCTATTTGGCATGCGCAAATGGTAGGCAACATTAACACTTTTTGCAAAATTACCCCATACTGTCATGAGGAAGTTATATATAGTTCACCATGAATTGTCTGTAGAGTTTTCTGAAGTTAACATGTGCAGATTTCTAGGAGACACGCATACATGGGAAATTCCTTTGAAACGGCAGCAGGAAATGTTTGCTTTCACGTAGCACAAAAATACTGGACAGATTGACAACAAACGTACACTTTAAGTTTGCACATGGTCTGTATGAAGGGTGTGGTAAAAAGTTGTTTAGCCTCACGTCCTGGGCTTAAGGAATCATTCCCCATTCTAAAAATGCTATGCGCAATTGTCCATATTTAATGATAGAAACAGCACAAGAAACAGCTAAAAAAATTGAGATTGATCTGAAGAATTTAGAGGAAAAAATTAAGAGCAAATTTGATGTGGAAGCCTTTAAGAAAGGCCTAGACAAACACTTAAAAGAGATGCAAGAATTTAAAAACGAAACTGTCTCTGAAAGAGTCAAAAGAATGAAAAAGGACATTCTGAACTTGATTACAAATTTGGAGAGCCCAGACCTAATGCAAAACAGAATTGGAGAGTACGTTTCCGGAATACATCGTATAGTTCAAGTGGAGGAAGCTCCTCGGACTGTGACACATCTGGTGATACTGACATTCCAAATAACAGGGGGGAGGCCGTCCTTTTAGGGGAAGAGGCACAAGAAACAATAGTCAGAGAGGTAATAACCAAAGACAATCTTTTTAGGAAGAGGGGGCGATCAGAGACAGTGGGAACTGGAACGCATGCAAACAAGAAGCTACAGGGGCTGGTAGTGAACCTTTCAGATACCCAGATTACTGTTAAAGAAGAAAAAGTACTCAATAAGGGTTTGAATTTTTTACTTACCAAATTTCACAATCCTTTTGAGTTTAGGATTGAATTCAACCAATTCATGCGTAAAGTACACCTTAAAGAGTTTTTTATGGACAACACCTTTGATAAAGGAGACAATTGTAGTGGTCTAAGAAATCCCTCCACTTTTTGTGCACCTATCAAGGCACATTCAGCAGAATCAAAGGTTTTTGAAAGGAAGGTTTTGGAGGAGGTTACAAAGTTGGAAACCAAAGGTATCCCTCACCATTCTAATTTGAGTATAACAGAACAGAAGATCTTAAAAAATGTGGGTTCTAATGAAAAGATAATTATTCGCCAAGCCGACAAAGGAGGCGCTATTGTAATATTGAATAGGAGCGACTATATTAAGGAATGTGAAAGACTACCATCAGATGAGAACCATTATCTAAAAATAGATAAAGATCCCAGTAATGACCTTTTAAACACTATTCGAGATAAGGTACAGAAGGCTGTGGACGAACAGATGATTAGTAAACAAGAGGGTGAATACCTTACTAGAGAGAATGGCCGGGTGCCCATTTTTTATACACTCCCCAAAATTCATAAAAGCTTAGAGAACCCGCCGGGTAGACCTATTGTCTCAGGTGTGAGTTCCCTCCTGGAACCACTTTCCAAAATTGTAGATTTCTGTTTGAGACCTTTCATTCCAACTATGAGAAGCTATAGTAAGGACACAACGGACGCTATCAACAGAATAGAGGGGAACACTTTGGACCCTGAGGCTAATTTACTAATTTGCTTAGATATTCAAGCTTTATATACCAACATACCACAATTGGGCACATTGGAGGTAGTGGAGGAGACTTTATTGAGAAGAGATGATGAAAATCCGGTATCTAACGCCTTTATCAAATGGTGTACAGAAATGGCCCTCACAGAAAATTTCTTTCAATTTATGGGACAATTCTACAAACAAATTGACGACACAGCAATGGGCTCAGCTATGGCCCCTAATGTTGCCAATTTGTATGTTAACATGTTTGAGGAAACTGTAGTCTATAACGAACGCAAGCCTTTTCAGAATAATATCGTCTGTTGGCTTTGTTATATAGACAATGTATTCGTCATTTGGAAAGGGAAAGAAGAGGAAGCAGGCCACTTTTTACAGTGGTTGAACCAACAAAACAGATATCTGAAATCTACCAGTAATATTAGCAACAAGGAAGTAAATTATCTAAATAGCTGCATGTACCATCAGAATGGTTCCCTTCTTGTCCGACCTTATACTAAAGTCACCAATAAGAATGCTTTTTTGCACTTTAAGAGTCACCATGCCCAACATGTGAAGAATAATCTCCCGTTCCAACTATGAGAAGCTATACTAAGGACACAACGGACGCTATCAACAGAATAGAGGGGAACAATTTTCGACCCTGAGGCTAATTTACTAATTTGCTTAGATATTCAAGCTTTATATACCAACATACCACAATTGGCCACATTGGAGGTAGTGGAGGAGACTTTATTGAGAAGAGATGATGAAAATCCGGTATCTAACGCCTTTATCAAATGGTGTACAGAAATGGCCCTCACAGAAAATTTCTTTCAATTTATGGGACAATTCTACAAACAAATTGACGGCACAGCAATGGGCTCAGCTATGGCCCCTAATGTTGCCAATTTGTATGTTAACATGTTTGAGGAAACTGTAGTCTATAACGAACGCAAGCCTTTTCAGAATAAAATCGTCTGTTGGCTTTGTTATATAGACAATGTATTTGTCATTTGGAAAGGGAAAGAAGAGGAAGCAGGCCACTTTTTACAGTGGTTGAACCAACAAAACAGATATCTGAAATCTACCAGTAATATTAGCAACAAGGAAGTAAATTATCTAGATATCTGCATGTACCATCAGAATAGTTCCCTTCTTGTCCGACCTTATACTAAAGTCACCAATAAGAATGCTTTTTTGCACTTTAGGAGTCACCATGCCCAACATGTGAAGAATAATCTCCCGTTCCAACTATGAGAAGCTATACTAAGGACACAACGGACGCTATCAACAGAATAGAGGTGAACAATTTTCGACCCTGAGGCTAATTTACTAATTTGCTTAGATATTCAAGCTTTATATACCAACATACCACAATTGGCCACATTGGAGGTAGTGGAGGAGAATTTATTGAGAAGAGATTATGAAAATCCGGTATCTAACGCCTTTATCAAATGGTGTACAGAAATGGCCCTCACAGAAAATTTCTTTCAATTTATGGGACAATTCTACAAACAAATTGACGGCATAGCAATGGGCTCAGCTATGGCCCCTAATGTTGCCAATTTGTATGTTAACATGTTTGAGGAAACTGTAGTCTATAACGAACGCAAGCCTTTTCAGAATAATATCGTCTGTTGGCTTTGTTATATAGACAATGGCCCTCATTACGACCCTGGCGGAAATCGCGGTGCTAAATGCACCGCGGAGCAGGGCGGAAAGCTGCCGATAGCGCCATGGAGGTTGGCGGATTTTCCGCCCCATGCCGACCTTGGCGGGGCGGTAAATCCCCAATCCCCATTTTACCCTTCCCCATTCCCATTTTTGCCCTATAGGGTATAATGGGAGTGGGGAAGGCGTTAATTGCGCCACCGCAAAATACGGTGGCGTAATTAACATCAAGGTCCCGTAGCGCCATGGATTTCTCCGCCCGGAAAAACCAGGCGGAAAACGTTCCATGGCGCTACGGGAACTCGTAGTAGGGCGGACGGGTCCGCCGCGAATAACGCTGGCGTAAACCCACTCCGCCAGGGTCGTAATGAGGGCCAATGTATTCGTCATTTGGAAAGGGAATGAAGAGGAAGCAGGCCACTTTTTACAGTGGTTGAACGAACAAAACAGATATCTGAAATCTACCAGTAATATTAGCAACAAGGAAGTAAATTATCTAGATATCTGCATGTACCATCAGAATGGTTCCCTTCTTGTCCGACCTTATACTAAAGTCACCAATAAGAATGCTTTTTTGCACTTTAAGAGTCACCATGCCCAACATGTGAAGAATAATCTCCCGTTCGGACAATTTTTACGGTTGAAAAAGAACAGCAGCACTAGCGAATCATATGAAAATGGAGCTAACAATTTGACTACTAAGTTGGTACATCGAGGCTACCCTACCCCCTTGGTAAAAAAAGCAGCCAAGCCGGCTTTTAACAACAATCGGAATCGCTCCTTGATCAGCAAATTCAGAGAGAAAGAAAGGCAAAAGAGACGCCTCTAGTATTTGTAAATACATTCAGCAACCTGTCATACAAAATTAAGGGCATTATAACTAGAAATTGGAATAAGATTATGACCAAGGAAGTAGGTAGGCCTATTGTGGCTTTTAAAAAAAGCAGCACTGTAAATAATTTGATAATGAGAAATGATGTGAGTATCAAAAAGAAGCCCTCTCAACAAACTAATTTGTGGGGTTTACCCCCAGTTGTAGGGCATTTCCCTTGTGGCAATTGCTCGATGTGCACCCAAACGAAAAAGACAGTGAGTGTAGATTAGGGCCTCGACAGGATGTGGAACATCAATGAACATACGAATTGTAATACAGATAATGTTATCTATTTGATTGTATGTCCATGTAAACGGATATGTATTGGCAAAACAAACAGGAAATGTAGAACTAGAATGATTGAGCATAGGAGCTGTATCAGGAATAAGGTGGAACAAGCGCCTATGGTCAAACATTTTATAGAAATGAAACATTCTTGTACCGATTTTGAGTGGTGCATTCTGAAGAAGATCAAAGGGCGGTCACAGATGGTGATTAATAGGAAACTACTGCATCTGGAACAGAAACTTATTTTTTTATCTAAAAGTCATATCAAAGGACTGAACGAAGGAGTTGAATGGCATAATGCCTAACTATGTTACTGGAGAACCATGACAATGTGTATTCTAATCTGAATAGAATGATCACGAGTTACCCTTTGACTATAACTAGATAATTGAGAAGGGAAATGAAAATGCTGTTGACCTTCACAGGTTGGGCTTTCTTAGTGTTCATGATTTGTGATCGCCCATGTTGTGTCTGTTTGTCTTCCCCTTAGGGATAATGAAATGCTAATGTGATACAACACTATATAATGCCAATGGGATTAATAATGTGAAGCACCTTTTGAATATATATATGTTTTTGGGGCAAAATTACATGTCTTATTGACAATTGTGACAGTCCCTGATGACATTATGTTCACTGTTATTGTAATATGGAGGTTGTGTTTGCCAGTTATTGTTTCGCCAACAATTATTTTCGAATTGATTGACAGTAAGTTGTATTGTACTCAAATGGGTGTAGCTGATTGCTACGTTATGGTGGTGTAGTGACCAGTATAATAGGAGGCTCTGAATGAAGGTTGAAGTATGTTTAAGTATATGAATGTGGCTGGCCTACAAGTCCCATAGTAACACATACCTGCCGGATTTTTTGTCCGCGATACGTTTTGGGCCGTTTTTTGGATGTGCATGCAGCGTTGTGACGTCATGATGTGCCGTGAGTGCGTGGTGGCGTCACGACATCGCGGTAGTACGTTCTGACCCGCGAATTCTACGCGAGTCTGCTGAGCCCTGCAGCACTACAGGACCAGTTTGACCGTGTACATTAGGAGAGAGGAATACTTCCAAGTAAGTGGGGAAGGCCATATAGAGTTGCTTGGGGGCCTTTTGCCTTGATAATCAGAGATGAGAGGTGGGACTAAATAGGGGTTCTGCACGTTTTCTGTCTTCACAGATTTCTTGACCCTGAGAGGGTAGTGAACGGTGCATTTACCCTCATATGTGAGAGTACCTTTTGGAATATTGACATGGGACCCAGATGTTGAGCCTTTGCCGAAGTGACGATCATTCTTTCATCATAATCATGAATGGAGATAGTTAAGCTTTACCACCACTAGTTTTATCAGATTTTTTAAGTGAATAGAAATGGGATTATGTAGATGTCCCCATAGATTAATTTTGCCTTTATTGTATACTACTATAGAGAAGAGGAAAAGGAAACGCAAGAATTCCTGAAGAAATTGGGAATCTGCAGCAAATAACAGAACAGGCCCAAGATTTATTGATGTGAAGTGAGGTATGTAATTAAAAACATACTCTATTTCCCTTTGAGGGATGAGGGTACAGTTTCATGCCAATAGAGATTGATACTTTGTTATTAGATACTAATAGGGTGTCCATTTTTTGATTAACAGGGTTCTCCCCTACAAAAAAAGATTTTTAATTCCGGCACAAGACAATTTCCCATGAAGAATGTCCTACATGATTGTATATCAAGGACAGAAACTTGTACAAGTCGGGTTGTTTGTATTACACTAACAGGAAATAGTCCAAAAGTAGTGAGGTATAGGAATCAGAGTGTGATATGTACACACAGTGTGTGATACTAAAGAAACAATTGCAACATTACTCACCCATGGTGTTTCTACTTGTGTTGTTTTAACATAATGTATATGTTTTATGTACCATGATAATTTTTATGATTGTTTTATGAAATGTATTGAATCTTAATAACATTTTGTGATAATTGATTCCACTTGATGTGGTAAGAGTGTTTAGTGACACCTATTTAAATATCGGACTTCCTTTTTGTATATTAAAGTATATTCTCACAGAGCAAGAAGTCTGTTCATCTCTACCTGTGACTCAGAACTGTTTTGAGAATAGAGTACATTTAAAAGAAGCCGTTGGACAGTGGTCTCGGGAGGATAGCTCTGGGGCAATGCGCGCTCGTAGTTAACAAGGCGACAAAGAGCAACACTGATTCGATCCCCGTGTCCATGCTTAGGAACCTCTGGGTATTAAGCGTGTTATAAATAACCAATTACAATACATACATTAGGCCCTTTAAAGATTAGGCCCGGACACATTTCTATCAAAGAGTAGGACCCTCACATCTTTTTGGCATAGTTTGTCCCATACCACAAGTGTACAATGGTTGTTTGGTATAGCTGAATCCTGGGTCAGGCTTGTGCAGGTTTTTGGCTTCATCATCCAATCAGGAGCCTAAGATTTTTGTGTGAATATCTGGCTTATTTTTCTTTATTGGGTTAGTATAGCCAGAGTGTTCTTGGGCTGGTTTATTGAGTTTTCTTAAGTCAATCTCAGCACTCAAATACCCTAAAAGAAGTTGGATCCTTTATGAAAGGCCCACTGCTCTTTCTGTTCCCTTGGGGTTTATGCTAGGCTCTGTGAAAATTCTTTCATCGACAGTTGTAATTACGATGGATTTTTGAATGTGTATTTGTTATTGAAAAAACTCATCGAAATATAAAGGGGGATTGGGAAAGTGTATATAAGGGTGCAGGGGTCGGAAATAGTTAAAAAACAATAGGGGATGGGGCGTAGGAGTGGAATCCCCCAAAAATAAAAATTACATACATTTTGTTACTTTTTTTGGTAAACAATACTCGTAAAAAAAAGAACCATCAATATTACAACCATCGATGACATAGAACCATTCAGATTGTGTTTGTATGGAATATTCACCATTTTGAGCTGACTTTCAGGAGTTAGGTATTGTTTTGTGTGTTGTTTTGTGTTGATCTTGTATGTGTTTGATTTTGTGCCACTTTGTTTTAGTGTCTGTTTAGTGTATTTCTATTTGCCTGTTTTTCTCTAGTTGCCAATTTCTCTTGCCTGTTTTTCCCTGTTGTTTCTCCTAATACAACTTTATTTTATTTTATTTGTGTATAGTTCTAAAATAACTTTTACAAAATTCAAAACTCAAAACATTCAGAACAATACAATGCAATTCAGTTTAAAACATTCAACAATACAATTTAAAATTGAATTAAAACACTTGAATTGAAACAGCTCATTTAGCTTTCAGCTATGACTTTGGACATCAACATAGTACATAATGATAAATTCTTCGTAATGTTCTTCCCAAACATATCCAGGGATCCATATTCGCCAGAGATATAATCAATTAATAGTGATTTATACATGTAAATGCAGGGCGGAAATTCCTCTAGATCTTTCCAAAAGGGAGGGTAGTACGGTCCTAGCAAGGAAATTAAAACTGCAAATCATAGCAAATTTGATTAAGAAAATAAATATTCATACATTAAAATTCTAAAATCCTAAATCTTAAACTTATAACAAATCCAAAACGACACAGAAAAAAAGTAAAAAAAAGAACGAAAAAACAAAATGTCTGCCATTTGGTTTAGGGATTACTTATCCAATGACAAATGTTTTTTTATAATAATCCATAAATGGTAAAGAGCAATATGCATACTTTCTGTGTCAATAATCCCAAAATGTATCATCTTTTATAAAATCGTAGCTGTACACCAAATGACCTAGCATGTTCATGTATTCGATACTCTTAACAGGGCATTTTGTAAATAGATGTTTTGTCATCTCTAGTATGCCAGGAATTTTACATAGACGTCAATGTCTATCTTTAAGGGTGATCCCAAGTCGTGCATCCGTAGAGACCAATATTGGCAATTGATTGGTTCTTATTCTTAGGTGAAAGGTCTGCATTGATAGATTCTGGATTTTCCTCAAATACCTCTGAGGCTTTAGGTAATTATGCACCACCTGAGAGACATAGCAGTGGCTTCTAATTGTTGCCAAATGGGTGTAATTGTTGACCCACTCCTTAACTTTATACTTAAGGATACGTTTTAAATGACAGTAACTTGTCCCTCTGGGAAAATCAGGACACCATCCTCTTTCCTCATACATGCTTGTGGTCAAAATGTCAAATTGGCCAGTTCCGCCTCATTGGGTTGGTTTTGCACCCATCCCCAGGAGAACGAGCAATTGCCATTTTGTCTGCATATGAATTTTGATCAGGAGTATTCCTCTTCTGATGAGTAATTTACTCTTAAGCAATGTCAGTCCCAATTCCAACCAAATATATTCTATTGGGTGAATTTACAGATCTTCAATATACGTTTCCAAAAGTCTCCTTCAATATGGCCCAGCCACTACAGATCTCTCATACTCAATGCCTCAAGCCCATATAGGACCATTGGACAAAAACATTGTTTATATAGGGTGATAATACCCTCCAATGAAAACCCAGAAGTTTTTAGCGAAATTATAAATTAACTGGGTCATACGCAAAGCCTGAGCCTTCTTAGTAGCAACTATGTAAAATAGGCTCTGCTGCAGCTCATATCTAACCCCAATTAAGGACAGGAGACAACATACCTAATCTTCCCAAGGCACGTATTAAAGTCAAGAAGTTTCACTTTTTTTTGATGAGACAACCAAGATCTTTGTCTTTCATATGTTTATGCACATCTCGTTTTCAGCCGCTTACTTGATCAGGGAATCAGACATTGCCTTTGCTCCCATATACGTATGGTTCAACATGACCAGGTCGTCAGCGTACAGCATACAGGGAATACTTATACCGCCAACCTTGGGACAGCACCCTGTATCAGCTGTAAGTCGAGCTGGAAGTTCAGATGTCAATAGGTTGTAGAGCAGAGGTGCAATCGTGCAACCCTGTTTCACCCCTTTCTCAATTGGAATGGACCCGGATAAGTCTCCCTCTTCATTCAAACATACACGGGCATGGGTGTTAAAATGTAGCCCTCTTAACACATTACCAATCCATTTTGGGCAACCGCAGGCAAGAAATGTGTCCCACTCCATTGAATGCAGCTTTGAAGTCTACAAACGTAATATATAATGTACGTCCTCCAGATTCCAATGTCGCTCTAATCAAGGCATCCAACATTCTCAGGTTGTGTATAGTACAACTACCAGGCCGAAACTCAGTCTGCATAAATTGTAATATGCCAGCCGCCTCAGCTCATGTCTGCAGCCCCCTCAGTACTAAACTAAGACATATCTTCACAGTGACATCTAGTAGTGAGAGCAGCCTAAAATACAACTTTAAAAGCCAAAACAAATTCCATTCCCTGAAACTACATCCCAAAAAACCACCAAAACAACGAAACATAGTTTTCGGTCTATCTGTTTCTCCCTCTCGCTTTTTGTAGCAAAGTCTCATCTTCCAAATCATTTGTGCTTGGGATTCTCTTGGTTCACAGGGTGTTTAGGCAATTTGGGTTCTTGGGGTGCTTTTGACTTCTACTGGTTCTCTCAGTGCACTGTTCTCTGCCCCTAGTTAATTCTCTCCTGGCTGCCCTGAAAGCTTTGAGGGAAAAAACGTGGGAGGAGAGAGGGAAGAGCTGTGATTCCTTTCACAGGAGGTGGAATTGCCCATGAAATGCAAGGAGTGAAGGGGCTATGTGCTTTTCATTGCCTCCAGTTTGTGGGCCCAGGCCATGCAGCATCATCAGACCTCTGACTTGGCATGGAGCCCGAGGGATTTGGGAAGCCTCAGGCAAAGGGCTGGGAGAAGGGGCAGAGCCATCTTCATTGAAGGAGTCCCTGACTAGTAGAGATGCAAGTGAGGTAGGGCCTCTGAGGGAGGCTTACAGGAAGGCATGGGAGGCAGGATCATCATCACTGCATCTCTAGTGGATGCCCCCACAGAGGTAGACCTAGTGGAGGAGAAGGAGCATACGTTCCTCACATTGAAGGTGGTGTGGCATAGCAAGTACCCTGGAGGAGGAGTATGAAACAGCTCATGACTGGGTGGACAGTGTTTAGGAGGAAGTGGTCTTCATTCAGCAGGGTGAGGGTGCTGAGTAGATGTGGGAGGTCCAACAGGAGGATGCTCAGCAGGTGGACCAGCTTGGTGATGTGCCACAGCAGGTGGTGAAGAAAAAAGAGGTACAAGAAAAGAATGAGGTAGTGGTGGAGGAGGAGGTGCTGAGCACTGCACCTGCCATTGTGGAAGGGCAAGCCAGGCACATGAGTAGTCCCATGGAGTGGCAAACATTACCCCTTACACAGCTCTCATGGTCCTGGGTATAGAAGTATTTTGCACTGCTCCAGAGGACGAACATCAAGGGGGAGTAGTTTTAGGTCTTCATCTTGGCTGGGGGCTGGGGAAGAGGGCAATGTGGGGCATAAAGGAAAGGGCAAGGGCTCTGACCTGGGAATGATGGCCAGGAGGAACCACTTTTGTCGGTGGCACAAATAAATGTGCCAGGTGAACAAGTCCCCTATCTCTACTACCAGGATGCCACCACCACCACCCCTTCCATCAATGGTGGCAAAGGAGTGGGACCTAGTTCATCTTAGGATCAGAGCCCATCATGTCGGTCATATTGGCACACCATGCCAAAACCCCTGCTCCTTTCCAGTCTGCCCAATTGGTGCCAGTGGTGCTGGCAACTGTGGCCAGCAGCAGACATATGTTGCCATTGCTTCCCACATAAAAGCTTGAGGGAAGCACTCTGCTGGTGTCAGCCATCTTTGGGCAGAGCCTCCTGGACCCATGCAGGAACCTATTGCCTGCATTGCATAGTTGCATTAAACCAAGAGGAACTGGACTACACTGTAATGGTGTCCAATGTCGTTTAGAGGCCTTACAGTGAGACTCATCACACATAAGCCACGCGTAAGAATGGCAGCAGTGAGAAAGCATGTGACCTTTAATGACTGGCACTGGTAGTACACTGAGGGAGACTCCTGGTAGTGCAGCTCTTCCTCTTTTTGGTTTGGTATACAGACCCTTGGGATACCCTTATGGCACACATGGGTGAGGGTACAACCCTCTACTCCTAGTGTATGTTTTGGGCACCTGTGTGTGGCCCACAGAGCAGTGTATGGGCAGGTGGCAGCTCAATGCTGAATTTGACAGGTGTTATGAGTATCCTCCATTTTGGGATACCAAGGCCCTGCCATTGGAATCAGTTGATTCCTGATAGGAGACACAATTGCCCCTGATAGCCCCTGTGGCCTCTTGCTTTCTATTGCCTGTTACCTTGTTTTCCCAAAGTCCTGGGAAGCCATTACTCTGTCCCTTCCCCTGACTGGTTGTTGGGTGGAAGTTCCATATATGGTATTGTGGGGAAGTCCAGGCCAGACTGGCTGGAGTCTTCCCAATGACTGTATGTTGTGGGTATGCCCGAGGGGTGGGACCTGGGTGAATGGAGTGTGTGATGAATACGCATTTCATGTTGTGGGTGTCTGGTTTCTAGTATGCAACACAATGACTGAGACGAATGAAAAGCAGTCGTATTCCTGATTCACGCTTGTTTTTTAAACCAACAACGCATTCGATGGGAACACAAAGCCAATTTAAGGCGGTTGATAGATAACTACGAGTTACTATGCATGCAAAAAGAATAATCTCAAGATTTTTCCTCTTGCATCTAAGAGACAGGGTTAATGCTCCGTGATAACGCATGGAAATATAGTTAGGAACATCAATGAACGAAAAAATAGTCCTCCTGTGTTCCCAAAGAATACACGAATAAAGATATGTGTGTTCAGCATCAAAATCTAAAGAATCCCCAAATTATTTTTTCAACTAAAAGACACTGTGTCCTGAAGACAGCCTTGAATTGCCACCTTACCTCTGAATAATTGCATGAAGGCCAAAAATACTATACCAAGGCTAGAAACATATTTATCTGTTGACACTGTGTGCTTTTGAGGGCTTTTTATGTTAAAGCAAATGTGTAAAAAGTCACTCATAGGGTACTTTGTCTTGCGAAAAGTGATTCTGAAAAGCTAAAATGAAATTGTTAAAAAAAGTAGGAAACATGTTGTATACACTTTTTTTTAAGTGAGAGCTTTTGATATTAACCTTTTGACCAAGTGTTCTGTGTTATGTTTGTATGAATAAAATAAATTGTAACTTGATTTGACTGATCATTACTGTTTTTTATATATGTTTTCAAAAATGGTAGCATAACTCTTTTTGTGTGAATAATTGTCTCAACCCAAATTGTGCAACTGAAAGGGTAGCTTTTTTGGAATTTGTTCTATGTGATGTCTTAAACGTCCTCATCCAAACAAGCCCCTATACAAAAAAGAGGACCTATCGTGCTCCTTGAGCATATATCCTTCCCCTGGCTGTTGGGTGGAAGTTCCATATATGGTGTTGTGGGGGAAGTCCAGGCCAGACTGGATGGAGCCTTCCCAATGACTGTATGTTGTGGGTACACCCGTGGGGTGGGACCTGGGTGAATGGAGTGTGTGATGAATACGCATTTCATGTTATGGGTGTCTAGTTTCTAGTATGTGACACAATGACTGAGACAGCCCTGCCCGAAACTGGTATGACTGCAGTGTGGAGTGCTGAATGGCTGGGTGCTTGTCTGAATCCACATTCCGTGTAGTGAGCTTCTGGATGGAGAAGATTGGCTTGATGCTTACTCTCGAAGCTGAGCCGGAAGAAGGAGGTTAACTGCTGTTTCCCTTCGACACAATCTGAAAGCTGCTGTGCCTTCAAGAAACTGATCCAAGAGAGGACCTGGCAAGGAGACCTCTTCCTGAGCTACGAGTGACTTTCGTGCACCAGCTGATCTTTGCCAAAGCTCCCGGGAAGACAGACCCTCGAAAGGCTGTCGACCGGAGAAGTAGACTGCAGAGGAATCCGAAGTGAAGCACCCAAACATCGAAGTCCATCGTCGTTGACCAGGGTTTGCAGGTTTGCTATAACTGCTGGCAGCCTGTTGAAGTGTGTTGCCCAGAAGCGGGGACAGCTTGATGCCGTGCGGCCGACCACCAGAGCCGCAATGCTCCATTGCCTAAGAACACTTTCAATCAAGGATTCCCTTGCTCCTCACCGTCGACCAATTTGTCCAGCTGGAGAAAGTTATGTTATGTTATGTTATCATCACTTATATAGCGCACAATCGCCCAAAGGCATCATGGCCCTTAGGGAGAGAGAGCGCGGCAACTAGGAAAGTTAGAAAAAGTGGGGTTTAATCCTCTTTCTGAACTGAAGATAGTTAGGGATTTGTTTGATGACCAAAGTTAAGGTCGCCAACGAACCAAGGAGAATCCACCGGTGTGTTTCCTACAACCCGAAGACCACAAAGATGCCGACGACCCAACGCCTTTGCTGGACCAAAGTTCTTCATTGACTCTTTGTGGCAACAAACTATTGTCGTGAAGATGCACCGCATGCCTCATCTTCGCAGGACTTCCACGACCGATCGTCGACGAGCACCGGCAGGACCGAAGCGGCTGCCTCAATGCCATCGTTCACCTTTTCTTTCAGGGATCTCGATGATCCGTGGCTCCTGCCTTAAAGGGAGTTCACTAAACAAGGCTTCGTCGATGACCGAACGTCAAACTCTGCTAAACCAGGTACATTGGGATAGTAGAACCTTTTTAGGGGGAACCAAGACAATATTGAACAATATATGGACTGGGCTTGTTAAATTGCATTATTTACAGGTTGCCCAGGTGGGGGGATCTTCACACAGAACTGTGCCTGGTGTTAGGGACCCTGTATTCTGCCAAATGTTTAACCCTTTGTTGTCCTTCCAAAGTCTATGGTTGATACCTGTTGCTATTGATTCGTATGCCATTTGAAACTGTCTACAGTGTATGCATTTTAATGGAATCTAAGGAGTAATTGTGGTACCACGTAGAGACTGTATATAGTTATCATTTTACAATTGCCTGAGCACAAAGTGTGTTATTGTATGTGTACATAATCAAATCCTTATTTATATAAAGAACTGTGTCATCACTAATATAGTGTGTGGACATTTCTTTGTGGGTGCTTGGGGACCACACTGTACTTAAGAACCAGCCTGCATCCCCACCTGAGAGCTTAAGCCTTGATTGCTCGTCCAATGCTACCCTATAGAGAATCTTGGCTGGGGTGCTCTGTGCTTCAAATACATTGTAGCACATGATATCTTTTCTAAACATCAAATTGGATGCACAAAAAATGAGTACTGCACTAAACGCCACCTTTATATCACACATTCTGGCATAAAATAAGAGCAAAAGTTCGATTCCAGTCTATATGGCTGCACTTGACATAACGGGAGCCTTTGACAGTGTGATTAGAAACATATCATGGAACAAAATGATTAAATTGGGCATACTGCTTGCGATAATGCTCTTAATTTCTATGCTGCATGAAAATACTTCATATAGGGTTATAATTAATCAGGAAGTGCCTTGACTGATACAATACCAACACATGTGGGCATGAAGCAAGGGTGCAATTTAGCATCTACCTTATTTAATCTGTATTTAAGTGATTTAGATGAATTATGGTCTGATACAAACATCTTCCCAATAAGATTGGGTAAGATTCGTATACACTGGATTTCTTTCACAGACGATCTTATACTCCTGGACACTACCCCCTTTGGGCTTCAAAACAAATTACATATTTTTTTGTCTTTTGCACTGAAGCACAATATACAATCGAATCCCAACAAATCAAAGATTATGTTTTTCACAGGTGTGAAGAAGTTAAAACCTTACAAATGGTCTATTGAAGGCACCTATATTGAACAGCCGGTGCACAAGACCTATCTGGACTATAATTTGTGCAATGCAACCTACATAACAATGTGGAAAGACATTCTTAACGAGAACTTACGGCTGCTTCTCTCACAAATGAGAGTGATCTATTATAAATACTGTGCATTTTCAGTATTACTGTTGATAGATTTCTATACACTGAAAGTGGAGCCGATTCTATTATAGGGAATGGATATGTATCTGATTCATGTTAGACCCTTCCTAAACATCCTACAAGGCTGTATATGGAAGACAACATTCCAATTGGCTGCTTCCACTCCAAATTGTCTATTACACCATGAACTGAGCTTAAGCTCTCTAGCTTCCAGATAGGAATGGAGAATGCTAAGTAATTATGCCAAAGTTTTGGATCCTCCTTCGAATTCACTATATAAGGATCTCCATGAAATGATGATTGACAATGGCCTGAACTCATTTGGATCTTTTTGTAGGAAAATGCAACTCCTATTGGTTAATCTTGATGTTGAAACTGATGATATAATTAATCCCCACGGGGTTGTAAAAATAAAATTATACAATATGGATTGGTTAATGGCAATTGAGGACTTAAACAAATATAGTATGTGTACAGAGTATGCAAACATTTTTAGAAAAAGAAACGTACAATGTTCTTATTTAAATGAATTTCCCTGCTCCAAAGCTCACACTCTTTATAAGCGTTTTAAGATGATCCAATTCCATACACGAGTAAGAATAGCATACTGGTCAAGTGAGCCTGTCATAAAACCTTTGTTGCAATGTAGATTTCCTAATTGTGAAGAACCGAACAAAACTTTAAAACATTTGGTTTTATTATGTCCCCATTTCAGAGTTACAAGACTGCTTTTACTCAATAAATACATTAGTAATGAATCCAAATTTACAATGAACTTAGTCTGGATAAGAATGATGTGGGGTGAGAATACATCTTTAATCATAGCTCTAACTCGACTGTTGAGGATGATTGATGATGAATTATCAACAACAAAAGTATGTTCTTCTTTTAATGCATTGTTGTGATCTCGTCTTCTTAAAATTGTTGTAGATTAACTCGGTTTTAATCAAGTGGTAAATTTACTTTCTTGATGTGTTGACATTCATTTTAACATCTTGGTTGGATTTTAATCATGACATTTGCACATTTGTAATTTTGCACAATTATATTTTGCACACTGAATAGCAGAGTTTTTACGCTTGCATTTTAAATGTTAAAACTTTGAAGTTCACTGTAGACATTGGGTTTCATGTACTCCATTTTATTTGTAAAAGTGTATGTAAAACACATTGTTTTGAAATATGCATGATCTCTTGAAAACTTTTTGTAAAGGTTTGTGAAGCGAAATACAATTTAAAAACAGATGTAGGAGTTGTTGGTGTTCTGCTGACTGCACTCTTTACCCTATTGATGTTGCAAGTACTTTTACAAAACATACTTGTACTTTTGCACAGGGTCCCTCCTCATGACGTTTGCTACAAGTCCTCCTCCGACAATGCATGTAGATGAAAAGATGCCATGTTTTGAAACATAGGTCTATAAAGCATGCAAGCAGGTATGCAATGTTACCATTAAATCCAATTAATTGCTGATCACCATTTAAGGTTGAACGCAGGCCCCTCCCCAACTGTGAAACCTTGGCATCACCTGCCAAATCATTAGCCCCCATCATGTTGGTCAGATTTAGCTCAAGCATGTTCAGCACAAAGTGTGCTTCACTGTGGGATGTATTAGTAACCCACTTGCTGGACTCCTCAAAAGTCTATATAGCGCAGGCATAAGGCAACAGCTGACACTGACACCGTTTTGAAAAATGCCCATCCTCGACATGTGCACAGTAGTGTTCTAATGGGTAGCCGCCGAAGTGTTCAAGTCATGCAGTGGCAAATGTAGCCCACCTGCAGAAAGCTGTCAGGGGTTTTGTCATTACATAACTTGGGTGGTATTTTAGTTTTGTGCTAAATCGGCAGTAAAGTGGCAGTAGTTTAGTATTGTGGTATAATAAGAAAGAATAAGAAATGAAGAATCCCTCACAGTGTGCAGAAAGTTATTTAACTTAGTTACCATACTGCACAATCTCCAACACTGTTCCTCTGTAACCTCGGAACACCCCGGCAACACTGTCATTGAATTTGTACTACTGACCCTGAAACAGCTGTCCTAACCTGTATTAAGTGTTTAAATTAAATTACTGTACTAATTCTGTAACAGTGCCAGGATGCCTCCGGGCCGCTGGGCGCTTTATAAATCCAAATAAATAAATAAAAAATAAATAATAGTGGTGAGCATAGCTATAGTACTGCCCTATATGATGAGACAAGTCTCTCCCCCTCGTATTCGTATTCTGTTTAGGGTTGACTGTAAGTATACATTATTGGACCTTACACTTATAGGAACATAACAGCACCTGCTGTTTTGCCGATAAATTATTTACAAAATCGGCCTACCATCTTTAACAGATCTGTTCAGCTGTCAGCATGCACAGCTGAACACACACATGCATCACAGATTTCTAGTTTGCTATCTGGTTCTCCAATCATTACTTTTTACTTTACCACATGAGGTCAATATTTTACCGCTTTCACGTATGCACTATAACATCTCCTTATTTTCCCTTCTTTTAAATAACTCACATGGATACAATAAAAAATCCCACTAACTCAGCTTTTACAATTATTATATACTTGTTACAATATAAAAATAGGTTTTGCAATGCCCATGTTAACACGGTTTACAATAAGCACATGTTATTTTGGTTCACAATGAAAACATTTGTTTTGTTCTTACAAAAGCCTTAAAAGTTGATGCAGTTATCTAAGAGAAAAGATATGAGGCACAGCACAAAACATGTACACTTTTCCCTTCATCATCTTTCAGTGATTCCCCATTAAACATGCGAGAGAGAAACAGTGAAGACTTTGTAATAAAAAAATAATCATTTAGCCCTAATTGTCTATCTGACGGGAACTGAACACACTCTCTCCTACGTGCTCCTCAAAATTCCACCATACTTAGAATGTGTGTAATTTCTGTGCTGAAGTTTCCCCTCTCTGGAACATCTTATCTGTTGGCGGAATGTTGCAAATATCGCAGTTTTTGGCACCCCAGTGAAAGCCAGTGACCTCAGTTCGACCCTTCAGTCTGCCGCCTGGTAACACACACTTTAGTAGCACAACTTAACCATCACCTCCCTTTATCAAAGTTTTTTTTTACTGAATATACATTTTCATAGTGTGAATTTGATAGATGTTTACTAGGATTCCCTTACTTTATATACATGTAACAAAGAACATACTGAAGCTCCTGCTAATGATGTTGATGTCCGCAGACTGTGCGTATGTCCGCAAACGGACACGCACAACATCAACACTACCCAAACACTCAGGGGGTATCTTAAATTGTTCTAGCATGCCATATAAACACTGCACACGTTCAAAAAGCAGCACATAAACACATTATATGTAATAATAAATAAGAAGTGGAACCTATATATCTAACACATCAACCATCCATTTAAATACCAGATGTAGTAAAATGAAATATACCAAAACAAAAAAGATATGCTTCCAACATAGTTACCTCACAGAAACTGCACAGCTAGGAGCAACAGCAGACCTACACAACAGTAAGAATACAATTTACCAGAAACTAGTAAGTAAACTTTATTTTTCTTATATATTTCTAAACTTTTTGTATTAGGTACAATTAAACTAATATATTTTTGTTGTTTACACAGAAATGTCCAGTACTTTGGAATGGCTTTAGGAAAATGTCCCATGTGAGGAAATGTCTGAAGACAGTAATACTAATGGTAGACACTTCTCTTTATAAGCACATTAATAATCATTACTTTATGTGCACTTAACATATGTATATATTTTTTTAACAGACCATACAAACATTGAAAATAATACACCTAAAGACACATTGGAAAATACTCTGCAGAGCATGGAACAAAAAATGGACATGCTCATGGAAAATTTCAATCTTTTGAAACATTTTGTGGAGGACCACATAAAAGAAAAAAATTAAAAACCATTGTCCCACATGTACCTGTTCCCCCACTCCATGTCCCAGTCAACTATCCCCAAACCCTCAACACCAAGAAAAACATTTTGATGAGACTTCAATCCCTTCATCTCCTTCCATCCATCCTCACCAAACCCCTAATTCTCCTATATTTGTATCAGTTTCTGCTTCCCCCTCTCTTTCATAAATTGTGTATCTGTATATAATTAAAAAAATATGATGTGTCTTTTAATTCAATCCTTTGTCTCTTATTTTTTTTAAAAGTCAGTTAGGGTGTCCGCAGACAGTGCGCCTGTATGGAATGTTCGTATTTTGCCAAAATGGGGGTGTCCTAAGGACACTATACCTGTCCGTACCATTCGCAAGCAAGATGGAACTGTTCTTAGAACACACTTGGTGTCCGTGATGTCCGTAAGTGAACAAAATGGAGATGTCCTAAGGACACTATACCTGTCCGTACCGTCCGCAGGGAAGTTGAAACTGTCCTATGAACACGCGCAGTGTCCGGGATGTCCGTAATTAAACAAAATGGAGGTGTCCTAAGGACACTATAACTGTCCGTACAGTCTGTAGAACATCTACGCACATGCGCACCACACCCATAAGTCCTGCAAACATCGCGCCTGTCTGTAACTGTCCGCCTCACTTGTGTCGCACTTTTGAATTTATTTGAGGACCCGAACACTGACCGTTGGACACCCGCGCGTGCTTGCGCATGACCGTTCCCGTGCATTTGGTGTCCTGCAGACACCCGTTCCCTTCACGGGCGTGTTCCTGACATCATCATGTGACTGCACCCATGCTGAGCATGTGTCCCGATTTGCGGACACTGTCCGGTTCCCCAACATTTTAAAAGAACTTTTTCAGACAATCTAAATTATTTTACAATAAAAATTCACCATTGCACATCCCCCAGACAATGACCCTGGCTTTCCATATACTTTTTGGAACTTTTTGAACCTTTTTGGGTGTCTTTGAACTGTCTGCGAAGTGCACCCCTCCTCCCCTATAAAAGGCCCCAAAGCTGATCTTCATTGTGCTTCTGGCTATTGCAGATTGACTATTGCTGTCTTTGCTGCTCTTGCTGAGATTATCTCATCAACCCTGATGGCATCCATGGCTGCTGTTGCTACATCTGCCTCAGCACCACCACCAAACCCTCCACCACCACCACCTCCCCAAGGGCCTGCAAAGGAGAACAGTCGTGAGGATGTAGAGGATGAGGATGAAGAGGATGAGGTAGAGGAACGCCCTACTACCAGCACTCGCCGGGAGTCTTGGGTGTGGTGGTTGTTTACCATTCATCGTAACGTACCAAAACCACGTGCGGACAAGGTCACCTGCAACCAGTGCAAAATGGTGCTGAGTCGTGGGAGACGTGGTTCGTACAGCTTTGGTACGACATCATGAAGTGACACCTGAAATCGTTCCACGGTGGGGCCGTTCGCAAGGTTGTACCTTGTGATGAAAGTAGTAGGTTGAGTTCCTCTACCACATGCTCCGTTTCCGCTCCTCTCACCACAAGAGACACTCCTTTGGGAGAGCGCATCCCTCCAGCTGCCTCACAGGCCATTCACAATGCTGTGGACCCTTACCTTTCGAGGGTCACTCATATTGTGTACGTACTGCGATGCAGTACTCTGCAGGGAGGAGAATCTTCGAAGTGCTTTCGAGACTGTGGTCACGGAGCACCAGAAGACCTGCTACCTACGTAAGTAAGGCCCACCCTACATATTCCTCTCTCCACCTGCCCTTTCTTATTCCCGTGGTTGGTGTCCCTTCATTACCCTCCTTTCTCCTCCTCTCCTAGTGTGTCGTGTGTAAAAAAACAAAAAAATATAAAATCAAAAATAAATTAAAAAAGGCTCTTTTCAGAGCTGCCTTTCACAGTTTAAAAATAGAAGTTACAAATAAACAGTGCAGGGCCCTGTGCATTTTTTAGAAGTCCGCGGACAGTTCTAGGACATATTAAGTTTTAGGGTGCTGCCCTAGCAAAACCAATGCACTTTTCTCTGGGAGGAAGTGGTGGCTCTGAAAAGAGCCTTTTGGTGGTGTTTTTGTGCGTTTGAAAAACTTGAAATCGTCAGCATCTACTGCAAAATAGATGACTGTAATTCCAAAAAAGGTTGCAATGCATTTTGTACATTTCTCAAAAAAATCTGATTGCCAGCATAAGTAAGATGGACTCCATCTCTGCGAAAAATGTATGTGCTATGAAACATAATATTTTCATTGTAAAAAGAGGACAGGCCAACATCTCTTAGAAAGGCACAAACAGCCTCATTGACATTGTGCCTCGCTTTCTCCATTTGTGGACCAAATGAAGAAGCATGCAGCCACATTTGTCTTTGCGCAATATGAGAAAAAATTACTTGGGAATTTGGAAACATGTCCATGACCTTCCCAAGTCCTTCTTTCATTGCAAATTGCAAAGAAATTTCAGACACATGTCCTAAACTGTTCCCTCCACAATGAATTATAATTATGCCTGGATGATGCTCTGTTTCTAAACTAGCACAGAGAGGTACCAAGTCCAGCCACTTCATTCCACGCACTCCATGCCAGTGCACTTCCACATGAGGGAATCCAAGATTTGAAGCTACTCCACAGCGTTCTGCATGCACCTCCAACCAATGTATCCATGAGTCTCCAAAAATCCAGATAATCTGTTTTCGGAAACACACAACCATAGCTATCTGTTCTTCTCTCAGGAAAAAGACGTTATGACAAATTCTCTCCTTACACAACACACCCAGTAAACTTTACTGACCAATCCCTAGCTCTGCTCATTCTCATTTGCATGCCTCTCCACCCCAAAATCCTTGTATGTAATACGCAGTGTCCGCGAACTACCATCATGTCCGCGGACATATCGAAAATCTGAACGTGGTGAATGTAAATTTAAATACTGTGCCCCATTTCCCCTTTGAGGTTGGCACTGAAAAGAGACGTTTTTTTGTTTTTTTTGCAGATGCTTCAAAAACACCTGTTATTTTGTATTTTTGTTGGTTTTTTTTCCTTCTTACTTTACTACTAAAATCTTCACATAACCTTCTCCAAATCAACCCTTATATTCCAAAAAAGCATAGCATTTCCCAAAAAAGATATGGAAATGCCATCTTCTTTAAAATAAACAGCAATACTGGAATCCATATTCTCATTATTACAGAAAAACATACCAGCTCTAAGCATGAAAGCACACATACCTCGGTTGATTGCACACCTACTAATGTTTTGCTGAGGACAAAAAACAGAACTATTGTCCCATATTTCCCCAGATAGTAATCCAGAAAAAATTACTTTGGCATTTGGAAGGATGTTCATTACTGCTTGAACCAAGTGTTCCAAATCTGTCAACAAAGTAGGGGCACTGACGTAGCCCAAATGGAAAGCACCCTAGTGCAAAACTACCAGATGCGGACTGTTCATCCTGCCCATATCTTCACAAACTTGTACAATTCCCTGTACATTTCAATCAGGCACAGTGCTCCACACCACCTCCACTCAACATCGAAATTGTTTGCCACATGCCTGCATTGAGCATACTGCTGTAAAGCATGCACAAACATATCTCCAAGCACCAACACTCTGACTTTCTCCACCTCTGCCATCTTCACTACACACAGTCTCTTTCAACACAAATCCACAACCTCAACATCTGACTGGCTGATCCCTACAGTCCCCTTTCCAAGCTGGATTTGCTGGAAAACCCTGGATGTGGCACGCCCTGCCCACGGACAGCCGCGGTGTCTGTGGAGCGCGTAACTCTTAGCCAGCCCTTCTACCCTTTCCACATCACTCTCGGTGCCATTCCCTCATTGGATGCAGCTAAGCAGTCACACAACCATCCACCAATCACATCCAAGACCTCTAGATCTAACTCCATCATCAGAGTTCCGCACTTCAAATGTACTGTTGATCACTCTGAGTACAAGTCTCATATCATTGGAAAGCACCGACTACAAAAACTACTCTACAAGTCTCCAAGATTTCTACTTACAGCTACATGCATATCCACATGCATGAATACAAACTACAGGTATGTATATTTTATTCACAGTACATGTACAACTCTTATGAATGCATATAAACAGAGTAATGCCACTAAACCTGCATAACCTATCAAATGAACTTATTGCAATTTTTCAACTGTCACTTCCAAACCTGTCTGCTATCTACAACACAGCTTTAAAAAACCAAGTGAATTTCATGCACTTAAAATTCTACTTATTTGCAAACCATGTTGAACTAACATATTGTAAATAAAATATAAAGTCTGCGCATAGTCAAATGAAATGCATGCATACACTATGGTCAGATATCAAACAAGAATACTACTACAAAAACATAAATCAATGTCTAAATTAACATCAGTGCTATAATCACACAAAATTACTAACTTCTTTCTTTTACAATTGCAGTGAAGACCACGCTCCTGAAAATCAGCAGCATCTGAACTACAAACAACATATCCAAAGAAACCTGTTCATTCCACAAAAAAAATAGTAAGTACAATACTACCTTAATATTCTTACTGTTACTCAAATACACTGTGTAGTTCATTCATGTAATTTGCGCACCAAAAAAACTGAGATTTCTGAACCATTCTACCCAGAAATCCCCATTTATTAAACAGCGATTAGCAGGCAGAATGGCACACAAATCCCCATTTTGTGGAACACAAATAACATAACTCAACCCCTAGAATGTTAGTATTACAAAACAAAGAACTGTTTTAATTTTATACCATTAGATTTACTATTAGTGCTTCTCCTCACCACTAGCTCAGTTTCTACTGTCATCTGAACCGCAGTATAGTAACAGAAGAATAGCCTTCCCAACTAATTGTAGCTGCCCAATGCACAATCACACACCACCACATACATCTTTACCATTTACCATGCACACAGCACACATATATTGCAGAACGGCCCAATCCATACCTTCTTTTTTTTCGACAGACCCCAAAGAATGACTACCAAAAAGCAAGTCCATAGAAAGCAACGCAGAAATAGAGCAAATGAAAATAAAAGTGTCCAAAATAAGCATCCATCTCTAGCAGAATTTGTACAAAAAGTTTAAACAAAACAGCTAATACAGTCATTTAGCGAAACAAAACAAGCTTCCAGTACAGAAACTTTGCCTCCTCTATCAAAATGTAAAACGAAACAGAAAATGATTAACAAGAATTCAGCTACCACTACTGCTAAAACTGCTCCTATAAATCTTGATATACTAGCAAGTAACCATACCAAAAAAAGTATTTTAGCAAAAATGTTCTGCCACAGAGTCCTTCAGAATCTTATAAAATCAGGAGACAAATCATGCACAAACCTTAAAACCTACCGTAGAAAATTAAACTTAGAACGTTTGATAGACAGAGCAATCCTTCTCAAAAGAAAGTTATTTATTTTAGTGTTAAACAGAATGAAACCACTAACAAAACTAACTACTAAATTACAAAAAAGACTTCTCAATAAACGGAATGTCAATAAACATAACTTCTTAAATTTCTGTGGAGGTGAATGGAGTCACACCACGAGCACAGAACCATATTTTAATGAAGAAGCATACAAACAAAACTAAACAAACACAATTGCCATACATAGCAGTGGACGAGGTTATGAAAAACTTAATAATACCATAATGCAACAAGAAATACTGCTTACATAAATGTCCACAGAAAACTCAGAATTACCTCTCCATTCAACAGAACCAGAACGCCCAGTATACAAATGGCCATGCATGTCAATGTGTAACATTCCCAAAAAATCTTTCAAATCCTTACACCAGTTCCTTAATCAGTATGTGAAAGGCAAAGACAAAATCAAAATGAAACTGCTGCAAAATATGGATACCTGTCCAGTGCGCAAATACACAGGACTACAAGGACATTCATTAGCCTGCGTTTCAGGACCTATTTGCAAAAGCACCTTCCATCATATCAAAATTATATCAACACATCATTCAACTATAAGAAATCTAGCCTATAAACTGTACTATGCTAAAAGTCCTGCTTTAGCACTAGCCAATTTAAATAACAATCTTCTGCATGGTACAGCCAAAGACCTACTTGAAGAAATCGAGCATATCCAGAAAAAATATTTTGGAAGTGAAAGCCACTTACAAAATGCAATAGCTTTACAACAGACTAGCAACAATTCTACACATGGCAACCTTCTACTACACACATACAAAAAAGAAATACAAAAATTTAAAAGTACATCCGCTGAAGTACCAACCATGTGTGTGTGTGTTGCCGCAGAACTTTTTATAAAAGTAACACAAAAACTATAGATGTAACATACAAAATAGAAGAGAAAGAAGATTCCAAATGGTTTGAATTAGCTATTTACCTTATAGCAGAAAACAAATACGAAATAACTGACCCCTTAATAATTTGCAGTTACTGCACTACAAAACTTGACAACAACCAAACTCCTTCACGTGCTATCACAAATAACTTGGAATTATTCCCACTACCAAAACCCCTCCAACAACTCAATTTATATGAGAGCATCATAATTCAAACAGTGCACCCATTTCAAGCAATAATACACCTTCAACCAAAAACAGCAAAATTACCTCCCTCTGAATTGGTGAAAGGCATTCATGGCGAAGTAGTTTATTTACCATTAGATCTAAAAGAAAATGTGCACACTCTGGGAGTGCAACGTCCAATAGAGCAATCTTTAATTGTCTTAGTAAATGGTGTACCTACAAAAGACAAAATAATTTGACAACAACTCGTAGACTTACATAAAGTTAGACAAGCCTTGCAATATCTAAAAGACAATAATAAATACTACAAAGAAATAAATATTGAAGAAAACTTAATGGAATCAACTGAAATAATTCAAGAGTCACCAGAAACTGGTCAATTTGAACTTCTAGATCCTGCTATAGTATCCAATATGTTAGACCATTACACAATTCATTCATTACACTCTAAAGACACCATAGAGGATGCACTAGAAAAGTACCAAATGTGACAAACCAAAGGATCACCAATCAGCATATGGTAAAAAAGTATAGAAGCATGTGCTTTTCCTCTACTCTTTCCTACTGGCAAAGGAGGAAGGTACGATGAACGACCTATTCAGATAACAGCATCTGAATACCGCTCGTTACGAATGTATTCTGAAGTTCCCAGATTTAGACAAAATGTGGAATACATATTCCACCTACTCTTTGAAAGTGAACTAACAACTCTATGTTACGAAGTTGCACACACATTGAAATCAGGAACCCACTTTCAAAATATGTCAGCTACGCAATTAATACAAAAAGTGAAAGATGTACGTTATATGATAAGAAACCTTGGCCCACCCACTTGGTTTGTTACATTAAGTTGTGCAGAATATGCATGGAAAGATTTACATGATTTCCTACGCATATCAAACAAAAACAAAACAAACATAGATATACTAACACCTGGAGAACTTTGCTCTCTAGATCCTGTAAATGTTTCAAGATATTTCCATCATCGTTTCATTGCTATGCTACACTTTATTTGTAATAAAAGCGTTCCTCCCCTCGGAGAAGTGCAACACTTATTTTGGAGAAAAGAATACCAAGCCAGAGCAGCACCACATATCCACATGCTTTTATGGATTAAAGATGCTCCCAAATTTGATCAAGACAGTGATGCCACTGTTTTACAGTTTATCAAAAAATATGTCACTTGTGAAATTCCATCGGAAGCAACAAATAGTGATCTTCATGCACAAATTGTACAATTTCAAAGAGACAAATGTGGCAAATATTGTCGCAAATACTCAAACAAAGGGAAATACTATACCAAATGCTGCTTTGGTTTCCCTAGACCAGTTACAGAAACAGTTGAAGTGAACAACTTCATGTCTTCAGTTAGACATAGTGTTAAATGTACATCACCTAAGAACACATATTACATAAAAAGAAAGAAGAAGCAAAATATATCAATGATTACAATGCAATCATTTCCCTCTTATGGAATGCAAACATAAATGTGCAGTACATTGCAGACAATTCCACTGCAGTTGCACGATATGTTACAGCCTACTTAACAAAAGCAGAAAAAACAGAGCTTCAAGACCTCTGGAATGAGCTATCATCGGACAAAACACTATCTCAGAAATTGTACAGTTTAGGCATAAAAATGCTCTCTCATAGAGAATGTGGCTCCTATGAAGCTGCAGATCGTTTAACCGGTACTGCTTTGTATTGAAAATCAGAAAATATAGTATGGCTCAGTCTTGGTCCTGCTAAATCTAGAAAAAGAGTTCTCAAATCATACGACATAGAAACAATAGCCAAAAATGATCCCAACACCAAGACATTTTGAAAAACAATTTACTAGACACATACTACCCAAACAGGAGTACCACTTTGGAAGCCCAAAATACAAAAATATTCACATACAAAAATAATATAAAACCCGATGAAAAAAAAGTAGATATAGAGTGACAAATTGTGAAGGCAGTTTAGTGAAACTTACCAAACGAAGCTTAATTAATCATATCAAATTGTCATTAAAAACTCCTCAACATAAAGAACTATATTACATGTCCCTGCTACAACTTTTTAAACCATGGCGAAAAGAAGAAGAGATACTAGACAACTATGACTCCTATGAAGACGCTTTCAAAGCAAATGAAAGCACTTTCACCAATGTAAACTTTACACAGTACAAAATAATGTTGCACAATGAACAGCAATACGAAGAAGAACTCCAGGCCCAACTAGATAAGGACACTCCCGACAGTAGTCAACCTTCTGTAACAGGAAGCCAAGAACCACTGGGACAGCCACTAATAGCAAATGAGGCAGAATTAGCTATGGCAGAAGTAGAGAACACCATGTGTCACTATGAAGAAGATACAGAAGACTTAACTGTACTACAATCAAAACTGAACAAAGAGCAGTGTACCATTTTTCAAGAAGTAACAAAACAAATTGCACATGGTGTACAACATGAAAATAAAGAATGTACCTGCCAAAATTACAAACCTGTACTACTATACGTCAGTGGTGAAGCTGGTTCAGGCAAAACATTCTTAATCAAAATCATCAGCAAGTTCCTTCAACAATTGACAAACAACAAACTGTCAGCTGTTGTAACTGCCCCCAGTGGTTTAGCTGCCTACAACATAGGCGGTGTCACTTTACACCGATTACTACTCCTTCCAGTAGAACACCAAAACAAATTAGAATATTACAAACTTTCTACAGAAGCTGCAATGGAACTACACAAAGTGTTAAAACAAATGAAAATGCTACTAATATATGAAGTGAGCATGGTCTCCAACCTAATGTTGGCTTTGATTCACCTCAGATTGCAAGAAGTACTTAAGACAAACTACGAAGAGCTCTTTGGAGGAAAACATATTATTGTTTTCGGAGATCTTCTTCAATTGACACCAGTGAACGGTGAACCTATTTTTAAAACCTTAGGACACAAACTCTGCCATAAAACTGTTGGCAGCATAGGAAATGTCAACCTTTGGCAACATTTCCAATACAAAGAATTAACAGAAAACATGTGCGAATCGGTGTCCGGTCATTTGGTCGAAAATAAATGGTCGAATGACCATTTGATCGAATCAAAATGGTCGAAAAAAAGGTCGAATTTATTTATTTATATTTTTTTTAGTTTTGGTTGCTTAAAAAATATTTTTTAATAAAGAAAAAGGGGATTTGGGGGGAACCCCCCCATAAAATAAAAAATAAATAAAAAATTCGACCTTTTTTTTTCGACCATTTTACTTCGATCAAATGGTCATTCGACCATTTGGTTTTCGACCAAATGACTGGTAACTGCGCGAATCTGCAGACCTCACTAACGCCAACATTTTCAAAAGTATTAGAGTTGGTGTTCTATCTCAAGAAGCACAAGCAATATTAAAAATCCGGCACATCCATGCACTTTATGGCCATAGCTCATGTGCTAAAAATGTCAATTGTATGTCCTTAATGCCAACTCTTGCAGGCTGTTGCAAATTCAATGAAACAATGTTGAAAAAAGAAATGCAACCAATAATTGAAATTTGCTCCATAGACAAACTAGACGTACACGGTATGTCACTACCCATGTGTCAACAAGCCACAACAAGACTAAATAACTTAGAATATTCTATCCCCAACACAGCTAGTTTGGAGAAAATATTAAAATTATCATTAAACTGTAGAGTAATGCTTAAACGTAACCTTGACGTGGAGCAAAAACTAGTTAATGGAGCACTGGGTGCAGTTGTTGGCTTTCAAACATACCCACGTGACAACAACATTCAGTTTGTCAATATTCTCTTTGACAAACTTTCAGAAGTAAAAAGGATAGGGCGCTCAACAGCTCAATTACTTCTTTTCAAAGACATGTATGTACGCAGAGAACAATTTTCTCTAACTATAGCATACGCAGTCACCATTCACAAATCACAAGGTCTTACCCTAGATAAAGCTTGATAGATATTGGGAACACACCCTTTAAAGAAGGCATGAGCTACGTACCACTATCACGCTTACGTACTCTTGCCAGTCTATTTCTAATCAACTTTGATGCAAGTAAAGTAAACACTGATATTCCTTGTATCTTAGAATAAAATAGACTACGTTCACTATACAGCCCCCATCTAAAAACATATCCTGTTCCACAAAAAGGAAAACGTTGTAAAAGAAAACTAATTCAAACAGAAATGCAACAGGATCTCACTGCAAATACTCCAAAGAGAGTAAAAGAAGCTAATACTTCATCAATTACCACAACCAAAGAAGAATCTATTACTCAAAGTAACTCAGGTACTTCTTCAAAGAAGCAACACACACTCCGAAAAAATGACTTGGACACAGAACTATCTGGTCCATTCAAATTTTCAAATATAACTGGTATAAATTGCTATGCAAATGTAGCAATCAATATTCTATTTCAATTGCCACTAATTGTTGACAACATTTATTTACACAGTACAGACCAATTGTGTTTGCAAATGTTAGTCCTTCATAGAAACGCAACCAACAATCCTGGCAACACATAAACAGGCCGATTCATGGAATCAATGTGCGCCGAAAAAACGGCGCACGCATGCAAAAACGTGCGATTTGCAGTGAAATAGCGAAAATCGCAGTGCAAGTGCGATTATCGCAGTGCAAGTGCGATTATCGCACAGAAAACATGGCACATCAATTCATGGAAGTCCTTGCACGCGCAAAATGTGGGATGTGCGCTGAAAAAGTGCGCGGCGCACGCTGGCACACGCTGGCGCACGCTGGCGCACGCTGGCGCACAGGTCATTGAACGCTGTGCGATAAGGCCACAGCGAATTCGCACATAGCGCGGCACACATAACAAAAGTAGGCGTAACACGGGGCGTCACACGCAGAATGGGGAACAACTCGTGAAAATGTGGGCGTCACGGGGGAAGTACAGGAGGCAAGTGCGCAGAACGCCCACACGCTCGCCTACAACACATATTCATGGAATCGAATAGGGAAAAACAGCGCACGGCCAAAGACGCGCACAGGCCCATACATGTCCGCCACACGAAAGCAGGCGGTAGCGTCCCTGCGCAGGAAAAAATGTGCGCCAAAGTCCTACATGCGCGAGAAGGCCCACACGCGATCGGGCCTGGGGGAGCGTGTGCGTGTATTACATAGGTGCGCGAGAAGTTTCACACGTGATCGGGCCTGGGGGAGCGTGTGCGTGTATTCCAGAGGTGCGCAAGAAGTTCCACATGCGATTGGCCTGGGCGCGTGTATTCCAGAGGTGCACGAGAAGTTTCACACGCGATTGGCCTGGGCGCGTGTATTTCAGGGGTGCGCGAGAAGTTCCACACGCGATTGGCCTGGGCGTGTGTATTTCAGGGGTGCGCGAGAAGTTTCATACGAGATCTGGCCTGGGGAAGCGTGTGCGTGTATATCAGAGGTGCGCGTGAAGTTCCACACGCGATTGGCCTGGGCGCGTGTATTTCTGGGGTGCGCGAGAAGTTCCACACGCGATCGGGCCTGGGGGAGCATGTGCATGTATTTCAGAGGTGCGCGAGAAGTTCCACACGCGATTGGCCTGGGCGCGTGTATTTCAGGAGTGCGCGAGAAGTTCCACACGCGATCGGGCCTGGGGGAGCACGTGCGTGTATTTCAGAGGTGCGCGAGAAGTTCCACACGCGATCGGGCCTGGGGGAGCGTGTGCATGTATTTCAGAGGTGCGCGAGAAGTTCCACACGCGATTGGCCTGGCCGCGTGTATTTCAGGGGCTTGCGGGTGTTTCCACATGCGATCGGGCCTGGTGGAGCGGGGTACGTGTATTTCAGGGGCTTGCGGGTGTTTTCACACGCGATCGGGCCTGGGGGAGCGGGGTACGTGTATTTCAGGGGCTCGCGGGTGTTTTTACACGTGATCGGGCCTGGTGGAGCGGGGTACGTGTATTTCAGGGGCTCGCAGGTGTTTCCACACGCGATCGGGCCTGGGGTAGAGGGGTACGTGTATTTCAGGGGCTCGTGGGTGTTTCCACGCGCGATCGGGCCTGGGGGAGCAGGGTACGTGTATTTCAGGGGCACGCGGGTGTTTTTACACGCGATCGGGCCTGGTGGAGCGGGGTACGTGTATTTCAGGGGCTCGCGGGTGTTTCCACACGCGATCGGGCCTGGGGGAGCAGGGTACGTGTATTTCAGGGGCTCGCGGGTGGTGTTACACGCGATCGGGCCTGGGGGAGCAGGGTACCACTCACCGTCTGCCTTGCGTGTAGAAGAACGCGTAGCCAACACCCACCCGCTGTGAAGTAATAGCGTGCGTGTGAACCCCAACGCCAAAGACACATGCACCGCACCCCACGAAAAGCAACGCCCGTGCGCGATACGTCACAGACACGCATACACGCTAAGGGCCTTTGGTCCAATGGAATCGCGTATGCGTGCTGATGCGCTTACGCGCTAAGGGCCTTTCCTCGATTCACACGCTGACGTGCAGCATTTTCACGTGCCAAATCACTCCATATCAAGCTGGCCACGCGTAAGCACACGGAAGACCACGCTCCTGCCCAAAAGGCCGAATTACTGCCCCCCAGAGCCCTGAACAGCCTCCCACGAGCCATCTGCTGCTGCCTGCCTGCCTGCTGCCACCGTGCCCTGCCATTTGGTGCCTGCACATCAGCCATCTGCAGGGGTCCAGTTGCTGTGTCCACCCCTGCTGGAACAGAACACTCCCGACTGGGATACCATCGCTCCACAGCCCAGCCCCAGGACCCAGTTGCCCACCCACGCCTGCCTCGGGGGTCGCCATGTCGGGACAAACACCATTCGAGACCACTGGCAACCCCCAGCCAGAGGGGCAGAGGGCTACCAGCTTCATTCAGAAGGAAGTTGGTGTCCTGGTGGAGCTTGTCCTGGGGCATTATGATGCCCTCTTCGGATCACCACGCGCCAACAAGGAAGGATGGGACAGGATCTGGGACGACTTTGTGGTTGCCATCAACGCGGAGGGGGTGGCAACCCGGAACATCAAGCAAGTCAAGAAGCGTGGGAGGACTTCAGGTCCAGGACCCTCATAAAGGCCCGGCGCCTCGTGGAGGGGGGCCGGGGCAGCATGAGTACCATCCAGCTGAGGGTCCTGGAACGCGTACACCCAGCGCTCCATGCCCAGATCCTTGAGAGGCAGACCTGTCTGGAGTCGAGCGGTAAATGGCCAAGCATTGCTGTGTGAGACAGGGCATGTTGCAGCGTGCTGGTTGTCTGATACTTGCCTGTATGTGTGACATAGGCCATGTACGCGCGTGTGTGTGTGCAGGGACATCATGGTCATGCATGTGAGACCAGTAATGTGTGAAGCACACGGTTGGTGTATGTGTTGAAATGTAACATGGGGAGCCCTATGCGGAATGGACACATGAGAGCATGCCAGTCTCTGTTCCTGGACATGGGTGTGGGTGAGGGATGGGTGCTGATGCCATGTACATGTATGGTGTCCATGTCTGTGTTTCTGACCTGCGTGTCTGTGACTTGTGCATGCCATGGATGCATGACACATGTCTGTGACAATGTTCAGATTCACTCATGCAGCCTAGTTATCCTTGCATCCACTGTGTCTGGGGTGTACGAGTCCAGATGGATGAAAGTACGTTGACGTGTGTGCATGTGATAGGCATGACCCATGATGCATGTGAGTCCAAAAACAACATTGTATGCTTCAAGAGTCTCTTGGACATGTTTGCTTATGTCCATAGCATGCGCCATGCCTGTTACTGCATGTGTTATGCCTGCACTGACCCATGTGTTGTGGAGGGACATGATGGAAGTGATCTTTGACAGTGCCACTCATCTGCTATTGCTTCCTGTCTAGGGGACCATTGTACAGTACCCTGATGCTTGTGTTCTATGTCTCCCTCTACACAGCGCAAAGTGAAGAAGAGGGCGGAGACGGCGCTGTGGAGCTAAGCGGCGGGGATGCCCCCACGGCTGCAGCGGAAGGGGTGGGTTAGCCCCCACAGGGGCTTGCAATGGCGGAAGACGGTGTGGAGCCATCCAGGTTGGTGGTTTCCACAGAGGAGGAGGAGGCCGCTACTGAGCCGCACATGGGGCCTGGTGGGGGCATCCCTGCTGGTGCAAGTGGTGCAGTCCAGGGGCAGGAGGCAGCACAGGTCACCGTGGAGGTGCCTGTGCATGTCACTGTCCCTGACACTGTGACTGCACCACCATGCACCAGCAGGGATGCCCCATCCCAGGCCCGTCCGCAGGTAGGGGGGATGTCCATGTCATCTGACTCCCCTCCACCTGCGGACGAGGGGACCCCTGGCCGGATGGAGAAGGTCCTGATTGGTGTCGCGTTGCGCACAGCTGTCATTCGTGATGAGGTGCGTGCTTCCCGGGGGGAGCACGCATGTCATCACGAAGAGCACCGTGCCAACGTGGCCCAGTTGGGAGCGGTCATGGTCGGGGGTCTCGTACATGTGTCGGGCACTCTGGCGACCCTCTCCTCCTCTGTGGAGGCTATGCGCCAGTCATACTCCATGCCGTCTTCCGGCCCAGATGCCACCAGGGCCCCCTGTGGACCTGCCCCGACCAATGCAGCCACCACGGTGAGGATCCCATCCCTGCCACAGTCGGGAGTCGGAGGTCCAGCAGGGGTGGACACACCAGCAACTGGACCCCAGCAGATGGAGGATGTGACGGCATCATCGGGCAGGGCACGTGCATGACGGCGTCGGTGGTTTCCATCAGCCTGGATGCCATCGTGCTGGCACAGGCAGTTGCGTTGGAGGCAGCAGCAGGCTCAACGTGGGAGGCATCATGGCTTGGGGCCATCAACATCAGGGGTGCAGGCATCGGCCGGAGGGCAGGAGAACCCTGGAATGGGAGTGGCTTCCGTGTGGGAGCGGTTGTCCCAGCAGATAGGTGCGGAGCGGCAGCGGGCAGAGGAGGAACGGTTCAAAATGGTCAGGGCGGAGGACTCCATGCGGAGGGCGCTGAGGCGGGCTGAGTGCCTCGAGGGTCTTCGCAGGGAGTTGGAGCTGGACACTGCATTATCCCTGCGGGACCTCGGGGCCAGGGAACATGCCCGCCTCCAAGCCATTGAACAGGAGTTCGATGATGCCCTGGCCCATGACAACAACCAGTGAGCCGTCGGACTAGCCCGCTGCCCTTGTAAATAGTTATGTAGTTAGTGTTAGGTTTCCTTTGCTTTTTTATTTATTTTGGACCTTTTGGAAATGGGCCACATTTTTGTATATAGTTTTATTTTATTAGGTAGTATTTTTATGTAGGTTTAATTTCTTCAGTTGGGATCATGGACTCTGATTTGTTTATCTGTACATTTGACTGTTGGATTTTTTTTTTTTGATTTACCCATGGAGCAATGGTTTTCGGTTTTGGTTTTACCTTGGATTTACTTTCTTGAACTGTGACTTTGGACACCTTTCCTTTGGATTATGATTTGTCGTTTTTCATTATTTTACGGACATGCTGCTTTTGGTTTTTGATTCCCATTGTCATTTGTTTATTTTTTATTCCATTTATGCTGTTTTTAATACATTTTTTTCATCAAACTTCAATGTGTAGTATCATCTCATTGGTATCATGCATATCCTGATATGGGTTTTGAGATTCACTGACACCCATTGGGTGTATGTGAGGGCCATGTGTTCATTTCCAAACTTGCTATTGGGGTTCTATCATGTCATTGCCATTTCTAAGTGGGTGGATGCAGTACTCGAGTGGGTGTTTTGCATTTGGAGGCTGACCATAAGGGCCAGGGATCTAGATTGTGATGACATGTTGGCTGGGGGACATGTGTGGGGGCCTGCTGGCAGGTGCCCTGCAATGCTGGGGGGTGGGGGTGCAGGGGGACATGAGTGGGGGCCTGCTGGCAGGTGCCCCGCAATGCTGGAGGGTGGGGGTGCAGGGGGACATGAGTGGGACATGAGTGGGGGCCTGCTGGCAGGTGCCCTGCAATTCTGGGGGTGGGGGTGCAGGGGGACATGAGTGGGACATGAGTGGGGGCCTGCTGGCAGGTGCCCCGCAATGCTGTGGTGGGGGTGCAAGGGGACATGAGTTGGTGATCAGTAGTGCAAGGAGACATGTGCCTTTGCTGGGGGGCATGCCCATGTTGGGTGGGCTGCCTGCGGGACATGACCAGGGATGCAGGGTAGTCCCCTGTGGTGTGGGCTGCCTGCAGGGGCCGTGGAGGGTGTACAGGGGACACCTGGGAGGACCCACACTGCCAAATCACATGTAGGACTCCCCGGCACCCCTGAAATACACGTACCCTGCTGGAATCGCGTGTAAAAATTATTGTGCACCCCTGAAATACACGTACCCTGCTGAAATCGCGTGTGAAAATTTTCACGCACCCCTGAAATACACGTACCCTGCTGGAATCGCGTGTGAAAATTCTCGCGCACCCCTGAAATACACGTACCCTGCTGAAATCGCGTGTGAAAATTCTCGCGCACCTCTGAAATACACGCACACGCTCCCCCAGGCCCGATCGCGTGTGAAACCACCCGCGAGCCCCTGAAATACACGCGCCCAGGCCAATCGCGTGTGGAACTTCTCGCGCACCTCTGAAATACACGCGCCCAGGCCAATCGCGTGTGGAACTTCTCGCGCACCTCTGAAATACACGCACACGCTCCACCAGGCCCGATCGCGTGTGAAACCACCCGCGAGCCCCTGAAATACACGCGCCCAGGCCAATCGCGTGTGGAACTTCTCGCGCACCTCTGAAATACACGCACCCAGGCCAATCGCGTGTGGAACTTCTCGCGCACCTCTGAAATACACGCACACGCTCCCCCAGGCCAATCGCGTGTGGAACTTCTCGCGCACCTCTGAAATACACGCACCCAGGCCAATCGCCGTGGAACTTCTCGCGCACCCCTGAAATACACGCACACGCTCCCCCAGGCCCGATCGCGTGTGGAACTTCTCACGCACCTCTGAAATACACGCGCCCAGGCCAATCGCGTGTGGAACTTCTCGCGCACCCCTGAAATACACGCTCCCCCAGGCCCGATCGCGTGTGAAACCACCCGCGAGCCTCTGAAATACACGCGCCCAGGCCAATCGCGTGTGGAACTTCTCGCGCACCTCTGAAATACACGCGCCCAGGCCAATCGCGTGTGGAACTTCTCGCGCACCTCTGAAATACACGCACACGCTCCCCCAGGCCAATCGCGTGTGGAACTTCTCGCGCACCTCTGAAATACACGCACCCAGGCCAATCGCGTGTGGAACTTCTCGCGCACCTCTGAAATACACGCGCCCAGGCCAATCGCGTGTGGAACTTCTCGCGCACCCCTGAAATACACGCACACGCTCCCCCAGGCCCGATCGCGTGTGAAACCACCCGCGAGCCCCTGAAATACACGCACCCAGGCCAATCGCGTGTGGAACTTCTCACGTACCCCTGAAATACACGCGCCCAGGCCAATCGCGTGTGGAACTTCACGCGCACCCCTGAAAGACACGCACATGCTCCCCCAGGCCCGATCGCATGTGGAACTTCTCGCGCACCTCTGAAATACACGCACCCAGGCCAATCGTGTGTGGAACTTCTCGCGCACCCCTGAAATACACGCACCCAGGCCATTCGCGTGTAATACTTCTCGCGCACCCCTGAAATACACGCACACGCTCCCCCAGGCCAGATCGTGTGTGAAACTTCTCACGCACGCGTGTTCCCGACACCCGTAATACGCGTTCCCCGCTTTGCGTTTGCTGTTTGCCAGTCCGGTAAACTGGTACAGGGTTGGCGCAGCCCTTTGCGATGGTTTTGCGATCTTGATGGCTTTTCCTTGCGCAAGGGCGTTCTTGGGGGCGTAACTGGCGCTGCTGCAGGGTCGCTGCGCCATTCTGCGCCACGTCTGCTTTTGGAGGTGGGAATACATGAATACGCTGTGCGCGGAAATTGATTTTATCGCACGCGGCTGGCGCAGACATTTGCACGGGCACGCTGTGCGCCAGCCGCGTGCAACACTTTTGAGAGGAATTACATGAATCGGCCTGAAAGTGTTCATGGAATAAGACAAGGATTGGACTACTGTGCTCGAATGGTGAAATTCACTATAAACTCACAAGAAGATCCACAAGAATTTCTAATGTACTTACTACAAGTACTGGAAAACAAAAACATACCTATAAATGAAATCTTCCAGATTTCATACATGTGGAAACATACATGCACTCTCTGTAAAAATGTGGCACAGGAACAAATCCCTTATGAGCGCTTTGTGTATGTATCCATACCTAATTGTGAATCCATTCCATTTCAGCAACTTGTACAAAATGCAAACCATGGTAGATTATGTACTACCTGCAATTCAGATAATCACTCCACCTTACTAATACAAACACATAGTAAATACGTAATACTAATGCTTATACGTTACAATGCAGATGGTACCAAAAACAACTGCAAGCTGACTGGATTCACACATGGTCAAGTATCACTTGGTAAGAAAAGCTTCACAACCATATGTATAATCTACCATGCAGGAGCCACAACCAATGCAGGTCACTACACTGCATATATAAAAAAGAAATGTGGATGGTTTGAATGTAATGATAGTACCATTACTCTAAAGCAGAGATTACCAGCAAACCTTACAAACGCTTATTTAATCTTCTTAAAAACTAAATTTTATAACAAATCTGTACTTAAACATTAACAAAACTTCCATTAGAAAACTATAAACAGTTAAAATATGCCAACAGGTATCTAACTGCTCCAAGATTTTTCAACAACCCAACAAATAAATCAATACCACTAATAACTAATCTGTGCATAAACATTACTAAAACTTCAATTAAAAAACGATAAACCGTTAGAATACGCCAACAGGTATCTAACTGCCCCAAGATTTTGCAACAACCAAACAGATACATCAATACCACTGAAAAATAGCAAGAAATAAACAGTTATAATACGCCAACAGGTATCTAACTGTCCTAAGACTTTGCAACAACCAAACAAATAAATCAATACCACCAATAACTAATCTGTGCATAAACATTAATAAAACTTCAAGTAGAAAACTATAAACAGCTACAATACGCCAACAGGTATCTAACTGCCCCAAAATTCTGCAACAACCAAACAAATAAATCAATACCACTAAATTATAAAAAGAAATAAACAGTTAGAATACGCCAACATGTATCTAACTGCTCCAAGAATCTGCAACAACCCAACAGATAGATTAGCAATTTGAGAATATAAATAAAAAACTATAACCAGTTAGAATTCGACAACAGGTATCTAACAATCTGCAACAAGCCAACAGATAGAACATTAGCCAGAAACAACAAGTGAACACTGAAAACAAACAAACAAATATACTGTAGCATAAAAAAGTTTTTTTTTAATTCAACATGGATTTTTTTTCCCACAGACCCAATGATTTAAAAAAACACACACAGAAACTGAGCAAATTGCACAGTACACTGGTTTGCAAACTACTAAATATGAGGGTCGAAAAAAGCTGAAATGTCTGTTTTGCAATGTAATAAGTCTTTATAAAATACCTACACTAACTTGATCTTTTCTTTTATCACAGAAATTGAAAAAGAATATCTGCTCCAGTTACCCAACTCATGAAAAAAATATATCCAATCACAAAAAATCAAACAGTAAGTATATTCTAATAGAACACATAAATACTGCTGCATAACAGAACCATTGAAGCAAACATCTAACCATACACCACAATACAAAATGTTTACTTCCCTGGATATGTTATACTGCAGTGCTTGTTACCAAACTCTACAATCTTAATGACATGACGTGGCCAAAACTTCACATACAAACTATACAAATCAAACAGTACAGAAACTATAGATTTGCAAATATTTGATAGATATTCGATTTTATGGGTGTGATCTATGGGTGTGATATGCTGCGGTGGTTGTGGCCAGGGCCTAGAGTCTTGGGTGCATGGCCTACGGCCTTCAGCCATGCACCCAAGACTCTCTTCCCTGGCCACAACCACCGCAGCATATCACACCCATAGATCACACCCATAGAATCAAACATTTTAACTATGCCATATGGGCATTTTTTATGTCCGTGGACACTGTGCGTGTCCTTAGAACAGTTTCAAATTGCGTCCGCAGACACTGCGCGTGTCCTTAGAACAGTTTCAACTATCCTACGGACAGCACGGACGGGAAAAGTGTCCTTAGGACACCCCTCATTTTGACTAATTACGGACATCCCGGACAGTGCGGGCATGGCGAGCACATCAGGGGCACCTGCCACCTAAACAAATACAGTATTTGACCCATCTCTTACTCTCCAAACCTCCCAAAGCACTCTTGCACACCAAAACACTCCCCAAAATTGCATTTTGATTCTGTTTGCCGCCTCGCAGTCGGCAGATCCAAGATGGCAGGCGCATCGGAACAATCTGACGCACTTCACGCTCTTCACCATCCAATCAGCGAACACGTCACATGTCCACGGACATGACGTGAGCCGATCAGCCAATCGGTTTCCTGTCCGCGGAGCAAACAGGGAAGTGTGTCTGCGGAGCAGACATAGATATCACACATTTTTTTAGACCTACTTTTTGATAGTTCTAAAAAAATCTACTGGACAGATTTTCACCAAATTTACAAAAGCACGCTTTCGGGGCCAAGCCGCTACTCCTGCCGCAAATTTGGTGAAAATCCGTCCAGTGGTTTGGGCTGTAGGCATGCGCACATTTCTTTCCCCATTCAGTCTATGGGAAAAAACGAAATTTTGGGACCCCCCCTATAACTTTGCTGCCCCCTGGACCAAACCTCACCAAACTTTGCAATATACTTTTTTTGCAAAGTTTGGTGAGGATTCGTCTAGGGAGAGCAAAGTTATAAGCCACCCAAAAAGTGCTCTTCCTATGGGATTAGCAACTTAACCATAACTACACAGCCACTAGCGTGGCTGTGTAATGTCCATATTTAACAAAAATAAAGTGTGTTCTCCCGACTGGAGTGTCCATATTCCAAAATAAACACCATAGACTTTGCACCACATCCTCATTACATATGTACATGTTCCATAGGATAAGCAATCTCTCCCACGGATACATGAATAAACAGCATATAGCATATATGTGTATATGTATAGGAAAAACAAAACTTTAAAAAAAAAAAAACTTGTCCATAGTTCAATTTCCATTTTGGTAGAGCACAGCACCATAATATGCTCCATAAGCATACATGAAAAATGAAACAAAAGTGAAGATGAGCAAAGCAAAACAAAATGAAGATTATGTATTTTCAGTTCCTGGTACCCGGAATATACAGGATCATGCCTCTGGGATGTCCTGTCCATTAGTCTTTGCACCAACACTACACATAATGCTGTCATCAGCATTCCTCCAGTCCAGCACACCATGGAATCCCCTTCACGAATGTCATCTTTTTGGCATCTCAGGCTCCTTATCTTCACCCCCATTCTTCGGTCTGGGGCTTACCCGGGGCCTCCTTCAATGGTCCAGTGCTCCAAGGAACCGGCCCTGCCGGGGTAAGGAATTAGTCATCTCTAGTGTATATAAAAAACAACAGATTAAGTACTCAGCATAAGACAATTTTCTATCCCGCTTCTGCTACAAGGCCTGAAAATAACTGGAATTATTAATGATACATAGCAACTCCATGGGTTTGCCACACTGGAACACCTGAAATCCAATTCATCATTATGCAAAAACAAAACAATATCCCACATCATGCAATCAAAATATTTCTAACAATACACACCTCCTACATTACATTTCCATCTCAAAACCATATCATGTACCCACTACAAAATATTAGGAAAGTTCATTATAGCTTGGTGCCATATTATGAAAATAAAGGACTATTTTTACATGTTATGTGTGGCTCTGTACACTTCTGCTTGCTCAACAGGCCTTGTGTTTGTTTACTCATTGAGTGAAAATCCCTTGTATGCTATATCATACTTACTCTTGTGTCACTGTGTTACAGACACTATGAACCATTGCCTGTTTAATGTGCATGCTAGCAAGAACACTACTGTTATGGCTTTTGATGGTCCCATTATATCTCCTGCCAAACAGGCATGTTTACCTTCATTCCTCTGTTAGCTCTATTTTCACTGCATTTATTATTTTCTTTCAACCAGTCTCAACCTGCTCAAGCCTTTTCACCTCGTGCCTTGGGTGGCAGGGCTTAATCTGGTTTATATGTACGAAGTGCTCTATGGCCACTTCGCCCTCCTTTTTAACAATTTTATATACCACAGGGGAGACCTTGTCTATAAATTCAAACTGCCCTTGCCATGCCACAAGAAATGTAGAGTTTTTGGGGCCGATTCATGGAACAAACGTGCGCCGAAAATCTACGCGCAAGCAGGCGTAAGCAGGCGCAAGCAGGCGCAAGCGGAAAAAAAGAGGCGCACGCGCACGCGTGCGATTCATGGAAGTCCCTGCGCGTATCTTCCTCGGGATGTGCGCCAAACCCGTGAATGGCGCACACGTCACTGCAACATCGTGAAAGGCGTGTGCGACGCGCACAGTGAAAGCGCACAACCGCAGCGCACACACCAGAAAGTGGGCGGGACATGGGGCGTAACGCGCGGAATGGGGAACAACGCGCGAAAATAAGGGCGTAACTGGGGATGTACTGCAGGGAAGCAGACGGAACGCCCACACGCACTCGAACCACACGTATTCATGGAATCGAATAGGGCAAAGCCACGCACAGCCAAAGACACGCACAAGCTGAAACACGGCCGCCACACGAAGGCAGGCGGTAGAGTCCCAGCGCATCAAAAAAGTGGCGCGCGGGAAGTTAAATACGCGATTGAGCGGGTACGTGGATTTCAGGGGTGTGCGAGAAATTCTACACGCGATTGGCCTGGGTACGTGTATTACAGGGGTGCGCGAGAAAATCTACACGCGATGGGCCTGGGTACGTGGATTTCAGGGGTGCGCGGGAAGTTCCACACGCGATTGAGCGAGGTACGTGTATTCCGGGGGTGCGCGGGAAGTTACACACGGGATTGAGCGGGGTACGTGTATTTCGGGGGTGCGCGGGAAGTCAAATATGCGATTGAGCGAGGTACGTGTATTCCGGGGGTGCGCGGGAAGTTACACACGCGATTCGGCCGGGTACGTGGATTTCAGGGGTGCGCGGGAAGTTCCACACGCGATTTGGCCGGGTACGTGGATTTCAGGGGTGCGCGGGAAGTTCCACACGCGATTGAGCGAGGTACGTGTATTCCGGGGGTGCGCGGGAAGTTACACACGGGATTGAGCGGGGTACGTGTATTTCGGGGGTGCGCGGGAAGTCAAATATGCGATTGAGCGAGGTACGTGTATTCCGGGGGTGCGTGGGAAGTTACACACGCGATTCGGCCGGGTACATGGATTTCAGGGGTGCGCGGGAAGTTTCACACACGATTTGGCCGGGTACGTGGATTTCAGGGGTGCGCGGGAAGTTCCACACGCGATTGAGTGAGGTACGTGTATTCCTAGGGGTGCGCGGGAAGTTACACACGGGATTGAGCGGGGTACGTGTATTTCGGGGGTGCGCGGGAAGTCAAATATGCGATTGAGCGAGGTACGTGTATTCCGGGGGTGCGCGGGAAGTTACACACGCGAATGAGCGGGTACGTGTATTTCGGGGGTGCGCAGGAAGTTCCACACGGGTACGTGGATTTCAGGGGTGCGCGGGAAGTTCCACACGCGATTTGGCCGGTACGTTGATTTCAGGGGTGCGCGGGAAGTTCCACACGCAATTGAGCGAGGTACGTGTATTCCGGGGGTGCGCGGGAAGTTACACACGGGATTGAGCGGGGTACGTGTATGTCGGGGGTGCGCGGGAAGTCAAATATGCGATTGAGCGAGGTACGTGTATTCCGGGGGTGCACGGGAAGTTACACACGCGATTCGGCCGGGTACGTGGATTTCAGGGGTGCGCGGGAAGTTCCACACGCGATTTGGCCGGGTACGTGGATTTCAGGGGTGCGCGGGAAGTTCCACACGCGATTGAGCGAGGTACGTGTATTCCGGGGGTGCGCGGGAAGTTACACACGGGATTGAGCGGGGTACGTGTATTTCGGGGGTGCGCCGGAAGTCAAATATGCGATTGAGCGAGGTACGTGTATTCCGGGGGTGCGCGGGAAGTTACACACGCGATTCGGCCGGGTACGTGGATTTCAGGGGTGCGCGGGAAGTTTCACACGCGATTTGGCCCGGTACGTGGATTTCAGGGGTGCGCGGGAAGTTCCACACGCGATTGAGCGAGGTACGTGTATTCCGGGGGTGCGCGGGAAGTTACACCCGGGATTGAGCAGGGTACGTGTATTTCGGGGGTGCGCGGGAAGTCAAATATGCGATTGAGCGAGGTACGTGTATTCCGGGAGTGCGCGGGAAGTTACACACGCGAATGAGCGGGTACGTGTATTTCGGGGGTGCGCAGGAAGTTCCACACGGGTACGTGGATTTCAGGGGTGCGCGGGAAGTTCCACACGCGATTTGGCCGGTACGTGGATTTCAGGGGTGCGCGGGAAGTTCCACACGCAATATGGCCGGGTACGTGGATTTCAGGGGTGCGCGGGAAGTTCCTCACGCGATTGAGTGGGGTACGTGTATTCCGGGGGTGCGCGGGAAGTTCCACACGCGATTGAGCGGGGTATGTGTATTACAGGGGTGCGCGGGGAGCAGCACACGTGAATTGCACGTGTGGGTCCTCCCAGGTGTACCCTCTACACCCTCCACGGCCCCTGCAGGTGGCTCACACCACAGGGGCCTACCCAGCACATGTCCTGCAGGCACCCCATCCACCATGCCCATGCCCACCAGCCAACCCACATATCAACTAGCACTACTGCCCACCAACGCATGTCCCCCTGCACCCCCAGCCACCAGGGGCACCCTCCACCAGGCCCCCACCCATGTCTCCCACCACCCCCACCCACCAGCCACCAGGGGCAGCCTCCACCAGGCCCCCACCCATGTCTCCCACCCCCCCCACCCACCAGCCACCAGGGGCAGCCTCCACCAGGCCCCCACCCATGTCCGACTCATGTCTCCCACCACCCCCACCCCCCAGCCACCAGGGGCAGCCTCCACCAGACCCCCACCCATGTCTCCCACCACCCCCACCCCCCAGCCACCAGGGGCAGCCTCCACCAGGCCCCCACCCATGTCTCCCAGCACCCCTACCCCCCAGCCACCAGGGGCAGCCTCCACCAGGCCCCCACCCATGTCTCCCACCACCCCCACCCCCCAGCCACCAGGGGCAGCCTCCACCAGGCCCCCACCCATGTCTCCTACCACCCCCACCCACCAGCCACCAGGGGCAGCCTCCACCAGGCCCCCACCCATGTCCGACTCATGTCTCCCACCACCCCCACCCCCCAGCCACCAGGGGCAGCCTCCACCAGGCCCCCACCCATGTCTCCCACCACCCCCACCCCCCAGCCACCAGGGGCAGCCTCCAGCAGGCCCCCATCCATGTCTCCCAGCACCCCCACCCCCCAGCCACCAGGGGCACCCTCCACCAGGCCCCCACCCATGTCTCCCCCCACCCCCACCCCCCAGCAGTGCAGGGGCAGCCTCCACCAGGCCCCCACCCATGTCTCCCACCACCCCCACCCCCCAGCCACCAGGGGCAGCCTCCACCAGGCCCCCACCCATGTCTCCCACCACCCCCACCCCCCAGCCACCAGGGGCAGCCTCCACCAGGCCCCCACCCATGTCTCCCACCACCCCCACCCACCAGCCACCAGGGGCAGCCTCCACCAGGCCCCCACCCATGTCCGACTCATGTCTCCCACCACCCCCACACGCCAGCAGTGCAGGGGCAGCCTCCAGCAGGCCCCCACCCATGTCTCCCAGCACCCCCACCCCCCAGCAGTGCAGGAGCAGCCTCCACCAGGCCCCCACCCATGTCTCCCACCACCCCCACCCACCAGCCACCAGGGGCAGCCTCCACCAGGCCCCCACCCATGTCCGACTCATGTCTCCCACCACCCCCACCCACCAGCCACCAGGGGCACCCTCCACCAGGCCCCCACCCATGTCCAACTCATGTTCCCCACCACCCCCACCCCCCAGCACTGTGGGGCACCTGCCAGCAGGCCCCCACCCATGTCCAACTCATGTCTCCCACCCCCCAGCACTGTGGGGCACCTGCCAGCAGGCCCCCACCCATGTCCAACTCATGTCTCCCACCACCCCCACCCCCCAGCACTGTGGGGCACCTGCCAGCAGGCCCCCACCCATGTCCAACTCATGTCTTCCACCCCCCAGCACTGTGGGGCACCTGCCAGCAGGCCCCCACCCATGTCCAACTCATGTCTCCCACCCCCCAGCACTGTGGGGCACCTGCCAGCAGGCCCCCACCCATGTCCAACTCATGTCTCCCACCCCCCAGCACTGTGGGGCACCTGCCAGCAGGCCCCCACCCATGTCCAACTCATTTTCCCCACCCAACATGTCATCACAGTCCAGATCCCTGGTCTCTATGGTCAGCCCCCAAATGCAAAACACCCACCCGAGTTTTGCATCCACCCACTCATATTTTGCAATTACATCACAGAACACCAATTGCAAGTTCCAAAACAAACACATGTCCCTCACATACAACCAATGGGTGTCAGTGATTCTCAAAACACATAACATGAAATGCATGAAAACAATGAGATACCACACATTGAAGTTCAACAAAAAAATAATGTATTAAAGGAAAGATGAATAGAAACAAAAATGAAGAAACAGAAATGTGAATGGAAAAAAATGAAAAGAAGCATGTCCGTTCAAAACTTAAAAAAATAAAGAATATAGAAATCCAAAGTAATGTAGTATAAAGTCAATGTCCACCAAACAAAATCCAATGTGAAATAAAAATAATAAGCCATTGATCCATGGAGAATGTTAAAAAAGAAAGTATGTACAAGTCCACAACTATGTACAATGCAAGAAGCCAGGGTCCATTATCCCAACAAAATAAAGGAAACCTAACTAACTACACTAACTAATAAAAAAAACTATATACAAAAATGTGGCCAATGTCCAAAAGGTCCAAATGAAATAAAAACAAAAATGAAACTTAACACTATCTACATAACTATGTACAAGGGCAGCGGGCTAGTTCCACGGCTCACTTCTGGATGTGCCGGGCCAGGGCATCATCGAACTCCTCCTCAATGTCCCGGAGGCGGTCCTCCTCCATGGCCCCGAGGGTCCGCAGGGCCGTCGACGTGTCCACCTCCAAAGCCCTGCGGATTGCCTCGAGGCACTCGACCCGCCTCAGGGCCCTCTGCATGGAGTTCTCCGCCCTGACCATAGAGAGCCGTGCCTCTTCCGCCCGCTGCCGCTCCGCATCTATGGCGTGGCCCAACCGCTGCCACACGGAAGACACATTTAGTCCTGGGTCCTCCTGCCCTCTGGCCGATGCCTGCCCCTCCGATGTCGAAGGCCCCGAGCCTTCATGGCTCCCACCATGGTGCTGCTGCTGCTGTGCCTCCGCCCCTGCACTGCCTCCTGCTGCCTGCACATCCTCCGCCGGCTGGGGTGCAGTCGTTGACGTGGCCACCCCTGCTGGACGTCCGACTCCCGACTGTGGCAGGGATGCCTCCTCCACCAGCCTGGCTGCACCGTCAGAGGCAGCTCCACAGGGCACCCAGGTGACTGATGGGTGGGAAGATGGCACAGAGTACGACTGGCGCGTAGGGGGTCCAGCTGAGGAGGGGGTCGTGGCAAGCCCCATCAGACGGAGGAATCCGGCCTGGGTGACCTGTCCCAGCAGGCTGACGTGGTCAACGAGCCATTCGAGATGACGTGCAGTCTCTTCATGAAAAGACTGCAGGTCACCTCGCATGGCCCGTTGACGCAACGCCACACCAGCCAGGACAGGCTCAACCCGGGCCTGGATAGCCACGTCCGCAGGCAGAGGAAGGCCAGTTGACGTCAGCTCATCCCCTGCCTGAAAACTGGTCTGGACATAGGCATCCCTGCTGGTGCAAGATGATGCAGGGACAGGATCAGGGACAGGATTGCACACAGGCACCTCCGCGGCGGCCTGTGCTGCCTCCTGTCCCTGGTCCTGCACTGCACCACTAGCACCAGTGGGATCCCCACCCCCAGACCCCGTCTCCGGTGCTTGCACGGCCTCCTCCTCCACCAAACCCCCCACCAACCTGGATGACTCTGTGCCATCTTCCCCCGTTGGGCCCTGTGGGGTCCCAGCTGCCCCTTCTGCTGCCGAGGAGTCCAACTGCAACCTCCGCCTCTTGGACCTCCCCCCGGCAGCTGCGGCCTGGGACGCGGCACCGGACTCCTCACTCCCCGACGAGATGACAACATGGGAGGGGAGCCGGGCCTTGCGTCTCCGGCTGGCGGTGGGATCCCCGCCGCTGTGCTCCACAGCACCTTCTCCGCCCTCTTCATCAGTTGACGCTGCAGACAGGGAGAAACAAAACACACGCATCAGGGCACTGTACAATGGACACATACACACATGACAGTTGCACATGAGTGGCATTGGCAAACCTCAGACATGTCATCACGATCACCAACACACATGTCATTACAACTCGCACACACGAGCCATACCACAGCCATTTCGCAACTGCCAACACCATCCATACACATACAACAGCATGAGCAGACAAAGGTGAGCCAGATATCACATGCAACACATGAAGTGCACCACACATGTACACACACCACCACACTTGCATGCATGTGTACACATCTGCCAAGTGTCGCAGTGTTCAGACGGGCATCCATGTCACATCTGCCCATCAGGCTTCCACTTAAAGCTGTCACATGCATCCATGTTGCATCACTGTTGCACCCTTGTCAAATACACACACATGCACATGTACACAGCGCTGATACATGCAGCTGAAAACAACATACATGCGTGACATCACGGACATGTCTACTCACATACACATTCATACAAACTTGTGTGCCCACACAACTGCATATGGCATGCAAGCCCACACACACAGGCACCATCCATGTCTCACACATTACAGCCCTCGCATGTGTCAGCCCCACGGCCCTGTACACCTGCACCCATACTCGACCCCATACAAACAGATGTGCAACCTGCACACTACTGAACAATCACCACACGCACTGCTCACAATCAGGATGCATGTACACTCACCGCTCGACTCCAGACGGGTCTGCCTCTCAAGGACCTGGACGTGGAGCGCTGGGGATATGCGTTCCAGGACCCTCATCTGTTCTTCCGACAAGTGGCCCCGGCGCCCCTTGGCATCCGCTGCCTTCAAGAGGCGCCGGGCCTTGTTCAGGGTCCTGGACCTGAAGTCCTCCCAGCGCTTCTTGACATGTTGGAAGTCGCGGACTGCCACCCCCTCCGCGTTGATGGCAGTCACGATGTCAGTCCAGATCCGAGTCCGTCCTTCCTTGTCGGCGTGGGAACTTCCGAAGAGGGCATCATACTGCCCCAGGACTTGCTCCACCAGGACACCAACTTCGGTGGCACTGAAGCTGGTGCCCCTCTGCCTCTCTGGCCGGGGGTTGTCAGTGGTCACAGATGGAGTTTGCCCCGACATGACAACCCCAGAGGCAGGAGTGGGTGGGCAACTGGGTCCTGGGGCTGGGCTGTGGAGCGATGGAATCCCAGTCGGGAGTCTTTGGTTCCAGCAGGGGTGGTCACACCAACAGCACCCCTGGCTGATGTGCAGGCAGCAAATGGCAGGGCACGTGGGCAGCAGGCAGTCAGGCAGCAGCAGATGGCAGGTGGGAGCATGCTCGGGGCTCTGGGGGGCAGTAGTTCGGCCTTCTGGGCAGGAGCGTGGTCTTCCGTGTGCTTACGCGTGGCCAGCTTGATACGGAGTGATTTGGCACGTGAAAATTCTGCACGTCAGCGTGTAATTCGAGGAAAGGCCCTTAGCACGTAAGCGCGTCTGCACGCATACGCATTTTCATTGGACCAAAGGCCCTCAGCGCGTGAGCGCGTCTGTGACGTGACGTGCGAGGGAGTATCCCTCATTGCACGTGATGACAGTACACACGTGGATTCCAACCAATCGCGTGTGAAAGTTAACGGGACCCCGGAACACACGTACCCAGGCCAATGGCGTGTGGAAGTACCCGCGCACCCCGAAACACACGTACCCAGGCCAATGGCGTGTGGAACTACCCGTGCACCCCGAAACACACGTACCCAGGCCAATCGCGTGTGGAACTACCCGCGCACCCCGAAACACACGTACCCAGGCCAATGGCGTGTGGAACTACCCGCGCACCCCGAAACACACGTACCCAGGCCAATCGCGTGTGGAACTACCCGCGCACCCCGAAACACACGTACCCAGGCCAATGGCGTGTGGAACTACCCGCGCACCCCGAAACACACGTACCCAGGCCAGGCCCCTCCGATCACACGCGATGACACCCGAATACGGGAAACCAACGAGTCCGCCCACACGGAGGCGTCCCGCACCCGCGCACAGCATAAAAGTGCGTGCAAACAACAAACTCGTATATACAGCGACGATGAATGCCCCATTTGTTGCTGCACTGATTGTGGGACACCGCAGGAGGAGGAGAATAGCCAGGGCACGCATTTTTGCACCACGGACAAGCCTTTTTGGGATGCCTGACGACCAGGTCTACGGCAGGTATAGGTTTCCACCACATATCATCCTAGACCTGGTCAGGGAGTGGGAAGATGACCTCACATCCCCCACCCTTTGCTCCCAAGCATTGAGCCCCTTGGAGAAGCTGCTCAATGTCTTGCATTTTTTGGCCACTGGGTCGTTTCAGCGGACCACTGCCATAGTGGGGGGGGTCTCACAGGCCACGCAGTCACGCTGCCTACACCAGGTACTGGCAATCATGACAGCGCGCCCCTCAGTCCGCAGGCACATATACATGCCCAGAACACCCGCAGAAAGGCAGGCCGTTGTCCTGGATTTTTTCAGGGTGGCACACTTCCCCAAAGTGCTCGGTGCCATAGATTGCACCCATGTGGCCCTACGTCCACCTAGGGCCACTGAGCACATCTACCGAAACCGCAAGCACTGGCATTCCATCAATGTACAGGTGGTATGCGATGCAAAGGGAATCATCACCTCTGTCTATGCAAACTACCCTGGCTCCACCCATGACAGTTTCATATACAGAATGTCCGCCCTGAGCCGGGCCCTGGAAGCTGGGCAGCATGGCGACACATGGCTCCTAGGTGAGTACAAATGCCCTTGCACATGCATGCAAGTCACACACAGACAAATATACCAACCCTAATAATCTCAACAATTATCACCTCCCCAGGGGACAGTGCCTACCCTCTGAGCAACCACATGATGACGCCAATCCGGAACCCCACCACACCACCCCAGGTAAGATACAACGCTGCCCATATTGCAACCAGGGGCATAGTGGAGCGCACATTCGGAGTGCTCAAGTCACGTTTCCGCTCCCTTGACCGCTCTGGTGGGCAACTACTCTATGCACCACCAGTTGTGTGCAGGATTATTGTGGCAGCATGTGTCCTGCACAATGTTGCAACACGGCAGGGTGTCCCGGTGGACATGGTGGTGCCCCCACATCCCCAACCACAGGCACAGGCGCTGCCCATGGGAGGGGACAGGGCACGTGGCGAGGTAGCCCGGACCCAGCTTGTGGCCACATTTTTTACCTAAACTCCCACCCCTGCGGAGTGCACACAGGCCTGGCACATACCAGGTGACAATCGATGATGACAAAGTGACAGTCAACTGTCACAACCCTACCACCCTGAGATAGTTGCCATGGAAGTGCCACATCGTCTGCATCCCTAGCTACTTAAACACAAGCTATCCTGTGCAACCAAAATGCACACATATGACATGTGACATGACATGAGCCATACACAAGTATTCAAAGGCACAATGAGGCAGTGGGGGGGGAACAAGGGAACACAGAGAACGGTACTACTAGGCCAGGTGTCATTGAGATTGTGCAAGTGCAGGGGTAGGGGGAAGGGAAAAGTGCAAGGGGAAGGGTGGGGGGGAGTCCAGTACAGGGGAAGTAGGCCAAAAAAATAATACATAGGTCGCCTGGTGGCAACTGCAAAGGTAAGTGCAGACAAGTGCTGTGAAGGGAGGGCTGTAGGGATAGAGAGACAGTCCCGCAGTGCAGGGGTTGCCAGGGTGGCAGTGCAAGTGGACAGTGGCTGGCCCAGGGACCGAGGTTGGTGAGAGTGTCCCAGTTGCAGCTCCTGTGCAGTTCCAGTGAAGAATTCTGCAAGGGAGAGGCAGAGAGTAAGCAGAAGCAAAGAGGAAGGTCTTGAGGTGCTTCCAGAACTGGAGATGGTTCCCCTCAAGTTCAAGTCAGGCAGGAAGTCTGTTCGAGGGGGAGGGCCCTGCTGCGGAGAGAAACCTACCCCCAGCTAGTTGCTCTGAGAAGCGGATGACCTGGACATGCAAGGTGTGCATCACACACACCTGCAAAACAGGCCATGGCCATCACTGTCATGTCAGTCAAACCCTCCCAAACATCAACATGACATGGCAAGCAATACCCATACACCGACCCAGTAACGATAAGGTACACATTGCCATGTCCTAAATGTACAGTGGCATCGGACAATGATGCCTGACCCGGAATCCGATGAAATGACAGACCAACAAAAAGTCCCACCCAAAATACGTCGATTCCAAATGCATTACAACAGTCGTAGACGTAACATCACAATGAATGCCTGTCAATATGCACATTATGCATTGCAAATTCAACACTGCAGCTCATGTGTGCAGTGTCCTACTCCTGCATCACACTGCTCAGCGCACAGCACAGTGAACAGCCATTGCGTGTGATGCACACCCTGAGCATCACATCTAAGTGACAGACTACATCAAACATCAAATTAGGCATGTACTGGAACCATAACCGGTCACAGAACATGTGCTGCCGGGACACAGTGGGCACCAGAAGGCAAACAGTGTACACGTGGATATGCAAGGGGGGGGAGTACATGGAGTGCATCCGAGTGCAAGTGTGTGGTTCTGCAAGGACATGCACTCCACATATGCATGTGCACTCAAGTAACCATCAGTGTTCCCTACACATCACATGTGAACATCCACCATGTGCACACCCCAGCATGTCAAACCACTACTATCCCCTCGCACCTGAAAGGAAAACACAACACATGAACAGGCATTGATCAGCAGAACACAACATGTACATAGGACAACAACATTACAATGTCAGAGTTCCCAACACACTGCAGGGCAACGCAACTATCAACAACAACCCCCCCCCTCGCAATTGACCATGCCCACTGAACAACTGCACCTGGGTCATGGAGCCTCCAACCCTCATTCCCACCTGGCCACAGGATCACCTTTACCCTTCGTGTCCATCTCCCACCAGGTGTGTAAAGAGATGCCTGAACCCTCAGAATCCACACTCATTTCCTAAATCACATAATCCAAGGCATGAAAAGGAACCCAAACACCCTCCAGTAGATGACTTGACGTAGCAGTACGTCTCAAAGGCCAAGTACTACCACAATGATGCAACAACCAAGGTAGCACAGCAAAACAATGTCACGACAGGATGTGAGACATGTGTGGTACATGACATAGGATGATGCACCATGAATGGATGTGTACTGTCACGGGTCCCCTGTACAGGCGCCGGAGTCTCATGAAACAACCACCCACACCATGTCCCGGGGGCCTGCAAGGTCAAACTCAGACAGGCCCCTGAGATTCTGGTGGGGAATGAGGTTCAGGGATATGCAGTCGGGACAGGTGTAGACACACTGGATGACTGGAATGCGTGGCAGGTGAGGGGAGTAGGAATGAAACATGAAACCAGGGAATGCACGAAAATGTACAACCTGCATGAACACATGCACAATCCAAACAAACTTGGACATCATTGTCATGGCCTTCTGAAGTCCAGGCTCAGGAGTGGTACGAACCAACCACCCCCTCTAGGGTTTTGGCGCCTGCAAGTTCGGGGCTTACACAGGCATCCGCAACCCCAGTGGGGAAAGAGGGTCAGGGAACATTGCTTGGATAGGCATGGGAAGCAGGAACACCGGGTAGAGGGTACAGGTTTCAAAATTGCATAGGATCACGGGTGATTAGGGTAAAAAACATACCAAATAGGACCACACATACATCCATGCATCAGTACACTCCCCAGCAAGCCTATGCATGGCAGTTTGTAAGAAAATACAACAAGACACTTAGCTCTGGTTTTGAGTGCTGGCCTCCTGCCTGCGCACTCTCAGGTCCGGTTACAGGAGCACTGCAATGCTGCAAAGAGAGACACAGTCAGCAACCTGTACGTGCCAATTACACAAAAACACAACACAAAACATGCCCCATAACAACATACAACTCTACAAACAGACAATCTGTGCTCCATGCTTCGTACCCATATATAACATCACCCCTGTGACGGGTCATTCACAGTCAATGCAGTAAGTCAGCCGCTGGTGGGTGCTTGGCAAATGGAACACCAATGTGTCACAATTCACACAACATGCAAGGTTCCCTGGGTAAGCAGACAGACCCATATGGCAAGCCATGTCTACAGAGCAAGTTGCGTACCACCATGACCAAAACAAAGTTGCCAGTGCATTTATCATGAAGTACGTGGAATAGACATGCACTGCACCCGAGTATGTCCCTTGCTGTATGTCCCTGTGAGCTGCCCCTTTCCATGTCTTGGAAGGCTACATGGTTGATACAAGTGCCTCAATGAACCTTTGTGTACCGCAGGCTATGTGCCACTGCCCCCGCATGTGTCCCAGACAACCCTACTATCAACAGCCATCAGTCCACAAACACATCTGAGCTGCATTGTGTGCTTCAACACCAATATTTGTCTAAGCTCACCCTCAGTGCTGTGACTAAGCCTGCACGTGCAACTCGCCTGGTGCAAGCTTTGCTGTCTCGTGGCCCCCCTGTGATGCTCACCTTGCCTGGAGTTCCTTGGAACATGTCAGCAGTTCTAGGATGTGGGTCTGCAATCACTGTGGCTCTGCTTGTGCACACATGTGCATGTGGGCACCAACAAACGGGTCAGGAATTACGTCGTCCAATGGGCCATGTCTGCTGGCAAAGGTGCTCTGGTGCCTCATCCCCCTGCAGAAAGTGCATGAAACACATGATTAATGCATCAAAGTGATCTGTGTGTGTCTCATCAGGCATCTCATTACTTGACCATGTCAGAGAGTCACATCACAAATCACACCATCATTCCGTCTTTCACCTCCAAAGTGTGGAACACTATCTACAGCATGATTTGCAACAAGCACGTGTACAGGAAAGATATGAAACATAATACACAATGCATAGCAATCAATGTCCACATTAATCATGACACGCCCCATCTAGCAAAAGCTGAACAGTGGACAATTACACCTAAATCATCCCCACTAGGGGTGTCAACACAAGTCAAAAAGCACCAGACATGCCACAGATATGACAGTCCAAAGCCCTTGTGTAAAATTCTGTTACACCGAACCATCCTTGCGAGCCCATGGATAAGGGAGGCAGGAGTGGCATATGTGAGTCAAGGAACCCAAGAAGCAAACACATACACAAGACAACCATGAAGGGCCCAGCTGGAACAGACAGTGGATGCCTTCAAAAACCACAAGGCACCGCACTGTCACATGTAAGCACAATAGACTACAAATTTTAAACTAACTCAACTATTAACTAATTACACTAACTATGGAAAACCTACATTACCTATTTAAACTAACTATCAAACAGAAACTTAACTAACTAAACTAAAAGAAAAATCAAAAATGGCCACTTACGACCCGGGGGGGAGGGGAGGCACCCAGGAGGGGGGAGGTACAGGGTGCTGCTCAACATCCACATGCGATGATGCTGAGCCAAAAAAAAATACCTCCATGGGCTCAACGCCTTCACAGCACGACCTATGTGGGAGATAGATGGTCGTCCGAGTCTGGCTCATCCTGGTAAGGAGGACGTGGCACAGTAGCCTGGCCACGCCTAGCCGCAGCTTGCCCCTCGTCGGCAGCAAGTCTGCCGGACAGGTGAGCCTGGTTCTGTGTGGCGATGTTACATAGGTCTGCATGCAGGACCTCACGTGATACACGTGCTTCCTCTTGCAAGGTAGCACGTGTAACACGGAGTTCCTCCTGCAAGGCCTGGCTGGACAACCGATGCACCTCCCGGCAAGCCTGTAGCTCAGCCGAGATGGTGCGCTCAAGCTGTGCAAACCTCTCCTCTGCCCGCTGCCTCTGGGACATCATAAGGACACCCAGAGTGGATCTGAGGGAGGCATACTCCTCCCTCAGGGCATCCATGTGCGCCTCTGCGTGAGCAGCAATTGCTTGACGCAGAGACGACATTTCAGCCTGGCGTGCCCTGTCTGAGGCCGCCATGCCCAGCCTGAGTGAGCGGGCCGTGGACCGTGCCGCCTGCTGCTGGAGAAGCACCTGCCTAGCAGGGGGGAGCACAGATCGGGCCACACGCTCCATGCTGTCAGCGATGTTCTCCATTGCTGCCCCCTGCCGTTCTGAATTGGCAGTCATGTCTTGCTCCCACTCAGTATACAGCGGTTGCGCGCGGCGACCGCGTTGCCGGGCTTGACCCCTGCGGGACCCAAGGACCGGGGGTCCTCGCTGTGTTGGCACCGCCTGCGGCTGCACGACTACATGCCCCCGTCGACGTGATGTCCCAGGCACATCAGTGACTGGTGTGGAGAGTGACCCTGCGTCCCGATCCACCACGGGCGGAGGAACCAAGACTGTCTGATCCCTCAGTGCAGGGGTCGCAGACAGAGGAGTGTCCACATCAGAATCACTCACCCCTGACACATGGACTTGATGCTCATCCAACTCAACATGGACGTCAGAGTCGTCATCAAGGCTGGACTCATAGGCAGCCAGAGACAGGATGGACTGCAGCACTTGGGGGTTTTCGTGGCCTACCACCCCACGACCCCCACTAGTGCCGGGTTGATGTGGTCTTACCAACCCTGTGTCTGGCATGACAACACCATCCTCTGCATCCATTGCGTCATCACCTGAAAAATAGAGAGGAAAAGGTCAGTACACATGTCAGAAGCACACAACACACACACACACACACCGACAGCAAAGGCATCCGGCAGACATGTGACACACAACATATGACCTTGCATGCATGCTGGGTCTACTTAGAATAGCTTCTGTGATCAGACCTGTCGAAAGGTGGCAGTTTGCATGGAAGTGGGTCTATGCAGTGCAGAAAATGTGTACGCCACTCACTACCTACATGTACAAGCACTCCATGGTGTGTGCCAGGAAATGTGAAGGCAGTGCAATGTCAAAATCAGACATCACGTGCATTGTGTATTCAATGTGTACCATGTCTAGAAGGCAAGCACCCCTCCACCCCAGTACCAAAGCAGGGATGCCTAGCATGGTATCAAAAGGCTGACCATACACCTGTGTATTGACAAGCAGTGTTGACTGGCATCAACAGCTTAATGTGATTGAAATTACAACACTGCAAATGATGCTGGGACAGTGGGCAGGACACATGATGGAAGATCCGGAGGCCGGCCACGTGTGAAGAAGACACAACAAGAGTTGGACAGAGTCATTGGCCATTGAACAGGCTGAGGCCTGTGAGCCACACAGATTGTCAGAGCCTAAACATGTGTGCAACGCAGGACTGAGCCACAGTTGACATGGGGAGGCCGATAATATGGCAGGCAATGTATGTAACCAAGGACTCATATTACAGTGATCATCCAGTCAAGGACACATAGGGGCATGCGTGCAATGCACATGGAGCATGAATGGGCACTCATGTCCCTGCGGGACATCTGACCCATGCACAGTACAAGTGGGATGCCCTGCATCGAGTACTAAGGCTGTACCACACGGCATATGTCTGGCACTTTCTAAGCTGGAAGTTAGCATCTACACAGGACACATGAACATGAAACTACACATTGGCAAGAATGTAGCAGACCAGTGCAAAGGTGGAACTGGGGTGCAGAGTGGCGGAGGAGGGGCAAGGGAGCATGGCCACATGGAGTCCCGCATGCAGGCAGAGGAGACATGCATGACGGTGGGATTGCATTACTTACACATCAGAACCATGTACACGTCACATGTAGCAGCAATCATGCACAACACATCCCACAAGTGAAACACACACGTCCTCAACAACTACGCATCAACACTCACTGGACTGGGCATCAAAGTCCAGCATCTCTCCCACACCTTCGACCAATTCTGGTGGTATGAACTCCGCAACGAGAGCCTCATGCGGAGTGAGTTCTTCCTCCTCTGGTGCAGGCCCACCGCCAGTCACCAGAGTCAAGTTGTAATTTGAGGCACGCTTGGCCTTAGTGCTGCGCTTGATGTCATTCCAGCGCTTTTTGCACTCCTGCGCCGTGCGCACTTCATGGCCGAATGAACTGACATGTTCCGCCACATGCTTCCAGTGGGTGTCACGTTGGGCAGCCGTAGTCTGACTATTGGCACCCACTAGCATGTCACGGCTGTGTCCCCGCACGTAGTCCACGAGGAAGTCCAGTTCCTGCTTACAGAAAGGCTTCTTCCTCGACGTGCAGGAGGTCGTGGCTGTGTGGGGTCCCAGCCTGTGCTGCAGATGCAACCTTCCTCCTCTTGGACTGTGGCGCAGACCCTGGCTGGCTAATGCCGCCCCGACCAGTATGGCCAGTGGGTTGGGTGGATTGAGCCGAGGGAGTGGCAGGTGGAGGGATGACCAAAGGCCTGACTTGTGTCAGTGGCAGCTGGGTGCCCACTAATGGACCCTGCGCAGCAACATCAGCTGTGGCAGGGTCATTGACCGCAACGGTCCTGGTTGGCAGACTCACAACCGGGGTGCTGTTGGGTGCATCTGCCCCTGCACTTGCCAACACCCGGCTGTTCGGGGCAGCAGATGACATGACTGCCCCAGGGACACGTGTCTTGGTCTGAGCAGCCCGGCCTGCCCCAATGGTTTCCCCCCTGGCCTGTTGGAGATCTACCAAGGGCTCTTCAAGTGCCAACGCAGCCTGCGCTGGCAGACCCTGAGCCTGGGTGGCGGTGTCCACAGCTGCACCTGCAGCTACCGCTACCCTTGGGCCCGTGGCAGTCGATGAAACGGACTGCCGGGTCATACGGGTGCCAGTGCCAGATGCAGGAGCTGCATCCCCCTGAACCACAGGGGGTGGTGGCATGGCTGCACCAACACATGGCACAACATTGTGCTCAAGTGGCGCACCCCTGCCTCTTCCCCCTCTGTGGCTGCCCTGGACACCCTGGAGTCCCCCTACTCCCTGGTCACCACGGCCACGTCCCCGACCACGCCCGCCATGAGGAGGACGCCCAGCTGAGGCGCCCCTCACCTTTGGTAGCCTCCCTACCATGGCACAGATGTAATAGTGCTGGCACAGATGGAGTGGTGCCAATGGGAGGTGTACAGCACAATTGACCTGGGCAATTGGGGTGAAGGGGGTGGGAAGCAAGATGTTAACAGCCCCCCTGCATCTGCAAGGCTGTATGTGACCCCGGTGATGTGTTGACGGGTCACGCAACGCTCAGGCACCCCAAAACTGCAGTAAAACCGTGCACGCAACCCTGCAGCCTACGTGCGTGGATTAAACCTCCCGCAGTACGCGGTGGCACCCAGTAACACGTATAACGCGTACGCGTGGGACACGCAGGCTACGATGACATCGAAAATGGGTGCGATACACAGGGGCACCCGCAGTGGGAAAAGGAGCGTTTGCGACTCACCGTCTGACTAGCGCGATGCAGAAAAACACGCGTAGCCAATACCCCCGCCAAAAGAAGAGATACGTCCTTGAGAGCTGTGAAGTAGATGGCGCGCGAAACAACTGGAAGCAGCAACACACGTCGGTCTCCACGAAAGGCACGTACAGCGAACTGCTGGGCCCGCTCACCTTTAACCCGTGCTGAGGGAAACGCACGCGCGCGTCACGTCACATGCGGACGTGCACTTTTTCACGTTTGATTACGCGCATTACACGCGGACGTGCAGTTTTTCACGCGCGCACGCTTATGCATGGGCCCTTTCCTCCTATTACACGCGGACGTGCAGTTTTTCACGCGCGCTTACGCGCATTACACGCAGCGTGCAGATTTTTCACGTGCCTAATCACTCCGTATGAAGCTGGCCACGCGAAAACACACGGAAGACCACGCTCCTGCCCAGAAGGCCAATTCACTGGCCCCCAGTGCCCCAAGCAGCCTCCCACATGCCATCTGCTGCTGCCTGCCTGCCTGCCTGCCTGCTGCCACCGTGCCCTGCCATTTGGTGCCTGCACATCAGCCATCTGCAGGGGTCCAGTTGCTGTGTCTACCCCTGCTGGTACAGAAGAGTCCCGACTCAAATGACATCGCTCCACAGCCCAGCCCCAGGACCCAGTTGGTCACCCACTCCTGCCCCTGGGGTTGCCATGTCGAGCACATCCACATCTGACACCAGTGGCAACCCCCGGCCAGAGGGGCAGAGGGGCACCAGCTTCACTGCCACCGAAGTTGGTGTCCTGGTGGAGCATGTCCTGGGGCAGTATGATGCCCTCTTCGGATCGTCCCGCGACAACAGGGAAGGACGGGAGAGGACGCGGAGGGGGTGGCAACCCGCACCATCCAGAAGGTCAAGAAGCGCTGGGAGGACTTGAGGTCCAGGACCCTCATGAAGGCCCGGCGCCTTGTGGAGGGGGGCCGGGGCCGCATGAGTTCCATCCAGTTGAGGGACCTGGAACGCGCACACCCAGCGCTCCACAGCCAGGTCCTTGAGAGGGAGACCCGTCTGGAGTTGAGCGGTAAGTGGCCAAGCATTGCTGTGTGAGACAGGGCATGTTGCAGTGTGCTGGTTGTCTGATACTTGCCTGCATGTGTGACATAGGCCATGTACGCATGTATGTGTGCAGGGACATCATGGTAATGCATGTGCGACCTGTAATGTGTGAACCGCATGGTTGTTGCATGTGTTTGAATGTGACATGGGGAGCCCTGTGCAGATTGCACACATGACAGCATGGAAGTCTCTGTTCCTGGTCATGGGTGGGGGCCTGGTGGAGGGTGCCCCTGGTGGCTGGGGGGTGGGGGTGCTGGGAGACATGGGTGGGGGCCTGGTGGAGGGTGCCACTGGTGGCTGGGGGGTGGGGGTGCTGGGAGACATGGGTGGGGGCCTGGTGGAGGCTGCCCCTGGTGGCTGGGGGGTGGGCGGTGCTGGGAGACATGGGTGGGGGCCTGGTGGAGGCTGCCCCTGGTGGCTGGGGGGGTGGGGGTGCTGGGAGACATGGGTGGGGGCCTGGTGGAGGGTGCCCCTGGTGGCTGGGGGGTGGGGGTGGTGGGAGACATGAGTCGGACATGGGTGGGGGCCTGGTGGAGGCTGCCCCTGGTGGCTGGGGGGTGGGGGTGCTGGGAGACATGGGTGGGGGCCTGGTGGAGGGTGCCCCTGGTGGCTGGGGGTGGGGGTGCTGGGAGACATGGGTGGGGGCCTGGTGGAGGCTGCCCCTGGTGGCTGGGGGGTGGGGGTGCTGGGAGACATGGGTGGGGGCCTGGTGGAGGGTGCCCCTGGTGGCTGGGGGGTGGGGGTGCTGGGAGACATGGGTGGGGGCCTGGTGGAGGCTGCCCCTGGTGGCTGGGGGGTGGGGGTGCTGGGAGACATGGGTGGGGGCCTGGTGGAGGCTGCCCCTGGTGGCTGGGGGGGTGGGGGTGCTGGGAGACATGGGTGGGGGCCTGGTGGAGGGTGCCCCTGGTGGCTGGGGAGTGGGGGTGCTGGGAGACATGAGTCGGACATGGGTGGGGGCCTGGTGGAGGCTGCCCCTGGTGGCTGGGGGGTGGGGGTGCTGGGAGACATGGGTGGGGGCCTGGTGGGGGGTGCCCCTGGTGGCTGGGGGGTGGGGGTGCTGGGAGACATGGGTGGGGGCCTGGTGGAGGCTGCCCCTGGTGGCTGGGGGGGTGGGGGTGCTGGGAGACATGGGTGGGGGCCTGGTGGAGGCTGCCCCTGGTGGCTGGGGGGGTGGGGGTGCTGGGAGACATGAGTCGGACATGGGTGGGGGCCTGGTGGAGGCTGCCCCTGGTGGCTGGGGGGTGGGGGTGCTGGGAGACATGGGTGGGGGCCTGGTGGAGGCTGCCCCTGGTGGCTGGGGGGTGGGGGTGCTGGGAGACATGGGTGGGGGCCTGGTGGAGGCTGCCCCTGGTGGCTGGGGGGGTGGGGGTGCTGGGAGACATGGGTGGGGGCCTGGTGGAGGGTGCCCCTGGTGGCTGGGGGGTGGGGGTGGTGGGAGACATGGGTGGGGGCCTGGTGGAGGCTGCCCCTGGTGGCTGGGGGGTGGGGGTGCTGGGAGACATGGGTGGGGGCCTGGTGGAGGCTGCCCCTGGTGGCTGGGGGGGTGGGGGTGCTGGGAGACATGAGTCGGACATGGGTGGGGGCCTGGTGGAGGGTGCCCCTGGTGGCTGGGGGGGTGGGGGTGCTGGGAGACATGGGTGGGGGCCTGGTGGAGGCTGCCCCTGGTGGCTGGGGGGGTGGGGGTGCTGGGAGACATGAGTCGGACATGGGTGGGGGCCTGGTGGAGGCTGCCCCTGGTGGCTGGGGGTGGGGGTGCTGGGAGACATGGGTGGGGACCTGGTGGAGGGTGCCCCTGGTGGCTGGGGGGTGGGGGTGCTGGGAGACATGGGTGGGGGCCTGGTGGAGGCTGCCCCTGGTGGCTGGGGGGTGGGGGTGCTGGGAGACATGAGTCGGACATGGGTGGGGGCCTGGTGGAGGCTGCCCCTGGTGGCTGGGGGGTGGGGGTGCTGGGAGACATGGGTGGGGGCCTGGTGGAGGCTGCCCCTGGTGGCTGGGGGGTGGGGGTGCTGGGAGACATGGGTGGGGGCCTGGTGGAGGCTGCCCCTGGTGGCTGGGGGGGTGGGGGTGCTGGGAGACATGAGTCGGACATGGGTGGGGGCCTGGTGGAGGCTGCCCCTGGTGGCTGGGGGGTGGGGGTGCTGGGAGACATGGGTGGGGGCCTGGTGGAGGGTGCCCCTGGTGGCTGGGCGGTGGGGGTGCTGGGAGACATGGGTGGGGGCCTGGTGGAGGCTGCCCCTGGTGGCTGGGGGGTGGGGGTGCTGGGAGACATGGGTGGGGGCCTGGTGGAGGCTGCCCCTGGTGGCTGGGGGGGTGGGGGTGCTGGGAGACATGAGTCGGACATGGGTGGGGGCCTGGTGGAGGCTGCCCCTGGTGGATGGGGGGTGGGGGTGCTGGGAGACATGGGTGGGGGCCTGGTGGAGGGTGCCCCTGGTGGCTGGGCGGTGGGGGTGCTGGGAGACATGGGTGGGGGCCTGGTGGAGGCTGCCCCTGGTGGCTGGGGGGTGGGGGTGCTGGGAGACATGGGTGGGGGCCTGGTGGAGGGTGCCCCTGGTGGCTGGGGGGTGGGGGTGGTGGGAGACATGGGTGGGGGCCTGGTGGAGGCTGCCCCTGGTGGCTGGGGGGTGGGGGTGCTGGGAGACATGGGTGGGGGCCTGGTGGAGGCTGCCCCTGGTGGCTGGGGGGGTGGGGGTGCTGGGAGACATGAGTCGGACATGGGTGGGGGCCTGGTGGAGGCTGCCCCTGGTGGCTGGGGGGTGGGGGTGCTGGGAGACATGGGTGGGGGCCTGGTGGAGGGTGCCCCTGGTGGCTGGGCGGTGGGGGTGCTGGGAGACATGGGTGGGGGCCTGGTGGAGGCTGCCCCTGGTGGCTGGGGGGTGGGGGTGCTGGGAGACATGGGTGGGGCCTGGTGGAGGCTGCCCCTGGTGGCTGGGGGGGTGGGGGTGCTGGGAGACATGAGTCGGACATGGGTGGGGGCCTGGTGGAGGGTGCCCCTGGTGGCTGGGGGGTGGGGGTGGTGGGAGACATGGGTGGGGGCCTGGTGGAGGCTGCCCCTGGTGGCTGGTGGGTGGGGGTGCTGGGAGACATGGGTGGGGGCCTGGTGGAGGGTGCCCCTGGTGGCTGGGGGGTGGGGGTGCTGGGAGACATGGGTGGGGGCCTGCTGGCAGGTGCCCCACAGTGCTGGGGGGTGGGGGTGCAAGGGGACATGTGGCTTGGCTGGAGGGCATGGCCATGGTGGATGGGCTGCCTGTGGGACATGACATGGGGTGCAGGGTAGTCCCCTGTGGTGTGGGATGCCTGCAGAGGTCGTGGAGGGGGTAGAGGGGAGACCTGGGAGGACCCACACTGCCAATTCACGTCTTGAACGTCCCGCACACCCACCACCCGCGCACCCCTGAAATCCACGTACCCAGGCCAATCGCGTGTAGACTTTCTCGCGCACCCCTGAAATCCACATACCCAGGCCAATCGCGTGTAGACTTTCTCGCGCACCCCTGGAATCCACGTACCCAGGCCAATCGCGTGTAGACTTTCTCGCGCACCCCTGAAATCCACGTACCCAGGCCAATCGCGTGTAGACTTTCTCGCGCACCCCTGAAATCCACGTACCCAGGCCAATCGCGTGTAGACTTTCTCGCGCACCCCTGAAATCCACGTACCCAGGCCAATCGCGTGTAGTTTTTCTCGCGCACCCCTGAAATCCACGTACCCAGGCCAATCGCGTGTAGACTTTCTCGCGCACCCCTGAAATCCACGTACCCAGGCCAATCGCGTGTAGACTTTCTCGCGCACCCCTGAAATCCACGTACCCAGGCCAATCGCGTGTAGTTTTTCTCGCGCACCCCTGAAATCCACGTACCCAGGCCAATCGCGTGTAGACTTTCTCGCGCACCCCTGAAATCCACGTACCCAGGCCAATCGCGTGTAGACTTTCTCGCGCACCCCTGAAATCCACATACCCAGGCCAATCGCGTGTAGTCTTTCTCGCGCACCCCTGAAATCCACGTACCCAGGCCAATCGCGTGTAGACTTTCTCGCGCACCCCTGAAATCCACGTACCCAGGCCAATCGCGTGTAGTTTTTCTCGCGCACCCCTGAAATCCACGTACCCAGGCCAATCGCGTGTAGACTTTCTCGCGCACCCCTGAAATCCACGTACCCAGGCCAATCGCGTGTAGACTTTCTCGCGCACCCCTGAAATCCACGTACCCAGGCCAATCGCGTGTAGTCTTTCTCGCGCACCCCTGAAATCCACGTACCCAGGCCAATCGCGTGTAGACTTTCTCGCGCACCCCTGAAATCCACGTACCCAGGTTAATCGCGTGTAGTCTTTCTCACGCACCCCTGAAATCCACGTACCCAGGCCAATCGCGTGTAGACTTTCTCGCGCACCCCTGAAATACACGTACCCAGCCCAGCCGCGTATGGAAACACCCGCACACCCCTGGAATACACGCTCCCAGCTCTGCGTTTGCTGCTGCCCTTTGCGCTGGGTTGGGGATTTTGATGGCTTTTCCCTGCGCGAGAGGCGTTCTTGGAGGCGTAACTGGCGCTGCTGCAGGGTCGCTGCGCAACTGTGCGCCACGGCTGGTTTTGGTGGCTGGAATCCATGAATACGCTGTGCGCGGAAATGGATTTTAGCGCACGCGGCTGGCGCAGGGATTCGCACGCGCACACTGTGCGCCAGCCGCGTGCGCCACTTGTGCGCTGAATTCTATGAATCGGCCCCTTTATGTTTATTTTTCCCTAAGTCGTACGTATACACCTGATCACCTGCCTTGTATTCTCTTACAGATGTCTTCCTATCATAATAGGTTTTTGCACTATCAGCAGCTCTCTCCAGATTCCAATGCACAAATGCAAATGCATGTTGTAAGTGCTTCCTCAATTCCTGCACATATTCATGAATTGTGGAGGCATTCACAAGTGTTTGCTCATGCGTCCTGTACAGTAAATGTTGTGGCAGCACCAACTTTCTTCCTGTCAATATCTCATGAGGGCTAATACCTGTTGATTTAGCAGGAGTCGACCTAATGCCATCAATACTAAACGCAACCGAAGATCCCAACTAGAGCCTGTCTCAGCTACAATCTTTTTAGTATATTTACTACAGATATATTGTTTCTCTCAACCTCACCTGACAAAGATGGTCGATAAGATATGTGCAGCTTCCTCTTTACACCCAATATCTGCCACACCTTACACATCAGTGCGCTAGTGAAGTGACTTCCCCCAATCTGATTCTATCCTTTGAGGTAACTGAAATATTGAAAATATATGATTCAGTAATAGTGTGGCTGCTGTTTGGACACTGCAATCCTGTGCGGGAATACATTCCACCCACTTGGACATTAGACACACAACAGTTAGTAAATATTTATTTCCCCTGCCTGATCTTTTTACAGGCCCAATATAGTTGATTTGCAAATCTGATCATGGAAGGGTCAAATCTCTTTTCATAAATGGATCCCTGTGCATAGGTGAAGCAGGTTGAAATTGTGCACATACCATACACCTTCTGGTGTATAGTTCAACATCTTGGGACATATGTGGCCAGTAAGCATAATCCTTTAATATTTCCAAAGTGTTTTGTGAACCCCTATGTCCTGCAGTTATTGTGTCATGTACATGATGTAACATCAGTGCCTGAAATGACAGAGGCACCACTCATTGCATTTTACCTGTTACAGATTCCCGAATCATCAAACCATCTTGAAATCTAATGCTCTTTTTGTTCTTTAATAGCACTCTAAATTTTTCTTTTCCTTTGCAATTGTCTTCAGACAGAGGATTTTGTTCTGCATCTGCCAAATGATTGTAAAATAGGCCTAAAATCGGATCTTCTTTTTGTGCTTTGATCAGATCCTCATCTGGGGTATCATAACTCCATTGCACTGCAGGCTGTTCGATTTCTTTTGGAAATTTGGAGCGTGTGATCGCATCTACCTGTATTTCGCCCAGTAGGTGTTCAATAGGAAACAACTCTCCCATTACAACTCCATTCTTGGTTAATTGATCTGCTTTGTCATTTCCCTCCTTGTCCTCTCCTGGTGCCTTTAAATAGCCACAGATTTTTCTCCACTGTACTATTAAATCATTTTCTGATACTAGTTTGTTTATGGCTTGAACCATTTTACCATGTTTAAGATGTGTGTTGTTATATGTAAGCATACCTTTTTCCTTCCAGTCAGTTAAATACTCTACAAAACTAATTTATTTTCAACTGCGGTAGCAATTGCCTTATAGATGGCAGCCAGCTCTGCTACTTGGCTACTCCTACCTCCAATTCATAGGCTCTCTCTTGAGATGTTGTCACATTTAGACCAAATATCTCCTATTCCTGCCACAAGTAGTTTTTCTTCATTATTTTCCACAAGATATGCGCATCCATCAACATATACTGTTGGAAAATCTCCACATACCTCTTCATTGAAAGCTTTGTGTGGGGATTGTTCAAATGCCTTCAAATTGGTCTCTATTTCTGTTTCATCAGGCATGCATTTAGCTGCGCAATCATGCAGATCTGCCAGCCCTTGAGCAACTGGGCTCTTTTTATTTTGACCAGATTTTACTTCTACAAGGAACCCCTGCAATGCCAATGTCCAGGAAATAATCCTGGACTGTGCCAAATTACCTGACCTAATTCTTTTGCTTTGTAAAAATTGTAGGGGTTGTTGATTTGTTTCAATAATGACCCTTTCTCCTTGAATGATGGGACAGAAGTGCTGCAGTGGTTAGGAGTGTTTTCTCACATTCACTGAATTTAGTTTCAACCTGAGTTAATGCCTTACTCGCATAGGCAATAGTTTTGCGATTTAAATCATGCCTCTGAGATAATACAGCTGGCATGCATTGGTCAGTGAATCCTATTTCTACGAAGAAATCCTAGTTCTTTATGGGATAGGCCAAACACGGTGCCTTCATGAGACATTCTTTCAATTTAGCCACTGTTTCACGTTGCTCATTTTCCCATTTCCATAGTACACCCTGCTTCAGCAATTTGGTTAAGGGTTGAGTGATCTCTGCATAATTCTCAATACATTTCCTGTTATATCCTGTCAACCCTAATAAGCTCTTCAATCCTTTTAAGTTAGTAGGATCTTTCAACTTATGTATTGCCTCCATGCTATGACCAGCCCTTGGTCATAGGGTTCACTCATCAAGGACACTCAGGATACTCAGGACAAGGTGCTTACTAAGTAAGCAGATACTTAGTGCTTACTTTACTAGGCTTCTTAGTTACAGGATCAGATGTCATCACGTAATTGAGAGATCAAGAGGGACAAGGGACATTGAGCCCACTGGATCTCACCACCCATGCTCACATCTTGTAACTGCCTGGGTTAGAACCAATTCAACTCCAAACATTCTAACCTTACACTCCACACTCACAGCCTACATTCTGATGAGGACATCAATCCTGGCACAGCATACATGTAAGCACAGGAGCCAAACCTAACACCTCCTTTCCTACAACAAACAAACACACATCAAACTCACCAGAAGGAAGCCAACCCTAACACCTCCTCCTGTTGCATAAAGACAAACCCACTACCACACGCTTTACAAAACACTCCTGACTCCAACCATGTTCCTGACCAATCAAAACACCACAAATCACCTTCCGTTCCCCCCTGCCACAAGGAAACCTCGGACTGCAACTTCCGAGCACTAACTCCCAAAACCGGAAAAAAACAGGTACTATCGTAACAACACACAACACATACTAACAACCCAACAATCTACCCGGGTCAACAAGGAACCACTGTCTCAACTCATAATGCTGTCAACTCCACTCAGAAATGCAAGCGAACAAGGACACACAATGTCACCAATCACTCACCCAATCACACCAATAAATAAAGGCAGAAAGCTGTCACTAAAACAACCACCACTAGGACTAGCTACACATGTTGGCCAGACACTTGAATCCTTCTAAACAATTCAAAACACCCCAAAGTGAACACAGCTGCAGATGAAATCAGGCTTCTGAAATTGATCAAGAGGAAACTCAAGAACAATCTCAGAAACCACCTAAAAGTTCAAGAAGAGTAAACAGAAGATGCAATGTCACCAGCATCTTCATAATTTCAAGCAAAATCTCTGGACCCTAACAACTCCAAAAGGTCACCAAAACAACATCAAAGCTTCACACAGCTTCAGACACTAGTCTACCACTAGAGGCCTCTGGGCTCTGCAGAGCCACAAACCCAAAACAACATCAAAGCTTCACAAAGCTTTACGTGAACTCCGCAGAGCCACAAATCACCACAGCATTAAAGCTTCAGGATCTGGTACCCTGCTAGATACCTCTGCACTCCACAGAGTCACAAACACCACAACATCATAGCTTAACAAGTTTCCATACTAGCCAGCCACTAGTATATTTGTATCTGACCTCGCAGGGCCACACACACACACAACACCACCAACTCCGCACAGTTCCTTGCCCACTCCTTGGTCATGCACTACATCTAAAAATCTCTTACAAACCCCGCAGGGTTTTCTTGACCAACCACTGGTCATGCACCACACTCACACTCTAGTCAAAACATACACAAACATAAACACAGCACCAACACATAAATATGATGTAAAGCCAGTAGAAAGCTCTGCAGTCGCTCCAGCAGAAATTGGGTTTAACACTGATACTACCACAAACAACATACCACACCTAGAGTGCCTCAAAGTGGTCATTGTAAGCATTGTATTGACAAATACATTACTACATTGCAAACTTCAGTTTACAGTTCCTAAAAGTCCATGTCGCTAAACACGGGCAACTCTAAAAGCTTAAAATGCCGCAAAAAATGTTATGCTAGGCATAATTTGGATCTCACTGCTCTTAATTGTGTATTCAAATTACACATCTCGGACAAACCACTCACACTCAAACCAATCTCAAACAAAACATTTCAAGATTCTAGAGTGGCAACCATAGTTTTAGAGTCCATAGTTTAAAAGTCTGTATTGTCACAAAAAAGCAACACTAAACCTGGAATGCCTCAAAGGTGCCTCTAAACATAATGTGCATCATAAAATATCAATACATTGCACATGCACTTCACCACCCCAGATTACAAGTCACACAGGGTTACGCTCCGGCACTAGCAATAGCCCTACAATCACTCATACATATGCCTCACAACTGTATACACTTGCCGTAATCAGTATTCATTTTTATCATTAACACCTTAAAACAAATTAGAAATCAACAAATTGGTGTCTCCCATGCGGACACATGCTCAGGCCTCAGTCCACCTTCATTAACAGCATTCCGTCCAAAAACATCAAAATTACATCTCCCCTTGCCGCACTTACATTATCTTCTCCGGGCAGGGCTTGCCAATTACGAGAACTCTCACCGCTTCTGTCCGGAGAGTAAACCATGGCCGGCTGCCTCACACGATCGCTGTGCCAATTCTATGGGCTAGGCAACTGCCTAACCAGTGACCGTCTCCCCTTGGCTGTGCCTCCCCATCCGTCCGGCAACCACAAAACTTGACCAGCACTCCCTCAGCAGCAGATGCGATTGCCTCTGTTGCTCCATCCAGACACTTGGAACGCACAGTCCTTCACTTCCTGAAACTTGGGCCTCTACGTAAGCATGCTGGCTCAAGTGCTTTTTTTTAACGCTCTCTCAACGCCCAAGGAGTTGCTGCGAATATTTCTGGATTGAACATCAGCGCTTAAACCATTCAACGTTCTATTCAATCGCCGACTCCCTGTGCAGGATCACTGACGTCACCATTGGAGCAGGGAACAAAGAGCTGCATAGGTCTCCGCAGCCCAACCATCATCTGAGCCCCCTTGCAGTTCATGCTCATAACAGCTGCCAGAGCTCACTGTAACACAGTTCCTCTTCCAAACGAACAATGCAGCCCATTCAGCTTAAGCGCCACTCTCCTTTGACTTCAAAGCAATATTTCCTGTCTGGCAGTGGCTACAAAACACCCTCTCCAAAGGGCACAACTTCCTTTACAAAGAGCAGTTCCTTCAAATCTCCTTATGTGCCACACTTACTGACTCTGGCACTCACAGTGCTCCTCTCCCCGTGCCACACTTACTGACTCTGGCACTCACAGGGCTCCTCTCACCTGCTATCCCAGGGAGTCCTTACACCAGGCAGCCTCTTGGATAATGCCCGGACATAGGCAGACTAGGCAGCTCACTCTCCCTTTCCTTCAGAGGGTCCTTACTCCTGGACAGCCTCCTTTGATGCCCTAGCTTCTGGCCAGGGGTCCCTTGGGCCAGGCTACCTTACACAGCCCTGACTGGACACTCATGTCCCAACGTCCCGGGCCAGGCTACCTTACACAGCCCTGACTGGACACTCATGTCCCAACGTCCCAGGGGACAGACTGCTCCATTCAGCCCTGGTTGGTGGGCACTGCACAGTCCATGGGGGGCAGTGGGCTCTCCCTCCCTCCTTACAATCACTTGTCCTCTTGCCTGCACCCCTCGTAGCAGAGTCTCTTCTCCTCTCTCACATGACATCACACAGACACCTGTTTCTCTTTTTGCTTCACTTGAGGTCCACTGCAAGGTCCTCCTTCGCCATGCTTTAGACCATACTCGTCTCCAATTGTTATGACCTGCCCTTGGTCATAGGGTTCACTCATCAAGGACACTCAGGATACTCAGGACAGGTACTCTTAGTGGTTACTTTATTAGGCTTCTTAGTTACAGGATCAGATGTCATCAAGTAATTGAGAGATCAAGAGGGACATGGGACATTGAACCCACTGGCTCCCACCACCCATGCTCACATCTTGTAACTGCCTGGGTTAGAACCAATTCAACTCCAAACATTCTAACCTCACACTCCACACTCACAGCCTAGATTCTGATGATGACATTAATCCTGGCACAGCATACATGTAAGCACAGGAGCCAACCCTTACACTCCACCTTTTTCTTTTGTGGATTCAACCCAAGCTCAGTCACCTCATGACCCAAGAAGTTCACTTTCCTTTTGCACCATTGTGCTTTCTGCAAATATACTTTGGTTCCCGCATTCTGTAATTGGCCAAGCACATGTCTTATCTCATTGAAATGACTCTTGAGGTTTTCGTTTTTAACCAGCACATCATCTACATAAACTATGGTCCCTCTTTCTGCTGCATCGGGGAGTGCCTCCTCAAAAATATCCCAAATTCTCTCCCATTATTGACATACCCAAATGTGTTCAGGACCAGGCATATGGTGCAAATGCAAACACATTTTGTATTTCTTCAGCCAGTGGCACACACCAGTATCCAGCTGTAAGATCCAATGTGGTAAACACATTTGAGCCATGGACCTGTGTGAGACCCTGATCAATAAATGGAAGTGGCCACCTGGAAACAGGCATCTTTTATTTAACTCTCCGGAAGCACCTCAAGACCTTCCTCTTTTCTTCTGCCTTCGCTCCCCCTCACTCCTGCTGTTCTGTTCTCTCTTGGTACCATGCACCTGGCCACCCTCTGTCTTTTGGGCCCAGATACCCAGGGCCCAGATACCTGCTCACCCTGCCACCCTTCTGCACTGCCTCCGGGCCACCCCTTGCACTGGGGTCTGTATCTGTACCCATACAGCCCCCCCTTTGTCTTCCTGCACTTATCAGACCTACCCTGTCTGCTGCCTTAAACCTAGCACTTGCAAATTGCTGGCTGCATTACCACTGTTTGTTGCCTTTATTATTTATTTATTGTTATTTAACTGTTTCTCCTCTGCTTCGCACTTTCCACCTATCCCCCCTTCCATGCACTTTTCCCCTCCCCCCTATCCGATGCACTTGCGCGTTCTCAATGTCACTGGGCCTAGTAAGATCGCTGTTTTTGTTCTCCCCTGTTCCCCTCCCTTGCCTTGTCGCGCTCTGAAACACTTGTGTACGAGCGCGATAGAAATAAAATATCAATCAATCTCTTAAATCTGCACACAAACGCCATTGACCAAATTGTTTCAACACGCCCAAAATGGGAGTGTTTGAGGTACTGTGAATTGGCCTAATATTTATCTCAGCCAATGATTTCAAACATGCTAGCGGCAACCTATATTGATGAACAAACATCGGTTCCCTACCATGTCCCTCTGGTAATGTGGCAACATGCAAATCGGTTAGGCCGCAATCATACGCATCTTTGGCAAAAACCTCTTTAAAATCCATAAATATTTTTCTCAACTGCTCTTCATTAGCACATGTATCTGCAGCCTGAACATGTTCTTCGGCCATTTTTGAACATTCTGGGAAAGCCTCCAATGGAGGAACCTCTGTGCTTTCCTCTAACTGTGTGGCTGTATCCCTTTGTAAAGTTGCCACCTTAAAATATTTTGGAATATCAGCTTCCATTTCAATAAGCTGTGTCTCTGTTTCATTTTTGATTAAATCAAATACTATGCAATTCTCTTGGTGTCAGCATACCGTCTCACTTGAATCATAAGGGTACACAGACTGAATTATGAATATTCCTTTAGTCCAGAGACTCTGGGAGCTCCCCCTTTGCATTCACATATCTTTCAGGAATATTCCCAATTACTGCATTACTAAAATCAGCAGTATAATGTGATTTTTCCATTGCCATTCCTAATGCTGAATTCTCTTCTAAACGAATATCCTGACATTAGTTATTCCCCAATCTCAACCATTCTAGCCCTTGCTGCCACATGAATTCATTTATACACACAAATGCATCAGAATCCTTCTTCTGTCCTTTTCTGTGTTTTAGAGTTGTGGTAACTTGTCTGGTGAATGCAGAAATGGTAACACTCTTCTTTACCTCTAGCTCAATTGCATATGGGACCAATTGCGCACAATGATAAGCCGGTCTCTTGTCTTCAAACTCAGGTGCAGATCCCCCTAACCTGAACCACACTTTTTGATTAAGGAAGTCCAGCACCATACACATTCTGTACATAATGTAATTTCCCAAATAAAAGTTATTCTGTGTCCTACTCACTATCCACACATTGTGACAAATAGTTTTTGAACTGATGGTAACTTTTAACATGCATCTTCCTATAACTCTGTTCCCTGAGTTCGGATCATCCAATCCAATAACGTGTTGGTTTTTTATTCTGAATTTTGGGATCTCCTCCCTTTCCATCATTTGCTGGAGTATTTTCTCATTAATGTAACTTCTCTCCTGTTCGAGTGCTAAAGTGGCCTCTATCATTTCAAAATGACCATTCACACGAATAGGAATCCATGGCTGCCCATCTCCCATGTGTATTTCAGAAAGTGTTGTAATATGTTTTTCTTTGATTACCTCATGGGTAACATTCTGCTTGCACTTCTCTTCCTTTAAATTAAAGCACAATGTATTTTCATCTATTTCTGTTTGCCATTTTTTTTCTAGGATCCAAATAAATTTCCATCGATTGTTTCTCTTTTTCACTTTGCATTTCACCCTGACACATCAGGATGGCAGTGACACTAGGCACACAGCCATTTTGAAGGTACTTTCTTAGGCCACAATGGCTTTTTGGCTAGGGACCATAGAACCTCATTTACCCCATCAATGAGGGGTGACAACCTCTTAAGGCAATCTGTCCCCATCAGAAACAGGATTTCACTGAGAGATGTGATCAATACTTCCTGTCTTATCCGGTGTTTTCCTATCTTTATGTCAACATCAAGGACACCTTCAATAGGTATTTCTTCGCCATTAACATTATGCACTGGGTCTTCGTTTTGTCTCACTTTGATATGATTTTGTGGGGATCTCCCTTCATTGATACTTTTCACCAGTTCTCTGGACATGACCGTGGCCTGTGTACCTGTGTCAATCATTGCAAACACATTGCACGTCTCTTCCACAGTTATAGGAGCATAATACCTGTCCTCAACTTCTTCCAGCACACTCAAAAAGTGCAAACATTTCTGCTGATTTCAGGACTCGCCTTTCTCAGGCCCTTTTCACTTTCTCAGGCCCTTTTCACTTCTTGCCAAACACAGGGGCAAGTAAAATGATACCTTTGCCTCCTTTTCACCCATTCCATTTTGGGAATCTTTGTCTATCTTTCCATGTTCAGAAGCCATCTGGAGTGTAGCCACTGTTTGCCCCTCTGTTCGGGGACCATCAGCCTTCACACTGCAGTTTTTTGACTGAACATCCTCACAAAAATCACGTGGTAGCTTGTCATTTTCTGGTTCAGAACACCTATTTGCCTCTTGTGTGGTTCCTGTTCTCTCTGTCTCTTCGAATATGTGTGGCTCAAAGTACTCTTCAGGTGACTGGCCTGTAGCCTCCTTTTGAGCACTCATATTTTCTGTCTGCATTTCACCAGCATTTGGACTATAAATGGAGTACATTTTAACAACTAATCCTACCTCTTTATCAGGTGTGTTATCATAGCATGTGATGTCCCTTTTAAATCTGTCTCTCTGCTCCTTTGGATTTCTTGTTTATTTTCTCCTTTCTGTCTTTCATTTGCGCACACTCCGATAGTCTGGTTCAACTCTAAATTGAACCACACTTCATTTTTGTGTGGGTGTGTACTATTTATTTCACTTTCACTGATGAGTAATTTCATGTTTGAATCAACAAGCAATTCAAGACCGTTACACAAAACTGGTTCATGGGATTCTGTACTTTTATCATTGCAGAGACTACTGCATAGTCACTTATTGTCAGAGCATACAAGATCACTCCTTTGACTTCTGCACCCTCACTTGGTGGCTGCTTTTGATTTGCACAGAGTTTTCCTATTTGCTCAGACAACATTTTAACTTGGGCCTCAAGGCATTGAAATCTGTCAATTTCCTTGGAATCTTCTCTTTGCGGCTGGTACTGGTTGCATTCACCCTGGTTGCATCTGTTCTTGTATCTCTCAGGAGATTGATTTCTATTTGAGTTGTTTCTGAACTCTTGATTCATAGGAGGTGGAGAGCGCAGTGTGACCATCCTTTGGCTGTGGTTGCCTGGTGGTGGTGACTGATTATAATGGTGCGGAACATAGTTCATGTTTTGTCTTTTATTTTGTGGGAACTGTCCCCCATGCTGATTTCCATTTTCAATGAACTGATCCACATATCGTGGCCTGTCCTGATTGCCATACACCATAGTGTTGGGGTTAAATCTGCTCTATGCCCGCAGTGTCTGGTATGGGCCATTGTGTCTTTGATGTTATTTTTAATTGTTATTCATGCCTGACATATCGGGCCGGTACCCTACCCTAGGTCTGTCTCCCATATATCTAGGACTAATGTAATCTTCTCTATTGCTTGGATCATGTGACTGGAACATACATGTTTGGGGTGGCGTCCTCTTTGGTCAGATGTCATATTATTCCTGGCCTGAGTTTGGGCCGATTCAACAGGCATTTTTGCAGATTTTATCTCCATTACCGTTGGTGTGGAATCTTTAGATTTTGATTTTGCCTCTTTATTACTATCTCTCTCTTAACTCTGACAATGTATTACATCATACAGTTTGGTCCCCTGTTTTACATACAATCCAGTCTAGCGATTTCTCTCAATCAAATTCACGAAGCAACTGTGATATAATATCTTTTTTGTATCCCATTAAAATATGCAGTCTTAAACTCAGCAGAATTAGGGCTAAAAGATCCATCAAAACGGGAAAATGCTCTTATTCATTCCTGTAGAAATTGGCGAGGCGACACATTTGGCTTCACTGTCATTGTATACGCTGCTTTCTTGATGTCTTGTAATGACTGGTATGGTGAAAAGTGATGTCTAACCTCAAATTTTGCCCATGACAGATTTTCTTGTTCACTAAGACTTCTGATAATGCTAGCAGTAGCAGAATCAAGAATTAGGTATAAGTACTGTCTACACTGTTCTCTAGGTATTTGAAGAGCTTTAAATATATCATGCACTGTTTCCAAATGTTCTTCTATGCAACTCCCTTTTTGAATGGTTTAATCAAAGTCTTGATTGATTTCATTATTTTAATGGGACTACTCGGCGCGAAATTTGGGGTTGCATTACTCTGTTGCTCATTCCTACTCTCAGTTGTACAGGGTTGATGGTAACCACCGGCGGGTGAGTCAAAACCCCCAAATGGGCTACAATCATGCCTAGCCACCAGTATAGCTACTTGTACGTTGTTCCCTCGTGCAGAGTTGGGGCTAGTCTAAATCCCATTAAATGTGGTGGCTTGTTGTTTTTCCTAAGACTGGATATTTACTGTTCCAAATCTTTGCACCTTTTATGAAGTCGGTCTTCCTCCTGACAAAGATAAGAATTCTCATCAGCAATCTTATTAATCACAGCTTGCATTTCACGTATTTGTGTTTGGCAGCGATTAATTTCCCTGTTCTTCTTGTCAGATTCCTTGTCATTTCCCTGTAGCATTTTGGCCATTTCTGGTTCAATAGCCTGAAACTAATTTTCCCTCTCCATGTTATCCTTTTAAAGCGTTTGCATCTCTAAAATGGCATCATCTTTATCTTGTCTAATGGCACTTACCACCCTTTTTAATTGTTTTAGCTCCTGCTCACTCTCCTCAAACTGTCTTCTTTTCTGAGACAGATGTATGTCTAACTCACTACATTTAGAGTGCATCTCTCTGTTACATGGCTCCAATTCCAATTTTAAATTCTTTTCCTGCTTACTTACCTCCTCCAGATTGACCTTCAACCTGGTAATTACTTCAGCATCAATCTCCTGCAGTCTCAAAGACTGATTTAAGAGAAACCACATTTTCACACTTAGCCTTACTAAATAGTATTTTGCAGCATTTTTGTCTGCAGCTCTAAACAGTCTCAAAAGGCAGACTTGGATTATGCTGCCTTCTTCAAAAATATTTAATGGCTTTTTCTGCACTTCCCCACAAATGCAGTCACGCCAAAGGACGGCATTTTCTGATGACCACACCACATGAGCAAATGGCTTTGCCTCCAGGTATTTCACCAGCTCAGAAAATGTGGTCTCTATTTGGGACATGATACAGTGTGCAGCGCTATACTATCACCTCACAGAATTAGTTCCCTTTAAATGTTCAAATGGCTGTGTAGAACACACTTGCCACACCCAGTAACTGCTTTACAGTCTGTTCCCACAAGGTCAACGCACCAAAATATGTCAGGGCTATTACATAACTTGGTGGTATTTTAGTTTCATGGTAAATTGGCAGTAAAGTGGCCGTAGTTTAGTTTTGTGGTATAACAGTGGTAAGCATAGCTATAGTACTGCCCAATATGATGAGACAAGTCTCTCCCTCTCGAATTTGTATTCTGTTTAGGGTTGACTGTAAGTACAAATTATTGGACCTTACACTTATAGTAACATAACAGCACCAGCTGTTTTGCCGATGACGTATTTATGAAATCGGCCTACCGTCTTTGACGGATATGCTCAGCTGTCAGCATGCACAGCTGAACACACACATGCATCATAGATTTCTAGCTTGCTATCTTGTTCTCCAATCATTACTTTTCCCTTTACCACATGAGGTAAATATTTTACTGCTTTCGTGTATGCCCTATAATATCTAATTATTTTCCCTCCTTTTAAATAACTCACATGGATACAATAAAACAATCTCACTAACTTAGCTTTTACATTTTTTATATACATGTTACAATATAAAAATAGGTTTTGCAATGCCCATGTTAACACTGTTTACAATAAGCACATGTTATTTTGGTTCACAATGAAAGCATTTGTTTTGTTCTTACCAAAGCCTTGAAAGTTGATGCAGTTATCTAAGAGAAAAGATATGAGGCACAGGACAAAACATGTAAACTTTTTCACTTTATCGGCTCTCAGTGATTCCCCATTAAACATGTGAAAGAGAAACAGCAAAGACTTTGTTAAAAAAAAAAATAATGTAGCCCTAACTGTCTATCTGACAGGAACTGAACACACACTCTGCTACGTACTCCTCAAAATTACACCATACCTTCTGAGAATGTGTGTAATTTCTGTGCTGAAGTAACCCCTCTCTGGACCGTCTTATCTGTGGGTACAATGTTGTAAATATTGCAGCTTTTGGTAGCCAGTGAAAGCCAGCGACGTCAGTTCGACCCTTCAGTCTGCCGCCTGGTATCTTGCTCTCTCTCAGTACAGCTTAGCTGTGCCCTCCATGCACAACACAGCTGTCGGCTGCACTTCACCTTCTCTCTCCGCAAAATGAAGACTGACTCCACCGTCTCTCTCTTCTACATTAATGTATTAGCCCTGTCACTCAAACTACCTCCTGCCCCCTTTTCCTGATGTCTCCTGTCGCCCCAGTAAGCTTCTAGAATCATGGCATTTCTCTGTCCAAGCCCCATTCCTTCTGAGCCTACGTCTATCAATTTTGCTTCCTGCAAGGGACAATGGCTCCCTCAAAATAAACAAGACAGCAAATGCATTTTCTTGCACGTTTAAATTCCAACCAAACGCAAAACTGAATTTTCCATCTGAGTCACCTTGCATTTCAATGTTAAAGAGAACACTAATTAGGGGTCAATGTTATTTAATAGGGACTTGATTATTGATTAATCTGGGTTAGTTTATTCAATGCAACTACACTGATGGCGAATTCATTTATAACATGGAACATTTTTACATGTGCTCAATGTATTTAGATTTGCTGTCTTTGCAGTCATTTTGCTGACGCCATTGAAAGTCTATTTCACTGCCCACATGAACCCACGCATTATCTTTTAATTTGCTGCCACTACTTACATTAAATAATTTGCTGTCTCTATTTGCATTTATTTTGCTGACTGCATCCATTGAAAGTAATGCCATGTACCACAGCATCCTACACAGTATCCCACACAACATCCTACAACACACAGTGCATTTCTGGCGTGGTAAGCCTGGCAGAAATGTGATCTAATCTTCTATGCAAAGTGCCAATTTCTTTCACAGGATCATGATTGTTGATAAAGCATGTGACCATGTGGGGGTGGACATGCGTTATGAAGGGGAGGTGAATTCTATTGCCAATACATAAGGCCAATACATAAGGCAGAAAGGATATTTGATCCATTGTCTGCTTCAACAAAGCCCAATGCACATTTCAAGGCTTTAGCCATGGTATCTCCCCTTTCTACACCTTCTCGAAGGTGTCCACTCCCCTGTGACTTCTGTCCTCAAACCCTTGCATGCTCATGTTTCATCAGGCTGAATTGCGCACCCATTCTGCCCCCTTACTCCCAGACCTGTCTTAACTGGTAGAGGAAGAAAAGGCCACCCTGTGTGCTGTGTTGCTATGTGGTCAGTGCTCTGACCACTGGCCCAAATGGCAGGTGGGAAATTTCCACAGGTGATTGACTCTCCCCATACGCCCTAGGAAAAGGGCAAGAGGTCTGTTACAAACATTACAGTCAGTTTATCATTAATCAAGTTCTGTCTATCATGCCATTTGTGATATTTCTTTCCATACTGAAAAAACGTTCACAACAATGCGCTGACACAATGAGGGACCGGTGCTATGCATTGATTGGTTACAGGGGGAGCATCATGGTGTTCCCCCCTAAACATTGACAGAACTTCAGTATTTTAAGGGGTAATAGTGTGGACTGGTGGTCATAAAATGGCTGTCTAATGGTATGGGGAGTGATGCGGTACCCATGTTGCTCCCTGCCTTCCCTTGGTACACCGTTTTCTGGAAGAGTGTGCAAGTGACCAGATTCGGATGATGTTTATTATGTGTAAAATCCTAGCACATTTTTGACATTCGTTATTAACAATACACTGGCTGGACTCCTCTGGGCACAATGGTGCTGGAGGAGGTAGTACTGGTGGCGTTCTTGATGTGATGTAATGATGTGATGTGCTTTTTGATTTGTGACAGAAAGGCTATTTCTCAAAGATATTGTACAAAGGTTGGATGAGCTCCTAACATTACTACAGCATTGGTATAATTCTCCTCCTCCACCTCAGTATCACTTATTTCCAGCTGTAATGCACATTCTCATGTGAACTCTGATAGATCATAGTCTTTGTCTTGATTATCATCCATCTCTTTATCATCATTATTCACTTACTTATCAGCAGGTCGGCATGCCAGACAGCGCTTACATTTGTTTGTGAGCGCTGGTTGGCCTGCTCGCAGCGCAGGTAGTGCTAACAAATTAAATGAAACCCTCCCTGACATGCTCGCACGTTGGGGAGGGTTTAATTTCAACTCAGAACACTGCTTACCATGAATACATGGTAAGCAGTGTTCCCAATTGAATGCAAAGCCTCCCAGACATGAGAGAATGTTGGGGAGGATTTCAATGTAATTGTACACGCTCCTTGCCATACTCACATGGTACGGAGCTTGTACAGTGGATCCCTAAAGAGGCTCCCTGTTTTATGCATAAAGCAGGCAGACCACATGGGGATCTCCAACATTTGTATGATGAAGCAGAAGGAACTGGCGGAAACGCATGTTGCGATACACCCTTCCTTTCCATCATACAAATGATGGAAAATGGGGTGTGATGTTAATCAAAGTCTTTAAAGCCTTACTCAAGGCTTTTACGCCTTTCATTCACGTTACACCCTCCATGAACATGAACTCCCATGTGTTATTCTTACCTGATCTTGCATAGATAAGATCTGCACCCACCCCCTATTTCGTCTCATAGTGGAAGAAACTGACAATGCTGTTATGTAGATCCCTGTGAATGTCATTGTTGCCAGGCAATAACTATGCATTTACTTGTATTGCTGCATGTACTCCTGAGTGACTTGTGACCATGGTGTGGAATGTGAATTGGCTATACCGTCAATCAACCATGTGCAATTCTGGCATGACCAGTGCACACAGCAAGTTCTGCTGTAGAAGTGAAAAGACCACAAGCAGTAAATCTCCAACTGCCTTTGGCACATTTTGGTGATGACTTGTCGACCCACATGTGTCATTCATTAAATGACTAATGGGCAACCTGCCTCCCCGAATTGCTTCTAGTTCTACCACAAAGGTCACTTAAGTGTAACTGCCCCACAGGCTGACCTAAGGGATTTCTGTCTCCTTCTGCTCTTCCTCACCAGTATCACCAGAAGGCACATATGTTGTCATTCACTTCAAGGGATGGACACTAACTGGATAACACCTGACTCTAAATCTCTGCTGCTTCCTCCTCACAGAATGATATTAGTGTTACTCTCCGAAGTGTTGCCTTCAGGTATTCCTTGGATTTCCCCAGCTCATACTCTAGCTGTCACCTGAATGCAGGTGACTCGTCCACTCACTTCAAATGATAAATACTTACTTGTGTGTCACCCACCTCCATGAATCTCTGCTCCTCCTTCCACCAAAGCCACATGAGCTTGGTACTCCCACAATGTATCCTCAGGAATTCCTGGATCATACTGCTCTCTGGTGTCACCCAGTGGCATATGTCTTATCAACTCACTTCAAGAGTTGAACATTGACTGGTGTGTTAACCACTTGCTTGAATTTCTGCTACTCCTTCAACTAAGGTCATGTGAGTGGGACTCCCTTATAAGCTGCCTGAACTCCTGCTCCTCACAAACCTCATCCCAGGGGTCGTTCAGTGGCACTTGTCTTTTCCATTGAATTCAAGAAAAAGATACTGACTGATGTCTTCCCCACCACTAAGCATCTCTGATGCTCCTCCCACAAAAGTTAAGTGAGCATAGATCTCGCACAAGTCACCCTATGTTTAGTTTAGTTTATTATTTGTAATGCGCTCCAGACCTGAGGGTATTCAGGCGCAAGGCATAAGGATATTCAAAGCTTGGTTACAACATGTAAAATACATTTGTGTGCAGGTGCCGATTGGTTACATGTGGGCACAATAGGGTTACGATATATACAGGCAGGTACATTGAAGGCATGCAAAGTTTTACAAAGTAGTTGGTGCGGTTGGTGCATGCAGTGTAGAGACAGGTGCCGGGGTAAGTTAGCAAGGTATATGCCTAGATGTCGGCATCTTTGAGCCAACTAGTGATGCTCTGGCGGAACTTGTGATTGGTTTGATCGATTCTTAGAGGCGATGGTAGTGAGTTCCATAGGAGTGCTGCCTTGACCTGGAAGCTGCTGCCTCTGATTTTGGCATGTTTGTATCTGGGGCCCCAGAGGTAGTTGGTCTTGGCGAGTCTGGTGATTCTTGTGGTAGGCTTCAAAGTGAATCTGTCGGATAGGTAACGGGGTGCTGCATTGTTCAAGCATTTGTGGGTGAGGGAGGCAGTTTTTAGTTTTATTTTATCATGGGTGGAGAGCCAGTTGTTGGCTCTTCTGGTATTAGAGATATGTTCTCTTGAGGATTCCTAGGGCTGCTCTCAGCACATTATTTTTTAGGAGTTTGCATTTTTTTGATGGTTTGTTTACTGGCTCCTATGTAGAGCGTTGCAGTAGTCCAGCCTGGATAAGATGAGAGCTCTGGCTAGGGTGATGCAACTGTCCTGTGACAGGAAGGCCTTGCCAGCTCTAATCAACTTGCATGTATATGCTGTGGCTGAGGCCAAGGCATTGACCTGCTTGTTGAAGGAGAGAGTGGAGTCCAGATAGAGACCCAGGGTTTTAACCTCCTTGGCGACAGTAATAATATTATTGGCTATGTTGAATGCTGAGTATTCGGGGCTGAGTTTTTTGAGGGTCGAGGGAGTGCCCAGGATAATGATCTCTGTTTTGTCATCATTCAGGCATAGACCGTGGGTGGCCATCCATGCCTGGATGATGAGATATATCCTGTTCACCAAGGCCAAATCCTTGTTGTAATCACCGGTAAGCGGTAGGAGAATCTGTGTGTCATCTGCATAGTTAGTGTAGGTGACACCCAGAAGATCCAGATCATCGAAAAGGGGCTTGGTAAAGATATTATAGAGGGTGGGTGAGACGCAAGATCCCTGGGGCACTCCGCAGGTTATGGGGATGGGGGTGGCTGCTGCCATAGGAGAGAAGAAGACTCTCATAGTTCTGTTGGTTAGGAAAGATTGTATTCATGCTATGGCTTCTTTGGAGAAGTGAGCTGCCGAGTCCAGGTGGCTGCAAAGGACTGTGTGGTCGACCAGGTTGAAGGCAGCTGATAAGTCCAGGAGTGGAAGGAGGGCTGATTTCCCTTCATCCCGGAGTTCATCCTATGGTGTCCCTGGCTCCTCCCGCTCTTCTACCAAGGTGTTGCTCGTTCACCCATTTCAAGAGACAAACACTCATTGGTATGTAACCCACCTAAGCCAAATCTGGCTGTTTCCTTTCACCAAAATCACATGACCGTGAATCTCCTACAAGCTATCCTCAGGGATTCCCGACTGCTCCTGCTCCTCCGCCTATGTGTCTCCAATTGCACGTGTCTCATCTGCTCACTTCAAGAGTGCAATATTGACTTGTGTATCACCTGTCTCACAAAATCTCTGCTGCTTCCTCCCACCAAAATGACACAAATATGACCCTCTGATGAGCTGCCCTCAGGGAATCCTGGTTGCTTCTGCTTTTACTCCCAGGTGTCACCTGATGGCATGTGATTCATGCACTCCCTTTAATAGACAGATATTTACTAGGGTATCACCCGCTTCCCTGAAACTCTGTTTCTCCTGCCACCATAATTAGGCAAGTGTGACTCTCCAGCAATCTGTCCTGAGGGAAATCAGGAGTCACATGCATGTGTCTCTCACAGTTACCTATCTGCACTCCCCTAGCGGGAGTCAATTTCTCTAAACTCACACCAAATGACAATTGCATGTTTATTCACTTCAAATAACTAAATGTGTTTCATGGCACTGCAAAAGCAAAACCTACGGCAAATCTAACTCTCTGAGTATTTAGTCACTCACTACTTCTCATCATCCTTCGTCCTACTCAACTACTTTAGCCGTGTTCACAAGAATACCTAAGCCAGCTTCCAGCAACAACTCATCTCTCTCTGAAAACTGCCAAGGACTAAAAAGAAGCTCCAATCACATGTCGCCCATCAGGCTATGTCGTTGAACTTGGGACAAACCTTTTAAAAGCTTAACTGAAGTTTGACCCGGTCAAATTACCCTTAATTCGTGTGATTAAAGGTTCTAGCAATATTATTCAGTTCTAATAAAGATATTTTGTACATGATGTGAAATTAAAAATCACTGCCAATGTGTATGAATTTGGCAATAGAATGGACTTGCTTTTGAAAAATAACCTATTTCTCTGAATCATCCATTATTTGTACTGAATGTTCTCACTCTTTTGTCAGAATGAATTCAGTTTTTTGATTCCTGGCAATGTTATTGTGAAAATAAAAGACCTTTTTATGTCACCATATCAATTTAACTATTCATATTTGAATCTAACCAACTTAACTTAATAAAATGCACAGATATCAACCCAACTGGAGTTCCAAATATGTTACGGATATCAGTGAGAGACAGGATATTATTATGTGATAAGTGAAACATTCATGAACGTCTTTTAAATCTCTAGCTGCTGCTCCTACGGTACATACAGCACCTACAGACCAACTAAATTGTCCAATAGACCAGAAACAGGATCAGATTATTAGAGCGCCTGATTGTCAGGAAGATCTGTCATATATATATATATATATATCCTTTGTAAAAGGGACGTTATGGTTAAGTTGCATGAATAAAAACCTATGAAATTCTGTTAAAAAACCTTCTTAAAGGGACATTATCGTTACAAGTAAAACCGAAAACCCCCAGAAATTCACCAGTTATGCTAAGCTAAGCAACCATAACTCACGCTGCCACTGTGCACTGCTAAGACTAACACCCAGGACATCAAAGATGACATCACAAATGTCATTAGTGCAAATTAACCATAATGTGCCTTTAACGTTTTATTCTGTGAATTTCATAGGTTACATCACTGTATATATGTTATTAATGATTCCCATATTAACATATATCAAAGAACTGTAAACCTTCTTTAAGAAACATATTTTTTTCAACGCAAACTGATGTGTGTCATTATCAGCAGCGCATGCTGGGGATGCAAGTCATGGTTCAATAGCCTAGCCGACCATGGCCCCAGCCTCACCAAACGATCCCGTTGTCCTCTGCACCTACTCTGCATCCTCGTTCGGGTGTCCAAAATCCCCTCATTACTTTCTGAGACTTTGAAAAAATAAAAAACATGACATATTTGCAAAAGCATGCTTTCAGGACCTTGCTGATGCTCCTTGTGCAAGTTTGTTGCAATCCCGTCCAGCACTTCGGGCTGCAGCCGCAAGCAGAATTTATTTTCCCATTTAAACCTAGGGCTTCAGACATGCCGCATGCCCCAATAAGTAAATCAAAATAGGCAATCGTCCTTGCTGAGGGCCAGGCCCACTGTCCTTGCACCAAAGTTACATCACTAGTTTTAGTACTTACATTTTAACACTTTGGAAAAATAAAACACAAGACAGATTTGCAAAAGCATGCTTTCAGGTCCTTGCTGATGTTCCTCGTGCAGGTTTGTTGTAATCCAGTCCAGCACTTCAGACTGTAGTCGCAAACAGAATATTTTTTCCCATTGAAACCTAGGGCTTCGACCATGGTGCCTGCCCCCAATAAGCAAATCAGAGTACACCTTTGTCCTTGCTCAGGGCCATGCCCATTGCCCAGACACCAAAGTTATATTACAATTTTTTGTACTTACATTATGACACTTTGGAAAAATAAAACACAGACACATCCCAATGCGTCCCAATGGTGTCTAGAAATGGAGCTGCGAGGTTTGTCAATGCTTATTGGCCAAACGGTAGGTGACATTCCGGCCTGCCCTGTGTGAAGAAGAGATGACCTAAAATCGGTCATTGACTACATATTTGTGACCGAAAACAAGCGAATGACGAAACTCGAAGTCATCAAAATGAAGCACAGTGACCACGATATGGTACAACTGTCAATTGACCACCTCACCTCGTGTGTTCATAATTGCTGGCCGTTTGCGGTGTGCACTGGGACCGGCAGGATTCGATTAAACCTTTTGGACACAGAAGTAGCTGCCATCTCAAGCGATTTCCAACATACTTCGAAATCTCTGGAATACCAGCATCTATTGTCCAACAGGAACGTAAACGCAATCTAAAACACGTCGAGTTCCGTCCAAAACACAAATTCAACGTGACCGTCCTTCAACGGAAAAGAGCTATGCGACAGGAACTAAGGAATCTCAAAGGTCCATATACCGCAACGCTGAGAGAGAGCAAAAGAGCAATCAAATCCAAATATCGGAACTGGCTTAAATCACAAGCAGCGACCATGCTGCAAAATGACTCAGAAGACATGCTGCAAAAAATGGGCGGTAAAAATTCAGCGGCCTACTGGAGAGTGATAAACAACACTATGGCTCTGCAACAGGCACTACAGGCCATTGCAGTTACAGAAGCAGATTGGGCCAAGTTCTATACAAATCTATTCTGTAGAGACGAATCGTCAGCTGCCTGGCAACCTATGCCGCTAAAAGAGTGGGACTTGGCGCTTGAGAGAAATGACATACTACACGCAATCAAAAACGTGCGTGACTCTCGAGCTCCTGGCCCCGACGGCTTAACAAACTAGACGCTTAAGAAAAACCCAGAACTCTGGACAGATTTTTGCGTAACTTTGTTTGACCGAGTCATCAAGAGTCGATCAACCCCAAAGTCTTGGAAAAGTGCAGTGTTGGTCCCAATTTTTAAAAAAGAGGACTGCTCCAACCCAAAAAACTACAGGCCCATAGCGCTCCTCGACGTTTTGGGGAAGATATACGCTACCCTCTTGCAACAGAAACTGTTAAAATGGGTTAAAGAATCTAATCATGTAGACCCTAGACAAGCTGGATTCGTAAAAGGGGTTGGATGTGGTCTAAACTTGTTGGTGCTGAACCTTCTAAAGATGGAAGCAATTAGATCCAACGCTAAGATCTACTTGGCCCTGATAGACCTGTCTTACGCGTTTGACAGCATAAACAGGGAGTTGTTGTGGTAAAAACTTACCAAATGGAACTGCCCCCCCAGTATAGTGGATGCAATTCGTGAACTACACATGGACACTTCCATCAAGATCCATTTGGATACCAAAGGCACGCTATCCGCTCCTATCAGTACACATAAGGGAGTGAAACAAGGCTGTCCTTTGGCAGCCATTATTTTCAACCTCTTCATATCCGATGTAAGTGAAGCATTCATCGGTGCAGCTATGTTTCCTCCGAAAGTACACGGATCGCTGATTGATTATCTGGTTTACGCTGATGACCTTATTCTGTTAGATCTGACTCCTATAGGCCTTCAGCGTAAACTGAACTGTCTTGACACCTATACCACAGCTAATGAACTCCACATCAACAAACAAAAATGTGAAATCTTAATCCTTGAGAAATTACAAGGCTCCAGCACACGAAGAAAGAAGTTCAGTTGGTGTCTTGCTAATGAGCAACTGCAGACCGTAAAAAATTCCACATACCTAGGTATGAGGATCAGTGCCAGCAGAAATGACGCACCATGGGTTGACGTTGTGAAAAGCAAGTGCCGACAGATGGCATGCCAAGCGCTGTTCATCAACAAAAAGTCTGGGAAATTCTCACTAAAACCAACTATTGAGTTTTTCCAACAAAAAGTTGTTCCAGCGCTAATCTACGGTGGAGAAAACGCTTTTGGATGCACAAGTGACTTGTGGAACTCACTTGAAAATATATTTTGGATGCGAGTTCTACAGCTCCCTAAAGGTACCTCGACGGTCTGCCTACGATATGAACTGGGCCTTATCTCAATCCAGGCAAGAGTTACCTGGAATTTATTGAGCCTGTTCAGAAAAACGATGATGAAAGATCCTGCGGCCCAATTCCAAATACTACACAAGCCCGACAGTGCCAAAGTATATACCATCCTCTTCAAATGGAATCTCCTCTGCCAAGCAGTCCTAAAAGAGTATGACATCCCCCTCCTAACGCTAATAGAGAATCCTGAGCTGGCAAAGACCAAAATCTGGAGAGCAGACTGGATTAACACCTGCGATCTAAGAGCAAAATCAAAATTAATGCAGGAGGTCCCAGGAGAAGCCAAAGCGTATGGACCGAGGCATACTTATCTAACTCTCCTTCCGGATCAACACGCAAGATCCTTGTACATGCGCTTCAGACTAAACATGCTAGAAACGAAAGAGCGACTGAGCAGCTGGGCGAAGCACGCTGACACTGATCTTACATGCAGATTTTGCAGCAAGAATAAGGAGACCTTAAAACATCCGATTGTTTTGTCAAGCATTTCAACAGCAAAGAGAAATTTTGGGGCAATGATTAACGAGCACCAGTTTATGTCTGCTGAAGATTGGTGGAAAGCACTCTTCGAGGGGCATAATAGAGCAGTCCTATTCGCACTAATAAACTTCCTTTGCGTGCTAAAAGGCCGCCTGGACGTACAAAAAGTAAACTTGGATGTAAATAGAGATGAGAAGCCTAATGCAGCCGTCACCGGACCTACCATTTAAATATTTTATTTTTTTTTACATTTATAAAGCACTCACACAGCCCGCAGGCATCGAGGCTCTGCTACAGGAAGTGTTTGTTTTTCTTAGTTGCGTAATAGTGTTTTTTTTTTGTCTTAGTTACGTATTTATAACACGCTTAAACACCCAGAGGTTTCTAAGCACGGACCCGGGGATCGAACCTGTTGTTGCTTCGTGTTGTCTTGCTTCCAAGACACGCATGCTGCCGCTGAGCTATCCTCCTGGGACAATATGACATGTTGGCTACGACTGTAGTCCTGTTAAGATGATGAGGAGGGAGGGAGGGAAACAAAAATGTTATTTTGATGAATCTCCTTTTTTTAAAGGCTTGAATAAACCAATAAAAAAAAAGAAAAAAAAAAAACCACAGACACATTTGCGAACCAGGCTTTCGGGTCTTTGGCAATGCTCCTTGCATGAGTTTGCTGCAAATCTGCCATGTTTTTTGTGTGAAAAGTTTCAAAATGCACGTACAATAAATAGTCATATAACCTAAGCCTGACTTCAAAGTTTGGTCTATAATCTTTCTGAAAACTTTTTGTGCAGATTCGTCAAATGGCATAAAAGTTGTAAGCCATCCAAAAACAATGAGAAACCACTCTAATGTTGCCCGCTTTTGACAAAATCCCACCAAACTTTGCAGAACCATTCGGGGTCAGATCCAAAATAATTTTGCAACATTTCATGCAGTATCATTGAGAGGCACCAAAGTTGTAAGCCATCCAAAAACTGCTTTTCACCGGCCCTGTAATGCAGAAATATGCATGGCTGTCCCCAAACATCTGCAATGTTTGAAAACATCACAGGAAGGTCCCCAGACATCTGAGATGTTCACAGTCATCGGAGAAGAACAAAAACCTGATTTCTGGCTTTTATGGCCATATGACACCCCGTCCTTATGGCCCCTCACCTCCCCAGAGATAATTTCATTTGTTTGACAAGTGCAATGTTGTGTTTGTTTATATGTTTTTATCGCAATGTTTGAGGACTCTGGGCGCTGTTCATGAATCCAACATGGCATCCATTTAAAAAGTTTCAATGCACCTCATGTTTTTAACCAACCAATCAGTGGGCGCGTACGATATCCGGGGATGTCACGCCGCCCCCTGATCAGACCAGAGGTGTCCGCGGACTCTGAATCAGGAAGTGAGTCCACAGACCGGGCCCAGATATCACTCATTATTTTTAACCTACTTTTTGCCCACTTTTTTAAAAACTACTGAACGGAGTTACACCAACTCTACAAAAGCATGCTTTTGGGACCAAGTTGACGCTCCTGGCTTAAATTTGGTAATCATTTGTCCAGCGGTTTGGGCTGTAGGTGTGAGCAACATTTTTTTCCATTGCATCTGTGAGGATTTCTAAACATTTTGGGACCAACCTATAACTTTACCGCACCAAACTTCACAAATTTATTTTGAGGGGCCATATACATTTTTTGCAAAGTTGGCCGAGGATTCGTCCTGGGAGTGGGGAGGGGGGGTGCAAAGTTATAAACTGTGCAAAAAGTGCTCTTTCTATGAGTTGAGCAACTTAACCATAACTAAACAATGGAAAATCGGTTAATTTGTTTGTTTGTTTGTTCCTCATATAATTCAACACTGTTCCACCAATCTGCACCAGATTGTGCATAGTTACTCCCCACCACGTTCCCTGGAGTTCAGCTCCTGCACACATGAGGCAGTTGCCTATATGCAGCAAAACATCAAGGTGGGCATTCAAAGACCGGACAAAGCTCAGTTTTAAGCATCTGAATGCCAGGAACAAAACTGTAAGGCCTTGAAAACCACATTTCAAGGCCTTGGGATGCATCATTTCTGAATGATTTGCACCACAATGCTCAAAACATCAATGTGGACATTGAAGGACTGGACAGAGCTCATTTTAAGTGTCTCAATGCCAGAACAGCACCAGGAACACAACTCAAAGTTTCAACCACATTTCAAGGACCTGGCACTCACTGTTTCTGAGATATCTGCGCTGCAACACACCATAACACACTGAACACAGCCAGGGTAAGGCGACAGGTGGGGAGAGTGCACGGCAGGCCCCATTATGCAGCACACCAACTCTCACCTCCCCACCATGTCTGCTCTGGGGTATGTAAGCCTGCCACATGTGCCCATTCTCTGTGCAGAGTGCAAAGCACATCAAACGATAAGTGACTCGGAACAGTGACACAGGATCATTTGTTTACATAAGGGACTCACAACAGGACCTACAGGATCATTGATTTACAACACTTGTTGAGAGTGTCATCATGGCTGTCTAGAGAACCTGTGCAAAGCATGAGTATATGTAAACCGCAACACATGAAATCAGCAAAACATCAATGTGGTCATACAAGTACCAGACAAAGCTCTGTTTTAAGCATCTCGACACTGGGAAGAAAACTCAAAGGCCTAAAAAACCATGTTTCAATGCCCTAGAATGCACCATTTCCAAAATATCTGCATCACAAAGCCATTCACCGTGCTATGGTAGGGTGAGGTGGCAGGTGGGGGCAGTGCACAGAAGGTCCCATATTGCTGCAACATGCCAATTCTCCCCTCCTCTCCACTTCTGCTCCAGAGTATGTATGCCAGCCACACGTGCCTATTCTCAGTGCAGTTAACTTCAGAGTGCAAAGCACATCAAATGAGAAGTGACTCGGAACAGGGACATACAGGACCATTGATTTTCATGAGAACTCACAACAGAGTCATTGATTGTCAACAATTGAGGAGAGTGTTATCATGTCTGTGTACAGTACCAAGGCGAAATAATGGTATTTTTTGCTAGTTTGCTATTTGACACATTATTTGAAGGTTCGTGTCCATTTTGTCACATTTTTTCTAATTGACATGCTCTATCAAACACCTAATTGCATTATGCTAACAGAAAGAACTGCACTCACAGAAATACACTGCTATGAGTTGAAGGCAACATTTGCTGTCATTCCATGTTCACATGGGGGAGAACAATAATACAACTAGATCATAGAGGTGGAAGTCCCTACTGATTTCAAGCAGCACAGGCTATTATAAAACCTCTAACAGCCTCTATCTATTAGTTCATTGTTCTCAGGTCTCATACAACGTGTTTTCCCAATGACAAACTCAGGCAATTTTTGATAAGTGTTGGTGGTAAAGCAATAGCAGTTGATGTTGATTTGTAATTGTCTTTGCTTGCCTGCCGTCTTGCTTGCTTGCCTGCTCTCTCATAGCTAAGTTCAAGAGCTGCCGAGACAGAAGTCTGCAGCAATATGTCTTGCCAGCAAATATCAAAGTGTTCCATTGTCAGTGTTGCATGTGGGGCACTTTTTGCTTGGATGATTGGATTATTCACCATCTGTATCTAACCAGACAAAATTCTGAATAGGTGATAACTTTTTGTTATATTCTTGAGACTGATTGTGGAAAAAGTGGTGACCACAGACTGGACACATTTTAAGGCATTGGATGTGGGGGCATACACAGACAATGCTGTTGATTGTTCACACTTCACAGAGGGAAAATCTGCTTCTTCTTTGCAAATAAAATGAAGACCTGACAAATAAGCATTGCCAAAGCTAATAGTTTTTCAGTTGTTTCATTCAGTTTACACTTATAGGTAGTAAATGAGTACCTCCACTGAAAGCTCTGCCCCAATGCTGCCTATATGTTGGGAGTCAGATGTTTTAGCCACCTACCTTGATCGAAGAACCAATATGGAACCACCAACTGCCTTTCTCCTCGAATGTATCTGAATTGCCCTTACAGTGAATTATTTCATTTATGAGAAAACTTTTTACCAACAGTGCCATGGCACCTCAATGGGCGCCATCTTTGCACCAGATATAGCAAATCTCTTCATGGACTCCTTTGAAGACAAATCTATTTACAATCCAAATAACCCATTCAAAGACCAGATAGGATTCTGGGTTCGTTACATCGATGATGTACTCATGACGTGGAAAGGCAGAAGCAGAACTACAAGAGTTCTTCACACGGCTCAGCAGCAAAGATACCTGCATCAAATTTACCATACAGTCAGACAAAATCTCCATCCCTTTTTTAGATCTAACTGTGTACAAAACAGCAACCAACACCCTGGCCACCACTCTCTATCGCAAACCCTCGGCAAAAAACACTCTTTTGGAATTCAAGAGTTTTCATCCTGCAGCCCTCAAAGAGAATCTCCCCTTTGGCCAGTTTTTACGCCTCAGGCGTAGCTGTACAACCCGAGAAGACTATGACATAACCAGCAAAGATCTCTCGTTGCGACTCAAGGAAAGAGGATATCTGAGTCACATCATTCGACAAGCCAGTAAAAGGGCAAGAAGTAGAGAATCCTGTCTCTCCCCTACACCGCGGGACAAGTGTAAAGAAAAAATGACCTGCGTCACTACCTTTACTCCCCTTAGTAACCAAATTAAGAAAAGCATTCTACACCATTGGAGCATGTTACACACAGAGACCTTCAAACCTCTCAAACCTCATTTCGCCTTCAAAAGAAGTAGAAATTTGAAAGACAGACTGGTGAACACCTACATTGAATCTACCAAACCCATTGAAAGACAAAACACCCTATGGAATTTACCTCCGGTGAAAGGCCATTTCAGATGTGGATCCTGCTCTGTTTGCTGCCTAACCAAAGATATGAAATCCATCGAACTCAAAGGGCAAGCCCTGGTCTTTCAATACATTCACCAACTGTAAAAGTAAATGGACGGTATATGCCACACAATGCCCCTGCAAACTTTTTTACATCGGCAAGAGTAAACGAGAGATAAGACAACGCATCTGCGAGCACCGCTCATGCATTAAGAACGGAATCCCAGAAAAACCCATGGTAGCACATTTCCAAGAGAAGAAACACACACACAATGATATGTTCTGGTTCATTTTGCAAACGGCTAGAAACCCCTTCAGAGGAGGTGACAGAGACCTTTCACTATGAAAATTGGAGCAACAATGGATATACCGTCTGAACTCAGTTAAGCAAGGCCTCAATGTTGCCATCGAGTGGAGCCTTTTTTTCAAATAACTAAATGTATACTTTTCAATCAGCTACTCCGTAAGTCTTCCAAATGATGGCTAAAAATATTCCAATTTTTGTTGTCACTTAATTACTCCAGACTCCAGTCTACAGCCATGCCCTCCATCTTTTCTGCTCCTAGTGCACCACAACTGCTACCTAAGTTTGCACTCTGTGTGCCTTTTTCAAAAAGCTAATATGCTACAACAAATGCAGCACATTAATAGCCAACACCGACTAGACCCTATCATTTTCTCGTGTCCATAATCTGTACTCCATTCGACATGTATGTTCTTTCCATTTCATGCCATGTGTCTCTTGTCAATGTTATTGATGAACAAGTTCTACTGAATTGCTCTCCATTTTTTGAATACTTAAGTGAAATACCATCTGTATCAATAATTTTGCCTTTTCTCGCCATAGAATATGGACTATATGTGTTATTCATTAAGAGTTAACCCCGACTAAACCATGCTTCGTATACATATCCTACACTTCATTTGACAGATATGTCCTTTTGGTTTTTTGTCAAGAATGTTAATGATGAACAAGGTTCACTTAATTGCTCTCCATCTTTTGAATGTTCAAGTGAAACATCATCTGTACCGTTAAAGATGCCTTCTTCGCCATAAAATATGGACTGTAGGCGGTATTCCTAATACTTGACATAACACCATGCAGTTCTTTTAAAAGCTTTTAGAGTTGTATAGCAACCTAACCACGACATGACCTGTTTCTCATCTATTGTCACGGGTTGATGTAACAAAATTGTATGTTTTTTTAGCACAAATTCAAATTGCCCCTGATGCACTATATAGTGCATCTTTACAAGACCCTCCCAGCCTTTCATGATAAGCTTGCCCACCCGTCGGCCCCTCCAAGCATGCATTCCTCATCTAATAATAGCATCCCTAGCGATACACGCATACTTAGGTTTTCAATGCGCATGCGCTCCTCTCTTTAAAGTTAGTGTTCCTAGTCACACATGCACACCTGACGTCTTTCCAGTGATCCAAAACACACATGCGCGCATCTCGTTCCTTCGTTAACTCACTCTGAGACAGCTACAGCTCTCTACCATGTACGAGGATCACCGCTAGAGCTATATCCTTCATTTACTAGGTAAGCCTCTTTCAACTAAGAGTGGCACTATTGAAATTCAGCACGATTGGTGCACTCCAGCCACCTTGCCTTTTTCAATAACAACCACCGTGATTCTTTAAATCGCCTGCATTTTGTGTATCACACCAGCCGGCATGTGTCGTAATATTTTACACATCACCGATGGCCGCTTTAACTCATCTATCACATTTCATCCCTGGCTTCAGTCACTCCCAATTTCACGAGGGTGGCAGAATGTCTCCTTTTCACACTAGCATATTGGTTCTTGATATTACATCCCGCATACCACTGTAGCATGTCATTTATCTTGCCGCCTCAATAATATCGGCTAACGTGCACCCTGCTTTTTCTTGTTCTTGCTAACTCGCACAGCACATCTTGCAGCCACTACTCATTTCACCTTGCCGCCATAATTTCTTCTAAAAACCTTACGTAACTAGGCTCTTTATTTACTTTTGTCTAGTGCCTACTTTCTCGAGGTCACTCCCTACAACGACCTCTGGTTTCCAGCATTGATACCTGGAATCTCACCTTCATTTAAGGTATACATCTTTAAAAATTTTAAAAACTTAAAAATGTAACATTACCCTGTAATTCCTTTTACATTTAGGTAACTAATTGTTACCCATTTTTTCTGTAGACCCAGGCTACAGCTCCCCGCCTAGACAACAGCGCAGGCTTCCAACTTTTTTCCAGTCTAACCGCTGATACACCAAAGTAGGCCTTGATCATGCAGTTTTCTGTGGTCACCCCCCCAGTTCAAATTACAACTTCTAAAAACTTTGTATCCCTCTTTTAGAAATACCACCCCTCCCAATTGAACCACGTCCTGATGAAAGTCCGGACCCTTCACTTAACAACATCACTACGCCCAAGTGAAGGCTTACTCCATCCCGGACTGGAAACATATCTCTGTGTCGACAAAAATTACTACTATTTCTCTTAGTAGTATTGAATTTCTCACACAATATGTTACTAACCTCCACCTCTTGTTTGAACTTTGATGTATAAAACAGCTTTAAATCTGTGTCGAGGTTGTGGCTCAAACAAACTCTTAATAGGTTCTGTCCTAAACCTATTGTGTTTTTTAGTTATTTTTAGAAGTGTGTACAATTCTTTTGAATAAATCTATTTACCTTTAATTTATTTTTCATGTGACCCACTTTGTTTGCCAGCATTAACACACTGGCGACCTGCCTCTCAAAGCCTACCGCCTACGCACGGTTAGAATAGGGGTAGCCTATGACTCTTCTCCTCTCTCTACTGTATGACGCCTTTTTGAGTCTGGCCCCCCTCTAACAAAAAAGAAGGCTCCCAGCCGCCCTATTCTACCTTCTTCCAGAAGGGTAAAAAGGTGCCAAACCAATGGTATGGGGCCACATATAAGAGATCCCTTTAGTTTGTATAACCAATGAAGTGTTCAGTATTAGTATGACACGAAAGATGACTTGGGATGGGCTTAGTTGCCCACCTGACAGTAGAGACCCAATCACCACCCCCGTCAGTATGGAACATATACTTAGATGTTCCCTGTAATCCTATCACATCCCCAAGTAGGTTTTCGTAGTTTACCACGTAGTGTGACGTCACCTATGATGCATTTTGACTATAAAAGTTGTGTTTTTTATGAAATGCTCTGAGAGAAATTGAGCAAACGACCATTGATGTATGTTGTAACTCCCTGTTTTAGACAATTGAAAATAAAACAGACTAACTTTGCCAACTTCCTGAGTCAGTTTGATTATTGATGTTTGAGTAACTCCTGCATCCCCATCCATCTCAAAGTATTGCTACCTCATCTTAACGGGCCCTACGTCTATGGGTTCACGTAGTAGCAGAGAGATGATGGTTTGAGGTCTGTCAACCCAGAAGGCTTTTAAGGGTCTCAGAAATATCAGATGTCCTCCGCCATTTAGCTGGAGGAACGTGAAGTCCCTGTAGATAGTGGCCAGTAGTAAAAACTTGCAAGTCACTAAAAGATAGGTGGGACGGGTCCCTCTTTCATGGAATTCCCCTCCCAGGTTTCTACGGGCAGATGAGCGGACCGCAGGCTGAAGTGGCTGGTTGAGGAGGATACGATCCCGAGGGTCAGAAGCTGAAAGGCGAATGGTGAGTAGATTGAGAGAGCCAAACCATAATGTGTATTAAATGGGGAAAGTGATAATGGGGAGTAACGGACGGTTGCAGGGATATTTGAGGTTATGACGTAGAGCGTCAAGTAGAAGTATTTGGTTGTTGGTGAGGAATCATCAATAAGATAAGCCCAGAATCCTACATCAATGAAGTCTAGAAGGAGTTGTTTTAAAATTTGTAACAGATTTTTTCAGAGACAAACAGATAGATCTGTTAAAGAAAACAATTCGCACTCCGATCAGAGTCATTATTAGGGGCGAGTGTAGCCACAAGGAGCGTTGGTGGAAGTATATGAGGGCCGGCCAGTCTGTCGGTATGTCTGTATATTGTATGTATTATATGTGATAAGGAAACAACGAAATGTCGAGGAGCGACTACCTATAGATTGTGGTAAAAGGCTGAGAGTAGATTATTTATTTATTTAGTTGATAAAGGTATTGACTAAACAGGTAGACTAAAGTAAAGTAAGATGTAGAGGATTTGTGCTGCGACAATTGGTGCACGCTCATATTGTGTTATTTTCTGAAAAAGTATTTTCTGTGTAAAACGACGGTAAGTATTGACAGTCAATTGTGACTTGTCATGTTGGAAGATGTTACTCCACTCATGCACTTGTGCAAACAGCTGCCAAAACACGCACCCAAGCTTAAACAATATAGTGCAGAATGGGTTAAGGGCATGGCAGATAAAATGTTCATGCCGTGGCCACAAGGCGGATCACTGGCAAAAGCAGTTTTGCAACACATGACCACATACCTGCATGCAGCGTACACGGGCAAGAAGTTAGAAGAAAGGTTAGCCGGCCTAGAGCTTTGGAAGATGTACCAGGAGGAACGGGAAGACCCACCTCCTGAAGACTGGATGCTTAACCATTGTAAAAAGGGGGCTGTCAAGCCTTCTGCTCCCACCACAGCACGTGAAGAAAATGAGGATAGTATGAAAGATGAAGCAGTATAACCATTAACAGCGCCTGAGTATAGTAGTGACGAGAGTCCCGAAAAAACACTAGAAAGGGATGTGATCTCTAAAGTCCCAAGGGACAAAGAGAGAAGTGAAAGACCGACTATGTCTCTAGATGTAGAATGAGAAATAAAGAGATGGAAAGGAGAAAAGGAGAAAGCTGACAAGATAGCGCTCATACAGAACGAATGGATGGGCAGTCAGATATTGCTCAAACTTGATTGGAAGGAAATACGGCAAGTAGAAGATCAAGACGAGCAAGATAAAAAACACTGGGTACGAGAAAGACAATTAAGAGAAGACGATGCTAAAAAGAAGAGTAGACTGGGGTGAGAGCAGCTGTATCAGGAAGAGCAGTTAAGGAAGGAGGAAAGAGCGGAAGAACAAAGAAAATATGATAACAGGCAGAGAGCAATCAAAGAATGAGAAATGCTAGAAAAGAAGAGGAATAGCAGAAATTGAGAGAGAAAAGAATAAAGAAGCAGAGACGAAGAGGTGTGTAGGACAAATGAGAGGAGAGACGCAAAGAGAAAGGAGGAGGTGAGGGTTAGAGATGAAGCAAAGAGCAAAAAGGCATTTGATGAGGAGATGGAACAAAAGAGAGGACAGAGGGTACGTGACATTGATGGCATTGAAAAAGAGCTAAGAGATCCAAATCCAGTAGTAGCATGGGAGAACATAGAAGAGCTCTTGCCATCACAAGAACCAATGCCAGGGCCCTCCACTGTAAACCTAGAGGAACATTTTGAGATAGGAGATATAGGAGATAAAATTGACAAGGCTTATCAAGAGACGAGGACAAAAGGAGAATTAAAAAATAAAGGGAAAGATGATCGATTTGAGGTTAACCAGTCACGAGGTAAGGAAGGAAGCTCATTTAGTTTCGAACATAGATCTTTGTCTTTGGACAGGCTCACTCTAAACAGAGATGAGAAAGAGGACAGCCATATGAGTTGGGGACAAGACAAGTCGGACGAAGACAGGGAAACCTTCCGTGGGGAGGAGGGAGCTGGTGCATGTGGTTCTGAGGGATGTTTTCCAACAGATAAAGAGATTAGATGGTCAGATCTGGACCTACCTAAGCCGAGGATGCCAGAATGTATGGCGCATCCAGATCGCGCTAAAGGGTGATCCCATAGTGTAAGGGGGGATCCGCCACCATACGTGAACAGAGTAAGGTCATTGCCAGGAAGAAGGAGATCGGGAACCATTGTCACTACTATGGATAGGCAGATGATGGAAGCTGATTACGATTTTGGGATTTCTCCGTTTCCCTTGTTAGAAAAAGGAGGGGCAAGACCGCAAGTATATTTCGTGGCCCCAAATGGCCAAGGATAATCTAAGGTGCATACTCCCGAGTTTGATGTCGGGTGCTGTAAAATGGATCTATGAATTTTAAAAAAATGACAGGAGGAAACACTTGACATTTGGACGAGAGCAGGGTAAGCAAGTGTTACACCACAGAACACAGCACAAGATGGCGCACCGTTCAATAATTGTAGAGCGGCAGTCTGGAAAGTGCTCAGAGTACAGTATCCTGATACGTCAGATATAGGACCTATAATGGCACGTAAAATGCAAGAAGGGGAAGATCTGTTTGCTTACATTCAAAATTAGCAAGAGCAGTGGTCTTTGGAAACTCGAGAGCTGTGGTGAAAATCTAAACCTGTATTTTATCATATATTATGTCAGGGATTGCCAGGTACAGAGACAGCTCAAGAAGCGGGTGGTTATGGAAGCGAAACCATGGCCAGAAATACAGTTGACCATCGCGTATCATTGCCGGTTGTTGCAAGAGAAAAATCGAAAGAGAGAGAATGCAAGGAAGCTCAAGGAAGCTAAGTTAGTGCAGAAGAAACTGTCAAAGTATGCTATAGAAGGGGCGATGTTGACTAGTGGAGAAGAGCCAGGAGCGCAGCAAGTATCAGGTATGCCGCAGGTGTATAACAAACGGCAGTTTGATTAAGAAGGGAACAGATCTTTGTCGAGAGGCAAGGGAGGATTCCGCGGAAGAGGAGGCTTTCAGAATAATCAGGGAAACGCCCAGAGTAATCAAGGAGGTTTTCAGAATAACCAAGGTGGTAATCAAGGAATGCAGGATGGGCAAGTTAGAAGATTCTCTCGTGTATGTTGGACATGTGGAATGACAGGGCACATTGCGAGAACATGTGGGAGTCAAGGGTATCTACAGAATGGGCAATTCTCCAGAGGGGGGGAACAGCTTATCCTCCAGCATATAGCCCACAAAGCAGGGACGAGTTCGCCCAAGATCAGACAGTGTATCAAACACACGTACTGCCAGCACATTAGGCTTTGCAAGCACAGCGTGCTCCATTGAATCTGCTGTAAGGGCAGTCACAGGACACACCTATATGTAATTCACCTTCAGGTCTGGATCCTTCTCTCAGACTAAGCTGAAAAGCACACGTTTGCCCCAGGGATACTGTGAGTCTCCATCCATTTTCAATAGGGTCCTGCAGATGGACTTAAGCAATATTGATTTGCCAAGTGTGGTGCTGCAATACGTAGATGACATTTTGGTCTGCATCACATCTGAAGAAGAGTGCAGAATAGACTCGATTCAGTTAATGATTATTTGGGCAGAGATATAAGGATATAAAGTAGACAAATAGAAATTGCAGTATTGCCAATAAGAGGTGTTGTACATAGGGCAATTAGTCTCAAATGAAGCAAAGAAGGTTACACCTGAAAGAGCTGAGGCAATTTTGAAAACAGCAAAACCGCAAAGCAAATGCACATTTTTTTAGGACTGTGCAACTATGTCACAGCATGGGTATTTTGATTATATATCTTACACCATGCCATTTTTGCAAGCTCTGAAAAAGGCACAGCTGAATCAGGAAAAAATTAAATGGACTGAGGAAATGGAGCAGGGGTTTGATGAATTTAAAAAGGCAATTTGCACATCGCCAGTTTTGAGAATCACCAATTATTCTGAGGAGTTCTTTTTATTCTCGCATATGAATGAAACTGTTATGAGAGCAGCACTCACACAGAAAACCACATTGGGGTACAAGCCTTTGGCATGTTACAGTGGGATTTTGGACCCAGTAATGATGGGTCACTTCCCTTGTGAACAATCATTGGCAGCCACTGCATTCGTTATTGAGAAGTTTGCAACCATAGTAATGGGGTGTTCATGACGTTGTTTGTTATACATGCTTTATCTGCTGTTTTGTAGAAACCTAAAGGTACACTGACATCTCAAAGAGCCTCTGCTTATGAGGTGCAAATATCGAATCTGGCAATCAAAATAGTCAGGTGTAAAATGGTGATCACTGCAACATTTGTAGCTGCAGCACTGGCAAAGGATGAGGGAGGGTAGCTCAGCAGCAATGTGCTCACCTTAGAAGCAAAACAACACGGAGCAACACAGGTTAAATCCCCGGGTCTCTGCTTAGAAACCTATGGGTATTAAGTACGTTATAAATAACCTATCATATCATGATTGTTCTAATTATGAGGAATTCTATGACGACATCTCAAGAGTGAAAGAAAATGCTCTAGCAGCAGGGGAGATTATTGTTTTTGACGGTTCTTAGAAGATCGTTCAAACTGATGGAGAAAGACATTCAGGTGCTGCTGTAGTAAAACACAAGGCTAATGGGGAATTTGAAGTAATGGGAAGTGCAAGATTGTCGTCCCACCTTTCAGCACAGGCTGCCAAGTTAGTGGTGCTGATTGTCGTGCTTGAGAAACACGCAGACCAGGAAGTAACAGTATATAGTAACTCTGCCTACATGACATTAACCATGCATGCACGGCTTGCACGTTGGAAAAGGAGGATCTACATCTGAGCGGACGGCACTCTGGTGCAACATGCTGTTTATTGGAAAAACTTATTAAGGCACTACAACTCCCAGTAGCCATTGCAATAGTTAAGTGCGCAGCCCACACTAAGAGAACAGACTTTATTTCACACTGAAACCAAGCCGTGGACGAAGAGGCAAAAAGGGTCACATATTCATCTGACATAGTGAGTTTTGATACACCTGATGTGAAAGAGAAAATTGTTATGATGATGGTTGTGAATGAACGTTTTAACCATCTATTGAAAACACAACTCATAAAAGTTCAGAGTGAAGCCCCACAGGAAGAGAAAGACCTGTGGACATGGAGGTGGTGTTCTTTATCCTCTTCTGAGAGGCACTGTGGCAACAAGACAGCACAGGTAAACCGGTGATGCCGGTAGCTTAATTAAGGGTGGCATTAGAACAGCTACACTACCCTGAGCATGTCGCTAGGGAGAGCCTCGCAGCAACCATTGCGGAGGACTGGTCCGTACCGAACCTGTAAGAACACATTGTTTTTATGTAGTAAATTGCATCATATGTCAAAGGTTTACTGCTGGGCACATGCTGTGAACAGTCAGAGGAGTAATTCCTCGACCAAATGGTCCTTTTCAGCATTTACATATTGATTATGTTGATATGCTTCAGGTCTGCAATGGATATAGGTATACGATAGTGGTGCTATGCCCCTTCTTCAGGTGGATCGAGGCAAGTCCATGCACACACCCTGATGCCACTTGCGCTGCAAAGATTTTAATCCAAGAAGTATTTCCTAGATCCGGAATAATTGAGGTGCTAAAATCAGATAATGGCCCCCATTTTGTGAATGAAGTGTTTGAGCAGATTAGTTTATTACTTGGTATAAAGCACAGGTTTTCTTCTGCTTATCACCCGCAAGCGAACGGATTATGTGACAGACTCAACTGACTGCTCAAAGAGAGGATAGCCAAATTGAAACTAACACTGAAAAAGGGGTGGCTACATTGACTGCATTAAGAAATCAGCCTGGCTCAGACCACCACCTCACACCCCATGAACTAGTTACAGGGAGACCTTTTACCTGGAGATCTAGTGTTGATTCGAAATTTCACACAAAAGTGGCACAAGCCCCGTTTCAATGGCCCTTTCGTAGTGGAGTGCGTTACTCCATCAGCAGTTAAGGTCATAGGGCGACGAGCTTGGATACACCAAGGTGACGTGAAAGTCTACGCTGAGGAGGCCACCGCACCCTCAACCCATTCGGAAGCAAGTGAAGGTGAAGAAGTTCAGCTGGTTCAGACTAGATCTATGACGAGGAAGAAGGACGCAGAGAATGTCCAGTAGACAGATAAAGAGGACATTGGACTGTGGCTCCCCCGAGACACTCTTTGTGGCTGCTAAGCAAGGAGTGAAAAAGATATTTGTGCTTGAGCCACAGAAACTTTGCTGGCATTGGACTGTGGAGTGCAAAAGTAAAATAGAACATGCCAGATCTGAACTTTATGTTTGACGATTGGAAGAGGGAGCAGTTCCCGGATTCGTTTTCCACTGAGTTTCTCTTTGGAGGTGCCCATGGTCCTGTCTGATGCTGATGTACACAGACTACTTCTTGCTGTCATCATATTTATACTCAGAAATTACCCTGCTCTTGTTGGGAGGAGCTCTAACATACGTGTGTTTCTCCAGGATCCTAAGAATGGCCCGGCTATTAGACGCTTACTGGCAGTAATACTGACACAGATTAGACTGTTACCTGAGCATATGATATGATATGATATGGCATTTATAACGTGCCTATACACAAGTGTTTCAAGGTGCGACGAGCCAGGGGAGGGGAAACAGAGGGAATAGAGAGACAGCGATCCTACTAGGCCAAGTGACATTGAGATCGTGCAAGTGCAGGGGAGGGGTCAAGGGGAAAAGTGCAGATGAAAAAGGGGAGGGGACAGTGCAGTACATAGGATAACAGTAAGATAAATAAAGACAATAATTAAAAGTGCGGCCAGCAGGTGGCAAGTGCAAGGGTAAGTGCAGACATCAGATGTCAAGTGCTAGTCAGGGCTGTAGGGATACAGAACAGTCCCCGGGTGCAAGGGTTGCCAGGGGGGCAGTGAAGGTGTGCCACTGGTGAGGAGGGGACCTGGGCCCGAGATCAGAGGGTAGCCAGGTAACCAGTGCAGTTTCAGATTCAGTCTGGAGATCATGAGGGGAGAGGAGTAGAGAAAGCAAAAGAAAAGAGGATGGTCTTGAGGTACTTCCGGAACCAGAGATGGTTCTCCTCAAGCTTCAGAGAGGCTGGGAGGCTGTTCCAGGGGGAGGCCCCAGCAGAAGAAAGAGATCTACCATCAACTCGCTGCTTGGAAAAGCGACTGACCCTGAGCGAGTCGGAGGTGGATGAGCGAAGAGCACAAGAGGGAAGATATTTAGGAACAGCGTGTTGAAGGTATTGAGGTCGCAGACCCCGGAAGGCCGTGGACAATGCAGAGGGTTATGAACTTAATCCTCACAGCCACTGGGAGCCAGTGCAGAGATTTCAGTCCTGGAGAGATACGATCCCTGGGCTTGAGGCCAAGGACACGTCTTGCAGTCCTGTTTTGTATGAGTTGTAGAAGGCGGAGAGTAGAGGCAAGCAGATTTAGAAAGAGGCTGTTGCAGTAGTCCAGCCTAGAGAGAACCAGAGCTCTGGAGACAGTGAGCTTCTGGGGGAAGGAAAGGAAAGGAAGAATACCTCTGAGGAGGTGCAGCTGGTAGTGTGACTTCTTAGAGACATCAGAGATGTGAGGAGAGAAGGAAAGTATGGAGTCGAAGATGACTCCAAGGATTTTAGCCTCACAGGTGAGAGCAGGAAGATGGCCACGCGAGACCGGCCAGAGTGTGACAGGAAAGGAGGGAGCAGGTGTGCCGATGAGGAGAATCTCAGTCTTGCTGGCATTAAGGCAGAGATAATTGGTGGCACACCAGTCCTGGATGGCGGATAGACAGTCAGAGATGAGAGAAGGAGAAAGGTGGCTGAAGGGAGCCGGAAAATTTTCTGAGTATCATCCGCATAGCACTGAAAGTTGGGGCAGAGAGCGGCAATGCGGTGCGCAAGAAGTGCCAGGTATTGGTTGACGCCCAGGGAGCAGAATTTTTACAGTCTAAATTTGGTAGATACATACCGGACCGGGATCTCCGCTCCGCGACTTCTAACCGGCTTAATGTTCCTAGAGCTAACCGGGAAAGGCTTGGCGGCAGAGCATTTTCTATTGCTGCGCCCAAACTTTGGAACAGCCTCCCCTCGCTACTTAAAGCCACTGTGGATCACCTTGGTTTTAGAAGAGCTTTGAAAACGTACCTAATTTAATTTTCCGGCCTTTCCATTGGTCCCACCTCGACTGAGCAGCTCCCTTTCTAGCGCCATGATGCCTTTGGGCGACCGTGCGCTTTATAAGTTGTAATAACATACTATAACATTGCACAGCCAGGGAGAGAGGTTAGACCCCTTAGAGAACACTACAGGTAGTGATAGAGATAGAGATAGAGGAGAGGAAGTACCCCATTGGACCTGGGAGTGCCGATGGGAGAGGAAGGAGGTCAGCCAAGCCAGGGCCTGATTAGTGATACCCAGGTTATCACTGAGATGGTTGAGCAGGTTGGCATGGTTGACCGTGTCAAAGGCAGAAGAGAGATCAAGTAAGATGAAGTACAGGGGGTGTTGGAGTCGAGGAGAGCAGGTCTTCACGGATGTTCAGGACAGCAGTTTCCATACTTCTGGCAGCTCTGAGGCCAGACTGATGGTCTTGTAGACAACCAACAGATTTAGTGTGAAGATTAAGCTGGGAGATGGCCAGCTTTTCCAGGAGTTTGCCCAGGAAAGGAGTGATGGAGATCGGGCAATAGTTAGCCGAGCTGGAAGGGGCTGAGGGTTTCTTTAGAAGAAGGTGCACAAGGGAGTTCTTCAGCGGGGAGGGAAGACTCCAGTGGCGAAGGAGTGGTTACAGAATCCAGCCAGAGCAGGATCCAGGGTGTCAATGTGGTCCTTGATGTTTTTCGTGGAACAGGGGTGAACCTGTTTTGACGAGACGTTCATAGATCGGACTTGTCTAGAAACCTTGTCTGAAGAGAACAGGGGAAAGGCAGAGAAGGAGGGAGGAGAGGTGGCAGCAGAAGGGCCAGAGAAGCCGCAGGGGGTAGAGGTAGGAGGGAGAGAGGAAGAGAGAGAGGACAGGATGTCATGGATTTTAGAGATGAAATGAGAAGCAAGGGCCGTGCAGAGGGCCTGGGAGGGGACAGGAGAGGTAGAGACTGCAGCAGGATTGGCCAGATCCTTGCAGCTTTTAAAGAGTTAGGCCGAGTTGTTAGATGCTGCAGAGACGTGGGCTTGGATGTGGGCTCTCTTCTTGGTGCGTACAGAGTGCTGGTATTGCCTTTGGAGCAGGCAGAAGGCCAGTTTGTTAGAGGATGTACTGGAAGCAAGCCATTTCCTCTCAGCCTCCCTGCCTATGTGCTTGAGGGTGACGAGGTCTGAGTCATACAAGGAGTTGCACTTGGCTTTGGACTTCAAGTGGATCCTCATGACAGGGTCAACAACATCGAGAGTATCAGATATATCAGAGTGGAGCATGGAAAGGGCTGTGTCAGGGTGTGAGTCAGCCAAGGGGGGACGAGGGGGTGAGAAAGTAGAGGCGAAAGCCTAAACTGACACACGCTTCATGGGTCGGATAACCGAGAATGTAGGTGGCAGTGCTGGAGTTCGCTTGGCCTGATGGGTAGAGAAGGTGAGATGGGAGATAAGGTGAAAGTGATCACTCCAGGATAGAGGAGTGGTGAGAGGGATCGTAAGGGGGAGGTCTGAGGAGATCAGAACATCCAGAGTGTGCCCTGCAGAGTGAGTCGGGCCAGAGGGCAGAATAGAGAGTGAGAGAGAGTCACAAAGGTTAAGAAACAGTCCAGTGAAAGGACAGGAAGGATCCAGGTGGATGTTGAACTCACGAAGAAGGAGGAGTTGAGTGGTTGAGACAAGGAGGGAATAGGAGAGTTCCGCCCACTCAGAGAGGAAGGCAGAGATCTGACCAGGTGGCCGATAGAAGGTAGCCACAGTAAGGGAATGGCCAGGAGAGAGAGAGAGAGAGAGAGAGAGAGAGCCTGCAGATGAGACATTTGAAAGAGGAGTAGGCCTGCGTAGGAATGACAGAGGCTGGAATCCACTCAGGGAAGATCAGGGCTACACCCCTTCCGGAACAGTTGAATTGGGGAGCAGAGAGGATCTTGTAGCCATCGGGGAGGAGAGTGTCAAAGCTCTTGACATAGCTCGCCGTGAACCATGTCTCAGTGAGACCAAGAACATTGAGGTCCCTTTTCTCCAGGAGGTTGGCAGATGTCAGAGGAGTGTTTGACAGCAGAGCGAGAGTTTGGAATGGCAATATTGAGAAGATTGCTGTCCTTGAAAAACTTCCGGGGAGGAGTACAAATCAGAGGTACGCCCTGGCAAGGTGTCGAAGAAGCCTGAGGGGGAGCAGAAGAGGAAAGACGAGAGGGAAAGGTAGGCAAGGAGGAGACAGCAGGGGGAGGCAAGGAAGCTGTGGAGGGGAGAGAGGGAACAGCAGGAGAAGAAAGAAAGTTGATGAGGCGCAGGAGGCGTCTATCAAAGAGGAGAAGGTTGGCATGAGGGTCATGGACCAAGACGGTGCCATTCAAGTAAACATTAATGATGAATTTAGAGGAGTGGAAGGAGGCCAGGAGGGCCTCCCACCGGGTGCCACCATTAATGGGAGAGTGTTAGGCAGAAACATGTGCAGTTCCCTCTGGGACCACTGCAAAAGATTTAGGACTACAGGTGTTTGGCAGTAAACCCACTTGGTAGCAGTCTGTACCACACAGATTCACTTGGTAGCTGTGGCTGAGCAGTCAGACTTCCCTCAAGAAGAGTTAGGCAGTATACAGAGTATTCACAATAGGTCAAAAGAACACAATAGAACAATTAACACTGACCAGGGCTTGGTGTAAAAGAGATATAATTATTTATTTAAAACCACATCTAGAAAAACACACAAGCACTAATAGTTAAGCAATCCAAAAACACGGTCACTAAAAGATATACACTCCCTTAAAAGAATATTAGACAAGTCTTAAGTAAAGCCCCACTTATTTTCAGACAGTGGTGAGCGCTTAACGTAGATGGCACTCTAATAATTCATTTTAAAAGGGAGAGAAAAACAGAGAATACATTGAAACAGATCCTAACACTTTTTCACGAACACAACAAGAGAGGAAGGCAAAGTAACACCGTGAATTTAGAGTCAATAGGCCGGATCCGCTTTAAGAGGATCGAAACGAAATGTGTCCAAGGTCACACGGTTGCAGTACACAAAAGTCTTGTAACGGTTCAAAAAGGGGTTGGACCAAAGAAAGGGACCAGTTAGAGGGTCAAGGCGGCCAGCCCAGTCCAGAAGGTTAAGGGGTTATTATTACCTTGTAGCAATCTTTAGAAAGGGAGGCCTGGCGGACACGGTACCTTAAAGTGGTGAGAATACTTCAGCGGGGGCAGCTGTTCCTGGCAGCGGATGCAAGTCGTTGCTTCATCCGGGGGAAGAGAGGATCTCGTTGGGGAGGAAGACAGGAGTCCGTTGCACTGCCAGGGAAGAAACCAGCCACAGAGTTTCTCAGGTAAAAGGAGCGGTCCGTTGATTCGCGGTCCAGTGCTAAGTGGCTAACCGGTTGCCGGGGTGCTTGGCACGGGCAATTCGACCACAAGCCGGTCTGGGGTGCGAAGAGAAGAAGGTAAACTGGTTGGGCCCACCAGTCAGGGGAAGAAGCCTCTCCAGCCGGGAGATGGTCTCTGTCGTCGGGAAGTGGTGAGTCGGTTCTGCAGGGCTCCACCAGTGGTTTTGTCGTGGTAGGTCGGCTCAGCTTCTCCCTCGTCGGATTCTCAGGTCCTGTGGCGACTTCTGAATTTCCAGTCCCCAAAGCCCTGCTTTTATGCAGCATACCCCCATTCACTCAGCCTAGCTGTCAATCATGCCGGCCGGCTCACCACTTGGGCCAATCACACAAGTGTGCGACTTGAGTTACCAAGGTAACTCAGTCCAGGGTGCCTAAACCCCCTCCCACACCCCCTGTAGTACCCAGACCGAGTGGCACCACTTTTGGAGGCTTCCGTGGAGAAGCCCGCCAAAAAGTGGAACAAGGGGCTCGACTTGGGTTGGAGTCACAGAAGAGAACACAAACGCCATTTTAGAATTGAGTCCTGGCAAAAAATACCAACCGGCGAATTCATATTAATTAAATAAACCAGCGGTATGTTCGAGGCTATGAGAATTAAATAATTAAAGTTGGTAGCCTCGAACAATGGGAAAATCCCATAGGGAAATATTCGTGGTTGAATATAAAAAGTAGTATCCAGTGCCACCAGCCAAAACTCGATCAGGGGGACGGAGACGTGCCCCCTCGACTAACAGACCCCGGGGCAATCGAATTGCCCCGACCAGTACGTCTAAAATATGAAGGTTTGTACCAGTTTCTGTTAATAATTTGGGACTAGTAAAGCCAATGGTGACTTTACATGCCCTGGGAGACAGTAGTCAGTCCCAGGGTATGGAGTCTATGGTGGGGTGTCACTATGACACCCCTGTGTCACTGCACGGAGGGTGCTGTGTAACACACATAGTAAAAACACATGAGACCCTATGGAGTAAAGGACCCCATAGCCCATAAAACACATTAACAGTCAAAGGAACAGCATAAATCATGTCCAAGAGTGGGAAAAAAAGAGTCTCACTCTTGGCAGGAGAAAAAAACAAACTCCAGAAATCCAGCAAAGCTGCTGGGGGACTCGCTAGGTTAGGAAATTCAGCCTAAAGAGAGAATTCTCCGTAACACTCGCCCCCCCCAGACTAAGTGATAGGAGGATTTAATCCACTCCTGGATGAATCTCATACTTCTAGTCGATGACATGCATCCTAGAGAGACCATCAGCATTTTGGTGGTGACACCCTGACCTGTGCTCAATGGTGAAATCAAACCCTTGCAGGCAGATTGACCATCTCATTAGTTTTGGGTTTTCCCCTTTCATTTACATTAACCATCTCAAGGGTTGGTGTCAGTCTGAATGACAAAAGTAGAACCATACAAGTATGGCCTGAACTTCTTCAGAGCCCACACAATAGCAAAACACTCTTGTTCAATGGTTGCCCACCTTGTTTCAGGATCCTTCAGTTTTCTACTGATGAAACAAATAGTGTGCTCCCTACCCTTCCTATCCAGTTGACTGAGGACTGCACCTATTCCTACATTTGAAGCATCTGTTTGCACAATGAAAGTTTGGTGATAGTCAGGAGCTCTGAGTACTGGGGCTTGGCAAAGAGCCTTTTTCAGGGTTTCAAAGGCCTGATTGCATTCCTCATTCCACCTAACCTTTTTAGGGAATTTAGGAGAGGAGATGACATTCAGTGGAGAAGCTATGGACCCCTAGTTCTCAAGGAAATTCCTGTAATACCCAGTGAGACCTAAGAAGGCTCTCACCTGGGTCTGAGTAGTAGGCGTTGTCCAATTTTGCACAGCTTCAATCTTACTGGGCAAAGGCCTTATTTCTCCACTTCCTACCTCATGTCCAGGTAGACCACTTTACTCTGTCCAATCTGGCATTTACTTGCCTTTATGGTCAGATTGGCCTTTCCAAGAGCCTGCAAAACATATCTCAGGTGGTCCACATGTTCTTACCAGGAATTACTGAACACTGCTATGTCATCCAAGTATGCCATGCAGAAGTCTTCCATCCCATTCAGAACCTGGTTTACCATCCTTTGAAATGTAGCAGGTGCATTTTTCAATCCAAAAGGCATAACCTTAAACTGGTATAAGCCAACTGGGGTAGAAAATGCAGTTTTCTCCTTGGCATGGTCTGTCAGGGCTATTTGCCAATAGCCTGACGTCAAGTCAAATGTGCTGAGGAACTTGGCTGCACCAAGTCTATCCACCAACTCATCTGTCCTTGGCAAAGGGTGGGCATCAGTCTTAGTGACTGCATTAAGAGCTCTGTAATCCACACATAATCTAAGTTCTTTAGATTCTGCCTTTGGTACCAACACAACTGGGCTACACCATGGACTAGTAGAGGGCTCTATTACCCTGAGATCAAGCATCTTGTTGACCTCACCTTTGATGTGGGTTCTTAAATTTTCTGACATTCAATATCCTCTGCTTTTGACTGGCAGACAGTCACCAGTGAGTATGTCATGCTGTCCCCAAGGGGTCAAGCCTGGTGAGAGTGAGAACAGAGAGGCAAACTGATTCAACATGGATTTGCACTCTTCCGGTTGCTCAGGTGTCAGATTTGAAGAGAGATTTACTCCTTCAATCTTTTCGTCTAAAGGTAAGCCTCTGAGGAGATCGGGAAGAGCTTCACTCTCTTCTTCTTCCTCTGATGATGCTAGAAGCAAAGCTCCTACATCAGGTCTGGAGACATACGCTTTTAGTCTGTTGGTGTGGAAGACTGTTGGAGCCTCCTTGGGCTTGCCCAAGTCCACCAGATAGTTGACCTCTCCAAGTTTACCCACAACTTTGAAGGGTCCCATGCATTTGTCTTGCAAGGCCCTCTGCCTTGTTGGAATCATAACGAGAACTAGCTGGTCCTGAGTAAACTCAACCATGTTAGCCTTTTGGTCATGCCAGTGCTTGACCAATGCTTGTCCAGCTTTCAAGTTATCACTTGCTTCTGCCATCATTTGTGACATTCTCCTTTGGAGACCTATCACGTAGTCAGTCACTCTGACTGGCTTGGGGGAAGGAGCACTCTCCAACCCTTCCTTGATCAGGGCCAATGGACCTCTGACCAGATGACCATAAAGATGTTCAAAGGGAGAATAACCTACTCCCTCCTGAGGGACTTCTCTATAAGCAAAGAGAAGGCATGGCAGTAGAAGGTCCCACTTTCTTTTAAGGGGGTCCTCTAAAGCACCTATCATGCTCTTCATGGTTCTGTTGAACCTTTCAACTAGTCCATTTGTCTGAGGGTGGTATGCGGTTGAGAACTTATAAGTAATAACTCCGCAGGTTTTCCACATGGCTTTCATGTAGTGGGACATAAAATTTGACCCCCTGTCAGAGATTACTTCCTTAGGAAACCCAACCCTGGTAAAAATACCAAGGAGGGCCTTAGCCACAGCCGGAGCTGTAACAGTCCTCATAGGAATTGCCTCAGGGTACCTAGTAGCATGGTCTACTACAACAAGTATAAACCTGTTGCCTGAGGAGGTTGGAGGATCAAGGGGACCAACAATGTCAATCCCTACTCTGTCAAATGGGACTCCCACTACAGGGAGAGGCACTAAAGTTGCCACATTCTTGGAGCCAACCTTACTAGAAGTCTGGCAGGTGTGGCAGCTCCTGCAGTATTTATCTACTTCAGCCCCCATCTTTGGCCAATAAAAGTAGAGTGAGAGCCTTTCCTTAGTCTTCTTGAAACTCAAGTGACCAGCCAAAGGAATCTCCTGGGCTAACTGCAAGAACTGTGGTCTGTTCTCTTGGGGTACTACAAGTCGTTTGTTGTCCCCAGGTGCAGACTCGGTTGGTTCACTGTAGAAGAGGCCATCTTCCCAGTGTAACCTATATTTTCCAGGCTCTTGCCCTTCAGCCTGAGCATCTGCCTGGTGGCGAAGACCTTCCAGAGTTGGACATTCTCTCTGTCCCTTACTGAAGTCTGCCCTGTTGGGTCCACCTTCTGCCAGTAAAGACTGCAGCTCAGGATGGTCAACAGGATCCAGATCTTCAATGAGTTCCTGGCCTTCCACTAGCTCTTCTTCAGAGTCTGGTTCAACCACACAGGGTTGTACCTCCCTCTCAGCCTCAGCTGGAGGGGGAGTTACTGGTGTAACTTTGGACAACCTAGGGGAAGTCCGTGTTGGCTGCACTGGAGTGCTGGCTGTGAGGTTCTTCTTAGAAGTTTTAGGTTTCCCTTTTTCTTCTAGTTTCTTAGAGACAACAGCTGACATCTCCAGTGGAGCAGGAGTGATCTCTTTCTTCATCATCTCCTTGGGAGTACCTCTCATGGTTCGCTCCCTTGCAGGTCTGGTGAGCTCCTGTAACCTTTTACTAGGAGGTCTGGGGGTATGTGACACTACTCCAAGAGTTTTCAAGTCATTACCCAGCGGAACCCTTCCTGGCACCTCACTTTGTATGCTGACAGGAATCTTCACAGTCATGTCATTAAACTGGATGAGAACTGGTAATTGGGGAAGCATCTGCACAGACCCTCCAGCTAACTTGGTGAGGCGTTTGGGTGCCTTAGCAACATCCTCAGCCTGAAAAAATGATTTGTCCACCACAGTTATGCTTGCCCAAGTGTGCCTGATGGCAGGTGTCTCCTGACCATTCACGTGGACACTGTCCTCATAATACTCTTTAGTATTATCTGGGATAGAATTATAGACATCTAAGTTTTGTTGTTCCCACAAACCCAGAGACACTAAAGAAACACTGGCTGAGACTCCAATGGGTTCATCAGCCAGTAATAGAAAGTTTCCACTTGCCATTTGTACTTCCTCCTCTGGAGCGAAGGATAAGGAGACACGCTGGACCCCTGAAGGTTTACCCTTACATCTGGGATGTCCTTTCACATGGTCAGTAGAGCCACAAACAAAGCATTTACCAAATTCTTTCTGGAATGGTGGCTTGTTCTGACCTCCTTCTGGTTTGGCACCAGGAGGTACACTAGCCTGATTTGGTTTCCCTGGTGGCTTACCCTTTTGGTTTTGTTTGGGGCCCTCTTTGGAATTGGAATTATTAGAATTCTCTTTGGAGTCCTTTTTTGGCTGTTTTCCCTCATCCTTTTTCTGAGTAGCCCCAGAATCCTTGTGAGTGGCCCTGTTGGCAACCCACAAGTCAGCAGCCTTAGCTAACTTCCTGTAATCTAATTCCTCTGAATCAGCCAAGTGCTGTCTGAGCTCAGGAGAGCAGGCATCATAAATTGACTCTAACATTACAAGATTCTTCATTCCTTCATAAGTGTTAACTCTGTAACCCTTAATCCATCCCTCTAAGTTTTTCAAACTTTCACTCACCCAGGTAGCACAAGGGGTACCATCATGCTTTTTGAGGGTCCTAAACCTCTTAAGGTACTGGGAAGGGGTCTTTCCAAATCTAGCTATCAAAGCTAGTTTCGCACATTCATAATCCTTCTTATCCACCTCCCTCAACTCCATTACCACATCAGTTGCAACAGGGGGAAGCCTAGAGAACAACCAGGGAAGTAACTCATTCCCTGTGATGTCCTGGAGCCCATGATTATACTCAAACATTTTTAACCAATCCAACACATCCAACTTACGTTCATACATACCCACTAATTCCTTAGTCATCCAGGGTCTTTTGGGACTGGAACTCCTAGAAGAACCAGAGGAGAGAGAAGCATTTTCCACAGACAACTTTTTCATTTTTAGTTCATGATTAAGCTCTATTTCTCTGAGCCTTAACTCAGCTTGCTTCTGCTCAGCCTGGGCATTCATTCTTCTGAACTCTAGCTCTTGGTTTCTTTCAGATTGAGCAATAAAACGTTTGTACTCTAATTCAAGCTTCATTGTTTCAAGTTCAAAATAAGCAGGGTTACATGTAGGACCTGGTATAGGCCCAGTAGGTACAGTAGGTAAGGCAGACAGAGGCTCAGAGTGGCTAACTTCATTAGGTTCACTTTCCTCTTCTGACTCATTATCAAGACTTTGATTCAGATCAATACCATCACTGTTTTCTACATTTGCTGGGGGGGTAGATTCCTCTGTACCACCCAGACTTTGGTTTTCTAACAATCTTTCTATAAGTTCCATTTTCTTGCCCTTCTCAGAGAGATTCTTATGTCTACACAATACTTTTAAGCAATCAGCAGTTTTGGCAGACAATGATTCTAGGGTATAACTCTCCATAGCAGACATAGTTAGAAAATCAGCCTTTTAGTGCTAAGCTCTGTGGTTAGTTGTCCTAAAGTGTTCAACAAGCACTCTAAAGTGTATACTCAATACAAATCCCACCGCTGTACACCAGTGTTAGGCAGAAACCTGTGCAGTTCCCTCTGGGACCACTGCAAAAGATTTAGGACTACAGGTGTTTGGCAGTAAACCCACTTGTTAGCAGTCTGTACCACATAGATTCACTTGGTAGCTGTGGCTGAGAAGTCAGACTTCCCTCAAGAAGAGTTAGGCAGTATACAGAGTATTCACAATAGATCAAAATAACACAATAGAACAATTAAACACTGACCAGGGCTTGGTGTAAAAGAGATATAATTATTTATTTAAAACCACATCTAGAAAAACACACAGGCACTAATAGTAAGCAATCCAAAAACACGTTCACTAAAAGATATACACTCCCTTAAAAGAATATTAGACAAGTCTTAAGTAAAGCCCCACTTATTTTCAGACAGCGGTGAGCGCTTAACGTAGATGGCACTCTAATAATTCGTTTTAAAAGGGAGAGAAAAACAGAGAATACATTGAAACAGATCCCAACACTTTTTCACAAACACAACAAGAGAGGAAGGCAAAGTAACACCGTGAATTTAGAGTCAATAGGCCGGATACGCTTTAAGAGGATTAAAACGAAATGTGTCCAAGGTCACACGGTTGCAGTGCACAAAAGTCTTGTAACGGTTCAAAAAGGGGTTGACCAAAGAAAGGGACCAGTTAGAGGGTCAAGGCGGCCAGCCCAGTCCAGAAGGTTAAGGGGTTATTATTACTGTGTAGCAATCTTTAGAAAGGGAGGCCTGGCGGACATGGTACCTTAAAGTGGTGAGAATACTCCAGCGGGGGCAGTTGTACCTGGCAGCGGATACAAGTCGGTGCTTCGTCCGGGGGAAGAGAGGATCTCGTCAGGGAGGAAGACAGGAGTCCGTTGCACTGCCAGAGAAGAAACCAGCCACAGAGTTTCTCAGGTAAAAGGAGCGGTCCGTTGATTCGCGGTCCAGTGGTAAGTGGCTATCCGGTTGCCGGGGTGCTTGGCACGGGCAATTCGACCACAAGCCGGTCTGGGGTGCGAAGCGAAGAAGGTAAACTGGTTGGGACCACCAGTCAGGGGAAGAAGCCTCTCCAGCTGGGAGAGGTGCCGGTGGTGTCGTGGTGGTAGGTCAGCTCAGCTTCTATCTCGTCGGATTCTCAGGTCCTGTGGTGACTTCTGAAGTTCCAGTCTCCAAAGCCCTGCTTTTATGCGGCATACCCCCATTCACTCAGCCTAGCTGTCAATCAAACATGCTAAGTGGTGAGCCGGCCGGCTCACCACTTGGGCCAATCACACAAGAGTGCGACTTGAGTTACCAAGGTAACTCAGTCCAGGGTGCCTAAACCCCCTCCCATACACCCTGTGGTACCCAGAAAGAGTGGCACCACTTTTGGAGGCTTCCGTGGAGGAGCCCGCCAAAAGGTGGAACAAAGGGCTCGACTTGGGTTGGAGTCACAGAAGAGAACACAAACGCCATTTTAGAATCGAGTCCTGGCAAAAAATACCAATCGGCGAATTAATATTAATTAAATATACCGGCGGTATGTTCGAGGCTATGAGATTTAAATAACTAAAGTTGGTAGCCTCGAACAATGGGAAAATCCCATAAGGAAATATTCGCGGTCGAATATAAAAAGTAGTATCCACTGCCACCAGCCAAAACTCGATCAGGGGGGACGAAGACGTGCCCCCTCGACTAACAGACCCCGGGGCAATCGAATTGCCTCAACCAGTACGTCCACAATATGATGGTTTGTACCGGTTTCTGTTAATAATTTGGGACTAGTAAAGCCAATGGTGACTTTACATGCCCTGGGAGACAGTAGTCAGTCCCAGGGTATGGAGTCTATGGTGGGGTGTCACTATGACACCCCTTTGTCACTGCACGGAGGGTGCTGTGTAACACACATAATAAAAACACATGAGACCCTATGGAGTAAAGGACCCCATAGCCCATAAAACACATTAACAGTCAAAGGAACACCATAAATCATGTCCAAGAGTGGGAAAAAAAGAGTCTCACTCTTAGCATGAGAAAAAAACAAACCCCAGAAATCCAGCAAAGCTGCTTGGGGACTCACTATGTTAGGAAATTCAGCCTAAAGAGAGAATTCTCCCTAACAGAGAGTACGAGAAGGGAGAGAGCACAGCGACCCTATGTAGAGTCCATAGGTCTGGCGAGAGAATGATAAAGAGGATGTCAGTGAAAGTTTGCCTAGAGCAGGCACCGGTATAGGTGTCAGCGATAGGGACGCCTTTGTTGGAGACCAGGATGTCCTTTTTAAACTTCTTTTTACCAGATTTTGTGAGGAGAGTGGGATAGTCGATAGAGAAGCAGTTGGAAAAGATGGGAGAGTCAGAGAGCATGATAGAGTAGGTAGGGAGAGGAGAGAAGAGAAAGGGAGTGGGAAGGGGAGAACACTAGGGAAGGACGCAGGGCAGGGTGCAAGCAGACAAAACAGAGAGATGAGACAAGTTGACAGTTGGACAAGACGACCAGCGATTAGATTTTAAATACTTTCACAGTGCAACTTTAAAAACAGGAGAAAAACACGTCTAAGTTTGAGAGTCCTGAATAGTGGGGAAAAGGCCTAGGTTTCACAATGCAATTTTAAATACTTTCACAATGCACCTTTAAAAACAGGAGCAACACATGCCTAAGTTTGAGAGTCCTGAATAGTGGGGAAAAGGCCTAGGTTACAGAATGCAATTGTAAATACTTTCACAATGCAACTTTAAAAACAGGAGAAAAACATAGCTAGGTTTGAGGGTCGTGAATAGTGGAGAAAAGGCCTAGGTTTCACATTTTTAATACTTACACAAGTTTGAAAACAGGAGAAAAACACCTAAGTTTGAGAGTATGCTATATGGATAGGTGAACAGCCTGATATGAAGGGAGGAGGAATCAGATGGGAAATCGACAGAAGACTCAATTGTCAAGGAAAAACTGATGAAGAGGTTCGAGGATGCAAAGAAAGAGGTCAGATGCCGATTTGGGGAACAATGCTGTCTCCAGACGGATGGGAAGAAGGTGTGGTTATATGTAAAACACATGCAACACAGGGAGCGTGCAAATCAACTGTAGAACATGTGGAACGACTGTGCAAGCCTTGATGGCCAAAGTTTGCAAAGCCTCTGACATCGGTCGAAGATAGAGGCGGTCCATTGCAGATAGTGCCTTTAGCTAGTGCAGAACTATGCTTCAGAAACAATGGCACAAGAAAAGTTGGAGAAAATCAGCAACGTGGATGAATCTTTGATGTTCCAGGAATGAAGGACGGGGCAGCAGTGATAATGGATCACTACTGGGCCTGTAGATCCACAGCTTACATGAAGCTGCCCAGAGATTGTGAGAACTATGTTCTATAGTGATAGTTCATGTTCCAGCATTAGTGATCCCGAAGAGTGACTTGAACATTGGTGAATGTCCCAAACAGATGCTAAGCTGAGGAAGAAGAGATCTGTTGAGCTCCTGAATCGGATGAAGAGGGCGAATTATTTATCAGCCAAGTCAATAGAAGCCTTTGATTCTATCCCATATGAACACAGATTGTTTAGTAAGACTTCACCAATATTCACTATAATCTTCATGCCCAGGATTGAGATGGATGCAAATGCTAAATGGTTACAAATAACCAGATGGGAGCTTTTGCAGACAATCAACACCACTATAAAGGGATTCAATGCTATCAAGGAGGATCTGAGAGCCATAAGATTGATGACTCTTCAGAACAGATATGTCCTGGACATGATTACAGCTATGGATGGAGATGTTTGTGCTAAAATCCGAGAATCATGTAGCATGTTCATACCTTCTCATGATGACGAGAATGGCACCTTGACAGAGGCCATAATGATGCTGACAAACCTACACATCAAGATGGAAGACGAAGTAGAAGACATTGGTGATGACAGCTGGTTTGGATCTACTTGCACGTGGGTACCCCAATGGATGGCGAACATTTTCAAGTTACTTGGAGCCCTGCTGGTAATGATCATGTTTGGAGTCTGTGTGATCAGGATAATCATCACACAATGCAAGAAGACTGCAAAGAAGGCAGTAGGAATGAAGATTGTGATTGATGTTGAATCAGGATTTGAACCAAACGAACTGACAGATGAAGAAATCAGAGACTATGTAAAGCCAGCATCCATGCACCTGAGGGAACGAAGTCCCTGTACCCTAAGAACCACAAGAAGTATGTGGGGAAATGGATCTACTGCAGTCCAGATGGACAATGCATGCTTATGATCTGGAGTGTTGATGAGCAAGTGAAATCAGCAGGAGGCATGAAAGGAGTTGTAAAGATATGGGTACCAAAGAAGCATTTCTTCAGACGAGAATGATTGTGAAGAGTGATGAGAGAGTGGTTGATGAATCACCCAGAGGGGGGAGTGTAGAGGTGGAATCGAGTATCCCCATCAAAAGCTTCGCCCCCATGCTGCCTATATGTTGGGAGCCGGAAATTGCAACATGTGCAGTGCCAGTAAGGATGCCTGTACCAAAGAAAGTTATGGAAACAAGGTATTCATTGAGAAAACCTTAAATGCATACACAAACAAATAATGGCCTCTTGGACAAAGTCCCAGAAGAAGTGTGAAAATGAATGAAGGAGAAGACTGGTGATGTCATGCGGAACAGATGATGGTGCACCTGTAAAAGATGCACGAGGTAGAAGAATAGACATTCTATAAGCTCTGGAGAGAAGATGGTAAAGATGAGCAACATTTCGGGCTTGAGATGAAGATGCCCATGCTACAGAAATGTTGAAGAATATGTAAATGAGTTTCCCCTTGTACAGACGCAGTAATGCAAGTAGACAAAGTAATCTTACGTTTTGCAGAGATGTGCCAATGTATAATACATAGGAATGTATAGAACCTGGATATTCCACAGTGCACTTTAAGCAAGGCTGAAACCCATGATTGAAAGAGTTTTCAGTGTGGCATAGTTGGAAAATTACTGATGGTGAGATGGTGGCCCAGCACCAAGACGACGAGGCCACCGTGAGCATGGGTGTCCATCCGGTAGTTACAGTGAATGTGAGAAAGAAAACTTCTGTTTGAAATGAATTGGAAAAACAGTGGAGGCGTCAGGATTTCATAATTTAATAGAATTAAATGCTGCAACAGGATTGAAAATGCGTTCTCCCAGTCACATGATCAGATCAAAATAGACAGTGGGTCGAGCTACACCGACACCAAGAAGATACTCCCTTTATTTCTCAGGCACAGAGAACCTGTACAAGGCCATGTTCAAAGCCTAATTGACCGGCAGACTGCAAGAGTGATGATAGATGTGGGGCTAATTGTAAGGGGAGGCATGATCACACCGACCTTCCATGCACCTGATATGGTAGCTTGTGTGCTGCTAGCGTGTGAAATCTTCCAGAAGGGTACAAAGGTGCTAAACCAATGGTAGGGGGCCATGTATAAGAGAGCCCTATAGTTTGTATAACCAATGAAGTGTTGAGGGGCCATGTATAAGAGAGCCCTATAGTTTGTATAACCAATGAAGTGTTGAGTATTAGTATGACACGAAAGATGACTTGCACTTGGGATGGGCTTAGTTGCCCACCTGACAGCAGAGAGACAATCAGTACCGCTCTCAGTATGGAACGTATACTTAGAATCCCTGTAATCTTATCACATCCTCAAGTAGGTTTTTGTAGTTTGCCATGTCACCTATGATGTAAAAGTTGTGCTTTTTATGAAATGTTCTGAGATAAATCGAGCGAACGTCCATTGATGTCTGTTTTAACTCCCTGTTTTAGACAATTGAAAATAAAACAGACTAACTTTGCCAACTTCCTGAGTCGGTTTGATTATTGATGTTTGAGTAACTTCTGCATCCCCATCCATCTCAAAGTATTGCAACCTCGTCTTAAAGCGCCCTAGGTCTACGGGTTCACCTTGGTAGAGTAGCTGACCACAGTTGTTGAAAAAGAACATGACTCATATAATCAACCAAAAATGCCTGTGGTCTGAGAACTGGCTTAATGCAGGAAATTGGCCTATTACTGCTTTCCTGTTCAGGAAGCCATGTGTAACCCTCCTTGTCATTAGCAGGGGGACCTTTCAATTGTTTAACATTTGAAGATAAAATGTAACACTTCTCAAACTTGTGTCTGCCATGGTTAAAGCAATCAAAGAGAATTGTCAAAAAGGTGGTCAACTGAAACCTTGGGCTTTCGAAACTATGTGCGGCAGATAAGCAATTAATCATCACTTTGCAGCAGCTCTCTTGGTGTTGGCTGTATATGTGTGAATACTGAGCAGAGATAATTCTATCGTAGCCATTAATTGGAATGCAGTTTTATACAACATGTGGCCATGTACACATTTGTATGGTCTATTACTGTTGTCTTGAATTGCTCTAATTTAATCGGAATGCAGTTTTATACAACATGTGGCCTTGTGCACATTTGTATGGTCTATTACTGTAGTCTTGAATGCTCTAAGTTGATGACAATAAACCGGTAGCATGTCACCACTTTATTCAAGTCCACTATCATACTTTTATTTTGTCCCTTCAGATTTCATTGTAATTGTTATTTGATGTACCTGAGAATAGGAGTGCTGAAAGATTATTTTGTTGTTATGGAAACCAATTCAAGGACCCCTCCAAGATCTCAGATACCTGTGGTTAAGAAGCTAGGTTAGCCTTAGCTAGATAAATATCTCCATAATGTCTCCACCGCAAAATAGGGAAATTGTTTACCAAAAACATTCCTCTAGCCGTCAGAGAAATGTTCATTTATTTCATTTACCTATGACACTTAATATTTTGACTAAGAAATTAAATTACAATGACTGTCAAATTTTACAATTGAGAGAAAATGTTAACCTATTTAATGAATGACTCTAAAAAGAAATAATGAGAAAACAAGTACATCGATTTTTTTCAGTATCAGGGGTCTTTTAAAACATTTTCAGTAAACTGAAGATCCCAGGAGGTGCGTGGATTTATGAGCAAAGAAAATCACCGGTGATCTCTACCAGTATTGACAAAGGCTTGCAAGGAATCACCATCTCAGATCACAACTTGCACCGGAATGGACATGCCAGAGAGCCAAAAGTTGCTGAACACTGTTTTAAAGGCATATTAGAGAAGACTACAGACATTCTTCTCGTGGTTTAGTAAATAATTGTGTTTTTGTGAGTTCCATCTTCCACGGTGTGGTATATCAAATCAATAAAATCAATCATTTATTTGTTGGCATTGCCATTGGAGCAATACAAGAAAAACAGCACAATGAAATACTATGCTCAACTAAAAATGCTTACACAAACGAAACAACCTACATTTAAGAATGCAACAACATTATTTAAAACATAATTTAGACCATTGTACACATTTAATTAAGTTATAACAAAAGAAATACATTTAATTGCAATACTAATTAATTTAAGACATGTATCCCTCTGGATCTTTTTGAATGCCATGTCCTGCAGGGGGAATGGCTTTTTCTTCCCAAGGGCCACATCAGGCAAATTAGGTAGGGGTCCCCCGGTTCAATTTCAAATGTGTGGCCATGACACCCGTCTTTCAGTTGGAGTGGCAGTGAATGACCTATCTCTCTTCAGGGGTCCGTCCGAGAAATGTTTGTCAGTTTTCTCCTCATGATTAGATCAGATTTTTGCATTAAACTATGACTAGCTTCACCTCCTCTAGCATTTTGTGCCCAATGGTGACTAGTTATGGGCTTGTTTTTCCTTCCCTTCCTTACAATGCTTTTCTACCAGGCTCAGAGGGCTGTCCCTGGTCATGTGACAAACTCTGCTTCCTTCAGCTTTTCACATCAAACAATGATTATCTCCACCTTCTCCAGCTTTTTGCAGCAATAAGGGCCCAATTCTTTCCCCTCTGTTGCTCTTGCACCAGGCTCAGAGGAGTGTCCTTGGTCGTGTGACCAGATCCACCTCCCCCAACCTTTCACACCATACTGTGACTAGCTTCACCGTCTCCAGCTTTTCGTGCCAAATGATTACTGCTTAAGGGTTTGTTTTTTTACCTCCCTTTCAATTCTTTTCCACAATGCTCTGAGGAGTGTACCTGGACATATGACCAGCCATGCCTCCTCAAGCTATTTTCATTCCAAACATTGATTAGCTCCTCCTCCTCTAGCTGTTTGTACCAGACAATGACTACTTAAGAAGCTGGTTCCACCAGGCTCAGAGGAGTGTCCATGGTCACATGGTAGGCTCCTTTTTCACTAGCCCAACGGCCAATCAGGAGCCACCTGCTTTTACTTATATCCAGCCTTCCTTAGGCAGCCTCATCACAGGTGTTGTCAGCTGAGTATGAAAACAAGGACATCTCATGTTTATGCGTATTACGGCCTAGACATGACTAAGGGTTGGACCCTCTTCCTCGCTATCACCAGGCGTACCTTAAAATGTGGATCCCACTGTCAATTCACACTCTCATGAGAACACAATCCCACAAATACTTGCTGTACAAAAGCACCACAAAGCCTCTCCATCTCACCCCAAACTCTCTTGATTACATGTCAACTCCACCATCCAACCTTTCTCACAACCTAATGCACATTAATGTGCACTGTTCCATCTGCCATGCAGCTGTGATTGCCAATCTAATTATTACACATGAACTTCATACCATGCAAAATTGCCTCTCTCCTACTTCTACCATCTATTTGAGGTCCTTGTCCAACCGTGGTATGGAAACCAACATGTTCACCCCATAGGAAAGGTAGGGGGAGGTATGGTAGTTATACCCAAATCATACTGGATCTGTAGTATGCTCAGCCAAACAGCCATGAAATCCTTAAAGTGTATCTCATGCCACCTTCCATTATCACATAAACATAGTGCCACGTTCCATATGATCTACTGCTCACCACACAGTGTGGATCATTCCTCAATGACATTTCCAACCTTATCAGCTCAGCATCATTTGCTAACTTAACAAACATTTTCCTTGGGGACTTCAATCTTCCAGGGAGCAAGTCACTCCAGAGGCTCTCCACCACCTCATGATTTCATTAGATATAAACCACCACGTACAAAAAAACCACCCACAGCATGCATAGGAAAGGTTCATCTTCTCAGCATCCCCCTAACACAACGTCTTTACCCTTTTCTACTGGTGTAGGCAGACCACACCACCATCCCCTTCATCCCTACAGATGCACTCCTGTACAACAAGGGTGGGCAACTTCAGGGCAGACTACTACATGGTCACTAGAAGAAGAATCCCACAAAGCTCCCCTGTGTACTTTAATTTTTACATAAAGCTACTGGGATCAAATCTTAATGACCTGACCTCTCACTGCACCAGTATCTGAATTATACAAAGATATACCTAAATGTTAATGGTACCCAACACACCTCACACCTAAGGAATTGTCTTACTGCCATACAAGCCTGGCTGAGAAGCACATACCTGAAGCACAATCTTACAAAGACATAATTCATCTTGCTCAGTCTCCCATCTAAGTGTGTACCATTAAAGGGTGGCTAAATGACATGGACCGGGCCGTGACTGCCAAATCACTTAACAGCACTCTCTCCTTCCGACAACCATCAACAAAAAAGCCCAAACTGCCTTGTACCAGCAAACCCTCTGATGGAGGACAAAACCCATCAATCCATACAAGGACTTCAAAACCACAGGCCAGGCCATGGTTATCTCCAGCATAGATGGGGAGACATTGACACTCATACAAGTTTGCCGGTCCGGAAACAACGGTGCCAGTAAGCTTACCGGCACTGATGTTTCTGGACCGGCAAACAACGAGTCTGCAGGCGGGTGCCGTACCGCCTGCCAGGGTCAGACCTGGCGTCCACCGGCACCCACCCGCAGACTTTCATGGTAGCACCAGCACTGTTATTAACAGTGCTCGTGTTTCGTGATCCCCATTCCCGTTTAGTCCTATGGGACTCAAATGGGAATGGGGTTAACATTTACCAGCGTCTGACTTCATGGAACGCGAGGGTGGTAATCCCCAGTGATTCTGACTAGTCAGGGGGTGGTAAATCATTATGGATCCAGAGGCTACTGACCGGTTTTACTGGCACGGTTTCTGCCGGACCCGTAATGAGGGCCATCCAATTCATGTGCAAAACAGAGGGGTTCTGGGATTCTCTCTACCAGCCTAAGTCACGGGGGAGTCTCAACCAGATTTTCTAGCTCACTATCCCTTTCACAGAAGAGAAATATCCACAACATATCAGTCTTTGTCCTGCCCAAGGGCAGTCCAGCTCCGAAATGCTACGCAATTCTCTTCTGAACAAGTGTACCAACAGCAACCCTGGACACATGCTTTGGCCTGGCTGGGCCTCATCAGTGATGTGGAATTGTGCCTCTCTAAGAACAGTGAGCAAAGGGTGCACGTCTGGATTACCCTAGTTACTTAGGGTGTGATACAAAGTTAATTTTTAATATGCAAACAAAGGGGTTCTGGGAGTCTCTCTACCAGCCTCAGTCGCGGGGGAGTCTCAACCAGATTTTCTAGCTCACAATCCCTTTCACAGAAGAGAAAAATCCACAACATATCAGTCTTTGTCCTGCCCAAGGGCAGTCCAGCACCAAAATGCTAGGCGATTCTCTTCTGAAGAAGAGTACCAACAGCAACTCAAGACTAGTGTTTTGGCCTAGCTGGTCCTCATCAGTGAGGTGGAGCTCTGCCTCTCTAAGAACAGTGAGCAAGGGGTCCATATCTGGATTATGCTAGTTACTTAGAGTGAGACCCAACGCTAATTTTTAACATGCAAGCAGAGGGGTTCTGGGAGTCTCTCTACAGGCCTCAGTCACGGTGGAGTCTCAACCAGATTTTTGAGCTCACTATCCCTTTCACAGAAGAGACATATCCACAACATATCAGTCTTTGCCCTGTCCAAGGACAGTCCAGCATGCAAATGCTAGGCAATTCTCTTCTGAACAAGAGTACCAACAACAACCCCAGACATGTTTTTCGGCCAGGCTGGGCCTCATCAGTGAGGTGGAGCCAGCCCTCTCTAAGAACAGTGAGTAAGGGGTCCACGTCTGGATTACCCTAGTTACTTAGTGTGAGACCCAAAGTAAATTTTTAATATGCAAAACAGAGGGGTTCTGGGAGTGTCTCTCCGGGCCTCAGTCGCGGGGGAGTCACAACCAGATTTTTTAGCTCACTATCCGTTTCACAGAAGAGAAATATCCACAACATATCAGTCATTGTCCTGCCCAAGTGCAGTACAGCACCAAATTGCTAGGCAATTCTCTCCTAAACAAGAGTGCAAACAACATCCCAGACACGTGTTTCGGCCTGGCTGGTGCTCCTCAGTGAGATGGATCTGTGCCTCTCTAAGAACAGTGAGCAAGGGGTCCACATCTTGATTACCCTAGTTACTTAGTGTGAGACCCAACGTTAATTTTTAATATGCAAAACAGAGAGGTTCTGGGAGTCTCTCTACTGGCCTCAGTCGTGGGGGAGTCTCGGCAAGATTTTTTAGCTCACTATCCCTTTCACAGAAGAGAAATATCCACAATATATCAGTCTTTGTCCTACCCAAGGGCAGTTCAGCACCGAAATGCTAAGCAATTCTCTTCTGAACAAGAGTACGAACAGTAACCCCAGACACGTGTTTCGGCCTGGCTGGGCCTGGGTGGGCCTCATCAGTGAGGTGGAGCTGTGCCTCTCTAAGAACAGTGAGCAAGGGGTCCACATCTGGATTACCCTTGTTACTTAGGGTGAGACCCAAAGTTAATTTTTAATATGCAAAACAGAGATGTTCTGGGAGACTCTCTACCGGCCTCAGTCAAGGTGGAGTCTCAACCAGCTTTTTTAACTCTCTATCCCTTTCACAGAAGGGAAATATCCACAACTTATCAGTCTTTGTCCTGCCCAAGGGCAGACCAGCACCGAAATGCTAGGCAATTCTTTTCTGAACAAGAGTACGAACAGCAACCCAAGACACGTGTTTCGGCCTGGTTGGGCCTCATCAGTGAGGTGGAGCTGTGCCTCTCTAAGAACAGTGAGCAAGGTGTTCACGTCTGGATTACCCTAGTTACTTAGGGTGAGTCCCAAAGTACATTTTTAATATGTAAAACAGAGGGGTTCTAGGAGTTTCTCTACCAGTCTCAGTTGCTGGGGTAGTCTCAACCAGATTTTTTAGCTCACTATCCCTTGCACAGAAGAGAAATATCCACAACATATCAGTCTTTGTCCTGGCCACGGCAGTCTAGCACCCAAATGCTAGGCAATTCTCTTCTGAAAAAGAGTACCAACACCCACCCCAGAAACATTTTTCAGCCATGCTGGGCCTCATCAGTGAGGTGGAGCTGTGCCTCTCTAAGAATAGTGAGTAAGGGGTCCAAGGTCTGGATTACCCTAGTTACTTAGTGTGAGACCCAAAGTTAATTTTTAATATGCAAAACAGAGGGGTTCTGGGAGTGTCTCTACCGGCATCAGTCACGGGGGAGTCTCAACCAGATGCTTTAGCTCACAATCCCTTTCAGAGAAGAGAAAAATCCACAACATATCAGTCTTTGTCCTGCCCAAGGGCAGTCCAGCACCGAAATGCTAGGCGATTCTCTTCTGAAGAAGAGTACCAACAGCAATTCAAGACTAGTGTTTTGACCTAGCTGGTCCTCATCAGTGAGGTGGAGCAGTGCCTCTCTAAGAACAGTGAGCAAGGGGTCCATATCTGGATTATGCTAGTTACTTAGAGTGAGACACAACGCTAATTTTTAACATGCAAGCAGAAGGGTTCTGGGAGTCTCTCTACAGGCCTCAGTCACGGTGGAGTCTCAACCAGATTTTTGAGCTCACTATCCCTTTCACAGAAGAGACATATCCACAACATATCAGTCTTTGCCCTGTCCAAGGACAGTCCAGCACGAAAATGCTAGGCAATTCTCTTCTGAACAAGAGTACCAACAACAACCCCAGACACGTTTTTCGGCCAGGCTGGGCCTCATCAGTGAGGTGGAGCCATCCCTCTCTAAGAACAGTGAGTAAGGGGTCCACGTCTGGATTACCCTAGTTACTTAGTGTGAGACCCAAAGTTAATTTTTAATATGCAAAACAGAGGGGTTCTGGGAGTGTCTCTCCGGGCCTCAGTCACGGGGGAGTCACAACCAGATTTTTTAGCTCACTATCCGTTTCACAGAAGAGAAATATCCACAACATATCAGTCATTGTCCTGCCCAAGTGCAGTACAGCACCAAATTGCTAGGCAATTCTCTCCTAAACAAGAGTGCAAACAACATCCCAGACACGTGTCTCGGCCTGGCTGGTGCTCATCAGTGAGATGGATCTGTGCCTCTCTAAGAACAGTGAGCAAGGGGTCCACATCTTGATTACCCTAGTTACTTAGTGTGAGACCCAACGTTAATTTTTAATATGCAAAACAGAGAGGTTCTGGGAGTCTCTCTACTGGCCTCAGTCGTGGAGGAGTCTCGGCAAGTTTTTTTAGCTCACTATCCCTTTCACAGAAGAGAAATATCCACAATATATCAGTCTTTGTCCTACCCAAGGGCAGTCCAGCACCGAAATGCTAAGCAATTCTCTTCTGAACAAGAGTACGAACAGTAACCCCAGACACGTGTTTCGGCCTGGCTGGGCCTGGGTGGGCCTCATCAGTGAGGTGGAGCTGTGCCTCTCTAAGAACAGTGAGCAAGGGGTCCACATCTGGATTACCCTTGTTACTTAGGGTGAGCCCCAATGTTAATTTTTAATATGCAAACAGAGGTGTTCTGGGAGACTCTCTACCGGCCTCAGTCAAGGTGGAGTCTCAACCAGCTTTTTTAACTCTCTATCCCTTTCACAGAAGGGAAATATCCACAACTTATCAGTCTTTGTCCTCCCCAAGGGCAGACCAGCACCGAAATGCTAGGCAATTCTTTTCTGCACAAGAGTACGAACAGCAACCCCAGACACGTGTTTCGGCCTGGTTGGGCCTCATCAGTGAGGTGGAGCTGTGCCTCTCTAAGAACAGTGAGCAAGGTGTTCACGTCTGGATTACCCTAGTTACTTAGGGTGAGTCCCAAAGTACATTTTTAATATGTAAAACAGAGGGGTTCTAGGAGTCTCTCTACCAGTCTCAGTTTCTGGGGTAGTCTCAACCAGATTTTTTAGCTCACTATCCCTTTCACAGAAGAGAAATATCCACAACATATCAGTCTTTGTCCTGCCCAAGGGCAGTCCCTCAGCGAAACGCTAGGCAATTCTCTCCTGAAGAAGAGTACCAACAGCATCCCCACACACATGTTTGGCCTGGCTGGTCCTCATCAATGAGGTGGAGCTGTGCCTCTCTAAGAACAGTGAGCAAGGGGTCCACATCTGGATTACCCTAGTTACTTAGGGTGATACACAATGTTCATTTTTTAATATGCAAAACAGAGGGGTACTGGGAGTCTGTCTACTGGCCTCAGTTATGGGTCTCTGCCAGATTTCTTAGCTCACTATCTCTTTCACAGAAGAATAATAATCACAACATATCAGTCTTTGTCCTGCCCAAGATCAGTCCAGCACCAAAATGTAGGCAATTTTCTTCTGCACAAGAGTACCAACAGCAAACCCATACGCTTGTTTCAGCCTGGCTAGGACTCATCAGTGAGGTGGAGCTGTGCCTCTCTAAGAACAGAGAGTAAGGGGTCCACGTCTGGATTACACTATTTACTTAGGATGAGACCCAAAGTTAATTTTAATATGCAAAAGAGAGGGGTTCTGGGAGTCTCTCTATCGGCCTCAGTCGTGGGTTAGTCTCAACCAGATTTTTTAGCTCACTATCCCTTTCACAGAAGAGAAATATCCACAATATATCAGTCTTTGTCCTGCACGAGAGCAGTCCAGCACCGATATGCTAGACAATTCTCTTCAGAACAAGAGTACTAACAACATCCCCAGACACGTGATGCTGCCTTCCTGGGGCTGGGTGGACCTCATCAGTGAGGTGGAGCTGTGCCTCTCTAAGAGCAGTGAGCAAGAGGTCCTTATCTGGATTACGCTAGTTACTTAGGGTGAGACCCAATGTTAATTTTTAATTTGCAAAACAGAGGGGTTCTGGGAGACTCTCTACCGGCCTCAGTCCCGGGGCAGTCTCAACCAGATTTTTTAACTCACTATCCCTTTCAAAGGAGAGAAATATCCACAAAATATCAGTCTTTTTCCTGCCCAATGGCAGACCAACACCGAAATGCTACGCAATTCTCTTCTGAACAAGAGTACCAACATCAACCCCAGACACGTGTTTCTGCCTGGCTCGGCCTCATCAGTGAGGTGAGCAAGGGATTCACGTCTGGATTACCCATGTTACTTAGAGTGAGACCCAAAGTACATTTTTAATATGCAAATAGAGGGGTTCCTGGAGTATCTCTAGCAGCCTCAGTCCCGGGGGAGTCTTAACCAGATTTTTCAACTCACTATTCCTTTCAGATTAGAGAAATATCCACAACATATCAGTCTTTGTCCTGCCCAAGTGCAGTCCAGTACCAAAATGCTAGGCAATTCTCTTCTGTACAAGAGTGCCAACAGAATCCCAGAGACGTGTTTCGGACCAGCAGGTCCTCATCAGTGAGGTGGAGCTGTGCCTCTCTAAGAACTGTGAGCAAGGGTTCCTCATCTGGATTACTCTAGTTACTTAGGATGAGACCCAATGTAAATTTTTAAAATGCAAAACAGGGGGGTTCTGGGAGTCTCTCTACTGGCCAAAGTTATGGGGGAGTCTATACCAGATTATTTAGCTCACTATCCCTTTCAGAGAAGAGAAATATCCACAATATATCAGTCTTTGTCCTACCCAAGGGCAGACCAGCAACGAAATGCTAGGCAATTCTCTTCTGAACAAGAGTACGAACAGCAACCCCAGACACGTGTTTCGGCCTGGTTGGGCCTCATCAGTGAGGTGGAGCTGTGCCTCTCTAAGAACAGTGAGCAAGGTGTTCACGTCTGGATTACCCTAGTTACTTAGGGTGAGTCCCCAAGTACATTTTTATTATGTAAAACAGAGGGGTTCTAGGAGTGTCTCTCCGGACCTCAGTCGCGGGGGAGTCACAACCAGATTTTTTAGCTCACTATCCGTTTCACAGAAGAGAAATATCCACAACATATCAGTCATTGTCCTGCCCAAGTGCAGTACAGCACCAAATTGCTAGGCAATTCTCTCCTAAACAAGAGTGCAAACAACATCCCAGACACGTGTTTCGGCCTGGCTGGTGCTCATCAGTGAGATGGATCTGTGCCTCTCTAAGAACAGTGAGCAAGGGGTCCACATCTTGATTACCCTAGTTAATTAGTGTGAGACCCAACGTTAATTTTTAATATGCAAAACAGAGAGGTTCTGGGAGTCTCTCTACTGGCCTCAGTTCTGGAGGAGTCTCGGCAAGTTTTTTTAGCTCACTATCCCTTTCACAGAAGAGAAATATCCACAATATATCAGTCTTTGTCCTACCCAAGGGCAGTCCAGCACCGAAATGCTAAGCAATTCTCTTCTGAACAAGAGTACGAACAGTAACCCCAGACACGTGTTTCGGCCTGGCTGGGCCTGGGTGGGCCTTATCAGTGAGGTGGAGCTGTGCCTCTCTAAGAACAGTGAGCAAGGGGTCCACATCTGGATTACCCTTGTTACTTAGGGTGAGCCCCAATGTTAATTTTTAATATGCAAACAGAGGTGTTCTGGGAGACTCTCTACCGGCCTCAGTCAAGGTGGAGTCTCAACCAGCTTTTTTAACTCTCTATTCCTTTCACAGAAGGGAAATATCCACAACTTATCAGTCTTTGTCCTGCCCAAGGGCAGACCAGCACCGAAATGCTAGGCAATTCTTTTCTGCACAAGAGTACGAACAGCAACCCCAGGCACGTGTTTCGGCCTGGTTGGGCCTCATCAGTGAGGTGGAGCTGTGCCTCTCTAAGAACAGTGAGCAAGGTGTTCACGTCTGGATTACCCTAGTTACTTAGGGTGAGTCCCAAAGTACATTTTTAATATGTAAAACAGAGGGGTTCTAGGAGTCTCTCTACCAGTCTCAGTTTCTGGGGTAGTCTCAACCAGATTTTTTAGCTCAATATCCCTTTCACAGAAGAGAAATATCCACAACATATCAGTCTTTGTCCTGCCCAAGGGCAGTCCCTCAGCGAAACGCTAGGCAATTCTCTCCTGAAGAAGAGTACCAACAGCATCCCCACACACATGTTTGGCCTGGCTGGTCCTCATCAATGAGGTGGAGCTGTGCCTCTCTAAGAACAGTGAGCAAGGGGTCCACATCTGGATTACCCTAGTTACTTAGGGTGATACACAATGTTCATTTTTTAATATGCAAAACAGAGGGGTACTGGGAGTCTGTATACTGGCCTCAGTTATGGGTCTCCGCCATATTTCTTAGCTCACTATCTCTTTCACAGAAGAAGAATAATCACAACATATCAGTCTTTGTCCTGCCCAAGATCAGTCCAGCACCAAAATGTAGGCAATTTACTTCTGCACAAGAGTACCAACAGCAAACCCATACGCTTGTTTCAGCCTGGCTAGGACTCATCAGTGAGGTGGAGCTGTGCCTCGCTAAGAACAGAGAGTAAGGGGTCCACGTCTGGATTACACTATTTACTTAGGATGAGACCCAAAGTTAATTTTAATATGCAAAAGAGAGGGGTTCTGGGAGTCTCTCTATCGGCCTCAGTCGTGGGTTAGTCTCAACCAGATTTTTTAGCTCACTATCCCTTTCACAGAAGAGAAATATCCACAATATATCAGTCTTTGTCCTGCACGAGAGCAGTCCAGCACCGATATGCTAGACAATTCTCTTCAGAACAAGAGTACTAACAACATCCCCAGACACGTGTTGCTGCCTTCCTGGGGCTGGGTGGACGTCATCAGTGAGGTGGAGCTGTGCCTCTCTAAGAGCAGTGAGCAAGAGGTCCTTATCTGGATTACGCTAGTTACTTAGGGTGAGACCCAATGTTAATTTTTAATTTGCAAAACAGAGGGGTTCTGGGAGACTCTCTACCGGCGTCAGTCCCGGGGCAGTCTCAACCAGAATTTTTAACTCACTATCCCTTTCAAAGGAGAGAAATATCCACAAAATATCAGTCAGTCTTTTTCCTGCCCAATGGCAGACCAACACCAAAATGCTACGCAATTCTCTTCTGAACAAGAGTACCAACATCAACCCCAGACACGTGTTTCTGCCTGGCTCGGCCTCATCAGTGAGGTGAGCAAGGGATTCACGTCTGGATTACCCATGTTACTTAGAGTGAGACCCAAAGTACATTTTTAATATGCAAATAGAGGGGTTCCTGGAGTATCTCTAGCAGCCTCAGTCCCGGGGGAGTCTTAACCAGATTTTTCAACTCACTATTCCTTTCAGATTAGAGAAATATCCACAACATATCAGTCTTTGTCCTGCCCAAGTGCAGTCCAGTACCAAAATGCTAGGCAATTCTCTTCTGTACAAGAGTGCCAACAGAATCCCAGACACGTGTTTCGGACCAGCAGGTCCTCATCAGTGAGGTGGAGCTGTGCCTCTCTAAGAACTGTGAGCAAGGGTTCCTCATCTGGATTACTCTAGTCACTTAGGATGAGACCCAATGTAAATTTTTAAAATGCAAAACAGGGGGGTTCTGGGAGTCTCTCTACTGGCCACAGTTATGGGGGAGTCTGTACCAGATTATTTAGCTCACTATCCCTTTCAGAGAAGAGAAATATCCACAATATATCAGTCTTTGTCCTACCCAAGGGCAGACCAGCACCGAAATGCTAGGCAATTCTCTTCTGAACAAGAGTACGAACAGCAACCCCAGACACGTGTTTCGGCCTGGTTGGGCCTCATCAGTGAGGTGGAGCTGTGCCTCTCTAAGAACAGTGAGCAAGGTGTTCACGTCTGGATTACCCTAGTTACTTAGGGTGAGTCCCCAAGTACATTTTTAATATGTAAAACAGAGGGGTTCTAGGAGTCTCTCTACCAGTCTCAGTTGCTGGGGTAGTCTCAACCAGATGTATTAGCTCACTATCCCTTTCACAGAAGAGACATATCAACAACATATCAGTCTTTGTCCTGGCCACGGCAGTCTAGCAACCAAATGCTAGGCAATTCTCTTCTGAAAAAGAGTACCAACACCCACCCCAGAAACATTTTTCAGCCATGCTGGGCCTCATCAGTGAGGTGGAGCTGTGCCTCTCTAAGAATAGTGAGTAAGGGGTCCAAGGTCTGGATTACCCTAGTTACTTAGTGTGAGACCCAAAGTTAATTTTTAATATGCAAAACAGAGGGGTTCTGGGAGTGTCTCTACCGGCATCAGTCACGGGGGAGTCTCAACCAGATGCTTTAGCTCACAATCCCTTTCAGAGAAGAGAAAAATCCACAACATATCAGTCTTTGTCCTGCCCAAGGGCAGTCCAGCACCGAAATGCTAGGCGATTCTCTTCTGAAGAAGAGTACCAACAGCAACTCAAGACTAGTGTTTTGGTCTAGCTGGTCCTTGTGGAGCAGTGCCTCTCTAAGAACAGTGAGCAAGGGGTCCATATCTGGATTATGCTAGTTACTTAGAGTGAGACCCAACGCTAATTTTTAACATGCAAGCAGAGGGGTTCTGGGAGTCTCTCTACAGGCCTCAGTCACGGTGGAGGCTCAACCAGATTTTTGAGCTCACTATCCCTTTCACAGAAGAGACATATCCACAACATATCAGTCTTTGCCCTGTCCAAGGACAGTCCAGCACGCAAATGCTAGGCAATTCTCTTCTGAACAAGAGTACCAACAACAACCCCAGACATGTTTTTCGGCCAGGCTGGGCCTCATCAGTGAGGTGGAGCCAGCCCTCTCTAAGAACAGTGAGCAAGGGGTCCACATCTTGATTACCCTAGTTACTTAGTGTGAGACCCACGTTCATTTTTAATATGCAAAACAGAGAGGTTCTGGGAGTCTCTCTACCAGCCTCAGTCGCGGGGGAGTCTCATCCAGATTTTCTAGCTCACAATCCCTTTCACAGAAGAGAAAAATCCACAACATATCAGTCTTTGTCCTGCCCAAGGGCAGTCCAGCACCAAAATGCTAGGCGATTCTCTTCTGAAGAAGAGTACCAACAGCAACTCAAGACTAGTGTTTTGGCCTAGCTGGTCCTCATCAGTGAGGTGGAGCTCTGCCTCTCTAAGAACAGTGAGCAAGGGGTCCATATCTGGATTATGCTAGTTACTTAGAGTGAGATCCAACGCTAATTTTTAACATGCAAGCAGAGGGGTTCTGGGAGTCTCTCTACAGGCCTCAGTCGCGGGGGAGTCACAACCAGATTTTTTAGCTCACTATCCGTTTCACAGAAGAGAAATATCCACAACATATCAGTCATTGTCCTGCCCAAGTGCAGTACAGCACCAAATTGCTAGGCAATTCTCTCCTAAACAAGAGTGCAAACAACATCCCAGACACGTGTTTCGGCCTGGCTGGTGCTCATCAGTGAGATGGATCTGTGTCTCTCTAAGAACAGTGAGCATGGGGTCCACATCTTGATTACCCTAGTTACTTAGTGTGAGACCCATGTTAATTTTTAATATGCAAAACAGAGAGGTTCTGGGAGTCTCTCTACTGGCCTCAGTCGTGGAGGAGTCTCGGCAAGCTTTTTTAGCTCACTATCCCTTTCACAGAAGAGAAATATCCACAATATATCAGTCTTTGTCCTACCCAAGGGCAGTCCAGCACCGAAATGCTAAGCAATTCTCTTCTGAACAAGAGTACGAACAGTAACCCCAGACACGTGTTTCGGCCTGGCTGGGCCTGGGTGGGCCTCATCAGTGAGGTGGAGCTGTGCCTCTCTAAGAACAGTGAGCAAGGGGTCCACATCTGGATTACCCTTGTTACTTAGGGTGAGCCCCAATGTTAATTTTTAATATGCAAACAGAGGTGTTCTGGGAGACTCTCTACCGGCCTCAGTCAAGGTGGAGTCTCAACCAGCTTTTTTAACTCTCTATTCCTTTCACAGAAGGGAAATATCCACAACTTATCAGTCTTTGTCCTGCCCAAGGGCAGACCAGCACCGAAATGCTAGGCAATTCTTTTCTGCACAAGAGTACGAACAGCAACCCCAGGCACGTGTTTCGGCCTGGTTGGGCCTCAACAGTGAGGTGGAGCTGTGCCTCTCTAAGAACAGTGAGCAAGGTGTTCACGTCTGGATTACCCTAGTTACTTAGGGTGAGTCCCAAAGTACATTTTTAATATGTAAAACAGAGGGGTTCTAGGAGTCTCTCTACCAGTCTCAGTTTCTGGGGTAGTCTCAACCAGATTTTTTAGCTCACTATCCCTTTCACAGAAGAGAAATATCCACAACATATCAGTCTTTGTCCTGCCCAAGGGCAGTCCCTCAGCGAAACGCTAGGCAATTCTCTCCTGAAGAAGAGTACCAACAGCATCCCCACACACATGTTTGGCCTGGCTGGTCCTCATCAATGAGGTGGAGCTGTGCCTCTCTAAGAACAGTGAGCAAGGGGTCCACATCTGGATTACCCTAGTTACTTAGGGTGATACACAATGTTCATTTTTTAATATGCAAAACAGAGGGGTACTGGGAGTCTGTCTACTGGTCTCAGTTATGGGTCTCCGCCAGATTTCTTAGCTCACTATCTCTTTCACAGAAGAAGAATAATCACAACATATCAGTCTTTGTCCTGCCCAAGATCAGTCCAGCACCAAAATGTAGGCAATTTACTTCTGCACAAGAGTACCAACAGCAAACCCATACGCTTGTTTCAGCCTGGCTAGGACTCATCAGTGAGGTGGAGCTGTGCCTCGCTAAGAACAGAGAGTAAGGGGTCCACGTCTGGATTACACTATTTACTTAGGATGAGACCCAAAGTTAATTTTAATATGCAAAAGAGAGGGGTTCTGGGAGTCTCTCTATCGGCCTCAGTCGTGGGTTAGTCTCAACCAGATTTTTTAGCTCACTATCCCTTTCACAGAAGAGAAATATCCACAATATATCAGTCTTTGTCCTGCACGAGAGCAGTCCAGCACCGATATGCTAGACAATTCTCTTCAGAACAAGAGTACTAACAACATCCCCAGACACGTGTTGCTGCCTTCCTGGGGCTGGGTGGACGTCATCAGTGAGGTGGAGCTGTGCCTCTCTAAGAGCAGTGAGCAAGAGGTCCTTATCTGGATTACGCTAGTTACTTAGGGTGAGACCCAATGTTAATTTTTAATTTGCAAAACAGAGGGGTTCTGGGAGACTCTCTACCGGCGTCAGTCCCGGGGCAGTCTCAACCAGAATTTTTAACTCACTATCCCTTTCAAAGGAGAGAAATATCCACAAAATATCAGTCAGTCTTTTTCCTGCCCAATGGCAGACCAACACCGAAATGCTACGCAATTCTCTTCTGAACAAGAGTACCAACATCAACCCCAGACACGTGTTTCTGCCTGGCTCGGCCTCATCAGTGAGGTGAGCAAGGGATTCACGTCTGGATTACCCATGTTACTTAGAGTGAGACCCAAAGTACATTTTTAATATGCAAATAGAGGGGTTCCTGGAGTATCTCTAGCAGCCTCAGTCCCGGGGGAGTCTTAACCAGATTTTTCAACTCACTATTCCTTTCAGATTAGAGAAATATCCACAACATATCAGTCTTTGTCCTGCCCAAGTGCAGTCCAGTACCAAAATGCTAGGCAATTCTCTTCTGTACAAGAGTGCCAACAGAATCCCAGACACGTGTTTCGGACCAGCAGGTCCTCATCAGTGAGGTGGAGCTGTGCCTCTCTAAGAACTGTGAGCAAGGGTTCCTCATCTGGATTACTCTAGTTACTTAGGATGAGACCCAATGTAAATTTTTAAAATGCAAAACAGGGGGGTTCTGGGAGTCTCTCTACTGGCCACAGTTATGGGGGAGTCTGTACCAGATTATTTAGCTCACTATCCCTTTCAGAGAAGAGAAATATCCACAATATATCAGTCTTTGGCCCTCATTACGACCCTGGCGGAATTCGGAAAACGATGGCGGAAATGCAATACCGCCATCGAATAGCGCTCGGTGCGACTATGACCCGTCACCGCAAAGTACGAAGCCATTAGCGACACCGTAGTGAACGCCAACGCTAACTGCACCAAGCACGCGCGCGCGCGCCATGCCAAACCGCAAACACCACCATGGCGCAAGGGTACGCCAATTCCGACCCTAGCGGACATGTACCTAACGCCATCAAGCATGGCGGAATGTACCATTCCGCCATGGTGAGAAGTACGGCATCGCGAATCAACCGTAAACGGCCCCACTGAGTGCCTGTACACCGCTCCCTGCCCACAAAGTACAACTCCCCGTAGGTGCAATGAAGTCACAATGCAACCATTGAAATGTACAAGTCACCCATGCATGCCAACGAACAAAAGAAACACAACAGGGGCCAATGGGAGCTGCAGGGCACAGATGGCACGAATACAGAAGCCATCCCAATGGACATGACCACAGTCCCCCACCAAGAAACGCACGCAAACACAGGCACCTGTGACCAGCAATATTCCGAGAATCACATCATTCCACCAGACCACCTGGCTGACCGGCATCTGTCACACAAAACCCAATCCCCCGCCCCTGAGCATGACAACATTCAAACTGTCATATTGGCAGCCCCCATCCCTGACCTCACGGGCTTCGTAGGCAAACGCGCCCAGTACAGTACCACGCAACTAAACTCCGAAGCTGGAACCCAATGCAGATCTCCCCACAATACATCGCCCCCCAAATAGGCATATGCCACATCACTTGCAAAGAAAAACGCTACACGGGCCAAATCAGAATAGAAATTTAATGCACATCAAAATCACCAAGCCCATACAGCCATCAGGCCATGAACTCCAAAACACTTTTCACCATTGTGGGCTGCATCCGCAAGAAATGACCAGCCACTACTTGTGTGACGCCCTGTTCCCTCATGGTACACAGAGCCACATTCACGTACGAAAAGGCAACATGGAAGCGCACAGAACCGCAGGGCCGTCCCAATGGGGAGGCACTAGTCCAGCTGAAAGGCCGAAATGTTGCTCCGAGCCACCAGTACTGCGTAAGGGCATGTGGGCCATTGGCGATCGTCCCATAAGATCGTAATGCTGCTCCACTGATTAACACGAAGCAGCAGGTGTCGGGAGTAAAACCCATCTGCAGGAGTGGCATACAGATGGCAGTGGCAAAAGGGGAGGAGATACCTGTCAACCAAAAGAAAAGAAAAAGAACAGAATGGCCATCAGAACTACATTCGAACAACTCACTTCAATGATCACACTAAATCCACAGCCATATGCATGCTAGCCCACTCCAAAGGATCATCACCACCCCAAAACCACTTGCGACTCATAACCATCTATATCGAGGTGCAAACACCATCACAAACGAGTGTACCTGTGCATGCGTTTGTCAAAACAGATTCCATCAGATGGGAATGTTAACGTGCATGGACACAAGTGTCTGAGGGCGCGTCGAGACAGGGAGGGCTCAACAAGGCCAGATAGACGATGGTCCCACTATGGCAGCCCTGCATCACATAGCGTAGGGGAGGCGGATAGATCCCAAGAAGCCCTGTACATGGCAAACTCTGTATCAAATCACCTGCCCATGCATCCATCCATCATTCCCTCATCCCGGGATCAAAACGCCTGAATAATTACTCACATGACATTAGAAACATCCATTGAGTCTGTGCGTTATGCAGCCTGCAAAATCCACAGTGCCCCAGCCCGTAATTCCAGTGTCGTGAAGTAACATGTATTTGGGAACGGCCGGCCTCATCGGCCACGTAGCTATTGCGCATCCCAAACTATTCATATCAATCATTGCTTCCTCGCCATGGCCCCTGTCTCAAGGACATTGAACAATAGAACATTATATTTGCAGTCAGACCTGTGGGCATCTCCTCGCCGCTAGCTGGAAACCGAAAGCGCCGCCCTTCGAATTCCTCATTTGCAACATCACGTCGAAAAGGCATCTGTGGCCGTTTGAAATCACTAATTATTCCATCGAGTGCGGCTGTGTGTGAAAATGGCAACTGCCTTCACCCACAAATGGGACGCCCCGCCCGTCGTTGCAACTCGGTACAGTGATGCATGAGGGCCCACCGTTACTCGAGTACTACGTTCCACTGACCCTTCACAAGTCTGTTCGCGACTGCACAGATAGTATGGGAAACAATGGGACCACAGCAGAATGAACATATCAACCAATCTTACACGGCCATCGGGTACAAATACATGATTGCAATAGCAAGATGCCATTCCCCGAATTGCAGCGTTGTGCGCGGGACGTGCCCGGCCAAAGGGGAGAGCAGTTTGCACAGGTGGAATTAATCACCACAGGTGGAGGCCATACAGCCTGAAAACACATAAATTGCACACCCAGTCTCCTCCCACAACCACACCGAAATGCTACCGGCAGGACTCGCGATGTTGGCCCTGGGGGACCTGATAGCACTGCAAGTACTCCAACTCCAAGAAGAAGACGAACACCAACTACAACCGGCCGCACGGAGGAGACGCAGGAGGAGGAGGAGGCCAAGGCAGGGCCAGCAAGGGCCGCCAGCACAGCCACTACCACCACGCAGGCAGCCCGCAATCCCACGCCTCCGAGCACATCCGTTCAACCTCACTGATGAGCAGATCCACACCCTCTACCGTCTGGACCGGGACACCATAGCCGCCATTGTGGACATGACACAGGCTGACCTTGTCAGCATGATAGATAGCCCAACCGCCATCCCACCCCTACTGAAGGTGGTGTCTGTACTCCACTTCCTGGCCACAGGCACCTACCAGCACACAGTCGGACAGTTGCATGGCATTTCTCAGCCACTGTTCTCACGGACACTATTGCAAGTGCTCGATGCCCTCCTGCAGCACGCAGACGACTACATCTCTCTACCACGCTCGGAGCAGGAAATTACCAACACAAAAGTGGGATTCCATGCACTTGCCGGCATACCGGGTTGCATTGGTGCCATCGACTGCACCCATGTTGAATTGGTCGTCCCACATGCCATGGAGGCCCAGTACCGCAACCGAAAACAATTTCATTCCCTGAATGTACAAATGGTGTGTGACTCCAACAGGATCATTACACATTGTTGTGCCCGATTCCCTGGATCAACCCATGATTCTATGGTCTTGAGGAACTCTACAATACCACGCTACATGGAGCGACACGCAGGGAACAGATCCTGGCTACTCGTTGAGTCTCATTACATGCATGATTATGTGGGGTATGTGATTTGGCAATGACCTGGCAGGAAGGGGGGGGGTGTGCGTACGTAGCAATGGCATTCCACATCATGCGTTTCTCGTCCACATACAGGTGATGCTGGATATCCACTGAAGAGATGGCTCCTCACACCAGTCCGGAACCCACGGGACCAGCATGAGGAGGACTACAACCATGCCCACTCACGTACCCGTGTAGTCATTGAACAGGCATTCGGCCTACTGAAGACTCGTTTCCGCTGCCTCAGCAGGTCTGGCGGGGCACTCCTGTACCGCCATGAGAAGGTTGCAAAGATGGTCATGGCATGTGTCATGCTCCACAACATGTGCGTACGTAGAAATGTGCCCATGCCCCCTGACGCAGAACTGCAAGCACCTGATGATGGTCATGATGAGGGTGGGGATGTGGCAGCACCTCATGGAGTCTGCGAGGCACCGGAGGCCCGTGACATTCGTCAGCATCTCATTGATGCATGCTTCTAGCACTCACGCCTGGTGGCTGATACATGGCCACGGGACTCGTGGCACTGTGTGTGTCTGGGACATGCACAATATGGACTGTACGCCTATGATGGCCTAGTACACAAAGATCAATGTCCACACATCTCATTGGTTGATCGTGCACTGTTTATGGCATATGTGATATCATGTTGAACACCCTATCGACCCGCCACCCAAGTGAGCCCAACACACCCCCTCCACCCTCCTACCTCCCCCCCGAACACCAGTGTCCAAAGATGCTCATTGTCAGTGGGCAGTCGCTATTGCAAGCCCCCTCTGCGGGTATCAGGGGCACCCCTGCCTGTGGAGCGCAGGTTCCTCCCAGATCTACGTTGGGGGCTGCCCTGGACGGAACTTGCAACGGATGATGTGTCTGCCTGCTCACGTCCATGCATGTCCCTAAGGGTTTGCGAGAGCTCAGTGAGCACACGGCGCACTGCGGCAAGTTCGGCACATACGTCTTTGGACGTCGCATGCAGTTCCCCCCTCAGGCTCTCGGTGCTTCTCTCCATTTGGACTCTCAGGCTCTCGGTGCTACTCTCCATTTGTGCCCTTAGCGTCTCTGTACCTCTCTCCATTTCTGCCCTAAGTGTCTCAGTTGATGTTTCTATGTCTGCCTTAGTGCCCCCACATTCATCGGCATGGTCCTTGAGGAGCGTGGCCATTTGCTGCTGTTGCACGATTAACTGGTCGAGGGACTGTTGCCTCTGCTGGGCCATGGCCATTTGCGGGGGTGTCACAGAGGGGCTGTTGTCCTCATGTTGCCTTGCCACAGGGCTTGTGGGGGATGGCCAGTCGTCGTCTTGTGGGTGCCCCTGCGTGGTATCCTCATGTTGTACGGGATGGGACAGACAGGGGGATTGGGACAGGTCATGGATGGATCTGACTTCGACATCCCCGTCTTCGGTGTCCGAGCATGCTGCCATCAATGGGGTGTCACCTATGGTGCTGCTGCCACCAGAGGCAGTGCCTTCTGTGGCATCCATTGGGGGGACCTGTGGTGGTGGTGGTGTGGGCATGCTGGCTGCTGGGATGCCTGTTGATGTTCCCTCCTCTGTGCTGCCACCTGATTTGTGCTGCTGCCGTGTCTTGATGCGTGCAGCTGAGGTGGAGGGTCTCTGGCCGTTGGTCTTGGCCCTCTTTGCAGGTGTGCTGGTAGGGGTGTCCTGAAGCTCGTCGTTTGGATCAGACCCTGTGGTGGAGTAAAGGAGGGCGAGGGTTATTGATGGGTCTGTGGGAATTGGAATGGCATTGTATCACATGCATTGGAGTGGTACCTGAGGGTGATTTGGGTCGGGGCCTTGGAGGTGCTTTCATTTGTGTGTGGAGTGAGGGTGCAGTTGTTTGGCAGCCTGCAGTTAGGGTGTGCCTGCTGCACGTGTAGTGCGTGTTTTAGGGGTTTTTAATTATTTATGTATTTATTGTGGGTTTTAACGTGCGCTATCAGGCCGATGTGTGTGGACGTTCTCCTGGACATGTGTTTCTGTTGCACTATGTGGACGCATGGTACTTCACATGGATGGACTGTGTGGATTTGGCATTGTTTTATTTGGCCCACCTACCTGAATCTTCGGATGTCTGCACTCCTTTCTCCATCCCTCCGACTCCCTCTATGCTCTCCATTCCGATGGTGGACGCACAGATTTCTTCCCAGGGGGTCAACTTGATGGGTGATTCAGGGCCTCCGCCGGTGGCTGTGGCAATGTTGCGGTTGGCAGAGAGTATGCTGCGGACGCGTATCCGCAGGTCGTCCCATCGCTTGCGGCATTGCTGTGGGGTGCGGGGTGCGGTCCCCACCGCACTTACCCGCTGTGCCACCAGAGCCCATATGGCCTTCTTGTTTGCAAGTGCCGTTCTGGTCATTTGCGTGGAGAAGACGACGGCAGCATTCTCCTGGAGGGTCTCTGTTAGCACGGTGAGTTCCTCACGGGAGAAGTGGACCTGCCGCTTGCGGTCGCACGCTTTCTTCGCTACTTTTCCCATTTTTCTTGGTTTCGCTAGGGTGGATGACGGGTTGGGGTGTGTTTCAGGGTAGTGATTTTAGTGGTTGTGTGGTTTTAGTGGTTTTATAGGTGTACGGCGGGATGTTTCCCGTTCCGGGGCCATGTTTTAACTTCCGTTTCCGTATATTTCCGGTCACCGTACTTTCCGGTAGGCGCACACTGCGGTGACCGCTAAGAGGGGTGGCGGTATTGCACCTAGGGCGCCGTACGGCGGCGGTGTGGGCCGTTTTGGGGTCATTTCCGCCATCGCGGACTTTGCACTTCCGCCATGGCGTGGTGCTCGTGCCCGATGGCTCGGAATGGGCCGCACTTTGCTCCTTCGTGCAATGGCGGAAACGCTATTTACGCTGTGGCGGTCCGGTCAGTCACTTTCCGCCAGGGTCGTAATGAGGGCCTTTGTCCTACCCAAGGGCAGACCAGCACCGAAATGCTAGGCAATTCTCTTCTGAAGAAGAGTACGAACAGCAACCCCAGACACGTGTTTCGGCCTGGTTGGGCCTCATCAGTGAGGTGGAGCTGTGCCTCTCTAAGAACAGTGAGCAAGGTGTTCACGTCTGGATTACCCTAGTTACTTAGGGTGAGTCCCCAAGTACATTTTTAATATGTAAAACAGAGGGGTTCTAGGAGTCTCTCTACCAGTCTCAGTTGCTGGGGTAGTCTCAACCAGATGTATTAGCTCACTATCCCTTTCACAGAAGAGACATATCAACAACATATCAGTCTTTGTCCTGGCCACGGCAGTCTAGCACCCAAATGCTAGGCAATTCTCTTCTGAAAAAGAGTACCAACACCCACCCCAGAAACATTTTTCAGCCATGCTGGGCCTCATCAGTGAGGTGGAGCTGTGCCTCTCTAAGAATAGTGAGTAAGGGGTCCAAGGTCTGGATTACCCTAGTTACTTAGTGTGAGACCCAAAGTTAATTTTTAATATGCAAAACAGAGGGGTTCTGGGAGTGTCTCTACCGGCATCAGTCACGGGGGAGTCTCAACCAGATGCTTTAGCTCACAATCCCTTTCAGAGAAGAGAAAAATCCACAACATATCAGTCTTTGTCCTGCCCAAGGGCAGTCCAGCACCGAAATGCTAGGCGATTCTCTTCTGAAGAAGAGTACCAACAGCAACTCAAGACTAGTGTTTTGGTCTAGCTGGTCCTTGTGGAGCAGCGCCTCTCTAAGAACAGTGAGCAAGGGGTCCATATCTGGATTATGCTAGTTACTTAGAGTGAGACCCAACGCTAATTTTTAACATGCAAGCAGAGGGGTTCTGGGAGTCTCTCTACAGGCCTCAGTCACGGTGGAGGCTCAACCAGATTTTTGAGCTCACTATCCCTTTCACAGAAGAGACATATCCACAACATATCAGTCTTTGCCCTGTCCAAGGACAGTCCAGCACGCAAATGCTAGGCAATTCTCTTCTGAACAAGAGTACCAACAACAACCCCAGACATGTTTTTCGGCCAGGCTGGGCCTCATCAGTGAGGTGGAGCCAGCCCTCTCTAAGAACAGTGAGCAAGGGGTCCACATCTTGATTACCCTAGTTACTTAGTGTGAGACCCACGTTAATTTTTAATATGCAAAACAGAGAGGTTCTGGGAGTCTCTCTACCAGCCTCAGTCGCGGGGGAGTCTCATCCAGATTTTCTAGCTCACAATCCCTTTCACAGAAGAGAAAAATCCACAACATATCAGTCTTTGTCCTGGCCAAGGGCAGTCCAGCACCAAAATGCTAGGCGATTCTCTTCTGAAGAAGAGTACCAACAGCAACTCAAGACTAGTGTTTTGGCCTAGCTGGTCCTCATCAGTGAGGTGGAGCTCTGCCTCTCTAAGAACAGTGAGCAAGGGGTCCATATCTGGATTATGCTAGTTACTTAGAGTGAGACCCAACGCTAATTTTTAACATGCAAGCAGAGGGGTTCTGGGAGTCTCTCTACAGGCCTCAGTCGCGGGGGAGTCACAACCAGATTTTTTAGCTCACTATCCGTTTCACAGAAGAGAAATATCCACAACATATCAGTCATTGTCCTGCCCAAGTGCAGTACAGCACCAAATTGCTAGGCAATTCTCTCCTAAACAAGAGTGCAAACAACATCCCAGACACGTGTTTCGGCCTGGCTGGTGCTCATCAGTGAGATGGATCTGTGCCTCTCTAAGAACAGTGAGCATGGGGTCCACATCTTGATTACCCTAGTTACTTAGTGTGAGACCCATGTTAATTTTTAATATGCAAAACAGAGAGGTTCTGGGAGTCTCTCTACTGGCCTCAGTCGTGGAGGAGTCTCGGCAAGCTTTTTTAGCTCACTATCCCTTTCACAGAAGAGAAATATCCACAATATATCAGTCTTTGTCCTACCCAAGGGCAGTCCAGCACCGAAATGCTAAGCAATTCTCTTCTGAACAAGAGTACGAACAGAAACCCCAGACACGTGTTTCGGCCTGGCTGGGCCTGGGTGGGCCTCATCAGTGAGGTGGAGCTGTGCCTCTCTAAGAACAGTGAGCAAGGGGTCCACATCTGGATTACCCTTGTTACTTAGGGTGAGCCCCAACGTTAATTTTTAATATGCAAACAGAGGTGTTCTGGGAGACTCTCTACCGGCCTCAGTCAAGGTGGAGTCTCAACCAGCTTTTTTAACTCTCTATCCCTTTCACAGAAGGGAAATATCCACAACTTATCAGTCTTTGTCCTGCCCAAGGGCAGACCAGCACCGAAATGCTAGGCAATTCTTTTCTGCACAAGAGTACGAACAGCAACCCCAGACACGTGTTTCGGCCTGGTTGGGCCTCATCAGTGAGGTGGAGCTGTGCCTCTCTAAGAACAGTGAGCAAAGGTGTTCACGTCTGGATTACCCTAGTTACTTAGGGTGAGTCCCAAAGTACATTTTTAATATGTAAAACAGAGGGGTTCTAGGAGTCTCTCTACCAGTCTCAGTTTCTGGGGTAGTCTCAACCAGATTTTTTAGCTCACTATCCCTTTCACAGAAGAGAAATATCCACAACATATCAGTCTTTGTCCTGCCCAAGGGCAGTCCCTCAGCGAAACGCTAGGCAATTCTCTCCTGAAGAAGAGTACCAACAGCATCCCCACACACATGTTTGGCCTGGCTGGTCCTCATCAATGAGGTGGAGCTGTGCCTCTCTAAGAACAGTGAGCAAGGGGTCCACATCTGGATTACCCTAGTTACTTAGGGTGATACCCAACGTTCATTTTTTAATATGCAAAACAGAGGGGTACTGGGAGTCTGTCTACTGGCCTCAGTTATGGGTCTCCGCCAGATTTCTTAGCTCACTATCTCTTTCACAGAAGAATAATAATCACAACATATCAGTCTTTGTCCTGCCCAAGATCAGTCCAGCACCAAAATGTAGGCAATTTTCTTCTGCACAAGAGAACCAACAGCAAACCCATACGCTTGTTTCAGCCTGGCTAGGACTCATCAGTGAGGTGGAGCTGTGCCTCGCTAAGAACAGAGAGTAAGGGATCCACGTCTGGATTACACTATTTACTTAGGATGAGACCCAAAGTTAATTTTAATATGCAAAAGAGAGGTGTTCTGGGAGTCTCTCTATTGGCCTCAGTCGTGGGTTAGTCTCAACCAGATCTTTTAGCTCACTATCCCTTTCACAGAAGAGAAATATCCACAATATATCAGTCTTTGTCCTGCACGAGAGCAGTCCAGCACCGATATGCTAGACAATTCTCTTCAGAACAAGAGTACTAACAACATCCCCAGACACGTGTTGCTGACTTCCTGGGGCTGGGTGGACCTCATCAGTGAGGTGGAGCTGTGCCTCTCTAAGAGGAGTGAGCAAGAGGTCCTCATCTGGATTACGCTAGTTACTTAGGGTGAGACCCAATGTTAATTTTTAATTTGCAAAACAGAGGGGTTCTGGGAGACTCTCTACCGGCCTCAGTCACGGGGCAGTCTCAACCAGATTTTTTAACTCACTATCCCTTTCACAGAAGAGAAATATCCACAAAATATCAGTCTTTTTCCTGCCCAATGGCAGACCAACACCGAAATGCTAGGCAATTCTCTTCTGAACAAGAGTACCAACAGCAATCCCAGACACGTGTTTCGGCCTGGCTCAGCCTCATCAGTGAGGTGAAACTGTGCCTCTCTAAGAAAATGTGAGCAAGGGATTCACGTCTGGATTACCCATGTTACTTAGTGTGAGACCCAAAGTACATTTTTAATATGCAAATAGAGGGGTTCCGGGAGTATCTCTAGCAGCCTCAGTCCTGGGGGAGTCTTAACCAGATTTTTCAACTCACTATTCCTTTCAGATTAGAGAAATATCCAAGTATTTGTCCTGCCCAAGTGCAGTCCAGTACCAAAATGCTAGGAAATTTTCTTCTGTACAAGAGTGCCAACAGAATCCCAGACACGTGTTTCGGACCAGCAGGTCCTCATCAGTGAGGTGGAGCTGTACCTCTCTAAGAACTGTGAGCAAGGGTTCCTCATCTGGATTACTCTAGTTACTTAGGGTGAGACCCAATGTAAATTTTTAAAATGCAAAACAGGGGGGTTCTGGGAGTCTCTCTACTGGCCAAAGTTATGGGGGAGTCTGTACCAGATTATTTAGCTCACTATCCCTTTCAAAGAAGAGTCATATCAAGAACATATCAGTCTTTGTCCTGGCCACAGCAGTCTAGCACCCAAATGCTAGGCAATTCTCTTCTGAAAAAGAGTACCAACACCCACCCCAGAAACATTTTTCAGCCATGCTGGGCCTCATCAGTGAGGTGGAGCTGTGCCTCTCTAAGAATAGTGAGTAAGGGGTCCAAAGTCTGGATTACCCTAGTTACTTAGCGTGAGACCCAAAGTTAATTTTTAATATGCAAAACAGAGGGGTTCTGGGAGTGTCTCTACCGGCATCAGTCACGGGGGAGTCTCAACCAGATGCTTTAGCTCACTATCCCTTTCACAGAAGAGAAATATCAACATTATATCAGTCTTTGTCCGGCCCAAGGGCAGTCCAGCACGACACGCTAGATGATTCTCTTGTGAACAAGACTACCAACAGCAACCCCAGGCATGTGTTTCGGCCTGGCTGCACCTGGGTAGGCCTCATCAGTGAGGTGGAGCTGTGCCTCTCTTAGAACAGTGATCAAGGGCTCCACTTCTGGATTACCCTAGTTACTTAGGGTGAGACCCAAAGTAAATTTTTTAATATGCAAACAAAGGAGTTCTGGGAGTCTCTCTACCAGCCTCAGTCACAGGGGAGTCTCAACCAGATTTTTTAGCTCACTATCCCTTTCACAGAAGAGAAATATCCACAACATATCAGTCTTTGCCCTGCCCAAGTGCAGTCCAGTACCAAAATGCTAGGAAATTTTCTTCTGTACAAGAGTGCCAACAGAATCCCAGACACGTGTTTCGGACCAGCAGGTCCTCATCAGTGAGGTGGAGCTGTACCTCTCTAAGAACAGTGAGCAAGGGGTCCACATCTTGATTACCCTAGTTACTTAGGGTGAGACCCAATGTACATTTTTAATATGCAAAACAGGGGAGTTCTGGGAATCTCTCTACCGGCCTCAGTTATGGGGGAGTCTGTACCAGATTATTTAGCTCACTATCCCTTTCAGAGAAGAGAAATATCCACAATATATCAGCCTTTGCCCTACCCAGGGACAGTACAGCACCGAAATGCTAGGCAATTCTCTTCTGAACAAGAGTACCAATAGTAACCCCAGATGCGTGTTTCAGCCTGGCTGGGCCTGGGTGGGCCTCATCAGTGAGGTGGAGCTGTGCCTCACTAAGAACAGTGAGCAAGGGGTGCACGTCTGGATTACCCTAGTTACTTAGGGTGAGCCCCAAAGTTAATTTTCAATATCCAAACCGAGGGGTTCTGGGAGTCTCTCTATCAGCCTCACTCGCGGGTTAAACTCAACTAGACTTTTTAGCTGACTATCCGTTTCACAGAAGAGAAATATCGACAATATATCAGTCTTTGTCCTGCACAAGAGCAGTCCGGCACTGATATGCTAGGCAATTCTCTTCTGAACAAGAGTACCAACAACATCCCCTGACACGTGTTTTGGTTTTCTTGGGCCTGAATGGACCTCATCAGTGAGGTGGAGCTGTACCTCTCTAAGAGCAGTGGCAAGAGGTCCACATCTGGAATAATCTAGTTACTTAGGATGAAACCCAAAGTTAATTTTTAATATGTAAAACAGAGGGGTTCTGGGAGTCTCTCTACCAGTCTCAGTTGCGGTGTAGTCTCAACCAGATTTTTTTAGCTCACTATCCATTTCACAGAAGAGACATATCCACAACATATCAGTCCTTGACCTGCCCAAGGGCAGTTCAGCACCCAAATGCTAGGCAATTCTCTTCTGAACAAGAGAACCATCAGCAACTCAAGACATGTATTTCGGCATGGCTGGGCCTCATCAGTGAGGTGGAGCTGTGCCTCTCTAAGAACAGTGAGTAAGGGGTCCAGGTCTGGATTACCCTAGTTACTTAGGGTGAGACCCATAGTTAATTTTGAATTTGCAAAACAGAGGGGTACTGGGAGTCTCTCTACCGGCCTCAGTAAGGGGGAAGTCTCAACTAGATTTTTTAGCTCACTGTACCTTTCACAGAAGACAAACATCCACAACATATCAGTCTTTGACCTGCCCAAGGGCATTCCAGCACCGAAATGCTAGGCAATTCTCTTCTGAACAAGAGTACCAACAGCAACCCCAGACACGTGTTTCGACCTGGTTGGGACTCATCAGTGAGGTGGAGCTGTGCCTCTCTAAGAAAAGTGAGCAAGGGGTCTACGTCTGGATTACCCTAGTTACTTAGGCGGCGACCCAAAGTGAATATTTTAATATGCAGAACAGAGGGGTACAGGGAGTCTCTACCGGCCTCAGTCACCGGGGAGTCTCAGCCAGATTTTGTAGCTCACTATTCCTTTCACAGAAGAGAAATATCCACAACATATCAGTCTTTGTCCTGCCCAAGGGCAGTCCCTCAGCGAAATGCTAGGCAATTCTCTTCTGAACAAGAGTACCAACAGCATCTCCAGACACGTGCTTCGGCCTGGCTGGTCCTCATCAGTGATGTGGATTTGTGCCTCTCTAAGAACAGTGAGCAAGGGGTCCACATCTGGATTACCCTAGCTGCTTAGGGTAGGACCCAACGTACATTTTTTTATATGCAAAACAGAGGGGTACTTGGAGTCTCTCTACTGGCCTCAGTCATGGGGGAGTCTCAACCAGATTGTTTAGCTCACTATCTCTTTCACAGAAGAGAAATATCCACAATATATCGGTCCTTGTCCTGCCTAAGGGCAGTGCAGCATCGAAATGCTAGGCAATTCTCTTCTGAACAAGAGTCCCAACATCAATCCAAGACACGTATTTTGACCTGGCTGGGCCTGGGTGGGCCTCATCATTGAGGTGGAGCTGTGCATCTCTAAGAACAGTGAGCAAGGGGTCCACATCTGGATTACCCTAGTTACTTAGGGTGAGACCCATAGTTAATTTTGAATTTGCAAAACAGAGGGGTACTGGGAGTCTCTCTACCGGCCCCAGTCAGGGGGGAGTCTCAACTAGATTTTTTAGCTCACTGTCCCTTTCACAGAAGAGAAACATTCACAACATATCAGTCTTTGACCTGCCCAAGGGCATTCCAGCACCGAAATGCTAGGCAATTCTCTTCTGAACAAGAGTACCAACAGCAACCCCAGACACGTGTTTCGGCCTGGTTGGGACTCATCAGTGAGGTGGAGCTGTGCCTCTCTAAGAAAAGTGAGCAAGGGGTCCACGTCTGGATTACCCTAGTTACTTAGGCGGCGACCCAAAGTGAATATTTTAATATGCAGAACAGAGGGGTACAGGGAGTCTCTCTACCGGTCTCAGTCACGGGGGAGTCTCAGCCAGATGTTGTAGCTCACTATTCCTTTCACAGAAGAGAAATATCCACAACATATCAGTCTTTGTCCTGCCCAAGAGCAGTCCCTCTGCGAAATGCTAGGCAATTCTCTTCTGAACAAGAGTACCAAGAGCATCTCCAGACACGTGCTTCGGCCTGGCTGGTCCTCATCAGTGATGTGGATTTGTGCCTCTCTAAGAACAGTGAGCAAGGGGTCCACGTCTGGACTACCCTAGCTGCTTAGGGTAGGACCCAACGTACATTTTTTTATATGCAAAACAGAGGGGTACTTGGAGTCTCTCTACTGGCCTCAGTCATGGGGGGAGTCTCAACCAGATTGTTTAGCTCACTATCTCTTTCGCAGAAGAGAAATATGAACAATATATCGGTCCTTGTCCTGTCTAAGGGCAGTGCAGCATCGAAATGCTAGGCAATTCTCTTCTGAACAAGAGTACCAACATCAATCCAAGACACGTATTTTGACCTGGCTGGGCCTGGGTGGGCCTCATCATTGAGGTGGAGCTGTGCATCTCTAAGAACAGTGAGCAAGGGGTCCACATCTGGATTACCCTAGTTACTTAGAGTGAAACCCAAAGTACATTGTTAATATGCAAACAGAGGGCTTTCGGGAGTATCTCTACCAGCCTCAGTCCCGGAGGAGTCTCATCCAGATTTTTACGCTCACTATCCCTGTCACAGAAGAGAAATATCCATAACATATCAGTCTTTGTCCTGCCCAAGGGCAGTCCAGCACCAAAATGCTAGGCAATTCTCTTCTGAACAAGAGTTCCAACAGCAACCCCAGATGGGCCTCATTAGTGAGGTGGAGTTTTGCCTCTTTAAGAACAGTGAGCAAGGGGTCCACGTCTGGAGTACCCTAGTTACTTATCAGTCTTTGTCCTGCCCAAGGGCAGTCCAGCACCAAAATGCTAGGCGATTCTCTTCTGAACAAGAGTGCCTACAGCATCTCAGACACGTGTTTCGGACTGGTTGGTCCTCATCAGTGAGGTAGAGCTGTGCCTCTCTAAGAACAGTGAGCAAGGGGTCCTCATCTGGATTACCCTAGTTACTTAGGGTGAGACCCAATGTTAATTTTTAATATGCAAAACAGAGGGGTTCTGGGAGTCTCTCTACCGGCCTCAGTCATGGGGGAGTCTCAGCCAGATTTTTTAGCTCACTGTCCCTTTCACAGAAGAGAAATATCCACAATATATCAGTCTTTGTCCTGCACGAGAGCAGTCCAGCACCGATATGCTAGACAATTCTCTTCAGAACAAGAGTACTAACAACATCCCCAGACACGTGTTGCTGACTTCCTGGGGCTGGGTGGACCTCATCAGTGAGGTGGAGCTGTGCCTCTCTAAGAGGAGTGAGCAAGAGGTCCTCATCTGGATTACGCTAGTTACTTAGGGTGAGACCCAATGTTAATTTTTAATTTGCAAAACAGAGGGGTTCTGGGAGACTCTCTACCGGCCTCAGTCACGGGGCAGTCTCAACCAGATTTTTTAACTCACTATCCCTTTCACAGAAGAGAAATATCCACAAAATATCAGTCTTTTTCCTGCCCAATGGCAGACCAACACCGAAATGCTAGGCAATTCTCTTCTGAACAAGAGTACCAACAGCAATCCCAGACACGTGTTTCGGCCTGGCTCAGCCTCATCAGTGAGGTGAAACTGTGCCTCTCTAAGAACAGTGAGCAAGGGATTCACGTCTGGATTACCCATGTTACTTAGTGTGAGACCCAAAGTACATTTTTAATATGCAAATAGAGGGGTTCCGGGAGTATCTCTAGCAGCCTCAGTCCTGGGGGAGTCTTAACCAGATTTTTCAACTCACTATTCCTTTCAGATTAGAGAAATATCCACAACATATCAGTCTTTGTCCTGCCCAAGTGCAGTCCAGTACCAAAATGCTAGGCAATTATCTTCTGTACAAGAGTGCCAACAGAATCCCAGACACTGTTTCGGACCAGCAGGTCCTCATCAGTGAGGTGGAGCTGTGCCTCTCTAAGAACTGTGAGCAAGGGTTCCTCATCTGGATTACTCTAGTTACTTAGGGTGAGACCCAATGTAAATTTTTAAAATGCAAAACAGGGGGGTTCTGGGAGTCTCTCTACTGGCCAAAGTTATGGGGGAGTCTGTACCAGATTATTTAGCTCACTATCCCTTTCAAAGAAGAGTCATATCAAGAACATATCAGTCTTTGTCCTGGCCACAGCAGTCTAGCACCCAAATGCTAGGCAATTCTCTTCTGAAAAAGAGTACCAACACCCACCCCAGAAACATTTTTCAGCCATGCTGGGCCTCATCAGTGAGGTGGAGCTGTGCCTCTCTAAGAATAGTGAGTAAGGGGTCCAAAGTCTGGATTACCCTAGTTACTTAGCGTGAGACCCAAAGTTAATTTTTAATATGCAAAACAGAGGGGTTCTGGGAGTGTCTCTACCGGCATCAGTCACGGGGGAGTCTCAACCAGATGCTTTAGCTCACTATCCCTTTCACAGAAGAGAAATATCAACATTATATCAGTCTTTGTCCGGCCCAAGGGCAGTCCAGCACGACACGCTAGACGATTCTCTTGTGAACAAGACTACCAACAGCAACCCCAGGCATGTGTTTCGGCCTGGCTGCACCTGGCTAGGCCTCATCAGTGAGGTGGAGCTGTGCCTCTCTTAGAACAGTGATCAAGGGCTCCACTTCTGGATTACCCTAGTTACTTAGGGTGAGACCCAAAGTAAATTTTTAATATGCAAACAAAGGAGTTCTGGGAGTCTCTCTACCAGCCTCAGTCACAGGGGAGTCTCAACCAGATTTTTTAGCTCACTATCCCTTTCACAGAAGAGAAATATCCACAACATATCAGTCTTTGCCCTGCCCAAGTGCAGTCCAGTACCAAAATGCTAGGAAATTTTCTTCTGTACAAGAGTGCCAACAGAATCCCAGACACGTGTTTCGGACCAGCAGGTCCTCATCAGTGAGGTGGAGCTGTACCTCTCTAAGAACAGTGAGCAAGGGGTCCACATCTTGATTACCCTAGTTACTTAGGGTGAGACCCAATGTACATTTTTAATATGCAAAACAGGGGGGTTCTGGGAATCTCTCTACCGGCCTCAGTTATGGGGGAGTCTGTACCAGATTATTTAGCTCACTATCCCTTTCAGAGAAGAGAAATATCCACAATATATCAGCCTTTGCCCTACCCAAGGACAGTACAGCACCGAAATGGTAGGCAATTCTCTTCTGAACAAGAGTACCAATAGTAACCCCAGATGCGTGTTTCAGCCTGGCTGGGCCTGGGTGGGCCTCATCAGTGAGGTGGAGCTGTGCCTCTCTAAGAACAGTGAGCAAGGGGTGCACGTCTGGATTACCCTAGTTACTTAGGGTGAGCCCCAAAGTTAATTTTCAATATCCAAACCGAGGGGTTCTGGGAGTCTCTCTATCAGCCTCACTCGCGGGTTAAACTCAACTAGACTTTTTAGCTGACTATCCGTTTCACAGAAGAGAAATATCGACAATATATCAGTCTTTGTCCTGCACAAGAGCAGTCCGGCACTGATATGCTAGGCAATTCTCTTCTGAACAAGAGTACCAACAACATCCCCTGACACGTGTTTTGGTTTTCTTGGGCCTGAATGGACCTCATCAGTGAGGTGGAGCTGTGCCTCTCTAAGAGCAGTGGCAAGAGGTCCACATCTGGAATAATCTAGTTACTTAGGATGAAACCCAAAGTTAATTTTTAATATGTAAAACAGAGGGGTTCTGGGAGTCTCTCTACCAGTCTCAGTTGCGGTGTAGTCTCAACCAGATTTTTTTAGCTCACTATCCATTTCACAGAAGAGACATATCCACAACATATCAGTCCTTGACCTGCCCAAGGGCAGTTCAGCACCCAAATGCTAGGCAATTCTCTTCTGAACAAGAGAACCATCAGCAACTCAAGACATGTATTTCGGCATGGCTGGGCCTCATCAGTGAGGTGGAGCTGTGCCTCTCTAAGAACAGTGAGTAAGGGGTCCAGGTCTGGATTACCCTAGTTACTTAGGGTGAGACCCATAGTTAATTTTGAATTTGCAAAACAGAAGGGTACTGGGAGTCTCTCTACCGGCCTCAGTAAGGGGGAAGTCTCAACTAGATTTTTTAGCTCACTGTCCCTTTCACAGAAGACAAACATCCACAACATATCAGTCTTTGACCTGCCCAAGGGCATTCCAGCACCGAAATGCTAGGCAATTCTCTTCTGAACAAGAGTACCAACAGCAACCCCAGACACGTGTTTCGACCTGGTTGGGACTCATCAGTGAGGTGGAGCTGTGCCTCTCTAAGAAAAGTGAGCAAGGGGTCTACGTCTGGATTACCCTAGTTACTTAGGCGGCGACCCAAAGTGAATATTTTAATATGCAGAACAGAGGGGTACAGGGAGTCTCTACCGGCCTCAGTCACCGGGGAGTCTCAGCCAGATTTTGTAGCTCACTATTCCTTTCACAGAAGAGAAATATCCACAACATATCAGTCTTTGTCCTGCCCAAGGGCAGTCCCTCAGCGAAATGCTAGGCAATTCTCTTCTGAACAAGAGTACCAACAGCATCTCCAGACACGTGCTTCGGCCTGGCTGGTCCTCATCAGTGATGTGGATTTGTGCCTCTCTAAGAACAGTGAGCAAGGGGTCCACGTCTGGATTACCCTAGCTGCATAGGGTAGGACCCAACGTACATTTTTTTATATGCAAAACAGAGGGGTACTTGGAGTCTCTCTACTGGCCTCAGTCATGGGGGAGTCTCAACCAGATTGTTTAGCTCACTATCTCTTTCACAGAAGAGAAATATCCACAATATATCGGTCCTTGTCCTGCCTAAGGGCAGTGCAGCATCGAAATGCTAGGCAATTCTCTTCTGAACAAGAGTCCCAACATCAATCCAAGACACGTATTTTGACCTGTCTGGGCCTGGGTGGGCCTCATCATTGAGGTGGAGCTGTGCATCTCTAAGAACAGTGAGCAAGGGGTCCACATCTGGATTACCCTAGTTACTTAGGGTGAGACCCATAGTTAATTTTGAATTTGCAAAACAGAGGGGTACTGGGAGTCTCTCTACCGGCCCCAGTCAGGGGGGAGTCTCAACTAGATTTTTTAGCTACTGTCCCTTTCACAGAAGAGAAACATCCACAACATATCAGTCTTTGACCTGCCGAAGGGCATTCCAGCACCGAAATGCTAGGCAATTCTCTTCTGAACAAGAGTACCAACAGCAACCCCAGACACGTGTTTCGGCCTGGTTGGGACTCATCAGTGAGGTGGAGCTGTGCCTCTCTAAGAAAAGTGAGCAAGGGGTCCACGTCTGGATTACCCTAGTTACTTAGGCGGCGACCCAAAGTGAATATTTTAATATGCAGAACAGAGGGGTACAGGGAGTCTCTCTACCGGTCTCAGTCACGGGGGAGTCTCAGCCAGATGTTGTAGCTCACTATTCCTTTCACAGAAGAGAAATATCCACAACATATCAGTCTTTGTCCTGCCCAAGAGCAGTCCCTCTGCGAAATGCTAGGCAATTCTCTTCTGAACAAGAGTACCAAGAGCATCTCCAGACACGTGCTTCGGCCTGGCTGGTCCTCATCAGTGATGTGGATTTGTGCCTCTCTAAGAACAGTGAGCAAGGGGTCCACGTCTGGACTACCCTAGCTGCTTAGGGTAGGACCCAACGTACATTTTTTTATATGCAAAACAGAGGGGTACTTGGAGTCTCTCTACTGGCCTCAGTCATGGGGGGAGTCTCAACCAGATTGTTTAGCTCACTATCTCTTTCGCAGAAGAGAAATATCCACAATATATCGGTCCTTGTCCTGCCTAAGGGCAGTGCAGCATCGAAATGCTAGGCAATTCTCTTCTGAACAAGAGTACCAACATCAATCCAAGACACATATTTTGACCTGGCTGGGCCTGGGTGGGCCTCATCATTGAGGTGGAGCTGTGCATCTCTAAGAACAGTGAGCAAGGGGTCCACATCTGGATTACCCTAGTTACTTAGAGTGAAACCCAAAGTACATTTTTAATATGCAAACAGAGGGCTTTCGGGAGTATCTCTACCAGCCTCAGTCCCGGAGGAGTCTCATCCAGATTTTTACGCTCACTATCCCTGTCACAGAAGAGAAATATCCATAACATATCAGTCTTTGTCCTGCCCAAGGGCAGTCCAGCACCAAAATGCTAGGCAATTCTCTTCTGAACAAGAGTTCCAACAGCAACCCCAGATGGGCCTCATTAGTGAGGTGGAGCTTTGCCTCTTTAAGAACAGTGAGCAAGGGGTCCACGTCTGGAGTACCCTAGTTACTTATCAGTCTTTGTCCTGCCCAAGGGCAGTCCAGCACCAAAATGCTAGGCGATTCTCTTCTGAACAAGAGTGCCTACAGCATCTCAGACACGTGTTTCGGACTGGTTGGTCCTCATCAGTGAGGTAGAGCTGTGCCTCTCTAAGAACAGTGAGCAAGGGGTCCTCATCTGGATTACCCTAGTTACTTAGTGTGAGACCCAATGTTAATTTTTAATATGCAAAACAGAGGGGTTCTGGGAGTCTCTCTACCGGCCTCAGTCATGGGGGAGTCTCAGCCAGATTTTTTAGCTCACTGTCCCTTTCACAGAAGAGAAATATCCACAATATATCAGTCTTTGTCCTGCACGAGAGCAGTCCAGCACCGATATGCTAGACAATTCTCTTCAGAACAAGAGTACTAACAACATCCCCAGACACGTGTTGCTGACTTCCTGGGGCTGGGTGGACCTCATCAGTGAGGTGGAGCTGTGCCTCTCTAAGAGGAGTGAGCAAGAGGTCCTCATCTGGATTACGCTAGTTACTTAGGGTGAGACCCAATGTTAATTTTTAATTTGCAAAACAGAGGGGTTCTGGGAGACTCTCTACCGGCCTCAGTCACGGGGCAGTCTCAACCAGATTTTTTAACTCACTATCCCTTTCACAGAAGAGAAATATCCACAAAATATCAGTCTTTTTCCTGCCCAATGGCAGACCAACACCGAAATGCTAGGCAATTCTCTTCTGAACAAGAGTACCAACAGCAATCCTAGACACGTGTTTCGGCCTGGCTCAGCCTCATCAGTGAGGTGAAACTGTGCCTCTCTAAGAACAGTGAGCAAGGGATTCACGTCTGGATTACCCATGTTACTTAGTGTGAGACCCAAAGTACATTTTTAATATGCAAATAGAGGGGTTCCGGGAGTATCTCTAGCAGCCTCAGTCCTGGGGGAGTCTTAACCAGATTTTTCAACTCACTATTCCTTTCAGATTAGAGAAATATCCACAACATATCAGTCTTTGTCCTGCCCAAGTGCAGTCCAGTACCAAAATGCTAGGCAATTATCTTCTGTACAAGAGTGCCAACAGAATCCCAGACACGTGTTTCGGACCAGCAGGTCCTCATCAGTGAGGTGGAGCTGTGCCTCTCTAAGAACTGTGAGCAAGGGTTCCTCACCTGGATTACTCTAGTTACTTAGGGTGAGACCCAATGTAAATTTTTAAAATGCAAAACAGGGGGGTTCTGGGAGTCTCTCTACTGGCCAAAGTTATGGGGGAGTCTGTACCAGATTATTTAGCTCACTATCCCTTTCAAAGAAGAGTCATATCAAGAACATATCAGTCTTTGTCCTGGCCACAGCAGTCTAGCACCCAAATGCTAGGCAATTCTCTTCTGAAAAAGAGTACCAACACCCACCCCAGAAACATTTTTCAGCCATGCTGGGCCTCATTAGTGAGGTGGAGCTGTGCCTCTCTAAGAATAGTGAGTAAGGGGTCCAAAGTCTGGATTACCCTAGTTACTTAGCGTGAGACCCAAAGTTAATTTTTAATATGCAAAACAGAGGGGTTCTGGGAGTGTCTCTACCGGCATCAGTCACGGGGGAGTCTCAACCAGATGCTTTAGCTCACTATCCCTTTCACAGAAGAGAAATATCAACATTATATCAGTCTTTGTCCGGCCCAAGGGCAGTCCAGCACGACACGCTAGACGATTCTCTTGTGAACAAGACTACCAACAGCAACCCCAGGCATGTGTTTCGGCCTGGCTGCACCTGGGTAGGCCTCATCAGTGAGGTGGAGCTGTGCCTCTCTTAGAACAGTGATCAAGGGCTCCACTTCTGGATTACCCTAGTTACTTAGGGTGAGACCCAAAGTAAATTTTTAATATGCAAACAAAGGAGTTCTGGGAGTCTCTCTACAGCCTCAGTCACAGGGGAGTCTCAACCAGATTTTTTAGCTCACTATCCCTTTCACAGAAGAGAAATATCCACAACATATCAGTCTTTGCCCTGCCCAAGTGCAGTCCAGTACCAAAATGCTAGGAAATTTTCTTCTGTACAAGAGTGCCAACAGAATCCCAGACACGTGTTTCGGACCAGTAGGTCCTCATCAGTGAGGTGGAGTTGTACCTCTCTAAGAACAGTGAGCAAGGGGTCCACATCTTGATTACCCTAGTTACTTAGGGTGAGACCCAATGACCATTTTTAATATGCAAAACAGGGGGGTTCTGGGAATCTCTCTACCGGCCTCAGTTATGGGGGAGTCTGTACCAGATTATTTAGCTCACTATCCCTTTCAGAGAAGAGAAATATCCACAATATATCAGCCTTTGCCCTACCCAAGGACAGTACAGCACCGAAATGCTAGGCAATTCTCTTCTGAACAAGAGTACCAATAGTAACCCCAGATGCGTGTTTCAGCCTGGCTGGGCCTGGGTGGGCCTCATCAGTGAGGTGGAGCTGTGCCTCTCTAAGAACAGTGAGCAAGGGGTGCAAGTCTGGATTACCCTAGTTACTTAGGGTGAGCCCCAAAGTTAATTTTCAATATCCAAACCGAGGGGTTCTGGGAGTCTCTCTATCAGCCTCACTCGCGGGTTAAACTCAACTAGACTTTTTAGCTGACTATCCGTTTCACAGAAGAGAAATATCGACAATATATCAGTCTTTGTCCTGCACAAGAGCAGTCCGGCACTGATATGCTAGGCAATTCTCTTCTGAACAAGAGTACCAACAACATCCCCTGACACGTGTTTTGGTTTTCTTGGGCCTGAATGGACCTCATCAGTGAGGTGGAGCTGTGCCTCTCTAAGAGCAGTGGCAAGAGGTCCACATCTGGAATAATCTAGTTACTTAGGATGAAACCCAAAGTTAATTTTTAATATGTAAAACAGAGGGGTTCTGGGAGTCTCTCTACCAGTCTCAGTTGCGGTGTAGTCTCAACCAGATTTTTTTAGCTCACTATCCATTTCACAGAAGAGACATATCCACAACATATCAGTCCTTGACCTGCCCAAGGGCAGTTCAGCACCCAAATGCTAGGCAATTCTCTTCTGAACAAGAGAACCATCAGCAACTCAAGACATGTATTTCGGCATGGCTGGGCCTCATCAGTGAGGTGGAGCTGTGCCTCTCTAAGAACAGTGAGTAAGGGGTCCAGGTCTGGATTACCCTAGTTACTTAGGGTGAGACCCATAGTTAATTTTGAATTTGCAAAACAGAAGGGTACTGGGAGTCTCTCTACCGGCCTCAGTAAAGGGGAAGTCTCAACTAGATTTTTTAGCTCACTGTCCCTTTCACAGAAGACAAACATCCACAACATATCAGTCTTTGACCTGCCCAAGGGCATTCCAGCACCGAAATGCTAGGCAATTCTCTTCTGAACAAGAGTACCAACAGCAACCCCAGACACGTGTTTCGACCTGGTTGGGACTCATCAGTGAGGTGGAGCTGTGCCTCTCTAAGAAAAGTGAGCAAGGGGTCTACGTCTGGATTACCCTAGTTACTTAGGCGGCGACCCAAAGTGAATATTTTAATATGCAGAACAGAGGGGTACAGGGAGTCTCTACCGGCCTCAGTCACCGGGGAGTCTCAGCCAGATTTTGTAGCTCACTATTCCTTTCACAGAAGAGAAATATCCACAACATATCAGTCTTTGTCCTGCCCAAGGGCAGTCCCTCAGCGAAATGCTAGGCAATTCTCTTCTGAACAAGAGTACCAACAGCATCTCCAGACACGTGCTTCGGCCTGGCTGGTCCTCATCAGTGATGTGGATTTGTGCCTCTCTAAGAACAGTGAGCAAGGGGTCCACGTCTGGATTACCCTAGCTGCATAGGGTAGGACCCAACGTACATTTTTTTATATGCAAAACAGAGGGGTACTTGGAGTCTCTCTACTGGCCTCAGTCATGGGGGAGTCTCAACCAGATTGTTTAGCTCACTATCTCTTTCACAGAAGAGAAATATCCACAATATATCGGTCCTTGTCCTGCCTAAGGGCAGTGCAGCATCGAAATGCTAGGCAATTCTCTTCTGAACAAGAGTCCCAACATCAATCCAAGACACGTATTTTGACCTGTCTGGGCCTGGGTGGGCCTCATCATTGAGGTGGAGCTGTGCATCTCTAAGAACAGTGAGCAAGGGGTCCACATCTGGATTACCCTAGTTACTTAGGGTGAGACCCATAGTTAATTTTGAATTTGCAAAACAGAGGGGTACTGGGAGTCTCTCTACCGGCCCCAGTCAGGGGGGAGTCTCAACTAGATTTTTTAGCTACTGTCCCTTTCACAGAAGAGAAACATCCACAACATATCAGTCTTTGACCTGCCGAAGGGCATTCCAGCACCGAAATGCTAGGCAATTCTCTTCTGAACAAGAGTACCAACAGCAACCCCAGACACGTGTTTCGGCCTGGTTGGGACTCATCAGTGAGGTGGAGCTGTGCCTCTCTAAGAAAAGTGAGCAAGGGGTCCACGTCTGGATTACCCTAGTTACTTAGGCGGCGACCCAAAGTGAATATTTTAATATGCAGAACAGAGGGGTACAGGGAGTCTCTCTACCGGTCTCAGTCACGGGGGAGTCTCAGCCAGATGTTGTAGCTCACTATTCCTTTCACAGAAGAGAAATATCCACAACATATCAGTCTTTGTCCTGCCCAAGAGCAGTCCCTCTGCGAAATGCTAGGCAATTCTCTTCTGAACAAGAGTACCAAGAGCATCTCCAGACACGTGCTTCGGCCTGGCTGGTCCTCATCAGTGATGTGGATTTGTGCCTCTCTAAGAACAGTGAGCAAGGGGTCCACGTCTGGACTACCCTAGCTGCTTAGGGTAGGACCCAACGTACATTTTTTTATATGCAAAACAGAGGGGTACTTGGAGTCTCTCTACTGGCCTCAGTCATGGGGGGAGTCTCAACCAGATTGTTTAGCTCACTATCTCTTTCGCAGAAGAGAAATATCCACAATATATCGGTCCTTGTCCTGCCTAAGGGCAGTGCAGCATCGAAATGCTAGGCAATTCTCTTCTGAACAAGAGTACCAACATCAATCCAAGACACATATTTTGACCTGGCTGGGCCTGGGTGGGCCTCATCATTGAGGTGGAGCTGTGCATCTCTAAGAACAGTGAGCAAGGGGTCCACATCTGGATTACCCTAGTTACTTAGAGTGAAACCCAAAGTACATTTTTAATATGCAAACAGAGGGCTTTCGGGAGTATCTCTACCAGCCTCAGTCCCGGAGGAGTCTCATCCAGATTTTTACGCTCACTATCCCTGTCACAGAAGAGAAATATCCATAACATATCAGTCTTTGTCCTGCCCAAGGGCAGTCCAGCACCAAAATGCTAGGCAATTCTCTTCTGAACAAGAGTTCCAACAGCAACCCCAGATGGGCCTCATTAGTGAGGTGGAGCTTTGCCTCTTTAAGAACAGTGAGCAAGGGGTCCACGTCTGGAGTACCCTAGTTACTTATCAGTCTTTGTCCTGCCCAAGGGCAGTCCAGCACCAAAATGCTAGGCGATTCTCTTCTGAACAAGAGTGCCTACAGCATCTCAGACACGTGTTTCGGACTGGTTGGTCCTCATCAGTGAGGTAGAGCTGTGCCTCTCTAAGAACAGTGAGCAAGGGGTCCTCATCTGGATTACCCTAGTTACTTAGTGTGAGACCCAATGTTAATTTTTAATATGCAAAACAGAGGGGTTCTGGGAGTCTCTCTACCGGCCTCAGTCATGGGGGAGTCTCAGCCAGATTTTTTAGCTCACTGTCCCTTTCACAGAAGAGAAATATCCACAATATATCAGTCTTTGTCCTGCACGAGAGCAGTCCAGCACCGATATGCTAGACAATTCTCTTCAGAACAAGAGTACTAACAACATCCCCAGACACGTGTTGCTGACTTCCTGGGGCTGGGTGGACCTCATCAGTGAGGTGGAGCTGTGCCTCTCTAAGAGGAGTGAGCAAGAGGTCCTCATCTGGATTACGCTAGTTACTTAGGGTGAGACCCAATGTTAATTTTTAATTTGCAAAACAGAGGGGTTCTGGGAGACTCTCTACCGGCCTCAGTCACGGGGCAGTCTCAACCAGATTTTTTAACTCACTATCCCTTTCACAGAAGAGAAATATCCACAAAATATCAGTCTTTTTCCTGCCCAATGGCAGACCAACACCGAAATGCTAGGCAATTCTCTTCTGAACAAGAGTACCAACAGCAATCCTAGACACGTGTTTCGGCCTGGCTCAGCCTCATCAGTGAGGTGAAACTGTGCCTCTCTAAGAACAGTGAGCAAGGGATTCACGTCTGGATTACCCATGTTACTTAGTGTGAGACCCAAAGTACATTTTTAATATGCAAATAGAGGGGTTCCGGGAGTATCTCTAGCAGCCTCAGTCCTGGGGGAGTCTTAACCAGATTTTTCAACTCACTATTCCTTTCAGATTAGAGAAATATCCACAACATATCAGTCTTTGTCCTGCCCAAGTGCAGTCCAGTACCAAAATGCTAGGCAATTATCTTCTGTACAAGAGTGCCAACAGAATCCCAGACACGTGTTTCGGACCAGCAGGTCCTCATCAGTGAGGTGGAGCTGTGCCTCTCTAAGAACTGTGAGCAAGGGTTCCTCACCTGGATTACTCTAGTTACTTAGGGTGAGACCCAATGTAAATTTTTAAAATGCAAAACAGGGGGGTTCTGGGAGTCTCTCTACTGGCCAAAGTTATGGGGGAGTCTGTACCAGATTATTTAGCTCACTATCCCTTTCAAAGAAGAGTCATATCAAGAACATATCAGTCTTTGTCCTGGCCACAGCAGTCTAGCACCCAAATGCTAGGCAATTCTCTTCTGAAAAAGAGTACCAACACCCACCCCAGAAACATTTTTCAGCCATGCTGGGCCTCATTAGTGAGGTGGAGCTGTGCCTCTCTAAGAATAGTGAGTAAGGGGTCCAAAGTCTGGATTACCCTAGTTACTTAGCGTGAGACCCAAAGTTAATTTTTAATATGCAAAACAGAGGGGTTCTGGGAGTGTCTCTACCGGCATCAGTCACGGGGGAGTCTCAACCAGATGCTTTAGCTCACTATCCCTTTCACAGAAGAGAAATATCAACATTATATCAGTCTTTGTCCGGCCCAAGGGCAGTCCAGCACGACACGCTAGACGATTCTCTTGTGAACAAGACTACCAACAGCAACCCCAGGCATGTGTTTCGGCCTGGCTGCACCTGGGTAGGCCTCATCAGTGAGGTGGAGCTGTGCCTCTCTTAGAACAGTGATCAAGGGCTCCACTTCTGGATTACCCTAGTTACTTAGGGTGAGACCCAAAGTAAATTTTTAATATGCAAACAAAGGAGTTCTGGGAGTCTCTCTACAGCCTCAGTCACAGGGGAGTCTCAACCAGATTTTTTAGCTCACTATCCCTTTCACAGAAGAGAAATATCCACAACATATCAGTCTTTGCCCTGCCCAAGTGCAGTCCAGTACCAAAATGCTAGGAAATTTTCTTCTGTACAAGAGTGCCAACAGAATCCCAGACACGTGTTTCGGACCAGTAGGTCCTCATCAGTGAGGTGGAGTTGTACCTCTCTAAGAACAGTGAGCAAGGGGTCCACATCTTGATTACCCTAGTTACTTAGGGTGAGACCCAATGACCATTTTTAATATGCAAAACAGGGGGGTTCTGGGAATCTCTCTACCGGCCTCAGTTATGGGGGAGTCTGTACCAGATTATTTAGCTCACTATCCCTTTCAGAGAAGAGAAATATCCACAATATATCAGCCTTTGCCCTACCCAAGGACAGTACAGCACCGAAATGCTAGGCAATTCTCTTCTGAACAAGAGTACCAATAGTAACCCCAGATGCGTGTTTCAGCCTGGCTGGGCCTGGGTGGGCCTCATCAGTGAGGTGGAGCTGTGCCTCTCTAAGAACAGTGAGCAAGGGGTGCAAGTCTGGATTACCCTAGTTACTTAGGGTGAGCCCCAAAGTTAATTTTCAATATCCAAACCGAGGGGTTCTGGGAGTCTCTCTATCAGCCTCACTCGCGGGTTAAACTCAACTAGACTTTTTAGCTGACTATCCGTTTCACAGAAGAGAAATATCGACAATATATCAGTCTTTGTCCTGCACAAGAGCAGTCCGGCACTGATATGCTAGGCAATTCTCTTCTGAACAAGAGTACCAACAACATCCCCTGACACGTGTTTTGGTTTTCTTGGGCCTGAATGGACCTCATCAGTGAGGTGGAGCTGTGCCTCCCTAAGAGCAGTGGCAAGAGGTCCACATCTGGAATAATCTAGTTACTTAGGATGAAACCCAAAGTTAATTTCTTAATATGTAAAACAGAGGGGTTCTGGGAGTCTCTCTACCAGTCTCAGTTGCGGTGTAGTCTCAACCAGATTTTTTTAGCTCACTATCCATTTCACAGAAGAGACATATCCACAACATATCAGTCCTTGACCTGCCCAAGGGCAGTTCAGCACCCAAATGCTAGGCAATTCTCTTCTGAACAAGAGAACCATCAGCAACTCAAGACATGTATTTCGGCATGGCTGGGCCTCATCAGTGAGGTGGAGCTGTGCCTCTCTAAGAACAGTGAGTAAGGGGTCCAGGTCTGGATTACCCTAGTTACTTAGGGTGAGACCCATAGTTAATTTTGAATTTGCAAAACAGAGGGGTACTGGGAGTCTCTCTACCGGCCTCAGTAAGGGGGAAGTCTCAACTAGATTTTTTAGCTCACTGTCCCTTTCACAGAAGACAAACATCCACAACATATCAGTCTTTGACCTGCCCAAGGGCATTCCAGCACCGAAATGCTAGGCAATTCTCTTCTGAACAAGAGTACCAACAGCAACCCCAGACACGTGTTTCGACCTGGTTGGGACTCATCAGTGAGGTGGAGCTGTGCCTCTCTAAGAAAAGTGAGCAAGGGGTCTACGTCTGGATTACCCTAGTTACTTAGGCGGCGACCCAAAGTGAATATTTTAATATGCAGAACAGAGGGGTACAGGGAGTCTCTACCGGCCTCAGTCACCGGGGAGTCTCAGCCAGATTTTGTAGCTCACTATTCCTTTCACAGAAGAGAAATATCCACAACATATCAGTCTTTGTCCTGCCCAAGGGCAGTCCCTCAGCGAAATGCTAGGCAATTCTCTTCTGAACAAGAGTACCAACAGCATCTCCAGACACGTGCTTCGGCCTGGCTGGTCCTCATCAGTGATGTGGATTTGTGCCTCTCTAAGAACAGTGAGCAAGGGGTCCACGTCTGGATTACCCTAGCTGCTTAGGGTAGGACCCAACGTACATTTTTTTATATGCAAAACAGAGGGGTACTTGGAGTCTCTCTACTGGCCTCAGTCATGGGGGAGTCTCAACCAGATTGTTTAGCTCACTATCTCTTTCACAGAAGAGAAATATCCACAATATATCGGTCCTTGTCCTGCCTAAGGGCAGTGCAGCATCGAAATGCTAGGCAATTCTCTTCTGAACAAGAGTCCCAACATCAATCCAAGACACGTATTTTGACCTGGCTGGGCCTGGGTGGGCCTCATCATTGAGGTGGAGCTGTGCATCTCTAAGAACAGTGAGCAAGGGGTCCACATCTGGATTACCCTAGTTACTTAGGGTGAGACCCATAGTTAATTTTGAATTTGCAAAACAGAGGGGTACTGGGAGTCTCTCTACCGGCCCCAGTCAGGGGGGAGTCTCAACTAGATTTTTTAGCTCACTGTCCCTTTCACAGAAGAGAAACATCCACAACATATCAGTCTTTGACCTGCCCAAGGGCATTCCAGCACCGAAATGCTAGGCAATTCTCTTCTGAACAAGAGTACCAACAGCAACCCCAGACACGTGTTTCGGCCTGGTTGGGACTCATCAGTGAGGTGGAGCTGTGCCTCTCTAAGAAAAGTGAGCAAGGGGTCCACGTCTGGATTACCCTAGTTACTTAGGCGGCGACCCAAATTGAATATTTTAATATGCAGAACAGAGGGGTACAGGGAGTCTCTCTACCGGTCTCAGTCACGGGGGAGTCTCAGCCAGATGTTGTAGCTCACTATTCCTTTCACAGAAGAGAAATATCCACAACATATCAGTCTTTGTCCTGCCCAAGAGCAGTCCCTCTGCGAAATGCTAGGCAATTCTCTTCTGAACAAGAGTACCAAGAGCATCTCCAGACACGTGCTTCGGCCTGGCTGGTCCTCATCAGTGATGTGGATTTGTGCCTCTCTAAGAACAGTGAGCAAGGGGTCCACGTCTGGACTACCCTAGCTGCTTAGGGTAGGACCCAACGTACATTTTTTTATATGCAAAACAGAGGGGTACTTGGAGTCTCTCTACTGGCCTCAGTCATGGGGGGAGTCTCAACCAGATTGTTTAGCTCACTATCTCTTTCGCAGAAGAGAAATATCCACAATATATCGGTCCTTGTCCTGCCTAAGGGCAGTGCAGCATCGAAATGCTAGGCAATTCTCTTCTGAACAAGAGTACCAACATCAATCCAAGACACGTATTTTGACCTGGCTGGGCCTGGGTGGGCCTCATCATTGAGGTGGAGCTGTGCATCTCTAAGAACAGTGAGCAAGGGGTCCACATCTGGATTACCCTAGTTACTTAGAGTGAAACCCAAAGTACATTTTTAATATGCAAACAGAGGGCTTTCGGGAGTATCTCTACCAGCCTCAGTCCCGGAGGAGTCTCATCCAGATTTTTACGCTCACTATCCCTGTCACAGAAGAGAAATATCCATAACATATCAGTCTTTGTCCTGCCCAAGGGCAGTCCAGCACCAAAATGCTAGGCAATTCTCTTCTGAACAAGAGTTCCAACAGCAACCCCAGATGGGCCTCATTAGTGAGGTGGAGCTTTGCCTCTTTAAGAACAGTGAGCAAGGGGTCCACGTCTGGAGTACCCTAGTTACTTATCAGTCTTTGTCCTGCCCAAGGGCAGTCCAGCACCAAAATGCTAGGCGATTCTCTTCTGAACAAGAGTGCCTACAGCATCTCAGACACGTGTTTCGGACTGGTTGGTCCTCATCAGTGAGGTAGAGCTGTGCCTCTCTAAGAACAGTGAGCAAGGGGTCCTCATCTGGATTACCCTAGTTACTTAGGGTGAGACCCAATGTTAATTTTTAATATGCAAAACAGAGGGGTTCTGGGAGTCTCTCTACCGGCCTCAGTCATGGGGGAGTCTCAGCCAGATTTTTTAGCTCACTGTCCCTTTCACAGAAGAGAAATATCCACAATATATCAGTCTTTGTCCTGCCCAAGAGCAGTCCATGTCACACTCGCTGTCGGAATCCGAGCACACCCCCAGCTCTTCACCTGAGCTGCTTGAGCTAATCGCTGGTGTCTCCTTCCTTCCTCTGTGCCAGTAATCTTTTTTACAGAGGTATGGTCTATCTCGGAAGATGCCACAATGGTCACTTGGAAGACAAGATGGCCAGCGACCCCACTACCGAGATAACCATAATGGGTAAAAAGCCTGACTAGGCACAAAAAAAAACCTTGGTGCATTGTCTTGAAATAGGAAAGCAGAGTCCTTCCCAGCAATTGAAGGCAGATGGCTGTAGAAAGATACCGGAGGTCAAAGCAGGTGATGTTCACTGTGTAAGACCCCGCTAAAGAGGCCAGGCTCCGGATCTTGTTCTACTGTTAAAGGCTTGCAGCCTGGATGTCAGCTGGAAGGATGACACAATAGCAGGAGTGTGTAAACCCTAAAGAGAGAGACTGCAGAAGGGAATCCTGGCGGGGGAAAAGATTTGAAAGGAGAAAGCAGAGAGAGCTAGGCATGGGACTGAGAAGTACCGGGAGCCGGGGTGAGGAGAGAGAGAGGAGGAGCAACCCAGGGGAAAGCAGGACAGGATAAAGCAGCGCAACGAGAGAGAAGAAGGGGAACGATCAGTGCCAGGGAAGAGCGGCAAGGCAGAAACAAGAGACAGGGCTCCGCAGAGCCAAGAGAAAGGAACGCAGCGTTGTTAAGACGGATTTCTGAACTCTGCCCGGGCGGCGCAGAAGTTCAGAAGGCCAACCTAATTACTTGGAACAGGGTAACCTCTGGACAAGCCAGACCAATCAGCGTAGCGATCGCGGCGGTCAAGACTAGGTCTCAAGAGGGGTGAGGGTGACTGAAAGCCCGCAATGAGCACACAAAGCAAGGACACTTACAAACTACTCCAAACAGGTGTTATATTAAAAATATATACACATTTATTCCAAGGCCTTTAAAACAATGACCGTAGCGAGAAATCACAATACAACTCTAGTAAACCAACTCATACCATACCAATACAATATATATACAAATACAAACAAGTCTCAAGCGTTAGATGCACGAAATGTATAGTCCACCTAAAAGGGAAGGAAAACAGGCAGTGCGAAATAATGCTTAGACCCAGTCCGCCTTCAGAGGCACCTAACTAAAAGGAAGTCCGAGCCCTACAAAGAGTGGAGCCTTGTGCTCAAAAGTACCTGCACACGCTGGTGCCAACGGGCAAAAGGGGAGTCTCTTCGATGGAAATCAGGCAGTTCAGTTTAGTGCACAAATGAAGAAGAACAGAGTTCCGCGACTCAAGTGCAGCCTCCACTGTGGGCAGAAGCAGAGCGCGAGTACGGAAGGGCGTGCTGTTTTGACACAGCGGGGAAAAGCTATGGGCTCCTGCAGGAGGGCGACCAGTTCCTAGCTATGCTACTCACCAAGCAGACCCAGGCTTCTCCGCGTCAGTTTCAGTCGCTGGCAGGTTCAGGAGAGCAGGGGACGTCTCGTCGTCGTGTTGAGTCTGCAGCAGCAGAGTTGAGCAGAAGACGTCCCAAACGAAGTGGACCCGCACAGATTGTTACCTCAGCAGGCCAACGGAGCGGCCGTGTGTATCTGAGCCAAATGTACACCTGGGAACGCCAAGTGTACGAATCGTGTGAGAGTGACAAGGACTCGAAATACTACACAACCTTGCGGCGGTTACAGAGCAAGACTCCTGTGTAGGCTGGTCAGTCTGCTGGATGGCCCAGAGACGCTTCCGAAGGCGTACTAGCAGGAGATGGTGAAGATGCCGAGAATAGCTGTCCCCGCTATTCCAAGGGTCGAAATACCAGTACAGGCCTTCTGGTTCGATCAAAGGTAAAAAGTGTTTCACAAGGCGACAGCAGTGCAGAGGAGCAGTCCTTCAGCGGGTCACCAGCGATTCCTCGGTCCAGCCTCTTGGTTGCAGGATACTTGGCTCCTGTATTCCTTCGTTCATGAGAACTCAGGAGATCGACATGGTAGTGGTGTTTCCAGCCCCCTCTTATCCACGGTTCCCTTCACGCCAAAACGGAGGGGACCCAATGGGAGATCCGCTCATCAACACTCACACCATACGTGGACCTATCACGGACCACGGTGGTCCCAGGAATTCACACCACCCTAGACTCTCTGGCACCCAGGATGTGTATTAGGACCAGACATCCCAGCCCACATCCTGGAGGCACACACCAGGCATGTAGAAGCCCGCGAAAGCATCCGTGTTTCGCGGGAAAGTGCATGCCCAAATAAGGAAGGCCCCGGGTCGGCTCGACCTGGGGAAGGTGAAGGGAGCAAGACGGTCAGCGGACAGGACAAAGGAGCCTCGTGGTCTGGCCATTTTGGGAGCCAGGCCACCATTTTGGGCTAAGCGCGAGAAACGCGCTTAAAACGCCAAAAGGAGCTCAAAACACAAGAAACGATCGCTGCCACCATTCCCGTCCGTGAATCACTTGCACCAATCAGTTACAATCCAAAAAGAGTATCTAGGGCCTGTAGAAGGCTAGAGACCCAAGAGAGCAGTAACTTAGCTTACAGTGCCCTCTTGTGTCATGTTGCACGAAAGCCGCACCATGATAAAAGAAACTACGGAAAACAGCGTTTCCCGGTACTGACTGTCTTAAGGGCATGTCAGTTTCCCCGTAAGAATGGAGCGAAAGCCCAGAGGAGTGTGGCAGAAGGCTGCACCTCTCTGGCAAAGTCGAGAACAAGGTGAAAAACAACAGCAAAAAGTTTAGGGGTTGCCACATGGAAGGAAAATTACCTACAATTACGAAATCTTTCCTAACACTCGCCCCTCCCAGACTATGGACAGGGGGACCTAATCCACCCCTGGATGAGTCTCTTGTTCAGGTCGGTTAAACATTCTGGACAACCCATCAGCATTGCTATGTTGGACACCTGGCCTATGCTCAATAGTGAAGTCGAAGCCTTGTAGACTTATGGACCACCTAAGCAACTTTGGATTCTCCCCCTTCATGTTCATTAGCCACTTTAAGGGCTTATGGTCAGTTTGCACAGTGAAGTGGGTCCCATAGAGGTAGGGCCTCAGCTTCCTTAGGGCGCACACAACAGAAAAACATTCTTTCTCTACCGTGGACCATCTGAGCTCTCTGTCCTTAAGCTGGCGACTAATAAAACCAATAGGGTGTTCCTTACCCTTCTCATCTACTTGTGATAGTACAGCTCCTATCCCAGTATCAGAGGCGTCCGTCTGCACGGTAAAAGGTCTTTGATAATCAGGGGCCCTGAGGACAGGGCCTGGCACAAGGAGTCTTTTAAGCCATTGAAGGCCTTCTCACACTCGTCGGTCCCAGTTACCTTCTTGGGTTTCTTCGGAGTGGTGAGGGCAGTCAGAGGGGCAGCTATGGTGCCATAGTCTGCCACGAAGTTTCGGTAATACCCTGTGAGTCCTAAGAAGGCTCTCACTTGGGTCTGTGTAATGGGGGTAGGCCAGTCTTGTACTGCTTGTACTTTACTGGGAAGAGGCTGTATCCTCCCTCCACCTACTTCATGTCCAAGGTAAACCACTGAGCCTTGTCCAATCTGGCATTTACTAGCCTTTATGGTCAAGTGTGCTTTCCGAAGAGCCTGGAGCACAATCCTGAGGTGTTTCACATGGTCTTGCCAGGTGGCACTGAAAACTGCTATATCGTCCAGATATGCAAGACAGAATTCGTCCAACCCATTCAACACATGATTCACAAGCCTTTGGAAAGTGGCAGGTGCATTTTTCAACCCGAACGGCATTACCCTGAATTGGTAAAGGCCGTCGGGAGTAGAAAATGCTGTCTTCTCCTTGGCATGTTCTGCTAAAGCTATTTGCCAATAGCCAGCAGTGAGGTCAAACGTGCTGAGGTACTTGGAGGCACCCAAAGTATCCACCAGCTCATCTGTTCGAGGCAAGGGGTGTGCATCTGTCTTGGTGACAGCATTCAGAGCCCTGTAATCCACGCAGAACCTCAATTCAGAAGTGCCTGCCTTTGGAACCAAAACCACAGGGCCGGACCAAGGACTACTAGAGGGTTCAATCACCCCAAGGTCTAACATCTTGTTGACCTCGGTCTTAATATAAGACCGTACTTTGTCTGACATCCTGTATCCCCTACTTTTGGTAGGTTCACTGTCTCCTGTGTCTATGTTATGTTTGCACCAAGGTGTCAAACCAGGCAACTGTGAAAACAGGGGGGAAAACTGCCTAAGCAAACTTTTCACCTCAGCCTGCTGATCAGAAGTCAGGTGAGGGGCCACTCGGACACCCTCAAAGGAGCTATCTGAAGGACCGCTTTGGAACAGGTCGGGGAGAGGTTCCGACTCCTCTTCCTCAACATCTGAAGCCAGTAGCAGTGCTGCGATTCCGACTCTTGGGACGAAAGCCTTCAGCCTATTCACGTGAAACACTTCTGGAGCCTGTCCAGGCCTTCCAAGGTCCAATAAATAGTTAACCTCACCCAGGGGCTCCACCACTGTGTAAGGGCCTGACCATTTGTCCTGTAAAGCTCGAGGCCTTATGGGATTCATGATCAGGACTTGCTGACCAGGTGTAAAGTTGATGAGGGAAGCTTTCTGGTCGTACCAATGTTTCACCAGCACTTGTCCTGCCTTCAATTTATCACTAGCCAAGCCCATCAGAAGTACCATCCATTTTCTGAGCCCTAGCACATAATCAACTACGTTGGTAGTTACAGGGGGAGTGGGCATCTCCCATCCCTCTTTGACTACGGCTAAGGGTCCCCGTACAGGATGACCAAACAGAAGTTCGAAGGGGCTGAAGCCAACACCCTCCTGTGGTACCTCTCGGTAGGCAAACAGTAAGCATGGTAAAAGAAGATCCCATTTTCTTCTCTGAGGTTCTTCCAGAGCCCCAATCATGTTCTTTAACGTTCTGTTGAAACGTTCCACCAGACCATTGGTCTGGGGGTGGTATGCAGAAGAGAACTTGTAGGTGACCCCACATTCTTTCCACATAACCTGCATATACTTCGACATAAAGTTGCTGCCACGATCCGACACAACTTCTTTAGGGAAGCCAACCCTAGTAAATATGCCAAGTAAAGCTTTTGCAACTGACTTGGCATTTACAGTTTTCAATGGGATGGCCTCAGGATATCTGGTTGCATGGTCGATCAGCACCAGGATAAACCTATTGCCTGAGGATGTTTGCGGGTCAAGGGGACCAACGATGTCGATCCCTACCCTTTCGAATGGTACCCCCACAACTGGGAGTGGTACCAATGGAGCTTGGATTGTCGAGCCAACCTTACCAGATAACTGGCAGGAGGCACAACTCCTGCAGTGACTTTCTACTTGCACCCCCATCTTGGGCCAGTAGAAGTGCATGGATAACCTTTGCTTGGTCCTCTTAATACCAAGGTGACCAGCAAGGGGCACTTCATTTGCCAACTGCAGGAGGAAGGGCCTAACAGCAAGGGGAACCACCAACCTCCTATGGTCTCCTTCTGTAGACTCTGTGGGCTCACTATACAGGAGTCCACCTTCCCAATAAATCCTATGCGTCCCAGGAGGTTCACCCTCAAGCTGGGAGCAGGCCTGTCTCCTTAGGCCTTTCAGAGATGGGCACTCACGTTGGCCTTTACTGAATTCGTCCCTATCAGGAACACCTTCTACTAACAAGTCTTTTAGTTCAGGATGGTCGTTGGGGTCAAATACTTCAGGCATCACCACCTCCTCGTCAGGCCCGGGCGATTGACCAACTTCCTCCACCGCAGTGGTAGGCGAGGTCGGGGGAATATTCTCTTTCCCTCGTCTTGACTTGTTTACTCCTTTCGCCTTGGGTTTCCCCTTCGGCTGGGGCGGCGTATTGGTCTTGGCCAATGCTGCCCGTGCTTGAGACCGTGTGTAGGGTCTTTCAGCAGTGTCTCCTACGAGCCCTAAAGCTCTGAGATCATTACCTAACAAGACCTTTCCTGGTAAGTTTCTCTGAATGCTCACTGGAATCCTGACTGCTGTACCATTTAAAGTAAGATTTACAGGTATTACTGGGAACATACGGAGTTGGCTGTCAGCCAACTTAGTGGGCATCAGAGTAGCTCTGGCAACTTCCTCTGAGTCTACCAAGGTAGAATCCACTACAGTTCGACTGCACCCACTATCCCCAAGAGCTGGAGTATCTACTCCATTGATCAGCACACTGTCTTTAAAGTAGTGCTTGGTATTATCTGGAATCCTAGCATAAGCCTCTGCGACTTTAGGCTCCCAGGAACCCAGGGAAACTAAAACTACCTCAGCTTCTATCCCGCTGGGAAATGAGTCTGAGGAGAAGGATGCTCCTGTAATCTCTTCTTCCTCGTAGGAGGAGAAGGCCAGATTAGCGGAGTGGACCCCCAAAGGTTTAACCTTACACCGGGGATCCCCCCTCACGTGGTCAGTTGCTCCACAAGCAAAACAAGATCCATTGGGTCTGTTTACGTAGGGAGGCTTATTGTAACCAGAGTTCTGTTTCGGAGGCTGACCTCCACTACCCTATGAGTTCTCTTGTGTCTTACCCTTATTTTTCTTTTTGTGGCCCTTTTGAGGAGAAGATTTATCAGATTCTCCACCCTCCTTATCTTTGGACTTTTTCCCTTCCTCCTGCTTACCTGGATGAGTTTTGTCCTTATGGGACACTCGATGTGACACCCATAAGTCGGCTGCAATGGCCAGCTTCTTAGGATCTATCTCCTTCGAATCGGCCAAATGCTGCTTAAGCTCCGGGGAAGAAGATGCAAAAATGTGTTCCAGCATGACAAGATTTATCATGCCTTCGAAAGTAGAAACCTTATAACCTTCGACCCAGCCAGTTACGTTTTTTAAGGATTTGGTGACATAAGATACCCAAGTACCACCTTTTTTTTCTTATACTCTCTGAATCATTTCAAATATTGGGCCGGAGTCTTCCCAAACTTTAAAATGAGAGTTTGCTTTAACATTGCGAAATCAGCTCGCTCAGCCTTCGAGATTTCCATGATGGCACTACAGCCAGAATGGGGCAGTCTGCTGAGTAACCAGGCAATCTTATCAGCATTGTCAACTTGTTGAACTTCGCATGCATACTCAAACGCATTCAGCCAGTCCATAATGTCATTCCTTTCCTCATACACACTGAGCAGATCTTTCAGAAACCGTGGATGAGAGGAGGCCCCAGACCCATGTCCAGGACCCTTGGACCCATTTGCAACCTGAAGCTTGGCCAGTTCCAACTGGTGATCCCTGTCTTTCTGTTTTTCTGCCTGTTCGATTTTTAGTTTGGCTATGCTGAATTCAAGCTCCTTCTGCCTAAACCGCAGCTCTTGCTTCTTGAATTCAAGCATAGCCTCCCCATGAGCACTGGCAGAGGAAACATTAGACATCTCATCCTCCCTGTCCTCGTGGTCGCGGTGGATCAGTGCAGCGGCAGAACCGTCGGTTCTACCAGTGAGAGCAGCCCCACCTCTTTCTGCACTGTCCTCAGAAGTTATTGCGTCAAGCTGCGCTTCTTGCCACGCCACGATTCTTTGGATCATATCCAATTTCGTGCCTTGAGAGGAAACACCTCTCTCTGCACACATCTTTTTCAATGTTTCTGATTTGGAAGCATTTAAAGTTAACAAGGTATTTGTTTCCATACTGTTGGATAGGACTATGGCCTTTTTAAAGTTATACTACAACAATTCACTACGTGTCCTGGTAGGAATAACTTGAAATGCCTTAGTTCGTGCGCAACACTGGATACCTTCAGTCGTATCCCACCGCTGTACACCAATTTGTTAAGACGGATTTCTGAACTCTGTCCTGGCGGCGCAGAAGTTCAGAAGGCCAACCTAATTACTTGGAACAGGGTAACCTCTGGACAAGCCAGACCAATCAGGGTAGCGATCGCGGCGGTCAAGACTAGGTCTCAAGAGGGGTGAGGGTGACTGAAAGCTTGCAATGAGCACACAAAGCAAGGACACTTACTGTTAAGCGGAAACCTGTACAGTTCCCTCTGGGACCACTGCAAAAGATTTAGGACTACAGGTGGTTGGCGGTGAACCCACTTGGTAGCAGTCTGTACCACACAGATTCACTTGGTAGCTGTGGCTGAGCAGTCAGACTTCCCTCAAGAAGAGTTGAGCAGTATGTGGAGTATACAAAATAGGGCAATCCTTCACAGCAAGACAAGCAAACACGCAGCGAGGCTTAGTGTAACGATATTAAGGTATTTATTTATAACGAAACATCTATCAAAAACACTATGGCAAATTCACGGCAAACAAATCAAACACAATTACTCTACGAAGCAGAAAACGATCAATCCCCCTAGCAATATTTCGACAAGTCTAGGTTCTACCGGTATCACTTATTTTCAGACAGAGGTGTATACCTCAACCTAGATGGCACTCTAATATTAGTTAGGACGGGAGAGAAAAAGATAGGCAGGTTATGAAATCAACACAGTTCAATCCTTCGCGGATAAAATGCAAGGCAGGAAGGCAAGAATCACAATAGATCGTAAAGTTCAGAGGCCAGGCCTACTCGGAGAGAGGCAAGGCGCGATGTCCCAAAAAGTCTCTAGTGGAGATGCATTCAAGTCTTTGTAGCAAATTGTTATCGGCAGGTTGAACCAGTTCAGAACAATAAATGAGAAAAGCTTGGAGGCGACCCAACGGAAAGGAGAGGATTAAGACACCTCACTCGAACCGATCGAAAAGGGAAGCCAGGCGGACACGGTACCTTGTTGTGGGGAGCAACTCCGGTGGGGGCAGTTGTTCCTGGTGGTGGATGCACGTTGGGTCTTTGCCAAGAGTAGAGATGATCTCGTCGTCGAAGAAAAGTGAAGTCCGGTGCACCACCAGGGAAGAGACCAGCCGCAAAGTGCTCCGTCACAAGGCACCACCTTTTGGTCGCTGTACAGGGGTAGTGGCTATCCGGTTGCCGAGGTGCTCTGCACGGGCAATTCGACCACTGCGTCCTGAGGCGAATAAAAAGCAAAGGGGACTGGTTGTTCCCACCAGTCAGGGGAAGAGACTCTCCGGCAGGGAGATCTCCTCTTTCGTCGGGAAGTGGTGAGTCGGTTCTGCAGGGCTCCACCGGAGGTGTCGTCGTGCAGGTCGGCTCAGCATTACCCTCGTCGGATGCTTAGGTCCTGTGGCGACTTCTGAAGATCCAGTCCCAAAAGCCCTGCTTTTATGCAGAAAACCCCCATTCATTCAGCCTAGCTGTCAATCAACACATGCTAAGTGGTGAGCGGGAAGGCTCACCACTTGGGCCAATCACTCCAGAGTGCGAGCGGAGTTGGCAAGGCAACTCGGTCCAGGGTGCCTAAACCCCCTCCCACACCCCTGTGGTAACCCAGACAGAATGGCACCACTTTGGAGGGTCTCTGTACAGAGGCCCGCCAAAAGTGGAACAAAGGGCTCAACCTTTGGTTTAGGAGTCACAGAGACGAACACAGACGCCATTTTACAAACCGAGTTCTGGCAGAAAATACCATCCGATAAACTTATTTAAGATAAGTAGACCGGTGGTACGTTAGAGATTAACGAGAAAAGTATTAATCTCCAACAATGGGACGAATCCCATAGGGTTATGTTCGGGATCGGACATAACAAGTAGTTTCCACTGCCACCAGCCAAAACTCGACGAGGGGGGACGGGACAGTGCCCCCTCGAGTAACAGATCCAGGAGTAATCGAATTACCCCTACTAGTACGTCCACAATAAGATGGTTTGTACTAGTTATGTTAGTAAATTTAGGTCTAGTAAAGCCAATGGTGACTTTACATGCCCGGGGAGACAGTAGTCAGTCCCTGGGTATGGAGTCTATGGTGGAGGTCCGCTAGGACGCCCCAGTGTTACGGCACGTAGGGTGCGGTGTAACACACATAGCAAAACATATGAGACCCTATGGAGTAAAAGACCCCATAGCCCATAGAACACATTGGCATCCAAAGGAATTACACACACATACATGTCCAAGAGTGGGAGAAAAAGAGTCTCACTCTTGGCAGGATGGAAAAAACAAACTCCAGAAATCCAGCAAAGCTGCTGGGGGACTCACTAGGTTAGGAAATTCAGCCTAAACAGAGAATTCTCCCTAACACTCGCCCCCCCAGACTAAGGGACAGGAGGATTTAATCCACTCCTGGATGAATCTCATACCTCTAGTCGATGACATACATCCTAGAGAGACCATCAGCATTTTGGTGGTGACATCCTGACCTGTGCTCAATGGTGAAATTAAACCCTTGCAGGCAGATCGACCATCTCAATAGTTTTGGGTTTTCCCCTTTCATTTGCATTAACCATCTCAAGGGTTGGTGGTCAGTCTGAATGACAAAAGTAGAACCATACAAGTACGGCCTAAACTTCTTCAGAGCTCACACGATAGCAAAGCACTCTCTTTCGATTGTTGCCCACCTTGTTTCAGGATCCTTCAGCTTGCAGCTAATGAAGCAAACGGGGTGCTCCCTACCTTTCCCATCCAGTTGACTGAGTACGGCACCTATTCCTACATTTGAAGCATCTGTCTGCACAATGAAGCGTTGGCGGTAATCAGGAGCTCTGAGTACTGGGGCTTGGCAAAGAGCCTTTTTCAGGTTTTCAAAAGCCTGATTGCACTCCTCGTTCCATTTAACCTTTTTAGGAAATTTGGGCGAGGAGATGACATTCAGTGGAGAAGCTATGGTCCCATAGTTCTCTATGAAATTCCTGTAATACCCAGTGAGGCCTAGGAAGGCTCTCACCTGGGTTTGAGTAGTCGGGGTTGTCCAATTTTGCACAGCTTCAATTTTACTGAGCAAAGGCCTTATTTCTCCACCTCCTACCTCATGCCCAAGATAGACTACCTTACTCTGTCCGATTTGGCATTTACTCACCTTTATGGTCAGATTGGCTCGTCCAAGAGCCTGCAAAACATCTCTCAGGTGGGTTACATGTTCTTCCCAGGAATTGCTGAACACTGCGATGTCATCCAAGTATGCCATGCAGAAGTCCTCCATCCCATTCAGAATCTGGTTTACCATCCGTTGAAACGTAGCAGGTACATTCTTCAGTCCGAAAGGCATTACCTTAAACTGGTATAAGCCAACGGGGGTAGAAAATGCAGTTTTCTCCTTGGCATGGTCTGTCAGAGCTATTTGCCAATAGCCTGATGTCAAGTCAAATGTGCTGAGGAACTTGGCGGCGCCAAGTTTATCCACCAACTCATCTGTTCTTGGCAAAGGGTGGGCATCAGTCTTGGTGACTGCATTAAGAGCTCTATAATCCACGCAGAATCTAAGTTCTTTAGATCCGGCCTTTGGTACTAACACAACTGGGCTAGACCATGGACTAGTAGAGGGCTCTATTACCCCGAGATCGAGCATCTTGCTGACCTCACCTTTGATGTGGGTTCGTACGTTTTCTGACATGCGGTATCCTCTGCTTTTGACTGGCAGACAGTCACCAGTGAGTATGTCGTGCTGGCCCCAAGGGGTCAAGCCTGGTGAAAGCGAGAACAGAGAGGCAAACTGATTCAACATAGATTTGCATTCTTCTTGTTGCTCGGGTGTCAGATTGGAGGAGAGATTTACTCCTTCAATTTTTTCATCTAAAGGTAAGCCTCTGAGGAGATCCGGAAGAGCTTCACTCTCTTCTTCTTCCTCGGATGACTCTAGAAGCAACGCTCCTACATCAGGTCGCGAGACATACGCTTTAAGTCGGTTGGTGTGAAAGACTGTCGGAGCCTCCTTGGGATTGCCCAAGTCCACCAGATAGTTAACCTCCCCGAGTTTACCCACTACTCGGAAGGGTCCCATCCACTTATCTTGCAAGGCCCTCTGCCTTGTTGGGATCATAACGAGAACGAGCTGGTCTTGAGCGAACTCAACCATGTTAGCCTTTTGATCGTGCCAGTGCTTGACCAATGCTTGTCCAGCTTTCAAGTTATCGCTTGCTTCCGTCATCATGTGTGACATTCTCCTCCAGAGACCTATCACGTAGTCAGTCACTCTGACTGGCTTGGGGGAAGGAGCACTCTCCAACCCCTCCTTAATCAGGGCCAATGGACCTCTGACGGGATGACCATAGAGTAGTTCGAAGGGTGAGTAACCTACACCTTCCTGAGGGACTTCTCTATAAGCAAAGAGAAGGCATGGCAGTAGAAGGTCCCACTTATGCTTAAGGGGTTCCTCTAAAGCACCTATCATGCTCTTCATGGTTCGGTTGAACCGTTCTACCAACCCATTGGTTTGTGGGTGGTAGGCCGTTGAGAACTTGTAAGTAACTCCGCAGGTTTTCCACATGGCTTTCATGTAGTTGGACATAAAGTTTGACCCCCTGTCAGAGATTACTTCCTTAGGAAACCCGACCCTAGTAAAAATACCAAGGAGGGCCTTAGCCACAGCCGGGGCTGTAACAGTCCTCATAGGAATTGCCTCAGGATACCTAGTAGCATGGTCTACTACAACAAGTATAAACCTGTTGCCTGAGGAGGTTGGAGGATCAAGGGGACCAACGATGTCAATCCCTACTCTCTCAAATGGGACTCCCACAACTGGGAGAGGCACTAAAGGGGCCACATTCTTGGAGCCAACCTTACCAGAGGTCTGACAGGTGTGGCAGCTCCTGCAGTATTTTTCTACTTCGGCCCCCATCTTTGGCCAATAGAAGTAGAGAGAGAGCCTTTTCTTAGTCTTCTTGAAACTCAAGTGACCAGCCAAAGGAATCTCGTGGGCTAACTGCAAGAACTGTGGTCTGTTCTCTTGGGGCACTACAAGCCGTTTGTAGTCTCCAGGTGCAGACTCGGTCGGTTCACTATAGAAGAGGCCATCTTCCCAGTGCAACCTGTGTTTCCGAGGCTCTTGCCCTTCAGCCTGAGCTTCTGCCTGGTGGCGAAGACCTTCCAGAGTTGGACATTCTCTCTGTCCCTTACTGAAGTCTGCCCTGCTGGGTCCACCTTCTGCCAGTAAAGACTGCAGCTCAGGATGGTCAACAGGATCCAGATCTCCAATGAGTTCCTGGCCTTCCATTAGCTCTTCCTCAGAGTCTAACTCTACCACACAGGGTTGTACCTCCCTCTCAGCCTCGGCTGGAGGTGGAGTTACGGGCGTAACTTTGGACAACCGCGGGGAAGTCCGTGTTGGCTGCACTGGAATGCTGGCTGCTGGTTTTGGGATAGAAGTCTTACGTTTCCCTTTCGCTTCTGATTTCTTGGAGACAGTGGCCGACAATTCCAGTGGAGCAGGAGTGATTTCTTTCTTCATCATCTCCTGGAGATTACCTCGCATGGTCCTCTCTCTTGCAGGTCTGGTTAGCTCCTGTAACCGTTTACTAGGAGGTCTGGGAGTTTGCGATACAACTCCGAGAGTTTCCAAATCGTTACCCAACAGTACGCGTCCTGGTACCTCACTCTGTATGCTGACAGGTATCTTTACAGTCATGTCGTTACACTGGATGAGAACTGGTAATTGGGGAAGCATCTGCACAGGCCCTCCAGCTAACTTGGTGAGGCGTTTGGGTGCCTTAGCAACATCCTCGGCCTGAAAAAACGATTTATCCACCACAGTTATGCTGGCCCCAGTGTCCCTAATGGCAGGAGTCTCCTGACCATTCACCTGGACACTGTCCTTATAATACTCTTTAGTATTATTGGGGATAGAATTATAGACATCTAAATTCTGTTTGTTCCCACAACCCCAGAGATACTAAAGAAACGCTGGCTGAGACTCCAATGGGTTCGTCAGCTAGCAGTAGAAAGTTTCCACTTGCCATTTGGACTTCCTCCTCTGGAACGAAGGCTAAGGAGACAAGCTGGACCCCTGAAGGTTTACCCTTACATCTGGGATCTCCTTTCACGTGATCAGTCGAGCCACAAACAAAGCATTTCCCGAAGGCTTTCTGGAATGTTGGCTTGTTCTGACCTCCTTCCGGTTTGGCACCAGAAGACACACTATTCTGCTGTGGTTTTCCTTGTGGCTTACCCTTCTGGTTTTGTTTGGGGCCCTCTTTGGAATGTGAGTTATTAGAATTCTCTTTTGAGTCTTTTTTAGGCTGTTTTCCCTCATCCTTTTTCTGAGTTGCCCCAGAATCCTTATGAGTAGCCCTGGGGGCAACCCACAAGTCAGCAGCCTTAGCTAGCTCCCTGGAATCCAATTCCTTCGAATCAGCCAAGTGCTGTCTGAGCTCAGGAGAACAGGCATCATAAATAGACTCCAACATAAAAAGACTCCTCATACCCTCATAAGTGTTCACTTTGTAACCCTTAATCCATCCCTCTAAGTTTTTCAACCCTTCACTCACCCAGGTAGCCCAAGGGGTACCATCATGCTTTTTGAGGGTTCTAAACCTCTTAAGATACTGGGAAGGGGTCTTCCCGAATCTAGCTATTAAAGCTAGTTTCACACTTTCGTAATCCGTCTTATCCGCCTCCCCCAACTCCATTACCACATCAGTCGCAACAGGAGGGAGCCTAGAGAACAACCAGGGAAGCAACGCATTCCCGGTGATGTCCTGGAGCCCATGATTGTATTCAAACAGTTTCAACCAATCCAACACATCCAATCTCGGTTCATACATACCCACTAATTCCTTCGGCATCCGGGGTCTTTTGGGACTGGAGCTCCTAGAGGAACCAGAGGAGAGAGAAGAATTTTCCATAGACAACTTTTTAATCTCTAACTCGTGATTAAGTTCTATTTCCCTGAGTCTTAACTCAGCTTGCTTCTGCTCAGCCTGGGCATTCATCCGTCTGAACTCGAGCTCTTGGTTTCGTTCAGATTGAGCCAATAACCGTTTGTATTCTAGTTCGAGCTTCATTTTTTCAAGTTCAAAATAAGCAGGGTTACTTGTGGGACCTGGTATGGGCCCCGTAGGCACAGCTGGTAAGGCAGGTAGAGGAGCAGGGGAGACAGTTTCATTAGCCTCTCTGCCCTCGTCAGCCTCCTCATCGCTGTCATCAGAATCACGATTCAGATCAACACCATTACTGTTATCTACATTTGCTGGAGCGATTGGTTCCTCTGAACCAGTACCCAGACTTTGGTTCGCCAGCAATCTCTCGATTAGTTCTAACTTCTTGCCTCTTACAGAAAGATTCTCTTGCCTACAGAGAGCTCGCAAACTCTCAGTATTTTCACCTGACAAAGACTCTTGACTGTAAGTTTCCATCGTAGACATGTTTTTTTGAAAGTTGCTTTTTGTGCAAAGTTTTGTGGTTAGTTATCCTACAGTGTCGAAAAGCACTCTAAACTGTATACTCGATACAAATCCCACCGCTGTACACCAGTGTTAGGCGGAAACCTGTGCAGTTCCCTCTGGGACCACTGCAAAAGATTTAGGACTACAGGTGGTTGGCAGGGAACCCACTTGGTAGCAGTCTGTACCACACAGATTCACTTGGTAGCTGTGGCTGAGCAGTCAGACTTCCCTCAAGAAGAGTTGAGCAGTATGTGGAGTATACAAAATAAGGCAATCCTTCACAGCAAGACAAGCAAACACGCAACGAGGCTTAGTGTAACGATATTAAGGTATTTATTTATAACGAAACATCTATCAAAAACACTATGGCAAATTCACGGCAAACAAATCAAACACAATTACTCTACGAAGCAGAAAACGATCAATCCCCCTAGCAATATTTTGACAAGTCTAGGTTCTACCGGTATCACTTATTTTCAGACAGAGGTGTATACCTCAACCTAGATGGCACTCTAATATTAGTTAGGACGGGAGAGAAAAAGATAGGCAGGTTATGACATCAACATAGTTCAATCCTTCGCAGATAAAATGCAAGGCAGGAAGGCAAGAATCACAATAGATCGTAAAGTTCAGAGGCCAGGCCTACTCGGAGAGAGGCAAGGCGCGATGTCCCAAAAAGTCTCTAGTGGAGATGCATTCAAGTCTTTGTAGCAAATTGTTATCGGCAGGTTGAACCAGTTCAGAACAATAAAATGAGAAAAGCTTGGAGGCGACCCAACGGAAAGGAGAGGATTAAGAACCCTCACTCGAACTGATCGAAAAGGGAAGCCAGGCGGACACGGTACCTTGTTGTGGAGAGCAGCTCCGGCGGGGGCAGTTGTTCCTGGTGGTGGATGCACGTTGGGTCTTTGCCAAGAGTAGAGATGATCTCGTCGTCGAAGAAAAGTGAAATCCGGTGCACCACCAGGGAAGAGATCAGCCGCGGAGTGCTCCGTCACAAGGCACCACCTTTTGGTCACGGTACAGGGGTAGTGGCTATCCGGTTGCTGAGGTGCTCTGCACGGGCAATTCGACCACTGCGTCCTGAGGCGAATAAAAAGCAAAGGGGACTGGTTGTTCCCACCAGTCAGGGGAAGAGACTCTCCGGCAGGGAGATCTCCTCTGTCGTCGGGAAGTGGTGAGTCGGTTCTGCAGGGCTCCACCGGAGGTGTCGTCGTGCAGGTCGGCTCAGCGTTACCCTCGTCGGATGCTTAGGTCCCAAAAGCCTTGCTTTTATGCAGAAAACCCCCATTCATTCAGCCTAGCTGTCAATCAACACATGCTAAGTGGTGAGCGGGAAGGCTCACCACTTGGGCCAATCACTCCAGAGTGCGAGCGGAGTTGGCAAGGCAACTCGGTCCAGGGTGCCTAAACCGCCTCCCACACCCCTGTGGTAACCCAGACAGAATGGCACCACTTTGGAGGGTCTCTGTACAGAGGCCCGCCAAAAGTGGAACAAAGGGCTCAACCTTTGGTTTAGGAGTCACAGAGACGAACACAGACGCCATTTTACAAACCGAGTTCTGGCAGAAAATACCATCCGATAAACTTATTTAAGATAAGTAGACCGGTGGTACGTTAGAGATTAACGAGAAAAGTATTAATCTCCAACAATGGGACGAATCCCATAGGGTTATGTTCGGGATCGGACATAAAAAGTAGTTTCCACTGCCACCAGCCAAAACTCGACGAGGGGGGACGGGACAGTGCCCCCTCGAGTAACAGATCCAGGAGTAATCGAATTACCCCTACTAGTACGTCCACAATAAGATGGTTTGTACTAGTTCTGTTAGTAAATTTAGGTCTAGTAAAGCCAATGGTGACTTTACATGCCCGGGGAGACAGTAGTCAGTCCCCGGGTATGGAGTCTATGGTGGAGGTCCGCTAGGACGCCCCAGTGTTACGGCACGTAGGGTGCGGTGTAACACACATAGCAAAACATATGAGACCCTATGGAGTAAAAGACCCCATAGCCCATAGAACACATTGGCATCCAAAGGAATTACACACACATACATGTCCAAGAGTGGGAGAAAAAGAGTCTCACTCTTGGCAGGATGGAAAAAACAAACTCCAGAAATCCAGCAAAGCTGCTGGGGGACTCACTAGGTTAGGAAATTCAGCCTAAACAGAGAATTCTACCTAACACTTACAAACTACTCCAAACAGGTGTTATATTAAAAATATATACACATTTATTCCAAGGCCTTTAAAACAATGACCGTAGCGAGAAATCACAATACAACTCTAGTAAACCAACTCATACCATACCAATACAATATATATACAAATACAAACAAGTCTCAAGCGTTAGATGCACGAAATGTGTAGTCCACCTAAAAGGGAAGGAAAACAGGCAGTGCGAAATAATGCTTAGACCCAGTCCGCCTTCAGAGGCACCTAACTAAAAGGAAGTCCGAGCCCTACGAAGAGTGGAGCCTTGTGCTCAAAAGTACCTGCACACGCTGGTGCCAACGGGCAAAAGGGGAATCAGGCAGTTCAGTTTAGTGCACAAATGAAGAAGAACAGAGTTCCGCGACTCAAGCGCAGCCTCCACTGTGGGCAGAAGCAGAGCGCGAGTACGGAAGGGCGTGCTGTTTTGACACAGCGGGGAAAAGCTATGGGCTCCTGCAGGAGGGCGACCAGTTCCTAGCTATGCTACTCACCAAGCAGACCCAGGCTTCTCCGCGTCAGTTTCAGTCGCTGGCAGGTTCAGGAGAGCAGGGGACGTCTCGTCGTCGTGTTGAGTCTGCAGCAGCAGAGTTGAGTAGAAGACGTCCCAAACGAAGTGGACCCGCACAGATTGTTACCTCAGCAGGGCAACGGAGCGGCCGTGTGTATCTGAGCCAAATTTACACTACTCACTTCAGACGTGGGAACGCCAAGTGTACGAATCGTGTGAGAGTGACAAGGACTCGAAATACTGCACAACCTTGCGGCGGTTACAGAGCAAGACTCCTGTGGAGGCTGGTCAGTCTGCTGGATGGCCCAGAGACGCTTCCGAAGGCGTAGTTGCAGGAGATGGCGAAGATGCCGAGAATAGCTGTCCCCGCTATTCCCAGGGTCGAAGTACCAGTACAGGCCTTCTGGTTCGATCAAAGGTAAAAAGGGTTTCACAAGGCGACAGCAGTGCAGAGGAGCAGTCCTTCAGCGGGTCACCAGCGATTCCTCGGTTCAGCCTCTTGGTTGCAGGATACTTGGCTCCTGAATTCCTTAGTTTGTGAGAACTCAGGAGATCGACATGGTAGTGGTGTTTCCAGCCCCCTCTTATCCACGGTTCCCTTCGCGCCAAAACGGAGGGGACCCAATGGGAGATCCGCTCATCAACACTCACACCATACGTGGACCTATCACGGACCACGGTGGTCCCAGGCATTCACACCACCCTAGACTCTCTGGCACCCAGGATGTGTATTGGGACCAGACATCCCAGCCCACATCCTGGAGGCACACACCAGGCATGTAGAAGCCCGCGAAAGCATCCGTGTTTCGCGGGAAAGTACATGCCCAAATAAGGAAGTCCCCGGGTTGGCTCGACCTGAGGAAGGTGAAGGGAGCAAGACGGTCAGCGGACAGGACAAAGGAGCCTCGTGGTCTGGCCATTTTGGGAGCCAGGCCACCATTTTGGGCTAAGCGCGAGAAACGCTCTTAAAACGCCAAAAGGAGCTCAAAACACAAGAAACGATCGCTGCCACCATTCCCGTCCGTGAATCACTTGCACCGATCAGTTACAATCCAAAAAGAGTATCTAGGGCCTGTAGAAGGCTAGAGACCCAAGAGAGCAGTAACTTAGCTTACAGTGCCCTCTTGTGTCATGTTACACGAAAGCCGCAACATGATAAAAGAAACTACGGAAAACAGCGTTTCCGGGTACTGACTGTCTTAAGGGCATGTCAGTTTCCCCGTAAGAATGGAGCGAAAGCCCAGAGGAGTGCGGCAGAAGGCTGCACTTCTCTGGCAAAGTCGAGAACAAGGTGAAAAACAACAGCAAAAAGTTTAGGGGTTGCCACATGGAAGGAAAATTACCTTCAATTACGAAATCTTTCCTAACAAGCGTGTAAACCCAAAGCGCAAGTGGAGACTCAAGGGTTGCAACACGCTGCCCGCCGTGAGGAGTAGGAGTAAGAACCTCCCAGTTGTGGCAATGTTGAAAAAGACTAGACCGCGCGAGCTGTACAGAGACAGAACGTGATGGGAAATCAATGTCAGTGAGCTTGCCAATGATCCCATATGCGCCAGGCGGCAGAGCGCATGACAGTCCAGCACCGAAATGCTTTGCAATTTTCTTCGGAACAAGAGTACCAAAAGCAACCCCAGCCACGTGTTTCAGCCTGGCTGGGCCTCATCAGTGAGGTGGAGCTGTGCCTCTCTAAGAACAGTGAGCAAGGGGTCCACGACCTGGCTGGTCCTCATCAGTGAGGTGGAGCTGTGCCTCTCTAAGAACAGTGAGCAAGGGGTCCACATTTGGATTAACCTAGTTGCTTAGGGTAGGACCCAACGTTAATTTATTAATATGCAAAACAGTGCGGTAGTGGGAGCCTCTCTACTGGCCTCAGTCATGGGGGAGTCTCAACCAGATTTTTTAGCTCACTATCTCTTTCACAGAAGAGAAATATCCACAATATATCAGTCCTTGTCCTGCCTAAGGGCAGTGCAGCATCGAAATGCTAGGCAATTCTCTTCTGAACATGAGTACCAACATCAATCCAAGACACATGTTTTGGCCTGGCTGGGCCTGGGTGGGCCTCATCATTGAGGTGGAGCTGTGACTCTCTAAGAACAGTGAGCAAGGGGTCCACATCTGGATTTCCCTAGTTACTTAGAGTGAAACCCAAAGTACATTTTTAATATGCAAACAGAGGGGTTTAGGGAGCATCTCTACCAGCCTCAGTCCCGGGGGAGTCTCAACCAGATTTTTTAGCTCACTGTCCCTTTCACGGAAGAGAAATATCCACAACGTATCACTCTTTGTTCTGCCCAAGTGCAGTCCAGCACCAAAATGCTAGGCAATTCTCTTCTGAACAAGAGTACCAATAGTAACCCCAGGCACGTGTTTTGGCCTGGCAGGGCCCGGGTGGGCCTCATCAGTGAGGTGGGGCTGTGCCTCTCTAAGAACAGTGAGCAAGGGGTCCACATCTGGATTACCCTAGTTACTTAGGGTGAGCCCCAAGGTTAATTTTCAATATGCAAATAGAGGGGTTCTGGGAGTCTATCTACCTGCATCAGTCACAGGGGAGTCTCAACTAGAATTTTTAGCTCACTATCCCTTTCACAGAAGAGAAATATCCACAAAATATCAGTCTTTGTCCTGCCCAACGGCATTCCAGCACCGAAATGCTAGGCAATTCTCTTCTAAACAAGAGTACCAACAGCAACCCCAGACACGTTCTTTCGCCTGGCTGGGCCTCATCAGTGAGGTGGAGCTGTGGCTCTCTAAGAACAGTGAGCAAGGGGTCCACGTCTGGATTACCCTAGTTTCTCAGGCCGTGACCCAAAGTTAATTTTTTAATAAGCAGTACAGAGGGGTACAGGGAGTCTCTCTATCGGCCTCAGTCGCGGGGGAGTCTCAACAAGATTTTGTAGAGCTCACTATTCCTTTCACAGAAGAGAAATATCCACAACATATCAGTCTTTGTCTTGCTCAAGGGCAACCCAACACTGAAATACTAGGCAATTCTCTTCTGAACAAGTGTACCAACAGCATCCCCAGACACGTGTTTCAGCCTGGCTGGACCTCATCAGTGAGGTCGAGCTGTGCCTCTCTAAGAACAGTGAGCAAGGGGTTCACATCTGCATTACCCTAGTTATTTAGGGTGATACCCAATGTAAGGGGGTCACAAACTTCAACATGTTCGATACTTGTACTGTGAGGAAAAGTGTGAAATGTTATAACTCTTCCCATTGCTCCATTGACTAGACCAATTTCTACATTCAAATTCCTCTTCAACATTACTCGTGCATTGATGCACAGTTTTAAAACTCCTTCCAGACTTGTAGTTTTAGAAATGCAATTCTCTAGCTTTTGCTCTCTTATTCATCTCTAAAGGCATAACATGACTATCCAAAACATCACATGATTTTATCTCTACAATATTTTGCTTCTCTGACAAGCATTGTAGAGTTAAACCTGTTACACTCTGCAAGTGTGCACATCAAAGTAGCACAACACGTTTCTTTACTTAAGAGTCCACATGACATCAGACGAACTGCAATCTACATGAAATATTTTAGAAATTAGTATTAACTTTAAGACTGCTTTCACATTTCCCTCAAGAACAGCTATGCAAATCTTATTAAGCATTTCTGCATACTCTAAGTCTCCAGATTGCCTAATTTTAATGGTAAGATCCTGGAATTCAAAACAATTCCAAAGGTTAAAATGACCAATACTTCCTATACTTTTTGAGCATCCTTAAATTGTGGCATTCTTAAAACTGGTTGACCTTTCATAGGAGTTAATTGTAACAAGTCTCCAAAAACAAGTACATGTTTACCTCCAAACAAAATGTTGTAGTCAGTCTTCAAAACCTCTTGCATTCGCAAATTAATGAAATCTAGCATCAAGTTAGACACCATACTTACTTCATCTGCAATCAATGTATTTAATTTTCTAAGAACCTCTCCTACTTCTTGTGCTTCCTTTGATACACGTTTCTGATATTCTAGTTTGTTGTCATGCTCCACTGTTAACATTAACAGGCAATGTAAAGTAACACCTCCTAAATTCAATGCTGCTAAACCTGTTGGAGGAGTTACAATACATGACAAAGAGGAATCTGTTACATTTTGGATCATAGCTCTTATTGCATTAATTAAAAAAGATTTACCTGTATCTGCTTGTCTACTAACATACAACAAAACAGGTTGTATTGCACATAAGAGCATTCACACTTGTCATGCAGTAAACCATGTAAGAACCTATCTTTAATTTTATTATAAACTTATTTTTGCTCTATATTAAGTTTACTAACAATTTCATCACAATTCACACCTGCAACTTTACTTTGTTCTATTGCAATTTCTACTTCCTCCATAGCAAGCTCAACAAGGCTCACCAAGAAAATGTTGACTTCCTGCTGCATATTCTTGACTGCCCTCAGGAGTCTCTTTTGCCAATTCAGCTGTCAAAAGTTCTCCTTGATGTAGTTCTTTCCCCAGTAAGTCCAAATACTGCTCCAGAAGTGTACCGGTGGTTGGGCTGCCACGCTGCCACGCTGCTGGATCCTGGAGCCTTGGTGCAGTGCTTATGGACTTTGTTCCTGCCCCGCGTCACCAGTGCTGAGTCGCTAAGAGGAAGTTTGTGCTTTGTTGCAACACTGACTGTCAATTTGATTAAGTAATTATCCAGACTTTGAACGTATTAGGCAGCACACCTTGGTGCTTCTTGTTATCTGTGCTTCTTGTGCTTTTGCCGGCATACTTGCTTTAAACTCACTTTCTTCTCTCCCTGTTTCCCACTTTGCAGCGCCGCCTGCTGGCCTGCCCCCAGACACGCCCCCCCATTCAGCCTCGCTACCACGTAACAGCTACAAACACTCCGGTGCACGTGCATCATGCGCGTGCCTCCGGAAGTGCTTCCAGAAGTGTACCGGCTGATGGGCTGTTAGGCGGTGAGGCGCGGGTGCAGGGCAGCGGTATACTCTCTCCTTTTCATCTATGCCTTTTTGATACTAAGGTTGGTTCGAAAGGTCTTTAAATTTGACACGTTTTGATACCTACTGGAAGATTGCCAGAGGTTTGCTTTGCTGCCTCACCAACACATTGGGTGCAGTGCATGCAAAGCCCTATTGAAGAGAGAAGTTACTTGGTTCCATGGACGTTAACATATTGTATGGTAATTCACTGGTATACAAAAACAGTTTCACTGAGCGGTTGTATAATCCTACCCAACAATTTAAAGGTGATGTATGTTGCATACAATCTTATAGTCACTTCATAGTAAATGTGCATATAGATTAGATTAATGACATTTTCTTAAACTGCACATAATGTCATGGTGATGCTTTAAATATGTTTTGCTTGCAAACTACTGTGGGTATGCAAATATCCCAGTTAGTGTTTTACTACTACAATTCCCCATTTTTTTACAGAACCCAGTCTACTATTATTGGAGGCTAGAACATGAGCTGGGGAGGGGTATGGGTGGAAGGGCAAAGGAGAACACTCCTTCGTGTTGAAGAACAATTCATCAACATTCAAAAACCAAATCAAATGTTTTGGCAGTACAGTGAAGGAAATGTGTGTGTTTGGTAAAGGATAGGGCACTCTAGTAAAAGTCTAGGAAACTGTACCTTCTTTTTTTCTATTCTCAGCTGAAGAGGGCTTTTCAATATAATCATGCGTTTGCTTTTATTGCCTCTAGCATCCATGTGCATCTTTTTCAAATGTTATCCATGAATTTCAGAAGAGGGGTCCCTAGTTAAAGAAGAAGGCATGCCTGTGAGCATTGCTACTATTGACTTTAAAGGCAAATATATGTGATTTTTTTCAACGGGCTCCTGAAGAAACCTCAGTAAGACTCTAGTTGAATTGTATCTGGGCTGTTGTCAAGAAGGGTGGACATTATGTGCCCTGTCCTTTCACCTCTTATGTCAGGGTTACAAGCAGGGCTCTGATAGGGTTTTACTCCATACTTGGAATCAAATGATTTTTCAGGGAGCAAGAAAATAATTAGCTTTGACAGTAGAGATATTTCATGCTTAATAAATATGTTCTTTCCCCTTAATGTCTTCCTGACATCGGGGAGTAATATTATTAGAGCTCCAACTTATGCCACTGCTCTTCTGGTCCCCGCTTCAAAAGAAATATCAGTGGAACCTTGTGGATAGAAGCAGGGGGGAGGCTCCTATATATTCATGGTTTCCTATTTTTAGAGAGTAAACATTAATGGATTGTTTTGAGTAAATATTGTCACAACTCACAGGACAACATAATGTGGATAGTAAGAGAGACCCTGGAATTCTGATCATACTCTGTGGTGCAGTTATTCTGATGCAATTATCGCCCTTACACAGATAGAGGCATGTTCTCCTGGCCCTGGAATTACTTCATTAAAGTGGCACATGCTTTCTTACACATTTTAGCTGCTATTATTCCGTTTTCTATCTGAATTACTTGACAACCACATCCGTGAAAAACAATATTTGTTTTTTGTAAAAAACATGAGTGTTTTATTTCAAAGGCATTAAACATTTTCTGCATTGTCTCTCAGCGTTATCAACAAACTAAGCCACAACTAAACCCATTGTTTATCCTGTGTATACAAAGCTTCTTTGGTGCATGCACATTTGTTTCTTTGCACTGGAGTACTTTTGGTAGGTACTATGGCATATCTTGAAGTCTTGAACTGGTTGATGAGCTCTCCATATTATCACATATAAATATTTCTTTTAGCCTATACATGTTTGACATAATTGTTGTAAAATGCACCTTTTACACTGATTTTTAAAGAATTGCAGTGGTTGGGAAGGGGAAATACCCTTCCAAACTCTTCGGAGATGGTGGCTCACTGATAAGGATGCTCACAATGTGGCTTACCTCATTATTCAGTTGCGCACATGGAAAATAAAGTGCGCACGAAAGCTAACCATTCCCGCACTTAGGGGAAATAATTAGCGGGAACATTGTTGACAGGTCCAGTCCACTTCGTTATAGACCAATCGCCCTTTTGGACGCAGACTCCAACATTTTTGCCTCTATCATTCTGGAGCCTATCAATGATTGGATTATGGAATTTAGTATCTTTTCTCCTTTTCAATTTGGTTTTAGGAAGCATGTGGGAACGGATGTGGGTGGTTTACTGATGAATATCATGCAACAACAGGCATGGATTGTGGGGAATCCACCCATTTATCTGGCCTCTATTGACCTGACATCAGCTTTTGACATGGTGAATAGAACCGTGTTATGGACAAAACTCTATTCTTTAGGTATTCCTACACCCCTGCTAGGGAAATAACAGGCTTCTAATGTCTTTTCCCAGATACTAATTGGTGCACCTTTCATTTGATACAATTCTAAACTGTCACCCATGACTTCACGTGAGTGTAGAGAAAGAATAGTGTAATGTTCATACAAACTATTCCCATCTGCAACAGATAGATGCTAAAACTGACTTTCACTGCACTTGTCTGTTGACTGAACATCAAGCATAGACAAGTCTGGTACAGTCAGACTGCCTTTGTATAAATCATTGTGCTCCAATAGAAACGCCAATGAATTTTTCACCTTTCCAATATTGAGAAGCTGTTGCCAAATCTTCTTATCTTTAGTGGCAATATCATTTACTAAAACTAACAAAGAATCTGCAATGTCACGCCTCACTCCTAGAGTATTAACATTTTCTTCCAAATTCCAAAATTCAGATTCAGGGGTTAGCCGGTCAGACAGCACAGCGAGTAGAGTGGTCGCTTTGACATCCGTGCAGAGCTTGCTAACACAGGTTCGAATCGCGGCCTGGCCAAGCTCAGCCAATCATCCTTCTGTGGTCGATAAATGAGCAGCACATACCATGGGTAATAAAAAGCAGTGCTCAGATGCCTGAGGGTTCGCAGTGCAATATAAATACAAATTTAATATTATTAAATACACAACTTTGCCTCTCACACCTTGCACTAATGACTTAATTGGCAGATTTGACATCTTTGTTTGCAGTCTAAGAATAACTTGAAAAGGATGAACAGTTTGCAATGCAATCACTTCAAACATGTTCAATTTTTGAAACACAAGAGGGATATCAGGCACTACCATATCATTTAAAACACTTCTTGGTGGAATACGTGTTTGATTATAAAATCCAACACAGTGGGCCTCATTACGACCCTGGCGGAAATCGTGGTGCAATATGCACCATGGAGCACGGCGGAAAGCTGCCGATACCGCCATGGGGGTTGGCGGATTTACCGCCCCATTCCGACCTTGGCGGGGCGGTAAATCCCCATTCCCCATTTTACCCTTCCCCATTCCCATTTTTGCCCCATAGGGCATAATGGGAGTGGGGAAGGCGTTAATTACGCCACCGTAAAATACGGTGGCGTAATTAACAACAAGGTCCCGTAGCGCCATGGATTTCTCCGCCCGGAAAAACCAGGCGGAAAACGCTCCATGGCGCTACGGGAACTCGTAGTAGGGCGGACGGGTCTGCCGCGAATACCGCTGGCGTAAACCCACTCCGCCAGGGTCGTAATGAGGCCCAGTGTCTACAAACATAAAGTGCCTCACTTGTGTCAAATCGTTCTTCTACAGATACATTTCTTTACAAATATCTTCTACAGTGTGTCTAATTTTGTTCTCAACATACACTTTTTGCACTTGAGACTGATAAAAAGTGTGTTGACAAGATAGACAAACAATGTCAGGTCTTTCAGTAGAAGACAACTCAAACATTGCCATACTTCTTTTACACTGTTTCAAATCTGATCCGTTGAAAGCAGAGGATCATCATTTCCACTTCCTGTAAATGTTTAATCTATGTATATATGCTCTTTTAAATGCATTATATTTCTCATTTGCATTGTAGAAACTAAACTTTCTACAGTTCAAGTCAAAAGTATTTGATTTAAAACTACAAGAGACATACTTGGTGTTTCACACTTATACAGTTTGACTAGAAGGTATCTCATTTTAGTATGATGTGCAGCCAGCATCTGCATATGATGAAACTGACTCTTATATCTACTTTTATCAAGACAAGCTAAAGAGTGACCCAAAAGACCTGTTTTTCACAAACTTCACTGTCATCTATTCTTTGTAGCATCTTAATCTGTTTTTGAACATTATCATTGTTGTGCAATACTTGCAAAAATCTCTTTAAAACATTGCAAGAAAACATATCAATATTGCACAAAAAATTGCAAGTCCATACCTCACAATCCCTCATTCGTTTAATTTTTGACTGACCTACAGTTTCCATTTCCGTATTATTACACTGTATGATTTCTTCTTTTATAGAAATCAAACGATTTCGGATTTCATAGCTACGTCCACTCTCATGAATGGCTAGTGGAACATTCTTTCCTTGAATATATCTCTCCTAATTAAAAAAATCTTTTAGTATGAGAAGTGTTTTTCCACTCTCCACCAGAGATGTCACAAAAGTTGTCACATGTAAGCACATTAACTATTTGTATAGAATGGTGTAGTCACTTTAAGTAATTTCCTAAGTTTATTTAATAAGAAAATGAACAATTTTCATTTCATATCAAAAGCTTTCTTAAGGATTACTTATACATTTTTCTTTTGCAAAAAACGTTTTACCACATATCTAGATTTTGGTTTCACGCTTAACCAAAGATTGGTAAAAAACTCGGGAGTGATACATTCTCCTATATATATCCTTATTCCTCTGTTTCAAATTGATAACACATTTGCTACCTTTTTTTTCAAAAAAATCTTTCTTTTTTTACCACCTGGTAAAACATTTGAAAAAAAAACATTTTTTTTTCTTTTAATAAAAACATTATCAGTTCCAGCAAAACTTCATGTTGGCATATATTTTATTTCAACTTCAATATTTCTAAAACTATCCTCAACACTAGAAATTGCTGCATTATCTACAGGATTTCTATCTACAGATTTAAAAGCAGAACTTTAAAAAAAATGATACTGTTTAACTTTATTTCCCTGCAGACGACTCTTTCTTAGAGCTTGTTGTTTTTGTTTTCCTGATGGCATCTTACAAAAAAAGCTGTATAAAAAATGTAAATGATTAAGTTCACACATTGTGTTTCTCTATATTTTCAATATAAAATGTAAGTTTCAAGCCCAGGCTAAAAGTTGGAGATGGACATTAAGGGCCCGCCAACCCAGGATTTGTAAGGCCAAGCGAAACAAGACACTCAAAGCTGTAGAACAGAAAATCCTGTGTCTGCCAGTCAGCGCAAGTATAATAGTTATTGGCATCCTGGGAATTATCCTGCATGCAGATAATGTTCTTTTTTTTTATTCCTGACAAGATATATACTAAAGTGAGTACACCTCCCACCAGAAAAAAATATACCACCATGATTTAAATCAAAAAGACACTTGTTCCCTTTTCAGATGACAGCAAACATAAATAAACGGTTCCAAATTGGCCACCTATAATTAAAATAGGAACCTTTAAAATAAAATTACTACTACTACTCTACAAAACATATGAACATGTCCACCCTCCCTCTACTACCAATCACCCCTATCACTACATATTCAATGGCTAAGTCCCCTAGTAGCACCACACAATGCCTCACAAACCTCTATTTAACGGCTAAATGACAACTCCAAGTAGACAGAATTAAGTATATTAGTGTTCACATAACTAAACCGTAATGTACCCTTCCTTCTCCCAGCACCCATTTAATTACTCCTCCTTAGCCATCCTCAATAAAAAACATTCACAATTAACTATGTCTCCTGATTCCACCCATTTCAGCATAATAACACAATAGCCTAATGCACTATCCTGCCTTTCGCTAACTAATAGCTACTACTGCTAATCAAACAAAGATATCAGAATGTCTGTCCTCCCTTCACTGTCCATCTCCACTGTACTAAAGTTTCAATGGCCATATGCCGTAACCAGCCCCAGAGAACTTTCTTAACAAACCTCATCAATAATACTGTTCCCCAACCCACTATGGCATCCCATTAATTGAACATCTTACATACCACTTTACCCATTCCTTACATACTATAATAATTTGACATCCACATCACATCCAGAAAAAAGTGTCTGATATGTCAAAATCCAATACATGCAATAACAGAGAAAACAGGGTTTAGAAACACAGGATGTAGATAACCTGACACAACAGATGCTGGAAAATCAACCATTTGTTCTACCTGCAATGACAAATATAAAACGTTAAACCACCAATATAACCTCCACCACTAAGGGGGTGGGCATCACTGCCACATGCTCTGAAAGGAAACAGAGGTGCAACTGGCAATTAACTTTGCCAACTTCTAATATATGTGCACTTGAAACCATATATTTTTCAATGATACATCTAAATAAAAAGTGAGCTATTCATATACACCAATTACCCATTTCTTACATAACATAACACATCTTAATAAAGCATACATATAATACAAACAATAGATAAATAAACCATTCATGACTAAGATATCAAGAGAATAAAGCTGCAAAACAATGCACTAGCACTGAGTTACACCACCCAGCTCCAGTTTGTGTTCACACCTAACAACCCTTTGCTTAAAGACAGTAGGTCAACTCCGGGTAGACAACATTCACTCTACTGCTACTCACATAACTGTTCTCTGTCCCAAACTTCATCCTCCTAACACCCATGTGATCAGTCTTCCTTAGTCATCCTCATCCAATAACATGTAAAGTCAAATGCTTGACCTGTTCCTATCTATTTAACTATCATTGGGCCAATAGCCAGACCCACTATCCTACCTTTCACCTATACACTAATCACTACTACCACTACGTAAAAAAACATATCAACATGTATTTCCTTTCTTTACTGCCCATCCCCACTGCACTAAACTTCAATTGCCATGTCACCTAAGCAGACCCAAAAACCATGTTAGCAAACCTCATCCATTCTGTTTCCACCAACCCACTATGCACACCCATTAAATGTTCATCTCGCCAAGTGCATTGCATAACATATTGCATTACATCACACGAAACCCAAATAGATTCCTGCACTTTCAAAGCACACCGTTTGCAAACAAATTGGAAAAATACCAAATATGATTGTTCATTATTATTTCAAATTTACTACCAACAATTACATGACAGGGATAATCCTGCAGTATTAAACAAATGTCCCATATACTATGAACCCCTACCCACTTAGCCAATATAACGTCACCTTCTTCACTTAATAATTTCACACTTCCACAATTCTAACACAGTAGAAAATCACCAATATAGCGTCATAAAAAACAGCTTACTATCTAACCTCAAAGCACACACACAGCCACAATAGTTGTCAATGGTAGAGTTATACTGCTTGGTTCACACTAGGCTACGAGTTTTTATGCAATCTCATTCATGTCACATCTTCAAATTTTACTGAAAAACAACCTTTATTTGCAAATATATTTTCTGACAAACATAAGCATAGCATACCATGTCATACTGCTTCATCACTCTCCTAAAAGCACTGACGTAAATAAAAATAAACTACTTTGCAAACAATACTTATAAACCTGACCAAATGAGACACCTAAACATACTTCAGTTATCTTAGAAATAAAATAATTCAAACTGTACATAACGTATATAAAAACACACTATCACTCACCTTCAGCTGCTACAAATAATCAACAGATCTTCACCAGAGCCAAACACAGAACATGTGCACCCTCTGAGGTCTGAACCGATACTGTCAAAAGTTCACACAACCGTTACTTTAATAGCTTTCACAATTCAATAGCACACAAATTGGACTGTATGTACAAAGCAAACTAGTACAATGACAAAAACATTTCACAAGCTATATCAATCAATAAAAGCAAACACAGTCCTTCAACAAATACTTTATACGATATTTATACAATACATCAAGAAAATGTTTATTTTCTTCCTAATTTTCCCCAATAACATTCCCGCGGCTATAACCCCAGTTACACGATGAAAACCCACCTATAGTCATGGATACATGAACATTTTCCTAGTGCACACAAAAACACATATCAGAACATTTTCAAAATCAATTCACATTAGCCTTCAGGTGACAATATCCAAATAGAAACATGTGTACAAATCTGAGCTCATAATATAATATGATCACTGCACCAAAATTCAACCAGCTCTAGTCATGGGTATAGCGATGCGATAGTCACGGCCAGCTTCCTTCTGGGTGCCGCTCAGAAGAATTTTAGCAGCGCATACAGACAAATCCCACCAATTTACAAAGATTGAATAAGGCACAAGCCACAGCAGATACCTAATATTTGCTTTCTCATAAAATAAAGCTAAATTGGACTAACTAGACTTGTTATTCTGGTCTAGCCTATTTTCATTGCCCTACTATGCAAGTGTGACCTTAAAAACCTAAAAATCAAGAAAACAGAACACACATACAAGAGGTTAAAAACAACTATGAAAAAGTGGCTTCACAAACAGAAGATATGGCAGAAGATATGACTGCAAACATTAACCAAATAAGCTTCCCTCCCCACTCCTGACTCCTATACTTGACTCTACCACACTTACACCTTATGACTCTAGTGCGACCCAGGGCACATTCAGATATTACCAGACAACCATGACTATGCCTACCTTGTCTCTGCAAAAGGTTACCAGACTTGTACCTACATTCACTTGTTTTCTTTTTGTTATAATGTGAATGACGTTTAAGCACAAGAATTTCTGTTACTCATGGTGCCTTAGCAAAAGCGTCACCCAGACTATGTAACACAACTGTCAGCTCAAATATCGGATACTGACTGAAGTAGGCAGGCTACTTGGACGTCTAGCCTCATCATGCTTCCTTTTCTGTGTACAAATGTCACACAAGCACTTTATAATGCTCCCTTGCAAGTTAACACATTATAAAACTAAAATATTAATTTGCACTCTAAATATTGTGGGTAGGCAAATGCCATGTTAAGCGTCTCCTAATTTAGCATTGTTAACATTGCCCTGTAAGTGGAGAGCAACACTGCAACAGCATTTACTTGACCAGCAAAGAATAATAGGTATGGACTATGCCTGGCATTATGTGTATATAGTATCAGGGCAATGGATATTCACATAACTCGAATGCATTTACCACAATCTGCATCCTTTTCAAGTTTTCAGAGTTCATGGGGCATAGACCTTAACATATTATATGGTAATTCACTGGTATACAAAAACAGTTTCACTGAGCGGTTGTATAATCCTACCCAACAATTTAAAGGTGATGTATGTTGCATACAATCTTGTAGTCACTTTATAGTAAATGTGCATATGTAGATTCATGACATTTTCTTAAACTGCACATAATGTCATGGTGAGGCTTTAAGTATATTTTGCTTGCAAAGTACTGTGGGCATGCAAATATCCCAGTTAGTGTTTTACTACAACAATCCCCCATTTCTTTTTACAGATCCCAGTATATACTATTATTGGAGGCTAGAACATGAAATGGGGAGGTGTATGCGTGGAAGGGCAAAAGAGAACACTCCTTCGTGTTGAAGAACAAATCATCAACTTTCAAAAACAAAATCAAATGTTTTGGCAGACAGTGAAGGAAATGTGTTTGTTTGGTAAAGGATAGGACACTCTAGTAAAAGTCTAGGAAAATGTACCTTCTTTTTTTTCTATTCTCAGCTGATGAGGGCTTTTCAATATAATCATGCGTTTGCTTTTATTGCCTCTAGCATCCATGTGCATCTTGTTCAAATGTTATCCATGAATTTCAGAAGAGGGGTCCCTAGTTAAAGAAGAAGGCACTCAATCTGTTTGTACCTGTGAGCATTGCTACTATTGACTTTAAAGGCAAATATATGTGATGTTTTTCAACAGGCTCCTGAAGAAACCTCTGTAAGACTCTAGTTGAATTGTATCTGGGTTGTTGTCAAGAAGGGTGGACATTATGTGCCCTGTCCTTTCACCTCTTATGTCAGGGTTACAAGCAGGGCTCTGATAGTATTTTACTCCATACTTGGAATCAAATGATTTTTCAGGGAGCAAGAAAATAATTAGCTTTGACAGTAGGGATATTTCATGCTTAATAAATATGTTCTTTCCCCTTAATGTCTTCTTGACATCGGAAACAGATATTATTATAGCTCCAACTTATGCCACTGCTCTTCTGGTCCCCGATTCAAAAGAAATATCAGTGGAACCTTGTGGATAGAAGCAGGGGGAAGGCTCCTATATATTCATGCTTTCCTGTTATTAGAGAGTAAAAATTAATGGATTGTTTTGAGTAAATATTGTCACAACTCACAGGACAACGTAATGTGGATTGTAAGCAGAGACCCCGGAATTCTGATCATATTCTGTGGTGCAGTTATTCTGATACAATTATCGCCATTACACAAATAGAGGCATGTCCTCCTGGTCCTGGAATTACTTCATTAAAGTGGCACATGAACTCACCACTAGCATGTTTTCTTACACATTCATCTTAGCTGCCATTTTTCCATTTTCTATCTGAATTACTTGACAACCACATCAGTGAAAAACAATATTTGTTTTTTTTTAAAAAACATGAGTGTTTTATTTCAAAGGCATTAAACACTTTTTGCATTGCCTCTGAGCATTATCAACAAACTAATAGCCACAACTAAACCTGTTGTTTATCCTGAGTATACAAAGCTTTTTTTGGTGCATACACATTTGTTTCTCTGCACTGGAGTACTTTTGGTAGGTACTATGGCATATCTTGAAGTCTTGAACTCGTTGATGAGCTCTCCATATATTCACATATAAATATTTCTTTTAGCCTATATATGTTTGACATAATTGTTGTAAAATGCACCTTTTACACTTATTTGTAAAGAATTGCAGTGGTTGGGAAGGGGAAATACCCTTCCAAACTCTTCAGAGATGGTGGATCACTGATAAGGATGCTCCCAAAGTGGCTTACCTCGTTATTCAGTTGCGCACATGGAAAATAAAGTGTGCACGAAAGCTAACCATTCCCGCACTTAAGGAAAATAATAAGACGGAACATTGGTCACGGTTGCACCTGCCAAAAATACACAGTGTGCCATTTGTATGGCCGTACACATGGCTATCCTGTGGTTGATACAAACAGCTATCAAAGGCTCCAACATGTGATTGGTGCATTCATACATGCGGCTAGAATGCAGCAGTTATAGCCTCGGCTGCACCAGCCAAAAATACACAATGTGCCATTTGCCCACTCGTACCCACGGCTAGCAAAGACCACAACATGCAATTGGTGCGTTCATACCCGTGGCTAGGACACGTGGTTATAGCCTTAGCTGCACCTCCCAAAAATACACAACGTGCCATTTGCCTGCTCATACTCGTGGCTGTAGCCCGTCGCGGTTGGTACCTGGGGCTGCAACATGCCTGACAGGGCACAGTGTTTTATTGGCTGCTAACATAGTCACGGCTATTTTAAAAAAGGACAACAAATGCATTTTCCTTTTCCAATGTACTTAATATGTTCTCTGGGTGGCTCTTAAAAGAGACTTTGGGTTCTTCTACCAAAACATCACCAACATTTTCAATCAGAGAACTACACTTCACCTCTATGATGATTCAAAACATTTTGTAAAACATGTCTGTGCTCTTTCTTTAGATGATTAATTAATTTTCTTTTTCAAAAGAGAAAAAAACCTGTGCTCCCTGTCAAAAATATGTCTCCACAATTGCAGCATATACCTCTCATTTCAAACACTCCATCTAATATAACATTATAAAACCAAAGAAACCTTGTAAGGCAATGCTTTGAGAACTCATCACCTATGTCCTCAATATCACTATTAACCCCATTCTCATAAGAATGTCCACGTTCTTATGAAGAGAGCAATTCCTCTCCTTCTGGAATTGGCTCTATGTTTCAAATATCAAATACAACAATACATATACCCCAAAAACAGCACTGTTTCCTAAGAGTGCACCTCACCCAACTACAATGTTATTGGCATAAATAAAACATCACAAAACAATGCATTCTCTCAAAGGCTCTATACAATTCGACAACATCTGAGGTACTTGAAATCCTATTGGCAGCCACCCACCACACAAACAATGAACAACCAATCAAAAAGCAAACACAAACATTCCACTTTCTCTCCTCATTAATCTTCCTCCATTCCAAATTCTAACTCTGAACTGACAAGCAGTATTTGTCTGTACCACTAGAACAATGGAAGAATACAAGGAATGGCTGGAGGAGAATGACCCTAAAGAAGAAGAGATTAGAAAAGAAGACGCTCAAAACAATGCTCCAGAAGAAGAAACACCACAATCACGATGTTGTAAGTACATCCTATATATTCATGTACAATGTGACTCACAATGATGTTTAAATTAACAAATATCAGTCACCAAATGCATATAATTCATCTACCTATTGTCAAACTATCAAATGTGTATAGAACCAACCCACATATTTTGAAATTGTATTATATCTTCAATTGTTTAAAAATATTTCAAATGTTTTCAAACAGATGAAGCAGTGATTCAAGTGTATAGAAGTTTCACAAAGGAAGCACCACAAAAAGGACACAACAGTCTGATTACAGATTCCTTTATTGAATTAAAAGAAATAATTATGAATATACAAAAAGACATGCAAGCAATGAAAAAGGACATTGAACATTTAAAACCACTCATGGACAATGAAGATAATTTGGCTACAGAACAAGACATACCATGTATTATAACTAAAACTGAAGGAAAACCCACAACCACATCCGCTCCCAAATAAACTTGTTTTCAACAAACTGTGTTTGAATATTTATTTACCCCTTTCAAGTATGTACACCTACATGCAGAGCAACCATGGGGCCCAGTGCCCTCATCAGGGAAAAGGTTGGGGGGGACAGAGGGAGGGAAATGGGGGGGGGAGTTGGGGGAAAAGTTAAAAGGGAAACTGAGTTATTCACCGGAAAGAAGGCACACCACTGCGTCCTACATGATAATACTCAAAGGGCACCGAAACCACAAACGAAAGAATGATGCGAAAAATTCTAACACACAACATCAGAGGGCTGAACACACCAGTTAAAAGGAAAAAAAACGAATACTTCCTACATAGGGAGAAGTTTGATATCATCACGCTTCAGGAAACGCACATACAGAAAAAAGCAAGGGACTAATCCGGATCAGAGGCTACAACCAAATCCTCCAATCCAACGACGAAGAGAGAAAGAAAGGAGTCATGATAGCCTTCGACACACACCTCAACGCACAAATTAAGGCCACGTTGGCAGACAAAAAAGGTCGATACCTATTTGTGAAAGCCCAGATAGAAAATCGCCATTCCATCCTAGCAAACCTATACGCCCCAAACACGGGCCAGGATGGCTTCATCAAAGACACAATGCACAAACTAGAACACTTTGCAGAAGGAGAAGTGATACTAACAGGAGACTTCAACCTAGCATGGAACCAGAAGGAAGACCGCTCAGATCTGAAAAACACCCACCAGGGGACTCCGTCGGCAGCGTTAAAACAGATGATGAATAGGATGGCACTAGAAGATGTGTGGCGCAGAATCAGAGGAACTTCTCAGGGATACACATACCACTCCCATGTACACAACACAAGCTCCATAATAGACTATATATGGGCCACAGGAAGCCTAATAGGAGAGATCCAGGACATTGAAAAAGGTCAAATATCACTATCAGACCATGCCACTCTATGGATAACGCTTCCCAAAATAAGGAGACGCACTGCCCTCTGGCGCTGGGTGTTACCTAGAGAACTCCTACAAGACCCGGTCCTGAAGGACAAAATCAGAGAGAAGATTGTGGAATATCTAGACCAGAACGACTTCCCGGAGGTCTCTCCATCCACGGTCTGGGAGGCCCTCAAAGCGGTGATTCGCGGACAAATAATAGCATTGAAGGCACAAAAAGACAAGCAAGCATACAAATGGGAAAGCGAACTAGAGAAAAAACTGGAAGAAATAAGAGAAGAAATGACCAAGAACACGTCTCAGAAAGTAAAAAGGGCATATCGCCATGTCCAGAGTCAGATCGACCTGCTAAGAACCAGAAGAGCGGAAGCGCAACTTCTCTACACAAAACACTGGTATGCGATGAAATCAAATAAGGCAGATAAACTATTAGCAAGACAACTAAAAGGCAAACAGCAAAACCAAACGATACAAACGCTAAAAGACGGACAAGGAATGAAGAAAACGCAAACAAAAGATATTAAAGAGATGTTCAGGAACTTTTATCAGACACTATACACAACACAGAGACCGATCAAAGAGAAACAAGCAGCCTTTCTGCATGAAATAACCCTGCCAACAATAACAAAAGACGAACAAATGGCACTGGACAATCCAATAACATCAAATGAGGTGGCAAGGGCAATCAAAGAACTACTAAAAAACAAAGCGCCAGGACCAGATGGCTACATAGCAGCCTTCTACAAAACGTATGTGGATCTATTAACACCTACCCTAACAGACCTCTTCAACACCTTAAGGAGACGTCCAATATCATGAATTCAATGAACGAGGCAAAGATACTAGTTTTCCACAAGAAGGGGAAGGACCCAGAAAACCCAAGCTCCTATCGCCCCACAGCCCTAATCAACATAGACGCCAAACTCTACACAAAAATACTGGCCAACAGGCTTTCACCCCAACTCCCCAAACTAATCCATCAGGAACAGTCAGGATTCATCCCAAACAGAAAAACCCACGACAACATTGGACGAGTAGTACACCTTATAGAGAAAGTCGGGATCATGAGAACCCCAGCAGCAATCCTGTCAGTGGACACGGAAAAAGCGTTCGACTGAGTGGAATGGACCATGCTTTTTGCGACGCTAAAAAAAATGGGCACGGGGAACACATACATAAACATGATTCGAGCCAATTACAACTCACCAACGGCCAGAATAGCAGTAAACGGAGAACTTTTGGACACAATCGGAATAGAAAGAGGCACCAAACAGGGTTGCCCTCTATCACCACTCCTATACGCTATATTCCTCAAACCACTATTGGCAAAGATCAGAGCGGCCCCAGACATAAAGGGAATAGAAATGGGAGGACGAACACACAAGACAGCGGCATACGCAGACGACATGATGATGACGAATACAGAGCCAACTAAGACACTCCCCCTCCTCATCCAACAGATAGATGATTTCAGCGCAATATCAGGCCTAAAAATTAACAAACAGAAATCGTCAGTAATGGTCCTGGCGGGGGACAAAGGAGAGATTTACAGAAAGACGGAAGAACTCCACCTACAATCAGCGGAAGACGGGGTGAGATACCTCAGAATCACACTGACACCCACGATAAAGAACCTCTTCACAGGAAACTATCCGAAACTCCTAGAAAACATACTAAGGGATCTGCACAGATGGAAACTATTGTACTATTTCCAGGCACTCCCCATACGGATTCTGAAGATGTTCTTTAAGTCTCTCACCAAAATCGTTACAAAATACATATGGCAAAACAAAACACCAAGACTTTCGCAACAAGCGCTCACAGCACAAAAAACAGGTGGAGGAATGGCGCTCCCGCACTTTAAGAAATATTATGAGGCAGCACAACTGTGGGTCCTAAACGAATGGATCACCAACACCTCAGACAAATGGTGGGAGGCACAGGACAGAGCAATAGCAAGAACAAACCTGCGCCAACTACTATGGACAAAACCTGAGCACAGACACCAAAACCTCAAAATAAGTGAGATTATGAGCTCCACCATGGAAGTGTGGGACAGAGCGACAAAGAAGGGAACTCTCACGATAGATCCCGCCCCCTTCATACCAATCCTAGACAAACCAGAATTCCCTCCGGGGGCCGAAAAAGGAGCGTTCCAGAAGTGGAGATCAGCAGAGTGCACAAAAGTGGGAGATATGTTTATAGGCCAACACATCAGAACATTTCCCGAATGCCAAGACCTACTGGGTCTAACGGAAAAGGACAGGTACCAATACAATCAGCTCTTTCACTGGCTCAATACGCCAAGAATAACTCACACATTGACCAGAACACTTAAACCATTCGAGACGTACATGATGACCCAAACGGGAGAAAATAAATTTGTTTCCATCCTATACAAATTCATAAACGCCCAAACCGAAAATATATCATGGCTGTACATGAAGAAATGGGAAACTACTTTAGGGAAACACATCACGAGGGAACAGTGGACATATATCTGGCAAATAATCCCCAAATGGACACGGGCGATCCAAACAAGAAAAGCATGGACAAAAATAATGATACAATGGCATTACACCCCAGAAAGACTCCACAGAATGTTCAACACTGCACATCCAAACTGTTGGAGAGGATGCAACACAATAGGAAACTGGAGACATATCTGGTGGGACTGCAAGGCACTGCAACCCTTCTGGTCAGAGGTGAAATCACAAATGCAAAACATCTTTAAGGAAGCGGCGAACCTAGGAGAGGAAGTGTGGATGTGCGGCATGTGGGACCCGAGAGACAGGACACTTACAAAAACACAAAAGAGAAATTTCATAGGTCTCCTTATAGCAGCCTGGCTAGCAATAGCACAAAAATGGAAACAAAAGTCCCCCCCAACCAAACAAGAATGGCCGCACAGAATATGGACTTATGTGGCAATGAAAAAAATCACTTATAACGTTCAAGGGGACAGACAAAGATTTGCAACAGATTGGGAGGAAGCATGCTCCAATGGTGCCCGCATAAAATCTGCATACTGGAAATGTTCACAAGATAATTCCAGAAAGAAAACTGGAGGCAGTGGACCACCTAAGAACTGTACAACCGGTGAGAGGGGTGGGGGGAAGACGGGGGGAGGAAATGGGACAATGTTGAGTCCCGATGTTTGTTTAAAGAAATGCAAATAAAAAAATTTTTTAAAAAAAGTATTTCAAATGTTACACTAACTGTTTTCAAACACGGCACTCAATACATATTTAAGTTTTTTTCCAAATGTAATAAAAAAAAATATTTAGCTGCAGCTACCAAAATATCCCATTATGCTGCATCATCGAAATCGCACTTGGGACACCACCCGGTCATTGCTGCGGTATCCAAATACTGATGGCTCATTGGGCTCTGGCTATACATCTATGTTTAAAAATAAATATGATATCCTTCTATCTGAAAAAAGAAAACAGAATCAGTTAAATGATACACACTTTAAACAACACAATCTAATGCACACATTTTTATGACCCTCATATTTTATATGCAGTGCATTACATGCACTATATAACAGATACAACATTAGTGCAGAGTACACTGTTGTTCTCTTTGCACATATTAATCATTGGGACATTGGGAACGAAAATCCAATCTGGATTTTAAAAAAACATACAAAAATATAAACAACTATAAGAAGACACCACTACAAAAACAAACAGGGATATATAAACTGGGTTAATGTAAACAAAGAACATTATACTGGTAGCAAGGTTAAAAAAACTTGGAGAACTACAGAAAATAGGGTAGGATAAATAAACTTGGAGAAAATGAAAAGTGGTTTGATAAACTATATTTGTTTGATGACTTGCATCAAACAGATATAGTTTATCAAACTACTTTTTCATTTTTGGCAGAATTGTTGTCATGTTGTCATTTTCATTGTTTTAAATGTTTAATATTTTGATCCCTACTAAAACATTTCAACATGTCTGAACATGAGAGCACAAGTACTGACAACGTCATCATTTGGACCAACAATCCACATGAATGAAAAAAACAGCAGACAGTTGGCGCTTCTTCAAAGTCAAGGAACACTGTGGAAAGAAAGCGGGAGAGGAGATACTCTTCCACCTTCTACAATAAAGCTCTATGCCACGGACCTCCTAATGTTCCATCGCAAAGCCTAGGGACATCAATAATTAATCCATCATAAAAGAAAAATGCATGGGTCCCATTCCTTACATAGGCGGAGATCAGCACCACCTGCAGCACCTCCATCCACTAATGCAACAATGTCAACAGCGGTATCAAATGCACAGAATACTCTTTTATCAACTCCCGATCTGTCCATGATTCAAATCATGTGTAAAGAATGTAAAATCTTTAGAAAGGCTAGAAAGATCAATAAGAAAGCCTTTCATACATCTGCTGCTTCCATCTCCTACAGTACCACTTTCTTTTGAATATAGGTTGACCTTTCACAGGAGTGAACTGTGCAACATATATTGCAAATCCGCTGGGATGATGATAACAATGCAGCTACAAGAAAATACAAAAATAAGCAAAAATACAAAAATAAGCAAAAATACAAAATTGAACTTGCACAACACTGAAAATTGAATTACCTCACAAAACACTTGAAACACCTATGAGTAATGCATAGCTCAAAGTACATTATAAGTACAAGAGGTACAATCAAAGAAACCATCAGCCTTAATAACAAATACAAAAGCTACATGTCCACATTTTTCAAAAGAGATAGAGTAAAACATACTTGCCACTCCAACACAGCAAATGAAGAAAATAATAATGAACACTATCTGATAGCAAGGGTCACTACAACTAACACACACAACACTACAAATAAACCTTCAAATCCGTAACCACAGAGTAACATTTTCACATCAGCCGCACTCCTGCCATGTGCACAGTCAGAGTTCAGGAATCAAAAGGACACAACTGCAGAAAATGGAGCCTTTTATACTTACCAAAACAAACACCAAAAAAGAGTACTATATGCCAATACAACTACTAAGATGGCTGACACATTTTCAGCACAACCTATCACTAAGCCCTGCACAAATGCAAAAGTAACAACAACCAAAACCAAACAACGAAACTGATACAAACCCACCTAGCATCTTTCATTGACACGGCTATTCAACACGGATACAGATCTTGATTTGTTCCAGTGGCTACATGTACATTTTCCTGCAAGCCCCAAATCAAACTAAATTGGCTTTCAAACCTTCAAATCAGATAAGTGACTAACTAAATGCATAAAATAACATCCACAAATAAAATTCTGTACTGTATCATGCACATGAACATATGATAATTGCACAGAAAATGTATGTTTATAGTCGTGCCTTTAAATATACCCGCAGCTCCATACACAACAAATTAAACACACGATAGTATTGACACGTCTATGCACGTGCTTTTATAGACGCAACTATAGAAGAGCACCTCCTACATACCTGCTGACAGCCGTGGCAATTCGCAAAAACTTTGAATTCAAAACTGCATTTCCACTGCAACACACTCCAAAAACGGTCCCCAACATACTTTCTAGCCCCCATCCTCTCCTCATAGTCCACGTCCACTCCTAGGTCTTTTATAATCCTACAAAACACTCAATACATATAAGATGCCACCCCACCCAAAATTCCATATAGTCGCGGCTACCACACGTCCACAAACACACGTGTCACTTGCTCTAATATAGCCACAGCTACAATGGGGAGGTGTAGCAACCAATTAGAAAGTACAACACGCACATCATACATACCCTGCTCATACAAACTACTAGAAATTCAAACTAAGAATCATTTTCCTGGAAACAGAAATACTGCAGATATCATGGCTGGTTTGAAAACTGTGTGGCTGATTGGAGACAGTTAGCTGTTTTGGTTGCTGGCTTTTTGTGGGAAAGTAAATATTAACATGGACCTAGGTTTGAGAGATTTTACCATTAAATAGTTTGGATTGCGGGGAATACTTTGGTTCCAGGTTTTCCCAAAATTGTTCAGTCTGAGAAGTACAGGGCATCAAGACGTCATACTAATTCATTGTGGAGGCAATGATTTGTGAAATGTACGAGGGGTGACCCTTACTTTAATGATGAAACAAGACATTGGAAAACTAATGGAACTATTTCCTCACACCATCTTTATCTTTTCCAATCTCACTCAGAGGCAAAAATAGAGATGGATCACCAAAACTAATGGTAAAATTGAGAAATCTTGCAGAAATGTTAATAAAGCAGTTTCAGCATTCATGACAGACCACAACCAATTATGGATTGCGAACAGCAACATCCAGTTCTACATGACCAATTTCTATAGACATGATGGAGTACACCTAACCAATAAAGGAAATGCAGTGTTCCTTGATAACACCAAAACAGTACTCCTGATGTGCTAAAGCTCTACACTCATGGGACCGCAAAACAGTCCTTCTAAGGATTACTCATCATACATAAATACACAAATATAATAAATAATAACGCAAAACATTTTTTTATTAGATCCGCAGCTATAAAAAGTCAGTTAAAGACGGTACTAACTTCAAGTTTCATAGTACAATCCAAATTAAATCATAAAAACAGAACAGCACCACACAACATAATACCATAAGTGAAAATACACAACCTAAAACACATTGTATGGCGCATCTAAAATTAGACTACACTTTCTCCTTTTTATATTAATTTTGTTAAACTATTTTCTCCAAAGTCTCACATACTCAAAAGTCTGAAAACACAGATCCAAAGTAAAAAAGACTATCTAATACCTACCAGGTCAGTAACCATGGCCTTCGGCCATAGCCAATGATTGTTCACCCCCAACGTCACTATACCTAAACAAAGTATTTCCAAAAAAATATAAAACACTGACACCCCAAATTATATAGCCGTGACTATGGAACTACACATACCCTCGGCTATCTGTAGTCTTTTGTAGCCTCAGATATAGGTGCAAATATCAGCAAAATGGCAAGTAAAATGCTTTCCTCCCCCCTGCACCTCACCATGTGCCCCCCTCACTTGTGCCAGCTTCCCCAACTCCCTAGATGGCATCCTCCCCTCCCCTGCACTCTCCCTTTCACCCCAGAGCACATGCTGCTTCTTTAACAGGGTTTGCTTTGAGATGTCAGCGACTCTCGGGCATAGCTGAGGCTACAGAAACCTTTGTGTTGCAAACTCAGTCCCTGGACCACCTCCAACTCCCAAATTTCACTCAGTGCTTTCTAGCCATCCCCCACCTCTACCCTGAAGGCATTTGTATTTTTTATTACCCACAAATCACTTTTTACTGTGTTTCATTTTCCCATTACCTCGGCTACAGTTCTGAAAACCATAATCCTGCAATGGACCATGGGAGATATAACTATAATTTTTGTAAAAGGGGGCACCCCTTTCTCCATCAAATTTTAAAATAACCACAGCACAGAATAACCCGACCACGCATGTATTGCGAGTCACCGCATCGTGCCCAAGTTGTTGCAGGCCTGGTTCAAATCCGTCCAGTAGTTTGGACTGTGTGCTTTGGCAGAAATGTACCTTTTTTGTCTATGGGGTTAATAATGGGAAGTAGGCTGCACTTTTGGGAAAAAATATTGTTTGGGACACTTAATAACTTTTTGATTTTTGAACAAATCTTTATTAAACTTGGCAGTCTGGGAGGGTAAGGGGGGCCGGGGACTTAATCACTTTTGAAATATTGCCCAAATCCGTTACTCGAATCAAAAATTATTAACCATAGAATCTTGAGGGGTTCCCACTCTGAATGTTTTTGCGAAGTTTGGTGACGTTTGGTCAAGGGGGGCAAAGTTATAGGGGGGTCCCAAAATTTCTTTTTTTCCCATAGACTGAATCGGGAAAAAACTTTGCTCACGCCTACAGCCCAAACCTCTGGACGGGTTTTCACCAAATTTGCAGCAGGAGCAGCGGCTTGGTCCCAAAAGCGTCCTTTGGTAAATTTGGTGAAAAGCTGTCCGGTAGTTTTTTTTAAACGACCAAAAAGTAGGTCACAAACAATTAGGGATATCTATGTCTGCTCCGCGGACACACTTCCTTGTTCGCTCCGCGGATAGGACACCGATTGGCTAATCGGCTTTCGTCATGTCCGCAGACATGCGACGTGTCCACTGATTGGCTGGGTTGAAGCATGAGGTGCGTCGGATTGTTTTGATGGGCCCGCCATCCTGGATCCGTGTTTGGTGTCCGCAGACATCGCGGTAAAAACATATTAAAAAACACAACATTGCACTCGTCAAACTTATCAAATAATGTCTGGGGAGGTGACGGGTGATGAGGATAGGATGGGATGTGGCTGCAAGAAGCAAAAAACAGTTATTTTTTGTTACGAAAGTCCGAACAGTTAGGATGTTCGTGAACAGTCCTGTTCAGGAAAGGAAGAAACGGTTGATTCCATCTTCGCCTCCACACAAAGCACTTGAGAAGATTGTGTTTGATAAAACTCTCAAGAGATCTGATGGGACTCACAGCATTTTGTCACACGGTAGATTTGGAGGTGTTCTACAATATGTGCCTAAAGTACAGGGCAAAGAGATTGCATTTCGGCATTCAAGGGATGGAGATGTATAATCATGGAATTGCGTGTGATTTTGTTCCGAGTACACATACATTGTCAGAAAACATTGCCAGCGTGCCTTGTCCACCTAAAACAGAGCTCGTGGAACAGTTCAAATCCAGGTACAAATGATTACCATCTGTTTTTTTGATCAACAATGTTTTTAAGAAGTGTCCATATAAAGCATCCAATTTATTTGTTAAAATGTATCCTCTTTGTTAATTTTTTTTTCAACTATTCCACTTTTTATAATTGCCTTACAATTCCACAAAAGGGATGAGAGCTAGGCTACATAAGTGAAGGAGTCCATGAGCTAAGCATAGATGGGGCTATTGCTAGAAACACTTTGACTCTTTTTTGAGTACCCTCTACTTCAATGTTGGAGTAGGGCGCATTCTGTCACTGCAAAGTTTCCCTACCCCTTAGCCGCACCACGATCATCGAGCAAGGGCAGCCCCCACATTTTTCCTACTGTGCACGTGCACAGGGCCGGTCTTAGACCAGATTGCACCCCAGGCAGGAAGCATCATTGGCACCCCCAAAATGTTGCAGAGGTGCTAACTTCAGAGGCGATGGGGAGGGGCAAACCTACTTGTGTGGGGGCATCTAACTTCTTTACACATTCTAATGAGACTATTCTAGGGCAGCTTCAATGTTACAATCAGTTATATATCTCTTTCACTTATAAAACCACTAAGAAACCACACACTTAAGCTCTGCTGTGAAAATGAACGGCCTCCTGCCCCTACACTTACAATCACTCCCCTGTCATGCAAGAATGAACACCCATCTGATTTCAATTGCCTAAAAATGTATGCATACGATTGCAGGTGCTAACAATAACATGTTGTACATTGCCAATTGCCGGTCATTTGTTAAATGTGTTGCTGCCACCACCATTTATTTTCTGTGCCTTGTCCTTCTACGGCTCTGTTCGTCTTACCAAACATGATGAACGGAAGAGGTGCAATCTTCACTAATTTTCAAGTTGATTGCATTATTTCAGTGACAACACAGATGGTGAGGCAGAAACATAAATGGTGGACTTGTAAACATAGATTGTTGCTTCTGGAGTCTGCAACCCCAACCTTACCTTGTGGTATTACAGAGTAATACTACATTCCGAATGCCCGTTCCTCTATATTGTTTATATTGGTTGCCCAATATTTATTAATATTAAATAGAAGCAATTTCAGGTTATTTTACACTCTTAATTAAAACGCTTGATGTTTATAAATTGATGTGCTTGTGCTACACCCAGAGCGCAGCAAAGAAAGGGCTAGTCACGTCTGTGTTCAAATGTAATTAAAATAATAATGGAGTCAGACTGGCGCCCCCTAGAGCCTGGCACCTCAGGTAGCCACCTGCACTGCCTGATGCAAAGACCGACCCTGCACGTGCATCAGAATTACAGTTCTCATGGATGCGGTGAGGCAGGTTGTTGCAAACTAAGAATGTATGCTGATTCTGAGTGAAGGTCACCAGCTTTGAATTTTTGCTTGCGAGCTAAGGAAGCCCACACATCGAACACACAGTATAAGGTTCAATTGTTTTTTGACCTTGAGAGAAAGGGACCATTTCGAAAGGAATTGAATGAAAGGAAGGTTGTAATAATGTAAGATATGATAAGGTTATGCATTCCAAAACTGGACTAACGAACATGTAAATTCAGTTTATGAAAAATCGTTTGTGCGAACGGAGTCTGCGTTACAGTCCGAGTTACGCCAAGAGAATGGAAATGGCGAATATGATGTAAGTTTGATTTTCGATGATTTTATACCCAAACGAGCATCAACTTATCATTATCTGACCATTATTTCTGGGTTACATTCTGAAATGCAAGTATGACCTTTGTGTGTAATGTTCTTTCTACCGCCCAGATGGGCAAGCCAGCATTGAGATGCATGTAGACCACTACTCAGTTCTCCCAGGTTCAACGCTAATATTTCATTAAAATGCCATCTATGAGCACCTAGAATTGTAGCATCAGCTTCTGTATCCCGTTTAGAGTTGATCATACTACATAGCAATATCCTCGGAAGCAAATTGTGTACTACTTTCCATGTTGTTTTCTCTCTGTTGACATTGTTTCATGTCTGTGCTAATCGTTAGTTTAATCTCTATGCCAAATTAATAAGTCAATAGATACATTGAAATAAAGATCGGTTAGTGAGACACATTTCTATTATGTTTTCGAAACAGGTACATCCTGCCCTTCTGCAATTGTCATAGATTCCAGATGCCAACTGACGGGTTCTTCAATCGGCAGCTGCAGATACTTATGAACAACTGGATGTATTTGACTCTTTTTTGGGACGATCGCCAAGGGCCCATATGCCCTTACGCTGTACTAGCGATTAGGAGCAACATAACATCCTTTACGGTGGTCTACCCCCAGGTTGATGCACAAGCCCTGGAATTCACTGTGCAACCCAAGCGCTTCTTTTACCCAAAACGAACACCTTGTGTACACAAAAAGAACAACGCATGACTCATGATAAACATTTTGGATCGCGAGCGAAGAAAGAAAATTCCAGTTTGATTGAATATGGCAATAGTCGGATGTTCTCGGAGCATTTATTGGGAAATAAAAGTACTTTCCAAATTGTACAGTCTTGTTGTTTCCTTTTAAAGTATGGTTTAATATTCCGAATTGTGACGTGCTGTGTTGTGAGATGATGTGTGTTGGTTTTCGGTTCTTCGTCACGTCACGTAGGTGATGACTGGGCACGTTTGGCTATGCTGCCCAGGAACATCACTGAGAAAGGCGGAGAATATCACTAGGTTTGGTAATGTGAGGCTCAGGGACGGGGCATATGACTTAGTGCTGTCAGGACAGTTCACCTAAGGCCGATGCAGCAACGGATAAGATTAGCACAAGATGGCCGCGCCCTGATTCCAGATTTCGCATGTGTAGGAAAGAGGAAAACTAAGGTAAGGTGCATTGGAAATGTTTGTGCGATCGATCAACGTATGTATAAAAATAAATGTCTGAACCCTCCGGACAATAATATTTTCTGAGCATTGCACTTGTCAAACTTATCAAATAATCTATGGGGAGGTGAGGGGTGATGAGGATGGGATGGGATATTTCTGACCTGATGCCGAATGAGTTTACGAAGTTTGGTGGGATTCTGTCATGAGGGGGGAAAATTAGAGGGGGGGCCCCAAAATAATGTAATGGCTTATAAATGTGGTGCCATTTGACAAATCTACACAAAGGTTTGCAAAAAGATTATAGATCTAGATATAAATGTTTTCGTAAAGTCTGAATGGATTTTGTCAAGTGGGAGCTAGGTATATGATGATTGTATGTGCATTCATTTGACACTTTTGAAAAAATAAAACATGGGTGGATTTCCAGCAAACTTGCGTAAAGAGCATTGGCAAGGACCTACAAGCATGGTTTTGCCAATGTGCCAGTGTTTTATTATTTGACAAGTGTCATAATGTAGCTACAAGAAATAGCGGTATACTTTTAGTGAATGAGGGGTAGCCTGTGGCCATGGGCAGTGGCCAGATTGTCCGGTTCATGGAATAAGGTCATGATCCTGACAATCTGGCTACTGTGGCAGTGTTTCTCATGCTCCTTGATTACAGCATTGGTGGTGTCTCTTGGGGAGGAGGCATGGCATTAGCTGATTCTATTTGAAGCTAGCTAGCAGTTTTGCTAAAAGTATGTACTGTGTACTAGATTGTTAATGGATGAGTAGGAATAGGTGTTGGAGCTGTGCAAGGGAAATTTTGAAGTTGAAAGTTCCTAGATCAGTAGAAAATGCAGTTCCGAACTGTCCGCGAAGCACAGATCTTATCGTGAAGTGCGTACGGGTTCTGAGACACGTCATCATGCCGCGCGCCAGCATATGGTCCTGTGTCACTCTCCGGAAGGTCTGCAATGAAGTCAGATGTTCGTAGATATTATGGTTAAGTTGCACTAATAAAAACCTATGAAATTCAATGAAAAAACTTTGTTAAGGGGACGTTATGGTTAAGTTGCAGTAATAAAAACCAATGAAATTCACTGAAAAAACGTTGTTAAAGGGACATTATGGTTAAGTTGGACTCATAAAAACCTATGAAATTGAATAAAAACACTTTGTTAAGGGGACGTTATGGTTAAGTTGCAGTTATAAAAACCAATGAAATTCACAAAAAAAACGTTGTTAAAGGGACGTTATGGTTAAGTTGGACTCATAAAAACCTATAAAATTCAATGAAAAAACATTCTTAAGGGGACGTTATGGTTAAGTTACACTAATAAAAACCTATGAAATTCAATGAAAAAGCTTTGTTAAAGGGCTGTTATGGTTAAATTTGACTCATAAAAACCTATGAAATTCAATGAAAAAACTTTGTTAAGGGGACGTTATGGTTAAGTTGCACTAATAAAAACCTATGAAATTCAGTGAAAAAACTTTGTTAATGGGACTTTATGGTTCCAAGTAAAACCAAAAAAAACCCTGAAATTCGCCAGTTATGGTAAGCTAAGCAACCATAACTCGCGCCACCACCGTGCACTGCTAAGACTAACACCCAGGACATCAAAGATGACATCACAAATGTCATTGATGACATCACTGATGACATAACATGCCCGGCTCACTCTTTTTTCCTTTACTGATATATCTAGGCCAGTAACAGTCAGGAACTAAAAATTCACTATACTATAGTACAAAGTACTATATTTGTAGACTCATACTTCAAATATGTTCTTACAGTAATTCACTTAGGGTCCACTCAAAGCATATGAAACATATACAAAGGGGAAAACACAGACTTGGAAAACAGCAATGCTTTCTATGTATGAAGATGATTAATAAGGTTATCAACACTGTCTTATAGTTCTGTTGTTTTTTTATTACTGTACTTTTCCTGGATATGCTCATATTCGTACACATTGCACTTACACTACTTTCTTTAGGATCTAGTCACAATATGGGATTGTTATACATAGGGAAGTAGTAGCTTTAAAGCAGAACAATCATTTCTGTGCATGAACATAATCAGTTAGGTTATGAAGATTGTCGGGTAATACTGCTGTTTTTTTGTTTACTTCACTTTCCCTGTATATGGTCTATTTGTATGTGTTGTTGTGTGTTTGTGTTTTGTGTGTAGTAATGCAATAATGTAGTAAGTGGGTTTGATTAGGTACTTATGAAATGTTTCACAGTATACAAGACTCTAATAAGAAAGAATTTCTAATTTTAGAATTTAACATGGCAAGATTATTAATATTGCATCTCCATCATGTCTGCTGCACACTATGCCTATGTTACTACATGTGTACCTTAGTATATGGAATATAACTTCATAATACAATGCTATTTGGATTAATGCATTACTTAATGCACTACGTACCTCATGATATGTATTACAGTGATCCTTGACACTTTTTTTTATTAACATTACAATAAGAATCCCTTGTACAGACTTTTGATGAAAGGTAAATGCACATGTGATGTCATCAGTGATGTCATCAATGACATTTGTGATGTCATATTTGATGTCCTGGGTGTTAGTCTTAGCAGTGCACGATGGTGGGGCGAATTGTGGTTGCTTAGCTTACCATAACTGGCGAATTTCAGGGGGGTTTCGGTTTAACTTGGAACCATAACGTCCCTTTAACAAAGTTTTTTCACTGAATTTTATAGGTTTTTACTAGCGCAACTTAACTATAATGTCCTTTTTACAACGTTTTTTCATTGAATATATATTACATGGCCATAGTAGTGGCCATGTAGTTATGGTTAAGTTGGTGTTTCCATAGGAAGAGCACTTTTTGGGTGGCTTATAACTTCGCTCCCCCTGGACGAATCCTCACCAAACCTTGCAAAAAAGGTATATGGCCCACTCTGAATTGTTTTGCAAAGTTTGGTGAGGATTCGTCCAGGGGGGGAAAAGTTATAGGGGGGTCCCAAAACCTTTTTTTTTCCCATAGACTGAATGGGAAAAAACTTTGCTCACGGCTACAGCCCGAACCGCTGGACGGATTTACACCAAATTTGCGGCAGGAGCGGCGGCCTGGTCCCGAAAGCGTGCTTTTGCAAAGTTGGTGTAAATCCGTCCAGTAGTTTTTAAAAAAATGACCAAAATGTAAGGCAAAAATATTAGTGATATCTGTGTTTGCTTCGCAGACGGACTTCCCTGTTCGCTCCGCGGACAGCACCCCGATTGGCCCAGCGGCTTGCATCATGTCCGCGGACATGCGACGTGTTCGCTGATTGGGCGGCGTGGTGCGTGATGCGCGGCAGATTTTCTGTCGCGCCTGCCATCTTGCATTTGCGGACGTCCGCAGACAGCGCGGTGAAAGTTTGTTCAAAATGTGTATTTAGTAGAGTGTGTTGGTGTGTAGAAGTCTTTGGGGAGGATGGGGGAGTATGAGATAGGTTCAAAGTTGTATTTTATTTATGTGCTAGACGCTTTTGTTGTGTTCCATTTGTCTGCGGACAACACGGCTGTTCTGGAATGTTCGTAAATAAACAGAATGGATTCAGTGTCAACTTGAAAGTGTTCTAAGAACACTTGTGGGGTCTTGGAATGTTTGCAGGGGGTGTCCTGGAGACGTTGTCTGTATTGCTCGTTGGCAAGGTGAAAATGTTTTAAGAACAATCGCGGTGTCCTGAAATGTTCGTACATAAAGAAAATGGGGGTGTCCTGAGGACGCTGTTTGTATTGTCCTCTGGCAAGTTGAATGCGTCCTAGGACCTTCCCCCTGTCCGCGGACATAAAAATGGTTGCAATGCTTACATCTATGGGTGTGATATGCTGCGGTGGTTGTGGCCAGGGTATAGAATGTTGGGTGCATGGCCATTTGGCCATGCACCCAAGAGTGTATGCCCTGGCCACAACCACTGCAGCATATCACACCCATAGTGGCTTTTAACTTTGGGTCAAAAACTAATTTATAAGGAACAATGTTATAAGCTTGTATGGGTGTGATATGGTGCGATGGTTGTATTTATCTTGTTATACGTACTATTTGGTTTAGTAACGGGAGTCCATGTTTTTCTTGTTCATTTCTGTAATAAAAGAAAATAGCATGTTAGTATTAGTATTTTATAATGACTTATTACATTGTACAATCAACATTTTCTTCTTTTTATTGACCCTCATATTAAGTAGATTACAAACCAGAGTACTGTGCAATTTGCAATGTTTCTGTGTTTGTTGCTAAAATCATTGGGTCTGTGGGAGTAAAAAAATCCATGTTGGATTAAAAAAAAAAAACTTTTTTCTGTTATGCTACAGTTTATTTATTTGTTTGTTTTCCGCGTTTACTTGTTCTTTCTGCCTAATGCTTTATGCATTGGATTGTTTCAGTTTTTGTGAGCAGTAAGATATTAGGTATTTGTTTGGATATTGTAAAATTTTGGCCCAGTTAGATACCAGTAGGCGTATTCTAACTGTTTATGTTTTGATATAATTTCGTGGTATTGATTTATCTGTTTGCATATTTGTAAATTTTGGGACAGTTAGATACCAATTGGCGTATTCTAACTGTCTATTTTTTGCTCTATTTGAGTGGTATTAATTTATCTGATTAGTTGTTGTAGAATCTTTGGGCAGTTAGATAGGTTTTGAAATATTGTGACAGTTTATATTTTTTTACTACAAGTGTACTTAAGGTTTAAGTACAGTTCAGTTGTCAAATTTTGGTTTTAAGAACATTAAATACGCATTTGTAACATTAGCTGGTAATCTCTGCTTTAGAGTAACGGTACTATCATTACATTCAAACCATCCACATTTTTTTTTATATATGCAGTGTAGTGCCCTGAGTTGGTTGTGGCTCCTGCGTGGTAGATTATACCTATCATTGTGAAGGTTTTCCTACCAAGTGATATTTGACCATGTGTGAATCCAGTCAGCTTGCAGTTGTTTTTCGTACCATCTGCATTGTAACGTAGAAGCATTAGTATTACGTATTTACTATGTGTTTGTATTAGTAATGTGGAGCGATTATCCGAATTGCAGGTAGAACATAATCTACCGTGGTTTGCATTTTGTACAAGTTGCTGAAATGGAACGGATTCACAATTAGGTATTGATATATAGACAAAGCGCTCATTGGGGATTTGTTCTTGTTTCACATTGTTGCAGAGAGTGCATGTATGTTTCCACAAGTATGAAATCTGGAAGATTTCATTTATAGGTATGTTTTTGTTTTCCAGTACTAATAGTAAGTACATTAGAAATTCTTGTGGATCTTCCTGTGAGTTTATAGTGAATTTCACCATTCCAGCACAGTAGTACAATTGTTGTCTTATTCCAAAAACGACTATACGTGTTTTCAGGATTGTTTGCTGCATTTCTGTGAAGTACTAACATTTGCAAACACAATGGGTCTGTACTGTGTAAGTAAATGTTGTCAACAATTGGTGGTAATTGAAATAGAATATTCATTGCTACATTTGCGTAGCAACTTACACCAACTATATTTGAGAATTTAAATGGTCCAGGTAGTTCTGTGTCTAACTGCTTTTTTTGGAGTTTGTCTTCCTTCTTTAAAGAAGTACCTGGTTTACTTTCCCTAATTAATTCTTTTTTGCTTGTGGTACTTGATGAAGTTTTAGTTTCTTTTAGTCTCTTTGGAGGATTTGCAGTGACATCCTGTTGCATTTCTGTTTGATTTAGTTTTCTTTTAGAACATTTTCCTTTTTGTGGAACAGGATATGTTTGTAGATGGGGGGTGTGTAGTGAACGAAGTCTATTGTATTCTAAAATGCAAGGAATATCAGCGTTTACTTTACTTGCATCAAAGTTTATTAGAAATAGACTGTCAATTGTACGTAGGCGTGACAGTGCTACGTAGCTCATGCCTTCTTTAAAGACTGTGTTACCAATGTCTATCATTGCTTTGTCTAGAGTAAGACCTTGTGATTTATGAATGGTGACTGCGTATGCAAGAGTTAGAGAAAATTGTTCTCTGCGTACATACATGTCTTTGAAGAGAAGGAATCGAGCTGTTGAGCGTCCTATTCTTTTTACCTCTGAAAGTTTGTCAAAGAGAATATTGACAAACTGAATTCTGTTGTTACGTGGGTAAGTTTGAAAGCCAACAACTGTACCCAGTGCTCCATTACCTAGTCCTTGGTCCACGTCAAGGTTACGTTTAAGCATTACTCTGCAATTTAAGGATAATTTTAATATCTTTTCCAAGCCTGCTGTGTTTGAGATTGATTTTTCTAAACTATTTAGTCTTGCTGTGGCTTGGTTACACATGGGTAGTGTCATTCCATGTACATCTAGTTTGTCTGTGGTGCTAATTTCCATAATTGGTTGCATTTCTTTGCTTAACATTATTTCATTGAATTTGAAACAGCTTGCAAGAGTTGGCATTAAGGCCATACAATTGACATTTTTGTGGGCTAATTGTTCCATAACATCTGTAGCACATGCATTATCACCATAAAGTGCATGAATGTGCCGGGTTTTCAATATTGCTTCTGCTTCTCTAGAAAGTATACCAACTCTGATACTTTTTAAGATGTTGGCATAAGTGAGATCTGCAGATTGGCGCATGTTTTCTGTTAATTCTCTGTATTGGAAATGTTGCCAAAGGTTGACATTTCCAATGCTGCCAACAGTTTTACGGCAGAGTTTGTGTCCTAATGTTTTAAAAATAGGCTCACCTTTTACAGGTGTCAATTGAAGAAGATCTCTGAAAACAATGATTTGTTTTCCTGCAAAGAGCACTTCATAGTTTGTTTTGAGTACTTCTTGTAATCTGAGGTGAATCAAAGCCAACATTAGGTTGGACACCATGCTCACTTCATCTATTAGTAGCATTTTCATTTGTTTCAATACTCTGCGTACTTCCATTGCAGCTTCTGCAGAAAGTTTGTAATAATCTAACTTGTTTTGGTGTTCTACTGGCAGGAGTAGTAATCGGTGTAAAGTGACACCAACTATGTTGTAGGCAGCTAAACCTGTGGGGGCAGTGATAACAGCTGACAGTTTGTTGTTTGTCAATTGTTGAAGGAACTTACTGATTTTGATTAGGAATGTTTTGCAGAACCAGCTTCACCACTGACATACAATAGTATAGGTTTGTAATTTTGGCAGGTGCATTCTTTGTTTTCATGTTGCACACCATGTGCAATTTCTTTTGTTATTTCTTGAAAAATGCTACCTTGCTCTTTGTTTAGTTTTGATTGTAGTGTAGTTAAGTCTTCTTTATCTTCATAGTGACACATGGTGTTTTCTACTTCTATCATAGCTAATTCTGCCTCATTTGTAATTAGTGGTTCTCCCAGTGGTTCTTGGCTTCCTTTGACAGAAGGTTGACTACTGTCAGGAGTGTCCTTATCTAGTTGGGCCTGGAGTTCCTCTTCGTGTTGCTGTTCATTGAGCAACATTGTTTTGTACTGTGCAAAGTTTACATCAGTTATACTGCTTTCATTGGCCTTGAAAGCGTCTTCATATGAGTCATAGGTATCTAGTATTTCTTCTTCTTTTCTCCATGGTTTGAAGAGTTGTAGCATGGACATGTAATATATTTCTTTATGTTGAGGAGTCTTTAATGACAATTTGATATGATTAATTAAATTTGGTTTGGTGAGTTTTACTAAGCTGCCATCACAGTTTGTCACTTTGTATTTATGGTTTTGCTCATCAGGTTTTATATTATTTTTGTATGTGTAGTTTTGGGCTATGTGGTATAGACACATAGTTTCCAAAGAGGTACTCCTGTTTGGGTAGTATGTGTCCGATAAATTGTTTTTTAAAATGTCTTGGCTGTTGGGATCATGTTTGGCTATTGTTTCTATATCTTTGTATGATTTTGAACTCTTTTTCTAGATTTAGCTGGACCAAGACTTAGCCATACTATATTTGCAGATTTACCATACAATGCAGTACCAGTTAATCGATCAGCTGCTTCATAGGATTCACATTCTCTATGGGACAGCATGTTTATGCCCAAGCTGTATAATTTCTGAGACACTGTTTTATCTGATGACAGGTCATTCCAGAGGTCTTGGAGCTCTGTCTTTTCTGATTTGGTTAAGTATGCTGTGACTTATCGTGCAACTGCAGAAGAATTGTCTGCAATGTACTGCACATCTATGTTTGCATTCCACAAGTGGGCAATGATTGCATTGTAATCATTGATATATTTTTCTTCTTCTTTTCTTTTTATGCAATATGTATTTTTAGGTGACTTACCTTTAACACTATGTCTAACTGAAGACATGAGGTTGTTCACTTGATCTGTATTTGTAACTGGTCTAGGGAAACCAAATCGGCATTTGGTGTAGTATTTCCCTTTGTTTTTGTATTTGCGACGACAATATTTGCCACATTTGTGTCTTTGGAATTGTAAGATTTTTGCATGAAGATCACTATTTGTGGATTCTGACGGAATTTCACAAGCGACATATTTTTCAATAAACTGTAAAACAGTAGCATCACTGTCTTGACCAAATATAGGAGCATCTTTAATCCATAAAAGCATGTGGACATGTGGCGCTCCTCTGGCTTGGTATTCTTTTCTCCAAAAGAAGTGTTGCACTTCTCCAAGGCGAGGAACAGTTTTATTACAAATACAATGTAGCATAGCAATGAAGCTATGGTGAAAATATCTAGAAACATTAACAGGATCCTGAGAACAAAGTTCTCCAGGTGTTAGTATATCTATGTTTGTTTTGTTTTCGTTTGATATGCGTAGGAAAGCATGTAAATCTTCCCATGCATATTCTGCACAACTTAATGTAACAAACCAAGTGGGTGGGCCAAGGTTTCTGATCATACAACGTACATCTCCATGGCGTCGAAACCAGTACTCTTTAGTACCTCGCATATTTGCTAATAGATTTGTAAGATTCGCCCGTAAAACCTCATCTTTTTGTTGAACTTTTTGTAATAATTGTGTGGCTGTCATATTTTGAAAGTGTGATCCTGATTTTAATATGTGTGCAACTCCGTAACATAAAGTTGCTGGTTCACTTTCAAAGAGTAGGTGGAATATGTATTCCACATTTTGTCGAAATCTGGGATCTTCAGAATACATTCGTAATGAGCGATATTCTGATGCTGATATTTGAACAGGTCTATCATCGTATCTTCCTCCTTTGCCAGTAGGAACGAGTAGAGGAAAAGCACGTGCTTCTATACTTTTTTCCCATATGCTGATTGGTGATCCTTTTGTTTGACGCATTTGGTACATTTCCAGTGCATCTTCTATGGTGTCATTAGAGTGCAATGGGTGAATTGTATAATGGTCTAAAGTGTTTGCTATTGTAGCAGGATCTAGGAGCTCAAATTGACCAGTTTCTTGTGTCTCTTGAATTATTTCAGTTGTATCTTTCAAGTTTTCTTCAATATTAATTTCTTTGTAATAATCATTATTCTCTTTGAGATATTGCAGGGCTTCTCTAACTTTATGTTAATCTACCAGTTGTTGCCAAATTTTTTCGTCTTTTGTAGGTACTCCATTTACCAAGATAATTAAAGATTGTTGCATTGGACGTTGCACTCCTAGAGTGTGCACATTTTCTTTTTCGATCTAATGGTAAATACACTACTTTTCCACGAATACCTTTCACTAATTCAGAGGGAGGTAATTTTGCAGTTTTTGGTTGAAGGCGTATTATTGCTTGAAATGGATGAACTGTTTGAATTATGATGCTCTCATATAAATTAAGTTGTTGAAGGAGTTTTGGTAGTGGATGTAATTCCAAGTTATTTGAGATAGCACGTGAAGGAGTTTGGTTGTTGTCAAGTTTGGTTGTGCAGTAACTGCAAAGTATTATGGGGTCAGTTATTTCGTATTTGTTTTCTGCTATAAGGTAGAGAGCTAATTCAAACCATTTCTATTTTGTATGAAAGGTCTATAGTTTTTGTGTTACTTTTATAACACGTTCTGCGGCAACATACACCCACGTGGTTTGGTACTTCAGCTGAAGTGCTTTGAAATGTTAGTATTTCTTTTTTGTATGTGTGTAGTGAAAGGTTACCATGTGCAGATTTGTTACGAAGTTGGTTGACAGCTAATTCATCTTGTAAGTGGGTTTCATTTCCAAAATATTTTTTCTGTATATACTTGATTTCTTCTAGTAGGTCTTTTGGTGTACCATGTAGAAGAATGTTATTTAAATTGGCTAGTGCTAAAGCAGGACTTTTTGCATAATACAGTTTATAAACTAGATTTCTTATACTTGCATGATGTGTTGATATCCTTTTGATATCATGGAAGGTTGTTGTGCAAATAGCTCCTGATATGCAGGCCAACGAATGTCCTTGCAGTCCTGTGTGCTTGCGTGCTGGACAAGCATCCATACTTTGCAGTATTTTAATTTTGATTTTGTCTTTGCTTTTCACATATTGATTGAGAAATAGGCGTAACGATTTGAACATTTTTTTGGGAATGTTACACATTGACGTGCATGGCCATGTGTAAATTAGATGTTCTGATTCAGTTGAATGGAGGGGTAAATCTAAGTTTTCAGGGCATATTTTTGTAAGGAGTACTTCTTGTTCCATTATGGTATTATTAACTTTTTCATAACCTCGACCACTGCTATGTATGGCAATTGTATTTGTTTGCTTTTGTTTGTACGCTTCTTCATTAAAGTATGGTTCTGTGCTTGTAGTGTGACTCCATTCACCTCCACAGATATTTAAGAAGTTATTTCTGTTCACATTTCGTTTATTGAGAAGTCTTTTTTGAAATTTAGTTATTAGTTTTGTTAGTGGTTTAATTCTGTTTAACACAACAATAAATACGTTTCTTTTGAGAAGAATTGCACTGTCTATCAACGCTTCTAAGATTACTTTCCTACGATAGGTTTGAAGTGTTGAACCTGGTTTCTCTCCTGTTTTTATCAGATTTTGAAGGACTTTGTGACGGAACATTTTGGCTAATATACCTTTCTTGGTATGCTTACTTTGTACTATATCAATATTTATAGAAGACATTTTATTTGTAGTGATAGTTGATTTTCTGTTAATAGTTTTTTGGGTCGTTTTACTTTGTGGTAGAGGAGGCAAAGTTTTTGCACTAGAAACTTCTTCTGTTTCACAACATGACTGTATTAGCTGTTGTGTTTCAACGTTTTTTTACAAATTCTGCTATAGATGGGTGTTTATGTTGGAGACTTTTCTTTTCATTTGCTCTACTTCTGCGTCCCTTTCTACGGAGTTGCTTTTTGGTGGGCATTCTTTAGCGTCTGTTGAAAAAATACAGAAGGTATGGGTTGGGGTTTTCTGCAATGCATGTGTGTTGTGTGCATGATTGTTTGAGTAAGATGATAAAGATGTATGTAATGGTGTGTGATTGTGAATTGGGAAGTTGAACTACTAGGGATGGGTATTCTTCAATTAATGTGTTACTAAACTGGGGTTCAGATGACAGAAAAAAGTAAGCCGGTGGTGTGGAGAAGAATAAATAATATAGGTAAAGCTATACAATTAAAACAGTTGCTTGTTCTACAACATCTACATTCTAGCGGCTGAGTTGGGTAATTTGTGTGCCGAAAAATAGGAATTTGAGGGCCATTCTGACAGGAGATCACTGTTTAAGACGGGGGGATTTTTGGTCAGAATGGTGCAGAATCTCTATTTTTAGGCACAGAAATACCATGAATGCACCGTACAGTGCGTGTGAGTTATAAATCAAATATTATGGTAACAATCTACTTACTTTTTTTTCAGAAATGAGTAGTTTGCTTCCTAGTTGTTCTTTGTAAATCAAAATCGGCTGCTTCTATTCAGGAGAATGGGCTTCACTGCCATTGTAAAAGAAAGAAATTAGTAATTTGGTTGCTATATAGCACTGTTTTCATTTTAGACATAGATTTTTTTAAATTGAAATGCTCAGCGCCTTCCTGAAAACCATTAAAACTATATTATGACTAAGAGTAGGAAAGAAAATATCTTTATTATGGTTTGTGGAATTCATAATCTACCAACGTATACCACTATTCTTGTAACTAAGCTTTTCCACGTAATAGTGAGTCATTGTCATCATAGGTCTCAACCATGTGTGTCACAAAGGCGGGTGAAATCACCTGATTTTTTTTTTGGCGGGTGAGACGCCCATTGGAATGAATGGCCGTGCAGGAGGCTTGGCGGGTGAGTCAGTCCTTTACAAGGCGGGTGACACCCGCCAAAAGCGTGTGAGTTGAGAGCTATGTGTCATTGCCTGCTTTTGCACGTAACAGTGAGTGAATGTCATAGTCTGCTTGTCCTATATAAATGTGTGTAAGTACTTATATAAACGAAAAAAATTAAAACCAATTATGTGTTTGTACAACTATTATTGTTTGAGATTTGATCATAGAGTGTGTATGTTATTTTGTGTGATTATATGTCGTGTATACATTTTATTTCAAAAATGTTAGTTTAATAGTATTGGCATGTGTGTGTGTGTATGAAGAAATTAAATGATATAAAGGTTTGTAAGTGACAGGTCATTTTAGGACAATGAAACAATGATCGTCCATTCATTTTTCAGATTATAGAAGGTAATAGTCGGTTAGAAAATGTGTTCATGTACTGTGTAGAAAATATGCATACCTGTACTTTCTGTTCATGTATATGGATATGGACCAAGCTGCAAGTAGAAATATTGGAGATTTGTATAGTATTTCTCGTAGATCGTGTTTGTCAATGGTATGAGACTTGTACTCCGAGAGATACACCGTACATTTGTAGTGCTGCTCTATGATGATGCAGTTACATGTAGAGTTATTGGATTTGATTGGTGGATGGTCATGTGATTGCTTAGCTACATCCAATGAGGGAATGGCACAGAGAATGAAATCGAAATGGTAGAAGGGCTGTACATGTTACGATACGTTCGCGGACATGGCGGTAGTTCTAGGACACCGCGTATTACTACATCCGGGGAATTTGGGGAGGTATGGAAATGAGATTGGATGAAGCAAGGGATTGGCCAGTAAAGTTTAGTGAGTGTGTTGTGCTAGGAGAGGTTTTCTCAGATATTGTTTTTGCAGAGAGAAGAACAGATAGCTATGGCTGAGTGTTTCAAAACACAGATTGTATGGATTTTGGGAGACTTGTGGATTCATTGGTTGAAGGTGCATGCAGAAAGCTGTGGATCTTGGATTCCCACATGCGGAAGTGCACTGGCATGGAGTGTGTGGAATGAAGTGGTTGGACTTGCTACCTCTCTGTGCAACTTGAAGATAGAGGCACATCCAGACATAATTGTAATTCATTGTGGAGGGAACAGTTTAAGACATGTGTCTGGAATTTCTTTGCAATTTGCAATGAAAGAAGGACTTCAGAATATAATGGACATGTTTCCAAACTCTAAAATAATTTTTCACGGATTGCGCAGAGACAAGTGTGGCTTCGTTCTTTCTCATGTGGTCAACAAATGGAGAAAGCAAGGCATAATGTTAATAAGGCTGTTTGTGCCTTCCTAAGAGATTTTGGCATGTCCTCTTTTAACAATGAAAATATTTTGTTTCGTAGTACATACATTTTTCGCAAAGATGGAGTCCATCTTACTTATGCTGGCAATCAGATTTTTCTGAGAAATGTACAAAATGCATTGCGACCTTTTTTAGAAATACAGCATTCGTTTTTAAGTACGTCTTACGTAGTTAAAATGTTTTACATTCAAACACCTCCCAAAGGCTCTTTTCAGAGCCACCACTTCCTGTTAGAGAAAAATGCATTGGTTTCAATAGGGTAGTAATGCAATTGTTTTTCTGTTCGCGGACCGTCCGCGGACTTTCACGAAATGGAAATGGCTATGCTTTATGTATCTTCACTTCTATTTTTTAACTGTGAAAGGTGGCTCTGAAAAGAGCCTTATTTTTTTTTTTGATTTTTGTTCTTTTGTATTTTTTTTGTTCTTTTTTATACACGACACACTAGTAGAGGAGGGAAAGGAGGGTAAAGGGAGGGGGACACCAACCAAAGGGATAAGAAAGGGCGAGCTGAGAGAGGAAGATGTAGAGTGGGTTTATTTGGGTCGTGAGCAGGTCTTCTGGTGCTCTGAGACGATCGTCTCAAAAGCACTCCGAAGTCGCTCCCCCCTGCAGAGTACTGTGTCACAGTACACACATACAACTGTGACCCTCGAAAGGTAAGGGTCATCAGAATTCTGTATGGCCTGTGAGGCAGCTTGAGGAAGACGCTGTCCAACAGAGGTGTTCCTTGTGGTGACAGGATCAGGAACGGAGGATGAAGTAGAGGCAATCAACCTACTACGCTTCTCACAAGGTACAACCTTGCGAATGGCCCCAGTGTGGAATGAGCGCAGGTGTCGCTTCATGGTAGTGGTCCCAAAGCTATACGAACCATGCTTCCCGCGACTGAGTACCATTTTGCACTCATTACAGGTGACACGGTTCGCATGAGATTTAGGACCGTTTCCATGAACGGTAAACAACCGCCACACCCAAGATTCACGCCGACGGCGGGTAGTAGGGATTTCCTCTACCTCATTCTCGTTATCCTCTTCTTCCTCCTCTGTATCCTCACTCCTGTTCCCCTCTTCAGGCCCTTGGGGAAATGGTGGTGGTGGAGGGGGTGGGGGTGGTGCTGAGGCAGATGTAGCACCATGTGGTAATAGTCGAGCCATGGATGTCATAGGCTTGGAGATGGAAATCTCAAAATCTGCAAAGTATGCAGCAAAATGCAGTGTGCTCTGTGGAATAGTCAGAAACACAATGAGAATGCACTCTAGGGCGTGGTCTTATATCGGGGTGCTTGTGCATGGGTCGCGGACATGCGCGCCGTCCGCAAGTCAGATCGAACATCAAAAAAGGTTCAAAAAGTCACAAAAACTATGTGGAAAGTTAGGATTAGTATGTGGGATTTGTGGTATGGTGATTTTTTAATGAGAAATATTGTGGATTACTTGGAAATGTACTTTTAAACTGGTCGGGGACACGAACAGTGTCCGCATTTAGAGCACGAGATGAGCGTGGGCGCGGTCACATGATTGTTTTGTGAGCATGTTCGCTAAGGTAGCGGTCGTCCGCAGGATACCCAATGTACGGACATTGTTTTGCGCATGCGTGTTGATGTTCTGCGGACAGTGTTCGTGTCCTGAACTAATTAAAAGTGCGTCACATGTAAAACGAACAGTTACGGACAGCCGTTTGTTCTTAGTACAGTTTGCTAACAATACGGATAGACATAGCGTTTCAAGCACACCTCCATTTTCGTTTATTTACGAACAATTCAGGACACCACGAGTGTTCTTAGAACAGTTTCTGCTTGCTATCGAACACTACGAATAGGCATAGTGTTCTTAAGGACACCTCCATTTTCGTTTATTTACAAACATTTCAGGACACTACGAGTGTTCTTAGAACATTTTCAACTTGCATGAGAACATTACGGACAGATGTAGTGTCCTTAGGACAGTTACATTTTCATTTCTTTACGAACATTTCCGAACAACCGCGGTGTCCGTGGACACCTAAATTGGTTTTATCACAAGGAACTGCAAGTAATTACAACACAATATAAGAAAAGTAACTTTATTTCATATATATATACAATTATGACTGGGAAGGTGGGGCAGAAACGGAAACAAAAACAGGAGAATTAGGGATTTCTAGATAACTGGGATCAGGTGAAGAAGGGAAGGAAATCTCATCGGAACGCTTTGGTCCGTAGACAGGGTTTGGGGTTAACTGTGTGGGATAGGGTGAGGGGGGACAAGTGCAGGTTGGACAATGGTGTGCTGTTGGGGGTTTCACATAATTTTCCACAAAGTTTTTCAAATCCATAAAATTTTGCATAAGGTCGTCCATTTTTTGATTAATCTGCTGTAGAGTGATATCCTCTGATTGTTTTTGTGAGATGCTTGAAATGTTTGTATGGTCTGTAATAAAAAAAATGTATATGTTAAATGTATACAAAATAATATTTATTAATTGGTTTATATAGTAAAGTGTGTACCATTAGGTGGACTATTTTCTAACATTTCCTCTCGTGGGAAATGCTCCTCTAGCCAGTCGAGAGTACTACACATTTCTGTGAGAAAACAAAAAAGTAATATGTTTTTTTTTCTAATATAGAAAGTTTATAAATATATGAGTAAAAAGAAGTGCACTTACTATGTCTGGTGAGATATGTAATCAGTAGCGTATACGTCTGGTCTTGCTGTTGGTTGTGGAGCTTCTGTGAGGTAATTATGGTGGAAGCCACTTTATCTTCTTTTGGTATATTCCATTTTAAAACATATTGTATTTACATGAATGGTTAGTGTGTTACATATATGGGTAACATTAAGTATTACTACATATACTTTGCATGTGTGCTGCTTTGTGAATTTGTTAAATGTTCCTATGTTATGATATAACTATTACACATACCTCCCCAGAGTTTTTAGGTGGTGGTACTGTTGTCCAAACATGTCTGTGGACCGTCAAATTCAGTAAAAAAGGGTTCAGTATGTTCCATATTATATGTACATAAAGTCAAAGTTATTATTGTTAAGTTGTGCTACTAAAAAACTATGAAATTCAGTAAAAAAACTTTGTCAAAGGGACGTTATGGTTAAGTTGCGCTACTAAAAACCTATGAAATTCAGTCAAAAAACTTTGTTAAAGGGACGTTATGGTTAAGTTGCGCTACTAAAAACCTATGAAATTCAGTGAAAAAACATTGTTAAAGGGACGTTATGGTTCAAAGTAAAACCGAAAAACCCCTGAAATTCGGCAGTTATGGTAAGATAAGCAACCATAACTCGCGCCGCCACCGTGCACTGCTAACACTAACACCCAGGACATCAAAGATGACATCACAAATGTCATTGATGACATCACTGATGACATCACATTTGCATTTACCTTTCATGAAAAGTCTGTACAAGGGATTCTTAGTGTAATGTTAATAAAAAAAGTGTCAAAGATTATTGGAATAAATATCAAGTGCTAATCAGTGCATTAAGCTATGCATTGATATAAATAGCATTCTATTATTAACTTCAATCCAGTATACTAAGGTACTCATGTAGAAACATAGGCATTGTGTGCAGCATACATGATGGAGGTGCAATATTCATAAGCTTGCCATGTTGAATATTGAAATGATAACTGTTTTCATATTAGAGTTTTGCGTACAGTGAAACTTGTGATAAGTAGGTAATAAAACCCACTTACTACATAATTGCATTTTTATACAGAGAAATGATTGCTCTGTTTCAAAGCTGTTACTTACCCTATCTATATATATCACATGATGTGTCTGGACCCTAAGAAAAATAGTGTGAGTACAACATATAAAAATATGAGCATATACAGGGAAAGTACAGTAATAAAAAAACATCAAAAGTATCAGAAAGTGCTGATAAATCTACTGATAGTTTTAATGCACAAAAAGGATTGCTGTCTTTCAAGGTTGTGACTTCTCCTATGTATATGTTTCATATGATATGACTGGACCATAAGGGAATCATTCTAAGAACATACTTGAAGGATAAGTCTACGAATATAGTAATTTACAATTTTTAGTTCCTGACTGTTACTGAAGAAAATCATGTGGCCTAGATATGTCAGGAAAGGAAAAAAGGGAGAGCCAGCCACGTGATGTCATCAGTGATGTCATCAATGACATTTGTGTTGTCATCTTTGATGTCCTGGGTGTTAGTGTTAGCAGTGCACGGTGGCGGTGCGAGTTATGGTTGCTTATCTTACCATAACTGCCGAATTTCAGAGGTTTTTCGGTTTTACTTTGAACCATAACGTCCCTTTAACAACGTTTTTTCAATGAATTTCATAGGTTTTTAGTAGCGCAACTTAACCATAACGTCTCTTTAACAACGTTTTTTTACTGAATATATATATATATACACTGACAAAAAACGTTGTTAAACAGACGTTATGGTTAAGTTGCCCTAAGAATAACCTACCAAATTCAATGCAACAACTATTTCAAAGGGACATTATAGTTACTTTGCACTAATAACAACCTATCCATATTATGGTTACAAGTAAAACCGAAAACCCCCAGAAATTCACCAGTTATGGTAAGCTAAGCAACCATAACTCGTGCCACCACTGTGCACTGCTAAGACTAACACCCATGACATGAAAGATGACATCACAAATGTCATTGATAACATCACTGATGACATCACATGTCTGGCTCCCTCTTTTTTTGCGCACGACATATCTAGGCCAGGTGGTTTTCTTCACTGACAGACAGGAACTAAACATTCAAAAGGTCCTATATTTGTAGACCTTACCCTTCTCATATGTTCTTACACTACTTTCCTTAGGGTTCAGTCACATCATATGATACATATACATAGGGAAATAAGCAAGCCTGAAACATAGCAATCATTTCTGTCCATGAAGATAATCTGTTAGGTTATGAACGCTTTCTGGTAATACTGCTGCTTTTTTGCTTACTTTCCTTTCCCTGTATATGCTGATATTTGTATGCATTGTGGTCTCTTTAGGTTTTCTGTGTAGTAGTACAATTATGTTGTAAGTGAGGCATTATTAGCTACTTATTACATGTTGCAAAGTCAGCAAAACTCTGAAACGAAAGCATTCATCATTTTACTATCCAACAAGGCAAGATTTTGAATATTTCACCTCTATGGTGCATGCTGCAGACAATGCCTACGTTTCTACATGAGTAGGGTCATGTACTCGAAAGAACTCTGTAATGCAATGGTGTTTAAAGCAATGCATTGCTTAATGAACTATGTATCTCATGACAGTTCTCCCAATGACCTTTGATATTTTTTTGCCAACATTATAATGACAATCCCTTGTGGAGGCTTTTCATGGAAACTAAATGCACATGTGATGTTATCAGTGATGCCATCAATGACATTTGTGATGTCATCTTTCATGTCATGGGTGTTAGTCTTAGCAGTGCACAGTGGTGGTGCGAGTTATGGTTGCTTAGCTTAGCATAACTAGCAAATATCTAGGGGTTTTCGGTTTTACTTGTAACCATAATATGCATAGTTTGTTATTAGTGCAAAATAACTATAATGTCCCTTTGAAATAGTTGTTGCATTCATTTGGTAGGTTTTTCTTAGGGCAACTTAACCATAACGTCTGTTTAACTATGTTTTTTGTCAGAGAATTTCATAGGTTTTTTGTAGGGCACTCTAACCATAAAGTTCCTTCAGCACAGTTTTTTCAGTAAAGGTGATATGTTTTTAGTAGCACAACTTAACCATAACATCGCTTTAACAATGTGTTTTGTTAGTGAATTTCATAGGTTTTTAGTAGGGCACTTTAACCATAACGTTCCTTTACCATAGTTTTTCTGTAAAGGTGCTAGGTTTTTAGTAGCGCAACTTAACCATAAGGTCGCTTTAGCAATGTTTTTTCACTGAATTTGATTCGTTTTTAGGAATGCAACTTTACCATAGCAGGCTTTAACAACGTTTTTTCATGGAATCCTTGGCTGCCCTCATGACAAACTTGTTGGAGGCCCAAATTGCCCTGTGGATGTATCCATTTGTGCTACCCCTTCACTTTCCTAATAGTGTCTGTGTAGCTTATAGAAATTAAAGGTGTACATGTTATGTGTTGGAGAGTGTATGAGTGGTTTTTCTTTTTGTGTTAACATTGCATGGTGAGTGTGTGGCGCACAGTACTGTTGGAGAAGGCTGCAGGTAAGCAATATGGAGGTTCCCTAGGCAGACTGCACCTGGCCGGCGTATGTGCCATCAGAATGCAGGTATCCATAGGACTCTAGTAGTAGCCGCATGGCTGTATCTTCTCATACACTTTTAATTAGTTGTGGGAGCGGACATCTGTCTTTTCGACAGCTAAGCACATGTGTAGGGCATCCTCTTTGTGCTGGTAACACCGTCCCTGTCGGCAACCCTACGGATTCATACGGTAGGCTACCGCATTTCACGCAGTCGTACCACGTACAAATGTTGCTGTGCAAAATTGCCAATTCATGGCTGCAGCCGGCCTGGCTCCCGGTGGAAACAAGGAACGCCATCCTCCAGTGTACGGTGGGCATGTTAAATGTCCCATTGATTTACTTGATGAGCTGCTTGCCTTTCCATGATTCGTGAAACAGACTCACCGTCTCTACACTGAGCACTGTGACGAAAAGTGTCAAGCAGAAAGTGTACAGATAGAGAAAAGATTTAACTGCAAGTGTGACAGTATCTAGAGAGTCTGCAAAATGGCAAAGCTGGTGCTGCTTAGTTACTCACTTACAAGTACATTTAAAGACAACTAAGTGAACAGCAGATTCTTCGGATCGCAAAGAATATTAGTGGTGGTTTAAAAAGTAATGTGGCCACATGGGGCTGGCTGAATGATGATGTTCTGGCTCCACGTTATTAAGCTGTGTTTCGCTTTGTTGAAAGCATTCTTGTATTGCAGAATGTACTCATCTCCTTTAATGCTGGTCCTATGGCAAATGCCGTACCATGAAGTGTCTGTACTCCATGTGACGGCACCTGAAATCGAAACACAAGGCACCAGTGGGCAGGGTACTGCGCTTCCAACAATGCAGTAGGTTACTTTCCTCTACAGGATTCTCCACATCTGCTCCTGCCAACAACAGGGAGACTCCTGTAGGGCAGCGGATCCTGTTACAATCCTTGCAGACCATATGTTGCGCTGCAGACCCTTACCTGGCAAAGGGCATTGTTTTGCGCACGTACTGCGACACGCTACTCTGCAGGGGGGAGCAACTTCGAAGTGCTTGGGAAGGGTCGGTCTGGGAGCATGACAATGACTGCTGCCTACTTAAGTGAGGGCCACTCAACATGTTCCTCTCTCTGCACTTGCCCTATCTTATCCCTGTAGGTGGTGCCCCTTCCGTACCAGCCCTTCCCTTCAGTGTCGTGGGTTAGAAGAAGAACATAAATACAAACCAATGGAAAAAGGGAAAAAGTAAAAAAAAAAAAAAAAAAATCTGTTCAGAGTTGAAAAATGTAATTGCCAATGAACGGATGTAGGCCTTCGTGCAGCGTATACACTCCACACATTGTGCGGTAAATAATGGGAGGTGTGCCTCTCTGGAAAACAATGCAGTCAAATCGGGTAGAAAGGGCTGGCTGTAAAAAAAAAAGTTTTTGTGTTGCTTTACGTTTCGAAGCGTTGAAGCGCACAACACCTTGTACAAAAATGCTTGCTGTACTTCCAAGAAGCGCAGCAAGGAATTTTGGGTATATCGTACAGAAAATCAGAATGACAGGATCAGTAAGAATGATGCCATTTGTGGGGAAAAATGTTCGTGCTGTGAAACGTAATATTTCCCTTTCGGAATTACGACATGGTCACATGTTGTAAAAAGGCACAGACAGACTTCTTCACAATGTACCTCGCTTTCTCCATTTGCTGGACAAATAACAAATAAAGCAGCCACATCTGTGTCTACGTAATGCGATAAAAATAATGCAGGTGGTCAGAAACATACGCATGGCCTGGGCAAGTGCCTCCTTCATCGCAAACGGCACAGAAATTCTGGTAACATGTTGTAAACTTTTCCATCCACAATAGAGACTAATAATGTCTGCATGATCGCGCGTCACCAAAGTGGGACAAAGACGAACCAAAATCAGCCACTTCATTGCAGGTACTCCATACGAGTACACATCCACATGACAGAGTCCAAAATTAGCAGCCATTGCACAGTGTTTTGCATTCACTTTCAATCAATGAATTCAGAACTCCCCCAAAAACCGTACACTCTGGCTTGTGACACACACAGCCATAATCGTACCTTCTGCATTTCTGTCTACAAATACACCGTGTACCACAGTCTGTGCATTGAAACCACACCCAGAAACCTTATTGAGTGATCCTTTAGCCTCCACAGTCCCATTTCTATGGCGTCATCCGCAAAAGCCCTGGATGTGACATGTGAAATCCTGGAAATATCGCGATGTCCGCAAACTTTTCGAACTGTGTGCGGGAATGGGTGCATACATTTCAACCACGGTAGGGGATTTCGTTTGTAGTGGTAACTCTGAAAAGAGCCTTTTTTGTTTTTTTGTTTTTTTTTGTTACGTGCTTACACAGAACCTTTTTTGTGTTTGCTCTTTATCTGAGTTCCTGTTTTGATTGCCTCCTTACATTTTTACAGGATTTTCTTCAATACTTTTTTTTAAGGTGCTTGCAAAGAAATATGTTTTTTTTGGTGTTTGTAGGGTTTTTTGTTTAGTAGTCCTCCTCACATTATTACAATAAAGTCTTCAATGCAGCCTGTAGATTGTAAAACAAAGTAGCATTGCCACTGGTGGACAAAGAAATGCCATTTGCATTGAAAAGGTGCACATGTCGAGCATCAATGATGTTATTCTCACAGGAGAACATCCCAGCATGACTAAACAAATCACACATGCTTCTGTTGATAAGACACCTTCCGACCTCTGCCTGGCGACAACATTCATTGGAATAGTCCCATACTATTCTTGGTGGTATGCATGAGAAAAGCACCTTTGCAGTGGTAAAATGCGCTTTACTGCTTTCATCACCTTCTTCAGTTGCTGGAACACACGTGAGCAAGGCATGAAACCCAGGATGTGGCACGTGTGCTTCTCCAACTGTAGTGAGGGCCGTGCCCCAGTAAAGCTGGAGCAGCCCTTCCCTTTGCACAATTTCTTTCTCCAAAACTCCCTCATTGGGTGCTATTAAACAGTCACAAACGCTTCCGCCAATCACATGCACGCCCTCTGCATCTAACACTATCAGTGCTGTACGAGACTCCATATGTACCGTTAAACATTCAGAGTGCAAGTCTCGGGTCATTCGCAAACACCTCCAGTAGAAAGGTCTGTGAAACTATCCAAGACTTCTGCATCCAGATTCATGCACATCACCACGAGTGGGGGAACACATTTTAACAAGGGTAGGGGATTTTGTCTTCAGAGGTGGCTCTGAAAAGAGCCTTTTTTTTACGTGCTTACACAGAACCTTTTTTGTTTTTGCTCTTTGTCTGAGTTTCTGTTTTGGTTGCCTCCTTACATTGTTACATGATTCTCTTCAATGCTTTTTGCACAATGTAAAAAAAACAGCATTGCCAGTGGCGGTCAAAAAATGCCATTTGCATGGAACCAGTGCAATATGGTGCTCATTAATTATGTCATAGTCGGTGGAGAACATGTCAGCAGTGCACATAAATTGACACATGCTTCTGTTTATAAAACACCTTCTGACTTCTGGCTGGGGACAAATTATACCGGCATGGTCCCCTTTTCTTCCTGGTGGTATGCTTGAGAAAACCACCTTGGCAGTGAGAAAAATATGCATCACTTCTTCCATCAACATCTTTAGGCGACGGAGCAAATGTCCACATGACATGTACCCAAAATGTACAGCTCCATAATGCAGCACGAAAACATCGACAGTACCGACAGAGGCCAAGCATCTGCAAAGGTCAACCATACCACCAAAACTGCCCTCATAGGCAGTGCCCTAGAAAGCCTCCACTCCTTCCAATGCAAAATTTGCAGCCATGCCTCTTTGCGCGGCATACCTCTACAAATCTTTCACAAAGGTATCACCCACTATTAGCACTCTCCGTCTCTCCATCTCTGCCACCCTCACTACAAAGACTAATGGTGAAAAATAGTACCGGCCCTTCCTGTGAGGCACACCCTCGACACCTGATTGGCTAATCCCCACAATTCCATTTCCATGCACACCACGCTTAAAAGGGCAGGATGTGAGACGTGCGCTTTCCCAGCTACAGCAAGGGCCGCCCCTCAGTAAAGTAGGGACAATCCTTCTTCCCTTTCCACTGCAGTCATGCATTCAAGGTGCTAGGCCCTCACTACACACAACACGCCATACTACACCTTATGTTCAAATGCTCAAGTCATGTGCAATGCACACCCCGTCTGCAATTGAGTTTGCCACGTTTCACCCTGGCCACATGTTTACATGCATGACTGCATAACGTTGCATTTGGTGTGTTGAACGGTATGTGGGTGGTTGTGTACAGCCTACAGCCTTTGGCCATGCTCCCAAGAGTGTAGGCCTTGCCCACACCCACCGAAAATTAATGTAGCTATGCATGCGAACATGTCACCAGGTAACACAATCTACAAACGTACCACAGCCAACAGCATTCCTAACCAACCTCCACACCGTAATACAACTATGCATGGAAACATGTAACAGTTAGCAGAATCTACAAACACAACACAGCTTCCAGCACCCCTACCCACTTTCTTTAACATACTATGATGTTAGTGACAACCAAACCACAAACTGTTCACTACATTGGCCCTGCTCCCACCACTCTACTAAGTACAAACAATGAATACTTCAAAGTGCAGTACAGTAGTCAGTAATCTGTGCAATGGACTCTACCCAAGCAGATAGAATATCCAGTTCACCCGTATCCACTTCTATGCAAACACTACTTCAACACAGCACCCAGTGGACACACTGCAGGAGTGTTCACTCCATTGGCTCCAGGCATGGACAAAAAACTGTAGTCTGTGCTAACAATCACCACACCCATGGAACCAACAATGTTTGCAATGCTCACAAACCACACACAGAATGCAACAATGTTAAAGCTACTTGCAAGCAGCTCACATAGTTGTCTGTGCAAGGCCTTCACCCATGCATCCAAGGCACTAGGCCCTTACCACACACAACACACCATAGTACATCCTATGTTTAAATGCTCATGTCATGTGCAATGCACTCCCCACCTGCAATTGAGCCTGCCAGCTTTCACCTGGCCCCATATTTGCATGCATGGCTGCATGACGCTGTATTGGGTGTGGTGAACGGTATGTACCTGGCTGTGTACATGGTCCATATTTTACATGTGTGATGCACAGTACTTCCTTCCATGGTGCAATATCTTAAAGCACTTCCTAAAGCAAGGGTGTTGGAAGGGCCAAACCATAGCAAACGCAAATGGTCACGTGGCTCCCTAATGAGCAACACGTGCAACGATCTACACCATATGCTAATGTACGCATAGCAGCTCACTTCTGCTGGTCTAGCAAGTCTACAATGTCCTCCACAACCATTGTGTAAAGGTCACCAACTTCAAATACATGCAGAGTTATAACTGTATGCCTGCATTATGTTGTGGTGGCTGTGGTGAAGGCCTATGCTCTTGGGTGCATGCCATGCAGGCGAACATGTAGCCAGGTACCAGAATTCACAAACACAATTTTGTCACTGGCACTTCTACCCAACCGCTCACCATAATACAGCTATGGATCAAAACATGTTCCAGTTACCATAATCCACAAACATACCACAGTGTCTGGTACCCCTACCCATTTCCATTCGCATAGAATTGTATTACTGCCAACCAAACCACACAATTTTCACAACATTGGTCCTGGTCCCAACACTCTAGTAACTGCATACAAGCAATACTACATAGTGTAGTACAACACTTCCTAATCTGCGCAATGCAGACTACCCAAGCACATATAAAAACCAGTTCAACCGTACCCTCTCTATATGGACACTATTCCCACACTGCAACCAGTAGACACACTACAGTACTGCTCACTGCAGCATCTCCACCCATGTACCGACAACTGTAGGATGTTCTAAAAATCACCACACCCATGGAACCAACAATGTATGCAATGCAGCCAAACCACACACACAAAGTAACAATGTCAAACCTACTTGCAACCACTGGACATACTTTTCAACCAGTGGGTATACTTTTCCGTGCAAGGGCTCCAGCCATGCGTCGAAGGGGCTACTGACTTACCACACACAACACACCATAGTATACACGCTATGTTTAAAGGTTCATGTCATGTGGAATGCACTCCCCTTCTGCAATTCAGCCTGCTACCACTCATCACACAAAGAGGTCGCCACTGGAGCTGCCATTATGAAGGCTGCCTACAATAACCACACAAAGTTTTTGCCTGTTGAGGTACCCGCTACTTGGCATAGTACGCACGGATACCGCTGGCACACCACTTCTTCCAATGAGATATATCAGATGAACCACTTCTCACTCCCTCACCCTTTCCATCCCTTCTTCCCACTACCAGATCCCGTAAAGTATGTTTTCCAGGCCCTTTCGCCACTGCATTGTCCTTGGATACAACATGCCGGTGTTATCCAAAATGTATGACGCACATCATGTTATGGCACACTGCAGTGCAATTAGACTTTTGATCGCAGAGGGAACAGAGAAATGGTACCGCGGAGTGAATAGGGAAATGGGACGGCGGAGCAGCGCCAGATATAAATAATGTTAGTGGGCACACTGTTACGTACAAGAGCCTCAGCCATGTACACAATGCCTTAGGGGCTTGGCACACACACCACAACACTATCCTCTGATACACAATGGCGGCATTTCTCAAAAACTTTGACGCGCAGCACGCTTCCCTCCAGCCAACCACCGGCCGCGTCCAATGTTCGCCGACATCACGGCGTACTGCATGCCAATGAGACTTTTGTATGTTCTTTGAAACAAAAGTACTGGTCGGATTTCCACCAAACACACAAAAGCACGCTTTCGGACCCGCAGTTTGGGCTGCAGCCGTGAGCAAAGTTTTTGCCCATTCAGTCTATGGAGCAAAAAAATGTTTTGGGACCCCCCATATAACTTTGCCACCCCTGCACGAAACCTCAGCAAACTCACCGAAAGATTTCAGAGCGGCCCATATACTTTTTTTGCAAAGTTTGGTGAGGATTCCCCAAGGTGGAGCGAAGTTATAAGCCGCCCAAAAAGTAGTCTTCCTATAGGTTTAGCAACTTAACTATAACTACACGCCGCTACCGCGGGGCGTGTTATATATATGGATTCCTCTTTATATTTTGGGCATCTGCTCAAGAGCCAGCCTCTAAGATCATCTGCTGCTTTGATGAGTAATAGACTTGTGCAGGAGAAATGAATTACGCACCTCAAGACATTCTATACATTCTATACTTATTATCTGATGCTCTGATTTAATTGATCAATTCCACTTCTCTGCCAAATTTTCAATGTCAAAGCTTTGCCGGCTGACATTATCTGAAGTTACTGTGGCTCTATTTATGCCTTGGAAACCATTTTATGGATGCATGTGTACAACTTTGTGATTGATGTATCTTGTCCTCATCCTTTACAGGATTTATTAGCTGGCAACACTTTATTGCACTTAAAACACCACTGATATTACTGTTGTCATGTGTAGCAAAATCGGCTCAATAGGGTTCCTTAAATGTATTTATTAACAGAGGGTTCATCCTTTGTTAATGACCTGTCACCCTCAAGTGCATCCTTCATCATCTTGCATGTCCCTGCTTGAACAAAAGTGTAAAATCCCTTATTGCCAAAAGTTCAAAGCATTTGTTAACCACTGGTTCAGGTCGATGAGTGACGCGATGCTCCAGCAGTTAAAGCCGAGGTCAGGTGGTTCGATGACGTGATCTAGGTGGTCCGATGACATGTTCAAAGAGGTTGGGTGGTTCCTAGTTGTCTGCAGTGGCGAGCTGATTTTTCAAGTTGAACAGATGGTATGCTCTGCTTGGTGCAATTCTGCAGTGAACTGGCTCAAGGATGCAAAACAGCAGTGTTCCAAAAGTTGAGAGAAGGCCAAAGGTAGCACTGGAAGGTCCCTGTGGTGAGTGTGCAGTAAACACAACTCAAATTGATTTCAACCAGTTAGATGCAATGACAACAGGAATCCTGACCATCAAGCTGATTTGAGACCAACTATAGAAGTCTCTATGATAAGTAGAGTCCTCACAGTGTTTGCTGTCCCTGTCTATGGAGGTTTGCACGCCTAGTGGTATGACTTGGTCCTCAGTAAACAAGAGTCACCCAAATGTGTCCTGGGAGTGGGTAATTAATTAATTAATCTTTTATAAACACACTCAATACTGGAGACCAGTCCCTGAGCACGGGACTGGGATTTGAACCTGTGTTGCTCTGGATTGTCTTGCTTCTAAGACAAAAACATTGCCCATGAGATATCTTCCCAACCCAAAGCTTTCCTCTGCCTCAGAGCACTCCTTCTTTACCTCAATGGCTGAGGGCTTTGGAAAGATCAACTCTCCCAAAATAGGTCCAAATTCATTCTGCCTTAAGTCCTGGATTGTCAAAATGTTAACCAAAGAAGCAGTGAAAGACTCACTTGTTTAGAGGCAAATGGACATGTGGGATTGGGGGAAAGCAAGCGTGTTTTAAGGCCTTGGTGTATCATACCAAAGTGCTTTGTGCTAAAGGAAGTGTAGGAGACAGGAAGGAAGTAGAAGTACAGAGAAAAGCAAGATAGTGAGATCCTTCCCCAACTACACTGTGCTCCCTCTGGCAACACTAACCCCACGCCCATCTCAAGCCCATAACATCAACACCCTTTGGTATTCAACACCCTGGTATGAGGCTAGTCCTTTTTTTAGGGTGTGCCCTCAGACGTCTGGTTCCGAGGCTACTCCTGCTGAGAGCTTCCTGTGCTGGAGAGAGGCATTCCCCAACTTGAGAATGCATCTGGACACTGGCAGCTCCCTCTGGCTATTGTCTTTCTGGGTGCAGTTGAGACAGCCAATTTAGAGAGAAAATACAGAGCCGGTCTATGGCTGGCCTGGGCTTAAAGGGTTGACATCTGTATGATACAGATCAGATGTGGCTTCAACAATTATGTGAACTATCAGCTACTATATCCCAAACTCCGGTATAAATTGTGTTTAAAGATTACACTGCTATCTGGATGACAAGCACAATCCGAGGCAGTAAAGCAATCTAAGAGAAGCGTCTAGCAAGCTCCTTGTTTGGTTTACCCCATCAAGAAAACATGTTTTTTCTTACAGAGTGGTTTCTCAGATATTTGCTTGACAGCTGTGTTATATCACAATCATGACAAAGACAACAAGGTAATCTCCTACACGATCAAAACATTATTTTACATAGAAGAACAATTCAATGATTTCAAGAAAGCACTCCTGGCAATGGTGTTTGCATTAAAAGACTACAGTCCATTTATCCAGTGGGAGCACATCATAGTAGAGGCCTCCCAGCAACCGTTACAATATGTACAAAGTGATAGAAATATGGGCTTGGAATGTATCTTTCCTCAGTAAAGTTCTTTCCTTATAGAGGTCAGATATGACCAAGATAAGAAGACCCTGATAACTCAAGGATTGGCAGACTTACATGACTGTGCTGAATAAAAAAATGTCTCAAGGATGAAAGTCTAATAATCACTGATAACATGGAGGAATACCTGGCATCCCTACACAAGGTATATGAAAAATACTGTTAATGTGGCTGGATGTTCCTACCATATTACTAAAGACAGCGAGATGTATTAGGGGTCTGGTATTGAGAATGCATGGGTGAATTATCTTCCTGAATTATACAGCTGCCACTTTGATGATCAACTACATTTTTTCTTGTTTTGGTCTTCCTCAAAGAACTGAATATGACAGAGGTAGTCACTTTATCACTGAGGTGAGGACTTAGATCTGGTAAATTTTAACATCATCTACCGACCAGCATCAAGCAGGGGTGGTTTGAGAAACAACAAAACAATTGTGAGTATCTTGAAGACATTTGTGGTGGTTGATTCTGGGCCAACTAGGGACATTTTATTGCTGCTTGTCTGAATGGCCCTCAGTCCTACACCTTCTTCTGCCACCAATATGTCTCCATTTGAGTTAATGACTGGATGATAAGTGGTATTACCTCCACATCTGCTTTACTGAACTCAGGATCAGACATTGATATATGCCTCAACTACTCATGAATATATTGAGACTGTGTGGAAGCACCTACAGCATGTTTTCACCTATGCCCAGCACAACAAGAGTGTGAGGTAGGTGACCGGGTTTACTTTTACAATTTTCAAAGAAACCAAGCCAAGGAGAAGAAGTTTCACCTTGTTGGCGAGGTGATTTTGAGATTGTTGACAAGATTTCCTCTGTCACCTATAAGATCTATATCCCAAAAGGAGATATGATTGAGAAATATTTGGTCCATCTCAATCAGATGGAAAGCTGTCACCCTCGAGCAGCTTTGAAAGTGAGTGAGGAGCCGTCGAAAGTTAGAGTTGAAGAAAATTCAGAAGAATGAAAACTGGAGCTTAGACAAAGGAAAGAAGTAAACAGTGAACTTAACTGGTAAGCAGCTAAATATAGAGTGCAAGAGAGGGCTGAATGAAATTATTAGTATTAATGTAAATTGATGGCCAAATGTGAAAATAGCACAATGGGATGTAAAAAAAAGTGTCTATATGTGTCACTAAACCAGCCTTTCTATTCCTCTTTTTAGTTCACCAGCTGTAGAATTACTTCGAGGCCTTGGGGGACAGAGAACGATCCTTCTAAAAAGAATGGAAAGGGGAGAATATCCAGAAAGAAAAGACAATTTCCATTGTTTCTCAAAATAAAGAAAATATGATGGAAGAAAGACTCATCCAAAGTCGACCAGAAAGCACCCAAAATAAAAATAAAAATTCCCTTGTCCTTCCCCTTTTGCTGCCGTAAGGAGCAAGAGCAAAGGAGAGGAGGGTCTGTAAGGAAATCTATACTGAAGAAAAGAATGCAAAGAAAGAAAATCCCCTGTTTAACAACAAACATAGGGGTTTCAGCTTGCGTACAGCATCTGAAAAATGATGTGTGCAAAGAAATGTTTGAAGTTAGCAACCCTCCTACAACAGGAGCATATGTCCAAAGTAAAAGCCAGGCAAAAACATACATCTTTTCATTTACGTGGAAGAATCCAGAAATCTTTTGTTAAATGTAAAAACATCTCCATATGGGATGAAAAGCAGAACATTTTGTAGAAAAAATAAAAGATGCAACGGGTTGTGTGGAAAAGTGAAAGGAAAGTGGGGAAAATAAAATGACTTCTTATTACTGCATTTCTAAATCAAGCAGCAGCTTTGGGCCTAGAAGTCAAAGGAGCGCACATCTCCCAACTACCTACAGGATATGTGGGATGCTTTCCCAGGAGAAAGGTGCACACATTGGCTTTTGAAGCTCACCATAAAACCTTATGACTTTGCCTAGAATTGATTCTCAGGATTCAGGTCTCGGTAATAAAAACACATGCTCCCCATTTACAACTTCCATCTATTTCTAAGCTTAGGTTAAAGCACCTTAAACATCCAATTTGCTTGCTCTGTGAATGGGTCTCTAGTTGTCCCTTCTCAAGTAATCAAATTCCCCATCTTCCAATGTGAGGGAAATGTGACATCTTTGGAGACGGCATGTCTGAAACAAGGCATAGGCAGATGCTGGAACCATTAATTGAGGCAGGACAGGGTCACACATGTCCCTGTCAGCTCAGTACATCAAAGAACATTGCACCATGACAACCAGCATTCTCAGAAGTAATAAATACCCATTCCTGAGCTCAAAGAAAATAAAAGTCTATGACACCAGGTGTTCTGTTGGGAAGGTGAGGGCAGGCACCAATTCAGTATTTCAAATGTTACACTAATTAATTGATCCTATAAGGTGTCATCCAGAATACAGAAAACACTCATTCAAGAAAGAATGGACAACAGTGATATTCTGATGAAACAATCATCAGATCTGGAGACACCAGTTTGTAGTAATCTCTACTGCACTACATACAAACATTAAATACAAACACATGCTTCTAAATAATATATCAAATTATCACATAGATACATTCTTCTTCTTGAGATCTTTTTAATGGTGTTTTTGTTCTTTACAGAGGAAATTGTAGAGACCTAAGCAAATGCATTTCAGACAGATGGTCCATCATCAGGGCCGTCTACAGACATTTAGAATATAGATAATTACCCCATCTACTATACCTTTATAGCGTACTCTTCATTGGTATCAATTATGAAACAATTATGATGATTAACATATCCTCCCTACCTGGCAAGTCTCTCTAACACCAAACAAACAGAAAAAACAGCAAAACAGTAAATGTATGTATCTAATTATTCATGAGCTCCTACTTGTGCACAAATTAGACGTCTGTATTATGCATCCTTCGTTTTACTTACAATGTCTACCAAAATGAAACAAATACCTTAGTTCACATGCAATGTGATCATGCAAACCTGTAATATGCTGGGAACATATTGTACCTGTGTAAGAATCGTACAATGTAACTAACCAAATCCAGAAATGTTGTAACCATTTTTCAGAGAAACTTACCCTTATGCACAGTATTATCTGGAGATTAGGAAGCCTGTAATATTATGGTAAAGCCTGATGATATCACCTGTAATCATGTGGGGGTCTGTGTACTGTGTAGGTTTTAGAAAGCTCAACTTCAAAATATGTGTGTGGATCTACTCTTCAAACGTTGTTCAACATCAAGATGTTCTGTTACCATCCAGAAGAACTGGAGATGCCATTCCAGACTTTGATTCATCTCATTACATAGAAGAAAAAATGTACTTTGTGAAATTAAGATATATAATCATATTTTTGCTGCAACATTTGAAGGAAAGGTCCGACATATGTGATATTTCTTTTCATTGATCAGGGTGAAAATCTCTATCAGCTGAATGTAAAATGATATTTTTTTCACATTATGTTGCCCTTAAACGTATTTGTATAGGGTGGCTGAGAGGAAATGGCAGGCTTCTTGTGCATCTTCTGACAAACTGGCATACCGCCTGCTCCAAAGGAAATACTGGGCCTCATTCCGAGATGGAGGTAGTCATGGCGCTGTTTGCGCCATGACTGTCTCCAATAATGGTACCGGCACCGGTCTCGTTAAATGGGGATTCACCGGTGTAGTCCGACCTTTGCGGGACCGGTAAGTCACCATTGAAAAAGCCATTCCCCATTCCCATTTGAGCCCCAAATGGGAATGGGGAAGGCGCTAATAACGGTACCGCAAATTGCGGTACCGTTGATAGCTCTGAAGTCCCTTAATGGGTCCCGTCCATAACGCCTGGTCAGACCAGGCATTAAAGGAGGGACCCGCAAGGAACCTCGCAGTAGGGCGGTAAGGGATTACCGGCACCGGTCTACTTACCGGTGCCCGGTATCCCTTACCGCCCTACTCGGAATGAGGGCCACTGTCGATTTGTCCGCACTGAGAAGAGAGCCCACATCCAAGCCCTCGTCTCTGCGGCATCTAACCACTTGGCCGGACTCTTTAAAATCTGCAAGGAGCTGGGAAATCCTGCTGCAGTCTCTACCTCTCCTGTCCCCTCCCAGGCCCTCTGCACAGCGCTGGCCTCTCATTTAATCTCTAAAACCCAGGACATCCGGTCCACCCTGTTGTCCTCTCCTCCTCTTCCCTCTTCCCTCTCCGCTACGTTTGGCCCCCCTGCAGCCGCCTCTCCTCCCTCTTTCTCATCTTTTTCTCTGTTCTCCCCTGACCAGATTTCCAGACAAGTCAGATCTATGAAAGTTCATCAAAACAGGTTCTTCCCTGTTTGTTCAAAACCATCAAGGACCACATCGACACCCTCGCTCCTGCGCTGGCCAACTTCTGCAACCACTCCTTCACCTCTGGTGCCTTCCCCTCCCCTCTGAAGTACTCTCTTGTGCACCCTCTTCTCAAGAAACCCACAGCTGACCCCTCCTCCCCAGCTAACTATCTCCCAATCTCCTGGGAAAACTCCTGGAAAAGCTGGCCATCTCCCAGCTTAATCTTCACAGTGATTCTGTTGTTTGTCTCCACAACCTTTAGTCTGGCTTCAGAGCACCCAGAAGCACATAAACTGGTCTCCTGAACATCTGTGAAGACCTGCTCTCCATCCTTGATTCTAATATCCCATCTGTCCTCATCCTACTCGTTCTCTCTTCTGCCTTTGACAAGGTCAACCATGTCATCCTGCTCAATCGCCTCTGTGATAACCTGGGTATCACTGAACAGACCCTGGCCTGGCTGACCTCCTTCCCCTCCAACCGACCCTCCCAGGTCCAACTTGAGTCCTTCATTTCCTCTATCTCACTTTCTACCTGTGGTGTTCCCCAAGGGTCTAACCGCTCTCCCTAGCTTTTCAATCAATACCTGGTACCCCTCGCCCACTGCATTGCTTCTTTCTGCTCCAACTTTCAGTGTTATGTGGATGACACCCAACTCGCTTTCAGGCTCCCCTCTGCCACCTCTTTTCCCTCTCTCATCTCTGGCTATCTGTCTGCAATCCAGGAATGGTGCGCCACCAACAAACTCTGCCTTGATGCCAGTAAGACAGAGATCCTCCTCATTGGCACACCTGCACCTTCCTTTCATGGCACTCTATGGCCACCTCTCTTGGCCCTCTCCCTGCTCCCACCTGTGAGGCTAAGAAACTCTGGTCATCTTTGACACCACATTTTCCTTTTCTCAACACATCTCCGACGTCTCTAAAAAGTCAAACTACAGACTGCACCTCCTCAGAGGCATTCTTCCTTTCCTCTCATTCACCCAGAAGCTCACTGTCTCTACAGCCCTGGTTCTCTCTAGACTGGACTATTGCAACAGCCTCTTTCTAAATCTGCCTGCAACTATTCTCCGCCCTCTGCAGCTCATCCAGAACAGGACAGCGAGACTTATCTTTGGCCTCAAGCTGAGGAATCGTATCACTCCAGCCCTGAAATCCCTTCATTGGCTCCCAGTGGCTCTAAGGATTAAGGTCAACTCGCTTTGCAATGTCCACAAGGCCTTCTGTGGCATGGGTCCGCAATACCTTCAACTCTTCCTTCGGAAATACCTTCCAACTCAAGCTCTTCACTCCTCCACCTCCAAATCCCTCAGGGTCAGAGTTGGGGGTAGATATCATTCCTCGGCTGGGGCCTCCCTCTGGAACAGCCTCCCTGCCTCTCTGAAACTTGAGGAGAACCATCTTCGGTTCCAGAAGCACCTCAAGACCTTCTTTTTTGCTTCTGCCTTTGCTCTTCCTCTTCTCTGCTGATCTCTGTCTGCTTCGGCACCGGGAACCTGGTTACCCTCTGATTTTGGGCTCAGATCGATGCCCACGAAGCCACACACCTGCACTGCCTCCTGGCATCCCTTGCACTTTGGTCTGTATCTGCAACCCTACAGTCCCCTTCCAGCACTTATTAGACACCTGTTGTCTCCGTCATATTCTTGCACCTACCAACTGCTGGCTGCACTGCCTGTCATTGTTTTTATCACATGGTCAGCACTTTCCACTACTCCCCTGCCTCTTGCACTTTCTCCCCTCTGTCTCCTCTGCACTTGCACATTCTCAATGTCACTGGGCCTAGTAAGATCGTTGTTTTGTTCCTCCCTTGTTCCCCTCCATTGCCTCGTTGCGCTCTGAAACACTTGAGTTTGGGCGCAATACAAATAAAATATCATATCATATCAAGATGAGTATCACACAAGGGGATATACCTGAGAGAGAGCAATTTGATAAACCAATTAGAACATCATCACATGTGAGGAATTTGATATTAAAGAAAGTTAAAATAGTTCAATGTCAAAATCTCTAAAATGTCATCACATCAAACCGGAGAGGAACTGGGTTTAGAACTCAATCTCATTAGACTGCCTTCCTCATTAATATGACCAGTGACAAAGAAGAGGGTAGTTTAGAATTATGTCACATTTGGAGCACTATCCAATCACATACACTGACCAATTAGATTGGGGAAATTATTGCCACCTCTAAAGGGAGTGGTTTCTGCTTTATAAAAGTCCAAACACGTAGATTCAGCAGACACTCACTCACTCACTCACTCATTCACTCACTTGCTTGATGATGAAGGGGAAGAAATAGAGAAAAGAGAATTGAGAGCACGAAAGGAGAAGGGAATAGATTGCTTTCCCTTTGACCCATTTCTGGATTATTAACAGTGCACTGAGATGCCTCATGGGAGTTATATTCCATGCCTTCTTCGGTGGAAGAGGCAGCAGATAGGCCCCAATACAAGAGGACGGGGCCCAGATTGTGGAGAGATTGTGGAGAGAAGTTGACACCATCTTGCTGACTGATGCCAACTTCTTTCAGGTGGAGGAGATCATGGAACCAGTCTTTAAGAGGGTGCATATAATATTAATGGGAAACAATCATCAAGGAAGCCACACTCTAAAGGGGAATACATTAAAACCCAGCCCTTTCTATTAAAGTACTGAGGGGCCATGGTATGTAAATTGACTAGACATACTGAGATATTAGTCATTATTTCAGAGGTGTAAGTGCTTCTGGAAAACTTAGATTAGAAAGAATAGACCTAAATGGTGTGTATATTGGGAGATTTCTGACTCTATGCAATAGCCTAGAGCAGACTAAGAACCCAATGATATCTCACTTTGCACATCCCTAGAAGGGTAAGGTAATTTAAGTTATTTGCTGGTTACATAAGCAAGCAGAGTCCTGTTACAAGTGCTAATTCACTTAAGGAAAAAGGGAAACCGTTATATCATGCTACCCATTTCCTATCTTTAAGTTGCCCATAGAAAATTACAAATGTACAATTTTAAACAGTGATGCAATAGAAACACCACTGACGGAAACATATATTTTCATTTTGCCACTGACTCACATGTAGGAATGTTTAGTAGAGTGCCTTGCAATTGAGTTTGAAATTCTGACATGTCCATTAAGTGGGTAGGGGAGAATGTTTATTTTTCAATGAATAAGACGTAGGCAGACTTAGATAGGCAAGGATGTTCCGATTTCATTTGGTTTTCTATCAAATGACAATTTGATCCCAAGTCCTATTTAACGCATGGTGGATCGGTGATCAGGATAAACAAAATGTACACATGGTGATGTGTGTGTTCACAAAAGTATATTCAAGTTAAAGTAGCATGGAAAAGGGATGGAACCAGTGTATTTATCTTTCTTCCTTCTAGCCGCTACTGTCATTGTAATTTCATAGACGATTAACTTGTTAATATTCAAAATGATTAATTTGTTTCTTTCTTATCAATAAATAGAGGGGAGGCAGGCTGTAGGGAATCAATATTGTTAAATTGGGAGTCCCGGGGTAATAAAAATAACTTTATTTAATAAAAGAAAATTGTGTGGGACTGATTTGTGGAGGGTGGAATATTCCCCTGAACTAGTTGTGGCACGATTAAAACATCCTACAGAATGCTTAGATGAGAAGCGAGAACCATGACTGTGACAGGCAGGTAAGTGAAAAGGGTAAACAGTTCTCTGATAAAGGGTTTGTAAGAAAGGTCATTTGCATGAAATAATGAAATATAGGTTATGTGAAGGCATCATGAAGTAGACACAGAGAACAGGTTACATTTTGGGTCACAAAAGTCTTTATTAACTCAAAAATCAGGATGGAGTAATGCCTAACTTGCCTTATGCTAATGTGGGATTTCCCTACCTAAAGAAAACTAAGCATAGTCTGTGTCAGGAAGTCCAAATCAAATGTATGTCTGTGTCTAAAACCTATACTTTCCCTCACAACTAACTGTAAACTATGTTTAGGTATGTCAGCATTAACATGAGTAGTGTTCAAAATAAAGTTCAGAGCTTCTTGCAGCTCTTGGCTTGTAATCAGCTTCCCTTTCCCTATGTTCAAAATACCTCACAAGATACTGGGGTTCCCTTCCCCAAGAGTTCAAATCTTCCAGCTTTCCTTGGGACTCTTCTCAGCTCTTCTCATATTGGTTTCTTTCACTAGTTTGCATAGGCAGTTCAATACCTCGATTTCAACAGCACATAAAAGGTTGTTGTAAAACATATACTTCTTGATGGATACTTTCAATGGCTTCTCCCTACAGCACCCTTGGTCTAGGCGCAGCTGTCAGACCACACAGTCCACCCATTACAAGTCACACAACCGATACCCCTATCAACACCATTTCCATGCAGGGGTCCTCTCGGTCTGAGCGCAGCTGTTGGACCACAAAGTCGACCCTTTACAGGTCATGCAACCGAGTCCTCTTTCTTGGCTTCTCCTGGCTCTTGCCAATGCTTCCTCATAACATGCATACAATTCTTTCTGTTCTCTTGGTCTTTCTTAGGTAATACAGTTCCTTGAGTTTTGGCTATGGCAGATGCTTGGTTTCTCATATCATACCCTTCTGGGTTTTCATCTTGACTTTTCCAATACTTGTGTTTCAGAAAATACAATTTGTGGTATCCGTTAATTTCACCACCTTTCTTTCATTCCGCTCAAGAGTGCTAAAAAGCTGCTTTTGCTGCACTCGGCATTCAAAAGTATTTATAATGACCTTTAGTTTGTTCGTTATACAAAAGTACTTGCAATTGCTCTGTGCGATTTTCGAAAGCAGTTGTAAAGGTTTTCATTTAGTTTTGTATTCAAAAGCATTCTTATCCCATATTCGCCTGCCAGCCCGGTGTTTCCCACACTCACTGGTCAGACCTTACAGCGTTGCAAGGTGTCTGCCACCATGCGTCTCTGCTTTCCCATGCATTACCTCATCTTCCTCTCCCAGCGGCTCTTCGTGGTGTGGCTTCCTAGCAAGGCTCCACCTGCTGGCCAGGATCCTTGTGACCAATTTGCTTGCTCACACCAGTCTCCCTCTCGCAGACTGCTACCGGCTTCCAGCACACATTGGCTTTGCTTTGTTCTGCATAACTCCGCATATGGGTCTCGAGCGCTCCTCTTGCCACACTACCGACCGGGAGTTGCTGTCCCAGCTGCTGCCTCTGCCTCTACAGCTGACTCCATTTCTCTCTTGATTCCGGCTTTTAAAGTTCCTGCCTCGATGATTATTCCAAAAAGGACTTGACCGCTCACCACTAAAGCGGTAGTACTGCTTTACTCATGTTGTCCTACTCCTCATCTCAGTACCTGGTTGGGGTTGATATGTGTCTGCATTAACAAAATGAAGATGGGTTGGTCTATTTATCCTCTTCTTCGTCCCAGTAGCATAGCATACTGGTGTGTTTTGGGGAAGGTTTCAAGGGAAAACAGGAAAAGGGGTGACAAAGCCTATAAAAGCTTGAGGGAGAGAGGGTTTGTTGTGAAAGGGAAATGGAGGATACCATGTCTCACCTAAAGACATCCTCTCCCCACTCCCCAGGTCTCCTCCCAGATGATCCTCCCTTGCATATGCACCCACAGGGTTGGGATCCAAAAGCGATGGCCTTTCCCTGGCCACCGAGAGGAGGCTACAGGGGTAAAGGAAGTGAGGATGCCCTCAGGTTCCTCAGTTAGTACATACACCTGTCATGTATAAGGGGGCCTGCATTTCTGACTCAGTGGTCCAGTTCATCAGACTGTCTCTATGTTTACTTGAATTGCAATAAATAATACACTGACATTATGACCTTTCTCTACATGAAATTGCAGTCTGGAGTTTACTTGCTTCAACACCCCTTTCCGTCCTACTTGCTTTTCTCACTTTGCATGATGTATGAGTCCTTCCTGGCCAAACTACTAGTGCTAAGCTTCTCTTCATTGGGCGATGCAGCGGTACCCAACCCCAAGCTCCACTCATTCTGTGTGTGGTCATCTCAGGCCCTTTCCCAATGTCTTTGCCGTTGGGTAAGACATTGTGTTCTCTAAGACACTTTCATTCTCTCTGCACAGAGGGAGCACTTCCGATCCTCTCCCATCTCCCACAGCACTGGGTTGAGACATCACAGTCTCAAACCCCATCTTCTCAACTGCACCCCACGTGTTCTCCACCTCTTTTTGTACGAACTTCAAATCACTGCCCACAGCCCCATTGGTTCCCCTCTCAAAGATGGCCCGCCCTATCCCAAAGTGCCCACTCTGATTTGTACCTTCTAGCCAACGTGTCTCCATCTCCTGTTATCCAGGTTGGCCCTTGAGGCCTTGTCTTTCGGAGCTCAAGGCACCTTAGAGCTCAATCAGCCATGCAGGGGAAGGCCTTTTTATCCCCGAGGATGATGGCATCACACCATCTAACCTCTGCTGGGCCCCACTCACTCTCCCAAGTGCCAGGGACCCACTGGACACTTGAAATGTGCCCTCTACAGAGCATGCCTCTTTGACCGTGGCTCCATTTTTCCGAAATGTGGGCAGCAAAGGTGGGGTTGCAGTTTACAGGCAATGGTACATCAGTCAAGTATCCCTATAGCACTTTCTCAGGCAAACACCCTCATTAAATGTTGTGAGACCCCTTGTGTCAATGGTCTATCCATCACCTTGTCACCCCATAATAGAACCATAGGCCCTCACCATTTCTGTGGTCACTACTCAAACAAGGGCTCTGTCTGCCCGCTCAACCTTGCCCCTCATCTACTCACTGCTGCAAACGCCTCAATCAGTTTCCCTTTCTCTGCTTGGCTGAGGATTCTGAGACTTTCTTGCAGGGCCTTGGGTGCGACTTCCCAAAATTCCACTGTTTCCACCCTGCCCTACCCTAACAGCACCAGAACAACCTTCTTCTCTATCACAGGCTTAATCCACAAAAGAACAGCCATACCAGCCCGTCCCTGAAAAAACACTCACATCTGTGAGCAAAGCTTTCCTACAACAGACCACCTTGGAGCCCTTCGGCTTCGATCCCTTGGCACTGACCACCAAAAATAAAATGCATCACAGTAAGCTATGGTGACTAATACACCCCAGCCAGTGGAGTACTGAGCAGGGACAAGGGGGAGCAGCTTGCCCTCCCAGTGTCTCTTTTAGTGCCAGACCGGGACATTTGGCAGTACAGAAAAGGTGTCCTGCTGTCAGGACAATGTGGATGCAAGCAGAGTGTTCCAGTTCAGCACCCTCATTGTCGTGGCACAGAGCATTACAATGGGAGACATTAGGCATTAATCAGAGGAAGCGGGGCTATCAGCGCCTTGGTGTAAAGCGCTCTATAAATAAATCAATTAGCAGGGACTTTTGTCCATTAAGAAATGTGAATTGGGTGATCAAAAGTGAATAGGGTGCATAATGCTGCATGCTTTATGAAATAATGACTATGGCTTTAAAACCCAAGGGGGATTTGTTAGGCTTGCATTAATCTGCATGATGCGATTGTGACTTTACGTGGAAGATTTGGAGAGTGAAACTAAAGCCATACTCTTATTGCTCAACATATTTCTATGACAATGTATAGAATGTAAAGTAGGTTTATTATGAAAGGCTAGTTTATTATGTTATGTAGTTATTTCCAAGGCATTTCTATGAAGTATTATTTAAGCAAATGAAATGCAAAGCAAAACCTTAATAAATATCTATATCAAGTAAACCTGGGAAGATGTGTTCAGTTGCTTAAATTGTCCACATCCCGGTTTCACCATTTAACTAAAGTGTGTGATCCTGGGCAAATCATTTAATCTCACCGTGTCTTATCTGCAGCTCTGTAAGTGATTCACTTCATGGCTTATGTTAATATATAATGCTTTTGTTAAAAAAAAGCCCAATGACTATAGAGTTGCGCCATATATAATAATAGTGCAATTTATGTATTTTGCACCACAAAGTTATTGCCACTTGGCTTATTTATGGCAACTTGTTCTAAAGTCACTTCCATGTTGCAATGTCCTTTTCTGTGAAGTCACTACTGTTGGCACAATCCATATGAAAATTTGGAAATGTGCATGTATTTTGACACACACAGCATGGTCAGAGTTGTAATAGATGCGTTTCCTGCATCTGTAATGGTCCTACAAATGGTCGAGTGAATTCATTCTGTGGTCCTAAAGGGGCCCCCTTTTAAGTTTGCACTGTGTTTTAGCTGTATGGCTGTGTCATTTTGTTCAGGGAAAGCACAATGACAGTAAAATGCAGTGTTCTGCTTCAGAATATGGAGTATGATGCTAATAATTAACTTTTAGCAAGTTCATTATTTTTTGGAAAACATTACGTCTGTGGAGAAACATGGTGGCATTAAGCTACCAAACAACCATAGAAAGAAATGTTTCATATTACATTGCATAAGCGATGAATCATTTTACCGGTTTCACCCTTGGAACTCAGTTGGATGACAAGTTTCTACTTTAATTAGTCTCACGCGGGGCTAGACTTTTATTCTTGGATTGCTCCAAGTCCTCTAGCCAATCAGTCCATCTTGGACCTTTGTCTGCTTGTGGCATCATTGAAAATGGGGGAGGCATGCGCCATGCTGTAGTTGCTGTGTTCCTTGCAGGGGCTGGGGCATTCGGTGGTTGTTGGGCCTGAGGTGAGCTCATGCTGAGGGATTATACAGCAGGCCGTGTGTCTGATTATGTGTGGCAGCAGTGTTGTCTGACCCACCTCTGACGATTTCCAGGCTTCCGTTACTCCTGCTGATGGGTCGTCGTGCAGTCAGCGTAGGCCGTGTGGTGCTTGGCACGTGGGTTCTCTGTGGCGTGGTGGTGTAGTTCTTTTGCAGGAAAGCAGGCCTGGGATCAGGCAACGTCGCTGGGACCACCCGGGTGGAGGAGGCGGACCTGTTCGTAGCGCGGATGCGCTGTCCGCTCGGTGAGAAGAAGGCGGGCCTGGGATCAGGCTCGGCGCCGGGCTCGAAAAACGCCCGCGGCGCGGACGCGCTGTTTGCGCAGCAAGGAGGAGGCAGGCTGGGCGCCGGGCGCGGAGTAGGCCGCGGCGCGGACACGCTGTCGGCGCGGTGAGGAGGACGCGGGCCTGGGATCAGGCACGTGCGCTGGGCTGGAAGGTGCTCGCGGCGCGGATCGGAGCGGGATCGCTGCTCGCAAAGGAGGAGGAGGATTCGGTGGTCTGGTAAGTCAACTCGTCGCCAAATGTTAGGCCCGGACTGGGCCTTTGAAAGGAGGACAGACACACCGCTGGAGAATACACGTCTTTCTTTATTCTCATACATATACCAACTAACCCCCAAGCTCCCCCCTTCCTTCTGACGTACGTCCCACGCGATGTCTCTCACGTGGTAGGGTTGCAGTCTCTTAAGGAGACACGAGCCCTGCAATGGCATAGCCCCGTAACAACTGGGTGCCCTTTCCACTCCAACTCTTAAAAGCCGATGGCATCAGTGTTGCCTTGATATTCTATACTGTAAAGCCACACGTCGTTCACCACATATTGTAAAACATTCATCGGAAAAGCTCACAAGTCAAAACTCGGCTTCCTACACGTTCGTTACTTTCTGTATAACAAAGCACAACCTGGTGTGCCAGAGTCAAAGTCTAAATTAACTTAATTGAACATTTCAAAAACATATTCAAACTCATACGCCTTACAACGACCTTAAAGACCCATATTAATTCAGCTCGAATCTACCGGAACTCGTTACTTTGCAGATATCATTTTCTTCGCGTCACATGCCCTCCTACTCCCAAATTGCAAACAAACATTGGCAAAGCCAGGCGGCCTTTGTCTTTTAAATGTAGAGGGTATGATGTTTTGTAAAGACAGCGGGACAAAAAAGAAGTATTCTTAATTCGCAATGCCAGGCATATTGGCTTTGCAGTACTTGTTTCTTATTGTCACTAACAGGTTAAGTCATGTTCGAAATGTCTTTCAAATGCATACATCTGACCAGAGAAGTAGTTACCCTTTCAAAGTCTAAAAAACTGTCCTTTTTGAGAAGCAATAACGTCTAATGAGAAATGTAACATGACTGTTAAAGCATTGATTCAATAAAACATACTTTTAAAAATGTAAACCTTAGGTATAACTATACCAATAACTCTTACAATGTAGGTATCTATCATTGCCTCATAGTACTAAAAACACATTTAATGCATATTCGTAAACGCTTTTCAAATTAAAGCATTTTGCAAAATAATGACTAGGCACAACTTTCATTGGAAAGCTTGTGTTCAATTGAAAAATGACATTTCACTAAGAGCTAATCATATTATGTCTAAATTCTGGACATGCTAATGCTGTTGTGTATGGCACAATGGGTATGGGCTCATGTGCTTTAACATGATTGCATTGAGTAATCCCGGCTACTACAGGAAAAGTTGCAATAAAAAAAAATGTTGTCAAACGGATCGTTTACTTATCTCGTTTCTGGTGCACACATATCAAGAAGGATGAACGCATCATGTATTGGTGATTGGGCAAAAATAGATTAGATAATTAATATAACCATAGCTCTTATGAAGTGAGGCAAAGAAGTCACACATATTTATTTGATAAAATAATGAAAGTGTATATACACATTCAAAATCCTAAACAAAATTAACATGGCACACTTAAGTAGAAGATTCATCGTGTAATTTCAAATCAAGGTGCTATTAGAACAGGTAGGAGAAAGAGAAACAATGAACAGAGTAGGGAATTTTAGGAATAAGGAATCTTTATGCAGGAGAATAGGGATACATCATGGAGCACACTCAACAAGGGATGGGGTAAACACATCAGAGCAACAGTAGCAGACAACAAATTAAAATCTGGGGAACAACTAGGGTATGTTTTGTAAGGGAAGTGTGAGGGGTCAAAAATGAGAGGCGGATACAAACTTGTAATACTTTCTTCATCAGACATCTTTATTAAAACAAAAAGGGTTGGATGAAGGCCTCTCTGTTCCTATCTCAAAGAGAATTTTCCTACCTAGGAAACTAAAACTAAAGATCAGTTAATGTCAAATCATCAAATTTATAAACTGTCCCTGTCTCCAAAACATACTATTCTGACTCTCACACTAGAAATAAACAAATATGGGTGCAAGGAAATGTTATGTTTGGCAAGAAGTGTTCATAATTAAAGCAAATAGATAAATCCAACAGAAACAGTCTTTTCCAATGAAAAATCGTTGGATCCAGAGAGTAGTTCCCTTGCCCTGGGACATTTAAGTCGGATGGAAAAAGTGTCTCTTTAAAGCAACAGTTACTTGAGGATGACAAAGTGTCTCTTTTAAACAAAAGTGTCATTAGGATGTCAAAGGTGTCTCTTTTAAACAAAAAATTCTTAAGGATGGCAAAAGTCTCTCTGATATACTTCTCTAACATGTGCTTTGCAAAATAAGTATGTTTCTTTCTTGACTTTAGTGGACCTCATAGTATACTCCCCTGCCAGCAATCCTTTAGTAGGCTCTTCAGATTCCTGGTGTACTCTACTGCCAGGTATCTTCCCACATTGTCTTAAAACCTCCATATACTTTGGGTGGATGGCCAGGTATACTCCCCCTGCCAGGAATACCCCCTTTGGGGTCTTGCAGATCCTCTCAAATGTTCACTGCCTGATGTGTTCCTTTCATTAGGATTTCTTCTGTTTTACTGTCCTTCAATATAGTACAGTTGTATTACTTCACTGTGTTTCTACTTTATTTGCCTGAGGTATTACTTGTTCCAACTTTCCCCACATTGACATCTCATACATAGGGACTTGTTCACGTTCTGCTGCTGTATTTATTTTTTTAGTGATATTTGCTTAGGGTAACATTTGCTCCAACTTTCTCCACATTGACGTCTCATACATGGGGATTTGTTCAAGTTCTGTCTTTGTGCATTATTTGGTTGGTATTCAAATAATTATGCCTCATTTATTTGCTTACACCCCGGGGTGCCCAATGGCTCTTGGCAGACTCACCGGTATCTTACACTGTTCCTGACCCATAGCATGCCACTGTGATGGAGCTTCCTCTCTGGGACGCCCTCCTTCGCACTGCAGACCTTCCTTGGGCGTTCCCAGCAGCTCTGCACTTCCCTGTGACCTTCTCTGTGCACCCGGGACCGAAGACTGCTGCTTCTTGGCATGGCCGTATTTCCGGTAGCTCTGCTGCTGCTCCCGGTGCTCCGACGGTCCTCTGACAGTGCCTGCGGCGTCTCTCCTGGTCTCACACCATTCTGGTATGTAGCTCTCACAGTTGCGAGCTGCTGTATGGAAATTCCTGCATTCTCAATCTCCACCAGTACGGTCCTTTCCCTTACTGCTTCCTTCTCTGGCTCTGCCTGCCTCTCGAGTTTGGATACCATTTTTAAATGTTCCCCACACTTGTGATTCACCAAAACAACTAGTCTGCATGTTCAACTTGTGTTTCTTTCAATCTGCATCAACTCTTTCTTCCTCCTCCGTGTCTCAGCACTTGATGTTCTATGGGAGTGAAAGTCCATTGAATTTCTAGGATTTCTAAAGTGACGCTGTTTAGGACTTTTACTTAGAGAAACATTGGGCACAAAAGATGTTAGGTGTGTTATGTATGTGTGAGGTATGAATGAACTTTTGACTGGAATGATAGTATGCCATCAGATGTTTAGGTGTCATAGAGTTTTCTTCATAAGAAAGAGGGAATACTGTGTCTCTTCCAATGGAGTCATCACCTCCTCCTGGCAGTCGCCCCCTTCTACATGATCCTCCCTCATATTACCTCCCCTAGAGTCAGGATCAGATGGCGACTACTGTCCCTTGGCCATGTGGGAGGAGATCATCACCAGGGAATCAGTGATGACTCCACAGGATTCATCACAGAAGGCAGAGATTCTGATGCAGTTCCTAAGTGCTAATGACAGCACACAGATTGGTGGCAGACGTACATAGATAGATCCTTAAAGCATAATTGATAATTACTTTTTTTCCATGAAACAGGCAACCATTTATTAATTGTGGACAATTCATTAATGCATTTATATTGTTTTTTGCCCACATGCCAGGGGCCACCAACAACACAGCTGAACTTTTCAAAATCTGTAAGGAACTTGCCAATCCTACTGCAGTCTCTACTTCTCCTAATCGGACCCAGGACCTCTGCACGGCTTTGACCACCCACTTCGCAAAAAAATGCTGCTCCTCCATCCCTTCTCCACTTGATCTCAGGCCTCCTTTGGCCCTTATCTCTCCCTCCTACTTTCCTCCTTCTGACCCATAGCACCGGATAAGGTCACCACGACTGTTTGCTCTATGAAAGTCTTCTCCAATTAGGTGCTTCCCTGCTCCTCTAGAACTATCAAGGACAGTATTGCTATCCTCACACCCTCCTTGGCTGAGTTCTGCAGCCCCTTCTTTGCCACTGGCTCCTTCCCACAACCTCTCAAGCACTCCCTTGTGCACCCCTCTTAGAAAAGCCATCTGCTGACCCTTTCTGCCCGGCTAACTACCACCCTCATGGGGAGGAACTCCCCTCCTGAGCAGAAGGACGAACACCTGGGTAGAATTAGGCACAACATCCCAACCTTACCTTCCTAAACCATTTACCATATTTTAACCAACCTCCACTTGCTAGCACTTCCATTTGCTATTGTGGCAGTATATCATTTACTGACTCCAAAACTGAGATGAAGAAGAATACCTGGAAGCCAGGTACTGAGTCGAAGAGGAAGCACGAATGTGCAAAGTACACTTCCTTGAACTCAGAGGAGCGTTCTATCCTCCCAGGAAGAAATATACCTGCATGAACTGTAAACACTGAAGAGGGTCTTGACACGATATCAAGCCGAGAGCAACCGCGTACGTGGAAGCTGCTTAGCGTGGGTATTTCAAAGGGCTGGAGACCGGGACACCATTGGAGGAGGAGACATGTCTCTAGCAGGTCAGACACAAGACCCTGCAAGAAGCCGGCAAGGCAGTACCACAGCCTTCAGGGGGAGGTGGACTGCGCAGTCCATACAGGTGCTTATACTGCAAGGAGTCAAAGGCTGCAGAGACGCCGCAGCAACCCAGAAGCCATCAGAAGCCGCTGAAGATGGAGACAAAGCAAGTCCATACCCCAGGAGGGACCAGAGCCTGGCAGGTTGATCCCAGAAGGTAAGGGATAGAGCAGACTGATTGGTGGGGGCACAAGAGGATCCTGGCAACCGAGTAACAGCTCATGTGAGAACAGGGGCAGGCACTAGTCACCTAATTCTAAAGGAAGTTTGAGTGGACTTTACCTTAGAGGAAATCTTCCCTTTGTCTGTGATAGTACCAAATCACTGACCACCAGAGAACAGTCGTGTACCCCAATGTGAGAGAGTGTGACTTTTACATCCAAGGATGTCTTCCTCATGTTGGTCGTATCTGCAAGGCCACTAACCATCAGAAAACGGTCGAGGACCCCAATGATAGAGAGCAAGATAAAGATACAAGTAATTTTCCTTGTGGCAGTACAGTGAACCAAGTGGGCCAATTTAAAGAATAGGTAAAAGAGAAACCAGGGTCTGGGACCAATACTAGAAATAGACAGAACTCACCTTCCTCGTGGCAGTATTTGGCAAGGAATTAAACTAAATGGGCCAATCAAAGAAGAGTTGAAACCAGAATTGGATGTTATAGGTGTGAAGCTTGATGGAAAGAAGACCAGGGGAAGGAAGCCATTGCCCATGGTTGTGATGAACTGAGAGCAAGAGAAAAGGGAGTCATTCTCCTGGTAGCCTGGACTGGCAGTAAAGTCCAGACAGAACTACGGAAGGGAGTCATTCCTCCAGGATGTTTGAAAGAACAGTTAACTCAGACCGGCAGTAAGGTCAAAGGGCCTGGGGAAGGAAGTGATTCCCCCAGGTCATCTGAAAGCGTACGTCAGGAAAATGGAGACATTTTCCTGACCCAACAAGAGGGAGTACCAGAGTGTTTGTGACGCTACTGTTAGGGGGAAGGAGCCAGTCCCTGTGACAACAAGTGAGAATTATTATTTGGAACATTAATATCAGGGCATGGGAGCTATTCCCCCTGAGAATGTCTGAGACATGAGACTGTTATTCTCCTGGGATCAGCCAGAATGATACTACTTTAGTTATAGTTTCTAATGTGAGGGACAGAAGCAAGGTTTTCATGACACATGACAGTGGACATTTTGAGTTGACAGATATCCTGACAGTCACCTTAGAGCTTTTAGTTGATGCAGGGATCTCCCTCCCTCCCCCTAGAAATAGGAATAGGTAGGTTTTCTTTTCTCAATCAATCAATAAAGTGTATTCGGATAAAAACCATCCATCAAACACAAACATTAAAACATATAGAATCAATTTACAATAAAAAACTCATTATAATACAGCATGAGGGTAAACATTACAATAACAGATTCAAAACCTTTACACAAGCCAATTAAAACCATGTCTCAAAACAGTAAAAACAATTTCTATCCCTTAAAACCCATTTTCTCTGATAGATTGCACTTTTCAAATAAGACAAAAGGGCCCAAGCAGTCAGTTCCGATTCGGCTGTCAAAGGAAATAGCAAAGCGGGTTTATGAAGGTGGATATTGATACTCTTGACTCCCTGCAGGATAGTACGTCTTCTATTATCCCAGTATAAACAGCAGAATAGTATGAAATGTTTCAGATCCTCTCTTGATACCCCACACACTGAGACCAGCCAACCGACCATCTAACATACAAATTGAATTGGGAAAGAGATAGGCAAGAGTCACTAATGGAGGAGGAATGGTACCAAATATGGGCGCGTGCACACAGCACCTCCAGATGCACTACAATAAAGGAATCTGCGTACAAATTGTGCCTTAGATGGTATATGACCCGGAACCGCATCAACAAAATGACAAAGTCTTACTCACCAAACTGTTGGAGGAACTGCGGGGAGAAGGGAGACTTGTTCCACATGTGGTGGACGTGTCCTAAGGCAGTCGCCTACTGGAAGGAAATACTAACCTACATAAAAGACATCACAGGAGTGGACCTGCTGAGATCTCCGAAGACAATTCTCCTAGGAGTCCCTATAGAAGGGAAATACGCAATGTCGGAAGCAACATCCAAACTTATCACCCATCTACTATCAGCAGCCAGAATGACTCTTGCACAAAATTGGGAAAACAAAGAAGGTCCAATTTCAGCATGCTGGTGGGTTAAGATCTGGGGGGGTGATGGCTATGGAAAAGATATGTGCCATCAGCACTGGTAAATACCTAAGATTCCTAACTACATGGAATCCATTACATGAACATGTACGGGACAGAGAAGCTCATTTCTTCAAACCCTGCTTGCTCCGAAACACACATGTAACATGAACTCCCTCAAAATGAATATAATGAGACGCTGAGGTTAAGAAGGGGAAGAAAACTTCAAAAGTTTAGAATCTGAAATGTAAAACAATACTTACAGTTGTGGGGGAGAGGATCCTATAGAGGTTAAGAGGTTAATTAAAAGAAGTGGGTGAGTAGGGGAGGAGGGAGGGAGTGAACTGAGGAAAGAACTTGAGGTAAAGCATATCCCTACGATCTGAAAGACACAAACAGGTGTTAAATGTAGAGCATAAGAGTTTAATGTTGTCAAATGCCTTGTTGTAATTGCTTATATGCCTTCAAACCAAAAATAAACATGGTTAAAAAAAACATGATTCTCTTTTCCCTAAAATTCACTGGCATTGGTATGGCCCCACAAAGGGGCTCCATACAAGGAAGCCACCTTTGTTTCTGTGGTATAGACCTTCACGTCTGGTTTTCTTTTCTCTTTTCACTGAATTAAAGTCTTTGCCCACACATATGCCACCTTTGTGTCAGCTGCCTCCTTCTGCACCCTTACACTGATCTCATCTTCACATTCCCTCACTCCAAAAATGAAATAATGTGGAATGCCCCTTTCACGTGCTTTATTAAGGCACATATATTATTTGGAAAACAGCCTGTCATTGCTTACACAATATAAATGTCCCTGAAATTGCAACTTTTCAATTATTCCTCTTGTTTTAATGTGCCCAAAAGTGTACCAATTCTGAACCATGTGCTTACCTGGAATGAGGCGTCTGACCAATTCAAGGCATGCTTGTTGCTACAAACTTTTATTAACCAAAATAACTGCATTCCTGTCTGTCCGCTGAAGCTAGAAGTGACTTCCCTTCCTCAACAAAACTAAAACTGCGGTTTGTCAGGAATTGTATTTTGTCAGAAGCAAATGTAACATCTGAGTCAAAACTCCTACTCTATCCCTGTCACTTAAACACAAATCACAAAACTAACAGAAGAGTTCTTATTCTAACCCAGGAGAATGACTCCCTTTCCCCTGGATAAAAATCTCTCACAGTTTGGGTTTCACTAAGTTGCACACATATCATGGGACTAGGACAATGGTTCCCTTCTCCTAGTTTACAACCAGTTTAGCAGGATTTTCTTTCAACTTGCCCCCACTGGGATGAGGGAGAGACCCCCCAAACTCTCCTTGACTCTTCAATGTTTTCCTGAGATTCTTCATCAATTCTTTAAGTTGTCTCCACGGGTTTAGTATTGTCTCTACTTGAACACTATACTTCAATTTACCCCCACCGTGATCACGAAGAGGCTCCCTGAGTCCTTCTTAACTCTTCAGCACCACAATCTTATGGAACTGATCAGGGAGGTGCCTCATCAAATGATCTACTTCTCTTTTGTCTTCTGGTTTCGCCTTCTTAAGTTTTCCCGGCCCCCTCCCAGACTTTTCCTGTTACCGTATCTCAGGGAACTCTTCACGACTTTTTCCAGAGGTTGCAAGTTTGTTCTCTCTTTCTTCTTCTGCTCTTCTTTGGCCCACTTGTCTTTGTGGCCCGTTACTGCTGGCGGCATGGGTGCAAGTTTTGGATTAAACAGTCCGCCTGTAACAGGTCACGTAACCATCACATTTCCTCACACTTCCCACACATTCGACTATGTGGCTTTGCAATAGGCTAGTGTTGGCGGACTTGGCGTAGTTCTTGGACCGCACGGTTCACCCACCACAGGTCACGCCACCACTACACTGACTCTCAACTTCAGGGTTGTCGACTTCCAGCCAACGGATGAGATGCTTTCCTGGTGTCCCTGGGTGCGCTCTTGTCACTCCACACTGTTGCTTCAATACAGCCTTCAAACTCCTGAACATCTGAATGATCATCACAGCCACCATGAAATATAATTTGTAGTTCAGAATTAATTTTACTTAAAATGATTGATGTACCTATGTTATATCCTCTGACTTTCTCTAACTATACATTGAGTTGACATTGCTTTGTCTGAGTTTCAAGATACCTTTACTAATGCTAAGAACATGGGCATTTTCTTCTAGATAAAGAAGTGCATTTGCCACATTTAGAAAATGGTTAAGGCAGAGACCCCTTATGAATGTCAAACAATGTCTTATAACAAAGAGCAACGGTAAGGAACGCTGTCTTGATTTGTACCATAATTCCAATTTCACTATTTCTATTTTCTTTCTCTGAAATACATCAATATCTACTATGCATGTGTTTGTTATTTCTAGTGGAAACATTTATAGGAAGTGAGGAACTATTAATTTCAATTAAATCTTAAGTCACACAGTGGTAAGGTTTTTCCCAAGGCAATCATGTGCAACTAAAAAAATGATTTGATGCAACCAATTGTACTTCTGTTATTAATTCACATTTTTCAAGTTAAAATACCTTTGGTCAATGCTCTGCAAGAGTGATCTGCATCAATTAATTTACCCAAGATGACAAATTGTACATTAATCCATCACATAGATGGTTGGAATCTTTTCTCACAAATCGAGAACAACTGGTGCACTTACAACCTTTTTTCTCTTCTCAGAGACCCACCACCTATGGAGTTCTCCAGGGCTGTTCACTCAGCCAACTGTTATTCAGTTTATACCTGAAACCTTAGTTGGTGTTAATGCACAAGGTAGGGATAGTTTTCTGTATGTACGTTGATGACAACCAACTGATTTTTCCTTTAGGTAATCCAAAGCAATCAGATATAGGAAATTCAACAGCTGCATGAAACAAGTTAAAATCTGAAAGTACTCCAATTGTTTACTGTCAAATGTCCCAGATATCATAATCTGTTACAGTAAAGGTGGACAAAGTTCATCAGATCTCATTACTGAAAGAGAGCAGGCATGGCAAGATGGGCCTACCTCATTTGGCCCTGTCCACAACCTTCTAAATATGTTTGTAATCTTGGTATCTGGTTGGAGCCAGATCTTTCAACCACCCAGATTAGCAAATTTACAAGCAGCTGTTTTTCCAATTGAAAAATTTGAAAAGATTTCTAGATTATTTTACCTTTTCAGGCAAATGTACAATTGATGAATGCATTTCTAACCAGTCAGTTGGACTATTGTAATTAATTAAAACCATAAGTCTCAAAACAGTAAAAACTATTTCTATCCCTTAAAACCCCTTTTCTCTGATACATTGCACTTTTCAAATAAGACAAAAGGGCCCAAGCAGTCAGTTCCGATTCGGCTGTCAAAGGAAATAGCAAAGCGGGCTTATGAAGGTGGATATTGATCCTCTTGACTCCCTGCAGGATAGTACGTCTTCTATTATCCCAGTATAAAGAGCAGAATAGTATGAAATGTTTCAGATCCTCTCTTGATACTCCACACACTGGGCAACAAGGATCATTTGGGTAGCCTGACCACTTTTCTGTGTTTCCCATTAACAATAGGCAGTCAAACCTAGCCCTCGTTATGAGCCATCTGTGATTCTTTTTTGAAGCCCATACGAGATAGAGCTACATCTCGGGTACCCTGCTGATCAACATATGTTGGCCCTCAAGACAGGTAACCCATGCTAAATTGGCCCACTTTTCTGAAATTCCTTGAGGCACAGCCTGCGTGTATACTCTCAATTGCATAGAAGACTACACTACAGCCAGAGGAAACTGAGCCTGAATATTCCTAGTGCACAGGGACTGCTTTAAATACACCAACCAAGGAATCGTACACCAACTCTCCTAAATCAAGGTACATCTAACGATGAAATGGCATAATGTTGTGTGTTTATTTGCCCATACTCTTAGCCAAAAATGACTAGGGGCAGATGCCCGTTCATCCTCCCAATACTCCATCCCCATTCCACTATGACTCGGTGCACAGCCGGCAGGCGGGTGAACCAGCGAGTCCCAGAGGTTGTTTAAAAACATGATTCCAAGTCCAGACGGTTTTGGCAATGGCTATTACAAAACATTTCGTACACAATTGCTAGGTCCGCTGTCAAAACTATTCAATACAATTAGAGAAGAGGGGAAGGTCACGCAAGATATGGGGAAATCCATAACTATACTACCGCTAAAACCAGGCAAAGATCCCAAAAACTGTGCAAGTTATCGGCCTATAGCACTGCTGAACTCAGATGTAAAAATCTACACGAAACTTTTAGCAACTTGTCTAATGGAAATCCTTCCAAACTTAATACAGGATGACCAAGCAGGGTTCATTGCCGATAGACGCACACAAGACAACGTCAGAAGGGCAGTAGACGTCATAGACGCTGGGCGATGTACACAACAATCATTTGCAGTAGCGGCTCTAGATGCCACCCGGGCCTTCGACAGCATGGACTGGGGCTATCTGAGTTTGATTTTAGAGCGGTTTGGTTGCGGTCCAGAATTTACAAAAATGGTGCTCGCCAACTACCAACACCCATCAACAAGCTTCAGGATCAATGGTCAGGGCACAGAATTCGTGGAGATTGGAAGGGGCACACGACAGGGCTGCCCTCTCTCCCCCCTAATTTTTGCAATGGCAATGGAACCATGTGCAATGCAGATCTGCCAGGACATCAGTATCAAGGGAGGTACAATAGGTCAGGAAACACACAAAATAGCCCTATATACGGACGACATCATTCTCTTAATAGGAGACCCAAAAAATACAATGCCCAGAGCCATGGCCCAGTTGGAGGAGTTCAGACAGGTCTCGGGTTCTCCATAAACTTCTCCAAATCGAAAGCTATGAACATAACGACAAGGAGAGAGGATGTCGAGACTCTGGCGAGATCATTCACGATGCGCTGGGTTGAAAGAAAACTGGAATATTTAGGAATTCACCTCGCCAGCGATCCACACAAACTATATCAAACAAAAATAACGCCGCTGTGGGCGCAATTACAGGAAGACATGCGCAGATGGGATTCCCAGGAGCTGTCATGGTTCGCCCGCATCACAGCGGTCAAAATGACCATTCTCCCCCGCCTCCTCTATGTAGTAAGCTCACTGCCAGTGCCAATACCACCAGCCAAGATCCGGGAGCTGCAGGACGCGGTATTCAAATTTATATGGCATAATAAGAAACCTAGAATCCAGAAATGAACCCTAATGCTCTCCCCACATATGGGCGGTCTGGGAGTTCCAGAAATGGACAGATACATTTTGGCGGCACAATTAGCGCCAATGCTGAGATGGGCGAAACCAGAAGACCATAAAGGATGGTGCAGAATCGAACAAACAGTCTCATCCGTCCCCCTAATAGCCCATTTGAGCCTGAGCAAAGAAAACCGAAACAACAGAGAAGCCTTACTAGAAATGATGAAATGGTCTCTGCTAAATTGGGACAAAGCCCGGAAAAAGAAACACATTCCTGGTGGAATGGGTCCATATACGCCACTGATGGGCAACCCAGATTTCACTCCGGGGCTTCAGCGTGGATATTGGGTGGGCTGGGCAGGGACAGAAATGACGCACCTGAAAGACATGTACAAAGACGGCGCTCCATTGCTCTTCAAAGATTGCCAGTTGAAATTCAATATAGGTGAAAACGAACGCTATAGATATGCGCAAATTAGACACTGGATTACTCACCCAACGGTGAAGAAGGTGGGCATGAGAACACCATCAGGCCTAGAACTGTCGCTTCAAGAAGGCAACACAGCAAAGGGGGTTTCTAGACTCTACAAACTCCTCTCCAATGACCAGCCAACCGACCATCTAACATACAAAACGAATTGGGAAAGAGATATGCAAGAGTCACTAACGGAGGAGGAATGGTACCAAATATGGGCGCGTGCACACAGCACCTCCAGATGCACTACAATAAAGGAATCTGCGTACAAATTGTGCCTTAGATGGTATATGACCCCGAACCGCATCCACAAAATTACAAAGTCTTACTCACCAAACTGTTGGAGGAACTGCGGGGAGAAGGGAGACTTGTTCCACATGTGGTGGACGTGTCCTAAGGCAGTCGCCTACTGGAAGGAAATACTAAGCTACATAAAAGACATCACAGGAGTGGACCTGCCGAGATCTCCGAAGACAATTCTCCTCGGAGTCCCTATAGAAGGGAAATACGCAATGTCGGGAGCAACAGCCAAACTTATCACCCATCTACTATCAGCAGCCAGAATGACTCTTGCACAAAATTGGGAAAACAAAGAAGGTCCAATTTCAGCATGCTGGTTGGTTAAGATCTGGGGGGTGATGGCTATGGAAAAGATATGCGCCATCAGCACTGGTAAATACCTAAGATTCCTAACTACATGGAATCCATTACATGAACATGTACGGGACAGAGAAGCTCATTTCTTCAAACCCTGCTTGCTCCGAAACATACATGTAACATGAACTCCCTCAAAACGAAGATAATGAGACGCTGAGGTTAAGAAGGGGAAGAAAACTTTAAAAGTTTAGAATCTGAAATGTAAAACAATACTTACAGTTGGGGGGGGAGAGGATCCTATAGAGGTTAAGAGGTTAATTAAAAGAAATGGGTGAGTAGGGGAGGAGGGAGGAGGGAGGGAGTGAACTGAGGGGAGAACTTGAGGTAAAGCGACATCCCAACGCTCTGAAAGACACGAACAGGTGTTAAATGTAGAGCATAAGAGTTTAATGTTGTCAAATGCTATGTTGTAATTGCTTATATGCCTTCAAACCAAAAATAAACATGGTTAAAAAAACATGATTCTCTTTTCCCTAAAATTCACTGGCATTGGTATGGCCCCACAAAGGGGCTCCATACAAGGAAGCCACCTTTGTTTCTGTGGTATAGACCTTCAGGTCTGGTTTTCTTTTCTCTTTTCACTGAGTTAAACTCTTTGCCCACACACATGCCACCTTTGTGTCAGCTGCCTCCTTCTGCACACTTACACTGATCTCATCTTCACATTCCCTCACTCCAAAAATGAAATAATGTTGAATGCCCCTTTCACGTGCTTTATTAAGGCACATATATTATTTGGAAAACAGCCTGTCATTGCTTACACAGTATAAATGTCCCTGAAATTGCAACTTTTCAATTATTCCTCTTGTTTTAATGTGCCCAAAAGTGTTCCAATTCTGAGCCATGAGGTTAACTGGAATGAGGCGTCTGACCAATTCAAGGCATGCTTGTTGCTACAAACTTTTATTAACCAGAATAACTGCATTCCTGTCTGTCCGCTGAAGCTAGAGGTGCCTTCCCTTCCTCAACAAAACTAAAACTGCGGTTTGTCAGGAATTGAATTGTGTCCGAAGCAAATGTAACATCTGAGTCAAAACTCCTACTCTATCCCTGTCACATAAACACAAATCACAAAACTAACAGAAGAGTTCTTATTCTAACCCAGGAGAATGACTCCCTTTCCCCTGGATAAAAATCTCTCACAGTTTGGGTTTCACTAAGTTGCACAAATATCATGGGACTAGGACAATGGTTCCCTTCACCTAGTTTACAACCAGTTTTAGCAGGATTTTCTTTCAACTTGCCCCCACTTGGATGAGGGAGAGACCCCCCAAACTCTCCTTGACTCTTCAATGTTTTCCTGAGATTCTTCATCAATTCTTTAAGTTGTCTCCACGGGTTTAGTATTGTCTCTACTTGAACACTATACTTCAACTTACCCCCACCGTGATCACGAAGAGGCTCCCTGAGTCCTTCTTAACTCTTCAGCACCACAATCTTATGGAACTGATCAGGGAGGTGCCTCATCAAATGATCTACTTCTCTTTTGTCTTCTGGTTTCGCCTTCTTAAGTTTTCCCGGCCCCCTCCCAGACTTTTCCTGTTACCGTATCTCAGGGAACTCTTCACGACTTTTTCCAGAGGTTGCAAGTTCGTTCTCTCTTTCTTCTTCTGCTCTTCTTTGGCCCACTTGTCTTCGTGGCCCGTTACTGCTGGCGGTATGGGTGCAAGGTTTGGATTAAACAGTCCGCCTGTAACAGGTCATGTAACCATCACATTTCCTCACACTTCCCACACATTCGACTATGTGGCTTTGCAATAGGCTAGTGTTGGCGGACTTGGCATAGCTCTTGGACTGCACGGTTCACCCACCACAGGTCACGCCACCACTACACTGACTCTCAACTTCAGGGTTGTCGACTTCCAGCCAACGGATGAGATGCTTTCCTGGTGTCCCTGGGTGCGCTCTTGTCACTCCACACTGTTGCTTCAAAGCAGCCTTCAAACTCCTGAACATCTGAAGGATCATCACAGCCACCATAAAATATAATTTGTAGTTCAGAATTCATTTTACTTAAAATGATTGACGTACCTATGTTATATCCTCTGACTTTCTCTAACTATACATTGAGTTGATATTGCTTTGTCTAAGTTTCAAGATACCTTTACTAATGCTAAGAACATGGGCATTTTCTTCTAGATAAAGAAGTGCATTTGCCACATTTAGAAAATGGTTAAGGTAGAGACCCCTTATGAATGTCAAACAATGTCTTTAATATAACAAAGAGCAACGGTAAGGAACGCTGTCTTGATTTGTACCATAATTCCAATTTCACTATTTCTATTTTCTTTCTCTGAAATACATCAATATCTACTATGCATGTGTTTGTTATTTGTAGTGGAAACATTTATAGGCAGTGAAGAACTATTAATTTCAATGAAATCTTAAGTCACACAGAGGTAAGGTTTTTCCCAAGGCAATCAGTTGCAACTAAAAAAATGATTTGATGCAACCAATTGTACTTCTGTTATTAATTCACATTTTTTCAAGTTAAAATACCTTTGGTCAATACTCTGCAAGTGTGTTCTGCATCAATTAATTTACCCAAGATGACAAATTGTACATTAATCCATCACATAGATGGTTGGAATCTTTTCTCACAAATCGAGAACAACTGGTGCACTTACAACCTTTTTTCTCTTCTAAGAGACCCACTACCTATGGAGTTCTCCAGGGCTCTTCACTCAGCCAATTGTTATTCAGTTTATACCTGAAACCTTTGTTGGTGTTAATGCACAAGGTAGGGATAGTTTACTTTATGTACGTTGATGACAACCAACTGATTTTTCCTTTAGGTAATCCAAAGCAATCTGATATAGGAAATTCAACAGCTGCATGAAACAAGTTAAAATCTGAATGTACTCCAATTGTTTACTGTCAAATGTCCCAGATATCATAATCTGTTAGAGTAAAGGTGGACAAAGTTCATCAGATCCCATTACTGAAAGAGAGCAGGCATGGCAAGATGGGCCTACCTCATTTGGCCCCTGTCCACAACCTTCTAAATATGTTTGTAATCTTGGTATCTGGTTGGAGCCAGATCTTTCAACCACCCAGATTAGCAAATTTACAAGCAGCTGTTTTTCCAATTGAAAAATTTGAAAAGATTTCTAGATTATTTTACCTTTTCAGGCAAAGGTATAATAGATGAATGCATTTCTGACCAGTCAGTTGGACTATTGTAATAAGGTTTACCTGGCCTTGTCCAAAAAATCTTAATAAAACTTCAATATATCCAAAACACAGCCGCCAGGATCATATTTTTTTGAATTGACACAACCATATTTCTCAGGTGTTGCGTGATATACACTGGCTTCTGGTGGAAAAACGCATTGTATTTAAAGTTCACTTTTTGGTCCACAAGGCTAACCATCATAAAGGACCTTCCTTTCTATCGAGGAGTCTAAAACATTACATGCCTAATTGTCAGCTTAGATCAGTCTCTGCCAGTTTACTCATGGTTCTCTTTTACACTTCAAAAGTGGGGTGGATGTTTTTGTTCTTTGCAGGTGGCAACGTTATATAATACCTTGCTCCAACCTGTCCAATTGTTGGAAGCCTATATGGCTTTTAGAAAAACTTGAAAAACATTCCTTTTTCCTAGGTAACTGCTCAGGCCAATCAGCGTCTATGTTGCAATGGCATGTCCTATGCTAATCTGCACCTTGATGTCCACGCGGTGGCGAAATGATGCATGTTACAAAACCAATAAACACATATAACAAGTATTCTGGGTCCTGAGGAAGGCTGTCCCATTGATATTTTGATGCCAAAACATAGCTAGAACACATTTACGTGAAGCTGAGTCATGATAGGTTAAAACACCTTTGGTCAAAACGCTGCAAGTGTGATCTGCACTAATTAGTTTATCCAAGATGACAAATTATACATTCGTTCATGAAGTAGTCTGGGTCTGGATGAAGCCTATCTCATTGATTGTTTGATGCTGAAACAAAGCTGGAACACATTTGCATGAAGCTACATCAATCAGATGAAATCTCTCTAACTAGATCAAGGGACTGAACCTGTGCAAACAATTTTCAATCAATACGATTCTGTAACTCATCCAACAAAACTTGACATCAAAATAATTACAGTACTGAATTATAGGCATTTATAAATAATGTATGGACTATGTATAATTGTTTGTTCTCTGTCTCCTCCTCCTATTAGATACTACACAGATGTAATGACGTATGCATGACCCTATTTATGTTCAATATGTTTTTGTCTATTAATCAAATATTTTCAGTAACAATTTTTAAATATTGTGTATTGTATTTACAATCATCCTTTTGATCAGCATTTTGTCTTTATTGATTTTATGTCTTTTGTAAAAATACACATTTTCTTTGTTTCTTTCATGTTCAAATTGTACTTAAAAATGAGATGGATTACTTTATTAGCAAAAAGTACCTGTACTTCGCACAGGGTCTGTAGACAGACATGATAACACTCTCATCCATTGTTGACAATCAGTGATCCTGTATGTCCCTGTTGTGAGTCGCTCATGAAAATCAATGGTTCTGTAGGTAGGTCCCTGTTGTGAGTCGCTTATGAAAATCAATGGTCCAGTAGGTCCCTGTTCCGAGTCGCTTATTGTTTGATGTGCTTTGCACTCTGAAGTTAACTGCACTGAGATTGGGCAGGTGCGGCTGTCTTAAATACTCTGGAGAAGACGTGGAGGGGAGGTGAGAGTTGCTGTGCTGTAGCGTGATGGGACCTTCTGTACTCTCTCAACACCTATCAACTCACCCTGGCGCGGTGCAGTGTGGTGCAGATATTTCAGTAACGGTGGGTCCTAGGGCATTGAAACATGGTTTTTGAAGCCTTCAAGTTTTGTTCCTGTGGTCGAACTGTGCTTTGTCCATTACTTGTATGACCACATTGATGTTTCAGTTTCATTTGTTGCGGTGCACATTGACTCGTACTCTGCACGGGTTCTGTAGACAGACTTGATGACATTCTCATCAAGTGTTGAAAATCAATGATCCTGTAGGTCATTGTTGTGAGTCGCCTCTGTAAATCAATGATACTGTAGGTTGCTGTTCCGAGTCACTTAACGTTTGATATTGCTTTGCAATCGGCACTCTACACTGAGAATGGGCACTTGTGGCTGGCTTACACATCCTGGAGCAGACACGGAAGGGAAGTGAGAGTTGGCATGCTACAGCATAATGGGACCTTCTGTACGCTCTCCCCACCTGTTGTCTCACCCTTCTGCGGTGCAGTGGCTTGCAGTGATTTGCAGTGCAGATAGCTCAGAAAGCATGCATCCTGGGCCTTAAAAACATCATTTTCAAGTACTCATAGGGACCTTTGAGTTTTGTTCCTGGTTCCAAGACGCTTAAAATGAGCTTTGTCTGGTCCTTTTACGACTACATTGATGTTTTGTGCGCTGCGATGCAAATATCTTGGAAACAGTGCATCCTACTAGGGCCTTGAAATGTGGTTTTAGAGTTCCCACATGGACCTTGTACTTTTGTTCCTCATGTCCCAATGCTTGGAATCAGCTCTGTGCAGTCCTTCTATGACCATCTTGATGTTACGCCACTTCCAGGCACCCATCACATGTGTGCAGGGGCTGAACTCCGGAGAATGGGGTGGTGTGTCCACATGTAATGAAGCCAGTGATATCTGGAGGGTCCTAACAGGTAACTGGTGCAGATTGGTGGAACAGTGTGGAATTGTATGAGGAACAAACAAACAGATTTTCCATTTTAAATATATAGATATGTCAAATTGCTATAATAATCCACATTTGTCTGACTGCAGCTGAACTTAGACATGTACTGGTTAATTAAATAAATTTAATAGATATTCCAAGAAATAAGCAAATAATCCAACTAAACAAACCCATCATGTGTATAATATAAGTTTCAAGATATGATATTTCATTTAAATGCTTTATAAATGTTGTACTTATCATTGATGTAAAGGCCACTGTTCTGAGCCTAATACTTATAACAGCCATTCATGGATGATCATTTATTTCTGGAGAATTTATAAGTGCCTGTGCAGCAACTGGTGTTTCAAGGTGCCACAAGACTAAAAGGGGAGGGGGGCAGGGGAGAAAAACAACAATTACGGTCTTTCTAGGCCTTCTGTCATTTGGATCATGCAAGTGCAGCAATGAGAAGTGCAAGTGGGAGGGCAGTGGGGGGAAGTGCAAGTCGGGGTGGAAGGGATGCTACTAGGGTGGGAGAGAAGTGTGGGGCAGAGGGTGGCAACAAGTGCAGGCAGGGAAGTTGAAGAAGAGGGCCCAGGGGCTACGCAAGTGCTAAGGGGAGATCAGGTGGGCAAGTGCCAGGGGATGCCGGTGGAGGGGACCACATGCTAAGTGCGGGGATCAGGGTGGACCAGACTCAGTAGGGAGGCACACCTTGTCAGGCTAGTCAGTGGAAGAGGGCCCAGAAGGGCAAATGCAGGTTAGGGTGGGTATTGAGGTAGACGGGTCGAGAAGGACCTGGTGCACTGTAGGACTCAGAAGGGACCAGGCAGCGAGTTGAAGCAGAGAAGGGGGCATTAGCAAGGGAGTGGGAGAGGGAAGGAAGAAGAGAAAAGAAGGGTCTTGAGAATCTTCTGGAACTTAAGGAGATCCGGCTCAAGCCTGAGAGAGGCAGGGAGGCCATTCCAGAAGGAGGCGCCTTCCGAAGAGAGAGATCTACCCCCGACTCTCTGCATGGAAAAATGGCTGATCTGCAGAGAGATGAAGCTAGAAGATCGAAGGGCTCTAGCAGGGAGGTATTTATTGAGAGAGAGTTGGATGTGGTGGGGTCCCAGGCCCCGTAAAGCCTTGTGGGTGATGCAGAGGGCCTTGAACTTGATCCTCGCAGCCACGGGGAGCCAGTGGAGAAATGATAGTGGTGGGGAGAAGCGGTTCCTAGGCTTGAGGCCAAGGATAATTCTCGCAGTTCTATTCTGGATTAGTTGAAGGGGGCTAATGTAGGATAAAGGCAGATAGAGGAAGATGCTGTTGCAGTAATCCAGCCTAGAGAGGACCAGAGCTCTGGTGACATTGATTTGCTGGGGGAAGGTTAGGAAATGGAGAATTCCTCTGAGGAGGTGAAGCTGAAAGTGGGCCTTCTTGCCAAGGTCCCCGATGTGAGGAGAGAAGGAGAGAGAGTATTCCGCCGAGAGAGGCTCAATCCTGTATGCTGGGGCTGTGGCTCAGCAGCACCAGTGGTGGGTGCCTGTAGTTCCACATTTTACTGTTATTTGAAACCTGTGTCCAGAGCAAGTCAGCAAGGTGCTTCAGTCTACTCTGCCATCTTGTCCATTTACGTTGGGATGGTTGTTTGCATAATTGATGTCATTTCTGTGTTTCATGATTTATTGATTTTGGTTAGTGTGACAAGGTCATTAGCCTGACTGTTAGGGATCAACCCCCCTTCAGATGTCTCTATGCCGGATAAACGACCCTTCCGCCAATGCACAAGGAGACAGTAGAACTTGTAGACAACGAGTTCTCCCTACCAATGTACCCCTTGGTTGTTCAAATGTGACAATCCAAGGTGTCAATTGATGGAAAGATAGGGGGCTCAACCTCGACTCCACAGGCTGCAAAGCAAAAAACACAAAGTTAGCATAGCAGTAGCAATCACAATTTATGGAACTACTTGAGGAAGGATTGAGGCAAACCTTTGGATAGTAGCAGACTATGTATATCAGGCTGTAGGCAGTACAGGGCGGTGGGTCTGTGATTTTCGGCACCAAGATGACACCTGGAATAGTAACACAATTTAGAATAATGCTAGGTATGGGAACACTAGTGAACAGAAGGAAGTTTACATACCCGGTTTGAGTCCAGTAGTAGTTCAGATGCAGAATCCAGAAAAGTGCTGGCAAGATGAATGATTAATCCGTGAAATGTAACCAATTCTACCCCGACGACATGAGGACGCGTAACCAAGGTGCAGCAGCAGTCTCTAGTCTGTGCAGATGAGTAGAAAACAATCCACAAGTAGAACAGTTTGTCCGGTGGCAGAGGAGTCCGAAAACAGTCTGTGAAACAAGCAGGGTCGGCATTAAGCAAGTAGTGTCTTTCTTGTACGTATGGAAAAAGCAGTCCATTGAGGCAGGCAAAGGTCACCTTTGAGCGGGTCGAGTCTTGCGTGGAACGTCGACAAAACACAGTCCGTATAAGCAGGCAAAGTATCTGGCATTAGGTGGGCGTAACGGTACCAATGGGAAATCCTGGCTGCAGTCCGTAAGACAAGCAAAGGTTCAGACGTAGAGCGGGAGCGAGGAGCAGAACAAGGGCTAAGGCAATTGGAGTTCAGAAGCAGAAATACGTCAGAACGATGCTACACAAGAACGGAACAGGATACCGAGGAAAGAAAACCAGCAACTTCATTCAGAAGCACAGTTTCTTGGCAAAGGGTGTGTTTTATTACTGTTTAGTTACATGACTCACCTTCCTACGTGAGTCACGTGATGAAGCAGCTGACCTCGCTTCCTTAGTTTCCAAGGTAACGCATAGCGAGCGGGGAACGGAGCCCTCTGTGATCGTGGGATGAAACAGGAATGGACATTTTCTGTGCCTTTCAAAGAGCCTGTAGACGCATTGTTGGTATAGTGCAGTTTAGGCGTACATGGTGTAGTCGCAGGTGGTTTAGGAAACTGTGAGGACGGGAATCTGACACTGACCTTGTCAGAAGGGAAGTGGAACCACTCTGAGCATGTGGTGGGTGGCCCATCAGGGTGGAGGCCAGAGCCAGTCCTAAACCATAGGGGGTAGGTGGCAGTTGAGAAGGCCACAAATCTTGTCCCCTCCCCAAGTGCCTGCTTATATGTGTGCAGTACCAACTTACATCACTTTATCCCTCTTGCAGAAAATGCAGGCCTAAGTTCCTCTTTCTTTTCTATAACCAATAATTTGACCACAGCAGTGTTGCAAGACCACTTGCAAGACTAAAACACATCAGCACCACATATCAATGGTCTACAGTTATCCGAAAAGCAGCAGAGAGAGACAGAGAGAGAGAGAGAGAGAGAGAGAGAGAGACACAGTTTATGTGATCGTGGATCACTTACCTGGCTGTCGTAGATGCTGCACACCACTCTCTCTTGCCGGTGCATATAGTAACTAAACCGACACACTAAACTCATTTCAACAAGAACTTATCTCAGAACATCAGTTAATTGAAAAAACATCACTTATCTTGGGGAAATGTTACCAAGGCTACAAATGTGGACACTTTGCAAAATGGGGCACCGTATTGGCAGATGACAGCCCAAACAGAGAAAAGGGACGAGGCTTAACCCACTATTTGTAACTTTCTTTGTTTGTAACAACTCTCAGGCAGAAAGAAAGGTCCAGATTGGCCAGGGAGAGTAATCCAATGGGAAAAAGGGGCAATAGAAAAAAGGAAGCAATGGGTTGTTTGGGTGAGGTCAGAGGAGGAGGTGGCAGATCAAGAGACCAGCAGGAGGAATGTCTGTGGTTTGGAGTGTAGAGGCAAAATGGAGAAATGTGAGGTATTGGTTAGTGAGAACAAGTGAACTGTGTTGTGAATATGAATGCAAAGAGAGTGAGAATGTTAAAGGGAGAGTAGGTAATGCGAGTTGAGAGTGAAAGTAGGCTGACTGAGAATACGGTCAGGAAGAGTAGTAGAAGTACTGTGAAGTGATAGTTAAGTGGAGAACAGAGTAGTAGTGTGGAGGAGGGAGTAGTGTGGAGGAGAAGGTTAGAGTGAGGTGGAGGGAGTAGCAACATCGAAAGGTGGAGGCAAGTAGTAGTAGGAGAGAGAGAAACATCAAAGGGACAGAATAGGATGACATAGAAAGATCAAGAGAATGTGGGTGCAGTTGGAGGCAGTAGAATAGATGTAGGAGAAGAGAAGCCTGAGACAGGAAGAGAAAATCAGGGTGTTAGAGGAAAGAGTTTGTGTCTGAAAGGCACAACACTATAACCCTTTGAGTCTCTGTGAAGGCATCATGTAGTAAGACACAGACAACAGATTCAAAATAAAATGGTACATTAACTTAAATGTCAGGATAGTTGAAGGCCTAACTTTCCCTATGCTAAGGTGGGATTTCCCTACCTGAATGAAACTAAGGAACGCCTGAGTCAGAAAGTTCAACTTAAAAGTCTGTCTGTGTTCAAAACCTATCCTGGCTCTTACAATTAAAGATAAACATTGTTTAGGGATGTCACTAATACAAGAAATGGTGATCAAAACAATGTTCTAGCTTGCTCTTCAGCTCTCCATCCCCAAGTTCAAGAAAGTTCCACAAAAGTCTCAGGATTACCTTTCTCAGGTTCAAAACAGTTCCATAAATCCTTGGGGTTCCCTTCCACAAGAGGCAATTAAGTTCCACAATATCCTCGGGGTTCCATTCCCCAAGTTCAAGGCAACACAGTTCCAAAGAAAAGGGTCTTGAGGTTCCCATCCTCTAGACAGCATTACAACCCATCAAATCTCAGGGTTCCCGTCCCCAAGACTTCAATTTGTACTTAGTCTCGGTCTGCCAATGTTCAACACAATCCAGCTCAACTTGACACTCCTTCTGGAGTGAATTAACAGTTCAATTAGACTACTCCTTCTTGGTTTACGTCAACAATGTCTTTGGCTTTCACAATGGAGGATTCCCTGGTCTAGGCGCGGTTGTCAGACCAGAAGGCCAACCCATTACAGGTCGCACAACCAGGAACCCTAGGCTCTTCAGTCCACACAGGTTCTCCTGTATTTGACCCTGTGTAAAGGTTCACACTCACTTAGCTACTTCTTGTCAGCCTCTTTGCTTTATGTGAAGGTTCACAATCGCTTGGCTTCTCCTGGTTAGACTCTTGGCATTGCCACAATGTGTCACATATCCTCTGCTAGTCTTTTGACTTGTTGCACTGTATTCATGCAAAATTCATGGTGGTTTTATTTCTTTCCCGCCTGTCTGTCATGCTCTTTCATAAACTTCTACACTTGCTCTCTTGTTTCTTGCATTGCTTTCAAATGGGCAATTTCACATTTATTTTTCATCAGATCGTAGCTTTTCCCATAATGTTTTCATTCAGTTTGGTATTCAATATTAGTGACTATTCACTCTGCCGCTTAATTTTCATTCAACCCGTGGCTTTGGGTTTGTTTCAATCTGCACATGCTATTTAGTTCATTTGGTATTTGTCTCATTTCCACGTAGCCCTTAGAAGCCCCCCCCCGGCTTTGAGCGACATTCCCCTTCACTCACTGGTCCTCAGAGTTCTTTTCGGGCAGCTGCATCACTTCACTTCTGCTCCACCTGCTGGCTTGCCTTCAACAGCAAGCCCCGTTCGCACTTCTGATGGTTCTCTGCTCCTGCCAGCCGCTCCACTTCCTTTCTGCAGAAGCTGGCAACTACTTTGTTTCTTTTTCTTTGTTCGTCGCTCCAGCTTCAGATTTCTGACTACAGAGGTTCCCGCACCTTTGGATTCCTTACACCCTACTTGCACCTGGGCTCGACAGTTCCTCGGATCATCTGCCGGTTTCCTGGCTGTCCTGAAGAACCCACCATGGCTGCCTCCTTGCAAACAGGATTCCTTACTGGTCTCTTTGCTGCTGGTCTCCTCCCTTCTTATATTCCTGCAACCCCTTGATAGGTTGCAGGTGTGAGTTCTTCATTGAAATTGCCTGACTGCAATTAGAGGAGAATTTGGGACATGCCTGAATTTTAAAATACTTGGAGTGATTAAATGACTTACACTAGTGTTCACTACACCTAGTCGCCTCTTCCTCGTCCCAGTACTGTAATAGGTTGAATGAATGAAAATGAGTGGAGATGTTTTACAATAGGGGAGGGTTAGGTTGGTTCTCACGAGGAAAAAAGGAGATACCATGTCTCACCTGTGGGTAACCTCTTCCCAATCCCCAAGTCCCCTTCACCCAGGTGATCCTCCTTTGCTTCTCCTTCGCTTCTCCGCCCACAGGGTCAGGATCCAAAAGTGATGGCCTTCTCCTGGCCAGCTGAGAAGAGGATCCAGGGAGAGTAGAAGTGTGGATACCCTCAGGTTTCTCAAACCACTAAAAAGAAAGAAAGATAAAGTAGGTCTAGTTTAGGAAATCGCTGAGGAGTATTGGATACACAAGGTGTTTGCGTTTAGGCCCTCATGTATAGCAAAGACAGAACTTAAATGGTAGGTGGCAATAAGCTCTAGATAGTAACCTGGGGAGTAAAGATGTCTGAGTTGGGGACGAAACTGAATCTTCTAGATGAGAGATTGAGGGACACATTTTTAATTAAAACTGTTGAACCGTCTCTGGGAGTTGGTATGTTCTTTAGGTAATCTGTGACATTAGCCAGACAAAATTAGGCAGGTTACGTAGCAGTGTTTGCGTTTTATGACACCTTTGTAACTGTGGTGGTATATCTGGTGACGTCCCCTGTTTTGCAAGGAGGGGAATACCAGTGTTTGAATTCATTTTACTGTTCTTAAAAATAATGTAAACCAAAGAAGTCTATTTCTTGTTCCAGATGTGGGGTGGGATTTTTGCCCCAAGAAGCATTATACTCAAAGTATCCCAGTCTCTTAAATCAACAAAATCGAACAACTGTGTAAGCCTGAATTTGGAAACATTTATTAAATTTGCTTGAAGGTAGTTTCATTCAATTGAAAATATATATATTTACAGGATTGGGGATAAAGGCTGACTTTACAGCACTTTGCAAAGGAGATGCAAATACCTATAACGGGAACTATGGCAGAAGGAGTGACCCAAGGACCTAACAGGCACAAAGAGGGCCAAACAGGTCATACACATTTACTGTTGCTATTCGCTTGGATTCCAGGCACTGGGATGCCTAAGTGAAGGATCATACTACACATGTGTGTAATTTGGGCCAAATAGGCCTTTGTCTTTGATGTCCACACTTTGAGCCAGGGATCAGGCAGATTTGTAGAAGGGACTGGTGCTTCACATAGGATCATAACTGAGCTTGAACTCCTTTTCTACACTAGTGGGAGCAGTGGGTACATACTTTGCCATCATGTGCTAGCATTGAATTGGGGCTGTCTGATTGAGGGATGTGGGGAAAAAGGAAATGCTTCTGGGATCATGCAGTCATTTTGAGCTAAGCAAGCCACTGCCTGTCCCTGTGATGTCTTCACTCTAGGCCCAAGATCAGGCAGTTGAGTAGGGGGAGTGATGGGCCTTTGCTATGCTTCAGAGGGGTAAGTGTGGCTTAACTTGGTCACCATTGCTTCTCAGTGGATAGAGAGTTTGGATGTGAACATTGACAGGGTGATTGGGAACCATTGCATCCCTGGCCAGTGTTGGGCTATCAGGATTACAGTAGCATTTTCTGTGGGAATCTTTCTCTGAGCCGGATAGTGGGAAGGCATATAGACATTCCCCAGCAATGGATAGAAGATGAGGGGGGAGACCATCTAAATCCTTGGTCTGGATGCAGGGGTGCTTACTATTGGAGTACAGAGTTTTTGTTTGATGCAAAAAACTATTGGCTCCATAGGTCTACCATTAACTTTGGGCAAAGTAAGGCGACCACAGATGATGGGAAGACTCTGCTAAGCTGATTTACTTTCTTGTTCAGTATGGCTGGTGAATACGCTCTCCGGATGTCTAAGAAGTGCATCTCTGCCTCAGAGAACATCTAATCTCACAGGCTGTTAAGTGAACGGCACCTGATAGCTCCTGACATACTAATAAAGCCTTTCACCACTTGGTTATCTGTCGTTACTAGGGGAAATATTCCTTCCCTATACCTATTCTGTCCCTCCCTCCTATTAATTGGAGACAGTGGGCCTCATTACACGGTAGGCGGTGAGCCATGGCGCTATGGCGCTATTAGCTATTAGCGCCATGGCTCATGCCAGTAAAATACCGGCACTGCCTTGGCGGAAAGGGGATTTACCGCCCCATTCCAAGGTTGGAGGGGCGGTAAATCCCCCTTCCACCATTGCCCTTCCCCATTCCCATTTCTGCCCCATAGGGCTCTATGGGAATGGGGAAGGCGCTAAATACGGCACCGCAATTTTGCTGTGCCGTAATTAGCTCTGAGGTCCCTTAGCAGGTTGGATTTTAACGCCTGCAAAAAGCAGGCGTTAAATCCCCCAACCCGCAAAGGGACCTCGTAGTAAGGCGGTAAGGATTTACCGGTACCGGTATTTTACCGGTACCGGTAAATCCCTACCGCCATCCGTGTAATGAGGCCCATTGTGTCTGGTTCAGGTAAGATTTATTCCAGTTGATTTTGAATACATGTGTCAGTAGGAATATTACAGTTATGTTGGTATGCTGGAGATTTAATTATTGTATCCAGATAAACAATAAACAAGCTGTCCAGTAAATAAAAGATGGAAATTCTTCTGCATGTAGAATTCACACAATTGGGGTTCTATTTCATGAAACCCACACGCTGAAGACCGCTCCCAAAGACCACCTTTTTTTAGTAAACCATGGAGCAGCGATTATCATGTAGGATATTTGCTGATACCGGGGGTTTCACCACCAGTGCCCCCTGCCCTCCTGTTGTGATCCACTGGGGAGGTTTCACCCCACCGCTGAACTCCTTGTAAGTTGCTTGCCTGACCACCTGCCCTCCCCCTGTGGCTGCAGCATAAAAGGGTGCCCACCCACCCCTACGATTGACCTGGCCATGGTACACACCCTCCAACTCCCCAGATGCATCACACACATACCCCCTCTAAAGTCTGCTCCCCACCACTGAGACTTCCTGGGTCCCTCTGACATGGATTCATGTTGTGGGGGGTGAGCTTGAGAGATGGTCTTTGGCAGTCAGTATTTTTGATTCACGTACGAACTTAAGCGGTAAACAGAACCTGCAGAACAAATATGTGAAGGCACTCTGGATACTTTACCAGGGATGCAAGCATTGCAGTAATGTCACCAAAAAGATATCTTTGTTAGGAAAAAGGTGCAACAAGGGCCTTAACAAGTTTCAAGGGACCCAGAAATGGAACAAGGGTACAGAGGCACTCAATATTACCAGTTTTTAGGCCTTTTGACATGGTCGAAACATGCTTCAAGATGCTATGCATGCGGTTCAAACTGGGTTTGAAGTCAGTGAGTTGCGTTGATCCCAGGTGGCGAGTCAGTGTTGAGTCAGGTTCAAATGGGTGCTCCGTGCAGTTGGAGGCGGGTTCAAGTAATGCATGTCAGTGGGTAACCAGGAGCGGTTCAAAGATTGAGCATGTTTCCAAATGATGAGTAACAGTGGTTCATGTTAAAGAGTGATGCCATGATCCTACAGTTCAGGTTAAGCTGCAATGTGAAGTCCTGGTGGTTCACTGCGTGGTTCGTTGATGTGGCGGTACACAGCCATCTGCACAGTGTACTGGCTCTTGAGATGGACAGCTGACAAAGTTGTGCAGGGGGGATGCACCATCAAACCGGTTCTCTTTCTTTTCAACACGTCGGAGTGCGAGGTCCTGAAATTGACATCACTTGTCTGCCCGCTTTCTCTGGATTCCACGTGGATGCAACGCCACTTCCTGGCCACCTTTTGAGGTAGGAGCAACTGCTTGATGCACCATATCTTTCATTTATTTGGTGCATTTGAGCCTAATATTACAGCACCTCATCACCCTGATTCTGGGCAGATTTGCTTGGTGTTCGTGCTTCCTGGCACTAAGATAATCTGTGTTGGGCTGTTTGTGACTGCAAGAACTGGCACCAGGCTTCTTCACCATCTAAGGCAATGTTTATTTTCTGCTTTTGTACAACCTGGCCAGGGATTGGCTGGGGTTCTGCTTCTTTGGACCAATGAGCGACCGGCAGGCTTAGCCGGCCCTCTAAGCAAAGGCCCACTTCTAAGGCCCCTGTCTGCTCCCTGTCCGCTACCAGGATGCTACACAAAATGACTGCCACATTGCTGACCTTCCATGAGGTTGCTACCTCATTCAGCTTAGAATCTTGACTACCAACACTCTCTTAATTCGCTCATCATGGGTTAGTTCCCTCCTTCTGTTTGCCCTCTCTTTGTCATGGTCATGAAGTCAGGGGCACAGGCATGCATGGGTCGCATGCACAAGAGACCTGGGTGGACACTGTCCTGGCACCTTTGGCACCAGGCTCATGAACAAAAGTAAACAAGAACATCCATTTAACACCAAAAAGCTTTTATTATGGACATAGCACTTCAGATGCATTAACCTTGAACATTCCATCCATTAAGCAGGATGCATTAACCTTGAACATTCCATCCATTAAGCAGCCCAAAGTGTATTCTTGGGTGTGGCTGCTAATGGATTGCCTTTGCACGTGCTCACTCTCTAGAAGTGGCAAGGTGTGGCTGGTAATCCGGCCCTAATGGGCATGCCCATGATCTCAGCTTTATAAGCTCCCCCGATCCTCAAGATAGACACTTCGCGTTATTCTGCACTTGCAAGCAGCGTAACGGTCACCATCGCCTGCGGTCAGACTTAACTTTGAAGATCCTGCTTCCCGGACATCCTGCTTCCTGCCAGCATACTTATCAACTGGGGGAAGCTATTCTTACCTGTACATCTCTTCGGTGAACCAAGTATTCATCTTTACACTTTCCGGAACGCCGAAATCTTCATCTTGGCACCGCAGCACGACACGCTCCATCATCGACAGAAGCGCCTGCAAGGAAAAACAGAAGACAAGGTTAGACATCGAAAAAACAGTCCATTTAAGGTTGCGCTTTGCCATATTTCGCGCTTTCCTTAAACCATCACTTACCTACTGTCGAACATTGCGGTAGCATGCATCTTCCATCCTGACGCGTCTCGCGTCTCACAGCTGCATTGAGGCAGCATTTCCATCTAAGGGAAGAAAAGAGAAGAGAGACATTATTGCGGGCATAAATAGGAGCAACATATAAAGACATTAAACAGAACAAAAACAATCACAAGAGCTCAAGAAAGACTTACCAATCATAAGGAGAAGCATAGTCGCAGCTGGACTGGACTAATCCTTATCAGGGATCAGTGAAGGAACTAGATCCCATTCGAAGCACCCCTGCCAGAAGTAGCAGGACGGAGAGCTTATCTTCCATAATTCACAGGTGAGCTTTATGGGCTGGCGTATGCTCACAGAAACCGTACTTTGGGGTGAAGGGTTCGAGAGGTACAACAATCACAGATTGGCGCACTCACACACTCTTATCTCCACGCAGGAGCAGTATCATCACGTACCACCGCTTACAGCGTGCCTTGCCATTTAACTTTGAAAGTCAATTTTGGGTGTGTTTTTCATTTAACTTTGAAAGTCAAATTTGGGTGTGTTTTTCATTTAACTTTGATAGTCAATTTTGGGTGTGTTTTTCATTTAACTTTGAAAGTCAAATTTGGGTGTGTTTTTCATTTAACTTTGGCCATTAATTGTAACCTGCTAGCCCAGTGACTGTTCCATACCGCTTTACTTGCATACTTCTCCCACTGTCTTCTCTCTCCACTCAGCTATGGCACTATCTGTTTCTTCTATCTACTCCAACTACTTCTCTATCAAATATCCTTCCCTTCTCACCAAGTCTGGTGAGAAGAAGTTTAAAAATGATATCTTGGCCTCCAACCCAGATCTCCCTATCGCTGATACCTATTGCAGCGTCTCTTCCAGACAGACCCTTACTGACATCCACTTTGTAGTTCCTTCACAAGATCTATGGACTCTTCATATGATCTCTGTGCTCTGCCCTCTCTCCTCTTCTCCCATTAATGGTGGCACCCACTGGGAATTCCTCATGGATTCCTTTGACTCCATCAGAGTCATCATTAATGGCATGGCACTGTCATGGTCCAAGGCCCTCAGGCAAATCTCCTCCTTTTTGATAGGCGGTTCCCTCGCCTCATCAACTTCCTTTCATCTCCAGCTGTCCCCTCCTGTTCTCCCTTGGCTACCTTACCCTCTCTTCCTTCCTCCCCTGCCCTACCTCGGGCTTCCTCCACACCTCCGCAGGGCGTACCTCTGATTTGTACCCCTCCCTTGAAGGTCTTTGAGGCTGGCAACCTTCTTCATCTTGCCACCCTCAACTCTCGCTTTGCTGTCAAACACTCCTCTTACAATAACTTGACCTTGATGTCTTTGGTCTTACCGAGACATCGTTCACGGCCAATCTGTCACACGTTATGACACTCTCCTCCCGATTGCTACAAGACTGCTCTCCGTGCCCAGATCCACCTGGCCCAGAGGGGATGTAGCCCTGATCTTTCCTGAGTGGATTCCTGCCTCTATCGTCCCCACTCAGAATTACTGCTCTTTCGAATGCCTTGTCTGCAGGCTCTCTCTATCTCCTATCCAGTCTCTTACTGTTGCTACTCTCCTGCCCCTGATCAGTTCACCTCTTTTCTCGCTGAGTGGGAAGACCTCTCCTCCTCTCTCCTGACCTCAACCACACCTCCTTGGTGACCTCAACATCCATCTCGATTCTACCTGTTCCTCATCTGTGCTCTTTCGCGACCTCTGTGATTTCCTTTCCCTCTCTATCCTTCCCTCTGGTCCAACTCACTCTGCAGGTCACACACTTGACGTCTTGATCTCCTCTGGCCTCCCCCTCTCTATTCCTCTGGCCACTCCTCTCTCCTAGAGCAATTACTGCCTCCTCTCCTCTCATCTCTCCCTCTCTTCCCCCCAAGCCAAGCCTACACCAAGATTTACACCTACCTTCTCGGACATCCAATCCATGAAGTGTGTGTCAGTTGAGGCTTTTGCTGCCTCCTCCCCACTCCCCCTCCACCCCTGGCTGACTCACGCCCTGACACATCCCTGTCCCTGCTCTACTCCTCTTTTTCTGCTACTCTTGATGCTCTTGCCCCTGTCATGAAAATCCGCTTGAAGCCCAAAGCCAAGTGCAATTCTTGGTATGACTCAGACCTAGCTACACTTAAAGAGAGGAAATGGAGGGCTTCCTGTTCATCCCGTGACCCCCACCCTCTTTCTCATCCTTTCCTCCTTTCTCCCCTAATGAGGTTGCTAGACAACTCCGATCTATGAAAGCCTCATCAAAACAGGTTCATCCCTGTTCCTCTAAAACCATCAAGGACCACATTGACACCCTCGCTCTGGCCCTTGCTGATCAAGAAACCCACTGCTAATCCTTCTTATCAGGCTATCGTCCAATTTCCATTACTCCCTTCTTGGGTAAACTCCTGGAAAATCTGGCCATCTCTCAGCTTAACTTTCACTCCGATTTTGTGGGCTCTCTGCATGACCACCGATCTGGCTTCAGAGCTGCCAGAAGCATGGAAACTGCCCTCCTGAACATCCACGAAGACGTGCTCTCCAATCTGGACTCTAACATTCCCTCTGTCCTCATCCTACTCGATCTCTCTTCTGCCTTCGATACGGTCAACCACATCATCCTGCTCAACCGTCTCTGTGACAACCTGGGTATCACTGATCAGGCTCTGGCCTGGCTGACCTCTTTCCTCTCTGATTGACCCTCCCGGGTCCAACTTAGGTCCTTCCTTTCATCTATCTACCTTTCTACCTGCGGTGTTCCCCAGGGGTCTAACCTCTCGCTCTGGCTTTTCAACGAATACCTGGCAACTCTAGCCCGCTGAATTGCCTTTTTCTGCTCTATTTTCCAGTGCTATGCTGATGACACTCAACACATTTTCAGGCTTCCCTCGGCCACCTCCTCTCATTCTCTCATCTCCGATTACCTAACTGCCATTTAAGATTGGTGTGCTGCCAGCAATCTTTGCCTAAATGCCAACAAGACCGAGATCCTCCTCCTTGGCACACCATCACCATCCTTTCCTGTCACTCTCTGGCCGTCCTGCCTTGGCCCTCCTCCTACCCCTACCAGCGTAGCTAAGAGACTCCCCACTTTCCTTCTCCTCCCACATCTCTGACGTATCTAAAAAGTCAAACTTCCTACTGCACCTCCTCAGAAGTAGTGTTAAGAGCACCAGGGACCATGGGTTGCTGCGCCCTCCATCTTTGTTATCGGTGCACTAGCAGCCAGTTGGTGGAAACTTGTAAAAAGGCAAGTACTCGTGGTGCCTATTGTGTGTATCCAGAGAGAATTGTTATAGTTTCCACTCATTCGGCGTGTGTTCAATTTCTTATGCTGGGATTTACCCCATTGTCTTTTGCTGCGTTTGGTTTGTGATTTTCATTTTTTCAAATCTTTTATTGTCTCAAATTCATCAATTGATGATATAACAGGTGTGCCGACACGTGTGTCAATCTAACAGGTCTTTTACTAGGATACCGTTTATAATTTTTAATAACAATGGATTCAATACATATTTGGTGCCAATATGGTCCCAAGATCGGGCATTCACCATTCCTGATTGGGTGTATATCATGTGACATTTGTGTTTGGACATACTTTGTGTTGGTGATTTAATTCCCAGTGATCGTGATAATATACAGATTCATAGTGATTTGCAGATTGGTTCATACATTTTGCAGTCAAAAACAATTATCAATAGACAGTATTGAGTACATGTTAAGGGAGAGAAAAGAGGAGATTTCCGTAAGTTTGGTTGGCAATGGTCCCAATTGGTTTAGAGTGTTTGGTAATGATTGACTCATTTGCAAGGGGTCTCACCTGGTAGGTAAGATATAGGGATTGTCCTGGTTCCTGCTTGTTGCAGGTAGGTCAGTTAGTCACTGGGTAGTGGTAATAGCAAGGGCTCAGTCTGCCCAGTGCCTGGTTTAGCAGAGGTCAATACCTACAAATAAAGAATTAAGGTAAACTAGTGTGAATATTTAGTGCCCTAGGGCTGAGCTACTAGGAATAGTTAAGAGACATGATTCCGTGGTTCAGTTCATGTGTGGTATCAGTTGTTTCAATTGTGCGGTCCCGACAGTGGGAAAGTGCCCAATTGGGTTTCAGTTTTCAAGGTGATTATCATAATTAGGGCACTGGTGCCCTGGGACCCTTCCCTCACTGGCCTGGAGCGGCTTCCGTGGGAAGGGTCTTGGTGCTTATAGTGCCGAGGATGCATATAGCATACTTAGTGCTGACCCATATTGTGATGGCCGGGATCTAGATCTGTGCCGTGTTGGGCTTTGTTTGAGTGTGCTCTGACCATGGGAGCGCCAGTGCGTGAATACATTTGATATTACGCATAATGCGTTTTTACACAGTGCCTGTTCTATTAATTGCCGGTTAGTCATGGTGTGCTGACGGCGTATCAGTTGAGTGTAAATTAGTAAAGGCATTGGTGCCCAGTGTCCTTTCCAACAAAGTGCCCCAGGAGCTGGCAAATGTAGGAAAGGTCCCAAGTGCTTTTAGCAGTGCGGGTTTGTATTTTGTCAGGTTGGTGGAGGAAGGTGCCGTGGGTGTCTGGATCTATACCCACCCACTGTCTCTTAGCTAATTGAGAGGTAGCCACTGTGGCTTGACAAGGCTCCCACTGGGTCAGAAGTGACAACAGGGTTACACATAGGTGGTGACTGAGTTGCGTGGTGCACCTGCATTTAAATTAAAGTGAAGCTAAATTAAGCAAAAGGCGTGGAGCGCGAGCTAGGGGATAATCTTACCTCTCGTGTTGTATCTTTCTGCCTCCGGGTTCAGGTACAACTGGGGAGTCTAATGACTTGCATTATATGGTTTGTCAAACTAGTGTTCATTGGTCCGTGGCCGACAACCCTATTGGTTGTGGGACTGTGTCTTCCGATTGGTTGCTAACAGCGCTGAATGCGGCTTTGGTGTCCTGGTGCGCATTGGGCAGAATTGGGCTAAAGGAGCCTAACTATTGGTGGGAGTTCCTGTAAGGCAATCATGATATAGCTGTGCCTTGTGACCCGGCAGCATTGTGCCAGAGATTACATATATTTGTAATTACAGTAATATGATGCAGGCATGTATTTAAGGTTCATTCAGTATGTATGGATGCGCATTAAGCGTGGCATTGGTCAGTTTAGTCTTAGTCTTTGTGGGTGGTACCGCGTTGGATTATGTGATGGGCTGCGGTTTGGGGACAGTGCCCCCTGTGTTAAAATCAAATCAAGGTCATGGGCTGCACCCAAGGGCAGGTGTTCCTGGTTCATTCAGGGTCTCCTAGGGTTGCAGTACTAAGCTGCGCATTGTCGTATGTCACCATTGGTTGTGGTATGTCTGCCCTGCCAGGGGCGTGAAGCTGTTCTCATGGGGCCATATTGGCGTCTTGGTGTCAGTTGGGTCAACAAGATTGCACTCGTTCGTCCATGTAGGGGTCCAATGGAAATGTCAGGTGATGGGGGTCCTGGGAGATAGTGCCCAGAAAGGTATACCAATGTCTGGATTACTACCTTTGCTCTGGTTGTACAGTGGGGTTAGCATAAATCAGGTAACAGTTACATTTTACAAGAAGACAATGAGTCTATCTTCATTTTGCCGTAGTCTCAGGGCTCGATTTCCTCCTCTGGAGTTTGGCTTGATTGTCTCGAGACCAACAAATCTGATATTTTTCTGGTTGTCCATTTGATGTTTCTCCTGCCAGTGGGTGGCCATGGATATCTTGCTTCAGTGGTTTTCAGGACATGTAGGTGTTCCCTTATCCTTGTCCTTAGTTCCCGTATAGTGCTGCCTATATATTTCAGTCCACATGTGCATATTATTACATAAATAACAAATTTAGTACGACAGTTGATGATTGTTCAATCTTTTTTTCATAAAGATTATCAAAGTGCACTCTATCGGTTGTGGTGGCTTGGGGACACATTGTGCAGGTTCCGCATTTATGGAAGCCAGACCCAGTATGTTGGGTCAGCCAGTTCTCACCTGGTCCTGTCTGGGGTTCCATGAATGAGGGACTGAGCATGCTCTTAAGTGTTGGTGCTCTGCAGCAGGTCATTTTCGGTTTCTCTGATATCCAATCCTTTATATCTTGATCTACTCCTAGGATATGTCAATGTCTAGTGAGTATCTTCTGAATCTTTGAGCTATCCCTGTTGGATTTGGTTATAAATTGGATGTCATTCATCTGTTCTGTGGCATTCCCTCTTTGTTTTGTCTGTAACAGCTTATTCCTGGGGATCGTTGATACTTGATCAATGGCCTGTGAGATGTTGGATGACTTGTATCCTCTTTGCAGGAATCTGTCGTGGACAGTGGTCAAAGTGTACGAAAAGAAGTAGTGGAACTATGTTCCCTGCTGGCCTGCCCCTGCTCCCCACAAACCCCATTGCCACAACCCCTTACACACACAATACACCCCCCCCCCAAACACTTGCACCTGCTGTTTAAGGGAACGTTCAGTGCAGTGCACTGAAAGTGAAGGTTTCAACTTCTTCCTACACTTTTATTTTAAAACAAAACCCTTCCGGGACGGTTTCTTTTTAAAATAAAAGTATAGGAGCTGTACAAGGTAATTTAAAAAAGTATAGGAGCACCGCTCCCGACCGCTCCCGCTCACTTTGACCACTGGTCATGGAGTAATTCACACTCTTCTTTGTAGGAGTCATTTGTGCTGCAGTTTCTTTTAGCCCTAATTGCGTCCTGGATCTTGTTAGTCTTAGGATACCTTCTCTCTCGGCGGGGCATTTTTTTTTATTCCGCCCCTGCTTCTTCTCTATTTGGCTTTGCTACTCCAGTATTTGTTTCTAAGGGGTCCTTGAACCTCACCTGTTTGGTATTGGCAGGTTTGTTTCCCTTTCTGTATTTCCTTATTTGGTCTAAAAAACCATATCCTTGTTGGACTCTTGCAGATACGACTTCTGGTTCCGTAGATTCGCCAGGTTCATCCTGTTGGTTGGGTGCCTCCTCATTCGCGTTGTCCTGATTACTTGTTTGAGGCTGTTCCGTGCTTTCAGATTCACTGTCAACGTCAGAGTTCTGAGGTGAGCTGTTGGGAGTACTTTCCCTTGAGGATGGTCTATAGCAAGGTTGTCCAACGTATGGCCCGCGGGCCACAATGCGGCCCTCCGAGCCATTTCATATGGCCCGCGAGGCCATACCCTGGTTTATTTATTTATTTGCTTGATGTTTGTCGGGTCATGGACCTGATTAATTAATGCATTTCTGCAATGCTGGGTCCGACCAGCATTGCGGAAATAAATAAATTAATCGGGTCCACGGACCCGACAAACATTGAGCAAATAAATAAATAAACCGGGCCGTGGCAGAGCACTGTTACTGCCTCTGGTGCCCCCTGGAAGGGGGCACCAGAGGCAATACAGACCGTTACAGCTCCCTTGCTACGCTTGGTCGCCCCCACTATTTCAGAAAAATATCAACACATACACACTGGAAGAAATCACAAGAAACTAACGTTTGATCACTGTCCCTGACGCCAAAAGCTATCTTTGGGACTGCATGGCTATCGCTGCCTGTGATGCTATTGTGTCAAAGGTCACACACCATCGATTTTGGCTGAGGGCGTTGACTTTTGGCTCGCTGGCCCACCGGGAGACAAAAAGTTAATGCTTCGGCCCCACATTCAAAAAGGTTGGACAAGCCTGGTCTATAGTGTTCGTCATATTTTGGTTGAAAGGTGAAAATCCTGTTCTCTCTGTAGTCCTTGTCATCTCTTGCAAATTTGCGGCATTTTCTAATCTTGACTTCATCCTGATGGTTTTTCAAAATATCATACATGATTTTAAAGTTTTTGTCCTTGGTGAGCACTGGTGTTTTATCAGCCTCTGTTTCTTCTTTTAGTGTGTTAATGTCTATGGTGATCCTCTTGTGTTCTCTGTCAGCGTGCTCTATCAGTAGGTCGAGCATGATTTTTAAGCCATTCATCAGATTCTCTTCCTATAGGCCTGCTAAATCAGCATCCTCTGGATTCCTGAAGTCAGGAAAGATTATTCTCAGTCCACGGGGTATTTTATCTTGTTCAAGATATGTTTCCAGGGTGAATTTGTCCCAAAACGTGTTGATTTCCCTTATGCATAGTCTTTCTAGTCTGATAAATTTGTACCGCAGTGTTTCCACTTGTGCAGATGGTGTTGCTGTTGGTTGTTCTGTTGGACCTCTGGGAATAAAGAGGGATTTGATATCCTCCTTTCTTGATAGTAGGTTGTCAGCCATTCTTTGGTTCATTGGGTTTGTTGGGTAGGCTGAGGTTGCCGGGTTCCTTGGTTTGAGGACAGTTTAACAGTTGCGTTAAGAGCACCAGGGACCATGGGTTGCCGCGCCCTCCATCTTTGTTATCGGTGCACTAGCAGCCAGTTGGTGGAAACTTGTAAAAAGGCCCGTGCTCGTGGTGCCCATTGTGTGTATCCAGAGAGAATTGTTATAGTTTCCACTCATTCGGCGCATGTGCAATTTCTTATGCTGGGATTTACCCCATTGTCTTTTGCTGCGTTTGAAAAATGTAGTTCCACAAGGTTTGTGATTTTAATTTTTTCCAATCTTTTATTGTCTTGAATTCATCAATTGATGATATAACAGATGGTGCCGACACGTGTTTCAACCTAACAGGCCTTTTTCTAGGCTACCGTTTATATTTTTTAATAACAATGGATTCAATACATATTTGTTGCCAATGTGGTCCCAAGATCGCACATTCACCATTCCTGATTGGGTGTATATCATGTGACATTTGTGTTTGGACATATTTTGTGTTGGTGATTTAATTCCCAGTGATTGTGATATATATACAGATTCATAGTGATTTGCAGATTGGTTCATACATTTTGCAGTCAAAACAATTATCAATAGACAGTATTGAATACATGTTAAGGGAGAGAAAAGAGGAGATTTCCGTACGTTTGTTTGGAAATGGTCCTAATTGGTTTAGAGTGCTTGGTAATGATTGACTCATTTGCAAGGGGTCTCACCTGGTAGGTAAGATAGAGGGATTGTCCTTGTTCCTGCTTGTTGCAGGTAGGTCAGTTAGTTACTGGGTAGTGGTAATAGCAAGGGCTCAGTCCGCCCAGTGCCTGGTTTAGCAGAGGTCAATACCTACGAATAAAGAATTAAGGTAAACTAGTGTGAATATTTAGTGCCCAAGGGCTGAGCTACTAGGAATAGTTAAGAGACATGATTCCGTGGTTCAGTTCATGTGTGGTATCAGTTATTTCAATTGTGCGGTCCCGACAGTGGGGAAGTGCCCAGTTGGGTTTCAGTTTTCAAGGTGATTATCATAATTAGGGCACTGGCGCCCTGGGACCCTTCCCTCACTGGCCAGGAGCGGCTTCCGTGGGAAGGGTCTTGGTGCTTACGGTGCCGAGGATGCATATAGTATACTTAGTGCTGACCCATATTGTGATGGCCGGGATCTAGATCTGCGCCGTGTTGGGCTTTGTTTGAGTGTGCTCTGACCATGGGAGCGCCGGTGCGTGAATACATATGATATTACGCATAATGCGTTTTTACACAGTGCCTGTCTATTAATTGCCAGTTAGCCATGGTGTGCAGACTGCGTATCAGTTGAGTATTAATTTGTAAAGGCATTGGTGCCCAGTGTCCTTTCCAACAAAGTGCCCCAGGAGGTGACAATTGTAGGAAAGGTCCCAAGTGCTTTTAGCAGTACGGGTTTGTATTTTGTCAGGTTGGTGGAGGCAGGTGCCATGGGTTTCTGGATCTATACCCACCCACTGTCTCTTAGCTAATTGAGAGGTAGTACTCTGCCTTTCCTCTTCTTCCCCCAGAAGCTCACTGTCTCCCAAGCTCTCGTTCTCTCTAGGTTGGACTACTGCAACAGCCTCTTTCTAAATCTACCTGCCTCCTCTCTCCGCCCTTTCCAACTAATCCAGAACAGGACTGCGAGACTTGTCCTTGGCCTCAAGCCCTGGGATTATATCTCTCCAGCTCTGAAATCTCTTCATTGGCTCCAAGTGGATGCTAGGATAAAATGTAAAACCCTCTGCATTGTCCACAAGGCTTTCTGAGGCCTGGGTCCAATATACCTTCAACTATCCCTCCATAAATACCTCCCTTCTGGAGCTCTTTGTTCCTCTACCTCCAAACCCCTCAGAGTCAGTTGTTTTTCAAAGAAACAAGCTGGGGGTAGATCTCTGTCTTCGGCCAGTGCCTCCCTTTGGAACAGCCTCCCTGCCACTCTGAAACTTGAGGAGAATCATCTCTGGTTCAGGAAGCACCTCAAGACCTTCCACTTTGCTTCTGCCTTTGTCCCCTTCTTCCCTGCTGATTTGCTTTCTCTCTCGGCACTGTGCACCTGGCCAACCTCTGTCCGCTGGGCCCAGGTACCTGCTCACCCTGCCACCCTCCTGCACTGCCTCCTGGCCACCCCTTGCTCTGGGGCCTGCATCTGTAACCATACAGTCCCCCACCCTGCTTTACTTCTGCACTTTTCAGATATACTCTGTCTGCTAAATCCAGCACTTGCCACTAGCTGGCTGCCCGAGCACAGTTGATCGCCTTTATTTATTTATTTATTTATTTATTTGATTCATTATTATTTATCTGTTCCGCACTTTCCACTTCTCCCCCCTTCCATGCACTTTTCCCCTTTTTCCCTTTGCCATGCACTTGCGTTTCCTCAATATCACTCGGCTTAGTAAGATCATTGTTTTGTTCTCCCATGTTCCCCTCCCTTGCCTTGTCGCACTCTGAAACACTTGTGTATGAGTGCGATATAAAATACATATCATATCATATCATAGTTGCAAGAGGCAGTTCGAAGTTCGAAGTTGAGTGCCAAAGGCAGCACCATGGTCCTGATGGTTTAAAGTTGTGAACACGGTTTGAATGCGGTTCAAAGTGGTTTGATTGATGAAAACAGAAGACTTGGCTGCTTTGGCATCTGGATGCTATGAGTCACACTGCAGGTGGGATATGGGCAAGGTAAGCCCTTTTAAGTCTCTGCACCTCCAGCCTTGGGAGTTATGCCATCAGACCAGGAGGACTTGTTCATTTTGCAAAGTCACCCCTAATGTGCCCTGGGGATGTGTCGGGATCAGAACTGTCCTCTACCTTGAAACACACATCTTCACCTCTAACAGAGGGCATTGGAAAGGACTACTGTCTCAACATGGCCCAAACAAATTCTACCTGGTGTCCTTGAAGGTCTGAAAGTGAATCAAAGGAGGAGTGGGAGTGTCCCTCTTTTGTAGGTAAAAGAACTTTCATTGATTGGATGAAAGCAAGTCTTCATTGAGGGACCCAATCCCTGTCCTTGAGACAAGCGACTCTCGTCTCCTAATGCCATATCCATAGTACCTTGTTCTGCAGGAAGTAAAGATTAAATGAAGATGAGAACATCCCACAAAAATCAAAATGGCTGAGCATGTCCTCAAGCTCACTGGTGCTCTCTGACTGTCCTACCTCCATCCCTTTCTTATTCTGCAGCTTCAAAAACTCTCTGATGTGCAACCCCCTATTGTGAGGCAGGTCTTTGAAATAGAGTTGCCTCCTTGATGCCAGGCTTCCAGAAGATCTTGTGTTGTGAGCTACTGGACCTGGCAGGAATTAGTTACACAACCTGCAGTGTGTCAAAAGAGGCAGTCATCCTACTTTTCTCCCATTAACTGGAATGCAGAGGCAGGTGCTTGGAATCCACATTGCCTCTCAAAGCTGGAGGGTGCTAATAGAGGTGACACTGGTTTACTACAAATTAGATGTGGCTTTAATAATTATAAGAACTATCAGCCAACATACCAAAACCTAGCTATTACTTATATTTCTAGATTATCCTTACACCAGGACACAGTTTATCATAATTATTATGGTTTTGGTACAGAGGTTCAGATTTAAATGCAGCCTCTGCATTGCAGTTTTGCCCCTGTCATCATAGCTGTCAAAGAGGGCACCTGTGAACGCTAACCCTGCTCTGTACCGAAGGAGAGCAAGAGCTGCAGATCAGGATATTGATGCAGAAGGGCACAGATGCATATGGGGTTTAGTGAAATGGAGTTGTGGTTGGAAGACCATCCTTCCTGAGATGGATGTCCTGCATAATACACCAGCCTTTAGTGGACAAGACTATCCTAGACCCTCAGGAGCTTGCAAAGATGGCTGATTGGTTTGTGGCTACTGCGTCCAGAAAAAGGCTGTGGTTAGTGTATCCAAACCGGATGACCAAGGGACTGAGAAACAAATCAAAAGAAGGTAAGGACAAAGGTTAACACCCTCTTTCCAAGACGGCCCCAAATGTCATAGGGGAGAATCCTGCCACCTACATCCTCTGCTCTAGCAGAAAGGAGAAGTGAGGGCACTTCTAACTCTGGGGCATTCGCACTCATAGCCACTCAAGGCCACTTTCCCTGAGGAGATCGGAAACATAGCGAGATCCAACCTGCAAGAGTAGACCCAAAGTGGCTGTAGTTAGCATTATGCTCATTGAGGAAGAAGAAGAGGAAGAGATAGTCAACATGGGCATCTTAGACAATTAATTCTCACTCGGCCTGGGGTTGGCCCAATACACCCTAGTATCCCTGAGCGGGAAAGGTACAGGGTCTCCCACTGAGACCCCGGTTCCCACTAATAAAGAGATCTTTTTGGACCGCATGCTCATTAATGAGAGCAAAGCTCCAGCACTTTGTGATACTGCGGCGAGTATCACCGCTGTCCGACGACAGTGGGTGCGAGAGGACAAGATCATCCCTTGTCCTCCCAGACTAGATAGGGGATTCGATGGTCTCACCCGATGCTCACTGGCTATCATGGAGTTCAGTTGGAGGGAGGACAGCTCTCAAATCTGCGTCGCTGCCAAATATGCCATTCCAGTTGACTGTCTGTTAGGACACTATAGACCTGATGCCAAAATCGTTGCCTCTGTCACACTATGGAGGGCTGCTGAAGCAGCTCAGGTAGCAGCCCTGACTGTCATGTGTCCATGGGCTCTTCTGGTTGATGATGGCATCAGAACGGCTCTTTCGGTGCTACCCAGTCCAGATCCAGTGTCCACAACGACATCTGCTCCTTTCGGAAAGAGGGTCTAGTGGACACTGAAGTATGGCGGCACTAAGTCTGTGAACTCAGGGTTGCCTACAGGCATACAACCCAAACCTGCGGTTCAGGACACAGTAGTTTCAGACCTCACAGGTTCTCCCCTAGCTAAGTGATTTGTCACTAGCTCGGGGCCCAATCCAGGCAGACTTTTACCAATTTCAGTGTGACTGCCCTACTTTGGCAGATCTGTGCAAGCAGGCAGAGGAGGACGTCCCTTGGAGGTTCAAGGTGTACTGGGAGAACAGATTCTTGTATAGTGAGCCCAAGACTTCTGAGATGGAGGCTAGCTGGTGTTTGGTGGTTCCCCAGTGCCACAGATGGTCCCTTTGGACTTGGCTCACAAGATTCCGTTGGCAGGTCGCCTTGGGATGACGAAGACAGCCAACTGACTGCTGGCCCATTTCTACTGTCCCCAGATGTGGTCAAAGATGAAAGCATTTGTCCGGTCCTGCCACACTGGCCAAGCATCCAGCAAGGTGGCCAGAGCAGCCAAGGTTCCCCTAATTGCACTACCCGTGGTTGGGCGGCCTTTCTAGAATAGGCACGGACATTGTGGGTCCTTTGGACACTAAAACCTCCTTTGGAAACCGGTATATCTTTGTTCTGCTTGATCATGCCACCCAGTACCCGAAGCTGCCCCCTAAGGAGCATCAAGGCCACCGTGGTCACAAATTATCTCTTGTGTGGGATTCCCTAAGGAAGTCATTTCCGCTTATATGAAGGAAATGTGGGATGAGTGTGGAGTTACCTGTAGGTTCTTCACAGACTTTCACCTACAAACCAATGGGCTTGTTGAGAGGTTTACTAAGACCCTCAAGAGCATGATAGGTGGCCTGGAAGAGCCACTCAGGGGAAAATGGGACATTCTCTTGCCATGCCTGCTTTTCTCCTACCGGGAAAGCCATAGAGCAGTGTCAGCTTCAGTCCTTCCAAACTTCTGTTTGGCCACCCCTTTAGGGGTTCACTAAGCCTGGTGCAGGAAGGATGGGAGGGCAGTCCCCAAACTCCTTCCCATGACATATTGAACTATGTGATCGGTCTCCGATCCCAGATGGCCACCTACAGGAAACAGAGCACCCAGAACCTGAAGGGCAGCCTCGAGCTCATGAAGCACTGGCATTACCAGAAGGCGACCATAACGGAGTACATGCCAGGCCAGATGGACTAGATCATGGAACCCGTAAAGCTTAGTGTCTAAGTGGTGCTAGAATGGATCAGTGAGATTAACTACCTCATTGATATGAAGATACCGAGGCAGACTCAGTGAGTGTTTCAAGTCAACTGGCTAAAACCCCATTACAGCTGGTACAACTTGGTGATGGCTCTGATCATGAATGATGAGAAAGAGGAGACAGATGAATTCCTCGAGTTGTTACAGGTGAGCCCACTGGCGGGTCTCTCGAGGGAGTTCAACTCTCCCCAGACCTCACAAACAGCAAAAGCAAGACTGACAGAAGTTGCTGGATCAGTACACAGGCCTGTTCTCCCTGACTCCTGGGATGATCAATTGCTGAGTCCATGTCATCGACACCAGAGCCAGTAAGCCGGTGAAATGTAGTATTCACTGGATGTTGGACAAGGTCAATGATACCATCAAGAAGGTTGTCTCCATATAATGGTCTTTGGAGTTATCGAGCCTTCCTGCAGCCCCAGGGCTAGCCCGGTGGTACTGATCACTAAAAAGTCCAATAGCGGGAAGATCAAGGTCTGCTTTTGCATGTATTATCGGGGATCAACTTTGTCACAAAGACAGATGCACACCCCATCCCTCGAGCAGATGAGTCTATTGATCAGTTAGACACTGCCAGTTCATGAGTACCTTCAACCTCACAGACGGGTACTGGCAGGTTGGTGTGACTGATCCTGAAAAGAGAGGTGTGCTTTCTCCACCCTGAATGGGCATTATCAGTTTACTGTCGTGACGTTCGGATTAAAGAATGTCCCTGCCACCTTCCAGAGGATGGTACACCAGGTCTTAACGGGGCTGGAAGACTTCAGCTTTGCCTACTTCAATGATGTTGCCGTATTCAGCAACACCCGAGAAGACCATCCATCCCACCTAGAACAGATGCTTCAAGTCATGCAGAAATCTGGCTTGATTATCAAGGCGTCCGAATGCAGATAGCGCAGAGTACTGTGACTTACCTAGGAGTCATCGACACTAGGTTAGTGGTGGCAAGAAACAGCCTCTCCAGGCCAAAGTCGAGGCAGTGATGGACAGGGAAGTCCCCACCACCCAGACTCAAGTGAGGGCCTTTCTTGGCCTCACAGGTTATAATCAGCCTTTCATTAAGGGGTATGTGATTCTTGCCCTACCCCTGAAAGACGTTACTTCAGAAAAGGTTCAGTTGGACTCCTGCCTGTCAGTCATCCTTCCAGAAGTTGAAGGATGGCCTGTGCATGGCCCCCGTTCTGAAGATTTGGGATTTTGGCAAAGAGTTTATCACCCAGACATCTGCAGAATTGGCATTGCTGCAGAGTTAGCACAACTGAATTCAGAAGGGATAGAGGAAACTTGTGTGTAAATGAGTAGGCACTTGGCCAAGCGAGAGTGCAACTGTGCCACTACTGAAAAGAGGCATTTATGGTAGTTTGGGTGGTATGCAAGCTGAAGCCCTACATTTCTGGGTCTCACTTGACTGTCCAAACCAACCACAGATGTCTGAGGTGGTTTATGGACATGCAGGTAGAGAACCCCAAGTTACTGCGTTGGGTCATATCCCTACAGGGATTGGACATGATCATCCAACATAAACCGGGGGCAGAGCTCTCCAGTGCAGATGAACTCAGTAGGTACATTCGCCAGGAGGATGAACCAGCCTTACAAGGGTGAGGCTCAAACATTTTGGCTGGGGGCTCATTAAGAATTTCCATCTGATATTTAGTACATAGAATTATTAGGGTGATTCCTTCTCCAAAGAGGTAATCTACTAACCAGATCCCCCTTTCTTGCAACTCCATGCCAAAAGCATAGTGCACTTGTGCCCTGCTGCATCAATAGCCTGATCTGCATGCACAAGCTCTGCTCATGGCGTAGAGCAGGTTCAAAGGTCACAAGATGCCTAATCACCAACCAGATGTACAGCAAAGTCACTGCAGCAAGGGGGGGCATTCAAGATGATACTACGATGATCATGAATTCCCCATGCTGGTGGCAGGGTAATCTCTAAGAATAAGCTATTCCTTGGTTTAGGCATAGTGCATGATGATACTTATGATCATGGTTGCCACGTCCTAAGTCATGTGGCAGCTCCAGCTCCTGTGAGTCAGCTCGGCTGTGGAAGGGACAGTGTATTCGGGTTAGACGGGCTGATACTGCCACACGGCAGGGCAAAACCCAGAGGACCCAGCCTCTCCTTGATTCACTTTATGTGTTCCGTTAACCCCCTCCCCAGAGACAGCCGCAGAGCAGGCAGCTGTCCAAGGCCAAAGGTAATAAAGCAGCACAACTATTCAGAAAGAGTAACCTTACACCAGGGTGCTGCATATACAAGGGTCTTTGTTGCCAGTAGGAGGACAAGGGGTAAGAGTACGATAGGCAGGAGTGCTCTGGACACTGGAAGAAGTCTTCCACCATCTTGTTTCTTACTGTCTCTCTTTCCCTTTCCTAACTCTGCCACATATCTGGAGGGTCACTTACTGAGACTAACCAAGGGTTACAACCATGGCTCAGCCTAGTTGGCCCAAGAACTGCTGTCTTATTGACTGCACATAGATACACTCCTGCTCACCACTTCAAGACCTTCATCCACCAACTTTAACCACTGAAGCATCACTCGCCAATGTCTCCCCGTGGCCCAAGCCATTCAACCGCACAGAGCATCCGCATCTGCCCCTGCTCAATGCCCACTTGCTGCCAGGGCCTCCACGATCCGATGTGCTCGACTGAGTCTAATCAGCTTGCATCAACGTTCGAACCTGGGTCTGATGCGTCAGCCCACCAAGAATTGAATCCAGGTACTGTGACAGTAAACTTCCCCGATGGTCCACTGAGACCCTAGAAACTGTTTAGGTCATTATCACTCACTGTTTTCAATCCAATATCCTGTTATGGTAGTACCTTCCCTGCCATCTCTTGAACTACACTCAACGTGCTACTTACTCCAGTCTGTTGCCTCTTCTCTGTTCTTTCCTTTGGGGTGAGTTTTTGTATAGTTATCTTTTATCATTCTACGTGCAGATGGTGTGTTTTATTAAAAGTTTTATATTTTTATGGAACCTTTATTGGGCATTCCCTTTTGTTTTGGAGTGTTATATTGCGTTTTTTGGATCACTACTGGTTCACTTACACCCCTTCTTGAGAGTATAGCCTTCCCTTAGCCCGCACTACCACAAAAGGCGGAGGAGGTATATCGCTTGATTGTCCCTGTTTTAGCTTTATGATTGCGTTGTGTTTTGGTTTGTAGAAGTGTGAGGGCTGAGTGTGCCATATTACCCCTACTCATTCTTGTACACGTACGAGGCAGAATCAGATTTATCACACGTTTATGCATCTATGAGTAGTTTAGTCCTCAGCAATACAACCAAATTACACCCATGTTTACGCACTTACTTGATTTTCATTTGTTGACATTGGCAAGAACTTAGTATGCAGTGGAAGGTAGGAAAAACATCCGATATAGGGATCACATAAAGTCAAAAAATTTGGTGTTATCTGACTTGACTGGGAAGGCTGTCTGTCATTCATTTATAAGGACTGTGACAAAGAAGGGAAACGGAGGCGAACACAAATGTTTTCACCAATCCCTCAATGCTTATTGATTTTAGTTGAGTTCTCTCACTTGAAGATATGTTCCACTTGATTATAGCCCGCGTGACAACGCACAGCAGTTATTCCTTATGCAAATAATAAAGTCAAATACATTTTTATTAATAAACATATTTCATTTATTCTGCATATTTTCTTTTTAATGCAATTGAAAGTGAGGAAAACATGAATAAACATTCAAGTTTCTTCGCAATCATAGCAATGTGAACGTAATCCTAAATACTGCAGGTTAGATCCTGCTGTTATAATACAATATTTTGTGATTACTTTAGATGTTGCGAATGATTCAGTGTGTGTTCCTTGTAAGAACGTTGATGCGGTACCCGGTGGCATCTAGAGGGAATCAAACAAGCACTGGTGATTCAAATACCCCTCCAGTAACAAATCACGAATGCACAGAGTCTGTAATCATGGTCAAGCACAAATAATTGTTTTTCCCTTCTGTAATATATCACATTACAAACCAGCTGCTGCTTAATGTAGAGCATAGCAAATGCCTGTTACTGGCATGTATTTTCTTTCGGGCTATGCTTATTAAGAAATTATATACAATACACAAGATGTACCAACAAACACTCAGAGGAACACCATCATACCTGTTTCGGCATCTAGGCTAGTGTGAAATTAAATAAAGGTATTTTTCAAGCAACGGTAAGAGGTAAGAAAATAAACGCATATCTAAACACTACCTTGCTTAAAAGAGCAGTCTTTATAGCACAGTAGAAATTGATGCTCATCAGTGGGAGTTTTGTTATGTTATTCAGTCATGTTCTCTCTGTTATACAGATCTGATCATTCAACATTCCTCTTTGAATAGTTATTTGAAATCAGAGCATAATTAAGCAATATGACCCGAGCAGCGGGTGCATTACCGACTAAGGTAATGCCCCTGCCGCGAGGGTCATATTGCTATTAGTACCCCTGCCTGCAATATATGCATGATCAGGGCACTAAAAGCATTTTTTTCTGTCCCGAAAAGCTGTGGCATTTCAGGACAGAAAAAAAAAAAACGACCAAGAAAATGGCCGCCGGTAAAGGGAAAGCTGTAGTCCGTTTTCTCTTTCCATGGCGGCCTTCGGGAGTGGACGCGCTGGGAACACAAGAGTTCCCAGCACATCCGCTCCCGAAAAAAAAAGAAACAGAAGGTAAGTGGGGTTGGGAGGGCGGGAGGGAGGGGGAGGGCAAGGGGGGTAGAGAGAAAAAATAAAAACGTACCTGCGTCCCAAGCAGGGGACGATGGAAACCTCCAGCTGTGTGGAGGGATGGAGTCTCCACACTGCTGGAGGCTGCCATCGTCCCCCACCAGGGACGCAGGAGCAAGAAGGTAAGTGGGGTGGAGTAGGGAGGAGGGAGGGAAGGGAAAAAAAGAGCTTACCTGAGTCCCCAGCAGGTAGCGAAGGCAGCCTCTCAGCCGTGGGGAGGCTCGGAGCGGGGATGGCCCCGCTTCGAGCCTCCTCATTGGCTGAGGGGCTGCCACGCCCCCCGCTGAGGACAAGGCCACTGGAATCCCGGCCGAGAATCAAAGGATTCTCGACCAGTTAAGGACCCGGCGAGAGCCAATCAGAATGTGTGTTGCATTCTGCTTGACTCTCGCCGGGTACTAATATATCATACTAGTGAAAGCATATATTCCTGGTGCTATATCCATATTCGAATATTGTGGTAGTTTGTGTGTGGGGAGAGAGGGGGCAGGGAACAGGGGACTTGGCTGTCATTAAGTATTCACTTATCATCACGAGTTGGATGCTAACCCCAGCGGTATTACCGCCGGGGCTATTAGCCCTACCTCCAAACCCCCGGCACTATTAGTGCTGGATCATGAGTTTGGTGGAACGGTAAATCCCCATTCCCCATTGGGCCCATTCGGGAATTTCCCATTCCCCATTGGGCACAATGGGGAATGTTCGGCGCTATTACCGCCGGTGTGGAAAATCAGCAAAATCGTGGCTAAGATGGGGTAAATCCGCCAAGGCAGTGATTTGGCGGACCCTGAAATGCTGCGGTAATACCATTACCACCGCATTTCAGGGTTACCGCCAAACTCGTGATGAGGCAGATAGTGTAAAGCATAATATAATCTGCTGCCCAGGGTATATGGATTGGTCCTCACCTTTTCAATAATCGCATGCTCCTGGCAAGTGTCGGTTTTGACAGAGTGCATAAAGCAGCTATGCACATTAGTGGTATTAAATTAGCTATGCCATGGACATCTGAAAACCTGGCTAATCCTGCTCACAGGAGACATCTTAAAAGTATCATATCACTGTTACTTCTTACTTCACCACTAAAAAAGGCACCCAAATGGTCTAATAAATAAAAATCACTCACACAAACTCAAGCCAGATATTATGGTCCCCAGTCAATGGGTTAGCAATGGGAGCAGAGTTTGGACCGATTAATACAAACGCATTCCAATGACGTTGAGATACTGGTATTCCGGGTGTCAGAAAAGATCTTCAGTAGTCTCCATGCTTGAATGAGAGAGCTATCTTGAATGGCTTAGTCAAGAGACCCTAATTAAACATGTTGCTTCTTCCTGTTGTTTGCATCTCCCAAAGGACGAAGAGGGTTTGCCATGGTCCCACTGATCAGATTGTGAACAGATGTCTGAAACAGGGAGGGAACGGGAATATCTGGAGAACAACAGTGTATGGCATCCTTGAAAGGGCAAAGAGGGCATCACATGTGCATTTACTTTTCATGAAAAGTCTGTACAAGGGATTCTTATTGTGATGTTGATTAAAAAAGTGTCAAGGATCATTGGAATAAATATCACGAGGTACGTAGTGCTTTAAGCAATGCATTGATACAAATAGCAATCTATTATGAAGTTCTTTCCAGTATACTAAGCTACTCAGGTAGAAACATATGCATTGTGTGCAGCATACATGATGCAGGTGCAATATTCATAATCTTGCCATGTTGAATAGTAAAATGAAAAATGCTTTCTTATTAGAGTTTTGCATACTGTGAAACATTTAACAAGTAGCTAATAAAACTCACTTACTACATAATAGCATTATTGCAATCAAAACACAAACAGACAACAACACATAGAAATATGAGCATATACAGGGAAAATGAAGTAAACAAAAAATAGCAGTATTACCAGACAATCTTCATAACCTAACTGATTATCTTCATGCACAGAAATGATTGCTCTGCTTCAAAGCTACTACTTCCCTATGTATAACTATCACATAATGTGACTAGACCCTAAGGAAAGTAGTGTGTATACAAATACGAGCATATCCAGGGAAAGTACAGTAATAAAAAAACAGCAGAACTATAAAAAAGTGTTGATAACCTTACTGATCATCTTCATACATAGACAGCATTGCTGTCTTCCAAGTCTGTATTTTCCCCTATGTATATGTTTCATATGCTGTGAGTGAACCCCAAGTAAATTACTGTAATATATTTGAAGTATAAGCCTATAAATATAGTACTTTCTGAATTTTTAGTTCCTGACTGTTACTTGCCTACATATGTCAGTAAAGGAAAAAAGAGTGAGCCAGACATGTGATGTCATCAGGGATGTCATCAATGACATTTGTGATGTCATCTTTGATGTCCTGGGTGTTAGTCTTAGCAGTGCACGGTGGTGGCGCGAGTTATGGGTGCTTAGGTTACCATAACTGGCGAATTTCAGGGGGGGTTTCGGTTTTACTTGGAACCATAACGTTCCTTGAACAAAGATTTCTTCACTGAATTTCATAGGTTTTTAGTAGTGCAACTTAACCATAACGTTCCTGTAACAAAGTTTTTTCACTGATTATAGATATAGATAATATAAATTTGTTAAATGTTTACTAGGACTCCCTTAGTTTATATACATATCACATAGAACTTACTGAACCCTCTACCTGCACTAGTGGTTCTGATGTCTGCGGACCATGCACATGTCCGCGGACGGATGTGGTCAACATCAACACTATCCAAAAACTCAGGGGGTATCATACATTGTTATATCATGATATAAAAACACTAAACATGTTCAAAAGCAGCACATACATACATTACATTCAATAATAAATAAGAAGTGGAAACTGTATATGTAAGACACCAACCGTCCAATTACATAGCATATGCAACATAATGGAATATACCAAAACAAAATAAACATGCCTCCAACAGAATTACCTCACTTAAACTGCACAGCAAAAATTAACAGCACACCTATGCAGCAATAAAAGCAAAATTTAGCAAGACATTTTCCTCGGGATGAAATTAGTGAAAACAGTGATACTAATAGTAGACACTACACTTCTCTATATAAATCAATTAACTTTAACAGACCATACAGACATTAAAAATAATACAGAAATAGAGACCTTAGAACATCATCTGCAGCGAATGGAACAAAAAATTGAACTATTAATGTCAAATTTCATTATTTTAAAAAACTTTGTGGAGGACCATATAAAAAAATATCACTGTCCCACATGTACCTGTACCCCTTCTCCATGTCCCAGACAACCATCCCCAAAAACTCCCCAGCAAGAAAAACATTATGATGAGACTTCAATCCCTTCCTCCCCTACCATCCATCATGTGCAAACCCCTAATTCCCCTGTATTTGTTTCAGTTTATGCTTCCCCGTCTCTTTCATAATTTTTATACTTTTATGTAATAATCAAATATTAAGTGTGCTGTTTATATATTCCTCTGTGACTTATTTTTTTTTAAAAGGCAGTTAGGGTGTCCGCAGACCGCCCAGGTGTCCGGGATGTCCGTAATTAACCAAAATGGGGCTGTCCTAAGGACACTATACCTGTTCGTACTGTTCGCAATCAAAATGGAGGTGTCCTTAGGACACACAAGATGTCCGCCTGTCTGCAATTAACCAAAATGGGTGTGTCCTAAGGGCACTATACCTGTTTGCACTGTCCTCAATCAAGATGGAAGTGTCCTTAGGACACACAAGATGTCTGCCTGTCCGTAATTAGCCAAGATGGGGGTATCCTAAGGACACTGTACCTGTTTGAACTGTCCATAGTCAAAATGAGGGTGTCCGCAGAACACTAAAGACGTCCGCATGTTCGTAACTATGCAAATTAAAGTGTCCAAAGAACATTCCCCCTTTTTGCATTGTCCGCAACCAGAATGAATATGTCCGTAGAACACATAGCCCGTACGCCTGTCCGCAAAGTTGTGACACACATTTATTTTGTTCGGGGACCTGAACACTGTCCGTAGAACACCCGCGTGTATGCGTATAACAGCCTTGGCCCCTACGAACATCGTGCCTGTCCACAACTGTCCGCTGCACAATTAGTATATAGGTTATAACATCTCACAATACTTGTCATCGCTGTTCTCCTAGGTACAACTATAACAATAACAACCTCCCAGCCCACCCTCGTCCCCTCCCCTCAGCCACAGATCAAGCAAAAATGTCTCTAGCCTCAGTAGCGCTCACAAATAGTTACTTAGGGTACAATCAGGATTATACTCATTGACACAATGAAGCCTTGGGTTTTATTCTGGCTGCCTTGCGGCATGTGTCTCACGTAATTCACCATCTGATCAATTCCTGGTGTGCCATTATATTATCGAGATGTCTCACAGGTATAGTCTCGCCACCTCAAGCCAAGCATCCATACTTTTCAAAAAAGGGAGCCATAGTCCTTCAATGCCGACTTGGATTCATCAATGAGATGCGTTAAGAGCTCCATGTCATAAATAGCACAGACTTTGGAAACCCATTCTTTTTCCCCTGGCATGTGTGGACTTTTCCACTTCCAGGCCAGGCAACACCTGGCAACCACCAACATGATCTGCAACATGTGACCTTGCGGGGGGTAGTGCCACCTGTTTAGTACCTTCAGGGACTGATCTCGCAATTGGAGCGAGGCCGTTGAGCGATAGGCTTGTTTACACATTTTGTACCATCTCCTATCATAAATTTGTTTCCCCAAGTCTTTACCCCACTGTGTCCGCGCTGGCGGAGGATCCCTTGGGGCCGAAAGAAGGAGGAGTTTGTATAAGTGAGATATCACTCCCTTGGATCCCTGTTTGGAAATGAGAGGTTTTTCAAAATCTTTGAGGTCCCTTCTAAGAGTTCCCTTCAGGAAGGTTCTGAAAGCCCCCCCTTAAGCTGGAGATAACGAAACGGGGAGAGGTTGTTCAATCCCAAGGCCTCTTCCAATTCCCTCAGCGGCATAAAGGAGCCCCCCACTCACAGCTGACCCACCCTACTAAGACCAGCCTCGTACCATTGTTGGAATGCACCGGGGTCAACAATCTTATCGCAGATTGGGGGGGCCCAGATACAACTCAGCAGGGAAGGCCATGTTGTGAGACACCTATAGTAACCTCCTTCCTTCCACACCGACCATAAGACCCCCAGTACAGGGTGATGTAGGACCCTTCTCGGAATGCGCGCCATAGGTGCCCATAGCCATTAATCGAGTGTACCCGGGGTTAGAACCTTGTTGTCCATCGCCACCCACTGTTTCTCTGTGCCCTGGGTGAAGTGGTCCACCGGTATCCTCAATTGGGTAGCTTTAAAGTATGTCTCTAAATCCGGGAACCCCACTCCTCCATCTTCTTTGGTCCTGGTCAGTACCTCGTATGAGATCCTATGTTTCTTGCCCGCCCAAAGGAATCGCAAGAGGGTTCGTTTTACCTCCATTAAGAATGTCTTGGGCACCTGCACCGGGAGCATTTGGAACAGAAATAGAAATTTGGGGAGAATCGTCATTTGCCACCTCCCCCGGCACGATGGACTCTGTCCAATGTGATCTCCTCTCTTGCATCCACCCCTACGATGATCCGCATTATGTCTTGCACCTTTCCTTCCAGAACAAGAGGGCTTTCACCTTCCGATTCCACTAGGCCAAAAATGCGTACGTTGTTCCTTCTGTCCCGGTTCTCCATGTCGTCAATCTTAAAACACAGTTCTTCCTTGTGGCGCTGCACCTCCATCAGCCTTGCCTCCATCTGAGTCTCCAGGAGTGCCGTAGTGAGCTGGTTGTTTTCAACGCCCTCCATACGATCTTCCATTGTGGATATTTTTGTTGTGAGATCCGCCAGTTTGGCCCCCATGTCTGTTCGTATGCCCCGGATCTATGCCAGAATCATCTGGATGTTGCTTTGCATGGCTCCCAAGTCAGGGGTAGGAGCAGGGGGCCTCTGACGCCATCTCACTGCTATCGGCCTGGAATTGATACTTAGACAGGGCCTCCTTCCAGCTCATGGGGGTTGAGCCTTGATGTTGGCAGGGTGGCCAACTGTAACAGTGGTCCCTGGTCCTCCTCATGCTTGCAGGTGTGGCCCCTTTGAGATCATGGTTGTCTTCTTGATAATGTCCTGGCCCCCTCGGTAGGCGGTGTGCAGTGGTCCGAGGAGCTGCTCTGGGTGGGGGATCAGGTCTAGTGGTGGTATCAGCCTGTGTCCTGTCTGTCAGACCCAATGTCGCTGCGTTGGGCCCCAGGCCGGCTGTGGATTCCAGTGAAGTGTTCCCCTTACAGATGGGCAGGGGGCAGGGTGATACAAGGGCTAGTGAACTCCCAAGCAGGGATGCGAGAGCTCAATGTCAAGCACCTCTCGGGGGTGCCGGTGTGCATTTCTCAGGCACACCAGTGTTTCACCATCCCCAGGCACCGTCCTCCCTTTGGCAGTTCCAAGCCCCACGGGCGACCCCAGGGGGCCACTTCAACGCAAGTGTCGGACCGGCCTCCGCGTGTCTGAAGCAGTGGTTGTAGGTGGAGGGGGGCCCCACTCACCAGGTCGACATCACAGCCGTTTTCCTCCCTCCCCTAAGGGGTCCGTACTACAAGGTCCCGTCCTCCTTCGCAGTCTCACGGGGAGGTGTCGGTCTCATGTGGAGCCTCCAGGGAAGGCCCCGCATCTACACAGGAGCATGCCAGCATCACGGGGCAGGGCTGCCAAAGGCCTCCTCCAGCAGGCATGTCTCCGGGCTTGCACAAACCGTGCGGTGACATTTTTCAGATGGTTTCGCTGCTGAAAGGGGTTGATTACATCAGCTCTGCAGCCCCGCGGCTCCCTCCTCCAGTTCCACGTATGAAGCAGGTGTGGGGGAGCAGCTGGCCCAGTCTTTGGATCTGATAGCTCAGCACAGGGGGCACCTCTGGGGTCCGGAGTTGGTTCTTCAATCAGGCATTGGATTCGGCTACAGGTTTCTGAGGCTTGTGTAGGGGTTAGAACCCCTTCTCCTTATAAACTCCACTGAATTCTCGGCACCACGGACGGAGCTACAAGCTCAGGCGGCCATCTTGCCTGCGCCCCTCGTGGCTCCCTGTGTGTCGAACTTTTAATTAGTTCAGGGACTGGAACACTGTCCGTAGAACACCTGCATGCATGCGTAGACCTGACGCCGCACATTTGGTGGACAGCCGTCCAATTCGCGAACGTGTTTCCGCGATGTCATCATGTGACCACAACCGCGCTAAGCGTAACAAACACTGTCCGGGCACCCGGACACCTAAAAGTGTTTTTGTGAGCAATCCAAGGTATTTTCCTGGGAAAGTTCACCCTTGCACATGTCCCAGACCATGTCCTTGGCGATCTGCATACTTTTTGGACATTTTTGAGCCCTTTCTTGGTGTATGAAGTGTTCGCAGACAGCACGGGTGTCTGTGAAACGCGCCCCAGCACCCCTATAAAAGGCCACACCCGAGAGCTGCTCATTATTCTGTTTTTGGGCTTCCAGGACAGAGACTGCTCCTTTTTGCATTGGATTGCTCTTGCTCTTTGAAACAGCTGTCCTGATGACATCCATGGCTGCTGCTGGTGCTACTGCTCTCTCAACACCACTCTCAACCCCTCCACCACCAACACCTCCCCAAGGGCCTGCAGAGGGGAACAGGTGTGAGGATACAGAGGAGAGTGATGAAGAGGATGAAGAGGATGAGGTAGTGGAAGGCCCTACTACTAGTTCTCACCCTGAATCTTGGGTGTGGAGGTTATTTACCACTCTTGAGGAAGTACCAAAAGCATGTGCAAACAAGGTGACCTGCAATCAGTGCAAGGTGGTGCTGAGTCGTGGGAAACCAGTTTTGTACAGCTATGGTACTACCTCAATGAAGCGACACCTAAGGTCGTTCCACGGTGGGGCTATTCGTAAGGTCGCACCTTGCGATAAATGCAATAGGTTGAGTTCCCCTGCAGCATCCTCCGTTTACGCTCCTGCCACCACAAGAACCACTCCTGTGGGGCAGCGCATCCCTTCAGCTGCCTCGCAGGCCATACGTGATGCTGTTGATCCTTACATTTTGAGGGTCACAGTACTGTGCATGTACTGCGATGCTGTACTCTGCAGTGGGGGAGAACCTTTGAAGCGTTTTCGAGACTGTGGTCAAGGAGCATGAGGACTGCTACCTATCTGAATAAGGCCCACCCTACATCTTCCTCTCTCCACCTGCCCTTCCCGGTGGTTGGTGTCCCTTCCTTACCCTCGTTTCCTTTCCTTGTGTGTCGTGTTTAAAAAAACAAAAAAATATAAAACAACAAAAAACAAAAAAAGGCTCTTTTCAGAGCCGCCTTTCACAGTTCAAAAATAGAAGTGTCAATGAAATGCTACAGGGCCCTGTACAGTTTTAGAAATCTGCGGACTGTCCGCGGACCTCTAAAATGTTTTCAATGCTGCCCTGTCAGAACCATTGCACTTTTCTCTGGGAGGAAGTGGTGGCTCTGAAAACAGCCTTTTTGTGGGGTTTTTTGTGTTTCGAAACTTCAGATGGTCAACACCTACTGCAAACCGGATTGCTGTAATTCCAAAAAAGGTTGCAATGCATTTGGTATATTTTGCAGAAAAATCTGAGTGCCAGCATAAGTAAGATGTACTCCATCTCTGCGAAAAATGTGTGTACTACGATACATGTTTTCATTGTGAAAAGAGGACATACTGACATCTCTCAAAAAGGAACAGACAGCCTTGTTAACATTGCGCCTTGCTTTCTCCATTTGTGGACCAAATGAAGAAGAACAAAGCCACATTTGTCTCTGTGCAATACGGGAAAAAATTACTCTGGAGTTTGGATACATGTCCATGACTATCCCAAGTTGTTCTTTCATTGCAAATTGCAAAGAGATTCCAGACACATGTCCTAAACTGTTCCTTCCAAAATGAATAATAATAATGTCTGGATGACACTGTGTCACCAAAGTAGCACAAAGAGGTACCAAATCCAGCCACTTCATTCCACACACTCCATGCCAGTGCACTTCCACATGAGGGAATCCTAAATGTACAGCCTCTCCACAGCGATCTGCATGCACCTCCAACCAATTTATCCATAAATCTCACAAAATCCAGAGAATCTGCTTTCTGAAACACACAGCCACAGCTATCTGTTCTCCTCTCTGGAAAAAGACTTTCTGACAAAGTCTCTGCTCACACATCACACCCAGTTAACCCTATTGACCAATCCCTTACTCTGCTAAGTCTCATTTGTATGCCTCTCAATCTCAAAAGTCCTGTAGGTAATATGCGCTGTCCGCGGACAACCACGGTGTCTGCGGACCCATTGTAAACTCTGAGCATGGGGAATTAAAATTTAAATAGTGTGCCCCATTTCCCTTTGAGGTTGGCTCTGAAAAGAGCCTTTTTTGTTTTTTTGCAGGTGTTAGGAAAGATTTCTTAATTGTGGGTGATTTTCCTTCCATGTGGCAACCCCTAAACTTTTTGCTGTTGTTTTCACAATGATCTATACTTTGCCAGAGAAGTGCAGCCTTCTGCCGCACTCCTCTGGGCTTTCGTTCCATTCTTACGGGGAAACTGACATGCCCTTAAGACAGTCAGTACCGGGAAACGTTGTTTTCCGTAGTTCTTTTATCATGTTGCAGCTTTCGCGCAACATGGCACAAGAGGGCACTGTAAGGTAAATTACTGCTCTCTTGGGTCTCTAGTCTTCTACAGGCCCTAGATACTCTCTTTGGATTGTTAATGAACGGTGCAAGTGAATCACGGACGGGACTGGTGGCAGCGATCGTTTCTTTGTGTTTTTGAGCTCCTTTTGGCGTTTAAGCACGTTTCTCGCGCTTAGACCAAAATGGTGGCCTGGCTCCCAAAATGGCCAGACCATGAGGCTCTTTGTCCCGCCCGCTGACCGTCTTGCCCCCTTCACCTTCCCCAGGTCAAGCCGACCCGGGGCCTTCCTTATTTGGGCATGTACTTTCCCGCAAAACACAGATGCTTTCGCGGGCTTCTACAGGCCTTGTGTGTGCCTCCAGGATGTGGGCTGGGATGTCTGGTCCCAATACACATCCTGGGTGCCAGAGAGTCTAGTGTGTCGTGAATGCCTGGGACCACCGTGGTCCGTGATAGGTCCACGTATGGTGTGAGTGTTTTTTGAGCAGATCTCCCATTGGGGCCCCTCCGTTTTGGCGCGAAGGGAACCGTGGATAAGAGAAGGCTGGAAACACCACTACCATGTCGATCTCATTCGTTCTCACGAACGAAGGAATACAGGAGCCAAGTATCCTGCAACTACGAGGCTGAACCGAGGAATCGCTTGTGACCTGCTGAAGGACTGCTCCTCTGCACTGCTGTCGCGTTGTGAAACCCTTTCTACCTGTGATCGAACTAGAAGGCCTGTACTGGTACTTCGACCCCTTGGAATAGTGGGAACAACTATTCTCGGCATCTTCATCATCTCCTACACGTAAGCCTTCGGAAGTGTCTCTTGGCCATCCAGTGGACTGACCAGCCTACCCAGGAGTCTTGCTCTGTAACCGCCGTCAGGTTGTGTTGTATTACGAGTCCCTGTCACTCTCACACGATTCGTACACTTGGCATTCCCAGGTCTGAAGTGAGTAGTGTACATTGGGCTGAAATACACACGGCCACTCCGTTGCCCTGCTGTGGTAACAAACTGTGCGGGTTCACTGCGTTTGGGACATCCTCAACTCTAACTTCTGCTGCTGCGGAATCTACATGATTCCGAGACGTCCCCTGCTCGTATCTGAACCTGCCAGCACTGAAACTGACGCAGAGAAGCCTGGGTCTGCCTGCATTTAGGACCAGTGAGTAGCATCGCTAGGAACTGGTCGCCCTCTTGCAGTAGCCCATAGCTTTTCCCCGCTGTGTCAAACAGCACGCCTTTCCGTACTCGCGCTCTGCTTCTGCCCACAGTGGAGGCTGCGCTTGAGTCGCGGAGCTCTGTTCATCTTCATTTGTTCATCGAACTAAACTGCCTGATTCCCTCGAAGAGACTCCCCTTTGCCCGTTGGCACCAGCGTGTGCAGGTACTTTTGAGCACAAGGCTCCACTCTTCGTAGGGCTCGGACTTCCTTTCAGTTAGGTGCCTCTGAAGGCGGACTGGGTCTAACTATTATTCGCACTGCCTGTTTTCCTCCCCATCTAGGTGGTCTACACATTTCGTGCGTCTAACTCGTTAGACTCGTTTGTATTTGTATATATATTGTATTTGATTGGTATGTGTTGGTTTTCTTGAGTTTTATTGTGATTTCTCGCTACGGTCAATCTTACAAAGGCCTTGTAATAAATGTGTCTATATTTTTAATATAACACCTGCTTGGAGTAATTTGTAAGTGTCCTTGCTTTGTGTGCTCATTGCAGGCTTTCAGTCACCCTCACCCCTCTTGAGACCTAGCCTTGACCGCTGCGATCGCTACCTTGATTGGTCTGGCTTGTCCAGAGGTTACCCTGTTCCAAGAAACTAGGCTGGCCTTCTGAACCTCTGCCCTTCCAGGACAGAGTTCAGAAATCCGTCTTAACAGCAGATACTTCAGAAACACCTTTTATTTTGTATTTTATTACTTTTTTTTTTCTTATTTTCCACCAAAAATCTTCACATTAGCTTCTCCAAAGCAACCCTTATGTTCCAAAACAGCATGGCATTTCCCATAAAAGATAAAGACATGCCATCTTCTTTAAAGTAATCAACATTACCAGAGTCAAAGTTGTCATTGTTGCAAAAGAACATGCCAGCTCTAGTCATAAAGCGAACATGGCTCGGTTGATTAACCACCTAGCAACATTTTGCCGAGGACAAAAAACAGTACTAATGTCCCATATTTCCCACGTATCAAACCAGAAAAAATTATCTTGGCACTTGAAAGTAGTTTCATTACTGCTTGAGCCAAGTTTTGCAGATCTTCCAACAAAGTAGGGGCACTGACATAACCCAAATGCAAAGCACCACAGTGCAGGACAACCACATGTGGACTGTTAACCCTATCAAAATCTTGACAAACCTCTACCATTGCCTGCAAATTGAAACCAGGCATATTGCTCCACACCACCTCCACTCCTTTTACATCAAAATTGTTTCCCACATTCCTACATTTTGCATACTGCTCCAAACCATTCACAAACATATCTCCAAGCACCAACACCCTGACATTCTCCACCTCTGCCATCTTCACTACACACTGCCTCTCTCAATAGAAAGCAGAACCTCAACACCTCATTGGCTAATCCCTACAGTCCCCCTTCCATGCTGGATTTGCTGAGAAACCCTGGATGTGGCACGCCCTGTCTGCGAACAGCTGCGGTGTCCGCAGAGCGTGTAACACTGGGGCAGCCCTTCTACCCTTTGCACTTCACTCTCTGCACCATTCCCTCATTGGCTACTGTTAAGCAGTCACACAACCATCCACCAATCACATTCAAGAACTCTACATCTAATCCATCATCACAATTCAGCACTTTAGATGTACTGTTGATCACTCTGAGTACAATTGGGCTGTGACTGCAAAGCACCTACAGCAACTACTAAGAAACTCTCCAACATTTCTACTTGCAGATTCATGCACATCCACATGCATGAACACAAACTACAGGTATGAATATTTTCTGCACAGTATATGTACATTTCTTGTATAAATGCACATACATGCCACCATTCAGAGCCACCTGGGAGGGAGATTTCCACAGGGAAATCGGAGAACTACATTTCCCCATAGAAATGCATTGGGGCTACAGTAATTTTAGGCACGAGAATGTGAAAAATAACTATATTTTTCACCAAAAAATCAGGAGTCTCCCTCCTAAATCGGAAGGGTTGGCATGTATGAATGCATGTAAACAGAGTAACTGCCACTTACGCTGTATAACCTGTAAAACAAGCTTACTGTCATTTCTCTCATCTGCTATGATCAAGTGTCACTTGCAAAGTTGTCTGCTCTCCAAATTTTTATTTACCCATATTATTAACTGCAATGTGCAAAATGTTATTTTCTTCATTCATTCTATCATTTGTGTAACCACTGCCACCTATATATCTATACACCTATGTATCCACATTTCAACCATAATAGCATTTAATGCATTATAGGCAGTGTATAGGAGTACCAAAACCCATGCAACAACTCAACTTATATAAGAGCATCATAATTCAAACAGTGCACCCATTTCAACCCAAAACACCAAAACTGCCTCCCTCTGAATTAGTGTCATGCCTGCATGCCCTAAGCCCAAACATCAGAGACCTCATGCTCACACTGCCCACAGAACAGCCAAACTGTTCTACACCCACTGGAGTCTCTTCAGCAAACTCCCAGGGAAGCGTCCTTTTTAATAAAAGCACGCACGGTATAACATTATTCTTTCTTTATGTATATCGTCAGAGATGCAGGAGATTCCTTCTGTTCCTTGAAATCGGAACATGTCACGTGGTTTTGTTGAAGACGTACGCGTTTACGCAAGTCTTCATGTGACTTGTATTTAAACCCAGAAGGGTTTCGGGTTCCTTGCTTCTGATAATTTTTCCATTTGAAGCTTGGAGTTGTGTCCCGCAGCTTCGGTCTATTTCCTTACGGCTTTACAGCGTTTCCATTGGCAGTATTTCTCCTCCCATTCTCCTGGAGGAGCCGGCTGACTGTACTGCCAACTTTCCACCGCAGTCCTCAGCGCTGCAAAGCAAGTCAGCTTCCTACGCTCCTTCCATCTGGAGCAGTCGGCTCCTTTATTCTGCCGACATTTCCACCGCGTTCCTCAGTGGTGCAACGTACTCAACAACAAACACTCCATTTCCACCTGCAGTCGTCGGCCCGTTCCCTCGCCGACAATTACATCGCATTCCTCTGCAGTGCAACATACAACAACCATCAACACTCCTTCCCATTTGGAACCATCTGCTGACCATCACACCGCATCACGTGCCTTCACGGTGCATAATCACAGTCTTCTCAGCACGTCCACTCGACCAGAGCAAGCAAACCCCCTCCAGCTCCCATTGCTCTAATTCACAGGGAACAGGGGAACAGTAGGCTAGCTATTCTAGTCAATAGCTTTTCTCTCAGCCTGTCGTTCTACTCCATCCTCACTGATTCATTAAGGATTTACCTGTCATCTCATTAAGGGACCTTGACTTTCCTTCTTCCAATTCCACTTGGGTCTTCCATTCCAGACCCGTGCACTGAACTTAAGGACTCTACCCTGAGTGCACCAACCCGACTCTAGTGCGGCCCCCGTTCTGTTCGGGTTAGTTCCCGTACTAACAACCTTCCCTATTTCGTTGTTCCTTGGATGACCTATGGACTTTGGTTTCTACTGGGGACTGTTCCTATCACAGGTTAGTGTTGTTTAGAAAGATTATAACATTCAGATTGGGTTTGGTATATACTAAAGTCACTCTCATTTCTTTTTACAGTCCTGTGATCTTGGTCTCTTACACGCTCTTTCAACTAATTACTCTCTTTAGCTGTCATTTTCACCCAGCTAGAGAGTGACATTAGTTGAAAGGTCTGATTCTCAACGGACGTCGTCCTATTCCTCTTCGCTACGGGGCAAGTCCAATTGTATCCTTTTCCATCAGTGTCCTTTCATCAGTGTGCTAGTGGTGTTGTAACAATTAGTGAAAGGCATTCATGGCAAAGTAGTTTATTTGCCATTAGATCTCAAAGAAAATGTACACTGGGTACTCTGGTAGTGCAACGTCCAATAGATCAATCTTTAATTATCTTAGTAAATGGCGTACCTACAAAAGACAACATTTGGCAACAACTCGTGGAATTACATAAAGTTAGACAAGCCCTGTAATATCTAAAAGACAACAATGAATACTACTGTGAAATTAATATTGAAGAAAACCTGAGGGAAACCACTGAAATAATTCAAGAGTCATCAGAAACTGGTCAATTTCAACTTCTAGATCCTGCTACAGAATCCAATATTTTAGACCATTATACAATTCATTAATTACACTCTAAAGACACCATAGATATGCACTGGAAATGTACCAAATGCGACAAGCCAAAGGATCTCCAATCAGCATATGGGAAAAAGGTATAGAAGCACGTGCCTTTCCTCTACTCTTTCCTACTGCAAAAGGAGGAAGGTACGATGATAGACCCACACAAATAACAGCATCAGAATACCGCTCTTTATGAATGTATTCTGAAGACCCCAGATTCAGACAAAACGGGGAATACATATTCCACCTTCTCTTTGAAAGTGAACTAGCAACTCTATGCTACGGAGTTGCAAACACATTAAAATCAGGTACCCATTTTCAACATATGTCAGCTATGGAATTACTACAAAAAGTGCAAGAAAAAGATTAGATTTTACAGTCAAGCATTACAATCTTTTAGCAAACATGAGTGTTACAAAATAATACTGTTTTTGACGTCATGGAGATGTACGCTGTATGATAAGGAACCTTGGCCCACCCACTTGGTTTGTGACATTAAGTTGTGCAGAATATGTCTGGGAAGATTTACACGATTTCCTACGCATAGCAAACAAAAACAAAACAAACATAGATATAAAAACACCAGGAGAACTCTGCTCTCTAGATCCTGTAAATGTATCAAGATATTTCCATCATCGCTTCATTCCTATGCTACACTTCATTTGTAATAAAACTGTTCCTCCCCTCGGAGAAGTGCAACACTTCTTTTGGAGAAAGAATACCAAGGCAGAGGAGCACCACACATACACATGCTTTTGTGGATTAAAGATGCTCCTAAATTTGGTCAGGACAGTGATGACACTGTTTTGCAGTTCATCCAAAAATATTTCATGCACACATTTGACAATTTCAAAGACACAAATGTGGGAAATATTTTCGTTGCAAATATAAAAACAAAGGGAAATACTACACTAAATGCGGCTTTGGTTTCCCCAGACCACTTTCAACAACAGTCCATGTTTGTTTGTTTGTTTGTTTGTTTGTTCATTTGTTTCTTTGTTTATTTGATAATGCGCACCAAACTCTCAGGTAGCTGGGCGCAACAGTTACAAGCATATTTAAATCTTAGTTACAACATAAATGATGAGTACAGAATAGCATAAACAAAATTACACTGCATACAATAGTTGTGCATAATGTAGGTAGAATGGTACAGGTACAATGAAGAAATGTGGTCAATGGTGTAATACACATGGGATCACGCAGGGTATCCTAAGGTCAGGAGTACAAGTAAATGGTGGGTGGTCATAATTTCGAAAAAAAAATGTCGACAGACAAAAATGTCGAAAAAAAAAAGTCGAAAAAAAAAATGTCGACTTTCGTTTTTTTTAATTATATATTTATTTTAGGGGTTCGGGAGTTAAAAAAAAAGGTAAAAATTAAAAAAAAAAATTAAAAAGGGGGGTTGGGGGGGAACCCCCCCATTTAAAAAAAAAATGCATTGAAAAAAAAAGTCGACATTTTTTTTTCGATATTTTTTTTTCGATATTTTGACTTTCGACATTTTTGTTGTCGAAATTATGACTATAAACCCAAGTAAATAGAGTGGGTGATCGATTTCTAGATGTCCTTGATGCGAAGCGATTTCTAGATGTCCTTTGTGCGAAGCCAGTTCAGTAAATTACGTCTAAATCTAGAATATGGCTGTTCCACTCTAAGGGCAGTAGGGAGTGCATTCCAACTTCATGTCTTCAGTTAGACATAGTATGAAAGGTAAATCAGCTAAGAACACATATTACATAAAAAAGAACAGAAGAATCAAAATACATCAATGATTACAATGCAATCAATGCCTTCCTATGGAATGCAAACATAGATGTGCAGTACATTGCAGACAATTCCACTGCAGTTGCACAATATGTCACAGCCTACTTAACCAAAGCAGAGAAACAGAGGTTCAGGACTTCTGGGATGACATATCATCTGTCAAAACACTATCTCAGAAATTGTACAGTTTAGGCATAAAAATGCTCTCTCATAGAGAATGTGGCTGCTACGAAGCTGCAGACCGTTTAACTGGTAGTACCTTGTATGGAAAATGTAAAAATATAGTATGGCTAATTCTTGGTCGTGCTAAATCTATAAAAAGAGTTCTCAAATCATATGAGGACATAGAAACAATAGCCAAAAATGATCCCAAGAGCCAAGACATTTTGAAAAATAATTTACTAGACACATACTACCCAAACAGGAGTACCACTTTGGAAACCATGTGTCTATACCATGTAGCCCAAAACCTCACATGCAAAAATAATATTAAACCAGATGAAAAGAAAGGTAGATACAGAGTAGCAAATTGTGAAGGCTCATTAGTGAAACGTACCAAACGCAGCTTAATTAGTCATATCTATTTGTCATAAAAACTCCTCAACATAAAGAACTGTATTACATGTCCCTGCTACAAGCTTTTAAACCATGGAGAAAAGAAGAAGAGTTACTAGATACCTATGACTCCTATGAAGACGCTTTCAAAGCAAATCAAAGCACTATAACAGACGTAAACTGTACACAGTACCAAACAATGTTGCTCAATGAACAGCAACATGAAGAAGAACTCCAGTCCCAACTAGATGTCGACGCTCCTGACAGTAGTCAACCTTTCTCTAACAGGAAACCAAGACCCACTTGGACAGCCACTAATAGCAAAAGAGGCAGAATTAGCCATGACAGAAGTAGAAAACACCATGTGTCAGAATGAGCAATCTACAGAAGACTTTGCTGTACTGAAATCACAACTAAACAATGAACAGCGCAGCATTTTCCAAGAGGTAACAAAACAAATTGAACATGGTGTGCAACTTGAAAATAAAACTGTGCCTGCCAACACTACAAACATATACTGCTATACGTGAGTATTCAAGCAGGTTCAGGCAAAACATTCTTAATCAAAATCATCTGCAAGTTCCTCCAACAATTGACAAACAACAAACTGTCAGCTGTTGCATCTGCCCCCACAGGTTTATCTGCCTACAACATAGGCGGTGTCACTTTACACCGATTACTACTCCTTCCAGTAGAATACCAAAACAAATTAGACTATGACAAACCTTCTACAGAAGCTTCAATGGAACTACGCAGAGGTCCTCAAAACAGACTACGAAGAGCTCTTTGGGGGAAACACATTATTGTTTTCAGAGATCTTCTTCAATGAACACCAGTGAAAGGTGAACCTATTTTTAAAACCTTTGGGCACAAACTGTGCCGTAAAACTCTTGACAGCATAGGAAATGTCAACCCTTGGCACATTTCCAATACAGAGAATTAACTGAAAATATGCGTCAGTCTGCAGCATAGGAAATGTCAACCTTTGGCACATTTCCAATACAGAGAATTAACTGAAAATATGTGTCAGTCTGCAGACCTCACATACGCCAACATTTTAAAAAGTATTAGAGCTGGTGTACTATCTCAAGAAGAACAATCTATATTAAAAAACAGGCACATCGATGCACTCTATGGCCATAACTCATGTGCTACTGATGTCATTGAACAATTAGCGCACAAAAATGTCAATTGTATGTCCTTGATGCCAACTTTTGCAAGCTGTTCAAAATTTTATGAAACAATGTTGAAAAAAATAAATGCAACCAATAGTTCAAATTGGCTCCACAGACAAACTGGACGTACATGGTATGACATTACCCATGTGTCAACAAGCCACAACAAGGCTAAACGCCTTGGAAAACTCTATCTCTAACACAGCTAGTTTGGAGAAAACATTAAAATTATCTTTAAACTGTAGAGTAATGCTTAAACGTAACCTTGACGTGGACCAAGGACTAGTTAATGGAGCACTTGGTACAGTTGTTGGCTTTCAAACATACCCACTTGACAACAACATTCAATATTCTCTTTGACAAATTATCCGAAGTTAAAAGGAAAGGACGCTCAACAGCCCGCTTCCTTCTTTTCAAAGACATGTATTTACGCAGAGAACAATTTTCTCTAACTCTAGCATACGCAGTCACCATTCACAAATCACAAGGTCTTACTGTAGATAAAGCATTGATAGATATTGGTAGCACAGTCTTTAGAAAAGGCATGAGTTATGTAGCACTATCACGCTTACGTACACTTGACAGACTATTTTAATCAACTTTGATGCAAGTAAAGTAAATGCTGATATTTCTTGCATTCTAAAATACAATAGACTGCGTTCACTCTTCACCCCATCTAAAAACCTATCCTGTTCTGCAAAAAGCAAAAACGTTGTAAAAGAAAACTACTTCAGATGCAAACTATGCAAGAGCTCACAGCAATTCCTCCAAAGAAAGTAAAAGAAGCTAATACTTCATCAAGGACTACAACCAAAGAACAATTTACTGCTCAAAGTAGCTCAACTACCTCTTCAAAGAAGCAAAGCACAATCAGAACAAACGACTTGGATACAGAACTGTCAGGTCCATTCAAATTTTCAAACACAACTGGTTTAAATTGCTACACATATGTAGCAATAAATATTCTATTCCAATTGCCACCAATTATTGACAACATTTACTTACACGGTACAGACCAATTGTGTTTGCAAATGTTAGTCCTTCATAGAAATGGAACCAACAATCCTGACAACACTTACAGTGTTTCTGGAATAAGGCAGGAATTGGACTACTGTGCTGGAATGGTCAAATTCACTATAAACACACAAGAAGATCCACAAGAATGTCTAATGTACTTACTACAAGTACTAGAAAACAAAAACATACCTATAAAGGAAATCTTTCAGATTTCATACTTGTGGAAACATACATGCACTCTTTGCGGGCATGTAGTACAAGAAGAAGTTGCTAATGAACGATTCGTGTATGTATCCATACCTAACTGTGAATCCATTCCATTACAGCAACTTGTACAAAATGCAAACCATGGCAGATTATGTACTACCTGCAATTCCGATAATCGTTCCGCCTTATAAATACAGACACATAGTAAATACGTAATAGTAATGGTTTTACGTTATAATGCAGATGGTACCAAAAACAACTACAAGCTAACTGGATTCACACATGGTCAAGTATCACCTGGTAAGAAAACCTTCACAATAATAGGTATAATCTACCACGCAGGAGCCACAACCAAAGCAGGTCGCTACACTGCATACATAAAAAATAATTGTGGATGGTTCGAATGTAATGATACTAACATTACTCTAAAACAGAGATTACCTGCAAATCTTGTAAACGCTTACTTGATATTCTTAAAACCAAAATTTAATAACTAATCTGTGTATGAACATAAACAAAACTTAAACTTCAAAACTATGACCAGTTAGAATACGCCAACAGGTATCTAACTGCCCCAAAAATCTGCAACAAGCCAACAGATAGATGAATAAGGTATCAGGTAATAATATCACCATATATATGGTCGCCGTAAATAATATCACCGGAAAAATGTCGTGGCGATATTATTTGGGTGACCATATATATGGGACAGGGGCAAAAAGAAAAAAATAAGTTTGGGGGTTGCAGGGGTGTCCCCCGCATGTTCCATGCAATAATGTTGCCACAAAAAACTGCCATTTTTTGGCAATATTTTTGCATGGCGAGATTTTTGTGGCGACATTATTACATGGAACCATGAATACCACTAAAATGGAAAAAGAAATGAACAAATAGAATCCACCAACTGCTATCTAATTGCAACAATACTACCACCACTTCCAAATAAAAAACCATACACATATTAAATTCCTCCTACTGAACTCAATGAAAGAAATATATTGTACCACAACGTAGAAAGTTTTTTTTTAATCCAACATGGATTTTTTTCGCACAGACCCAATGATTTAATCAACAAACACAGGAACTGAGCAAATTGCACAGTACATTGGTTTGAACTATAGTACTTCTAAAGTACTAACTATGAGGGTCGACAAAATACAAAAATGTCTTCTATGCAATGCAATACTTATTATAAACTACCTACACTAACATGTGATTTTTTCTTTTATCAGTGATGTCATCAATGATATTTGTGATGTCATCTTTGATGTCCTGGATGTTAGTCTTAGCAATGCACATAGATGGTGCGAGTTATGGTTGCTTAGCTTATTATAATGGGGGAATGTGCAGTGGTGTTTGGTTGCACTGTGAAGTATAACATTCTTTTAGGGACATTTTTTTACCTAATGCACATATATATGTATGGCAGGGAAGGAAAATAAAGGGGTTAAACAAGTGATGTCATCATTGATGTCATCATTGACATTTGAGATGACATCTTTCATGGTCTGGGTGTTAGTGTTAGCAGTGCACAGGGGTGGTGGCAGGGTTGGGGGCTTAGTTTACCATAACTGGCGAATTTCAGGGGTTTTTCGGTTTTAATTTGAAGCATAAAGGGGAGGTGGAACGTTTTTTTAGTGAAGTGTACAGGTTTTTTGTTAGGGCAATTTAACCATAACGTCCACTCAACAAAGTTTTTTTGTAGTGAATTTCACTGGTTTTTGGGAGGGCAACTTAACTATAACGTCCCCTTAACAAAGTTTTTTTTGTAGGGATTGTGTAGGTTTTTGGAAGGTGGAAGGTAAGCATGAAATTGTGGCAATGAAGTTGGTGAGCAGAATATACACTGAAATCATGTGATTTTGAGAGATATGTAGTATAATCTACGTACTTGACATACATTTAACATGTAACATACAGAACCCCCTCCCAATTGATATTGTAAAGGTACAGACTGAGTGCCTGTTTGCGGACGGGGTTGGACAGGATCAACATTACCGAAAGAGGCGGGGGGTAGTAGAAAATGTACTATTGCCTTACACAAAAAGTGTGCAACGTAGAAGAAGGACATAAAGATATTTTAAGTAGTAATAAGTAAATATGGAAACCTGAACCTGGGAAAAGAAAACAACAAATTTAATAAGCATCTAGAATGAAGTGGATGGTACCATAAAAAGAAAAGGATGTCTCCAGCGTAATCACTTCACAGAAACTCGGCAGCCTGGAATGACAGTGGACGGACGCAGTAGGACAAAGGGAGATTACAGCAAAAGAGTGAGTGCAGATCATTTTTTTATATGCGTGAGGTTTTTTTTTAGTATGCGATGTATAAATAATCATTTCTTTCTGTTGTTTTGACTCAGAAATGGCTAGTACTTTGGATTGGCTGGAGGAGTATTTCCTGCATGGGGAAATGTCTGAAGACAGCGACAATAATGGTAAACATTGCTCTGCATATTCAAAATAGTGACCAGTATTTTAGAGGCATTGAAATTATGTATTTTTATTTTTAACAGAGCAGGAAAAAAAAGACGAAAGGGTAACAAATGAGACAGAAGACAGGATAAAGAAGATAGAGGAGAAAATGGACATATTGAACGCCAATTTTCAAAGTTTAGGGGAGTTTCTGGAGAACTGTGTGGGAGGGAAAGTTTGTTATCATTGCCCCACCTGCACCTGCCCTACTTCTCCATTCCATAGTGAACCATCCCCAAACCTTGAACAGGAAAATAGACGTTTTGATGAAATATCCATCCCTTCTTCCCCTCACAAATCTTCTCCTCATAACCAGCCCGTGTTGAATCCTAATTCCCCCATATTTGTTTCAGTGTCCGCTTCCCCTGCTATTTCTTTGGATTGATGTGTGTGTGTGTGTGTGTGTGTGTTTGAAATGTTTGTGTACAGTAGTTGTAGAGAAAAAGGTTGTGTGTAGAATTCTTTTGAAAAAAGACGTAAAATGTTCGCGAACAGCACGCCTGTTCAACCTATCCGCAAGGAATGGAATGTGGGTGCTGTGTAATGTCAAGTAAGACGGATGTGATGTGTGACTGCACCATCTGTTGAAATTGTGCGTACATAAACAGAAAGGGGTGTCCAAAGTATATACTACCTCGGCGTACCGCTTGGAAACGAGATAATACATGTTCGTAGAACACACCAGATGTCCGGAATGGGTGTAAATGAGGAAAATGGGAGTGTGTGAAGGACAGTATAGTGGTCCGTATTGGGCACAGCCAAAATGGTGCCGGCAAGTTTGTATGCAAACAAAATGGAGTTGTCCTAAGGACACAGGAACTGTCAGAACAGTGAACATAGCATGCGTGCACATGCGCTGTACAAACGTAAGTATTGCTAACATCACGCCTGTTCTCAACTGTCCGTCTCACTTGTTTAGCACTTTGAAGTAGTTTGAGAACCCAAAAACTGTCCGTAGGACACTAGTGTGCATGCACACGTTTGATTCTTTGCATTTGCTGTCCAGGAGACTTTCATTACTGGGGCGGATGTGTTGAGGACGTCATCATGTGACCGCACCTACGTTGAGGGCGGGGACTAATTTCCGCAGTTGGTGTGCTTCCGCAACAATAGAAATGAGCTTGTAGACACAAGGCAAAGTATTGTAGAGTGTAAAAATGTAATTTCACACATCCCAAACAATAGGCCACCTCAGGACTTGCTGTGTAAAATTTGTGTACAGCTTTGTAGGGATGAAGACGGTCACGAGGCCACACCCCCGAGCGCATCTTCATTGTCCTTCTAGCTATAACAGATTGAGGTGTGTTGCCTTTACTGCTGCAGTGACCAAAAGGAAACTAATCAGTATGGCTTCCATGGCTGCTGTTGGGTCATTAGCCTCTGCACCACCCCCAAAACCGCCACCACCACCACCTCACCAAGGGCCTAGAGAGAAATATATGGGTGAGGATGTAAAGATTGAGGAAGAAGAGGAGGAAGAGAATGAAGTGGAGGAACTCCGCACTAGGAGCACTAGGCGGAGGTCATGGGTGTGGCGGTTGTTTTCCATTTATGGGAATGTACCAAAAGCACGTGCGAACCAGGTGAAGTGTAACCAGTGCAAGGTGGTGTTGAGTCGCGGGAGATTTGGAGCGTACAGTTTTGGTATGAAAACCATGAAGTGACACCTCACTTGGTTCCACACTGCAGACTCCACAGCATCCTCGGTATCCAATCCTCCCACCACAAGAGACACTCCTATGGGGCTTCCTTCCTCCAGCTGCCTCACAAGCCATTCGCAATGCTGTTGACCCTTACCTTTCAAAGGTGACAGTAGTGTACACGTAGTGTGATGCAGTATTTTGCAGGAGGGAGAGTTTTCGAAGTGCTTTGAGGCTGCACTCACTGTGCACCAGAAGATCTGCTCCTTACCTAAATCAAGCTCACCCCAAATCTTTCTCTGTTCAGTTGCACTTTTTTATCCCCGTGGCTGGTGTCCCTCCCTTAACCTCCTTTCGCATCTTCTCCTAGTGTGTCGTGTGCTGTTAAGCAATGAACGTAAAAACAACAAAAATTACAGAAAAGGCTCTTTTCAGAGCCACCTTTCTCAGTATAACAATAGAACTAGGAAGTAATGGCCGTAGACCCCTGCAGAGTTCTGAAAAAGTTTGCAAACAGTCGTAGAGGAAAAAAGAGAGGGTGCATGCGGAGAAAACGCAATAAAATGTACGTTTAGAGTAAGTGGCAGCTCTGGAAAGAGCCTTTCGGTGGTGTGTTGTGTGGGTCAAAAACAGTGGATTGGGGAATACGGATGGTCAGATAGGTTAGTGTGATTGCAAAAGAGGCCGCAATGCATTTTGTACATTGCGAAGAAAAATCTGATTGCCAGCATATGTGAGGTGGACTCCACCTCTGCGGAAAATGAAAGTGCTGCGAAACAAAATGTTTTCATTGTTGAAAGAGGACATGCCAACATCTCTTAAAAATGCACACACAGCCTTATTCACATTGCATCTCGCTTTCTCCATTTGTGGACCAAACACAGAAGAACGCAGCCATATTTGTCTTTGGGCAATACATGAAAAAAGTATGTGACAATTTGGAAACATGTCCATGAGCTTGGCGAGTCCTTCCTTCATTGCAAATTGCAAAGAAATTCCAGTTACATGGCCTAAACTGTTTCCTCCACAATGCATGATCATTATATCTGGAGGACGCTCTGTCAGTAAAGTAACACAAAGAGTTACCAAGTCCAGCCATCTCATGCCACGCACGCCATGCCAGTGCACTTCCGCATGTGGAAATCTGAGATCAGCTTTCTGCATGCACCTTGAACCAATGTATCCATGAGTCTCCCAAAATCCATATAATCTGTTTTCGAGCAAGGAAAGCCATGGCTGTGTGGTCTCCTGCGAGGGAGAAGAAGGTCTTATTAAAGTACATCAGTCAGAACACACCTACTGAACTTTATGGACCAATCCCTAGCGCCGCTCATTCTGATTTACATGTGGCTCCACCCTTGAATCCCTGGTGGTGATATGTGCTGGCTGCTAACTACCGCCATGTTCGCGAACATGTACAATATCAGAGCGTGACGACGGTACATTAAAGTACTAATCCCCTTTTTCCCCTTTAAGGTGGGCTCTGAAAAGAGCCGTTCTTTTTTTATTTTTGGCCAGATACCATACAGACCGCTGGTATTTTATGTATTTTTCTGTATTTTTTGTCCTTGCTTTACTCTTGCAAACATTACAGAACCTTCTCTAAAGCAAGCCTTACGTTCCAAAAGAACATCTCATTTCCCAAAGAAGATAGCGCAACACCATCTCCTTCAAAGTAACGCGCATTGCTTGGAGCAATGTTTTCGTGGCTGCAAAAAAACATACTTTCGTTGTTGGGAAGATGGTCATGAGTGCTTCAACCAACTGTGCCAAATCTGCCAACAAAGTACGTGAAGTCAGGTATCCCAAATGGCAAGTGCCGTAGTGCAAAATTACCACATGAGTAGTGGTCATTCTACGCATGCCTCTACAAACTTGCAGAATTGGCGCAGCATTGGCATCAGTGTCAGCACTCCACACGACCTCCACTCCTCGCACATCAAAATGGTGTGCCACATGCCTACTCTCGGCATAGTGTTGTAAGCCTTGCACAAAAATGTCTCCAAGCATCAAATCCCTGACCCTCTCCACCTCTGCCATCTTCAGTGTGCGCACCGTCTTTCCACACAAAAGAGTGATGTGAACATCTGATTGGCTGATGCCTACAGTCACCTTTCCATGCAGGATGTGCTGTAGAAATCTGTATGTGACACGCCCCACCAGCGGACAAGCGTTGCCTTTGTGCGGGACGTAACTCTTACCCAGTCCTTCCACCCTTTCTACAGCGGTACCAAAGCGAGTCCCTCATTGGACACAACCAAGCGGTCACACAATCATCCACCAATCACAAAGAACATTGCTAATTTTAACTCCGTCATCAACATTGCGCACTTCAAAATTACTGTTGATGATTCTGAATGCAAGTCGCATACCATTGCAAAGCACCTACTTCACAAGCTACTGTACAAGGATTGCAAATTTCTACGTACAGCTCCATACATGTCCACATGCATCAGTATAGAGTACAGGTATGTATATTTTAATCAGAGAACATATGGAAGCCTTATGATTTAAATTAGACAAAATAATGCCGCTAAATATCCATAGGGAACACATAACAACGCTCCCCCTTTAAAGTGCAAGATTGCCGATTTGTCATTCACAAATCGCACGACTGCTTACTGTCTTCCGCATAACCTGTACATACGTTGCAAGCATGCCTATTTAGGGCAGACCTCAATTTTGTATGTAAAAATGTCAGAGTTCTGTACTCTGTATGGCCTACAGTAATGCTACTTGCAATGTGATCATATGAGAATAGTAAGCGTTCCCGATTGTAGTGCTGACATTTTCTTCTGAGGGTCTCCCGATTTTTCAACATCGTGCTTTTCATTAACAAGTACAAAATGTTTCCCCATCTAGTACTTTGCCCTATCGCTTACAAACCTCTCTCCTATGCATAGTACACTTTGTAAAGAACAAGGCATTTCCATACCCTTAAAAGATTTAGTTAGTTTGAAGGACTTACAAGTAGCATATTGCAAGTACTATGCCAAGACTTCACAGAGTGAAGTTAAATGTGCATGTGCACTGGGTTGAAATATGAAAGTTCAATCCTCTGACGAAATAAGCACAAGTATTGTCTGCAGTATCATCACTGCTGCAAACACATAAAGTAATTGATTTTGTTTTTTTAAGTCGCAGTGAAGACTACTCTCCTGAGAATCAACAGCATCTACACTGCAGACGACATATCCGAAGAAACCTGGTCATCTTGTACAAAAAAGTAAGTACAGTACAACCTTTATATTGTAACTACTCTTTAGAGAGGCTGCGTGGGTTATTTGTTTATTTTGGGCACCAAAGCAAGCATTGATTTGTAAACCATTCTACCTACAAATATCCATTTATTGAACAAAGAATAACAGGCAGAATGGCTGACAAATCCCTGCGTGTTTGGTACTGAAATAACATAGCTAATCCTTAGAAGGTTAGATTGTGAAAATAAGTTACTGTAGCAAGTTTTTGGCATTTCGGTTATTAATAATGGGTCTCGTCACAAGTAGGTCACTTTGTACTCTCATCTGAAGCACATTGTAGTAGTATACAAACAGTAAAGTAGCCTTACCAAATGATTGGTAGAGTTCACTGTACGTTGACACACCATGACAAAGAGCTTCCCCATCAGGCTTATGCACACATGCACACTGCACACATACATTGGACAACAGAGCAAAGTATACTTTTTTTTCTCAACAGACACCAAAGAATGCCTACCAAAAAGCAACTCTGTAGAAAGGAATGCAGAATTAGAGCAAAGAAAAATAAAGGTGCCGAATGTAAGCATCCAACTGTTGTAGATTGTGTGGCGATTCTTGGTACAAACCAGCTAATGCAGTTGGGTAACATAATAAAGGAAGTCTCAACTACCGAAACTGTACCTCCTCCATCAAATAGTGTCACAAAATACAGAAATGTTGTCAAAAAAACGGCTGCCATTACATCTAACAATGTTCCTAATAATCCTGATAGTGTAAGAAGAACCCATAGTAAAAAAAGTATTTTAGCAAAAATGTTTCGTCACAGAGTCCTTCAGAATTTACTAAGAAGAGGACCAAAATCATCCTTACCCCTTAAAACGTACCATAGAAAGTTAATTCTACAAGCACTCGTGGACAGTACAATCCTTCTCAAAAGGAAGTTGTTCATATTAGTGTTAAATAGGATGAAAGCACTAACAAAACTAAGTACCAAATTACAGAAGAAACTCAGCCAGCAATAAACGGAATGTGAACAAAAATAATTACTTGCATGTTTGTGGTGGTGAATGGAGTCACACAACAACCACATAGCCATATTTTAATGAAGAAGCATACAAACAAAATCAAACAAACACAATTGCCATCCATAGCAGTGGACGAGGGTATGAGAAAATCAATGCTACCATTATGGAACAAGAAACACTGCTTACAAAACTATCTCCTGAAAACTCAGAATTACCTCTCGATTCAGCAGAACCACACCGTCCAGTATACAAATGGCCGTGCACATCAATGTGTGCCATTCCAAACAAAGCTTTCAAATCTTTATGTCAGTTCCTCAATCAATATGTAAAAGGTAAAGACAAAAGTTAAATGAAAGTGCTGCAAAATATGGATATTTGTGCAGTGTGGAAAGACACAGGAGTAAAAGGTCATTCATTAGCCTGCATTTCCGAGCCTATTTGCAAAAGTACCTTCCATGATATCAAAATAATATCAGTACATCATTCCAATGTAAGAAATTTAGTGTATAAAATATACTATGCAAAAAGTCCAGTTTCAGAATTAGGCCATTTAAATACCACTCTTCTACATGGTACACCCAAATACTTACAAGAAGAAATGGACCGTATTCAGAAAAAGTATTTTGGAAGTGAGAGCCACTTAGCGAATGCAACAGTTTTAGAACATAGTAGCGACAATTCTGCTCATAGCAACCTTCTACTACACACATACAGAAAATAAATAGTAAAATTTAAAAGGTCATCGGCTGAAGTACCAAACCATGTGTGTGTGTGTTGCCACAGAGCGTTTTACAAAAGGAACACAAAAAATGTGGACATAGCATACAAAATAGAAAACAATGAAGACTCTAAATGGTTTGAATTAGCTTTGTACCTTTTAGCTGAAAACAAATATGAAATAACTGAACGCCTAATATGTTGCAGTTACTGTACTGCAAAATTAGACAACAACCACACTCCTTCACGTGCTAGTACAAGAAAAAGATGAGGTTTTACAATCAAGTATAACAAATTTGTTTGCAAACATGCATGGTATAAAGGAATACTGGTTCAGACGGCACAGAGACGTGAGTTGCATTTTCAGAAACCTTGGACCACCAACTTGGTTTGTTACGCTAAGTTGTGCAGAATATGCATGGGAATATTTACATGAGTTCCTACGCATAGCAAACAGCAACAAAAACAACATAGATATATTAACACCTGGAGAACGTTGCTCTCTAGATCCAGTTAATGTCTCAAGATATTTCCATCATCGTTTCATTGCAATGCTACACTTTATTTACAATAAAACTGTTCCTCCCCTTGGAGAAGTGCAACACTTCTTTTGGAGAAAAGAATATCAAGCGAGAGGAGCACTACATATTCACATGCTTTTATGGATCAAAGGTGCACCAAAATTTGGGCACGACAGTGATAGCACTGTTTTGCAGTTTATCCAAAAATATGTCACATGTGAAATCCCTTCACAACAGACAAGTAGTGAGCTGCATGGGCAGATTTTACAATTTCAAAGACACAAATGTGGCAAATATTGTCGCCGTAAATACAAAAACATAGATAAATACTACACCAAATGCCGCTTTGGTTTCCCTAGACCAGTTACAGAAACAGGTGAAGTAAACAACTTCATGTCTTCAGTTTGACATAGTGTTAAAGGTAAATCACCTAAAAACACGTATTACATAAAAAGAAGTTAAGAATCAAAATATGTCAATGATTACAATGCAATCATTCCCTATTATGGAATGCAAACATAGATGTGCAGTACATTGCAGACAATTCAACTGCTGTTGCACGATATGTTACAGCCTACTTAAAAAAGCAGAAAAAACAGAGCTGCAAGACCTCTGGGATGACCTAGCATCAGACAAAACATTATTACAGAAATTGTACAGCCTAGGCATAAAAATGCTCTCTCATCGAGAATGTGGGGCCTGTGAAGCAGCAGATCGTTTTAACCAGCACTGCTTTGAATGGAAAATCAGACAACATAGTATGGCTCAGTCTTGCTCCTGCAAAATCTAGAAAAAGAGTGCTAAAATCATATGAGGACATAGAAACAATTGCCAGAAATGATCCCAACAGCCAAGACATTCTAAAATACAATTTACTGAACACATACTATCCGAACAGGAGTACCACTCTGGAAAGCATGTGTCTATACCACATAGCTCAAAACTTTGCATACAAAAATAGTGTAAAACCTGATGAAAGCAAACGTAGATATAGAGTGACCAATTGTGAAGGGAGCTAAGTGAAACTTAACAAACGAAGCTTAATTAATCATGTGAAATTGTCATTAAAAACTCCTCAACAGAAAGAACTATATTACATGTCTCTGTTCCAACTTTTCAAACCATGGAGAAAAGATGAAGACATACTAGATAACTATGAGTGCTATGAAGATGCTTTCAAAGCAAATGAAAGCACTGTCACCGATGTGAACTTAATGCAGTACAAAACAATGTTACACAATGAGCAGCAACAGGAAGAAGAAATTTAGGCCCAACTAGATAAAGACTCTTCCAACAGTAGTCAACCTTCTGTAACAGGAAGTCAAGAACCATTAGGATAACCACTAATAGCAAATGAGGCTGAAGTAGCTATGGCAGAAGTTGAAAGCACCATGTATCAGTATCAAGAAGATACAGAAGACTTAACTGTGTAACAAGCAAAACTTAAAAACGATCAGCGCACTATTTTTGAAGACATAACAAACCAAATTATACATGGTGTACAACACGAAAATAAAGAATGTACCTGCCAAAATTACAAACCTATACTGCTGTACGTCAGTGGTGAAGCTGGATCAGGGAAAACATTCTTAATCAAAATTATCAGCAAGTTCCTTCAACAATCGACAAACAACAAACTGTCAGCTGTTGTAACAGCCCCCACAGGTTTAGCTACCTACAACATAGGCGGTCTGACTTTACACCGATTACTACTGCTTCCACTAGAGCATCAAAATAAATTAGACTACTACAAACTTTCTGCAGAAGCTGCAATGGAATTACATAGAGTATTGAAACAAATGAAAATGCTACTAATAGATGAAGTGAGCATGGTCTCCAACCTAATGTTGGCTTTGATTCATCTCAGATTGCAAGAAGTACTTAAAAGTAATAACAAAGAACTCTTTGCATGGAAACACATTATCGTTTTCGGAGATCTTCTACAATTGACACAGTGAAAGGTGAACCAATTTTTAAAACCTTAGGCCACAAACTCTGCCCAAAAACTGTTGGTAGCATAGGTAATGTTAACCTTTGGCAACATTTCCAATACAGAGAATTAACTGAGAACATGCGGCAATCTGCAGATCTCACTTATGCCAACATCTTAAAAAGTATTAGAGTTGGTGTATTATCGCAAGAAGCACAAGCTCTAATGAAAAATCAGCATATACATGCACTTTATGGCGATAATGCATATGCAACGGATGTTATGGAACAAATAGCGCACAAAAATGTCAATTGTATGGCCTTAATGCCAACTCTTGCAAGCTGTTCGAAATTCAATGAAACAATGTTAAAAAAAGAAATGCAAGCAATAATAGAAATTAGCGCCACAGACAAACTAGACGTACATGGTATGACAGTACCCATGTGTGAGCAAGGCACAACAAGACTAAATAGTTTAGAAAAATCAATCTCCAACACAGCTGGGTTGGAAAAAATATTGACATTATCATTAAATTGTAGAGTAATGCTAAAACGTAACCTTGACGTAGAGTAAGGGCTAGTTAATGGAGCACTGGGCACAGTTGTTGGCTTTCAATCATACCCACGTGATAGCAACATTCAGTTTGTAAATATTCACTTTGATAAAGTTTCAGAAGTGAAAAGGATAGGGCGCTCAATTGCTCAATTCCTTCTCTTCAAAGACATGTACATACGTAGAGAGCAATTGTCTCTAACTCTTGCATATGCAGTTACCATTCATAAATCCCAAGGTCTTACCCTAGAGAAAGCATTGATAGATATAGGAAAGACAGTGTTTAAGGAAGGCATGAGCTACGTAGCATTATCATGCTTACGCAAACTTGACGGTGTATTGCTAATAAACTTTGATTCAAATAAAGTCAAAGCTGATATTCCTTGCATTCTAGAATACAATAGATTGCGTTCACTGTACACCCCTCATCTGAAACAATATCCTGTTCCAGATAAAGTGAAACGTGGTAAAAGAAAAGTAAATGAAACAGAAATGCAACAGAATGCAACAGCAAATTCCGCAAAGAAAAGAAAAGAAGCTAAAGTTTCATCAATTGCCGCAAACATATAAGAACCTATTAGGGAATGTAAACCAGGCATGTCGGCAAAGAAGCAACAGAAAAACCAAAAAATGCACTCAGATACAGAAATTGCTGGCCCATTCAAATTTACAAATGAAAGTGGGGTAAGTTGCTATGCAAATGTAGCAATGAATATTCTATTTCAATTGCCACCAATTGTTAACAATATTTACCTGCACAGCACAGACCACTTGTGTTTGCAAATGTTAGTGCTGAATAGAAATGCAAAAAGCAATCCTGACAACACATACAGTGTTCATGGAGTAAGGCAACAATTGGATGACTGTGCTGGAATGGTGAGATTCACTATGAACTCACAAGAAGATCCACACGAATTTCTAATGTACATACTATTAGTATTGGAAAACAAAAGCGTACCTGTAAATGAAATCTTCCAAATTTCGTACATGTGGAAACATACATGCACTCTCTGTAACAAAGTGATGCAGGAAGAAATCCCAAATGAGCGATTTGTGTATGTTTCCATACCAAATAGTGAGAGCATTCCATTTCAGCAACTTGAACAAAAAGCAAACCATGGCAGATTATGTAGTATTTGCAATTCAGACAATCGCTCTACCTTACTGATACAATCACATAGTGCCTACATAATACTTATGATTCTACGTTATAATGCAGATGGCACCAAAAACAACAGCAAACTGCCTGGATTCAGACACGGTCAAGTGTCACTTGGAAACAAAACCTTTACAACAGTAGGAATAATCTACCATTGAGGAGCTACAACCAATGCAGGTCACTACACTGCATACATTAAAAAGAATTCTGGATGGTTTGAATGTAATGATAGCACCATTACTCTAAAGCAAAGGTTGCCAGCTAACCTAACAAATGCGTATTTAATGTTCTTGAAGCCAAAATGTATGAATTAATGTGTACTTCAAAATTGTCAACAAAGTTTGTGAAAGACTACAAACAGTTAGACTACGCCCACAGGTATCTAACTACCCAACAGGATGGAAGAATGACACAAATAAATGATTATCACAGATCGTTGGAAACAAATGCACAGGTAGAATACGCCTATAGGTATCTAACTGTTGTTAAAAATCAGCAGGAAGGCAACATAGAAAACATTAATGGGAAAGATAAAGGAAACAGGATATGGCAACAACATAAATGAATGAGTATCACAAATCTGTAGGAACAAATGCACAGTTAGAATATGCCTATTGGTATCTAATGGTTGTTAAAAATGGGCAGGAAGGCAACAAACATAACATTGATCAGAAAGATGAAGAAAACACTGAAAACAAAAAATGAAGTAGTTAGTACCATAGGAAATTAAGGTTTTTTTAAAATCCGACAAGGATTTTTTTCCCCAGACCCAAGGATTAGAAAAGCAAACACAGAAACTGAGCGCAATGCACAGTACACTGGTTTGTAAACTAAATGTGAGGGTAAAAAAAAAAAGTTAACTGTCTATTATGCAATGTAGTACATTTTAAAAAAATGCAAACACTAACACACCTTTTTCTTTCATCACAGAAATGGAAAAAGTGATACTTCCGCTAAGTACGATAGCCAATAAAAAAAAAGTATGTGGAATCTGAACAAAGTAAGGAGTAAGTATATTGGCAGGCATTTTCTACACATGGGAATCTGCACGACTAATCTATGGTACTAATATGCGGCAGTGCCTGTAGGCTGCCCTTCCATGTTTGGTGAGTAACCTACCACCTACGCCTTACAACCAAGGTACAAGGAGTAAAGTTCCTATCCACAACCATCGCTGCATTTGGAAACCATGGTCCTTGTCAATTAGCTGCTTATAAATTTACTTTTCGGACCATCGTCTACAACCATGAAGGTAAGACAGTAGGGTATCAACACAATTAGCACATTTCACCAAACCCATATTGACTTGTAACTCCACTGCTTATGAATTCATTCTTGCGTGCATGGACTTTAGCCATGCACCCAAGAGTGCAGGGTCTCCCCAAAACCGCCTTGGTGATGTGTGGTAGTGGGGGTTATTCTGTAGGTGTATTATCCTTCAGCACCTCTGCCCAGAGGTTTCCCTCCTAGCTGTATGTCTGTAGATCTTACATGGGATGGGTGTGCAGTGTCTTCCAAGTCTACTACTTACCACTTTGTTCTTGGTTGCATGGCCTTTGGCCATGCACCCAAGACTGCACGCACTCCCCACAACTTGCCAATTAAAATGCCACAATACGGGTGTATGCAGCGGTGGCACATGCGGCGGTGGTTGTGGCCAGGGCCTACAGTCTTGGAAGTAAGGCCTTCGGCTGACGGCCATGCATCCAAGACTCTAGGCCCTGGTGTCAGAATCGGAAACTACCACCCTCGAAAGCTCCTCACCTGACTCCTTAGAGGAATCCTCCTGGGTAGATGTCTTTGGTCTTCTTCTCCCCTCCTTCTTGATCTCCTGCGGTTCTTCGTCCGTCTTGGTGCTCTTCCTTCCCTTTTTGTCTTTCTTGCGCTCGTAGAGATAGGGACGAGCTCCGCTTGAGGCCACCCTGACAGTGGTAGGAACAAGCTGTCGGGTGGACCCAGGGGAGCCAGTCCCGTAACACCAGGGAAAAAGCCAGTGACGTCAGAAAAAACCCTGTAGGTGGCGAGCTCTTGCTGGCAGGGAGAGTGTCAGAAGTGGAAGAAGCTGGTGACTTGTATAGGTAACCGTACTTGAATCCAAGTATTTCCAGACGAGGTAGACTGATGTCGAAAAGGATTGGGCGAGAGTCCACCGCGATCCAAGGAAGGCGAAGCGGAGGCTGCACAAGAGCTGTCAGCAGGGAAGGTAAGTCTACACTGCAGCTAAGAGTGAGAGAGTGGAGGATGAGAGAGCGAACAGACGCGGGATCGAGCAAGGAAGGGAGAGAGCGAGCGGGAGTAAAGGCGGGTGAACAAGCGCCAGGGAGAGAGAGAGCTGGCACCGGAGAGCGAGAGAGAGAGAGAACGAGAGAGCGAACAGAAGCGGGATCGAGCAAGGAAGGGAGAGAGTGAGCGGGAGCAAAGGTGGGTGAACAAGCGCCAGGGAGAGAGAGAGAGAGCTGACACCGGAGAGCGAGAGAGAGAGAGGAGAATGAGAGAGCGAACAGAAGCGGGATCGGGCAAGGAAGGGAGAGAGCGAGCAGGAGCAAAGGACAGCCTTATGTACGGAACACCGTACAGAAGGAAAGAGTCTAGAAACAGGGAAAGCCTAAGCGGGCTGAGTACTAGAAAGGAAGTATCAAGGACCAAGCTCAAGGAGTGGCACTGCAGGCGAAGTTAGCGAAAGGCTGACAATGCGAGTTGCAACGCACAGCGTTGTGGGCGTGGCTGCCTTTTAAAGGAAAAGGACCAAAAAAGACTAGAACGGTAAGGACCGCAAGGAGCCTAAGCAAGCCTCCATCTTTTCCACAGTGTCCAGGGTCGCGTTGTGATAGTATGCCCCCTTCCCAGCCAGGATCCCCCGGGCTTACCCGGATGAAGGCGGTGAAAAAGACGTAACAAGCGAGGGGCATGGATGTGGCTTCTAGGTTCCCAGGTACGCTCTGCAGTGGAATACCCCTTCCAATGTACCAGGTACTGAATAGTACCATGTCTGTAGCGTGAATCCACCAGCCTCTCCACCTCGTATTCCTCAGCTTCTGGATTATCTGGAATTGATGAGCGTGGCACTGTCCGACCATGCGGGTCCGATAGATAGGCCTTGAGAAGGGACGAGTGGAACACTGGATGGATGCGCTTCATACTGTGAGGAAGTTTCAGGCGAAAGGCCACCGGATTGATCTGTGAGGAAATGGGGAAAGGCCCAATGAATCTGGCAGAAAACTTCCCTGGGTGTAACCAGCGAGGCAAGAATTTAGTGGACAACCACACTTTAGTGCCGACAGTCCATTTGGGGTTCTGAGATCTCTTCCAGTCGGCGTACTTCTTTTGGAGCTCCCTGCTAGTTTCCAAGTTCTTCTTAGCCTCCCCTTGTATACGTCTTAGTTCACTAAGCCTTTGGTCAACCGCAGGGACAGCAGTCTATGGTATTCCGACCAAGGGGATATGCATGGGATGAAAACCATAGGAGAAAAAGAATGGACTGGTTCCTAGGGAAGAGTGTACTGTGTTATTGTAGGCGAATTCCGCTGTGGAGAGAAAATACCTCCAACTCTCCTGTTCTTGACCACAGAAACAACGAAGGTACTGTTCTAAAGTGGAGTTGAGACGCTCAGTTTGTCCGTTACTTTGGGGGAGATATCCAGAAGAGAGAGCTCTACTGATCCCCAGAGTGTTGCACAGTGTAGACCAGAAACGAGAAGTGAATTGAGAGCCTCTGTCGGAAACAATAGTTTGGGGTAGACCGTGAAGCCTAACCACATCTCTCAGAAAAACCTCTGCCAATTCCGGAGCCGATGGTAGGCCAGGTAGAGGAGAAAAGTGTGCCATCTTGTGATAGCATGGATCATTGGGCGGATAACCCGGAATGTCCTGCTTTGAAAATTATATGTGGGAAATGCAAAGGCAAGGGGCATTACGCATGATGTTGCAGAAGGCAAAACACTTCCACTAACTGGATAGGAAGCGATGAAAATAGTGATGAAGATGAAGGAGAATGTGTGTTTGTCGTGACAGACGAAGAAAATGAACAAGAAATAGAAAGCCCCAAGGCCGTAGTTTGTGTTGATGGAACCAACATGCACATGATGATTGATTCAGGTGCAAAATATACCTTGATACCACAAATTTTCTGGGACAGGAAGAAACATGAATACCTGCATGAACCAGACATAAATCCCAGAGCATATGGCGAAGTTAAAATAGATGTCATTGGATGGTTTTGGGGAGCACTCAAATTCAAGGAGAGGAAAGCAAATGGGAAAATATACATAACAAAGAAGGGGAGAACGCCTTTGTTAAGTTGGACCCACCAATGCAAACTCAAAGTGAAGTTGGATGCTGCGTCGGATGAGTCTGTATATTCAGTTGAAAACAACGCTGGAAGACTTCAAGGAAACAAAGAAGTCGCCAAGGAAGCTGATATGGTGAAAGAAATTTTCAGGAAAGACATCGGATGTCTGCGTGGGTTTGTTCATGAGATCAAAATGAAGCCAGGACATGTTCCTGTTGCGCAGAAGTTACGCAACATCCCGCTTTCAATGAGAGAAAAAGTAAGAAAGGAGATTAAATTATTGGAAGATCAGAAAATCATCGAGAGAATAGATGCCAGTGAATGGGTTTCACCGTTAGTTGTATTAAGAAAAAAATCCGGAAAATTGAGAATATGTGTAGACATGAGAGAATTAAATAAGTGCGTGATCCCGGACAGACATCCACTCCCCAATATTCAAGAGATTGTATCCACTATTGGACCCTCGAAGTATTTTTCCACTCTGGATCTAACATCAGCATACCATCAGGTTAAACTTCATAGGGATTCTAAGAAGATGACAGCCTTTATCACGCCTGATGGGCTGTATCAATACAGAAGATTGCCATTTGGGTTGGTGTCAGCTGCTTCAGTATTTCAGAGAATCATGCACAAACTATTTGAAGGTGACGAAGGGATTATTTGTTTTCAAGATGACATACTGGTACACGCCATCAACCAGAAGGTGCATAATGAAAGATTACAACATGTCTACAAGAAGTTATATGAAGCAGGTATGACCCTTAGTAGAGATAAATGTAATATAAATCGTAGCGAAATCGAATATTTAGGACATACCATATCTGCTAGCGGCATAAAACCAAGGAAACAAATTGCTGATGCCATAATGAACATGCCAAGACCAGAGTCAAAGGAGGGCGTGCGTACGTTCATTGGAATGGCAGAGTACTATTCTAAGTTTATAACGGATTTTGCCATACATACTGTTCCGCTACGTGTACTTCTAAAGAAGAAGTCATTTGAATGGAACAGGGAGTGCGAAGAAGAATTTGAAAATATCAAATCAGAATTAAACAGAGCACCATCATTGAAGAATTTCAAGAGTGGGAGGAAGACTATAATAACAACAGATGCAAGCAACCTAGGGTTAGGAGCTGTTGTCACACAAGAAGTTGAAGGAAAAGAAGTTCTTATCGCGTTTGCATCCAGATTGTTAAAGGGTGCAGAAAGGTCGTATGCTGCAATAGAAAAGGAAATACTGGCCATCAAGTGGGCAACAGAAAAGTTCAGGAATTTCATCTGGGGAGTGGAGGTGGAGATTCGCACTGACCACAAACCATTGATACATGTCATTATGAATAAAGGTTTGGACAATGTGTCTAACAGAATTAAAAGATGGGTTGTACTTCTGCAAGAGTACAACTGTACAGTACGATATGTACCAGGAGTGAAGAATCGTGCTGCTGATTGTCTGTCGCGACTTACCAACAATTCTGAAGTAGACAATGAAAGTGAAAACAATCCTGAAGTTGTTTTGAACGTTGAAGCGCTTTCCATATCCAAAACTGAGTGGGAAGAAGCGGAGAGACAAGATGATAGCATAAAACAGTTGAAACAAATTATACGAAGCAATGGAAGTTTGAAGAAAATTATGTTTGAAGGGTCCGGTCTCATCGAATACTGGAGAGTTGCAGATGAACTCAACGTAGCGAGTGACAGAATTATGAGAGGAGATCGAATAATTCCACCTACAAGTCTAAGACAAAGAATCATCGATCTGGGCCACGAAGGCCATCAAGGAATTGTGAAGACTAAACAGAGAATACGCGATGATTTCTGCTGGCCAGGATGTGACCTGCAAATCGAGAGAACCATCAGAGAATGTATCCTTTGTAATCAGAGTGACAGGGCGTGTGTGAGTGCGAATTACCCTATGGTGATAACGAATATTCCAGGGAAAGTATGGGATGAAGTAGGCATGGACATACTAGGGCCTATTCATTGTGATGGTAAACAACAATTCTGCTTGGTGGTCATTGACCTTCTGACCAGATGGGTAGAAGTTTTAATCAAACCTCATATGAGTGCTAAAATAGAGATAGATTTTTTGTCAGAGATATGCACTAGAGAGGGTTTCCCAAGAAGCATATTAACTGATAATGGTGTCCAATTCAGGTCAAAAGAGATGGAAATGTTCTGTACCAGTAATTCCATTGTGCACAAAACTAGTGCAATATACCACCCACAAACCAATGGAGTGGTTAAGAGATTCAATAAGGTGCTCAAGGATGCTATTCGGTGGGCTTGGTCAAATGGACTCAACTGGGAAGAAGCGGTGAAAAGAAAAATAATTGCTCACCGTTTTACTCCCCATAGTACTACTGGTCTATCACCTTTTGAGTTAAGTAGAGGGCGCAGAGCAAACACCAAATTGACACCATCTTGGTTGGAGAGGGAGACCATAGTAAGAAAAGATTTTGGAGAGGCAGTAGAGAGTATTAGGAAAATCCAGCTGAGGAACAAGGCGGCTCACGATAGTCTAATGAGCAAAAGGAAAAGAAACAAGGTTCCCAGAGTGGGGGGTCTGGTGAGAATTAAACTACCCCCTGTACTAAGAGATGGACCCTGCAAATGGTCCAAACCAGTGAGTGTGCTTGAGGTTTTTAGACATGCGGTGAGAGTGCAAGATGGTAGAGTCTGGAATATGGAGAGAGTATGTGTGATGGAGTCAAGTAAGGATGTTAATACTGGTGAAATGGAACACAAGGAGCAACTCAGTAGGGGTGACAATGAAAGAATGAAAAGGAATGTTCAGCATGTGAGATCTAGGTTGAATAGAAATGTAATGTCAAAAATTTCCTTGCCAACATCTAAACCAGATCCGCTGCATATGTCAAGAACAGGGAGAGGGATCCGCAAACCAAACCGCATGAAGGATTTTGTCTGATATTACTGAGGAGACAGAAGAAGCCTACTAGACTGTATTCCATGAACGGCAAGAGACTAAGGAAGGGAGATGTAGAAGAAGCCTACTAGACTGTGTTCCATAAACAACAAGAGACTAAGGAAGGGAGATGTGTAATGTCCTTTCATCATTTCATCACGGGACCCTTCGCGAGCTCCCGTGATGGAAGGGTGAATAGAACATAAAGACGTATGTTTGGATGCGTGTTTCAAACGCGTCTCATGGCAGTTGCTTTCCACGGTCGGTGGGGCCAATTCACTTTCACTTAGCTATTAATGTAAATAAATAGCTTGCCTATAAATCACGTCTCCCTGCGTGTAATTAAACACTTCACATGAGATGATATCCAACTCCTTCACATTCCAATCCTGAGACCCTTCCTACAGCATGAGATGTGATATCTCAATGCTTCTACCAAACGTGATATCGTTCCTATAGCATGAGATTTGATATTCAGCACCTTCCCATTCCAATCCTGAGACCTTCCGATACCATGAGATGTGATATCTCTGTGCTTCTAATACCAAACCTGAGACCCTTCCTATGGCATGACATGTGATATCCAACTCCTTCCCTTTCCAATCCTGAGACTCAGATCTCCCTAACTTCTCACCACTCCTAGCTCCCGGATTGATCCTGTTCGCTGTCTCGTCTCTCCCTTCTTCGGCTTTCTTCTTCCATTACCCTACAGGTTCCTGACCTGGACTATTAACGAAATCTGCAACTCTGGCCCTACACACTCTGCAGGGAATACTCTGGATTTTCTGGTCTCAGACCTCTAATTTAGACGCGAGTTCCCTGCCTTCTCTACTCTTCCCGCTGCCTTCAAAACAACAAATGAGCTCCAAAAGATACACAGCGCTCAGAATGCTTTATAACACCCATTATTCAACTTATAGCCGTAACCCGCTAGACGTATTGAAACGTGCTAAAAACTAGCAAAAACAGCTAGAAAATGTACTTTCCTCGCGTTTTGGTAAATGCTAATTCTGTTGCGTTTCCTGTTTGTACAGTGTACGTGCGTTTGTTCAGTCGAACCTGATGTTTTTAACCACTCGTCTCCCATACAAGGGGGATTAAAATGTACTTTGTTTACAGGCCGAAGGTATACTGCTGAAATCTTCAATGCATTATCAGCTTTCCTTACTGTTCTGGAACGTGTATTTGCCATCTGTTAATCCAGTCACCATGTGTGCCTTCTAGTTTACAAGCTGCACTCCCCTGGTGATCCCGTTCTCACCAAAGTAGGCTAATCCAGTTGCTCCTCCTCAGAGGCGTTCTTCCTTTCTTTTCCTGTTCCCTGCAGTTTCGCGTTGCAAGTGCTGGCTTCCCAGCTCTGGTTTAGACGCGTGCTCCCTGCCTTCTCTCCTCTTCCCGAGGCCTTCAAAACAACAAATGAGCTCCATAAGATACACAGTGCTCAGAATGCTTTATAACACCCATTATTCAACTTATAGCCGTAACCCGCTAGACGTATTGAAACGTGCTAAAAACTAGCAAAAACAGCTAGAAAATGTACTTTCCTCGCGTTTTGGTAAATGCTAATTCCGTTTCGTTTCCTGTTTGTAGTGTCCGTGCGTTAGTTCAGTTGAACCTGATGTTTTTAACCACTCGTCTCCCATACAAGGAGGATCAAAATGTACTTTGTTTACAGGCTGAAGGTATACTGCTGAAATCTTCAATGCATTAGCCGCTATCCTGACTGTTCTGGAACGTGTATTTGCCATCTGTTAATCCGATCACCATCGTCCCTTCTAGTTAACAGGCTGCACTCCCCTGGTGATCCCGTTCTCGCCAAAGTAGGCTAATCCAGTTGCTCCTCCTCAGAGGCATTCTTCCTCTCTGATTTGCCCTCTGCATCGTTTCGCGTTGCAAACACTCGCTTCCCTGCTCTCTGGTTTAGACGCTGTTCCTCCTCAGAGGCATTCTTCCTTTCTTTTCCTGTTCCCTGCAGTTTCGCGTTGCAAGTGCTCGCTTCCCAGCTCTGGTTTAGACGCGTGTTCCCTGACTTCTCTCCTCTTCCCGCTGCCTTCAAAACAACACATGAGCTCCAAAAGATACACAGTGCTCAGAATGCTTTATAACACCCATTATTCAATTTATAGCCGTAACCCGCTAGACGTATTGAAACGTGCTAAAAACTAGCAAAAACAGCTAGAAAATGTACTTTCCTTGCGGTTTGGTAAATGCTAATTCTGTTGCGTTTCCTGTTTGTAGTGTCCGTGCGTTAGTTCAGTTGAACCTGATGTTTTTAACCACTCGTCTCCCATACAAGGAGGATCAAAATGTACTTTGTTTACAGGCTGAAGGTATACTGCTGAAATCTTCAATGCATTATCAGCTATCCTGACTGTTCTGGAACGTGTATGTGACATCTGTTAATCCAGTCGTCCCTTCTAGTTTACAAGCTGCACTTTATGAGCTCATTTGTTGATTTGAAGGCAGCGGGAAGAGGAGAGAAGGCAGGGAACACGTGTCTAAACCAGAGCTGGGAAGCGAGCCCTTGACACGCGAAACTGCAGTGAACAGGAAAAGAAAGGAAGAACGCCTCTGAGGAGGAACAGCGTCTAAACCAGAGAGCAGGGAAGCGAGTGTTTGCAACGCGAAACGATGCAGAGGGCAAATCAGAGAGGAAGAATGCCGCTGAGGAGGAGCAACTGGATTAGCCTACTTTGGCGAGAACGGGATCACCAGGGGAGTGCAGCCTGTAAACTAGAGGGACACATGGTGACTGGATTAACAGATGGCAAATACACGTTCCAGAACAGTCAGGAAAGCTGATAATGCATTGAAGATTTCAGCAGTATACCTTCAGCCTGTAAACAAAGTACATTTTGATCCTCCTTGTATGGGACACGAGTGGTTAAAAACATCAGGTTCGACTGCAATAACGCACGGACACTACAAACAGGAAACGCAACAGAATTAGCATTTACCAAAACGCGAGGAAAGTACATTTTCTAGCTGTTTTTGCTAGTTTTTAGCACTTTTCAATACGTCTAGCGGCTTACAGCTATAAATTGAATAATGTGTGTTATAAAGCATTCTGAGCACTGTGTATCTTATGGAGCTCATTTGTTGTTTTGAAGGCAGCGGGAAGAGGAGAGAAGGCAGGGAACACGTGTCTAAACCAGAGCTGGGAAGCGAGCACTTGCAACGCGAAACTGCAGGGAATAGGAAAAGAAAGGAAGAACGCCTCTGAGGAGGAACAGCGTCTAAACCAGAGAGCAGGGAAGCGAGTGTTTGCAACGCGAAACGATGCAGAGGGCAAGGATAGAAAGGAAGAACGCCTCTGAAGAGGAGCAACTGGATTAGCCTACTTTGGAGAGAACGGGATCATCAGGGGAGTGCAGCCTGTAAACTAGAAGGGACACATGGTGACTGGATTAACAAATGGCAAATACACGTTCCAGAACAGTCAGGAAAGCAGATAATGCATTGAAGATTTCAGCAGTATACCTTCAGCCTGTAAACAAAGTACATTTTGATCCGCCTTGTATAGGAGACGAGTGGTTAAAAACATCAGGTTCGACTGAACAAACGCACGGACACTGCAAGAAACGCAACAGAATTAGCATTTACCAAAACGCGAGGAAAGTACATTTTCTAGCTGTTTTTGCTAGTTTTTAGCACGTTTCAATACGTCTAGCGGGTTACGGCTATAAGTTGAATAATGGGTGTTATAAAGCATTCTGAGCACTGTGTATCTTTTGGAGCTCATTTGTTGTTTTGAAGGCAGCAGGAAAAGGAGAGAAGGCAGGGAACTCGTGTCTAAATTAGAGGTCTGAGACCAGAAAATCCAGAGTATTCCCTGCAGAGTGTGTAGGGCCAGCGGCATGAAGAGTTGCAGATTTCGTTAGAGTCCAGGTCAGGAACCTGTAGGTTAATGGAAGAAGGAAGCCGAAGAAGGGAGAGACGAGACAGCGAACAGGATCAATCCGGGAGCTAGGAGTGGTGAGAAGTTAGGGAGATCTGAGTCTCAGGATTGGAAAGGGAAGGAGTTGGATATCACGTCATGCCATAGGAAGGGTCACAGGTTTGGTATTAGAAGCACTGAGATATCACATCTTATGCTATATGAAGGATATCAGGTTTGGTAGAAGCATTGAGATATAACATCTCATGCTATAGGAAGGGTCTCAGGATTGGAATGGGAAGGAGTTGGATATCATCTCATGCCATAGGAGTGGTCTCAGGATTGGAATGGGAAGGAGTTGGATATCACATCTCATCCTATAGGAAGGGTCTCAGGGTTGGAATGGGAAGCATCTGGATATCACATCTCTTGCAATAGGAAGGGTCTCAGGTTTGGTATTAGAAACATTGAGATATCACATTTCATGGTATAGGAAGGGTCTCAGGATTGGAATCTGAAGGAGTTGGATATCACATCTCATGTTATAGGAAGGGTCTCAGGTTTTGTATTAGAAGCACTGAGATATCAAATCTCATGCTAAATGAAGGGACACAGGATTGGAATGGGAAGGAGTTGGATATCACATCTCATGGTATAGGAACGGTCCAACTTTGGTATTAGAAGTATTGATATATCACATCTCATGGAAGGGGCTCAGGATTGGAATGGGAAGGAGTTGGATATCACATCTCATGTTATAGGAATGTCCCCAGGTTTGGTATTAAGAGCATTGAGATATCACATCTCATGCTATAGGAAGGGTCTCAGGTTTGGTAGAAGCATTGAGATATCACATCTCATGCTACAGGAAGGGCCTCATGATTGGAATGGGAAGGAGTTGGATATCACATCTCATGTTATAGGAAGGGACTCGGGTTTGGTATTAGAAGCACTGAGATATCAGATCTCATCCGTTAGGAAGGGACTCAAGTTTGGTATTTGAAGGAGTGAGATAATAAATCTCATCCTATCGGAAGGGTCTCAGGATTAGAATGGGAAGGAGTTGAATATCACATCTCATGCTATAGGAAGGATCTCAGGTTTGGTAGAAGCATTGAGATATCACATCTCATGCTATAGGAAGGGTCTCAGGATTGGAATGGGAAGGAGTTGGATATCATCTCATGCTATAGGAAGGGTCTCAGGATTGGAATGGGAAGGTGTTGGGTATCACATCTCATCCTATAGGAAGGGTCTCAGGTTTGGAATGGGAAGCATTTGGATATCACATCTCTTGCAATACGAATGATCCAAGGTTTGGTATTAAGAGCATTGAGAAATCACATCTCATGCTATAGGAAGGGTCTCAGGATTGGAACGGGAAGGAGTTGGATATCACATCTCATGCTATAGGAAGGGTCTCAGGTTTGGTAGAAGCATTGAGATATCACATCTCATGCTATAGGAAGGGTCTCAGGATTGGAACGGGAAGGAGTTGGATATCACATCTCATGCTATAGGAAGGGTCTCAGGTTTGGTAGAAGCATTGAGATATCACATCTCATGCTATAGGAAGGGTCTCAGGATTGGAACGGGAAGGAGTTGGATATCACATCTCATGCTATAGGAAGGGTCTCAGGTTTGGTAGAAGCATTGAGATATCACATCTCATGCTATAGGAAGGGTCTCAGGATTGGAACGGGAAGGAGTTGGATATCACATCTCATGCTATAGGAAGGGTCTCAGGTTTGGTATAAGCATTTATATATCACATCTCTGCTATCGGAAGTGACTCAGGATTGGAATGGGAAGGAGTTGGATATCCCATCTCATGTTATAGGACGGGTCTCAGGTTTGGTATTAGAATCATTGAGATATCACATCTCATGCTATAGGAAGGGCCTCATGATTGGAATGGGAGGAGTTGGATATCACATCTCAGGCTATCAGAAGGGACTCAGGATTGGAATGGGAAGGAGTTGGATATCACATCTCATGTTATAGGAAGCGTCTTAGGTTTGGTATAAGCATTGATATATCACATCTCTGCTATCGGAAGTGTCTCAGGATTGGAATGGGAAGGAGTTGGATATCCCATCTCATGTTATAGGACGGGTCTCAGGTTTGGTATTAGAATCATTGAGATATCACATTGCATGCTGTAGGAAGGGTCTAAGGATTGGAATGGGAAGGTGTTGGATATCACATCTCATCCTATAGGAAGGGTCTCAGGTTTGGAATGGGAAGCATTTGGATATCACATCTCTTGCAATAGGAATGATCCAAGGTTTGGTATTAAGAGCATTGAGATATCACATCTCATGCTAAAGGAAGGGTCTCAGGATTGGAATGGGAAGGTGTTGGATATCACATCTCATCCTATAGGAAGGGTCTCAGGTTTGGAATGGGAAGCATTTGGATATCACATCTCTTGCAATAGGAATGATCCAAGGTTTGGTATTAAGAGTGTTGAGATATCACATCTCATGCTATAGGAAGGGTCTCAGGATTGGAACGGGAAGGAGTTGGATATCACATCTCATGCTATAGGAAGGGTCTCAGGTTTGGTAGAAGCATTGAGATATCACATCTCATGCTATAGGAAGGGCCTCATGATTGGAATGGGAGGAGTTGGATATCACATCTCAGGCTATCGGAAGGGACTCAGGATTGGAATGGGAAGGAGTTGGATATCACATCTCATGCTATAGGGAGGGTCTCGGTTTGGTATTAATAGCATTGAGATATCACATCTCATGCTATAGGAAGGGCCTCATGATTGGAATGGGAGGAGTTGGATATCACATCTCAGGTTATCGGAAGGGACTCAGGATTGGAACGGGAAGGAGTTGGATATCACATCTCATGCTATAGGAAGGGTCTCAGGTGTGGTAGAAGCATTGAGATATCACATCTCATGCTATAGGAAGGGTCTCAGGATTGGAACGGGAAGGAGTTGGATATCACATCTCATGCTATAGGAAGGGTCTCAGGTTTGGTAGACGCATTGAGATATCACATCTCATGCTATAGGAAGGGCCTCATGATTGGAATGGGAGGAGTTGGATATCACATCTCAGGCTATCGGAAGGGACTCAGGATTGGAACGGGAAGGAGTTGGATATCACATCTCATGCTATAGGAAGGGTCTCAGGTTTGGTAGAAGCATTGAGATATCACATCTCATGCTATAGGAAGGGTCTCAGGATTGGAACGGGAAGGATTTGGATATCACATCTCATGCTATAGGAAGGGTCTCAGGTTTGGTAGACGCATTGAGATATCACATCTCATGCTATAGGAAGGGCCTCATGATTGGAATGGGAGGAGTTGGATATCACATCTCAGGCTATCGGAAGGGACTCAGGATTGGAACGGGAAGGAGTTGGATATCACATCTCATGCTATAGGAAGGGTCTCAGGTTTGGTAGAAGCATTGAGATATCACATCTCATGCTATAGGAAGGGCCTCATGATTGGAATGGGAAGGAGTTGGATATCACATCTCATGCCATCGGAAAGGTCTCAGGTTTGGTAGAAGCATTGGGATATCACATCTCATGCTATAGGAAGGGTCTCAGGATTGGAATGGGAAGGAGTTGGATATCACATCTCATGGCAAAGGAAAGGTCTCAGGTTTGGAAGGAGAAGGATTTGGATATCACATATCAAGTTATAGGACGGGTCTGTGGTTTGGTATTAGAAGCATTGAGATATATCGCATGGTATAGTATGGGTCTCAGGATTGGAATGGGAAGGTGTTGGATATCACATCTCATGCTATCGGAAGCGTCTCAGGATTGGAATGGGAAGGAGTTGGATATCACATCTCATGTTATAGGAAGGGTCTCAGATTTGTTATTAGAAGGATTGAGATATCACATCTAATGCTATCGGAAGGGTCTCAGGATTGGATTGGGAAGGAGTTGGATATCACATCTCACGCAATAGGAAAGGTCTCAGGTTTGGAATGGGAAAGATTTGGATATCACATCTCTTGCAATAGGAAGGGTCTCAGGTCTGGTATTAGAAACATTGAGATATCACATCTCATGGTATAGGAAGGGTCTCAGGATTGGAATCGGAAGGAGATGGATATCACATCTCATGTTATAGGAAGGGTCTCAGGTTTTGTATTAGAAGCACTGAAATATCAAATCTCATGCAATATGAAGAGACGCAGGATTGGAATGGGAAGAAGTTGGATATCACATCTCATGCTATAGGAAGCGTCTCAGGATTGGAATGGGAAGGACTTGGACATCACATCTCATGTTATAGGAAGGGTCTCAGGTTTGTTATTAGAAGGATTGAGATATCAAATCTCATGTTATAGGACAGTCTCAGGTTTGGTATTTGAAGCATTGAGATATCACATCTCATGGTTATGGACGGGTCTCAGGATTGGAATGGGAAGGAGTTGGATATCACATCTCATGCCATAGGAAGGTCTCAGGTTTGGTAGAAGCATTAAGATATCACATCTCATGCTATCGGAAGGGTCTCAGGATTGGATTGGGAAGGAGTTGGATATCCCATCTCACGCTATAGGAAGGGTCACAGGTTGGAATTCGAAGGTGTTGGATATCACATCTCATGCTATCGGAAGGGTCTCAGGATTGTAATGGGAAGGAGTTGGATATCACATCTCATGCTATAGGGAGGGTCTCAGGTTTGATATTAGAAACATTGAGATATCACATCTAATGCTATCGGAAGGGTCTCAGGATTGGATTGGGAAGGAGTTGGATATCACATCTCACGCAATAGGAAAGGTCTCAGGTTTGGAATGGGAAAGATTTGGATATCACATCTCTTGCAATAGGAAGGGTCTCAGGTCTGGTATTAGAAACATTGAGATATCACATCTCATGGTATAGGAAGGGTCTCAGGATTGGAATCGGAAGGAGATGGATATCACATCTCATGTTATAGGAAGGGTCTCAGGTTTTGTATTAGAAGCACTGAAATATCAAATCTCATGCAATATGAAGAGACGCAGGATTGGAATGGGAAGAAGTTGGATATCACATCTCATGCTATAGGAAGCGTCTCAGGATTGGAATGGGAAGGACTTGGACATCACATCTCATGTTATAGGAAGGGTCTCAGGTTTGTTATTAGAAGGATTGAGATATCAAATCTCATGTTATAGGACAGTCTCAGGTTTGGTATTTGAAGCATTGAGATATCACATCTCATGGTTATGGACGGGTCTCAGGATTGGAATGGGAAGGAGTTGGATATCACATCTCATGCCATAGGAAGGTCTCAGGTTTGGTAGAAGCATTAAGATATCACATCTCATGCTATCGGAAGGGTCTCAGGATTGGATTGGGAAGGAGTTGGATATCCCATCTCACGCTATAGGAAGGGTCACAGGTTGGAATTCGAAGGTGTTGGATATCACATCTCATGCTATCGGAAGGGTCTCAGGATTGTAATGGGAAGGAGTTGGATATCACATCTCATGCTATAGGGAGGGTCTCAGGTTTGATATTAGAAACATTGAGATATCACATCTAATGCTATCGGAAGGGTCTCAGGATTGGATTGGGAAGGAGTTGGATATCACATCTCACGCAATAGGAAAGGTCTCAGGTTTGGAATGGGAAAGATTTGGATATCACATCTCTTGCAATAGGAAGGGTCTCAGGTCTGGTATTAGAAACATTGAGATATCACATCTCATGGTATAGGAAGGATCTCAGGATTGGAATCGGAAGGAGATGGATATCACATCTCATGTTATAGGAAGGGTCTCAGGTTTTGTATTAGAAGCACTGAAATATCAAATCTCATGCAATATGAAGAGACGCAGGATTGGAATGGGAAGAAGTTGGATATCACATCTCATGCTATAGGAAGGGACTCAGGTTTGGAATGGGAAGGATTTGGATATCACATCTCTTGCAATAGGAAGGGTCTCAGGTTTGGTATTAGAAACATTGAGATATCTCATCTCATGGTATAGGAAGGGTCTCAGGATTGGAATCGGAAGGAGTTGGATATAACATCTCATGTTATAGGAAGGGTCTCAGGTTTGTTATTAGAAGCACTGAGATATCAAATCTTATGCTAAATGAAGGGATGCAGGATTGGAATGGGAAGGAGTTGGATATCACATTTCATGCTATTGGAAGGGTCTCAGGTTTGGTAGAAGCATTGAGATATCACATCTCATGCTATAGGAAGGGTCTCAGGATTGGAACGGGAAGGAGTTGGATATCACATCTCATGCTATAGGAAGGGTCTCAGGTTTGGTATAAGCATTTATATATCACATCTCTGCTATCGGAAGTGTCTCAGGATTGGAATGGGAAGGAGTTGGATATCCCATCTCATGTTATAGGACGGGTCTCAGGTTTGGTATTAGAATCATTGAGATATCACATTGCATGCTGTAGGAAGGGTCTAAGGATTGGAATGGGAGGAGTTGGATATCACATCTCAGGCTATCAGAAGGGACTCAGGATTGGAATGGGAAGGAGTTGGATATCACATCTCATGTTATAGGAAGCGTCTTAGGTTTGGTATAAGCATTGATATATCACATCTCTGCTATCGGAAGTGTCTCAGGATTGGAATGGGAAGGAGTTGGATATCCCATCTCATGTTATAGGACGGGTCTCAGGTTTGGTATTAGAATCATTGAGATATCACATTGCATGCTGTAGGAAGGGTCTAAGGATTGGAATGGGAAGGTGTTGGATATCACATCTCATCCTATAGGAAGGGTCTCAGGTTTGGAATGGGAAGCATTTGGATATCACATCTCTTGCAATAGGAATGATCCAAGGTTTGGTATTAAGAGCATTGAGATATCACATCTCATGCTAAAGGAAGGGTCTCAGGATTGGAATGGGAAGGTGTTGGATATCACATCTCATCCTATAGGAAGGGTCTCAGGTTTGGAATTGGAAGCATTTGGATATCACATCTCTTGCAATAGGAATGATCCAAGGTTTGGTATTAAGAGCGTTGAGATATCACATATCATGCTATAGGAAGGGTCTCAGGATTGGAACGGGAAGGAGTTGGATATCACATCTCATGCTATAGGAAGGGTCTCAGGTTTGGTAGAAGCATTGAGATATCACATCTCATGCTATAGGAAGGGCCTCATGATTGGAATAGGAGGAGTTGGATATCACATCTCAGGCTATCGGAAGGGACTCAGGATTGGAATGGGAAGGAATTGGATATCACATCTCATGCTATAGGGAGGGTCTCGGTTTGGTATTAATAGCATTGAGATATCACATCTCGTGCTATAGGAAGGGTCTCAGGATTGGAACGGGAAGGAGTTGGATATCACATCTCATGCTATAGGAAGGGTCTCAGGTTTGGTAGAAGCATTGAGATATCACATCTCATGCTATAGGAAGGGCCTCATGATTGGAATGGGAGGAGTTGGATATCACATCTCAGGCTATCGGAAGGGACTCAGGATTGGAACGGGAAGGAGTTGGATATCACATCTCATGCTATAGGAAGGGTCTCAGGTGTGGTAGAAGCATTGAGATATCACATCTCATGCTATAGGAAGGGTCTCAGGATTGGAACGGGAAGGAGTTGGATATCACATCTCATGCTATAGGAAGGGTCTCAGGTTTGGTAGACGCATTGAGATATCACATCTCATGCTATAGGAAGGGCCTCATGATTGGAATGGGAGGAGTTGGATATCACATCTCAGGCTATCGGAAGGGACTCAGGATTGGAACGGGAAGGAGTTGGATATCACATCTCATGCTATAGGAAGGGTCTCAGGTTTGGTAGAAGCATTGAGATATCACATCTCATGCTATAGGAAGGGTCTCAGGATTGGAACGGGAAGGAGTTGGATATCACATCTCATGCTATAGGAAGGGTCTCAGGTTTGGTAGACGCATTGAGATATCACATCTCATGCTATAGGAAGGGCCTCATGATTGGAATGGGAGGAGTTGGATATCACATCTCAGGCTATCGGAAGGGACTCAGGATTGGAACGGGAAGGAGTTGGATATCACATCTCATGCTATAGGAAGGGTCTCAGGTTTGGTAGAAGCATTGAGATATCACATCTCATGCTATAGGAAGGGTCTCAGGATTGGAACGGGAAGGAGTTGGATATCACATCTCATGCTATAGGAAGGGTCTCAGGTTTTGTATTAGAAGCACTGAAATATCAAATCTCATGCTATATGAAGAGACGCAGGATTGGAATGGGAAGAAGTTGGATATCACATCTCATGCTATAGGAAGGGACTCAGGTTTGGAATGGGAAGGATTTGGATATCACATCTCTTGCAATAGGAAGGGTCTCAGGTTTGGTATTAGAAACATTGAGATATCTCATCTCATGGTATAGGAAGGGTCTCAGGATTGGAATCGGAAGGAGTTGGATATAACATCTCATGTTATAGGAAGGGTCTCAGGTTTGTTATTAGAAGCACTGAGATATCAAATCTTATGCTAAATGAAGGGACGCAGGATTGGAATGGGAAGGAGTTGGATATCACATTTCATGCTATAGGAACGGTCCAACTTTGGTATTAAAAGCATTGAGATAGCACATCTCATGGAAGGGGCTCAGGATTGGAATGGGAAGGAGTTGGATATCACATCTCATGTTATAGGAATGATCGCAGGTTTGGTATTAAGAGCATTGAGATATCACATCTCATGCTATAGGAAGGTCTCAGGTTTGGTAGAAGCATTGAGATATCACATCTCATGCTATAAGAAGGGCCTCATGATTGGAATGGGAAGGAGTTGGATATCACATCTCATGTTATAGGTAGGGACTCAGGTTTGGTATTAGAAGCACTGAGATATCAGCTCTCATCCTTTAGGAAGGGACTCAAGTTTGGTATTTGAAGGAGTGAGATAATAAATCTCATCCTATCGGAAGGGTCTCAGGATTGGAATGGGAAGGAGTTGAATAACACATCTCATGCTATAGGAAGGATCTCAGGTTTGGTAGAAGCATTGAGATATCACATCGCATGCTATAGGAAGGGTCTCAGGATTGGAATGGGAAGGAGTTGGATATCATCTCATGCTATAGGAAGGGTCTCAGGATTGGAATGGCAAGGAGTTGGATATCACATCTCATCCTATAAGAAGGGTCTCAGATTTGGTAGAAGCATTGAGATATCACATCTCATGCTATAGGAAGGGCCTCATGATTGGAATGGGAAGGAGTTGGATATCACATCTCATGCCATCGGAAAGGTCTCAGGTTTGGTAGAAGCATTGGGATATCACATCTCATGCTATAGGAAGGGTCTCAGGATTGGAATGGGAAGGAGTTGGATATCACATCTCATGGCAAAGGAAAGGTCTCAGGTTTGGAAGGAGAAGGATTTGGATATCACATCTCAAGTTATAGGACGGGTCTGTGGTTTGGTATTAGAAGCATTGAGATATATCTCATGGTATAGTATGGGTCTCAGGATTGGAATGGGAAGGAGTTGGATATCACATCTCATGCTATAGGAAGGGTCTCAGGATTGGAATGGGAAGGACTTGGACATCACATCTCATGTTATAGGAAGGGTCTCAGGTTTGTTATTAGAAGGATTGAGATATCAAATCTCATGTTATAGGACAGTCTCAGGTTTGGTATTTGAAGCATTGAGATATCACATCTCATGGTACAGGACGGGTCTCAGGATTGGAATGGGAAGGAGTTGGATATCACATCTCATGCTATAGGAATGGTCACAGGATTGAAATGGGAAGGAGTTTGATATCACATCTCATGCCATAGGAAGGTCTCAGGTTTGGTAGAAGCATTAAGATATCACATCTCATGCTATCGGAAGGGTCTCAGGATTGGATTGGGAAGGAGTTGGATATCCCATCTCATGCTATAGGAAGGGTCACAGGTTGGAATTCGAAGGAGTTGGATATCACATCTCATGCTATCGGAAGGGTCTCAGGATTGGAATGGGAAGGAGTTGGATATCACATCTCATGCTATAGGGAGGGTCTCAGGTTTGATATTAGAAACATTGAGATATCACATCTAATGCTATCGGAAGGGTCTCAGGATTGGATTGGGAAGGAGTTGGATATCACATCTCACGCAATAGGAAAGGTCTCAGGTTTGGAATGGGAAAGGTTTGGATATCACATCTCTTGCAATAGGAAGGGTCTCAGGTCTGGTATTAGAAACATTGAGATATCACATCTCATGCTATAGGAAGGGCCTCATGATTGGAATGGGAGGAGTTGGATATCACATCTCAGGCTATCAGAAGGGACTCAGGATTGGAATGGGAAGGAGTTGGATATCACATCTCATGTTATAGGAAGCGTCTCAGGTTTGGTACAAGCATTAAGATATCACATCTCATGCTATTGGAAGGGCCTCATGATTGGAATGGGAGGAGTTGGATATCACATCTCAGGCTATCGGAAGGGACTCAGGATTGGAACGGGAAGGAGTTGGATATCACATCTCATGCTATAGGAAGGGTCTCAGGTTTGGTAGAAGCATTGAGATATCACATCTCATGCTATAGGAAGGGTCTCAGGATTGGAACGGGAAGGAGTTGGATATCACATCTCATGCTATAGGAAGGGTCTCAGGTTTGGTAGACACATTGAGATATCACATCTCATGCTATAGGAAGGGCCTCATGATTGGAATGGGAGGAGTTGGATATCACATCTCAGGCTATCAGAAGGGACTCAGGATTGGAATGGGAAGGAGTTGGATATCACATCTCATGTTATAGGAAGCGTCTTAGGTTTGGTATAAGCATTGATATATCACATCTCTGCTATCGGAAGTGTCTCAGGATTGGAATGGGAAGGAGTTGGATATCCCATCTCATGTTATAGGACGGGTCTCAGGTTTGGTATTAGAATCATTGAGATATCACATTGCATGCTGTAGGAAGGGTCTAAGGATTGGAATGGGAAGGTGTTGGATATCACATCTCATCCTATAGGAAGGGTCTCAGGTTTGGAATGGGAAGCATTTGGATATCACATCTCTTGCAATAGGAATGATCCAAGGTTTGGTATTAAGAGCATTGAGATATCACATCTCATGCTAAAGTAAGGGTCTCAGGATTGGAATGGGAAGGTGTTGGATATCACATCTCATCCTATAGGAAGGGTCTCAGGTTTGGAATGGGAAGCATTTGGATATCACATCTCTTGCAATAGGAATGATCCAAGGTTTGGTATTAAGAGCGTTGATATATCACATCTCATGCTATAGGAAGGGTCTCAGGATTGGAACGGGAAGGAGTTGGATATCACATCTCATGCTATAGGAAGGGTCTCAGGTTTGGTAGAAGCATTGAGATATCACATCTCATGCTATAGGAAGGGCCTCATGATTGGAATGGGAGGAGTTGGATATCACATCTCAGGCTATCGGAAGGGACTCAGGATTGGAAAGGGAAGGAGTTGGATATCACATCTCATGCTATAGGGAGGGTCTCGGTTTGGTATTAATAGCATTAAGATATCACATCTCATGCTATAGGAAGGGCCTCATGATTGGAATGGGAGGAGTTGGATATCACATCTCAGGCTATCGGAAGGGACTCAGGATTGGAACGGGAAGGAGTTGGATATCACATCTCATGCTATAGGAAGGGTCTCAGGTTTGGTAGAAGCATTGAGATATCACATCTCATGCTATAGGAAGGGCCTCATGATTGGAATGGGAAGGAGTTGGATATCACATCTCATGCCATCGGAAAGGTCTCAGGTTTGGTAGAAGCATTGGGATATCACATCTCATGCTATAGGAAGGGTCTCAGGATTGGAATGGGAAGGAGTTGGATATCACATCTCATGGCAAAGGAAAGGTCTCAGGTTTGGAAGGAGAAGGATTTGGATATCACATATCAAGTTATAGGACGGGTCTGTGGTTTGGTATTAGAAGCATTGAGATATATCTCATGGTATAGTATGGGTCTCAGGATTGGAATGGGAAGGAGTTGGATATCACATCTCATGCTATAGGAAGGGTCTCAGGATTGGAATGGGAAGGACTTGGACATCACATCTCATGTTATAGGAAGGGTCTCAGGTTTGTTATTAGAAGGATTGAGATATCAAATCTCATGTTATAGGACAGTCTCAGGTTTGGTATTTGAAGCATTGAGATATCACATCTCATGGTATAGGACGGGTCTCAGGATTGGAATGGGAAGGAGTTGGATATCACATCTCATGCTATAGGAAGGGTCACAGGATTGAAATGGGAAGGAGTTTGATATCACATCTCATGCCATAGGAAGGTCTCAGGTTTGGTAGAAGCATTAAGATATCACATCTCATGCTATCGGAAGGGTCTCAGGATTGGATTGGGAAGGAGTTGGATATCCCATCTCACGCTATAGGAAGGGTCACAGGTTGGAATTCGAAGGTGTTGGATATCACATCTCATGCTATCGGAAGGGTCTCAGGATTGTAATGGGAAGGAGTTGGATATCACATCTCATGCTATAGGGAGGGTCTCAGGTTTGATATTAGAAACATTGAGATATCACATCTCACGCAATAGGAAAGGTCTCAGGTTTGGAATGGGAAAGATTTGGATATCACATCTCATGTTATAGGAAGGGTCTCAGGTTTTGTATTAGGAGCACTGAAATATCAAATCTCATGCTATATGAAGAGACGCAGGATTGGAATGGGAAGAAGTTGGATATCACATCTCATGCTATAGGAAGGGACTCAGGTTTGGAATGGGAAGGATTTGGATATCACATCTCTTGCAATAGGAAGGGTCTCAGGTTTGGTATTAGAAACATTGAGATATCTCATCTCATGGTATAGGAAGGGTCTCAGGATTGGAATCGGAAGGAGTTGGATATAACATCTCATGTTATAGGAAGGGTCTCAGGTTTGTTATTAGAAGCACTGAGATATCAAATCTTATGCTAAATGAAGGGACGCAGGATTGGAATGGGAAGGAGTTGGATATCACATTTCATGCTATAGAAAGGGTCTCAGGTTTGGTAGAAGCATTGAGATATCACATCTCATGCTATAGGAAGGGTCTCAGGATTGGAACGGGAAGGAGTTGGATATCACATCTCATGCTATAGGAAGGGTCTCAGGTTTGGTATAAGCATTTATATATCACATCTCTGCTATCGGAAGTGTCTCAGGATTGGAATGGGAAGGAGTTGGATATCCCATCTCATGTTATAGGACGGGTCTCAGGTTTGGTATTAGAATCATTGAGATATCACATTGCATGCTGTAGGAAGGGTCTAAGGATTGGAATGGGAGGAGTTGGATATCACATCTCAGGCTATCAGAAGGGACTCAGGATTGGAATGGGAAGGAGTTGGATATCACATCTCATGTTATAGGAAGCGTCTTAGGTTTGGTATAAGCATTGATATATCACATCTCTGCTATCGGAAGTGTCTCAGGATTGGAATGGGAAGGAGTTGGATATCCCATCTCATGTTATAGGACGGGTCTCAGGTTTGGTATTAGAATCATTGAGATATCACATTGCATGCTGTAGGAAGGGTCTAAGGATTGGAATGGGAAGGTGTTGGATATCACATCTCATCCTATAGGAAGGGTCTCAGGTTTGGAATGGGAAGCATTTGGATATCACATCTCTTGCAATAGGAATGATCCAAGGTTTGGTATTAAGAGCGTTGAGATATCACATCTCATGCTATAGGAAGGGTCTCAGGATTGGAACGGGAAGGAGTTGGATATCACATCTCATGCTATAGGAAGGGTCTCAGGTTTGATAGAAGCATTGAGATATCACATCTCATGCTATAGGAAGGGCCTCATGATTGGAATAGGAGGAGTTGGATATCACATCTCAGGCTATCGGAAGGGACTCAGGATTGGAATGGGAAGGAGTTGGATATCACATCTCATGCTATAGGGAGGGTCTCGGTTTGGTATTAATAGCATTGAGATATCACATCTCATGCTATAGGAAGGGCCTCATGATTGGAATGGGAGGAGTTGGATATCACATCTCAGGCTATCGGAAGGGACTCAGGATTGGAACGGGAAGGAGTTGGATATCACATCTCATGCTATAGGAAGGGTCTCAGGTGTGGTAGAAGCATTGAAATATCACATCTCATGCTATAGGAAGGGTCTCAGGATTGGAACGGGAAGAAGTTGGATATCACATCTCATGCTATAGGAAGGGTCTCAGGTTTGGTAGACGCATTGAGATATCACATCTCATGCTATAGGAAGGGCCTCATGATTGGAATGGGAGGAGTTGGATATCACATCTCAGGCTATCGGAAGGGACTCAGGATTGGAACGGGAAGGAGTTGGATATCACATCTCATGCTATAGGAAGGGTCTCAGGTTTGGTAGAAGCATTGAGATATCACATCTCATGCTATAGGAAGGGTCTCAGGATTGGAACGGGAAGGAGTTGGATATCACATCTCATGCTATAGGAAGGGTCTCAGGTTTGGTAGACGCATTGAGATATCACATCTCATGCTATAGGAAGGGCCTCATGATTGGAATGGGAGGAGTTGGATATCACATCTCAGGCTATCGGAAGGGACTCAGGATTGGAACGGGAAGGAGTTGGATATCACATCTCATGCTATAGGAAGGGTCTCAGGTTTGGTAGAAGCATTGAGATATCACATCTCATGCTATAGGAAGGGCCTCATGATTGGAATGGGAAGGAGTTGGATATCACATCTCATGTTATAGGAAGGGTCTCAGGTTTTGTATTAGAAGCACTGAAATATCAAATCTCATGCTATATGAAGAGACGCAGGATTGGAATGGGAAGAAGTTGGATATCACATCTCATGCTATAGGAAGGGACTCAGGTTTGGAATGGGAAGGATTTGGATATCACATCTCTTGCAATAGGAAGGGTCTCAGGTTTGGTATTAGAAACATTGAGATATCTCATCTCATGGTATAGGAAGGGTCTCAGGATTGGAATCGGAAGGAGTTGGATATAACATCTCATGTCATAGGAAGGGTCTCAGGTTTGTTATTAGAAGCACTGAGATATCAAATCTTATGCTAAATGAAGGGACGCAGGATTGGAATGGGAAGGAGTTGGATATCACATTTCATGCTATAGGAACGGTCCAACTTTGGTATTAGAAGCATTGAGATAGCACATCTCATGGAAGGGGCTCAGGATTGGAATGGGAAGGAGTTGGATATCACATCTCATGTTATAGGAATGATCGCAGGTTTGGAATTAAGAGCATTGAGATATCACATCTCATGCTATAGGAAGGTCTCAGGTTTGGTAGAAGCATTGAGATATCACATCTCATGCTATAGGAAGGGCCTCATGATTGGAATGGGAAGGAGTTGGATATCACATCTCATGTTATAGGTAGGGACTCAGGTTTGGTATTAGAAGCACTGAGATATCAGATCTCATCCTTTAGGAAGGGACTCAAGTTTGGTATTTGAAGGAGTGAGATAATAAATCTCATCCTATCGGAAGGGTCTCAGGATTGGAATGGGAAGGAGTTGAATATCACATCTCATGCTATAGGAAGGATCTCAGGTTTGGAATGGGAAGGAGTTGGATATCACATCTCATGGCAAAGGAAAGGTCTCAGGTTTGGAAGGAGAAGGATTTGGATATCACATCTCAAGTTATAGGACGGGTCTGTGGTTTGGTATTAGAAGCATTGAGATATATCTCATGGTATAGTATGGGTCTCAGGATTGGAATGGGAAGGAGTTGGATATCACATCTCATGCTATAGGAAGGGTCTCAGGATTGGAATGGGAAGGAGTTGGATATCACATCTCATGGCAAAGGAAAGGTCTCAGGTTTGGAAGGAGAAGGATTTGGATATCACATCTCAAGTTATAGGACGGGTCTGTGGTTTGGTATTAGAAGCATTGAGATATATCTCATGGTATAGTATGGGTCTCAGGATTGGAATGGGAAGGAGTTGGATATCACATCTCATGCTATAGGAAGGGTCTCAGGATTGGAATGGGAAGGACTTGGACATCACATCTCATGTTATAGGAAGGGTCTCAGGTTTGTTATTAGAAGGATTGAGATATCAAATCTCATGTTATAGGACAGTCTCAGGTTTGGTATTTGAAGCATTGAGATATCACATCTCATGGTACAGGACGGGTCTCAGGATTGGAATGGGAAGGAGTTGGATATCACATCTCATGCTATAGGAAGGGTCACAGGATTGAAATGGGAAGGAGTTTGATATCACATCTCATGCCATAGGAAGGTCTCAGGTTTGGTAGAAGCATTAAGATATCACATCTCATGCTATCGGAAGGGTCTCAGGATTGGATTGGGAAGGAGTTGGATATCCCATCTCATGCTATAGGAAGGGTCACAGGTTGGAATTCGAAGGAGTTGGATATCACATCTCATGCTATCGGAAGGGTCTCAGGATTGGAATGGGAAGGAGTTGGATATCACATCTCATGCTATAGGGAGGGTCTCAGGTTTGATATTAGAAACATTGAGATATCACATCTAATGCTATCGGAAGGGTCTCAGGATTGGATTGGGAAGGAGTTGGATATCACATCTCACGCAATAGGAAAGGTCTCAGGTTTGGAATGGGAAAGGTTTGGATATCACATCTCTTGCAATAGGAAGGGTCTCAGGTCTGGTATTAGAAACATTGAGATATCACATCTCATGCTATAGGAAGGGCCTCATGATTGGAATGGGAGGAGTTGGATATCACATCTCAGGCTATCAGATGGGACTCAGGATTGGAATGGGAAGGAGTTGGATATCACATCTCATGTTATAGGAAGCGTCTCAGGTTTGGTACAAGCATTAAGATATCACATCTCATGCTATAGGAAGGGCCTCATGATTGGAATGGGAAGGAGTTGGATATCACATCTCATGCCATCGGAAAGGTCTCAGGTTTGGTAGAAGCATTGGGATATCACATCTCATGCTATAGGAAGGGTCTCAGGATTGGAATGGGAAGGAGTTGGATATCACATCTCATGGCAAAGGAAAGGTCTCAGGTTTGGAAGGAGAAGGATTTGGATATCACATATCAAGTTATAGGACGGGTCTGTGGTTTGGTATTAGAAGCATTGAGATATATCTCATGGTATAGTATGGGTCTCAGGATTGGAATGGGAAGGAGTTGGATATCACATCTCATGCTATAGGAAGGGTCTCAGGATTGGAATGGGAAGGACTTGGACATCACATCTCATGTTATAGGAAGGGTCTCAGGTTTGTTATTAGAAGGATTGAGATATCAAATCTCATGTTATAGGACAGTCTCAGGTTTGGTATTTGAAGCATTAAGATATCACATCTCATGCTATCGGAAGGGTCTCAGGATTGGATTGGGAAGGAGTTGGATATCCCATCTCACGCTATAGGAAGTGTCACAGGTTGGAATTCGAAGGTGTTGGATATCACATCTCATGCTATCGGAAGGGTCTCAGGATTGTAATGGGAAGGAGTTGGATATCACATCTCATGCTATAGGGAGGGTCTCAGGTTTGATATTAGAAACATTGAGATATCACATCTAATGCTATCGGAAGGGTCTCAGGATTGGATTGGGAAGGAGTTGGATATCACATCTCACGCAATAGGAAAGGTATCAGGTTTGGAATGGGAAAGATTTGGATATCACATCTCATGTTATAGGAAGGGTCTCAGGTTTTGTATTAGAAGCACTGAAATATCAAATCTCATGCTATATGAAGAGACGCAGGATTGGAATGGGAAGAAGTTGGATATCACATCTCATGCTATAGGAAGGGACTCAGGTTTGGAATGGGAAGGATTTGGATATCACATCTCTTGCAATAGGAAGGGTCTCAGGTTTGGTATTAGAAACATTGAGATATCTCATCTCATGGTATAGGAAGGGTCTCAGGATTGGAATCGGAAGGAGTTGGATATAACATCTCATGTTATAGGAAGGGTCTCAGGTTTGTTATTAGAAGCACTGAGATATCAAATCTTATGCTAAATGAAGGGACGCAGGATTGGAATGGGAAGGAGTTGGATATCACATTTCATGCTATAGAAAGGGTCTCAGGTTTGGTAGAAGCATTGAGATATCACATCTCATGCTATAGGAAGGGTCTCAGGATTGGAACGGGAAGGAGTTGGATATCACATCTCATGTTATAGGAAGTGTTTTAGGTTTGGTATAAGCATTGATATATCACATCTCTGCTATCGGAAGTGTCTCAGGATTGGAATGGGAAGGAGTTGGATATCCCATCTCATGTTATAGGACGGGTCTCAGGTTTGGTATTAGAATCATTGAGATATCACATTGCATGCTGTAGGAAGGGTCTAAGGATTGGAATGGGAAGGTGTTGGATATCACATCTCATCCTATAGGAAGGGTCTCAGGTTTGGAATGGGAAGCATTTGGATATCACATCTCTTGCAATAGGAATGATCCAAGGTTTGGTATTAAGAGCGTTGAGATATCACATCTCATGCTATAGGAAGGGTCTCAGGTTTGATAGAAGCATTGAGATATCACATCTCATGCTATAGGAAGGGCCTCATGATTGGAATAGGAGGAGTTGGATATCACATCTCAGGCTATCGGAAGGGACTCAGGATTGGAATGGGAAGGAGTTGGATATCACATCTCATGCTATAGGGAGGGTCTCGGTTTGGTATTAATAGCATTGAGATATCACATCTCATGCTATAGGAAGGGCCTCATGATTGGAATGGGAGGAGTTGGATATCACATCTCAGGCTATCGGAAGGGACTCAGGATTGGAACGGGAAGGAGTTGGATATCACATCTCATGCTATAGGAAGGGTCTCAGGTGTGGTAGAAGCATTGAGATATCACATCTCATGCTATAGGAAGAGTCTCAGGATTGGAACGGGAAGGAGTTGGATATCACATCTCATGCTATAGGAAGGGTCTCAGGTTTGGTAGACGTATTGAGATATCACATCTCATGCTATAGGAAGGGCCTCATGATTGGAATGGGAGGAGTTGGATATCACATCTCAGGCTTTCGGAAGGGACTCAGGATTGGAACGGGAAGGAGTTGGATATCACATCTCATGCTGTAGGAAGGGTCTCAGGTTTGGTAGAAGCATTGAGATATCACATCTCATGCTATAGGAAGGGTCTCAGGATTGGAACGGGAAGGAGTTGGATATCACATCTCATGCTATAGGAAGGGTCTCAGGTTTGGTAGACGCATTGAGATATCACATCTCATGCTATAGGAAGGGCCTCATGATTGGAATGGGAGGAGTTGGATATCACATCTCAGGCTATCGGAAGGGACTCAGGATTGGAACGGGAAGGAGTTGGATATCACATCTCATGCTATAGGAAGGGTCTCAGGTTTGGTAGAAGCATTGAGATATCACATCTCATGCTATAGGAAGGGCCTCATGATTGGAATGGGAAGGAGTTGGATATCACATCTCATGCCATCGGAAAGGTCTCAGGTTTGGTAGAAGCATTGGGATATCACATCTCATGCTATAGGAAGGGTCTCAGGATTGGAATGGGAAGGAGTTGGATATCACATCTCATGGCAAAGGAAAGGTCTCAGGTTTGGAAGGAGAAGGATTTGGATATCACATATCAAGTTATAGGACGGGTCTGTGGTTTGGTATTAGAAGCATTGAGATATATCTCATGGTATAGTATGGGTCTCAGGATTGGAATGGGAAGGACTTGGACATCACATCTCATGTTATAGGAAGGGTCTCAGGTTTGTTATTAGAAGGATTGAGATATCAAATCTCATGTTATAGGACAGTCTCAGGTTTGGTATTTGAAGCATTGAGATATCACATCTCATGGTATAGGACGGGTCTCAGGATTGGAATGGGAAGGAGTTGGATATCACATCTCATGCTATAGGAAGGGTCACAGGATTGAAATGGGAAGGAGTTTGATATCACATCTCATGCCATAGGAAGGTCTCAGGTTTGGTAGAAGCATTAAGATATCACATCTCATGCTATCGGAAGGGTCTCAGGATTGGATTGGGAAGGAGTTGGATATCCCATCTCACGCTATAGGAAGGGTCACAGGTTGGAATTCGAAGGTGTTGGATATCACATCTCATGCTATCGGAAGGGTCTCAGGATTGTAATGGGAAGGAGTTGGATATCACATCTCATGCTATAGGGAGGGTCTCAGGTTTGATATTAGAAACATTGAGATATCACATCTAATGCTATCGGAAGGGTCTCAGGATTGGATTGGGAAGGAGTTGGATATCACATCTCATGCAATAGGAAAGGTCTCAGGTTTGGAATGGGAAAGATTTGGATATCACATCTCTCGCAATAGGAAGGGTCTCAGGTCTGGTATTAGAAACATTGAGATATCACATCTCATGGTATAGGAAGGGTCTCAGGATTGGAATCGGAAGGAGTTGGATATCACATCTCATGTTATAGGAAGGGTCTCAGGTTTTGTATTAGAAGCACTGAAATATCAAATCTCATGCTATATGAAGAGACGCAGGATTGGAATGGGAAGAAGTTGGATATCACATCTCATGCTATAGGAAGGGACTCAGGTTTGGAATGGGAAGGATTTGGATATCACATCTCTTGCAATAGGAAGGGTCTCAGGTTTGGTATTAGAAACATTGAGATATCTCATCTCATGGTATAGGAAGGGTCTCAGGATTGGAATCGGAAGGAGTTGGATATAACATCTCATGTTATAGGAAGGGTCTCAGGTTTGTTATTAGAAGCACTGAGTTATCAAATCTTATGCTAAATGAAGGGACGCAGGATTGGAATGGGAAGGAGTTGGATATCACATTTCATGCTATAGGAACGGTCCAACTTTGGTATTAGAAGCATTGAGATAGCACATCTCATGGAAGGGGCTCAGGATTGGAATGGGAAGGAGTTGGATATCACATCTCATGTTATAGGAATGATCGCAGGTTTGGTATTAAGAGCATTGAGATATCACATCTCATGCTATAGGAAGGTCTCAGGTTTGGTAGAAGCATTGAGATATCACATCTCATGCTATAGGAAGGGCCTCATGATTGGAATGGGAAGGAGTTGGATATCACATCTCATGTTATAGGTAGGGACTCAGGTTTGGTATTAGAAGCACTGAGATATCAGATCTCATCCTTTAGGAAGGGACTCAAGTTTGATATTTGAAGGAGTGAGATAATAAATCTCATCCTATCGGAAGGGTCTCAGGATTGGAATGGGAAGGAGTTGAATATCACATCTCATGCTATAGGAAGGATCTCAGGTTTGGTAGAAGCATTGAGATATCACATCGCATGCTATACGAAGGGTCTCAGGATTGGAATGGGAAGGAGTTGGATATCATCTCATGCTATAGGAAGGGTCTCAGGATTGGAATGGCAAGGAGTTGGATATCACATCTCATCCTATAGGAAGGGTCTCAGATTTGGTAGAAGCATTGAGATATCACATCTCATGCTATAGGAAGGGCCTCATGATTGGAATGGGAAGGAGTTGGATATCACATCTCATGCCATCGGAAAGGTCTCAGGTTTGGTAGAAGCATTGGGATATCACATCTCATGCTATAGGAAGGGTCTCAGGATTGGAATGGGAAGGAGTTGGATATCACATCTCATGGCAAAGGAAAGGTCTCAGGTTTGGAAGGAGAAGGATTTGGATATCACATCTCAAGTTATAGGACGGGTCATTGGTTTGGTATTAGAAGCATTGAGATATATCTCATGGTATAGTATGGGTCTCAGGATTGGAATGGGAAGGAGTTGGATATCACATCTCATGCTATAGGAAGGGTCTCAGGATTGGAATGGGAAGGACTTGGACATCACATCTCATGTTATAGGAAGGGTCTCAGGTTTATTATTAGAAGGATTGAGATATCAAATCTCATGTTATAGGACAGTCTCAGGTTTGGTATTTGAAGCATTGAGATATCACATCTCATGGTACAGGACGGGTCTCAGGATTGGAATGGGAAGGAGTTGGATATCACATCTCATGCTATAGGAAGGGTCACAGGATTGAAATGGGAAGGAGTTTGATATCACATCTCATGCCATAGGAAGGTCTCAGGTTTGGTAGAAGCATTAAGATTTCACATCTCATGCTATCGGAAGGGTCTCAGGATTGGATTGGGAAGGAGTTGGATATCCCATCTCATGCTATAGGAAGGGTCACAGGTAGGAATTCGAAGGAGTTGGATATCACATCTCATGCGATCGGAAGGGTCTCAGGATTGGAATTGGAAGGAGTTGGATATCACATCTCATGCTATAGGGAGGGTCTCAGGTTTGATATTAGAAACATTGAGATATCACATCTAATGCTATCGGAAGGGTCTCAGGATTGGATTGGGAAGGAGTTGGATATCACATCTCACGCAATAGGAAATGTCTCAGGTTTGGAATGGGAAAGGTTTGGATATCACATCTCTTGCAATAGGAAGGGTCTCAGGTCTGGTATTAGAAACATTGAGATATCACATCTTCTGCTATAGGAAGGGCCTCATGATTGGAATGGGAGGAGTTGGATATCACATCTCAGGCTATCAGAAGGGACTCAGGATTGGAATGGGAAGGAGTTGGATATCACATCTCATGTTATAGGAAGCGTCTCAGGTTTGGTACAAGCATTAAGATATCACATCTCATGCTATTGGAAGGGCCTCATGATTGGAATGGGAGGAGTTGGATATCACATCTCAGGCTATCAGAAGGGACTCAGGATTGGAACGGGAAGGAGTTGGATATCACATCTCATGCTATAGGAAGGGTCTCAGGTTTGGTAGACGCATTGAGATATCACATCTCATGCTATAGGAAGGGCCTCATGATTGGAATGGGAGGAGTTGGATATCACATCTCAGGCTATCAGAAGGGACTGAGGATTGGAATGGGAAGGAGTTTGATATCACATCTCATGCCATAGGAAGGTCTCAGGTTTGGTAGAAGCATTAAGATATCACATCTCATGCTATCGGAAGGGTCTCAGGATTGGATTGGGAAGGAGTTGGATATCCCATCTCATGCTATAGGAAGGGTCACAGGTAGGAATTCGAAGGAGTTGGATATCACATCTCATGCGATCGGAAGGGTCTCAGGATTGGAATTGGAAGGAGTTGGATATCACATCTCATGCTATAGGGAGGGTCTCAGGTTTGATATTAGAAACATTGAGATATCACATCTAATGCTATCGGAAGGGTCTCAGGATTGGATTGGGAAGGAGTTGGATATCACATCTCACGCAATAGGAAATGTCTCAGGTTTGGAATGGGAAAGGTTTGGATATCACATCTCTTGCAATAGGAAGGGTCTCAGGTCTGGTATTAGAAACATTGAGATATCACATCTTCTGCTATAGGAAGGGCCTCATGATTGGAATGGGAGGAGTTGGATATCACATCTCAGGCTATCAGAAGGGACTCAGGATTGGAATGGGAAGGAGTTGGATATCACATCTCATGTTATAGGAAGCGTCTCAGGTTTGGTACAAGCATTAAGATATCACATCTCATGCTATTGGAAGGGCCTCATGATTGGAATGGGAGGAGTTGGATATCACATCTCAGGCTATCGGAAGGGACTCAGGATTGGAACGGGAAGGAGTTGGATATCACATCTCATGCTATAGGAAGGGTCTCAGGTTTGGTAGACACATTGAGATATCACATCTCATGCTATAGGAAGGGCCTCATGATTGGAATGGGAGGAGTTGGATATCACATCTCAGGCTATCAGAAGGGACTGAGGATTGGAATGGGAAGGAGTTGGATATCACATCTCATGTTATAGGAAGCGTCTTAGGTTTGGTATAAGCATTGATATATCACATCTCTGCTATCGGAAGTGTCTCAGGATTGGAATGGGAAGGAGTTGGATATCCCATCTCATGTTATAGGACGGGTCTCAGGTTTGGTATTAGAATCATTGAGATATCACATTGCATGCTGTAGGAAGGGTCTAAGTATTGGAATGGGAAGGTGTTGGATATCACATCTCATCCTATAGGAAGGGTCTCAGGTTTGGAATGGGAAGCATTTGGATATCACATCTCTTGCAATAGGAATGATCCAAGGTTTGGTATTAAGAGCATTGAGATATCACATCTCATGCTAAAGGAAGGGTCTCAGGATTGGAATGGGAAGGTGTTGGATATCACATCTCATCCTATAGGAAGGGTCTCAGGTTTGGAATGGGAAGCATTTGGATATCAGATCTCTTGCAATAGGAATGATCCAAGGTTTGGTATTAAGAGCGTTGAGATATCACATCTCATGCTATAGGAAGGGTCTCAGGATTGGAACGGGAAGGAGTTGGATATCACATCTCATGCTATAGGAAGGGTCTCAGGTTTGGTAGAAGCATTGAGATATCACATCTCATGCTATCGGAAGGGTCTCAGGATTGTAATGGGAAGGAGTTGGATATCACATCTCATGCTATAGGGAGGGTCTCAGGTTTGATATTAGAAACATTGAGATATCACATCTAATGCTATCGGAAGGGTCTCAGGATTGGATTGGGAAGGAGTTGGATATCACATCTCATGCAATAGGAAAGGTCTCAGGTTTGGAATGGGAAAGATTTGGATATCACATCTCTTGCAATAGGAAGGGTCTCAGGTCTGGTATTAGAAACATTGAGATATCACATCTCATGGTATAGGAAGGGTCTCAGGATTGGAATCGGAAGGAGTTGGATATCACATCTCATGTTATAGGAAGGGTCTCAGGTTTTGTATTAGAAGCACTGAAATATCAAATCTCATGCTATATGAAGAGACGCAGGATTGGAATGGGAAGAAGTTGGATATCACATCTCATGCTATAGGAAGGGACTCAGGTTTGGAATGGGAAGGATTTGGATATCACATCTCTTGCAATAGGAAGGGTCTCAGGTTTGGTATTAGAAACATTGAGATATCTCATCTCATGGTATAGGAAGGGTCTCAGGATTGGAATCGGAAGGAGTTGGATATAACATCTCATGTTATAGGAAGGGTCTCAGGTTTGTTATTAGAAGCACTGAGTTATCAAATCTTATGCTAAATGAAGGGACGCAGGATTGGAATGGGAAGGAGTTGGATATCACATTTCATGCTATAGGAACGGTCCAACTTTGGTATTAGAAGCATTGAGATAGCACATCTCATGGAAGGGGCTCAGGATTGGAATGGGAAGGAGTTGGATATCACATCTCATGTTATAGGAATGATCGCAGGTTTGGTATTAAGAGCATTGAGATATCACATCTCATGCTATAGGAAGGTCTCAGGTTTGGTAGAAGCATTGAGATATCACATCTCATGCTATAGGAAGGGCCTCATGATTGGAATGGGAAGGAGTTGGATATCACATCTCATGTTATAGGTAGGGACTCAGGTTTGGTATTAGAAGCACTGAGATATCAGATCTCATCCTTTAGGAAGGGACTCAAGTTTGATATTTGAAGGAGTGAGATAATAAATCTCATCCTATCGGAAGGGTCTCAGGATTGGAATGGGAAGGAGTTGAATATCACATCTCATGCTATAGGAAGGATCTCAGGTTTGGTAGAAGCATTGAGATATCACATCGCATGCTATACGAAGGGTCTCAGGATTGGAATGGGAAGGAGTTGGATATCATCTCATGCTATAGGAAGGGTCTCAGGATTGGAATGGCAAGGAGTTGGATATCACATCTCATCCTATAGGAAGGGTCTCAGATTTGGTAGAAGCATTGAGATATCACATCTCATGCTATAGGAAGGGCCTCATGATTGGAATGGGAAGGAGTTGGATATCACATCTCATGCCATCGGAAAGGTCTCAGGTTTGGTAGAAGCATTGGGATATCACATCTCATGCTATAGGAAGGGTCTCAGGATTGGAATGGGAAGGAGTTGGATATCACATCTCATGGCAAAGGAAAGGTCTCAGGTTTGGAAGGAGAAGGATTTGGATATCACATCTCAAGTTATAGGACGGGTCATTGGTTTGGTATTAGAAGCATTGAGATATATCTCATGGTATAGTATGGGTCTCAGGATTGGAATGGGAAGGAGTTGGATATCACATCTCATGCTATAGGAAGGGTCTCAGGATTGGAATGGGAAGGACTTGGACATCACATCTCATGTTATAGGAAGGGTCTCAGGTTTATTATTAGAAGGATTGAGATATCAAATCTCATGTTATAGGACAGTCTCAGGTTTGGTATTTGAAGCATTGAGATATCACATCTCATGGTACAGGACGGGTCTCAGGATTGGAATGGGAAGGAGTTGGATATCACATCTCATGCTATAGGAAGGGTCACAGGATTGAAATGGGAAGGAGTTTGATATCACATCTCATGCCATAGGAAGGTCTCAGGTTTGGTAGAAGCATTAAGATATCACATCTCATGCTATCGGAAGGGTCTCAGGATTGGATTGGGAAGGAGTTGGATATCCCATCTCATGCTATAGGAAGGGTCACAGGTAGGAATTCGAAGGAGTTGGATATCACATCTCATGCGATCGGAAGGGTCTCAGGATTGGAATTGGAAGGAGTTGGATATCACATCTCATGCTATAGGGAGGGTCTCAGGTTTGATATTAGAAACATTGAGATATCACATCTAATGCTATCGGAAGGGTCTCAGGATTGGATTGGGAAGGAGTTGGATATCACATCTCACGCAATAGGAAATGTCTCAGGTTTGGAATGGGAAAGGTTTGGATATCACATCTCTTGCAATAGGAAGGGTCTCAGGTCTGGTATTAGAAACATTGAGATATCACATCTTCTGCTATAGGAAGGGCCTCATGATTGGAATGGGAGGAGTTGGATATCACATCTCAGGCTATCAGAAGGGACTCAGGATTGGAATGGGAAGGAGTTGGATATCACATCTCATGTTATAGGAAGCGTCTCAGGTTTGGTACAAGCATTAAGATATCACATCTCATGCTATTGGAAGGGCCTCATGATTGGAATGGGAGGAGTTGGATATCACATCTCAGGCTATCGGAAGGGACTCAGGATTGGAACGGGAAGGAGTTGGATATCACATCTCATGCTATAGGAAGGGTCTCAGGTTTGGTAGACGCATTGAGATATCACATCTCATGCTATAGGAAGGGCCTCATGATTGGAATGGGAGGAGTTGGATATCACATCTCAGGCTATCAGAAGGGACTGAGGATTGGAATGGGAAGGAGTTGGATATCACATCTCATGTTATAGGAAGCGTCTTAGGTTTGGTATAAGCATTGATATATCACATCTCTGCTATCGGAAGTGTCTCAGGATTGGAATGGGAAGGAGTTGGATATCCCATCTCATGTTATAGGACGGGTCTCAGGTTTGGTATTAGAATCATTGAGATATCACATTGCATGCTGTAGGAAGGGTCTAAGTATTGGAATGGGAAGGTGTTGGATATCACATCTCATCCTATAGGAAGGGTCTCAGGTTTGGAATGGGAAGCATTTGGATATCACATCTCTTGCAATAGGAATGATCCAAGGTTTGGTATTAAGAGCATTGAGATATCACATCTCATGCTAAAGGAAGGGTCTCAGGATTGGAATGGGAAGGTGTTGGATATCACATCTCATCCTATAGGAAGGGTCTCAGGTTTGGAATGGGAAGCATTTGGATATCAGATCTCTTGCAATAGGAATGATCCAAGGTTTGGTATTAAGAGCGTTGAGATATCACATCTCATGCTATAGGAAGGGTCTCAGGATTGGAACGGGAAGGAGTTGGATATCACATCTCATGTTATAGGAAGGGTCTCAGGTTTTGTATTAGAAGCACTGAAATATCAAATCTCATGCTATATGAAGAGACGCAGGATTGGAATGGGAAGAAGTTGGATATCACATCTCATGCTATAGGAAGGGACTCAGGTTTGGAATGGGAAGGATTTGGATATCACATCTCTTGCAATAGGAAGGGTCTCAGGTTTGGTATTAGAAACATTGAGATATCTCATCTCATGGTATAGGAAGGGTCTCAGGATTGGAATCGGAAGGAGTTGGATATAACATCTCATGTTATAGGAAGGGTCTCAGGTTTGTTATTAGAAGCACTGAGTTATCAAATCTTATGCTAAATGAAGGGACGCAGGATTGGAATGGGAAGGAGTTGGATATCACATTTCATGCTATAGGAACGGTCCAACTTTGGTATTAGAAGCATTGAGATAGCACATCTCATGGAAGGGGCTCAGGATTGGAATGGGAAGGAGTTGGATATCACATCTCATGTTATAGGAATGATCGCAGGTTTGGTATTAAGAGCATTGAGATATCACATCTCATGCTATAGGAAGGTCTCAGGTTTGGTAGAAGCATTGAGATATCACATCTCATGCTATAGGAAGGGCCTCATGATTGGAATGGGAAGGAGTTGGATATCACATCTCATGTTATAGGTAGGGACTCAGGTTTGGTATTAGAAGCACTGAGATATCAGATCTCATCCTTTAGGAAGGGACTCAAGTTTGATATTTGAAGGAGTGAGATAATAAATCTCATCCTATCGGAAGGGTCTCAGGATTGGAATGGGAAGGAGTTGAATATCACATCTCATGCTATAGGAAGGATCTCAGGTTTGGTAGAAGCATTGAGATATCACATCGCATGCTATACGAAGGGTCTCAGGATTGGAATGGGAAGGAGTTGGATATCATCTCATGCTATAGGAAGGGTCTCAGGATTGGAATGGCAAGGAGTTGGATATCACATCTCATCCTATAGGAAGGGTCTCAGATTTGGTAGAAGCATTGAGATATCACATCTCATGCTATAGGAAGGGCCTCATGATTGGAATGGGAAGGAGTTGGATATCACATCTCATGCCATCGGAAAGGTCTCAGGTTTGGTAGAAGCATTGGGATATCACATCTCATGCTATAGGAAGGGTCTCAGGATTGGAATGGGAAGGAGTTGGATATCACATCTCATGGCAAAGGAAAGGTCTCAGGTTTGGAAGGAGAAGGATTTGGATATCACATCTCAAGTTATAGGACGGGTCATTGGTTTGGTATTAGAAGCATTGAGATATATCTCATGGTATAGTATGGGTCTCAGGATTGGAATGGGAAGGAGTTGGATATCACATCTCATGCTATAGGAAGGGTCTCAGGATTGGAATGGGAAGGACTTGGACATCACATCTCATGTTATAGGAAGGGTCTCAGGTTTATTATTAGAAGGATTGAGATATCAAATCTCATGTTATAGGACAGTCTCAGGTTTGGTATTTGAAGCATTGAGATATCACATCTCATGGTACAGGACGGGTCTCAGGATTGGAATGGGAAGGAGTTGGATATCACATCTCATGCTATAGGAAGGGTCACAGGATTGAAATGGGAAGGAGTTTGATATCACATCTCATGCCATAGGAAGGTCTCAGGTTTGGTAGAAGCATTAAGATATCACATCTCATGCTATCGGAAGGGTCTCAGGATTGGATTGGGAAGGAGTTGGATATCCCATCTCATGCTATAGGAAGGGTCACAGGTAGGAATTCGAAGGAGTTGGATATCACATCTCATGCGATCGGAAGGGTCTCAGGATTGGAATTGGAAGGAGTTGGATATCACATCTCATGCTATAGGGAGGGTCTCAGGTTTGATATTAGAAACATTGAGATATCACATCTAATGCTATCGGAAGGGTCTCAGGATTGGATTGGGAAGGAGTTGGATATCACATCTCACGCAATAGGAAATGTCTCAGGTTTGGAATGGGAAAGGTTTGGATATCACATCTCTTGCAATAGGAAGGGTCTCAGGTCTGGTATTAGAAACATTGAGATATCACATCTTCTGCTATAGGAAGGGCCTCATGATTGGAATGGGAGGAGTTGGATATCACATCTCAGGCTATCAGAAGGGACTCAGGATTGGAATGGGAAGGAGTTGGATATCACATCTCATGTTATAGGAAGCGTCTCAGGTTTGGTACAAGCATTAAGATATCACATCTCATGCTATTGGAAGGGCCTCATGATTGGAATGGGAGGAGTTGGATATCACATCTCAGGCTATCGGAAGGGACTCAGGATTGGAACGGGAAGGAGTTGGATATCACATCTCATGCTATAGGAAGGGTCTCAGGTTTGGTAGACGCATTGAGATATCACATCTCATGCTATAGGAAGGGCCTCATGATTGGAATGGGAGGAGTTGGATATCACATCTCAGGCTATCAGAAGGGACTGAGGATTGGAATGGGAAGGAGTTGGATATCACATCTCATGTTATAGGAAGCGTCTTAGGTTTGGTATAAGCATTGATATATCACATCTCTGCTATCGGAAGTGTCTCAGGATTGGAATGGGAAGGAGTTGGATATCCCATCTCATGTTATAGGACGGGTCTCAGGTTTGGTATTAGAATCATTGAGATATCACATTGCATGCTGTAGGAAGGGTCTAAGTATTGGAATGGGAAGGTGTTGGATATCACATCTCATCCTATAGGAAGGGTCTCAGGTTTGGAATGGGAAGCATTTGGATATCACATCTCTTGCAATAGGAATGATCCAAGGTTTGGTATTAAGAGCATTGAGATATCACATCTCATGCTAAAGGAAGGGTCTCAGGATTGGAATGGGAAGGTGTTGGATATCACATCTCATCCTATAGGAAGGGTCTCAGGTTTGGAATGGGAAGCATTTGGATATCAGATCTCTTGCAATAGGAATGATCCAAGGTTTGGTATTAAGAGCGTTGAGATATCACATCTCATGCTATAGGAAGGGTCTCAGGATTGGAACGGGAAGGAGTTGGATATCACATCTCATGCTATAGGAAGGGTCTCAGGTTTGGTAGAAGCATTGAGATATCACATCTCATGCTATAGGAAGGGCCTCATGATTGGAATGGGAGGAGTTGGATATCACATCTCAGGCTATCGGAAGGGACTCAGGATTGGAATGGGAAGGAGTTGGATATCACATCTCATGCTATAGGGAGGGTCTCTGTTTGGTATTAATAGCATTGAGATATCACATCTCATGCTATAGGAAGGGCCTCATGATTGGAATGGGAGGAGTTGGATATCACATCTCAGGCTATCGGAAGGGACTCAGGGTTGGAACGGGAAGGAGTTGGATATCACATCTCATGCTATAGGAAGGGTCTCAGGTGTGGTAGAAGCATTGAGATATCACATCTCATGCTATAGGAAGGGTCTCAGGATTGGAACGGGAAGGAGTTGGATATCACATCTCATGCTATAGGAAGGGTCTCAGGTTTGGTAGACGCATTGAGATATCACATCTCATGCTATAGGAAGGGCCTCATGATTGGAATGGGAGGAGTTGGATATCACATCTCAGGCTATCGGAAGGGACTCAGGATTGGAACGGGAAGGAGTTGGATATCACATCTCATGCTATAGGAAGGGTCTCAGGTTTGGTAGAAGCATTGAGATATCACATCTCATGCTATAGGAAGGGTCTCAGGATTGGAACTGGAAGGAGTTGGATATCACATCTCATGCTATAGGAAGGGTCTCAGGTTTGGTAGACGCATTGAGATATCACATCTCATGCTATAGGAAGGGCCTCATGATTGGAATGGGAGGAGTTGGATATCACATCTCAGGCTATCGGAAGGCACTCAGGATTGGAACGGGAAGGAGTTGGATATCACATCGCATGCTATAGGAAGGGTCTCAGGTTTGGTAGAAGCATTGAGATATCACATCTCATGCTATAGGAATGGCCTCATGATTGGAATGGGAAGGAGTTGGATATCACATCTCATGCCATCGGAAAGGTCTCAGGTTTGGTAGAAGCATTGGGATATCACATCTCATGCTATAGGACGGGTCTCAGGATTGGAATGGGAAGGAGTTGGATATCACATCTCATGCTATAGGAAGGGTCACAGGATTGAAATGGGAAGGAGTTTGATATCACATCTCATGCCATAGGAAGGTCTCAGGTTTGGTAGAAGCATTAAGATATCACATCTCATGCTATCGGAAGGGTCTCAGGATTGGATTGGGAAGGAGTTGGATATCCCATCTCACGCTATAGGAAGGGTCACAGGTTGGAATTCGAAGGTGTTGGATATCACATCTCATGCTATCGGAAGGGTCTCAGGATTGTCATGGGAAGGAGTTGGATATCACATCTCATGCTATAGGGAGGGTCTCAGGTTTGATATTAGAACCATTGAGATATCACATCTAATGCTATCGGAAGGGTCTCAGGATTGGATTGGGAAGGAGTAGGATATCACATCTCACGCAATAGGAAAGGTCTCAGGTTTGGAATGGGAAAGGTTTGGATATCACATCTCTTGCAATAGGAAGGGTCTCAGGTCTGGTATTAGAAACATTGAGATATCACATCTCATGGTATAGAAAGGGTCTCAGGATTGGAATCGGAAGGAGTTGGATATCACATCTCATGTTATAGGAAGGGTCTCAGGTTTTGTATTAGAAGCACTGAAATATCAAATCTCATGCTATATGAAGAGACGCAGGATTGGAATGGGAAGAAGTTGGATATCACATCTCATGCTATAGGAAGGGACTCAGGTTTGGAATGGGAAGGATTTGGATATCACATCTCTTGCAATAGGAAGGGTCTCAGGTTTGGTATTAGAAACATTGAGATATCTCATCTCATGGTATAGGAAGGGTCTCAGGATTGGAATCGGAAGGAGTTGGATATAACATCTCATGTTATAGGAAGGGTCTCAGGTTTGTTATTAGAAGCACTGAGATATCAAATCTTATGCTAAATGAAGGGACGCAGGATTGGAATGGGAAGGAGTTGGATATCACATTTCATGCTATAGGAACGGTCCAACTTTGGTATTAGAAGCATTGAGATAGCACATCTCATGGAAGGGGCTCAGGATTGGAATGGGAAGGAGTTGGATATCACATCTCATGTTATAGGAATGATCGCAGGTTTGGTATTAAGAGCATTGGGATATCACATCTCATGCTATATGAAGGTCTCAGGTTTGGTAGAAGCATTGAGATATCAGATCTCATGCTATAGGAAGGGCCTCATGATTGGAATGGGAAGGAGTTGGATATCACATCTCATGTCATAGGTAGGGACTCAGGTTTGGTATTAGAAGCACTGAGATATCAGATCTCATCCTTTAGGAAGGGACTCAAGTTTGGTATTTGAAGGAGTGAGATAATAAATCTCATCCTATCGGAAGGGTCTCAGGATTGGAATGGGAAGGAGTTGAATATCACATCTCATGCTATAGGAAGGATCTCAGGTTTGGTAGAAGCATTGAGATATCACATCGCATGCTATAGGAAGGGTCTCAGGATTGGAATGGGAAGGAGTTGGATATCATCTCATGCTATAGGAAGGGTCTCAGGATTGGAATGGCAAGGAGTTGGATATCACATCTCATCCTATAGGAAGGGTCTCAGATTTGGTAGAAGCATTGAGATATCACATCTCATGCTATAGGAAGGGCCTCATGATTGGAATGGGAAGGAGTTGGATATCACATCTCATGCCATCGGAAAGGTCTTAGGTTTGGTAGAAGCATTGGGATATCACATCTCATGCTTTAGGAAGGATCTCAGGATTGGAATGGGAAGGAGTTGGATATCACATCTCATGGCAAAGGAAAGGTCTCAGGTTTGGAAGGAGAAGGATTTGGATATCACATCTCAAGTTATAGGACGGGTCTGTGGTTTGGTATTAGAAGCATTGAGATATATCTCATGGTATAGTATGGGTCTCAGGATTGGAATGGGAAGGAGTTGGATATCACATCTCATGCTATAGGAAGGGTCTCAGGATTGGAATGGGAAGGACTTGGACATCACATCTCATGTTATAGGAAGGGTCTCAGGTTTGTTATTAGAAGGATTGAGATCAAATCTCATGTTATAGGACAGTCTCAGGTTTGGTATTTGAAGCATTGAGATATCACATCTCATGGTACAGGACGGGTCTCAGGATTGGAATGGGAAGGAGTTGGATATCACATCTCATGCTATAGGAAGGGTCACAGGATTGAAATGGGAAGGAGTTTGATATCACATCTCATGCCATAGGAAGGTCTTAGGTTTCGTAGAAGCATTAAGATATCACATCTCATGCTATCGGAAGGGTCTCAGGATTGGATTGGGAAGGAGTTGGATATCCCATCTCATGCTATAGGAAGGGTCACAGGTTGGAATTCGAAGGAGTTGGATATCACATCTCATGCTATCGGAAGGGTCTCAGAATTGGAATGGGAAGAAGTTGGATATCACATCTCATGCTATAGGGAGGGTCTCAGGTTTGATATTAGAAACATTGAGATATCACATCTAATGCTATCGGAAGGGTCTCAGGATTGGATTGGGAAGGAGTTGGATATCACATCTCACGCAATAGGAAAGGTCTCAGGTTTGGAATGGGAAAGGTTTGGATATCACATCTCTTGCAATAGGAAGGGTCTCAGGTCTGGTATTAGAAACATTGAGATATCACATCTCATGCTATAGGAAGGGCCTCATGATTGGAATGGGAGGAGTTGGATATCACATCTCAGGCTATCGGAAGGGACTCAGGATTGGAACGGGAAGGAGTTGGATATCACATCTCATGCTATAGGAAGGGTCTCAGGTTTGGTAGAAGCATTGAGATATCAAATCTCATGCTATAGGAAGGGTCTCAGGATTGGAACGGGAAGGAGTTGGATATCACATCTCATGCTATAGGAAGGGTCTCAGGTTTGGTAGACGCATTGAGATATCACATCTCATGCTATAGGAAGGGCCTCATGATTGGAATGGGAGGAGTTGGATATCACATCTCAGGCTATCGGAAGGGACTCAGGATTGGAACGGGAAGGAGTTGGATATCACATCTCATGCTATAGGAAGGGTCTCAGGTTTGGTAGAAGCATTGAGATATCACATCTCATGCTATAGGAAGGGCCTCATGATTGGAATGGGAGGAGTTGGATATCACATCTCAGGCTATCGGAAGGGACTCAGGATTGGAATGGGAAGGAGTTGGATATCACTTCTCATGCTACAGGAAGGGTCTCAGGATTGGATGGGAATAAGTTGGATATCACATTTCATGCTATAGGAAGGGTCTCAGATTTGGTAGAAGCATTGAGATATCACATCTCATGCTATAGGAAGGGCCTCATGATTGGAATGGGAAGGAGTTGGATATCACATCTCATGCCATCGGAAAGGTCTCAGGTTTGGTAGAAGCATTGGGATATCACATCTCATGCTATAGGAAGGGTCTCAGGATTGGAATGGGAAGGAGTTGGATATCACATCTCATGGCAAAGGAAAGGTCTCAGGTTTGGAAGGAGAAGGATTTGGATATCACATCTCAAGTTATAGGACGGGTCTGTGGTTTGGTATTAGAAGCATTGAGATATATCTCATGGTATAGTATGGGTCTCAGGATTGGAATGGGAAGGAGTTGGATATCACATCTCATGCTATAGGAAGGGTCTCAGGATTGGAATGGGAAGGACTTGGACATCACATCTCATGTTATAGGAAGGGTCTCAGGTTTGTTATTAGAAGGATTGAGATATCAAATCTCATGTTATAGGACAGTCTCAGGTTTGGTATTTGAAGCATTGAGATATCACATCTCGTGGTATAGGACGGGTCTCAGGATTGGAATGGGAAGGAGTTGGATATCACATCTCATGCTATAGGAAGGGTCACAGGATTGAAATGGGAAGGAGTTTGATATCACATCTCATGCCATAGGAAGGTCTCAGGTTTGGTAGAAGCATTAAGATATCACATCTCATGCTATCGGAAGGGTCTCAGGATTGGATTGGGAAGGAGTTGGATATCCCATCTCCTGCTATAGGAAGGGTCACAGGTTGGAATTCGAAGGAGTTGGATATCACATCTCATGCTATCGGAAGGGTCTCAGGATTGGAATGGGAAGGAGTTGGATATCACATCTCATGCTATAGGGAGGGTCTCAGGTTTGATATTAGAAACATTGAGATATCACATCTAATGCTATCGGAAGGGTCTCAGGATTGGATTGGGAAGGAGTTGGATATCACATCTCATGTTATAGGAAGGGTCTCAGGTTTTGTATTAGAAGCACTGAGATATCAAATCTCATGCTATATGAAGAGACGCAGGATTGGAATGGGAAGAAGTTGGATATCACATCTCATGCTATAGGAAGGGACTCAGGTTTGGAATGGGAAGGATTTGGATATCACATCTCTTGCAATAGGAAGGGTCTCAGGTTTGGTATTAGAAACATTGAGATATCTCATCTCATGGTATAGGAAGGGTCTCAGGATTGGAATCGGAAGGAGTTGGATATAACATCTCATGTTATAGGAAGGGTCTCAGGTTTGTTATTAGAAGCACTGAGATATCAAATCTTATGCTAAATGAAGGGACGCAGGATTGGAATGGGAAGGAGTTGGATATCACATTTCATGCTATAGGAACGGTCCAACTTTGGTATTAGAAGCATTGAGATAACACATCTCATGGAAGGGGCTCAGGATTGAATGGGAAGGAGTTGGATATCACATCTCATGTTATAGGAATGATCGCAGGTTTGGTATTAAGAGCATTGAGATATCACATCTCATGCTATAGGAAGGTCTCAGGTTTGGTAGAAGCATTGAGATATCACATCTCATGCTATAGGAAGGGCCTCATGATTGGAATGGGAAGGAGTTGGATATCACATCTCATGTTATAGGTAGGGACTCAGGTTTGGTATTAGAAGCACAGAGATATCAGATCTCATCCTTTAGGAAGGGACTCAAGTTTGGTATTTGAAGGAGTGAGATAATAAATCTCATCCTATCGGAAGGGTCTCAGGATTGGAATGGGAAGGAGTTGAATATCACATCTCATGCTATAGGAAGGATCTCAGGTTTGGTAGAAGCATTGAGATATCACATCGCATGCTATAGGAAGGGTCTCAGGATTGGAATGGGAAGGAGTTGGATATCATCTCATGCTATAGGAAGGGTCTCAGGATTGGAATGGCAAGGAGTTGGATATCACATCTCATCCTATAGGAAGGGTCTCAGGTTTGGTAGAAGAATTGAGATATCACATCTCATGCTATAGGAAGGGCCTCATGATTGGAATGGGAAGGAGTTGGATATCACATCTCAGGCTATCGGAAGGGTCTCAGGATTGGAATGGGATGGAGTTGGATATCACATCTCATGCAATAGGGAGGGTCTCAGGTTTGGCATTAATAGCATTTAGATATCACATCTCATGCTGTAGGAAGGGTCTCAGGATTGGATGGGAAGGAGTTGGATATCACATTTCATGCTATACGAAGGGTCTCAGATTTGGTAGAAGCATTGAGATATCACATCTCCTGCTATAGGAAGGGCCTCATGATTGGAATGGGAAGGAGTTAGAGATCACATCTCATGCTATCGGAAAGGTCTCAGGTTTGGTATTAGAAGCATTGAGATATAACATCTCATGATATAGGACGGGTCTCAGGATTGGAATGGGAAAGAGTTGGATATCACATCTCATGGCAAAGGAAAGGTCTCAGGTTTGGAAGGAGAAGGATTTGGATATCACATCTCAAGCTATAGGACGGGTCTGTGGTTTGGTATTAGAAGCATTGAGATATATCTCATGGTATAGTATGGGTCTCAGGATTGGAATGGGAAGGAGTTGGATATCACATCTCATGCTATAGGAAGGGTCTCAGGATTGGAATGGGAAGGACTTGGACATCACATCTCATGTTATAGGAAGGGTCTCAGGTTTGTTATTAGAAGGATTGAGATATCAAATCTCATGTTATAGGACAGTCTCAGGTTTGGTATTTGAAGCATTGAGATATCACATCTCATGGTATAGGACGGGTCTCAGGATTGGAATGGGAAGGAGTTGGATATCACATCTCATGCTATAGGAAGGGTCACAGGATTGAAATGGGAAGGAGTTTGATATCACATCTCATGCCATAGGAAGGTCTCAGGTTTGGTAGAAGCATTAAGATATCACATCTCATGCTATCGGAAGGGTCTCAGGATTGGATTGGGAAGGAGTTGGATATCCCAGCTCCTGCTATAGGAAGGGTCACAGGTTGGAATTCGAAGGAGTTGGATATCACATCTCATGCTATCGGAAGGGTCTCAGGATTGGAATGGGAAGGAGTTGGATATCACATCTCATGCTATAGGGAGGGTCTCAGGTTTGATATTAGAAACATTGAGATATCACATCTAATGCTATCGGAAGGGTCTCAGGATTGGATTGGGAAGGAGTTGGATAACACATCTCATGTTATAGGAAGGGTCTCAGGTTTTGTATTAGAAGCACTGAGATATCAAATCTCATGCTATATGAAGAGACGCAGGATTGGAATGGGAAGAAGTTGGATATCACATCTCATGCTATAGGAAGGGACTCAGGTTTGGAATGGGAAGGATTTGGATATCACATCTCTTGCAATAGGAAGGGTCTCAGGTTTGGTATTAGAAACATTGAGATATCTCATCTCATGGTATAGGAAGGGTCTCAGGATTGGAATCGGAAGGAGTTGGATATAACATCTCATGTTATAGGAAGGGTCTCAGGTTTGTTATTAGAAGCACTGAGATATCAAATCTTATGCTAAATGAAGGGACGCAGGATTGGAATGGGAAGGAGTTGGATATCACATTTCATGCTATAGGAACGGTCCAACTTTGGTATTAGAAGCATTGAGATAACACATCTCATGGAAGGGGCTCAGGATTGGAATGGGAAGGAGTTGGATATCACATCTCATGTTATAGGAATGATCGCAGGTTTGGTATTAAGAGCATTGAGATATCACATCTCATGCTATAGGAAGGTCTCAGGTTTGGTAGAAGCATTGATATATCACATCTCATGCTATAGGAAGGGCCTCATGATTGGAATGGGAAGGAGTTGGATATCACATCTCATGTTATAGGTAGGGACTCAGGTTTGGTATTAGAAGCACAAAGATATCAGATCTCATCCTTTAGGAAGGGACTCAAGTTTGGTATTTGAAGGAGTGAGATAATAAATCTCATCCTATCGGAAGGGTCTCAGGATTGGAATGGGAAGGAGTTGAATATCACATCTCATGCTATAGGAAGGATCTCAGGTTTGGTAGAAGCATTGAGATATCACATCGCATGCTATAGGAAGGGTCTCAGGATTGGAATGGGAAGGAGTTGGATATCATCTCATGCTATAGGAAGGGTCTCAGGATTGGAATGGCAAGGAGTTGGATATCACATCTCATCCTATAGGAAGGGTCTCAGGTTTGGTAGAAGCATTGAGATATCACATCTCATGCTATAGGAAGGGCCTCATGATTGGAATGGGAAGGAGTTGGATATCACATCTCAGGCTATCGGAAGGGTCTCAGGATTGGAATGGGATGGAGTTGGATATCACATCTCATGCTATAGGGAGGGTCTCAGGTTTGGCATTAATAGCATTTAGATATCACATCTCATGCTATAGGAAGGGTCTCAGGATTGGATGGGAAGGAGTTGGATATCACATTTCATGCTATAGGAAGGGTCTCAGATTTGGTAGAAGCATTGAGATATCACATCTCCTGCTATAGGAAGGGCCTCATGATTGGAATGGGAAGGAGTTAGATATCACATCTCATGCTATCGGAAAGGTCTCAGGTTTGGTATTAGAAGCATTGAGATATAACATCTCATGATATAAGACGGGTCTCAGGATTGGAATGGGAAAGAGTTGGATATCACATCTCATGCTATAGGAAGGGTCTCAGGTTTGGTAGAAGCATTGGGATATCACATCTCATGCTATAGGAAGGGTCTCAGGATTGGAATGGAAAGGAGTTGGATATCACATCTGATGCTAAAGGAAGGGTCTCAGGTTTTGAAGGGGAAGGATTTGGATATCACATCTCAAGTTATAGGACGGGTCTGTGGTTTGGTATTAGAAGCATTGAGATATCATATCTCATGCTATCGGAAGGGTCTCAGGATTGGATTGGGAAGGATTTGGATATCACATCTCGTTATGGGAAGGGTCTCAGGTTGGTTATTAGAAGCATTGAGATATCACATCTCATGTTATAGGACAGTCTCAGGTTTGGTATTAGAAGCATTGAGATATCACATCTCATGGTATAGGACAGGTCTCAGGATTGGAATGGGAAGGAGTTGGATATCACATCTCATGCCATAGGAAGGTCTCAGGTTTGGTAGAAGCATTAAGATATCACATTTCATGCTATCGGAAGGGTCTCAGGATTGGATTGGGAAGGAGTTGGATATCCCATCTCATGCTATAGGAAGGGTCACAGGTTGGAATTGGAAGGAGTTGGATATCACATCTCATGCTATCGGAAGGGTCTCAGGTTTGGAATGGGAAGGATTTGGATATAACATCTCTTGCTATAGGAAGGGTCTCAGGTTTTTTATTAGAAACATTGAGATATCACATCTCATGCCATAGGAAGGTCTCAGGTTTGGTAGAAGCATTAAGATATCACATCTCATGCTATTGGAAGGGTCTCAGGATTGGATTGGGAAGGAGTTGGATATCCCATCTCATGCTATAGGAAGGGTCACAGGTTGGAATTCGAAGGAGTTGGATATCACATCTCATGCTTTCGGAAGGGTTTCAGGATTGGAATCGGAAGGAGTTGGATATAACATCTCATGTTATAGGAAGGGTCTCAGGTTTGGTATTAGAAGCACTGAGATATCAAATCTCATGCTAAATGAAGGGACGCAGGATTGGAATGGGAAGGAGTTGGATATCCCATCTCATGCTATAGGAACGGTCCAACTTTGGTATTAGAAGCATTGAGATAGCACATCTCATGGAAGGGGCTCAGGATTGGAATGGGAAGGAGTTGGATATCAAATCTCATGTTATAGGAATGATCGCAGGTTTGGTATTAAGAGCATTGAGATATCACATCTCATGCTATAGGAAGGGTCTCAGGATTGGATCGGGAAGGAGTTGGATATCACATCACATGCTATAGGAAGGGTCTCAGGTTTGGTAGAAGCATTGAGATATTACATCTCATGCTATAGGAAGGGCCTAATGATTGGAATGGGAAGGAGTTGGATATCACATCTCATGTTATAGGAAGGGACTCAGGTTTGGTATTAGAAGCACTGAGATATCAGATATCATCCTTTAGGAAGGGACTCAAGTTTGGTATTTGAAGGAGTGAGATATCACATCTCATGCCATCGGAAAGGTCTCAGGTTTGGTAGAAGCATTGGGATATCACATCTCATGCTATAGGAAGGGTCTCAGGATTGGAATGGGAAGGATTTGGATATCACATCTCAAGTTATAGGACGGGTCTGTGGTTTGGTATTAGAAGCATTGAGATATATCTCATGGTATAGTATGGGTCTCAGGATTGGAATGGGAAGGAGTTGGATATCACATCTCATGCTATAGGAAGGGTCTCAGGATTGGAATGGGAAGGACTTGGACATCACATCTCATGTTATAGGAAGGGTCTCAGGTTTGTTATTAGAAGGATTGAGATATCACATCTCATGTTATAGGACAGTCTCAGGTTTGGTATTAGAAGCATTGAGATATCACATCTCATGGTATAGGACGGGTCTCATGATTGGAATGGGAAGGAGTTGGATATCACATCTCATGCTATAGGAAGGGTCTCAGGATTGAAATGGGAAGGAGTTTGATATCACATCTCATGCCATAGGAAGGTCTCAGGTTTGGTAGAAGCATTAAGATATCACATCTCATGCTATCGGAAGGGTCTCAGGATTGGATTGGGAAGGAGTTGGATATCCCATCTCATGCTATAGGAAGGGTCACAGGTTGGAATTCGAAGGAGTTGGATATCACATCTCATGCTATCGGAAGGGTCTCAGGATTGGAATGGGAAGGAGTTGGATATCACATCTCATGCTATAGGGAGGGTCTCAGGTTTGATATTAGAAGCATTGAGATATCACATCTAATGCTATCTGAAGGGTCTCAGGATTGGATTGGGAAGGAGTTGGATATCACAACTCATGCAATAGGAAATGTCTCAGGTTTGGAATGGGAAGGATTTGGATATCAAATCTCTTGCAATAGGAAGGGTCTCAGGTCTGGTATTAGAAACATTGAGATATCACATCTCATGGTATAGGAAGGGTCTCAGGATTGGAATCGGAAGGAGTTGGATATCACATCTCATGTTATAGGAAGGGTCTCAGATTTTGTATTAGAAGCACTGAGATATCAAATCTCATGTTGTATGAAGAGACGCAGGATTGGAATGGGAAGAAGTTGGATATCACATCTCATGCTATAGGAAGGGTCTCAGGTTTGGAATGGGAAGGATTTGGATATCACATCTCTTGCAATAGGAAGGGTCTCAGGTTTGGTATTAGAAACATTGAGATATCTCATCTCATGGTATAGGAAGGGTCTCAGGATTGGAATCGGAAGGAGTTGGATATAACATCTCATGTTATAGGAAGGGTCTCAGGTTTGTTATTAGAAGCACTGAGATATCAAATCTTATGCTAAATGAAGGGACGCAGGATTGGAATGGGAAGGAGTTGGATATCACATTTCATGCTATAGGAACGGTCCAACTTTGGTATTAGAAGCATTGAGATAGCACATCTCATGGAAGGGGCTCAGGATTGGAATGGGAAGGAGTTGGATATCACATCTCATGTTATAGGAATGATCGCAGGTTTGGTATTAAGAGCATTGAGATATCACATCTCATGCTATAGGAAGAGTCTCAGGTTTGGTAGAAGCATTGAGATATCACATCTCATGCTATAGGAAGGGCCTCATGATTGGAATGGCAAGGAGTTGGATATCACATCTCATGTTATAGGTAGGGACTCAGGTTTGGTATTAGAAGCAGTGAGATATCAGATCTCATCCTTTAGGAAGGGACTCAAGTTTGGTATTTGAAGGAGTGAGATAATAAATCTCATCCTATCGGAAGGGTCTCAGGATTGGAATGGGAAGGAGTTGAATATCACATCTCATGCTATAGGAAGGATCTCAGGTTTGGTAGAAGCATTGAGATATCACATCTCATGCTATAGGAAGGGTCTCAGGATTGGAATGGGAAGGAGTTGGATATCATCTCATGCTATAGGAAGGGTCTCAGGATTGGAATGGCAAGGAGTTGGATATCACATCTCATCCTATAGGAAGGGTCTCAGGTTTGGTAGAAGCATTGAGATATCACATCTCATGCTATAGGAAGGGCCTCATGATTGGAATGGGAAGGAGTTGGATATCACATCTCATGCTATAGGAAGGGTCTCAGGATTGGATGGGAAGGAGTTGGATATCACATTTCATGCTATAGGAAGGGTCTCAGATTTGGTAGAAGCATTGAGATATCACATCTCATGCTATAGGAAGTGTTAAGACGGACTAGGTCTCAAGAGGGGTGAGGGTGACTGAAAGCCCGCAATGAGCACACAAAGCAAGATCACTTACAAACTACTCCAAACAGTTGTTATATCAAAAATATATACACATTTATTTTAAGGCCTTTAAAACAATGACCGTAGCGAGAAAATCACAATATCACAATATTAAGCCAACACATACCATATCAACACAATATATATACAAATACGACAGTCGCAAGCGTTATATGCACGAAATGTGTAGTCCACCTGCAAGGGAAGGAAAACAGGCAGTGCGATACAATGCTTTAGGCTCAGTTCGCCTTCAGAGGCACCTAACTAGATGGAAGTCTGAGCCCTGTGAAGAGTGGAGCCTTGTGCTCAAAGTACCTGCACACGCTGGTGCCAACGGGCAAAAGGAGAGTCTCTTCTAAGGAAATCAGGCAGTTCAGTTCAGTGCACAAATGGAGGAGAACAAGTTCCGCGACTCAAGCGCAGCCTCCACAGTGGGCAGAAGCAGAGCGCGAGTACGGCAAAAGGGTGCTGTTTTACACAGCGGGGGAAAAGCAATGGGCTCCTGCAGGAGGGCGACCAGATCCTAGCTAAACTACTCACCGGTCCCCGATGCAAGCAGACCCAGGCTTCTCCGCGTCAGTTTCAGCAGCTGGCAGGTTCAGAAGAGCAGGGAACACCTCGTCGTCGTGTGGAGTAAAAAGACGTCCCAATCGAAGAAACCTGCACAGTTTTGTCACCACAGCAGGGCAACGGAGCGGCCGTGTGTATCTGAGCCAAATGTACACTACTCACTTCAGACTTGGGAACGCCAAGTGTACGAAGCGTGTGAGAGTGACAAGGACTCGAAATACAACACAACCTGGCGGCGGTTACAGAGCAAGACTCCCTTGTAAGCTGGTCAGTCAACTGGATGGCCCAGAGACGCTTCCGAAGGCTTACTGGCAGGAGATGATGAAGATGCCGAGAATAGCTGTTCCCGCTATTCCAAAGGTCGAAGTACCAGTACAGGCCTTCTGGTTCGATCAAAGGAGGAAAGGGTTTCACAGGACGACAGCAGTGCAAAGGAGGAGTCCTTCAGCGGGTCACCAGCGATTCCTCGGTCCAGCCTCTTGGTTGCAGGATACTTGGCTCCTGTATTCCTTCGTTCGTGAGAACTCAGGAGATCGACATGGTAGTGGTGTTTCCAGCCCCCTCTTATCCACGGTTCCCTGGGGAAGGTGAAGGGAGCAAGACGGTCAGCGGACAGGACAAAGGAGCCTCGTGGTCTGGCCATTTTGGGAGCCAGGCCACCATTTTGGGTTAAGCGCAGAAAACGTGCTCAGAACGCCAAAAGGAGCTCAAAATATAAAGAAACGATCGCTGCCACCATTCCCGTCCCTGAATTACTTGCACCGATCAAATACAATCCTAAACGAGTATCTAGGGCCTGTAGAAGGCTAGAGACCCAAGAGAGCTGTAACTTAGCTTACAGTGCCCTCTGGTGTCATGTTGCACGAAAGCCGCAACATGATAAAAGAAACTACGGGAAACAGCGTTCCCCGGTACTGACTGTCTTAAGGGCATGTCAGTTTCCCCATAAGAAAAGGAACGAAAGCCCAGAGGAGTGCAGCAGAAGGCTGCACTTCTCTGGCAAAGTCAAGAACAAGGTGAAAAACAACAGCAAAAAGTTTAGGGGTTGCCACATGGAAGGAAAATTACCTACAATTACGAAATCTTTCCTAACACTCGCCCCTCCCAGACTATGGACAGGGGGAACTAATCCACCCCTGGATGAGTCTCTTGTTCAGGTCGGTTAAACATTCTGGACAACCCATCAGCATTGCTATGTTGGACACCTGGCCTATGCTCAATAGTGAAGTCGAAGCAACTTTGGATTCTCCCCCTTCATGTTCATTAGCCACTTTAACGGCTTATGGTCAGTTTGCACAGTGAAGTGGGTCCCATAGAGGTAGGGCCTCAGCTTCCTTAGGGCCCACACAACAGAGAAACATTCTTTCTCTACCGTGGACCATCTGAGCTCTCTGTCCTTAAGCTGGCGGCTAATAAAACCAATAGGGTGTTCCTTACCCTTCTCATCTACTTGTGATAGTACAGCTCCTATCCCAGTGTCAGAGGCGTCCGTCTGCACGATAAAAGGTCTTTGATAATCAGGGGCCCTGAGGACAGGGGCCTGGCACAAGGAGTCTTTTAAGCCATTGAAGGCCTTCTCACACTCGTCGGTCCAAGTTACCGTCTTGGGTTTCTTCGGAGTTGTGAGGGCAGTCAGAGGAGCAGCTATGGTGCCATAGTCTGCCACAAAATTGCGGTAATACCCCGTGAGTCCTAAGAAGGCTCTCACTTGGTTTTGCGTAGTGGGGGTAGGCCAGTCTTGTACTGCTTGTATCTTACTGGGTAGAGGCTGTCTCCTCCCTCCACCTACTTCATGTCCAAGGTAAACCACTGAGCCTTGTCCATTTTGGTGAGGGGTCACTCGGACACCCTCAAAAGAGCTATCTGAAGGACTGCTTTGGAACAGGTCGGGGAGAGGTTCAGACTCCTCTTCCTCAACGTCTGAAGCCAGTAGCAGTGCTGCGATTTCGACGCTTGGGACGAAAGCCTTCAGCCTATTCACGTGAAATACTTTTGGAGCCTGTCCAGGCCTTCCAAGGTCCACTGAATAGTTAACCTCACCCAGGGGCTCCACCACTGGGTAAGGGCCTGACTATTTGTCCTGTAAAGCTCGAGGCCTTATGGGATTCATGATCAGGACTTGCTGACCAAGTGTAAAGTTGATGAGGGAAGCTTTCTGGTCGTAGCAATGTTTCACCAGCGCTTGCCCTGCCTTCAATTTATCACTAGCCAAGCCCATCAGAAGTACCATCCGTTTTCTGAGCCTTAGCACATAATCAACTACTTTGGTAGTAACAGGGGGAGTGGGCATCTCCCATCCCTCCTTGACGATGGCTAAGGGTCCCCGTACGGGATGACCGAACAGAAGTTCGAAGGGGCTGAAGCCAACACCCTCCTGTGGTACCTCTCGGTAGGCAAACAGTAAGCATGAAACAAGAAGATCCCATTTTCTTCTCTGAGGCTCCTCCAGAGCCCCAATCACGCTCTTTAACGTCCTTTTGAAACGCCCCCCCAGACCTTTGGTCTGGGGGTGGTATGCAGAAGAGAACCTGTAGGTGACCCCACATTCTTTCCACATAGCCTGCCTATACTTCGACATAAAGTTGCTGCCATGATCCGACACAACTTCTTTAGTGAAGCCAACCCTAGTAAATATGCCGAGTAAAGCTTCTGCAACTGACTTGGCAGTTACAGTTTTCAATGGGATGGCCTCAGGATATCTGGTTGCATGGTCGACCAGCACCAGGATAAACCTATTGCCTGAGGATGTTTGCGGGTCAAGGGGACCAACGATGTCGATCCCTACCCTTTCAAATGGTACCCCCACAACTGGGAGCGGTACCAACGGAGCTTGGATTCTCGCGCCAACCTTACCAGACAACTGGCAGGAGGCACAACTCCTGCAGTGACTTTCTACTTGCACCCCCATCTTGGGCCAGTAGAAGTGCATGGATAACCTTTGCTTGGTCCTCTTCATACCAAGGTGACCAGCAAGGGGAACTTCATGCGCCAACTGCAGGAGGAAGGGCCTAACAGCAAGGGGAACCACCAACCTCCTATGGTATCCTTCTGTAGACTCTGTGGGCTCACTATACAGGAGTCCACCTTCCCAATGAATCCTATGCGTCCCAGGAGGTTCACCCTCAAGCTGGGAGCAGGCCTGTCTCCTTAGGCCTTCCAGAGATGGGCACTCACGTTGGCCTTTACTGAATTCGTCCCTATCAGGACCTCCTTCAACTAACAAGTCTTTTAGTTCAGGATGATCGTTGGGGTCAAATACTTCAGGCATCGCCACCTCCTCGTCAGGCCCGGGCGATTGACCAACTTCCTCCACCGCAGTGGTAGGCGAGCTCGGGGGAATATTCTCTTTCCCTCGTCTTGACTTGTCGACTCCTTTCGCCTTGGGTTTCCCCTTCGGCTTGGGTGGCGTATTGGACTTGGCCAATGCTGCCCGTGCTTGAGACCGTGTGTAGGGTCTTTCGGCAGTGTCTCCTACGAGCCCTAAAGCTCTGAGATCATTACCTAACAAGACCTTTCCCGGGACGTTTCTGTGAATGCTCACTGGAATCCTGACTGCTGTACCATTTAAAGTAAGATTTACAGGTATTACTGGGAACATACGGAGTGGGCCGTCAGCCAACTTAGTGGGCATCAGAGTAGCTCTGGCAACTTCCTCTGAGTCTACCAAGGTAGAATCCACTACAGTGCGACTGCACCCACTATCCCTAAGAGCTGGAGTATCTACTCCATTGTTCAGCACACTGTCTTTAAAGTAGTGCTTGGTATTATCCGGAATCCTAGCATAAGCCTCTGCGACTTGTAAGGATATTTGGCGTGTCACAGCACAGAGTACAGCACTACTACACAGGTAGCAAACAGCACAGAGTACAGCACTACTACACAGGTAGCAAACAGCACAGAGTACAGCACTACTGCACAGATAGCAATTTTTTTTGCAGCACCACCACAAGGGTGCGGTGCATTGCTATATGTGTTACCAGATTAACAAGAAAAGACAGGCTATTCAGTCAAAAACGATTTTAACATATAAGATGCAAATCTATTTTTACAGTTAAAAGCACACGTGCTCATTTAAAAATGCACACTATTTTTCACCTGAAATGCCTATGGTGCGAGAGACACATTTGAAAATAACAACTAACATAACTTATTACTAACCTGACTAATGAAACATAATCCACTAATAAAAATGTGTCTCCACTGCAGAATTAGGCCTATTCTGAAAGTGAACTTTTAAACGCACATCCATTTTTTTTTCTGTTCTCTCTGCTGCCCTGTCCACATAACTACAGGAAGCAAATGGGCTCGAAAGAACAGGAAATCAGTTGGTTACAAAGTATTACTATAAAAATGAGCCATTGTGTAGAGAAGGAGGAGATGGCGTGATTAATTCTGATTGGAGCAGCGTCATAGCAAGTATCATGCTAGAGGGAGTGATCAGGCTTTTGCTGGGGGGAGTTTGAGAAAGGAGAAAGGCAGTCAAGATTTGGCAGAGCTGGAAGAAGGATCTTTCCCCTGGCTGAGGCATTCCTATCTGCAAAAGCTGAGGATTCCAGATAATAACCCCGGTTTGAGAACGAAAAGCGTTCGTTTTCACTGGGGTTCATCTTCAAGGGAGCCACATTCAGAAAGAGGACAACTAAAGAGATAAGGTAATTACAGAAGTGTGGGAGCTGAGTGTGTATGAAAATATGCAGTCAGTGTAGGGAAGGAGACTCCTGTGCGTGCCTTAATCAAATGCTAATGTTGCAATTTGAGTTCTGTTCTCCGCCACTCTCTTTGCAGTGTGTCATAGACAAAGCTGTTACTGTGCTATTGTATTTATTTCTGTAAAGAATGAGATCGTGTTTAAATGCAACTTTTATAATACAGAAAAATATTTGAAAGCAGACGGGTGGTGTGTTTACTATTTACCATTACAATGCTGACGATGTGGGGAGATTTTTAAACAATGCAATGGTCATTTTAAGACAGATGTGTGCATGTCAGATTCAGTATGAACAGTTGTGAGTGACTGTAGCATAGCTCGTTGGAGGTACATGAGCCAACGGGAGGAGAGACTCTCTGGACATAGTTCCCTACCGTATATAAGGTAGTGGAAATTACCACAAAATTACCGCATATAGCTCTCTGTCGTAAATAAGTCAGTGAGATTGCCCATGGTGGCACACTAACACTAACACTAACACTGAAAATGTGGTATTCCTGAAATGTAGGCCTGAGGTCTCTCTAGTGATTACACGAAAAATCTAAGCAAAGATAAGGGATTCTGGACATTGGGGCCACAAATAAAACAAGGGAATTATGCTCACCAAAATACCACCAACCACGTCTACCAACCACGCATACCAAATATACATGCCTGGGTGCTGAAATAGTGTATGTCCACTGTACTATTGTTGCACATGGTCAAATCTGAATACAAGGTGTGATTATTGCTAAGTTATTTTTCGGCGGTAATAAAATACCGTCAGGCCCCAAATCTCCACAAAATACCCTACATATTTATGGTGCGTTGCAGGCCGGGAAAGTGATCATAGAGTACCTACTGGGCGTGGCAAGCGTGTCTCACACTGCCATTTGCACATTAAAGGGAATCCATTTTATAATAGCAGTGTGCCACTAAAAACGAATTTCAGAATGTCACAAAGGGAAACCACATTCTCAGATCTAGTGCAATATTTAGAGGCAAAGTTATTTGCACATGGGAATTGGTCTTCGAATAGCACGTTAGAATGGAGTAACCGCATTCAGGGTGAGGTGCAGAAAGAAAAACTAGACAATATTTTTGCAGAAGGCAGCATAATTCAGGTCTGCCTTACAAGATTATTGAATGCAGCCGATAAAAGTGCAGAGAAAGACTGTTTAATACGGCTATGCGGCAAAATATGGTTTATTTTAAACAAGTCCCTGCGAATGCAAGAGAATGATACTCAGCTAATTAACAGGTTAAAGACTGAATTAGAGGGGGCAAGTAAAAATCAGGAAATGTTGAGAGCAGAATTGGATGTATGCCAAAAAGACATGCAATTAAAATGCAGAGACTTTGATACTCAGTTATCCAAAAGCAAGAAACAATTTGAAGATAGTGAGCAAGAATTGGCACACTTAAAAGCCTTAGTGGATCACATTAGGCAGGATAAAGATGAGGTTGTTTCAGAAATGCAGATTTTACAAAAAGAACATTGTGAAAAAGAAGGTGATCTCCAGAGTGCAGAACAAGAAATGATTAAAATGATCCAAGAAAGAGACAAGAGAAATAAAGAGTTCAATGAATGCCAAATGCAAATGTGCGAAATGCAGGAGGTGATTAATAAAATGAGTGATGAAAATAATTATTTGCACAATGAAGCAACCAGACTCCTTAAAAAGTGTAAGGACTTAGAACAGCAAATGTGCATTCCCAGGTCCCAGGAGAGGCGGCAGGGTACCACATTCAATGGAGTGGAGGTGAATTCTAGCTCTGCCCAAAGAGCTAGTGCTCCAGTGACTGGGCCGGTGACTGAACTTGGTTGCAGCGCCCTTGGGGGATTTGATACTCCCATTGGGGGCAGCCACCAATATCATACACCTGAAAACAGGTTTGAATCACAAAATAGTGCAATTCCATGTATTGCAACAAGTAGCCCCATAAAAATAATGAAATCCATTAAAGCCCTGATCAAACCATTTAAAAAGGGAGGTGAATGCTGCATTGAGGATCACTTAGAAGCGGTGCATGACATTTTTAAAGCACTCCAGATACCTAAGGAACAGTACAGACAATATTTTCATTTAACTTTAGATGCCCCGACGGCCAGCATCATAAGGGGATTAAATGAACAGCAGAATATGACATGGCTGGAGTTTGAAAAAGAAATTAGGCGTCATTTTTCTCCTTTTCAGTCATTGCAGGAGGCAAAGAAAGTCACGTACACAATTACTGCTGGACCTAATATATCCCCTCGCCAATTTTTACAAGACTTAAAAAGAGCATTTTCTCGCTTTAATGTATCTTTTGACTCAAATTCCAATGAGTTTAAAACTGCATACTTCTATGGGCTACAGAAAGACATCATATCCCAATTGGTCCGTGAATTTGACCGTGACAAGTCCCTTGAATGGATTGTACATCAAAGCACAAAACTATATGAGGTACTCTATTGTCAGGGTAGAGAAAGTGATAAAATGAAAGATACTAGACCTAAATCTAAAGAACCCTCAGCCACAGTAATGGAAATCAGGTCAGCCAAAATGTCCCTTGAGTCTGCTCAAAGCCAAGGTAAAAATAACGTGACACCTGAACAAAGGGGTAATCAACAAAGATCGCCATTTCCTGTACCAATGTTCCAATCACATGATCCTAGTAATAGAGAGAGCTACATCAGCCCTAGGTATTTAGGGGACAGACCCCGGGTAGGATACCGGTCTGATAGGGCAGGTATGAACAATAACCAGAGACAAAATCAAGATCAAAGAAATGATGGTCCCTACCAGTCATTGGGGACACAGAGCAGATTTGATCCCAGTACCATGATATATGGTAATCAGGATAGGCCCCGATATGTGGATCGATTTACTGATAATGGAAATCAACATAGGGGCCAGTACCCACCATCTGAGAGACAGGACATGAGGCAAACCGTGAACTACAGTCCACGCCAGTACAATGATTCCCCACCAGGGGACTATAATCAAAGGATGGGTGCAACCCGCTCCCCTCCACAAATGAATCAAGAGTTCAGAAACCATCCCAACCGACATCAATCACCTGAGAGGTATCAGAATAGATCCAATCAGGGGGAAAACAACCAATATCGACCTAGGCCACAGAAAGAGGATCCTAGAGAGATGGAAAGGTTCCAGTGCCTTGAGGCCCAAGTGAAAATGTTAGCTGAGCAAATAGGAAAGCTCTATACAGCGCAAAAACAACCTTCCAAAGAGGGGGCTGATGGCCATAGCAATGACCGGGGGGCTTCCGAAAAGTGACTAAGTACTCATGATAACTGCAGTATCAAAATGACAGATTGCTCTAATATAATTTTGCATAACGACTCTGAGATGCCTAATGGATTAAAAATGAAAGTACCAGTAAATGAAATTGTGACAGAAAGTGCAAATACTTCTAAAAAAGAGGTACGGTTTAAATTAGAGCTAAATAAAACAGTAAAGATTTGCACAAATGAAAAAGAAACATTAGGAATTCCAAAAGAACAAAGGAACAGATTTAAGAAAAATGACTCATGCATGGGGAATACCAGTGAACAGGGAGTAAGTGGGGATGCTATAGCTCCTTCCCTGGGCAAGCAACACAATGACCAAACACAGACAGAAAAAGGAAATACTCACAAGGAGGGTACAAGTCAATCACCTGAAGAATTCTTTGAGCCACATATTTTTGAAGAGACTGAAAGGGCTGGTCTGACACTAAATGATTACAAATGCACAGAATTAAAAAATGACAAATTGCTGAATGATGTTGTTACACATGTTCAGTTGGAGGATTGTAATGTGGTCTCTGATGTTACCCAGATGGATGGGCGAACAGTGGCCACACTCCAAAAAACCTCTGAACATGGAGAAATGAATAAAATCTCTCGCACAGAAATGGGTAAAAAGGAGGGAAAAATGTCTTTTCATTTACCAATGTGCTTAGCCAAAAGTGAAAAAGACCTGAGAAAGGTGAGCCCTGAAATCAGTAAGAATTCACATTTCTTATGTGTATTAGAGGAAGTTGAGGACAGATATTATGCACCCATCTCTGTAGAAGAAAAATGCCACACCTTTGCTATGATTGACACTGGCGCACAGGCCACAATTATGTCCAAGGAGCTGGTAAAGAGTATCAATGAAGGGAGGCCTCCACAGAGTCAGATCACAGTGAAGGAAAATCAAGGCCCAGTGCATAACTTTAATGGGGAGGAGGTGCCCATCATAGGTGTAACTGAGGTTGACATAAAAATAGGAAAGCACAGAATGAAACAAGAGGTATTGATCACATCTATTTGTGAAATTCCATTTCTGATGGGGACAGATTGCCTGAAAAGATTGTCTCCTCTCATAGATGGGGTGAATGGAGTGCTGTGGTCCTTAACCAAAAAACCATTGAGGCCTAAGAAACTAAAATCACAAAACAGCAATATAAATGAATGTCACACCGTTGCCAAAACAAATGATGCTGTGGAGGTATATCTCCAGAATAGCTGCATACCTAGTGTCACTGTCATATTAATGTGTCAAGACAAAATACAGAGCGGCAATGAAAAACTACCTATACAAATATACTTGGACCCAAGGAAAGATTGGCAGACTGCCGTAGATGAGCACACATTATGTTTTTATCTAAAAGAGAAAACGTGCAAACAGAATATTGCTCCTAAAACAGATTCAGAAAAACACATTACCACTCTGGCAGAAATACACATGGAAGATGAGCAACCATGGGTTCATGTTGGTATAAATGATTATTTTAAAACAATAAAAGCCACTTTAGCGCTTGAACATGAAAGGAGCTTCATTAATGAGAAATTGTTGCAAAAAATTATGGAGAGGGAAGAAATCCCGGAATTTAGGATTAAAAACCAATATGTTTCTGGGTTGGACAGTCCAGACTTTGAAAACCGAATTGCAGGCAGATGCATGCTTAAAATTAGCATTGGGCAGAAAACAATTTACCATAATGTATGGATAGTGAGTGGAGCACAAAATGAATTTTACATGGGAAATGACATCATGCACAGAATGTGTATGGTGTTAGATTTCCTTAATCAAAAAATATGGTCACGCCTAGGTGGTCCGGCACCTGAGTTTGAAGACAAAAGAAGGGCTTATCATTGTGCACAACTGGTTCCTTATGCAATCGAATTACAAATGAGGAAAGATACTATTATTCCTGCATTTACAAAACAATTTGCAATAACACTAAAATGCAAAAATGGGCAGCAGATGAAAGGCTCTGATGCATTTGTATGCCTGAATGAATCCATAAAACAGCAAGGCCTGGATTATGAATACATTCCATTGGTAGACATTGGTGAGGGATCTGTAAAAATCATGGTAAATAATAAAGGTTGTCAGGATATTCATTTAGAGGAAAACTCCCCATTAGGAATGGCCATACAAAAATCACATTATACGGCAGATTTAAATAACATGGTGATTTGGAATATTCCTGAAAAATATGTAGATGCCAAGGGCGAGTTGCCAGAACACCTGGACTCTCAGCCCAAAGGAATATTTAAAATTCATTCTGTGTATCCTTATGATTCAAATGAGACGGTGTGCTGCCATCAAGAGGATTGCATAATATTTAATTTAAATGAAAATGAAACAGAAAATCAGCCCATTGAAGTGGAAGCTGATATGCCAAAATATTTAAAAGTGGCAGCTTTACAAAAAGACACAGCCACACAGTTAGAGGAAAGCGCCGAGATTCCCTCACCAGAAGATTTTCCAGAATTTTCCAAAATGGTAGAAGAGCAGGTATCCTTAGCGGATGCATGTGAAAGCGATAAGGATAGGGACAACCTGGGGGAAATATTTATGGAGTTTAAGGATGTATTTGCAAAAGATGCTTATGATTGTGGTTTAACTGATTTACATGTGGCCACACTACCAGAAGGTTGTAGCAGAAATCCAGTGTTTGTACGCCAGTATAGACTACCGCTGGCATGTTTAGAATCATTGGCAGAGATTATTAAAAATTTGGAATCACGGGGAATAATCAGGCCCATTCATAGCACATCCAATACGCCTATTTTAGTTGTGTTAAAGCCAAATGGTCAATGGCGACTGTGTGCAGACTTGAGAGAGTTGAATAAAAGAGTACCAATATCTAGATGGCCACTGCCATTCATTGATCAGGGCCTAGCTCAGATACATGGTTCAAATGTATTTACCACATTAGATCTCACCTCTGGATATTGGTGCGTGCCATTGGCAGAAGAGATACAACATTTATTTTCCTTTACATTCGACAGGACTCAATATGCCTGGCTTAGAGCTCCGTTCGGGTACATCAATAGTGGGAGTGAATTTGGCATATTTTTGAGAAAGGCCATGCCGGATGCAGCGGAAAGAGGAACAATAGTTTATGTGGATGATGTCCTGATAAAAAATGAAAGCCTGAAAAGCCATTTTGATGAAATAAGACATGTACTTGGCCAATTACAGAAAGCAGGCGCCAAAGTATCTTTGCAAAAAGCACAATGGTGCAAGAAAAAAAGTGAACTTTCTAGGGCATGAAGTGACTGAACATGGGCTAAATCCACAAAAGAAGAAAATAGAGGCCATACAAAGATTAAAAGATCCTAAAAATGTGAAAGGAGTAAAATGTTTATTAGGGATGACAGGCTATAACAGAAAGTTCATTGAAAATTATGCAGAAATCACTCAACCATTGACTAAACTGCTTAAACTGAATACTCCCTGGAAATGGGAAAGAGGGCAGTCTGATGCAGTGGCTAAATTAAAGGAATGTCTTGTAAAGGCACCATGTTTAGCATACCCCATAAAGGACAGGGATTTCTTTATAGAAATAGGTTTTTCTGAACATTGTATGTCAGCAGTGTTATCACAAAAACACGATTTGAATCACAAAACCATTGCATATGCAAGTAAGGCATTTTCCCAAGTTGAAATGAAATTTAATGAATGTGAGTAAGGCCCTATTAACCACTGTGTGGGCGCTACAACATTTCCGCCCCATTGTTCAGGGAGAAAAGGTGATTATTGAAACAAATCATCAACCTTTGCAATTTTTTGAGAGAAAAAGAATTAGATCAGGCAATCTAGCACAATCCAGAATCACGTCATGGACGCTGGCATTACAAGGTTTTCCCGTAGAAGTGAGATATGGACAAAATAAAAAGAGCCCAATTGCTCAAGGGTTAGCTGACTTACATGACTGTGCAGCTGAACAAATAACAAATGAACTGGAAGTGGAAACTAGTTTACAGGAATTTGAACAATCACCACACAAAGCTTTTGATGAAAAAACATGCAAGGATTTGCCAACTGTATATGTGGATGGTTGTGCTTTTCACATTGAAAATGACAGTAATAAACAATTAGTGGCAGGAATAGGAAATGTCTGGTTGAAATGTGAAGGCGTTCCCAGTATAGGGATGAGGATTGGAGATAGGAGCAGTCAGGTGGCGGAATTGGCAGCCATTTATAAAGCAATTGCTACTGCAGTTGATAAAAAGTTCAGTGAAATTGTCCTGGTGACTGATTCTGACTATGCACGGAATAGCTTTGTGGAGTATTTGCCTGGTTGGAAAGCAAGAGGCATGGTTACATACAACAAAAAGCCACTTAAACATGGAAAAATGATACAAGCCATAGACAAATTGGTGTCAGAAAATAATTTAACAATATACTGGAGAAAAATTCGTGGGCATTTAAAAACACCAGGAGAGGATAAGGAGGGAAATGATAAGGCAGACCACCTGGCTAAGATTGGGGCTGTGATGGGAGAATTGCTACCTATTGATTATTTAATGGGTGAAATACAAATTGATGCAGTCACACGTTCTAAAGCACCAAAGGAGGTAGATCAACCGGTGGTGCAGTGGAGTCATGACACGCCAGACCAAGATTTGATTGAGGCACAAAAGAATGATCAAATTTTGGGAATCTATTATAATCATTTGATAGACCCCGAACAAAATCCTTTAACAGAAAATGATTGTATGGGAAAAGAAGAGTTGAGGGTGTTATTAAAGAACAAAACACGAATTAGATTACAGGATGGACTCATGATTAGAGAGTCCATAACAGGGCAAATACAGTGGGTAGTACCCCTTTCATTCAGAGGACTAATGCTACACCATGCACATGATGCCATAACTGCAGGCCATAGAGGTTCACAAAAAACATTAGAAATACTAAAAGATTATGCTTACTGGCCACATATGTCCCAAGATGTGGAATTATATACTAGAGGATGTCTAGTATGCGCCCAATTTAAACCTGCTTCACCAATGCATAGAGCACCATTGATGAAAAGAGGCCTAACCCTCCCATGGTCAGATTTGCAAATAGACTATGTAGGTCCTTTAAAAAGGTCGAGCAGGGGACACCGTTATATTTTGAGTGTGGTATGTTTGATGTCGAAGTGGATTGAGTGCATTCCTGCACCAGATTGTAGTGCGCAAACAGCAGCCACATTGCTGGTGAACCATGTGTTCTCAAGGTTTGGGTTGCCACAAAGAATTGAGTCAGACAGAGGAAGTCATTTCACAAGTACTCTAATGAGTAAGGTATGGCAAATACTAGGTGTGAAAAGGAAACTACATATCGCATATCGGGCGGCGTCTTCAGGTACAGTTGAAAGAAGCAATAGGTCTGTTGTGGATATTTTAAAGAAATTTGTAGCAGAAGCAGGTTTCAGCTGGGATTTGCGTTTACCATTGGTTTTGATGGCAATCAGGTCGACTCCTGCCAAAGCAACAGGTGTTAGCCCCCATGAGGTCTTAACAGGTAGGAAAATGGTGTTACCACAACACCTACTATACAGAACACATGAGCAAACCCTTGTGAGTGCATCCACAGTTCATGAATATATTGATGAACTGAGGAGGCATTTGCAACATGCATTTGCTTTTGTGCAGAGAAATCTGGAAAGAGCTGCTGACAGTGCAAAATCGTATTATGATAAAAAGACATCAGTAAAGGAATACAGTGTAGGGGATCAGGTATACAAGTTTCATTTTGGAAAAAGTAAACAGAAAAATTCTAAATTTCTAGCAGCCTGGCAGGGGCCATTTCGAATTATAGATAAGGTCTCTCCTGTAGTGTATAAAATTTAGAAAAATGAAGGTGAAACAGCAATAGAGCAGTTTGTCCATGTAAATCAAATCAAACCATGCCATCCCAGGCATGAGATCAGGCAGCTTGAGCATGTAGAAACAGATAAAGTCCCTTGAACACAAAAAGAGAAAATAAATGGGTGTAATCAGGAGGCAGTGACAAAGGAGTTAAAAAAGTTGATTGTTATGATGGCACATAAACACTGTAGTATATGTAAAAATATATAATATAAAATAAATAAATAAATAAATAAATAAATAAATAAATGCACATATAACGGAAGCTCATGGTTGGTGTGCAGAGAGAAAATGTATTAAATATTGAATGCTGTTTATGTGTGCTTGTTTTCTTTTAACTTGTGTTTAATTTCAGAAAAAAAAAAAAATATATATATATATATATAAAAAATGAAATATTTTTACCAAGCATGTTTTATTTTTGGCAAAAGGATGAAGTTAGTATTATGCTATGTACTTAATTTGTTTATTTTCTATTTTGATTTAGACAATTAACATTATTTGGTCGGAGGTTCCGGGATCAGAGCCCACGGGAGAGACGATGGAGTCCTGGAGTCCCCTGGATGAAGACCAAAAGATGCCTGCCTCCAGGTGGAGGTGAAGACAAGATAACCAAAATGCTAAAAAGGATGACTCCTATGGATCTAAGATTGCCAAGATGGAAGTGTACTCGAATGAACCGAATAACATCGCTGGTCGGGACATATCAGAAGCGGACAAGAGTGCTGACATATGGAGTTCCACGTATTTATTATTTTAATTATTTATTTTAATTTGTTATATTAATTATTTGTTTTAGTTAGTTGTTTTATTTCTTTGTTTTTAATTGACTTGGAAAATCTAAACTTAAAGTAATGCCACTTCAACTGAGAAGGCAAATGTAGAACATTTTGTAAACTAATGAACTCAGATGAATACTGTGTTGATTGCAAATTTTTCATTGATGCACATGAATATTCATGTTGTTGGATTGCTATATTGTAAAAAAAAAAAAAGAGAGAACAAATTGTATTTAGGTATTGGCTTGGATTATAGCCAAGTTCTAAAAACAAAAGGAGGGTATGTAAGGATATTTGGCGTGTCACAGCACAGAGTACAGCACTACTACACAGGTAGCAAACAGCACAGAGTACAGCACTACTACACAGATAGCAATTTTTTTTGCAGCACCACCACAAGGGTGCGGTGCATTGCTATATGTGTTACCAGATTAACAAGAAAAGACAGGCTATTCAGTCAAAAACGATTTTAACATATAAGATGCAAATCTATTTTTACAGTTAAAAGCACACGTGCTCATTTAAAAATGCACACTATTTTTCACCTGAAATGCCTATGGTGCGAGAGACACATTTGAAAATAACAACTAACATAACTTATTACTAACCTGACTAATGAAACATAATCCACTAATAAAAATGTGTCTCCACTGCAGAATTAGGCCTATTCTGAAAGTGAACTTTTAAACGCACATCCATTTTTTTTTCTGTTCTCTCTGCTGCCCTGTCCACATAACTACAGGAAGCAAATGGGCTCGAAAGAACAGGAAATCAGTTGGTTACAAAGTATTACTATAAAAATGAGCCATTGTGTAGAGAAGGAGGAGATGGCGTGATTAATTCTGATTGGAGCAGCGTCATAGCAAGTATCATGCTAGAGGGAGTGATCAGGCTTTTGCTGGGGGGAGTTTGAGAAAGGAGAAAGGCAGTCAAGATTTGGCAGAGCTGGAAGAAGGATCTTTCCCCTGGCTGAGGCATTCCTATCTGCAAAAGCTGAGGATTCCAGATAATAACCCCGGTTTGAGAACGAAAAGCGTTCGTTTTCACTGGGGTTAATCTTCAAGGGAGCCACATTCAGAAAGAGGACAACTAAAGAGATAAGGTAATTACAGAAGTGTGGGAGCTGAGTGTGTATGAAAATATGCAGTCAGTGTAGGGAAGGAGACTCCTGTGCGTGCCTTAATCAAATGCTAATGTTGCAATTTGAGTTCTGTTCTCCGCCACTCTCTTTGCAGTGTGTCATAGACAAAGCTGTTACTGTGCTATTGTATTTATTTCTGTAAAGAATGAGATCGTGTTTAAATGCAACTTTTATAATACAGAAAAATATTTGAAAGCAGACGGGTGGTGTGTTTACTATTTACCATTACAATGCTGACGATGTGGGGAGATTTTTAAACAATGCAATGGTCATTTTAAGACAGATGTGTGCATGTCAGATTCAGTATGAACAGTTGTGAGTGACTTTAGCATAGCTCGTTGGAGGTACATGAGCCAACGGGAGGAGAGACTCTCTGGACATAGTTCCCTACCGTACATAAGGTAGTGGAAATTACCACAAAATTACCGCATATAGCTCTCTGTCGTAAATAAGTCAGTGAGATTGCCCATGGTGGCACACTAACACTAACACTAACACTGAAAATGTGGTATTCCTGAAATGTAGGCCTGAGGTCTCTCTAGTGATTACACGAAAAATCTAAGCAAAGATAAGGGATTCTGGACATTGGGGCCACAAATAAAACAAGGGAATTATGCTCACCAAAATACCACCAACCACGTCTACCAACCACCCATACCAAATATACATGCCTGGGTGCTGAAATAGTGCATGTCCATTGTACTATTGTTGCACATGGCCAAATCTGAATACAAGGAGTGATTATTGCTAAGTTATTTTTCGGCGGTAATAAAATACCGTCAGGCCCCAAATCTTCACAAAATACCCTACAGACTTTAGGCTCCCAGGAACCCAGGGACACTAAAACTACCTCAGCCTCTATCCCGCTGGGAAATGAGTCTGAGGAGAAGGATGCTCCTCTAATCTCTTCTTCCTCGTAGGAGGAGAAGGCCAGATTAGCGGAGTGGACCCCCAAAGGTCTAACCTTACAACGGGGACCCCTCTTCACGTGGTCAGTTGCTCCACAAGCAAAACAAGATCCATTGGGTCTGTTTACATAGGGAGGCTTATTGTAACCAGAGTTCTGTTTCGGAGGCTGTCCTCCACTACCCTGTGAGTTCTCTTGTGTCTTACCCTTATTTTTCTTTTTGTGGCCCTTATGAGAAGAAGATTTAGCAGATTCTCCACCCTCCATATCTTTGGACTTTTTCCCTTCCTCCTGCTTACCAGGATGAGTTTTGTCCTTATGGGACACTCGATGTGACACCCATAAGTCTGCTGCAATGGCCAGCTTCTTAGGATCTATCTCCTTCGAATCGGCCAAATGCTGCTTAAGCTCCGGGGAAGAAGAAGTAAAAATGTGTTCCAGCATGACAAGATTTATCATGCCTTCGAAGGTAGAAACCTTATAACCTTCGACCCAGCCAGTTTAGTTTTTCAAGGATTCAGTGACATAAGATACCCAAGTACCACCTTCCTTTTTCTTATACTCTCTGAAACGTTTCAAATATTGGGCCGGAGTCTTCCCAAACTTTAAAATGAGAGTTTGCTTTAACATTGCGAAATCAGCTCGCTCAGCCTTCGACATTTCCATAATGGCACTACAGCCAGAATGGGGCAGTCTGCTGAGTAACCATGCAATCTTATCAGCATTGTCAACTTGTTGAACTTCGCATGCATACTCAAACGCATTCAGCCAGTCCATAATGTCATTCCTTTCTTCATACACACTGAGCAGATCTTTCGGAAACCGTGGATGAGAAGAGGCCCCAGACCTATGTCCAGGACCCTTGGACCCATTTGCAAAATGAAGCTTGGCCAGTTCCAACTGGTGATCCCTGTCTTTTTGTTTTTCTGCCTGTTCGATTTTTAGTTTGGCTATGCTGAATTCAAGCTCCTGCTGCCTAAACCGCAGCTCTTGCTTCTTGAATTCAAGCATAGCATCCCCATCAACACTGGCAGAGGAAACATTAGACATCTCGTCCTCCCTGTCCTCGTGGTCGCGATGGATCAGTGCGGCGGCAGAACCGTCGGTTCTACCAGTGAGAGCAGCCCCACCACCTTCCGCACTGTCCTCAGAAGTTAGAGCGTCAAGCTGCGCTTCTTGCCACGCCACGATTCTTTGGATCATTTCCAATTTCGTGCGTTGAGAGGAAACACCTCTCTCTGCACACATCTTTTTCAGTGTTTCTGATTTGGAAGCATTTAAAGTTAACAAGGTATTTGTTTCCATACTGTTAGATAGGACTATGGCCTTTTTAAAGTTATACTACAACAATTCACTACGTGTCCTGGTTGGAATAACCTGAAATGCCTTAGTTCGTGCGCAACACTGGATACCTTCAGTCGTATCCCACCGCTGTACACCAATTTGTTAAGACGGATTTCTGAACTCTGTCCTGGTGGCGCAGAAGTTCAGAAGGCCTACCTAATTACTTGGAACAGGGTAACCTCTGGACGAGCCAGACCAATCAAGGTAGCGATCGCGGCGGTCAAGACTAGGTCTCAAGAGGGGTGAGGGTGACTGAAAGCCCGCAATGAGCACACAAAGCAAGATCACTTACAAACTACTCCAAACAGTTGTTATATCAAAAATATATACACATTTATTTTAAGGCCTTTAAAACAATGACCGTAGCGAGAAAATCACAATATCACAATATTAAGCCAACACATACCATATCAACACAATATATATACAAATACGACAGTCGCAAGCGTTATATGCACGAAATGTGTAGTCCACCTGCAAGGGAAGGAAAACAGGCAGTGCGATACAATGCTTTAGACTCAGTTCGCCTTCAGAGGCACCTAACTAGATGGAAGTCCGAGCCCTGTGAAGAGTGGAGCCTTGTGCTCAAAGTACCTGCACACACTGGTGCCAACGGGCAAAAGGAGAGTCTCTTCTAAGGAAATCAGGCAGTTCAGTTCAGTGCACAAATGAAGGAGAACAAGTTCCGCGACTCAAGCGCAGCCTCCACAGTGGGCAGAAGCAGAGCGCGAGTACGGCAAAAGGGTGCTGTTTTACACAGCGGGGGAAAAGCAATGGGCTCCTGCAGGAGGGCGACCAGATCCTAGCTAAACTACTCACCGGTCCCCGATGCAAGCAGACCCAGGCTTCTCCGCGTCAGTTTCAGCAGCTGGCAGGTTCAGAAGAGCAGGGAACGCCTCGTCGTCGTGTGGAGTAAAAAGACGTCCCAATCGAAGAAACCTGCAGTTTTGTCACCACAGCAGGGCAACGGAGCGGCCGTGTGTATCTGAGCCAAATGTACACTACTCACTTCAGACTTGGGAACGCCAAGTGTACGAAGCGTGTGAGAGTGACAAGGACTCGAAATACAACACAACCTGGCGGCGGTTACAGAGCAAGACTCCCTTGTAAGCTGGTCAGTCAACTGGATGGCCCAGAGATGCTTCCGAAGGCTTACTGGCAGGAGATGATGAAGATGCCGAGAATAGCTGTTCCCGCTATTCCAAAGGTCGAAGTACCAGTACAGGCCTTCTGGTTCGATCAAAGGAGGAAAGGGTTTCACAGGACGACAGCAGTGCAAAGGAGGAGTCCTTCAGCGGGTCACCAGCGATTCCTCGGTCCAGCCTCTTGGTTGCAGGATACTTGGCTCCTGTATTCCTTCGTTCGTGAGAACTCAGGAGATCGACATGGTAGTGGTGTTTCCAGCCCCCTCTTATCCACGGTTCCCTTCGCGCCAAAATGGAGGGGACCCAATGGGAGATCCGCTCATCAACACTCACACCATTCGTGGACCAATCACGGACCACGGTGGTCCCAGGCATTCACACCACCCTAGACTCTCTGGCACCCAGGATGTGTATTGGGACCAGACATCCCAGCCCACACCCTGGAGGCGCACAAAAGACATGTAGAAGCCCGCGAAAGCATCTGTGTTTCACGGGAAAGTACATGCCCAAATAAGGAATGCCCCGGGTCGGCTCGACCTGGGGAAGGTGAAGGGAGCAAGACGGTCAGCGGACAGGACAAAGGAGCCTCGTGGTCTGGCCATTTTGGGAGCCAGGCCACCATTTTGGGTTAAGCGCAGAAAACGTGCTTAGAACGCCAAAAGGAGCTCAAAATATAAAGAAACGATCGCTGCCACCATTCCCGTCCCTGAATTACTTGCACCGATCAAATACAATCCTAAACGAGTATCTAGGGCCTGTAGAAGGCTAGAGACCCAAGAGAGCTGTAACTTAGCTTACAGTGCCCTCTGGTGTCATGTTGCACGAAAGCCGCAACATGATAAAAGAAACTACGGGAAACAGCGTTCCCCGGTACTGACTGTCTTAAGGGCATGTCAGTTTCCCCATAAGAGAAGGAGCGAAAGCCCAGAGGAGTGCAGCAGAAGGCTGCACTTCTCTGGCAAAGTCAAGAACAAGGTGAAAAACAACAGCAAAAAGTTTAGGGGTTGCCACATGGAAGGAAAATTACCTACAATTACGAAATCTTTCCTAACAGGAAGGGCCTCATGATTGGAATGGGAAGGAGTTAGATATCACATCTCATGCTATCGGAAAGGTCTCAGGTTTGGTATTAGAAGCATTGAGATATAACATCTCATGATATAGGACGGGTCTCAGGATTGGAATGGGAAAGAGTTAGATATCACATCTCATGCTATAGGAAGGGTCTCAGGTTTGGTAGAAGCATTGGGATATCACATCTCATGCAATAGGAAGGGTCTCAGGATTGGAATGGAAAGGAGTTGGATATCACATCTGATGCTAAATGAAGGGTCTCAGGTTTGGATGGGGAAGGATTTGGATATCACATCTCAAGTTATAGGACGGGTCTTTGGTTTGGTATTAGAAGCATTGAGATATCATATCTCATGCTATCGGAAGGGTCTCAGGATTGGATTGGGAAGGATTTGGATATCACATCTCATTATAGGAAGGGTCTCAGGTTGGTTATTAGAAGCATTGAGATATCACATCTCATGTTATAGGACAGTCTCAGGTTTGGTATTAGTAGCATTGAGATATCACATCTCATGCTATAGGAAGGGTCTCAGGTTTGGTAGAAGCATTGAGATATCACATCTCATGCTATAGGAAGGGCCTCATGATTGGAATGGGAAGGAGTTGGATATCACATCTCATGTTATAGGTAGGGACTCAGGGTTGGTATTAGAAGCACTGAGATATCAGATCTCATCCTTTAGGAAGGGACTCAAGTTTGGTATTTGAAGGAGTGAGATAATAAATCTCATCCTATCGGAAGGGTCTCAGGATTGGAATGGGAAGGAGTTGAATATCACATCTCATGCTATAGGAAGGATCTCAGGTTTGGTAGAAGCATTGAGATATCACATCTCATGCTATAGGAAGGGTCTCAGGATTGGAATGGGAAGGAGTTGGATATCATCTCATGCTATAGGAAGGGTCTCAGGATTGGAATGGCAAGGAGTTGGATATCACATCTCATCCTATAGGAAGGGTCTCAGGTTTGGTAGAAGCATTGAGATATCACATCTCATGCTATAGGAAGGGCCTCATGATTGGAATGGGAAGGAGTTGGATATCACATCTCATGCTATAGGGAGGGTCTCAGGTTTGGCATTAATAGCATTTAGATATCACATCTCATGCTATAGGAAGGGTCTCAGGATTGGATGGGAAGGAGTTGGATATCACATTTCATGCTATAGGAAGGGTCTCAGATTTGGTAGAAGCATTGAGATATCACATCTCATGCTATAGGAAGGGCCTCATGATTGGAATGGGAAGGAGTTAGATATCACAATACATGCTATCGGAAAGGTCTCAGGTTTGGTATTAGAAGCATTGAGATATAACATCTCATGATATAGGACGGGTCTCAGGATTGGAATGGGAAAGAGTTAGATATCACATCTCATGCTATAGGAAGGGTCTCAGGTTTGGTAGAAGCATTGGGATATCACATCTCATGCTATAGGAAGGGTCTCAGGATTGGAATGGAAAGGAGTTGGATATCACATCTGATGCTAAATGAAGGGTCTCAGGTTTGGAAGGGGAAGGATTTGGATATCACATCTCAAGTTATAGGACCGGTCTTTGGTTTGGTATTAGAAGCATTGAGATATCATATCTCATGCTATCGGAAGGGTCTCAGGATTGGATTGGGAAGGATTTGGATATCACATCTCGTTATAGGAAGGGTCTCAGTTTGGTTATTAGATGCATTGAGATATCACATCTCATGTTATAGGACAGTCTCAGGTTTGGTATTAGAAGCATTGAGATATCACATCTCACGGTATAGGACAGGTCTCAGGATTGGAATGGGAAGGAGTTGGATATCACATCTCATGCCATAGAAAGGTCTCAGGTTTGGAAGAAGCATTAAGATATCACATCTCATGCTATCGGAAGGGTCTCAGGATTGGTTTGGGAAGGAGTTGGATATCCCATCTCATGCCATAGGAAGGGTGACAGGTTGGAATTGGAAGGAGTTGGATATCACATCTCATGCTATCGGAAGGGTCTCAGGTTTGGAATGGGAAGGATTTGGATATCACATCTCATGCTATAGGAAGGGTCACAGGTTGGAATTCGAAGGAGTTGGATATCACATCTCATGCTATCGGAAGGGTCTCAGGTTTGGAATGGGAAGGAGTTGGATATCACATCTCATGCTATAGGGAGGGTCTCAGGTTTGATATTAGAAACATTGAGTTATCACATCTAATGCTATCGGAAGGGTCTCAGGATTGGATTGGGAAGGAGTTGGATATCACATCTCATGCAATAGGAAAGGTCCAGGTTTGGAATGGGAAAGGTTTGGATATCACATCTCTTGCAATAGGAAGGGTCTCATGTCTGGTATTAGAAACATTGAGTTATCACATCTCATGGTATAGGAAGGGTCTCAGGATTGGAATCGGAAGGAGTTGGATATCACATCTCATGTTATAGGAAGGGTCTCAGGGTTTGTATTAGAAGCACTGAGATATCAAATCTCATGCTATATGAAGAGACGCAGGATTGGAATGGGAAGAAGTTGGATATCACATCTCATGCTATAGGAAGGGACTCAGGTTTGGAATGGGAAGGATTTGGATATCACATCTCTTGCAATAGGAAGGGTCTCAGGTTTGGTATTAGAAACATTGAGATATCTCATCTCATGGTATAGGAAGGGTCTCAGGATTGGAATCGGAAGGAGTTGGATATAACATCTCATGTTATAGGAAGGGTCTCAGGTTTGGTATTAGAAGCACTGAGATATCAAATCTCATGCTAAATGAAGGAACGCAGGATTGGAATGGGAAGGAGTTGGATATCACATCTCATGCTATAGGAACGGTCCAACTTTGGTATTAGAAGCATTGAGATAGCACATCTCATGGAAGGGGCTCAGGATTGGAATGGGAAGGAGTTGGATATCACATCTCATGTTATAGGAATGATCGCAGGTTTGGTATTAAGAGCATTGAGATATCACATCTCATGCTATAGGAAGGGTCTCAGGATTGGATCGGGAAGGAGTTGGATATCACATCTCATGCTATAGGAAGGGTCTCAGGTTTGGTAGAAGCATTGAGATATCACATCTCATGCTATAGGAAGGGCCTCATGATTGGAATGGGAAGGAGTTGGATATCACATCTCATGTTATAGGTAGGGACTCGGGTTTGGTATTAGAAGCACTGAGATATCAGATCTCATCCTTTAGGAAGGGACTCAAGTTTGGTATTTGAAGGAGTGAGATAATAAATCTCATCCTATCGGAAGGGTCTCAGGATTGGAATGGGAAGGAGTTGAATATCACATTTCATGCTATAGGAAGGATCTCAGGTTTGGTAGAAGCATTGAGATATCACATCTCATGCTATAGGAAGGGTCTCAGGATTGGAATGGGAAGGAGTTGGATATCATCTCATGCTATAGGAAGGGTCTCAGGATTGGAATGGCAAGGAGTTGGATATCACATCTCATTGTATAGGAAGGGTCTCAGGTTTGGTAGAAGCATTGAGATATCACATCTCATGCTATAGGAATGGCCTCATGATTGGAATGGGAAAGAGTTGGATATCACATCTCAGGCTATCGGAAGGGTCCAGGATTGGAATGGGAAGGAGTTGGATATCACATCTCATGCTATAGGGAGGGTCTCAGGTTTGGCATTAATAGCATTTAGATATCACATCTCACGCTATAGGAAGGGTCTTAGGATTGGATGGGAAGCAGTTGGATATCACATTTAATGCTATAGGAAGGGTCTTAGATTTGGTAGAAGCATTGAGATATCACATCTCATGCTATAGGAAGGGCCTCATGATTGGAATCGGAAAGAGTTAGATATCACATCTCATGCTATCGGAAAGGTCTCAGGTTTGGTAGAAGCATTGGGACATCACATCTCATGCTATAGGAAGGGTCTCATGATTGGAATGGGAAGGAGTTGGATATCACATCTCATGCTAAAGGGAAGGTCTCAGGTTTGGAAGGGGAAGGATTTGGATATCTCATCTCAAGTTATAGGACGGGTCTGTGGTTTGGTATTAGAAGCATTGAGATATCATATCTCAAGCTATCGGAAGGGTCTCAGGATTGGATTGGGAAGGAGTTGGATATCACATCTCATGTTATAGGAAGCGTCTCAGGATTGGAATGGGAAGGACTTGGACATCACATCTCAAGTTATAGGAAGGGTCTCAGGTTTGTTATTAGGAGCATTGAGATATCACATCTCATGTTATAGGACAGTCTCAGGTTTGATATTAGAAGCATTGAGATATAACATCTCATGATATAGGAAGGGTCTCAGGATTGGAATGGGAAGGAGTTAGATATCACATCTCATGCTATAGGAAGGGTCTCAGGTTTGGTAGAAGCATTGGGATATCACATCTCATGCTATAGGAAGGGTCTCAGGATTGGAATGGAAAGGAGTTGGATATCACATCTGATGCTAAAGGAAGGGTCTCATCTTTGGAAGGGGAAGGATTTGGATATCACATCTTAAGTTATAGGACGGGTCTGTGGTTTGGTATTAGAAGCATTGAGATATCATATCTCATGCTATCGGAAGGGTCTCAGGATTGGATTGGGAAGGAGTTGGATATCACATCTCGTTATAGGAAGGGTCTCAGGTTGGTTATTAGAAGCATTGAGATATCACATCTCAGGCTATCGGAAGGTCTCAGGATTGGAATGGGAAGGAGTTGGATATCACATCTCTTGCAATAGGAAGGGTCTCAGGTTTGGTATTAGAAACATTGAGATATCTCATCTCATGGTATAGGAAGGGTCTCAGGATTGGAATCGGAAGGAGTTGGATATAACATCTCATGTTATAGGAAGGGTCTCAGGTTTGTTATTAGAAGCACTGAGATATCAAATCTTATGCTAAATGAAGGGACGCAGGATTGGAATGGGAACGAGTTGGATATCACATTTCATGCTATAGGAACGGTCCAACTTTGGTATTAGAAGCATTGAGATAGCACATCTCATGGAAAGGGCTCAGGATTGGAATGGGAAGGAGTTGGATATCACATCTCATGTTACAGGAATGATCGCAGGTTTGGTATTAAGAGGATTGAGATTTCACATCTCATGCTATAGGAAGGTCTCAGGTTTGGTAGAAGCATTGAGATATCACATCTCATGCTATAGGAAGGGCCTCATGATTGGAATGGGAAGGAGTTGGATATCACATCTCATGTTATAGGTAGGGACTCAGGTTTGGTATTAGAAGCACTGAGATATCAGATCTCATCCTTTAGGAAGGGACTCAAGTTTGGTATTTGAAGGAGTGAGATAATAAATCTCATCCTATCGGAAGGGTCTCAGGATTGGAATGGGAAGGAGTTGAATATCACATCTCATGCTATAGGAAGGATCTCAGGTTTGGTAGAAGCATTGAGATATCACATCTCATGCTATAGGAAGGGTCTCAGGATTGGAATGGGAAGTAGTTGGATATCATCTCATGCTATAGGAAGGGTCTCAGGATTGGAATGGCAAGGAGTTGGATATCACATCTCATCCTATAGGAAGGGTGTTAGGAAAGATTTCGTAATTGTAGGTAATTTTCCTTCCATGTGGCAACCCCTAAACTTTTTGCTGTTGTTTTTCACCTTGTTCTTGACTTTGCCAGAGAAGTGCAGCCTTCTGCTGCACTCCTCTGGGCTTTCGCTCCTTTTCTTACGGGGAAACTGACATGCCCTTAAGACAGTCAGTACCGGGGAACGCTGTTTCCCGTAGTTTCTTTTATCATGCTGCGGCTTTAGTGCAACATGACACAAGAGGGCACTGTAAGCTAAGTTACAGCTCTCTTGGGTCTCTAGCCTTCTACAGGCCCTAGATACTCGTTTAGGATTGTATTTGATCGGTGCAAGTGATTCAGGGACGGGAATGGTGGCAGCGATCGTTTCTTTATATTTTGAGCTCCTTTTGGCGTTCTAAGCACGTTTTCTGCGCTTAACCCAAAATGGTGGCCTGGCTCCAAAAATGGCCAGACCACGAGGCTCCTTTGTCCTGTCCGCTGACCGTCTTGCTCCCTTCACCTTCCCCAGGTCGAGCCGACCCGGGGCCTTCCTTATTTGGGCATGTACTTTCCCGCGAAACACGGATGCTTTCGCGGGCTTCTACATGTCTTTTGTGTGCCTCCAGGGTGTGGGCTGGGATGTCTGGTCCCAATACACATCCTGGGTGCCAGAGAGTCTAGGGTGGTGTGAATGCCTGGGACCACCGTGGTCCGTGATTGGTCCACGAATGGTGTGAGTGTTGATGAGCGGATCTCCCATTGGGTCCCCTCCGTTTTGGCGCGAAGGGAACCGTGGATAAGAGGGGGCTGGAAACACCACTACCAGGTCGATCTCCGATAGAGGAATCGCTGGTGACCCGCTGAAGGACTTCTGCTCTGCACTGCTGTCGCCTTGTGAAACCCTTTTCACCTTTGATCGAACCAGAAGGCCTGTACTGGTACTTCGACCTTTGGAATAGCGGGAACAGCTATTCTCGGCATCTTCATCATCTCCTGCCAGTAAGCCTTCGGAAGCGTCTCTGGGCCATCCAGTTGACTGACCAGCTTACAAGGGAGTCTTGCTCTGTAACCGCCGCCAGGTTGTGTTGTATTTCGAGTCCTTGTCACTCTCACACGCTTCGTATACTTGGCGTTCCCAGGTCGGAAGTGAGTAGTGTACATTTGGCTCAAATACACACGGCCGCTCCGTTGCCCTGCTGTGGTGACAAAACTGTGCAGGTTTCTTCGATTGGGACGTCTTTTTACTCAACACGACGACGAGGCGTTCCCTGCTCTTCTGAACCTGCCAGCTGCTGAAACTGACGCGGAGAAGCCTGGGTCTGCTTGCATCGGGGACCGGTGAGTAGTTTAGCTAGGATCTGGTCGCCCTCCTGCAGGAGCCCATTGCTTTTCCCCGCTGTGTAAAACAGCACCCTTTTGCCGTACTCGCGCTCTGCTTCTGCCCACTGTGGAGGCTGCCCTTGAGTCGCGGAACTTGTTCTCCTTCATTTGTGCACTGAACTGAACTGCCTGATTTCCTTAGAAGAGACTCTCCTTTTGCCCGTTGGCATCAGCGTGTGCAGGTACTTTTGAGCACAAGGCTCCACTCTTCGCAGGGCTCGGACTTCCATCTAGCTAGGTGCCTCTGAAGGCGAACTGAGTCTAAAGCATTGTATCGCACTGCCTGTTTTCCTTCCCTTGCAGGTGGACTACACATTTCGTGCATATAACGCTTGCGACTGTCGTATTTGTATATATATTGTGTTGATATGGTATGTGTTGGCTTAATATTGTGATATTGTGATTTTCTCGCTACGGTCATTGTTTTAAAGGCCTTAAAATAAATGTGTATATATTTTTGATATAACAACTGTTTGGAGTAGTTTGTAAGTGATCTTGCTTTGTGTGCTCATTGCGGGCTTTCAGTCACCCTCACCCCTCTTGAGACCTAGTCTTGACCGCCGCGATCGCTACCTTGATTGGTCTGGCTCGTCCAGAGGTTACCCTGTTCCAAGTAATTAGGTTGGCCTTCTGAACTTCTGCGCCACCAGGACAGAGTTCAGAAATCCATCTTAACAAATTGGTGTCAGCGGTGGGATACGACTGAAGGTATCCAGTGTTGCGCACGAACTAAGGCATTTCAGGTTATTCCAACCAGGACACGTAGTGAATTGTTGTAGTATAACTTTAAAAAGGCCATAGTCCTATCTAACAGTATGGAAACAAATAACTTGTTAACTTTAAATGCTTCCAAATCAGAAGCATTGAAGAAGATGTGTGCGGAGAGAGGTGTTTCCTCTCAAGGCACGAAATTGGAAATGATCCAAAGAATCGTGGCGTGGCAAGAAGCGCAGCTTGACGCTATAACTTCTGAGGACAGTGCAGAAGGTGGTGGGGCTGCTCTCACTGGTAGAACCGACGGTTCTGCCGCTGCACTGATCCATCGCGACCAGGAGGACAGGGAGGATGTGATGTCTAATGTTTCCTCTGCCAGTGCTGATGGGGAGGCTATGCTTGAATTCAAGAAGCAAGAGCTGCGGTTTAGGCAGCAGGAGCTTGAATTCAGCATAGCCAAACTAAAAATCGAACAGGCAGAAAAACAAAAAGACAGGGATCACCAGTTGGAACTGGCCAAGCTTCAGGTTGCAAATGGGTCCAAGGGTCCTGGACATGGGTCTGGGGCTTCCTCTCATCCACGGTTTCCGAAAGATCTGCTCAGTGTGTATGAGGAAAGGAATTACATTATGGACTGGCTGAATGCGTTTGAGTATGCATGCGAAGTTCAACAAGTTGGCAATGCTGATAAGATTGCATGGTTACTCAGCAGACTGCCCCATTCTGGCTGTAGTGCCATTATGGAAATGTCGAAGGCTGAGCGAGCTGATTTCGTAATGTTAAAGCAAACTCTCATTTTAAAGTTTGGGAAGACTCCGGCCCAATATTTGAAACGTTTCAGAGAGTATAAGAAAAAGGAAGGTGGTACTTGGGTATCTTATGTCACTGAATCCTTGAAAAACTTAACTGGCTGGGTCGAAGGTTATAAGGTTTCTACCTTCGAAGGCATGATAAATCTTGTCATGCTGGAACACATTTTTGCTTCTTCTTCCCCGGAGCTTAAGCAGCATTTGGCCGATTCGAAGGAGATAGATCCTAAGAAGCTGGCCATTGCAGCAGACTTATGGGTGTCACATCGAGTGTCCCATAAGGACAAAACTCATCCTGGTAAGCAGGAGGAAGGGAAAAAGTCCAAAGATGTGGAGGGTGGAGAATCTGCTAAATCTTCTTCCCATAAGGGCCACAAAAAGAAAAATAAGGGTAAGACACAAGAGAACTCGCAGGGTAGTGGAGGTCCGCCTCCGAAACAGAACTCTGGTTACAATAAGCCTCCCTATGTAAACAGACCCAATGGATCGTGTTTTGCTTGTGGAGCAACTGACCATGTGAAGGGGGATCCCCGTTGTAAGGTTAGAACTTTGGGGGTCCACTCCGCTAATCTGGCCTTCTCCTCCTACGAGGAAGAAGAGATTACAGGAGCATCCTTCTCCTCAGACTCATTTCCCAGCGGGATAGAGGCTGAGGTAGTTTTAGTGTCCCTGGGTTCCTGGGAGCCTAAAGTCGCAGAGGCTTATGCTAGGATTCCAGATAATACCAAGCACTACTTTAAAGACAGTGTGCTGATCAATGGAGTAGATACTCCAGCTCTTAGGGATAGTGGGTGCAGTCGCACTGTAGTGGATTCTACCTTGGTAGACTCAGAGGAAGTTGCCAGAGCTACTCTGATGCCCACTAAATTGGCTGACGGCCCCCTCCGTATGTTTCCCGTAATACCTGGAAATCTTACTTTAAATGGTACAGCAGTCAGGATTCCAGTGAGCATTCAGAGAAACGTCCCGGGAAAGGTCTTGTTAGGTAATGATCTCAGAGCTTTAGGGCTCGTAGGAGACACTGCCGATAGACCCTACACACGGTCTCAAGCACGGGCAGCATTGGCCAAGCCCAATACGCTGCCCCAGCCGAAGGGGAAACCCAAGGCGAAAGGAGTCGACAAGTCACGACGAGGGAAAGAGAATATTCCCCCGAGCTCGCCTACCACTGCGGTGGAGGAAGTTGGTCAATCGCCCTGGCCTGACGAGGAGGTGGCGATGCCTGAAGTATTCGACCCCAACGATCATCCTGAACTAAAAGACTTGTTAGTTGAAGGAGGTCCTGATAGGGACGAATTCAGTAAAGGCCAACGTGAGTGCCCATCTCTGGAAGGCCTAAGGAGACAGGCCTGCTCTCAGCTTGAGGGTGAACCTCCTGGGACGCATAGGATTTATTGGGAAGGTGGACTCCTGTATAGTGAGCCCACAGAGTCTACAGAAGGAGACCATAGGAGGTTGGTGGTTCCCTTTGCTGTTAGGCCCTTCCTCCTGCAGTTGGCGCATGAAGTTCCCCTTGCTGGTCACCTTGGTATGAAGAGGGCCAAGCAAAGGTTATCCATGCACTTCTACTGGCCCAAGATGGGGGTGCAAGTAGAAAGTCACTGCAGGAGTTGTGCCTCCTGCCAGTTGTCTGGTAAGGTTGGCGCGACAATCCAAGCTCCGTTGGTACCGCTCCCAGTTGTGGGGGTACCATTTGAAAGGGTAGGGATCGACATCGTTGGTCCCCTTGACCCGCAAACATCCTCAGGCAATAGGTTTATCCTGGTGCTGGTCGACCATGCAACCAGATATCCTGAGGCCATCCTATTGAAAACTGTAACTGCCAAGTCAGTTGCAAAAGCTTTACTCGGCATATTTACTAGGGTTGGCTTCCCTAAAGAAGTTGTGTCGGATCATGGCAGCAACTTTATGTCGAAGTATAGGCAGGCTATGTGGAAAGAATGTGGGGTCACCTACAGGTTCTCTTCTGCATACCACCCCCAGACCAATGGTCTGGGGGGGCGTTTCAACAGGACGTTAAACAGCATGATTGGGGCTCTGGAGGAGCCTCAGAGAAGAAAATGGGATCTTCTTGTTTCATGCTTACTGTTTGCCTACCGAGAGGTACCACAGGAGGGTGTTGGCTTCAGCCCCTTCGAACTTCTGTTCGGTCATCCCGTAAGGGGACCCTTAGCCATCGTCAAAGAGGGATGGGAGATGCTCACTCCCCCTGTTACTACCAACGTAGTTGATTATGTGCTAGGGCTCAGAAAACGGATGGTACTTCTGATGGGCTTGGCTAGTGATAAATTGAAGGCAGGGCAAGCGCTGGTGAAACATTGGTACGACCAGAAAGCTTCCCTCATCAACTTTACACTTGGTCAGCAAGTCCTGATCATGAATCTCATAAGGCCTCGAGCTTTCCAGGACAAATGGTCAGGCCCTTACCCAGTGGTGGAGCCCCTGGGTGAGGGTAACTATTCAGTGGACCTTGGAAGGCCTGAACAGGCTCCAAAAGTGTTTCACGTGAATAGGCTGAAGGCTTTCGTCCCAAGCGTCGAAATCGCAGCACTGCTACTGGCTTCAGATGTTGAGGAAGAGGAGTCTGAACCTCTCCCCGACCTGTTCCCAAGCAGTCCTTCAGATAGCTCTTTTGAGGGTGTCCGAGTGGCCCCTCACCAAAATGGACAAGGCTCAGTGGTTTACCTTGGACATGAAGTAGGTGGAGGGAGGAGACAGCCTCTACCCAGTAAGGTACAAGCAGTACAAGACTGGCCTACCCCCACTACGCAAACCCAAGTGAGAGCCTTCTTAGGACTCACGGGGTATTACCGCAATTTTGTGGCAGACTATGGCACCATAGCTGCTCCTCTGACTGCCCTCACAACTCCGAGGCAGCAATCGTTTCTTTATATTTTGAGCTCCTTTTGGCGTTCTAAGCACGTTTTCTGCGCTTAACCCAAAATGGTGGCCTGGCTCCCAAAATGGCCAGACCACGAGGCTCCTTTGTCCTGTCCGCTGACCGTCTTGCTCCCTTCACCTTCCCCAGGTCGAGCCGACCAGGGGCCTTCCTTATTTGGGCATGTACTTTCCCGCGAAACACGGATGCTTTCGCGGGCTTCTACATGTCTTTTGTGTGCCTCCAGGGTGTGGGCTGGGATGTCTGGTCCCAATACACATCCTGGGTGCCAGAGAGTCTAGGGTGGTGTGAATGCCTGGGACCACCGTGGTCCGTGATTGGTCCACGAATGGTGTGAGTGTTGATGAGCGGATCTCCCATTGGGTCCCCTCCGTTTTGGCGCGAAGGGAACCGTGGATAAGAGGGGGCTGGAAACACCACTACCAGGTCGATCTCCTGAGTTCTCACGAACGAAGGAATACAGGAGCCAAGTATCCTGCAAACAAGAGGCTGGACCGAGGAATCGCTGGTGACCCGCTGAAGGACTTCTGCTCTGCACTGCTGTCGCCTTGTGAAACCCTTTTCACCTTTGATCGAACCAGAAGGCCTGTACTCGTACTTCGACCTTTGGAATAGCGGGAACAGCTATTCTCGGCATCTTCATCATCTCCTGCCAGTAAGCCTTCAGAAGCGTCTCTGGGCCATCCAGTTGACTGACCAGCTTACAAGGGAGTCTTGCTCTGTAACCGCCGCCAGGTTGTGTTGTATTTCGAGTCCTTGTCACTCTCACACGCTTCGTACACTTGGCGTTCCCAGGTCGGAAGTGAGTAGTGTACATTTGGCTCAAATACACACGGCCGCTCCGTTGCCCTGCTGTGGTGACAAAACTGTGCAGGTTTCTTCGATTGGGACGTCTTTTTACTCAACACGACGACGAGGCGTTCCCTGCTCTTCTGAACCTGCCAGCTGCTGAAACTGACGCGGAGAAGCCTGGGTCTGCTTGCATCGGGGACCGGTGAGTAGTTTAGCTAGGATCTGGTCGCCCTCCTGCAGGAGCCCATTGCTTTTCCCCGCTGTGTAAAACAGCACCCTTTTGCCGTACTCGCGCTCTGCTTCTGCCCACTGTGGAGGATGCGCTTGAGTCACGGAACTTGTTCTCCTTCATTTGTGCACTGAACTGAACTGCCTGATTTCCTTAGAAGAGACTCTCCTTTTGCCCGTTGGCACCAGCGTGTGCAGGTACTTTTGAGCACAAGGCTCCACTCTTCGCAGGGCTCGGACTTCCATCTAGCTAGGTGCCTCTGAAGGCGAACTGAGTCTAAAGCATTGTATCGCACTGCCTGTTTTCCTTCCCTTGCAGGTGGACTACACATTTCGTGCATATAACGCTTGCGACTGTCGTATTTGTATATATATTGTGTTGATATGGTATGTGTTGGCTTAATATTGTGATATTGTGATTTTCTCGCTACGGTCATTGTTTTAAAGGCCTTAAAATAAATGTGTATATATTTTTGATATAACAACTGTTTGGAGTAGTTTGAAAGTGATCTTGCTTTGTGTGCTCATTGCGGGCTTTCAGTCACCCTCACCCCTCTTGAGACCTAGTCTTGACCGCCGCGATCGCTACCTTGATTGGTCTGGCTCGTCCAGAGGTTACCCTGTTCCAAGTAATTAGGTTGGCCTTCTGAACTTCTGCGCCACCAGGACAGAGTTCAGAAATCCGTCTTAACAAAGGGTCTCAGGTTTGGTAGAAGCATTGAGATATCACATCTCATGCTATAGGAAGGGCCTCATGATTGGAATGGGAAGGAGTTGGATATCACATCTCAGGCTATCGGAAGGGTCTCAGGATTGGAATGGGAAGGAGTTGGATATCACATCTCATGCTATAGGGAGGGTCTCAGGTTTGGCATTAATAACATTTATATGTCACATCTCATGCTATAGGAAGGGTCTCAGGATTGGATGGGAAGAAGTTGGATATCACATTTAATGCTATAGGACGGGTCTCAGATTTGGTAGAAGCATTGAGATATCACATCTCATGCTATAGGAAGGGCCTCATGATTGGAATGGGAAAGAGTTAGATATCACATCTCATGCTATCGGAAAGGTCTCAGGTTTGGTAGAAGCATTGGGATATCACATCTCATGCTATAGGAAGGGTCTCATGATTGGAATGGGAAGGAGTTGGATATCACATCTCATGCTAAAGGAAAGGTCTCAGGTTTGGAAGGGGAAGGATTTGGATATCTCATCTCAATTTATAGGACGGGTCTGTGGTTTGGTATTAGAAGCATTGAGATATCATATCTCAAGCTATCGGAAGGGTCTCAGGATTGGATTGGGAAGGAGTTGGATATCACATCTCATGTTATAGGAAGCGTCTCAGGATTGGAATGGGAAGGACTTGGACATCACATCTCAAGTTATAGGAAGGGTCTCAGGTTTGTTATTAGGAGCATTGAGATATCACATCTCATGTTATAGGACAGTCTCAGGTTTGATATTAGAAGCATTGAGATATAACATCTCATGATATAGGAAGGGTCTCAGGATTGGAATGGGAAGGAGTTAGATATCACATCTCATGCTATAGCAGGGGTGCACAACTGATTTTGACAGAGGGCGAAAGTACCTTACATGAGGGCTATAGTGGGCCGAAAAGTAAAAGTGGGCGGGGCGGTAGGCGGGACATGTCAGGAGGCTTTTTCAACCCCCAATTTGTATTAAACACATGGAAAAAGATGTTTTTGAGGGGTAACGATTTTTATTGCATTTCAAACTTACATTTTGTACTACACATTTTCCATTGCTATCATTTATTTCGATTTAGTTATTGTATATCGTCTGTTTAATTAAATTATATATATTTTATTGACCCTTGATTGGACATTCCGTTATTTTGGACTGCTATAACCAAACACTATGCCCCATGGCCCCCTCACCCCCCCTAACCTCCAACCAAACACTATGCCCCATGGGCCCGTCACCCCCAACCAAACACTATGCCCCATGGCCCCCACCCCAACCAAACACTATGCCCCATGGCCCCCACCCCCAACCAAACACTATGCCCCCTGTCCCTCACCCCCCAAGCAAACACTATGCCCCCTGTCCCTCACCCCCAACCAAACACTATGCCCCATGGCCCCCTGACCCCCCTAACCAAACACTATGCCCCATGGCTCCCACCTCCAGCCAAACACTATGCCCCCTGTCCCTCACCCCCCAAGCAAACACTATGCCCTCTGTCTCTCACCGCCAACCAAACACTATGCCCCATGGCCCCCTCACCCCCAACCAAACACTATGCCCCATGGGCCCCCTCACCCCCAACCAAACACTATGCCCCATGGGCCACCTCACCCCCAACCAAACACTATGCCCCATGGCCCCCACACCCAACCAAACACTATGCCCCATGGCCCCCTCACCCCCCTCACCCCCCTAACCCCCAACCAAACACTATGCCCCATGGGCCCCTCACCCCCAACCAAACACTATGCCCCATGACCCCCACCCCAACCAAACACTATGCCCCATGGCCCACACCCCCAACCAAACACTATGCGCCCTGTCCCTCACCCCCCAAGCAAACACTATGCCCCCTGTCCCTCACCCCCAACCAAACACTATGCCCCATGGCCCCCTCACCCCCCTAACCCCCAACCAAACACTATGCCCCATGGCTCCCACCTCCAACCAAACACTATGCCCCCTGTCCCTCACCCCCAAGCAAACACTATGCCCTCTGTCTCTCACCGCCAACCAAACACTATGCCCCATGGCCCCCTCACCCCCAACCAAACACTATGCCCCATGGGCCCCCTCACCCCCAACCAAACACTATGCCCCATGGGCCACCTCACCCCCAACCAAACACTATGCCCCATGGCCCCCACCCCCAACCAAACACTATGCCCCATGGCCCCCTCACCCCCCTAACCCCCAACCAAACACTATGCCCCATGGCCCTCACCCCCAACCAAACACTATGCCCCATGGCCCCCACCCCAACCAAACACTATGCCCCATGGCCCCCACCCCCAACCAAACACTATGCCCCCTGTCCCTCACCCCCCAACCAAACACTATGCCCCCTATCCCTCACCCCCAACCAAACACTACGCCCCATGGCCCCCTCACCCAAACCAAACACTATGCCCCATGGCCCCCTCACCCCCAACCAAACACTATACCCCAAACACACTCTCAAGCATGCACCCATACAGACCCGAAACCCCGCCCCCAACGCAGCACACACATTCTCAAGCATGAACCCATACAGACCCGAACCCCCCGCCCCCAACGCAGCACACACATTCTCAAGCATGCACCCATACAGACCCGAACCCCCCACCCCCCAACTCAGCACACACACATGCACCCTTACAGACCCGAACCCCCCACCCCCCAACTCAGCACACACACATGCACCCTTACAGACCCAAACCCCCACCCCCCAACTCAGCACACACACATGCACCCATACAGACCCGAACCCCCCACCCCCCAACTCAGCACACACACATGCACCCATACAGACCCGAACCCCCAACTCAGCACACACACATGCACCCATACAGACCCGAACCCCCACCCCCCAACTCAGCACACACACATGCACCCTTACCGACCCGAACCCCCCACCTCCCAACTCCGCGCCCACACATGCACCCTTACAGACCCGAACCCCCACCCCTCCAACTCAGCGCACACACACATGCACCCATACAGACCCGAACCCCCCACCCCCAACTCAGCACACACACATGCACCCATACAGACCTGAACCCCCACCCCCCAAATCAGCACACACACAGACCCGAACACCCCCAACCCCAACTCAGCACACACACAAACATGCACCCATACAGACCCGAACCCCCACCCCCCCAACTGAGCACACAAAAAACATTCAAATCAAAACATTCATACACATCCGACACCCACCCCCACCCCCGCATCTCAACATACACATAAAATGCATTCAAATTCCAACATTCATACACATCCGACACCCCCCCATCCCCGCATCTCAACACACACACAAAATACATTCAAATTCCAACATTCATACACATCCGACACCCACCCCCGCATCTCAACACACACACAAAATACATTCAAATCAAAACATTCATACACATCCGACACCCCCCCACCCCCGCATCTCAACATACACACAAAATACATTCAAATCAAAACATTCATGCACATCCGACACCCCCCCACCCCCGCATCTCAACACACACAAAATACATTCAAATCAAAACATTCATACACATCCGACACCCCCCCACCCCCGCATCTCAACATACAGACAAAATACATTCAAATCAAAACATTCATACACATCCGACACCCCCCCACCCCCGCATCTCAACACACACACAAAATACATTCAAATCAAAACATTCATACACATCCGACACCCCCCCACCCCCGCATCTCAACACACACATAAAATGCATTCAAATCAAAACATTCATACACATCCGACACCCCCCACCCCCGCATCTCAACATACACATAAAATGCATTAAAATCCCAACATTCATACACATCCGACACCCATCCCCGCATCTCAACACACACACAAAATACATTCAAATTCCAACATTCATACACATCCGACACCCCCCCATCCCCCCATCCCCCCATCGCAACATACACACACAAACATAAAGGGAAACAGACCCGACACACAAACGCAAACAGACCACTTACCGGAGACGTGCTGGAAGGCAGGCAGGTAAGCGGCAGGTAAGCAGGAACGCTGGAATCGTACTACGGCTGGCGTGGTCCAAGGCTGAAATGCCTTCCGGCATCAAGCCTTATGGACCACGCCAGCCGTAGTGCTGGTCCTCCATTGGGTCAGCACACACACACTACGTGGCTCGTAGGAGCAACGTGGTGCATGTGTGCTGAGCCAATGACGGCCAGTGTTTTGTCCGGCCCGGAAGACAACAAAGACTTTCCTAATGGAGGGCGGCCGCAGGCCGCCCTCCATTAGGAAAGTCTTTGTGCCTCGCGGGCTGGACAAAAGAGCATGGCGGGCCGCAACTGGCCCGCGGGCCGTAAGTTGTGCACCCACGTGCTAAAGGAAGGGTCTCAGGTTTGGTAGAAGCATTGGGATATCACATCTCATGCTATAGGAAGGGTCTCAGGATTGGAATGGAAAGGAGTTGTATATCACATCTGATGCTAAAGGAAGGGTCTCAGGTTTGGAAGGGGAAGGATTTGGATATCACATCTCAAGTTATAGGACGGGTCTGTGGTTTGGTATTAGAAGCATTGAGATATCATATCTCATGCTATCGGAAGGGTCTCAGGATTGGATTGGGAAGGAGTTGGATATCACATCTCGTTATAGGACGGGTCTCAAGTTGGTTATTATAAACATTGAGATATCTCATCTCATGGTATAGGAAGGGTCTCAGGATTGGAATCGGAAGGAGTTGGATATAACATCTCATGTTATAGGAAGGGTCTCAGCTTTGTTATTAGAAGCACTGAGATATCAAATCTTATGCTAAATGAAGGGACGCAGGATTGGAATGGGAACGAGTTGGATATCACATTTCATGCTATAGGAACGGTCCAACTTTGGTATTAGAAGCATTGAGATAGCACATCTCATGGAAAGGGCTCAGGATTGGAATGGGAAGGAGTTGGATATCACATCTCATGTTATAGGAATGATCGCAGGTTTGGTATTAAGAGCATTGAGATATCACATCTCATGCTATAGGAAGGTCTCAGGTTTGGTAGAAGCATTGAGATATCACATCCCATGCTATAGGAAGGGCCTCATGATTGGAATGGGAAGGAGTTGGATGTCACATCTCATGTTATAGGTAGGGACTCAGGTTTGGTATTAGAAGCACTGAGATATCAGATCTCATCCTTTAGGAAGGGACTCAAGTTTGGTATTTGAAGGAGTGAGATAATAAATCTCATCCTATCGGAAGGGTCTCAGGATTGGAATGGGAAGGAGTTGAATATCACATCTCATGCTATAGGAAGGATCTCAGGTTTGGTAGAAGCATTGAGATATCACATCTCATGCTATAGGAAGGGTCTCAGGATTGGAATGGGAAGGAGTTGGATATCATCTCATGCTATAGGAAGGGTCTCAGGATTGGAATGGCAAGGAGTTGGATATCACATCTCATCCTATAGGAAGGGTCTCAGGTTTGGTAGAAGCATTGAGATATCACATCTCATGCTATAGGAAGGGCCTCATGATTGGAATGGGAAGGAGTTGGATATCACATCTCAGGCTATCGGAAGGGTCTCAGGATTGGAATGGGAAGGAGTTGGATATCACATCTCATGCTATAGGGAGGGTCTCAGGTTTGGCATTAATAGCATTTAGATATCACATCTCATGCTATAGGAAGGGTCTCAGGATTGGATGGGAAGGAGTTGGATATCACATTTCACGCTATAGGAAGGGTCTCAGATTTGGTAGAAGCATTGAGATATTACATCTCATGCTATAGGAAGGGCCTCATGATTGGAATGGGAAGGAGTTAGATATCACATCTCATGCTATCGGAAAGGTCTCAGGTTTGGTATTAGAAGCATTGAGATATAACATCTCATGATATACGACGGGTCTCAGGATTGGAATGGGAAAGAGTTAGATATCACATCTCATGCTATAGGAAGGGTCTCAGGTTTGGTAGAAGCATTGGGATATCACATCTCATGCTATAGGAAGGGTCTCAGGATTGGAATGGAAAGGAGTTGGATATCACATCTGATGCTAAAGGAAGGGTCTCAGGTTTTGAAGGGGAAGGATTTGGATATCACATCTCAAGTTATAGGACGGGTCTGTGGTTTGGTATTAGAAACATTGAGATATCACATCTCATGCCATAGGAAGGTCTCAGGTTTGGTAGAAGCATTAAGGTATTACATCTCATGCTATCGGAAGGGTCTCAGGATTGGATTGGGAAGGAGTTGGATATCCCATCTCATGCTATCGGAAGGGTCTCAGGATTGGATTGGGAAGGATTTGGATATCACATCTCGTTATAAGAAGGGTCTCAGGTTGGTTATTAGAAGCATTGAGATATCACATCTCATGTTATAGGACAGTCTCAGGTTTGGTATTAGAAGCATTGAGATATCACATCTCATGGTATAGGACAGGTCTCAGGATTGGAATGGGAAGGAGTTGGATATCACATCTCATGCCATAGGAAGGTCTCAGGTTTGGTAGAAGCATTAAGATATCACATCTCATGCTATCGGAAGGGTCTCAGGATTGGATTGGGAAGGAGTTGGATATCCCATCTCATGCTATAGGAAGGGTCACAGGTTGGAATTCGAAGGAGTTGGATATCACATCTCATGCTATCGGAAGGGTCTCAGGTTTGGAATGGGAAGGATTTGGATATAACATCTCTTGCTATAGGAAGGGTCTCAGGTTTTTTATTAGAAACATTGAGATATCACATCTCATGCCATAGGAAGGTCTCAGGTTTGGTAGAAGCATTAAGATATTACATCTCATGCTATCGGAAGGGTCTCAGGATTGGATTGGGAAGGAGTTGGATATCCCATCTCATGCTATAGGAAGGGTCACAGGTTGGAATTCGAAGGAGTTGGATATCACATCTCATGCTATCGGAAGGGTCTCAGGATTGGAATCGGAAGGAGTTGGATATAACTTCTCATGTTATAGGAAGGGTCGCAGGTTTGGTATTAGTAACACTGAGATATCAAATCTCGTGCTAAATGAAGGGACGCAGGATTGGAATGGGAAGGAGTTGGATATCACATCTCATGCTATAGGAACGGTCCAACTTTGGTATTAGAAGCATTGAGATAGCACATCTCATGGAAGGGGCTCAGGATTGGAATGGGAAGGGGTTGGATATCACATCTCATGTTATAGGAATGATCGCAGGTTTGGTATTAAGAGCATTGAGATATCACATCTCATGCTATAGGAAGGGTCTCAGGATTGGATCGGGAAGGAGTTGGATATCACATCTCATGCTATAGGAAGGGTCTCAGGTTTGGTAGAAGCATTGAGATATCACATCTCATGCTATAGGAAGGGCCTCATGATTGGAATGGGAAGGAGTTGGATATCACATATCATGTTATAGGAAGGGACTCAGGTTTGGTATTAGAAGCACTGAGATATCAGATCTCATCCTTTAGGAAGGGACTCAAGTTTGGTATTTGAAGGAGTGAGATATCACATCTCATGCCATCGGAAAGGTCTCAGGTTTGGTAGTAGCATTGGGATATCCCATCTCATGCTATAGGAAGGGTCTCAGGATTGGAATGGGAAGGAGTTGGATATCACATCTCATGGCAAAGGAAAGGTCAGGTTTGGAAGGGGAAGGATTTGGATATCACATCTCAAGTTATAGGACGGGTCTGTGGTTTATTATTAGAAGCATTGAGATATATCTCATGGTATAGTATGGGTCTCAGGATTGGAATGGGAAGGAGTTGGATATCACATCTCATGCTATAGGAAGGGTCTCGGGATTGGAATGGGAAGGACTTGGACATCACATCTCATGTTATAGGAAGGGTCTCAGGTTTGTTATTAGAAGGATTGAGATATCACATCTCATGTTATAGGACAGTCTCAGGTTTGGTATTAGAAGCATTGAGATATCACATCTCATGGTATAGGACGGGTCTCAGGATTGGAATGGGAAGGAGTTGGATATCACATCTCATGCTATAGGAAGGGTCTCAGGATTGAAATGGGAAGGAGTTTGATATCACATCTCATGCCATAGGAAGGTCTCGGGTTTGGTAGAAGCATTAAGATATCACATCTCATGCTATCGGAAGGGTCTCAGGATTGGATTGGGAAGGAGTTGGATATCCCATCTCATGCTATAGGAAGGGTCACAGGTTGGAATTCGAAGGAGTTGGATATCACATCTCATGCTATCGGAAGGGTCTCAGTATTGGAATGGGAAGGAGTTGGATATCACATCTCATGCTATAGGGAGGGTCTCAGGTTTGATATTAGAAGCATTGAGATATCACATCTAATGCTATCGGAAGGGTCTCAGGATTGGATTGGGAAGGAGTTGGATATCACATCTCATGCAATAGGAAAGGTCTCAGGTTTGGAATGGGAAGGATTTGGATATCAAATCTCTTGCAATAGGAAGGGTCTCAGGTCTGGTATTAGAAACATTGAGATATCACATCTCATGGTATAGGAAGGGTCTCAGGATTGGAATCGGAAGGAGTTGGATATCACATCTCATGTTATAGGAAGGGTCTCAGGTTTTGTATTAGAAGCACTGAGATATCAAATCTCATGTTGTATGAAGAGACGCAGATTTGGAATGGGAAGAAGTTGGATATCACATCTCATGCTATAGGAAGGGTCTCAGGTTTGGAATGGGAAGGATTTGGATATCACATCTCTTGCAATAGGAAGGGTCTCAGGTTTGGTATTAGAAACATTGAGATATCTCATCTCATGGTATAGGAAGGGTCTCAGGATTGGAATCGGAAGGAGTTGGATATAACATCTCATGTTATCGGAAGGGTCTCAGGTTTGTTATTAGAAACACTGAGATATCAAATCTTATGCTAAATGAAGGGACGCAGGATTGGAATGGGAAGGAGTTGGATATCACATTTCATGCTATAGGAACGGTCCAACTTTGGTATTAGAAGCATTGAGATAGCACATCTCATGGAAGGGGCTCAGGATTGGAATGGGAAGGAGTTGGATATCACATCTCATGTTATAGGAATGATCGCAGGTTTGGTATTAAGAGCATTGAGATATCACATCTCATGCTATAGGAAGGGCCTCATGATTGGAATGGGAAGGAGTTGGATATCAAATCTCATGTTATAGGTAGGGACTCAGGTTTGGTATTAGAAGCACTGAGATATCAGATCTCATCCTTTAGGAAGGGACTCAAGTTTGGTATTTGAAGGAGTGAGATAATAAATCTCATCCTATCGGAAGGGTCTCAGGATTGGAATGGGAAGGAGTTGAATATCACATCTCATGCTATAGGAAGGATCTCAGGTTTGGTAGAAGCATTGAGATATCACATCTCATGCTATAGGAAGGGTCTCAGGATTGGAATGGGAAGGAGTTGGATATCATCTCATGCTATAGGAAGGGTCTCAGGATTGGAATGGCAAGGAGTTGGATATCACATCTCATCCTATAGGAAGGGTCTCAGGTTTGGTAGAAGCATTGAGATATCACATCTCATGCTATAGGAAGGGCCTCATGATTGGAATGGGAAGGAGTTGGATATCACATCTCATGCTATAGGGAGGGTCTCAGGTTTGGCATTAATAGCATTGAGATATCACATCTCATGCTATAGGAAGGGCCTCATGATTGGAATGGGAAGGAGTTAGATATCACATCTCATGCTATCGGAAAGGTCTCAGGTTTGGTATTAGAAGCATTGAGATATAACATCTCATGATATAGGACGGGTCTCAGGATTGGAATGGGAAAGAGTTAGATATCACATCTCATGCTATAGGAAGGGTCTCAGGTTTGGTAGAAGCATTGGGATATCACATCTCATGCTATAGGAAGGGTCTCAGGATTGGAATGGAAAGGAGTTGGATATCACATCTGATGCTAAATGAAGGGTCTCAGGTTTGGAAGGGGAAGGATTTGGATATCACATCTCAAGTTATAGGACGGGTCTTTGGTTTGGTATTAGAAGCATTGAGATATCATATCTCATGCTATCGGAAGGGTCTCAGGATTGGATTGGGAAGGATTTGGATATCACATCTCGTTATAGGAAGGGTCTCAGGTAGGTTATTAGAAGCATTGAGATATCACATCTCATGTTATAGGACAGTCTCAGGTTTGGTATTAGAAGCATTGAGATATCACATCTCACGGTATAGGACAGGTCTCAGGATTGGAATGGGAAGGATTTGGATATCACATCTCATGCCATAGGAAGGTCTCAGGTTTGGAAGAAGCATTAAGATATCACATCTCATGCTATCGGAAGGGTCTCAGGATTGGTTTGGGAAGGAATTGGATATCCCATCTCATGCTATAGGAAGGGTGACAGGTTGGAATTGGAAGGAGTTGGATATCACATCTCATGCTATCTGAAGGGTCTCAGGTTTGGAATGGGAAGGATTTGGATATCACATCTCTTGTTATAGGAAGGGTCTCAGGTTTTTTATTAGAAACATTGAGATATCACATCTCATGCCATAGGAAGGTCTCAGGTTTGGTAGAAGCATTAAGATATCACATCTCATGCTATCGGAAGGGTCTCAGGATTGGATTGGGAAGGAGTTGGATATCCCATCTCATGCTATAGGAAGGGTCACAGGTTGGAATTCGAAGGAGTTGGATATCACATCTCATGCTATCGGAAGGGTCTCAGGATTGGAATGGGAAGGAGTTGGATATCACATCTCATGCTATAGGGAGGGTCTCAGGTTTGATATTAGAAACATTGAGATATCACATCTAATGCTATCGGAAGGGTCTCAGGATTGGATTGGGAAGGAGTTGGATATCACATCTCATGCAATAGGAAAGGTCTCAGGTTTGGAATGGGAACGGTTTGGATATAACATCTCTTGCAATAGGAAGGGTCTCAGGTCTAGTATTAGAAACATTGAGATATCACATCTCATGGTATAGGAAGGGTCTCAGGATTGGAATCGGAAGGAGTTGGATATCACATCTCATGTTATAGGAAGGGTCTCAGGTTTTGTATTAGAAGCACTGAGATATCAAATCTCATGCTATATGAAGAGACGCAGGATTGCGATGGGAAGAAGTTGGATATCACATCTCATGCTATAGGAAGGGACTCAGGTTTGGAATGGGAAGGATTTGGATATCACATCTCTTGCAATAGGAAGGGTCTCAGGTTTGGTATTAGAAACATTGAGATATCTCATCTCACGGTATAGGAAGGGTCTCAGGATTGGAATCGGAAGGAGTTGGATATAACATCTCATGTTATAGGAAGGGTCTCAGGTTTGGTATTAGAAGCACTGAGATATCAAATCTCATGCTAAATGAAGGGACGCAGGATTGGAATGGGAAGGAGTTGGATATCACATCTCATGCTATAGGAACGGTCCAACTTTGGTATTAGAAGCATTGAGATAGCACATCTCATGGAAGGGGCTCAGGATTGGAATGGGAAGGAGTTGGATATCACATCTCATGCAATAGGAAAGGTCTCAGGTTTGGAATGGGAACGGTTTGGATATAACATCTCTTGCAATAGGAAGGGTCTCAGGTCTAGTATTAGAAACATTGAGATATCACATCTCATGGTATAGGAAGGGTCTCAGGATTGGAATCGGAAGGAGTTGGATATCACATCTCATGTTATAGGAAGGGTCTCAGGTTTTGTATTAGAAGCACTGAGATATCAAATCTCATGCTATATGAAGAGACGCAGGATTGGAATGGGAAGAAGTTGGATATCACATCTCATGCTATAGGAAGGGACTCAGGTTTGGAATGGGAAGGATTTGGATATCACATCTCTTGCAATAGGAAGGGTCTCAGGTTTGGTATTAGAAACATTGAGATATCTCATCTCACGGTATAGGAAGGGTCTCAGGATTGGAATCGGAAGGAGTTGGATATAACATCTCATGTTATAGGAAGGGTCTCAGGTTTGGTATTAGAAACATTGAGATATCACATCTAATGCTATCGGAAGGGTCTCAGGATTGGATTGGGAAGGAGTTGGATATCACATCTCATGCAATAGGAAAGGTCTCAGGTTTGGAATGGGAACGGTTTGGATATAACATCTCTTGCAATAGGAAGGGTCTCAGGTCTAGTATTAGAAACATTGAGATATCACATCTCATGGTATAGGAAGGGTCTCAGGATTGGAATCGGAAGGAGTTGGATATTCCATCTCATGTTATAGGAAGGGTCTCAGGTTTTGTATTAGAAGCACTGAGATATCAAATCTCATGCTATATGAAGAGACGCAGGATTGGAATGGGAAGAAGTTGGATATCACATCTCATGCTATGGGAAGGGACTCAGGTTTGGAATGGGAAGGATTTGGATATCACATCTCTTGCAATAGGAAGGGTCTCAGGTTTTGTATTAGAAACATTGAGATATCTCATCTCACGGTATAGGAAGGGTCTCAGGATTGGAATCGGAAGGAGTTGGATATAACATCTCATGTTATAGGAAGGGTCTCAGGTTTGGTATTAGAAGCACTGAGATATCAAATCTCATGCTAAATGAAGGGACGCAGGATTGGAATGGGAAGGAGTTGGATATCACATCTCATGCTATAGGAACGGTCCAACTTTGGTATTAGAAGCATTGAGATAGCACATCTCATGGAAGGGGCTCAGGATTGGAATGGGAAGGAGTTGGATATCACATCTCATGTTATAGGAATGATCGCAGGTTTGGTATTAAGAGCATTGAGATATCACATCTCAAGCTATAGGAAGGGTCTCAGGATTGGATCGGGAAGGAGTTGGATATCACATCTCATGCTATAGGAAGGGTCTCAGGTTTGGTAGAAGCATTGATATATCACATCTCATGCTATAGGAAGGGCCTCATGATTGGAATGGGAAGGAGTTGGATATCACATCTCATGTTATAGGAAGGGACTCAGGTTTGGTATTAGAAGCACTGAGATATCAGATCTCATCCTTTAGGAAGGGACTCAAGTTTGGTTTTTGAAGGAGTGAGATAATAAATCTCATCCTATCGGAAGGGTCTCAGGATTGGAATGGGAAGGAGTTGAATATCACATCTCATGCTATAGGAAGGATCTGAGGTTTGGTAGAAGCATTGAGATATCACATCTCATGCTATAGGAAGGGTCTCAGGATTGGAATGGGAAGGAGTTGGATATCATCTCATGCTATAGGAAGGGTCTCAGGATTGGAATGGCAAGGAGTTGGATATCACATCTCATCCTATAGGAAGGGTGTCAGGTTTGGTAGAAGCTTTGAGATATCACATCTCATGCTATAGGAAGGGCCTCATGATTGGAATGGGAAAGAGTTGGATATCACATCTCAGGCTATCGGAAGGGTCCAGGATTGGAATGGGAAGGAGTTGGATATCACATCTCATGCTATAGGGAGGGTCTCAGGTTTGGCATTAATAGCATTTAGATATCACATCTCATGCTATAGGAAGGGTCTCAGGATTGGATGGGAAGCAGTTGGATATCACATTTCATGCTATAGGAAGGGTCTCAGATTTGGTAGAAGCATTGGGATATCACATCTCATGCTATAGGAAGGGTCCCATGATTGTAATGGGAAGGAGTTGGATATCACATCTCATGCTAAAGGAAAGGTCTCAGGTTTGGAAAGGGAAGGATTTGGATATCTCATCTCAAGTTATAGGACGGGTCTGTGGTTTGGTATTAGAAGCATTGAGATATCATATCTCATGCTATCGGAAGGGTCTCAGGATTGGATTGGGAAGGAGTTGGATATCACATCTCATGTTATAGGAAGCGTCTCAGGATTGGAATGGGAAGGACTTGGACATCACATCTCAAGTTATAGGAAGGGTCTCAGGTTTGTTATTAGAAGCATTGAGATATCACATCACATGTTATAGGACAGTCTCAGGTTTGATATTAGAAGCATTGAGATATAACATCTCATGATATAGGAAGGGTCTCAGGATTGGAATGGGAAGGAGTTAGATATCACATCTCATGCTATAGGAAGGGTCTCAGGTTTGGTAGAAGCATTGGGATATCACATCTCATGCTATAGGAAGGGTCTCAGGATTGGAATGGAAAGGAGTTGGATATCACATCTGATGCTAAAGGAAGGGTCTCAGGTTTGGAAGGGGAAGGATTTGGATATCACATCTCAAGTTATAGGACGGGTCTGTGATTTGGTATTAGAAGCATTGAGATATCATATCTCATGCTATCGGAAGGGTCTCAGGATTGGATTGGGAAGGAGTTGGATATCACATCTCATTATAGGAAGGGTCTCAGGTTGGTTATTAGAAGCATTGAGATATCACATTTCAGGCTATCGGAAGGTCTCAGGATTGGAATGGGAAGGAGTTGGATATCACATCTCTTGCAATAGGAAGGGTCTCAGGTTTGGTATTAGAAACATTGAGATATCTCATCTCATGGTATAGGAAGGGTCTCAGGATTGGAATCGGAAGGAGTTGGATATAACATCTCATGTTATAGGAAGGGTCTCAGGTTTGTTATTAGAAGCACTGAGATATCAAATCTTATGCTAAATGAAGGGACGCAGGATTGGAATGGGAACGATTTGGATATCACATTTCATGCTATAGGAACGGTCCAACTTTGGTATTAGAAGCATTGAGATAGCACATCTCATGGAAGGGGCTCAGGATTGGAATGGGAAGGAGTTGGATATCACATCTCATGTTATAGGAATGATCGCAGGTTTGGTATTAAGAGCATTGAGATATCACATCTCATGCTATAGGAAGGTCTCAGGTTTGGTAGAAGCATTGAGATATCACATCTCATGCTATAGGAAGGGCCTCATGATTGGAATGGGAAGGAGTTGGATATCACATCTCATGTTATAGGTAGGGACTCAGGTTTGGTATTAGAAGCACTGAGATATCAGATCTCATCCTTTAGGAAGGGACTCAAGTTTGGTATTTGAAGGAGTGAGATAATAAATCTCATCCTATCGGAAGTTTCTCAGGATTGGAATGGGAAGGAGTTGAATATCACATCTCATGCTATAGGAAGGATCTCAGGTTTGGTAGAAGCATTGAGATATCACATCTCATGCTATAGGAAGGGTCTCAGGATTGGAATGGGAAGGAGTTGGATATCATCTCATGCTATAGGAAGGGTCTCAGGATTGGAATGGCAATGAGTTGGATATCACATCTCATCCTATAGGAAGGGTCTCAGGTTTGGTAGAAGCATTGAGATATCACATCTCATGCTATAGGAAGGGCCTCATGATTGGAATGGGAAGGATTTGGATATCACATCTCAGGCTATCGGAAGGGTCTCAGGATTGGAATGGGAAGGAGTTGGATATCACATCTAATGCTATAGGAAGGGTCTCAGATTTGGTAGAAGCATTGAGGTATTACATCTCATGCTATAGGAAGGGCCTCATGATTGGAATGGGAAGGAGTTAGATATCACATCTCATGCTATCGGAAAGGTCTCAGGTTTGGTATTAGAAGCATTGAGATATAACATCTCATGATATAGGACGGGTCTCAGGATTGGAATGGGAAAGAGTTAGATATCACATCTCATGCTATAGGAAGGGTCTCAGGTTTGGTAGAAGCATTGGGATATCACATCTCATGCTATAGGAAGGGTCTCAGGATTGGAATGGAATGGAGTTGGATATCACATCTGATGCTAAAGGAAGGGTCTCAGGTTTTGAAGGGGAAGGATTTGGATATCACATCTCAAGTTATAGGACGGGTCTGTGGTTTGGTATTAGAAGCATTGAGATATCATATCTCATGCTATCGGAAGGGTCTCAGGATTGGATTGGGAAGGATTTGGATATCACATCTCGTTATAGGAAGGGTCTCAGGTTGGTTATTAGAAGCATTGAGATATCAGATCTCATGTTATAGGACAGTCTCAGGTTTGGTATTAGAAGCATTGAGATATCACATCTCATGGTATAGGACAGGTCTCAGGATTGGAATGGGAAGGAGTTGGATATCACATCTCATGCCATAGGAAGGTCTCAGGTTTGGTAGAAGCATTAAGATATCACATCTCATGCTATCGGAAGGGTCTCAGGATTGGATTGGGAAGGAGTTGGATATCCCATCTCATGCTATAGGAAGGGTCACAGGTTGGAATTGGAAGGAGTTGGATATCACATCTCATGCTATCGGAAGGGTCTCAGGTTTGGAATGGGAAGGATTTGGATATAACATCTCTTGCTATAGGAAGGGTCTCAGGTTTTTTATTAGAAACATTGAGATATCACATCTCATGCCATAGGAAGGTCTCAGGTTTGGTAGAAGCATTAAGATATCACATCTCATGCTATCGGAAGGGTCTCAGGATTGGATTGGGAAGGAGTTGGATATCCCATCTCATGCTATAGGAAGGGTCACAGGTTGGAATTCGAAGGAGTTGGATATCACATCTCATGCTATCGGAAGGGTCTCAGGTTTGGAATGGGAAGGATTTGGATATAACATCTCTTGCTATAGGAAGGGTCTCAGGTTTTTTATTAGAAACATTGAGATATCACATCTCATGCCATAGGAAGGTCTCAGGTTTGGTAGAAGCATTAAGATATCACATCTCATGCTATCAGAAGGGTCTCAGGATTGGATTGGGAAGGAGTTGGATATCCCATCTCATGCTATAGGAAGGGTCACAGGTTGGAATTCGAAGGAGTTGGATATCACATCTCATGCTATCGGAAGGGTCTCAGGATTGGAATCGGAAGGAGTTGGATATAACATCTCATGTTATAGGAAGGGTCTCAGGTTTGGTATTAGAAGCACTGAGATATCAAATCTCATGCTAAATGAAGGGACGCAGGATTGGAATGGGAAGGAGTTGGATATCACATCTCATGCTATAGGAACGGTCCAACTTTGGTATTAGAAGCATTGAGATAGCACATCTCATGGAAGGGGCTCAGGATTGGAATGGGAAGGAGTTGGATATCACATCTCATGTTATAGGAATGATCGCAGGTTTGGTATTAAGAGCATTGAGATATCACATCTCATGCTATAGGAAGGGTCTCAGGATTGGATCGGGAAGGAGTTGGATATCACATCTCATGCTATAGGAAGGGTCTCAGGTTTGGTAGAAGCATTGAGATATCACATCTCATGCTATAGGAAGGGCCTCATGATTGGAATGGGAAGGAGTTGGATATCACATCTCATGTTATAGGAAGGGACTCAGGTTTGGTATTAGAAGCACTGAGATATCAGATCTCATCCTTTAGGAAGGGACTCAAGTTTGGTATTTGAAGGAGTGAGATATCACATCTCATGCTATAGGAAGGGTCTCAGGATTGGAATGGGAAGGAGTTGGATATCACATCTCATGGCAAAGGAAAGGTCAGGTTTGGAAGGGGAAGGATTTGGATATCACATCTCAAGTTATAGGACGGGTCTGTGGTTTGGTATTAGAAGCATTGAGATATATCTCATGGTATAGTATGGGTCTCAGGATTGGAATGGGAAGGAGTTGGATATCACATCTCATGCTATAGGAAGGGTCTCAGGATTGGAATGAGAAGGACTTGGACATCACATCTCATGTTATAGGAAGATTCTCAGGTTTGTTATTAGAAGGATTGAGATATCACATCTCATGTTATAGGACAGTCTCAGGTTTGGTATTAGAAGCATTGAGATATCACATCTCATGGTATAGGACGGGTCTCAGGATTGGAATGGGAAGGAGTTGGATATCACATCTCATGCTATAGGAAGGGTCTCAGGATTGAAATGGGAAGGAGTTTGATATCACATCTCATGCCATAGGAAGGTCTCAGGTTTGGTAGAAGCATTAAGCTATCACATCTCATGCTATCGGAAGGGTCTCAGGATTGGATTGGGAAGGAGTTGGATATCCCATCTCATGCTATAGGAAGGGTCACAGGTTGGAATTCGAAGGAGTTGGATATCACATCTCATGCTATCGGAAGGGTCTCAGGATTGGAATGGGAAGGAGTTGGATATCACATCTCATGCTATAGGGAGGGTCTCAGGTTTTATATTAGAAGCATTGAGATATCACATCTAATGCTATCGGAAGGGTCTCAGGATTGGATTGGGAAGGAGTTGGATATCCCATCTCATGCTATAGGAAGGGTCACAGGTTGGAATTCGAAGGAGTTGGATATCACATCTCATGCTATCGGAAGGGTCTCAGTATTGGAATGGGAAGGAGTTGGATATCACATCTCATGCTATAGGGAGGGTTTGATATTAGAAGCATTGAGATATCACATCTAATGCTATCGGAAGGGTCTCAGGATTGGATTGGGAAGGAGTTGGATATCACATCTCATGCAATAGGAAAGGTCTCAGGTTTGGAATGGGAAGGATTTGGATATCAAATCTCTTGTAATAGGAAGGGTCTCAGGTCTGGTATTAGAAACATTGAGATATCACATCTCATGGTATAGGAAGGGTCTCAGGATTGGAATCGGAAGGAGTTGGATATCACATCTCATGTTATAGGAAGGGTCTCAGGTTTTGTATTAGAAGCACTGAGATATCAAATCTCATGTTGTATGAAGAGACGCAGATTTGGAATGGGAAGAAGTTGGATATCACATCTCATGCTATAGGAAGGGTCTCAGGTTTGGAATGGGAAGGATTTGGATATCACATCTCTTGCAATAGGAAGGGTCTCAGGTTTGGTATTAGAAACATTGAGATATCTCATCTCATGGTATAGGAAGGGTCTCAGGATTGGAATCGGAAGGAGTTGGATATAACATCTCATGTTATCGGAAGGGTCTCAGGTTTGTTATTAGAAGCACTGAGATATCAAATCTTATGCTAAATGAAGGGACGCAGGATTGGAATGGGAAGGAGTTGGATATCACATTTCATGCTATAGGAACGGTCCAACTTTGGTATTAGAAGCATTGAGATAGCACATCTCATGGAAGGGGCTCAGGATTGGAATGGGAAGGAGTTGGATATCACATCTCATGTTATAGGAATGATCGCAGGTTTGGTATTAAGAGCATTGAGATATCACATCTCATGCTATAGGAAGGGCCTCATGATTGGAATGGGAAGGAGTTGGATATCACATCTCATGTTATAGGTAGGGACTCAGGTTTGGTATTAGAAGCACTGAGATATCAGATCTCATCCTTTAGGAAGGGACTCAAGTTTGGTATTTGAAGGAGTGAGATAATAAATCTCATCCTATCGGAAGGGTCTCAGGATTGGAATGGGAAGGAGTTGAATATCACATCTCATGCTATAGGAAGGATCTCAGGTTTGGTAGAAGCATTGAGATATCACATCTCATGCTATAGGAAGGGTCTCAGGATTGGAATGGGAAGGAGTTGGATATCACATCTCATGGCAAAGGAAAGGTCAGGTTTGGAAGGGGAAGTGTTAGGAAAGATTTCGTAATTGTAGGTAATTTTCCTTCCATGTGGCAACCCCTAAACTTTTTGCTGTTGTTTTCACCTTGTTCTTGACTTTGCCAGAGAACTGCAGCCTTCTGCCGCACTCCTCTGGGCTTTCGCTCCTTTTCTTACGGGGAAACTGACATGCCCTTAAGACAGTCAGTACCGGGGAACGTGGTTTCCCGTAGTTTCTTTTATCGTGTCGCAGCTTTAGTGCAACACGACACAAGAGGGCACTGTAAGCTAAGTTACAGCTCTCTTGGGTCTCTAGCCTTCTACAGGCCCTAGATACTCTTTTAGGATGGTATTTGATCGGTGCAAGTCATTCAGGGACTGGAATGGTGGCAGCGATCGTTTTGTTTATTTTGAGCTCCTTTTGGCGTTCTGAGCACGTTTTTGCACTGAACCCAAAATGGTGGCCTGGCTCCCAAAATGGCCAGGCCGCGAGGCTCCTTTGTCCTGTCCACTGTCCGTCTTGCTCCCTTCACCTTCCCCAGGTCCGGCGACCCGGGGCCTTCCTTATTTGGGCATGTACTTTCCCGCGAAACACAGTTGCTTTCGCGGGCTTCTACATGTCGTTTGTGTGCCTCCAGGGTGTGGGCTGGGATGTCTGGTCCCAATACACATCCTGGGTGCCAGAGAGTCTTGGGTGGTGTGAATGCCTGGGACCACCGTGGTCCGTGATTGGTCCACGTATGGTATGTGTTCTGATGAGCGGATCTCCCATTGGCTCCCCTCCGTTTTGGCGCGAAGGGAACCGTGGATAAGAGGGGGCTGGAAACACCACTACCATGTCGATCTCCTGAGTTCTCACGAACGAAGGAATACAGGAGCCAAGTATCCTGCAACTACGAGGCTGGACCGAGGAATCGCTGGTGACCCGCTGAAGGAATCCTCCTTTGCACTGCTGTCGTCCGGAGAGCCCCTGTCCTCCTTTGATCGAACCAGAAGGCCTGTACTGGTGCTTCGACCTTTGGAATAGCAGGAACAGCTATTCCCGGCATCTTCAACCATCTCCTGCCAAGTAAGCCTTCGGAAGCGTCTCTGGGCCATCCAGTTGACTGACCAGCTTACAAAGGAGTTTGGCTCTGCAACCGCCGCCAGGTTGTGTTGTATTGCGAGTCCTTGTCCCTCTCCCACGCTTCGTACGCTTGGCGTCCCCAGGTCTGAAGGGAGGAGGGTTCATTTGGCTCGAATACACACGGCCGCTCCGTTGTCCTGTGCGGCAACAAAACTGTGCCGGTTTCCTCGATTGGGACGTCTTTTTGCTCTACACGACTACAAAGCGTTCCCTGCTCTTCTGAACCTGCCAGCTGCTGAAACTATCGTGGAGAAGCCTGGGTCTGCTTGCTTCGGGGACCGGTGAGTAGTATATCTAGGATCTGGTCGCCCTCCTGCAGTATCCCATTGCTTTTCCCTGCTGTGTAAAAACAGCACCCTTTTGCCGCGCTCGCGCTCTGCTTCTGCCCGCTGTGGAGGCTGCGCTTGAGTTGCGGAACCTGTTCTTCTTCTGCTGTGCACTAACCCGAACTGCCTGACTTCCTCCGAAGAGCTTCCCCTTTTGCCCGTTGGCACCGGCGTGGCAGGTACTTTGAGCACAAGGCTCCACTCTTCGCAGGGCTCGGACTTCCATCTAGTTAGGTGCCTCTGAAGGCGAACTGAGTCTAAAGCATTATCGCACTGCCTGTTTTCCTTCCCTGGCAGGTGGACTACATATTTCGTGCTTTAAACGCTTGCGACTGTGTATTTGTATATATATATTGGGTTGATATGGTATGTGTTGGTTTAATATTGTGATATTGTGATTTTCTCGCTATGGTCATTATTTTAAAGGCCTTAAAATAAATGTGTATCTATTTTTGATATAACAACTGTTTGGAGTAGTTTGTCAGCGCTCTTGCTTTGTGTGCTCACTGCGGGCTTTCAGTCACCCTCACCCCTCTTGAGACCTAGTCTTGACCGCCGCGATCGCTACCTTGATTGGTCTGGCTTGTCCAGAGGTTACCCTGTTCCAAGTAATTAGGTTGGCCTTCTGAACTTCTGCGCCACCAGGACAGAGTTCAGAAATCCGTCTTAACAAATTGGTGTACAGCGGTGGGATACGACTGAAGGTATCCAGTGTTGCGCTCGAACTAAGGCATTTCAGGTTATTCCAAACAGTACACGTAGTGAATTGTTATAGTATAACTTTAAAAAGGCCATAGTCCTATCAAACAGTATGGAAACAAGTACGTTGTTAACTTTAAATGCTTCCAAATCAGAAACGCTGAAAAAGATGTGTGCGGAGAGAGGTGTTTCCTCTCAAGGCACAAAATTGGAAATGATCCAGAGAATCGTGGCGTGGCAAGAAGCGCAGCTTGACGCTATAACTTCCGAGGACAGTGCAGAAGGTGGTGGGGCTGCTCTCACTGGTAGAACCGACGGTTCTGCCGCTGCACTGATCCATCGCGACCACGAGGACAGGGAGGACGAGCTGTCTAATGTTTCCTCTGCCAGTGCTGATGGGGAGGCTATGCTTGAATTCAAGAAGCAAGAGCTGCGGTTTAGGCAGCAGGAGCTTGAATTCAGCATAGCCAAACTAAAAATCGAACAGGCAGAAAAACAAAAAGACAGGGATCACCAGTTGGAACTGGCCAAGCTTCAGGTTGCAAATGGATCCAAGGGTCCTGGACATGGGTCTGGGGCCTCCTCTCATCCACGGTTTCCAAAAGATCTGCTCAGTGTGTATGAAGAGAGGAATGACATTATGGACTGGCTGAATGCGTTTGAGTATGCATGCGAGGTCCAGGAAGTTGACAATGCTGATAAGATTGCGTGGTTGCTCAGTAGACTGCCCCATTCTGGCTGTAGTGCCATTATGGAAATGTCGAAGGCTGAGCGCGCTGATTTCGCAATGTTAAAGCAGACTCTCATTTTAAAGTTTGGGAAGACTCCGGCCCAATATTTAAAGCGTTTTCGAGAGTATAAGAAAAAGGAAGGTGGTACTTGGGTATCTTATGTCGCTGAATCTTTGAAAAACTTAACTGGCTGGGTCGAAGGCTATAAGGTTTCTACCTTCGACGGCATGATAAATCTTGTCATGCTGGAACACATTTTTGCTTCTTCTTCCCCGGAGCTTAAGCAGCATTTGGCCGATTCGAAGGAGATAGATCCTAAGAAGCTGGCCATTGCAGCAGACTTATGGGTGTCACATCGAGTGTCCCATAAGGACAAAACTCATCCTGGTAAGCAGGAGGAGGGGAAAAAGTCCAAAGATATGGAGGGTGGGGAATCTGCTAAATCTTCTTCCCAAAAGGGCCACAAAAAGAAAAACAAGGGTAAGACACAAGAGAACTCACAGGGTAGTGGAGGTGCGCCTCCGAAACAGAACTCTGGTTACAATAAGCCTCCCTACGTAAACAGACCCACTGGGGCTTGTTTTTCTTGTGGAGCAACTGACCATGTGAAGGGGGATCCCCGTTGTAAGGTTAGACCTTTGGGGGTCCACTCCGCTAATCTGGCCTTCTCCTCCTACGAGGAAGAAGAGATTACAGGAGCATCCTTCTCCTCGGACTCATTTCCCAGCGGAATAGAGGCCGAGGTAGTTTTAGTGTCCCTGGGTTCCTGGGAGCCTAAAGTCGCAGAGGCGTATGCTAGGATTCCGGATAATACTGAGCACTACTTTAAAGACAGTGTGCTGATCAATGGAGTGGATACTCCAGCTCTTAGGGATAGTGGGTGCAGTCGAACTGTAGTGGATTCTACCTTGGTAGACTCAGAGGAAGTTGCCAGAGCTACTCTGATGCCCACTAAGTTGGCTGACGGCCCCCTCCGTATGTTTCCCGTGATCCCTGTTAATCTAACTTTAAATGGTACAGCTGTCAGGATTCCAGTGAGCATTCAGAGAAACGTCCCGGGAAAGGTCTTATTAGGTAATGATCTCAGAGCTTTAGGGCTCGTAGGAGACACTGCCGAACGACCCTACACACGGTCTCAAGCACGGGCAGGATTGGCCAAGTCCAATACGCCGCCCCAGCCGAAGGGGCAACCCAAGGCGAAAGGAGTCTACAAGTCAAGACGGGGGAAAGAGAATATTCCCCCGAGCTCGCCTACCACTGCGGTGGAGGAAGTTGGTCAATCGCCCGAGCCTGACGAGGAGGTGGCGATGCCTGAAGTATTCGACCCCAACGATCATCCTGAACTAAAAGACTTGTTAGTTGAAGGCGGTCCTGATAGGGACGAATTCAGTAAAGGCCAACGTGAGTGCCCATCTCTGGAAGGCCTAAGGAGACAGGCCTGCTCCCAGCTTGAGGGTGAACCTCCTGGGAAGCATAGGATTTACTGGGAAGGTGGACTCCTGTATAGTGAGCCCACAGAGTCTACAGAAGGAGACCATAGGAGGTTGGTGGTTCCCCTTGCTGTTAGACCCTTCCTCCTGCAGTTGGCGCATGAAGTTCCCCTTGCTGGTCACCTTGGTATGAAGAGGACCAAGCAAAGGTTATCCATGCACTTCTACTGGCCCAAGATGGGGGTGCAAGTAGAAAGTCACTGCAGGAGTTGCGCCTCCTGCCAGTTGTCTGGTAAGGTTGGCGCGACAATCCAAGCTCCGTTGGTACCGCTCCCAGTTGTGGGGGTACCATTTGAAAGGGTAGGGATCGACATCGTTGGTCCCCTTGACCCGCAAACATCCTCGGGCAATAGGTTTATCCTGGTGCTGGTCGACCATGCAACCAGGTATCCTGAGGCCATCCCATTGAAAACTGTAACTGCCAAGTCAGTTGCAAAAGCTTTACTCGGCATATTTACTAGGGTTGGCTTCCCTAAAGAAGGTGTGTCAGATCGTGGCAGCAACTTTATGTCGAAGTATATGCAGGCTATGTGGAAAGAATGTGGGGTCACCTACAAGTTCTCTTCTGCATACCACCCCCAGACCAATGGTCTGGTGGAACGTTTCAACAGAACGTTAAAGAGCATGATTGGGGCTCTGGAGGAGCCCCAGAGAAGAAAATGGGATCTTCTTTTACCATGCTTGCTGTTTGCCTACCGAGAGGTACCACAGGAGGGTGTTGGCTTCAGCCCCTTCGAACTTCTGTTCGGTCATCCCGTACGGGGACCCTTAGCCATTGTCAAGGAGGGATGGGAGATGCCCACTCCCCCTGTTACTACCAATGTAGTTGATTATGTGCTAGGGCTCAGAAAACGGATGGTACTTCTGATGGGCTTGGCTAGTGATAAATTGAAGGCAGGGCAAGCGCTGGTGAAACATTGGTACGACCAGAAAGCTTCCCTCATCAACTTTACACCTGGTCAGCAAGTCCTGATCATGAATCCAATAAGGCCTCGCGCTTTACAGGACAAATGGTCAGGCCCTTACACAGTGGTGGAGCCCCTGGGTGAGGTAAACTATTTAGTGGACCTTGGAAGGCCTGGACAGGCTCCAAAAGTGTTCCACGTGAATAGGCTGAAGGCTTTCGTCCCAAGAGTCGAAATCGCAGCACTGCTACTGGCGTCAGACGTTGAGGAAGAGGAGTCAGAACCTCTCCCCGACCTGTTCCACAGCGGTCCTTCAGATAGCTCCGTTGAGGGTGTCCGAGTGGCCCCTCACCTGACTTCTGATCAGCAGGCTGAGGTGAAAAGTTTGCTTAGGCAGTTTTCCCCCCTGTTTTCACAGTCCCCTGGTTTGACACCTTGGTGCAAACATAACATTGACACAGGAGACAGTGTACCTACCAAAAGTAGGGGATACAGGATGTCGGATAAAGTACGGTCTTATATTAAGACCGAGGTCAACAAAATGTTAGACCTTGGGGTGATTGAACCCTCTAGTAGTCCTTGGTCCAGTCCTGTGGTTCTGGTTCCAAAGGCAGGCACTTCTGAATTGAGGTTCTGCGTGGATTACAGGGCTCTGAATGCTGTCACCAAGACAGATGCCCACCCCTTGCCTCGAACAGATGAGCTGGTGGATACTTTGGGTGCCTCCAAGTACCTCAGCACGTTTGACCTCACTGCTGGCTATTGGCAAATAGCTTTAGCAGAACATGCCAAGGAGAAGACAGCATTTTCTACTCCAGACGGCCTTTACCAATTCCGGGTAATGCCGTTCGGGTTGAAGAATGCACCTGCCACTTTCCAGAGGCTTGTGAATCATGTGTTGAATGGGTTGGACGAATTCTGTCTTGCATATCTGGACGATATAGCAGTTTTCAGTGCCACCTGGGAAGACCATGTGAAACACCTTGGGATTGTGCTCCAGGCTCTTCAGAAAGCCCACTTGACCATAAAGGCTAGTAAATGCCAGATTGGACAAGGCTCAGTGGTTTACCTTGGACATGAAGTAGGGGGAGGGAGGATACAGCCTCTACCCAGTAAAGTACAAGCAGTACAAGACTGGCCTACCCCCACTACGCAAACCCAAGTGAGAGCCTTCTTAGGACTCACGGGGTATTATCGCAATTTTGTGGCAGACTATGGCACCATAGCTGCTCCTCTGACTGCCCTCACAACTCCGAAGAAACCCAAGAAGGTAACTTGGACCGACAAGTGTGAGAAGGCCTTCAATGGCTTAAAAGACTCCTTGTGCCAGGCCCCTGTGCTTAGGGCCCCTGATTATCGGAGACCTTTTATCGTGCAGACGGATGCCTCTGACACTGGGATAGGAGCTGTACTATCACAAGTAGATGAGAAGGGTAAGGAACACCCTATCGGTTTTATTAGTCGCCAGCTTAAGGACAGAGAGCTCAGGTGGTCCACGGTAGAGAAAGAATGTTTCTCTGTTGTGTGGGCCCTAAGGAAGCTGAGGCCCTACCTCTATGGGACCCACTTCACTGTGCAGACTGACCATAAGCCGTTAAAGTGGCTAATGAACATGAAGGGGGAGAATCCAAAGTTGCTTAGGTGGTCCATAAGTCTTCAAGGCTTCGACTTCACTATTGAGCATAGGCCAGGTGTCCAACATAGCAATGCTGATGGGTTGTCCAGAATGTTTAACCGACCTGAACAAGAGACTCATCCAGGGGTGGATTAGTTCCCCCTGTCCATAGTCTGGGAGGGGCGAGTGTTAGGAAAGATTTCGTAATTGTAGGTAATTTTCCTTCCATGTGGCAACCCCTAAACTTTTTGCTGTTGTTTTCACCTTGTTCTTGACTTTGCCAGAGAACTGCAGCCTTCTGCCGCACTCCTCTGGGCTTTCGCTACTTTTCTTACGGGGAAACTGACATGCCCTTAAGACAGTCAGTACCGGGAAACGTGGTTTCCCGTAGTTTCTTTTATCGTGTCGCAGCTTTAGTGCAACACGACACAAGAGGGCACTGTAAGCTAAGTTACATCTCTCTTGGGTCTCTAGCCTTCTACAGGCCCTAGATACTCTTTTAGGATGGTATTTGATTGGTGCAAGTCATTCAGGGACTGGAATGGTGGCAGCGATCGTTTTGTTTATTTTGAGCTCCTTTTGGCGTTCTGAGCATGTTTTTGCACTGAACCCAAAATGGTGGCCTGGCTCCCAAAATGGCCAGGCCGCGAGGCTCCTTTGTCCTGTCCACTGTCCGTCTTGCTCCCTTCACCTTCCCCAGGTCCGGCGACCCGGGGCCTTCCTTATTTGGGCATGTACTTTCCCGCGAAACACAGTTGCTTTCGCGGGCTTCTACATGTCGTTTGTGTGCCTCCAGGGTGTGGGCTGGGATGTCTGGTCCCAATACACATCCTGGGTGCCAGAGAGTCTAGGGTGGTGTGAATGCCTGGGACCACCGTGGTCCGTGATTGGTCCACGTATGGTATGTGTTTTGATGAGCGGATCTCCCATTGGCTCCCCTCCGTTTTGGCGCGAAGGGAACCGTGGATAAGAGGGGGCTGGAAACACCACTACCATGTCGATCTCCTGAGTTCTCACGAACGAAGGAATACAGGAGCCAAGTATCCTGCAACTATGAGGCTGGACCGAGGAATCGCTGGTGACCCGCTGAAGGAATCCTCCTTTGCACTGCTGTCGTCCGGAGAGCCCCTGTCCTCCTTTGATCGAACCAGAAGGCCTGTACTGGTGCTTCGACCTTTGGAATAGCAGGAACAGCTATTCCCGGCATCTTCAACCATCTCCTGCCAAGTAAGCCTTCGGAAGCGTCTCTGGGCCATCCAGTTGACTGACCAGCTTACAAAGGAGTTTGGCTCTGCAACCGCCGCCAGGTTGTGTTGTATTGCGAGTCCTTGTCCCTCTCCCACGCTTCGTACGCTTGGCGTCCCCAGGTCTGAAGGGAGGAGGGTTCATTTGGCTCGAATACACACGGCCGCTCCGTTGTCCTGTGCGGCAACAAAACTGTGCCGGTTTCGTCGATTGGGACGTCTTTTTGTTCTACACGACTACAAAGCGTTCCCTGCTCTTCTGAACCTGCCAGCTGCTGAAACTATCGTGGAGAAGCCTGGGTCTGCTTGCTTCGGGGACCGGTGAGTAGTATATCTAGGATCTGGTCGCCCTCCTGCAGTATCCCATTGCTTTTCCCTGCTGTGTAAAAACAGCACCCTTTTGCCGCGCTCGCGCTCTGCTTCTGCCCGCTGTGGAGGCTGCGCTTGAGTTGCGGAACCTGTTCTTCTTCTGCTGTGCACTAACCCGAACTGCCTGACTTCCTCCGAAGAGCTTCCCCTTTTGCCCGTTGGCACCGGCGTGGCAGGTACTTTGAGCACAAGGCTCCACTCTTCGCAGGGCTCGGACTTCCATCTAGTTAGGTGCCTCTGAAGGCGAACTGAGTCTAAAGCATTATCGCACTGCCTGTTTTCCTTCCCTGGCAGGTGGACTACATATTTCGTGCTTTAAACGCTTGCGACTGTGTATTTGTATATATATTGGGTTGATATGGTATGTGTTGGTTTAATATTGTGATATTGTGATTTTCTCGCTACGGTCATTATTTTAAAGGCCTTAAAATAAATGTGTATCTATTTTTGATATAACAACTGTTTGGAGTAGTTTGTCAGCGCTCTTGCTTTGTGTGCTCACTGCGGGCTTTCAGTCACCCTCACCCCTCTTGAGACCTAGTCTTGACCGCCGCGATCGCTACCTTGATTGGTCTGGCTTGTCCAGAGGTTACCCTGTTCCAAGTAATTAGGTTGGCCTTCTGAACTTCTGCGCCACCAGGACAGAGTTCAGAAATCCGTCTTAACAGGAAGGACTTGGATATCACATCTCAAGTTATAGGACGGGTCTGTGGTTTGGTATTAGAAGCATTGAGATATATCTCATGGTATAGTATGGGTCTCAGGATTGGAATGGGAAGGAGTTGGATATCACATCTCATGCTATAGGAAGGGTCTCGGGATTGGAATGGGAAGGACTTGGACATCACATCTCATGTTATAGGAAGGGTCTCAGGTTTGTTATTAGAAGGATTGAGATATCACATCTCATGTTATAGGACAGTCTCAGGTTTGGTATTAGAAGCATTGAGATATCACATCTCATGGTATAGGACGGGTCTCAGGATTGGAATGGGAAGGAGTTGGATATCACATCTCATGCTATAGGAAGGGTCTCAGGATTGAAATGGGAAGGAGTTTGATATCACATCTCATGCCATAGGAAGGTCTCAGGTTTGGTAGAAGCATTAAGATATCACATCTCATGCTATCGGAAGGGTCTCAGGATTGAATTGGGAAGGAGTTGGATATCCCATCTCATGCTAAAGGAAGGGTCACAGGTTGGAATTCGAAGGAGTTGGATATCACATCTCATGCTATCGGAAGGGTCTCAGGATTGGAATGGGAAGGAGTTGGATATCACATCTCATGCTATAGGGAGGGTATCAGGTTTGATATTAGAAGCATTGAGATATCACATCTAATACTATCGGGAGGGTCTCAGGATTGGATTGGGAAGGAGTTGGATATCACATCTCATGCAATAGGAAAGGTCTCAGGTTTGGAATGGGAAGGATTTGGATATCAAATCTCTTGCAATAGGAAGGGTCTCAGGTCTGGTATTAGAAACATTGAGATATCACATCTCATGGTATAGGAAGGGTCTCAGGATTGGAATCGGAAGGCGTTGGATATCACATCTCATGTTATAGGAAGGGTCCAACTTTGGTATTAGAAGCATTGAGATAGCACATCTCATGGAAGGGGCTCAGGATTGGAATGGGAAGGAGTTGGATATCACATCTCATGCTATAGGAACGGTCCAACTTTGGTATTAGAAGCATTGAGATAGCACATCTCATGGAAGGGGCTCAGGATTGGAATGGGAAGGAGTTGGATATCACATCTCATGTTATAGGAATGATCGCAGGTTTGGTATTAAGAGCATTGAGATATCACATCTCATGCTATAGGAAGGGTCTCAGGATTGGATCGGGAAGGAGTTGGATATCACATCTCATGCTATAGGAAGGGTCTCAGGTTTGGTAGAAGCATTGAGATATCACATCTCATGCTATAGGAAGGGCCTCATGATTGGAATGGGAAGGAGTTGGTTATCACATCTCATGTTATAGGAAGGGACTCAGGTTTGGTATTAGAAGCACTGAGATATCAGATCTCATCCTTTAGGAAGGGACTCAAGTTTGGTATTTGAAGGAGTGAGATATCACATCTCATGCCATCAGAAAGGTCTCAGGTTTGGGAGAAGCATTGGGATATCACATCTCATGCTATAGGAAGGGTCTCAGGATTGGAATGGGAAGGAGTTGGATATCACATCTCATGGCAAAGGAAAGGTCAGGTTTGGAAGGGGAAGGATTTGGATATCACATCTCAAGTTATAGGACGGGTCTGTGGTTTGGTATTAGAAGCATTGAGATATATCTCATGGTATAGTATGGGTCTCAGGATTGGAATGGGAAGGAGTTCGATATCACATCTCATGCTATAGGAAGGGTCTCAGGATTGGAATGGGAAGGACTTGGACATCACATCTCATGTTATAGGAAGGGTCTCAGGTTTGTTATTAGAAGGATTGAGATATCACATCTCATGTTATAGGACAGTCTCAGGTTTGGTATTAGAAGCATTGAGATATCACATCTCATGGTATAGGACGGGTCTCAGGATTGGAATGGGAAGGAGTTGGATATCACATCTCATGCTATAGGAAGGGTCTCAGGATTGAAATGGGAAGGAGTTTGATATCACATCTCATGCCATAGGAAGGTCTCAGGTTTGGTAGAAGCATTAAGATATCACATCTCATGCTATCGGAAGGGTCTCAGGATTGGATTGGGAAGGAGTTGGATATCCCATCTCATGCTATAGGAAGGGTCACAGGTTGGAATTCGAAGGAGTTGGATATCACATCTCATGCTATCGGAAGGGTCTCAGGATTGGAATGGGAAGGAGTTGGATATCACATCTCATGCTATAGGGAGGGTCTCAGGTTTGATATTAGAAGCATTGAGATATCACATCTAATGCTATCGGAAGGGTCTCAGGATTGGATTGGGAAGGAGTTGGATATCACATCTCATGCAATAGGAAAGGTCTCAGGTTTGGAATGGGAAGGATTTGAATATCACATCTCTTGCAATAGGAAGGGTCTCAGGTTTGGTATTAGAAACATTGAGATATCTCATCTCATGGTGTAGGAAGGGTCTCAGGTTTTGTATTAGAAGCACTGAGATATCAAATCTCATGTTGTATGAAGAGACGCAGATTTGGAATGGGAAGGATTTGGATATCACATCTCATGCTATAGGAAGGGTCTCAGGTTTGGAATGGGAAGGATTTGGATATCACATCTCTTGCAATAGGAAGGGTCTCAGGTTTGGTATTAGAAACATTGAGATATCTCATCTCATGGTATAGGAAGGGTCTCAGGATTGGAATCGGAAGGAGTTGGATATAACATCTCATGTTATAGGAAGGGTCTCAGGTTTGTTATTAGAAGCACTGAGATATCAAATCTTATGCTAAATGAAGGGACGCAGGATTGGAATGGGAAGGAGTTGGATATCACATTTCATGCTATAGGAACGGTCCAACTTTGGTATTAGAAGCATTGAGATAGCACATCTCATGGAAGGGGCTCAGGATTGGAATGGGAAGGAGTTGGATATCACATCTCATGTTATAGGAATGATCGCAGGTTTGGTATTAAGAGCATTGATATATCACATCTCATGCTATAGGAAGGGTCTCAGGTTTGGTAGAAGCATTGAGATATCACATCTCATGCTATAGGAAGGGCCTCATGATTGGAATGGGAAGGAGTTGGATATCACATCTCATGTTATAGGTAGGGACTCAGGTTTGGTATTAGAAGCACTGAGATATCAGATCTCATCTTTTAGGAAGGGACTCATGTTTGGTATTTGAAGGAGTGAGATAATAAATCTCATCCTATCGGAAGGGTCTCAGGATTGGAATGGGAAGGAGTTGAATATCACATCTCATGCTATAGGAAGGATCTCAGGTTTGGTAGAAGCATTGAGATATCACATCTCATGCTATAGGAAGGGTCTCAGGATTGGAATGGGAAGGAGTTGGATATCATCTCATGCTATAGGAAGGGTCTCAGGATTGGAATGGCAAGGAGTTGGATATCACATCTCATCCTATAGGAAGGGTCTCAGGTTTGGTAGAAGCATTGAGATATCACATCTCATGCTATAGGAAGGGCCCCATGATTGGAATGGGAAGGAGTTGGATATCACATCTCATGCTATAGGGAGGGTCTCAGGTTTGGCATTAATAGCATTTAGATATCACATCTCATGCTATAGGAAGGATCTCAGGATTGGATGGGAAGGAGTTTGATATCACATTTCATGCTATAGGAAGGGTCTCAGATTTGGTAGAAGCATTGAGATATCACATCTCATGCTATAGGAAGGGCCTCATGATTGGAATGGGAAGGAGTTAGATATCACATCTCATGCTATCGGAAAGGTCTCAGGTTTGGTATAAGAAGCATTGAGATATAACATCTCATGATATAGGACGGGTCTCAGGATTGGAATGGGAAAGAGTTAGATATCACATCTCATGCTATAGGAAGGGTCTCAGGTTTGGTAGAAGCATTGGGATATCACATCTCATGCTATCGGAAGGGTCTCAGGATTGGTTTGGGAAGGAGTTGGATATCCCATCTCATGCTATAGGAAGGGTGACAGGTTGGAATTGGAAGGAGTTGGATATCACATCTCATGCTATCGGAAGGGTCTCAGGTTTGGAATGGGAAGGATTTGGATATCACATCTCTTGCTATAGGAAGGGTCTCAGGTTTTTTATTAGAAACATTGAGATATCACATCTCATGCCATAGGAAGGGTCTCAGGTTTGGTAGAAGCATTGAGATATCACATCTCATGCTATAGGAAGGGCCTCATGATTGGAATGGGAAGGAGTTGGATATCACATCTGATGCTAAATGAAGGGTCTCAGGTTTGGAAGGGGAAGGATTTGGATATCACATCTCAAGTTATAGGACGGGTCTTTGGTTTGGTATTAGAAGCATTGAGATATCATATCTCATGCTATCGGAAGGGTCTCAGGATTGGATTGGGAAGGATTTGGATATCACATCTCGTTATAGGAAGGGTCTCAGGTTGGTTATTAGAAGCATTGAGATATCACATCTCATGTTATAGGACAGTCTCAGGTTTGGTATTAGAAGCATTGAGATATCACATCTCACGGTATAGGACAGTTCTCAGGATTGGAATGGGAAGGAGTTGGATATCGCATCTCATGCCATAGGAAGGTCTCAGGTTTGGAAGAAGCATTAAGATATCACATCTCATGCTATCGGAAGGGTCTCAGGATTGGTTTGGGAAGGAGTTGGATATCCCATCTCATGCTATAGGAAGGGTGACAGGTTGGAATTGGAAGGAGTTGGATATCACATCTCATGCTATCGGAAGGGTCTCAGGTTTGGAATGGGAAGGATTTGGATATAACATCTCTTGCTATAGGAAGGGTCTCAGGTTTTTTATTAGAAACATTGAGATATCACATCTCATGCTATAGGAAGGGCCTCATGATTGGAATGGGAAGGAGTTGGATATCACATCTCATGTTATAGGTAGGGACTCAGGTTTGGTATTAGAAGCACTGAGATATCAGATCTCATCCTTTAGGAAGGGACTCAAGTTTGGTATTTGAAGGAGTGAGATAATAAATCTCATCCTATAGGAAGGGTCTCAGGATTGGAATGGGAAGGAGTTGAATATCACATCTCATGCTATAGGAAGGGTCTCAGGATTGGAATGGGAAGGAGTTGGATATCATCTCATGCTATAGGAAGGGTCTCAGGATTGGAATGGCAAGGAGTTGGATATCACATCTCATCCTATAGGAAGGGTCTCAGATTTGGTAGAAGCGTTGAGATATCACATCTCATGCTATAGGAAGGGACGCAGGATTGGAATGGGAAGGAGTTGGATATCACATTTCATGCTATAGGAACGGTCCAACTTTGGTATTAGAAGCATTGAGATAGCACATCTCATCGAAGGGGCTCAGGATTGGAATGGGAAGGAGTTGGATATCACATCTCATGTTATAGGAATGATCGCAGGTTTGGTATTAAGAGCATTGAGATATCACATCTCATGCTATAGGAAGGGTCTCAGGTTTGGTAGAAGCATTGAGATATCACATCTCATGCTATAGGAAGGGCCTCATGATTGGAATGGGAAGGAGTTGGATATCACATCTCATGTTATAGGTAGGGACTCAGGTTTGGTATTAGAAGCACTGAGATATCAGATCTCATCCTTTAGGAAGGGACTCAAGTTTGGTATTTGAAGGAGTGAGATAATAAATCTCATCCTATCGGAAGGGTCTCAGGATTGGAATGGGAAGGAGTTGAATATCACATCTCATGCTATAGGAAGGATCTCAGGTTTGGTAGAAGCATTGAGATATCACATCTCATGCTATAGGAAGGGTCTCAGGATTGGAATGGCAAGGAGTTGGATATCACATCTCATCCTATAGGAAGGGTCTCAGGTTTGGTAGAAGCATTGAGATATCACATCTCATGCTATAGGAAGGGCCTCATGATTGGAATGGGAAGGAGTTGGATATCACATCTCATGCTATAGGGAGGGTCTCAGGTTTGGCATTAATAGCATTTAGATATCACATCTCATGCTATAGGAAGGGTCTCAGGATTGGAATGGAAAGGAGTTGGATATCACATCTGATGCTAAATGAAGGGTCTCAGGTTTGGAAGGGGAAGGATTTGGATATCACATCTCAAGTTATAGGACGGGTCTTTGGTTTGGTATTAGAAGCATTGAGATATCATATCTCATGCTATCGGAAGGGTCTCAGGATTGGATTGGGAAGGATTTGGATATCACATCTCGTTATAGCAAGGGTCTCAGGTTGGTTATTAGAAGCATTGAGATATCACATCTCATGTTATAGGACAGTTTCAGGTTTGGTATTAGAAGCATTGAGATATCACATCTCACGGTATAGGACAGGTCTCAGGATTGGAATGGGAAGGAGTTGGATATCACATCTCATGCCATAGGAAGGTCTCAGGTTTGGAAGAAGCATTAAGATATCACATCTCATGCTATGGGAAGGGTCTCAGGATTGGTTTGGGAAGGAGTTGGATATCCCATCTCATGCTATAGGAAGGGTGACAGGTTGGAATTGGAAGGAGTTGGATATCACATCTCATGCTATCGGAAGGGTCTCAGGTTTGGAATGGGAAGGATTTGGATATCACATCTCTTGCTATAGGAAGGGTCTCAGGTTTTTTATTAGAAACATTGAGATATCACATCTCATGCCATAGGAAGGTCTCAGGTTTGGTAGAAGCATTAAGATATCACATCTCATGCTATCGGAAGGGTCTCAGGATTGGATTGGGAAGGAGTTGGATATCCCATCTCATGCTATAGGAAGGGTCACAGGTTGGAATTCGAAGGAGTTGGATATCACATCTCATGCTATCGGAAGGGTCTCAGGATTGGAATCGGAAGGAGTTGGATATAACATCTCATGTTATAGGACGGGTCTTTGGTTTGGTATTAGAAGCATTGAGATATCATATCTCATGCTATCGGAAGGGTCTCAGGATTGGATTGGGAAGGATTTGGATATCACATCTCGTTATAGCAAGGGTCTCAGGTTGGTTATTAGAAGCATTGAGATATCACATCTCATGTTATAGGACAGTTTCAGGTTTGGTATTAGAAGCATTGAGATATCACATCTCACGGTATAGGACAGGTCTCAGGATTGGAATGGGAAGGAGTTGGATATCACATCTCATGCCATAGGAAGGTCTCAGGTTTGGAAGAAGCATTAAGATATCACATCTCATGCTATCGGAAGGGTCTCAGGATTGGTTTGGGAAGGAGTTGGATATCCCATCTCATGCTATAGGAAGGGTGACAGGTTGGAATTGGAAGGAGTTGGATATCACATCTCATGCTATCGGAAGGGTCTCAGGTTTGGAATGGGAAGGATTTGGATATCACATCTCTTGCTATAGGAAGGGTCTCAGGTTTTTTATTAGAAACATTGAGATATCACATCTCATGCCATAGGAAGGTCTCAGGTTTGGTAGAAGCATTAAGATATCACATCTCATGCTATCGGAAGGGTCTCAGGATTGGATTGGGAAGGAGTTGGATATCCCATCTCATGCTATAGGAAGGGTCACAGGTTGGAATTCGAAGGAGTTGGATATCACATCTCATGCTATCGGAAGGGTCTCAGGATTGGAATCGGAAGGAGTTGGATATAACATCTCATGTTATAGGAAGGGTCTCAGGTTTGGTATTAGAAGCACTGAGGTATCAAATCTCATGCTAAATGAAGGGACGCAGGATTGGAATGGGAAGGAGTTGGATATCACATCTCATGCTATAGGAACGGTCCAACTTTGGTATTAGAAGCATTGAGATAGCACATCTCATGGAAGGGGCTCAGGATTGGAATGGGAAGGAGTTGGATATCACATCTCATGTTGTAGGAATGATCGCAGGTTTGGTATTAAGAGCATTGAGATATCACATCTCATGCTATAGGAAGGGTCTCAGGATTGGATCGGGAAGGAGTTGGATATCACATCTCATGCTATAGGAAGGGTCTCAGGTTTGGTAGAAGCATTGAGATATCACATCTCATGCTATAGGAAGGGCCTCATGATTGGAATGGGAAGGAGTTGGATATCACATCTCATGTTATAGGAAGGGACTCAGGTTTGGTATTAGAAGCACTGAGGTATCAGATCTCATCCTTTAGGAAGGGACTCAAGTTTGGTATTTGAAGGAGTGAGATATCTCATCTCATGCCATCGGAAAGGTCTCAGGTTTGGTAGAAGCATTGGGATATCACATCTCATGCTATAGGAAGGGTCTCAGGATTGGAATGGGAAGGAGTTGGATATCACATCTCATGGCAAAGGAAAGGTCAGGTTTGGAAGGGGAAGGATTTGGATATCACATCTCAAGTTATAGGACGGGTCTGTGGTTTGGTATTAGAAGCATTGAGATATATCTCATGGTATAGTATGGGTCTCAGGATTGGAATGGGAAGGAGTTGGATATCACATCTCATGCTATAGGAAGGGTCTCAGGATTGGAATGGGAAGGACTTGGACATCACATCTCATGTTATAGGAAGGGTCTCAGGTTTGTTATTAGAAGGATTGAGATATCACATCTCATGTTATAGGACAGTCTCAGGTTTGGTATTAGAAGCATTGAGATATCACATTTCATGGTATAGGACGGGTCTCAGGATTGGAATGGGAAGGAGTTGGATATCACACCTCATGCTATAGGAACGGTCTCAGGATTGAAATGGGAAGGAGTTTGATATCACATCTCATGCCATAGGAAGGTCTCAGGTTTGGTAGAAGCATTAAGATATCACATCTCATGCTATCGGAAGGGTCTCAGGATTGGATTGGGAAGGAGTTGGATATCCCATCTCATGCTATAGGAAGGGTCACAGGTTGGAATTCGAAGGAGCTGGATATCACATCTCATGCTATCGGAAGGGTCTCAGGATTGGAATGGGAAGGAGTTGGATATCACATCTCATGCTATAGGGAGGGTCTCAGGTTTGATATTAGAAGCATTGAGATATCACATCTAATGCTATCGGAAGGGTATCAGGATTGGATTGGGAAGGAGTTGGATATCACATCTCATGCAATAGGAAGGGTCTCAGGATTGGAATCGGAAGGAGTTGGATATAACATCTCATGTTATAGGAAGGGTCTCAGGTTTGGTATTAGAAGCACTGAGGTATCAAATCTCATGCTAAATGAAGGGACGCAGGATTGGAATGGGAAGGAGTTGGATATCACATCTCATGCTATAGGAACGGTCCAACTTTGGTATTAGAAGCATTGAGATAGCACATCTCATGGAAGGGGCTCAGGATTGGAATGGGAAGGAGTTGGATATCACATCTCATGTTGTAGGAATGATCGCAGGTTTGGTATTAAGAGCATTGAGATATCACATCTCATGCTATAGGAAGGGTCTCAGGATTGGATCGGGAAGGAGTTGGATATCACATCTCATGCTATAGGAAGGGTCTCAGGTTTGGTAGAAGCATTGAGATATCACATCTCATGCTATAGGAAGGGCCTCATGATTGGAATGGGAAGGAGTTGGATATCACATCTCATGTTATAGGAAGGGACTCAGGTTTGGTATTAGAAGCACTGAGGTATCAGATCTCATCCTTTAGGAAGGGACTCAAGTTTGGTATTTGAAGGAGTGAGATAATAAATCTCATCCTATAGGAAGGGTCTCAGGATTGGAATGGGAAGGAGTTGAATATCACATCTCATGCTATAGGAAGGGTCTCAGGATTGGAATGGGAAGGAGTTGGATATCATCTCATGCTATAGGAAGGGTCTCAGGATTGGAATGGCAAGGAGTTGGATATCACATCTCATCCTATAGGAAGGGTCTCAGATTTGGTAGAAGCATTGAGATATCACATCTCATGCTATAGGAAGGGACGCAGGATTGGAATGGGAAGGAGTTGGATATCACATTTCATGCTATAGGAACGGTCCAACTTTGGTATTAGAAGCATTGAGATAGCACATCTCATGGAAGGGGCTCAGGATTGGAATGGGAAGGAGTTGGATATCACATCTCATGTTATAGGAATGATCGCAGGTTTGGTATTAAGAGCATTGAGATATCACATCTCATGCTATAGGAAGGGTCTCAGGTTTGGTAGAAGCATTGAGATATCACATCTCATGCTATAGGAAGGGCCTCATGATTGGAATGAGAAGGAGTTGGATATCACATCTCATGTTATAGGTAGGGACTCAGGTTTGGTATTAGAAGCACTGAGATATCAGATCTCATCCTTTAGGAAGGGACTCAAGTTTGGTATTTGAAGGAGTGAGATAATAAATCTCATCCTATCGGAAGGGTCTCAGGATTGGAATGGGAAGGAGTTGAATATCACATCTCATGCTATAGGAAGGATCTCAGGTTTGGTAGAAGCATTGAGATATCACATCTCATGCTATAGGAAGGGTCTCAGGATTGGAATGGCAAGGAGTTGGATATCACATCTCATCCTATAGGAAGGGTCTCAGGTTTGGTAGAAGCATTGAGATATCACATCTCATGCTATAGGAAGGGCCTCATGATTGGAATGGGAAGGAGTTGGATATCACATCTCATGCTATAGGGAGGGTCTCAGGTTTGGCATTAATAGCATTTAGATATCACATCTCATGCTATAGGAAGGGTCTCAGGATTGGAATGGAAAGGAGTTGGATATCACATCTGATGCTAAATGAAGGGTCTCAGGTTTGGAAGGGGAAGGATTTGGATATCACATCTCAAGTTATAGGACGGGTCTTTGGTTTGGTATTAGAAGCATTGAGATATCATATCTCATGCTATCGGAAGGGTCTCAGGATTGGATTGGGAAGGATTTGGATATCACATCTCGTTATAGCAAGGGTCTCAGGTTGGTTATTAGAAGCATTGAGATATCACATCTCATGTTATAGGACAGTTTCAGGTTTGGTATTAGAAGCATTGAGATATCACATCTCACGGTATAGGACAGGTCTCAGGATTGGAATGGGAAGGAGTTGGATATCACATCTCATGCCATAGGAAGGTCTCAGGTTTCGAAGAAGCATTAAGATATCACATCTCATGCTATCGGAAGGGTCTCAGGATTGGTTTGGGAAGGAGTTGGATATCCCATCTCATGCTATAGGAAGGGTGACAGGTTGGAATTGGAAGGAGTTGGATATCACATCTCATGCTATCGGAAGGGTCTCAGGTTTGGAATGGGAAGGATTTGGATATCACATCTCTTGCTATAGGAAGGGTCTCAGGTTTTTTATTAGAAACATTGAGATATCACATCTCATGCCATAGGAAGGTCTCAGGTTTGGTAGAAGCATTAAGATATCACATCTCATGCTATCGGAAGGGTCTCAGGATTGGATTGGGAAGGAGTTGGATATCCCATCTCATGCTATAGGAAGGGTCACAGGTTGGAATTCGAAGGAGTTGGATATCACATCTCATGCTATCGGAAGGGTCTCAGGATTGGAATCGGAAGGAGTTGGATATAACATCTCATGTTATAGGAAGGGTCTCAGGTTTGGTATTAGAAGCACTGAGGTATCAAATCTCATGCTAAATGAAGGGACGCAGGATTGGAATGGGAAGGAGTTGGATATCACATCTCATGCTATAGGAACGGTCCAACTTTGGTATTAGAAGCATTGAGATAGCACATCTCATGGAAGGGGCTCAGGATTGGAATGGGAAGGAGTTGGATATCACATCTCATGTTGTAGGAATGATCGCAGGTTTGGTATTAAGAGCATTGAGATATCACATCTCATGCTATAGGAAGGGTCTCAGGATTGGATCGGGAAGGAGTTGGATATCACATCTCATGCTATAGGAAGAGTCTCAGGTTTGGTAGAAGCATTGAGATATCACATCTCATGCTATAGGAAGGGCCTCATGATTGGAATGGGAAGGAGTTGGATATCACATCTCATGTTATAGGAAGGGACTCAGGTTTGGTATTAGAAGCACTGAGGTATCAGATCTCATCCTTTAGGAAGGGACTCAAGTTTGGTATTTGAAGGCGTGAGATATCTCATCTCATGCCATCGGAAAGGTCTCAGGTTTGGTAGAAGCATTGGGATATCACATCTCATGCTATAGGAAGGGTCTCAGGATTGGAATGGGAAGGAGTTGGATATCACATCTCATGGCAAAGGAAAGGTCAGGTTTGGAAGGGGAAGGATTTGGATATCACATCTCAAGTTATAGGACGGGTCTGTGGTTTGGTATTAGAAGCATTGAGATATATCTCATGGTATAGTATGGGTCTCAGGATTGGAATGGGAAGGAGTTGGATATCACATCTCATGCTATAGGAAGGGTCTCAGGATTGGAATGGGAAGGACTTGGACATCACATCTCATGTTATAGGAAGGGTCTCAGGTTTGTTATTAGAAGGATTGAGATATCACATCTCATGTTATAGGACAGTCTCAGGTTTGGTATTAGAAGCATTGAGATATCACATTTCATGGTATAGGACGGGTCTCAGGATTGGAATGGGAAGGAGTTGGATATCACATCTCATGCTATAGGAAGGGTCTCAGGATTGAAATGGGAAGGAGTTTGATATCACATCTCATGCCATAGGAAGGTCTCAGGTTTGGTAGAAGCATTAAGATATCACATCTCATGCTATCGGAAGGGTCTCAGGATTGGATTGGGAAGGAGTTGGATATCCCATCTCATGCTATAGGAAGGGTCACAGGTTGGAATTCGAAGGAGCTGGATATCACATCTCATGCTATCGGAAAGGTCTCAGGATTGGAATGGGAAGGAGTTGGATATCACATCTCATGCTATAGGGAGGGTCTCAGGTTTGATATTAGAAGCATTGAGATATCACATCTAATGCTATCGGAAGGGTATCAGGATTGGATTGGGAAGGAGTTGGATATCACATCTCATGCAATAGGAAAGGTCTCAGGTTTGGAATGGGAAGGATTTGGATATCAAATCTCTTGCAATAGGAAGGGTCTCAGGTCTGGTATTGGAAACATTGAGATATCACATCTCATGGTATAGGAAGGGTCTCAGGATTGGAATCGGAAGGAGTTGGATATCACATCTCATGTTATAGGAAGGGTCTCAGGTTTTGTATTAGAAGCACTGAGATATCAAATCTCATGTTGTATGAAGAGACGCAGATTTGGAATGGGAAGAAGTTGGATATCACATCTCATGCTATAGGAAGGGTCTCAGGTTTGGAATGGGAAGGATTTGGATATCACATCTCTTGCAATAGGAAGGGTCTCAGGTTTGGTATTAGAAACATTGAGATATCTCATCTCATGGTATAGGAAGGGTCTCAGGATTGGAATCGGAAGGAGTTGGATATAACATCTCATGTTATAGGAAGGGTCTCAGGTTTGTTATTAGAAGCACTGAGATATCAAATCTTATGCTAAATGAAGGGACGCAGGATTGGAATGGGAAGGAGTTGGATATCACATTTCATGCTATAGGAACGGTCCAACTTTGGTATTAGAAGCATTGAGATAGCACATCTCATGGAAGGGGCTCAGGATTGGAATGGGAAGGAGTTGGATATCACATCTCATGTTATAGGAATGATCGCAGGTTTGGTATTAAGAGCATTGAGATATCACATCTCATGCTATAGGAAGGGTCTCAGGTTTGGTAGAAGCATTGAGATATCACATCTCATGCTATAGGAAGGGCCTCATGATTGGAATGGGAAGGAGTTGGATATCACATCTCATGTTATAGGTAGGGACTCAGGTTTGGTATTAGAAGCACTGAGATATCAGATCTCATCCTTTAGGAAGGGACTCAAGTTTGGTATTTGAAGGAGTGAGATAATAAATCTCATCCTATCGGAAGGGTCTCAGGATTGGAATGGGAAGGAGTTGAATATCACATCTCATGCTATAGGAAGGATCTCAGGTTTGGTAGAAGCATTGAGATATCACATCTCATGCTATAGGAAGGGTCTCAGGATTGGAATGGGAAGGAGTTGGATATCATCTCATGCTTTAGGAAGGGTCTCAAGATTGGAATGGCAAGGAGTTGGATATCACATCTCATCCTATAGGAAGGGTCTCAGGTTTCGTAGAAGCATTGAGATATCACATCTCATGCTATAGGAAGGGCCTCATGATTGGAATGGGAAGGAGTTGGATATCACATCTCATGCTATAGGGAGGGTCTCAGGTTTGGCATTAATAGCATTTAGATATCACATCTCATGCTATAGGAAGGGTCTCAGGATTGGATGGGAAGGAGTTTGATATCACATTTCATGCTATAGGAAGGGTCTCAGATTTGGTAGAAGCATTGAGATATCACATCTCATGCTATAGGAAGGGCCTCATGATTGGAATGGGAAGGAGTTAGATATCACATCTCATGCTATCGGAAAGGTCTCAGGTTTGGTATTAGAAGCATTGAGATATAACATCTCATGATATAGGACGGGTCTCAGGATTGGAATGGGAAAGAGTTAGATATCACATCTCATGCTATAGGAAGGGTCTCAGATTTGGTAGAAGCATTGGGATATCACATCTCATGCTATCGGAAGGGTCTCAGGATTGGTTTGGGAAGGAGTTGGATATCCCATCTCATGCTATAGGAAGGGTGACAGGTTGGAATTGGAAGGAGTTGGATATCACATCTCATGCTATCGGAAGGGTCTCAGGTTTGGAATGGGAAGGATTTGGATATCACATCTCTTGCTATAGGAAGGGTCTCAGGTTTTTTATTAGAAACATTGAGATATCACATCTCATGCCATAGGAAGGGTCTCAGGTTTGGTAGAAGCATTGAGATATCACATCTCATGCTATCGGAAGGGCCTCATGATTGGAATGGGAAGGAGTTGGATATCACATCTGATGCTAAATGAAGGGTCTCAGGTTTGGAAGGGGAAGGATTTGGATATCACATCTCAAGTTATAGGACGGGTCTTTGGTTTGGTATTAGAAGCATTGAGATATCATATCTCATGCTATCGGAAGGGTCTCAGGATTGGATTGGGAAGGATTTGGATATCACATCTCGTTATAGGAAGGGTCTCAGGTTGGTTATTAGAAGCATTGAGATATCACATCTCATGTTATGGGACAGTCTCAGGTTTGGTATTAGAAGCATTGAGATATCACATCTCACGGTATAGGACAGTTCTCAGGATTGGAATGGGAAGGAGTTGGATATCGCATCTCATGCCATAGGAAGGTCTCAGGTTTGGAAGAAGCATTAAGATATCACATCTCATGCTATCGGAAGGGTCTCAGGATTGGTTTGGGAAGGAGTTGGATATCCCATCTCATGCTATAGGAAGGGTGACAGGTTGGAATTGGAAGGAGTTGGATATCACATCTCATGCTATCGGAAGGGTCTCAGGTTTGGAATGGGAAGGATTTGGATATAACATCTCTTGCTATAGGAAGGGTCTCAGGTTTTTTATTAGAAACATTGAGATATCACATCTCATGCTATAGGAAGGGCCTCATGATTGGAATGGGAAGGAGTTGGATATCACATCTCATGTTATAGGTAGGGACTCAGGTTTGGTATTAGAAGCACTGAGATATCAGATCTCATCCTTTAGGAAGGGACTCAAGTTTGGTATTTGAAGGAGTGAGATAATAAATCTCATCCTATAGGAAGGGTCTCAGGATTGGAATGGGAAGGAGTTGAATATCACATCTCATGCTATAGGAAGGATCTCAGGTTTGGTAGAAGCATTGAGATATCACATCTCATGCTATAGGAAGGGTCTCAGGATTGGAATGGGAAGGAGTTGGATATCATCTCATGCTATAGGAAGGGTCTCAGGATTGGAATGGCAAGGAGTTGGATATCACATCTCATCCTATAGGAAGGGTCTCAGGTTTGGTAGAAGCATTGAGATATCACATCTCATGCTATAGGAAGGGACGCAGGATTGGAATGGGAAGGAGTTGGATATCACATTTCATGCTATAGGAACGGTCCAACTTTGGTATTAGAAGCATTGAGATAGCACATCTCATGGAAGGGGCTCAGGATTGGAATGGGAAGGAGTTGGATATCACATCTCATGTTATAGGAATGATCGCAGGTTTGGTATTAAGAGCATTGAGATATCACATCTCATGCTATAGGAAGGGTCTCAGGTTTGGTAGAAGCATTGAGATATCACATCTCATGCTATAGGAAGGGCCTCATGATTGGAATGGGAAGGAGTTGGATATCACATCTCATGTTATAGGTAGGGACTCAGGTTTGGTATTAGAAGCACTGAGATATCAGATCTCATCCTTTAGGAAGGGACTCAAGTTTGGTATTTGAAGGAGTGAGATAATAAATCTCATCCTATCGGAAGGGTCTCAGGATTGGAATGGGAAGGAGTTGAATATCACATCTCATGCTATAGGAAGGATCTCAGGTTTGGTAGAAGCATTGAGATATCACATCTCATGCTATAGGAAGGGTCTCAGGATTGGAATGGCAAGGAGTTGGATATCACATCTCATCCTATAGGAAGGGTCTCAGGTTTGGTAGAAGCATTGAGATATCACATCTCATGCTATAGGAAGGGCCTCATGATTGGAATGGGAAGGAGTTGGATATCACATCTCATGCTATAGGGAGGGTCTCAGGTTTGGCATTAATAGCATTTAGATATCACATCTCATGCTATAGGAAGGGTCTCAGGATTGGAATGGAAAGGAGTTGGATATCACATCTGATGCTAAATGAAGGGTCTCAGGTATGGAAGGGGAAGGATTTGGATATCACATCTCAAGTTATAGGACGGGTCTTTGGTTTGGTATTAGAAGCATTGAGATATCATATCTCATGCTATCGTAAGGGTCTCAGGATTGGATTGGGAAGGATTTGGATATCACATCTCGTTATAGCAAGGGTCTCAGGTTGGTTATTAGAAGCATTGAGATATCACATCTCATGTTATAGGACAGTTTCAGGTTTGGTATTAGAAGCATTGAGATATCACATCTCACGGTATAGGACAGGTCTCAGGATTGGAATGGGAAGGAGTTGGATATCACATCTCATGCCATAGGAAGGTCTCAGGTTTGGAAGAAGCATTAAGATATCACATCTCATGCTATCGGAAGGGTCTCAGGATTGGTTTGGGAAGGAGTTGGATATCCCATCTCATGCTATAGGAAGGGTGACAGGTTGGAATTGGAAGGAGTTGGATATCACATCTCATGCTATCGGAAGGGTCTCAGGTTTGGAATGGGAAGGATTTGGATATCACATCTCTTGCTATAGGAAGGGTCTCAGGTTTTTTATTAGAAACATTGAGATATCACATCTCATGCCATAGGAAGGGTCTCAGGATTGGAATGGGAAGGAGTTGGATATCATCTCATGCTTTAGGAAGGGTCTCAGGATTGGAATGGCAAGGAGTTGGATATCACATCTAATCCTATAGGAAGGGTCTCAGGTTTCGTAGAAGCATTGAGATATCACATCTCATGCTATAGGAAGGGCCTCATGATTGGAATGGGAAGGAGTTGGATATCACATCTCATGCTATAGGGAGGGTCTCAGGTTTGGCATTAATAGCATTTAGATATCACATCTCATGCTATAGGAAGGGTCTCAGGATTGGATGGGAAGGAGTTTGATATCACATTTCATGCTATAGGAAGGGTCTCAGATTTGGTAGAAGCATTGAGATATCACATCTCATGCTATAGGAAGGGCCTCATGATTGGAATGGGAAGGAGTTAGATATCACATCTCATGCTATCGGAAAGGTCTCAGGTTTGGTATTAGAAGCATTGAGATATAACATCTCATGATATAGGACGGGTCTCAGGATTGGAATGGGAAAGAGTTAGATATCACATCTCATGCTATAGGAAGGGTCTCAGGTTTGGTAGAAGCATTGGGATATCACATCTCATGCTATAGGAAGGGTCTCAGGATTGGAATGGAAAGGAGTTGGATATCACATCTGATGCTAAAGGAAGGGTCTCAGGTTTTGAAGGGGAAGGATTTGGATATCACATCTCAAGTTATAGGACGGGTCTGTGGTTTGGTATTAGAAGCATTGAGATATCATATCTCATGCTATCGGAAGGGTCTCAGGATTGGATTGGGAAGGATTTGGATATCACATCTCGTTATAGGAAGGGTCTCAGGTTGATTATTAGAAGCATTGAGATATCACATCTCATGTTATAGGACAGTCTCAGGTTTGGTATTAGAAGCATTGAGATATCACATCTCATGGTATAGGACAGGTCTCAGGATTGGAATGGGAAGGAGTTGGATATCACATCTCATGCCATAGGAAGGTCTCAGGTTTGGTAGAAGCATTAAGATATCACATCTCATGCTATCGGAAGGGTCTCAGGATTGGATTGGGAAGGAGTTGGATATCCCATCTCATGCTATAGGAAGGGTCACAGGTTGGAATTGGAAGGAGTTGGATATCACATCTCATGCTATCGGAAGGGTCTCAGGTTTGGAATGGGAAGGATTTGGATATAACATCTCTTGCTATAGGAAGGGTCTCAGGTTTTTTATTAGAAACATTGAGATATCACATCTCATGCCATAGGAAGGTCTCAGGTTTGGTAGTAGCATTAAGATATCACATCTCATGCTATCGGAAGGGTCTCAGGATTGGATTGGGAAGGAGTTGGATATCCCATCTCATGCTATAGGAAGGGTCAAAGGTTGGAATTCGAAGGAGTTGGATATCACATCTCATGCTATCGGAAGGGTCTCAGGTTTGGAATGGGAAGGATTTGGATATAACATCTCTTGCTATAGGAAGGGTCTCAGGTTTTTTATTAGAAACATTGAGTTATCACATCTCATGCCATAGGAAGGTCTCAGGTTTGGTAGAAGCATTAAGATATCACATCTCATGCTATCGGAAGGGTCTCAGGATTGGATTGGGAAGGAGTTGGATATCCCATCTCATGCTATAGGAAGGGTCACAGGTTGGAATTCGAAGGAGTTGGATATCACATCTCATGCTATCGGAAGGGTCTCAGGATTGGAATCGGAAGGAGTTGGATATAACATCTCATGTTATAGGAAGGGTCTCAGGTTTGGTATTAGAAGCACTGAGATATCAAATCTCATGCTAAATGAAGGGACGCAGGATTGGAATGGGAAGGAGTTGGATATCACATCTCATGCTATAGGAATGGTCCAACTTTGGTATTAGAAGCATTGAGATAGCACATCTCATGGAAGGGGCTCAGGAATGGAATGGGAAGGAGTTGGATATCACATCTCATGTTATAGGAATGATCGCAGGTTTGGTATTAAGAGCATTGAGATATCACATCTCATGCTATAGGAAGGGTCTCAGGATTGGATCGGGAAGGAGTTGGATATCACATCTCATGCTATAGGAAGGGTCTCAGGTTTGGTAGAAGCATTGAGATATCACATCTCATGCTATAGGAAGGGCCTCATGATTGGAATGGGAAGGAGTTGGATATCACATCTCATGTTATAGGAAGGGACTCAGGTTTGGTATTAGAAGCACTGAGATATCAGATCTCATCCTTTAGGAAGGGACTCAAGTTTGGTATTTGAAGGAGTGAGATATCACATCTCATGCCATCAGAAAGGTCTCAGGTTTGGTAGAAGCATTGGGATATCACATCTCATGCTATAGGAAGGGTCTCAGGATTGGAATGGGAAGGAGTTGGATATCACATCTCATGGCAAAGGAAAGGTCAGGTTTGGAAGGGGAAGGATTTGGATATCACATCTCAAGTTATAGGACGGGTCTGTGGTTTGGTATTAGAAGCATTGAGATATATCTCATGGTATAGAATGGGTCTCAGGATTGGAATGGGAAGGAGTTGGATATCACATCTCATGCTATAGGAAGGGTCTCAGGATTGGAATGGGAAGGACTTGGACATCACATCTCATGTTATAGGAAGGGTCTCAGGTTTGTTATTAGAAGGATTGAGATATCACATCTCATGTTATAGGACAGTCTCAGGTTTGGTATTAGAAGCATTGAGATATCACATCTCATGGTATAGGACGGGTCTCAGGATTGGAATGGGAAGGAGTTGGATATCACATCTCATGCTATAGGAAGGGTCTCAGGATTGAAATGGGAAGGAGTTTGATATCACATCTCATGCCATAGGAAGGTCTCAGGTTTGGTAGAAGCATTAAGATATCACATCTCATGCTATCGGAAGGGTCTCAGGATTGGATTGGGAAGGAGTTGGATATCCCATCTCATGCTATAGGAAGGGTCACAGGTTGGAATTCGAAGGAGTTGGATATCACATCTCATGCTATCGGAAGGGTCTCAGGATTGGAATGGGAAGGAGTTGGATATCACATCTCATGCTATAGGGAGGGTCTCAGGTTTGATATTAGAAGCATTGAGATATCACATCTAATGCTATCGGAAGGGTCTCAGGATTGGATTGGGAAGGAGTTGGATATCACATCTCATGCAATAGGAAAGTTCTCAGGTTTGGAATGGGAAGGATTTGAATATCACATCTCTTGCAATAGGAAGGGTCTCAGGTTTGGTATTAGAAAAATTGAGATATCTCATCTCATGGTGTAGGAAGGGTCTCAGGTTTTGTATTAGAAGCACTGAGATATCAAATCTCATGTTGTATGAAGAGACGCAGATTTGGAATGGGAAGGATTTGGATATCACATCTCATGCTATAGGAAGGGTCTCAGGTTTGGAATGGGAAGGATTTGGATATCACATCTCTTGCAATAGGAAGGGTCTCAGGTTTGGTATTAGAAACATTGAGATATCTCATCTCATGGTATAGGAAGGGTCTCAGGATTGGAATCGGAAGGAGTTGGATATAACATCTCATGTTATAGGAAGGGTCTCAGGTTTGTTATTAGAAGCACTGAGATATCAAATCTTATGCTAAATGAAGGGACGCAGGATTGGAATGGGAAGGAGTTGGATATCACATTTCATGCTATAGGAACGGTCCAACTTTGGTATTAGAAGTATTGAGATAGCACATCTCATGGAAGGGGCTCAGGATTGGAATGGGAAGGAGTTGGATATCACATCTCATGTTATAGGAATGATCGCAGGTTTGGTATTAAGAGCATTGAGATATCACATCTCATGCTATAGGAAGGGTCTCAGGTTTGGTAGAAGCATTGAGATATCACATCTCATGCTATAGGAAGGGCCTCATGATTGGAATGGGAAGGAGTTGGATATCACATCTCATGTTATAGGTAGGGACTCAGGTTTGGTATTAGAAGCACTGAGATATCAGATCTCATCTTTTAGGAAGGGATTCATGTTTGGTATTTGAAGGAGTGAGATAATAAATCTCATCCTATCGGAAGGGTCTCAGGATTGGAATGGGAAGGAGTTGAATATCAAATCTCATGCTATAGGAAGGATCTCAGGTTTGGTAGGAGCATTGAGATATCACATCTCATGCTATAGGAAGGGTCTCAGGATTGGAATGGGAAGGAGTTGGATATCATCTCATGCTATAGGAAGGGTCTCAGGATTGGAATGGCAAGGAGTTGGATATCACATCTCATCCTATAGGAAGGGTCTCAGGTTTGGTAGAAGCATTGAGATATCACATCTCATGCTATAGGAAGGGCCTCATGATTGGAATGGGAAGGAGTTGGATATCACATCTCATGCTAGCTATAGGGAGGGTCTCAGGTTTGGCATTAATAGCATTTAGATATCACATCTCATGCTATAGGAAGGGTCTCAGGATTGGATGGGAAGGAGTTTGATATCACATTTCATGCTATAGGAAGGGTCTCAGATTTGGTAGAAGCATTGAGATATCACATCTCATGCTATAGGAAGGGCTTCATGATTGGAATGGGAAGGAGTTAGATATCACATCTCATGCTATCGGAAAGGTCTCAGGTTTGGTATTAGAAGCATTGAGATATAACATCTCATGATATAGGACGGGTCTCAGGATTGGAATGGGAAAGAGTTAGATATCACATCTCATGCTATAGGAAGGGTCTCAGATTTGGTAGAAGCATTGGGATATCACATCTCATGCTATCGGAAGGGTCTCAGGATTGGTTTGGGAAGGAGTTGGATATCCCATCTCATGCTATAGGAAGGGACTCAGGTTTGGTATTAGAAGCACTGAGATATCAGATCTCATCTTTTAGGAAGGGATTCATGTTTGGTATTTGAAGGAGTGAGATAATAAATCTCATCCTATCGGAAGGGTCTCAGGATTGGAATGGGAAGGAGTTGAATATCACATCTCATGCTATAGGAAGGATCTCAGGTTTGGTAGGAGCATTGAGATATCACATCTCATGCTATAGGAAGGGTCTCAGGATTGGAATGGGAAGGAGTTGGATATCATCTCATGCTATAGGAAGGGTCTCAGGATTGGAATGGCAAGGAGTTGGATATCACATCTCATCCTATAGGAAGGGTCTCAGGTTTGGTAGAAGCATTGAGATATCACATCTCATGCTATAGGAAGGGCCTCATGATTGGAATGGGAAGGAGTTGGATATCACATCTCATGCTAGCTATAGGGAGGGTCTCAGGTTTGGCATTAATAGCATTTAGATATCACATCTCATGCTATAGGAAGGGTCTCAGGATTGGATGGGAAGGAGTTTGATATCACATTTCATGCTATAGGAAGGGTCTCAGATTTGGTAGAAGCATTGAGATATCACATCTCATGCTATAGGAAGGGCTTCATGATTGGAATGGGAAGGAGTTAGATATCACATCTCATGCTATCGGAAAGGTCTCAGGTTTGGTATTAGAAGCATTGAGATATAACATCTCATGATATAGGACGGGTCTCAGGATTGGAATGGGAAAGAGTTAGATATCACATCTCATGCTATAGGAAGGGTCTCAGATTTGGTAGAAGCATTGGGATATCACATCTCATGCTATCGGAAGGGTCTCAGGATTGGTTTGGGAAGGAGTTGGATATCCCATCTCATGCTATAGGAAGGCTGACAGGTTGGAATTGGAAGGAGTTGGATATCACATCTCATGCTATCGGAAGGGTCTCAGGTTTGGAATGGGAAGGATTTGGATATCACATCTCTTGCTATAGGAAGGGTCTCAGGTTTTTTATTAGAAACATTGAGATATCACATCTCATGCCATAGGAAGGGTCTCAGGTTTGGTAGAAGCATTGAGATATCACATCTCATGCTATAGGAAGGGCCTCATGATTGGAATGGGAAGGAGTTGGATATCACATCTGATGCTAAATGAAGGGTCTCAGGTTTGGAAGGGGAAGGATTTGGATATCACATCTCAAGTTATAGGACGGGTCTTTGGTTTGGTATTAGAAGCATTGAGATATCATATCTCATGCTATCGGAAGGGTCTCAGGATTGGATTGGGAAGGATTTGGATATCACATCTCGTTATAGGAAGGGTCTCAGGTTGGTTATTAGAAGCATTGAGATATCACATCTCATGTTATAGGACAGTCTCAGGTTTGGTATTAGAAGCATTGAGATATCACATCTCACGGTATAGGACAGTTCTCAGGATTGGAATGGGAAGGAGTTGGATATCGCATCTCATGCCATAGGAAGGTCTCAGGTTTGGAAGAAGCATTAAGATATCACATCTCATGCTATCGGAAGGGTCTCAGGATTGGTTTGGGAAGGAGTTGGATATCCCATCTCATGCTATAGGAAGGGTGACAGGTTGGAATTGGAAGGAGTTGGATATCACATCTCATGCTATCGGAAGAGTCTCAGGTTTGGAATAGGAAGGATTTGGATATAACATCTCTTGCTATAGGAAGGGTCTCAGGTTTTTTATTAGAAACATTGAGATATCACATCTCATGCTATAGGAAGGGCCTCATGATTGGAATGGGAAGGAGTTGGATATCACATCTCATGTTATAGGTAGGGACTCAGGTTTGGTATTAGAAGCACTGAGATATCAGATCTCATCCTTTAGGAAGGGACTCAAGTTTGGTATTTGAAGGAGTGAGATAATAAATCTCATCCTATAGGAAGGGTCTCAGGATTGGAATGGGAAGGAGTTGAATATCACATCTCATGCTATAGGAAGGATCTCAGGTTTGGTAGAAGCATTGAGATATCACATCTCATGCTATAGGAAGGGTCTCAGGATTGGAATGGGAAGGAGTTGGATATCATCTCATGCTATAGGAAGGGTCTCAGGATTGGAATGGCAAGGAGTTGGATATCACATCTCATCCTATAGGAAGGGTCTCAGGTTTGGTAGAAGCATTGAGATATCACATCTCATGCTATAGGAAGGGACGCAGGATTGGAATGGGAAGGAGTTGGATATCACATTTCATGCTATAGGAACGGTCCAACTTTGGTATTAGAAGCATTGCGATAGCACATCTCATGGAAGGGGCTCAGGATTGGAATGGGAAGGAGTTGGATATCACATCTCATGTTATAGGAATGATCGCAGGTTTGGTATTAAGAGCATTGAGATATCACATCTCATGCTATAGGAAGGGTCTCAGGTTTGGTAGAAGCATTGAGATATCACATCTCATGCTATAGGAAGGGCCTCATGATTGGAATGGGAAGGAGTTGGATATCACATCTCATGTTATAGGTAGGGACTCAGGTTTGGTATTAGAAGCACTGAGATATCAGATCTCATCCTTTAGGAAGGGACTCAAGTTTGGTATTTGAAGGAGTGAGATAATAAATCTCATCCTATAGGAAGGGTCTCAGGATTGGAATGGCAAGGAGTTGGATATCACATCTCATCCTATAGGAAGGGTCTCAGGTTTGGTAGAAGCATTGAGATATCACATCTCATGCTATAGGAAGGGCCTCATGATTGGAATGGGAAGGAGTTGGATATCACATCTCATTCTATAGAGAGGGTCTCAGGTTTGGCATTAATAGCATTTAGATATCACATCTCATGCTATAGGAAGGGTCTCAGGATTGGAATGGAAAGGAGTTGGATATCACATCTGATGCTAAATGAAGGGTCTCAGGTTTGGAAGGGGAAGGATTTGGATATCACATCTCAAGTTATAGGACGGGTCTTTGGTTTGGTATTAGAAGCATTGAGATATCATATCTCATGCTATCGTAAGGGTCTCAGGATTGGATTGGGAAGGATTTGGATATCACATCTCGTTATAGCAAGGGTCTCAGGTTGGTTATTAGAAGCATTGAGATATCACATCTCATGTTATAGGACAGTTTCAGGTTTGGTATTAGAAGCATTGAGATATCACATCTCACGGTATAGGACAGGTCTCAGGATTGGAATGGGAAGGAGTTGGATATCACATCTCATGCCATAGGAAGGTCTCAGGTTTGGAAGAAGCATTAAGATATCACATCTCATGCTATCGGAAGGGTCTCAGGATTGGTTTGGGAAGGAGTTGGATATCCCATCTCATGCTATAGGAAGGGTGACAGGTTGGAATTGGAAGGAGTTGGATATCACATCTCATGCTATCGGAAGGGTCTCAGGTTTGGAATGGGAAGGATTTGGATATCACATCTCTTGCTATAGGAAGGGTCTCAGGTTTTTTATTAGAAACATTGAGATATCACATCTCATGCCATAGGAAGGTCTCAGGTTTGGTAGAAGCATTAAGATATCACATCTCATGCCATCGGAAGGGTCTCAGGATTGGATTGGGAAGGAGTTGGATATCCCATCTCATGCAATAGGAAAGGTCTCAGGTTGGAATGGGAAGGATTTGGATATCAAATCTCTTGCAATAGGAAGGGTCTCAGGTCTGGTATTAGAAACATTGAGATATCACATCTCATGGTATAGGAAGGGTCTCAGGATTGGAATCGGAAGGAGTTGGATATCACATCTCATGTTATAGGAAGGGTCTCAGGTTTTGTATTAGAAGCACTGAGATATCAAATCTCATGTTGTATGAAGAGACGCAGATTTGGAATGGGAAGAAGTTGGATATCACATCTCATGCTATAGGAAGGGTCTCAGGTTTGGAATGGGAAGGATTTGGATATCACATCTCTTGCAATAGGAAGGGTCTCAGGTTTGGTATTAGAAACATTGAGATATCTCATCTCATGGTATAGGAAGGGTCTCAGGATTGGAATCGGAAGGAGTTGGATATAACATCTCATGTTATAGGAAGGGTCTCAGGTTTGTTATTAGAAGCACTGAGATATCAAATCTTATGCTAAATGAAGGGACGCAGGATTGGAATGGGATGGAGTTGGATATCACATTTCATGCTATAGGAACGGTCCAACTTTGGTATTAGAAGCATTGAGATAGCACATCTCATGGAAGGGGCTCAGGATTGGAATGGGAAGGAGTTGGATATCACATCTCATGTTATAGGAATGATCGCAGGTTTGGTATTAAGAGCATTGGGATATCACATCTCATGCTATAGGAAGGGTCTCAGGTTTGGTAGAAGCATTGAGATATCACATCTCATGCTATAGGAAGGGCCTCATGATTGGAATGGGAAGGAGTTGGATATCACATCTCATGTTATAGGTAGGGACTCAGGTTTGGTATTAGAAGCACTGAGATATCAGATCTCATCCTTTAGGAAGGGACTCAAGTTTGGTATTTGAAGGAGTGAGATAATAAATCTCATCCTATCGGAAGGGTCTCAGGATTGGAATGGGAAGGAGTTGAATATCACATCTCATGCTATAGGAAGGATCTCAGGTTTGGTAGAAGCATTGAGATATCACATCTCATGCTATAGGAAGGGTCTCAGGATTGGAATGGGAAGGAGTTGGATATCATCTCATGCTATAGGAAGGGTCTCAGGATTGGAATGGCAAGGAGTTGGATATCACATCTCATCCTATAGGAAGGGTCTCAGGTTTCATGGAAGCATTGAGATATCACATCTCATGCTATAGGAAGGGCCTCATGATTGGAATGGGAAGGAGTTAGATATCACATCTCATGCTATCGGAACGGTCTCAGGTTTGGTATTAGAAGCATTGAGATATAACATCTCATGATATAGGACGGGTCTCAGGATTGGAATGGGAAAGAGTTAGATATCACATCTCATGCTATAGGAAGGGTCTCAGGTTTGGTAGAAGCATTGGGATATCACATCTCATGCTAAATGAAGGGTCTCAGGTTTGGAAGGGGAAGGATTTGGATATCACATCTCAAGTTATAGGACGGGTCTTTGGTTTGGTATTAGAAGCATTGAGATATCATATCTTCTGCTATCGGAAAGGTCTCAGGATTGGATTGGGAAGGATTTGGATATCACATCTCGTTATAGGAAGGGTCTCAGGTTGGTTATTAGAAGCATTGAGATATCACATCTCATGTTATAGGACAGTCTCAGGTTTGGTATTAGAAGCATTGAGATATCACATCTTACGGTATAGGACAGGTCTCAGGATTGGAATGGGAAGGAGTTGGATATCACATCTCATGCCATAGGAAGGTCTCAGGTTTGGAAGAAGCATTAAGATATCACATCTCATGCTATCGGAAGGGTCATAGGATTGGTTTGGGAAGGAGTTGGATATCCCATCTCATGCTATAGGAAGGGTGACAGGTTGGAATTGGAAGGAGTTGGATATCACATCTCATGCTATCGGAAGGGTCTCAGGTTTGGAATGGGAAGGATTTGGATATCACATCTCTTGCTATAGGAAGGGTCTCAGGTTTTTTATTAGAAACATTGAGATATCACATCTCATGCCATAGGAAGGTCTCAGGTTTGGTAGAAGCATTAAGATATCACATCTCATGCTATCGGAAGGGTCTCAGGATTGGATTGGGAAGGAGTTGGATATCCCATCTCATGCTATAGGAAGGGTCACAGGTTGGAATTCGAAGGAGTTGGATATCACATCTCATGCTATCGGAAGGGTCTCAGGATTGGAATGGGAAGGAGTTGGATATCACATCTCATGCTATAGGGAGGGTCTCAGGTTTGATATTAGAAACATTGAGATATCACATCTAATGCTATCGGAAGGGTCTCAGGATTGGATTGGGAAGGAGTTGGATATCACATCTCATGCAATAGGAAAGGTCTCAGGTTTGGAATGGGAACGGTTTGGATATCACATCTCTTGCAATAGGAAGGGTCTCACGTCTGGTATTAGAAACATTGAGATATCACATCTCATGGTATAGGAAGGGTCTCAGGATTGGAATCGGAAGGAGTTGGATATCACATCTCATGTTATAGGAAGGGTCTCAGGTTTTGTATTAGAAGCACTGAGATATCAAATCTCATGCTATATGAAGAGACGCAGGATTGGAATGGGAAGAAGTTGGATATCACATCTCATGCTATAGGAAGGGACTCAGGTTTGGAATGGGAAGGATTTGGATATCACATCTCTTGCAATAGGAAGGGTCTCAGGTTTGGTATTAGAAACATTGAGATATCTCATCTCATGGTATAGGAAGGGTCTCAGGATTGGAATCGGAAGGAGTTGGATATAACATCTCATGTTATAGGAAGGGTCTCAGGTTTCGTATTAGAAGCACTGAGATATCAATACTCATGCTAAATGAAGGGACGCAGGATTGGAATGGGAAGGAGTTGGATATCACATCTCATGCTATAGGAACGGTCCAACTTTGGTATTAGAAGCATTGAGATAGCACATCTCATGGAAGGGGCTCAGGATTGGAATGGGAAGGAGTTGGATATCACATCTCATGTTATAGGAATGATCGCAGGTTTGGTATTAAGAGCATTGAGATATCACATCTCATGCTATAGGAAGGGTCTCAGGATTGGATCGGGAAGGAGTTGGATATCACATCTCATGCTATAGGAAGGGTCTCAGGTTTGGTAGAAGCATTGAGATATCACATCTCATGCTATAGGAAGGGCCTCATGATTGGAATGGGAAGGAGTTGGATATCACATCTCATGTTATAGGAAGGGACTCAGGTTTGGTATTAGAAGCACTGAGATATCAGATCTCATCCTTTAGGAAGGGACTCAAGTTTGTATTTGAAGGAGTGAGATAATAAATCTCATCCTATCGGAAGGGTCTCAGGATTGGAATGGGAAGGAGTTGAATATCACATCTCATGCTATAGGAAGGATCTCAGGTTTGGTAGAAGCATTGAGATATCACATCTCATGCTATAGGAAGGGTCTCAGGATTGGAATGGGAAGGAGTTGGATATCATCTCATGCTATAGGAAGGGTCTCAGGATTGGAATGGCAAGGAGTTGGATATCACATCTCATCCTATAGGAAGGGTCTCAGGTTTGGTAGAAGCATTGAGATATCACATCTCATGCTATAGGAAGGGTCTCAGGATTGGAATGGGAAGGAGTTAGATATCACATCTCATGCTATAGGAAGGGTCTCAGGTTTGGTAGAAGCATTGGGATATCACATCTCATGCTATAGGAAGGGTCTCAGGATTGGAATGGAAAGGAGTTGGATATCACATCTGATGCTAAAGGAAGGGTCTCAGGTTTGGAAGGGGAAGGATTTGGATATCACATCTCAAGTTATAGGACGGGTCTGTGGTTTGGTATTAGAAGCATTGAGATATCATATCTCATGCTATCGGAAGGGTCTCAGGATTGGATTGGGAAGGAGTTGGATATCACATCTCGTTATAGGAAGGGTCTCAGGTTGGTTATTAGAAGCATTGAGATATCACATCTCAGGCTATCGGAAGGTCTCAGGATTGGAATGGGAAGGAGTTGGATATCACATCTCTTGCAATAGGAAGGGTCTCAGGTTTGGTATTAGAAACATTGAGATATCTCATCTCATGGTATAGGAAGGGTCTCAGGATTGGAATCGGAAGGAGTTGGATATAACATCTCATGTTATAGGAAGGGTCTCAGGTTTCGTATTAGAAGCACTGAGATATCAATACTCATGCTAAATGAAGGGACGCAGGATTGGAATGGGAAGGAGTTGGATATCACATCTCATGCTATAGGAACGGTCCAACTTTGGTATTAGAAGCATTGAGATAGCACATCTCATGGAAGGGGCTCAGGATTGGAATGGGAAGGAGTTGGATATCACATCTCATGTTATAGGAATGATCGCAGGTTTGGTATTAAGAGCATTGAGATATCACATCTCATGCTATAGGAAGGGTCTCAGGATTGGATCGGGAAGGAGTTGGATATCACATCTCATGCTATAGGAAGGGTCTCAGGTTTGGTAGAAGCATTGAGTTATCACATCTCATGCTATAGGAAGGGCCTCATGATTGGAATGGGAAGGAGTTGGATATCACATCTCATGTTATAGGAAGGGACTCAGGTTTGGTATTAGAAGCACTGAGATATCAGATCTCATCCTTTAGGAAGGGACTCAAGTTTGGTATTTGAAGGAGTGAGATAATAAATCTCATCCTAGCGGAAGGGTCTCAGGATTGGAATGGGAAGGAGTTGAATATCACATCTCATGCTATAGGAAGGATCTCAGGTTTGGTAGAAGCATTGAGATATCACATCTCATGCTATAGGAAGGGTCTCAGGATTGGAATGGGAAGGAGTTGGATATCATCTCATGCTATAGGAAGGGTCTCAGGATTGGAATGGCAAGGAGTTGGATATCACATCTCATCCTATAGGAAGGGTCTCAGGTTTGGTAGAAGCATTGAGATATCACATCTCATGCTATAGGAAGGGTCTCAGGATTGGAATGGGAAGGAGTTAGATATCACATCTCATGCTATAGGAAGGGTCTCAGGTTTGGTAGAAGCATTTGGATATCACATCTCATGCTATAGGAAGGGTCTCAGGATTGGAATGGAAAGGAGTTGGATATCACATCTGATGCTAAAGGAAGGGTCTCAGGTTTGGAAGGGGAAGGATTTGGATATCACATCTCAAGTTATAGGACGGGTCTGTGGTTTGGTATTAGAAGCATTGAGATATCATATCTCATGCTATCGGAAGGGTCTCAGGATTGGATTGGGAAGGAGTTGGATATCACATCTCGTTATAGGAAGGGTCTCAGGTTGGTTATTAGAAGCATTGAGATATCACATCTCAGGCTATCGGAAGGTCTCAGGATTGGAATGGGAAGGAGTTGGATATCACATCTCTTGCAATAGGAAGGGTCTCAGGTTTGGTATTAGAAACATTGAGATATCTCATCTCATGGTATTGGAAGGGTCTCAGGATTGGAATCGGAAGGAGTTGGATATAACATCTCATGTTATAGGACGGGTCTGAGGTTTGTTATTAGAAGCACTGAGATATCAAATCTTATGCTAAATGAAGGGACGCAGGATTGGAATGGGAACGAGTTGGATATCACATTTCATGCTATAGGAACGGTCCAACTTTGGTATTAGAAGCATTGAGATAGCACATCTCATGGAAGGGGCTCAGGATTGGAATGGGAAGGAGTTGGATATCACATCTCATGTTATAGGAATGATCGCAGGTTTGGTATTAAGAGCATTGAGATATCACATCTCATGCTATAGGAAGGTCTCAGGTTTGGTAGAAGCATTGAGATATCACATCTCATGCTATAGGAAGGGCCTCATGATTGGAATGGGAAGGAGTTGGATATCACATCTCATGTTATAGGTAGGGACTCAGGTTTGGTATTAGAAGCACTGAGATATCAGATCTCATCCTTTAGGAAGTGACTCAAGTTTGGTATTTGAAGGAGTGAGATAATAAATCTCATCCTATCGGAAGGGTCTCAGGATTGGAATGGGAAGGAGTTGGATATCACATCTCATCCTATAGGAAGGGTCTCAGGTTCGGTAGAAGCATTGAGATATCACATCTCATGCTATAGGAAGGGCCTCATGATTGGAATGGGAAGGAGTTGGTTATCACATCTCAGGCTATCGGAAGGGTCTCAGGATTGGAATGGGAAGGAGTTGGATATCACATCTCATGCTATAGGGAGGGTCTCAGGTTTGGCATTAATAGCATTTAGATATCACATCTCATGCTATAGGAAGGGTCTCAGGATTGGATGGGAAGGAGTTGGATATCACATTTCATGCTATAGGAAGGGTCTCAGATTTGGTAGAAGCATTGAGATATTACATCTCATGCTATAGGAAGGGCCTCATGATTGGAATGGGAAGGAGTTAGATATCACATCTCATGCTATCGGAAAGGTCTCAGGTTTGGTATTAGAAGCATTGAGATATAACATCTCATGATATAGGACGGGTCTCAGGATTGGAATGGGAAAGAGTTGGATATCACATCTGATGCTAAAGGAGGGGTCTCAGGTTTTGAAGGGGAAGGATTTGGATATCACATCTCAAGTTATAGGACGGGTCTGTGGTTTGGTATTAGAAGCATTGAGATATCATATCTCATGCTATCGGAAGGGTCTCAGGATTGGATTGGGAAGGATTTGGATATCACATCTCGTTATAGGAAGGGTCTCAGGTTGGTTATTAGAAGCATTGAGATATCACATCTCATGGTATAGGACAGGTCTCAGGATTGGAATGGGAAGGAGTTGTATATCACATCTCATGCCATAGGAAGGTGTCAGGTTTGGTAGAAGCATTAAGATATCACATCTCATGCTATCGGAAGGGTCTCAGGATTGGATTGGGAAGGAGTTGGATATCCCATCTCATGCTATAGGAAGGGTCACAGGTTGGAATTGGAAGGAGTTGGATATCACATCTCATGCTATCGGAAGGGTCTCAGGTTTGGAATGGGAAGGATTTGGATATAACATCTCTTGCTATAGGAAGGGTCTCAGGTTTTTTATTAGAAACATTGAGATATCACATCTCATGCCATAGGAAGGTCTCAGGTTTGGTAGAAGCATTAAGATATCACATCTCATGCTATCGGAAGGGTCTCAGGATTGGATTGGGAAGGAGTTGGATATCCCATCTCATGCTATAGGAAGGGTCACAGGTTGGAATTGGAAGGAGTTGGATATCACATCTCATGCTATCGGAAGGGTCTCAGGTTTGGAATGGGAAGGATTTGGATATCACATCTCTTGCTATAGGAAGGGTCTCAGGTTTTTTATTAGAAACATTGAGATATCACATCTCATGCCATAGGAAGGTCTCAGGTTTGGTAGAAGCATTAAGATATCACATCTCATGCTATCGGAAGGGTCTCAGGATTGGATTGGGAAGGAGTTGGATATCCCATCTCATGCAATAGGAAAGGTCTCAGGTTGGAATGGGAAGGATTTGGATATCAAATCTCTTGCAATAGGAAGGGTCTCAGGTCTGGTATTAGAAACATTGAGATATCACATCTCATGGTATAGGAAGGGTCTCAGGATTGGAATCGGAAGGAGTTGGATATCACATCTCATGTTATAGGAAGGGTCTCAGGTTTTGTATTAGAAGCACTGAGATATCAAATCTCATGTTGTATGAAGAGACGCAGATTTGGAATGGGAAGAAGTTGGATATCACATCTCATGCTATAGGAAGGGTCTCAGGTTTGGAATGGGAAGGATTTGGACATCACATCTCTTGCAATAGGAAGGGTCTCAGGTTTGGTATTAGAAACATTGAGATATCTCATCTCATGGTATAGGAAGGGTCTCAGGATTGGAATCGGAAGGAGTTGGATATAACATCTCATGTTATAGGAAGGGTCTCAGGTTTGTTATTAGAAGCACTGAGATATCAAATCTTATGCTAAATGAAGGGACGCAGGATTGGAATGGGATGGAGTTGGATATCACATTTCATGCTATAGGAACGGTCCAACTTTGGTATTAGAAGCATTGAGATAGCACATCTCATGGAAGGGGCTCAGGATTGGAATGGGAAGGAGTTGGATATCACATCTCATGTTATAGGAATGATCGCAGGTTTGGTATTAAGAGCATTGGGATATCACATCTCATGCTATAGGAAGGGTCTCAGGTTTGGTAGAAGCATTGAGATATCACATCTCATGCTATAGGAAGGGCCTCATGATTGGAATGGGAAGGAGTTGGATATCACATCTCATGTTATAGGTAGGGACTCAGGTTTGGTATTAGAAGCACTGAGATATCAGATCTCATCCTTTAGGAAGGGACTCAAGTTTGGTATTTGAAGGAGTGAGATAATAAATCTCATCCTATCGGAAGGGTCTCAGGATTGGAATGGGAAGGAGTTGAATATCACATCTCATGCTATAGGAAGGATCTCAGGTTTGGTAGAAGCATTGAGATATCACATCTCATGCTATAGGAAGGGTCTCAGGATTGGAATGGGAAGGAGTTGGATATCATCTCATGCTATAGGAAGGGTCTCAGGATTGGAATGGCAAGGAGTTGGATATCACATCTCATCCTATAGGAAGGGTCTCAGGTTTCATGGAAGCATTGAGATATCACATCTCATGCTATAGGAAGGGCCTCATGATTGGAATGGGAAGGAGTTAGATATCACATCTCATGCTATCGGAACGGTCTCAGGTTTGGTATTAGAAGCATTGAGATATAACATCTCATGATATAGGACGGGTCTCAGGATTGGAATGGGAAAGAGTTAGATATCACATCTCATGCTATAGGAAGGGTCTCAGGTTTGGTAGAAGCATTGGGATATCACATCTCATGCTATAGGAAGGGTCTCAGGATTGGAATGGAAAGGAGTTGAATATCACATCTGATGCTAAATGAAGGGTCTCAGGTTTGGAAGGGGAAGGATTTGGATATCACATCTCAAGTTATAGGACGGGTCTTTGGTTTGGTATTAGAAGCATTGAGATATCATATCTTCTGCTATCGGAAAGGTCTCAGGATTGGATTGGGAAGGATTTGGATATCACATCTCGTTATAGGAAGGGTCTCAGGTTGGTTATTAGAAGCATTGAGATATCACATCTCATGTTATAGGACAGTCTCAGGTTTGGTATTAGAAGCATTGAGATATCACATCTTACGGTATAGGACAGGTCTCAGGATTGGAATGGGAAGGAGTTGGATATCACATCTCATGCCATAGGAAGGTCTCAGGTTTGGAAGAAGCATTAAGATATCACATCTCATGCTATCGGAAGGGTCATAGGATTGGTTTGGGAAGGAGTTGGATATCCCATCTCATGCTATAGGAAGGGTGACAGGTTGGAATTGGAAGGAGTTGGATATCACATCTCATGCTATCGGAAGGGTCTCAGGTTTGGAATGGGAAGGATTTGGATATCACATCTCTTGCTATAGGAAGGGTCTCAGGTTTTTTATTAGAAACATTGAGATATCACATCTCATGCCATAGGAAGGTCTCAGGTTTGGTAGAAGCATTAAGATATCACATCTCATGCTATCGGAAGGGTCTCAGGATTGGATTGGGAAGGAGTTGGATACCCCATCTCATGCTATAGGAAGGGTCACAGGTTGGAATTCGAAGGAGTTGGATATCACATCTCATGCTATCGGAAGGGTCTCAGGATTGGAATGGGAAGGAGTTGGATATCACATCTCATGCTATAGGGAGGGTCTCAGGTTTGATATTAGAAACATTGAGATATCACATCTAATGCTATCGGAAGGGTCTCAGGATTGGATTGGGAAGGAGTTGGATATCACATCTCATGCAATAGGAAAGGTCTCAGGTTTGGAATGGGAACGGTTTGGATATCACATCTCTTGCAATAGGAAGGGTCTCACGTCTGGTATTAGAAACATTGAGATATCACATCTCATGGTATAGGAAGGGTCTCAGGATTGGAATCGGAAGGAGTTGGATATCACATCTCATGTTATAGGAAGGGTCTCAGGTTTTGTATTAGAAGCACTGAGATATCAAATCTCATGCTATATGAAGAGACGCAGGATTGGAATGGGAAGAAGTTGGATATCACATCTCATGCTATAGGAAGGGACTCAGGTTTGGAATGGGAAGGATTTGGATATCACATCTCTTGCAATAGGAAGGGTCTCAGGTTTGGTATTAGAAACATTGAGATATCTCATCTCATGGTATAGGAAGGGTCTCAGGATTGGAATCGGAAGGAGTTGGATATAACATCTCATGTTATAGGAAGGGTCTCAGGTTTCGTATTAGAAGCACTGAGATATCAATACTCATGCTAAATGAAGGGACGCAGGATTGGAATGGGAAGGAGTTGGATATCACATCTCATGCTATAGGAACGGTCCAACTTTGGTATTAGAAGCATTGAGATAGCACATCTCATGGAAGGGGCTCAGGATTGGAATGGGAAGGAGTTGGATATCACATCTCATGTTATAGGAATGATCGCAGGTTTGGTATTAAGAGCATTGAGATATCACATCTCATGCTATAGGAAGGGTCTCAGGATTGGATCGGGAAGGAGTTGGATATCACATCTCATGCTATAGGAAGGGTCTCAGGTTTGGTAGAAGCATTGAGATATCACATCTCATGATATAGGAAGGGCCTCATGATTGGAATGGGAAGGAGTTGGATATCACATCTCATGTTATAGGAAGGGACTCAGGTTTGGTATTAGAAGCACTGAGATATCAGATCTCATCCTTTAGGAAGGGACTCAAGTTTGGTATTTGAAGGAGTGAGATAATAAATCTCATCCTATCGGAAGGGTCTCAGGATTGGAATGGGAAGGAGTTGAATATCACATCTCATGCTATAGGAAGGATCTCAGGTTTGGTAGAAGCATTGAGATATCACATCTCATGCTATAGGAAGGGTCTCAGGATTGGAATGGGAAGGAGTTGGATATCATCTCATGCTATAGGAAGGGTCTCAGGATTGGAATGGCAAGGAGTTGGATATCACATCTCATCCTATAGGAAGGGTCTCAGGTTTGGTAGAAGCATTGAGATATCACATCTCATGCTATAGGAAGGGTCTCAGGATTGGAATGGGAAGGAGTTAGATATCACATCTCATGCTATAGGAAGGGTCTCAGGTTTGGTAGAAGCATTGGGATATCACATCTCATGCTATAGGAAGGGTCTCAGGATTGGAATGGAAAGGAGTTGGATATCACATCTGATGCTAAAGGAAGGGTCTCAGGTTTGGAAGGGGAAGGATCTGGATATCACATCTCAAGTTATAGGACGGGTCTGTGGTTTGGTATTAGAAGCATTGAGATATCATATCTCATGCTATCGGAAGGGTCTCAGGATTGGATTGGGAAGGAGTTGGATATCACATCTCGTTATAGGAAGGGTCTCAGGTTGGTTATTAGAAGCATTGAGATATCACATCTCAGGCTATCGGAAGGTCTCAGGATTGGAATGGGAAGGAGTTGGATATCACATCTCTTGCAATAGGAAGGGTCTCAGGTTTGGTATTAGAAACATTGAGATATCTCATCTCATGGTATAGGAAGGGTCTCAGGATTGGAATCGGAAGGAGTTGGATATAACATCTCATGTTATAGGAAGGGTCTCAGGTTTCGTATTAGAAGCACTGAGATATCAATACTCATGCTAAATGAAGGGACGCAGGATTGGAATGGGAAGGAGTTGGATATCACATCTCATGCTATAGGAACGGTCCAACTTTGGTATTAGAAGCATTGAGATAGCACATCTCATGGAAGGGGCTCAGGATTGGAATGGGAAGGAGTTGGATATCACATCTCATGTTATAGGAATGATCGCAGGTTTGGTATTAAGAGCATTGAGATATCACATCTCATGCTATAGGAAGGGTCTCAGGATTGGATCGGGAAGGAGTTGGATATCACATCTCATGCTATAGGAAGGGTCTCAGGTTTGGTAGAAGCATTGAGTTATCACATCTCATGCTATAGGAAGGGCCTCATGATTGGAATGGGAAGGAGTTGGATATCACATCTCATGTTATAGGAAGGGACTCAGGTTTGGTATTAGAAGCACTGAGATATCAGATCTCATCCTTTAGGAAGGGACTCAAGTTTGGTATTTGAAGGAGTGAGATAATAAATCTCATCCTAGCGGAAGGGTCTCAGGATTGGAATGGGAAGGAGTTGAATATCACATCTCATGCTATAGGAAGGATCTCAGGTTTGGTAGAAGCATTGAGATATCACATCTCATGCTATAGGAAGGGTCTGAGGATTGGAATGGGAAGGAGTTGGATATCATCTCATGCTATAGGAAGGGTCTCAGGATTGGAATGGCAAGGAGTTGGATATCACATCTCATCCTATAGGAAGGGTCTCAGGTTTGGTAGAAGCATTGAGATATCACATCTCATGCTATAGGAAGGGTCTCAGGATTGGAATGGGAAGGAGTTAGATATCACATCTCATGCTATAGGAAGGGTCTCAGGTTTGGTAGAAGCATTTGGATATCACATCTCATGCTATAGGAAGGGTCTCAGGATTGGAATGGAAAGGAGTTGGATATCACATCTGATGCTAAAGGAAGGGTCTCAGGTTTGGAAGGGGAAGGATTTGGATATCACATCTCAAGTTATAGGACGGGTCTGTGGTTTGGTATTAGAAGCATTGAGATATCATATCTCATGCTATCGGAAGGGTCTCAGGATTGGATTGGGAAGGAGTTGGATATCACATCTCGTTATAGGAAGGGTCTCAGGTTGGTTATTAGAAGCATTGAGATATCACATCTCAGGCTATCGGAAGGTCTCAGGATTGGAATGGGAAGGAGTTGGATATCACATCTCTTGCAATAGGAAGGGTCTCAGGTTTGGTATTAGAAACATTGAGATATCTCATCTCATGGTATTGGAAGGGTCTCAGGATTGGAATCGGAAGGAGTTGGATATAACATCTCATGTTATAGGACGGGTCTCAGGTTTGTTATTAGAAGCACTGAGATATCAAATCTTATGCTAAATGAAGGGACGCAGGATTGGAATGGGAACGAGTTGGATATCACATTTCATGCTATAGGAACGGTCCAACTTTGGTATTAGAAGCATTGAGATAGCACATCTCATGGAAGGGGCTCAGGATTGGAATGGGAAGGAGTTGGATATCACATCTCATGTTATAGGAATGATCGCAGGTTTGGTATTAAGAGCATTGAGATATCACATCTCATGCTATAGGAAGGTCTCAGGTTTGGTAGAAGCATTGAGATATCACATCTCATGCTATAGGAAGGGCCTCATGATTGGAATGGGAAGGAGTTGGATATCACATCTCATGTTATAGGTAGGGACTCAGGTTTGGTATTAGAAGCACTGAGATATCAGATCTCATCCTTTAGGAAGTGACTCAAGTTTGGTATTTGAAGGAGTGAGATAATAAATCTCATCCTATCGGAAGGGTCTCAGGATTGGAATGGGAAGGAGTTGGATATCACATCTCATCCTATAGGAAGGGTCTCAGGTTCGGTAGAAGCATTGAGATATCACATCTCATGCTATAGGAAGGGCCTCATGATTGGAATGGGAAGGAGTTGGTTATCACATCTCAGGCTATCGGAAGGGTCTCAGGATTGGAATGGGAAGGAGTTGGATATCACATCTCATGCTATAGGGAGGGTCTCAGTTTTGGCATTAATAGCATTTAGATATCACATCTCATGCTATAGGAAGGGTCTCAGGATTGGATGGGAAGGAGTTGGATATCACATTTCATGCTATAGGAAGGGTCTCAGATTTGGTAGAAGCATTGAGATATTACATCTCATGCTATAGGAAGGGCCTCATGATTGGAATGGGAAGGAGTTAGATATCACATCTCATGCTATCGGAAAGGTCTCAGGTTTGGTATTAGAAGCATTGAGATATAACATCTCATGATATAGGACGGGTCTCAGGATTGGAATGGGAAAGAGTTAGATATCACATCTCATGCTATAGGAAGGGTCTCAGGTTTGGTAGAAGCATTGGGATATCACATCTCATGCTATAGGAAGGGTCTCAGGATTGGAATGGAAAGGAGTTGGATATCACATCTGATGCTAAAGGAGGGGTCTCAGGTTTTGAAGGGGAAGGATTTGGATATCACATCTCAAGTTATAGGACGGGTCTGTGGTTTGGTATTAGAAGCATTGAGATATCATATCTCATGCTATCGGAAGGGTCTCAGGATTGGATTGGGAAGGATTTGGATATCACATCTCGTTATAGGAAGGGTCTCAGGTTGGTTATTAGAAGCATTGAGATATCACATCTCATGTTATAGGACAGTCTCAGGTTTGGTATTAGAAACATTGAGATATCACATCTCATGGTATAGGACAGGTCTCAGGATTGGAATGGGAAGGAGTTGTATATCACATCTCATGCCATAGGAAGGTGTCAGGTTTGGTAGAAGCATTACGATATCACATCTCATGCTATCGGAAGGGTCTCAGGATTGGATTGGGAAGGAGTTGGATATCCCATCTCATGCTATAGGAAGGGTCACAGGTTGGAATTGGAAGGAGTTGGATATCACATCTCATGCTATCGGAAGGGTCTCAGGTTTGGAATGGGAAGGATTTGGATATAACATCTCTTGCTATAGGAAGGGTCTCAGGTTTTTTATTAGAAACATTGAGATATCACATCTCATGCCATAGGAAGGTCTCAGGTTTGGTAGAAGCATTAAGATATCACATCTCATGCTATCGGAAGGGTCTCAGGATTGGATTGGGAAGGAGTTGGATATCCCATCTCATGCTATAGGAAGGGTCACAGGTTGGAATTCGAAGGAGTTGGATATCAAATCTCATGCTATCGGAAGGGTCTCAGGTTTGGAATGGGAAGGATTTGGATATAACATCTCTTGCTATAGGAAGGGTCTCAGGTTTTTTATTAGAAACATTGAGATATCACATCTCATGCCATAGGAAGGTCTCAGGTTTGTTAGAAGCATTAAGATATCACATATCATGCTATCGGAAGGGTCTCAGGATTGGATTGGGAAGGAGTTGGATATCCCATCTCATGCTATAGGAAGGGTCACAGGTTGGAATTCGAAGGAGTTGGTTATCACATCTCATGCTATCGGAAGGGTCTCAGGATTGGAATGGGAAGGAGTTGGATATCACATCTCATGCTATAGGGAGGGTCTCAGGTTTGATATTAGAAACATTGAGATATCACATCTAATGCTATCGTAAGGGTCACAGGTTGGACTTCGAAGGAGTTGGATATCACATCTCATGCTATCGGAAGGGTCTCAGGTTTGGAATGGGAAGGATTTGGATATAACATCTCTTGCTATAGGAAGGGTCTCAGGTTTTTTATTAGAAACATTGAGATATCACATCTCATGCCATAGGAAGGTCTCAGGTTTGGTAGAAGCATTAAGATATCACATCTCATGCTATCGGAAGGGTCTCAGGATTGGATTGGGAAGGAGTTGGATATCCCACCTCATGCTATAGGAAGGGTCACAGGTTGGAATTCGAAGGAGTTGGATATCACATCTCATGCTATCGGAAGGGTCTCAGGATTGGAATCGGAAGGAGTTGGATATAACATCTCATGTTATAGGAAGGGTCTCAGGTTTGGTATTAGAAGCACTGAGATATCAAATCTCATGCTAAATGAAGGGATGCAGGATTGGAATGGGAAGGAGTTGGATATCACATCTCATGCTATAGGAACGGTCCAACTTTGATATTAGAAGCATTGAGATAGCACATCTCATGGAAGGGGCTCAGGATTGGAATGGGAAGGAGTTGGATATCACATCTCATGTTATAGGAATGATCGCAGGTTTGGTATTAAGAGCATTGAGATATCACATCTCATGCTATAGGAAGGGTCTCAGGATTGGATCGGGAAGGAGTTGGATATCACATCTCATGCTATAGGAAGGGTCTCAGGTTTGGTAGAAGCATTGAGATATCACATCTCATGCTATAGGAAGGGCCTCATGATTGGAATGGGAAGGAGTTGGATATCACATCTCATGTTATAGGAAGGGACTCAGGTTTGGTATTAGAAGCACTGAGATATCAGATCTCATCCTTTAGGAAGGGACTCAAGTTTGGTATTTGAAGGAGTGAGATATCACATCTCATGCCATCGGAAAGGTCTCAGGTTTGGTAGAAGCATTGGGATATCACATCTCATGCTATAGGAAGGGTCTCAGGATTGGAATGGGAAGGAGTTGGATATTACATCTCATGGCAAAGGAAAGGTCATGTTTGGAAGGGGAAGGATTTGGATATCACATCTCAAGTTATAGGACGGGTCTGTGGTTTGGTATTAGAAGCATTGAGATATATCTCATGGTATAGTATGGGTCTCAGGATTGGAATGGGAAGGAGTTGGATATCACATCTCATGCTATAGGAAGGGTCTCAGGATTGGAATGGGAAGGACTTGGACATCACATCTCATGTTATAGGAAGGGTCTCAGGTTTGTTATTAGAAGGATTGAGATATCACATCTCATGTTATAGGACAGTCTCAGGTTTGGTATTAGAAGCATTGAGATATCACATCTCAAGGTATAGGACGGGTCTCAGGATTGGAATGGGAAGGAGTTGGATATCACATCTCATGCTATAGGAAGGGACTCAGGATTGAAATGGGAAGGAGTTTGATATCACATCTCATGCCATAGGAAGGACTCAGGTTTGGTAGAAGCATTAAGATATCACATCTCATGCTATCGGAAGGGTCTCAGGATTGGATTGGGAAGGAGTTGGATATCCCATCTCATGCTATAGGAAGGGTCACAGGTTGGAATTCGAAGGAGCTGGATATCACATCTCATGCTATCGGAAGGGACTCAGGATTGGAATGGGAAGGAGTTGGATATCACATCTCATGCTATAGGGAGGGTCTCAGGTTTGATATTAGAAGCATTGAGATATCACATCTAATGCTATCGGAAGGGTATCAGGATTGGATTGGGAAGGAGTTGGAAATCACATCTCATGCAATAGGAAAGGTCTCAGGTTTGGAATGGGAAGGATTTGGATATCAAATCTCTTGCAATAGGAAGGGTCTCAGGTCTGGTATTAGAAACATTGAGATATCACATCTCATGGTATAGGAAGGGTCTCAGGATTTTAATCATAAGGAGTTGGATATCAAATCTCATGTTATAGGAAGGGTCTCAGGTTTTGTATTAGAAGCACTGAGATATCAAATCTCATGTTGTATGAAGAGACGCAGATTTGGAATGGGAAGAAGTTGGATATCACATCTCTTGCTATAGGAAGGGTCTCAGGTTTGGAATGGGAAGGATTTGGATATCACATCTCTTGCAATAGGGAGGGTCTCAGGTTTGGTATTAGAAACATTGAGATATCTCATCTCATGGTATAGGAAGGGTCTCAGGATTGGAATCGGAAGGAGTTGGATATAACATCTCATGTTATAGGAAGGGTCTCAGGTTTGTTATTAGAAGCACTGAGATATCAAATCTTATGCTAAATGAAGGGACGCAGGATTGGAATGGGAAGGAGTTGGATATCACATTTCATGCTATAGGAACGGTCCAACTTTGGTATTAGAAGCATTGAGATAGCACATCTCATGGAAGGGGCTCAGGATTGGAATGGGAAGGAGTTGGATATCACATCTCATGTTATAGGAATGATCGCAGGTTTGGTATTAAGAGCATTGAGATATCACATCTCATGCTATAGGAAGGGTCTCAGGTTTGGTAGCAGCATTGAGATATCACATCTCATGCTATAGGAAGGGCCTCATGATTGGAATGGGAAGGAGTTGGATATCACATCACATTTTATAGGTAGGGACTCAGGTTTGGTATTAGAAGCACTGAGATATCAGATCTCATCCTTTAGGAAGGGACTCAAGTTTGGTATTTGAAGGAGTGAGATAATAAATCTCATCCTATCGGAAGGGTCTCAGGATTAGAATGGGAAGGAGTTGAATATCACATCTCATGCTATAGGAAGGATCTCAGGTTTGGTAGAAGCATTGAGATATCACATCTCATGCTATAGGAAGGGTCTCAGGATTGGAATGGGAAGGAGTTGGATATCATCTCATGCTATAGGAAGGGTCTCAGGATTGGAATGGCAAGGAGTTGGATATCACATCTCATCCTATAGGAAGGGTCTCAGGTTTGAGATATCATATCTCATGCTATAGGAAGGGCCTCATGATTGGAATGGGAAGGAGTTGGATATCACATCTCATGCTATAGGGAGGGTCTCAGGTTTGGCATTAATAGCATTTAGATATCACATCTTATGCTATCGGAAGGGTCTCAGGATTGGATGGGAAGGAGTTTGATATCACATTTCATGCTATAGGAAGGGTCTCAGATTTGGTAGAAGCATTGAGATATCACATCTCATGCTATAGGAAGGGCCTCATGATTGGAATGGGAAGGAGTTAGATATCACATCTCATGCTATCGGAAAGGTCTCAGGTTTGGTATTAGAAGCATTGAGATATAACATCTCATGATATAGGACGGGTCTCAGGATTGGAATGGGAAAGAGTTAGATATCACATCTCATGCTATAGGAAGGGTCTCAGGTTTGGTAGAAGCATTGGGATATCACATCTCATGCTATAGGAAGGGTCTCAGGATTGGAATGGAAAGGAGTTGGATATCACATCTGATGCTAAATGAAGGGTCTCAGGTTTGGAAGGGGAAGGATTTGGATATCACATCTCAAGTTATAGGACGGGTCTTTGGTTTGTATTAGAAGCATTGAGATATCATATCTCATGCTATCGGAAGGGTCTCAGGATTGGATTGGGAAGGATTTGGATATCACATCTCGTTATAGGAAGGGTCTCAGGTTGGTTATTAGAAGCATTGAGATATCACATCTCATGTTATAGGACAGTCTCAGGTTTGGTATTAGAAGCATTGAGATATCACATCTCACGGTATAGGACAGGTCTCAGGATTGGAATGGGAAGGAGTTGGATATCACATCTCATGCCATAGGAAGGTCTCAGGTTTGGAAGAAGCATTAAGATATCACATCTCATGCTATCGGAAGGGTCTCAGGATTGGTTTGGGAAGGAGTTGGATATCCCATCTCATGCTATAGGAAGGGTGACAGGTTGGAATTGGAAGGAGTTGGATATCACATCTCATGCTATCGGAAGGGTCTCAGGTTTGGAATGGGAAGGATTTGGATATCACATCTCTTGCTATAGGAAGGGTCTCAGGTTTTTTATTAGAAACATTGAGATATCACATCTCATGCCATAGGAAGGTCTCAGGTTTGGTAGAAGCATTAAGATATCACATCTCATGCTATCGGAAGGGTCTCAGGATTGGTTTGGGAAGGAGTTGGATATCCCATCTCATGCTATAGGAAGGGTGACAGGTTGGAATTCGAAGGAGTTGGATATCACATCTCATGCTATCGGAAGGGTCTCAGGATTGGAATGGGAAGGAGTTGGATATCACATCTCATGCTATAGGGAGGGTCTCAGGTTTGATATTAGAAACATTGAGATATCACATCTAATGCTATCGGAAGGGTCTCAGGATTGGATTGGGAAGGAGTTGGATATCACATCTCATGCAATAGGAAAGATCTCAGGTTTGGAATGGGAAAGGTTTGGATATCACATCTCTTGCAATAGGAAGGGTCTCAGGTCTGGTATTAGAAACATTGAGATATCACATCTCATGGTATAGGAAGGGTCTCAGGATTGGAATCGGAAGGAGTTGGATATCACATCTCATGTTATAGGAAGGGTCTCAGGTTTTGTATTAGAAGCACTGAGATATCAAATCTCATGCTATATGAATAGACGCAGGATTGGAATGGGAAGAAGTTGGATATCACATCTCATGCTATAGGAAGGGACTCAGGTTTGGAATGGGAAGGATTTGGATATCACATCTCTTGCAATAGGAAGGGTCTCAGGTTTGGTATTAGAAACATTGAGATATCTCATCTCATGGTATAGGAAGGGTCTCAGGATTGGAATCGGAAGGAGTTGGATATAACATCTCATGTTATAGGAAGGGTCTCAGGTTTGGTATTAGAAGCACTGAGATATCAATACTCATGCTAAATGAAGGGACGCAGGATTGGAATGGGAAGGAGTTGGATATCACATCTCATGCTATAGGAACGGTCCAACTTTGGTATTAGAAGCATTGAGATAGCACATCTCATGGAAGGGGCTCAGGATTGGAATGGGAAGGAGTTGGATATCACATCTCAAGTTATAGGAATGATCGCAGGTTTGGTATTAAGAGCATTGAGATATCACATCTCATGCTATAGGAAGGGTCTGAGGATTGGATCGGGAAGGAGTTGGATATCACATCTCATGCTATAGGAAGGGTCTCAGGTTTGGTAGAAGCATTGAGATATCACATCTCATGCTATAGGAAGGGCCTCATGATTGGAATGGGAAGGAGTTGGATATCACATCTCATGTTATAGGAAGGGACTCAGGTTTGGTATTAGAAGCACTGAGATATCAGATCTCATCCTTTAGGAAGGGACTCAAGTTTGGTATTTGAAGGAGTGAGATAATAAATCTCATCCTATCGGAAGGGTCTCAGGATTGGAATGGGAAGGAGTTGAATATCACATCTCATGCTATAGGAAGGATCTCAGGTTTGGTAGAAGCATTGAGATATCACATCTCATGCTATAGGAAGGGTCTCAGGATTGGAATGGGAAGGAGTTGGATATCATCTCATGCTATAGGAAGGGTCTCAGGATTGGAATGGCAAGGAGTTGGATATCATATCTCATCCTATAGGAAGGGTCTCAGGTTTGGTAGAAGCATTGAGATATCACATCTCATGCTATAGGAAGGGCCTCATGATTGGAATGGGAAAGAGTTGGATATCACATCTCAGGCTATCGGAAGGGTCCAGGATTGGAATGGGAAGGAGTTGGATATCACATCTCATGCTATAGGGAGGGTCTCAGGTTTGACATTAATAGCATTTAGATATCACATCTCATGCTATAGGAAGGGTCTTAGGATTGGATGGGAAGCAGTTGGATATCACATTTAATGCTATAGGAAGGGTCTCAGATTTGGTAGAAGCATTGAGATATCACATCTCATGCTATAGGAAGGGCCTCATGATTGGAATGGGAAAGAGTTAGATATCACATCTCATGCTATCGGAAAGGTCTCAGGTTTGGTAGAAGCATTGGGATATCACATCTCATGCTATAGGAAGGGTCTCATGATTGGAATGGGAAGGAGTTGGATATCACATCTCATGCTAAAGGAAAGGTCTCAGGTTTGGAAGGGGAAGGATTTGGATATCTCATCTCAAGTTATAGGACGGGTCTGTGGTTTGGTATTAGAAGCATTGAGATATCATATCTCATGCTATCGGAAGGGTCTCATGATTGGATTGGGAAGGAGTTGGATATCACATCTCATGTTATAGGAAGCGTCTCAGGATTGGAATGGGAAGGACTTGGACATCACATCTCAAGTTATAGGAAGGGTCTCAGGTTTGTTATTAGAAACATTGAGATATCACATCTCATGTTATAGGACAGTCTCAGGTTTGATATTAGAAGCATTGAGATATAACATCTCATGATATAGGAAGGGTCTCAGGATTGAAATGGGAAGGAGTTAGATATCACATCTCATGCTATAGGAAGGGTCTCAGGTTTGGTAGAAGCATTGGGATATCACATCTCATGCTATAGGAAGGGTCTCAGGATTGGAATGGAAAGGAGTTGGATATCACATCTGATGCTAAAGGAAGGGTCTCAGGTTTGGAAGGGGAAGGATTTGGATATCACATCTCAAGTTATAGGACGGGTCTGTGGTTTGGTATTAGAAGCATTGAGATATCATATCTCATGCTATCGGAAGGGTCTCAGGATTGGATTGGGAAGGAGTTGGATATCACATCTCGTTATAGGAAGGGTCTGAGGTTGGTTATTAGAAGCATTGAGATATCACATCTCAGGCTATCGGAAGGTCTCAGGATTGGAATGGGAAGGAGTTGGATATCACATCTCTTGCAATAGGAAGGGTCTCAGGTTTGGTATTAGAAACATTGAGATATCTCATCTCATGGTATAGGAAGGGTCTCAGGATTGGAAGCGGAAGGAGTTGGATATAACATCTCATGTTATAGGAAGGGTCTCAGGTTTGTTATTAGAAGCACTGAGATATCAAATCTTATGCTAAATGAAGGGACGCAGGATTGGAATGGGAACGAGTTGGATATCACATTTCATGCTATAGGAACGGTCCAACTTTGGTATTAGAAGCATTGAGATAGCACATCTCATGGAAGGGGCTCAGGATTGGAATGGGAAGGAGTTGGATATCACATCTCATGTTATAGGAATGATCGCAGGTTTGGTATTAAGAGCATTGAGATATCACATCTCATGCTATAGGAAGGTCTCAGGTTTGGAAGAAGCATTGAGATATCACATCTCATGCTATAGGAAGGGCCTCATGATTGGAATGGGAAGGAGTTGGATATCACATCTCATGTTATAGGTAGGGACTCAGGTTTGGTATTAGAAGCACTGAGATATCAGATCTCATCCTTTAGGAAGGGACTCAAGTTTGCTATTTGAAGGAGTGAGATAATAAATCTCATCCTATCGGAAGGGTCTCAGGATTGGAATGGGAAGGAGTTGAATATCACATCTCATGCTATAGGAAGGATCTCAGGTTTGGTAGAAGCATTGAGATATCACATCTCATGCTATAGGAAGGGTCTCAGGATTGGAATGGGAAGGAGTTGGTTATCATCTCATGCTATAGGAAGGGTCTCAGGATTGGAATGGCAAGGAGTTGGATATCACATCTCATCCTATAGGAAGGATCTCAGGTTTGGTAGAAGCATTGAGATATTACATCTCATGCTATAGGAAGGGCCTCATGATTGGAATGGGAAGGAGTTAGATATCACATCTCATGCTATCGGAAAGGTCTCAGGTTTGGTATTAGAAGCATTGAGATATAACATCTCATGATATAGGACGGGTCTCAGGATTGGAATGGGAAAGAGTTAGATATCACATCTCATGCTATAGGAAGGGTCTCAGGTTTGGTAGAAGCATTGGGATATCACATCTCATGCTATAGGAAGGGTCTCAGGATTGGAATGGAAAGGAGTTGGATATCACATCTGATGCTAAAGGAAGGGTCTCAGGTTTTGAAGGGGAAGGATTTGGATATCACATCTCAAGTTATAGGACGGGTCTGTGGTTTGGTATTAGAAGCATTGAGATATCATATCTCATGCTATCGGAAGGGTCTCAGGATTGGATTGGGAAGGATTTGGATATCACATCTCGTTATAGGAAGGTCTCAGGTTTGGTAGAAGCATTAAGATATCACATCTCATACTATCGGAAGGGTCCCAGGATTGGATTGGGAAGGAGTTGGATATCCCATCTCATGCTATAGGAAGGGTCTCAGGATTGGATTGGGAAGGAGTTGGATATCACATCTCATGCTATCGGAAGGGTCTCAGGTTTGGAATGGGAAGGATTTGGATATAACATCTCTTGCTATAGGAAGGGTCTCAGGTTTTATATTAGAAACATTGAGATATCACATCTCATGCCATAGGAAGGTCTCAGGTTTGTTAGAAGCATTAAGATATCACATCTCATGCTATCGGAAGGGTCTCAGGATTGGATTGGGAAGGAGTTGGATATCCCATCTCATGCTATAGGAAGGGTCACAGGTTGGAATTCGAAGGAGTTGGATATCACATCTCATGCTATCGGAAGGGTCTCAGGATTGGAATCGGAAGGAGTTGGATATAACATCTCATGTTATAGGAAGGGTCTCAGGTTTGGTATTAGAAGCACTGAGATATCAAATCTCACGCTAAATGAAGGGACGCAGGATTGGAATGGGAAGGAGTTGGATATCACATCTCATGCTATAGGAACGGTCCAACTTTGGTATTAGAAGCATTGAGATAGCACATCTCATGGAAGGGGCTCAGGATTGGAATGGGAAGGAGTTGGATATCACATCTTATGTTATAGGAATGATCGCAAGTTTGGTATTAAGAGCATTGAGATATCACATCTCATGCTATAGGAAGGGTCTCAGGATTGGATCGGGAAGGAGTTGGATATCACATCTCATGCTATAGGAAGGGTCTCAGGTTTGGTAGAAGCATTGAGATATCACATCTCATGCTATAGGAAGAGCCTCATGATTGGAATGGGAAGGAGTTGGATATCACATCTCATGTTATAGTAAGGGACTCAGGTTTGGTATTAGAAACACTGAGATATCAGATCTCATCCTTTAGGAAGGGACTCAAGTTTGGTATTTGAAGGAGTGAGATATCACATCTCATGCCATCGGAAAGGTCTCAGGTTTGGTAGAAGCATTGGGATATCACATCTCATGCTATCGGAAGGGTCTCAGGATTGGATTGCGAAGGAGTTGGATATCCCATCTCATGCTATAGGAAGGGTCACAGGTTGGAATTCGAAGGAGTTGGATATAACATCTCATGCTATCGGAAGGGTCTCAGGATTGGAATGGGAAGGAGTTGGATATCACATCTCATGCTATAGGGAGGGTCTCAGGTTTGATATTAGAAGCATTGAGATATCACATCTAATGCTATCGGAAGGGTCTCAGGATTGGATTGGGAAGGAGTTGGATATCACATCTCATGCAATAGGAAATTGTCTCAGGTTTGGAATGGGAAGGAGTTGGATATCACATCTCATGTTATAGGAAGGGTCTCAGGTTTTGTATTAGAAGCACTGAGATATCAAATCTCATGTTGTATGAAGAGACGCAGATTTGGAATGGGAAGAAGTTGGATATCACATCTCATGCTATAGGAAGGGTCTCAGGTTTGGAATGGGAAGGATTTGGATATCACATCTCTTGCAATAGGAAGGGTCTCAGGTTTGGTATTAGAAACATTGAGATATCTCATCTCATGGTATAGGAAGGGTCTCAGGATTGGAATCGGAAGGAGTTGGATATAACATCTCATGTTATAGGAAGGGTCTCAGGTTTGTTATTAGAAGCACTGAGATATCAAATCTTATGCTAAATGAAGGGACGCAGGATTGGAATGGGAAGGAGTTGGATATCACATTTCATGCTATAGGAACGGTCCAACTTTGGTATTAGAAGCATTGAGATAGCACATCTCATGGAAGGGGCTCAGGATTGGAATGGGAAGGAGTTGGATATCACATCTCATGTTATAGGAATGATCGCAGGTTTGGTATTAAGAGCATTGATATATCACATCTTGTTAGGAAAGATTTCGTAATCGTAGGTAATTTTCCTTCCATGTGGCAACCCCTAAACTTTTTGCTGTTGTTTTTCACCTTGTTCTTGACTTTGCCAGAGAAGTGCATCCTTCTGCCGCACTCCTCTGGGCTTTCGCTCCTTTTCTTACGGGGAAACTGACATGCCCTTAAGACAGTCAGTACCGGGGAACGCTGTTTCCCGTAGTTTCTTTTATCATGTTGCGGCTTTAGTGCAACATGACACAAGAGGGCACTGTAAGCTAAGTTACAGCTCTCTTGGGTCTCTAGCCTTCTACAGGCCCTAGATACTCGTTTAGGATTGTATTTGATCGGTGCAAGTGATTCAGGGACGGGAATGGTGGCAGCGATCGTTTCTTTATATTTTGAGCTCCTTTTGGCGTTCTAAGCACGTTTTCTGCGCTTAACCCAAAATGGTGGCCTGGCTCCCAAAATGGCCAGACCACGAGGCTCCTTTGTCCTGTCCACTGACCGTCTTGCTCCCTTCACCTTCCCCAGGTTGAGCGACCCGGGGCCTTCCTTATTTGGGCATGTACTTTCCCGCGAAACACGGATGCTTTCGCGGGCTTCTACATGTCTTTGGTGTGCCTCCAGGGTGTGGGCTGGGATGTCTGGTCCCAATACACATCCTGGGTGCCAGAGAGTCTAGGGTGGTGTGAATGCCTGGGACCACCGTGGTCCGTGATTGGTCCACGAATGGTGTGAGTGTTGATGAGCGGATCTCCCATTGGGTCCCCTCCGTTTTGGCGCGAAGGGAACCGTGGATAAGAGGGGGCTGGAAACACCACTACCATGTCGATCTCCTGAGTTCTCACGAACGAAGGAATACAGGAGCCAAGTATCCTGCAACCAAGAGGCTGGACCGAGGAATCGCTGGTGACCCGCTGAAGGACTCCTCCTTTGCACTGCTGTCGTCCTGTGAAACCCTTTCCTCCTTTGATCGAACCAGAAGGCCTGTACTGGTGCTTCGACCTTTGGAATAGCAGGAACAGCTATTCTCGGCGACTTCATCATCTCCTGCCAGTAAGCCTTCGGAAGCGTCTCTGGGCCATCCAGTTGACTGACCAGCTTACACGGGAGTCCTGCTCTGTAACCGCCGCCAGGTCGTGTTGTATTTCGAGTCCTTGTCACTCTCACACGCTTAGTACACTTGGCGTTCCCAAGTCTGAAGTGAGTAGTGTACATTTGGCTCAGATACACACGGCCGCTCCGTTGCTCTGCTGTGGTGACAAAACTGTGCAGGTTTCTTCGATTGGGACGTCTTTTTTCTCTACACGACGACGAGGCATTCCCGGCTCTTCTGAACCTGCCAGCTGCTGAAACTAACGTGGAGAAGCCTGGGTCTGCTTGCATCGGGGACCGGTGAGTAGTTTAGCTAGGATCTGGTCGCCCTCCTGCAGGAGCCCATTGCTTTTCCCCGCTGTGTAAAACAGCACCCTTTTGCCGTACTCGCGCTCTGCTTCTGCCCACAGTGGGGGCTGCGCTTGAGTCGCGGAACTTGTTCTCCTTCATTTGTGCACTGAACTGAACTGCCTGAGTTCCTTAGAAGAGACTCTCCTTTTGCCCGTTGGCACCAGCGTGTGCAGGTACTTTTGAGCACAAGGCTCCACTCTTCGCAGGGATCGGACTTCCATCTAGTTAGGTGCCTCTGAAGGCGAACTGAGTCTAAAGCATTGTATCGCACTGCCTGTTTTCCTTCCCTTGCAGGTGGACTACACATTTCGTGCATATAACGCTTGCGACTGTCGTATTTGTATATATATTGTGTTGATATGGTATGTGTTGGCTTAATATTGTGATACTGTGATTTTCTCGCTGCGGTCATTGTTTTAAAGGCCTTAAAATAAATGTGTATATATTTTTAATATAACAACTGTTTGGAGTAGTTTGTAAGTGATCTTGCTTTGCGTGCTCATTGCGGGCTTTCAGTCACCCTCACCCCTCTTGAGACCTAGTCTTGACCGCCGCGATCGCTACCTTGATTGGTCTGGCTCGTCCAGAGGTTACCCTGTTCCAAGTAATTAGGTTGGCCTTCTGAACTTCTGCGCCACCAGGACAGAGTTCAGAAATCCGTCTTAACAAATTGGTGTACAGCGGTGGGATACGACTGAAGGTATCCAGTCTTGCGCACGAACTAAGGCATTTCAGGTTATTCCAACCAGGACACGTAGTGAATTGTTGTAGTATAACTTTAAAAAGGCCATAGTCCTATCTAACAGTATGGAAACAAATACCTTGTTAACTTTAAATGCTTCCAAATCAGAAACATTGAAGAAGATGTGTGCGGAGAGAGGTGTTTCCTCTCAAGGCACGAAATTGGAAATGATCCAAAGAATCGTGGCGTGGCAAGAAGCGCAGCTTGACGCTATAACTTCTGAGGACAGTGCAGAAGGTGGTGGGGCTGCTCTCACTGGTAGAACCGACGGTTCTGCCGCTGCACTGATCCATCGCGACCACGAGGACAGGGAGGACGAGATGTCGAATGTTTCCTCTGCCAGTGCTGATGGGGAGGCTATGCTTGAATTCAAGAAGCAAGAGCTGCGGTTTAGGCAGCAGGAGCTTGAATTCAGCATAGCCAAACTAAAAATCGAACAGGCAGAAAAACAAAAAGACAGGGATCACCAGTTGGAACTGGCCAAGCTTCAGTTTGCAAATGGGTCCAAGGGTCCTGGACATGGGTCTGGGGCTTCCTCTCATCCACGGTTTCCGAAAGATCTGCTCAGTGTGTATGAAGAAAGGAATGACATTATGGACTGGCTGAATGCGTTTGAGTATGCATGCGAAGTTCAACAAGTTGACAATGCTGATAAAATAGCATGGTTACTCAGCAGACTGCCCCATTCTGGCTGTAGTGCCATTATGGAAATGTCGAAGGCTGAGCGAGCTGATTTCGCAATGTTAAAGCAAACTCTCATTTTAAAGTTTGGGAAGACTCCGGCCCAATATTTGAAACGTTTCAGAGAGTATAAGAAAAAGGAAGGTGGTACTTGGGTATCTTATGTTACTGAATCCTTGAAAAACTTAACTGGCTGGGTCGAAGGTTATAAGGTTTCTACCTTCGAAGGCATGATAAATCTTGTCATGCTGGAACACATTTTTGCTTCTTCTTCCCCGGAGCTTAAGCAGCATTTGGCCGATTCGAAGGAGATAGATCCGAAGAAGCTGGCCATTGCAGCAGACTTATGGGTGTCACATCGAGTGTCCCATAAGGACAAAACTTATCCTGGTAAGCAGGAGGAAGGGAAAAAGTCCAAAGATATGGAGGGTGGAGAATCTGCTAAATCTTCTTCTCATAAGGGCCACAAAAAGAAAAATAAGGGTAAGACACAAGAGAACTCACAGGGTAGTGGAGGACAGCCTCCGAAACAGAACTCTGGTTACAATAAGCCTCCCTATGTAAACAGACCCAATGGATCTTGTTTTGCTTGTGGAGCAACTGACCATGTGAAGGGGGATCCCCGTTGTAAGGTTAGATCTTTGGGGGTCCACTCCGCTAATCTGGCCTTCTCCTCCTACGAGGAAGAAGAGATTACAGGAGCATCCTTCTCCTCAGACTCATTTCCCAGCGGGATAGAGGCTGAGGTAGTTTTAGTGTCCCTGGGTTCCTGGGAGCCTAAAGTCGCAGAGGCTTATGCTAGGATTCCGGATAATAACAAGCACTACTTTAAATACAGTGTGCTGATCAATGGAGTAGATACTCCAGCTCTTAGGGATAGTGGGTGCAGCCGCACTGTAGTGGATTCTACCTTGGTAGACTCAGAGGAAGTTGCCAGAGCTACTCTGATGCCCACTAAGTTGGCTGACGGCCCCCTCCGTATGTTTCCCGTAATACCTGTAAATCTTACTTTAAATGGTACAGCAGTCAGGATTCCAGTGAGCATTCAGAGAAACGTCCCGGGAAAGGTCTTGTTAGGTAATGATCTCAGAGCTTTAGGGCTCGTAGGAGACACTGCCGAAAGACCCTACACACGGTCTCAAGCACGGGCAGCATTGGCCAAGTCCAATACGCCGCCCCAGCCGAAGGGGAAACCCAAGGCGAAAGGAGTTGACAAGTCAAGACGAGGGAAAGAGAATATTCCCCCGAGCTCGAATACCACTGCGGTGGAGGAAGTTGGTCAATCGCCCGGGCCTGACGAGGAGGTGGCGATGCCTGAAGTATTCGACCCCAACGATCATCCTGAACTAAAAGACTTGTTAGTTGAAGGAGGTCCTGATAGGGACGAATTCAGTAAAGGCCAACGTGAGTGCCCATCTCTGGAAGGCCTAAGGAGACAGGCCTGCTCCCAGCTTGAGGGTGAACCTCCTGGGACGCATAGGATTTATTGGGAAGGTGGACTCCTGTATAGTGAGCCCACAGAGTCTACAGAAGGAGACCATAGGAGGTTGGTGGTTCCCCTTGCTGTTAGGCCCTTCCTCCTGCAGTTGGCGCATGAAGTTCCCCTTGCTGGTCACCTTGGTATGAAGAGGACCAAGCAAAGGTTATCCATGCACTTCTACTGGCCCAAGATGGGGGTGCAAGTAGAAAGTCACTGCAGGAGTTGTACCTCCTGCCAGTTGTCTGGTAAGGTTGGCGCGACAATCCAAGCTCCGTTGGTACCGCTCCCAGTTGTGGGGGTACCATTTGAAAGGGTAGGGATCGACATCATTGGTCCCCTTGACCCGCAAACATCCTCAGGCAATAGGTTTATCCTGGTGCTGGTCGACCATGCAACCAGATATCCTGAGGCCATCCCATTGAAAACTGTAACTGCCAAGTCAGTTGCAGAAGCTTTACTCGGCATATTTACTAGGGTTGGCTTCCCTAAAGAAGTTGTGTCGGATCATGGCAGCAACTTTATGTCGAAGTATAGGCAGGCTATGTGGAAAGAATGTGGGGTCACCTACAGGTTCTCTTCTGCATACCTTGGTCTGGGGGGCGTTTCAACAGGACGTTAAAGAGCATGATTGGGGCTCTGGAGGAGCCTCAGAGAAGAAAATGGGATCTTCTTGTTTCATGCTTACTGTTTGCCTACCGAGAGGTACCACAGGAGGGTGTTGGCTTCAGCCCCTTCGAACTTCTGTTCGGTCATCCCATACGGGGAACCTTAGCCATCGTCAAGGAGGGATGGGAGATGCTCACTCCCCCTGTTACTACCAACGTAGTTGATTATGTGCTAGGGCTCAGAAAACGGATGGTACTTCTTATGGGCTTGGCTAGTGATAAATTGAAGGCAGGGCAAGCGCTGATGAAACATTGGTACGACCAGAAAGCTTCCCTCATCAACTTTACACTTGGTCAGCAAGTCCTGATCATGAATCTCATAAGGCCTCGAGCTTTCCAGGACAAATGGTCAGGCCCTTACCCAGTGGTGGAGCCCCTGGGTGAGGTTAACTATTCAGTGGACCTTGGAAGGCCTGAACAGGCTCCAAAAGTGTTTCACGTGAATAGGCTGAAGGCTTTCGTCCCAAGCGTCAAAATCGCAGCACTGCTACTGGCTTCAGATGTTGAGGAAGAGGAGTCTGAACCTCTCCCCGACCTGTTCCCAAGCAGTCCTTCAGATAGCTCTTTTGAGGGTGTCCGAGTGGCCCCTCACCAAAATGGACAAGGCTCAGTGGTTTACCTTGGACATGAAGTAGGTGGAGGGAGGATACAGCCTCTTCCCAGTAAAGTACAAGCAGTACAAGACTGGCCTACCCCCACTACGCAAACCCAAGTGAAAGCCTTCTTAGGACTCACGGGGTATTACCGCAATTTTGTGGCAGACTATGGCACCATAGCTGCCCCTCTGACTGCCCTCACAACTCCGAAGAAACCCAAGAAGGTAACTTGGACCGAAGAGTGTGAGAAGGCCTTCAATGGCTTAAAAGACTCCTTGTGCCAGGCCCCTGTCCTCAGGGCCCCTGATTATCAAAGACCTTTTATCGTGCAGACGGACGCCTCTGACACTGGGATAGGAGCTGTACTATCACAAGTAGATGAGAAGGGTAAGGAACACCCTATCGGTTTTATTAGTCGCCAGCTTAAGGACAGAGAGCTCAGATGGTCCACGGTAGAGAAAGAATGTTTCTCTGTTGTGTGGGCCCTAAGGAAGCTGAGGCCCTACCTCTATGGGACCCACTTCACTGTGCAGACTGACCATAAACCGTTAAAGTGGCTAATGAACATGAAGGAGGAGAATCCAAAGTTGCTTAGGTGGTCCATAAGTCTACAAGGCTTCGACTTCACTATTGAGCATAGGCCAGGTGTCCAACATAGCAATGCTGATGGGTTGTCCAGAATGTTTAACCGACCTGAACAAGAGACTCATCCAGGGGTGGATTAGTTCCCCCTGTCCATAGTCTGGGAGGGGCGAGTGTTAGGAAAGATTTCGTAATCGTAGGTAATTTTCCTTCCATGTGGCAACCCCTAAACTTTTTGCTGTTGTTTTTCACCTTGTTCTTGACTTTGCCAGAGAAGTGCAGCCTTCTGCCGCACTCCTCTGGGCTTTCGCTCCTTTTCTTACGGGGAAACTGACATGCCCTTAAGACAGTCAGTACCGGGGAACGCTGTTTCCCGTAGTTTCTTTTATCATGTTGCGGCTTTAGTGCAACATGACACAAGAGGGCACTGTAAGCTAAGTTACAGCTCTCTTGGGTCTCTAGCCTTCTACAGGCCCTAGATACTCGTTTAGGATTGTATTTGATCGGTGCAAGTGATTCAGGGACGGGAATGGTGGCAGCGATCGTTTCTTTATATTTTGAGCTCCTTTTGGCGTTCTAAGCACTTTTTCTGCGCTTAACCCAAAATGGTGGCCTGGCTCCCAAAATGGCCAGACCACGAGGCTCCTTTGTCCTGTCCACTGACCGTCTTGCTCCCTTCACCTTCCCCAGGTCGAGCGACCCGGGGCCTTCCTTATTTGGGCATGTACTTTCCCGCGAAACACGGATGCTTTCGCGAGCTTCTACATGTCTTTTGTGTGCCTCCAGGGTGTGGGCTGGGATGTCTGGTCCCAATACACATCCTGGGTGCCAGAGAGTCTAGGGTGGTGTGAATGCCTGGGACCACCGTGGTCCGTGATTGGTCCACGAATGGTGTGAGTGTTGATGAGCGGATCTCCCATTGGGTCCCCTCCGTTTTGGTGCGAAGGGAACCGTGGATAAGAGGGGGCTGGAAACACCACTACCATGTCGATCTCCTGAGTTCTCACGAACGAAGGAATACAGGAGCCAAGTATCCTGCAACCAAGAGGCTGGACCGAGGAATCGCTGGTGACCCGCTGAAGGACTCCTCCTTTGCACTGCTGTCGTCCTGTGAAACCCTTTCCTCCTTTGATCGAACCAGAAGGCCTGTATTGGTGCTTCGACCTTTGGAATAGCAGGAACAGCTATTCTCGGCGACTTCATCATCTCCTGCCAGTAAGCCTTCGGAAGCGTCTCTGGGCCATCCAGTTGACTGACCAGCTTACACGGGAGTACTGCTCTGTAACCGCCGCCAGGTCGTGTTGTATTTCGAGTCCTTGTCACTCTCACACGCTTAGTACACTTGGCGTTCCCAAGTCTGAAGTGAGTAGTGTACATTTGGCTCAGATACACACGGCCGCTCTGTTGCCCTGCTGTGGTGACAAAACTGTGCAGGTTTCTTCGATTGGGACGTCTTTTTTCTCTACACGACGACGAGGCATTCCCGGCTCTTCTGAAACTGCCAGCTGCTGAAACTAACGTGGAGAAGCCTGGGTCTGCTTGCATCGGGGACCGGTGAGTAGTTTAGCTAGGATCTGGTCGCCCTCCTGCAGTAGCCCATTGCTTTTCCCCGCTGTGTAAAACAGCACCCTTTTGCCGTACTCGCGCTCTGCTTCTGCCCACAGTAGAGGCTGCGCTTGAGTCGCGGAACTTGTTCTCCTTCATTTGTGCACTGAACTGAACTGCCTGAGTTCCTTAGAAGAGACTCTCCTTTTGCCCGTTGGCACCAGCGTGTGCAGGTACTTTTGAGCACAAGGCTCCACTCTTCGCAGGGATCGGACTTCCATCTAGTTAGGTGCCTCTGAAGGCGAACTGAGTCTAAAGCATTGTATCGCACTGCCTGTTTTCCTTCCCTTGCAGGTGGACTACACATTTCGTGCATATAACGCTTGCGACTGTCGTATTTGTATATATATTGTGTTGATATGGTATGTGTTGGCTTAATATTGTGATAATGTGATTTTCTCGCTACGGTCATTGTTTTAAAGGCCTTAAAATAAATGTGTATATATTTTTAATATAACAACTGTTTGGAGTAGTTTGTAAGTGATCTTGCTTTGCGTGCTCATTGCGGGCTTTCAGTCACCCTCACCCCTCTTGAGATCTAGTCTTGACCGCCGCGATCGCTACCTTGATTGGTCTGGCTCGTCCAGAGGTTACCCTGTTCCAAGTAATTAGGTTGGCCTTCTGAATTTCTGCGCCACCAGGACAGAGTTCAGAAATCCGTCTTAACACATCTCATGCTATAGGAAGGGTCTCAGGTTTGGTAGAAGCATTGAGATATCACATCTCATGCTATAGGAAGGGCCTCATGATTGGAATGGGAAGGAGTTGGATATCACATCTCATGTTATAGGTAGGGACTCAGGTTTGGTATTAGAAGCACTGAGATATCAGATCTCATCCTTTAGGAAGGGACTCAAGTTTGGTATTTGAAGGAGTGAGATAATAAATCTCATCCTATAGGAAGGGTCTCAGGATTGGAATGGGAAGGAGTTGAATATCACATCTCATGCTATAGGAAGGATCTCAGGTTTGGTAGAAGCCTTCAGATATCACATCTCATGCTATAGGAAGGGCCTCATGATTGGAATGGGAAGGAGTTGGATATCATCTCATGCTATAGGAAGGGTCTCAGGATTGGAATGGCAAGGAGTTGGATATCACATCTCATCCTATAGGAAGGGTCTCAGGTTTGGTAGAAGCATTGAGATATCACATCTCATGCTATAGGAAGGGCCTCATGATTGGAATCGGAAGGAGTTGGATATCACATCTCATGCTATAGGGAGGGTCTCAGGTTTGGCATTAATAGCATTTAGATATCACATCTCATGCTATAGGAAGGGTCTCAGGATTGGATGGGAAGGAGTTGGATATCACATTTCATGCTATAGGAAGGGTCTCAGATTTGGTAGAAGCATTGAGATATCACATCTCATGCTATAGGAAGGGCCTCATGATTGGAATGGGAAGGAGTTAGATATCACATCTCATGCTATCGGAAAGGTCTCAGGTTTGGTATTAGAAGCATTGAGATATAACATCTCATGATATAGGACGGGTCTCAGGATTGGAATGGGAAAGAGTTAGATATCACATCTCATGCTATAGGAAGGGTCTCAGGTTTGGTAGAAGCATTGGGATATCACATCTCATGCTATAGGAAGGGTCTCAGGATTGGAATGGAAAGGAGTTGGATATCACATCTGATGCTAAATGAAGGGTCTCAGGTTTGGAAGGGGAAGGATTTGGATATCACATCTCAAGTTATAGGACGGGTCTTTGGTTTGGTATTAGAAGCATTGAGATATCATATCTCATGCTATCGGAAGGGTCTCAGGATTGGATTGGGAAGGATTTGGATATCACATCTCGTTATAGGAAGGGTCTCAGGTTTGGTAGAAGCATTGAGATATCACATCTCATGTTATAGGAAGGGTCTCAGGTTTGGAATGGGAAGGATTTTGATATCACATCTCTTGCAATAGGAAGGGTCTCAGGTTTGGTATTAGAAACATTGAGATATCTCATCTCATGGTATAGGAAGGGTCTCAGGATTGGAATCGGAAGGAGTTGGATATAACATCTCATGTTATAGGAAGGGTCTCAGGTTTGATATTAGAAGCACTGAGATATCAAATCTCATGCTAAATGAAGGGACGCAGGATTGGAATGGGAAGGAGTTGGATATCACATCTCATGCTATAGGAACGGTCCAACTTTGGTATTAGAAGCATTGAGATAGCACATCTCATGGAAGGGGCTCAGGATTGGAATGGGAAGGAGTTGGATATCACATCTCATGTTATAGGAATGATCGCAGGTTTGGTATTAAGAGCATTGAGATATCACATCTCATGCTATAGGAAGGGTCTCTGGATTGGATCGGGAAGAAGTTGGATATCACTTCTCATGCTATAGGAAGGGTCTCAGATTTGGTAGAAGCATTGAGATATCACATCTCATGCTATAGGAAGGGCCTCATGATTGGAATGGGAAGGAGTTGGATATCACATCTCATGTTATAGTAAGGGACTCAGGTTTGGTATTAGAAGCACTGAGATATCAGATCTCATCCTTTAGGAAGGGACTCAAGTTTGGTATTTGAAGGAGTGAGATATCACATCTCATGCCATCGGAAAGGTCTCAGGTTTGGTAGAAGCATTGGGATATCACATCTCATGCTATCGGAAGGGTCTCAGGATTGGATTGCGAAGGAGTTGGATATCCCATCTCATGCTATAGGAAGGGTCACAGGTTGGAATTCGAAGGAGTTGGATATAACATCTCATGCTATCGGAAGGGTCTCAGGATTGGAATGGGAAGGAGTTGGATATCACATCTCATGCTATAGGGAGGGTCTCAGGTTTGATATTAGAAGCATTGAGATATCACATCTAATGCTATCGGAAGGGTCTCAGGATTGGATTGGGAAGGAGTTGGATATCACATCTCATGCAATAGGAAAGGTCTCAGGTTTGGAATGGGAAGGAGTTGGATATCACATCTCATGTTATAGGAAGGGTCTCAGGTTTTGTATTAGAAGCACTGAGATATCAAATCTCATGTTGTATGAAGAGACGCAGATTTGGAATGGGAAGAAGTTGGATATCACATCTCATGCTATAGGAAGGGTCTCAGGTTTGGAATGGGAAGGATTTGGATATCACATCTCTTGCAATAGGAAGGGTCTCAGGTTTGGTATTAGAAACATTGAGATATCTCATCTCATGGTATAGGAAGGGTCTCAGGATTGGAATCGGAAGGAGTTGGATATAACATCTCATGTTATAGGAAGGGTCTCAGGTTTGTTATTAGAAGCACTGAGATATCAAATCTTATGCTAAATGAAGGGACGCAGGATTGGAATGGGAAGGAGTTGGATATCACATTTCATGCTATAGGAACGGTCCAACTTTGGTATTAGAAGCATTGAGATAGCACATCTCATGGAAGGGGCTCAGGATTGGAATGGGAAGGAGTTGGATATCACATCTCATGTTATAGAAATGATCGCAGGTTTGGTATTAAGAGCATTGAGATATCACATCTTGTTAGGAAAGATTTCGTAATCGTAGGTAATTTTCCTTCCATGTGGCAACCCCTAAACTTTTTGCTGTTGTTTTTCACCTTGTTCTTGACTTTGCCAGAGAAGTGCAGCCTTCTGCCGCACTCCTCTGGGCTTTCGCTCCTTTTCTTACGGGGAAACTGACATGCCCTTAAGACAGTCAGTACCGGGGAACGCTGTTTCCCGTAGTTTCTTTTATCATGTTGCGGCTTTAGTGCAACATGACACAAGAGGGCACTGTAAGCTAAGTTACAGCTCTCTTGGGTCTCTAGCCTTCTACAGGCCCTAGATACTCGTTTAGGATTGTATTTGATCGGTGCAAGTGATTCAGGGACGGGAATGGTGGCAGCGATCGTTTCTTTATATTTTGAGCTCCTTTTGGCGTTCTAAGCACGTTTTCTGCGCTTAACCCAAAATGGTGGCCTGGCTCCCAAAATGGCCAGACCACGAGGCTCCTTTGTCCTGTCCACTGACCGTCTTGCTCCCTTCACCTTCCCCAGGTCGAGCGACCCGGGGCCTTCCTTATTTGGGCATGTACTTTCCCGCGAAACACGGATGCTTTCGCGGGCTTCTACATGTCTTTGGTGTGCCTCCAGGGTGTGGGCTGGGATGTCTGGTCCCAATACACATCCTGGGTGCCAGAGAGTCTAGGGTGGTGTGAATGCCTGGGACCACCGTGGTCCGTGATTGGTCCACGAATGGTGTGAGTGTTGATGAGCGGATCTCCCATTGGGTCCCCTCCGTTTTGGCGCGAAGGGAACCGTGGATAAGAGGGGGCTGAAAACACCACTACCATGTCGATCTCCTGAGTTCTCACGAACGAAGGAATACAGGAGCCAAGTATCCTGCAACCAAGAGGCTGGACCGAGGAATCGCTGGGGACCCGCTGAAGGACTCCTCCTTTGCACTGCTGTCGTCCTGTGAAACCCTTTCCTCCTTTGATCGAACCAGAAGGCCTGTACTGGTGCTTCGACCTTTGGAATAGCAGGAACAGCTATTCTCGGCGACTTCATCATCTCCTGCCAGTAAGCCTTCGGAAGCGTCTCTGGGCCATCCAGTTGACTGACCAGCTTACACGGGAGTCCTGCTCTGTAACCGCCGCCAGGTCGTGTTGTATTTCGAGTCCTTGTCACTCTCACACGCTTAGTACACTTGGCGTTCCCAAGTCTGAAGTGAGTAGTGTACATTTGGCTCAGATACACACGGCCGCTCCGTTGCCCTGCTGTGGTGACAAAACTGTGCAGGTTTCTTCGATTGGGACGTCTTTTTTCTCTACACGACGACGAGGCATTCCCGGCTCTTCTGAACCTGCCAGCTGCTGAAACTAACGTGGAGAAGCCTGGGTCTGCTTGCATCGGGGACCGGTGAGTAGTTTAGCTAGGATCTGGTCGCCCTCCTGCAGGAGCCCATTGCTTTTCCCCGCTGTGTAAAACAGCACCCTTTTGCCGTACTCGCGCTCTGCTTCTGCCCACAGTGGGGGCTGCGCTTGAGTCGCGGAACTTGTTCTCCTTCATTTGTGCACTGAACTGAACTGCCTGAGTTCCTTAGAAGAGACTCTCCTTTTGCCCGTTGGCACCAGCGTGTGCAGGTACTTTTGAGCACAAGGCTCCACTCTTCGCAGGGATCGGACTTCCATCTAGTTAGGTGCCTCTGAAGGCGAACTGAGTCTAAAGCATTGTATCGCACTGCCTGTTTTCCTTCCCTTGCAGGTGGACTACACATTTCGTGCATATAACGCTTGCGACTGTCGTATTTGTATATATATTGTGTTGATATGGTATGTGTTGGCTTAATATTGTGATACTGTGATTTTCTCGCTGCGGTCATTGTTTTAAAGGCCTTAAAATAAATGTGTATATATTTTTAATATAACAACTGTTTGGAGTAGTTTGTAAGTGATCTTGCTTTGCGTGCTCATTGCGGGCTTTCAGTCACCCTCACCCCTCTTGAGACCTAGTCTTGACCGCCGCGATCGCTACCTTGATTGGTCTGGCTCGTCCAGAGGTTACCCTGTTCCAAGTAATTAGGTTGGCCTTCTGAACTTCTGCGCCACCAGGACAGAGTTCAGAAATCCGTCTTAACAAATTGGTGTACAGCGGTGGGATACGACTGAAGGTATCCAGTCTTGCGCACGAACTAAGGCATTTCAGGTTTTTCCAACCAGGACACGTAGTGAATTGTTGTAGTATAACTTTAAAAAGGCCATAGTCCTATCTAACAGTATGGAAACAAATACCTTGTTAACTTTAAATGCTTCCAAATCAGAAACATTGAAGAAGATGTGTGCGGAGAGAGGTGTTTCCTCTCAAGGCACGAAATTGGAAATGATCCAAAGAATCGTGGCGTGGCAAGAAGCGCAGCTTGACGCTATAACTTCTGAGGACAGTGCAGAAGGTGGTGGGGCTGCTCTCACTGGTAGAACTGACGGTTCTGCCGCTGCACTGATCCATCGCGACCACGAGGACAGGGAGGACGAGATGTCGAATGTTTCCTCTGCCAGTGCTGATGGGGAGGCTATGCTTGAATTCAAGAAGCAAGAGCTGCGGTTTAGGCAGCAGGAGCTTGAATTCAGCATAGCCAAACTAAAAATCGAACAGGCAGAAAAACAAAAAGACAGGGATCACCAGTTGGAACTGGCCAAGCTTCAGTTTGCAAATGGGTCCAAGGGTCCTGGACATGGGTCTGGGGCTTCCTCTCATCCACGGTTTCCGAAAGATCTGCTCAGTGTGTATGAAGAAAGGAATGACATTATGGACTGGCTGAATGCGTTTGAGTATGCATGCGAAGTTCAACAAGTTGACAATGCTGATAAAATAGCATGGTTACTCAGCAGACTGCCCCATTCTGGCTGTAGTGCCATTATGGAAATGTCGAAGGCTGAGCGAGCTGATTTCGCAATGTTAAAGCAAACTCTCATTTTAAAGTTTGGGAAGACTCCGGCCCAATATTTGAAACGTTTCAGAGAGTATAAGAAAAAGGAAGGTGGTACTTGGGTATCTTATGTTACTGAATCCTTGAAAAACTTAACTGGCTGGGTCGAAGGTTATAAGGTTTCTACCTTCGAAGGCATGATAAATCTTGTCATGCTGGAACACATTTTTGCTTCTTCTTCCCCGGAGCTTAAGCAGCATTTGGCCGATTCGAAGGAGATAGATCCTAAGAAGCTGGCCATTGCAGCAGACTTATGGGTGTCACATCGAGTGTCCCATAAGGACAAAACTTATCCTGGTAAGCAGGAGGAAGGGAAAAAGTCCAAAGATATGGAGGGTGGAGAATCTGCTAAATCTTCTTCTCATAAGGGCCACAAAAAGAAAAATAAGGGTAAGACACAAGAGAACTCACAGGGTAGTGGAGGACAGCCTCCGAAACAGAACTCTGGTTACAATAAGCCTCCCTATGTAAACAGACCCAATGGATCTTGTTTTGCTTGTGGAGCAACTGACCACGTGAAGGGGGATCCCCGTTGTAAGGTTAGACCTTTGGGGGTCCACTCCGCTAATCTGGCCTTCTCCTCCTACGAGGAAGAAGAGATTACAGGAGCATCCTTCTCCTCAGACTCATTTCCCAGCGGGATAGAGGCTGAGGTAGTTTTAGTGTCCCTGGGTTCCTGGGAGCCTAAAGTCGCAGAGGCTTATGCTAGGATTCCGGATAATACCAAGCACTACTTTAAATACAGTGTGCTGATCAATGGAGTAGATACTCCAGCTCTTAGGGATAGTGGGTGCAGCCGCACTGTAGTGGATTCTACCTTGGTAGACTCAGAGGAAGTTGCCAGAGCTACTCTGATGCCCACTAAGTTGGCTGACGGCCCCCTCCGTATGTTTCCCGTAATACCTGTAAATCTTACTTTAAATGGTACAGCAGTCAGGATTCCAGTGAGCATTCAGAGAAACGTCCCGGGAAAGGTCTTGTTAGGTAATGATCTCAGAGCTTTAGGGCTCGTAGGAGACACTGCCGAAAGACCCTACACACGGTCTCAAGCACGGGCAGCATTGGCCAAGTCCAATACGCCGCCCCAGCCGAAGGGGAAACCCAAGGCGAAAGGAGTTGACAAGTCAAGACGAGGGAAAGAGAATATTCCCCCGAGCTCGAATACCACTGCGGTGGAGGAAGTTGGTCAATCGCCCGGGCCTGACGAGGAGGTGGCGATGCCTGAAGTATTCGACCCCAACGATCATCCTGAACTAAAAGACTTGTTAGTTGAAGGAGGTCCTGATAGGGACGAATTCAGTAAAGGCCAACGTGAGTGCCCATCTCTGGAAGGCCTAAGGAGACAGGCCTGCTCCCAGCTTGAGGGTGAACCTCCTGGGACGCATAGGATTTATTGGGAAGGTGGACTCCTGTATAGTGAGCCCACAGAGTCTACAGAAGGAGACCATAGGAGGTTGTGGTTCCCCTTGCTGTTAGGCCCTTCCTCCTGCAGTTGTCGCATGAAGTTCCCCTTGCTGGTCACCTTGGTATGAAGAGGACCAAGCAAAGGTTATCCATGCACTTCTACTGGCCCAAGATGGGGGTGCAAGTAGAAAGTCACTGCAGGAGTTGTACCTCCTGCCAGTTGTCTGGTAAGGTTGGCGCGACAATCCAAGCTCCGTTGGTACCGCTCCCAGTTGTGGGGGTACCATTTGAAAGGGTAGGGATCGACATCATTGGTCCCCTTGACCCGCAAACATCCTCAGGCAATAGGTTTATCCTGGTGCTGGTCGACCATGCAACCAGATATCCTGAGGCCATCCCATTGAAAACTGTAACTGCCAAGTCAGTTGCAGAAGCTTTACTCGGCATATTTACTAGGGTTGGCTTCCCTAAAGAAGTTGTGTCGGATCATGGCAGCAACTTTATGTCGAAGTATAGGCAGGCTATGTGGAAAGAATGTGGGGTCACCTACAGGTTCTCTTCTGCATACCTTGGTCTGGGGGGCGTTTCAACAGGACGTTAAAGAGCATGATTGGGGCTCTGGAGGAGCCTCAGAGAAGAAAATGGGATCTTCTTGTTTCATGCTTACTGTTTGCCTACCGAGAGGTACCACAGGAGGGTGTTGGCTTCAGCCCCTTCGAACTTCTGTTCGGTCATCCCATACGGGGAACCTTAGCCATTGTCAAGGAGGGATGGGAGATGCTCACTCCCCCTGTTACTACCAACGTAGTTGATTATGTGCTAGGGCTCAGAAAACGGATGGTACTTCTTATGGGCTTGGCTAGTGATAAATTGAAGGCAGGGCAAGCGCTGGTGAAACATTGGTACGACCAGAAAGCTTCCCTCATCAACTTTACACTTGGTCAGCAAGTCCTGATCATGAATCTCATAAGGCCTCGAGCTTTCCAGGACAAATGGTCAGGCCCTTACCCAGTGGTGGAGCCCCTGGGTGAGGTTAACTATTCAGTGGACCTTGGAAGGCCTGAACAGGCTCCAAAAGTGTTTCACGTGAATAGGCTGAAGGCTTTCGTCCCAAGCGTCAAAATCGCAGCACTGCTACTGGCTTCAGATGTTGAGGAAGAGGAGTCTGAACCTCTCCTCGACCTGTTCCCAAGCAGTCCTTCAGATAGCTCTTTTGAGGGTGTCCGAGTGGCCCCTCACCAAAATGGACAAGGCTCAGTGGTTTACCTTGGACATGAAGTAGGTGGAGGGAGGATACAGCCTCTTCCCAGTAAAGTACAAGCAGTACAAGACTGGCCTACCCCCACTACGCAAACCCAAGTGAAAGCCTTCTTAGGACTCACGGGGTATTACCGCAATTTTGTGGCAGACTATGGCACCATAGCTGCCCCTCTGACTGCCCTCACAACTCCGAAGAAACCCAAGAAGGTAACTTGGACCGAAGAGTGTGAGAAGGCCTTCAATGGCTTAAAAGACTCCTTGTGCCAGGCCCCTGTCCTCAGGGCCCCTGATTATCAAAGACCTTTTATCGTGCAGACGGACACCTCTGACACTGGGATAGGAGCTGTACTATCACAAGTAGATGAGAAGGGTAAGGAACACCCTATCGGTTTTATTAGTCGCCAGCTTAAGGACAGAGAGCTCAGATGGTCCACGGTAGAGAAAGAATGTTTCTCTGTTGTGTGGGCCCTAAGGAAGCTGAGGCCCTACCTCTATGGGACCCACTTCACTGTGCAGACTGACCATAAACCGTTAAAGTGGCTAATGAACATGAAGGAGGAGAATCCAAAGTTGCTTAGGTGGTCCATAAGTCTACAAGGCTTCGACTTCACTATTGAGCATAGGCCAGGTGTCCAACATAGCAATGCTGATGGGTTGTCCAGAATGTTTAACCGACCTGAACAAGAGACTCATCCAGAGGTGGATTAGTTCCCCCTGTCCATAGTCTGGGAGGGGCGAGTGTTAGGAAAGATTTCGTAATCGTAGGTAATTTTCCTTCCATGTGGCAACCCCTAAACTTTTTGCTGTTGTTTTTCACCTTGTTCTTGACTTTGCCAGAGAAGTGCAGCCTTCTGCCGCACTCCTCTGGGCTTTCGCTCCTTTTCTTACGGGGAAACTGACATGCCCTTAAGACAGTCAGTACCGGGGAACGCTGTTTCCCATAGTTTCTTTTATCATGTTGCGGCTTTAGTGCAACATGACACAAGAGGGCACTGTAAGCTAAGTTACAGCTCTCTTGGGTCTCTAGCCTTCTACAGGCCCTAGATACACGTTTAGGATTGTATTTGATCGGTGCAAGTGATTCAGGGACGGGAATGGTGGCAGCGATCGTTTCTTTATATTTTGAGCTCCTTTTGGCGTTCTAAGAACGTTTTCTGCGCTTAACCCAAAATGGTGGCCTGGCTCCCAAAATGGCCAGACCACGAGGCTCCTTTGTCCTGTCCACTGACCGTCTTGCTCCCTTCACCTTCCCCAGGTCGAGCGACCCGGGGCCTTCCTTATTTGGGCATGTACTTTCCCGCGAAACACGGATGCTTTCGCGAGCTTCTACATGTCTTTTGTGTGCCTCCAGGGTGTGGGCTGGGATGTCTGGTCCCAATACACATCCTGGGTGCCAGAGAGTCTAGGGTGGTGTGAATGCCTGGGACCACCGTGGTCCGTGATTGGTCCACGAATGGTGTGAGTGTTGATGAGCGGATCTCCCATTGGGTCCCCTCCGTTTTGGCGCGAAGGGAACCGTGGATAAGAGGGGGCTGGAAACACCACTACCATGTCGATCTCCTGAGTTCTCACGAACGAAGGAATACAGGAGCCAAGTATCCTGCAACCAAGAGGCTGGACCGAGGAATCGCTGGTGACCCGCTGAAGGACTCCTCCTTTGCACTGCTGTCGTCCTGTGAAACCCTTTCCTCCTTTGATCGAACCAGAAGGCCTGTATTGGTGCTTCGACCTTTGGAATAGCAGGAACAGCTATTCTCGGCGACTTCATCATCTCCTGCCAGTAAGCCTTCGGAAGCGTCTCTGGGCCATCCAGTTGACTGACCAGCTTACACGGGAGTACTGCTCTGTAACCGCCGCCAGGTCGTGTTGTATTTCGAGTCCTTGTCACTCTCACACGCTTAGTACACTTGGCGTTCCCAAGTCTGAAGTGAGTAGTGTACATTTGGCTCAGATACACACGGCCGCTCTGTTGCCCTGCTGTGGTGACAAAACTGTGCAGGTTTCTTTGATTGGGACGTCTTTTTTCTCTACACGACGACGAGGCATTCCCGGCTCTTCTGAAACTGCCAGCTGCTGAAACTAACGTGGAGAAGCCTGGGTCTGCTTGCATCGGGGACCGGTGAGTAGTTTAGCTAGGATCTGGTTGCCCTCCTGCAGTAGCCCATTGCTTTTCCCCGCTGTGTAAAACAGCACCCTTTTGCCGTACTCGCGCTCTGCTTCTGCCCACAGTAGAGGCTGCACTTGAGTCGCGGAACTTGTTCTCCTTCATTTGTGCACTGAACTGAACTGCCTGAGTTCCTTAGAAGAGACTCTCCTTTTGCCCGTTGGCACCAGCGTGTGCAGGTACTTTTGAGCACAAGGCTCCACTCTTCGCAGGGATCGGACTTCCATCTAGTTAGGTGCCTCTGAAGGCGAACTGAGTCTAAAGCATTGTATCGCACTGCCTGTTTTCCTTCCCTTGCAGGTGGACTACACATTTCGTGCATATAACGCTTGCGACTGTCGTATTTGTATATATATTGTGTTGATATGGTATGTGTTGGCTTAATATTGTGATACTGTGATTTTCTCGCTACGGTCATTGTTTTAAAGGCCTTAAAATAAATGTGTATATATTTTTAATATAACAACTGTTTGGAGTAGTTTGTAAGTGATCTTGCTTTGCGTGCTCATTGCGGGCTTTCAGTCACCCTCACCCCTCTTGAGACCTAGTCTTGACCGCCGCGATCGCTACCTTGATTGGTCTGGCTCGTCCAGAGGTTACCCTGTTCCAAGTAATTAGGTTGGCCTTCTGAATTTCTGCGCCACCAGGACAGAGTTCAGAAATCCGTCTTAACACATCTCATGCTATAGGAAGGGTCTCAGGTTTGGTAGAAGCATTGAGATATCACATCTCATGCTATAGGAAGGGCCTCATGATTGGAATGGGAAGGAGTTGGATATCACATCTCATGTTATAGGTAGGGACTCAGGTTTGGTATTAGAAGCACTGAGATATCAGATCTCATCCTTTAGGAAGGGACTCAAGTTTGGTATTTGAAGGAGTGAGATAATAAATCTCATCCTATAGGAAGGGTCTCAGGATTGGAATGGGAAGGAGTTGAATATCACATCTCATGCTATAGGAAGGATCTCAGGTTTGGTAGAAGCATTCAGATATCACATCTCATGATATAGGAAGGGTCTCAGGATTGGAATGGGAAGGAGTTGGATATCATCTCATGCTATAGGAAGGGTCTCAGGATTGGAATGGCAAGGAGTTGGATATCACATCTCATCCTATAGGAAGGGTCTCAGGTTTGGTAGAAGCATTGAGATATCACATCTCATGCTATAGGAAGGGCCTCATGATTGGAATGGGAAGGAGTTGGATATCACATCTCATGCTATAGGGAGGGTCTCAGGTTTGGCATTAATAGCATTTAGATATCACATCTCATGCTATAGGAAGGGTCTCAGGATTGGATGGGAAGGAGTTGGATATCACATTTCATGCTATAGGAAGGGTCTCAGATTTGGTAGAAGCATTGAGATATCACATCTCATGCTATAGGAAGGGCCTCATGATTGGAATGGGAAGGAGTTAGATATCACATCTCATGCTATCGGAAAGGTCTCAGGTTTGGTATTAGAAGCATTGAGATATAACATCTCATGATATAGGACGGGTCTCAGGATTGGAATGGGAAAGAGTTAGATATCACATCTCATGCTATAGGAAGGGTCTCAGGTTTGGTAGAAGCATTGGGATATCACATCTCATGCTATAGTAAGGGTCTCAGGATTGGAATGGAAAGGAGTTGGATATCACATCTGATGCTAAATGAAGGGTCTCAGGTTTGGAAGGGGAAGGATTTGGATATCACATCTCAAGTTATAGGACGGGTCTTTGGTTTGGTATTAGAAGCATTGAGATATCATATCTCATGCTATCGGAAGGGTCTCAGGATTGGATTGGGAAGGATTTGGATATCACATGTCGTTATAGGAAGGGTCTCAGGTTTGGTAGAAGCATTGAGATATCACATCTCATGTTATAGGAAGGGTCTCAGGTTTGGAATGGGAAGGATTTTGATATCACATCTCTTGCAATAGGAAGGGTCTCAGGTTTGGTATTAGAAACATTGAGATATCTCATCTCATGGTATAGGAAGGGTCTCAGGATTGGAATCGGAAGGAGTTGGATATAACATCTCATGTTATAGGAAGGGTCTCAGGTTTGATGTTAGAAGCACTGAGATATCAAATCTCATGCTAAATGAAGGGACGCAGGATTGGAATGGGAAGGAGTTGGATATCACATCTCATGCTATAGGAACGGTCCAACTTTGGTATTAGAAGCATTGAGATAGCACATCTCATGGAAGGGGCTCAGGATTGGAATGGGAAGGAGTTGGATATCACATCTCATGTTATAGGAATGATCGCAGGTTTGGCATTAAGAGCATTGAGATATCACATCTCATGCTATAGGAAGGGTCTCAGGATTGGATCGGGAAGGAGTTGGATATCACATCTCATGCTATAGGAAGGGTCTCAGGTTTGGTAGAAGCATTGAGATATCACATCTCATGCTATAGGAAGGTCCTCATGATTGGAATGGGAAGGAGTTGGATATCACATCTCATGTTATAGGAAGGGACTCAGGTTTGGTATTAGAATCACTGAGATATCAGATCTCATCCTTTAGGAAGGGACTCATGTTTGGTATTTGAAGGAGTGAGATAATAAATCTCATCCTATCGGAAGGGTCTCAGGTTTGGTATTAGAAGCATTGAGATATAACATCTCATGATATAGGACGGGTCTCAGGATTGGAATGGGAAAGAGTTAGATATCACATCTCATGCTATAGGAAGGGTCTCAGGTTTGGTAGAAGCATTGGGATATCACATCTCATGCTATAGGAAGGGTCTCAGGATTGGAATGGAAAGGAGTTGGATATCACATCTGATGCTAAATGAAGGGTCTCAGGTTTGGAAGGGGAAGGATTTGGATATCACATCTCAAGTTATAGGACGGGTCTTTGGTTTGGTATTAGAAGCATTGAGATATCATATCTCATGCTATCGGAAGGGTCTCAGGATTGGATTGGGAAGGATTTGGATATCACATCTCGTTATAGGAAGGGTCTCAGGTTGGTTATTAGAAGCATTGAGATATCACATCTCATGTTATAGGAAGGGTCTCAGGTTTGGAATGGGAAGGATTTAGATATCACATCTCTTGCAATAGGAAGGGTCTCAGGTTTGGTATTAGAAACATTGAGATATCTCATCTCATGGTATAGGAAGGGTCTCAGGATTGGAATCGGAAGGAGTTGGATATAACATCTCATGTTATAGGAAGGGTCTCAGGTTTGGTATTAGAAGCACTGAGATATCAAATCTCATGCTAAATGAAGGGACGCAGGATTGGAATGGGAAGGAGTTGGATATCACATCTCATGCTATAGGAACGGTCCAACTTTGGTATTAGAAGCATTGAGATAGCACATCTCATGGAAGGGGCTCAGGATTGGAATGGGAAGGAGTTGGATATCATATCGCATGTTATAGGAATGATCGCAGGTTTGGTATTAAGAGCATTGAGATATCACATCTCATGCTATAGGAAGGGTCTCAGGATTGGATCCGGAAGGAGTTGGATATCACATCTCATGCTATAGGAAGGGTCTCAGGTTTGGTAGAAGCATTGAGATATCACATCTCATGCTATAGGAAGGGCGTCATGATTGGAATGGGAAGGAGTTGGATATCACATCTCATGTTATAGGAAGGGACTCAGGTTTGGTATTAGAAGCACTGAGATATCAGATCTCATCCTTTAGGAAGGGACTCAAGTTTGGTATTTGAAGGAGTGAGATAATAAATCTCATCCTATCGGAAGGGTCTCAGGATTGGAATGGGAAGGAGTTAAATATCACATCTCATGCTATAGGAAGGATCTCAGGTTTGTAGAAGCATTGAGATATCACATCTCATGCTATAGGAAGGGTCTCAGGATTGGAATGGGAAGGAGTTGGATATCATCTCATGCTATAGGAAGGGTCTCAGGATTGGAATGGCAAGGAGTTGGATATCACATCTCATCCTATAGGAAGGGTCTCAGGTTTGGTAGAAGCATTGAGATATCACATCTCATGCTGTAGGAAGGGCCTCATGATTGGAATGGGAAAGAGTTGGATATCACATCTCAGGCTATCGGAAGGGTCCAGGATTGGAATGGGAAGGAGTTGGATATCACATCTCCTGCTATAGGGAGGGTCTCAGGTTTGGCATTAATAGCATTTAGATATCACATCTCATGCTATAGGAAGGGTCTCAGGATTGGATGGGAAGCAGTTGGATATCACATTTAATGCTATAGGAAGGGTCTCAGATTTGGTAGAAGCATTGAGATATCACATCTCATGCTATAGGAAGGGCCTCATGATTGGAATGGGAAAGAGTTAGATATCACATCTCATGCTATCGGAAAGGTCTCAGGTTTGGTAGAAGCATTGGGATATCACATCTCATGCTATAGGAAGGGTCTCATGATTGGAATGGGAAGGAGTTGGATATCACATCTCATGCTAAAGGAAAGGTCTCAGGTTTGGAAGGGGAAGGATTTGGATATCTCATCTCAAGTTATAGGACGGGTCTGTGGTTTGGTATTAGAAGCATTGAGATATCATATCTCATGCTATCGGAAGGGTCTCAGGATTGGATTGGGAAGGAGTTGGAAATCACATCTCATGTTATAGGAAGCGTCTCAGGATTGGAATGGGAAGGACTTCGACATCACATCTCAAGTTATAGGAAGGGTCTCAGGTTTGTTATTAGAAGCATTGAGATATCACATCTCATGTTATAGGACAGTCTCAGGTTTGATATTAGAAGCATTGAGATATAACATCTCATGATATAGGAAGGGTCTCAGGATTGGAATGGGAAGGAGTTAGAAATCACATCTCATGCTATAGGAAGGGTCTCAGGTTTGGTAGAAGCATTGGGATATCACATCTCATGCTATAGGAAGGGTCTCAGGATTGGAATGGAAAGGAGTTGGATATCACATCTGATGCTTAAGGAAGGGTCTCAGGTTTGGAAGGGGAAGGATTTGGATATCACATCTCAAGTTATAGGACGGGTCTGTGGTTTGGTATTATAAGCATTGAGATATCATATCTCATGCTATCGGAAGGGTCTCAGGATTGGATTGGGAAGGAGTTGGATATCACATCTCGTTATAGGAAGGGTCTCAGGTTGGTTATTAGAAGCATTGAGATATCACATCTCAGGCTATCGGAAGGTCTCAGGATTGGAATGGGAAGGAGTTGGATATCACATCTCTTGCAATAGGAAGGGTCTCAGGTTTGGTATTAGAAACATTGAGATATCTCATCTCATGGTATAGGAAGGGTCTCAGGATTGGAATCGGAAGGAGTTGGATATAACATCTCATGTTATAGGAAGGGTCTCAGGTTTGTTATTAGAAGCACTGAGATATCAAATCTTATGCTAAATGAAGGGACGCAGGATTGGAATGGGAACGAGTTGGATATCACATTTCATGCTATAGGAACGGTCCAACTTTGGTATTAGAAGCATTGAGATAGCACATCTCATGGAAGGGGCTCAGGATTGGAATGGGAAGGAGTTGGATATCACATCTCATGTTATAGGAATGATCGCAGGTTTGGTATTAAGAGCATTGAGATATCACATCTCATGCTATAGGAAGGTCTCAGGTTTGGTAGAAGCATTGATATATCACATCTCATGCTATAGGAAGGGCCTCATGATTGGAATGGGAAGGAGTTGGATATCACATCTCATGTTATAGGTAGGGACTCAGGTTTGGTATTAGAAGCACTGAGATATCAGATCTCATCCTTTAGGAAGGGACTCACGTTTGGTATTTGAAGGAGTGAGATAATAAATCTCATCCTATCGGAAGGGTCTCAGGATTGGAATGGGAAGGAGTTGAATATCACATCTCGTGCTATAGGAAGGATCTCAGGTTTGGTAGAAGAATTGAGCTATCACATCTCATGCTATAGGAAGGGTCTCAGGATTGGAATGGGAAGGAGTTGGATATCATCTCATGCTATAGGAAGGGTCTCAGGATTGGAATTGCAAGGAGTTGGATATCACATCTCATCCTATAGGAAGTGTCTCAGGTTTGGTAGAAGCATTGAGATATCACATCTCATGCTATAGGAAGGGCCTCATGATTGGAATGGGAAGGAGTTGGATATCACATCTCAGGCTATCGGAAGGGTCTCAGGATTGGAATGGGAAGGAGTTGGATATCACATCTCATGCTATAGGGAGGGTCTCAGGTTTGGCATTAATAGCATTTAGATATCACATCTCATGCTATAGGAAGGGTCTCAGGATTGGATGGGAAGGAGTTGGATATCACATTTCATGCTATAGGTAGGGTCTCAGATTTGGTAGAAGCATTGAGATATTACATCTCATGCTATAGGAAGGGCCTCATGATTGGAATGGGAAGGAGTTAGATATCACATCTCATGCTATCGGAAAGGTCTCAGGTTTGGTATTAGAAGCATTGAGATATAACATCTCATGATATAGGACGGGTCTCAGGATTGGAATGGGAAAGAGTTAGATATCACATCTCATGCTATAGGAAGGGTCTCATGTTTGGTAGAAGCATTGGGATATCACATCTCATGCTATCGGAAGGGTCTCAGGATTGGAATGGAAAGGAGTTGGATATCACATCTGATGCTAAAGGAAGGGTCTCAGGTTTTGAAGGGGAAGGATTTGGATATCACATCTCAAGTTATAGGACGGGTCTGTGGTTTGGTATTAGAAGCATTGAGATATCATACTCATGCTATCGGAAGGGTCTCAGGATTGGATTGGGAAGGATTTGGATATCACATCTCGTTATAGGAAGGGTCTCAGGTTGGTTATTAGAAGCATTGAGATTTCACATCTCATGTTATAGGACAGTCTCAGGTTTGGTATTAGAAGCATTGAGATATCACATCTCATGGTATAGGACAGGTCTCAGGATTGGAATGGGAAGGAGTTGGATATCACATCTCATGCTATCGGAAGGGTCTCAGGTTTGGAATGGGAAGGATTTGGATATAACATCTCTTGCTATAGGAAGGGTCTCAGGTTTTTTATTAGAAACATTGAGATATCACATCTCATGCCATAGGAAGGTCTCAGGTTTGGTAGAAGCATTAAGATATCACATCTCATGCTATCGGAAGGGTCTCAGGATTGGATTGGGAAGGAGTTGGATATCCCATCTCATGCTATAGGAAGGGTCACAGGTTGGAATTGGAAGGAGTTGGATATCACATCTCATGCTATCGGAAGGGTCTCAGGTTTGGAATGGGAAGGATTTGGATATAACATCTCTTGCTATAGGAAGGGTCTCAGGTTTTTTATTAGAAACATTGAGATATCACATCTCATGCCATAGGAAGGTCTCAGGTTTGGTAGAAGCATTAAGATATCACATCTCATGCTATCGGAAGGGTCTCAGGATTGGATTGGGAAGGAGTTGGATATCCCATCTCATGCTATAGGAAGGGTCACAGGTTGGAATTCGAAGGAGTTGGATATCACATCTCATGCTATCGGAAGGGTCTCAGGATTGGAATCGGAAGGAGCTGGATATGACATCTCATGTTATAGGAAGGGTCTCAGGTTTGGTATTAGAAGCACTGAGATATCAAATCTCATGCTAAATGAAGGGACGCAGGATTGGTATGGGAAGGAGTTGGATATCACATCTCATGCTATAGGAACGGTCCAACTTTGGTATTAGAAGCATTGAGATAGCACATCTCATGGAAGGGGCTCAGGATTGGAATGGGAAGGAGTTGGATATCACATCTCATGTTATAGGAATGATCGCAGGTTTGGTATTAAGAGCATTGAGATATCACATCTCATGCTATAGGAAGGGTCTCAGGATTGGATCGGGAAGGAGTTGGATATCACATCTCATGCTATAGGAAGGGTCTCAGGTTTGGTAGAAGCATTGAGATATCACATCTCAAATTATAGGAAGGGCCTCATGATTGGAATGGGAAGGAGTTGGATATCACATCTCATGTTATAGGAAGGGACTCAGGTTTGGTATTAGAAGCACTGAGATATCAGATCTCATCCTTTAGGAAGGGACTCAAGTTTGGTATTTGAAGGAGTGAGATATCACATCTCATCCCATCGGAAAGGTCTCAGGTTTGGTAGAAGCATTGGGATATCACATCTCATGCTATAGGAAGGGTCTCAGGATTGGAATGGGAAGGAGTTGGATATCACATCTCATGGCAAAGGAAAGGTCAGGTTTGGAAGGGGAAGGATTTGGATATCACATCTCAAGTTATAGGACGGGTCTGTGGTTTGGTATTAGAAGCATTGAGATATATCTCATGGTATAGTATGGGTCTCAGGATTGGAATGGGAAGGAGTTGGATATCACATCTTATGCTATAGGAAGGGTCTCAGGATTTAAATGGGAAGGACTTGGACATCACATCTCATGTTATAGGAAGGGTCTCAGGTTTGTTATTAGAAGGATTGAGATATCACATCTCATGTTATAGGACAGTCTCAGGTTTGGTATTAGAAGCATTGAGATATCACATCTCATGGTATAGGACGGGTCTCAGGATTGGAATGGGAAGGAGTTGGATATCACATCTCATGCTATAGGAAGGGTCTCAGGATTGAAATGGGAAGGAGTTTGATATCACATCTCATGCCATAGGAAGGTCTCAGGTTTGGTAGAAGCATTAAGATATCACATCTCATGCTATCTGAAGGGTCTCAGGATTGGATTGGGAAGGAGTTGGATATCCCATCTCATGCTATAGGAAGGGTCACAGGTTGGAATTCGAAGGAGTTGGATATCACATCTCATGCTATCGGAAGGGTCTCGGGATTGGAATGGGAAGGAGTTGGATATCACATCTCATGCTATAGGGAGGGTCACAGGTTTGATATTAGAAGCATTGAGATATCACATCTAATGCTATCGGAAGGGTCTCAGGATTGGATTGGGAAGGAGTTGGATATCACATCTCATGCAATAGGAAAGGTCTCAGGTTTGGAATGGGAAGGATTTGGATATCAAATCTCTTGCAATAGGAAGGGTCTCAGGTCTGGTATTAGAAACATTGAGATATCACATCTCATGGTATAGGAAGGGTCTCAGAATTGGAATCGGAAGGAGTTGGATATCACATCTCATGTTATAGGAAGGGTCTCAGGTTTTGTTATTAGAAGCACTGAGATATCAAATCTCATGTTGTATGAAGAGACGCAGGTTTGAAATGGGAAGAAGTTGGATATCACATCTCATGCTATAGGAAGGATCTCAGGTTTGGAATGGGAAGGATTTGGATATCACATCTCTTGCAATAGGAAGGGTCTCAGGTTTGTTATTAGAAGCACTGAGATATCAAATCTTATGCTAAATGAAGGGACGCAGGATTGGAATGGGAAGGAGTTGGATATCACATTTCATGCTATAGGAACGGTCCAACTTTGGTATTAGAAGCATTGAGATAGCACATCTCATGGAAGGGGCTCTGGATTGGAATGGGAAGGAGTTGGATATCACATCTCATGTTGTAGGAATGATCGCAGGTTTGGTATTAAGAGCATTGAGATATCACATCTCATGCTATAGGAAGGGTCTCAGGTTTGGTAGAAGCATTGAGATATCACATCTCATGCTATAGGAAGGGCCTCATGATTGGAATGGGAAGGAGTTGGATATCACATCTCATGTTATAGGTAGGGAGTCAGGTTTGGTATTAGAAGCACTGAGATATAAGATCTCATCCTTTAGGAAGGGACTCAAGTTTGGTATTTGAAGGAGTGAGATAATAAATCTTATCCTATCGGAAGGGTCTCAGGATTGGAATGGGAAGGAGTTGAATATCATCTCATGCTATAGGAAGGGTCTCAGGATTGGAATGGCAAGGAGTTGGATATCACATCTCATCCTATAGGAAGGGTCTCAGGTTTGGTAGAAGCATTGAGATATCACATCTCATGCTATAGGAAGGGCCTCATGATTGGAATGGGAAGGAGTTGGATATCACATCTCAGGCTATCGGAAGGGTCTCAGGATTGGAATGGGAAGGAGTTGGATATCACATCTCATGCTATAGGGAGGGTCTCAGGTTTGGCATTAATAGCATTTAGATATCACATCTCATGCTATAGGAAGGGTCTCAGGATTGGATGGGAAGGAGTTGGATATCACATTTCATGCTATAGGAAGGATCTCAGGTTTGGTAGAAGCATTGAGATATCACATCTCATGCTATAGGAAGGGTCTCAGGATTGGAATGGGAAGGAGTTGGATATCATCTCATGCTATAGGAAGGGTCTCAGGATTGGAATGGCAAGGAGTTGGATATCACATCTCATCCTATAGGAAGGGTCTCAGGTTTGGTAGAAGCATTGAGATATCACATCTCATGCTATAGGAAGGGCCTCATCATTGGAATGGGAAGGAGTTGGATATCACATCTCAGGCTATCGGAAGGGTCTCAGGATTGGAATGGGAAGGAGTTGGATATCACATCTCATGCTATAGGGAGGGTCTCAGGTTTGGCATTAATAGCATTTAGATATCACATCTCATGCTATAGGAAGGGTCTCAGGATTGGATGGGAAGGAGTTGGATATCACATTTCATGCTATAGGAAGGGTCTCAGATTTGGTAGAAGCATTGAGATATCACATCTCATACTATAGGAAGGGCCTCATGATTGGAATGGGAAGGAGTTAGATATCACATCTCATGCTAACAGAAAGGTCTCAGGTTTGGTATTAGAAGCATTGAGATATAACATCTCATGATATAGGACGGGTCTCAGGATTGGAATGGGAAAGAGTTAGATATCACATCTCATGCTATAGGAAGGGTCTCAGGTTTGGTAGAAGCATTGGGATATCACATCTCATGCTATAGGAAGGGTCTCAGGATTGGAATGGAAAGGAGTTGGATATCACATCTGATGCTAAATGAAGGGTCTCAGGTTTGGAAGGGGAAGGATTTGGATATCACATCTCAAGTTATAGGACGGGTCTTTGGTTTGGTATTAGAAGCATTGAGATATCATATCTCATGCTATCGGAAGGGTCTCAGGATTGGATTGGGAAGGATTTGGATATCACATCTCATTATAGGAAGGGTCTCAGGTTGGTTATTAGAAGCATTGAGATATCACATCTCATGTTATAGGACAGTCTCAGGTTTGGTATTAGAAGCATTGAGATATCACATCTCACGGTATAGGACAGGTCTCAGGATTGGAATGGGAAGGAGTTGGATATCACATCTCATGCCATAGGAAGGTCTCAGGTTTGGAAGAAGCATTAAGATATCACATCTCATGCTATCGGAAGGGTCTCAGGATTGGTTTGGGAAGGAGTTGGATATCCCATCTCATGCTATAGGAAGGGTGACAGGTTGGAATTGGAAGGAGTTGGATATCACATCTCATGCTATCGGAAGGGTCTCAGGTTTGGAATGGGAAGGATTTGGATATCACATCTCTTGCTATAGGAAGGGTCTCAGGTTTTTTATTAGAAACATTGAGATATCACATCTCATGCCATAGGAAGGTCTCAGGTAACAAACCTGAGACCCTTCCTATAACATCAGATGTGATGTCCAAGTCCTTCCCATTCCAATCCTGAGACCCTTCCTATAACATGAGATGTGATACCCAACTCCTTCCCATTCCAATCCTGAGACCATTCCTATAGCATGAGATGTGATATCCCAATGCTTCTACCAAACCTGAGACCTTTCCGATAGCATGAGATGTGATATCCAACTCCTTCCCATTCCAATCATGAGGCCCTTCCGATAGCATGAGATGTGATATCTCAACGATTCTACCAAATCTGAGACCCTTCCTATAGCATGAAATGTGATATCCATCTTATTCCCATCCAATCCTGAGACCCTTCCTATAGCATGAGATGTGATATCTCAATGCTTCTAATACCAAACCACAGACCCGTCCTATAACTTGAGATGTGATATCCAAATCCTTCCCCTTCCAAACCTGAGACCCTTCCTATAGCATGAGATGTGATATCCCAGTGCTTCTACCAAACCTGAGACCTTTCCGATAGCATGAGATGTGATATCCAACTCCTTCCCATTCCAATCATGAGGCCCTTCCTATAGCATGAGATGTGATATCTCAATGCGTCTACCAAATCTGAGACCCTTCCTATAGCATGAAATGTGATATCCAACTTATACCCATCCATTCTGAGACCCTTCCTATAGCATGAGAAGTGATATCTCAATGCTAATAATACCAAACCTGAGACCCTCCCTATAGCATGAGATGTGATATCCAAATCCTTCCCATTCCAATCCTGAGACCCTTCCGATAGCCTGAGATGTGATATCCAACTCCTTCCCATTCCAATCACGAGGCCCTTCCTATAGCATGAGATGAGATATCTCAATGCTTCTACCAAACCTGAGACCCTTCCTATAGCATGAAATGTGATATCCAACTTATACCTATCCATTCTGAGACCCTTCATATAGCATGAGATGTGATATCTCAATGCTCTTAATACCAAACCTGGGATCATTCCTATTGCAAGAGATGTGATATCCAAATGCTTCCCATTCCAAACCTGAGACCCTTCCTATAGGATGAGATATGATATCCAACTCCTTCCCATTCCAATCCTGAGACCCTTCCTATAGCATGAGATGATATCCAACTCCTTCCCATTCCAATCCTGAGACCCTTCCTATAGCATGAGATGTGATATCTCAATGCTTCTACCAAACCTGAGATCCTTCCTATAGCATGAGATGTGATATTCAACTCCTTCCCATTCAATCCTGAGACCCTTCCGATAGCATGAGATATGATATCTCAATGCTTCTAATACCAAACCACAGACCCGTCCTATAACTTGAGATGAGATATCCAAATCCTTCCCCTTCCAAACCTGAGACCTTTCCTTTAGCATGAGATGTGATATACAACTCCTTCCCATTCCAATCATGAGACCCTTCCTATAGCATGAGATGTGATATCCCAATGCTTCTACCAAACCTGAGACCTTTCCGATAGCATGAGATGTGATATCTAACTCTTTCCCATTCCAATCATGAGGCCCTGCCTATAGCATGAGATGTGATATCTCAATGCTTCTACCAAATCTGAGACCCTTCCTATAGCATTAAATGTGATATCCAACTGCTTCCCATCCAATCCTGAGACCCTTCCTATAGCATGAGATGTGATATCTAAATGCTATTAATGCCAAACCTGAGACCCTCCCTATAGCATGAGATGTGATATCCAACTCCTTCCCATTCCAATCCTGGACCCTTCCGATAGCCTGAGATGTGATATCCAACTCTTTCCCATTCCAATCATGAGGCCCTTCCTATAGCATGAGATGTGATATCTCAATGCTTCTACCAAACCTGAGACCCTTCCTATAGGATGAGATGTGATATCCAACTCCTTGCCATTCCAATCCTGAGACCCTTCCTATAGCATGAGATGATATCCAACTCCTTCCCATTCCAATCCTGAGACCCTTCCTATAGCATGAGATGTGATATCTCAATGCTTCTACCAAACCTGAGATCCTTCCTATAGCATGAGATGTGATATTCAACTCCTTCCCATTCCAATCCTGAGACCCTTCCGATAGGATGAGATTTATTATCTCACTCCTTCAAATACCAAACTTGAGTCCCTTCTTAAAGGTTGAGATCTGATATCTCAGTGCTTCTAATACCAAACCTGAGTCCCTTCCTATAACATGAGATGTGATATCCAACTCCTTCCCATTCCAATCATGAGGCCCTTCCTATAGCATGAGATGTGATATCTCAATGCTTCTACCAAACCTGAGACCCTTCCTATAGCATAAGATGTGATATCCAACTCCTTCCCGATCCAATCCTGAGACCCTTCCTATAGCATGAGATGTGATATCTCAATGCCTCTAATACCAAACCTGCGATCATTCCTATAACATGAGATGTGATATCCAACTCCTTCCCATTCCAATCCTGAGCCCCTTCCATGAGATGTGCTATCTCAATGCTTCTAATACCAAAGTTGGACCGTTCCTATAGCATGAGATGTGATATCCAACTCCTTCCCATTCCAATCCTGCGTCCCTTCATTTAGCATGAGATTTGATACCTCAGTGCTTCTAATACCAAACCTGAGACCCTTCCTATAACATGAGATGTTATATCCAACTCCTTCCGATTCCAATCCTGAGACCCTTCCTATACCATGAGATGAGATATCTCAATGTTTCTAATACCAAACCTGAGACCCTTCCTATTGCAAGAGATGTGATATCCAAATCCTTCCCATTCCAAACCTGAGTCCCTTCCTATAGCATGAGATGTGATATCCAACTTCTTCCCATTCCAATCCTGCGTCTCTTCATATAGCATGAGATTTGATATCTCAGTGCTTCTAATACAAAACCTGAGACCCTTCCAATAACATGAGATGTGATATCCAACTCCTTCCGATTCCAATCCTGAGACCCTTCCTATAACATGAGATGTGATATCCAAATCCTTCCCATTCCAAACCTGAGACCTTTCCTATTGCATGAGATGTGATATCCAACTCCTTCCCATTCCAATCCTGAGACCCTTCCGATAGCATGAAATGTGATATCCAACTCCTTCGAATTCCAACCCGTGACCATTCCTATAGCATGAGATGGGATATCCAACTCCTTCCCAATCCAATCCTGAGACCCTTCCAATAGCATGAGATGTGATATCTTAATGCTTCTACCAAACCTGAGACCTTCCTATGGCATGAGATGTGATATCAAACTCCTTCCCATTTCAATCCTGAGACCCTTCCTATAGCATGAGATGTGATATCCAACTCCTTCCCATTCCAATCCTGAGACCCGTCCTATACCATGAGATGTGATATCTCAATGCTTCTAATACCAAACCTGAGACTGTCCTATAACATGAGATGTGATATCTCAATCCTTCTAATAACAAACCTGAGACCCTTCCTATAACATGAGATGTGATGTCCAAGTCCTTCTCATTCCAATCCTGAGACCCTTCCTATAGCATGAGATGTGATATCCAACTCCTTCCCATTCCAATCCTGAGACCCATACTATACCATGAGATATATCTCAATGCTTCTAATACCAAACCACAGACCCGTCCTATAACTTGAGATGTGATATCCAAATCCTTCCCCTTCCAAACCTGACCTTTCCTTTGCCATGAGATGTGATATCCAACTCCTTCCCACTCCAATCCTGAGACCCTTCCTATAGCATGAGATGTGATATCCCAATGCTTCTACCAAACCTGAGACCTTTCCGATGGCATGATATGTGATATCTCACTCCTTCAAATACCAAACTTGAGTCCCTTCCTAAAGGATGAGATCTGATATCTCAGTGCTTCTAATACCAAACCTGAGTTCCTTCCTATAACATGAGATGTGATATCCAACTCCTTCCCATTCCAATCATGAGGCCCTTCCTATAGCATGAGATGTGATATCTCAATGCTTCTACCAAATCTGAGACCCTTCCTATAGCATGAGATGTTGTTAAGACGGATTTCTGAACTCTGTCCTGGTGGCGCAGAAGTTCAGAAGGCCAACCTAATTACTTGGAACAGGGTAACCTCTGGACGAGCCAGACCAATCAAGGTAGCGATCGCGGCGGTCAAGACTAGGTCTCAAGAGGGGTGAGGGTGACTGAAAGCCCGCAATGAGCACACAAAGCAAGAGCGCTTACAAACTACTCCAAACAGTTGTTATATCAAAAATATATACACATTTATTTCAAGGCCTTTAAAACAACGACCGTAGCGAGAAAATCACAATATCACAATATTAAGCCAACACATACCATATCAACACAATATATATACAAATACGACAATCGCAAGCGTTATATGCACGAAATGTGTAGTCCACCTGAAAGGGAAGGAAAACAGGCAGTGCGATAATGCTTTAGACTCAGTTCGCCTTCAGAGGCACCTAACTAGATGGAAGTCCGAGCCCTGCGAAGAGTGGAGCCTTGTGCTCAAAGTACCTGCACACGCTGGTGCCAACGGGCAAAAGGAGAAGCTCTTCGGAGGAAGACAGGCAGTTCGGGTTAGTGCACAACAGAAGGAGAACAGGTTCCACGACTCAAGCGCAGCCTCCACAGTGAGCAGAAGCAGAGCGCGAGTACGGACAAAAGGGTGCTGTTTTTACACAGCGGGGAAAAGCAATGGGCTACTGCAGGAGGGCGACCAGATCCTAGCTATACTACTCACCGGTCCCCGATGCAAGCAGACCCAGGCTTCTCCACGTTAGTTTCAGCAGCTGGCAGGTTCAGAAGAGCCGGGAATGCCTCGTCGTCGTGTAGAGAAAAAAGACGTCCCAATCGAAGAAACCTGCACAGTTTTGTCACCACAGCAGGGCAACAGAGCGGCCGTGTGTATCTGAGCCAAATGTACACTACTCACTTCAGACTTGGGAACGCCAAGTGTACGAAGCGTGTGACAGTGACCAGGACTCGAAATACAACACAACCTGGTGGCGGTTACAGAGCAGGACTCCCGTGTAAGCTGGTCAGTCAACTGGATGGCCCAGAGACGCTTCCGAAGCCTTACTGGCAGGAGATGATGAAGTCGCCGAGAATAGCTGTTCCTGCTATTCCGAAGGTCGAAGCACCAGTACAGGCCTTCTGGTTCGATCAAAGGAGGAAAGGGTTTCACAGGACGACAGCAGTGCAAAGGAGGAGTCCTTCAGCGGGTCACCAGCGATTCCTCGGTCCAGCCTCTTGGTTGCAGGATACTTGGCTCCTGTATTCCTTCGTTCGTGAGAACTCAGGAGATCGACATGGTAGTGGTGTTTCCAGCCCCCTCTTATCCACGGTTCCCTTCGCGCCAAAATGGAGGGGAGCCAATGGGAGATCCGCTCATCAACACACACACCATTCGTGGACCAATCACGGACCACGGTGGTCCCAGGCATTCACACTACCCTAGACTCTCTGGCACCCAGGATGTGTATTGGGACCAGACATCCCAGCCCACACCCTGGAGGCACACAAAAGACATGTAGAAGCCCGCGAAAGCATCCGTGTTTCGCGGGAAAGTACATGCCCAAATAAGGAAGGCCCCGGCACGCTCAACCTGGGGAAGGTGAAGGGAGCAAGACGGTCAGTGGACAGGACAAAGGATCCTCGTGGTCTGGCCATTTTGGGAGCCAGGCCACCATTTTGGGTTCAGCGCGAAAAATGCGCTCAGAACGCCAAAAGGAGCTCAAAATACACAAAACGATCGCTGCCACCATTCCAGTCCCTGAATGACTTGCACCAATCAAATACAATCCTAAACGAGTATCTAGGGCCTGTAGAAGGCTAGAGACCCAAGAGAGCTGTAACTTAGCTTACAGTGCCCTCTTGTGTCATGTTGCACTAAAGCCGCAACATGATAAAAGAAACTACGGGAAACAGCGTTCCCCGGTACTGACTGTCTTAAGGGCATGTCAGTTTCCCCATAAGAAAAGGAGCGAAAGCCCAGAGGAGTGCGGCAGAAGGCTGCACTTCTCTGGCAAAGTCAAGAACAAGGTGAAAAACAACAGCAAAAAGTTTAGGGGTTGCCACATGGAAGGAAAATTACCTACAATTACGAAATCTTTCCTAACACTCGCCCCTCCCAGACTATGGACAGGGGGAACTAATCCACCCCTGGATGAGTCTCTTGTTCAGGTCGGTTAAACATTCTGGACAACCCATCAGCATTGCTATGTTGGACACCTGGCCTATGCTCAATAGTGAAGTCGAAGCCTTGTAGACTTATGGACCACCTAAGCAACTTTGGATTCTCCCCCTTCATGTTCATTAGCCACTTTAACAGCTTATGGTCAGTTTGCACAGTGAAGTGGGTCCCATAGAGGTAGGGCCTCAGCTTCCTTAGGGCCCACACAACAGAGAAACATTCTTTCTCTACCGTGGACCACCTGAGCTCTCTGTCCTTAAGCTGGCGACTAATAAAACCGATAGGGTGTTCCTTACCCTTCTCATCTACTTGTGATAGTACAGCTCCTATCCCAGTGTCAGAGGCGTCCGTCTGCACGATAAAAGGTCTTTGATAATCAGGGGCCCTAAGGACAGGGGCCTGGCACAAGGAGTCTTTTAAGCCATTGAAGGCCTTCTCACACTTGTCGGTCCAAGTTACCTTCTTGGGTTTCTTCGGAGTTGTGAGGGCAGTCAGAGGAGCAGCTATGGTGCCATAGTCTGCCACAAAATTGCGGTAATACCCCGTGAGTCCTAAGAAGGCTCTCACTTGGGTTTGTGTAGTGGGGGTAGGCCAGTCTTGTACTGCTTGTACTTTACTGGGTAGAGGCTGTATCCTCCCTCCACCTACTTCATGTCCAAGGTAAACCACGGAGCCTTGTCCAATCTGGCATTTACTAGCCTTTATGGTCAAGTGGGCTTTCTGAAGAGCCTGGAGCACAATCCCGAGGTGTTTCACATGGTCTTCCCAGGTGGCACTGAAAACTGCTATATCGTCCAGATATGCAAGACAGAATTCGTCCAACCCATTCAACACATGATTCACAAGCCTCTGGAAAGTGGCAGGTGCATACTTCAACCCGAACGGCATTACCCGGAATTGGTAAAGGCCGTATGGAGTAGAAAATGCTGTCTTCTCCTTGGCATGCTCTGCTAAAGCTATTTGCCAATAGCCAGCAGTGAGGTCAAACGTGCTGAGGTACTTGGAGGCACCCAAAGTATCCACCAGCTCATCTGTTCGAGGCAAGGGGTGTGCATCTGTCTTGGTGACAGCATTCAGAGCCCTGTAATCCACGCAGAACCTCAATTCAGAAGTGCCTGCCTTTGGAACCAAAACCACAGGGCTGGACCAAGGACTACTAGAGGGTTCAATCACCCCAAGGTCTAACATCTTGTTGACCTCGGTCTTAATATAAGACCGTACTTTGTCTGACATCCTGTATCCCCTACTTTTGGTAGGTACACTGTCTCCTGTGTCTATGTTATGTTTGCACCAAGGTGTCAAACCAGGCGACTGTGAAAACAGGGGGGAAAACTGCCTAAGCAAACTTTTCACCTCAGCCTGCTGATCAGAAGTCAGGTGAGGGGCCACTCGGACACCCTCAAAGGAGCTATCTGAAGGACCGCTCTGGAACAGGTCGGGGAGAGGTTCAGACTCCTCTTCCTCAACATCTGAAGCCAGTAGCAGTGCTGCGATTTCGACTCTTGGGACGAAAGCCTTCAGCCTATTCACGTGAAACACTTTTGGAGCCTGTCCAGGCCTTCCAAGGTCCACTAAATAGTTAACCTCACCCAGGGGCTCCACCACTGTGTAAGGGCCTGACCATTTGTCCTGTAAAGCTCGAGGCCTTATGGGATTCATGATCAGGACTTGCTGACCAGGTGTAAAGTTGATGAGGGAAGCTTTCTGGTCGTACCAATGTTTCACCAGCGCTTGCCCTGCCTTCAATTTATCACTAGCCAAGCCCATCAGAAGTACCATCCGTTTTCTGAGCCCTAGCACATAATCAACTACGTTGGTAGTAACAGGGGGAGTGGGCCTCTCCCATCCCTCTTTGACGATGGCTAAGGGTCCCCGTACGGGATGACCGAACAGAAGTTCGAAGGGGCTGAAGCCAACACCCTCCTGTGGTACCTCTCGGTAGGCAAACAGTAAGCATGGTAAAAGAAGATCCCATTTTCTTCTCTGAGGTTCCTCCAGAGCCCCAATCATGCTCTTTAACGTTCTGTTGAAACGTTCCACCAGACCATTGGTCTGGGGGTGGTATGCAGAAGAGAACTTGTAGGTGACCCTACATTCTTTCCACATAGCCTGCATATACTTCGACATAAAGTTGCTGCCACGATCTGACACAACTTCTTTAGGGAAGCCAACCCTAGTAAATATGCCAAGTAAAGCTTTTGCAACTGACTTGGCAGTCACAGTTTTCAATGGGATGGCCTCAGGATACCTGGTTGCATGGTCGACCAGCACCAGGATAAACCTATTTCCCGAGGATGTTTGCGGGTCAAGGGGACCAACGATGTCGATCCCTACCCTTTCAAATGGTACCCCCACAACTGGGAGCGGTACCAACGGAGCTTGGATTGTCGCGCCAACCTTACCAGACAACTGGCAGGAGGCACAACTCCTGCAGTGACTTTCTACTTGCACCCCCATCTTGGGCCAGTAGAAGTGCATGGATAACCTTTGCTTGGTCCTCTTCATACCAAGGTGATCAGCAAGGGGAACTTCATGCGCCAACTGCAGGAGGAAGGGCCTAACAGCAAGGGGAACCACCAACCTCCTATGGTCTCCTTCTGTAGACTCTGTAGGCTCGCTATACAGGAGTCCACCTTCCCAATAAATCCTATGCGTCCCAGGAGGTTCACCCTCAAGCTGGGCGCAGGCCTGTCTCCTTAGGCCTTCCAGAGATGGGCACTCACGTTGGCCTTTACTGAATTCGTCCCTATCAGGACCTCCTTCAACTAACAAGTCTTTTAGTTCAGGATGATCGTTGGGGTCAAATACTTCAGGCATCGCCACCTCCTCGTCAGGCCCGGGCGATTGACCAACTTCCTCCACCGCAGTGGTAGGCGAGCTCGGGGGAATATTCTCTTTCCCTCGTCTTGACTTGTCGACTCCTTTCGCCTTGGGTTTCCCCTTCGGCTGGGGCGGCGTATTGGACTTGGCCAATGCTGCCCGTGCTTGAGACCGTGTGTAGGGTCTTTCGGCAGTGTCTCCTACGAGCCCTAAAGCTCTGAGATCATTACCTAACAAGACCTTTCCCGGGACGTTTCTCTGAATGCTCACTGGAATCCTGACTGCTGTACCATTTAAAGTAAGATTTACAGGTATTACTGGAAACATACGGAGGGGGCCGTCAGCCAACTTAGTGGGCATCAGAGTAGCTCTGGCAACTTCCTCTGAGTCTACCAAGGTAGAATCCACTACAGTGCGACTGCACCCACTATCCCTAAGAGCTGGAGTATCCACTCCATTGATCAGCACACTGTCTTTAAAGTAGTGCTTGGTATTATCCGGAATCCTAGCATAAGCCTCTGCGACTTTAGGCTCCCAGGAACCCAGGGACACTAAAACTACCTCAGCCTCTATCCCGCTGGGAAATGAGTCTGAGGAGAAGGATGCTCCTGTAATCTCTTCTTCCTCGTAGGAGGAGAAGGCCAGATTAGCGGAGTGGACCCCTAAAGGTCTAACCTTACAACGGGGATCCCCCTTCACGTGGTCAGTTGCTCCACAAGCAAAACAAGATCCATTGGGTCTGTTTACATAGGGAGGCTTATTGTAACCAGAGTTCTGCTTCGGAGGCGGACCTCCACTACCCTGCGAGTTCTCTTGTGTCTTACCCTTATTTTTCTTTTTGTGGCCCTTATGAGAAGAAGATTTATCAGATTCTCCACCCTCCATATCTTTGGACTTTTTCCCTTCCTCCTGCTTACCAGGATGAGTTTTGTCCTTATGGGACACTCGATGTGACACCCATAAGTCTGCTGCAATGGCCAGCTTCTTAGGATCTATCTCCTTCGAATCGGCCAAATGCTGCTTAAGCTCCGGGGAAGAAGAAGCAAAAATGTGTTCCAGCATGACAAGATTTATCATGCCTTCGAAGGTAGAAACCTTATAACCTTCGACCCAGCCAGTTAAGTTTTTCAAGGATTCAGTGACATAAGATACCCAAGTACCACCTTCCTTTTTCTTATACTCTTTGAAACGTTTCAAATATTGGGCCGGAGACTTCCCAAACTTTAAAATGAGAGTTTGCTTTAACATTGCGAAATCAGCTCGCTCAGCCTTCGACATTTCCATGATGGCACTACAGCCAGAATGGGGCAGTCTGCTGAGTAACCATGCAATCTTATCAGCATTGTCAACTTGTTGAACTTCGCATGCATACACAAACACATTCAGCCAGTCCATAATGTCATTCCTTTCCTCATACACACTGAGCAGATCTTTCGGAAACCGTGGATGAGAGGAAGCCCCAGACCCATGTCTGGGTCTTGGACCCATTTGCAAACTGAAGCTTGGCCAGTTCCAACTGGTGATCCCTGTCTTTTTGTTTTTCTGCCTGTTCGATTTTTAGTTTGGCTATGCTGAATTCAAGCTCCTGCTGCCTAAACCGCAGCTCTTGCTTCTTGAATTCAAGCATAGTCTCCCCATCAGCACTGGCAGAGGAAACATTAGACATCTCGTCCTCCCTGTCCTCGTGGTCGCGATGGATCAGTGCAGCGGCAGAACCGTCGGTTCTACCAGTGAGAGCAGCCCCACCACCTTCCGCACTGTCCTCAGAAGTTATAGCGTCAAGCTGCACTTCTTGCCACGCCACGATTCTTTGGATCATTTCCAATTTCGTGCCTTGAGAGGAAACACCTCTCTCCGCACACATCTTCTTCAATGTTTCTGATTTGGAAGCTTTTAAAGTTAACAAGGTATATGTTTCCATACTGTTAGATAGGACTATGGCCTTTTTAAAGTTATACTACAACAATTCACTACGTGTCCTGGATGGAATAACCTGAAATGCCTTAGTTCGTGCGCAACACTGGATACCTTCAGTCGTATCCCACCGCTGTACACCAATTTGTTAAGACGGATTTCTGAACTCTGTCCTGGTGGCGCAGAAGTTCAGAAGGCCAACCTAATTACTTGGAACAGGGTAACCTCTGGACGAGCCAGACCAATCAAGGTAGCGATCGCGGCGGTCAAGACTAGGTCTCAAGAGGGGTGAGGGTGACTGAAAGCCCGCAATGAGCACACAAAGCAAGAGCGCTTACAAACTACTCCAAACAGTTGTTATATCAAAAATATATACACATTTATTTCAAGGCCTTTAAAACAACGACCGTAGCGAGAAAATCACAATATCACAATATTAAGCCAACACATACCATATCAACACAATATATATACAAATATGACAGTCGCAAGCGTTATATGCACGAAATGTGTAGTCCACCTGAAAGGGAAGGAAAACAGGCAGTGCGATAATGCTTTAGACTCAGTTCGCCTTCAGAGGCACCTAACTAGATGGAAGTCCGAGCCCTGCGAAGAGTGGAGCCTTGTGCTCAAAGTACCTGCACACGCTGGTGCCAACGGGCAAAAGGAGAAGCTCTTCGGAGGAAGTCAGGCAGTTCGGGTTAGTGCACAACAGAAGGAGAACAGGTTCCGCGACTCAAGCGCAGCCTCCACAGTGAGCAGAAGCAGAGCGCGAGTACGGACAAAAGGGTGCTGTTTTTACACAGCGGGGAAAAGCAATGGGCTACTGCAGGAGGGCGACCAGATCCTAGCTATACTACTCACCGGTCCCCGATGCAAGCAGACCCAGGCTTCTCCACGTTAGTTTCAGCAGCTGGCAGGTTCAGAAGAGCCGGGAATGCCTCGTCGTCGTGTAGAGAAAAAAGACGTCCCAATCGAAGAAACCTGCACAGTTTTGTCACCACAGCAGGGCAACAGAGCGGCCGTGTGTATCTGAGCCAAATGTACACTACTCACTTCAGACTTGGGAACGCCAAGTGTACGAAGCGTGTGAGAGTGACCAGGACTCGAAATACAACACAACCTGGCGGCGGTTACAGAGCAGGACTCGCGTGTAAGCTGGTCAGTCAACTGGATGGCCCAGAGACGCTTCCGAACGCTTACTAGCAGGAGATGATGAAGTCGCCGAGAATAGCTGTTCCTGCTATTCCAAAGGTCGAAGCACCAGTTCGACGCCTTCTGGTTCGATCAAAGGAGGAAAGGGTTTCACAGGACGACAGCAGTGCAAAGGAGGAGTCCTTCAGCGGGTCACCAGCGATTCCTCGGCCCAGCCTCTTGGTTGCAGGATACTTGGCTCCTGTATTCCTTCGTTCGTGAGAACTCAGGAGATCGACATGGTAGTGGTGTTTCCAGCCCCCTCTTATCCACGGTTCCCTTCGCGCCAAAACGGAGGGGAGCCAATGGGAGATCCGCTCATCAACACACACACCATTCGTGGACCAATCACGGACCACGGTGGTCCCAGGCATTCACACTACCCTAGACTCTCTGGCACCCAGGATGTGTATTGGGACCAGACATCCCAGCCCACACCCTGGAGGCACACAAAAGACATGTAGAAGCCCGCGAAAGCATCCGTGTTTCGCGGGAAAGTACATGCCCAAATAAGGAAGGCCCCGGGTCGCTCGACCTGGGGAAGGTGAAGGGAGCAAGGCGGTCAGTGGACAGGACAAAGGAGCCTCGTGGTCTGGCCATTTTGGGAGCCAGGCCACCATTTTGGGTTCAGCGCGAAAAATGCGCTCAGAACGCCAAAAGGTGCTCAAAATACACAAAAGAATCGCTGCCACCATTCCAGTCCCTGAATGACTTGCACCGATCAAATACAATGCTAAACGAGTATCTAGGGCCTGTAGAAGGCTAGAGACCCAAGAGAGCTGTAACTTAGCTTACAGTGCCCTCTTGTGTCATGTTGCACTAAAGCCGCAACATGATAAAAGAAACTACGGGAAACAGCGTTCCCCGGTACTGACTGTCTTAAGGGCATGTCAGTTTCCCCATAAGAAAAGGAGCGAAAGCCCAGAGGAGTGCGGCAGAAGGCTGCACTTCTCTGGCAAAGTCAAGAACAAGGTGAAAAACAACAGCAAAAAGTTTAGGGGTTGCCACATGGAAGGAAAATTACCTACAATTACGAAATCTTTCCTAACAGATGTGATATCCAACTCCTTCCCGATCCAATCCTGAGACCCTTCCTATAGCATGAGATGTGATATCTCAATGCTCTTAATACCAAACCTGCGATCATTCCTATAACATGAGATGTGATATCCAACTCCTTCCCATTCCAATCCTGAGCCCCTTCTATGAGATGTGCTATCTCAATGCTTCTAATACCAAAGTTGGACCGTTCCTATAGCATGAGATGTGATATCCAACTCCTTCCCATTCCAATCCTGCGTCCCTTCATTTAGCATGAGATTTGATATCTCAGTGCTTCTAATACCAAACCTGAGACCCTTCCTATAACATGAGATGTTATATCCAACTCCTTCCGATTCCAATCCTGAGACCCTTCCGATAGCATGAGATGTGATATCCAACTCCTTCGAATTCCAACCTGTGACCCTTCCTATAGCATGGGATGGGATATCCAACTCCTTCCCAATCCAATCCTGAGACCCTTCCGATAGCATGAGATGTGATATCTTAATGCTTCTACCAAACCTGAGACCTTCCTATGGCATGAGATGTGATATCTCAATGTTTCTAATAAAAAACCTGAGACCCTTCCTATAGCAAGAGATGTTATATCCAAATCCTTCCCATTCCAAACCTGAGACCCTTCCGATAGCATGAGATGTGATATCCAACTCCTTCCAATTCCAACCTGTGACCCTTCCTATAGCATGAGATGGGATATCCAACTCCTTCCCAATCCAATCCTGAGACCCTTCCGATAGCATGAGATGTGATATCTTAATGCTTCTACCAAACCTGAGACCTTCCTATGGCATGAATTGTGATATCCAACTCCTTCCCATTCCAATCCTGAGACCTGTCCTATACCATGAGATGTGATATCTCAATGCTTCTAATACCAAACCTGAGATTGTCCTATAACATGAGATGTGATATCTCAATGCTTCTAATAACCAACCTGAGACCCTTCCTATAACGAGATGTGATATCCAAATCCTTCCCAATCCAATCCTGAGACCCTTCCGATAGCATGAGATATGATATCTCAATGCTTCTAATACCAAACCACAGACCCGTCCTATAACTTGAGATGTGATTTCCAAATCCTTCCCCTTCAAAACCTGAGACCCTTCCTTTAGCATCAGATGTGATATCCAACTCCTTTCCATTCCAATCCTGAGACCCTTCCTATAGCATGAGATGTGATATCCCAATGCTTCTACCAAACCTGAGACCCTTCCTATAGCATGAGATGTGATATCTAACTCTTTCCCATTCCAATCCTGAGACCCGTCCTATATCATGAGATGTTATATCTCAATGCTTCTAATACCAAACCTGAGACCTTTCCGATAGCATGAGATGTGATATCTAACTCCTTCCCATTCCAATCATGAGGCCCTTCCTATAGCATGAGATGTAATATCTCAATGCTTCTACCAAATCTGAGACCCTTCCTATAGCATGAAATGTGATATCCAACTCCTTCCCATCCAATTCTGAGACCCTTCCTATAGCATGAGATGTGATATCTAAATGCTATTAATGCCAAACCTGAGACCCTCCCTATAGCATGAGATGTGATATCCAACTCCTTCCCATTCCAATCCTGAGACCTTTCTGATAGCCTGAGATGTGATATCCAACTCCTTCCCATTCCAATCATGAGGCCCTTCCTATAGCATGAGATGTGATATCTCAATGCTTCTACCAAACCTGAGATCCTTCCTATAGCATGAGATGTGATATTCAACTCCTTCCCATTCCAATCCTGAGACCCTTCCGATAGGATGAGATTTATTATCTCACTCCTTCAAATACCAAACTTGAGTCCCTTCCTAAAGGATGAGATCTGATATCTCAGTGCTTCTAATACCAAACCTGAGTCCCTACCTATAACATGAGATGTGATATCCAACTCCTTCCCATTCCAATCATGAGGCCCTTCCTATAGCATGAGATGTGATATCTCAATGCTTCTACCAAACCTGAGACCCTTCCTATAGCATGAGATGTGATATCTCAATGCTCTTAATACCAAACCTGCGATCATTCCTATAACATGAGATATGATATCCAACTCCTTCCCATTCCAATCCTGAGCCCCTTCCATGAGATGTGCTTTCTCAATGCTTCAAATACCAAAGTTGGACCGTTCCTATAGCATGAAATGTGATATCCAACTCGTTCCCATTCCAATCCTGCGTCCCTTCATTTAGCATAAGATTTGATATCTCAGTGCTTCTAATAACAAACCTGAGACCCTTCCTATAACATGAGATGTTATATCCAACTCCTTCCGACTCCAATCCTGAGACCCTTCCTATACCATGAGATGAGATATCACAATGTTTCTAATACCAAACCTGAGACCCTTCCTATTGCAAGAGATGTGATATCCAAATCCATCCCATTCCAAACCTGAGACCCTTTCTATAGCATGAGATGTGATATCCAACTTCTTCCCATTCCAAATCTGCGTCTCTTCATACAACATGAGATTTGATATCTCAGTGCTTCTAATACAAAACCTGAGACCCTTCCTATAACATGAGATGTTATATCCAACTCCTTCCGATTCCAAACCTGAGACCCTTCCTATAACATGAGATGTGATATCCAACTCCTTCCCATTCCAATCATGAGGCCCTTCCTATAGCATGAGATGTGATATCTCAATGCTTCTACCAAACCTGAGACCCTTCCTATAGCATGAGATGTGATATCTCAATGCTCTTAATACCAAACCTGCGATCATTCCTATAACATGAGATATGATATCCAAATCCTTCCCATTCCAATCCTGAGCCCCTTCCATGAATTGTGATATCTCAATGCTTCTACCAAACCTGAGACCCTTCCTATAGGATGAGATGTGATATCCAACTCCTTGCCATTCCAATCCTGAGACCCTTCCTATAGCATGAGATGATATCCAACTCCTTCCCATTCCAATCCTGAGACCCTTCCTATAGCATGAGATGTGATATCTCAATGCTTCTACCAAACCTGAGATCCTTCCTATAGCATGAGATGTGATATTCAACTCCTTCCCATTCCAATCCTGAGACCCTTCCGATAGGATGAGATTTATTATCTCACTCCTTCAAATACCAAACTTGAGTCCCTTCCTAAAGGATGAGATCTGATATCTCAGTGCTTCTAATACCAAACCTGAGTCCCTACCTATAACATGAGATGTGATATCCAACTCCTTCCCATTCCAATCATGAGGCCCTTCCTATAGCATGAGATGTGATATCTCAATGCTTCTACCAAACCTGAGACCCTTCCTATAGCATGAGATGTGATATCTCAATGCTCTTAATACCAAACTTGCGATCATTCCTATAACATGAGATATGATATCCAACTCCTTCCCATTCCAATCCTGAGCCCCTTCCATGAGATGTACTTTCTCAATGCTTCAAATACCAAAGTTGGACCGTTCCTATAGCATGAAATGTGATATCCAACTCGTTCCCATTCCAATCCTGCGTCCCTTCATTTAGCATAAGATTTGATATCTCAGTGCTTCTAATAACAAACCTGAGACCCTTCCTATAACATGAGATGTTATATCCAACTCCTTCCGACTCCAATCCTGAGACCCTTCCTATACCATGAGATGAGATATCTCAATATTTCTAATACCAAACCTGAGACCCTTCCTATTGCAAGAGATGTGATATCCAAATCCTTCCCATTCCAAACCTGAGACCCTTCCTATAGCATGAGATGTGATATCCAACTTCTTCCCATTCCAAATCTGCGTCTCTTCATACAACATGAGATTTGATATCTCAGTGCTTCTAATACAAAACCTGAGACCCTTCCTATAACATGAGATGTGATATCCAACTCCTTCCGATTCCAATCCTGAGACCCTTCCTATACCATGAGATGTGATATCTCAATGTTTCTAATAACAGACCTGAGACCCTTCCTATTGCAAGAGATTTGATATCCAAATCCTTCCCATTCCAAACCTGAGACCTTTCCTATTGCATGAGATGTGATATCCAACTCCTTCCCAATCCAATCCTGAGACCCTTCTGATAGCATTAGATGTGATATCTCAATGCTTCTAATATCAAACCTGAGACCCTCCCTATAGCATGAGATGTGATATCCAACTCCTTCCCATTCCAATCCTGAGACCCTTCCGATAGCATGAGATGTGATATCCAACTGCTTCGAATTCCAACCTGTGACCCTTCCTATAGCATGAGATGGGATATCCAACTCCTTCCCAATCCAATCCTGAGACCCTTCCGATAGCATGAGATGTGATATCTTAATGCTTCTACCAAACCTGAGATCTTCCTATGGCATGAGATGTGATATCCAACTCCTTCCCATTCCAATCCTGAGACCTGTCCTATACCATGAGATGTGATATCCAACTCCTTCCCATTCCAATCCTGAGACCCGTCCTATACCATGAGATGTGATATCTCAATGCTTCTAATACCAAACCTGAGACTGTCCTATAACATGAGATGTGATATCTCAATCCTTCTAATAACAAACCTGAGACCCTTCCTATAACATGAGATGTGATGTCCAAGTCCTTCCCATTCCAATCCTGAGACCCTTCCTATAGCATGAGATGTGATATCCAACTCCTTCCCATTCCAATACTGAGACCCATACTATACCATGAGATATATCTCAATGCTTCTAATACCAAACCACAGACCCGTCCTATAACTTGAGATGTGATATCCAAATCCTTCCCCTTCCAAACCTGACCTTTCCTTTGCCATGAGATGTGATATCCAACTCCTTCCCATTCCAATCCTGAGACCCTTCCTATAGCATGAGATGTGATATCCCAATGCTTCTACCAAACCTGAGACCTTTCCGATGGCATGAGATGTGATATCTCACTCCTTCAAATACCAAACTTGAGTCCCTTCCTAAAGGATGAGATCTGATATCTCAGTGCTTCTAATACCAAACCTGAGTCCCTTCCTATAACATGAGATGTGATATCCAACTCCTTCCCATTCCAATCATGAGGCCCTTCCTATAGCATGAGATGTGATATCTCAATGCTCTTAATACCAAACCTGCGATCATTCCTATAACATGAGATGTGATATCCAACTCCTTCCCATTCCAATCCTGAGCCCCTTCCATGAGATGTGCTATCTCAATGCTTCTAATACCAAAGTTGGACCGTTCCTATAGCATGAGATGTGATATCCAACTCCTTCCCATTCCAATCCTGCGTCCCTTCATTTAGCATGAGATTTGATATCTCAGTGCTTCTAATACCAAACCTGAGACCCTTCCTATAACATGAGATGTTATATCCAACTCCTTCCGATTCCAATCCTGAGACCCTTCCGATAGCATGAGATGTGATATCCAACTCCTTCGAATTCCAACCTGTGACCCTTCCTATAGCATGAGATGGGATATCCAACTCCTTCCCAATCCAATCCTGAGACCCTTCCGATAGCATGAGATGTGATATCTTAATGCTTCTACCAAACCTGAGATCCTTCCTATAGCATGAGATGTGATATTCAACTCCTTCCCATTCCAATCCTGAGACCCTTCCGATAGGATGAGATTTATTATCTCACTCCTTCAAATACCAAACTTGAGTCCCTTCCTAAAGGATGAGATCTGATATCTCAGTGCTTCTAATACCAAACCTGAGTCCCTACCTATAACATGAGATGTGATATCCAACTCCTTCCCATTCCAATCATGAGGCCCTTCCTATAGCATGAGATGTGATATCTCAATGCTTCTACCAAACCTGAGACCCTTCCTATAGCATGAGATGTGATATCTCAATGCTCTTAATACCAAACCTGCGATCATTCCTATAACATGAGATATGATATCCAACTCCTTCCCATTCCAATCCTGAGCCCCTTCCATGAGATGTGCTTTCTCAATGCTTCAAATACCAAAGTTGGACCGTTCCTATAGCATGAAATGTGATATCCAACTCGTTCCCATTCCAATCCTGCGTCCCTTCATTTAGCATAAGATTTGATATCTCAGTGCTTCTAATAACAAACCTGAGACCCTTCCTATAACATGAGATGTTATATCCAACTCCTTCCGACTCCAATCCTGAGACCCTTCCTATACCATGAGATGAGATATCACAATGTTTCTAATACCAAACCTGAGACCCTTCCTATTGCAAGAGATGTGATATCCAAATCCATCCCATTCCAAACCTGAGACCCTTTCTATAGCATGAGATGTGATATCCAACTTCTTCCCATTCCAAATCTGCGTCTCTTCATACAACATGAGATTTGATATCTCAGTGCTTCTAATACAAAACCTGAGACCCTTCCTATAACATGAGATGTTATATCCAACTCCTTCCGATTCCAAACCTGAGACCCTTCCTATAACATGAGATGTGATATCCAACTCCTTCCCATTCCAATCATGAGGCCCTTCCTATAGCATGAGATGTGATATCTCAATGCTTCTACCAAACCTGAGACCCTTCCTATAGCATGAGATGTGATATCTCAATGCTCTTAATACCAAACCTGCGATCATTCCTATAACATGAGATATGATATCCAAATCCTTCCCATTCCAATCCTGAGCCCCTTCCATGAATTGTGATATCTCAATGCTTCTACCAAACCTGAGACCCTTCCTATAGGATGAGATGTGATATCCAACTCCTTGCCATTCCAATCCTGAGACCCTTCCTATAGCATGAGATGATATCCAACTCCTTCCCATTCCAATCCTGAGACCCTTCCTATAGCATGAGATGTGATATCTCAATGCTTCTACCAAACCTGAGATCCTTCCTATAGCATGAGATGTGATATTCAACTCCTTCCCATTCCAATCCTGAGACCCTTCCGATAGGATGAGATTTATTATCTCACTCCTTCAAATACCAAACTTGAGTCCCTTCCTAAAGGATGAGATCTGATATCTCAGTGCTTCTAATACCAAACCTGAGTCCCTACCTATAACATGAGATGTGATATCCAACTCCTTCCCATTCCAATCATGAGGCCCTTCCTATAGCATGAGATGTGATATCTCAATGCTTCTACCAAACCTGAGACCCTTCCTATAGCATGAGATGTGATATCTCAATGCTCTTAATACCAAACTTGCGATCATTCCTATAACATGAGATATGATATCCAACTCCTTCCCATTCCAATCCTGAGCCCCTTCCATGAGATGTACTTTCTCAATGCTTCAAATACCAAAGTTGGACCGTTCCTATAGCATGAAATGTGATATCCAACTCGTTCCCATTCCAATCCTGCGTCCCTTCATTTAGCATAAGATTTGATATCTCAGTGCTTCTAATAACAAACCTGAGACCCTTCCTATAACATGAGATGTTATATCCAACTCCTTCCGACTCCAATCCTGAGACCCTTCCTATACCATGAGATGAGATATCTCAATATTTCTAATACCAAACCTGAGACCCTTCCTATTGCAAGAGATGTGATATCCAAATCCTTCCCATTCCAAACCTGAGACCCTTCCTATAGCATGAGATGTGATATCCAACTTCTTCCCATTCCAAATCTGCGTCTCTTCATACAACATGAGATTTGATATCTCAGTGCTTCTAATACAAAACCTGAGACCCTTCCTATAACATGAGATGTGATATCCAACTCCTTCCGATTCCAATCCTGAGACCCTTCCTATACCATGAGATGTGATATCTCAATGTTTCTAATAACAGACCTGAGACCCTTCCTATTGCAAGAGATTTGATATCCAAATCCTTCCCATTCCAAACCTGAGACCTTTCCTATTGCATGAGATGTGATATCCAACTCCTTCCCAATCCAATCCTGAGACCCTTCTGATAGCATTAGATGTGATATCTCAATGCTTCTAATATCAAACCTGAGACCCTCCCTATAGCATGAGATGTGATATCCAACTCCTTCCCATTCCAATCCTGAGACCCTTCCGATAGCATGAGATGTGATATCCAACTGCTTCGAATTCCAACCTGTGACCCTTCCTATAGCATGAGATGGGATATCCAACTCCTTCCCAATCCAATCCTGAGACCCTTCCGATAGCATGAGATGTGATATCTTAATGCTTCTACCAAACCTGAGATCTTCCTATGGCATGAGATGTGATATCCAACTCCTTCCCATTCCAATCCTGAGACCTGTCCTATACCATGAGATGTGATATCCAACTCCTTCCCATTCCAATCCTGAGACCCGTCCTATACCATGAGATGTGATATCTCAATGCTTCTAATACCAAACCTGAGACTGTCCTATAACATGAGATGTGATATCTCAATCCTTCTAATAACAAACCTGAGACCCTTCCTATAACATGAGATGTGATGTCCAAGTCCTTCCCATTCCAATCCTGAGACCCTTCCTATAGCATGAGATGTGATATCCAACTCCTTCCCATTCCAATACTGAGACCCATACTATACCATGAGATATATCTCAATGCTTCTAATACCAAACCACAGACCCGTCCTATAACTTGAGATGTGATATCCAAATCCTTCCCCTTCCAAACCTGACCTTTCCTTTGCCATGAGATGTGATATCCAACTCCTTCCCATTCCAATCCTGAGACCCTTCCTATAGCATGAGATGTGATATCCCAATGCTTCTACCAAACCTGAGACCTTTCCGATGGCATGAGATGTGATATCTCACTCCTTCAAATACCAAACTTGAGTCCCTTCCTAAAGGATGAGATCTGATATCTCAGTGCTTCTAATACCAAACCTGAGTCCCTTCCTATAACATGAGATGTGATATCCAACTCCTTCCCATTCCAATCATGAGGCCCTTCCTATAGCATGAGATGTGATATCTCAATGCTCTTAATACCAAACCTGCGATCATTCCTATAACATGAGATGTGATATCCAACTCCTTCCCATTCCAATCCTGAGCCCCTTCCATGAGATGTGCTATCTCAATGCTTCTAATACCAAAGTTGGACCGTTCCTATAGCATGAGATGTGATATCCAACTCCTTCCCATTCCAATCCTGCGTCCCTTCATTTAGCATGAGATTTGATATCTCAGTGCTTCTAATACCAAACCTGAGACCCTTCCTATAACATGAGATGTTATATCCAACTCCTTCCGATTCCAATCCTGAGACCCTTCCGATAGCATGAGATGTGATATCCAACTCCTTCGAATTCCAACCTGTGACCCTTCCTATAGCATGAGATGGGATATCCAACTCCTTCCCAATCCAATCCTGAGACCCTTCCGATAGCATGAGATGTGATATCTTAATGCTTCTACCAAACCTGAGACCTTCCTATGGCATGAGATGTGATATCTCAATGTTTCTAATAAAAAACCTGAGACCCTTCCTATAGCAAGAGATGTTATATCCAAATCCTTCCCATTCCAAACCTGAGACCCTTCCGATAGCATGAGATGTGATATCCAACTCCTTCCAATTCCAACCTGTGACCCTTCCTATAGCATGAGATGGGATATCCAACTCCTTCCCAATCCAATCCTGAGACCCTTCCGATAGCATGAGATGTGATATCTTAATGCTTCTACCAAACCTGAGACCTTCCTATGGCATGAGATGTGATATCCAACTCCTTCCCATTCCAATCCTGAGACCTGTCCTATACCATGAGATGTGATATCTCAATGCTTCTACTACCAAACCTGAGACTGTCCTATAACATGAGATGTGATATCTCAATGCTTCTAATAACCAACCTGAGACCCTTCCTATAACGAAATGTGATATCCAAATCCTTCCCAATCCAATCCTGAGACCCTTCCGATAGCATGAGATATGATATCTCAATGCTTCTAATACCAAACCACAGACCCGTCCTATAACTTGAGATGTGATTTCCAAATCCTTCCCCTTCAAAGCCTGAGACCCTTCCTTTAGCATCAGATGTGATATCCAACTCCTTTCCATTCCAATCCTGAGACCCTTCCTATAGCATGAGATGTGATATCCCAATGCTTCTACCAAACCTGAGACCCTTCCTATAGCATGAGATGTGATATCTAACTCTTTCCCATTCCAATCCTGAGACCCGTCCTATATCATGAGATGTTATATCTCAATGCTTCTAATACCAAACCTGAGACCTTTCCGATAGCATGAGATGTGATATCTAACTCCTTCCCATTCCAATCATGAGGCCCTTCCTATAGCATGAGATGTAATATCTCAATGCTTCTACCAAATCTGAGACCCTTCCTATAGCATGAAATGTGATATCCAACTCCTTCCCATCCAATTCTGAGACCCTTCCTATAGCATGAGATGTGATATCTAAATGCTATTAATGCCAAACCTGAGACCCTCCCTATAGCATGAGATGTGATATCCAACTCCTTCCCATTCCAATCCTGAGACCTTTCTGATAGCCTGAGATGTGATATCCAACTCCTTCCCATTCCAATCATGAGGCCCTTCCTATAGCATGAGATGTGATATCTCAATGCTTCTACCAAACCTGAGATCCTTCCTATAGCATGAGATGTGATATTCAACTCCTTCCCATTCCAATCCTGAGACCCTTCCGATAGGATGAGATTTATTATCTCACTCCTTCAAATACCAAACTTGAGTCCCTTCCTAAAGGATGAGATCTGATATCTCAGTGCTTCTAATACCAAACCTGAGTCCCTACCTATAACATGAGATGTGATATCTAACTCCTTCCCATTCCAATCATGAGGCCCTTCCTATAGCATGAGATGTGATATCTCAATGCTTCTACCAAACCTGAGACCCTTCCTATAGTATGAGATGTGATATCTCAATGCTCTTAATACCAAACCTGCGATCATTCCTATAACATGAGATATGATATCCAACTCCTTCCCATTCCAATCCTGAGCCCCTTCCATGAGATGTGCTTTCTCAATGCTTCAAATACCAAAGTTGGACCGTTCCTATAGCATGAAATGTGATATCCAACTCGTTCCCATTCCAATCCTGCGTCCCTTCATTTAGCATAAGATTTGATATCTCAGTGCTTCTAATAACAAACCTGAGACCCTTCCTATAACATGAGATGTTATATCCAACTCCTTCCGACTCCAATCCTGAGACCCTTCCTATACCATGAGATGAGATATCTCAATGTTTCTAATACCAAACCTGAGACCCTTCCTATTGCAAGAGATGTGATATCCAAATCCTTCCCATTCCAAACCTGAGACCCTTTCTATAGCATGAGATGTGATATCCAACTTCTTCCCATTCCAAATCTGCGTCTCTTCATACAACATGAGATTTGATATCTCAGTGCTTCTAATACAAAACCTGAGACCCTTCCTATAACATGAGATGTTATATCCAACTCCTTCCGATTCCAATCCTGAGACCCTTCCTATAACATGAGATGTGATATCCAACTCCTTCCCATTCAATCATGAGGCCCTTCCTATAGCATGAGATGTGATATCTCAATGCTTCTACCAAACCTGAGACCCTTCCTATAGCATGAGATGTGATATCTCAATGCTCTTAATACCAAACCTGCGATCATTCCTATAACATGAGATATGATATCCAAATCCTTCCCATTCCAATCCTGAGCCCCTTCCATGAATTGTGATATCTCAATGCTTCTACCAAACCTGAGACCCTTCCTATAGGATGAGATGTGATATCCAACTCCTTGCCATTCCAATCCTGAGACCCTTCCTATAGCATGAGATGATATCCAACTCCTTCCCATTCCAATCCTGAGACCCTTCCTATAGCATGAGATGTGATATCTCAATGCTTCTACCAAACCTGAGATCCTTCCTATAACATGAGATGTGATATTCAACTCCTTCCCATTCCAATCCTGAGACCCTTCCGATAGGATGAGATTTATTATCTCACTCCTTCAAATACCAAACTTGAGTCCCTTCCTAAAGGATGAGATCTGATATCTCAGTGCTTCTAATACCAAACCTGAGTCCCTACCTATAACATGAGATGTGATATCCAACTCCTTCCCATTCCAATCATGAGGCCCTTCCTATAGCATGAGATGTGATATCTCAATGCTTCTACCAAACCTGAGACCCTTCCTATAGCATGAGATGTGATATCTCAATGCTCTTAATACCAAACTTGCGATCATTCCTATAACATGAGATATGATATCCAACTCCTTCCCATTCCAATCCTGAGCCCCTTCCATGAGATGTACTTTCTCAATGCTTCAAATACCAAAGTTGGACCGTTCCTATAGCATGAAATGTGATATCCAACTCGTTCCCATTCCAATCCTGCGTCCCTTCATTTAGCATAAGATTTGATATCTCAGTGCTTCTAATAACAAACCTGAGACCCTTCCTATAACATGAGATGTTATATCCAACTCCTTCCGACTCCAATCCTGAGACCCTTCCTATACTATGAGATGAGATATCTCAATATTTCTAATACCAAACCTGAGACCCTTCCTATTGCAAGAGATGTGATATCCAAATCCTTCCCATTCCAAACCTGAGACCCTTCCTATAGCATGAGATGTGATATCCAACTTCTTCCCATTCCAAATCTGCGTCTCTTCATACAACATGAGATTTGATATCTCAGTGCTTCTAATACAAAACCTGAGACCCTTCCTATAACATGAGATGTGATATCCAACTCCTTCCGATTCCAATCCTGAGACCCTTCCTATACCATGAGATGTGATATCTCAATGTTTCTAATAACAGACCTGAGACCCTTCCTATTGCAAGAGATTTGATATCCAAATCCTTCCCATTCCAAATCTGAGACCCTTCCTATAGCATGAAATGTGATATCCAACTCCTTCCCATCCAATTCTGAGACCCTTCCTATAGCATGAGATGTGATATCTAAATGCTATTAATGCCAAACCTGAGACCCTCCCTATAGCATGAGATGTGATATCCAACTCCTTCCCATTCCAATCCTGAGACCTTTCTGATAGCCTGAGATGTGATATCCAACTCCTTCCCATTCCAATCATGAGGCCCTTCCTATAGCATGAGATGTGATATCTCAATGCTTCTACCAAACCTGAGATCCTTCCTATAGCATGAGATGTGATATTCAACTCCTTCCCATTCCAATCCTGAGACCCTTCCGATAGGATGAGATTTATTATCTCACTCCTTCAAATACCAAACTTGAGTCCCTTCCTAAAGGATGAGATCTGATATCTCAGTGCTTCTAATACCAAACCTGAGTCCCTACCTATAACATGAGATGTGATATCCAACTCCTTCCCATTCCAATCATGAGGCCCTTCCTATAGCATGAGATGTGATATCTCAATGCTTCTACCAAACCTGAGACCCTTCCTATAGCATGAGATGTGATATCTCAATGCTCTTAATACCAAACCTGCGATCATTCCTATAACATGAGATATGATATCCAACTCCTTCCCATTCCAATCCTGAGCCCCTTCCATGAGATGTGCTTTCTCAATGCTTCAAATACCAAAGTTGGACCGATCCTATAGCATGAAATGTGATATCCAACTCGTTCCCATTCCAATCCTGCGTCCCTTCATTTAGCATAAGATTTGATATCTCAGTGCTTCTAATAACAAACCTGAGACCCTTCCTATAACATGAGATGTTATATCCAACTCCTTCCGACTCCAATCCTGAGACCCTTCCTATACCATGAGATGAGATATCTCAATGTTTCTAATACCAAACCTGAGACCCTTCCTATTGCAAGAGATGTGATATCCAAATCCTTCCCATTCCAAACCTGAGACCCTTTCTATAGCATGAGATGTGTTATCCAACTTCTTCCCATTCCAAATCTGCGTCTCTTCATACAACATGAGATTTGATATCTCAGTGCTTCTAATACAAAACCTGAGACCCTTCCTATAACATGAGATGTTATATCCAACTCCTTCCGATTCCAATCCTGAGACCCTTCCTATAACATGAGATGTGATATCCAACTCCTTCCCATTCCAATCATGAGGCCCTTCCTATAGCATGAGATGTGATATCTCAATGCTTCTACCAAACCTGAGACCCTTCCTATAGCATGAGATGTGATATCTCAATGCTCTTAATACCAAACCTGCGATCATTCCTATAACATGAGATATGATATCCAAATCCTTCCCATTCCAATCCTGAGCCCCTTCCATGAATTGTGATATCTCAATGCTTCTACCAAACCTGAGACCCTTCCTATAGGATGAGATGTGATATCCAACTCCTTGCCATTCCAATCCTGAGACCCTTCCTATAGCATGAGATTATATCCAACTCCTTCCCATTCCAATCCTGAGACCCTTCCTATAGCATGAGATGTGATATCTCAATGCTTCTACCAAACCTGAGATCCTTCCTATAGCATGAGATGTGATATTCAACTCCTTCCCATTCCAATCCTGAGACCCTTCCGATAGGATGAGATTTATTATCTCACTCCTTCAAATACCAAACTTGAGTCCCTTCCTAAAGGATGAGATCTGATATCTCAGTGCTTCTAATACCAAACCTGAGTCCCTACCTATAACATGAGATGTGATATCCAACTCCTTCCCATTCCAATCATGAGGCCCTTCCTATAGCATGAGATGTGATATCTCAATGCTTCTACCAAACCTGAGACCCTTCCTATAGCATGAGATGTGATATCTCAATGCTCTTAATACCAAACTTGCGATCATTCCTATAACATGAGATATGATATCCAACTCCTTCCCATTCCAATCCTGAGCCCCTTCCATGAGATGTACTTTCTCAATGCTTCAAATACCAAAGTTGGACCGTTCCTATAGCATGAAATGTGATATCCAACTCGTTCCCATTCCAATCCTGCGTCCCTTCATTTAGCATAAGATTTGATATCTCAGTGCTTCTAATAACAAACCTGAGACCCTTCCTATAACATGAGATGTTATATCCAACTCCTTCCGACTCCAATCCTGAGACCCTTCCTATACCATGAGATGAGATATCTCAATATTTCTAATACCAAACCTGAGACCCTTCCTATTGCAAGAGATGTGATATCCAAATCCTTCCCATTCCAAACCTGAGACCCTTCCTATAGCATGAGATGTGATATCCAACTTCTTCCCATTCCAAATCTGCGTCTCTTCATACAACATGAGATTTGATATCTCAGTGCTTCTAATACAAAACCTGAGACCCTTCCTATAACATGAGATGTGATATCCAACTCCTTCCGATTCCAATCCTGAGACCCTTCCTATACCATGAGATGTGATATCTCAATGTTTCTAATAACAGACCTGAGACCCTTCCTATTGCAAGAGATTTGATATCCAAATCCTTCCCATTCCAAACCTGAGACCTTTCCTATTGCATGAGATGTGATATCCAACTCCTTCCCAATCCAATCCTGAGACCCTTCTGATAGCATTAGATGTGATATCTCAATGCTTCTAATATCAAACCTGAGACCCTCCCTATAGCATGAGATGTGATATCCAACTCCTTCCCATCAATCCTGAGACCCTTCCGATAGCATGAGATGTGATATCCAACTGCTTCGAATTCCAACCTGTGACCCTTCCTATAGCATGAGATGGGATATCCAACTCCTTCCCAATCCAATCCTGAGTCCCTTCCGATAGCATGAGATGTGATATCTTAATGCTTCTACCAAACCTGAGATCTTCCTATGGCATGAGATGTGATATCCAACTCCTTCCCATTCCAATCCTGAGACCTGTCCTATACCATGAGATGTGATATCCAACTCCTTCCCATTCCAATCCTGAGACCCGTCCTATACCATGAGATGTGATATCTCAATGCTTCTAATACCAAACCTGAGACTGTCCTATAACATGAGATGTGATATCTCAATCCTTCTAATAACAAACCTGAGACCCTTCCTATAACATGAGATGTGATGTCCAAGTCCTTCCCATTCCAATCCTGAGACCCTTCCTATAGCATGAGATGTGATATCCAACTCCTTCCCATTCCAATACTGAGACCCATACTATACCATGAGATATATCTCAATGCTTCTAATACCAAACCACAGACCCGTCCTATAACTTGAGATGTGATATCCAAATCCTTCCCCTTCCAAACCTGACCTTTCCTTTGCCATGAGATGTGATATCCAACTCCTTCCCATTCCAATCCTGAGACCCTTCCTATAGCATGAGATGTGATATCCCAATGCTTCTACCAAACCTGAGACCTTTCCGATGGCATGAGATGTGATATCTCACTCCTTCAAATACCAAACTTGAGTCCCTTCCTAAAGGATGAGATCTGATATCTCAGTGCTTCTAATACCAAACCTGAGTCCCTTCCTATAACATGAGATGTGATATCCAACTCCTTCCATTTCCAATCATGAGGCCCTTCCTATAGCATGAGATGTGATATCTCAATGCTCTTAATACCAAACCTGCGATCATTCCTATAACATGAGATGTGATATCCAACTCCTTCCCATTCCAATCCTGAGCCCCTTCCATGAGATGTGCTATCTCAATGCTTCTAATACCAAAGTTGGACCGTTCCTATAGCATGAGATGTGATATCCAACTCCTTCCCATTCCAATCCTGCGTCCCTTCATTTAGCATGAGATTTGATATCTCAGTGCTTCTAATACCAAACCTGAGACCCTTCCTATAACATGAGATGTTATATCCAACTCCTTCCGATTCCAATCCTGAGACCCTTCCGATAGCATGAGATGTGATATCCAACTCCTTCGAATTCCAACCTGTGACCCTTCCTATAGCATGAGATGGGATATCCAACTCCTTCCCAATCCAATCCTGAGACCCTTCCGATAGCATGAGATGTGATATCTTAATGCTTCTACCAAACCTGAGACCTTCCTATGGCATGAGATGTGATATCTCAATGTTTCTAATAAAAAACCTGAGACCCTTCCTATAGCAAGAGATGTTATATCCAAATCCTTCCCATTCCAAACCTGAGACCCTTCCGATAGCATGAGATGTGATATCCAACTCCTTCCAATTCCAACCTGTGACCCTTCCTATAGCATGAGATGGGATATCCAACTCCTTCCCAATCCAATCCTGAGACCCTTCCGATAGCATGAGATGTGATATCTTAATGCTTCTACCAAACCTGAGACCTTCCTATGGCATGAGATGTGATATCCAACTCCTTCCCATTCCAATCCTGAGACCTGTCCTATACCATGAGATGTGATATCTCAATGCTTCTACTACCAAACCTGAGACTGTCCTATAACATGAGATGTGATATCTCAATGCTTCTAATAACCAACCTGAGACCCTTCCTATAACGAGATGTGATATCCAAATCCTTCCCAATCCAATCCTGAGACCCTTCCGATAGCATGAGATATGATATCTCAATGCTTCTAATACCAAACCACAGACCCGTCCTATAACTTGAGATGTGATTTCCAAATCCTTCCCCTTCAAAGCCTGAGACCCTTCCTTTAGCATCAGATGTGATATCCAACTCCTTTCCATTCCAATCCTGAGACCCTTCCTATAGCATGAGATGTGATATCCCAATGCTTCTACCAAACCTGAGACCCTTCCTATAGCATGAGATGTGATATCTAACTCTTTCCCATTCCAATCCTGAGACCCGTCCGATATCATGAGATGTTATATCTCAATGCTTCTAATACCAAACCTGAGACCTTTCCGATAGCATGAGATGTGATATCTAACTCCTTCCCATTCCAAACATGAGGCCCTTCCTATAGCATGAGATGTAATATCTCAATGCTTCTACCAAATCTGAGACCCTTCCTATAGCATGAAATGTGATATCCAACTCCTTCCCATCCAATCCTGAGACCCTTCCTATAGCATGAGATGTGATATCTAAATGCTATTAATGCCAAACCTGAGACCCTCCCTATAGCATGAGATGTGATATCCAACTCCTTCCCATTCCAATCCTGAGACCCTTCCGATAGCCTGAGATGTGATATCCAACTCCTTCCCATTCCAATCATGAGGCCCTTCCTATAGCATGAGATGTGATATCTCAATGCTTCTACCAAACCTGAGACCCTTCCTATAGGATGAGATGTGATATCCAAGTCCTTGCCATTCCAATCCTGAGACCCTTCCTATAGCATGAGATGATATCCAACTCCTTCCCATTCCAATCCTGAGACCCTTCCTATAGCATGAGATGTGATATCTCAATGCTTCTACCAAACCTAAACTAGGGTGCTTTTTCTCCCCCCGCAGGATTCTCAAACTTAGGTGGCCCTGACCTACTATGCATTACTGCATTGTGTTAAACTAGGGTGTTTTTCTCCCCTCGCAGGATTCTCAAACTTAGTTGGCCCTGACCTACTCTGCATTGTTTTAAACTAGGGTGTTTTTTTCTCCCCTCGCAGGATTCTCAAACTTAGGTGGCCCTGACCTACTACGCATTACTGTTTGCTCTGTATTGTGTTAAACTAGTGCCCTCCACTCAATTCCTGTCTGCATACTTGTGTCGTCCGCCTCCCCTCCTACTCCATGGTGCTCTCTATCTCACCTATCTACTCTAACTGCTTCTCTATTGACTATCCTGCTCTCCTCACTAAATCCGGTAGGAAAAAGTTTAAAAAGGACATCCTGGTCTCCAACCCAGGCCTCCCTATCGCTGACACCCACACGAGCGCCTGCTCCAAGGAAACTCTTACTGACATTCTCTTTTTCGTGCCTTCTCCTGACCTATGGACCCTTCACATGGTCGCTGTGCTCTCTCCTTTCTCCTCCTCTCCCATTAATGGTGGCACCCGTTGGGATGTCCTCTTGGCCCCTTTCCACTCCTCTAAGGCCATCATTAATGTCTATGCTAAACGGGAACGTCTTGGTCCAAGGCCCTCAGGCCAACCTTCACCTCTTTGATAGGCGCCTCCCACGCCTCATCAACTTCCTCCCCGCTCCCGCTGTCCCCCTTCCTCTGTCCTCGGCTACCTTGCCTCTCCCCTCCCTCCCTGCCCCTTCTCTTGCTCCCTCCTCAACTCCTTCTCTAACACCTCCGCAGGGCATACCTCTGATCTGTACCCCTCCCCGGAAGTATTTCAAAGGTGGCAACCTTCTCCACATTGCCACTCTAAATGCTCGCTCTGCCATCAAGCACTCCTCTGATATCTGTCGCCTTCTTGAGGAACTGGACCTCGACGTCCTCGGTCTCACTGAGACATGGTTCACAGCCAGCTCTGCCACCAGCTTCGACACACTCCTACCTGACGGCTACAAGATCCTCTCCGTGCCCAGGCCTAACCGTTCAGGGGGTGGTGTTGCCCTTATCTTCCCCGAGTGGATTCCTGCCTCTGTCACTCCTACGCAGACCTACTCCTCTTTTGAATGCCTTGTCTGCCGACTCTCTCTCTCTCCTAGCCATTCCCTTACCGTGGCTACTATCTATCGGCCACCTGGTCAAATTTCCTCCTTCCTCTCTGAATGGGCTGACCTCTCCTCCTCACTCCTGTCCTCAACCACCCAACTCCTCTTTCTCGGTGACTTCAACATCCACCTCGATGCCTCCTGTCCCCCCACTGGTCTCTTTCGCGAACTCTGCAACTCTCTCTCACTCTCTATTCTCCCGTCTGGGCCTACCCACTCTGCAGGGCACACTCTTGATGCTCTGATCTCTTCTGACCTTCCCCTCTCCCTCCCTCTCTCCACTCCTCTCTCCTGGAGCGATCACTTTCTCCTATCCTCCCACCTCTCCCTCCCTTCCCCACAGGCAAAGCCACCCTCTTCACTGCCACCCACCTTCTCGGTCATCCGACCCATGAAGCGCGTGTCAGTTGAGGCTTTCGCTGCTACCTTCTCGCCCCCTCCTCCCCCCTCGGCTGACTCCCACCCTGACACAGCCCTCTCCATGCTCTATTCCTCTATATCTGATACTCTCGATATCCTTGCCCCCGTCATGAGAATCCGCCTGAAGCCCAAAGCCAAATGTAACTCCTGGTATGACTCGGATCTCGTCACCCTAAAACGCAAGTGCAGGGTGGCAGAGAGGAAATGGCGTGCTTCATGTTCATCCTCTGACAAACTGGCCTGTCGCCTGCTCCAAAGGCAATACCGGCTCTCCGTCCTCACCAAGAAGAGAGCCCTTATCCAAGCCCGCATCTCTGAGGCATCTAACAACTCGGCCGAACTCTTTAAAATCTGCAAGGAGCTGGCCAACCCTGCTGCAGTCTCTACCTCTCCTGTCCCCTCCCAGGCCCTCTGCACTGCACTGGCCTCGCACTTCATCTCAAAAACTCAGGACATCCTGTCCTCGCTCTCCTCCTCTCTCCCCCCTCCCTCTCTTCCCGGCTCTTCCTCTTGCTCTCTTGCAGCTGCCCCTCCGCCCTCCTTCTCTGCTTTTCCACCTTTTTCTGCTGATGAGGTTTCCAGACAAGTCCGATCTATGAAAGCCTCGTCTAAACAGGTTCACCCCTGTTCCTCCAAAACCATCAAGGACCACATCGACTCCCTGGCTCCTGCCCTGGCTGTCTTTTGCAACCACTCATTCGCCTCTGGAGTCTTCCCATCCCCCCTCAAGCACTCCCTTGTGCACCCCCTCCTCAAGAAACCCTCTTCCAACCCCTCCTGCCCGGCCAATTATCGCCCAATCTCCATTACTCCCTTCCTGGGTAAGCTCCTGGAGAAACTGGCCATTTCCCAGCTTAACCTCCATGCTGAATCTGTTGGTAATCTTCATGACCATCAATCCGGCTTCAGAGCGGCCAGAAGCACGGAAACTGCTCTCCTGAACATCCGTGAGGACCTGCTCCTGAACCTCGATTCCAACACTCCCTGTGTTCTCATTCTGCTCGATCTCTCCTCTGCCTTTGACACTGTCAACCATGCCATCCTGCTCAACTGTCTCCGTGATAACCTGGGTATCACTGGTCAGGCTCTGGCATGGCTGACTTCTTTCCTTTCCGGTCGACCCTCCCAGGTCCAAATGGGCTCCTTCCTCTCTGACATCTTTTTCTCCACCTGTGGTGTCCCCCCCCAGGGTTCCAACCTCTCTCCCTGGCTTTTCAACCAGTATCTGGCACTCCTTGCCCACCGCATCGCCGCTCTCTGCCCCTACTTCCAGTGCTATGCCGACGATACCCAGCTCATTTTCAGGCTACCCTCGGCCTCCTCCTCTCCTTCCCTCATCTCCGACTGTCTGTCTGCTATCCAGGAATGGTGTGCCGCCAATGACCTCTGCCTCAACGCCAGTAAGACTGAGATTCTACTCATCGGCACACCCACTCCCTCCTTCCCTGCAGCTCTCTGGCCGGCCTCCCTTGGCCCCCTTCCTGCCCCTACCTGCAAGGCTAAAAACCTCGGGGTCATCTTCGACTCCACACTCTCCTTCTCTCCTCATATATCTGACGTCTCTAAGAAGTCACACTACCAGCTGCACCTCCTCAGAGGTATTCTTCCCTTCCTCTCCTTCCCCCAGAAGCTCACTGTCTCCCGAGCCCTGGTTCTCTCAAGGCTGGACTACTGTAACAGCCTCTATCTTAATCTGCCTGCCTCCACTCTCCGCCCTCTGCAACTTATCCAGAACAGAACTGCGAGACTTGTCCTTGGCCTCAAGCCCAGGGACCGTATCTCTCCAGGACTGAAATCCCTTCACTGGCTCCCAGTGGCTGCGAGGATTAAGTTCAAAACCCTCTGCATTGTCCACAAGGCCTTCTGGGGCCAGGGACCTAAATACCTTCAACTCTCTCTTCCTAAATATCTTCCTTCACGAGCCCTTCGCTCATCCGTCTCCAACTCCCTCATGGTCAGCCGCTTCTCGAAGCAACGAGCTGGGGGTAGATCTCTCTCCGCAGCAGGGGCCTCCCTCTGGAACAGCCTTCCTGCCTCCCTGAAACTTGAGGAGAACCATCTCCGGTTCCGGAAGCACCTCAAAACCTTCCTCTTCGCTTCTGCCTTCTCTCTCCCTCTCCCCTGCTAAACCTGCTTAACCCCCCACTAAATTCAGCACTAAACCTGCATCTGGGCCACTCTCAGCAACCTCGGTCCAGGGCCCAGCCACTCTCCACTTGCACTGCCTCCCTGGCTCCCCGTGCACTGTGGGACTGTCACTGTACCCTACAGCCCCCTTCCCAGCACTTGCTCTGCACTTACCTCGCACTTGCCACCAGCTGGCCCTTTTTATTTATTATTTATTAATTATTATTTCTTACGCTACTTACCTTGTACTGCACTTTCCCCCCCACCTCCTCCCCCTGCACTTCCTCCTTTTCCCCTTACCTCTGCACTTGCGCGATCTGAATGACACCTGGCCTAGTAGGATCGTTTGTCTGTCTTCCCCTTGTTTCCCTCCCTCCCTGCCTCGTCGCGCCTTGAAACACTTGTGTATAGGCGCGTTACAAATACCATATCATATCATATCATATCATATCATATCATATCATATCATTATCATATCATAAACCTGAGATCCTTCCTATAGCATGAGATGTGATATTCAACTCCTTCCCATTCCAATCCTGAGACCCTTCCGATAGGATGAGATTTATTATCTCACTCCTTCAAATACCAAACTTGAGTCCCTTCCTAAAGGATGAGATCTGATATCTCAGTGCTTCTAATACCAAACCTGAGTCCCTACCTATAACATGAGATGTGATATCCAACTCCTTCCCATTCCAATCATGAGGCCCTTCCTATAGCATGAGATGTGATATCTCAATGCTCCTACCAAACCTGAGACCCTTCCTATAGCATGAGATGTGATATCTCAATGCTCTTAATACCAAACCTGCGATCATTCCTATAACATGAGATGTGATATCCAACTCCTTCCCATTCCAATCCTGAGCCCCTTCCATGAGATGTGCTTTCTCAATGCTTCAAATACCAAAGTTGGACCGTTCCTATAGCATGAAATGTGATATCCAACTCGTTCCCATTCAAATCCTGCGTCCCTTCATTTAGCATAAGATTTGATATCTCAGTGCTTCTAATAACAAACCTGAGACCCTTCCTATAACATGAGATGTTATATCCAACTCCTTCCGACTCCAATCCTGAGACCCTTCCTATACCATGAGATGAGATATCTCAATGTTTCTAATACCAAACCTGAGACCCTTCCTATTGCAAGAGATGTGATATCCAAATCCTTCCCATTCCAAACCTGAGACCCTTCCTATAGCATGAGATGTGATATCCAACTTCTTCCCATTCCAAATCTGCGTCTCTTCATACAACATGAGATTTGATATCTCAGTGCTTCTAATACAAAACCTGAGACCCTTCCTATAACATGAGATGTGATATCCAACTCCTTCCGATTCCAATCCTGAGACCCTTCCTATACCATGAGATGTGATATCTCAATGTTTCTAATACCAGACCTGAGACCCTTCCTATTGCAAGAGATTTGATATCCAAATCCTTCCCATTCCAAACCTGAGACCTTTCCTATTGCATGAGATGTGATATCCAACTCCTTCCCAATCCAATCCTGAGACCCTTCTGATAGCATTAGATGTGATATCTCAATGCTTCTAATATCAAACCTGAGACCCTCCCTATAGCATGAGATGTGATATCCAACTCCTTCCCATTCCAATCCTGAGACCCTTCCGATAGCATGAGATGTGATATCCAACTGCTTCGAATTCCAACCTGTGACCCTTCCTATAGCATGAGATGGGATATCCAACTCCTTCCCAATCCAATCCTGAGACCCTTCCGATAGCATGAGATGTGATATCTTAATGCTTCTACCAAACCTGAGATCTTTCTATGGCATGAGATGTGATATCCAACTCCTTCCCATTCCAATCCTGAGACCTGTCCTATACCATGAGATGTGATATCCAACTCCTTCCCATTCCAATCCTGAGACCCGTCCTATAACATGAGATGTGATATCTCAATCCTTCTAATAACAAACCTGAGACCCTTCCTATAACATGAGATGTGATGTCCAAGTCCTTCCCATTCCAATCCTGAGACCCTTCCTATAGCATGAGATGTGATATCCAACTCCTTCCCATTCCAATCCTGAGACCCATACTATACCATGAGATATATCTCAATGCTTCTAATACCAAACCACAGACCCGTCCTATAACTTGAGATGTGATATCCAAATCCTTCCCCTTCCAAACCTGACCTTTCCTTTGCCATGAGATGTGATATCCAACTCCTTCCCATTCCAATCCTGAGAAGCTTCCTATAGCATGAGATGTGATATCCCAATGCTTCTACCAAATCTGAGACCTTTCCGATGGCATGAGATGTGATATCTCACTCCTTCAAATACCAAACTTGAGTCCCTTCCTAAAGGATGAGATCTGATATCTCAGTGCTTTTAATACCAAACCTGAGTCCCTTCCTATAACATGAGATGTGATATCCAACTCCTTCCCATTCCAATCATGAGGCCCTTCCTATAGCATGAGATGTGATATCTCAATGCTCTTAATACCAAACCTGCGATCATTCCTATAACATGAGATGTGATATCCAACTCCTTCCCATTCCAATCCTGAGCCCCTTCCATGAGATGTGCTATCTCAATGCTTCTAATACCAAAGTTGGACCGTTCCTATAGCATGAGATGTGATATCCAACTCCTTCCCATTCCAATCCTGCGTCCCTTCATTTAGCATGAGATTTGATATCTCAGTGCTTCTAATACCAAACCTGAGACCCTTCCTATAACATGAGATGTTATATCCAACTCCTTCCGATTCCAATCCTGAGACCCTTCCGATAGCATGAGATGTGATATCCAACTCCTTCGAATTCCAACCTGTGACCCTTCCTATGGCATGAGATGGGATATCCAACTCCTTCCCAATCCAATCCTGAGACCCTTCCGATAGCATGAGATGTGATAGCTTAATGCTTCTACCAAACCTGAGACCTTCCTATGGCATGAGATGTGATATCTCAATGTTTCTAATAAAAAACCTGAGACCCTTCCTATAGCAAGAGATGTTATATCCAAATCCTTCCCATTCCAAACCTGAGACCCTTCCGATAGCATGAGATGTGATATCCAACTCCTTCGAATTCCAACCTGTGACCCTTCCTATAGCATGAGGTGGGATATCCAACTCCTTCCCAATCCAATCCTGAGACCCTTCCGATAGCATGAGATGTGATATCTTAATGCTTCTACCAAACCTGAGACCTTCCTATGGCATGAGATGTGATATCCAACTCCTTCCCATTCCAATCCTGAGACCTGTCCTATACCATGAGATGTGATATCTCAATGCTTCTAATACCAAACCTGAGACTGTCCTATAACATGAGATGTGATATCTCAATGCTTCTAATAACCAACCTGAGACCCTTCCTATAACGAGATGTGATATCCAAATCCTTCCCAATCCAATCCTGAGACCCTTCCGATAGCATGAGATATGATATCTCAATGCTTCTAATACCAAACCACAGACCCGTCCTATAACTTGAGATGTGATTTCCAAATCCTTCCCCTCCAAACCTGAGACCCTTCCTTTAGCATCAGATGTGATATCCAACTCCTTTCCATTCCAATCCTGAGACCCTTCCTATAGCATGAGATGTGATATCCCAATGCTTCTACCAAACCTGAGACCCTTCCTATAGCATGAGATGTGATATCTAACTCTTTCCCATTCCAATCCTGAGACCCGTCCTATATCATGAGATGTTATATCTCAATGCTTCTAATACCAAACCTGAGACCTTTCCGATAGCATGAGATGTGATATCTAACTCCTTCCCATTCCAATCATGAGGCCCTTCCTATAGCATGAGATGTAATATCTCAATGCTTCTACCAAATCTGAGACCCTTCCTATAGCATGAAATGTGATATCCAACTCCTTCCCATCCAATCCTGAGACCCTTCCTATAGCATGAGATGTGATATCTAAATGCTATTAATGCCAAACCTGAGACCCTCCCTATAGCATGAGATGTGATATCCAACTCCTTCCCATTCCAATCCTGAGACCCTTCCGATAGCCTGAGATGTGATATCCAACTCCTTCCCATTCCAATCATGAGGCCCTTCCTATAGCATGAGATGTGATATCTCAATGCTTCTACCAAACCTGAGACCCTTCCTATAGGATGGGATGTGATATCCAACTCCTTGCCATTCCAATCCTGAGACCCTTCCTATAGCATGAGATGATATCCAACTCCTTCCCATTCCAATCCTGAGACCCTTCCTATAGCATGAGATGTGATATCTCAATGCTTCTACCAAACCTGAGATCCTTCCTATAGCATGAGATGTGATATTCAACTCCTTCCCATTCCAATCCTGAGACCCTTCCGATAGGATGAGATTTATTATCTCACTCCTTCAAATACCAAACTTGAGTCCCTTCCTTAAGGATGAGATCTGATATCTCAGTGCTTCTAATACCAAACCTGAGTCCCTACCTATAACATGAGATGTGATATCCAACTCCTTCCCATTCCAATCATGAGGCCCTTCCTATAGCATGAGATGTGATATCTCAATGCTTCTACCAAACCTGAGACCCTTCCTATAGCATGAGATGTGATATCTCAATGCTCTTAATACCAAACCTGCGATCATTCCTATAACATGAGATGTGATATCCAACTCCTTCCCAATCCAATCCTGAGACCCTTCTGATAGCATTAGATGTGATATCTCAATGCTTCTAATATCAAACCTGAGACCCTCCCTATAGCATGAGATGTGATATCCAACTCCTTCCCATTCCAATCCTGAGACCCTTCCGATAGCATGAGATGTGATATCCAACTGCTTCGAATTCCAACCTGTGACCCTTCCTATAGCATGAGATGGGATATCCAACTCCTTCCCATTCCAATCCTGAGACCTGTCCTATACCATGAGATGTGATATCCAACTCCTTCCCATTCCAATCCTGAGACCCGTCCTATACCATGAGATGTGATATCTCAATGCTTCTAATACCAAACCTGAGACTGTCCTATAACATGAGATGTGATATCTCAATCCTTCTAATAACAAACCTGAGACCCTTCCTATAACATGAGATGTGATGTCCAAGTCCTTCCCATTCCAATCCTGAGACCCTTCCTATAGCATGAGATGTGATATCCAACTCCTTCCCATTCCAATCCTGAGACCCATACTATACCATGAGATATATCTCAATGCTTCTAATACCAAACCACAGACCCGTCCTATAACTTGAGATGTGATATCCAAATCCTTCCCCTTCCAAACCTGACCTTTCCTTTGCCATGAGATGTGATATCCAACTCCTTCCCATTCCAATCCTGAGACCCTTCCTATAGCATGAGATGTGATATCCCAATGCTTCTACCAAACCTGAGACCTTTCCGATGGCATGAGATGTGATATCTCACTCCTTCAAATACCAAACTTGAGTCCCTTCCTAAAGGATGAGATCTGATATCTCAGTGCTTCTAATACCAAACCTGAGTCCCTTCCTATAACATGAGATGTGATATCCAACTCCTTCCCATTCCAATCATGAGGCCCTTCCTATAGCATGAGATGTGATATCTCAATGCTCTTAATACCAAACCTGCGATCATTCCTATAACATGAGATGTGATATCCAACTCCTTCCCATTCCAATCCTGAGCCCCTTCCATGAGATGTGCTATCTCAATGCTTCTAATACCAAAGTTGGACCGTTCCTATAGCATGAGATGTGATATCCAACTCCTTCCCATTCCAATCCTGCGTCCCTTCATTTAGCATGAGATTTGATATCTCAGTGCTTCTAATACCAAACCTGAGACCCTTCCTATAACATGAGATGTGATATCCAACTCCTTCGAATTCCAACCTGTGACCCTTCCTATAGCATGAGATGGGATATCCAACTCCTTCCCAATCCAATCCTGAGACCCTTCCGATAGCATGAGATGTGATATCTTAATGCTTCTACCAAACCTGAGACCTTCCTATGGCATGAGATGTGATATCTCAATGTTTCTAATAAAAAACCTGAGACCCTTCCTATAGCAAGAGATGTTATATCCAAATCCTTCCCATTCCAAACCTGAGACCCTTCCGATAGCATGAGATGTGATATCCAACTCCTTCCAATTCCAACCTGTGACCCTTCCTATAGCATGAGATGGGATATCCAACTCCTTCCCAATCCAATCCTGAGACCTTTCCGATAGCATGAGATGTGATATCTTAATGCTTCTACCAAACCTGAGACCTTCCTATGGCATGAGATGTGATATCCAACTCCTTCCCATTCAGATCCTGAGACCTGTCCTATACCATGAGATGTGATATCTCAATGCTTCTACTACCAAACCTGAGACTGTCCTATAACATGAGATGTGATATCTCAATGCTTCTAATAACCAACCTGAGACCCTTCCTATAACGAGATGTGATATCCAAATCCTTCCCAATCCAATCCTGAGACCCTTCCGATAGCATGAGATATGATATCTCAATGCTTCTAATACCAAACCACAGACCCGTCCTATAACTTGAGATGTGATTTCCAAATCCTTCCCCTTCAAAACCTGAGACCCTTCCTTTAGCATCAGATGTGATATCCAACTCCTTTCCATTCCAATCCTGAGACCCTTCCTATAGCATGAGATGTGATATCCCAATGCTTCTACCAAACCTGAGACCCTTCCTATAGCATGAGATGTGATATCTAACTCTTTCCCATTCCAATCCTGAGACCCGTCCTATATCATGAGATGTTATATCTCAATGCTTCTAATACCAAACCTGAGACCTTTCCGATAGCATGAGATGTGATATCTAACTCCTTCCCATTCCAATCATGAGGCCCTTCCTATAGCATGAGATGTAATATCTCAATGCTTCTACCAAATCTGAGACCCTTCCTATAGCATGAAATGTGATATCCAACTCCTTCCCATCCAATCCTGAGACCCTTCCTATAGCATGAGATGTGATATCTAAATGCTATTAATGCCAAACCTGAGACCCTCCCTATAGCATGAGATGTGATATCCAACTCCTTCCCATTCCAATCCTGAGACCCTTCCGATAGCCTGAGATGTGATATCCAACTCCTTCCCATTCCAATCATGAGGCCCTTCCTATAGCATGAGATGTGATATCTCAATGCTTCTACCAAACCTGAGACCCTTCCTATAGGATGAGATGTGATATCCAAGTCCTTGCCATTCCAATCCTGAGACCCTTCCTATAGCATGAGATGATATCCAACTCCTTCCCATTCCAATCCTGAGACCCTTCCTATAGCATGAGATGTGATATCTCAATGCTTCTACCAAACCTGAGATCCTTCCTATAGCATGAGATGTGATATTCAACTCCTTCCCATTCCAATCCTGAGACCCTTCCTATAGGATGAGATTTATTATCTCACTCCTTCAAATACCAAACTTGAGTCCCTTCCTAAAGGATGAGATCTGATATCTCAGTGCTTCGAATACCAAACCTGAGTCCCTACCTATAACATGAGATGTGATATCCAACTCCTTCCCATTCCAATCATGAGGCCCTTCCTATAGCATGAGATGTGATATCTCAATGCTCCTACCAAACCTGAGACCCTTCCTATAGCATGAGATGTGATATCTCAATGCTCTTAATACCAAACCTGCGATCATTCCTATAACATGAGATGTGATATCCAACTCCTTCCCATTCCAATCCTGAGCCCCTTCCATGAGATGTGCTTTCTCAATGCTTCAAATACCAAAGTTGGACCGTTCCTATAGCATGAAATGTGATATCCAACTCGTTCCCATTCCAATCCTGCGTCCCTTCATTTAGCATAAGATTTGATATCTCAGTGCTTCTAATAACAAACCTGAGACCCTTCCTATAACATGAGATGTTATATCCAACTCCTTCCGACTCCAATCCTGAGACCCTTCCTATACCATGAGATGAGATATCTCAATGTTTCTAATACCAAACCTGAGACCCTTCCTATTGCAAGAGATGTGATATCCAAATCCTTCCCATTCCAAACCTGAGACCCTTCCTATAGCATGAGATGTGATATCCAACTTCTTCCCATTCCAAATCTGCGTCTCTTCATACAACATGAGATTTGATATCTCAGTGCTTCTAATACAAAACCTGAGACCCTTCCTATAACATGAGATGTGATATCCAACTCCTTCCGGTTCCAATCCTGAGACCCTTCCTATACCATGAGATGTGATATCTCAATGTTTCTAATACCAGACCTGAGACCCTTCCTATTGCAAGAGATTTGATATCCAAATCCTTCCCATTCCAAACCTGAGACCTTTCCTATTGCATGAGATGTGATATCCAACTCCTTCCCAATCCAATCCTGAGACCCTTCTGATAGCATTAGATGTGATATCTCAATGCTTCTAATATCAAACCTGAGACCCTCCCTATAGCATGAGATGTGATATCCAACTCCTTCCCATTCCAATCCTGAGACCCTTCCGATAGCATGAGATGTGATATCCAACTGCTTCGAATTCCAACCTGTGACCCTTCCTATAGCATGAGATGGGATATCCAACTCCTTCCCAATCCAATCCTGAGACCCTTCCGATAGCATGAGATGTGATATCTTAATGCTTCTACCAAACCTGAGATCTTCCTATGGCATGAGATGTGATATCCAACTCCTTCCCATTCCAATCCTGAGGCCTGTCCTATACCATGAGATGTGATATCCAACTCCTTCCCATTCCAATCCTGAGCCCCGTCCTATAACATGAGATGTGATATCTCAATCCTTCTAATAACAAACCTGAGACCCTTCCTATAACATGAGATGTTATATCCAACTCCTTCCCAATCCAATCCTGAGACCCTTCCGATAGCATGAGATGTGATGTCTTAATGCTTCTACCAAACCTGAGACCTTCCTATGGCATGAGATGTGATATCTCAATGTTTCTAATAAAAAACCTGAGACCCTTCCTATAGCAAGAGATGTTATATCCAAATCCTTCCCATTCCAAACCTGAGACCCTTCCGATAGCATGAGATGTGATATCCAACTCCTTCGAATTCCAACCTGTGACCCTTCCTATAGCATGAGGTGGGATATCCAACTCCTTCCCAATCCAATCCTGAGACCCTTCCGATAGCATGAGATGTGATATCTTAATGCTTCTACCAAACCTGAGACCTTCCTATGGCATGAGATGTGATATCCAACTCCTTCCCATTCCAATCCTGAGACCTGTCCTATACCATGAGATGTGATATCTCAATGCTTCTAATACCAAACCTGAGACTGTCCTATAACATGAGATGTGATATCTCAATGCTTCTAATAACCAACCTGAGACCCTTCCTATAACGAGATGTGATATCCAAATCCTTCCCAATCCAATCCTGAGACCCTTCCGATAGCATGAGATATGATATCTCAATGCTTCTAATACCAAACCACAGACCCGTCCTATAACTTGAGATGTGATTTCCAAATCCTTCCCCTTCAAAACCTGAGACCCTTCCTTTAGCATCAGATGTGATATCCAACTCCTTTCCATTCCAATCCTGAGACCCTTCCTATAGCATGAGATGTGATATCCCAATGCTTCTACCAAACCTGAGACCCTTCCTATAGCATGAGATGTGATATCTAACTCTTTCCCATTCCAATCCTGAGACCCGTCCTATATCATGAGATGTTATATCTCAATGCTTCTAATACCAAACCTGAGACCTTTCCGATAGCATGAGATGTGATATCTAACTCCTTCCCATTCCAATCATGAGGCCCTTCCTATAGCATGAGATATAATATCTCAATGCTTCTACCAAATCTGAGACCCTTCCTATAGCATGAAATGTGATATCCAACTCCTTCCCATCCAATCCTGAGACCCTTCCTATAGCATGAGATGTGATATCTAAATGCTATTAATGCCAAACCTGAGACCCTCCCTATAGCATGAGATGTGATATCCAACTCCTTCCCATTCCAATCCTGAGACCCTTCCGATAGCCTGAGATGTGATATCCAACTCCTTCCCATTCCAATCATGAGGCCCTTCCTATAGCATGAGATGTGATATCTCAATGCTTCTACCAAACCTGAGACCCTTCCTATAGGATGGGATGTGATATCCAACTCCTTGCCATTCCAATCCTGAGACCCTTCCTATAGCATGAGATGATATCCAACTCCTTCCCATTCCAATCCTGAGACCCTTCCTATAGCATGAGATGTGATATCTCAATGCTTCTACCAAACCTGAGATCCTTCCTATAGCATGAGATGTGATATTCAACTCCTTCCCATTCCAATCCTGAGACCCTTCCGATAGGATGAGATTTATTATCTCACTCCTTCAAATACCAAACTTGAGTCCCTTCCTTAAGGATGAGATCTGATATCTCAGTGCTTCTAATACCAAACCTGAGTCCCTACCTATAACATGAGATGTGATATCCAACTCCTTCCCATTCCAATCATGAGGCCCTTCCTATAGCATGAGATGTGATATCTCAATGCTTCTACCAAACCTGAGACCCTTCCTATAGCATGAGATGTGATATCTCAATGCTCTTAATACCAAACCTGCGATCATTCCTATAACATGAGATGTGATATCCAACTCCTTCCCAATCCAATCCTGAGACCCTTCTGATAGCATTAGATGTGATATCTCAATGCTTCTAATATCAAACCTGAGACCCTCCCTATAGCATGAGATGTGATATCCAACTCCTTCCCATTCCAATCCTGAGACCCTTCCGATAGCATGAGATGTGATATCCAACTGCTTCGAATTCCAACCTGTGACCCTTCCTATAGCATGAGATGGGATATCCAACTCCTTCCCATTCCAATCCTGAGACCTGTCCTATACCATGAGATGTGATATCCAACTCCTTCCCATTCCAATCCTGAGACCCGTCCTATACCATGAGATGTGATATCTCAATGCTTCTAATACCAAACCTGAGACTGTCCTATAACATGAGATGTGATATCTCAATCCTTCTAATAACAAACCTGAGACCCTTCCTATAACATGAGATGTGATGTCCAAGTCCTTCCCATTCCAATCCTGAGACCCTTCCTATAGCATGAGATGTGATATCCAACTCCTTCCCATTCCAATCCTGAGACCCATACTATACCATGAGATATATCTCAATGCTTCTAATACCAAACCACAGACCCGTCCTATAACTTGAGATGTGATATCCAAATCCTTCCCCTTCCAAACCTGACCTTTCCTTTGCCATGAGATGTGATATCCAACTCCTTCCCATTCCAATCCTGAGACCCTTCCTATAGCATGAGATGTGATATCCCAATGCTTCTACCAAACCTGAGACCTTTCCGATGGCATGAGATGTGATATCTCACTCCTTCAAATACCAAACTTGAGTCCCTTCCTAAAGGATGAGATCTGATATCTCAGTGCTTCTAATACCAAACCTGAGTCCCTTCCTATAACATGAGATGTGATATCCAACTCCTTCCCATTCCAATCATGAGGCCCTTCCTATAGCATGAGATGTGATATCTCAATGCTCTTAATACCAAACCTGCGATCATTCCTATAACATGAGATGTGATATCCAACTCCTTCCCATTCCAATCCTGAGCCCCTTCCATGAGATGTGCTATCTCAATGCTTCTAATACCAAAGTTGGACCGTTCCTATAGCATGAGATGTGATATCCAACTCCTTCCCATTCCAATCCTGCGTCCCTTCATTTAGCATGAGATTTGATATCTCAGTGCTTCTAATACCAAACCTGAGACCCTTCCTATAACATGAGATGTGATATCCAACTCCTTCGAATTCCAACCTGTGACCCTTCCTATAGCATGAGATGGGATATCCAACTCCTTCCCAATCCAATCCTGAGACCCTTCCGATAGCATGAGATGTGATATCTTAATGCTTCTACCAAACCTGAGACCTTCCTATGGCATGAGATGTGATATCTCAATGTTTCTAATAAAAAACCTGAGACCCTTCCTATAGCAAGAGATGTTATATCCAAATCCTTCCCATTCCAAACCTGAGACCCTTCCGATAGCATGAGATGTGATATCCAACTCCTTCCAATTCCAACCTGTGACCCTTCCTATAGCATGAGATGGGATATCCAACTCCTTCCCAATCCAATCCTGAGACCTTTCCGATAGCATGAGATGTGATATCTTAATGCTTCTACCAAACCTGAGACCTTCCTATGGCATGAGATGTGATATCCAACTCCTTCCCATTCAGATCCTGAGACCTGTCCTATACCATGAGATGTGATATCTCAATGCTTCTACTACCAAACCTGAGACTGTCCTATAACATGAGATGTGATATCTCAATGCTTCTAATAACCAACCTGAGACCCTTCCTATAACGAGATGTGATATCCAAATCCTTCCCAATCCAATCCTGAGACCCTTCCGATAGCATGAGATATGATATCTCAATGCTTCTAATACCAAACCACAGACCCGTCCTATAACTTGAGATGTGATTTCCAAATCCTTCCCCTTCAAAACCTGAGACCCTTCCTTTAGCATCAGATGTGATATCCAACTCCTTTCCATTCCAATCCTGAGACCCTTCCTATAGCATGAGATGTGATATCCCAATGCTTCTACCAAACCTGAGACCCTTCCTATAGCATGAGATGTGATATCTAACTCTTTCCCATTCCAATCCTGAGACCCGTCCTATATCATGAGATGTTATATCTCAATGCTTCTAATACCAAACCTGAGACCTTTCCGATAGCATGAGATGTGATATCTAACTCCTTCCCATTCCAATCATGAGGCCCTTCCTATAGCATGAGATGTAATATCTCAATGCTTCTACCAAATCTGAGACCCTTCCTATAGCATGAAATGTGATATCCAACTCCTTCCCATCCAATCCTGAGACCCTTCCTATAGCATGAGATGTGATATCTAAATGCTATTAATGCCAAACCTGAGACCCTCCCTATAGCATGAGATGTGATATCCAACTCCTTCCCATTCCAATCCTGAGACCCTTCCGATAGCCTGAGATGTGATATCCAACTCCTTCCCATTCCAATCATGAGGCCCTTCCTATAGCATGAGATGTGATATCTCAATGCTTCTACCAAACCTGAGACCCTTCCTATAGGATGAGATGTGATATCCAAGTCCTTGCCATTCCAATCCTGAGACCCTTCCTATAGCATGAGATGATATCCAACTCCTTCCCATTCCAATCCTGAGACCCTTCCTATAGCATGAGATGTGATATCTCAATGCTTCTACCAAACCTGAGATCCTTCCTATAGCATGAGATGTGATATTCAACTCCTTCCCATTCCAATCCTGAGACCCTTCCTATAGGATGAGATTTATTATCTCACTCCTTCAAATACCAAACTTGAGTCCCTTCCTAAAGGATGAGATCTGATATCTCAGTGCTTCGAATACCAAACCTGAGTCCCTACCTATAACATGAGATGTGATATCCAACTCCTTCCCATTCCAATCATGAGGCCCTTCCTATAGCATGAGATGTGATATCTCAATGCTCCTACCAAACCTGAGACCCTTCCTATAGCATGAGATGTGATATCTCAATGCTCTTAATACCAAACCTGCGATCATTCCTATAACATGAGATGTGATATCCAACTCCTTCCCATTCCAATCCTGAGCCCCTTCCATGAGATGTGCTTTCTCAATGCTTCAAATACCAAAGTTGGACCGTTCCTATAGCATGAAATGTGATATCCAACTCGTTCCCATTCCAATCCTGCGTCCCTTCATTTAGCATAAGATTTGATATCTCAGTGCTTCTAATAACAAACCTGAGACCCTTCCTATAACATGAGATGTTATATCCAACTCCTTCCGACTCCAATCCTGAGACCCTTCCTATACCATGAGATGAGATATCTCAATGTTTCTAATACCAAACCTGAGACCCTTCCTATTGCAAGAGATGTGATATCCAAATCCTTCCCATTCCAAACCTGAGACCCTTCCTATAGCATGAGATGTGATATCCAACTTCTTCCCATTCCAAATCTGCGTCTCTTCATACAACATGAGATTTGATATCTCAGTGCTTCTAATACAAAACCTGAGACCCTTCCTATAACATGAGATGTGATATCCAACTCCTTCCGGTTCCAATCCTGAGACCCTTCCTATACCATGAGATGTGATATCTCAATGTTTCTAATACCAGACCTGAGACCCTTCCTATTGCAAGAGATTTGATATCCAAATCCTTCCCATTCCAAACCTGAGACCTTTCCTATTGCATGAGATGTGATATCCAACTCCTTCCCAATCCAATCCTGAGACCCTTCTGATAGCATTAGATGTGATATCTCAATGCTTCTAATATCAAACCTGAGACCCTCCCTATAGCATGAGATGTGATATCCAACTCCTTCCCATTCCAATCCTGAGACCCTTCCGATAGCATGAGATGTGATATCCAACTGCTTCGAATTCCAACCTGTGACCCTTCCTATAGCATGAGATGGGATATCCAACTCCTTCCCAATCCAATCCTGAGACCCTTCCGATAGCATGAGATGTGATATCTTAATGCTTCTACCAAACCTGAGATCTTCCTATGGCATGAGATGTGATATCCAACTCCTTCCCATTCCAATCCTGAGGCCTGTCCTATACCATGAGATGTGATATCCAACTCCTTCCCATTCCAATCCTGAGCCCCGTCCTATAACATGAGATGTGATATCTCAATCCTTCTAATAACAAACCTGAGACCCTTCCTATAACATGAGATGTTATATCCAACTCCTTCCCAATCCAATCCTGAGACCCTTCCGATAGCATGAGATGTGATGTCTTAATGCTTCTACCAAACCTGAGACCTTCCTATGGCATGAGATGTGATATCTCAATGTTTCTAATAAAAAACCTGAGACCCTTCCTATAGCAAGAGATGTTATATCCAAATCCTTCCCATTCCAAACCTGAGACCCTTCCGATAGCATGAGATGTGATATCCAACTCCTTCGAATTCCAACCTGTGACCCTTCCTATAGCATGAGGTGGGATATCCAACTCCTTCCCAATCCAATCCTGAGACCCTTCCGATAGCATGAGATGTGATATCTTAATGCTTCTACCAAACCTGAGACCTTCCTATGGCATGAGATGTGATATCCAACTCCTTCCCATTCCAATCCTGAGACCTGTCCTATACCATGAGATGTGATATCTCAATGCTTCTAATACCAAACCTGAGACTGTCCTATAACATGAGATGTGATATCTCAATGCTTCTAATAACCAACCTGAGACCCTTCCTATAACGAGATGTGATATCCAAATCCTTCCCAATCCAATCCTGAGACCCTTCCGATAGCATGAGATATGATATCTCAATGCTTCTAATACCAAACCACAGACCCGTCCTATAACTTGAGATGTGATTTCCAAATCCTTCCCCTTCAAAACCTGAGACCCTTCCTTTAGCATCAGATGTGATATCCAACTCCTTTCCATTCCAATCCTGAGACCTTTCCTATAGCATGAGATGTGATATCCCAATGCTTCTACCAAACCTGAGACCCTTCCTATAGCATGAGATGTGATATCTAACTCTTTCCCATTCCAATCCTGAGACCCGTCCTATATCATGAGATGTTATATCTCAATGCTTCTAATACCAAACCTGAGACCTTTCCGATAGCATGAGATGTGATATCTAACTCCTTCCCATTCCAATCATGAGGCCCTTCCTATAGCATGAGATATAATATCTCAATGCTTCTACCAAATCTGAGACCCTTCCTATAGCATGAAATGTGATATCCAACTCCTTCCCATCCAATCCTGAGACCCTTCCTATAGCATGAGATGTGATATCTAAATGCTATTAATGCCAAACCTGAGACCCTCCCTATAGCATGAGATGTGATATCCAACTCCTTCCCATTCCAATCCTGAGACCCTTCCGATAGCCTGAGATGTGATATCCAACTCCTTCCCATTCCAATCATGAGGCCCTTCCTATAGCATGAGATGTGATATCTCAATGCTTCTACCAAACCTGAGACCCTTCCTATAGGATGGGATGTGATATCCAACTCCTTGCCATTCCAATCCTGAGACCCTTCCTATAGCATGAGATGATATCCAACTCCTTCCCATTCCAATCCTGAGACCCTTCCTATAGCATGAGATGTGATATCTCAATGCTTCTACCAAACCTGAGATCCTTCCTATAGCATGAGATGTGATATTCAACTCCTTCCCATTCCAATCCTGAGACCCTTCCGATAGGATGAGATTTATTATCTCACTCCTTCAAATACCAAACTTGAGTCCCTTCCTAAAGGATGAGATCTGATATCTCAGTGCTTCTAATACCAAACCTGAGTCCCTACCTATAACATGAGATGTGATATCCAACTCCTTCCCATTCCAATCATGAGGCCCTTCCTATAGCATGAGATGTGATATCTCAATGCTTCTACCAAACCTGAGACCCTTCCTATAGCATGAGATGTGATATCTCAATGCTCTTAATACCAAACCTGCGATCATTCCTATAACATGAGATGTGATATCCAACTCCTTCCCATTCCAATCCTGAGCCCCTTCCATGAGATGTGCTTTCTCAATGCTTCAAATACCAAAGTTGGACCGTTCCTATAGCATGAAATGTGATATCCAACTCGTTCCCATTCCAATCCTGCGTCCCTTCATTTAGCATAAGATTTGATATCTCAGTGCTTCTAATAACAAACCTGAGACCCTTCCTATAACATGAGATGTTATATCCAACTCCTTCCGACTCCAATCCTGAGACCCTTCCTATACCATGAGATGAGATATCTCAATGTTTCTAATACCAAACCTGAGACCCTTCCTATTGCAAGAGATGTGATATCCAAATCCTTCCCATTCCAAACCTGAGACCCTTCCTATAGCATGAGATGTGATATCCAACTTCTTCCCATTCCAAATCTGCGTCTCTTCATACAACATGAGATTTGATATCTCAGTGCTTCTAATACAAAACCTGAGACCCCTCCTATAACATGAGATGTGATATCCAACTCCTTCCGATTCCAATCCTGAGACCCTTCCTATACCATGAGATGTGATATCTCAATGTTTCTAATACCAGACCTGAGACCCTTCCTATTGCAAGAGATTTGATATCCAAATCCTTCCCATTCCAAACCTGAGACCTTTCCTATTGCATGAGATGTGATATCCAACTCCTTCCCAATCCAATCCTGAGACCCTTCCGGTAGCATTAGATGTGATATCTCAATGCTTCTAATATCAAACCTGAGACCCTCCCTATAGCATGAGATGTGATATCCAACTCCTTCCCATTCCAATCCTGAGACCCTTCCGATAGCATGAGATGTGATATCCAACTGCTTCGAATTCCAACCTGTGACCCTTCCTATAGCATGAGATGGGATATCCAACTCCTTCCCAATCCAATCCTGAGACCCTTCCGATAGCATGAGATGTGATATCTTAATGCTTCTACCAAACCTGAGATCTTCCTATGGCATGAGATGTGATATCCAACTCCTTCCCATTCCAATCCTGAGACCTGTTCTATACCATGAGATGTGATATCCAACTCCTTCCCATTCCAATCCTGAGACCCGTCCTATACCATGAGATGTGATATCTCAATGCTTCTAATACCAAACCTGAGACTGTCCTATAACATGAGATGTGATATCTCAATCCTTCTAATAACAAACCTGAGACCCTTCCTATAACATGAGATGTGATGTCCAAGTCCTTCCCATTCCAATCCTGAGACCCTTCCTATAGCATGAGATGTGATATCCAACTCCTTCCCATTCCAATCCTGAGACCCATACTATACCATGAGATATATCTCAATGCTTCTAATACCAAACCACAGACCCGTCCTATAACTTGAGATGTGATATCCAAATCCTTCCCCTTCTAAACCTGACCTTTCCTTTGCCATGAGATGTGATATCCAACTCCTTCCCATTCCAATCGTGAGACCCTTCCTATAGCATGAGATGTGATATCCCAATGCTTCTACCAAACCTGAGACCTTTCCGATGGCATGAGATGTGATATCTCACTCCTTCAAATACCAAACTTGAGTCCCTTCCTAAAGGATGAGATCTGATATCTCAGTGCTTCTAATACCAAACCTGAGTCCCGTCCTATAACATGAGATGTGATATCCAACTCCTTCCCATTCCAATCATGAGGCCCTTCCTATAATATGAGATGTGATATCTCAATGCTCTTAATACCAAACCTGCGATCATTCCTATAACATGAGATGTGATATCCAACTCCTTCCCATTCCAATCCTGAGCCCCTTCCATGAGATGTGCTATCTCAATGCTTCTAATACCAAAGTTGGACCGTTCCTATAGCATGAGATGTGATATCCAACTCCTTCCCATTCCAATCCTGCGTCCCTTCATTTAGCATGAGATTTGATATCTCAGTGCTTCTAATACCAAACCTGAGACCCTTCCTATAACATGAGATGTTATATCCAACTCCTTCCGATTCCAATCCTGAGACCCTTCCGATAGCATGAGATGTGATATCCAACTCCTTCGAATTCCAACCTGTGACCCTTCCTATAGCATGAGATGGGATATCCAACTCCTTCCCAATCCAATCCTGAGACCCTTCCGATAGCATGAGATGTGATATCTTAATGCTTCTACGAAACCTGAGACCTTCCTATGGCATGAGATGTGATATCTCAATGTTTCTAATAAAAAACCTGAGACCCTTCCTATAGCAAGAGATGTTATATCCAAATCCTTCCCATTCCAAACCTGAGACCCTTCCGATAGCATGAGATGTGATATCCAACTCCTTCCAATTCCAACCTGTGACCCTTCCTATAGCATGAGATGGGATATCCAACTCCTTCCCAATCCAATCCTGAGACCCTTCCGATAGCATGAGATGTGATATCTTAATGCTTCTACCAAACCTGAGACCTTCCTATGGCATGAGATGTGATATCCAACTCCTTCCCATTCCAATCCTGAGACCTGTCCTATACCATGAGATGTGATATCTCAATGCTTCTAATACCAAACCTGAGACTGTCCTATAACATGAGATGTGATATCTCAATGCTTCTAATAACCAACCTGAGACCCTTCCTATAACTAGATGTGATATCCAAATCCTTCCCAATCCAATCCTGAGACCCTTCCGATAGCATGAGATATGATATCTCAATGCTTCTAATACCAAACCACAGACCCGTCCTATAACTTGAGATGTGATATCCAAATCCTTCCCCTTCAAAACCTGAGACCCTTCCTTTAGCATCAGATGTGATATCCAACTCCTTTCCATTCCAATCCTGAGACCCTTCCTATAGCATGAGATGTGATATCCCAATGCTTCTACCAAACCTGAGACCCTTCCTATAGCATGAGATGTGATATCTAACTCTTTCCCATTCCAATCCTGAGACCCGTCCTATATCATGAGATGTTATATCTCAATGCTTCTAATACCAAACCTGAGACCTTTCCGATAGCATGAGATGTGATATCTAACTCCTTCCCATTCCAATCATGAGGCCCTTCCTATAGCAGGAGATGTGATATCTCAATGCTTCTACCAAATCTGAGACCCTTCCTATAGCATGAAAAGTGATATCCAACTCCTTCCCATCCAATCCTGAGACCCTTCCTATAGCATGAGATGTGATATCTAAATGCTATTAATGCCAAACCTGAGACCCTCCCTATAGCATGAGATGTGATATCCAACTCCTTCCCATTCCAATCCTGAGACCCTTCCGATAGCCTGAGATGTGATATCCAACTCCTTCCCATTCCAATCATGAGGCCCTTCCTATAGCATGAGATGTGATATCTCAATGCTTCTACCAAACCTGAGACCCTTCCTATAGGATGAGATGTGATATCCAACTCCTTGCCATTCCAATCCTGAGACCCTTCCTATAGCATGAGATGATATCCAACTCCTTCCCATTCCAATCCTGAGACCCTTCCTATAGCATGAGATGTGATATCTCAATGCTTCTACCAAACCTGAGATCCTTCCTATAGCATGAGATGTGATATTCAACTCCTTCCCATTCCAATCCTGAGACCCTTCCGATAGGATGAGATTTATTATCTCACTCCTTCAAATACCAAACTTGAGTCCCTTCCTAAAGGATGAGATCTGATATCTCAGTGCTTCTAATACCAAACCTGAGTCCCTACCTATAACATGAGATGTGATATCCAACTCCTTCCCATTCCAATCATGAGGCCCTTCCTATAGCATGAGATGTGATATCTCAATGCTTCTACCAAACCTGAGACCTTCCTATAGCATGAGATGTGATATCTCAATGCTCTTAATACCAAACCTGCGATCATTCCTATAACATGAGATGTGATATCCAACTCCTTCCCATTCCAATCCTGAGCCCCTTCATTGAGATGTGCTATCTCAATGCTTCTAATACCAAAGTTGGACCGTTCCTATAGCATGAAATGTGATATCCAACTCCTTCCCATTCCAATCCTGCGTCCCTTCATTTAGCATAAGATTTGATATCTCAGTGCTTCTAATAACAAACCTGAGACCCTTCCTATACCATGAGATGAGATATCTCAATGTTTCTAATACCAAACCTGAGACCCTTCCTATTGCTAGAGATGTGATATCCAAATCCTTCCCATTCCAATCCTGCGTCTCTTCATATAGCATGAGATTTGATATCTCAGTGCTTCTAATACAAAACCTGAGACCCTTCCTATAACATGAGATGTGATATCCAACTCCTTCCGATTCCAATCCTGAGACCCTTCCTATACCATGAGATGTGATATCTCAATGTTTCTAATACCAGACCTGAGACCCTTCCTATTGCAAGAGATGTGATATCCAAACCTTTCCCATTCCAAACCTGAGACCTTTCCTATTGCGTGAGATGTGATATCCAACTCCTTCCCAATCTAATCCTGAGACCCTTCCGATAGCATTAGATGTGATATCTCAATGTTTCTAATATCAAACCTGAGACCCTCCCTATAGCATGAGATGTGATATCCAACTCCTTCCCATTCCAATCCTGAGACCCTTCCGATAGCATGAGATGTGATATCCAACTCCTTCGAATTCCAACCTGTGACCCTTCCTATAGCATGAGATGGGATATCCAACTCCTTCCCAATCCAATCCTGAGACCCTTCCGACAGCATGAGATGTGATATCTCAATGCTTCTACCAAACCTGAGACCTTCCTATGGCATGATATGTGATATCAAACTCCTTCCCAATTCAATCCTGTGACCCTTCCTATAGCATGAGATGTGATATCCAACTCCTTCCCATTCCAATCCTGAGACCAGTCCTATACCATGAGATGTGATATCTCAATGCTTCTAATACCAAACCTGAGACTGTCCTATAACATGAGATTTGATATCTCAATCCTTCTAATAACAAACCTGAGACCCTTCCTATAACATGAGATGTGATGTCCAAGTCCTTCCCATTCCAATCCTGAGACCCTTCCTATAGCATGAGATGTGATATCCAGCTCCTTCCCATTCCAATCCTGAGACCCATACTATACCATGAGATATATCTCAATGCTTCTAATACCAAACCACAGACCCGTCCTATAACTTGAGATGTGATATCCAAATCCTTCTCCTTCCAAACCTGAGACCTTTCCTTTGCCATGAGATGTGATATCCAACTCCTTCCCATTCCAATCCTGGAACCCTTCCTATAGCATGAGATGTGATATCCCAATGCTTCTACCAAACCTGAGACCTTTCCGATGGCATGAGATGTGATATCCAACTCCTTCCCATTCCAATCATGAGGCCCTTCCTATAGCATGAGATGTGATATCTCAATGCTTCTACCAAATCTGAGACCCTTCCTATAGCATGAAATGTGATATTCAACTTATTCCCATCCAATCCTGAGACCCTTCCTATAGCATGAGAAGTGATATCCAACTCCTTCCCGTTCCAATCCTGAGTCCCTTCCGATAGCCTGAGATGTGATATCCAACTCCTCCCATTCCAATCATGAGGCCCTTCCTATAGCATGAGATGTGATATCTCAATGCATCTACCAAACCTGAGACCCTTCCTATAGCATGAGATGTGATATCCAACTCCTTCCCGTTCCAATCCTGAGTCCCTTCCGATAGCCTGAGATGTGATATCCAACTCCTCCCATTCCAATCATGAGGCCCTTCCTATAGCATGAGATGTGATATCTCAATGCGTCTACCAAACATGAGACCCTTCCTATAGCATGAGATGTGATATCCAACTCCTTCCCGTTCCAATCCTGAGACCCTTCCTATAGCATGAGATGTGATATCTCAATGCTTCTACCAAACCTGAGACCCTTCCTATAGCATGAGATGTGATATCCAACTCCTTCCCGTTCCAATCCTGAGTCCCTTCCGATAGCCTGAGATGTGATATCCAACTCCTCCCATTTAAATCATGAGGCCCTTCCTTTAGCATGAGATGTGATATCTCGATGCTTCTACCAAACCTGAGACCCTTCCTATAGCATGAGATGTGATATCCAACTCCTTCCCGTTCCAATCCTGTGACCCTTCCTATAGCATGAGGTGGGATATCCAACTCCTTCCCAATCCAATCCTGAGACCCTTCCGATAGCATGAGATGTGATATCTTAATGCTTCTACCAAACCTGAGACCTTCCTATGGCATGAGATGTGATATCCAACTCCTTCCCATTCCAATCCTGAGACCTGTCCTATACCATGAGATGTGATATCTCAATGCTTCTAATACCAAACCTGAGACTGTCCTATAACATGAGATGTGATATCTCAATGCTTCTAATAACCAACCTGAGACCCTTCCTATAACGAGATGTGATATCCAAATCCTTCCCAATCCAATCCTGAGACCCTTCCGATAGCATGAGATATGATATCTCAATGCTTCTAATACCAAACCACAGACCCGTCCTATAACTTGAGATGTGATTTCCAAATCCTTCCCCTTCAAAACCTGAGACCCTTCCTTTAGCATCAGATGTGATATCCAACTCCTTTCCATTCCAATCCTGAGACCCTTCCTATAGCATGAGATGTGATATCCCAATGCTTCTACCAAACCTGAGACCCTTCCTATAGCATGAGATGTGATATCTAACTCTTTCCCATTCCAATCCTGAGACCCGTCCTATATCATGAGATGTTATATCTCAATGCTTCTAATACCAAACCTGAGACCTTTCCGATAGCATGAGATGTGATATCTAACTCCTTCCCATTCCAATCATGAGGCCCTTCCTATAGCATGAGATGTAATATCTCAATGCTTCTACCAAATCTGAGACCCTTCCTATAGCATGAAATGTGATATCAAACTCCTTCCCATCCAATCCTGAGACCCTTCCTATAGCATGAGATGTGATATCTAAATGCTATTAATGCCAAACCTGAGACCCTCCCTATAGCATGAGATGTGATATCCAACTCCTTCCCATTCCAATCGTGAGACCCTTCCGATAGCCTGAGATGTGATATCCAACTCCTTCCCATTCCAATCATGAGGCCCTTCCTATAGCATGAGATGTGATATCTCAATGCTTCTACCAAACCTGAGACCCTTCCTATAGGATGAGATGTGATATCCAACTCCTTGCCATTCCAATCCTGAGACCCTTCCTATAGCATGAGATGATATCCAACTCCTTCCCATTCCAATCCTGAGACCCTTCCTATAGCATGAGATGTGATATCTCAATGCTTCTACCAAACCTGAGATCCTTCCTATAGCATGAGATGTGATATTCAACTCCTTCCCATTCCAATCCTGAGACCCTTCTGATAGGATGAGATTTATTATCTCACTCCTTCAAATACCAAACTTGAGTCCCTTCCTAAAGGATGAGATCTGATATCTCAGTGCTTCTAATACCAAACCCGAGTCCCTACCTATAACATGAGATGTGATATCCAACTCCTTCCCATTCCAATCATGGGGCCCTTCCTATAGCATGAGATGTGATATCTCAATGCTTCTACCAAACCTGAGACCCTTCCTATAGCATGAGATGTGATATCTCAATGCTCTTAATACCACACCTGCGATCATTCCTATAACATGAGATGTGATATCCAACTCCTTCCCATTCCAATCCTGAGCCCCTTCCATGAGATGTGCTTTCTCAATGCTTCAAATACCAAAGTTGGACCGTTCCTATAGCATGAAATGTGATATCCAACTCGTTCCCATTCCAATCCTGCGTCCCTTCATTTAGCATAAGATTTGATATCTCAGTGCTTCTAATAACAAACCTGAGACCCTTCCTATAACATGAGATGTTATATCCAACTCCTTCCGACTCCAATCCTGAGACCCTTCCTATACCATGAGATGAGATATCTCAATGTTTCTAATACCAAACCTGAGACCCTTCCTATTGCAAGAGATGTGATATCCAAATCCTTCCCATTCCAAACCTGAGACCCTTCCTATAGCATGAGATGTGATATCCAACTTCTTCCCATTCCAAATATGCGTCTCTTCATACAACATGAGATTTGATATCTCAGTGCTTCTAATACAAAACCTGAGACCCTTCCTATAACATGAGATGTGATATCCAACTCCTTCCGATTCCAATCCTGAGACCCTTCCTATACCATGAGATGTGATATCTCAATGTTTCTAATACCAGACCTGAGACCCTTCCTATTGCAAGAGATTTGATATCCAAATCCTTCCCATTCCAAACCTGAGACCTTTCCTATTGCATGAGATGTGATATCCAACTCCTTCCCAATCCAATCCTGAGACCCTTCCGATAGCATTAGATGTGATATCTCAATGCTTCTAATATCAAACCTGAGACCCTCCCTATAGCATGAGATGTGATATCCAACTCCTTCCCATTCCAATCCTGAGACCCTTCCGATAGCATGAGATGTGATATCCAACTGCTTCGAATTCCAACCTGTGACCCTTCCTATAGCATGAGATGGGATATCCAACTCCTTCCCAATCCAATCCTGAGACCCTTCCGATAGCATGAGATGTGATATCTTAATGCTTCTACCAAACCTGAGATCTTCCTATGGCATGAGATGTGATGTCCAACTCCTTCCCATTCCAATCCTGAGACCTGTCCTATACCATGAGATGTGATATCCAACTCCTTCCCATTCCAATCCTGAGACCCGTCCTATACCATGAGATGTGATATCTCAATGCTTCTAATACCAAACCTGAGACTGTCCTATAACATGAGATGTGATATCTCAATCCTTCTAATAACAAACCTGAGACCCTTCCTATAACATGAGATGTGATGTCCAAGTCCTTCCCATTCCAATCCTGAGACCCTTCCTATAGCATGAGATGTGATATCCAACTCCTTCCCATTCCAATCCTGAGACCCATACTATACCATGAGATATATCTCAATGCTTCTAATACCAAACCACAGACCCGTCCTATAACTTGAGATGTGATATCCAAATCCTTCCCCTTCCAAACCTGACCTTTCCTTTGCCATGAGATGTGATATCCAACTCCTTCCCATTCCAATCATGAGGCCCTTCCTATAGCATGAGATGTGATATCCCAATGCTTCTACCAAACCTGAGACCTTTCCGATGGCATGAGATGTGATATCTCACTCCTTCAAATACCAAACTTGAGTCCCTTCCTAAAGGATGAGATCTGATATCTCAGTGCTTCTAATACCAAACCTGAGTCCCTTCCTATAACATGAGATGTGATATCCAACTCCTTCCCATTCCAATCATGAGGCCCTTCCTATAGCATGAGATGTGATATCTCAATGCTCTTAATACCAAACCTGCGATCATTCCTATAACATGAGATGTGATATCCAACTCCTTCCCTTTCCAATCCTGAGCCCCTTCCATGAGATGTGCTATCTCAATGCTTCTAATACCAAAGTTGGACCGTTCCTATAGCATGAGATGTGATATCCAACTCCTTCCCATTCCAATCCTGTGTCCCTTCATTTAGCATGAGATTTGCTATCTCAGTGCTTCTAATACCAAACCTGAGACCCTTCCTATAACATGAGATGTTATATCCAACTCCTTCCGATTCCAATCCTGAGACCCTTCCGATAGCATGAGATGTGAAATCCAACTCCTTCGAATTCCAACCTGTGACCCTTCCTATAGCATGAGATGGGATATCCAACTCCTTCCCAATCCAATCCTGAGACCCTTCCGATAGCATGAGATGTGATATCTTAATGCTTCTACCAAACCTGAGACCTTCCTATGGCATGAGATGTGATATCTCAATGTTTCTAATAAAAAACCTGAGACCCTTCCTATAGCAAGAGATGTTATATCCAAATCCTTCCCATTCCAAACCTGAGACCTTTCCGATAGCATGAGATGTGATATCCAACTCCTTCGAATTCCAACCTGTGACCCTTCCTATAGCATGAGATGGGATATCCAACTCCTTCCCAATCCAATCCTGAGACCCTTCCGATAGCATGAGATGTGATATCTTAATGCTTCTACGAAACCTGAGACCTTCCTATGGCATGAGATGTGATATCTCAATGTTTCTAATAAAAAACCTGAGACCCTTCCTATAGCAAGAGATGTTATATCCAAATCCTTCCCATTCCAAACCTGAGACCCTTCTGATAGCATGAGATGTGATATCCAACTCCTTCCAATTCCAACCTGTGACCCTTCCTATAGCATGAGATGGGATATCCAACTCCTTCCCAATCCAATCCTGAGACCCTTCCGATAGCATGAGATGTGATATCTTAATGCTTCTACCAAACCTGAGACCTTCCTATGGCATGAGATGTGATATCCAACTCCTTCCCATTCCAATCCTGAGACCTGTCCTATACCATGAGATGTGATATCTCAATGCTTCTAATACCAAACCTGAGACTGTCCTATAACATGAGATGTGATATCTCAATGCTTCAAATAACCAACCTGAGACCCTTCCTATAACTAGATGTGATATCCAAATCCTTCCCATTCCAATCCTGAGTCCCTTCCGATAGCCTGAGATGTGATATCCAACTCCTCCCATTTAAATCATGAGGCCCTTCCTATAGCATGAGATGTGATATCTCGATTCTTCTACCAAACCTGAGACCCTTCCTATAGCATGAGATGTGATATCCAACTCCTTCCCATTCCAATCCTGAGACCTGTCCTATACCATGAGATGTGATATCTCAATGCTTCTAATACCAAACCTGAGACTGTCCTATATCATGAGATGTGATATCTCAATGCTTCTAATAACCAACCTGAGACCCTTCCTATAACTAGATGTGATATCCAAATCCTTCCCAATCCAATCCTGAGACCCTTCCGATAGCATGAGATGCTTCTAATACCAAACCACAGACCCGTCCTATAACTTGAGATGTGATATCCAAATCCTTCCCCTTCAAAGCCTGAGACCCTTCCTTTAGCATCAGATGTGATATCCAACTCCTTTCCATTCCAATCCTGAGACCCTTCCTATAGCATGAGATGTGATATCCCAATGCTTCTACCAAACCTGAGACCCTTCCTATAGCATGAGATGTGATATCTAACTCTTTCCCATTCCAATCCTGAGACCCGTCCTATATCATGAGATGTTATATCTCAATGCTTCTAATACCAAACCTGAGACCTTTCCGATAGCATGAGATGTGATATCTAACTCCTTCCCATTCCAATCATGAGGCCCTTCCTATAGCAGGAGATGTGATATCTCAATGCTTCTACCAAATCTGAGACCCTTCCTATAGCATGAAATGTGATATCCAACTCCTTCCCATCCAATCCTGAGACCCTTCCTATAGCATGAGATGTGATATCCAACTCCTTCCCATTCCAATCATGAGGCCCTTCCTATAGCATGAGATGTGATATCTCAATGCTTCTACCAAACCTGAGACCCTTCCTATAGGATGAGATGTGATATCCAACTCCTTGCCATTCCAATCCTGAGACCCTTCCTATAGCATGAGATGATATCCAACTCCTTCCCATTCCAATCCTGAGACCCTTCCTATAGCATGAGATGTGATATCTCAATGCTTCTACCAAACCTGAGATCCTTCCTATAGCATGAGATGTGATATTCAACTCCTTCCCATTCCAATCCTGAGACCCTTCCGATAGGATGAGATTTATTATCTCACTCCTTCAAATACCAAACTTGAGTCCCTTCCTAAAGGATGAGATCTGATATCTCAGTGCTTCTAATACCAAACCTGAGTCCCTACCTATAACATGAGATGTGATATCCAACTCCTTCCCATTCCAATCATGAGGCCCTTCCTATAGCATGAGATGTGATATCTCAATGCTTCTACCAAACCTGAGACCTTCCTATAGCATGAGATGTGATATCTCAATGCTCTTAATACCAAACCTGCGATCATTCCTATAACATGAGATGTGATATCCAACTCCTTCCCATTCCAATCCTGAGCCCCTTCATTGAGATGTGCTATCTCAATGCTTCTAATACCAAAGTTGGACCGTTCCTATAGCATGAAATGTGATATCCAACTCCTTCCCATTCCAATCCTGCGTCCCTTCATTTAGCTTAAGATTTGATATCTCAGTGCTTCTAATAACAAACCTGAGACCCTTCCTATAACATGAGATGTTATGTCCAACTCCTTCCGATTCCAATCCTGAGACCCTTCCTATACCATGAGATGAGATATCTCAATGTTTCTAATACCAAACCTGAGACCCTTCCTATTGCTAGAGATGTGATATCCAAATCCTTCCCATTCCAATCCTGCGTCTCTTCATATAGCATGAGATTTGATATCTCAGTGCTTCTAATACAAAACCTGAGACCCTTCCTATAACATGAGATGTGATATCCAACTCCTTCCGATTCCAATCCTGAGACCCTTCCTATACCATGAGATGTGATATCTCAATGTTTCTAATACCAGACCTGAGACCCTTCCTATTGCAAGAGATGTGATATCCAAACCTTTCCCATTCCAAACCTGAGACCTTTCCTATTGCGTGAGATGTGATATCCAACTCCTTCCCAATCCAATCCTGAGACCCTTCCGATAGCATTAGATGTGATATCTCAATGTTTCTAATATCAAACCTGAGACCCTCCCTATAGCATGAGATGTGATATCCAACTCCTTCCCATTCCAATCCTGAGACCCTTCCGATAGCATGAGATGTGATATTCAACTCCTTCGAATTCCAACCTGTGACCCTTCCTATAGCATGAGATGGGATATCCAACTCCTTCCCAATCCAATCCTGAGACCCTTCCGATAGCAGGAGATGTGATATCTCAATGCTTCTACCAAACCTGAGACCTTCCTATGGCATGAGATGTGATATCAAACTCCTTCCCATTTCAATCCTGTGACCCTTCCTATAGCATGAGATCTGATATCCAACTCCTTCCCATTCCAATCCTGAGACCAGTCCTATACCATGAGATGTGATATCTCAATGCTTCTAATACCAAACCTGAGACTGTCCTATAACATGAGATTTGATATCTCAATCCTTCTAATAACAAACCTGAGACCCTTCCTATAACATGAGATGTGATGTCCAAGTCCTTCCCATTCCAATCCTGAGACCCTTCCTATAGCATGAGATGTGATATCCAGCTCCTTCCCATTCCAATCCTGAGACCCATACTATACCATGAGATATATCTCAATGCTTCTAATACCAAACCACAGACCCGTCCTATAACTTGAGATGTGATATCCAAATCCTTCTCCTTCCAAACCTGAGACCTTTCCTTTGCCATGAGATGTGATATCCAACTCCTTCCCATTCCAATCCTGAGACCCTTCCTATAGCATGAGATGTGATATCCCAATGCTTCTACCAAACCTGAGACCTTTCCGATGGCATGAGATGTGATATCCAACTCCTTCCCATTCCGATCATGAGGCCCTTCCTATAGCATGAGAAGTGATATCCAACTCCTTCCCGTTCCAATCCTGAGTCCCTTCCGATAGCCTGAGATGTGATATCCAACTCCTCCCATTCCAATCATGAGGCCCTTCCTATAGCATGAGATGTGATATCTCAATGCGTCTACCAAACCTGAGACCCTTCCTATAGCATGAGATGTGATATCCAACTCCTTCCCGTTCCAATCCTGAGTCCCTTCCGATAGCCTGAGATGTGATATCCAACTCCTCCCATTCAAATCATGAGGCCCTTCCTATAGCATGAGATGTGATATCTCAATGCGTCTACCAAACCTGAGACCCTTCCTATAGCATGAGATGTGATATCCAACTCCTTCCCGTTCCAATCCTGAGACAATTCCTATAGCATGAGATGTGATATCCAACTCCTTCCCGTTCCAATCCTGAGTCCCTTCCGATAGCCTGAGATGTGATATCCAACTCCTCCCATTCCAATCATGAAGCCCTTCCTATAGCATGAGATGTGATATCTCAATGCTATTAATACCAAACCCGAGACCCTCCCTATAGCATGAGATGTGATATCCAACTCCTTCCCATTCCAATCCTGAGTCCCTTCCGATAGCCTGAGATGTGATATCCAACTCCTCCCATTCCAATCATGAGGCCCTTCCTATAGCATGAGATGTGATATCTCAATGCTTCTACCAAACCTGAGACCCTTCCTATAGCATGAGATGTGATATCCAACACCTTCCCATTCCAATCCTGAGACCCTTCCTTTAGCATGAGATGTGATATCTCAATGCTCTTAATACCAAACCTTGGATCATTCCTATTGCAAGAGATGTGATATCCAAATGCTTCCCATTCAACCCTGAGACCCTTCCTATAGGATGATATGTGATATCCAACACCTTGCCATTCCAATCCTTAGACCCTTCCTACAGCATGCAATGTGATATCTCAATGATTCTAATACCAAACCTGAGACCCGTCCTATAACATGAGATGGGATATCCAACTCCTTCCCATTCCAATCCTGAGACACTTCCGATAGCAGAGATGTGATGTATCAATGCTTATACCAAACCTGAGACGCTTCCTATAACATGAGATGTGATATCCAACTCCTTCCCATTCCAATCCTGAGTCCCTTCTGATAGCCTGAGATGTGATATCCAACTCCTCCCATTCCAATCATGAGGCCCTTCCTATAGCATGAGATGTGATATCTCAATGATTCTAATACCAAACCTGAGACCCGTCCTATAACATGAGATGGGATATCCAACTCCTTCCCATTACAATCCTGAGACACTTCCGATAGCAGAGATGTGATATATCAATGCTTATACCAAACCTGAGACCCTTCCTATAGCATGAGATGTGATATCCAACTCCTTCCCGTTCCAATCCTGAGACCCTTCCTATAGCATGAGATGTGATATCTCAATGCTTCTACCAAACCTGAGACCCTTCCTATAGCATGAGATGTGATATCCAACTCCTTCCCGTTCCAATCCTGAGACCCTTCCTATGCCTTAGATGTGATATCTCAATGCTTCTACCAAACCTGAGACCTTTCCTATAGCATGAGATGTGATATCCAACTCCTTCCCGTTCCAATCCTGAGTCCCTTCCGATAGCCTGAGATGTGATATCCAACTCCTCCCATTTCAATCATGAGGCCCTTCCTATAGCATGAGATGTGATATCTCAATGCTATTAATACTAAACCCGAGACCCTCCCTATAGCATGAGATGTGATATCCAACTCCTTCCCATTCCAATCCTGAGTCCCTTCCGATAGCCTGAGATGTGATATCCAACTCCTCCCATTCCAATCATGAGGCCCTTCCTATAGCATGAGATGTGATATCTCAATGCGTCTACCAAACCTGATATCCTTCCTATAGCATATGTGATATCCAACTCCTTCCCATTCCAAACCTGAGACCCATCCTATAGCAAGAATGTAATATCCAACTCCTTCTCATTCCAATCCTGAGACCATTCTTATAGCATGAGATGTGATATCTCAATGCTTCTAATAGCAAACCTGAGATCCTTCCTAGGACATGAGATGTGATATCCAATTCCTTCCCATTCCAAACCTGAGACCCTTCCTACAGCATGCGATGTGATATCTCAATGCTTCTAATACCACACCTGAGACCCGTCCAATAACATGAGATGGGATATCCAAGTCCTTCCGATTCCAATCCTGAGACCCTTCCTATAGCCTGAGATGTGATATCCAACTCCTTCCCATTCCAATCCTGAGACCCTTCCGATAGTAGAGATGTGATTTCTCAATTCTTATACCAAACCTGAGACCTTTCCTATGGCATGAGATGTCATATACAACTCCTTCCCATTCCAATCCTGAGACCCTTCCTATAGCTTGAGATGTGATACCCAACTCCTTCCCATTCCAATTCTGAGACCCTTCCTATACCATGAGACTTGATATCTCAATGCTCCTAATACAAAACCTGAGACCCTTCCTATAGCTTGAGATGTGATATCCAACTCCTTCCCATTCCAACCTGAGACCCTTCCTATAGCATGAGATGGGATATCCAACTCCTTCCAAATCCAATCCTGATACCCTTCTGATAGCATGAGGTGTGATATCCCAATGCTTCTACCAAACCTGAGACCCATACTATGGCATGAGATGTGATATCAAACTCCTTCCCATTCCAATCCTGAGACCCTTCCTATAGCTTGAGATGTGATATCCAACTCCTTCCCATTCCAATCCTGAGACCCTTCCTATAGCATGAGATGTGATATCTCAATGCTTATACCAAACCTGAGACCCTTCCTATAGCATGAGATGTGATATCCAACTCTTTCCCATTCCAATCCTGAGACCCTTCCTATAGCATGAGATGTGATATCTCAATGTTTCTAATAAAAAACCTGAGACCCTTCCTATAGCAAGAGATGTGATATCCAAATCCTTCCCATTTAAATCCTGAGACCCTTCCTATAACATGAGATGTGATATCCAACTCCTTCTCATTCCAACCTGAGACCCTTCCTATAGCATGAGAAGGGATATCCAACTCCTTCCCATTCCAATCCTGAAACCCTTCCTATAGCATGAGATGTGATATCTCAATGTTTCTAATAGAAAACCTGAGACCCTTCCTATAGCATAAGCTGTGATATCCGACTCCTTCCCAATCCAATCCTGAGACCCTTCCTATAGCATGAGATGTACTATCACAATGCTTGTAATACCAAACCTGAGACCCTTCCTATAGCATGAGATGTGATATCTCAATGCTTCTAATACCAAAACTGAGACCCTTCTTAAAGCATGAGATGTGATATCCAACTCCTTCCCGTTCCAAACCTGAGGCCCTTCCTATAGCATATGTGATATCCAACTCCTTCCCATTCCAAACCTGAGACCCATCCTATAGCAAGAATGTAATATCCAACTCCTTCTCATTCCAATCCTGAGACCATTCCTATAGCATGAGATGTGATATCTCAATGCTTCTAATAGCAAACCTGAGATCCTTCCTATGACATGAGATGTGATATCCAATGCCTTCCCATTCCAAACCTGAGACCCTTCCTACAGCATGCGATGTGATATCTCAATGCTTCTAATACCACACCAGAGACCCGTCCAATAACATGAGATGGGATATCCAAGTCCTTCCGATTCCAATCCTGAGACCCTTCCTATAGCATGAGATGTGATATCTCAATGCTTCTAATACCAAACCTGAGACCCTTCCTATAACATGAGATGGGATATCCAACTCCTTCCCATTCCAATCCTGAGACCCTTCCGATAGCAGAGATGTGATATCTCAATGCTTATACCAAACCTGAGACCTTTCCTATGGCATGAGATGTCATATACAACTCCTTCCCATTCCAATCCTGAGACCCTTCCTATAGCTTGAGATGTGATACCCAACTCCTTCCCATTCCAATTCTGAGACCCTTCCTATACCATGAGACTTGATATCTCAATGCTTCTAATACCAAACCTGAGACCCTTCCTATAGCTTGAGATGTGATATCCAACTCCTTCCCATTCCAACCTGATACCCTTCCGATAGCATGAGATGTGATATCCCAATGCTTCTACCAAACCTGAGACCCATACTATGGCATGAGATGAGATATCAAACTCCTTCCCATTCCAATCCTGAGACCCTTCCTATAGCTTGAGATGTGATATCCAACTCCTTCCCATTCCAATCCTGAGACCCTTCCTGTAGCATGAGATATGATATCTCAATGCTTATACCAAACCTGAGACCCTTCCTGTAGCATGAGATGTGATATCTCAATGTTTCTAATAAAAAACCTGAGACCCTCCCTATAGCATGAGATGTGATATCCAACTCCTTCCCATTCCAATCCTGAGACCCTTCCGATAGCCTGAGATGTGATATCCAACTCCTTCCCATTCCAATCACGCGTCCCTTCCTATAGCATGAGATGAGATATCTCAATGCTTCTACCAAACCTGAGACCCTTCCTATAGCATGAGATGTGATATCCAACTGCTTCCCATTCCAACCTGAGACCCTTCCTATAGCATGAGATGGGATATCCAACTCCTTCCAAATCCAATCCTGATACCCTTCCGATAGCATGAGGTGTGATATCCCAATGCTTCTACCAAACCTGAGACCCATACTATGGCATGAGATGTGATATCAAACTCCTTCCCATTCCAATCCTGAGACCCTTCCTATAGCATGAGATGTGATATCTCAATGCTTATACCAAACCTGAGACCCTTCGTATAGCATGAGATGTGATATCCAACTCTTTCCCATTCCAATCCTGAGACCCTTCCTATAGCATGAGATGTGATATCTCAATGTTTCTAATAAAAAACCTGAGACCCTTCCTATAGCAAGAGATGTGATATCTCAATGCTTCTAATACCAAACCTGGGACCCGTCCTATAACATGAGATATGATATCCAAATCCTTCCCCTTCCAAACCTGAAACCCTTCCTATAGCATGAGATGTGATATCTCAATGTTTCTAATAAAAAACCCGAGACCCTTCCTGTAGCAAGAGATGTGATATCCAAATCCTTCCCATTTGAATCCTGAGACCCTTCCTATAACATGAGATGTGATATCCAACTCCTTCCCATTCCAACCTGAGACCCTTCCTATAGCATGAGAAGGGATATCCAACTCCTTCCCATTCCAATCCTGAAACCCTTCCTATAGCATGAGATGTGATATCTCAATGTTTCTAATAATAAACCTGAGACCCTTCCTATAGCATAAGCTGTGATATCCGACTCCTTCCCAATCCAATCCTGAGACCCTTCCTATAGCATGAGATGTAATATCACAATGCTTGTAATACCAAACCTGAGACCCTTTCTATAGCATGAGATGTGATATCTCAATGCTTCTAATACCAAAACTGAGACTCTTCTTAATGCATGAGATGTGATATCCAACTCCTTCCCGTTCCAAACCTGAGGCCCTTCCTATAGCATATGTGATATCCAACTCCTTCCCATTCCAAACCTGAGACCCATCCTATAGCAAGAATGTAATATCCAACTCCTTCTCATTCCAATCCTGAGACCATTCCTATATGTTGAGATGTGATATCTCAATGCTTCTAATAGCAAACCTGAGATCCTTCCTATGACATGAGATGTGATATCCAATGCCTTCCCATTCCAAACCTGAGACCCTTCCTACAGCATGCGATGTGATATCTCAATGCTTCTAATACCACACCTGAGACCCGTCCAATAACATGAGATGGGATATCCAAGTCCTTCCGATTCCAATCCTGAGACCCTTCCTATAGCATGAGATGTGATATCTCAATGCTTCTAATACCAAACCTGAGACCCTTCCTATAACATGAGATGGGATATCCAACTCCTTCCCATTCCAATCCTGACACCCTTCCGATAGCAGAGATGTGATATCTCAATGCTTATACCAAACCTGAGACCTTTCCTATGGCATGAGATGTCATATACAACTCCTTCCCATTCCAATCCAGAGACCATTCCTATAGCTTGAGATGTGATACCCAACTCCTTCCCATTCCAATTCTGAGACCCTTCCTATACCATGAGACTTGATATCTCAATGCTTCTAATACAAAACCTGAGACCCTTCCTATAGCTTGAGATGTGATATCCAACTCCTTCCCATTCCAACCTGAGACCCTTCCTATAGCATGAGATGGGATATCCAACTCCTTCCAAATCCAATCCTGATACCCTTCCGATAGCATGAGATGTGATATCCCAATGCTTCTACCAAACCTGAGACCCATACTATGGCATGAGATGAGATATTAAACTCCTTCCCATTCCAATCCTGAGACCCTTCCTATAGCTTGAGATGTGATATCCAACTCCTTCCCATTCCAATCCTGAGACCCTTCCTATAGCATGAGATATGATATCTCAATGCTTATACCAAACCTGAGACCCTTCCTGTAGCATGAGATGTGATATCTCAATGTTTCTAATAAAAAACCTGAGACCCTTCCTATAGCAAGAGATGCGATATCCAAATCCTTCCCATTTGAATCCTGAGACCCTTCCTATAACATGAGATGTGATATCCAACTCCTTCCCATTCCAATCCTGAGACCCTTCCTATAGCACGAGAAGTGATATCTCAATGCTAATAATACCAAACCTGAGACCCTCCCTATAGCATGAGATGTGATATCCAACTCCTTCCCATTCCAATCCTGAGACCCTTCCGATAGCCTGAGATGTGATATCCAACTCCTTCCCATTCCAATCACGAGTCCCTTCCTATAGCATGAGATGAGATATCTCAATGCTTCTACCAAACCTGAGACCCTTCCTATAGCATGAGATGTGATATCCAACTCCTTCCCATTCCAATCCTGAGACCCTTCCTATAGCATGAGATGTGATATCTCAATGCTCTTAATACCAAACCTGGGATCATTCCTATTGCAAGAGATGTGATATCCAAATGCTTCCCATTCCAAACCTGAGACCCTTCCTATAGGATGTGATATGATATCCAACTCCTTCCCATTCCAATCCTGAGACCCTTCCTATAGCATGAGATGATATCCAACTCCTTCCAATTCCAATCCTGAGACCCTTCCTATAGCATGAGATGTGATATCTCAATGCTTCTACCAAACCTGAGATCCTTCCTATAGCATGAGATGTGATATTCAACTCCTTCCCATTCCAATCCTGAGACCCTTCCGATAGGAGATTTATTATCTCACTCCTTCAAACACCAAACTTGAGTCCCTTTCTAAAGGATGAGATCTGATATCTCAGTGCTTCTAATACCAAACCTGAGTCCCTTCCTATAACATGAGATGTGATATCCAACTCCCTCCCATTACAATTATGAGGCCCTTCCAATTCATGAGATGTGATATCTCAATGCTTCTACCAAACCTGAGACCCTTCCTATAGCATGAGATGTGATATCCAACTCCTTCCCATTCCAATCCTGAGACCCTTCCTACAGCATGAGATGTGATATCTCAATGTTTCTAATAAAAAACCTGAGACCCTTCCTATAGCAAGAGATGTGATATCTCAATGCTTCTAATACCAAACCTGGGACCCGTCCTATAACATGAGATATGATATCCAAATCCTTCCCCTTCCAAACCTGAAACCCTTCCTATAGCATGAGATGTGATATCTCAATGTTTCTAATAAAAAACCCGAGACCCTTCCTATAGCAAGAGATGTGATATCCAAATCCTTCCCATTTGAATCCTGAGACCCTTCCTATAACATGAGATGTGATATCCAACTCCTTCCCATTCCAACCTGAGACCCTTCCTATAGCATGAGAAGGGATATCCAACTCCTTCCCATTCCAATCCTGAAACCCTTCCTGTAGCATGAGATGTGATATCTCAATGTTTCTAATAAAAAACCTGAGACCCTTCCTATAGCATAAGCTGTGATATCCGACTCCTTCCCAATCCAATCCTGAGACCCTTCCTATAGCATGAGATGTAATATCACAATGCTTGTAATACCAAACCTGAGACCCTTCCTATAGCATGAGATGTGATATCTCAATGCTTCTAATACCAAAACTGAGACCCTTCTTAAAGCATGAGATGTGATATCCAACTCCTTCCCGTTCCAAACCTGAGGCCCTTCCTATAGCATATGTGATATCCAACTCCTTCCCATTCCAAACCTGAGACCCATCCTATAGCAAGAATGTAATATCCAACTCCTTCTCATTCCAATCCTGAGACCATTCCTATAGCATGAGATGTGATATCTCAATGCTTCTAATACCAAACCTGAGACCCTTCCTATAACATGAGATGGGATATCCAACTCCTTCCCATTCCAATCCTGAGACCCTTCCGATAGCAGAGATGTGATATCTCAATGCTTATACCAAACCTGAGACCTTTCCTATGGCATGAGATGTCATATACAACTCCTTCCCATTCCAATCCTGAGACCCTTCCTATAGCTTGAGATGTGATACCCAACTCCTTCCCATTCCAATTCTGAGACCCTTCCTATACCATGAGACTTGATATCTCAATGCTTCTAATACCAAACCTGAGACCCTTCCTATAGCTTGAGATGTGATATCCAACTCCTTCCCATTCCAACCTGAGACCCTTCCTATAGCATGAGATGGGATATCCAACTCCTTCCAAATCCAATCCTGATACCCTTCCGATAGCATGAGATGTGATATCCCAATGCTTCTACCAAACCTGAGACCCATACTATGGCATGAGATGAGATATCAAACTCCTTCCCATTCCAATCCTGAGACCCTTCCTATAGCTTGAGATGTGATATCCAACTCCTTCCCATTCCAATCCTGAGACCCTTCCTATAGCATGAGATATGATATCTCAATGCTTATACCAAACCTGAGACCCTTCCTGTAGCATGAGATGTGATATCTCAATGTTTCTAATAAAAAACCTGAGACCCTTTCTATAGCAAGAGATGCGATATCCAAATCCTTCCCATTTGAATCCTGAGACCCTTCCTATAACATGAGATGTGATATCCAACTCCTTCCCATTCCAACCTGATACCCTTCCTATAGCATGAGAAGGGATATCCAACTCCTTCCCATTCCAATCCTGAGACCCTTCCTATAGCACGAGAAGTGATATCTCAATGCTAATAATACCAAACCTGAGACCCTCCCTATAGCATGAGATGTGATATCCAACTCCTTCCCATTCCAATCCTGAGACCCTTCCGATAGCCTGAGATGTGATATCCAACTCCTTCCCATTCCAATCACGAGTCCCTTCCTATAGCATGAGATGAGATATCTCAATGCTTCTACCAAACCTGAGACCCTTCATATAGCATGAGATGTGATATCCAACTCCTTCCCATTCCAATCCTGAGACCTGTAGGGTATTTTGTGGAGATTTGGGCCTGACGGTATTTTATTACCGCCGAGAAATAACTTAGCAATAATCACTCTTTGTATTCAGATTTGGCCATGTGCAACAATAATACAATGGACATGCATTATTTCAGCACCCAGACCTGCATATTTGGTATACGTGGTTGGTGGTATTTTGGTGAGCATAATTCCCTTGTTTTATTTGTGGCCCCAATGTCCAGAATCCCTTATCTTCGCTTAGATTTTTCGTGTGATCACTAGAGAGACCTCAGACCTGCATTCTAGGGAAACCACAATTTCCAGGGATAGTGTTGGTGCGCCACCATGGGCAAACTCACTGACTTATTTACGACAGAGAGCTATATGTGGTAGTCTTGTGGTAATTTCCACTACCTTATATACGGTAGGGAGCTATGTTCAGAGAGTCTCTCTTCCCGTTGGCTCATGTACCTCCAACAAGTTATACTACAGTCACTCACAATTATTCATACTGATTCTGACATACACACATCTGTCTTAAAATGACCATTGCACTGTTTAAAAATCTCCCCACATCATTGGCATTGTAATGGTAAATAGAAAATAAACCACCCGTCTGTTTTCAAATATTTTCTGTATTATAAAATTTGCATTTAGACATGATCTCATTCTTTACAGCAATAAAAAGGAACAATCAAAGCATTTTCAATGACACACTGCAATTATAGTGGCGGAGAACAGAACTTAAATTGCAACATTAGCACTTGATTAAGACACGCACGGGACTTTCATTTTTCTACACTGACTGCATACTTTCGTGCACACACGCAGCTCCCCCAGTTAGGTAATTACCTTATCTGTTCAGAGGATTCTCTCTGTGAATGTGGCTCTCTTGGCTTAACTCCAACAAAAAGGAACGCTTGCCTTCTCAAGCCGGGGTCATTGCCTGGAATTCTCAGCTTTTTCAGATAGGACTGCCTCTGCCATTGGAAAGGTAATTCTTTCAGCTTTCCCCAGTCTCGACTGCAGCAGGACACCCCCACAGCCAGGTCTTCTCCCCAGTAGTGCAGAAAGATGTCTGCCTGTCTTTTTCCCTGCTACTGCCCACTAAAACTTTCCTCTCAGCCCTCTTTATGACGTGTTCCAATGAAATCCATCATCTCTCATCCTCCTACTTTTAAACAATAGCTTCGCTTATACATTTGCAATTGTTGCAAATCTGACTTCCTTCCTCCTGCAGTTACTGTGCACAACAACACGGATAATCAGGCAGAGAAGAGAGGAAAAATCTGCACACTCATTTAACTGGTTTTCAAAGTATGCCTAATTCTGCAGTAGAGAACACATTTTATTAGTGAGTTATATTAAAATAAGGTTTTATTAGTCAGGTTAATGGTTAATATGTTAGCTGTTAATTTTCAAATGTGTCTCTAGCAATATAGGCATTTCAGGTGAAAAATAGTGTGCATTTTTAAATGAACACGTGTGCTTTTAACTGTAAAAATAGCTTTGCATCTTATATGTTAAAATCGTTTTTTGACTGAATAGCCTGTCTTTCCTTGTTAATCTGCTAACCCATATAGCAATGCACCGCACCCTTGTGGTGGTGCTGCAAAAAAAAAAATGCTACTTGTGCAGTAGTGCTGTAATGCTACTTGTGCAGTAGTGCTGTAATGCTACTTGTGCTGTAACATGCCAAATATCCTTACATATACCCTCCTTTTGTTTTTAGAACTTGGCTATAATCCAAGCCAATCTCTAAAAACAACTTGTTCTATTTTTTTTTTTTTACAATATAGCAATCCAACAAAATGAATATTCATGTGCATCAATGAAAATTTTCAATTAACATTTCATCTGAGTCCATCAGTTCATAAAATGTTCCACATTTGCCTTCTCAGTGGAAGTGGCATTACTTTAAGTTTAAATTTTCCAAGTCAATTAAAAACAATGAAATAAAACAACTAACTAAAACAAATAAGTAATATAACAAGTTAAAATAAATAATTAAAATAATAAATACGTGGAACTTCATATGCCGGAACTTTTGCTTTGTCTCTTTTGGTATGTCCCGACCAGCGATGTTATTCGGTTCATTCGAGTACTCTTTCATCTTGGCAATCTTGAATCCACAGTATTCATCTCTTTTGGCATTCCGGTTATTTTGTCTTCACCTCCACCTGGAGGCAGGCATCTTTTGGTCTTCATCCAGGGGACTCCAGGACTCCATCGTCTCCCGTGGCCTCTGATCCCGGAACCTCCGATCAAATAATGTTAATCGTCTAAATCAAAATAGAAAATAAACAGATTAAGTACATAGCACAATACTAACTTCATCCTTTTGCCAAAAATAAAACATGCTTGGTAAAAATACTTCGTTTTTTTTTTTTTCTTTTTTCTGAAATTAAACACAAGTTAAAAGAAAACAAACACATATAAAACAGCATTCAATATTTAATACACTTTCTCTCTGCACACCAACCACGAGCTTCCGTTATATGTGCATTTATTTATTTATTTATTTATTTATTTATTTATATTATATATTTTCACATATATTACAGTGTTTATGTGCCATCATAACAATCAACTTTTTTTTAACTTCTTTGTCACTGCCTCCTGATCACACCCATTTATTTTCTCAAGGGACTCTATCCGTTTCCACATGCTCAAGCTGCCTGATCTCATGTCTGGGATGGCATGGTTTGATTTGATTTACATGGACAAACTGCTCTATTGCTGTTTCACCTTCATTTTTCAAAATTTTATACACTACAGGAGAGACTTTATCTATAATTCGGAATGGCCCCTGCCAGGCTGCCAGAAATTTAGAATTTTTCTGTTTACTTTTTCCAAAATGAAACTTGTACACCTGATCCCCTACATTGTATCCCTTTACTGATGTCTTTTTGTCATAATATGACTTAGCACTGTCAGCAGCTCTTTCCAGATTTCTCTGCACAAAAGCAAATGCATGTTGCAAATGCCTCCTCAGTTCATCAATATATTCATGAACTGTGGATGCACTCACTAGAGTTTGCTCATGTGTTCTTTATAGTAGGTGTTGTGGTAACACCATTTTCCTACCTGTTAAGACCTCATGGGGGCTAACACCTGTTGCTTTGGCAGGAGTCGACCTGATTGCCATCAAAACCAATGGTAAACGCAAATCCCAGCTGGAACCTGCTTCTGCCACAAATTTCTTTAAAATGTCCACAACAGACCTATTGCTTCTTTCAACTGTACCTGAAGACGCCGCCCGATATGCGATATGTAGTTTCCTTTTCACACCTAGTATTTGCCATACCTTACTCATTAGAGTACTTGTGAAATGACTTCCTCTGTCTGACTCAATTCTTTGTGGCAACCCAAACCTTGAGAACACATGGTTCACCAGCAATGTGGCTGCTGTTTGCGCACTACAATCTGGTGCGGGAATGCACTCAATCCACTTTGACATCAAACATACCACACTCAAAATATAGCGGTGTCCCCTGCTCGACCTTTTTAAAGGACCTACATAGTCTATTTGCAAATCTGACCATGGGAGAGTTAGGCCTCTTTTCATCAATGGTGCTCTATGCATTGGTGAAGCAGGTTTAAATTGGGCGCATACTAGACATCCTCTAGTATATAATTCCACATCTTGGGACATATGTGGCCAGTAAGCATAATCTTTTAGTATTTCTAATGTCTTTTGTGAACCTCTATGGCCTGCAGTTATGGCATCGTGTGCATGGTGTAGCATTAGTCCTCTGAATGAAAGGGGTACTACCCACTGTATTTGCCCTGTTATGGACTCTCTAATCATGAGTCCATCCTGTAATCTAATTCGTGTTTTGTTCTTTAATAACACCCTCAATTCTTCTTTTCCCATGCAATCATTTTCTGTTAAAGGATTTTGTTCAGGATCTATCAAATGATTATAATAGATTCCCAAAATTTGATCATTCTTTTGTGCCTCAATCAAATCTTGGTCTGGCGTGTCATGACTCCACTGCACCACCGGTTGATCTACCTCCTTTGGTGCTTTAGAACGTGTGACTGCATCAATTTGTATTTCACCCATTAAATAATCAATAGGTAGCAATTCTCCCATCACAGCCCCAATCTTAGCCAGATGGTCTGCCTTATCATTTCCCTCCTTATCCTCTCCTGGTGTTTTTAAATGCCCACGAATTTTTCTCCAGTATATTGTTAAATTATTTTCTGACACCAATTTGTCTATGGCTTGTATCATTTTTCCATGTTTAAGTGGCTTTTTGTTGTATGTAACCATGCCTCTTGCTTTCCAACCAGGCAAATATTCCACAAAGCTATTCCGTGCATAGTCAGAATCAGTCACCAGGACAATTTCACTGAACTTTTTATCAACTGCAGTCGCAATTGCTTTATAGATGGCTGCCAATTCCGCCACCTGACTGCTCCTATCTCCAATCCTCATCCCTATACTAGGAACGCCTTCACATTTCAACCAGACATTTCCTATTCCTGCCACTAATTGTTTATTACTGTCATTTTCAATGTGAAAAGCACAACCATCCACATATACAGTTGGCAAATCCTTGCATGTTTTTTCATCAAAAGCTTTGTGTGGTGATTGTTCAAATTCCTGTAAACTAGCTTCCACATCCATTTCATTTGTTATTTGTTCAGCTGCACAGTCATGTAAGTCAGCTAACCCTTGAGCTATTGGGCTCTTTTTATTTTGTCCATATCTTACTTCTACGGGAAAACCTTGTAATGCCAGCGTCCATGAAGTGATTCTGGATTGCGCTAGATTGCCTGATCTAATTCTTTTACTCTCTAAAAATTGCAAAGGTTGATGATTTGTTTCAATAATCACCTTTTCTCCCTGAACAATGGGGCGGAAATGTTGTAGCGCCCACACAGTGGTTAATAGGGCCTTTTCGCATTCATTAAATTTCATTTCAACTTGGGAAAATGCCTTACTTGCATATGCAATGGTTTTGTGATTCAAATCGTGTTTTTGTGATAACACTGCTGACATACAATGTTCAGAAAAGCCTATTTCTATAAAGAAATCCCTGTCCTTTATGGGGTATGCTAAACATGGTGCCTTTACAAGACATTCCTTCAATCTAGCCACTGCATCAGACTGCTCTCTTTCCCATCTCCAGGGAGTATTTAGTTTAAGCAGTTTAGTCAATGGTTGAGTGATTTCGGCATAATTCTCAATGAACTTTCTGTTATAGCCTGTCATCCCTAATAAACTTTTTACTCCTTTCACATTTTTAGGATCTTTTAATCTTTGTATGGCCTCTATTTTCTTCCTTTGTGGATTTAGCCCATGTTCAGTCACTTCATGCCCTAGAAAGTTCACTTTTTTCTTGCACCATTGTGCTTTTTGCAAAGATACTTTGGCGCCTGCTTTCTGCAATTGGCCAAGCACATGTCTTATTTCATCAAAATGGCTTTTAAGGTTTTCATTTTTTATCAAGACATCATCCACATAAACTATTGTCCCTCTTTCCGCTGCATCCGGCATGGCCTTTCTCAAAAATATGCCAAATTCACTCCCACTATTGATGTACCCGAACGGAGCTCTAAGCCAGGCATATTGAGTCCTGTCAAATGTAAAGGAAAATAGGTGTTGTATCTCCTCTGCCAATGGCACACACCAATATCCAGATGTGAGATCTAACGTGGTAAATACATTTGAACCATGTATCTGAGCTAGGCCCTGATCAATGAATGGTAGTGGCCATCTAGATACTGGTACTCTTTTATTTAACTCTCTTAAGTCTGCACACAGCCGCCATTGACCATTTGGCTTTAACACACCTAAAATAGGCGTATTGGATGTGCTATGAATGGGCCTAATTATTCCCCGTGATTCCAAATTTTTAATAATCTCTGCCAATGATTCTAAACATGCCAGCGGTAGTCTATACTGGCGTACAAACACTGGATTTCTGCTACAACCTTCTGGTAGTGTGGCCACATGTAAATCAGTTAAACCACAATCATAAGCATCTTTTGCAAATACATCCTTAAACTCCATAAATATTTCCCTCAGATTGCGTCGATCCTCATCGCTGTTACATGCATCCGCTAAGGAGATCTGCTCTTCTACCATTCTGGAAAATTCTGGAAACTCTTCTGGTAAAGGAATCTCAGCGCTTTCCTCTAACTGTGTGGCTGTGTCTTTTTGTAGGGCTGCCACTTTCAAATATTTTGGCATATCAGCTTCCACTTCAATGGGCTGATTTCCTGTTTCATTTTCATTTAAATTAAATATTATGCAATCCTCTTGATGGCAGCACACTGTCTCATTTGAATCATAAGGATACACAGAATGAATTTTAAATATTCCTTTGGGCTGAGAGTCCAGGTGTTCTGGCAACTCGCCCTTGGCATCTACATATTTTTCAGGAATATTCCCAATCACCATGTTATTTAAATCTGCCGTATAATGTGATTTTTGTATGGCCATTCCTAATGGGGAGTTTTCCTCTAAATGAACGTCCTGACAACCTTTATTATTTACCATGATTTTTACAGATCCCTCACCAATGTCTACCAATGGAATGTATTCATAATCCAGGCCTTGCTGTTTTATGGATTCATTCAGGCATACAAATGCATCAGAGCCTTTCATCTGCTGTCCATTTTTGCATTTCAGTGTTATTGCAAACTGTTTTGTAAATGCAGGAACAATAGTATTTTTCCTCATCTGTAATTCGACTACATAAGGAACTAGTTGTGCACAATGATAAGCCCTTCTTTTGTCTTCAAATTCAGGCGCCGGCCCACCTAGGCGTGACCATATTTTTTGATTAAGGAAATCTAACACCATACACATTCTGTGCATGATGTCATTGCCCATGTAAAATTCATTTTGTGCTCCACTCACTATCCATACATTATGGTAAATTGCTTTCTGCCCAATGCTAATTTTAAGCATGCATCTGCCTGTAATTCGGTTTTCAAAATCTGGACTGTCCAACCCAGAAACATATTGGTTTTTAATCCTAAATTTCGGGATTTCTTCCCTCTCCATAATTTTTTGCAACAATTTCTCATTAATGAAACTCCTTTCATGTTCAAGCGCTAAAGTGGCTTTTATTGTTTTAAGATAATCATTTATACCAGCGTGAACCCATGGTTGCTCATCTTCCATGTGTATCTCTGCCAGAGTGGTAATGTGTTTTTCTGAATCTGTTTTAGGAACAATATTCTGTTTGCATGTATTCTCTTTTAAATAGAAACGTAATGTGTGTTCGTCTATGGCAGTCTGCCAATCTTTCCTTGGGTCCAAGTATATTTGTACAGGTAGTTTTTCATTGTCGCTCTGATCTTTGTCTTGACACCTTAATATAACAGTGACACTAGGTATGCAGCTATTCTGGAGATATACCTCCACAGCATCATTTGTTTTGGCAACGGTGTGACATTCTTTTATATTGCTGTTTTGTGATTTTAGTTTCTTAGGCCTCAATGGTTTTTTGGTTAAGGACCACAGCACTCCATTCACCCCATCTATGAGAGGAGACAATCTTTTCAGGCAATCTGTCCCCATCAGAAATGGAATTTCACAAATAGATGTGATCAATACCTCTTGTTTCATTCTGTGCTTTCCTATTTTTATGTCAACCTCAGTTACACCTATGATGGGCACCTCCTCCCCATTAAAGTTATGCACTGGGCCTTGATTTGCCTTCACTGTGATCTGACTCTGTGGAGGCCTCCCTTCATTGATACTCTTTACCAGCTCCTTGGACATAATTGTGGCCTGTGCGCCAGTGTCAATCATAGCAAAGGTGTGGCATTTTTCTTCTACAGTGATGGGTGCATAATATCTGTCCTCAACTTCCTCTAATACACATAAGAAATGTGAATTCTTACTGATTTCAGGGCTCACCTTTCTCAGGTCTTTTTCACTTTTGGCTAAGCACATTGGTAAATGAAAAGACATTTTTCCCTCCTTTTTACCCATTTCTGTGCGAGATATTTTATTCATTTCTCCATGTTCAGAGGTTTTTTGGAGTGTGGCCACCGTTCGCCCATCCATCTGGGTAACATCAGAGACCACATTACAACCTTCCAACTGAACATGTGTCACAACATCATTCAGCAATTTGTCATTTTTTAATTCTGTGCATTTGTGATCATTTAGTGTAATACCAGCCCTTTCAGCCTCTTCAAAAATATGTGGCTCAAAGAATTTTTCAGGTGATTGACTTGTACCCTCCTTGTGAGTATTTCCTTTTTCTGTCTGTGTTTGGTCATTGTTTTGCTTGCCCAGGGAAGGAGCTATGGCATCCCCACTTACTCCCTGTTCACTGGTATTCCCCATGCATGAGTCATTTTTCTTAAATCTGTCCCTTTGTTCTTTTGGAATTCCTAATGTTTCTTTTTCATTTGTGCAAATCTTTAATGTTTTATTTAGCTCTAAGTTAAACCGTACCTCTTTTTTAGAAGTATTTACACTTTCCATCACAATTTCATTTACTGGTACTTTCATTTTTAATCCATTAGTCATCTCAGAGTCGTTATGCAAAGTTATATCAGAGCAATCTGTCATTTTGGCACTGCAGTTATCATGAGTACTTAGTCACTTTTCGGAAGCCCCCCGGTCATTGCTATGGCCATCAGCCCCCTCTTTGGAAGGTTGTTTTTGTGCTGTATAGAGCTTTCCTATTTGCTCAGCTAACATTTTCACTTGGGCCTCAAGGCATTGGAACCTTTCCACCTCTCTAGGATCCTCTTTCTGTGGCCTAGGTCGATATTGGTTGTTTTCCCCCTGATTGGATCTATTCTGATACCTCTCAGGTGATTGATACCGGTTGGGATGGTTTCTGAACTCTTGATTCATTTGTGGAGGGGAGCGGGTTGCACCCATCCTTTGATTATAGTCCCCTGGTGGGGAATCATTGTACTGGCGTGGACTGTAGTTCACGTTTTGCTTCATGTCCTGTCTCTCAGATTGTGGGTACTGGCCCCTATATTGATTTCCATTATCAGTAAATCGATCCACATATCGGGGCCTATCCTGATTACCATATATCATGGTGCTGGGATCAAATCTGCTCTGTGTCCCCAATGACTGGTAGGGACCATCATTTCTTTGATCTTGATTTTGTCTCTGGTTATTGTTCATACCTGCCATATCAGACCGGTATCTTACCCGGGGTCTATCTCCTAAATATCTAGGGCTGATGTAGCTCTCTCTATTACTAGGATCATGTGATTGGAACATTGGTACAGTAAATGGCGATCTTTGTTGATTACCCCTTTGTTCAGGTGTCACATTATTTTTACCTTGGCTTTGAGCAGACTCAAGGGACATTTTGGCTGACCTGATTTCCATTACTGTGGCTGAGGGTTCTTTAGATTTAGGCCTAGTATCTTTCATTTTATCACTTTCTCTACCCTGACAATAGAGTACCTCATATAGCTTGGTGCTTTGATGTACAATCCATTCAAGGGACTTGTCACGGTCAAATTCACGGACCAATTGGGATATGATGTCTTTCTGTAGCCCATAGAAGTATGCGGTTTTAAACTCATTGGAATTTGAGTCAAAAGATACATCAAAGCGAGAGAATGCTCTTTTTAAGTCTTGTAAAAATTGGCGAGGTGATGTATTAGGTCCAGCAGTAATAGTGTACGCAACTTTCTTTGCCTCCTGCAATGACTGAAAAGGAGAAAAATGACGCCTAATTTCTTTTTCAAACTCCAGCCATGTCATATTCTGCTGTTCATTTAATCCCCTTATGATGCTGGCCGTCGGGGCATCTAAAGTTAAATGAAAATATTGTCTGTACTGTTCCTTAGGTATCTGGAGCGCTTTAAAAATGTCATGCACCGCTTCTAAGTGATCCTCAATGCAGCATTCACCTCCCTTTTTAAATGGTTTGATCAGGGCTTTAATGGATTTCATTATTTTTATGGGGCTACTTGTTGCAATGCATGGAATTGCACTATTTTGTGATTCAATCCTGTTTTCAGGTGTATGAGATTGGTGGCTGCCCCCAATGGGAGTATCAAATCCCCCAAGGGCACTGCAACCAAGTTCAGTCACCGGCCCAGTCACTGGGGCACTAGCTCTTTGGGCAGAGCTAGAATTCACCTCCACTCCATTGAATGTGGTACCCTGCCGCCTCTCCTGGGACCTGGGAATGCACATTTGCTGTTCTAAGTCCTTACACTTTTTAAGGAGTCTGTTGGCTTCATCATGCAAATAATTATTTTCATCACTCATTTTATTAATTGCCTCCTGCATATCGCACATTTGCATTTGGCATTCATTGAACTCTTTACTTCTCTTGTCTCTTTCTTGGATCATTTTAATCATTTCTTGTTCTACACTCTGGAGATCACCTTCTTTTTCGCAATGTTCTTTTTGTAAAATCTGCATTTCTGAAACAACCTCATCTTTATCCTGCCTAATGTGATCCACTAAGGCTTTTAAGTGTGTCAATTCTTGCTCACTATCTTCAAATTGTTTCTTGCTTTTGGATAACTGAGTATCAAAGTCTCTGCATTTTAATTGCATGTCTTTTTGGCATACATCCAATTCTGCTCTCAACATTTCCTGATTTTTACTTGCCCCATCTAATTCAGTCTTTAACCTGTTAATTAGCTGAGTATCATTCTCTTGCATTCGCAGTGACTTGTTTAAAATAAACCATATTTTGCCGCATAGCCGTATTAAACAGTCTTTCTCTGCACTTTTATCGGCTGCATTCAATAATCTTGTAAGGCAGACCTGAATTATGCTGCCTTCTGCAAAAATATTGTCTAGTTTTTCTTTCTGCACCTCACCCTGAATGCGGTTACTCCATTCTAAGGTACTGTTCGAAGACCAATTCCCATGTGCAAATAACTTTGCCTCTAAATATTGTACTACATCTGAGAATGTGGTTTCCCTTTGTGACATTCTGAAATTCGTTTTTAGTGGCACACTGCTATTATAAAATGGGTTCCCTTTAATGTGTAAATGGCAGTGTGAGACACGCTTGCCACGCCCAGTAGGTACTCTGTGATCACTTTCCCGGCCAACGCACCATAAATATGTAGGGTATTTTGTGGAGATTTGGGCCTGACGGTATTTTATTACCGCCGAGAAATAACTTAGCAATAATCACTCTTTGTATTCAGATTTGGCCATGTGCAACAATAATACAATGGACATGCATTATTTCAGCACCCAGACCTGCATATTTGGTATACGTGGTTGGTGGTATTTTGGTGAGCATAGTTCCCTTGTTTTATTTGTGGCCCCAATGTCCAGAATCCCTTATCTTCGCTTAGATTTTTCGTGTGATCACTAGAGAGACCTCAGACCTGCATTCTAGGGAAACCACAATTTCCAGGGATAGTGTTGGTGCGCCACCATGGGCAAACTCACTGACTTATTTACGACAGAGAGCTATATGTGGTAGTCTTGTGGTAATTTCCACTACCTTATATACGGTAGGGAGCTATGTTCAGAGAGTCTCTCTTCCCGTTGGCTCATGTACCTCCAACAAGTTATACTACAGTCACTCACAATTATTCATACTGATTCTGACATACACACATCTGTCTTAAAATGACCATTGCACTGTTTAAAAATCTCCCCACATCATTGGCATTGTAATGGTAAATAGAAAATAAACCACCCGTCTGTTTTCAAATATTTTCTGTATTATAAAATTTGCATTTAGACATGATCTCATTCTTTACAGCAATAAAAAGGAACAATCAAAGCATTTTCAATGACACACTGCAATTATAGTGGCGGAGAACAGAACTTAAATTGCAACATTAGCACTTGATTAAGACACGCACGGGACTTTCATTTTTCTACACTGACTGCATACTTTCGTGCACACACGCAGCTCCCCCAGTTAGGTAATTACCTTATCTGTTCAGAGGATTCTCTCTGTGAATGTGGCTCTCTTGGCTTAACTCCAACAAAAAGGAACGCTTGCCTTCTCAAGCCGGGGTCATTGCCTGGAATTCTCAGCTTTTTCAGATAGGACTGCCTCTGCCATTGGAAAGGTAATTCTTTCAGCTTTCCCCAGTCTCGACTGCAGCAGGACACCCCCACAGCCAGGTCTTCTCCCCAGTAGTGCAGAAAGATGTCTGCCTGTCTTTTTCCCTGCTACTGCCCACTAAAACTTTCCTCTCAGCCCTCTTTATGACGTGTTCCAATGAAATCCATCATCTCTCATCCTCCTACTTTTAAACAATAGCTTCGCTTATACATTTGCAATTGTTGCAAATCTGACTTCCTTCCTCCTGCAGTTACTGTGCACAACAACACGGATAATCAGGCAGAGAAGAGAGGAAAAATCTGCACACTCATTTAACTGGTTTTCAAAGTATGCCTAATTCTGCAGTAGAGAACACATTTTATTAGTGAGTTATATTAAAATAAGGTTTTATTAGTCAGGTTAATGGTTAATATGTTAGCTGTTAATTTTCAAATGTGTCTCTAGCAATATAGGCATTTCAGGTGAAAAATAGTGTGCATTTTTAAATGAACACGTGTGCTTTTAACTGTAAAAATAGCTTTGCATCTTATATGTTAAAATCGTTTTTTGACTGAATAGCCTGTCTTTCCTTGTTAATCTGCTAACCCATATAGCAATGCACCGCACCCTTGTGGTGGTGCTGCAAAAAAAAAAATGCTACTTGTGCAGTAGTGCTGTAATGCTACTTGTGCAGTAGTGCTGTAATGCTACTTGTGCTGTAACATGCCAAATATCCTTACATACCCTTCCTATAGCATGAGATGTGATATCTCAATGCTCTTAATACCAAACCTGGGATCATTCCTATTGCAAGAGATGTGATATCCAAATGCTTCCCATTCCAAACCTGAGACCCTTCCTATAGGATGAGATATGATATCCAACTCCTTCCCATTCCAATCCTGAGACCCTTCCTATAGCATGAGATGATATCCAACTCCTTCCCATTCCAATCCTGAGACCCTTCCTATAGCATGAGATGTGATATCTCAATGCTTCTACCAAACCTGAGATCCTTCCTATAGCATGAGATGTGATATTCAACTCCTTCCCATTCCAATCCTGAGACCCTTCCGATAGGAGATTTATTATCTCACTCCTTCAAATACCAAACTTGAGTCCCTTTCTAAAGGATGAGATCTGATATCTCAGTGCTTCTAATACCAAACCTGAGTCCCTTCCTATAACATGAGATGTGATTTCCAACTCCTTCCCATTACAATCATGCGGCCCTTCCTATAGCATGAGATGTGATATCTCAATGCTTCTACCAAACCTGAGACCCTTCCTATAGCATGAGATGTGATATCCAACTCCTTCCCATTCCAATCCTGAGACCCTTCCTACAGCATGAGATGTGATATCTCAATGCTCTTATTACCAAACCTGGGATCATTCCTACAACACGAGATGTGATATCCAACTCCTTCCCATTCCAATCCTGAGCCCTTCCATGAGATGTGATATCTCAATGCTTCTAATACCAAAGTTGGACCGTTCCTATACCATGAGATGTGATATCCTACTCCTTCCCATTCCAATCCTGCGTCCCTTCATTTTGCATGGGATTTGAGATCTCAGTGCTTCTAATACCAAACCTGAGACACTTCCTATAACATGAGATGTTATATCCAACTCCTTCCGATTCCAATCCTGAGACCCTTCCTATACCAGCAGATGAGATATCTCAATGTTTCTATTACCAAACATGAGACGCTTCTTATTGCAAGAGATGTGATATCCAAATCCTTCCCATTCCAAACCTGTGACCCTTCCTATAGCATGAGATGTGATATCGAACTTCTTCCCATTCCAATCCTGCGTCTCTTCATATAGCATGGAATTTGATATCTCAGTGCTTCTAATACAAAACCTGAGACCCTTCCTATAACATGAGATGTGATATCCAACTCCTTCCGATTCCAATCCTGAGACCCTTCCTATACCATGAGATGTGATATCTCAATGTTTCTAGTACCAAACCTAAGACCCTTCCTATTGCAAGAGATGTGATATCCAAATGCGCCCCATTCCAAACCTGCGACCCTTCCTATAGGATGAGATGTGATATCCAACTCCTTCCCATTCCAATCCTGAGACCCTTCCTATAGCATGAGATGATATCCAACTCCTTCCCATTCCAATCCTCAGACCCTTCCTACAGCATGAGATGTGATATCTCAATGCTTCTACCAAACCTGATATCGTTCCTATAGCATGAGATTTGATATTCAGCACCTTCCCATTCCAATCCTAAGACCTTCCGATAGCATGAGATGTGATATCTCAGTGCTTCTAATACCAAACCTGAGACCCTTCCTATGGCATGACATGTGATATCCAACTCCTTCCCTTTCCAATCCTGAGACTCAGATCTCCCTAACTTCTCACCACTCCTAGCTCCCGGATTGATCCTGTTCGCTGTCTCGTCTCTCCCTTCTTCGGCTTTCTTCTTCCATTACCCTACAGGTTCCTGACCTGGACTATTAACGAAATCTGCAACTCTGGCCCTACACACTCTGCAGGGAATACTCTGGATTTTCTGGTCTTGGACCTCTAATTTAGACGCAAGTTCCCTGCCTTCTCTCCTCTTCCCGCTACCTTCAAAACAACACATGAGCTCCAAAAGATACACAGTGCTCAGAATGCTTTATAACACCCATTATTCAACTTATAGCCGTAACCCGCTAGACGTATTGGAACGTGCTAAAAACTAGCAAAAACAGCTAGAAAATGTACTTTCCTCGCGGTTTGGTAAATGCTAATTCTGTTGCGTTTCCTGTTTGTAGTGTCCGTGCGTTAGTTCAGTTGAACCTGATGTTTTTAACCACTCGTCTCCCATACAAGGAGGATCAAAATGTACTTACAGGCTGAAGGTATACTGCTGAAATCTTCAATGCATTAGCCGCTATCCTGACTGTTCTGGAACGTGTATTTGCCATCTGTTAATCCGATCACCATCGTCCCTTCTAGTTAACAGGCTGCGCTCCCCTGGTGATCCCGTTCTCGCCAAAGTAGGCTAATCCAGTTGCTCCTCCTCAGAGGCATTCTTCCTCTCTGATTTGCCCTCTGCATCGTTACGCGTTGCAAACACTCGCTTCCCTGCTCTCTGGTTTAGACGCTGTTCCTCCTCAGAGGTGTTCTTCCTTTCTTTTCCTGTTCCCTGCAGTTTCGCGTTGCAAGTGCTCGCTTCCCAGCTCTGGTTTAGACGCGTGTTCCCTGACTTCTCTCCTCTTCCCGCTGCCTTCAAAACAACACATGAGCTCCAAAAGATACACAGTGCTCAGAATGCTTTATAACACCCATTATTCAACTTATAGCCGTAACCCGCTAGACGTATTGGAACGTGCTAAAAACTAGCAAAAACAGCTAGAAAATGTACTTTCCTCGCGGTTTGGTAAATGCTAATTCTGTTGCGTTTCCTGTTTGTAGTGTCCGTGCGTTAGTTCAGTTGAACCTGATGTTTTTAACCACTCGTCTCCCATACAAGGAGGATCAAAATGTACTTTGTTTACAGGCTGAAGGTATACTGCTGAAATCTTCAATGCATTATCAGCTATCCTGACTGTTCTGGAACGTGTATGTGACATCTGTTAATCCAGTCGTCCCTTCTAGTTTACAAGCTGCACTTTATGAGCTCATTTGTTGATTTGAAGGCAGCGGGAAGAGGAGAGAAGGCAGGGAACACGCGTCTAAACCAAAGCTGGGAAGCGAGCCCTTGACACGCGAAACTGCAGTGAACAGGAAAAGAAAGGAAGAACGCCTCTGAGGAGGAACAGCGTCTAAACCAGAGAGCAGGGAAGCGAGTGTTTGCAACGCGAAACGATGCAGAGGGCAAATCAGAGAGGAAGAATGCCTCTGAGGAGGAGCAACTGGATTAGCCTACTTTGGCGAGAACGGGATCACCAGGGGAGTGCAGCCTGTAAACTAGAGGGACACATGGTGACTGGATTAACAGATGGCAAATACACGTTCCAGAACAGTCAGGAAAGCTGATAATGCATTGAAGATTTCAGCAGTATACTGTAGGGTATTTTGTGGAGATTTGGGGCCTGACGGTATTTTATTACCGCCGAAAAATAACTTAGCAATAATCACTCTTTGTATTCAGATTTGGCCATGTGCAACAATAATACAATGGACATGCATTATTTCAGCACCCAGACCTGCTTATTTGGTATACGTGGTTGGTGGTATTTTGGTGAGCATAATTCCCTTGTTTTATTTGTGGCCCCAATGTCCAGAATCCCTTATCTTCGCTTAGATTTTTCGTGTGATCACTAGAGAGACCTCAGACCTGCATTCTAGGGATACCACAATTTCCAGTGATAGTGTTGGTGCGCCACCATGGGCAAACTCACTGACTTATTTACGACAGAGAGCTATATGTGGTAGTCTTGTGGTAATTTCCACTACCTTATATACGGTAGGGAGCTATGTTCAGAGAGTCTCTCTTCCCGTTGGCTCATGTACCTCCAACAAGTTATGCTACAGTTACTCACAATTATTCATACTGATTCTGACATACACACATCTGTCTTAAAATGACCATTGCACTGTTTAAAAATCTCCCCACATCATTGGCATTGTAATGGTAAATAGAAAATAAACCACCCGTCTGTTTTCAAATATTTTCTGTATTATAAAAGTTGCATTTAGACATGATCTCATTCTTTACAGCAATAAAATGGAACAATCAAAGCATTTTCTATGACACACTGCAATTATAGTGGCGGAGAACAGAACTTAAATTGCAACATTAGCACTTGATTAAGACACGCACGGGACTTTCATTTTTCTACACTGACTGCATATTTCCGTGCACACACACAGCTCCCCCAGTTAGGTAATTACCTTATCTGTTCAGAGGCTTCTCTCTGTGAATGTGGCTCTCTTGGATTAACTCCAGCAAAAAGGAACGCTTGCCTTCTCAAGCCGGGGTCATTGCCTGGAATTCTCAGCTTTTTCAGATAGGACTGCCTCAGCCAGTGGACAGGTTTTTCTTTCTGCTCTCCCCAATGTCGACTGCAGCAGGACACCGGAATTTGCATTCAGTCAGGACCCCACAGCCAGGTCTTCTCCCCAGTAGTGCAGAAAGATGTCTCCCTGTCTTTTTCCCTGCTACTGCCCACTAAAACTTTCCTCTCAGCCCTCTTTATGACGTGTCCCAATGAAATCCATCATCTCTCCTCCTCCTACTCTTCAACAATAGCTTCGCTTATACATTTGCAATTGTTGCAAATCTGACTTCCTCCTTCCTGCCGTTACTGTGCACAACAACACGGATAATCAGGCAGAGAAGAGAAGAAAAAAAAAATCTGCACACTCATTTAAATGCCTAATTCTGCAGTAGAGAACACATTTTATTAGTGGGTTATATTAAAATAAGGTTTTATTAGTCAGGTTAATGGTTAATAGGTTAGCTGTTAATTTTCAAATGTGTCTCTAGCAATATAGGCATTTCAGGTGAAAAATAGTGTGCATTTTTAAATGAACACGTGTGCTTTTAACTGTAAAAATAGATTTGCATCTTATATGTTAAAATCGTTTTTTTACTGAATAGTCTGTCTTTCCTTGTTAATCTGCTAACCCATATAGCAATGCACCGCACCCTTGTGGTGGTGGTGCTGCAAAAAAAATGTTGCTACTTGTGCAGTAGCGCTGTACTCTGTGCTGTTTGCTAAGTATCCTTACATATACCCTCCTTTTGTTTTTAGAACTTGGCTATAATCCAAGCCAATTCCTAAAAACAACTTGTTCTATTTTTTTTTTTACAATATAGCAATCCAACAAAATGAATATTCATGTGCATCAATGAAAATTTGCAATCAACATTTCATCTGAGTCCATCAGTTCATAAAATGTTCCACATTTGCCTTCTCAGTGGAAGTGGCATTACTTTAAGTTTAAATTTTCCAAGTCAATTAAAAACAATGAAATAAAACAACTAACTAAAACAAATAAGTAATATAACAAGTTAAAATAAATAAATAAAATAATAAATACGTGGAACTTCATATGCCGGAACTTTTGCTTTGTCTCTTTTGGTATGTCTCGACCAGCGATGTTATTCGGTTCATCCGAGTACTCTTTCATCTTGGCAATCTTGAATCCACAGTATTCATCTCTTTTGGCATTCCGGTTATTTTGTCTTCACCTCCACCTGGAGGCAGGCATCTTTTGGTCTTCATCCAGGGGACTCCAGGACTCCATCGTCTCCCGTGGCCTCTGATCCCGGAACCTCCGACCAAATAATGTTAATTGTCTAAATCAAAATAGAAAATAAACAGATTAAGTACATAGCACAATACTAACTTCATCCTTTTGCCAAAAATAAAACATGCTTGGTAAAAATACTTCGTTTTTTTTTTCTTTTTTCTTTTTTTTTTTTTTTTTCTGAAATTAAACACAAGTTAAAAGAAAACAAACACATATAAAACAGCATTCAATATTTAATACACTTTCTCTCTGCACACCAACCACGAGCTTCCGTTATATGTGCATTTATTTATTTATTTATTTATTTATTTATTTATTTATTTATTTATTTATATTATATATTTTCACATATATTACAGTGTTTATGTGCCATCATAACAATCAACTTTTTTTTTTTTTTTTACTTCTTTGTCACTGCCTCCTGATCACACCCATTTATTTTCTCAAGGGACTCTATCCGTTTCCACATGCTCAAGCTGCCTGATCTCATGTCTGGGATGGCATGGTTTGATTTGATTTACATGGACAAACTGCTCTATTGCTGTTTCACCTTCATTTTTCAAAATTTTATACACTACAGGAGAGACTTTATCTATAATTCGAAATGGCCCCTGCCAGGCTGCCAGAAATTTAGAATTTTTCTGTTTACTTTTTCCAAAATGAAACTTGTACACCTGATCCCCTACATTGTATTCCTTTACTGATGTCTTTTTGTCATAATATGACTTAGCACTGTCAGCAGCTCTTTCCAGATTTCTCTGCACAAAAGCAAATGCATGTTGCAAATGCCTCCTCAGTTCATCAATATATTCATGAACTGTGGATGCACTCACTAGAGTTTGCTCATGTGTTCTGTATAGTAGGTGTTGTGGTAACACCATTTTCCTACCTGTTAAGACCTCATGGGGGCTAACACCTGTTGCTTTGGCAGGAGTCGACCTGATTGCCATCAAAACCAATGGTAAACGCAAATCCCAGCTGGAACCTGCTTCTGCCACAAATTTCTTTAAAATATCCACAACAGACCTATTGCTTCTTTCAACTGTACCTGAAGACGCCGCCCGATATGCGATATGTAGTTTCCTTTTCACACCTAGTATTTGCCATACCTTACTCATTAGAGTACTTGTGAAATGACTTCCTCTGTCTGACTCAATTCTTTGTGGCAACCCAAACCTTGAGAACACATGGTTCACCAGCAATGTGGCTGCTGTTTGCGCACTACAATCTGGTGCGGGAATGCACTCAATCCACTTTGACATCAAACATACCACACTCAAAATATAGCGGTGTCCCCTGCTTGACCTTTTTAAAGGACCTACATAGTCTATTTGCAAATCTGACCATGGGAGAGTTAGGCCTCTTTTCATCAATGGTGCTCTATGCATTGGTGAAGCAGGTTTAAATTGGGCGCATACTAGACATCCTCTAGTATATAATTCCACATCTTGGGACATATGTGGCCAGTAAGCATAATCTTTTAGTATTTCTAATGTCTTTTGTGAACCTCTATGGCCTGCAGTTATGGCATCATGTGCATGGTGTAGCATTAGTCCTCTGAATGAAAGGGGTACTACCCACTGTATTTGCCCTGTTATGGACTCTCTAATCATGAGCCCATCCTGTAATCTAATTCGTGTTTTGTTCTTTAATAACACCCTCAATTCTTCTTTTCCCATGCAATCATTTTCTGTTAAAGGATTTTGTTCAGGATCTATCAAATGATTATAACAGATTCCCAAAATTTGATCATTCTTTTGTGCCTCAATCAAATCTTGGTCTGGCGTGTCATGACTCCACTGCACCACCGGTTGATCTACCTCCTTTGGTGCTTTAGAACGTGTGACTGCATCAATTTGTATTTCACCCATTAAATAATCAATAGGTAGCAATTCTCCCATCACAGCCCCAATCTTAGCCAGATGGTCTGCCTTATCATTTCCCTCCTTATCCTCTCCTGGTGTTTTTAAATGCCCACGAATTTTTCTCCAGTATATTGTTAAATTATTTTCTGACACCAATTTGTCTATGGCTTGTATCATTTTTCCATGTTTAAGTGGCTTTTTGTTGTATGTAACCATGCCTCTTGCTTTCCAACCAGGCAAATACTCCACAAAGCTATTCCGTGCATAGTCAGAATCAGTCACCAGGACAATTTCACTGAACTTTTTATCAACTGCAGTAGCAATTGCTTTATAGATGGCTGCCAATTCCGCCACCTGACTGCTCCTATCTCCAATCCTCATCCCTATACTAGGAACGCCTTCACATTTCAACCAGACATTTCCTATTCCTGCCACTAATTGTTTATTACTGTCATTTTCAATGTGAAAAGCACAACCATCCACATATACAGTTGGCAAATCCTTGCATGTTTTTTCATCAAAAGCTTTGTGTGGTGATTGTTCAAATTCCTGTAAACTAGCTTCCACATCCATTTCATTTGTTATTTGTTCAGCTGCACAGTCATGTAAGTCAGCTAACCCTTGAGCAATTGGGCTCTTTTTATTTTGTCCATATCTTACTTCTACGGGAAAACCTTGTAATGCCAGTGTCCATGAAGTGATTCTGGATTGCGCTAGATTGCCTGATCTAATTCTTTTACTCTCTAAAAATTGCAAAGGTTGATGATTTGTTTCAATAATCACCTTTTCTCCCTGAACAATGGGGCGGAAATGTTGTAGCGCCCACACAGTGGTTAATAGGGCCTTTTCGCATTCATTAAATTTCATTTCAACTTGGGAAAATGCCTTACTTGCATATGCAATGGTTTTGTGATTCAAATCGTGTTTTTGTGATAACACTGCTGACATACAATGTTCAGAAAAGCCTATTTCTATAAAGAAATCCCTGTCCTTTATGGGGTATGCTAAACATGGTGCCTTTACAAGACATTCCTTCAATCTAGCCACTGCATCAGACTGCTCTCTTTCCCATCTCCAGGGAGTATTTAGTTTAAGCAGTTTAGTCAATGGTTGAGTGATTTCTGCATAATTCTCAATGAACTTTCTGTTATAGCCTGTCATCCCTAATAAACTTTTTACTCCTTTCACATTTTAAGGATCTTTTAATCTTTGTATGGCCTCTATTTTCTTCCTTTGTGGATTTAGCCCATGTTCAGTCACTTCATGCCCTAGAAAGTTCACTTTTTTCTTGCACCATTGTGCTTTTTGCAAAGATACTTTGGCGCCTGCTTTCTGCAATTGGCCAAGCACATGTCTTATTTCATCAAAATGGCTTTTAAGGTTTTCATTTTTTATCAAGACATCATCCACATAAACTATTGTCCCTCTTTCCGCTGCATCCGGCATGGCCTTTCTCAAAAATATGCCAAATTCACTCCCACTATTGATGTACCCGAACGGAGCTCTAAGCCAGGCATATTGAGTCCTGTCAAATGTAAAGGAAAATAGGTGTTGTATCTCCTCTGCCAATGGCACACACCAATATCCAGATGTGAGATCTAACGTGGTAAATACATTTGAACCATGTATCTGAGCTAGGCCCTGATCAATGAATGGTAGTGGCCATCTAGATACTGGTACTCTTTTATTTAACTCTCTTAAGTCTGCACACAGCCGCCATTGACCATTTGGCTTTAACACACCTAAAATAGGCGTATTGGATGTGCTATGAATGGGCCTAATTATTCCCCGTGATTCCAAATTTTTAATAATCTCTGCCAATGATTCTAAACATGCCAGCGGTAGTCTATACTGGCGTACAAACACTGGATTTCTGCTACAACCTTCTGGTAGTGTGGCCACATGTAAATCAGTTAAACCACAATCATAAGCATCTTTTGCAAATACATCCTTAAACTCCATAAATATTTCTCTCAGATTGCGTCGATCCTCATCGCTGTCACATGCATCCGCTAAGGAGATCTGCTCTTCTACCATTCTGGAAAATTCTGGAAACTCTTCTGGTAAAGGAATCTCAGCGCTTTCCTCTAACTGTGTGGCTGTGTCTTTTTGTAGAGCTGCCACTTTCAAATATTTTGGCAGATCAGCTTCCACTTCAATGGGCTGATTTCCTGTTTCATTTTCATTTAAATTAAATATTATGCAATCCTCTTGATGGCAGCACACTGTCTCATTTGAATCATAAGGATACACAGAATGAATTTTAAATATTCCTTTGGGCTGAGAGTCCAGGTGTTCTGGCAACTCGCCCTTGGCATCTACATATTTTTCAGGAATATTCCCAATCACCATGTTATTTAAATCTGCCGTATAATGTGATTTTTGTATGGCCATTCCTAATGGGGAGTTTTCCTCTAAATGAATATCCTGACAACCTTTATTATTTACCATGATTTTTACAGATCCCTCACCAATGTCTACCAATGGAATGTATTCATAATCCAGGCCTTGCTGTTTTATGGATTCATTCAGGCATACAAATGCATCAGAGCCTTTCATCTGCTGTCCATTTTTGCATTTCAGTGTTATTGCAAACTGTTTTGTAAATGCAGGAACAATAGTATTTTTCCTCATCTGTAATTCGACTGCATAAGGAACTAGTTGTGCACAATGATAAGCCCTTCTTTTGTCTTCAAATTCAGGCGCCGGCCCACCTAGGCGTGACCATATTTTTTGATTAAGGAAATCTAACACCATACACATTCTGTGCATGATGTCATTGCCCATGTAAAATTCATTTTGTGCTCCACTCACTATCCATACATTATGGTAAATTGTTTTCTGCCCAATGCTAATTTTAAGCATGCATCTGCCTGTAATTCGGTTTTCAAAGTCTGGACTGTCCAACCCAGAAACATATTGGTTTTTAATCCTAAATTTCGGGATTTCTTCCCTCTCCATAATTTTTTGCAACAATTTCTCATTAATGAAACTCCTTTCATGTTCAAGCGCTAAAGTGGCTTTTATTGTTTTAAGATAATCATTTATACCAACGTGAACCCATGGTTGCTCATCTTCCATGTGTATCTCTGCCAGAGTGGTAATGTGTTTTTCTGAATCTGTTTTAGGAACAATATTCTGTTTGCATGTATTCTCTTTTAAGTAAAAACGTAATGTGTGCTCATCTATAGCAGTCTGCCAATCTTTCCTTGGGTCCAAGTATATTTGTACAGGTAGTTTTTCATTGTCGCTCTGATCTTTGTCTTGACACATTAATATAACAGTGACACTAGGTATGCAGCTATTCTGGAGATATACCTCCACAGCATCATTTGTTTTGGCAACGGTGTGACATTCTTTTATATTGCTGTTTTGTGATTTTAGTTTCTTAGGCCTCAATGGTTTTTTGGTTAAGGACCACAGCACTCCATTCACCCCATCTATGAGAGGAGACAATCTTTTCAGGCAATCTGTCCCCATCAGAAATGGAATTTCACAAATAGATGTGATCAATACCTCTTGTTTCATTCTGTGCTTTCCTATTTTTATGTCAATCTCAGTTACACCTATGATGGGCACCTCCTCCCCATTAAAGTTATGCACTGGGCCTTGATTTGCCTTCACTGTGATCTGACTCTGTGGAGGCCTCCCTTCATTGATACTCTTTACCAGCTCCTCTGACATAATTGTGGCCTGTGCGCCAGTGTCAATCATAGCAAAGGTGTGGCATTTTTCTTCTACAGTGATGGGTGCATAATATCTGTCCTCAACTTCCTCTAATACACATAAGAAATGTGAATTCTTACTGATTTCAGGGCTCACCTTTCTCAGGTCTTTTTCACTTTTGGTTAAGCACATTGGTAAATGAAAAGACATTTTTCCCTCCTTTTTACCCATTTCTGTGCGAGATATTTTATTCATTTCTCCATGTTCAAAGGTTTTTTGGAGTGTGGCCACCGTTCGCCCATCCATCTGGGTAACATCAGAGACCACATTACAACCTTCCAACTGAACATGTGTAACAACATCATTCAGCAATTCGTCATTTTTTAATTCTGTGCATTTGTGATCATTTAGTGTAATACCAGCCCTTTCAGCCTCTTCAAAAATATGTGGCTCAAAGAATTTTTCAGGTGATTGACTTGTACCCTCCTTGTGAGTATTTCCTTTTTCTGTCTGTGTTTGGTCATTGTTTTGCTTGCCCAGGGAAGGAGCTATGGCATCCCCACTTACTCCCTGTTCACTGGTATTCCCCATGCATGAGTCATTTTTCTTAAATCTGTCCCTTTGTTCTTTTGGAATTCCTAATGTTTCTTTTTCATTTGTGCAAATCTTTACTGTTTTATTTAGCTCTAAGTTAAACCGTACCTCTTTTTTAGAAGTATTTACACTTTCTATCACAATTTCATTTACTGGTACTTTCATTTTTAATCCATTAGTCATCTCAGAGTCGTTATGCAAAGTTATATCAGAGCAATCTGTCATTTTGGCACTGCAGTTATCATGAGTACTTAGTCACTTTTCGGAAGCCCCCCGGTCATTGCTATGGCCATCAGCCCCCTCTTTGGAAGGTTGTTTTTGCGCTGTATAGAGCTTTCCTATTTGCTCAGCTAACATTTTCACTTGGGCCTCAAGGCACTGGAACCTTTCCATCTCTCTAGGATCCTCTTTCTGTGGCCTAGGTCGATATTGGTTGTTTTCCCCCTGATTGGATCTATTCTGATACCTCTCAGGTGATTGATACCGGTTGGGATGGTTTCTGAACTCTTGATTCATTTGTGGAGGGGAGCGGGTTGCACCCATCCTTTGATTATAGTCCCCTGGTGGGGAATCATTGTACTGGCGTGGACTGTAGTTCACGTTTTGCCTCATGTCCTGTCTCTCAGATTGTGGGTACTGGCCCCTATGTTGATTTCCATTATCAGTAAATCGATCCACATATAGGGGCCTATCCTGATTACCATATATCATGGTGTTGGGATCAAACCTACTCTGTGTCCCCAATGACTGGTAGGGACCATCGTTTCTTTGATCTTGATTTTGTCTCTGGTTATTGTTCATACCTGCCATATCAGACCGGTATCTTACCCGGGGTCTATCTCCTAAATATCTAGGGCTGATGTAGCTCTCTCTATTACTAGGATCATGTGATTGGAACATTGGTACAGGAAATGGCGATCTTTGTTGATGACCCCTTTGTTCAGGTGTCACATTATTTTTACCTTGGCTTTGAGCAGACTCAAGGGACATTTTGGCTGACCTGATTTCCATTACTGTGGCTGAGGGTTCTTTAGATTTAGGCCTAGTATCTTTCATTTTATCACTTTCTCTACCCTGACAATAGAGTACCTCATATAGCTTAGTGCTTTGATGTACAATCCATTCAAGGGACTTGTCACGGTCAAATTCACGGACCAATTGGGATATGATGTCTTTCTGTAGCCCATAGAAGTATGCGGTTTTAAACTCATTGGAATTTGAGTCAAAAGATACATCAAAGCGAGAGAATGCTCTTTTTAAGTCTTGTAAAAATTGGCGAGGTGATGTATTAGGTCCAGCAGTAATAGTGTACGCGACTTTCTTTGCCTCCTGCAATGACTGAAAAGGAGAAAAATGACGCCTAATTTCTTTTTCAAACTCCAGCCATGTCATATTCTGCTGTTCATTTAATCCCCTTATGATGCTGGCCGTCGGGGCATCTAAAGTTAAATGAAAATATTGTCTGTACTGTTCCTTAGGTATCTGGAGTGCTTTAAAAATGTCATGCACCGCTTCTAAGTGATCCTCAATGCAGCATTCACCTCCCTTTTTAAATGGTTTGATCAGGGCTTTAATGGATTTCATTATTTTTATGGGGCTACTAGTTGCAATGCATGGAATTGCACTATTTTGTGATTCAATCCTGTTTTCAGGTGTATGAGATTGGTGGCTGCCCCCAATGGGAGTATCAAATCCCCCAAGGGCGCTGCAACCAAGTTCAGTCACCGGCCCAGTCACTGGGGCACTAGCTCTTTGGGCAGAGCTAGAATTCACCTCCACTCCATTGAATGTGGTACCCTGCCGCCTCTCCTGGGACCTGGGAATGCACATTTGCTGTTCTAAGTCCTTACACTTTTTAAGGAGTCTGTTGGCTTCATCATGCAAATAATTATTTTCATCACTCATTTTATTAATTGCCTCCTGCATATCGCACATTTGCATTTGGCATTCATTGAACTCTTTATTTCTCTTGTCTCTTTCTTGGATCATTTTAATCATTTCTTGTTCCGCACTCTGGAGATCACCTTCTTTTTCGCAATGTTCTTTTTGTAAAATCTGCATTTCTGAAACAACCTCATCTTTATCCTGCCTAATGTGATCCACTAAGGCTTTTAAGTGTGTCAATTCTTGCTCACTATCTTCAAATTGTTTCTTGCTTTTGGATAACTGAGTATCAAAGTCTCTGCATTTTAATTGCATGTCTTTTTGGCATACATCCAATTCTGCTCTCAACATTTCCTGATTTTTACTTGCCCCATCTAATTCAGTCTTTAACCTGTTAATTAGCTGAGTATCATTCTCTTGCATTCGCAGGGACTTGTTTAAAATAAACCATATTTTGCCGCATAGCCGTATTAAACAGTCTTTCTCTGCACTTTTATCGGCTGCATTCAATAATCTTGTAAGGCAGACCTGAATTATGCTGCCTTCTGCAAAAATATTGTCTAGTTTTTCTTTCTGCACCTCACCCTGAATGCGGTTACTCCATTCTAACGTGGTATTCGAAGACCAATTCCCATGTGCAAATAACTTTGCCTCTAAATATTGCACTAGATCTGAGAATGTGGTTTCCCTTTGTGACATTCTGAAATTCGTTTTTAGTGGCACACTGCTATTATAAAATGGGTTCCCTTTAATGTGCAAATGGCAGTGTGAGACACGCTTGCCACGCCCAGTAGGTACTCTATGATCACTTTCCCGGCCTGCAACGCACCATACATATGTAGGGTATTTTGTGGAGATTTGGGGCCTGACGGTATTTTATTACCGCCGAAAAATAACTTAGCAATAATCACTCTCACCCAGACCTGCTTATTTGGTATACGTGGTTGGTGGTATTTTGGTGAGCATAATTCCCTTGTTTTATTTGTGGCCCCAATGTCCAGAATCCCTTATCTTCGCTTAGATTTTTCGTGTGATCACTAGAGAGACCTCAGACCTGCATTCTAGGGATACCACAATTTCCAGTGATAGTGTTGGTGCGCCACCATGGGCAAACTCACTGACTTATTTACGACAGAGAGCTATATGTGGTAGTCTTGTGGTAATTTCCACTACCTTATATACGGTAGGGAGCTATGTTCAGAGAGTCTCTCTTCCCGTTGGCTCATGTACCTCCAACAAGTTATGCTACAGTTACTCACAATTATTCATACTGATTCTGACATACACACATCTGTCTTAAAATGACCATTGCACTGTTTAAAAATCTCCCCACATCATTGGCATTGTAATGGTAAATAGAAAATAAACCACCCGTCTGTTTTCAAATATTTTCTGTATTATAAAAGTTGCATTTAGACATGATCTCATTCTTTACAGCAATAAAATGGAACAATCAAAGCATTTTCTATGACACACTGCAATTATAGTGGCGGAGAACAGAACTTAAATTGCAACATTAGCACTTGATTAAGACACGCACGGGACTTTCATTTTTCTACACTGACTGCATATTTCCGTGCACACACACAGCTCCCCCAGTTAGGTAATTACCTTATCTGTTCAGAGGCTTCTCTCTGTGAATGTGGCTCTCTTGGATTAACTCCAGCAAAAAGGAACGCTTGCCTTCTCAAGCCGGGGTCATTGCCTGGAATTCTCAGCTTTTTCAGATAGGACTGCCTCAGCCAGTGGACAGGTTTTTCTTTCTGCTCTCCCCAATGTCGACTGCAGCAGGACACCGGAATTTGCATTCAGTCAGGACCCCACAGCCAGGTCTTCTCCCCAGTAGTGCAGAAAGATGTCTCCCTGTCTTTTTCCCTGCTACTGCCCACTAAAACTTTCCTCTCAGCCCTCTTTATGACGTGTCCCAATGAAATCCATCATCTCTCCTCCTCCTACTCTTCAACAATAGCTTCGCTTATACATTTGCAATTGTTGCAAATCTGACTTCCTCCTTCCTGCCGTTACTGTGCACAACAACACGGATAATCAGGCAGAGAAGAGAAGAAAAAAAAAATCTGCACACTCATTTAAATGCCTAATTCTGCAGTAGAGAACACATTTTATTAGTGGGTTATATTAAAATAAGGTTTTATTAGTCAGGTTAATGGTTAATAGGTTAGCTGTTAATTTTCAAATGTGTCTCTAGCAATATAGGCATTTCAGGTGAAAAATAGTGTGCATTTTTAAATGAACACGTGTGCTTTTAACTGTAAAAATAGATTTGCATCTTATATGTTAAAATCGTTTTTTTACTGAATAGTCTGTCTTTCCTTGTTAATCTGCTAACCCATATAGCAATGCACCGCACCCTTGTGGTGGTGGTGCTGCAAAAAAAATGTTGCTACTTGTGCAGTAGCGCTGTACTCTGTGCTGTTTGCTAAATATCCTTACAATACCTTCAGCCTGTAAACAAAGTACATTTTGATCCCCCTTGTATAGGAGACGAGTGGTTAAAAACATCAGGTTCGACTGAACAAACGCACGGACACTGCAGGAAACGCAACAGAATTAGCATTTACCAAAACGAGAGGAAAGTACATTTTCTAGCTGTTTTTGATAGTTTTTAGCACGTTTCAATACGTCTAGCGGGTTACGGCTATAAGTTGAATAATGGGTGTTATAAAGCATTCTGAGCACTGTGTATCTTTTGGAGCTCATTTGTTGTTTTGAAGGCAGCGGGAAGAGGAGAGAAGGCAGGGAACTCGCGTCTAAATTAGAGGTCTGAGACCAGAAAATCCAGAGTATTCCCTGCAGAGTGTGTAGGGCCAGCGGCATAAAGAGTTGCAGATTTCGTTAGAGTCCAGGTCAGGAACCTGTAGGTTAATGGAAGAAGGAAGCCTAAGAAGGGAGAGACGAGACAGCGAACAGGATCAATCCGGGAGCTAGGAGTGGTGAGAAGTTAGGGAGATCTGAGTCTCAGGATTGGAAAGGGAAGGAGTTGGATATCACGTCATGCCATAGGAAGGGTCACAGGTTTGGTATTAGAAGCACTGAGATATCACATCTAATGCTATAGGAAGGATATCAGGTTTGGTAGAAGCATTGAGATGTAACATCTCATGCTATAGGAAGGGTCTCAGGATTGGAATGGGAAGGAGTTGGATATCATCTCATGCTATAGGAGTGGTCTCAGGATTGGAATGGGAAGGAGTTGGATATCACATCTCATCCTATAGGAAGGGTCTCAGGGTTGGAATGGGAAGCATTTGGATATCACATCTCTTGCAATAGGAAGGGTCTCAGGTTTGGTATTAGAAACATTGAGATATCACATTTCATGGTATAGGAAGGGTCTCAGGATTGGAATCTGAAGGAGTTGGATATCACATCTCATGTTATAGGAAGGGTCTCAGGTTTTTTATTAGAAGCACTGAGATATCAAATCTCATGCTAAATGAAGGGACACAGGATTGGAATGGGAAGGAGTTGGATATCACATCTCATGGTATAGGAACGGTCCAACTTTGGTATTAGAAGTATTGATCTATCACATCTCATGGAAGGGGCTCAATATTGGAATGGGAAGGAGTTGGATATCACATCTCATGTTATAGGAATGATCCCAGGTTTGGTATTAAGAGCATTGAGATATCACATCTCATGCTATAGGAAGGGTCTCAGGTTTGGTAGAAGCATTGAGATATCACATCTCATGCTACAGGAAGGGCCTCATGATTGGAATAGGAAGGAGTTGGATATCACATCTCATGTTATAGGAAGGGACTCGGGTTTGGTATTAGAAGCACTGAGATATCAGATCTCATCCGTTAGGAAGGGACTCAAGTTTGGTATTTGAAGGAATGAGATAATAAATCTCATCCTATCGGAAGGGTCTCAGGATTAGAATGGGAAGGAGTTGAATATCACATCTCATGCTATAGGAAGGATCTCAGGTTTGGTAGAAGCATTGAGATATCACATCTCATGCTATAGGAAGGGTCTCAGGATTGGAATGGGAAGGAGTTGGATATCATCTCATGCTATAGGAAGGGTCTCAGGATTGGAATGGGAAGGTGTTGGATATCACATCTCATCCTATAGGAAGGGTCTCAGGTTTGGAATGGGAAGCATTTGGATATCACATCTCTTGCAATAGGAATGATGCAAGGTTTGGTATTAAGAGCATTGAGATATCACATCTCATGCTATAGGAAGGGTCTCAGGATTGGAACGGGAAGGAGTTGGATATCACATCTCATGCTATAGGAAGGGTCTCAGGTTTGGTAGAAGCATTGAGATATCACATCTCATGCTATAGGAAGGGCCTCATGATTGGAATGGGAGGAGTTGGATATCACATCTCAGGCTATCGGAAGGGACTAAGGATTGGAATGGGAAGGAGTTGGATATCACATCTCATGCTATAGGGAGGGTCTCGGGTTTGGTATTAATAGCATTGAGATATCACATCTCATGCTATAGGAAGGGCCTCATGATTGGAATGGGAGGAGTTGGATATCACATCTCAGGCTATCGGAAGGGACTCAGGATTGGAACAGGAAGGAGTTGGATATCACATCTCATGCTATAGGAAGGGTCTCAGGTTTGGTAGAAGCATTGAGATATCACATCTCATGCTATAGGAAGGGTCTCAGGATTGGAACGGGAAGGAGTTGGATATCACATCTCATGCTATGGGAAGGGTCTCAGGTTTGGTAGAAGCATTGAGATATCACATCTCATGCTATAGGAAGGGACTCAGGATTGGAACGGGAAGGAGTTGGATATCACATCTCATGCTATAGGAAGGGTCTCAGGTTTGGTATAAGCATTGATATATCACATCTCTACTATCGGAAGTGTCTCAGGATTGGAATGGGAAGGAGTTGGATATCCCATCTCATGTTATAGGACGGGTCTCAGGTTTGGTATTAGAATCATTGAGACATCACATCTCATGCTATAGGAAGGGCCTCATGATTTGAATGGGAGGAGTTGGATATCACATCTCAGGCTATCAGAAGGGACTCAGGATTGGAATGGGAAGGAGTTGGATATCACATCTCATGTTATAGGAAGCGTCTCAGGTTTGGTATAAGCATTGATATATCACATCTCTGCTATCGGAAGTGTCTCAGGATTGGAATGGGAAGGAGTTGGATATCCCATCTCATGTTATAGGACGGGTCTCAGGTTTGGTATTAGAATCATTGAGATATCACATTGCATGCTGTAGGAAGGGTCTAAGGATTGGAATGGAAAGGTGTTGGATATCACATCTCATCCTATAGGAAGGGTCTCAGGTTTGGAATGGGAAGCATTTGGATATCACATCTCTTGCAATAGGATTGATCCAAGGTTTGGTATTAAGAGCATTGAGATATCACATCTCATGCTAAAGGAAGGGTCTCAGGATTGGAATGGGAAGGTGTTGGATATCACATCTCATCCTATAGGAAGGGTCTCAGGTTTGGAATGGGAAGCATTTGGATATCACATCTCTTGCAATAGGAATGATCCAAGGTTTGGTATTAAGAGCATTGAGATATCACATCTCATGCTATAGGAAGGGTCTCAGGATTGGAACGGGAAGGAGTTGGATATCACATCTCATGCTATAGGAAGGGTCTCAGGTTTGGTAGAAGCATCGAGATATCACATCTCATGCTATAGGAAGGGCCTCATGATTTAAATGGGAGGAGTTGGATATCACATCTCAGGCTATCGGAAGGGACTCAGGATTGGAATGGGAAGGAGTTGGATATCACATCTCATGCTATAGGTAGGGTCTCAGGTTTGGTATTAATAGCATTGAGATATCACATCTCATGCTATAGGAAGGGCCTCATGATTGGAATGGGAGGAGTTGGATATCACATCTCAGGCTATCGGAAGGGACTCAGGATTGGAACGGGAAGGAGTTGGCTATCACATCTCATGCTATAGGAAGGGTCTCAGGATTGGTAGAAGCATTGAGATATCACATCTCATGCTATAGGAAGGGTCTCAGGATTGGAACGGGAAGGAGTTGGATATCACATCTCATGCTATAGGAAGGGTCTCAGGTTTGGTAGACGCATTGAGATATCACATCTCATGCTATAGGAAGGGCCTCATGATTGGAATGGGAGGAGTTGGATATCACATCTCAGGCTATCGGAAGGGACTCAGGATTGGAACGGGAAGGAGTTGGATATCACATCTCATGCTATAGGAAGGGTCTCAGGTTTGGTAGAAGCATTGAGATATCACATCTCATGCTATAGGAAGGGCCTCATGATTGGAATGGGAGGAGTTGGATATCACATCTCAGGCTATCGGAAGGGACTCAGGATTGGAATGGGAAGGAGTTGGATATCACTTCTCATGCTATAGGAAGGGTCTCAGGATTGGATGGGAATAAGTTGGATATCACATTTCATGCTATAGGAAGGGTCTCAGATTTGGTAGAAACATTGAGATATCACATCTTATGCTATAGGAAGGGCCTCATGATTGGAATGGGAAGGAGTTGGATATCACATCTCATGCCATCGGAAAGGTCTCAGGTTTGGTAGAAGCATTGGGATATCACATCTCATGCTATAGGAAGGGTCTCAGGATTGGAATGGGAAGGAGTTGGATATCACATCTCATGGCAAAGGAAAGGTCTCAGGTTTGGAAGGAGAAGGATTTGGATATCACATCTCAAGTTATAGGACGGGTCTGTGGTTTGGTATTAGAAGCATTGAGATATATCTCATGGTATAGTATGGGTCTCAGGATTGGAATGGGAAGGAGTTGGATATCACATCTCATGCTATAGGAAGGGTCTCAGGATTGGAATGGGAAGGATTTGGACATCACATCTCATGTTATAGGAAGGGTCTCATGTTTGTTATTTGAAGGATTGAGATATCAAATCTCATGTTATAGGACAGTCTCAGGTTTGGTATTAGAAGCATTGAGATATCACATCTCATGGTATAGGACGGGTCTCAGGATTGGAATGGGAAGGAGTTGGATATCACATCTCATGCTATAGGAAGGGTCACAGGATTGAAATAGGAAGGAGTTTGATTTCACATCTCATGCCATAGGAAGGTCTCAGGTTTGGTAGAAGCATTAAGATATCACATCTCATGCTATCGGAAGGGTCTCAGGATTGGATTGGGAAGGAGTTGGATATCCCATCTCATGCTATAGGAAGGGTCACAGGTTGGAATTCGAAGGAGTTGGATATCACATCTCATGCTATCGGAAGGGTCTCAGGATTGGAATGGGAAGGAGTTGGATATCACATCTCATGCTATAGGGAGGGTCTCAGGTTTGATATTAGAAACATTGAGATATCACATCTAATGCTATCGGAAGGGTCTCAGGATTGGATTGGGAAGGAGTTGGATATCACATCTCACGCAATAGGAAAGGTCTCAGGTTTGGAATGGGAAAGGTTTGGATATCACATCTCTTGCAATAGGAAGGGTCTCAGGTCTGGTATTAGAAACATTGAGATATCACATCTCATGTTATAGGAAGGGTCTCAGGTTTTGTATTAGAAGCACTGAGATATCAAATCTCATGCTATATGAAGAGACGCAGGATTGGAATGGGAATAAGTTGGATATCACATCTCATGCTATAGGAAGGGACTCAGGTTTGGAATGGGAAGGATTTGGATATCACATCTCTTGCAATAGGAAGGGTCTCAGGTTTGGTATTAGAAACATTGAGATATCTCATCTCATGGAAGGGGCTCAGGATTGGAATGGGAAGGAGTTGGATATCACATCTCATGTTATAGGAATGATCGCAGGTTTGGTATTAAGAGCATTGAGATATCACATCTCATGCTATAGGAAGGTCTCAGGTTTGGTAGAAGCAATGAGATATCACATCTCATGCTATAGGAAGGGCCTCATGATTGGAATGGGAAGGAGTTGGATATCACATCTCATATTATAGGTAGGGACTCAGGTTTGGTATTAGAAGCACTGAGATATCAGATCTCATCCTTTAGGAAGGGACTCAAGTTTGGTATTTGAAGGAGTGAGATAATAAATCTCATCCTATCGGAAGGGTCTCAGGATTGGAATGGGAAGGAGTTGAATATCACATCTCATGCTATAGGAAGGATCTCAGGTTTGGTAGAAGCATTGAGATATCACATCTCATGCTATAGGAAGGGTCTCAGGATTGGAATGGGAAGGAGTTGGATATCATCTCATGCTATAGGAAGGGTCTCAGGATTGGTAGACGCATTGAGATATCACATCTCATGCTATAGGAAGGGCCTCATGATTGGAATGGGAGGAGTTGGATATCACATCTCAGGCTATCGGAAGGGACTCAGGATTGGAACGGGAAGGAGTTGGATATCACATCTCATGCTATAGGAAGGGTCTCAGGTTTGGTAGAAGCATTGAGATATCACATCTCATGCTATAGGAAGGGCCTCATGATTGGAATGGGAGGAGTTGGATATCACATCTCAGGCTATCGGAAGGGACTCAGGATTGGAATGGGAAGGAGTTGGATATCACTTCTCATGCTATAGGAAGGGTCTCAGGATTGGATGGGAATAAGTTGGATATCACATTTCATGCTATAGGAAGGGTCTCAGATTTGGTAGAAACATTGAGATATCACATCTTATGCTATAGGAAGGGCCTCATGATTGGAATGGGAAGGAGTTGGATATCACATCTCATGCCATCGGAAAGGTCTCAGGTTTGGTAGAAGCATTGGGATATCACATCTCATGCTATAGGAAGGGTCTCAGGATTGGAATGGGAAGGAGTTGGATATCACATCTCATGGCAAAGGAAAGGTCTCAGGTTTGGAAGGAGAAGGATTTGGATATCACATCTCAAGTTATAGGACGGGTCTGTGGTTTGGTATTAGAAGCATTGAGATATATCTCATGGTATAGTATGGGTCTCAGGATTGGAATGGGAAGGAGTTGGATATCACATCTCATGCTATAGGAAGGGTCTCAGGATTGGAATGGGAAGGACTTGGACATCACATCTCATGTTATAGGAAGGGTCTCATGTTTGTTATTTGAAGGATTGAGATATCAAATCTCATGTTATAGGACAGTCTCAGGTTTGGTATTAGAAGCATTGAGATATCACATCGCATGGTATAGGACGGGTCTCAGGATTGGAATGGGAAGGAGTTGGATATCACATCTCATGCTATAGGAAGGGTCACAGGATTGAAATGGGAAGGAGTTTGATTTCACATCTCATGCCATAGGAAGGTCTCAGGTTTGGTAGAAGCATTAAGATATCACATCTCATGCTATCAGAAGGGTCTCAGGATTGGATTGGGAAGGAGTTGGATATCCCATCTCATGCTATAGGAAGGGTCACAGGTTGGAATTCGAAGGAGTTGGATATCACATCTCATGCTATCGGAAGGGTCTCAGGATTGGAATGGGAAGGAGTTGGATATCACATCTCATGCTATAGGGAGGGTCTCAGGTTTGATATTAGAAACATTGAGATATCACATCTAATGCTATCGGAAGGGTCTCAGGATTGGATTGGGAAGGAGTTGGATATCACATCTCACGCAATAGGAAAGGTCTCAGGTTTGGAATGGGAAAGGTTTGGATATCACATCTCTTGCAATAGGAAGGGTCTCAGGTCTGGTATTAGAAACATTGAGATATCACATCTCATGGTATAGGAAGGGTCTCAGGATTGGAATCGGAAGGAGTTGGATATCACATCTCATGTTATAGGAAGGGTCTCAGGTTTTGTATTAGAAGCACTGAGATATCAAATCTCATGCTATATGAAGAGACGCAGGATTGGAATGGGAATAAGTTGGATATCACATCTCATGCTATAGGAAGGGACTCAGGTTTGGAATGGGAAGGATTTGGATATCACATCTCTTGCAATAGGAAGGGTCTCAGGTTTGGTATTAGAAACATTGAGATATCTCATCTCATGGAAGGGGCTCAGGATTGGAATGGGAAGGAGTTGGATATCACATCTCATGTTATAGGAATGATCGCAGGTTTGGTATTAAGAGCATTGAGATATCACATCTCATGCTATAGGAAGGTCTCAGGTTTGGTAGAAGCAATGAGATATCACATCTCATGCTATAGGAAGGGCCTCATGATTGGAATGGGAAGGAGTTGGATATCACATCTCATATTATAGGTAGGGACTCAGGTTTGGTATTAGAAGCACTGAGATATCAGATCTCATCCTTTAGGAAGGGACTCAAGTTTGGTATTTGAAGGAGTGAGATAATAAATCTCATCCTATCGGAAGGGTCTCAGGATTGGAATGGGAAGGAGTTGAATATCACATCTCATGCTATAGGAAGGATCTCAGGTTTGGTAGAAGCATTGAGATATCACATCTCATGCTATAGGAAGGGTCTCAGGATTGGAATGGGAAGGAGTTGGATATCATCTCATGCTATAGGAAGGGTCTCAGGATTGGTAGACGCATTGAGATATCACATCTCATGCTATAGGAAGGGCCTCATGATTGGAATGGGAGGAGTTGGATATCACATCTCAGGCTATCGGAAGGGACTCAGGATTGGAACGGGAAGGAGTTGGATATCACATCTCATGCTATAGGAAGGGTCTCAGGTTTGGTAGAAGCATTGAGATATCACATCTCATGCTATAGGAAGGGCCTCATGATTGGAATGGGAGGAGTTGGATATCACATCTCAGGCTATCGGAAGGGACTCAGGATTGGAATGGGAAGGAGTTGGATATCACTTCTCATGCTATAGGAAGGGTCTCAGGATTGGATGGGAATAAGTTGGATATCACATTTCATGCTATAGGAAGGGTCTCAGATTTGGTAGAAACATTGAGATATCACATCTTATGCTATAGGAAGGGCCTCATGATTGGAATGGGAAGGAGTTGGATATCACATCTCATGTTATAGGTAGGGTCTCAGGTTTTGTATTAGAAGCACTGAGATATCAAATCTCATGCTATATGAAGAGACGCAGGATTGGAATGGGAATAAGTTGGATATCACATCTCATGCTATAGGAAGGGACTCAGGTTTGGAATGGGAAGGATTTGGATATCACATCTCTTGCAATAGGAAGGGTCTCAGGTTTGGTATTAGAAACATTGAGATATCTCATCTCATGGAAGGGGCTCAGGATTGGAATGGGAAGGAGTTGGATATCACATCTCATGTTATAGGAATGATCGCAGGTTTGGTATTAAGAGCATTGAGATATCACACCTCATGCTATAGGAAGGTCTCAGGTTTGGTATTAGAAACATTGAGATATCTCATCTCATGGAAGGGGCTCAGGATTGGAATGGGAAGGAGTTGGATATCACATCTCATGTTATAGGAATGATCGCAGGTTTGGTATTAAGAGCATTGAGATATCACATCTCATGCTATAGGAAGGTCTCAGGTTTGGTAGCAGCAATGAGATATCACATCTCATGCTATAGGAAGGGCCTCATGATTGGAATGGGAAGGAGTTGGATATCACATCTCATATTATAGGTAGGGATTCAGGTTTGGTATTAGAAGCACTGAGATATCAGATCTCATCCTTTAGGAAGGGACTCAAGTTTGGTATTTGAAGGAGTGAGATAATAAATCTCATCCTATCGGAAGGGTCTCAGGATTGGAATGGGAAGGAGTTGAATATCACATCTCATGCTATAGGAAGGATCTCAGGTTTGGTAGAAGCATTGAGATATCACATCTCATGCTATAGGAAGGGTCTCAGGATTGGAATGGGAAGGAGTTGGATATCATCTCATGCTATAGGAAGGGTCTCAGGATTGGTAGACGCATTGAGATATCACATCTCATGCTATAGGAAGGGCCTCATGATTGGAATGGGAGGAGTTGGATATCACATCTCAGGCTATCGGAAGGGACTCAGGATTGGAACGGGAAGGAGTTGGATATCACATCTCATGCTATAGGAAGGGTCTCAGGTTTGGTAGAAGCATTGAGATATCACATCTCATGCTATAGGAAGGGCCTCATGATTGGAATGGGAGGAGTTGGATATCACATCTCAGGCTATCGGAAGGGACTCAGGATTGGAATGGGAAGGAGTTGGATATCACTTCTCATGCTATAGGAAGGGTCTCAGGATTGGATGGGAATAAGTTGGATATCACATTTCATGCTATAGGAAGGGTCTCAGATTTGGTAGAAACATTGAGATATCACATCTTATGCTATAGGAAGGGCCTCATGATTGGAATGGGAAGGAGTTGGATATCACATCTCATGCCATCGGAAAGGTCTCAGGTTTGGTAGAAGCATTGGGATATCACATCTCATGCTATAGGAAGGGCCTCAGGATTGGAATGGGAAGGAGTTGGATATCACATCTCATGGCAAAGGAAAGGTCTCAGGTTTGGAAGGAGAAGGATTTGGATATCACATCTCAAGTTATAGGACGGGTCTGTGGTTTGGTATTAGAAGCATTGAGATATATCTCATGGTATAGTATGGGTCTCAGGATTGGAATGGGAAGGAGTTGGATATCACATCTCATGCTATAGGAAGGGTCTCAGGATTGGAATGGGAAGGACTTGGACATCACATCTCATGTTATAGGAAGGGTCTCATGTTTGTTATTTGAAGGATTGAGATATCAAATCTCATGTTATAGGACAGTCTCAGGTTTGGTATTAGAAGCATTGAGATATCACATCTCATGGTATAGGACGGGTCTCAGGATTGGAATGGGAAGGAGTTGGATATCACATCTCATGCTATAGGAAGGGTCACAGGATTGAAATGGGAAGGAGTTTGATTTCACATCTCATGCCATAGGAAGGTCTCAGGTTTGGTAGAAGCTTTAAGATATCACATCTCATGCTATCGGAAGGGTCTCAGGATTGGATTGGGAAGGAGTTGGATATCCCATCTCATGCTATAGGAAGGGTCACAGGTTGGAATTCGAAGGAGTTGGATATCACATCTCATGCTATCGGAAGGGTCTCAGGATTGGAATGGGAAGGAGTTGGATATCACATCTCATGCTATAGGGAGGGTCTCAGGTTTGATATTAGAAACATTGAGATATCACATCTAATGCTATCGGAAGGGTCTCAGGATTGGATTGGGAAGGAGTTGGATATCACATCTCACGCAATAGGAAAGGTCTCAGGTTTGGAATGGGAAAGGTTTGGATATCACATCTCTTGCAATAGGAAGGGTCTCAGGTCTGGTATTAGAAACATTGAGATATCGCATCTCATGGTATAGGAAGGGTCTCAGGATTGGAATCGGAAGGAGTTGGATATCACATCTCATGTTATAGGAAGGGTCTCAGGTTTTGTATTAGAAGCACTGAGATATCAAATCTCATTCTATATGAAGAGACGCAGGATTGGAATGGGAAGAAGTTGGATATCACATCTCATGCTATAGGAAGGGACTCAGGTTTGGAATGGGAAGGATTTGGATATCACATCTCTTGCAATAGGAAGGGTCTCAGGTTTGGTATTAGAAACATTGAGATATCTCATCTCATGGAAGGGGCTCAGGATTGGAATGGGAAGGAGTTGGATATCACATCTCATGTTATAGGAATGATCGCAGGTTTGGTATTAAGAGCATTGAGATATCACATCTCATGCTATAGGAAGGTCTCAGGTTTGGTAGAAGCAATGAGATATCACATCTCATGCTATAGGAAGGGCCTCATGATTGGAATGGGAAGGAGTTGGATATCACATCTCAGGCTATCGGAAGGGTCTCAGGATTGGAATGGGGAGGAGTTGGATATCACATCTCATGCTATAGGGAGGGTCTCAGGTTTGGCATTAATAGCATTTAGATATCACATCTTATGCTATAGGAAGGGTCTCAGGATTGGATGGGAAGGAGTTGGATATCACATTTCATGCTATAGGAAGGGTCTCAGATTTGGTAGAAGAATTGAGATATCACATCTCCTGCTATAGGAAGGGCCTCATGATTGGAATGGGAAGGAGTTAGATATCACATCTCATGCTATCGGAAAGGTCTCAGGTTTGGTATTAGAAGCATTGAGATATAACATCTCATGATATAGGACGGGTCTCAGGATTGGAATGGGAAAGAGTTAGATATCACATCTCATGCTATAGGAAGGGTCTCAGGTTTGGTAGAAGCATTGGGATATCACATCTCATGCTATAGGAAGGGTCTCAGGATTGGAATGGAAAGGAGTTGGATATCACATCTGATGCTAAAGGAAGGGTCTCAGGTTTTGAAGGGGAAGGATTTGGATATCACATCTCAAGTTATAGGACGGGTCTGTGGTTTGGTATTAGAAGCATTGAGATATCATATCTCATGCTATCGGAAGGGTCTCAGGATTGGATTGGGAAGGATTTGGATATCACATCTCGTTATGGGAAGGGTCTCAGGTTGGTTATTAGAAGCATTGAGATATCACATCTCATGTTATAGGACAGTCTCAGGTTTGGTATTAGAAGCATTGAGATATCACATCTCATGGTATAGGACAGGTCTCAGGATTGGAATGGGAAGGAGTTGGATATCACATCTCATGCCATAGGAAGGTCTCAGGTTTGGTAGAAGCATTAAGATATCACATCTCATGCTATCGGAAGGGTCTCAGGATTGGATTGGGAAGGAGTTGGATATCCCATCTCATGCTATAGGAAGGGTCACAGGTTGGAATTCGAAGGAGTTGGATATCACATCTCATGCTTTCGGAAGGGTTTCAGGATTGGAATCGGAAGGAGTTGGATATAACATCTCATGTTATAGGAAGGGTCTCAGGTTTGGTATTAGAAGCACTGAGATATCAAATCTCATGCTAAATGAAGGGACGCAGGATTGGAATGGGAAGGAGTTGGATATCACATCTCATGCTATAGGAACGGTCCAACTTTGGTATTAGAAGCATCGAGATAGCACATCTCATGGAAGGGGCTCAGGATTGGAATGGGAAGGAGTTGGATATCAAATCTCATGTTATAGGAATGATCGCAGGTTTGGTATTAAGAACATTGAGATATCACATCTCATGCTATAGGAAGGGTCTCAGGATTGGATCGGGAAGGAGTTGGATATCACATCTCATGCTATAGGAAGGGTCTCAGGTTTGGTAGAAGCATTGAGATATCACATCTCATGCTATAGGAAGGGCCTCATGATTGGAATGGGAAGGAGTTGAATATCACATCTCATGTTATAGGAATGGACTCAGGTTTGGTATTAGAAGCACTGAGATATCAGATCTCATCCTTTAGGAAGGGACTCAAGTTTGGTATTTGAAGGAGTGAGATATCACATCTCATGCCATCGGAAAGGTCTCAGGTTTGGTAGAAGCATTGGGATATCACATCTCATGCTATAGGAAGGGTCTCAGGATTGGAATGGGAAGGAGTTGGATATCACATCTCATGGCAAAGGAAAGGTCAGGTTTGGAAGGGGAAGGATTTGGATATCACATCTCAAGTTATAGGACGGGTCTGTGGTTTGGTATTAGAAGCATTGAGATATATCTCATGGTATAGTATGGTCTCAGGATTGGAATGGGAAGTAGTTGGATATCACATCTCATGCTATAGGAAGGGTCTCAGGATTGGAATGGGAAGGACTTGGACATCACATCTCATGTTATAGGAAGGGTCTCAGGTTTGTTATTAGAAGGATTGAGATATCACATCTCATGTTATAGGACAGTCTCAGGTTTGGTATTAGAAGCATTGAGATATCACATCTCATGCTATAGGAAGGTCTCAGGTTTGGTAGAAGCAATGAGATATCACATCTCATGCTATAGGAAGGGCCTCATGATTGGAATGGGAAGGAGTTGGATATCACATCTCATATTATAGGTAGGGACTCAGGTTTGGTATTAGAAGCACTGAGATATCAGATCTCATCCTTTAGGAAGGGACTCAAGTTTGGTATTTGAAGGAGTGAGATAATAAATCTCATCCTATCGGAAGGGTCTCAGGATTGGAATGGGAAGGAGTTGAATATCACATCTCATGCTATAGGAAGGATCTCAGGTTTGGTAGAAGCATTGAGATATCACATCTCATGCTATAGGAAGGGTCTCAGGATTGGAATGGGAAGGAGTTGGATATCATCTCATGCTATAGGAAGGGTCTCAGGATTGGTAGACGCATTGAGATATCACATCTCATGCTATAGGAAGGGCCTCATGATTGGAATGGGAGGAGTTGGATATCACATCTCAGGCTATCGGAAGGGACTCAGGATTGGAACGGGAAGGAGTTGGATATCACATCTCATGCTATAGGAAGGGTCTCAGGTTTGGTAGAAGCATTGAGATATCACATCTCATGCTATAGGAAGGGCCTCATGATTGGAATGGGAGGAGTTGGATATCACATCTCAGGCTATCGGAAGGGACTCAGGATTGGAATGGGAAGGAGTTGGATATCACTTCTCATGCTATAGGAAGGGTCTCAGGATTGGATGGGAATAAGTTGGATATCACATTTCATGCTATAGGAAGGGTCTCAGATTTGGTAGAAACATTGAGATATCACATCTTATGCTATAGGAAGGGCCTCATGATTGGAATGGGAAGGAGTTGGATATCACATCTCATGCCATCGGAAAGGTCTCAGGTTTGGTAGAAGCATTGGGATATCACATCTCATGCTATAGGAAGGGTCTCAGGATTGGAATGGGAAGGAGTTGGATATCACATCTCATGGCAAAGGAAAGGTCTCAGGTTTGGAAGGAGAAGGATTTGGATATCACATCTCAAGTTATAGGACGGGTCTGTGGTTTGGTATTAGAAGCATTGAGATATATCTCATGGTATAGTATGGGTCTCAGGATTGGAATGGGAAGGAGTTGGATATCACATCTCATGCTATAGGAAGGGTCTCAGGATTGGAATGGGAAGGACTTGGACATCACATCTCATATTATAGGAAGGGTCTCATGTTTGTTATTTGAAGGATTGAGATATCAAATCTCATGTTATAGGACAGTCTCAGGTTTGGTATTAGAAGCATTGAGATATCACATCTCATGGTATAGGACGGGTCTCAGGATTGGAATGGGAAGGAGTTGGATATCACATCTCATGCTATAGGAAGGGTCACAGGATTGAAATGGGAAGGAGTTTGATTTCACATCTCATGCCATAGGAAGGTCTCAGGTTTGGTAGAAGCATTAAGATATCACATCTCATGCTATCGGAAGGGTCTCAGGATTGGATTGGGAAGGATTGGATATCCCATCTCATGCTATAGGAAGGGTCACAGGTTGGAATTCGAAGGAGTTGGATATCACATCTCATGCTATCGGAAGGGTCTCAGGATTGGAATGGGAAGGAGTTGGATATCACATCTCATGCTATAGGGAGGGTCTCAGGTTTGATATTAGAAACATTGAGATATCACATCTAATGCTATCGGAAGGGTCTCAGGATTGGATTGGGAAGGAGTTGGATATCACATCTCACGCAATAGGAAAGGTCTCAGGTTTGGAATGGGAAAGGTTTGGATATCACATCTCTTGCAATAGGAAGGGTCTCAGGTCTGGTATTAGAAACATTGAGATATCGCATCTCATGGTATAGGAAGGGTCTCAGGATTGGAATCGGAAGGAGTTGGATATCACATCTCATGTTATAGGAAGGGTCTCAGGTTTTGTATTAGAAGCACTGAGATATCAAATCTCATTCTATATGAAGAGACGCAGGATTGGAATGGGAAGAAGTTGGATATCACATCTCATGCTATAGGAAGGGACTCAGGTTTGGAATGGGAAGGATTTGGATATCACATCTCTTGCAATAGGAAGGGTCTCAGGTTTGGTATTAGAAACATTGAGATATCTCATCTCATGGAAGGGGCTCAGGATTGGAATGGGAAGGAGTTGGATATCACATCTCATGTTATAGGAATGATCGCAGGTTTGGTATTAAGAGCATTGAGATATCACATCTCATGCTATAGGAAGGTCTCAGGTTTGGTAGAAGCAATGAGATATCACATCTCATGCTATAGGAAGGGCCTCATGATTGGAATGGGAAGGAGTTGGATATCACATCTCAGGCTATCGGAAGGGTCTCAGGATTGGAATGGGGAGGAGTTGGATATCACATCTCATGCTATAGGGAGGGTCTCAGGTTTGGCATTAATAGCATTTAGATATCACATCTCATGCTATAGGAAGGGTCTCAGGATTGGATGGGAAGGAGTTGGATATCACATTTCATGCTATAGGAAGGGTCTCAGATTTGGTAGAAGAATTGAGATATCACATCTCCTGCTATAGGAAGGGCCTCATGATTGGAATGGGAAGGAGTTAGATATCACATCTCATGCTGTCGGAAAGGTCTCAGGTTTGGTATTAGAAGCATTGAGATATAACATCTCATGATATAGGACGGGTCTCAGGATTGGAATGGGAAAGAGTTAGATATCACATCTCATGCTATAGGAAGGGTCTCAGGTTTGGTAGAAGCATTGGGATATCACATCTCATGCTATAGGAAGGGTCTCAGGATTGGAATGGAAAGGAGTTGGATATCACATCTGATGCTAAAGGAAGGGTCTCAGGTTTTGAAGGGGAAGGATTTGGATATCACATCTCAAGTTATAGGACGGGTCTGTGGTTTGGTATTAGAAGCATTGAGATATCATATCTCATGCTATCGGAAGGGTCTCAGGATTGGATTGGGAAGGATTTGGATATCACATCTCGTTATGGGAAGGGTCTCAGGTTGGTTATTAGAAGCATTGAGATATCACATCTCATGTTATAGGACAGTCTCAGGTTTGGTATTAGAAGCATTGAGATATCACATCTCATGGTATAGGACAGGTCTCAGGATTGGAATGGGAAGGAGTTGGATATCACATCTCATGCCATAGGAAGGTCTCAGGTTTGGTAGAAGCATTAAGATATCACATCTCATGCTATCGGAAGGGTCTCAGGATTGGATTGGGAAGGAGTTGGATATCCCATCTCATGCTATAGGAAGGGTCACAGGTTGGAATTCGAAGGAGTTGGATATCACATCTCATGCTTTCGGAAGGGTTTCAGGATTGGAATCGGAAGGAGTTGGATATAACATCTCATGTTATAGGAAGGGTCTCAGGTTTGGTATTAGAAGCACTGAGATATCAAATCTCATGCTAAATGAAGGGACGCAGGATTGGAATGGGAAGGAGTTGGATATCACATCTCATGCTATAGGAACGGTCCAACTTTGGTATTAGAAGCATCGAGATAGCACATCTCATGGAAGGGGCTCAGGATTGGAATGGGAAGGAGTTGGATATCAAATCTCATGTTATAGGAATGATCGCAGGTTTGGTATTAAGAACATTGAGATATCACATCTCATGCTATAGGAAGGGTCTCAGGATTGGATCGGGAAGGAGTTGGATATCACATCTCATGCTATAGGAAGGGTCTCAGGTTTGGTAGAAGCATTGAGATATCACATCTCATGCTATAGGAAGGGCCTCATGATTGGAATGGGAAGGAGTTGAATATCACATCTCATGTTATAGGAATGGACTCAGGTTTGGTATTAGAAGCACTGAGATATCAGATCTCATCCTTTAGGAAGGGACTCAAGTTTGGTATTTGAAGGAGTGAGATATCACATCTCATGCCATCGGAAAGGTCTCAGGTTTGGTAGAAGCATTGGGATATCACATCTCATGCTATAGGAAGGGTCTCAGGATTGGAATGGGAAGGAGTTGGATATCACATCTCATGGCAAAGGAAAGGTCAGGTTTGGAAGGGGAAGGATTTGGATATCACATCTCAAGTTATAGGACGGGTCTGTGGTTTGGTATTAGAAGCATTGAGATATATCTCATGGTATAGTATGGGTCTCAGGATTGGAATGGGAAGGAGTTGGATATCACATCTCATGCTATAGGAAGGGTCTCAGGATTGGAATGGGAAGGACTTGGACATCACATCTCATGTTATAGGAAGGGTCTCAGGTTTGTTATTAGAAGGATTGAGATATCACATCTCATGTTATAGGACAGTCTCAGGTTTGGTATTAGAAGCATTGAGATATCACATCTCATGGTATAGGACGGGTCTCATGATTGGAATGGGAAGGAGTTGGATATCACATCTCATGCTATCGGCAGGGTCTCAGGATTGGATTGGGAAGGAGTTGGATATCCCATCTCATGCTATAGGAAGGGTCACAGGTTGGAATTCGAAGGAGTTGGATATCACATCTCATGCTATCGGAAGGGTCTCAGGATTGGATTGGGAAGGAGTTGGATATCACATCTCATGCAAAAGGAAAGGTCTCAGGTTTGGAATGGGAAGGATTTGGATATCAAATCTCTTGCAATAGGAAGGGTCTCAGGTCTGGTATTAGAAACATTGAGATATCACATCTCATGGTATAGGAAGGGTCTCAGGATTGGAATCGGAAGGAGTTGGATATCACATCTCATGTTATAGAAAGGGTCTCAGGTTTTGTATTAGAAGCACTGAGATATCAAATCTCATGTTGTATGAAGAGACGCAGGATTGGAATGGGAAGAAGTTGGATATCACATCTCATGCTATAGGAAGGGTCTCAGGTTTGGAATGGGAAGGATTTGGATATCACATCTCTTGCAATAGGAAGGGTCTCAGGTTTGGTATTAGAAACATTGAGATATCTCATCTCGTGGTATAGGAAGGGTCTCAGGATTGGAATCGGAAGGAGTTGGATATAACATCTCATGTTATAGGAAGGGTCTCAGGTTTGTTATTAGAAGCACTGAGATATCAAATCTTATGCTAAATGAAGGGACGCAGGATTGGAATGGGAAGGAGTTGGATATCACATTTCATGCTATAGGAACGGTCCAACTTTGGTATTAGAAGCATTGAGATAGCACATCTCATGGAAGGGGCTCAGGATTGGAATGGGAAGGAGTTGGATATCACATCTCATGCTATAGGAAGGGTCTCAGGTTTGGTAGAAGCATTGAGATATCACATCTCATGCTATAGGAAGGGCCTCATGATTGGAATGGGAAGGAGTTGGATATCACATCTCATGTTATAGGTAGGGACTCAGGTTTGGTATTAGAAGCACTGAGATATCAGATCTCATCCTTTAGGAAGGGACTCAAGTTTGGTATTTGAAGGAGTGAGATAATAAATCTCATCCTATCGGAAGGGTCTCAGGATTGGAATGGGAAGGAGTTGAATATCACATCTCATGCTGTAGGAAGGATCTCAGGTTTGGTAGAAGCATTGAGATATCAAATCTCATGCTATAGGAAGGGTCTCAGGATTGGAATGGGAAGGAGTTGGATATCATCTCATGCTATAGGAAGGGTCTCAGGATTGGAATGGCAAGGAGTTGGATATCACATCTCATCATATAGGAAGGGTCTCAGGTTTGGTAGAAGCATTGAGATATCACATCTCATGCTATAGGAAGGGCCTCATGATTGGAATGGGAAGGAGTTGGATATCACATCTCATGCTATAGGGAGGGTCTCAGGTTTGGCATTAATAGCATTTAGATATCACATCTCATGCTATAGGAAGGGTCTCAGGATTGGATGGGAAGGAGTTGGATATCACATTTCATGCTATAGGAAGGGTCTCAGATTTGGTAGATGCATTGAGATATCATATCTCATGCTATAGGAAGGGCCTCATGATTGGTATGGGAAGGAGTTAGATATCACATCTCATGCTATCGGAAAGGTCTCAGGTTTGGTATTAGAAGCATTAAGATATAACATCTCATGATATAGGACGGGTCTCAGGATTGGAATGGGAAAGAGTTAGATATCACATCTCATGTTATAGGAAGGGTCTCATGTTTGTTATTTGAAGGATTGAGATATCAAATCTCTTGTTATAGGACAGTCTCAGGTTTGGTATTAGAAGCATTGAGATATCACATCTCATGGTATAGGACGGGTCTCAGGATTGGAATGGGAAGGAGTTGGATATCACATCTCATGCTATAGGAAGGGTCACAGGATTGAAATGGGAAGGAGTTTGATTTCACATCTCATGCCATAGGAAGGTCTCAGGTTTGGTAGAAGCATTAAGATATCACATCTCATGCTATCGGAAGGGTCTCAGGATTGGATTGGGAAGGAGTTGGATATCCCATCTCATGCTATAGGAAGGGTCACAGGTTGGAATTCGAAGGAGTTGGATATCACATCTCATGCTATCGGAAGGGTCTCAGGATTGGAATGGGAAGGAGTTGGATATCACATCTCATGCTATAGGGAGGGTCTCAGGTTTGATATTAGAAACATTGAGATATCACATCTAATGCTATCGGAAGGGTCTCAGGATTGGATTGGGAAGGAGTTGGATATCACATCTCACGCAATAGGAAAGGTCTCAGGTTTGGAATGGGAAAGGTTTGGATATCACATCTCTTGCAATAGGAAGGGTCTCAGGTCTGGTATTAGAAACATTGAGATATCGCATCTCATGGTATAGGAAGGGTCTCAGGATTGGAATCGGAAGGAGTTGGATATCACATCTCATGTTATAGGAAGGGTCTCAGGTTTTGTATTAGAAGCACTGAGATATCAAATCTCATTCTATATGAAGAGACGCAGGATTGGAATGGGAAGAAGTTGGATATCACATCTCATGCTATAGGAAGGGACTCAGGTTTGGAATGGGAAGGATTTGGATATCACATCTCTTGCAATAGGAAGGGTCTCAGGTTTGGTATTAGAAACATTGAGATATCTCATCTCATGGAAGGGGCTCAGGATTGGAATGGGAAGGAGTTGGATATCACATCTCATGTTATAGGAATGATCGCAGGTTTGGTATTAAGAGCATTGAGATATCACATCTCATGCTATAGGAAGGTCTCAGGTTTGGTAGAAGCAATGAGATATCACATCTCATGCTATAGGAAGGGCCTCATGATTGGAATGGGAAGGAGTTGGATATCACATCTCAGGCTATCGGAAGGGTCTCAGGATTGGAATGGGGAGGAGTTGGATATCACATCTCATGCTATAGGGAGGGTCTCAGGTTTGGCATTAATAGCATTTAGATATCACATCTCATGCTATAGGAAGGGTCTCAGGATTGGATGGGAAGGAGTTGGATATCACATTTCATGCTATAGGAAGGGTCTCAGATTTGGTAGAAGAATTGAGATATCACATCTCCTGCTATAGGAAGGGCCTCATGATTGGAATGGGAAGGAGTTAGATATCACATCTCATGCTGTCGGAAAGGTCTCAGGTTTGGTATTAGAAGCATTGAGATATAACATCTCATGATATAGGACGGGTCTCAGGATTGGAATGGGAAAGAGTTAGATATCACATCTCATGCTATAGGAAGGGTCTCAGGTTTGGTAGAAGCATTGGGATATCACATCTCATGCTATAGGAAGGGTCTCAGGATTGGAATGGAAAGGAGTTGGATATCACATCTGATGCTAAAGGAAGGGTCTCAGGTTTTGAAGGGGAAGGATTTGGATATCACATCTCAAGTTATAGGACGGGTCTGTGGTTTGGTATTAGAAGCATTGAGATATCATATCTCATGCTATCGGAAGGGTCTCAGGATTGGATTGGGAAGGATTTGGATATCACATCTCGTTATGGGAAGGGTCTCAGGTTGGTTATTAGAAGCATTGAGATATCACATCTCATGTTATAGGACAGTCTCAGGTTTGGTATTAGAAGCATTGAGATATCACATCTCATGGTATAGGACAGGTCTCAGGATTGGAATGGGAAGGAGTTGGATATCACATCTCATGCCATAGGAAGGTCTCAGGTTTGGTAGAAGCATTAAGATATCACATCTCATGCTATCGGAAGGGTCTCAGGATTGGATTGGGAAGGAGTTGGATATCCCATCTCATGCTATAGGAAGGGTCACAGGTTGGAATTCGAAGGAGTTAGATATCACATCTCATGCTTTCGGAAGGGTTTCAGGATTGGAATCGGAAGGAGTTGGATATAACATCTCATGTTATAGGAAGGGTCTCAGGTTTGGTATTAGAAGCACTGAGATATCAAATCTCATGCTAAATGAAGGGACGCAGGATTGGAATGGGAAGGAGTTGGATATCACATCTCATGCTATAGGAACGGTCCAACTTTGGTATTAGATGCATCGAGATAGCACATCTCATGGAAGGGGCTCAGGATTGGAATGGGAAGGAGTTGGATATCAAATCTCATGTTATAGGAATGATCGCAGGTTTGGTATTAAGAACATTGAGATATCACATCTCATGCTATAGGAAGGGTCTCAGGATTGGATCGGGAAGGAGTTGGATATCACATCTCATGCTATAGGAAGGGTCTCAGGTTTGGTAGAAGCATTGAGATATCACATCTCATGCTATAGGAAGGGCCTCATGATTGGAATGGGAAGGAGTTGAATATCACATCTCATGCCATAGGAAGGTCTCAGGTTTGGTAGAAGCATTAAGATATCACATCTCATGCTATCGGAAGGGTCTCAGGATTGGATTGGGAAGGAGTTGGATATCCCATCTCATGCTATAGGAAGGGTCACAGGTTGGAATTCGAAGGAGTTGGATATCACATCTCATGCTTTCGGAAGGGTTTCAGGATTGGAATCGGAAGGAGTTGGATATAACATCTCATGTTATAGGAAGGGTCTCAGGTTTGGTATTAGAAGCACTGAGATATCAAATCTCATGCTAAATGAAGGGACGCAGGATTGGAATGGGAAGGAGTTGGATATCACATCTCATGCTATAGGAACGGTCCAACTTTGGTATTAGAAGCATCGAGATAGCACATCTCATGGAAGGGGCTCAGGATTGGAATGGGAAGGAGTTGGATATCAAATCTCATGTTATAGGAATGATCGCAGGTTTGGTATTAAGAACATTGAGATATCACATCTCATGCTATAGGAAGGGTCTCAGGATTGGATCGGGAAGGAGTTGGATATCACATCTCATGCTATAGGAAGGGTCTCAGGTTTGGTAGAAGCATTGAGATATCACATCTCATGCTATAGGAAGGGCCTCATGATTGGAATGGGAAGGAGTTGAATATCACATCTCATGTTATAGGAATGGACTCAGGTTTGGTATTAGAAGCACTGAGATATCAGATCTCATCCTTTAGGAAGGGACTCAAGTTTGGTATTTGAAGGAGTGAGATATCACATCTCATGCCATCGGAAAGGTCTCAGGTTTGGTAGAAGCATTGGGATATCACATCTCATGCTATAGGAAGGGTCTCAGGATTGGAATGGGAAGGAGTTGGATATCACATCTCATGGCAAAGGAAAGGTCAGGTTTGGAAGGGGAAGGATTTGGATATCACATCTCAAGTTATAGGACGGGTCTGTGGTTTGGTATTAGAAGCATTGAGATATATCTCATGGTATAGTATGGGTCTCAGGATTGGAATGGGAAGGAGTTGGATATCACATCTCATGCTATAGGAAGGGTCTCAGGATTGGAATGGGAAGGACTTGGACATCACATCTCATGTTATAGGAAGGGTCTCAGGTTTGTTATTAGAAGGATTGAGATATCACATCTCATGTTATAGGACAGTCTCAGGTTTGGTATTAGAAGCATTGAGATATCACATCTCATGGTATAGGACGGGTCTCATGATTGGAATGGGAAGGAGTTGGATATCACATCTCATGCTATCGGCAGGGTCTCAGGATTGGATTGGGAAGGAGTTGGATATCCCATCTCATGCTATAGGAAGGGTCACAGGTTGGAATTCGAAGGAGTTGGATATCACATCTCATGCTATCGGAAGGGTCTCAGGATTGGATTGGGAAGGAGTTGGATATCACATCTCATGCAAAAGGAAAGGTCTCAGGTTTGGAATGGGAAGGATTTGGATATCAAATCTCTTGCAATAGGAAGGGTCTCAGGTCTGGTATTAGAAACATTGAGATATCACATCTCATGGTATAGGAAGGGTCTCAGGATTGGAATCGGAAGGAGTTGGATATCACATCTCATGTTATAGAAAGGGTCTCAGGTTTTGTATTAGAAGCACTGAGATATCAAATCTCATGTTGTATGAAGAGACGCAGGATTGGAATGGGAAGAAGTTGGATATCACATCTCATGCTATAGGAAGGGTCTCAGGTTTGGAATGGGAAGGATTTGGATATCACATCTCTTGCAATAGGAAGGGTCTCAGGTTTGGTATTAGAAACATTGAGATATCTCATCTCGTGGTATAGGAAGGGTCTCAGGATTGGAATCAGAAGGAGTTGGATATAACATCTCATGTTATAGGAAGGGTCTCAGGTTTGTTATTAGAAGCACTGAGATATCAAATCTTATGCTAAATGAAGGGACGCAGGATTGGAATGGGAAGGAGTTGGATATCACATTTCATGCTATAGGAACGGTCCAACTTTGGTATTAGAAGCATTGAGATAGCACATCTCATGGAAGGGGCTCAGGATTGGAATGGGAAGGAGTTGGATATCACATCTCATGCTATAGGAAGGGTCTCAGGTTTGGTAGAAGCATTGAGATATCACATCTCATGCTATAGGAAGGGCCTCATGATTGGAATGGGAAGGAGTTGGATATCACATCTCATGTTATAGGTAGGGACTCAGGTTTGGTATTAGAAGCACTGAGATATCAGATCTCATCCTTTAGGAAGGGACTCAAGTTTGGTATTTGAAGGAGTGAGATAATAAATCTCATCCTATCGGAAGGGTCTCAGGATTGGAATGGGAAGGAGTTGAATATCACATCTCATGCTGTAGGAAGGATCTCAGGTTTGGTAGAAGCATTGAGATATCACATCTCATGCTATAGGAAGGGTCTCAGGATTGGAATGGGAAGGAGTTGGATATCATCTCATGCTATAGGAAGGGTCTCAGGATTGGAATGGCAAGGAGTTGGATATCACATCTCATCATATAGGAAGGGTCTCAGGTTTGGTAGAAGCATTGAGATATCACATCTCATGCTATAGGAAGGGCCTCATGATTGGAATGGGAAGGAGTTGGATATCACATCTCATGCTATAGGGAGGGTCTCAGGTTTGGCATTAATAGCATTTAGATATCACATCTCATGCTATAGGAAGGGTCTCAGGATTGGATGGGAAGGAGTTGGATATCACATTTCATGCTATAGGAAGGGTCTCAGATTTGGTAGATGCATTGAGATATCATATCTCATGCTATAGGAAGGGCCTCATGATTGGAATGGGAAGGAGTTAGATATCACATCTCATGCTATCGGAAAGGTCTCAGGTTTGGTATTAGAAGCATTAAGATATAACATCTCATGATATAGGACGGGTCTCAGGATTGGAATGGGAAAGAGTTAGATATCACATATCATGCTATAGGAAGGGTCTCAGGTTTGGTAGAAGCATTGGGATATCACATCTCATGCTATAGGAAGGGTCTCAGGATTGGAATGAAAAGGAGTTGGATATCACATCTGATGCTAAATGAAGGGTCTCAGGTTTGGAAGGGGAAGGATTTGGATATCACATCTCAAGTTATAGGACGGGTCTTTGGTTTGGTATTAGAAGCATTGAGATATCATATCTCATGCTATCGGAAGGGTCTCAGGATTGGATTGGGAAGGATTTGGATATCACATCTCGTTATAGGAAGGGTCTCAGGTTGGTTATTAGAAGCATTGAGATATCACATCTCATGTTATAGGACAGTCTCAGGTTTGGTATTAGAAGCATTGAGATATCACATCTCACGGTATAGGACAGGTCTCAGGATTGGAATGGGAAGTAGTTGGATATCACATCTCATGCCATAGGAAGGTCTCAGGTTTGGAAGAAGCATTAAGATATCACATCTCATGCTATCGGAAGGGTCTCAGGATTGGTTTGGGAAGGAGTTCGATATCCCATCTCATGCTATAGGAAGGGTGACAGGTTGGAATTGGAAGGAGTTGGATATCACATCTCATGCTATCGGAAGGGTCTCAGGTTTGGAATGGGAAGGATTTGGATATCACATCTCTTGCTATAGGAAGGGTCTCAGGTTTTTTATTAGAAACATTGAGATATCACATCTCATGCCATAGGAAGGTCTCAGGTTTGGTAGAAGCATTAAGATATCACATCTCATGCTATCGGAAGGGTCTCAGGATTGGATTGGGAAGGAGTTGGATATCCCATCTCATGCTATAGGAAGGGTCACAGGTTGGAATTCGAAGGAGTTGGATATCACATCTCATGCTATCGGAAGGGTCTCAGGATTGGAATGGGAAGGAGTTGGATATCACATCTCATGCTATAGGGAGGGTCTCAGGTTTGATATTAGAAACATTGAGATATCACATCTAATGCTATCGGAAGGGTCTCAGGATTGGATTGGGAAGGAGTTGGATATCACATCTCATGCAATAGGAAAGGTCTCAGGTTTGGAATGGGAAAGGTTTGGATATCACATCTCTTGCAATAGGAAGGGTCTCAGGTCTGGTATTAGAAACATTGAGATATCACATCTCATGGTATAGGAAGGGTCTCAGGATTGGAATCGGAAGGAGTTGGATATCCCATCTCATGTTATAGGAAGGGTCTCAGGTTTTGTATTAGAAGCACTGAGATATCAAATCTCATGCTATATGAAGAGACGCAGGATTGGAATGGGAAGAAGTTGGATATCACATCTCATGCTATAGGAAGGGACTCAGGTTTGGAATGGGAAGTTTTTGGATATCACATCTCTTGCAATAGGAAGGGTCTCAGGTTTGGTATTAGAAACATTGAGATATCTCATCTCATGGTATCGGAAGGGTCTCAGGATTGGAATCGGAAGGAGTTGGATATAACATCTCATGTTATAGGAAGGGTCTCAGGTTTGGTATTAGAAGCACTGAGATATCAAATCTCATGCTAAATGAAGGGACGCAGGTCTGGAATGGGAAGGAGTTGGATATCACATCTCATGCTATAGGAACGGTCCAACTTTGGTATTAGAAGCATTGAGATAGCACATCTCATGGAAGGGGCTCAGGATTGGAATGGGAAGGAGTTGGATATCACATCTCATGTTATAGGAATGATCGCAGGTTTGGTATTAAGAGCATTGAGATATCACATCTCATGCTATAGGAAGGGTCTCAGGATTGGATCTGGAAGGAGTTGGATATCACATCTCATGCTATAGGAAGGGTCTCAGGTTTGGAATGGGAAGGAGTTGGATATCATCTCATGCTATAGGAAGGGTCTCAGGATTGGAATGGCAAGGAGTTGGATATCACATCTCATCATATAGGAAGGGTCTCAGGTTTGGTAGAAGCATTGAGATATCACATCTCATGCTATAGGAAGGGCCTCATGATTGGAATGGGAAGGAGTTGGATATCACATCTCATGCTATAGGGAGGGTCTCAGGTTTGGCATTAATAGCATTTAGATATCACATCTCATGCTATAGGAAGGGTCTCAGGATTGGATGGGAAGGAGTTGGATATCACATTTCATGCTATAGGAAGGGTCTCAGATTTGGTAGATGCATTGAGATATCATATCTCATGCTATAGGAAGGGCCTCATGATTGGAATGGGAAGGAGTTAGATATCACATCTCATGCTATCGGAAAGGTCTCAGGTTTGGTATTAGAAGCATTAAGATATAACATCTCATGATATAGGACGGGTCTCAGGATTGGAATGGGAAAGAGTTAGATATCACATCTCATGCTATAGGAAGGGTCTCAGGATTGGAATGGAAAGGAGTTGGATATCACATCTGATGCTAAATGAAGGGTCTCAGGTTTGGAAGGGGAAGGATTTGGATATCACATCTCAAGTTATAGGACGGGTCTTTGGTTTGGTATTAGAAGCATTGAGATATCATATCTCATGCTATCGGAAGGGTCTCAGGATTGGATTGGGAAGGATTTGGATATCACATCTCGTTATAGGAAGGGTCTCAGGTTGGTTATTAGAAGCATTGAGATATCACATCTCATGTTATAGGACAGTCTCAGGTTTGGTATTAGAAGCATTGAGATATCACATCTCACGGTATAGGACAGGTCTCAGGATTGGAATGGGAAGTAGTTGGATATCACATCTCATGCCATAGGAAGGTCTCAGGTTTGGAAGAAGCATTAAGATATCACATCTCATGCTATCGGAAGGGTCTCAGGATTGGTTTGGGAAGGAGTTCGATATCCCATCTCATGCTATAGGAAGGGTGACAGGTTGGAATTGGAAGGAGTTGGATATCACATCTCATGCTATCGGAAGGGTCTCAGGTTTGGAATGGGAAGGATTTGGATATCACATCTCTTGCTATAGGAAGGGTCTCAGGTTTTTTATTAGAAACATTGAGATATCACATCTCATGCCATAGGAAGGTCTCAGGTTTGGTAGAAGCATTAAGATATCACATCTCATGCTATCGGAAGGGTCTCAGGATTGGATTGGGAAGGAGTTGGATATCCCATCTCATGCTATAGGAAGGGTCACAGGTTGGAATTCGAAGGAGTTGGATATCACATCTCATGCTATCGGAAGGGTCTCAGGATTGGAATGGGAAGGAGTTGGATATCACATCTCATGCTATAGGGAGGGTCTCAGGTTTGATATTAGAAACATTGAGATATCACATCTAATGCTATCGGAAGGGTCTCAGGATTGGATTGGGAAGGAGTTGGATATCACATCTCATGCAATAGGAAAGGTCTCAGGTTTGGAATGGGAAAGGTTTGGATATCACATCTCTTGCAATAGGAAGGGTCTCAGGTCTGGTATTAGAAACATTGAGATATCACATCTCATGGTATAGGAAGGGTCTCAGGATTGGAATCGGAAGGAGTTGGATATCCCATCTCATGTTATAGGAAGGGTCTCAGGTTTTGTATTAGAAGCACTGAGATATCAAATCTCATGCTATATGAAGAGACGCAGGATTGGAATGGGAAGAAGTTGGATATCACATCTCATGCTATAGGAAGGGACTCAGGTTTGGAATGGGAAGTTTTTGGATATCACATCTCTTGCAATAGGAAGGGTCTCAGGTTTGGTATTAGAAACATTGAGATATCTCATCTCATGGTATCGGAAGGGTCTCAGGATTGGAATCGGAAGGAGTTGGATATAACATCTCATGTTATAGGAAGGGTCTCAGGTTTGGTATTAGAAGCACTGAGATATCAAATCTCATGCTAAATGAAGGGACGCAGGTCTGGAATGGGAAGGAGTTGGATATCACATCTCATGCTATAGGAACGGTCCAACTTTGGTATTAGAAGCATTGAGATAGCACATCTCATGGAAGGGGCTCAGGATTGGAATGGGAAGGAGTTGGATATCACATCTCATGTTATAGGAATGATCGCAGGTTTGGTATTAAGAGCATTGAGATATCACATCTCATGCTATAGGAAGGGTCTCAGGATTGGATCTGGAAGGAGTTGGATATCACATCTCATGCTATAGGAAGGGTCTCAGGTTTGGTAGAAGCATTGAGATATCACATCTCATGCTATAGGAAGGGCCTCATCATTGGAATGGGAAGGAGTTGGATATCACATCTCATGTTATAGGAAGGGACTCAGGTTTGGTATTCGAAACACTGAGATATCAGATCTCATCCTTTAGGAAGGGACTCAAGTTTGGTATTTGAAGGAGTGAGATAATAAATCTCATCCTATCGGAAGGGTCTCAGGATTGGAATGGGAAGGAGTTGAATATCACATCTCATGCTATAGGAAGGATCTCAGGTTTGGTAGAAGCATTGAGATATCACATCTCATGCTATAGGAAGGGTCTCAGGATTGGAATGGGAAGGAGTTGGATATCATCTCATGCTATAGGAAGGGTCTCAGGATTGGAATGGCAAGGAGTTGGATATCACATCTCATCCTATAGGAAGGGTCTCAGGTTTGGTAGAAGCATTGAGATATCACATCTCATGCTATAGGAAGGGCCTCATGATTGGAATGGGAAAGAGTTGGATATCACATCTAAGGCTATCGGAAGGGTCCAGGATTGGAATGGGAAGGAGTTGGATGTATCACATCTCATGCTATAGGGAGGGTCTCAGGTTTTGCATTAATGGCATTTAGATATCACATCTCATGCTATAGGAAGGGTCTCAGGATTGGATGGGAAGCAGTTGGATATCACATTTAATGCTATAGGAAGGGTCTCAGATTTGGTAGAAGCATTGAGATATCACATCTCATGCTATAGGAAGGGCCTCATAATTGGAATGGGAAAGAGTTAGATATCACATCTCATGCTAAAGGAAAGGTCTCAGGTTTGGAAGGGGAAGGATTTGGATATCTCATCTCAAGTTATAGGACGGGTCTGTGGTTTGGTATTAGAAGCATTGAGATATCATATCTCATGATATAGGAAGGGTCTCAGGATTGGAATGGGAAGGAGTTAGATATCACATCTCATGCTATAGGAAGGGTCTCAGGTTTGGTAGAAGCATTGGGATATCACATCTCATGCTATAGGAAGGGTCTCAGGATTGGAATGGAAAGGAGTTGGATATCACATCTGATGCTAAAGGAAGGGTCTCAGGTTTGGAAGGGGAAGTATTTGGATATCACATCTCAAGTTATAGGACGGGTCTGTGGTTTGGTATTAGCAGCATTGAGATATCATATCTCATGCTATCGGAAGGGTGTCAGGATTGGATTGGGAAGGAGTTGGATATCACATCTCTTTATAGGAAGGGTCTCAGGTTGGTTATTAGAAGCATTGAGATATCACATCTCAGGCTATCGGAAGGTCTCAGGATTGGAATGGGAAGGAGTTGGATATCACATCTCTTGCAATAGGAAGGGTCTCAGGTTTGGTATTAGAAACATTGAGATATCTCATCTCATGGTATAGGAAGGATCTCAGGATTGGAATCGGAAGGAGTTGGATATAACATCTCATGTTATAGGAAGGGTCTCAGGTTTGTTATTAGAAGCACTGAGATATCAAATCTTATGCTAAATGAAGGGAGGCAGGATTGGAAAGGGAACGAGTTGGATATCACATTTCATGCTATAGGAACAGTCCAACTTTGGTATTAGAAGCATTGAGATAGCACATCTCATGGAAGGGGCTCAGGATTGGAATGGGAAGGAGTTGGATATCACATCTCATGTTATAGGAATGATCGCAGGTTTGGTATTAAGAGCATTGAGATATCACATCTCATGCTATAGGAAGGTCTCAGGTTTGGTAGAAGCATTGAGATATCACATCTCATGCTATAGGAAGGGCCTCATGATTGGAATGGGAAGGAGTTGGATATCACATCTCATGTTATAGGTAGGGACTCAGGTTTGGTATTAGAAGCACTGAGATATCAGATCTCATCCTTTAGGAAGGGACTCAAGTTTGGTATTTGAAGGAGTGAGATAATAAATCTCATCCTATCGGAAGGGTCTCAGGATTGGAATGGGAAGGAGTTGAATATCACATCTCATGCTATAGGAAGGATCTCAGGTTTGGTAGAAGCATTGAGATATCACATCTCATGCTATAGGAAGGGTCTCAGGATTGGAATGGGAAGGAGTTGGATATCATCTCATGCTATAGGAAGGGTCTCAGGATTGGAATGGCAAGGAGTTGGATATCACATCTCATCCTATAGGAAGGGTCTCAGGTTTGGTAGAAGCATTGAGATATCACATCTCATGCTATAGGAAGGGCCTCATGATTGGAATGGGAAGGAGTTGGATATCACATCTCATGCTATATGGAGGGTCTCAGGTTTGGCATTAATAGCATTTAGATATCACATCTCATGCTATAGGAAGGGTCTCAGGATTGGATGGGAAGGAGTTGGATATCACATTTCATGCTATAGGAAGGGTTTCAGATTTGGTAGAAGCATTGAGATATCATATCTCATGCTATAGGAAGGGCCTCATGATTGGAATGGGAAGGAGTTAGATATCACATCTCATGCTATCGGAAAGGTCTCAGGTTTGGTATTAGAAGCATTGAGATATAACATCTCATGATATAGGACGGGTCTCAGGATTGGAATGGGAAAGAGTTAGATATCACATCTCATGCTATAGGAAGGGTCTCAGGTTTGGTAGAAGCATTGGGATATCACATCTCATGCTATAGGAAGGGTCTCAGGATTGGAATGGAAAGGAGTTGGATATCACATCTGATGCTAAATGAAGGGTCTCAGGTTTGGAAGGGGAAGGATTTGGATATCACATCTCAAGTTATAGGACGGGTCTTTGGTTTGGTATTAGAAGCATTGAGATATCATATCTCATGCTATCGGAAGGGTCTCAGGATTGGATTGGGAAGGATTTGGATATCACATCTCGTTATAGGAAGGGTCTCAGGTTGGTTATTAGAAGCATTGAGATATCACATCTCATGTTATAGGACAGTCTCAGGTTTGGTATTAGAAGCATTGAGATATCACATCTCACGGTATAGGAAGGTCTCAGGTTTGGAAGAAGCATTAAGATATCACATCTCATGCTATAGGAAGGGTCTCAGGATTGGATCGGGAAGGAGTTGGATATCACATCTCATGCTATAGGAAGGGTCTCAGGTTTGGTAGAAGCATTGAGATATCACATCTCATGCTATAGGAAAGGCCTCATGATTGGAATGGGAAGGAGTTGGATATCATCTCATGCTATAGGAAGGGTCTCAGGATTGGAATGGCAAGGAGTTGGATATCACATCTCATCCTATAGGAAGGGTCTCAGGTTTGGTAGAAGCATTGAGATATCACATCTCATGCTATAGGAAGGGCCTCATGATTGGAATGGGAAAGAGTTGGATATCACATCTCAGGCTATTGGAAGGGTCCAGGATTGGAATGGGAAGGAGTTGGATATCATCTCATGCTATAGGAAGGGTCTCAGGATTGGAATGGCAAGGAGTTGGATATCACATCTCATCCTATAGGAAGGGTCTCAGGTTTGGTAGAAGCATTGAGATATCACATCTCATGCTATAGGAAGGGCCTCATGATTGGAATGGGAAAGAGTTGGATATCACATCTCAGGCTATCGGAAGGGTCCAGGATTGGAATGGGAAGGAGTTGGATATATCACATCTCATGCTATAGGGAGGGTCTCAGGTTTGGCATTAATAGCATTTAGATATCACATCTCATGCTATACGAATGGTCTCAGGATTGGATGGGAAGCAGTTGGATATCACATTTAATGCTATAGGAAGGGTCTCAGATTTGGTAGAAGCATTGAGATATCACATCTCATGCTATAGGAAGGGCCTCATGATTGGAATGGGAAAGAGTTAGATATCACATCTCATGCTATCGGAAAGGTCTCAGGTTTGGTAGAAGCATTGGGATATCACATCTCATGCTATAGGAAGGGTCTCATGATTGGAATGGGAAGGAGTTGGATATCACATCTCATGCTAAAGGAAAGGTCTCAGGTTTGGAAGGGGAAGGATTTGGATATCTCATCTCAAGTTATAGGACGGGTCTGTGGTTTGGTATTAGAAGCATTGAGATATCATATCTCATGCTATCGGAAGGGTCTCAGGATTGGATTGGGAAGGAGTTGGATATCACATCTCATGTTATAGGAAGCGTCTCAGGATTGGAATGGGAAGGACTTGGACATCACATCTCAAGTTATAGGAAGGGTCTCAGGTTTGTTATTAGAAGCATTGAGATATCACATCTCATGTTATAGGACAGTCTCAGGTTTGATATTAGAAGCATTGAGATATAACATCTCATGATATAGGAAGGGTCTCAGGATTGGAATGGGAAGGAGTTAGATATCACATCTCATGCTATAGGAAGGGTCTCAGGTTTGGTAGAAGCATTGGGATATCACATCTCATGCTATAGGAAGGGTCTCAGGATTGGAATGGAAAGGAGTTGGATATCACATCTGATGCTAAAGGAAGGGTCTCAGGTTTGGAAGGGGAAGGATTTGGATATCACATCTCAAGTTATAGGACGGGTCTGTGGTTTGGTATTAGAAGCATTGAGATATCATATCTCATGCTATCGGAAGGGTCTCAGGATTTTATTGGGAAGGAGTTGGATATCACATCTCGTTATAGGAAGGGTCTCAGGTTGGTTATTAGAAGCATTGAGATATCACATCTCAGGCTATCGGAAGGTCTCAGGATTGGAATGGGAAGGAGTTGGATATCACATCTCTTGCAATAGGAAGGGTCTCAGGTTTGGTATTAGAAACATTGAGATATCTCATCTCATGGTATAGGAAGGGTCTCAGGATTGGAATCGGAAGGAGTTGGATATAACATCTCATGTTATAGGAAGGGTCTCAGGTTTGTTATTAGAAGCACTGAGATATCAAATCTTATGCTAAATGAAGGGACGCAGGATTGGAATGGGAACAAGTTGGATATCACATTTCATGCTATATGAACGGTCCAACTTTGGTTTTAGAAGCATTGAGATAGCACATCTCATGGAAGGGGCTCAGTATTGGAATGGGAAGGAGTTGGATATCACATCTCATCCTATAGGAAGGGTCTCAGGTTTGGTAGAAGCATTGAGATATCACATCTCATGCTATAGGAAGGGCCTCATGATTGGAATGGGAAAGAGTTGGATATCACATCTCAGGCTATCGGAAGGGTCCAGGATTGGAATGGGAAGGAGTTGGATATATCACATCTCATGCTATAGGGAGGGTCTCAGGTTTGGCATTAATAGCATTTAGATATCACATCTCATGCTATACGAATGGTCTCAGGATTGGATGGGAAGCAGTTGGATATCACATTTAATGCTATAGGAAGGGTCTCAGATTTGGTAGAAGCATTGAGATATCACATCTCATGCTATAGGAAGGGCCTCATGATTGGAATGGCAAAGAGTTAGATATCACATCTCATGCTATCGGAAAGGTCTCAGGTTTGGTAGAAGCATTGGGATATCACATCTCATGCTATAGGAAGGGTCTCATGATTGGAATGGGAAGGAGTTGGATATCACATCTCATGCTAAAGGAAAGGTCTCAGGTTTGGAAGGGGAAGGATTTGGATATCTCATCTCAAGTTATAGGACGGGTCTGTGGTTTGGTATTAGAAGCATTGAGATATCATATCTCATGCTATCGGAAGGGTCTCAGGATTGGATTGGGAAGGAGTTGGATATCACATCTCATGTTATAGGAAGCGTCTCAGGATTGGATTGGGAAGGACTTGGACATCACATCTCAAGTTATAGGAAGGGTCTCAGGTTTGTTATTAGAAGCATTGAGATATCACATCTCATGTTATAGGACAGTCTCAGGTTTGATATTAGAAGCATTGAGATATAACATCTCATGATATAGGAAGGGTCTCAGGATTGGAATGGGAAGGAGTTAGATATCACATCTCATGCTATAGGAAGGGTCTCAGGTTTGGTAGAAGCATTGGGATATCACATCTCATGCTATAGGAAGGGTCTCAGGATTGGAATGGAAAGGAGTTGGATATCACATCTGATGCTAAAGGAAGGGTCTCAGGTTTGGAAGGGGAAGGATTTGGATATCACATCTCAAGTTATAGGACGGGTCTGTGGTTTGGTATTAGAAGCATTGAGATATCATATCTCATGCTATCGGAAGGGTCTCAGGATTTTATTGGGAAGGAGTTGGATATCACATCTCGTTATAGGAAGGGTCTCAGGTTGGTTATTAGAAGCATTGAGATATCACATCTCAGGCTATCGGAAGGTCTCAGGATTGGAATGGGAAGGAGTTGGATATCACATCTCTTGCAATAGGAAGGGTCTCAGGTTTGGTATTAGAAACATTGAGATATCTCATCTCATGGTATAGGAAGGGTCTCAGGATTGGAATCGGAAGGAGTTGGATATAACATCTCATGCTATAGGAAGGGTCTCAGGTTTGGTAGAAGCATTGAGATATCACATCTCATGCTATAGGAAGGGCCTCATCATTGGAATGGGAAGGAGTTGGATATCACATCTCATGTTATAGGAAGGGACTCAGGTTTGGTATTCGAAACACTGAGATATCAGATCTCATCCTTTAGGAAGGGACTCAAGTTTGGTATTTGAAGGAGTGAGATAATAAATCTCATCCTATCGGAAGGGTCTCAGGATTGGAATGGGAAGGAGTTGAATATCACATCTCATGCTATAGGAAGGATCTCAGGTTTGGTAGAAGCATTGAGATATCACATCTCATGCTATAGGAAGGGTCTCAGGATTGGAATGGGAAGGAGTTGGATATCATCTCATGCTATAGGAAGGGTCTCAGGATTGGAATGGCAAGGAGTTGGATATCACATCTCATCCTATAGGAAGGGTCTCAGGTTTGGTAGAAGCATTGAGATATCACATCTCATGCTATAGGAAGGGCCTCATGATTGGAATGGGAAAGAGTTGGATATCACATCTAAGGCTATCGGAAGGGTCCAGGATTGGAATGGGAAGGAGTTGGATGTATCACATCTCATGCTATAGGGAGGGTCTCAGGTTTTGCATTAATGGCATTTAGATATCACATCTCATGCTATAGGAAGGGTCTCAGGATTGGATGGGAAGCAGTTGGATATCACATTTAATGCTATAGGAAGGGTCTCAGATTTGGTAGAAGCATTGAGATATCACATCTCATGCTATAGGAAGGGCCTCATAATTGGAATGGGAAAGAGTTAGATATCACATCTCATGCTATCGGAAAGGTCTCAGGTTTGGTAGAAGCATTGGGATATCACATCTCATGCTATAGGAAGGGTCTCATGATTGGAATGGGAAGGAGTTGGATATCACATCTCATGCTAAAGGAAAGGTCTCAGGTTTGGAAGGGGAAGGATTTGGATATCTCATCTCAAGTTATAGGACGGGTCTGTGGTTTGGTATTAGAAGCATTGAGATATCATATCTCATGATATAGGAAGGGTCTCAGGATTGGAATGGGAAGGAGTTAGATATCACATCTCATGCTATAGGAAGGGTCTCAGGTTTGGTAGAAGCATTGGGATATCACATCTCATGCTATAGGAAGGGTCTCAGGATTGGAATGGAAAGGAGTTGGATATCACATCTGATGCTAAAGGAAGGGTCTCAGGTTTGGAAGGGGAAGTATTTGGATATCACATCTCAAGTTATAGGACGGGTCTGTGGTTTGGTATTAGCAGCATTGAGATATCATATCTCATGCTATCGGAAGGGTGTCAGGATTGGATTGGGAAGGAGTTGGATATCACATCTCTTTATAGGAAGGGTCTCAGGTTGGTTATTAGAAGCATTGAGATATCACATCTCAGGCTATCGGAAGATCTCAGGATTGGAATGGGAAGGAGTTGGATATCACATCTCTTGCAATAGGAAGGGTCTCAGGTTTGGTATTAGAAACATTGAGATATCTCATCTCATGGTATAGGAAGGGTCTCAGGATTGGAATCGGAAGGAGTTGGATATAACATCTCATGTTATAGGAAGGGTCTCAGGTTTGTTATTAGAAGCACTGAGATATCAAATCTTATGCTAAATGAAGGGACGTAGGATTGGAAAGGGAACGAGTTGGATATCACATTTCATGCTATAGGAACAGTCCAACTTTGGTATTAGAAGCATTGAGATAGCACATCTCATGGAAGGGGCTCAGGATTGGAATGGGAAGGAGTTGGATATCACATCTCATGTTATAGGAATGATCGCAGGTTTGGTATTAAGAGCATTGAGATATCACATCTCATGCTATAGGAAGGTCTCAGGTTTGGTAGAAGCATTGAGATATCACATCTCATGCTATAGGAAGGGCCTCATGATTGGAATGGGAAGGAGTTGGATATCACATCTCATGTTATAGGTAGGGACTCAGGTTTGGTATTAGAAGCACTGAGATATCAGATCTCATCCTTTAGGAAGGGACTCAAGTTTGGTATTTGAAGGAGTGAGATAATAAATCTCATCCTATCGGAAGGGTCTCAGGATTGGAATGGGAAGGAGTTGAATATCACATCTCATGCTATAGGAAGGATCTCAGGTTTGGTAGAAGCATTGAGATATCACATCTCATGCTATAGGAAGGGTCTCAGGATTGGAATGGGAAGGAGTTGGATATCATCTCATGCTATAGGAAGGGTCTCAGGATTGGAATGGCAAGGAGTTGGATATCACATCTCATCCTATAGGAAGGGTCTCAGGTTTGGTAGAAGCATTGAGATATCACATCTCATGCTATAGGAAGGGCCTCATGATTGGAATGGGAAGGAGTTGGATATCACATCTCATGCTATATGGAGGGTCTCAGGTTTGGCATTAATAGTATTTAGATATCACATCTCATGCTATAGGAAGGGTCTCAGGATTGGATGGGAAGGAGTTGGATATCACATTTCATGCTATAGGAAGGGTTTCAGATTTGGTAGAAGCATTGAGATATCATATCTCATGCTATAGGAAGGGCCTCATGATTGGAATGGGAAGGAGTTAGATATCACATCTCATGCTATCGGAAAGGTCTCAGGTTTGGTATTAGAAGCATTGAGATATAACATCTCATGATATAGGACGGGTCTCAGGATTGGAATGGGAAAGAGTTAGATATCACATCTCATGCTATAGGAAGGGTCTCAGGTTTGGTAGAAGCATTGGGATATCACATCTCATGCTATAGGAAGGGTCTCAGGATTGGAATGGAAAGGAGTTGGATATCACATCTGATGCTAAATGAAGGGTCTCAGGTTTGGAAGGGGAAGGATTTGGATATCACATCTCAAGTTATAGGACGGGTCTTTGGTTTGGTATTAGAAGCATTGAGATATCATATCTCATGCTATCGGAAGGGTCTCAGGATTGGATTGGGAAGGATTTGGATATCACATCTCGTTATAGGAAGGGTCTCAGGTTGGTTATTAGAAGCATTGAGATATCACATCTCATGTTATAGGACAGTCTCAGGTTTGGTATTAGAAGCATTGAGATATCACATCTCACGGTATAGGAAGGTCTCAGGTTTGGAAGAAGCATTAAGATATCACATCTCATGCTATAGGAAGGGTCTCAGGATTGGATCGGGAAGGAGTTGGATATCACATCTCATGCTATAGGAAGGGTCTCAGGTTTGGTAGAAGCATTGAGATATCACATCTCATGCTATAGGAAAGGCCTCATGATTGGAATGGGAAGGAGTTGGATATCATCTCATGCTATAGGAAGGGTCTCAGGATTGGAATGGCAATGAGTTGGATATCACATCTCATCCTATAGGAAGGGTCTCAGGTTTGGTAGAAGCATTGAGATATCACATCTCATGCTATAGGAAGGGCCTCATGATTGGAATGGGAAAGAGTTGGATATCACATCTCAGGCTATTGGAAGGGTCCAGGATTGGAATGGGAAGGAGTTGGATATCATCTCATGCTATAGGAAGGGTCTCAGGATTGGAATGGCAAGGAGTTGGATATCACATCTCATCCTATAGGAAGGGTCTCAGGTTTGGTAGAAGCATTGAGATATCACATCTCATGCTATAGGAAGGGCCTCATGATTGGAATGGGAAAGAGTTGGATATCACATCTCAGGCTATCGGAAGGGTCCAGGATTGGAATGGGAAGGAGTTGGATATATCACATCTCATGCTATAGGGAGGGTCTCAGGTTTGGCATTAATAGCATTTAGATATCACATCTCATGCTATACGAATGGTCTCAGGATTGGATGGGAAGCAGTTGGATATCACATTTAATGCTATAGGAAGGGTCTCAGATTTGGTAGAAGCATTGAGATATCACATCTCATGCTATAGGAAGGGCCTCATGATTGGAATGGGAAAGAGTTAGATATCACATCTCATGCTATCGGAAAGGTCTCAGGTTTGGTAGAAGCATTGGGATATCACATCTCATGCTATAGGAAGGGTCTCATGATTGGAATGGGAAGGTATTGGATATCACATCTCATGCTAAAGGAAAGGTCTCAGGTTTGGAAGGGGAAGGATTTGGATATCTCATCTCAAGTTATAGGACGGGTCTGTGGTTTGGTATTAGAAGCATTGAGATATCATATCTCATGCTATCGGAAGGGTCTCAGGATTGGATTGGGAAGGAGTTGGATATCACATCTCATGTTATAGGAAGCGTCTCAGGATTGGAATGGGAAGGACTTGGACATCACATCTCAAGTTATAGGAAGGGTCTCAGGTTTGTTATTAGAAGCATTGAGATATCACATCTCATGTTATAGGACAGTCTCAGGTTTGATATTAGAAGCATTGAGATATAACATCTCATGATATAGGAAGGGTCTCAGGATTGGAATGGGAAGGAGTTAGATATCACATCTCATGCTATAGGAAGGGTCTCAGGTTTGGTAGAAGCATTGGGATATCACATCTCATGCTATAGGAAGGGTCTCAGGATTGGAATGGAAAGGAGTTGGATATCACATCTGATGCTAAAGGAAGGGTCTCAGGTTTGGAAGGGGAAGGATTTGGATATCACATCTCAAGTTATAGGACGGGTCTGTGGTTTGGTATTAGAAGCATTGAGATATCATATCTCATGCTATCGGAAGGGTCTCAGGATTTTATTGGGAAGGAGTTGGATATCACATCTCGTTATAGGAAGGGTCTCAGGTTGGTTATTAGAAGCATTGAGATATCACATCTCAGGCTATCGGAAGGTCTCAGGATTGGAATGGGAAGGAGTTGGATATCACATCTCTTGCAATAGGAAGGGTCTCAGGTTTGGTATTAGAAACATTGAGATATCTCATCTCATGGTATAGGAAGGGTCTCAGGATTGGAATCGGAAGGAGTTGGATATAACATCTCATGTTATAGGAAGGGTCTCAGGTTTGTTATTAGAAGCACTGAGATATCAAATCTTATGCTAAATGAAGGGACGCAGGATTGGAATGGGAACAAGTTGGATATCACATTTCATGCTATATGAACGGTCCAACTTTGGTTTTAGAAGCATTGAGATAGCACATCTCATGGAAGGGGCTCAGTATTGGAATGGGAAGGAGTTGGATATCACATCTCATCCTATAGGAAGGGTCTCAGGTTTGGTAGAAGCATTGAGATATCACATCTCATGCTATAGGAAGGGCCTCATGATTGGAATGGGAAAGAGTTGGATATCACATCTCAGGCTATCGGAAGGGTCCAGGATTGGAATGGGAAGGAGTTGGATATATCACATCTCATGCTATAGGGAGGGTCTCAGGTTTGGCATTAATAGCATTTAGATATCACATCTCATGCTATACGAATGGTCTCAGGATTGGATGGGAAGCAGTTGGATATCACATTTAATGCTATAGGAAGGGTCTCAGATTTGGTAGAAGCATTGAGATATCACATCTCATGCTATAGGAAGGGCCTCATGATTGGAATGGCAAAGAGTTAGATATCACATCTCATGCTATCGGAAAGGTCTCAGGTTTGGTAGAAGCATTGGGATATCACATCTCATGCTATAGGAAGGGTCTCATGATTGGAATGGGAAGGAGTTGGATATCACATCTCATGCTAAAGGAAAGGTCTCAGGTTTGGAAGGGGAAGGATTTGGATATCTCATCTCAAGTTATAGGACGGGTCTGTGGTTTGGTATTAGAAGCATTGAGATATCATATCTCATGCTATCGGAAGGGTCTCAGGATTGGATTGGGAAGGAGTTGGATATCACATCTCATGTTATAGGAAGCGTCTCAGGATTGGATTGGGAAGGACTTGGACATCACATCTCAAGTTATAGGAAGGGTCTCAGGTTTGTTATTAGAAGCATTGAGATATCACATCTCATGTTATAGGACAGTCTCAGGTTTGATATTAGAAGCATTGAGATATAACATCTCATGATATAGGAAGGGTCTCAGGATTGGAATGGGAAGGAGTTAGATATCACATCTCATGCTATAGGAAGGGTCTCAGGTTTGGTAGAAGCATTGGGATATCACATCTCATGCTATAGGAAGGGTCTCAGGATTGGAATGGAAAGGAGTTGGATATCACATCTGATGCTAAAGGAAGGGTCTCAGGTTTGGAAGGGGAAGGATTTGGATATCACATCTCAAGTTATAGGACGGGTCTGTGGTTTGGTATTAGAAGCATTGAGATATCATATCTCATGCTATCGGAAGGGTCTCAGGATTTTATTGGGAAGGAGTTGGATATCACATCTCGTTATAGGAAGGGTCTCAGGTTGGTTATTAGAAGCATTGAGATATCACATCTCAGGCTATCGGAAGGTCTCAGGATTGGAATGGGAAGGAGTTGGATATCACATCTCTTGCAATAGGAAGGGTCTCAGGTTTGGTATTAGAAACATTGAGATATCTCATCTCATGGTATAGGAAGGGTCTCAGGATTGGAATCGGAAGGAGTTGGATATAACATCTCATGCTATAGGAAGGGTCTCAGGTTTGGTAGAAGCATTGAGATATCACATCTCATGCTATAGGAAGGGCCTCATCATTGGAATGGGAAGGAGTTGGATATCACATCTCATGTTATAGGAAGGGACTCAGGTTTGGTATTCGAAACACTGAGATATCAGATCTCATCCTTTAGGAAGGGACTCAAGTTTGGTATTTGAAGGAGTGAGATAATAAATCTCATCCTATCGGAAGGGTCTCAGGATTGGAATGGGAAGGAGTTGAATATCACATCTCATGCTATAGGAAGGATCTCAGGTTTGGTAGAAGCATTGAGATATCACATCTCATGCTATAGGAAGGGTCTCAGGATTGGAATGGGAAGGAGTTGGATATCATCTCATGCTATAGGAAGGGTCTCAGGATTGGAATGGCAAGGAGTTGGATATCACATCTCATCCTATAGGAAGGGTCTCAGGTTTGGTAGAAGCATTGAGATATCACATCTCATGCTATAGGAAGGGCCTCATGATTGGAATGGGAAAGAGTTGGATATCACATCTAAGGCTATCGGAAGGGTCCAGGATTGGAATGGGAAGGAGTTGGATGTATCACATCTCATGCTATAGGGAGGGTCTCAGGTTTTGCATTAATGGCATTTAGATATCACATCTCATGCTATAGGAAGGGTCTCAGGATTGGATGGGAAGCAGTTGGATATCACATTTAATGCTATAGGAAGGGTCTCAGATTTGGTAGAAGCATTGAGATATCACATCTCATGCTATAGGAAGGGCCTCATAATTGGAATGGGAAAGAGTTAGATATCACATCTCATGCTATCGGAAAGGTCTCAGGTTTGGTAGAAGCATTGGGATATCACATCTCATGCTATAGGAAGGGTCTCATGATTGGAATGGGAAGGAGTTGGATATCACATCTCATGCTAAAGGAAAGGTCTCAGGTTTGGAAGGGGAAGGATTTGGATATCTCATCTCAAGTTATAGGACGGGTCTGTGGTTTGGTATTAGAAGCATTGAGATATCATATCTCATGATATAGGAAGGGTCTCAGGATTGGAATGGGAAGGAGTTAGATATCACATCTCATGCTATAGGAAGGGTCTCAGGTTTGGTAGAAGCATTGGGATATCACATCTCATGCTATAGGAAGGGTCTCAGGATTGGAATGGAAAGGAGTTGGATATCACATCTGATGCTAAAGGAAGGGTCTCAGGTTTGGAAGGGGAAGTATTTGGATATCACATCTCAAGTTATAGGACGGGTCTGTGGTTTGGTATTAGCAGCATTGAGATATCATATCTCATGCTATCGGAAGGGTGTCAGGATTGGATTGGGAAGGAGTTGGATATCACATCTCTTTATAGGAAGGGTCTCAGGTTGGTTATTAGAAGCATTGAGATATCACATCTCAGGCTATCGGAAGATCTCAGGATTGGAATGGGAAGGAGTTGGATATCACATCTCTTGCAATAGGAAGGGTCTCAGGTTTGGTATTAGAAACATTGAGATATCTCATCTCATGGTATAGGAAGGGTCTCAGGATTGGAATCGGAAGGAGTTGGATATAACATCTCATGTTATAGGAAGGGTCTCAGGTTTGTTATTAGAAGCACTGAGATATCAAATCTTATGCTAAATGAAGGGACGTAGGATTGGAAAGGGAACGAGTTGGATATCACATTTCATGCTATAGGAACAGTCCAACTTTGGTATTAGAAGCATTGAGATAGCACATCTCATGGAAGGGGCTCAGGATTGGAATGGGAAGGAGTTGGATATCACATCTCATGTTATAGGAATGATCGCAGGTTTGGTATTAAGAGCATTGAGATATCACATCTCATGCTATAGGAAGGTCTCAGGTTTGGTAGAAGCATTGAGATATCACATCTCATGCTATAGGAAGGGCCTCATGATTGGAATGGGAAGGAGTTGGATATCACATCTCATGTTATAGGTAGGGACTCAGGTTTGGTATTAGAAGCACTGAGATATCAGATCTCATCCTTTAGGAAGGGACTCAAGTTTGGTATTTGAAGGAGTGAGATAATAAATCTCATCCTATCGGAAGGGTCTCAGGATTGGAATGGGAAGGAGTTGAATATCACATCTCATGCTATAGGAAGGATCTCAGGTTTGGTAGAAGCATTGAGATATCACATCTCATGCTATAGGAAGGGTCTCAGGATTGGAATGGGAAGGAGTTGGATATCATCTCATGCTATAGGAAGGGTCTCAGGATTGGAATGGCAAGGAGTTGGATATCACATCTCATCCTATAGGAAGGGTCTCAGGTTTGGTAGAAGCATTGAGATATCACATCTCATGCTATAGGAAGGGCCTCATGATTGGAATGGGAAGGAGTTGGATATCACATCTCATGCTATATGGAGGGTCTCAGGTTTGGCATTAATAGTATTTAGATATCACATCTCATGCTATAGGAAGGGTCTCAGGATTGGATGGGAAGGAGTTGGATATCACATTTCATGCTATAGGAAGGGTTTCAGATTTGGTAGAAGCATTGAGATATCATATCTCATGCTATAGGAAGGGCCTCATGATTGGAATGGGAAGGAGTTAGATATCACATCTCATGCTATCGGAAAGGTCTCAGGTTTGGTATTAGAAGCATTGAGATATAACATCTCATGATATAGGACGGGTCTCAGGATTGGAATGGGAAAGAGTTAGATATCACATCTCATGCTATAGGAAGGGTCTCAGGTTTGGTAGAAGCATTGGGATATCACATCTCATGCTATAGGAAGGGTCTCAGGATTGGAATGGAAAGGAGTTGGATATCACATCTGATGCTAAATGAAGGGTCTCAGGTTTGGAAGGGGAAGGATTTGGATATCACATCTCAAGTTATAGGACGGGTCTTTGGTTTGGTATTAGAAGCATTGAGATATCATATCTCATGCTATCGGAAGGGTCTCAGGATTGGATTGGGAAGGATTTGGATATCACATCTCGTTATAGGAAGGGTCTCAGGTTGGTTATTAGAAGCATTGAGATATCACATCTCATGTTATAGGACAGTCTCAGGTTTGGTATTAGAAGCATTGAGATATCACATCTCACGGTATAGGAAGGTCTCAGGTTTGGAAGAAGCATTAAGATATCACATCTCATGCTATAGGAAGGGTCTCAGGATTGGATCGGGAAGGAGTTGGATATCACATCTCATGCTATAGGAAGGGTCTCAGGTTTGGTAGAAGCATTGAGATATCACATCTCATGCTATAGGAAAGGCCTCATGATTGGAATGGGAAGGAGTTGGATATCATCTCATGCTATAGGAAGGGTCTCAGGATTGGAATGGCAATGAGTTGGATATCACATCTCATCCTATAGGAAGGGTCTCAGGTTTGGTAGAAGCATTGAGATATCACATCTCATGCTATAGGAAGGGCCTCATGATTGGAATGGGAAAGAGTTGGATATCACATCTCAGGCTATTGGAAGGGTCCAGGATTGGAATGGGAAGGAGTTGGATATCATCTCATGCTATAGGAAGGGTCTCAGGATTGGAATGGCAAGGAGTTGGATATCACATCTCATCCTATAGGAAGGGTCTCAGGTTTGGTAGAAGCATTGAGATATCACATCTCATGCTATAGGAAGGGCCTCATGATTGGAATGGGAAAGAGTTGGATATCACATCTCAGGCTATCGGAAGGGTCCAGGATTGGAATGGGAAGGAGTTGGATATATCACATCTCATGCTATAGGGAGGGTCTCAGGTTTGGCATTAATAGCATTTAGATATCACATCTCATGCTATACGAATGGTCTCAGGATTGGATGGGAAGCAGTTGGATATCACATTTAATGCTATAGGAAGGGTCTCAGATTTGGTAGAAGCATTGAGATATCACATCTCATGCTATAGGAAGGGCCTCATGATTGGAATGGGAAAGAGTTAGATATCACATCTCATGCTATCGGAAAGGTCTCAGGTTTGGTAGAAGCATTGGGATATCACATCTCATGCTATAGGAAGGGTCTCATGATTGGAATGGGAAGGTATTGGATATCACATCTCATGCTAAAGGAAAGGTCTCAGGTTTGGAAGGGGAAGGATTTGGATATCTCATCTCAAGTTATAGGACGGGTCTGTGGTTTGGTATTAGAAGCATTGAGATATCATATCTCATGCTATCGGAAGGGTCTCAGGATTGGATTGGGAAGGAGTTGGATATCACATCTCATGTTATAGGAAGCGTCTCAGGATTGGAATGGGAAGGACTTGGACATCACATCTCAAGTTATAGGAAGGGTCTCAGGTTTGTTATTAGAAGCATTGAGATATCACATCTCATGTTATAGGACAGTCTCAGGTTTGATATTAGAAGCATTGAGATATAACATCTCATGATATAGGAAGGGTCTCAGGATTGGAATGGGAAGGAGTTAGATATCACATCTCATGCTATAGGAAGGGTCTCAGGTTTGGTAGAAGCATTGGGATATCACATCTCATGCTATAGGAAGGGTCTCAGGATTGGAATGGAAAGGAGTTGGATATCACATCTGATGCTAAAGGAAGGGTCTCAGGTTTGGAAGGGGAAGGATTTGGATATCACATCTCAAGTTATAGGACGGGTCTGTGGTTTGGTATTAGAAGCATTGAGATATCATATCTCATGCTATCGGAAGGGTCTCAGGATTTTATTGGGAAGGAGTTGGATATCACATCTCGTTATAGGAAGGGTCTCAGGTTGGTTATTAGAAGCATTGAGATATCACATCTCAGGCTATCGGAAGGTCTCAGGATTGGAATGGGAAGGAGTTGGATATCACATCTCTTGCAATAGGAAGGGTCTCAGGTTTGGTATTAGAAACATTGAGATATCTCATCTCATGGTATAGGAAGGGTCTCAGGATTGGAATCGGAAGGAGTTGGATATAACATCTCATGTTATAGGAAGGGTCTCAGGTTTGTTATTAGAAGCACTGAGATATCAAATCTTATGCTAAATGAAGGGACGCAGGATTGGAATGGGAACGAGTTGGATATCACATTTCATGCTATATGAACGGTCCAACTTTGGTTTTAGAAGCATTGAGATAGCACATCTCATGGAAGGGGCTCAGTATTGGAATGGGAAGGAGTTGGATATCACATCTCATCCTATAGGAAGGGTCTCAGGTTTGGTAGAAGCATTGAGATATCACATCTCATGCTATAGGAAGGGCCTCATGATTGGAATGGGAAAGAGTTGGATATCACATCTCAGGCTATCGGAAGGGTCCAGGATTGGAATGGGAAGGAGTTGGATATATCACATCTCATGCTATAGGGAGGGTCTCAGGTTTGGCATTAATAGCATTTAGATATCACATCTCATGCTATACGAATGGTCTCAGGATTGGATGGGAAGCAGTTGGATATCACATTTAATGCTATAGGAAGGGTCTCAGATTTGGTAGAAGCATTGAGATATCACATCTCATGCTATAGGAAGGGCCTCATGATTGGAATGGGAAAGAGTTAGATATCACATCTCATGCTATCGGAAAGGTCTCAGGTTTGGTAGAAGCATTGGGATATCACATCTCATGCTATAGGAAGGGTCTCATGATTGGAATGGGAAGGAGTTGGATATCACATCTCATGCTAAAGGAAAGGTCTCAGGTTTGGAAGGGGAAGGATTTGGATATCTCATCTCAAGTTATAGGACGGGTCTGTGGTTTGGTATTAGAAGCATTGAGATATCATATCTCATGCTATCGGAAGGGTCTCAGGATTGGATTGGGAAGGAGTTGGATATCACATCTCATGTTATAGGAAGCGTCTCAGGATTGGATTGGGAAGGACTTGGACATCACATCTCAAGTTATAGGAAGGGTCTCAGGTTTGTTATTAGAAGCATTGAGATATCACATCTCATGTTATAGGACAGTCTCAGGTTTGATATTAGAAGCATTGAGATATAACATCTCATGATATAGGAAGGGTCTCAGGATTGGAATGGGAAGGAGTTAGATATCACATCTCATGCTATAGGAAGGGTCTCAGGTTTGGTAGAAGCATTGGGATATCACATCTCATGCTATAGGAAGGGTCTCAGGATTGGAATGGAAAGGAGTTGGATATCACATCTGATGCTAAAGGAAGGGTCTCAGGTTTGGAAGGGGAAGGATTTGGATATCACATCTCAAGTTATAGGACGGGTCTGTGGTTTGGTATTAGAAGCATTGAGATATCATATCTCATGCTATCGGAAGGGTCTCAGGATTTTATTGGGAAGGAGTTGGATATCACATCTCGTTATAGGAAGGGTCTCAGGTTGGTTATTAGAAGCATTGAGATATCACATCTCAGGCTATCGGAAGGTCTCAGGATTGGAATGGGAAGGAGTTGGATATCACATCTCTTGCAATAGGAAGGGTCTCAGGTTTGGTATTAGAAACATTGAGATATCTCATCTCATGGTATAGGAAGGGTCTCAGGATTGGAATCGGAAGGAGTTGGATATAACATCTCATGTTATAGGAAGGGTCTCAGGTTTGTTATTAGAAGCACTGAGATATCAAATCTTATGCTAAATGAAGGGACGCAGGATTGGAATGGGAACGAGTTGGATATCACATTTCATGCTATATGAACGGTCCAACTTTGGTTTTAGAAGCATTGAGATAGCACATCTCATGGAAGGGGCTCAGTATTGGAATGGGAAGGAGTTGGATATCACATATCATGTTATAGGAATGATCGCAGGTTTGGTATTAAGAGCATTGAGATATCACATCTCATGCTATAGGAAGGTCTCAGGTTTGGTAGAAGCATTGAGATATCACATCTCATGCTATAGGAAGGGCCTCATGATTGGAATGGGAAGGAGTTGGATATCACATCTCATGTTATAGGTAGGGACTCAGGTTTGGTATTAGCAGCACTGAGATATCAGATCTCATCCTTTAGGAAGGGACTCAAGTTTGGTATTTGAAGGAGTGAGATAATAAATCTCATCCTATCGGAAGGGTCTCAGGATTGGAATGGGAAGGAGTTGAATATCACATCTCATGCTATAGGAAGGATCTCAGGTTTGGTAGAAGCATTGAGATATCACATCTCATGCTATAGGAAGGGTCTCAGGATTGGAATGGGAAGGAGTTGGATATCATCTCATGCTATAGGAAGGGTCTCAGGATTGGAATGGCAAGGAGTTGGATATCACATCTCATCCTATAGGAAGGGTCTCAGGTTTGGTAGAAGCATTGAAATATCACATCTCATGCTATAGGAAGGGCCTCATGATTGGAATGGGAAGGAGTTGGATATCACATCTCAGGCTATCGGAAGAGTCTCAGGATTGGAATGGGAAGGAGTTGGATATCACATCTCATGCTATAGGGAGGGTCTCAGGTTTGGCATTAATAGCATTTAGATATCACATCTCATGCTATAGGAAGGGTCTCAGGATTGGATGGGAAGGAGTTGGATATCACATTTCATGCTATAGGAAGGGTCTCAGATTTGGTAGAAGCATTGAGATATTACATCTCATGCTATAGGAAGGGCCTCATGATTGGAATGGGAAGGAGTTGGATATCACATCTCAGGCTATCGGAAGAGTCTCAGGATTGGAATGGGAAGGAGTTGGATATCACATCTCATGCTATAGGGAGGGTCTCAGGTTTGGCATTAATAGCATTTAGATATCACATCTCATGGTATAGGAAGGGTCTCAGGATTGGAATCGGAAGGAGTTGGATATAACATCTCATGTTATAGGAAGGGTCTCAGGTTTGTTATTAGAAGCACTGAGATATCAAATCTTATGCTAAATGAAGGGACGCAGGATTGGAATGGGAACGAGTTGGATATCACATTTCATGCTATAGGAACGGTCCAACTTTGGTATTAGAAGTATTGAGATAGCACATCTCATGGAAGGGGCTCAGGATTGGAATGGGAAGGAGTTGGATATCACATCTCATGTTATAGGAATGATCGCAGGTTTGGTATTAAGAGCATTGAGTATATCACATCTCATGCTATAGGAAGGTCTCAGGTTTGGTAGAAGCATTGAGATATCACATCTCATGCTATAGGAAGGGCCTCATGATTGGAATGGGAAGGAGTTGGATATCACATCTCATGTTATAGGTAGGGACTCAGGTTTGGTATTAGAAGCACTGAGATATCAGATCTCATCCTTTAGGAAGGGACTCAAGTTTGGTATTTGAAGGAGTGAGATAATAAATCTCATCCTATCGGAAGGGTCTCAGGATTGGAATGGGAAGGAGTTGAATATCACATCTCATGCTATAGGAAGGATCTCAGGTTTGGTAGATGCATTGAGATATCACATCTCATGCTATAGGAAGGGTCTCAGGATTGGAATGGGAAGGAGTTGGATATCATCTCATGCTATAGGAAGGGTCTCAGGATTGGAATGGCAAGGAGTTGGATATCACATCTCATCCTATAGGAAGGGTCTCAGGTTTGGTAGAAGCATTGAGATATCACATCTCATGCTATAGGAAGGGATTCATGATTGGAATGGGAAGGAGTTGGATATCACATCTCATGCTATAGGGAGGGTCTCAGGTTTGGCATTAATAGCATTTAGATATCACATCTCATGCTATAGGAAGGGTCTCAGGATTGGATGGGAAGGAGTTGGATATCACATTTCATGCTATAGGAAGGGTCTCAGATTTGGTAGAAGAATTGAGATATTACATCTCATGCTATAGGAAGGGCCTCATGATTGGAATGGGAAGGAGTTAGATATCACATCTCATGCTATCGGAAAGGTCTCAGGTTTGGTATTAGAAGCATTGAGATATAACATATCATGATATAGGACGGGTCTCAGGATTGGAATGGGAAAGAGTTAGATATCACATCTCATGCTATAGGAAGGGTCTCAGGTTTGGTAGAAGCATTGGGATATCACATCTCATGCTATAGGAAGGGTCTCAGGATTGGAATGGAAAGGAGTTGGATATCACATCTGATGCTAAAGGAAGGGTCTCAGGTTTTGAAGGGGAAGGATTTGGATATCACATCTCAAGTTATAGGACGGGTCTTTGGTTTGGTATTAGAAGCATTGAGATATCATATTTCATGCTATCGGAAGGGTCTCAGGATTGGATTGGGAAGGATTTGGATAACACATCTCGTTATAGGAAGCTTCTCAGGTTGGTTATTAGAAGCATTGAGATATCACATCTCATGTTATAGGACAGTCTCAGGTTTGGTATTAGAAGCATTGAGATATCACATCTCATGGTATAGGACAGGTCTCAGGATTGGAATGGGAAGGAGTTGGATATCACATCTCATGCCATAGGAAGGTCTCAGGTTTGGTAGAAGCATTAAGATATCACATCTCATGCTATTGGAAGGGTCTCAGAATTGGATTGGGAAGCACTGAGATATCAAATCTTATGCTAAATGAAGGGACGCAGGATTGGAATGGGAACGAGTTGGATATCACATTTCATGCTATAGGAACGGTCCAACTTTGGTATTAGAAGCATTGAGATAGCACATCTCATGGAAGGGGCTCAGGATTGGAATGGGAAGGAGTTAGATATCACATCTCATGCTATCGGAAAGGTCTCAGGTTTGGTATTAGAAGCATTGAGATATAACATCTCATGATATAGGACGGGTCTCAGGATTGGAATGGGAAAGAGTTAGATATCACATCTCATGCTATAGGAAGGGTCTCAGGTTTGGTAGAAGCATTGAGATATCACATCTCATGCTATAGGAAGGGCCTCATGATTGGAATGGGAAGGAGTTGGATATCACATCTCATGTTATAGGTAGGGACTCAGGTTTGGTATTAGAAGCACTGAGATATCAGATCTCATCCTTTAGGAAGGGACTCAAGTTTGGTATTTGAAGGAGTGAGATAATAAATCTCATCCTATCGGAAGGGTCTCAGGATTGGAATGGGAAGGAGTTGAATATCACATCTCATGCTATAGGAAGGATCTCAGGTTTGGTAGAAGCATTGAGATATCACATCTCATGCTATCGGAAGGGTCTCAGGATTGGAATGGGAAGGAGTTGGATATCATCTCATGCTATAGGAAGGGTCTCAGGATTGGAATGGCAAGGAGTTGGATATCACATCTCATCCTATAGGAAGGGTCTCAGGTTTGGTAGAAGCATTGAGATATCACATCTCATGCTATAGGAAGGGCCTCATGATTGGAATGGGAAGGAGTTGGATATCACATCTCAGGCTATCGGAAGGGTCTCAGGATAGGAATGGGAAGGAGTTGGATATCACATCTCATGCTATAGGGAGGGTTTCAGGTTTGGCATTAATAGCATTTAGATATCACATCTCATGCTATAGGAAGGGTCTCAGGATTGGATGGGAAGGAGTTGGATATCACATTTCATGCTATAGGAAGGGTCTCAGATTTGGTAGAAGCATTGAGATATTACATCTCATGCTATAGGAAGGGCCTCATGATTGGAATGGGAAGGAGTTAGATATCACATCTCATGCTATCGGAAAGGTCTCAGGTTTGGTATTAGAATCATTGAGATATAACATCTCATAATATAGGACTGGTCTCAGGATTGGAATGGGAAAGAGTTAGATATCACATCTCATGCTATAGGAAGGGTCTCAGGTTTGGTAGAAGCATTGGGATATCACATCTCATGCTATAGGAAGGGTCTCAGGATTGGAATGGAAAGGAGTTGGATATCACATCTGATGCTAAAGGAAGGGTCTTAGGATTGGAATGGGAAGGATTTGGATATCACATCTCATGTTATAGGAAGTGTCTCAGGTTTGTTATTAGAAGCATTAAGATATCACATCTCATGCTATCGGAAGGGTCTCAGGATTGGATTGGGAAGGAGTTGGATATCCCATCTCATGTTATAGTAAGGGTCACAGGTTGGAATTGGAAGGAGTTGGATATCACATCTCATGCTATCGGAAGGTTCTCAGGATTGGAATGGGAAGGAGTTGGATATCACATCTCATGCTATAGGGAGGGTCTCAGGTTTGATATTAGAAGCATTGCGATATCATATCTCATGCTATCGGAAGGGTCTCAGGATTGGATTGGGAAGGAGTTGGATATCACATCTCATGTTATAGGAAGGGTCTCAGGATTGGATGGGAAGAGTTGGATATCACATCTCATGCTATAGGAAGGGTCTCAGGTTTGGTAGAAGCATTGGGATATCACATCTCATGCTATAGGAAGGGTCTCAGGATTGGAATGGGAAGGAGTTGGATATCACATCTCATGATAAAGGAAGGGTCTCAGGTGTGGAAGGGGAAGGATTTGGATATCACATCTCAAGTTATAGGATGGGTCTGTGGTTTGCTATTAGAAGCATTGAGATATCATATCTCATGCTATCGGAAGGGTCTCAGGATTGGATTGGGAAGGAGTTGGCTATCACATCTCATGTTATAGGAAGGGCCTCAAGATTGGAATGGGAAGGACTTGGATATCACATCTCATGTTATAGGAAGGGTCTCAGGTTTGTTATTAGAAGCATTGAGATATCACATCTCATGTTATAGGACAGTCTCAGGTTTGGTATTAGAAGCATTGAGATATCATATCTCATGGTATAGGACGGGTCTCAGGATTGGAATGGGAAGGAGTTGGATATCACATCTCATGTTATAGGAAGGGTCTCAGGATTGGATGGGAAGAGCTGGATATCACATCTCATGCTATAGGAAGGGTCTCAGGTTTGGTAGAAGCATTGAGATATCACATCTCATGCTATAGGAAGGGTCTCAGGATTGGAATTGGAAGGAGTTGGATATCACATCTCATGCTATCGGAAAGATCTCAGGTTTGGTAGAAGCATTGGGATATCACATCTCATGCTATAGGAAGGGTCTCAGGATTGGAATGGGAAGGAGTGGGATATCACATCTCATATTATAGGAAGGGTCTCAGGATTGGAATGGGAAGGACTTGGACATCACATCTCATGTTATAGGAAGGGTCTCAGGTTTGTTATTTGAAGCATTGAGATATAACATCTCTTGGTATAGGACGGGTCTCAGGATTGGAATGGGAAGGAGTTTGATATCACATCTCATGCTATCGGAAGGGTCTCAGGATTGGAATGGGAAGGAGTTGGATATCACCTCTCATGCTATAGGGAGGGTCTCATGTTTGATATTAGAAGCATTGAGATATCATATCTCATGCTATCGGAAGGGTCTCAGGATTGGATTGGGAAGGAGTTGGATATCACATCTCATGTTATAGGAAGGGACTCAGGATTGGATGGGAAGAGTTGGATATCACATCTCATGCTATAGGAAGGGTCTCAGGTTTGGTAGAAGCATTGAGATATCACATCTCATGCTATAGGAAGGGTCTCAGGATTGGAATGGGAAGGAGTTGGATATCACATCTCATGCTATCGGAAAGGTCTCAGGATGGAATGGGAAGGAGTTGGATATCACATCTCATGTTATAGGAAGGGTCTCAGGATTGGAATGGGAAGGCCTTGGACATCACATCTCATGTTATAGGAAGGGTCTCAGGTTTGTTATTAGAAGCATTGAGATATAACATCTCTTGGTATAAGACGGGTCTCAGGATTGGAATGGGAAGGAGTTTGATATCACATCTCATGCCTTAGGAAGGTCTCAGGTTTGGTAGAAGCATTAAGATATCACATCTCCTGCTATCGGAAGGGTCTCAGGATTGGATTGGGAAGGAGTTGGATATCACATCTCATGCTATAGGAAGGGTCACAGGTTGAAATTGGAAGGATTTGGATATCACATCTCATGTTATAGGAAGGGTATCAGGATTGGAATGGGAAGGACTTTGATATCACATCTCGCTATAGGGAGGGTCTCAGGTTTGGTATTAGAAGCATTGAGGTATCACATCTCATGCTATAGGAAGTGTCTCAGGATTGGAATGGGAAGGAGTTGCTTTTCATATCATGATATAGGAAGGGTCTCAGGTTTGGAATGGGAAGGCGTTGGATATCACATCTCATGTTATAGGAATGATCTCAGGTTTGGTATTAATAGCATTGAGATATCAAATCTCATGCTATATGAAGAGACGCAGGATTGGAATGGGAAGAAGTTGGATATCACATCTCATGCTATAGGAAGGGACTCAGGTTTGGAATGGGAAGGATTTGGATATCACATCTCTTGCAATAGGATGGATCTCAGGTTTGGTATTAGAAACATTGAGATATCTCATCTCATGGTATAGGAAGGGTCTCAGGATTGGAATCGGAAGGAGTTGGATATAACATCTCATGATATAGGAAGGGTCTCAGGTTTGGTATTAGAAGCACTGAGATATCAAATCTCATGCTAAATGAAGGGACGCAGGATTGGAATGGGAAGGAGTTGGATATCACATCTCATGCTATAGGAACGGTCCAACTTTGGTATTAGAAGCATTGCGATAGCACATCTCATGGAAGGGGCTCAGGATTGGAATGGGAAGGAGTTGGATATCTCATCTCATGTTATAGGAATGATCGCAGGTTTGGTATTAAGAGCATTGAGATATCACATCTCATGCTATAGGAAGGGTCTCAGGATTGGATCGGGAAGGAGTTGGATATCACATCTCATGGTATAGGAAGGGTCTCAGGTTTGGTAGAAGCATTGAGATATCACATCTCATGCTATAGGAAGGGTCTCAGGATTGGAATGGGAAGGAGTTGGATATCATCTCATGCTATAGGAAGGGTCTCAGGATTGGAATGGGAAGGAGTTGGATATCATATCTCATCCTATAGGAAGGGTCTCAGGTTTGGAATGGGAAGCATTTGGATATCACATCTCTTGCAATAGGAATGATCCCAGGTTTGGTATTAAGAGCATTGAGATATCACATTTCATGCTATAGGAAGGGTCTCAGGATTGGAATGGGAAGGAGTTGGATATCACATCTCATTCTATAGGAAGGGTCTCAGGTTTGGTAGAAGCATTGAGATATCTCATCTCATGCTATAGGAAGGGCCTCGTGATTGGAATGGGAAGGAGTTGGATATCACATCTCAGGCTATCGGAAGGGTCTCAGGATTGGAATGGGAAGGAGTTGGATATCACATCTCATGCTATAGGGAGGGTCTCAGGTTTGGCATTAATAGCATTTAGATATCACATCTCATGCTATAGGAAGGGTCTCAGGATTGGATGGGAAGGAGTTGGATATCACATTTCATGCTATAGGAAGGGTCTCAGATTTGGTAGAAGCATTGAGATATTACATCTCATGCTATAGGAAGGGCCTCATGATTGGAATGGGAAGGAGTTGGATATCACATCTCAGGCTATCGGAAGAGTCTCAGGATTGGAATGGGAAGGAGTTGGATATCACATCTCATGCTATAGGGAGGGTCTCAGGTTTGGCATTAATAGCATTTAGATATCACATCTCATGGTATAGGAAGGGTCTCAGGATTGGAATCGGAAGGAGTTGGATATAACATCTCATGTTATAGGAAGGGTCTCAGGTTTGTTATTAGAAGCACTGAGATATCAAATCTTATGCTAAATGAAGGGACGCAGGATTGGAATGGGAACGAGTTGGATATCACATTTCATGCTATAGGAACGGTCCAACTTTGGTATTAGAAGTATTGAGATAGCACATCTCATGGAAGGGGCTCAGGATTGGAATGGGAAGGAGTTGGATATCACATCTCATGTTATAGGAATGATCGCAGGTTTGGTATTAAGAGCATTGAGTATATCACATCTCATGCTATAGGAAGGTCTCAGGTTTGGTAGAAGCATTGAGATATCACATCTCATGCTATAGGAAGGGCCTCATGATTGGAATGGGAAGGAGTTGGATATCACATCTCATGTTATAGGTAGGGACTCAGGTTTGGTATTAGAAGCACTGAGATATCAGATCTCATCCTTTAGGAAGGGACTCAAGTTTGGTATTTGAAGGAGTGAGATAATAAATCTCATCCTATCGGAAGGGTCTCAGGATTGGAATGGGAAGGAGTTGAATATCACATCTCATGCTATAGGAAGGGTCTCAGGATTGGAATGGGAAGGAGTTGGATATCATCTCATGCTATAGGAAGGGTCTCAGGATTGGAATGGCAAGGAGTTGGATATCACATCTCATCCTATAGGAAGGGTCTCAGGTTTGGTAGAAGCATTGAGATATCACATCTCATGCTATAGGAAGGGATTCATGATTGGAATGGGAAGGAGTTGGATATCACATCTCATGCTATAGGGAGGGTCTCAGGTTTGGCATTAATAGCATTTAGATATCACATCTCATGCTATAGGAAGGGTCTCAGGATTGGATGGGAAGGAGTTGGATATCACATTTCATGCTATAGGAAGGGTCTCAGATTTGGTAGAAGAATTGAGATATTACATCTCATGCTATAGGAAGGGCCTCATGATTGGAATGGGAAGGAGTTAGATATCACATCTCATGCTATCGGAAAGGTCTCAGGTTTGGTATTAGAAGCATTGAGATATAACATATCATGATATAGGACGGGTCTCAGGATTGGAATGGGAAAGAGTTAGATATCACATCTCATGCTATAGGAAGGGTCTCAGGTTTGGTAGAAGCATTGGGATATCACATCTCATGCTATAGGAAGGATCTCAGGATTGGAATGGAAAGGAGTTGGATATCACATCTGATGTTAAAGGAAGGGTCTCAGGTTTTGAAGGGGAAGGATTTGGATATCACATCTCAAGTTATAGGACGGGTCTTTGGTTTGGTATTAGAAGCATTGAGATATCATATCTCATGCTATCGGAAGGGTCTCAGGATTGGATTGGGAAGGATTTGGATAACACATCTCGTTATAGGAAGCGTCTCAGGTTGGTTATTAGAAGCATTGAGATATCACATCTCATGTTATAGGACAGTCTCAGGTTTGGTATTAGAAGCATTGAGATATCACATCTCATGGTATAGGACAGGTCTCAGGATTGGAATGGGAAGGAGTTGGATATCACATCTCATGCCATAGGAAGGTCTCAGGTTTGGTAGAAGCATTAAGATATCACATCTCATGCTATTGGAAGGGTCTCAGAATTGGATTGGGAAGCACTGAGATATCAAATCTTATGCTAAATGAAGGGACGCAGGATTGGAATGGGAACGAGTTGGATATCACATTTCATGCTATAGGAACGGTCCAACTTTGGTATTAGAAGCATTGAGATAGCACATCTCATGGAAGGGGCTCAGGATTGGAATGGGAAGGAGTTAGATATCACATCTCATGCTATCGGAAAGGTCTCAGGTTTGGTATTAGAAGCATTGAGATATAACATCTCATGATATAGGACGGGTCTCAGGATTGGAATGGGAAAGAGTTAGATATCACATCTCATGCTATAGGAAGGGTCTCAGGTTTGGTAGAAGCATTGAGATATCACATCTCATGCTATAGGAAGGGCCTCATGATTGGAATGGGAAGGAGTTGGATATCACATCTCATGTTATAGGTAGGGACTCAGGTTTGGTATTAGAAGCACTGAGATATCAGATCTCATCCTTTAGGAAGGGACTCAAGTTTGGTATTTGAAGGAGTGAGATAATAAATCTCATCCTATCGGAAGGGTCTCAGGATTGGAATGGGAAGGAGTTGAATATCACATCTCATGCTATAGGAAGGATCTCAGGTTTGGTAGAAGCATTGAGATATCACATCTCATGCTATCGGAAGGGTCTCAGGATTGGAATGGGAAGGAGTTGGATATCATCTCATGCTATAGGAAGGGTCTCAGGATTGGAATGGCAAGGAGTTGGATATCACATCTCATCCTATAGGAAGGGTCTCAGGTTTGGTAGAAGCATTGAGATATCACATCTCATGCTATAGGAAGGGCCTCATGATTGGAATGGGAAGGAGTTGGATATCACATCTCAGGCTATCGGAAGGGTCTCAGGATAGGAATGGGAAGGAGTTGGATATCACATCTCATGCTATAGGAAGGGTCTCAGGATTGGATGGGAAGGAGTTGGATATCACATTTCATGCTATAGGAAGGGTCTCAGATTTGGTAGAAGCATTGAGATATTACATCTCATGCTATAGGAAGGGCCTCATGATTGGAATGGGAAGGAGTTAGATATCACATCTCATGCTATCGGAAAGGTCTCAGGTTTGGTATTAGAATCATTGAGATATAACATCTCATAATATAGGACTGGTCTCAGGATTGGAATGGGAAAGAGTTAGATATCACATCTCATGCTATAGGAAGGGTCTCAGGTTTGGTAGAAGCATTGGGATATCACATCTCATGCTATAGGAAGGGTCTCAGGATTGGAATGGAAAGGAGTTGGATATCACATCTGATGCTAAAGGAAGGGTCTTAGGATTGGAATGGGAAGGATTTGGATATCACATCTCATGTTATAGGAAGTGTCTCAGGTTTGTTATTAGAAGCATTAAGATATCACATCTCATGCTATCGGAAGGGTCTCAGGATTGGATTGGGAAGGAGTTGGATATCCCATCTCATGTTATAGTAAGGGTCACAGGTTGGAATTGGAAGGAGTTGGATATCACATCTCATGCTATCGGAAGGTTCTCAGGATTGGAATGGGAAGGAGTTGGATATCACATCTCATGCTATAGGGAGGGTCTCAGGTTTGATATTAGAAGCATTGCGATATCATATCTCATGCTATCGGAAGGGTCTCAGGATTGGATTGGGAAGGAGTTGGATATCACATCTCATGTTATAGGAAGGGTCTCAGGATTGGATGGGAAGAGTTGGATATCACATCTCATGCTATAGGAAGGGTCTCAGGTTTGGTAGAAGCATTGGGATATCACATCTCATGCTATAGGAAGGGTCTCAGGATTGGAATGGGAAGGAGTTGGATATCACATCTCATGATAAAGGAAGGGTCTCAGGTGTGGAAGGGGAAGGATTTGGATATCACATCTCAAGTTATAGGATGGGTCTGTGGTTTGCTATTAGAAGCATTGAGATATCATATCTCATGCTATCGGAAGGGTCTCAGGATTGGATTGGGAAGGAGTTGGCTATCACATCTCATGTTATAGGAAGGGCCTCAAGATTGGAATGGGAAGGACTTGGATATCACATCTCATGTTATAGGAAGGGTCTCAGGTTTGTTATTAGAAGCATTGAGATATCACATCTCATGTTATAGGACAGTCTCAGGTTTGGTATTAGAAGCATTGAGATATCATATCTCATGGTATAGGACGGGTCTCAGGATTGGAATGGGAAGGAGTTGGATATCACATCTCATGTTATAGGAAGGGTTTCAGGATTGGATGGGAAGAGCTGGATATCACATCTCATGCTATAGGAAGGGTCTCAGGTTTGGTAGAAGCATTGAGATATCACATCTCATGCTATAGGAAGGGTCTCAGGATTGGAATTGGAAGGAGTTGGATATCACATCTCATGCTATCGGAAAGATCTCAGGTTTGGTAGAAGCATTGGGATATCACATCTCATGCTATAGGAAGGGTCTCAGGATTGGAATGGGAAGGAGTGGGATATCACATCTCATGTTATAGGAAGGGTCTCAGGATTGGAATGGGAAGGACTTGGACATCACATCTCATGTTATAGGAAGGGTCTCAGGTTTGTTATTTGAAGCATTGAGATATAACATCTCTTGGTATAGGACGGGTCTCAGGATTGGAATGGGAAGGAGTTTGATATCACATCTCATGCTATCGGAAGGGTCTCAGGATTGGAATGGGAAGGAGTTGGATATCACCTCTCATGCTATAGGGAGGGTCTCATGTTTGATATTAGAAGCATTGAGATATCATATCTCATGCTATCGGAAGGGTCTCAGGATTGGATTGGGAAGGAGTTGGATATCACATCTCATGTTATAGGAAGGGACTCAGGATTGGATGGGAAGAGTTGGATATCACATCTCATGCTATAGGAAGGGTCTCAGGTTTGGTAGAAGCATTGAGATATCACATCTCATGCTATAGGAAGGGTCTCAGGATTGGAATGGGAAGGAGTTGGATATCACATCTCATGCTATCGGAAAGGTCTCAGGATGGAATGGGAAGGAGTTGGATATCACATCTCATGTTATAGGAAGGGTCTCAGGATTGGAATGGGAAGGCCTTGGACATCACATCTCATGTTATAGGAAGGGTCTCAGGTTTGTTATTAGAAGCATTGAGATATAACATCTCTTGGTATAAGACGGGTCTCAGGATTGGAATGGGAAGGAGTTTGATATCACATCTCATGCCTTAGGAAGGTCTCAGGTTTGGTAGAAGCATTAAGATATCACATCTCCTGCTATCGGAAGGGTCTCAGGATTGGATTGGGAAGGAGTTGGATATCACATCTCATGCTATAGGAAGGGTCACAGGTTGAAATTGGAAGGATTTGGATATCACATCTCATGTTATAGGAAGGGTATCAGGATTGGAATGGGAAGGACTTTGATATCACATCTCGCTATAGGGAGGGTCTCAGGTTTGGTATTAGAAGCATTGAGGTATCACATCTCATGCTATAGGAAGTGTCTCAGGATTGGAATGGGAAGGAGTTGCTTATCATATCATGATATAGGAAGGGTCTCAGGTTTGGAATGGGAAGGCGTTGGATATCACATCTCATGTTATAGGAATGATCTCAGGTTTGGTATTAATAGCATTGAGATATCACATCTCATTCTATAGGAAGGGTCTCAGGATTGGAATGGGAAGGAGTTGGATATCACATCTCATGCTATAGGGAGGGTCTCTGGTTTGGTATTAGAAATGAAATATCATATCTCATGTTATAGGACAGTCTCATGTTTGGTATTAGAAGCACTGAGATATCAAATCTCATGCTATATGAAGAGACGCAGGATTGGAATGGGAAGAAGTTGGATATCACATCTCATGCTATAGGAAGGGACTCAGGTTTGGAATGGGAAGGATTTGGATATCACATCTCTTGCAATAGGATGGATCTCAGGTTTGGTATTAGAAACATTGAGATATCTCATCTCATGGTATAGGAAGGGTCTCAGGATTGGAATCGGAAGGAGTTGGATATAACATCTCATGATATAGGAAGGGTCTCAGGTTTGGTATTAGAAGCACTGAGATATCAAATCTCATGCTAAATGAAGGGACGCAGGATTGGAATGGGAAGGAGTTGGATATCACATCTCATGCTATAGGAACGGTCCAACTTTGGTATTAGAAGCATTGCGTTAGCACATCTCATGGAAGGGGCTCAGGATTGGAATGGGAAGGAGTTGGATATCTCATCTCATGTTATAGGAATGATCGCAGGTTTGGTATTAAGAGCATTGAGATATCACATCTCATGCTATAGGAAGGGTCTCAGGATTGGATCGGGAAGGAGTTGGATATCACATCTCATGGTATAGGAAGGGTCTCAGGTTTGGTAGAAGCATTGAGATATCACATCTCATGCTATAGGAAGGGTCTCAGGATTGGAATGGGAAGGAGTTGGATATCATCTCATGCTATAGGAAGGGTCTCAGGATTGGAATGGGAAGGAGTTGGATATCATATCTCATCCTATAGGAAGGGTCTCAGGTTTGGAATGGGAAGCATTTGGATATCACATCTCTTGCAATAGGAATGATCCCAGGTTTGGTATTAAGAGCATTGAGATATCACATTTCATGCTATAGGAAGGGTCTCAGGATTGGAATGGGAAGGAGTTGGATATCACATCTCATTCTATAGGAAGGGTCTCAGGTTTGGTAGAAGCATTGAGATATCTCATCTCATGCTATAGGAAGGGCCTCGTGATTGGAATGGGAAGGAGTTGGATATCACATCTCAGGCTATCGGAAGGGTCTCAGGATTGGAATGGGAAGGAGTTGGATATCATATCTCATGCTTTAAGAAGGGTCTCAGTTTTGGTATTAGAAGCATTGAGATATCACATCTCATGCTATAGGAAGGGTCTCAGGTTTGGTATTACAAGCATTGTGATATTACATCTCATGCTATAGGAAGGGTCTCAGGATTGGATTTGGGAAGGAGTCGGATATCACAGCTTATGCTATAGGAAGGGTCTCAGGTTTGGAATGGGAAGGATTTGTATATCACATCTCTTGCTATAGGAAGGGCCTCAGGTTTGGTATGAGAAACATTGAGATATCACATCTCATGGTATAGGAAGGATCTCAGGATTGGAATAGGAAGGAGTTGGATATCACATCTCATGTTATAGGAAGGATATCAGGTTTGGTATTAGAAGCATTGAGATATCACATCTCATGCTATAGGAAGGGTCTCAGGATTGGAATGGGAAGGAGTTGGATATCACATCTCATGCTATAGGAAGGGTCTCAGGTTTGGTAGAAGCATTGAGATATCACATCTCATGCTATAGGAGGGGTCTCGGGATTGTAATGGGAAGGAGAAGTATATGACATCTCATGCCATAGGAAGGGTCTCAGGTTTGGTATAAGCATTGAGATATCACATCTCTGCTATCGGAAGGGTCTCGGGATTGGAATGGGAAGGAGTTGGATATCCCATCTCATGCTATAGGAAGGGTCTCAGGTTTGGTATTAGAAGCATTGAGATGTCACGTCTCATGCTATAGGAAGGGTCTCAGGATTGGAATAGGAAGGAGTTGGATATCACATGTCATGCTATATGAAGGGACTCGGGTGTGGTATTACAAGCATTGTGATATTACATCTCATGCTATAGGAAGGGTCTCAGGATTGGATTGGGAAGGAGTCGGATATCACATCTCATGCTATAGGAAGGGTCTCAGGTTTGGAATGGGAAGGATTTGTATATCACATCTCTTGCTATAGGAAGGGCCTCAGGTTTGGTATGAGAAACATTGAGATATCACATCTCCTGCTATAGGAAGGGTCTCATGATTGGAATGGGAAGGAGGTGGATATCACATCTCATGCTAAAGGGAGGGTCTCAGGTTTGGAAGGGGAAGGATTTGGATATCACATCTCATGTTATAGGAAGGGTCTCAGGATTGGAATGGGAAGGATTTGGATATCACATCTCATGCTAAAGGAAGGGTCTCAGGATTGGAATGGGAAGGATTTGGATATCATATCTCATGTTATAGGACGGGTCCGAGGTTTGGTATTAGAAGCATTGAGATATCACATCTCATGGTATAGGAAGGGTCTCAGGATTGGAATGGGAAGGAGTTGGATACCACATCTCATCCAATAGGAAGGGTCTCAGGTTTGGAATGGGAAGGAATTGGATATCACATCTCATGTTATAGGAAGGATCTCAGGATTGAAATGGGAAGGATTTGGATATCACATCTCTTGCTATAGGAAGGGTCTCAGGTTTTTTATTAGAAACATTGAGATATCACATCTCATGCTATAGGAAGGGTTTCAGGATTGGAATGGGAAGGAGTTGGATATCACATCTCATGTTGTAGAAATGGTCTCAGGATTGGAATGGGAAGGATTTGGATATCATATCTCATGTTATAGGACGGGTCCCAGGTTTGGTATTAGAAGCATTGAGATATCACATCTCATGGTATAGGAAGGGTTTCAGGATTGGAATGGGAAGGATTTGGATATCACATCTCATGCTAAAGGAAGGGTTTCAGGATTGGAATGGGAAGGATTTGGATATCACATCTCATGCTAAAGGAAGGGTCTCAGGTTTGGAAGGGGAAGGATTTGGATATCACATCTCATGTTATAGGAAGGGTCACAGGATTGGAATGGGAAGGATTTGGATATCACATCTCTTGCTATAGGAAGGGTCTCAGGTTTTTTATTAGAAACATTGAGATATCACATCTCATGCTATAGGAAGGGTTTCAGGATTGGAATGGGAAGGATTTGGATATCACATCTCATGCTAAAGGAAGGGTCTCGGGATTGGAATGGGAAGGATTTGGATATCACATCTCTTGCTATAGGATGGGTCTCAGGTTTTTTATTAGAAACATTGAGATATCACATCTCATGCTATAGGAAGGGTTTCAGGATTGGAATGGGAAGGATTTGGATATCACATCTCTTGCTATAGGAAGGGTCTCAGGTTTTTTATTAGAAACATTGAGATATCACATCTCATCCAATAGGAAGGGTCTCAGGTTTGGAATGGGAAGGAATTGGATATCACATCTCCTGTTATAGGAAGGATCTCAGGATTGGAATGGGAAGGATTTGGATATCACATCTCTTGCTATAGGAAGGGTCTCAGGTTTTTTATTAGAAACATTGAAATATCACATCTCATGCTATAGGAAGGGTTTCAGGATTGGAATGGGAAGGAGTTGGATATCACATCTCATGTTATAGAAAGGGTCTCAGGATTGGAAGGGGAAGGGTTTGGATATCATATCTCATGTTATAGGACGGGTCCCAGGTTTGGTATTAGAAGCATTGAGATAAGATATCACATCTCATGGTATAGGAAGGGTTTCAGGATTGGAATGGGAAGGATTTGGATATCACATCTCATGCTAAAGGAAGGGTCTCAGGTTTGGAAGGGGAAGGATTTGGATATCATATCTAATGTTATAGGAAGGATCTCAGGATTGGAATGGGAAGGATTTGGATATCACATCTCTTGCTATCGGAAGGGTCTCAGGTTTTTTATTAGAAACTTTGAGATATCACATTTCATGCTATAGGAAGGGTTTCAGAATTGGAATGGGAAGGAGTTGGATATCACATCTCATGTTATAGAAAGGGTCTCAGGATTGCAATGTGAAGGATTTGGATATCACATCTCTTGCTATAGGAAGGGTCTCAGGTTTTTTTTATTAGAAACATTGAGATATCACATCTCATGCTATAGGAAGGGTTTCAGGATTGGAATGGGAAGGATTTGGATATCACATCTCATGCTAAAGGAAGGGTCTCAGATTTGGAAGGGGAAGGATTTGGATATCATATCTCATGTTATAGGACGGGTCCCAGGTTTGGTATTAGAAGCATTGAGGTATCACATCTCATGGTATAGGAAGGGTCTCAGGATTGGAATGGGAAGGAGTTGGATATCCCTTCTCATGCTATACGAAGGGTCTCAGGTTGGAATGGGAAGGAGTTGGATATCACATCTCATGTTATAGGAAGGGCCTCAGGATTCAAATGAGAAGGATTTGGATATCACATCTCTTGCTATATGAAGGGTCTCAGGTTTTTTATTAGAAACATTGAGATATCACATCTCATGCTATAGGAAGGGTTTCAGGATTGGAATGGGAAGGATTTGGATATCACATCACATGCTAAAGGAAGGGCCTCAGGTTTGGAAGGGGAAGGATTTTGATATCATATCTCATGTTATAGAACGGGTCCCAGGTTTGGTATAAGAAGCATTGAGATATCACATCTCATGGTATAAGAAGGGTCTCAGGATTGGAATGGGAAGGAGTTGGATATCACATCTCATCCAATAGGAAGGGTCTCAGGTTTGGAATGGGAAGGAATTGGATATCACATCTCATGTTATAGGAAGGATCTCAGGATTGGAATGCAAAGGATTTGGATATCACATCTCTTGCTATAGGAAGGGTCTCAGGTTTTTTATTAAAAACATTGAGATATCACATTTCATGCTATAGGAAGGGTCTCAGGATTGGAATGGGAAGGAGTTGGATATCACATCTCATGCTATAGGAAGGGTCTCAGGTTTGGTATAAGCATTGAGATATCACATCTCATGCTATAGGAAGGGTCTCAGGATTGGAATCGGAAGCACTTGGATATCCCATCTCATGTTATTGGACGGGTCTCAGGTGTGGTATTAGAAGCATTGAGATATCAGATCGCATGCTGTAGGAAGGGTCTCAGGTTTGGAATGGGAAGGAATTGGATATCACATCTCATGTCATAGGAAGGATCTCAGGTTTGCTATTAGAAGCATTGAGATATCACATCTCATGCTATAGCAATGGTCTCAGGATTGGAATGAGAAGGAGTTGGATATTACATTCTTGCTATAGGATGGGTCTCAGGTTTGGAATGGGAAGGAGTTGGATATCACATATGCTATAGGAAGGGCCTCAGGGTTGGAACGGGAAGGAGTTGGATATCACATCTCATGCTTTAAGAAGGGTCTCAGTTTTGGTATTAGAAGCATTGAGATATTACATCTCATGCTATAGGAAGGGTCTCAGGTTTGGTATTACAAGCATTGTGATATTACATCTCATGCTATAGGAAGGGTCTCAAGATTGGATTGGGAAGGAGTCGGATATCACAGCTTATGCTATAGGAAGGGTCTCAGGTTTGGAATGGGAAGGATTTGTATATCACATCTCTTGCTCTAGGAAGGGCCTCAGGTTTGGTATGAGAAACATTGAGATATCACATCTCATGGTATAGGAAGAATCTCAGGATTGGAATAGGAAGGAGTTGGATATCACATCTCATGTCATAGGAAGGATATCAGGTTTGGTATTAGAAGCATTGAGATATCACATCTCATGCTATAAGAAGGGTCTCATGATTGGAATGGGAAGGAGGTGGATATCACATCTCATGCTAAAGGGAGGGTCTCAGGTTTGGAAGGGGAAGGATTTGGATATCACATCTCATGTTATAGGAAGGGTCTCAGGATTGGAATGGGAAGGATTTGGATATCACATCTCATGCTAAAGGAAGGGTCTCAGGATTGGAATGGGAAGGATTTGGATATCATATCTCATGTTATAGGACGGGTCCGAGGTTTGGTATTAGAAGCATTGAGATATCACATCTCATGGTATAGGAAGGGTCTCAGGATTGGAATGGGAAGGAGTTGGATACCACATCTCATCCAATAGGAAGGGTCTCAGGTTTGGAATGGGAAGGAATTGGATATCACATCTCATGTTATAGGAAGGATCTCAGGATTGAAATGGGAAGGATTTGGATATCACATCTCTTGCTATAGGAAGGGTCTCAGGTTTTTTATTAGAAACATTGAGATATCACATCTCATGCTATAGGAAGGGTTTCAGGATTGGAATGGGAAGGAGTTGGATATCACATCTCATGTTGTAGAAATGGTCTCAGGATTGGAATGGGAAGGATTTGGATATCATATCTCATGTTATAGGACGGGTCCCAGGTTTGGTATTAGAAGCATTGAGATATCACATCTCATGGTATAGGAAGGGTTTCAGGATTGGAATGGGAAGGATTTGGATATCACATCTCATGCTAAAGGAAGGGTTTCAGGATTGGAATGGGAAGGATTTGGATATCACATCTCATGCTAAAGGAAGGGTCTCAGGTTTGGAAGGGGAAGGATTTGGATATCACATCTCATGTTATAGGAAGGGTCACAGGATTGGAATGGGAAGGATTTGGATATCACATCTCTTGCTATAGGAAGGGTCTCAGGTTTTTTATTAGAAACATTGAGATATCACATCTCATGCTATAGGAAGGGTTTCAGGATTGGAATGGGAAGGATTTGGATATCACATCTCATGCTAAAGGAAGGGTCTCGGGATTGGAATGGGAAGGATTTGGATATCACATCTCTTGCTATAGGATGGGTCTCAGGTTTTTTATTAGAAACATTGAGATATCACATCTCATGCTATAGGAAGGGTTTCAGGATTGGAATGGGAAGGATTTGGATATCACATCTCTTGCTATAGGAAGGGTCTCAGGTTTTTTATTAGAAACATTGAGATATCACATCTCATCCAATAGGAAGGGTCTCAGGTTTGGAATGGGAAGGAATTGGATATCACATCTCCTGTTATAGGAAGGATCTCAGGATTGGAATGGGAAGGATTTGGATATCACATCTCTTGCTATAGGAAGGGTCTCAGGTTTTTTATTAGAAACATTGAAATATCACATCTCATGCTATAGGAAGGGTTTCAGGATTGGAATGGGAAGGAGTTGGATATCACATCTCATGTTATAGAAAGGGTCTCAGGATTGGAAGGGGAAGGGTTTGGATATCATATCTCATGTTATAGGACGGGTCCCAGGTTTGGTATTAGAAGCATTGAGATAAGATATCACATCTCATGGTATAGGAAGGGTTTCAGGATTGGAATGGGAAGGATTTGGATATCACATCTCATGCTAAAGGAAGGGTCTCAGGTTTGGAAGGGGAAGGATTTGGATATCATATCTAATGTTATAGGAAGGATCTCAGGATTGGAATGGGAAGGATTTGGATATCACATCTCTTGCTATCGGAAGGGTCTCAGGTTTTTTATTAGAAACTTTGAGATATCACATTTCATGCTATAGGAAGGGTTTCAGAATTGGAATGGGAAGGAGTTGGATATCACATCTCATGTTATAGAAAGGGTCTCAGGATTGCAATGTGAAGGATTTGGATATCACATCTCTTGCTATAGGAAGGGTCTCAGGTTTTTTTTATTAGAAACATTGAGATATCACATCTCATGCTATAGGAAGGGTTTCAGGATTGGAATGGGAAGGATTTGGATATCACATCTCATGCTAAAGGAAGGGTCTCAGATTTGGAAGGGGAAGGATTTGGATATCATATCTCATGTTATAGGACGGGTCCCAGGTTTGGTATTAGAAGCATTGAGATATCACATCTCATGGTATAGGAAGGGTCTCAGGATTGGAATGGGAAGGAGTTGGATATCCCTTCTCATGCTATAGGAAGGGTCTCAGGTTGGAATGGGAAGGAGTTGGATATCACATCTCATGTTATAGGAAGGGCCTCAGGATTCAAATGAGAAGGATTTGGATATCACATCTCTTGCTATATGAAGGGTCTCAGGTTTTTTATTAGAAACATTGAGATATCACATCTCATGCTATAGGAAGGGTTTCAGGATTGGAATGGGAAGGATTTGGATATCACATCACATGCTAAAGGAAGGGCCTCAGGTTTGGAAGGGGAAGGATTTTGATATCATATCTCATGTTATAGAACGGGTCCCAGGTTTGGTATAAGAAGCATTGAGATATCACATCTCATGGTATAAGAAGGGTCTCAGGATTGGAATGGGAAGGAGTTGGATATCACATCTCATCCAATAGGAAGGGTCTCAGGTTTGGAATGGGAAGGAATTGGATATCACATCTCATGTTATAGGAAGGATCTCAGGATTGGAATGCAAAGGATTTGGATATCACATCTCTTGCTATAGGAAGGGTCTCAGGTTTTTTATTAAAAACATTGAGATATCACATTTCATGCTATAGGAAGGGTCTCAGGATTGGAATGGGAAGGAGTTGGATATCACATCTCATGCTATAGGAAGGGTCTCAGGTTTGGTATAAGCATTGAGATATCACATCTCATGCTATAGGAAGGGTCTCAGGATTGGAATCGGAAGCACTTGGATATCCCATCTCATGTTATTGGACGGGTCTCAGGTGTGGTATTAGAAGCATTGAGATATCAGATCGCATGCTGTAGGAAGGGTCTCAGGTTTGGAATGGGAAGGAATTGGATATCACATCTCATGTCATAGGAAGGATCTCAGGTTTGCTATTAGAAGCATTGAGATATCACATCTCATGCTATAGCAATGGTCTCAGGATTGGAATGAGAAGGAGTTGGATATTACATTCTTGCTATAGGATGGGTCTCAGGTTTGGAATGGGAAGGAGTTGGATATCACATATGCTATAGGAAGGGCCTCAGGGTTGGAACGGGAAGGAGTTGGATATCACATCTCATGCTTTAAGAAGGGTCTCAGTTTTGGTATTAGAAGCATTGAGATATTACATCTCATGCTATAGGAAGGGTCTCAGGTTTGGTATTACAAGCATTGTGATATTACATCTCATGCTATAGGAAGGGTCTCAAGATTGGATTGGGAAGGAGTCGGATATCACAGCTTATGCTATAGGAAGGGTCTCAGGTTTGGAATGGGAAGGATTTGTATATCACATCTCTTGCTCTAGGAAGGGCCTCAGGTTTGGTATGAGAAACATTGAGATATCACATCTCATGGTATAGGAAGAATCTCAGGATTGGAATAGGAAGGAGTTGGATATCACATCTCATGTCATAGGAAGGATATCAGGTTTGGTATTAGAAGCATTGAGATATCACATCTCATGCTATAAGAAGGGTCTCAGGATTGGAATGGGAAGGAGTTGGATATCACATCTCATGCTATAGGAAGGGTCTCAGGTTTGGTAGAAGCATTGAGATATCACATCTCATGCTATAGGAAGGGTCTCAGGATTGGAATGGGAAGGAGAAGTATATGACATCTCATGCCATAGGAAGGGTCTCAGGTTTGGTATAAGCATTGATATATCACATCTCTGCTATCGGAAGGGTATCGGGATTGGAATGGGAAGGAGTTGGATATCCTATCTCATGTTATAGGAAGGGTCTCAGGTTTGGGATTAGAAGCATTTAGATATCACATCTCATGTTATAGGAAGGGTCTCAGGATTGGAATGGGAAGGACTTGGATATCACATCTCATGCTATAGGGAGGGTCTCAGGTTTCATATTAGAAGCATTGAGATATCACATCTCATGCTATTGGAAGGGTCTCAGGATTGGAATGGGAAGGAGTTGGATATCACATCTCATGCTAAAGGAAGGGTCTCAGGCTTGGAAGGGGAAGGATTAGGATATTACATCTCATGTTATAGGACGGGTCTCAGGTTTAGTATTAGAAGCATTGAGATATCACATCTCATGGTATAGGAAGGGTCTCAGGATTGGATTGGGAAGGAGTTGGATATCACATCTCATGCTAAAGGAAGGGTCTCAGGCTTGGAAGGGGAAGGATTAGGATATTACATCTCATGTTATAGGACGGGTCTCAGGTTTAGTATTAGAAGCATTGAGATATCCCATCTCATGCTATAGGAAGGGTCTCAGGTTTGGTATTAGAAGCATTGAGATATCACATCTCATGCTATAGGAAGGGTCTCGGGTTTCGTATTAGAAGCATTGAGATATCAAGTCTCATGGTATAGGAAGGGTCTCAGAATTGGAATGGGAAGGTGTTGGATATCACATCTCAAGCTATAGGAAGGGTCTCAGGATTGGAATGGGAAGGAGTTTGATATCACATCTCATGCCATAGTATGGGTGTCAGGTTTGGTAGAAGCATTGAGATATCACATCTCATGCTATCGGAAGGGTCTCAGGATTGGATTTGGATGGAGTTGGATATCCCATCTCATGCTATAGGAAGGGTCTCAGGTTGGAATGGGAAGGAGTTGGATATCACATCTCATGTTATAGGAAGTGTCTCAGGATTGGAATGGGAAGGACTTGGATATCACATCTCATGCTATAGAAAGGCTGTCAGGTTTGGAAAGGGAAGGATTTGGATATCATATCTCATGTTATAGGACGGGTCCCAGGTTTGGTATTAGAAGCATTGAGATATCACATCTCATGGTATAGGAAGGGTCTCAGGATTGGAATGGGAAGGAGTTGGATATCACATCTCATCCAATAGGAAGGGTCTCAGGTTTGGAATGGGAAGGAATTGGAAATCACATCTCATGTTATAGGAAGGATCTCAGGATTGGAATGGGAAGGATTTGGATATCACATCTCTTGCTATAGGAAGGGTCTCAAGTTTTTTATTAGAAACATTGAGATATCACATCTCATGCTATAGGAAGGGTCTCAGGATTGGAATGGGAAAGAGTTGGATATCACATCTCATGCTATAGGAAGGGTCTCAGGTTTGGTATAAGCATTGAGATATCACATCTCATGCTATAGGAAGGGTCTCAGGATTGGAATGGGAAGGGGTTGGATATCACATCTCAAGCTATAGGAAGGGTCTCAGGATTGGAATGGGAAGGAGTTTGATATCACATCTCATGCCATAGTTTATGTCTCAGTTTTGTTAGAAGCATTGGGATATCACATCTCATGCTATCGGAAGGGTATCAGGATTGGATTTGGAAGGAGTTGGATATCCCATCTCATGCTATAGGAAGGGTCTCAGGTTGGAATGGGAAGGAGTTGGATATCACATCTCAAGCTATAGGAAGGGTCTCATGTTTGGTATTAGAAGCATTGAGATATCAAGTCTTAGTGTATAGGAAGGGTCTCAGAATTGGAATGGGAAGGAGTTGGGTATCACATCTCAAGCTATAGGAAGGGTCTCAGGATTGGAATGGGAAGGAGTTGTATATGACATCTCATGTTATAGGAAGGGTCTCAGGTTTGGTATTAGAAGCATTGAGATATCACATCTCATGCTATAGGAAGGGTCTCAGGATTGGAATCGGAAGGACTTGGATATCCCATCTCATGTTGTTGGACGGGTCTCAGGTGTGGTATTAGAAGCATTGAGATACCACATCGCATGCTGTAGGAAGGGTCTCAGGTTTGGAATGGGAAGGAATTGGATATCACATCTCAGGTCATAGGAAGGATCTCAGGTTTGCTATTAGAAGCATTGAGATATCACATCTCATGCTATAGGATGGGTCTCAGGTTTGGAATGGGAAGGAGTTGGATATCACATATGCTATAGGAAGGGCCTCAGGTTTGGAACGGGAAGGAGTTGGATATCACATCTCATGCTTTAAGAAGGGTCTCAGTTTTGGTATTAGAAGCATTGAGATATCACATCTCATGCTATAGGAAGGGTCTCAGGTTTGGTATTACAAGCATTGTGATATTACATCTCATGCTATAGGAAGGGTTTCAGGATTGGGATGGGAAGGATTTGGATATCACATCTCATGCTAAAGGAAGGGTCTCAGGTTTGGAAGGGGAAGGATTTAGATATCATATCTCATGTTATAGGACGGGTCCCAGGTTTGGTATTAGAAGCATTGAAAAATCACATCTCATGATATAGGAAGGGTCTCAGGATTGGAATGGGAAGGAGTTGGATATCCCTTCTCATGCTATAGGAAGGGTCTCAGGTTGGAATGGGAAGGAGTTGGATATCACATCTCATGTTATAGGAAGGTTCTCAGGATTCAAATGGGAAAGAGTTGGATATCACATCTCATGCTATAGGAAGGGTCTCAGGATTGGAATGGGAAAGAGTTGGATATCACATCTCATGCTATAGGAAGGGTCTCAGGTTTGGTATAAGCATTGAGATATCACATCTCATGCTATAGGAAGGGTCTCAGGATTGGAATGGGAAGGAGTTGGATATCACATCTCAAGCTATAGGAAGGGTCTCAGGATTGGAATGGGAAGGAGTTTGATATCACATCTCATGCCATAGTATGGGTCTCAGGTTTGGTAGAAGCATTGGGATATCACACCTCATGCTATCGGAAGGGTATCAGGATTGGATTTGGAAGGAGTTGGATATCCCATCTCATGCTATAGGAAGGGTCTCAGGTTGGAATGGGAAGGAGTTGTATATCACATCTCAAGCTATAGGAAGGGTCTCAGGTTTGGTATTAGAAGCATTGAGATATCAAGTCTCATGGTATAGGAAGGGTCTCAGAATTGGAATGGGAAGGAGTTGGGTATCACATCTCAAGCTATAGGAAGGGTCTCAGGATTGGAATGGGAAGGAGTTGTATATGACATCTCATGCCATAGGAAAGGTCTCAGGTTTGGTATAAGCATTGAGATATCACATCTCTGCTATCGGAAGGGTCTCAGGATTGGAATGGGAAGGAGTTGGATATCCCATCTCATGTTATAGGAAGGGTCTCAGGTTTGGTATTAGAAGCATTGAGATATCACATCTCATGCTATAGGAAGGGTCTCAGGATTGGAATCGGAAGGACTTGGATATCCCATCTCATGTTATTGGACGGGTCTCAGGTGTGGTATTAGAAGCACTGAGATATCACATTGCATGCTGTAGGAAGGGTCTCAGGTTTGGAATGGGAAGGAATTGGATATCACATCTCATGTCATAGGAAGGATCTCAGGTTTGCTATTAGAAGCATTGAGATATCACATCTCATGCTATAGGAATGGTCTCAGGATTGGAATGAGAAGGAGTTGGATATTACATTCTTGCTATAGGATGGGTCTCAGGTTTGGAATGGGAAGGAGTTGGATATCACATATGCTATAGGAAGGGCCTCAGGTTTGGAACGGGAAGGAGTTGGATATCACATCTCATGCTTTAAGAAGGGTCTCAATTTTGGTATTAGAAGCATTGAGATATCACATCTCATGCTATAGGAAGGGTCTCAGGTTTGGTATTACAAGCATTGTGATATTACATCTCATGCTATAGGAAGGGTCTCAGGATTGGATTGGGAAGGAGTCGGATATCACAGCTTATGCTATAGGAAGGGTCTCAGGTTTGGAATGGGAAGGATTTGTATATCACATCTCTTGCTATAGGAAGGGCCTCAGGTTTGGTATGAAAAACATTGAGATATCACATCTCATGGTATAGGAAGGATCTCAGGATTGGAATAGGAAGGAGTTGGATATCACATCTCATGTTATAGGAAGGGTCTCAGGTTTGGTAGAAGCATTGAGATATCACATCTCATGCTATAGGAAGGGCCTCATGATTGGAATGGGAAGGAGTTGGATATCACATTTCATGTTATAGGAAGGGACTCAGTGTCAGAGTCAAACTCCAAACTGCCCTCTTCTTCTTCTAACTCCAACCCTCCAACCTCCTCCTCACCTGTGGCGATGGTTTCCTGGGGCTGTTCCAATCTCTTCTTCCACCAAGCAGTTTTTTTTGACGGAGGATAGGGCCTACCCCGGAAGGAAGCCACCCTGACCTGGTACAATAAGGTCTAGAGGGGGCCTCTCTGCCGGAGCATGCTAAATGGGGGAAAAAGCCTGATGGCATAAAAAAACCCCTAGCGAAGCTGTGGTAAGTAGGTCCAAAGAAGAGGTAAGGAGGACTGATGAATGGAGAGCTGCCAAAGCGGAAAGTCCGAAGCGCTGGAGTCAGACGAAATACTAAGGGAGGCCAGAAGGAGAGAGTGTAACGAACAGAGAGGGGGACCAAGGGGGGTCCAGGAAAGTCGCAAGGAAACAAAGGAGGGAGAGGGAGATGAACTGGAGAAAAGGGCAGGCAGACAAATAGAGGGACCGAAAAGGGAACAAAGAAAACTAGCGTCTCACCCGGAGCCTGACGCGAGAGGGTTGCAACGCGCAGACTTCCGGGTTTGACGGGAAGAAATAGGCGTACCGCGGCAGACGCCGCAGAAACAACTAGACCGCTGAACACAGTGTGTGGTGGGACGTGAAGGGGTGGCTAATAGCCGCCCAGTCTCCACCGTGACCAAATTCCCCAACGTTGGCGGCGCATGACAGTATGCCCCCTTCTATACCTGGACCACCCAGGCTTGCCTGGGTGAAAACGATGGAACCTCTGGGTAAGGAGGGGGGCATGAACAAAAGACCCCGGTTCCCAGGAATCCTCTGAACGGGGATAACCCTTCCAAGCCACCAGATATTCCAGTCTTCCCCTTTTAAATCTGGAATCCCTGATGTGGGAAACTTCATATTCTTTAGTAATAGGGTCGGGATCCGAAGGGAGATGTAAGTTCCTATTTCTGGGGGTATTGGGATCAGCCGAGCGTAGAAGAGAAGAATGGAAGACCGGATGTATGCGTCGCATATCTTTGGGAAGACTGAGCCTAAAGGCTACAGGATTTATCCTTTGTGTGACCTTAAACGGCCCCACGAAACGGGGGGACAATTTTGTAGGATGCAACCAACGAGGCAGGTATTTAGTGGATAGCCATACGCGATCCCCTTCCTTCCACAGGGGACACGGCTGGCGATGTCGGTCGGCTTGCGACTTATACCTTTCCCGAGCTGAGGTCAAACTGACCAGGGCGCTCTTATGGGCAGTGGAAATGTCGGCTAATGTAGACTCGATGGAGGGTATGTTGGTCGGGGAACCGAGTAAGGGGAGTATTCCTCGGGGATGGAGACCGTAGGTACAAAGAAAGGGGCTAAGGTTGGTAGCCGAGTGTACAGAATTGTTATAGGCAAATTCTGCAGTGGGCAGAAGGGATACCCAGTTGTCCTGGTGGCGATTTATGTAACACCTCAGATATTGTTCTAGAGTGGCATTGAGCCGTTCGGTTTGGCCATTGGTCTGGGGATGAAACCCCGAGGACAGTGCTCTGTTAATCTCCACGCGATGACACAAGGCTGTCCAAAATCGAGAAGTGAACTGACTCCCCTATCAGAAATGATCCTATCAGGGAGTCCATGTAGTCGGAATATGTCCCTGAGAAACACCTCGGCCAATTCCGGGGCAGTGGGGACACCAACTAAGGGGGAGAAATGGGCTAATTTTGAGAAGGAGTCCACGGTGACCATGAGACAAGTATAGCCCTGGGACACGGGTAATTCCACGATAAAGTCCATCGAGACAAGGGACCAAGGACGTGATGGTATTTCAGGTTGTTCTAACAACCCCAATGGTTTACATACAGAAACCTTGCTTTGCGCACAGACTGGGCAGGCCTTACAGTACATCCTGACATCCTTAGACATAGAGGGCCAAAAGAACGTACGAGATACTAGCTCCAAAGTGCCCTTCTGTCCTCGGTGACCAACCGTAACATGGTCGTGACACCATCCCATAACCTTCATGCGCAAAGCTTGAGTGGGAACGAATAACTTCTGTTTGTACCAAAGGAGCCCCCCTGTCCTTGTTAACTCTTGTCTGTTTTTTGGAGGTAGTATGTCTTCCATACCCTCCGTGGTTGCGGATTTCACTTCTTGAAGGAATGTAGATATGATACCCACTATCCTGTTGCGGGGAATTAGAACTTCTGCCGGAGAGGTGGCACCCATCCCTGGGGAATTCCGCCAGGAAAGGGCGTCGGCGAGACCATTCTGGGAGCCAGGGATGTAAGTTATGACAAAGTCATATTGACTAAAGAAGTGTGCCCATCGTGCTTGTCTGGAATTAATGCATTCCATCCCCCTGAGAACCTTCAAGTTCTTATGATCAGTACGCAGAATGAAGGGTGATGCACTACCCTGTAGCAAGTGTCTCCACTCCTCACAAGCCGTCTTGAGCGCTAACAGTTCCTTCTCTATAACCGAATAGTTCTTCTGACTCACAGAGAAGGTCTTAGAGAGATAGGCCACTGGGTACTCAATCCCCTGATGTTCTTGTAATAACACGGCTCCCAAAGCTTCGGCGGAGGCATCGGCCTCAACTATAAACGGTATAGTCTGATCGGGCTGGCGAAGCACTGGAGCAGAGCAAAACAACTTCTTCAATTGCACAAAAGCGTTGTCAGCCTGGTCAGTCCAAACAAAAGAGCCAGCTTCCTTTTTGAGTAAAGCCGTGATAGGTAATACTGTTTGAGAAAAGTAACTGATAAATTTCCTGTAGAAATTCGTCAAACCTAGGAATCGTTGAACGTCCTTCAGTGAGGTGGGTGTGGGCCATTGCAGTATGGCAGATACCTTTCCGGGATCCATAGAAACACCTTCCTTGGATAGGATAAATCCCAGATAGGAGATTGTGTTGGTCTTGAAAACACACTTCTCTGGTTTCACCATGAGGCAGTTGGCTCGAAGGCGATCTAGTATACTTCGTAGATGCTGGTCGTGTTCTTGTGGGGATCGAGAGAAAATCAGGATGTCATCTAACTACACAACCGCAAAGATATAAAGGACTTCAGAGAATAGTCGATCCATGAAGCGCTGAAAAACAGCTGGGGCATTCACTAAACCAAAGGGCATAACCCGATACTCATAGAGCCCAAAAGGTGTACGGAATGCCGTCTTCCATTCATCACCCTCGCGTATTCGGAGAAGATGATAGGCACTTCGCAGGTCTAGTTTAGAAAAAATGGTAGCCCCCTGCACTGCCTCCAGTATGTCGGCGATAAGCGGCATAGGATATCTATCTCTTATTGTGACCTTATTGAGACCCCGGTAATCAATGCAAGGCCTCAATTCTGCAGAATCGCGCTTGGGGATGAAAAACAATGGGGCCCCTGCGGGAGATCTTGAAGGTCGGATCAATCCGTTGGTCAGGTGGGCATCCAAGTATTTTCGTAGAGCTGCCTTCTCTGTGAGAGACAGTGAAAACATCCGCCCGAAGGGGACTAATGCGTCTTGGGCGAGTTCTATGGCGCAGTCCTCTGGACGATGCGGGGGCAGCTCTAGTATCATTCTGTCAACAAAGACCTCGTAGAACTCCTCTAATTCAGACGGAATGCAACAGATATCCCACGTGGCGGTAGATTCGGGCGCGAGAACCTTCACTATTTCCTGTGATCGGTGTGGCATACAGACTTCCTTACAGAATCCAGACTCAAAGGTAATGGTATTCCTGAACCAATCTATGGAGGGGTTGTGTCTCCTCAGCCATGGGATACCCAGTATGACTGGAAAGTGGGCTGCTCGAATAAGATCGAATTTCATACGTTCAGTATGATGTTGGATAACCACAGTGAGCGTTTCTGTAGTGTGAGTGATGGACCAGAGGAAAGCGGGGTCCCATCAACGCCTTCTACCTTCTGGGCATCCTCGCGTTGAACTAAGGGAAGACCTTGTTGATCGGCCCAAACGGTATCCATAAAGACTCCAGCGGCACCACAATCAATGAGGGCTAGAGTAGTTAACTTTTTGGTAGACGTTTGTATCTGTAAGGATACCACCATCAAACGAGAGTCCATAGTGTCTCCTTGGGGAGTGACTGCTAAGGTTACATAGGGACGAGAAGATATACCTCGGAAACCTGCCCCCTTCAGTTCCGAGGTCTGTCGTTTCCCGGTTTCCGGGGGGGAACCGCTGGACAACTTCGTAGTAGATGCGCATCTGACCCGCAATACATACAGAGACCAGTGTCTCGCCGTCTTCTACGTTCTTCAGGTGTTAATGGGGCTCTTGCGGCTCCTATCTGCATGGGTTCTTCCTTGCTTGATGCTGAGGGTAACAGGTGAGAAGGAGTTCCAGAAGAGGGTGAGTTGACTGGGGTGCGCAGCTTCCGTCTTTCAGCCCGCCGCTCACTGAGGCGGAATTCTATCTGGAGTGCTATGGACATCAAATCTGAAAGAGAGGTGGGAAGTGCCAGACGAGCCAGTTCGTCCTTTAATTCTTCTTTTAGACCACGGCGAAATATAGTAAATTGCGCGTGTTCCAGCCACCCGGCCTCTGTCGCTAGGCGTTTGAAGGACGAGATATAGGTCCTGAGATCGCTGCTACCCTGCTGAACGTCTAGCAGTTCTTCTGCGGCAATATGAGTTATCTCAGCCTGTTCGAAGGTCTGTTTAAACAAGGTGACAAAGGCGCCATAGTCCTGGAGTACCGGATTATTGCTGGTTACTAGTGGGGAGGCCCAGGCCAGGGCGTTTCCTGTTAGATTAGAAATAACGAACCCCACCTTGGTGTGAGCGCTGGCAAAAGTATGTGGGCGAAAGGCAAAATAAATGGCACAAGACTCGAGAAATTCCTTGAGACGTTTCGGCGATCCGTCATATTTACCAGAAGACAAGGACATGGGGGGGAGATCAGTCTCCCTAGATTCTCGAGCCGTAATCATTTGTCTTAATGCTGCATTTTCAGCTTTGACATTCTGTAGTTCGACGTTCATTCCTTGTACGGCTTGAATCAGCTCTTGCAGCTGTTCTGGGGTAGCCATGGTCTTTTTTGGGCGTTGCAAACTGTCAGAGTCAAACTCCAAACTGCCCTCTTCTTCTTCTAACTCCAACCCTCCAACCTCCTCCTCACCTGTGGCGATGGTTTCCTGGGGCTGTTCCAATCTCTTCTTCCACCAAGCAGTTTTTTTTGACGGAGGATAGGGCCTACCCCGGAAGGAAGCCACCCTGACCTGGTACAATAAGGTCTAGAGGGGGCCTCTCTGCCGGAGCAAGCTAAATGGGGGAAAAAGCCTGATGGCATAAAAACCCCCCTAGCGAAGCTGTGGTAAGTAGGTCCAAAGAAGAGGTAAGGAGGACTGATGAATGGAGAGCTGCCAAAGCGGAAAGTCCGAAGCGCTGGAGTCAGACGAAATACTAAGGGAGGCCAGAAGGAGAGAGTGTAACGAACAGAGAGGGGGACCAAGGGGGGTCCAGGAAAGTCGCAAGGAAACAAAGGAGGGAGAGGGAGATGAACTGGAGAAAAGGGCAGGCAGACAAATAGAGGGACCGAAAAGGGAACAAAGAAAACTAGCGTCTCACCCGGAGCCTGACGCGAGAGGGTTGCAACGCGCAGACTTCCGGGTGTGACGGGAAGAAATAGGCGTACCGCGGCAGACGCCGCAGAAACAACTAGACCGCTGAACACAGTGCGTGGTGGGACGTGAAGGGGTGGCTAATGGCCGCCCAGTCTCCACCGTGACCAAATTCCCCAACGTTGGCGGCGCATGACACTCAGATTTGGTATTAGAAGCACTGAGATATCAGATCTCATCCTTTAGAAAGGGACTCAAGTTTGGTATTTGAAGGAGTGAGATAATAAATCTCATCCTATCGGAAGGGTCTCAGGATTGAAATGGGAAGGAGTTGAATATCACATCTCATGCTATAGGAAGGATCTCAGGTTTGGTAGAAGCATTGAGATATCACATCTCATGCTATAGGAAGGGTCTCAGGATTGGAATGGGAAGGAGTTGGATATCATCTCATGCTATAGGAAGGGTCTCAGGATTGGAATGGGAAGGAGTTGGATATCATATCTCATCCTATAGGAAGGGTCTCAGGTTTGGAATGGGAAGCATTTGGATATCACATCTCTTGCAATAGGAATGATCCCAGGTTTGTTATTAAGAGCATTGAGATATCACATCTCATGCTATATGAAGGGTCTCAGGATTGGAATGGGAAGGAGTTGGATATCACATCTCATGCTATAGGAAGGGTCTCAGGTTTGGTAGAAGCATTGAGATATCTCATCTCATGATATAGGAAGGGCCTCGTGATTGGAATGGGAAGGAGTTGGATATCACATCTCAGGCTATCGGAAGGGTCTCAGGATTGGAATGGGAAGGAGTTGGATATCACATCTCATGCTATAGGGAGGGTCTCAGGTTTGGTATTATTAGCATTGAGATATCACTTCTCATGCTATAGGAAGGGTCTCAGAATGGATGGGTATAAGTTGGATATCACATTTCATGCTATAGGAAGGGTCTCAGATTTGGTAGACGCATTGAGATATCACATCTCATGCTATAGGAAGGGCCCCATGATTGGAATGGGAAGGAGTTGGATATCACATCTCATGCTATCGGAAAGGTCTCAGGTTTGGTAGAAGCACTGGGATATCACATCTCATGCTATATGAAGGGTCTCAGGATTGGAATGGGAAGGAGTTGAATATCACATCTCATGCTAAAGGACAGGTCTCAGGTTTGGAAGGGGAAGGATTTGGATATCACATCTCAAGTTATAGGACGGGTCTGTGGTTTGGTATTAGAAGCATTGAGATATCACATCTCATGCTATAGGAAGGGTCTCAGGATTGGATGGGAATAAGATGGATATCACATTTCATGCTATAGGAAGGGTCTCAGATTTGGTAGAATCATTGAGATATCACATCTCATGCTATCGGAAGGGCATCATGATTGGAATGGGAAGGAGTTGGATATCACATCTCATGCTATCGGAAAGGTCTCAGGTTTGGTAGAAGCATTGGGATATCACATCTCATGCTATAGGAATGGTCTCAGGATTGGAATGGGAAGGAGTTGGATATCACATCTCATGTTATAGGAAGGGTCTCAGGATTGGAATGGGAAGGACTTGGACATCACATCTGATGTTATAGGAAGGGTCTCAGGTTTGTTATTAGAAGCATTGAGATATAACATCTCTTGGTATAAGACGGGTCTCAGGATTGGAATGGGAAGGAGTTGGATATCACATCTCATGCCTTAGGAAGGTCTCAGGTTTGGTGGAAGCATTAAGATATCACATCTCATGCTATCGGAAGGGTCTCAGGATTGGATTGGGAAGGAGTTGGATATCCCATCTCATGCTATAGGAAGGGTCACAGGTTGGAATTGGAAGGAGTTGGATATCACATCTCATGTTATAGGAAGGGTATCAGGATTGGAATGGGAAGGACTTTGATATCACATCTCGCTATAGGGAGGGTCTCAGGTTTGGTATTAGAAGCATTGAGATATCACATCTCATGCTATCAGAAGGGTCTCAGGATAGGAATGGGAAGGAGTTGGATATCACATCTCATGCTATAGGAAGGTTCTCCGGTTTATTAGAAGCATTGAGATATCACATCTCATGCTATCGGAAGGGTCTCAGGATTGGAATGGGAAGGAGTTGGATATCACATCTCATGCTAAATGGAGGGTCTCAGGTTTGATATTAGAAGCATTGAGATATCATATCTCATGCTATCGGAAGGGTCTCAGGATTGGATTGGGAAGGATTTGGATATCACATCTCATGTTATAGGACGGTTCTCAGGATTGGATGGGAAGAGTTGGATATCACATCTCATGCTATAGGAAGGGTCTCAGGTTTGGTAGAAGCATTGGGATATCACATCCCATGCTATAGGAAGGGTCTCAGGATTGGAATGGGAAGGAGTTGGATATCACATCTCATGCTAAAGGAAGGGTCTCAGGTTTGGAAGGGGAAGGATTTGGATATCACATCTCATGCTATAGGAAGGTTCTCCGGTTTGTTATTAGAAGCATTGAGATATCACATCTCATGCTATCGGAAGGGTCTCAGGATTGGAATGGGAAGGAGTTGGATATCACATCTCATGCTATAGGGAGGGTCTCAGGATTGGATTGGGAAGGAGTTGGATATCACATATGTTATAGGAAGGCTCTCAGGTTTGTTATTAGAAGCATTGAGATATCACATCTCATGTTATAGGACAGTCTCAGGTTTGGTATTAGAAGTATTGAGATATCATATCTCATGGTATAGGACGGGTCTCAGGATTGGAATGGGAAGGACTTGGATATCACATCTCATGCTAAAGGAAGGGTCTCAGGTTTGGAAGGGGAAGGATTTGGATATCACATCTCAATTTATAGGACGGGTCTGTGGTTTGGTATTAGAAGCATTGAGATATCATATCTCATGCTATCGGAAGGGTCTCAGGATTGGATTGGGAAGGAGTTGGATATCACATCTCATGTTATAGGAAGGGTCTCAGGATTGGAATGGGAAGGATTTGGATATCACATCTCATGTTATAGGAAGGGTCTCAGGTTTGTTATTAGAAGCATTGAGATATCGCATCTCATGTTATAGGACAGTCTCAGGTTTGGTATTAGAAGCATTGAGATATCATATCTCATGGTATAGGACGGGTCACAGGTTGGAATTGGAAGGAGTTGGATATCACATCTCATGCTATCGGAAGGGTCTCAGGATTGGAATGGGAAGGAGTTGGATATCACATCTCATGCTATAGGGAGGGTCTCAGGTTTGATATTAGAAGCATTGAGATATCATATCTCATGCTATCGGAAGGGTCTCAGGATTGGATTGGGAAGGAGTTGGATATCACATCTAATGTTATAGGAAGGGTCTCAGGATTGGATGGGAAGAGTTGGATATCACATCTCATGCTATAGGAAGGGTCTCAGGATTGGAATTGGAAGGAGTTGGATATCACATCTCATGATAAAGGAAGGGTCTCAGGTTTGGAAGGGGAAGGATTTGGATATCACATCTCAAGTTATAGGACGGGTCTGTGGTTTGCTACCCCCATTCTCATCGACACTGGCGCTTCAGTCTGCGTGCTAGCCACCAAACACTATGTAGCCCTACCAGGCCCACCAGAACTGTCAACATCCACAGCCAGAATATATGCATTCGGTGGAGAAACACCCTTACCCATCCAGGGTGCGTTTGTCGCCCCAGTCTCTCATGGACAAAACTCCATCAAAGCAAGATTCTTCGTCACCGACGTCAGCCCACATTCCTTGTTGAGCTGTGCAGCGTCAGAAGCGCTCGACATTGTCCACTTCACATTTGGGGTATACCACGCCGATCTGAAAAGCATGCTGCACAAGTTCGAGAGTCTCTTCAAGGGCATCGGCAAACTGAACGCAGACCCCATCCGCCTGCACATCGACAAGTCTGTAAGACCGACAGCCCTCAAACACCGCCGAATCCCTTTTCACCTGAGGGCCCAAGTGGAGGAGGAGCTGCAACAGTTGGTCGACCGAGACATCATCGAAAGGGTAGAAGGCCCCACCCCTTGGGTTTCGCCCATCGTAGTAGCCCCAAAGCCGAAACAGCCGGGGGCTGTACGCATCTGCGTGGACATGAGGCTCCCAAATGCCGCCATCAAAAGGGAGCGCCACCTCACACCCACCCTAGATGACATCGTCGGTGAACTTCAGGGCGCCAAAGTCTTCTCCAAACTGGACCTCAGATCCGGTTACCATCAGTTGGAACTGCACCCCGAGTCGAGGTACATTACGACGTTCACGACGCACGAGGGGTTGTACCAGTACAAGAGACTTAACTTTGGGATCTCATCCGCGGCTGAGGTCTTCCAGAACGCCATCAGAGGGGCTTTGTCCGGTCTGAAAGGTGTCATTAACATGTCCGACGACATCTTAGTCTTCGCCAGGTCGGAAAGTGAACACCTTAAACGGCTAGAGCGCACGTTTGAGAGGCTCCAGGCGGTAGGCCTAACCCTGCACCAAGAAAAGTGCGAATTCCTCAAGGATCGGCTGGAATTCTTCGGGTTCACCTTCCATGCGGGCGGCATATCCCCAGACCCTGGAAAAGTAAAAGACATAAGAGACGCGCCTCCACCCACATCGCCAGCGGAGGTCCGGAGCTTCTTAGGGATGGTCAACTACTGCAGCCGATTCATCAAAGACCTGGCCTCTCTGTCAGAACCACTGAGAGCACTCACAAGAAATGACGTGGCTTGGCAGTGGACAGCGACCGAACGAAGATTCTTCAATGCCATCAAAGAAGCCCTGTCAGAGCAGGAAACAATGGCCTACTTCCACCCCAGCCGGGAATCAGAGATTGTGGTCGACGCCAGCCCTGTAGGACTTGGGGCAGTCCTCATGCAGACTGATGAACTAGGGGCCATGAGGCCCATAGCATACGCCAGCAAGGCCCTCACCGACACGGAAAGGCGGTATTCACAAATCGAAAGAGAGGCCCTTGCCATCCTGTGGGGGTGCAAACACTTCAGAATCTACATCCTCGGCAAACCTGTTGTCGTGGTCACGGATCATAAACACCTGATTCCCATCCTATCTGGCACATCTTCCAAGCCGCCTCCCCGTATCGAGAGATGGATGCTGTCCCTCATCGAATACGGCGTCAAGTTGGTGTACCGCCCGGGCACTCACAACCCCGCGGACTACCTGTCCCGCCACCCAGGCACGAGGAACGCCCAAAATCCTGTCGAGGTGTCCGACGCTGGAGACGCTGTGCATCTCGTCGTTGAATCAGCCCTACCAAGGGCCCTGTCGAGAGAGGACATTGCGGATGACTCAAACTCCGACGAGGCATTCCTACGAGTGAAAAGAGCGGTGGACACGGGGGAGTGGCGGGACGTCCTCCAAAATAACGCCAGAAGAAACCCAGAGGTGCAGAGAGACCTACAACTGCTGTGGAAAGCTCGACACGAACCAGATCGTGATCCCCAGGTCCCTGGTCATGAGAGTACTTCGGTTGGCCCACAAAGGGCATCAAGGCGTGGTGAAGATGAAGGCGCGCCTCAGGCTGAAGGTCTGGTTCCCCGATCTAGAACACAGGGTAGCCGAATTCGTAAGGACCTGCATCCCCTGCCAGGCCACCCGTCCAGCAGAAAAGGGCCCGCCCATTCAAGCCATGGAACGGAGCGACGTGCCATGGGGTACAGTACACGCAGACTTCGGCTTGACCGGGAGAGGCCTATACTTCTTGGTAGTCACAGACCAGTGGTCGAGGTACCCGGAGGTAGAACTCGTGGAATCCACCGCCAGCGATCACAACATCCTGGCCATGGACAAGATCTTCGCCACCCATGGCTTCCCACTTGAGATCTGCTCAGACAATGGAGCGCCGTTCCAAGGGCAGCGCTTTGCCAGATACTGCGCGGAACGAGGAATCAAGCACCGAAAGGTAACCCCGCTGTGGCCGAGGGCCAATGGAGAGGTTGAGCGTTTCATGCGGACGCTCAACAAAATCTTTCGTATCTCCGTCAATGGTGGGGAAGACCTGCGTCACAACCTAATTGACTTTCTCCGTGAGTACCGGTCCACCCCACATCGGTCCACCGGAATCGCACCCGCCGAGGCGCTGTTCAGGCGAATACCCAGAGGGCTGATGCCGGAAGCGGGAGAACGACGCCCAGGAATGATCGATGGCGCACAGGTGGCAGCAGACAGAGCCGCGAGAAACGAGAGGGAGACAACAAGGCGGAGGCTGCCGGAGAAAGAGATCGCAGTAGGAGACACTGTCCTTGTCCGGAACAGGAAACCGGAAGGGAAACTCTCAATGACCTATGAAACCCAACCATTAGGAGTAACTCACGTCAAAGGCTCCATGGTCACGGCTGCGAACGCACGTGGGACGGTGACCAGAAATGTGTCCTTCTTCAAGCGCATAGGACCCATGGCCGCGGAAGAAGAACCCGATCCCGGCCAAGGGCTGGCGGCAGAGGCGCTGCCGGAAAGCGATGAACTCCCCGAAGATCCTGGGAGGCCAGAGAACCTCGAGAGGAGCCCACCCAGATACCCCCGCAGGGAGGGGCGCCGCCCCCCTCAAAGGTTCCAAGATTTCATTATGGACTCGGCAGCCTGAGTAACCAAGTCTGTTAAGTATAAACTGTTTCGAGCCATGTTGGCTCCCCGTGTTTAATGTATTTGTTGTTTGAGGGGGAAAAGGAGGGATGTTGTGTACGTGGTACACGAAGCGCGCATGCGCGGCCCAGCGGGCCGGCGCATGCGCGCGAGTTAATAAAGGCGGCGCCCGGGGCAGTTCGCGCCGGAACAGGCGGACGTCTCCAGTGTGTGTTCTTGCGCGGCATCCCTGCGCGCTGGGGCCCAGACCTGGGGAGGACACACACTCCACCACAGTGCCCCCCGGGTCCCAACAGGGAGGGTCTCAGGTTTGATATTAGAAGCATTGAGATATCATATCTCATGCTATCGGAAGGGTCTCAGGATTGGATTGGGAAGGAGTTGGATATCACATCTCATGTTATAGGAAGGGTCTCAGGATTGGATGGGAAGAGTTGGATATCACATCTCATGCTATAGGAAGGGTCTCAGGTTTGGTAGAAGCATTGAGATATCACATCTCATGCTATAGGAAGGGTATCAGGATTGGAATGGGAAGGAGTTGGATATCACATCTCATGCTATTGGAAAGGTCTCAGGATGGAATGGGAAGGAGTTGGATATCACATCTCATGTTATAGGAAGGATCTCAGGATTGGAATGGGAAGGACTTGGACATCACATCTCATGTTATAGGAAGGGTCTCAGGTTTGTTATTAGAAGCATTGAGATATAACATCTCTTGGTATAAGACGGGTCTCAGGATTGGAATGGGAAGGAGTTTGATATCACATCTCATGCCTTAGGAAGGTCTCAGGTTTGGTAGAAGCATTAGGATATCACATCTCCTGCTATCGGAAGGGTCTCAGGATTGGATTGGGAAGGAGTTGGATATCCCATCTCATGCTATAGGAAGGGTCACAGGTTGAAATTGGAAGGATTTGGATATCACATCTCATGTTATAGGAAGGGTATCAGGATTGGAATGGGAAGGACTTTGATATCACATCTCGCTATAGGGAGAGTCTCAGGTTTGGTATTAGAAGCATTGAGGTATCACATCTCATGCTATAGGAAGTGTCTCAGGATTGGAATGGGAAGGGGTTGCTTATCATATCATGATATAGGAAGGGTCTCAGGTTTGGAATGGGAAGGCGTTGGATATCACATCTCATGTTATAGGAATGATCTCAGGTTTGGTATTAATAGCATTGAGATATCACATCTCATTCTATAGGAAGGGTCTCAGGATTGGAATGGGAAGGAGTTGGATATCACATCTCATGCTATAGGGAGGCTCTCTGGTTTGGTATTAGAAATTAAATATCATATCTCATATTATAGGACAGTCTCATGTTTGGTATTAGAAGCACTGAGATATCAAATCTCATGCTATATGAAGAGACGCAGGATTGGAATGGGAAGAAGTTGGATATCACATCTCATGCTATAGGAAGGGACTCAGGTTTGGAATGGGAAGGATTTGGATATCACATCTCTTGCAATAGGATGGATCTCAGGTTTGGTATTAGAAACATTGAGATATCTCATCTCATGGTATAGGAAGGGTCTCAGGATTGGAATCGGAAGGAGTTGGATATAACATCTCATGATATAGGAAGGGTCTCAGGTTTGGTATTAGAAGCACTGGGATATCAAATCTCATGCTAAATGAAGGGACGCAGGATTGGAATGAGAAGGACTTGGATATCACATCTCATGCTATAGGAACGGTCCAACTTTGGTATTAGAAGCATTGAGATAGCACATCTCATGGAAGGGGCTCAGGATTGGAATGGGAAGCAGTTGGATATCTCATCTCATGTTATAGGAATGATCGCAGGTTTGGTATTAAGAGCATTGAGATATCACATCTCATGCTATAGGAAGGGTCTCAGGATTGGATCGGGAAGGAGTTGGATATCACATCTCATGCTATAGGAAGGGTCTCAGGTTTGGTAGAAGCATTGAGATATCACATCTCATGCTATAGGAAGGGTCTCAGGATTGGAATGGGAAGGAGTTGGATATCATCTCATGCTATAGGAAGGGTCTCAGGATTGGAATGGGAAGGAGTTGGATATCATATCTCATCCTATAGGAAGGGTCTCAGGTTTGGAATGGGAAGCATTTGGATATCACATCTCTTGCAATAGGAATGATCCCAGGTTTGGTATTAAGAGCATTGAGATATCACATCTCATGCTATAGGAAGGGTCTCAGGATTGGAATGGGAAGGAGTTGGATATCACATCTCATTCTATAGGAAGGGTCTCAGGTTTCGTAGAAGCATTGAGATATCTCATCTCATGCTATAGGAAGGGCCTCGTGATTGGAATGGGAAGGAGTTGGATATCACATCTCAGGCTATCGGAAGGGTCTCAGGATTGGAATGGGAAGGAGTTGGATATCACATCTCATGCTATAGGGAGGGTCTCAGGTTTGGTATTATTAGCATTGATATATCACTTCTCATGCTATAGGAAGGGTCTCAGGATTGGATGGGTATAAGTTGGATATCACATTTCATGCTATAGGAAGGGTCTCAGATTTGGTAGACGCATTGAGATATCACATCTCATGCTATAGGAAGGGCCTCATGATTGGAATGGGAAGGAGTTGGATATCACATCTAATGCTATCGGAAAGGTCTCAGGTTTGGTAGAAGCACTGGGATATCACATCTCATGCTATATGAAGGGTCTCAGGATTGGAATGGGAAGGAGTTGAATATCACATCTCATGCTAAAGGACAGGTCTCAGGTTTGGAAGGGGAAGGATTTGGATATCACATCTCAAGTTATAGGACGGGTCTGTGGTTTGGTATTAGAAGCATTGAGATATCACATCTCATGCTATAGGAAGGGTCTCAGGATTGGATGGGAATAAGATGGATATCACATTTCATGCTATAGGAAGGGTCTCAGATTTGGTAGAAGCATTGAGATATCACATCTCATGCTATAGGAAGGGCCTCATGATTGGAATGGGAAGGAGTTGGATATCACATCTCATGCTATAGGAAGGGCCTCATGATTGGAATGGGAAGGAGTTGGATATCACATCTCATGCTATAGGAAGGGTCTCAGGATTGGAATGGGAAGGACTTGGACATCACATCTCATGTTATAGGAAGGATCTCAGGATTGGAATGGGAAGGATTTGGATATCACATCTCTTGCTATAGGAAGGGTCTCAGGTTTTTTATTAGAAACAGTGAGATATCACATTTCATGCTATAGGAAGGGTTTCAGAATTGGAATGGGAAGGAGTTGGATATCACATCTCATGTTATAGAAAGGGTCTCAGGATTGGAATGGGAAGGATTTGGATATCACATCTCTTGCTATAGGAAGGGTCTCAGGTTTTTTTATTAGAAACATTGAGATATCACATCTCATGCTATATGAAAGGGTTTCAGGATTGGAATGGGAAGGATTTGGATATCACATCTCATGCTAAAGGAAGGGTCTCAGCTTTGGAAGGGGAAGGATTTGGATATCATATATCATGTTATAGGACGGGTCCCAGGTTTGGTATTAGAAGCATTGAGATATCACATCTCATGGTATAGGAAGGGTCTCAGGATTGGAATGGGAAGGAGTTGGATATCCCTTCTCATGCTATAGGAAGGGTCTCAGGTTGGAATGGGAAGGAGTTGGATATCACATCTCATATTATAGGAAGGGTCTCAGGATTCAAATGGGAAGGATTTGGATATCACATCTCTTGCTATAGGAAGGGTCTCAGGTTTTTTATTAGAAACATTGAGATATCACATCTCATGCTATAGGAAGGGTTTCAGGATTGGAATGGGAAGGATTTGGATATCACATCTCATGCTAAAGGAAGGGCCTCAGGTTTGGAAGGGGAAGGATTTGGATATCATATCTCATGTTATAGGACGTGTCCCAGGTTTGGTATTAGAAGCATTGAGATATCACATCTCATGATATAGGAAGGGTCTCAGGATTGGAATGGGAAGGAGTTGGATTTCAAATCTCATCAAATAGGAAGGGTCTCAGGTTTGGAATGGGAAGGAATTGGATATCACATCTCATGTTATAGGAAGGATCTCAGGATTGGAATGGGAAGGATTTGGATATCACATCTCTTGCTATAGGAAGTGTCTCAGGTTTTTTATTAGAAACATTGAGATATCACATCTCATGCTATAGGAAGGGTCTCAGGTTTGGTATAAGCATTGAGATATCACAACTCATGCTATAGGAAGGGTCTCAGGATTGGAATGGGAAGGAGTTGGATATCACATTCCAAGCTATAGGAAGGGTCTCAGGATTGGAATGGGAACGAGTTTGATATCACATCTCATGCCATAGTATGGGTCTCAGGTTTGGTAGAAGCATTGGGATATCACATCTCATGCTATCGGAAGGGTATCAGGATTGGATTTGGAAGGAGTTGGATATCCCATCTCATGCTATAGGAAGGGTCTCAGGTTGGAATGGGAAGGAGATGGATATCACATCTCAATCTATAGGAAGGGTCTCAGGTTTGGTATTAGAAGCATTGAGATATCAAGTCTCATGGTATAGGAAGGGTCTCATAATTGGAATGGGAAGGAGTTGGGTATCACATCTCAAGCTATATGAAGGGTCTCAGGATTGGAATGGGAAGGAGTTGTATATGACATCTCACGCCATAGGAAAGGTCTCAGGTTTGGAATAAGCATTGAGATATCACATCTCTGCTATCGGAAGAGTCTCAGGATTGGAATGGGAAGGAGTTGGATATCCCATCTCATGTTATAGGAAGGGTCTCAGGTTTGGTATTAGAAGCATTGAGATATCACATCTAATGCTATAGGAAGGGTCTCAGGATTGGAATCGGAAGGACTTGGATATCCCACCTCATGTTATTGGACGGGTCTCAGGTGTGGTATTAGAAGCATTGAGATATCACATCGCATGCTGTAAGAAGGGTCTCAGGTTTGGAATGGGAAGACATTGGATATCACATCTCATGTCATAGGAATGGTCTCAGGATTGGAATGAGAAGGAGTTGGATTTTACATTCTTGCTATAGGATGGGTCTCAGGTTTGGAATGGGAAGGAGTTGGATATCACATATGCTATAGGAAGGGCCTCAGGTTTGGAACGGGAAGGAGTTGGATATCACATCTCATGCTTTAAGAAGGGTCTCAGTTTTGGTATTAGAAGCATTGAGATATCACATCTCATGCTATAGGAATGGTCTCAGGATTGGAATGAGAAGGAGTTGGATTTTACATTCTTGCTATAGGATGGGTCTCAGGTTTGGAATGGGAAGGAGTTGGATATCACATATGCTATAGGAAGGGCCTCAGGTTTGGAACGGGAAGGAGTTGGATATCACATCTCATGCTTTAAGAAGGGTCTCAGTTTTGGTATTAGAAGCATTGAGATATCACATCTCATGCTATAGGAAGGGTCTCAGGTTTGGTATTACAAGCATTGTGATATTACATCTCATGCTATAGGAAGGGTCTCAGGATTGGATTGGGAAGGAGTCGGATATCACAGCTTATGCTATAGGAAGGGTCTCAGATTTGGAATGGGAAGGATTTGTATATCACATCTCTTGCTATAGGAAGGGCCTCAGGTTTGGTATGAGAAACATTGAGATATCACATCTCATGGTATAGGAAGGATCTCAGGATTGGAATAGGAAGGAGTTGGATATCACATCTCATGTTATAGGAAGGATATCAGGTTTGGTATTAGAAGCATTGAGATATCACATCTCATGCTATAGGAAGGGTCTCAGGATTGGAATGGGAAGGAGTTGGATATCACATCTCATGCTATAGGAAGGGTCTCAGGTTTGGTAGAAGCATTGAGATATCACATCTCATGCTGTAGGAAGGGTCTCGGGATTGTAATGGGAAGGAGAAGTATATGACATCTCATGCCATAGGAAGGGTCTCAGGTTTGGTATAAGCATTGAGATATCACATCTCTGCTATCGGAAGGGTCTCGGGATTGGAATGGGAAGGAGTTGGATATCCCATCTCATGCTATAGGAAGGGTCTCAGGTTTAGTATTACAAGCATTGAGATGTCACGTCTCATGCTATAGGAAGGGTCTCAGGATTGGAATAGGAAGGAGTTGGATATCACATCTCATGCTATATGAAGGGACTCGGGTTTGGTATTACAAGCATTGTGATATTACATCTCATGCTATAGGAAGGGTCTCAGGATTGGATTGGGAAGGAGTCGGATATCACATCTCATGCTATAGGAAGGGTCTCAGGTTTGGAATGGGAAGGATTTGTATATCACATCTCTTGCTATAGGAAGGGCCTCAGGTTTGGTATGAGAAACATTGAGATATCACATCTCATGGTATAGGAAGGATCTCAGGATTGGAATGGGAAGGAGTTGGATATCCCATCTCATGTTATAGGAAGGATATCAGGTTTGGTATTAGAAGCATTGAGATATCACATCTCCTGCTATAGGAAGGGTCTCATGATTGGAATGGGAAGGAGGTGGATATCACATCTCATGCTAAAGGGAGGGTCTCAGGTTTGGAAGGGGAAGGATTTGGATATCACATCTCATGTTATAGGAAGGGTCTCAGGATTGGAATGGGAAGGATTTGGATATCACATCTCTTGCTATAGGAAGGGTCTCAGGTTTTTTATTAGAAACATTGAGATATCACATCTCATGCTATAGGAAGGGTTTCAGGATTGGAATGGGAAGGAATTGGATATCACATCTCATGCTAAAGGAAGGGTCTCAGGATTGGAATGGGAAGGATTTGGATATCACATCTCTTGCTATAGGATGGGTCTCAGGTTTTTTATTAGAAACATTGAGATATCACATCTCATGCTATAGGAAGGGTTTCAGGATTGGAATGGGAAGGATTTGGATATTACATCTCATGCTAAAGGAAGGGTCTCAGGTTTGGAAGGGGAAGGATTTGGATATCATATCTCATGTTATAGGACGGGTCCGAGGTTTGGTATTAGAAGCATTGAGATATCACATCTCATGGTATAGGAAGGGTCTCAGGATTGGAATGGGAAGGAGTTGGATATCACATCTCATCCAATAGGAAGGGTCTCAGGTTTGGAATGGGAAGGAATTGGATATCACATCTCATGTTATAGGAAGGATCTCAGGATTGGAATGGGAAGGATTTGGATATCACATCTCTTGCTATAGGAAGGGTCTCAGGTTTTTTATTAGAAACATTGAGATATCACATCTCATGCTATAGGAAGGGTTTCAGGATTGGAATGGGAAGGAGTTGGATATCACATCTCATGTTATAGAAAGGGTCTCAGGATTGGAATGGGAAGGATTTGGATATCATATCTCATGTTATAGGACGGGTCCCAGGTTTGATATTAGAAGCATTGAGATATCACATCTCATGGTATACGAAGGGTTTCAGGATTGGAATGGGAAGGATTTGGATATCACATCTCATGCTAAAGGAAGGGTCTCAGGTTTGGAAGGGGAAGGATTTGGATATCATTTCTCATGTTATAGGACGGGTCCCAGGTTTGGTATTAGAAGTATTGAGATATCACATCTCATGGTATAGGAAGGGTCTCAGGATTGGAATGGGAAGGAGTTGGATATCACATATCATCCAATAGGAAGGGTCTCAGGTTTGGAATGGGAAGGAATTGGATATCACATCTCATGTTATAGGAAGGAGCTCAGGATTGGAATGGGAAGGATTTGGATATCACATCTCTTGCTATAGGAAGGGTCTCAGGTTTTTTATTAGAAACATTGAGATATCACATTTCATGCTATAGGAAGGGGTTCAGAATTGGAATGGGAAGGAGTTGGATATCACATCTCATGTTATAGAAAGGGTCTCAGGATTGGAATGGGAAGGATTTGGATATCACATCTCTTGCTATAGGAATGGTCTCAGGATCGGAATGGGAAGGATTTGTATATCACATCTCTTGCTATAGGAAGGGCCTCAGGTTTGGTATGAGAAACATTGAGATATCACATCTCATGGTATAGGAAGGATCTCAGGATTGGAATAGGAAGGAGTTGGATATCACATCTCATGTTATAGGAAGGATATCAGGTTTGGTATTAGAAGCATTGAGATATCACATCTCATGCTATAGGAAGGGTCTCAGGATTGGAATGGGAAGGAGTTGGATATCACATCTCAGGCTATAGGAAGGGTCTCAGGTTTGGTAGAAGCATTGAGATATCACATCTCATGCTGTAGGAAGGGTCTCGGGATTGTAATGGGAAGGAGAAGTATATGACATCTCATGCCATAGGAAGGGTCTCAGGTTTGGTATAAGCATTGAGATATCACATCTCTGCTATCGGAAGGGTCTCGGGATTGGAATGGGAAGGAGTTGGATATCCCATCTCATGCTATAGGAAGGGTCTCAGGTTTGGTATTAGAAGCATTGAGATGTCACGTCTCATGCTATAGGAAGGGTCTCAGGATTGGAATAGGAAGGAGTTGGATATCACATCTCATGCTATATGAAGGGACTCGGGTGTGCTATTACAAGCATTGTGATATTACATTTCATGCTATAGGAAGGGTCTCAGGATTGGATTGGGAAGGAGTCGGCTATCACATCTCATGCTATAGGAAGGGTCTCAGGTTTGGAATGGGAAGGATTTGTATATCACATCTCTTGCTATAGGAAGGGCCCCAGGTTTGGTATGAGAAACATTGAGATATCACATCTCATGGTATAGGAAGGATCTCAGGATTGGAATGGGAAGGAGTTGGATATCCCATCTCATTTTATAGGAAGGATATCAGGTTTGGTATTAGAAGCATTGAGATATCACATCTCCTGCTATAGGAAGGGTCTCATGATTGGAATGGGAAGGAGGTGGATATCACATCTCATGCAAAAGGGAGGGTCTCAGGTTTGGAAGGGGAAGGATTTGGATATCACATCTCATGTTATAGGAAGGGTCTCAGGATTGGAATGGGAAGGATTTGGATATCACATCTCTTGCTATAGGAAGGGTCTCAGGTTTTTTATTAGAAACATTGAGATATCACATCTCATGCTATAGGAAGGGTTTCAGGATTGGAATGGGAAGGATTTGGATATCACATCTCATGCTAAAGGAAGGGTCTCAGGATTGGAATGGGAAGGATTTGGATATCACATCTCTTGCTATAGGATGGGTCTCAGGTTTTTTATTAGAAACATTGAGATATCACATCTCATGCTATAGGAAGGGTTTCAGGATTGGAATGGGAAGGATTTGGATATCACATCTCATGCTAAAGGAAGGGTCTTAGGTTTGGAAGGGGAAGGATTTGGATATCATATCTCATGTTATAGGACGGGTCCGAGGTTTGGTATTAGAAGCATTGAGATATCACATCTCATGGTATAGGAAGGGTCTCAGGATTGGAATGGGAAGGAGTTGGATATCACATCTCATCCAATAGGAAGGGTCTCAGGTTTGGAATGGGAAGGAATTGGATATCACATCTCATGTTATAGGAAGGATCTCAGGATTGGAATGGGAAGGATTTGGATATCACATCTCTTGCTATAGGAAGGGTCTCAGGTTTTTTATTAGAAACGTTGAGATATCACATCTCATGCTATAGGAAGGGTTTCAGGATTGGAATGGGAAGGAGTTGGATATCACATCTCATGTTATAGAAAGGGTCTCAGGATTGGAATGGGAAGGATTTGGATATCACATCTCATGCTAAAGGAAGGGTCTCAGGTTTGGAAGGGGAAGGATTTGGATATCATATCTCATGTTATAGGACGGGTCCCAGGTTTGGTATTAGAAGTATTGAGATATCACATCTCATGGTATAGGAAGGGTTTCAGGATTGGAATGGGAAGGATTTGGATATCACATCTCATGCTAAAGGAAGGGTCTCAGGATTGGAAGGGGAAGGATTTGGATATCATATCTCATGTTATAGGACGGGTCCCAGGTTTGGTATTAGAAGTATTGAGATATCACATCTCATGGTATAGGAAGGGTCTCAGGATTGGAATGGGAAGGAGTTGGATATCACATCTCATCCAATAGGAAGGGTCTCAGGTTTGGAATGGGAAGGAATTGGATATCACATCTCATGTTATAGGAAGGATCTCAGGATTGGAATGGGAAGGATTTGGATATCACATCTCTTGCTATAGGAAGGGTCTCAGGTTTTTTATTAGAAACATTGAGATATCACATTTCATGCTATAGGAAGGGTTTCAGAATTGGAATGGGAAGGAGTTGGATATCACATCTCATGTTATAGAAAGGGTCTAAGGATTGGAATGGGAAGGATTTGGATATCACATCTCTTGCTATAGGAAGGGTCTCAGGTTTTTTTATTAGAAACATTGAGATATCACATCTCATGCTATAGGAAGGGTTTCAGGATTGGAATGGGAAGGATTTGGATATCACATCTCATGCTAAAGGAAGGGTCTCAGGTTTGGAAGGGGAAGGATTTGGATATCATATCTCATGTTATAGGACGGGGCCCAGGTTTGGTATTAGAAGCATTGAGATATCACATCTCATGGTATAGGAAGGGTCTCAGGATTGGAATGGGAAGGAGTTGGATATCCCTTCTCATGCTATAGGAAGGGTCTCAGGTTGGAATGGGAAGGAGTTGGATATCACATCTCATGTTATAGGAAGGGTCTCAGGATTCAAATGGGAAGGATTTGGATATCACATCTCTTGCTATAGGAAGGGTCTCAGGTTTTTTATTAGAAACATTGAGATATCACATCTCATGCTATAGGAAGGGTTTCAGGATTGGAATGGGAAGGATTTGGATATCACATCTCATGCTAAAGGAAGGGCCTCAGGTTTGGAAGGGGAAGGATTTGGATATCATATCTCATGTTATAGGACGGGTCCTAGGTTTGGTATTAGAAGCATTGAGATATCACATCTCATGGTATAGGAAGGGTCTCAGGATTGGAATGGGAAGGAGTTGGATATCACATCTCATCCAATAGGAAGGGTCTCAGGTTTGGAATGGGAAGGAATTGGATATCACATCTCATGTTATAGGAAGGATCTCAGGATTGGAATGGGAAGGATTTGGATATCACATCTCTTGCTATAGGAAGGGTCTCAGGCTTTTTATTAAAACATTGAGATATCACATCTCATGCTATAGGAAGGGTCTCAGGATTGGAATGGGAAGGAGTTGGATATCACATCTCATGCTATAGGAAGGGTCTCAGGTTTGGTATAAGCATTGAGATATCACATCTCATGCTATAGGAAGGGTCTCAGGATTGGAATGGGAAGGAGTTGGATATCACATCTCAAGCTATAGGAAGGGTCTCAGGATTGGAATGGGAAGGAGTTTGATATCAAATCTCATGCCATAGTATGGGTCTCAGGTTTGGTAGAAGCATTGGGATATCACATCTCATGCTATCGGAAGGGTATCAGGATTGGATTTGGAAGGAGTTGGATATCCCATCTCATGCTATAGGAAGGGTCTCAGGTTGGAATGGGAAGGAGTTGGATATCACATCTCAAGCTATAGGAAGGGTCTCAGGTTTGGTATTAGAAGCATTGAGATATCAAGTCTCATGGCATAGGAAGGGTCTCAGAATTGGAATGGGAAGGAGTTGGGTATTCCATCTCAAGCTATAGGAAGGGTCTCAGGATTGGAATGGGAAGGAGTTGTATATGACATCTCATGCCATAGGAAAGGTCTCAGGTTTGGTATAAGCATTGAGATATCACATCTCTGCTATCGGAAGGATCTCAGGATTGGAATGGGAAGGAGTTGAATATCCCATCTCATGTTATAGGAAGGGTCTCAGGTTTGGTATTAGAAGCATTGAGATATCACATCTCATGCTATAGGAAGGGTCTCAGGATTGGAATCGGAAGCACTTGGATATCCCATCTCATGTTATTGGACGGGTCTCAGGTGTGGTATTAGAAGCATTGAGATATCACACCTCATGCTATAGCAATGGTCTCAGGATTGGAATGAGAAGGAGTTGGATATTACATTCTTGCTATAGGATGGGTCTCAGGTTTGGAATGGGAAGGAGTTGGATATCACATATGCTATAGGAAGGGCCTCAGGTTTGGAACGGGAAGGATTTGGATATCACATCTCATGCTTTAAGAAGGGTCTCAGTTTTGGTATTAGAAGCATTGAGATATTACATCTCATGCTATAGGAAGGGTCTCAGGTTTGGTATTACAAGCATTGTGATATTACATCTCATGCTATAGGAAGGGTCTCAAGATTGGATTGGGAAGGAGTCGGATATCACAGCTTATGCTATAGGAAGGGTCTCAGGTTTGGAATGGGAAGGATTTGTATATCACATCTCTTGCTATAGGAAGAGCCTCAGGTTTGGTATGAGAAACATTGAGATATCACATCTCATGGTATAGGAAGGATCTCAGGATTGGAATAGGAAGGAGTTGGATATCACATCTCATGTTATAGGAAGGATATCAGGTTTGGTATTAGAAGCATTGAGATATCACATCTCATGCTAAAGGAAGGGTCTCAGGATTGGAATGGGAAGGAGTTGGATATCACATCTCATCCTATAGGAAGGGTCTCAGGTTTGGTAGAAGCATTGAGATATCACATCTCATGCTATCGGAAGGGCCTCATGATTGGAATGGGAAGGAGTTGGATATCACATCTCAGGCTATCGGAAGGGTCTCAGGATTGGAATGGGAAGGAGTTGGATATCACATATCATGCTATAGGGAGGGTCTCAGGTTTGGCATTAATAGCATTTAGATATCACATCTCATGCTATAGGAAGGGTCTCAGGATTGGATGGGAAGGAGTTGGATATCACATTTCATGCTATAGGAAGGGTCTCAGATTTGGTAGAAGCATTGAGATATTACATCTCATGCTATAGGAAGGGCCTCATGATTGGAATGGGAAGGAGTTAGATATCACATCTCATGCTATCGGAAAGGTCTCAGGTTTGGTATTAGAAGCATTGAGATATAACATCTCATGATATAGGACGGGTCTCAGGATTGGAATGGGAAAGAGTTAGATATCACATCTCATGCTATAGGAAGGGTCTCAGGATTGGAATGGGAAGGATTTGGATATCACATCTCTTGCTATAGGAATGGTCTCAGGATCGGAATGGGAAGGATTTGTATATCACATCTCTTGCTATAGGAAGGGCCTCAGGTTTGGTATGAGAAACATTGAGATATCACATCTCATGGTATAGGAAGGATCTCAGGATTGGAATAGGAAGGAGTTGGATATCACATCTCATGTTATAGGAAGGATATCAGGTTTGGTATTAGAAGCATTGAGATATCACATCTCATGCTATAGGAAGGGTCTCAGGATTGGAATGGGAAGGAGTTGGATATCACATCTCATGCTATAGGAAGGGTCTCAGGTTTGGTAGAAGCATTGAGATATCACATCTCATGCTGTAGGAAGGGTCTCGGGATTGTAATGGGAAGGAGAAGTATATGACATCTCATGCCATAGGAAGGGTCTCAGGTTTGGTATAAGCATTGAGATATCACATCTCTGCTATCGGAAGGGTCTCGGGATTGGAATGGGAAGGAGTTGGATATCCCATCTCATGCTATAGGAAGGGTCTCAGGTTTGGTATTAGAAGCATTGAGATGTCACGTCTCATGCTATAGGAAGGGACTCGGGTGTGCTATTACAAGCATTGTGATATTACATTTCATGCTATAGGAAGGGTCTCAGGATTGGATTACGAAGGAGTCGGCTATCACATCTCATGCTATAGGAAGGGTCTCAGGTTTGGAATGGGAAGGATTTGTATATCACATCTCTTGCTATAGGAAGGGCCCCAGGTTTGGTATGAGAAACATTGAGATATCACATCTCATGGTATAGGAAGGATCTCAGGATTGGAATGGGAAGGAGTTGGATATCCCATCTCATGTTATAGGAAGGATATCAGGTTTGGTATTAGAAGCATTGAGATATCACATCTCCTGCTATAGGAAGGGTCTCATGATTGGAATGGGAAGGAGGTGGATATCACATCTCATGCTAAAGGGAGGGTCTCAGGTTTGGAAGGGGAAGGATTTGGATATCACATCTCATGTTATAGGAAGGGTCTCAGGATTGGAATGGGAAGGATTTGGATATCACATCTCTTGCTATAGGAAGGGTCTCAGGTTTTTTATTAGAAACATTGAGATATCACATCTCATGCTATAGGAAGGGTTTCAGGATTGGAATGGGAAGGATTTGGATATCACATCTCATGCTAAAGGAAGGGTCTCAGGATTGGAATGGGAAGGATTTGGATATCACATCTCTTGCTATAGGATGGGTCTCAGGTTTGGAAGGGGAAGGATTTGGATATCATATCTCATGTTATAGGACGGGTCCGAGGTTTGGTATTAGAAGCATTGAGATATCACATCTCATGGTATAGGAAGGGTCTCAGGATTGGAATGGGAAGGAGTTGGATATCACATCTCATCCAATAGGAAGGGTCTCAGGTTTGGAATGGGAAGGAATTGGATATCACATCTCATGTTATAGGAAGGATCTCAGGATTGGAATGGGAAGGAATGGATATCACATCTCTTGCTATAGGAAGGGTCTCAGGTTTTTTATTAGAAACGTTGAGATATCACATCTCATGCTATAGGAGGGGTTTCAGGATTGGAATGGGAAGGAGTTGGATATCACATCTCATGTTATAGAAAGGGTCTCAGGATTGGAATGGGAAGGATTTGGATATCACATCTCATGCTAAAGGAAGGGTCTCAGGTTTGGAAGGGGAAGGATTTGGATATCATATCTCATGTTATAGGACGGGTCCCAGGTTTGGTATTAGAAGTATTGAGATATCACATCTCATGGTATAGGAAGGGTTTCAGGATTGGAATGGGAAGGATTTGGATATCACATCTCATGCTAAAGGTAGGGTCTCAGGATTGGAAGGGGAAGGATTTGGATATCATATCTCATGTTATAGGACGGGTCCCAGGTTTGGTATTAGAAGTATTGAGATATCACATCTCATGGTATAGGAAGGGTCTCAGGATTGGAATGGGAAGGAGTTGGATATCACATCTCATCCAATAGGAAGGGTCTCAGGTTTGGAATGGGAAGGAATTGGATATCACATCTCATGTTATAGGAAGGATCTCAGGATTGGAATGGGAAGGATTTGGATATCACATCTCTTGCTATAGGAAGGGTCTCAGGTTTTTTATTAGAAACATTGAGATATCACATTTCATGCTATAGGAAGGGTTTCAGAATTGGAATGGGAAGGAGTTGGATATCACATCTCATGTTATAGAAAGGGTCTAAGGATTGGAATGGGAAGGATTTGGATATCACATCTCATGCTATAGGAAGGGTTTCAGGATTGGAATGGGAAGGATTTGGATATCACATCTCATGCTAAAGGAAGGGTCTCAGGTTTGGAAGGGGAAGGATTTGGATATCATATCTCATGTTATAGGACGGGTCCCAGGTTTGGTATTAGAAGCATTGAGATATCACATCTCATGGTATAGGAAGGGTCTCAGGATTGGAATGGGAAGGAGTTGGATATCCCTTCTCATGCTATAGGAAGGGTCTCAGGTTGGAATGGGAAGGAGTTGGATATCACATCTCATGTTATAGGAAGGGTCTCAGGATTCAAATGGGAAGGATTTGGATATCACATCTCTTGCTATAGGAAGGGTCTCAGGTTTTTTATTAGAAACATTGAGATATCACATCTCATGCTATAGGAAGGGTTTCAGGATTGGAATGGGAAGGATTTGGATATCACATCTCATGCTAAAGGAAGGGCCTCAGGTTTGGAAGGGGAAGGATTTGGATATCATATCTCATGTTATAGGACGGGTCCTAGGTTTGGTATTAGAAGCATTGAGATATCACATCTCATGGTATAGGAAGGGTCTCAGGATTGGAATGGGAAGGAGTTGGATATCACATCTCATCCAATAGGAAGGGTCTCAGGTTTGGAATGGGAAGGAATTGGATATCACATCTCATGTTATAGGAAGGATCTCAGGATTGGAATGGGAAGGATTTGGATATCACATCTCTTGCTATAGGAAGGGTCTCAGGCTTTTTATTAAAACATTGAGATATCACATCTCATGCTATAGGAAGGGTCTCAGGATTGGAATGGGAAGGAGTTGGATATTACTTCTCATGCTATAGGAAGGGTCTCAGGTTTGGTATAAGCATTGAGATATCACATCTCATGCTATAGGAAGGGTCTCAGGATTGGAATGGGAAGGAGTTGGATATCACATCTCAAGCTATAGGAAGGGTCTCAGGATTGGAATGGGAAGGAGTTTGATATCAAATCTCATGCCATAGTATGGGTCTCTGGTTTGGTAGAAGCATTGGGATATCACATCTCATGCTATCGGAAGGGTATCAGGATTGGATTTGGAAGGAGTTGGATATCCCATCTCATGCTATAGGAAGGGTCTCAGGTTGGAATGGGAAGGAGTTGGATATCACATCTCAAGCTATAGGAAGGGTCTCAGGTTTGGTATTAGAAGCATTGAGATATCAAGTCTCATGGTATAGGAAGGGTCTCAGAATTGGAATGGGAAGGAGTTGGGTATTCCATCTCAAGCTATAGGAAGGGTCTCAGGATTGGAATGGGAAGGAGTTGTATATGACATCTCATGCCATAGGAAAGGTCTCAGGTTTGGTATAAGCATTGAGATATCACATCTCTGCTATCGGAAGGATCTCAGGATTGGAATGGGAAGGAGTTGAATATCCCATCTCATGTTATAGGAAGGGTCTCAGGTTTGGTATTAGAAGCATTGAGATATCACATCTCATGCTATAGGAAGGGTCTCAGGATTGGAATCGGAAGCACTTGGATATCCCATCTCATGTTATTGGACGGGTCTCAGGTGTGGTATTAGAAGCATTGAGATATCACATCGCATGCTGTAGGAAGGGTCTCAGGTTTGGAATGGGAAGGAATTGGATATCACATCTCATGTCATAGGAAGGATCTCAGGTTTGCTATTAGAAGCATTGAGATATCACATCTCATGCTATAGCAATGGTCTCAGGATTGGAATGAGAAGGAGTTGGATATTACATTCTTGCTATAGGATGGGTCTCAGGTTTGGAATGGGAAGGAGTTGGATATCACATATGCTATAGGAAGGGCCTCAGGTTTGGAACGGGAAGGATTTGGATATCACATCTCATGCTTTAAGAAGGGTCTCAGTTTTGGTATTAGAAGCATTGAGATATTACATCTCATGCTATAGGAAGGGTCTCAGGTTTGGTATTACAAGCATTGTGATATTACATCTCATGCTATAGGAAGGGTCTCAAGATTGGATTGGGAAGGAGTCGGATATCACAGCTTATGCTATAGGAAGGGTCTCAGGTTTGGAATGGGAAGGATTTGTATATCACATCTCTTGCTATAGGAAGAGCCTCAGGTTTGGTATGAGAAACATTGAGATATCACATCTCATGGTATAGGAAGGATCTCAGGATTGGAATAGGAAGGAGTTGGATATCACATCTCATGTTATAGGAAGGATATCAGGTTTGGTATTAGAAGCATTGAGATATCACATCTCATGCTAAAGGAAGGGTCTCAGGATTGGAATGGGAAGGAGTTGGATATCACATCTCATCCTATAGGAAGGGTCTCAGGTTTGGTAGAAGCATTGAGATATCACATCTCATGCTATCGGAAGGGCCTCATGATTGGAATGGGAAGGAGTTGGATATCACATCTCAGGCTATCGGAAGGGTCTCAGGATTGGAATGGGAAGGAGTTGGATATCACATCTCATGCTATAGGGAGGGTCTCAGGTTTGGCATTAATAGCATTTAGATATCACATCTCATGCTATAGGAAGGGTCTCAGGATTGGATGGGAAGGAGTTGGATATCACATTTCATGCTATAGGAAGGGTCTCAGATTTGGTAGAAGCATTGAGATATTACATCTCATGCTATAGGAAGGGCCTCATGATTGGAATGGGAAGGAGTTAGATATCACATCTCATGCTATCGGAAAGGTCTCAGGTTTGGTATTAGAAGCATTGAGATATAACATCTCATGATATAGGACGGGTCTCAGGATTGGAATGGGAAAGAGTTAGATAACACATCTCATGCTATAGGAAGGGTCTCAGATTTGATAGAAGCATTGGGATATCACATCTCATGCTATAGGAAGGGTCTCAGGATTGGAATGGAAAGGAGTTGGATATCACATCTGATGCTAAAGGAAGGGTCTTAGGATTGGAATGGGAAGGATTTGGATATCATATCTCATGTTATAGGAAGTGTCTCAGGTTTGTTATTAGAAGCATTAAGATATCACATCTCATGCTATCGGAAGGGTCTCAGGATTGGATTGGGAAGGAGTTGGATATCCCATCTCATGTTATAGTAAGGGTCACAGGTTGGAATTGGAAGGAGTTGGATATCACATCTCATGCTATCGGAAGGGTCTCAGGATTGGAATGGGAAGGAGTTGGATATCACATGTCATGCTATAGGGAGGGTCTCAGGTTTGATATTAGAAGCATTGAGATATCATATCTCATGCTATCGGAAGGGTCTCAGGATTGGATTGGGAAGGAGTTGGATATCACATCTCATGTTATAGGAAGGGTCTCAGGATTGGATGGGAAGAGTTGGATATCACATCTCATGCTATAGGAAGGGTCTCAGGTTTGGTAGAAGCATTGGGATATCACATCTCATGCTATAGGAAGGGTCTCAGGATTGGAATGGGAAGGAGTTGGATATCACATCTCATGATAAAGGAAGGGTCTCAGGTTTGGAAGGGGAAGGATTTGGATATCACATCTCAAGATATAGGACGGGTCTGTGGTTTGCTATTAGAAGCATTGAGATATCATATCTCATGCTATCGGAAGGGTCTCAGGATTGGATTGGGAAGGAGTTGGATATCACATCTCATGTTATAGGAAGGGCCTCAAGATTGGAATGGGAAGGACTTGGATATCACATCTCATGTTATAGGAAGGGTCTCAGGTTTGTTATTAGAAGCATTGAGATATCACATCTCATGTTATAGGACAGTATCAGGTTTGGTATTAGAAGCATTGAGATATCATATCTCATGGTATAGGACGGGTCTCAGGATTGGAATGGGAAGGAGTTGGATATCACATCTCATGTTATAGGAAGGGTCTCAGGATTGGATGGGAAGAGTTGGATATCACATCTCATGCTATAGGAAGGGTCTCAGGTTTGGTAGAAGCATTGAGATATCACATCTCATGCTATAGGAAGGGTCTCGGGATTGGAATTGGAAGGAGTTGGATATCACATCTCATGCTATCGGAAAGGTCTCAGGTTTGGTAGAAGCATTGTGATATCACATCTCATGCTATAGGAAGGGTCTCAGGATTGGAATGGGAAGGAGTGGGATATCACATCTCATGTTATAGGAAGGGTCTCAGGATTGGAATGGGAAGGACTTGGACATCACATCTCATGTTATAGGAAGGGTCTCAGGTTTGTTATTAGAAGCATTGAGATATAACATCTCTTGGTATAGGACGGGTCTCAGGATTGGAATGGGAAGGAGTTTGATATCACATCTCATGCTATCGGAAGGGTCTCAGGATTGGAATGGGAAGGAGTTGGATATCACCTCTCATGCTATAGGGAGGGTCTCATGTTTGATATTAGAAGCATTGAGATATCATATCTCATGCTATCCGAAGGGTCTCAGGATTGGATTGGGAAGGAGTTGGATATCACATCTCATGCTATAGGAAGGGTCTCAGGATTGGATGGGAAGAGTTGGATATCACATCTCATGCTATAGGAAGGGTCTCAGGTTTGGTAGAAGCATTGAGATATCACATCTCATGCTATAGGAAGGGTCTCAGGATTGGAATGGGAAGGAGTTGGATATCACATCTCATGCTATCGGAAAGGTCTCAGGATGGAATGGGAAGGAGTTGGATATCACATCTCATGTTATAGGAAGGGTCTCAGGATTGGAATGGGAAGGACTTGGACATCACATCTCATGTTATAGGAAGGGTCTCAGGTTTGTTATTAGAAGCATTGAGATATAACATCTCTTGGTATAAGACGGGTCTCAGGGTTGGAATGGGAAGGAGTTTGATATCACATCTCATGCCTTAGGAAGGTCTCAGGTTTGGTAGAAGCATTAAGATATCACATCTCCTGCTATCGGAAGGGTCTCAGGATTGGATTGGGAAGGAGTTGGATATCCCATCTCATGCTATAGGAAGGGTCACAGGTTGAAATTGGAAGGATTTGGATATCACATCTCATGTTATAGGAAGGGTATCAGGATTGGAATGGGAAGGACTTTGATATCACATCTCGCTATAGGGAGGGTCTCAGGTTTGGTATTAGAAGCATTGAGGTATCACATCTCATGCTATAGGAAGTGTCTCAGGATTGGAATGGGAAGGAGTTGCTTATCATATCATGATATAGGAAGGGTCTCAGGTTTGGAATGGGAAGGCGTTGGATATCACATCTCATGTTATAGGAATGATCTCAGGTTTGGTATTAATAGCATTGAGATATCACATCTCATTCTATAGGAAGGGTCTCAGGATTGGAATGGGAAGGAGTTGAATATCACATCTCATGCTATAGGGAGGGTCTCTGGTTTGGTATTAGAAATGAAATATCATATCTCATGTTATAGGACAGTCTCATGTTTGGTATTAGAAGCACTGAGATATCAAATCTCATGCTATATGAAGAGACGCAGGATTGGAATGGGAAGAAGTTGGATATCACATCTCATGCTATAGGAAGGGACTCAGGTTTGGAATGGGAAGGATTTGGATATCACATCTCTTGCAATAGGATGGATCTCAGGTTTGGTATTAGAAACATTGAGATATCTCATCTCATGGTATAGGAAGGGTCTCAGGATTGGAATCGGAAGGAGTTGGATATAACATCTCATGATATAGGAAGGGTCTCAGGTTTGGTATTAGAAGCACTGAGATATCAAATCTCATGCTAAATGAAGGGACGCAGGATTGGAATGGGAAGGAGTTGGATATCACATCTCATGCTATAGGAACGGTCCAACTTTGGTATTAGAAGCATTGCGATAGCACATCTCATGGAAGGGGCTCAGGATTGGAATGGGAAGGAGTTGGATATCTCATCTCATGTTATAGGAATGATCGCAGGTTTGGTATTAAGAGCATTGAGATATCACATCTCATGCTATAGGAAGGGTCTCAGGATTGGATCGGGAAGGAGTTGGATATCACATCTCATGGTATAGGAAGGGTCTCAGGTTTGGTAGAAGCATTGAGATATCACATCTCATGCTATAGGAAGGGTCTCAGGATTGGAATGGGAAGGAGTTGGATATCATCTCATGCTATAGGAAGGGTCTCAGGATTGGAATGGGAAGGAGTTGGATATCATATCTCATCCTATAGGAAGGGTCTCAGGTTTGGAATGGGAAGCATTTGGATATCACATCTCTTGCAATAGGAATGATCCCAGGTTTGGTATTAAGAGCATTGAGATATCACATTTCATGCTATAGGAAGGGTCTCAGGATTGGAATGGGAAGGAGTTGGATATCACATCTCATTCTATAGGAAGGGTCTCGGGTTTGGTAGAAGCATTGAGATATCTCATCTCATGCTATAGGAAGGGCCTCGTGATTGGAATGGGAAGGAGTTGGATATCACATCTCAGGCTATCGGAAGGGTCTCAGGATTGGAATGGGAAGGAGTTGGATATCATATCTCATGCTTTAAGAAGGGTCTCAGGTTTGGTATTAGAAGCATTGAGATATCACATCTCATGCTATAGGAAGGGTCTCAGGTTTGGTATTACAAGCATTGTGATATTACATCTCATGCTATAGGAAGGGTCTCAGGATTGGATTTGGGAAGGAGTCGGATATCACAGCTTATGCTATAGGAAGGGTCTCAGGTTTGGAATGGGAAGGATTTGTATATCACATCTCTTGCTCTAGGAAGGGCCTCAGGTTTGGTATGAGAAACATTGAGATATCACATCTCATGGTATAGGAAGGATCTCAGGATTGGAATAGGAAGGAGTTGGATATCACATCTCATGTTATAGGAAGGATATCAGGTTTGGTATTAGAAGCATTGAGATATCACATCTCATGCTATAGGAAGGGTCTCAGGATTGGAATGGGAAGGAGTTGGATATCACATCTCATGCTATAGGAAGGGTCTCAGGTTTGGTAGAAGCATTGAGATATCACATCTCATGCTATAGGAGGGGTCTCGGGATTGTAATGGGAAGGAGAAGTATATGACATCTCATGCCATAGGAAGGGTCTCAGGTTTGGTATAAGCATTGAGATATCACATCTCTGCTATCGGAAGGGTCTCGGGATTGGAATGGGAAGGAGTTGGATATCCCATCTCATGCTATAGGAAGGGTCTCAGGTTTGGTATTAGAAGCATTGAGATGTCACGTCTCATGCTATAGGAAGGGTCTCAGGATTGGAATAGGAAGGAGTTGGATATCACATGTCATGCTATATGAAGGGACTCGGTGTGGTATTACAAGCATTGTGATATTACATCTCATGCTATAGGAAGGGTCTCAGGATTGGATTGGGAAGGAGTCGGATATCACATCTCATGCTATAGGAAGGGTCTCAGGTTTGGAATGGGAAGGATTTGTATATCACATCTCTTGCTATAGGAAGGGCCTCAGGTTTGGTATGAGAAACATTGAGATATCACATCTCCTGCTATAGGAAGGGTCTCATGATTGGAATGGGAAGGAGGTGGATATCACATCTCATGCTAAAGGGAGGGTCTCAGGTTTGGAAGGGGAAGGATTTGGATATCACATCTCATGTTATAGGAAGGGTCTCAGGATTGGAATGGGAAGGATTTGGATATCACATCTCTTGCTATAGGAAGGGTCTCAGGTTTTTTATTAGAAACATTGAGATATCACATCTCATGCTATAGGAAAGGTTTCAGGATTGGAATGGGAAGGATTTGGATATCACATCTCATGCTAAAGGAAGGGTCTCAGGATTGGAATGGGAAGGATTTGGATATCATATCTCATGTTATAGGACGGGTCCGAGGTTTGGTATTAGAAGCATTGAGATATCACATCTCATGGTATAGGAAGGGTCTCAGGATTGGAATGGGAAGGAGTTGGATAACACATCTCATCCAATAGGAAGGGTCTCAGGTTTGGAATGGGAAGGAATTGGATATCACATCTCATGTTATAGGAAGGATCTCAGGATTGGAATGGGAAGGATTTGGATATCACATCTCTTGCTATAGGAAGGGTCTCAGGTTTTTTATTAGAAACATTGAGATATCACATCTCATGCTATAGGAAGGGTTTCAGGATTGGAATGGGAAGGAGTTGGATATCACATCTCATGTTGTAGAAAGGGTCTCAGGATTGGAATGGGAAGGATTTGGATATCATATCTCATGTTATAGGACGGGTTCCAGGTTTGGTATTAGAAGCATTGAGATATCACATCTCATGGTATAGGAAGGGTTTCAGGATTGGAATGGGAAGGATTTGGATATCACATCTCATGCTAAAGGAAGGGTCTCAGGTTTGGAAGGGGAAGGATTTGGATATCACATCTCATGTTATAGGAAGGGTCACAGGATTGGAATGGTAAGGATTTTGATATCACATCTCTTGCTATAGGAAGGGTCTCAGGTTTTTTATTAGAAACATTGAGATATCACATCTCATGCTATAGGAAGGGTTTCAGGATTGGAATGGGAAGGATTTGGATATCACATCTCATGCTAAAGGAAGGGTCTCAGGATTGGAATGGGAAGGATTTGGATATCACATCTCTTGCTATAGGATGGGTCTCAGGTTTTTTATTAGAAACATTGAGATATCACATCTCATGCTATAGGAAGGGTTTCAGGATTGGAATGGGAAGGATTTGAATATCACATCTCATGCTAAAGGAAGGGTCTCAGGTTTGGAAGGGGAAGGATTTGGATATCATATCTCATGTGATAGGACGGGTCTCAGGTTTGGTATTAGAAGCATTGAGATATCACATCTCATGGTATAGGAAGGGTCTCAGGATTGGAATGGGAAGTAGTTGGATATCACATCTCATCCAATAGGAAGGGTCTCAGGTTTGGAATGGGAAGGAATTGGATATCACATCTCATGTTATAGGAAGGATCTCAGGATTGGAATGGGAAGGATTTGGATATCACATCTCTTGCTATAGGAAGGGTCTCAGGTTTTTTATTAGAAACATTGAGATATCACATTTCATGCTATAGGAAGGGTTTCAGAATTGGAATGGGAAGGAGTTGGATATCACATCTCAAGTTATAGAAAGGGTCTCAGGATTGCAATGTGAAGGATTTGGATATCACATCTCTTGCTATAGGAAGGGTCTCAGGTTTTTTTATTAGAAACATTGAGATATCACATCTCATGCTATAGGAAGGGTTTCAGGATTGGAATGGGAAGGAGTTGGATATCACATCTCATTCTATAGGAAGGGTCTCAGGTTTGGTAGAAGCATTGAGATATCTCATCTCATGCTATAGGAAGGGCCTCCTGATTGGAATGGGAAGGAGTTGGATATCACATCTCAGGCTATCGGAAGGGTCTCAGGATTGGAATGGGAAGGAGTTGGATATCATATCTCATGCTTTAAGAAGGGTCTCAGTTTTGGTATTAGAAGCATTGAGATATCACATCTCATGCTATAGGAAGGGTCTCAGGTTTGGTATTACAAGCATTGTGATATTACATCTCATGCTATAGGAAGGGTCTCAGGATTGGATTTGGGAAGGAGTCGGATATCACAGCTTATGCTATAGGAAGGTTCTCAGGTTTGGAATGGGAAGGATTTGTATATCACATCTCTTGCTATAGGAAGGGCCTCAGGTTTGGTATGAGAAACATTGAGATATCACATCTCATGGTATAGGAAGGATCTCAGGATTGGAATAGGAAGGAGTTGGATATCACATCTCATGTTATAGGAAGGATATCAGGTTTGGTATTAGTAGCATTGAGATATCACATCTCATGCTATAGGAAGGGTCTCAGGTTTGGTAGAAGCATTGAGATATCACATCTCATGCTATAGGAGGGGTCTCGGGATTGTAATGGGAAGGAGAAGTATATGACATCTCATGCCATAGGAAGGGTCTCAGGTTTGGTATAAGCATTGAGATATCACATCTCTGCTATCGGAAGGGTCTCGGGATTGGAATGGGAAGGAGTTGGATATCCCATCTCATGCTATAGGAAGGGTCTCAGGTTTGGTATTAGAAGCATTGAGATGTCACGTCTCATGCTATAGGAAGGGTCTCAGGATTGGAATAGGAAGGAGTTGGATATCACATGTCATGCTATATGAAGGGACTCGGTGTGGTATTACAAGCATTGTGTAATGTTCACTACAAACCGTTTCCGGCAATTCATCAGTCTTTAGGCATTGCAACATAGAAAGCGTAGAGTCTCCTACCTGGTAATAGATGAAATGACCAAATCGTAGCTCCAAAGGAGTTCCAGGTTTCACACGAAAGGATGGAAAGATATATCCCAGTAGAACATAGGAATCCCCCTGGCATCTCCTTCGGAGCCCAGTTAAGTACTTGGCGACCGTGGGAAAACCAGGGAAACCCTCATGGGGGAGAAAACCCTATGAAGAGCTGCTGGGGAGCGTTGGTAAAGGTGAGGCAGACAGGAGGAAACTGAAGGACCTCGGGTTCCTTTATAACGTTATGTGTTGGTTAAATGCTGGAGAGGTATAAGGGTGAAAACACAAGGTTTAATTATAAGATGAGAAAACAACACAATAAGGAATGATGGTGGGATTAGGAAAATAGAATTACCATTCAAACATCTAGACAGGGAGTTTAGCAGTTGAGGAACCCTGAGAACCGAGTCCGTTCAAGAACGATTCCTTTGTATGAAACGGGAAGTTCTGGAAGCAACATATAAGGAATTTAAGAATCAAAGAAGGTCGGATGGCAAGGGTCGGAGTGTATGAGAAAGAAATCTACCTTCCAGGGGAGCACGAAATAAAGTCGATATTAGCCGCGTACTGTGGGGGCGTGGCTTAAGGGTTACCAAAACGATACCCTCGATCCGATCGTATTCCGGATTCTAAGAATGAACAGATACATCAATAGGAAGAAAACATAGAAGAAAGGAGGAAACAATGAGAGGTAAAGACTGAACTAGCTATACTCACTGAGCGTCCGTATACTCCTATGAGAGTAGCAACGCACCGGTGTCCAGGACTTCCCGGCTGATATGCCGAAGAGAGATCGACTTCCGCATCCTGCGTGGCTCGAGGCAGGGAAACAACTAGACCGTCGCTAGGGCTGCCGCGGTCATAAACCGGTGCGGCCATCTTGGAATAGGAAGAGGAATGATTCGTCCTCACGAACATTACACATTGTGATATTACATCTCATGCTATAGGAAGTGTCTCAGGATTGGATTGGGAAGGAGTCGGATATCACATCTCATACTATAGGAAGGTCTCAGGTTTGGAATGGGAAGGATTTGTATATCACATCTCTTGCTATAGGAAGGGCCTCAGGTTTGGTATGAGAAACATTGAGATATCACATCTCCTGCTATAGGAAGGGTCTCATGATTGGAATGGGAAGGAGGTGGATATCACATCTCATGCTAAAGGGAGGGTCTCAGGTTTGGAAGGGGAAGGATTTGGATATCACATCTCATGTTATAGGAAGGGTCTCAGGATTGGAATGGGAAGGATTTGGATATCACATCTCTTGCTATAGGAAGGGTCTCATGTTTTTTATTAGAAACATTGAGATATCACATCTCATGCTATAGGAAAGGTTTCAGGATTGGAATGGGAATGATTTGGATATCACATCTCATGCTAAAGGAAGGGTCTCAGGATTGGAATGGGAAGGATTTGGATATCATATCTCATGTTATAGGACGGGTCCGAGGTTTGGTATTAGAAGCATTGAGATATCACATCTCATGGTATAGGAAGGGTCTCAGGATTGGAATGGGAAGGAGTTGGATAACACATCTCATCCAATAGGAAGGGTCTCAGGTTTGGAATGGGAAGGAATTGGATATCACATCTCATGTTATAGGAAGGATCTCAGGATTGGAATGGGAAGGATTTGTATATCACATCTCTTGCTATAGGAAGGGCCTCAGGTTTGGTATGAGAAACATTGAGATATCACATCTCATGGTATAGGAAGGATCTCAGGATTGGAATAGGAAGGAGTTGGATATCACATCTCATGTTATAGGAAGGATATCAGGTTTGGTATTAGTAGCATTGAGATATCACATCTCATGCTATAGGAAGGGTCTCAGGTTTGGTAGAAGCATTGAGATATCACATCTCATGCTATAGGAGGGGTCTCGGGATTGTAATGGGAAGGAGAAGTATATGACATCTCATGCCATAGGAAGGGTCTCAGGTTTGGTATAAGCATTGAGATATCACATCTCTGCTATCGGAAGGGTCTCGGGATTGGAATGGGAAGGAGTTGGATATCCCATCTCATGCTATAGGAAGGGTCTCAGGTTTGGTATTAGAAGCATTGAGATGTCACGTCTCATGCTATAGGAAGGGTCTCAGGATTGGAATAGGAAGGAGTTGGATATCACATGTCATGCTATATGAAGGGACTCGGTGTGGTATTACAAGCATTGTGTAATGTTCACTACAAACCGTTTCCGGCAATTCATCAGTCTTTAGGCATTGCAACATAGAAAGCGTAGAGTCTCCTACCTGGTAATAGATGAAATGACCAAATCGTAGCTCCAAAGGAGTTCCAGGTTTCACACGAAAGGATGGAAAGATATATCCCAGTAGAACATAGGAATCCCCCTGGCATCTCCTTCGGAGCCCAGTTAAGTACTTGGCGACCGTGGGAAAACCAGGGAAACCCTCATGGGGGAGAAAACCCTATGAAGAGCTGCTGGGGAGCGTTGGTAAAGGTGAGGCAGACAGGAGGAAACTGAAGGACCTCGGGTTCCTTTATAACGTTATGTGTTGGTTAAATGCTGGAGAGGTATAAGGGTGAAAACACAAGGTTTAATTATAAGATGAGAAAACAACACAATAAGGAATGATGGTGGGATTAGGAAAATAGAATTACCATTCAAACATCTAGACAGGGAGTTTAGCAGTTGAGGAACCCTGAGAACCGAGTCCGTTCAAGAACGATTCCTTTGTATGAAACGGGAAGTTCTGGAAGCAACATATAAGGAATTTAAGAATCAAAGAAGGTCGGATGGCAAGGGTCGGAGTGTATGAGAAAGAAATCTACCTTCCAGGGGAGCACGAAATAAAGTCGATATTAGCCGCGTACTGTGGGGGCGTGGCTTAAGGGTTACCAAAACGATACCCTCGATCCGATCGTATTCCGGATTCTAAGAATGAACAGATACATCAATAGGAAGAAAACATAGAAGAAAGGAGGAAACAATGAGAGGTAAAGACTGAACTAGCTATACTCACTGAGCGTCCGTATACTCCTATGAGAGTAGCAACGCACCGGTGTCCAGGACTTCCCGGCTGATATGCCGAAGAGAGATCGACTTCCGCATCCTGCGTGGCTCGAGGCAGGGAAACAACTAGACCGTCGCTAGGGCTGCCGCGGTCATAAACCGGTGCGGCCATCTTGGAATAGGAAGAGGAATGATTCGTCCTCACGAACATTACAGTATGCCCCTTCTTAGGTCCTTCTCCTCCCGGCTTGTCGGGATGTCTGGCGTGAAATAGTTTTACGAGACGAGGAGCATGTACAGCGTCTTCCGGCTCCCAGGTACGATCTGAAGGGGAATAACCCTTCCAATCGATCAAATATTGTAAATGTCCTCGATGCATACGGGAATCACAAATTCCCTTCACCTCAAACTCAGGACCAGATGAGGCCAAAATAGGGGGAGGACGAGTCGTGATCGTTGGGTGAAATGAATTTCGATTGTCCGGTTTCAATTGAGAAACATGGAAAACAGGGTGAATTCGGGACCAGGTTTTAGGAAGAATAAGTCTAAAGGCAGCACTGCCAATGGGTTTATCCACCCGGAAAGGACCAAAGTATCTTGGAGACAGTTTGGACGGTATCAGGCGTCTGGGGAGAAACCGTGAAGACAACCATACCCTGTCTCCTGATTTGATGATAGGTGCAGGAGAACGAGAACGATCAGCAAATTTCTTCATTCTATCCTGGGTTTGCACTAGGGTATCTTTAGCCCTCTTGTGGCCTTGTCTGATTTGATTCATTAAATGTTCTACATCAGGAAATTTGTGTTCCGATCTTTTTAGTATCGGAAATGCTGAGGGACTGAATCCGTAGGAGCAAAAAAAAGGAGAAGTGCGAATGGAGGAGTGGTAGGAGTTATTGTAAGCATACTCTGCCAATGGAAGTAGATCTTTCCAGTTATCCTGAGCTGCCGAAATGTAATTTCTTAGATATCCCTCTAGAGTTTGATTGAGCCGTTCCGTCTGCCCATTGGATTGAGGGTGGTAACCGGAACTGAGGGCACGGGAAATCCCGAGATGTTGACAGATGTGCTTCCAGTAGAGGGAGGTATATTGTGTTCCACGATCAGATATGATTGTATCTGGTAGGCCATGTAACGCAAAGATGTTATTGGTAAAGATACGGGCCATAACGGCCGCTGTAGGAACCCCGGCAAGAGGTATAAAGTGAGCCATCTTTGTAAAGGAATCGATCACCACCATTATTGCCGAACACCCCTTTGAGGGGGGAAGATCAACGATGAAATCCGTCGAGATTATCTGCCAAGGACGCGATGGAATGGGCATCTTGACCAGTAGTCCTGCTGGAGTCCTTCGGGGAGACTTGTTCTGAAGACAATCCGGACAAGATCCAATGTATCGTTTTATGTCTTCTCGTAGAGTCGGCCACCAGAACCAGCGAGATACCATTTCTTGTGTGGAGGTGATTCCACGGTGTCCCGCTACCTTAGATTTGTGACACATATCCAATACCTCCTTCTGGAGGGAGGTTGTAGGAATGAAGGCCCGATGACCTAGGAAATAGCATCCATCCTCCTTGATCAATGTGGGTAGTGTCCCTAGTGACATGCCTGGTTTTCCAACTGATTTGGATTGACCCCTCAGACGTGTCAGAAAGTCTTGGGAGGTATGTAACCCTAACGCCATCTTGGGAAAAATCGGTTCAGAACTAAAGGAATCATTAGGGAGCTGTTCTTTACGTGATAAAGCGTCAGCGATTACGTTATCCTTCCCAGGTATGAAGGAGAAAGTGATCCTAAAAGGAGAAAAAAAATGAGCCCACCGGGCCTGACGACTATTGCAAGTCTGGGCGTACTGTAGAATACGAAGGTTGTGATGGTCCGTTCGAACTTCCACCGGGTACTTAGCTCCAAGTAGTAAATGTCGCCACTCTTCGAAAGCTCTTTTGATGGCTAACAGCTCCTTCTCCAATACCGTGTAATTTAATTCTGCAGGTGCCAATGTCTTAGATAGATATGCCACCGGATGTTCCTGTTCGGCATTATCAGACTGAAGAAGAACAGCTCCCAAAGCATATTGAGAAGCATCAGTCTCCACGATAAACTGGCGATTCTGATCAGGTGTCTGCAGAACAGGGGCGGACGTGAACAGATTTTTAAGCCTCCTAAAGGCTTGATCTGTACTCTCAGGCCAAGAAAAGGACACCCCCTTTTTTAACAGATTCGTCAGTGGTTTAGTCAGGCTTGAGAATCCCGGAATAAACCGCCGGTAAAAATTGGCAAGGCCGATAAACCGCTGAATGTCTTTCCCTGAGGTCGGGATAGGCCAATCCAATACGGCGGAAACCTTCTCCGGGTCCATAGCTACCCCTTTTGCCGATAGGACATAACCCAGGTAAGTGACTTGTGGTTGGTGGAAGGAGCATTTCTCTAATTTGCAGAATAGGTGATTTTGGTGTAGACGACGAAGAACCTCTCCCACATGTTTAACATGGTCCTGTAGAGTATCGGAGAAGACCAAAATATCGTCCAGATACACTATTACATTATGTAAGAGTAGATCAGCGAAGAGATGGTCCATAAAGCGTTGAAATATCGCCGGGGCATTAGAGAGCCCGAACGGCATAACATGGTATTGGTAATGACCAAATGGTGTCCGGAATGCCGTCTTCCATTCATCTCCGGCCTTGATTCTTATCAGATGGTATGCTCCCTTGAGATCCAATTTAGTGTATAATTTTGCCCCCCTGACTGCTTCCAGAATATCCGGTATCAGGGGCATCGGATATTTGTCTGGTATAGTGATTTTATTGAGGCCCCGGAAATCTATGCACGGGCGAAGTTCCGTTGTGTTCCGTTTAGATATAAAAAATAGGGAAGCAGCTGCCGGTGAAGTAGATTCAGTGATCAACCCATTCATAAGATTTACTCTAAGATACTCTCGTAACACCTCTTTTTCGTTATGAGACAGGATGTACATTCGACCAAAGGGTAAAGGTTGGTCAGGTATTAGATCAATGGCACAATCGTCTCGTCTATGAGGTGGTAACTGTGAGTACTCAGAGGTAGAAAAGACTTCTTTATATTGATAGTACATGTTGGGAAGACCTGTGATTTGATTGAGAGTTGTGATTCCTTGAAATTTAGAAGAGGATGAGCTGGTGTCCAACAGAACCTCTTGTTGATCTTTTATGCAGTGGCCAAGACAAAATTCGGAACCCAAAAAGAAGGACCCAGCTGTCCAATTAATAAAGGGGTTATGCTTCCTGAGCCATGGTATGCCCAAAATAATAGGATGGTGTGCTGCTCGGATGATGTCTAGAATTATGTGTTCATGATGAGAAGAGATAGACATAAGCAGGGGACCAGTATGATCCGTAATGGGTCCAGATGTCAACGGACTGCCATCAACACTTTCCACGGGAATGGATTCTATCTTAGAAGACCGTGGGATACCATGAGAAGAGGCCCAGTGATCGTCGATAAAATTCCCGGCCGCACCACTATCAATAAGAACCGGGATATCTTGTAGGACCTGTTTCCCAAAGGTTAGAGATACCTTTACAACCACCATGGTAGTATCCGAGGGGTTGTTACAAGTGGATGTATGGACAACTTGTGAGGAACCTTGTTTAGTCATAGGATCCCGAACCGTGGTTCCTCTTACGGTCGGGCGTTTGCGTTTCCCGATCTCCTTGGTGGTGCAATTGGACACTCCTGTACGGTGTGGGTATTGGAACCACAATACATACATAAACCAAGGGCTCATCTTCGACTCCGTTCCTCAAAGGAAAGAGGTCCTCTGCCTGTTGCACCTAGTTGCATGGGTTCCTCGGTGGATGAAACCCGTGGAGTAGCAGGCAGATTAGCAGGAAAACGGGGCAACCGTCCTTTCCTTTTTTCACTGGTGCGTTCCTTCATTCGATAATCAATCTGAAGGACTAGTGCGATAAGCTCCGTTAAAGAAGAAGAACGAGGAACCCTGGATATTTCATCTTTCAATTCTTCTGACAGTCCTCTTCTAAAGATGGTGATCTGTGCGTCATCGGACCAAGTAGTTTCGCTGGCCATTTGTTTAAATCTGGTTATATAAGCCAGAATGTCTGAATTTCCCTGTTTTAAATCTAGTAAGTGTTCTTGGGAAGCTACTCGAATCTCCTGCCGGCCAAACATCGCACGAACACTATTACAAAAGGCCGGATGGGAGTCTAATATAGGGTTATTACTGGTGATTAGGGGTGTGGCCCAGGCTAAAGCTGGTCCAGTCATTTGGGACACCATGTAACCCACACGATCCCGATCCGTATGGAAAAAGGCGTTCTTAAAAGAAAACTGAACGTAACAAGAATCTATGAATTCTTTCACCTTATGGGGATTCCCATCGAATTGGCCTCCAGGAAGAGGCCCTGGAGGGACCTCTGAGCAATGAGGAACCCGTGAGGCAGCAGTATGTTGTGCCAATTGTTGGGCCATCTGTTGAGCTGCCTGTTGTTGATTCTGCTTTAGGGCAGTATTTTCCTGCTGAAGTTGTTGAACCTCAGTGGTCAGGGATTGTACTGCAGCGATCAACTGTTGGATCTGCTGTTGTTGTTGGGAATCCATAATGAGGATCTTCTAGGCTCCCAGTTGCAATGACTAAAGAGCAAAGTTTGTTTTCAGGCGTTGCTATCTGTAATGTTCACTACAAACCGTTTCCGGCAATTCATCAGTCTTTAGGCATTGCAACATAGAAAGCGTAGAGTCTCCTACCTGGTAATAGATGAAATGACCAAATCGTAGCTCCAAAGGAGTTCCAGGTTTCACACGAAAGGATGGAAAGATATATCCCAGTAGAACATAGGAATCCCCCTGGCATCTCCTTCGGAGCCCAGTTAAGTACTTGGCGACCGTGGGAAAACCAGGGAAACCCTCATGGGGGAGAAAACCCTATGAAGAGCTGCTGGGGAGCGTTGGTAAAGGTGAGGCAGACAGGAGGAAACTGAAGGACCTCGGGTTCCTTTATAACGTTATGTGTTGGTTAAATGCTGGAGAGGTATAAGGGTGAAAACACAAGGTTTAATTATAAGATGAGAAAACAACACAATAAGGAATGATGGTGGGATTAGGAAAATAGAATTACCATTCAAACATCTAGACAGGGAGTTTAGCAGTTGAGGAACCCTGAGAACCGAGTCCGTTCAAGAACGATTCCTTTGTATGAAACGGGAAGTTCTGGAAGCAACATATAAGGAATTTAAGAATCAAAGAAGGTCGGATGGCAAGGGTCGGAGTGTATGAGAAAGAAATCTACCTTCCAGGGGAGCACGAAATAAAGTCGATATTAGCCGCGTACTGTGGGGGCGTGGCTTAAGGGTTACCAAAACGATACCCTCGATCCGATCGTATTCCGGATTCTAAGAATGAACAGATACATCAATAGGAAGAAAACATAGAAGAAAGGAGGAAACAATGAGAGGTAAAGACTGAACTAGCTATACTCACTGAGCGTCCGTATACTCCTATGAGAGTAGCAACGCACCGGTGTCCAGGACTTCCCGGCTGATATGCCGAAGAGAGATCGACTTCCGCATCCTGCGTGGCTCGAGGCAGGGAAACAACTAGACCGTCGCTAGGGCTGCCGCGGTCATAAACCGGTGCGGCCATCTTGGAATAGGAAGAGGAATGATTCGTCCTCACGAACATTACACATTGTGATATTACATCTCATGCTATAGGAAGGGTCTCAGGATTGGATTGGGAAGGAGTCGGATATCACATCTCATACTATAGGAAGGGTCTCAGGTTTGGAATGGGAAGGATTTGTATATCACATCTCTTGCTATAGGAAGGGCCTCAGGTTTGGTATGAGAAACATTGAGATATCACATCTCCTGCTATAGGAAGGGTCTCATGATTGGAATGGGAAGGAGGTGGATATCACATCTCATGCTAAAGGGAGGGTCTCAGGTTTGGAAGGGGAAGGATTTGGATATCACATCTCATGTTATAGGAAGGGTCTCAGGATTGGAATGGGAAGGATTTGGATATCACATCTCTTGCTATAGGAAGGGTCTCATGTTTTTTATTAGAAACATTGAGATATCACATCTCATGCTATAGGAAAGGTTTCAGGATTGGAATGGGAATGATTTGGATATCACATCTCATGCTAAAGGAAGGGTCTCAGGATTGGAATGGGAAGGATTTGGATATCATATCTCATGTTATAGGACGGGTCCGAGGTTTGGTATTAGAAGCATTGAGATATCACATCTCATGGTATAGGAAGGGTCTCAGGATTGGAATGGGAAGGAGTTGGATAACACATCTCATCCAATAGGAAGGGTCTCAGGTTTGGAATGGGAAGGAATTGGATATCACATCTCATGTTATAGGAAGGATCTCAGGATTGGAATGGGAAGGATTTGGATATCACATCTCTTGCTATAGGAAGGGTCTCAGGTTTTTTATTAGAAACATTGAGATATCACATCTCATGCTATAGGAAGGGTTTCAGGATTGGAATGGGAAGGAGTTGGATATCACATCTCATGTTGTAGAAAGGGTCTCAGGATTGGAATGGGAAGGATTTGGATATCATATCTCATGTTATAGGACGGGTCCCAGGTTTGGTATTAGAAGCATTGAGATATCACATCTCATGGTATAGGAAGGGTTTCAGGATTGGAATGGGAAGGATTTGGATATCACATCTCATGCTAAAGGAAGGGTCTCAGGTTTGGAAGGGGAAGGATTTGGATATCACATCTCATGTTATAGGAAGGGTCACAGGATTGGAATGGTAAGGATTTTGATATCACATCTCTTGCTATAGGAAGGGTCTCAGGTTTTTTATTAGAAACATTGAGATATCACATCTCATGCTATAGGAAGGGTTTCAGGATTGGAATGGGAAGGATTTGGATATCACATCTCATGCTAAAGGAAGGGTCTCAGGATTGGAATGGGAAGGATTTGGATATCACATCTCTTGCTATAGGATGGGTCTCAGGTTTTTTATTAGAAACATTGAGATATCACATCTCATGCTATAGGAAGGGTTTCAGGATTGGAATGGGAAGGATTTGAATATCACATCTCATGCTAAAGGAAGGGTCTCAGGTTTGGAAGGGGAAGGATTTGGATATCATATCTCATGTGATAGGACGGGTCCGAGGTTTGGTATTAGAAGCATTGAGATATCACATCTCATGGTATAGGAAGGGTCTCAGGATTGGAATGGGAAGTAGTTGGATATCACATCTCATCCAATAGGAAGGGTCTCAGGTTTGGAATGGGAAGGAATTGGATATCACATCTCATGTTATAGGAAGGATCTCAGGATTGGAATGGGAAGGATTTGGATATCACATCTCTTGCTATAGGAAGGGTCTCAGGTTTTTTATTAGAAACATTGAGATATCACATCTCATGCTATAGGAAGGGTCTCAGGATTGGAATGGGAAGGAGTTGGATATCACATCTCATCCAATAGGAAGGGTCTCAGGTTTGGAATGGGAAGGAATTGGATATCACATCTCATGTTATAGGAAGGATCTCAGGATTGGAATGGGAAGGATTTGGATATCACATCTCTTGCTATAGGAAGGGTCTCAGGTTTTTTATTGGAAACATTGAGATATCACATTTCATGCTATAGGAAGGGTTTCAGAATTGGAATGGGAAGGAGTTGGATATCACATCTCATGTTATAGAAAGGGTCTCAGGATTGCAATGTGAAGGATTTGGATATCACATCTCTTGCTATAGGAAGGGTCTCAGGTTTTTTTATTAGAAACATTGAGATATCACATCTCATGCTATAGGAAGGGTTTCAGGATTGGAATGGGAAGGATTTGGATATCACATCTCATGCTAAAGGAAGGGTCTCAGATTTGGAAGGGGAAGGATTTGGATATCATATCTAATGTTATAGGACGGGTCCCAGGTTTGGTATTAGAAGCATTGAGATATCACATCTCATGGTATAGGAAGGGTCTCAGGATTGGAATGGGAAGGAGTTGGATATCCCTTCTCATGCTATAGGAAGGGTCTCAGGTTGGAATGGGAAGGAGTTGGATATCACATCTCATGTTATAGGAAGGGCCTCAGGATTCAAATGGGAAGGATTTGGATATCACATCTCTTGCTATATGAAGGGTCTCAGGTTTTTTATTAGAAACATTGAGATATCACATCTCATGCTATAGGAAGGGTTTCAGGATTGGAATGGGAAGAATTTGGATATCACATCTCATGCTAAAGGAAGGGCCTCAGGTTTGGAAGGGGAAGGATTTGGATATCATATCTCATGTTATAGGACGGGTCCCAGGTTTGGTATAAGAAGCATTGAGATATCACATCTCATGGTATAAGAAGGGTCTCAGGATTGGAATGGGAAGGAGTTGGATATCACATATCATCCAATAGAAAGGGTCTCAGGTTTGGAATGGGAAGGAACTGGATATCACATCTCATGTTATAGGAAGGATCTCAGGATTGGAATGCGAAGAATTTGGATATCACATCTCTTGCTATAGGAAGGGTCTCAGGTTTTTTATTAAAAACATTGAGATATCACATTTCATGCTATAGGAAGGGTCTCAGGATTGGAATGGGAAGGAGTTGGATATCACATCTCATGCTATAGGAAGGGTCTCAGGTTTGGTATAAGCATTGAGATATCACATCCCATGCTATAGGAAGGGTCTCAGGATTGGAATGGGAAGGAGTTGGATATCACATCTCAAGCTATAGGAAGGGTCTCAGGATTGGAATGGGAAGGAGTTTGATATAAAATCTCATGCCATAGTATGGGTCTCAGGTTTGGTAGAAGCATTGGGATATCACATCTCATGCTATCGGAAGGGTATCAGGATTGGATTTGGAAGGAGTTGGATATCCCATCTCATGCTATAGGAAGGGTCTCAGGTTGGAATGGGAAGGAGTTGGATATCACATCTCAAGCTATAGGAAGGGTCTCAGGTTTGGTATTAGAAGCATTGAGATATCAAGTCCCATGGTATAGGAAGGGTCTCAGAATTGGAATGGGAAGGAGTTGGGTATCACATCTCAAGCTATAGGAAGGGTCTCAGGATTGGAATGGGAAGGAGTTGTATATGACATCTCATGCCATAGGAAAGGTCTCAGGTTTGGTATAAGCATTGAGATATCACATCTCTGCTATCGGAAGGGTCTCAGGATTGGAATGGGAAGGAGTTGGATATCCCATCTCATGTTATTGGACGGGTCTCAGGTGTGGTATTAGAAGCATTGAGATATCACATCGCATGCTGTAGGAAGGGTCTCAGGTTTGGAATGGGAAGGAATTGGATATCACATCTCATGTCATAGGAAGGATCTCAGGTTTGCTATTAGAAGCATTGAGATATCACATCTCATGCTATAGCAGTGGTCTCAGGATTGGAATGAGAAGGAGTTGGATATTATATTCTTGCTATAGGATGGGTCTGAGGTTTGGAATGGGAAGGAGTTGGATATCACATATGCTATAGGAAGGGCCTCAGGGTTGGAACGGGAAGGAGTTGGATATCACATCTCATGCTTTAAGAAGGGTCTCAGTTTTGGTATTAGAAGCATTGAGATATTACATCTCATGCTATAGGAAGGGTCTCAGGTTTGGTATTACAAGCATTGTGATATTACATCTCATGCTATAGGAAAGGTCTCAAGATTGGATTGGGAAGGAGTCGGATATCACAGCTTATGCTATAGGAAGGGTCTCAGGTTTGGAATGGGAAGGATTTGTATATCACATCTCTTGCTCTAGGAAGGGCCTCAGGTTTGGTATGAGAAACATTGAGATATCACATATCATGGTATAGGAAGGATCTCAGGATTGGAATAGGAAGGAGTTGGATATCACATCTCATGTTATAGGAAGGATATCAGGTTTGGTATTAGAAGCATTGAGATATCACATCTCATGCTATAGGAAGGGTCTCAGGATTGGAATGGGAAGGAGTTGGATATCACATCTCATGCTATAGGAAGGGTCTCAGGTTTGGTAGAAGCATTGAGATATCACATCTCATGCTATCGGAAGGGTCTCAGGATTGGAATGGGAAGGAGAAGTATATGACATCTCATGCCATAGGAAGGGTCTCAGGTTTGGTATAAGCATTGATATATCACATCTCTGCTATCGGAAGGGTATCGGGATTGGAATGGGAAGGAGTTGGATATCCTATCTCATGTTATAGGAAGGGTCTCAGGTTTGGTATTAGAAGCATTGAGATATCACATCTCATGTTATAGGAAGGGTCTCAGGATTGGAATGGGAAGGACTTGGATATCACATCTCATGCTATAGGGAGGGTCTCAGGTTTCATATTAGAAGCATTGAGATATCACATCTCATGCTATCGGAAGGGTCTCAGGATTGGAATGGGAAGGAGTTGGATATCACATCTCATGCTAAAGGAAGGGTCTCAGGCTTGGAAGGGGAAGGATTATGATATTACATCTCATGTTATAGGACGGGTCTCAGGTTTAGTATTAGAAGCATTGAGATATCACATCTCATGGTATAGGAAGGGTCTCAGGATTGGATTGGGAAGGAGTTGGATATCCCATCTCATGCTATAGGAAGGGTCTCAGGTTTGGTATTAGAAGCATTGAGATATCACATCTCATGCTATAGGAAGGGTCTCGGGTTTCGTATTAGAAGCATTGAGATATCAAGTCTCATGGTATAGGAAGGGTCTCAGAATTGGAATGGGAAGGTGTTGGATATCACATCTCAAGCTATAGGAAGGGTCTCAGGTTGGAATGGGAAGGAGTTGGATATCACATCTCATGGTATAGGAAGGGTCTCAGGATTCAAATGGGAAAGAGTTGGATATCACATCTCATGCTATAGGAAGGGTCTCAGGATTGGAATGGGAAGGAGAAGTATATGACATCTCATGCCATAGGAAGGGTCTCAGGTTTGGTATAAGCATTGATATATCACATCTCTGCTATCGGAAGGGTATCGGGATTGGAATGGGAATGAGTTGGATATCCTATCTCATGTTATAGGAAGGGTCTCAGGTTTGGTATTAGAAGCATTGAGATATCACATCTCATGTTATAGGAAGGGTCTCAGGATTGGAATGGGAAGGACTTGGATATCACATCTCATGCTATAGGGAGGGTCTCAGGTTTCATATTAGAAGCATTGAGATATCACATCTCATGCTATCGGAAGGGTCTCAGGATTGGAATGGGAAGGAGTTGGATATCACATCTCATGCTAAAGGAAGGGTATCAGGCTTGGAAGGGGAAGGATTAGGATATTACATCTCATGTTATAGGAGGGGTCTCAGGTTTAGTATTAGAAGCATTGAGATATCACATCTCATGGTATAGGAAGGGTCTCAGGATTGGATTGGGAAGGAGTTGGATATCCCATCTCATGCTATAGGAAGGGTCTCAGGTTTGGTATTAGAAGCATTGAGATATCACATCTCATGCTATAGGAAGGGTCTCGGGTTTCGTATTAGAAGCATTGAGATATCAAGTCTCATGGTATAGGAAGGGTCTCAGAATTGGAATGGGAAGGTGTTGGATATCACATCTCAAGCTATAGGAAGGGTCTCAGGTTGGAATGGGAAGGAGTTGGATATCACATCTCATGGTATAGGAAGGGTCTCAGGATTGAAATGGGAAAGAGTTGGATATCACATCTCATGCTATAGGAAGGGTCTCAGGATTGGAATGGGAAAGAGTTGGATATCACATCTCATGCTATAGGAAGGGTCTCAGGTTTGGTATAAGCATTGAGATATCACATCTCATGCTATAGGAAGGGTCTCAGGATTGGAATGGGAAGGAGTTGGATATCACATCTCAAGCTATAGGAAGGGTCTCAGGATTGGAATGGGAAGGAGTTTGATATCACATCTCATGCCATAGTATGGGTCTCAGGTTTGGTAGAAGCATTGGGATATCACACCTCATGCTATCGGAAGGGTATCAGGATTGGATTTGGAAGGAGTTGGATATCCCATCTCATGCTATAGGAAGGGTCTCAGGTTGGAATGGGAAGGAGTTGGATATCACATCTCAAGCTATAGGAAGGGTCTCAGGTTTGGTATTAGAAGCATTGAGATATCAAGTCTCATGGTATAGGAAGGGTCTCAGAATTGGAATGGGAAGGAGTTGGGTATCACATCTCAAGCTATAGGAAGGGTCTCAGGATTGGAATGGGAAGGAGTTGTATATGACATCTCATGCCATAGGAAAGGTCTCAGGTTTGGTATAAGCATTGAGATATCACATCTCTGCTATCAGAAGGGTCTCAGGATTGGAATGGGAAGGAGTTGGATATCCCATCTCATGTTATAGGAAGGGTCTCAGGTTTGGTATAAGAAGCATTGAGATATCACATTTCATGCTATAGGAAGGGTCTCAGGATTGGAATCGGAAGGACTTGGATATCCCATCTCATGTTATTGGACGGGTCTCAGGTGTGGTATTAGAAGCAATGAGATATCACATCGCATGCTGTAGGAAGGGTCTCAGGTTTGGAATGGGAAGGAATTGGATATCACATCTCATGTCATAGGAAGGATCTCAGGTTTGCTATTAGAAGCATTGAGATATCACATCTCATGCTATAGGAATGGTCTCAGGATTGGAATGAGAAGGAGTTGGATATTACATTCTTGCTATAGGAAGGGCCTCAGGTTTGGAATGGGAAGGAGTTGGATATCACATCTCATGCTTTAAGAAGGGTCTCAGTTTTGGTATTAGAAGCATTGAGATATCACATCTCATGCTATAGGAAGGGTCTCAGGTTTGGTATTACAAGCATTGTGATATTACATCTCATGCTATAGGAAGGGTCTCAGGATTGGATTGGGAAGGAGTCGGATATCACAGCTTATGCTATAGGAAGGGTCTCAGGTTTGGAATGGGAAGGATTTGTATATCACATCTCTTGCTATAGGAAGGGCCTCAGGTTTGGTATGAAAAACATTGAGATATCACATCTCATGGTATAGGAAGGATCTCAGGATTGGAATAGGAAGGAGTTGGATATCACATCTCATGTTATAGGAAGGGTCTCAGGTTTGGTAGAAGCATTGAGATATCACATCTCATGCTATAGGAAGGGCCTCATGATTGGAATGGGAAGGAGTTGGATATCACATCTCATGTTATAGGAAGGGACTCAGGTTTGGTATTAGAAGCACTGAGATATCAGATCTCATCCTTTTGAAAGGGACTCAAGTTTGGTATTTGAAGGAGTGAGATAATAAATCTCATCCTATCGGAAGGGTCTCAGGATTGAAATGGGAAGGAGTTGAATATCACATCTCATGCTATAGGAAGGATCTCAGGTTTGGTAGAAGCATTGAGATATCACATCTCATGCTATAGGAAGGGTCTCAGGATTGGAATGGGAAGGAGTTGGATATCATCTCATGCTATAGGAAGGGTCTCAGGATTGGAATGGGAAGGAGTTGGATATCATATCTCATCCTATAGGAAGGGTCTCAGGTTTGGAATGGGAAGCATTTGGATATCACATCTCTTGCAATAGGAATGATCCCAGGTTTGTTATTAAGAGCATTGAGATATCACATCTCATGCTATATGAAGGGTCTCAGGATTGGAATGGGAAGGAGTTGGATATCACATCTCAGGCTATCGGAAGGGTCTCAGGATTGGAATGGGAAGGAGTTGGATATCACATCTCATGCTATAGGGAGGGTCTCAGGTTTGGTATTATTAGCATTGAGATATCACTTCTCATGCTATAGGAAGGGTCTCAGAATGGATGGGTATAAGTTGGATATCACATTTCATGCTATAGGAAGGGTCTCAGATTTGGAAGACGCATTGAGAGATCACATCTCATGCTATAGGAAGGGCCTCATGATTGGAATGGGAAGGAGCTGGATATCACATCTCATGCTATCAGAAAGGTCTCAGGTTTGGTAGAAGCACTGGGATATCACATCTCATGCTATATGAAGGGTCTCAGGATTGGAATGGGAAGGAGTTGAATATCACATCTCATGCTAAAGGACAGGTCTCAGGTTTGGAAGGGGAAGGATTTGGATATCACATCTCAAGTTATAGGACGGGTCTGTGGTTTGGTATTAGAAGCATTGAGATATCACATCTCATGCTATAGGAAGGGTCTCAGGATTGGATGGGAATAAGATGGATATCACATTTCATGCTATATGAAGGGTCTCAGATTTGGTAGAATCATTGAGATATCACATCTCATGCTATCGGAAGGGCCTCATGATTGGAATGGGAAGGAGTTGGATATCACATCTCATGCTATCGGAAAGGTCTCAGGTTTGGTAGAAGCATTGGGATATCACATCTCATGCTATAGGAATGGTCTCAGGATTGGAATGGGAAGGAGTTGGATATCACATCTCATGTTATAGGAAGGGTCTCAGGATTGGAATGGGAAGGACTTGGACATCACATCTGATGTTATAGGAAGGGTCTCAGGTTTGTTATTAGAAGCATTGAGATATAACATCTCTTGGTATAAGACGGGTCTCAGGATTGGAATGGGAAGGAGTTGGATATCACATCTCATGCCTTAGGAAGGTCTCAGGTTTGGTGGAAGCATTAAGATATCACATCTCATGCTATCGGAAGGGTCTCAGGATTGGATTGGGAAGGAGTTGGATATCCCATCTCATGCTATAGGAAGGGTCACAGGTTGGAATTGGAAGGAGTTGGATATCACATCTCATGTTATAGGAAGGGTATCAGGATTGGAATGGGAAGGACTTTGATATCACATCTCGCTATAGGGAGGGTCTCAGGTTTGGTATTAGAAGCATTGAGATATCACATCTCATGCTATCAGAAGGGTCTCAGGATAGGAATGGGAAGGAGTTGGATATCACATCTCATGCTATAGGAAGGTTCTCCGGTTTATTAGAAGCATTGAGATATCACATCTCATGCTATCGGAAGGGTCTCAGGATTGGAATGGGAAGGAGTTGGATATCACATCTCATGCTATAGGGAGGGTCTCAGGTTTGATATTAGAAGCATTGAGATATCATATCTCATGCTATCGGAAGGGTCTCAGGATTGGATTGGGAAGGAGTTGGATATCACATCTCATGTTATAGGACGGTTCTCAGGATTGGATGGGAAGAGTTGGATATCACATCTCATGCTATAGGAAGGGTCTCAGGTTTGGTAGAAGCATTGGGATATCACATCCCATGCTATAGGAAGGGTCTCAGGATTGGAATGGGAAGGCGTTGGATATCACATCTCATGCTAAAGGAAGGGTCTCAGGTTTGGAAGGGGAAGGATTTGGATATCACATCTCATGCTATAGGAAGGTTCTCCGGTTTGTTATTAGAAGCATTGAGATATCACATCTCATGCTATCGGAAGGGTCTCAGGATTGGAATGGGAAGGAGTTGGATATCACATCTCATGCTATAGGGAGGGTCTCAGGATTGGATTGGGAAGGAGTTGGATATCACATATGTTATAGGAAGGCTCTCAGGTTTGTTATTAGAAGCATTGAGATATCACATCTCATGTTATAGGACAGTCTCAGGTTTGGTATTAGAAGCATTGAGATATCATATCTCATGGTATAGGACGGGTCTCAGGATTGGAATGGGAAGGACTTGGATATCACATCTCATGCTAAAGGAAGGGTCTCAGGTTTGGAAGGGGAAGGATTTGGATATCACATCTCAATTTATAGGACGGGTCTGTGGTTTGGTATTAGAAGCATTGAGATATCATATCTCATGCTATCGGAAGGGTCTCAGGATTGGATTGGGAAGGAGTTGGATATCATATCTCATGTTATAGGAAGGGTCTCAGGATTGGAATGGGAAGGATTTGGATATCACATCTCATGTTATAGGAAGGGTCTCAGGTTTGTTATTAGAAGCATTGAGATATCGCATCTCATGTTATAGGACAGTCTCAGGTTTGGTATTAGAAGCATTGAGATATCATATCTCATGGTATAGGACGGGTCTCAGGATTGGAATGGGAAGGAGTTGGATATCACATCTCATGCTATAGGAAGGGTCTTAGGATTGGAATGGGAAGGATTTGGATATCACATCTCATGTTATAGGAAGTGTCTCAGGTTTGTTATTAGAAGCATTAAGATATCACATCTCATGCTATCGGAAGGGTCTCAGGATTGGATTGGGAAGGAGTTGGATATCCCATCTCATGCTATAGTAAGGGTCACAGGTTGGAATTGGAAGGAGTTGGATATCACATCTCATGCTATCGGAAGGGTCTCAGGATTGGAATGGGAAGGAGTTGGATATCACATCTCATGCTATAGGGAGGGTCTCAGGTTTGATATTAGAAGCATTGAGATATCATATCTCATGCTATCGGAAGGGTCTCAGGATTGGATTGGGAAGGAGTTGGATATCACATCTAATGTTATAGGAAGGGTCTCAGGATTGGATGGGAAGAGTTGGATATCACATCTCATGCTATAGGAAGGGTCTCAGGATTGGAATGGGAAGGAGTTGGATATCACATCTCATGATAAAGGAAGGGTCTCAGGTTTGGAAGGGGAAGGATTTGGATATCACATCTCAAGTTATATGACGGGTCTGTGGTTTGCTATTAGAAGCATTGAGATATCAAATCTCATGCTATCGGAAGGGTCTCAGGATTGGATTGGGAAGGAGTTGGATATCACATCTCATGTTATAGGAAGGGCCTCAAGATTGGAATGGGAAGGACTTGGATATCACATCTCATGTTATAGGAAGGGTCTCAGGTTTGTTATTAGGAGCATTGAGATATCACATCTCATGTTATAGGACAGTCTCAGGTTTGGTATTAGAAGCATTGAGATATCATATCTCATGGTATAGGACGGGTCTCAGGATTGGAATGGGAAGGAGTTGGATATCACATCTCATGTTATAGGAAGGGTCTCAGGATTGGATGGGAAGAGTTGGATATCACATCTCATGCTATAGGAAGGGTCTCAGGTTTGGTAGAAGCATTGAGATATCACATCTCAAGCTATAGGAAGGGTCTCAGGATTGGAATGGGAAGGAGTTGGATATCACATCTCATGCTATCGGAAAGGTCTCAGGTTTGGTAGAAGCATTGGGATATCACATCTCATGCTATAGGAAGGGTCTCAGGATTGGAATGGGAAGGAGTGGGATATCACATCTCATGTTATAGGAAGGGTCTCAGGATTGGAATGGGAAGGACTTGGACATCACATCTCATGTTATAGGAAGGGTCTTAGGTTTGTTATTAGAAGCATTGAGATATAACATCTCTTGGTATAGGACGGGTCCCAGGATTGGAATGGGAAGGAGTTTGATATCACATCTCATGCTATCGGAAGGGTCTCAGGATTGGAATGGGAAGGAGTAGGATAGCACCTCTCATGCTATAGGGAGTGTTGTGTACGTGGTACACGAAGCGCGCATGCGCGGCCCAGCGGGCCGGCGCATGCGCGCGAGTTAATAAAGGCGGCGCCCGGGGCAGTTCGCGCCGGAGCGCCGGAACAGGCGGACGTCTCCAGTGTGTGTTCTTGCGCTGCATCCCTGCGCGCTGGGGCCCAGACCTGGGGAGGACACACACTCCACCACAGTGCCCCCCGGGTCCCAACACTGGCGACGAGGAGGTACGGTCCACTTCCGTGCCCGACGACCTCGGAAAGACGGAAGTCTGCCGTATTACGGACCCACGGAGCGCCGGCGGCCATCTTTCTCTTTCACTCGCTCCCCGTCACACGTGGCGACAGTGGTTGCGGCCCAACTGGGTGCTCGTGCGCCACTCGCCAGCGGCGTCGGAGAACGACGGAGAACAATTTTTGGAATGCCCACAGTCCTGCAGGCGCAGGGCTGTGGCAATTGAGAAGAAAGAAGGAGGTTTCACACCCAACCCTGCCACGAAGCCAGGACAGGCCACCCTCTCCCGAGGCAGCCAACTGTGAGTACGTGGCGCTGAGATGGGTGAAGAAGATGACGATGAGGGTGCCGCCGCCCCAATCCCACGCAGAGCTCGTAGCTCCCTAGCCCCCATGCCGGAATTCGATACTACTGGCCCCCCTTCCAAGCTAGGCCCGAAGTGGCTATTGTGGGTCAAAATACTAGATATGTTCTTCAGGGCATCGGGCGTGGACGATGATGACGCCAAAATTGCAACCATGATCTATTCAGCAGGCGCAGAAGTCCACAAGATCTACGACTCCCTCGTCATCCCCGTGGTCACGTATGACGCAGTCAAGCAGGCACTCAAAGACCATTTTCTCCCCTTGGCTAACATAGACTTTGACAGGTTTGTCATGGGCGCTGAGAAACAATTGGACGACGAGCCCCTAGACAAATTCTGCGCCCGCCTGAGACACCTGGCGACCTCCTGCAGATGGGCCGACGAGGAGGAAATGGTCCGCAACCAACTGCTGCAGGGGTGCAGCTCCGGAAAACTTCGGAGGCAAGTACTGAGGGAGCCTGGCCTGACCCTCCAGCAAATTCTAGACCTGGGCAGAGCACATGAGCTGGCGGATGCCAGAGGCGCGAAAATGGACGCTGCCTCGCGACCAGGACATAACGAAGACGCATTTGCAGTAGGACGGTCGGCTGCGGGTAGGTCGAGATGGGCGGCGAAAAGGCCTGATGCCACATCCACACCTAGCAACGCCCCATCGTGCTCGTACTGTGGGTATGACCTCCCCCACAGCGGCGACTGCCCGGCGAAGTCGAGAACATGCGCACAGTGTGGCATACCGGGGCACTTTGCCAGGATGTGCCGTGCGGCTTCCCCCGTTGCAGCAGTGAGAGGACCGGAGAGAGTTGGACGAGGAGGCGCCCGCAGAGTGAGAGGCATCTCCTCGATCGATCAGGGCCTGCAGGACCTGGACCTCGCGGAAGAAGAAGAGGAGGAGGAAGAAGTTTTCTTCATCTCCAGCATCGCGAAAGGTCCTGGCACGAGGCGCCAACCCACATGCACCGTCAACATCAATGACGTTCCCACCCCCATTCTCATCGACACTGGAGCTTCAGTCTGCGTGCTAGCCACCAAACACTATGTAGCCCTACCAGGCCCACCAGAACTGTCAACATCCACAGCCAGAATATATGCCTTCGGTGGAGAAACACCCTTACCCATCCAGGGTGCGTTTGTCGCCCCAGTCTCTCATGGACAAAACTCCATCAAAGCAAGATTCTTCGTCACCGACGTCAGCCCACATTCCTTGTTGAGCTGTGCAGCGTCAGAAGCGCTCGACATTGTCCACTTCACATTTGGGGTATACCACGCCGATCTGAAAAGCATGCTACACAAGTTCGAGAGTCTCTTCAAGGGCATCGGCAAACTGAACGCAGACCCCATCCGCCTGCACATCGACAAGTCTGTAAGACCGACAGCCCTCAAACACCGCCGAATCCCTTTTCACCTGAGGGCCCAAGTGGAGGAGGAGCTGCAACAGTTGGTCGACCGAGACATCATCGAAAGGGTGGAAGGCCCCACCCCTTGGGTTTCGCCCATCGTAGTAGCCCCAAAGCCGAAACAGCCGGGGGCTGTACGCATCTGCGTGGACATGAGGCTCCCAAATGCCGCCATCAAAAGGGAGCGCCACCTCACACCCACCCTAGATGACATCGTCGGTGAACTTCAGGGCGCCAAAGTCGTCTCCAAACTGGACCTCAGATCCGGTTACCATCAGTTGGAACTGCACCCCGAGTCGAGGTACATTACGACATTCACGACGCACGAGGGGTTGTACCAGTACAAGAGACTTAACTTTGGGATCTCATCCGCGGCTGAGGTCTTCCAGAACGCCATCAGAGGGGCTTTGTCCGGTCTGAAAGGTGTCATTAACATGTCCGACGACATCTTAGTCTTCACCAGGTCGGAAAGTGAACACCTTAAACGGCTAGAGCGCACGTTTGAGAGGCTCCAGGCGGTAGGCCTAACCCTGCACCAAGAAAAGTGCGAATTCCTCAAGGATCGGCTGGAATTCTTCGGGTTCACCTTCCATGCGGGCGGCATATCCCCAGACCCTGGAAAAGTAAAAGACATAAGAGACGCGCCTCCACCCACATCGCCAGCGGAGGTCCGGAGCTTCTTAGGGATGGTCAACTACTGCGGCCGATTCATCAAAGACCTGGCCTCCCTGTCAGAACCACTGAGAGCACTCACAAGAAATGACGTGGCTTGGCAGTGGACAGCGACCGAACGAAGATCCTTCAATGCCATCAAAGAAGCCCTGTCAGAGCAGGAAACAATGGCCTACTTCCACCCCAGCCGGGAATCAGAGATTGTGGTCGACGCCAGCCCTGTAGGACTTGGGGCAGTCCTCATGCAGACTGATGAACTAGGGGCCATGAGGCCCATAGCATACGCCAGCAAGGCCCTCACCGACACGGAAAGGCGGTATTCACAAATCGAAAGAGAGGCCCTTGCCATCCTGTGGGGGTGCAAACACTTCAGAATCTACATCCTCAGCAAACCTGTTGTCGTGGTCACGGATCATAAACCCCTGATTCCCATCCTATCTGGCACATCTTCCAAGCCGCCTCCCCGTATCGAGAGATGGATGCTGTCCCTCATCGAATACGGCGTCAAGTTGGTGTACCGCCCGGGCACTCACAACCCCGCGGACTACCTGTCCCGCCACCCAGGCACGAGGAACGCCCAAAATCCTGTCGCGGTGTCGGACGCTGGAGACGCTGTGCATCTCGTCGTTGAATCAGCCCTACCAAAGGCCCTGTCGAGAGAGGACATTGCGGATGACTCAAACTCCGACGAGGCATTCCTACGAGTGAAAAGAGCGGTGGACACGGGGGAGTGGCGGGACGTCCTCCAAAATAACGCCAGAAGAAACCCAGAGGTGCAGAGAGACCTACAACTGCTGTGGAAAGCTCGACACGAACTCTTGGTGACCACGGACGGCCTGCTGCTGCGTGGAGACCAGATCGTGATCCCCAGGTCCCTGGTCATGAGAGTACTTCGGTTGGCCCACACAGGGCATCAAGGCGTGGCAAAGATGAAGGCGCGCCTCAGGCTGAAGGTCTGGTTCCCCGATCTAGAACACAGGGTAGCCGAATTCGTAAGGACCTGCATCCCCTGCCAGGCCACCGGTCCAGCAGAAAAGGGCCCGCCCATTCAAGCCATGGAACGGAGCGACGTGCCGTGGGGTACAGTACACGCAGACTTCGGCTTGACCGGGAGAGGCCTATACTTCTTGGCAGTCACAGACCAGTGGTCGAGGTACCCGGAGGTAGAACTCGTGGAATCCACCGCCAGCGATCACACCATCCTGGCCATGGACAAGATCTTCGCCACCCATGGCTTCCCACTTGAGATCTGCTCAGACAATGGAGCGCCGTTCCAAGGGCAGCGCTTTGCCAGATACTGCGCGGAACGAGGAATCAAGCACCGAAAGGTAACCCCGCTGTGGCCGAGGGCCAATGGAGAGGTTGAGCGTTTCATGCGGACGCTCAACAAAATCTTTCGTATCTCCGTCAATGGTGGGGAAGACCTGCGTCACAACCTAATTGACTTTCTCCGTGAGTACCGGTCCACCCCACATCGGTCCACCGGAATCGCACCCGCCGAGGCGCTGTTCAGGCGAATACCCAGAGGGCTGATACCGGAAGCGGGAGAACGACGCCCAGGAATGATCGATGGCGCACAGGTGGCAGCAGACAGAGCCGCGAGAAACGAGAGGGAGACAACAAGGCGGAGGCTGCCGGAGAAAGAGATCGCAGTAGGAGACACTGTCCTTGTCCGGAACAGGAAACCGGAAGGGAAACTCTCAATGACCTATGAAACCCAACCATTAGGAGTAACTCACGTCAAAGGCTCCATGGTCACGGCTGCGAACGCACGTGGGACGGTGACCAGAAATGTGTCCTTCTTCAAGCGCATAGGACCCATGGCCGCGGAAGAAGAACCCGATCCCGGCCAAGGGCTGGCGGCAGAGGCGCTGCCGGAAAGCGATGAACCCCCCGAAGATCCTGGGAGGCCAGAGAACCTCGAGAGGAGCCCACCCAGATACCCCCGCAGGGAGGGGCGCCGCCCCCCTCAAAGGTTCCAAGATTTCATTATGGACTCGGCAGCCTGAGTAACCAAGTCTGTTAAGTATAAACTGTTTCGAGCCATGTTGACTCCCCGTGTTTAATGTATTTGTTGTTTGAGGGGGAAAAGGAGGGATGTTGTGTACGTGGTACACGAAGCGCGCATGCGCGGCCCAGCGGGCCGGCGCATGCGCGCGAGTTAATAAAGGCGGCGCCCGGGGCAGTTCGCGCCGGAGCGCCGGAACAGGCGGACGTCTCCAGTGTGTGTTCTTGCGCGGCATCGTTGCGCGCTGGGGCCCAGACCTGGGGAGGACACACACTCCACCACAGTGCCCCCCGGGTCCCAACAGGGAGGGTCTCAGGTTTGATATTAGAAGCATTGAGATATCATATCTCATGCTATCGGAAGGGTCTCAGGATTGGATTGGGAAGGAGTTGGATATCACATCTCATGTCATAGGAAGGGTCTCAGGATTGGATGGGAAGAGTTGGATATCACATCTCATGCTATAGGAAGGGTCTCAGGTTTGGTAGAAGCATTGAGATATCACATCTCATGCTATAGGAAGGGTCTCAGGATTGGAATGGGAAGGAGTTGGATATCACATCTCATGCTATCGGAAAGGTCTCAGGATGTAATGGGAAGGAGTTGGATATCACATCTCATGTTATAGGAAGGGTCTCAGGATTGGAATGGGAAGGACTTGGACATCACATCTCATGTTATAGGAAGGGTCTCAGGTTTGTTATTAGAAGCATTGAGATATAACATCTCTTGGTATAAGACGGGTCTCAGGATTGGAATGGGAAGGAGTTTGATATCACATCTCATGCCTTAGGAAGGTCTCAGGTTTGGTAGAAGCATTAGGATATCACATCTCCTGCTATCGGAAGGGTCTCAGGATTGGATTGGGAAGGAGTTGGAAATCCCATCTCATGCTATAGGAAGGGTCACAGGTTGAAATTGGAAGGATTTGGATATCACATCTCATGTTATAGGAAGGGTATCAGGATTGGAATGGGAAGGACTTTGATATCACATCTCGCTATAGGGAGGGTCTCAGGTTTGGTATTAGAAGCATTGAGGTATCACATCTCATGCTATAGGAAGTGTCTCAGGATTGGAATGGGAAGGGGTTGCTTATCATATCATGATATAGGAAGGTTCTCAGGTTTGGAATGGGAAGGCGTTGGATATCACATCTCATGTTATAGGAATGATCTCAGGTTTGGTATTAATAGCATTGAGATATCACATCTCATTCTATAGGAAGGGTCTCAGGATTGGAATGGGAAGGAGTTGGATATCACATCTCATGCTATAGGGAGGCTCTCTGGTTTGGTATTAGAAATGAAATATCATATCACATATTATAGGACAGTCTCATGTTTGGTATTAGAAGCACTCAGATATCAAATCTCATGCTATATGAAGAGACGCAGGATTGGAATGGGAAGAAGTTGGATATCACATCTCATGCTATAGGAAGGGACTCAGGTTTGGAATGGGAAGGATTTGGATATCACATCTCTTGCAATAGGATGGATCTCAGGTTTGGTATTAGAAACATTGAGATATCTCATCTCATGGTATAGGAAGGGTCTCAGGATTGGAATCGGAAGGAGTTGGATATAACATCTCATGATATAGGAAGGGTCTCAGGTTTGGTATTAGAAGCACTGGGATATCAAATCTCATGCTAAATGAAGGGACGCAGGATTGGAATGAGAAGGACTTGGATATCACATCTCATGCTAAAGGACAGGTCTCAGGTTTGGAAGGGGAAGGATTTGGATATCACATCTCAAGTTATAGGACGGGTCTGTGGTTTGGTATTAGAAGCATTGAGATATCACATCTCATGCTATAGGAAGGGTCTCAGGATTGGATGGGAATAAGGTGGATATCACATTTCATGCTATAGGAAGGGTCTCAGATTTGGTAGAAGCATTGAGATATCACATCTCATGCTATAGGAAGGGCCTCATGATTGGAATGGGAAGGAGTTGGATATCACATCTCATGCTATAGGAAGGGCCTCATGATTGGAATGGGAAGGAGTTGGATATCACATCTCATGCTATAGGAAGGGTCTCAGGATTGGAATGGGAAGGACTTGGACATCACATCTCATGTTATAGGAAGGATCTCAGGATTGGAATGGGAAGGATTTGGATATCACATCTCTTGCTATAGGAAGGGTCTCAGGTTTTTTATTAGAAACATTGAGATATCACATTTCATGCTATAGGAAGGGTTTCAGAATTGGAATGGGAAGGAGTTGGATATCACATCTCATGTTATAGAAAGGGTCTCAGGATTGGAATGGGAAGGATTTGGATATCACATCTCTTGCTATAGGAAGGGTCTCAGGTTTTTTATTAGAAACATTGAGATATCACATCTCATGCTATAGGAAGGGTTTCAGGATTGGAATGGGAAGGATTTGGATATCACATCTCATGCTAAAGGAAGGGTCTCAGGTTTGGAAGGGGAAGGATTTGGATATCATATATCATGTTATAGGACGGGTCCCAGGTTTGGTATTAGAAGCATTGAGATATCACATCTCATGGTATAGGAAGGGTCTCAGGATTGGAATGGGAAGGAGTTGGATATCCCTTCTCATGCTATAGGAAGGGTCTCAGGTTGGAATGGGAAGGAGTTGGATATCACATCTCATGTTATAGGAAGGGTCTCAGGATTCAAATGGGAAGGATTTGGATATCACATCTCTTGCTATAGGAAGGGTCTCAGGTTTTTTATTAGAAACATTGAGATATCACATCTCATGCTATAGGAAGGGTTTCAGGATTGGAATGGGAAGGATTTGGATATCACATCTCATGCTAAAGGAAGGGCCTCAGGTTTGGAAGGGGAAGGATTTGGATATCATATCTCATGTTATAGGACGGGTCCCAGGTTTGGTATTAGAAGCATTGAGATATCACATCTCATGATATAGGAAGGGTCTCAGGATTGGAATGGGAAGGAGTTGGATTTCAAATCTCATCCAATAGGAAGGGTCTCAGGTTTGGAATGGGAAGGAATTGGATATCACATCTCATGTTATAGGAAGGATCTCAGGATTGGAATGGGAAGGATTTGGATATCACATCTCTTGCTATAGGAATTGTCTCAGGTTTTTTATTAGAAACATTGAGATATCACATCTCATGCTATAGGAAGGGTCTCAGGTTTGGTATAAGCATTGAGATATCACAACTCATGCTATAGGAAGGGTCTCAGGATTGGAATGGGAAGGACTTTGATATCACATCTCGCTATAGGGAGGGTCTCAGGTTTGGTATTAGAAGCATTGAGGTATCACATCTCATGCTATAGGAAGTGTCTCAGGATTGGAATGGGAAGGGGTTGCTTATCATATCATGATATAGGAAGGGTCTCAGGTTTGGAATGGGAAGGCATTGGATATCACATCTCATGTTATAGGAATGATCTCAGGTTTGGTATTAATAGCATTGAGATATCACATCTCATTCTATAGGAAGGGTCTCAGGATTGGAATGGGAAGGAGTTGGATATCACATCTCATGCTATAGGGAGGCTCTCTGGTTTGGTATTAGAAATGAAATATCATATCTCATATTATAGGACAGTCTCATGTTTGGTATTAGAAGCACTCAGATATCAAATCTCATGCTATATGAAGAGACGCAGGATTGGAATGGGAAGAAGTTGGATATCACATCTCATGCTATAGGAAGGGACTCAGGTTTGGAATGGGAAGGATTTGGATATCACATCTCTTGCAATAGGATGGATCTCAGGTTTGGTATTAGAAACATTGAGATATCTCATCTCATGGTATAGGAAGGGTCTCAGGATTGGAATCGGAAGGAGTTGGATATAACATCTCATGATATAGGAAGGGTCTCAGGTTTGGTATTAGAAGCACTGGGATATCAAATCTCATGCTAAATGAAGGGACGCAGGATTGGAATGAGAAGGACTTGGATATCACATCTCATGCTATAGGAACGGTCCAACTTTGGTATTAGAAGCATTGAGATAGCACATCTCATGGAAGGGGCTCAGGATTGGAATGGGAAGCAGTTGGATATCTCATCTGATGTTATAGGAATGATCGCAGGTTTGGTATTAAGAGCATTGAGATATCACATCTCATGCTATAGGAAGGGTCTCAGGATTGGATCGGGAAGGAGTTGGATATCACATCTCATGCTATAGGAAGGGTCTCAGGTTTGGTAGAAGCATTGAGATATCACATCTCATGCTATAGGAAGGGTCTCAGGATTGGAATGGGAAGGAGTTGGATATCATCTCATGCTATAGGAAGGGTCTCAGGATTGGAATGGGAAGGAGTTGGATATCATATCTCATCCTATAGGAAGGGTCTCAGGTTTGGAATGGGAAGCATTTGGATATCACATCTCTTGCAATAGGAATGATCCCAGGTTTGGTATTAAGAGCATTGAGATATCACATCTCATGCTATAGGAAGGGTCTCAGGATTGGAATGGGAAGGAGTTGGATATCACATCTCATTCTATAGGAAGGGTCTCAGGTTTCGTAGAAGCATTGAGATATCTCATCTCATGCTATAGGAAGGGCCTCGTGATTGGAATGGGAAGGAGTTGGATATCACATCTCAGGCTATCGGAAGGGTCTCAGGATTGGAATGGGAAGGAGTTGGATATCACATCTCATGCTATAGGGAGGGTCTCAGGTTTGGTATTATTAGCATTGAGATATCACTTCTCATGCTATAGGAAGGGTCTCAGGATTGGATGGGTATAAGTTGGATATCACATTTCATGCTATAGGAAGGGTCTCAGATTTGGTAGACGCATTGAGATATCACATCTCATGCTATAGGAAGGGCCTCATGATTGGAATGGGAAGGAGTTGGATATCACATCTAATGCTATCGGAAAGGTCTCAGGTTTGGTAGAAGCACTGGGATATCACATCTCATGCTATATGAAGGGTCTCAGGATTGGAATGGGAAGGAGTTGAATATCACATCTCATGCTAAAGGACAGGTCTCAGGTTTGGAAGGGGAAGGATTTGGATATCACATCTCAAGTTATAGGACGGGTCTGTGGTTTGGTATTAGAAGCATTGAGATATCACATCTCATGCTATAGGAAGGGTCTCAGGATTGGATGGGAATAAGGTGGATATCACATTTCATGCTATAGGAAGGGTCTCAGATTTGGTAGAAGCATTGAGATATCACATCTCATGCTATAGGAAGGGCCTCATGATTGGAATGGGAAGGAGTTGGATATCACATCTCATGCTATAGGAAGGGCCTCATGATTGGAATGGGAAGGAGTTGGATATCACATCTCATGCTATAGGAAGGGTCTCAGGATTGGAATGGGAAGGACTTGGACATCACATCTCATGTTATAGGAAGGATCACAGGATTGGAATGGGAAGGATTTGGATATCACATCTCTTGCTATAGGAAGGGTCTCAGGTTTTTTATTAGAAACATTGAGATATCACATTTCATGCTATAGGAAGGGTTTCAGAATTGGAATGGGAAGGAGTTGGATATCACATCTCATGTTATAGAAAGGGTCTCAGGATTGGAATGGGAAGGATTTGGATATCACATCTCTTGCTATAGGAAGGGTCTCAGGATTGGAATGGGAAGGATTTGGATATCACATCTCATGCTAAAGGAAGGGTCTCAGGTTTGGAAGGGGAAGGATTTGGATATCATATATCATGTTATAGGACGGGTCCCAGGTTTGGTATTAGAAGCATTGAGATATCACATCTCATGGTATAGGAAGGGTCTCAGGATTGGAATGGGAAGGAGTTGGATATCCCTTCTCATGCTATAGGAAGGGTCTCAGGTTGGAATGGGAAGGAGTTGGATATCACATCTCATGTTATAGGAAGGGTCTCAGGATTCAAATGGGAAGGATTTGGATATCACATCTCTTGCTATAGGAAGGGTCTCAGGTTTTTTTATTAGAAACATTGAGATATCACATCTCATGCTATAGGAAGGGATTCAGGATTGGAATGGGAAGGATTTGGATATCACATCTCATGCTAAAGGAAGGGCCTCAGGTTTGGAAGGGGAAGGATTTGGATATCATATCCCATGTTATAGGACGGGTCCCAGGTTTGGTATTAGAAGCATTGAGATATCACATCTCATGATATAGGAAGGGTCTCAGGATTGGAATGGGAAGGAGTTGGATTTCAAATCTCATCCAATAGGAAGGGTCTCAGGTTTGGAATGGGAAGGAATTGGATATCACATCTCATGTTATAGGAAGGATCTCAGGATTGGAATGGGAAGGATTTGGATATCACATCTCTTGCTATAGGAAGTCTCTCAGGTTTTTTATTAGAAACATTGAGATATCACATCTCATGCTATAGGAAGGGTCTCAGGTTTGGTATAAGCATTGAGATATCACAACTCATGCTATAGGAAGGGTCTCAGGATTGGAATGGGAAGGAGTTGGATATCACATCTCAAGCTATAGGAAGGGTCTCAGGATTGGAATGGGAACGAGTTTGATATCACATCTCATGCCATAGTATGGGTCTCAGGTTTGGTAGAAGCATTGGGATATCACATCTCATGCTATCGGAAGGGTATCAGGATTGGATTTGGAAGGAGTTGGATATCCCATCTCATGCTATAGGAAGGGTCTCAGGTTGGAATGGGAAGGAGATGGATATCACATCTCAAGCTATAGGAAGGGTCTCAGGTTTGGTATTAGAAGCATTGAGATATCAAGTCTCATGGTATAGGAAGGGTCTCATAATTGGAATGGGAAGGAGTTGGGTATCACATCTCAAGCTATAGGAAGGGTCTCAGGATTGGAATGGGAAGGAGTTGTATATGACATCTCATGTTATAGGAAGGGTCTCAGGTTTGGTATTAGAAGCATTGAGATATCACATCTCATGCTATAGGAAGGGTCTCAGGATTGGAATCGGAAGGACTTGGATATCCCATCTCATGTTATTGGACGGGTCTCAGGTGTGGTATTAGAAGCATTGAGATATCACATCGCATGCTGTAAGAAGGGTCTCAGGTTTGGAATGGGAAGTCATTGGATATCACATCTCATGTCATAGGAAGGATCTCAGGTTTGCTATTAGAAGCATTGAGATATAACATCTCATGCTATAGGAATGGTCTCAGGATTGGAATGAGAAGGAGTTGGATATTACATTCTTGCTATAGGATGGGTCTCAGGTTTGGAATGGGAAGGAGTTGGATATCACATATGCTATAGGAAGGGCCTCAGGTTTGGAACAGGAAGGAGTTGGATATCACATCTCATGCTTTAAGAAGGGTCTCAGTTTTGGTATTAGAAGCATTGAGATATCACATCTCATGCTATAGGAAGGGTCTCAGGTTTGGTATTACAAGCATTGTGATATTACATCTCATGCTATAGGAAGGGTCTCAGGATTGGATTGGGAAGGAGTCGGATATCACAGCTTATGCTATAGGAAGGATCTCAGGTTTGGAATGGGAAGGATTTGTATATCACATCTCTTGCTATAGGAAGGGCCTCAGGTTTGGTATGAGAAACATTGAGATATCACATCTCATGGTATAGGAAGGATCTCAGGATTGGAATAGGAAGGAGTTGGATATCACATCTCATGTTATAGGAAGGATATCAGGTTTGGTATTAGAAGCATTGAGATATCACATCTCATGCTATAGGAAGGGTCTCAGGATTGGAATGGGAAGGAGTTGGATATCACATCTCATGCTATAGGAAGGGTCTCAGGTTTGGTAGAAGCATTGAGATATCACATCTCATGCTGTAGGAAGGGTCTCGGGATTGTAATGGGAAGGAGAAGTATATGACATCTCATGCCATAGGAAGGGTCTCAGGTTTGGTATAAGCATTGAGATATCACATCTCTGCTATCGGAAGGGTCTCGGGATTGGAATGGGAAGGAGTTGGATATCCCATCTCATGCTATAGGAAGGGTCTCAGGTTTGGTATTAGAAGCATTGAGATGTCACGTCTCATGCTATAGGAAGGGTCTCAGGATTGGAATAGGAAGGAGTTGGATATCACATCTCATGCTATATGAAGGGACTCGGGTGTGGTATTACAAGCATTGTGATATTACATCTCATGCTATAGGAAGGGTCTCAGGATTGGATTGGGAAGGAGTCGGATATCACATCTCATGCTATAGGAAGGGTCTCAGGTTTGGAATGGGAAGGATTTGTATATCACATCTCTTGCTATAGGAAGGGCCTCAGGTTTGGTATGAGAAACATTGAGATATCACATCTCATGGTATAGGAAGGATCTCAGGATTGGAATGGGAAGGAGTTGGATATCCCATCTCATGTTATAGGAAGGATATCAGGTTTGGTATTAGAAGCATTGAGATATCACATCTCCTGCTATAGGAAGGGTCTCATGATTGGAATGGGAAGGAGGTGGATATCACATCTCATGCTAAAGGGAGGGTCTCAGGTTTGGAAGGGGAAGGATTTGGATATCACATCTCATGTTATAGGAAGGGTCTCAGGATTGGAATGGGAAGGATTTGGATATCACATCTCTTGCTATAGGAAGGGTCTCAGGTTTTTTATTAGAAACATTGAGATATCACATCTCATGCTATAGGAAGGGTTTCAGGATTGGAATGGGAAGGAATTGGATATCACATCTCATGCTAAAGGAAGGGTCTCAGGATTGGAATGGGAAGGATTTGGATATCACATCTCTTGCTATAGGATGGGTCTCAGGTTTTTTATTAGAAACATTGAGATATCACATCTCATGCTATAGGAAGGGTTTCAGGATTGGAATGGGAAGGATTTGGATATCACATCTCATGCTAAAGGAAGGGTCTCAGGTTTGGAAGGGGAAGGATTTGGATATCATATCTCATGTTATAGGACGGGTCCGAGGTTTGGTATTAGAAGCATTGAGATATCACATCTCATGGTATAGGAAGGGTCTCAGGATTGGAATGGGAAGGAGTTGGATATCACATCTCATCCAATAGGAAGGGTCTCAGGTTTGGAATGGGAAGGAATTGGATATCACATCTCATGTTATAGGAAGGATCTCAGGATTGGAATGGGAAGGATTTGGATATCACATCTCTTGCTATAGGAAGGGTCTCAGGTTTTTTATTAGAAACATTGAGATATCACATCTCATGCTATAGGAAGGGTCTCAGGATTGGAATGGGAAGGAGTTGGATATCATATCTCATCCTATAGGAAGGGTCTCAGGTTTGGAATGGGAAGCATTTGGATATCACATCTCTTGCAATAGGAATGATCCCAGGTTTGGTATTAAGAGCATTGAGATATCACATCTCATGCTATAGGAAGGGTCTCAGGATTGGAATGGGAAGGAGTTGGATATCACATCTCATTCTATAGGAAGGGTCTCAGGTTTCGTAGAAGCATTGAGATATCTCATCTCATGCTATAGGAAGGGCCTCGTGATTGGAATGGGAAGGAGTTGGATATCACATCTCAGGCTATCGGAAGGGTCTCAGGATTGGAATGGGAAGGAGTTGGATATCACATCTCATGCTATAGGGAGGGTCTCAGGTTTGGTATTATTAGCATTGAGATATCACTTCTCATGCTATAGGAAGGGTCTCAGGATTGGATGGGTATAAGTTGGATATCACATTTCATGCTATAGGAAGGGTCTCAGATTTGGTAGACGCATTGAGATATCACATCTCATGCTATAGGAAGGGCCTCATGATTGGAATGGGAAGGAGTTGGATATCACATCTAATGCTATCGGAAAGGTCTCAGGTTTGGTAGAAGCACTGGGATATCACATCTCATGCTATATGAAGGGTCTCAGGATTGGAATGGGAAGGAGTTGAATATCACATCTCATGCTAAAGGACAGGTCTCAGGTTTGGAAGGGGAAGGATTTGGATATCACATCTCAAGTTATAGGACGGGTCTGTGGTTTGGTATTAGAAGCATTGAGATATCACATCTCATGCTATAGGAAGGGTCTCAGGATTGGATGGGAATAAGGTGGATATCACATTTCATGCTATAGGAAGGGTCTCAGATTTGGTAGAAGCATTGAGATATCACATCTCATGCTATAGGAAGGGCCTCATGATTGGAATGGGAAGGAGTTGGATATCACATCTCATGCTATAGGAAGGGCCTCATGATTGGAATGGGAAGGAGTTGGATATCACATCTCATGCTATAGGAAGGGTCTCAGGATTGGAATGGGAAGGACTTGGACATCACATCTCATGTTATAGGAAGGATCTCAGGATTGGAATGGGAAGGATTTGGATATCACATCTCTTGCTATAGGAAGGGTCTCAGGTTTTTTATTAGAAACATTGAGATATCACATTTCATGCTATAGGAAGGGTTTCAGAATTGGAATGGGAAGGAGTTGGATATCACATCTCATGTTATAGAAAGGGTCTCAGGATTGGAATGGGAAGGATTTGGATATCACATCTCTTGCTATAGGAAGGGTCTCAGGTTTTTTTATTAGAAACATTGAGATATCACATCTCATGCTATAGGAAGGGTTTCAGGATTGGAATGGGAAGGATTTGGATATCACATCTCATGCTAAAGGAAGGGTCTCAGGTTTGGAAGGGGAAGGATTTGGATATCATATATCATGTTATAGGACGGGTCCCAGGTTTGGTATTAGAAGCATTGAGATATCACATCTCATGGTATAGGAAGGGTCTCAGGATTGGAATGGGAAGGAGTTGGATATCCCTTCTCATGCTATAGGAAGGGTCTCAGGTTGGAATGGGAAGGAGTTGGATATCACATCTCATGTTATAGGAAGGGTCTCAGGATTCAAATGGGAAGGATTTGGATATCACATCTCTTGCTATAGGAAGGGTCTCAGGTTTTTTATTAGAAACATTGAGATATCACATCTCATGCTATAGGAAGGGTTTCAGGATTGGAATGGGAAGGATTTGGATATCACATCTCATGCTAAAGGAAGGGCCTCAGGTTTGGAAGGGGAAGGATTTGGATATCATATCTCATGTTATAGGACGGGTCCCAGGTTTGGTATTAGAAGCATTGAGATATCACATCTCATGATATAGGAAGGGTCTCAGGATTGGAATGGGAAGGAGTTGGATTTCAAATCTCATCCAATAGGAAGGGTCTCAGGTTTGGAATGGGAAGGAATTGGATATCACATCTCATGTTATAGGAAGGATCTCAGGATTGGAATGGGAAGGATTTGGATATCACATCTCTTGCTATAGGAATTGTCTCAGGTTTTTTATTAGAAACATTGAGATATCACATCTCATGCTATAGGAAGGGTCTCAGGTTTGGTATAAGCATTGAGATATCACAACTCATGCTATAGGAAGGGTCTCAGGATTGGAATGGGAAGGACTTTGATATCACATCTCGCTATAGGGAGGGTCTCAGGTTTGGTATTAGAAGCATTGAGGTATCACATCTCATGCTATAGGAAGTGTCTCAGGATTGGAATGGGAAGGGGTTGCTTATCATATCATGATATAGGAAGGGTCTCAGGTTTGGAATGGGAAGGCATTGGATATCACATCTCATGTTATAGGAATGATCTCAGGTTTGGTATTAATAGCATTGAGATATCACATCTCATTCTATAGGAAGGGTCTCAGGATTGGAATGGGAAGGAGTTGGATATCACATCTCATGCTATAGGGAGGCTCTCTGGTTTGGTATTAGAAATGAAATATCATATCTCATATTATAGGACAGTCTCATGTTTGGTATTAGAAGCACTCAGATATCAAATCTCATGCTATATGAAGAGACGCAGGATTGGAATGGGAAGAAGTTGGACATCACATCTCATGCTATAGGAAGGGACTCAGGTTTGGAATGGGAAGGATTTGGATATCACATCTCTTGCAATAGGATGGATCTCAGGTTTGGTATTAGAAACATTGAGATATCTCATCTCATGGTATAGGAAGGGTCTCAGGATTGGAATCGGAAGGAGTTGGATATAACATCTCATGATATAGGAAGGGTCTCAGGTTTGGTATTAGAAGCACTGGGATATCAAATCTCATGCTAAATGAAGGGACGCAGGATTGGAATGAGAAGGACTTGGATATCACATCTCATGCTATAGGAACGGTCCAACTTTGGTATTAGAAGCATTGAGATAGCACATCTCATGGAAGGGGCTCAGGATTGGAATGGGAAGCAGTTGGATATCTCATCTGATGTTATAGGAATGATCGCAGGTTTGGTATTAAGAGCATTGAGATATCACATCTCATGCTATAGGAAGGGTCTCAGGATTGGATCGGGAAGGAGTTGGATATCACATCTCATGCTATAGGAAGGGTCTCAGGTTTGGTAGAAGCATTGAGATATCACATCTCATGCTATAGGAAGGGTCTCAGGATTGGAATGGGAAGGAGTTGGATATCATCTCATGCTATAGGAAGGGTCTCAGGATTGGAATGGGAAGGAGTTGGATATCATATCTCATCCTATAGGAAGGGTCTCAGGTTTGGAATGGGAAGCATTTGGATATCACATCTCTTGCAATAGGAATGATCCCAGGTTTGGTATTAAGAGCATTGAGATATCACATCTCATGCTATAGGAAGGGTCTCAGGATTGGAATGGGAAGGAGTTGGATATCACATCTCATTCTATAGGAAGGGTCTCAGGTTTCGTAGAAGCATTGAGATATCTCATCTCATGCTATAGGAAGGGCCTCGTGATTGGAATGGGAAGGAGTTGGATATCACATCTCAGGCTATCGGAAGGGTCTCAGGATTGGAATGGGAAGGAGTTGGATATCACATCTCATGCTATAGGGAGGGTCTCAGGTTTGGTATTATTAGCATTGAGATATCACTTCTCATGCTATAGGAAGGGTCTCAGGATTGGATGGGTATAAGTTGGATATCACATTTCATGCTATAGGAAGGGTCTCAGATTTGGTAGACGCATTGAGATATCACATCTCATGCTATAGGAAGGGCCTCATGATTGGAATGGGAAGGAGTTGGATATCACATCTAATGCTATCGGAAAGGTCTCAGGTTTGGTAGAAGCACTGGGATATCACATCTCATGCTATATGAAGGGTCTCAGGATTGGAATGGGAAGGAGTTGAATATCACATCTCATGCTAAAGGACAGGTCTCAGGTTTGGAAGGGGAAGGATTTGGATATCACATCTCAAGTTATAGGACGGGTCTGTGGTTTGGTATTAGAAGCATTGAGATATCACATCTCATGCTATAGGAAGGGTCTCAGGATTGGATGGGAATAAGGTGGATATCACATTTCATGCTATAGGAAGGGTCTCAGATTTGGTAGAAGCATTGAGATATCACATCTCATGCTATAGGAAGGGCCTCATGATTGGAATGGGAAGGAGTTGGATATCACATCTCATGCTATAGGAAGGGCCTCATGATTGGAATGGGAAGGAGTTGGATATCACATCTCATGCTATAGGAAGGGTCTCAGGATTGGAATGGGAAGGACTTGGACATCACATCTCATGTTATAGGAAGGATCACAGGATTGGAATGGGAAGGATTTGGATATCACATCTCTTGCTATAGGAAGGGTCTCAGGTTTTTTATTAGAAACATTGAGATATCACATTTCATGCTATAGGAAGGGTTTCAGAATTGGAATGGGAAGGAGTTGGATATCACATCTCATGTTATAGAAAGGGTCTCAGGATTGGAATGGGAAGGATTTGGATATCACATCTCTTGCTATAGGAAGGGTCTCAGGATTGGAATGGGAAGGATTTGGATATCACATCTCATGCTAAAGGAAGGGTCTCAGGTTTGGAAGGGGAAGGATTTGGATATCATATATCATGTTATAGGACGGGTCCCAGGTTTGGTATTAGAAGCATTGAGATATCACATCTCATGGTATAGGAAGGGTCTCAGGATTGGAATGGGAAGGAGTTGGATATCCCTTCTCATGCTATAGGAAGGGTCTCAGGTTGGAATGGGAAGGAGTTGGATATCACATCTCATGTTATAGGAAGGGTCTCAGGATTCAAATGGGAAGGATTTGGATATCACATCTCTTGCTATAGGAAGGGTCTCAGGTTTTTTTATTAGAAACATTGAGATATCACATCTCATGCTATAGGAAGGGATTCAGGATTGGAATGGGAAGGATTTGGATATCACATCTCATGCTATAGGAAGGGCCTCAGGTTTGGAAGGGGAAGGATTTGGATATCATATCCCATGTTATAGGACGGGTCCCAGGTTTGGTATTAGAAGCATTGAGATATCACATCTCATGATATAGGAAGGGTCTCAGGATTGGAATGGGAAGGAGTTGGATTTCAAATCTCATCCAATAGGAAGGGTCTCAGGTTTGGAATGGGAAGGAATTGGATATCACATCTCATGTTATAGGAAGGATCTCAGGATTGGAATGGGAAGGATTTGGATATCACATCTCTTGCTATAGGAAGTCTCTCAGGTTTTTTATTAGAAACATTGAGATATCACATCTCATGCTATAGGAAGGGTCTCAGGTTTGGTATAAGCATTGAGATATCACAACTCATGCTATAGGAAGGGTCTCAGGATTGGAATGGGAAGGAGTTGGATATCACATCTCAAGCTATAGGAAGGGTCTCAGGATTGGAATGGGAACGAGTTTGATATCACATCTCATGCCATAGTATGGGTCTCAGGTTTGGTAGAAGCATTGGGATATCACATCTCATGCTATCGGAAGGGTATCAGGATTGGATTTGGAAGGAGTTGGATATCCCATCTCATGCTATAGGAAGGGTCTCAGGTTGGAATGGGAAGGAGATGGATATCACATCTCAAGCTATAGGAAGGGTCTCAGGTTTGGTATTAGAAGCATTGAGATATCAAGTCTCATGGTATAGGAAGGGTCTCATAATTGGAATGGGAAGGAGTTGGGTATCACATCTCAAGCTATAGGAAGGGTCTCAGGATTGGAATGGGAAGGAGTTGTATATGACATCTCATGTTATAGGAAGGGTCTCAGGTTTGGTATTAGAAGCATTGAGATATCACATCTCATGCTATAGGAAGGGTCTCAGGATTGGAATCGGAAGGACTTGGATATCCCATCTCATGTTATTGGACGGGTCTCAGGTGTGGTATTAGAAGCATTGAGATATCATATCGCATGCTGTAAGAAGGGTCTCAGGTTTGGAATGGGAAGTCATTGGATATCACATCTCATGTCATAGGAAGGATCTCAGGTTTGCTATTAGAAGCATTGAGATATAACATCTCATGCTATAGGAATGGTCTCAGGATTGGAATGAGAAGGAGTTGGATATTACATTCTTGCTATAGGATGGGTCTCAGGTTTGGAATGGGAAGGAGTTGGATATCACATATGCTATAGGAAGGGCCTCAGGTTTGGAACAGGAAGGAGTTGGATATCACATCTCATGCTTTAAGAAGGGTCTCAGTTTTGGTATTAGAAGCATTGAGATATCACATCTCATGCTATAGGAAGGGTCTCAGGTTTGGTATTACAAGCATTGTGATATTACATCTCATGCTATAGGAAGGGTCTCAGGATTGGATTGGGAAGGAGTCGGATATCACAGCTTATGCTATAGGAAGGATCTCAGGTTTGGAATGGGAAGGATTTGTATATCACATCTCTTGCTATAGGAAGGGCCTCAGGTTTGGTATGAGAAACATTGAGATATCACATCTCATGGTATAGGAAGGATCTCAGGATTGGAATAGGAAGGAGTTGGATATCACATCTCATGTTATAGGAAGGATATCAGGTTTGGTATTAGAAGCATTGAGATATCACATCTCATGCTATAGGAAGGGTCTCAGGATTGGAATGGGAAGGAGTTGGATATCACATCTCATGCTATAGGAAGGGTCTCAGGTTTGGTAGAAGCATTGAGATATCACATCTCATGCTGTAGGAAGGGTCTCGGGATTGTAATGGGAAGGAGAAGTATATGACATCTCATGCCATAGGAAGGGTCTCAGGTTTGGTATAAGCATTGAGATATCACATCTCTGCTATCGGAAGGGTCTCGGGATTGGAATGGGAAGGAGTTGGATATCCCATCTCATGCTATAGGAAGGGTCTCAGGTTTGGTATTAGAAGCATTGAGATGTCACGTCTCATGCTATAGGAAGGGTCTCAGGATTGGAATAGGAAGGAGTTGGATATCACATCTCATGCTATATGAAGGGACTCGGGTGTGGTATTACAAGCATTGTGATATTACATCTCATGCTATAGGAAGGGTCTCAGGATTGGATTGGGAAGGAGTCGGATATCACATCTCATGCTATAGGAAGGGTCTCAGGTTTGGAATGGGAAGGATTTGTATATCACATCTCTTGCTATAGGAAGGGCCTCAGGTTTGGTATGAGAAACATTGAGATATCACATCTCATGGTATAGGAAGGATCTCAGGATTGGAATGGGAAGGAGTTGGATATCCCATCTCATGTTATAGGAAGGATATCAGGTTTGGTATTAGAAGCATTGAGATATCACATCTCCTGCTATAGGAAGGGTCTCATGATTGGAATGGGAAGGAGGTGGATATCACATCTCATGCTAAAGGGAGGGTCTCAGGTTTGGAAGGGGAAGGATTTGGATATCACATCTCATGTTATAGGAAGGGTCTCAGGATTGGAATGGGAAGGATTTGGATATCACATCTCTTGCTATAGGAAGGGTCTCAGGTTTTTTATTAGAAACATTGAGATATCACATCTCATGCTATAGGAAGGGTTTCAGGATTGGAATGGGAAGGAATTGGATATCACATCTCATGCTAAAGGAAGGGTCTCAGGATTGGAATGGGAAGGATTTGGATATCACATCTCTTGCTATAGGATGGGTCTCAGGTTTTTTATTAGAAACATTGAGATATCACATCTCATGCTATAGGAAGGGTTTCAGGATTGGAATGGGAAGGATTTGGATATCACATCTCATGCTAAAGGAAGGGTCTCAGGTTTGGAAGGGGAAGGATTTGGATATCATATCTCATGTTATAGGACGGGTCCGAGGTTTGGTATTAGAAGCATTGAGATATCACATATCATGGTATAGGAAGGGTCTCAGGATTGGAATGGGAAGGAGTTGGATATCACATCTCATCCAATAGGAAGGGTCTCAGGTTTGGAATGGGAAGGAATTGGATATCACATCTCATGTTATAGGAAGGATCTCAGGATTGGAATGGGAAGGATTTGGATATCACATCTCTTGCTATAGGAAGGGTCTCAGGTTTTTTATTAGAAACATTGAGATATCACATCTCATGCTATAGGAAGGGTTTCAGGATTGGAATGGGAAGGAGTTGGATATCACATCTCATGTTATAGAAAGGGTCTCAGGATTGGAATGGGAAGGATTTGGATATCACATCTCTTGCTATAGGAATGGTCTCAGGATCGGAATGGGAAGGATTTGTATATCACATCTCATGCTATAGGAAGGGTCTCAGGTTTGGTATAAGCATTGAGATATCACAACTCATGCTATAGGAAGGGTCTCAGGATTGGAATGGGAAGGAGTTGGATATCACATCTCAAGCTATAGGAAGGGTCTCAGGATTGGAATGGGAACGAGTTTGATATCACATCTCATGCCATAGTATGGGTCTCAGGTTTGGTAGAAGCATTGGGATATCACATCTCATGCTATCGGAAGGGTATCAGGATTGGATTTGGAAGGAGTTGGATATCCCATCTCATGCTATAGGAAGGGTCTCAGGTTGGAATGGGAAGGAGATGGATATCACATCTCAAGCTATAGGAAGGGTCTCAGGTTTGGTATTAGAAGCATTGAGATATCAAGTCTCATGGTATAGGAAGGGTCTCATAATTGGAATGGGAAGGAGTTGGGTATCACATCTCAAGCTATAGGAAGGGTCTCAGGATTGGAATGGGAAGGAGTTGTATATGACATCTCATGTTATAGGAAGGGTCTCAGGTTTGGTATTAGAAGCATTGAGATATCACATCTCATGCTATAGGAAGGGTCTCAGGATTGGAATCGGAAGGACTTGGATATCCCATCTCATGTTATTGGACGGGTCTCAGGTGTGGTATTAGAAGCATTGAGATATCACATCGCATGCTGTAAGAAGGGTCTCAGGTTTGGAATGGGAAGTCATTGGATATCACATCTCATGTCATAGGAAGGATCTCAGGTTTGCTATTAGAAGCATTGAGATATAACATCTCATGCTATAGGAATGGTCTCAGGATTGGAATGAGAAGGAGTTGGATATTACATTCTTGCTATAGGATGGGTCTCAGGTTTGGAATGGGAAGGAGTTGGATATCACATATGCTATAGGAAGGGCCTCAGGTTTGGAACAGGAAGGAGTTGGATATCACATCTCATGCTATAGGAAGGGTCTCAGGTTTGGTATTACAAGCATTGTGATATTACATCTCATGCTATAGGAAGGGTCTCAGGATTGGATTGGGAAGGAGTCGGATATCACAGCTTATGCTATAGGAAGGATCTCAGGTTTGGAATGGGAAGGATTTGTATATCACATCTCTTGCTATAGGAAGGGCCTCAGGTTTGGTATGAGAAACATTGAGATATCACATCTCATGGTATAGGAAGGATCTCAGGATTGGAATAGGAAGGAGTTGGATATCACATCTCATGTTATAGGAAGGATATCAGGTTTGGTATTAGAAGCATTGAGATATCACATCTCATGCTATAGGAAGGGTCTCAGGATTGGAATGGGAAGGAGTTGGATATCACATCTCATGCTATAGGAAGGGTCTCAGGTTTGGTAGAAGCATTGAGATATCACATCTCATGCTGTAGGAAGGGTCTCGGGATTGTAATGGGAAGGAGAAGTATATGACATCTCATGCCATAGGAAGGGTCTCAGGTTTGGTATAAGCATTGAGATATCACATCTCTGCTATCGGAAGGGTCTCGGGATTGGAATGGGAAGGAGTTGGATATCCCATCTCATGCTATAGGAAGGGTCTCAGGTTTGGTATTAGAAGCATTGAGATGTCACGTCTCATGCTATAGGAAGGGTCTCAGGATTGGAATAGGAAGGAGTTGGATATCACATCTCATGCTATATGAAGGGACTCGGGTGTGGTATTACAAGCATTGTGATATTACATCTCATGCTATAGGAAGGGTCTCAGGATTGGATTGGGAAGGAGTCGGATATCACATCTCATGCTATAGGAAGGGTCTCAGGTTTGGAATGGGAAGGATTTGTATATCACATCTCTTGCTATAGGAAGGGCCTCAGGTTTGGTATGAGAAACATTGAGATATCACATCTCATGGTATAGGAAGGATCTCAGGATTGGAATGGGAAGGAGTTGGATATCCCATCTCATGTTATAGGAAGGATATCAGGTTTGGTATTAGAAGCATTGAGATATCACATCTCCTGCTATAGGAAGGGTCTCATGATTGGAATGGGAAGGAGGTGGATATCACATCTCATGCTAAAGGGAGGGTCTCAGGTTTGGAAGGGGAAGGATTTGGATATCACATCTCATGTTATAGGAAGGGTCTCAGGATTGGAATGGGAAGGATTTGGATATCACATCTCTTGCTATAGGAAGGGTCTCAGGTTTTTTATTAGAAACATTGAGATATCACATCTCATGCTATAGGAAGGGTTTCAGGATTGGAATGGGAAGGAATTGGATATCACATCTCATGCTAAAGGAAGGGTCTCAGGATTGGAATGGGAAGGATTTGGATATCACATCTCTTGCTATAGGATGGGTCTCAGGTTTTTTATTAGAAACATTGAGATATCACATCTCATGCTATAGGAAGGGTTTCAGGATTGGAATGGGAAGGATTTGGATATCACATCTCATGCTAAAGGAAGGGTCTCAGGTTTGGAAGGGGAAGGATTTGGATATCATATCTCATGTTATAGGACGGGTCCGAGGTTTGGTATTAGAAGCATTGAGATATCACATCTCATGGTATAGGAAGGGTCTCAGGATTGGAATGGGAAGGAGTTGGATATCACATCTCATCCAATAGGAAGGGTCTCAGGTTTGGAATGGGAAGGAATTGGATATCACATCTCATGTTATAGGAAGGATCTCAGGATTGGAATGGGAAGGATTTGGATATCACATCTCTTGCTATAGGAAGGGTCTCAGGTTTTTTATTAGAAACATTGAGATATCACATCTCATGCTATAGGAAGGGTTTCAGGATTGGAATGGGAAGGAGTTGGATATCACATCTCATGTTATAGAAAGGGTCTCAGGATTGGAATGGGAAGGATTTGGATATCACATCTCTTGCTATAGGAATGGTCTCAGGATCGGAATGGGAAGGATTTGTATATCACATCTCTTGCTATAGGAAGGGCCTCAGGTTTGGTATGAGAAACATTGAGATATCACATCTCATGGTATAGGAAGGATCTCAGGATTGGAATAGGAAGGAGTTGGATATCACATCTCATGTTATAGGAAGGATATCAGGTTTGGTATTAGAAGCATTGAGATATCACATCTCATGCTATAGGAAGGGTCTCAGGATTGGAATGGGAAGGAGTTGGATATCACATCTCATGCTATAGGAAGGGTCTCAGGTTTGGTAGAAGCATTGAGATATCACATCTCATGCTGTAGGAAGGGTCTCGGGATTGTAATGGGAAGGAGAAGTATATGACATCTCATGCCATAGGAAGGGTCTCAGGTTTGGTATAAGCATTGAGATATCACATCTCTGCTATCGGAAGGGTCTCGGGATTGGAATGGGAAGGAGTTGGATATCCCATCTCATGCTATAGGAAGGGTCTCAGGTTTGGTATTAGAAGCATTGAGATGTCACGTCTCATGCTATAGGAAGGGTCTCAGGATTGGAATAGGAAGGAGTTGGATATCACATCTCATGCTATATGAAGGGACTCGGGTGTGGTATTACAAGCATTGTGATATTACATCTCATGCTATAGGAATGGTCTCAGGATTGGATTGGGAAGGAGTCGGCTATCACATCTCATGCTATAGGAAGGGTCTCAGGTTTGGAATGGGAAGGATTTGTATATCACATCTCTTGCTATAGGAAGGGCCTCAGGTTTGGTATGAGAAACATTGAGTTAACACATCTCATGGTATAGGAAGGATCTCAGGATTGGAATGGGAAGGAGTTGGATATCCCATCTCATGTTATAGGAAGGATATCAGGTTTGGTATTAGAAGCATTGAGATATCACATCTCCTGCTATAGGAAGGGTCTCATGATTGGAATGGGAAGGAGGTGGATATCACATCTCATGCTAAAGGGAGGGTCTCAGGTTTGGAAGGGGAAGGATTTGGATATCACATCTCATGTTATAGGAAGGGTCTCAGGATTGGAATGGGAAGGATTTGGATATCACATCTCTTGCTATAGGAAGGGTCTCAGGTTTTTTATTAGAAACATTGAGATATCACATCTCATGCTATAGGAAGGGTTTCAGGATTGGAATGGGAAGGATTTGGATATCACATCTCATGCTAAAGGAAGGGTCTCAGGATTGGAATGGGAAGGATTTGGATATCACATCTCTTGCTATAGGATGGGTCTCAGGTTTTTTATTAGAAACATTGAGATATCACATCTCATGCTATAGGAAGGGTTTCAGGATTGGAATGGGAAGGATTTGGATATCACATCTCATGCTAAAGGAAGGGTCTTAGGTTTGGAAGGGGAAGGATTTGGATATCATATCTCATGTTATAGGACGGGTCCGAGGTTTGGTATTAGAAGCATTGAGATATCACATCTCATGGTATAGGAAGGGTCTCAGGATTGGAATGGGAAGGAGTTGGATATCACATCTCATCCAATAGGAAGGGTCTCAGGTTTGGAATGGGAAGGAATTGGATATCACATCTCATGTTATAGGAAGGATCTCAGGATTGGAATGGGAAGGATTTGGATATCACATCTCTTGCTATAGGAAGGGTCTCAGGTTTTTTATTAGAAACGTTGAGATATCACATCTCATGCTATAGGAAGGATTTCAGGATTGGAATGGGAAGGAGTTGGATATCACATCTCATGTTATAGAAAGGGTCTCAGGATTGGAATGGGAAGGATTTGGATATCACATCTCTTGCTATAGGAAGGGTCTCAGGTTTTTTTATTAGAAACATTGAGATATCACATCTCATGCTATAGGAAGGGTTTCAGGATTGGAATGGGAAGGATTTGGATATCACATCTCATGCTAAAGGAAGGGTCTCAGGTTTGGAAGGGGAAGGATTTGGATATCACATCTCATGTTATAGGACGGGTCCCAGGTTTGGTATTAGAAGCATTGAGATATCACATCTCATGGTATAGGAAGGGTCTCAGGATTGGAATGGGAAGGAGTTGGATATCCCTTCTCATGCTATAGGAAGGGTCTCAGGATTGGAATGGGAAGGACTTGGACATCACATCTCATGTTATAGGAAGGATCTCAGGATTGGAATGGGAAGGATTTGGATATCACATCTCTTGCTATAGGAAGGGTCTCAGGTTTTTTATTAGAAACATTGAGATATCACATTTCATGCTATAGGAAGGGTTTCAGAATTGGAATAGGAAGGAGTTGGATATCACATCTCATGTTATAGAAAGGGTCTCAGGATTGGAATGGGAAGGATTTGGATATCACATCTCTTGCTATAGGAAGGGTCTCAGGTTTTTTTATTAGAAACATTGAGATATCACATCTCATGCTATAGGCAGGGTTTCAGGATTGGAATGGGAAGGATTTGGATATCACATCTCATGCTAAAGGAAGGGTCTCAGGTTTGGAAGGGGAAGGATTTGGATATCATATATCATGTTATAGGACGGGTCCCAGGTTTGGTATTAGAAGCATTGAGATATCACATCTCATGGTATAGGAAGGGTCTCAGGATTGGAATGGGAAGGAGTTGGATATCCCTTCTCATGCTATAGGAAGGGTCTCAGGTTGGAATGGGAAGGAGTTGGATATCACATCTCATGTTATAGGAAGGGTCTCAGGTTTCAAATGGGAAGGATTTGGATATCACATCTCTTGCTATAGGAAGGGTCTCAGGTTTTTTATTAGAAACATTGAGATATCACATCACATGCTATAGGAAGGGTTTCAGGATTGGAATGGGAAGGATTTGGATATCACATCTCATGCTAAAGGAAGGGCCTCAGGTTTGGAAGGGGAAGGATTTGGATATCATATCTCATGTTATAGGACGGGTCCCAGGTTTGGTATTAGAAGCATTGAGATATCACATCTCATGATATAGGAAGGGTCTCAGGATTGGAATGGGAAGGAGTTGGATTTCAAATCTCATCCAATAGGAAGGGTCTCAGGTTTGGAATGGGAAGGAATTGGATATCACATCTCATGTTATAGGAAGGATCTCAGGATTGGAATGGGAAGGATTTGGATATCACATCTCTTGCTATAGGAAGTGTCTCAGGTTTTTTATTAGAAACATTGAGATATCACATCTCATGCTATAGGAAGGGTCTCAGGTTTGGTATAAGCATTGAGATATCACAACTCATGCTATAGGAAAGGTCTCAGGATTGGAATGGGAAGGAGTTGGATATCACATCTCAAGCTATAGGAAGGGTCTCAGGATTGGAATGGGAACGAGTTTGATATCACATCTCATGCCATAGTATGGGTCTCAGGTTTGGTAGAAGCATTGGGATATCACATCTCATGCTATCGGAAGGGTATCAGGATTGGATTTGGAAGGAGTTGGATATCCCATCTCATGCTATAGGAAGGGTCTCAGGTTGGAATGGGAAGGAGATGGATATCACATCTCAAGCTATAGGAAGGGTCTCAGGTTTGGTATTAGAAGCATTGAGATATCAAGTCTCATGGTATAGGAAGGGTCTCATAATTGGAATGGGAAGGAGTTGGGTATCACATCTCAAGCTATAGGAAGGGTCTCAGGATTGGAATGGGAAGGAGTTGTATATGACATCTCATGCCATAGGAAAGGTCTAAGGTTTGGAATAAGCATTGAGATATCACATCTCTGCTATCGGAAGAGTCTCAGGATTGGAATGGGAAGGAGTTGGATATCCCATCTCATGTTATAGGAAGGGTCTCAGGTTTGGTATTAGAAGCATTGAGATATCACATCTCATGCTATAGGAAGGGTCTCAGGATTGGAATCGGAAGGACTTGGATATCCCATCTCATGTTATTGGACGGGTCTCAGGTGTGGTATTAGAAGCATTGAGATATCACATCGCATGCTGTAAGAAGGGTCTCAGGTTTGGAATGGGAAGGCATTGGATATCACATCTCATGTCATAGGAAGGATCTCAGGTTTGCTATTAGAAGCATTGAGATATAACATCTCATGCTATAGGAATGGTCTCAGGATTGGAATGAGAAGGAGTTGGATTTTACATTCTTGCTATAGGATGGGTCTCAGGTTTGGAATGGGAAGGAGTTGGATATCACATATGCTATAGGAAGGGCCTCAGGTTTGGAACGGGAAGGAGTTGGATATCACATCTCATGCTTTAAGAAGGGTCTCAGTTTTGGTATTAGAAGCATTGAGATATCACATCTCATGCTATAGGAAGGGTCTCAGGTTTGGTATTACAAGCATAGTGATATTACATCTCATGCTTTTGGAAGGGTCTCAGGATTGGATTGGGAAGGAGTCGGATATCACAGCTTATGCTATAGGAAGGGTCTCAGGTTTGGAATGGGAAGGATTTGTATATCACATCTCTTGCTATAGGAAGGGCCTCAGGTTTGGTATGAGAAACATTGAGATATCACATCTCATGGTATAGGAAGGATCTCAGGATTGGAATAGGAAGGAGTTGGATATCACATCTCATGTTATAGGAAGGATATCAGGTTTGGTATTAGAAGCATTGAGATATCACATCTCATGCTATAGGAAGGGTCTCAGGATTGGAATGGGAAGGAGTTGGATATCACATCTCATGCTATAGGAAGGGTCTCAGGTTTGGTAGAAGCATTGAGATATCACATCTCATGCTGTAGGAAGGGTCTCGGGATTGTAATGGGAAGGAGAAGTATATGACATCTCATGCCATAGGAAGGGTCTCAGGTTTGGTATAAGCATTGAGATATCACATCTCTGCTATCGGAAGGGTCTCGGGATTGGAATGGGAAGGAGTTGGATATCCCATCTCATGCTATAGGAAGGGTCTCAGGTTTGGTATTAGAAGCATTGAGATGTCACGTCTCATGCTATAGGAAGGGTCTCAGGATTGGAATAGGAAGGAGTTGGATATCACATCTCATGCTATATGAAGGGACTCGGGTGTGGTATTACAAGCATTGTGATATTACATCTCATGCTATAGGAAGGGTCTCAGGATTGGAATCGGAAGGAGTCGGATATCACATCTCATGCTATAGGAAGGGTCTCAGGTTTGGAATGGGAAGGATTTGTATATCACATCTCTTGCTATTGGAAGGGCCTCAGGTTTGGTATGAGAAACATTGAGATATCACATCTCATGGTATAGGAAGGATCTCAGGATTGGAATGGGAAGGAGTTGGATATCCCATCTCATGTTATAGGAAGGATATCAGGTTTGGTATTAGAAGCATTGCGATATCACATCTCCTGCTATAGGAAGGGTCTCATGATTGGAATGGGAAGGAGGTGGATATCACATCTCATGCTAAAGGGAGGGTCTCAGGTTTGGAAGGGGAAGGATTTGGATATCACATCTCATGTTATAGGAAGGGTCTCAGGATTGGAATGGGAAGGATTTGGATATCACATCTCTTGCTATAGGAAGGGTCTCAGGTTTTTTATTAGAAACATTGAGATATCACATCTCATGCTATAGGAAGGGTTTCAGGATTGGAATGGGAAGGAATTGGATATCACATCTCATGCTAAAGGAAGGGTCTCAGGATTGGAATGGGAAGGATTTGGATATCACATCTCTTGCTATAGGATGGGTCTCAGGTTTTTTATTAGAAACATTGAGATATCACATCTCATGCTATAGGAAGGGTTTCAGGATTGGAATGGGAAGGATTTGGATATCACATCTCATGCTAAAGGAAGGGTCTCAGGTTTGGAAGGGGAAGGATTTGGATATCATATCTCATGTTATAGGACGGGTCCGAGGTTTGGTATTAGAAGCATTGAGATATCACATCTCATGGTATAGGAAGGGTCTCAGGATTGGAATGGGAAGGAGTTGGATATCACATCTCATCCAATAGGAAGGGTCTCAGGTTTGGAATGGGAAGGAATTGGATATCACATCTCATGTTATAGGAAGGATCTCAGGATTGGAATGGGAAGGATTTGGATATCACATCTCTTGCTATAGGAAGGGTCTCAGGTTTTTTATTAGAAACATTGAGATATCACATCTCATGCTATAGGAAGGGTTTCAGGATTGGAATGGGAAGGAGTTGGATATCACATCTCATGTTATAGAAAGGGTCTCAGGATTGGAATGGGAAGGATTTGGATATCATATCTCATGTTATAGGACGGGTCCCAGGTTTGATATTAGAAGCATTGAGATATCACATCTCATGGTATACGAAGGGTTTCAGGATTGGAATGGGAAGGATTTGGATATCACATCTCATGCTAAAGGAAGGGTCTCAGGTTTGGAAGGGGAAGGATTTGGATATCATATCTCATGTTATAGGACGGGTCCCAGGTTTGGTATTAGAAGTATTGAGATATCACATCTCATGGTATAGGAAGGGTCTCAGGATTGGAATGGGAAGGAGTTGGATATCACATCTCATCCAATAGGAAGGGTCTCAGGTTTGGAATGGGAAGGAATTGGAAATCACATCTCATGTTATAGGAAGGATCTCAGGATTGGAATGGGAAGGATTTGGATATCACATCTCTTGCTATAGGAAGGGTCTCAGGTTTTTTATTAGAAACATTGAGATATCACATTTCATGCTATATGAAGGGTTTCAGAATTGGAATGGGAAGGAGTTGGATATCACATCTCATCCAATAGGAAGGGTCTCAGGTTTGGAATGGGAAGGAATTGGATATCACATCTCATGTTATAGGAAGGATCTCAGGATTGGAATGGGAAGGATTTGGATATCACATCTCTTGCTATAGGAAGGGTCTCAGGTTTTTTATTAGAAACATTGAGATATCATATTTCATGCTATATGAAGGGTTTCAGAATTGGAATGGGAAGGAGTTGGATATCACATCTCATGTTATAGAAAGGGTCTCAGGATTGGAATGGGAAGGATTTGGATATCACATCTCTTGCTATAGGAATGGTCTCAGGATCGGAATGGGAAGGATTTGTATATCACATCTCTTGCTATAGGAAGGGCCTCAGGTTTGGTATGAGAAACATTGAGATATCACATCTCATGGTATAGGAAGGATCTCAGGATTGGAATAGGAAGGAGTTGGATATCACATCTCATGTTATAGGAAGGATATCAGGTTTGGTATTAGAAGCATTGAGATATCACATCTCATGCTATAGGAAGGGTCTCAGGATTGGAATGGGAAGGAGTTGGATATCACATCTCATGCTATAGGAAGGGTCTCAGGTTTGGTAGAAGCATTGAGATATCACATCTCATGCTGTAGGAAGGGTCTCGGGATTGTAATGGGAAGGAGAAGTATATGACATCTCATGCCATAGGAAGGGTCTCAGGTTTGGTATAAGCATTGAGATATCACATCTCTGCTATCGGAAGGGTCTCGGGATTGGAATGGGAAGGAGTTGGATATCCCATCTCATGCTATAGGAAGGGTCTCAGGTTTGGTATTAGAAGCATTGAGATGTCACGTCTCATGCTATAGGAAGGGTCTCAGGATTGTAATAGGAAGGAGTTGGATATCACATCTCATGCTATATGAAGGGACTCGGGTGTGGTATTACAAGCATTGTGATATTACATCTCATGCTATAGGAAGGGTCTCAGGATTGGATTGGGAAGGAGTCGGCTATCACATCTCATGCTATAGGAAGGGTCTCAGGTTTGGAATGGGAAGGATTTGTATATCACATCTCTTGCTATAGGAAGGGCCTCAGGTTTGGTATGAGAAACATTGAGATATCACATCTCATGGTATAGGAAGGATCTCAGGATTGGAATGGGAAGGAGTTGGATATCCCATCTCATGTTATAGGAAGAATATCAGGTTTGGTATTAGAAGCATTGAGATATCACATCTCCTGCTATAGGAAGGGTCTCATGATTGGAATGGGAAGGAGGTGGATATCACATCTCATGCTAAAGGGAGGGTCTCAGGTTTGGAAGGGGAAGGATTTGGATATAACATCTCATGTTATAGGAAGGGTCTCAGGATTGGAATGGGAAGGATTTGGATATCACATCTCTTGCTATAGGAAGGGTCTCAGGTTTTTTATTAGAAACATTGAGATATCACATCTCATGCTATAGGAAGGGTTTCAGGATTGGAATGGGAAGGATTTGGATATCACATCTCATGCTAAAGGAAGGGTCTCAAGATTGGAATGGGAAGGATTTGGATATCACATCTCTTGCTATAGGATGGGTCTCAGGTTTTTTATTAGAAACATTGAGATATCACATCTCATGCTATAGGAAGGGTTTCAGGATTGGAATGGGAAGGATTTGGATATCACATCTCATGCTAAAGGAAGGGTCTTAGGTTTGGAAGGGGAAGGATTTGGATATCATATCTCATGTTATAGGACGGGTCCGAGGTTTGGTATTAGAAGCATTGAGATATCACATCTCATGGTATAGGAAGGGTCTCAGGATTGGAATGGGAAGGAGTTGGATATCACATCTCATCCAATAGGAAGGGTCTCAGGTTTGGAATGGGAAGGAATTGGATATCACATCTCATGTTATAGGAAGGATCTCAGGATTGGAATGGGAAGGATTTGGATATCACATCTCTTGCTATAGGAAGGGTCTCAGGTTTTTTATTAGAAACGTTGAGATATCACATCTCATGCTATAGGAAGGGTTTCAGAATTGGAATGGGAAGGAGTTGGATATCACATCTCATGTTATAGAAAGGGTCTCAGGATTGGAATGGGAAGGATTTGGATATCACATCTCATGCTAAAGGAAGGGTCTCAGGTTTGGAAGGGGAAGGATTTGGATATCATATCTCATGTTATAGGACGGGTCCCAGGTTTGGTATTAGAAGTATTGAGATATCACATCTCATGGTATAGGAAGGGTTTCAGGATTGGAATGGGAAGGATTTGGATATCACATCTCATGCTAAAGGAAGGGTCTCAGGTTTGGAAGGGGAAGGATTTGGATATCATATCTCATGTTATAGGACGGGTCCCAGGTTTGGTATTAGAAGTATTGAGATATCACATCTCATGGTATAGGAAGGGTCTCAGGATTGGAATGGGAAGGAGTTGGATATCACATCTCATCCAATAGGAAGGGTCTCAGGTTTGGAATGGGAAGGAATTGGATATCACATCTCATGTTATAGGAAGGATCTCAGGATTGGAATGGGAAGGATTTGGATATCACATCTCTTGCTATAGGAAGGGTCTCAGGTTTTTTATTAGAAACATTGAGATATCACATTTCATGCTATAGGAAGGGTTTCAGAATTGGAATGGGAAGGAGTTGGATATCACATCTCATGTTATAGAAAGGGTCTCAGGATTGGAATGGGAAGGATTTGGATATCACATCTCTTGCTATAGGAAGGGTCTCAGGTTTTTTTATTAGAAACATTGAGATATCACATCTCATGCTATAGGAAGGGTTTCAGGATTGGAATGGGAAGGATTTGGATATCACATCTCATGCTAAAGGAAGGGTCTCAGGTTTGGAAGGGGAAGGATTTGGATATCATATCTCATGTTATAGGACGGGTCCCAGGTTTGGTATTAGAAGCATTGAGATATCACATCTCATGGTATAGGAAGGGTCTCAGGATTGGAATGGGAAGGAGTTGGATATCCCTTCTCATGCTATAGGAAGGGTCTCAGGATTGGAATGGGAAGGACTTGGACATCACATCTCATGTTATAGGAAGGATCTCAGGATTGGAATGGGAAGGATTTGGATATCACATCTCTTGCTATAGGAAGGGTCTCAGGTTTTTTATTAGAAACATTGAGATATCACATTTCATGCTATAGGAAGGGTTTCAGAATTGGAATAGGAAGGAGTTGGATATCACATCTCATGTTATAGAAAGGGTCTCAGGATTGGAATGGGAAGGATTTGGATATCACATCTCTTGCTATAGGAAGGGTCTCGGGTTTTTTTATTAGAAACATTGAGATATCACATCTCATGCTATAGGAAGGGTTTCAGGATTGGAATGGGAAGGATTTGGATATCACATCTCATGCTAAAGGAAGGGTCTCAGGTTTGGAAGGGGAAGGATTTGGATATCATATATCATGTTATAGGACGGGTCCCAGGTTTGGTATTAGAAGCATTGAGATATCACATCTCATGGTATAGGAAGGGTCTCACGATTGGAATGGGAAGGAGTTGGATATCCCTTCTCATGCTATAGGAAGGGTCTCAGGTTGGAATGGGAAGGAGTTGGATATCACATCTCATGTTATAGGAAGGGTCTCAGGATTCAAATGGGAAGGATTTGGATATCACATCTCTTGCTATAGGAAGGGTCTCAGGTTTTTTATTAGAAACATTGAGATATCACATCTCATGCTATAGGAAGGGTTTCAGGATTGGAATGGGAAGGATTTGGATATCACATCTCATGCTAAAGGAAGGGCCTCAGGTTTGGAAGGGGAAGGATTTGGATATCATATCTCATGTTATAGGACGGGTCCCAGGTTTGGTATTAGAAGCATTGAGATATCACATCTCATGATATAGGAAGGGTCTCAGGATTGGAATGGGAAGGAGTTGGATTTCAAATCTCATCCAATAGGAAGGGTCTCAGGTTTGGAATGGGAAGGAATTGGATATCACATCTCATGTTATTGGAAGGATCTCAGGATTGGAATGGGAAGGATTTGGATATCACATCTCTTGCTATAGGAAGTGTCTCAGGTTTTTTATTAGAAACATTGAGATATCACATCTCATGCTATAGGAAGGGTCTCAGGTTTGGTATAAGCATTGAGATATCACAACTCATGCTATAGGAAGGGTCTCAGGATTGGAATGGGAAGGAGTTGGATATCACATCTCAAGCTATAGGAAGGGTCTCAGGATTGGAATGGGAACGAGTTTGATATCACATCTCATGCCATAGTATGGGTCTCAGGTTTGGTAGAAGCATTGGGATATCACATCTCATGCTATCGGAAGGGTATCAGGATTGGATTTGGAAGGAGTTGGATATCCCATCTCATGCTATAGGAAGGGTCTCAGGTTGGAATGGGAAGGAGATGGATATCACATCTCAAGCTATAGGAAGGGTCTCAGGTTTGGTATTAGAAGCATTGAGATATCAAGTCTCATGGTATAGGAAGGGTCTCATAATTGGAATGGGAAGGAGTTGGGTATCACATCTCAAGCTATAGGAAGGGTCTCAGGATTGGAATGGGAAGGAGTTGTATATGACATCTCATGCCATAGGAAAGGTCTCAGGTTTGGAATAAGCATTGAGATATCACATCTCTGCTATCGGAAGAGTCTCAGGATTGGAATGGGAAGGAGTTGGATATCCCATCTCATGTTATAGGAAGGGTCTCAGGTTTGGTATTAGAAGCATTGAGATATCACATCTCATGCTATAGGAAGGGTCTCAGGATTGGAATCGGAAGGACTTGGATATCCCATCTCATGTTATTGGACGGGTCTCAGGTGTGGTATTAGAAGCATTGAGATATCACATCGCATGCTGTAAGAAGGGTCTCAGGTTTGGAATGGGAAGGCATTGGATATCACATCTCATGTCATAGGAAGGATCTCAGGTTTGCTATTAGAAGCATTGAGATATAACATCTCATGCTATAGGAATGGTCTCAGGATTGGAATGAGAAGGAGTTGGATTTTACATTCTTGCTATAGGATGGGTCTCAGGTTTGGAATGGGAAGGAGTTGGATATCACATATGCTATAGGAAGGGCCTCAGGTTTGGAACGGGAAGGAGTTGGATATCACATCTCATGCTTTAAGAAGGGTCTCAGTTTTGGTATTAGAAGCATTGAGATATCACATCTCATGCTATAGGAAGGGTCTCAGGTTTGGTATTACAAGCATTGTGATATTACATCTCATGCTATAGGAAGGGTCTCAGGATTGGATTGGGAAGGAGTCGGATATCACAGCTTATGCTATAGGAAGGGTCTCAGGTTTGGAATGGGAAGGATTTGTATATCACATCTCTTGCTATAGGAAGGGCCTCAGGTTTGGTATGAGAAACATTGAGATATCACATCTCATGGTATAGGAAGGATCTCAGGATTGGAATAGGAAGGAGTTGGATATCACATCTCATGTTATAGGAAGGATATCAAGTTTGGTATTAGAAGCATTGAGATATCACATCTCATGCTATAGGAAGGGTCTCAGGATTGGAATGGGAAGGAGTTGGATATCACATCTCATGCTATAGGAAGGGTCTCAGGTTTGGTAGAAGCATTGAGATATCACATCTCATGCTGTAGGAAGGGTCTCGGGATTGTAATGGGAAGGAGAAGTATATGACATCTCATGCCATAGGAAGGGTCTCAGGTTTGGTATAAGCATTGAGATATCACATCTCTGCTATCGGAAGGGTCTCGGGATTGGAATGGGAAGGAGTTGGATATCCCATCTCATGCTATAGGAAGGGTCTCAGGTTTGGTATTAGAAGCATTGAGATGTCACGTCTCATGCTATAGGAAGGGTCTCAGGATTGGAATAGGAAGGAGTTGGATATCACATCTCATGCTATATGAAGGGACTCGGGTGTGGTATTACAAGCATTGTGATATTACATCTCATGCTATAGGAAGGGTCTCAGGATTGGATTGGGAAGGAGTCGGATATCACATCTCATGCTATAGGAAGGGTCTCAGGTTTGGAATGGGAAGGATTTGTATATCACATCTCTTGCTATAGGAAGGGCCCCAGGTTTGGTATGAGAAACATTGAGATATCACATCTCATGGTATAGGAAGGATCTCAGGATTGGAATGGGAAGGAGTTGGATATCCCATCTCATGTTATAGGAAGGATATCAGGTTTGGTATTAGAAGCATTGAGATATCACATCTCCTGCTATAGGAAGGGTCTCATGATTGGAATGGGAAGGAGGTGGATATCACATCTCATGCTAAAGGGAGGGTCTCAGGTTTGGAAGGGGAAGGATTTGGATATCACATCTCATGTTATAGGAAGGGTCTCAGGATTGGAATGGGAAGGATTTGGATATCACATCTCTTGCTATAGGAAGGGTCTCAGGTTTTTTATTAGAAACATTGAGATATCACATCTCATTCTATAGGAAGGGTTTCAGGATTGGAATGGGAAGGAATTGGATATCACATCTCATGCTAAAGGAAGGGTCTCATGATTGGAATGGGAAGGATTTGGATATCACATCTCTTGCTATAGGATGGGTCTCAGGTTTTTTATTAGAAACATTGAGATATCACATCTCATGCTATAGGAAGGGTTTCAGGATTGGAATGGGAAGGATTTGGATATCACATCTCATGCTAAAGGAAGGGTCTCAGGTTTGGAAGGGGAAGGATTTGGATATCATATCTCATGTTATAGGACGGGTCCGAGGTTTGGTATTAGAAGCATTGAGATATCACATCTCATGGTATAGGAAGGATCTCAGGATTGGAATGGGAAGGATTTGGATATCACATCTCTTGCTATAGGAAGGGTCTCAGGTTTTTATTAGAAACATTGAGATATCACATCTCATGCTATAGGAAGGGTTTCAGGATTGGAATGGGAAGGAGTTGGATATCACATCTCATGTTATAGAAAGGGTCTCAGGATTGGAATGGGAAGGATTTGGATATCATATCTCATGTTATAGGACGGGTCCCAGGTTTGATATTAGAAGCATTGAGATATCACATCTCATGGTATACGAAGGGTTTCAGGATTGGAATGGGAAGGATTTGGATATCACATCTCATGCTAAAGGAAGGGTCTCAGGTTTGGAAGGGGAAGGATTTGGATATCATATCTCATGTTATAGGACGGGTCCCAGGTTTGGTATTAGAAGTATTGAGATATCACATCTCATGGTATAGGAAGGGTCTCAGGATTGGAATGGGAAGGAGTTGGATATCACATCTCATCCAATAGGAAGGGTCTCAGGTTTGGAATGGGAAGGAATTGGAAATCACATCTCATGTTATAGGAAGGATCTCAGGATTGGAATGGGAAGGATTTGGATATCACATCTCTTGCTATAGGAAGGGTCTCAGGTTTTTTATTAGAAACATTGAGATATCACATTTCATGCTATATGAAGGGTTTCAGAATTGGAATGGGAAGGAGTTGGATATCACATCTCATGTTATAGAAAGGGTCTCAGGATTGGAATGGGAAGGATTTGGATATCACATCTCTTGCTATAGGAATGGTCTCAGGATCGGAATGGGAAGGATTTGTATATCACATCTCTTGCTATAGGAAGGGCCTCAGGTTTGGTATGAGAAACATTGAGATATCACATCTCATGGTATAGGAAGGATCTCAGGATTGGAATAGGAAGGAGTTGGATATCACATCTCATGTTATAGGAAGGATATCAGGTTTGGTATTAGAAGCATTGAGATATCACATCTCATGCTATAGGAAGGGTCTCAGGATTGGAATGGGAAGGAGTTGGATATCACATCTCATGCTATAGGAAGGGTCTCAGGTTTGGTAGAAGCATTGAGATATCACATCTCATGCTGTAGGAAGGGTCTCGGGATTGTAATGGGAAGGAGAAGTATATGACATCTCATGCCATAGGAAGGGTCTCAGGTTTGGTATAAGCATTGAGATATCACATCTCTGCTATCGGAAGGGTCTCGGGATTGGAATGGGAAGGAGTTGGATATCCCATCTCATGCTATAGGAAGGGTCTCAGGTTTGGTATTAGAAGCATTGAGATGTCACGTCTCATGCTATAGGAAGGGTCTCAGGATTGGAATAGGAAGGAGTTGGATATCACATCTCATCCAATAGGAAGGGTCTCAGGTTTGGAATGGGAAGGAATTGGAAATCACATCTCATGTTATAGGAAGGATCTCAGGATTGGAATGGGAAGGATTTGAATATCACATCTCTTGCTATAGGAAGGGTCTCAGGTTTTTTATTAGAAACATTGAGATATCACATTTCATGCTATATGAAGGGTTTCAGAATTGGAATGGGAAGGAGTTGGATATCACATCTCATGTTATAGAAAGGGTCTCAGGATTGGAATGGGAAGGATTTGGATATCACATCTCTTTCTATAGGAATGGTCTCAGGATCGGAATGGGAAGGATTTGTATATCACATCTCTTGCTATAGGAAGGGCCTCAGGTTTGGTATGAGAAACATTGAGATATCACATCTCATGGTATAGGAAGGATCTCAGGATTGGAATAGGAAGGAGTTGGATATCACATCTCATGTTATAGGAAGGATATCAGGTTTGGTATTAGAAGCATTGAGATATCACATCTCATGTTATAGGAAGGGTCTCAGGATTGGAATGGGAAGGAGTTGGATATCACATCTCATGCTATAGGAAGGGTCTCAGGTTTGGTAGAAGTATTGAGATATCACATCTCATGCTGTAGGAAGGGTCTCGGGATTGTAATGGGAAGGAGAAGTATATGACATCTCATGCCATAGGAAGGGTCTCAGGTTTGGTATAAGCATTGAGATATCACATCTCTGCTATCGGAAGGGTCTCGGGATTGGAATGGGAAGGAGTTGGATATCCCATCTCATGCTATAGGAAGGGTCTCAGGTTTGGTATTAGAAGCATTGAGATGTCACGTCTCATGCTATAGGAAGGGTCTCAGGATTGGAATAGGAAGGAGTTGGATATCACATCTCATGCTATATGAAGGGACTCGGGTGTGGTATTACAAGCATTGGGATATTACATCTCATGCTATAGGAAGGGTCTCAGGATTGGATTGGGAAGGAGTCGGCTATCACATCTCATGCTATAGGAAGGGTCTCAGGTTTGGAATGGGAAGGATTTGTATATCACATCTCTTGCTATAGGAAGGGCCTCAGGTTTGGTATGAGAAACATTGAGATATCACATCTCATGGTATAGGAAGGATCTCAGGATTGGAATGGGAAGGAGTTGGATATCCCATCTCATGTTATAGGAAGGATATCAGGTTTGGTATTAGAAGCATTGAGATATCACATCTCCTGCTATAGGAAGGGTCTCATGATTGGAATGGGAAGGAGGTGGATATCACATCTCATGCTAAAGGGAGGGTCTCAGGTTTGGAAGGGGAAGGATTTGGATATCACATCTCATATTATAGGAAGGGTCTCAGGATTGGAATGGGAAGGATTTGGATATCACATCTCTTGCTATAGGAAGGGTCTCAGGTTTTTTATTAGAAACATTGAGATATCACATCTCATGCTATAGGAAGGGTTTCAGGATTGGAATGGGAAGGATTTGGATATCACATCTCATGCTAAAGGAAGGGTCTTAGGTTTGGAAGGGGAAGGATTTGGATATCATATCTCATGTTATAGGACGGGTCCGAGGTTTGGTATTAGAAGCATTGAGATATCACATCTCATGGTATAGGAAGGGTCTCAGGATTGGAATGGGAAGGAGTTGGATATCACATCTCATCCAATAGGAAGGGTCTCAGGTTTGGAATGGGAAGGAATTGGATATCACATCTCATGTTATAGGAAGGATCTCAGGATTGGAATGGGAAGGATTTGGATATCACATCTCTTGCTATAGGAAGGGTCTCAGGTTTTTTATTAGAAACGTTGAGATATCACATCTCATGCTATAGGAAGGGTTTCAGGATTGGAATGGGAAGGAGTTGGATATCACATCTCATGTTATAGAAAGGGTCTCAGGATTGGAATGGGAAGGATTTGGATATCAAATCTCATGCTAAAGGAAGGGTCTCAGGTTTGGAAGGGGAAGGATTTGGATATCATATCTCATGTTATAGGACGGGTCCCAGGTTTGGTATTAGAAGTATTGAGATATCACATCTCATGGTATAGGAAGGGTTTCAGGATTGGAATGGGAAGGATTTGGATATCACATCTCATGCTAAAGGAAGGGTCTCAGGTTTGGAAGGGGAAGGATTTGGATATCATATCTCATGTTATAGGACGGGTCCCAGGTTTGGTATTAGAAGTATTGAGATATCACATCTCATGGTATAGGAAGGGTCTCAGGATTGGAATGGGAAGGAGTTGGATATCACATCTCATCCAATAGGAAGGGTCTCAGGTTTGGAATGGGAAGGAATTGGATATCACATCTCATGTTATAGGAAGGATCTCAGGATTGGAATGGGAAGGATTTGGATATCACATCTCTTGCTATAGGAAGGGTCTCAGGTTTTTTATTAGAAACATTGAGATATCACATTTCATGCTATAGGAAGGGTTTCAGAATTGGAATCGGAAGGAGTTGGATATCACATCTCATGTTATAGAAAGGGTCTCAGGATTGGAATGGGAAGGATTTGGATATCACATCTCTTGCTATAGGAAGGGTCTCAGGTTTTTTATTAGAAACATTGAGATATCACATCTCATGCTATAGGAAGGGTTTCAGGATTGGAATGGGAAGGATTTGGATATCACATCTCATGCTAAAGGAAGGGCCTCAGGTTTGGAAGGGGAAGGATTTGGATATCATATCTCATGTTATAGGACGGGTCCCAGGTTTGGTATTAGAAGCATTGAGATATCACATCTCATGGTATAGGAAGGGTCTCAGGATTGGAATGGGAAGGAGTTGGATATCACATCTCATCCAATAGGAAGGGTCTCAGGTTTGGAATGGGAAGGAATTGGATATCACATCTCATGTTATAGGAAGGATCTCAGGATTGGAATGGGAAGGATTTGAATATCACATCTCTTGCTATAGGAAGGGTCTCAGGCTTTTTATTAAAACATTGAGATATCACATCTCATGCTATAGGAAGGGTCTCAGGATTGGAATGGGAAGGAGTTGGATATCACATCTCATGCTATAGGAAGGGTCTCAGGTTTGGTATAAGCATTGAGATATCACATCTCATGCTATAGGAAGGGTCTCAGGATTGGAATGGGAAGGAGTTGGATATCACATCTCAAGCTATAGGAAGGGTCTCAGGATTGGAATGGGAAGGAGTTTGATATTAAATCTCATGCCATAGTATGGGTCTCAGGTTTGGTAGAAGCATTGGGATATCACATCTCATGCTATCGTAAGGGTATCAGGATTGGATTTGGAAGGAGTTGGATATCCCATCTCATGCTATAGGAAGGGTCTCAGGTTGGAATGGGAAGGAGTTGGATATCACATCTCAAGCTATAGGAAGGGTCTCAGGTTTGGTATTAGAAGCATTGAGATATCAAGTCCCATGGTATAGGAAGGGTCTCAGAATTGGAATGGGAAGGAGTTGGGTATTCCATCTCAAGCTATAGGAAGGGTCTCAGGATTGGAATGGGAAGGAGTTGTATATGACATCTCATGCCATAGGAAAGGTCTCAGGTTTGGTATAAGCATTGAGATATCACATCTCTGCTATCGGAAGGGTCTCAGGATTGGAATGGGAAGGAGTTGAATATCCCATCTCATGTTATAGGAAGGGTCTCAGGTTTGGTATTAGAAGCATTGAGATATCACATCTCATGCTATAGGAAGGGTCTCAGGATTGGAATCGGAAGCACTTGGATATCCCATCTCATGTTATTGGACGGGTCTCAGGTGTGGTATTAGAAGCATTGAGATATCACATCGCATGCTGTAGGAAGGGTCTCAGGTTTGGAATGGGAAGGAATTGGATATCACATCTCATGTCATAGGAAGGATCTCAGGTTTGCTATTAGAAGCATTGAGATATCACATCTCATGCTATAGCAATGGTCTCAGGATTGGAATGAGAAGGAGTTGGATATTACATTCTTGCTATAGGATGGGTCTCAGGTTTGGAATGGGAAGGAGTTGGATATCACATATGCTATAGGAAGGGCCTCAGGTTTGGAACGGGAAGGATTTGGATATCACATCTCATGCTTTAAGAAGGGTCTCAGTTTTGGTATTAGAAGCATTGAGATATTACATCTCATGCTATAGGAAGGGTCTCAGGTTTGGTATTACAAGCATTGTGATATTACATCTCATGCTGTAGGAAGGGTCTCAAGATTGGATTGGGAAGGAGTCGGATATCACAGCTTATGCTATAGGAAGGGACTCAGGTTTGGAATGGGAAGGATTTGTATATCACATCTCTTGCTATAGGAAGAGCCTCAGGTTTGGTATGAGAAACATTGAGATATCACATCTCATGGTATAGGAAGGATCTCAGGATTGGAATAGGAAGGAGTTGGATATCACATCTCATGTTATAGGAAGGATATCAGGTTTGGTATTAGAAGCATTGAGATATCACATCTCATGCTAAAGGAAGGGTCTCAGGTTTGGTAGAAGCATTGAGATATCACATCTCATGCTATAGGAAGGGCCTCATGATTGGAATGGGAAGGAGTTGGATATCACATCTCAGGCTATCGGAAGGGTCTCAGGATTGGAATGGGAAGGAGTTGGATATCACATCTCATGCTATAGGGAGGGTCTCAGGTTTGGCATTAATAGCATTTAGATATCACATCTCATGCTATAGGAAGGGTCTCAGGATTGGATGGGAAGGAGTTGGATATCACATTTCATGCTATAGGAAGGGTCTCAGATTTGGTAGAAGCATTGAGGTATTACATCTCATGCTATAGGAAGGGCCTCATGATTGGAATGGGAAGGAGTTAGAAATCACATCTCATGCTATCGGAAAGGTCTCAGGTTTGGTATTAGAAGCATTGAGATATAACATCTCATGATATAGGACGGGTCTCAGGATTGGAATGGGAAAGAGTTATATATCACATCTCATGCTATAGGAAGGGTCTCAGATTTGGTAGAAGCATTGGGATATCACATCTCATGCTATAGGAAGGGTCTCAGGATTGGAATGGAAAGGAGTTGGATATCACATCTGATGCTAAAGGAAGGGTCTTAGGATTGGAATGGGAAGGATTTGGATATCACATCTCATGTTATAGGAAGTGTCTCAGGTTTGTTATTAGAAGCATTAAGATATCACATCTCATGCTATCGGAAGGGTCTCAGGATTGGATTGGGAAGGAGTTGGATATCCCATCTCATGTTATAGTAAGGGTCACAGGTTGGAATTGGAAGGAGTTGGATATCACATCTCATGCTATCGGAAGGGTCTCAGGATTGGAATGGGAAGGAGTTGGATATCACATCTCATGCTATAGGGAGGGTCTCAGGTTTGATATTAGAAGCATTGAGATATCATATCTCATGCTATCGGAAGGGTCTCAGGATTGGATTGGGAAGGAGTTGGATATCACATCTCATGTTATAGGAAGGGTCTCAGGATTGGATGGGAAGAGTTGGATATCACATCTCATGCTATAGGAAGGGTCTCAGGTTTGGTAGAAGCATTGGGATATCACATCTCATGCTATAGGAAGGGTCTCAGGATTGGAATGGGAAGGAGTTGGATATCACATCTCATGATAAAGGAAGGGTCTCAGGTTTGGAAGGGGAAGGATTTGGATATCACATCTCAAGTTATAGGACGGGTCTGTGGTTTGCTATTAGAAGCATTGAGATATCATATCTCATGCTATCGGAAGGGTCTCAGGATTGGATTGGGAAGGAGTTGGATATCAAATCTCATGTTATAGGAAGGGCCTCAAGATTGGAATGGGAAGGACTTGGATATCACATCTCATGTTATAGGAAGGGTCTCAGGTTTGTTATTAGAAGCATTGAGATATCACATCTCATGTTATAGGACAGTCTCAGGTTTGGTATTAGAAGCATTGAGATATCATATCTCATGGTATAGGACGGGTCTCAGGATTGGAATGGGAAGGAGTTGGATATCACATCTCATGTTATAGGAAGGGTCTCAGGATTGGATGGGAAGAGTTGGATATCACATCTCATGCTATAGGAAGGGTCTCAGGTTTGGTAGAAGCATTGAGATATCACATCTCATGCTATAGGAAGGGTCTCGGGATTGGAATTGGAAGGAGTTGGATATCACATCTCATGCTATCGGAAAGGTCTCAGGTTTGGTAGAAGCATTGGGATATCACATCTCATGCTATAGGAAGGGTCTCAGGATTGGAATGGGAAGGAGTGGGATATCACATCTCATGTTATAGGAAGGGTCTCAGGATTGGAATGGGAAGGACTTGGACATCACATCTCATGTTATAGGAAGGGTCTCAGGTTTGTTATTAGAAGCATTGAGATATAACATCTCTTGGTATAGGACGGGTATCAGGATTGGAATGGGAAGGAGTTTGATATCACATCTCATGCTATCGGAAGGGTCTCAGGATTGGAATGGGAAGGAGTTGGATATCACCTCTCATGCTATAGGGAGGGTCTCATGTTTGATATTAGAAGCATTGAGATATCATATCTCATGCTATCGGAAGGGTCTCAGGATTGGATTGGGAAGGAGTTGGATATCACATCTCATGCTATAGGAAGGGTCTCAGGATTGGATGGGAAGAGTTGGATATCACATCTCATGCTATAGGAAGGGTCTCAGGTTTGGTAGAAGCATTGAGATATCACATCTCATGCTATAGGAAGGGTCTTAGGATTGGAATGGGAAGGAGTTGGATATCACATCTCATGCTATCGGAAGGGTCTCAGGATTGGAATGGGAAGGAGTTGGATATCACATCTCATGCTATAGGGAGGGTCTCAGGTTTGATATTAGAAGCATTGAGATATCATATCTCATGCTATCGGAAGGGTCTCAGGATTGGATTGGGATGGAGTTGGATATCACATCTCATGCTATAGGAAGGGTCTCAGGTTTGGTAGAAGCATTGGGATATCACATCTCATGCTATAGGAAGGGTCTCAGGAATGGAATGGGAAGGAGTTGGATATCACATCTCATGATAAAGGAAGGGTCTCAGGTTTGGAAGGGGAAGGATTTGGATATCACATCTCAAGTTATAGGACGGGTCTGTGGTTTGCTATTAGAAGCATTGAGATATCATATCTCATGCTATCGGAAGGGTCTCAGGATTGGATTGGGAAGGAGTTGGATATCAAATCTCATGTTATAGGAAGGGCCTCAAGATTGGAATGGGAAGGACTTGGATATCACATCTCATGTTATAGGAAGGGTCTCAGGTTTGTTATTAGAAGCATTGAGATATCACATCTCATGTTATAGGACAGTCTCAGGTTTGGTATTAGAAGCATTGAGATATCATATCTCATGGTATAGGACGGGTCTCAGGATTGGAATGGGAAGGAGTTGGATATCACATCTCATGTTATAGGAAGGGTCTCAGGATTGGATGGGAAGAGTTGGATATCACATCTCATGCTATAGGAAGGGTCTCAGGTTTGGTAGAAGCATTGAGATATCACATCTCATGCTATAGGAAGGGTCTCGGGATTGGAATTGGAAGGAGTTGGATATCACATCTCATGCTATCGGAAAGGTCTCAGGTTTGGTAGAAGCATTGGGATATCACATCTCATGCTATAGGAAGGGTCTCAGGATTGGAATGGGAAGGAGTGGGATATCACATCTCATGTTATAGGAAGGGTCTCAGGATTGGAATGGGAAGGACTTGGACATCACATCTCATGTTATAGGAAGGGTCTCAGGTTTGTTATTAGAAGCATTGAGATATAACATCTCTTGGTATAGGACGGGTATCAGGATTGGAATGGGAAGGAGTTTGATATCACATCTCATGCTATCGGAAGGGTCTCAGGATTGGAATGGGAAGGAGTTGGATATCACCTCTCATGCTATAGGGAGGGTCTCATGTTTGATATTAGAAGCATTGAGATATCATATCTCATGCTATCGGAAGGGTCTCAGGATTGGATTGGGAAGGAGTTGGATATCACATCTCATGCTATAGGAAGGGTCTCAGGATTGGATGGGAAGAGTTGGATATCACATCTCATGCTATAGGAAGGGTCTCAGGTTTGGTAGAAGCATTGAGATATCACATCTCATGCTATAGGAAGGGTCTCAGGATTGGAATGGGAAGGAGTTGGATATCACATCTCATGCTATCGGAAAGGTCTCAGGATGGAATGGGAAGGAGTTGGATATCACATCTCATGTTATAGGAAGGGTCTCAGGATTGGAATGGGAAGGACTTGGACATCACATCTCATGTTATAGGATGGGTCTCAGGTTTGTTATTAGAAGCATTGAGATATAACATCTCTTGGTATGAGACGGGTCTCAGGATTGGAATGGGAAGGAGTTTGATATCACATCTCATGCCTTAGGAAGGTCTCAGGTTTGGTAGAAGCATTAAGATATCACATCTCCTGCTATCGGAAGGGTCTCAGGATTGGATTGGGAAGGAGTTGGATATCCCATCTCATGCTATAGGAAGGGTCACAGGTTATAATTGGAAGGATTTGGATATCACATCTCATGTTATAGGAAGGGTATCAGGATTGGAATGGGAAGGACTTTGATATCACATCTCGCCATAGGGAGGGTCTCAGGTTTGGTATTAGAAGCATTGAGGTATCACATCTCATGCTATAGGAAGTGTCTCAGGATTGGAATGGGAAGGAGTTGCTTATCATATCATGATATAGGAAGGGTCTCAGGTTTGGAATGGGAAGGCGTTGGATATCACATCTCATGTTATAGGAATGATCTCAGGTTTGGTATTAATAGCATTGAGATATCACATCTCATTCTATAGGAAGTGTCTCAGGATTGGAATGGGAAGGAGTTGGATATCACATCTCATGCTATAGGGAGGGTCTCTGGTTTGGTATTAGAAATGAAATATCATATCTCATGTTATAGGACAGTCTCATGTTTGGTATTAGAAGCACTGAGATATCAAATCTCATGCTATATGAAGAGACGCAGGATTGGAATGGGAAGAAGTTGGATATCACATCTCATGCTATAGGAAGGGACTCAGGTTTGGAATGGGAAGGATTTGGATATCACATCTCTTGCAATAGGATGGATCTCACGTTTGGTATTAGAAACATTGAGATATCTCATCTCATGGTATAGGAAGGGTCTCAGGATTGGAATCGGAAGGAGTTGGATATAACATCTCATGATATAGGAAGGGTCTCAGGTTTGGTATTAGAAGCACTGAGATATCAAATCTCATGCTAAATGAAGGGACGCAGGATTGGAATGGGAAGGAGTTGGATATCACATCTCATGCTATAGGAACGGTCCAACTTTGGTATTAGAAGCATTGCGATAGCACATCTCATGGAAGGGGCTCAGGATTGGAATGGGAAGGAGTTGGATATCTCATCTCATGTTATAGGAATGATCGCAGGTTTGGTATTAAGAGCATTGAGATATCACATCTCATGCTATAGGAAGGGTCTCAGGATTGGATCGGGAAGGAGTTGGATATCACATCTCATGGTATAGGAAGGGTCTCAGGTTTGGTAGAAGCATTGAGATATCACATCTCATGCTATAGGAAGGGTCTCAGGATTGGAATGGGAAGGAGTTGGATATCATCTCATGCTATAGGAAGGGTCTCAGGATTGGAATGGGAAGGAGTTGGATATCATATCTCATCCTATAGGAAGGGTCTCAGGTTTGGAATGGGAAGCATTTGGATATCACATCTCTTGCAATAGGAATGATCCCAGGTTTGGTATTAAGAGCATTGAGATATCACATTTCATGCTATAGGAACGGTCTCAGGATTGGAATGGGAAGGAGTTGGATATCACATCTCATTCTATAGGAAGGGTCTCAGGTTTGGTAGAAGCATTGAGATATCTCATCTCATGCTATAGGAAGGACCTCGTGATTGGAATGGGAAGGAGTTGGATATCACATCTCAGGCTATCGGAAGGGTCTCAGGATTGGAATGGGAAGGAGTTGGATATCATATCTCATGCTTTAAGAAGGGTCTCAGTTTTGGTATTAGAAGCATTGAGATATCACATCTCATGCTATAGGAAGGGTCTCAGGTTTGGTATTACAAGCATTGTGATATTACATCTCATGCTATAGGAAGGGTCTCAGGATTGGATTTGGGAAGGAGTCGGATATCACAGCTTATGCTATAGGAAGGGTCTCAGGTTTGGAATGGGAAGGATTTGTATATCACATCTCTTGCTATAGGAAGGGCCTCAGGTTTGGTATGAGAAACATTGAGATATCACATCTCATGGTATAGGAAGGATCTCAGGATTGGAATAGGAAGGAGTTGGATATCACATCTCATGTTATAGGAAGGATATCAGGTTTGGTATTAGAAGCATTGAGATATCACATCTCATGCTATAGGAAGGGTCTCAGGATTGGAATGGGAAGGAGTTGGATATCACATCTCATGCTATAGGAAGGGTCTCAGGTTTGGTAGAAGCATTGAGATATCACATCTCATGCTATAGGAGGGGTCTCGGGATTGTAATGGGAAGGAGAAGTATATGACATCTCATGCCATAGGGAGGGTCTCAGGTTTGGTATAAGCATTGAGATATCACATCTCTGCTATCGGAAGGGTCTCGGGATTGGAATGGGAAGGAGTTGGATATCCCATCTCATGCTATAGGAAGGGTCTCAGGTTTGGTATTAGAAGCATTGAGATGTCACGTCTCATGCTATAGGAAGGGTCTCAGGATTGGAATAGGAAGGAGTTGGATATCACATGTCATGCTATATGAAGGGACTCGGGTGTGGTATTACAAGCATTGTGATATTACATCTCATGCTATAGGAAGGGTCTCAGGATTGGATTGGGAAGGAGTCGGATATCACATCTCATGCTATAGGAAGGGTCTCAGGTTTGGAATGGGAAGGATTTGTATATCACATCTCTTGCTATAGGAAGGGCCTCAGGTTTGGTATGAGAAACATTGAGATATCACATCTCCTGCTATAGGAAGGGTCTCATGATTGGAATGGGAAGGAGGTGGATATCACATCTCATGCTAAAGGGAGGGTCTCAGGTTTGGAAGGGGAAGGATTTGGATATCACATCTCATGTTATAGGAAGGGTCTCAGGATTGGAATGGGAAGGATTTGGATATCACATCTCTTGCTATAGGAAGGGTCTCAGGTTTTTTATTAGAAACATTGAGATATCACATCTCATGCTATAGGAAGGGTTTCAGGATTGGAATGGGAAGGATTTGGATATCACATCTCATGCTAAAGGAAGGGTCTCAGGATTGGAATGGGAAGGATTTGGATATCATATCTCATGTTATAGGACGGGTCCGAGGTTTGGTATTAGAAGCATTGAGATATCACATCTCATGGTATAGGAAGGGTCTCAGGATTGGAATGGGGAGGATTTGGATATCACATCTCATGCTAAAGGAAGGGTCTCAGGATTGGAATGGGAAGGATTTGGATATCACATCTCTTGCTATAGGATGGGTCTCAGGTTTTTTATTAGAAACATTGAGATATCACATCTCATGCTATAGGAAGGGTTTCAGGATTGGAATGGGAAGGATTTGAATATCACATCTCATGCTAAAGGAAGGGTCTCAGGTTTGGAAGGGGAAGGATTTGGATATCATATCTCATGTTATAGGACGGGTCCGAGGTTTGGTATTAGAAGCATTGAGATATCACATCTCATGGTATAGGAAGGGTCTCAGGATTGGAATGGGAAGTAGTTGGATATCACATCTCATCCAATAGGAAGGGTCTCAGGTTTGGAATGGGAAGGAATTTGATATCACATCTCATGTTATAGGAAGGATCTCAGGATTGGAATGGGAAGGATTTGGATATCACATCTCTTGCTATAGGAAGGGTCTCAGGTTTTTTATAAGAAACATTGAGATATCACATCTCATGCTATAGGAAGGGTTTCAGGATTGGAATGGGAAGGAGTTGGATATCACATCTCATGTTATAGAAAGGGTCTCAGGATTGGAATGGGAATGATTTGGATATCATATCTCATGTTATAGGACGGGTCCCAGGTTTGGTATTAGAAGCATTGAGATATCACATCTCATGGTATAGGAAGGGTTTCAGGATTGGAATGGGAAGGATTTGGATATCACATCTCATGCTAAAGGAAGGGTCTCAGGTTTGGAAGGGGAAGGATTTGGATATCATATCTCATGTTATAGGACGGGTCCCAGGTTTGGTATTAGAAGTATTGAGATATCACATCTCATGGTATAGGAAGGGTCTCAGGATTGGAATGGGAAGGAGTTGGATATCACATCTCATCCAATAGGAAGGGTCTCAGGTTTGGAATGGGAAGGAATTGGATATCACATCTCATGTTATAGGAAGGATCTCAGGATTGGAATGGGAAGGATTTGGATATCACATCTCTTGCTATAGGAAGGGTCTCAGGTTTTTTATTAGAAACGTTGAGATATCACATCTCATGCTATAGGAAGGGTTTCAGGATTGGAATGGGAAGGAGTTGGATATCACATCTCATGTTATAGAAAGGGTCTCAGGATTGGAATGGGAAGGATTTGGATATCAAATCTCATGCTAAAGGAAGGGTCTCAGGTTTGGAAGGGGAAGGATTTGGATATCATATCTCATGTTATAGGACGGGTCCCAGGTTTGGTATTAGAAGTATTGAGATATCACATCTCATGGTATAGGAAGGGTTTCAGGATTGGAATGGGAAGGATTTGGATATCACATCTCATGCTAAAGGAAGGGTCTCAGGTTTGGAAGGGGAAGGATTTGGATATCATATCTCATGTTATAGGACGGGTCCCAGGTTTGGTATTAGAAGTATTGAGATATCACACCTCATGGTATAGGAAGGGTCTCAGGATTGGAATGGGAAGGAGTTGGATATCACATCTCATCCAATAGGAAGGGTCTCAGGTTTGGAATGGGAAGGAATTGGATATCACATCTCATGTTATAGGAAGGATCTCAGGATTGGAATGGGAAGGATTTGGATATCACATCTCTTGCTATAGGAAGGGTCTCAGGTTTTTTATTAGAAACATTGAGATATCACATTTCATGCTATAGGAAGGGTTTCAGAATTGGAATGGGAAGGAGTTGGATATCACATCTCATGTTATAGAAAGGGTCTCAGGATTGGAATGGGAAGGATTTGGATATCACATCTCTTGCTATAGGAAGGGTCTCAGGTTTTTTTATTAGAAACATTGAGATATCACATCTCATGCTATAGGAAGGGTTTCAGGATTGGAATGAGAAGGATTTGGATATCACATCTCATGCTAAAGGAAGGGTCTCAGGTTTGGAAGGGGAAGGATTTGGATATCATATCTCATGTTATAGGACGGGTCCCAGGTTTGGTATTAGAAGCATTGAGATATCACATCTCATGGTATAGGAAGGGTCTCAGGATTGGAATGGGAAGGAGTTGGATATCCCTTCTCATGCTATAGGAAGGGTCTCAGGTTGGAATGGGAAGGAGTTGGATATCACATCTCATGTTATAGGAAGGGTCTCAGGATTCAAATGGGAAGGATTTGGATATCACATCTCTTGCTATAGGAAGGGTCTCAGGTTTTTTATTAGAAACATTGAGATATCACATCTCATGCTATAGGAAGGGTTTCAGGATTGGAATGGGAAGGATTTGGATATCACATCTCATGCTAAAGGAAGGGCCTCAGGTTTGGAAGGGGAAGGATTTGGATATCATATCTCATGTTATAGGACGGGTCCCAGGTTTGGTATTAGAAGCATTGAGATATCACATCTCATGGTATAGGAAGGGTCTCAGGATTGGAATGGGAAGGAGTTGGATATCACATCTCATCCAATAGGAAGGGTCTCAGGTTTGGAATGGGAAGGAATTGGATATCACATCTCATGTTATAGGAAGGATCTCAGGATTGGAATGGGAAGGATTTGAATATCACATCTCTTGCTATAGGAAGGGTCTCAGGCTTTTTATTAAAACATTGAGATATCACATTTCATGCTATAGGAAGGGTCTCAGGATTGGAATGGGAAGGAGTTGGATATCACATCTCATGCTATAGGAAGGGTCTCAGGTTTGGTATAAGCATTGAGATATCACATCTCATGCTATAGGAAGGGTCTCAGGATTGGAATGGGAAGGAGTTGGATATCACATCTCAAGCTATAGGAAGGGTCTCAGGATTGGAATGGGAAGGAGTTTGATATTAAATCTCATGCCATAGTATGGGTCTCAGGTTTGGTAGAAGCATTGGGATATCACATCTCATGCTATCGGAAGGGTATCAGGATTGGATTTGGAAGGAGTTGGATATCCCATCTCATGCTATAGGAAGGGTCTCAGGTTGGAATGGGAAGGAGTTGGATATCACATCTCAAGCTATAGGAAGGGTCTCAGGTTTGGTATTAGAAGCATTGAGATATCAAGTCCCATGGTATAGGAAGGGTCTCAGAATTGGAATGGGAAGGAGTTGGGTATTCCATCTCAAGCTATAGGAAGGGTCTCAGGATTGGAATTGGAAGGAGTTGTATATGACATCTCATGCCATAGGAAAGGTCTCAGGTTTGGTATAAGCATTGGGATATCACATCTCATGCTATCGGAAGGGTCTCAGGATTGGAATGGGAAGGAGTTGAATATCCCATCTCATGTTATAGGAAGGGTCTCAGGTTTGGTATTAGAAGCATTGAGATATCACATCTCATGCTATAGGAAGGGTCTCAGGATTGGAATCGGAAGCACTTGGATATCCCATCTCATGTTATTGGACGGGTCTCAGGTGTGGTATTAGAAGCATTGAGATATCACATTGCATGCTGTAGGAAGGGTCTCAGGTTTGGAATGGGAAGGAATTGGATATCACATCTCATGTCATAGGAAGGATCTCAGGTTTGCTATTAGAAGCATTGAGATATCACATCTCATGCTATAGCAATGGTCTCAGGATTGGAATGAGAAGGAGTTGGATATTACATTCTTGCTATAGGATGGGTCTCAGGTTTGGAATGGGAAGGAGTTGGATATCACATATGCTATAGGAAGGGCCTCAGGTTTGGAACGGGAAGGATTTGGATATCACATCTCATGCTTTAAGAAGGGTCTCAGTTTTGGTATTAGAAGCATTGAGATATTACATCTCATGCTATAGGAAGGGTCTCAGGTTTGGTATTACAAGCATTGTGATATTACATCTCATGCTGTAGGAAGGGTCTCAAGATTGGATTGGGAAGGAGTCGGATATCACAGCTTATGCTATAGGAAGGGTCTCAGGTTTGGAATGGGAAGGATTTGTATATCACATCTCTTGCTATAGGAAGAGCCTCAGGTTTGGTATGAGAAACATTGAGATATCACATCTCATGGTATAGGAAGGATCTCAGGATTGGAATAGGAAGGAGTTGGATATCACATCTCATGTTATAGGAAGGATATCAGGTTTGGTATTAGAAGCATTGAGATATCACATCTCATGCTAAAGGAAGGGTCTCAGGATTGGAATGGGAAGGAGTTGGATATCACATCTCATGCTATAGGAAGGGTCTCAGGATTGGAATGGCAAGGAGTTGGATATCACATCTCATCCTATAGGAAGGGTCTCAGGTTTGGTAGAAGCATTGAGATATCACATCTCATGCTATAGGAAGGGCCTCATGATTGGAATGGGAAGGAGTTGGATATCACATCTCAGGCTATCGGAAGGGTCTCAGGATTGGAATGGGAAGGAGTTGGATATCACATCTCATGCTATAGGGAGGGTCTCAGGTTTGGCATTAATAGCATTTAGATATCACATCTCATGCTATAGGAAGGGTCTCAGGATTGGATGGGAAGGAGTTGGATATCACATTTCATGCTATAGGAAGGGTCTCAGATTTGGTAGAAGCATTGAGATATTACATCTCATGCTATAGGAAGGGCCTCATGATTGGAATGGGAAGGAGTTAGAAATCACATCTCATGCTATCGGAAAGGTCTCAGGTTTGGTATTAGAAGCATTGAGATATAACATCTCATGATATAGGACGGGTCTCAGGATTGGAATGGGAAAGAGTTAGATATCACATCTCATGCTATAGGAAGGGTCTCAGATTTGGTAGAAGCATTGGGATATCACATCTCATGCTATAGGAAGGGTCTCAGGATTGGAATGGAAAGGAGTTGGATATCACATCTGATGCTAAAGGAAGGGTCTTAGGATTGGAATGGGAAGGATTTGGATATCACATCTCATGTTATAGGAAGTGTCTCAGGTTTGTTATTAGAAGCATTAAGATATCACATCTCATGCTATCGGAAGGGTCTCAGGATTGGATTGGGAAGGAGTTGGATATCACATCTCATGCTATAGGAAGGGTCACAGGTTGGAATTGGAAGGAGTTGGATATCACATCTCATGCTATAGGGAGGGTCTCAGGTTTGATATTAGAAGCATTGAGATATCATATCTCATGCTATCGGAAGGGTCTCAGGATTGGATTGGGAAGGAGTTGGATATCACATCTCATGTTATAGGAAGGGTCTCAGGATTGGATGGGAAGAGTTGGATATCACATCTCATGCTATAGGAAGGGTCTCAGGTTTGGTAGAAGCATTGGGATATCACATCTCATGCTATAGGAAGGGTCTCAGGAATGGAATGGGAAGGAGTTGGATATCACATCTCATGATAAAGGAAGGGTCTCAGGTTTGGAAGGGGAAGGATTTGGATATCACATCTCAAGTTATAGGACGGGTCTGTGGTTTGCTATTAGAAGCATTGAGATATCATATCTCATGCTATCGGAAGGGTCTCAGGATTGGATTGGGAAGGAGTTGGATATCAAATCTCATGTTATAGGAAGGGCCTCAAGATTGGAATGGGAAGGACTTGGATATCACATCTCATGTTATAGGAAGGGTCTCAGGTTTGTTATTAGAAGCATTGAGATATCACATCTCATGTTATAGGACAGTCTCAGGTTTGGTATTAGAAGCATTGAGATATCATATCTCATGGTATAGGACGGGTCTCAGGATTGGAATGGGAAGGAGTTGGATATCACATCTCATGTTATAGGAAGGGTCTCAGGATTGGATGGGAAGAGTTGGATATCACATCTCATGCTATAGGAAGGGTCTCAGGTTTGGTAGAAGCATTGAGATATCACATCTCATGCTATAGGAAGGGTCTCGGGATTGGAATTGGAAGGAGTTGGATATCACATCTCATGCTATCGGAAAGGTCTCAGGTTTGGTAGAAGCATTGGGATATCACATCTCATGCTATAGGAAGGGTCTCAGGATTGGAATGGGAAGGAGTGGGATATCACATCTCATGTTATAGGAAGGGTCTCAGGATTGGAATGGGAAGGACTTGGACATCACATCTCATGTTATAGGAAGGGTCTCAGGTTTGTTATTAGAAGCATTGAGATATAACATCTCTTGGTATAGGACGGGTATCAGGATTGGAATGGGAAGGAGTTTGATATCACATCTCATGCTATCGGAAGGGTCTCAGGATTGGAATGGGAAGGAGTTGGATATCACCTCTCATGCTATAGGGAGGGTCTCATGTTTGATATTAGAAGCATTGAGATATCATATCTCATGCTATCGGAAGGGTCTCAGGATTGGATTGGGAAGGAGTTGGATATCACATCTCATGCTATAGGAAGGGTCTCAGGATTGGATGGGAAGAGTTGGATATCACATCTCATGCTATAGGAAGGGTCTCAGGTTTGGTAGAAGCATTGAGATATCACATCTCATGCTATAGGAAGGGTCTCAGGATTGGAATGGGAAGGAGTTGGATATCACATCTCATGCTATCGGAAAGGTCTCAGGATGGAATGGGAAGGAGTTGGATATCACATCTCATGTTATAGGAAGGGTCTCAGGATTGGAATGGGAAGGACTTGGACATCACATCTCATGTTATAGGAAGGGTCTCAGGTTTGTTATTAGAAGCATTGAGATATAACATCTCTTGGTATGAGACGGGTCTCAGGATTGGAATGGGAAGGAGTTTGATATCACATCTCATGCCTTAGGAAGGTCTCAGGTTTGGTAGAAGCATTAAGATATCACATCTCCTGCTATCGGAAGGGTCTCAGGATTGGATTGGGAAGGAGTTGGATATCCCATCTCATGCTATAGGAAGGGTCACAGGTTATAATTGGAAGGATTTGGATATCACATCTCATGTTATAGGAAGGGTATCAGGATTGGAATGGGAAGGACTTTGATATCACATCTCGCTATAGGGAGGGTCTCAGGTTTGGTATTAGAAGCATTGAGGTATCACATCTCATGCTATAGGAAGTGTCTCAGGATTGGAATGGGAAGGAGTTGCTTATCATATCATGATATAGGAAGGGTCTCAGGTTTGGAATGGGAAGGCGTTGGATATCACATCTCATGTTATAGGAATGATCTCAGGTTTGGTATTAATAGCATTGAGATATCACATCTCATTCTATAGGAAGTGTCTCAGGATTGGAATGGGAAGGAGTTGGATATCACATCTCATGCTATAGGGAGGGTCTCTGGTTTGGTATTAGAAATGAAATATCATATCTCATGTTATAGGACAGTCTCATGTTTGGTATTAGAAGCACTGAGATATCAAATCTCATGCTATATGAAGAGACGCAGGATTGGAATGGGAAGAAGTTGGATATCACATCTCATGCTATAGGAAGGGACTCAGGTTTGGAATGGGAAGGATTTGGATATCACATCTCTTGCAATAGGATGGATCTCACGTTTGGTATTAGAAACATTGAGATATCTCATCTCATGGTATAGGAAGGGTCTCAGGATTGGAATCGGAAGGAGTTGGATATAACATCTCATGATATAGGAAGGGTCTCAGGTTTGGTATTAGAAGCACTGAGATATCAAATCTCATGCTAAATGAAGGGACGCAGGATTGGAATGGGAAGGAGTTGGATATCACATCTCATGCTATAGGAACGGTCCAACTTTGGTATTAGAAGCATTGCGATAGCACATCTCATGGAAGGGGCTCAGGATTGGAATGGGAAGGAGTTGGATATCTCATATCATGTTATAGGAATGATCGCAGGTTTGGTATTAAGAGCATTGAGATATCACATCTCATGCTATAGGAAGGGTCTCAGGATTGGATCGGGAAGGAGTTGGATATCACATCTCATGGTATAGGAAGGGTCTCAGGTTTGGTAGAAGCATTGAGATATCACATCTCATGCTATAGGAAGGGTCTCAGGATTGGAATGGGAAGGAGTTGGATATCATCTCATGCTATAGGAAGGGTCTCAGGATTGGAATGGGAAGGAGTTGGATATCATATCTCATCCTATAGGAAGGGTCTCAGGTTTGGAATGGGAAGCATTTGGATATCACATCTCTTGCAATAGGAATGATCCCAGGTTTGGTATTAAGAGCATTGAGATATCACATTTCATGCTATAGGAACGGTCTCAGGATTGGAATGGGAAGGAGTTGGATATCACATCTCATTCTATAGGAAGGGTCTCAGGTTTGGTAGAAGCATTGAGATATCTCATCTCATGCTATAGGAAGGACCTCGTGATTGGAATGGGAAGGAGTTGGATATCACATCTCAGGCTATCGGAAGGGTCTCAGGATTGGAATGGGAAGGAGTTGGATATCATATCTCATGCTTTAAGAAGGGTCTCAGTTTTGGTATTAGAAGCATTGAGATATCACATCTCATGCTATAGGAAGGGTCTCAGGTTTGGTATTACAAGCATTGTGATATTACATCTCATGCTATAGGAAGGGTCTCAGGATTGGATTTGGGAAGGAGTCGGATATCACAGCTTATGCTATAGGAAGGGTCTCAGGTTTGGAATGGGAAGGATTTGTATATCACATCTCTTGCTATAGGAAGGGCCTCAGGTTTGGTATGAGAAACATTGAGATATCACATCTCATGGTATAGGAAGGATCTCAGGATTGGAATAGGAAGGAGTTGGATATCACATCTCATGTTATAGGAAGGATATCAGGTTTGGTATTAGAAGCATTGAGATATCACATCTCATGCTATAGGAAGGGTCTCAGGATTGGAATGGGAAGGAGTTGGATATCACATCTCATGCTATAGGAAGGGTCTCAGGTTTGGTAGAAGCATTGAGATATCACATCTCATGCTATAGGAGGGGTCTCGGGATTGTAATGGGAAGGAGAAGTATATGACATCTCATGCCATAGGGAGGGTCTCAGGTTTGGTATAAGCATTGAGATATCACATCTCTGCTATCGGAAGGGTCTCGGGATTGGAATGGGAAGGAGTTGGATATCCCATCTCATGCTATAGGAAGGGTCTCAGGTTTGGTATTAGAAGCATTGAGATGTCACGTCTCATGCTATAGGAAGGGTCTCAGGATTGGAATAGGAAGGAGTTGGATATCACATGTCATGCTATATGAAGGGACTCGGGTGTGGTATTACAAGCATTGTGATATTACATCTCATGCTATAGGAAGGGTCTCAGGATTGGATTGGGAAGGAGTCGGATATCACATCTCATGCTATAGGAAGGGTCTCAGGTTTGGAATGGGAAGGATTTGTATATCACATCTCTTGCTATAGGAAGGGCCTCAGGTTTGGTATGAGAAACATTGAGATATCACATCTCCTGCTATAGGAAGGGTCTCATGATTGGAATGGGAAGGAGGTGGATATCACATCTCATGCTAAAGGGAGGGTCTCAGGTTTGGAAGGGGAAGGATTTGGATATCACATCTCATGTTATAGGAAGGGTCTCAGGATTGGAATGGGAAGGATTTGGATATCACATCTCTTGCTATAGGAAGGGTCTCAGGTTTTTTATTAGAAACATTGAGATATCACATCTCATGCTATAGGAAGGGTTTCAGGATTGGAATGGGAAGGATTTGGATATCACATCTCATGCTAAAGGAAGGGTCTCAGGATTGGAATGGGAAGGATTTGGATATCATATCTCATGTTATAGGACGGGTCCGAGGTTTGGTATTAGAAGCATTGAGATATCACATCTCATGGTATAGGAAGGGTCTCAGGATTGGAATGGGGAGGATTTGGATATCACATCTCATGCTAAAGGAAGGGTCTCAGGATTGGAATGGGAAGGATTTGGATATCACATCTCTTGCTATAGGATGGGTCTCAGGTTTTTTATTAGAAACATTGAGATATCACATCTCATGCTATAGGAAGGGTTTCAGGATTGGAATGGGAAGGATTTGAATATCACATCTCATGCTAAAGGAAGGGTCTCAGGTTTGGAAGGGGAAGGATTTGGATATCATATCTCATGTTATAGGACGGGTCCGAGGTTTGGTATTAGAAGCATTGAGATATCACATCTCATGGTATAGGAAGGGTCTCAGGATTGGAATGGGAAGTAGTTGGATATCACATCTCATCCAATAGGAAGGGTCTCAGGTTTGGAATGGGAAGGAATTTGATATCACATCTCATGTTATAGGAAGGATCTCAGGATTGGAATGGGAAGGATTTGGATATCACATCTCTTGCTATAGGAAGGGTCTCAGGTTTTTTATAAGAAACATTGAGATATCACATCTCATGCTATAGGAAGGGTTTCAGGATTGGAATGGGAAGGAGTTGGATATCACATCTCATGTTATAGAAAGGGTCTCAGGATTGGAATGGGAATGATTTGGATATCATATCTCATGTTATAGGACGGGTCCCAGGTTTGGTATTAGAAGCATTGAGATATCACATCTCATGGTATAGGAAGGGTTTCAGGATTGGAATGGGAAGGATTTGGATATCACATCTCATGCTAAAGGAAGGGTCTCAGGTTTGGAAGGGGAAGGATTTGGATATCATATCTCATGTTATAGGACGGGTCCCAGGTTTGGTATTAGAAGTATTGAGATATCACATCTCATGGTATAGGAAGGGTCTCAGGATTGGAATGGGAAGGAGTTGGATATCACATCTCATCCAATAGGAAGGGTCTCAGGTTTGGAATGGGAAGGAATTGGATATCACATCTCATGTTATAGGAAGGATCTCAGGATTGGAATGGGAAGGATTTGGATATCACATCTCTTGCTATAGGAAGGGTCTCAGGTTTTTTATTAGAAACGTTGAGATATCACATCTCATGCTATAGGAAGGGTTTCAGGATTGGAATGGGAAGGAGTTGGATATCACATCTCATGTTATAGAAAGGGTCTCAGGATTGGAATGGGAAGGATTTGGATATCAAATCTCATGCTAAAGGAAGGGTCTCAGGTTTGGAAGGGGAAGGATTTGGATATCATATCTCATGTTATAGGACGGGTCCCAGGTTTGGTATTAGAAGTATTGAGATATCACATCTCATGGTATAGGAAGGGTTTCAGGATTGGAATGGGAAGGATTTGGATATCACATCTCATGCTAAAGGAAGGGTCTCAGGTTTGGAAGGGGAAGGATTTGGATATCATATCTCATGTTATAGGACGGGTCCCAGGTTTGGTATTAGAAGTATTGAGATATCACACCTCATGGTATAGGAAGGGTCTCAGGATTGGAATGGGAAGGAGTTGGATATCACATCTCATCCAATAGGAAGGGTCTCAGGTTTGGAATGGGAAGGAATTGGATATCACATCTCATGTTATAGGAAGGATCTCAGGATTGGAATGGGAAGGATTTGGATATCACATCTCTTGCTATAGGAAGGGTCTCAGGTTTTTTATTAGAAACATTGAGATATCACATTTCATGCTATAGGAAGGGTTTCAGAATTGGAATGGGAAGGAGTTGGATATCACATCTCATGTTATAGAAAGGGTCTCAGGATTGGAATGGGAAGGATTTGGATATCACATCTCTTGCTATAGGAAGGGTCTCAGGTTTTTTTATTAGAAACATTGAGATATCACATCTCATGCTATAGGAAGGGTTTCAGGATTGGAATGAGAAGGATTTGGATATCACATCTCATGCTAAAGGAAGGGTCTCAGGTTTGGAAGGGGAAGGATTTGGATATCATATCTCATGTTATAGGACGGGTCCCAGGTTTGGTATTAGAAGCATTGAGATATCACATCTCATGGTATAGGAAGGGTCTCAGGATTGGAATGGGAAGGAGTTGGATATCCCTTCTCATGCTATAGGAAGGGTCTCAGGTTGGAATGGGAAGGAGTTGGATATCACATCTCATGTTATAGGAAGGGTCTCAGGATTCAAATGGGAAGGATTTGGATATCACATCTCTTGCTATAGGAAGGGTCTCAGGTTTTTTATTAGAAACATTGAGATATCACATCTCATGCTATAGGAAGGGTTTCAGGATTGGAATGGGAAGGATTTGGATATCACATCTCATGCTAAAGGAAGGGCCTCAGGTTTGGAAGGGGAAGGATTTGGATATCATATCTCATGTTATAGGACGGGTCCCAGGTTTGGTATTAGAAGCATTGAGATATCACATCTCATGGTATAGGAAGGGTCTCAGGATTGGAATGGGAAGGAGTTGGATATCACATCTCATCCAATAGGAAGGGTCTCAGGTTTGGAATGGGAAGGAATTGGATATCACATCTCATGTTATAGGAAGGATCTCAGGATTGGAATGGGAAGGATTTGAATATCACATCTCTTGCTATAGGAAGGGTCTCAGGCTTTTTATTAAAACATTGAGATATCACATTTCATGCTATAGGAAGGGTCTCAGGATTGGAATGGGAAGGAGTTGGATATCACATCTCATGCTATAGGAAGGGTCTCAGGTTTGGTATAAGCATTGAGATATCACATCTCATGCTATAGGAAGGGTCTCAGGATTGGAATGGGAAGGAGTTGGATATCACATCTCAAGCTATAGGAAGGGTCTCAGGATTGGAATGGGAAGGAGTTTGATATTAAATCTCATGCCATAGTATGGGTCTCAGGTTTGGTAGAAGCATTGGGATATCACATCTCATGCTATCGGAAGGGTATCAGGATTGGATTTGGAAGGAGTTGGATATCCCATCTCATGCTATAGGAAGGGTCTCAGGTTGGAATGGGAAGGAGTTGGATATCACATCTCAAGCTATAGGAAGGGTCTCAGGTTTGGTATTAGAAGCATTGAGATATCAAGTCCCATGGTATAGGAAGGGTCTCAGAATTGGAATGGGAAGGAGTTGGGTATTCCATCTCAAGCTATAGGAAGGGTCTCAGGATTGGAATGGGAAGGAGTTGTATATGACATCTCATGCCATAGGAAAGGTCTCAGGTTTGGTATAAGCATTGGGATATCACATCTCATGCTATCGGAAGGGTCTCAGGATTGGAATGGGAAGGAGTTGAATATCCCATCTCATGTTATAGGAAGGGTCTCAGGTTTGGTATTAGAAGCATTGAGATATCACATCTCATGCTATAGGAAGGGTCTCAGGATTGGAATCGGAAGCACTTGGATATCCCATCTCATGTTATTGGACGGGTCTCAGGTGTGGTATTAGAAGCATTGAGATATCACATTGCATGCTGTAGGAAGGGTCTCAGGTTTGGAATGGGAAGGAATTGGATATCACATCTCATGTCATAGGAAGGATCTCAGGTTTGCTATTAGAAGCATTGAGATATCACATCTCATGCTATAGCAATGGTCTCAGGATTGGAATGAGAAGGAGTTGGATATTACATTCTTGCTATAGGATGGGTCTCAGGTTTGGAATGGGAAGGAGTTGGATATCACATATGCTATAGGAAGGGCCTCAGGTTTGGAACGGGAAGGATTTGGATATCACATCTCATGCTTTAAGAAGGGTCTCAGTTTTGGTATTAGAAGCATTGAGATATTACATCTCATGCTATAGGAAGGGTCTCAGGTTTGGTATTACAAGCATTGTGATATTACATCTCATGCTGTAGGAAGGGTCTCAAGATTGGATTGGGAAGGAGTCGGATATCACAGCTTATGCTATAGGAAGGGTCTCAGGTTTGGAATGGGAAGGATTTGTATATCACATCTCTTGCTATAGGAAGAGCCTCAGGTTTGGTATGAGAAACATTGAGATATCACATCTCATGGTATAGGAAGGATCTCAGGATTGGAATAGGAAGGAGTTGGATATCACATCTCATGTTATAGGAAGGATATCAGGTTTGGTATTAGAAGCATTGAGATATCACATCTCATGCTAAAGGAAGGGTCTCAGGATTGGAATGGGAAGGAGTTGGATATCACATCTCATGCTATAGGAAGGGTCTCAGGATTGGAATGGCAAGGAGTTGGATATCACATCTCATCCTATAGGAAGGGTCTCAGGTTTGGTAGAAGCATTGAGATATCACATCTCATGCTATAGGAAGGGCCTCATGATTGGAATGGGAAGGAGTTGGATATCACATCTCAGGCTATCGGAAGGGTCTCAGGATTGGAATGGGAAGGAGTTGGATATCACATCTCATGCTATAGGGAGGGTCTCAGGTTTGGCATTAATAGCATTTAGATATCACATCTCATGCTATAGGAAGGGTCTCAGGATTGGATGGGAAGGAGTTGGATATCACATTTCATGCTATAGGAAGGGTCTCAGATTTGGTAGAAGCATTGAGATATTACATCTCATGCTATAGGAAGGGCCTCATGATTGGAATGGGAAGGAGTTAGAAATCACATCTCATGCTATCGGAAAGGTCTCAGGTTTGGTATTAGAAGCATTGAGATATAACATCTCATGATATAGGACGGGTCTCAGGATTGGAATGGGAAAGAGTTAGATATCACATCTCATGCTATAGGAAGGGTCTCAGATTTGGTAGAAGCATTGGGATATCACATCTCATGCTATAGGAAGGGTCTCAGGATTGGAATGGAAAGGAGTTGGATATCACATCTGATGCTAAAGGAAGGGTCTTAGGATTGGAATGGGAAGGATTTGGATATCACATCTCATGTTATAGGAAGTGTCTCAGGTTTGTTATTAGAAGCATTAAGATATCACATCTCATGCTATCGGAAGGGTCTCAGGATTGGATTGGGAAGGAGTTGGATATCCCATCTCATGTTATAGTAAGGGTCACAGGTTGGAATTGGAAGGAGTTGGATATCACATCTCATGCTATAGGGAGGGTCTCAGGTTTGATATTAGAAGCATTGAGATATCATATCTCATGCTATCGGAAGGGTCTCAGGATTGGATTGGGAAGGAGTTGGATATCACATCTCATGTTATAGGAAGGGTCTCAGGATTGGATGGGAAGAGTTGGATATCACATCTCATGCTATAGGAAGGGTCTCAGGTTTGGTAGAAGCATTGGGATATCACATCTCATGCTATAGGAAGGGTCTCAGGATTGGAATGGGAAGGAGTTGGATATCACATCTCATGATAAAGGAAGGGTCTCAGGTTTGGAAGGGGAAGGATTTGGATATCACATCTCAAGTTATAGGACGGGTCTGTGGTTTGCTATTAGAAGCATTGAGATATCATATCTCATGCTATCGGAAGGGTCTCAGGATTGGATTGGGAAGGAGTTGGATATCAAATCTCATGCTATAGGAAGGGCCTCAAGATTGGAATGGGAAGGACTTGGATATCACATCTCATGTTATAGGAAGGGTCTCAGGTTTGTTATTAAAAGCATTGAGATATCACATCTCATGTTATAGGACAGTCTCAGGTTTGGTATTAGAAGCATTGAGATATCATATCTCATGGTATAGGACGGGTCTCAGGATTGGAATGGGAAGGAGTTGGATATCACATCTCATGTTATAGGAAGGGTCTCAGGATTGGATGGGAAGAGTTGGATATCACATCTCATGCTATAGGAAGGGTCTCAGGTTTGGTATAAGCATTGAGATATCACATCTCATGCTATAGGAAGGGTCTCAGGATTGGAATGGGAAGGAGTTGGATATCACATCTCAAGCTATAGGAAGGGTCTCAGGATTGGAATGTGAAGGAGTTTGATATTAAATCTCATGCCATAGTATGGGTCTCAGGTTTGGTAGAAGCATTGGGATATCACATCTCATGCTATCGGAAGGGTATCAGGATTGGATTTGGAAGGAGTTGGATATCCCATCTCATGCTATAGGAAGGGTCTCAGGTTGGAATGGGAAGGAGTTGGATATCACATCTCAAGCTATAGGAAGGGTCTCAGGTTTGGTATTAGAAGCATTGAGATATCAAGTCCCATGGTATAGGAAGGGTCTCAGAATTGGAATGGGAAGGAGTTGGGTATTCCATCTCAAGCTATAGGAAGGGTCTCAGGATTGGAATGGGAAGGAGTTGTATATGACATCTCATGCCATAGGAAAGGTCTCAGGTTTGGTATAAGCATTGGGATATCACATCTCATGCTATCGGAAGGGTCTCAGGATTGGAATGGGAAGGAGTTGAATATCCCATCTCATGTTATAGGAAGGGTCTCAGGTTTGGTATTAGAAGCATTGAGATATCACATCTCATGCTATAGGAAGGGTCTCAGGATTGGAATCGGAAGCACTTGGATATCCCATCTCATGTTATTGGACGGGTCTCAGGTGTGGTATTAGAAGCATTGAGATATCACATTGCATGCTGTAGGAAGGGTCTCAGGTTTGGAATGGGAAGGAATTGGATATCACATCTCATGTCATAGGAAGGATCTCAGGTTTGCTATTAGAAGCATTGAGATATCACATCTCATGCTATAGCAATGGTCTCAGGATTGGAATGAGAAGGAGTTGGATATTACATTCTTGCTATAGGATGGGTCTCAGGTTTGGAATGGGAAGGAGTTGGATATCACATATGCTATAGGAAGGGCCTCAGGTTTGGAACGGGAAGGATTTGGATATCACATCTCATGCTTTAAGAAGGGTCTCAGTTTTGGTATTAGAAGCATTGAGATATTACATCTCATGCTATAGGAAGGGTCTCAGGTTTGGTATTACAAGCATTGTGATATTACATCTCATGCTGTAGGAAGGGTCTCAAGATTGGATTGGGAAGGAGTCGGATATCACAGCTTATGCTATAGGAAGGGTCTCAGGTTTGGAATGGGAAGGATTTGTATATCACATCTCTTGCTATAGGAAGAGCCTCAGGTTTGGTATGAGAAACATTGAGATATCACATCTCATGGTATAGGAAGGATCTCAGGATTGGAATAGGAAGGAGTTGGATATCACATCTCATGTTATAGGAAGGATATCAGGTTTGGTATTAGAAGCATTGAGATATCACATCTCATGCTAAAGGAAGGGTCTCAGGATTGGAATGGGAAGGAGTTGGATATCACATCTCATGCTATAGGAAGGGTCTCAGGATTGGAATGGCAAGGAGTTGGATATCACATCTCATCCTATAGGAAGGGTCTCAGGTTTGGTAGAAGCATTGAGATATCACATCTCATGCTATAGGAAGGGCCTCATGATTGGAATGGGAAGGAGTTGGATATCACATCTCAGGCTATCGGAAGGGTCTCAGGATTGGAATGGGAAGGAGTTGGATATCACATCTCATGCTATAGGGAGGGTCTCAGGTTTGGCATTAATAGCATTTAGATATCACATCTCATGCTATAGGAAGGGTCTCAGGATTGGATGGGAAGGAGTTGGATATCACATTTCATGCTATAGGAAGGGTCTCAGATTTGGTAGAAGCATTGAGATATTACATCTCATGCTATAGGAAGGGCCTCATGATTGGAATGGGAAGGAGTTAGAAATCACATCTCATGCTATCGGAAAGGTCTCAGGTTTGGTATTAGAAGCATTGAGATATAACATCTCATGATATAGGACGGGTCTCAGGATTGGAATGGGAAAGAGTTAGATATCACATCTCATGCTATAGGAAGGGTCTCAGATTTGGTAGAAGCATTGGGATATCACATCTCATGCTATAGGAAGGGTCTCAGGATTGGAATGGAAAGGAGTTGGATATCACATCTGATGCTAAAGGAAGGGTCTTAGGATTGGAATGGGAAGGATTTGGATATCACATCTCATGTTATAGGAAGTGTCTCAGGTTTGTTATTAGAAGCATTAAGATATCACATCTCATGCTATCGGAAGGGTCTCAGGATTGGATTGGGAAGGAGTTGGATATCCCATCTCATGTTATAGTAAGGGTCACAGGTTGGAATTGGAAGGAGTTGGATATCACATCTCATGCTATAGGGAGGGTCTCAGGTTTGATATTAGAAGCATTGAGATATCATATCTCATGCTATCGGAAGGGTCTCAGGATTGGATTGGGAAGGAGTTGGATATCACATCTCATGTTATAGGAAGGGTCTCAGGATTGGATGGGAAGAGTTGGATATCACATCTCATGCTATAGGAAGGGTCTCAGGTTTGGTAGAAGCATTGGGATATCACATCTCATGCTATAGGAAGGGTCTCAGGATTGGAATGGGAAGGAGTTGGATATCACATCTCATGATAAAGGAAGGGTCTCAGGTTTGGAAGGGGAAGGATTTGGATATCACATCTCAAGTTATAGGACGGGTCTGTGGTTTGCTATTAGAAGCATTGAGATATCATATCTCATGCTATCGGAAGGGTCTCAGGATTGGATTGGGAAGGAGTTGGATATCAAATCTCATGCTATAGGAAGGGCCTCAAGATTGGAATGGGAAGGACTTGGATATCACATCTCATGTTATAGGAAGGGTCTCAGGTTTGTTATTAAAAGCATTGAGATATCACATCTCATGTTATAGGACAGTCTCAGGTTTGGTATTAGAAGCATTGAGATATCATATCTCATGGTATAGGACGGGTCTCAGGATTGGAATGGGAAGGAGTTGGATATCACATCTCATGTTATAGGAAGGGTCTCAGGATTGGATGGGAAGAGTTGGATATCACATCTCATGCTATAGGAAGGGTCTCAGGTTTGGTAGAAGCATTGAGATATCACATCTCATGCTATAGGAAGGGTCTCGGGATTGGAATTGGAAGGAGTTGGATATCACATCTCATGCTATCGGAAAGGTCTCAGGTTTGGTAGAAGCATTGGGATATCACATCTCATGCTATAGGAAGGGTCTCAGGATTGGAATGGGAAGGAGTGGGATATCACATCTCATGTTATAGGAAGGGTCTCAGGATTGGAATGGGAAGGACTTGGACATCACATCTCATGTTATAGGAAGGGTCTCAGGTTTGTTATTAGAAGCATTGAGATATAACATCTCTTGGTATAGGACGGGTATCAGGATTGGAATGGGAAGGAGTTTGATATCACATCTCATGCTATCGGAAGGGTCTCAGGATTGGAATGGGAAGGAGTTGGATATCACCTCTCATGCTATAGGGAGGGTCTCATGTTTGATATTAGAAGCATTGAGATATCATATCTCATGCTATCGGAAGGGTCTCAGGATTGGATTGGGAAGGAGTTGGATATCACATCTCATGCTATAGGAAGGGTCTCAGGATTGGATGGGAAGAGTTGGATATCACATCTCATGCTATAGGAAGGGTCTCAGGTTTGGTAGAAGCATTGAGATATCACATCTCATGCTATAGGAAGGGTCTCAGGATTGGAATGGGAAGGAGTTGGATATCACATCTCATGCTATCGGAAGGGTCTCAGGATTGGAATGGGAAGGAGTTGGATATCACATCTCATGCTATAGGGAGGGTCTCAGGTTTGATATTAGAAGCATTGAGATATCATATCTCATGCTATCGGAAGGGTCTCAGGATTGGATTGGGAAGGAGTTGGATATCACATCTCATGTTATAGGAAGGGTCTCAGGATTGGATGGGAAGAGTTGGATATCACATCTCATGCTATAGGAAGGGTCTCAGGTTTGGTAGAAGCATTGGGATATCACATCTCATGCTATAGGAAGGGTCTCAGGATTGGAATGGGAAGGAGTTGGATATCACATCTCATGATAAAGGAAGGGTCTCAGGTTTGGAAGGGGAAGGATTTGGATATCAAATCTCAAGTTATAGGACGGGTCTGTGGTTTGCTATTAGAAGCATTGAGATATCATATCTCATGCTATCGGAAGGGTCTCAGGATTGGATTGGGAAGGAGTTGGATATCAAATCTCATGTTATAGGAAGGGCCTCAAGATTGGAATGGGAAGGACTTGGATATCACATCTCATGTTATAGGAAGGGTCTCAGGTTTGTTATTAGAAGCATTGAGATATCACATCTCATGTTATAGGACAGTCTCAGGTTTGGTATTAGAAGCATTGAGATATCATATCTCATGGTATAGGACGGGTCTCAGGATTGGAATGGGAAGGAGTTGGATATCACATCTCATGTTATAGGAAGGGTCTCAGGATTGGATGGGAAGAGTTGGATATCACATCTCATGCTATAGGAAGGGTCTCAGGTTTGGTAGAAGCATTGAGATATCACATCTCATGCTATAGGAAGGGTCTCGGGATTGGAATTGGAAGGAGTTGGATATCACATCTCATGCTATCGGAAAGGTCTCAGGTTTGGTAGAAGCATTGGGATATCACATCTCATGCTATAGGAAGGGTCTCAGGATTGGAATGGGAAGGAGTGGGATATCACATCTCATGTTATAGGAAGGGTCTCAGGATTGGAATGGGAAGGACTTGGACATCACATCTCATGTTATAGGAAGGGTCTCAGGTTTGTTATTAGAAGCATTGAGATATAACATCTCTTGGTATAGGACGGGTATCAGGATTGGAATGGGAAGGAGTTTGATATCACATCTCATGCTATCGGAAGGGTCTCAGGATTGGAATGGGAAGGAGTTGGATATCACCTCTCATGCTATAGGGAGGGTCTCATGTTTGATATTAGAAGCATTGAGATATCATATCTCATGCTATCGGAAGGGTCTCAGGATTGGATTGGGAAGGAGTTGGATATCACATCTCATGCTATAGGAAGGGTCTCAGGATTGGATGGGAAGAGTTGGATATCACATCTCATGCTATAGGAAGGGTCTCAGGTTTGGTAGAAGCATTGAGATATCACATCTCATGCTATAGGAAGGGTCTCAGGATTGGAATGGGAAGGAGTTGGATATCACATCTCATGCTATCGGAAAGGTCTCAGGATGGAATGGGAAGGAGTTGGATATCACATCTCATGTTATAGGAAGGGTCTCAGGATTGGAATGGGAAGGACTTGGACATCACATCTCATGTTATAGGAAGGGTCTCAGGTTTGTTATTAGAAGCATTGAGATATAACATCTCTTGGTATGAGACGGGTCTCAGGATTGGAATGGGAAGGAGTTTGATATCACATCTCATGCCTTAGGAAGGTCTCAGGTTTGGTAGAAGCATTAAGATATCACATCTCCTGCTATCGGAAGGGTCTCAGGATTGGATTGGGAAGGAGTTGGATATCCCATCTCATGCTATAGGAAGGGTCACAGGTTGAAATTGGAAGGATTTGGATATCACATCTCATGTTATAGGAAGGGTATCAGGATTGGAATGGGAAGGACTTTGATATCACATCTCGCTATAGGGAGGGTCTCAGGTTTGGTATTAGAAGCATTGAGGTATCACATCTCATGCTATAGGAAGTGTCTCAGGATTGGAATGGGAAGGAGTTGCTTATCATATCATGATATAGGAAGGGTCTCAGGTTTGGAATGGGAAGGCGTTGGATATCACATCTCATGTTATAGGAATGATCTCAGGTTTGGTATTAATAGCATTAAGATATCACATCTCATTCTATAGGAAGTGTCTCAGGATTGGAATGGGAAGGAGTTGGATATCACATCTCATGCTATAGGGAGGGTCTCTGGTTTGGTATTAGAAATGAAATATCATATCTCATGTTATAGGACAGTCTCATGTTTGGTATTAGAAGCACTGAGATATCAAATCTCATGCTATATGAAGAGACGCAGGATTGGAATGGGAAGAAGTTGGATATCACATCTCATGCTATAGGAAGGGACTCAGGTTTGGAATGGGAAGGATTTGGATATCACATCTCTTGCAATAGGATGGATCTCAGGTTTGGTATTAGAAACATTGAGATATCTCATCTCATGGTATAGGAAGGGTCTCAGGATTGGAATCGGAAGGAGTTGGATATAACATCTCATGATATAGGAAGGGTCTCAGGTTTGGTATTAGAAGCACTGAGATATCAAATCTCATGCTAAATGAAGGGACGCAGGATTGGAATGGGAAGGAGTTGGATATCACATCTCATGCTATAGGAACGGTCCAACTTTGGTATTAGAAGCATTGCGATAGCACATCTCATGGAAGGGGCTCAGGATTGGAATGGGAAGGAGTTGGATATCTCATCTCATGTTATAGGAATGATCGCAGGTTTGGTATTAAGAGCATTGAGATATCACATCTCATGCTATAGGAAGGGTCTCAGGATTGGATCGGGAAGGAGTTGGATATCACATCTCATGGTATAGGAAGGGTCTCAGGTTTGGTAGAAGCATTGAGATATCACATCTCATGCTATAGGAAGGGTCTCAGGATTGGAATGGGAAGGAGTTGGATATCATCTCATGCTATAGGAAGGGTCTCAGGATTGGAATGGGAAGGAGTTGGATATCATATCTCATCCTATAGGAAGGGTCTCAGGTTTGGAATGGGAAGCATTTGGATATCACATCTCTTGCAATAGGAATGATCCCAGGTTTGGTATTAAGAGCATTGAGATATCACATTTCATGCTATAGGAAGGGTCTCAGGATTGGAATGGGAAGGAGTTGGATATCACATCTCATTCTATAGGAAGGGTCTCAGGTTTGGTAGAAGCATTGAGATATCTCATCTCATGCTATAGGAAGGGCCTCGTGATTGGAATGGGAAGGAGTTGGATATCACATCTCAGGCTATCGGAAGGGTCTCAGGATTGGAATGGGAAGGAGTTGGATATCATATCTCATGCTTTAAGAAGGGTCTCAGTTTTGGTATTAGAAGCATTGAGATATCACATCTCATGCTATAGGAAGGGTCTCAGGTTTGGTATTACAAGCATTGTGATATTACATCTCATGCTATAGGAAGGGTCTCAGGATTGGATTTGGGAAGGAGTCGGATATCACAGCTTATGCTATAGGAAGGGTCTCAGGTTTGGAATGGGAAGGATTTGTATATCACATCTCTTGCTATAGGAAGGGCCTCAGGTTTGGTATGAGAAACATTGAGATATCACATCTCATGGTATAGGAAGGATCTCAGGATTGGAATAGGAAGGAGTTGGATATCACATCTCATGCTATAGGAAGGGTCTCAGGTTTGGTAGAAGCATTGAGATATCACATCTCATGCTATAGGAGGGGTCTCGGGATTGTAATGGGAAGGAGAAGTATATGACATCTCATGCCATAGGGAGGGTCTCAGGTTTGGTATAAGCATTGAGATATCACATCTCTGCTATCGGAAGGGTCTCGGGATTGGAATGGGAAGGAGTTGGATATCCCATCTCATGCTATAGGAAGGGTCTCAGGTTTGGTATTAGAAGCATTGAGATGTCACGTCTCATGCTATAGGAAGGGTCTCAGGATTGGAATAGGAAGGAGTTGGATATCACATGTCATGCTATATGAAGGGACTCGGGTGTGGTATTACAAGCATTGTGATATTACATCTCATGCTATAGGAAGGGTCTCAGGATTGGATTGGGAAGGAGTCGGATATCACATCTCATGCTATAGGAAGGGTCTCAGGTTTGGAATGGGAAGGATTTGTATATCACATCTCTTGCTATAGGAAGGGCCTCAGGTTTGGTATGAGAAACATTGAGATATCACATCTCCTGCTATAGGAAGGGTCTCATGATTGGAATGGGAAGGAGGTGGATATCACATCTCATGCTAAAGGGAGGGTCTCAGGTTTGGAAGGGGAAGGATTTGGATATCACATCTCATGTTATAGGAAGGGTCTCAGGATTGGAATGGGAAGGATTTGGATATCACATCTCTTGCTATAGGAAGGGTCTCAGGTTTGGAATCGGAAGGAGTTGGATTTAACATCTCATGATATAGGAAGGGTCTCAGGTTTGGTATTAGAAGCACTGAGATATCAAATCTCATGCTAAATGAAGGGACGCAGGATTGGAATGGGAAGGAGTTGGATATCACATCTCATGCTATAGGAACGGTCCAACTTTGGTATTAGAAGCATTGCGATAGCACATCTCATGGAAGGGGCTCAGGATTGGAATGGGAAGGAGTTGGATATCTCATCTCATGTTATAGGAATGATCGCAGGTTTGGTATTAAGAGCATTGAGATATCACATCTCATGCTATAGGAAGGGTCTCAGGATTGGATCGGGAAGGAGTTGGATATCACATCTCATGGTATAGGAAGGGTCTCAGGTTTGGTAGAAGCATTGAGATATCACATCTCATGCTATAGGAAGGGTCTCAGGATTGGAATGGGAAGGAGTTGGATATCATCTCATGCTATAGGAAGGGTTTCAGGATTGGAATGGGAAGGAGTTGGATATCATATCTCATCCTATAGGAAGGGTCTCAGGTTTGGAATGGGAAGCATTTGGATATCACTTCTCTTGCAATAGGAATGATCCCAGGTTTGGTATTAAGAGCATTGAGATATCACATTTCATGCTATAGGAAGGGTCTCAGGATTGGAATGGGAAGGAGTTGGATATCACATCTCATTCTATAGGAAGGGTCTCAGGTTTGGTAGAAGCATTGAGATATCTCATCTCATGCTATAGGAAGGGCCTCGTGATTGGAATGGGAAGGAGTTGGATATCACATCTCAGGCTATCGGAAGGGTCTCAGGATTGGAATGGGAAGGAGTTGGATATCATATCTCATGCTTTAAGAAGGGTCTCAGTTTTGGTATTAGAAGCATTGAGATATCACATCTCATGCTATAGGAAGGGTCTCAGGTTTGGTATTACAAGCATTGTGATATTACATCTCATGCTATAGGAAGGGTCTCAGGATTGGATTTGGGAAGGAGTCGGATATCACAGCTTACGCTATAGGAAGGGTCTCAGGTTTGGAATGGGAAGGATTTGTATATCACATCTCTTGCTATAGGAAGGGCCTCAGGTTTGGTATGAGAAACATTGAGATATCACATCTCCTGCTATAGGAAGGGTCTCATGATTGGAATGGGAAGGAGGTGGATATCACATCTCATGCTAAAGGGAGGGTCTCAGGTTTGGAAGGGGAAGGATTTGGATATCACATCTTATGTTATAGGAAGGGTCTCAGGATTGGAATGGGAAGGATTTGGATATCACATCTCTTGCTATAGGAAGGGTCTCAGGTTTTTTATTAGAAACATTGAGATATCACATCTCATGCTATAGGAAGGGTTTCAGGATTGGAATGGGAAGGATTTGGATATCACATCTCATGCTAAAGGAAGGGTCTCAGGATTGGAATGGGAAGGATTTGGATATCATATCTCATGTTATAGGACGGGTCCGAGGTTTGGTATTAGAAGCATTGAGATATCACATCTCATGGTATAGGAAGGGTCTCAGGATTGGAATGGGAAGGAGTTGGATAACACATCTCATCCAATAGGAAGGGTCTCAGGTTTGGAATGGGAAGGAATTGGATATCACATCTCATGTTATAGGAAGGATCTCAGGATTGGAATGGGAAGGATTTGGATATCACATCTCTTGCTATAGGAAGGGTCTCAGGTTTTTTATTAGAAACATTGAGATATCACATCTCATGCTATAGGAAGGGTTTCAGGATTGGAATGGGAAGGAGTTGGATATCACATCTCATGTTGTAGAAAGGGTCTCAGGATTGGAATGGGAAGGATTTGGATATCATATCTCATGTTATAGGACGGGTCCCAGGTTTGGTATTAGAAGCATTGAGATATCACATCTCATGGTATAGGAAGGGTTTCAGGATTGGAATGGGAAGGATTTGGATATCACATCTCATGCTAAAGGGAGGGTCTCAGGTTTGGAAGGGGAAGGATTTGGATATCACATCTCATGTTATAGGAAGGGTCACAGGATTGGAATGGGAAGGATTTGGATATCACATCTCTTGCTATAGGAAGGGTCTCAGGTTTTTTATTAGAAACATTGAGATATCACATCTCATGCTATAGGAAGGGTTTCAGGATTGGAATGGGGAGGATTTGGATATCACATCTCATGCTAAAGGAAGGGTCTCAGGATTGGAATGGGAAGGATTTGGATATCACATCTCTTGCTATAGGATGGGTCTCAGGTTTTTTATTAGAAACATTGAGATATCACATCTCATGCTATAGGAAGGGTTTCAGGATTGGAATGGGAAGGATTTGAATATCACATCTCATGCTAAAGGAAGGGTCTCAGGTTTGGAAGGGGAGGGATTTGGATATCATATCTCATGTTATAGGACGGGTCCGAGGTTTGGTATTAGAAGCATTGAGATATCACATCTCATGGTATAGGAAGGGTCTCAGGATTGGAATGGGAAGTAGTTGGATACCACATCTCATCCAATAGGAAGGGTCTCAGGTTTGGAATGGGAAGGAATTTGATATCACATCTCATGTTATAGGAAGGATCTCAGGATTGGAATGGGAAGGATTTGGATATCACATCTCTTGCTATAGGAAGGGTCTCAGGTTTTTTATAAGAAACATTGAGATATCACATCTCATGCTATAGGAAGGGTTTCAGGATTGGAATGGGAAGGAGTTGGATATCACATCTCATGTTATAGAAAGGGTCTCAGGATTGGAATGGGAAGGATTTGGATATCATATCTCATGTTATAGGACGGGTCCCAGGTTTGGTATTAGAAGCATTGAGATATCACATCTCATGGTATAGGAAGGGTTTCAGGATTGGAATGGGAAGGATTTGGATATCACATCTCATGCTAAAGGAAGGGTCTCAGGTTTGGAAGGGGAAGGATTTGGATATCATATCTCATGTTATAGGACGGGTCCCAGGTTTGGTATTAGAAGTATTGAGATATCACATCTCATGGTATAGGAAGGGTCTCAGGATTGGAATGGGAAGGAGTTGGATATCACATCTCATCCAATAGGAAGGGTCTCAGGTTTGGAATGGGAAGGAATTGGATATCACATCTCATGTTATAGGAAGGATCTCAGGATTGGAATGGGAAGGATTTGGATATCACATCTCTTGCTATAGGAAGGGTCTCAGGTTTTTTATTAGAAACATTGAGATATCACATTTCATGCTATAGGAAGGGTTTCAGAATTGGAATGGGAAGGAATTGGATATCACATCTCATGTTATAGAAAGGGTCTCAGGATTGCAATGTGAAGGATTTGGATATCACATCTCTTGCTATAGGAAGGGTCTCAGGTTTTTTTATTAGAAACATTGAGATATCACATCTCATGCTATAGGAAGGGTTTCAGGATTGGAATGGGAAGGATTTGGATATCACATCTCATGCTAAAGGAAGGGTCTCAGATTTGGAAGGGGAAGGATTTGGATATCATATCTAATGTTATAGGACGGGTCCCAGGTTTGGTATTAGAAGCATTGAGATATCACATCTCATGGTATAGGAAGGGTCTCAGGATTGGAATGGGAAGGAGTTGGATATCCCTTCTCATGCTATAGGAAGGGTCTCAGGTTGGAATGGGAAGGAGTTGGATATCACATCTCATGTTATAGGAATGGCCTCAGGATTAAAATGGGAAGGATTTGGATATCACATCTCATGCTAAAGGAAGGGCCTCAGGTTTGGAAGGGGAAGGATTTGGATATCATATCTCATGTTATAGGACGGGTCCCAGGTTTGGTATAAGAAGCATTGAGATATCACATCTCATGGTATAAGAAGGGTCTGAGGATTGGAATGGGAAGGAGTTGGATATCACATCTCATCCAATAGAAAGGGTCTCAGATTTGGAATGGGAAGGAATTGGATATCACATCTCATGTTATGGGAAGGATCTCAGGATTGGAATGCGAAGGATTTGGATATCACATCTCTTGCTATAGGAAGGGTCTCAGGTTTTTTATTAAAAACATTGAGATATCACATTTCATGCTATAGGAAGGGTCTCAGGATTGGAATGGGAAGGAGTTGGATATCACATCTCATGCTATAGGAAGGGTCTCAGGTTTGGTATAAGCATTGAGATATCACATCTCATGCTATAGGAAGGGTCTCAGGATTGGAATGGGAAGGAGTTGGATATCACATCTCAAGCTATAGGAAGGGTCTCAGGATTGGAATGGGAAGGAGTTTGATATAAAATCTCATGCCATAGTATGGGTCTCAGGTTTGGTAGAAGCATTGGGATATCACATCTCATGCTATCGGAAGGGTATCAGGATTGGATTTGGAAGGAGTTGGATATCCCATCTCATGCTATAGGAAGGGTCTCAGGTTGGAATGGGAAGGAGTTGGATATCACATCTCAAGCTATAGGAAGGGTCTCAGGTTTGGTATTAGAAGCATTGAGATATCAAGTCCCATGGTATAGGAAGGGTCTCAGAATTGGAATGGGAAGGAGTTGGGTATCACATCTCAAGCTATAGGAAGGGTCTCAGGATTGGATTGGGAAGGAGTTGTATATGACATCTCATGCCATAGGAAAGGTCTCAGGTTTGGTATAAGCATTGAGATATCACATCTCTGCTATCTGAAGGGTCTTAGGATTGGAATGGGAAGGAGTTGGATATCCCATCTCATGTTATAGGAAGGGTCTCAGGTTTGGTATTAGAAGCATTGAGATATCACATCTCATGCTATAGGAAGGGTCTCAGGATTGGAATCGGAAGCACTTGGATATCCCATCTCATGTTATTGGACGGGTCTCAGGTGTGGTATTAGAAGCATTGAGATATCACATCGCATGCTGTAGGAAGGGTCTCAGGTTTGGAATGGGAAGGAATTGGATATCACATCTCATGTCATAGGAAGGATCTCAGGTTTGCTATTAGAAGCATTGAGATATCACATCTCATGCTATAGCAGTGGTCTCAGGATTGGAATGAGAAGGAGTTGGATATTACATTCTTGCTATAGGATGGGTCTCAGGTTTGGAATGGGAAGGAGTTGGATATCACATATGCTATAGGAAGGGCCTCAGGGTTGGAATGGGAAGGAGTTGGATATCACATCTCATGCTTTAAGAAGGGTCTCAGTTTTGGTATTAGAAGCATTGAGATATTACATCTCATGCTATAGGAAGGGTCTCAGGTTTGGTATTACAAGCATTGTGATATTACATCTCATGCTATAGGAAGGGTCTCAAGATTGGATTGGGAAGGAGTCGGATATCACAGCTTATGCTATAGGAAGGGTCTCAGGTTTGGAATGGGAAGGATTTGTATATCACATCTCTTGCTCTAGGAAGGGCCTCAGGTTTGGTATGAGAAACATTGAGATATCACATCTCATGGTATAGGAAGGATCTCAGGATTGGAATAGGAAGGAGTTGGATATCACATCTCATGTTATAGGAAGGATATCAGGTTTGGTATTAGAAGCATTGAGATATCACATCTCATGCTATAGGAAGGGTCTCAGGATTGGAATGGGAAGGAGTTGGATATCACATCTCATGCTATAGGAAGGGTCTCAGGTTTGGTAGAAGCATTGAGATATCACATCTCATGCTATAGGAAGGGTCTCAGGATTGGAATGGGAAGGAGAAGTATATGACATCTCATGCCATAGGAAGGGTCTCAGGTCTGGTATAAGCATTGATATATCACATCTCTGCTATCGGAAGGGTATCGGGATTGGAATGGGAAGGAGTTGGATATCCTATCTCATGTTATAGGAAGGGTCTCAGGTTTGGTATTAGAAGCATTGAGATATCACATCTCATGTTATAGGAAGGGTCTCAGGATTGGAATGGGAAGGACTTGGATATCACATCTCATGCTATAGGGAGGGTCTCAGGTTTCATATTAGAAGCATTGAGATATCACATCTCATGCTATCGGAAGGGTCTCAGGATTGGAATGGGAAGGAGTTGGATATCACATCTCATGCTAAAGGAAGGGTCTCAGGCTTGGAAGGGGAAGGATTAGGATATTACATCTCATGTTATAGGACGGGTCTCAGGTTTAGTATTAGAAGCATTGAGATATCACATCTCATGGTATAGGAAGGGTCTCAGGATTGGATTGGGAAGGAGTTGGATATCCCATCTCATGCTATAGGAAGGGTCTCAGGTTTGGTATTAGAAGCATTGAGATATCACATCTCATGCTATAGGAAGGGTCTCGGGTTTCGTATTAGAAGCATTGAGATATCAAGTCTCATGGTATAGGAAGGGTCTCAGAATTGGAATGGGAAGGTGTTGGATATCACATCTCAAGCTATAGGAAGGGTCTCAGGTTGGAATGGGAAGGAGTTGGATATCACATCTCATGGTATAGGAAGGGTCTCAGGATTCAAATGGGAAAGAGTTGGATATCACATCTCATGCTATAGGAAGGGTCTCAGGATTGGAATGGGAAAGAGTTGGATATCACATCTCATGCTATAGGAAGGGTCTCAGGTTTGGTATAAGCATTGAGATATCACATCTCATGCTATAGGAAGGGTCTCAGGATTGGAATGGGAAGGAGTTTGCTATCACATCTCATGCCATAGTATGGGTCTCAGGTTTGGTAGAAGCATTGGGATATCACACCTCATGCTATCGGAAGGGTATCAGGATTGGATTTGGAAGGAGTTGGATATCCCATCTCATGCTATAGGAAGGGTCTCAGGTTGGAATGGGAAGGAGTTGGATATCACATCTCAAGCTATAGGAAGGGTGTCAGGTTTGGTATTAGAAGCATTGAGATATCAAGTCTCATGGTATAGGAAGGGTCTCAGAATTGGAATGGGAAGGAGTTGGGTATCACATCTCAAGCTATAGGAAGGGTCTCAGGATTGGAATGGGAAGGAGTTGTATATGACATCTCATGCCATAGGAAAGGTCTCAGGTTTGGTATAAGCATTGAGATATCACATCTCTGCTATCGGAAGGGTCTCAGGATTGGAATGGGAAGGAGTTGGATATCCCATCTCATGTTATAGGAAGCGTCTCAGGTTTGGTATTAGAAGCATTGAGATATCACATCTCATGCTATAGGAAGGGTCTCAGGATTGGAATCGGAAGGACTTGGATATCCCATCTCATGTTATTGGACGGGTCTCAGGTGTGGTATTAGAAGCAATGAGATATCACATCGCATGCTGTAGGAAGGGTCTCAGGTTTGGAATGGGAAGGAATTGGATATCACATCTCATGTCATCGGAAGGATCTCAGGTTTGCTATTAGAAGCATTGAGATATCACATCTCATGCTATAGGAATGGTCTCAGGATTGGAATGAGAAGGAGTTGGATATTACATTCTTGCTATAGGATGGGTCTCAGGTTTGGAATGGGAAGGAGTTGGATATCACATATGCTATAGGAAGGGCCTCAGGTTTGGAACGGGAAGGAGTTGGATATCACATCTCATGCTTTAAGAAGGGTCTCAGTTTTGGTATTAGAAGCATTGAGATATCACATCTCATGCTATAGGAAGGGTCTCAGGTTTGGTATTACAAGCATTGTGATATTACATCTCATGCTATAGGAAGGGTCTCAGGATTGGATTGGGAAGGAGTCGGATATCACAGCTTATGCTATAGGAAGGGTCTCAGGTTTGGAATGGGAAGGATTTGTATATCACATCTCTTGCTATAGGAAGGGCCTCAGGTTTGGTATGAAAAACATTGAGATATCACATCTCATGGTATAGGAAGGATCTCAGGATTGGAATAGGAAGGAGTTGGATATCACATCTCATGTTATAGGAAGGGTTTCAGGTTTGGTAGAAGCATTGAGATATCACATCTCATGCTATAGGAAGGGCCTCATGATTGGAATGGGAAGGAGTTGGATATCACATCTCATGTTATAGGAAGGGACTCAGGTTTGGTATTAGAAGCACTGAGATATCAGATCTCATCCTTTAGAAAGAGACTCAAGTTTGGTATTTGAAGGAGTGAGATAATAAATCTCATCCTATCGGAAGGGTCTCAGGATTGAAATGGGAAGGAGTTGAATATCACATCTCATGCTATAGGAAGGATCTCAGGTTTGGTAGAAGCATTGAGATATCACATCTCATGCTATAGGAAGGGTCTCAGGATTGGAATGGGAAGGAGTTGGATATCATCTCATGCTATAGGAAGGGTCTCAGGATTGGAATGGGAAGGAGTTGGATATCATATCTCATCCTATAGGAAGGGTCTCAGGTTTGGAATGGGAAGCATTTGGATATCACATCTCTTGCAATAGGAATGATCCCAGGTTTGTTATTAAGAGCATTGAGATATCACATCTCATGCTATATGAAGGGTCTCAGGATTGGAATGGGAAGGAGTTGGATATCACATCTCAGGCTATCGGAAGGGTCTCAGGATTGGAATGGGAAGGAGTTGGATATCACATCTCATGCTATAGGGAGGGTCTCAGGTTTGGTATTATTAGCATTGAGATATCACTTCTCATGCTATAGGAAGGGTCTCAGAATGGATGGGTATAAGTTGGATATCACATTTCATGCTATAGGAAGGGTCTCAGATTTGGTAGAAGCATTGAGATATCACATCTCATGCTATAGGAAGGGCCTCATGATTGGAATATGAAGGAGCTGGATATCACATCTCATGCTATCAGAAAGGTCTCAGGTTTGGTAGAAGCACTGGGATATCACATCTCATGCTATATGAAGGGTCTCAGGATTGGAATGGGAAGGAGTTGAATAACACATCTCATGCTAAAGGACAGGTCTCAGGTTTGGAAGGGGAAGGATTTGGATATCACATCTCAAGTTATAGGACGGGTCTGTGGTTTGGTATTAGAAGCATTGAGATATCACATCTCATGCTATAGGAAGGGTCTCAGGATTGGATGGGAATAAGATGGATATCACATTTCATGCTATATGAAGGGTCTCAGATTTGGTAGAATCATTGAGATATCACATCTCATGCTATCGGAAGGGCCTCATGATTGGAATGGGAAGGAGTTGGATATCACATCTCATGCTATCGGAAAGGTCTCAGGTTTGGTAGAAGCATTGGGATATCACATCTCATGCTATAGGAATGGTCTCAGGATTGGAATGGGAAGGAGTTGGGTATCACATCTCATGTTATAGGAAGGGTCTCAGGATTGGAATGGGAAGGACTTGGACATCACATCTGATGTTATAGGAAGGGTCTCAGGTTTGTTATTAGAAGCATTGAGATATAACATCTCTTGGTATAAGACGGGTCTCAGGATTGGAATGGGAAGGAGTTGGATATCACATCTCATGCCTTAGGAAGGTCTCAGGTTTGGTGGAAGCATTAAGATATCACATCTCATGCTATCGGAAGGGTCTCAGGATTGGATTGGGAAGGAGTTGGATATCCCATCTCATGCTATAGGAAGGGTCACAGGTTGGAATTGGAAGGAGTTGGATATCACATCTCATGTTATAGGAAGGGTATCAGGATTGGAATGGGAAGGACTTTGATATCACATCTCGCTATAGGGAGGGTCTCAGGTTTGGTATTAGAAGCATTGAGATATCCCATCTCATGCTATCAGAAGGGTCTCAGGATAGGAATGGGAAGGAGTTGGATATCACATCTCATGCTATAGGAAGGTTCTCCGGTTTATTAGAAGCATTGAGATATCACATCTCATGCTATCGGAAGGGTCTCAGGATTGGAATGGGAAGGAGTTGGATATCACATCTCATGCTATAGGGAGGGTCTCAGGTTTGATATTAGAAGCATTGCGATATCATATCTCATGCTATCGGAAGGGTCTCAGGATTGGAATGGGAAGGAGTTGGATATCACATCTCATGCTAAAGGAAGGGTCTCAGGTTTGGAAGGGGAAGGATTTGGATATCACATCTCATGCTATAGGAAGGTTCTCCGGTTTGTTATTAGAAGCATTGAGATATCACATCTCATGCTATCGGAAGGGTCTCAGGATTGGAATGGGAAGGAGTTGGATATCACATCTCATGCTATAGGGAGGGTCTCAGGATTGGATTGGGAAGGAGTTGGATATCACATATGTTATAGGAAGGCTCTCAGGTTTGTTATTAGAAGCATTGAGATATCACATCTCATGTTATAGGACAGTCTCAGGTTTGGTATTAGAAGCATTGAGATATCATATCTCATGGTATAGGACGGGTCTCAGGATTGGAATGGGAAGGACTTGGATATCACATCTCATGCTAAAGGAAGGGTCTCAGGTTTGGAAGGGGAAGGGTTTGGATATCACATCTCAATTTATAGGACGAGTCTGTGGTTTGGTATTAGAAGCATTGAGATATCATATCTCATGCTATCGGAAGGGTCTCAGGATTGGATTGGGAAGGAGTTGGATATCATATCTCATGTTATAGGAAGGGTCTCAGGATTGGAATGGGAAGGATTTGGATATCACATCTCATGTTATAGGAAGGGTCTCAGGTTTGTTATTAGAAGCATTGAGATATCGCATCTCATGTTATAGGACAGTCTCAGGTTTGGTATTAGAAGCATTGAGATATCATATCTCATGGTATAGGACGGGTCTCAGGATTGGAATGGGAAGGAGTTGGATATCACATCTCATGCTATAGGAAGGGTCTTAGGATTGGAATGGGAAGGATTTGAATATCACATCTCATGTTATAGGAAGTGTCTCAGGTTTGTTATTAGAAGCATTAAGATATCACATCTCATGCTATCGGAAGGGTCTCAGGATTGGATTGGGAAGGAGTTGGATATCCCATCTCATGCTATAGTAAGGGTCACAGGTTGGAATTGGAAGGAGTTGGATATCACATCTCATGCTATCGGAAGGGTCTCAGGATTGGAATGGGAAGGAGTTGGATATCACATCTCATGCTATAGGGAGGGTCTCAGGTTTGATATTAGAAGCATTGAGATATCATATCTCATGCTATCGGAAGGGTCTCAGGATTGGATTGGGAAGGAGTTGGATATCACATCTAATGTTATAGGAAGGGTCTCAGGATTGGATGGGAAGAGTTGTATATCACATCTCATGCTATAGGGAGGGTCTCAGGATTGGAATGGGAAGGAGTTGGATATCACATCTCATGATAAAGGAAGGGTCTCAGGTTTGGAAGGGAAAGGATTTGGATATCACATCTCAAGTTATAGGACGGGTCTGTGGTTTGCTATTAGAAGCATTGAGATATAAAATCTCATGCTATCGGAAGGGTCTCAAGATTGGATTGGGAAGGAGTTGGATATCACATCTCATGTTATAGGAAGGGCCTCAAGATTGGAATGGTAAGGACTTGGATATCACATCTCATGTTATAGGAAGGGTCTCAGGTTTGTTATTAGGAGCATTGAGATATCACATCTCATGTTATAGGACAGTCTCAGGTTTGGTATTAGAAGCATTGAGATATCATATCTCATGGTATAGTACGGGTCTCAGGATTGGAATGGGAAGGAGTTGGATATCACATCTCATGTTATAGGAATGGTCTCAGGATTGGATGGGAAGAGTTGGATATCACATCTCATGCTATAGGAAGGGTCTCAGGTTTGGTAGAAGCATTGAGATATCACATCTCATGCTATAGGAAGGGTCTCAGGATTGGAATGGGAAGGAGTTGGATATCACATCTCATGCTATCGGAAAGGTCTCAGGTTTGGTAGAAGCATTGGGATATCACATCTCATGCCATAGGAAGGGTCTCAGGATTGGAATGGGAAGGAGTGGGATATCACATCTCATGTTATAGGAAGGGTCTCAGGATTGGAATGGGAAGGACTTGGACATCACATCTCATGTTATAGGAAGGGTCTCAGGTTTGTTATTAGAAGCATTGAGATATAACATCTCTTGGTATAGGACGGGTCTCAAGATTGGAATGGGAAGGAGTTTGATATCACATCTCATGCTATCGGAAGGGTCTCAGGATTGGAATGGGAAGGAGTTGGATAGCACCTCTCATGCTATAGGGAGTGTTGTGTACGTGGTACACGAAGCGCGCATGCGCGGCCCAGCGGGCCGGCGCATGCGCGCGAGTTAATAAAGGCGGCGCCCGGGGCAGTTCGCGCCGGAGCGCCGGAACAGGCGGACGTCTCCAGTGTGTGTTCTTGCGCTGCATCCCTGCGCGCTGGTGCCCAGACCTGGGGAGGACACACACTCGACCACAGTGCCCCCCGGGTCCCAACACTGGCGACGAGGAGGTACGGTCCACTTCCGTGCCCGACGACCTCGGAAAGACGGAAGTCTGCCGTATTACGGACCCACGGAGCGCCGGCGGCCATCTTTCTCTTTCACTCGCTCCCCGTCACACGTGGCGACAGTGGTTGCGGCCTAACTGGGTGCTCGTGCGCCACTCGCCAGCGGCGTCGGAGAACGACGGAGAACAATTTTTGGAATGCCCACAGTCCTGCAGGCGCAGGGCTGTGGCAATTGAGAAGAAAGAAGGAGGTTTCACACCCAACCCTGCCACGAAGCCAGGACAGGCCACCATCTCCCGAGGCAGCCAACTGTGAGTACGTGGCACTGAGATGGGTGAAGAAGATGACGATGAGGGTGCCGCCGCCCCAATCCCACGCAGAGCTCGTAGCTCCCTAGCCCCCATGCCGGAATTCGATACTACTGGCCCCCCTTCCAAGCTAGGCCCGAAGTGGCTATTGTGGGTCAAAAGACTAGATATGTTCTTCAGGGCATCGGGCGTGGACGATGATGACGCCAAAATTGCAACCATGATCTATTCAGCAGGCGCAGAAGTCCACAAGATCTACGACTCCCTCGTCATCCCCGTGGTCACGTATGACGCAGTCAAGCAGGCACTCAAAGACCATTTTCTCCCCATAGCTAACGTAGACTTTGACAGGTTTGTCATGGGCGCTGAGAAACAATTGGACGACGAGCCCCTAGACAAATTCTGCGCCCGCCTGAGACACCTGGCGACCTCCTGCAGATGGGCCGATGAGGAGGAAATGGTCCGCAACCAACTGCTGCAGGGGTGCAGCTCCGGAAAACTTCGGAGGCAAGTACTGAGGGAGCCTGGCCTGACCCTCCAGCAAATTCTAGACCTGGGCAGAGCACATGAGCTGGCGGATGCCAGAGGCGCGAAAATGGACGCTGCCTCGCGACCAGGACATAACGAAGACGCATTTGCAGTAGGACGGTCGGCTGCGGGTAGGTCGAGATGGGCGCCGAAAAGGCCTGATGCCACATCCACACCTAGCAACGCCCCATCGTGCTCGTACTGTGGGTATGACCTCCCCCACAGCGGCGACTGCCCGGCGAAGTCGAGAACATGCGCACGGTGTGGCATACCGGGGCACTTTGCCAGGATGTGCCGTGCGGCTTCCCCCGTTGCAGCAGTGAGAGGACCGGAGAGAGTTGGACGAGGAGGCGCCCGCAGAGTGAGAGGCATCTCCTCGATCGATCAGGGCCTGCAGGACCTGGACCTCGCGGAAGAAGAAGAGGAGGAGGAAGAAGTTTTCTTCATCTCCAGCATCGCGAAAGGTCCTGGCACGAGGCGCCAACCCACATGCACCGTCAACATCAATGACGTTCCCACCCCCATTCTCATCGACACTGGAGCTTCAGTCTGCGTGCTAGCCACCAAACACTATGTAGCCCTACCAGGCCCACCAGAACTGTCAACATCCACAGCCAGAATATATGCATTCGGTGGAAAAACACCCTTACCCATCCAGGGTGCGTTTGTCGCCCCAGTCTCTCATGGACAAAACTCCATCAAAGCAAGATTCTTCATCACCGACGTCAGCCCACATTCCTTGTTGAGCTGTGCAGCGTCAGAAGCGCTCGACATTGTCCACTTCACATTTGGGGTATACCACGCCGATCTGAAAAGCATGCTACACAAGTTCGAGAGTCTCTTCAAGGGCATCGGCAAACTAAACGCAGACCCCATCCGCCTGCACATCGACAAGTCTGTAAGACCGACAGCCCTCAAACACCGCCGAATCCCTTTTCACCTGAGGGCCCAAGTGGAGGAGGAGCTGCAACAGTTGGTCGACCGAGACATCATCGAAAGGGTGGAAGGCCCCACCCCTTGGGTTTCGCCCATCATAGTAGCCCCAAAGCCGAAACAGCCGGGGGCTGTACGCATCTGCGTGGACATGAGGCTCCCAAATGCCGCCATCAAAAGGGAGCGCCACCTCACACCCACCCTAGATGACATCGTCAGTGAACTTCAGGGTGCCAAAGTCTTCTCCAAACTGGACCTCAGATCCGGTTACCATCAGTTGGAACTGCACCCCGAGTCGAGGTACATTACGACGTTCACGACGCACGAGGGGTTGTACCAGTACAAGAGACTTAACTTTGGGATCTCATCCGCGGCTGAGGTCTTCCAGAACGCCATCAGAGGGGCTTTGTCCGGTCTGAAAGGTGTCATTAACATGTCCGACGACATCTTAGTCTTCGCCAGGTCGGAAAGTGAACACCTTAAACGGCTAGAGCGCACGTTTGAGAGGCTCCAGGCGGTAGGCCTAACCCTGCACCAAGAAAAGTGCGAATTCCTCAAGGATCAGCTGGAATTCTTCGGGTTCACCTTCCATGCGGGCGGCATATCCCCAGACCCTGGAAAAGTAAAAGACATAAGAGACGCGCCTCCACCCACATCGCCAGCGGAGGTCCGGAGCTTCTTAGGGATGGTCAACTACTGCGGCCGATTCATCAAAGACCTGGCCTCCCTGTCAGAACCACTGAGAGCACTCACAAGAAATGACGTGGCTTGGCAGTGGACAGCGACCGAACGAAGATCCTTCAATGCCATCAAAGAAGCCCTGTCAGAGCAGGAAACAATGGCCTACTTCCACCCCAGCCGGGAATCAGAGATTGTGGTCGACGCCAGCCCTGTAGGACTTGGGGCAGTCCTCATGCAGACTGATGAACTAGGGGCCATGAGGCCCATAGCATACGCCAGCAAGGCCCTCACCGACACGGAAAGGCGGTATTCACAAATCGAAAGAGAGGCCCTTGCCATCCTGTGGGGGTGCAAACACTTCAGAATCTACATCCTCAGCAAACCTGTTGTCGTGGTCACGGATCATAAACCCCTGATTCCCATCCTATCTGGCACATCTTCCAAGCCGCCTCCCCGTATCGAGAGATGGATGCTGTCCCTCATCGAATACGGCGTCAAGTTGGTGTACCGCCCGGGCACTCACAACCCCGCGGACTACCTGTCCCGCCACCCAGGCACGAGGAACGCCCAAAATCCTGTCGCGGTGTCGGACGCTGGAGACGCTGTGCATCTCGTCGTTGAATCAGCCCTACCAAGGGCCCTGTCGAGAGAGGACATTGCGGATGACTCAAACTCCGACGAGGCATTCCTACGAGTGAAAAGAGCGGTGGACACGGGGGAGTGGCGGGACGTCCTCCAAAATAACGCCAGAAGAAACCCAGAGGTGCAGAGAGACCTACAACTGCTGTGGAAAGCTCGACACGAACTCTTGGTGACCACGGACGGCCTGCTGCTGCGTGGAGACCAGATCGTGATCCCCAGGTCCCTGGTCATGAGAGTACTTCGGTTGGCCCACACAGGGCATCAAGGCGTGGCAAAGATGAAGGCACGCCTCAGGCTGAAGGTCTGGTTCCCCGATCTAGAACACAGGGTAGCCGAATTCGTAAGGACCTGCATCCCCTGCCAGACCACCGGTCCAGCAGAAAAGGGCCCGCCCATTCAAGCCATGGAACGGAGCGACGTGCCGTGGGGTACAGTACACGCAGACTTCGGCTCGACCGGGAGAGGCCTATACTTCTTGGTAGTCACAGACCAGTGGTCGAGGTACCCGGAGGTAGAACTCATGGAATCCACCGCCAGCGATCACACCATCCTGGCCATGGACAAGATCTTCGCCACCCATGGCTTCCCACTTGAGATCTGCTCAGACAATGGAGCGCCGTTCCAAGGGCAGCGCTTTGCCAGATACTGCGCAGAACGAGGAATCAAGCACCGAAAGGTAACCCCGCTGTGGCCGAGGGCCAATGGAGAGGTTGAGCGTTTCATGCGGACGCTCAACAAAATCTTTCGTATCTCCGTCAATGGTGGGGAAGACCTGCGTCACAACCTAATTGACTTTCTCCGTGAGTACCGGTCCACCCCACATCGGTCCACCAGAATCGCACCCGCCGAGGCGCTGTTCAGGCGAATACCCAGAGGGCTGATACCGGAAGCGGGAGAACGACGCCCAGGAATGATCGATGGCGCACAGGTGGCAGCAGACAGAGCCGCGAGAAACGAGAGGGAGACAACAAGGCGGAGGCTGCCGGAGAAAGAGATCGCAGTAGGAGACACTGTCCTTGTCCGGAACAGGAAACCGTAAGGGAAACTCTCAATGACCTATGAAACCCAACCATTAGGAGTAACTCACGTCAAAGGCTCCATGGTCACGGCTGCGAACGCACGTGGGACGGTGACCAGAAATGTGTCCTTCTTCAAGCGCATAGGACCCATGGCCGCGGAAGAAGAACCCGATCCCGGCCAAGGGCTGGCGGCAGAGGCGCTGCCGGAAAGCGATGAACCCCCCGAAGATCCTGGGAGGCCAGAGAACCTCGAGAGGAGCCCACCCAGATACCCCCGCAGGGAGGGGCGCCGCCCCCCTCAAAGGTTCCAAGATTTCATTATGGACTCGGCAGCCTGAGTAACCAAGTCTGTTAAGTATAAACTGTTTCGAGCCATGTTGGCTCCCCGTGTTTAATGTATTTGTTGTTTGAGGGGGAAAAGGAGGGATGTTGTGTACGTGGTACACGAAGCGCGCATGCGCGGCCCAGCGGGCCGGCGCTTGCGCGCGAGTTAATAAAGGCGGCGCCCGGGGCAGTTCGCGCCGGAGCGCCGGAACAGGCGGACGTCTCCAGTGTGTGTTCTTGCGCGGCATCCCTGCGCGCTGGGGCCCAGACCTGGGGAGGACACACACTCCACCACAGTGCCCCCCGGGTCCCAACAGGGAGGGTCTCAGGTTTGATATTAGAAGCATTGAGATATCATATCTCATGCTATCGGAAGGGTCTCAGGATTGGATTGGGAAGAGTTGGATATCACATCTCATGCTATAGGAAGGGTCTCAGGTTTGGTAGAAGCATTGAGATATCACATCTCATGCTATAGGAAGGGTCTCAGGATTGGAATGGGAAGGAGTTGGATATCACATCTCATGCTATCGGAAAGGTCTCAGGATGGAATGGGAAGGAGTTGGATATCACATCTCATGTTATAGGAAGGGTCTCAGGATTGTTATTAGAAGCATTGAGATATAACATCTCTTGGTATAAGACGGGTCTCAGGATTGGAATGGGAAGGAGTTTGATATCACATCTCATGCCTTAGGAAGGTCTCAGGTTTGGTAGAAGCATTAGGATATCACATCTCCTGCTATCGGAAGGGTCTCAGGATTGGATTGGGAAGGAGTTGGATATCCCATCTCATGCTATAGGAAGGGTCACAGGTTGAAATTGGAAGGATTTGGATATCACATCTCATGTTATAGGAAGGGTATCAGGATTGGAATGGGAAGGACTTTGATATCACATCTCGCTATAGGGAGGGTCTCAGGTTTGGTATTAGAAGCATTGAGGTATCACATCTCATGCTATAGGAAGTGTCTCAGGATTGGAATGGGAAGGGGTTGCTTATCATATCATGATATAGGAAGGGTCTCAGGTTTGGAATGGGAAGGCGTTGGATATCACATCTCATGTTATAGGAATGATCTCAGGTTTGGTATTAATAGCATTGAGATATCACATCTCATTCTATAGGAAGGGTCTCAGGATTGGAATGGGAAGGAGTTGGATATCACATCTCATGCTATAGGGAGGCTCTCTGGTCTGGTATTAGAAATGAAATATCATATCTCATGTTATAGGACAGTCTCATGTTTGGTATTAGAAGCACTGAGATATCAAATCTCATGGTATATGAAGAGACGCAGGATTGGAATGGGAAGAAGTTGGATATCACATCTCATGCTATAGGAAGGGACTCAGGTTTGGAATGGGAAGGATTTGGATATCACATCTCTTGCAATAGGATGGATCTCAGGTTTGGTATTAGAAACATTGAGATATCTCATTTCATGGTATAGGAAGGGTCTCAGGATTGGAATCGGAAGGAGTTGGATATATCATCTCATGATATAGGAAGGGTCTCAGGTTTGGTATTAGAAGCACTGGGATATCAAATCTCATGCTAAATGAAGGGACGCAGGATTGGAATGGGAAGGACTTGGATATCACATCTCATGCTATAGGAACGGTCCAACTTTGGTATTAGAAGCATTAAGATAGCACATCTCATGGAAGGGGCTCAGGATTGGAATGGGAATCAGTTGGATATCTCATCTCATGTTATAGGAATGATCGCAGGTTTGGTATTAAGAGCATTGAGATATCACATCTCATGCTATAGGAAGGGTCTCAGGATTGGATCGGGAAGGAGTTGGATATCACACCTCATGCTATAGGAAGGGTCTCAGGTTTGGTAGAAGCATTGAGATATCACATCTCATGCTATAGGAAGGGTCTCAGGATTGGAATGGGAAGGAGTTGGATATCATCTCATGCTATAGGAAGGGTCTCAGGATTGGAATGGGAAGGAGTTGGATATCATATCTCATCCTATAGGAAGGGTCTCAGGTTTGGAATGGGAAGCATTTGGATATCACATCTCTTGCAATAGGAATGATCCCAGGTTTGGTATTAAGAGCATTGAGATATCACATCTCATGCTATAGGAAGGGTCTCAGGATTGGAATGGGAAGGAGTTGGATATCACATCTCATTCTATAGGAAGGGTCTCAGGTTTCGTAGAAGCATTGAGATATCTCATCTCATGCTATAGGAAGGGCCTCGTGATTGGAATGGGAAGGAGTTGGATATCACATCTCAGGCTATCGGAAGGGTCTCAGGATTCGAATGGGAAGGAGTTGGATATCACATCTCATGCTATAGGCAGGGTCTCAGGTTTGGCATTATTAGCATTGAGATATCACTTCTCATGCTATAGGAAGGGTCTCAGGATTGGATGGGGATAAGTTGGATATCACATTTCATGCTATAGGAAGGGTCTCAGATTTGGTAGACGCATTGAGATATCACATCTCATGCTATAGGAAGGGCCTCATGATTGGAATGGGAAGGAGTTGGATATCACATCTAATGCTATCGGAAAGGTCTCAGGTTTGGTAGAAGCACTGGGATATCACATCTCATGCTATATGAAGGGTCTCAGGATTGGAATGGGAAGGAGTTGAATATCACATCTCATGCTAAAGGACAGGTCTCAGGTTTGGAAGGGGAAGGTTTTGGATATCACATCTCAAGTTATAGGACGGGTCTGTGGTTTGGTATTAGAAGCATTGAGATATCACATCTCATGCTATAGGAAGGGTCTCAGGATTGGATGGGAATAAGATGGATATCACATTTCATGCTATAGGAAGGTTCTCAGATTTGGTAGAAGCATTGAGATATCACATCTCATGCTATAGGAAGGGCCTCATGATTGGAATGGGAAGGAGTTGGATATCACATCTCATGCTATAGGAAGGGCCTCACGATTGGAATGGGAAGGAGTTGGATATCACATCTCATGCTATAGGAAGGGTCTCAGGATTGGAATGGGAAGGACTTGGACATCACATCTCATGTTATAGGAAGGATCTCAGGATTGGAATGGGAAGGATTTGGATATCACATCTCTTGCTATAGGAAGGGTCTCAGGTTTTTTATTAGAAACATTGAGATATCACATTTCATGCTATAGGAAGGGTTTCAGAATTGGAATGGGAAGGAGTTGGATATCACATCTCATGTTATAGAAAGGGTCTCAGGATTGGAATGGGAAGGATTTGGATATCACATCTCTTGCTATAGGAAGGGTCTCAGGTTTTTTTATTAGAAACATTGAGATATCACATCTCATGCTATAGGAAGGGTTTCAGGATTGGAATGGGAAGGATTTGGATATCACATCTCATGCTAAAGGAAGGGTCTCAGGTTTGGAAGGGGAAGGATTTGGATATCATATCTCATGTTATAGGACGGGTACCAGGTTTGGTATTAGAAGCATTGAGATATCACATCTCATGGTATAGGAAGGGTCTCAGGATTGGAATGGGAAGGAGTTGGATATCCCTTCTCATGCTATAGGAAGGGTCTCAGGTTGGAATGGGAAGGAGTTGGATATCACATCTCATGTTATAGGAAGGGTCTCAGGATTCAAATGGGAAGGATTTGGATATCACATCTCTTGTTATAGGAAGGGTCTCAGGTTTTTTATTAGAAACATTGAGATATCACATCTCATGCTATAGGAAGGGTTTCAGGATTGGAATGGGAAGGATTTGGATATCACATCTCATGCTAAAGGAAGGACCTCAGGTTTGGAAGGGGAAGGATTTGGATATCATATCTCATGTTATAGGACGGGTCCCAGGTTTGGTATTAGAAGCATTGAGATATCACATCTCATGATATAGGAAGGGTCTCAGGATTGGAATGGGAAGGAGTTGGATATCAAATCTCATCCAATAGGAAGGGTCTCAGGTTTGGAATGGGAAGGAATTGGATATCACATCTCATGTTATAGGAAGGATCTCAGGATTGGAATGGGAAGGATTTGGATATCACATCTCTTGCTATAGGAAGTGTCTCAGGTTTTTTATTAGAAACATTGAGATATCACATCTCATGCTATAGGAAGGGTCTCAGGTTTGGTATAAGCATTGAGATATCACATCTCATGCTATAGGAAGGGTCTCAGGATTGGAATGGGAAGGAGTTGGATATCACATCTCAAGCTATAGGAAGGGTCTCAGGATTGGAATGGGAACGAGTTTGATATCACATCTCATGCCATAGTATGGGTCTCAGGTTTGGTAGAAGCATTGGGATATTACATCTCATGCTATCGGAAGGGTATCAGGATTGGATTTGGAAGGAGTTGGATATCCCATCTCATGCTATAGGAAGGGTCTCAGGTTGGAATGGGAAGGAGATGGATATCACATCTCAAGCTATAGGAAGGGTCTCAGGTTTGGTATTAGAAGGATTGAGATATCAAGTCTCATGGTATAGGAAGGGTCTCATAATTGGAATGGGAAGGAGTTGGGTATCACATCTCAAGCTATAGGAAGGGTCTCAGGATTGGAATGGGAAGGAGTTGTATATGACATCTCATGCCATAGGAAAGGTCTCAGGTTTGGTATAAGCATTGAGATATAACATCTCTGCTATCGGAAGAGTCTCAGGATTGGAATGGGAAGGAGTTGGATATCCCATCTCATGTTATAGGAAGGGTCTCAGGTTTGGTATTAGAAGCATTGAGATATCACATCTCATGCTATAGGAAGGGTCTCAGGATTGGAATCGGAAGGACTTGGATATCCCATCTCATGTTATTGGACGGGTCTCAGGTGTGGTATTAGAAGCATTGAGATATAACATCTCATGCTATAGGAATGGTCTCAGGATTGGAATGAGAAGGAGTTGGATTTTACATTCTTGCTATAGGATGGGTCTCAGGTTTGGAATGGGAAGGAGTTGGATATCACATATGCTATAGGAAGGGCCTCAGGTTTGGAACGGGAAGGAGTTGGATATCACATCTCATGCTTTAAGAAGGGTCTCAGTTTTGGTATTAGAAGCATTGAGATATCACATCTCATGCTATAGGAAGGGTCTCAGGTTTGGTATTACAAGCATTGTGATATTACATCTCATGCTATATGAAGGGTCTCAGGATTGGATTGGGAAGGAGTCGGATATCACAGCTTATGCTATAGGAAGGGTCTCAGGTTTGGAATGGGAAGGATTTGTATATCACATCTCTTGCTATAGGAAGGGCCTCAGGTTTGGTATGAGAAACATTGAGATATCACATCTCATGGTATAGGAAGGATCTCAGGATTGGAATAGGAAGGAGTTGGATATCTCATTTCATGTTATAGGAAGGATATCAGGTTTGGTATTAGAAGCATTGAGATATCACATCTCATGCTATAGGAAGGGTCTCAGGATTGGAATGGGAAGGAGTTGGATATCACATCTCATGCTATAGGAAGGGTCTCAGGTTTGGTAGAAGCATTGAGATATCACATCTCATGCTGTAGGAAGGGTCTCGGGATTGTAATGGGAAGGAGAAGTATATGACATCTCATGCCATAGGAAGGGTCTCAGGTTTGGTATAAGCATTGAGATATCACATCTCTGCTATCGGAAGGGTCTCGGGATTGGAATGGGAAGGAGTTGGATATCCCATCTCATGCTATAGGAAGGGTCTCAGGTTTGGTATTAGAAGCATTGAGATGTCACGTCTCATGCTATAGGAAGGGTCTCAGGATTGGAATAGGAAGGAGTTGGATATCACATCTCATGCTATATGAAGGGACTCGGGTGTGGTATTACAAGCATTGTGATATTACATCTTATGCTATAGGAAGGGTCTCAGGATTGGATTGGGAAGGAGTCGGATATCACATCTCATGCTATAGGAAGGGTCTCAGGTTTGGAATGGGAAGGATTTGTATATCACATCTCTTGCTATAGGAAGGGCCTCAGGTTTGGTATGAGAAACATTGAGATATCACATCTCATGGTATAGGAAGGATCTCAGGATTGGAATGGGAAGGAGTTGGATATCCCATCTCATGTTATAGGAAGGATATCAGGTTTGGTATTAGAAGCATTGAGATATCACATCTCCTGCTATAGGAAGGGTCTCATGATTGGAATGGGAAGGAGGTGGATATCACATCTCATGCTAAAGGGAGGGTCTCAGGTTTGGAAGGGGAAGGATTTGGATATCACATCTCATGTTATAGGAAGGGTCTCAGGATTGGAATGGGAAGGATTTGGATATCACATCTCTTGCTATAGGAAGGGTCTCAGGTTTTTTATTAGAAACATTGAGATATCACATCTCATGCTATAGGAAGGGTTTTAGGATTGGAATGGGAAGGAATTGGATATCACATCTCATGCTAAAGGAAGGGTCTCAGGATTGGAATGGGAAGGATTTGGATATCACATCTCTTGCTATAGATGGGTCTCAGGTTTTTTATTAGAAACATTGAGATATCACATCTCATGCTATAGGAAGGGTTTCAGGATTGGAATGGGAAGGATTTGGATATCACATCTCATGCTAAAGGAAGGGTCTCAGGTTTGGAAGGGGAAGGATTTGGATATCATATCTCATGTTATAGGACGGGTCCGAGGTTTGGTATTAGAAGCATTGAGATATCACATCTCATGGTATAGGAAGGGTCTCAGGATTGGAATGGGAAGGAGTTGGATATCACATCTCATCCAATAGGAAGGGTCTCAGGTTTGGAATGGGAAGGAATTGGATATCACATCTCATGTTATAGGAAGGATCTCAGGATTGGAATGGGAAGGATTTGGATATCACATCTGTTGCTATAGGAAGGGTCTCAGGTTTTTTATTAGAAACATTGAGATATCACATCTCATGCTATAGGAAGGGTTTCAGGATTGGAATGGGAAGGAGTTGGATATCACATCTCATGTTATAGAAAGGGTCTCAGGATTGGAATGGGAAGGATTTGGATATCATATCTCATGTTATAGGACGGGTCCCAGGTTTGATATTAGAAGCATTGAGATATCACATCTCATGGTATACGAAGGGTTTCAGGATTGGAATGGGAAGGATTTGGATATCACATCTCATGCTAAAGGAAGGGTCTCAGGTTTGGAAGGGGAAAGGTTTGGATATCATATCTCATGTTATAGGACGGGTCCCAGGTTTGGTATTAGAAGTATTGAGATATCACATCTCATGGTATAGGAAGGGTCTCAGGATTGGAATGGGAAGGAGTTGGATATCACATCTCATCCAATAGGAAGGGTCTCAGGTTTGGAATGGGAAGGAATTGGATATCACATCTCATGTTATAGGAAGGATCTCAGGATTGGAATGGGAAGGATTTGGATATCACATCTCTTGCTATAGGAAGGGTCTCAGGTTTTTTATTAGAAACATTGAGATATCACATTTCATGCTACAGGAAGGGTTTCAGAATTGGAATGGGAAGGAGTTGGATATCACATCTCATGTCATAGAAAGGGTCTCAGGATTGGAATGGGAAGGATTTGGATATCACATCTCTTGCTATAGGAATGGTCTCAGGATTGGAATGGGAAGGATTTGTGTATCACATCTCTTGCTATAGGAAGGGCCTCAGGTTTGGTATGAGAAACATTGAGATATCACATCTCATGGTATAGGAAGGATCTCAGGATTGGAATAGGAAGGAGTTGGATATCACATCTCATGTTATAGGAAGGATATCAGGTTTGGTATTAGAAGCATTGAGATATCACATCTCATGCTATAGGAAGGGTCTCAGGATTGGAATGGGAAGGAGTTGGATATCACATCTCATGCTATAGGAAGGGTCTCAGGTTTGGTAGAAGCATTGAGATATCACATCTCATGCTGTAGGAAGGGTCTCGGGATTGTAATGGGAAGGAGAAGTATATGACATCTCATGCCATAGGAAGGGTCTCAGGTTTGGTATAAGCATTGAGATATCACATCCCTGCTATCGGAAGGGTCTCGGGATTGGAATGGGAAGGAGTTGGATATCCCATCTCATGCTATAGGAAGGGTCTCAGGTTTGGTATTAGAAGCATTGAGATGTCACGTCTCATGCTATAGGAAGGGTCTCAGGATTGGAATAGGAAGGAGTTGGATATCACATCTCATGCTATATGAAGGGACTCGGGTGTGGTATTACAAGCATTGTGATATTACATCTCATGCTATAGGAAGGGTCTCAGGATTGGATTGGGAAGGAGTCGGCTATCACATCTCATGCTATAGGAAGGGTCTCAGGTTTGGAATGGGAAGGATTTGTATATCACATCTCTTGCTATAGGAAGGGCCTCAGGTTTGGTATGAGAAACATTCAGATATCACATCTCATGGTATAGGAAGGATCTCAGGATTGGAATGGGAAGGAGTTGGATATCCCATCTCATATTATAGGAAGGATATCAGGTTTGGTATTAGAAGCATTGAGATATCACATCTCCTGCTATAGGAAGGGTCTCATGATTGGAATGGGAAGGAGGTGGATATCACATCTCACGCTAAAGGGAGGGTCTCAGGTTTGGAAGGGGAAGGATTTGGATATCACATCTCATGTTATAGGAAGGGTCTCAGGATTGGAATGGGAAGGATTTGGATATCACATCTCTTGCTATAGGAAGGGTCTCAGGTTTTTTATTAGAAACATTGAGATATCACATCTCATGCTATAGGAAGGGTTTCAGGATTGGAATGGGAAGGATTTGGATATCACATCTCATGCTAAAGGAAGGGTCTCAGGATTGGAATGGGAAGGATTTGGATATCACACCTCTTGCTATAGGATGGGTCTCAGGTTTTTTATTAGAAACATTGAGATATCACATCTCATGCTATAGGAAGGGTTTCAGGATTGGAATGGGAAGGATTTGGATATCACATCTCATGCTAAAGGAAGGGTCTTAGGTTTGGAAGGGGAAGGATTTGGATATCATATCTCATGTTATAGGACGGGTCCGAGGTTTGGTATTAGAAGCATTGAGATATCACATCTCATGGTATAGGAAGGGTCTCAGGATTGGAATGGGAAGGAGTTGGATATCACATCTCATCCAATAGGAAGGGTCTCAGGTTTGGAATGGGAAGGAATTGGATATCACATCTCATGTTATATGAAGGATCTCAGGATTGGAATGGGAAGGATTTGGATATCACATCTCTTGCTATAGGAAGGGTCTCAGGTTTTTTATTAGAAACGTTGAGATATCACATCTCATGCTATAGGAAGGGTTTCAGGATTGGAATGGGAAGGAGTTGGATATCACATCTCATGTTATAGAAAGGGTCTCAGGATTGGAATGGGAAGGATTTGGATATCACATCTCATGCTAAAGGAAGGGTCTCAGGTTTGGAAGGGGAAGGATTTGGATATCATATCTCATGTTATAGGACGGGTCCCAGGTTTGGTATTAGAAGTATTGAGATATCACATCTCATGGTATAGGAAGGGTTTCAGGATTGGAATGGGAAGGATTTGGATATCACATCTCATGCTAAAGGAAGGGTCTCAGGTTTGGAAGGGGAAGGATTTGGATATCATATCTCATGTTATAGGACGGGTCCCAGGTTTGGTATTAGAAGTATTGAGATATCACATCTCATGGTATAGGAAGGGTCTCAGGATTGGAATGGGAAGGAGTTGGATATCACATCTCATCCAATAGGAAGGGTCTCAGGTTTGGAATGGGAAGGAATTGGATATCACATCTCATGTTATAGGAAGGATCTCAGGATTGGAATGGGAAGGATTTGGATATCACATCTCTTGCTATAGGAAGGGTCTCAGGTTTTTTATTAGAAACATTGAGATATCACATTTCATGCTATAGGAAGGGTTTCAGAATTGGAATGGGAAGGAGTTGGATATCACATCTCATGTTATAGAAAGGGTCTCAGGATTGGAATGGGAAGGATTTGGATATCACATCTCTTGCTATAGGAAGGGTCTCAGGTTTTTTTATTAGAAACATTGAGATATCACATCTCATGCTATAGGAAGGGTTTCAGGATTGGAATGGGAAGGATTTGGATATCACATCTCATGCTAAAGGAAGGGTCTCAGGTTTGGAAGGGGAAGTATTTGGATATCATATCTCATGTTATAGGACGGGTCCCAGGTTTGGTATTAGAAGCATTGAGATATCACATCTCATGGTATAGGAAGGGTCTCAGGATTGGAATGGGAAGGAGTTGGATATCCCTTCTCATGCTATAGGAAGGGTCTCAGGTTGGAATGGGAAGGAATTGGATATCACATCTCATGTTATAGGAAGGGTCTCAGGATTCAAATGGGAAGGATTTGGATATCACATCTCTTGCTATAGGAAGGGTCTCAGGTTTTTTATTAGAATCATTGAGATATCACATCTCATGCTATAGGAAGGGTTTCAGGATTGGAATGGGAAGGATTTGGTTATCACATCTCATGCTAAAGGAAGGGCCTCAGGTTTGGAAGGGGAAGGATTTGGATATCATATCTCATGTTATAGGACGGGTCCCAGGTTTGGTATTAGAAGCATTGAGATATCACATCTCATGGTATAGGAAGGGTCTCAGGATTGGAATGGGAAGGAGTTGGATATCACATCTCATCCAATAGGAAGGGTCTCAGGTTTGGAATGGGAAGGAATTGGATATCACATCTCATGTTATAGGAAGGATCTCAGGATTGGAATGGGAAGGATTTGGTTATCACATCTCTTGCTATAGGAAGGGTCTCAGGCTTTTTATTAAAAACATTGAGATATCACATCTCATGCTATAGGAAGGGTCTCAGGATTGGAATGGGAAGGAGTTGGATATCACATCTCATGCTATAGGAAGGGTCTCAGGTTTGGTAGAAGCATTGAGATATCACATCTCATGCTGTAGGAAGGGTCTCGGGATTGTAATGGGAAGGAGAAGTATATGACATCTCATGCCATAGGAAGGGTCTCAGGTTTGGTATAAGCATTGAGATATCACATCCCTGCTATCGGAAGGGTCTCGGGATTGGAATGGGAAGGAGTTGGATATCCCATCTCATGCTATAGGAAGGGTCTCAGGTTTGGTATTAGAAGCATTGAGATGTCACGTCTCATGCTATAGGAAGGGTCTCAGGATTGGAATAGGAAGGAGTTGGATATCACATCTCATGCTATATGAAGGGACTCGGGTGTGGTATTACAAGCATTGTGATATTACATCTCATGCTATAGGAAGGGTCTCAGGATTGGATTGGGAAGGAGTCGGCTATCACATCTCATGCTATAGGAAGGGTCTCAGGTTTGGAATGGGAAGGATTTGTATATCACATCTCTTGCTATATGAAGGGCCTCAGGTTTGGTATGAGAAACATTCAGATATCACATCTCATGGTATAGGAAGGATCTCAGGATTGGAATGGGAAGGAGTTGGATATCCCATCTCATGTTATAGGAAGGATATCAGGTTTGGTATTAGAAGCATTGAGATATCACATCTCCTGCTATAGGAAGGGTCTCATGATTGGAATGGGAAGGAGGTGGATATCACATCTCACGCTAAAGGGAGGGTCTCAGGTTTGGAAGGGGAAGGATTTGGATATCACATCTCATGTTATAGGAAGGGTCTCAGGATTGGAATGGGAAGGATTTGGATATCACATCTCTTGCTATAGGAAGGGTCTCAGGTTTTTTATTAGAAACATTGAGATATCACATCTCATGCTATAGGAAGGGTTTCAGGATTGGAATGGGAAGGATTTGGATATCACATCTCATGCTAAAGGAAGGGTCTCAGGATTGGAATGGGAAGGATTTGGATATCACACCTCTTGCTATAGGATGGGTCTCAGGTTTTTTATTAGAAACATTGAGATATCACATCTCATGCTATAGGAAGGGTTTCAGGATTGGAATGGGAAGGATTTGGATATCACATCTCATGCTAAAGGAAGGGTCTTAGGTTTGGAAGGGGAAGGATTTGGATATCATATCTCATGTTATAGGACGGGTCCGAGGTTTGGTATTAGAAGCATTGAGATATCACATCTCATGGTATAGGAAGGGTCTCAGGATTGGAATCGGAAGGAGTTGGATATCACATCTCATCCAATAGGAAGGGTCTCAGGTTTGGAATGGGAAGGAATTGGATATCACATCTCATGTTATATGAAGGATCTCAGGATTGGAATGGGAAGGATTTGGATATCACATCTCTTGCTATAGGAAGGGTCTCAGGTTTTTTATTAGAAACGTTGAGATATCACATCTCATGCTATAGGAAGGGTTTCAGGATTGGAATGGGAAGGAGTTGGATATCACATCTCATGTTATAGAAAGGGTCTCAGGATTGGAATGGGAAGGATTTGGATATCACATCTCATGCTAAAGGAAGGGTCTCAGGTTTGGAAGGGGAAGGATTTGGATATCATATCTCATGTTATAGGACGGGTCCCAGGTTTGGTATTAGAAGTATTGAGATATCACATCTCATGGTATAGGAAGGGTTTCAGGATTGGAATGGGAAGGATTTGGATATCACATCTCATGCTAAAGGAAGGGTCTCAGGTTTGGAAGGGGAAGGATTTGGATATCATATCTCATGTTATAGGACGGGTCCCAGGTTTGGTATTAGAAGTATTGAGATATCACATCTCATGGTATAGGAAGGGTCTCAGGATTGGAATGGGAAGGAGTTGGATATCACATCTCATCCAATAGGAAGGGTCTCAGGTTTGGAATGGGAAGGAATTGGATATCACATCTCATGTTATAGGAAGGATCTCAGGATTGGAATGGGAAGGATTTGGATATCACATCTCTTGCTATAGGAAGGGTCTCAGGTTTTTTATTAGAAACATTGAGATATCACATTTCATGCTATAGGAAGGGTTTCAGAATTGGAATGGGAAGGAGTTGGATATCACATCTCATGTTATAGAAAGGGTCTCAGGATTGGAATGGGAAGGATTTGGATATCACATCTCTTGCTATAGGAAGGGTCTCAGGTTTTTTTATTAGAAACATTGAGATATCACATCTCATGCTATAGGAAGGGTTTCAGGATTGGAATGGGAAGGATTTGGATATCACATCTCATGCTAAAGGAAGGGTCTCAGGTTTGGAAGGGGAAGTATTTGGATATCATATCTCATGTTATAGGACGGGTCCCAGGTTTGGTATTAGAAGCATTGAGATATCACATCTCATGGTATAGGAAGGGTCTCAGGATTGGAATGGGAAGGAGTTGGATATCCCTTCTCATGCTATAGGAAGGGTCTCAGGTTGGAATGGGAAGGAATTGGATATCACATCTCATGTTATAGGAAGGGTCTCAGGATTCAAATGGGAAGGATTTGGATATCACATCTCTTGCTATAGGAAGGGTCTCAGGTTTTTTATTAGAATCATTGAGATATCACATCTCATGCTATAGGAAGGGTTTCAGGATTGGAATGGGAAGGATTTGGTTATCACATCTCATGCTAAAGGAAGGGCCTCAGGTTTGGAAGGGGAAGGATTTGGATATCATATCTCATGTTATAGGACGGGTCCCAGGTTTGGTATTAGAAGCATTGAGATATCACATCTCATGGTATAGGAAGGGTCTCAGGATTGGAATGGGAAGGAGTTGGATATCACATCTCATCCAATAGGAAGGGTCTCAGGTTTGGAATGGGAAGGAATTGGATATCACATCTCATGTTATAGGAAGGATCTCAGGATTGGAATGGGAAGGATTTGGTTATCACATCTCTTGCTATAGGAAGGGTCTCAGGCTTTTTATTAAAAACATTGAGATATCACATCTCATGCTATAGGAAGGGTCTCAGGATTGGAATGGGAAGGAGTTGGATATCACATCTCATGCTATAGGAAGGGTCTCAGGTTTGGTAGAAGCATTGAGATATCACATCTCATGCTGTAGGAAGGGTCTCGGGATTGTAATGGGAAGGAGAAGTATATGACATCTCATGCCATAGGAAGGGTCTCAGGTTTGGTATAAGCATTGAGATATCACATCCCTGCTATCGGAAGGGTCTCGGGATTGGAATGGGAAGGAGTTGGATATCCCATCTCATGCTATAGGAAGGGTCTCAGGTTTGGTATTAGAAGCATTGAGATGTCACGTCTCATGCTATAGGAAGGGTCTCAGGATTGGAATAGGAAGGAGTTGGATATCACATCTCATGCTATATGAAGGGACTCGGGTGTGGTATTACAAGCATTGTGATATTACATCTCATGCTATAGGAAGGGTCTCAGGATTGGATTGGGAAGGAGTCGGCTATCACATCTCATGCTATAGGAAGGGTCTCAGGTTTGGAATGGGAAGGATTTGTATATCACATCTCTTGCTATAGGAAGGGCCTCAGGTTTGGTATGAGAAACATTCAGATATCACATCTCATGGTATAGGAAGGATCTCAGGATTGGAATGGGAAGGAGTTGGATATCCCATCTCATGTTATAGGAAGGATATCAGGTTTGGTATTAGAAGCATTGAGATATCACATCTCCTGCTATAGGAAGGGTCTCATGATTGGAATGGGAAGGAGGTGGATATCACATCTCACGCTAAAGGGAGGGTCTCAGGTTTGGAAGGGGAAGGATTTGGATATCACATCTCATGTTATAGGAAGGGTCTCAGGATTGGAATGGGAAGGATTTGGATATCACATCTCTTGCTATAGGAAGGGTCTCAGGTTTTTTATTAGAAACATTGAGATATCACATCTCATGCTATAGGAAGGGTTTCAGGATTGGAATGGGAAGGATTTGGATATCACATCTCATGCTAAAGGAAGGGTCTCAGGATTGGAATGGGAAGGATTTGGATATCACACCTCTTGCTATAGGATGGGTCTCAGGTTTTTTATTAGAAACATTGAGATATCACATCTCATGCTATAGGAAGGGTTTCAGGATTGGAATGGGAAGGATTTGGATATCACATCTCATGCTAAAGGAAGGGTCTTAGGTTTGGAAGGGGAAGGATTTGGATATCATATCTCATGTTATAGGACGGGTCCGAGGTTTGGTATTAGAAGCATTGAGATATCACATCTCATGGTATAGGAAGGGTCTCAGGATTGGAATGGGAAGGAGTTGGATATCACATCTCATCCAATAGGAAGGGTCTCAGGTTTGGAATGGGAAGGAATTGGATATCACATCTCATGTTATATGAAGGATCTCAGGATTGGAATGGGAAGGATTTGGATATCACATCTCTTGCTATAGGAAGGGTCTCAGGTTTTTTATTAGAAACGTTGAGATATCACATCTCATGCTATAGGAAGGGTTTCAGGATTGGAATGGGAAGGAGTTGGATATCACATCTCATGTTATAGAAAGGGTCTCAGGATTGGAATGGGAAGGATTTGGATATCACATCTCATGCTAAAGGAAGGGTCTCAGGTTTGGAAGGGGAAGGATTTGGATATCATATCTCATGTTATAGGACGGGTCCCAGGTTTGGTATTAGAAGTATTGAGATATCACATCTCATGGTATAGGAAGGGTTTCAGGATTGGAATGGGAAGGATTTGGATATCACATCTCATGCTAAAGGAAGGGTCTCAGGTTTGGAAGGGGAAGGATTTGGATATCATATCTCATGTTATAGGACGGGTCCCAGGTTTGGTATTAGAAGTATTGAGATATCACATCTCATGGTATAGGAAGGGTCTCAGGATTGGAATGGGAAGGAGTTGGATATCACATCTCATCCAATAGGAAGGGTCTCAGGTTTGGAATGGGAAGGAATTGGATATCACATCTCATGTTATAGGAAGGATCTCAGGATTGGAATGGGAAGGATTTGGATATCACATCTCTTGCTATAGGAAGGGTCTCAGGTTTTTTATTAGAAACATTGAGATATCACATTTCATGCTATAGGAAGGGTTTCAGAATTGGAATGGGAAGGAGTTGGATATCACATCTCATGTTATAGAAAGGGTCTCAGGATTGGAATGGGAAGGATTTGGATATCACATCTCTTGCTATAGGAAGGGTCTCAGGTTTTTTTATTAGAAACATTGAGATATCACATCTCATGCTATAGGAAGGGTTTCAGGATTGGAATGGGAAGGATTTGGATATCACATCTCATGCTAAAGGAAGGGTCTCAGGTTTGGAAGGGGAAGTATTTGGATATCATATCTCATGTTATAGGACGGGTCCCAGGTTTGGTATTAGAAGCATTGAGATATCACATCTCATGGTATAGGAAGGGTATCAGGATTGGAATGGGAAGGAGTTGGATATCCCTTGTCATGCTATAGGAAGGGTCTCAGGTTGGAATGGGAAGGAGTTGGATATCACATCTCATGTTATAGGAAGGGTCTCAGGATTCAAATGGGAAGGATTTGGATATCACATCTCTTGCTATAGGAAGGGTCTCAGGTTTTTTATTAGAAACATTGAGATATCACATCTCATGCTATAGGAAGGGTTTCAGGATTGGAATGGGAAGGATTTGGTTATCACATCTCATGCTAAAGGAAGGGCCTCAGGTTTGGAAGGGGAAGGATTTGGATATCATATCTCATGTTATAGGACGGGTCCCAGGTTTGGTATTAGAAGCATTGAGATATCACATCTCATGGTATAGGAAGGGTCTCAGGATTGGAATGGGAAGGAGTTGGATATCACATCTCATCCAATAGGAAGGGTCTCAGGTTTGGAATGGGAAGGAATTGGATATCACATCTCATGTTATAGGAAGGATCTCAGGATTGGAATGGGAAGGATTTGGATATCACATCTCTTGCTATAGGAAGGGTCTCAGGCTTTTTATTAAAAACATTGAGATATCACATCTCATGCTATAGGAAGGGTCTCAGGATTGGAATGGGAAGGAGTTGGATATCACATCTCATGCTATAGGAAGGGTCTCAGGTTTGGTATAAGCATTGAGATATCACATCTCATGCTATAGGAAGGGTCTCAGGATTGGAATGGGAAGGAGTTGGATATCACATCTCAAGCTATAGGAAGGGTCTCAGGATTGGAATGGGAAGGAGTTTGATATCTAATCTCATGCCATAGTATGGGTCTCAGGTTTGGTAGAAGCATTGGGATATCACATCTCATGCTATCGGAAGGGTATCAGGATTGGATTTGGAAGGAGTTGGATATCCCATCTCATGCTATAGGAAGGGTCTCAGGTTGGAATGGGAAGGAGTTGGATATCACATCTCATGCTAAAGGAAGGGTCTCAGGTTGGAATGGGAAGGAGTTGGATATCACATCTCATGTTATAGGAAGGGTCTCAGGATTCAAATGGGAAGGATTTGGATATCACATCTCTTGCTATAGGAAGGGTCTCAGGTTTTTTATTAGAAACATTGAGATATCACATCTCATGCTATAGGAAGGGTTTCAGGATTGGAATGGGAAGGATTTGGTTATCACATCTCATGCTAAAGGAAGGGCCTCAGGTTTGGAAGGGGAAGGATTTGGATATCATATCTCATGTTATAGGACGGGTCCCAGGTTTGGTATTAGAAGCATTGAGATATCACATCTCATGGTATAGGAAGGGTCTCAGGATTGGAATGGGAAGGAGTTGGATATCACATCTCATCCAATAGGAAGGGTCTCAGGTTTGGAATGGGAAGGAATTGGATATCACATCTCATGTTATAGGAAGGATCTCAGGATTGGAATGGGAAGGATTTGGATATCACATCTCTTGCTATAGGAAGGGTCTCAGGCTTTTTATTAAAAACATTGAGATATCACATCTCATGCTATAGGAAGGGTCTCAGGATTGGAATGGGAAGGAGTTGGATATCACATCTCATGCTATAGGAAGGGTCTCAGGTTTGGTATAAGCATTGAGATATCACATCTCATGCTATAGGAAGGGTCTCAGGATTGGAATGGGAAGGAGTTGGATATCACATCTCAAGCTATAGGAAGGGTCTCAGGATTGGAATGGGAAGGAGTTTGATATCTAATCTCATGCCATAGTATGGGTCTCAGGTTTGGTAGAAGCATTGGGATATCACATCTCATGCTATCGGAAGGGTATCAGGATTGGATTTGGAAGGAGTTGGATATCCCATCTCATGCTATAGGAAGGGTCTCAGGTTGGAATGGGAAGGAGTTGGATATCACATCTCATGCTAAAGGAAGGGTCTCAGGTTTGGAAGGGGAAGTATTTGGATATCATATCTCATGTTATAGGACGGGTCCCAGGTTTGGTATTAGAAGCATTGAGATATCACATCTCATGGTATAGGAAGGGTCTCAGGATTGGAATGGGAAGGAGTTGGATATCCCTTCTCATGCTATAGGAAGGGTCTCAGGATTCAAATGGGAAGGATTTGGATATCACATCTCTTGCTATAGGAAGGGTCTCAGGTTTTTTATTAGAATCATTGAGATATCACATCTCATGCTATAGGAAGGGTTTCAGGATTGGAATGGGGAGGATTTGGTTATCACATCTCATGCTAAAGGAAGGGCCTCAGGTTTGGAAGGGGAAGGATTTGGATATCATATCTCATGTTATAGGACGGGTCCCAGGTTTGGTATTAGAAGCATTGAGATATCACATCTCATGGTATAGGAAGGGTCTCAGGATTGGAATGGGAAGGAGTTGGATATCACATCTCATCCAATAGGAAGGGTCTCAGGTTTGGAATGGTAAGGAATTGGATATCACATCTCATGTTATAGGAAGGATCTCAGGATTGGAATGGGAAGGATTTGGATATCACATCTCTTGCTATAGGAAGGGTCTCAGGCTTTTTATTAAAAACATTGAGATATCACATCTCATGCTATAGGAAGGGTCTCAGGATTGGAATGGGAAGGAGTTGGATATCACATCTCATGCTATAGGAAGGGTCTCAGGTTTGGTATAAGCATTGAGATATCACATCTCATGCTATAGGAAGGGTCTCAGGATTGGAATGGGAAGGAGTTGGATATCACATCTCAAGCTATAGGAAGGGTCTCAGGATTGGAATGGGAAGGAGTTTGATATCAAATCTCATGCCATAGTATGGGTCTCAGGTTTGGTAGAAGCATTGGGATATCACATCTCATGCTATCGGAAGGGTATCAGGATTGGATTCGGAAGGAGTTGGATATCCCATCTCATGCTATAGGAAGGGTCTCAGGTTGGAATGGGAAGGAGTTGGATATCACATCTCAAGCTATAGGAAGGGTCTCAGGTTTGGTATTAGAAGCATTGAGATATCAAGTCTCATGGTATAGGAAGGGTCTCAGAATTGGAATGGGAAGGAGTTGGGTATTCCATCTCAAGCTATAGGAAGGGTCTCAGGATTGGAATGGGAAGGAGTTGTATATGACATCTCATGCCATAGGAAAGGTCTCAGGTTTGGTATAAGCATTGAGATATCACATCTCTGCTATCGGAAGGGTCTCAGGATTGGAATGGGAAGGAGTTGAATATCCCATCTCATGTTATAGGAAGGGTCTCAGGTTTGGTATTAGAAGCATTGAGATATCACATCTCATGCTATAGGAAGGGTCTCAGGATTGGAATCGGAAGCACTTGGATATCCCATCTCATGTTATTGGACGGGTCTCAGGTGTGGTATTAGAAGCATTGAGATATCACATCGCATGCTGTAGAAAGGGTCCCAGGTTTGGAATGGGAAGGAATTGGATATCACATCTCATGTCATAGGAAGGATCTCAGGTTTGCTATTAGAAGCATTGAGATATCACATCTCATGCTATAGCAATGGTCTCAGGATTGGAATGAGAAGGAGTTGGATATTACATTCTTGCTATAGGATGGGTCTCAGGTTTGGAATGGGAAGGAGTTGGATATCACATATGCTATAGGAAGGGCCTCAGGTTTGGAACGGGAAGGAGTTGGATATCACATCTCATGCTTTAAGAAGGGTCTCAGTTTTGGTATTAGAAGCATTGAGATATTACATCTCATGCTATAGGAAGGGTCTCAGGTTTGGTATTACAAGCATTGTGATATTACATCTCATGCTATAGGAAGGGTCTCAAGATTGGATTGGGAAGGAGTCGGATATCACAGCTTATGCTATAGGAAGGGTCTCAGGTTTGGAATGGGAAGGATTTGTATATCACATCTCTTGCTATAGGAAGAGCCTCAGGTTTGGTATGAGAAACATTGAGATATCACATCTCATGGTATAGGAAGGATCTCAGGATTGGAATAGGAAGGAGTTGGATATCACATCTCATGTTATAGGAAGGATATCAGGTTTGGTATTAGAAGCATTGAGATATCACATCTCATGCTATAGGAAGGGTCACAGGATTGGAATGGGAAGGAGTTGGATATCACATCTCATGCTATAGGAAGGGTCTCAGGTTTGGTAGAGCATTGAGATATCACATCTCATGCTATAGGAAGGGTCTCAGGATTGGAATGGGAAGGAGAAGTATATGACATCTCATGCCATAGGAAGGGTCTCAGGATTGGTATAAGCATTGATATATCACATCTCTGCTATCGGAAGGGTCTCAGGATTGGAATGGGAAGGAGTTGGATATCCTATCTCATGTTATAGGAAGGGTCTCAGGTTTGGTATTAGAAGTATTGAGATATCACATCTCATGTTATAGGAAGGGTCTCAGGATTTGAATGGGAAGGACTTGGATATCACATCTCATGCTATAGGGAGGGTCTCAGGTTTCATATTAGAAGCATTGAGATATCACATCTCATGCTATCGGAAGGGTCTCAGGATTGGAATGGGAAGGATTTGGATATCACATCTCATGCTAAAGGAAGGGTCTCAGGCTTGGAAGGGGAAGGATTAGTATATTACATCTCATGTTATAGGACGGGTCTCAGGTTTAGTATTAGAAGCATTGAGATATCACATCTCATGGTATAGGAAGGGTCTCAGGATTGGATTGGGAAGGAGTTGGATATCCCATCTCATGCTATAGGAAGGGTCTCAGGTTTGGCATTAGAAGCATTGAGATATCACATCTCATGCTATAGGAAGGGTCTCAGGTTTCGTATTAGAAGCATTGAGATATCAAGTCTCATGGTATAGGAAGGGTCTCAGAATTGGAATGGGAAGGTGTTGGATATCACATCTCAAGCTATAGGAAGGGTCTCAGGTTTGGAATGGGAAGAAGTTTGATATCACATCTCATGCCATAGTATGGGTCTCAGGTTTGGTAGAAGCATTGAGATATCACATCTCATGCTATCGGAAGGGTCTCAGGATTGGATTTGGATGGAGTTGGATATCCCATCTCATGCTATAGGAAGGGTCTCAGGTTGGAATGGGAAGAAGTTTGATATCACATCTCATGCCATAGTATGGGTCTCAGGTTTGGTAGAAGCATTGAGATATCACATTTCATGCTATAGGGAGGGTCTCAGGTTTGGCATTAATAGCATTTAGATATCACATCTCATGCTATAGGAAGGGTCTCAGGATTGGATGGGAAGCAGTTGGATATCACATTTAATGCTATAGGAAGGGTCTCTGATTTGGTAGAAGCATTGAGATATCACATCTCATGCTATAGGAAGGGCCTCATGATTGGAATGGGAAAGAGTTAGATATCACATCTCATGCTATCGGAAAGGTCTCAGGTTTGGTAGAAGCATTGGGATATCACATCTCATGCTATAGGAAGGGTCTCATGATTGGAATGGGAAGGAGTTGGATATCACATCTCATGCTAAAGGAAAGGTCTCAGGTTTGGAAGGGGAAGGATTTGGATATCTCATCTCAAGTTATAGGACGGGTCTGTGGTTTGGTATTAGAAGCATTGAGATATCATATCTCATGCTATCGGAAGGGTCTCAGGATTGGATTGGGAAGGAGTTGGATATCACATCTCATGTTATAGGAAGCGTCTCAGGATTGGAATGGGAAGGACTTGGACATCACATCTCAAGTTATAGGAAGGGTCTCAGGTTTGTTATTAGAAGCATTGAGATATCACATCTCATGTTATAGGACAGTCTCAGGTTTGATATTAGAAGCATTGAGATATAACATCTCATGATATAGGAAGGGTCTCAGGATTGGAATGGGAAGGAGTTAGATATCACATCTCATGCTATAGGAAGGGTCTCAGGTTTGGTAGAAGCATTGGGATATCACATCTCATGCTATAGGAAGGGTCTCAGGATTGGAATGGAAAGGAGTTGGATATCACATCTGATGCTAAAGGAAGGGTCTCAGGTTTGGAAGGGGAAGGATTTGGATATCACATCTCAAGTTATAGGACGGGTCTGTGGTTTGGTATTAGAAGCATTGAGATATCATATCTCATGCTATCGGAAGGGTCTCAGGATTGGATTGGGAAGGAGTTGGATATCACATCTCGTTATAGGAAGGGTCTCAGGTTGGTTATTAGAAGCATTGAGATATCACATCTCAGGCTATCGGAAGGTCTCAGGATTGGAATGGGAAGGAGTTGGATATCACATCTCTTGCAATAGGAAGGGTCTCAGGTTTGGTATTAGAAACATTGAGATATCTCATCTCATGGTATAGGAAGGGTCTCAGGATTGGAATCGGAAGGAGTTGGATATCACATCTCAAGTTATAGGACGGGTCTGTGGTTTGGTATTAGAAGCATTGAGATATCACATCTCATGCTATCGGAAGGGTCTCAGGATTGGAATGGGAAGGAGTTGGATATCACATCTCTTGCAATAGGAAGGGTCTCAGGTTTGGTATTAGAAACATTGAGATATCTCATCTCATGGTATAGGAAGGGTCTCAGGATTGGAATCGGAAGGAGTTGGATATAACATCTCATGTTATAGGAAGGGTCTCAGGATTGGAATGGGAAGGAGTTAGATATCACATCTCATGCTATAGGAAGGGTCTCAGGTTTGGTAGAAGCATTGGGATATCACATCTCATGCTATAGGAAGGGTCTCAGGATTGGAATGGAAAGGAGTTGGATATCACATCTGATGCTAAAGGAAGGGTCTCAGGTTTTGAAGGGGAAGGATTTGGATATCACATCTCAAGTTATAGGACGGGTCTGTGGTTTGGTATTAGAAGCATTGAGATATCATATCTCATGCTATCGGAAGGGTCTCAGGATTGGATTGGGAAGGATTTGGATATCACATCTCGTTATAGGAAGGGTCTCAGGTTTGGTAGAAGCATTAAGATATCACATCTCATGCTATCGGAAGGGTCTCAGGATTGGATTGGGAAGGAGTTGGATATCCCATCTCATGCTATAGGAAGGATCACAGGTTGGAATTGGAAGGAGATGGATATCACATCTCATGCTATCGGAAGGGTCTCAGGTTTGGAATGGGAAGGATTTGGATATAACATCTCTTGCTATAGGAAGGGTCTCAGGTTTTTTATTAGAAACATTGAGATATCACATCTCATGCCATAGGAAGGTCTCAGGTTTGGTAGAAGCATTAAGATATCACATCTCATGCTATCGGAAGGGTCTCAGGATTGGATTGGGAAGGAGTTGGATATCCCATCTCATGCTATAGGAAGGGTCACAGGTTGGAATTCGAAGGAGTTGGATATCACATCTCATGCTATCGGAAGGGTCTCAGGATTGGAATCGGAAGGAGTTGGATATAACATCTCATGTTATAGGAAGGGTCTCAGGTTTGGTATTAGAAGCACTGAGATATCAAATCTCATGCTAAATGAAGGGACGCAGGATTGGAATGGGAAGGAGTTGGATATCACATCTCATGCTATAGGAACGGTCCAACTTTGGTATTAGAAGCATTGAGATAGCACATCTCATGGAAGGGGCGCAGGATTAGAATGGGAAGGAGTTGGATATCACATCTCATGTTATAGGATGATCGCAGGTTTGGTATTAAGAGCATTGAGATATCACATCTCATGCTATAGGAAGGGTCTCAGGATTGGATCGGGAAGGAGTTGGATATCACATCTCATGCTATAGGAAGGGTCTCAGGTTTGGTAGAAGCATTGAGATATCACATCTCGTGCTATAGGAAGGGCCTCATGATTGGAATGGGAAGGAGTTGGATATCACATCTCATGTTATAGGAAGGGACTCAGGTTTGGTATTAGAAGCACTGAGATATCAGATCTCATCCTTTAGGAAGGGACTCAAGTTTGGTATTTGAAGGAGTGAGATATCACATCTCATGCCATCGGAAAGGTCTCAGGTTTGGTAGAAGCATTGGGATATCACATCTCATGCTATAGGAAGGGTCTCAGGATTGGAATGGGAAGGAGTTGGATATCACATCTCATGGCAAAGGAAAGGTCAGGTTTGGAAGGGGAAGGATTTGGATATCACATCTCAAGTTATAGGATGGGTCTGTGGTTTGGTATTAGAAGCATTGAGATATATCTCATGGTATAGTATGGGTCTCAGGATTGGAATGGGAAGGAGTTGGATATCACATCTTATGCTATAGGAAGGGTCTCAGGATTTAAATGGGAAGGACTTGGACATCACATCTCATGTTATAGGAAGGGTCTCAGGTTTGTTATTAGAAGGATTGAGATATCACATCTCATGTTATAGGACAGTCTCAGGTTTGGTATTAGAAGCATTGAGATATCACATCTCATGGTATAGGACGGGTCTCAGGATTGGAATGGGAAGGAGTTGGATATCACATCTCATGCTATAGGAAGGGTCTCAGGATTGAAATGGGAAGGAGTTTGATATCACATCTCATGCCATAGGAAGGTCTCAGGTTTGGTAGAAGCATTAAGATATCACATCTCATGCTATCGGAAGGGTCTCAGGATTGGATTGGGAAGGAGTTGGATATCCCATCTCATGCTATAGGAAGGGTCACAGGTTGGAATTCGAAGGAGTTGGATATCACATCTCATGCTATCGGAAGGGTCTCAGGATTGGAATGGGAAGGAGTTGGATATCACATCTCATGCTATAGGGAGGGTCACAGGTTTGATATTAGAAGCATTGAGATATCACATCTAATGCTATCGGAAGGGTCTCAGGATTGGATTGGGAAGGAGTTGGATATCACATCTCATGCAATAGGAAAGGTCTCAGGTTTGGAATGGGAAGGATTTGGATATCAAATCTCTTGCAATAGGAAGGGTCTCAGGTCTGGTATTAGAAACATTGAGATATCACATCTCATGGTATAGGAAGGGTCTCAGAATTGGAATCGGAAGGAGTTGGATATCACATCTCATGTTATGGGAAGGGTCTCAGGTTTTGTATTAGAAGCACTGAGATATCAAATCGCATGTTGTATGAAGAGACGCAGGTTTGGAATGGGAAGAAGTTGGATATCACATCTCATGCTATAGGAAGGATCTCAGGTTTGGAATGGGAAGGATTTGGATATCACATCTCTTGCAATAGGAAGGGTCTCAGGTTTGTTATTAGAAGCACTGAGATATCAAATCTTATGCTAAATGAAGGGACGCAGGATTGGAATGGGAAGGAGTTGGATATCACATTTCATGCTATAGGAACGGTCCAACTTTGGTATTAGAAGCATTGAGATAGCACATCTCATGGAAGGGGCTCAGGATTGGAATGGGAAGGAGTTGGATATCACATCTCATGTTATAGGAATGATCGCAGGTTTGGTATTAAGAGCATTGAGATATCACATCTCATGCTAAAGGAAGGGTCTCAGGTTTGGTAGAAGCATTGAGATATCACATCTCATGCTATAGGAAGGGCCTCATGATTGGAATGGGAAGGAGTTGGATATCACATCTCATGTTATAGGTAGGGACTCAGGTTTGGTATTAGAAGCACTGAGATATCAGATCTCATCCTTTAGGAAGGGACTCAAGTTTGGTATTTGAAGGAGTGAGATAATAAATCTCATCCTATCGGAAGGGTCTCAGGATTTGAATGGGAAGGAGTTGAATATCACATCTCATGCTATAGGAAGGATCTCAGGTTTGGTAGAAGCATTGAGATATCACATCTCATGCTATAGGAAGGGTCTCAGGATTGGAATGGGAAGGAGTTGGATATCATCTCATGCTATAGGAAGGGTCTCAGGATTGGAATGGCAAGGAGTTGGATATCACATCTCATCCGATAGGAAGGGTCTCAGGTTTGGTAGAAGCATTGAGATATCACATCTCATGCTATAGGAAGGGCCTCATGATTGGAATGGGAAGGAGTTGGATATCACATCTCAGGCCAATGGAAGGGTCTCAGGATTGGAATGGGAAGGAGTTGGATATCACATCTCATGCTATAGGGAGGGTCTCAGGTTTGGCATTAATAGCATTTAGATATCACATCTCATGCTATAGGAAGGGTCTCAGGATTGGATGGGAAGGAGTTGGATATCACATTTCATGCTATAGGAAGGGTCTCAGATTTGGTAGAAGCATTGAGATATCACATTTCATGCTATAGGAAGGGCCTCATGATTGGAATGGGAAGGAGTTAGATATCACATCTCATGCTATCGGAAAGGTCTCAGGTTTGGTATTAGAAGCATTGAGATATAACATCTCATGATATAGGACGGGTCTCAGGATTGGAATGGGAAAGAGTTAGATATCACATCTCATGCTATAGAAAGGGTCTCAGGTTTGGTAGAAGAATTGGGATATCACATCTCATGCTATAGGAAGGGTCTCAGGATTGGAATGGAAAGGAGTTGGATATCACATCTGATGCTAAATGAAGGGTCTCAGGTTTGGAAGGGGAAGGATTTGGATATCACATCTCAAGTTATAGGACGGGTCTTTGGTTTGATATTAGAAGCATTGAGATATCATATCTCATGCTATCGGAAGGGTCTCAGGATTGGATTGGGAAGGATTTGGATATCACATCTCATTATAGGAAGGGTCTCAGGTTGGTTATTAGAAGCATTGAGATATCACATCTCATGTTATAGGACAGTCTCAGGTTTGGTATTAGAAGCATTGAGATATCACATCTCACGGTATAGGACAGGTCTCAGGATTGGAATGGGAAGGAGTTGGATATCACATCTCATGCCATAGGAAGGTCTCAGGTTTGGAAGAAGCATTAAGATATCACATCTCATGCTATCGGAAGGGTCTCAGGATTGGTTTGGGAAGGAGTTGGATATCCCATCTCATGCTATAGGAAGAGTGACAGGTTGGAATTGGAAGGAGTTGGATATCACATCTCATGCTATCGGAAGGGTCTCAGGTTTGGAATGGGAAGGATTTGGATTTCACATCTCTTGCTATAGGAAGGGTCTCAGGTTTTTTATTAGAAACATTGAGATATCACATCTCATGCCATAGGAAGGTCTCAGGTAACAAACCTGAGACCCTTCCTATAACATCAGATGTGATGTCCAAGTCCTTCCCATTCCAATCCTGAGACCCTTCCTATAACATGAGATGTGATACCCAACTCCTTCCCATTCCAATCCTGAGACCATTCCTATAGCATGAGATGTGATATCCCAATGCTTCTACCAAACCTGAGACCTTTCCGATAGCATGAGATGTGATATCCAACTCCTTCCCATTCCAATCATGAGGCCCTTCCGATGGCATGAGATGTGATATCTCAATGATTCTACCAAATCTGAGACCCTTCCTATAGCATGAAATGTGATATCCATCTCATTCCCATCCAATCCTGAGACCCTTCATATAGCATGATATGTGATATCTCAATGCTTCTAATACCAAACCACAGACCCGTCCTATAACTTGAGATGTGATATCCAAATCCTTCCCCTTCCAAACCTGAGACCCTTCCTATAGCATGAGATGTGATATCCCAGTGCTTCTACCAAACCTGAGACCTTTCCGATAGCATGAGATGTGATATCCAACTCCTTCCCATTCCAATCATGAGGCCCTTCCTATAGCATGAGATGTGATATCTCAATGCGTCTACCAAATCTGAGACCCTTCCTATAGCATGAAATGTGATATACAACTTATACCCATCCATTCTGAGACCCTTCCTATAGCATGAGAAGTGATATCTCAATGCTAATAATACCAAACCTGAGACCCTCCCTATAGCATGAGATGTGATATCCAACTCCTTCCCATTCCAATCCTGAGACCCTTCCGATAGCCTGAGATGTGATATCCAACTCCTTCCCATTCCAATCACGAGGCCCTTCCGATAGCATGAGATGAGATATCTCAATGCTTCTACCAATCCTGAGACCCTTCATATAGCATGAGATGTGATATCTCAATGCTCTTAATACCAAACCTGGGATCATTCCTCTATTGCAAGAGATGTGATATCCAAATGCTTCCCATTCCAAACCTGAGACCCTTCCTATAGGATGAGATATGATATCCAACTCCTTCCCATTCCAATCCTGAGACCCTTCCTATAGCATGAGATGATATCCAACTCCTTCCCATTCCAATCCTGAGACCCTTCCTATAGCATGAGATGTGATATCTCAATGCTTCTACCAAACCTGAGATCCTTCCTATAGCATGAGATGTGATATTCAACTCCTTCCCATTCAATCCTGAGACCCTTCCGATAGGATGAGATTTATTATCTCACTCCTTCAAATACCAAACTTGAGTCCCTTTCTAAAGGATGAGATCTGATATCTCAGTGCTTCCAATACCAAACCTGAGTCCCTTCCTATAACATGAGATGTGATATCCAACTCCTTCCGATTCCAATCATGAGGCCCTTCCTATAGCATGAGATGTGATATCCAATTCCTTCCCATTCCAAACCTGAGACCCTTCCTACAGCATGCGATGTCATATCTCAATGCTTCTAATACCAAACCTGAGACCCGTCCTATAACATGAGATGGGATATCCAACGCCTTCCCATTCCAAATCTGAGACCCTTCGTATAGCATGAGATGTGATATCTCAATGCTTCTAATACCAAATCTGGATCCTTCCTATAGCATGAGATGTGATATAAAACTCCGTCCCATTCCAATCCTGCGTCCCTTCCTATAGCATGAGATTTGATATCTCAATGTTTCTACTACCAAACCTGAGACCTTTCCTATAACATGAGACGTGATATCCAACTCCTTCCCATTCCAATCCTGAGACTCTTCCTATAGCATGAGATGTGATATCTCAATGCTTCTACCAAACCTGAGACCCTTCCTATAGCATGAGATGTGATATCCAACTCCTTCCCATTCCAATCCTCAGACACTTTCTATAGCATGAGATGTGATATCTCAATGATTCTAATACCAAACCAGAGACCCTTCCTATGGCATGAGATTTGATATCACACTCATTCCCATTCCAATCCTGAGACCCTTCCTATAGCATGAGATATGATATCCAACTCCTCCCCATTCCAACCCGGAAACCCTTCCTATACCATGACATGTGATATCTCAATACTTCTAATACCAAACCTGAGACCCGTCCTATAACATGAGATGTGATATCCAAATCCTTCCCCTTCCAAAACTGAGACCCTTCTTTAGCATGAGATGTGATATCCAGCTCCTTCCCATTCCAATCCTGAGACCCTTCCGATAGCATGAGATGTGATATCTCAATTCTTCTAATATCAAAACTGAGACCCTCCTTATAGCATGAGATGTGATATCTAAGTCCTTCCCATTCCAATCCTGAGATCCTTCCGATAGCAGAGATGTGATATCTCAATGCTTATACGAAACCTGAGACCCTTCCTATGGCATGAGATGTGATATACAAACCCTTCCCATTCCAAGCCAGAGACCCTTCCTATAGCGTGAGCTGTGATATCCGACTCCTTCCCAATCCAATCCTGAGACCCTTCCTATAGCATGAGATGGAATATCACAATGCTTGTAATACCAAACCTGAGACCCTTCCTATAGCATGAGATGTGATATCACAATGCTTCTAATACCAAAACTGAGACCCTTCTTAAAGCATGAGATGTGATATCCAACTCCTTCCCGTTCCAAACCTGAGGCCCTTCCTATTGCATATGTGATATCCATCTCCTTCCCATTCCAAACCTGAGACCCATCCTATAGCAAGAATGTAATATCCAACTCCTTCTCATTCCAATCCTGAGACCATTCCTTATAGCATGAGATGTGATATCTCAATGCTTCTAATAGCAAACCTGAGATCCTTCCTATGACATGAGATGTGATATCCAATTCCTTCCCATTCCAAACCTGAGACCCTTCCTACAGCATGCGATGTGATATCTCAATGCTTCTAATACCACACCTGAGACCCATCCAATAACATGAGATGGGATATCCAAGTCCTTCCCATTCCAATCCTGAGACCCTTCCTATAGCATGAGATGTGATATCTCAATGCTTCTAATACCAAACCTGAGACCCTTCCTATAACATGAGCTGGGATATCCTACTCCTTCCCATTCCAATCCTGAGACCCTTCCTATAGAATGAGATGTGTTATCTCAATGCTTCGACCAAAACTGAGACCCTTCCTTTAGCATGAGATGTGATATCCAACTCCTTCCCATTCCAATCCTGAGACCCTTCCTATAGCATGAGATGTGATATCTCAATGCTTCTAATACCAAACCTGAGATCCGTCCTATAACATGAGATGTGATATCCAAATCCTTCCACTTCCAAACCTGAGACCTTCCCTTTAGCATGAGATGTGATATCCGACTCCTTCCCATTCCAATCCTGAGACCCTTCTGATAGCATGAGATGTGATATCTCAATGCTTCTAATACCAAACCTGAGATCCTTCCAATAGCATGAGATGTGATATCTCAATGCTTCTAATACCAAACCTGAGATCCTTCCTAAAACATGAGATGTGATATCCAAATCCGTCCACTTCCAAACCTGAGACCCTCACTTTAGCATGAGATGTGATATCCGATCCTTCCCATTCCAATCCTGAAACCCTTCTGATAGCATGAGATGTGATATCTCAATGCTTCTAATACCAAACCTGAGATCCTTCCGATAGCATGAGATGTGATATCTCAATGCTTCTAATACCAAACCTGAGATCCTTCCTACAGCATTAGATGTGATATCCAACTCCTTCCCATTCCAAACCTGAGACCCTTCCGATAGCATGAGATGTGATATCTCAATGCTTCTAAAACCAAACATGAGAACCATCCTATAACATGAGATGTGAAATCCAAATCATTCCCTTTCCAAAACTGAGACCCTTCCGATAGCATGAGATGTTATATCTCAATGCTTCTAAAACCAAACATGAGAACCATCCTATAACATGAGATGTGAAATCCAAATCATTCCCTTTCCAAACCTGAGACCCTTCCTATAACTTGAGATGTGATATCAAACTCCTTCCCATTCCAATCCTGAGATAGCTTGAGATGTGCTATCCAACTCCTTCCCATTCCAATCCCGAGACCCTTCCTATACCATGAGATGTGATATCTCAATGCTTCTAATACCAAACCTGAGACCCGTCCTAAAACATATGTGAGATCCAAATCCTTCCCCTTCCAAACCTGAGACCTTTCCTTTAGCATGAGATGTGATATCCAACTCCTTCCCATTCCAATCCTGAGACCCTTCCTATAGCATGATATGTGATATCTCAATGCTTCTAATACCAAACCTGAGATCCTTCCTATAACATGAGATGTGTATCCAACTCCTTCCCATTCCAAACCTGAGACCCTTCCTATAGCATGAGATGTGATATCCGACTCCTTCCCAATCCAATCCTGAGACCATTCCAATAGCATGAGATGTAATATCACAATGCTTGTAATACCACACCTGAGTCCCTTCATATAGCATGAGATGTGATATCCAACTCCTTCCTATTCCAATCCTGAGACCCTTCCTATAGCATGAGACGTGACATCTCAATGCTTCTAATACCAAACCTGAGACCCTTCCTATAGCATGAGATGGGATATCCAACTCCTTCCCATTCCAATCCCGAGACCCTTCCGATAGCAGAGATGTGATATCTCAATGCTTATACCAAACCTGAGACCCTTCCTATGGCATGAGATGTCATACACTTCTCCTTCCCATTCCAATCCTGAGACCCTTCCTATAGCATGAGATGTGATATCTCAATGCTTCTACCAAACCTGATACCCTTCCTATAGCATGAGATGTGATATCCAACTCCTTCCTATGCCAATCCTGAGATTCTTCCTATACCATGAGATGTGATATCTCAATGTTTCTCATACCAAACCTGAGGTCCTTCCTATAGCAAGAGATGTGATATACAAATCCTTCCCATTCCAAACCTGAGACCCTTCCTATAGCGTGAGCTGTGATATCCGATTCCTTCCCAATCCAATCCTGAGACCCTTCCTATAGCATGAGATGTAATATCACAATGCTTGTAATACCAAACCTGAGACCCTTCCTATAGCATGAGATGTGATACCTCAATGCTTCTAATACCAAAACCGAGACCCTTCTTAAAGCATGAGATGTGATATCCAACTCCTTCCCGTTCCAAACCTGAGGCCCTTCCTATAGCATATGTGATATCCAACTCCTTCCCATTCCAAACCTGAGACCCATCCTATAGCAAGAATGTAATATCCAACTCCTTCTCATTCCAATCCTGAGACCATTCCTATAGCATGAGATGTAATATCTCAATGCTTCTAATAGCAAACCTGAGTTCCTTCCTATGACATGAGATGTGATATCCAATTCCTTCCAATTCCAAACCTGAGACCCTTCCTACAGCATGCGATGTGATATCTCAATGCTTCTAATACCACACCTGAGACCCGTCCAATAACATGAGATGGGATATCCAAGTCCTTCCCATTCCAATCCTGAGACCCTTCCTATAGCATGAGATGTGATATCTCAATGCGTCTAATACCAAACCTGAGACCCTTCCTATAACATGAGATGGGATATCCAACTCCTTCCCATTCCAATCCTGAGACCCTTCCGATAGCAGAGATGTGATATCTCAATGCTTATACCAAACCTGAGACCTTTTCTATGGCATGAGATGTCATATAGAACTCTTTCCCATTCCAATCCTGAGACCCTTCCTATAGCTTGAGATGTGATACCCAACTCCTTCCCATTCCAATTCTGAGACCCTTCCTATACCATGAGACTTTATATCTCAATGCTTCTAATACCAAACCTGAGACCCTTCCTATGGCTTGAGATGTGATATCCAACTCCTTCCCATTCCAACCTGAGACCCATCCTATAGCAAGAATGTAATATCCAACTCCTTCTCATTCCAATCCTGAGACCATTCCTATAGCATGAGATGTGATATCTCAATGCTTCTAATAGCAAACCTGAGATCCTTCCTATGACATGAGATGTGATATCCAATTCCTTCCCATTCCAAACCTGAGACCCTTCCTACAGCATGCGATGTGATATCTCAATGCTTCTAATACCACACCTGAGACCCATCCAATAACATGAGTTGGGATATCCAAGTCCTTCCCATTCCAATCCTGAGACCCTTCCTATAGCATGAGATGTGATATCTCAATGCTTCTAATACCAAACCTGAGACCCTTCCTATAACATGAGCTGGGATATCCAACTCCTTCCCATTCCAATCCTGAGACCCTTCCTATAGAATGAGATGTGTTATCTCAATGCTTCTACCAAAACTGAGACCCTTCCTTTAGCATGAGATGTGATATCCAACTCCTTCCCATTCCAATCCTGAGACCCTTCCTATAGCATGAGATGTGATATCTCAATGCTTCTAATACCAAACCTGAAATCCGTCCTATAACATGAGATGTGATATCCAAATCCTTCCACTTCCAAACCTGAGACCCTCCCTTTAGCATGAGATGTGATATCCGACTCCTTCCCATTCCAATCCTAGACCCTTCTGATAGCATGAGATGTGATATCTCAATGCTTCTAATACCAAACCTGAGATCCTTCCAATAGCATGAGATGTGATATCTCAATGCTTCTAATACCAAACCTGAGATCCTTCCTATAACATGAGATGTGTATCCAACTCCTTCCCATTCCAAATCTGAGACCCTTCCTATAGCATGAGATGTGATATCCAACTCCTTCCCAATCCAATCCTGAGACCCTTCCTATAGCATGAGATGTAATATCACAATGCTTGTAATACCACACCTGAGTCCCTTCATATAGCATGAGATGTGACATCCAACTCCTTCCTATTCCAATCCTGAGACCCTTCCTATAGCATGAGACGTGACATCTCAATGCTTCTAATACCAAACCTGAGACCCTTCCTATAGCATGAGATGGGATATCCAACTCCTTCCCATTCCAATCCCGAGACCCTTCCGATAGCAGAGATGTGATATCTCAATGCTTATACCAAACCTGAGACCCTTCCTATGGCATGAGATGTCATATACTTCTCCTTCCCATTCCAATCCTGAGACCCTTCCTATAGCATGAGATGTGATATCTCAATGCTTCTACCAAACCCGATACCCTACCTATAGCATGAGATGTGATATCCAACTCCTTCCTATTCCAATCCTGAGATTCTTCCTATACCATGAGATGTGATATCTCAATGTTTCTCATACCAAACCCGAGGTCCTTTCTATAGCAAGAGATGTGATATACAAATCCTTCCCATTCCAAACCTGAGACCCTTCCTATAGCGTGAGCTGTGATATCCGACTCCTTCCCAATCCAATCCTGAGACCCTTCCTATAGCATGAGATGTAATATCACAATGCTTGTAATACCAAACCTGAGACCCTTCCTATAGCATGAGATGTGATATCTCAATGCTTCTAATACCAAAACCGAGACCATCCTTAAAGCATGAGATGTGATATCCAACTCCTTTCCGTTCCAAACCTGAGGCCCTTCCTATAGCATATGTGATATCCAACTCCTTCCCATTCCAAACCTGAGACCCACCCTATAGCAAGAATGTAATATCCAACTCCTTCTCATTCCAATCCTGAGACTATTCCTATAGCATGAGATGTAATATCTCAATGCTTCTAATAGCAAACCTGAGTTCCTTCCTATGACATGAGATGTGATATCCAATTCCTTCCAATTCCAAACCTGAGACCCTTCCTACAGCATGCGATGTGATATCTCAATGCTTCTAATACCACACCTGAGACCCGTCCAATAACATGAGATGGGATATCCAAGTCCTTCCCATTCCAATCCTGAGACCCTTCCTATAGCATGAGATGTGATATCTCAATGCTTCTAATACCAAACCTGAGACCCTTCCAATAACATGAGATGGGATATCCAACTCCTTCCCATTCCAATCCTGAGACCCTTCCGATAGCAGAGATGTGATATCTCAATGCTTATACCAAACCTGAGACCTTTCCTATGGCATGAGATGTCATATACAACTCCTTCCCATTCCAATCCTGAGACCCGTCCTATAGCTTGAGATGTGATACCCAACTCCTTCCCATTCCAATTCTGAGACCCTTCCTATACCATGAGACTTTATATCTCAATGCTTCTAATACCAAACCTGAGACCCTTCCTATGGCTTGAAATGTGATATCCAACTCCTTCCCATTCCAACCTGAGACCCTTCCTATAGCATGAGATGGGATATCCAACTCCTTCCAAATCCAATCCTGATACCCTTCCGATAGCATGAGATGTGATATCCCATTGCTTCTACCAAACCTGAGACCCATACTATGGCATAAGATGTGATATCAAACTCCTTCCCATTCCAATCCTGAGACCCTTCCGATAGCAGAGATGTTTTATCTCAATGCTTATACCAAACCTAAGACCTTTCCTATGGCATGAGATGTCATATACAACTCCTTCCCATTCCAATCCTGAGACCCTTCCTATAGCTTGAGATGTGATACCCAACTCCTTCCCATTCCAATTCTGAGACCCTTCCTATACCATGAGACTTTATATCTCAATGCTTCTAATACCAAACCTGAGACCCTTCCTATAGCTTGAGATGTGATATCCAACTCCTTCCCATTCCAATTCTGAGACCCTTCCTATAGCATGAGATGTGATATCGCAATGCTTATACCAAACCTGAGACCCTTCCTATAGCATGAGATGTGATAACCAACTCCTTCCCATTCCAATCCTGAGACCCTTCCTATAGCATGAGATGTGATATCTCAATGCCTCTAATACCAAACCTGAGATCCTTCCTCTAACATGAAATGTGATATCCAACTCCTTCCCTTTCCAAACCTGAGAGCCTACATATAGCATGAGATGTGATATCCAATTCCTTCCCATTCCAATCCTTAGACTCTTCCTACAGCATGCAATGTGATATCTCAATGCTTATACCAAACCTGAGACCCTTCCTATAGCATGAGATGTGATATCCAACTCCTTCCCATTCCAATCCTGAGACCCTTCCTATAGCATGAGATGTGATATCTCAATGCCTCTAATACCAAACCTGAGATCCTTCCTCTAACATGAAATGTGATATCAAACTCCTTCCCTTTCCAAACCTGAGAGCCTACCTATAGCATGAGATGTGATATCCAACTCCTTCCCATTCCAATCCTGAGACACTTCCGATAGCAGAGATGTGATATCTCAATGCTTATACCAAACCTGAGACGCTTCCTATAACATGAGATGGGATATCCAACTCCTTCCCATTCCAATCCTGAGACCCTTCCGATAGCAGAGATGTGATATCTCAATGCTTATACCAAACCTGAGACCTTTCCTATGGCATGAGATGTCATATACAACTCCTTCCCATTCCAATCCTGAGACCCTTCCTATAGCTTGAGATGTGATACCCAACTCCTTCCCATTCCAATTCTGACACCCTTCCTATACCATGAGACTTTATATCTCAATGCTTCTAATACCAAACCTGAGACCCTTCCTATATCTTGAGATGTGATATCCAACTCCTTCCCATTCCAACCTGAGACCCTTCCTATAGCATGAGATGGGATATCCAACTCCTTCCAAATCCAATCCTGATACCCTTCCGATAGCATGAGATGTGATATCCCAATGCTTCTACCAAACCTGAGACCCATATTATGGCATGAGATGTGATATCAAACTCCTTCCCATTCCAATCCTGAGACCTTTCCTATAGCTTGAGATGTGATATCCAACTCCTTCCCATTCCAATCCTGAGACCCTTCCTATAGCATGAGATGTGATATCTCAATGCTTATACCAAACCTGAGACCCTTCCTATAGCATGAGATGTGATATCCAACTCCTTTCCATTCCAATCCTGAGACCCTTCCTATAGCATGAGATGTGATATCTCAATGCCTCTAATACCAAACCTGAGATCCTTCCTCTAACACGAAATGTGATATCCAACTCCTTCCCTTTCCAAACCTGAGAGCCTACCTATAGCATGAGATGTTATATCCAAGTCCTTCAAATTTCAATCCTTAGACCCTTCCTACAGCATGCAATGTGATATCTCAATGCTTATACCAAACCTGAGACCCTTCCTATAGCATGAGATGTGATATCCAACTCCTTCCCATTCCAATCCTGAGACCCTTCCTATAGCATGAGATGTGATATCTCAATGCCTCTAATACCAAACCTGAGATCCTTCCTCTAACATGAAATGTGATATCCAACTCCTTCCCTTTCCAAACCTGAGAGCCTACCTATAGCATGAGATGTGATATCCAAGTCCTTCCCATTCCAACCCTTAGACCCTTCCTACAGCATGCAATGTGATATCTCAATGATTCTAATACCAAACCTGAGACCCGTCCTATAACATGAGACGGGATATCCAACTCCTTCCCATTCCAATCCTGAGACACTTCTGGTAGCAGAGATTTGATATCTCAATGCTTATACCAAACCTGAGACGCTTCCTATAACATGAGATGTGATATCCAACTCCTTCCAGTTCCAAACCTGAGACCCTTCCTATAGCATGAGATGTGATATCCAACTCCTTCCCATTCCAATCCTGAGACCCATCCGATAGCATGAGATGTGATATCTCAATGCTTCTAATACCAAACCTGAGATCCTTCCTATAACATGAGATGTGATATCCAAATCCCCTTCCAAACCTGAGACCCTCCCTATAGCATGAGATGTGATATCCAACTCCTTCCCATTTCAATCCTGAGACCCTTCCTATAGCATGAGATGTGATATCTCAATGCTTATACCAAACCTGAGACCCTTCCTATAGCATGAGATGTGATATCCAACTCCTTCCCATTCCAATCCTGAGACCCTTCCTATAGCATGAGATGTGATATCTCAATGCCTCTAATACCAAACCTGAGATCCTTCCTCTAACATGAAATGTGATATCCAACTCCTTCCCTTTCCAAACCTGAGAGCCCACTTATAGCATGAGATGTGATATCCAAGTCCTTCCCATTCCAATCCTTAGACCCTTCCTACAGCATGCAATGTGATATCTCAAGGATTCTAATACCAAACCTGAGACCCGTCCTATAACATGAGATGGGATATCCAACTCCTTCCCATTCCAATCCTGAGACACTTCCGATAGCAGAGATTTGATATCTCAATGCTTATACCAAACCTGAGACGCTTCCTATAACATGAGATGTGATATCCAACTCCTTCCAGTTCCAAACCTGAGACCCTTCCTATAGCATGAGATGTGATATCCAACTCCTTCCCATTCCAATCCTGAGACCCATCCGATAGCATGAGATGTGATATCTCAATGCTTCTAATACCAAACCTGAGATCCTTCCTGTAACATGAGATGTGATATCCAAATCCCCTTCCAAACCTGAGACCCTCCCTATAGCATGAGATGTGATATCCAACTCCTTCCAGTTCCAAACCTGAGACCCTTCCGATAGCATGAGATTTGATATCTCAATGCTTCTAATACCAAACCTGAGATCCTTCCTATAGCATGAGATGTGATATCCAACTGCTTCCCATTCCAAACCTGAGACCCTTCCGATAGCATGAGATGTGATATCTCAATGCTTCTAAAACCAAACATGAGAACCATCCTATAACATGAGATGTGAAATCCAAATCATTCCCTTTCCAAAACTGAGACCCTTCCGATAGCATGAGATGTGATATCTCAATGCTTCTAAAACCAAACATGAGAACCATCCTACAACATGAGATGTGAAATCCAAATCATTCCCTTTCCAAAACTGAGACCCTTCCTATACCATGAGATGTGATATCTCAATGCTTCTAATACCAAACCTGAGACCCGTCCTAAAACATATGTGAGATCCAAATCCTTCCCCTTCCAAACCTGAGACCTTTCCTTTAGCATGAGATGTGATATCCAACTCCTTCCCATTCCAATCCTGAGACCCTTCCTATAGCATGATATGTGATATCTTAATGCTTCTAATACCAAACCTGAGACCCTTCCTATAGCATGAGATGTGATATCCAACTCCTTCCCAATCCAATCCTGAGACCCTTCCTATAGCATGAGATGTGATATCACAATGCTTGTAATACCACACCTGAGTCCCTTCATATAGCATGAGATGTGATATCCAACTCCTTCCTATTCCAATCCTGAGACCCTTCCTATAGCATGAGACGTGACATCTCAATGCTTCTAATACCAAACCTGAGACCCTTCCTATAGCATGAGATGGGATATCCAACTCCTTCCCATTCCAATCCCGAGACCCTTCCGATAGCAGAGATGTGATATCTCAATGCTTATACCAAACCTGAGACCCTTCCTATGGCATGAGATGCCATATACTTCTCCTTCCCATTCCAATCCTGAGACCCTTCCTATAGCATGAGATGTGATATCTCAATGCTTCTACCAAACCTGAGACCCTTCCTATAGCATGAGATGTGATATCCAACTCCTTCCCATTCCAATCCTGATACCCTTCCTATAGCATGAGATATGATATCTCAATGCTTCTAATACCAAACCTGATATCCTTCCTATAACATGAGATGTGATATCCAACTCCTTCCTATTCCAATCCTGAGATCCTTCCTATACCATGAGATGTGATGTCTCAATGTTTCTCATACCAAACCTGAGGCCCTTCCTATAGCAAGAGATGTGATATACAAATCCTTCCCATTCCAAACCTGAGACCCTTCCTATAGCGTGAGCTGTGATATCCGACTCCTTCCCAATCCAATCCTGAGACCCTTCCTTTAGCATGAGATGTGATATCTCAATGCTCTTAATACCAAACCTTGGATCATTCCTATTGCAAGAGATGTGATATCCAAATGCTTCGCATTCCAAACCTGAGACCCTTCCTATAGGATGAGATGTGATATCCAACACCTTCCCATTCCAATCCTTAGACCCTTCCTACAGCATGCAATGTGATATCTCAATGATTCTAATACCAAACCTGAGACCCGTCCTATAACATGAGATGGGATATCCAACTCCTTCCCATTCCAATCCTGAGACACTTCCGATAGCAGAGATGTGATATATCAATGCTTATACCAAATCTGAGACGCTTCCTATAACATGAGATGTGATATCCAACTCTTTCCCATTCCAATCCTGAGTCCCTTCTGATAGCCTGAGATGTGATATCCAACTCCTCCCATTCCAATCATGAGGCCCTTCCTATAGCATCAAATGTGATATCTCAATGATTCTAATACCAAACTTGAGACCCGTCCTATAACATGAGATGGGATATCCAACTCCTTCCCATTCCAATCCTGAGACACTTCCGATAGCAGAGATGTGATATATCAATGCTTATACCAAACCTGAGACCCTTCCTACAGCATGAGATGTGATATCCAACTCCTTCCCGTTCCAATCCTGAGACCCTTCCTATAGTATGAGATGTGATATCTCAATGCTTCTACCAAACCTGAGACCCTTCCTATAGCATGAGATGTGATATCCAACTCCTTCCCATTCCAATCCTGAGATCCATACTATACCATGAGATATATCTCAATGCTTCTAATACCAAACCACAGACCCGTCCTATAACTTGAGATGTGATATCCAAATCCTTCTCCTTCCAAACCTGAGACCTTTCCTTTGCCATGAGATGTGATATCCAACTCCTTCCCATTCCAATCCTGAGACCCTTCCTATAGCATGAGATGTGATATCCCAATGCTTCTACCAAACCTGAGACCTTTCCTATAGCATGAAATGTGATATCCAACTTATTCCCATCCAATCCTGAGACCCTTCCTATAGTATGAGAAGTGATATCCAACTCCTTCCCATTCCAATCCTGAGTCCCTTCCGATAGCCTGAGATGTGATATCCAATTCCTCCCATTCCAATCATGAGGCCCTTCCTATAGCATGAGATGTGATATCTCAATGCTTCTACCAAACCTGAGACCCTTCCTATAGCATGGGATGTGATATCCAACTCCTTCCCGTTCCAATCCTGAGTCCCTTCCGATAGCCTGAGATGTGATATCCAACTCCTCCCATTCCAATCATGAGGCCCTTCCTATAGCATGAGATGTGATATCTCAATGCGTCTACCAAACCTGAGACCCTTCCTATAGCATGAGTTGTGATATCCAACTCCTTCCCGTTCCAATCCTGAGACCCTTCCTATAGCATGAGATGTGATATCTCAATGCTTCTACCAAACCTGAGACCCTTCCTATAGCATGAGATGTGATATCCAACTCCTTCCCGTTCCAATCCTGAGTCCCTTCCGATAGCCTGAGATGTGAAATCCAACTCCTCCCATTCCAATCATGAGGCCCTTCCTATAGCATGAGATGTGATATCTCAATGCTATTAATACCAAACCCGAGACCCTCCCTATAGCATGAGATGTGATATCCAACTCCTCCCATTCCAATAATGAGGCCCTTCCTATAGCATGAGATGTCATATCTCAATGCTTCTACCAAACCTGAGACCCTTCCTATAGGATGAGATGTGATATCCAACACCTTCCCATTCCAATCCTGAGACACTTCCGATAGCAGAGATGTGATATATCAATGCTTATACCAAACCTGAGACCCTTCCTATAGCATGAGATGTGATATCCAACTCCTTCCCGTTCCAATCCTGAGACCCTTCCTATAGCATGAGATGTGATATCTCAATGCTTCTACCAAACCTGAGACCCTTCCTATAGCATGAGATGTGATATCCAACTCCTTCCCGTTCCAATCCTGAGACCCTTCCTATAGCATGAGATGTGATATTTCAATGCTTCTACCAAACCTGAGACCCTTCCTATAGCATGAGATGTGATATCCAACTCCTTCCCGTTCCAATCCTGAGTCCCTTCCGATAGCCTATGTGATATCCAACTTCTTCCCATTCCAATCCTGCGTCTCTTCATATAGCATGAGATTTGATATCTCAGTGCTTCTAATACAAAACCTGAGACCCTTCCTATAACATGAGATGTGATATCTAACTCCTTCCGATTCCAATCCTGAGACCCTTCCTATACCATGAGATGTGATATCTCAATGTTTCTAATACCAGACCTGAGACCCTTCCTATTGCAAGAGATGTGATATCCAAACCTTTCCCATTCCAAACCTGAGAGCTTTCCTATTGCGTGAGATGTGATATCCAACTCCTTCCCAATCCCATCCTGAGACCCTTCCTATAGCATGAGATGTGATATCCAACTCCTTCCCGTTCCAATCCTGAGACCCTTCCTATAGCATGAGATGTGATATCTCAATGCTTCTACCAAACCTGAGACCCTTCCTATAGCATGAGATCTGATATCCAACTCCTTCCGATTCCAATCCTGAGATCCTTCCTATACCATGAGATGTGATATCTCAATGTTTCTAATACCAAACCTGAGACCCTTCCTATTGCAAGAGATGTGATATCCAAATCCTTCCCATTCCAAACCTGAGTCCCTTCCTATAGCATGAGATGAGATATCCAACTTCTTCCCATTCCAATCCTGCGTCTCTTCATATAGCATGAGATTTGATATCTCAGTGCTTCTAATACAAAACCTGAGACCCTTCCTATAACATGAGATGTGATATCCAACTCCTTCCGATTCCAATCCTGAGACCCTTCCTATACCATGAGATGTGATATCTCAATGTTTCTAATACCAGACCTGAGACCCTTCCTATTGCAAGAGATGTGATATCCAAACCTTTCCCATTCCAAACCTGAGACCTTTCCTATTGCGTGAGATGTGATATCCAACTCCTTCCCAATCCAATCCTGAGACCCTTCCTATAGCATGAGATGTGATATCTCAATGCTTCTACCAAACCTGAGACCCTTCCTATAGCATGGGATGTGATATCCAACTCCTTCCCGTTCCAATCCTGAGTCCCTTCCGATAGCCTGAGATGTGATATCCAACTCCTCCCATTCCAATCATGAGGCCCTTCCTATAGCATGAGATGTGATATCTCAATGCGTCTACCAAACCTGAGACCCTTCCTATAGCATGAGTTGTGATATCCAACTCCTTCCCGTTCCAATCCTGAGACCCTTCCTATAGCATGAGATGTGATATCTCAATGCTTCTACCAAACCTGAGACCCTTCCTATAGCATGAGATGTGATATCCAACTCCTTCCCGTTCCAATCCTGAGTCCCTTCCGATAGCCTGAGATGTGAAATCCAACTCCTCCCATTCCAATCATGAGGCCCTTCCTATAGCATGAGATGTGATATCTCAATGCTATTAATACCAAACCCGAGACCCTCCCTATAGCATGAGATGTGATATCCAACTCCTCCCATTCCAATAATGAGGCCCTTCCTATAGCATGAGATGTCATATCTCAATGCTTCTACCAAACCTGAGACCCTTCCTATAGGATGAGATGTGATATCCAACACCTTCCCATTCCAATCCTGAGACACTTCCGATAGCAGAGATGTGATATATCAATGCTTATACCAAACCTGAGACCCTTCCTATAGCATGAGATGTGATATCCAACTCCTTCCCGTTCCAATCCTGAGACCCTTCCTATAGCATGAGATGTGATATCTCAATGCTTCTACCAAACCTGAGACCCTTCCTATAGCATGAGATGTGATATCCAACTCCTTCCCGTTCCAATCCTGAGACCCTTCCTATAGCATGAGATGTGATATTTCAATGCTTCTACCAAACCTGAGACCCTTCCTATAGCATGAGATGTGATATCCAACTCCTTCCCGTTCCAATCCTGAGTCCCTTCCGATAGCCTATGTGATATCCAACTTCTTCCCATTCCAATCCTGCGTCTCTTCATATAGCATGAGATTTGATATCTCAGTGCTTCTAATACAAAACCTGAGACCCTTCCTATAACATGAGATGTGATATCTAACTCCTTCCGATTCCAATCCTGAGACCCTTCCTATACCATGAGATGTGATATCTCAATGTTTCTAATACCAGACCTGAGACCCTTCCTATTGCAAGAGATGTGATATCCAAACCTTTCCCATTCCAAACCTGAGAGCTTTCCTATTGCGTGAGATGTGATATCCAACTCCTTCCCAATCCCATCCTGAGACCCTTCCTATAGCATGAGATGTGATATCCAACTCCTTCCCGTTCCAATCCTGAGACCCTTCCTATAGCATGAGATGTGATATCTCAATGCTTCTACCAAACCTGAGACCCTTCCTATAGCATGAGATCTGATATCCAACTCCTTCCGATTCCAATCCTGAGATCCTTCCTATACCATGAGATGTGATATCTCAATGTTTCTAATACCAAACCTGAGACCCTTCCTATTGCAAGAGATGTGATATCCAAATCCTTCCCATTCCAAACCTGAGTCCCTTCCTATAGCATGAGATGAGATATCCAACTTCTTCCCATTCCAATCCTGCGTCTCTTCATATAGCATGAGATTTGATATCTCAGTGCTTCTAATACAAAACCTGAGACCCTTCCTATAACATGAGATGTGATATCCAACTCCTTCCGATTCCAATCCTGAGACCCTTCCTATACCATGAGATGTGATATCTCAATGTTTCTAATACCAGACCTGAGACCCTTCCTATTGCAAGAGATGTGATATCCAAACCTTTCCCATTCCAAACCTGAGACCTTTCCTATTGCGTGAGATGTGATATCCAACTCCTTCCCAATCCAATCCTGAGACCCTTCCTATAGCATGAGATGTGATATCCAACTCCTTCCCGTTCCAATCCTGAGACCCTTCCTATAGCATGAGATGTGATATCTCAATGCTTCTACCAAACCTGAGACCCTTCCTATAGCATGAGATGGGATATCCAACTCCTTCCGATTCCAATCCTGAGATCCTTCCTATACCATGAGATGTGATATCTCAATGTTTCTAATACCTAACCTGAGACCCTTCCTATTGCAAGAGATGTGATATCCAAATCCTTCCCATTCCAAACCTGAGTCCCTTCCTATAGCATGAGATATGATATCCAACTTCTTCCCATTCCAATCCTGCGTCTCTTCATATAGCATGAGATTTGATATCTCAGTGCTTCTAATACAAAACCTGAGACCCTTCCTATAACATGAGATGTGATATCCAACTCCTTCCCAATCCAATCCTGAGACCCTTCCGATAGCATGAGATGTGATATCCAACTCCTTCGAATTCCAACCTGTGACCCTTCCTATAGCATGAGATGGGATATCCAACTCCTTCCCAATCCAATCCTGAGACCCTTCCGATAGCATGAGATGTGATATCTTAATGCTTCTACCAAACCTGAGACCTTTCCGATGGCATGAGATGTGATATCCAACTCCTTCCCATTCCAATCATGAGGCCCTTCCTATAGCATGAGATGTGATATCTCAATGCTTCTACCAAATCTGAGACCCTTCCTATAGCATGAAATGTGATATCCAACTTATTCCCATCCAATCCTGAGACCCTTCCTATAGCATGAGATGTGATATCTTAATGCTTCTACCAAACCTGAGACCTTTCCGATGGCATGAGATGTGATATCCAACTCCTTCCCATTCCAATCATGAGGCCCTTCCTATAGCATGAGATGTGATATCTCAATGCTTCTACCAAACCTGAGACCCTTCCTATAGCATGGGATGTGATATCCAACTCCTTCCCGTTCCAATCCTGAGTCCCTTCCGATAGCCTGAGATGTGATATCCAACTCCTCCCATTCCAATCATGAGGCCCTTCCTATAGCATGAGATGTGATATCTCAATGCGTCTACCAAACCTGAGACCCTTCCTATAGCATGAGATGTGATATCCAACTCCTTCCCGTTCCAATCCTGAGACCCTTCCTATAGCATGAGATGTGATATCTCAATGCTTCTACCAAACCTGAGACCCTTCCTATAGCATGAGATGTGATATCCAACTCCTTCCCGTTCCAATCCTGAGTCCCTTCCGATAGCCTGAGATGTGATATCCAACTCCTCCCATTCCAATCATGAGGCCCTTCCTATAGCATGAGATGTGATATCTCAATGCTATTAATACCAAACCCGAGACCCTCCCTATAGCATGAGATGTGATATCCAACTCCTTCCCATTCCAATCCTGAGTCCCTTCCGATAGCCTGAGATGTGATATCCAACTCCTCCCATTCCAATCATGAGGCCCTTCCTATAGCATGAGATGTGATATCTCAATGCTTCTACCAAACCTGAGACCCTTCCTATAGGATGAGATGTGATATCCAACACCTTCCCATTCCAATCCTGAGACCCTTCCTTTAGCATGAGATGTGATATCTCAATGCTCTTAATACCAAACCTTGGATCATTCCTATTGCAAGAGATGTGATATCCAAATGCTTCCCATTCCAAACCTGAGACCCTTCCTATAGGATGAGATGTGATATCCAACACCTTCCCATTCCAATCCTTAGACCCTTCCTACAGCATGCAATGTGATATCTCAATGATTCTAATACCAAACCTGAGACCCGTCCTATAACATGAGATGGGATATCCAACTCCTTCCCATTCCAATCCTGAGACACTTCCGATAGCAGAGATGTGATATATCAATGCTTATACCAAACCTGAGACGCTTCCTATAACATGAGATGTGATATCCAACTCCTTCCCATTCCAATCATGAGTCCCTTCTGATAGCCTGAGATGTGATATCCAACTCCTCCCATTCCAATCATGAGGCCCTTCCTATAGCATCAAATGTGATATCTCAATGATTCTAATACCAAACCTGAGAGCCGTCCTATAACATGAGATGGGATATCCAACTCCTTCCCATTCCAATCCTGAGACACTTCCGATAGCAGAGATGTGATATATCAATGCTTATACCAAACCTGAGACACTTCCTACAGCATGAGATGTGATATCCAACTCCTTCCCGTTCCAATCCTGAGACCCTTCCTATAGCATGAGATGTGATATCTCAATGCTTCTACCAAACCTGAGACCCTTCCTATAGCATGAGATGTGATATCCAACTCCTTCCCATTCCAATCCTGAGATCCATACTATACCATGAGATATATCTCAATGCTTCTAATACCAAACCACAGACCCGTCCTATAACTTGAGATGTGATATCCAAATCCTTCTCCTTCCAAACCTGAGACCTTTCCTTTGCCATGAGATGTGATATCCAACTCCTTCCCATTCCAATCCTGAGACCCTTCCTATAGCATGAGATGTGATATCCCAATGCTTCTACCAAACCTGAGACCTTTCCGATGGCATGAGATGTGATATCCAACTCCTTCCCATTCCAATCATGAGGCCCTTCCTATAGCATGAGATGTGATATCTCAATGCTTCTACCAAATCTGCGACCCTTCCTATAGCATGAAATGTGATATCCAACTTATTCCCATCCAATCCTGAGACCCTTCCTATAGCATGAGAAGTGATATCCAACTCCTTCCCATTCCAATCCTGAGTCCCTTCCGATAGCCTGAGATGTGATATCCAACTCCTCCCATTCCAATCATGAGGCCCTTCCTATAGCATGAGATGTGATATCTCAATGCTTCTACCAAACCTGAGACCCTTCCTATAGCATGGGATGTGATATCCAACTCCTTCCCGTTCCAATCCTGAGTCCCTTCCGATAGCCTGAGATGTGATATCCAACTCCTCCCATTCCAATCATGAGGCCCTTCCTATAGCATGAGATGTGATATCTCAATGCGTCTACCAAACCTGAGACCCTTCCTATAGCATGAGATGTGATATCCAACTCCTTCCCGTTCCAATCCTGAGACCCTTCCTATAGCATGAGATGTGATATCTCAATGCTTCTACCAAACCTGAGACCCTTCCTATAGCATGAGATGTGATATCCAACTCCTTCCCGTTCCAATCCTGAGTCCCTTCCGATAGCCTGAGATGTGAAATCCAACTCCTCCCATTCCAATCATGAGGCCCTTCCTATAGCATGAGATGTGATATCTCAATGCTATTAATACCAAACCCGAGACCCTCCCTATAGCATGAGATGTGATATCCAACTCCTCCCATTCCAATAATGAGGCCCTTCCTATAGCATGAGATGTGATATCTCAATGCTTCTACCAAACCTGAGACCCTTCCTATAGCATGAGATGTGATATCCAACTCTTTCCCGTTCCAATCCTGAGACCCTTCCTATAGCATGAGATGTGATATCTCAATGCTCTTAATACCAAACCTTGGATCATTCCTATTGCAAGAGATGTGATATCCAAATGCTTCCCATTCCAAACCCAGAGACCCTTCCTATAGGATGAGATGTGATATCCAACACCTTCCCATTCCAATCCTGAGACACTTCCGATAGCAGAGATGTGATATATCAATGCTTATACCAAACCTGAGACCCTTCCTATAGCATGAGATGTGATATCCAACTCCTTCCCGTTCCAATCCTGAGACCCTTCCTATAGCATGAGATGTGATATCTCAATGCTTCTACCAAACCTGAGACCCTTCCTATAGCATGAGATGTGATATCCAACTCCTTCCCGTTCCAATCCTGAGACCCTTCCTATAGCATGAGATGTGATATCTCAATGCTTCTACCAAACCTGAGACCCTTCCTATAGCATGAGATGTGATATCCAACTCCTTCCCGTTCCAATCCTGAGTCCCTTCCGATAGCCTATGTGATATCCAACTTCTTCCCATTCCAATCCTGCGTCTCTTTATATAGCATGTGATTTGATATCTCAGTGCTTCTAATACAAAACCTGAGACCCTTCCTATAACATGAGATGTGATATCCAACTCCTTCCGATTCCAATCCTGAGACCCTTCCTATACCATGAGATGTGATATCTCAATGTTTCTAATACCAGACCTGAGACCCTTCCTATTGCAAGAGATGTGATATCCAAACCTTTCCCATTCCAAACCTGAGACCTTTCCTATTGCGTGAGATGTGATATCCAACTCCTTCCCAATCCAATCCTGAGACCCTTCCTATAGCATGAGATGTGATATCCAACTCCTTCCCGTTCCAATCCTGAGACCCTTCCTATAGCATGAGATGTGATATCTCAATGCTTCTACCAAACCTGAGACCCTTCCTATAGCATGAGATGTGATATCCAACTCCTTCCGATTCCAATCCTGAGATCCTTCCTATACCATGAGATGTGATATCTCAATGTTTCTAATACCAAACCTGAGACCCTTCCTATTGCAAGAGATGTGATATCCAAATCCTTCCCATTCCAAACCTGAGTCCCTTCCTATAGCATGAGATGTGATATCCAACTTCTTCCCATTCCAATCCTGCGTCTCTTCATATAGCATGAGATTTGATATCTCAGTGCTTCTAATACAAAACCTGAGACCCTTCCTATAACATGAGATGTGATATACAACTCCTTCCGATTCCAATCCTGAGACCCTTCCTATACCATGAGATGTGATATCTCAATGTTTCTAATACCAGACCTGAGACCCTTCCTATTGCAAGAGATGTGATATCCAAACCTTTCCCATTCCAAACCTGAGACCTTTCCTATTGCGTGAGATGTGATATCCAACTCCTTCCCAATCCAATCCTGAGACCCTTCCGAGAGCATTAGATGTGATATCTCAATGTTTCTAATATCAAACCTGAGACCCTCCCTATAGCATGAGATGTGATATCCAACTCCTTCCCATTTCAATCCTGTGACCCTTCCTATAGCATGAGATGTGATATCCAACTCCTTCCCATTCCAATCCTGAGACCCGTCCTATACCATGAGATGTGATATCTCAATGCTTCTAATACCAAACCTGAGACTGTCCTATAACATGAGATTTGATATCTCAATCCTTCTAATAACAAACCTGAGACCCTTCCTATAACATGAGATGTGATGTCCAAGTCCTTCCCATTCCAATCCTGAGACCCTTCCTATAGCATGAGATGTGATATCCAACTCCTTCCCATTCCAATCCTGAGACCCATACTATACCATGAGATATATCTCAATGCTTCTAATTCCAAACCACAGACCCGTCCTATAACTTGAGATGTGATATCCAAATCCTTCTCCTTCCAAACCTGAGACCTTTCCTTTGCCATGAGATGTGATATCCAACTCCTTCCCATTCCAATCCTGAGACCCTTCCTATAGCATGAGATGTGATATCCCAATGCTTCTACCAAACCTGAGACCTTTCCGATGGCATGAGATGTGATATCCAACTCCTTCCCATTCCAATCATGAGGCCCTTCCTATAGCATGAGGTGTGATATCTCAATGCTTCTACCAAATCTGAGACCCTTCCTATAGCATGAAATGTGATATCCAACTTATTCCCATCCAATCCTGAGACCCTTCCTATAGCATGAGAAGTGATATCCAACTCCTTCCCATTCCAATCCTGAGTCCCTTCCGATAGCCTGAGATGTGATATCTCAATGTTTCTACCAAACCTGAGAACCTTCCTATAGCATGGGATGTGATATCCAACTCCTTCCCGTTCCAATCCTGAGTCCCTTCCGATAGCCTGAGATGTGATATCCAACTCCTCCCATTCCAATCATGAGGCCCTTCCTATAGCATGAGATGTGATATCTCAATGCGTCTACCAAACCTGAGACCCTTCCTATAGCATGAGATGTGATATCCAACTCCTCCCATTCCAATAATGAGGCCCTTCCTATAGCATGAGATGTGATATCTCAATGCTTCTACCAAACCTGAGACCCTTCCTATAGCATGAGATGTGATATCCAACTCCTTCCCGTTCCAATCCTGAGACCCTTCCTATAGCATGAGATGTGATATCTCAATGCTCTTAATACCAAACCTTGGATCATTCCTATTGCAAGAGATGTGATATCCAAATGCTTCCCATTCCAAACCTGAGACCCTTCCTATAGCATGAGATGTGATATCCAACTCCTTCCCGTTGTAATCCTGAGACCCTTCCTATAGCATGAGATGTGATATCTCAATGCTTCTACCAAACCTGAGACCCTTCCTATAGCATGAGATGTGATATCCAACTCCTTCCCGTTCCAATCCTGAGACCCTTCCTATAGCATGAGATGTGATATCTCAATGCTTCTACCAAACCTGAGACCCTTCCTATAGCATGAGATGTGATATCCAACTCCTTCCCGTTCCAATCCTGAGTCCCTTCCGATAGCCTATGTGATATCCAACTTCTTCCCATTCCAATCCTGCGTCTCTTCATATAGCATGAGATTTGATATCTCAGTGCTTCTAATACAAAACCTGAGACCCTTCCTATAACATGAGATGTGATATCCAACTCCTTCCGATTCCAATCCTGAGACCCTTCCTATTGCAAGAGATGTGATATCCAAACCTTTCCCATTCCAAACCTGAGACCTTTCCTATTGCGTGAGATGTGATATCCAACTCCTTCCCAATCCAATCCTGAGACCCTTCCTATAGCATGAGATGTGATATCCACTCCTTCCCGTTCCAATCCTGAGACCCTTCCTATAGCATGAGATGTGATATCTCAATGCTTCTACCAAACCTGAGACCCTTCCTATAGCATGAGATGTGATATCCAACTCCTTCCGATTCCAATCCTGAGATCCTTCCTATACCATGAGATGTGATATCTCAATGTTTCTAATACCAAACCTGAGACCCTTCCTATTGCAAGAGATGTGATATCCAAATCCTTCCCATTCCAAACCTGAGTCCCTTCCTATAGCATGAGATGTGATATCCAACTTCTTCCCATTCCAATCCTGCGTCTCTTCATATAGCATGAGATTTGATATCTCAGTGCTTCTAATACAAAACCTGAGACCCTTCCTATAACATGAGATGTGATATCCAACTCCTTCCGATTCCAATCCTGAGACCCTTCCTATACCATGAGATGTGATATCTCAATGTTTCTAATACCAGACCTGAGACCCTTCCTATTGCAAGAGATGTGATATCCAAACCTTTCCCATTCCAAACCTGAGACCTTTCCTATTGCGTGAGATGTGATATCCAACTCCTTCCCAATCCAATCCTGAGACCCTTCCGAGAGCATTAGATGTGATTTCTCAATGTTTCTAATATCAAACCTGAGACCCTCCCTATAGCATGAGATGTGATATCCAACTCCTTCCCATTCCAATCCTGAGACCCTTCCGATAGCATGAGATGTGATATCCAACTCCTTCGAATTCCAACCTGTGACCCTTCCTATAGCATGAGATGGGATATCCAACTCCTTCCCAATCCAATCCTGAGACCCTTCCGATAGCATGAGATGTGATATCTTAATGCTTCTACCAAACCTGAGACCTTCCTATGGCATGAGATGTGATATCAAACTCCTTCCCATTTCAATCCTGTGACCCTTCCTATAGCATGAGATGTGATATCCAACTCCTTCCCATTCCAATCCTGAGACCCGTCCTATACCATGAGATGTGATATCTCAATGCTTCTAATACCAAACCTGAGACTGTCCTATAACATGAGATTTGATATCTCAATCCTTCTAATAACAAACCTGAGACCCTTCCTATAACATGAGATGTGATGTCCAAGTCCTTCCCATTCCAATCCTGAGACCCTTCCTATAGCATGAGATGTGATATCCAACTCCTTCCCATTCCAATCCTGAGACCCATACTATACCATGAGATATATCTCAATGCTTCTAATTCCAAACCACAGACCCGTCCTATAACTTGAGATGTGATATCCAAATCCTTCTCCTTCCAAACCTGAGACCTTTCCTTTGCCATGAGATGTGATATCCAACTCCTTCCCATTCCAATCCTGAGACCCTTCCTATAGCATGAGATGTGATATCCCAATGCTTCTACCAAGCCTGAGACCTTTCCGATGGCATGAGATGTGATATCCAACTCCTTCCCATTCCAATCATGAGGCCCTTCCTATAGCATGAGATGTGATATCTCAATGCTTCTACCAAATCTGAGACCCTTCCTATAGCATGAAATGTGATATCCAACTTATTCCCATCCAATCCTGAGACCCTTCCTATAGCATGAGAAGTGATATCCAACTCCTTCCCATTCCAATCCTGAGTCCCTTCCGATAGCCTGAGATGTGATATCCAACTCCTCCCATTCCTCTGGCATGAGATGTGATATCTCAATGCTTCTACCAAACCTGAGACCCTTCCTATAGCATGGGATGTGATATCCAACTCCTTCCCGTTCCAATCCTGAGTCCCTTCCGATAGCCTGAGATGTGATATCCAACTCCTCCCATTCCAATCATGAGGCCCTTCCTATTGCATGAGATGTGATATCTCAATGCGTCTACCAAACCTGAGACCCTTCCTATAGCATGAGATGTGATATCCAACTCCTTCCCGTTCCAATCCTGAGATCCTTCCTATAGCATGAGATGTGATATCTCAATGCTTCTACCAAACCTGAGACCCTTCCTATAGCATGAGATGTGATATCCAACTCCTTCCCATTCCAATCCTGAGTCCCTTCCGATAGCCTGAGATGTGATATCCAACTCCTCCCATTCCAATCATGAGGCCCTTCCTATAGCATGAGATGTGATATCTCAATGCTATTAATACCAAACCCGAGACCCTCCCTATAGCATGAGATGTGATATCCAACTCCTTCCCATTCCAATCCTGAGTCCCTTCCGATAGCCTGAGATGTGATATCCAACTCCTCCCATTCCAATCATGAGGCCCTTCCTATAGCATGAGATGTGATATCTCAATGCTTCTACCAAACCTGAGACCCTTCCTATAGCATGGGATGTGATATCCAACTCCTTCCCGTTCCAATCCTGAGTCCCTTCCGATAGCCTGAGATGTGATATCCAACTCCTCCCATTCCAATCATGAGGCCCTTCCTATAGCATGAGATGTGATATCTCAATGCGTCTACCAAACCTGAGACCCTTCCTATAGCATGAGATGTGATATCCAACTCCTTCCCGTTCCAATCCTGAGACCCTTCCTATAGCATGAGATGTGATATCTCAATGCTTCTACCAAACCTGAGACCCTTCCTATAGCATGAGATGTGATATCCAACTCCTTCCCGTTCCAATCCTGAGTCCCTTCCGATAGCCTGAGATGTGAAATCCAACTCCTCCCATTCCAATCATGAGGCCCTTCCTATAGCATGAGATGTGATATCTCAATGCTATTAATACCAAACCCGAGACCCTCCCTATAGCATGAGATGTGATATCCAACTCCTCCCATTCCAATAATGAGGCCCTTCCTATAGCATGAGATGTGATATCTCAATGCTTCTACCAAACCTGAGACCCTTCCTATAGCATGAGATGTGATATCCAACTCCTTCCCGTTCCAATCCTGAGACCCTTCCTATAGCATGAGATGTGATATCTCAATGCTCTTAATACCAAACCTTGGATCATTCCTATTGCAAGAGATGTGATATCCAAATGCTTCCCATTCCAAACCTGAGACCCTTCCTATAGGATGAGATGTGATATCCAACACCTTCCCATTCCAATCCTGAGACACTTCCGATAGCAGAGATGTGATATATCAATGCTTATACCAAACCTGAGACCCTTCCTATAGCATGAGATGTGATATCCAACTCCTTCCCGTTCCAATCCTGAGACCCTTCCTATAGCATGAGATGTGATATCTCAATGCTTCTACCAAACCTGAGACCCTTCCTATAGCATGAGATGTGATATCCAACTCCTTCCCGTTCCAATCCTGAGACCCTTCCTATAGCATGAGATGTGATATCTCAATGCTTCTACCAAACCTGAGACCCTTCCTATAGCATGAGATGTGATATCCAACTCCTTCCCGTTCCAATCCTGAGTCCCTTCCGATAGCCTATGTGATATCCAACTTCTTCCCATTCCAATCCTGCGTCTCTTTATATAGCATGAGATTTGATATCTCAGTGCTTCTAATACAAAACCTGAGACCCTTCCTATAACATGAGATGTGATATCCAACTCCTTCCGATTCCAATCCTGAGACCCTTCCTATACCATGAGATGTGATATCTCAATGTTTCTAATACCAGACCTGAGACCCTTCCTATTGCAAGAGATGTGATATCCAAACCTTTCCCATTCCAAACCTGAGACCTTTCCTATTGCGTGAGATGTGATATCCAACTCCTTCCCAATCCAATCCTGAGACCCTTCCTATAGCATGAGATGTGATATCCAACTCCTTCCCGTTCCAATCCTGAGACCCTTCCTATAGCATGAGATGTGATATCTCAATGCTTCTACCAAACCTGAGACCCTTCCTATAGCATGAGATGTGATATCCAACTCCTTCCGATTCCAATCCTGAGATCCTTCCTATACCATGAGATGTGATATCTCAATGTTTCTAATACCAAACCTGAGACCCTTCCTATTGCAAGAGATGTGATATCCAAATCCTTCCCATTCCAAACCTGAGTCCCTTCCTATAGCATGGGATGTGATATCCAACTTCTTCCCATTCCAATCCTGCGTCTCTTCATATAGCATGAGATTTGATATCTCAGTGCTTCTAATACAAAACCTGAGACCCTTCCTATAACATGAGATGTGATATCCAACTCCTTCCGATTCCAATCCTGAGACCCTTCCTATACCATGAGATGTGATATCTCAATGTTTCTAATACCAGACCTGAGACCCTTCCTATTGCAAGAGATGTGATATCCAAACCTTTCCCATTCCAAACCTGAGACCTTTCCTATTGCGTGAGATGTGATATCCAACTCCTTCCCAATCCAATCCTGAGAGCCTTCCAAGAGCATTAGATGTGATATCTCAATGTTTCTAATATCAAACCTGAGACCCTCCCTATAGCATGAGATGTGATATCCAACTCCTTCCCATTTCAATCCTGTGACCCTTCCTATAGCATGAGATGTGATATCCAACTCCTTCCCATTCCAATCATGAGACCCGTCCTATACCATGAGATGTGATATCTCAATGCTTCTAATACCAAACCTGAGACTGTCCTATAACATGAGATTTGATATCTCAATCCTTCTAATAACAAACCTGAGACCCTTCCTATAACATGAGATGTGATATCCAAGTCCTTCCCATTCCAATCCTGAGACCCTTCCTATAGCATGAGATGTGATATCCAACTCCTTCCCATTCCAATCCTGAGACCCATACTATACCATGAGATATATCTCAATGCTTCTAATTCCAAACCACAGACCCGTCCTATAACTTGAGATGTGATATCCAAATCCTTCTCCTTCCAAACCTGAGACCTTTCCTTTGCCATGAGATGTGATATCCAACTCCTTCCCATTCCAATCCTGAGACCCTTCCTATAGCATGAGATGTGATATCCCAATGCTTCTACCAAACCTGAGACCTTTCCGATGGCATGAGATGTGATATCCAACTCCTTCCCATTCCAATCATGAGGCCCTTCCTATAGCATGAGATGTGATATCTCAATGCTTCTACCAAATCTGAGACCCTTCCTATAGCATGAAATGTGATATCCAACTTATTCCCATCCAATCCTGAGACCCTTCCTATAGCATGAGAAGTGATATCCAACTCCTTCCCATTCCAATCCTGAGTCCCTTCCGATAGCCTGAGATGTGATATCCAACTCCTCCCATTCCAATCTTGAGGCCCTTCCTATAGCATGAGATGTGATATCTCAATGCTTCTACCAAACCTGAGAACCTTCCTATAGCATGGGATGTGATATCCAACTCCTTCCCGTTCCAATCCTGAGTCCCTTCCGATAGCCTGAGATGTGATATCCAACTCCTCCCATTCCAATCATGAGGCCCTTCCTATAGCATGAGATGTGATATCTCAAGGCGTCTACCAAACCTGAGACCCTTCCTATAGCATGAGATGTGATATCCAACTCCTTCCCGTTCCAATCCTGAGACCCTTCCTATAGCATGAGATGTGATATCTCAATGCTTCTACCAAACCTGAGACCCTTCCTATAGCATGAGATGTGATATCCAACTCCTTCCCGTTCCAATCCTGAGTCCCTTCCGATAGCGTGAGATGTGATATCCAACTCCTCCCATTCCAATCATGAGGCCCTTCCTATAGCATGAGATGTGATATCTCAATGCTATTAATACCAAACCCGAGACCCTCCCTATAGCATGAGATGTGATATCCAACTCCTCCCATTCCAATAATGAGGCCCTGCCTATAGCATGAGATGTGATATCTCAATGCTTCTACCAAACCTGAGACCCTTCCTATAGCATGAGATGTGCTATCCAACTCCTTCCCGTTCCAATCCTGAGACCCTTCCTATAGCATGAGATGTGATATCTCAATGCTCTTAATACCAAACCTTGGATCATTCCTATTGCAAGAGATGTGATATCCAAATGCTTCCCATTCCAAACCTGAGACCCTTCCTATAGCATGAGATGTGATATCCAACTCCTTCCCGTTCCAATCCTGAGACCCTTCCTATAGCATGAGATGTGATATCTCAATGCTTCTACCAAACCTGAGACCCTTCCTATAGCATGAGATGTGATATCCAACTCCTTCCCGTTCCAATCCTGAGACCCTTCCTATAGCATGAGATGTGATATCTCAATGCTTCTACCAAACCTGAGACCCTTCCTATAGCATGAGATGTGATATCCAACTCCTTCCCGTTCCAATCCTGAGTCCCTTCCGATAGCCTATGTGATATCCAACTTCTTCCCATTCCAATCCTGCGTCTCTTCATATAGCATGAGATTTGATATCTCAGTGCTTCTAATACAAAACCTGAGACCCTTCCTATAACATGAGATGTGATATCCAACTCCTTCCGATTCCAATCCTGAGACCCTTCCTATTGCAAGAGATGTGATATCCAAACCTTTCCCATTCCAAACCTGAGACCTTTCCTATTGCGTGAGATGTGATATCCAACTCCTTCCCAATCCAATCCTGAGACCCTTCCTATAGCATGAGATGTGATATCCAACTCCTTCCCGTTCCAATCCTGAGACCCTTCCTATAGCATGAGATGTGATATCTCAATGCTTCTACCAAACCTGAGACCCTTCCTATAGCATGAGATGTGATATCCAACTCCTTCCGATTCCAATCCTGAGATCCTTCCTATACCATGAGATGTGATATCTCAATGTTTCTAATACCAAACCTGAGACCCTTCCTATTGCAAGAGATTTGATATCCAAATCCTTCCCATTCCAAACCTGAGTCCCTTCCTATAGCATGAGATGTGATATCCAACTTCTTCCCATTCCAATCCTGCGTCTCTTCATATAGCATGAGATTTGATATCTCAGTGCTTCTAATACAAAACCTGAGACCCTTCCTATAACATGAGATGTGATATCCAACTCCTTCCGATTCCAATCCTGAGACCCTTCCTATACCATGAGATGTGATATCTCAATGTTTCTAATACCAGACCTGAGACCCTTCCTATTGCAAGAGATGTGATATCCAAACCTTTCCCATTCCAAACCTGAGACCTTTCCTATTGCGTGAGATGTGATATCCAACTCCTTCCCAATCCAATCCTGAGACCCTTCCGAGAGCATTAGATGTGATATCTCAATGTTTCTAATATCAAACCTGAGACCCTCCCTATAGCATGAGATGTGATATCCAACTCCTTCCCATTCCAATCCTGAGACCCTTCCGATAGCATGAGATGTGATATCCAACTCCTTCGAATTCCAACCTGTGACCCTTCCTATAGCATGAGATGGGATATCCAACTCCTTCCCAATCCAATCCTGAGACCCTTCCGATAGCATGAGATGTGATATCTTAATGCTTCTACCAAACCTGAGACCTTCCTATGGCATGAGATGTGATATCAAACTCCTTCCCATTTCAATCCTGTGACCCTTCCTATAGCATGAGATGTGATATCCAACTCCTTCCCCTTCCAATCCTGAGACCCGTCCTATACCATGAGATGTGATATCTCAATGCTTCTAATACCAAACCTGAGACTGTCCTATAACATGAGATTTGATATCTCAATCCTTCTAATAACAAACCTGAGACCCTTCCTATAACATGAGATGTGATGTCCAAGTCCTTCCCATTCCAATCCTGAGACCCTTCCTATAGCATGAGATGTGATATCCAACTCCTTCCCATTCCAATCCTGAGACCCATACTATACCATGAGATATATCTCAATGCTTCTAATTCCAAACCACAGACCCGTCCTATAACTTGAGATGTGATATCCAAATCCTTCTCCTTCCAAACCTGAGACCTTTCCTTTGCCATGAGATGTGATATCCAACTCCTTCCCATTGCAATCCTGAGACCCTTCCTATAGCATGAGATGTGATATCCCAATGCTTCTACCAAGCCTGAGACCTTTCCGATGGCATGAGATGTGATATCCAACTCCTTCCCATTCCAATCATGAGGCCCTTCCTATAGCATGAGATGTGATATCTCAATGCTTCTACCAAATCTGAGACCCTTCCTATAGCATGAAATGTGATATCCAACTTATTCCCATCCAATCCTGAGACCCTTCCTATAGCATGAGAAGTGATATCCAACTCCTTCCCATTCCAATCCTGAGTCCCTTCCGATAGCCTGAGATGTGATATCCAACTCCTCCCATTCCTCTGGCATGAGATGTGATATCTCAATGCTTCTACCAAACCTGAGACCCTTCCTATAGCATGGGATGTGATATCCAACTCCTTCCCGTTCCAATCCTGAGTCCCTTCCGATAGCCTGAGATGTGATATCCAACTCCTCCCATTCCAATCATGAGGCCCTTCCTATTGCATGAGATGTGATATCTCAATGCGTCTACCAAACCTGAGACCCTTCCTATAGCATGAGATGTGATATCCAACTCCTTCCCGTTCCAATCCTGAGACCCTTCCTATAGCATGAGATGTGATATCTCAATGCTTCTACCAAACCTGAGACCCTTCCTATAGCATGAGATGTGATATCCAACTCCTTCCCATTCCAATCCTGAGTCCCTTCCGATAGCCTGAGATGTGATATCCAACTCCTCCCATTCCAATCATGAGGCCCTTCCTATAGCATGAGATGTGATATCTCAATGCTATTAATACCAAACCCGAGACCCTCCCTATAGCATGAGATGTGATATCCAACTCCTTCCCATTCCAATCCTGAGTCCCTTCCGATAGCCTGAGATGTGATATCCAACTCCTCCCATTCCAATCATGAGGCCCTTCCTATAGCATGAGATGTGATATCTCAATGCTTCTACCAAACCTGAGACCCTTCCTATAGGATGAGATGTGATATCCAACACCTTCCCATTCCAATCCTGAGACCCTTCCTTTAGCATGAGATGTGATATCTCAATGCTCTTAATACCAAACCTTGGATCATTCCTATTGCAAGAGATGTGATATCCAAATGCTTCCCATTCCAAACCTGAGACCCTTCCTATAGGATGAGATGTGATATCCAACACCTTCGCATTCCAATCCTTAGACCCTTCCTACAGCATGCAATGTGATATCTCAATGATTCTAATACCAAACCTGAGACCCGTCCTATAACATGAGATGGGATATCCAACTCCTTCCCATTCCAATCCTGAGACACTTCCGATAGCAGAGATGTGATATATCAATGCTTATACCAAACCTGAGACGCTTCCTATAACATGAGATGTGATATCCAACTCCTTCCCATTCCAATCCAGAGTCCCTTCTGATAGCCTGAGATGTGATATCCAACTCCTCCCATTCCAATCATGAGGCCCTTCCTATAGCATGAAATGTGATATCTCAATGATTCTAATACCAAACCTGAGACCCTTCCTATAGCATGAGATGTGATATCCAACTCCTTCCCGTTCCAATCCTGAGACCCTTCCTATAGCATGAGATGTGATATCTCAATGCTTCTACCAAACCTGAGACCCTTCCTATAGCATGAGATGTGATATCCAACTCCTTCCCATTCCAATCCTGAGATCCATACTATACCATGAGATATATCTCAATGCTTCTAATACCAAACCACAGACCCGTCCTATAACTTGAGATGTGATATCCAAATCCTTCTCCTTCCAAACCTGAGACCTTTCCTTTGCCATGAGATGTGATATCCAACTCCTTCCCATTCCAATCCTGAGACCCTTCCTATAGCATGAAATGTGATATCCCAATGCTTCTACCAAACCTGAGACCTTTCCGATGGCATGAGATGTGATATCCAACTCCTTCCCATTCCAATCATGAGGCCCTTCCTATAGCATGAGATGTGATATCTCAATGCTTCTACCAAATCTGAGACCCTTCCTATAGCATGGAATGTGATATCCAACTTATTCCCATCCAATCCTGAGACCCTTCCTATAGCATGAGAAGTGATATCCAACTCCTTCCCATTCCAATCCTGAGTCCCTTCCGATAGCCTGAGATGTGATATCCAACTCCTCCCATTCCAATCATGAGGCCCTTCCTATAGCATGAGATGTGATATCTCAATGCTTCTACCAAACCTGAGACCCTTCCTATAGCATGGGATGTGATATCCAACTCCTTCCCGTTCCAATCCTGAGTCCCTTCCAATAGCCTGAGATGTGATATCCAACTCCTCCCATTCCAATCATGAGGCCCTTCCTATAGCATGAGATGTGATAACTCAATGCGTCTACCAAACCTGAGACCCTTCCTATAGCATGAGATGTGATATCCAACTCCTTCCCGTTCCAATCCTGAGACCCTTCCTATAGCATGAGATGTGATATCTCAATGCTTCTACCAAACCTGAGACCCTTCCTATAGCATGAGATGTGATATCCAACTCCTTCCCGTTCCAATCCTGAGTCCCTTCCGATAGCCTGAGATGTGAAATCCAACTCCTCCCATTCCAATCATGAGGCCCTTCCTATAGCATGAGATGTGATATCTCAATGCTATTAATACCAAACCCGAGACCCTCCCTATAGCATGAGATGTGATATCCAACTCCTCCCATTCCAATAATGAGGCCCTTCCTATAGCATGAGATGTGATATCTCAATGCTTCTACCAAACCTGAGACCCTTCCTATACCATGAGATGTGATATCCAACTCCTTCCCGTTCCAATCCTGAGACCCTTCCTATAGCATGAGATGTGATATCTCAATGCTCTTAATACCAAACCTTGGATCATTCCTATTGCAAGAGATGTGATATCCAAATGCTTCCCATTCCAAACCTGAGACCCTTCCTATAGGATGAGATGTGATATCCAACACCTTCCCATTCCAATCCTGAGACACTTCCGATAGCAGAGATGTGATATATCAATGCTTATACCAAACCTGAGACCCTTCCTATAGCATGGGATGTGATATCCAACTCCTTCCCGTTCCAATCCTGAGACCCTTCCTATAGCATGAGATGTGATATCTCAATGCTTCTACCAAACCTGAGACCCTTCCTATAGCATGAGATATGATATCCAACTCCTTCCCGTTCCAATCCTGAGACCCTTCCTATAGCATGAGATGTGATATCTCAATGCTTCTACCAAACCTGAGACCCTTCCTATAGCATGAGATGTGATATCCAACTCCTTCCCGTTCTAATCCTGAGTCCCTTCCGATAGCCTATGTGATATCCAACTTCTTCCCATTCCAATCCTGCGTCTCTTCATATAGCATGAGATTTGATATCTCAGTGCTTCTAATACAAAACCTGAGACCCTTCCTATAACATGAGATGTGATATCTAACTCCTTCCGATTCCAATCCTGAGACCCTTCCTATACCATGAGATGTGATATCTCAATGTTTCTAATACCAGACCTGAGACCCTTCCTATTGCAAGAGATGTGATATCCAAACCTTTCCCATTCCAAACCTGAGAGCTTTCCTATTGCGTGAGATGTGATATCCAACTAATTCCCAATCCAATCCTGAGACCCTTCCTATAGCATGAGATGTGATATCCAACTCCTTCCCGTTCCAATCCTGAGACGCTTCCTTTAGCATGAGATGTGATATCTCAATGCTTCTACCAAACCTGAGACCCTTCCTATAGCATGAGATGTGATATCCAACTCTTTCCGATTCCAATCCTGAGATCCTTCCTATACCATGAGATGTGATATCTCAATGTTTCTAATACCAAACCTGAGACCCTTCCTATTGCAAGAGATGTGATATCCAAATCCTTCCCATTCCAAACCTGAGTCCCTTCCTATAGCATGAGATGTGATATCCAACTTCTTCCCATTCCAATCCTGCGTCTCTTCATATAGCATGAGATTTGATATCTCAGTGCTTCTAATACAAAACCTGACACCATTCCTATAACATGAGATGTGATATCCAACTCCTTCCGATTCCAATCCTGAGACCCTTCCTATACCATGAGATGTGATATCTCAATGTTTCTAATACCAGACCTGAGACCCTTCCTATTGCAAGAGATGTGATATCCAAACCTTTCCCATTCCAAACCTGAGACCTTTCCTATTGCGTGAGATGTGATATCCAACTCCTTCCCAATCCAATCCTGAGACCCTTCCTATAGCATGAGATGTGATATCCAACTCCTTCCCGTTCCAATCCTGAGACCCTTCCTATAGCATGAGATGTGATATCTCAATGCTTCTACCAAACCTGAGACCCTTCCTATAGCATGAGATGTGATATCCAACTCCTTCCGATTCCAATCCTGAGATCCTTCCTATACCATGAGATGTGATATCTCAATGTTTCTAATACCAAACCTGAGACCCTTCCTATTGCAAGAGATGTGATATCCAAATCCTTCCCATTCCAAACCTGAGTCCCTTCCTATAGCATGAGATGTGATATCCAACTTCTTCCCATTCCAATCCTGCGTCTCTTCATATAGCATGAGATTTGATATCTCAGTGCTTCTAATACAAAACCTGAGACCCTTCCTATACCATGAGATGTGATATCTCAATGTTTCTAATACCAGACCTGAGACCCTTCCTATTGCAAGAGATGTGATATCCAAACCTTTCCCATTCCAAACCTGAGACCTTTCCTATTGCGTGAGATGTGATATCCAACTCCTTCCCAATCCAATCCTGAGACCCTTCCTATAGCATGAGATGTGATATCCAACTCCTTCCCGTTCCAATCCTGAGACCCTTCCTATACCATGAGATGTGATATCTCAATGTTTCTAATACCAGACCTGAGACCCTTCCTATTGCAAGAGATGTGATATCCAAACCTTTCCCATTCCAAACCTGAGACCTTTCCTATTGCGTGAGATGTGATATCCAACTCCTTCCCAATCCAATCCGGAGACCCTTCCGAGAGCATTAGATGTGATATCTCAATGTTTCTAATATCAAACCTGAGACCCTCCCTATAGCATGAGATGTGATATCCAACTCCTTCCCATTCCAATCCTGAGACCCTTCCGATAGCATGAGATGTGATATCCAACTCCTTCGAATTCCAACCTGTGACCCTTCCTATAGCATGAGATGGGATATCCAACTCCTTCCCAATCCAATCCTGAGACCCTTCCGATAGCATGAGATGTGATATCTTAATGCTTCTACCAAACCTGAGACCTTCCTATGGCATGAGATGTGATATCAAACTCCTTCCCATTTCAATCCTGTGACCCTTCCTATAGCATGAGATGTGATATCCAACTCCTTCCCATTCCAATCCTGAGACCCGTCCTATACCATGAGATGTGATATCTCAATGCTTCTAATACCAAACCTGAGACTGTCCTATAACATGAGATTTGATATCTCAATCCTTCTAATAACAAACCTGAGACCCTTCCTATAACATGAGATGTGATGTCCAAGTCCTTCCCATTCCAATCCTGAGACCCTTCCTATAGCATGAGATGTGATATCCAACTCCTTCCCATTCCAATCCTGAGACCCATACTATACCATGAGATATATCTCAATGCTTCTAATTCCAAACCACAGACCCGTCCTATAACTTGAGATGTGATATCCAAATCCTTCTCCTTCCAAACCTGAGACCTTTCCTTTGCCATGAGATGTGATATCCAACTCCTTCCCATTCCAATCCTGAGACCCTTCCTATAGCATGAGATGTGATATCCCAATGCTTCTACCAAACCTGAGACCTTTCCGATGGCATGAGATGTGATATCCAACTCCTTCCCATTCCAATCATGAGGCCCTTCCTATAGCATGAGATGTGATATCTCAATGCTTCTACCAAATCTGAGACCCTTCCTATAGCATGAAATGTGATATCCAACTTATTCCCATCCAATCCTGAGACCCTTCCTATAGCATGAGAAGTGATATCCAACTCCTTCCCATTCCAATCCTGAGTCCCTTCCGATAGCCTGAGATGTGATATCCAACTCCTCCCATTCCAATCATGAGGCCCTTCCTATAGCATGAGATGTGATATCTCAATGCTTCTACCAAACCTGAGAACCTTCCTATAGCATGGGATGTGATATCCAACTCCTTCCCGTTCCAATCCTGAGTCCCTTCCGATAGCCTGAGATGTGATATCCAACTCCTCCCATTCCAATCATGAGGCCCTTCCTATAGCATGAGATGTGATATCTCAATGCGTCTACCAAACCTGAGACCCTTCCTATAGCATGAGATGTGATATCCAACTCCTTCCCGTTCCAATCCTGAGACCCTTCCTATAGCATGAGATGTGATATCTCAATGCTTCTACCAAACCTGAGACCCTTCCTATAGCATGAGATGTGATATCCAACTCCTTCCCGTTCCAATCCTGTGTCCCTTCCGATAGCCTGAGATGTGATATCCAACTCCTCCCATTCCAATCATGAGGCCCTTCCTATAGCATGAGATGTGATATCTCAATGCTATTAATACCAAACCCGAGACCCTCCCTATAGCATGAGATGTGATATCCAACTCCTCCCATTCCAATAATGAGGCCCTTCCTATAGCATGAGATGTGATATCTCAATGCTTCTACCAAACCTGAGACCCTTCCTATAGCATGAGATGTGATATCCAACTCCTTCCCGTTCCAATCCTGAGACCCTTCCTATAGCATGAGATGTGATATCTCAATGCTCTTAATACCAAACCTTGGATCATTCCTATTGCAAGAGATGTGATATCCAACTCCTTCCCGTTCCAATCCTGAGACCCTTCCTATAGCATGAGATGTGATATCTCAATGCTCTTAATACCAAACCTTGGATCATTCCTATTGCAAGAGATGTGATATCCAAATGCTTCCCATTCCAAACCTGAGACCCTTCCTATAGCATGAGATGTGATATCCAACTCCTTCCCGTTCCAATCCTGAGACCCTTCCTATAGCATGAGATGTGATATCTCAATGCTTCTACCAAACCTGAGACCCTTCCTATAGCATGAGATGTGATATCCAACTCCTTCCCGTTCCAATCCTGAGTCCCTTCCGATAGCCTATGTGATATCCAACTTCTTCACATTCCAATCCTGCGTCTCTTCATATAGCATGAGATTTGATATCTCAGTGCTTCTAATACAAAACCTGAGACCCTTCCTATAACATGAGATGTGATATCCAACTCCTTCCGATTCCAATCCTGAGACCCTTCCTATTGCAAGAGATGTGATATCCAAACCTTTCCCATTCCAAACCTGAGACCTTTCCTATTGCGTGAGACGTGATATCCAACTCCTTCCCAATCCAATCCTGAGACCCTTCCTATAGCATGAGATGTGATATCCAACTCCTTCCCGTTCCAATCCTGAGACCCTTCCTATAGCATGAGATGTGATATCTCAATGCTTCTACCAAACCTGAGACCCTTCCTATAGCATGAGATGTGATATCCAACTCCTTCCGATTCCAATCCTGAGATCCTTCCTATACCATGAGATGTGATATCTCAATGTTTCTAATACCAAACCTGAGACCCTTCCTATTGCAAGAGATGTGATATCCAAATCCTTCCCATTCCAAACCTGAGTCCCTTCCTATAGCATGAGATGTGATATCCAACTTCTTCCCATTCCAATCCTGCGTCTCTTCATATAGCATGAGATTTGATATCTCAGTGCTTCTAATACAAAACCTGAGACCCTTCCTATAACATGAGATGTGATATCCAACTCCTTCCGATTCCAATCCTGAGACCCTTCCTATACCATGAGATGTGATATCTCAATGTTTCTAATACCAGACCTGAGACCCTTCCTATTGCAAGAGATGTGATATCCAAACCTTTCCCATTCCAAACCTGAGACCTTTCCTATTGCGTGAGATGTGATATCCAACTCCTTCACAATCCAATCCTGAGACCCTTCCGAGAGCATTAGATGTGATATCTCAATGTTTCTAATATCAAACCTGAGACCCTCCCTATAGCATGAGATGTGATATCCAACTCCTTCCCATTCCAATCCTGAGACCCTTCCGATAGCATGAAATGTGATATCCAACTCCTTCGAATTCCAACCTGTGACCCTTCCTATAGCATGAGATGGGATATCCAACTCCTTCCCAATCCAATCCTGAGACCCTTCCTATAGCATGAGATGTGATATCTTAATGCTTCTACCAAACCTGAGACCTTCCTATGGCATGAGATGTGATATCAAACTCCTTCCCATTTCAATCCTGTGACCCTTCCTATAGCATGAGATGTGATATCCAACTCCTTCCCATTCCAATCCTGAGACCCGTCCTATACCATGAGATGTGATATCTCAATGCTTCTAATACCAAACCTGAGACTGTCCTATAACATGAGATTTGATATCTCAATCCTTCTAATAACAAACCTTAGACCCTTCCTATAACATGAGATGTGATGTCAAAGTCCTTCCCATTCCAATCCTGAGACCCTTCCTATAGCATGAGATGTGATATCCAACTCCTTCCCATTCCAATCCTGAGACCCATTTTATACCATGAGATATATCTCAATGCTTCTAATTCCAAACCACAGACCCGTCCTATAACTTGAGATGTGATATCCAAATCCTTCTCCTTCCAAACCTGAGACCTTTCCTTTGCCATGAGATGTGATATCCAACTCCTTCCCATTCCAATCCTGAGACCCTTCCTATAGCATGAGATGTGATATCCCAATGCTTCTACCAAGCCTGAGACCTTTCTGATGGCATGAGATGTGATATCCAACTCCTTCCCATTCCAATCATGAGGCCCTTCCTATAGCATGAGATGTGATATCTCAATGCTTCTACCAAATCTGAGACCCTTCCTATAGCATGAAATGTGATCTCCAACTTATTCCCATCCAATCCTGAGACCCTTCCTATAGCATGAGAAGTGATATCCAACTCCTTCCCATTCCAATCCTGAGTCCCTTCTGATAGCCTGAGATGTGATATCCAACTCCTCCCATTCCTCTGGCATGAGATGTGATATCTCAATGCTTCTACCAAACCTGAGACCCTTCCTATAGCATGGGATGTGATATCCAACTCCTTCCCGTTCCAATCCTGAGTCCCTTCCGATAGCCTGAGATGTGATATCCAACTCCTCCCATTCCAATCATGAGACCCTTCCTATAGCATGAGATGTGATATCCAACTCCTTCCCGTTCCAATCCTGAGACCCTTCCTATAGCATGAGATGTGATATCTCAATGCTTCTACCAAACCTGAGACCCTTCCTATAGCATGAGATGTGATATCCAACTCCTTCCCATTCCAATCCTGAGTCCCTTCCGATAGCCTGAGATGTTATATCCAACTCCTCCCATTCCAATCATGAGGCCCTTCCTATAGCATGAGATGTGATATCTCAATGCTATTAATACCAAACCCGAGACCCTCCCTATAGCATGAGATGTGATATCCAACTCCTTCCCATTCCAATCCTGAGTCCCTTCCGATAGCCTGAGATGTGATATCCAACTCCTCCCATTCCAATCATGAGGCCCTTCCTATAGCATGAGATGTGATATCTCAATGCTTCTACCAAACCTGAGACCCTTCCTATAGGATGAGATGTGATATCCAACACCTTCCCATTCCAATCCTGAGACCCTTCCTTTAGCATGAGATGTGCTATCTCAATGCTCTTAATACCAAACCTTGGATCATTCCTATTGCAAGAGATGTGATATCCAAATGCTTCCCATTCCAAACCTGAGACCCTTCCTATAGGATGAGATGTGATATCCAACACCTTCCCATTCCAATCCTTAGACCCTTCCTACAGCATGCAATGTGATATCTCAATGATTCTAATACCAAACCTGAGACCCGTCCTATAACATGAGATGGGATATCCAACTCCTTCCCATTCCAATCCTGAGACACTTCCGATAGCAGAGATGTGATATATCAATGCTTATACCAAACCTGAGACGCTTCCTATAACATGAGATGTGATATCCAACTCCTTCCCATTCCAATCCTGAGTCCCTTCTGATAGCCTGAGATGTGATATCCAACTCCTCCCATTCCAATCATGAGGCCCTTCCTATAGCATGAAATGTGATATCTCAATGATTCTAATACCAAACCTGAGACCCGTCCTATAACATGAGATGGGATATCCAACTCCTTCCCATTCCAATCCTGAGACACTTCCGATAGCAGAGATGTGATATATCAATGCTTATACCAAACCTGAGACCCTTCCTATAGCATGAGATGTGATATCCAACTCCTTCCCGTTCCAATCCTGAGACCCTTCCTATAGCATGAGATGTGATATCTCAATGCTTCTACCAAACCTGAGACCCTTCCTATAGCATGAGATGTGATATCCAACTCCTTCCCATTCCAATCCTGAGATCCATACTATACCATGAGATATATCTCAATGTTTCTAATACCAAACCACAGACCCGTCCTATAACTTGAGATGTGATATCCAAATCCTTCTCCTTCCAAACCTGAGACCTTTCCTTTGCCATGAGATGTGATATCCAACTCCTTCCCATTCCAATCCTGAGACCCTTCCTATAGCATGAGATGTGATATCCCAATGCTTCTACCAAACCTGAGACCTTTCCGATGGCATGAGATGTGATATCCAACTCCTTCCCATTCCAATCATGAGGCCCTTCCTATAGCATGAGATGTGATATCTCAATGCTTCTACCAAATCTGAGACCCTTCCTATAGCATGGAATGTGATATCCAACTTATTCCCATCCAATCCTGAGACCCTTCCTATAGCATGAGAAGTGATATCCAACTCCTTCCCATTCCAATCCTGAGTCCCTTCCGATAGCCTGAGATGTGATATCCAACTCCTCCAATTCCAATCATGAGGCCCTTCCTATAGCATGAGATGTGATATCTCAATGCTTCTACCAAACCTGAGACCCTTCCTATAGCATGGGATGTGATATCCAACTCCTTCCCGTTCCAATCCTGAGTCCCTTCCGATAGCCTGAGATGTGATATCCAACTCCGCCCATTCCAATCATGAGGCCCTTCCTATAGCATGAGATGTGATATCTCAATGCGTCTACCAAACCTGAGACCCTTCCTATAGCATGAGATGTGATATCCAACTCCTTCCCGTTCCAATCCTGAGACCCTTCCTATAGCATGAGATGTGATATCTCAATGCTTCTACCAAACCTGAGACCCTTCCTATAGCATGAGATGTGATATCCAACTCCTTCCCGTTCCAATCCTGAGTCCCTTCCTGTTAAGACGGATTTCTGAACTCTGTCCTGGTGGCGCAGAAGTTCAGAAGGCCAACCTAATTACTTGGAACAGGGTAACCTCTGGACAAGCCAGACCAATCAAGGTAGCGATCGTGGCGGTCAAGACTAGGTCTCAAGAGGGGTGAGGGTGACTGAAAGCCCGCAGTGAGCACACAAAGCAAGAGCGCTGACAAACTACTCCAAACAGTTGTTATATCAAAAATAGATACACATTTATTTTAAGGCCTTTAAAACAATGACCGTAGCGAGAAAATCACAATATCACAATATTAAACCAACACATACCATATCAACACAATATATATACAAATACACAGTCGCAAGCGTTTAAAGCACGAAATATGTAGTCCACCTGAAAGGAAAGGAAAACAGGCAGTGCGATAACGCTTTAGACTCAGTTCGCCTTCAGAGGCACCTAACTAGATGGAAGTCCGAGCCCTGCGAAGAGTGGAGCCTTGTGCTCAAAGTACCTGCCACGCCGGTGCCAACGGGCAAAAGGGGAAGCTCTTCGGAGGAAGTCAGGCAGTTCGGGTTAGTGCACAGCAGAAGGAGAACAGGTTCCGCAACTCAAGCGAAGCCTCCACAGCAGGCAGAAGCAGAGCGCGAGTACGGCCAAAAGGGTGCTGTTTTTACACAGCAGGGAAAAGCAATGGGATACTGCAGGAGGGCGACCAGATCCTAGCTAAACTACTCACCGGTCCCCGAAGCAAGCAGACCCAGGCTTCTCCACGTTAGTTTCAGCAGCTGGCAGGTTCAGAAGAGCAGGGAACGCCTCGTAGTCGTGTAGAGCAAAAAGACGCCCCAATCGACGAAACCAGCACAGTTTGTTGCCGCAGCAGGACAACGGAGCGGCCGTGTGTATTCGAGCCAAATGTACACTCCTCCCTTCAGACTTGGGAACGCCAAGTGTACGAAGTGTGGGAGAGTGACAAGGACTCGGAATACAACACAACCTGGCGGCAGTTACAGAGCAGGACTCCCTTGTAAGCTGGTCAGTCAACTGGATGGCCCAGAGACACTTCCGAAGGCTTACTTGGCAGGAGATGATGAAGTCGCCGGGAATAGCTGTTCCTGCTATTCCAAAGGTCGAAGCACCAGTACAGGCCTTCTGGTTCGATCAAAGGAGGAAAGGGTTTCACAGGACGACAGCAGTGCAAAGGAGGATTCCTTCAGCGGGTCACCAGCGATTCCTCGATCCAGACTCTTGGTTGCAGGATACTTGGCTTCTGTATTCCTTCGTTCGTGAGAACTCAGGAGATCGACATGGTAGTGGTGTTTCCAGCTCCCTCTTATCCACGGTTCCCTTCGCGCCAAAACAGAGGGGAGCCAATGGGAGATCCGCACATCAACACACATACCATACGTGGACCAATCACGGACCACGGTGGTCCCAGGCATTCACACCACCCCAGACTCTCTGGCACCCAGGATGTGTATTGGGACCAGACATCCCAGCCCACACCCTGGAGGCACACAAACGACATGTAGAAGCCCGCGAAAGCAACCACGTTTCGCGGGAAAGTACATGCGCAAATAAGGAAGGCCCCGGGTCGCTCGACCTGGGGAAGGTGAAGGGAGCAAGACGGTCAGTGGACAAGACAAAGGAGCCTCGTGGTCTGGCCATTTTGGGAGCCAGGCCACCATTTTGGGTTCAGTGCGAAAAACGTGCTCAGAACGCCAAAAGGAGCTCAAAATAAACAAAACGATCGCTGCCACCATTCGAGTCCCTGAATGACTTGCACCGATCAAATACCATCCTAAAAGAGTATCTAGGGCCTGTAGAAGGCTAGAGACCCAAGAGAGCTGTAACTTAGCTTACAGTGCCCTCTTGTGTCATGTTGCACTAAAGCCGCAACATGATAGAAGAAACTACGGGAAACAGCGTTCCCCGGTACTGACTGTCTTAAGGGCATGTCAGTTTCCCCGTAAGAAAAGGAGCGAAAGCCCAGAGGAGTGCGGCAGAAGGCTGCACTTCTCTGGCAAAGTCAATAACAAGGTGAAAACAACAGCAAAAAGTTTAGGGGTTGCCACATGGAAGGAAAATTACCTACAATTATGAAATCTTTCCTAACACTTCCGATAGCCTGAGATGTGAAATCCAACTCCTCCCATTCAAATCATGAGGCCCTTCCTATAGCATGAGATGTGATATCTCAATGCTATTAATACCAAACCCGAGACCCTCCCTATAGCATGAGATGTGATATCCAACTCCTCCCATTCCAATAATGAGGCCCTTCCTATAGCATGAGATGTGATATCTCAATGCTTCTACCAAACCTGAGACCCTTCCTATAGCATGAGATGTGATATCCAACTACTTCCCGTTCCAATCCTGAGACCCTTCCTATAGCATGAGATGTGATATCTCAATGCTCTTAATACCAAACCTTGGATCATTCCTATTGCAAGAGATGTGATATCCAAATGCTTCCCATTCCAAACCTGAGACCCTTCCTATAGGATGAGATGTGATATCCAACACCTTCCCATTCCAATCCTGAGACACTTCCGATAGCAGAGATGTGATATATCAATGCTTATACCAAACCTGAGACCCTTCCTATAGCATGAGATGTGATAGCCAACTCCTTCCTGTTCCAATCCTGAGACCCTTCCTATAGCATGAGATGTGATATCTCAATGCTTCTACCAAACCTGAGACCCTTCCTATAGCATGAGATGTGATATCCAACTCCTTCCCGTTCCAATCCTGAGACCCTTCCTATAGCATGAGATGTGATATCTCAATGCTTCTACCAAACCTGAGACCCTTCCTATAGCATGAGATGTGATATCCAACTCCTTCCCGTTCCAATCCTGAGTCCCTTCCGATAGCCTATGTGATATCCAACTTCTTCCCATTCCAATCCTGCGTCTCTTCATATAGCACGAGATTTGATATCTCAGTGCTTCTAATACAAAACCTGAGACCCTTCCTATAACATGAGATGTGATATCTAACTCCTTCCGATTCCAATCCTGAGACCCTTCCTATACCATGAGATGTGATATCTCAATGTTTCTAATACCAGACCTGAGACCCTTCCTATTGCAAGAGATGTGATATCCAAACCTTTCCCATTCCAAACCTGAGAGCTTTCCTATTGCGTGAGATGTGATATCCAACTCCTTCCCAATCCAATCCTGAGACCCTTCCTATAGCATGAGATGTGATATCCAACTCCTTCCCGTTCCAATCCTGAGACCCTTCCTATAGCATGAGATGTGATATCTCAATGCTTCTACCAAACCTGAGACCCTTCCTATAGCATGAGATGTGATATCCAACTCCTTCCGATTCCAATCCTGAGATCCTTCCTATACCATGAGATGTGATATCTCAATGTTTCTAATACCAAACCTGAGACCCTTCCTATTGCAAGAGATGTGATATCCAAATCCTTCCCATTCCAAACCTGAGTCCCTTCCTATAGCATGAAATGTGATATCCAACTTCTTCCCATTCCAATCCTGCGTCTCTTCATATAGCATGAGATTTGATATCTCAGTGCTTCTAATACAAAACCTGAGACCCTTCCTATAACATGAGATGTGATATCCAACTCCTTCCGATTCCAATCCTGAGACCCTTCCTATACCATGAGATGTGATATCTCAATGTTTCTAATACCAGACCTGAGACCTTTCCTATTGCAAGAGATGTGATATCCAAACCTTTCCCATTCCAAACCTGAGACCTTTCCTATTGCGTGAGATGTGATATCCAACTCCTTCCCAATCCAATCCTGAGACCCTTCCTATAGCATGAGATGTGATATCCAACTCCTTCCCGTTCCAATCCTGAGACCCTTCCTATAGCATGAGATGTGATATCTCAATGCTTCTACCAAACCTGAGACCCTTCCTATAGCATGAGATGGGATATCCAACTCCTCCCATTCCAATCATGAGGCCCTTCCTATAGCATGAGATGTGATATCTCAATGCGTCTACCAAACCTGAGACCCTTCCTATAGCATGAGATGTGATATCCAACTCCTTCCTGTTCCAATCCTGAGACCCTTCCTATAGCATGAGATGTGATATCTCAATGCTTCTACCAAACCTGAGACCCTTCCTATAGCATGAGATGTGATATCCAACTCCTTCCCGTTCCAATCCTGAGTCCCTTCCGATAGCCTGAGATGTGATATCCAACTCCTCCCATTCCAATCATGAGGCCCTTCCTATAGCATGAGATGTGATATCTCAATGCTATTAATACCAAACCCGAGACCCTCCCTATAGCATGAGATGTGATATCCAACTCCTCCCATTCCAATAATGAGGCCCTTCCTATAGCATGAGATGTGATATCTCAATGCTTCTACCAAACCTGAGACCCTTCCTATAGCATGAGATGTGATATCCAACTCCTTCCCGTTCCAATCCTGAGACCCTTCCTATAGCATGAGATGTGATATCTCAATGCTCTTAATACCAAACCTTGGATCATTCCTATTGCAAGAGATGTGATATCCAACTCCTTCCCGTTCCAATCCTGAGACCCTTCCTATAGCATGAGATGTGATATCTCAATGCTCTTAATACCAAACCTTGGATCATTCCTATTGCAAGAGATGTGATATCCAAATGCTTCCCATTCCAAACCTGAGACCCTTCCTATAGCATGAGATGTGATATCCAACTCCTTCCCGTTCCAATCCTGAGACCCTTCCTATAGCATGAGATGTGATATCTCAATGCTTCTACCAAACCTGAGACCCTTCCTATAGCATGAGATGTGATATCCAACTCCTTCCCGTTCCAATCCTGAGTCCCTTCCGATAGCCTATGTGATATCCAACTTCTTCACATTCCAATCCTGCGTCTCTTCATATAGCATGAGATTTGATATCTCAGTGCTTCTAATACAAAACCTGAGACCCTTCCTATAACATGAGATGTGATATCCAACTCCTTCCGATTCCAATCCTGAGACCCTTCCTATTGCAAGAGATGTGATATCCAAACCTTTCCCATTCCAAACCTGAGACCTTTCCTATTGCGTGAGACGTGATATCCAACTCCTTCCCAATCCAATCCTGAGACCCTTCCTATAGCATGAGATGTGATATCCAACTCCTTCCCGTTCCAATCCTGAGACCCTTCCTATAGCATGAGATGTGATATCTCAATGCTTCTACCAAACCTGAGACCCTTCCTATAGCATGAGATGTGATATCCAACTCCTTCCGATTCCAATCCTGAGATCCTTCCTATACCATGAGATGTGATATCTCAATGTTTCTAATACCAAACCTGAGACCCTTCCTATTGCAAGAGATGTGATATCCAAATCCTTCCCATTCCAAACCTGAGTCCCTTCCTATAGCATGAGATGTGATATCCAACTTCTTCCCATTCCAATCCTGCGTCTCTTCATATAGCATGAGATTTGATATCTCAGTGCTTCTAATACAAAACCTGAGACCCTTCCTATAACATGAGATGTGATATCCAACTCCTTCCGATTCCAATCCTGAGACCCTTCCTATACCATGAGATGTGATATCTCAATGTTTCTAATACCAGACCTGAGACCCTTCCTATTGCAAGAGATGTGATATCCAAACCTTTCCCATTCCAAACCTGAGACCTTTCCTATTGCGTGAGATGTGATATCCAACTCCTTCCCAATCCAATCCTGAGACCCTTCCGAGAGCATTAGATGTGATATCTCAATGTTTCTAATATCAAACCTGAGACCCTCCCTATAGCATGAGATGTGATATCCAACTCCTTCCCATTCCAATCCTGAGACCCTTCCGATAGCATGAGATGTGATATCCAACTCCTTCGAATTCCAACCTGTGACCCTTACTATAGCATGAGATGGGATATCCAACTCCTTCCCAATCCAATCCTGAGACCCTTCCTATAGCATGAGATGTGATATCTTAATGCTTCTACCAAACCTGAGACCTTCCTATGGCATGAGATGTGATATCAAACTCCTTCCCATTTCAATCCTGTGACCCTTCCTATAGCATGAGATGTGATATCCAACTCCTTCCCATTCCAATCCTGAGACCCGTCCTATACCATGAGATGTGATATCTCAATGCTTCTAATACCAAACCTGAGACTGTCCTATAACATGAGATTTGATATCTCAATCCTTCTGATAACAAACCTTAGACCCTTCCTATAACATGAGATGTGATGTCCAAGTCCTTCCCATTCCAATCCTGAGACCCTTCCTATAGCATGAGATGTGATATCCAACTCCTTCCCATTCCAATCCTGAGACCCATACTATACCATGAGATATATCTCAATGCTTCTAATTCCAAACCACAGACCCGTCCTATAACTTGAGATGTGATATCCAAATCCTTCTCCTTCCAAACCTGAGACCTTTCCTTTGCCATGAGATGTGATATCCAACTCCTTCCCATTCCAATCCTGAGACCCTTCCTATAGCATGAGATGTGATATCCCAATGCTTCTACCAAGCCTGAGACCTTTCCGATGGCATGAGATGTGATATCCAACTCCTTCCCATTCCAATCATGAGGCCCTTCCTATAGCATGAGATGTGATATCTCAATGCTTCTACCAAATCTGAGACCCTTCCTATAGCATGAAATGTGATATCCAACTTATTCCCATCCAATCCTGAGACCCTTCCTATAGCATGAGAAGTGATATCCAACTCCTTCCCATTCCAATCCTGAGTCCCTTCTGATAGCCTGAGATGTGATATCCAACTCCTCCCATTCCTCTGGCATGAGATGTGATATCTCAATGCTTCTACCAAACCTGAGACCCTTCCTATAGCATGGGATGTGATATCCAACTCCTTCCCGTTCCAATCCTGAGTCCCTTCCGATAGCCTGAGATGTGATATCCAACTCCTCCCATTCCAATCATGAGACCCTTCCTATAGCATGAGATGTGATATCCAACTCCTTCCCGTTCCAATCCTGAGACCCTTCCTATAGCATGAGATGTGATATCTCAATGCTTCTACCAAACCTGAGACCCTTCCTATAGCATGAGATGTGATATCCAACTCCTTCCCATTCCAATCCTGAGTCCCTTCCGATAGCCTGAGATGTTATATCCAACTCGTCCCATTCCAATCATGAGGCCCTTCCTATAGCATGAGATGTGATATCTCAATGCTATTAATACCAAACCCGAGACCCTCCCTATAGCATGAGATGTGATATCCAACTCCTTCCCATTCCAATCCTGAGTCCCTTCCGATAGCCTGAGATGTGATATCCAACTCCTCCCATTCCAATCATGAGGCCCTTCCTATAGCATGAGATGTGATATCTCAATGCTTCTACCAAACCTGAGACCCTTCCTATAGGATGAGATGTGATATCCAACACCTTCCCATTCCAATCCTGAGACCCTTCCTTTAGCATGAGATGTGCTATCTCAATGCTCTTAATACCAAACCTTGGATCATTCCTATTGCAAGAGATGTGATATCCAAATGCTTCCCATTCCAAACCTGAGACCCTTCCTATAGGATGAGATGTGATATCCAACACCTTCCCATTCCAATCCTTAGACCCTTCCTACAGCATGCAATGTGATATCTCAATGATTCTAATACCAAACCTGAGACCCGTCCTATAACATGAGATGGGATATCCAACTCCTTCCCATTCCAATCCTGAGACACTTCCGATAGCAGAGATGTGATATATCAATGCTTATACCAAACCTGAGACGCTTCCTATAACATGAGATGTGATATCCAACTCCTTCCCATTCCAATCCTGAGTCCCTTCTGATAGCCTGAGATGTGATATCCAACTCCTCCCATTCCAATCATGAGGCCCTTCCTATAGCATGAAATGTGATATCTCAATGATTCTAATACCAAACCTGAGACCCGTCCTATAACATGAGATGGGATATCCAACTCCTTCCCATTCCAATCCTGAGACACTTCCGATAGCAGAGATGTGATATATCAATGCTTATACCAAACCTGAGACCCTTCCTACAGCATGAGATGTGATATCCAACTCCTTCCCGTTCCAATCCTGAGACCCTTCCTATAGCATGAGATGTGATATCTCAATGCTTCTACCAAACCTGAGACCCTTCCTATAGCATGAGATGTGATATCCAACTCCTTCCCATTCCAATCCTGAGATCCATACTATACCATGAGATATATCTCAATGCTTCTAATACCAAACCACAGACCCGTCCTATAACTTGAGATGTGATATCCAAATCCTTCTCCTTCCAAACCTGAGACCTTTCCTTTGCCATGAGATGTGATATCCAACTCCTTCCCATTCCAATCCTGAGACCCTTCCTATAGCATGAGATGTGATATCCCAATGCTTCTACCAAACCTGAGACCTTTCCGATGGCATGAGATGTGATATCCAACTCCTTCCCATTCCAATCATGAGGCCCTTCCTATAGCATGAGATGTGATATCTCAATGCTTCTACCAAATCTGAGACCCTTCCTATAGCATGAAATGTGATATCCAACTTATTCCCATCCAATCCTGAGACCCTTCCTATAGCATGAGAAGTGATATCCAACTCCTTCCCATTCCAATCCTGAGTCCCTTCCGATAGCCTGAGATGTGATATCCAACTCCTCCCATTCCAATCATGAGGCCCTTCCTATAGCATGATATGTGATATCTCAATGCTTCTACCAAACCTGAGACCCTTCCTATAGCATGGGATGTGATATCCAACTCCTTCCCGTTCCAATCCTGAGTCCCTTCCGATAGCCTGAGATGTGATATCCAACTCCTCCCATTCCAATCATGAGGCCCTTCCTATAGCATGAGATGTGATATCTCAATGCGTCTACCAAACCTGAGACCCTTCCTATAGCATGAGATGTGATATCCAACTCCTTCCCGTTCCAATCCTGAGACCCTTCCTATAGCATGAGATGTGATATCTCAATGCTTCTACCAAACCTGAGACCCTTCCTATAGCATGAGATGTGATATCCAACTCCTTCCCGTTCCAATCCTGAGTCCCTTCCGATAGCCTGAGATGTGAAATCCAACTCCTCCCATTCCAATCATGAGGCCCTTCCTATAGCATGAGATGTGATATCTCAATGCTATTAATACCAAACCCGAGACCCTCCCTATAGCATGAGATGTGATATCCAACTCCTCCCATTCCAATAATGAGGCCCTTCCTATAGCATGAGATGTGATATCTCAATGCTTCTACCAACCCTGAGACCCTTCCTATAGCATGAAATGTGATATCCAACTTATTCCCATCCAATCCTGAGACCCTTCCTATAGCATGAGAAGTGATATCCAACTCCTTCCCATTCCAATCCTGAGTCCCTTCCGATAGCCTGAGATGTGATATCCAACTCCTCCCATTCCAATCATGAGGCCCTTCCTATAGCATGAGATGTGATATCTCAATGCTTCTACCAAATCTGAGACCCTTCCTATAGCATGGAATGTGATATCCAACTTATTCCGATCCAATCCTGAGACCCTTCCTATAGCATGAGAAGTGATATCCAACTCCTTCCCATTCCAATCCTGAGTCCCTTCCGATAGCCTGAGATGTGATATCCAACTCCTCCAATTCCAATCATGAGGCCCTTCCTATAGCATGAGATGTGATATCTCAATGCGTCTACCAAACCTGAGACCCTTCCTATAGCATGAGATGTGATATCCAACTCCTTCCCGTTCCAATCCTGAGACCCTTCCTATAGCATGAGATGTGATATCTCAATGCTTCTACCAAACCTGAGACCCTTCGTATATCATGAGATGTGATATCCAACTCCTTCCCGTTCCAATCCTGAGTCCCTTCCGATAGCCTGAGATGTGAAATCCAACTCCTCCCATTCCAATCATGAGGCCCTTCCTATAGCATGAGATGTGATATCTCAATGCTATTAATACCAAACCCGAGACCCTCCCTATAGCATGAGATGTGATATCCAACTCCTCCCATTCCAATAATGAGGCCCTTCCTATAGCATGAGATGTGATATCTCAATGCTTCTACCAAACCTGAGACCCTTCCTATAGCATGAGATGTGATATCCAACTCCTTCCCGTTCCAATCCTGAGACCCTTCCTATAGCATGAGATGTGATATCTCAATGCTCTTAATACCAAACCTTGGATCATTCCTATTGCAAGAGATGTGATATCCAAATGCTTCCCATTCCAATCCTGAGACACTTCCGATAGCAGAGATGTGATATATCAATGCTTATACCAAACCTGAGACCCTTCCTATAGCATGAGATGTGATATCCAACTCATTCCCGTTCCAATCCTGAGACCCTTCCTATAGCATGAGATGTGATATCTCAATGCTTCTACCAAACCTGAGACCCTTCCTATAGCATGAGATGTGATATCCAACTCCTTCCCGTTCCAATCCTGAGACCCTTCCCATAGCATGAGATGTGATATCTCAATGCTTCTACCAAACCTGAGACCCTTCCTATAGCATGAGATGTGATATCCAACTCCTTCCGATTCCAATCCTGAGATCCTTCCTATACCATGAGATGTGATATCTCAATGTTTCTAATACCAAACCTGAGACCCTTCCTATTGCAAGAGATGTGATATCCAAATCCTTCCCATTCCAAACCTGAGTCCCTTCCTATAGCATGAGATGTGATATCCAACTTCTTCCCATTCCAATCCTGCGTCTCTTCATATAGCATGAGATTTGATATCTCAGTGCTTCTAATACAAAACCTGAGACCCTTCCTATAACATGAGATGTGATATCCAACTCCTTCCGATTCCAATCCTGACACCCTTCCTATACCATGAGATGTGATATCTCAATGTTTCTAATACCAGACCTGAGACCCTTCCTATTGCAAGAGATGTGATATCCAAACCTTTCCCATTCCAAACCTGAGACCTTTCCTATTGCGTGAGATGTGATATCCAACTCCTTCCCAATCCAATCCTGAGACCCTTCCTATAGCATGAGATGTGATCTCCAACTCCTTCCCGTTCCAATCCTGAGACCCTTCCTATAGCATGAGATGTGATATCTCAATGCTTCTACCAAACCTGAGACCCTTCCTATAGCATGAGATGTGATATCCAACTCCTTCCGATTCCAATCCTGAGATCCTTCCTATACCATGAGATGTGATATCTCAATGTTTCTAATACCAAACCTGAGACCCTTCCTATTGCAAGAGATGTGATATCCAACTTCTTCCCATTCCAATCCTGCGTCTCTTCATATAGCATGAGATTTGATATCTCAGTGCTTCTAATACAAAACCTGAGACCCTTCCTATAACATGAGATGTGATATCCAACTCCTTCCGATTCCAATCCTGAGACCCTTCCTATACCATGAGATGTGATATCTCAATGTTTCTAATACCAGACCTGAGACCCTTCCTATTGCAAGAGATGTGATATCCAAACCTTTCCCATTCCAAACCTGAGACCTTTCCTATTGCGTGAGATGTGATATCCAACTCCTTCCCGTTCCAATCCTGAGACCCTTCCTATAGCATGAGATGTGATATCTCAATGCTTCTACCAAACCTGAGACCCTTCCTATAGCATGAAATGGGATATCCAACTCCTTCCGATTCCAATCCTGAGATCCTTCCTATACCATGAGATGTGATATCTCAATGTTTCTAATACCTAACCTGAGACCCTTCCTATTGCAAGAGATGTGATATCCAAATCCTTCCCATTCCAAACCTGAGTCCCTTCCTATAGCATGAGATGTGATATCCAACTTCTTCCCATTCCAATCCTGAGTCTCTTCATATAGCATGAGATTTGATATCTCAGTGCTTCTAATACAAAACCTGAGACCCTTCCTATAACATGAGATGTGATATCCAACTCCTTCCCAATCCAATCCTGAGACCCTTCCGATAGCATGAGATGTGATATCCAACTCCTTCGAATTCCAACCTGTGACCCTTCCTATAGCATGAGATGGGATATCCAACTCCTTCCCAATCCAATCCTGAGACCCTTCCGATAGCATGAGATGTGATATCTTAATGCTTCTACCAAACCTGAGACCTTTCCGATGGCATGAGATGTGATATCCAACTCCTTCCCATTCCAATCATGAGGCCCTTCCTATAGCATGAGATGTGATATCTCAATGCTTCTACCAAACCTGAGACCCTTCCTATAGCATGGGATGTGATATCCAACTCCTTCCCGTTCCAATCCTGAGTCCCTTCCGATAGCCTGAGATGTGATATCCAACTCCTCCCATTCCAATCATGAGGCCCTTCCTATAGCATGAGATGTGATATCTCAATGCGTCTACCAAACCTGAGACCCTTCCTATAGCATGAGATGTGATATCCAACTCCTTCCCGTTCCAATCCTGAGACCCTTCCTATAGCATGAGATGTGATATCTCAATGCTTCTACCAAACCTGAGTCCCTTCCGATAGCCTGAGATGTGATATCCAACTCCTCCCATTCCAATCATGAGGCCCTTCCTATAGCATGAGATGTGATATCTCAATGCTATTAATACCAAACCCGAGACCCTCCCTATAGCATGAGATGTGATATCCAACTCCTTCCCATTCCAATCCTGAGTCCCTTCCGATAGCCTGAGATGTGATATCCAACTCCTCCCATTCCAATCATGAGGCCCTTCCTATAGCATGAGATGTGATATCTCAATGCTTCTACCAAACCTGAGACCCTTCCTATAGGATGAGATGTGATATCCAACACCTTCCCATTCCAATCCTGAGACCCTTCCTTTAGCATGAGATGTGATATCTCAATGCTCTTAATACCAAACCTTGGATCATTCCTATTGCAAGAGATGTGATATCCAAATGCTTCCCATTCCAAATCTGAGACCCTTCCTATAGGATGAGATGTGATATCCAACACCTTCCCATTCCAATCCTTAGACCCTTCCTACAGCATGCAATGTGATATCTCAATGATTCTAATACCAAACCTGAGACCCGTCCTATAACATGAGATGGGATATCCAACTCCTTCCCATTCCAATCCTGAGACACTTCCGATAGCAGAGATGTGATATATCAATGCTTATACCAGACCTGAGACGCTTCCTATAACATGAGATGTGATATCCAACTCCTTCCCATTCCAATCCTGAGTCCCTTCTGATAGCCTGAGATGTGATATCCAACTCCTCTCATTCCAATCATGAGGCCCTTCCTATAGCATGAAATGTGATATCTCAATGATTCTAATACCAAACCTGAGACCCGTCCTATAACATGAGATGGGATATCCAACTCCTTCCCATTCCAATCCTGAGACACTTCCGATAGCAGAGATGTGATATATCAATGCTTATACCAAACCTGAGACCCTTCCTACAGCATGAGATGTGATATCCAACTCCTTCCCGTTCCAATCCTGAGACCCTTCCTATAGCATGAGATGTGATATCTCAATGCTTCTACCAAACCTGAGACCCTTCCTATAGCATGAGATGTGATATCCAACTCCTTCCCATTCCAATCCTGAGATCCATACTATACCATGAGATATATCTCAGTGCTTCTAATACCAAACCACAGACCCGTCCTATAACTTGAGATGTGATATCCAAATCCTTCTCCTTCCAAACCTGAGACCTTTCCTTTGCCATGAGATGTGATATCCAACTCCTTCCCATTCCAATCCTGAGACCCTTCCTATAGCATGAGATGTGATATCCCAATGCTTCTACCAAACCTGAGACCTTTCCGATGGCATGAGATGTGATATCCAACTCCTTCCCATTCCAATCATGAGGCCCTTCCTATAGCATGAGATGTGATATCTCAATGCTTCTACCAAATCTGAGACCCTTCCTATAGCATGAAATGTGATATCCAACTTATTCCCATCCAATCCTGAGACCCTTCCTATAGCATGAGAAGTGATATCCAACTCCTTCCCATTCCAATCCTGAGTCCCTTCCGATAGCCTGAGATGTGATATCCAACACCTCCCATTCCAATCATGAGGCCCTTCCTATAGCATGAGATGTGATATCTCAATGCTTCTACCAAACCTGAGACCCTTCCTATAGCATGGGATGTGATATCCAACTCCTTCCCGTTCCAATCCTGAGTCCCTTCCGATAGCCCGAGATGTGATATCCAACTCCTCCCATTCCAATCATGAGGCCCTTCCTATAGCATGAGATGTGATATCTCAATGCGTCTACCAAACCTGAGACCCTTCCTATAGCATGAGATGTGATATCCAACTCCTTCTCGTTCCAATCCTGAGACCCTTCCTATAGCATGAGACGTGATATCTCAATGCTTCTACCAAACCTGAGACCCTTCCTATAGCATGAGATGTGATATCCAACTCCTTCCCGTTCCAATCCTGAGTCCCTTCCGATAGCCTGAGATGTGAAATCCAACTCCTCCCATTCCAATCATGAGGCCCTTCCTATAGCATGAGATGTGATATCTCAATGCTATTAATACCAAACCCGAGACCCTCCCTATAGCATGAGATGTGATATCCAACTCCTCCCATTCCAATAATGAGGCCCTTCCTATAGCATGAGATGTGATATCTCAATGCTTCTACCAAACCTGAGACCCTTCCTATAGCATGAGATGTGATATCCAACTCCTTCCCGTTCCAATCCTGAGACCCTTCCTATAGCATGAGATGTGATATCTCAATGCTCTTAATACCAAACCTTGGATCATTCCTATTGCAAGAGATGTGATATCCAAATGCTTCCCATTCCAAACCTGAGACCCTTCCTATAGGATGAGATGTGATATCCAACACCTTCCCATTCCAATCCTGAGACACTTCCGATAGCAGAGATGTGATATATCAATGCTTATACCAAACCTGAGACCCTTCCTATAGCATGAGATGTGATATCCAACTCCTCCCGTTCCAATCCTGAGACCCTTCCTATAGCATGAGATGTGATATCTCAATGCTTCTACCAAACCTGAGACCCTTCCTATAGCATGAGATGTGATATCCAACTCCTTCCCGTTCCAATCCTGAGACCCTTCCTATAGCATGAGATGTGATATCTCAATGCTTCTACCAAACCTGAGACCCTTCCTATAGCATGAGATGTGATATCCAACTCCTTCCCGTTCCAATCCTGAGTCCCTTCCGATAGCCTATGTGATATCCAACTTCTTCCCATTCCAATCCTGCGTCTCTTCATATAGCATGAGATTTGATATCTCAGTGCTTCTAATACAAAACCTGAGACCCTTCCTATAACATGAGATGTGATATCCAACTCCTTCCGATTCCAATCCTGAGACCCTTCCTATACCATGAGATGTGATATCTCAATGTTTCTAATACCAGACCTGAGACCCTTCCTATTGCAAGAGATGTGATATCCAAACCTTTCCCATTCCAAACCTGAGACCTTTCCTATTGCGTGAGATGTGATATCCAACTCCTTCCCAATCCAATCCTGAGACCCTTCCTATAGCATGAGATGTGATATCCAACTCCTTCCCGTTCCAATCCTGAGTACCCTTCCTATAGCATGAGATGTGATATCTCAATGCTTCTACCAAACCTGAGACCCTTCCTATAGCATGAGATGTGATATCCAACTCCTTCCCGTTCCAATCCTGAGACCCTTCCTATAGCATGAGATGTGATATCTCAATGCTCTTAATACCAAACCTTGGATCATTCCTATTGCAAGAGATGTGATATCCAAATGCTTCCCATTCCAAACCTGAGACCCTTCCTATAGGATGAGATGTGATATCCAACACCTTCCCATTCCAATCCTGAGACACTTCCGATAGCAGAGATGTGATATATCAATGCTTATACCAAACCTGAGACCCTTCCTATAGCATGAGATGTGATATCCAACTCCTCCCGTTCCAATCCTGAGACCCTTCCTATAGCATGAGATGTGATATCTCAATGCTTCTAATAAACCTGAGACCCTTCCTATAGCATGAGATGTGATATCCAACTCCTTCCCGTTCCAATCCTGAGACCCTTCCTATAGCATGAGATGTGATATCTCAATGCTTCTACCAAACCTGAGACCCTTCCCATAGCATGAGATGTGATATCCAACTCCTTCCCGTTCCAATCCTGAGTCCCTTCCGATAGCCTATGTGATATCCAACTTCTTCCCATTCCAATCCTGCGTCTCTTCATATAGCATGAGATTTGATATCTCAGTGCTTCTAATACAAAACCTGAGACCCTTCCTATAACATGAGATGTGATATCCAACTCCTCCCATTCCAATCATGAGGCCCTTCCTATAGCATGAGATGTGATATCTCAATGCTATTAATACCAAACCCGAGACCCTCCCTATAGCATGAGATGTGATATCCAACTCCTCCCATTCCAATAATGAGGCCCTTCCTATAGCATGAGATGTGATATCTCAATGCTTCTACCAAACCTGAGACCCTTCCTATAGCATGAGATGTGACATCCAACTCCTTCCCGTTCCAATCCTGAGACCCTTCCTATAGCATGAGATGTGATATCTCAATCCTCTTAATACCAAACCTTGGATCATTCCTATTGCAAGAGATGTGATATCCAAATGCTTCCCATTCCAAACCTGAGACCCTTCCTATAGGATGAGATGTGATATCCAACACCTTCCCATTCCAATCCTGAGACACTTCCGATAGCAGAGATGTGATATATCAATGCTTATACCAAACCTGAGACCCTTCCTATAGCATGAGATGTGATATCCAACTCCTCCCGTTCCAATCCTGAGACCCTTCCTATAGCATGAGATGTGATATCTCAATGCTTCTACCAAACCTGAGACCCTTCCTATAGCATGAGATGTGATATCCAACTCCTTCCCGTTCCAATCCTGAGACCCTTCCTATAGCATGAGATGTGATATCTCAATGCTTCTACCAAACCTGAGACCCTTCCTATAGCATGAGATGTGATATCCAACTCCTTCCCGTTCCAATCCTGAGTCCCTTCCGATAGCCTATGTGATATCCAACTTCTTCCCATTCCAATCCTGCGTCTCTTCATATAGCATGAGATTTGATATCTCAGTGCTTCTAATACAAAACCTGAGACCCTTCCTATAACATAAGATGTGATATCCAACTCCTTCCGATTCCAATCCTGAGACCCTTCCTATACCATGAGATGTGATATCTCAATGTTTCTAATACCAGACCTGAGACCCTTCCTATTGCAAGAGATGTGATATCCAAACCTTTCCCATTCCAAACCTGAGACCTTTCCTATTGCGTGAGATGTGATATCCAACTCCTTCCCAATCCAATCCTGAGACCCTTCCTATAGCATGAGATGTGATATCCAACTCCTTCCCGTTCCAATCCTGAGACCCTTCCTATAGCATGAGATGTGATATCTCAATGCTTCTACCAAACCTGAGACCCTTCCTATAGCATGAGATGTGATATCCAACTCCTTCCGATTCCAATCCTGAGATCCTTCCTATACCATGAGATGTGATATCTCAATGTTTCTAATACCAAACCTGAGACCCTTCCTATTGCAAGAGATGTGATATCCAAATCCTTCCCATTCCAAACCTGAGTCCCTTCCTATAGCATGAGATGTGATATCCAACTTCTTCCCATTCCAATCCTGCGTCTCTTCATATAGCATGAGATTTGATATCTCAGTGCTTCTAATACAAAACCTGAGACCCTTCCTATAACATGAGATGTGATATCCAACTCCTTCCGATTCCAATCCTGAGACCCTTCCTATACCATGAGATGTGATATCTCAATGTTTCTAATACCAGACCTGAGACCCTTCCTATTGCAAGAGATGTGATATCCAAACCTTTCCCATTCCAAACCTGAGACCTTTCCTATTGCGTGAGATGTGATATCCAACTCCTTCCCAATCCAATCCTGAGACCCTTCCGAGAGCATTAGATGTGATATCTCAATGTTTCTAATATCAAACCTGAGACCCTCCCTATAGCATGAGATGTGATATCCAACTCCTTCCCATTCCAATCCTGAGACCCTTCCGATAGCATGAGATGTGATATCCAACTCCTTCGAATTCCAACCTGTGACCCTTCCTATAGCATGAGATGGGATATCCAACTCCTGCCCAATCCAATCCTGAGACCCTTCCGATAGCATGAGATGTGATATCTTAATGCTTCTACCAAACCTGAGACCTTCCTATGGCATGAGATGTGATATCAAACTCCTTCCCATTTCAATCCTGTGACCCTTCCTATAGCATGAGATGTGATATCCAACTCCTTCCCATTCCAATCCTGAAACCCGTCCTATACCATGAGATGTGATATCTCAATGCTTCTAATGCCAAACCTGAGACTGTCCTATAACATGAGATTTGATATCTCAATCCTTCTAATAACAAACCTGAGACCATTCCTATAACATGAGATGTGATGTCCAAGTCCTTCCCATTCCAATCCTGAGACCCTTCCTATAGCATGAGATGTGATATCCAACTCCTTCCCATTCCAATCCTGAGACCCTTCCTATAGCATGAGATGTGATATCTCAATGCTTCTACCAAGCCTGAGACCTTTCCGATGGCATGAGATGTGATATCCAACTCCTTCCCATTCCAATCATGAGGCCCTTCCTATAGCATGAGATGTGATATCTCAATGCTTCTACCAAATCTGAGACCCTTCCTATAGCATGAAATGTGATATCCAATTTATTCCCATCCAATCCTGAGACCCTTCCTATAGCATGAGAAGTGATATCCAACTCCTTCCCATTCCAATCCTGAGTCCCTTCCGATAGCCTGAGATGTGATATCCAACTCCTCCCATTCCTATAGCATGAGATGTGATATCTCAATGCTTCTACCAAACCTGAGACCCTTCCTATAGCATGGGATGTGATATCCAACTCCTTCCCGTTCCAATCCTGAGTCCCTTCCGATAGCCTGAGATGTGATATCCAACTCCTCCCATTCCAATCATGAGGCCCTTCCTATAGCATGAGATGTGATATCTCAATGCGTCTACCAAACCTGAGACCCTTCCTATAGCATGAGATGTGATATCCAACTCCTTCCTGTTCCAATCCTGAGACCCTTCCTATAGCATGAGATGTGATATCTCAATGCTTCTACCAAACCTGAGACCCTTCCTATAGCATGAGATGTGATATCCAACTCCTTCCCGTTCCAATCCTGAGTCCCTTCCGATAGCCTGAGATGTGATATCCAACTCCTCCCATTCCAATCATGAGGCCCTTCCTATAGCATGAGATGTGATATCTCAATGCTATTAATACCAAACCGGAGACCCTCCCTATAGCATGAGATGTGATATCCAACTCCTTCCCATTCCAATCCTGAGTCCCTTCCGATAGCCTGAGATGTGATATCCAACTCCTCCCATTCCAATCATGAGGCCCTTCCTATAGCATGAGATGTGATATCTCAATGCTTCTACCAAACCTGAGACCCTTCCTATAGGATGAGATGTGATATCCAACACCTTCCCATTCCAATCCTGAGACCCTTCCTTTAGCATGAGATGTGCTATCTCAATGCTCTTAATACCAAACCTTGGATCATTCCTATTGCAAGAGATGTGATATCCAAATGCTTCCCATTCCAAACCTGAGACCCTTCCTATAGGATGAGATGTGATATCCAACACCTTCCCATTCCAATCCTTAGACCCTTCCTACAGCATGCAATGTGATATCTCAATGATTCTAATACCAAACCTGAGACCCGTCCTATAACATGAGATGGGATATCCAACTCCTTCCCATTCCAATCCTGAGACACTTCCGATAGCAGAGATGTGATATATCAATGCTTATACCAAACCTGAGACGCTTCCTATAACATGAGATGTGATATCCAACTCCTTCCCATTCCAATCCTGAGTCCCTTCTGATAGCCTGAGATGTGATATCCAACTCCTCCCATTCCAATCATGAGGCCCTTCCTATAGCATGAAATGTGATATCTCAATGATTCTAATACCAAACCTGAGACCCGTCCTATAACATGAGATGGGATATCCAACTCCTTCCCATTCCAATCCTGAGACACTTCCGATAGCAGAGATGTGATATATCAATGCTTATACCAAACTTGAGACCCTTCCTACAGCATGAGATGTGATATCCAACTCCTTCCCGTTCCAATCCTGAGACCCTTCCTATAGCATGAGATGTGATATCTCAATGCTTCTACCAAACCTGAGACCCTTCCTATAGCATGAGATGTGATATCCAACTCCTTCCCATTCCAATCCTGAGATCCATACTATACCATGAGATATATCTCAATGCTTCTAATACCAAACCACAGACCCGTCCTATAACTTGAGATGTGATATCCAAATCCTTCTCCTTCCAAACCTGAGACCTTTCCTTTGCCATGAGATGTGATATCCAACTCCTTCCCATTCCAATCCTGAGACCCTTCCTATAGCATGAGATGTGATATCCCAATGCTTCTACCAAACCTGAGACCTTTCCGATGGCATGAGATGTGATATCCAACTCCTTCCCATTCCAATCATGAGGCCCTTCCTATAGCATGAGATGTGATATCTCAATGCTTCTACCAAATCTGAGACCCTTCCTATAGCATGAAATGTGATATCCAACTTATTCCCATCCAATCCTGAGACCCTTCCTATAGCATGAGAAGTGATATCCAACTCCTTCCCATTCCAATCCTGAGTCCCTTCCGATAGCCTGAGATGTGATATCCAACTCCTCCCATTCCAATCATGAGGCCCTTCCTATAGCATGATATGTGATATCTCAATGCTTCTACCAAACCTGAGACCCTTCCTATAGCATGGGATGTGATATCCAACTCCTTCCCGTTCCAATCCTGAGTCCCTTCCGATAGCCTGAGATGTGATATCCAACTCCTCCCATTCCAATCATGAGGCCCTTCCTATAGCATGAGATGTGATATCTCAATGCGTCTACCAAACCTGAGACCCTTCCTATAGCATGAGATGTGATATCCAACTCCTTCCCGTTCCAATCCTGAGACCCTTCCTATAGCATGAGATGTGATATCTCAATGCTTCTACCAAACCTGAGACCCTTCCTATAGCATGAGATGTGATATCCAACTCCTTCCCGTTCCAATCCTGAGTCCCTTCCGATAGCCTGAGATGTGAAATCCAACTCCTCCCATTCCAATCATGAGGCCCTTCCTATAGCATGAGATGTGATATCTCAATGCTATTAATACCAAACCCGAGACCCTCCCTATAGCATGAGATGTGATATCCAACTCCTCCCATTCCAATAATGAGGCCCTTCCTATAGCATGAGATGTGATATCTCAATGCTTCTACCAACCCTGAGACCCTTCCTATAGCATGAAATGTGATATCCAACTTATTCCCATCCAATCCTGAGACCCTTCCTATAGCATGAGAAGTGATATCCAACTCCTTCCCATTCCAATCCTGAGTCCCTTCCGATAGCCTGAGATGTGATATCCAACTCCTCCCATTCCAATCATGAGGCCCTTCCTATAGCATGAGATGTGATATCTCAATGCTTCTACCAAATCTGAGACCCTTCCTATAGCATGGAATGTGATATCCAACTTATTCCGATCCAATCCTGAGACCCTTCCTATAGCATGAGAAGTGATATCCAACTCCTTCCCATTCCAATCCTGAGTCCCTTCCGATAGCCTGAGATGTGATATCCAACTCCTCCAATTCCAATCATGAGGCCCTTCCTATAGCATGAGATGTGATATCTCAATGCGTCTACCAAACCTGAGACCCTTCCTATAGCATGAGATGTGATATCCAACTCCTTCCCGTTCCAATCCTGAGACCCTTCCTATAGCATGAGATGTGATATCTCAATGCTTCTACCAAACCTGAGACCCTTCGTATATCATGAGATGTGATATCCAACTCCTTCCCGTTCCAATCCTGAGTCCCTTCCGATAGCCTGAGATGTGAAATCCAACTCCTCCCATTCCAATCATGAGGCCCTTCCTATAGCATGAGATGTGATATCTCAATGCTATTAATACCAAACCCGAGACCCTCCCTATAGCATGAGATGTGATATCCAACTCCTCCCATTCCAATAATGAGGCCCTTCCTATAGCATGAGATGTGATATCTCAATGCTTCTACCAAACCTGAGACCCTTCCTATAGCATGAGATGTGATATCCAACTCCTTCCCGTTCCAATCCTGAGACCCTTCCTATAGCATGAGATGTGATATCTCAATGCTCTTAATACCAAACCTTGGATCATTCCTATTGCAAGAGATGTGATATCCAAATGCTTCCCATTCCAATCCTGAGACACTTCCGATAGCAGAGATGTGATATATCAATGCTTATACCAAACCTGAGACCCTTCCTATAGCATGAGATGTGATATCCAACTCATTCCCGTTCCAATCCTGAGACCCTTCCTATAGCATGAGATGTGATATCTCAATGCTTCTACCAAACCTGAGACCCTTCCTATAGCATGAGATGTGATATCCAACTCCTTCCCGTTCCAATCCTGAGACCCTTCCTATAGCATGAGATGTGATATCTCAATGCTTCTACCAAACCTGAGACCCTTCCTATAGCATGAGATGTGATATCCAACTCCTTCCGATTCCAATCCTGAGATCCTTCCTATACCATGAGATGTGATATCTCAATGTTTCTAATACCAAACCTGAGACCCTTCCTATTGCAAGAGATGTGATATCCAAATCCTTCCCATTCCAAACCTGAGTCCCTTCCTATAGCATGAGATGTGATATCCAACTTCTTCCCATTCCAATCCTGCGTCTCTTCATATAGCATGAGATTTGATATCTCAGTGCTTCTAATACAAAACCTGAGACCCTTCCTATAACATGAGATGTGATATCCAACTCCTTCCGATTCCAATCCTGACACCCTTCCTATACCATGAGATGTGATATCTCAATGTTTCTAATACCAGACCTGAGACCCTTCCTATTGCAAGAGATGTGATATCCAAACCTTTCCCATTCCAAACCTGAGACCTTTCCTATTGCGTGAGATGTGATATCCAACTCCTTCCCAATCCAATCCTGAGACCCTTCCTATAGCATGAGATGTGATCTCCAACTCCTTCCCGTTCCAATCCTGAGACCCTTCCTATAGCATGAGATGTGATATCTCAATGCTTCTACCAAACCTGAGACCCTTCCTATAGCATGAGATGTGATATCCAACTCCTTCCGATTCCAATCCTGAGATCCTTCCTATACCATGAGATGTGATATCTCAATGTTTCTAATACCAAACCTGAGACCCTTCCTATTGCAAGAGATGTGATATCCAACTTCTTCCCATTCCAATCCTGCGTCTCTTCATATAGCATGAGATTTGATATCTCAGTGCTTCTAATACAAAACCTGAGACCCTTCCTATAACATGAGATGTGATATCCAACTCCTTCCGATTCCAATCCTGAGACCCTTCCTATACCATGAGATGTGATATCTCAATGTTTCTAATACCAGACCTGAGACCCTTCCTATTGCAAGAGATGTGATATCCAAACCTTTCCCATTCCAAACCTGAGACCTTTCCTATTGCGTGAGATGTGATATCCAACTCCTTCCCGTTCCAATCCTGAGACCCTTCCTATAGCATGAGATGTGATATCTCAATGCTTCTACCAAACCTGAGACCCTTCCTATAGCATGAAATGGGATATCCAACTCCTTCCGATTCCAATCCTGAGATCCTTCCTATACCATGAGATGTGATATCTCAATGTTTCTAATACCTAACCTGAGACCCTTCCTATTGCAAGAGATGTGATATCCAAATCCTTCCCATTCCAAACCTGAGTCCCTTCCTATAGCATGAGATGTGATATCCAACTTCTTCCCATTCCAATCCTGAGTCTCTTCATATAGCATGAGATTTGATATCTCAGTGCTTCTAATACAAAACCTGAGACCCTTCCTATAACATGAGATGTGATATCCAACTCCTTCCCAATCCAATCCTGAGACCCTTCCGATAGCATGAGATGTGATATCCAACTCCTTCGAATTCCAACCTGTGACCCTTCCTATAGCATGAGATGGGATATCCAACTCCTTCCCAATCCAATCCTGAGACCCTTCCGATAGCATGAGATGTGATATCTTAATGCTTCTACCAAACCTGAGACCTTTCCGATGGCATGAGATGTGATATCCAACTCCTTCCCATTCCAATCATGAGGCCCTTCCTATAGCATGAGATGTGATATCTCAATGCTTCTACCAAACCTGAGACCCTTCCTATAGCATGGGATGTGATATCCAACTCCTTCCCGTTCCAATCCTGAGTCCCTTCCGATAGCCTGAGATGTGATATCCAACTCCTCCCATTCCAATCATGAGGCCCTTCCTATAGCATGAGATGTGATATCTCAATGCGTCTACCAAACCTGAGACCCTTCCTATAGCATGAGATGTGATATCCAACTCCTTCCCGTTCCAATCCTGAGACCCTTCCTATAGCATGAGATGTGATATCTCAATGCTTCTACCAAACCTGAGTCCCTTCCGATAGCCTGAGATGTGATATCCAACTCCTCCCATTCCAATCATGAGGCCCTTCCTATAGCATGAGATGTGATATCTCAATGCTATTAATACCAAACCCGAGACCCTCCCTATAGCATGAGATGTGATATCCAACTCCTTCCCATTCCAATCCTGAGTCCCTTCCGATAGCCTGAGATGTGATATCCAACTCCTCCCATTCCAATCATGAGGCCCTTCCTATAGCATGAGATGTGATATCTCAATGCTTCTACCAAACCTGAGACCCTTCCTATAGGATGAGATGTGATATCCAACACCTTCCCATTCCAATCCTGAGACCCTTCCTTTAGCATGAGATGTGATATCTCAATGCTCTTAATACCAAACCTTGGATCATTCCTATTGCAAGAGATGTGATATCCAAATGCTTCCCATTCCAAATCTGAGACCCTTCCTATAGGATGAGATGTGATATCCAACACCTTCCCATTCCAATCCTTAGACCCTTCCTACAGCATGCAATGTGATATCTCAATGATTCTAATACCAAACCTGAGACCCGTCCTATAACATGAGATGGGATATCCAACTCCTTCCCATTCCAATCCTGAGACACTTCCGATAGCAGAGATGTGATATATCAATGCTTATACCAGACCTGAGACGCTTCCTATAACATGAGATGTGATATCCAACTCCTTCCCATTCCAATCCTGAGTCCCTTCTGATAGCCTGAGATGTGATATCCAACTCCTCTCATTCCAATCATGAGGCCCTTCCTATAGCATGAAATGTGATATCTCAATGATTCTAATACCAAACCTGAGACCCGTCCTATAACATGAGATGGGATATCCAACTCCTTCCCATTCCAATCCTGAGACACTTCCGATAGCAGAGATGTGATATATCAATGCTTATACCAAACCTGAGACCCTTCCTACAGCATGAGATGTGATATCCAACTCCTTCCCGTTCCAATCCTGAGACCCTTCCTATAGCATGAGATGTGATATCTCAATGCTTCTACCAAACCTGAGACCCTTCCTATAGCATGAGATGTGATATCCAACTCCTTCCCATTCCAATCCTGAGATCCATACTATACCATGAGATATATCTCAGTGCTTCTAATACCAAACCACAGACCCGTCCTATAACTTGAGATGTGATATCCAAATCCTTCTCCTTCCAAACCTGAGACCTTTCCTTTGCCATGAGATGTGATATCCAACTCCTTCCCATTCCAATCCTGAGACCCTTCCTATAGCATGAGATGTGATATCCCAATGCTTCTACCAAACCTGAGACCTTTCCGATGGCATGAGATGTGATATCCAACTCCTTCCCATTCCAATCATGAGGCCCTTCCTATAGCATGAGATGTGATATCTCAATGCTTCTACCAAATCTGAGACCCTTCCTATAGCATGAAATGTGATATCCAACTTATTCCCATCCAATCCTGAGACCCTTCCTATAGCATGAGAAGTGATATCCAACTCCTTCCCATTCCAATCCTGAGTCCCTTCCGATAGCCTGAGATGTGATATCCAACACCTCCCATTCCAATCATGAGGCCCTTCCTATAGCATGAGATGTGATATCTCAATGCTTCTACCAAACCTGAGACCCTTCCTATAGCATGGGATGTGATATCCAACTCCTTCCCGTTCCAATCCTGAGTCCCTTCCGATAGCCCGAGATGTGATATCCAACTCCTCCCATTCCAATCATGAGGCCCTTCCTATAGCATGAGATGTGATATCTCAATGCGTCTACCAAACCTGAGACCCTTCCTATAGCATGAGATGTGATATCCAACTCCTTCTCGTTCCAATCCTGAGACCCTTCCTATAGCATGAGACGTGATATCTCAATGCTTCTACCAAACCTGAGACCCTTCCTATAGCATGAGATGTGATATCCAACTCCTTCCCGTTCCAATCCTGAGTCCCTTCCGATAGCCTGAGATGTGAAATCCAACTCCTCCCATTCCAATCATGAGGCCCTTCCTATAGCATGAGATGTGATATCTCAATGCTATTAATACCAAACCCGAGACCCTCCCTATAGCATGAGATGTGATATCTAACTCCTCCCATTCCAATAATGAGGCCCTTCCTATAGCATGAGATGTGATATCTCAATGCTTCTACCAAACCTGAGACCCTTCCTATAGCATGAGATGTGATATCCAACTCCTTCCCGTTCCAATCCTGAGACCCTTCCTATAGCATGAGATGTGATATCTCAATGCTCTTAATACCAAACCTTGGATCATTCCTATTGCAAGAGATGTGATATCCAAATGCTTCCCATTCCAAACCTGAGACCCTTCCTATAGGATGAGATGTGATATCCAACACCTTCCCATTCCAATCCTGAGACACTTCCGATAGCAGAGATGTGATATATCAATGCTTATACCAAACCTGAGACCCTTCCTATAGCATGAGATGTGATATCCAACTCCTCCCGTTCCAATCCTGAGACCCTTCCTATAGCATGAGATGTGATATCTCAATGCTTCTACCAAACCTGAGACCCTTCCTATAGCATGAGATGTGATATCCAACTCCTTCCCGTTCCAATCCTGAGACCCTTCCTATAGCATGAGATGTGATATCTCAATGCTTCTACCAAACCTGAGACCCTTCCTATAGCATGAGATGTGATATCCAACTCCTTCCCGTTCCAATCCTGAGTCCCTTCCGATAGCCTATGTGATATCCAACTTCTTCCCATTCCAATCCTGCGTCTCTTCATATAGCATGAGATTTGATATCTCAGTGCTTCTAATACAAAACCTGAGACCCTTCCTATAACATGAGATGTGATATCCAACTCCTTCCGATTCCAATCCTGAGACCCTTCCTATACCATGAGATGTGATATCTCAATGTTTCTAATACCAGACCTGAGACCCTTCCTATTGCAAGAGATGTGATATCCAAACCTTTCCCATTCCAAACCTGAGACCTTTCCTATTGCGTGAGATGTGATATCCAACTCCTTCCCAATCCAATCCTGAGACCCTTCCTATAGCATGAGATGTGATATCCAACTCCTTCCCGTTCCAATCCTGAGTACCCTTCCTATAGCATGAGATGTGATATCTCAATGCTTCTACCAAACCTGAGACCCTTCCTATAGCATGAGATGTGATATCCAACTCCTTCCCGTTCCAATCCTGAGACCCTTCCTATAGCATGAGATGTGATATCTCAATGCTCTTAATACCAAACCTTGGATCATTCCTATTGCAAGAGATGTGATATCCAAATGCTTCCCATTCCAAACCTGAGACCCTTCCTATAGGATGAGATGTGATATCCAACACCTTCCCATTCCAATCCTGAGACACTTCCGATAGCAGAGATGTGATATATCAATGCTTATACCAAACCTGAGACCCTTCCTATAGCATGAGATGTGATATCCAACTCCTCCCGTTCCAATCCTGAGACCCTTCCTATAGCATGAGATGTGATATCTCAATGCTTCTAATAAACCTGAGACCCTTCCTATAGCATGAGATGTGAGATCCAACTCCTTCCCGTTCCAATCCTGAGACCCTTCCTATAGCATGAGATGTGATATCTCAATGCTTCTACCAAACCTGAGACCCTTCCCATAGCATGAGATGTGATATCCAACTCCTTCCCGTTCCAATCCTGAGTCCCTTCCGATAGCCTATGTGATATCCAACTTCTTCCCATTCCAATCCTGCGTCTCTTCATATAGCATGAGATTTGATATCTCAGTGCTTCTAATACAAAACCTGAGACCCTTCCTATAACATGAGATGTGATATCCAACTCCTCCCATTCCAATCATGAGGCCCTTCCTATAGCATGAGATGTGATATCTCAATGCTATTAATACCAAACCCGAGACCCTCCCTATAGCATGAGATGTGATATCCAACTCCTCCCATTCCAATAATGAGGCCCTTCCTATAGCATGAGATGTGATATCTCAATGCTTCTACCAAACCTGAGACCCTTCCTATAGCATGAGATGTGACATCCAACTCCTTCCCGTTCCAATCCTGAGACCCTTCCTATAGCATGAGATGTGATATCTCAATCCTCTTAATACCAAACCTTGGATCATTCCTATTGCAAGAGATGTGATATCCAAATGCTTCCCATTCCAAACCTGAGACCCTTCCTATAGGATGAGATGTGATATCCAACACCTTCCCATTCCAATCCTGAGACACTTCCGATAGCAGAGATGTGATATATCAATGCTTATACCAAACCTGAGACCCTTCCTATAGCATGAGATGTGATATCCAACTCCTCCCGTTCCAATCCTGAGACCCTTCCTATAGCATGAGATGTGATATCTCAATGCTTCTACCAAACCTGAGACCCTTCCTATAGCATGAGATGTGATATCCAACTCCTTCCCGTTCCAATCCTGAGACCCTTCCTATAGCATGAGATGTGATATCTCAATGCTTCTACCAAACCTGAGACCCTTCCTATAGCATGAGATGTGATATCCAACTCCTTCCCGTTCCAATCCTGAGTCCCTTCCGATAGCCTATGTGATATCCAACTTCTTCCCATTCCAATCCTGCGTCTCTTCATATAGCATGAGATTTGATATCTCAGTGCTTCTAATACAAAACCTGAGACCCTTCCTATAACATAAGATGTGATATCCAACTCCTTCCGATTCCAATCCTGAGACCCTTCCTATACCATGAGATGTGATATCTCAATGTTTCTAATACCAGACCTGAGACCCTTCCTATTGCAAGAGATGTGATATCCAAACCTTTCCCATTCCAAACCTGAGACCTTTCCTATTGCGTGAGATGTGATATCCAACTCCTTCCCAATCCAATCCTGAGACCCTTCCTATAGCATGAGATGTGATATCCAACTCCTTCCCGTTCCAATCCTGAGACCCTTCCTATAGCATGAGATGTGATATCTCAATGCTTCTACCAAACCTGAGACCCTTCCTATAGCATGAGATGTGATATCCAACTCCTTCCGATTCCAATCCTGAGATCCTTCCTATACCATGAGATGTGATATCTCAATGTTTCTAATACCAAACCTGAGACCCTTCCTATTGCAAGAGATGTGATATCCAAATCCTTCCCATTCCAAACCTGAGTCCCTTCCTATAGCATGAGATGTGATATCCAACTTCTTCCCATTCCAATCCTGCGTCTCTTCATATAGCATGAGATTTGATATCTCAGTGCTTCTAATACAAAACCTGAGACCCTTCCTATAACATGAGATGTGATATCCAACCCCTTCCGATTCCAATCCTGAGACCCTTCCTATACCATGAGATGTGATATCTCAATGTTTCTAATACCAGACCTGAGACCCTTCCTATTGCAAGAGATGTGATATCCAAACCTTTCCCATTCCAAACCTGAGACCTTTCCTATTGCGTGAGATGTGATATCCAACTCCTTCCCAATCCAATCCTGAGACCCTTCCGAGAGCATTAGATGTGATATCTCAATGTTTCTAATATCAAACCTGAGACCCTCCCTATAGCATGAGATGTGATATCCAACTCCTTCCCATTCCAATCCTGAGACCCTTCCGATAGCATGAGATGTGATATCCAACTCCTTCGAATTCCAACCTGTGACCCTTCCTATAGCATGAGATGGGATATCCAACTCCTGCCCAATCCAATCCTGAGACCCTTCCGATAGCATGAGATGTGATATCTTAATGCTTCTACCAAACCTGAGACCTTCCTATGGCATGAGATGTGATATCAAACTCCTTCCCATTTCAATCCTGTGACCCTTCCTATAGCATGAGATGTGATATCCAACTCCTTCCCATTCCAATCCTGAAACCCGTCCTATACCATGAGATGTGATATCTCAATGCTTCTAATACCAAACCTGAGACTGTCCTATAACATGAGATTTGATATCTCAATCCTTCTAATAACAAACCTGAGACCATTCCTATAACATGAGATGTGATGTCCAAGTCCTTCCCATTCCAATCCTGAGACCCTTCCTATAGCATGAGATGTGATATCCAACTCCTTCCCATTCCAATCCTGAGACCCTTCCTATAGCATGAGATGTGATATCTCAATGCTTCTACCAAGCCTGAGACCTTTCCGATGGCATGAGATGTGATATCCAACTCCTTCCCATTCCAATCATGAGGCCCTTCCTATAGCATGAGATGTGATATCTCAATGCTTCTACCAAATCTGAGACCCTTCCTATAGCATGAAATGTGATATCCAATTTATTCCCATCCAATCCTGAGACCCTTCCTATAGCATGAGAAGTGATATCCAACTCCTTCCCATTCCAATCCTGAGTCCCTTCCGATAGCCTGAGATGTGATATCCAACTCCTCCCATTCCTATAGCATGAGATGTGATATCTCAATGCTTCTACCAAACCTGAGACCCTTCCTATAGCATGGGATGTGATATCCAACTCCTTCCCGTTCCAATCCTGAGTCCCTTCCGATAGCCTGAGATGTGATATCCAACTCCTCCCATTCCAATCATGAGGCCCTTCCTATAGCATGAGATGTGATATCTCAATGCGTCTACCAAACCTGAGACCCTTCCTATAGCATGAGATGTGATATCCAACTCCTTCCTGTTCCAATCCTGAGACCCTTCCTATAGCATGAGATGTGATATCTCAATGCTTCTACCAAACCTGAGACCCTTCCTATAGCATGAGATGTGATATCCAACTCCTTCCCGTTCCAATCCTGAGTCCCTTCCGATAGCCTGAGATGTGATATCCAACTCCTCCCATTCCAATCATGAGGCCCTTCCTATAGCATGAGATGTGATATCTCAATGCTATTAATACCAAACCGGAGACCCTCCCTATAGCATGAGATGTGATATCCAACTCCTTCCCATTCCAATCCTGAGTCCCTTCCGATAGCCTGAGATGTGATATCCAACTCCTCCCATTCCAATCATGAGGCCCTTCCTATAGCATGAGATGTGATATCTCAATGCTTCTACCAAACCTGAGACCCTTCCTATAGGATGAGATGTGATATCCAACACCTTCCCATTCCAATCCTGAGACCCTTCCTTTAGCATGAGATGTGATATCTCAATGCTCTTAATACCAAACCTTGGATCATTCCTATTGCAAGAGATGTGATATCCAAATGCTTCCCATTCCAAACCTGAGACCCTTCCTATAGGATGAGATGTGATATCCAACACCTTCCCATTCCAATCCTTAGACCCTTCCTACAGCATGCAATGTGATATCTCAATGATTCTAATACCAAACCTGAGACCCGTCCTATAACATGAGATGGGATATCCAACTCCTTCCCATTCCAATCCTGAGACACTTCCGATAGCAGAGATGGGATATATCAATGCTTATACCAAACCTGAGACGCTTCCTATAACATGAGATGTGATATCCAACTCCTTCCCATTCCAATCCTGAGTCCCTTCTGATAGCCTGAGATGTGATATCCAACTCCTCCCATTCCAATCATGAGGCCCTTCCTATAGCATGAAATGTGATATCTCAATGATTCTAATACCAAACCTGAGACCCGTCCTATAACATGAGATGGGATATCCAACTCCTTCCCATTCCAATCCTGAGACACTTCCGATAGCAGAGATGTGATATATCAATGCTTATACCAAACCTGAGACCCTTCCTATAGCATGAGATGTGATATCCAACTCCTTCCCGTTCCAATCCTGAGACCCTTCCTATAGCATGAGATGTGATATCTCAATGCTTCTACCAAACCTGAGACCCTTCCTATAGCATGAGATGTGATATCCAACTCCTTCCCATTCCAATCCTGAGATCCATACTATACCATGAGATATATCTCAATGCTTCTAATACCAAACCACAGACCCATCCTATAACTTGAGATGTGATATCCAAATCCTTCTCCTTCCAAACCTGAGACCTTTCCTTTGCCATGAGATGTGATATCCAACTCCTTCCCATTCCAATCCTGATACCCTTCCTATAGCATGTGATGTGATATCCCAATGCTTCTACCAAACCTGAGACCTTTCGGATGGCATGAGATGTGATATCCAACTCCTTCCCATTCCAATCATGAGGCCCTTCCTATAGCATGAGATGTGATATCTCAATGCTTCTACCAAATCTGAGACCCTTCCTATAGCATGAAATGTGATATCCAACTTATTCCCATCCAATCCTGAGACCCTTCCTATAGCATGAGAAGTGATATCCAACTCCTTCCCATTCCAATCCTGAGTCCCTTCCGATAGCCTGAGATGTGATATCCAACTCCTCCCACTCCTCCCATTCCAATCATGAGGCCCTTCCTATAGATGTGATATCTCAATGCTTCTACCAAACCTGAGACCCTTCCTATAGCATGGGATGTGATATCCAACTCCTTCCCGTTCCAATCCTGAGTCCCTTCCGATAGCCTGAGATGTGATATCCAACTCCTCCCATTCCAATCATGAGGCCCTTCCTATAGCATGAGATGTGATATCTCAATGCGTCTACCAAACCTGAGACCCTTCCTATAGCATGAGATGTGATATCCAACTCCTTCCCGTTCCAATCCTGAGACCCTTCCTATAGCATGAGATGTGATATCTCAATGCTTCTACCAAACCTGAGACCCTTCCTATAGCATGAGATGTGATATCCAACTCCTTCCCGTTCCAATCCTGAGTCCCTTCCGATAGCCTGAGATGTGAAATCCAACTCCTCCCATTCCAATCATGAGGCCCTTCCTATAGCATGAGATGTGATATCTCAATGCTATTAATACCAAACCCGAGACCCTCCCTATAGCATGAGATGTGATATCCAACTCCTCCCATTCCAATAATGAGGCCCTTCCTATAGCATGAGATGTGATATCTCAATGCTTCTACCAAATCTGAGACCCTTCCTTTAGCATGAGATGTGATATCCAACTCCTTCCCGTTCCAATCCTGAGACCCTCCTATAGCATGAGATGTGATATCTCAATGCTCTTAATACCAAACCTTGGATCATTCCTATTGCAAGAGATGTGATATCCAAATGCTTCCCATTCCAAACCTGAGACCCTTCCTATAGGATGAGATGTGATATCCAACACCTTCCCATTCCAATCCTGAGACACTTCCGATAGCAGAGATGTGATATATCAATGCTTCTACCAAACCTGAGACCCTTCCTATAGCATGAGATGTGATATCCAACTCCTTCCCATTCCAATCCCGAGACCCTTCCTATAGCATGAGATGTGATATCTCAATGCTTCTACCAAACCTGAGACCCTTCCTATAGCATGAGATGTGATATCCAACTCCTTCCCGTTCCAATCCTGAGTCCCTTCCGATAGCCTATGTGATATCCAACTTCTTCCCATTACAATCCTGAGACCCTTCCTATAGCATGAGATGTGATATCTCAATGCTTCTACCAAACCTGAGACCCTTCCTATAGCATGAGATGTGATATCCAACTCCTTCCCATTCCAATCCTGAGATCCATACTATACCATGAGATATATCTCAGTGCTTCTAATACCAAACCACAGACCCGTCCTGTAACTTGAGATGTGATATCCAAATCCTTCTCCTTCCAAACCTGAGACCTTTCCTTTGCCATGAGATGTGATATCCAACTCCTTCCCATTCCAATCCTGAGACCCTTCCTATAGCATGAGATGTGATATCCCAATGCTTCTACCAAACCTGAGACCTTTCCGATGGCATGAGATGTGATATCCAACTCCTTCCCATTCCAATCATGAGGCCCTTCCTATAGCATGAGATGTGATATCTCAATGCTTCTACCAAATCTGAGACCCTTCCTATAGCATGAAATGTGATATCCAACTTATTCCCATCCAATCCTGAGACCCTTCCTATAGCATGAGAAGTGATATCCAACTCCTTCCCATTCCAATCCTGAGTCCCTTCCGATAGCCTGAGATGTGATATCCAACTCCTCCCATTCCAATCATGAGGCCCTTCCTATAGCATGAGATGTGATATCTCAATGCTTCTACCAAACCTGAGACCCTTCCTATAGCATGGGATGTGATATCCAACTCCTTCCCGTTCCAATCCTGAGTCCCTTCCGATAGCCTGAGATGTGATATCCAACTCCTCCCATTCCAATCATGAGGCCCTTCCTATAGCATGAGATGTGATATCTCAATGCGTCTACCAAACCTGAGACCCTTCCTATAGCATGAGATGTGATATCCAACTCCTCCCATTCCTATAGCATGAGATGTGATATCTCAATGCTTCTACCAAACCTGAGACCCTTCCTATAGCATGGGATGTGATATCCAACTCCTTCCCGTTCCAATCCTGAGTCCCTTCCGATAGCCTGAGATGTGATATCCAACTCCTCCCATTCCAATCATGAGGCCCTTCCTATAGCATGAGATGTGATATCTCAATGCGTCTACCAAACCTGAGACCCTTCCTATAGCATGAGATGTGATATCCAACTCCTTCCTGTTCCAATCCTGAGACCCTTCCTATAGCATGAGATGTGATATCTCAATGCTTCTACCAAACCTGAGACCCTTCCTATAGCATGAGATGTGATATCCAACTCCTTCCCGTTCCAATCCTGAGTCCCTTCCGATAGCCTGAGATGTGATATCCAACTCCTCCCATTCCAATCATGAGGCCCTTCCTATAGCATGAGATGTGATATCTCAATGCTATTAATACCAAACCGGAGACCCTCCCTATAGCATGAGATGTGATATCCAACTCCTTCCCATTCCAATCCTGAGTCCCTTCCGATAGCCTGAGATGTGATATCCAACTCCTCCCATTCCAATCATGAGGCCCTTCCTATAGCATGAGATGTGATATCTCAATGCTTCTACCAAACCTGAGACCCTTCCTATAGGATGAGATGTGATATCCAACACCTTCCCATTCCAATCCTGAGACCCTTCCTTTAGCATGAGATGTGATATCTCAATGCTCTTAATACCAAACCTTGGATCATTCCTATTGCAAGAGATGTGATATCCAAATGCTTCCCATTCCAAACCTGAGACCCTTCCTATAGGATGAGATGTGATATCCAACACCTTCCCATTCCAATCCTTAGACCCTTCCTACAGCATGCAATGTGATATCTCAATGATTCTAATACCAAACCTGAGACCCGTCCTATAACATGAGATGGGATATCCAACTCCTTCCCATTCCAATCCTGAGACACTTCCGATAGCAGAGATGTGATATATCAATGCTTATACCAAACCTGAGACGCTTCCTATAACATGAGATGTGATATCCAACTCCTTCCCATTCCAATCCTGAGTCCCTTCTGATAGCCTGAGATGTGATATCCAACTCCTCCCATTCCAATCATGAGGCCCTTCCTATAGCATGAAATGTGATATCTCAATGATTCTAATACCAAACCTGAGACCCGTCCTATAACATGAGATGGGATATCCAACTCCTTCCCATTCCAATCCTGAGACACTTCCGATAGCAGAGATGTGATATATCAATGCTTATACCAAACCTGAGACCCTTCCTATAGCATGAGATGTGATATCCAACTCCTTCCCGTTCCAATCCTGAGACCCTTCCTATAGCATGAGATGTGATATCTCAATGCTTCTACCAAACCTGAGACCCTTCCTATAGCATGAGATGTGATATCCAACTCCTTCCCATTCCAATCCTGAGATCCATACTATACCATGAGATATATCTCAATGCTTCTAATACCAAACCACAGACCCATCCTATAACTTGAGATGTGATATCCAAATCCTTCTCCTTCCAAACCTGAGACCTTTCCTTTGCCATGAGATGTGATATCCAACTCCTTCCCATTCCAATCCTGATACCCTTCCTATAGCATGTGATGTGATATCCCAATGCTTCTACCAAACCTGAGACCTTTCGGATGGCATGAGATGTGATATCCAACTCCTTCCCATTCCAATCATGAGGCCCTTCCTATAGCATGAGATGTGATATCTCAATGCTTCTACCAAATCTGAGACCCTTCCTATAGCATGAAATGTGATATCCAACTTATTCCCATCCAATCCTGAGACCCTTCCTATAGCATGAGAAGTGATATCCAACTCCTTCCCATTCCAATCCTGAGTCCCTTCCGATAGCCTGAGATGTGATATCCAACTCCTCCCACTCCTCCCATTCCAATCATGAGGCCCTTCCTATAGATGTGATATCTCAATGCTTCTACCAAACCTGAGACCCTTCCTATAGCATGGGATGTGATATCCAACTCCTTCCCGTTCCAATCCTGAGTCCCTTCCGATAGCCTGAGATGTGATATCCAACTCCTCCCATTCCAATCATGAGGCCCTTCCTATAGCATGAGATGTGATATCTCAATGCGTCTACCAAACCTGAGACCCTTCCTATAGCATGAGATGTGATATCCAACTCCTTCCCGTTCCAATCCTGAGACCCTTCCTATAGCATGAGATGTGATATCTCAATGCTTCTACCAAACCTGAGACCCTTCCTATAGCATGAGATGTGATATCCAACTCCTTCCCGTTCCAATCCTGAGTCCCTTCCGATAGCCTGAGATGTGAAATCCAACTCCTCCCATTCCAATCATGAGGCCCTTCCTATAGCATGAGATGTGATATCTCAATGCTATTAATACCAAACCCGAGACCCTCCCTATAGCATGAGATGTGATATCCAACTCCTCCCATTCCAATAATGAGGCCCTTCCTATAGCATGAGATGTGATATCTCAATGCTTCTACCAAATCTGAGACCCTTCCTTTAGCATGAGATGTGATATCCAACTCCTTCCCGTTCCAATCCTGAGACCCTCCTATAGCATGAGATGTGATATCTCAATGCTCTTAATACCAAACCTTGGATCATTCCTATTGCAAGAGATGTGATATCCAAATGCTTCCCATTCCAAACCTGAGACCCTTCCTATAGGATGAGATGTGATATCCAACACCTTCCCATTCCAATCCTGAGACACTTCCGATAGCAGAGATGTGATATATCAATGCTTCTACCAAACCTGAGACCCTTCCTATAGCATGAGATGTGATATCCAACTCCTTCCCATTCCAATCCCGAGACCCTTCCTATAGCATGAGATGTGATATCTCAATGCTTCTACCAAACCTGAGACCCTTCCTATAGCATGAGATGTGATATCCAACTCCTTCCCGTTCCAATCCTGAGTCCCTTCCGATAGCCTATGTGATATCCAACTTCTTCCCATTACAATCCTGAGACCCTTCCTATAGCATGAGATGTGATATCTCAATGCTTCTACCAAACCTGAGACCCTTCCTATAGCATGAGATGTGATATCCAACTCCTTCCCATTCCAATCCTGAGATCCATACTATACCATGAGATATATCTCAGTGCTTCTAATACCAAACCACAGACCCGTCCTATAACTTGAGATGTGATATCCAAATCCTTCTCCTTCCAAACCTGAGACCTTTCCTTTGCCATGAGATGTGATATCCAACTCCTTCCCATTCCAATCCTGAGACCCTTCCTATAGCATGAGATGTGATATCCCAATGCTTCTACCAAACCTGAGACCTTTCCGATGGCATGAGATGTGATATCCAACTCCTTCCCATTCCAATCATGAGGCCCTTCCTATAGCATGAGATGTGATATCTCAATGCTTCTACCAAATCTGAGACCCTTCCTATAGCATGAAATGTGATATCCAACTTATTCCCATCCAATCCTGAGACCCTTCCTATAGCATGAGAAGTGATATCCAACTCCTTCCCATTCCAATCCTGAGTCCCTTCCGATAGCCTGAGATGTGATATCCAACTCCTCCCATTCCAATCATGAGGCCCTTCCTATAGCATGAGATGTGATATCTCAATGCTTCTACCAAACCTGAGACCCTTCCTATAGCATGGGATGTGATATCCAACTCCTTCCCGTTCCAATCCTGAGTCCCTTCCGATAGCCTGAGATGTGATATCCAACTCCTCCCATTCCAATCATGAGGCCCTTCCTATAGCATGAGATGTGATATCTCAATGCGTCTACCAAACCTGAGATCCTTCCTATAGCATGAGATGTGATATCCAACTCCTCCCATTCCTATAGCATGAGATGTGATATCTCAATGCTTCTACCAAACCTGAGACCCTTCCTATAGCATGGGATGTGATATCCAACTCCTTCCCGTTCCAATCCTGAGTCCCTTCCGATAGCCTGAGATGTGATATCCAACTCCTCCCATTCCAATCATGAGGCCCTTCCTATAGCATGAGATGTGATATCTCAATGCGTCTACCAAACCTGAGACCCTTCCTATAGCATGAGATGTGATATCCAACTCCTTCCTGTTCCAATCCTGAGACCCTTCCTATAGCATGAGATGTGATATCTCAATGCTTCTACCAAACCTGAGACCCTTCCTATAGCATGAGATGTGATATCCAACTCCTTCCCGTTCCAATCCTGAGTCCCTTCCGATAGCCTGAGATGTGATATCCAACTCCTCCCATTCCAATCATGAGGCCCTTCCTATAGCATGAGATGTGATATCTCAATGCTATTAATACCAAACCGGAGACCCTCCCTATAGCATGAGATGTGATATCCAACTCCTTCCCATTCCAATCCTGAGTCCCTTCCGATAGCCTGAGATGTGATATCCAACTCCTCCCATTCCAATCATGAGGCCCTTCCTATAGCATGAGATGTGATATCTCAATGCTTCTACCAAACCTGAGACCCTTCCTATAGGATGAGATGTGATATACAACACCTTCCCATTCCAATCCTGAGACCCTTCCTTTAGCATGAGATGTGATATCTCAATGCTCTTAATACCAAACCTTGGATCATTCCTATTGCAAGAGATGTGATATCCAAATGCTTCCCATTCCAAACCTGAGACCCTTCCTATAGGATGAGATGTGATATCCAACACCTTCCCATTCCAATCCTTAGACCCTTCCTACAGCATGCAATGTGATATCTCAATGATTCTAATACCAAACCTGAGACCCGTCCTATAACATGAGATGGGATATCCAACTCCTTCCCATTCCAATCCTGAGACACTTCCGATAGCAGAGATGTGATATATCAATGCTTATACCAAACCTGAGACGCTTCCTATAACATGAGATGTGATATCCAACTCCTTCCCATTCCAATCCTGAGTCCCTTCTGATAGCCTGAGATGTGATATCCAACTCCTCCCATTCCAATCATGAGGCCCTTCCTATAGCATGAAATGTGATATCTCAATGATTCTAATACCAAACCTGAGACCCGTCCTATAACATGAGATGGGATATCCAACTCCTTCCCATTCCAATCCTGAGACACTTCCGATAGAAGAGATGTGATATATCAATGCTTATACCAAACCTGAGACCCTTCCTATAGCATGAGATGTGATATCCAACTCCTTCCCGTTCCAATCCTGAGACCCTTCCTATAGCATGAGATGTGATATCTCAATGCTTCTACCAAACCTGAGACCCTTCCTATAGCATGAGATGTGATATCCAACTCCTTCCCATTCCAATCCTGAGATCCATACTATACCATGAGATATATCTCAATGCTTCTAATACCAAACCACAGACCCATCCTATAACTTGAGATGTGATATCCAAATCCTTCTCCTTCCAAACCTGAGACCTTTCCTTTGCCATGAGATGTGATATCCAACTCCTTCCCATTCCAATCCTGAGACCCTTCCTATAGCATGTGATGTGATATCCCAATGCTTCTACCAAACCTGAGACCTTTCGGATGGCATGAGATGTGATATCCAACTCCTTCCCATTCCAATCATGAGGCCCTTCCTATAGCATGAGATGTGATATCTCAATGCTTCTACCAAATCTGAGACCCTTCCTATAGCATGAGAAGTGATATCCAACTCCTTCCCATTCCAATCCTGAGACCCTTCCTATAGCATGAGATGTGATATCTCAATGCTTCTAATATCAAACTTGAGACCCTCCCTATAGCATGAGATGTGATACCCAAGTCCTTCCCATTCCAATCCTGAGACCCTTCCTATAGCATGAGATGTGATATCTCAATGCTTCTAATACCAAACCTGAGACTCTTCCTATAACATGAGATGGGATATCCAACTCCTTCCCATTCCAATCCTGAGACCCTTTTGATAGCAGAGATGTGATATCTCAATGTTTATACCAAACCTGAGACCCTTCCTACGGCATGAGATGTCATATTCAACTCCTTCCCATTCCAATCCTGAGACCCTTCCTATAGCATGAGATGAGATATCCAACTCCTTCCCATTCCAATCCTGAGACCCTTCCTATAGCATGAGATGTGATGTCTCAATGCTTCTAATACCAAACCTGAGATCCTTCCTATAACATGAGATGTGATATCCAACTCCTTCCATTCCAATCCTGAGACCCTTCCTATAGCATGGGATGTGATATCTCAATGCTTATACCAAACCTGAGACCCTTCCAATAGCATGAGATGTGATATCCAACTCCTTCCCATTCCAATCCTGAGACCCTTCCTATAGCCTGAGATGTGATATCTCAATGCCTCTAATACCAAACCTGAGATCCTTCCTCTAACATGAAATGTGATATCCAACTCCTTCACTTTCCAAACCTGAGAGCCTATCTATAGCATGAGATGTGATATCCAAGTCCTTCCCATTCCAATCCTTAGACCCTTCCTACAGCATGCAATATGATATCTCAATGATTCTAATAAAAAACCTGAGACCCGTCCTATAACATGAGATGGGATATCAAACTCCTTCCCATTCCAATCCTGAGACACTTCCGATAGCAGAGATGTGATATCTCAATGCTTCTAATATCAAACTTGAGACCCTCCCTATAGCATGAGATGTGATACCCAAGTCCTTCCCATTCCAATCCTGAGACCCTTCCTATAGCATGAGATGTGATATCTCAATGCTTCTAATACCAAACCTGAGACTCTTCCTATAACATGAGATGGGATATCCAACTCCTTCCCATTCCAATCCTGAGACCCTTTTGATAGCAGAGATGTGATATCTCAATGTTTATACCAAACCTGAGACCCTTCCTACGGCATGAGATGTCATATTCAACTCCTTCCCATTCCAATCCTGACACCCTTCCTATAGCATGAGATGTGATATCCAACTCCTTCCCATTCCAATCCTGAGACCCTTCCTATAGCATGAGATGTGATGTCTCAATGCTTCTAATACCAAACCTGAGATCCTTCCTATAACATGAGATGTGATATCCAACTCCTTCCATTCCAATCCTGAGACCCTTCCTATAGCATGAGATGTGATATCTCAATGCTTATACCAAACCTGAGACCCTTCCTATAGCATGAGATGTGATATCCAACTCCTTCCCATTCCAATCCTGAGACCCTTCCTATAGCCTGAGATGTGATATCTCAATGCCTCTAATACCAAACCTGAGATCCTTCCTCTAACATGAAAAGTGATATCCAACTCCTTCACTTTCCAAACCTGAGAGCCTATCTATAGCATGAGATGTGATATCCAAGTCCTTCCCATTCCAATCCTTAGACCCTTCCTACAGCATGCAATATGATATCTCAATGATTCTGATAAAAAACCTGAGACCCGTCCTATAACATGAGATGGGATATCCAACTCCTTCCCATTCCAATCCTGAGACACTTCCGATAGCAGAGATGTGATATCTCAATGTTTATACCAAACCTGAGACCCTTCCTATAACATGAGATGTGATATCCAACTCCTTCCCGTTCCAAACCTGAGACCCTTCCTTTAGCATGAGATGTGATATCCAGCTCCTTCCCATTCCAATCCTGAGACACTTCCGATAGCATGAGATGTGATATCTCAATGCTTCTAATATCAAAACTGAGACCCTCCCTATAGCATGATATGTGATATCTAAGTCCTTCCCATTCCAATCCTGAGACCCTTCCTATAGCATGAGATGTGATATCTCAATGCTTCTACCAAACCTGAGACCCTTCCTTTAGCATGAGATGTGATATCCAACTCTTTCCCATTCCAATCCTGAGACCCTTCCTATAGCATGAGATGTGATATCTCAATACTTCTAATACCAAACCTGAGATCCTTCCGATAACATGAGATGTGATATCCAAATCCTTCGCCTTCCAAACCTGAGACCCTCCCTTTAGCATGAGATGTGATATCCAACTCCTTCCCATTCCAATCCTGAGACCCTTCTGATAGCATAAGATATGATATCTCAATGCTTCTATACCAAACCTGAGATCCTTCCGATAGCATGATGTGATATCTCAATACTTCTAATACCAAACCTGAGATCCTTCCTATAACATGAGATGTGATATCCAAATCCTTATCTTCCAAACCTGAGACCCTCCCTTTAGCTTGAGATGTGATATCCAACTCCTTCCCATTCCAATCCTGAGACTCTTCTGATAGCATAAGATATGATATCTCAATGCTTCTATACCAAACCTGAGATCCTTCTGATAGCATGAGATGTGATATCTCAATACTTCTAATACCAAACCTGAGATCCTACCTCTAACATGAAATGTGATATCCAACTCTTTCCCCTTGCAAACCTGAGAGCCTTCCTATAGCATGAGATGTGATATCCAAGTCCTTCCCATTCCAATCCTGAGACCCTTCCTATAACATGAGATGTGATATCCAACTCCTTCCCATTCCAACCTGAGACCCTTCCTATAGCATGAGATGGGATATCCAACTCCTTCCAAATCCAATCCCGATACCCTTCTGATAGCATGAGATGTGATATCCCAATGCTTCTACCAAACCTGAGACCCATACTATGGCATGAGATGTGATATCAAACTCCTTCCCATTCTAATCCTGAGACCCTTCCAATAGCTTGAGATGTGATATCCAACTCCTTCCCATTCCAATTCTGAGACCCTTCCTATACCATGAGACTTGATATCTCAATGCTTCTAATACCAAACCTGAGACCCGTCCTATAACATGAGATGTGATATCCAAATCCTTCCCCTTCCAAACCTTAGACCCTTCCTTTATCATGAGATGTGATATCCAACTCCTTCCTATTCCAATCTTGAGACCCTTCCGATATGAAATGTGATATCTCAATGCTTCTAATATCAAACTTGAGACCCTCCCTATAGCATGAGATGTGATATCCAAGTCCTTCCCATTCCAATCCTGAGACCCTTCCTATAGCATGAGATGTGATATCTCAATGCTTCTAATACCAAACCCGAGACCCTTCCTATAACATGAGATGGGAATATCCAACTCCTTCCCATTCCAATCCTGAGACCCTTCCGATAGCAGAGATGTGATATCTCAATGCTTATACCAAACCTGAGATCCTTCCTATAACATGAGATGTGATATCCAACTCCTTCCCATTCCAATCCTGAGACACTTCCTATAGCATGAGATGTGATATCTCACTGCTTATACCAAACCTGAGACCCTTCCTATAGCATGAGATGTGATATCCAACTCCTTCCCAATCCAATCCTGAGACCCTTCCTATAGCATGAGATGTGATATCTCAATGCTTCTAATATCAAACTTGAGACCCTCCCTATAGCATGAGATGTGATACCCAAGTCCTTCCCATTCCAATCCTGAGACACTTCCTATAGCATGAGATGTGATATCTCAATGCTTCTAATACCAAACCTGAGACTCTTCCTATAACATGAGATGGGATATCCAACTCCTTCCCATTCCAATCCTGAGACCCTTTCGATAGCAGAGATGTGATATCTCAATGTTTATACCAAACCTGAGACCCTCCCTACGGCATGAGATGTCATATACAACTCCTTCCCATTCCAATCCTGAGACCCTTCCTATAGCATGAGATGTGATATCCAACTCCTTCCCATTCCAATCCTGAGACCCTTCCTATAGCCTGAGATGTGATATCTCAATGCCTCTAATACCAAACCTGAGATCCTTCCTCTAACATGAAATGTGATATCCAACTCCTTCACTTTCCAAACCTGAGAGCCTATCTATAGCATGAGATGTGATATCCAAGTCCTTCCCATTCCAATCCTTAGACCCTTCCTACAGCATGCAATATGATATCTCAATGATTTGAATAAAAAACCTGAGACCCGTCCTATAACATGAGATGGGATATCCAACTCCTTCCCATTCCAATCCTGGGACACTTCCGATAAAAGAGATGTGATATCTCAATGTTTATACCAAACCTGAGACCCTTCCTATAACATGAGATGTGATATCCAACTCCTTCCCATTCCAATCCTGAGACACTTCCGATAGCATGAGATGTGATATCTCAATGCTTCTAATACCAAACTGAGACCCTCCCTATAGCATATGTGATATCTAAGTCCTTCCCATTCCAATCCTGAGACCCTTCCTATAGCATGAGATGTGATATCTCAATGCTTATCCTTGATTCCTGTAGTAAATTGATTTCCTTTGCAGGCCGACTACTGTCACGAATGCCTTGTCTGCATGCATTCTCTCCTGGCCATTCTCTCACCGTGGCTATTTGCCTACCCCCTTCCTCTCTCAGTGGATGGACTTCTCCATCCTAGCCTCCTACCACTCAACTCCGCCTACTTGGAGAATTCAACATGAACCTGTATGCTTCCTGACCTGGACTTTTACGAGATCTGCAACTCTTCATGTCGCTGGCCCTACACACTGCAGTGAATACTCAGGATTTTCTGATCTCAGACCTCCCCCTCTGTAACCCTCTCAACAGTCCTCTCCCGTGGTGATCAAGTTCTCATCTCCAAAGAAGGCTGCCAGCTGTTCCTCCTCAGAGGAGTTCTCCCTTTCTGTCCCTGCTCCCTGCACCGTTTCGCGTTGCAAACACTCGCTTCCCTGCTCTCTGGTTTAGACGCTTTTCCTTCTCAGAGGCCTTCTTCTATTCTGCCCTTTTCGCGTTGCAAGTACTCGCTTCCCAGCTCTCTGGTTTAGACGCGTGTTCCCTGCCTTCTCTCCTCTTCCCGCTGCCTTCAAATCAAAAAATGAGCTCCAAAAGATACACAGTGCTCAGAATGCTCTATAACACCCATTATTCAACATATAGCCGTAACCCGCTAGACGTATTGAAACGTGCTGTAAACTAGCAAAAACAGCTAGAAAATGTACTTTCCTCGCGTTTTTGTAAATGCTAATTCTGATGGGTTCCCATGTATGTACTGTCCGTGCGTTTGTTGTCGAATCCTGAAGTTTTTAACCACTGTTCTCCCATACAAGGGGGGGGGGGGGGTCAACGTCTACTGCTGTTCACAGGCTGAATGTATACGGCTGAAATCTTCAAGGCATTATCAGCTTTCCTGACTGTTTTGGAACGTGTATTTGCTATCTGTTAATGCAGTCGTCCTGTGTTCATCGTCCCTTCTACTTTACAGGCTGCACTCCCCTGGTGATCACATTCTCCTCTCCAGAGCAGGCTGACTACCAGCTGCTCCTCCTCATAGGCGTTCATCCTTTCTGTCCCTGCTCGCTGCACCGTTTCGCGTTGCATGTACTCGCTTCCCAGCTCTCTAATTTAGATGCGTGTTCCCTGCCTTCTCTCCTCTTCCTACAGCCTTCCAACGAGCTCCACAAGATATAGTGTTCAGAATGCTTTATAACACCCATTATTCAACATATAGCTGTAACCCGCTAGACGTATTGAAACGTGCTAAAAACGAGCAGAAACAGCTAGAAAATGTACTTTCCTCGCGTTTTGGTAAATGCGAATTCTGGTGGATTCCCATTTTGTACTCTGTTCGTGCGTTTGTTCAGTCGAATCCTGGTCTTTTGAACCACTCTTCTCCCATACAATGGAGGGTCAAAATGTGTTCACAGGCTGAATTTATACTGCTGAAATGCTCGCTTACCTGCTCTCTGGTTTAGACGCGTGTACCCTGCATTTACCAAAACGCGAGGGAAGTACATTTTCTAGCTGTTTTTGCTAGTTTTTAGCACGTTTCAATACGTCTAGCGGGTTACAGCTATATGTTGAATAATGGGTGTTATAAAGCATTATGAGCACCGTGTATCTTTTGAAGCTCATTTGTTGATTTGAAGGCAGCGGGAAGAGGAGAGAAGGCAGGGAACACACGTCTAAACCAGAGAGCTGGGAAGCGAGTACATGCAACGCGAAACGGTGCAGGGAGCAGGGACAGAAAGGATGAACACCTATGAGGAGGAGCAGCTGGTAGTTAGCCTGCATAGGAGAGAAGAATGTGATCACTAGGGGAGTGCAGCCTGTAAACTAGAAGGAACGATGAACAAAGGGCGACTGCATTAACAGATGGCAAATACACGTTCCCAAACAGTCAGGAAAGCTGATAATGCCTTGAAGATTTCAGCCGTATACATTCAGCCTGTGAACAGCAGTAGATGTTGACCTCCCCTCCCTAGTATGGGAGAACAGTGGTTAAAAACTTCAGGATTCGACACAAACGCACGGACACAGTACATACAACATGGGAACCCACCAGAATTCGCATTTACAAAAACGCGAGGGAAGTACATTTTCTAGCTATTTTTGCTAGTTTTTTAGCACGTTTCTACGTCTAGCGGGTTACAGCTATATGTTGAATAATGGGGTTATAAAGCATTCTGAACACTATCTTGTGGAGCTCATTGGAAGGCTGTAGGAAGAGGAGAGAAGGCAGGGAACACGCATCTAAACCAGAGAGCTGGGAAGCGAGTACATGCAACGCGAAACGGTGCAGGGAGCAGGGACAGAAAGGTGGAACGCCTCTGAGGAGGAGCAGCTGGTAGTTAGCCTGCTCTGGAGAGGAGAATGTGATCACCACGGGAGTGCAGCCTTGAAACAAGAAGGGACGATGAAAACATGCTGACTGGAATAACAGATGGCAAATACACTTTTCCAGAAAAGTCAGTTTACCCGATAATGCATTGACGATTTCAGCAGTATACATTCAGCCTGTGAACAGTAGATTTTGATCCCCCCCCTTGTATGGGTGACGAGTGGTTAAAAACATCAGGATTCGACTGAACAAATGCACGAACAGAGTACAAAATGGGAATCCACCAGAATTCGTATTTACCAAAACGCGAGGAAAGAACATTTTCTAGCTATTTTTGCTAGTTTTTAGCACTTTTCAATACGTCTAGCGGGTTACAGCTATATCTTGAATAATGGGTGTTATAAAGCATTCTGAGCACCGTGTATCTTTTGAAGCTCATTTGTTGATTTGAAGGCAGCGGGAAGAGGAGAGAAGGCAGGGAACACACGTCTAAACCAGAGAGCCGGGGAGCGAGTTGTTCTCTGCAACGCGAAACGATGCAGAGAACAAGCACAGAAAGGAAGAAGGAAAAGCGTCTAAACCAGAGAGCAGGGAAGCGAGTGTTTGCAAAGCGAAACGGTGCAGAGAGCAGGGACAGAAAGGGAGAACTCCACTGAGGAACAGCTGGTAGTTAGCCTTCTTTGGAGATGAGAACTTGATCACACGGGAGAGGATTGTTGAGAGGGTTACATAGGGGGATGTCTGAGATCAGAAAATCCTGAGTATTCCCTGCAGTGTGTAGGGCCAGAGACATGAAGAGTTGCAGATCTCGTAAAAGTCCAGGTCAGGAAGCATACAGGTTCATTTTGAATTCTCCAAGTAGGCGGAGTTGAGTGGTAGGAGGCTAGGATGGAGAAGTCCATCCACTGAGAGAGGAAGGGGGTAGGCAAATAGCCACGGTGAGAGAATGGCCAGGAAAGAGAGAATGCATGCAGACAAGGCATTCGTGAGAGGAGTCGGCCTGCAAAGGAAAGCAATTTACTACAGGAATCAAGGATACTCCCCCTCAAGAACGGTTGGATCTGGGCATGGAGAGGAACTTGTCATCAGGGAGGAAAGTGTCAGAGCTCGAGACAGCGCTGGCCGTCATCCATGTCTCGGTTAGACCAAGGACATCAAGGTCAGGTTCTTCCAGGAAATGGCAGATGTCAGATGAGTGTTAACTGAGTGAGAGTTGAGAGTGGGGAGGGGTATAATCAGTAATCCTTGCGGAGGTGTAGAAGGAGCCTGACCTAGGGCACATGAGGAAGGAGAGAGAAAAGGAAGCAGAAGAAGGGAGAGAAGATACAGCAGGAGTGCATTATCAATCCGGGAGCTAGGAGTGGTGAGGTTAGACGGGGAGGTCTGAATCTCAGGATTTGAATGGGAAGTTCGATATCACATGTCATGCTATAGGAAGAGTCTCAGGATTGGAATGGGAAGGAGTTGGATATGATATCTCATGTTATAGGGAGGGTCTCAGGTTTGGTATTAGAAGCACTGAGATATCAAATCACCTCCTATCGGAACGGTCTCGGGTTTGGTATTGGAAGAAATGAGATTTCAAATCTCAGGCTGTGGGAATGGTCTCGGGTATGGTATTGGAAGGGGTGAAAAATCACATTTCATGCTACAGGAAGGGTCACAAGTTTGGAATGGGAAGGAGTTGGATTTCACATATACTACGGGAAGGGCCTCAGGTTTGGTATTAGAAGCATAGAGATATCACATCTCATGTTATAGGAAGGGTCTCGATTGGAATGGGAAGGAGTTGGATATCACATCTCATGTTATAGGGAGGGTCTCAGTTTTGATATTAGAAGCATTGAGATATCACATATGCTATTGGAAGGGTCTCAGTATTGGAATGGGAAGGAGTTGGATATCACATCTCATGTTATAGGGAGGGTCTCAATTTTGATATTAGAAGCATTGAGATATCACATCTCATGGTATAGGAAGGGTCTCAGGATTGGATTTGGAAGGAGTTGGATATCACATCTCATGCTATCGGAAGGGTCTCAGGATTGGAATGGGAAGGAGTTGAATATCACATCTCATGCTAAAGGAAGGGTCATCAGGTTCGGTATAAGCATTGAGATATCACATCTCTGCTATCGGAAGGGTCTCAGGATAGGAATGTGAAGGACTTAGATTTCACATCTCATGCTATCGGAAGGGTATCAGGATTGGAATGGGATGGAGTTGGATATCACATCTCAAGCTATCTCAGGATTGTAATGGGAAGGAGTTTGATATCACATATCAAGCTATAGGAAGGGTCTCAGGTTTGGAAGGGGAAGGATTTGGATCTCACATCTCAAGCTATCTCAGGATTGGAATGGGAAGGAGTTTGATATTTCATCTCAAGCTATAGGAAGGGTCTCAGGTTTGGAAAGGGAAGGATTTGGATTTCACATATCATGCTAAAGGAAAGGTCTCAGGTCTGGAAGGGGAAGGATTTGGATCTCACATCTCATGTTTTAGGACGGGTCTCAGGTTTGGTATTAGAAGCATTGAAATATCACATCTCATGGTATAGGAAGGGTCCCAGGATTGGAATGGGAAGGAGTTGGATATCACATTGAATGGAAAGGAGTTTGATATCACATCTCAAGCTATAGGAAGGGCCTCAGGTTTGGAAAGGGAATGATTTGGATTTCACATCTCATGTTGTAGGATGGTTCTCATGTTTGGTTTTAGAAGCATTGAGACATCACATCTCATGCTATGGGAAGGGTCTCAGGTTTGGAATGGGAAGGAGTTGGATATCACATCTCATGCTAAAGGAAAGGTCTCAGGTCTGGAAGGGGAAGGATTTGGATCTCACATCTCATGTTTTAGGACGGGTCTCAGGTTTGGTATTAGAAGCATTGAAATATCACATCTCATGGTATAGGAAGGGTCCCAGGATTGGAATGGGAAGGAGTTGGATATCACATTGAATGGAAAGGAGTTTGATATCACATCTCAAGCTATAGGAAGGGCCTCAGGTTTGGAAAGGGAATGATTTGGATTTCACATCTCATGTTGTAGGATGGTTCTCATGTTTGGTTTTAGAAGCATTGAAATATCACATCTCATGCTATCGGAAGGGTCTCAGGTTTGGAATGGGAAGGAGTTTGATATCACATCTCATGTTAGAGGTAGGATCTCAGGTTTGGTATTAGAGGCATTGAGATATGACATCTCATGCCATCAGAAGGGTCTCAGGATTGGAATGGGAAGGAGTTGGATATCACATCTCATGCTAAAGGGAGGGTCTAAGGTTTGGAAGGGGAAGGATTTGGACATCACATCTCATGTTATTGGAAGGATCTGAGGTTTGGTATTAGAAGCATTGAGATATCACATCTCATGCTATCGGAAGGGTCTCAGGTTTGGTATAAGCATTGAGATGTCATATTCAACTCCTTCCCATTCCAATCCTGAGACCCTTCCTATAGCATGAGATGTGATATCCAACTCCTTCCCATTCCAATCCTGAGACCCTTCCTATAGCATGAGATGTGATGTCTCAATGCTTCTAATACCAAACCTGAGATCCTTCCTATAACATGAGATGTGATATCCAACTCCTTCCATTCCAATCCTGAGACCCTTCCTATAGCATGAGATGTGATATCTCAATGCTTATACCAAACCTGAGACCCTTCCTATAGCATGAGATGTGATATCCAACTCCTTCCCATTCCAATCCTGAGACCCTTCCTATAGCCTGAGATGTGATATCTCAATGCCTCTAATACCAAACCTGAGATCCTTCCTCTAACATGAAATGTGATATCCAAGTCCTTCACTTTCCAAACCTGAGAGCCTATCTATAGCATGAGATGTGATATCCAAGTCCTTCCCATTCCAATCCTTAGACCCTTCCTACAGCATGCAATATGATATCTCAATGATTCTAATAAAAAACCTGAGACCCGTCCTATAACATGAGATGGGATATCCAACTCTTTCCCATTCCAATCCTGAGACACTTCCGATAGCAGAGATGTGATATCTCAATGCTTCTAATATCAAACTTGAGACCCTCCCTATAGCATGAGATGTGATACCCAAGTCCTTCCCATTCCAATCCTGAGACCCTTCCTATAGCATGAGATGTGATATCTCAATGCTTCTAATACCAAACCTGAGACTCTTCCTATAACATGAGATGGGATATCCAACTCCTTCCCATTCCAATCCTGAGACCCTTTTGATAGCAGAGATGTGATATCTCAATGTTTATACCAAACCTGAGACCCTTCCTACGGCATGAGATGTCATATTCAACTCCTTCCCATTCCAATCCTGAGACCCTTCCTATAGCATGAGATGTGATATCCAACTCCTTCCCATTCCAATCCTGAGACCCTTCCTATAGCATGAGATGTGATGTCTCAATGCTTCTAATACCAAACCTGAGATCCTTCCTATAACATGAGATGTGATATCCAACTCCTTCCATTCCAATCCTGAGACCCTTCCTATAGCATGAGATGTGATATCTCAATGCTTATACCAAACCTGAGACCCTTCCTATAGCATGAGATGTGATATCCAACTCCTTCCCATTCCAATCCTGAGACCCTTCCTATAGCCTGAGATGTGATATCTCAATGCCTCTAATACCAAACCTGAGATCCTTCCTCTAACATGAAAAGTGATATCCAACTCCTTCACTTTCCAAACCTGAGAGCCTATCTATAGCATGAGATGTGATATCCAAGTCCTTCCCATTCCAATCCTTAGACCCTTCCTACAGCATGCAATATGATATCTCAATGATTCTAATAAAAAACCTGAGACCCGTCCTATAACATGAGATGGGATATCCAACTCCTTCCCATTCCAATCCTGAGACACTTCCGATAGCAGAGATGTGATATCTCAATGTTTATACCAAACCTGAGACCCTTCCTATAACATGAGATGTGATATCCAACTCCTTCCCGTTCCAAACCTGAGACCCTTCCTTTAGCATGAGATGTGATATCCAGCTCCTTCCCATTCCAATCCTGAGACACTTACGATAGCATGAGATGTGATATCTCAATGCTTCTAATATCAAAACTGAGACCCTCCCTATAGCATGATATGTGATATCTAAGTCCTTCCCATTCCAATCCTGAGACCCTTCCTATAGCATGAGATGTGATATCTCAATGCTTCTACCAAACCTGAGACCCTTCCTTTAGCATGAGATGTGATATCCAACTCTTTCCCATTCCAATCCTGAGACCCTTCCTATAGCATGAGATGTGATATCTCAATACTTCTAATACCAAACCTGAGATCCTTCCGATAACATGAGATGTGATATCCAAATCCTTCGCCTTCCAAACCTGAGACCCTCCCTTTAGCATGAGATGTGATATCCAACTCCATCCCATTCCAATCCTGAGACCCTTCTGATAGCATAAGATATGATATCTCAATGCTTCTATACCAAACCTGAGATCCTTCCGATAGCATGATGTGATATCTCAATACTTCTAATACCAAACCTGAGATCCTTCCTATAACATGAGATGTGATATCCAAATCCTTATCTTCCAAACCTGAGACCCTCCCTTTAGCATGAGATGTGATATCCAACTCCTTCCCATTCCAATCCTGAGACTCTTCTGATAGCATAAGATATGATATCTCAATGCTTCTATACCAAACCTGAGATCCTTCTGATAGCATGAGATGTGATATCTCAATACTTCTAATACCAAACCTGAGATCCTACCTCTAACATGAAATGTGATATCCAACTCTTTCCCCTTGCAAACCTGAGAGCCTTCCTATAGCATGAGATGTGATATCCAAGTCCTTCCCATTCCAATCCTGAGACCCTTCCTATAACATGAGATGTGATATCCAACTCCTTCCCATTCCAACCTGAGACCCTTCCTATAGCATGAGATGGGATATCCAACTCCTTCCAAATCCAATCCCGATACCCTTCTGATAGCATGAGATGTGATATCCCAATGCTTCTACCAAACCTGAGACCCATACTATGGCATGAGATGTGATATCAAACTCCTTCCCATTCTAATCCTGAGACCCTTCCTATAGCTTGAGATGTGATATCCAACTCCTTCCCATTCCAATTCTGAGACCCTTCCTATACCATGAGACTTGATATCTCAATGCTTCTAATACCAAACCTGAGACCCGTCCTATAACATGAGATGTGATATCCAAATCCTTCCCCTTCCAAACCTTAGACCCTTCCTTTATCATGAGATGTGATATCCAACTCCTTCCTATTCCAATCTTGAGACCCTTCCGATATGAAATGTGATATCTCAATGCTTCTAATATCAAACTTGAGACCCTCCCTATAGCATGAGATGTGATATCCAAGTCCTTCCCATTCCAATCCTGAGACCCTTCCTATAGCATGAGATGTGATATCTCAATGCTTCTAATACCAAACCTGAGACCCTTCCTATAACATGAGATGGGAATATCCAACTCCTTCCCATTCCAATCCTGAGACCCTTCCGATAGCAGAGATGTGATATCTCAATGTTTATACCAAACCTGAGACCCTTCCTATAGCATGAGATGTGATATCCAACTCCTTCCCAATCCAATCCTGAGACCCTTCCTATAGCATGAGATGTGATATCTCAATGCTTCTAATATCAAACTTGAGACCCTCCCTATAGCATGAGATGTGATACCCAAGTCCTTCCCATTCCAATCCTGAGACACTTCCTATAGCATGAGATGTGATATCTCAATGCTTCTAATACCAAACCTGAGACTCTTCCTATAACATGAGATGGGATATCCAACTCCTTCCCATTCCAATCCTGAGACCCTTTCGATAGCAGAGATGTGATATCTCAATGTTTATACCAAACCTGAGACCCTCCCTACGGCATGAGATGTCATATACAACTCCTTCCCATTCCAATCCTGAGACCCTTCCTATAGCATGAGATGTGATATCCAACTCCTTCCCATTCCAATCCTGAGACCCTTCCTATAGCCTGAGATGTGATATCTCAATGCCTCTAATACCAAACCTGAGATCCTTCCTCTAACATGAAATGTGATATCCAACTCCTTCACTTTCCAAACCTGAGAGCCTATCTATAGCATGAGATGTGATATCCAAGTCCTTCCCATTCCAATCCTTAGACCCTTCCTACAGCATGCAATATGATATCTCAATGATTTTAATAAAAAACCTGAGACCCGTCCTATAACATGAGATGGGATATCCAACTCCTTCCCATTCCAATCCTGGGACACTTCCGATAGCAGAGATGTGATATCTCAATGTTTATACCAAACCTGAGACCCTTCCTATAACATGAGATGTGATATCCAACTCCTTCGCATTCCAATCCTGAGACACTTCCGATAGCATGAGATGTGATATCTCAATGCTTCTAATACCAAACTGAGACCCTCCCTATAGCATATGTGATATCTAAGTCCTTCCCATTCCAATCCTGAGACCCTTCCTATAGCATGAGATGTGATATCTCAATGCTTATCCTTGATTCCTGTAGTAAATTGATTTCCTTTGCAGGCCGACTACTGTCACGAATGCCTTGTCTGCATGCATTCTCTCCTGGCCATTCTCTCACCGTGGCTATTTGCCTACCCCCTTCCTCTCTCAGTGGATGGACTTCTCCATCCTAGCCTCCTACCACTCAACTCCGCCTACTTGGAGAATTCAACATGAACCTGTATGCTTCCTGACCTGGACTTTTACGAGATCTGCAACTCTTCATGTCGCTGGCCCTACACACTGCAGTGAATACTCAGGATTTTCTGATCTCAGACCCCCCCCCTCTGTAACCCTCTCAACAATCCTCTCCCGTGGTGATCAAGTTCTCATCTCCAAAGAAGGCTGCCAGCTGTTCCTCCTCAGAGGAGTTCTCCCTTTCTGTCCCTGCTCCCTGCACCGTTTCGCGTTGCAAACACTCGCTTCCCTGCTCTCTGGTTTAGACGCTTTTCCTTCTCAGAAGCCTTCTTCTATTCTGCCCTTTTCGCGTTGCAAGTACTCGCTTCCCAGCTCTCTGGTTTAGACGCGTGTTCCCTGCCTTCTCTCCTCTTCCCGCTGCCTTCAAATCAAAAAATGAGCTCCAAAAGATACACAGTGCTCAGAATGCTCTATAACACCCATTATTCAACATATAGCCGTAACCCGCTAGACGTATTGAAACGTGCTGTAAACTAGCAAAAACAGCTAGAAAATGTACTTTCCTCGCGTTTTTGTAAATGCTAATTCTGATGGGTTCCCATGTATGTACTGTCCGTGCGTTTGTTGTCGAATCCTGAAGTTTTTAACCACTGTTCTCCCATACAAGGGGGGGGGTCAACGTCTACTGCTGTTCACAGGCTGAATGTATACGGCTGAAATCTTCAAGGCATTATCAGCTTTCCTGACTGTTTTGGAACGTGTATTTGCTATCTGTTAATGCAGTCGTCCTGTGTTCATCGTCCCTTCTACTTTACAGGCTGCACTCCCCTGGTGATCACATTCTCCTCTCCAGAGCAGGCTGACTACCAGCTGCTCCTCCTCATAGGCGTTCATCCTTTCTGTCCCTGCTCGCTGCACCGTTTCGCGTTGCATGTACTCGCTTCCCAGCTCTCTAATTTAGATGCGTGTTCCCTGCCTTCTCTCCTCTTCCTACAGCCTTCCAACGAGCTCCACAAGATATAGTGTTCAGAATGCTTTATAACACCCATTATTCAACATATAGCTGTAACCCGCTAGACGTATTGAAACGTGCTAAAAACGAGCAGAAACAGCTAGAAAATGTACTTTCCTCGCGTTTTGGTAAATGCGAATTCTGGTGGATTCCCATTTTGTACTCTGTTCGTGCGTTTGTTCAGTCGAATCCTGGTCTTTTGAACCACTCTTCTCCCATACAAGGGAGGGTCAAAATGTGTTGTTCACAGGCTGAATTTATACTGCTGAAATGCTCGCTTACCTGCTCTCTGGTTTAGACGCGTGTACCCTGCATTTACCAAAACGCGAGGGAAGTACATTTTCTAGCTGTTTTTGCTAGTTTTTAGCACGTTTCAATACGTCTAGCGGGTTACAGCTATATGTTGAATAATGGGTGTTATAAAGCATTCTGAGCACCGTGTATCTTTTGAAGCTCATTTGTTGATTTGAAGGCAGCGGGAAGAGGAGAGAAGGCAGGGAACACACGTCTAAACCAGAGAGCTGGGAAGCGAGTACATGCAACGCGAAACGGTGCAGGGAGCAGGGACAGAAAGGATGAACACCTATGAGGAGGAGCAGCTGGTAGTTAGCCTGCATAGGAGAGAAGAATGTGATCACTAGGGGAGTGCAGCCTGTAAACTAGAAGGAACGATGAACAAAGGGCGACTGCATTAACAGATGGCAAATACACGTTCCCAAACAGTCAGGAAAGCTGATAATGCCTTGAAGATTTCAGCCGTATACATTCAGCCTGTGAACAGCAGTAGATGTTGACCCCCCCTCCCTAGTATGGGAGAACAGTGGTTAAAAACTTCAGGATTCGACACAAACGCACGGACACAGTACATACAACATGGGAACCCACCAGAATTCGCATTTACAAAAACGCGAGGGAAGTACATTTTCTAGCTATTTTTGCTAGTTTTTTAGCACGTTTCTACGTCTAGCGGGTTACAGCTATATGTTGAATAATGGGGTTATAAAGCATTCTGAACACTATCTTGTGGAGCTCATTGGAAGGCTGTAGGAAGAGGAGAGAAGGCAGGGAACACGCATCTAAACCAGAGAGCTGGGAAGCGAGTACATGCAACGCGAAACGGTGCAGGGAGCAGGGACAGAAAGGTGGAACGCATCTGAGGAGGAGCAGCTGGTAGTTAGCCTGCTCTGGAGAGGAGAATGTGATCACCACGGGAGTGCAGCCTTGAAACAAGAAGGGACGATGAAAACATGCTGACTGGAATAACAGATGGCAAATACACTTTCCAGAAAAGTCAGTTTACCCGATAATGCATTGACGATTTCAGCAGTATACATTCAGCCTGTGAACAGTAGATTTTGATCCCCCCCTTGTATGGGTGACGAGTGGTTAAAAACATCAGGATTCGACTGAACAAATGCACGAACAGAGTACAAAATGGGAATCCACCAGAATTCGTATTTACCAAAACGCGAGGAAAGAACATTTTCTAGCTATTTTTGCTAGTTTTTAGCACTTTTCAATACGTCTAGCGGGTTACAGCTATATCTTGAATAATGGGTGTTATAAAGCATTCTGAGCACCGTGTATCTTTTGAAGCTCATTTGTTGATTTGAAGGCAGCGGGAAGAGGAGAGAAGGCAGGGAACACACGTCTAAACCAGAGAGCTGGGAAGCGAGTTGTTCTCTGCAACGCGAAACGATGCAGAGAACAAGCACAGAAAGGAAGAAGGAAAAGCGTCTAAACCAGAGAGCAGGGAAGCGAGTGTTTGCAAAGCGAAACGGTGCAGAGAGCAGGGACAGAAAGGGAGAACTCCACTGAGGAACAGCTGGTAGTTAGCCTTCTTTGGAGATGAGAACTTGATCACACGGGAGAGGATTGTTGAGAGAGTTACATAGGGGGATGTCTGAGATCAGAAAATCCTGAGTATTCCCTGCAGTGTGTAGGGCCAGAGACATGAAGAGTTGCAGATCTCGTAAAAGTCCAGGTCAGGAAGCATACAGGTTCATTTTGAATTCTCCAAGTAGGCGGAGTTGAGTGGTAGGAGGCTAGGATGGAGAAGTCCATCCACTGAGAGAGGAAGGGGGTAGGCAAATAGCCACGGTGAGAGAATGGCCAGGAAAGAGAGAATGCATGCAGACAAGGCATTCGTGAGAGGAGTCGGCCTGCAAAGGAAAGCAATTTACTACAGGAATCAAGGATACTCCCCCTCAAGAACGGTTGGATCTGGGCATGGAGAGGAACTTGTCATCAGGGAGGAAAGTGTCAGAGCTCGAGACAGCGCTGGCCGTCATCCATGTCTCGGTTAGACCAAGGACATCAAGGTCAGGTTCTTCCAGGAAATGGCAGATGTCAGATGAGTGTTAACTGAGTGAGAGTTGAGAGTGGGGAGTGGTATAATCAGTAATCCTTGCGGAGGTGTAGAAGGAGCCTGACCTAGGGCACATGAGGAAGGAGAGAGAAAAGGAAGCAGAAGAAGGGAGAGAAGACACAGCAGGAGTGCATTATCAATCCGGGAGCTAGGAGTGGTGAGGTTAGACGGGGAGGTCTGAATCTCAGGATTTGAATGGGAAGTTCGATATCACATGTCATGCTATAGGAAGAGTCTCAGGATTGGAATGGGAAGGAGTTGGATATGATATCTCTTGTTATAGGGAGGGTCTCAGGTTTGGTATTAGAAGCACTGAGATATCAAATCACCTCCTATCGGAACGGTCTCGGGTTTGGTATTGGAAGAAATGAGATTTCAAATCTCAGGCTGTGGGAATGGTCTCGGGTATGGTATTGGAAGGGGTGAAAAATCACATTTCATGCTACAGGAAGGGTCACAAGTTTGGAATGGGAAGGAGTTGGATTTCACATATACTACGGGAAGGGCCTCAGGTTTGGTATTAGAAGCATAGAGATATCACATCTCATGTTATAGGAAGGGTCTCGATTGGAATGGGAAGGAGTTGGATATCACATCTCATGTTATAGGGAGGGTCTCAGTTTTGATATTAGAAGCATTGAGATATCACATATGCTATTGGAAGGGTCTCAGTATTGGAATGGGAAGGAGTTGGATATCACATCTCATGTTATAGGGAGGGTCTCAATTTTGATATTAGAAGCATTGAGATATCACATCTCATGGTATAGGAAGGGTCTCAGGATTGGATTTGGAAGGAGTTGGATATCACATCTCATGCTATCGGAAGGGTCTCAGGATTGGAATGGGAAGGAGTTGAATATCACATCTCATGCTAAAGGAAGGGTCATCAGGTTCGGTATAAGCATTGAGATATCACATCTCTGCTATCGGAAGGGTCTCAGGATAGGAATGTGAAGGACTTAGATTTCACATCTCATGCTATCGGAAGGGTCTCAGGATTGGAATGGGATGGAGTTGGATATCACATCTCAAGCTATCTCAGGATTGTAATGGGAAGGAGTTTGATATCACATATCAAGCTATAGGAAGGGTCTCAGGTTTGGAAGGGGAAGGATTTGGATCTCACATCTCAAGCTATCTCAGGATTGGAATGGGAAGGAGTTTGATATTTCATCTCAAGCTATAGGAAGGGTCTCAGGTTTGGAAAGGGAAGGATTTGGATTTCACATATCATGTTATAGGATGGTTCTCATGTTTGGTTTTAGAAGCATTAAGACATCACATCTCATGCTATGGGAAGGGTCTCAGGTTTGGAATGGGAAGGAGTTGGATATCACATCTCATGCTAAAGGAAAGGTCTCAGGTCTGGAAGGGGAAGGATTTGGATCTCACATCTCATGTTTTAGGACGGGTCTCAGGTTTGGTATTAGAAGCATTGAAATATCACATCTCATGGTATAGGAAGGGTCCCAGGATTGGAATGGGAAGGAGTTGGATATCACATTGAATGGAAAGGAGTTTGATATCACATCTCAAGCTATAGGAAGGGCCTCAGGTTTGGAAAGGGAATGATTTGGATTTCACATCTCATGTTGTAGGATGGTTCTCATGTTTGGTTTTAGAAGCATTGAAATATCACATCTCATGCTATCGGAAGGGTCTCAGGTTTGGAATGGGAAGGAGTTTGATATCACATCTCATGTTAGAGGTAGGATCTCAGGTTTGGTATTAGAGGCATTGAGATATGACATCTCATGCCATCAGAAGGGTCTCAGGATTGGAATGGGAAGGAGTTGGATATCACATCTCATGCTAAAGGGAGGGTCTAAGGTTTGGAAGGGGAAGGATTTGGACATCACATCTCATGTTATTGGAAGGATCTGAGGTTTGGTATTAGAAGCATTGAGATATCACATCTCATGCTATCGGAAGGGTCTCAGGTTTGGTATAAGCATTGAGATGTCATATTCAACTCCTTCCCATTCCAATCCTGAGACCCTTCCTATAGCATGAGATGTGATATCCAACTCCTTCCCATTCCAATCCTGAGACCCTTCCTATAGCATGAGATGTGATGTCTCAATGCTTCTAATACCAAACCTGAGATCCTTCCTATAACATGAGATGTGATATCCAACTCCTTCCATTCCAATCCTGAGACCCTTCCTATAGCATGAGATGTGATATCTCAATGCTTATACCAAACCTGAGACCCTTCCTATAGCATGAGATGTGATATCCAACTCCTTCCCATTCCAATCCCGAGACCCTTCCTATAGCCTGAGATGTGATATCTCAATGCCTCTAATACCAAACCTGAGATCCTTCCTCTAACATGAAATGTGATATCCAACTCCTTCACTTTCCAAACCTGAGAGCCTATCTATAGCATGAGATGTGATATCCAAGTCCTTCCCATTCCAATCCTTAGACCCTTCCTACAGCATGCAATATGATATCTCAATGATTCTAATAAAAAACCTGAGACCCGTCCTATAACATGAGATGGGATATCCAACTCTTTCCCATTCCAATCCTGAGACACTTCCGATAGCAGAGATGTGATATCTCAATGCTTCTAATATCAAACTTGAGACCCTCCCTATAGCATGAGATGTGATACCCAAGTCCTTCCCATTCCAATCCTGAGACCCTTCCTATAGCATGAGATGTGATATCTCAATGCTTCTAATACCAAACCTGAGACTCTTCCTATAACATGAGATGGGATATCCAACTCCTTCCCATTCCAATCCTGAGACCCTTTTGATAGCAGAGATGTGATATCTCAATGTTTATACCAAACCTGAGACCCTTCCTACGGCATGAGATGTCATATTCAACTCCTTCCCATTCCAATCCTGAGACCCTTCCTATAGCATGAGATGTGATATCCAACTCCTTCCCATTCCAATCCTGAGACCCTTCCTATAGCATGAGATGTGATGTCTCAATGCTTCTAATACCAAACCTGAGATCCTTCCTATAACATGAGATGTGATATCCAACTCCTTCCATTCCAATCCTGAGACCCTTCCTATAGCATGAGATGTGATATCTCAATGCTTATACCAAACCTGAGACCCTTCCTATAGCATGAGATGTGATATCCAACTCCTTCCCATTCCAATCCTGAGACCCTTCCTATAGCCTGAGATGTGATATCTCAATGCCTCTAATACCAAACCTGAGATCCTTCCTCTAACATGAAATGTGATATCCAACTCCTTCACTTTCCAAACCTGAGAGCCTATCTATAGCATGAGATGTGATATCCAAGTCCTTCCCATTCCAATCCTTAGACCCTTCCTACAGCATGCAATATGATATCTCAATGATTCTAATAAAAAACCTGAGACCCGTCCTATAACATGAGATGGGATATCCAACTCCTTCCCATTCCAATCCTGAGACACTTCCGATAGCAGAGATGTGATATCTCAATGCTTATACCAAACCTGAGACCCTTCCTATAACATGAGATCGGATATCCAACTCCTTCCCGTTCCAAACCTGAGACCCTTCCTATAGCACATGTGATATCCAACTCCTTCCCATTCCAAACATGAGACCCTTCCTATAGCAAGAATGTAATATCCAACTCCTTCCCATTCCAACCCTGAGACCATTCCTATAGCATGAGATGTGATATCTCAATGCTTCTAATACCAAACCTGAGATCCTTCGTTTGACATGAGATGTGATATCCAATTCCTCCCCATTCCAAACCTGAGAACCTTCCTACAGCATGCAATGTGATATCTCAATGCTTCTAATACCAAACCTGAGACCAGTCCTATAACATGAGATTGGATATCCAACTCCTTCCCCTTCCAAACCTGAGACCCTTCCTATAGCATGAGATGTGATATCCAACTTCTTCCCATTCCAATCCTGAGACCCTTCCTATAACATGAGATGTGATGTCTCAATGCTTATACCAAACCTGAGACCCTTCCTATAGCTTGAGATGTGATATCCAACTCCTTCCCATTCCAATCCTGAGACCCTTCCTATAGCATGAGATGTGATATCTCAAGGCCTCTAATACCAAACCTGAGATCCTTCCTCTAACATGAATGTGATATCCAACTCCTTCCCCTTCCAAACCTGAGAGCCTTCCTATAGCATGAGATATGATATCCAAGTCCTTCCCATTCCAATCCTGAGACCCTTCCTATAACATGAAATGTGATATCCAACTCCATCCCATTCCAACCTGAGACCTTTCCTATAGCATGAGATGGGATATCCAACTCCTTCCAAATCCAATACTGATACCATTCCGATAGCATGAGATGTGATATCCCAATGCTTCTACCAAATCTGAGACCCATACTATGGCATGAGATGTGATATCAAACTCCTTCCCATTCCAATCCTGAGACCCTTCCTATAGCTTGAGATGTGATATCCAACTTCTTCCCATTCCAATTCTGAGACCCTTTCTATACCACGAGACTTGATATCTCAATGCTTCTAATACCAAACCTGAGACCCGTCCTATAACATGAGATGTGATATCCAAATCCTTCCCCTTCCAAACCTTAGACCCTTCCTTTATCATGAGATGTGATATCCAACTCCTTCCCATTCCAATCCTGAGACCCTTCCGATATCATGACATTTGTTATCTCAATGTTTCTAATATCAAACTTGAGACCCTCCCTGTAGCATGAGATGTGACATCCAAGTCCTCCCCATTCCAATCCTGAGACCCTTCCTATAGCATGAGATGTGATATCTCAATGCTTCTAATACCAAACCTGAGACCCTTCCTATAACATGAGATGGGATATCCAACTCAGATGGGATATCCAACTCCTTCCCATTTCAATCCTGAGACCCTTCCGATAGCAGAGATGTGATATCTCAATGCTTATATCAAACCTGAGACCCTTCCTATGGCCTGAGATGTCATATACAACTCCTTCCCATTCCAATCCTGAGACCCTTCCTATAGCATGAGATGTGATATCTCAATGCTTATACCAAATCTGAGACCCTTCCTATAGCATGAGATGTGATATCCAACTCCTTCCCATTCCAATCCTGAGACCCTTCCTATAGCATGAGATGTGATGTCTCAATGCTTCCAATACCAAACCTGAGATCCTTCGTATAACATGAGATGTGATATCCAACTCCTTCCCATTCCAATCCTGAGACCCTTCTGATAGCATGAGATGTGATATCTCAATGCCTCTAATACCAAACCTGAGATCCTACCTCTAACATGAAATGTGATATCCATCTTCTTCCCTTTCCAAACCTGAGACCCTGCCTATAGCATGATATGTGATATCCAAGTCCTTCCCATTCCAATCCTGAGACCCTTCCTATAGCATGTGATGTGATATCTCAATGCTTATACAAAACCTGAGACCCTTCCTATGGCATGAGATGGCATATACAACTCCTTCCCATTCCAATCCTGAGACCCTTCCTATAGCATGAGATGTGATATCTCAATGCTTATACCAAACCTGAGACCCTTCCTATAGCATGTGATGTGATATCCAACTTCTTCCCATTCCAATCCTGAGACCCTTCCTATAGCATGAGATGTGATATCTCAATGCTTATACCAAACCTGAGACCCTTCCTATAGCTTGAGATGTGATATCCAACTTCTTCCCATTCCAATCCTGAGACCCTTCCTATAGCATGAGATGTGATATCTCAAGGCCTCTAATACCAAACCTGAGATCCTTCCTCTAACATGAAATGTGATATCCAACTCCTTCCCATTCCAACCTGAGACCCTTCCTATAGCATGAGATGGGATATCCAACTCCATCCAAATCCAATACTGATACCCTTCCGATAGCATGAGATGTGATATCCCAATGCTTCTACCAAACCTGAGTCCCATACTATGGCATGAGATGTGATATCAAACTCCTTCCCATTCCAATCCTGAGACCCTTCTTATACCATGAGACTTGATATCTCAATGCTTCTAATACCAAACCTGAGACCCGTCCTATAACATGAGATGTGATATCCAAATCCTTCCCCTTCCAAACCTTAGACCCTTCCTTTATCATGAGATGTGATATCCAACTCCTTCCCATTCCAATCCTGAGACCCTTCCGATATCATGAGATGTGATATCTCAATGCTTATACCAAATCTGAGACCCTTCCTATGGCCTGAGATGTCATATACAACTCCTTCCCATTCCAATCCTGAGACCCTTCCTATAGCATGAGATGTGATATCTCAATGCTTATACCAAATCTGAGACCCTTCCTATAGCATGAGATGTGATATCCAACTCCTTCCCATTCCAATCCTGAGACCCTTCCTATAGCATGAGAAGTGATATATCCATGCTTATACCAAACCTGAGACCCTTCCTATAGCATAAGATGTGATATCCAAATCCTTCCCATTCCAATCCTGAGACCCTTCCTATAGCATGAGATGTGATATCTCAATGCTTATACCAAACCTGAGACCCTTCCTATAGCATGAGATGTGATATCCAACTCCTTCCCATTCCAATCCTGAGACCCTTCCTATAGCATGAGATGTGATGTCTCAATGTTTCTAATACCAAACCTGAGATCCTTCCTATAACATGAGATGTGATATCCAACTCCTTCCCATTCCAATCCTGAGACCCTTATGATAGCATGAGATGTGATATCTCAATGCCTCTTATACCAAACCTGAGATCCTTCCGATAGCATGAGATGTGATATCTCAATGCTTCTAATACCAAACCTGAGATCCTTCCTATAATATGAGATGTGATTTCCAAATCCTTCCCCTTCCAAACCTGAGACCCTCCCTTTAGCATGAAATGTGATATCCAACTCCTTCCCATTCCAATCCTGAGACCCTTCTGATAGCATGAGATGTGATATCTCAATGCCTCTAATACCAAACCTGAGATCCTACCTCTAACATGAAATGTGATATCCATCTCCTTCCCTTTCCAAACCTGAGACCCTGCTTATAGCATGAGATGTGATATCCAAGTCCTTCCCATTCCAATCCTGAGACCCTTCCTATAGCATGTGATGTGATATCTCAATGCTTATACCAAACCTGAGACCCTTGCTATGGCATGAGATGTCATATACAACTCCTTCCCATTCCAACCCTGAGACCCTTCCTATAGCATGAGATGTGATATCTCAATGCTTATACCAAACCTGAGACCCTTCCTATAGCATGAGATGTGATATCCAACTTCTTCCCATTCCAATCCTGAGACCCTTCCTATAGCATGAGATGTGATATCTCAATGCTTATACCAAACCTGAGACCCTTCCTATAGCATAAGATGTGATATCCAAATCCTTCCCATTCCAATCCTGAGACCCTTCCTATAGCATGAGATGTGATATCTCAATGCTTATACCAAACCTGAGACCCTTCCTATAGCATGAGATGTGATATCCAACTCCTTCCCATTCCAATCCTGAGACCCTTCCTATAGCATGAGATGTGATGTCTCAATGCTTCTAATACCAAACCTGAGATCCTTCCTATAACATGAGATGTGATATCCAACTCCTTCCCATTCCAATCCTGAGACCCTTCCTATAGCATGAGATGTGATATCCAACTTCTTCCCATTCCAATCCTGAGACCCTTCCTATAGCATGAGATGTGATATCTCAATGCTTATACCAAACCTGAGATCCTTCCTCTAACATGAAATGTGATATCCAACTCCTTCCCCTTCCAAACCTGAGAGCCTTCCTATAGCATGAGATATGATATCCAAGTCCTTCCCATTCCAATCCTGAGACCCTTCCTATAACATGAAATGTGATATCCAACTCCTTCCCATTCTAACATGAGACCCTTCCTATAGCATGAGATGGGATATCCAACTCCTTCCAAATCCAATACTGATACCCTTCCGATAGCATGAGATGTGATATCCCAATGCTTCTACCAAACCTGAGACCCATACTATGGCATGAGATGTGATATCAAACTCCTTCCCATTCCAATCCTGAGACGCTTCCTATAGCTTGAGATGTGATATCCAACTCCTTCCCATTCCAATTCTGAGACCCTTCTTATACCATGAGACTTGATATCTCAATGCTTCTAATACCAAACCTGAGACCCGTCCTATAACATGAGATGTGATATCCAAATCCTTCCCCTTCCAAACCTTAGACCCTTCCTTTATCATGAGATGTGATATCCAACTCCTTCCCATTCCAATCCTGAGACCCTTCCGATATCATGAGATTTGTTATCTCAATGCTTCTAATATCAAACTTGAGACCCTCCCTATAGCATGAGATGTGACATCCAAGTCCTTCCCATTCCAATCCTGAGACCTTTCCTATAGCATGAGATGTGATATCTCAATGCTTCTAATACCAAACCTGAGACCCTTCCTATAACATGAGATGGGATATCCAACTCCTTCCCATTCCAATCCTGAGACCCTTCCGATAGCAAAGATGTGATATCTCAGTGCTTATACCAAACCTGAGACCCTTCCTAAGGCCTGAGATGTCATATACAACTCCTTCCCATTCCAATCCTGAGACCCTTCCTATAGCATGAGATGTGATATCTCAATGCTTATACCAAATCTGAGACCCTTCCTATAGCATGAGATGTGATATCCAACACCTTGCCATTATATCCTGAGACCCTTCCTATAGCATGAGATGTGATATCTCAAGGCCTCTAATACCAAACCTGAGATCCTTCCTCTAACATGAATGTGATATCCAACTCCTTCCCCTTCCAAACCTGAGAGCCTTCCTATAGCATGAGATATGATAGCCAAGTCCTTCCCATTCCAATCCTGAGACCCTTCCTATAACATGAAATGTGATATCCAACTCCATCCCATTCCAACCTGAGACCTTTCCTATAGCATGAGATGGGATATCCAACTCCTTCCAAATCCAATACTGATACCATTCCGATAGCATGAGATGTGATATCCCAATGCTTCTACCAAATCTGAGACCCATACTATGGCATGAGATGTGATATCAAACTCCTTCCCATTCCAATCCTGAGACCCTTCCTATAGCTTGAGATGTGATATCCAACTTCTTCCCATTCCAATTCTGAGACCCTTTCTATACCATGAGACTTGATATCTCAATGCTTCTAATACCAAACCTGAGACCCGTCCTATAACATGAGATGTGATATCCAAATCCTTCCCCTTCCAAACCTTAGACCCTTCCTTTATCATGAGATGTGATATCCAACTCCTTCCCATTCCAATCCTGAGACCCTTCCGATATCATGACATTTGTTATCTCAATGTTTCTAATATCAAACTTGAGACCCTCCCTGTAGCATGAGATGTGACATCCAAGTCCTCCCCATTCCAATCCTGAGACCCTTCCTATAGCATGAGATGTGATATCTCAATGCTTCTAATACCAAACCTGAGACCCTTCCTATAACATGAGATGGGATATCCAACTCAGATGGGATATCCAACTCCTTCCCATTTCAATCCTGAGACCCTTCCGATAGCAGAGATGTGATATCTCAATGCTTATATCAAACCTGAGACCCTTCCTATGGCCTGAGATGTCATATACAACTCCTTCCCATTCCAATCCTGAGACCCTTCCTATAGCATGAGATGTGATATCTCAATGCTTATACCAAATCTGAGACCCTTCCTATAGCATGAGATGTGATATCCAACTCCTTCCCATTCCAATCCTGAGACCCTTCCTATAGCATGAGATGTGATGTCTCAATGCTTCCAATACCAAACCTGAGATCCTTCCTATAACATGAGATGTGATATCCAACTCCTTCCCATTCCAATCCTGAGACCCTTCTGATAGCATGAGATGTGATATCTCAATGCCTCTAATACCAAACCTGAGATCCTACCTCTAACATGAAATGTGATATCCATCTTCTTCCCTTTCCAAACCTGAGACCCTGCCTATAGCATGATATGTGATATCCAAGTCCTTCCCATTCCAATCCTGAGACCCTTCCTATAGCATGTGATGTGATATCTCAATGCTTATACAAAACCTGAGACCCTTCCTATGGCTTGAGATGGCATATACAACTCCTTCCCATTCCAATCCTGAGACCCTTCCTATAGCATGAGATGTGATATCTCAATGCTTATACCAAACCTGAGACCCTTCCTATAGCATGTGATGTGATATCCAACTTCTTCCTATTCCAATCCTGAGACCCTTCCTATAGCATGAGATGTGATATCTCAATGCTTATACCAAACCTGAGACCCTTCCTATAGCTTGAGATGTGATATCCAACTTCTTCCCATTCCAATCCTGAGACCCTTCCTATAGCATGAGATGTGATATCTCAAGGCCTCTAATACCAAACCTGAGATCCTTCCTCTAACATGAAATGTGATATCCAACTCCTTCCCCTTCCAAACCTGAGAGCCTTCCTATAGCATGAGATATGATATCCAAGTCCTTCCCATTCCAATCCTGAGACCCTTCCTATAACATGAAATGTGATATCCAACTCCTTCCCATTCCAACCTGAGACCCTTCCTATAGCATGAGATGGGATATCCAACTCCTTCCAAATCCAATACTGATACCCTTCCGATAGCATGAGATGTGATATCCCAATGCTTCTACCAAACCTGAGTCCCATACTATGGCATGAGATGTGATATCAAACTCCTTCCCATTCCAATCCTGAGACCCTTCTTATACCATGAGACTTGATATCTCAATGCTTCTAATACCAAACCTGAGACCCGTCCTATAACATGAGATGTGATATCCAAATCCTTCCCCTTCCAAACCTTAGACCCTTCCTTTATCATGAGATGTGATATCCAACTCCTTCCCATTCCAATCCTGAGACCCTTCCGATATCATGAGATGTGATATCTCAATGCTTATACCAAATCTGAGACCCTTCCTATGGCCTGAGATGTCATATACAACTCCTTCCCATTCCAATCCTGAGACCCTTCCTATAGCATGAGATGTGATATCTCAATGCTTATACCAAATCTGAGACCCTTCCTATAGCATGAGATGTGATATCCAACTCCTTCCCATTCCAATCCTGAGACCCTTCCTATAGCATGAGAAGTGATATATCCATGCTTATACCAAACCTGAGACCCTTCCTATAGCATAAGATGTGATATCCAAATCCTTCCCATTCCAATCCTGAGACCCTTCCTATAGCATGAGATGTGATATCTCAATGCTTATACCAAACCTGAGACCCTTCCTATAGCATGAGATGTGATATCCAACTCCTTCCCATTCCAATCCTGAGACCCTTCCTATAGCATGAGATGTGATGTCTCAATGTTTCTAATACCAAACCTGAGATCCTTCCTATAACATGAGATGTGATATCCAACTCCTTCCCATTCCAATCCTGAGACCCTTATGATAGCATGAGATGTGATATCTCAATGCCTCTTATACCAAACCTGAGATCCTTCCGATAGCATGAGATGTGATATCTCAATGCTTCTAATACCAAACCTGAGATCCTTCCTATAATATGAGATGTGATTTCCAAATCCTTCCCCTTCCAAACCTGAGACCCTCCCTTTAGCATGAAATGTGATATCCAACTCCTTCCCATTCCAATCCTGAGACCCTTCTGATAGCATGAGATGTGATATCTCAATGCCTCTAATACCAAACCTGAGATCCTACCTCTAACATGAAATGTGATATCCATCTCCTTCCCTTTCCAAACCTGAGACCCTGCTTATAGCATGAGATGTGATATCCAAGTCCTTCCCATTCCAATCCTGAGACCCTTCCTATAGCATGTGATGTGATATCTCAATGCTTATACCAAACCTGAGACCCTTGCTATGGCATGAGATGTCATATACAACTCCTTCCCATTCCAACCCTGAGACCCTTCCTATAGCATGAGATGTGATATCTCAATGCTTATACCAAACCTGAGACCCTTCCTATAGCATGAGATGTGATATCCAACTTCTTCCCATTCCAATCCTGAGACCCTTCCTATAGCATGAGATGTGATATCTCAATGCTTATACCAAACCTGAGACCCTTCCTATAGCATAAGATGTGATATCCAAATCCTTCCCATTCCAATCCTGAGACCCTTCCTATAGCATGAGATGTGATATCTCAATGCTTATACCAAACCTGAGACCCTTCCTATAGCATGAGATGTGATATCCAACTCCTTCCCATTCCAATCCTGAGACCCTTCCTATAGCATGAGATGTGATGTCTCAATGCTTCTAATACCAAACCTGAGATCCTTCCTATAACATGAGATGTGATATCCAACTCCTTCCCATTCCAATCCTGAGACCCTTCCTATAGCATGAGATGTGATATCCAACTTCTTCCCATTCCAATCCTGAGACCCTTCCTATAGCATGAGATGTGATATCTCAATGCTTATACCAAACCTGAGATCCTTCCTCTAACATGAAATGTGATATCCAACTCCTTCCCCTTCCAAACCTGAGAGCCTTCCTATAGCATGAGATATGATATCCAAGTCCTTCCCATTCCAATCCTGAGACCCTTCCTATAACATGAAATGTGATATCCAACTCCTTCCCATTCTAACATGAGACCCTTCCTATAGCATGAGATGGGATATCCAACTCCTTCCAAATCCAATACTGATACCCTTCCGATAGCATGAGATGTGATATCCCAATGCTTCTACCAAACCTGAGACCCATACTATGGCATGAGATGTGATATCAAACTCCTTCCCATTCCAATCCTGAGACGCTTCCTATAGCTTGAGATGTGATATCCAACTCCTTCCCATTCCAATTCTGAGACCCTTCTTATACCATGAGACTTGATATCTCAATGCTTCTAATACCAAACCTGAGACCCGTCCTATAACATGAGATGTGATATCCAAATCCTTCCCCTTCCAAACCTTAGACCCTTCCTTTATCATGAGATGTGATATCCAACTCCTTCCCATTCCAATCCTGAGACCCTTCCGATATCATGAGATTTGTTATCTCAATGCTTCTAATATCAAACTTGAGACCCTCCCTATAGCATGAGATGTGACATCCAAGTCCTTCCCATTCCAATCCTGAGACCTTTCCTATAGCATGAGATGTGATATCTCAATGCTTCTAATACCAAACCTGAGACCCTTCCTATAACATGAGATGGGATATCCAACTCCTTCCCATTCCAATCCTGAGACCCTTCCGATAGCAAAGATGTGATATCTCAGTGCTTATACCAAACCTGAGACCCTTCCTAAGGCCTGAGATGTCATATACAACTCCTTCCCATTCCAATCCTGAGACCCTTCCTATAGCATGAGATGTGATATCTCAATGCTTATACCAAATCTGAGACCCTTCCTATAGCATGAGATGTGATATCCAACACCTTGCCATTATATCCTGAGACCCTTCCTATAGCATGAGATGTGATATCTCAAGGCCTCTAATACCAAACCTGAGATCCTTCCTCTAACATGAATGTGATATCCAACTCCTTCCCCTTCCAAACCTGAGAGCCTTCCTATAGCATGAGATATGATAGCCAAGTCCTTCCCATTCCAATCCTGAGACCCTTCCTATAACATGAAATGTGATATCCAACTCCATCCCATTCCAACCTGAGACCTTTCCTATAGCATGAGATGGGATATCCAACTCCTTCCAAATCCAATACTGATACCATTCCGATAGCATGAGATGTGATATCCCAATGCTTCTACCAAATCTGAGACCCATACTATGGCATGAGATGTGATATCAAACTCCTTCCCATTCCAATCCTGAGACCCTTCCTATAGCTTGAGATGTGATATCCAACTTCTTCCCATTCCAATTCTGAGACCCTTTCTATACCATGAGACTTGATATCTCAATGCTTCTAATACCAAACCTGAGACCCGTCCTATAACATGAGATGTGATATCCAAATCCTTCCCCTTCCAAACCTTAGACCCTTCCTTTATCATGAGATGTGATATCCAACTCCTTCCCATTCCAATCCTGAGACCCTTCCGATATCATGACATTTGTTATCTCAATGTTTCTAATATCAAACTTGAGACCCTCCCTGTAGCATGAGATGTGACATCCAAGTCCTCCCCATTCCAATCCTGAGACCCTTCCTATAGCATGAGATGTGATATCTCAATGCTTATATCAAACCTGAGACCCTTCCTATGGCCTGAGATGTCATATACAACTCCTTCCCATTCCAATCCTGAGACCCTTCCTATAGCATGAGATGTGATATCTCAATGCTTATACCAAATCTGAGACCCTTCCTATAGCATGAGATGTGATATCCAACTCCTTCCCATTCCAATCCTGAGACCCTTCCTATAGCATGAGATGTGATGTCTCAATGCTTCCAATACCAAACCTGAGATCCTTCCTATAACATGAGATGTGATATCCAACTCCTTCCCATTCCAATCCTGAGACCCTTCTGATAGCATGAGATGTGATATCTCAATGCCTCTAATACCAAACCTGAGATCCTACCTCTAACATGAAATGTGATATCCATCTTCTTCCCTTTCCAAACCTGAGACCCTGCCTATAGCATGATATGTGATATCCAAGTCCTTCCCATTCCAATCCTGAGACCCTTCCTATAGCATGTGATGTGATATCTCAATGCTTATACAAAACCTGAGACCCTTCCTATGGCTTGAGATGGCATATACAACTCCTTCCCATTCCAATCCTGAGACCCTTCCTATAGCATGAGATGTGATATCTCAATGCTTATACCAAACCTGAGACCCTTCCTATAGCATGTGATGTGATATCCAACTTCTTCCCATTCCAATCCTGAGACCCTTCCTATAGCATGAGATGTGATATCTCAATGCTTATACCAAACCTGAGACCCTTCCTATAGCTTGAGATGTGATATCCAACTTCTTCCCATTCCAATCCTGAGACCCTTCCTATAGCATGAGATGTGATATCTCAAGGCCTCTAATACCAAACCTGAGATCCTTCCTCTAACATGAAATGTGATATCCAACTCCTTCCCCTTCCAAACCTGAGAGCCTTCCTATAGCATGAGATATGATATCCAAGTCCTTCCCATTCCAATCCTGAGACCCTTCCTATAACATGAAATGTGATATCCAACTCCTTCCCATTCCAACCTGAGACCCTTCCTATAGCATGAGATGGGATATCCAACTCCTTCCAAATCCAATACTGATACCCTTCCGATAGCATGAGATGTGATATCCCAATGCTTCTACCAAACCTGAGTCCCATACTATGGCATGAGATGTGATATCAAACTCCTTCCCATTCCAATCCTGAGACCCTTCTTATACCATGAGACTTGATATCTCAATGCTTCTAATACCAAACCTGAGACCCGTCCTATAACATGAGATGTGATATCCAAATCCTTCCCCTTCCAAACCTTAGACCCTTCCTTTATCATGAGATGTGATATCCAACTCCTTCCCATTCCAATCCTGAGACCCTTCCGATATCATGAGATGTGATATCTCAATGCTTATACCAAATCTGAGACCCTTCCTATGGCCTGAGATGTCATATACAACTCCTTCCCATTCCAATCCTGAGACCCTTCCTATAGCATGAGATGTGATATCTCAATGCTTATACCAAATCTGAGACCCTTCCTATAGCATGAGATGTGATATCCAACTCCTTCCCATTCCAATCCTGAGACCCTTCCTATAGCATGAGAAGTGATATATCCATGCTTATACCAAACCTGAGACCCTTCCTATAGCATAAGATGTGATATCCAAATCCTTCCCATTCCAATCCTGAGACCCTTCCTATAGCATGAGATGTGATATCTCAATGCTTATACCAAACCTGAGACCCTTCCTATAGCATGAGATGTGATATCCAACTCCTTCCCATTCCAATCCTGAGACCCTTCCTATAGCATGAGATGTGATGTCTCAATGTTTCTAATACCAAACCTGAGATCCTTCCTATAACATGAGATGTGATATCCAACTCCTTCCCATTCCAATCCTGAGACCCTTATGATAGCATGAGATGTGATATCTCAATGCCTCTTATACCAAACCTGAGATCCTTCCGATAGCATGAGATGTGATATCTCAATGCTTCTAATACCAAACCTGAGATCCTTCCTATAATATGAGATGTGATTTCCAAATCCTTCCCCTTCCAAACCTGAGACCCTCCCTTTAGCATGAAATGTGATATCCAACTCCTTCCCATTCCAATCCTGAGACCCTTCTGATAGCATGAGATGTGATATCTCAATGCCTCTAATACCAAACCTGAGATCCTACCTCTAACATGAAATGTGATATCCATCTCCTTCCCTTTCCAAACCTGAGACCCTGCTTATAGCATGAGATGTGATATCCAAGTCCTTCCCATTCCAATCCTGAGACCCTTCCTATAGCATGTGATGTGATATCTCAATGCTTATACCAAACCTGAGACCCTTGCTATGGCATGAGATGTCATATACAACTCCTTCCCATTCCAACCCTGAGACCCTTCCTATAGCATGAGATGTGATATCTCAATGCTTATACCAAACCTGAGACCCTTCCTATAGCATGAGATGTGATATCCAACTTCTTCCCATTCCAATCCTGAGACCCTTCCTATAGCATGAGATGTGATATCTCAATGCTTATACCAAACCTGAGACCCTTCCTATAGCATAAGATGTGATATCCAAATCCTTCCCATTCCAATCCTGAGACCCTTCCTATAGCATGAGATGTGATATCTCAATGCTTATACCAAACCTGAGACCCTTCCTATAGCATGAGATGTGATATCCAACTCCTTCCCATTCCAATCCTGAGACCCTTCCTATAGCATGAGATGTGATGTCTCAATGCTTCTAATACCAAACCTGAGATCCTTCCTATAACATGAGATGTGATATCCAACTCCTTCCCATTCCAATCCTGAGACCCTTCCTATAGCATGAGATGTGATATCCAACTTCTTCCCATTCCAATCCTGAGACCCTTCCTATAGCATGAGATGTGATATCTCAATGCTTATACCAAACCTGAGATCCTTCCTCTAACATGAAATGTGATATCCAACTCCTTCCCCTTCCAAACCTGAGAGCCTTCCTATAGCATGAGATATGATATCCAAGTCCTTCCCATTCCAATCCTGAGACCCTTCCTATAACATGAAATGTGATATCCAACTCCTTCCCATTCTAACATGAGACCCTTCCTATAGCATGAGATGGGATATCCAACTCCTTCCAAATCCAATACTGATACCCTTCCGATAGCATGAGATGTGATATCCCAATGCTTCTACCAAACCTGAGACCCATACTATGGCATGAGATGTGATATCAAACTCCTTCCCATTCCAATCCTGAGACGCTTCCTATAGCTTGAGATGTGATATCCAACTCCTTCCCATTCCAATTCTGAGACCCTTCTTATACCATGAGACTTGATATCTCAATGCTTCTAATACCAAACCTGAGACCCGTCCTATAACATGAGATGTGATATCCAAATCCTTCCCCTTCCAAACCTTAGACCCTTCCTTTATCATGAGATGTGATATCCAACTCCTTCCCATTCCAATCCTGAGACCCTTCCGATATCATGAGATTTGTTATCTCAATGCTTCTAATATCAAACTTGAGACCCTCCCTATAGCATGAGATGTGACATCCAAGTCCTTCCCATTCCAATCCTGAGACCTTTCCTATAGCATGAGATGTGATATCTCAATGCTTCTAATACCAAACCTGAGACCCTTCCTATAACATGAGATGGGATATCCAACTCCTTCCCATTCCAATCCTGAGACCCTTCCGATAGCAAAGATGTGATATCTCAGTGCTTATACCAAACCTGAGACCCTTCCTAAGGCCTGAGATGTCATATACAACTCCTTCCCATTCCAATCCTGAGACCCTTCCTATAGCATGAGATGTGATATCTCAATGCTTATACCAAATCTGAGACCCTTCCTATAGCATGAGATGTGATATCCAACACCTTGCCATTATATCCTGAGACCCTTCCTATAGCATGAGATGTGATATCTCAAGGCCTCTAATACCAAACCTGAGATCCTTCCTCTAACATGAATGTGATATCCAACTCCTTCCCCTTCCAAACCTGAGAGCCTTCCTATAGCATGAGATATGATAGCCAAGTCCTTCCCATTCCAATCCTGAGACCCTTCCTATAACATGAAATGTGATATCCAACTCCATCCCATTCCAACCTGAGACCTTTCCTATAGCATGAGATGGGATATCCAACTCCTTCCAAATCCAATACTGATACCATTCCGATAGCATGAGATGTGATATCCCAATGCTTCTACCAAATCTGAGACCCATACTATGGCATGAGATGTGATATCAAACTCCTTCCCATTCCAATCCTGAGACCCTTCCTATAGCTTGAGATGTGATATCCAACTTCTTCCCATTCCAATTCTGAGACCCTTTCTATACCATGAGACTTGATATCTCAATGCTTCTAATACCAAACCTGAGACCCGTCCTATAACATGAGATGTGATATCCAAATCCTTCCCCTTCCAAACCTTAGACCCTTCCTTTATCATGAGATGTGATATCCAACTCCTTCCCATTCCAATCCTGAGACCCTTCCGATATCATGACATTTGTTATCTCAATGTTTCTAATATCAAACTTGAGACCCTCCCTGTAGCATGAGATGTGACATCCAAGTCCTCCCCATTCCAATCCTGAGACCCTTCCTATAGCATGAGATGTGATATCTCAATGCTTATATCAAACCTGAGACCCTTCCTATGGCCTGAGATGTCATATACAACTCCTTCCCATTCCAATCCTGAGACCCTTCCTATAGCATGAGATGTGATATCTCAATGCTTATACCAAATCTGAGACCCTTCCTATAGCATGAGATGTGATATCCAACTCCTTCCCATTCCAATCCTGAGACCCTTCCTATAGCATGAGATGTGATGTCTCAATGCTTCCAATACCAAACCTGAGATCCTTCCTATAACATGAGATGTGATATCCAACTCCTTCCCATTCCAATCCTGAGACCCTTCTGATAGCATGAGATGTGATATCTCAATGCCTCTAATACCAAACCTGAGATCCTACCTCTAACATGAAATGTGATATCCATCTTCTTCCCTTTCCAAACCTGAGACCCTGCCTATAGCATGATATGTGATATCCAAGTCCTTCCCATTCCAATCCTGAGACCCTTCCTATAGCATGTGATGTGATATCTCAATGCTTATACAAAACCTGAGACCCTTCCTATGGCTTGAGATGGCATATACAACTCCTTCCCATTCCAATCCTGAGACCCTTCCTATAGCATGAGATGTGATATCTCAATGCTTATACCAAACCTGAGACCCTTCCTATAGCATGTGATGTGATATCCAACTTCTTCCCATTCCAATCCTGAGACCCTTCCTATAGCATGAGATGTGATATCTCAATGCTTATACCAAACCTGAGACCCTTCCTATAGCTTGAGATGTGATATCCAACTTCTTCCCATTCCAATCCTGAGACCCTTCCTATAGCATGAGATGTGATATCTCAAGGCCTCTAATACCAAACCTGAGATCCTTCCTCTAACATGAAATGTGATATCCAACTCCTTCCCCTTCCAAACCTGAGAGCCTTCCTATAGCATGAGATATGATATCCAAGTCCTTCCCATTCCAATCCTGAGACCCTTCCTATAACATGAAATGTGATATCCAACTCCTTCCCATTCCAACCTGAGACCCTTCCTATAGCATGAGATGGGATATCCAACTCCTTCCAAATCCAATACTGATACCCTTCCGATAGCATGAGATGTGATATCCCAATGCTTCTACCAAACCTGAGTCCCATACTATGGCATGAGATGTGATATCAAACTCCTTCCCATTCCAATCCTGAGACCCTTCTTATACCATGAGACTTGATATCTCAATGCTTCTAATACCAAACCTGAGACCCGTCCTATAACATGAGATGTGATATCCAAATCCTTCCCCTTCCAAACCTTAGACCCTTCCTTTATCATGAGATGTGATATCCAACTCCTTCCCATTCCAATCCTGAGACCCTTCCGATATCATGAGATGTGATATCTCAATGCTTATACCAAATCTGAGACCCTTCCTATGGCCTGAGATGTCATATACAACTCCTTCCCATTCCAATCCTGAGACCCTTCCTATAGCATGAGATGTGATATCTCAATGCTTATACCAAATCTGAGACCCTTCCTATAGCATGAGATGTGATATCCAACTCCTTCCCATTCCAATCCTGAGACCCTTCCTATAGCATGAGAAGTGATATATCCATGCTTATACCAAACCTGAGACCCTTCCTATAGCATAAGATGTGATATCCAAATCCTTCCCATTCCAATCCTGAGACCCTTCCTATAGCATGAGATGTGATATCTCAATGCTTATACCAAACCTGAGACCCTTCCTATAGCATGAGATGTGATATCCAACTCCTTCCCATTCCAATCCTGAGACCCTTCCTATAGCATGAGATGTGATGTCTCAATGTTTCTAATACCAAACCTGAGATCCTTCCTATAACATGAGATGTGATATCCAACTCCTTCCCATTCCAATCCTGAGACCCTTATGATAGCATGAGATGTGATATCTCAATGCCTCTTATACCAAACCTGAGATCCTTCCGATAGCATGAGATGTGATATCTCAATGCTTCTAATACCAAACCTGAGATCCTTCCTATAATATGAGATGTGATTTCCAAATCCTTCCCCTTCCAAACCTGAGACCCTCCCTTTAGCATGAAATGTGATATCCAACTCCTTCCCATTCCAATCCTGAGACCCTTCTGATAGCATGAGATGTGATATCTCAATGCCTCTAATACCAAACCTGAGATCCTACCTCTAACATGAAATGTGATATCCATCTCCTTCCCTTTCCAAACCTGAGACCCTGCTTATAGCATGAGATGTGATATCCAAGTCCTTCCCATTCCAATCCTGAGACCCTTCCTATAGCATGTGATGTGATATCTCAATGCTTATACCAAACCTGAGACCCTTGCTATGGCATGAGATGTCATATACAACTCCTTCCCATTCCAACCCTGAGACCCTTCCTATAGCATGAGATGTGATATCTCAATGCTTATACCAAACCTGAGACCCTTCCTATAGCATGAGATGTGATATCCAACTTCTTCCCATTCCAATCCTGAGACCCTTCCTATAGCATGAGATGTGATATCTCAATGCTTATACCAAACCTGAGACCCTTCCTATAGCATAAGATGTGATATCCAAATCCTTCCCATTCCAATCCTGAGACCCTTCCTATAGCATGAGATGTGATATCTCAATGCTTATACCAAACCTGAGACCCTTCCTATAGCATGAGATGTGATATCCAACTCCTTCCCATTCCAATCCTGAGACCCTTCCTATAGCATGAGATGTGATGTCTCAATGCTTCTAATACCAAACCTGAGATCCTTCCTATAACATGAGATGTGATATCCAACTCCTTCCCATTCCAATCCTGAGACCCTTCCTATAGCATGAGATGTGATATCCAACTTCTTCCCATTCCAATCCTGAGACCCTTCCTATAGCATGAGATGTGATATCTCAATGCTTATACCAAACCTGAGATCCTTCCTCTAACATGAAATGTGATATCCAACTCCTTCCCCTTCCAAACCTGAGAGCCTTCCTATAGCATGAGATATGATATCCAAGTCCTTCCCATTCCAATCCTGAGACCCTTCCTATAACATGAAATGTGATATCCAACTCCTTCCCATTCTAACATGAGACCCTTCCTATAGCATGAGATGGGATATCCAACTCCTTCCAAATCCAATACTGATACCCTTCCGATAACATGAGATGTGATATCCCAATGCTTCTACCAAACCTGAGACCCATACTATGGCATGAGATGTGATATCAAACTCCTTCCCATTCCAATCCTGAGACGCTTCCTATAGCTTGAGATGTGATATCCAACTCCTTCCCATTCCAATTCTGAGACCCTTCTTATACCATGAGACTTGATATCTCAATGCTTCTAATACCAAACCTGAGACCCGTCCTATAACATGAGATGTGATATCCAAATCCTTCCCCTTCCAAACCTTAGACCCTTCCTTTATCATGAGATGTGATATCCAACTCCTTCCCATTCCAATCCTGAGACCCTTCCGATATCATGAGATTTGTTATCTCAATGCTTCTAATATCAAACTTGAGACCCTCCCTATAGCATGAGATGTGACATCCAAGTCCTTCCCATTCCAATCCTGAGACCTTTCCTATAGCATGAGATGTGATATCTCAATGCTTCTAATACCAAACCTGAGACCCTTCCTATAACATGAGATGGGATATCCAACTCCTTCCCATTCCAATCCTGAGACCCTTCCGATAGCAAAGATGTGATATCTCAGTGCTTATACCAAACCTGAGACCCTTCCTAAGGCCTGAGATGTCATATACAACTCCTTCCCATTCCAATCCTGAGACCCTTCCTATAGCATGAGATGTGATATCTCAATGCTTATACCAAATCTGAGACCCTTCCTATAGCATGAGATGTGATATCCAACACCTTGCCATTATATCCTGAGACCCTTCCTATAGCATGAGATGTGATATCTCAAGGCCTCTAATACCAAACCTGAGATCCTTCCTCTAACATGAATGTGATATCCAACTCCTTCCCCTTCCAAACCTGAGAGCCTTCCTATAGCATGAGATATGATATCCAAGTCCTTCCCATTCCAATCCTGAGACCCTTCCTATAACATGAAATGTGATATCCAACTCCATCCCATTCCAACCTGAGACCTTTCCTATAGCATGAGATGGGATATCCAACTCCTTCTAAATCCAATACTGATACCATTCCGATAGCATGAGATGTGATATCCCAATGCTTCTACCAAATCTGAGACCCATACTATGGCATGAGATGTGATATCAAACTCCTTCCCATTCCAATCCTGAGACCCTTCCTATAGCTTGAGATGTGATATCCAACTTCTTCCCATTCCAATTCTGAGACCCTTTCTATACCATGAGACTTGATATCTCAATGCTTCTAATACCAAACCTGAGACCCGTCCTATAACATGAGATGTGATATCCAAATCCTTCCCCTTCCAAACCTTAGACCCTTCCTTTATCATGAGATGTGATATCCAACTCCTTCCCATTCCAATCCTGAGACCCTTCCGATATCATGACAAGGCGAAAGGAGTCAACAAGTCAAGACGAGGGAAAGAGAATATTCCCCCGAGCTCGCCTACCACTGCGGTGGAGGAAGTTGGTCAATCGCCCGGGCCTGACGAGGAGGTGGCGATGCCTGAAGTATTTGACCCCAACGACCATCCTGAACTAAAAGACTTGTTAGTTGAAGGAGGTCCTGATAGGGACGAATTCAGTAAAGGCCAACGTGAGTGCCCATCTCTGGAAGGCCTAAGGAGACAGGCCTGCTCCCAGCTTGAGGGTGAACCTCCTGGGACGCATAGGATTTATTGGGAAGGTGGACTCCTGTATAGTGAGCCCACAGAGTCTACAGAAGGAGACCATAGGAGGTTGGTGGTTCCCCTTGCTGTTAGGCCCTTCCTCCTGCAGTTGGCGCATGAAGTGCTCCTTGCTGGTCACCTTGGTATTAAGAGGAGCAAGCAAAGGTTATCCATGCACTTCTACTGGCCCAAGATGGGGGTGCAAGTAGAAAGTCACTGCAGGAGTTGTGCCTCCTGCCAGTTATCTGGTAAGGTTGGCTCGACAATCCAAGCTCCGTTGGTACCGCTCCCAGTTGTGGGGGTACCATTTGAAAGGGTAGGGATCGACATCGTTGGTCCCCTTGACCCGCAAACATCCTCGGGCAATAGGTTTATCCTGGTGCTGGTCGACCATGCAACCAGATATCCTGAGGCCATCCCATTGAAAAATGTAACTGCCAAGTCAGTTGCAAAAGCTTTACTTGGCATATTTACTAGGGTTGGCTTCCCTAAAGAAGTTGTGTCAGATTGTGGCAGCAACTTTATGTCAAAGTATATGCAGGCTATGTGGAAAGAATGTGGGGTCACCTACAAGTTCTCTTCTGCATACCACCCCCAGACCAATGGTCTGGTGGAACGTTTCAACAGAACGTTAAAAAGCATGATTGGGGCTCTGGAGAAGCTTCAGAGAAGACAATGGGATCTTCTTTTACCATGCTTACTGTTTGCCTACCGAGAGGTACCACAGGAGGGTGTTGGCTTCAGCCCCTTCAAACTTCTGTTTGGTCATCCTGTACGGGGACCCTGTTAATAAGTAAATAACCACACTTCACTGCAATCCTTGTCTTTAGTGAGGATTTATTTAGTTAGTTCATCCAAGAGAAAGGCCCCAGGCTGCAACATTCCAAGAATTCCTCGCTCGCTTGGTCGACTATTCGTTCACCTGACAGCCGGGTTCCATTCAAAGATAAACAACTGCAAGCCGCAGCCGTGTGTGTAACGGCAAGACAGTGAGTAATTAAGGTAATGGCAATCCAAATAGTGAGTGACCTCAGGTGGGACCTCTGCTGGTGTTGTCAGCGCAGTCTCTCGTAGTTGCAAATCACAAACCACAAATCAACCTCCTCAGTATTCGTGCTCTGCTCCAGGATTCCTTCGTGGTTCACTTCACTCCCAGGCACTGACTTTTTCCTCAAAATTCGTACTCCGCTCCAGGATAACGGCTGTGTTTCTCGCCGGCTATTACACATGTAGTGTGCCGCTCCGTCCGGTTGCATCCAAACTGTAATCAATATTGCTGCTGCTGGGGGCCTTTTCTCCTTGGCCCAATCCTCGTCGCCAATGTTAATAAGTAAATGACCACACTTCACTGCAATCCTTGTCTTTAGTGAGGATTTATTTAGTTAGTTCATCCAAGAGAAAGGCCCCCAGCTGTGGGCTGTCCTCCTGGTCTCAATCCTCTCTCTGCTGCTCGAATCTGGAACCCTTGCTTAATCATAACAACAAAGATTCTTTGGTAACTAGGTTACATGGCAGCAGCTGAAATGATGTAAGTATAAACACATTGATGTAAGTCTAAACACCTCCTAACAGACCCTTAGCCATAGTCAAAGAGGGATGGGAGATGCCCACTCCCCCTGTTACTACCAACGTAGTTGATTATGTGCTAGGGCTCAGAAAACGGATGGTACTTCTGATGGGCTTGGCTAGTGATAAATTGAAGGCAGGACAAGCACTGGTGAAACATTGGTACGACCAGAAAGCTTCCCTCATCAACTTTACACCTGGTCAGCAAGTCCTGATCATGAATCCCATAAGGCCTTGAGCTTTACAGGACAAATGGTCAGGCTCTTACACAGTGGTGGAGCCCCTGGGTGAGGTTAACTATTTAGTGGACCTTGGAAGGCCTGGACAGGCTCCAAAAGTGTTTCACGTGAATAGGCTGAAGGCTTTCGTCCCAAGAGTCGAAATCGCAGCACTGTTACTGGCTTCAGATGTTGAGGAAGAGGAGTCTGAACCTCTCCCCGACCTGTTCCAAAGCGGTCCTTCAGATAGCTCCTTTGAGGGAGTCCGAGGGGCCCCTCACCTGACTTCTGATCAGCAGGCTGAGGTGAAAAGTTTGCTTAGGCAGTTTTCCCCCCTGTTTTCACAGTCGCCTGGTTTGACACCTTGGTGCAAACATAACATAGACACAGGAGACAGTGTACCTACCAAAAGTAGGGGATACAGGATGTCAGACAAAGTACGGTCTTATATTAAGACCGAGGTCAACAAGATGTTAGACCTTGGGGTGATTGAACCCTCTAGTAGTCCTTGGTCCAGCCCTGTGGTTTTCGTTCCAAAGGCAGGCACTTCTGAATTGAGGTTCTGGTGGATTACAGGGCTCTGAATGCTGTCACCAAGACAGATGCACACCCCTTGCCTCGAACAGATGAGCTGGTGGATACTTTGGGTGCCTCCAAGTACCTCAGCACGTTTGACCTCACTGCTGGCTATTGGCAAATAGCTTTAGCAGAACATGCCAAGGAGAAGACGGCGTTTTCTACTCCAGGCGGCCTTTACCAATTCCGGGTAATGCCGTTCGGGTTGAAGAATGCACCTGCCACTTTCCAGAGGCTTGTGCATCATGTTTTGAATGGGTTGGACGAATTCTGTCTTGCATATCTGGACGATATAGCAGTTTTCAGTGCCACCTGGGAAGACCATGTGAAACACCTCGGGATTGTGCTCCAGGCTCTTCAGAAAGCACACTTGACCATAAAGGCTAGTAAATGCCAGATTGGACAAGGCTCAGTGTTTTACCTTGGACATGAAGTAGGTGGAGGGAGGATACAGCCTCTACCCAGTAAAGTACAAGCAGTACAAGACTGGCCTACCCCCACTACACAAACCCAAGTGAGAGCCTTCTTAGGACTCACGGGGTATTACCGCAATTTTGTGGCAGACTATGGCACCATAGCTGCCCCTCTGACTGCCCTCACAACTCTGAAGAAACCCAAGAAGGTAACTTGGACCGACGAGTGTGAGAAGGCCTTCAATGGCTTAAAAGACTCCTTGTGCCAGGCCCCTGTCCTCAGGGCCCCTGATTATCAAAGACCTTTTATCGTGCAGACGGACGCCTCTGACACTGGGATAGGAGCTGTACTATCGCAAGTAGATGAGAAGGGTAAGGAACACCCTATTGGTTTTATTAGTCACCAGTTTAAGGACAGAGAGCTCAGATGGTCCACGGTAGAGAAAGAATGTTTCTCTGTTGTGTGGGCCCTAAGGAAGCTGAGGCCCTACCTCTATGGGACCCACTTCACTGTGCAAACTGACCATAAGCCCTTAAAGTGGCTAATAAACATGAAGGGGGAGAATCCAAAGTTGCTTAGGTGGTCCATAAGTCTACAAGGCTTCGACTTCACTATTGAGCATAGACCAGGTGTCCAACATAGCAATGCTGATGGGTTGTGCAGAATGTTTAACCGACCTGAACAAGAGACTCATCCAGGGGTGGATTAGTTCCCCCTGTCCATAGTCTGGGAGGGGTGAGTGTTAGGAAAGATTTCGTAATTGTAGGTAATTTTCCTTCCATGTGGCAACCCCTAAACTTTTTGCTGTTGTTTTTCACCTTGTTCTCGACTTTGCCAGAGAAGTGCAGCCTTCTGCCGCACTCCTCTGGGCTTTCGCTCCTTTCTTACGGGGAAACTGTCATGCCCTTAAGACAGTCAGTACCAGGAAACGCTCGTTTCCGTAGTTTCTTTTATCATGTTGCGGCTTTCGTGCAACATGACACAAGAGGGCACTGTAAGATAAGTTACTGCTCTCTTGGGTCTCTAGCCTTCTACAGGCCCTAGATACTCTTCCAGAATTGTAACTGATCGGTGCAAGTGATTCACGGACGGGAATGGTGGCAGCGATCGTTTATTGTGTTTTGAGCTCCTTTTGGCGTTCTAAGCGCGTTTCTCGCGCTTAACCCAAAATGGTGGCCTAGAGCCCAAAATGGCCAGACCACGAGGCTCCTTTGTCCTGTCCGCTGACCATCTTGCTCCCTTCACCTTCCCCAGGTCGAGCCGACCTGGGGCCTTCCTTATTTGGGCATGTACTTTCCCGCGAAACACAGATGCTTTCGCGGGCTTCTACATGTCTTGTGTGTGCCTCCAGGATGTGGGCTGGGATGTCTGGTCCCAATACACATCCTGGGTGCCAGAGAGTCTAGGGTGGTGTGAATGCCTGGGACCACCGTGGTCCGTGATAGGTCCACGAATGGTGTGAGTGTTGATGAGCGGATCTCCCATTGGGTCCCCTCCGTTTTGGCGCGAAGGGAACCGTGGATAAGAGGGGGCTGGAAACACCACTACCATGTCGATCTCCTGAGTTCTCACGAACGAAGGAATACAGGAGCCAAGTATCCTGCAACCAAGAGGCTGAACCGAGGAATCGCTGGTGACCCGCTGAAGGACTGCTCCTCTGCACTGCTGTCGCCTTGTGAAACCCTTTTCACCTTTGATCGAACCAGAAGGCCTGTACTGGTACTTCGACCCTTGGAATAGCGGGGACAGCTATTCTCGGCATCTTCACCATCTCCTGCTAGTAAGCCTTCGGAAGCGTCTCTGGGCCATCCAGCAGACTGACCAGCCTACACAGGAGTCTTGCTCTGTAACCGCCGCCAGGTTGTGTAGTATATCGAGTCCTTGTCACTCTCACATGATTCGTACACTTGGCGTTCCCAGGTCTGAAGTGAGTAGTGTACATTTGGCTCAGATACACACCGCCGCTCCGTTGCCCTGCTGTGGTAACAAACTGTGCGGGTTCCTTCGTTTGGGACGTCTTTTACTCAACTCTGCTGCTGCAGACTCAATACGACGACGAGACATTGAGATATCACATCTCATGCTATAGTAAGGGTCTCAGGATTGGAATGGGAAGGACTTGGATATCACATCTCATGCTATAGGCAGGGTCTCAGGTTTGGAAAGGGAAGGAGTTGGATATCACATTTCATTTTAGAGGTAGGATCTCAGGTTTGGTATTAGAGGCATTGAGATATCACATCTCATGCTATCAGAAGGGTCTCAGGATTGGAATGGGAAGGAGTTGGATATCACATCTCATGTTATAGGAAGGGTCTCAGGTTTGGTATAAGCATTGAGATATCACATCTCTGCTATCGGAAGTGTCTCAGGATTGGAATGGGAAGGAGTTGGATATCCCATCTCATGTTATAGGACGGGTCTCAGGTTTGTTATTAGAATCATTGAGATATCATATTGCATGCTATAGGAAGGGTCTAAGGATTGGAATGGGAAGGACTTGGATATCACATCTCATGCTATAGGTAGGCTCTCAGGTTTGGAAAGGGAAGGAGTTGGATATCACATTTCATGCTAGAGGTAGGATCTCAGGTTTGGTATTAGAGGCATTGAGATATCACATCTCATGCTATCAGAAGGGTCTCAGGATTGGAATGGGAAGGAGTTGGATATCACATCTCATGTTATAGGAAGGATCTCAGGTTTGGTATTAGAAGCATTGAGATATCACATCTCATGCTATCGGAAGTATCTCAGGTTTGGTATTAGAGGCATTGAGATATCACATCTCATGATATCATAAGGGTCTCAGGATTGGAATGGGAAGGAGTTGGATATCACATCTCATGCTAAAGGGAGGGTCTCAGGTTTGGAAGGGGAAGGAATTGAATATCACATCACATGTTATAGGAAGGATCTCAGGTTTGGTATTAGAGGCATTGAGATATCACATCTCATGCTATCGGAAGGGTCTCAGGATTGGAATGGGAAGGAGTTGGATATCACATCTCATGCTATAGGAAGGGTCTCAGGTTTGGAACGGGAAGGAGTTGGATATCACATCTCATGTTATAGGAAGAGTCTCAGGTTTGGTATAAGCATTGAGATATCACATCTCTGCAATCGGAAGTGTCTCAGGATTGGAACGGGAAGGAGTTGGATATCCCATCTCATGTTATAGGACTGGTCTCAGGTTTGGTATTAGAAGCATTGAGATATCACATCGCATGCTGTAGGAAGGGTCTCAGGTTTGGAATGGGAAGGAATTGGATATCACATCTCATGTCATAGGAAGGATCTCAGGTTTGGTATTAGAAGCATTGAGATATCACATCTCATGCTATAGGAATGGTCTCAGGATTGGAATGGGAAGGAGTTGGATATTACATTCTTGCTATGGGAAGGGTCTCATGTTTGGAATTGGAAGGAGTTGGATATCACATATGCTATAGGAAGGGTCTCAGGTTTGGAATGGGAAGGAGTTGGATATCACATCTCATGTTATAGGAAGGGTCTCAGGTTTGGTATAAGCATTGAGATATCACATCTCTGCTATCGGAAGTGTCTCAGGATTGGAATGGGAAGGATATGTATATGACATCTCATGACATAAGAAGGGTCTCAGGTTTGGTATAAGCATTGAGATATCACATCTCTGCTTTTGGAAGGGTCTCAGGATTGGAATGGGAAGGAGTTGGATATCCCATCTCATGTTATAGGAAGAGTCTCAGGTTTGGTATTAGAAGCATTGAGATATCACATCTCATGCTATAGGAAGTGTCTCAGGATTGGAATGGGAAGGAATTGGATATCACATCTCATGCTATAGGGAGGGTCTCAAGTTTGATATTAGAAGCATTGAGATATCACATCTCATGCTATAGGAAGGGTCTCAGGATTGGAATGGAAGGAGTTGGATATCACATCTCATGTTATAGGAAGGATCTCAGGTTTGGTATTAGAAGCATTGAGACATCACATCTCATGCTATAGGAAGGGACTCAGGCTTGGTATAAGCATTGAGATATCACATCTCATGCTATGGGAAGGGTCTCAGGATTGGAATGGGAAGGAGTTGTATATGACATCTCATGCCGTAGGAAGGGTCTCAGGTTTGGTATAAGCATTGAGATATCACATCTCATGATATCGGAAGGGTCTCAGGATTGGAATGGGAAGGAGTTGGATATCACATCTCATGATAAAGGAAGGGTCTAAGGTTTGGAAGGGGAAGGATTTGGATATCACATCTCATGTTATAGGACGGGTCTCAGGTTTGGTATTAGAAGCATTGAGATATCAAGTCTCATGGTTTAGGAAGGGTCTCAGAATTGGAATGGGAAGGAGTTGGATATCACATCTCAAGCTATAGGAAGGGTCTCAGGATTGGAATGGGAAGGAGTTTGATATCACATCTCATGCCATAGTATGGGTCTCAGGTTTGGTAGAAGCATTGGGATATCACATCTCATGCTATCGGAAGGGTATCAGGATTGGATTTGGAAGGAGTTGGATATCACATCTCATGTTATAGGAAGGGTCTCAGGTTTGGTATAAGCATTGAGATATCACATCTCTGCTATCGGAAGTGTCTCAGGATTGGAATGGGAAGGAGTTGGATATCCCATCTCATGTTATAGGACGGGTCTCAGGTTTGTTATTAGAATCATTGAGATATCATATTGCATGCTGTAGGAAGGGTCTAAGGATTGGAATGGGAAGGACTTGGATATCACATCTCAAGCTATAGGTAGGCTCTCAGGTTTGGAAAGGGAAGGTGTTGGATATCACATTTCATGTTAGAGGAAGGATCTCAGGTTTGGTATTAGAGGCATTGAGATATCACATCTCATGCTATAGGAAGGGTCTCAGGATTGGAATGGGAAGGAGTTGGATATCACATCTCATGCTATAGGAAGGGTCTCAGGTTTGGTATAAGCATTGAGATATCACATCTCATGCTATAGGAAGGGTCTCAGGATTGGAATGGGAAGGATATGTATATGACATCTCATGCCATAGGAAGGGTCTCAGGTTTGGTATAAGCATTGAGATATCACATCTCTTCTTTTGGAAGGGTCTCAGGATTGGAATGGGAAGGAGTTGGATATCCCATCTCATGTTATAGGAAGAGTCTCAGGTTTGGTATTAGAAGCATTGAGATATCACATCTCATGCTATAGGAAGTGTCTCAGGATTGGAATGTGAAGGACTTGGATATCACATCTCATGCTATAGGGAGGGTCTCAAGTTTGATATTAGAAGCATTGAGATATCACATCTCATGCTATAGGAAGGGACTCAGGATTGGAATGGGAAGGAGTTGGATATCACATCTCATGCTATAGGAAGGGTATCAGGTTTGGTATAAGCAGTGAGATATCACATCTCATGCTATAGGAAGTGTCTCAGGATTGGAATGGGAAGGAGTTGGATATCACACCTCATGTTATAGGAAGGATCTCAGGATTGGTATAAGCATTGAGATATCACATCTCTGCTATCGGAAGGGTCTCAGGATTGGAATGGGAAGGAGTTGGATATTCCCATCTCATTTTATAGGAAGGGTATATCAAGTCTTAGCATGAGATGTGATATCCAGCTCCTTCCATTCCAATCCTGAGACCCTTCCGATAGCATGAGATGTGATATCTCAATGCTTCTAATATCAATACTGAGACCCTCCCTATAGCATGAGATGTGATATCTAAGTCCTTCCCATTCCAATCCTGAGACCCTTCCGATAGCAGAGATGTGATATCTCAATGCTTATACCAAACCTGAGACCCTTCCTATAGCACGAGATGTGATATCCAACTCCTTCCCATTCCAATCCTGAGACCCTTCCTATAGCATGAGATGTGATATCTCAATGCTTCTACCAAAACTGAGACCCTTCCTTTAGCATGAGATGTGATATCCAACTCCTTCCCATTCCAATCCTGAGACCCTTCCTATAGCATGAGATGTGATATCTCAATGCTTCTAATACCAAACCTGAGATCCTTCCTATAACATGAGATGTGATATCCAACTCCTTCCCATTCCAATCCTGAGACCCTTCCTATAGCATGAGATGTGATATCTCAATGCTTCTAATACCAAACCTGAGATCCTTCCGATAGCATGAGATGTGATATCTCAATGCTTCTAATACCAAACCTGAGACCCTCCCTTTAGCATGAGATGTGATATCCAATTCCTTCCCATTCCAATCCTGATACCCTTCTGATAGCATGAGATGTGATATCTCAATGCCTCTAATACCAAACCTGAGATCCTACCTCTAACATGAAATGTGATATCCAACTCCTTCCCTTTCCAAACCTGAGAGCCTTCCTACAGCATGAGATGTGATATCCAAGTCCTTCCCATTCCAATCCTGAGACCCTTCCTATAACATGAGATGTGATATCCAACTCCTTCCCATTCCAACCTGAGACCCTTCCTATAGCATGAGATGGGATATCCAACTCCTTCCAAATCTAATCCTGATATCCTTCCGATAGCATGAGATGTGATATCCCAATGCTTCTACAAAACCTGAGACCCATACCATGGCATGAGATGTGATATCAAACTCCCGTCCTATACCATGAGACTTGATATCTCAATGCTTCTAATACCAAACCTGAGACCAGTCCAATAACATGAGATGTGATATCCAAATCCTTCCCCTTCCAAACCTTAGACCCTTCCTTTATCATGAGATGTGATATCCAACTCCTTCCCACTCCACTCCTGAGACCCTTCCTATAGCATGAGATGTGATATCTCAATGCTTCTAATACCAAACCTGAGACCCTTCCTATAACATGAGATGTGATATCCAAGTCCTTCACATTCCAATCCTGAGACCATTCCTATAGCATGAGATGTCATATCTCAATGCTTCTAATACCAAACCTGAGACCCTTCGTATAACATGAATTGTGATATCCAAGTCCTTCCCATTCCAATCTTGAGACCTTTCCAATAGCAGAGATGTGATATCTCAATGCTTATACCAAACCTGAGATCCTTCCTATGACATGAGATGTGATATCTAAATCCTTCTCATTCCAAACCTGAGACCCTTCCTACAGCATGTGATGTGATATCTCAATGCTTCTAATATCAAAACTGAGACCCGTCCTATAACATGAGATGGGATATCCAACTCCTTCCCGTTCCAAACCTGATACCCTTCCTATAGCATGAGATGTGATATCCAATTCCTTCCCATCCCAATCCTGAGACACCTCCGATAGCAGAGATGTGAAATCTCAATGCTTATACCAAACCTGAGACTCTTACTATAACATGAGATCTGATATCTAACTCCTTCCCGTTCCAAACCTGAGACCCTTCCTATAGCATGAGATGCGATATCCAACTCCTTCCCATTCCAATCCTGAGACCCTTCCCATAGCATGAGATGTGATATCTCAATGCTTCTAATACCAAACCTGTGATCCTTCCTATAACAAGAGATGTGATATCCAAATCCTTCCCCTTCCAAATCTGAGACCCTCCCTTTAGCATGAGATGTGATATCTCAATGCCTCTAATACCAAACCTGAGATCCTTCCGATAGCATGAGATGTGATATCTCAATGCTTCTAATACCAAACCTGAGATCCTTCCTATAACATGAGATGTGATATCCAAATCCTTCCCCTTCCATTCCTGAGACCCTCCCTTTAGCATGAGATGTGATATCCAACTCCTTCCCATTCCAATCCTGAGACCCTTCTGATAGCATGAGATGTGATATCTCAATGCCTCTAATACCAAACCTGAGATCCTACATCTAACATGAAATGTGATATCCAACTCCTTCCCTTTCCAAACGTGAGACCCTCCCTATAGAATGAGATGTGATATCCAAGTCCTTCCCATTCCAATCCTGAGACCCTTCCTATAGCATGAGATGTGATATCTCAATGCTTCTAATACCAAACCTGAGACCCTTCCTATAACGTAAGATGGGATATCCAACTCCTTCCCATTCCAATCCTGAGACCCTTCCGATAGCAGAGATGTGATATCTCAATGCTTATACCAAACCTGAGACCCTTCCTGTGGCATGAGATGTCATATACAACTCCTTCCCATTCCAATCCTGAGACCCTTCCTATAGCATGAGATGTGATATCTCAATACTTATACCAAACCTGAGACCCTTCCTATAGCATGAGATGTGATATCCAACTCCTTCCCATTCCAATCCTGAGACCCTTCCTATAACATGAGATGTTATGTCTCAATGCTTCTAATACCAAACCTGAGATCATTCCTATGGCATGAGATGTCATATAAAACTCCTTCCCATTCCAATCCTGAGACCCTTCCCATAGCATGAGATGTGATATCTAACTCCTTCCCATTCCAATCCTGCGACCCTTCCTATAGCATGAGATTTGATATCTCAATGCTTCTAATACCAAACCTGAGATCCTTCCGATAGCATGAGATGTGATATCTGAATGCTTCTACTACGAAACCTGAGATCATTCCTACAACACGAGATGTAATATCCAAATCCTTCCCCTTCCAATCCTGAGACCCTCCCTTTAGCATGAGATGTGATATCCAACTACTTCCCATTCCAATCCTGAGACCCTTCCTATAGCATGAGATGTGATGTCTCAATGCTTCTAATACCAAACCTGAGATCCTTCCTATAACATGAGATGTGATATCCAACTCCTTCCCATTCCAATCCTGAGACACTTCCTATAGCATGAGAAGTGATATCTCCATGCTTATACCAAACCTGAGACCCTTCCTATAGCATGAGATGTGATATCCAAATCCTTCCCATTCCAATCCTGAGACCCTTCCTATAGAATGAGATGTGATATCTCAATGCTTATACCAAACCTGAGAGCCTACCTATAGCATGAGATGTGATATCCAACTCCTTCCCGTTCCAAACCTGAGACCCTTCCTATAGCATATGTGATATCCAAATCCTTCCCATTCCAAACATGAGACCCTTCCTATAGCAAGAGTGTAATATCCAACTCCTACCCATTCCAATCCTGAGACCATTCCTATAGCATGAGATGTGATATCTCAATGCTTCTAATACCAAACCTGAGATACTTCCTATGACATGAGATGTGATATCCAATTCCTTCCCATTCCAAACCTGAGATCCTTCCTACAGCATGCGATGTGATATCTCAATGCTTCTAATACCAAACCTGAGATACTTCCTATAACATGAGATGGGATATCCAACTCCTTCCCGTTCCAAACCTGATACCCTTCCTATAGCATGAGATGTGATATCCAACTCCTTCCCATCCCAATCCTGAGACACCTCCGATAGCAGAGATGTGATATCTCAATGCTTATACCAAACCTGAGACTCTTCCTATAACATGAGATATGATATCCAACTCCTTCCCGTTCCAAACCTGAGACCCTTCCTATAGCATGAGATGTGATATCCAACTCCTTCCCATTCCAATCCTGAGACCCTTCTGATAGCATGAGATGTGATATCTCAATGCTTCTAATACCAAACCTGTGATCCTTCCTATAGCATGAGATGTGATATCCAACTCCTTCCAATTCCAATCCTGAGACCCTTCCTACAGCAATAGATGTGATATCTCAATGCTTCTAATACCAAACCTGAGACCCTTCCTATAACATGAGATGGGAATATCCAACTCCTTCCCATTCCAATCCTGAGACCCTTCCGATAGCAGAGATGTGATATCTCAATGCTTATACCAAACCTGAGATCCTTCCTATAACATGAGATGTGATATCCAACTCCTTCCCATTCCAATCCTGAGACCCTTCCTATAGCATGAGATGTGATATCTCACTGCTTATACCAAACCTGAGACCCTTCCTATAGCATGAGATGTGATATCCAACTCCTTCCCATTCCAATCCTGAGACCCTTCCTATAGCATGAGATGTGATATCTCAATGCTTCTAATATCAAACTTGAGACCCTCCCTATAGCATGAGATGTGATATCCAAGTCCTTCCCATACCAATCCTGAAACACTTCCTATAGCATGATATGTGATATCCAATGCTTCTAATACCAAACCCGAGACTCTTCCTATAACATGAGATGGGATATCTAACTCCTTCCCATTCCAATCCTGAGACCCTTCCGATAGCAGAGATGTGATATCTCAATGCTTATACGAAACCTGAGACCCTTCCTACGGCATGAGATGTCATATACAACTCCTTCCCATTCCAATCCTGAGACCCTTCCTATAGCATGAGATGTGATATCTCAATGCTTATACCAAACCTGAGACCCTTCCTATAGCATGAGATGTGATATCCAACTCCTTCCCATTCCAATCCTGAGACCCTTCCTATAGCATGAGATGTGATGTCTCAATGCTTCTAATACCAAACCTGAGATCCTTCCTATAGCATGAGATGTGATATCTCAATGCCTCTAATACCAAACCTGAGATCCTTCCTCTAACATGAAATGTGATATCCAACTCCTTCCCTTTCCAAATCTGAGAGCCTATCTATAGCATGAGAAGTGATATCCAAGTCCTTCCCATTCCAATCCTTAGACCCTTCCTGCAGCGTGCAATATGATATCTCAATGATTCTAATAACAAACCTGAGACCTGTCCTATAACATGAGATGGGATATCCAACTCCTTCCCATTCCAATCCTGAGACACTTCTGATAGCAGAGATGTGATATCTCAATGCTTATACCAAACCTGAGACCCTTCCTATAACATGAGATCGGATATCCAACTCCTTCCCGTTCCAAACCTGAGACCCTTCCTATAGCATATGTGATATCCAACTCCTTCCCATTCCAAACATGAGACCCTTCCTATAGCAAGAATGTAATATCCAACTCCTTCCCATTCCAACCCTGAGACCATTCCTATAGCATGAGGTGTGATATCTCAATGCTTCTAATACCAAACCTGAGATCCTTCGTTTGACATGAGATGTGATATCCAATTCCTCCCCATTCCAAACCTGAGAACCTTCCTACAGCATGCAATGTGATATCTCAATGCTTCTAATACCAAACCTGAGACCAGTCCTATAACATGAGATTGGATATCCAACTCCTTCCCCTTCCAAACCTGAGACCCTTCCTATAGCATGAGATGTGATATCCAACTTCTTCCCATTCCAATCCTGAGACCCTTCCTATAACATGAGATGTGATGTCTCAATGCTTCTAATACCAAACCTGAGATCTTTCCTATAACATGAGATGTGATATCCAACTCCTTCCCATTCCAATCCTGAGACCCTTCCTATAGCATGAGATGTGATATCTCAATGCTTATACCAAACCTGAGACCCTTCCTATAGCTTGAGATGTGATATCCAACTCCTTCCCATTCCAATCCTGAGACCCTTCCTATAGCATGAGATGTGATATCTCAAGGCCTCTAATACCAAACCTGAGATCCTTCCTCTAACATGAATGTGATATCCAACTCCTTCCCCTTCCAAACCTGAGAGCCTTCCTATAGCATGAGATATGATATCCAAGTCCTTCCCATTCCAATCCTGAGACCCTTCCTATAACATGAAATGTGATATCCAACTCCATCCCATTCCAACCTGAGACCTTTCCTATAGCATGAGATGGGATATCCAACTCCTTCCAAATCCAATACTGATACCATTCCGATAGCATGAGATGTGATATCCCAATGCTTCTACCAAATCTGAGACCCATACTATGGCATGATATGTGATATCAAACTCCTTCCCATTCCAATCCTGAGACCCTTCCTATAGCTTGAGATGTGATATCCAACTTCTTCCCATTCCAATTCTGAGACCCTTTCTATACCATGAGACTTGATATCTCAATGCTTCTAATACCAAACCTGAGACCCGTCCTATAACATGAGATGTGATATCCAAATCCTTCCCCTTCCAAACCTTAGACCCTTCCTTTATCATGAGATGTGATATCCAACTCCTTCCCATTCCAATCCTGAGACCCTTCCGATATCATGACATTTGTTATCTCAATGTTTCTAATATCAAACTTGAGACCCTCCCTGTAGCATGAGATGTGACATCCAAGTCCTCCCCATTCCAATCCTGAGACCCTTCCTATAGCATGAGATGTAATATCTCAATGCTTCTAATACCAAACCTGAGACCCTTCCTATAACATGAGATGGGATATCCAACTCAGATGGGATATCCAACTCCTTCCCATTCCAATCCTGAGACCCTTCCGATAGCAGAGATGTGATATCTCAATGCTTATATCAAACCTGAGACCCTTCCTATGGCTTGAGATGTCATATACAACTCCTTCCCATTCCAATCCTGAGACCCTTCCTATAGCATGAGATGTGATATCTCAATGCTTATACCAAATCTGAGACCCTTCCTATAGCATGAGATGTGATATCCAACTCCTTCCCATTCCAATCCTGAGACCCTTCCTATAGCATGAGATGTGATGTCTCAATGCTTCCAATACCAAACCTGAGATCCTTCCTATAACATGAGATGTGATATCCAACTCCTTCCCATTCCAATCCTGAGACCCTTATGATAGCATGAGATGTGATATCTCAATGCCTCTTATACCAAACCTGAGATCCTTCCGATAGCATGAGATGTGATATCTCAATGCTTCTAATACCAAACCTGAGATCCTTCCTATAATATGAGATGTGATTTCCAAATCCTTCCCCTTCCAAACCTGAGACCCTCCCTTTAGCATGAGATGTGATATCCAACTCCTTCCCATTCCAATCCTGAGACCCTTCTGATAGCATGAGATGTGATATCACAATGCCTCTAATACCAAACCTGAGATCCTACCTCTAACATGAAATGTGATATCCATCTCCTTCCCTTTCCAAACCTGAGACCCTGCCTATAGCATGATATGTGATATCCAAGTCCTTGCATTCCAATACTGAGACCCTTCCTATAGCATGTGATGTGATATCGCAATGCTTATACAAAACCTGAGACCCTTCCTATGGCATGAGATGGCATATACAACTCCTTCCCATTCCAATCCTGAGACCCTTCCTATAGCATGAGATGTGATATCTCAATGCTTATACCAAACCTGAGACCCTTCCTATAGCATGTGATGTGATATCCAACTTCTTCCCATTCCAATCCTGAGACCCTTCCTATAGCATGAGATGTGATATCTCAATGCTTATACCAAACCTGAGACCCTTCCTATAGCTTGAGATGTGATATCCAACTCCTTCCCATTTCAATCCTGAGACCCTTCCTATAGCATGAGATGTGATATCTCAAGGCCTCTAATACCAAACCTGAGATCCTTCCTCTAACATGAAATGTGATATCCAACTCCTTCCCCTTCCAAACTTGAGAGCCTTCCTATAGCATGAGATATGATATCCAAGTCCTTCCCATTCCAATCCTGAGACCCTTCCTATAACATGAAATGTGATATCCAACTCCTTCCCATTCCAACCTGAGACCCTTCCTATAGCATGAGATGGGATATCCAACTCCTTCCAAATCCAATACTGATACCCTTCCGATAGCATGAGATGTGATATCCCAATGCTTCTACCAAACCTGAGTCCCATACTATGGCATGAGATGTGATATCAAACTCCTTCCCATTCCAATCCTGAGACCCTTCTTATACCATGAGACTTGATATCTCAATGCTTCTAATACCAAACCTGAGACCCGTCCTATAACATGAGATGTGATATCCAAATCCTTCCCCTTCCAAACCTTAGACCCTTCCTTTATCATGAGATGTGATATCCAACTCCTTCCCATTCCAATCCTGAGACCCTTCCGATATCATGAGATGTGATATCTCAATGCTTATACCAAATCTGAGACCCTTCCTATGGCCTGAGATGTCATATACAACTCCTTCCCATTCCAATCCTGAGACCCTTCCTATAGCATGAGATGTGATATCTCAATGCTTATACCAAATCTGAGACCCTTCCTATAGCATGAGATGTGATATCCAACTCCTTCCCATTCCAATCCTGAGACCCTTCCTATAGCATGAGAAGTGATATCTCCATGCTTATACCAAACCTGAGACCCTTCCTATAGCATAAGATGTGATATCCAAATCCTTCCCATTCCAATCCTGAGACCCTTCCTATAGCATGAGATGTGATATCTCAATGCTTATACCAAACCTGAGACCCTTCCTATAGCATGAGATGTGATATCCAACTCCTTCCCATTCCAATCCTGAGACCCTTCCTATAGCATGAGATGTGATGTCTCAATGCTTCTAATACCAAACCTGAGATCCTTCCTATAACATGAGATGTGATATCCAACTCCTTCCCATTCCAATCCTGAGACCCTTATGATAGCATGAGATGTGATATCTCAATGCCTCTTATACCAAACCTGAGATCCTTCCGATAGCATGAGATGTGATATCTCAATGCTTCTTATACCAAACCTGAGATCCTTCCTATAATATGAGCTGTGATTTCCAAATCCTTCCCCTTCCAAACCTGAGACCCTCCCTTTAGCATGAAATGTGATATCCAACTCCTTCCCATTCCAATCCTGAGACCCTTCTGATAGCATGAGATGTGATATCTCAATGCCTCTAATACCAAACCTGAGATCCTACCTCTAACATGAAATGTGATATCCATCTCCTTCCCTTTCCAAACCTGAGACCCTGCCTATAGCATGAGATGTGATATCCAAGTCCTTCCCATTCCAATCCTGAGACCCTTCCTATAGCATGTGATGTGATATCTCAATGCTTATACCAAACCTGAGACCCTTGCTATGGCATGAGATGTCATATACAACTCCTTCCCATTCCAACCCTGAGACCCTTCCTATAGCATGAGATGTGATATCTCAATGCTTATACCAAACCTGAGACCCTTCCTATAGCATGAGATGTGATATCCAACTTCTTCCCATTCCAATCCTGAGACCCTTCCTATAGCATGAGATGTGATATCTCAATGCTTATACCAAACCTGAGACCCTTCCTATAGCATAAGATGTGATATCCAAATCCTTCCCATTCCAATCCTGAGACCCTTCCTATAGCATGAGATGTGATATCTCAATGCTTATACCAAACCTGAGACCCTTCCTATAGCATGAGATGTGATATCCAACTCCTTCCCATTCCAATCCTGAGACCCTTCCTATAGCATGAGATGTGATGTCTCAATGCTTCTAATACCAAACCTGAGATCCTTCCTATAACATGAGATGTGATATCCAACTCCTTCCCATTCCAATCCTGAGACCCTTCCTATAGCATGAGATGTGATATCCAACTTCTTCCCATTCCAATCCTGAGACCCTTCCTATAGCATGAGATGTGATATCTCAATGCTTATACCAAACCTGAGATCCTTCCTCTAACATGAAATGTGATATCCAACTCCTTCCCCTTCCAAACCTGAGAGCCTTCCTATAGCATGAGATATGATATCCAAGTCCTTCCTATTCCAATCCTGAGACCCTTCCTATAACATGAAATGTGATATCCAACTCCTTCCCATTCTAACATGAGACCCTTCCTATAGCATGAGATGGGATATCCAACTCCTTCCAAATCCAATACTGATACCCTTCCGATAGCATGAGATGTGATATCCCAATGCTTCTACCAAACCTGAGACCCATACTATGGCATGAGATGTGATATCAAACTCCTTCCCATTCCAATCCTGAGACGCTTCCTATAGCTTGAGATGTGATATCCAACTCCTTCCCATTCCAATTCTGAGACCCTTCTTATACCATGAGACTTGATATCTCAATGCTTCGAATACCAAACCTGAGACCCGTCCTATAACATGAGATGTGATATCCAAATCCTTCCCCTTCCAAACCTTAGACCGTTCCTTTATCATGATGTGATATCCAACTCCTTCCCATTCCAATCCTGAGACCCTTCCGATATCATGAGATTTGTTATCTCAATGATTCTAATATCAAACTTGAGACCCTCCCTATAGCATGAGATGTGACATCCAAGTCCTTCCCATTCCAATCCTGAGACCCTTCCTATAGCATGAGATGTGATATCTCAATGCTTCTAATACCAAACCTGAGACCCTTCCTATAACATGAGATGGGATATCCAACTCCTTCCCATTCCAATCCTGAGACCCTTCCGATAGCCAAGATGTGATATCTCAGTGCTTATACCAAACCTGAGACCCTTCCTAAGGCCTGAGATGTCATATACAACTCCTTCCCATTCCAATCCTGAGACCCTTCCTATAGCATGAGATGTGATATCTCAATGCTTATACCAAATCTGAGACCCTTCCTATAGCATGAGATGTGATATACAACACCTTGCCATTCCAATCCTGAGACCCTTCCTATAGCATGAGAAGTGATATCTCCATGCTTATACCAAACCTGAGACCCTTCCTATAACATAAGATGGGATATCCAACTCCTTCCCATTCCAATCCTGAGCCACTCCTGATAGCAGAGATGTGATATCTCAATGCTTATACCAAACCTGAGACCCTTCCTATAACATGAGATGTGATATCCAACTCCTTCCATTCCAATCCTGAGACCCTTCCTATAGCATGAGATGTGATATCTCAATGCTTATACCAAACCTGAGACCCTTCCTATAGCATGAGATGTGATATCCAACTCCTTCCCATTCCAATCCTGAGACCCTTCCTATAGCCTGAGATGTGATATCTCAATGCCTCTAATACCAAACCTGAGATCCTTCCTCTAACATGAAAAGTGATATCCAACTCCTTCACTTTCCAAACCTGAGAGCCTATCTATAGCATGAGATGTGATATCCAAGTCCTTCCCATTCCAATCCTTAGACCCTTCCTACAGCATGCAATATGATATCTCAATGATTCTGATAAAAAACCTGAGACCCGTCCTATAACATGAGATGGGATATCCAACTCCTTCCCATTCCAATCCTGAGACACTTCCGATAGCAGAGATGTGATATCTCAATGTTTATACCAAACCTGAGACCCTTCCTATAACATGAGATGTGATATCCAACTCCTTCCCGTTCCAAACCTGAGACCCTTCCTTTAGCATGAGATGTGATATCCAGCTCCTTCCCATTCCAATCCTGAGACACTTCCGATAGCATGAGATGTGATATCTCAATGCTTCTAATATCAAAACTGAGACCCTCCCTATAGCATGATATGTGATATCTAAGTCCTTCCCATTCCAATCCTGAGACCCTTCCTATAGCATGAGATGTGATATCTCAATGCTTCTACCAAACCTGAGACCCTTCCTTTAGCATGAGATGTGATATCCAACTCTTTCCCATTCCAATCCTGAGACCCTTCCTATAGCATGAGATGTGATATCTCAATACTTCTAATACCAAACCTGATATCCTTCCGATAACATGAGATGTGATATCCAAATCCTTCGCCTTCCAAACCTGAGACCCTCCCTTTAGCATGAGATGTGATATCCAACTCCTTCCCATTCCAATCCTGAGACCCTTCTGATAGCATAAGATATGATATCTCAATGCTTCTATACCAAACCTGAGATCCTTCCGATAGCATGATGTGATATCTCAATACTTCTAATACCAAACCTGAGATCCTTCCTATAACATGAGATGTGATATCCAAATCCTTATCTTCCAAACCTGAGACCCTCCCTTTAGCTTGAGATGTGATATCCAACTCCTTCCCATTCCAATCCTGAGACTCTTCTGATAGCATAAGATATGATATCTCAATGCTTCTATACCAAACCTGAGATCCTTCTGATAGCATGAGATGTGATATCTCAATACTTCTAATACCAAACCTGAGATCCTACCTCTAACATGAAATGTGATATCCAACTCTTTCCCCTTGCAAACCTGAGAGCCTTCCTATAGCATGAGATGTGATATCCAAGTCCTTCCCATTCCAATCCTGAGACCCTTCCTATAACATGAGATGTGATATCCAACTCCTTCCCATTCCAACCTGAGACCCTTCCTATAGCATGAGATGGGATATCCAACTCCTTCCAAATCCAATCCCGATACCCTTCTGATAGCATGAGATGTGATATCCCAATGCTTCTACCAAACCTGAGACCCATACTATGGCATGAGATGTGATATCAAACTCCTTCCCATTCTAATCCTGAGACCCTTCCAATAGCTTGAGATGTGATATCCAACTCCTTCCCATTCCAATTCTGAGACCCTTCCTATACCATGAGACTTGATATCTCAATGCTTCTAATACCAAACCTGAGACCCGTCCTATAACATGAGATGTGATATCCAAATCCTTCCCCTTCCAAACCTTAGACCCTTCCTTTATCATGAGATGTGATATCCAACTCCTTCCTATTCCAATCTTGAGACCCTTCCGATATGAAATGTGATATCTCAATGCTTCTAATATCAAACTTGAGACCCTCCCTATAGCATGAGATGTGATATCCAAGTCCTTCCCATTCCAATCCTGAGACCCTTCCTATAGCATGAGATGTGATATCTCAATGCTTCTAATACCAAACCCGAGACCCTTCCTATAACATGAGATGGGAATATCCAACTCCTTCCCATTCCAATCCTGAGACCCTTCCGATAGCAGAGATGTGATATCTCAATGCTTATACCAAACCTGAGATCCTTCCTATAACATGAGATGTGATATCCAACTCCTTCCCATTCCAATCCTGAGACACTTCCTATAGCATGAGATGTGATATCTCACTGCTTATACCAAACCTGAGACCCTTCCTATAGCATGAGATGTGATATCCAACTCCTTCCCAATCCAATCCTGAGACCCTTCCTATAGCATGAGATGTGATATCTCAATGCTTCTAATATCAAACTTGAGACCCTCCCTATAGCATGAGATGTGATACCCAAGTCCTTCCCATTCCAATCCTGAGACACTTCCTATAGCATGAGATGTGATATCTCAATGCTTCTAATACCAAACCTGAGACTCTTCCTATAACATGAGATGGGATATCCAACTCCTTCCCATTCCAATCCTGAGACCCTTTCGATAGCAGAGATGTGATATCTCAATGTTTATACCAAACCTGAGACCCTCCCTACGGCATGAGATGTCATATACAACTCCTTCCCATTCCAATCCTGAGACCCTTCCTATAGCATGAGATGTGATATCCAACTCCTTCCCATTCCAATCCTGAGACCCTTCCTATAGCCTGAGATGTGATATCTCAATGCCTCTAATACCAAACCTGAGATCCTTCCTCTAACATGAAATGTGATATCCAACTCCTTCACTTTCCAAACCTGAGAGCCTATCTATAGCATGAGATGTGATATCCAAGTCCTTCCCATTCCAATCCTTAGACCCTTCCTACAGCATGCAATATGATATCTCAATGATTTGAATAAAAAACCTGAGACCCGTCCTATAACATGAGATGGGATATCCAACTCCTTCCCATTCCAATCCTGGGACACTTCCGATAAAAGAGATGTGATATCTCAATGTTTATACCAAACCTGAGACCCTTCCTATAACATGAGATGTGATATCCAACTCCTTCCCATTCCAATCCTGAGACACTTCCGATAGCATGAGATGTGATATCTCAATGCTTCTAATACCAAACTGAGACCCTCCCTATAGCATATGTGATATCTAAGTCCTTCCCATTCCAATCCTGAGACCCTTCCTATAGCATGAGATGTGATATCTCAATGCTTATCCTTGATTCCTGTAGTAAATTGATTTCCTTTGCAGGCCGACTACTGTCACGAATGCCTTGTCTGCATGCATTCTCTCCTGGCCATTCTCTCACCGTGGCTATTTGCCTACCCCCTTCCTCTCTCAGTGGATGGACTTCTCCATCCTAGCCTCCTACCACTCAACTCCGCCTACTTGGAGAATTCAACATGAACCTGTATGCTTCCTGACCTGGACTTTTACGAGATCTGCAACTCTTCATGTCGCTGGCCCTACACACTGCAGTGAATACTCAGGATTTTCTGATCTCAGACCTCCCCCTCTGTAACCCTCTCAACAGTCCTCTCCCGTGGTGATCAAGTTCTCATCTCCAAAGAAGGCTGCCAGCTGTTCCTCCTCAGAGGAGTTCTCCCTTTCTGTCCCTGCTCCCTGCACCGTTTCGCGTTGCAAACACTCGCTTCCCTGCTCTCTGGTTTAGACGCTTTTCCTTCTCAGAGGCCTTCTTCTATTCTGCCCTTTTCGCGTTGCAAGTACTCGCTTCCCAGCTCTCTGGTTTAGACGCGTGTTCCCTGCCTTCTCTCCTCTTCCCGCTGCCTTCAAATCAAAAAATGAGCTCCAAAAGATACACAGTGCTCAGAATGCTCTATAACACCCATTATTCAACATATAGCCGTAACCCGCTAGACGTATTGAAACGTGCTGTAAACTAGCAAAAACAGCTAGAAAATGTACTTTCCTCGCGTTTTTGTAAATGCTAATTCTGATGGGTTCCCATGTATGTACTGTCCGTGCGTTTGTTGTCGAATCCTGAAGTTTTTAACCACTGTTCTCCCATACAAGGGGGGGGGGGGGGGGGTCAACGTCTACTGCTGTTCACAGGCTGAATGTATACGGCTGAAATCTTCAAGGCATTATCAGCTTTCCTGACTGTTTTGGAACGTGTATTTGCTATCTGTTAATGCAGTCGTCCTGTGTTCATCGTCCCTTCTACTTTACAGGCTGCACTCCCCTGGTGATCACATTCTCCTCTCCAGAGCAGGCTGACTACCAGCTGCTCCTCCTCATAGGCGTTCATCCTTTCTGTCCCTGCTCGCTGCACCGTTTCGCGTTGCATGTACTCGCTTCCCAGCTCTCTAATTTAGATGCGTGTTCCCTGCCTTCTCTCCTCTTCCTACAGCCTTCCAACGAGCTCCACAAGATATAGTGTTCAGAATGCTTTATAACACCCATTATTCAACATATAGCTGTAACCCGCTAGACGTATTGAAACGTGCTAAAAACGAGCAGAAACAGCTAGAAAATGTACTTTCCTCGCGTTTTGGTAAATGCGAATTCTGGTGGATTCCCATTTTGTACTCTGTTCGTGCGTTTGTTCAGTCGAATCCTGGTCTTTTGAACCACTCTTCTCCCATACAATGGAGGGTCAAAATGTGTTCACAGGCTGAATTTATACTGCTGAAATGCTCGCTTACCTGCTCTCTGGTTTAGACGCGTGTACCCTGCATTTACCAAAACGCGAGGGAAGTACATTTTCTAGCTGTTTTTGCTAGTTTTTAGCACGTTTCAATACGTCTAGCGGGTTACAGCTATATGTTGAATAATGGGTGTTATAAAGCATTCTGAGCACCGTGTATCTTTTGAAGCTCATTTGTTGATTTGAAGGCAGCGGGAAGAGGAGAGAAGGCAGGGAACACACGTCTAAACCAGAGAGCTGGGAAGCGAGTACATGCAACGCGAAACGGTGCAGGGAGCAGGGACAGAAAGGATGAACACCTATGAGGAGGAGCAGCTGGTAGTTAGCCTGCATAGGAGAGAAGAATGTGATCACTAGGGGAGTGCAGCCTGTAAACTAGAAGGAACGATGAACAAAGGGCGACTGCATTAACAGATGGCAAATACACGTTCCCAAACAGTCAGGAAAGCTGATAATGCCTTGAAGATTTCAGCCGTATACATTCAGCCTGTGAACAGCAGTAGATGTTGACCCCCCCTCCCTAGTATGGGAGAACAGTGGTTAAAAACTTCAGGATTCGACACAAACGCACGGACACAGTACATACAACATGGGAACCCACCAGAATTCGCATTTACAAAAACGCGAGGGAAGTACATTTTCTAGCTATTTTTGCTAGTTTTTTAGCACGTTTCTACGTCTAGCGGGTTACAGCTATATGTTGAATAATGGGGTTATAAAGCATTCTGAACACTATCTTGTGGAGCTCATTGGAAGGCTGTAGGAAGAGGAGAGAAGGCAGGGAACACGCATCTAAACCAGAGAGCTGGGAAGCGAGTACATGCAACGCGAAACGGTGCAGGGAGCAGGGACAGAAAGGTGGAACGCCTCTGAGGAGGAGCAGCTGGTAGTTAGCCTGCTCTGGAGAGGAGAATGTGATCACCACGGGAGTGCAGCCTTGAAACAAGAAGGGACGATGAAAACATGCTGACTGGAATAACAGATGGCAAATACACTTTTCCAGAAAAGTCAGTTTACCCGATAATGCATTGACGATTTCAGCAGTATACATTCAGCCTGTGAACAGTAGATTTTGATCCCCCCCTTGTATGGGTGACGAGTGGTTAAAAACATCAGGATTCGACTGAACAAATGCACGAACAGAGTACAAAATGGGAATCCACCAGAATTCGTATTTACCAAAACGCGAGGAAAGAACATTTTCTAGCTATTTTTGCTAGTTTTTAGCACTTTTCAATACGTCTAGCGGGTTACAGCTATATCTTGAATAATGGGTGTTATAAAGCATTCTGAGCACCGTGTATCTTTTGAAGCTCATTTGTTGATTTGAAGGCAGCGGGAAGAGGAGAGAAGGCAGGGAACACACGTCTAAACCAGAGAGCCGGGGAGCGAGTTGTTCTCTGCAACGCGAAACGATGCAGAGAACAAGCACAGAAAGGAAGAAGGAAAAGCGTCTAAACCAGAGAGCAGGGAAGCGAGTGTTTGCAAAGCGAAACGGTGCAGAGAGCAGGGACAGAAAGGGAGAACTCCACTGAGGAACAGCTGGTAGTTAGCCTTCTTTGGAGATGAGAACTTGATCACACGGGAGAGGATTGTTGAGAGGGTTACATAGGGGGATGTCTGAGATCAGAAAATCCTGAGTATTCCCTGCAGTGTGTAGGGCCAGAGACATGAAGAGTTGCAGATCTCGTAAAAGTCCAGGTCAGGAAGCATACAGGTTCATTTTGAATTCTCCAAGTAGGCGGAGTTGAGTGGTAGGAGGCTAGGATGGAGAAGTCCATCCACTGAGAGAGGAAGGGGGTAGGCAAATAGCCACGGTGAGAGAATGGCCAGGAAAGAGAGAATGCATGCAGACAAGGCATTCGTGAGAGGAGTCGGCCTGCAAAGGAAAGCAATTTACTACAGGAATCAAGGATACTCCCCCTCAAGAACGGTTGGATCTGGGCATGGAGAGGAACTTGTCATCAGGGAGGAAAGTGTCAGAGCTCGAGACAGCGCTGGCCGTCATCCATGTCTCGGTTAGACCAAGGACATCAAGGTCAGGTTCTTCCAGGAAATGGCAGATGTCAGATGAGTGTTAACTGAGTGAGAGTTGAGAGTGGGGAGGGGTATAATCAGTAATCCTTGCGGAGGTGTAGAAGGAGCCTGACCTAGGGCACATGAGGAAGGAGAGAGAAAAGGAAGCAGAAGAAGGGAGAGAAGATACAGCAGGAGTGCATTATCAATCCGGGAGCTAGGAGTGGTGAGGTTAGACGGGGAGGTCTGAATCTCAGGATTTGAATGGGAAGTTCGATATCACATGTCATGCTATAGGAAGAGTCTCAGGATTGGAATGGGAAGGAGTTGGATATGATATCTCATGTTATAGGAAGGGTCTCAGGTTTGGTATTAGAAGCACTGAGATATCAAATCACCTCCTATCGGAACGGTCTCGGGTTTGGTATTGGAAGAAATGAGATTTCAAATCTCAGGCTGTGGGAATGGTCTCGGGTATGGTATTGGAAGGGGTGAAAAATCACATTTCATGCTACAGGAAGGGTCACAAGTTTGGAATGGGAAGGAGTTGGATTTCACATATACTACGGGAAGGGCCTCAGGTTTGGTATTAGAAGCATAGAGATATCACATCTCATGTTATAGGAAGGGTCTCGATTGGAATGGGAAGGAGTTGGATATCACATCTCATGTTATAGGGAGGGTCTCAGTTTTGATATTAGAAGCATTGAGATATCACATATGCTATTGGAAGGGTCTCAGTATTGGAATGGGAAGGAGTTGGATATCACATCTCATGTTATAGGGAGGGTCTCAATTTTGATATTAGAAGCATTGAGATATCACATCTCATGGTATAGGAAGGGTCTCAGGGTTGGATTTGGAAGGAGTTGGATATCACATCTCATGCTATCGGAAGGGTCTCAGGATTGGAATGGGAAGGAGTTGAATATCACATCTCATGCTAAAGGAAGGGTCATCAGGTTCGGTATAAGCATTGAGATATCACATCTCTGCTATCGGAAGGGTCTCAGGATAGGAATGTGAAGGACTTAGATTTCACATCTCATGCTATCGGAAGGGTATCAGGATTGGAATGGGATGGAGTTGGATATCACATCTCAAGCTATCTCAGGATTGTAATGGGAAGGAGTTTGATATCACATATCAAGCTATAGGAAGGGTCTCAGGTTTGGAAGGGGAAGGATTTGGATCTCACATCTCAAGCTATCTCAGGATTGGAATGGGAAGGAGTTTGATATTTCATCTCAAGCTATAGGAAGGGTCTCAGGTTTGGAAAGGGAAGGATTTGGATTTCACATATCATGTTATAGGATGGTTCTCATGTTTGGTTTTAGAAGCATTGAGACATCACATCTCATGCTATGGGAAGGGTCTCAGGTTTGGAATGGGAAGGAGTTGGATATCACATCTCATGCTAAAGGAAAGGTCTCAGGTCTGGAAGGGGAAGGATTTGGATCTCACATCTCATGTTTTAGGACGGGTCTCAGGTTTGGTATTAGAAGCATTGAAATATCACATCTCATGGTATAGGAAGGGTCCCAGGATTGGAATGGGAAGGAGTTGGATATCACATTGAATGGAAAGGAGTTTGATATCACATCTCAAGCTATAGGAAGGGCCTCAGGTTTGGAAAGGGAATGATTTGGATTTCACATCTCATGTTGTAGGATGGTTCTCATGTTTGGTTTTAGAAGCATTGAAATATCACATCTCATGCTATCGGAAGGGTCTCAGGTTTGGAATGGGAAGGAGTTTGATATCACATCTCATGTTAGAGGTAGGATCTCAGGTTTGGTATTAGAGGCATTGAGATATGACATCTCATGCCATCAGAAGGGTCTCAGGATTGGAATGGGAAGGAGTTGGATATCACATCTCATGCTAAAGGGAGGGTCTAAGGTTTGGAAGGGGAAGGATTTGGACATCACATCTCATGTTATTGGAAGGATCTGAGGTTTGGTATTAGAAGCATTGAGATATCACATCTCATGCTATCGGAAGGGTCTCAGGTTTGGTATAAGCATTGAGATGTCATATTCAACTCCTTCCCATTCCAATCCTGAGACCCTTCCTATAGCATGAGATGTGATATCCAACTCCTTCCCATTCCAATCCTGAGACCCTTCCTATAGCATGAGATGTGATGTCTCAATGCTTCTAATACCAAACCTGAGATCCTTCCTATAACATGAGATGTGATATCCAACTCCTTCCATTCCAATCCTGAGACCCTTCCTATAGCATGAGATGTGATATCTCAATGCTTATACCAAACCTGAGACCCTTCCTATAGCATGAGATGTGATATCCAACTCCTTCCCATTCCAATCCTGAGACCCTTCCTATAGCCTGAGATGTGATATCTCAATGCCTCTAATACCAAACCTGAGATCCTTCCTCTAACATGAAATGTGATATCCAAGTCCTTCACTTTCCAAACCTGAGAGCCTATCTATAGCATGAGATGTGATATCCAAGTCCTTCCCATTCCAATCCTTAGACCCTTCCTACAGCATGCAATATGATATCTCAATGATTCTAATAAAAAACCTGAGACCCGTCCTATAACATGAGATGGGATATCCAACTCTTTCCCATTCCAATCCTGAGACACTTCCGATAGCAGAGATGTGATATCTCAATGCTTCTAATATCAAACTTGAGACCCTCCCTATAGCATGAGATGTGATACCCAAGTCCTTCCCATTCCAATCCTGAGACCCTTCCTATAGCATGAGATGTGATATCTCAATGCTTCTAATACCAAACCTGAGACTCTTCCTATAACATGAGATGGGATATCCAACTCCTTCCCATTCCAATCCTGAGACCCTTTTGATAGCAGAGATGTGATATCTCAATGTTTATACCAAACCTGAGACCCTTCCTACGGCATGAGATGTCATATTCAACTCCTTCCCATTCCAATCCTGAGACCCTTCCTATAGCATGAGATGTGATATCCAACTCCTTCCCATTCCAATCCTGAGACCCTTCCTATAGCATGAGATGTGATGTCTCAATGCTTCTAATACCAAACCTGAGATCCTTCCTATAACATGAGATGTGATATCCAACTCCTTCCATTCCAATCCTGAGACCCTTCCTATAGCATGAGATGTGATATCTCAATGCTTATACCAAACCTGAGACCCTTCCTATAGCATGAGATGTGATATCCAACTCCTTCCCATTCCAATCCTGAGACCCTTCCTATAGCCTGAGATGTGATATCTCAATGCCTCTAATACCAAACCTGAGATCCTTCCTCTAACATGAAAAGTGATATCCAACTCCTTCACTTTCCAAACCTGAGAGCCTATCTATAGCATGAGATGTGATATCCAAGTCCTTCCCATTCCAATCCTTAGACCCTTCCTACAGCATGCAATATGATATCTCAATGATTCTAATAAAAAACCTGAGACCCGTCCTATAACATGAGATGGGATATCCAACTCCTTCCCATTCCAATCCTGAGACACTTCCGATAGCAGAGATGTGATATCTCAATGTTTATACCAAACCTGAGACCCTTCCTATAACATGAGATGTGATATCCAACTCCTTCCCGTTCCAAACCTGAGACCCTTCCTTTAGCATGAGATGTGATATCCAGCTCCTTCCCATTCCAATCCTGAGACACTTACGATAGCATGAGATGTGATATCTCAATGCTTCTAATATCAAAACTGAGACCCTCCCTATAGCATGATATGTGATATCTAAGTCCTTCCCATTCCAATCCTGAGACCCTTCCTATAGCATGAGATGTGATATCTCAATGCTTCTACCAAACCTGAGACCCTTCCTTTAGCATGAGATGTGATATCCAACTCTTTCCCATTCCAATCCTGAGACCCTTCCTATAGCATGAGATGTGATATCTCAATACTTCTAATACCAAACCTGAGATCCTTCCGATAACATGAGATGTGATATCCAAATCCTTCGCCTTCCAAACCTGAGACCCTCCCTTTAGCATGAGATGTGATATCCAACTCCATCCCATTCCAATCCTGAGACCCTTCTGATAGCATAAGATATGATATCTCAATGCTTCTATACCAAACCTGAGATCCTTCCGATAGCATGATGTGATATCTCAATACTTCTAATACCAAACCTGAGATCCTTCCTATAACATGAGATGTGATATCCAAATCCTTATCTTCCAAACCTGAGACCCTCCCTTTAGCATGAGATGTGATATCCAACTCCTTCCCATTCCAATCCTGAGACTCTTCTGATAGCATAAGATATGATATCTCAATGCTTCTATACCAAACCTGAGATCCTTCTGATAGCATGAGATGTGATATCTCAATACTTCTAATACCAAACCTGAGATCCTACCTCTAACATGAAATGTGATATCCAACTCTTTCCCCTTGCAAACCTGAGAGCCTTCCTATAGCATGAGATGTGATATCCAAGTCCTTCCCATTCCAATCCTGAGACCCTTCCTATAACATGAGATGTGATATCCAACTCCTTCCCATTCCAACCTGAGACCCTTCCTATAGCATGAGATGGGATATCCAACTCCTTCCAAATCCAATCCCGATACCCTTCTGATAGCATGAGATGTGATATCCCAATGCTTCTACCAAACCTGAGACCCATACTATGGCATGAGATGTGATATCAAACTCCTTCCCATTCTAATCCTGAGACCCTTCCTATAGCTTGAGATGTGATATCCAACTCCTTCCCATTCCAATTCTGAGACCCTTCCTATACCATGAGACTTGATATCTCAATGCTTCTAATACCAAACCTGAGACCCGTCCTATAACATGAGATGTGATATCCAAATCCTTCCCCTTCCAAACCTTAGACCCTTCCTTTATCATGAGATGTGATATCCAACTCCTTCCTATTCCAATCTTGAGACCCTTCCGATATGAAATGTGATATCTCAATGCTTCTAATATCAAACTTGAGACCCTCCCTATAGCATGAGATGTGATATCCAAGTCCTTCCCATTCCAATCCTGAGACCCTTCCTATAGCATGAGATGTGATATCTCAATGCTTCTAATACCAAACCTGAGACCCTTCCTATAACATGAGATGGGAATATCCAACTCCTTCCCATTCCAATCCTGAGACCCTTCCGATAGCAGAGATGTGATATCTCAATGTTTATACCAAACCTGAGACCCTTCCTATAGCATGAGATGTGATATCCAACTCCTTCCCAATCCAATCCTGAGACCCTTCCTATAGCATGAGATGTGATATCTCAATGCTTCTAATATCAAACTTGAGACCCTCCCTATAGCATGAGATGTGATACCCAAGTCCTTCCCATTCCAATCCTGAGACACTTCCTATAGCATGAGATGTGATATCTCAATGCTTCTAATACCAAACCTGAGACTCTTCCTATAACATGAGATGGGATATCCAACTCCTTCCCATTCCAATCCTGAGACCCTTTCGATAGCAGAGATGTGATATCTCAATGTTTATACCAAACCTGAGACCCTCCCTACGGCATGAGATGTCATATACAACTCCTTCCCATTCCAATCCTGAGACCCTTCCTATAGCATGAGATGTGATATCCAACTCCTTCCCATTCCAATCCTGAGACCCTTCCTATAGCCTGAGATGTGATATCTCAATGCCTCTAATACCAAACCTGAGATCCTTCCTCTAACATGAAATGTGATATCCAACTCCTTCACTTTCCAAACCTGAGAGCCTATCTATAGCATGAGATGTGATATCCAAGTCCTTCCCATTCCAATCCTTAGACCCTTCCTACAGCATGCAATATGATATCTCAATGATTTTAATAAAAAACCTGAGACCCGTCCTATAACATGAGATGGGATATCCAACTCCTTCCCATTCCAATCCTGGGACACTTCCGATAGCAGAGATGTGATATCTCAATGTTTATACCAAACCTGAGACCCTTCCTATAACATGAGATGTGATATCCAACTCCTTCCCATTCCAATCCTGAGACACTTCCGATAGCATGAGATGTGATATCTCAATGCTTCTAATACCAAACTGAGACCCTCCCTATAGCATATGTGATATCTAAGTCCTTCCCATTCCAATCCTGAGACCCTTCCTATAGCATGAGATGTGATATCTCAATGCTTATCCTTGATTCCTGTAGTAAATTGATTTCCTTTGCAGGCCGACTACTGTCACGAATGCCTTGTCTGCATGCATTCTCTCCTGGCCATTCTCTCACCGTGGCTATTTGCCTACCCCCTTCCTCTCTCAGTGGATGGACTTCTCCATCCTAGCCTCCTACCACTCAACTCCGCCTACTTGGAGAATTCAACATGAACCTGTATGCTTCCTGACCTGGACTTTTACGAGATCTGCAACTCTTCATGTCGCTGGCCCTACACACTGCAGTGAATACTCAGGATTTTCTGATCTCAGACCCCCCCCCTCTGTAACCCTCTCAACAATCCTCTCCCGTGGTGATCAAGTTCTCATCTCCAAAGAAGGCTGCCAGCTGTTCCTCCTCAGAGGAGTTCTCCCTTTCTGTCCCTGCTCCCTGCACCGTTTCGCGTTGCAAACACTCGCTTCCCTGCTCTCTGGTTTAGACGCTTTTCCTTCTCAGAAGCCTTCTTCTATTCTGCCCTTTTCGCGTTGCAAGTACTCGCTTCCCAGCTCTCTGGTTTAGACGCGTGTTCCCTGCCTTCTCTCCTCTTCCCGCTGCCTTCAAATCAAAAAATGAGCTCCAAAAGATACACAGTGCTCAGAATGCTCTATAACACCCATTATTCAACATATAGCCGTAACCCGCTAGACGTATTGAAACGTGCTGTAAACTAGCAAAAACAGCTAGAAAATGTACTTTCCTCGCGTTTTTGTAAATGCTAATTCTGATGGGTTCCCATGTATGTACTGTCCGTGCGTTTGTTGTCGAATCCTGAAGTTTTTAACCACTGTTCTCCCATACAAGGGGGGGGGTCAACGTCTACTGCTGTTCACAGGCTGAATGTATACGGCTGAAATCTTCAAGGCATTATCAGCTTTCCTGACTGTTTTGGAACGTGTATTTGCTATCTGTTAATGCAGTCGTCCTGTGTTCATCGTCCCTTCTACTTTACAGGCTGCACTCCCCTGGTGATCACATTCTCCTCTCCAGAGCAGGCTGACTACCAGCTGCTCCTCCTCATAGGCGTTCATCCTTTCTGTCCCTGCTCGCTGCACCGTTTCGCGTTGCATGTACTCGCTTCCCAGCTCTCTAATTTAGATGCGTGTTCCCTGCCTTCTCTCCTCTTCCTACAGCCTTCCAACGAGCTCCACAAGATATAGTGTTCAGAATGCTTTATAACACCCATTATTCAACATATAGCTGTAACCCGCTAGACGTATTGAAACGTGCTAAAAACGAGCAGAAACAGCTAGAAAATGTACTTTCCTCGCGTTTTGGTAAATGCGAATTCTGGTGGATTCCCATTTTGTACTCTGTTCGTGCGTTTGTTCAGTCGAATCCTGGTCTTTTGAACCACTCTTCTCCCATACAAGGGAGGGTCAAAATGTGTTGTTCACAGGCTGAATTTATACTGCTGAAATGCTCGCTTACCTGCTCTCTGGTTTAGACGCGTGTACCCTGCATTTACCAAAACGCGAGGGAAGTACATTTTCTAGCTGTTTTTGCTAGTTTTTAGCACGTTTCAATACGTCTAGCGGGTTACAGCTATATGTTGAATAATGGGTGTTATAAAGCATTCTGAGCACCGTGTATCTTTTGAAGCTCATTTGTTGATTTGAAGGCAGCGGGAAGAGGAGAGAAGGCAGGGAACACACGTCTAAACCAGAGAGCTGGGAAGCGAGTACATGCAACGCGAAACGGTGCAGGGAGCAGGGACAGAAAAGATGAACACCTATGAGGAGGAGCAGCTGGTAGTTAGCCTGCATAGGAGAGAAGAATGTGATCACTAGGGGAGTGCAGCCTGTAAACTAGAAGGAACGATGAACAAAGGGCGACTGCATTAACAGATGGCAAATACACGTTCCCAAACAGTCAGGAAAGCTGATAATGCCTTGAAGATTTCAGCCGTATACATTCAGCCTGTGAACAGCAGTAGATGTTGACCCCCCCTCCCTAGTATGGGAGAACAGTGGTTAAAAACTTCAGGATTCGACACAAACGCACGGACACAGTACATACAACATGGGAACCCACCAGAATTCGCATTTACAAAAACGCGAGGGAAGTACATTTTCTAGCTATTTTTGCTAGTTTTTTAGCACGTTTCTACGTCTAGCGGGTTACAGCTATATGTTGAATAATGGGGTTATAAAGCATTCTGAACACTATCTTGTGGAACTCATTGGAAGGCTGTAGGAAGAGGAGAGAAGGCAGGGAACACGCATCTAAACCAGAGAGCTGGGAAGCGAGTACATGCAACGCGAAACGGTGCAGGGAGCAGGGACAGAAAGGTGGAACGCATCTGAGGAGGAGCAGCTGGTAGTTAGCCTGCTCTGGAGAGGAGAATGTGATCACCACGGGAGTGCAGCCTTGAAACAAGAAGGGACGATGAAAACATGCTGACTGGAATAACAGATGGCAAATACACTTTCCAGAAAAGTCAGTTTACCCGATAATGCATTGACGATTTCAGCAGTATACATTCAGCCTGTGAACAGTAGATTTTGATCCCCCCCTTGTATGGGTGACGAGTGGTTAAAAACATCAGGATTCGACTGAACAAATGCACGAACAGAGTACAAAATGGGAATCCACCAGAATTCGTATTTACCAAAACGCGAGGAAAGAACATTTTCTAGCTATTTTTGCTAGTTTTTAGCACTTTTCAATACGTCTAGCGGGTTACAGCTATATCTTGAATAATGGGTGTTATAAAGCATTCTGAGCACCGTGTATCTTTTGAAGCTCATTTGTTGATTTGAAGGCAGCGGGAAGAGGAGAGAAGGCAGGGAACACACGTCTAAACCAGAGAGCTGGGAAGCGAGTTGTTCTCTGCAACGCGAAACGATGCAGAGAACAAGCACAGAAAGGAAGAAGGAAAAGCGTCTAAACCAGAGAGCAGGGAAGCGAGTGTTTGCAAAGCGAAACGGTGCAGAGAGCAGGGACAGAAAGGGAGAACTCCACTGAGGAACAGCTGGTAGTTAGCCTTCTTTGGAGATGAGAACTTGATCACACGGGAGAGGATTGTTGAGAGAGTTACATAGGGGGATGTCTGAGATCAGAAAATCCTGAGTATTCCCTGCAGTGTGTAGGGCCAGAGACATGAAGAGTTGCAGATCTCGTAAAAGTCCAGGTCAGGAAGCATACAGGTTCATTTTGAATTCTCCAAGTAGGCGGAGTTGAGTGGTAGGAGGCTAGGATGGAGAAGTCCATCCACTGAGAGAGGAAGGGGGTAGGCAAATAGCCACGGTGAGAGAATGGCCAGGAAAGAGAGAATGCATGCAGACAAGGCATTCGTGAGAGGAGTCGGCCTGCAAAGGAAAGCAATTTACTACAGGAATCAAGGATACTCCCCCTCAAGAACGGTTGGATCTGGGCATGGAGAGGAACTTGTCATCAGGGAGGAAAGTGTCAGAGCTCGAGACAGCGCTGGCCGTCATCCATGTCTCGGTTAGACCAAGGACATCAAGGTCAGGTTCTTCCAGGAAATGGCAGATGTCAGATGAGTGTTAACTGAGTGAGAGTTGAGAGTGGGGAGTGGTATAATCAGTAATCCTTGCGGAGGTGTAGAAGGAGCCTGACCTAGGGCACATGAGGAAGGAGAGAGAAAAGGAAGCAGAAGAAGGGAGAGAAGACACAGCAGGAGTGCATTATCAATCCGGGAGCTAGGAGTGGTGAGGTTAGACGGGGAGGTCTGAATCTCAGGATTTGAATGGGAAGTTCGATATCACATGTCATGCTATAGGAAGAGTCTCAGGATTGGAATGGGAAGGAGTTGGATATGATATCTCTTGTTATAGGGAGGGTCTCAGGTTTGGTATTAGAAGCACTGAGATATCAAATCACCTCCTATCGGAACGGTCTCGGGTTTGGTATTGGAAGAAATGAGATTTCAAATCTCAGGCTGTGGGAATGGTCTCGGGTATGGTATTGGAAGGGGTGAAAAATCACATTTCATGCTACAGGAAGGGTCACAAGTTTGGAATGGGAAGGAGTTGGATTTCACATATACTACGGGAAGGGCCTCAGGTTTGGTATTAGAAGCATAGAGATATCACATCTCATGTTATAGGAAGGGTCTCGATTGGAATGGGAAGGAGTTGGATATCACATCTCATGTTATAGGGAGGGTCTCAGTTTTGATATTAGAAGCATTGAGATATCACATATGCTATTGGAAGGGTCTCAGTATTGGAATGGGAAGGAGTTGGATATCACATCTCATGTTATAGGGAGGGTCTCAATTTTGATATTAGAAGCATTGAGATATCACATCTCATGGTATAGGAAGGGTCTCAGGATTGGATTTGGAAGGAGTTGGATATCACATCTCATGCTATCGGAAGGGTCTCAGGATTGGAATGGGAAGGAGTTGAATATCACATCTCATGCTAAAGGAAGGGTCATCAGGTTCGGTATAAGCATTGAGATATCACATCTCTGCTATCGGAAGGGTCTCAGGATAGGAATGTGAAGGACTTAGATTTCACATCTCATGCTATCGGAAGGGTCTCAGGATTGGAATGGGATGGAGTTGGATATCACATCTCAAGCTATCTCAGGATTGTAATGGGAAGGAGTTTGATATCACATATCAAGCTATAGGAAGGGTCTCAGGTTTGGAAGGGGAAGGATTTGGATCTCACATCTCAAGCTATCTCAGGATTGGAATGGGAAGGAGTTTGATATTTCATCTCAAGCTATAGGAAGGGTCTCAGGTTTGGAAAGGGAAGGATTTGGATTTCACATATCATGTTATAGGATGGTTCTCATGTTTGGTTTTAGAAGCATTAAGACATCACATCTCATGCTATGGGAAGGGTCTCAGGTTTGGAATGGGAAGGAGTTGGATATCACATCTCATGCTAAAGGAAAGGTCTCAGGTCTGGAAGGGGAAGGATTTGGATCTCACATCTCATGTTTTAGGACGGGTCTCAGGTTTGGTATTAGAAGCATTGAAATATCACATCTCATGGTATAGGAAGGGTCCCAGGATTGGAATGGGAAGGAGTTGGATATCACATTGAATGGAAAGGAGTTTGATATCACATCTCAAGCTATAGGAAGGGCCTCAGGTTTGGAAAGGGAATGATTTGGATTTCACATCTCATGTTGTAGGATGGTTCTCATGTTTGGTTTTAGAAGCATTGAAATATCACATCTCATGCTATCGGAAGGGTCTCAGGTTTGGAATGGGAAGGAGTTTGATATCACATCTCATGTTAGAGGTAGGATCTCAGGTTTGGTATTAGAGGCATTGAGATATGACATCTCATGCCATCAGAAGGGTCTCAGGATTGGAATGGGAAGGAGTTGGATATCACATCTCATGCTAAAGGGAGGGTCTAAGGTTTGGAAGGGGAAGGATTTGGACATCACATCTCATGTTATTGGAAGGATCTGAGGTTTGGTATTAGAAGCATTGAGATATCACATCTCATGCTATCGGAAGGGTCTCAGGTTTGGTATAAGCATTGAGATGTCATATTCAACTCCTTCCCATTCCAATCCTGAGACCCTTCCTATAGCATGAGATGTGATATCCAACTCCTTCCCATTCCAATCCTGAGACCCTTCCTATAGCATGAGATGTGATGTCTCAATGCTTCTAATACCAAACCTGAGATCCTTCCTATAACATGAGATGTGATATCCAACTCCTTCCATTCCAATCCTGAGACCCTTCCTATAGCATGAGATGTGATATCTCAATGCTTATACCAAACCTGAGACCCTTCCTATAGCATGAGATGTGATATCCAACTCCTTCCCATTCCAATCCCGAGACCCTTCCTATAGCCTGAGATGTGATATCTCAATGCCTCTAATACCAAACCTGAGATCCTTCCTCTAACATGAAATGTGATATCCAACTCCTTCACTTTCCAAACCTGAGAGCCTATCTATAGCATGAGATGTGATATCCAAGTCCTTCCCATTCCAATCCTTAGACCCTTCCTACAGCATGCAATATGATATCTCAATGATTCTAATAAAAAACCTGAGACCCGTCCTATAACATGAGATGGGATATCCAACTCTTTCCCATTCCAATCCTGAGACACTTCCGATAGCAGAGATGTGATATCTCAATGCTTCTAATATCAAACTTGAGACCCTCCCTATAGCATGAGATGTGATACCCAAGTCCTTCCCATTCCAATCCTGAGACCCTTCCTATAGCATGAGATGTGATATCTCAATGCTTCTAATACCAAACCTGAGACTCTTCCTATAACATGAGATGGGATATCCAACTCCTTCCCATTCCAATCCTGAGACCCTTTTGATAGCAGAGATGTGATATCTCAATGTTTATACCAAACCTGAGACCCTTCCTACGGCATGAGATGTCATATTCAACTCCTTCCCATTCCAATCCTGAGACCCTTCCTATAGCATGAGATGTGATATCCAACTCCTTCCCATTCCAATCCTGAGACCCTTCCTATAGCATGAGATGTGATGTCTCAATGCTTCTAATACCAAACCTGAGATCCTTCCTATAACATGAGATGTGATATCCAACTCCTTCCATTCCAATCCTGAGACCCTTCCTATAGCATGAGATGTGATATCTCAATGCTTATACCAAACCTGAGACCCTTCCTATAGCATGAGATGTGATATCCAACTCCTTCCCATTCCAATCCTGAGACCCTTCCTATAGCCTGAGATGTGATATCTCAATGCCTCTAATACCAAACCTGAGATCCTTCCTCTAACATGAAATGTGATATCCAACTCCTTCACTTTCCAAACCTGAGAGCCTATCTATAGCATGAGATGTGATATCCAAGTCCTTCCCATTCCAATCCTTAGACCCTTCCTACAGCATGCAATATGATATCTCAATGATTCTAATAAAAAACCTGAGACCCGTCCTATAACATGAGATGGGATATCCAACTCCTTCCCATTCCAATCCTGAGACACTTCCGATAGCAGAGATGTGATATCTCAATGCTTATACCAAACCTGAGACCCTTCCTATAACATGAGATCGGATATCCAACTCCTTCCCGTTCCAAACCTGAGACCCTTCCTATAGCACATGTGATATCCAACTCCTTCCCATTCCAAACATGAGACCCTTCCTATAGCAAGAATGTAATATCCAACTCCTTCCCATTCCAACCCTGAGACCATTCCTATAGCATGAGATGTGATATCTCAATGCTTCTAATACCAAACCTGAGATCCTTCGTTTGACATGAGATGTGATATCCAATTCCTCCCCATTCCAAACCTGAGAACCTTCCTACAGCATGCAATGTGATATCTCAATGCTTCTAATACCAAACCTGAGACCAGTCCTATAACATGAGATTGGATATCCAACTCCTTCCCCTTCCAAACCTGAGACCCTTCCTATAGCATGAGATGTGATATCCAACTTCTTCCCATTCCAATCCTGAGACCCTTCCTATAACATGAGATGTGATGTCTCAATGCTTATACCAAACCTGAGACCCTTCCTATAGCTTGAGATGTGATATCCAACTCCTTCCCATTCCAATCCTGAGACCCTTCCTATAGCATGAGATGTGATATCTCAAGGCCTCTAATACCAAACCTGAGATCCTTCCTCTAACATGAATGTGATATCCAACTCCTTCCCCTTCCAAACCTGAGAGCCTTCCTATAGCATGAGATATGATATCCAAGTCCTTCCCATTCCAATCCTGAGACCCTTCCTATAACATGAAATGTGATATCCAACTCCATCCCATTCCAACCTGAGACCTTTCCTATAGCATGAGATGGGATATCCAACTCCTTCCAAATCCAATACTGATACCATTCCGATAGCATGAGATGTGATATCCCAATGCTTCTACCAAATCTGAGACCCATACTATGGCATGAGATGTGATATCAAACTCCTTCCCATTCCAATCCTGAGACCCTTCCTATAGCTTGAGATGTGATATCCAACTTCTTCCCATTCCAATTCTGAGACCCTTTCTATACCACGAGACTTGATATCTCAATGCTTCTAATACCAAACCTGAGACCCGTCCTATAACATGAGATGTGATATCCAAATCCTTCCCCTTCCAAACCTTAGACCCTTCCTTTATCATGAGATGTGATATCCAACTCCTTCCCATTCCAATCCTGAGACCCTTCCGATATCATGACATTTGTTATCTCAATGTTTCTAATATCAAACTTGAGACCCTCCCTGTAGCATGAGATGTGACATCCAAGTCCTCCCCATTCCAATCCTGAGACCCTTCCTATAGCATGAGATGTGATATCTCAATGCTTCTAATACCAAACCTGAGACCCTTCCTATAACATGAGATGGGATATCCAACTCAGATGGGATATCCAACTCCTTCCCATTTCAATCCTGAGACCCTTCCGATAGCAGAGATGTGATATCTCAATGCTTATATCAAACCTGAGACCCTTCCTATGGCCTGAGATGTCATATACAACTCCTTCCCATTCCAATCCTGAGACCCTTCCTATAGCATGAGATGTGATATCTCAATGCTTATACCAAATCTGAGACCCTTCCTATAGCATGAGATGTGATATCCAACTCCTTCCCATTCCAATCCTGAGACCCTTCCTATAGCATGAGATGTGATGTCTCAATGCTTCCAATACCAAACCTGAGATCCTTCGTATAACATGAGATGTGATATCCAACTCCTTCCCATTCCAATCCTGAGACCCTTCTGATAGCATGAGATGTGATATCTCAATGCCTCTAATACCAAACCTGAGATCCTACCTCTAACATGAAATGTGATATCCATCTTCTTCCCTTTCCAAACCTGAGACCCTGCCTATAGCATGATATGTGATATCCAAGTCCTTCCCATTCCAATCCTGAGACCCTTCCTATAGCATGTGATGTGATATCTCAATGCTTATACAAAACCTGAGACCCTTCCTATGGCATGAGATGGCATATACAACTCCTTCCCATTCCAATCCTGAGACCCTTCCTATAGCATGAGATGTGATATCTCAATGCTTATACCAAACCTGAGACCCTTCCTATAGCATGTGATGTGATATCCAACTTCTTCCCATTCCAATCCTGAGACCCTTCCTATAGCATGAGATGTGATATCTCAATGCTTATACCAAACCTGAGACCCTTCCTATAGCTTGAGATGTGATATCCAACTTCTTCCCATTCCAATCCTGAGACCCTTCCTATAGCATGAGATGTGATATCTCAAGGCCTCTAATACCAAACCTGAGATCCTTCCTCTAACATGAAATGTGATATCCAACTCCTTCCCCTTCCAAACCTGAGAGCCTTCCTATAGCATGAGATATGATATCCAAGTCCTTCCCATTCCAATCCTGAGACCCTTCCTATAACATGAAATGTGATATCCAACTCCTTCCCATTCCAACCTGAGACCCTTCCTATAGCATGAGATGGGATATCCAACTCCTTCCAAATCCAATACTGATACCCTTCCGATAGCATGAGATGTGATATCCCAATGCTTCTACCAAACCTGAGTCCCATACTATGGCATGAGATGTGATATCAAACTCCTTCCCATTCCAATCCTGAGACCCTTCTTATACCATGAGACTTGATATCTCAATGCTTCTAATACCAAACCTGAGACCCGTCCTATAACATGAGATGTGATATCCAAATCCTTCCCCTTCCAAACCTTAGACCCTTCCTTTATCATGAGATGTGATATCCAACTCCTTCCCATTCCAATCCTGAGACCCTTCCGATATCATGAGATGTGATATCTCAATGCTTATACCAAATCTGAGACCCTTCCTATGGCCTGAGATGTCATATACAACTCCTTCCCATTCCAATCCTGAGACCCTTCCTATAGCATGAGATGTGATATCTCAATGCTTATACCAAATCTGAGACCCTTCCTATAGCATGAGATGTGATATCCAACTCCTTCCCATTCCAATCCTGAGACCCTTCCTATAGCATGAGAAGTGATATATCCATGCTTATACCAAACCTGAGACCCTTCCTATAGCATAAGATGTGATATCCAAATCCTTCCCATTCCAATCCTGAGACCCTTCCTATAGCATGAGATGTGATATCTCAATGCTTATACCAAACCTGAGACCCTTCCTATAGCATGAGATGTGATATCCAACTCCTTCCCATTCCAATCCTGAGACCCTTCCTATAGCATGAGATGTGATGTCTCAATGTTTCTAATACCAAACCTGAGATCCTTCCTATAACATGAGATGTGATATCCAACTCCTTCCCATTCCAATCCTGAGACCCTTATGATAGCATGAGATGTGATATCTCAATGCCTCTTATACCAAACCTGAGATCCTTCCGATAGCATGAGATGTGATATCTCAATGCTTCTAATACCAAACCTGAGATCCTTCCTATAATATGAGATGTGATTTCCAAATCCTTCCCCTTCCAAACCTGAGACCCTCCCTTTAGCATGAAATGTGATATCCAACTCCTTCCCATTCCAATCCTGAGACCCTTCTGATAGCATGAGATGTGATATCTCAATGCCTCTAATACCAAACCTGAGATCCTACCTCTAACATGAAATGTGATATCCATCTCCTTCCCTTTCCAAACCTGAGACCCTGCTTATAGCATGAGATGTGATATCCAAGTCCTTCCCATTCCAATCCTGAGACCCTTCCTATAGCATGTGATGTGATATCTCAATGCTTATACCAAACCTGAGACCCTTGCTATGGCATGAGATGTCATATACAACTCCTTCCCATTCCAACCCTGAGACCCTTCCTATAGCATGAGATGTGATATCTCAATGCTTATACCAAACCTGAGACCCTTCCTATAGCATGAGATGTGATATCCAACTTCTTCCCATTCCAATCCTGAGACCCTTCCTATAGCATGAGATGTGATATCTCAATGCTTATACCAAACCTGAGACCCTTCCTATAGCATAAGATGTGATATCCAAATCCTTCCCATTCCAATCCTGAGACCCTTCCTATAGCATGAGATGTGATATCTCAATGCTTATACCAAACCTGAGACCCTTCCTATAGCATGAGATGTGATATCCAACTCCTTCCCATTCCAATCCTGAGACCCTTCCTATAGCATGAGATGTGATGTCTCAATGCTTCTAATACCAAACCTGAGATCCTTCCTATAACATGAGATGTGATATCCAACTCCTTCCCATTCCAATCCTGAGACCCTTCCTATAGCATGAGATGTGATATCCAACTTCTTCCCATTCCAATCCTGAGACCCTTCCTATAGCATGAGATGTGATATCTCAATGCTTATACCAAACCTGAGATCCTTCCTCTAACATGAAATGTGATATCCAACTCCTTCCCCTTCCAAACCTGAGAGCCTTCCTATAGCATGAGATATGATATCCAAGTCCTTCCCATTCCAATCCTGAGACCCTTCCTATAACATGAAATGTGATATCCAACTCCTTCCCATTCTAACATGAGACCCTTCCTATAGCATGAGATGGGATATCCAACTCCTTCCAAATCCAATACTGATACCCTTCCGATAGCATGAGATGTGATATCCCAATGCTTCTACCAAACCTGAGACCCATACTATGGCATGAGATGTGATATCAAACTCCTTCCCATTCCAATCCTGAGACGCTTCCTATAGCTTGAGATGTGATATCCAACTCCTTCCCATTCCAATTCTGAGACCCTTCTTATACCATGAGACTTGATATCTCAATGCTTCTAATACCAAACCTGAGACCCGTCCTATAACATGAGATGTGATATCCAAATCCTTCCCCTTCCAAACCTTAGACCCTTCCTTTATCATGAGATGTGATATCCAACTCCTTCCCATTCCAATCCTGAGACCCTTCCGATATCATGAGATTTGTTATCTCAATGCTTCTAATATCAAACTTGAGACCCTCCCTATAGCATGAGATGTGACATCCAAGTCCTTCCCATTCCAATCCTGAGACCTTTCCTATAGCATGAGATGTGATATCTCAATGCTTCTAATACCAAACCTGAGACCCTTCCTATAACATGAGATGGGATATCCAACTCCTTCCCATTCCAATCCTGAGACCCTTCCGATAGCAAAGATGTGATATCTCAGTGCTTATACCAAACCTGAGACCCTTCCTAAGGCCTGAGATGTCATATACAACTCCTTCCCATTCCAATCCTGAGACCCTTCCTATAGCATGAGATGTGATATCTCAATGCTTATACCAAATCTGAGACCCTTCCTATAGCATGAGATGTGATATCCAACACCTTGCCATTATATCCTGAGACCCTTCCTATAGCATGAGATGTGATATCTCAAGGCCTCTAATACCAAACCTGAGATCCTTCCTCTAACATGAATGTGATATCCAACTCCTTCCCCTTCCAAACCTGAGAGCCTTCCTATAGCATGAGATATGATAGCCAAGTCCTTCCCATTCCAATCCTGAGACCCTTCCTATAACATGAAATGTGATATCCAACTCCATCCCATTCCAACCTGAGACCTTTCCTATAGCATGAGATGGGATATCCAACTCCTTCCAAATCCAATACTGATACCATTCCGATAGCATGAGATGTGATATCCCAATGCTTCTACCAAATCTGAGACCCATACTATGGCATGAGATGTGATATCAAACTCCTTCCCATTCCAATCCTGAGACCCTTCCTATAGCTTGAGATGTGATATCCAACTTCTTCCCATTCCAATTCTGAGACCCTTTCTATACCATGAGACTTGATATCTCAATGCTTCTAATACCAAACCTGAGACCCGTCCTATAACATGAGATGTGATATCCAAATCCTTCCCCTTCCAAACCTTAGACCCTTCCTTTATCATGAGATGTGATATCCAACTCCTTCCCATTCCAATCCTGAGACCCTTCCGATATCATGACATTTGTTATCTCAATGTTTCTAATATCAAACTTGAGACCCTCCCTGTAGCATGAGATGTGACATCCAAGTCCTCCCCATTCCAATCCTGAGACCCTTCCTATAGCATGAGATGTGATATCTCAATGCTTATATCAAACCTGAGACCCTTCCTATGGCCTGAGATGTCATATACAACTCCTTCCCATTCCAATCCTGAGACCCTTCCTATAGCATGAGATGTGATATCTCAATGCTTATACCAAATCTGAGACCCTTCCTATAGCATGAGATGTGATATCCAACTCCTTCCCATTCCAATCCTGAGACCCTTCCTATAGCATGAGATGTGATGTCTCAATGCTTCCAATACCAAACCTGAGATCCTTCCTATAACATGAGATGTGATATCCAACTCCTTCCCATTCCAATCCTGAGACCCTTCTGATAGCATGAGATGTGATATCTCAATGCCTCTAATACCAAACCTGAGATCCTACCTCTAACATGAAATGTGATATCCATCTTCTTCCCTTTCCAAACCTGAGACCCTGCCTATAGCATGATATGTGATATCCAAGTCCTTCCCATTCCAATCCTGAGACCCTTCCTATAGCATGTGATGTGATATCTCAATGCTTATACAAAACCTGAGACCCTTCCTATGGCTTGAGATGGCATATACAACTCCTTCCCATTCCAATCCTGAGACCCTTCCTATAGCATGAGATGTGATATCTCAATGCTTATACCAAACCTGAGACCCTTCCTATAGCATGTGATGTGATATCCAACTTCTTCCCATTCCAATCCTGAGACCCTTCCTATAGCATGAGATGTGATATCTCAATGCTTATACCAAACCTGAGACCCTTCCTATAGCTTGAGATGTGATATCCAACTTCTTCCCATTCCAATCCTGAGACCCTTCCTATAGCATGAGATGTGATATCTCAAGGCCTCTAATACCAAACCTGAGATCCTTCCTCTAACATGAAATGTGATATCCAACTCCTTCCCCTTCCAAACCTGAGAGCCTTCCTATAGCATGAGATATGATATCCAAGTCCTTCCCATTCCAATCCTGAGACCCTTCCTATAACATGAAATGTGATATCCAACTCCTTCCCATTCCAACCTGAGACCCTTCCTATAGCATGAGATGGGATATCCAACTCCTTCCAAATCCAATACTGATACCCTTCCGATAGCATGAGATGTGATATCCCAATGCTTCTACCAAACCTGAGTCCCATACTATGGCATGAGATGTGATATCAAACTCCTTCCCATTCCAATCCTGAGACCCTTCTTATACCATGAGACTTGATATCTCAATGCTTCTAATACCAAACCTGAGACCCGTCCTATAACATGAGATGTGATATCCAAATCCTTCCCCTTCCAAACCTTAGACCCTTCCTTTATCATGAGATGTGATATCCAACTCCTTCCCATTCCAATCCTGAGACCCTTCCGATATCATGAGATGTGATATCTCAATGCTTATACCAAATCTGAGACCCTTCCTATGGCCTGAGATGTCATATACAACTCCTTCCCATTCCAATCCTGAGACCCTTCCTATAGCATGAGATGTGATATCTCAATGCTTATACCAAATCTGAGACCCTTCCTATAGCATGAGATGTGATATCCAACTCCTTCCCATTCCAATCCTGAGACCCTTCCTATAGCATGAGAAGTGATATATCCATGCTTATACCAAACCTGAGACCCTTCCTATAGCATAAGATGTGATATCCAAATCCTTCCCATTCCAATCCTGAGACCCTTCCTATAGCATGAGATGTGATATCTCAATGCTTATACCAAACCTGAGACCCTTCCTATAGCATGAGATGTGATATCCAACTCCTTCCCATTCCAATCCTGAGACCCTTCCTATAGCATGAGATGTGATGTCTCAATGTTTCTAATACCAAACCTGAGATCCTTCCTATAACATGAGATGTGATATCCAACTCCTTCCCATTCCAATCCTGAGACCCTTATGATAGCATGAGATGTGATATCTCAATGCCTCTTATACCAAACCTGAGATCCTTCCGATAGCATGAGATGTGATATCTCAATGCTTCTAATACCAAACCTGAGATCCTTCCTATAATATGAGATGTGATTTCCAAATCCTTCCCCTTCCAAACCTGAGACCCTCCCTTTAGCATGAAATGTGATATCCAACTCCTTCCCATTCCAATCCTGAGACCCTTCTGATAGCATGAGATGTGATATCTCAATGCCTCTAATACCAAACCTGAGATCCTACCTCTAACATGAAATGTGATATCCATCTCCTTCCCTTTCCAAACCTGAGACCCTGCTTATAGCATGAGATGTGATATCCAAGTCCTTCCCATTCCAATCCTGAGACCCTTCCTATAGCATGTGATGTGATATCTCAATGCTTATACCAAACCTGAGACCCTTGCTATGGCATGAGATGTCATATACAACTCCTTCCCATTCCAACCCTGAGACCCTTCCTATAGCATGAGATGTGATATCTCAATGCTTATACCAAACCTGAGACCCTTCCTATAGCATGAGATGTGATATCCAACTTCTTCCCATTCCAATCCTGAGACCCTTCCTATAGCATGAGATGTGATATCTCAATGCTTATACCAAACCTGAGACCCTTCCTATAGCATAAGATGTGATATCCAAATCCTTCCCATTCCAATCCTGAGACCCTTCCTATAGCATGAGATGTGATATCTCAATGCTTATACCAAACCTGAGACCCTTCCTATAGCATGAGATGTGATATCCAACTCCTTCCCATTCCAATCCTGAGACCCTTCCTATAGCATGAGATGTGATGTCTCAATGCTTCTAATACCAAACCTGAGATCCTTCCTATAACATGAGATGTGATATCCAACTCCTTCCCATTCCAATCCTGAGACCCTTCCTATAGCATGAGATGTGATATCCAACTTCTTCCCATTCCAATCCTGAGACCCTTCCTATAGCATGAGATGTGATATCTCAATGCTTATACCAAACCTGAGATCCTTCCTCTAACATGAAATGTGATATCCAACTCCTTCCCCTTCCAAACCTGAGAGCCTTCCTATAGCATGAGATATGATATCCAAGTCCTTCCCATTCCAATCCTGAGACCCTTCCTATAACATGAAATGTGATATCCAACTCCTTCCCATTCTAACATGAGACCCTTCCTATAGCATGAGATGGGATATCCAACTCCTTCCAAATCCAATACTGATACCCTTCCGATAGCATGAGATGTGATATCCCAATGCTTCTACCAAACCTGAGACCCATACTATGGCATGAGATGTGATATCAAACTCCTTCCCATTCCAATCCTGAGACGCTTCCTATAGCTTGAGATGTGATATCCAACTCCTTCCCATTCCAATTCTGAGACCCTTCTTATACCATGAGACTTGATATCTCAATGCTTCTAATACCAAACCTGAGACCCGTCCTATAACATGAGATGTGATATCCAAATCCTTCCCCTTCCAAACCTTAGACCCTTCCTTTATCATGAGATGTGATATCCAACTCCTTCCCATTCCAATCCTGAGACCCTTCCGATATCATGAGATTTGTTATCTCAATGCTTCTAATATCAAACTTGAGACCCTCCCTATAGCATGAGATGTGACATCCAAGTCCTTCCCATTCCAATCCTGAGACCTTTCCTATAGCATGAGATGTGATATCTCAATGCTTCTAATACCAAACCTGAGACCCTTCCTATAACATGAGATGGGATATCCAACTCCTTCCCATTCCAATCCTGAGACCCTTCCGATAGCAAAGATGTGATATCTCAGTGCTTATACCAAACCTGAGACCCTTCCTAAGGCCTGAGATGTCATATACAACTCCTTCCCATTCCAATCCTGAGACCCTTCCTATAGCATGAGATGTGATATCTCAATGCTTATACCAAATCTGAGACCCTTCCTATAGCATGAGATGTGATATCCAACACCTTGCCATTATATCCTGAGACCCTTCCTATAGCATGAGATGTGATATCTCAAGGCCTCTAATACCAAACCTGAGATCCTTCCTCTAACATGAATGTGATATCCAACTCCTTCCCCTTCCAAACCTGAGAGCCTTCCTATAGCATGAGATATGATATCCAAGTCCTTCCCATTCCAATCCTGAGACCCTTCCTATAACATGAAATGTGATATCCAACTCCATCCCATTCCAACCTGAGACCTTTCCTATAGCATGAGATGGGATATCCAACTCCTTCTAAATCCAATACTGATACCATTCCGATAGCATGAGATGTGATATCCCAATGCTTCTACCAAATCTGAGACCCATACTATGGCATGAGATGTGATATCAAACTCCTTCCCATTCCAATCCTGAGACCCTTCCTATAGCTTGAGATGTGATATCCAACTTCTTCCCATTCCAATTCTGAGACCCTTTCTATACCATGAGACTTGATATCTCAATGCTTCTAATACCAAACCTGAGACCCGTCCTATAACATGAGATGTGATATCCAAATCCTTCCCCTTCCAAACCTTAGACCCTTCCTTTATCATGAGATGTGATATCCAACTCCTTCCCATTCCAATCCTGAGACCCTTCCGATATCATGACAAGGCGAAAGGAGTCAACAAGTCAAGACGAGGGAAAGAGAATATTCCCCCGAGCTCGCCTACCACTGCGGTGGAGGAAGTTGGTCAATCGCCCGGGCCTGACGAGGAGGTGGCGATGCCTGAAGTATTTGACCCCAACGACCATCCTGAACTAAAAGACTTGTTAGTTGAAGGAGGTCCTGATAGGGACGAATTCAGTAAAGGCCAACGTGAGTGCCCATCTCTGGAAGGCCTAAGGAGACAGGCCTGCTCCCAGCTTGAGGGTGAACCTCCTGGGACGCATAGGATTTATTGGGAAGGTGGACTCCTGTATAGTGAGCCCACAGAGTCTACAGAAGGAGACCATAGGAGGTTGGTGGTTCCCCTTGCTGTTAGGCCCTTCCTCCTGCAGTTGGCGCATGAAGTGCTCCTTGCTGGTCACCTTGGTATTAAGAGGAGCAAGCAAAGGTTATCCATGCACTTCTACTGGCCCAAGATGGGGGTGCAAGTAGAAAGTCACTGCAGGAGTTGTGCCTCCTGCCAGTTATCTGGTAAGGTTGGCTCGACAATCCAAGCTCCGTTGGTACCGCTCCCAGTTGTGGGGGTACCATTTGAAAGGGTAGGGATCGACATCGTTGGTCCCCTTGACCCGCAAACATCCTCGGGCAATAGGTTTATCCTGGTGCTGGTCGACCATGCAACCAGATATCCTGAGGCCATCCCATTGAAAAATGTAACTGCCAAGTCAGTTGCAAAAGCTTTACTTGGCATATTTACTAGGGTTGGCTTCCCTAAAGAAGTTGTGTCAGATTGTGGCAGCAACTTTATGTCAAAGTATATGCAGGCTATGTGGAAAGAATGTGGGGTCACCTACAAGTTCTCTTCTGCATACCACCCCCAGACCAATGGTCTGGTGGAACGTTTCAACAGAACGTTAAAAAGCATGATTGGGGCTCTGGAGAAGCTTCAGAGAAGACAATGGGATCTTCTTTTACCATGCTTACTGTTTGCCTACCGAGAGGTACCACAGGAGGGTGTTGGCTTCAGCCCCTTCAAACTTCTGTTTGGTCATCCTGTACGGGGACCCTGTTAATAAGTAAATAACCACACTTCACTGCAATCCTTGTCTTTAGTGAGGATTTATTTAGTTAGTTCATCCAAGAGAAAGGCCCCAGGCTGCAACATTCCAAGAATTCCTCGCTCGCTTGGTCGACTATTCGTTCACCTGACAGCCGGGTTCCATTCAAAGATAAACAACTGCAAGCCGCAGCCGTGTGTGTAACGGCAAGACAGTGAGTAATTAAGGTAATGGCAATCCAAATAGTGAGTGACCTCAGGTGGGACCTCTGCTGGTGTTGTCAGCGCAGTCTCTCGTAGTTGCAAATCACAAACCACAAATCAACCTCCTCAGTATTCGTGCTCTGCTCCAGGATTCCTTCGTGGTTCACTTCACTCCCAGGCACTGACTTTTTCCTCAAAATTCGTACTCCGCTCCAGGATAACGGCTGTGTTTCTCGCCGGCTATTACACATGTAGTGTGCCGCTCCGTCCGGTTGCATCCAAACTGTAATCAATATTGCTGCTGCTGGGGGCCTTTTCTCCTTGGCCCAATCCTCGTCGCCAATGTTAATAAGTAAATGACCACACTTCACTGCAATCCTTGTCTTTAGTGAGGATTTATTTAGTTAGTTCATCCAAGAGAAAGGCCCCCAGCTGTGGGCTGTCCTCCTGGTCTCAATCCTCTCTCTGCTGCTCGAATCTGGAACCCTTGCTTAATCATAACAACAAAGATTCTTTGGTAACTAGGTTACATGGCAGCAGCTGAAATGATGTAAGTATAAACACATTGATGTAAGTCTAAACACCTCCTAACAGACCCTTAGCCATAGTCAAAGAGGGATGGGAGATGCCCACTCCCCCTGTTACTACCAACGTAGTTGATTATGTGCTAGGGCTCAGAAAACGGATGGTACTTCTGATGGGCTTGGCTAGTGATAAATTGAAGGCAGGACAAGCACTGGTGAAACATTGGTACGACCAGAAAGCTTCCCTCATCAACTTTACACCTGGTCAGCAAGTCCTGATCATGAATCCCATAAGGCCTTGAGCTTTACAGGACAAATGGTCAGGCTCTTACACAGTGGTGGAGCCCCTGGGTGAGGTTAACTATTTAGTGGACCTTGGAAGGCCTGGACAGGCTCCAAAAGTGTTTCACGTGAATAGGCTGAAGGCTTTCGTCCCAAGAGTCGAAATCGCAGCACTGTTACTGGCTTCAGATGTTGAGGAAGAGGAGTCTGAACCTCTCCCCGACCTGTTCCAAAGCGGTCCTTCAGATAGCTCCTTTGAGGGAGTCCGAGGGGCCCCTCACCTGACTTCTGATCAGCAGGCTGAGGTGAAAAGTTTGCTTAGGCAGTTTTCCCCCCTGTTTTCACAGTCGCCTGGTTTGACACCTTGGTGCAAACATAACATAGACACAGGAGACAGTGTACCTACCAAAAGTAGGGGATACAGGATGTCAGACAAAGTACGGTCTTATATTAAGACCGAGGTCAACAAGATGTTAGACCTTGGGGTGATTGAACCCTCTAGTAGTCCTTGGTCCAGCCCTGTGGTTTTCGTTCCAAAGGCAGGCACTTCTGAATTGAGGTTCTGGTGGATTACAGGGCTCTGAATGCTGTCACCAAGACAGATGCACACCCCTTGCCTCGAACAGATGAGCTGGTGGATACTTTGGGTGCCTCCAAGTACCTCAGCACGTTTGACCTCACTGCTGGCTATTGGCAAATAGCTTTAGCAGAACATGCCAAGGAGAAGACGGCGTTTTCTACTCCAGGCGGCCTTTACCAATTCCGGGTAATGCCGTTCGGGTTGAAGAATGCACCTGCCACTTTCCAGAGGCTTGTGCATCATGTTTTGAATGGGTTGGACGAATTCTGTCTTGCATATCTGGACGATATAGCAGTTTTCAGTGCCACCTGGGAAGACCATGTGAAACACCTCGGGATTGTGCTCCAGGCTCTTCAGAAAGCACACTTGACCATAAAGGCTAGTAAATGCCAGATTGGACAAGGCTCAGTGTTTTACCTTGGACATGAAGTAGGTGGAGGGAGGATACAGCCTCTACCCAGTAAAGTACAAGCAGTACAAGACTGGCCTACCCCCACTACACAAACCCAAGTGAGAGCCTTCTTAGGACTCACGGGGTATTACCGCAATTTTGTGGCAGACTATGGCACCATAGCTGCCCCTCTGACTGCCCTCACAACTCTGAAGAAACCCAAGAAGGTAACTTGGACCGACGAGTGTGAGAAGGCCTTCAATGGCTTAAAAGACTCCTTGTGCCAGGCCCCTGTCCTCAGGGCCCCTGATTATCAAAGACCTTTTATCGTGCAGACGGACGCCTCTGACACTGGGATAGGAGCTGTACTATCGCAAGTAGATGAGAAGGGTAAGGAACACCCTATTGGTTTTATTAGTCACCAGTTTAAGGACAGAGAGCTCAGATGGTCCACGGTAGAGAAAGAATGTTTCTCTGTTGTGTGGGCCCTAAGGAAGCTGAGGCCCTACCTCTATGGGACCCACTTCACTGTGCAAACTGACCATAAGCCCTTAAAGTGGCTAATAAACATGAAGGGGGAGAATCCAAAGTTGCTTAGGTGGTCCATAAGTCTACAAGGCTTCGACTTCACTATTGAGCATAGACCAGGTGTCCAACATAGCAATGCTGATGGGTTGTGCAGAATGTTTAACCGACCTGAACAAGAGACTCATCCAGGGGTGGATTAGTTCCCCCTGTCCATAGTCTGGGAGGGGTGAGTGTTAGGAAAGATTTCGTAATTGTAGGTAATTTTCCTTCCATGTGGCAACCCCTAAACTTTTTGCTGTTGTTTTTCACCTTGTTCTCGACTTTGCCAGAGAAGTGCAGCCTTCTGCCGCACTCCTCTGGGCTTTCGCTCCTTTCTTACGGGGAAACTGTCATGCCCTTAAGACAGTCAGTACCAGGAAACGCTCGTTTCCGTAGTTTCTTTTATCATGTTGCGGCTTTCGTGCAACATGACACAAGAGGGCACTGTAAGATAAGTTACTGCTCTCTTGGGTCTCTAGCCTTCTACAGGCCCTAGATACTCTTCCAGAATTGTAACTGATCGGTGCAAGTGATTCACGGACGGGAATGGTGGCAGCGATCGTTTATTGTGTTTTGAGCTCCTTTTGGCGTTCTAAGCGCGTTTCTCGCGCTTAACCCAAAATGGTGGCCTAGAGCCCAAAATGGCCAGACCACGAGGCTCCTTTGTCCTGTCCGCTGACCATCTTGCTCCCTTCACCTTCCCCAGGTCGAGCCGACCTGGGGCCTTCCTTATTTGGGCATGTACTTTCCCGCGAAACACAGATGCTTTCGCGGGCTTCTACATGTCTTGTGTGTGCCTCCAGGATGTGGGCTGGGATGTCTGGTCCCAATACACATCCTGGGTGCCAGAGAGTCTAGGGTGGTGTGAATGCCTGGGACCACCGTGGTCCGTGATAGGTCCACGAATGGTGTGAGTGTTGATGAGCGGATCTCCCATTGGGTCCCCTCCGTTTTGGCGCGAAGGGAACCGTGGATAAGAGGGGGCTGGAAACACCACTACCATGTCGATCTCCTGAGTTCTCACGAACGAAGGAATACAGGAGCCAAGTATCCTGCAACCAAGAGGCTGAACCGAGGAATCGCTGGTGACCCGCTGAAGGACTGCTCCTCTGCACTGCTGTCGCCTTGTGAAACCCTTTTCACCTTTGATCGAACCAGAAGGCCTGTACTGGTACTTCGACCCTTGGAATAGCGGGGACAGCTATTCTCGGCATCTTCACCATCTCCTGCTAGTAAGCCTTCGGAAGCGTCTCTGGGCCATCCAGCAGACTGACCAGCCTACACAGGAGTCTTGCTCTGTAACCGCCGCCAGGTTGTGTAGTATATCGAGTCCTTGTCACTCTCACATGATTCGTACACTTGGCGTTCCCAGGTCTGAAGTGAGTAGTGTACATTTGGCTCAGATACACACCGCCGCTCCGTTGCCCTGCTGTGGTAACAAACTGTGCGGGTTCCTTCGTTTGGGACGTCTTTTACTCAACTCTGCTGCTGCAGACTCAATACGACGACGAGACATTGAGATATCACATCTCATGCTATAGTAAGGGTCTCAGGATTGGAATGGGAAGGACTTGGATATCACATCTCATGCTATAGGCAGGGTCTCAGGTTTGGAAAGGGAAGGAGTTGGATATCACATTTCATTTTAGAGGTAGGATCTCAGGTTTGGTATTAGAGGCATTGAGATATCACATCTCATGCTATCAGAAGGGTCTCAGGATTGGAATGGGAAGGAGTTGGATATCACATCTCATGTTATAGGAAGGGTCTCAGGTTTGGTATAAGCATTGAGATATCACATCTCTGCTATCGGAAGTGTCTCAGGATTGGAATGGGAAGGAGTTGGATATCCCATCTCATGTTATAGGACGGGTCTCAGGTTTGTTATTAGAATCATTGAGATATCATATTGCATGCTATAGGAAGGGTCTAAGGATTGGAATGGGAAGGACTTGGATATCACATCTCATGCTATAGGTAGGCTCTCAGGTTTGGAAAGGGAAGGAGTTGGATATCACATTTCATGCTAGAGGTAGGATCTCAGGTTTGGTATTAGAGGCATTGAGATATCACATCTCATGCTATCAGAAGGGTCTCAGGATTGGAATGGGAAGGAGTTGGATATCACATCTCATGTTATAGGAAGGATCTCAGGTTTGGTATTAGAAGCATTGAGATATCACATCTCATGCTATCGGAAGTATCTCAGGTTTGGTATTAGAGGCATTGAGATATCACATCTCATGATATCATAAGGGTCTCAGGATTGGAATGGGAAGGAGTTGGATATCACATCTCATGCTAAAGGGAGGGTCTCAGGTTTGGAAGGGGAAGGAATTGAATATCACATCACATGTTATAGGAAGGATCTCAGGTTTGGTATTAGAGGCATTGAGATATCACATCTCATGCTATCGGAAGGGTCTCAGGATTGGAATGGGAAGGAGTTGGATATCACATCTCATGCTATAGGAAGGGTCTCAGGTTTGGAACGGGAAGGAGTTGGATATCACATCTCATGTTATAGGAAGAGTCTCAGGTTTGGTATAAGCATTGAGATATCACATCTCTGCAATCGGAAGTGTCTCAGGATTGGAACGGGAAGGAGTTGGATATCCCATCTCATGTTATAGGACTGGTCTCAGGTTTGGTATTAGAAGCATTGAGATATCACATCGCATGCTGTAGGAAGGGTCTCAGGTTTGGAATGGGAAGGAATTGGATATCACATCTCATGTCATAGGAAGGATCTCAGGTTTGGTATTAGAAGCATTGAGATATCACATCTCATGCTATAGGAATGGTCTCAGGATTGGAATGGGAAGGAGTTGGATATTACATTCTTGCTATGGGAAGGGTCTCATGTTTGGAATTGGAAGGAGTTGGATATCACATATGCTATAGGAAGGGTCTCAGGTTTGGAATGGGAAGGAGTTGGATATCACATCTCATGTTATAGGAAGGGTCTCAGGTTTGGTATAAGCATTGAGATATCACATCTCTGCTATCGGAAGTGTCTCAGGATTGGAATGGGAAGGATATGTATATGACATCTCATGACATAAGAAGGGTCTCAGGTTTGGTATAAGCATTGAGATATCACATCTCTGCTTCTGGAAGGGTCTCAGGATTGGAATGGGAAGGAGTTGGATATCCCATCTCATGTTATAGGAAGAGTCTCAGGTTTGGTATTAGAAGCATTGAGATATCACATCTCATGCTATAGGAAGTGTCTCAGGATTGGAATGGGAAGGAATTGGATATCACATCTCATGCTATAGGGAGGGTCTCAAGTTTGATATTAGAAGCATTGAGATATCACATCTCATGCTATAGGAAGGGTCTCAGGATTGGAATGGAAGGAGTTGGATATCACATCTCATGTTATAGGAAGGATCTCAGGTTTGGTATTAGAAGCATTGAGACATCACATCTCATGCTATAGGAAGGGACTCAGGCTTGGTATAAGCATTGAGATATCACATCTCATGCTATGGGAAGGGTCTCAGGATTGGAATGGGAAGGAGTTGTATATGACATCTCATGCCGTAGGAAGGGTCTCAGGTTTGGTATAAGCATTGAGATATCACATCTCATGATATCGGAAGGGTCTCAGGATTGGAATGGGAAGGAGTTGGATATCACATCTCATGATAAAGGAAGGGTCTAAGGTTTGGAAGGGGAAGGATTTGGATATCACATCTCATGTTATAGGACGGGTCTCAGGTTTGGTATTAGAAGCATTGAGATATCAAGTCTCATGGTATAGGAAGGGTCTCAGAATTGGAATGGGAAGGAGTTGGATATCACATCTCAAGCTATAGGAAGGGTCTCAGGATTGGAATGGGAAGGAGTTTGATATCACATCTCATGCCATAGTATGGGTCTCAGGTTTGGTAGAAGCATTGGGATATCACATCTCATGCTATCGGAAGGGTATCAGGATTGGATTTGGAAGGAGTTGGATATCACATCTCATGTTATAGGAAGGGTCTCAGGTTTGGTATAAGCATTGAGATATCACATCTCTGCTATCGGAAGTGTCTCAGGATTGGAATGGGAAGGAGTTGGATATCCCATCTCATGTTATAGGACGGGTCTCAGGTTTGTTATTAGAATCATTGAGATATCATATTGCATGCTGTAGGAAGGGTCTAAGGATTGGAATGGGAAGGACTTGGATATCACATCTCAAGCTATAGGTAGGCTCTCAGGTTTGGAAAGGGAAGGTGTTGGATATCACATTTCATGTTAGAGGAAGGATCTCAGGTTTGGTATTAGAGGCATTGAGATATCACATCTCATGCTATAGGAAGGGTCTCAGGATTGGAATGGGAAGGAGTTGGATATCACATCTCATGCTATAGGAAGGGTCTCAGGTTTGGTATAAGCATTGAGATATCACATCTCATGCTATAGGAAGGGTCTCAGGATTGGAATGGGAAGGATATGTATATGACATCTCATGCCATAGGAAGGGTCTCAGGTTTGGTATAAGCATTGAGATATCACATCTCTTCTTTTGGAAGGGTCTCAGGATTGGAATGGGAAGGAGTTGGATATCCCATCTCATGTTATAGGAAGAGTCTCAGGTTTGGTATTAGAAGCATTGAGATATCACATCTCATGCTATAGGAAGTGTCTCAGGATTGGAATGTGAAGGACTTGGATATCACATCTCATGCTATAGGGAGGGTCTCAAGTTTGATATTAGAAGCATTGAGATATCACATCTCATGCTATAGGAAGGGACTCAGGATTGGAATGGGAAGGAGTTGGATATCACATCTCATGCTATAGGAAGGGTATCAGGTTTGGTATAAGCAGTGAGATATCACATCTCATGCTATAGGAAGTGTCTCAGGATTGGAATGGGAAGGAGTTGGATATCACACCTCATGTTATAGGAAGGATCTCAGGATTGGTATAAGCATTGAGATATCACATCTCTGCTATCGGAAGGGTCTCAGGATTGGAATGGGAAGGAGTTGGATATTCCCATCTCATTTTATAGGAAGGGTATATCAAGTCTTAGCATGAGATGTGATATCCAGCTCCTTCCATTCCAATCCTGAGACCCTTCCGATAGCATGAGATGTGATATCTCAATGCTTCTAATATCAATACTGAGACCCTCCCTATAGCATGAGATGTGATATCTAAGTCCTTCCCATTCCAATCCTGAGACCCTTCCGATAGCAGAGATGTGATATCTCAATGCTTATACCAAACCTGAGACCCTTCCTATAGCACGAGATGTGATATCCAACTCCTTCCCATTCCAATCCTGAGACCCTTCCTATAGCATGAGATGTGATATCTCAATGCTTCTACCAAAACTGAGACCCTTCCTTTAGCATGAGATGTGATATCCAACTCCTTCCCATTCCAATCCTGAGACCCTTCCTATAGCATGAGATGTGATATCTCAATGCTTCTAATACCAAACCTGAGATCCTTCCTATAACATGAGATGTGATATCCAACTCCTTCCCATTCCAATCCTGAGACCCTTCCTATAGCATGAGATGTGATATCTCAATGCTTCTAATACCAAACCTGAGATCCTTCCGATAGCATGAGATGTGATATCTCAATGCTTCTAATACCAAACCTGAGACCCTCCCTTTAGCATGAGATGTGATATCCAATTCCTTCCCATTCCAATCCTGATACCCTTCTGATAGCATGAGATGTGATATCTCAATGCCTCTAATACCAAACCTGAGATCCTACCTCTAACATGAAATGTGATATCCAACTCCTTCCCTTTCCAAACCTGAGAGCCTTCCTACAGCATGAGATGTGATATCCAAGTCCTTCCCATTCCAATCCTGAGACCCTTCCTATAACATGAGATGTGATATCCAACTCCTTCCCATTCCAACCTGAGACCCTTCCTATAGCATGAGATGGGATATCCAACTCCTTCCAAATCTAATCCTGATATCCTTCCGATAGCATGAGATGTGATATCCCAATGCTTCTACAAAACCTGAGACCCATACCATGGCATGAGATGTGATATCAAACTCCCGTCCTATACCATGAGACTTGATATCTCAATGCTTCTAATACCAAACCTGAGACCAGTCCAATAACATGAGATGTGATATCCAAATCCTTCCCCTTCCAAACCTTAGACCCTTCCTTTATCATGAGATGTGATATCCAACTCCTTCCCACTCCACTCCTGAGACCCTTCCTATAGCATGAGATGTGATATCTCAATGCTTCTAATACCAAACCTGAGACCCTTCCTATAACATGAGATGTGATATCCAAGTCCTTCACATTCCAATCCTGAGACCATTCCTATAGCATGAGATGTCATATCTCAATGCTTCTAATACCAAACCTGAGACCCTTCGTATAACATGAATTGTGATATCCAAGTCCTTCCCATTCCAATCTTGAGACCTTTCCAATAGCAGAGATGTGATATCTCAATGCTTATACCAAACCTGAGATCCTTCCTATGACATGAGATGTGATATCTAAATCCTTCTCATTCCAAACCTGAGACCCTTCCTACAGCATGTGATGTGATATCTCAATGCTTCTAATATCAAAACTGAGACCCGTCCTATAACATGAGATGGGATATCCAACTCCTTCCCGTTCCAAACCTGATACCCTTCCTATAGCATGAGATGTGATATCCAATTCCTTCCCATCCCAATCCTGAGACACCTCCGATAGCAGAGATGTGAAATCTCAATGCTTATACCAAACCTGAGACTCTTACTATAACATGAGATCTGATATCTAACTCCTTCCCGTTCCAAACCTGAGACCCTTCCTATAGCATGAGATGCGATATCCAACTCCTTCCCATTCCAATCCTGAGACCCTTCCCATAGCATGAGATGTGATATCTCAATGCTTCTAATACCAAACCTGTGATCCTTCCTATAACAAGAGATGTGATATCCAAATCCTTCCCCTTCCAAATCTGAGACCCTCCCTTTAGCATGAGATGTGATATCTCAATGCCTCTAATACCAAACCTGAGATCCTTCCGATAGCATGAGATGTGATATCTCAATGCTTCTAATACCAAACCTGAGATCCTTCCTATAACATGAGATGTGATATCCAAATCCTTCCCCTTCCATTCCTGAGACCCTCCCTTTAGCATGAGATGTGATATCCAACTCCTTCCCATTCCAATCCTGAGACCCTTCTGATAGCATGAGATGTGATATCTCAATGCCTCTAATACCAAACCTGAGATCCTACATCTAACATGAAATGTGATATCCAACTCCTTCCCTTTCCAAACGTGAGACCCTCCCTATAGAATGAGATGTGATATCCAAGTCCTTCCCATTCCAATCCTGAGACCCTTCCTATAGCATGAGATGTGATATCTCAATGCTTCTAATACCAAACCTGAGACCCTTCCTATAACGTAAGATGGGATATCCAACTCCTTCCCATTCCAATCCTGAGACCCTTCCGATAGCAGAGATGTGATATCTCAATGCTTATACCAAACCTGAGACCCTTCCTGTGGCATGAGATGTCATATACAACTCCTTCCCATTCCAATCCTGAGACCCTTCCTATAGCATGAGATGTGATATCTCAATACTTATACCAAACCTGAGACCCTTCCTATAGCATGAGATGTGATATCCAACTCCTTCCCATTCCAATCCTGAGACCCTTCCTATAACATGAGATGTTATGTCTCAATGCTTCTAATACCAAACCTGAGATCATTCCTATGGCATGAGATGTCATATAAAACTCCTTCCCATTCCAATCCTGAGACCCTTCCCATAGCATGAGATGTGATATCTAACTCCTTCCCATTCCAATCCTGCGACCCTTCCTATAGCATGAGATTTGATATCTCAATGCTTCTAATACCAAACCTGAGATCCTTCCGATAGCATGAGATGTGATATCTGAATGCTTCTACTACGAAACCTGAGATCATTCCTACAACACGAGATGTAATATCCAAATCCTTCCCCTTCCAATCCTGAGACCCTCCCTTTAGCATGAGATGTGATATCCAACTACTTCCCATTCCAATCCTGAGACCCTTCCTATAGCATGAGATGTGATGTCTCAATGCTTCTAATACCAAACCTGAGATCCTTCCTATAACATGAGATGTGATATCCAACTCCTTCCCATTCCAATCCTGAGACACTTCCTATAGCATGAGAAGTGATATCTCCATGCTTATACCAAACCTGAGACCCTTCCTATAGCATGAGATGTGATATCCAAATCCTTCCCATTCCAATCCTGAGACCCTTCCTATAGCATGAGATGTGATATCTCAATGCTTATACCAAACCTGAGAGCCTACCTATAGCATGAGATGTGATATCCAACTCCTTCCCGTTCCAAACCTGAGACCCTTCCTATAGCATATGTGATATCCAAATCCTTCCCATTCCAAACATGAGACCCTTCCTATAGCAAGAGTGTAATATCCAACTCCTACCCATTCCAATCCTGAGACCATTCCTATAGCATGAGATGTGATATCTCAATGCTTCTAATACCAAACCTGAGATACTTCCTATGACATGAGATGTGATATCCAATTCCTTCCCATTCCAAACCTGAGATCCTTCCTACAGCATGCGATGTGATATCTCAATGCTTCTAATACCAAACCTGAGATACTTCCTATAACATGAGATGGGATATCCAACTCCTTCCCGTTCCAAACCTGATACCCTTCCTATAGCATGAGATGTGATATCCAACTCCTTCCCATCCCAATCCTGAGACACCTCCGATAGCAGAGATGTGATATCTCAATGCTTATACCAAACCTGAGACTCTTCCTATAACATGAGATATGATATCCAACTCCTTCCCGTTCCAAACCTGAGACCCTTCCTATAGCATGAGATGTGATATCCAACTCCTTCCCATTCCAATCCTGAGACCCTTCTGATAGCATGAGATGTGATATCTCAATGCTTCTAATACCAAACCTGTGATCCTTCCTATAGCATGAGATGTGATATCCAACTCCTTCCAATTCCAATCCTGAGACCCTTCCTACAGCAATAGATGTGATATCTCAATGCTTCTAATACCAAACCTGAGACCCTTCCTATAACATGAGATGGGAATATCCAACTCCTTCCCATTCCAATCCTGAGACCCTTCCGATAGCAGAGATGTGATATCTCAATGCTTATACCAAACCTGAGATCCTTCCTATAACATGAGATGTGATATCCAACTCCTTCCCATTCCAATCCTGAGACCCTTCCTATAGCATGAGATGTGATATCTCACTGCTTATACCAAACCTGAGACCCTTCCTATAGCATGAGATGTGATATCCAACTCCTTCCCATTCCAATCCTGAGACCCTTCCTATAGCATGAGATGTGATATCTCAATGCTTCTAATATCAAACTTGAGACCCTCCCTATAGCATGAGATGTGATATCCAAGTCCTTCCCATACCAATCCTGAAACACTTCCTATAGCATGATATGTGATATCCAATGCTTCTAATACCAAACCCGAGACTCTTCCTATAACATGAGATGGGATATCTAACTCCTTCCCATTCCAATCCTGAGACCCTTCCGATAGCAGAGATGTGATATCTCAATGCTTATACGAAACCTGAGACCCTTCCTACGGCATGAGATGTCATATACAACTCCTTCCCATTCCAATCCTGAGACCCTTCCTATAGCATGAGATGTGATATCTCAATGCTTATACCAAACCTGAGACCCTTCCTATAGCATGAGATGTGATATCCAACTCCTTCCCATTCCAATCCTGAGACCCTTCCTATAGCATGAGATGTGATGTCTCAATGCTTCTAATACCAAACCTGAGATCCTTCCTATAGCATGAGATGTGATATCTCAATGCCTCTAATACCAAACCTGAGATCCTTCCTCTAACATGAAATGTGATATCCAACTCCTTCCCTTTCCAAATCTGAGAGCCTATCTATAGCATGAGAAGTGATATCCAAGTCCTTCCCATTCCAATCCTTAGACCCTTCCTGCAGCGTGCAATATGATATCTCAATGATTCTAATAACAAACCTGAGACCTGTCCTATAACATGAGATGGGATATCCAACTCCTTCCCATTCCAATCCTGAGACACTTCTGATAGCAGAGATGTGATATCTCAATGCTTATACCAAACCTGAGACCCTTCCTATAACATGAGATCGGATATCCAACTCCTTCCCGTTCCAAACCTGAGACCCTTCCTATAGCATATGTGATATCCAACTCCTTCCCATTCCAAACATGAGACCCTTCCTATAGCAAGAATGTAATATCCAACTCCTTCCCATTCCAACCCTGAGACCATTCCTATAGCATGAGGTGTGATATCTCAATGCTTCTAATACCAAACCTGAGATCCTTCGTTTGACATGAGATGTGATATCCAATTCCTCCCCATTCCAAACCTGAGAACCTTCCTACAGCATGCAATGTGATATCTCAATGCTTCTAATACCAAACCTGAGACCAGTCCTATAACATGAGATTGGATATCCAACTCCTTCCCCTTCCAAACCTGAGACCCTTCCTATAGCATGAGATGTGATATCCAACTTCTTCCCATTCCAATCCTGAGACCCTTCCTATAACATGAGATGTGATGTCTCAATGCTTCTAATACCAAACCTGAGATCTTTCCTATAACATGAGATGTGATATCCAACTCCTTCCCATTCCAATCCTGAGACCCTTCCTATAGCATGAGATGTGATATCTCAATGCTTATACCAAACCTGAGACCCTTCCTATAGCTTGAGATGTGATATCCAACTCCTTCCCATTCCAATCCTGAGACCCTTCCTATAGCATGAGATGTGATATCTCAAGGCCTCTAATACCAAACCTGAGATCCTTCCTCTAACATGAATGTGATATCCAACTCCTTCCCCTTCCAAACCTGAGAGCCTTCCTATAGCATGAGATATGATATCCAAGTCCTTCCCATTCCAATCCTGAGACCCTTCCTATAACATGAAATGTGATATCCAACTCCATCCCATTCCAACCTGAGACCTTTCCTATAGCATGAGATGGGATATCCAACTCCTTCCAAATCCAATACTGATACCATTCCGATAGCATGAGATGTGATATCCCAATGCTTCTACCAAATCTGAGACCCATACTATGGCATGATATGTGATATCAAACTCCTTCCCATTCCAATCCTGAGACCCTTCCTATAGCTTGAGATGTGATATCCAACTTCTTCCCATTCCAATTCTGAGACCCTTTCTATACCATGAGACTTGATATCTCAATGCTTCTAATACCAAACCTGAGACCCGTCCTATAACATGAGATGTGATATCCAAATCCTTCCCCTTCCAAACCTTAGACCCTTCCTTTATCATGAGATGTGATATCCAACTCCTTCCCATTCCAATCCTGAGACCCTTCCGATATCATGACATTTGTTATCTCAATGTTTCTAATATCAAACTTGAGACCCTCCCTGTAGCATGAGATGTGACATCCAAGTCCTCCCCATTCCAATCCTGAGACCCTTCCTATAGCATGAGATGTAATATCTCAATGCTTCTAATACCAAACCTGAGACCCTTCCTATAACATGAGATGGGATATCCAACTCAGATGGGATATCCAACTCCTTCCCATTCCAATCCTGAGACCCTTCCGATAGCAGAGATGTGATATCTCAATGCTTATATCAAACCTGAGACCCTTCCTATGGCTTGAGATGTCATATACAACTCCTTCCCATTCCAATCCTGAGACCCTTCCTATAGCATGAGATGTGATATCTCAATGCTTATACCAAATCTGAGACCCTTCCTATAGCATGAGATGTGATATCCAACTCCTTCCCATTCCAATCCTGAGACCCTTCCTATAGCATGAGATGTGATGTCTCAATGCTTCCAATACCAAACCTGAGATCCTTCCTATAACATGAGATGTGATATCCAACTCCTTCCCATTCCAATCCTGAGACCCTTATGATAGCATGAGATGTGATATCTCAATGCCTCTTATACCAAACCTGAGATCCTTCCGATAGCATGAGATGTGATATCTCAATGCTTCTAATACCAAACCTGAGATCCTTCCTATAATATGAGATGTGATTTCCAAATCCTTCCCCTTCCAAACCTGAGACCCTCCCTTTAGCATGAGATGTGATATCCAACTCCTTCCCATTCCAATCCTGAGACCCTTCTGATAGCATGAGATGTGATATCACAATGCCTCTAATACCAAACCTGAGATCCTACCTCTAACATGAAATGTGATATCCATCTCCTTCCCTTTCCAAACCTGAGACCCTGCCTATAGCATGATATGTGATATCCAAGTCCTTGCATTCCAATACTGAGACCCTTCCTATAGCATGTGATGTGATATCGCAATGCTTATACAAAACCTGAGACCCTTCCTATGGCATGAGATGGCATATACAACTCCTTCCCATTCCAATCCTGAGACCCTTCCTATAGCATGAGATGTGATATCTCAATGCTTATACCAAACCTGAGACCCTTCCTATAGCATGTGATGTGATATCCAACTTCTTCCCATTCCAATCCTGAGACCCTTCCTATAGCATGAGATGTGATATCTCAATGCTTATACCAAACCTGAGACCCTTCCTATAGCTTGAGATGTGATATCCAACTCCTTCCCATTTCAATCCTGAGACCCTTCCTATAGCATGAGATGTGATATCTCAAGGCCTCTAATACCAAACCTGAGATCCTTCCTCTAACATGAAATGTGATATCCAACTCCTTCCCCTTCCAAACTTGAGAGCCTTCCTATAGCATGAGATATGATATCCAAGTCCTTCCCATTCCAATCCTGAGACCCTTCCTATAACATGAAATGTGATATCCAACTCCTTCCCATTCCAACCTGAGACCCTTCCTATAGCATGAGATGGGATATCCAACTCCTTCCAAATCCAATACTGATACCCTTCCGATAGCATGAGATGTGATATCCCAATGCTTCTACCAAACCTGAGTCCCATACTATGGCATGAGATGTGATATCAAACTCCTTCCCATTCCAATCCTGAGACCCTTCTTATACCATGAGACTTGATATCTCAATGCTTCTAATACCAAACCTGAGACCCGTCCTATAACATGAGATGTGATATCCAAATCCTTCCCCTTCCAAACCTTAGACCCTTCCTTTATCATGAGATGTGATATCCAACTCCTTCCCATTCCAATCCTGAGACCCTTCCGATATCATGAGATGTGATATCTCAATGCTTATACCAAATCTGAGACCCTTCCTATGGCCTGAGATGTCATATACAACTCCTTCCCATTCCAATCCTGAGACCCTTCCTATAGCATGAGATGTGATATCTCAATGCTTATACCAAATCTGAGACCCTTCCTATAGCATGAGATGTGATATCCAACTCCTTCCCATTCCAATCCTGAGACCCTTCCTATAGCATGAGAAGTGATATCTCCATGCTTATACCAAACCTGAGACCCTTCCTATAGCATAAGATGTGATATCCAAATCCTTCCCATTCCAATCCTGAGACCCTTCCTATAGCATGAGATGTGATATCTCAATGCTTATACCAAACCTGAGACCCTTCCTATAGCATGAGATGTGATATCCAACTCCTTCCCATTCCAATCCTGAGACCCTTCCTATAGCATGAGATGTGATGTCTCAATGCTTCTAATACCAAACCTGAGATCCTTCCTATAACATGAGATGTGATATCCAACTCCTTCCCATTCCAATCCTGAGACCCTTATGATAGCATGAGATGTGATATCTCAATGCCTCTTATACCAAACCTGAGATCCTTCCGATAGCATGAGATGTGATATCTCAATGCTTCTTATACCAAACCTGAGATCCTTCCTATAATATGAGCTGTGATTTCCAAATCCTTCCCCTTCCAAACCTGAGACCCTCCCTTTAGCATGAAATGTGATATCCAACTCCTTCCCATTCCAATCCTGAGACCCTTCTGATAGCATGAGATGTGATATCTCAATGCCTCTAATACCAAACCTGAGATCCTACCTCTAACATGAAATGTGATATCCATCTCCTTCCCTTTCCAAACCTGAGACCCTGCCTATAGCATGAGATGTGATATCCAAGTCCTTCCCATTCCAATCCTGAGACCCTTCCTATAGCATGTGATGTGATATCTCAATGCTTATACCAAACCTGAGACCCTTGCTATGGCATGAGATGTCATATACAACTCCTTCCCATTCCAACCCTGAGACCCTTCCTATAGCATGAGATGTGATATCTCAATGCTTATACCAAACCTGAGACCCTTCCTATAGCATGAGATGTGATATCCAACTTCTTCCCATTCCAATCCTGAGACCCTTCCTATAGCATGAGATGTGATATCTCAATGCTTATACCAAACCTGAGACCCTTCCTATAGCATAAGATGTGATATCCAAATCCTTCCCATTCCAATCCTGAGACCCTTCCTATAGCATGAGATGTGATATCTCAATGCTTATACCAAACCTGAGACCCTTCCTATAGCATGAGATGTGATATCCAACTCCTTCCCATTCCAATCCTGAGACCCTTCCTATAGCATGAGATGTGATGTCTCAATGCTTCTAATACCAAACCTGAGATCCTTCCTATAACATGAGATGTGATATCCAACTCCTTCCCATTCCAATCCTGAGACCCTTCCTATAGCATGAGATGTGATATCCAACTTCTTCCCATTCCAATCCTGAGACCCTTCCTATAGCATGAGATGTGATATCTCAATGCTTATACCAAACCTGAGATCCTTCCTCTAACATGAAATGTGATATCCAACTCCTTCCCCTTCCAAACCTGAGAGCCTTCCTATAGCATGAGATATGATATCAAAGTCCTTCCTATTCCAATCCTGAGACCCTTCCTATAACATGAAATGTGATATCCAACTCCTTCCCATTCTAACATGAGACCCTTCCTATAGCATGAGATGGGATATCCAACTCCTTCCAAATCCAATACTGATACCCTTCCGATAGCATGAGATGTGATATCCCAATGCTTCTACCAAACCTGAGACCCATACTATGGCATGAGATGTGATATCAAACTCCTTCCCATTCCAATCCTGAGACGCTTCCTATAGCTTGAGATGTGATATCCAACTCCTTCCCATTCCAATTCTGAGACCCTTCTTATACCATGAGACTTGATATCTCAATGCTTCTAATACCAAACCTGAGACCCGTCCTATAACATGAGATGTGATATCCAAATCCTTCCCCTTCCAAACCTTAGACCGTTCCTTTATCATGATGTGATATCCAACTCCTTCCCATTCCAATCCTGAGACCCTTCCGATATCATGAGATTTGTTATCTCAATGATTCTAATATCAAACTTGAGACCCTCCCTATAGCATGAGATGTGACATCCAAGTCCTTCCCATTCCAATCCTGAGACCCTTCCTATAGCATGAGATGTGATATCTCAATGCTTCTAATACCAAACCTGAGACCCTTCCTATAACATGAGATGGGATATCCAACTCCTTCCCATTCCAATCCTGAGACCCTTCCGATAGCCAAGATGTGATATCTCAGTGCTTATACCAAACCTGAGACCCTTCCTAAGGCCTGAGATGTCATATACAACTCCTTCCCATTCCAATCCTGAGACCCTTCCTATAGCATGAGATGTGATATCTCAATGCTTATACCAAATCTGAGACCCTTCCTATAGCATGAGATGTGATATACAACACCTTGCCATTCCAATCCTGAGACCCTTCCTATAGCATGAGAAGTGATATCTCCATGCTTATACCAAACCTGAGACCCTTCCTATAACATAAGATGGGATATCCAACTCCTTCCCATTCCAATCCTGAGCCACTCCTGATAGCAGAGATGTGATATCTCAATGCTTATACCAAACCTGAGACCCTTCCTATAACATGAGATGTGATATCCAACTCCTTCCCGTTCCAAACCTGAGACACTTCCTATAGCATATGTGATATCCAACTCCTTCCCATTCCAAACATGAGACCCTTCCTATAGCAAGAATGTAATATCCAACTCCTACCCATTCCAATCCTGAGACCATTCCTATAGCATGAGATGTGATATATCAATGCTTCTAATACCAAACCTGAGATCCTTCCTATGACATGAGATGTGATATCCAAATCCTTCCCATTCCAATCCTGAGACCCTTCCTATAGCAAGAGATGTGATATCCAAATCCTTCCCATTCCAATCCTGAGACCCTTCCTATAACATGAGATGTGATATTCAACTCCTTCCCATTCCAACCTGAGACACTTCCTATAGCATGAGAAGGGATATCCAACTCCTTCCCAATCCAAACCTGAGACCCTTCCTATGGCATGAGATGTGATATCCAACTCCTTGCCATTCCAATCCTGAGACCTTTCCTATAGCATGAGATGTGATATCTCAATGCTTCTAATACCAAACCTGAGATCCTTCCTATAACATGAGATGTGATATCCAATTCTTCCCATTCCTAACCTGAGACCCTTCCTATTGGATGAGATGTGATATCCAACTCCTTCCCATTCCAACCCTGAGACCCTTCCTATACCATGAGATGTGATATCTCAATGTTTCTAATAAAAAACCTGAGACCCTTCCTATAACATGAGATGTGATATCTCAATGTTTCTAATAAAAAACCTGAGACCCTTCCTATAACATGAGATGTGATATCCAATTCCTTCCCATTCCAAACCTGAGACCCTTCCTATTGGATGAGATGTGATATCCAAATCCTTCCCCTTCCAAACCTGAGACCCTTCCTTTAGCATGAGATGTGATATCCAAATACTTCCCATTCCAATCCTAAAACACTTCCTATAGCATGAGATGTGATATCTCAATGCTTCTACCAAACCTGAAACCCTTCCTATAGCATGAGATGTGATATCCAACTCCTTCCCATTCCAATCCTGAGACGCATCCTATAGCATGAGATGTGATATCACAATGCTTCTAATACCAAACCTGAGACCCGTCCTATAACATGAGATGTGATATCCAAATCCTTCCCCTTCCAAACCTGAGACCCTTCCTATAGCAGAGATGTGATATTTCAATGCTTATACCAAACCTGAGACCCTTCCCATAGCATGAGATGTGATATCCAACTCCTTCCCATTCCAATCCTGAGACCCTTCCTATAGCATGAGATGTGATATCTCAATGCTTCTAATACCAAACCTGAGATCCTTCCTATAACATGAGATGTGATATCCAACTCCTCCCCATTCCAATCCCGAGACCCTTCCTATAGCATGAGATGTGATATCTCAATGCTTCTAATACCAAACCTAAGGTCCTTCCTATAACATGAGATGTGATATCCAAATCCTTCCCATTCCAAACCTGAGACCCTCCCTTTAGCATGAGATGTGATATCCAACTCCTTCCCATTCCAATCCTGATACCCTTCTGATAGCATGAGATGTGATATCTCAATGCCTCTAATACCAAACCTGAGATCCTACCTCTAACATGAAATGTGATATCCAACTCCTTCCTTTTCCAAACCTGAGACCCTTCCTACAGCATGAGATGTGATATCCAAGTCCTTCCCATTCCAATCCTGAGACCATTCCTATAACATGAGATGTGATATCCAACTCCTTCTATTCCAACCTGAGACCCTTCTTATAGCATGAGATGGGATATCCAACTCCTTCCAAATCCAATCCTGATACCCTTCCGATAGCATGAGATGTGATATCCCAATGCTTCTACAAAACCTGAGACCCATACCCTGGCATGAGATGTGATATCAAACTCCCGTCCTATACCATGAGACTTGATATCTCAATGCTTCTAATACCAAACCTGAGACCGGTCCAATAACATGAGATGTGATATCCAAATCCTTCCCATTCCAATCCTGAGACCCTTCCGATAGCAGAGATGTGATATCTCAATGCTTATACCAAACCTAAGACCCTTCCGATAGCATGAGATGTGATATCTCAATGCTTCTAATACCAAACCTGAGATCCTTCCAATAACATGAGATATGATGTCCAAATCCCTCCCCTTCCAAACCTTAGACCATCCCTTTAGCATGAGATTTGATATCCAACTCCTTCCCATTCCAATCCTGAGACCCTTCTGATGGCATGAGATGTGATATCTCAATGCCTCTAAAACCAAACCTGAGATCCTACCTCTAACATGAAATGTGATATCCAACTCCTTCCCCTTCCAACCCTGAGAGCCTTCCTATAGAATGAGATGTGATATCCAAGTCCTTCCCATTCCAATCCTGAGACCCTTCCTATAACATGAGATGTGATATCCAACTCCTTCCCATTCCAATCATGAGACCCTCCCTATAGCTTGAGATGTGATATCCAACTCCTTCTCATTCCAATTCCGAGACCCGTCCTATACCATGAGACTTGATATCTCAATGCTTCAAATACCAAACCTGAGACCGGTCCTATAACATGAGATATGATACCCAAATCCGTCCCCTTCCAATCCTGAGACCATTCCTATAGCATGAGGTGTGATATATCAATGCTTCTAATACCAAACCTGAGACCGGTCCTATAACATGAGATATGATACCCAAATCCGTCCCCTTCCAATCCTGAGACCCTTCCTATAGCAAGAGATGTGATATCCAAATCCTTCCCATTCCAATCCTGAGACCCTTCCTATAACATGAGATGTGATATTCAACTCCTTCCCATTCCAACCTGAGACACTTCCTATAGCATGAGAAGGGATATCCAACTCCTTCCCAATCCAATCCTGAGAACCTTCCGATAGCAGAGATGTGATATCTCAATGCTTATACCAAACCTGTGTCCCTTCCTATGGCATGAGATGTGATATCCAACTCCTTGCCATTCAAATCCTGAGACCCTTCCTATAGCATGAGATGTGATATCTCAATGCTTCTACCAAACCTGAGACCCTTCCTTTAGCATGAGATGTGATATCCAAATCCTTCACATTCCAATCCTGAGACCCTTCCTATAGCATGAGATGTGATATCTCAATGCTTCTAATACCAAACCTGAGATCCTTCCTATAACATGAGATGTGATATCCAATTCCTTCCCATTCCAAACCTGAGACCCTTCCTATTGGATGAGATGTGATATCCAACTCCTTCCCATTCCAACCCTGAGACCCTTCCTATACCATGAGATGTGATATCTCAATGCTTCTAATACCAAACCTGGGAACCGTCCTATAACATGAGATGTGATATCTCAATGTTTCTAATAAAAAACCTGAGACCCTTCCTATAACATGAGATGTGATATCCAATTCCTTCCCATTCCAAACCTGAGACCCTTCCTATTGGATGAGATGTGATATCCAAATCCTTCCCCTTCCAAACCTGAGACCCTTCCTTTAGCATGAGATGTGATATCCAAATACTTCCCATTCCAATCCTAAAACACTTCCTATAGCATGAGATGTGATATCTCAATGTTTCTAATAAAAAACCTGAGACCCTTCCTATAGCAAGAGATGTGATATACAAATCCTTCCCATTCCAATCCTGAGACCCTTCCTGTATATAACATGAGATGTGATATCCAACTCCTTCCCATTCCAACCTGAGACCCTTCCTATAGCATGAGATGTGATATCCAACTCCTTACCATTCAAATCCTGAGACCCTCCCTATAACAAGAGATGTCATATCCAACTCCTTCCCATTCCAAACCTGAGACCCTTCCTATAACATGAGATGTGATATCCAACTCCTTCCCATTCCAAACCTGAGACCCTTCCGATAGCATGAGATGTGATATCTCAATGCTTCAAAAACCAAACATGAGAACCATCCTATAACATGAGATGTGAAATCCAAATCCTTCCCTTCCCAAACCTGAGACTCTTCCTATAGCATGAGATGTGATATCTCAATGCTTCTACCAAACCTGAAACCCTTCCTATAGCATGAGATGTGATATCCAACTCCTTCCCATTCCAATCCTGAGACACATCCTATAGCATGAGATGTGATATCACAATGCTTCTAATACCAAACCTGAGACCCGTCCTATAACATGAGATGTGATATCCAAATCCTTCCCCTTCCAAACCTGAGACCCTTCCTTTAGCATGAGATGTGATATCCAGCTCCTCCCATTCCAATCCTGAGACCCTTCCGATAGCAGAGATGTGATATTTCAATGCTTATACCAAACCTGAGACCCTTCCCATAGCATGAGATGTGCTATCCAACTCCTTCCCATTCCAATCCTGAGACCCTTCCTATAGCATGAGATGTGATATCTCAATGCTTCTAATACCAAACCTGAGATCCTTCCTATAACATGAGATGTGATATCCAACTCCTTCCCATTCCAATCCCAAGACCCTTCCTATAGCATGAGATGTGATATCTCAATGCTTCTAATACCAAACCTAAGGTCCTTTTTATAACATGAGATGTGATATCCAAATCCTTCCCATTCCAAACCTGAGACCCTCCCTTTAGCATGAGATGTGATATCCAACTCCTTCCCATTCCAATCCTGATACCCTTCTGATAGCATGAGATGTGATATCTCAATGCCTCTAATACCAAACCTGAGATCCTACCTCTAACATGAAATGTGATATCCAACTCCTTCCTTTTCCAAACCTGAGACCCTTCCTACAGCATGAGATGTGATATCCAAGTCCTTCCCATTCCAATCCTGAGACCCTTCCTATAACATGAGATGTGATATCCAACTCCTTCTATTCCAACCTGAGACCCTTCCTATAGCATGAGATGGGATATCCAACTCCTTCCAAATCCAATCCTGATACCCTTCCGATAGCATGAGATGTGATATCCCAATGCTTCTACAAAACCTGAGACCCATACCATGGCATGAGATGTGATATCAAACTCCCGTCCTATACCATGAGACTTGATATCTCAATGCTTCTAATACCAAACCTGAGACCGGTCCAATAACATGAGATGTGATATCCAAATCCTTCCCATTCCAATCCTGAGACCCTTCCGATAGCAGAGATGTGATATCTCAATGCTTCTAATACCAAACCTAAGGTCCTTTTTATAACATGAGATGTGATATCCAAATCCTTCCCATTCCAATCCTGAGACCCTTCCGATAGCATGAGATGTGATATCTCAATGCTTCTAATACCAAACCTGAGATCCTTCCAATAACATGAGATATGATGTCCAAATCCCTCCCCTTCCAAACCTTAGACCATCCCTTTAGCATGAGATTTGATATCCAACTCCTTCCCATTCCAATCCTGAGACCCTTCTGATGGCATGAGATGTGATATCTCAATGCCTCTAAAACCAAACCTGAGAACCTACCTCTAACATGAAATGTGATATCCAACTCCTTCCCCTTCCAACCCCGAGAGCCTTCCTATAGAATGAGATGTGATATCCAAGTCCTTCCCATTCCAATCCTGAGACCCTTCCTATAACATGAGATGTGATATCCAACTCCTTCCCATTCCAATCATGAGACCCTCCCTATAGCTTGAGATGTGATATCCAACTCCTTCTCATTCCAATTCTGAGACCCGTCCTATACCATGAGACTTGATATCTCAATGCTTCAAATACCAAACCTGAGACCGGTCCTATAACATGAGATGTGATACCCAAATCCGTCCCCTTCCAAACCTTAGACCCTTCCTATAGCATGAGATGTGATATCTCAATGCTTCTAATACCAAACCTGAGACCCTTCCTATAACGAGATGGGATATCCAACTCCTTCCCATTCCAACCCTGAGACCCTTCAGATAGCAGAGATGTGATATCCAACTCCTTCCCATTCCAAACCTGAGACCCTTCCGATAGCATGAGATGTGATAGCTCAATGCTTCTAATATCAAACCGAGACCCTCCCTATAGTATGAGATGTGAATTCTAAGTCCTTCCCATTCGTATCCTGAGACCCTTCCGATAGCAGAGATGTGATATCTCAATGCTTATACCAAACCTGATGACCCTTCCTATGGCATTAGATGTGATATCCAACTCCTTCCCATTCCAATCCTGAGTTCCTTCCTATAGCATGAGATGTGATATCTCAATGCTTCTATCAAACCTGATACCCTTCCTTTAGCATGAGATGTGATATTCAACTCCTTCCCATTCCAATCCTGAGACCCTTCCTATAACATGAGACGTGATATCCAACTCCTTCCCATTCCAATCCTGAGACTCCTCCTATAGCATGAGATGTGATATCTCAATGCTTCTAATACCAGACCTGGGACCGGTCCTATAACATGAGATATGATATCCAAATCCTTCCCCTTCCAAACCTGAGACCCTTCCTATAGCAAGAGATGTGATATCCAATTCCTTCCCATTCCAATCCTGAGACCCTTCCTATAACGAGATGTGATATCCAACTCCTTCCCATTCCAACCTGAGACCCTTCCTGTAGCATGAGAAGGGAGATCCAACTCCTTCCCATTCCAATCCTGAGACCCTTCCTATACCATGAGATGTGATATCTCAATGCTTCTAATACCAAACCTGGGACCCGTCCTATAACATGAGATACGTCCTATAACATGAGATATGATATCCAAATCCTTCCCCTTCCAAACCTGAGACCCTTCCTTTAGCATGAGATGTGATATCCAAATCCTTCCCATTCCAATACTGAAACCCTTCCTATAGCATGAGATGTCATATCTCAATGTTTCTAATAGAAAACCTGAGACCCTTCCTATAGCAAGAGTTGTGATATCCAAATCCTTCCCATTTCAATCTTGAGACCCTTCCTATAACATGAGATGTGATATCCAACTCCTACCCATTCCAACCTGAGACCCTTCCTATAGCATGAGAAGGGATATCCAATTCCTTCCCCAATCCAATCCTTAGACCCTTCCGATAGCAGAGATGTGATATCTCAATGCTTATACCAAACCTGAGACCCTTCCTTTAGCATGAGATGTGATATCCAAATCCTTCACATTCCAATCCTGAGACCCTTCCTATAGCATGAGATGTGATATCTCAATGCTTCTAATACAAAACCTGAGATCCTTCTTATAACATGAGATGTGATATCCAAGTCCTTCCCATTCCAATCCTGAGACCCTTAATATAACATGAGATGTGATATCCAACTCCTTCTATTCCAACCTGAGACCCTTCCTATAGCATGAGATGGGATATCCAACTCCTTCCAAATCCAATCCTGATACCCTTCCCATAGCATGAGATGTGATGTCTCAATGCTTCTAAAACCAAACATGAGAACCATCCTATAACATGATATGTGAAATCCAAATCCTTCCCTTTCCAAACCTGAGACCCTTCCTATAGCTTGAGATGAAATATCAAACTCCTTCCCATTCCAATCCTGAGATAGCTTGAGATGTGAGATCCAAATCCTTCCCCTTCCAAACCTGAGACCCTTCCTATAGCTTGATATGTGATATCAAACTCCTTCCCATTACAATCCTGAGATAGCTTGAGATGTGATATCCAACTCCATCCCATTCCAATCCTGAGACCCTTCCGATAGCATGAGATGTGATAGCTCAATGCTTCTAATATCAAAACTGAGACCCTCCCTATAGTATGAGATGTGAAATCTAAGTCCTTCACATTCCTATCCTGAGACCCTTCCGATAGCAGAGATGTGATATCTCAATGCTTATACCGAACCTGATGACCCTTCCTTTAGCATGAGATGTGATATTCAACTCCTTCCCATTCCAATCCTGAGACCCTACCTATAACATGAGACGTGATATCCAACTCCTTCCCATTCCAAACCTGAGACCTTTCCTTTAGCATATGTGATATCCAACTACTTCCCATTCCAATCCTGAGACCCTTCCGATAGCATGAGATGTGATATCCAACTCCTTCCAATTCCAATACTGAGACCCTTCCAATAGCATATGTGATATCTCAATGCTTCTAATATCAAAATTGAGACCCTCCCTATAACATGAGATGTGATATCCAACTCCTTCCCATTCCAATAATGAGACCCTTCCAATAGCATATGTGATATCTCAATGCTTCTAATATCAAAACTGAGACCCTCCCTATAACATGAGATGTGATATCTCTATGCTTCTAATACCAAACCTGAGGCCCTTCCCGTAGTATATGTGAATTCCAACTCCTTCCCATTCCAAACTTGTGACCCTTCCTGTAGCATGAAATGTGATTTTTCACCCCTTCCAATACCATACCCGAGACCATTCCCACAGCCTGAGATTTGTGATATCTCAGTGCTTCTAATACCAAACCTGAGACCCTCCCTATAACAAGAGATATCATATCCAACTCCTTCCCATTCCAATCCTGAGACTCTTCCTATAGCATGACATGTGATATCGAACTTCCCATTCAAATCCTGAGATTCAGACCTCCCCGTCTAACCTCACCACTCCTAGCTCCCGGATTGATAATGCACTCCTGCTGTGTCTTCTCTCCCTTCTTCTGCTTCCTTTTCTCTCTCCTTCCTCATGTGCCCTAGGTCAGGCTCCTTCTACACCTCCGCAAGGATTACTGATTATACCCCTCCCCACTCTCACTCAGTTAACACTCATCTGACATCTGCCATTTCCTGGAAGAACCTGACCTTGATGTCCTTGGTCTAACCGAGACATGGATGACGGCCAGCGCTGTCTCGAGCTCTGACACTTTCCTCCCTGATGACAAGTTCCTCTCCATGCCCAGATCCAACCGTTCTTGAGGGGGAGTATCCTTGATTTCTGTAGTAAATTGCTTTCCTTTGCAGGCCGACTCCTCTCACGAATGCCTTGTCTGCATTCGCATTTACCAAAACGCGAGGAAAGTACATTTTCTAGCTGTTTCTGCTCGTTTTTAGCACGTTTCAATACGTCTAGCGGGTTACAGCTATATGTTGAATAATGGGTGTTATAAAGCATTCTGAACACTATATCTTGTGGAGCTCGTTGGAAGGCTGTAGGAAGAGGAGAGAAGGCAGGGAACACGCATCTAAACCAGAGAGCTGGGAAGCGAGTACATGCAACGCGAAACGGTGCAGGGAGCAGGGACAGAAAGGATGAACGCCTATGAGGAGGAGCAGCTGGTAGTCAGCCTGCTCTGGAGAGGAGAATGTGATCACCAGGGGAGTGCAGCCTGTAAAGTAGAAGGGACGATGAACACAGGACGACTGCATTAACAGATAGCAAATACACGTTCCAAAACAGTCAGGAAAGCTGATAATGCCTTGAAGATTTCAGCCGTATACATTCAGCCTGTGAACAGCAGTAGACGTTGACCCCCCCCCCTCCCCTTGTATGGGAGAACAGTGGTTAAAAACTTCAGGATTCGACAACAAACGCACGGACAGTACATACATGGGAACCCATCAGAATTAGCATTTACAAAAACGCGAGGAAAGTACATTTTCTAGCTGTTTTTGCTAGTTTACAGCACGTTTCAATACGTCTAGCGGGTTACGGCTATATGTTGAATAATGGGTGTTATAGAGCATTCTGAGCACTGTGTATCTTTTGGAGCTCATTTTTTGATTTGAAGGCAGCGGGAAGAGGAGAGAAGGCAGGGAACACGCGTCTAAACCAGAGAGCTGGGAAGCGAGTACTTGCAACGCGAAAAGGGCAGAATAGAAGAAGGCCTCTGAGAAGGAAAAGCGTCTAAACCAGAGAGCAGGGAAGCGAGTGTTTGCAACGCGAAACGGTGCAGGGAGCAGGGACAGAAAGGGAGAACTCCTCTGAGGAGGAACAGCTGGCAGCCTTCTTTGGAGATGAGAACTTGATCACCACGGGAGAGGATTGTTGAGAGGGTTACAGAGGGGGAGGTCTGAGATCAGAAAATCCTGAGTATTCCCTGCAGTGTGTAGGGCCAGCGACATGAAGAGTTGCAGATCTCGTAAAAGTCCAGGTCAGGAAGCATACAGGTTCATGTTGAATTCTCCAAGTAGGCGGAGTTGAGTGGTAGGAGGCTAGGATGCAGAAGTCCATCCACTGAGAGAGGAAGGGGGTAGGCAAATAGCCACGGTGAGAGAATGGCCAGGAGAGAATGCATGCAGACAAGGCATTCGTGACAGTAGTCGGCCTGCAAAGGAAATCAATTTACTACAGGAATCAAGGATAAGCATTGAGATATCACATCTCATGCTATAGGAAGGGTCTCAGGATTGGAATGGGAAGGACTTAGATATCACATATCATGCTATAATGAGGGTCTCAGTTTGGTATTAGAAGCATTGAGATCTCACATCTCATGCTATCGGAAGTGTCTCAGGATTGGAATGGGAAGGAACTGGATATCACATCTCATGCTAAAGGAAGGGTCTCAGGTTTGGAACGGGAAGGAGTTGGATATCACATCTCATGTTATAGGAAGGGTCTCAGGTTTGGTATAAACATTGAGATATCACATCTCTGCTATCGGAAGTGTCCCAGGATTGGAATGGGAAGGAGTTGGATATCCCATCTCATGTTATAGGACGGGTCTCAGGTTTTTTATTAAAATCATTGAGATATCATATTGCATGCTGTAGGAAGGGTCTAAGGATTGGAATGGGAAGGACTTGGATATCACATCTCATGCTATAGATAGGCTCTCAGGTTTGGAAAGTGAAGGAGTTGGATATCACATTTCATGTTAGAGGAAGGATCTCAGGTTTGGTATTAGAGGCATTGAGATATCACATCTCAGGCTATAGGAAGGGTCTCAGGATTGGAATGGGAAGGAGTTGGATATCACATCTCATGCTATAGGAAGGGTCTCAGGATTGGAATGAGAAGGAGTTGTATATGACATCTCATGCCGTAGGGAGGGTCTCAGGTTTGGTATAAACATTGAGATATCACATCTCTGCTATCGAAAGGGTCTCAGGATTGGAATGGGAAGGAGTTGGATATCCCATCTCATGTTATAGGAAGAGTCTCAGGTTTGGTATTAGAAGCATTGAGATATCACATCTCATGCTATAGGAAGTGTCTCAGGATTGGAATGGGAAGGACTTGGGTATCACATCTCATGCTATAGGGAGGGTCTCAAGTTTGATATTAGAAGCATTGAGATATCACATCTCATGCTATAGGAAGGGTCTCAGGATTGGAATGGGAAGGAGTTGGATATTCCCATCTCATGTTATAGGAAGGGTCTCAGGTTTGGTATTAGAAGCATTGAGATATCACATTTCATATCGGAAGGGTCTCAAGATTGGAATGGGAAGGAGTTGGATATCACATCTCATGCTATAGGAAGGCTCTCAGGTTTGGAATGGGAAGGAGTTGGATATTCCCATCTCATGTTATAGGAAGGGTCTCAGGTTTGGTATTAGAAGCATTGAGATATCACATCTCATGCTATAGGAAGGGTCTCAGGATTGGAATGGGAAGGACTTGGATATCACATCTCATGCTATAGGGAGGGTCTCAAGTTTGATATTAGAAGCATTGAGATATCACATTTCATATCGGAAGGGTCTCAAGATTGGAATGGGAAGGAGTTGGATATCACATCTCATGATAAAGGAAGGGTCTAAGGTTTGGAAGGGGAAGGATTTGGATATCACATCTCATGTTATAGGACGGGTCTCAGGTTTGGTATTAGAAGCATTGAGATATCAAGTCTCATGGTATAGGAAGGGTCTCAGAATTGGAATGGGAAGGAGTTGGATATCACATCTCAAGCTATAGGAAGGGTCTCAGGATTAGAATGGGAAGGAGTTTGATATCACATCTCATGCCATAGTATGGGTCTCAGGTTTGGTAGAAGCATTGGGATATCACATCTCATGCTATCAGAAGGGTATCGGGATTGGATTTGGAAGGAGTTGGATATCCCATCTCATGCTATAGGAAGGGTCTCAGGTTGGAATGGGAAGGAGTTGGATATCACATCTCATGTTATAGGAAGGGTCTCAGGATTGGAATGGGAAGGACTTGGATATCACATCTCATGCTATAGGAAGGCTCTCAGGTTTGCAAGGGGAAAGAGTTGGATATCACATTTCATGTTAGAGGTAGGATCTCAGGTTTGGTATTAGAAGTATTGAGATATCACATTTCATGCTATCAGAAGGATCTCAGGTTTGGTATAGAAGCATTGAGATATCATATCTTATGCTATCAGAAGAGTCTCAGGATTGGAATGGGAATGTGTTGGATATCACATCTCATGCTAAAGGGAGGGTCTCAGGTTTGGAAGATAAGGATTTGGATATCACATCTCATGTTATAGGAAGGATCTCAGGTTTGGTATTAGAAGTATTGAGATATCACATCATGCTATCGGAAGGATCTCAGGTTTGGTATAGAAGCATTGAGATATCATATCTTATGCTATCAGAAGGGTCTCAGGATTGGAATGGGAAGGAGTTGGATATCACATCTCATGCTAAAGGGTGGGTCTCAGGTTTGGAAGGCGAACGATTTGGATATCACATCTCATGTTATCGGAAGGATCTCAGGTTTGGTATTAGAAGTATTGAGATATCACATCTCATGCTGTAGGAAGGGTCTCAGGATTGGAATGGGAAGGAGTTGGATATCACATCTCATGCTAAAGGAAGGGTCTCAGGTTTGGTAGAAGCATTGAGATATCACATCTCATGCTATAGGAAGGGTCTCAGGATTGGAATGGGAAGGACTTAGATATCACATATCATGCTATAGGGAGGGTCTCAGTTTTGATATTAGAAGCATTGAGATATCACATCTCATGCTATCGGAAGTGTCTCAGGATTGGAATGGGAAGGAGCTGGATATCACATCTCATGCTAAAGGAAGGTCTCAGGTTTGGAACGGGAAGGAGTTGGATATCCCATCTCATGTTATAGGACGGGTCTCAGGTTTTTTATTAGAATCATTTAGATATCATATTGCATGCTGTAGGAAGGGTCTAAGGATTGGAATGGGAAGGACTTGGATATCACATCTCATGCTATAGATAGGCTCTCAGGTTTGGAAAGTGAAGGAGTTGGATATCACATTTCATGTTAGAGGAAGGATCTCAGGTTTGGTATTAGAGGCATTGAGATATCACATCTCAGGCTATAGGAAGGGTCTCAGGATTGGAATGGGAAGGAGTTGGATATCACATCTCATGCTATAGGAAGGGTCTCAGGTTTGGTATAAGCATTGAGATATCACATCTCATGCTGTAGGAAGGGTCTCAGGATTGGAATGGAAGGAGTTGGATATCACATCTCATGTTATAGGAAGGATCTCAGGTTTGGTATTAGAAGCATTGAGACATCACATCTCATGCTATATGAAGGGTCTCAGGATTGGAATGGGAAGGAGTTGGATATCACATCTCATGCTATAGGAAGGGTCTCAGGATTGGAATGGGAAGGAGTTGAATATGACATCTCATGCCGTAGGAAGGGTCTCAGGTTTGGTATAAACATTGAGATATCACATCTCTGCTATCAAAAGGGTCTCAGGATTGGAATGGGAAGGAGTTGGATATCCCATCTCATGTTATAGGAAGAGTCTCAGGTTTGGTATTAGAAGCATTGAGATATCACATCTCATGCTATACGAAGGGTCTCAGGATTGGAATGGGAAGGACTTGGGTATCACATCTCATGCTATAGGGAGGGTCTCAAGTTTGATATTAGAAGCATTGAGATATCACATCTCATGCTATAGGAAGGGTCTCAGGATTGGAATGGGAAGGAGTTGGATATCACATCTCATGCTATAGGACGGGTCTCAGGTTTGGTATAAGCATTGAGATATCACATCTCTGCTATCGGAAGGGTCTCAGGATTGGAATGGGAAGGAGTTGGATATTCCCATCTCATGTTATAGGAAGGGTCTCAGGTTTGGTATTAGAAGCATTGAGATATCACATCTCATGCTATAGGAAGGGTCTCAGGATTGGAATGGGAAGGACTTGGATATCACTTCTCATGCTATAGGGAGGGTCTCAAGTTTTATATTAGAAGCATTGAGATATCACATTTCATGATATCGGAAGGGTCTCAAGATTGGAATGGGAAGGAGTTGGATATCACATCTCATGATAAAGGAAGGGTCTAAGGTTTGGAAGGGGAAGGATTTGGATATCACATCTCATGTTATAGGACGGGTCTCAGGTTTGGTATTAGAAGCATTGAGATATCAAGTCTCATGGTATAGGAAGGGTCTCAGAATTGGAATGGGAAGGAGTTGGATATCACATCTCAAGCTATAGGAAGGGTCTCAGGATTAGAATGGGAAGGAGTTTGATATCACATCTCATGCCATAGTATGGGTCTCAGGTTTGGTAGAAGCATTGGGATATCACATCTCATGCTATCGGAAGGGTATCGGGATTGGATTTGGAAGGAGTTGGATATCCCATCTCATGCTATAGGAAGGGTCTCAGGTTGGAATGGGGAGGAGTTGGATATCACATCTCATGTTATAGGAAGGGTCTCAGGATTGGAATGGGAAGGACTTGGATATCACATCTCATGCTACAGGAAGGCTCTCAGGTTTGCAAGGGGAAAGAGTTGGATATCACATTTCATGTTAGAGGTAGGATCTCAGGTTTGGTATTAGAAGTATTGAGATATCACATCTCATGCTATCAGAAGGATCTCAGGTTTGGTATAGAAGCATTGAGATATCATATCTTATGCTATCAGAAGAGTCTCAGGATTGGAATGGGAAGGAGTTGGATATCACATCTCATGCTAAAGGGAGGGTCTCAGGTTTGGAAGGCGAAGGATTTGGATATCACATCTCATGTTATAGGATGGATCTCAGGTTTGGTATTAGAAGTATTGAGATATCACATCTCATGCTATAGGAAGGGTCTCAGGATTGGAATGGGAAGGAGTTGGATATCACATCTCATGCTAAAGGAAGGGTCTCAGGTTTGGTAGAAGCATTGAGATATCACATCTCATGCTATAGGAAGGGTCTCAGGATTGGAATGGGAAGGACTTAGATATCACATATCATGCTATAGGGAGGGTCTCAGTTTTGATATTAGAAGCATTGAGATATCACATTTCATATCGGAAGGGTCTCAAGATTGGAATGGGAAGGAGTTGGATATCACATCTCATGATAAAGGAAGGGTCTAAGGTTTGGAAGGGGAAGGATTTGGATATCACATCTCATGTTATAGGACGGGTCTCAGGTTTGGTATTAGAAGCATTGAGATATCAAGTCTCATGGTATAGGAAGGGTCTCAGAATTGGAATGGGAAGGAGTTGGATATCACATCTCAAGCTATAGGAAGGGTCTCAGGATTAGAATGGGAAGCAGTTTGATATCACATCTCATGCCATAGTATGGGTCTCAGGTTTGGTAGAAGCATTGGGATATCACATCTCATGCTATCAGAAGGGTATCGGGATTGGATTTGGAAGGAGTTGGATATCCCATCTCATGCTATAGGAAGGGTCTCAGGTTGGAATGGGAAGGAGTTGGATATCACATCTCATGTTATAGGAAGGGTCTCAGGATTGGAATGGGAAGGACTTGGATATCACATCTCATGCTATAGGAAGGCTCTCAGGTTTGCAAGGGGAAAGAGTTGGATATCACATTTCATGTTAGAGGTAGGATCTCAGGTTTGGTATTAGAAGTATTGAGATATCACATCTCATGCTATCAGAAGGATCTCAGGTTTGGTATAGAAGCATTGAGATATCATATCTTATGCTATCAGAAGAGTCTCAGGATTGGAATGGGAAGGTGTTGGATATCACATCTCATGCTAATGGGAGGGTCTCAGGTTTGGAAGATAAGGATTTGGATATCACATCTCATGTTATAGGAAGGATCTCAGGTTTGGTATTAGAAGTATTGAGATATCACATCATGCTATCGGAAGGATCTCAGGTTTGGTATAGAAGCATTGAGATATCATATCTTATGCTATCAGAAGGGTCTCAGGATTGGAATGGGAAGGAGTTGGATATCACATCTCATGCTAAAGGGAGGGTCTCAGGTTTGGAAGGCGAAGGATTTGGATATCACATCTCATGTTATCGGAAGGATCTCAGGTTTGGTATTAGAAGTATTGAGATATCACATCTCATGCTATAGGAAGGGTCTCAGGATTGGAATGGGAAGGAGTTGGATATCACATCTCATGCTAAAGGAAGGGTCTCAGGTTTGGTAGAAGCATTGAGATATCACATCTCATGCTATAGGAAGGGTCTCAGGATTGGAATGGGAAGGACTTAGATATCACATATCATGCTATAGGGAGGGTCTCAGTTTTGATATTAGAAGCATTGAGATATCACATCTCATGCTATCGGAAGTGTCTCAGGATTGGAATGGGAAGGAGCTGGATATCACATCTCATGCTAAAGGAAGGGTCTCAGGTTTGGAACGGGAAGGAGTTGGATATCACATCTCATGTTATAGGAAGGGTCTCAGGTTTGGTATAAACATTGAGATATCACATCTCTGCTATCGGAAGTGTCTCAGGATTGGAATGGGAAGGAGTTGGATATCCCATCTCATGTTATAGGACGGGTCTCAGGTTTTTTATTAGAATCATTGAGATATCATATTGCATGCTGTAGGAAGGGTCTAAGGATTGGAATGGGAAGGACTTGGATATCACATCTCATGCTATAGATAGGCTCTCAGGTTTGGAAAGTGAAGGAGTTGGATATCACATTTCATGTTAGAGGAAGGATCTCAGGTTTGGTATTAGAGGCATTGAGATATCACATCTCAGGCTATAGGAAGGGTCTCAGGATTGGAATGGGAAGGAGTTGGATATCACATCTCATGCTATAGGAAGGGTCTCAGGTTTGGTATAAGCATTGAGATATCACATCTCATGCTGTAGGAAGGGTCTCAGGATTGGAATGGAAGGAGTTGGATATCACATCTCATGTTATAGGAAGGATCTCAGGTTTGGTATTAGAAGCATTGATACATCACATCTCATGCTATAGGAAGGGTCTCAGGATTGGAATGGGAAGGAGTTGGATATCACATCTCATGCTATAGGAAGGGTCTCAGGATTGGAATGGGAAGGAGTTGAATATGACATCTCATGCCGTAGGAAGGGTCTCAGGTTTGGTATAAACATTGAGATATCACATCTCTGCTATCAAAAGGGTCTCAGGATTGGAATGGGAAGGAGTTGGATATCCCATCTCATGTTATAGGAAGAGTCTCAGGTTTGGTATTAGAAGCATTGAGATATCACATCTCATGCTATACGAAGGGTCTCAGGATTGGAATGGGAAGGACTTGGGTATCACATCTCATGCTATAGGGAGGGTCTCAAGTTTGATATTAGAAGCATTGAGATATCACATCTCATGCTATAGGAAGGGTCTCAGGATTGGAATGGGAAGGAGTTGGATATCACATCTCATGCTATAGGACGGGTCTCAGGTTTGGTATAAGCAGTGAGATATCACATCTCATGCTATAGGAAGTGTCTCAGGATTGGAATGCGAAGGAGTTGGATATCACATCTCATGTTATAGGAAGGATCTCAGGTTTGGTATAAGCATTGAGATATCACATCTCTGCTATCGGAAGGGTCTCAGGATTGGAATGGGAAGGAGTTGGATATTCCCATCTCATGTTATAGGAAGGGTCTCAGGTTTGGTATTAGAAGCATTGAGATATCACATCTCATTCTATAGGAAGGGTCTCAGGATTGGAATGGGAAGGACTTGGATATCACTTCTCATGCTATAGGGAGGGTCTCAAGTTTGATATTAGAAGCATTGAGATATCACATTTCATGATATCGGAAGGGTCTCAAGATTGGAATGGGAAGGAGTTGGATATCACATCTCATGATAAAGGAAGGGTCTAAGGTTTGGAAGGGGAAGGATTTGGATATCACATCTCATGTTATAGGACGGGTCTCAGGTTTGGTATTAGAAGCATTGAGATATCAAGTCTCATGGTATAGGAAGGGTCTCAGAATTGGAATGGGAAGGAGTTGGATATCACATCTCAAGCTATAGGAAGGGTCTCAGGATTAGAATGGGAAGGAGTTTGATATCACATCTCATGCCATAGTATGGGTCTCAGGTTTGGTAGAAGCATTGGGATATCACATCTCATGCTATCGGAAGGGTATCGGGATTGGATTTGGAAGGAGTTGGATATCCCATCTCATGCTATAGGAAGGGTCTCAGGTTGGAATGGGGAGGAGTTGGATATCACATCTCATGTTATAGGAAGGGTCTCGGGATTGGAATGGGAAGGACTTGGATATCACATCTCATGCTACAGGAAGGCTCTCAGGTTTGCAAGGGGAAAGAGTTGGATATCACATTTCATGTTAGAGGTAGGATCTCAGGTTTGGTATTAGAAGTATTGAGATATCACATCTCATGCTATCAGAAGGATCTCAGGTTTGGTATAGAAGCATTGAGATATCATATCTTATGCTATCAGAAGAGTCTCAGGATTGGAATGGGAAGGAGTTGAATATCACATCTCATGCTAAAGGGAGGGTCTCAGGTTTGGAAGATAAGGATTTGGATATCACATCTCATGTTATAGGAAGGATCTCAGGTTTGGTATTAGAAGTATTGAGATATCACATCTCATGCTATCGGAAGGATCTTAGGTTTGGTATAGAAGCATTGAGATATCATATCTTATGCTATCAGAAGGGTCTCAGGATTGGAATGGGAAGGAGTTGGATATCACATCTCATGCTAAAGGGAGGGTCTCAGGTTTGGAAGGCGAAGGATTTGGATATCACATCTCATGTTATAGGATGGATCTCAGGTTTGGTATTAGAAGTATTGAGATATCACATCTCATGTTATCGGAAGGATCTCAGGTTTGGTATTAGAAGTATTGAGATATCACATCTCATGCTATAGGAAGGGTCTCAGGATTGGAATGGGAAGGAGTTGGATATCACATCTCATGCTAAAGGAAGGGTCTCAGGTTTGGTAGAAGCATTGAGATATCACATCTCATGCTATAGGAAGGGTCTCAGGATTGGAATGGGAAGGACTTAGATATCACATATCATGCTATAGGGAGGGTCTCAGTTTTGATATTAGAAGCATTGAGATATCACATCTCATGCTATCGGAAGTGTCTCAGGATTGGAATGGGAAGGAGCTGGATATCACATCTCATGCTAAAGGAAGGGTCTCAGGTTTGGAACGTGAAGGAGTTGGATATCACATCTCATGCTATAGGAAGGGTCTCAGGTTTGGTATAAGCATTGAGATATCACATCTCATGCTATAGGAAGGGTCTCAGGATTGGAATGGAAGGAGTTGGATATCACATCTCATGTTATAGGAACGATCTCAGGTTTGGTATTAGAAGCATTGAGACATCACATCTCATGCTATAGGAAGGGTCTCAGGATTGGAATGGGAAGGAGTTGGATATCACATCTCATGCTATAGGAAGGGTCTCAGGATTGGAATGGGAAGTAGTTGAATATGACATCTCATGCCGTAGGAAGGGTCTCAGGTTTGGTATAAACATTGAGATATCACATCTCTGCTATCAAAAGGGTCTCAGGATTGGAATGGGAAGGAGTTGGATATCCCATCTCATGTTATAGGAAGAGTCTCAGGTTTGGTATTAGAAGCATTGAGATATCACATCTCATGCTATAGGAAGTGTCTCAGGATTGGAATGGGAAGGACTTGGATATCACATCTCATGCTATAGGTAGGGTCTCAAGTTTGATATTAGAAGCATTGAGATATCACATCTCATGCTATAGGAAGGGTCTCAGGATTGGAATGGGAAGGAGTTGGATATCACATCTCATGCTATGGGAAGGGTCTCAGGTTTGGTATAAGCAGTGAGATATCACATCTCATGCTATAGGAAGGGTCTCAGGATTGGAATGGGAAGGAGTTGGATATCACATCTCATGCTATAGGACGGGTCTCAGGTTTGGTATAAGCAGTGAGATATCACATATGCTATAGGAAGTGTCTCAGGATTGGAATGGGAAGGAGTTGGATATCACATCTCATGTTATAGAAGGATCTCAGGTTTGGTATAAGCATTGAGATATCACATCTCTGCTATCGGAAGGGTCTCAGGATTGGAATGGGAAGGAGTTGGATATTCCCATCTCATGTTATAGGAAGGGTCTCAGGTTTGGTATTAGAAGCATTGAGATATCAAGTCTCATGGTATAGGAAGGGTCTCAGAATTGGAATGGGAAGGAGTTGGATATCACATCTCAAGCTATAGGAAGGGTCTCAGGATTAGAATGGGAAGGAGTTTGATATCACATCTCATGCCATAGTATGGGTCTCAGGTTTGGTAGAAGCATTGGGATATCACATCTCATGCTATCAGAAGGGTATCGGGATTGGATTTGGAAGGAGTTGGATATCCCATCTCATGCTATAGGAAGGGTCTCAGGTTGGAATGGGAAGGAGTTGGATATCACATCTCATGTTATAGGAAGGGTCTCAGGATTGGAATGGGAAGGACTTGGATATCACATCTCATGCTATAGGAAGGCTCTCAGGTTTGCAAGGGGAAAGAGTTGGATATCACATTTCATGTTAGAGGTAGGATCTCAGGTTTGGTATTAGAAGTATTGAGATATCACATCTCATGCTATCAGAAGGATCTCAGGTTTGGTATAGAAGCATTGAGATATCATATCTTATGCTATCAGAAGAGTCTCAGGATTGGAATGGGAATGTGTTGGATATCACATCTCATGCTAAAGGGAGGGTCTCAGGTTTGGAAGATAAGGATTTGGATATCACATCTCATGTTATAGGAAGGATCTCAGGTTTGGTATTAGAAGTATTGAGATATCACATCATGCTATCGGAAGGATCTCAGGTTTGGTATAGAAGCATTGAGATATCATATCTTATGCTATCAGAAGGGTCTCAGGATTGGAATGGGAAGGAGTTGGATATCACATCTCATGCTAAAGGGTGGGTCTCAGGTTTGGAAGGCGAAGGATTTGGATATCACATCTCATGTTATCGGAAGGATCTCAGGTTTGGTATTAGAAGTATTGAGATATCACATCTCATGCTATAGGAAGGGTCTCAGGATTGGAATGGGAAGGAGTTGGATATCACATCTCATGCTAAAGGAAGGGTCTCAGGTTTGGTAGAAGCATTGAGATATCACATCTCATGCTATAGGAAGGGTCTCAGGATTGGAATGGGAAGGACTTAGATATCACATATCATGCTATAGGGAGGGTCTCAGTTTTGATATTAGAAGCATTGAGATATCACATCTCATGCTATCGGAAGTGTCTCAGGATTGGAATGGGAAGGAGCTGGATATCACATCTCATGCTAAAGGAAGGGTCTCAGGTTTGGAACGGGAAGGAGTTGGATATCCCATCTCATGTTATAGGACGGGTCTCAGGTTTTTTATTAGAATCATTTAGATATCATATTGCATGCTGTAGGAAGGGTCTAAGGATTGGAATGGGAAGGACTTGGATATCACATCTCATTCTATAGATAGGCTCTCAGGTTTGGAAAGTGAAGGAGTTGGATATCACATTTCATGTTAGAGGAAGGATCTCAGGTTTGGTATTAGAGGCATTGAGATATCACATCTCAGGCTATAGGAAGGGTCTCAGGATTGGAATGGGAATGAGTTGGATATCACATCTCATGCTATAGGAAGGGTCTCAGGTTTGGTATAAGCATTGAGATATCACATCTCATGCTGTAGGAAGGGTCTCAGGATTGGAATGGAAGGAGTTGGATATCACATCTCATGTTATAGGAAGGATCTCAGGTTTGGTATTAGAAGCATTGAGACATCACATCTCATGCTATAGGAAGGGTCTCAGGATTGGAATGGGAAGGAGTTGGATATCACATCTCATGCTATAGGAAGGGTCTCAGGATTGGAATGGGAAGGAGTTGAATATGACATCTCATGCCGTAGGAAGGGTCTCAGGTTTGGTATAAACATTGAGATATCACATCTCTGCTATCAAAAGGGTCTCAGGATTGGAATGGGAAGGAGTTGGATATCCCATCTCATGTTATAGGAAGAGTCTCAGGTTTGGTATTAGAAGCATTGAGATATCACATCTCATGCTATACGAAGGGTCTCAGGATTGGAATGGGAAGGACTTGGGTATCACATCTCATGCTATAGGGAGGGTCTCAAGTTTGATATTAGAAGCATTGAGATATCACATCTCATGCTATAGGAAGGGTCTCAGGATTGGAATGGGAAGGAGTTGGATATCACATCTCATGCTATAGGACGGGTCTCAGGTTTGGTATAAGCATTGAGATATCACATCTCTGCTATCGGAAGGGTCTCAGGATTGGAATGGGAAGGAGTTGGATATTCCCATCTCATGTTATAGGAAGGGTCTCAGGTTTGGTATTAGAAGCATTGAGATATCACATCTCATGCTATAGGAAGGGTCTCAGGATTGGAATGGGAAGGACTTGGATATCACTTCTCATGCTATAGGGAGGGTCTCAAGTTTTATATTAGAAGCATTGAGATATCACATTTCATGATATCGGAAGGGTCTCAAGATTGGAATGGGAAGGAGTTGGATATCACATCTCATGATAAAGGAAGGGTCTAAGGTTTGGAAGGGGAAGGATTTGGATATCACATCTCATGTTATAGGACGGGTCTCAGGTTTGGTATTAGAAGCATTGAGATATCAAGTCTCATGGTATAGGAAGGGTCTCAGAATTGGAATGGGAAGGAGTTGGATATCACATCTCAAGCTATAGGAAGGGTCTCAGGATTAGAATGGGAAGGAGTTTGATATCACATCTCATGCCATAGTATGGGTCTCAGGTTTGGTAGAAGCATTGGGATATCACATCTCATGCTATCGGAAGGGTATCGGGATTGGATTTGGAAGGAGTTGGATATCCCATCTCATGCTATAGGAAGGGTCTCAGGTTGGAATGGGGAGGAGTTGGATATCACATCTCATGTTATAGGAAGGGTCTCAGGATTGGAATGGGAAGGACTTGGATATCACATCTCATGCTACAGGAAGGCTCTCAGGTTTGCAAGGGGAAAGAGTTGGATATCACATTTCATGTTAGAGGTAGGATCTCAGGTTTGGTATTAGAAGTATTGAGATATCACATCTCATGCTATCAGAAGGATCTCAGGTTTGGTATAGAAGCATTGAGATATCATATCTTATGCTATCAGAAGAGTCTCAGGATTGGAATGGGAAGGAGTTGGATATCACATCTCATGCTAAAGGGAGGGTCTCAGGTTTGGAAGATAAGGATTTGGATATCACATCTCATGTTATAGGAAGGATCTCAGGTTTGGTATTAGAAGTATTGAGATATCACATCTCATGCTATCGGAAGGATCTTAGGTTTGGTATAGAAGCATTGAGATATCATATCTTATGCTATCAGAAGGGTCTCAGGATTGGAATGGGAAGGAGTTGGATATCACATCTCATGCTAAAGGGAGGGTCTCAGGTTTGGAAGGCGAAGGATTTGGATATCACATCTCATGTTATAGGATGGATCTCAGGTTTGGTATTAGAAGTATTGAGATATCACATCTCATGCTATAGGAAGGGTCTCAGGATTGGAATGGGAAGGAGTTGGATATCACATCTCATGCTAAAGGAAGGGTCTCAGGTTTGGTAGAAGCATTGAGATATCACATCTCATGCTATAGGAAGGGTCTCAGGATTGGAATGGGAAGGACTTAGATATCACATATCATGCTATAGGGAGGGTCTCAGTTTTGATATTAGAAGCATTGAGATATCACATTTCATATCGGAAGGGTCTCAAGATTGGAATGGGAAGGAGTTGGATATCACATCTCATGATAAAGGAAGGGTCTAAGGTTTGGAAGGGGAAGGATTTGGATATCACATCTCGTGTTATAGGACGGGTCTCAGGTTTGGTATTAGAAGCATTGAGATATCAAGTCTCATGGTATAGGAAGGGTCTCAGAATTGGAATGGGAAGGAGTTGGATATCACATCTCAAGCTATAGGAAGGGTCTCAGGATTAGAATGGGAAGCAGTTTGATATCACATCTCATGCCATAGTATGGGTCTCAGGTTTGGTAGAAGCATTGGGATATCACATCTCATGCTATCAGAAGGGTATCGGGATTGGATTTGGAAGAAGTTGGATATCCCATCTCATGCTATAGGAAGGGTCTCAGGTTGGAATGGGAAGGAGTTGGATATCACATCTCATGTTATAGGAAGGGTCTCAGGATTGGAATGGGAAGGACTTGGATATCACATCTCATGCTATAGGAAGGCTCTCAGGTTTGCAAGGGGAAAGAGTTGGATATCACATTTCATGTTAGAGGTAGGATCTCAGGTTTGGTATTAGAAGTATTGAGATATCACATCTCATGCTATCAGAAGGATCTCAGGTTTGGTATAGAAGCATTGAGATATCATATCTTATGCTATCAGAAGAGTCTCAGGATTGGAATGGGAAGGTGTTGGATATCACATCTCATGCTAATGGGAGGGTCTCAGGTTTGGAAGATAAGGATTTGGATATCACATCTCATGTTATAGGAAGGATCTCAGGTTTGGTATTAGAAGTATTGAGATATCACATCATGCTATCGGAAGGATCTCAGGTTTGGTATAGAAGCATTGAGATATCATATCTTATGCTATCAGAAGGGTCTCAGGATTGGAATGGGAAGGAGTTGGATATCACATCTCATGCTAAAGGGAGGGTCTCAGGTTTGGAAGGCGAAGGATTTGGATATCACATCTCATGTTATCGGAAGGATCTCAGGTTTGGTATTAGAAGTATTGAGATATCACATCTCATGCTGTAGGAAGGGTCTCAGGATTGGAATGGGAAGGAGTTGGATATCACATCTCATGCTAAAGGAAGGGTCTCAGGTTTGGTAGAAGCATTGAGATATCACATCTCATGCTATAGGAAGGGTCTCAGGATTGGAATGGGAAGGACTTAGATATCACATATCATGCTATAGGGAGGGTCTCAGTTTTGATATTAGAAGCATTGAGATATCACATCTCATGCTATCGGAAGTGTCTCAGGATTGGAATGGGAAGGAGCTGGATATCACATCTCATGCTAAAGGAAGGGTCTCAGGTTTGGAACGGGAAGGAGTTGGATATCACATCTCATGTTATAGGAAGGGTCTCAGGTTTGGTATAAACATTGAGATATCACATCTCTGCTATCGGAAGTGTCTCAGGATTGGAATGGGAAGGAGTTGGATATCCCATCTCATGTTATAGGACGGGTCTCAGGTTTTTTATTAGAATCATTGAGATATCATATTGCATGCTGTAGGAAGGGTCTAAGGATTGGAATGGGAAGGACTTGGATATCACATCTCATGCTATAGATAGGCTCTCAGGTTTGGAAAGTGAAGGAGTTGGATATCACATTTCATGTTAGAGGAAGGATCTCAGGTTTGGTATTAGAGGCATTGAGATATCACATCTCAGGCTATAGGAAGGGTCTCAGGATTGGAATGGGAAGGAGTTGGATATCACATCTCATGCTATAGGAAGGGTCTCAGGTTTGGTATAAGCATTGAGATATCACATCTCATGCTGTAGGAAGGGTCTCAGGATTGGAATGGAAGGAGTTGGATATCACATCTCATGTTATAGGAAGGATCTCAGGTTTGGTATTAGAAGCATTGATACATCACATCTCATGCTATAGGAAGGGTCTCAGGATTGGAATGGGAAGGAGTTGGATATCACATCTCATGCTATAGGAAGGGTCTCAGGATTGGAATGGGAAGGAGTTGAATATGACATCTCATGCCGTAGGAAGGGTCTCAGGTTTGGTATAAACATTGAGATATCACATCTCTGCTATCAAAAGGGTCTCAGGATTGGAATGGGAAGGAGTTGGATATCCCATCTCATGTTATAGGAAGAGTCTCAGGTTTGGTATTAGAAGCATTGAGATATCACATCTCATGCTATACGAAGGGTCTCAGGATTGGAATGGGAAGGACTTGGGTATCACATCTCATGCTATAGGGAGGGTCTCAAGTTTGATATTAGAAGCATTGAGATATCACATCTCATGCTATAGGAAGGGTCTCAGGATTGGAATGGGAAGGAGTTGGATATCACATCTCATGCTATAGGACGGGTCTCAGGTTTGGTATAAGCAGTGAGATATCACATCTCATGCTATAGGAAGTGTCTCAGGATTGGAATGCGAAGGAGTTGGATATCACATCTCATGTTATAGGAAGGATCTCAGGTTTGGTATAAGCATTGAGATATCACATCTCTGCTATCGGAAGGGTCTCAGGATTGGAATGGGAAGGAGTTGGATATTCCCATCTCATGTTATAGGAAGGGTCTCAGGTTTGGTATTAGAAGCATTGAGATATCACATCTCATTCTATAGGAAGGGTCTCAGGATTGGAATGGGAAGGACTTGGATATCACTTCTCATGCTATAGGGAGGGTCTCAAGTTTGATATTAGAAGCATTGAGATATCACATTTCATGATATCGGAAGGGTCTCAAGATTGGAATGGGAAGGAGTTGGATATCACATCTCATGATAAAGGAAGGGTCTAAGGTTTGGAAGGGGAAGGATTTGGATATCACATCTCATGTTATAGGACGGGTCTCAGGTTTGGTATTAGAAGCATTGAGATATCAAGTCTCATGGTATAGGAAGGGTCTCAGAATTGGAATGGGAAGGAGTTGGATATCACATCTCAAGCTATAGGAAGGGTCTCAGGATTAGAATGGGAAGGAGTTTGATATCACATCTCATGCCATAGTATGGGTCTCAGGTTTGGTAGAAGCATTGGGATATCACATCTCATGCTATCGGAAGGGTATCGGGATTGGATTTGGAAGGAGTTGGATATCCCATCTCATGCTATAGGAAGGGTCTCAGGTTGGAATGGGGAGGAGTTGGATATCACATCTCATGTTATAGGAAGGGTCTCGGGATTGGAATGGGAAGGACTTGGATATCACATCTCATGCTACAGGAAGGCTCTCAGGTTTGCAAGGGGAAAGAGTTGGATATCACATTTCATGTTAGAGGTAGGATCTCAGGTTTGGTATTAGAAGTATTGAGATATCACATCTCATGCTATCAGAAGGATCTCAGGTTTGGTATAGAAGCATTGAGATATCATATCTTATGCTATCAGAAGAGTCTCAGGATTGGAATGGGAAGGAGTTGAATATCACATCTCATGCTAAAGGGAGGGTCTCAGGTTTGGAAGATAAGGATTTGGATATCACATCTCATGTTATAGGAAGGATCTCAGGTTTGGTATTAGAAGTATTGAGATATCACATCTCATGCTATCGGAAGGATCTTAGGTTTGGTATAGAAGCATTGAGATATCATATCTTATGCTATCAGAAGGGTCTCAGGATTGGAATGGGAAGGAGTTGGATATCACATCTCATGCTAAAGGGAGGGTCTCAGGTTTGGAAGGCGAAGGATTTGGATATCACATCTCATGTTATAGGATGGATCTCAGGTTTGGTATTAGAAGTATTGAGATATCACATCTCATGTTATCGGAAGGATCTCAGGTTTGGTATTAGAAGTATTGAGATATCACATCTCATGCTATAGGAAGGGTCTCAGGATTGGAATGGGAAGGAGTTGGATATCACATCTCATGCTAAAGGAAGGGTCTCAGGTTTGGTAGAAGCATCGAGATATCACATCTCATGCTATAGGAAGGGTCTCAGGATTGGAATGGGAAGGACTTAGATATCACATATCATGCTATAGGGAGGGTCTCAGTTTTGATATTAGAAGCATTGAGATATCACATCTCATGCTATCGGAAGTGTCTCAGGATTGGAATGGGAAGGAGCTGGATATCACATCTCATGCTAAAGGAAGGGTCTCAGGTTTGGAACGTGAAGGAGTTGGATATCACATCTCATGCTATAGGAAGGGTCTCAGGTTTGGTATAAGCATTGAGATATCACATCTCATGCTATAGGAAGGGTCTCAGGATTGGAATGGAAGGAGTTGGATATCACATCTCATGTTATAGGAACGATCTCAGGTTTGGTATTAGAAGCATTGAGACATCACATCTCATGCTATAGGAAGGGTCTCAGGATTGGAATGGGAAGGAGTTGGATATCACATCTCATGCTATAGGAAGGGTCTCAGGATTGGAATGGGAAGGAGTTGAATATGACATCTCATGCCGTAGGAAGGGTCTCAGGTTTGGTATAAACATTGAGATATCACATCTCTGCTATCAAAAGGGTCTCAGGATTGGAATGGGAAGGAGTTGGATATCCCATCTCATGTTATAGGAAGAGTCTCAGGTTTGGTATTAGAAGCATTGAGATATCACATCTCATGCTATAGGAAGTGTCTCAGGATTGGAATGGGAAGGACTTGGATATCACATCTCATGCTATAGGTAGGGTCTCAAGTTTGATATTAGAAGCATTGAGATATCACATCTCATGCTATAGGAAGGGTCTCAGGATTGGAATGGGAAGGAGTTGGATATCACATCTCATGCTATGGGAAGGGTCTCAGGTTTGGTATAAGCAGTGAGATATCACATCTCATGCTATAGGAAGGGTCTCAGGATTGGAATGGGAAGGAGTTGGATATCACATCTCATGCTATAGGACGGGTCTCAGGTTTGGTATAAGCAGTGAGATATCACATATGCTATAGGAAGTGTCTCAGGATTGGAATGGGAAGGAGTTGGATATCACATCTCATGTTATAGAAGGATCTCAGGTTTGGTATAAGCATTGAGATATCACATCTCTGCTATCGGAAGGGTCTCAGGATTGGAATGGGAAGGAGTTGGATATTCCCATCTCATGTTATAGGAAGGGTCTCAGGTTTGGTATTAGAAGCATTGAGATATCACATCTCATGCTATAGGAAGGGTCTCAGGATTGGAATGGGAAGGACTTGGATATCACATCTCATGCTATAGGGAGGGTCTCAAGTTTGATATTAGAAGCATTGAGATATCACATTTCATGATATCGGAAGGGTCTCAAGATTGGAATGGGAAGGAGTTGGATATCACATCTCATGATAAAGGAAGGGTCTAAGGTTTGGAAGGGGAAGGATTTGGATATCACATCTCATGTTATAGGACGGGTCTCAGGTTTGGTATTAGAAGCATTGAGATATCAAGTCTCATGGTATAGGAAGGGTCTCAGAATTGGAATGGGAAGGACTTGGATATCACATTTCATGCTACAGGAAGGCTCTCAGGTTTGCAAGGGGAAAGAGTTGGATATCACATTTCATGTTAGAGGTAGGATCTCAGGTTTGGTATTAGAAGTATTGAGATATCACATCTCATGCTATCAGAAGGATCTCAGGTTTGGTATAGAAGCATTGAGATATCATATCTTATGCTATCAGAAGAGTCTCAGGATTGGAATGGGAAGGAGTTGAATATCACATCTCATGCTAAAGGGAGGGTCTCAGGTTTGGAAGATAAGGATTTGGAGATCACATCTCATGTTATAGGAAGGATCTCAGGTTTGGTATAGAAGCATTGAGATATCATATCTTATGCTATCAGAAGGGTCTCAGGATTGGAATGGGAAGGAGTTGGATATCACATCTCATGCTAAAGGGAGGGTCTCAGGTTTGGAAGGCGAAGGATTTGGATATCACATCTCATGTTATAGGATGGATCTCAGGTTTGGTATTAGAAGTATTGAGATATCACATCTCATGTTATCGGAAGGATCTCAGGTTTGGTATTAGAAGTATTGAGATATCACATCTCATGCTATAGGAAGGGTCTCAGGATTGGAATGGGAACGAGTTGGATATCACATCTCATGCTAAAAGAAGGGTCTCAGGTTTGGTAGAAGCATTGAGATATCACATCTCATGCTATAGGAAGGGTCTCAGGATTAGAATGGGAAGGACTTAGATATCACATATCATGCTATAGGGAGGGTCTCACTTTTGATATTAGAAGCATTGAGATATCACATCTCATGCTATCGGAAGTGTCTCAGGATTGGAATGGGAAGGAGCTGGATATCACATCTCATGCTAAAGGAAGGGTCTCAGGTTTGGAACGTGAAGGAGTTGGATATCACATCTCATGCTATAGGAAGGGTCTCAGGTTTGGTATAAGCATTGAGATATCACATCTCATGCTATAGGAAGGGTCTCAGGATTGGAATGGGAAGGAGTTGGATATCACATCTCATGCTATAGGAAGGGTCTCAGGATTGGAATGGGAAGCAGTTGAATATGACATCTCATGCCGTAGGAAGGGTCTCAGGTTTGGTATAAACATTGAGATATCACATCTCTGCTATCAAAAGGGTCTCAGGATTGGAATGGGAAGGAGTTGGATATCCCATCTCATGTTATAGGAAGAGTCTCAGGTTTGGTATTAGAAGCATTGAGATATCACATCTCATGCTATAGGAAGTGTCTCAGGATTGGAATGGGAAGGACTTGGATATCACATCTCATGCTATAGGTAGGGTCTCAAGTTTGATATTAGAAGCATTGAGATATCACATCTCATGCTATAGGAAGGGTCTCAGGATTGGAATGGGAAGGAGTTGGATATCACATCTCATGCTATGGGAAGGGTCTCAGGTTTGGTATAAGCAGTGAGATATCACATCTCATGCTATAGGAAGGGTCTCAGGATTGGAATGGGAAGGAGTTGGATATCACATCTCATGCTATAGGACGGGTCTCAGGTTTGGTATAAGCAGTGAGATATCACATATGCTATAGGAAGTGTCTCAGGATTGGAATGGGAAGGAGTTGGATATCACATCTCATGTTATAGAAGGATCTCAGGTTTGGTATAAGCATTGAGATATCACATCTCTGCTATCGGAAGGGTCTCAGGATTGGAATGGGAAGGAGTTGGATATTCCCATCTCATGTTATAGGAAGGGTCTCAGGTTTGGTATTAGAAGCATTGAGATATCACATCTCATGCTATAGGAAGGGTCTCAGGATTGGAATGGGAAGGACTTGGATATCACATCTCATGCTATAGGGAGGGTCTCAAGTTTGATATTAGAAGCATTGAGATATCACATTTCATGATATCGGAAGGGTCTCAAGATTGGAATGGGAAGGAGTTGGATATCACATCTCATGATAAAGGAAGGGTCTAAGGTTTGGAAGGGGAAGGATTTGGATATCACATCTCATGTTATAGGACGGGTCTCAGGTTTGGTATTAGAAGCATTGAGATATCAAGTCTCATGGTATAGGAAGGGTCTCAGGATTAGAATGGGAAGGAGTTTGATATCACATCTCATGCCATAGTATGGGTCTCAGGTTTGGTAGAAGCATTGGGATATCACATCTCATGCTATCGGAAGGGTATCGGGATTGGATTTGGAAGGAGTTGGATATCCCATCTCATGCTATAGGAAGGGTCTCAGGTTGGAATGGGGAGGAGTTGGATATCACATCTCATGTTATAGGAAGGGTCTCAGGATTGGAATGGGAAGGACTTGGATATCACATCTCATGCTACAGGAAGGCTCTCAGGTTTGCAAGGGGAAAGAGTTGGATATCACATTTCATGTTAGAGGTAGGATCTCAGGTTTGGTATTAGAAGTATTGAGATATCACATCTCATGCTATCAGAAGGATCTCAGGTTTGGTATAGAAGCATTGAGATATCATATCTTATGCTATCAGAAGAGTCTCAGGATTGGAATGGAAAGGAGTTGGATATCACATCTCATGCTAAAGGGAGGGTCTCAGGTTTGGAAGATAAGGATTTGGATATCACATCTCATGTTATAGGAAGGATCTCAGGTTTGGTATTAGAAGTATTGAGATATCACATATCATGCTATAGGGAGGGTCTCAGTTTTGATATTAGAAGCATTGAGATATCACATCTCATGCTATCGGAAGTGTCTCAGGATTGGAATGGGAAGGAGCTGGATATCACATCTCATGCTAAAGGAAGGGTCTCAGGTTTGGAACGGGAAGGAGTTGGATATCACATCTCATGTTATAGGAAGGGTCTCAGGTTTGGTATAAACATTGAGATATCGCATCTCTGCTATCGGAAGTGTCTCAGGATTGGAATGGAAAGTAGTTGGATATCCCATCTCATGTTATAGGACGGGTCTCAGGTTTTTTATTAGAATCATTGAGATATCATATTGCATGCTGTAGGAAGGGTCTGAGGATTGGAATGGGAAGGACTTGGATATCACATCTCATGCTATAGATAGGCTCTCAGGTTTGGAAAGTGAAGGAGTTGGATATCACATTTCATGTTAGAGGAAGGATCTCAGGTTTGGTATTAGAGGCATTGAGATATCACATCTCAGGCTATAGGAAGGGTCTCAGGATTGGAATGGGAAGGAGTTGGATATCACATCTCATGCTATAGGAAGGGTCTCAGGATTGGAATGGAAGGAGTTGGATATCACATCTCATGTTATAGGAAGGATCTCAGGTTTGGTATTAGAAGCATTGAGACATCACATCTCATGCTATAGGAAGGGTCTCAGGATTGGAATGGGAAGGAGTTGGATATCACATCTCATGCTATAGGAAGGGTCTCAGGATTGGAATGGGAAGGAGTTGAATATGACATCTCATGCCGTAGGAAGGGTCTCAGGTTTGGTATAAACATTGAGATATCACATCTCTGCTATCAAAAGGGTCTCAGGATTGGAATGGGAAGGAGTTGGATATCCCATCTCATGTAATAGGAAGAGTCTCAGGTTTGGTATTAGAAGCATTGAGTTATCACATCTCATGCTATAGGAAGGGTCTCAGGATTGGAATGGGAAGGACTTGGGTATCACATCTCATGCTATAGGGAGGGTCTCAAGTTTGATATTAGAAGCATTGAGATATCACATCTCATGCTATAGGAAGGGTCTCAGGATTGGAATGGGAAGGAGTTGGATATCACATCTCATGCTATAGGACGGGTCTCAGGTTTGGTATAAGCAGTGAGATATCACATCTCATGCTATAGGAAGTGTCTCAGGATTGGAATGGGAAGGAGTTGGATATCACATCTCATGTTATAGGAAGGATCTCAGGTTTGGTATAAGCATTGAGATATCACATCTCTGCTATCGGAAGGGTCTCAGGATTGGAATGGGAAGGAGTTGGATATTCCCATCTCATGTTATAGGAAGGGTCTCAGGTTTGGTATTAGAAGCATTGAGATATCACATCTCATGCTATAGGAAGGGTCTCAGGATTGGAATGGGAAGGACTTGGATATCACATCTCATGCTATAGGGAGGGTCTCAAGTTTGATATTAGAAGCATTGAGATATCACATTTCATGATATCGGAAGGGTCTCAAGATTGGAATGGGAAGGAGTTGGATATCACATCTCATGATAAAGGAAGGGTCTAAGGTTTGGAAGGGGAAGGATTTGGATATCACATCTCATGTTATAGGACGGGTCTCAGGTTTGGTATTAGAAGCATTGAGATATCAAATCTCATGGTATAGGAAGGGTCTCAGAATTGGAATGGGAAGGAGTTGGATATCACATCTCAAGCTATAGGAAGGGTCTCAGGATTAGAATGGGAAGGAGTTTGATATCACATCTCATGCCATAGTATGGGTCTCAGGTTTGGTAGAAGCATTGGGATATCACATCTCATGCTATCGGAAGGGTATCGGGATTGGATTTGGAAGGAGTTGGATATCCCATCTCATGCTATAGGAAGGGTCTCAGGTTGGAATGGGGAGGAGTTGGATATCACATCTCATGTTATAGGAAGGGTCTCAGGATTGGAATGGGAAGGACTTGGATATCACATCTCATGCTACAGGAAGGCTCTCAGGTTTGCAAGGGGAAAGAGTTGGATATCACATTTCATGTTAGAGGTAGGATCTCAGGTTTGGTATTAGAAGTATTGAGATATCACATCTCATGCTATCAGAAGGATCTCAGGTTTGGTATAGAAGCTTTGAGATATCATATCTTATGCTATCAGAAGAGTCTCAGGATTGGAATGGGAAGGAGTTGGATATCACATCTCATGCTAAAGGGAGGGTCTCAGGTTTGGAAGGCGAAGGATTTGGATATCACATCTCATGTTATAGGATGGATCTCAGGTTTGGTATTAGAAGTATTGAGATATCACATCTCATGTTATCGGAAGGATCTCAGGTTTGGTATTAGAAGTATTGAGATATCACATCTCATGCTATAGGAAGGGTCTCAGGATTGGAATGGGAAGGAGTTGGATATCACATCTCATGCTAAAGGAAGGGTCTCAGGTTTGGTAGAAGCATTGAGATATCACATCTCATGCTATAGGAAGGGTCTCAGGATTGGTATGGGAAGGACTTAGATATCACATATCATGCTATAGGGAGGGTCTCAGTTTTGATATTAGAAGCATTGAGATATCACATCTCATGCTATCGGAAGTGTCTCAGGATTGGAATGGGAAGGAGCTGGATATCACATCTCATGCTAAAGGAAGGGTCTCAGGTTTGGAACGTGAAGGAGTTGAATATCACATCTCATGCTATAGGAAGGGTCTCAGGTTTGGTATAAGCATTGAGATATCACATCTCATGCTATAGGAAGGGTCTCAGGATTGGAATGGAAGGAGTTGGATATCACATCTCATGTTATAGGAAGATCTCAGGTTTGGTATTAGAAGCATTGAGACATCACATCTCATGCTATAGGAAGGGTCTCAGGATTGGAATGGGAAGGAGTTGGATATCACATCTCATGCTATAGGAAGGGTCTCAGGATTGGAATGGGAAGGAGTTGAATATGACATCTCATGCCGTAGGAAGGGTCTCAGGTTTGGTATAAACATTGAGATATCACATCTCTGCTATCAAAAGGGTCTCAGATTTGGAATGGGAAGGAGTTGGATATCCCATCTCATGTTATAGGAAGAGTCTCAGGTTTGGTATTAGAAGCATTGAGATATCACATCTCATGCTATAGGAAGTGTCTCAGGATTGGAATGGGAAGGACTTGGATATCACATCTCATGCTATAGGTAGGGTCTCAAGTTTGATATTAGAAGCATTGAGATATCACATCTCATGCTATAGGAAGGGTCTCAGGATTGGAATGGGAAGGAGTTGGATATCATATCTCATGCTATGGGAAGGGTCTCAGGTTTGGTATAAGCAGTGAGATATCACATCTCATGCTATAGGAAGGGTCTCAGGATTGGAATGGGAAGGAGTTGGATATCACATCTCATGCTATAGGACGGGTCTCAGGTTTGGTATAAGCAGTGAGATATCACATCTCATGCTATAGGAAGTGTCTCAGGATTGGAATGGGAAGGAGTTGGATATCACATCTCATGTTATAGGAAGGATCTCAGGTTTGGTATAAGCATTGAGATATCACATCTCTGCTATCGGAAGGGTCTCAGGATTGGAATGGGAAGGAGTTGGATATTCCCATCTCATGTTATAGGAAGGGTCTCAGGTTTGGTATTAGAAGCATTGAGATATCACATCTCATGCTATAGGAAGTGTCTCAGGATTGGAATGGGAAGGACTTGGATATCACATCTCATGCTATAGGTAGGGTCTCAAGTTTGATATTAGAAGCATTGAGATATCACATCTCATGCTATAGGAAGGGTCTGAGGATTGGAATGGGAAGGAGTTGGATATCACATCTCATGCTATGGGAAGGGTCTCAGGTTTGGTATAAGCAGTGAGATATCACAACTCATGCTATAGGAAGTGTCTCAGGATTGGAATGGGAAGGAGTTGGATATTCCCATCTCATGTTATAGGAAGGGTCTCAGGTTTGGTATTGGAAGTATTGAGATATCACATCTCATGCTATAGGAAGGGTCTCAGGATTGGAATGGGAAGGAGTTGGATATCACATCTCATGCTAAAGGAAGGGTCTCAGGTTTGATATTAGAAGCTTTGAGATATCACATCTCATGCTATAGGAAGGGTCTCAGGATTGGAATGGGAAGGACTTAGATATCACATATCATGCTATAGGGAGGGTCTAAGGTTTGGAAGGGGAAGGATTTGGATATCACATCTCATGTTATATTACGGGTCTCAGGTTTGGTATTAGAAGCATTGAGATATCAAGTCTCATAGTATAGGAAGGGTCTCAGAATTGGAATGGGAAGGAGTTGGATATCACATCTCAAGCTATAGGAAGGGTCTCAGGATTGGAATGGGAAGGACTTGGATATCACATCTCATGCTATAGGAAGGCTCTCAGGTTTGGAAGGGCAAAGAGTTGGATATCACATTTCATGTTAGAGGTAGGATCTCAGGTTTGGTATTAGAGGCATTGAGATATCACATCACATGCTATCAGAAGGGTCTCTGGAATGGAATGGGAAGGAGTTGGATATCACATCTCATGCTAAATGGAGGGTCTCAGGTTTGGAAGGGGAATGATTTGGATATCACATCTCATGTTATAGGAAGGATCTCAGGTTTGGTATTAGAAGCATTGAGATATCACATCTCATGCTATCGGAAGGATCTCAGGTTTGGTATTAGAAGCATTGAGATATCACATCTCATGCTATCAGAAGAGTCTCAGGATTGGAAAAGGAAGGAGTTGGATATCACATCTCATGCTAAAGGGAGGGTCTCAGGTTTGGAAGGGGAAGGATTTGGATATCACATCTCATGTTATCGGAAGGATCTCACGTTTGGTATTAGAAGTATTGAGATATCATATCTCATGCTATAGGAAGGGTCTCAGGATTGGAATGGGAAGGAGTTGGATATCACATCTCATGCTATAGGGAGGGTCTCAGGATTGGAATGGGAAGGACTTAGATATCACATATCATGCTATAGGGAGGGTCTCAGTTTTGATATTAGAAGCATTGAGATATCACATCTCATGCTATCGGAAGTGTCTCAGGATTGGAATGGGAAGGAGCTGGATATCACATCTCATGCTAAAGGAAGGGTCTCAGGTTTGGATTGGGAAGGATTTGGATATCACATCTCATGTTATAGGAAGGGTCTCAGGTTTGGTATAAGCATTGAGATATCACATCTCTGCTATCGGAAGTGTCTCAGGATTGGAATGGGAAGGAGTTGGATATCCCATCTCATGTTATAGGACGGGTCTCAGGTTTGTTATTAGAATCATTGAGATATCATATTGCATGCTGTAGGAAGGGTCTAAGGGTTGGAATGTGAAGGACTTGGATATCACATCTCATGCTATAGATAGGCTCTTAGGTTTGGAAAGGGAAGGAGTTGGATATCACATTTCATGTTAGAGGAAGGATCTCAGGTTTGGTATTAGAAGCATTGAGATATCACATCTCATGCTATAGGAAGGGTCTCAGGATTGGAATGGGAAGCAGTTGGATATCACATCTCATGCTATAGGAAGGGTCTCAGGTTTGGTATAAGCATTGAGATATCACATCTCATGCTATAGGACGGGTCTCAGGATTGGAATGGAAGGAGTTGGATATCACATCTCATGTTATAGGAAGGATCTCAGGTTTGGTATTAGAAGCATTGAGACATCACATCTCATGCTATAGGAAGGGTCTCAGGGTTGGAATGGGAAGGAGTTGGATATCACATCTCATCCAATAGGAAGGGTCTCAGGTTTGGAATGGGAAGGAATTGGATATCACATCTCATGTTATAGGAAGGATCTCAGGTTTGGTATTAGAAGCATTGAGATATCACATCTCATGCTATAGGAAGGGTCTCAGGATTGGAATGTGAAGGATTTGGATATCACATCTCATGCTAAAGGAAGGGTCTCAGGTTTGGTAGAAGCATTGAGATATCACGTCTCTGCTATCGGAAGGGTCTCAGGATTGGATTGGGAAGGAGTTGGATATCCCTTCTCATGCTATAGGAAGGGTCTCAGGATTTGAATGGCAAGGAGTTGGATATCCCATCTCATGTTATAGGACGGGTCTCAGGTTTTTTATTAAAATCATTGAGATATCATATTGCATGCTGTAGGAAGGGTCTAAGCATTGGAATGGGAAGGACTTGGATATCACATCTCATGCTATAGATAGGCTCTCAGGTTTGGAAAGTGAAGGAGTTGGATATCACATTTCATGTTAGAGGAAGGATCTCAGGTTTGGTATTAGAGGCATTGAGATATCACATCTCAGGCTATAGGAAGGGTCTCAGGATTGGAATGGGAAGGAGTTGGATATCACATCTCATGCTATAGGAAGGGTCTCAGGTTTTGTTATAAGCATTGAGACATCACATCTCATGCTATAGGAAGGGTCTCAGGATTGGAATGGGAAGGAGTTGGATATCACATCTCATGCTATAGGAAGGGTCTCAGGATTGGAATGGGAAGGAGTTGTATATGACATCTCATGCCGTAGGGAGGGTCTCAGGTTTGGTATAAACATTGAGATATCACATCTCTGCTATCGAAAGGGTCTCAGGATTGGAATGGGAAGGAGTTGGATATCCCATCTCATGTTATAGGAAGAGTCTCAGGTTTGGTATTAGAAGCATTGAGATATCACATCTCATGCTATAGGAAGTGTCTCAGGATTGGAATGGGAAGGACTTGGGTATCACATCTCATGCTATAGGGAGGGTCTCAAGTTTGATATTAGAAGCATTGAGATATCACATCTCATGCTATAGGAAGGGTCTCAGGATTGGAATGGGAAGGAGTTGGATATCACATCTCATGCTATAGGAAGGGTCTCAGGTTTGGTATAAGCAGTGAGATATCACATCTCATGCTATAGGAAGTGTCTCCGGATTGGAATGGGAAGGAGTTGGATATCACATCTCATGTTATAGGAAGGATCTCAGGTTTGGTATAAGCATTGAGATATCACATCTCTGCTATCGGAAGGGTCTCAGGATTGGAATGGGAAGGAGTTGGATATTCCCATCTCATGTTATAGGAAGGGTCTCAGGTTTGGTATTAGAAGCATTGAGATATCACATCTCATGCTATAGGAAGGGTCTCAGGATTGGAATGGGAAGGACTTGGATATCACATCTCATGCTATAGGGAGGGTCTCAAGTTTGATATTAGAAGCATTGAGATATCACATTTCATATCGGAAGGGTCTCAAGATTGGAATGGGAAGGAGTTGGATATCACATCTCATGATAAAGGAAGGGTCTAAGGTTTGGAAGGGGAAGGATTTGGATATCACATCTCATGTTATAGGACGGGTCTCAGGTTTGGTATTAGAAGCATTGAGATATCAAGTCTCATGGTATAGGAAGGGTCTCAGAATTGGAATGGGAAGGAGTTGGGTATCACATCTCAAGCTATAGGAAGTGTCTCAGGATTAGAATGGGAAGGAGTTTGATATCACATCTTATGCCATAGTATGGGTCTCAGGTTTGGTAGAAGCATTGGGATATCACATCTCATGCTATCGGAAGGGTATCGGGATTGGATTTGGAAGGAGTTGGATATCCCATCTCATGCTATAGGAAGGGTCTCAGGTTGGAATGGGAAGGAGTTGGATATCACATCTCATGTTATAGGAAGGGTCTCAGGATTGGAATGGGAAGGACTTGGATATCACATCTCATGCTATAGGAAGGCTCTCAGGTTTGCAAGGGGAAAGAGTTGGATATCACATTTCATGTTAGAGGTAGGATCTCAGGTTTGGTATTAGAAGTATTGAGATATCACATCTCATGCTATCAGAAGGATCTCAGGTTTGGTATAGAAGCATTGAGATATCATATCTTATGCTATCAGAAGAGTCTCAGGATTGGAATGGGAAGGTGTTGGATATCACATCTCATGCTAAAGGGAGGGTCTCAGGTTTGGAAGATAAGGATTTGGATATCACATCTCATGTTATAGGAAGGATCTCAGGTTTGGTATTAGAAGTATTGAGATATCACATCATGCTATCGGAAGGATCTCAGGTTTGGTATAGAAGCATTGAGATATCATATCTTATGCTATCAGAAGGGTCTCAGGATTGGAATGGGAAGGAGTTGGATATCACATCTCATGCTAAAGGGAGGGTCTCAGGTTTGGAAGGCGAAGGATTTGGATATCACATCTCATGTTATCGGAAGGATCTCAGGTTTGGTATTAGAAGTATTGAGATATCACATCTCATGCTATAGGAAGGGTCTCAGGATTGGAATGGGAAGGAGTTGGATATCACATCTCATGCTAAAGGAAGGGTCTCAGGTTTGGTAGAAGCATTGAGATATCACATCTCATGCTATAGGAAGGGTCTCAGGATTGGAATGGGAAGGACTTAGATATCACATATCATGCTATAGGGAGGGTCTCAGTTTTGATATTAGAAGCATTGAGATATCACATCTCATGCTATCGGAAGTGTCTCAGGATTGGAATGGGAAGGAGCTGGATATCACATCTCATGCTAAAGGAAGGGTCTCAGGTTTGGAACGGGAAGGAGTTGGATATCACATCTCATGTTATAGGAAGGGTCTCAGGTTTGGTATAAACATTGAGATATCACATCTCTGCTATCGGAAGTGTCTCAGGATTGGAATGGGAAGGAGTTGGATATCCCATCTCATGTTATAGGACGGGTCTCAGGTTTTTTATTAGAATCATTGAGATATCATATTGCATGCTGTAGGAAGGGTCTAAGGATTGGAATGGGAAGGACTTGGATATCACATCTCATGCTATAGATAGGCTCTCAGGTTTGGAAAGTGAAGGAGTTGGATATCACATTTCATGTTAGAGGAAGGATCTCAGGTTTGGTATTAGAGGCATTGAGATATCACATCTCAGGCTATAGGAAGGGTCTCAGGATTGGAATGGGAAGGAGTTGGATATCACATCTCATGCTATTGGAAGGGTCTCAGGTTTGGTATAAGCATTGAGATATCACATCTCATGCTGTAGGAAGGGTCTCAGGATTGGAATGGAAGGAGTTGGATATCACATCTCATGTTATAGGAAGGATCTCAGGTTTGGTATTAGAAGCATTGATACATCACATCTCATGCTATAGGAAGGGTCTCAGGATTGGAATGGGAAGGAGTTGGATATCACATCTCATGCTATAGGAAGGGTCTCAGGATTGGAATGGGAAGGAGTTGAATATGACATCTCATGCCGTAGGAAGGGTCTCAGGTTTGGTATAAACATTGAGATATCACATCTCTGCTATCAAAAGGGTCTCAGGATTGGAATGGGAAGGAGTTGGATATCCCATCTCATGTTATAGGAAGAGTCTCAGGTTTGGTATTAGAAGCATTGAGATATCACATCTCATGCTATACGAAGGGTCTCAGGATTGGAATGGGAAGGACTTGGGTATCACATCTCATGCTATAGGGAGGGTCTCAAGTTTGATATTAGAAGCATTGAGATATCACATCTCATGCTATAGGAAGGGTCTCAGGATTGGAATGGGAAGGAGTTGGATATCACATCTCATGCTATAGGACGGGTCTCAGGTTTGGTATAAGCAGTGAGATATCACATCTCATGCTATAGGAAGTGTCTCAGGATTGGAATGCGAAGGAGTTGGATATCACATCTCATGTTATAGGAAGGATCTCAGGTTTGGTATAAGCATTGAGATATCACATCTCTGCTATCGGAAGGGTCTCAGGATTGGAATGGGAAGGAGTTGGATATTCCCATCTCATGTTATAGGAAGGGTCTCAGGTTTGGTATTAGAAGCATTGAGATATCACATCTCATTCTATAGGAAGGGTCTCAGGATTGGAATGGGAAGGACTTGGATATCACTTCTCATGCTATAGGGAGGGTCTCAAGTTTGATATTAGAAGCATTGAGATATCACATTTCATGATATCGGAAGGGTCTCAAGATTGGAATGGGAAGGAGTTGGATATCACATCTCATGATAAAGGAAGGGTCTAAGGTTTGGAAGGGGAAGGATTTGGATATCACATCTCATGTTATAGGACGGGTCTCAGGTTTGGTATTAGAAGCATTGAGATATCAAGTCTCATGGTATAGGAAGGGTCTCAGAATTGGAATGGGAAGGAGTTGGATATCACATCTCAAGCTATAGGAAGGGTCTCAGGATTAGAATGGGAAGGAGTTTGATATCACATCTCATGCCATAGTATGGGTCTCAGGTTTGGTAGAAGCATTGGGATATCACATCTCATGCTATCGGAAGGGTATCGGGATTGGATTTGGAAGGAGTTGGATATCCCATCTCATGCTATAGGAAGGGTCTCAGGTTGGAATGGGGAGGAGTTGGATATCACATCTCATGTTATAGGAAGGGTCTCGGGATTGGAATGGGAAGGACTTGGATATCACATCTCATGCTACAGGAAGGCTCTCAGGTTTGCAAGGGGAAAGAGTTGGATATCACATTTCATGTTAGAGGTAGGATCTCAGGTTTGGTATTAGAAGTATTGAGATATCACATCTCATGCTATCAGAAGGATCTCAGGTTTGGTATAGAAGCATTGAGATATCATATCCTATGCTATCAGAAGAGTCTCAGGATTGGAATGGAAAGGAGTTGAATATCACATCTCATGCTAAAGGGAGGGTCTCAGGTTTGGAAGATAAGGATTTGGATATCACATCTCATGTTATAGGAAGGATCTCAGGTTTGGTATTAGAAGTATTGAGATATCACATCTCATGCTATCGGAAGGATCTCAGGTTTGGTATAGAAGCATTGAGATATCATATCTTATGCTATCAGAAGGGTCTCAGGATTGGAATGGGAAGGAGTTGGATATCACATCTCATGCTAAATGGAGGGTCTCAGGTTTGGAAGGCGAAGGATTTGGATATCACATCTCATGTTATAGGATGGATCTCAGGTTTGGTATTAGAAGTATTGAGATATCACATCTCATGTTATCGGAAGGATCTCAGGTTTGGTATTAGAAGTATTGAGATATCACATCTCATGCTATAGGAAGGGTCTCAGGATTGGAATGGGAAGGAGTTGGATATCACATCTCATGCTAAAGGAAGGGTCTCAGGTTTGGTAGAAGCATTGAGATATCACATCTCATGCTATAGGAAGGGTCTCAGGATTGGTATGGGAAGGACTTAGATATCACATATCATGCTATAGGGAGGGTCTCAGTTTTGATATTAGAAGCATTGAGATATCACATCTCATGCTATCGGAAGTGTCTCAGGATTGGAATGGGAAGGAGCTGGATATCACATCTCATGCTAAAGGAAGGGTCTCAGGTTTGGAACGTGAAGGAGTTGAATATCACATCTCATGCTATAGGAAGGGTCTCAGGTTTGGTATAAGCATTGAGATATCACATCTCATGCTATAGGAAGGGTCTCAGGATTGGAATGGAAGGAGTTGGATATCACATCTCATGTTATAGGAAGATCTCAGGTTTGGTATTAGAAGCATTGAGACATCACATCTCATGCTATAGGAAGGGTCTCAGGATTGGAATGGGAAGGAGTTGGATATCACATCTCATGCTATAGGAAGGGTCTCAGGATTGGAATGGGAAGGAGTTGAATATGACATCTCATGCCGTAGGAAGGGTCTCAGGTTTGGTATAAACATTGAGATATCACATCTCTGCTATCAAAAGGGTCTCAGATTTGGAATGGGAAGGAGTTGGATATCCCATCTCATGTTATAGGAAGAGTCTCAGGTTTGGTATTAGAAGCATTGAGATATCACATCTCATGCTATAGGAAGTGTCTCAGGATTGGAATGGGAAGGACTTGGATATCACATCTCATGCTATAGGTAGGGTCTCAAGTTTGATATTAGAAGCATTGAGATATCACATCTCATGCTATAGGAAGGGTCTCAGGATTGGAATGGGAAGGAGTTGGATATCATATCTCATGCTATGGGAAGGGTCTCAGGTTTGGTATAAGCAGTGAGATATCACATCTCATGCTATAGGAAGGGTCTCAGGATTGGAATGGGAAGGAGTTGGATATCACATCTCATGCTATAGGACGGGTCTCAGGTTTGGTATAAGCAGTGAGATATCACATCTCATGCTATAGGAAGTGTCTCAGGATTGGAATGGGAAGGAGTTGGATATCACATCTCATGTTATAGGAAGGATCTCAGGTTTGGTATAAGCATTGAGATATCACATCTCTGCTATCGGAAGGGTCTCAGGATTGGAATGGGAAGGAGTTGGATATTCCCATCTCATGTTATAGGAAGGGTCTCAGGTTTGGTATTAGAAGCATTGAGATATCACATCTCATGCTATAGGAAGTGTCTCAGGATTGGAATGGGAAGGACTTGGATATCACATCTCATGCTATAGGTAGGGTCTCAAGTTTGATATTAGAAGCATTGAGATATCACATCTCATGCTATAGGAAGGGTCTGAGGATTGGAATGGGAAGGAGTTGGATATCACATCTCATGCTATGGGAAGGGTCTCAGGTTTGGTATAAGCAGTGAGATATCACATCTCATGCTATAGGAAGTGTCTCAGGATTGGAATGGGAAGGAGTTGGATATTCCCATCTCATGTTATAGGAAGGGTCTCAGGTTTGGTATTAGAAGTATTGAGATATCACATCTCATGCTATAGGAAGGGTCTCAGGATTGGAATGGGAAGGAGTTGGATATCACATCTCATGCTAAAGGAAGGGTCTCAGGTTTGATATTAGAAGCTTTGAGATATCACATCTCATGCTATAGGAAGGGTCTCAGGATTGGAATGGGAAGGACTTAGATATCACATATCATGCTATAGGGAGGGTCTAAGGTTTGGAAGGGGAAGGATTTGGATATCACATCTCATGTTATATTACGGGTCTCAGGTTTGGTATTAGAAGCATTGAGATATCAAGTCTCATAGTATAGGAAGGGTCTCAGAATTGGAATGGGAAGGAGTTGGATATCACATCTCAAGCTATAGGAAGGGTCTCAGGATTGGAATGGGAAGGACTTGGATATCACATCTCATGCTATAGGAAGGCTCTCAGGTTTGGAAGGGCAAAGAGTTGGATATCACATTTCATGTTAGAGGTAGGATCTCAGGTTTGGTATTAGAGGCATTGAGATATCACATCACATGCTATCAGAAGGGTCTCTGGAATGGAATGGGAAGGAGTTGGATATCACATCTCATGCTAAAGGGAGGGTCTCAGGTTTGGAAGGGGAATGATTTGGATATCACATCTCATGTTATAGGAAGGATCTCAGGTTTGGTATTAGAAGCATTGAGATATCACATCTCATGCTATCGGAAGGATCTCAGGTTTGGTATTAGAAGCATTGAGATATCACATCTCATGCTATCAGAAGAGTCTCAGGATTGGAAAAGGAAGGAGTTGGATATCACATCTCATGCTAAAGGGAGGGTCTCAGGTTTGGAAGGGGAAGGATTTGGATATCACATCTCATGTTATCGGAAGGATCTCACGTTTGGTATTAGAAGTATTGAGATATCATATCTCATGCTATAGGAAGGGTCTCAGGATTGGAATGGGAAGGAGTTGGATATCACATCTCATGCTATAGGGAGGGTCTCAGGATTGGAATGGGAAGGACTTAGATATCACATATCATGCTATAGGGAGGGTCTCAGTTTTGATATTAGAAGCATTGAGATATCACATCTCATGCTATCGGAAGTGTCTCAGGATTGGAATGGGAAGGAGCTGGATATCACATCTCATGCTAAAGGAAGGGTCTCAGGTTTGGATTGGGAAGGATTTGGATATCACATCTCATGTTATAGGAAGGGTCTCAGGTTTGGTATAAGCATTGAGATATCACATCTCTGCTATCGGAAGTGTCTCAGGATTGGAATGGGAAGGAGTTGGATATCCCATCTCATGTTATAGGACGGGTCTCAGGTTTGTTATTAGAATCATTGAGATATCATATTGCATGCTGTAGGAAGGGTCTAAGGGTTGGAATGTGAAGGACTTGGATATCACATCTCATGCTATAGATAGGCTCTTAGGTTTGGAAAGGGAAGGAGTTGGATATCACATTTCATGTTAGAGGAAGGATCTCAGGTTTGGTATTAGAAGCATTGAGATATCACATCTCATGCTATAGGAAGGGTCTCAGGATTGGAATGGGAAGCAGTTGGATATCACATCTCATGCTATAGGAAGGGTCTCAGGTTTGGTATAAGCATTGAGATATCACATCTCATGCTATAGGACGGGTCTCAGGATTGGAATGGAAGGAGTTGGATATCACATCTCATGTTATAGGAAGGATCTCAGGTTTGGTATTAGAAGCATTGAGACATCACATCTCATGCTATAGGAAGGGTCTCAGGGTTGGAATGGGAAGGAGTTGGATATCACATCTCATCCAATAGGAAGGGTCTCAGGTTTGGAATGGGAAGGAATTGGATATCACATCTCATGTTATAGGAAGGATCTCAGGTTTGGTATTAGAAGCATTGAGATATCACATCTCATGCTATAGGAAGGGTCTCAGGATTGGAATGTGAAGGATTTGGATATCACATCTCATGCTAAAGGAAGGGTCTCAGGTTTGGTAGAAGCATTGAGATATCACGTCTCTGCTATCGGAAGGGTCTCAGGATTGGATTGGGAAGGAGTTGGATATCCCTTCTCATGCTATAGGAAGGGTCTCAGGATTTGAATGGCAAGGAGTTGGATATCCCATCTCATGTTATAGGACGGGTCTCAGGTTTTTTATTAAAATCATTGAGATATCATATTGCATGCTGTAGGAAGGGTCTAAGCATTGGAATGGGAAGGACTTGGATATCACATCTCATGCTATAGATAGGCTCTCAGGTTTGGAAAGTGAAGGAGTTGGATATCACATTTCATGTTAGAGGAAGGATCTCAGGTTTGGTATTAGAGGCATTGAGATATCACATCTCAGGCTATAGGAAGGGTCTCAGGATTGGAATGGGAAGGAGTTGGATATCACATCTCATGCTATAGGAAGGGTCTCAGGTTTTGTTATAAGCATTGAGACATCACATCTCATGCTATAGGAAGGGTCTCAGGATTGGAATGGGAAGGAGTTGGATATCACATCTCATGCTATAGGAAGGGTCTCAGGATTGGAATGGGAAGGAGTTGTATATGACATCTCATGCCGTAGGGAGGGTCTCAGGTTTGGTATAAACATTGAGATATCACATCTCTGCTATCGAAAGGGTCTCAGGATTGGAATGGGAAGGAGTTGGATATCCCATCTCATGTTATAGGAAGAGTCTCAGGTTTGGTATTAGAAGCATTGAGATATCACATCTCATGCTATAGGAAGTGTCTCAGGATTGGAATGGGAAGGACTTGGGTATCACATCTCATGCTATAGGGAGGGTCTCAAGTTTGATATTAGAAGCATTGAGATATCACATCTCATGCTATAGGAAGGGTCTCAGGATTGGAATGGGAAGGAGTTGGATATCACATCTCATGCTATAGGAAGGGTCTCAGGTTTGGTATAAGCAGTGAGATATCACATCTCATGCTATAGGAAGTGTCTCCGGATTGGAATGGGAAGGAGTTGGATATCACATCTCATGTTATAGGAAGGATCTCAGGTTTGGTATAAGCATTGAGATATCACATCTCTGCTATCGGAAGGGTCTCAGGATTGGAATGGGAAGGAGTTGGATATTCCCATCTCATGTTATAGGAAGGGTCTCAGGTTTGGTATTAGAAGCATTGAGATATCACATCTCATGCTATAGGAAGGGTCTCAGGATTGGAATGGGAAGGACTTGGATATCACATCTCATGCTATAGGGAGGGTCTCAAGTTTGATATTAGAAGCATTGAGATATCACATTTCATATCGGAAGGGTCTCAAGATTGGAATGGGAAGGAGTTGGATATCACATCTCATGATAAAGGAAGGGTCTAAGGTTTGGAAGGGGAAGGATTTGGATATCACATCTCATGTTATAGGACGGGTCTCAGGTTTGGTATTAGAAGCATTGAGATATCAAGTCTCATGGTATAGGAAGGGTCTCAGAATTGGAATGGGAAGGAGTTGGGTATCACATCTCAAGCTATAGGAAGTGTCTCAGGATTAGAATGGGAAGGAGTTTGATATCACATCTTATGCCATAGTATGGGTCTCAGGTTTGGTAGAGCATTGGGATATCACATCTCATGCTATCGGAAGGGTATCGGGATTGGATTTGGAAGGAGTTGGATATCCCATCTCATGCTATAGGAAGGGTCTCAGGTTGGAATGGGAAGGAGTTGGATATCACATCTCATGTTATAGGAAGGGTCTCAGGATTGGAATGGGAAGGACTTGGATATCACATCTCATGCTATAGGAAGGCTCTCAGGTTTGCAAGGGGAAAGAGTTGGATATCACATTTCATGTTAGAGGTAGGATCTCAGGTTTGGTATTAGAAGTATTGAGATATCACATCTGATGCTATCAGAAGGATCTCAGGTTTGGTATAGAAGCATTGAGATATCATATCTTATGCTATCAGAAGAGTCTCAGGATTGGAATGGGAAGGTGTTGGATATCACATCTCATGCTAAAGGGAGGGTCTCAGGTTTGGAAGATAAGGATTTGGATATCACATCTCATGTTATAGGAAGGATCTCAGGTTTGGTATTAGAAGTATTGAGATATCACATCATGCTATCGGAAGGATCTCAGGTTTGGTATAGAAGCATTGAGATATCATATCTTATGCTATCAGAAGGGTCTCAGGATTGGAATGGGAAGGAGTTGGATATCACATCTCATGCTAAAGGGAGGGTCTCAGGTTTGGAAGGCGAAGGATTTGGATATCACATCTCATGTTATCGGAAGGATCTCAGGTTTGGTATTAGAAGTATTGAGATATCACATCTCATGCTATAGGAAGGGTCTCAGGATTGGAATGGGAAGGAGTTGGATATCACATCTCATGCTAAAGGAAGGGTCTCAGGTTTGGTAGAAGCATTGAGATATCACATCTCATGCTATAGGAAGGGTCTCAGGATTGGAATGGGAAGGACTTAGATATCACATATCATGCTATAGGGAGGGTCTCAGTTTTGATATTAGAAGCATTGAGATATCACATCTCATGCTATCGGAAGTGTCTCAGGATTGGAATGGGAAGGAGCTGGATATCACATCTCATGCTAAAGGAAGGGTCTCAGGTTTGGAACGGGAAGGAGTTGGATATCACATCTCATGTTATAGGAAGGGTCTCAGGTTTGGTATAAACATTGAGATATCACATCTCTGCTATCGGAAGTGTCTCAGGATTGGAATGGGAAGGAGTTGGATATCCCATCTCATGTTATAGGACGGGTCTCAGGTTTTTTATTAGAATCATTGAGATATCATATTGCATGCTGTAGGAAGGGTCTAAGGATTGGAATGGGAAGGACTTGGATATCACATCTCATGCTATAGATAGGCTCTCAGGTTTGGAAAGTGAAGGAGTTGGATATCACATTTCATGTTAGAGTAAGGATCTCAGGTTTGGTATTAGAGGCATTGAGATATCACATCTCAGGCTATAGGAAGGGTCTCAGGATTTGAATGGGAAGGAGTTGGATATCACATCTCATGCTATTGGAAGGGTCTCAGGTTTGGTATAAGCATTGAGATATCACATCTCATGCTGTAGGAAGGGTCTCAGGATTGGAATGGAAGGAGTTGGATATCACATCTCATGTTATAGGAAGGATCTCAGGTTTGGTATTAGAAGCATTGATACATCACATCTCATGCTATAGGAAGGGTCTCAGGATTGGAATGGGAAGGAGTTGGATATCACATCTCATGCTATAGGAAGGGTCTCAGGATTGGAATGGGAAGGAGTTGAATATGACATCTCATGCCGTAGGAAGGGTCTCAGGTTTGGTATAAACATTGAGATATCACATCTCTGCTATCAAAAGGGTCTCAGGATTGGAATGGGAAGGAGTTGGATATCCCATCTCATGTTATAGGAAGAGTCTCAGGTTTGGTATTAGAAGCATTGAGATATCACATCTCATGCTATACGAAGGGTCTCAGGATTGGAATGGGAAGGACTTGGGTATCACATCTCATGCTATAGGGAGGGTCTCAAGTTTGATATTAGAAGCATTGAGATATCACATCTCATGCTATAGGAAGGGTCTCAGGATTGGAATGGGAAGGAGTTGGATATCACATCTCATGCTATAGGACGGGTCTCAGGTTTGGTATAAGCAGTGAGATATCACATCTCATGCTATAGGAAGTGTCTCAGGATTGGAATGCGAAGGAGTTGGATATCACATCTCATGTTATAGGAAGGATCTCAGGTTTGGTATAAGCATTGAGATATCACATCTCTGCTATCGGAAGGGTCTCAGGATTGGAATGGGAAGGAGTTGGATATTCCCATCTCATGTTATAGGAAGGGTCTCAGGTTTGGTATTAGAAGCATTGAGATATCACATCTCATTCTATAGGAAGGGTCTCAGGATTGGAATGGGAAGGACTTGGATATCACTTCTCATGCTATAGGGAGGGTCTCAAGTTTGATATTAGAAGCATTGAGATATCACATTTCATGATATCGGAAGGGTCTCAAGATTGGAATGGGAAGGAGTTGGATATCACATCTCATGATAAAGGAAGGGTCTAAGGTTTGGAAGGGGAAGGATTTGGATATCACATCTCATGTTATAGGACGGGTCTCAGGTTTGGTATTAGAAGCATTGAGATATCAAGTCTCATGGTATAGGAAGGGTCTCAGAATTGGAATGGGAAGGAGTTGGATATCACATCTCAAGCTATAGGAAGGGTCTCAGGATTAGAATGGGAAGGAGTTTGATATCACATCTCATGCCATAGTATGGGTCTCAGGTTTGGTAGAAGCATTGGGATATCACATCTCATGCTATCGGAAGGGTATCGGGATTGGATTTGGAAGGAGTTGGATATCCCATCTCATGCTATAGGAAGGGTCTCAGGTTGGAATGGGGAGGAGTTGGATATCACATCTCATGTTATAGGAAGGGTCTCGGGATTGGAATGGGAAGGACTTGGATATCACATCTCATGCTACAGGAAGGCTCTCAGGTTTGCAAGGGGAAAGAGTTGGATATCACATTTCATGTTAGAGGTAGGATCTCAGGTTTGGTATTAGAAGTATTGAGATATCACATCTCATGCTATCAGAAGGATCTCAGGTTTGGTATAGAAGCATTGAGATATCATATCCTATGCTATCAGAAGAGTCTCAGGATTGGAATGGAAAGGAGTTGAATATCACATCTCATGCTAAAGGGAGGGTCTCAGGTTTGGAAGATAAGGATTTGGATATCACATCTCATGTTATAGGAAGGATCTCAGGTTTGGTATTAGAAGTATTGAGATATCACATCTCATGCTATCGGAAGGATCTCAGGTTTGGTATAGAAGCATTGAGATATCATATCTTATGCTATCAGAAGGGTCTCAGGATTGGAATGGGAAGGAGTTGGATATCACATCTCATGCTAAAGGGAGGGTCTCAGGTTTGGAAGGCGAAGGATTTGGATATCACATCTCATGTTATAGGATGGATCTCAGGTTTGGTATTAGAAGTATTGAGATATCACATCTCATGTTATCGGAAGGATCTCAGGTTTGGTATTAGAAGTATTGAGATATCACATCTCATGCTATAGGAAGGGTCTCAGGATTGGAATGGGAAGGAGTTGGATATCACATCTCATGCTAAAGGAAGGGTCTCAGGTTTGGTAGAAGCATTGAGATATCACATCTCATGCTATAGGAAGGGTCTCAGGATTGGTATGGGAAGGACTTAGATATCACATATCATGCTATAGGGAGGGTCTCAGTTTTGATATTAGAAGCATTGAGATATCACATCTCATGCTATCGGAAGTGTCTCAGGATTGGAATGGGAAGGAGCTGGATATCACATCTCATGCTAAAGGAAGGGTCTCAGGTTTGGAACGTGAAGGAGTTGAATATCACATCTCATGCTATAGGAAGGGTCTCAGGTTTGGTATAAGCATTGAGATATCACATCTCATGCTATAGGAAGGGTCTCAGGATTGGAATGGAAGGAGTTGGATATCACATCTCATGTTATAGGAAGATCTCAGGTTTGGTATTAGAAGCATTGAGACATCACATCTCATGCTATAGGAAGGGTCTCAGGATTGGAATGGGAAGGAGTTGGATATCACATCTCATGCTATAGGAAGGGTCTCAGGATTGGAATGGGAAGGAGTTGAATATGACATCTCATGCCGTAGGAAGGGTCTCAGGTTTGGTATAAACATTGAGATATCACATCTCTGCTATCAAAAGGGTCTCAGATTTGGAATGGGAAGGAGTTGGATATCCCATCTCATGTTATAGGAAGAGTCTCAGGTTTGGTATTAGAAGCATTGAGATATCACATCTCATGCTATAGGAAGTGTCTCAGGATTGGAATGGGAAGGACTTGGATATCACATCTCATGCTATAGGTAGGGTCTCAAGTTTGATATTAGAAGCATTGAGATATCACATCTCATGCTATAGGAAGGGTCTCAGGATTGGAATGGGAAGGAGTTGGATATCATATCTCATGCTATGGGAAGGGTCTCAGGTTTGGTATAAGCAGTGAGATATCACATCTCATGCTATAGGAAGGGTCTCAGGATTGGAATGGGAAGGAGTTGGATATCACATCTCATGCTATAGGACGGGTCTCAGGTTTGGTATAAGCAGTGAGATATCACATCTCATGCTATAGGAAGTGTCTCAGGATTGGAATGGGAAGGAGTTGGATATCACATCTCATGTTATAGGAAGGATCTCAGGTTTGGTATAAGCATTGAGATATCACATCTCTGCTATCGGAAGGGTCTCAGGATTGGAATGGGAAGGAGTTGGATATTCCCATCTCATGTTATAGGAAGGGTCTCAGGTTTGGTATTAGAAGCATTGAGATATCACATCTCATGCTATAGGAAGTGTCTCAGGATTGGAATGGGAAGGACTTGGATATCACATCTCATGCTATAGGTAGGGTCTCAAGTTTGATATTAGAAGCATTGAGATATCACATCTCATGCTATAGGAAGGGTCTGAGGATTGGAATGGGAAGGAGTTGGATATCACATCTCATGCTATGGGAAGGGTCTCAGGTTTGGTATAAGCAGTGAGATATCACAACTCATGCTATAGGAAGTGTCTCAGGATTGGAATGGGAAGGAGTTGGATATTCCCATCTCATGTTATAGGAAGGGTCTCAGGTTTGGTATTAGAAGTATTGAGATATCACATCTCATGCTATAGGAAGGGTCTCAGGATTGGAATGGGAAGGAGTTGGATATCACATCTCATGCTAAAGGAAGGGTCTCAGGTTTGATATTAGAAGCTTTGAGATATCACATCTCATGCTATAGGAAGGGTCTCAGGATTGGAATGGGAAGGACTTAGATATCACATATCATGCTATAGGGAGGGTCTAAGGTTTGGAAGGGGAAGGATTTGGATATCACATCTCATGTTATATTACGGGTCTCAGGTTTGGTATTAGAAGCATTGAGATATCAAGTCTCATAGTATAGGAAGGGTCTCAGAATTGGAATGGGAAGGAGTTGGATATCACATCTCAAGCTATAGGAAGGGTCTCAGGATTGGAATGGGAAGGACTTGGATATCACATCTCATGCTATAGGAAGGCTCTCAGGTTTGGAAGGGCAAAGAGTTGGATATCACATTTCATGTTAGAGGTAGGATCTCAGGTTTGGTATTAGAGGCATTGAGATATCACATCACATGCTATCAGAAGGGTCTCTGGAATGGAATGGGAAGGAGTTGGATATCACATCTCATGCTAAAGGGAGGGTCTCAGGTTTGGAAGGGGAATGATTTGGATATCACATCTCATGTTATAGGAAGGATCTCAGGTTTGGTATTAGAAGCATTGAGATATCACATCTCATGCTATCGGAAGGATCTCAGGTTTGGTATTAGAAGCATTGAGATAAGATATCACATCTCATGCTATCAGAAGAGTCTCAGGATTGGAAAAGGAAGGAGTTGGATATCACATCTCATGCTAAAGGGAGGGTCTCAGGTTTGGAAGGGGAAGGATTTGGATATCACATCTCATGTTATCGGAAGGATCTCACGTTTGGTATTAGAAGTATTGAGATATCATATCTCATGCTATAGGAAGGGTCTCAGGATTGGAATGGGAAGGAGTTGGATATCACATCTCATGCTATAGGGAGGGTCTCAGGATTGGAATGGGAAGGACTTAGATATCACATATCATGCTATAGGGAGGGTCTCAGTTTTGATATTAGAAGCATTGAGATATCACATCTCATGCTATCGGAAGTGTCTCAGGATTGGAATGGGAAGGAGCTGGATATCACATCTCATGCTAAAGGAAGGGTCTCAGGTTTGGATTGGGAAGGATTTGGATATCACATCTCATGTTATAGGAAGGGTCTCAGGTTTGGTATAAGCATTGAGATATCACATCTCTGCTATCGGAAGTGTCTCAGGATTGGAATGGGAAGGAGTTGGATATCCCATCTCATGTTATAGGACGGGTCTCAGGTTTGTTATTAGAATCATTGAGATATCATATTGCATGCTGTAGGAAGGGTCTAAGGGTTGGAATGTGAAGGACTTGGATATCACATCTCATGCTATAGATAGGCTCTTAGGTTTGGAAAGGGAAGGAGTTGGATATCACATTTCATGTTAGAGGAAGGATCTCAGGTTTGGTATTAGAAGCATTGAGATATCACATCTCATGCTATAGGAAGGGTCTCAGGATTGGAATGGGAAGCAGTTGGATATCACATCTCATGCTATAGGAAGGGTCTCAGGTTTGGTATAAGCATTGAGATATCACATCTCATGCTATAGGACGGGTCTCAGGATTGGAATGGAAGGAGTTGGATATCACATCTCATGTTATAGGAAGGATCTCAGGTTTGGTATTAGAAGCATTGAGACATCACATCTCATGCTATAGGAAGGGTCTCAGGGTTGGAATGGGAAGGAGTTGGATATCACATCTCATCCAATAGGAAGGGTCTCAGGTTTGGAATGGGAAGGAATTGGATATCACATCTCATGTTATAGGAAGGATCTCAGGTTTGGTATTAGAAGCATTGAGATATCACATCTCATGCTATAGGAAGGGTCTCAGGATTGGAATGTGAAGGATTTGGATATCACATCTCATGCTAAAGGAAGGGTCTCAGGTTTGGTAGAAGCATTGAGATATCACGTCTCTGCTATCGGAAGGGTCTCAGGATTGGATTGGGAAGGAGTTGGATATCCCTTCTCATGCTATAGGAAGGGTCTCAGGATTTGAATGGCAAGGAGTTGGATATCCCATCTCATGTTATAGGACGGGTCTCAGGTTTTTTATTAAAATCATTGAGATATCATATTGCATGCTGTAGGAAGGGTCTAAGCATTGGAATGGGAAGGACTTGGATATCACATCTCATGCTATAGATAGGCTCTCAGGTTTGGAAAGTGAAGGAGTTGGATATCACATTTCATGTTAGAGGAAGGATCTCAGGTTTGGTATTAGAGGCATTGAGATATCACATCTCAGGCTATAGGAAGGGTCTCAGGATTGGAATGGGAAGGAGTTGGATATCACATCTCATGCTATAGGAAGGGTCTCAGGTTTTGTTATAAGCATTGAGACATCACATCTCATGCTATAGGAAGGGTCTCAGGATTGGAATGGGAAGGAGTTGGATATCACATCTCATGCTATAGGAAGGGTCTCAGGATTGGAATGGGAAGGAGTTGTATATGACATCTCATGCCGTAGGGAGGGTCTCAGGTTTGGTATAAACATTGAGATATCACATCTCTGCTATCGAAAGGGTCTCAGGATTGGAATGGGAAGGAGTTGGATATCCCATCTCATGTTATAGGAAGAGTCTCAGGTTTGGTATTAGAAGCATTGAGATATCACATCTCATGCTATAGGAAGTGTCTCAGGATTGGAATGGGAAGGACTTGGGTATCACATCTCATGCTATAGGGAGGGTCTCAAGTTTGATATTAGAAGCATTGAGATATCACATCTCATGCTATAGGAAGGGTCTCAGGATTGGAATGGGAAGGAGTTGGATATCACATCTCATGCTATAGGAAGGGTCTCAGGTTTGGTATAAGCAGTGAGATATCACATCTCATGCTATAGGAAGTGTCTCCGGATTGGAATGGGAAGGAGTTGGATATCACATCTCATGTTATAGGAAGGATCTCAGGTTTGGTATAAGCATTGAGATATCACATCTCTGCTATCGGAAGGGTCTCAGGATTGGAATGGGAAGGAGTTGGATATTCCCATCTCATGTTATAGGAAGGGTCTCAGGTTTGGTATTAGAAGCATTGAGATATCACATCTCATGCTATAGGAAGGGTCTCAGGATTGGAATGGGAAGGACTTGGATATCACATCTCATGCTATAGGGAGGGTCTCAAGTTTGATATTAGAAGCATTGAGATATCACATTTCATATCGGAAGGGTCTCAAGATTGGAATGGGAAGGAGTTGGATATCACATCTCATGATAAAGGAAGGGTCTAAGGTTTGGAAGGGGAAGGATTTGGATATCACATCTCATGTTATAGGACGGGTCTCAGGTTTGGTATTAGAAGCATTGAGATATCAAGTCTCATGGTATAGGAAGGGTCTCAGAATTGGAATGGGAAGGAGTTGGGTATCACATCTCAAGCTATAGGAAGTGTCTCAGGATTAGAATGGGAAGGAGTTTGATATCACATCTTATGCCATAGTATGGGTCTCAGGTTTGGTAGAAGCATTGGGATATCACATCTCATGCTATCGGAAGGGTATCGGGATTGGATTTGGAAGGAGTTGGATATCCCATCTCATGCTATAGGAAGGGTCTCAGGTTGGAATGGGAAGGAGTTGGATATCACATCTCATGTTATAGGAAGGGTCTCAGGATTGGAATGGGAAGGACTTGGATATCACATCTCATGCTATAGGAAGGCTCTCAGGTTTGCAAGGGGAAAGAGTTGGATATCACATTTCATGTTAGAGGTAGGATCTCAGGTTTGGTATTAGAAGTATTGAGATATCACATCTCATGCTATCAGAAGGATCTCAGGTTTGGTATAGAAGCATTGAGATATCATATCTTATGCTATCAGAAGAGTCTCAGGATTGGAATGGGAAGGTGTTGGATATCACATCTCATGCTAAAGGGAGGGTCTCAGGTTTGGAAGATAAGGATTTGGATATCACATCTCATGTTATAGGAAGGATCTCAGGTTTGGTATTAGAAGTATTGAGATATCACATCATGCTATCGGAAGGATCTCAGGTTTGGTATAGAAGCATTGAGATATCATATCTTATGCTATCAGAAGGGTCTCAGGATTGGAATGGGAAGGAGTTGGATATCACATCTCATGCTAAAGGGAGGGTCTCAGGTTTGGAAGGCGAAGGATTTGGATATCACATCTCATGTTATCGGAAGGATCTCAGGTTTGGTATTAGAAGTATTGAGATATCACATCTCATGCTATAGGAAGGGTCTCAGGATTGGAATGGGAAGGAGTTGGATATCACATCTCATGCTAAAGGAAGGGTCTCAGGTTTGGTAGAAGCATTGAGATATCACATCTCATGCTATAGGAAGGGTCTCAGGATTGGAATGGGAAGGACTTAGATATCACATATCATGCTATAGGGAGGGTCTCAGTTTTGATATTAGAAGCATTGAGATATCACATCTCATGCTATCGGAAGTGTCTCAGGATTGGAATGGGAAGGAGCTGGATATCACATCTCATGCTAAAGGAAGGGTCTCAGGTTTGGAACGGGAAGGAGTTGGATATCACATCTCATGTTATAGGAAGGGTCTCAGGTTTGGTATAAACATTGAGATATCACATCTCTGCTATCGGAAGTGTCTCAGGATTGGAATGGGAAGGAGTTGGATATCCCATCTCATGTTATAGGACGGGTCTCAGGTTTTTTATTAGAATCATTGAGATATCATATTGCATGCTGTAGGAAGGGTCTAAGGATTGGAATGGGAAGGACTTGGATATCACATCTCATGCTATAGATAGGCTCTCAGGTTTGGAAAGTGAAGGAGTTGGATATCACATTTCATGTTAGAGGAAGGATCTCAGGTTTGGTATTAGAGGCATTGAGATATCACATCTCAGGCTATAGGAAGGGTCTCAGGATTGGAATGGGAAGGAGTTGGATATCACATCTCATGCTATTGGAAGGGTCTCAGGTTTGGTATAAGCATTGAGATATCACATCTCATGCTGTAGGAAGGGTCTCAGGATTGGAATGGAAGGAGTTGGATATCACATCTCATGTTATAGGAAGGATCTCAGGTTTGGTATTAGAAGCATTGATACATCACATCTCATGCTATAGGAAGGGTCTCAGGATTGGAATGGGAAGGAGTTGGATATCACATCTCATGCTATAGGAAGGGTCTCAGGATTGGAATGGGAAGGAGTTGAATATGACATCTCATGCCGTAGGAAGGGTCTCAGGTTTGGTATAAACATTGAGATATCACATCTCTGCTATCAAAAGGGTCTCAGGATTGGAATGGGAAGGAGTTGGATATCCCATCTCATGTTATAGGAAGAGTCTCAGGTTTGGTATTAGAAGCATTGAGATATCACATCTCATGCTATACGAAGGGTCTCAGGATTGGAATGGGAAGGACTTGGGTATCACATCTCATGCTATAGGGAGGGTCTCAAGTTTGATATTAGAAGCATTGAGATATCACATCTCATGCTATAGGAAGGGTCTCAGGATTGGAATGGGAAGGAGTTGGATATCACATCTCATGCTATAGGACGGGTCTCAGGTTTGGTATAAGCAGTGAGATATCACATCTCATGCTATAGGAAGTGTCTCAGGATTGGAATGCGAAGGAGTTGGATATCACATCTCATGTTATAGGAAGGATCTCAGGTTTGGTATAAGCATTGAGATATCACATCTCTGCTATCGGAAGGGTCTCAGGATTGGAATGGGAAGGAGTTGGATATTCCCATCTCATGTTATAGGAAGGGTCTCAGGTTTGGTATTAGAAGCATTGAGATATCACATCTCATTCTATAGGAAGGGTCTCAGGATTGGAATGGGAAGGACTTGGATATCACTTCTCATGCTATAGGGAGGGTCTCAAGTTTGATATTAGAAGCATTGAGATATCACATTTCATGATATCGGAAGGGTCTCAAGATTGGAATGGGAAGGAGTTGGATATCACATCTCATGATAAAGGAAGGGTCTAAGGTTTGGAAGGGGAAGGATTTGGATATCACATCTCATGTTATAGGACGGGTCTCAGGTTTGGTATTAGAAGCATTGAGATATCAAGTCTCATGGTATAGGAAGGGTCTCAGAATTGGAATGGGAAGGAGTTGGATATCACATCTCAAGCTATAGGAAGGGTCTCAGGATTAGAATGGGAAGGAGTTTGATATCACATCTCATGCCATAGTATGGGTCTCAGGTTTGGTAGAAGCATTGGGATATCACATCTCATGCTATCGGAAGGGTATCGGGATTGGATTTGGAAGGAGTTGGATATCCCATCTCATGCTATAGGAAGGGTCTCAGGTTGGAATGGGGAGGAGTTGGATATCACATCTCATGTTATAGGAAGGGTCTCGGGATTGGAATGGGAAGGACTTGGATATCACATCTCATGCTACAGGAAGGCTCTCAGGTTTGCAAGGGGAAAGAGTTGGATATCACATTTCATGTTAGAGGTAGGATCTCAGGTTTGGTATTAGAAGTATTGAGATATCACATCTCATGCTATCAGAAGGATCTCAGGTTTGGTATAGAAGCATTGAGATATCATATCCTATGCTATCAGAAGAGTCTCAGGATTGGTATGGAAAGGAGTTGAATATCACATCTCATGCTAAAGGAAGGGTCTCAGGTTTGGAAGATAAGGATTTGGATATCACATCTCATGTTATAGGAAGGATCTCAGGTTTGGTATTAGAAGTATTGAGATATCACATCTCATGCTATCGGAAGGATCTCAGGTTTGGTATAGAAGCATTGAGATATCATATCTTATGCTATCAGAAGGGTCTCAGGATTGGAATGGGAAGGAGTTGGATATCACATCTCATGCTAAAGGGAGGGTCTCAGGTTTGGAAGGCGAAGGATTTGGATATCACATCTCATGTTATAGGATGGATCTCAGGTTTGGTATTAGAAGTATTGAGATATCACATCTCATGTTATCGGAAGGATCTCAGGTTTGGTATTAGAAGTATTGAGATATCACATCTCATGCTATAGGAAGGGTCTCAGGATTGGAATGGGAAGGAGTTGGATATCACATCTCATGCTAAAGGAAGGGTCTCAGGTTTGGTAGAAGCATTGAGATATCACATCTCATGCTATAGGAAGGGTCTCAGGATTGGTATGGGAAGGACTTAGATATCACATATCATGCTATAGGGAGGGTCTCAGTTTTGATATTAGAAGCATTGAGATATCACATCTCATGCTATCGGAAGTGTCTCAGGATTGGAATGGGAAGGAGCTGGATATCACATCTCATGCTAAAGGAAGGGTCTCAGGTTTGGAACGTGAAGGAGTTGAATATCACATCTCATGCTATAGGAAGGGTCTCAGGTTTGGTATAAGCATTGAGATATCACATCTCATGCTATAGGAAGGGTCTCAGGATTGGAATGGAAGGAGTTGGATATCACATCTCATGTTATAGGAAGATCTCAGGTTTGGTATTAGAAGCATTGAGACATCACATCTCATGCTATAGGAAGGGTCTCAGGATTGGAATGGGAAGGAGTTGGATATCACATCTCATGCTATAGGAAGGGTCTCAGGATTGGAATGGGAAGGAGTTGAATATGACATCTCATGCCGTAGGAAGGGTCTCAGGTTTGGTATAAACATTGAGATATCACATCTCTGCTATCAAAAGGGTCTCAGATTTGGAATGGGAAGGAGTTGGATATCCCATCTCATGTTATAGGAAGAGTCTCAGGTTTGGTATTAGAAGCATTGAGATATCACATCTCATGCTATAGGAAGTGTCTCAGGATTGGAATGGGAAGGACTTGGATATCACATCTCATGCTATAGGTAGGGTCTCAAGTTTGATATTAGAAGCATTGAGATATCACATCTCATGCTATAGGAAGGGTCTCAGGATTGGAATGGGAAGGAGTTGGATATCATATCTCATGCTATGGGAAGGGTCTCAGGTTTGGTATAAGCAGTGAGATATCACATCTCATGCTATAGGAAGGGTCTCAGGATTGGAATGGGAAGGAGTTGGATATCACATCTCATGCTATAGGACGGGTCTCAGGTTTGGTATAAGCAGTGAGATATCACATCTCATGCTATAGGAAGTGTCTCAGGATTGGAATGGGAAGGAGTTGGATATCACATCTCATGTTATAGGAAGGATCTCAGGTTTGGTATAAGCATTGAGATATCACATCTCTGCTATCGGAAGGGTCTCAGGATTGGAATGGGAAGGAGTTGGATATTCCCATCTCATGTTATAGGAAGGGTCTCAGGTTTGGTATTAGAAGCATTGAGATATCACATCTCATGCTATAGGAAGTGTCTCAGGATTGGAATGGGAAGGACTTGGATATCACATCTCATGCTATAGGTAGGGTCTCAAGTTTGATATTAGAAGCATTGAGATATCACATCTCATGCTATAGGAAGGGTCTGAGGATTGGAATGGGAAGGAGTTGGATATCACATCTCATGCTATGGGAAGGGTCTCAGGTTTGGTATAAGCAGTGAGATATCACATCTCATGCTATAGGAAGTGTCTCAGGATTGGAATGGGAAGGAGTTGGATATTCCCATCTCATGTTATAGGAAGGGTCTCAGGTTTGGTATTAGAAGTATTGAGATATCACATCTCATGCTATAGGAAGGGTCTCAGGATTGGAATGGGAAGGAGTTGGATATCACATCTCATGCTAAAGGAAGGGTCTCAGGTTTGATATTAGAAGCTTTGAGATATCACATCTCATGCTATAGGAAGGGTCTCAGGATTGGAATGGGAAGGACTTAGATATCACATATCATGCTATAGGGAGGGTCTAAGGTTTGGAAGGGGAAGGATTTGGATATCACATCTCATGTTATATTACGGGTCTCAGGTTTGGTATTAGAAGCATTGAGATATCAAGTCTCATAGTATAGGAAGGGTCTCAGAATTGGAATGGGAAGGAGTTGGATATCACATCTCAAGCTATAGGAAGGGTCTCAGGATTGGAATGGGAAGGACTTGGATATCACATCTCATGCTATAGGAAGGCTCTCAGGTTTGGAAGGGCAAAGAGTTGGATATCACATTTCATGTTAGAGGTAGGATCTCAGGTTTGGTATTAGAGGCATTGAGATATCACATCACATGCTATCAGAAGGGTCTCTGGAATGGAATGGGAAGGAGTTGGATATCACATCTCATGCTAAAGGGAGGGTCTCAGGTTTGGAAGGGGAATGATTTGGATATCACATCTCATGTTATAGGAAGGATCTCAGGTTTGGTATTAGAAGCATTGAGATATCACATCTCATGCTATCGGAAGGATCTCAGGTTTGGTATTAGAAGCATTGAGATATCACATCTCATGCTATCAGAAGAGTCTCAGGATTGGAAAAGGAAGGAGTTGGATATCACATCTCATGCTAAAGGGAGGGTCTCAGGTTTGGAAGGGGAAGGATTTGGATATCACATCTCATGTTATCGGAAGGATCTCACGTTTGGTATTAGAAGTATTGAGATATCATATCTCATGCTATAGGAAGGGTCTCAGGATTGGAATGGGAAGGAGTTGGATATCACATCTCATGCTATAGGGAGGGTCTCAGGATTGGAATGGGAAGGACTTAGATATCACATATCATGCTATAGGGAGGGTCTCAGTTTTGATATTAGAAGCATTGAGATATCACATCTCATGCTATCGGAAGTGTCTCAGGATTGGAATGGGAAGGAGCTGGATATCACATCTCATGCTAAAGGAAGGGTCTCAGGTTTGGATTGGGAAGGATTTGGATATCACATCTCATGTTATAGGAAGGGTCTCAGGTTTGGTATAAGCATTGAGATATCACATCTCTGCTATCGGAAGTGTCTCAGGATTGGAATGGGAAGGAGTTGGATATCCCATCTCATGTTATAGGACGGGTCTCAGGTTTGTTATTAGAATCATTGAGATATCATATTGCATGCTGTAGGAAGGGTCTAAGGGTTGGAATGTGAAGGACTTGGATATCACATCTCATGCTATAGATAGGCTCTTAGGTTTGGAAAGGGAAGGAGTTGGATATCACATTTCATGTTAGAGGAAGGATCTCAGGTTTGGTATTAGAAGCATTGAGATATCACATCTCATGCTATAGGAAGGGTCTCAGGATTGGAATGGGAAGCAGTTGGATATCACATCTCATGCTATAGGAAGGGTCTCAGGTTTGGTATAAGCATTGAGATATCACATCTCATGCTATAGGACGGGTCTCAGGATTGGAATGGAAGGAGTTGGATATCACATCTCATGTTATAGGAAGGATCTCAGGTTTGGTATTAGAAGCATTGAGACATCACATCTCATGCTATAGGAAGGGTCTCAGGGTTGGAATGGGAAGGAGTTGGATATCACATCTCATCCAATAGGAAGGGTCTCAGGTTTGGAATGGGAAGGAATTGGATATCACATCTCATGTTATAGGAAGGATCTCAGGTTTGGTATTAGAAGCATTGAGATATCACATCTCATGCTATAGGAAGGGTCTCAGGATTGGAATGTGAAGGATTTGGATATCACATCTCATGCTAAAGGAAGGGTCTCAGGTTTGGTAGAAGCATTGAGATATCACGTCTCTGCTATCGGAAGGGTCTCAGGATTGGATTGGGAAGGAGTTGGATATCCCTTCTCATGCTATAGGAAGGGTCTCAGGATTTGAATGGCAAGGAGTTGGATATCCCATCTCATGTTATAGGACGGGTCTCAGGTTTTTTATTAAAATCATTGAGATATCATATTGCATGCTGTAGGAAGGGTCTAAGCATTGGAATGGGAAGGACTTGGATATCACATCTCATGCTATAGATAGGCTCTCAGGTTTGGAAAGTGAAGGAGTTGGATATCACATTTCATGTTAGAGGAAGGATCTCAGGTTTGGTATTAGAGGCATTGAGATATCACATCTCAGGCTATAGGAAGGGTCTCAGGATTGGAATGGGAAGGAGTTGGATATCACATCTCATGCTATAGGAAGGGTCTCAGGTTTTGTTATAAGCATTGAGACATCACATCTCATGCTATAGGAAGGGTCTCAGGATTGGAATGGGAAGGAGTTGGATATCACATCTCATGCTATAGGAAGGGTCTCAGGATTGGAATGGGAAGGAGTTGTATATGACATCTCATGCCGTAGGGAGGGTCTCAGGTTTGGTATAAACATTGAGATATCACATCTCTGCTATCGAAAGGGTCTCAGGATTGGAATGGGAAGGAGTTGGATATCCCATCTCATGTTATAGGAAGAGTCTCAGGTTTGGTATTAGAAGCATTGAGATATCACATCTCATGCTATAGGAAGTGTCTCAGGATTGGAATGGGAAGGACTTGGGTATCACATCTCATGCTATAGGGAGGGTCTCAAGTTTGATATTAGAAGCATTGAGATATCACATCTCATGCTATAGGAAGGGTCTCAGGATTGGAATGGGAAGGAGTTGGATATCACATCTCATGCTATAGGAAGGGTCTCAGGTTTGGTATAAGCAGTGAGATATCACATCTCATGCTATAGGAAGTGTCTCCGGATTGGAATGGGAAGGAGTTGGATATCACATCTCATGTTATAGGAAGGATCTCAGGTTTGGTATAAGCATTGAGATATCACATCTCTGCTATCGGAAGGGTCTCAGGATTGGAATGGGAAGGAGTTGGATATTCCCATCTCATGTTATAGGAAGGGTCTCAGGTTTGGTATTAGAAGCATTGAGATATCACATCTCATGCTATAGGAAGGGTCTCAGGATTGGAATGGGAAGGACTTGGATATCACATCTCATGCTATAGGGAGGGTCTCAAGTTTGATATTAGAAGCATTGAGATATCACATTTCATATCGGAAGGGTCTCAAGATTGGAATGGGAAGGAGTTGGATATCACATCTCATGATAAAGGAAGGGTCTAAGGTTTGGAAGGGGAAGGATTTGGATATCACATCTCATGTTATAGGACGGGTCTCAGGTTTGGTATTAGAAGCATTGAGATATCAAGTCTCATGGTATAGGAAGGGTCTCAGAATTGGAATGGGAAGGAGTTGGGTATCACATCTCAAGCTATAGGAAGTGTCTCAGGATTAGAATGGGAAGGAGTTTGATATCACATCTTATGCCATAGTATGGGTCTCAGGTTTGGTAGAGCATTGGGATATCACATCTCATGCTATCGGAAGGGTATCGGGATTGGATTTGGAAGGAGTTGGATATCCCATCTCATGCTATAGGAAGGGTCTCAGGTTGGAATGGGAAGGAGTTGGATATCACATCTCATGTTATAGGAAGGGTCTCAGGATTGGAATGGGAAGGACTTGGATATCACATCTCATGCTATAGGAAGGCTCTCAGGTTTGCAAGGGGAAAGAGTTGGATATCACATTTCATGTTAGAGGTAGGATCTCAGGTTTGGTATTAGAAGTATTGAGATATCACATCTGATGCTATCAGAAGGATCTCAGGTTTGGTATAGAAGCATTGAGATATCATATCTTATGCTATCAGAAGAGTCTCAGGATTGGAATGGGAAGGTGTTGGATATCACATCTCATGCTAAAGGGAGGGTCTCAGGTTTGGAAGATAAGGATTTGGATATCACATCTCATGTTATAGGAAGGATCTCAGGTTTGGTATTAGAAGTATTGAGATATCACATCATGCTATCGGAAGGATCTCAGGTTTGGTATAGAAGCATTGAGATATCATATCTTATGCTATCAGAAGGGTCTCAGGATTGGAATGGGAAGGAGTTGGATATCACATCTCATGCTAAAGGGAGGGTCTCAGGTTTGGAAGGCGAAGGATTTGGATATCACATCTCATGTTATCGGAAGGATCTCAGGTTTGGTATTAGAAGTATTGAGATATCACATCTCATGCTATAGGAAGGGTCTCAGGATTGGAATGGGAAGGAGTTGGATATCACATCTCATGCTAAAGGAAGGGTCTCAGGTTTGGTAGAAGCATTGAGATATCACATCTCATGCTATAGGAAGGGTCTCAGGATTGGAATGGGAAGGACTTAGATATCACATATCATGCTATAGGGAGGGTCTCAGTTTTGATATTAGAAGCATTGAGATATCACATCTCATGCTATCGGAAGTGTCTCAGGATTGGAATGGGAAGGAGCTGGATATCACATCTCATGCTAAAGGAAGGGTCTCAGGTTTGGAACGGGAAGGAGTTGGATATCACATCTCATGTTATAGGAAGGGTCTCAGGTTTGGTATAAACATTGAGATATCACATCTCTGCTATCGGAAGTGTCTCAGGATTGGAATGGGAAGGAGTTGGATATCCCATCTCATGTTATAGGACGGGTCTCAGGTTTTTTATTAGAATCATTGAGATATCATATTGCATGCTGTAGGAAGGGTCTAAGGATTGGAATGGGAAGGACTTGGATATCACATCTCATGCTATAGATAGGCTCTCAGGTTTGGAAAGTGAAGGAGTTGGATATCACATTTCATGTTAGAGGAAGGATCTCAGGTTTGGTATTAGAGGCATTGAGATATCACATCTCAGGCTATAGGAAGGGTCTCAGGATTGGAATGGGAAGGAGTTGGATATCACATCTCATGCTATTGGAAGGGTCTCAGGTTTGGTATAAGCATTGAGATATCACATCTCATGCTGTAGGAAGGGTCTCAGGATTGGAATGGAAGGAGTTGGATATCACATCTCATGTTATAGGAAGGATCTCAGGTTTGGTATTAGAAGCATTGATACATCACATCTCATGCTATAGGAAGGGTCTCAGGATTGGAATGGGAAGGAGTTGGATATCACATCTCATGCTATAGGAAGGGTCTCAGGATTGGAATGGGAAGGAGTTGAATATGACATCTCATGCCGTAGGAAGGGTCTCAGGTTTGGTATAAACATTGAGATATCACATCTCTGCTATCAAAAGGGTCTCAGGATTGGAATGGGAAGGAGTTGGATATCCCATCTCATGTTATAGGAAGAGTCTCAGGTTTGGTATTAGAAGCATTGAGATATCACATCTCATGCTATACGAAGGGTCTCAGGATTGGAATGGGAAGGACTTGGGTATCACATCTCATGCTATAGGGAGGGTCTCAAGTTTGATATTAGAAGCATTGAGATATCACATCTCATGCTATAGGAAGGGTCTCAGGATTGGAATGGGAAGGAGTTGGATATCACATCTCATGCTATAGGACGGGTCTCAGGTTTGGTATAAGCAGTGAGATATCACATCTCATGCTATAGGAAGTGTCTCAGGATTGGAATGCGAAGGAGTTGGATATCACATCTCATGTTATAGGAAGGATCTCAGGTTTGGTATAAGCATTGAGATATCACATCTCTGCTATCGGAAGGGTCTCAGGATTGGAATGGGAAGGAGTTGGATATTCCCATCTCATGTTATAGGAAGGGTCTCAGGTTTGGTATTAGAAGCATTGAGATATCACATCTCATTCTATAGGAAGGGTCTCAGGATTGGAATGGGAAGGACTTGGATATCACTTCTCATGCTATAGGGAGGGTCTCAAGTTTGATATTAGAAGCATTGAGATATCACATTTCATGATATCGGAAGGGTCTCAAGATTGGAATGGGAAGGAGTTGGATATCACATCTCATGATAAAGGAAGGGTCTAAGGTTTGGAAGGGGAAGGATTTGGATATCACATCTCATGTTATAGGACGGGTCTCAGGTTTGGTATTAGAAGCATTGAGATATCAAGTCTCATGGTATAGGAAGGGTCTCAGAATTGGAATGGGAAGGAGTTGGATATCACATCTCAAGCTATAGGAAGGGTCTCAGGATTAGAATGGGAAGGAGTTTGATATCACATCTCATGCCATAGTATGGGTCTCAGGTTTGGTAGAAGCATTGGGATATCACATCTCATGCTATCGGAAGGGTATCGGGATTGGATTTGGAAGGAGTTGGATATCCCATCTCATGCTATAGGAAGGGTCTCAGGTTGGAATGGGGAGGAGTTGGATATCACATCTCATGTTATAGGAAGGGTCTCGGGATTGGAATGGGAAGGACTTGGATATCACATCTCATGCTACAGGAAGGCTCTCAGGTTTGCAAGGGGAAAGAGTTGGATATCACATTTCATGTTAGAGGTAGGATCTCAGGTTTGGTATTAGAAGTATTGAGATATCACATCTCATGCTATCAGAAGGATCTCAGGTTTGGTATAGAAGCATTGAGATATCATATCCTATGCTATCAGAAGAGTCTCAGGATTGGAATGGAAAGGAGTTGAATATCACATCTCATGCTAAAGGGAGGGTCTCAGGTTTGGAAGATAAGGATTTGGATATCACATCTCATGTTATAGGAAGGATCTCAGGTTTGGTATTAGAAGTATTGAGATATCACATCTCATGCTATCGGAAGGATCTCAGGTTTGGTATAGAAGCATTGAGATATCATATCTTATGCTATCAGAAGGGTCTCAGGATTGGAATGGGAAGGAGTTGGATATCACATCTCATGCTAAAGGGAGGGTCTCAGGTTTGGAAGGCGAAGGATTTGGATATCACATCTCATGTTATAGGATGGATCTCAGGTTTGGTATTAGAAGTATTGAGATATCACATCTCATGTTATCGGAAGGATCTCAGGTTTGGTATTAGAAGTATTGAGATATCACATCTCATGCTATAGGAAGGGTCTCAGGATTGGAATGGGAAGGAGTTGGATATCACATCTCATGCTAAAGGAAGGGTCTCAGGTTTGGTAGAAGCATTGAGATATCACATCTCATGCTATAGGAAGGTTCTCAGGATTGGTATGGGAAGGACTTAGATATCACATATCATGCTATAGGGAGGGTCTCAGTTTTGATATTAGAAGCATTGAGATATCACATCTCATGCTATCGGAAGTGTCTCAGGATTGGAATGGGAAGGAGCTGGATATCACATCTCATGCTAAAGGAAGGGTCTCAGGTTTGGAACGTGAAGGAGTTGAATATCACATCTCATGCTATAGGAAGGGTCTCAGGTTTGGTATAAGCATTGAGATATCACATCTCATGCTATAGGAAGGGTCTCAGGATTGGAATGGAAGGAGTTGGATATCACATCTCATGTTATAGGAAGATCTCAGGTTTGGTATTAGAAGCATTGAGACATCACATCTCATGCTATAGGAAGGGTCTCAGGATTGGAATGGGAAGGAGTTGGATATCACATCTCATGCTATAGGAAGGGTCTCAGGATTGGAATGGGAAGGAGTTGAATATGACATCTCATGCCGTAGGAAGGGTCTCAGGTTTGGTATAAACATTGAGATATCACATCTCTGCTATCAAAAGGGTCTCAGATTTGGAATGGGAAGGAGTTGGATATCCCATCTCATGTTATAGGAAGAGTCTCAGGTTTGGTATTAGAAGCATTGAGATATCACATCTCATGCTATAGGAAGTGTCTCAGGATTGGAATGGGAAGGACTTGGATATCACATCTCATGCTATAGGTAGGGTCTCAAGTTTGATATTAGAAGCATTGAGATATCACATCTCATGCTATAGGAAGGGTCTCAGGATTGGAATGGGAAGGAGTTGGATATCATATCTCATGCTATGGGAAGGGTCTCAGGTTTGGTATAAGCAGTGAGAGATCACATCTCATGCTATAGGAAGGGTCTCAGGATTGGAATGGGAAGGAGTTGGATATCACATCTCATGCTATAGGACGGGTCTCAGGTTTGGTATAAGCAGTGAGATATCACATCTCATGCTATAGGAAGTGTCTCAGGATTGGAATGGGAAGGAGTTGGATATCACATCTCATGTTATAGGAAGGATCTCAGGTTTGGTATAAGCATTGAGATATCACATCTCTGCTATCGGAAGGGTCTCAGGATTGGAATGGGAAGGAGTTGGATATTCCCATCTCATGTTATAGGAAGGGTCTCAGGTTTGGTATTAGAAGCATTGAGATATCACATCTCATGCTATAGGAAGTGTCTCAGGATTGGAATGGGAAGGACTTGGATATCACATCTCATGCTATAGGTAGGGTCTCAAGTTTGATATTAGAAGCATTGAGATATCACATCTCATGCTATAGGAAGGGTCTGAGGATTGGAATGGGAAGGAGTTGGATATCACATCTCATGCTATGGGAAGGGTCTCAGGTTTGGTATAAGCAGTGAGATATCACATCTCATGCTATAGGAAGTGTCTCAGGATTGGAATGGGAAGGAGTTGGATATTCCCATCTCATGTTATAGGAAGGGTCTCAGGTTTGGTATTAGAAGTATTGAGATATCACATCTCATGCTATAGGAAGGGTCTCAGGATTGGAATGGGAAGGAGTTGGATATCACATCTCATGCTAAAGGAAGGGTCTCAGGTTTGATATTAGAAGCTTTGAGATATCACATCTCATGCTATAGGAAGGGTCTCAGGATTGGAATGGGAAGGACTTAGATATCACATATCATGCTATAGGGAGGGTCTAAGGTTTGGAAGGGGAAGGATTTGGATATCACATCTCATGTTATATTACGGGTCTCAGGTTTGGTATTAGAAGCATTGAGATATCAAGTCTCATAGTATAGGAAGGGTCTCAGAATTGGAATGGGAAGGAGTTGGATATCACATCTCAAGCTATAGGAAGGGTCTCAGGATTGGAATGGGAAGGACTTGGATATCACATCTCATGCTATAGGAAGGCTCTCAGGTTTGGAAGGGCAAAGAGTTGGATATCACATTTCATGTTAGAGGTAGGATCTCAGGTTTGGTATTAGAGGCATTGAGATATCACATCACATGCTATCAGAAGGGTCTCTGGAATGGAATGGGAAGGAGTTGGATATCACATCTCATGCTAAAGGGAGGGTCTCAGGTTTGGAAGGGGAATGATTTGGATATCACATCTCATGTTATAGGAAGGATCTCAGGTTTGGTATTAGAAGCATTGAGATATCACATCTCATGCTATCGGAAGGATCTCAGGTTTGGTATTAGAAGCATTGAGATATCACATCTCATGCTATCAGAAGAGTCTCAGGATTGGAAAAGGAAGGAGTTGGATATCACATCTCATGCTAAAGGGAGGGTCTCAGGTTTGGAAGGGGAAGGATTTGGATATCACATCTCATGTTATCGGAAGGATCTCACGTTTGGTATTAGAAGTATTGAGATATCATATCTCATGCTATAGGAAGGGTCTCAGGATTGGAATGGGAAGGAGTTGGATATCACATCTCATGCTATAGGGAGGGTCTCAGGATTGGAATGGGAAGGACTTAGATATCACATATCATGCTATAGGGAGGGTCTCAGTTTTGATATTAGAAGCATTGAGATATCACATCTCATGCTATCGGAAGTGTCTCAGGATTGGAATGGGAAGGAGCTGGATATCACATCTCATGCTAAAGGAAGGGTCTCAGGTTTGGATTGGGAAGGATTTGGATATCACATCTCATGTTATAGGAAGGGTCTCAGGTTTGGTATAAGCATTGAGATATCACATCTCTGCTATCGGAAGTGTCTCAGGATTGGAATGGGAAGGAGTTGGATATCCCATCTCATGTTATAGGACGGGTCTCAGGTTTGTTATTAGAATCATTGAGATATCATATTGCATGCTGTAGGAAGGGTCTAAGGGTTGGAATGTGAAGGACTTGGATATCACATCTCATGCTATAGATAGGCTCTTAGGTTTGGAAAGGGAAGGAGTTGGATATCACATTTCATGTTAGAGGAAGGATCTCAGGTTTGGTATTAGAAGCATTGAGATATCACATCTCATGCTATAGGAAGGGTCTCAGGATTGGAATGGGAAGCAGTTGGATATCACATCTCATGCTATAGGAAGGGTCTCAGGTTTGGTATAAGCATTGAGATATCACATCTCATGCTATAGGACGGGTCTCAGGATTGGAATGGAAGGAGTTGGATATCACATCTCATGTTATAGGAAGGATCTCAGGTTTGGTATTAGAAGCATTGAGACATCACATCTCATGCTATAGGAAGGGTCTCAGGGTTGGAATGGGAAGGAGTTGGATATCACATCTCATCCAATAGGAAGGGTCTCAGGTTTGGAATGGGAAGGAATTGGATATCACATCTCATGTTATAGGAAGGATCTCAGGTTTGGTATTAGAAGCATTGAGATATCACATCTCATGCTATAGGAAGGGTCTCAGGATTGGAATGTGAAGGATTTGGATATCACATCTCATGCTAAAGGAAGGGTCTCAGGTTTGGTAGAAGCATTGAGATATCACGTCTCTGCTATCGGAAGGGTCTCAGGATTGGATTGGGAAGGAGTTGGATATCCCTTCTCATGCTATAGGAAGGGTCTCAGGATTTGAATGGCAAGGAGTTGGATATCCCATCTCATGTTATAGGACGGGTCTCAGGTTTTTTATTAAAATCATTGAGATATCATATTGCATGCTGTAGGAAGGGTCTAAGCATTGGAATGGGAAGGACTTGGATATCACATCTCATGCTATAGATAGGCTCTCAGGTTTGGAAAGTGAAGGAGTTGGATATCACATTTCATGTTAGAGGAAGGATCTCAGGTTTGGTATTAGAGGCATTGAGATATCACATCTCAGGCTATAGGAAGGGTCTCAGGATTGGAATGGGAAGGAGTTGGATATCACATCTCATGCTATAGGAAGGGTCTCAGGTTTTGTTATAAGCATTGAGACATCACATCTCATGCTATAGGAAGGGTCTCAGGATTGGAATGGGAAGGAGTTGGATATCACATCTCATGCTATAGGAAGGGTCTCAGGATTGGAATGGGAAAGAGTTGTATATGACATCTCATGCCGTAGGGAGGGTCTCAGGTTTGGTATAAACATTGAGATATCACATCTCTGCTATCGAAAGGGTCTCAGGATTGGAATGGGAAGGAGTTGGATATCCCATCTCATGTTATAGGAAGAGTCTCAGGTTTGGTATTAGAAGCATTGAGATATCACATCTCATGCTATAGGAAGTGTCTCAGGATTGGAATGGGAAGGACTTGGGTATCACATCTCATGCTATAGGGAGGGTCTCAAGTTTGATATTAGAAGCATTGAGATATCACATCTCATGCTATAGGAAGGGTCTCAGGATTGGAATGGGAAGGAGTTGGATATCACATCTCATGCTATAGGAAGGGTCTCAGGTTTGGTATAAGCAGTGAGATATCACATCTCATGCTATAGGAAGTGTCTCCGGATTGGAATGGGAAGGAGTTGGATATCACATCTCATGTTATAGGAAGGATCTCAGGTTTGGTATAAGCATTGAGATATCACATCTCTGCTATCGGAAGGGTCTCAGGATTGGAATGGGAAGGAGTTGGATATTCCCATCTCATGTTATAGGAAGGGTCTCAGGTTTGGTATTAGAAGCATTGAGATATCACATCTCATGCTATAGGAAGGGTCTCAGGATTGGAATGGGAAGGACTTGGATATCACATCTCATGCTATAGGGAGGGTCTCAAGTTTGATATTAGAAGCATTGAGATATCACATTTCATATCGGAAGGGTCTCAAGATTGGAATGGGAAGGAGTTGGATATCACATCTCATGATAAAGGAAGGGTCTAAGGTTTGGAAGGGGAAGGATTTGGATATCACATCTCATGTTATAGGACGGGTCTCAGGTTTGGTATTAGAAGCATTGAGATATCAAGTCTCATGGTATAGGAAGGGTCTCAGAATTGGAATGGGAAGGAGTTGGGTATCACATCTCAAGCTATAGGAAGTGTCTCAGGATTAGAATGGGAAGGAGTTTGATATCACATCTTATGCCATAGTATGGGTCTCAGGTTTGGTAGAAGCATTGGGATATCACATCTCATGCTATCGGAAGGGTATCGGGATTGGATTTGGAAGGAGTTGGATATCCCATCTCATGCTATAGGAAGGGTCTCAGGTTGGAATGGGAAGGAGTTGGATATCACATCTCATGTTATAGGAAGGGTCTCAGGATTGGAATGGGAAGGACTTGGATATCACATCTCATGCTATAGGAAGGCTCTCAGGTTTGCAAGGGGAAAGAGTTGGATATCACATTTCATGTTAGAGGTAGGATCTCAGGTTTGGTATTAGAAGTATTGAGATATCACATCTCATGCTATCAGAAGGATCTCAGGTTTGGTATAGAAGCATTGAGATATCATATCTTATGCTATCAGAAGAGTCTCAGGATTGGAATGGGAAGGTGTTGGATATCACATCTCATGCTAAAGGGAGGGTCTCAGGTTTGGAAGATAAGGATTTGGATATCACATCTCATGTTATAGGAAGGATCTCAGGTTTGGTATTAGAAGTATTGAGATATCACATCTCATGCTATCGGAAGGATCTCAGGTTTGGTATAGAAGCATTGAGATATCATATCTTATGCTATCAGAAGGGTCTCAGGATTGGAATGGGAAGGAGTTGGATATCACATCTCATGCTAAAGGGAGGGTCTCAGGTTTGGAAGGCGAAGGATTTGGATATCACATCTCATGTTATAGGATGGATCTCAGGTTTGGTATTAGAAGTATTGAGATATCACATCTCATGTTATCGGAAGGATCTCAGGTTTGGTATTAGAAGTATTGAGATATCACATCTCATGCTATAGGAAGGGTCTCAGGATTGGAATGGGAAGGAGTTGGATATCACATCTCATGCTAAAGGAAGGGTCTCAGGTTTGGTAGAAGCATTGAGATATCACATCTCATGCTATAGGAAGGTTCTCAGGATTGGTATGGGAAGGACTTAGATATCACATATCATGCTATAGGGAGGGTCTCAGTTTTGATATTAGAAGCATTGAGATATCACATCTCATGCTATCGGAAGTGTCTCAGGATTGGAATGGGAAGGAGCTGGATATCACATCTCATGCTAAAGGAAGGGTCTCAGGTTTGGAACGTGAAGGAGTTGAATATCACATCTCATGCTATAGGAAGGGTCTCAGGTTTGGTATAAGCATTGAGATATCACATCTCATGCTATAGGAAGGGTCTCAGGATTGGAATGGAAGGAGTTGGATATCACATCTCATGTTATAGGAAGATCTCAGGTTTGGTATTAGAAGCATTGAGACATCACATCTCATGCTATAGGAAGGGTCTCAGGATTGGAATGGGAAGGAGTTGGATATCACATCTCATGCTATAGGAAGGGTCTCAGGATTGGAATGGGAAGGAGTTGAATATGACATCTCATGCCGTAGGAAGGGTCTCAGGTTTGGTATAAACATTGAGATATCACATCTCTGCTATCAAAAGGGTCTCAGATTTGGAATGGGAAGGAGTTGGATATCCCATCTCATGTTATAGGAAGAGTCTCAGGTTTGGTATTAGAAGCATTGAGATATCACATCTCATGCTATAGGAAGTGTCTCAGGATTGGAATGGGAAGGACTTGGATATCACATCTCATGCTATAGGTAGGGTCTCAAGTTTGATATTAGAAGCATTGAGATATCACATCTCATGCTATAGGAAGGGTCTCAGGATTGGAATGGGAAGGAGTTGGATATCATATCTCATGCTATGGGAAGGGTCTCAGGTTTGGTATAAGCAGTGAGATATCACATCTCATGCTATAGGAAGGGTCTCAGGATTGGAATGGGAAGGAGTTGGATATCACATCTCATGCTATAGGACGGGTCTCAGGTTTGGTATAAGCAGTGAGATATCACATCTCATGCTATAGGAAGTGTCTCAGGATTGGAATGGGAAGGAGTTGGATATCACATCTCATGTTATAGGAAGGATCTCAGGTTTGGTATAAGCATTGAGATATCACATCTCTGCTATCGGAAGGGTCTCAGGATTGGAATGGGAAGGAGTTGGATATTCCCATCTCATGTTATAGGAAGGGTCTCAGGTTTGGTATTAGAAGCATTGAGATATCACATCTCATGCTATAGGAAGTGTCTCAGGATTGGAATGGGAAGGACTTGGATATCACATCTCATGCTATAGGTAGGGTCTCAAGTTTGATATTAGAAGCATTGAGATATCACATCTCATGCTATAGGAAGGGTCTGAGGATTGGAATGGGAAGGAGTTGGATATCACATCTCATGCTATGGGAAGGGTCTCAGGTTTGGTATAAGCAGTGAGATATCACATCTCATGCTATAGGAAGTGTCTCAGGATTGGAATGGGAAGGAGTTGGATATTCCCATCTCATGTTATAGGAAGGGTCTCAGGTTTGGTATTAGAAGTATTGAGATATCACATCTCATGCTATAGGAAGGGTCTCAGGATTGGAATGGGAAGGAGTTGGATATCACATCTCATGCTAAAGGAAGGGTCTCAGGTTTGATATTAGAAGCTTTGAGATATCACATCTCATGCTATAGGAAGGGTCTCAGGATTGGAATGGGAAGGACTTAGATATCACATATCATGCTATAGGGAGGGTCTAAGGTTTGGAAGGGGAAGGATTTGGATATCACATCTCATGTTATATTACGGGTCTCAGGTTTGGTATTAGAAGCATTGAGATATCAAGTCTCATAGTATAGGAAGGGTCTCAGAATTGGAATGGGAAGGAGTTGGATATCACATCTCAAGCTATAGGAAGGGTCTCAGGATTGGAATGGGAAGGACTTGGATATCACATCTCATGCTATAGGAAGGCTCTCAGGTTTGGAAGGGCAAAGAGTTGGATATCACATTTCATGTTAGAGGTAGGATCTCAGGTTTGGTATTAGAGGCATTGAGATATCACATCACATGCTATCAGAAGGGTCTCTGGAATGGAATGGGAAGGAGTTGGATATCACATCTCATGCTAAAGGGAGGGTCTCAGGTTTGGAAGGGGAATGATTTGGATATCACATCTCATGTTATAGGAAGGATCTCAGGTTTGGTATTAGAAGCATTGAGATATCACATCTCATGCTATCGGAAGGATCTCAGGTTTGGTATTAGAAGCATTGAGATATCACATCTCATGCTATCAGAAGAGTCTCAGGATTGGAAAAGGAAGGAGTTGGATATCACATCTCATGCTAATGGGAGGGTCTCAGGTTTGGAAGGGGAAGGATTTGGATATCACATCTCATGTTATCGGAAGGATCTCACGTTTGGTATTAGAAGTATTGAGATATCATATCTCATGCTATAGGAAGGGTCTCAGGATTGGAATGGGAAGGAGTTGGATATCACATCTCATGCTATAGGGAGGGTCTCAGGATTGGAATGGGAAGGACTTAGATATCACATATCATGCTATAGGGAGGGTCTCAGTTTTGATATTAGAAGCATTGAGATATCACATCTCATGCTATCGGAAGTGTCTCAGGATTGGAATGGGAAGGAGCTGGATATCACATCTCATGCTAAAGGAAGGGTCTCAGGTTTGGATTGGGAAGGATTTGGATATCACATCTCATGTTATAGGAAGGGTCTCAGGTTTGGTATAAGCATTGAGATATCACATCTCTGCTATCGGAAGTGTCTCAGGATTGGAATGGGAAGGAGTTGGATATCCCATCTCATGTTATAGGACGGGTCTCAGGTTTGTTATTAGAATCATTGAGATATCATATTGCATGCTGTAGGAAGGGTCTAAGGGTTGGAATGTGAAGGACTTGGATATCACATCTCATGCTATAGATAGGCTCTTAGGTTTGGAAAGGGAAGGAGTTGGATATCACATTTCATGTTAGAGGAAGGATCTCAGGTTTGGTATTAGAAGCATTGAGATATCACATCTCATGCTATAGGAAGGGTCTCAGGATTGGAATGGGAAGCAGTTGGATATCACATCTCATGCTATAGGAAGGGTCTCAGGTTTGGTATAAGCATTGAGATATCACATCTCATGCTATAGGACGGGTCTCAGGATTGGAATGGAAGGAGTTGGATATCACATCTCATGTTATAGGAAGGATCTCAGGTTTGGTATTAGAAGCATTGAGACATCACATCTCATGCTATAGGAAGGGTCTCAGGGTTGGAATGGGAAGGAGTTGGATATCACATCTCATCCAATAGGAAGGGTCTCAGGTTTGGAATGGGAAGGAATTGGATATCACATCTCATGTTATAGGAAGGATCTCAGGTTTGGTATTAGAAGCATTGAGATATCACATCTCATGCTATAGGAAGGGTCTCAGGATTGGAATGTGAAGGATTTGGATATCACATCTCATGCTAAAGGAAGGGTCTCAGGTTTGGTAGAAGCATTGAGATATCACGTCTCTGCTATCGGAAGGGTCTCAGGATTGGATTGGGAAGGAGTTGGATATCCCTTCTCATGCTATAGGAAGGGTCTCAGGATTTGAATGGCAAGGAGTTGGATATCCCATCTCATGTTATAGGACGGGTCTCAGGTTTTTTATTAAAATCATTGAGATATCATATTGCATGCTGTAGGAAGGGTCTAAGCATTGGAATGGGAAGGACTTGGATATCACATCTCATGCTATAGATAGGCTCTCAGGTTTGGAAAGTGAAGGAGTTGGATATCACATTTCATGTTAGAGGAAGGATCTCAGGTTTGGTATTAGAGGCATTGAGATATCACATCTCAGGCTATAGGAAGGGTCTCAGGATTGGAATGGGAAGGAGTTGGATATCACATCTCATGCTATAGGAAGGGTCTCAGGTTTTGTTATAAGCATTGAGACATCACATCTCATGCTATAGGAAGGGTCTCAGGATTGGAATGGGAAGGAGTTGGATATCACATCTCATGCTATAGGAAGGGTCTCAGGATTGGAATGGGAAAGAGTTGTATATGACATCTCATGCCGTAGGGAGGGTCTCAGGTTTGGTATAAACATTGAGATATCACATCTCTGCTATCGAAAGGGTCTCAGGATTGGAATGGGAAGGAGTTGGATATCCCATCTCATGTTATAGGAAGAGTCTCAGGTTTGGTATTAGAAGCATTGAGATATCACATCTCATGCTATAGGAAGTGTCTCAGGATTGGAATGGGAAGGACTTGGGTATCACATCTCATGCTATAGGGAGGGTCTCAAGTTTGATATTAGAAGCATTGAGATATCACATCTCATGCTATAGGAAGGGTCTCAGGATTGGAATGGGAAGGAGTTGGATATCACATCTCATGCTATAGGAAGGGTCTCAGGTTTGGTATAAGCAGTGAGATATCACATCTCATGCTATAGGAAGTGTCTCCGGATTGGAATGGGAAGGAGTTGGATATCACATCTCATGTTATAGGAAGGATCTCAGGTTTGGTATAAGCATTGAGATATCACATCTCTGCTATCGGAAGGGTCTCAGGATTGGAATGGGAAGGAGTTGGATATTCCCATCTCATGTTATAGGAAGGGTCTCAGGTTTGGTATTAGAAGCATTGAGATATCACATCTCATGCTATAGGAAGGGTCTCAGGATTGGAATGGGAAGGACTTGGATATCACATCTCATGCTATAGGGAGGGTCTCAAGTTTGATATTAGAAGCATTGAGATATCACATTTCATATCGGAAGGGTCTCAAGATTGGAATGGGAAGGAGTTGGATATCACATCTCATGATAAAGGAAGGGTCTAAGGTTTGGAAGGGGAAGGATTTGGATATCACATCTCATGTTATAGGACGGGTCTCAGGTTTGGTATTAGAAGCATTGAGATATCAAGTCTCATGGTATAGGAAGGGTCTCAGAATTGGAATGGGAAGGAGTTGGGTATCACATCTCAAGCTATAGGAAGTGTCTCAGGATTAGAATGGGAAGGAGTTTGATATCACATCTTATGCCATAGTATGGGTCTCAGGTTTGGTAGAAGCATTGGGATATCACATCTCATGCTATCGGAAGGGTATCGGGATTGGATTTGGAAGGAGTTGGATATCCCATCTCATGCTATAGGAAGGGTCTCAGGTTGGAATGGGAAGGAGTTGGATATCACATCTCATGTTATAGGAAGGGTCTCAGGATTGGAATGGGAAGGACTTGGATATCACATCTCATGCTATAGGAAGGCTCTCAGGTTTGCAAGGGGAAAGAGTTGGATATCACATTTCATGTTAGAGGTAGGATCTCAGGTTTGGTATTAGAAGTATTGAGATATCACATCTCATGCTATCAGAAGGATCTCAGGTTTGGTATAGAAGCATTGAGATATCATATCTTATGCTATCAGAAGAGTCTCAGGATTGGAATGGGAAGGTGTTGGATATCACATCTCATGCTAAAGGGAGGGTCTCAGGTTTGGAAGATAAGGATTTGGATATCACATCTCATGTTATAGGAAGGATCTCAGGTTTGGTATTAGAAGTATTGAGATATCACATCTCATGCTATCGGAAGGATCTCAGGTTTGGTATAGAAGCATTGAGATATCATATCTTATGCTCTCAGAAGGGTCTCAGGATTGGAATGGGAAGGAGTTGGATATCACATCTCATGCTAAAGGGAGGGTCTCAGGTTTGGAAGGCGAAGGATTTGGATATCACATCTCATGTTATAGGATGGATCTCAGGTTTGGTATTAGAAGTATTGAGATATCACATCTCATGTTATCGGAAGGATCTCAGGTTTGGTATTAGAAGTATTGAGATATCACATCTCATGCTATAGGAAGGATCTCAGGATTGGAATGGGAAGGAGTTGGATATCACATCTCATGCTAAAGGAAGGGTCTCAGGTTTGGTAGAAGCATTGAGATATCACATCTCATGCTATAGGAAGGTTCTCAGGATTGGTATGGGAAGGACTTAGATATCACATATCATGCTATAGGGAGGGTCTCAGTTTTGATATTAGAAGCATTGAGATATCACATCTCATGCTATCGGAAGTGTCTCAGGATTGGAATGGGAAGGAGCTGGATATCACATCTCATGCTAAAGGAAGGGTCTCAGGTTTGGAACGTGAAGGAGTTGAATATCACATCTCATGCTATAGGAAGGGTCTCAGGTTTGGTATAAGCATTGAGATATCACATCTCATGCTATAGGAAGGGTCTCAGGATTGGAATGGAAGGAGTTGGATATCACATCTCATGTTATAGGAAGATCTCAGGTTTGGTATTAGAAGCATTGAGACATCACATCTCATGCTATAGGAAGGGTCTCAGGATTGGAATGGGAAGGAGTTGGATATCACATCTCATGCTATAGGAAGGGTCTCAGGATTGGAATGGGAAGGAGTTGAATATGACATCTCATGCCGTAGGAAGGGTCTCAGGTTTGGTATAAACATTGAGATATCACATCTCTGCTATCAAAAGGGTCTCAGATTTGGAATGGGAAGGAGTTGGATATCCCATCTCATGTTATAGGAAGAGTCTCAGGTTTGGTATTAGAAGCATTGAGATATCACATCTCATGCTATAGGAAGTGTCTCAGGATTGGAATGGGAAGGACTTGGATATCACATCTCATGCTATAGGTAGGGTCTCAAGTTTGATATTAGAAGCATTGAGATATCACATCTCATGCTATAGGAAGGGTCTCAGGATTGGAATGGGAAGGAGTTGGATATCATATCTCATGCTATGGGAAGGGTCTCAGGTTTGGTATAAGCAGTGAGATATCACATCTCATGCTATAGGAAGGGTCTCAGGATTGGAATGGGAAGGAGTTGGATATCACATCTCATGCTATAGGACGGGTCTCAGGTTTGGTATAAGCAGTGAGATATCACATCTCATGCTATAGGAAGTGTCTCAGGATTGGAATGGGAAGGAGTTGGATATCACATCTCATGTTATAGGAAGGATCTCAGGTTTGGTATAAGCATTGAGATATCACATCTCTGCTATCGGAAGGGTCTCAGGATTGGAATGGGAAGGAGTTGGATATTCCCATCTCATGTTATAGGAAGGGTCTCAGGTTTGGTATTAGAAGCATTGAGATATCACATCTCATGCTATAGGAAGTGTCTCAGGATTGGAATGGGAAGGACTTGGATATCACATCTCATGCTATAGGTAGGGTCTCAAGTTTGATATTAGAAGCATTGAGATATCACATCTCATGCTATAGGAAGGGTCTGAGGATTGGAATGGGAAGGAGTTGGATATCACATCTCATGCTATGGGAAGGGTCTCAGGTTTGGTATAAGCAGTGAGATATCACATCTCATGCTATAGGAAGTGTCTCAGGATTGGAATGGGAAGGAGTTGGATATTCCCATCTCATGTTATAGGAAGGGTCTCAGGTTTGGTATTAGAAGTATTGAGATATCACATCTCATGCTATAGGAAGGGTCTCAGGATTGGAATGGGAAGGAGTTGGATATCACATCTCATGCTAAAGGAAGGGTCTCAGGTTTGATATTAGAAGCTTTGAGATATCACATCTCATGCTATAGGAAGGGTCTCAGGATTGGAATGGGAAGGACTTAGATATCACATATCATGCTATAGGGAGGGTCTAAGGTTTGGAAGGGGAAGGATTTGGATATCACATCTCATGTTATATTACGGGTCTCAGGTTTGGTATTAGAAGCATTGAGATATCAAGTCTCATAGTATAGGAAGGGTCTCAGAATTGGAATGGGAAGGAGTTGGATATCACATCTCAAGCTATAGGAAGGGTCTCAGGATTGGAATGGGAAGGACTTGGATATCACATCTCATGCTATAGGAAGGCTCTCAGGTTTGGAAGGGCAAAGAGTTGGATATCACATTTCATGTTAGAGGTAGGATCTCAGGTTTGGTATTAGAGGCATTGAGATATCACATCACATGCTATCAGAAGGGTCTCTGGAATGGAATGGGAAGGAGTTGGATATCACATCTCATGCTAAAGGGAGGGTCTCAGGTTTGGAAGGGGAATGATTTGGATATCACATCTCATGTTATAGGAAGGATCTCAGGTTTGGTATTAGAAGCATTGAGATATCACATCTCATGCTATCGGAAGGATCTCAGGTTTGGTATTAGAAGCATTGAGATATCACATCTCATGCTATCAGAAGAGTCTCAGGATTGGAAAAGGAAGGAGTTGGATATCACATCTCATGCTAAAGGGAGGGTCTCAGGTTTGGAAGGGGAAGGATTTGGATATCACATCTCATGTTATCGGAAGGATCTCACGTTTGGTATTAGAAGTATTGAGATATCATATCTCATGCTATAGGAAGGGTCTCAGGATTGGAATGGGAAGGAGTTGGATATCACATCTCATGCTATAGGGAGGGTCTCAGGATTGGAATGGGAAGGACTTAGATATCACATATCATGCTATAGGGAGGGTCTCAGTTTTGATATTAGAAGCATTGAGATATCACATCTCATGCTATCGGAAGTGTCTCAGGATTGGAATGGGAAGGAGCTGGATATCACATCTCATGCTAAAGGAAGGGTCTCAGGTTTGGATTGGGAAGGATTTGGATATCACATCTCATGTTATAGGAAGGGTCTCAGGTTTGGTATAAGCATTGAGATATCACATCTCTGCTATCGGAAGTGTCTCAGGATTGGAATGGGAAGGAGTTGGATATCCCATCTCATGTTATAGGACGGGTCTCAGGTTTGTTATTAGAATCATTGAGATATCATATTGCATGCTGTAGGAAGGGTCTAAGGGTTGGAATGTGAAGGACTTGGATATCACATCTCATGCTATAGATAGGCTCTTAGGTTTGGAAAGGGAAGGAGTTGGATATCACATTTCATGTTAGAGGAAGGATCTCAGGTTTGGTATTAGAAGCATTGAGATATCACATCTCATGCTATAGGAAGGGTCTCAGGATTGGAATGGGAAGCAGTTGGATATCACATCTCATGCTATAGGAAGGGTCTCAGGTTTGGTATAAGCATTGAGATATCACATCTCATGCTATAGGACTGGTCTCAGGATTGGAATGGAAGGAGTTGGATATCACATCTCATGTTATAGGAAGGATCTCAGGTTTGGTATTAGAAGCATTGAGACATCACATCTCATGCTATAGGAAGGGTCTCAGGGTTGGAATGGGAAGGAGTTGGATATCACATCTCATCCAATACGAAGGGTCTCAGGTTTGGAATGGGAAGGAATTGGATATCACATCTCATGTTATAGGAAGGATCTCAGGTTTGGTATTAGAAGCATTGAGATATCACATCTCATGCTATAGGAAGGGTCTCAGGATTGGAATGTGAAGGATTTGGATATCACATCTCATGCTAAAGGAAGGGTCTCAGGTTTGGTAGAAGCATTGAGATATCACGTCTCTGCTATCGGAAGGGTCTCAGGATTGGATTGGGAAGGAGTTGGATATCCCTTCTCATGCTATAGGAAGGGTCTCAGGATTTGAATGGCAAGGAGTTGGATATCCCATCTCATGTTATAGGACGGGTCTCAGGTTTTTTATTAAAATCATTGAGATATCATATTGCATGCTGTAGGAAGGGTCTAAGCATTGGAATGGGAAGGACTTGGATATCACATCTCATGCTATAGATAGGCTCTCAGGTTTGGAAAGTGAAGGAGTTGGATATCACATTTCATGTTAGAGGAAGGATCTCAGGTTTGGTATTAGAGGCATTGAGATATCACATCTCAGGCTATAGGAAGGGTCTCAGGATTGGAATGGGAAGGAGTTGGATATCACATCTCATGCTATAGGAAGGGTCTCAGGTTTTGTTATAAGCATTGAGACATCACATCTCATGCTATAGGAAGGGTCTCAGGATTGGAATGGGAAGGAGTTGGATATCACATCTCATGCTATAGGAAGGGTCTCAGGATTGGAATGGGAAAGAGTTGTATATGACATCTCATGCCGTAGGGAGGGTCTCAGGTTTGGTATAAACATTGAGATATCACATCTCTGCTATCGAAAGGGTCTCAGGATTGGAATGGGAAGGAGTTGGATATCCCATCTCATGTTATAGGAAGAGTCTCAGGTTTGGTATTAGAAGCATTGAGATATCACATCTCATGCTATAGGAAGTGTCTCAGGATTGGAATGGGAAGGACTTGGGTATAACATCTCATGCTATAGGGAGGGTCTCAAGTTTGATATTAGAAGCATTGAGATATCACATCTCATGCTATAGGAAGGGTCTCAGGATTGGAATGGGAAGGAGTTGGATATCACATCTCATGCTATAGGAAGGGTCTCAGGTTTGGTATAAGCAGTGAGATATCACATCTCATGCTATAGGAAGTGTCTCCGGATTGGAATGGGAAGGAGTTGGATATCACATCTCATGTTATAGGAAGGATCTCAGGTTTGGTATAAGCATTGAGATATCACATCTCTGCTATCGGAAGGGTCTCAGGATTGGAATGGGAAGGAGTTGGATATTCCCATCTCATGTTATAGGAAGGGTCTCAGGTTTGGTATTAGAAGCATTGTGATATCACATCTCATGCTATAGGAAGGGTCTCAGGATTGGAATGGGAAGGACTTGGATATCACATCTCATGCTATAGGGAGGGTCTCAAGTTTGATATTAGAAGCATTGAGATATCACATTTCATATCGGAAGGGTCTCAAGATTGGAATGGGAAGGAGTTGGATATCACATCTCATGATAAAGGAAGGGTCTAAGGTTTGGAAGGGGAAGGATTTGGATATCACATCTCATGTTATAGGACGAGTCTCAGGTTTGGTATTAGAAGCATTGAGATATCAAGTCTCATGGTATAGGAAGGGTCTCAGAATTGGAATGGGAAGGAGTTGGGTATCACATCTCAAGCTATAGGAAGTGTCTCAGGATTAGAATGGGAAGGAGTTTGATATCACATCTTATGCCATAGTATGGGTCTCAGGTTTGGTAGAAGCATTGGGATATCACATCTCATGCTATCGGAAGGGTATCGGGATTGGATTTGGAAGGAGTTGGATATCCCATCTCATGCTATAGGAAGGGTCTCAGGTTGGAATGGGAAGGAGTTGGATATCACATCTCATGTTATAGGAAGGGTCTCAGGATTGGAATGGGAAGGACTTGGATATCACATCTCATGCTATAGGAAGGCTCTCAGGTTTGCAAGGGGAAAGAGTTGGATATCACATTTCATGTTAGAGGTAGGATCTCAGGTTTGGTATTAGAAGTATTGAGATATCACATCTCATGCTATCAGAAGGATCTCAGGTTTGGTATAGAAGCATTGAGATATCATATCTTATGCTATCAGAAGAGTCTCAGGATTGGAATGGGAAGGTGTTGGATATCACATCTCATGCTAAAGGGAGGGTCTCAGGTTTGGAAGATAAGGATTTGGATATCACATCTCATGTTATAGGAAGGATCTCAGGTTTGGTATTAGAAGTATTGAGATATCACATCATGCTATCGGAAGGATCTCAGGTTTGGTATAGAAGCATTGAGATATCATATCTTATGCTATCAGAAGGGTCTCAGGATTGGAATGGGAAGGAGTTGGATATCACATCTCATGCTAAAGGGAGGGTCTCAGGTTTGGAAGGCGAAGGATTAGGATATCACATCTCATGTTATCGGAAGGATCTCAGGTTTGGTATTAGAAGTATTGAGATATCACATCTCATGCTATAGGAAGGGTCTCAGGATTGGAATGGGAAGGAGTTGGATATCACATCTCATGCTAAAGGAAGGGTCTCAGGTTTGGTAGAAGCATTGAGATATCACATCTCATGCTATAGGAAGGGTCTCAGGATTGGAATGGGAAGGACTTAGATATCACATATCATGCTATAGGGAGGGTCTCAGTTTTGATATTAGAAGCATTGAGATATCACATCTCATGCTATCGGAAGTGTCTCAGGATTGGAATGGGAAGGAGCTGGATATCACATCTCATGCTAAAGGAAGGGTCTCAGGTTTGGAACGGGAAGGAGTTGGATATCACATCTCATGTTATAGGAAGGGTCTCAGGTTTGGTAAAAACATTGAGATATCACATCTCTGCTATCGGAAGTGTCTCAGGATTGGAATGGGAAGGAGTTGGATATCCCATCTCATGTTATAGGACGGGTCTCAGGTTTTTTATTAGAATCATTGAGATATCATATTGCATGCTGTAGGAAGGGTCTAAGGATTGGAATGGGAAGGACTTGGATATCACATCTCATGCTATAGATAGGCTCTCAGGTTTGGAAAGTGAAGGAGTTGGATATCACATTTCATGTTAGAGGAAGGATCTCAGGTTTGGTATTAGAGGCATTGAGATATCACATCTCAGGCTATAGGAAGGGTCTCAGGATTGGAATGGGAAGGAGTTGGATATCACATCTCATGCTATAGGAAGGGTCTCAGGTTTGGTATAAGCATTGAGATATCACATCTCATGCTGTAGGAAGGGTCTCAGGATTGGAATGGAAGGAGTTGGATATCACATCTCATGTTATAGGAAGGATCTCAGGTTTGGTATTAGAAGCATTGATACATCACATCTCATGCTATAGGAAGGGTCTCAGGATTGGAATGGGAAGGAGTTGGATATCACATCTCATGCTATAGGAAGGGTCTCAGGATTGGAATGGGAAGGAGTTGAATATGACATCTCATGCCGTAGGAAGGGTCTCAGGTTTGGTATAAACATTGAGATATCACATCTCTGCTATCAAAAGGGTCTCAGGATTGGAATGGGAAGGAGTTGGATATCCCATCTCATGTTATAGGAAGAGTCTCAGGTTTGGTATTAGAAGCATTGAGATATCACATCTCATGCTATACGAAGGGTCTCAGGATTGGAATGGGAAGGACTTGGGTATCACATCTCATGCTATAGGGAGGGTCTCAAGTTTGATATTAGAAGCATTGAGATATCACATCTCATGCTATAGGAAGGGTCTCAGGATTGGAATGGGAAGGAGTTGGATATCACATCTCATGCTATAGGACGGGTCTCAGGTTTGGTATAAGCAGTGAGATATCACATCTCATGCTATAGGAAGTGTCTCAGGATTGGAATGGGAAGGAGTTGGATATCACATCTCATGCTATAGGAAGGGTCTCAGGTTTGGTATAAGCATTGAGATATCACATCTCATGCTGTAGGAAGGGTCTCAGGATTGGAATGGAAGGAGTTGGATATCACATCTCATGTTATAGGAAGGATCTCAGGTTTGGTATTAGAAGCATTGATACATCACATCTCATGCTATAGGAAGGGTCTCAGGATTGGAATGGGAAGGAGTTGGATATCACATCTCATGCTATAGGAAGGGTCTCAGGATTGGAATGGGAAGGAGTTGAATATGACATCTCATGCCGTAGGAAGGGTCTCAGGTTTGGTATAAACATTGAGATATCACATCTCTGCTATCAAAAGGGTCTCAGGATTGGAATGGGAAGGAGTTGGATATCCCATCTCATGTTATAGGAAGAGTCTCAGGTTTGGTATTAGAAGCATTGAGATATCACATCTCATGCTATACGAAGGGTCTCAGGATTGGAATGGGAAGGACTTGGGTATCACATCTCATGCTATAGGGAGGGTCTCAAGTTTGATATTAGAAGCATTGAGATATCACATCTCATGCTATAGGAAGGGTCTCAGGATTGGAATGGGAAGGAGTTGGATATCACATCTCATGCTATAGGACGGGTCTCAGGTTTGGTATAAGCAGTGAGATATCACATCTCATGCTATAGGAAGTGTCTCAGGATTGGAATGCGAAGGAGTTGGATATCACATCTCATGTTATAGGAAGGATCTCAGGTTTGGTATAAGCATTGAGATATCACATCTCTGCTATCGGAAGGGTCTCAGGATTGGAATGGGAAGGAGTTGGATATTCCCATCTCATGTTATAGGAAGGGTCTCAGGTTTGGTATTAGAAGCATTGAGATATCACATCTCATTCTATAGGAAGGGTCTCAGGATTGGAATGGGAAGGACTTGGATATCACTTCTCATGCTATAGGGAGGGTCTCAAGTTTGATATTAGAAGCATTGAGATATCACATTTCATGATATCGGAAGGGTCTCAAGATTGGAATGGGAAGGAGTTGGATATCACATCTCATGATAAAGGAAGGGTCTAAGGTTTGGAAGGGGAAGGATTTGGATATCACATCTCATGTTATAGGACGGGTCTCAGGTTTGGTATTAGAAGCATTGAGATATCAAGTCTCATGGTATAGGAAGGGTCTCAGAATTGGAATGGGAAGGAGTTGGATATCACATCTCAAGCTATAGGAAGGGTCTCAGGATTAGAATGGGAAGGAGTTTGATATCACATCTCATGCCATAGTATGGGTCTCAGGTTTGGTAGAAGCATTGGGATATCACATCTCATGCTATCGGAAGGGTATCGGGATTGGATTTGGAAGGAGTTGGATATCCCATCTCATGCTATAGGAAGGGTCTCAGGTTGGAATGGGGAGGAGTTGGATATCACATCTCATGTTATAGGAAGGGTCTCGGGATTGGAATGGGAAGGACTTGGATATCACATCTCATGCTACAGGAAGGCTCTCAGGTTTGCAAGGGGAAAGAGTTGGATATCACATTTCATGTTAGAGGTAGGATCTCAGGTTTGGTATTAGAAGTATTGAGATATCACATCTCATGCTATCAGAAGGATCTCAGGTTTGGTATAGAAGCATTGAGATATCATATCTTATGCTATCAGAAGAGTCTCAGGATTGGAATGGAAAGGAGTTGAATATCACATCTCATGCTAAAGGGAGGGTCTCAGGTTTGGAAGATAAGGATTTGGATATCACATCTCATGTTATAGGAAGGATCTCAGGTTTGGTATTAGAAGTATTGAGATATCACATCTCATGCTATCGGAAGGATCTTAGGTTTGGTATAGAAGCATTGAGATATCATATCTTATGCTATCAGAAGGGTCTCAGGATTGGAATGGGAAGGAGTTGGATATCACATCTCATGCTAAAGGGAGGGTCTCAGGTTTGGAAGGCGAAGGATTTGGATATCACATCTCATGTTATAGGATGGATCTCAGGTTTGGTATTAGAAGTATTGAGATATCACATCTCATGTTATCGGAAGGATCTCAGGTTTGGTATTAGAAGTATTGAGATATCACATCTCATGCTATAGGAAGGGTCTCAGGATTGGAATGGGAAGGAGTTGGATATCACATCTCATGCTAAAGGAAGGGTGTCAGGTTTGGTAGAAGCATTGAGATATCACATCTCATGCTATAGGAAGGGTCTCAGGATTGGAATGGGAAGGACTTAGATATCACATATCATGCTATAGGGAGGGTCTCAGTTTTGATATTAGAAGCATTGAGATATCACATCTCATGCTATCGGAAGTGTCTCAGGATTGGAATGGGAAGGAGCTGGATATCACATCTCATGCTAAAGGAAGGGTCTCAGGTTTGGAACGTGAAGGAGTTGGATATCACATCTCATGCTATAGGAAGGGTCTCAGGTTTGGTATAAGCATTGAGATATCACATCTCATGCTATAGGAAGGGTCTCAGGATTGGAATGGAAGGAGTTGGATATCACATCTCATGTTATAGGAACGATCTCAGGTTTGGTATTAGAAGCATTGAGACATCACATCTCATGCTATAGGAAGGGTCTCAGGATTGGAATGGGAAGGAGTTGGATATCACATCTCATGCTATAGGAAGGGTCTCAGGATTGGAATGGGAAGGAGTTGAATATGACATCTCATGCCGTAGGAAGGGTCTCAGGTTTGGTATAAACATTGAGATATCACATCTCTGCTATCAAAAGGGTCTCAGGATTGGAATGGGAAGGAGTTGGATATCCCATCTCATGTTATAGGAAGAGTCTCAGGTTTGGTATTAGAAGCATTGAGATATCACATCTCATGCTATAGGAAGTGTCTCAGGATTGGAATGGGAAGGACTTGGATATCACATCTCATGCTAAAGGAAGGGTCTCAGGTTTGGTAGAAGCATTGAGATATCACATCTCATGCTATAGGAAGGGTCTCAGGATTGGAATGGGAAGGACTTAGATATCACATATCATGCTATAGGGAGGGTCTCACTTTTGATATTAGAAGCATTGAGATATCACATCTCATGCTATCGGAAGTGTCTCAGGATTGGAATGGGAAGGAGCTGGATATCACATCTCATGCTAAAGGAAGGGTCTCAGGTTTGGAACGTGAAGGAGTTGGATATCACATCTCATGCTATAGGAAGGGTCTCAGGTTTGGTATAAGCATTGAGATATCACATCTCATGCTATAGGAAGGGTCTCAGGATTGGAATGGGAAGGAGTTGGATATCACATCTCATGCTATAGGAAGGGTCTCAGGATTGGAATGGGAAGGAGTTGAATATGACATCTCATGCCGTAGGAAGGGTCTCAGGTTTGGTATAAACATTGAGATATCACATCTCTGCTATCAAAAGGGTCTCAGGATTGGAATGGGAAGGAGTTGGATATCCCATCTCATGTTATAGGAAGAGTCTCAGGTTTGGTATTAGAAGCATTGAGATATCACATCTCATGCTATAGGAAGTGTCTCAGGATTGGAATGGGAAGGACTTGGATATCACATCTCATGCTATAGGTAGGGTCTCAAGTTTGATATTAGAAGCATTGAGATATCACATCTCATGCTATAGGAAGGGTCTCAGGATTGGAATGGGAAGGAGTTGGATATCACATCTCATGCTATGGGAAGGGTCTCAGGTTTGGTATAAGCAGTGAGATATCACATCTCATGCTATAGGAAGGGTCTCAGGATTGGAATGGGAAGGAGTTGGATATCACATCTCATGCTATAGGACGGGTCTCAGGTTTGGTATAAGCAGTGAGATATCACATATGCTATAGGAAGTGTCTCAGGATTGGAATGGGAAGGAGTTGGATATCACATCTCATGTTATAGAAGGATCTCAGGTTTGGTATAAGCATTGAGATATCACATCTCTGCTATCGGAAGGGTCTCAGGATTGGAATGGGAAGGAGTTGGGTATTCCCATCTCATGTTATAGGAAGGGTCTCAGGTTTGGTATTAGAAGCATTGAGATATCACATCTCATGCTATAGGAAGGGTCTCAGGATTGGAATGGGAAGGACTTGGATATCACATCTCATGCTATAGGGAGGGTCTCAAGTTTGATATTAGAAGCATTGAGATATCACATTTCATGATATCGGAAGGGTCTCAAGATTGGAATGGGAAGGAGTTGGATATCACATCTCATGATAAAGGAAGGGTCTAAGGTTTGGAAGGGGAAGGATTTGGATATCACATCTCATGTTATAGGACGGGTCTCAGGTTTGGTATTAGAAGCATTGAGATATCAAGTCTCATGGTATAGGAAGGGTCTCAGGATTAGAATGGGAAGGAGTTTGATATCACATCTCATGCCATAGTATGGGTCTCAGGTTTGGTAGAAGCATTGGGATATCACATCTCATGCTATCGGAAGGGTATCGGGATTGGATTTGGAAGGAGTTGGATATCCCATCTCATGCTATAGGAAGGGTCTCAGGTTGGAATGGGGAGGAGTTGGATATCACATCTCATGTTATAGGAAGGGTCTCAGGATTGGAATGGGAAGGACTTGGATATCACATCTCATGCTACAGGAAGGCTCTCAGGTTTGCAAGGGGAAAGAGTTGGATATCACATTTCATGTTAGAGGTAGGATCTCAGGTTTGGTATTAGAAGTATTGAGATATCACATCTCATGCTATCAGAAGGATCTCAGGTTTGGTATAGAAGCATTGAGATATCATATCTTATGCTATCAGAAGAGTCTCAGGATTGGAATGGGAAGGAGTTGGATATCACATCTCATGCTAAAGGGAGGGTCTCAGGTTTGGAAGATAAGGATTTGGATATCACATCTTATGTTATAGGAAGGATCTCAGGTTTGGTATTAGAAGTATTGAGATATCACATCTCATGCTATCGGAAGGATCTCAGGTTTTATAGAAGCATTGAGATATCATATCTTATGCTATCAGAAGGGTCTCAGGATTGGAATGGGAATGAGTTGGATATCACATCTCATGCTAAAGGGAGGGTCTCAGGTTTGGAAGGCGAAGGATTTGGATATCACATCTCATGTTATCGGAAGGATCTCAGGTTTGGTATTAGAAGTATTGAGATATCACATCTCATGCTATAGGAAGGGTCTCAGGATTGGAATGGGAAGGAGTTGGATATCACATCTCATGCTAAAGGAAGGGTCTCAGGTTTGGTAGAAGCATTGAGATATCACATCTCATGCTATAGGAAGGGTCTCAGGATTGGAATGGGAAGGACTTAGATATCACATATCATGCTATAGGGAGGGTCTCAGTTTTGATATTAGAAGCATTGAGATATCACATCTCATGCTATCGGAAGTGTCTCAGGATTGGAATGGGAAGGAGCTGGATATCACATCTCATGCTAAAGGAAGGGTCTCAGGTTTGGAACGGGAAGGAGTTGGATATCACATCTCATGTTATAGGAAGGGTCTCAGGTTTGGTATAAACATTGAGATATCGCATCTCTGCTATCGGAAGTGTCTCAGGATTGGAATGGAAAGGAGTTGGATATCCCATCTCATGTTATAGGACGGGTCTCAGGTTTTTTATTAGAATCATTGAGATATCATATTGCATGCTGTAGGAAGGGTCTGAGGATTGGAATGGGAAGGACTTGGATATCACATCTCATGCTATAGATAGGCTCTCAGGTTTGGAAAGTGAAGGAGTTGGATATCACATTTCATGTTAGAGGAAGGATCTCAGGTTTGGTATTAGAGGCATTGAGATATCACATCTCAGGCTATAGGAAGGGTCTCAGGATTGGAATGGGAAGGAGTTGGATATCACATCTCATGCTATAGGAAGGGTCTCAGGATTGGAATGGAAGGAGTTGGATATCACATCTCATGTTATAGGAAGGATCTCAGGTTTGGTATTAGAAGCATTGAGACATCACATCTCATGCTATAGGAAGGGTCTCAGGATTGGAATGGGAAGGAGTTGGATATCACATCTCATGCTATAGGAAGGGTCTCAGGATTGGAATGGGAAGGAGTTGAATATGACATCTCATGCCGTAGGAAGGGTCTCAGGTTTTGTATAAACATTGAGATATCACATCTCTGCTATCAAAAGGGTCTCAGGATTGGAATGGGAAGGAGTTGGATATCCCATCTCATGTTATAGGAAGAGTCTCAGGTTTGGTATTAGAAGCATTGAGTTATCACATCTCATGCTATAGGAAGGGTCTCAGGATTGGAATGGGAAGGACTTGGGTATCACATCTCATGCTATAGGGAGGGTCTCAAGTTTGATATTAGAAGCATTGAGATATCACATCTCATGCTATAGGAAGGGTCTCAGGATTGGAATGGGAAGGAGTTGGATATCACATCTCATGCTATAGGACGGGTCTCAGGTTTGGTATAAGCAGTGAGATATCACATCTCATGCTATAGGAAGTGTCTCAGGATTGGAATGGGAAGGAGTTGGATATCACATCTCATGTTATAGGAAGGATCTCAGGTTTGGTATAAGCATTGAGATATCACATCTCTGCTATCGGAAGGGTCTCAGGATTGGAATGGGAAGGAGTTGGATATTCCCATCTCATGTTATAGGAAGGGTCTCAGGTTTGGTATTAGAAGCATTGAGATATCACATCTCATGCTATAGGAAGGGTCTCAGGATTGGAATGGGAAGGACTTGGATATCACATCTCATGCTATAGGGAGGGTCTCAAGTTTGATATTAGAAGCATTGAGATATCACATTTCATGATATCGGAAGGGTCTCAAGATTGGAATGGGAAGGAGTTGGATATCACATCTCATGATAAAGGAAGGGTCTAAGGTTTGGAAGGGGAAGGATTTGGATATCACATCTCATGTTATAGGACGGGTCTCAGGTTTGGTATTAGAAGCATTGAGATATCAAATCTCATGGTATAGGAAGGGTCTCAGAATTGGAATGGGAAGGAGTTGGATATCACATCTCAAGCTATAGGAAGGGTCTCAGGATTAGAATGGGAAGGAGTTTGATATCACATCTCATGCCATAGTATGGGTCTCAGGTTTGGTAGAAGCATTGGGATATCACATCTCATGCTATCGGAAGGGTATCGGGATTGGATTTGGAAGGAGTTGGATATCCCATCTCATGCTATAGGAAGGGTCTCAGGTTGGAATGGGGAGGAGTTGGATATCACATCTCATGTTATAGGAAGGGTCTCAGGATTGGAATGGGAAGGACTTGGATATCACATCTCATGCTACAGGAAGGCTCTCAGGTTTGCAAGGGGAAAGAGTTGGATATCACATTTCATGTTAGAGGTAGGATCTCAGGTTTGTTATTAGAAGTATTGAGATATCACATCTCATGCTATCAGAAGGATCTCAGGTTTGGTATAGAAGCTTTGAGATATCATATCTTATGCTATCAGAAGAGTCTCAGGATTGGAATGGGAAGGAGTTGGATATCACATCTCATGCTAAAGGGAGGGTCTCAGGTTTGGAAGATAAGGATTTGGATATCACATCTCATGTTATAGGAAGGATCTCAGGTTTGGTATTAGAAGTATTGAGATATCACATCTCATGCTATCGGAAGGATCTCAGGTTTGGTATAGAAGCATTGAGATATCATATCTTATGCTATCAGAAGGGTCTCAGGATTGGAATGGGAAGGAGTTGGATATCACATCTCATGCTAAAGGGAGGGTCTCAGGTTTGGAAGGCGAAGGATTTGGATATCACATCTCATGTTATAGGATGGATCTCAGGTTTGGTATTAGAAGTATTGAGATATCACATCTCATGTTATCGGAAGGATCTCAGGTTTGGTATTAGAAGTATTGAGATATCACATCTCATGCTATAGGAAGGGTCTCAGGATTGGAATGGGAAGGAGTTGGATATCACATCTCATGCTAAAGGAAGGGTCTCAGGTTTGGTAGAAGCATTGAGATATCACATCTCATGCTATAGGAAGGGTCTCAGGATTGGTATGGGAAGGACTTAGATATCACATATCATGCTATAGGGAGGGTCTCAGTTTTGATATTAGAAGCATTGAGATATCACATCTCATGCTATCGGAAGTGTCTCAGGATTGGAATGGGAAGGAGCTGGATATCACATCTCATGCTAAAGGAAGGGTCTCAGGTTTGGAACGTGAAGGAGTTGGATATCACATCTCATGCTATAGGAAGGGTCTCAGGTTTGGTATAAGCATTGAGATATCACATCTCATGCTATAGGAAGGGTCTCAGGATTGGAATGGAAGGAGTTGGATATCACATCTCATGTTATAGGAAGATCTCAGGTTTGGTATTAGAAGCATTGAGACATCACATCTCATGCTATAGGAAGGGTCTCAGGATTGGAATGGGAAGGAGTTGGATATCACATCTCATGCTATAGGAAGGGTCTCAGGATTGGAATGGGAAGGAGTTGAATATGACATCTCATGCCGTAGGAAGGGTCTCAGGTTTGGTATAAACATTGAGATATCACATCTCTGCTATCAAAAGGGTCTCAGATTTGGAATGGGAAGGAGTTGGATATCCCATCTCATGTTATAGGAAGAGTCTCAGGTTTGGTATTAGAAGCATTGAGATATCACATCTCATGCTATAGGAAGTGTCTCAGGATTGGAATGGGAAGGACTTGGATATCACATCTCATGCTATAGGTAGGGTCTCAAGTTTGATATTAGAAGCATTGAGATATCACATCTCATGCTATAGGAAGGGTCTCAGGATTGGAATGGGAAGGAGTTGGATATCATATCTCATGCTATGGGAAGGGTCTCAGGTTTGGTATAAGCAGTGAGATATCACATCTCATGCTATAGGAAGGGTCTCAGGATTGGAATGGGAAGGAGTTGGATATCACATCTCATGCTATAGGACGGGTCTCAGGTTTGGTATAAGCAGTGAGATATCACATCTCATGCTATAGGAAGTGTCTCAGGATTGGAATGGGAAGGAGTTGGATATCACATCTCATGTTATAGGAAGGATCTCAGGTTTGGTATAAGCATTGAGATACCACATCTCTGCTATCGGAAGGGTCTCAGGATTGGAATGGGAAGGAGTTGGATATTCCCATCTCATGTTATAGGAAGGGTCTCAGGTTTGGTATTAGAAGCATTGAGATATCACATCTCATGCTATAGGAAGTGTCTCAGGATTGGAATGGGAAGGAGTTGGATATCACATCTCATGCTATGGGAAGGGTCTCAGGTTTGGTATAAGCAGTGAGATATCACATCTCATGCTATAGGAAGTGTCTCAGGATTGGAATGGGAAGGAGTTGGATATTCCCATCTCATGTTATAGGAAGGGTCTCAGGTTTGGTATTAGAAGCATTGAGATATCACATCTCATGCTATAGGAAGGGTCTCAGGATTGGAATGGGAAGGACTTGGATATCACATCTCATGCTATAGGGAGGGTCTCAAGTTTGATATTAGAAGCTTTGAGATATCACATCTCATGATATCGGAAGGGTCTCAGGATTGGAATGGGAAGGAGTTGGATATCACATCTCATGATAAAGGAAGGGTCTAAGGTTTGGAAGGGGAAGGATTTGGATATCACATCTCATGTTATATTACGGGTCTCAGGTTTGGTATTAGAAGCATTGAGATATCAAGTCTCATAGTATAGGAAGGGTCTCAGAATTGGAATGGGAAGGAGTTGGATATCACATCTCAAGCTATAGGAAGGGTCTCAGGATTGGAATGGGAAGGACTTGGATATCACATCTCATGCTATAGGAAGGCTCTCAGGTTTGGAAGGGGAAAGAGTTGGATATCACATTTCATGTTAGAGGTAGGATCTCAGGTTTGGTATTAGAGGCATTGAGATATCACATCTCATGCTATCAGAAGGGTCTCTGGAATGGAATGGGAAGGAGTTGGATATCACATCTCATGCTAAAGGGAGGGTCTCAGGTTTGGAAGGGGAATGATTTGGATATCACATCTCATGTTATAGGAAGGATCTCAGGTTTGGTATTAGAAGCATTGAGATATCACATCTCATGCTATCGGAAGGATCTCAGGTTTGGTATTAGAAGCATTGAGATATCACATCTCATGCTATCAGAAGAGTCTCAGGATTGGAAAAGGAAGGAGTTGGATATCACATCTCATGCTAAAGGGAGGGTCTCAGGTTTGGAAGGGGAAGGATTTGGATATCACATCTCATGTTATCGGAAGGATCTCACGTTTGGTATTAGAAGTATTGAGATATCATATCTCATGCTATAGGAAGGGTCTCAGGATTGGAATGGGAAGGAGTTGGATATCACATCTCATGCTATAGGGAGGGTCTCAGGATTGGAATGGGAAGGACTTAGATATCACATATCATGCTATAGGGAGGGTCTCAGTTTTGATATTAGAAGCATTGAGATATCACATCTCATGCTATCGGAAGTGTCTCAGGATTGGAATGGGAAGGAGCTGGATATCACATCTCATGCTAAAGGAAGGGTCTCAGGTTTGGATTGGGAAGGATTTGGATATCACATCTCATGTTATAGGAAGGGTCTCAGGTTTGGTATAAGCATTGAGATATCACATCTCTGCTATCGGAAGTGTCTCAGGATTGGAATGGGAAGGAGTTGGATATCCCATCTCATGTTATAGGACGGGTCTCAGGTTTGTTATTAGAATCATTGAGATATCATATTGCATGCTGTAGGAAGGGTCTAAGGGTTGGAATGTGAAGGACTTGGATATCACATCTCATGCTATAGATAGGCTCTTAGGTTTGGAAAGGGAAGGAGTTGGATATCACATTTCATGTTAGAGGAAGGATCTCAGGTTTGGTATTAGAAGCATTGAGATATCAAATCTCATGCTATAGGAAGGGTCTCAGGATTGGAATGGGAAGCAGTTGGATATCACATCTCATGCTATAGGACGGGTCTCAGGATTGGAATGGAAGGAGTTGGATATCACATCTCATGTTATAGGAAGGATCTCAGGTTTGGTATTAGAAGCATTGAGACATCACATCTAATGCTATAGGAAGGGTCTCAGGGTTGGAATGGGAAGGAGTTGGATATCACATCTCATCCAATAGGAAGGGTCTCAGGTTTGGAATGGGAAGGAATTGGATATCACATCTCATGTTATAGGAAGGATCTCAGGTTTGGTATTAGAAGCATTGAGATATCACATCTCATGCTATAGGAAGGGTCTCAGGATTGGAATGTGAAGGATTTGGATATCACATCTCATGCTAAAGGAAGGGTCTCAGGTTTGGTAGAAGCATTGAGATATCACGTCTCTGCTATCGGAAGGGTCTCAGGATTGGATTGGGAAGGAGTTGGATATCCCTTCTCATGCTATAGGAAGGGTCTCAGGATTTGAATGGCAAGGAGTTGGATATCCCATCTCATGTTATAGGATGGGTCTCAGGTTTTTTATTAAAATCATTGAGATATCATATTGCATGCTGTAGGAAGGGTCTAAGGATTGGAATGGGAAGGACTTGGATATCACATCTCATGCTATAGATAGGCTCTCAGGTTTGGAAAGTGAAGGAGTTGGATATCACATTTCATGTTAGAGGAAGGATCTCAGGTTTGGTATTAGAGGCATTGAGATATCACATCTCAGGCTATAGGAAGGGTCTCAGGATTGGAATGGGAAGGAGTTGGATATCACATCTCATGCTATAGGAAGGGTCTCAGGTTTTGTTATAAGCATTGAGACATCACATCTCATGCTATAGGAAGGGTCTCAGGATTGGAATGGGAAGGAGTTGGATATCACATCTCATGCTATAGGAAGGGTCTCAGGATTGGAATGGGAAGGAGTTGTATATGACATCTCATGCCGTAGGGAGTGTCTCAGGTTTGGTATAAACATTGAGATATCACATCTCTGCTATCGAAAGGGTCTCAGGATTGGAATGGGAAGGAGTTGGATATCCCATCTCATGTTATAGGAAGAGTCTCAGGTTTGGTATTAGAAGCATTGAGATATCACATCTCATGCTATAGGAAGTGTCTCAGGATTGGAATGGGAAGGACTTGGGTATCACATCTCATGCTATAGGGAGGGTCTCAAGTTTGATATTAGAAGCATTGAGATATCACATCTCATGCTATAGGAAGGGTCTCAGGATTGGAATGGGAAGGAGTTGGATATCACATCTCATGCTATAGGAAGGGTCTCAGGTTTGGTATAAGCAGTGAGATATCACATCTCATGCTATAGGAAGTGTCTCAGGATTGGAATGGGAAGGAGTTGGATATCACATCTCATGTTATAGGAAGGATCTCAGGTTTGGTATAAGCATTGAGATATCACATCTCTGCTATCGGAAGGGTCTCAGGATTGGAATGGGAAGGAGTTGGATATTCCCATCTCATGTTATAGGAAGGGTCTCAGGTTTGGTATTAGAAGCATTGAGATATCACATCTCATGCTATAGGAAGGGTCTCAGGATTGGAATGGGAAGGACTTGGATATCACATCTCATGCTATAGGGAGGGTCTCAAGTTTGATATTAGAAGCATTGAAATATCACATTTCATGATATCGGAAGGGTCTCAAGATTGGAATGGGAAGGAGTTGGATATCACATCTCATGCTATAGGAAGGGTCTCAGGATTGGAATGGGAAGGAGTTGTATATGACATCTCATGCCGTAGGGAGGGTCTCAGGTTTGGTATAAACATTGAGATATCACATCTCTGCTATCGAAAGGGTCTCAGGATTGGAATGGGAAGGAGTTGGATATCCCATCTCATGTTATAGGAAGAGTCTCAGGTTTGGTATTAGAAGCATTGAGATATCACATCTCATGCTATAGGAAGTGTCTCAGGATTGGAATGGGAAGGACTTGGGTATCACATCTCATGCTATAGGGAGGGTCTCAAGTTTGATATTAGAAGCATTGAGATATCACATCTCATGCTATAGGAAGGGTCTCAGGATTGGAATGGGAAGGAGTTGGATATCACATCTCATGCTATAGGAAGGGTCTCAGGTTTGGTATAAGCAGTGAGATATCACATCTCATGCTATAGGAAGTGTCTCAGGATTGGAATGGGAAGGAGTTGTATATCACATCTCATGTTATAGGAAGGATCTCAGGTTTGGTATAAGCATTGAGATATCACATCTCTGCTATCGGAAGGGTCTCAGGATTGGAATGGGAAGGAGTTGGATATTCCCATCTCATGTTATAGGAAGGGTCTCAGGTTTGGTATTAGAAGCATTGAGATATCACATCTCATGCTATAGGAAGGGTCTCAGGATTGGAATGGGAAGGACTTGGATATCACATCTCATGCTATAGGGAGGGTCTCAAGTTTGATATTAGAAGCATTGAGATATCACATTTCATGATATCGGAAGGGTCTCAAGATTGGAATGGGAAGGAGTTGGATATCACATCTCATGATAAAGGAAGGGTCTAAGGTTTGGAAGGGGAAGGATTTGGATATCACATCTCATGTTATAGGACGGGTCTCAGGTTTGGTATTAGAAGCATTGAGATATAAAGTCTCATGGTATAGGAAGGATCTCAGAATTGGAATGGGAAGGAGTTGGATATCACATCTCAAGCTATAGGAAGGGTCTCAGGATTAGAATGGGAAGGAGTTTGATATCACATCTCATGCTATAGTATGGATCTCAGGTTTGGTAGAAGCATTGGGATATCACATCTCATGCTATCGGAAGGGTATCGGGATTGGATTTGGAAGGAGTTGGATATCCCATCTCATGCTATAGGAAGGGTCTCAGGTTGGAATGGGAAGGAGTTGGATATCACATCTCATGTTATAGGAAGGGTCTCAGGATTGGAATGGGAAGGACTTGGACATCACATCTCATGCTATAGGAAGGCTCTCAGGTTTGCAAGGGGAAAGAGTTGGATATCACATTTCATGTTAGAGGTAGGATCTCAGGTTTGGTATTAGAAGTATTGAGATATCACATCTCATGCTATCAGAAGGATCTCAGGTTTGGTATAGAAGCATTGAGATATCATATCTTATGCTATCAGAAGAGTCTCAGGATTGGAATGGGAAGGAGTTGGATATCACATCTCATGCTAAAGGGAGGGTCTCAGGTTTGGAAGATAAGGATTTGGATATCACATCTCATGTTATAGGAAGGATCTCAGGTTTGGTATTAGAAGTATTGAGATATCACATCTCATGCTATCGGAAGGATCTCAGGTTTGGTATAGAAGCATTGAGATATCATATCTTATGCTATCAGAAGGGTCTCAGGATTGGAATGGGAAGGAGTTGGATATCACATCTCATGCTAAAGGGAGGGTCTCAGGTTTGGAAGGCGAAGGATTTGGATATCACATCTCATGTTATAGGATGGATCTCAGGTTTGGTATTAGAAGTATTGAGATATCACATCTCATGTTATCGGAAGGATCTCAGGTTTGGTATTAGAAGTATTGAGATATCACATCTCATACTATAGGAAGGGTCTCAGGATTGGAATGGGAAGGAGTTGGATATCACATCTCATGCTAAAGGAAGGGTCTCAGGTTTGGTAGAAGCATTGAGATATCACATCTCATGCTATAGGAAGGGTCTCAGGATTGGAATGGGAAGGAGTTGAATATGACATCTCATGCCGTAGGAAGGGTCTCAGGTTTGGTATAAACATTGAGATATCACATCTCTGCTATCAAAAGGGTCTCAGGATTGGAATGGGAAGGAGTTGGATATCCCATCTCATGTTATAGGAAGAGTCTCAGGTTTGGTATTAGAAGCATTGAAATATCACATCTCATGCTATAGGAAGTGTCTCAGGATTGGAATGGGAAGGACTTGGATATCACATCTCATGCTATAGGTAGGGTCTCAAGTTTGATATTAGAAGCATTGAGATATCACATCTCATGCTATAGGAAGGGTCTGAGGATTGGAATGGGAAGGAGTTGGATATCACATCTCATGCTATGGGAAGGGTCTCAGGTTTGGTATAAGCAGTGAGATATCACATCTCATGCTATAGGAAGTGTCTCAGGATTGGAATGGGAAGGAGTTGGATATTCCCATCTCATGTTATAGGAAGGGTCTCAGGTTTGGTATTAGAAGCATTGAGATATCACATCTCATGCTATAGGAAGGGTCTCAGGATTGGAATGGGAAGGACTTGGATATCACATCTCATGCTATAGTGAGGGTCTCAAGTTTGATATTAGAAGCTTTGAGATATCACATCTCATGATATCGGAAGGGTCTCAGGATTGGAATGGGAAGGAGTTGGATATCACATCTCATGATAAAGGAAGGGTCTAAGGTTTGGAAGGGGAAGGATTTGGATATCACATCTCATGTCATATTACGGGTCTCAGGTTTGGTATTAGAAGCATTGAGATATCAAGTCTCATAGTATAGGAAGGGTCTCAGAATTGGAATGGGAAGGAGTTGGATATCACATCTCAAGCTATAGGAAGGGTCTCGGGATTGGAATGGGAAGGACTTGGATATCACATCTCATGCTATAGGAAGGCTCTCAGGTTTGGAAGGGGAAGGATTTGGATATCACATCTCATGCTATCGGAAGGATCTCAGGTTTGGTATTAGAAGCATTGAGATATCACATCTCATGCTATCAGAAGAGTCTCAGGATTGGAATAGGAAGGAGTTGGATATCACATCTCATGCTAAAGGGAGGGTCTCAGGTTTGGAAGGGGAAGGATTTGGATATCACCTCTCATGTTATCGGAAGGATCTCACGTTTGGAATTAGAAGTATTGAGATATCATATCTCATGCTATAGGAAGGGTCTCAGGATTGGAATGGGAAGGAGTTGGATATTACATCTCATGCTATAGGGAGGGTCTCAGGATTGGAATGGGAAGGACTTAGATATCACATATCATGCTATAGGGAGGGTCTCAGTTTTGATATTAGAAGCATTGAGATATCACATCTCATGCTATCGGAAGTGTCTCAGGATTGGAATGGGAAGGAGCTGGATATCACATCTCATGCTAAAGGAAGGGTCTCAGGTTTGGAACGGGAAGGATTTGGATATCACATCTCATGTTATAGGAAGGGTCTCAGGTTTGGTATAAGCATTGAGATATCACATCTCATGCTATAGGACGGGTCTCAGGATTGGAATGGAAGGAGTTGGATATCATATCTCATGTTATAGGAAGGATCTCAGGTTTGGTATTAGAAGCATTGAGACATCACATCTCATGCTATAGGAAGGGTCTCAGGGTTGGAATGGGAAGGAGTTGGATATCACATCTCATCCAATAGGAAGGGTCTCAGGTTTGGAATGGGAAGGAATTGGATATCACATCTCATGTTATAGGAAGGATCTCAGGTTTGGTATTAGAAGCATTGAGATATCACATCTCATGCTATAGGAAGGGTCTCAGGATTGGAATGTGAAGGATTTGGATATCACATCTCATGCTAAAGGAAGGGTCTCAGGTTTGGTAGAAGCATTGAGATATCACGTCTCTGCTATCGGAAGGGTCTCAGGATTGGATTGGGAAGGAGTTGGATATCCCTTCTCATGCTATAGGAAGGGTCTCAGGATTTGAATGGCAAGGAGTTGGATATCACATCTCATGCCATAGGAAGGGTCTCAGGTTTGGTATAAGCATTGAGATATCACATCTCTGCTATCGGAAGGGTCTCAGGATTGGATTGGGAAGGAGTTGGATATCCCTTCTCATGCTATAGGAAGTGTCTCAGGTTGGAATGGGAAGGAGTTGGATATCACATCTCATGTTATAGGAAGGGTCTCAGGATTGGAATGGGAAGGATTTGGATATCACATCTCTTGCTATAGGAAGGGTCTCAGGATTGGAAAGGGTAGGAGTTGGATATTACTTTCTTGCTATAGGAAGGGTCTCATGTTTGGAATGGGAAGGAGTTGGATATCACATATGCTATAGTTAGTGTCTCAGGTTTGGAACAGGAAGGAGTTGGATATCACATCTCATGTTATAGGAAGGGTCTCAGGTTTGGTATAAGCATTGAGATATCACATCTCTGCTATCGGAAGCGGCTCAGGATTGGAATGGGAAGGAGTTGGATATCCCATCTCATGTTATAGGAAGAGTCTCTGGTTTGGTATTAGAATCATTGAGATATCACATCGCATGCTGTAGGAAGGGTCTAAGGATTGGAATGGGATGGACTTGGATATCACATCTCATGCTATAGTTAGGCTCTCAGGTTTGGTATAAGCATTGAGATATCACATCTCATGCTATAGGAAGGGTCTCAGGATTGGAATGGGAAGGAATTGGATATCACATCTCATGCTATAGGAAGGGTCTCAGATTTGGTATAAGCATTGAGATATCACATCTCATGCTAAAGGAAGGGTCTCAGGATTGGAATGGGAAGGAGTTGTATATGACATCTCAGGCCATAGGAAGGTTCTCAGGTTTGGTATAAGCATTGAGATATCACATCTCTGCTATCGGAAAGGTCTCAGGATTGGAATGGGAAGGAGTTGGATATCCCATCTCATGTTATAGGAAGGGTCTCAGGTTTGGTATTAGAAGCATAGAGATATCACATCTCATGCTATAGGAAGGGTCTCAGGATTGGAATGGGAAGGACTTGGATGTCACATCTCATGCTATAGGGAGGGTCTCAAGTTTGATATTAGAAGCATTGAGATAACAAATCTCATGATATCGGAAGGGTCTCAGGATTGGAATGGGAAGGAGTTGGATATCACATCTCATGATAAAGGAAGGGTCTAAGGTTTGGAAGGGGAAGGATTTGGATATCACATCTCATGTTATAGGACGGGTCTCAGGTTTGGCATTAGAAGCATTGAGATATCAAGTCTCATGGTATAAGAAGGGTCTCAGAATTGGAATGGGAAGGAGTTGGATATCACACCTCAAGCTATAGGAAGGGTCTCAGGATTGGAATGGGAAGGAGTTTGATATCACATCTCATGCCATAGTATGGGTCTCAGGTTTGGTAGAAGCATTGGGATATCACATCTCATGCTATCGGAAGGGTATCAGTATTGGATTTGGAAGAAGTTGGATATCCCATCTCATGCTATAGGAAGGGTCTCAGGTTGGAATGGGAAGGAGTTGGATATCACATTTCATGTTATAGGAAGGGTCTCAGGATTGGAATGGGAAGGACTTGGATATCATATCTCATGCTATAGGACGGGTCTCAGGTTTGTTATTAGAATCATTGAGATATCATATTGCATGCTGTAGGAAGGGTCTAAGGATTGGAATGGGAAGGACCTGGATATCACATCTCATGCTATAGATAGGCTCTTAGGTTTGGAAAGGGAAGGAGTTGGGTATCACATTTCATGTTAGAGGAAGGGTCTCAGGATTGGAATGGGAAGTAGTTGGATATCACATCTCATGCTATAGGAAGGGTCTCAGGTTTGGTATAAGCATTGAGATATCACATCTCATGCTATAGGACGGGTCTCAGGATTGGAATGGAAGGAGTTGGATATCACATCTCATGTTATAGGAAGGATCTCAGGTTTGGTATTAGAAGCATTGAGACATCACATCTCATGCTATAGGACGGGTCTCAGGGTTAGAATGGGAAGGAGTTGGATATCACAACTCATCCAATAGGAAGGGTCTCAGGTTTGGAATGGGAAGGAATTGGATATCACATCTCATGTTATAGGAAAGATCTCAGGTTTGGTATTAGAAGCATTGAGATATCACATCTCATGCTATAGGAAGGGTCTCAGGATTGGAATGTGAAGGATTTGGATATCACATCTCATGCTAAAGGAAGGGTCTCAGGTTTGATAGAAGCATTGAGATATCACGTCTCTGCTATCGGAAGGGTCTCAGGATTGGATTGGGAAGGAGTTGGATATCCCTTCTCATGCTATAGGAAGGGTCTCAGGATTTGAATGGCAAGGAGTTGGATATCACATCTCATGCCATAGGAATGGTATCAGGTTTGGTATAAGCATTGAGATATCACATCTCTGCTATCGGAAGGGTCTCAGGATTGGAATGGGAAGGAGTTGGATATTCCCATCTCATGTTATAGGAAGGGTCTCAGGTTTGGTATTAGAAGCATTGAGATATCACATCTCATGCTATAGGAAGGGTCTCAGGATTGGAATGGGAAGGACTTGGATATCACATCTCATGCTATAGGGAGGGTCTCAAGTTTGATATTAGAAGCTTTGAGATATCACATCTCATGATATCGGAAGGGTCTCAGGATTGGAATGGGAAGGAGTTGGATATCACATCTCATGATAAAGGAAGGGTCTAAGGTTTGGAAGGGGAAGGATTTGGATATCACATCTCATGTTATATTACGGGTCTCAGGTTTGGTATTAGAAGCATTGAGATATCAAGTCTCAGAGTATAGGAAGGATCTCAGAATTGGAATGGGAAGGAGTTGGATATCACATCTCAAGCTATAGAAAGGGTCTCAGGATTGGAATGGGAAGGACTTGGATATCACATCTCATGCTATAGGAAGGCTCTCAGGTTTGGAAGGGGAAAGAGTTGGATATCACATTTCATGTTAGAGGTAGGATCTCAGGTTTGGTATTAGAGGCATTGAGATATCACATCTCATGCTATCAGAAGGGTCTCAGGAATGGAATGGGAAGGAGTTGGATATCACATCTCATGCTAAAGGGAGGGTCTCAGGTTTGGAAGGGGAAGGATTTGGATATCACATCTCATGTTATAGGAAGGATCTCAGGTTTGGTATTAGAAGCATTGAGATATCACATCTCATGCTATCGGAAGTATCTCAGGTTTGGTATTAGAAGCATTGAGATATCACATCTCATGCTATCAGAAGGGTCTCAGGATTGGAATGGGAAGGAGTTGGATATCACATCTCATGCTATAGGAAGTGTCTCAGGATTGGAATGGGAAGGACTTGGATATCACATCTCATGCTATAGGTAGGGTCTCAAGTTTGATATTAGAAGCATTGAGATATCACATCTCATGCTATAGGAAGGGTCTGAGGATTGGAATGGGAAGGAGTTGGATATCACATCTCATGCTATGGGAAGGGTCTCAGGTTTGGTATAAGCAGTGAGATATCACATCTCATGCTATAGGAAGTGTCTCAGGATTGGAATGGGAAGGAGTTGGATATCACATCTCATGTTATAGGAAGGATCTCAGGTTTGGTATAAGCATTGAGATATCACATCTCTGCTATCGGAAGGGTCTCAGGATTGGAATGGGAAGGAGTTGGATATTCCCATCTCATGTTATAGGAAGGGTCTCAGGTTTGGTATTAGAAGCATTGAGATATCACATCTCATGCTATAGGAAGGGTCTCAGGATTGGAATGGGAAGGACTTGGATATCACATCTCATGCTATAGGGAGGGTCTCAAGTTTGATATTAGAAGCTTTGAGATATCACATCTCATGATATCGGAAGGGTCTCAGGATTGGAATGGGAAGGAGTTGGATATCACATCTCATGATAAAGGAAGGGTCTAAGGTTTGGAAGGGGAAGGATTTGGATATCACATCTCATGTTATATTACGGGTCTCACGTTTGGTATTAGAAGCATTGAGATATCAAGTCTCATAGTATAGGAAGGGTCTCAGAATTGGAATGGGAAGGAGTTGGATATCACATCTCAAGCTATAGGAAGGGTCTCAGGATTGGAATGGGAAGGACTTGGATATCACATCTCATGCTATAGGAAGGCTCTCAGGTTTGGAAGGGGAAAGAGTTGGATATCACATTTCATGTTAGAGGTAGGATCTCAGGTTTGGAATTAGAGGCATTGAGATATCACATCTCATGCTATCAGAAGGGTCTCAGGAATGGAATGGGAAGGAGTTGGATATCACATCTCATGCTAAAGGGAGGGTCTCAGGTTTGGAAGGGGAAGGATTTGGATATCACATCTCATGTTATAGGAAGGATCTCAGGTTTGGTATTAGAAGCATTGAGATATCACATCTCATGCTATCGGAAGGATCTCAGGTTTGGTATTAGAAGCATTGAGAAATCACATCTCATGCTATCAGAAGAGTCTCAGGATTGGAATAGGAAGGAGTTGGATATCACATCTCATGCTAAAGGGAGGGTCTCAGGTTTGGAAAGGGAAGGATTTGGATATCACATCTCATGTTATTGGAAGGGTCTCACGTTTGGTATTAGAAGTATTGAGATATCATATCTCATGCTATAGGAAGGGTCTCAGGATTGGAATGGGAAGGAGTTGGATATCACATCTCATGCTATAGGGAGGGTCTCAGGATTGGAATGGGAAGGACTTAGATATCACATATCATGCTATAGGGAGGGTCTCAGTTTTGATATTAGAAGCATTGAGATATCACATCTCATGCTATCGGAAGTGTCTCAGGATTGGAATGGGAAGGTGCTGGATATCACATCTCATGCTAAAGGAAGGGTCTCAGGTTTGGAACGGGAAGGATTTGGATATCACATCTCATGTTATAGGAAGGGTCTCAGGTTTGGTATAAGCATTGAGATATCACATCTCTGCTATCGGAAGTGTCTCAGGATTGGAATGGGAAGGAGTGGGATATCCCATCTCATGTTATAGGACGGGTCTCAGGTTTGTTATTAGAATCATTGAGATATCATATTGCATGCTGTAGGAAAGGTCTAAGGATTGGAATTGGAAGGTCTTGGATATCACATCTCATGCTATAGATAGGCTCTTAGGTTTGGAAAGGGAAGGAGTTGAATATCACATTTCATGTTAGAGGAAGGATCCCAGGTTTGGTATTAGAAGCATTGAGATATCACATCTCATGCTATAGGAAGGGTCTCAGGATTGGAATGGGAAGCAGTTGGATATCACATCTCATGCTATAGGAAGGGTCTCAGGTTTGGTATAAGCATTGAGATATCACATCTCATGCTATAGTACGGGTCTCAGGATTGGAATGGAAGGAGTTGGATATCACATCTCATGTTATAGGAAGGATCTCAGGTCTGGTATTAGAAGCATTGAGACATCACATCTCATGCTATAGGAAGGGTCTCAGGGTTGGAATGGGAAGGAGTTGGATATCACATCTCATCCAATAGGAAGGGTCTCAGGTTTGGAATGGGAAGGAATTGGATATCACATCTCATGTTATAGGAAGAGTCTCTGGTTTAGTATTAGAATCATTGAGATATCACATTGCATGCTGTAGGAAGGGTCTAAGGATTGGAATGGGATGGACTTGGAGATCACATCTCATGCTATAGGTAGGCTCTCAGGTTTGGTATAAGCATTGAGATATCACATCTCATGCTATAGGAAGGGTCTCAGGATTGGAATGGGAAGGAATTGTATATCACATCTCATGCTGTAGGAAGGGTCTCAGATTTGGTATAAGCATTGAGATATCACATCTCATGCTAAAGGAAGGGTCTCAGGATTGGAATGGGAAGGAGTTGTATATGACATCTCAGGCCATAGGAAGGTTCTCAGGTTTGGTATAAGCATTGAGATATCACATCTCTGCTATCGGAAGGGTCTCAGGATTGGAATGGGAAGGAGTTGGATATCCCATCTCATGTTATAGGAAGGGTCTCAGGTTTGGTATTAGAAACATAGAGATATCACATCTCATGCTATAGGAAGGGTCTTAGGATTTGAATGGCAAGGAGTTGAATATCACATCTCATGCCATAGGAAGGGTCTCAGGTTTGGTATAAGCATTGAGATATCACATCTCTGCTATCGGAAGGGTCTCAGGATTGGATTGGGAAGGAGTTGGATATCCCTTCTCATGCGATAGGAAGTGTCTCAGGTTGGAATGGGAAGGAGTTGGATATCACATCTCATGTTATAGGAAGGGTCTCAGGATTGGAATGGGAAGGATTTGGATATCACATCTCTTGCTATAGGAAGGGTCTCAGGTTTGGAATGGGTAGGAGTTGGATATTACTTTCTTGCTATAGGAAGGGTCTCATGTTTGGAATGGGAAGGAGTTGGATATCACATATGCTATAGTTAGTGTCTCAGGTTTGGAACGGGAAGGAGTTGGATATCACATCTCATGTTATAGGAAGGGTCTCAGGTTTGGTATAAGCATTGAGATATCACATCTCTGCTATCGGAAGCGGCTCAGGATTGGAATGGGAAGGAGTTGGATATCCCATCTCATGTTATAGGAAGAGTCTCTGGTTTGGTATTAGAATCATTGAGATATCACATCGCATGCTGTAGGAAGGGTCTAAGGATTGGAATGGGATGGACTTGGATATCACATCTCATGCTATAGGTAGGCTCTCAGGTTTGGTATAAGCATTGAGATATCACATCTCATGCTATAGGAAGGGTCTCAGGATTGGAATGGGAAGGAATTGGATATCACATCTCATGCTATAGGGAGGGTCTCAGATTTGGTATAAGCATTGAGATATCACATCTCATGCTAAAGGAAGGGTCTCAGGATTGGAATGGGAAGGAGTTGTATATGACATCTCAGGCCATAGGAAGGTTCTCAGGTTTGGTATAAGCATTGAGATATCACATCTCTGCTATCGGAAGGGTCTCAGGATTGGAATGGGAAGGAGTTGGATATCCCATCTCATGTTATAGGAAGGGTCTCAGGTTTGGTATTAGAAGCATAGAGATATCACATCTCATGCTATAGGAAGGGTCTCAGGATTGGAATGGGAAGGACTTGGATGTCACATCTCATGCTATAGGGAGGGTCTCAAGTTTGATATTAGAAGCATTGAGATAACAAATCTCATGATATCGGAAGGGTCTCAGGATTGGAATGGGAAGGAGTTGGATATCACATCTCATGATAAACGAAGGGTCTAAGGTTTGGAACGGGAAGGATTTGGATATCACATCTCATGTTATAGGACGGGTCTCAGGTTTGGTATTAGAAGCATTGAGATATCAAGTCTCATCGTATAAGAAGGGTCTCAGAATTGGAATGGGAAGGAGTTGGATATCACACCTCAAGCTATAGGAAGGGTCTCAGGATTGGAATGGGAAGGAGTTTGATATCACATCTCATGCCATAGTATGGGTCTCAGGTTTGGTAGAAGCATTGGGATATCACATCTCATGCTATCGGAAGGGTATCAGTATTGGATTTGGAAGAAGTTGGATATCCCATCTCATGCTATAGGAAGGGTCTCAGGTTGGAATGGGAAGGAGTTGGATATCACATTTCATGTTATAGGAAGGGTCTCAGGATTGGAATGGGAAGGACTTGGATATCATATCTCATGCTATAGGACGGGTCTCAGGTTTGTTATTAGAATCATTGAGATATCATATTGCATGCTGTAGGAAGGGTCTAAGGATTGGAATGGGAAGGACTTGGATATCACATCTCATGCTATAGATAGGCTCTTAGGTTTGGAAAGGGAAGGAGTTGGATATCACATTTCATGTTAGAGGAAGGATCTCAGGTTTGGTATTAGAAGCATTGAGATATCACATCTCATGCTATAGGAAGGGTCTCAGGATTGGAATGGGAAGTAGTTGGATATCACATCTCATGCTATAGGAAGGGTCTCAGGTTTGGTATAAGCATTGAGATATCACATCTCATGCTATAGGACGGGTCTCAGGATTGGAATGGAAGGAGTTGGATATCACATCTCATGTTATAGGAAGGATCTCAGGTTTGGTATTAGAAGCATTGAGACATCACATCTCATGCTATAGGAAGGGTCTCAGGGTTGGAATGGGAAGGAGTTGGATATCACATCTCATCCAATAGGAAGGGTCTCAGGTTTGGAATGGGAAGGAATTGGATATCACATCTCATGTTATAGGAAGGATCTCAGGATTGGAATGTGAAGGATTTGGATATCACATCTCATGCTAAAGGAAGGGTCTCAGGTTTGGTAGAAGCATTGAGATATCACGTCTCTGCTATCGGAAGGGTCTCAGGATTGGATTGGGAAGGAGTTGGATATCCCTTCTCATGCTATAGGAAGGGTCTCAGGATTTGAATGGCAAGGAGTTGGATATCACATCTCATGCCATAGGAAGGGTCTCAGGTTTGGTATAAGCATTGAGATATCACATCTCTGCTATCGGAAGGGTCTCAGGATTGGAATGGGAAGGAGTTGGATATTCCCATCTCATGTTATAGGAAGGGTCTCAGGTTTGGTATTAGAAGCATTGAGATATCACATCTCATGCTATAGGAAGGGTCTCAGGATTGGAATGGGAAGGACTTGGATATCACATCTCATGCTATAGGGAGGGTCTCAAGTTTGATATTATAAGCTTTGAGATATCACATCTCATGATATCGGAAGGGTCTCAGGATTGGAATGGGAAGGAGTTGGATATCACATCTCATGATAAAGGAAGGGTCTAAGGTTGGAAGGGGAAGGATTTGGATATCACATCTCATGTTATATTACGGGTCTCAGGTTTGGTATTAGAAGCATTGAGATATCAAGTCTCAGAGTATAGGAAGGGTCTCAGAATTGGAATGGGAAGGAGTTGGATATCACATCTCAAGCTATAGGAAGGGTCTCAGGATTGGAATGGGAAGGACTTGGATATCACATCTCATGCTATAGGAAGGCTCTCAGGTTTGGAAGGGGAAAGAGTTGGATATCACATTTCATGTTAGAGGTAGGATCTCAGGTTTGGTATTAGAGGCATTGAGATATCACATCTCATGCTATCAGAAGGGTCTCAGGAATGGAATGGGAAGGAGTTGGATATCAAATCTCATGCTAAAGGGAGGGTCTCAGGTTTGGAAGGGGAAGGATTTGGATATCACATCTCATGTTATAGGAAGGATCTCAGGTTTGGTATTAGAAGCATTGAGATATCACATCTCATGCTATCGGAAGGATCTCAGGTTTGGTATTAGAAGCATTGAGATATCACATCTCATGCTATCAGAAGGGTCTCAGGATTGGAATGGGAAGGAGTTGGATATCACATCTCATGCTAAAGGGAGGGTCTCAGGTTTGGAAGGGGAAGGATTTGGATATCACATCTCATGTTATCGGAAGGATCTCACGTTTGGTATTAGAAGTATTGAGATATCATATCTCATGCTATAGGAAGGGTCTCAGGATTGGAATGGGAAAGAGTTGGATATCACATCTCATGCTATAGGGAGTGTCTCAGGATTGGAATGGGAAGGACTTAGATATCACATATCATGCTATAGGGAGGGTCTCAGTTTTGATATTAGAAGCATTGAGATATCACATCTCATGCTATCGGAAGTGTCTCAGGATTGGAATGGGAAGGAGCTGGATATCACATCTCATGCTAAAGGAAGGGTCTCAGGTTTGGAACGGGAAGGATTTGGATATCACATCTCATGCTAAAGGAAGGGTCTCAGGTTTGGAACGGGAAGGATTTGGATATCACATCTCATGTTATAGGAAGGGTCTCAGGTTTGGTATAAGCATTGAGATATCACATCTCTGCTATCGGAAGTGTCTCAGTATTGGAATGGGAAGGAGTTGGATATCCCATCTCATGTTATAGGACGGGTCTCAGGTTTGTTATTAGAATCATTGAGATATCATATTGCATGCTGTAGGAAGTGTCTAAGGGTTGGAATGGGAAGGACTTGGATATCACATCTCATGCTATAGATAGGCTCTTAGGTTTGGAAAGGGAAGGAGTTGGATATCAGATTTCATGTTAGAGGAAGGATCTCAGGTTTGGTATTAGAAGCATTGAGATATCACATCTCATGCTATAGGAAGGGTCTCAGGATTGGAATGGGAAGTAGTTGGATATCACATCTCATGCTATAGGAAGGGTCTCAGGTTTGGTATAAGCATTGAGATATCACATCTCATGCTATAGGACGGGTCTCAGGATTGGAATGGAAGGAGTTGGATATCACATCTCATGTTATAGGAAGGATCTCAGGTTTGGTATTAGAAGCATTGAGACATCACATCTCATGCTATAGGAAGGGTCTCAGGGTTGGAATGGGAAGGAGTTGGATATCACATCTCATCCAATAGGAAGGGTCTCAGGTTTGGAATGGGAAGGAATTGGATATCACATCTCATGTTATAGGAAGGATCTCAGGTTTGGTATAAGAAGCATTGAGATATCACATCTCATGCTATAGGAAGGGTCTCAGGATTGGAATGTGAAGGATTTGGATATCACATCTCATGCTAAAGGAAGGGTCTCAGGTTTGGTAGAAGCATTGAGATATCACGTCTCTGCTATCGGAAGGGTCTCAGGATTGGATTGGGAAGGAGTTGGATATCCCTTCTCATGCTATAGGAAGGGTCTCAGGATGTGAATGGCAAGGAGTTGGATATCACATCTAATGCCATAGGAAGGGTCTCAGGTTTTGTATAAGCATTGAGATATCACATCTCTGCTATCGGAAGGGTCTCAGGATTGGATTGGGAAGGAGTTGGATATCCCTTCTCATGCTATAGGAAGTGTCTCAGGTTGGAATGGGAAGGAGTTGGATATCACATCTCATGTTATAGGAAGGGTCTCAGGATTGGAATGGGAAGGATTTGGATATCACATCTCTTGCTATAGGAAGGGTCTCAGGATTGGAATGGGTAGGAGTTGGATATTACTTTCTTGCTATAGGAAGGGTCTCATGTTTGGAATGGGAAGGAGTTGGATATCACATATGCTATAGTTAGTGTCTCAGGTTTGGAACGGGAAGGAGTTGGATATCACATCTCATGTTATAGGAAGGGTCTCAGGTTTGGTATAAGCATTGAGATGTCACATCTCTGCTATCGGAAGCGGCTCAGGATTGGAATGGGAAGGAGTTGGATATCACATCTCATGCTATAGGTAGGCTCTCAGGTTTGGTATAAGCATTGAGATATCACATCTCATGCTATAGGAAGGGTCTCAGGATTGGAATGGGAAGGATTTGGATATCACATCTCATGCTATAGGAAGGGTCTCAGATTTGGTATAAGCATTGAGATATCACATCTCATGCTAAAATAAGGGTCTCAGGATTGGAATGGGAAGGAGTTGTATATGACATCTCAGGCCATAGGAAGGGTCTCAGGTTTGGTATAAGCATTGAGATATCACATCTCTGCTATCGGAAGGGTCTCAGGATTGGAATGGGAAGGAGTTGGATATCCCATCTCATGTTATAGGAAGGGTCTCAGGTTTGGTATTAGAAGCATAGAGATATCACATCTCATGCTATAGGAAGGGTCTCAGGATTGGAATGGGAAGGACTTGGATGTCACATCTCATGCTATAGGGAGGGTCTCAAGTTTGATATTAGAAGCATTGAGATAACAAATCTCATGATATCGGAAGGGTCTCAGGATTGGAATGGGAAGGAGTTGGATACCACATCTCATGATAAAGGAAGGGTCTAAGGTTTGGAAGGGGAAGGATTTGGATATCACATCTCATGTTATAGGACGGGTCTCAGGTTTGGTATTAGAAGCATTGAGATATCAAGTCTCATGGTATAAGAAGGGTCTCAGAATTGGAATGGGAAGGAGTTGGATATCACACCTCAAGCTATAGGAAGGGTCTCAGGATTGGAATGGGAAGGAGTTTGATATCACATCTCATGCCATAGTATGGGTCTCACGTTTGGTAGAAGCATTGGGATATCACATCTCATGCTATCGGAAGGGTATCAGTATTGGATTTGGAAGAAGTTGGATATCCCATCTCATTCTATCGGAAGGGTCTCAGGATGGAATGGGAAGGAGTTTGATATCACATTTATTAGAAGCATTGAGATATCACATCTCATGGTATAGGAAGGGTCTCAGGATTGGAATGGGAAGGAGTTGGATATCACATCTCAAGCTATCTCAGGATTGGAATGGGAAGGAGTTTGATATCACATCTCATGCAATCGGAAGGGTCTCAGGTTTGGAATGGGAAGGAGTTGGATATCACATCTCATGTTATAGGAAGGATCTCAGGTTTATTATTAGAAGCATTGAGATATCACATCTCATGCTATAGGAAGGGTCTCAGGATTGAAATCGGAAGGAGTTGTATTTGACATCTCATGCCATAGGAAGGGTCTCAGGTTTGGTATAAGCATTGAGATATCACATCTCTGCTATCGGAAGGGTCTCAGGATTGGAATGGGAAGGAGTTGGATATCACATCTCATTATAGGAAGGGTCTCAGGTTTGGTATTAGAAGCATTGAGATATCACATCTCATGCTATAGGAAGGGTCTCAGGATTGGAATGGGAAGGACTTGAATATCACATCTCATGTTATAGCAAGGGTCTCAGGTTTGGTATTAGAAGCATTGAGATATCACATCTCATGCTATAGGAAGGGTCTCAGGATTGGAATGGGAACGACTTGGATATCACATCTCATGATAAAGGAAGGGTCTAAGGTTTGGAAGGGGAAGGATTTGGATATCACATCTCATGTTATAGGACCGGTCTCAGGTTTGGTATTAGAAGCATTGAGATATCAAGTCCCATGGTATAGGACGGGTCTCAGAATTGGAATGGGAAGGAGTTGGATATCACATCTCAAGCTATAGGAAGGGTGTCAGGATTGGAATGGGAAGGAGTTTGATATCACATCTCATGCCATGGTATGGGTCTCAGGTTTTGTAGAAGCATTGGGATATCACATCTCATGCTATCGGAAGGGTATCAGGATTGGATTTGGAAGGAGTTGGATATCCCATCTCATGCTATAGGAAGGGTCTCAGGTTGGAATGGGAAGGAATTGGATATCACATCTCATGTTATAGGAAGGGTATCAGGATTGGAATGGGAAGGACTTGGATATCACATCTCATGCTATAGGAAGGCTATTAGGTTTGGAAGGGGAAGGAGTTGCATATCAAATTTCATTTTAGAGGTAGGATCTCAGGTTCGGTATTAGAGGCATTGAGATATCACATCTCATGCAATAGGAAGGGTCTCACGATTGGAATGGGAAGGATTTGGATATCACATCTCATGCTATAGGAAGGGTCTCAGGTTTGGTATAAGCATTGAGATATCACATCTCATGCTATAGAAACGGTCTCAAGATTGCAATGGGAAGGAGTTGGATATCACATCTCATGTTATAGGAAGGATCTCAGATTTGGTATTAGAAGCATTGAGACATCACATCTCATGCTATAGGAAGGGTCTCAGGATTGGAATGGGAAGGAGTTGGATATCACATCTCATGTTATAGGAAGGGTCTCAGGATTGGAATGGGAAGCACTTCGATATCACATCTCATGTTATAGGAAGGCTCCCAGGTTTAGAAGGGGAAGGAGTTGGATATCACATTTCATGTTAGAGGTAGGATCTCAGGTTTGGTATTAGAGGCATTGAGATATAACATCTCATGCTATCAGAAGGGTCTCAGGATTGGAATGGGAAGGAGTTGGATATCACATCTCATGCTAGAGGGAGGGTCTCAGGTTTGGAAGGGGAAGGATTTGGATATCACATCTCATGCTATAGGAAGGGTCTCAGGATTGGAATGGGAAGGATTTGGATATCACATCTCATGCTATAGGAAGGGTCTCAGGTTTGGTATAAGCATTGAGATATCACATCTCATGCTATAGGACGGGTCTCAGGATTGGAATGGAAGGAGTTGGATATCACATCTCATGTTATAGGAAGGATCTCAGGTTTGGTATTAGAAGCATTGAGACATCACATCTCATGCTATAGGAAGGGTCTCAGGGTTGGAATGGGAAGGAGTTGGATATCACATCTCATCCAATAGGAAGGGTCTCAGGTTTGGAATGGGAAGGAATTGGATATCACATCTCATGTTATAGGAAGGATCTCAGGTTTGGTATTAGAAGCATTGAGATATCACATCTCATGCTATAGGAAGGGTCTCAGGATTGGAATGTGAAGGATTTGGATATCACATCTCATGCTAAAGGAAGGGTCTCAGGTTTGGTAGAAGCATTGAGATATCACGTCTCTGCTATCGGAAGGGTCTCAGGATTGGATTGGGAAGGAGTTGGATATCCCTTCTCATGCTATAGGAAGGGTCTCAGGATTGGAATGGCAAGGAGTTGGATATCACATCTAATGCCATAGGAAGGGTCTCAGGTTTTGTATAAGCATTGAGATATCACATCTCTGCTATCGGAAGGGTCTCAGGATTGGATTGGGAAGGAGTTGGATATCCCTTCTCATGCTATAGGAAGTGTCTCAGGTTGGAATGGGAAGGAGTTGGATATCACATCTCATGTTATAGGAAGGGTCTCAGGATTGGAATGGGAAGGATTTGAATATCACATCTCTTGCTATAGGAAGGGTCTCAGGATTGGAATGGGTAGGAGTTGGATATTACTTTCTTGCTATAGGAAGGGTCTCATGTTTGGAATGGGAAGGAGTTGGATATCACATATGCTATAGTTAGTGTCTCAGGTTTGGAACGGGAAGGAGTTGGATATCACATCTCATGTTATAGGAAGGGTCTCAGGTTTGGTATAAGCATTGAGATGTCACATCTCTGCTATCGGAAGCGGCTCAGGATTGGAATGGGAAGGAGTTGGATATCACATCTCATGCTATAGGTAGGCTCTCAGGTTTGGTATAAGCATTGAGATATCACATCTCATGCTATAGGAAGGGTCTCAGGATTGGAATGGGAAGGATTTGGATATCACATCTCATGCTATAGGAAGGGTCTCAGATTTGGTATAAGCATTGAGATATCACATCTCATGCTAAAATAAGGGTCTCAGGATTGGAATGGGAAGGAGTTGTATATGACATCTCAGGCCATAGGAAGGGTCTCAGGTTTGGTATAAGCATTGAGATATCACATCTCTGCTATCGGAAGGGTCTCAGGATTGGAATGGGAAGGAGTTGGATATCCCATCTCATGTTATAGGAAGGGTCTCAGGTTTGGTATTAGAAGCATAGAGATATCACATCTCATGCTATAGGAAGGGTCTCAGGATTGGAATGGGAAGGACTTGGATGTCACATCTCATGCTATAGGGAGGGTCTCAAGTTTGATATTAGAAGCATTGAGATAACAAATCTCATGATATCGGAAGGGTCTCAGGATTGGAATGGGAAGGAGTTGGATACCACATCTCATGATAAAGGAAGGGTCTAAGGTTTGGAAGGGGAAGGATTTGGATATCACATCTCATGTTATAGGACGGGTCTCAGGTTTGGTATTAGAAGCATTGAGATATCAAGTCTCATGGTATAAGAAGGGTCTCAGAATTGGAATGGGAAGGAGTTGGATATCACACCTCAAGCTATAGGAAGGGTCTCAGGATTGGAATGGGAAGGAGTTTGATATCACATCTCATGCCATAGTATGGGTCTCACGTTTGGTAGAAGCATTGGGATATCACATCTCATGCTATCGGAAGGGTATCAGTATTGGATTTGGAAGAAGTTGGATATCCCATCTCATTCTATCGGAAGGGTCTCAGGATGGAATGGGAAGGAGTTTGATATCACATTTATTAGAAGCATTGAGATATCACATCTCATGGTATAGGAAGGGTCTCAGGATTGGAATGGGAAGGAGTTGGATATCACATCTCAAGCTATCTCAGGATTGGAATGGGAAGGAGTTTGATATCACATCTCATGCAATCGGAAGGGTCTCAGGTTTGGAATGGGAAGGAGTTGGATATCACATCTCATGTTATAGGAAGGATCTCAGGTTTATTATTAGAAGCATTGAGATATCACATCTCATGCTATAGGAAGGGTCTCAGGATTGAAATCGGAAGGAGTTGTATTTGACATCTCATGCCATAGGAAGGGTCTCAGGTTTGGTATAAGCATTGAGATATCACATCTCTGCTATCGGAAGGGTCTCAGGATTGGAATGGGAAGGAGTTGGATATCACATCTCATTATAGGAAGGGTCTCAGGTTTGGTATTAGAAGCATTGAGATATCACATCTCATGCTATAGGAAGGGTCTCAGGATTGGAATGGGAAGGACTAGAGATATCACATCTCATGTTATAGCAAGGGTCTCAGGTTTAGTATTAGAAGCATTGAGATATCACATCTCATGCTATAGGAAGGGTCTCAGGATTGGAATGGGAACGACTTGGATATCACATCTCATGATAAAGGAAGGGTCTAAGGTTTGGAAGGGGAAGGATTTGGATATCACATCTCATGTTATAGGACCGGTCTCAGGTTTGGTATTAGAAGCATTGAGATATCAAGTCCCATGGTATAGGACGGGTCTCAGAATTGGAATGGGAAGGAGTTGGATATCACATCTCAAGCTATAGGAAGGGTGTCAGGATTGGAATGGGAAGGAGTTTGATATCACATCTCATGCCATGGTATGGGTCTCAGGTTTTGTAGAAGCATTGGGATATCACATCTCATGCTATCGGAAGGGTATCAGGATTGGATTTGGAAGGAGTTGGATATCCCATCTCATGCTATAGGAAGGGTCTCAGGTTGGAATGGGAAGGAATTGGATATCACATCTCATGTTATAGGAAGGGTATCAGGATTGGAATGGGAAGGACTTGGATATCAAATCTCATGCTATAGGAAGGCTATTAGGTTTGGAAGGGGAAGGAGTTGCATATCAAATTTCATTTTAGAGGTAGGATCTCAGGTTCGGTATTAGAGGCATTGAGATATCACATCTCATGCAATAGGAAGGGTCTCACGATTGGAATGGGAAGGATTTGGATATCACATCTCATGCTATAGGAAGGGTCTCAGGTTTGGTATAAGCATTGAGATATCACATCTCATGCTATAGAAACGGTCTCAAGATTGCAATGGGAAGGAGTTGGATATCACATCTCATGTTATAGGAAGGATCTCAGATTTGGAATTAGAAGCATTGAGACATCACATCTCATGCTATAGGAAGGGTCTCAGGATTGGAATGGGAAGGAGTTGGATATCACATCTCATGTTATAGGAAGGGTCTCAGGATTGGAATGGGAAGCACTTCGATATCACATCTCATGTTATAGGAAGGCTCCCAGGTTTAGAAGGGGAAGGAGTTGGATATCACATTTCATGTTAGAGGTAGGATCTCAGGTTTGGTATTAGAGGCATTGAGATATAACATCTCATGCTATCAGAAGGGTCTCAGGATTGGAATGGGAAGGAGTTGGATATCACATCTCATGCTAGAGGGAGGGTCTCAGGTTTGGAAGGGGAAGGATTTGGATATCACATCTCATGCTATAGGAAGGGTCTCAGGATTGGAATGGGAAGGATTTGGATATCACATCTCATGCTATAGGAAGGGTCTCAGGTTTGGTATAAGCATTGAGATATCACATCTCATGCTATAGGAAGGGTCTCAGGATTGGAATGGGAAGGAGTTGGATATCACATTTCATGCTATAGGTAGGCTCTCAGTTTTGGAAAGGGAAGGTTTTGGATATCACATCTCATGCTATAGGAAGAGTCTCACGATTGGAATGGGAAGGATTTGGATATCACATCTCATGCTATAGGAAGGGTCTCAGGATTGGAATGGGAAGGAGTTGGATATCACATCTCATGCTATAGGAAGGGTCTCAGGAATGGAATGGGAAGGAGTTTTATATGACATCTCATGCCATAGGAAGGATCTCAGGTTTGGTATTAGAAGCATTGAGACATCACATCTCATGTTATAGGAAGGGTCTCAGGATTGGAATGGGAAGGAGTTGGATATCACATCTCATGCTATAGGAAGGGTCTCAGGTTTGGTATAAGCATTGAGATATCACATCTCATGCTATAGGAAGGGTCTCAGGATTGGAATGGGAAGGAGTTGTATATGACATCTCATGCCATAGGAAGGGTCTCAGGTTTGGTATCAGCATTGAGATATCACATCTCTGCTATCGGAAGGGTCTCAGGATTGGAATGGGAAGGAGTTGGATATCCCATCTTATGTTATAGGAAGGGTCTCAGGTTTGGTATTAGAAGCATTGAGATATCACATCTCATGCTATAGGAAGGGTCTCAGGATTGGAATGGGAAGGACTTGAATATCCCATCTCATGCTATAGGGAGGCTCTCACGTTTGGAAAGGGAAGGAGTTGGATATCACATTTCATGTTAGAGGTAGGATCTCAGGTTTGGTATTAGAGGCATTGAATATCACATCTCATGCTATCAGAAGGGTCTCAGGATTGGAATGGGAAGGAGTTGGATATCACATCTCATGCTAAAGGGAGGGTCTCAGGTTGGGAAGGGAAAGGATTTTGATATCACATCTCATGTTATAGGAAGGATCTCAGGTTTGGTATTAGAGGGATTGAGATATCACATCTCATGCTATCGGAAGGGTATCAGGATTGGATTTGGAAGTAGTTGGATATCCCATCTCATGCTATAGGAAGGGTCTCAGGTTGGAATGGGAAGGAATTGGATATCACATCTCATGTTATAGGAAGGGTCTCAGGATTGGAATGGGAAATACTTCGATATCACATCTCATGCTATAGGAAGGCTCTCAGGTTTGCAAGGGGAAGGAGTTGGATATCACATTTCATGTTAGAGGTAGGATCTCAGGTTTGGTATTAGAGGCATTGAGATATCACATCTCATGCTATCAGAAATGTCTCAGGATTGGAATGGGAAGGAGTTGGATATCACATCTCATGCTAAAGGGAGGGTCTCTGGTTTGGAAGGGGAAGGATTTGGATATCACATCTCATGTTATAGGAAGGATCTCAGGTTTGGTATTAGAAGCATTGATATATCACATCTCATGCTATAGGAAGGGTCTCAGGTTTGGAATGGGAAGGAATTGGATATCACATCTCATGTCATAGGAAGGATCTCAGGTTTGGTATTAGAAGCATTGAGATATCACATCTCATGCTATAGGAATGGTCTCAGGATTGGAATGGGAAGGAGTTGGATATTAGATTCTTGCTATAGAAAGGGTCTCAGGTTTGGAACGGGAAGGAGTTGGATATCACATCTCATGTTATAGGAAGGGTCTCAGGTTTGGTCTAAGCATTGAGATATCACATCTCTGCTATCAGAAGTTTCTCAGGATTGAAATGGGAAGGAGTTGGATATCCCATCTCATGTTATAGGACGGGTCTCAGGTTTGGTAATAGAATCATTGAGATATCACATCTCATGCTGTAGGAAGTGTCTAAGGATTGGAATGGGAAGGACTTGGATATCACATCTCATGCTATAGGTAGACTCTCAGGTTTGGAAAGGGAAGGAGTGGGATATCACATTTCATGTTCAAGGAAGGATCTCAGGTTTGGTATTAGAGGCATTGAGATATCACATCTCATGCTATAGGAAGTGTCTCAGGATTGGAATGGGAAGGATTTGGATATCACATCTCATGCTATAGGAAGGTTCTCAGGTTTGGTATAAGCATTGAGATATCACATCTCATGCTATAGGAAGGGTCTCAGGATTGGAATGGGAAGGAGTTGGATATCACATCTCATGCCATAGGAAGGGTCTCAGGTTTGGTACAAGCATTGAGATATCACATCTCTGCTATCGGAAGGGTCTCAGGATAGGAATGGGAAGGAGTTGGATATCACATCTCAAGCTATCTCAGGATTGGAATGGGAAGGAGTTTGATATCACATCTCAAGCTATAGGAAGGTTCTCAGGTTTGGAGGGGGAAGGATTTGGATCTCACATCTCATGTTTTAGGACGGGTCTCAGGTTTGGTATTAGAAGCATTGAGATATCACATCTCATGGTATAGGAAGGGTCTCAGGATTGGAATGGGAAGGAGTTGGATATCACATCTCAAGCTATCACAGGATTGGAATGGGAAGGAGTTTGATATCACATCTCAAGCTATAGGAAGGGTCTCAGGTTTGGAAAGGGAAGGATTTGGATTTCACATCTCATGTTATAGGATGGTTCTCATGTTTGGTTTTAGAAGCATTGAGATATCACATCTAATGCTATCGGAAGGGTCTCAGGTCTGGAAAGGGAAGGATTTGGATTTCACATATGTTATTGGATGGTTCTCAGGTTTGGTTTTAGAAGCATTAAGATATCACATCTCATGCTATAGGAAGGGTCTCAGGTTTTGGAATGGGAAGGAGTTGGATACACATCTCATGTTATAGGAAGGATCTCAGGTTTGGTATTAGAAAAATTGTGATATCACATATCATGCTATAGGAAGGGTCTCAGGATTGGAATGGGAAGGAGTTGGATATGACATCTCATGCCACAGGAAGGGTCTCAGGTTTGGTATAAGCATTGAGATATCACATCTCTGCTATCGGAAGGGTCTCAGGATTGGAATGGGAAGGAGTTGGATATCCCATCTTATGTTATAGGAAAGATCTCAGGTTTTGAAGGGGAAGGATTTGGACATCACATCTCATGTTTTAGGACGGGTGTCAGGTTTGGTATTAGAAGCATTGAGATATCACATCTCATGCTATCAGAAGGGTCTCAGGATTGGAATTGGAAGGAGTTGGATATCACATCTCATGCTAAAGGAAAGATCTCAGGTTTGGAAGGGGAAGGATTTGGACATCACATCTCATGTTTTAGGACGGGTGTCAGGTTTGGTATTAGAAGCATTGAGATATCACATCTCATGGTATAGGAAGGGTCTCAGGATTGGAATGGGAAGGAGTTGGATATCACATCTCATGCTAAAGGAAAGATCTCAGGTTTGGAAGGGAAAGGATTTGGACATCACATCTCATGTTTTAGAACGGGTGTCAGGTTTGGTATTAGAAGCATTGAGATATCAAATCTCATGGTATAGGAAGGGTCTCAGGATTGGAATGGGAAGGAGTTTGATATCACATCTCATGCAATCGGAAGGGTCTCCGGTTTGGAATGGGAAGGAGTTGGATATCACATCTCATGTTATAGGAAGGATCTCAGGTTTATTATTAGAAGCATTGAGATATCACATCTCATGCTATAGGAAGGGTCTCAGGATTGGAATCGGAAGGAGTTGTATTTGACATCTCATGCCATAGGAAGGGTCTCAGGTTTGGTATAAGCATTGAGATATCACATCTCTGCTATCGGAAGGGTCTCAGGATTGGAATGGGAAGGATTTGGATATCCCATCTCATTATAGCAAGGGTCTCAGGTTTGGTATTAGAAGCATTGAGATATCACATCTCATGCTATAGGAAGGGTCTCAGGATTGGAATGGGAACGACTTGGATATCACATCTCATGATAAAGGAAGGGTCTAAGGTTTGGAAGGGGAAGGATTTGGATATCACATCTCATGTTATAGGACCGGTCTCAGGTTTGGTATTAGAAGCATTGAGATATCAAGTCCCATGGTATAGGACGGGTCTCAGAATTGGAATGGGAAGGAGTTGGATATCACATCTCAAGCTATAGGAAGGGTGTCAGGATTGGAATGGGAAGGAGTTTGATATCACATCTCATGCCATGGTATGGGTCTCAGGTTTTGTAGAAGCATTGGGATATCACATCTCATGCTATCGGAAGGGTATCAGGATTGGATTTGGAAGGAGTTGGATATCCCATCTCATGCTATAGGAAGGGTCTCAGGTTGGAATGGGAAGGAGTTGGATATCACATCTCATGTTATAGGAAGGGTATCAGGATTGGAATGGGAAGGACTTGGATATCACATCTCATGCTATAGGAAGGCTATCAGGTTTGGAAGGGGAAGGATTTGGATATCACATCTCATGCTATAGGAAGGGTCTCAGGTTTGGTATAAGCATTGAGATATCACATCTCATGCTATAGAAACGGTCTCAAGATTGCAATGGGAAGGAGTTGGATATCACATCTCATGTTATAGGAAGGATCTCAGGTTTGGTATTAGAAGCATTGAGACATCACATCTCATGCTATAGGAAGGGTCTCAGGATTGGAATGGGAAGGAGTTGGATATCACATCTCATGTTATAGGAAGGGTCTCAGGATTGGAATGGGAAGCACTTCGATATCACATCTCATGTTATAGGAAGGCTTCCAGGTTTAGAAGGGGAAGGAGTTGGATATCACATTTCATGTTAGAGGTAGGATCTCAGGTTTGGTATTAGAGGCATTGAGATATAACATCTCATGCTATCAGAAGGGTCTCAGGATTGGAATGGGAAGGAGTTGGATATCACATCTCATGCTAAAGGGAGGGTCTCAGGTTTGGAAGGGGAAGGATTTGGATATCACATCTCATGCTATAGGAAGGGTCTCAGGATTGGAATGGGAAGGATTTGGATATCACATCTCATGCTATAGGAAGGGTCTCAGGTTTGGTATAAGCATTGAGATATCACATCTCATGCTATAGGAAGGGTCTCAGGATTGGAATGGGAAGGAGTTGGATATCGCATCTCATGCTATAGGTAGGCTCTCAGTTTTGGAAAGGGAAGGTTTTGGATATCACATCTCATGCTATAGGAAGGGTCTCACAATTGGAATGGGAAGGATTTGGATATCACATCTCATGCTATAGGAAGGGTCTCAGGATTGGAATGGGAAGGAGTTGGATATCACATCTCATGCTATAGGAAGGGTCTCAGGAATGGAATGGGAAGGAGTTTTATATGACATCTCATGCCATAGGAAGGATCTCAGGTTTGGTATTAGAAGCATTGAGACATCACATCTCATGTTATAGGAAGGGTCTCAGGATTGGAATGGGAAGGAGTTGGATATCACATCTCATGCTATAGGAAGGGTCTCAGGTTTGGTATAAGCATTGAGATATCACATCTCATGCTATAGGAAGGGTCTCAGGATTGGAATGGGAAGGAGTTGTATATGACATCTCATGCCATAGGAAGGGTCTCAGGTTTGGTATCAGCATTGAGATATCACATCTCTGCTATCGGAAGGGTCTCAGGATTGGAATGGGAAGGAGTTGGATATCCCATCTTATGTTATAGGAAGGGTCTCAGGTTTGGTATTAGAAGCATTGAGATATCACATCTCATGTTATAGGAAGGGTCTCAGGATTGGAATGGGAAGGAGTTGGATATCACATCTCATGCTATAGGAAGGGTCTCAGGTTTGGTATAAGCATTGAGATCTCACATCTCATGCTATAGGAAGGGTCTCAGGATTGGAATGGGAAGGAGTTGGATATCACATCTCATGCTATAGGAAGGGTCTCAGGTTTGGTATAAGCATTGAGATATCACATCTCATGCTATAGGAAGGGTCTCAGGATTGGAATGGGAAGGAGTTGTATATGACATCTCATGCCATAGGAAGGGTCTCAGGTTTGGTATCAGCATTGAGATATCACATCTCTGCTATCGGAAGGGTCTCAGGATTGGAATGGGAAGGAGTTGGATATCCCATCTCATGCTATAGGAAGGGTCTCAGGATTGGAATGGGAAGGACTTGAATATCCCATCTCATGCTATAGGGAGGCTCTCACGTTTGGAAAGGGAAGGAGTTGGATATCACATTTCATGTTAGAGGTAGGATCTCAGGTTTGGTATTAGAGGCATTGAATATCACATCTCATGCTATCAGAAGGGTCTCAGGATTGGAATGGGAAGGAGTTGGATATCACATCTCATGCTAAAGGGAGGGTCTCAGGTTTGGAAGGGGAAGGATTTTGATATCACATCTAATGTTATAGGAAGGATCTCAGGTTTGGTATTAGAGGGATTGAGATATCACATCTCATGCTATCGGAAGGGTATCAGGATTGGATTTGGAAGTAGTTGGATATCCCATCTCATGCTATAGGAAGGGTCTCAGGTTGGAATGGGAAGGAGTTGGATATCACATCTCATGTTATAGGAAGGGTCTCAGGATTGGAATGGGAAATACTTCGATATCACATCTCATGCTATAGGAAGGCTCTCAGGTTTGCAAGGGGAAGGAGTTGGATATCACATTTCATGTTAGAGGTAGGATCTCAGGTTTGGTATTAGAGGCATTGAGATATCACATCTCATGCTATCAGAAATGTCTCAGGATTGGAATGGGAAGGAGTTGGATATCACATCTCATGCTAAAGGGAGGGTCTCTGGTTTGGAAGGGGAAGGATTTGGATATCACATCTCATGTTATAGGAAGGATCTCAGGTTTGGTATTAGAAGCATTGAGATATCACGTCTCATGCTATAGGAAGGGTCTCAGGTTTGGAATGGGAAGGAATTGGATATCACATCTCATGTCATAGGAAGGATCTCAGGTTTGGTATTAGAAGCATTGAGATATCACATCTCATGCTATAGGAATGGTCTCAGGATTGGAATGGGAAGGAGTTGGATATCACATCTCATGTTATAGGAAGGGTCTCAGGTTTGGTCTAAGCATTGAGATATCACATCTCTGCTATCGGAAGTTTCTCAGGATTGAAATGGGAAGGAGTTGGATATCCTATCTCATGTTATAGGACGGGTCTCAGGTTTGGTAATAGAATCATTGAGATATCACATCTCATGCTGTAGGAAGTGTCTAAGGATTGGAATGGGAAGGATTTGGATATCACATCTCATGCTATAGGTAGACTCTCAGGTTTGGAAAGGGAAGGAGTGGGATATCACATTTCATGTTCAAGGAAGGATCTCAGGTTTGGTATTAGAGGCATTGAGATATCACATCTCATGCTATAGGAAGGGTCTCAGGATTGGAATGGGAAGGATTTGGATATCACATCTCATGCTATAGGAAGGGTCTCAGGTTTGGTATAAGCATTGAAATATCACATCTCATGCTATAGGAAGGGTCTCAGGATTGGAATGGGGAGGAGTTGGATATCACATCTCATGCTATAGGTAGGCTCTCAGGTTTGGAAGGGGAAGGATTTGGATATCACATTTCATGTTAGAGGAAGGATCTCAGGTTTGGTATTAGAGGCATTGAGATATCACATCTCATGCTATAGGAAGGGTCTCACGATTGGAATGGGAAGGATTTGGATATCACATCTCATGCTATAGGAAGGGTCTCAGGTTTGGTATAAGCATTGAAATATCACATCCCATGCTATAGGAAGGGTCTCAGGATTGGAATGGAAGGAGTTGGATATCACATCTCATGTTATAGGAAGGATCTCAGATTTGGTATTAGAAGCATTGAGACATCACATCTCATGCTATAGGAAGGGTCTCAGGATTGGAATGGGAAGGATTTGGATATCACATCTCATGTTATAGGAAGGGTCTCAGGATTGGAATGGGAAGGACTTCGATATCACATCTCATGTTATAGGAAGGCTCCCAGGTTTGGAAGGGGAAGGAGTTGGATATCACATTTCATGTTAGAGGTAGAATCTCAGGTTTGGTATTAGAGGCATTGAGATATAACATCTCATGCTATCAGAAGGGTCTCAGGATTGGAATGGGAAGGAGTTGGATATCACATCTCATGCTAAAGGGAGGGTCTCAGGTTTGGAAGGGGAAGGATTTGAAAATCACATCTCGTGTTATAGGAAGGATCTCAGGTTTGGTATTAGAAGAATTGAAATATCACATCTCATGCTATCGGAAGGATCTCAGGTTTGGTATTAGAAGCATTGAGATATCACATCTCATGCTATCAGAACGGTCTCAGGATTGGAATGGGAAGGAGTTGGATATCACATCTCATGCTAAAGGGAGGGTCTCTGGTTTGGAAGGGGAAGGATTTGTATATCACATCTCATGTTATAGGAAGGATCTCAGGTTTGTTATTAGAAGCATTGAGATATCACATCTCATGCTATAGGAAGGGTCTCAGGATTGGAATGGGAAGGAGTTGGATATCATATCTCATGCTATAGGAAGGGTCTCAGGAATGGAATGGGAAGGAGTTTTATATGACATCTCATGCCATAGGAAGGATCTCATGTTTGGTATTAGAAGCATTGAGACATCACATCTCATGTTATAGGAAGGGTATCAGGATTGGAATGGGAAGGAGTTGGATATCACATCTCATGCTATAGGAAGGGTCTCAGGTTTGGTATAAGCATTGAGATATCACATCTCATGCTATAGGAAGCGTCTCAGGATTGGAATGGGAAGGAGTTGTATATGACATCTCATGCCATAGGAAGGGTCTCAGGTTTGGTATAAGCATTGAGATATCACATCTCTGCTATCGGAAGGGTCTCAGGATTGGAATGGGAAGGACTAGGATATCACATCTCATGCTATAGGAAGGGTCTCAGGATTGGAATGGGAAGGACTTGGATATCACATCTCATGTTATAGGAAGGGTCTCAGGTTTGGTATTAGAAGCATTGAGATATCACATCTCATGCTATAGGAAGGGTCTCAGGAATGGAATGGGAAGGACTTGGATATCACATCTCATGATAAAGGAAGGGTCTAAGGTTTGGAAGGGGAAGGATTTGGATATCACATCTCATGTTATAGGACGGGTCTCAGGTTTGGTATTAGAAGCATTGTGATATCACATCTCATGCTATAGGAAGTGTCTCAGGATTGGAATGGGAAGGAGTTGGATATCACATCTCATGCTATAGGAAGGGTTTCAGGTTTGGTAGAAGCATTGAGATATCACATCTCATGCTATAGGAAGAGTCTCAGGTTTGGGAAGGGAAGGATTTGGATTTCACATCTCATGTTATAGGATGGTTCTCATGTTTGGTTTTTGAAGCATTGAGATATCACATCTCATGCTATCGGAAGGGTCTCAGGTTTGGAATGGGAAGGAGTTGGATATCACATCTCATGTTATAGGAAGGATCTCATGTTTGGTATTAGAAGCATTGAGATATCACATCTCATGCTATAGGAAGGGTCTCCGGATTGGAATGTGAAGGATTTGGATATTACATCTCATGCTAAAGGAAGGGTCTCCGGTTTGGAATGGGAAGGAGTTGGATATGACATCTCTTTTTATAGGGAGGGTCTCAGGATTTGAATGGCAAGGAGTTGGATATCACATCTCATGCCATAGGAAGGGTCTCAGGTTTGGTATAAGCATTGAGATATCACATCTCTGCTATCGGAAGGGTCTCAGGATTGGATTGGGAAGGAGTTGGATATCCCTTCTCATGCTATAGGAAGGGTCTCAGGTTGGAATGGGAAGGATTTGGATATCGCATCTCTTGCTATAGGAAGGGTCTCAGGTTTTTTATTAGAAACATTGAAATATCACATCTCATGCTATAGGAAGGGTTTTAGGATTGGAATGGGAAGTATTTGGATATCACATCTCATGCTAAAGGAAGGGTCTCAAGTTTGGAAGGGGAAGGATTTGGATATCATATCTCATGTTATAGGACGGGACCCAGGTTTGGTATTAGAAGCATTGAGATATCACATCTCATGGTATAGGAAGGGTCTCAGGGTTGGAATGGGAAGGAGTTGGATATCACATCTCATCCAATAGGAAGGGTCTCAGGTTTGGAATGGGTAGGAATTGGATATCACATCTCATGTTATAGGAAGGTTCTCAGGTTTGGTAGAAGCGTTGAGATATCACATCTCTGCTATCGGAAGGGTCTCAGGATTGGATTGGGAAGGAGTTGGATATCCCTTCTCATGCTATAGGAAGGGTCTCAGGATTTGAATGGCAAGGAGTTGGATATCACATATCATGCCATAGGAAGGGTCTCAGGTTTGGCATAAGAAGGAGTTGGATATCCCATCTCATGCTATAGGAAGGGTCTCAGGTTGGAATGGGAAGAAGTTGGATATGACATCTCATGTTATAGGAAGGGTCTCAGGATTGGAATGGGAAGGACTTGGATATCACATCTCATGCTGTAGGAAGGCTCTCAGGTTTGGGAAGGGAATGAGTTGGATATCACATTTCATGTTAGAGGTAGGATCTCAGGTTTGGTATTAGAGGCATTGAGATATCACATCTCATGCTATCAGAAGGGTATCAGGATTGGAATGGGAAGGAGTTGGATATCACATCTCATGCTAAAGGGAGGGTCTCAGGTTCGGAAGGGGAAGGATTTGGATATCACATCTCATGTTATAGGAAGGATCTCAGGTTTGGTATTAGAAGCATTGAGATATCACATCTCATGCTATCGGAAGGATCTCAGGTTTGGTATTAGAAGCATTGAGATATCACATCTCATGCTATAGGAAGGGTCTCACAATTGGAATGGGAAGGAGTTGGATATCACATCTCATGTTATAGGAAGGATCTCAGGTTTGGTATTAGAAGCATTGAGATATCACATCTCATGCTATAGGAAGGGTCTCAGGATTGGAATGGGAAGGAGTTGGATATCACATCTCATGCTATAGGAAGGGTCTCAGGTTTGGTATAAGCATTGAGATATCACATCTCTGCTATCGGAAGGGTCTCAGGATTGGAATGGGAAGGACTTAGATATCACATCTCATGCTATAGGGAGGGTCTCAGTATTGATATTAGAAGCATTGAGATATCACATCTCAAGCTATCGGAAGGGTCTCAGGATTGGAATGGGAAGGAGTTGGATATCACATCTCATGCTATAGGAAGGGTCTCAGGTTAGGAAGGGGAAGGAGTTGGATATCACATTTCATGTTAGAGGAAGGATCTCAGGTTTGGTATTAGAGGCCTTGAGATATCACATCTCATGCTATAGGAAGGGTCTCAGGATTGGAATGGGAAGGAGTTGGATATCACATCTCAAGCTATAGGAAGGGTCTCAGGTTTGGTATAAGCATTGAGATATCACATCTCATGCTATAAGAAGGGTCTCAGGATTGGAATGGGAAGGAGTTGGATATCACATCTCATGTTATAGGAAAGATCTCAGGTTTGGTATTAGAAGCATTGAGACATCACATCTCATGTTATAGGAAGGGTCTTAGGATTGGAATGGGAAGAAGTTGGATATCACATCTCATGCTATAGGAAGGGTCTCAGGTTTGGTATAAGCATTGAGATATCACATCTCATGCTATAGGAAGGGTCTCAGGATTGGAATGGGAAGGAGTTGTATATGACATCTCATGCCATAGGAAGGGTCTCAGGTTTGGTATACGCATTGAGATATCACATCACATGCTATAGGAAGGGTCTCAGGATTGGAATGGGAAGGACTTGAATATCACATCTCATGCTATAGGCAGGGTCTCAAGTTTGGAAAGGGAAGGAGATGGATATCACATTTCATGTTAGAGGTAGGATCTCACGTTTGGTATTAGAGGCATTGAGATATCACATCTCATGCTATCAGAAGGGTCTCAGGATTGGAATGGGAAGGAGTTGTATATCACATCTCATGCTAAAGGGAGGGTCTCAGGTGTGGAAGGGGAAGGATTTGGAAATCACATCTCATGTTATAGGAAGGATCTCAGGTTTGGTATTAAAAGCATTGAGATATTACATCTCATGCTATCGGAAGTATCTCAGGTTTGGTATTAGAGGCATTGAGATATCACATCTCATGCTATCATGAGGGTCTCAGGATTGGAATGGGAAGGGGTTGGATATCACATCTCATGTTATAGGAAGGATCTCAGGTTTGGTATTAGAAGCATTGAGATATCACATCTCATGCTATAGGAAGGGTCTCAGGATTGGAATGGGAAGGAGTTGGATATCACATCTTATGCTATAGGAAGGGTCTCAGATTTGGTATAAGCATTGAGATATCACATCTCATGCTATAGGAAGGGTCTCAGGATTGAAATGGGAAGGAGTTGGATATCACATCTCATGCTATAGGAAGGGTCTCAGGTTTGGAACGGGAAGGAGTTAGATATCACATCTCATGTTATAGGAAGAGTCTCAGGTTTGGTATAAGCATTGAGATATCACATCTCTGCTATCGGAGGTGTCTCAGGATTGGGATGGGAAGGAATTGGATATCACATCTCATGCTATAGGAAGGGTATCAGGTTTGGAACGGGAAGGAGTTGGATATCCCATCTCATGTTATAGGACAGGTCTCAGGTTTGATATTAGAAGCATTGAGATATCACATCTCTGCTATTGGAAGGGTCTCAGGATTGGAATGGGAAGGACTTGGATATCAGAATTCATGTTATAGGAAGGGTCTCAGGTTTGGTATTAGAAGCATTGAGGTATCACATCTCATGCTATAGGAAGGGTCTCAGGATTGAAATGGGAAGGACTTGGATATCACATCTCATGTTATAGGAAGGGTATCAGGTTTGGTATTAGAAGCATTGAGATATCACATCTCATGCTATAGGAAGGGTCTCAGGAATGGAATGGGAAGGACTTGGATATCACATCTCATGATAAAGGAAAGGTCTAAGGTTTGGAAGGGGAAGGATTTGGATATCACATCTCATGTTATTGGACCGGTCTCAGGTTTGGTATTAGAAGCATTGAGATATCAAGTCTCATGGTATAGGACGGGAGTTTGATATCACATCTCATGCCATGGTATGGGTCTCAGGTTTTGTAGAAGCATTGGGATATCACATCTCATGCTATCGGAAGGGTATCAGGATTGGATTTGGAAGTAGTTGGATATCCCATCTCATGCTATAGGAAGGGTCTCAGGTTGGAATGGGAAGGAGTTGGATATCACATCTCATGTTATAGGAAGGGTCTCAGGATTGGAATGGGAAATACTTCGATATCACATCTCATGCTATAGGAAGGCTCTCAGGTTTGCAAGGGGAAGGAGTTGGATATCACATTTCATGTTAGAGGTAGGATCTCAGGTTTGGTATTAGAGGCATTGAGATATCACATCTCATGCTATCAGAAATGTCTCAGGATTGGAATGGGAAGGAGTTGGATATCACATCTCATGCTAAAGGGAGGGTCTCTGGTTTGGAAGGGGAAGGATTTGGATATCACATCTCATGTTATAGGAAGGATCTCAGGTTTGGTATTAGAAGCATTGAGATATCACGTCTCATGCTATAGGAAGGGTCTCAGGTTTGGAATGGGAAGGAATTGGATATCACATCTCATGTCATAGGAAGGATCTCAGGTTTGGTATTAGAAGCATTGAGATATCACATCTCATGCTATAGGAATGGTCTCAGGATTGGAATGGGAAGGAGTTGGATATCACATCTCATGTTATAGGAAGGGTCTCAGGTTTGGTCTAAGCATTGAGATATCACATCTCTGCTATCGGAAGTTTCTCAGGATTGAAATGGGAAGGAGTTGGATATCCTATCTCATGTTATAGGACGGGTCTCAGGTTTGGTAATAGAATCATTGAGATATCACATCTCATGCTGTAGGAAGTGTCTAAGGATTGGAATGGGAAGGATTTGGATATCACATCTCATGCTATAGGTAGACTCTCAGGTTTGGAAAGGGAAGGAGTGGGATATCACATTTCATGTTCAAGGAAGGATCTCAGGTTTGGTATTAGAGGCATTGAGATATCACATCTCATGCTATAGGAAGGGTCTCAGGATTGGAATGGGAAGGATTTGGATATCACATCTCATGCTATAGGAAGGGTCTCAGGTTTGGTATAAGCATTGAAATATCACATCTCATGCTATAGGAAGGGTCTCAGGATTGGAATGGGGAGGAGTTGGATATCACATCTCATGCTATAGGTAGGCTCTCAGGTTTGGAAGGGGAAGGATTTGGATATCACATTTCATGTTAGAGGAAGGATCTCAGGTTTGGTATTAGAGGCATTGAGATATCACATCTCATGCTATAGGAAGGGTCTCACGATTGGAATGGGAAGGATTTGGATATCACATCTCATGCTATAGGAAGGGTCTCAGGTTTGGTATAAGCATTGAAATATCACATCCCATGCTATAGGAAGGGTCTCAGGATTGGAATGGAAGGAGTTGGATATCACATCTCATGTTATAGGAAGGATCTCAGATTTGGTATTAGAAGCATTGAGACATCACATCTCATGCTATAGGAAGGGTCTCAGGATTGGAATGGGAAGGATTTGGATATCACATCTCATGTTATAGGAAGGGTCTCAGGATTGGAATGGGAAGGACTTCGATATCACATCTCATGTTATAGGAAGGCTCCCAGGTTTGGAAGGGGAAGGAGTTGGATATCACATTTCATGTTAGAGGTAGAATCTCAGGTTTGGTATTAGAGGCATTGAGATATAACATCTCATGCTATCAGAAGGGTCTCAGGATTGGAATGGGAAGGAGTTGGATATCACATCTCATGCTAAAGGGAGGGTCTCAGGTTTGGAAGGGGAAGGATTTGAAAATCACATCTCGTGTTATAGGAAGGATCTCAGGTTTGGTATTAGAAGAATTGAAATATCACATCTCATGCTATCGGAAGGATCTCAGGTTTGGTATTAGAAGCATTGAGATATCACATCTCATGCTATCAGAACGGTCTCAGGATTGGAATGGGAAGGAGTTGGATATCACATCTCATGCTAAAGGGAGGGTCTCTGGTTTGGAAGGGGAAGGATTTGTATATCACATCTCATGTTATAGGAAGGATCTCAGGTTTGTTATTAGAAGCATTGAGATATCACATCTCATGCTATAGGAAGGGTCTCAGGATTGGAATGGGAAGGAGTTGGATATCATATCTCATGCTATAGGAAGGGTCTCAGGAATGGAATGGGAAGGAGTTTTATATGACATCTCATGCCATAGGAAGGATCTCATGTTTGGTATTAGAAGCATTGAGACATCACATCTCATGTTATAGGAAGGGTATCAGGATTGGAATGGGAAGGAGTTGGATATCACATCTCATGCTATAGGAAGGGTCTCAGGTTTGGTATAAGCATTGAGATATCACATCTCATGCTATAGGAAGCGTCTCAGGATTGGAATGGGAAGGAGTTGTATATGACATCTCATGCCATAGGAAGGGTCTCAGGTTTGGTATAAGCATTGAGATATCACATCTCTGCTATCGGAAGGGTCTCAGGATTGGAATGGGAAGGACTAGGATATCACATCTCATGCTATAGGAAGGGTCTCAGGATTGGAATGGGAAGGACTTGGATATCACATCTCATGTTATAGGAAGGGTCTCAGGTTTGGTATTAGAAGCATTGAGATATCACATCTCATGCTATAGGAAGGGTCTCAGGAATGGAATGGGAAGGACTTGGATATCACATCTCATGATAAAGGAAGGGTCTAAGGTTTGGAAGGGGAAGGATTTGGATATCACATCTCATGTTATAGGACGGGTCTCAGGTTTGGTATTAGAAGCATTGTGATATCACATCTCATGCTATAGGAAGTGTCTCAGGATTGGAATGGGAAGGAGTTGGATATCACATCTCATGCTATAGGAAGGGTTTCAGGTTTGGTAGAAGCATTGAGATATCACATCTCATGCTATAGGAAGAGTCTCAGGTTTGGGAAGGGAAGGATTTGGATTTCACATCTCATGTTATAGGATGGTTCTCATGTTTGGTTTTTGAAGCATTGAGATATCACATCTCATGCTATCGGAAGGGTCTCAGGTTTGGAATGGGAAGGAGTTGGATATCACATCTCATGTTATAGGAAGGATCTCATGTTTGGTATTAGAAGCATTGAGATATCACATCTCATGCTATAGGAAGGGTCTCCGGATTGGAATGTGAAGGATTTGGATATTACATCTCATGCTAAAGGAAGGGTCTCCGGTTTGGAATGGGAAGGAGTTGGATATGACATCTCTTTTTATAGGGAGGGTCTCAGGATTTGAATGGCAAGGAGTTGGATATCACATCTCATGCCATAGGAAGGGTCTCAGGTTTGGTATAAGCATTGAGATATCACATCTCTGCTATCGGAAGGGTCTCAGGATTGGATTGGGAAGGAGTTGGATATCCCTTCTCATGCTATAGGAAGGGTCTCAGGTTGGAATGGGAAGGATTTGGATATCGCATCTCTTGCTATAGGAAGGGTCTCAGGTTTTTTATTAGAAACATTGAAATATCACATCTCATGCTATAGGAAGGGTTTTAGGATTGGAATGGGAAGTATTTGGATATCACATCTCATGCTAAAGGAAGGGTCTCAAGTTTGGAAGGGGAAGGATTTGGATATCATATCTCATGTTATAGGACGGGACCCAGGTTTGGTATTAGAAGCATTGAGATATCACATCTCATGGTATAGGAAGGGTCTCAGGGTTGGAATGGGAAGGAGTTGGATATCACATCTCATCCAATAGGAAGGGTCTCAGGTTTGGAATGGGTAGGAATTGGATATCACATCTCATGTTATAGGAAGGTTCTCAGGTTTGGTAGAAGCGTTGAGATATCACATCTCTGCTATCGGAAGGGTCTCAGGATTGGATTGGGAAGGAGTTGGATATCCCTTCTCATGCTATAGGAAGGGTCTCAGGATTTGAATGGCAAGGAGTTGGATATCACATATCATGCCATAGGAAGGGTCTCAGGTTTGGCATAAGAAGGAGTTGGATATCCCATCTCATGCTATAGGAAGGGTCTCAGGTTGGAATGGGAAGAAGTTGGATATGACATCTCATGTTATAGGAAGGGTCTCAGGATTGGAATGGGAAGGACTTGGATATCACATCTCATGCTGTAGGAAGGCTCTCAGGTTTGGGAAGGGAATGAGTTGGATATCACATTTCATGTTAGAGGTAGGATCTCAGGTTTGGTATTAGAGGCATTGAGATATCACATCTCATGCTATCAGAAGGGTATCAGGATTGGAATGGGAAGGAGTTGGATATCACATCTCATGCTAAAGGGAGGGTCTCAGGTTCGGAAGGGGAAGGATTTGGATATCACATCTCATGTTATAGGAAGGATCTCAGGTTTGGTATTAGAAGCATTGAGATATCACATCTCATGCTATCGGAAGGATCTCAGGTTTGGTATTAGAAGCATTGAGATATCACATCTCATGCTATAGGAAGGGTCTCACAATTGGAATGGGAAGGAGTTGGATATCACATCTCATGTTATAGGAAGGATCTCAGGTTTGGTATTAGAAGCATTGAGATATCACATCTCATGCTATAGGAAGGGTCTCAGGATTGGAATGGGAAGGAGTTGGATATCACATCTCATGCTATAGGAAGGGTCTCAGGTTTGGTATAAGCATTGAGATATCACATCTCTGCTATCGGAAGGGTCTCAGGATTGGAATGGGAAGGACTTAGATATCACATCTCATGCTATAGGGAGGGTCTCAGTATTGATATTAGAAGCATTGAGATATCACATCTCAAGCTATCGGAAGGGTCTCAGGATTGGAATGGGAAGGAGTTGGATATCACATCTCATGCTATAGGAAGGGTCTCAGGTTAGGAAGGGGAAGGAGTTGGATATCACATTTCATGTTAGAGGAAGGATCTCAGGTTTGGTATTAGAGGCCTTGAGATATCACATCTCATGCTATAGGAAGGGTCTCAGGATTGGAATGGGAAGGAGTTGGATATCACATCTCAAGCTATAGGAAGGGTCTCAGGTTTGGTATAAGCATTGAGATATCACATCTCATGCTATAAGAAGGGTCTCAGGATTGGAATGGGAAGGAGTTGGATATCACATCTCAAGTTATAGGAAAGATCTCAGGTTTGGTATTAGAAGCATTGAGACATCACATCTCATGTTATAGGAAGGGTCTTAGGATTGGAATGGGAAGAAGTTGGATATCACATCTCATGCTATAGGAAGGGTCTCAGGTTTGGTATAAGCATTGAGATATCACATCTCATGCTATAGGAAGGGTCTCAGGATTGGAATGGGAAGGAGTTGTATATGACATCTCATGCCATAGGAAGGGTCTCAGGTTTGGTATACGCATTGAGATATCACATCACATGCTATAGGAAGGGTCTCAGGATTGGAATGGGAAGGACTTGAATATCACATCTCATGCTATAGGCAGGGTCTCAAGTTTGGAAAGGGAAGGAGATGGATATCACATTTCATGTTAGAGGTAGGATCTCACGTTTGGTATTAGAGGCATTGAGATATCACATCTCATGCTATCAGAAGGGTCTCAGGATTGGAATGGGAAGGAGTTGTATATCACATCTCATGCTAAAGGGAGGGTCTCAGGTGTGGAAGGGGAAGGATTTGGAAATCACATCTCATGTTATAGGAAGGATCTCAGGTTTGGTATTAAAAGCATTGAGATATTACATCTCATGCTATCGGAAGTATCTCAGGTTTGGTATTAGAGGCATTGAGATATCACATCTCATGCTATCATGAGGGTCTCAGGATTGGAATGGGAAGGGGTTGGATATCACATCTCATGTTATAGGAAGGATCTCAGGTTTGGTATTAGAAGCATTGAGATATCACATCTCATGCTATAGGAAGGGTCTCAGGATTGGAATGGGAAGGAGTTGGATATCACATCTTATGCTATAGGAAGGGTCTCAGATTTGGTATAAGCATTGAGATATCACATCTCATGCTATAGGAAGGGTCTCAGGATTGAAATGGGAAGGAGTTGGATATCACATCTCATGCTATAGGAAGGGTCTCAGGTTTGGAACGGGAAGGAGTTAGATATCACATCTCATGTTATAGGAAGAGTCTCAGGTTTGGTATAAGCATTGAGATATCACATCTCTGCTATCGGAGGTGTCTCAGGATTGGGATGGGAAGGAATTGGATATCACATCTCATGCTATAGGAAGGGTATCAGGTTTGGAACGGGAAGGAGTTGGATATCCCATCTCATGTTATAGGACAGGTCTCAGGTTTGATATTAGAAGCATTGAGATATCACATCTCTGCTATTGGAAGGGTCTCAGGATTGGAATGGGAAGGACTTGGATATCAGAATTCATGTTATAGGAAGGGTCTCAGGTTTGGTATTAGAAGCATTGAGGTATCACATCTCATGCTATAGGAAGGGTCTCAGGATTGAAATGGGAAGGACTTGGATATCACATCTCATGTTATAGGAAGGGTATCAGGTTTGGTATTAGAAGCATTGAGATATCACATCTCATGCTATAGGAAGGGTCTCAGGAATGGAATGGGAAGGACTTGGATATCACATCTCATGATAAAGGAAAGGTCTAAGGTTTGGAAGGGGAAGGATTTGGATATCACATCTCATGTTATTGGACCGGTCTCAGGTTTGGTATTAGAAGCATTGAGATATCAAGTCTCATGGTATAGGACGGGAGTTTGATATCACATCTCATGCCATGGTATGGGTCTCAGGTTTTGTAGAAGCATTGGGATATCACATCTCATGCTATCGGAAGGGTATCAGGATTGGATTTGGAAGGAGTTGGATATCCCATCTCATGCTATAGGAAGGGTCTCAGGTTGGAATGGGAAGGAGTTGGATATGACATCTCATGTTATAGGAAGGGTCTCAGGATTGGAATGGGAATGACTTGGATATCACATCTCATGCTGTAGGAAGGCTCTCAGGTTTGGAAATCTGAGATTCTTCCGATAGCATGATATGTGATATCTCAATGCTTCTTATACCAAACCTGAGATCCTTCCTATAACATGAGATGTGATATCCAAATCCTTCCCCTTCCAAACCTGAGACCCTCCCTTTAGCATGAGATGTGATATCCAAGTCCTTCCCATTCCAATCCTGAGACCCTTCCTATAGCATGTGATGTGATATCTCAATGCTTATACCAAACCTGAGACCCTTCCTATGGCATGAGATGTCATATACAACTCCTTCCCATTCCAATCCTGAGCCCTTCCTATATCATGAGATGTGATATCTCAATGCTTATACCAAACCTGAGACTCTTCCTATCGCATGAGATGTGATATCCAACTTCTTCCCATTCCAATCCTGAGACCCTTCCTATACCATGAGATGTGATGTCTCAATGCTTCTAATACCAAACCTGAGATCTTTCCTATAACATGAGATGTGATATCCAAATCCTTCCCATTCCAATCCTGAGACCCTTCCTATAGCATGTGATGTGATATCTCAATGCTTATACCAAACCTGAGACCCTTCCTATAGCTTGAGATGTGATATCCAACTCCTTCCCATTCCAATCCTGAGACCCTTCCTATAGCATGAGATGTGATATCTCAATACTTCTAATACCAAACCTGAGATCCTTCTGATAACATGAGATGTGATATCCAAATCCTTCCCCATCCAAACCTGAGACCCTCCCTTTAGCATGAGATGTGATATCCAACTCCTTCCGATTCCAATCCTGAGACCATTCTGATAGCATGAGATGTGATATCTCAATGCTTCTAATACCAAACCTGAGATCCTTCCGATAGCATGAGATGTGATATCTCAATGCTTCTAATACCAAACCTGAGATCCTTCCTATAACATGAGATGTGATATCCAAATCCTTCCCCTTCCAAACCTGAGACCCTCCCTTTAGCATGAGATGTGATATCCAACTCCTTCCCATTCCAATCCTGAGACCCTTCTGATAGCATGAGATGTGATATCTCAATGCCTCTAATACCAAACCTGAGATCCTACCTCTAACATGAAATGTGATATCCAACTCTTTCCCCTTCCAAACCTGAGAGCCTTCCTATAGCATGAGATGTGATATCCAAGTCCTTCCCATTCCAATCCTGAGACCCTTCCTATAACATGAGATGTGATATCCAACTCCTTCCCATTCCAACCTGAGACCCTTCCTATAGCATGAGATGGGATATCCAGCTCCTTCCAAATCCAATCCTGATACCCTTCCGATAGCATGAGATGTGATATCCCAATGCTTATACCAAACCTGAGACCCATACTATTGCATGAGATGTGATATCAAACTCCTTCCCATTCCAATCCTGAGACCCTTCCTAAATCTTGAGATGTGATATCCAACTCCTTCTCATTCCAATTCTGAGACCCTTCCTATACCATGAGACTTGATATCTCAGTGCTTCTAATACCAAACCTGAGACCCGTCCTATAACATGAGATGTGATATCCAAATCCTTCCCCTTCCAAACCTTAGACCCTTCCTTTATCATGAGATGTGATATCCAACTCCTTCCCATTCCAATCCTGAGACCCTTCCGATATCGTGAGATGTGATATCTCAATGCTTCTAATATCAAACTTGAGACCCTCCCTATAGCATGAGATGTGATATCCAAGTCCTTCCCATTCCAATCCTGAGACCCTTCCTATAGCATGAGATGTGATATCTCAATGCTTCTAATACCAAACCTGAGACCCTTCCTATAACATGAGATGGGAATATCCAACTCCTTCCCATTCCAATCCTGAGACCCTTCCGATAGAAGAGATGTGATATCTCAATGCTTATACCAAACCTGAGATCCTTCCTATAGCATGAGATGTGATATCCTACTCCTTCCCATTCCAATCCTGAGACCCTTCCTATAGCATAAGATGTGATATCTCAATGCTTCTAATATCAAACTTGAGACCCTCCCTATAGCATGAGATGTGATATCCAAGTCCTTCCCATTCCAATCCTGAGACACTTCCTATAGCATGAGATGTGATATCTCAATGCTTCTAATACCAAACCTGAGACTCTTCCTATAACATGAGATGGGATATCCAACTCCTTCCCATTCCAATCATGAGACCCTTCCGATAGCAGAGATGTGATATCTCAAAGCTTATACCAAACCTGAGACCCTTCGTATGGCTTGAGATGTCATATACAACTCCTTCCCATTCCAATCCTGAGACCCTTCCGATAGCATGAGATGTGATATCTCAATGCTTATACCAAACCTGAGACCCTTCCTATAACATGAGATGTGATATCCAACTCCTTCCCATTCCAATCCTGAGACCCTTCCTATAGCATGAGATGTGATGTCTCAATGCTTCTAATACCAAACCTGAGATCCTTCGTTTAACATGAGATGTGATATCCAACTCCTTCCATTCCAATCCTGAGACCCTTCCTATAGCATGAGATGTGATATCTCAATGCTTATACCAAACCTGAGACCCTTCCTATAGCATGAGATGTGATATCCAACTCCTTCCCATTCCAATCCTGAGACCCTTCCTATAGCATGAGATGTGATATCTCAATGCCTCTAATACCAAACCTGAGATCCTTCCTCTAACATGAAATGTGATATCCAACTCCTTCCCTTTCCAAACCTGAGAGCCTATCCATAGCATGAGATGTGATATCCAAGTCCTTCCCATTCCAATCCTTAGACCCTTCCTACAGCATGCAATATATATGATATCTCAATGATTCTAATAACAATCCTGAGACCCGTCCTATAACATGAGATGGGATATCCAACTCCTTCCCATCCCAATCCTGAGACACTTCCGATTGCAGAGATGTGATATCTCAATGCTTATACCAAACCTGAGACTCTTCCTATAACATGAGATGTGATATTTGTTAGGAAAGATTTCGTAATTGTAGGTAATTTTCCTTCCATGTGGCAACCCCTAAACTTTTTGCTGTTGTTTTTCACCTTGTTCTCGACTTTGCCAGAGAAGTGCAGCCTTCTGCCGCACTCCTCTGGGCTTTCGCTCCTTTCTTACGGGGAAACTGACATGGCCTTAAGACAGTCAGTACCGGGAAACGCTGTTTTCCGTAGTTTCTTTTATCATGTTGCGACTTTCGTGCAACATGACACAAGAGGGCACTGTAAGCTAAGTTACTGCTCTCTTGGGATTCTAGCCTTCTACAGGCCCTAGATACTCTTTCAGGATTGTAACTGATCGGTGCAAGTGATTCACGGACGGGAATGGTGGCAGCGATCGTTTCTTGTGTTTTGAGCTCCTTTTGGCGTTCTAAGCGCGTTTCTCGCACTTAACCCAAAATGGTGGCCTGGCTCCCAAAATGGCCAGACCACGAGGCTCCTTTGTCCTGTCCGCTGACCGTCTTGCTCCCTTCACCTTCCCCAGGTCGAGCCGAGCCGGGGCCTTCCTTATTTGGGCATGTACTTTCCCGCGAAACACGGATGCTTTCGCGGGCTCCTACATGTCTTGTGTGTGCCTCCAGGATGTGGGCTGGGATGTCTGGTCCCGTGTGAATGCCTGGGACCACCGTGGTCTGTGATAGGTCCATGAATGGTGTGAGTGTTGATGAGCGGATCTCCCATTGGGTCCCCACCGTTTTGGCACGAAGGGAACCGTGGATAAGAGGGGGCTGGAAACACCACTACCATGTCGATCTCCTGAGTTCTCACGAACGAAGGAATACAGGAGCCAAGTATCCTGCAACCAAGAGGCTGAACCGAGGAATCGCTGGTGACCCGCTGAAGGACTGCTCCTCTGCACTGCTGTCGCCTTGTGAAACCCTTTTCACCTTTGATCGAACCAGAAGGCCTGTACTAGTACTTCGACCCTTGGAATAGCGGGTACAGCTATTCTCGGCATCTTCCCCAGCTCCTGCTAGTAAGCCTTCGGAAGCGTCTCTGGGCCATCCAGCAGACTGACCAGCCTACACAGGAGTCTTGCTCTGTAACTGCCACCAGGTTGTGTAGTATATCGAGTCCTTGTCACTCTCACACGATTCGTACACTTGGCGTTCCCAGGTCTGAAGTGAGTAGTGTACATTTGGCTCAGATACACACGGCCGCTCGGTTGCCCTGCTGTGGTAACAAACTGTGCGGGTTCCTTCGTTTGGGACGTCTTTTACTCAACTCTGCTGCTGCAGACTCAACACGACGACGAGACGTCCCCTGCTCTTCTGAACCTGCCAGCGACTGAAACTGACGCGGAGAAGCCTGGGTCTGCTTGCATCGGGGACCGGTGAGTAGCATAGCTAGGAACTGGTCGCCCTCCTGCAGGAGCCCATAACTTTTCCCCGCTGTGTCAAAACAGCACGCCTTTCCGGACTCGCGCTCTGCTTCTGCCCACAGTGGAGGCTGCGCTTGAGTCGCGGAACACTGTTCTTCTTCGTTTGTGCACTAAACTGAACTGCCTGATCTCCCTCGAAGAGACTCCCCTTTTGCCCGTATGTGTTGGTTTACTAGAGTTGGATTGTGATTTCTCGCTACGGTCATTGTTTTAAAGGCCTTGGAATAAATGTGTATATATTTTTAATATAGCACCTGTTTGGAGTAGTTTGTAAGTGTCCTTGCTTTGTGTGCTCATTGCAGGCTTTCAGTCACCCTCACCCCTCTTGAGACCTAGTCTTGACCGCCGCGATCGCTACCTTGATTGGTCTGGCTTGTCCAGAGGTTACCCTGTTCCAAGTAATTAGGTTGGCCTTCTGAACTTCTGCGCCACCAGGACAGAGTTCAGAAATCCGTCTTAACAAATTGGTGTACAGCGGTGGGATACCACTGAAGGTATCCAGTGTTGCGCACGAACTAAGGCATTTCAAGTTATTCCTTCCAGGACACGTAGTGAATTGTTGTAGTATAACTTTCAAAAGGCCATAGTCCTATCTAACAGTATGGAAACAAATACCTTGTTAACTTTAAATGCTTCCAAATCAGAAACATTGAAAAAGATGTGTGCGGAGAGAGGTGTTTCCTCTCAAGGCACGAAATTGGATATGATCCAAAGAATCGTGGCGTGGCAAGAAGCGCAGCTTGACGCTATAACTTCTGAGGACAGTGCGGAAGGAGGTGGGGCTGCTCTCACTGGTAGAACCGACGGTTCTGCCGCTGCACTGATCCACCGCGACCACGAGGACAGGGAGGATGAGATGTCTAATGTTTCCTCTGCCAGTGTTGATGGGAGGCTATGCTTGAATTCAAGAAGCAAGAGCTGCGGTTTAGGCAGAAGGAGCTTGAATTCAGCATAGCCAAACTAAAAATCGAACAGTCAGAAAAACAGAAAGACAGGGATCACCAGTTGGAACTGGCCAAGCTTCAGGTTGCAAATGGGTCCAAGGGTCCTGGACATGGGTCTGGGGCCTGTTCTCATCCACGGTTTCTGAAAGATCTGGTCAGTGTGTATGAGGAAAGGAATGACATTATGGACTGGCTGAATGCGTTTGAGTATGCATGCGAAGTTCAACAAGTTGACAATGCTGATAAGATTGCCTGGTTACTCAGCAGACTGCCCCATTCTGGCTGTAGTGCCATTATGGAAATGTCGAAGGCTGAGCGAGCTGATTTCGCAATGTTAAAGCAAACTCTCATTTTAAAGTTTGGGAAGACTCCGGCCCAATATTTGAAACGATTCATAGAGTATAAGAAAAAGGAAGGTGGTACTTGGGTATCTTATGTCACTGAATCCTTGAAAAACTTAACTGGCTGGGTCGAAGGTTATAAGGTTTCTACCTTCGAAGGCATGATAAATCTTGTCATGCTGGAACACATTTTTGCATCTTCTTCCCCGGAGCTTAAGCAGCATTTGGCCGATTCGAAGGAGATAGATCCTAAGAAGCTGGCCATTGCAGCAGACTTATGGGTGTCACATCGAGTGTCCCATAAGGTCAAAACTCATCCTGGTAAGCAGGAGGAAGGGAAAAAGTCCAAAGATAAGGAGGGTGGAGAATCTGATAAATCTTCTTCTCAAAAGGGCCACAAAAAGAAAAATAAGGGTAAGACACAAGAGAACTCACAGGGTAGTGGAGGTCAGCCTCCGAAACAGAACTCTGGTTACAATAAGCCTCCCTATGTAAACAGACCCAATGGATCTTGTTTTGCTTGTGGAGCAACTGACCACGTGAAGGCGGATCCCCGGTGTAAGGTTAGACCTTTGGGGGTCCACTCCGCTAATCTGGCCTTCTCCTCCTATGAGGAAGAAGAGATTACAGGAGCATCCTTCTCCTCAGACTCATTTCCCAGCGGGATAGAGGCTGAGGTAGTTTTAGTTTCCCTGGGTTCCTGGGAGCCTAAAGTCGCAGAGGCTTATGCTAGGATTCCAGATAATACCAAGCACTACTTTAAAGACAGTGTGCTGATCAATGGAGTAGATACTCCAGCTCTTAGGGATAGTGGGTGCAGTCGAACTGTAGTGGATTCTACCTTGGTAGACTCAGAGGAAGTTGCCAGAGCTACTCTGATGCCCACTAAATTGGCTGACGGCCCACTCCGTATGTTCCCAGTAATACCTGTAAATCTTACTTTAAATGGTACAGCAGTCAGGATTCCAGTGAGCATTCAGAGAAACGTCCCGGGAAAGGTCTTGTTAGGTAATGATCTCAGAGCTTTAGGGCTCGTAGGAGACACTGCCGAAAGACCCTACACACGGTCTCAAGCACGGGCAGCATTGGCCAAGACCAATACGCCGCCCCAGCCGAAGGGGAAACCCAAGGCGAAAGGAGTCAACAAGTCAAGACGAGGGAAAGAGAATATTCCCCCGAGCTCGCCTACCACTGCGGTGGAGGAAGTTGGTCAATCGCCCGGGCCTGACGAGGAGGTGGCGATGCCTGAAGTATTTGACCCCAACGACCATCCTGAACTAAAAGACTTGTTAGTTGAAGGAGGTCCTGATAGGGACGAATTCAGTAAAGGCCAACGTGAGTGCCCATCTCTGGAAGGCCTAAGGAGACAGGCCTGCTCCCAGCTTGAGGGTGAACCTCCTGGGACGCATAGGATTTATTGGGAAGGTGGACTCCTGTATAGTGAGCCCACAGAGTCTACAGAAGGAGACCATAGGAGGTTGGTGGTTCCCCTTGCTGTTAGGCCCTTCCTCCTGCAGTTGGCACATGAAGTGCTCCTTGCTGGTCACCTTGGTATTAAGAGGACCAAGCAAAGGTTATCCATGCACTTCTACTGGCCCAAGATGGGGGTGCAAGTAGAAAGTCACTGCAGGAGTTGTGACTCCTGCCAGTTATCTGGTAAGGTTGGCTCGACAATCCAAGCTCCGTTGGTACCGCTCCCAGTTGTGGGGGTACCATTTGAAAGGGTAGGGATCGACATCGTTGGTCCCCTTGACCCGCAAACATCCTCGGGCAATAGGTTTATCCTGGTGCTGGTCGACCATGCAACCAGATATCCTGAGGCCATCCTATTGAAAACTGTAACTGCCAAGTCAGTTGCAAAAGCTTTACTTGGCATATTTACTAGGGTTGGCTTCCCTAAAGAAGTTGTGTCAGATCGTGGCAGCAACTTTATGTCGAAGTATATGCAGGCTATGTGGAAAGAATGTGGGGTCACCTACAAGTTCTCTTCTGCATACCACCCCCAGACCAATGGTCTGGTGGAACGTTTCAACAGAACGTTAAAAAGCATGATTGGGGCTCTGGAGAAGCTTCAGAGAAGACAATGGGATCTTCTTTTACCATGCTTACTGTTTGCCTACCGAGAGGTACCACAGGAGGGTGTTGGCTTCAGCCCCTTCAAACTTCTGTTTGGTCATCCTGTACGGGGACCCTTAGCCATAGTCAAAGAGGGATGGGAGATGCCCACTCCCCCTGTTACTACCAACGTAGTTGATTATGTGCTAGGGCTCAGAAAACGGATGGTACTTCTGATGGGCTTGGCTAGTGCTAAATTGAAGGCAGTACAAGCGCTGGTGAAACATTGGTACGACCAGAAAGCTTCCCTCATCAACTTTACACCTGGTCAGCAAGTCCTGATCATGAATCCCATAAGGCCTTGAGATTTACAGGACAAATGGTCAGGCCCTTACACAGTGGTGGAGCTCCTGGGTGAGGTTAACTATTTAGTGGACCTTGGAAGGCCTGGACAGGCTCCAAAAGTGTTTCACGTGAATAGGCTGAAGGCTTTCGTCCCAAGAGTCGAAATCGCAGCACTGTTACTGGCTTCAGATGTTGAGGAAGAGGAGTCTGAACCTCTCCCCGACCTGTTCCAAAGCGGTCCTTCAGATAGCTCCTTTGAGGGTGTCCGAGTGGCCCCTCACCTGACTTCTGATCAGCAGGCTGAGGTGAAAAGTTTGCTTAGGCAGTTTTCCCCCCTGTTTTCACAGTCGCCTGGTTTGACACCTTGGTGCAAACATAACATAGACACAGGAGACAGTGTACCTACCAAAAGTAGGGGATACAGGATGTCAGACAAAGTACGGTCTTATATTAAGACCGAGGTCAACAAGATGTTAGACCTTGGGGTGATTGAACCCTCTAGTAGTCCTTGGTCCAGCCCTGTGGTTTTCGTTTCTAAGGCAGGCACTTCTGAATTGAGGTTCTGCGTGGATTACAGGGCTCTGAATGCTGTCACCAAGACAGATGCACACCCCTTGCCTCGAACAGATGAGCTGGTGGATACTTTGGGTGCCTCCAAGTACCTCGGCACGTTTCACCTCACTGCTGGCTATTGGCAAATAGCTTTAGCAGAACATGCCAAGGAGAAGACAGCGTTTTCTACTCCAGACGGCCTTTACCAATTCCGGGTAATGCCGTTCGGGTTGAAGAATGCACCTGCCACTTTTCAGAGGCTTGTGCATCATGTTTTGAATGGGTTGGACGAATTCTGTCTTGCATATCTGGACGATATAGCAGTTTTCAGTGCCACCTGGGAAGACCATGTGAAACACCTCGGGATTGTGCTCCAGGCTCTTCAGAAAGCACACTTGACCATAAAGGCTAGTAAACGCCAGATTGGACAAGGCTCAGTGTTTTACCTTGGACATGAAGTAGGTGGAGGGAGGATACAGCCTCTACCCAGTAAAGTACAAGCAGTACAAGACTGGCCTACCCCCACTACACAAACCCAAGTGAGAGCCTTCTTAGGACTCACGGGGTATTACCGCAATTTTGTGGCAGACTATGGCACCATAGCTGCCCCTCTGACTGCCCTCACAACTCTGAAGAAACCCAAGAAGGTAACTTGGACCGACGAGTGTGAGAAGGCCTTCAATGGCTTAAAAGACTCCTTGTGCCAGGCCCCTGTCCTCAGGGCCCCTGATTATCAAAGACCTTTTATCGTGCAGACAGACGCCTCTGACACTGGGATAGGAGCTGTACTATCGCAAGTAGATGAGAAGGGTAAGGAACACCCTATTGGTTTTATTAGTCGCCAGTTTAAGGACAGAGAGCTCAGATGGTCCACGGTAGAGAAAGAATGTTTCTCTGTTGTGTGGGCCCTAAGGAAGCTGAGGCCCTACCTCTATGGGACCCACTTCACTGTGCAAACTGACCATAAGCCCTTAAAGTGGCTAATAAACATGAAGGGGGAGAATCCAAAGTTGCTTAGGTGGTCCATAAGTCTACAAGGCTTCGACTTCACTATTGAGCATAGGCCAGGTGTCCAACATAGCAATGCTGATGGGTTGTGCAGAATGTTTAACCGACCTGAACAAGAGACTCATCCAGGGGTGGATTAGTTCCCCCTGTCCATAGTCTGGGAGGGGCGAGTGTTAGGAAAGATTTCGTAATTGTAGGTAATTTTCCTTCCATGTGGCAACCCCTAAACTTTTTGCTGTTGTTTTTCACCTTGTTCTCGACTTTGCCCGCGAAGTACAGCCTTCTGCTGCACTCCTCTGGGCTTTCGCTCCTTTCTTACGGGGAAACTGTCATGCCCTTAAGACAGTCAGTACCAGGAAACGCTGGTTTCCGTAGTTTCTTGTATCATGTTGCGGCTTTCGTGCAACATGACACAAGAGGGCACTGTAAGCTAAGTTACTGCTCTCTTGGGTCTCTAGCCTTCTACAGGCCCTAGATACTCTTTCAGGATTGTAACTGATTGGTGCAAGTGATTCACGGACGGGAATGGTGGCAGCTATCGTTTCTTGTGTTTTGAGCTCCTTTTGGCGTTCTAAGCGCGTTTCTCGCGCTTAACCCAAAATGGTGGCCTAGATCCCAAAATGGCCAGACCACGAGGCTCCTTTGTCCTGTCCGCTGACCGTCTTGCTCCCTTCACCTTCCCCAGGTCGAGCCGACCTGGGGCCTTCCTTATTTGGGCATGTGCTTTCCCGCGAAACACAGATGCTTTCGCAGGCTTCTACATGTCTTGTGTGTGCCTCCAGGATGTGGGCTGGGATGTCTGGTCCCAAAACACATCCTGGGTGCCAGAGAGTCTAGGGTGGTGTGAATGCCTGGGACCACCGTGGTCCGTGATAGGTCCACGAATGGTGTGAGTGTTGATGAGCGGATCTCCCATTGGGTCCCCTCCGTTTTGGCGCGAAGGGAACCGTGGATAAGAGGGGGCTGGAAACACCACTACCATGTCGATCGCCTGAGTTCTCACGAACGAAGGAATACAGGAGCCAAGTATCCTGCAACCAAGAGGCTGAACCGAGGAATCGCTGGTGACCCGCTGTAGGACTGCTCCTCTGCACTGCTGTCGCCTTGTGCAACCCTTTTCAGCGGGGACAGCTATTCTCGGCATCTTCACCATCTCCTGCTAGTAAGCCTTCGGAAGCGTCTCTGGGCCATCCAGCAGACTGACCAGCCTACACAGGAGTCTTGCTCTGTAACCGCCGCCAGGTTGTGTAGTATATCGAGTCCTTGTCACTCTCACATGATTCGTACACTTGGCGTTCCCAGGTCTGAAGTGAGTAGTGTACATTTGGCTCAGATACACACCGCCGCTCCGTTGCCCTGCTGTGGTAACAAACTGTGCGGGTTCCTTCGTTTGGGACGTCTTTTACTCAACTCTGCTGCTGCAGACTAAACACGACGACGAGACATCCCCTGCTCTTCTGAACCTGCCAGCGACTGAAACTGACGCGGAGAAGCCTGGGTCTGCTTGCATCGTGGACCGGTGAGTAGCATAGCTAGGAACTGGTCGCCCTCCTGCAGGAGCCCATAGCTTTTCCCCGCTGTGTCAAAACAGCACGCCTTTCCGCACTCGCGCTCTGCTTCTGCCCACAGTGGAGGCTGCGCTTGAGTCGCGGAACACTGTTCTTCTTCGTTTGTGCACTAAACTGAACTGCCTGATCTACCTCGAAGAGACTCCCCTTTTGCCTGTTGGCACCAGCGTGTGCAGGTACTTTTGAGCACAAGGCTCCACTCTTCGTAGGGCTCGGACTTCCTTTTAGTTAGGTGCCTCAGAAGGCGGACTGGGTCTAAGCATTATTTCGCACTGCCTGTTTTCCTTCCCTTTTAGGTGGACTACACATTTCGTGCATCTAACGCTTGAGACTTGTTTGTATTTGTATATATATTGTATTGGTATGGTATGTGTTGGTTTACTAGAGTTGTATTGTGATTTCTCGCTACGGTCATTGTTTTAAAGGCCTTGGAATAAATGTGTATATATTTTTAATATAGCACCTGTTTGGAGTAGTTTGTAAGTGTCCTTGCTTTGTGTGCTCATTGCGGGCTTTCACTCACCCTCACCTCTCTTGAGACCTAGTCTTGACCGCCGCGATCGCTACCTTGATTGGTCTGGCTTGTCCAGAGGTTACCCTGTTCCAAGAAATTAGGTTGGCCATCTGAACTTCTGCGCCACCAGGACAGAGTTCAGAAATCCGTCTTAACAATATCCAACTCCTTCCCGTTCCAAACCTGAGACCCTTCCTATAGCATGAGATGTGATATCCAACTCCTTCCCATCCCAATCCTGAGACATTTCCGATTGCAGAGATGTGATATCTCAATGCTTATACCAAACCTGAGACTCTTCCTATAGCATGAGATGTGATATCCAACACCTTCCCATTCCAATCCTGAGACCCTTATGATAGCATGAGATGTGATATCTCAATGCCTCTAATACCAAACCTGAGATCCTTCCTATAACATGAGATGTGATATCCAAATCCTTCCCCTTCCAAACCTGAGACCCTCCCTTTAGCATGAGATGTGATATCCAACTCCTTCCCATTCCAATCCTGAGACCCTTCTGATAGCATGAGATGTGATATCTCAATGCCTCTAATACCAAACCTGATATCCTACCTCTAACATGAAATGTGATATCCAACTCCTTCCCTTTCCAAACCTGAGACCCTGCCTATAGCATGAGATGTGATATCCAAGTCCTTCCCATTCCAATCCTGAGACCCTTCCTATAGCATATGATGTGATATCTCAATACTTATACCAAACCTGAGACCCTTCCTATGGCATGAGATGTCATATACAACTCCTTCCCATTCCAATCCTGAGACCCTTCCTATAGCATGTGATGTGATATCTCAATGCTTATACCAAACCTGAGACCCTTCCTATAGCTTGAGATGTGATATCCAACTCCTTCCCATTCCAATCCTGAGACCCTTCCTATAGCATGAGATGTGATATCTCAATACTTCTAATACCAAACCTGAGATCCTTCCGATAACATGAGATGTGATATCCAAATCCTTCCCCTTCCAAACCTGAGACCCTCCCTTTAGCATGAGATGTGATATCCAACTCCTTCCCATTCCAATCCTGAGACCCTTCTGATAGCATGAGATGTGATATCTCAATGCTTCTAATACCAAACCTGAGATCCTTCCGATAGCATGAGATGTGATATCTCAATGCTTCTAATACCAAACCTGAGCTCCTTCTTATAACATGAGATGTGATATCAAAATCCTTCCCCTTCCAAACCTGAGACCCTCCCTTTAGCATGAGATGTGATATCCAACTCCTTCCCATTCCAATCCTGAGACCCTTCTGATAGCATGAGATGTGATATCTCAATGCCTCTAATACCAAACCTGAGATCCTACCTCTAACATGAAATGTGATATCCAACTCTTTCCCCTTCCAAACCTGAGAGCCTTCCTATAGCATGAGATGTGATATCCAACTCCTTCCCTTTCCAAACCTGAGACCCTTCCTATAGCATGAGATGTGATATCCAACTCCTTCCCATCCCAATCCTGAGACATTTCCGACTGCAGAGATGTGATATCTCAATGCTTATACCAAACCTGAGACTCTTCCTATAACATGAGACGTGATATCCAACTCCTTCCCGTTCCAAACCTGAGACCCTTCCTATAGCATGAGATGTGATATCCAACTCCTTCCCATTCCAATCCTGAGACCCTTCCGATAGCATGAGATGTGATATCTCAATGCTTCTAATACCAAACCTGAGATCCTTCCTATAACATGTGATGTGATATCCAAATTCTTCCCCTTCCAAACCTGAGACCCTCCCTTTAGCATGAGATGTGATATCCAACTCCTTCCCATTCCAATCCTGAGACCCTTATGATAGCATGAGATGTGATATCTCAATGCCTCTAATACCAAACCTGAGATCCTTCCTATAACATGAGATGTGATATCCAAATCCTTCCCCTTCCAAACCTGAGACCCTCCCTTTAGCATGAGATGTGATATCCAACTCCTTCCCATTCCAATCCTGAGACCCTTCTGATAGCATGAGATGTGATATCTCAATGCCTCTAATACCAAACCTGATATCCTACCTCTAACATGAAATGTGATATCCAACTCCTTCCCTTTCCAAACCTGAGACCCTGCCTATAGCATGAGATGTGATATCCAAGTCCTTCCCATTCCAATCCTGAGACCCTTCCTATAGCATGTGATGTGATATCTCAATGCTTATACCAAACCTGAGACCCTTCCTATGGCATGAGATGTCATATACAACACCTTCCCATTCCAATCCTGAGACCCTTCGTATAGCATGTGATGTGATATCTCAATGCTTATACCGAACCTGAGACCCTTCCTATAGCTTGAGATGTGATATCCAACTCCTTCCCATTCCAATCCTGAGACCCTTCCTATAGCATGAGATGTGATATCTCAATACTTCTAATACCAAACCTGAGATCCTTCCGATAACATGAGATGTGATATCCAAATCCTTCCCCTTCCAAACCTGAGACCCTCCCTTTAGCATGAGATGTGATATCCAACTCCTTCCCATTCCAATCCTGAGACCCTTCTGATAGCATGAGATGTGATATCTCAATGCTTCTAATACCAAACCTGAGATCCTTCCGATAGCATGAGATGTGATATCTCAATGCTTCTAATACCAAACCTGAGCTCCTTCTTATAACATGAGATGTGATATCCAAATCCTTCCCCTTCCAAACCTGAGACCCTCCCTTTAGCATGAGATGTGATATCCAACTCCTTCCCATTCCAATCCTGAGACCCTTCTGATAGCATGAGATGTGATATCTCAATGCCTCTAATACCAAACCTGAGATCCTACCTCTAACATGAAATGTGATATCCAACTCTTTCCCCTTCCAAACCTGAGAGCCTTCCTATAGCATGAGATGTGATATCCAAGTCCTTCCCATTCCAATCCTGAGACCCTTCCTATAACATGAGATTTGATATCCAACTCCTTCCCATTCCAACCTGAGACCCTTTCTATAGCATGAGATGGGATATCCAACTCCTTCCAAATCCAATCCTGATACCCTTCCGATAGCATGAGATGTGATATCCCAATGCTTATACCAAACCTGAGACCCATACTATGGCATGAGATGTGATATCAAACTCCTTCCCATTCCAATCCTGAGACCCTTCCTATAGCTTGAGATGTGATATCCAACTCCTTCCCATTCCAATCCTGAGACCCTTCCTATAGCATGAGATGTGATATCTCAATACTTCTAATACCAAACCTGAGATCCTTCCGATAACATGAGATGTGATATCCAAATCCTTCCCCTTCCAAACCTGAGACCCTCCCTTTAGCATGAGATGTGATATCCAACTCCTTCCCATTCCAATCCTGAGACCCTTCTGATAGCATGAGATGTGATATCTCAATGCTTCTAATAACAAACCTGAGATCCTTCCGATAGCATGAGATGTGATATCTCAATGCTTCTAATACCAAACCTGAGCTCCTTCTTATAACATGAGATGTGATATCCAAATCCTTCCCCTTCCAAACCTGAGACCCTCGCTTTAGCATGAGATGTGATATCCAACTCCTTCCCATTCCAATCCTGAGACCCTTCTGATAGCATGAGATGTGATATCTCAATGCCTCTAATACCAAACCTGAGATCCTACCTCTAACATGAAATGTGATATCCAACTCTTTCCCCTTCCAAACCTGAGAGCCTTCCTATAGCATGAGATGTGATATCCAAGTCCTTCCCATTCCAATCCTGAGACCCTTCCTATAACATGAGATTTGATATCCAACTCCTTCCCATTCCAACCTGAGACCCTTTCTATAGCATGAGATGGGATATCCAACTCCTTCCAAATCCAATCCTGATACCCTTCCGATAGCATGAGATGTGATATCCCAATGCTTATCCCAAACCTGAGACCCATACTATGGCATGAGATGTGATATCAAACTCCTTCCCATTCCAATCCTGAGACCCTTCCTATAGCTTGAGATGTGATATCCAACTCCTTCCCATTCCAATTCTGAGACCCTTCCTATACCATGAGACTTGATATCTCAATGCTTCTAATACCAAACTTGAGACCCGCCCTATAACATGAGATGTGATATCCAAATCCTTCACCTTCCAAACCTTAGACCCTTCCTTTATCATGAGATGTGATATCCAATTCCTTCCCATTCCAATCCTGAGACCCTTCCGATATCATGAGATGTGATATCTCAATGCTTCTAATATCAAACTTGAGACCCTCCCTATAGCATGAGATGTGATATCCAAGTCCTTCCCATTCCTATCCTGAGACCCTTCCTATAGCATGAGATGTGATGTCTCAATGCTTCTAATACCAAACCTGAGACCCTTCCTATAACATGAGATGTGATATCCAACTCCTTCCCATTCCAATCCTGAGACACTTCCTATAGCATGAGATGTGATATCTCACTGCTTATACCAAACCTGAGACCCTTCCTATAGCATGAGATGTGATATCCAACTCCTTCCCATTCCAATCCTGAGACCCTTCCTATAGCATGAGATGTGATATCTCAATGCTTCTAATATCAAACGTGAGACCCTCCCTATAGCATGAGATGTGATATCCAAGTCCTTCCCATTCCAATCCTGAGACACTTCCTATAGCATGAGATGTGATATCTCAATGCTTCTAATACCAAACCTGAGACTCTTCCTATAACATGAGATGGGATATCCAACTCCTTCCCATTCCAATCCTGAGACCTTTCCGATAGCAGAGATGTGATATCTCAATGCTTATACCAAACCTGAGACCCTTCCTACGGATTGAGATGTCATATACAACTCCTTCCCATTCCAAACCTGAGACCCTTCCTATAGCATGAGATGTGATATCTCAATGCTTATACCAAACCAGAGACCCTTCCTATAGCATGAGATGTGATATCCAACTCCTTCCCATTCCAATCCTGAGACCCTTCCTATAGCATGAGATGTGATGTCTCAATGCTTCTAATACCAAACCTGAGATCCTTCCTATAACATGAGATGTGATATGCAACTCCTTCCATTCCAATCCTGAGACGCTTCCTATAGCATGAGATGTGATATCTCAATGCCTCTAATACCAAACCTGAGATCCTTCCTCTAACATGAAATGTGATATCCAACTCCTTCCCTTTCCAAACCTGAGAGCCTATCCATAGCATGAGATGTGATATCCAAGTCCTTCCCATTCCAATCCTTAGACCCTTCCTACAGCATGCAATATGATATCTCAATGATTCTAATAACAATCCTGAGACCCGTCCTATAACATGAGATGGGATATCCAACTCCTTCCCATTCCAATCCTGAGACACTTCCGATAGCAGAGATGTGATATCTCAATGCTTATACCAAACCTGAGACCCTTCCTATAACATGAGATCGGCTATCCAACTCCTTCCCGTTCCAAACCTGAGACCCTTCCTTTAGCATGAGATGTGATATCCAGCTCCTTCCCATTCCAATCCTGAGACACTTCCGATAGCATGAGATGTGATATCTCAATGCTTCTAATATCAAAACTGAGACCCTCCCTATAGCATGATATGTGATATCTAAGTCCTTCCCATTCCAATCCTGAGACCCTTCCTATAGCATGAGATGTGATATCTCAATGCTTCTACCAAACCTGAGACCCTTCCTTTAGCATGAGATGTGATATCCAACTCCTTCCCATTCCAATCCTGAGACCCTTCCTATAGCATGAGATGTGATATCTCAATACTTCTAATACCAAACCTGAGATCCTTCCGATAACATGAGATGTGATATCCAAATCCTTCCCCTTCCAAACCTGAGACCCTCCCTTTAGCATGAGATGTGATATCCAACTCCTTCCCATTCCAATCCTGAGACCCTTCTGATAGCATGAGATGTGATATCTCATTGCCTCTAATACCAAACCTGAGATCCTACCTCTAACATGAAATGTGATATCCAACTCTTTCCCCTTCCAAACCTGAGAGCCTTCCTATAGCATGAGATGTGATATCCAAGTCCTTCCCATTCCAATCCTGAGACCCTTCCTATAACATGAGATGTGATATCCAACTCCTTCCCATTCCAACCTGAGACCCTTCCTATAGCATGAGATGTGATATCTCAATGCCTCTAATACCAAACCTGAGATCCTTCCTCTAACATGAAATGTGATATCCAACTCCTTCCCTTTCCAAACCTGAGAGCCTATCTATAGCATGAGATGTGATATCCAAGTCCTTCCCATTCCAATCCTTAGACCCTTCCTACAGCATGCAATATGATATCTCAATGATTCTAATAACAAACCTGAGACCCGTCCTATAACATGAGATGGGATATCCAACTCCTTCCCATTCCAATCCTGAGACACTTCCGATAGCAGAGATGTGATATCTCAATGCTTATACCAAACCTGAGACCCTTCCTATAACATGAGATGTGATATCCAACTCCTTCCCGTTCCAAACCTGAGACCCTTCCTTTAGCATGAGATGTGATATCTCAATGCTTCTAATATCAAAACTGAGACCCTTCCTATAGCATGAGATGTGATATCTCAATGCTTCTACCAAACCTGAGACGCTTCCTTTAGCATGAGATGTGATATCCAACTCCTTCCCATTCCAATCCTGAGACCCTTCCTATAGCATGAGATGTGATATCTCAATACTTCTAATACCAAACCTGAGATCCTTCCGATAACATGAGATGTGACATCCAAATCCTTCCCCTTCCAAACCTGAAACCCTCCCTTTAGTATGAGATGTGATATCCAACTCCTTCCCATTCCAATCCTGAGACCCTTCTGATAGCATGAGATGTGATATCTCAATGCTTCTAATACCAAACCTGAGATACTTCCTATAACATGAGATGTGATATCCAAATCCTTCCCCTTCCAAACCTGAGACCCTCCCTTTAGCATGAGATGTGATATCCAACTCCTTCCCATTCCAATCCTGAGACCCTTCTGATAGCATGAGATGTGATATCTCAATGCCTCTAATACCAAACCTGAGATCCTACCTCTAACATGAAATGTGATATCCAACTCTTTCGCCTTCCAAACCTGAGAGCCTTCCTATAGCATGAGATGTGATATCCAAGTCCTTCCCATTCCAATCATGAGACCCTTCCTATAGCATGAGATGTGATATCTCAATACTTCTAATACCAAACCTGAGATCCTTCCGATAACATGAGATGTGATATCCAAATCCTTCCCCTTCCAAACCTGAGACCCTCCCTTTAGCATGAGATGTGTTATCCAACTCCTTCCCATTCCAATCCTGAGAACCTTCTGATAGCATGAGATGTGATATCTCAATGCTTCTAATACCAAACCTGAGATCCTTCCGATAGCATGAGATGTGATATCTCAATGCTTCTAATACCAAACCTGAGATCCTTCCTATAACATGAGATGTGATATCCAAATCCTTCCCCTTCCAAACCTGAGACCCTCCCTTTAGCATGAGATGTGATATCCAACTCCTTCCCATTCCAATCCTGAGACCCTTCTGATAGCATGAGATGTGATATCTCATTGCCTCTAATACCAAACCTGAGATCCTACCTCTAACATGAAATGTGATATCCAACTCTTTCCCCTTCCAAACCTGAGAGCCTTCCTATAGCATGAGATGTGATATCCAAGTCCTTCCCATTCCAATCCTGAGACCCTTCCTATAACATGAGATGTGATATCCAACTCCTTCCCATTCCAACCTGAGACCCTTCCTATAGCATGAGATGTGATATCTCAATGCCTCTAATACCAAACCTGAGATCCTTCCTCTAACATGAAATGTGATATCCAACTCCTTCCCTTTCCAAACCTGAGAGCCTATCTATAGCATGAGATGTGATATCCAAGTCCTTCCCATTCCAATCCTTAGACCCTTCCTACAGCATGCAATATGATATCTCAATGATTCTAATAACAAACCTGAGACCCGTCCTATAACATGAGATGGGATATCCAACTCCTTCCCATTCCAATCCTGAGACACTTCCGATAGCAGAGATGTGATATCTCAATGCTTATACCAAACCTGAGACCCTTCCTATAACATGAGATGTGATATCCAACTCCTTCCCGTTCCAAACCTGAGACCCTTCCTTTAGCATGAGATGTGATATCTCAATGCTTCTAATATCAAAACTGAGACCCTCCCTATAGCATGATATGTGATATCTAAGTCCTTCCCATTCCAATCCTGAGACCCTTCCTATAGCATGAGATGTGATATCTCAATGCTTCTACCAAACCTGAGACCCTTCCTTTAGCATGAGATGTGATATCCAACTCCTTCCCATTCCAATCCTGAGACCCTTCCTATAGCATGAGATGTGATATCTCAATACTTCTAATACCAAACCTGAGATCCTTCCGATAACATGAGATGTGACATCCAAATCCTTCCCCTTCCAAACCTGAAACCCTCCCTTTAGTATGAGATGTGATATCCAACTCCTTCCCATTCCAATCCTGAGACCCTTCTGATAGCATGAGATGTGATATCTCAATGCTTCTAATACCAAACCTGAGATACTTCCTATAACATGAGATGTGATATCCAAATCCTTCCCCTTCCAAACCTGAGACCCTCCCTTTAGCATGAGATGTGATATCCAACTCCTTCCCATTCCAATCCTGAGACCCTTCTGATAGCATGAGATGTGATATCTCAATGCCTCTAATACCAAACCTGAGATCCTACCTCTAACATGAAATGTGATATCCAACTCTTTCGCCTTCCAAACCTGAGAGCCTTCCTATAGCATGAGATGTGATATCCAAGTCCTTCCCATTCCAATCATGAGACCCTTCCTATAACATGAGATGGGATATCCAACTACTTCCCATTCCAATCCTGAGACCCTTCCTATAGCAGAGATGTGATATCTCAATGCTTATACCAAACCTGAGACCCTTCCTACGGCATGAGATGTCATATACAACTCCTTCCCATTCCAATCCTGAGACCCTTCCTATAGCATGAGATGTGATGTCTCAATGCTTCTAATACCAAACCTGAGGTCCTTCCTATAACATGAGATGTGATATCCAACTCCTTCCCATTCCAATCCTGAGACCCTTCCTATAGCATGAAATGTGATATCTCAATGCTTATACCAAACCTGAGACCCTTCCTATAGCATGAGATGTGATATCCAACTCCTTCCCATTCCAATCCTGAGACCCTTCCTATAGCATGAGATGTGATATCCAACGCCTTCCCTTTCCAAACCTGAGAGCCTACCTATAGCATGAGATGTGATATCCAAGTCCTTCCCATTCCAATCCGTAGACCCTTCCTACAGCATGCAATATGATATCTCAATGATTCTAATAACAAACCTGAGACCCGTCCTATAACATGAGATGGGATATCCAACTTCTTCCTATTCCAATCCTGAGACACTTCCGATAGCAGAGATGTGATATCTCAATGCTTATATCAAACCTGAGACGCTTCCTATAACATGAGATGTGATATCCAACTCCTTCCCGTTCCAAACCTGAGACCCTTCCTATAGCATATGTGATATCCAACTCCTTCCCATTCCAAACATGAGACCCTTCCTATAGCAAGAATGTAATATCCAACTCCTTCCCATTCCAATCCTGAGACCATTCCTATAGCATGAGATGTGATATCTCAATGCTTCTAATACCAAACCTGAGATCCTTCCTATGACATGAGATGTGATATCCAATTCCTTCCCATTCCAAACCTGAGACCCTTCCTACAACATGCAATGTGATATCTCAATGCTTCTAATACCAAACCTGAGACCAGTCCTATAACATGAGATGGGATATCCAACTCCTTCCCGTTCGAAACCTGAGACCCTTCCTATAGCATGAGATGTGATATCTCAATGCTTCTAATGCCAAACCTGAGATCCTTCCGATAGCATGAGATGTGATATCTCAATGCTTTTAATACCAAACCTGAGATCCTTCCGATAGCATGAGATGTGATATTTCAATGCTTCTAATACCAATCCTGAGATCCTTCCTATAACATGAGATGTGATATCCAAATCCTTCCCCTTCCAAACCTGAGACCCTCCCTTTAGCATGAGGTCTCAGGTTTGGTATTAGAAGCATTGAGATATCACATCTCATGCTATAGGAAGGGTCTCAGGATTGGAATGGGAAGGAATTGGATGTCACATCTCATGCTATAGGGAGGGTCTCAAGTTTGATATTAGAAGCATTGAGATAACAAATCTCATGATATCGGAAGGGTCTCAGGATTGGAATGGGAAGGAGTTGGATATCACATCTCATGATAAAGGAAGGGTCTAAGGTTTGGAAGGGGAAGGATTTGGATATCACATCTCATGTTATAGGACGGGTCTCAGGTTTGGTATTAGAAGCATTGAGATATCAAGTCTCATGTTATAAGAAGGGTCTCAGAATTGGAATGGGAAGGAGTTGGATATCACATCTCAAGCTATAGGAAGCGTCTCAGGATTGGAATGGGAAGGAGTTTGATATCACATCTCATGCCATAGTATGGTTCTCAGGTTTGGTAGAAGCATTGGGATATCACATCTCATGCTATCGGAAGGGTATCAGTATTGGATTTGGAAGGAGCTGGATATCCCATCTCATGCTATAGGAAGGGTCTCAGGTTGGAATGGGAAGGAGTTGGATATCATATCTCATGCTATAGGAAGGTTCTCAGGTTTGGAAGGGGAAGGAGTTGGATATCACATTTCATGTTAGAGGAAGGATCTCAGGTTTGGTATTAGAGGCCTTGAGATATGACATCTCATGCTATCGGAAGGGTCTCAGGATTGGAATGGGAAGGAGTTGGATATCACATCTCAAGCTATAGGAAGGGTCTCAGGTTTGGTATAAGCATTGAGATATCACATCTCATGCTATAGGAAGTGTCTCTGGATTGGAATGGGAAGAAGTTGGATATCACATCTCATGCTATAGGAAGGGTCTCAGGTTTGGTATAAGCATTGAGATATCACATCTCATGCTATAGGAAGGGTCTCAGGATTGGAATGGGAAGGAGTTGTATATGACATCTCATGCCATAGCAAGGGTCTCAGGTTTGGTATAAGCATTGAGATATCACATCACATGCTATAGGAAGGGTCTCAGGATTGGAATGGGAAGGACTTGGATATCACATCTCATGCTATAGGCAGGGTCTCAGGTTTGGAAAGGGAAGGAGATGGATATCACATTTCATGTTAGAGGTAGGATCTCAGGTTTGGTATTAGAGGCATTGAGATATCACATATCATGCTATCAGAAGGGTCTCAGGATTGGAATGGGAAGGAGTTGGATATCACATCTCATGCTAAAGGGAGGGTCTCAGGTTTGGAAGGGGAAGGATTTGGAAATCACATCTCATATTATAGGAAGGATCTCAGGTTTGGTATTAGAAGCATTGAGATATCACATCTCATGCTATCGGAAGGATCTCAGGTTTGGTATAAGAGGCATTGAGATATCACATCTCATGCTATCATAAGGGTCTCAGGATTGGAATGGGAAGGAGTTGGATATCACATCTCATGTTATAGGAAGGATCTCAGGTTTGGTATTAGAAGCATTGAGACATCACATCTCATGCTATAGGAAGGGTCTCAGGATTGGAATGGGAAGGAGTTGTATATGACATCTCAGGCCATAGGAAGGGTCTCAGGTTTGATATAAGCATTGAGATATCACATCTCTGCTATCGGAAGGGTCTCAGGATTGGAATGGGAAGGAGTTGGATATCCCATCTGAGTTGGATATCCCATCTCATGTTATAGGAAGGGTCTCAGGTTTGGTATTAGAAGCATTGAGATATCACATCTCATGCTATAGGAAGGGTCTCAGGATTGGAATGGGGAGGACTTGGATGTCACATCTCATGCTATAGGGAGGGTCTCAAGTTTGATATTAGAAGCATTGAGATAACAAATCTCATGATATCGGAAGGGTCTCAGGATTGGAATGGGAAGGAGTTGGATATCACATCTCATGATAAAGGAAGGGTCTAAGGTTTGGAAGGGGAAGGATTTGGATATCACATCTCATGTTATAGGACGGGTCTCAGGTTTGGTATTAGAAGCATTGAGATATCAAGTCTCATGGTATAGGAAGGGTCTCAGAATTGGAATGGGAAGAAGTTGGATATCACATCTCAAGCTATAGGAAGGGTCTCAGGATTGGAATGGGAAGGAGTTTGGTATCACATCTCATGCCATAGTATGGGTCTCAGATTTGGTAGAAGCATTGGGATATCACATCTCATGCTATCGGAATGGTATCAGTATTGGATTTGGAAGGAGTTGGATATCCCATCTCATGCTATAGGAAAGGTCTCAGGTTGGAATGGGATGGAGTTGGATATCACATTTCATGTTATAGGAAGGGTCTCAGGATTGGAATGGGAAGGAATTGGATATCACATCTCATGTTATAGGAAGGATCTCTGGTTTGGTATTAGAACCATTGAGATATCACATCTCATGCTATAGGAAGGGTCTCAGGATTGGAATGCGAAGGATTTGGATATCACATCTCATGCTAAAGGAAGGGTCTCAGGTTTGGTAGAAACGTTGAGATATCACATCTCTGCTATCGGAAGGGTCTCAGGATTGGATTGGGAAGGAGTTGGATATCCCTTCCCATGCTATAGGAAGGGTCTCAGGATTTGAATGGCAAGGAGTTGGATATCACATATCATGCCATAGGAAGGGTCTCAGGTTTGGTATAAGCATTGAGATATCACATCTCTGCTATCGGAAGGGTCTCCGGATTGGATTGGGAAGGAGTTGGATATCCCTTCTCATGCTATAGGAAGTGTCTCAGGTTGGAATGGGAAGGAGTTGGATATCACATCTCATGTTATAGGAAGGGTCTCAGGATTGGAATGGGAAGGATTTGGATATCACATCTCTTGCTATAGGAAGGGTCTCAGGATTGGAATGGGTAGGAGTTGGATATTACATTCTTGCTATAGGAAGGGTCTCATGTTTGGAATGGAAGGAGTTGGATATCACATATGCTATAGGAAGTGTCTCAGGTTTGGAACGGGAAGGAGTTGGATATCACATCTCATGTTAGAAGAAGGATCTCAGGTTTGGTATTAGAGGCCTTGAGATATCACATCTCATGCTATAGGAAGGGTCTCAGGTTTGGTATAAGCATTGAGATATCACATCTCATGCTATAGGAAGGGTCCCAGCATTGGAATGGGAAGGCGTTGTATATGACATCTCATGCCATAAGAAGGGTCTCAGGTTTGGTATAAGCATTGAGATATCACATCACATGCTATAGGAAGGGTCTCAGGATTGGAATGGGAAGGACTTGGATATCACAGCTCATGCTATAGGCAGGGTCTCAGGTTTGGAAAGGGAAGGAGATGGATATCACATTTCATGTTAGAGGTAGGATCTCAGGTTTGGTATTAGAGGCATTGAGATATCACATCTCATGCTATCAGAAGGGTCTCAGGATTGGAATGGGAAGGAGTTGTATATCACATCTCATGCCAAAGGGAGGGTCTTAGGTTTGGAAGGGGAAGGATTTGAATATCACATCACATGTTATAGGAAGGATCTCAGGTTTGGTATTAGAGGCATTGAGATATCACATCTCATGCTATCGGAAGGGTCTCAGGATTGGAATGGGAAGGAGTTGGATATCACATCTCATGCTATAGGAAGGGTCTCAGGTTTGGAACGGGAAGGAGTTGGATATCACATCTCGTGTTATAGGAAGAGTCTCAGGTTTGGTATAAGCATTGAGATATCACATCTCTGCAATTGGAAGTGTCTCAGGATTGGGATGGGAAGGATTTGGATATCACATCTCATGCTATAGGAAGGGTCTCAGGTTTGGAACGGGAAGGAGTTGGATATCACATCTCATGTTATAGGAAGAGTCTCAGGTTTGGTATAAGCATTAAGATATCAAATCTCTGCAATCGGAAGTGTCTCAGGATTGGAACGGGAAGGAGTTGGATATCCCATCTCATGTTATAGGACTGGTCTCAGGTTTGGTATTAGAAGCATTGAGATATCACATCTCATGCTATAGGAATGGTCTCAGGATTGGAATGGGAAGGAGTTGGATATTACATTCTTGCTATGGGAAGGCTCTCATGTTTGGAATTGGAAGGAGTTGGATATCACATATGCTATAGGAAGGGTCTCAGGTTTGGAATGGGAAGGAGTTGGATATCACATCTCATGTTATAGGAAGGGTCTCAGGTTGGTATACGCATTGAGATATCACATCTCTGCTATCGGAAGGGTCTCAGGATTGGAATGGGAAGGAGTTGGATATCCCATCTCATGTTATAGGAAGGGTCTCAGGTTTGGTATTAGAAGCATTGAGATATCACATCTCATGCTATAGGAAGGGTCTCATGATTGGAATGGGGAGGACTTGGATGTCACATCTCATGCTATAGGGAGGGTCTCAAGTTTGATATTAGAAGCATTGAGATAACAAATCTCATGATATCGGAAGGGTCTCAGGATTGGAATGGGAAGGAGTTGGATATCACATCTCATGATAAAGGAAGGGTCTAAGGTTTGGAAGGGGAAGGATTTGGATATCACATCTCATGTTATAGGACGGGTCTCAGGTTTGGTATTAGAAGCATTGAGATATCAAGTCTCATGGTATAGGAAGGGTCTCAGAATTGGAATGGGAAGGAGTTGGATATCACATCTCAAGCTATAGGAAGGGTCTCAGGATTGGAATGGGAAGGAGTTTGATATCACATCTTATGCCATAGTATGGGTCTCAGGTTTGGTAGAAGCATTGGGATATCACATCTCATGCTATTGGAAGGGTATCAGTATTGGATTTGGAAGGAGTTGGATATCCCATCTCATGCTATAGGAAGGGTCTCAGGTTGGAATGGGAAGGATTTGGATATCACATTTCATGTTATAGGAAGCGTCTCAGGATTGGAATGGGAAGGACTTGGATATCATATCTCATGCTATAGGAAGGCTCTCAGGTTTGGAAGGGGAAGGAGTTGGATATCACATTTCATGTTAGAGGAAGGATCTCAGGTTTGGTATTAGAGGCCTTGAGATATCACATCTCATGCTATAGGAAGGGTCTCAGGATTGGAATGGGAAGGAGTTGGATATCACATCTCAAGCTATAGGAAGGGTCTCAGGTTTGGTATAAGCATTGAGATATCACATCTCATGCTATAGGAAGGGTCTTAGGATTGGAATGGGAAGAAGTTGGATATCACATCTCATGCTATAGGAAGGGTCTCAGGTTTGGTATAAGCATTGAGATATCACATCTCATGCTATAGGAAGGGTCTCAGGATTGGAATGGGAAGGAGTTGTATATGACATCTCATGCCATAGGAAGGGTCTCAGGTTTGGTATAAGCATTGAGATATCACATCACATGCTATAGGAAGGGTCTCAGGATTGGAATGGGAAGGACTTGAATATCACATCTCATGCTATAGGCAGGGTCTCAGGTTTGGAAAGGGAAGGAGATGGATATCACATTTCATGTTAGAGGTAGGATCTCAGGTTTGGTATTTAAGACGGATTTCTGAACTCTGTCCTGGTGGCGCAGAAGTTCAGAAGGCCAACCTAATTACTTGGAACAGGGTAACCTCTGGACAAGCCAGACCAATCAAGGTAGCGATCGCGGCGGTCAAGACTAGGTCTCAAGAGGGGTGAGGGTGACTGAAAGCCCGCAATGAGCACACAAAGCAAGAGCGCTTACAAACTACTCCAAACAGTTGTTATATCAAAAATAGATACACATTTATTTTAAGGCCTTTAAAACAATGACCGTAGCGAGAAAATCACCATATCACAATACTAAGCCAACACATACCATATCAACACAATATATATACAAATACACAGTCGCAAGCGTTTAAAGCACGAAATATGTAGTCCACCTGAAAGGAAAGGAAAACAGGCAGTGCGATAACGCTTTAGACTCAGTTCGCCTTCAGAGGCACCTAACTAGATGGAAGTCCGAGCCCTGCGAAGAGTGGAGCCTTGTGCTCAAAGTACCTGCCACGCCGGTGCCAACGGGCAAAAGGAGAAGCTCTTAGGAGGAAGTCAGGCAGTTCGGGTTAGTGCACAGCAGAAGGAGAACAGGTTCCGCAACTCAAGCGCAGCCTCCACAGCGGGCAGAAGCAGAGCGCGAGTACTGCCAAAAGGGTGCTGTTTTTACACAGCAGGGAAAAGCAATGGGATACTGCAGGAGGGCGACCAGATCCTAGCTAAACTACTCACCGGTCCCCGAAGCAAGCAGACCCAGGCTTCTCCACGTTAGTTTCAGCAGCTGGCAGGTTCAGAAGAGCAGGGAACGCCTCGTAGTCGTGTAGAGCAAAAAGACGTCCCAATCGACGAAACCAGCACAGTTTGTTGCCGCAGCAGGACAACGGAGCGGCCGTGTGTATTCAAGCCAAATGTACACTCCTCCCTTCAGACCTGGGGACGCCAAGCGTACGAAGCATGGGAGAGTGACAAGGACTCGAAATACAACACAACCTGGCGGCGGTTACAGAGCAGGACTCCCTTGTAAGCTGGTCAGTCAACTGGATGGCCCAGAGACACTTCCGAAGGCTTACTTGGCAGGAGTTGATGAAGTCGCCGGGAATAGCTGTTCCTGCTATTCCAAAGGTCGAAGCACCAGTACAGGCCTTCTGGTTCGATCCAAGGAGGAAAGGGTTTCACAGGACGACAGCAGTGCAAAGGAGGATTCCTTCAGCGGGTCACCAGCGATTCCTCGGTCCAGCCTCTTGGTTGCAGGATACTTGGCTCCTGTATTCCTTCGTTCGTGAGAACTCAGGAGATCGACATGGTAGTGGTGTTTCCAGCCCCCTCTTATCCACGGTTCCCTTCGCGCCAAAACGGAGGGGAGCCAATGGGAGATCCGCTCATCAAAACACATACCATACGTGGACCAATCACGAACCACGGTGGTCCCAGGCATTCACACCACCCTAGACTCTCTGGCACCCAGGATGTGTATTGGGACCAGACATCCCAGCCCACACCCTGGAGGCACGTAAACGACATGTAGAAGCCCGCGAAAGCAACCACGTTTCGCGGGAAAGTACATGCCCAAATAAGGAAGGCCCCGGGTCGCCGGACCTGGGGAAGGTGAAGGGAGCAAGACGGACAGTGGACAGGACAAAGGAGCCTCGCGGCCTGGCCATTTTGGGAGCCAGGCCACCATTTTGGGTTCAGCGCAAAAACGTGCTCAGAACGCCAAAAGGAGCTCAAAATAAACAAAACGATCGCTGCCACCATTCCAGTCCCTGAATGACTTGCACCGATCAAATACCATCCTAAAAGAGTATCTAGGGCCTGTAGAAGGCTAGAGACTCAAGAGAGCTGTAACTTAGCTTACAGTGCCCTCTTGTGTCGTGTTGCACTAAAGCTGCGTCACGATAAAAGAAACTACGGGAAACCACGTTCCCCGGTACTGACTGTCTTAAGGGCATGTCAGTTTCCCCGTAAGAAAGGAGCGAAAGCCCAGAGAAGTGCGGCAGAAGGCTGTACTTCTCTGGCAAAGTCAAGAACAAGGTTAAAAACAATAGCAAAAAGTTTAGGGGTTGCCACATGGAAGGAAAATTCCCTACAATTACGAAATCTTTCCTAACACTCGCCCCTCCCAGACTATGGACAGGGGGAACTAATCCACCCCTGGATGAGTTTCTTGTTCAGGTCGGTTAAACATTCTGGACAACCCATCAGCATTGCTATGTTGGATACCTGGTCTATGCTCAATAGTGAAGTCGAAGCCTTGAAGACTTATGGACCACCTAAGCAACTTTGGATTCTCCCCCTTCATGTTCATTAGCCACTTTAACGGCTTATGGTCAGTCTGCACAGTGAAGTGGGTCCCATAGAGGTAGGGCCTCAACTTCCTTAGGGCCCACACAACAGAGAAACATTCTTTCTCTACCGTGGACCACCTGAGCTCTCTGTCCTTAAGCTGGCGACTAATAAAACCGATAGGGTGTTCCTTACCCTTCTCATCTACTTGTGATAGTACAGCTCCTATCCCAGTGTCAGAGGCATCCGTCTGCACGATAAAAGGTCTTTGATAATCAGGGGCCCTTAGGACAGGGGCCTGGCACAAGGAGTCTTTTAAGCCATTGAAGGCCTTCTCACACTCGTCGGTCCAAGTTACCTTCTTGGGTTTCTTCGGAGTTGTGAGGGCAGTCAGAGGAGCAGCTATGGTGCCATAGTCTGCCACAAAATTGCGATAATACCCCGTGAGTCCTAAGAAGGCCCTCACTTGGGTTTGCGTAGTGGGGGTAGGCCAGTCTTGTACTGCTTGTACTTTACTGGGTAGAGGCTGTATCCTCCCTCCACCTACTTCATGTCCAAGGTAAACCACTGAGCCTTGTCCAATCTGGCATTTACTAGCCTTTATGGTCAAGTGGGCTTTCTGAAGAGCCTGGAGCACAATCCCGAGGTGTTTCACATGGTCTTCCCAGGTGGCACTGAAAACTGCTATATCGTCCAGATATGCAAGACAGAATTCGTCCAACCCATTCAACACATGATTCACAAGCCTCTGGAAAGTGGCAGGTGCATTCTTCAACCCGAACGGCATTACCCGGAATTGGTAAAGGCCGTCTGGAGTAGAAAATGCTGTCTTCTCCCTGGCATGTTCTGCTAACGCTATTTGCCAATAGCCAGCAGTGAGGTCAAACGTGCTGAGGTACTTGGAGGCACCCAAAGTATCCACCAGCTCATCTGTTCGAGGCAAGGGGTGGGCATCTGTCTTGGTGACAGCATTCAGAGCCCTGTAATCCACGCAGAACCTCAATTCAGAAGTACCTGCCTTTGGAACCAACACCACAGGACTGGACCAAGGACTACTAGAGGGTTCAATCACCCCAAGGTCTAACATTTTGTTGACCTCGGTCTTAATATAAGACCGTACTTTATCTGACATCCTGTATCCCCTACTTTTGGTAGGTACACTGTCTCCTGTGTCAATGTTATGTTTGCACCAAGGTGTCAAACCAGGGGACTGTGAAAACAGGGGGGAAAACTGCCTAAGCAAACTTTTCACCTCAGCCTGCTGATCAGAAGTCAGGTGAGGGGCCACTCGGACACCCTCAACGGAGCTATCTGAAGGACCGCTCTGGAACAGGTCGGGGAGAGGTTCAGACTCCTCTTCCTCAACGTCTGACGCCAGTAGCAGTGCTGCGATTTTGACTCTTGGGACGAAAGCCTTCAGCCTATTCACGTGAAACACTTTTGGAGCCTGTCCAGGCCTTCCAAGGTCCACTAAATAGTTCACCTCACCCAGGGGCTCCACCACTGTGTAAGGGCCTGACCATTTGTCCTGTAAAGCGCGAGGCCTTATTGGATTCATGATCAGGACTTGCTGACCAGGTGTAAAGTTGATGAGGGAAGCTTTCTGGTCGTACCAATGTTTCACCAGCGCTTGCCCTGCCTTCAATTTATCACTAGCCAAGCCCATCAGAAGTACCATCCGTTTTCTGAGCCCTAGCACATAGTCAACTACATTGGTAGTAACAGGGGGAGTGGGCATCTCCCATCCCTCCTTGACAATGGCTAAGGGTCCCCGTACGGGATGACCGAACAGAAGTTCGAAGGGGCTGAAGCCAACACCCTCCTGTGGTACCTCTCGGTAGGCAAACAGCAAGCATGGTAAAAGAAGATCCCATTTTCTTCTCTGGGGCTCCTCCAGAGCCCCAATCATGCTCTTTAACGTTCTGTTGAAACGTTCCACCAGACCATTGGTCTGGGGGTGGTATGCAGAAGAGAACTTGTAGGTGACCCCACATTCTTTCCACATAGCCTGCATATACTTCGACATAAAGTTGCTGCCACGATCTGACACAACTTCTTTAGGGAAGCCAACCCTAGTAAATATGCCGAGTAAAGCTTTTGCAACTGACTTGGCAGTTACAGTTTTCAATGGGATGGCCTCAGGATACCTGGTTGCATGGTCGACCAGCACCAGGATAAACCTATTGCCCGAGGATGTTTGCGGGTCAAGGGGACCGACGATGTCGATCCCTACCCTTTCAAATGGTACCCCCACAACTGGGAGCGGTACCAACGGAGCTTGGATTGTCGCGCCAACCTTACCAGACAACTGGCAGGAGGCGCAACTCCTGCAGTGACTTTCTACTTGCACCCCCATCTTGGGCCAGTAGAAGTGCATGGATAACCTTTGCTTGGTCCTCTTCATACCAAGGTGACCAGCAAGGGGAACTTCATGCGCCAACTGCAGGAGGAAGGGTCTAACAGCAAGGGGAACCACCAACCTCCGATGGTCTCCTTCTGTAGACTCTGTGGGCTCACTATACAGGAGTCCACCTTCCCAATAAATCCTATGCTTCCCAGGAGGTTCACCCTCAAGCTGGGAGCAGGCCTGTCTCCTTAGGCCTTCCAGAGATGAGCACTCACGTTGGCCTTTACTGAATTCGTCCCTATCAGGACCTCCTTCAACTAACAAGTCTTTTAGTTCAGGATGATCGTTGGGGTCGAATACTTCAGGCATCGCCACCTCCTCGTCAGGCTCGGGCGATTGACCAACTTCCTCCACCGCAGTGGTAGGCGAGCTCGGGGGAATATTCTCTTTCCCCCGTCTTGACTTGTAGACTCCTTTCGCCTTGGGTTGCCCCTTTGGCTGGGGCGGCGTATTGGACTTGGCCAATGCTGCCCGTGCTTGAGACCGTGTGTAGGGTCGTTCGGCAGTGTCTCCTACGAGCCCTAAAGCTCTGAGATCATTACCTAATAAGACCTTTCCCGGGACGTTTCTCTGAATGCTCACTGGAATCCTGACAGCTGTACCATTTAAAGTTAGATTAACAGGGATCACGGGAAACATACGGAGGGGGCCGTCAGCCAACTTAGTGGGCATCAGAGTAGCTCTGGCAACTTCCTCTGAGTCTACCAAGGTAGAATCCACTACAGTTCGACTGCACCCACTATCCCTAAGAGCTGGAGTACCCACTCCATTGATCAGCACACTGTCTTTAAAGTAGTGCTTGGTATTATCCGGAATCCTAGCATACGCCTCTGCGACTTTAGGCTCCCAGGAACCCAGGGACACTAAAACTACCTCGGCCTCTATTCCGCTGGGAAATGAGTCCGAGGAGAAGGATGCTCCTGTAATCTCTTCTTCCTCGTAGGAGGAGAAGGCCAGATTAGCGGAGTGGACCCCCAAAGGTCTAACCTTACAACGGGGATCCCCCTTCACATGGTCAGTTGCTCCACAAGAAAAACAAGCCCCAGTGGGTCTGTTTACGTAGGGAGGCTTATTGTAACCAGAGTTCTGTTTCGGAGGCGCACCTCCACTACCCTGTGAGTTCTCTTGTGTCTTACCCTTGTTTTTCTTTTTGTGGCCCTTTTGGGAAGAAGATTTAGCAGATTCCCCACCCTCCATATCTTTGGACTTTTTCCCCTCCTCCTGCTTACCAGGCTGCGTTTTGTCCTTATGGGACACTCGATGTGACACCCATAAGTCTGCTGCAATGGCCAGCTTCTTAGGATCTATCTCCTTCGAATCGGACAAATGCTGCTTAAGCTCCGGGGAAGAAGAAGCAAAAATGTGTTCCAGCATGACAAGATTTATCATGCCGTCGAAGGTAGAAACCTTATAGCCTTCGACCCAGCCAGTTAAGTTTTTCAAAGATTCGGCGACATAAGATACCCAAGTACCACCTTCCTTTTTCTTATACTCTCGAAAACGCTTTAAATATTGGGCCGGAGTCTTCCCAAACTTTAAAATGAGAGTCTGCTTTAACATTGCGAAATCAGCCCGCTCAGCCTTCGACATTTCCATAATGGCACTACAGCCAGAATGGGGCAGTCTACTGAGCAACCACGCAATCTTATCAACATTGTCAACTTCCTGGACCTCGCATGCATACTCAAACGCATTCAGCCAGTCCATAATGTCATTCCTCTCTTCATACACACTGAGCAGATCTTTTGGAAACCGTGGATGAGAGGAGGCCCCAGACCCATGTCCAGGACCCTTGGATCCATTTGCAACCTGAAGCTTGGCCAGTTCCAACTGGTGATCCCTGTCTTTTTGTTTTTCTGCCTGTTCGATTTTTAGTTTGGCTATGCTGAATTCAAGCTCCTGCTGCCTAAACCGCAGCTCTTGCTTCTTGAATTCAAGCATAGCCTCCCCATCAGCACTGGCAGAGGAAACATTAGACAGCTCGTCCTCCCTGTCCTCGTGGTCGCGGTGGAACAGTGCGGCGGCAGAACCATCGGTTCTACCAGTGAGAGCAGCCCCACCACCTTCCGCACTGTCCTCAGAAGTTATAGCGTCAAGCTGCGCTTCTTGCCACGCCACGATTCTTTGGATCATTTCCAATTTAGTGCCTTGAGAGGAAACACCTCTCTCCGCACACATCTTTTTCAGCGTTTCTGATTTAGAAGCATTTAAAGTTAACAAGGTATTTGCTTCCATACTGTTTGATAGGACTATGGCCTTTTTAAAGTTATATTACAACAATTCACTACGTGTACTGTTTGGAATAACCTGAAATGCCCTAGTTCGAGCGCAACACTGGATACCTTCAGTCGTATCCCACCGCTGTACACCAATTTGTTAAGACGGATTTCTGAACTCTGTCCTGGTGGCGCAGAAGTTCAGAAGGCCAACCTAATTACTTGGAACAGGGTAACCTCTGGACAAGCCAGACCAATCAAGGTAGCGATCGCGGCGGTCAAGACTAGGTCTCAAGAGGGGTGAGGGTGACTGAAAGCCCGCAATGAGCACACAAAGCAAGAGCGCTTACAAACTACTCCAAACAGTTGTTATATCAAAAATAGATACACATTTATTTTAAGGCCTTTAAAACAATGACCGTAGCGAGAAAATCACCATATCACAATACTAAGCCAACACATACCATATCAACACAATATATATACAAATACACAGTCGCAAGCGTTTAAAGCACGAAATATGTAGTCCACCTGAAAGGAAAGGAAAACAGGCAGTGCGATAACGCTTTAGACTCAGTTCGCCTTCAGAGGCACCTAACTAGATGGAAGTCCGAGCCCTGCGAAGAGTGGAGCCTTGTGCTCAAAGTACCTGCCACGCCGGTGCCAACGGGCAAAAGGAGAAGCTCTTCGGAGGAAGTCAGGCAGTTCGGGTTAGTGCACAGCAGAAGGAGAACAGGTTCCGCAACTCAAGCGCAGCCTCCACAGCGGGCAGAAGCAGAGCGCGAGTACGGCCAAAAGGGTGCTGTTTTTACACAGCAGGGAAAAGCAATGGGATACTGCAGGAGGGCGACCAGATCCTAGCTAAACTACTCACCGGTCCCCGAAGCAAGCAGACCCAGGCTTCTCCACGTTAGTTTCAGCAGCTGGCAGGTTCAGAAGAGCAGGGAACGCCTCGTAGTCGTGTAGAGCAAAAAGACGTCCCAATCGACGAAACTAGCACAGTTTGTTGCCGCAGCAGGACAACGGAGCGGCCGTGTGTATTCAAGCCAAATGTACACTACTCCCTTCAGACCTGGGGACGCCAAGCGTACGAAGCGTGGGAGAGTGACAAGGACTCGAAATACAACACAACCTGGCGGCGGTTACAGAGCAGGACTCCCTTGTAAGCTGGTCAGTCAACTGGATGGCCCAGAGACACTTCCGAAGGCTTACTTGGCAGGAGTTGATGAAGTCGCCGGGAATAGCTGTTCCTGCTATTCCAAAGGTCGAAGCACCAGTACAGGCCTTCTGGTTCGATCCAAGGAGGAAAGGGTTTCACAGGACGACAGCAGTGCAAAGGAGGATTCCTTCAGCGGGTCACCAGCGATTCCTCGGTCCAGCCTCTTGGTTGCAGGATACTTGGCTCCTGTATTCCTTCGTTCGTGAGAACTCAGGAGATCGACATGGTAGTGGTGTTTCCAGCCCCCTCTTATCCACGGTTCCCTTCGCGCCAAAACGGAGGGGAGCCAATGGGGGATCCGCTCATCAAAACACATACCATACGTGGACCAATCACGGACCACGGTGGTCCCAGGCATTCACACCACCCTAGACTCTCTGGCACCCAGGATGTGTATTGGGACCAGACATCCCAGCCCACACCCTGGAGGCACGTAAACGACATGTAGAAGCCCGCGAAAGCAACCACGTTTCGCGGGAAAGTACATGCCCAAATAAGGAAGGCCCCGGGTCGCCGGACCTGGGGAAGGTGAAGGGAGCAAGACGGACAGTGGACAGGACAAAGGAGCCTCGCGGCCTGGCCATTTTGGGAGCCAGGCCACCATTTTGGGTTCAGTGCAAAAACGTGCTCAGAACGCCAAAAGGAGCTCAAAATAAACAAAACGATCGCTGCCACCATTCCAGTCCCTGAATGACTTGCACCGATCAAATACCATCCTAAAAGAGTATCTAGGGCCTGTAGAAGGCTAGAGACCCAAGAGAGCTGTAACTTAGCTTACAGTGCCCTCTTATGTCGTGTTGCACTAAAGCTGCGACACGATAAAAGAAACTACGGGAAACCACGTTCCCCGGTACTGACTGTCTTAAGGGCATGTCAGTTTCCCCGTAAGAAAGGAGCGAAAGCCCAGAGAAGTGCGACAGAAGGCTGTACTTCTCTGGCAAAGTCAAGAACAAGGTTAAAAACAATAGCAAAAAGTTTAGGGGTTGCCACATGGAAGGAAAATTCCCTACAATTACGAAATCTTTCCTAACAGGTATTAGAGGCATTGAGATATCACATCTCATGCTATCAGAAGGGTCTCAGGATTGGAATGGGAAGGAGTTGTATATCACATCTCATGCTAAAGGGATGGTCTCAGGTTTGGAAGGGGAAGGATTTGGAAATCACATCTCATGTTATAGGAAGGATCTCAGGTTTGGTATTAGAAGCATTGAGATATCAAATCTCATGCTATCGGAAGTATCTCAGGTTTGGTATTAGAGGCATTGAGATATCACATCTCATGCTATCATAAGGGTCTCAGGATTGGAATGGGAAGGAGTTGGATATCACATCTCATGTTATAGGAAGGATCTCAGGTTTGGTATTAGAAGCATTGAGATATCACATCTCATGCTATAGGAAGGGTCTCAGGATTGGAATGGGAAGGAGTTGGATATCACATCTCATGCTATAGGAAGGGTCTCAGATTTGGTATAAGCATTGAGATATCACATCTCATGCTATAGGAAGGGTCTCAGGATTGGAATGGGAAGGAGTTGGATATCACATCTCATGCTATAGGAAGGGTCTCAGGTTTGGAACGGGAAGGAGTTAGATATCACATCTCATGTTATAGGAATAGTCTCAGGTTTGGTATAAGCATTGAGATATCACATCTCTGCTATCGGTGGTGTCTCAGGATTGGGATGGGAAGGAATTGGATATCACATCTCATGCTATAGGAAGGGTATCAGGTTTGGTATTAGAAGCATTGAGATATCACATCTCATGCTATCGGAAGTATCTCAGGTTTGGTATTAGAGGCATTGAGATATCACATCTCATGCTATCATAAGGGTCTCAGGATTGGAATGGGAAGGAGTTGGATATCACATCTCATGTTATAGGAAGGATCTCAGGTTTGGTATTAGAAGCATTGAGATATCACATCTCATGCTATAGGAAGGGTCTCAGGATTGGAATGGGAAGGAGTTGGATATCACATCTCATGCTATAGGAAGGGTCTCAGATTTGGTATAAGCATTGAGATATCACATCTCATGCTATAGGAAGGGTCTCAGGATTGGAATGGGAAGGAGTTGGATATCACATCTCATGCTATAGGAAGGGTCTCAGGTTTGGAACGGGAAGGAGTTAGATAATACATCTCATGTTATAGGAATAGTCTCAGGTTTGGTATAAGCATTGAGATATCACATCTCTGCTATCGGTGGTGTCTCAGGATTGGGATGGGAAGGAATTGGATATCACATCTCATGCTATAGGAAGGGTATCAGGTTTGGAACGGGAAGGAGTTGGATATCCCATCTCATGTTATAGGACAGGTCTCAGGTTTGATATTAGAAGCATTGAGATATCACATCTCATGCTATAGGAAGGGTCTCAGGATTGAAATGGGAAGGACTTGGATATCACATCTCATGTTATAGGAAGGGTCTCAGGTTTGGTATTAGAAGCATTGAGATATCACATCTCATGCTATAGGAAGGGTCTCAGGAATGGAATGGGAAGGACTTGGATATCACATCTCATGATAAAGGAAGGGTCTAAGGTTTGGAAGGGGAAGGATTTGGATATCACATCTCATGTTATTGGACCGGTCTCAGGTTTGGTATTAGAAGCATTGAGATATCAAGTCTCATGGTATAGGACGGGAGTTTGATATCACATCTCATGCCATGGTATGGGTCTCAGGTTTTGTAGAAGCATTGGGATATCACATCTCATGCTATCGGAAGGGTATCAGGATTGGTTTTGGAAGGAGTTGGATATCCCATCTCATGCTATAGGAAGGGTCTCAGGTTGGAATGGGAAGGAGTTGGATATGACATCTCATGTTATAGGAAGGGTCTCAGGATTGGAATGGGAAGGACTTGGATATCACATCTCATGCTGTAGGAAGGCTCGCAGGTTTGGAAAGGGAAGGAGTTGGATATCACATTTCATGTTAGAGGTAGGATCTCAGGTTTGGTATTAGAGGCATTGAGATATCACATCTCATGCTATCAGAAGCGTATCAGGATTGGAATGGGAAGGAGTTGGATATCACATCTCATGCTAATGGGAGGGTCTCAGGTTCGGAAGGGGAAGGATTTGGATATCACATCTCATGTTATAGGAAGGATCTCAGGTTTGGTATTAGAAGCATTGAGATATCACATCTCATGCTATCGGAAGGATCTCAGGTTTGGTATTAGAAGCATTGAGATATCACATCTCATGCTATAGGAAGGGTCTCAGGATTGGAATGGGAAGGAGTTGGATATCACATCTCATGATAAAGGAAGGGTCTAAGGTTTGGAAGGGGAAGGATTTGGATATCACATCTCATGTTATAGGACGGGTCTCAGGTTTGGTATTAGAAGCATTGAGATATCAAGTCTCATGGTATAGGAAGGGTCTCAGAATTGGAATGGGAAGGAGTTGGATATCACATCTCAAGCTATAGGAAGGGTCTCAGGATTGGAATGGGAAGGAGTTTGATGTCACATCTTATGCCATAGTATGGGTCTCAGGTTTGGTAGAAGCATTGGGATATCACATCTCATGCTATTGGAAGGGTATCAGTATTGGATTTGGAAGGAGTTGGATATCCCATCTCATGCTATAGGAAGGGTCTCAGGTTGGAATGGGAAGGAGTTGGATATCACATTTCATGTTATAGGAAGGGTCTCAGGATTGGAATGGGAAGGACTTGGATATCATATCTCATGCTATAGGAAGGCTCTCAGGTTTGGAAGGGGAAGGAGTTGGATATCACATTTCATGTTAGAGGAAGGATCTCAGGTTTGGTATTAGAGGCCTTGAGATATCACATCTCATGCTATAGGAAGGGTCTCAGGATTGGAATGGGAAGGAGTTGGATATCACATCTCATGTTATAGGAAAGATCTCAGGTTTGGTATTAGAAGCATTGAGACATCACATCTCATGTTATAGGAAGGGTCTTAGGATTGGAATGGGAAGAAGTTGGATATCACATCTCATGCTATAGGAAGGGTCTCAGGTTTGGTATAAGCATTGAGATATCACATCTCATGCTATAGGAAGGGTCTCAGGATTGGAATGGGAAGGAGTTGGATATCACATCTCATGTTATAGGAAAGATCTCAGGTTTGGTATTAGAAGCATTGAGACATCACATCTCATGTTATAGGAAGGGTTTTAGGATTGGAATGGGAAGAAGTTGGATATCACATCTCATGCTATAGGAAGGGTCTCAGGTTTGGTATAAGCATTGAGATATCACATCTCATGCTATAGGAAGGGTCTCAGGATTGGAATGGGAAGGAATTGTATATGACATCTCTTGCCATAGGAAGGGTCTCAGGTTTGGTATAAGCATTGAGATATCACATCACATGCTATATGAAGGGTCTCAGGATTGGAATGGGAAGGACTTGGATATCACATCTCATGCTATAGGCAGGGTCTCAGGTTTGGAAAGGGAAGGAGATGGATATCACATTTCATGTTAGAGGTAGGATCTCAGGTTTGGTATTAGAGGCATTGAGATATCACATCTCATGCTATCAGAAGGGTCTCAGCATTGGAATGGGAAGGAGTTGTATATCATATCTCATGCTAAAGGGAGGGTCTCAGGTTTGGAAGGGGAAGGATTTGTAAATCACATCTCATGTTATAGGAAGGATCTCAGGTTTGGTATTAGAAGCATTGAGATATCACATCTCATGCTATCGGAAGTATCTCAGGTTTGGTATTAGAGGCATTGAGATATCACATCTCATGCTATCATAAGGGTCTCAGGATTGGAATGGGAAGGAGTTGGATATCACATCTCTTGTTATAGGAAGGATCTCAGGTTTGGTATTAGAAGCATTGAGATATCACATCTCATGCTATAGGAAGGGTCTCAGGATTGGAATGGGAAGGAGTTGGATATCACATCTCATGCTATAGGAAGGGTCTCAGATTTGGTATAAGCATTGAGATATCACATCACATGCTATAGGAAGGGTCTCAGGATTGGAATGGGAAGGAGTTGGATATCACATCTCATGCTATAGGAAGGGTCTCAGGTTTGGAACAGGAAGGAGTTAGATATCACATCTCATGTTATAGGAAGAGTCTCAGGTTTGGTATAAGCATTGAGATATCACATCCCTGCTATCGGAGGTGTCTCAGGATTGGGATGGGAAGGAATTGGATATCACATCTCATGCTATAGGAAGGGTATCAGGTTTGGAACGGGAAGGAGTTGGATATCCCATCTCATGTTATAGGACAGGTCTCAGGTTTGATATTAGAAGCATTGAGATATCACATCTCTGCTATTGGAAGGGTCTCAGGATTGGAATGGGAAGGACTTGGATATCAGAATTCATGTTATAGGAAGGGTCTCAGGTTTGGTATTAGAAGCATTGAGATATCACATCTCATGCTATAGGAAGGGTCTCAGGAATGGAATGGGAAGGACTTGGATATCACATCTCATGATAAAGGAAGGGTCTAAGGTTTGGAAGGGGAAGGATTTGGATATCACATCTCATGTTATTGGACCGGTCTCAGGTTTGGTATTAGAAGCATTGAGATATCAAGTCTCATGGTATGGGACGGGAGTTTGATATCACATCTCATGCCATGGTATGGGTCTCAGGTTTTGTAGAAGCATTGGGATATCACATCTCATGCTATCGGAAGGGTATCAGGATTGGATTTGGAAGGAGTTGGATATCCCATCTCATGCTATAGGAAGGGTCTCAGGTTGGAATGGGAAGGAGTTGGATATGACATCTCATGTTATAGGAAGGGTCTCAGGATTGGAATGGGAAGGACTTGGATATCACATCTCATGCTGTAGGAAGGCTCTCAGGTTCGGAAGGGGAAGGATTTGGATATCACATCTCATGTTATAGGAAGGATCTCAGGTTTGGTATTAGAAGCATTGAGATATCACATGCTATCGGAAGGATCTCAGGTTTGGTATTAGAAGCATTGAGATATCACATCTCATGCTATAGGAAGGGTCTCAGGATTGGAATGGGAAGGAGTTGGATATCACTTCTCATGTTATAGGAAGGATCTCGGGTTTGGTATTAGAAGCATTGAGATATCACATCTCATGCTATAGGACTGGTCTCAGGATTGGAATGGGAAGGAGTTGGATATCACATCTCATGCTAAAGGAAGGGTCTCAGTTTTGGTAGAAGCATTGAGATTTCACATATCATGCTATAGGAAGGGTCTCAGGATTGGAATGGGAAGGAGTTGGATATCACATCTCATGCTATAGGAAGGGTCTCAGGTTTGGTATAAGCATTGAGATATCACATCTCTGCTATCGGAAGGGTCTCAGGATTGGAATGGGAAGGACTTAGATATCACATCTCATGCTATAGGGAGGGTCTCAGTATTGATATTAGAAGCATTGAGATATCACATCTCAAGTTATAGGAAGGGTCTATCAGGTCTTAGCATGAGACTCTTCCTATAACATGAGATGGGAATATCCAACTCCTTCCCATTCCAATCCCGAGACCCTTCCTATAGCATGAGATGTGATATCTCAATGCTTATACCAAACCTGAGACCCTTCCTATAGCATGAGATGTGATATCCAACTCCTTCCCATTCCAATCCTGAGACCCTTCCTATAGCATGAGATGTGATGTCTCAATGCTTCTAATACCAAACCTGAGATCCTTCCTATAACATGAGATGTGAAATCCAACTCCTTCCATTCCAATCCTGAGACCCTTCCTATAGCATGAGATGTGGTATCTCAATGCTTATACTAAACCTGAGACCCTTCCTTTAGCATGAGATGTGATATCCAACTCCTTCCCATTCCAATCCTGAGACCCTTCCTATAGCATGAGATGTGATATCTCAATGCCTCTAATACCAAACCTGAGATCCTTCCTCTAACATGAAATGTGATATCCAACTCCTTCCCTTTCCAAACCTGAGAGCCTATCCATAGCATGAGATGTGATATCCAAGTCCTTCCCATTCCAATCCTTAGACCCTTCCTACAGCATGCAATATGATATCTCAATGATTCTAATAACAATCCTGAGACCCGTCCTATAACATGAGAGGGGATATCCAACTCCTTCCCATTCCAATCCTGAGACACTTCCGATAGCAGAGATGTGATATCTCAATGCTTATACCAAACCTGAGACCCTTCCTATAACATGAGATCGGATATCCAACTCCTTCCCGTTCCAAACCTGAGACCCTTCCTTTAGCATGAGATGTGATATCCAGCTCCTTCCCATTCCAATCCTGAGACACTTCTGATAGCATGAGATGTGATATCTCAATGCTTCTAATATCAAAAATGAGACCCTCCCTATAGCATGATATGTGATATCTAAGTCCTTCCCATTCCAATCTTGAGACCCTTCCTATAGCATGAGATGTGATATCTCAATGCTTCTACCAAACCTGAGACCGTTCCTTTAGCATGAGATGTGATATCCAACTCCTTCCCATTCCAATCCTGAGACCCTTCCTATAGCATGAGATGTGATATCTCAATACTTCTAATACCAAACCTGAGATCCTTCCGATAACATGAGATGTGATATCCAAATCCTTCCCCTTCCAAACCTGAGACCCTCCCTTTAGCATGAGATGTGATATCCAACTCCTTCCCATTCCAATCCTGAGAACCTTCTGATAGCATGAGATGTGATATCTCAATGCTTCTGATACCAAACCTGAGATCCTTCCTATAACATGAGATGTGATATCCAAATTCTTCCCCTTCCAAACCTGAGACCCTCACTTTAGCATGAGATGTGATATCCAACTCCTTCCCATTCCAATCCTGAGACCCTTCTGATAGCATGAGATGTGATATCTCAATGTCTCTTATACCAAACCTGAGATCCTACCTCTAACATGAAATGTGATATCCAACTCTTTCCCCTTCCAAACCTGAGAGCCTTCCTATAGCATGAGATGTGATATCCAAGTCCTTCCCATTCCAATCCTGAGACCCTTCCTATAACATGAGATGTGATATCCAACTCCTTCCCATTCCAACCTGAGACCCTTCCTATAGCATGAGATGGGATATCCCAATGCTAATACCAAACCTGAGACCCATACTATGGCATGAGATGTGATATCAAACTCCTTCCCATTCCAATCCTGAGACCCTTCCTATAGCTTGAGATGTGATATCCAACTCCTTCCCATTCCAGTTCTGAGACCCTTCCTATACCATGAGACTTGATATCTCAATGCTTCTAATACCAAACCTGAGACCGGTCCTATAACATGAGATGTGATATCCAAATCCTTCCCCTTCCAAACCTTAGACCCTTCTTTTATCATGAGATGTGATATCCAACTCCTTCCTATTCCAATCCTGAGATCCTTCCGATATCATGAGATGTGATATCTCAATGCTTCTAATATCAAACTTGAGACCCTCCCTATAGCATGAGATGTGATATCCAAGTCCTTCCCATTGCAATCCTGAGACCCTTCCTATAGCATGAGATGTGATGTCTCAATGCTTCAAATACCAAACCTGAGACCCTTCCTATAACATGAGATGGGAATATCCAACTCCTTCCCATTCCAATCCTGAGACCCTTCCGATAGCAGAGATGTGATATCTCAATGCTTCTAATATCAAAAATGAGACCCTCCCTATAGCATGATATGTGATATCTAAGTCCTTCCCATTCCAATCTTGAGACCCTTCCTATAGCATGAGATGTGATATCTCAATGCTTCTACCAAACCTGAGACCGTTCCTTTAGCATGAAATGTGATATCCAACTCCTTCCCATTCCAATCCTGAGACCCTTCCTATAGCATGAGATGTGATATCTCAATACTTCTAATACCAAACCTGAGATCCTTCCGATAACATGATTTGTCATATCCAAATCCTTCCCCTTCCAAACCTGAGACCCTCCCTTTAGCATGAGATGTGATATCCAACTCCTTCCCATTCCAATCCTGAGAACCTTCTGATAGCATGAGATGTGATATCTCAATGCTTCTAATACCAAACCTGAGATCCTTCCTATAACATGAGATGTGATATCCAAATCCTTCCCCTTCCAAACCTGAGACCCTCACTTTAGCATGAGATGTGATATCCAACTCCTTCCCATTCCAATCCTGAGACCCTTCTGATAGCATGAAATGTGATATCTCAATGCCTCTTATACCAAACCTGAGATCCTACCTCTAACATGAAATGTGATATCCAACTCTTTCCCCTTCCAAACCTGAGAGCCTTCCTATAGCATGAGATGTGATATCCAAGTCCTTCCCATTCCAATCCTGAGACCCTTCCTATAACATGAGATGTGATATCCAACTCCTTCCCATTCCAACCTGAGACCCTTCCTATAGCATGAGATGGGATATCCCAATGCTAATACCAAACCTGAGACCCATACTATGGCATGAGATGTGATATCAAACTCCTTCCCATTCCAATCCTGAGACCCTTCCTATAGCTTGAGATGTGATATCCAACTCCTTCCCATTCCAGTTCTGAGACCCTTCCTATACCATGAGACTTGATATCTCAATGCTTCTAATACCAAACCTGAGACCGGTCCTATAACATGAGATGTGATATCCAAATCCTTCCCCTTCCAAACCTTAGACCCTTCTTTTATCATGAGATGTGATATCCAACTCCTTCCCATTCCAATCCTGAGATCCTTCCGATATCATGAGATGTGATATCTCAATGCTTCTAATATCAAACTTGAGACCCTCCCTATAGCATGAGATGTGATATCCAAGTCCTTCCCATTGCAATCCTGAGACCCTTCCTATAGCATGAGATGTGATGTCTCAATGCTTCAAATACCAAATCTGAGACCCTTCCTATAACATGAGATGGGAATATCCAACTCCTTCCCATTCCAATCCTGAGACCCTTCCGATAGCAGAGATGTGATATCTCAATGCTTATACCAAACCTGAGATCCTTCTTATAACATGAGATGTGATATCCAACTCCTTCCCATTCCAATCCTGAGACACTTCCTATAGCATGAGATGTGATATCTCACTGCTTATACCAAACATGAGACCCTTCCTATAGCATGAGATGTGATATCCAACTCCTTCCAATTCCAATCCTGAGACCCTTCCTATAGCATGAGATGTGATATCTCAATGCTTCTAATATCAAACTTGAGACACTCCCTATAGCATGAGATGTGATATCCAAGTCCTTCCCATTCCAATCCTGAGACACTTCCTATAGCATGAGATGTGATGTCTCAATGCTTCTAATACCAAACCTGAGATCCTTCCTATAACATGAGATGTGATATCCAACTCCTTCCATTCCAATCCTGAGACCCTTCCTATAGCATGAGATATGATATCTCAATTCTTATACCAAACCTGAGACTCTTCCTATAACATGAGATGTGATATCCAACTCCTTCCCATTCCAATCCTGAGACCCTTCCTATAGCATGAGATGTGATATCTCAATGCCTCTAATACCAAACCTGAGATCCTTCCTCTAACATGAAATGTGATATCCAACTCCTTCCCTTTCCAAACCTGAGAGCCTATCCATAGCATGAGATGTGATATCCAAGTCCTTCCCATTCCAATCCTTAGACCCTTCCTACAGCATGCAATATGATATCTCAATGATTCTAATAACAATCCTGAGACCCGTCCTATAACATGAGATGGGATATCCAACTCCTTCCCATTCCAATCCTGAGACACTTCCGATAGCAGATTTGTGATATCTCAATGCTTATACCAAACCTGAGACCCTTCCTATAACATGAGATCGGATATCCAACTCCTTCCCGTTCCAAACCTGAGACCCTTCCTTTAGCATGAGATGTGATATCCAGCTCCTTCCCATTCCAATCCTGAGACACTTCCGATAGCATGAGATGTGATATCTCAATGCTTCTAATATCAAAACTGAGACCCTCCCTATAGCATGATATGTGATATCTAAGTCCTTCCCATTCCAATCCTGAGACCCTTCCTATAGCATGAGATGTGATATCTCAATGCTTCTACCAAACCTGAGACCCTTCCTTTAGCATGAGATGTGATATCCAACTCCTTCCCATTCCAATCCTGAGACCCTTCCTATAGCATGAGATGTGATATCTCAATACTTCTAATACCAAACCTGAGATCCTTCCGATAACATGAGATGTGATATCCAACTCCTTCCATTCCAATCCTGAGACCCTTCCTATAGCATGAGATGTGATATCTCAATGCCTCTAATACCAAACCTGAGATCCTTCCTCTAACATGAAATGTGATATCCAACTCCTTCCCTTTCCAAACCTGAGAGCCTATCCATAGCATGAGATGTGATATCCAAGTCCTTCCCATTCCAATCCTTAGACCCTTCCTACAGCATGCAATATGATATCTCAATGATTCTAATAACAATCCTGAGACCCGTCCTATAACATGAGATGGGATATCCAACTCCTTCCCATTCCAATCCTGAGACACTTCCGATAGCAGATTTGTGATATCTCAATGCTTATACCAAACCTGAGACCCTTCCTATAACATGAGATCGGATATCCAACTCCTTCCCGTTCCAAACCTGAGACCCTTCCTTTAGCATGAGATGTGATATCCAGCTCCTTCCCATTCCAATCCTGAGACACTTCCGATAGCATGAGATGTGATATCTCAATGCTTCTAATATCAAAACTGAGACCCTCCCTATAGCATGATATGTGATATCTAAGTCCTTCCCATTCCAATCCTGAGACCCTTCCTATAGCATGAGATGTGATATCTCAATGCTTCTACCAAACCTGAGACCCTTCCTTTAGCATGAGATGTGATATCCAACTCCTTCCCATTCCAATCCTGAGACCCTTCCTATAGCATGAGATGTGATATCTCAATACTTCTAATACCAAACCTGAGATCCTTCCGATAACATGAGATGTGATATCCAAATCCTTCCCCTTCCAAACCTGAGACCCTCCCTTTAGCATGAGATGGGATATCCAACTCCTTCCCATTCCAATCCTGAGAACCTTCTGATAGCATGAGATGTGATATCTCAATGCTTCTAATACCAAACCTGAGATCCTTCCGATAGCATGAGATGTGATATCTCAATGCTTCTAATACCAAACCTGAGATCCTTCATATAACATGAGATGTGATATCCAAATCCTTCCCCTTCCAAACCTGAGACCCTCCCTTTAGCATGAGATGTGATATCCAACTCCTTCCCATTCCAATCCTGAGACCCTTCTGATAGCATGAGATGTGATATCTCATTGCCTCTAATACCAAACCTGAGATCCTACCTCTAACATGAAATGTGATATCCAACTCTTTCCCCTTCAAAACCTGAGAGCCTTCCTATAGCATGAGTTGTGATATCCAAGTCCTTCCCATTCCAATCCTGAGACCCTTCCTATAACATGAGATGTGATATCCAACTCCTTCCAATTCCAACCTGAGACCCTTCCTATAGCATGAGATGTGATATCTCAATGCCTCTAATACCAAACCTGAGATCCTTCCTCTAACATGAAATGTGATATCCAACTCCTTCCCTTTCCAAACCTGAGAGCCTATCTATAGCATGAGATGTGATATCCAAGTCCTTCCCATTCCAATCCTTAGACCCTTCCTACAGCATGCAATATGATATCTCAATGATTCTAATAACAAACCTGAGACCCGTCCTATAACATGAGATGGGATATCCAACTCCTTCCCATTCCAATCCTGAGACACTTCCGATAGCAGAGATGTGATATCTCAATGCTTATACCAACATGAGACCCTTCCTATAACATGAGATGTGATATCCAACTCCTTCCCGTTCCAAACCTGAGACCCTTCCTTTAGCATGAGATGTGATATCCAGCTCCTTCCCATTCCAATTCTGAGACACTTCCGATAGCATGAGATGTGATATCTCAATGCTTCTAATATCAAAACTGAGACCCTCCCTATAGCATGATATGTGATATCTAAGTCCTTCCCATTCCAATCCTGAGACCCTTCCTATAGCATGAGATGTGATATCTCAATGCTTCTACCAAACCTGAGACCCTTCCTTTAGCATGAGATGTGATATCCAACTCGTTCCCATTCCAATCCTGAGACCCTTCCTATAGCATGAGATGTGATATCTCAATACTTCTAATACCAAACTGAGATCCTTCCGATAACATGAGATGTGATATCCAAATCCTTCCCCTTCCAAACCTGAGACCCTCCCTTTAGCATGAGATGTGATATCCAACTCCTTCCCATTCCTATCCTGTGACCATTCTGATAGCATGAGATGTGATATCTCAATGCTTCTAATACCAAACATGAGATCCTTCCTATAACATGAGATGTGATATCCAAATCCTTCCCCTTCCAAACCTGAGACCCTCCCTTTAGCATGAGATGTGATATCCAACTCCTTCCCATTCCAATCCTGAGACCCTTCTGATAGCATGAGATGTGATATCTCAATGCCTCTAATACCAAACCTGAGATCCTACCTCTAACATGAAATGTGATATCCAACTCCTTCCCATTCCAATCCTGAGACCCTTCCTATAGCATGAGATGTGATATCTCAATACTTCTAATACCAAACCTGAGATCCTTCCGATAACATGAGATGTGATATCCAAATCCTTCCCCTTCCAAACCTGAGACCCTCCCTTTAGCATGAGATGGGATATCCAACTCCTTCCCATTCCAATCCTGAGAACCTTCTGATAGCATGAGATGTGATGTCTCAATGCTTCTAATACCAAACCTGAGATCCTTCCGATAGCATGAGATGTAATATCTCAATGCTTCTAATACCAAACCTGAGATCCTTCCTATAACATGAGATGTGATATCCAAATCCTTCCCCTTCCAAACCTGAGACCCTCCCTTTAGCATGAGATGTGATATCCAACTCCTTCCCATTCCAATCCTGAGACCCTTCTGATAGCATGAGATGTGATATCTCATTGCCTCTAATACCAAACCTGAGATCCTACCTCTAACATGAAATGTGATATCCAACTCTTTCCCCTTCCAAACCTGAGAGCCTTCCTATAGCTTGAGATGTGATATCCAAGTCCTTCCCATTCCAATCCTGAGACCCTTCCTATAACATGAGATGTGATATCCAACTCCTTCCAATTCCAACCTGAGACCCTTCCTATAGCATGAGATGTGATATCTCAATGCCTCTAATACCAAACCTGAGATCCTTCCTCTAACATGAAATGTGATATCCAACTCCTTCCCTTTCCAAACCTGAGAGCCTATCTATAGCATGAGATGTGATATCCAAGTCCTTCCCATTCCAATCCTTAGACCCTTCCTACAGCATGCAATATGATATCTCAATGATTCTAATAACAAACCTGAGACCCGTCCTATAACATGAGATGGGATATCCAACTCCTTCCCATTCCAATCCTGAGACCCTTCCGATAGCAGAGATGTGATATCTCAATGCTTATACCAACCTGAGACCCTTCCTATAACATGAGATGTGATATCCAACTCCTTCCCGTTCCAAACCTGAGACCCTTCCTTTAGCATGAGATGTGATATCCAGCTCCTTCCCATTCCAATCCTGAGACACTTCCGATAGCATGAGATGTGATATCTCAATGCTTCTAATATCAAAACTGAGACCCTCCCTATAGCATGATATGTGATATCTAAGTCCTTCCCATTCCAATCCTGAGACCCTTTCTATAGCATGAGATGTGATATCTCAATGCTTCTACCAAACCTGAGACCCTTCCTTTAGCATGAGATGTGATATCCAACTCGTTCCCATTCCAATCCTGAGACCCTTCCTATAGCATGAGATGTGATATCTCAATACTTCTAATACCAAACCTGAGATCCTTCCGATAACATGAGATGTGATATCCAAATCCTTCCCCTTCCAAACCTGAGACCCTCCCTTTAGCATGAGATGTGATATCCAACTCCTTCCCATTCCTATCCCGAGACCCTTCTGATAGCATGAGATGTGATATCTCAATGCTTCTAATACCAAACCTGAGATCCTTCCTATAACATGAGATGTGATATCCAAATCCTTCCCCTTCCAAACTTGAGACCCTCCCTTTAGCATGAGATGTGATATCCAACTCCTTCCCATTCCAATCCTGAGACCCTTCTGATAGCATGAGATGTGATATCTCAATGCCTCTAATACCAAACCTGAGATCCTACCTCTAACATGAAATGTGATATCCAACTCTTTCCCCTTCCAAACCTGAGAGCCTTCCTATAGCATGAGATGTGATATCCAAGTCCTTCCCATTCCAATCATGAGACCCTTCCTATAACATGAGATGGGATATCCAACTCCTTCCCATTCCAATCCTGAGACCCTTCCGATAGCAGAGATGTGATATCTCAATGCTTATACCAAACCTGAGACCCTTCCTACGGCATGAGATGTCATATACAACTCCTTCCCATTCCAATCCTGAGACCCTTCCTATAGCATGAGATGTGATGTCTCAATGCTTCTAATACCAAACCTGAGATCCTTCCTATAACATGAGATGTGATATCCAACTCCTTCCCATTCCAATCCTGAGACCCTTCCTATAGCATGAGATGTGATATCTCAATGCTTATACCAAACCTGAGACCCTTCCTATAGCATGAGATGTGATATCCAACTCCTTCCCATTCCAATCCTGAGACCCTTCCTATAGCATGAGATGTGATATCTCAATGCTTCTAATACCAAACCTGAGACTCTTCCTATAACATGAGATGGGATATCCAACTCCTTCCCAATCCAATCCTGAGACCCTTACGATAGCAGAGATGTGATATCTCAATGCTTATACCAAACCTGAGACCCTTCCTACGGCATGAGATGTCATATACAACTCCTTCCCATTCCAATCCTGAGACCCTTCCTATAGCATGAGATGTGATATCTCAATGCTTATACCAAACCTGAGACCCTTCATATAGCATGAGATGTGATATCCAACTCCTTCCGATTCCAATCCTGAGACCCTTCCTATAGCATGAGATGTGATGTCTCAATGCTTCTAATACCAAACCTGAGATCCTTCCTAAAGCATGAGATGTGATATCCAACTCCTTCCATTCCAATCCTGAGACCCTTCCTATAGCATGAGATGTGATATCTCAATGCTTCTAATATCAAACTTGAGACCCTCCCTATAGCATGAGATGTGATATCCAAGTCCTTCCCATTCCAATCCTGAGACACTTCCTATAGCATGAGATGTGATATCTCAATGCTTCTAATACCAAACCTGAGACTCTTCCTATAACATGAGATGGGATATCCAACTCCTTCCCATTCCAATTCTGAGACCCTTCCAAAAGCACAGATGTGATATCTCAATGCTTATACCAAACCTGAGACCCTTCCTATGGCATGAGATGTCATATACATATCCTTCCCATTCCAATCCTGAGACCCTTCGTATAGCATGAGATGTGATATCTCAATGCTTATACCAAACCTGAGACCCTTCCTATAGCATGAGATGTGATATCTAACTCCTTCCCATTCCAATCCTGAGACCCTTCCTATAGCATGAGATGTGATATCTCAATGCCTCTAATACAGAACCTGAGATCCTTCCTCTAACATGAAATGTGATATCCAACTCCTTCCCTTTCCAAACCTGAGAGCCTACCTATAGCATGAGATGTGATATCCAAGTCCTTCCAATTCCAATCCTTAGACCCTTCCTATAGCATGCAATATGATATCTCAATGATTCTAATAACAAACCTGAGACCCGTCCTATAACATGAGATGGGATATCCAACTCCTTCCCATTCCAATCCTGAGACCCTTCCGATAGCAGAGATGTGATATCTCAATGCTTATACCAAACCTGAGACCCTTCCTACGGCATGAGATGTCATATACAACTCCTTCCCATTCCAATCCTGAGACCCTTCCTATAGCATGAGATGTGATATCTCAATGCTTATACCAAACCTGAGACCCTTCATATAGCATGAGATGTGATATCCAACTCCTTCCCATTACAATCCTGAGACCCTTCCTATAGCATGAGATGTGATGTCTCAATGCTTCTAATACCAAACCTGAGATCCTTCCTATAACATGAGATGTGATATCCAACTCCTTCCATTCCAATCCTGAGACCCTTCCTATAGCATGAGATGTGATATCTCAATGCTTCTAATATCAAACTTGAGACCCTCCCTATAGCATGAGATGTGATATCCAATTCCTTCCCATTCCAATCCTGAGACACTTCCTATAGCATGAGATGTGATATCTCAATGCTTCTAATACCAAACCTGAGACTCTTCCTATAACATGAGATGGGATATCCAACTCCTTCCGATTCCAATCCTGAGACCCTTCCAAAAGCAGAGATGTGATATCTCAATGCTTATACCAAACCTGAGACCCTTCCTATGGCATGAGATGTCATATACATATCCTTCCCATTCCAATCCTGAGACCCTTCCTATAGCATGAGATGTGATATCTCAATGCTTATACCAAACCTGAGACCCTTCCTATAGCATGAGATGTGATATCTCAATGCCTCTAATACCAAACCTGAGATCCTTCCTCTAACATGAAATGTGATATCCAACTCCTTCCCTTTCCAAACCTGAGAACCTACCTATAGCATGAGATGTGATATCCAAGTCCTTCCCATTCCAATCCTTAGACCCTTCCTATAGCATGCAATATGATATCTCAATGATTCTAATAACAAACCTGAGACCCGTCCTATAACATGAGATGGGATATCCAACTCCTTCCCATTCCAATCCTGAGACACTTCCGATAGCAGAGATGTGATATCTCAATGCTTATACCAAACCTGAGACCCTTCCTATAACATGAGATGTGATATCCAACTCCTTCCCATTCCAAACCTGAGACCCTTCCTATAGCATATGTGATATCCAACTCCTTCCAATTCCAAACATGAGACCCTTCCCATAGCAAGAATGTAATATCCAACTCCTTCCCATTCCAATCCTGAGACCATTCCTATAGCATGAGATGTGATATCTCAATGCTTCTAATACCAAACCTGAGATCCTTCCTATGACATGAGATGTGATATCCAATTCCTTCCCATTCCAAACCTGAGACCCTTCCTACAGCATGCGATGTGATATCTCAATGCTTCTAATACCAAACCTGAGACCAGTCCTATAACATGAGATGGGATATCCAACTCCTTCCCGTTCCAATCCTGAGACACTTCCGATTGCAGAGATGTGATATCTCAATGCTTATACCAAACCTGAGACCCTTCCTATAACATGAGATGTGATATCCAACTCCTTCCCGTTCCAAACCTGAGACCCTTCCTATAGCATGAGATGTGATATCCAACTCCTTCCCATTCCAATCCTGAGACCCTTCCGATAGCATGAGATGTGATATCTCAAAGCCTCTAATACCAAACCTGAGATCCTTCCTATAACATGTGATGTGATATTCAAATCCTTCCCCTTCCAAACCTGAGACCCTCCCTTTAGCATGAGATGTGATATCCAACTCCTTCCCATTCCAATCCTGAGACCCTTATGATAGCATGAGATGTGATATCTCAATGCCTCTAATACCAAACCTGAGATACTTCCGATAGCATGAGATGTGATATCTCAATGCTTCTAATACCAAACCTGAGATCCTTCCTATAACATGAGATGTGATATCCAAATCCTTCCCCTGCCAAACCTGAGACCCTCCCTTTAGCATGAGATGTGATATCCAACTCCTTCCCATTCCAATCCTGAGACCCTTCGGATAGCATGAGATGTGATATCTCAATGCCTCTAATACCAAACCTGAGATCCTACCTCTAACATGAAATGTGACATCCAACTCCTTCCCTTTCCAAACCTGAGACCCGGCCTATAGCATGAGATGGGATATCCAAGTCCTTCCCATTCCAATCCTGAGACCGTTCCTATAGCATGAGATGTGATATCTCAATGCTTCTACCAAACCTGAGACCCTTCCTATAGCATGAGATGTGATATCCAACTTCTTCCCATTCCAATCATGAGACCCTTCCTATAACATGAGATGTGATGTCTCAATGCTTCTAATACCAAACCTGAGATCTTTCCTATAACATGAGATGTGATATCCAACTCCTTCCCATCCTAATCCTGAGACACTTCCGATTGCAGAGATGTGATGTCTCAATGCTTCTAATACCAAACCTGAGATCTTTCCTTAAACATGAGATGTGATATCCAACTCCTTCCCGTTCCAAACCTGAGACCCTCCCTTTAGCATGAGATGTGATATCCAACTCCTTCCCATTCCAATCCTGAGACCCTTATGATAGCATGAGATGTGATATCTCAATGCCTCTAATACCAAACCTGAGATACTTCCGATAGCATGAGATGTGATATCTCAATGCTTCTAATACAAAACCTGAGATCCTTCCTATAACATGAGATGTGATATCAAAATCCTTCCCCTTCCAAACCTGAGACCCTCCCTTTAGCATGAGATGTGATATCCAACTCCTTCCCATTCCAATCCTGAGACCCTTCCTATAGCATGAGATGTGATGTCTCAATGCTTCTAATACCAAACCTGAGATCCTTCCTAAAACATGAGATGTGATATCCAAGTCCTTCCCATTCCAATCCTGAGACACTTCCTATAGCATGAGATGTGATATCTCAATGCTTCTAATACCAAACCTGAGACTCTTCCTATAACATGAGATGGGATATCCAACTCCTTCCCATTCCAATCCTGAGACCCTTCCAAAAGCACAGATGTGATATCTCAATGCTTATACCAAACCTGAGACCCTTCCTATGGCATGAGATGTCATATACATATCCTTCCCATTCCAATCCTGAGACCCTTCCTATAGCATGAGGTGTGATATCTCAATGCTTATACCAAACCTGAGACCCTTCCTATAGCATGAGATGTGATATCTAACTCCTTCCCATTCCAATCCTGAGACCCTTCCTATAGCATGAGATGTGATATCTCAATGCCTCTAATACCAAACCTAAGATCCTTCCTCTAACATGAAATGTGATATCCAACTCCTTCCGTTTCCAAACCTGACAGCCTACCTATAGCATGAGATGTGATATACAAGTCCTTCCAATTCCAATCCTTAGACCCTTCCTATAGCATGCAATATGATATCTCAATGATTCTAATAACAAACCTGAGACCCGTCCTATAACATGAGATGGGATATCCAACTCCTTCCCATTCCAATCCTGAGACCCTTCCGATAGCAGAGATGTGATATCTCAATGCTTATACCAAACCTGAGACCCTTCCTACGGCATGAGATGTCATATACAACTCCTTCCCATTCCAATCCTGAGACCCTTCCTATAGCATGAGATGTGATATCTCAATGCTTATACCAAACCTGAGACCCTTCATATAGCATGAGATGTGATATCCAACTCCTTCCCATTACAATCCTGAGACCCTTCCTATAGCATGAGATGTGATGTCCCAATGCTTCTAATACCAAACCTGAGATCCTTCCTATAACATGAGATGTGATATCCAACTCCTTCCATTCCAATCCTGAGACCCTTCCTATAGCATGAGATGTGATATCTTAATGCTTCTAATATCAAACTTGAGACCCTCCCTATAGCATGAGATGTGATATCCAATTCCTTCCCATTCCAATCCTGAGACACTTCCTATAGCATGAGATGTGATATCTCAATGCTTCTAATACCAAACCTGAGACTCTTCCTATAACATGAGATGGGATATCCAACTCCTTCCGATTCCAATCCTGAGACCCTTCCAAAAGCAGAGATGTGATATCTCAATGCTTATACCAAACCTGAGACCCTTCCTATGGCATGAGATGTCATATACATATCCTTCCCATTCCAATCCTGAGACCCTTCCTATAGCATGAGATGTGATATCTCAATGCTTATACCAAACCTGAGACCCTTCCTATAGCATGAGATGTGATATCCAACTCCTTCCCATTCCAATCCTGAGACCCTTCCTATAGCATGAGATGTGATATCTCAATGCCTCTAATACCAAACCTGAGATCCTTCCTCTAACATGAAATGTGATATCCAACTCCTTCCCTTTCCAAACCTGAGAGCCTACCTATAGCATGAGATGTGATATCCAAGTCCTTCCCATTCCAATCCTTAGACCCTTCCTATAGCATGCAATATGATATCTCAATGATTCTAATAACAAACCTGAGACCCGTCCTATAACATGAGATGGGATATCCAACTCCTTCCCATTCCAATCCTGAGACACTTCCGATAGCAGAGATGTGGTATCTCAATGCTTATACCAAACCTGAGACCCTTCCTATAACATGAGATGTGATATCCAACTCCTTCCCATTCCAAACCTGAGACCCTTCCTATAGCATATGTGATATCCAACTCCTTCCAATTCCAAACATGAGACCCTTCCCATAGCAAGAATGTAATATCCAACTCCTTCCCATTCGAATCCTGAGACCATTCCTATAGCATGAGATGTGATATCTCAATGCTTCTAATACCAAACCTGAGATCCTTCCTATGACATGAGATGTGATATCCAATTCCTTCCCATTCCAAACCTGAGACCCTTCCTACAGCATGCGATGTGATATCTCAATGCTTCTAATACCAAACCTGAGACCAGTCCTATAACATGAGATGGGATATCCAACTCCTTCCTGTTCCAATCCTGAGACACTTCCGATTGCAGAGATGTGATATCTCAATGCTTATACCAAACCTGAGACCCTTCCTATAACATGAGATGTGATATCCAACTCCTTCCCGTTCCAAACCTGAGACCCTTCCTATAGCATGAGATGTGATATCCAACTCCTTCCCATTCCAATCCTGAGACCCTTCCGATAGCATGAGATGTGATATCTCAAAGCCTCTAATACCAAACCTGAGATCCTTCCTATAACATGTGATGTGATATTCAAATCCTTCCCCTTCCAAACCTGAGACCCTCCCTTTAGCATGAGATGTGATATCCAACTCCTTCCCATTCCAATCCTGAGACCCTTATGATAGCATGAGATGTGATATCTCAATGCCTCTAATACCAAACCTGAGATACTTCCGATAGCATGAGATGTGATATCTCAATGCTTCTAATACCAAACCTGAGATCCTTCCTATAACATGAGATGTGATATCCAAATCCTTCCCCTGCCAAACCTGAGACCCTCCCTTTAGCATGAGATGTGATATCCAACTCCTTCCCATTCCAATCCTGAGACCCTTCGGATAGCATGAGATGTGATATCTCAATGCCTCTAATACCAAACCTGAGATCCTACCTCTAACATGAAATGTGACATCCAACTCCTTCCCTTTCCAAACCTGAGACCCTGCCTATAGCATGAGATGGGATATCCAAGTCCTTCCCATTCCAATCCTGAGACCGTTCCTATAGCATGAGATGTGATATCTCAATGCTTCTACCAAACCTGAGACCCTTCCTATAGCATGAGATGTGATATCCAACTTCTTCCCATTCCAATCATGAGACCCTTCCTATAACATGAGATGTGATGTCTCAATGCTTCTAATACCAAACCTGAGATCTTTCCTATAACATGAGATGTGATATCCAACTCCTTCCCATCCTAATCCTGAGACCCTTCCTATAGCATGAGATGTGATATCTCAATGCTTCTAATACCAAACCTGAGATCCTTCCTATAACATGTGATGTGATATTCAAATCCTTCCCCTTCCAAACCTGAGACCCTCCCTTTAGCATGAGATGTGATATCCAACTCCTTCCCATTCCAATCCTGAGACCCTTCTGATAGCATGAGATGTGATATCTCAATGCCTCTAATACCAAACCTGAGATACTTCCGATAGCATGAGATGTGATATCTCAATGCTTCTAATACAAAACCTGAGATCCTTCCTATAACATGAGATGTGATATCCAAATCCTTCCCCTTCCAAACCTGAGACCCTCCCTTTAGCATGAGATGTGATATCCAACTCCTTCCCATTCCAATCCTGAGACCCTTCTGATAGCATGAGATGTGATATCTCAATGCCTCTAATACCAAACCTGAGATCCTACCTCTAACATGAAATGTGATATCCAACTCCTTCCCTTTCCAAACCTGAGACCCTGCCTATAGCATGTGATGTGATATCTCAATGCTTATACCAAACCTGAGACCCTTCCTATGGCATGAGATGTCATATACAACTCCTTCCCATTCCAATCCTGAGACCCTTCCTATAGCATGAGATGTGTTATCTCAATGCTTATACCAAACTGAGACCCTTCCTATAGCATGAGATGTGATATCCAACTTCTTCCCATTCCAATTCTGAGACCCTTCCTATAACATGAGATGTGATGTCTCAATGCTTCTAATACCAAACCTGAGATCTTTCCTATAACATGAGATGTGATATCCAACGCCTTCCCATCCCAATCCTGAGATCCTTCCGATAGCATGAGATGTGATATCTCAATGCTTCTAATACCAAACCTGAGATCTTTCCTATAACATGAGATGTGATATCCAACTCCTTCCCGTTCCAAACCTGAGACCCTTCCTATAGCATGAGATGTGATATCCAACTCCTTCCCATTCCAATCCTGAGACCATTCCGATAGCATGAGATGTGATATCTCAATGCTTCTAATACCAAACCTGAGATCCTTCCTATAACATGTGATGTGATATTCAAATCCTTCCCCTTCCAAACCTGAGACCCTCCCTTTAGCATGAGATGTGATATCCAACTCCTTCCCATTCCAATCCTGAGACCCTTATGATAGCATGAGATGTAATATTTCAATGCCTCTAATACCAAACCTGAGATACTTCCGATAACATGAGATGTGATATCCAACTCCTTCCCATTCCAATCCTGAGACCCTTCTGATAGCATGAGATGTGATATCCAAGTCCTTCCCATTCCAATCCTGAGACCCTTACGATAGCAGAGATGTGATATCTCAATGCTTATACCAAACCTGAGACCCTTCCTACGGCATGAGATGTCATATACAACTCCTTCCCATTCCAATCCTGAGACCCTTCCTATAGCATGAGATGTGATATCTCAATGCTTATACCAAACCTGAGACCCTTCATATAGCATGAGATGTGATATCCAACTCCTTCCGATTCCAATCCTGAGACCCTTCCTATAGCATGAGATGTGATGTCTCAATGCTTCTAATACCAAACCTGAGATCCTTCCTAAAGCATGAGATGTGATATCCAACTCCTTCCATTCCAATCCTGAGACCCTTCCTATAGCATGAGATGTGATATCTCAATGCTTCTAATATCAAACTTGAGACCCTCCCTATAGCATGAGATGTGATATCCAAGTCCTTCCCATTCCAATCCTGAGACACTTCCTATAGCATGAGATGTGATATCTCAATGCTTCTAATACCAAACCTGAGACTCTTCCTATAACATGAGATGGGATATCCAACTCCTTCCCATTCCAATTCTGAGACCCTTCCAAAAGCACAGATGTGATATCTCAATGCTTATACCAAACCTGAGACCCTTCCTATGGCATGAGATGTCATATACATATCCTTCCCATTCCAATCCTGAGACCCTTCGTATAGCATGAGATGTGATATCTCAATGCTTATACCAAACCTGAGACCCTTCCTATAGCATGAGATGTGATATCTAACTCCTTCCCATTCCAATCCTGAGACCCTTCCTATAGCATGAGATGTGATATCTCAATGCCTCTAATACAGAACCTGAGATCCTTCCTCTAACATGAAATGTGATATCCAACTCCTTCCCTTTCCAAACCTGAGAGCCTACCTATAGCATGAGATGTGATATCCAAGTCCTTCCAATTCCAATCCTTAGACCCTTCCTATAGCATGCAATATGATATCTCAATGATTCTAATAACAAACCTGAGACCCGTCCTATAACATGAGATGGGATATCCAACTCCTTCCCATTCCAATCCTGAGACCCTTCCGATAGCAGAGATGTGATATCTCAATGCTTATACCAAACCTGAGACCCTTCCTACGGCATGAGATGTCATATACAACTCCTTCCCATTCCAATCCTGAGACCCTTCCTATAGCATGAGATGTGATATCTCAATGCTTATACCAAACCTGAGACCCTTCATATAGCATGAGATGTGATATCCAACTCCTTCCCATTACAATCCTGAGACCCTTCCTATAGCATGAGATGTGATGTCTCAATGCTTCTAATACCAAACCTGAGATCCTTCCTATAACATGAGATGTGATATCCAACTCCTTCCATTCCAATCCTGAGACCCTTCCTATAGCATGAGATGTGATATCTCAATGCTTCTAATATCAAACTTGAGACCCTCCCTATAGCATGAGATGTGATATCCAATTCCTTCCCATTCCAATCCTGAGACACTTCCTATAGCATGAGATGTGATATCTCAATGCTTCTAATACCAAACCTGAGACTCTTCCTATAACATGAGATGGGATATCCAACTCCTTCCGATTCCAATCCTGAGACCCTTCCAAAAGCAGAGATGTGATATCTCAATGCTTATACCAAACCTGAGACCCTTCCTATGGCATGAGATGTCATATACATATCCTTCCCATTCCAATCCTGAGACCCTTCCTATAGCATGAGATGTGATATCTCAATGCTTATACCAAACCTGAGACCCTTCCTATAGCATGAGATGTGATATCTCAATGCCTCTAATACCAAACCTGAGATCCTTCCTCTAACATGAAATGTGATATCCAACTCCTTCCCTTTCCAAACCTGAGAACCTACCTATAGCATGAGATGTGATATCCAAGTCCTTCCCATTCCAATCCTTAGACCCTTCCTATAGCATGCAATATGATATCTCAATGATTCTAATAACAAACCTGAGACCCGTCCTATAACATGAGATGGGATATCCAACTCCTTCCCATTCCAATCCTGAGACACTTCCGATAGCAGAGATGTGATATCTCAATGCTTATACCAAACCTGAGACCCTTCCTATAACATGAGATGTGATATCCAACTCCTTCCCATTCCAAACCTGAGACCCTTCCTATAGCATATGTGATATCCAACTCCTTCCAATTCCAAACATGAGACCCTTCCCATAGCAAGAATGTAATATCCAACTCCTTCCCATTCCAATCCTGAGACCATTCCTATAGCATGAGATGTGATATCTCAATGCTTCTAATACCAAACCTGAGATCCTTCCTATGACATGAGATGTGATATCCAATTCCTTCCCATTCCAAACCTGAGACCCTTCCTACAGCATGCGATGTGATATCTCAATGCTTCTAATACCAAACCTGAGACCAGTCCTATAACATGAGATGGGATATCCAACTCCTTCCCGTTCCAATCCTGAGACACTTCCGATTGCAGAGATGTGATATCTCAATGCTTATACCAAACCTGAGACCCTTCCTATAACATGAGATGTGATATCCAACTCCTTCCCGTTCCAAACCTGAGACCCTTCCTATAGCATGAGATGTGATATCCAACTCCTTCCCATTCCAATCCTGAGACCCTTCCGATAGCATGAGATGTGATATCTCAAAGCCTCTAATACCAAACCTGAGATCCTTCCTATAACATGTGATGTGATATTCAAATCCTTCCCCTTCCAAACCTGAGACCCTCCCTTTAGCATGAGATGTGATATCCAACTCCTTCCCATTCCAATCCTGAGACCCTTATGATAGCATGAGATGTGATATCTCAATGCCTCTAATACCAAACCTGAGATACTTCCGATAGCATGAGATGTGATATCTCAATGCTTCTAATACCAAACCTGAGATCCTTCCTATAACATGAGATGTGATATCCAAATCCTTCCCCTGCCAAACCTGAGACCCTCCCTTTAGCATGAGATGTGATATCCAACTCCTTCCCATTCCAATCCTGAGACCCTTCGGATAGCATGAGATGTGATATCTCAATGCCTCTAATACCAAACCTGAGATCCTACCTCTAACATGAAATGTGACATCCAACTCCTTCCCTTTCCAAACCTGAGACCCGGCCTATAGCATGAGATGGGATATCCAAGTCCTTCCCATTCCAATCCTGAGACCGTTCCTATAGCATGAGATGTGATATCTCAATGCTTCTACCAAACCTGAGACCCTTCCTATAGCATGAGATGTGATATCCAACTTCTTCCCATTCCAATCATGAGACCCTTCCTATAACATGAGATGTGATGTCTCAATGCTTCTAATACCAAACCTGAGATCTTTCCTATAACATGAGATGTGATATCCAACTCCTTCCCATCCTAATCCTGAGACACTTCCGATTGCAGAGATGTGATGTCTCAATGCTTCTAATACCAAACCTGAGATCTTTCCTTAAACATGAGATGTGATATCCAACTCCTTCCCGTTCCAAACCTGAGACCCTCCCTTTAGCATGAGATGTGATATCCAACTCCTTCCCATTCCAATCCTGAGACCCTTATGATAGCATGAGATGTGATATCTCAATGCCTCTAATACCAAACCTGAGATACTTCCGATAGCATGAGATGTGATATCTCAATGCTTCTAATACAAAACCTGAGATCCTTCCTATAACATGAGATGTGATATCAAAATCCTTCCCCTTCCAAACCTGAGACCCTCCCTTTAGCATGAGATGTGATATCCAACTCCTTCCCATTCCAATCCTGAGACCCTTCCTATAGCATGAGATGTGATGTCTCAATGCTTCTAATACCAAACCTGAGATCCTTCCTAAAACATGAGATGTGATATCCAAGTCCTTCCCATTCCAATCCTGAGACACTTCCTATAGCATGAGATGTGATATCTCAATGCTTCTAATACCAAACCTGAGACTCTTCCTATAACATGAGATGGGATATCCAACTCCTTCCCATTCCAATCCTGAGACCCTTCCAAAAGCACAGATGTGATATCTCAATGCTTATACCAAACCTGAGACCCTTCCTATGGCATGAGATGTCATATACATATCCTTCCCATTCCAATCCTGAGACCCTTCCTATAGCATGAGGTGTGATATCTCAATGCTTATACCAAACCTGAGACCCTTCCTATAGCATGAGATGTGATATCTAACTCCTTCCCATTCCAATCCTGAGACCCTTCCTATAGCATGAGATGTGATATCTCAATGCCTCTAATACCAAACCTAAGATCCTTCCTCTAACATGAAATGTGATATCCAACTCCTTCCGTTTCCAAACCTGACAGCCTACCTATAGCATGAGATGTGATATACAAGTCCTTCCAATTCCAATCCTTAGACCCTTCCTATAGCATGCAATATGATATCTCAATGATTCTAATAACAAACCTGAGACCCGTCCTATAACATGAGATGGGATATCCAACTCCTTCCCATTCCAATCCTGAGACCCTTCCGATAGCAGAGATGTGATATCTCAATGCTTATACCAAACCTGAGACCCTTCCTACGGCATGAGATGTCATATACAACTCCTTCCCATTCCAATCCTGAGACCCTTCCTATAGCATGAGATGTGATATCTCAATGCTTATACCAAACCTGAGACCCTTCATATAGCATGAGATGTGATATCCAACTCCTTCCCATTACAATCCTGAGACCCTTCCTATAGCATGAGATGTGATGTCCCAATGCTTCTAATACCAAACCTGAGATCCTTCCTATAACATGAGATGTGATATCCAACTCCTTCCATTCCAATCCTGAGACCCTTCCTATAGCATGAGATGTGATATCTTAATGCTTCTAATATCAAACTTGAGACCCTCCCTATAGCATGAGATGTGATATCCAATTCCTTCCCATTCCAATCCTGAGACACTTCCTATAGCATGAGATGTGATATCTCAATGCTTCTAATACCAAACCTGAGACTCTTCCTATAACATGAGATGGGATATCCAACTCCTTCCGATTCCAATCCTGAGACCCTTCCAAAAGCAGAGATGTGATATCTCAATGCTTATACCAAACCTGAGACCCTTCCTATGGCATGAGATGTCATATACATATCCTTCCCATTCCAATCCTGAGACCCTTCCTATAGCATGAGATGTGATATCTCAATGCTTATACCAAACCTGAGACCCTTCCTATAGCATGAGATGTGATATCCAACTCCTTCCCATTCCAATCCTGAGACCCTTCCTATAGCATGAGATGTGATATCTCAATGCCTCTAATACCAAACCTGAGATCCTTCCTCTAACATGAAATGTGATATCCAACTCCTTCCCTTTCCAAACCTGAGAGCCTACCTATAGCATGAGATGTGATATCCAAGTCCTTCCCATTCCAATCCTTAGACCCTTCCTATAGCATGCAATATGATATCTCAATGATTCTAATAACAAACCTGAGACCCGTCCTATAACATGAGATGGGATATCCAACTCCTTCCCATTCCAATCCTGAGACACTTCCGATAGCAGAGATGTGGTATCTCAATGCTTATACCAAACCTGAGACCCTTCCTATAACATGAGATGTGATATCCAACTCCTTCCCATTCCAAACCTGAGACCCTTCCTATAGCATATGTGATATCCAACTCCTTCCAATTCCAAACATGAGACCCTTCCCATAGCAAGAATGTAATATCCAACTCCTTCCCATTCGAATCCTGAGACCATTCCTATAGCATGAGATGTGATATCTCAATGCTTCTAATACCAAACCTGAGATCCTTCCTATGACATGAGATGTGATATCCAATTCCTTCCCATTCCAAACCTGAGACCCTTCCTACAGCATGCGATGTGATATCTCAATGCTTCTAATACCAAACCTGAGACCAGTCCTATAACATGAGATGGGATATCCAACTCCTTCCTGTTCCAATCCTGAGACACTTCCGATTGCAGAGATGTGATATCTCAATGCTTATACCAAACCTGAGACCCTTCCTATAACATGAGATGTGATATCCAACTCCTTCCCGTTCCAAACCTGAGACCCTTCCTATAGCATGAGATGTGATATCCAACTCCTTCCCATTCCAATCCTGAGACCCTTCCGATAGCATGAGATGTGATATCTCAAAGCCTCTAATACCAAACCTGAGATCCTTCCTATAACATGTGATGTGATATTCAAATCCTTCCCCTTCCAAACCTGAGACCCTCCCTTTAGCATGAGATGTGATATCCAACTCCTTCCCATTCCAATCCTGAGACCCTTATGATAGCATGAGATGTGATATCTCAATGCCTCTAATACCAAACCTGAGATACTTCCGATAGCATGAGATGTGATATCTCAATGCTTCTAATACCAAACCTGAGATCCTTCCTATAACATGAGATGTGATATCCAAATCCTTCCCCTGCCAAACCTGAGACCCTCCCTTTAGCATGAGATGTGATATCCAACTCCTTCCCATTCCAATCCTGAGACCCTTCGGATAGCATGAGATGTGATATCTCAATGCCTCTAATACCAAACCTGAGATCCTACCTCTAACATGAAATGTGACATCCAACTCCTTCCCTTTCCAAACCTGAGACCCTGCCTATAGCATGAGATGGGATATCCAAGTCCTTCCCATTCCAATCCTGAGACCGTTCCTATAGCATGAGATGTGATATCTCAATGCTTCTACCAAACCTGAGACCCTTCCTATAGCATGAGATGTGATATCCAACTTCTTCCCATTCCAATCATGAGACCCTTCCTATAACATGAGATGTGATGTCTCAATGCTTCTAATACCAAACCTGAGATCTTTCCTATAACATGAGATGTGATATCCAACTCCTTCCCATCCTAATCCTGAGACCCTTCCTATAGCATGAGATGTGATATCTCAATGCTTCTAATACCAAACCTGAGATCCTTCCTATAACATGTGATGTGATATTCAAATCCTTCCCCTTCCAAACCTGAGACCCTCCCTTTAGCATGAGATGTGATATCCAACTCCTTCCCATTCCAATCCTGAGACCCTTCTGATAGCATGAGATGTGATATCTCAATGCCTCTAATACCAAACCTGAGATACTTCCGATAGCATGAGATGTGATATCTCAATGCTTCTAATACAAAACCTGAGATCCTTCCTATAACATGAGATGTGATATCCAAATCCTTCCCCTTCCAAACCTGAGACCCTCCCTTTAGCATGAGATGTGATATCCAACTCCTTCCCATTCCAATCCTGAGACCCTTCTGATAGCATGAGATGTGATATCTCAATGCCTCTAATACCAAACCTGAGATCCTACCTCTAACATGAAATGTGATATCCAACTCCTTCCCTTTCCAAACCTGAGACCCTGCCTATAGCATGTGATGTGATATCTCAATGCTTATACCAAACCTGAGACCCTTCCTATGGCATGAGATGTCATATACAACTCCTTCCCATTCCAATCCTGAGACCCTTCCTATAGCATGAGATGTGTTATCTCAATGCTTATACCAAACTGAGACCCTTCCTATAGCATGAGATGTGATATCCAACTTCTTCCCATTCCAATTCTGAGACCCTTCCTATAACATGAGATGTGATGTCTCAATGCTTCTAATACCAAACCTGAGATCTTTCCTATAACATGAGATGTGATATCCAACGCCTTCCCATCCCAATCCTGAGATCCTTCCGATAGCATGAGATGTGATATCTCAATGCTTCTAATACCAAACCTGAGATCTTTCCTATAACATGAGATGTGATATCCAACTCCTTCCCGTTCCAAACCTGAGACCCTTCCTATAGCATGAGATGTGATATCCAACTCCTTCCCATTCCAATCCTGAGACCATTCCGATAGCATGAGATGTGATATCTCAATGCTTCTAATACCAAACCTGAGATCCTTCCTATAACATGTGATGTGATATTCAAATCCTTCCCCTTCCAAACCTGAGACCCTCCCTTTAGCATGAGATGTGATATCCAACTCCTTCCCATTCCAATCCTGAGACCCTTATGATAGCATGAGATGTAATATTTCAATGCCTCTAATACCAAACCTGAGATACTTCCGATAACATGAGATGTGATATCCAACTCCTTCCCATTCCAATCCTGAGACCCTTCTGATAGCATGAGATGTGATATCCAAGTCCTTCCCATTCCAATCCTGAGACCCTTCCTATAGCATGTGATGTGATATCTCAATGCTTATACCAAACCTGAGACCCTTCCTATGGCATGAGATGTCATATACAACTCCTTCCCATTCCAATCCTGAGACCCTTCCTATAGCATGAGATGTGATATCTCAATGCTTATGCCAAACCTGAGACCCTTCCTATAGCATGAGATGTGATATCCAACTTCTTCCCATTCTAATCCTGAGACCCTTCCTATAACATGAGATGTGATGTCTCAATGCTTCTAATACCAAACCTGAAATCTTTCCTATAACATGAGATGTGATATCCAACTCCTTCCCATTCCAATCCTGAGACCCTTCCTATAGCATGAGATGTGATATCTCAATGCATATACCAAACCTGAGACCCTTCCTATAGCTTGAGATGTGATATCCAACTCCATCCCATTCCAATCCTGAGACCCTTCCTATAGCATGAGATGTGATATCTCAATACTTCTAATACCAAACCTGAGATCCTTCCGATAACATAAGATGTGATATCCAAATCCTTCCCCTTCCAAACCTGAGACCCTCCCTTTAGCATGAGATGTGATATCCAACTTCTTCCCATTCCAATCCTAAGACCCTTCTGATAGCATGAGATGTGATATCTCAATGCTTCTAATACCAAACCTGAGATCCTTCCGATAGCATGAGATGTGATATCTCAATGCTTCTAATACCAAACCTGAGATCCTTCCTATAACATGAGATGTGATATCCAAATCCTTCCCCTTCCAAACCTGAGACCCTCCCTTTAGCATGAGATGTGATATCCAACTCCTTCCCATTCCAATCCTGAGACCCTTCTGATAGCATGAGATGTGATATCTCAATGCCTCTAATACCAAACCTGAGATCCTACCTCTAACATGAAATGTGATATCCAACTCTTTCCCCTTCCAAACCTGAGAGCCTACCTATAGCATGAGATGTGATATCCAAGTCCTTCCCACTCCAATCCTGAGACCCTTCCTATAACATGAGATGTGATATCCAACTCCTTCCCATTCCAACCTGAGACCCTTCCTGTAGCATGAGATGGGATATCCAACTCCTTCCAAATCCAATCCTGATAACCTTCCGATAGCATGAGATGTGATATCCCAATGCTTCTACCAAACCTGAGACCCATACTATGGCATGAGATGTGATATCAAACTCCTTCCCATTCCAATCCTGAGACCCTTCCTATAGAATGAGATGTGATATCCAACTCCTTCCCATTCCAATTCTGAGACCCTTCCTATACCATGAGACTTGATATCTCAATGCTTCTAATACCAAACCTGAGACCCGTCCTATAACATGAGATGTGATATCCAAATCCTTCCCCTTCCAAACCTTAGACCCTTCCTTTATCATGAGATGTGATATCCAACTCCTTCCCATTCCAATCCTGAGACCCTCCCTATAGCATGAGATGTGATATCCAAGTCCTTCCCATTCCAATCCTGAGACCCTTCCTATAGCATGAGATGTGATATCTCAATGCTTCTAATACCAAACCTGAGACCCTTCCTATAACATGAGATGGGAATATCCAACTCCCTCACATTCCAATCCTGAGACCCTTCCGATAACAGAGATGTGATATCTCAATGCTTATACCAAACCTGAGATCCTTCCTATAACATGAGATGTGATATCCAACTTCTTCCCATTCCAATCCTGAGACAGTTCCTATAGCATGAGATGTGATATCTCACTGCTTATACCAAACCTGAGACCCTTCCTATAGCATGAGATGTGATATCCAACTCCTTCCCATTCCAATCCTGAGACCCTTCCTATAGCATGAGATGTGATATCTCAATGCTTCTAATACCAAACCTGAGACTCTTCCTATAACATGAGATGGGATATCCAACTCCTTCCCATTCCAATCCTGAGACCCTTCCGATAGCAGAGATGTGATATCTCAATGCTTATACCAAACCTGAGACCCTTCCTACGGCATGAGATGTCATATACAACTCCTTCCCATTCCAATCCTGAGACCCTTCCTATAGCATGAGATGTGATATCTCAATGCTTATACCAAACCTGAGACCCTTCATATAGCATGAGATGTGATATCCAACTCCTTCCCATTCCAATCCTGAGACCCTTCCTATAGCATGAGATGTGATGTCTCAATGCTTCTAATACCAAACCTGAGATCCTTCCTAAAACATGAGATGTGATATCCAACTTCTTCCCATTCCAATCCTGAGACAGTTCCTATAGCATGAGATGTGATATCTCACTGCTTATACCAAACCTGAGACCCTTCCTATAGCATGAGATGTGATATCCAACTCCTTCCCATTCCAATCCTGAGACCCTTCCTATAGCATGAGATGTGATATCTCAATGCTTCTAATACCAAACCTGAGACCCTTCCTATAACATGAGATGGGAATATCCAACTCCCTCACATTCCAATCCTGAGACCCTTCCGATAACAGAGATGTGATATCTCAATGCTTATACCAAACCTGAGATCCTTCCTATAACATGAGATGTGATATCCAACTTCTTCCCATTCCAATCCTGAGACAGTTCCTATAGCATGAGATGTGATATCTCACTGCTTATACCAAACCTGAGACCCTTCCTATAGCATGAGATGTGATATCCAACTCCTTCCCATTCCAATCCTGAGACCCTTCCTATAGCATGAGATGTGATATCTCAATGCTTCTAATACCAAACCTGAGACTCTTCCTATAACATGAGATGGGATATCCAACTCCTTCCCATTCCAATCCTGAGACCCTTCCGATAGCAGAGATGTGATATCTCAATGCTTATACCAAACCTGAGACCCTTCCTACGGCATGAGATGTCATATACAACTCCTTCCCATTCCAATCCTGAGACCCTTCCTATAGCATGAGATGTGATATCTCAATGCTTATACCAAACCTGAGACCCTTCATATAGCATGAGATGTGATATCCAACTCCTTCCCATTCCAATCCTGAGACCCTTCCTATAGCATGAGATGTGATGTCTCAATGCTTCTAATACCAAACCTGAGATCCTTCCTAAAACATGAGATGTGATATCCAACTCCTTCCATTCCAATCCTGAGACCCTTCCTATAGCATGAGATGTGATATCTCAATGCTTCTAATATCAAACTTGAGACCTCCCTATAGCATGAGATGTGATATCCAAGTCCTTCCCATTCCAATCCTGAGACCATTCCTATAGCATGAGATGTGATATCTCAATACTTCTAATACCAAACCTGAGATCCTTACGATAACATGAGATGTGATATCCAAATCCTTCCCCTTCCAAACCTGAGACCCTCCCTTTAGCATGAGATGTGATATCCAACTCCTTCCGATTCCAATCCTGAGACCATTCTGATAGCATGAGATGTGATATCTCAATGCTTCTAATACCAAACCTGAGATCCTTCCGATAGCATGAGATGTGATATCTAAATGCTTCTAATACCAAACCTGAGATCCTTCCTATAACATGAGATGTGATATCCAAATCCTTCCCCTTCCAAACCTGAGACCCTCCCTTTAGCATGAGATGTGATATCCAACTCCTTCCCATTCCAATCCTGAGACCCTTCTGATAGCATGAGATGTGATATCTCAATGCCTCTAATACCAAACCTGAGATCCTACCTCTAACATGAAATGTGATATCCAACTCTTTCCCCTTCCAAACCTGAGAGCCTTCCTATAGCATGAGATGTGATATCCAAGTCCTTCCCATTCCAATCCTGAGACCCTTCCTTTAACATGAGATGTGATATCCAACTCCTTCCCATTCCAACCTGAGACCCTTCCTATAGCATGAGATGGGATATCCAACTCCTTGGAATTCCAATCCTGATACCCTTCCGATAGCATGAGATGTGATATCCCAATGCTTATACCAAACCTGAGACCCATACTATTGCATGAGATGTGATATCAAACTCCTTCCCATTCCAATCCTGAGACCCTTCCTATAGCTTGAGATGTGATATCCAACTCCTTCTCATTCCAATTCTGAGACCCTTCCTATACCATGAGACTTGATATCTCAGTGCTTCTAATACCAAACCTGAGACCCGTCCTATAACATGAGATGTGATATCCAAATCCTTCCCCTTCCCAACCTTAGACCCTTCCTTTATCATGAGATGTGATATCCAACTCCTTCCCATTCCAATCCTGAGACCCTTCCGATATCATGAGATGTGATATCTCAATGCTTCTAATATCAAACTTGAGACCCTCCCTATAGCATGAGATGTGATATCCAAGTCCTTCCCATTCCAATCCTGAGACCCTTCCTATAGCATGAGATGTGATATCTCAATGCTTCTAATACCAAACCTGAGACCCTTCCTATAACATGAGATGGGAATATCCAACTCCTTCCCATTCCAATCCTGAGACCCTTCCGATAGAAGAGATGTGATATCTCAATGCTTATACCAAACCTGAGATCCTTCCTATAGCATGAGATGTGATATCCTACTCCTTCCCATTCCAATCCTGAGACCCTTCCTATAGCATGAGATGTGATATCTCAATGCTTCTAATATCAAACTTGAGACCTTCCCTATAGCATGAGATGTGATATCCAAGTCCTTCCCATTCCAATCCTGAGACACTTCCTATAGCATGAGATGTGATATCTCAATGCTTCTAATACCAAACCTGAGACTCTTCCTATAACATGAGATGGGATATCCAACTCCTTCCCATTCCAATCCTGAGACCCTTCCGATAGCAGAGATGTGATATCTCAAAGCTTATACCAAACCTGAGACCCTTCCTATGGCTTGAGATGTCATATACAACTCCTTCCCATTCCAATCCTGAGACCCTTCCGATAGCATGAGATGTGATATCTCAATGCTTATACCAAACCTGAGACCCTTCCTATAGCATGAGATGTGATATCCAACTCCTTCCCATTCCAATCCTGAGACCCTTCCTATAGCATGAGATGTGATATCTCAATGCTTCTAATACCAAACCTGAGATCCTTCGTTTAACATGAGATGTGATATCCAACTCCTTCCATTCCAATCCTGAGACCCTTCCTATAGCATGAGATGTGATATCTCAATGCTTATACCAAACCTGAGACCCTTCCTATAGCATGAGATGTGATATCCAACTCCTTCCCATTCCAATCCTGAGACCCTTCCTATAGCATGAGATGTGATATCTCAATGCCTCTAATACCAAACCTGAGATCCTTCCTCTAACATGAAATGTGATATCCAACTCCTTCCCTTTCCAAACCTGAGAGCCTATCCATAGCATGAGATGTGATATCCAAGTCCTTCCCATTCCAATCCTTAGACCCTTCCTACAGCATGCAATATGATATCTCAATGATTCTAATAACAATCCTGAGACCCGTCCTATAACATGAGATGGGATATCCAACTCCTTCCCATCCCAATCCTGAGACACTTCCGATTGCAGAGATGTGATATCTCAATGCTTATACCAAACCTGAAACTCTTCCTATAACATGAGATGTGATATCTGTTAGGAAAGATTTAATAATTGTAGGTAATTTTCCTTCCATGTGGCAACCCCTAAACTTTTTGCTGTTGTTTTTCACCTTGTTCTCGACTTTGCCAGAGAAGTGCAGCCTTCTGCCGCACTCCTCTGGGATTTCGCTCCTTTCTTACGGGGAAACTGACATGCCCTTAAGACAGTCAGTACCGGGAAACGCTGTTTTCCGTAGTTTCTTTTATCATGTTGCGGCTTTCGTGCAACATGACACAAGAGGGCACTGTAAGCTAAGTTGCTGCTCTCTTGGGATTCTAGCCTTCTACAGGCCCTAGATACTCTTTCAGGATTGTAACTGATCGGTGCAAGTGATTCACGGACGGGAATGGTGGCAGCGATCGTTTCTTGTGTTTTGAGCTCCTTTTGGCGTTCTAAGCACGTTTCTCGCACTTAACCCAAAATGGTGGCCTGGCTCCCAAAATGGCCAGACCACGAGGCTCCTTTGTCCTGTCCGCTGACCGTCTTGCTCCCTTCACCTTCCCCAGGTCGAGCCGACCCGGGGCCTTCCTTATTTGGGCATGTACTTTCCCGCGAAACACGGATGCTTTCGCGGGCTTCTACATGTCTTGTGTGTGCCTCCACCAGGGGATCACCAGTTGGAACTGGCCAAGCTTCAGGTTGCAAATGGGTCCAAGGGTCCTGGACATGGGTCTGGGGCCTCCTCTCATCCACGGTTTCCGAAAGATCTGGTCATTGTGTATGAGGAAAGGAATGACATTATGGACTGGATGAATGCGTTTGAGTATGCATGCGAAGTTCAACAAGTTGACAATGCTGATAAGATTGCCTGGTTACTCAGCAGACTACCCCATTCTGGCTGTAGTGCCATTATGGAAATGTCGAAGGCTGAGCAAGCTGATTTCGCAATGTTAAAGCAAACTCTCATTTTAAAGTTTGGGAAGACTCCGGCCCAATATTTGAAACGATTCATAGAGTATAAGAAAAAGGAAGGTGGTACTTGGGTATTTTATGTCACTGAATCCTTGAAAAACTTAACTGGCTGGGTCGAAGGTTATAAGGTTTCTACCTTCGAAGGCATGATACATCTTGTCATGCTGGAACACATTTTTGCATCTTCTTCCCCGGAGCTTAAGCAGCATTTGGCCGATTCGAAGGAGATAGATCCTAAGAAGCTGGCCATTGCAGCAGACTTATGGGTGTCACATCGAGTGTCCCATAAGGACAAAACTCATCCTGGTAAGCAGGAGGAAGGGAAAAAGTCCAAAGATAAGGAGGGTGGAGAATCTGATAAATCTTCTTCTCAAAAGGGCCACAAAAAGAAAAATAAGGGTAAGACACAAGAGAACTCACAGGGTAGTGGAGGTCGGCCTCCGAAACAGAACTCTGGTTACAATAAGCCTCCCTATGTAAACAGACCCAATGGATCTTGTTTTGCTTGTGGAGCAACTGACCATGTGAAGGGGGATCCCCGGTGTAAGGTTTGACCTTTGGGGGTCCACTCCGCTAATCTGGCCTTCTCCTCCTACGAGGAAGAAGAGATTACAGGAGCATCCTTCTCCTCAGACTCATTTCCCAGCGGGATAGAGGCTGAGGTAGTTTTAGTTTCCCTGGGTTCCTGGGATCCTAAAGTCGCAGAGGCTTATGCTAGGATTACAGATAATACCAAGCACTACTTTAAAGACAGTGTGCTGATCAATGGAGTAGATACTCCAGCTCTTAGGGATAGTGGGTGCAGTCGAACTGTAGTGGATTCTACCTTGGTAGACTCAGAGGAAGTTGCCAGAGCTACTCTGATGCCCACTAAGTTGGCTGACGGCCCACTCCGTATGTTCCCAGTAATACCTGTAAATCTTACTTTAAATGGTACAGCAGTCAGGATTCCAGTGAGCATTCAGAGAAACGTCCCGGGAAAGGTCTTGTTAGGTAATGATCTCAGAGCTTTAGGGCTCGTAGGAGACACTGCCGAAAGACCCTACACACGGTCTCAAGCACGGGCAGCATTGGCCAAGACTAATACGCCGCCCCAGCCGAAGGGGAAACCCAAGGCGAAAGGAGTCAACAAGTCAAGACGAGGGAAAGAGAATATTCCCCCGAGCTCGCCTACCACTGCGGTGGAGGAAGTTGGTCAATCGCCCGGGCCTGACGAGGAGGTGGCGATGCCTGAAGTATTTGACCCCAACGACCATCCTGAACTAAAAGACTTGTTAGTTGAAGGAGGTCCTGATAGGGACGAATTCAGTAAAGGCCAACGTGAGTGCCCATCTCTGGAAGGCCTAAGGAGACAGGCCTGCTCCCAGCTTGAGGGTGAACCTCCTGGGGCGCATAGGATTTATTGGGAAGGTGGACTCCTGTATAGTGAGCCCACAGAGTCTACAGAAGGAGACCATAGGAGGTTGGTGGTTCCCCTTGCTGTTAGGCCCTTCCTCCTGCAGTTGGCGCATGAAGTGCTCCTTGCTGGTCACCTTGGTATTAAGAGGAGCAAGCAAAGGTTATCCATGCACTTCTACTGGCCCAAGATGGGGGTGCAAGTAGAAAGTCACTGCAGGAGTTGTGCCTCCTGCCAGTTATCTGGTAAGGTTGGCTCGACAATCCAAGCTCCGTTGGTACCGCTCCCAGTTGTGGGGGTACCATTTGAAAGGGTAGGGATCGACATCGTTGGTCCCCTTGACCCGCAAACATCCTCGGGCAATAGGTTTATCCTGGTGCTGGTCGACCATGCAACCAGATATCCTGAGGCCATCCCATTGAAAAATGTAACTGCCAAGTCAGTTGCAAAAGCTTTACTTGGCATATTTACTAGGGTTGGCTTCCCTAAAGAAGTTGTGTCAGATTGTGGCAGCAACTTTATGTCAAAGTATATGCAGGCTATGTGGAAAGAATGTGGGGTCACCTACAAGTTCTCTTCTGCATACCACCCAAGACCAATGGTCTGGTGGAACGTTTCAACAGAACGTTAAAAAGCATGATTGGGGCTCTGGAGAAGCTTCAGAGAAGACAATGGGATCTTCTTTTACCATGCTTACTGTTTGCCTACCGAGAGGTACCACAGGAGGATGTTGGCTTCAGCCCCTTCAAACTTCTGTTTGGTCATCCTGTACGGGGACCCTGTTAATAAGTAAATGACCACACTTCACTGCAATCCTTGTCTTTAGTGAGGATTTATTTAGTTAGTTCATCCAAGAGAAAGGCCCCAGGCTGCAACATTCCAAGAATTCCTCGCTCGCTTGGTCGACTATTCGTTCACCTGACAGCCGGGTTCCATTCAAAGATAAACAACTGCAAGCCGCAGCCGTGTGTGTAACGGCAAGACAGTGAGTAATTAAGGTAATGGCAATCCAAATAGTGAGTGACCTCAGGTGGGACCTCTGCTGGTGTTGTCAGCGCAGTCTCTCGTAGTTGCAAATCACAAACCACAAATCAACCTCCTCAGTATTCGTGCTCTGCTCCAGGATTCCTTCGTGGTTCACTTCACTCCCAGGCACTGACTTTTTCCTCAAAATTCGTACTCCGCTCCAGGATAACGGCCGTGTTTCTCGCCAGCTATTACACATGTAGTGTGCCGCTCCGTCCAGTTGCATCCAAACTGTAATCAATATTGCTGCTGCTGGGGGCCTTTTCTCCTTGGCCCAATCCTCGTCGCCAATGTTAATAAGTAAATGACCACACTTCACTGCAATCCTTGTCTTTAGTGAGGATTTATTTAGTTAGTTCATCCAAGAGAAAGGCCCCCAGCTGTGGGCTGTCCTCCTGGTCTCAATCCTCTCTCTGCTGCTCGAATCTGGAACCCTTGCTTAATCATAACAACAAAGATTCTTTGGTAACTAGGTTACATGGCAGCAGCTGAAATGATGTAAGTATAAACACATTGATGTAAGTCTAAACACCTCCTAACAGACCCTTAGCCATAGTCAAAGAGGGATGGGAGATGCCCACTCCCCCTGTTACTACCAACGTAGTTGATTATGTGCTAGGGCTCAGAAAACGGATGGTACTTCTGATGGGCTTGGCTAGTGATAAATTGAAGGCAGGACAAGCACTGGTGAAACATTGGTACGACCAGAAAGCTTCCCTCATCAACTTTACACCTGGTCAGCAAGTCCTGATCATGAATCCCATAAGGCCTTGAGCTTTACAGGACAAATGGTCAGGCTCTTACACAGTGGTGGAGCCCCTGGGTGAGGTTAACTATTTAGTGGACCTTGGAAGGCCTGGACAGGCTCCAAAAGTGTTTCACGTGAATAGGCTGAAGGCTTTCGTCCCAAGAGTCGAAATCGCAGCACTGTTACTGGCTTCAGATGTTGAGGAAGAGGAGTCTGAACCTCTCCCCGACCTGTTCCAAAGCGGTCCTTCAGATAGCTCCTTTGAGGGAGTCCGAGGGGCCCCTCACCTGACTTCTGATCAGCAGGCTGAGGTGAAAAGTTTGCTTAGGCAGTTTTCCCCCCTGTTTTCACAGTCGCCTGGTTTGACACCTTGGTGCAAACATAACATAGACACAGGAGACAGTGTACCTACCAAAAGTAGGGGATACAGGATGTCAGACAAAGTACGGTCTTATATTAAGACCGAGGTCAACAAGATGTTAGACCTTGGGGTGATTGAACCCTCTAGTAGTCCTTGGTCCAGCCCTGTGGTTTTCGTTCCAAAGGCAGGCACTTCTGAATTGAGGTTCTGGTGGATTACAGGGCTCTGAATGCTGTCACCAAGACAGATGCACACCCCTTGCCTCGAACAGATGAGCTGGTGGATACTTTGGGTGCCTCCAAGTACCTCAGCACGTTTGACCTCACTGCTGGCTATTGGCAAATAGCTTTAGCAGAACATGCCAAGGAGAAGACAGCGTTTTCTACTCCAGACGGCCTTTACCAATTCCGGGTAATGCCGTTCGGGTTGAAGAATGCACCTGCCACTTTCCAGAGGCTTGTGCATCATGTTTTGAATGGGTTGGACGAATTCTGTCTTGCATATCTGGACGATATAGCAGTTTTCAGTGCCGCCTGGGAAGACCATGTGAAACACCTCGGGATTGTGCTCCAGGCTCTTCAGAAAGCACACTTGACCATAAAGGCTAGTAAATGCCAGATTGGACAAGGCTCAGTGTTTTACCTTGGACATGAAGTAGGTGGAGGGAGGATACAGCCTCTACCCAGTAAAGTACAAGCAGTACAAGACTGGCCTACCCCCACTACACAAACCCAAGTGAGAGCCTTCTTAGGACTCACGGGGTATTACCGCAATTTTGTGGCAGACTATGGCACCATAGCTGCCCCTCTGACTGCCCTCACAACTCCGAAGAAACCCAAGAAGGTAACTTGGACCGACGAGTGTGAGAAGGCCTTCAATGGCTTAAAAGACTCCTTGTGCCAGGCCCCTGTCCTCAGGGCCCCTGATTATCAAAGACCTTTTATCGTGCAGACGGACGCCTCTGACACTGGGATAGGAGCTGTACTATCGCAAGTAGATGAGAAGGGTAAGGAACACCCTATTGGTTTTATTAGTCACCAGTTTAAGGACAGAGAGCTCAGATGGTCCACGGTAGAGAAAGAATGTTTCTCTGTTGTGTGGGCCCTAAGGAAGCTGAGGCCCTACCTCTATGGGACCCACTTCACTGTGCAAACTGACCATAAGCCCTTAAAGTGGCTAATAAACATGAAGGGGGAGAATCCAAAGTTGCTTAGGTGGTCCATAAGTCTACAAGGCTTCGACTTCACTATTGAGCATAGACCAGGTGTCCAACATAGCAATGCTGATGGGTTGTGCAGAATGTTTAACCGACCTGAACAAGAGACTCATCCAGGGGTGGATTAGTTCCCCCTGTCCATAGTCTGGGAGGGGTGAGTGTTAGGAAAGATTTCGTAATTGTAGGTAATTTTCCTTCCATGTGGCAACCCCTAAACTTTTTGCTGTTGTTTTTCACCTTGTTCTCGACTTTGCCAGAGAAGTGCAGCCTTCTGCCGCACTCCTCTGGGCTTTCGCTCCTTTCTTACGGGGAAACTGTCATGCCCTTAAGACAGTCAGTACCAGGAAACGCTCGTTTCCGTAGTTTCTTTTATCATGTTGCGGCTTTCGTGCAACATGACACAAGAGGGCACTGTAAGATAAGTTACTGCTCTCTTGGGTCTCTAGCCTTCTACAGGCCCTAGATACTCTTCCAGGATTGTAACTGATCGGTGCAAGTGATTCACGGACGGGAATGGTGGCAGCGATCGTTTATTGTGTTTTGAGCTCCTTTTGGCGTTCTAAGCGCGTTTCTCGCGCTTAACCCAAAATGGTGGCCTAGAGCCCAAAATGGCCAGACCACGAGGCTCCTTTGTCCTGTCCGCTGACCATCTTGCTCCCTTCACCTTCCCCAGGTCGAGCCGACCTGGGGCCTTCCTTATTTGGGCATGTACTTTCCCGCGAAACACAGATGCTTTCGCGGGCTTCTACATGTCTTGTGTGTGCCTCCAGGATGTGGGCTGGGATGTCTGGTCCCAATACACATCCTGGGTGCCAGAGAGTCTAGGGTGGTGTGAATGCCTGGGACCACCGTGGTCCGTGATAGGTCCACGAATGGTGTGAATGTTGATGAGCGGATCTCCCATTGGGTCCCCTCCGTTTTGGCGCGAAGGGAACCGTGGATAAGAGGGGGCTGGAAACACCACTACCATGTCGATCTCCTGAGTTCTCACGAACGAAGGAATACAGGAGCCAAGTATCCTGCAACCAAGAGGCTGAACCGAGGAATCGCTGGTGACCCGCTGAAGGACTGCTCCTCTGCACTGCTGTCGCCTTGTGAAACCCTTTTCACCTTTGATCGAACCAGAAGGCCTGTACTGGTACTTCGACCCTTGGAATAGCGGGGACAGCTATTCTTGGCATCTTCACCATCTCCTGCTAGTAAGCCTTCGGAAGCGTCTCTGGGCCATCCAGCAGACTGACCAGCCTACACAGGAGTCTTGCTCTGTAACCGCCGCCAGGTTGTGTAGTATATTGAGTCCTTGTCACTCTCACATGATTCGTACACTTGGCGTTCCCAGGTCTGAAGTGAGTAGTGTACATTTGGCTCAGATACACACCGCCGCTCCGTTGCCCTGCTGTGGTAACAAACTGTGCGGGTTCATTCGTTTGGGACGTCTTTTACTCAACTCTGCTGCTGCAGACTCAATACGACGACGAGACATTGAGATATCACATCTCATGCTATAGGAAGGGTCTCAGGATTGGAATGGGAAGGACTTGGATATCACATCTCATAATAATGCTATAGGCAGGGTCTCAGGTTTGGAAAGGGAAGGAGTTGGATATCACATTTCATTTTAGAGGTAGGATCTCAGGTTTGGTATTAGAGGCATTGAGATATCACATCTCATGCTATCAGAAGGGTCTCAGGATTGGAATGGGAAGGAGTTGGATATCACATCTCATGTTATAGGAAGGATCTCAGGTTTGGTATTAGAAGCATTGAGATATCACATCTCATGCTATCGGAAGTATCTCAGGTTTGGTATTAGAGGCATTGAGATATCACATCTCATGCTATCATAAGGGTCTCAGTATTGGAATGGGAAGGAGTTGGATATCACATCTCATGCTAAAGGGAGGGTCTCAGGTTTGGAAGGGGAAGGAATTGAATATCACATCACATGTTATAGGAAGGATCTCAGGTTTGATATTAGAGGCATTGAGATATCACATCTCATGCTATCGGAAGGGTCTCAGGATTGGAATGGGAAGGAGTTGGATATCACATCTCATGCTATAGGAAGGGTCTCAGGTTTGGAACGGGAAGGAGTTGTATATCACATCTCATGTTATAGGAAGAGACTCAGGTTTGGTATAAGCATTGAGATATCACATCTCTGCAATCGGAAGTGTCTCAGGATTGGAACGGGAAGGAGTTGGATATCCCATCTCATGTTATAGGACTGGTCTCAGGTTTGGTATTAGAAGCATTGAGATTTTCACATCGCATGCTGTAGGAAGGGTCTCAGGTTTGGAATGGGAAGGAATTGGATATCACATCTCATGTCATAGGAAGGATCTCAGGTTTGGTATTAGAAGCATTGAGATATCACATCTCATGCTATAGGAATGGTCTCAGGATTGGAATGGGAAGGAGTTGGATATTACATTCTTGCTATGGGAAGGGTCTCATGTTTGGAATTGGAAGGAGTTGGATATCACATCTCATGTTATAGGAAGGGTCTCAGGTTTGGTATAAGCATTGAGATATCACATCTCTGCTATCGGAAGTGTCTCAGGATTGGAATGGGAAGGAGTTGGATATCCCATCTCATGTTATAGGACGGGTCTCAGGTTTGTTATTAGAATCATTGAGATATCATATTGCATGCTATAGGAAGGGTCTAAGGATTGGAATGGGAAGGACTTGGATATCACATCTCATGCTATAGGTAGGCTCTCAGGTTTGGAAAGGGAAGGAGTTGGATATCACATTTCATGCTAGAGGTAGGATCTCAGGTTTGGTATTAGAGGCATTGAGATATCACATCTCATGCTATCAGAAGGGTCTCAGGATTGGAATGGGAAGGAGTTGGATATCACATCTCATGTTATAGGAAGAATCTCAGGTTTGGTATTAGAAGCATTGAGATATCACATCTCATGCTATCGGAAGTATCTCAGGTTTGGTATTAGAGGCATTGAGATATCACATCTCATGCTATCATAAGGGTCTCAGGATTGGAATGGGAAGGAGTTGGATATCACATCTCATGCTAAAGGGAGGGTCTCAGGTTTGGAAGGGGAAGGAATTGAATATCACATCACATGTTATAGGAAGGATCTCAGGTTTGGTATTAGAGGCATTGAGATATCACATCTCATGCTATCGGAAGGGTCTCAGGATTGGAATGGGAAGGAGTTGGATATCACATCTCATGCTATAGGAAGGGTCTCAGGTTTGGAACGGGAAGGAGTTGGATATCACATCTCATGTTATAGGAAGAGTCTCAGGTTTGGTATAAGCATTGAGATATCACATCTCTGCAATCGGAAGTGTCTCAGGATTGGAACGGGAAGGAGTTGGATATCCCATCTCATGTTATAGGACTGGTCTCAGGTTTGGTATTAGAAGCATTGAGATATCACATCGCATGCTGTAGGAAGGGTCTCAGGTTTGGAATGGGAAGGAATTGGATATCACATCTCATGTCATAGGAAGGATCTCAGGTTTGGTATTAGAAGCATTGAGATATCACATCTCATGCTATAGGAATGGTCTCAGGATTGGAATGGGAAGGAGTTGGATATTACATTCTTGCTATGGGAAGGGTCTCATGTTTGGAATTGGAAGGAGTTGGATATCACATATGCTATAGGAAGGGTCTCAGGTTTGGAATGGGAAGGAGTTGGATATCACATCTCATGTTATAGGAAGGGTCTCAGGTTTGGTATAAGCATTGAGATATCACATCTCTGCTATCGGAAGTGTCTCAGGATTGGAATGGGAAGGATATGTATATGACATCTCATGACATAAGAAGGGTCTCAGGTTTGGTATAAGCATTGAGATATCACATCTCTGCTTTTGGAAGGGTCTCAGGATTGGAATGGGAAGGAGTTGGATATCCCATCTCATGCTATAGGGAGGGTCTCAAGTTTGATATTAGAAGCATTGAGATATCACATCTCATGCTATAGGAAGGGTCTCAGGATTGGAATGGAAGGAGTTGGATATCACATCTCATGTTATAGGAAGGATCTCAGGTTTGGGATTAGAAGCATTGAGACATCACATCTCATGCTATAGGAAGGGACTCAGGTTTGGTATAAGCATTGAGATATCACATCTCATGCTATGGGAAGGGTCTCAGGATTGGAATGGGAAGGAGTTGTATATGACATCTCATGCCGTAGGAAGGGTCTCAGGTTTGGTATAAGCATTGAGATATCACATCTCTGCTATCGGAAGGGTCTCAGGATTGGAATGGGAAGGAGTTGGATATCACATCTCATGCTATATGAAGGGTCTCAGGTTTGGTATAAGCATTGAGATATCACATCTCATGCTATGGGAAGGGTCTCAGGATTGGAATGGGAAGGAGTTGTATATGACATCTCATGCCGTAGGAAGGGACTCAGGTTTGGTATAAGCATTGAGATATCACATCTCTGCTATCGGAAGGGTCTCAGGATTGGAATGGGAAGGAGTTGGATATCCCATCTCATGTTATAGGACGGGTCTCAGGTTTGTTATTAGAATCATTGAGATATCATATTGCATGCTATAGGAAGGGTCTAAGGATTGGAATGGGAAGGACTTGGATATCACATCTCATGCTATAGGAAGGGTCTCAGGTTTGGTATAAGCATTGAGATATCACATCTCATGCTATAGGAAGGGTCTCAGGATTGGAATGGGAAGGATATGTATATGACATCTCATGCCATAGGAAGGGTCTCAGGTTTGGTATAAGCATTGAGATATCACATATCTGCTTTTGGAAGGGTCTCAGGATTGGAATGGGAAGGAGTTGGATATCCCATCTCATGTTATAGGAAGAGTCTCAGGTTTGGTATTAGATTCATTGAGATATCATATTGCATGCTATAGGAAGGGTCTAAGGATTGAAATGGGAAGGACTTGGATATCACATCTCATGCTATAGGAAGGGACTCAGGTTTGGTATAAGCATTGAGATATCACATCTCATGCTATAGGAAGGGTCTCAGGATTGGAATGGGAAGGATATGTATATGACATCTCATGCCATAGGAAGGGTCTCAGGTTTGGTATAAGCATTGAGATATCACATCTCTGCTTTTGGAAGGGTCTCAGGATTGGAATGGGAAGGAGTTGGATATCCCATCTCATGTTATAGGAAGAGTCTCAGGTTTGGTATTAGAAGCATTGAGATATCACATCTCATGCTATAGGAAGTGTCTCAGGGTTGGAATGGGAAGGACTTGGATATCACATCTCATGCTATATGAAGGGTCTCAGGTTTGGTATAAGCATTGAGATATCACATCTCATGCTATAGGAAGGGTCTCAGGATTGGAATGGGAAGGAGTTGGATATCACATCTCATGCTATAGGAAGGGTCTCGGGTTTGGTATAAGCAGTGAGATATCACATCTCTACTATCGGAAGGGTCTCAGAATTGGAATCGGAAGGAGTTGGATATCCCATCTCATGTTATAGGAAGAGTCTCAGGTTTGGTATTAGAAGCATTGAGATATCTCATCTCATGCTATAGGAAGGGTCTCAGGATTGGAATGGGAAGGAGTTGGATATCACATCTCATGCTATAGGAAGGGTCTTAGGTTTGGTATAAGCAGTGAGATATCACATCTCATGCTATAGGAAGTGTCTCAGGATTGGAATGGGAAGAAGTTGGATATTACATCTCATGTTATAGGAAGGATCTCAGGTTTGGTATAAGCATTGAGATATCACATCTCTGTTATCGGAAGGGTCTCAGGATTGGAATGGGAAGGAGTTGGATATTCCCATCTCATGTTATAGGAAGGGTCTCAGGATTGGAATGGGAAGGACTTGGATATCACATCTCATGCTATAGGGAGGGTCTCAAGTTTGATATTAGAAGCATTGAGATATCACATCTCATGATATCGGAAGGGTCTCAGGATTGGAATGGGAAGGAGTTGGATATCACATCTCATGATAAAGGAAGGGTCTAAGGTTTGGAAGGGGAAGGATTTGGATATCACATCTCATGTTATAGGACGGGTCTCAGGTTTGGTATTAGAAGCATTGAGATATCAAGTCTCATGGTATAGGAAGGGTCTCAGAATTGGAATGGGAAGGAGTTGGATATCACATCTCAAGCTATAGGAAGGGTCTCAGGATTGGAAGGGGAAGGAGTTTGATATCACATCTCATGCCATAGTATGGGTCTCAGGTTTGGTAGAAGCATTGGGATATCACATCTCATGCTATCGGAAGGGTATCAGGATTGGATTTGGAAGGAGTTGGATATCACATCTCATGTTATAGGAAGGGTCTCAGGTTTGGTATAAGCATTGAGATATCACATCTCTGCTATCGGAAGTGTCTCAGGATTGGAATGGGAAGGAGTTGGATATCCCATCTCATGTTATAGGACGGGTCTCAGGTTTGTTATTAGAATCATTGAGATATCATATTGCATGCTGTAGGAAGGGTCTAATGATTGGAATGGGAAGGACTTGGATATCACATCTCAAGCTATAGGTAGGCTCTCAGGTTTGGAAAGGGAAGGTGTTGGATATCACATTTCATGTTAGAGGAAGGATCTCAGGTTTGGTATTAGAGGCATTGAGATATCACATCTCATGCTATAGGAAGGGTCTCAGGATTGGAATGGGAAGGAGTTGGATATCACATCTCATGCTATAGGAAGGGTCTCAGGTTTGGTATAAGCATTGAGATATCACATCTCATGCTATAGGAAGGGTCTCAGGATTGGAATGGGAAGGATATGTATATGACATCTCATGCCATAGGAAGGGTCTCAGGTTTGGTATAAGCATTGAGATATCACATCTCTGCTTTTGGAAGGGTCTCAGGATTGGAATGGGAAGGAGTTGGATATCCCATCTCATGTTATAGGAAGAGTCTCAGGTTTGGTATTAGAAGCATTGAGATATCACATCTCATGCTATAGGAAGTGTCTCAGGATTGGAATGTGAAGGACTTGGATATCGCATCTCATGCTATAGGGAGGGTCTCAAGTTTGATATTAGAAGCATTGAGATATCACAACTCATGCTATAGGAAGGGACTCAGGATTGGAATGGGAAGGAGTTGGATATCACATCTCATGCTATAGGAAGGGTATCAGGTTTGGTATAAGCAGTGAGATATCACATCTCATGCTATAGGAAGTGTCTCAGGATTGGAATGGGAAGGAGTTGGATATCACACCTCATGTTATAGGAAGGATCTCAGGTTTGGTATAAGCATTGAGATATCACATCTCTGCTATCGGAAGGGTCTCAGGATTGGAATGGGAAGGAGTTGGATATTCCCATCTCATTTTATAGGAAGGGTATATCAAGTCTTAGCATGAGATGTGATATCCAGCTCCTTCCATTCCAATCCTGAGACCCTTCCAATAGCATGAGATGTGATATCTCAATGCTTCTAATATCAATACTGAGACCCTCCCTATAGCACGAGATGTGATATCTAAGTCCTTCCCATTCCAATCCTGAGACCCTTCCGATAGCAGAGATGTGATATCTCAATGCTTATACCAAACCTGAGACCCTTCCTATAGCACGAGATGTGATATCCAACTCCTTCCCATTCCAATCCTGAGACCCTTCCTATAGCATGAGATGTGATATCTCAATGCTTCTACCAAAACTGAGACCCTTCCTTTAGCATGAGATGTGATATCCAACTCCTTCCCATTCCAATCCTGAGACCCTTCCTATAGCATGAGATGTGATATCTCAATGCTTCTAATACCAAACCTGAGATCCTTCCTATAACATGAGATGTGATATCCAACTCCTTCCCATTCCAATCCTGAGACCCTTCCTATAGCATGAGATGTGATATCTCAATGCTTCTAATACCAAACCTGAGATCCTTCCGATAGCATGAGATGTGATATCTCAATACTTCTAATACCAAACCTGAGACCCTCCCTTTAGCATGAGATGTGATATCCAATTCCTTCCCATTCCAATCCTGATACCCTTCTGATAGCATGAGATGTGATATCTCAATGCCTCTAATACCAAACCTGAGATCCTACCTCTAACATGAAATGTGATATCCAACTCCTTCCCTTTCCAAACCTGAGAGCCTTCCTACAGCATGAGATGTGATATCCAAGTCCTTCCCATTCCAATCCTGAGACCCTTCCTATAACATGAGATGTGATATCCAACTCCTTCCCATTCCAACCTGAGACCCTTCCTATAGCATGAGATGGGATATCCAACTCCTTCCAAATCTAATCCTGATATCCTTCCGATAGCATGAGATGTGATATCCCAATGCTTCTACAAAACCTGAGACCCATACCATGGCATGAGATGTGATATCAAACTCCCGTCCTATACCATGAGACTTGATATCTCAATGCTTCTAATACCAAACCTGAGACCAGTCCAATAACATGAGATGTGATATCCAAATCCTTCCCCTTCCAAACCTTAGACCCTTCCTTTATCATGAGATGTGATATCCAACTCCTTCCCACTCCACTCCTGAGACCCTTCCTATAGCATGAGATGTGATATCTCAATGCTTCTAATACCAAACCTGAGACCCTTCCTATAACATGAGATGTGATATCCAAGTCCTTCCCATTCCAATCCTGAGACCCTTCCTATAGCATGAGATGTCATATCTCAATGCTTCTAATACCAAACCTGAGACCCTTCCTATAACATGAATTGTGATATCCAAGTCCTTCCCATTCCAATCTTGAGACCTTTCCAATAGCAGAGATGTGATATCTCAATGCTTATACCAAACCTGAGATCCTTCCTATGACATGAGATGTGATATCTAAATCCTTCTCATTCCAAACCTGAGACCCTTCCTACAGCATGTGATGTGATATCTCAATGCTTCTAATATCAAAACTGAGACCCGTCCTATAACATGAGATGGGATATCCAACTCCTTCCCGTTCCAAACCTGATACCCTTCCTATAGCATGAGATGTGATATCCAATTCCTTCCCATCCCAATCCTGAGACACCTCCGATAGCAGAGATGTGAAATCTCAATGCTTATACCAAACCTGAGACTCTTACTATAACATGAGATGTGATATCTAACTCCTTCCCGTTCCAAACCTGAGACCCTTCCTATAGCATGAGATGCGATATCCAACTCCTTCCCATTCCAATCCTGAGACCCTTCCCATAGCATGAGATGTGATATCTCAATGCTTCTAATACCAAACCTGAGATCCTTCCGATAGCATGAGATGTGATATCTCAATGCTTCTAATACCAAACCTGAGATCCTTCCTATAACATGAGATGTGATATCCAAATACTTCCCCTTCCATTCCTGAGACCCTCCCTTTAGCATGAGATGTGATATCCAACTCCTTCCCATTCCAATCCTGAGACCCTTCTGATAGCATGAGATGTGATATCTCAATGCCTCTAATACCAAACCTGAGATCCTACATCTAACATGAAATGTGATATCCAACTCCTTCCCTTTCCAAACGTGAGACCCTCCCTATAGAATGAGATGTGATATCCAAGTCCTTCCCATTCCAATCCTGAGACCCTTCCTATAGCATGAGATGTGATATCTCAATGCTTCTAATACCAAACCTGAGACCCTTCCTATAACGTAAGATGGGATATCCAACTCCTTCCCATTCCAATCCTGAGACCCTTCCGATAGCAGAGATGTGATATCTCAATGCTTATACCAAACCTGAGACCCTTCCTGTGGCATGAGATGTCATATACAACTCCTTCCCATTCCAATCCTGCGACCCTTCCTATAGCATGAGATGTGATATCTCAATACTTATACCAAACCTGAGACCCTTCCTATAGCATGAGATGTGATATCCAACTCCTTCCCATTCCAATCCTGAGACCCTTCCTATAACATGAGATGTTATGTCTCAATGCTTCTAATACCAAACCTGAGATCATTCCTATGGCATGAGATGTCATATAAAACTCCTTCCCATTCCAATCCTGAGACCCTTCCCATAGCATCAGATGTGATATCGAACTCCTTCCCATTCCAATCCTGCGACCCTTCCTATAGCATGAGATTTGATATCTCAATGCTTCTAATACCAAACCTGAGATCCTTCCGATAGCATGAGATGTGATATCTGAATGCTTCTAATACCAAACCTGAGATCATTCCTACAACACGAGATGTAATATCCAAATCCTTCCCCTTCCAAACCTGAGACCCTCCCTTTAGCATGAGATGTGATATCCAACTACTTCCCATTCCAATCCTGAGACCCTTCCTATAGCATGAGATGTGATGTCTCAATGCTTCTAATACCAAACCTGAGATCCTTCCTATAACATGAGATGTGATATCCAACTCCTTCCCATTCCAATCCTGAGACACTTCCTATAGCATGAGAAGTGATATCTCCATGCTTATACCAAACCTGAGACCCTTCCTATAGCATGAGATGTGATATCCAAATCCTTCCCATTCCAATCCTGAGACCCTTCCTATAGCATGAGATGTGATATCTCAATGCTTATACCAAACCTGAGAGCCTACCTATAGCATGAGATGTGATATCCAACTCCTTCCCGTTCCAAACCTGAGACCCTTCCTATAGCATATGTGATATCCAACTCCTTCCCATTCCAAACATGAGACCCTTCCTATAGCAAGAGTGTAATATCCAACTCCTACCCATTCCAATCCTGAGACCATTCCTATAGCATGAGATGTGATATCTCAATGCTTCTAATACCAAACCTGAGATACTTCCTATGACATGAGATGTGATATCCAATTCCTTCCCATTCCAAACCTGAGATCCTTCCTACAGCATGCGATGTGATATCTCAATGCTTCTAATACCAAACCTGAGACCCGTCCTATAACATGAGATGGGATATCCAACTCCTTCCCGTTCCAAACCTGATACCCTTCCTATAGCGTGAGATGTGATATCCAACTCCTTCCCATCCCAATCCTGAGACACCTCCGATAGCAGAGATGTGATATCTCAATGCTTATACCAAACCTGAGACTCTTCCTGTAACATGAGATATGATATCCAACTCCTTCCCGTTCCAAACCTGAGACCCTTCCTATAGCATGAGATGTGATATCCAACTCCTTCCCATTCCAATCCTGAGACCCTTCTGATAGCATGAGATGTGATATCTCAATGCTTCTAATACCAAACCTGTGATCCTTCCTATAGCATGAGATGTGATATCCAACTCCTTCCAATTCCAATCCTGAGACCCTTCCTACAGCAATAGATGTGATATCTCAATGCTTCTAATACCAAACCTGAGACCCTTCCTATAACATGAGATGGGAATATCCAACTCCTTCCCATTCCAATCCTGAGACCCTTCCGATAGCAGAGATGTGATATCTCAATGCTTATACCAAACCTGAGATCCTTCCTATAACATGAGATGTGATATCCAACTCCTTCCCATTCCAATCCTGAGACCCTTCCTATAGCATGAGATGTGATATCTCACTGCTTATACCAAACCTGAGACCCTTCCTATAGCATGAGATGTGATATCCAACTCCTTCCCATTCCAATCCTGAGACCCCTCCTATAGCATGAGATGTGATATCTCAATGCTTCTAATATCAAACTTGAGACCCTCCCTATAGCATGAGACGTGATATCCAAGTCCTTCCCATTCCAATCCTGAGACACTTCCTATAGCATGATATGTGATATCCAATGCTTCTAATACCAAACCTGAGTTCCCATTCCAATCCTGAGACACTTCCTATAGCATGATATGTGATATCCAATGCTTCTAATACCAAACCTGAGACTCTTCCTATAACATGAGATGGGATATCTAACTCCTTCCCATTCCAATCCTGAGACCCTTCCGATAGCAGAGATGTGATATCTCAATGCTTATACGAAACCTGAGACCCTTCCTACGGCATGAGATGTCATATACAACTCCTTCCCATTCCAATCCTGAGACCCTTCCTATAGCATGAGATGTGATATCTCAATGCTTATACCAAACCTGAGACCCTTCCTATAGCATGAGATGTGATATCCAACTCCTTCCCATTCCAATCCTGAGACCCTTCCTATAGCATGAGATGTGATGTCTCAATGCTTCTAATACCAAACCTGAGATCCTTCCTATAACATGAGATGTGATATCCAACTCCTTCCATTCCAATCCTGAGACCCTTCCTATAGCATGATATGTTATATCTCAATACTTATACCAATCCTGAGCCTTCCTATAGCATGAGATGTGATACCCAACTCCTTCCCATTCCAATCCTGAGACGCTTCCTATAGCATGAGATGTGATATCTCAATGCCTCTAATACCAAACCTGAGATCCTTCCTCTAACATGAAATGTGATATCCAACTCCTTCCCTTTCCAAATCTGAGAGCCTATCTATAGCATGAGATGTGATATCCAAGTCCTTCCCATTCCAATCCTTAGACCCTTCCTGCAGCGTGCAATATGATATCTCAATGATTCTAATAACAAACCTGAGACCCGTCCTATAACATGAGATGGGATATCCAACTCCTTCCCATTCCAATCCTGAGACACTTCTGATAGCAGAGATGTGATATCTCAATGCTTATACCAAACCTGAGACCCTTCCTATAACATGAGATCGGATATCCAACTCCTTCCCGTTCCAAACCTGAGACCCTTCCTATAGCATATGTGATATCCAACTCCTTCCCATTCCAAACATGAGACCCTTCCTATAGCAAGAATGTAATATCCAACTCCTTCCCATTCCAACCCTGAGACCATTCCTATAGCATGAGATGTGATATCTCAATGCTTCTAATACCAAACCTGAGATCCTTCGTTTGACATGAGATGTGATATCCAATTCCTCCCCATTCCAAACCTGAGAACCTTCCTACAGCATGCAATGTGATATCTCAATGCTTCTAATACCAAACCTGAGACCAGTCCTATAACATGAGATTGGATATCCAACTCCTTCCCCTTCCAAACCTGAGACCCTTCCTATAGCATGAGATGTGATATCCAACTTCTTCCCATTCCAATCCTGAGACCCTTCCTATAACATGAGATGTGATGTCTCAATGCTTCTAATACCAAACCTGAGATCTTTCCTATAACATGAGATGTGATATCCAACTCCTTCCCATTCCAATCCTGAGACCCTTCCTATAGCATGAGATGTGATATCTCAATGCTTATACCAAACCTGAGACCCTTCCTATAGCTTGAGATGTGATATCCAACTCCTTCCCATTCCAATCCTGAGACCCTTCCTATAGCATGAGATGTGATATCTCAATGCTTATACCAAACCTGAGACCCTTCCTATAGCTTGAGATGTGATATCCAACTCCTTCCCATTCCAATCCTGAGACCCTTCCTATAGCATGAGATGTGATATCTCAAGGCCTCTAATACCAAACCTGAGATCCTTCCTCTAACATGAATGTGATATCCAACTCCTTCCCCTTCCAAACCTGAGAGCCTTCCTATAGCATGAGATATGATATCCAAGTCCTTCCCATTCCAATCCTGAGACCCTTCCTATAACATGAAATGTGATATCCAACTCCATCCCATTCCAACCTGAGACCTTTCCTATAGCATGAGATGGGATATCCAACTCCTTCCAAATCCAATACTGATACCATTCCGATAGCATGAGATGTGATATCCCAATGCTTCTACCAAATCTGAGACCCATACTATGGCATAAGATGTGATATCAAACTCCTTCCCATTCCAATCCTGAGACCCTTCCTATAGCTTGAGATGTGATATCCAACTTCTTCCCATTCCAATTCTGAGACCCTTTCTATACCATGAGACTTGATATCTCAATGCTTCTAATACCAAACCTGAGACCCGTCCTATAACATGAGATGTGATATCCAAATCCTTCCCCTTCCAAACCTTAGACCCTTCCTTTATCATGAGATGTGATATCCAACTCCTTCCCATTCCAATCCTGAGACCCTTCCGATATCATGACATTTGTTATCTCAATGTTTCTAATATCAAACTTGAGACCCTCCCTATAGCATGAGATGTGACATCCAAGTCCTCCCCATTCCAATCCTGAGACCCTTCCTATAGCATGAGATGTGATATCTCAATGCTTCTAATACCAAACCTGAGACCCTTCCTATAACATGAGATGGGATATCCAACTCAGATGGGATATCCAACTCCTTCCCATTCCAATCCTGAGACCCTTCCGATAGCAGAGATGTGATATCTCAATGCTTATATCAAACCTGAGACCCTTCCTATGGCCTGAGATGTCATATACAACTCCTTCCCATTCCAATCCTGAGACCCTTCCTATAGCATGAGATGTGATATCTCAATGCTTATACCAAATCTGAGACCCTTCCTGTTAGGAAAGATTTCGTAATTGTAGGGAATTTTCCTTCCATGTGGCAACCCCTAAACTTTTTGCTATTGTTTTTAACCTTGTTCTTGACTTTGCCAGAGAAGTACAGCCTTCTGCCGCACTTCTCTGGGCTTTCGCTCCTTTCTTACGGGGAAACTGACATGCCCTTAAGACAGTCAGTACCGGGGAACGTGGTTTCCCGTAGTTTCTTTTATCGTGTCGCAGCTTTAGTGCAACACGACACAAGAGGGCACTGTAAGCTAAGTTACAGCTCTCTTGGGTCTCTAGCCTTCTACAGGCCCTAGATACTCTTTTAGGATGGTATTTGATCGGTGCAAGTCATTCAGGGACTGGAATGGTGGCAGCGATCGTTTTGTTTATTTTGAGCTCCTTTTGGCGTTCTGAGCACGTTTTTGCACTGAACCCAAAATGGTGGCCTGGCTCCCAAAATGGCCAGGCCGCGAGGCTCCTTTGTCCTGTCCACTGTCCGTCTTGCTCCCTTCACCTTCCCCAGGTCCGGCGACCCTGGGCCTTCCTTATTTGGGCATGTACTTTCCCGCGAAACGTGGTTGCTTTCGCGGGCTTCCACATGTCGTTTGTGTGCCTCCAGGGTGTGGGCTGGGATGTCTGGCCCCAATACACATCCTGGGTGCCAGAGAGTCTAGGGTGGTGTGAATGCCTGGGACCACCGTGGTCCGTGATTGGTCCACGTATGGTATGTGTTTTTGATGAGCGGATCTCCCATTGGCTCCCCTCCGTTTTGGCGCGAAGGGAACCGTGGATAAGAGGGGGCTGGGGGGGCGTGGCTAGGCGCCGAAGGAAGATGGCTGCCTAGAGGATCGGCTCCGCCTCACATAAATATAATATAGCATTAGGGTACTTAACAAAACATTAAAACTTACCTTATTCCTCATAACGAGCATAATAAACATCCCGCTCGCACTCGGTGAAACTTCTCCACGGCTCCAGCTTCGGGAAGAGCTTCATACGCGGCAGGTTTCCATCAAGGACTTCCGCATCGGTAGGACGTCGGAACGCGCACCGCCCCTCGTGAGGAGAGGAGCGGCGTTCTGCATCAGCTGACACCGCAGGCCGGGCCTTGACTTCGAGCACGTATCTACGAGAACGCCACCTGCAGGAAGATAAAGTTAAAACGTTACAGTAAGAAACAGCCTTGAATGCGAATGCACTAACATATTATATTAAAACATACTAAAGGAAAAGGCTTAGCAGAAAGAGAGGAAAAAAAAAAAAAAAAAAAAAAACTTTTTAAATTAACATGAAAGACAGAACAGTTTGTTTCATAATAGAGGCAACAAAGGTCTCCAACCTTATTAAAGAAGCCTAAAGTAATTAAAGGGGCGAACAGACTACTCTACAAAGTCACACAGAAAATCACAACACTGTGTACGGCAATCAATCTCCCTTCTACCCATTTCTCCTATAAGCTTTATATTACTGCCGTGCCTTCTTGCTGCAAATTACCGATATTGTACTGTTGAACAGGATTATAATCACAAAGCCGGAGTGTTCCTTCTACTCCACTGGTCCAAACCTCTATCTATGGACAACAGCTCTACACAATAAATCCATTGTAATCCAGTAGTATATTCCTTGTTATTCTGGGCTTTTCCACGTTTTGGTCTCTCCTGGTTAGAGGTAAGCTTTGTGAATAATATGGATGTAATAATTATATACTACTCGTCAGTATAACTATATTCTACAACGAATTACACGCCATAACTACTTGTACATGTTATCATCTGCTCAAATATGGCAACCAACAAAGCTAACCAAAAAAATGGTACCTCTACCAAAGACGCCACCGCCTCCTCAACTACTCTAAAAAGACCCAAAAGTGACTCACCACCTCCAATTGGAATCTCAGACTCCGCGATTGAAACCATTCTAGCTGAAATAAGGGCACTTAAACCCTTTATGGAAACCACTAACATAAAGTTACAACAACTAGATGAAAGGTGGATGGGTGTTATCAACAGAGTAGATGATGCAGAGAAAAGAATTGGCGCACTTGAAGATTTATCACCCAAGGTTGCACAAATGGAAAAATCCATCAAAGAACTTCAAAAGCATAACGAAGATTTGGAAAATCGGAGCAGGCGTAACAACCTACGCATCTCGGGCCTGCCCGAAGGAGCTGAGGGAACAGACCCCATTGCCTTCCTACAAAAATTCCTACCGGCCATACTACATTTGCCTTTGGAAACCACTTTTAATATACAACGTGCCCATAGGATTGGCCAACCCTCAGTCTCTCCCTCAGCTCGTCAGCCACCAAGAACGCTCATTTTTTACCTGTTAGAATATTCTCAATTGCAACTTATCATCTCCACAGCTAAAGAACGTAAATCTCTAATCTGGCATGGCAGTAAGTTATTTATCTCACAGGATGTTGCTAGAAGTACAGCCCAAAGAAGAAAGGTCTTCCTGGCGTTCCGGCCTGCCCTTAAACAACTTAATGTCCGATATGGCCTGTTCCACCCTTGCTCCTTTAAAGTTACATACGAAGGACGCTCTGCAGTCTATGATGATCCCGCTGACCTAAGGCTCTTCATACAATCCATCAAAAATGAAAACATGGACACCTCTTCTCCAGCGGCGGCCTCTAATTCATCTACTACTTGAAACTGATTCTCCATTACTTGTCTTTCACACTCATAAGTATCTAATTACCTAATGCTAAGCGTTTCCTATCCCCCATATACATATTCCCTCTACTCCTTATCCCATGTCCTGTTTGATCCCTAAATTCATTCATTCGTCATGGTATACTACCTGTCAAGATGAGATCAAACCCCTATCTCCCCTCCCTAACCCTCAATGTTCCTTCCTGCAGCACAAATATTGGTGTAAACATTATTTCAATCTAATGACAATGGTATATGTGTATTTCTGTTCTATAGCTATAAGATGTATGAATATCAAATTTCCGCAAGCTAGATGATATTTAAATGCATAACATGGAATATTAAGGGTTGCAAAAATCCAATGAAAAGATGTAAAGTACTAGCCCACTTAAATAAATTTAAACCAACAATAGCTTGTCTACAAGAGACACACTTATCCCTCAAAGAATCAATGAAACTCAAGTCTCTTTGGGTGAAGGAAGTTGTAGCTAGCCCAGCTTTATCCAAGAAAAATGGTGTCGCAATACTTATTAGCAAAAAACAACCATACAAAATCCTTGCCCAAGATGCAGATACAAATGGTAGATGGGTTTGGGTGAAACTGCAAATTGACACGACACAAATATCAATCCTCAACATTTACGGACCTACACTTCCAGATCCCTTATTTTGGAATAATGTCAAACAAATGATTTTGAAAAATGATTTCGTCAACCTGATAATGTGTGGCGATGTCAATCAGGTTCTTGACCCCTTTTTGGATCGAAAATCCAGTTGCATATTTAAACCCAACAAAACTCACAAATCCTTTATAAATTGTCTAGGAGAGACAGGACTAATTGATTCATGGAGGATATCTCATCCTTCACATTTGGATTATACCTACCATTCTCCCCCACACAATACATTGTCACGTATTGATTATATTTTTGTAACAAAAACTCTTTCGGGATCCATTATAGACTCCAAGATTGCCAATATCATTATTTCTGACCACGCTCCTGTCATCACCTCCTTCTCCCTTACAGATATGAAAAAAAGTTCTCCCAGATGGAAACTTAACAATTTCCTTTTAAATGATCCTAAATCTATTCAATCCATTAACGCTTTCATTCAACAATACTTTAACGAAAACCAAGATCAAGATACCTCCACTGTCAATAATTGGGATGCTTTCAAAGCAGCCCTTCGTGGTCACATAATGGCCCTATCTGGCAAGAATAAAAAAATTAGGAAAAAACTTCTCGATGATCTGTATTCTAGACTCACTATTGCAGAACAACATTACTATACTGACACAAACTCAGCTAATCTACGACAAGTCATTAAGATACGCTTTGAAATTAATGAAGAAATTACTAAGTTGGCTGCAGGAACCATTCTTAAGTATAAAACTAAGATCTATCAAACTTCTAATAAAGCAGGTCAAATGTTAGCCTCTTATCTAAAAACCAAAAAAGAAAAAGTTCAAGTCTCTCACATTCAAGACAAGCTGGGCAAGATGCATCATAGGCCTGATGAAATATTGGAATGCTTTAGAAGATTTTATACGGAACTATATACTCCAGAATGCACTATTCCCAGAGAAAACATTGATTCCTTTTTGAACAACATCAGTAGAACCACCTACCCTGACATTGATCTATCTCATCTAGAAAAAGACATCACTTCTATCGAGATTACCAATGCCATCCATGGCCTCGGAAAAGGAAAAGCACCAGGCCCTGATGGATTATCTACAGAATTCTACAACACATTCTCTCAATCCTTAACACCTAAGCTCAAAAACCTTTTTTCATATTTTATCTCACAAAAATGCTCCTCGGGATCATTTTCGGAAGCTTTGCTTATCATCTTTCCAAAACCAGACAAGGACCCTACTCTTCCTAGCAACTATCGACCCATCTCCCTGATCAATATCGAAAGCAAAATTTTTGCCAAAATACTTGCCAATAGAATCGAATCCTCACTCCCAAGTCTAGTTAAACCAGACCAAACAGGATATGTAAAAGGACGTAATATATCCTCTAATGCAAGACTCCTATTAAACGCCATCAACCTTGCAGCCAATGACAAAAAAGATACACAAGGCTACGCCGCCATTGCATTAGATGCGGAAAAAGCTTTCGATCGTGTCGACTGGAATTTTATGTTTCAAACTCTATGGTGGCATGGTTGTGGTGAAAAATTCATTTCACTGGTCAAACTGCTTTACTCTGCCCCCAACTCGGCCATTTACTTAAATGGTCAAACTTCCTCCTCCTTTCACTTACTAAGAGGAACGCGTCAAGGTTGCCCCTTCTCACCATTACTATATATCCTCTCTCTTGAACCACTTCTAGAATTAATAAGATCTACCAAAAACATCCCGGGAATTCAAGTCGGTGCTTCAATAAATAAAATAGCTGCTTATGCGGATGATATTCTTATATTAATTAAAAACCCCAAACTTCACATTCCCAACCTCTTGAGTATTTTATCACAATTCGGTCAAGTATCAGGATATAAATTAAATACACAGAAATCAGAAATTATGCCCTTAAATCCATACTGCCTTAAACATGATATCGTCACTTTTGGCCTCAAATGGTGCAATAGCTCAGTTAAATACTTAGGTCTTCGCTTTGCCCCAACTATCCCAAAGACGATCAAACTCAACACTGAAACACTACTGGGCACCCTCAAGGATCTAACATCCAAATGGTCTCCACTATACCTCTCCTGGTGGGGGCGCCTAGATACTATCAAGATGATGCTTACTCCCATAATACTATACTATCTGCAACTTCTCTCCGTCCAATTATCCCTATCCTTTTTCAAATCCATTTACTCTATATTACTTAATTTTCTTTGGGGAAAAGGAAAAAGTAAGAGAATTGCCCTGACGAAACTGAAAGCCCCCTATGATATGGGGGGAGTTAGATTCCCTGACTTTAAATCATATCACCATGCATTTCTTATAAAACAAACTCGTCAATGGTTCATAGATCCTATATCCGCTGATATCCCAACCTGGTGTACATTAGAAAAACAAGTTGTTTTACCATATGAAATCACGGACTACATATACATTTTCAAACATCCAACTAAAAAGACTTCAGACCCTATTAAAGCTTCAATATCTGCTCTACAAACCTTTCTTTTTCCTCACACTATAGCTCCAAGGAAGCATCTTTCCCCACTATTATGGCATAATAAGAACATAGTAATTAACAACAAGATCCTTAATCGCAAAACATGGATTCAAAAGGGTATCAGATTCATCCAACAGATTACAAATGACACGGATGTCCTTTCCTTTCAGCAATTCTCCACCACTTTTAACATTTCTAAGAAAGATTTTCAATTTTATAACAACTTAATTAATTCCTGCCTAGATGCACTTGCTCAATTTTCCAATGAAATCCTTACTCCAGATGCCCTTAGACTAATGCACCTTACCATAGATGGTGAAGTTCGAGCCTCAAAAATCTACAATATGCTCACCTCAAATTTTAAGATTTGCCCTATACGTCTGAAATGGGAACTTGATTTGGGCTTCATGTTTGAAGATGAAATATGGCATCGTCTGTTTACTAAAATCAAACAAATATCGGTATCAGCAAATATATCACAACACTATTATTTCTTCATGCACAGAGCATTTATTACTCCTGCCAAATTGGCTAAGTCTAATCCGAGTTACAATGCTAAATGTTGGTCATGTGGCATATCTACCGCCACGTATATGCATATGTTTTTTGAATGTTCATTTACTGTTAAATTTTGGCAGGAAATCTGGATGCTTCTTAAATATATCTTCTGTGTAAATGTGCCCTTTTCCGTTGTTAACATATTTTTAGGAAGTATAGCCATTACAACTTATTTCCCATCCGACTCTGCAAGACTGTATGACTTATTCATCTGTATAGCTTTAAAATGTATTACGGCTAACTGGAAAGACTCTAGTTTACTTTCCACCAAAATCTGGTGGAACACCATTTGTAACACTCATAAACTAGAGATGTGCATGGCCAATAATCACAACACAATTCCTAAGTATAATGCTAAGTGGTATTATTTCACCAGGTATCTTAACTGTTTTAATGCAACTGCTCATGGTACATGAATTTACACCCTTATATTAGCATCATTATTCATATTTCCATACTTATTCAGAAATACTTGAACTAGATAATTTTTGAAATGACCAGATTATTTTGATGAAATAATCCAATATACCCACTCCTCCCCCTATCCTCTTCCCTCCTTATCCTTATATGTCTCTAGTCTGTCTCCCTGTACGTCTCCCCCCAAAATCTCTATTTTTCACTACATATAAGTCACTCGGTGCAGACCTGTGATATAATTAATTCTAAACAACATGTTATATTAATGCGGTTTATATCTATTATAGTTCATAATACATTCGCAAGTGAATTTAACGAATGACTTAGCTTTATAGAAATACTATTACAAAGGATCAAAATCATTTACTATGTCATTTCTTTGCGGTTCTTGTTCTTATTCAAAGTTTGTAACCTGTTGATATCTGTATCAAAATCAATATTTTAACAATAAAAATCATTAAAATGAAAAAAAAAGAGGGGGCTGGAAACACCACTACCATGTCGATCTCCTGAGTTCTCACGAACGAAGGAATACAGGAGCCAAGTATCCTGCAACTACGAGGCTGGACCGAGGAATCGCTGGTGACCCGCTGAAGGAATCCTCCTTTGCACTGCTGTCGTCCGGAGAGCCCCTGTCCTCCTTTGATCGAACCAGAAGGCCTGTACTGATGCTTCGACCTTTGGAATAGCAGGAACAGCTATTCCCGGCATCTTCAACCATCTCCTGCCAAGTAAGCCTTCGGAAGCGTCTCTGGGCCATCCAGTTGACTGACCAGCTTACCAAGGAGTTTGGCTCTGCAACCGCCGCCAGGTTGTGTTGTATTGCGAGTCCTTGTCACTCTCCCACGCTTCGTACGCTTGGCGTCCCCAGGTCTGAAGGGAGGAGTGTACATTTGGCTCGAATACACACGGCCGCTCCGTTGTCCTGTGCGGCAACAAAACTGTGCCGGTTTCGTCGATTGGGACGTCTTTTTGCTCTACACGACTACAAAGCGTTCCCTGCTCTTCTGAACCTGCCAGCTGCTGAAACTATCGTGGAGAAGCCTGGGTCTGCTTGCTTCGGGGACCGGTGAGTAGTATATCTAGGATCTGGTCGCCCTCCTGCAGTATCCCATTGCTTTTCCCTGCTGTGTAAAAACAGCACCCTTTTGCCGCGCTCGCGCTCTGCTTCTGCCCGCTGTGGAGGCTGCGCTTGAGTTGCGGAACCTGTTCTTCTTCTGCTGTGCACTAACCCGAACTGCCTGACTTCCTCCGAAGAGCTTCCCCTTTTGCCCGTTGGCACCGGCGTGGCAGGTACTTTGAGCACAAGGCTCCACTCTTCGCAGGGCTCGGACTTCCATCTAGTTAGGTGCCTCTGAAGGCGAACTGAGTCTAAAGCATTATCGCACTGCCTGTTTTCCTTCCCTGGCAGGTGGACTACATATTTCGTGCTTTAAACGCTTGCGACTGTGTATTTGTATATATATTGGGTTGATATGGTATGTGTTGGTTTAATATTGTGATATTGTGATTTTCTCGCTACGGTCATTATTTTAAAGGCCTTAAAATAAATGTGTATCTATTTTTGATATAACAACTGTTTGGAGTAGTTTGTCAGCGCTCTTGCTTTGTGTGCTCACTGCGGGCTTTCAGTCACCCTCACCCCTCTTGAGACCTAGTCTTGACCGCCGCGATCGCTACCTTGATTGGTCTGGCTTGTCCAGAGGTTACCCTGTTCCAAGTAATTAGGTTGGCCTTCTGAACTTCTGCGCCACCAGGACAGAGTTCAGAAATCCGTCTTAACAAATTGGTGTACAGCGGTGGGATACGACTGAGGGTATCCAGTGTTGCGCTCGAACTAAGGCATTTCAGGTTATTCCAAACAGTACACGTAGTGAATTGTTATAGTATAACTTTAAAAAGGCCATAGTCCTATCAAACAGTATGGAAACAAGTACGTTGTTAACTTTAAATGCTTCCAAATCAGAAACGCTGAAAAAGATGTGTGCGGAGAGAGGTGTTTCCTCTCAAGGCACTAAATTGGAAATGATCTAGAGAATCGTGGCGTGGCAGGAAGCGCAGCTTGGCGCTATAACTTCCGAGGACAGTGCAGAAGGTGGTGGGGCTGCTCTCACTGGCAGAACCGACGGTTCTGCCGCTGCACTGATCCATCGCGACCACGAGGACAGGGAGGATGTAATGTCTAATGTTTCCTCTGCCAGTGCTGATGGGGAAGCTATGCTTGAATTCAAGAAGCAAGAGCTGTGGTTTAGGCAGCAGGAGCTTGAATTCAGCATAGCCAAACTAAAAATCGAACAGGCAGAAAAACAAAAAGACAGGGATCACCAGTTGGAACTTGCCAAGCTTCAGGTTGCAAATGGATCCAAGGGTCCTGGACATGGGTCTGGGGCCTCCTCTCATCCACGGTTTCCAAAAGATCTGCTCAGTGTGTATGAAGAGAGGAATGACATTATGGACTGGCTGAATGCGTTTGAGTATGCATGCGAGGTCCAGGAAGTTGACAATGCTGATAAGATTGCGTGGTTGCTCAGTAGACTGCCCCATTCTGGCTGTAGTGCCATTATGGAAATGTCGAAGGCTGAGCGGGCTGATTTCGCAATGTTAAAGCAGACTCTCATTTTAAAGTTTGGGAAGACTCCGGCCCAATATTTAAAGCGTTTTCGAGAGTATAAGAAAAAGGAAGGTGGTACTTGGGTATCTTATGTCGCTGAATCTTTGAAAAACTTAACTGGCTGGGTCGAAGGCTATAAGGTTTCTACCTTCGACGGCATGATAAATCTTGTCATGCTGGAACACATTGTTGCTTCTTCTTCCCCGGAGCTTAAGCAGCATTTGGCCGATTCGAAGGAGATAGATCCTAAGAAGCTGGCCATTGCAGCAGACTTATGGGTGTCACATCGAGTGTCCCATAAGGACAAAACTCATCCTGGTAAGCAGGAGGAGGGGAAAAAGTCCAAAGATATGGAGGGTGGGGAATCTGCTAAATCTTCTTCCCAAAAGGGCCACAAAAAGAAAAACAAGGGTAAGACACAAGAGAACTCACAGGGTAGTGGAGGTGCGCCTCCGAAACAGAACTCTGTTTACAATAAGCCTCCCTACGTAAACACACCCACTGGGGCTTGTTTTTCTTGTGGAGCAACTGACCATGTGAAGGGGGATCCCCGTTGTAAGGTTAGACCTTTGGGGGTCCACTCCGCTAATCTGGCCTTCTCCTCCTACGAGGAAGAAGAGATTACAGGAGCATCCTTCTCCTCGGACTCATTTCCCAGCGGAATAGAGGCCGAGGTAGTTTTAGTGTCCCTGGGTTCCTGGGAGCCTAAAGTCGCAGAGGCGTATGCTAGGATTCCGGATAATACCAAGCACTACTTTAAAGACAGTGTGCTGATCAATGGAGTGGATACTCCAGCTCTTAGGGATAGTGGGTGCAGTCGAACTGTAGTGGATTCTACCTTGGTAGACTCAGAGGAAGTTGCCAGAGCTACTCTGATGCCCACTAGGTTGGCTGACGGCCCCCTCCGTATGTTTCCCGTGATCCCTGTTAATCTAACTTTAAATGGTACAGCTGTCAGGATTCCAGTGAGCATTCAGAGAAACGTCCCGGGAAAGGTCTTATTAGGTAATGATCTCAGAGCTTTAGGGCTCGTAGGAGACACTGCCGAACGACCCTACACACGGTCTCAAGCACGGGCAGCATTGGCCAAGTCCAATACGCCGCCCCAGCCGAAGGGGCAACCCAAGGCGAAAGGAGTCTACAAGTCAAGACGGGGGAAAGAGAATATTCCCCCGAGCTCGCCTACCACTGCGGTGGAGGAAGTTGGTCAATCGCCCGAGCCTGACGAGGAGGTGGCGATGCCTGAAGTATTCGACCCCAACGATCATCCTGAACTAAAAGACTTGTTAGTTGAAGGAGGTCCTGATAGGGACGAATTCAGTAAAGGCCAACGTGAGTGCCCATCTCTGGAAGGCCTAAGGAGACAGGCCTGCTCCCAGCTTGAGGGTGAACCTCCTGGGAAGCATAGGATTTATTGGGAAGGTGGACTCCTGTATAGTGAGCCCACAGAGTCTACAGAAGGAGACCATAGGAGGTTGGTGGTTCCCCTTGCTGTTAGGCCCTTCCTCCTGCAGTTGGCGCATGAAGTTCCCCTTGCTGGTCACCTTGGTATGAAGAGGACCAAGCAAAAGTTATCCATGCACTTCTACTGGCCCAAAATGGGGGTGCAAGTAGAAAGTCACTGCAGGAGTTGCGCCTCCTGCCAGTTGTCTGGTAAGGTTGGCGCGACAATCCAAGCTCCGTTGGTACCGCTCCCAGTTGTGGGGGTACCATTTGAAAGGGTAGGGATCGACATCGTCGGTCCCCTTGACCCGCAAACATCCTCGGGCAATAGGTTTATCCTGGTGCTGGTCGACCATGCAACCAGGTATCCTGAGGCCATCCCATTGAAAACTGTAACTGCCAAGTCAGTTGCAAAAGCTTTACTCGGCATATTTACTAGGGTTGGCTTCCCTAAAGAAGTTGTGTCAGATCGTGGCAGCAACTTTATGTCGAAGTATATGCAGGCTATGTGGAAAGAATGTGGGGTCACCTACAAGTTCTCTTCTGCATACCACCCCCAGACCAATGGTCTGGTGGAACGTTTCAACAGAACGTTAAAGAGCATGATTGGGGCTCTGGAGGAGCCCCAGAGAAGAAAATGGGATCTTCTTTTACCATGCTTGCTGTTTGCCTACCGAGAGGTACCACAGGAGGGTGTTGGCTTCAGCCCCTTCGAACTTCTGTTCGGTCATCCCGTACGGGGACCCTTAGCCATTGTCAAGGAGGGATGGGAGATGCCCACTCCCCCTGTTACTACCAATGTAGTTGACTATGTGCTAGGGCTCAGAAAACGGATGGTACTTCTGATGGGCTTGGCTAGTGATAAATTGAAGGCAGGGCAAGCGCTGGTGAAACATTGGTACGACCAGAAAGCTTCCCTCATCAACTTTACACCCGGTCAGCAAGTCCTGATCATGAATCCAATAAGGCCTCGCGCTTTACAGGACAAATGGTCAGGCCCTTACACAGTGGTGGAGCCCCTGGGTGAGGTGAACTATTTAGTGGACCTTGGAAGGCCTGGACAGGCTCCAAAAGTGTTTCACGTGAATAGGCTGAAGGCTTTCGTCCCAAGAGTCGAAATCGCAGCACTGCTACTGGCGTCAGACGTTGAGGAAGAGGAGTCTGAACCTCTCCCCGACCTGTTCCAGAGCGGTCCTTCAGATAGCTCCGTTGAGGGTGTCCGAGTGGCCCCTCACCTGACTTCTGATCAGCAGGCTGAGGTGAAAAGTTTGCTTAGGCAGTTTTCCCCCCTGTTTTCACAGTCCCCTGGTTTGACACCTTGGTGCAAACATAACATTGACACAGGAGACAGTGTACCTACCAAAAGTAGGGGATACAGGATGTCAGATAAAGTACGGTCTTATATTAAGACCGAGGTCAACAAGATGTTAGATCTTGGGGTGATTGAACCCTCTAGTAGTCCTTGGTCCAGTCCTGTGGTGTTGGTTCCAAAGGCAGGCACTTTTGAATTGAGGTTCTGCGTGGATTACAGGGCTCTGAATGCTGTCACCAAGACAGATGCACACCCCTTGCCTCGAACAGATGAGCTGGTGGATACTTTGGGTGCCTCCAAGTACCTCAGCACGTTTGACCTCACTGCTGGCTATTGGCAAATAGCTTTAGCAGAACATGCCAAGGAGAAGACAGCATTTTCTACTCCAGACGGCCTTTACCAATTCCGGGTAATGCCGTTCGGGTTGAAGAATGCACCTGCCACTTTCCAGAGGCTTGTGAATCATGTGTTGAATGGGTTGGACGAATTCTGTCTTGCATATCTGGACGATATAGCAGTTTTCAGTGCCACCTGGGAAGACCATGTGAAACACCTTGGGATTGTGCTCCAGGCTCTTCAGAAAGCCCACTTGACCATAAAGGCTAGTAAATGCCAGATTGGACAAGGCTCAGTGGTTTACCTTGGACATGAAGTAGGTGGAGGGAGGATACAGCCTCTACCCAGTAAAGTACAAGCAGTACAAGACTGGCCTACCCCCACTACACAAACCCAAGTGAGAGCCTTCTTAGGACTCACGGGGTATTATCGCAATTTTGTGGCAGACTATGGCACCATAGCTGCTCCTCTGACTGCCCTCACAAATCCGAAGAAACCCAAGAAGGTAACTTGGACTGACGAGTGTGAGAAGGCCTTCAATGGCTTAAAAGACTCCTTGTGCCAGGCCCCTGTCCTAAGGGCCCCTGATTATCAAAGACCTTTTATCGTGCAGACGGATGCCTCTGACACTGGGATAGGAGCTGTACTATCACAAGTAGATGAGAAGGGTAAGGAACACCCTATCGGTTTTATTAGTCGCCAGTTTAAGGACAGAGAGCTCAGGTGGTCCACGGTAGAGAAAGAATGTTTCTCTGTTGTGTGGGCCCTAAGGAAGCTGAGGCCCTACCTCTATGGGACCCACTTCACTGTGCAGACTGACCATAAGCCGTTAAAGTGGCTAATGAACATGAAGGGGGAGAATCCAAAGTTGCTTAGGTGGTCCATAAGTCTTCAAGGCTTCGACTTCACTATTGAGCATAGACCAGGTGTCCAACATAGCAATGCTGATGGGTTGTCCAGAATGTTTAACCGACCTGAACAAGAAACTCATCCAGGGGTGGATTAGTTCCCCCTGTCCATAGTCTGGGAGGGGCGAGTGTTAGGAAAGATTTCGTAATTGTAGGGAATTTTCCTTCCATGTGGCAACCCCTAAACTTTTTGCTATTGTTTTTAACCTTGTTCTTGACTTTGCCAGAGAAGTACAGCCTTCTGCCGCACTTCTCTGGGCTTTCGCTCCTTTCTTACGGGGAAACTGACATGCCCTTAAGACAGTCAGTACCGGGGAACGTGGTTTCCCGTAGTTTCTTTTATCGTGTCGCAGCTTTAGTGCAACACGACACAAGAGGGCACTGTAAGCTAAGTTACAGCTCTCTTGGGTCTCTAGCCTTCTACAGGCCCTAGATACTCTTTTAGGATGGTATTTGATCGGTGCAAGTCATTCAGGGACTGGAATGGTGGCAGCGATCGTTTTGTTTATTTTGAGCTCCTTTTGGCGTTTTGAGCACGTTTTTGCACTGAACCCAAAATGGTGGCCTGGCTCCCAAAATGGCCAGGCCGCGAGGCTCCTTTGTCCTGTCCACTGTCCGTCTTGCTCCCTTCACCTTCCCCAGGTCCGGCGACCCGGGGCCTTCCTTATTTGGGCATGTACTTTCCCGCGAAACGTGGTTGCTTTCGCGGGCTTCTACATGTCGTTTGTGTGCCTCCAGGGTGTGGGCTGGGATGTCTGGTCCCAATACACATCCTGGGTGCCAGAGAGTCTAGGGTGGTGTGAATGCCTGGGACCACCGTGGTCCGTGATTGGTCCACGTATGGTATGTGTTTTTGATGAGCGGATCTCCCATTGGCTCCCCTCCGTTTTGGCGCGAAGGGAACCGTGGATAAGAGGGGGCTGGAAACACCACTACCATGTCGATCTCCTGAGTTCTCACGAACGAAGGAATACAGGAGCCAAGTATCCTGCAACTACGAGGCTGGACCGAGGAATCGCTGGTGACCCGCTGAAGGAATCCTCCTTTGCACTGCTGTCGTCCGGAGAGCCCCTGTCCTCCTTTGATCGAACCAGAAGGCCTGTACTGGTGCTTCGACCTTTGGAATAGCAGGAACAGCTATTCCCGGCATCTTCAACCATCTCCTGCCAAGTAAGCCTTCGGAAGCGTCTCTGGGCCATCCAGTTGACTGACCAGCTTACCAAGGAGTTTGACTCTGCAACCGCCGCCAGGTTGTGTTGTATTGCGAGTCCTTGTCACTCTCCCACGCTTCGTACGCTTGGCGTCCCCAGGTCTGAAGGGAGGAGTGTACATTTGGCTCGAATACACACGGCCGCTCCGTTGTCCTGTGCGGCAACAAAACTGTGCCGGTTTCGTCGATTGGGACGTCTTTTTGCTCTACACGACTACAAAGCGTTCCCTGCTCTTCTGAACCTGCCAGCTGCTGAAACTATCGTGGAGAAGCCTGGGTCTGCTTGCTTCGGGGACCGGTGAGTAGTATATCTAGGATCTGGTCGCCCTCCTGCAGTATCCCATCGCTTTTCCCTGCTGTGTAAAAACAGCACCCTTTTGCCGCGCAAGCGCTCTGCTTCTGCCCGCTGTGGAGGCTGCGCTTGAGTTGCGGAACCTGTTCTTCTTCTGCTGTGCACTAACCCGAACTGCCTGACTTCCTCCGAAGAGCTTCCCCTTTTGCCCGTTGGCACCGGCGTGGCAGGTACTTTGAGCACAAGGCTCCACTCTTCGCAGGGCTCGGACTTCCATCTAGTTAGGTGCCTCTGAAGGCGAACTGAGTCTAAAGCATTATCGCACTGCCTGTTTTCCTTCCCTGGCAGGTGGACTACATATTTTGTGCTTTAAACGCTTGCGACTGTGTATTTGTATATATATTGGGTTGATATGGTATGTGTTGGTTTAATATTGTGATATTGTGATTTTCTCGCTACGGTCATTATTTTAAAGGCCTTAAAATAAATGTGTATCTATTTTTGATATAACAACTGTTTGGAGTAGTTTGTCAGCGCTCTTGCTTTGTGTGCTCACTGCGGGCTTTCAGTCACCCTCACCCCTCTTGAGACCTAGTCTTGACCGCCGCGATCGCTACCTTGATTGGTCTGGCTTGTCCAGAGGTTACCCTGTTCCAAGTAATTAGGTTGGCCTTCTGAACTTCTGCGCCACCAGGACGGAGTTCAGAAATCCGTCTTAACACTTCCTATAGCATGAGATGTGATATCCAACTCCTTCCCATTCCAATCCTGAGACCCTTCCTATAGCATGAGATGTGATGTCTCAATGCTTCCAATACCAAACCTGAGATCCTTCCTATAACATGAGATGTGATATCCAACTCCTTCCCATTCCAATCCTGTGACCCTTATGATAGCATGAGATGTGATATCTCAATGCCTCTTATACCAAACCTGAGATCCTTCCGATAGCATGAGATGTGATATCTCAATGCTTCTAATACCAAACCTGAGATCCTTCCTATAATATGAGATGTGATTTGCAAATCCTTCCCCTTCCAAACCTGAGACCCTCCCTTTAGCATGAGATGTGATATCCAACTCCTTCCCATTCCAATCCTGAGACCCTTCTGATAGCATGAGATGTGATATCTCAATGCCTCTAATACCAAACCTGAGATCCTACCTCTAACATGAAATGTGATATCCATCTCCTTCCGTTTCCAAACCTGAGACCCTGCCTATAGCATGATATGTGATATCCAAGTCCTTCCCATTCCAATCCTGAGACCCTTCCTATAGCATGTGATGTGATATCTCAATGCTTATACAAAACCTGAGACCCTTCCTATGGCATGAGATGGCATATACAACTCCTTCCCATTCCAATCCTGAGACCCTTCCTATAGCATGAGATGTGATATCTCAATGCTTATACCAAACCTGAGACCCTTCCTATAGCATGTGATGTGATATCCAACTTCTTCCCATTCCAATCCTGAGACCCTTCCTATAGCATGAGATGTGATATCTCAATGCTTATACCAAACCTGAGACCCTTCCTACAGCTTGAGATGTGATATCCAACTCCTTCCCATTCCAATCCTGAGACCCTTCCTATAGCATGAGATGTGATATCTCAAGGCCTCTAATTCCAAACCTGAGATCCTTCCTCTAACATGAAATGTGATATCCAACTCCTTCCCCTTCCAAACCTGAGAGCCTTCCTATAGCATGAGATATGATATCCAAGTCCTTCCCATTCCAATCCTGAGACCCTTCCTATAACATGAAATGTGATATCCAACTCCTTCCCATTCCAACCTGAGACCCTTCCTATAGCATGAGATGGGATATCCAACTCCTTCCAAATCCAATACTGATACCCTTCCGATAGCATGAGATGTGATATCCCAATGCTTCTACCAAACCTGAGTCCCATACTATGGCATGAGATGTGATATCAAACTCCTTCCCATTCCAATCCTTAGACCCTTCTTATACCATGAGACTTGATATGTCAATGCTTCTAATAACAAACCTGAGACCCGTCCTATAACATGAGATGTGATATCCAAATCCTTCCCCTTCCAAACCTTAGACCCTTCCTTTATCATGAGATGTGATATCCAACTCCTTCCCATTCCAATCCTGAGACCCTTCCGATATCATGAGATGTGATATCTCAATGCTTATACCAAATCTGAGACCCTTCCTATGGCCTGAGATGTCATATACAACTCCTTCCCATTCCAATCCTGAGACCCTTCCTATAGCATGAGATGTGATATCTCAATGCTTATACCAAATCTGAGACCCTTCCTATAGCATGAGATGTGATATCCAACTCCTTCCCATTCCAATCCTGAGACCCTTCCTATAGCATGAGAAGTGATATCTCCATGCTTATACCAAACCTGAGACCCTTCCTATAGCATAAGATGTGATATCCAAATCCTTCCCATTCCAATCCTGAGACCCTTCCTATAGCATGAGATGTGATATCTCAATGCTTATACCAAACCTGAGACCCTTCCTATAGCATGAGATGTGATATCCAACTCCTTCCCATTCCAATCCTGAGACCCTTCCTATAGCATGAGATGTGATGTCTCAATGCTTCTAATACCAAACCTGAGATCCTTCCTATAACATGAGATGTGATATCCAACTCCTTCCCATTCCAATCCTGAGACCCTTATGATAGCATGAGATGTGATATCTCAATGCCTCTTATACCAAACCTGAGATCCTTCCGATAGCATGAGATGTGATATCTCAATGCTTCTAATACCAAACCTGAGATCCTTCCTATAATATGAGATGTGATTTCCAAATCCTTCCCCTTCCAAACCTGAGACCCTCCCTTTAGCATGAAATGTGATATTTAACTCCTTCCCATTCCAATCCTGAGACCCTTCTGATAGCATGAGATGTGATATCTCAATGCCTCTAATACCAAACCTGAGATCCTACCTCTAACATGAAATGTGATATCCATCTCCTTCCCTTTCCAAACCTGAGACCCTGCCTATAGCATGAGATGTGATATCCAAGTCCTTCCCATTCCAATCCTGAGACCCTTCCTATAGCATGTGATGTGATATCTCAATGCTTATACCAAACCTGAGACCCTTGCTATGGCATGAGATGTCATATACAACTCCTTCCCATTCCAACCCTGAGACCCTTCCTATAGCATGAGATGTGATATCTCAATGCTTATACCAAACCTGAGACCCTTCCTATAGCATGAGATGTGATATCCAACTTCTTCCCATTCCAATCCTGAGACCCTTCCTATAGCATGAGATGTGATATCTCAATGCTTATACAAAACCTGAGACCCTTCCTATAGCATAAGATGTGATATCCAAATCCTTCCCATTCCAATCCTGAGACCCTTCCTATAGCATGAGATGTGATATCTCAATGCTTATACTAAACCTGAGACCCTTCCTATAGCATGAGATGTGATATCCAACTCCTTCCCATTCCAATCCTGAGACCCTTCCTATAGCATGAGATGTGATGTCTCAATGCTTCTAATACCAAACCTGAGATCCTTCCTATAACATGAGATGTGATATCCAACTCCTTCCCATTCCAATCCTGAGACCCTTCCTATAGCATGAGATGTGATATCCAACTTCTTCCCATTCCAATCCTGAGACCCTTCCTATAGCATGAGATGTGATATCTCAATGCTTATACCAAACCTGAGATCCTTCCTCTAACATGAAATGTGATATCCAACTCCTTCCCCTTCCAAACCTGAGAGCCTTCCTATAGCATGAGATATGATATCCAAGTCCTTCCCATTCCAATCCTGAGACCCTTCCTATAACATGAAATGTGATATCCAACTCCTTCCCATTCTAACATGAGACCCTTCCTATAGCATGAGATGGGATATCCAACTCCTTCCAAATCCAATACTGATACCCTTCCGATAGCATGACATGTGATATCCCAATGCTTCTACCAAACCTGAGACCCATACTATGGCATGAGATGTGATATCAAACTCCTTCCCATTCCAATCCTGAGACGCTTCCTATAGCTTGAGATGTGATATCCAACTCCTTCCCATTCCAATTCTGAGACCCTTCTTATACCATGAGACTTGATATCTCAATGCTTCTAATACCAAACCTGAGACCCGTCCTATAACATGAGATGTGATATCCAAATCCTTCCCCTTCCAAACCTTAGACCCTTCCTTTATCATGAGATGTGATATCCAACTCCTTCCCATTCCAATCCTGAGACCCTTCCGATATCATGAGATTTGTTATCTCAATGCTTCTAATATCAAACTTGAGACCCTCCCTATAGCATGAGATGTGACATCCAAGTCCTTCCCATTCCAATCCTGAGACCCTTCCTATAGCATGAGATGTGATATCTCAATGCTTCTAATACCAAACCTGAGACCCTTCCTATAACATGAGATGGGATATCCAACTCCTTCCCATTCCAATCCTGAGACCCTTCCGATAGCAAAGATGTGATATCTCAGTGCTTATACCAAACCTGAGACCCTTCCTAAGGCCTGAGATGTCATATACAACTCCTTCCCATTCCAATCCTGAGACCCTTCCTATAGCATGAGATGTGATATCTCAATGCTTCTAATACCAAACCCGAGAGCCTTCCTATAGCATGAGATGTGATATCCAACACCTTCCCATTCCAATCCTGAGACCCTTCCTATAGCATGAGAAGTGATATCTCCATGCTTATACCAAACCTGAGACCCTTCCTATAGCATGAGATGTGATATCCAAATCCTTCCCATTCCAATCCTGAGACCCTTCCTATAGCATGAGATGTGATATCTCAATGCTTATACCAAACCTGAGAGCCTACCTATAGCATGGGATGTGATATCCAAGTCCATCCCATTCCAATCCTTAGACCCTTCCTACAGCATGAGATGTGATATCTCAATGATTATAATACCAAACCAGAGACCTGTCCTTTAACATGAGATGGGATATCCAACTCCTTCCCATTCCAATCCTGAGCCACTCCTGATAGCAGAGATGTGATATCTCAATGCTTATACCAAACCTGAGACCCTTCCTATAACATGAGATGTGATATCCAACTCCTTCCCGTTCAAAACCTGAGACACTTCCTATAGCATATGTGATATCCAACTCCTTCCCATTCCAAACATGAGACCCTTCCTATAGCAAGAATGTAATATCCAACTCCTACCCATTCCAATCCTGAGACCATTCCTATAGCATGAGATGTGATGTCTCAATGCTTCCAATACCAAACCTGAGATCCTTCCTATAACATGAGATGTGATATCCAACTCCTTCCCATTCCAATCCTGAGACCCTTATGATAGCATGAGATGTGATATCTCAATGCCTCTTATACCAAACCTGAGATCCTTCCGATAGCATGAGATGTGATATCTCAATGCTTCTAATACCAAACCTGAGATCCTTCCTATAATATGAGATGTGATTTCCAAATCCTTCCCCTTCCAAACCTGAGACCCTCCCTTTAGCATGAGATGTGATATCCAACTTCTTCCCATTCCAATCCTGAGACCCTTCTGATAGCATGAGATGTGATATCTCAATGCCTCTAATACCAAACCTGAGATCCTACCTCTAACATGAAATGTGATATCCATCTCCTTCCCTTTCCAAACCTGAGACCCTGCCTATAGCATGATATGTGATATCCAAGTCCTTCCCATTCCAATCCTGAGACCCTTCCTATAGCATGTGATGTGATATCTCAATGCTTATACAAAACCTGAGACCCTTCCTATGGCATGAGATGGCATATACAACTCCTTCCCATTCCAATCCTGAGACCCTTCCTATAGCATGAGATGTGATATCTCAATGCTTATACCAAACCTGAGACCCTTCCTATAGCATGTGATGTGATATCCAACTTATTCCCATTCCAATCCTGAGACCCTTCCTATAGCATGAGATGTGATATCTCAATGCTTATACCAAACCTGAGACCCTTCCTACAGCTTGAGATGTGATATCCAACTCCTTCCCATTCCAATCCTGAGACCCTTCCTATAGCATGAGATGTGATATCTCAAGGCCTCTAATACCAAACCTGAGATCCTTCCTCTAACATGAAATGTGATATCCAACTCCTTCCCCTTCCAAACCTGAGAGCCTTCCTATAGCATGAGATATGATATCCAAGTCCTTCCCATTCCAATCCTGAGACCCTTCCTATAACATGAAATGTGATATCCAACTCCTTCCCATTTCAACCTGAGACCCTTCCTATAGCATGAGATGGGATATCCAACTCCTTCCAAATCCAATACTGATACCCTTCCGATAGCATGAGATGTGATATCCCAATGCTTCTACCAAACCTGAGTCCCATACTATGGCATGAGATGTGATATCAAACTCCGTCCCATTCCAATCCTGAGACCCTTCTTATACCATGAGACTTGATATGTCAATGCTTCTAATACCAAACCTGAGACCCGTCCTATAACATGAGATGTGATATCCAAATCCTTCCCCTTCCAAACCTTAGACCCTTCCTTTATCATGAGATGTGATATCCAACTCCTTCCCATTCCAATCCTGAGACCCTTCCGATATCATGAGATGTGATATCTCAATGCTTATACCAAATCTGAGACCCTTCCTATGGCCTGAGATGTCATATACAACTCCTTCCCATTCCAATCCTGAGACCCTTCCTATAGCATGAGATGTGATATCTCAATGCTTATACCAAATCTGAGACCCTTCCTATAGCATGAGATGTGATATCCAACTCCTTCCCATTCCAATCCTGAGACCCTTCCTATAGCATGAGAAGTGATATCTCCATGCTTATACCAAACCTGAGACCCTTCCTATAGCATAAGATGTGATATCCAACTCCTTCCCATTCCAATCCTGAGACCCTTCCTATAGCATGAGATGTGATGTCTCAATGCTTCTAATACCAAACCTGAGATCCTTCCTATAACATGAGATGTGATATCCAACTCCTTCCCATTCCAATCCTGAGACCCTTCCTATAGCATGAGATGTGATATCTCAATGCCTCTTATACCAAACCTGAGATCCTTCCGATAGCATGAGATGTGATATCTCAATGCTTCTAATACCAAACCTGAAATCCTTCCTATAATATGAGATGTGATTTCCAAATCCTTCCCCTTCCAAACCTGAGACCCTCCCTTTAGCATGAAATGTGATATCCAACTCCTTCCCATTCCAATCCTGAGACCCTTCTGATAGCATGAGATGTGATATCTCAATGCCTCTAATACCAAACCTGAGATCCTACCTCTAACATGAAATGTGATATCCATCTCCTTCCCTTTCCAAACCTGAGACCCTGCCTATACCATGAGATGTGATATCCAAGTCCTTCCCATTCCAATCCTGAGACCCTTCCTATAGCATGTGATGTGATATCTCAATGCTTATACCAAACCTGAGACCCTTGCTATGGCATGAGATGTCATATACAACTCCTTCCCATTCCAACCCTGAGACCCTTCCTATAGCATGAGATGTGATATCTCAATGCTTATACCAAACCTGAGACCCTTCCTATAGCATGAGATGTGATATCCAACTTCTTCCCATTCCAATCCTGAGACCCTTCCTATAGCATGAGATGTGATATCTCAATGCTTATACCAAACCTGAGACCCTTCCTATAGCAAAAGATGTGATATCCAAATCCTTCCCATTCCAATCCTGAGACCCTTCCTATAGCATGAGATGTGATATCTCAATGCTTATACCAAACCTGAGACCCTTCCTATAGCATGAGATGTGATATCCAACTCCTTCCCATTCCAATCCTGAGACCCTTCCTATAGCATGAGATGTGATGTCTCAATGCTTCTAATACCAAACCTGAGATCCTTCCTATAACATGAGATGTGATATCCAACTCCTTCCCATTCCAATCCTGAGACCCTTCCTATAGCATGAGATGTGATATCCAACTTCTTCCCATTCCAATCCTGAGACCCTTCCTATAGCATGAGATGTGATATCTCAATGCTTATACCAAACCTGAGATCCTTCCTCTAACATGAAATGTGATATCCAACTCCTTCCCCTTCCAAACCTGAGAGCCTTCCTATAGCATGAGATATGATATCCAAGTCCTTCCCATTCCAATCCTGAGACCCTTCCTATAACATGAAATGTGATATCCAACTCCTTCCCATTCTAACATAAGACCCTTCCTATAGCATGAAATGGGATATCCAACTCCTTCCAAATCCAATACTGATACCCTTCCGATAGCATGACATGTGATATCCCAATGCTTCTACCAAACCTGAGACCCATACTATGGCATGAGATGTGATATCAAACTCCTTCCCATTCCAATCCTGAGACGCTTCCTATAGCTTGAGATGTGATATCCAACTCCTTCCCATTCCAATTCTGAGACCCTTCTTATACCATGAGACTTGATATCTCAATGCTTCTAATACCAAACCTGAGACCCGTCCTATAACATGAGATGTGATATCCAAATCCTTCCCCTTCCAAACCTTAGACCCTTCCTTTATCATGAGATGTGATATCCAACTCCTTCCCATTCCAATCCTGAGACCCTTCCGATATCATGAGATTTGTTATCTCAATGCTTCTAATATCAAACTTGAGACCCTCCCTATAGCATGAGATGTGACATCCAAGTCCTTCCCATTCCAATCCTGAGACCCTTCCTATAGCATGAGATGTGATATCTCAATGCTTCTAATACCAAACCTGAGACCCTTCCTATAACATGAGATGGGATATCCAACTCCTTCCCATTCCAATCCTGAGACCCTTCCGATAGCAAAGATGTGATATCTCAGTGCTTATACCAAACCTGAGACCCTTCCTAAGGCCTGAGATGTCATATACAACTCCTTCCCATTCCAATCCTGAGACCCTTCCTATAGCATGAGATGTGATATCTCAATGCTTATACCAAATCTGAGACCCTTCCTATAGCATGAGATGTGATATCCAACACCTTCCCATTCCAATCCTGAGACCCTTCCTATAGCATGAGAAGTGATATCTCCATGCTTATACCAAACCTGAGACCCTTCCTATAGCATGAGATGTGATATCCAAATCCTTCCCATTCCAATCCTGAGACCCTTCCTATAGCATGAGATGTGATATCTCAATGCTTATACCAAACCTGAGAGCCTACCTATAGCATGGGATGTGATATCCAAGTCCATCCCATTCCAATCCTTAGACCCTTCCTACAGCATGCGATGTGATATCTCAATGATTCTAATACCAAACCAGAGACCTGTCCTTTAACATGAGATGGGATATCCAACTCCTTCCCATTCCAATCCTGAGCCACTCCTGATAGCAGAGATGTGATATCTCAATGCTTATACCAAACCTGAGACCCTTCCTATAACATGAGATGTGATATCCAACTCCTTCCCGTTCCAAACCTGAGACACTTCCTATAGCATATGTGATATCCAACTCCTTCCCATTCCAAACATGAGACCCTTCCTATAGCAAGAATGTAATATCCAACTCCTACCCATTCCAATCCTGAGACCATTCCTATAGCATGAGATGTGATATATCAATGCTTCTAATACCAAACCTGAGATCCTTCCTATGACATGAGATGTGATATCCAAATCCTTCCCATTCCAATCCTGAGACCCTTCCTATAGCAAGAGATGTGATATCCAAATCCTTCCCATTCCAATCCTGAGACCCTTCCTATAACATGAGATGTGATATTCAACTCCTTCTCATTCCAACCTGAGACACTTCCTATAGCATGAGAAGGGATATCCAACTCCTTCCCAATCCAATCCTGAGAACCTTCCGATAGCAGAGATGTGATATCTCAATGCTTATACCAAACCTGAGAACCTTCCTATGGTATGAGATGTGATATCCAACTCCTTGCCATTCAAATCCTGAGACCCTTCCTATAGCATGAGATGTGATATCTCAATGCTTCTACCAAACCTGAGACCCTTCCTTTAGCATGAGATGTGATATCCAAATCCTTCACATTCCAATACTGAGACCCTTCCTATAGCATGAGATGTGATATCTCAATGCTTCTAATACCAAACCTGAGATCCTTCCTATAACATGAGATGTGATATCCAATTCCTTCCCATTCCAAACCTGAGACCCTTCCTATTGGATGAGATGTGATATCCAACTCCTTCCCATTCCAACCCTGAGACCCTTCCTATACCATGAGATGTGATATCTCAATGCTTCTAATACCAAACCTGGGAACCGTCCTATAACATGAGATGTGATATCTCAATGTTTCTAATAAAAAACCTGAGACCCTTCCTATAACATGAGATGTGATATCCAATTCCTTCCCATTCCAAACCTGAGACCCTTCCTATTGGATGAGATGTGATATCCAAATCCTTCCCCTTCCAAACCTGAGACCCTTCCTTTAGCATGAGATGTGATATCCAAATACTTCCCATTCCAATCCTAAAACACTTCCTATAGCATGAGATGTGATATCTCAATGTTTCTAATAAAAAACCTGAGACCCTTCCTATAGCAAGAGATGTGATATCCAAATCCTTCCCATTCCAATCCTGAGACCCTTCCTGTATATAACATGAGATGTGATATCCAACTCCTTCCCATTCCAACCTGAGACCCTTCCTATAGCATGAGATGTGATGTCCAACTCCTTACCATTCAAATCCTGAGACCCTCCCTATAACAAGAGATGTCATATCCAACTCCTTCCCATTCCAGACCTGAGACCCTTCCTATAACATGAGATGTCATATACAACTCTTTCCCATTCCAATCCTGAGACCCTTCCTATAGCATGAGATGTGATATCTCAATGCTTATACCAAACCTGAGACCCTTCCTATAGCATGAGATGTGATATCCAACTCCTTCCCATTCCAATCCTGAGACCCTTCCTATAGCATGAGATGTGATGTCTCAATGCTTCTAATACCAAACCTGAGATCCTTCCTATAACATGAGATGTGATATCCAACTCCTTCCATTCCAATCCTGAGACCCTTCCTATAGCATGAGATGTTATATCTCAATACTTATACCAATCCTGAGCCTTCCTATAGCATGAGATGTGATACCCAACTCCTTCCCATTCCAATCCTGAGACGCTTCCTATAGCATGAGATGTGATATCTCAATGCCTCTAATACCAAACCTGAGATCCTTCCTCTAACATGAAATGTGATATCCAACTCCTTCCCTTTCCAAATCTGAGAGCCTATCTATAGCATGAGATGTGATATCCAAGTCCTTCCCATTCCAATCCTTAGACCCTTCCTGCAGCGTGCAATATGATATCTCAATGATTCTAATAACAAACCTGAGACCCGTCCTATAACATGAGATGGGATATCCAACTCCTTCCCATTCCAATCCTGAGACACTTCTGATAGCAGAGATGTGATATCTCAATGCTTATACCAAACCTGAGACCCTTCCTATAACATGAGATCGGATATCCAACTCCTTCCCGTTCCAAACCTGAGACCCTTCCTATAGCATATGTGATATCCAACTCCTTCCCATTCCAAACATGAGACCCTTCCTATAGCAAGAATGTAATATCCAACTCCTTCCCATTCCAACCCTGAGACCATTCCTATAGCATGAGATGTGATATCTCAATGCTTCTAATACCAAACCTGAGATCCTTCGTTTGACATGAGATGTGATATCCAATTCCTCCCCATTCCAAACCTGAGAACCTTCCTACAGCATGCAATGTGATATCTCAATGCTTCTAATACCAAACCTGAGACCAGTCCTATAACATGAGATTGGATATCCAATTCCTTCCCCTTCCAAACCTGAGACCCTTCCTATAACATGAGATGTGATATCCAACTTCTTCCCATTCCAATCCTGAGACCCTTCCTATAACATGAGATGTGATGTCTCAATGCTTCTAATACCAAACCTGAGATCTTTCCTATAACATGAGATGTGATATCCAACTCCTTCCCATTCCAATCCTGAGACCCTTCCTATAGCATGAGATGTGATATCTCAATGCTTATACCAAACCTGAGACCCTTCCTATAGCTTGAGATGTGATATCCAACTCCTTCCCATTCCAATCCTGAGACCCTTCCTATAGCATGAGATGTGATATCGCAAGGCCTCTAATACCAAACCTGAGATCCTTCCTCTAACATGAATGTGATATCCAACTCCTTCCCCTTCCAAACCTGAGAGCCTTCCTATAGCATGAGATATGATATCCAAGTCCTTCCCATTCCAATCCTGAGACCCTTCCTATAACATGAAATGTGATATCCAAATCCATCCCATTCCAACCTGAGACCTTTCCTATAGCATGAGATGGGATATCCAACTCCTTCCAAATCCAATACTGATACCATTCCGATAGCATGAGATGTGATATCCCAATGCTTCTACCAAATCTGAGACCCATACTATGGCATAAGATGTGATATCAAACTCCTTCCCATTCCAATCCTGAGACCCTTCCTATAGCTTGAGATGTGATATCCAACTTCTTCCCATTCCAATTCTGAGACCCTTTCTATACCATGAGACTTGATATCTCAGTGCTTCTAATACCAAACCTGAGACCCGTCCTATAACATGAGATGTGATATCCAAATCCTTCCCCTTCCAAACCTTAGACCCTTCCTTTATCATGAGATGTGATATCCAACTCCTTCCCATTCCAATCCTGAGACCCTTCCGATATCATGACATTTGTTATCTCAATGTTTCTAATATCAAACCTGACCCCTTCCTATGGCCTGAGATGTCATATACAACTCCTTCCCATTCCAATCCTGAGACCCTTCCTATAGCATGAGATGTGATATCTCAATGCTTATACCAAATCTGAGACCCTTCCTATAGCATGAGATGTGATATCCAACTCCTTCCCATTCCAATCCTGAGACCCTTCCTATAGCATGAGATGTGATGTCTCAATGCTTCCAATACCAAACCTGAGATCCTTCCTATAACATGAGATGTGATATCCAACTCCTTCCCATTCCAATCCTGAGACCCTTATGATAGCATGAGATGTGATATCTCAATGCCTCTTATACCAAACCTGAGATCCTTCCGATAGCATGAGATGTGATATCTCAATGCTTCTAATACCAAACCTGAGATCCTTCCTATAATATGAGATGTGATTTCCAAATCCTTCCCCTTCCAAACCTGAGACCCTCCCTTTAGCATGAGATGTGATATCCAACTCCTTCCCATTCCAATCCTGAGACCCTTCTGATAGCATGAGATGTGATATCTCAATGCCTCTAATACCAAACCTGAGATCCTACCTCTAACATGAAATGTGATATCCATCTCCTACCCTTTCCAAACCTGAGACCCTGCCTATAGCATGATATGTGATATCCAAGTCCTTCCCATTCCAATCCTGAGACCCTTCCTATAGCATGTTGTTAAGACGGATTTCTGAACTCTGTCCTGGTGGCGCAGAAGTTCAGAAGGCCAACCTAATTACTTGGAACAGGGTAACCTCTGGACAAGCCAGACCAATCAAGGTAGCGATCGCGGCGGTCAAGATTAGGTCTCAAGAGGGGTGAGGGTGACTGGAAGCCCGCAATGAGCACACAAAGCAAGAGCGCTTACAAACTACTCCAAACAGTTGTTATATCAAAAATATAAACACATTTATTTTAAGGCCTTTAAAACAACGACCGTAGCGAGAAAATCACAATAACACAGTATTAAGCCAACACATACCAAATCAACACAATATATATACAAATACACAGTCGCAAGCGTTTAAAGCACGAAATATGTAGTCCACCTGCCAGGGAAGGAAAACAGGCAGTGCGATAACGCTTTAGACTCAGTTCGCCTTTAGAGGCACCTAACTAGATGGAAGTCCGAGCCCTGCGAAGAGTGGAGCCTTGTGCTCAAAGTACCTGCCACGCCGGTGCCAACGGGCAAAAGGGGAAGCTCTTCGGAGGAAGTCAGGCAGTTCGGGTTAGTGCACAGCAGAAGGAGAACAGGTTCCGAAACTCAAGCGCAGCCTCCACAGCGAGCAGAAGCAGAGCGCGAGTACGGCCAAAAGGGTGCTGTTTTTACACAGCAGGGAAAAGCAATGGGATACTGCAGGAGGGCGACCAGATCCTAGCAAAACTACTCACCGGTCCCCGAAGCAAGCAGACCCAGGCTTCTCCACGTTAGTTTCAGCAGCTGGCAGGTTCAGAAGAGCAGGGAACGCCTCGTAGTCGTGTAGAGCAAAAAGACGTCCCAATCGACGAAACCAGCACAGTTTTGTTGCCGCACAGGACAACGGAGCGGCCGTGTGTATTCGAGCCAAATGAACCCTCCTCCCTTCAGACCTGGGGACGCCAAGCGTACGAAGCGTGGGAGAGGGACAAGGACTCGCAATACAACACAACCTGGCGGCGGTTGCAGAGCCAACCTCCTTTGTAAGCTGGTCAGTCAACTGGATGGCCCAGAGACGCTTCCGAAGGCTTACTTGGCAGGAGATGGTTGAAGATGCCGGGAATAGCTGTTCCTGCTAATCCAAAGGTCGAAGCACCAGTACAGGCCTTCTGGTTCGATCCAAGGAGGAAAGGGTTTCACAGGACGACAGCAGTGCAAAGGAGGATTCCTTCAGCGGGTCACCAGCGATTCCTCGGTCCAGCCTCTTGGTTGCAGGATACTTGGCTCCTGTATTCCTTCGTTCGTGAGAACTCAGGAGATCGACATGGTAGTGGTGTTTCCAGCTCCCTCTTATCCACGGTTCCCTTCGCGCCAAAACGGAGGGGAGCCAATGGGAGATCCGCTCATCAACACACATACCATACGTGGACCAATCACGGACCACGGTGGTCCCAGGCATTCACACTACCCTAGACTCTCTGGCACCCAGGATGTGTATTGGGACCAGACATCCCAGCCCACACCCTGGAGGCACACAAACGACATGTAGAAGCCCGCGAAAGCAACCACGTTTCGCGGGAAAGTACATGCCCAAATAAGGAAGGCCCCGGGTCGCCGGACCTGGGGAAGGTGACGGGAGCAAGACGGTCAATGGACAAGACAAAGGAGCCTCGCGGCCTGGCCATTTTGGGAGCCAGGCCACCATTTTGGGTTCAGTGCAAAAACGTGCTCAGAACGCCAAAAGGAGCTCAAAATAAACAAAACGATCGCTGCCACCATTCGAGTCCCTGAATGACTTGCACCGATCAAATACCATCCTAAAAGAGTATCTAGGGTCTGTAGAAGGCTAGAGACCCAAGAGAGCTGTAACTTAGCTTACAGTGCCCTCTTGTGTCATGTTGCACTAAAGCCGCAACACGATAAAAGAAACTACGGGAAACGGTGTTCCCCGGTACTGACTGTCTTAAGGGCATGTCAGTTTCCCCGTAACAAAAGGAGCGAAAGCCCAGAGAAGTGCGGCAGAAGGCTGTACTTCTCTGGCAAAGTCAAGAACAAGGTTAAAAACAATAGCAAAAAGTTTAGGGGTTGCCACATGGAAGGATAATTCCCTACAATTACGAAATCTTTCCTAACACTCGCCCCTCCCAGACTATGGACAGGGGGAACTAATCCACCCCTGGATGAGTCTCTTGTTCAGGTCGGTTAAACAATCTGGACAACCCATCAGCATTGCTATGTTGGACACCTGGCCTATGCTCAATAGTGAAGTCGAAGCCTTGTAGACTTATGGACCACCTAAGCAACTTTGGATTCTCCCCCTTCATGTTCATTAGCCACTTTAACGGCTTATGGTCAGTCTGCACAGTGAAGTGGGTCCCATAGAGGTAGGGCCTCAGCTTCCTTAGGGCCCACACAACAGAGAAACATTCTTTCTCTACCGTGGACCATCTGAGCTCTCTGTCCTTAAGCTGGCGACTAATAAAACCGATAGGGTGTTCCTTACCCTTCTCATCTATTTGTGATAGTACAGCTCCTATCCCAGTGTCAGAGGCATCCGTCTGCACGATAAAAGGTCTTTGATAATCAGGGGCCCTGAGCACAGGGGCCTGGCACAAGGAGTCTTTTAAGCCATTGAAGGCCTTCTCACACTCGTCGGTCCAAGTTACCTTCTTGGGTTTCTTCGGAGTTGTGAGGGCAGTCAGAGGAGCAGCTATGGTGCCATAGTCTGCCACAAAATTGCGGTAATACCCCGTGAGTCCTAAAAAGGCTCTCACTTGGGTTTGCGTAGTGGGGGTAGGCCAGTCTTGTACTGCTTGTACCTTACTGGATAGAGGCTGTCTCCTCCCTCCACCTACTTCATGTCCAAGGTAAACCACTGAGCCTTGTCCATTTTGGTGAGGGGCCACTCGGACACCCTCAAAAGAGCTAACTGAAGGACTGCTTGGGAACAGGTCGGGGAGAGGTTCAGACTCCTCTTCCTCAACATCTGAAGCCAGTAGCAGTGCTGCGATTTCGACGCTTGGGCCGAAAGCCTTCAGCCTATTCATGTGAAACACTTTGGGAGCCTGTCCAGGCCTTCCAAGGTCCACTGAATAGTTAACCTCACCCAGGGGCTCCACCACTGGGTAAGGGCCTGACCATTTGTCCTGTAAAGCTCGAGGCCTTATGAGATTCATGATCAGGACTTGCTGACCAAGTGTAAAGTTGATGAGGGAAGCTTTCTGGTCGTACCAATGTTTCACCAGCGCTTGCCCTGCCTTCAATTTATCACTAGTCAAGCCCATCAGAAGTACCATCCGTTTTCTGAGCCCTAGCACATAATCAGCTACATTGGTAGCAACAGGGGGAGTGGGCATCTCCCATCCCTCTTTGACGATGCCTAAGGGTCCCCGTACGGGATGACCGAACAGAAGTTCGAAGGGGCTGAAGCCAACACCCTCCTGTGGTACCTCTCGGTAGGCAAACAGTAAGCATGAAACAAGAAGATCCCATTTCCTTCTCTGAGGCTCCTCCAGAGCCCCAATCATGCTCTTTAACGTCCTGCTGAAACGCCCCCCCAGACCATTGGTCTGGGGGCGGTATGCAGAAGAGAACCTGTAGGTGTCCCCACATTCTTTCCACATAGCCTGCCTATACTTCGACATAAAGTTGCTGCCATGATCCGACACAACTTCTTTAGGGAAGCCAACCCTAGTAAACATGCCGAGTAAAGCTTCTGCAACTGGCTTGGCAGTTACAGTTGTAAATGGGACGGCCTCAGGATACCTGGTTGCATGGTCGACCAGCACCAGGATAAACCTATTGCCTGAGGATGTTTGCGGATCAAGGGGACCAACCATGTCGATCCCTACCCTTTCAAATGGTACCCCCACAACTGGGAGCGGTACCAACGGAGCTTGGATTGTCGCGCCAACCTTACCAGACAACTGGCAGGCGCCACAACTCCTGCAGTGACTTTCTACTTGCTCCCCCATCTTGGGCCAGTAGAAGTGCATGGATAACCTTTGCTTGGTCTTCCTCATACCGAGGTGACCAGCAAGGGGAACTTCATGCGCCAACTGCAGGAGGAAGGGCCTAACAGCAAGGGGAACCACCAACCTCCTATGGTCTCCTTCTGTAGACTCTGTGGGCTCACTATACAGGAGTCCACCTTCCTGGTAAATCCTATGCATCCCAGGAGGTTCACCCTCAAGCTGGGAGCAGGCCTGTCTCCTTAGGCCTTCCAGAGATGGGCACTCACGTTGGCCTTTACTGAATTCGTCCCTATCAGGACCTCCTTCAACTAACAAGTCTTTTAGTTCAGGATGATCGTTGGGGTCGAATACTTCAGGCATCGCCACCTCCTCGTCAGGCCCGGGCGATTGACCAACTTCCTCCACCGCAGTGGTAGGCGAGCTCGGGGGAATATTCTCTTTCCCTCGTCTTGACTTGTAGACTCCTTTCAACTTGGGTTTCCCCTTTGGCTGGGGCGGCGTATTGGACTTGGCCAATGCTGCCCGTGCTTGAGACCGTGTGTAGGGTCTTTCGGCAGTGTCTCCTACGAGCCCTAAAGCTCCGAGATCATTGCCCAACAAGACCTTTCCCGGGACGTTTCTCTGAATGCTCACTGGAATCCTGACTGCTGTACCATTTAAAGTAAGATTTACAGGGATCACGGGAAACATACGAGGGGGCCGTCAGCCAACTTAGTGGGCATCAGAGTAGCTCTGGCAACTTCCTCTGAGTCTACCAAGGTAGAATCCACTACAGTTCGACTGCACCCACTATCCCTAAGAGCTGGAGTATCCACTCCATTGATCAGCACACTGGGCCTCATTACGACCCTGGCGGAAATCGGAAAACGATGGCGGAAATGCAATACCGCCATCGAATAGCGCTCGGTGCGACTATGACCCGTCACCGCAAAGTACGAAGCCATTAGCGACACCGTAGTGAACGCCAACGCTAACTGCACCAAGTACGCGCGCGCGCGCCATGCCAAACCGTAAATACCACCATGGCGCAAGGGTACGCGAATTCCGACCCTAGCGGACATGTACCTAACGCCATCAAGCATGGCGGAAAGCACCATTCCGCCATGGTGAGAAGTACGGCATCGCGATTCAACCGTAAACGGCCCCACTGAGTGCCTGTACACCGCTCCCTGCCCACAAAGTACAACTCCCCGTAGGTGCAATGAAGTCACAATGCAACCAGTGAAATGCACAAGTCACCCATGCATGCCAACAAACAAAAGATCCACAAGAGGGGCCAATGGGAGCTGCAGGGCACAGATGGCACGAATACAGAAGCCATTCCAATGGACATGACCACAGTCCCCCCCCCCGAAACGCACGCAAACACAGGCACCTGTGACCAGCAATATTCCGAAAATCACAACATACCACCAGTCCACCTGGCTGACCGGCGTCTGTTACACAAAACCCAATCCCCCGCCCCTGAGCATGACAACATTCAAACAGTCATATTGGCAGCCCCCATCCCTGACCTCACTGGGCTCCGTAGGCAAACGCGCCCAGCACAGTACCACGCGACTATACTCCGAAGCCGGAACCCAATGCAGATCTCCTCACAATACATCGCTCCCCAAATAGGAATATGCCACATCACTCGCAAAGAAGAACGCTACACGGCCCATATCAGAATAGAAATTTAATGCACAACTAAATCACCAAGCTCATACAGCCATTAGTCCATGAACTCCAAAACACATATCACCATCGTGGGCTGCATCCGCAAGGAATGACCAGCTACTACTTGTGTGACGCCCTGTTCCATCATGGCACACAGATCCACATTCACGTACGAAAAGGCAACATGGAAGCGCACAGAACCGCAGGCCCGTCCCAATGGGGAGGCACTAGTCCAGCTGAAAGGCCGAAATGTTGCTCCGAGCCACTAGTACTGCGTAAGGGCATGTGGCCCATTGGCGATCGTCCCATAAGATCGTAATGCTGCTCCACTGATTAACACGAAGCAGCAGGTGTCGGGAGTAAACGCCATCTGCAGGAGTGGCATACAGATGGCAGTGGCAAAAGGGGAGGAGATACCTGTCAACCAAAAGAAAAGAAAAAGAACAGAATGGCCATCAGAACTACATTCGAACAACTCACTTCAATGATCACACTAAATCCACAGCCATATGCATGCTAGCCCACTCCAAAGGATCATCACCACCCCAGAACCACTTGCGACTCATAACTATCCATATCGAGGTGTAAACACCATCACAAACGAGTGTACGTGTGCATGCGTCTGTCAAAACAGATTCCATCAGATGGGAATGTTAACGTGCATGGACACAAGTGTCTGAAGGCGCGTCGAGACAGGGAGGGCTCAACAAGGCCAGAGAGACGATGGTCCCACTATGGCAGCCCTGCATCACATAGCACAGGGGAGGCGGATAGATTCCAAGAAGCCCTGTACATGGCAAACCCTGTATCAAATCACCTGCCCAAGCATCCATTCATCATTCCCTCATCCTGTCATAAAAACGCCTGAATATTTACTCACAAAACATTCGAAATTTCCATTGAGTCTGTGCGTTATGCAGCCTGCAAAATCCACAGTGCCCCAGCCCGTAATTCCAGTGTTGTGGAGTTACATGTATTTGGGAACGTCCGGCCTCATCGGCCACGTCACTATTGCGCACCCCAAACTATTCATATCAATCATTGCTCCTCGCCATGGCCTCTGTCTCAAGGACATTGAACAATAGAACGTTATATTTGCAGTCAGACCTGTGGGCATCTCCTCTCCGCTAGCTGAATACCGAAAGCGGCGGCCTTCGAATTCCTCTTTTGCAACATCACGTCGAAAAGGCATCTGTGGCCGTTTGAAATCACAAATTAATCCAGCTAGTGCGGCTGTGTGTGAAAAAGGCAACTGCCATCACCCACTAATGGGACGCCCCGCCCGTCGTTGCAACTCGGTACAGTGATGCATGAGGGCCCACCGTAACTCGAGTACTACGTTCCACTGACCCATCACAAGTCTGTTCGCGACTGCAAAGATTGTATGTGAAACAATGGGACCATAGCCGAATGTACATATCAACAGATGTTACACGGCCATCGGGTACAAAAACATGATTGCAATAGCAAGATGCCATTCCTCGATTCGCAGCGTTGTGTGCGGGACGTGCTCGCCCAAAGGGGAGAGCAGCTTGCACAGGTGGAATGAATCACCACAGGTGGAGGCCATACAGCCTGAAAACACATAAAATGCACACCCAGTCTCCTCCCACAACCACACCCACTCCGAAATGCTACCGGCAGGACTCGCGATGTTGGCCCTGGGGGACTTGATAGCACTGCAAGTACTGCAACTCCAAGAAGAAGACGAACACCAACTACAACCGGCCGCACGGAGGAGAGGCAGGAGGAGGAGGAGGCCAAGGCAGGGCCAGCAAGGGCCGCCAGCACAGCCAATACCACCACGCAGGCAGCCCGCAATCCCACGCCTCCGAGCACATCCGTTCAACCTCACTGATGAGCAGATCCACACCCTCTACCGTTTGGACCGGGACACCATAGCCGCAATAGTGGACATGACACAGGCTGACCTTGTCAGCATGATAGATAGCCCAACCGCCATCCCACCCCTACTGAAGGTGGTGTCTGTACTCCACTTCCTGGCCACAGGCACCTACCAGCACACAGTCGGACAGTTGCATGGCATTTCTCAGCCACTGTTCTCACGGACACTATTGCAAGTGCTCGATGCCCTCCTGCAGCACGCAGACGACTACATCTCTCTACCACGCTCGGAGCAGGAGATCACAAACGCGAAAGTGGGATTCCACGCACTTGCCGGCATACTGGGTTGCATTGGTGCCATCGACTGCACCCATGTGGAATTGGTCGTCCCACATGCCATGGAGGCCCAGTACCGCAACCGAAAACAATTTCATTCCCTGAATGTACAGATGGTGTGTGACTCCAACAGGATCTTTACACATTGTTGTGCCAGATTCCCTGGATCAACCCATGATTCTATGGTCTTGAGGAACTCTACTATACCACGCTACATGGAGCGACACGCAGGGAACAGATCCTGGCTACTCGGTGAGTCTCTTTTCATGCATGATGATGTGGGGTATGTGATGCGGCAATGACCTGGCAGGAAGGGGGGGGGTGTGCGTACGTAGCAATGGCATTCCACATCATACGTTTATCGTCCACATACAGGTGATGCTGGGTATCCACTGAAGAGATGGCTCCTCACACCAGTCCGGAACCCACGGGACCAGCATGAGGAGGACTACAACCATGCCCACTCACGTACCCGTGTAGTCATTGAACAGGCATTCGGCCTACTGAAGACTCGATTCCGCTGCCTCAGCAGGTCTGGCGGGGCACTCCTGTACCGCCATGAGAAGGTTGCTAAGATGGTCATGGCATGTGTCATGCTCCACAACATGTGCGTACGTAGAAATGTGCCCATGCCCCCTGACGCAGAACTGCAAGCACCTGATGATGGTCATGATGAGGGTGGGGATGTGGCAGCACCTCAAGGAGTCTGCGAGGCACCGGAGGGCCGTGACATTCGTCAGCATCTCATTGATGCATGCTTCTAGCACTCACGCCTGGTGGCTGATACATGGACACGGGACTCGTGGCACTGTGTGTGTCTGGTACATGCACAATATGGACTGTACGCCTATGATGGCCTAGTACACAAAGATCATTGTCCACACATCTCATTGGTTGATCGTGCACTGTTTATGGCATATGTGATATCATGTTGAACACCCTATCGACCCGCCACCCTAGTGAGCCCAACACCCCCCCTCCACCCTCCTACCTCCCCCCCGAACACCAGTGTCCAAAGATGCTCATTGTCAGTGGGCTGTCGCTATTGCAAGCCCCCTCTGCGGGTGTCAGGGGCACCCCTGCCTGTGGAGCGCAGGTTCCTCCCAGATCTACGTTGGGGGCTGCCCTGGACGGAACTTGCAACGGATGATGTCTCTGCCTGCTCACGTCCATGCATGTCCCTAAGGGTTTGTGAGAGCTCAGTGAGCACACGGCGCACTGCGGCAAGTTCGGCACATACGTCTTTGGACGTCGCATGCAGTTCCCCCCTCAGGCTCTCGGTGCTACTCTCCATTTGTGCCCTTAGTGTCTCTGTACTTCTCTCCATTTCTGCCCTGAGTGTCTCAGTTGATGTTTCTATGTCTGCCTTAGTGCGCCCACATTCATCGGCATGGTCCTTGAGGAGCGTGGCCAGTTGCTGCTGTTGCACGATTAACTGGTCGAGGGACTGTTGCCTCTGCTGGGCCATGGCCATTTGCGGGGGTGTCACAGAGGGGCTGTTGACCTCATGTTGCCTTGCCACAGGGCTTGTGGGGGATGGCCAGTCGTCGTCTTGTGGGTGCCCTTGCGTGGTATCCTCATGTTGTATGGGATGGGACAGACAGGGGGAATGGGACAGGTCATGGATGGATCTAACTTCGACATCCCCGTCTTCTGTGTCGGAGCATGCTGCCATCATTGGGGTGTCACCTATGGTGCTGCTGCCACCAGAGGCAGTGCCTTCTGTGGCATCCGTTGAGGGGACCTGTGGTGGTGGTGTTGTGGGCATGCTGGCTGCTGGGGTGCCTGTTGATGTTCCCTCCTCTGTGCTGCCACCTGATGTGTGCTGCTGCCGTGTCTTGATGCGTGCAGCTGAGGTGGAGGGTCTTTGGCCGTTGGTCTTGGCCCTCTTTGCAGGTGCGCTGGTAGGGGTGTCCTGATGCTCGTCGTTTGGATCAGACCCTGTGGTGGAGTAAAGGAGGGCGAGGGTTAATAATGGGTCTATGGGTATTGGAATGGCATTGTATCACATGCATTGGGGTGGTACCTGAGGGTGATTTGGGTCGGGGCCTTGGAGGTGCTTTCATTTGTGTGTGGAGTGAGGGTGCAGTTGTTTGGCAGCCTGCAGTTAGGGTGTGCCTGCTGCACGTGTAGTGGGTGTTTTAGGGGTTTTTAATTATTAATGTATTTATTGTGAGTTTTAAGGTGCACTATCAGGGCGATGTGTGTGGACGTTCTCCTGGACATGTGTTTCTGTTGCACTATGTGGACACATGGTAGTTCACATGATTGGACATTGTGGATTTAGCACTGTTTTATCTGGCCCACCTACCTGATTCTTCGGATGTCTGCACTCCTTTCTCCATCCCTCCGACTCCCTCTATGCTCTCCATTCCAATGGTGGAGGCACAGATTTCTTCCCAGGGGGTCAACTTGATGGGTGATTCTGGGCCTCCCCCGGTGGCTGTGGCAATGTTGCGGTTGGCAGAGAGTATGCTGCGGACGCGTATCCGCAGGTCGTCCCATCGCTTTCGGCATTGCTGTGGGGTGCGGGGTGCGGTCCCCACCGCACTTACCCGCTGCGCCACCAGAGCCCATATGGCCTTCTTGTTCGCAAGTGCCGTCCTGGTCATTTGCGTGGAGAAGACGACGGCAGCATTCTCCTGGAGGGTCTCTGTTAGCACGGTGAGTTCCTCACGGGAGAAGTGGACCTGCCGCTTGCGGTCGCACGCTTTCTTCGCTTCTTTTCCCATTTTTCTTGGTTTCGCTAGGGTGGATGACGGGTTGGGGTGTGTCTCGGGGTAGTGTTTTTAGTGGTTGTGTGGTTTTTGTGGTTTTATAGGTGTACGGCGGGATGTTTCCCGTTCCGGGCCCGTGTTTTTACTTCCGTTTCCGTATATTTCCGGTCACCGTACTTTCCGGTAGGCGCACTCTGCGGTGTCCGCTGTGATGGGTGGCGGTATTGCACCTAGGGCGACGTACGGCGGCGGTGTGGGCCGTTTTGGGGTCATTTCCGCCATCGCGGAGTTTGCACTTCCGCCATGCCGTGGTGCTCGTGCCCGATGGGTCGGAATGGGCCGCACTTTGCTCCTTCGTGCAATGGCGGAAACGCTATTTACGCTGTTGCGGTCCGGTCAGTCACTTTCCGCAAGGGTCGTAATGAGGGCCACTGTCTTTAAAGTAGTGCTTGGTATTATCTGGAATCCTAGCATAAGCCTCTGCGACTTTAGGCTCCCAGGAACCCAGGGACACTAAAACTACCTCAGCCTCTATTCCGCTGGGAAATGAGTCTGAGGAGAAGGATGCTCCTGTAATCTCTTCTTCCTCGTAGGAGGAGAAGGCCAGATTAGCGGAGTGGACCCCCAAAGGTCTAACCTTACAACGGGGATCCCCCTTCACATGGTTGAAGATGCCGGGAATAGCTGTTCCTGCTAATCCAAAGGTCGAAGCACCAGTACAGGCCTTCTGGTTCGATCCAAGGAGGAAAGGGTTTCACAGGACGACAGCAGTGCAAAGGAGGATTCCTTCAGCGGGTCACCAGCGATTCCTCGGTCCAGCCTCTTGGTTGCAGGATACTTGGCTCCTGTATTCCTTCGTTCGTGAGAACTCAGGAGATCGACATGGTAGTGGTGTTTCCAGCTCCCTCTTATCCACGGTTCCCTTCGCGCCAAAACGGAGGGGAGCCAATGGGAGATCCGCTCATCAAAACACATACCATACGTGGACCAATCACGGACCACAGTGGTCCCAGGCATTCACACCACCCTAGACTCTCTGGCACCCAGGATGTGTATTGGGACCAGACATCCCAGCCCACACCCTGGAGGCACACAAACGACATGTAGAAGCCCGCGAAAGCAACCACGTTTCGCGGGAAAGTACATGCCCAAATAAGGAAGGCCCCGGGTCGCCGGACCTGGGGAAGGTGACGGGAGCAAGACGGTCAATGGACAAGACAAAGGAGCCTCGCGGCCTGGCCATTTTGGGAGCCAGGCCACCATTTTGGGTTCAGTGCAAAAACGTGCTCAGAACGCCAAAAGGAGCTCAAAATAAACAAAACGATCGCTGCCACCATTCGAGTCCCTGAATGACTTGCACCGATCAAATACCATCCTAAAAGAGTATCTAGGGTCTGTAGAAGGCTAGAGACGCAAGAGAGCTGTAACTTAGCTTACAGTGCCCTCTTGCGTCATGTTGCACTAAAGCCGCAACACGATAAAAGAAACTACGGGAAACGGTGTTCCCCGGTACTGACTGTCTTAAGGGCATGTCAGTTTCCCCGTAACAAAAGGAGCGAAAGCCCAGAGAAGTGCGGCAGAAGGCTGTACTTCTCTGGCAAAGTCAAGAACAAGGTTAAAAACAATAGCAAAAAGTTTAGGGGTTGCCACATGGAAGGAAAATTCCCTACAATTACGAAATCTTTCCTAACACATGTGATGTGATATCTCAATGCTTATACAAAACCTGAGACCCTTCCTATGGCATGAGATGGCATATACAACTCCTTCCCATTCCAATCCTGAGACCCTTCCTATAGCATGAGATGTGATATCTCAATGCTTATACCAAACCTGAGACCCTTCCTATAGCATGTGATGTGATATCCAACTTCTTCCCATTCCAATCCTGAGACCCTTCCTATAGCATGAGATGTGATATCTCAATGCTTATACCAAACCTGAGACCCTTCCTATAGCTTGAGATGTGATATCCAACTCCTTCCCATTCCAATCCTGAGACCCTTCCTATAGCATGAGATGTGATATCTCAAGGCCTCTAATACCAAACCTGAGATCCTTCCTCTAACATGAAATGTGATATCCAACTCCTTCCCCTTCCAAACCTGAGAGCCTTCCTATAGCATGAGATATAATATCCAAGTCCTTCCCATTCCAATCCTGAGACCCTTCCTATAACATGAAATGTGATATCCAACTCCTTCCCATTCCAACCTGAGACCCTTCCTATAGCATGAGATGGGATATCCAACTCCTTCCAAATCCAATACTGATACCCTTCCGATAGCATGAGATGTGATATCCCAATGCTTCTACCAAACCTGAGTCCCATACTATGGCATGAGATGTGATATCAAACTCCTTCCCATTCCAATCCTGAGACCCTTCTAATACCATGAGACTTGATATGTCAATGCTTCTAATACCAAACCTGAGACCCGTCCTATAACATGAGATGTGATATCCAAATCCTTCCCCTTCCAAACCTTAGACCCTTCCTTTATCATGAGATGTGATATCCAACTCCTTCCCATTCCAATCCTGAGACCCTTCCGATATCATGAGATGTGATATCTCAATGCTTATACCAAATCTGAGACCCTTCCGATGGCCTGAGATGTCATATACAACTCCTTCCCATTCCAATCCTGAGACCCTTCCGATATCATGAGATGTGATATCTCAATGCTTATACCAAATCTGAGACCCTTCCGATGGCCTGAGATGTCATATACAACTCCTTCCCATTCCAATCCTGAGACCCTTCCTATAGCATGAGAAGTGATATCTCAATGCTTATACCAAATCTGAGACCCTTCCTATAGCATGAGATGTGATATCCAAATCCTTCCCATTCCAATCCTGAGACCCTTCCTATAGCATGAGATGTGATATCTCAATGCTTATACCAAACCTGAGACCCTTCCTATAGCATGAGATGTGATATCCAACTCCTTCCCATTCCAATCCTGAGACCCTTCCTATAGCATGAGATGTGATGTCTCAATGCTTCTAATACCAAACCTGAGATCCTTCCTATAACATGAGATGTGATATCCAACTCCTTCCCATTCCAATCCTGAGACCCTTATGATAGCATGAGATGTGATATCTCAATGCCTCTTATACCAAACCTGAGATCCTTCCGATAGCATGAGATGTGATATCTCAATGCTTCTAATACCAAACCTGAGATCCTTCCTATAATATGAGATGTGATTTCCAAATCCTTCCCCTTCCAAACCTGAGACCCTCCCTTTAGCATGAAATGTGATATCCAACTCCTTCCCATTCCAATCCTGAGACCCTTCTGATAGCATGAGATGTGATATCTCAATGCCTCTAATACCAAACCTGAGATCCTACCTCTAACATGAAATGTGATATCCATCTCCTTCCCTTTCCAAACCTGAGACCCTGCCTATAGCATGAGATGTGATATCCAAGTCCTTCCCATTCCAATCCTGAGACCCTTCCTATAGCATGTGATGTGATATCTCAATGCTTATACCAAACCTGCGACCCTTGCTATGGCATGAGATGTCATATACAACTCCTTCCCATTCCAACCCTGAGACCCTTCCTATAGCATGAGATGTGATATCTCAATGCTTATACCAAACCTGAGACCCTTCCTATAGCATGAGATGTGATATCCAACTTCTTCCCATTCCAATCCTGAGACCCTTCCTATAGCATGAGATGTGATATCTCAATGCTTATACCAAACCTGAGACCCTTCCTATAGCATAAGATGTGATATCCAAATCCTTCCCATTCCAATCCTGAGACCCTTCCTATAGCATGAGATGTGATATCTCAATGCTTATACCAAACCTGAGACCCTTCCTATAGCATGAGATGTGATATCCAACTCCTTCCCATTCCAATCCTGAGACCCTTCCTATAGCATGAGATGTGATGTCTCAATGCTTCTAATACCAAACCTGAGATCCTTCCTATAACATGAGATGTGATATCCAACTCCTTCCCATTCCAATCCTGAGACCCTTCCTATAGCATGAGATGTGATATCCAACTTCTTCCCATTCCAATCCTGAGACCCTTCCTATAGCATGAGATGTGATATCTCAATGCTTATACCAAACCTGAGATCCTTCCTCTAACATGAAATGTGATATCCAACTCCTTCCCCTTCCAAACCTGAGAGCCTTCCTATAGCATGAGATATGATATCCAAGTCCTTCCCATTCCAATCCTGAGACCCTTCCTATAACATGAAATGTGATATCCAACTCCTTCCCATTCTAACATGAGACCCTTCCTATAGCATGAGATGGGATATCCAACTCCTTCCAAATCCAATACTGATACCCTTCCGATAGCATGACATGTGATATCCCAATGCTTCTACCAAACCTGAGACCCATACTATGGCATGAGATGTGATATCAAACTCCTTCCCATTCCAATCCTGAGACGCTTCCTATAGCTTGAGATGTGATATCCAACTCCTTCCCATTCCAATTCTGAGACCCTTCTTATACCATGAGACTTGATATCTCAATGCTTCTAATACCAAACCTGAGACCCGTCCTATAACATGAGATGTGATATCCAAATCCTTCCCCTTCCAAACCTTAGACCCTTCCTTTATCATGAGATGTGATATCCAACTCCTTCCCATTCCAATCCTGAGACCCTTCCGATATCATGAGATTTGTTATCTCAATGCTTCTAATATCAAACTTGAGACCCTCCCTATAGCATGAGATGTGACATCCAAGTCCTTCCCATTCCAATCCTGAGACCCTTCCTATAGCATGAGATGTGATATCTCAATGCTTCTAATACCAAACCTGAGACCCTTCCTATAACATGAGATGGGATATCCAACTCCTTCCCATTCCAATCCTGAGACCCTTCCGATAGCAAAGATGTGATATCTCAGTGCTTATACCAAACCTGAGACCCTTCCTAAGGCCTGAGATGTCATATACAACTCCTTCCCATTCCAATCCTGAGACCCTTCCTATAGCATGAGATGTGATATCTCAATGCTTATACCAAATCTGAGACCCTTCCTATAGCATGAGATGTGATATCCAACACCTTCCCATTCCAATCCTGAGACCCTTCCTATAGCATGAGAAGTGATATCTCCATGCTTATACCAAACCTGAGACCCTTCCTATAGCATGAGATGTGATATCCAAATCCTTCCCATTCCAATCCTGAGACCCTTCCTATAGCATGAGATGTGATATCTCAATGCTTATACCAAACCTGAGAGCCTACCTATAGCATGGGATGTGATATCCAAGTCCATCCCATTCCAATCCTTAGACCCTTCCTACAGCATGCGATGTGATATCTCAATGATTCTAATACCAAACCAGAGACCTGTCCTTTAACATGAGATGGGATATCCAACTCCTTCCCATTCCAATCCTGAGCCACTCCTGATAGCAGAGATGTGATATCTCAATGCTTATACCAAACCTGAGACCCTTCCTATAACATGAGATGTGATATCCAACTCCTTCCCGTTCCAAACCTGAGACACTTCCTATAGCATATGTGATATCCAACTCCTTCCCATTCCAAACATGAGACCCTTCCTATAGCAAGAATGTAATATCCAACTCCTACCCATTCCAATCCTGAGACCATTCCTATAGCATGAGATGTGATATATCAATGCTTCTAATACCAAACCTGAGATCCTTCCTGTTAAGACGGATTTCTGAACTCTGTCCTTAACAAATTGGTGTACAGCGGTGGGATACGACTGAAGGTATCCAGTGTTGCGCTCGAACTAAGGCATTTCAGGTTATTCCAAACAGTACACGTAGTGAATTGTTGTAATATAACTTTAAAAAGGCCATAGTCCTATCAAACAGTATGGAAGCAAATTCCTTGTTAACTTTAAATGCTTCCAAATCAGAAACGCTGAAAAAGATGTGTGCGGAGAGAGGTGTTTCCTCTCAAGGCACAAAATTGGAAATGATCCAGAGAATCGTGGCGTGGCAAGAAGCGCAGCTTGACGCTATAACTTCCGAGGACAGTGCAGAAGGTGGTGGGGCTGCTCTCGTTCTGCCGCTGCACTGATCCATCGCGACCACGAGGACAGGGAGGATGTAATGTCTAATGTTTCCTCTGCCAGTGTTGATGGGGAGGCTATGCTTGAATTCAAGAAGCAAGAGCTGCGGTTTAGGCAGCAGGAGCTTGAATTCAGCATAGCCAAACTAAAAATCGAACAGGCAGAAAAACAGAAAGACAGGGATCACCAGTTGGAACTGGCCAAGCTTCAGGTTGCAAATGGATCCAAGGGTCCTAGACATGGGTCTGGGGCTTCCTCTCATCCACGGTTTCCAAAAGATCTGCTCAGTGTGTATGAAGAAAGGAATGACATTATGGACTGGCTGAATGCGTTTGAGTATGCATGCGAGGTTCAAAAAGTTGACAGTGCTGATAAGATTGCGTGGTTGCTCAGTAGACTGCCCCATTCTGGCTGTAGTGCCATTATGGAAATGTCGAAGGCTGAGCGGGCTGATTTCGCAATGTTAAAGCAAACTCTCATTTTAAAGTTTGGGAAGACTCCGGCCCAATATTTAAAGCGTTTTCGAGAGTATAAGAAAAAGGAAGGTGGTACTTGGGTATCTTATGTCGCTGAATCTTTGAAAAACTTAACTGGCTGGGTTGAAGGTTATAAGGTTTCTACCTTCGAAGGCATGATAAATCTTGTCATGCTGGAACATATTTTTGCTTCTTCTTCCCCGGAGCTTAAGCAGCATTTGGCCGATTCGAAGGAGATAGATCCTAAGAAGCTGGCCATTGCAGCAGACTTATGGGTGTCACATCGAGTGTCCCATAAGGACAAAACTCATCCTGGTAAGCAGGAGGAAGGGAAAAAGTCCAAAGATATGGAGGGTGGGGAATCTGCTATATCTCCTTCCCATAACGGCCACAAAAAGAAAAACAAGGGTACGACACAAGAGAACTCACAGGGTAGTGGAGGTTCGCCTCCGAAACAGAACTCTGGTTACAATAAGCCTCCCTACGTAAACAGACCCACTGGGGCTTGTTTTTCTTGTGGAGCAACTGACCATGTGAAGGGGGATCCCCGGTGTAAGGTTAGACCTTTGGGGGTCCACTCCGCTAATCTGGCCTTCTCCTCCTACGAGGAAGAAGAGATTACAGGAGCATCCTTCTCCTCAGACTCATTTCCCAGCGGAGTAGAGGCTGAGGTAGTTTTAGTGTCCCTGGGTTCCTGGGAGCCTAAAGTCGCAGAGGCTTATGCTAGGATTCCGGATAATACCAAGCACTACTTTAAAGACAGTGTGCTGATCAATGGAGTGGATACTCCAGCTCTTAGGGATAGTGGGTGCAGTCGAACTGTAGTGGATTCTACCTTGGTAGACTCAGAGGAAGTTGCCAGAGCTACTCTGATGCCCACTAAGTTGGCTGACGGCCCCCTCCGTATGTTTCCCGTGATCTCTGTAAATCTTACTTTAAATGGTACAGCAGTCAGGATTCCAGTGAGCATTCAGAGAAACGTCCCGGGAAAGGTCTTGTTGGGTAATGATCTCAGAGCTTTAGGGCTCGTAGGAGACACTGCCGAAAGACCCTACACACGGTCTCAAGCACGGGCAGCATTGGCCAAGACCAATACGCCGCCCCAGCCAAAGGGGAAACCCAAGGCGAAAGGAGTCTACAAGTCAAAACGAGGGAAAGAGAATATTCCCCCGAGCTCGCCTACCACTGCGGTGGAGGAAGTTGGTCAATCGCCCCGGCCTGACGAGGAGGTGGCGATGCCTGAAGTATTCGACCCCAACGATCATCCTGAACTAAAAGACTTGTTAGTTGAAGGAGGTCCTGATAGGGACGAATTCAGTAAAGGCCAACGTGAGTGCCCATCTCTGGAAGGCCTAAGGAGACAGGCCTGCTCCCAGCTTGAGGGTGAACCTCCTGGGATGCATAGGATTTACCAGGAAGGTGGACTCCTGTATAGTGAGCCCACAGAGTCTACAGGAGGAGACTATAGGAGGTTGGTGGTTCCCCTTCCTGTTAGGCCCTTCCTCCTGCAGTTGGCGCATGTCGTTCCCCTTGCTGGTCACCTTGGTATGAGGAGGACCAAGCAAAGGTTATCCATGCACTTCTACTGGCCCAAGATGGGGGAGCAAGTATAAAGTCACTGCAGGAGTTGTGCCGCCTGCCAGTTGTCTGGTAAGGTTGGCGCGACAATCCAAGCTCCGTTGGTACCGCTCCCAGTTGTGGGGGTACCATTTGAAAGGGTAGGGATCGACATGGTTGGTCCCCTTGACCCGCAAACATCCTCGGGCAATAGGTTTATCCTGGCGCTGGTCGACCATGCAACCAGGTATCCTGAGGCCATCCCATGGAAAACTGTAACTGCCAAGTCAGTTGCAGAAGCTTTACTCGGCATATTTACTAGGGTTGGCTTCCCTAAAGAAGTTGTGTCGGATCATGGCAGCAACTTTATGTCGAAGTATAGGCAGGCTATGTGGAAAGAATGTGGGGTCACCTACGGGTTCTCTTCTGCATACCACCCCCAGACCAATGGTCTGGGGGGGCGTTTCAACAGGACGTTAAAGAGCGTGATTGGGGCTCTGGAGGAGCCTCAGAGAAGAAAATGGGATCTTCTTGTTTCATGCTTACTGTTTGCCTACCGAGAGGTACCACAGGAGGGTGTTGGCTTCAGCCCCTTCGAACTTCTGTTCGGTCATCCCATACGGGGACCCTTAGCCATCGTCAAAGAGGGATGGGAGATGCCCACTCCCCCTGTTACTACCAACGTAGTTGATTATGTGCTAGGGCTCAGAAAACGGATGGTACTTCTGATGGTCTTGGCTAGTGATAAATTGAAGGCAGGGCAAGCGCTGGTGAAACATTGGTACGACCAGAAAGCTTCCCTCATCAACTTTACACTTGGTCAGCAAGTCCTGATCATGAATCTCATAAGGCCTCGAGCTTTACAGGACAAATGGTCAGGCCCTTACCCAGTGGTGGAGCCCCTGGGTGAGGTTAACTATTCAGTGGACCTTGGAAGGCCTGGACAGGCTCCAAAAGTGCTTCACGTGAATAGGCTGAAGGCTTTCGGCCCAAGCGTCGAAATCGCAGCACTGCTACTGGCTTCAGACGTTGCGGGAGAGGAGTTTGAACCTCTCCCCGACCTGTTCCCAAGCAGTCCTTCAGATAGCTCTTTTGAGGGTGTCCGAGTGGCCCCTCACCAAAATGGACAAGGCTCAGTGGTTTACCTTGGACATGAAGTAGGTGGAGGGAGGAGACAGCCTCTACTCAGTCAGGTACAAGCAGTACAAGACTGGCCTACCCCCACTACGCAAACCCAAGTGAGAGCCTTCTTAGGACTCACGGGGTATTACCGCAATTTTGTGGCAGACTATGGCACCATAGCTGCTCCTCTGACTGCCCTCACAACTCTGAAGAAACCCAAGAAGGTAACTTGGACCGACGAGTGTGAGAAGGCCTTCAATGGCTTGAAAGACTCCTTGTGCCAGGCCCCTGTGCTCAGGGCCCCTGATTATCAAAGACCTTTTATCGTGCAGACGGATGCCTCTGACACTGGGATAGGAGCTGTACTATCACAAGTAGATGAGAAGGGTAAGGAACACCCTATCGGTTTTATTAGTCGCCAGTTTAAGGACAGAGAGCTCAGATGGTCCACGGTAGAGAAAGAATGTTTCTCTGTTGTGTGGGCCCTAAGGAAGCTGAGGCCCTACCTCTATGGGACCCACTTCACTGTGCAGACTGACCATAAGCCGTTAAAGTGGCTAATGAACATGAAGGGGGAGAATCCAAAGTTGCTTAGGTGGTCCATAAGTCTACAAGGCTTCGACTTCACTATTGAGCATAGGCCAGGTGTCCAACATAGCAATGCTGATGGGTTGTCCAGAATGTTTAACCGACCTGAACAAGAGACTCATCCAGGGGTGGATTAGTTCCCCCTGTCCATAGTCTGGGAGGGGCGAGTGTTAGGAAAGATTTCGTAATTGTAGGTAATTTTCCTTCCATGTGGCAACCCCTAAACTTTTTGCTATTGTTTTTAACCTTGTTCTTGACTTTGCCAGAGAAGTACAGCCTTCTGCTGCACTTCTCTGGGCTTTCGCTCCTTTCTTACGGGGAAACTGACATGCCCTTAAGACAGTCAGTACCGGGGAACGCTGTTTCCCGTAGTTTCTTTTATCGTGTTGCGGCTTTAGTGCAACATGACACAAGAGGGCACTGTAAGCTAAGTTACAGCTCTCTTGGGTCTCTAGCCTTCTACAGGCCCTAGATACTCTTTTAGGATGGTATTTGATCGGTGCAAGTCATTCAGGGACTCGAATGGTGGCAGCGATCGTTTTGTTTATTTTGAGCTCCTTTTGGCGTTCTGAGCACGTTTTTCGCACTGAACCCAAAATGGTGGCCTGGCTCCCAAAATGGCCAGACCACGAGGCTCCTTTGTCTTGTCCACTGACCGTCTTGCTCCCTTCACCTTCCCCAGGTCGAGCGACCCGGGGCCTTCCTTATTTGGGCATGTACTTTCCCGCGAAACGTGGTTGCTTTCGCGGGCTTCTACATGTCGTTTGTGTGCCTCCAGGGTGTGGGCTGGGATGTCTGGTCCCAATACACATCCTGGGTGCCAGAGAGTCTAGGGTAGTGTGAATGCCTGGGACCACCGTGGTCCGTGATTGGTCCACGTATGGTATGTGTGTTGATGAGCGGATCTCCCATTGGCTCCCCTCCGTTTTGGCGCGAAGGGAACTGTGGATAAGAGGGGGCTGGAAACACCACTACCATGTCGATCTCCTGAGTTCTCACGAACGAAGGAATACAGGAGCCAAGTATCCTGCAACCAAGAGGCTGGACCGAGGAATCGCTGGTGACCCGCTGAAGGGATCCTCCTTTGCACTGCTGTCGTCCTTGAAACCCTTTCCTCCTTGGATCGAACCAGAAGGCCTGTACTGGTGCTTCGACCTTTGGAATAGCAGGAACAGCTATTCCCGGCGACTTCATCATCTCCTGCCAAGTAAGCCTTCGGAAGTGTCTTTGGGCCATCCAGTTGACTGACCAGCTTACAAGGGAGTCCTGCTCTGTAACCGCCGCCAGGTTGTGTTGTATTTCGAGTCCTTGTCACTCTCCCACGCTTCGTACACTTGGCGTTCCCAAGTCTGAAGGGAGGAGTGTACATTTGGCTCGAATACACACGGCCGCTCCGTTGTCCTGCTGCGGCAACAAACTGTGCTGGTTTCGTCGATTGGGACGTCTTTTTGCTCTACACGACTACGAGGCGTTCCCTGCTGTTCTGAACCTGCCAGCTGCTGAAACTAACGTGGAGAAGCCTGGGTCTGCTTGCTTCGGGGACCGGTGAGTAGTTTAGCTAGGATCTGGTCGCCCTCCTGCAGTATCCCATTGCTTTTCCCTGCTGTGTAAAAACAGCACCCTTTTGGCCGTACTCGCGCTCTGCTTCTGCCCGCTGTGGAGGCTGCGCTTGAGTTGCGGAACCTGTTCTCCTTCTGCTGGGCACTAACCCGAACTGCCTGACTTCCTCCGAAGAGCTTCCCCTTTTGCCCGTTGGCACCGGCGTGGCAGGTACTTTGAGCACAAGGCTCCACTCTTCGCAGGGCTCGGACTTCCATCTAGTTAGGTGCCTCTGAAGGCGAACTGAGTCTAAAGCGATATCGCACTGCCTGTTTTCCTTTCCTTTCAGGTGGACTACATATTTCGTGCTTTAAACGCTTGCGACTGTGTATTTGTATATATATTGTGTTGATATGGTATGTGTTGGCTTAATATTGTGATATTGTGATTTTCTCGCTACGGTCATTATTTTAAAGGCCTTAAAATAAATGTGTATCTATTTTTGATATAACAACTGTTTGGAGTAGTTTGTAAGCGCTCTTGCTTTGTGTGCTCATTGCGGGCTTTCAGTCACCCTCACCCCTCTTGAGACCTAGTCTTGACCGCAGCGATCGCTACCTTGATTGGTCTGGCTTGTCCAGAGGTTACCCTGTTCCAAGTAATTAGGTTGGCCTTCTGAACTTCTGCGCCACCAGGACAGAGTTCAGAAATCCGTCTTAACACTTCCTATGACATGAGATGTGATATCCAAATCCTTCCCATTCCAATCCTGAGACCCTTCCTATAGCAAGAGATGTGATATCCAAATCCTTCCCATTCCAATCCTGAGACCCTTCCTATAACATGAGATGTGATACTCAACTCCTTCCCATTCCAACCTGAGACACTTCCTATAGCATGAGAAGGGATATCCAACTCCTTCCCAATCCAATCCTGAGAACCTTCCGATAGCAGAGATGTGATATCTCAATGCTTCTAATATCAAAACTGAGACCCTCCCTATAGCATGATATGTGATATCTAAGTCCTTCCCATTCCAATCCTGAGACCCTTCCTATAGCATGAGATGTGATATCTCAATGCTTCTACCAAACCTGAGACCCTTCCTTTAGCATGAGATGTGATATCCAACTCCTTCCCATTCCAATCCTGAGACCCTTCCTATAGCATGAGATGTGATATCTCAATACTTCTAATACCAAACCTGAGATCCTTCCGATAACATGAGATGTGATATCTCAATACTTCTAATACCAAACCTGAGATCCATCCTATAACATGAGATGTGATATCCAAATCCTTCGCCTTCCAAACCTGAGACCCTCCCTTTAGCATGAGATGTGATATCCAACTCCTTCCCATTCCAATCCTGAGACCCTTCTGATAGCATAAGATATATCTCAATGCTTCTATACCAAACCTGAGATCCTTCCGATAGCATGAGATGTGATATCTCAATACTTCTAATACCAAACCTGAAATCCTTCCTATAACATGAGATGTGATATCCAAATCCTTATCTTCCAAACCTGAGACCCTCCCTTTAGCATGAGATGTGATATCCAACTCCTTCCCATTCCAATCCTGAGACTCTTCTGATAGCATAAGATATGATATCTCAATGCTTCTATACCAAACCTGAGATCCTTCTGATAACATGAGATGTGATATCTCAATACTTCTAATACCAAACCTGAGATCCTACCTCTAACATGAAATGTGATATCCAACTCTTTCCCCTTGCAAACCTGAGAGCCTTCCTGTAGCATGAGATGTGATATCCAAGTCCTTCCCATTCCAATCCTGAGACCCTTCCTATAACATGAGATGTGATATCCAACTCCTCCCCATTCCAACCTGAGACCCTTCCTATAGCATGAGATGGGAATATCCAACTCCTTCCAAATCCAATCCCGATACCCTTCCGATAGCATGAGATGTGATATCCCAATGCTTCTACCAAACCTGAGACCCATACTATGGCATGAGATGTGATATCAAACTCCTTCCCATTCTAATCCTGAGACCCTTCCTATAGCTTGAGATGTGATATCCAACTCCTTCCCATTCCAATTCTGAGACCCTTCCTATACCATGAGACTTGATATCTCAATGCTTCTAATACCAAACCTGAGACCCGTCCTATAACATGAGATGTGATATCCAAATCCTTCCCCTTCCAAACCTTAGACCCTTCCTTTATCATGAGATGTGATATCCAACTCCTTCCCATTCCAATCTTGAGACCCTTCCGATATCATGAAATGTGATATCTCAATGCTTCTAATATCAAACTTGAGACCCTCCCTATAGCATGAGATGTGATATCCAAGTCCTTCCCATTCCAATCCTGAGACCCTTCCTATAGCATGAGATGTGATATCTCAATGCTTCTAATACCAAACCTGAGACCCTTCCTATAACATGAGATGGGAATATCCAACTCCTTCCCATTCCAATCCTGAGACCCTTCCGATAGCAGAGATGTGATATCTCAATGCTTATACCAAACCTGAGATCCTTCCTATAACATGAGATGTGATATCCAACTTCTTCCCATTCCAATCCTGAGACACTTCCTATAGCATGAGATGTGATATCTCACTGCTTATACCAAACCTGAGACCCGTCCTATAGCATGAGATGTGATATCCAACTCCTTCCCATTCCAATCCTGAGACCCTTCCTATAGCATGAGATGTGATATCTCACTGCTTATACCAAACCTGAGACCCTTCCCATAGCATGAGATGTGATATCCAACTCTTTCCCATTCCAATCCTGAGACCCTTCCTATAGCATGAGATGTGATATCTCAATGCTTCTAATATCAAACTTGAGACCCTACCTATAGCATGAGATGTGATATCCAAATCCTTCCCCTTCCAAACCTTAGACCCTTCCTTTATCATGAGATGTGATATCCAACTCTTTCCCATTCCAATTCTGAGACCCTTCCTATACCATGAGACTTGATATATCAATGCTTCTAATACCAAACCTGAGACCCGTCCTATAACATGAGATGTGATATCCAAATCCTTCCCCTTCCAAACCTTAGACCCTTCCTTTATCATGAGATGTGATATCCAACTCTTTCCCATTCCAATCTTGAGACCCTTCCGATATCATGAAATGTGATATCTCAATGCTTCTAATATCAAACTTGAGACCCTCCCTATAGCATGAGATGTGATATCCAAGTCCTTCCCATTCCAATCCTGAGACCCTTCCTATAGCATGAGATGTGATATCTCAATGCTTCTAATACCAAACCTGAGACCCTTCCTATAACATGAGATGGGAATATCCAACTCCTTCCCATTCCAATCCTGAGACCCTTCCGATAGCAGAGATGTGATATCTCAATGCTTATACCAAACCTGAGATCCTTCCTATAACATGAGATGTGATATCCAACTCCTTCCCATTCCAATCCTGAGACCCTTCCTATAGCATGAGATGTGATATCTCAATGCTTATACCAAACCTGAGACCCTTCCCATAGCATGAGATGTGATATCCAACTCTTTCCCATTCCAATCCTGAGACCCTTCCTATAGCATGAGATGTGATATCTCAATGCTTCTAATATCAAACTTGAGACCCTACCTATAGCATGAGATGTGATATCCAAGTCCTTCCCATTCCAATCCTGAGACACTTCCTATAGCATGAGATGTGATATCTCAATGCTTCTAATACTAAACCTGAGACTCTTCCTATAACATGAGATGGGATATCCAACTCCTTCCCATTCCAAATCTGAGACCCTTTTGATAGCAGAGATGTGATATCTCAATGTTTATACCAAACCTGAGACCCTTCCTACGGCATGAGATGTCATATTCAACTCCTTCCCATTCCAATCCTGAGACCCTTCCTATAGCATGAGATGTGATATCCAACTCCTTCCCATTCCAATCCTGAGACCCTTCCTATAGCATGAGATGTGATGTCTCAATGCTTCTAATACCAAACCTGAGATCGTTCCTATAACATGAGATGTGATATCCAACTCCTTCCATTCCAATCCTGAGACCCTTCCTATAGCATGAGATGTGATATCTCAATGCTTATACCAAACCTGAGACCCTTCCTATAGCATGAGATGTGATATCCAACTCCTTCACGTTCCAAACCTGAGACCCTTCCTTTAGCATGAGATGTGATATCCAGCTCCTTCCCATTCCAATCCTGAGACACTTCCGATAGCATGAGATGTGATATCTCAATGCTTCTAATATCAAAACTGAGACCCTCCCTATAGCACGATATGTGATATCTAAGTCCTTCCCATACCAATCCTGAGACCCTTCCTATAGCATGAGATGTGATATCTCAATGCTTCTACCAAACCTGAGACCCTTCCTTTAGCATGAGATGTGATATCCAACTCCTTCCCATTCCAATCCTGAGACCCTTCCTATAGCATGAGATGTGATATCTCAATACTTCTAATACCAAACCTGAGATCCTTCCGATAACATGAGATGTGATATCTCAATACTTCTAATACCAAACCTGAGATCCATCCTATAACATGAGATGTGATATCCAAATCCTTCGCCTTCCAAACCTGAGACCCTCCCTTTAGCATGAGATGTGATATCCAACTCCTTCCCATTCCAATCCTGAGACCCTTCTGATAGCATAAGATATGATATCTCAATGCTTCTATACCAAACCTGAGATCCTTCCGATAGCATGAGATGTGATATCTCAATACTTCTAATACCAAACCTGAGATCCTTCCTACAACATGAGATGTGATATCCAAATCCTTATCTTCCAAACCTGAGACCCTCCCTTTAGCATGAGATGTGATATCCAACTCCTTCCCATTCCAATCCTGAGACTCTTCTGATAGCATAAGATATGATATCTCAAAGCTTCTATACCAAACCTGAGATCCTTCTGATAGCATGAGATGTGATATCTCAATACTTCTAATACCAAACCTGAGATCCTACCTCTAACATGAAATGTGATATCCAACTCTTTCCCCTTGCAAACCTGAGAGCCTTCCTGTAGCATGAGATGTGATATCCAAGTCCTTCCCATTCCAATCCTGAGACACTTCCTATAACATGAGATGTGATATCCAACTCCTCCCCATTCCAACCTGAGACCCTTCCTATAGCAGGAGATGGGATATCCAACTCCTTCCAAATCCAATCCCGATACCCTTCCGATAGCATGAGATGTGATATCCCAATGCTTCTACCAAACCTGAGACCCATACTATGGCATGAGATGTGATATCAAACTCCTTCCCATTCTAATCCTGAGACCCTTCCTATAGCTTGAGATGTGATATCCAACTCCTTCACATTCCAATTCTGAGACCCTTCCTATACCATGAGATTTGATATCTCAATGCTTCTAATACCAAACCTGAGACCCGTCCTATAACATGAGATGTGATATCCAAATCCTTCCCCTTCCAAACCTTAGACCCTTCCTTTATCATGAGATGTGATATCCAACTCCTTCCCATTCCAATCTTGAGACCCTTCCGATATCATGAAATGTGATATCTCAATGCTTCTAATATCAAACTTGAGACCCTCCCTATAGCATGAGATGTGATATCCAAGTCCTTCCCATTCCAATCCTGAGACCCTTCCTATAGCATGAGATGTGATATCTCAATGCTTCTAATACCAAACCTGAGATCCTTCCTATAGCATGAGATGTGATATCCAACTCCTTCCCATTCCAATCCTGAGACACTTCCTATAGCATGAGATGTGATATCTCACTGCTTATACCAAACCTGAGACCCGTCCTATAGCATGAGATGTGATATCCAACTCCTTCCCATTCCAATCCTGAGACCCTTCCTATAGCATGAGATGTGATATCTCAATGCTTCTAATATCAAACTTGAGACCCTCCCTATAGCATGAGATGTGATACCCAAGTCCTTCCCATTCCAATCCTGAGACCCTTCCTATAGCATGAGATGTGATATCTCAATGCTTCTAATACCAAACCTGAGACTCTTCCTATAACATGAGATGGGATATCCAACTCCTTCCCATTCCAATCCTGAGACCCTTTTGATAGCAGAGATGTGATATCTCAATGTTTATACCAAACCTGAGACCCTTCCTACGGCATGAGATGTCATATTCAACTCCTTCCCATTCCAATCCTGAGACCCTTCCTATAGCATGAGATGTGATATCCAACTCCTTCCCATTCCAATCCTGAAACCCTTCCTATAGCATGAGATGTGATGTCTCAATGCTTCTAATACCAAACCTGAGATCCTTCCTATAACATGAGATGTGATATCCAACTCCTTCCATTCCAATCCTGAGACCCTTCCTATAGCATGAGATGTGATATCCAACTCCTTCCCATTCCAATCCTGAGACCCTTCCTATAGCCTGAGATGTGATATCTCAATGCCTCTAATACCAAACCTGAGATCCTTCCTCTAACATGAAATGTGATATCCAACTCCTTCACTTTCCAAACCTGAGAGCCTATCTATAGCATGAGATGTGATATCCAAGTCCTTCCCATTCCAATCCTTAGAACCTTCCTACAGCATGCAATATGATATCTCAATGATTCTAATAAAAAACCTGAGACCCGTCCTATAACATGAGATGGGATATCCAACTCCTTTCCATTCCAATCCTGAGACACTTCCGATAGCAGAGATGTGATATCTCAATGTTTATACCAAACCTGAGACCCTTCCTATAACATGAGATGTGATATCCAACTCCTTCCCGTTCCAAACCTGAGACCCTTCCTTTAGCATGAGATGTGATATCCAGCTCCTTCCCATTCCAATCCTGAGACACTTCCGATAGCATGAGATGTGATATCTCAATGCTTCTAATATCAAAACTGAGACCCTCCCTATAGCATGATATGTGATATCTAAGTCCTTCCCATTCCAATCCTGAGACCCTTCCTATAGCATGATATGTGATATCTCAATGCTTCTACCAAACCTGAGACCCTTCCTTTAGCATGAGATGTGATATCCAACTCCTTCCCATTCCAATCCTGAGACCCTTCCTATCGCATGAGATGTGATATCTCAATACTTCTAATACCAAACCTGAGATCCTTCCGATAACATGAGATGTGATATCCAAATCCTTCGCCTTCCAAACCTGAGACCCTCCCTTTAGCATGAGATGTGATATCCAACTCCTTCCCATTCCAATCCTGAGACCCTTCTGATAGCATAAGATATATCTCAATGCTTCTATACCAAACCTGAGATCCTTCCGATAGCATGAGATGTGATATCTCAATACTTCTAATACCAAACCTGAGATCCTTCCTATAACATGAGATGTGATATCCAAATCCTTATCTTCCAAACCTGAGACCCTCCCTTTAGCATGAGATGTGATATCCAACTCCTTCCCATTCCAATCCTGAGACTCTTCTGATAGCATAAGATATGATATCTCAATGCTTCTATACCAAACCTGAGATCCTTCTGATAGCATGAGATGTGATATCTCAATACTTCTAATACCAAACCTGAGATCCTACCTCTAACATGAAATGTGATATCCAACTCTTTCCCCTTGCAAACCTGAGAGCCTTCCTGTAGCATGAGATGTGATATCCAAGTCCTTCCCATTCCAATCCTGAGACCCTTCCTATAACATGAGATGTGATATCCAACGCCTCCCCATTCCAACCTGAGACCCTTCCTATAGCATGAGATGGGATATCCAACTCCTTCCAAATCCAATCCCGATACCCTTCCGATAGCATGAGATGTGATATCCCAATGCTTCTACCAAACCTGAGACCCATACTATGGCATGAGATGTGATATCAAACTCCTTCCCATTCTAATCCTGAGACCCTTCCTATAGCTTGAGATGTGATATCCAACTCCTTCCCATTCCAATTCTGAGACCCTTCCTATACCATGAGACTTGATATCTCAATGCTTCTAATACCAAACCTGAGACCCGTCCTATAACATGAGATGTGATATCCAAATCCTTCCCCTTCCAAACCTTAGACCCTTCCTTTATCATGAGATGTGATATCCAACTCCTTCCCATTCCAATCTTGAGACCCTTCCGATATCATGAAATGTGATATCTCAATGCTTCTAATATCAAACTTGAGACCCTCCCTATAGCATGAGATGTGATATCCAAGTCCTTCCCATTCCAATCCTGAGACCCTTCCTATAGCATGAGATGTGATATCTCAATGCTTCTAATACCAAACCTGAGACCCTTCCTATAACATGAGATGGGAATATCCAACTCCTTCCCATTCCAATCCTGAGACCCTTCCGATAGCAGAGATGTGATATCTCAATGCTTATACCAAACCTGAGATCCTTCTATAACATGAGATGTGATATCCAACTCCTTCCCATTCCAATCCTGAGACACTTCCTATAGCATGAGATGTGATATCTCACTGCTTATACCAAACCTGAGACCCGTCCTATAGCATGAGATGTGATATCCAACTCCTTCCCATTCCAATCCTGAGACCCTTCCTATAGCATGAGATGTGATATCTCACTGCTTATACCAAACCTGAGACCCTTCCCATAGCATGAGATATGATATCCAACTCCTTCCCATTCCAATCCTGAGACCCTTCCTATAGCATGAGATGTGATATCTCAATGCTTCTAATATCAAACTTGAGACCCTACCTATAGCATGAGATGTGATATCCAAGTCCTTCCCATTCCAATCCTGAGACACTTCCTATAGCATGAGATGTGATATCTCAATGCTTCTAATACCAAACCTGAGACTCTTCCTATAACATGAGATGGGATATCCAACTCCTTCCCATTCCAATCCTGAGACCCTTTTGATAGCAGAGATGTGATATCTCAATGTTTATACCAAACCTGAGACCCTTCCTACGGCATGAGATGTCTGTTCAACTCCTTCCCATTCCAATCCTGAGACCCTTCCTATAGCATGAGATGTGATATCCAACTCCTTCCCATTCCAATCCTGAGACCCTTCCTATAGCATGAGATGTGATGTCTCAATGCTTCTAATACCAAACCTGAGATCGTTCCTATAACATGAGATGTGATATCTCAATGCTTCTACCAAACCTGAGACCCTTCCTTTAGCATGAGATGTGATATCCAACTCCTTCCCATTCCAATCCTGAGACCCTTCATATCGCATGAGATGTGATATCTCAATACTTCTAATACCAAACCTGAGATCCTTCCGATAACATGAGATGTGATATCCAAATCCTTCGCCTTCCAAACCTGAGACCCTCCCTTTAGCATGAGATGTGATATCCAACTCCTTCCCATTCCAATCCTGAGACCCTTCTGATAGCATAAGATATGATATCTCAATGCTTCTATACCAAACCTGAGATCCTTCCGATAGCATGAGATGTGATATCTCAATACTTCTAATACCAAACCTGAGATCCTTCCTATAACATGAGATGTGATATCCAAATCCTTATCTTCCAAACCTGAGACCCTCCCTTTAGCATGAGATGTGATATCCAACTCCTTCCCATTCCAATCCTGAGACTCTTCTGATAGCATAAGATATGATATCTCAATGCTTCTATACCAAACCTGAGATCCTTCTGATAGCATGAGATGTGATATCTCAATACTTCTAATACCAAACCTGAGATCCTACCTCTAACATGAAATGTGATATCCAACTCTTTCCCCTTGCAAACCTGAGAGCCTTCCTGTAGCATGAGATGTGATATCCAAGTCCTTCCCATTCCAATCCTGAGACCCTTCCTATAACATGAGATGTGATATCCAACTCCTCCCCATTCCAACCTGAGACCCTTCCTATAGCATGAGATGGGATATCCAACTCCTTCCAAATCCAATCCCGATACCCTTCCGATAGCATGAGATGTGATATCCCAATGCTTCTACCAAACCTGAGACCCATACTATGGCATGAGATGTGATATCAAACTCCTTCCCATTCTAATCCTGAGACCCTTCCTATAGCTTGAGATGTGATATCCAACTCCTTCCCATTCCAATTCTGACACCCTTCCTATACCATGAGACTTGATATCTCAATGCTTCTAATACCAAACCTGAGACCCGTCCTATAACATGAGATGTGATATCCAAATCCTTCCCCTTCCAAACCTTAGACCCTTCCTTTATCATGAGATGTGATATCCAACTCCTTCCCATTCCAATCTTGAGACCCTTCCGATATCATGAAATGTGATATCTCAATGCTTCTAATATCAAACTTGAGACCCTCCCTATAGCATGAGATGTGATATCCAAGTCCTTCCCATTCCAATCCTGAGACCCTTCCTATAGCATGAGTGGTGATATCTCAATGCTTCTAATACCAAACCTGAGACCCTTCCTATAACATGAGATGGGAATATCCAACTCCTTCCCATTCCAATCCTGAGACCCTTCCGATAGCAGAGATGTGATATCTCAATGCTTATACCAAACCTGAGATCCTTCTATAACATGAGATGTGATATCCAACTCCTTCCCATTCCAATCCTGAGACACTTCCTATAGCATGAGATGTGATATCTCACTGCTTATACCAAACCTGAGACCCGTCCTATAGCATGAGATGTGATATCCAACTCCTTCCCATTCCAATCCTGAGACCCTTCCTATAGCATGAGATGTGATATCTCACTGCTTATACCAAACCTGAGACCCTTCCCATAGCATGAGATGTGATATCCAACTCCTTCCCATTCCAATCCTGAGACCCTTCCTATAGCATGAGATGTGATATCTCAATGCTTCTAATATCAAACTTGAGACCCTACCTATAGCATGAGATGTGATATCCAAGTCCTTCCCATTCCAATCCTGAGACACTTCCTATAGCATGAGATGTGATATCTCAATGCTTCTAATACCAAACCTGAGACTCTTCCTATAACATGAGATGGGATATCCAACTCCTTCCCATTCCAATCCTGAGACCCTTTTGATAGCAGAGATGTGATATCTCAATGTTTATACCAAACCTGAGACCCTTCCTACGGCATGAGATGTCATATTCAACTCCTTCCCATTCCAATCCTGAGACCCTTCCTATAGCATGAGATGTGATATCCAACTCCTTCCCATTCCAATCCTGAGACCCTTCCTATAGCATGAGATGTGATGTCTCAATGCTTCTAATACCAAACCTGAGATCGTTCCTATAACATGAGATGTGATATCCAACTCCTTCCATTCCAATCCTGAGACCCTTCCTATAGCATGAGATGTGATATCTCAATGCTTATACCAAACCTGAGACCCTTCCTATAGCATGAGATGTGATATCCAACTCCTTCACGTTCCAAACCTGAGACCCTTCCTTTAGCATGAGATGTGATATCCAGCTCCTTCCCATTCCAATCCTGAGACACTTCCGATAGCATGAGATGTGATATCTCAATGCTTCTAATATCAAAACTGAGACCCTCCCTATAGCATGATATGTGATATCTAAGTCCTTCCCATTCCAATCCTGAGACCCTTCCTATAGCATGAGATGTGATATCTCAATGCTTCTACCAAACCTGAGACCCTTCCTTTAGCATGAGATGTGATATCCAACTCCTTCCCATTCCAATCCTGAGACCCTTCCTATAGCATGAGATGTGATATCTCAATACTTCTAATACCAAACCTGAGATCCTTCCGATAACATGAGATGTGATATCTCAATACTTCTAATACCAAACCTGAGATCCATCCTATAACATGAGATGTGATATCCAAATCCTTCGCCTTCCAAACCTGAGACCCTCCCTTTAGCATGAGATGTGATATCCAACTCCTTCCCATTCCAATCCTGAGACCCTTCTGATAGCATAAGATATGATATCTCAATGCTTCTATACCAAACCTAAGATCCTTCCGATAGCATGAGATGTGATATCTCAATACTTCTAATACCAAACCTGAGATCCTTCCTATAACATGAGATGTGATATCCAAATCCTTATCTTCCAAACCTGAGACCCTCCCTTTAGCATGAGATGTGATATCCAACTCCTTCCCATTCCAATCCTGAGACTCTTCTGATAGCATAAGATATGATATCTCAATGCTTCTATACCAAACCTGAGATCCTTCTGATAGCATGAGATGTGATATCTCAATACTTCTAATACCAAACCTGAGATCCTACCTCTAACATGAAATGTGATATCCAACTCTTTCCCCTTGCAAACCTGAGAGCCTTCCTGTAGCATGAGATGTGATATCCAAGTCCTTCCCATTCCAATCCTGAGACCCTTCCTATAACATGAGATGTGATATCCAACTCCTCCCCATTCCAACCTGAGACCCTTCCTATAGCATGAGATGGGATATCCAACTCCTTCCAAATCCAATCCCGATACCCTTCCGATAGCATGAGATGTGATATCCCAATGCTTCTACCAAACCTGAGACCCATACTATGGCATGAGATGTGATATCAAACTCCTTCCCATTCTAATCCTGAGACCCTTCCTATAGCTTGAGATGTGATATCCAACTCCTTCCCATTCCAATTCTGAGACCCTTCCTATACCATGAGACTTGATATCTCAATGCTTCTAATACCAAACCTGAGACCCGTCCTATAACATGAGATGTGATATCCAAATCCTTCCCCTTCCAAACCTTAGACCCTTCCTTTATCATGAGATGTGATATCCAACTCCTTCCCATTCCAATCTTGAGACCCTTCCGATATCATGAAATGTGATATCTCAATGCTTCTAATATCAAACTTGAGACCCTCCCTATAGCATGAGATGTGATATCCAAGTCCTTCCCATTCCAATCCTGAGACCCTTCCTATAGCATGAGATGTGATATCTCAATGCTTCTAATACCAAACCTGAGACCCTTCCTATAACATGAGATGGGAATATCCAACTCCTTCCCATTCCAATCCTGAGACCCTTCCGATAGCAGAGATGTGATATCTCAATGCTTATACCAAACCTGAGATCCTTCCTATAACATGAGATGTGATATCCAACTCCTTCGCATTCCAATCCTGAGACACTTCCTATAGCATGAGATGTGATATCTCACTGCTTATACCAAACCTGAGACCCGTCCTATAGCATGAGATGTGATATCCAACTCCTTCCCATTCCAATCCTGAGACCCTTCCTATAGCATGAGATGTGATATCTCAATGCTTCTAATATCAAACTTGAGACCCTCCCTATAGCATGAGATGTGATACCCAAGTCCTTCCCATTCCAATCCTGAGACCCTTCCTATAGCATGAGATGTGATATCTCAATGCTTCTAATACTAAACCTGAGACTCTTCCTATAACATGAGATGGGATATCCAACTCCTTCCCGTTCCAATCCTGAGACCCTTTTGATAGCAGAGATGTGATATCTCAATGTTTATACCAAACCTGAGACCCTTCCTACGGCATGAGATGTCATATTCAACTCCTTCCCATTCCAATCCTGAGACCCTTCCTATAGCATGAGATGTGATATCCAACTCCTTCCCATTCCAATCCTGAGACCCTTCCTATAGCATGAGATGTGATGTCTCAATGCTTCTAATACCAAACCTGAGATCCTTCCTATAACATGAGATGTGATATCCAACTCCTTCCATTCCAATCCTGAGACCCTTCCTATAGCATGAGATGTGATATCTCAATGCTTATACCAAACCTGAGACCCTTCCTATAGCATGAGATGTGATATCCAACTCCTTCCCATTCCAATCCTGAGACCCTTCCTATAGCATGAGATGTGATATCCAACTCCTTCCCATTCCAATCCTGAGACCCTTCCTATAGCATGAGATGTGATGTCTCAATGCTTCTAATACCAAACCTGAGATCCTTCCTATAACATGAGATGTGATATCCAACTCCTTCCCATTCCAATCCTGAGACCCTTCCTATAGCATGAGATGTGATATCCAACTCCTTCCCATTCCAATCCTGAGACCCTTCCTATAGCATGAGATGTGATATCCAACTCCTTCCCATTCCAATCCTGAGACCCTTCCAATAGCATGAGATGTGATGTCTCAATGCTTCTAATACCAAACCTGAGATCCTTCCTATAACATGAGATGTGATATCCAACTCCTTCCATTCCAATCCTGAGACCCTTCCTATAGCATGAGATGTGATATCTCAATGCTTATACCAAACCTGAGACCCTTCCTATAGCATGAGATGTGATATCCAACTCCTTCCCATTCCAATCCTGAGACCCTTCCTATAGCATGAGATGTGATATCCAACTCCTTCCCATTCCAATCCTGAGACCCTTCCTATAGCATGAGATGTGATGTCTCAATGCTTCTAATACCAAACCTGAGATCCTTCCTATAACATGAGATGTGATATCCAACTCCTTCCATTCCAATCCTGAGACCCTTCCTATAGCATGAGATGTGATATCTCAATGCTTATACCAAACCTGAGACCCTTCCTATAGCATGAGATGTGATATCCAACTCCTTCCCATTCCAATCCTGAGACCCTTCCTATAGCCTGAGATGTGATATCTCAATGCCTCTAATACCAAACCTGAGATCCTTCCTCTAACATGAAATGTGATATCCAACTCCTTCACTTTCCAAACCTGAGAGCCTATCTATAGCATGAGATGTGATATCCAAGTCCTTCCCATTCCAATCCTTAGACCCTTCCTACAGCATGCAATATGATATCTCAATGATTCTAATAAAAAACCTGAGACCCGTCCTATAACATGAGATGGGATATCCAACTCCTTCCCATTCCAATCCTGAGACACTTCCGATAGCAGAGATGTGATATCTCAATGCTTCTAATATCAAACTTGAGACCCTCCCTATAGCATGAGATGTGATACCCAAGTCCTTCCCATTCCAATCCTGAGACCCTTCCTATAGCATGAGATGTGATATCTCAATGCTTCTAATACCAAACCTGAGACTCTTCCTATAACATGAGATGGGATATCCAACTCCTTCCCATTCCAATCCTGAGACCCTTCCTATAGCCTGAGATGTGATATCTCAATGCTTCTAATATCAAACTTGAGACCCTCCATATAGCATGAGATGTGATATCCAAGTCCTTCCCATTCCAATCCTGAGACCCTTCCTATAGCATGAGATGTGATATCTCAATGCTTCTAATACCAATCCTGAGACCCTTCCTATAGCATGAGATGTGATATCTCAATGCTTATACCAAACCTGAGACCCTTCCTATAGCTTGAGATGTGATATCCAACTCCTTCCCATTCCAATCCTGAGACCCTTCCTATAGCATGAGATGTGATGTCTCAATGCTTCTAATACCAAACCTGAGATCCTTCCTATAACATGAGATGTGATATCCAAATCCTTCCATTCCAATCCTGAGACCCTTCCTATAGCATGAGATGTGATATCCAACTCCTTCCCATTCCAATCCTGAGACCCTTCCTATAGCCTGAGATGCGATATCTCAATGCCTCTAATACCAAACCTGAGATCCTTCCTCTAACATGAAATGTGATATCCAACTCCTTCACTTTCCAAACCTGAGAGCCTATCTATAGCATGAGATGTGATATCCAAGTCCTTCCCATTCCAATCCTTAGACCCTTCCTACAGCATGCAATATGATATCTCAATGATTCTAATAAAAAACCTGAGACCCGTCCTATAACATGAGATGGGATATCCAACTCCTTTCCATTCCAATCCTGAGACACTTCCGATAGCAGAGATGTGATATCTCAATGTTTATACCAAACCTGAGACCCTTCCTATAACATGAGATGTGATATCCAACTCCTTCCCGTTCCAAACCTGAGACCCTTCCTTTAGCATGAGATGTGATATCCAGCTCCTTCCCATTCCAATCCTGAGACACTTCCGATAGCATGAGATGTGATATCTCAATGCTTCTAATATCAAAACTGAGACCCTCCCTATAGCATGATATGTGATATCTAAGTCCTTCCCATTCCAATCCTGAGACCCTTCCTATAGCATGAGATGTGATATCTCAATGCTTCTACCAAACCTGAGACCCTTCCTTTAGCATGAGATGTGATATCCAACTCCTTCCCATTCCAATCCTGAGACCCTTCCTATCGCATGAGATGTGATATCTCAATACTTCTAATACCAAACCTGAGATCCTTCCGATAACATGAGATGTGATATCCAAATCCTTCGCCTTCCAAACCTGAGACCCTCCCTTTAGCATGAGATGTGATATCCAACTCCTTCCCATTCCAATCCTGAGACCCTTCTGATAGCATAAGATATGATATCTCAATGCTTCTATACCAAACCTGAGATCCTTCCGATAGCATGAGATGTGATATCTCAATACTTCTAATACCAAACCTGAGATCCTTCCTATAACATGAGATGTGATATCCAAATCCTTATCTTCCAAACCTGAGACCCTCCCTTTAGCATGAGATGTGATATCCAACTCCTTCCCATTCCAATCCTGAGACTCTTCTGATAGCATAAGATATGATATCTCAATGCTTCTATACCAAACCTGAGATCCTTCTGATAGCATGAGATGTGATATCTCAATACTTCTAATACCAAACCTGAGATCATACCTCTAACATGAAATGTGATATCCAACTCTTTCCCCTTGCAAACCTGAGAGCCTTCCTGTAGCATGAGATGTGATATCCAAGTCCTTCCCATTCCAATCCTGAGACCCTTCCTATAACATGAGATGTGATATCCAACTCCTCCCCATTCCAACCTGAGACCCTTCCTATAGCATGAGATGGGATATCCAACTCCTTCCAAATCCAATCCCGATACCCTTCCGATAGCATGAGATGTGATATCCCAATGCTTCTACCAAACCTGAGACCCATACTATGGCATGAGATGTGATATCAAACTCCTTCCCATTCAAATCCTGAGACCCTTCCTATAGCTTGAGATGTGATATCCAACTGCTTCCCATTCCAATTCTGAGACCCTTCCTATACCATGAGACTTGATATCTCAATGCTTCTAATACCAAACCTGAGACCCGTCCTATAACATGAGATGTGATATCCAAATCCTTCCCCTTCCAAACCTTAGACCCTTCCTTTATCATGAGATGTGATATCCAACTCCTTCCCATTCCAATCTTGAGACCCTTCCGATATCATGAAATGTGATATCTCAATGCTTCTAATATCAAACTTGAGACCCTCCCTATAGCATGAGATGTGATATCCAAGTCCTTCCCATTCCAATCCTGAGACCCTTCCTATAGCATGAGATGTGATATCTCAATGCTTCTAATACCAAACCTGAGACCCTTCCTATAACATGAGATGGGAATATCCAACTCCTTCCCATTCCAATCCTGAGACCCTTCCGATAGCAGAGATGTGATATCTCAATGCTTATACCAAACCTGAGATCCTTCTATAACATGAGATGTGATATCCAACTCCTTCCCATTCCAATCCTGAGACACTTCCTATAGCATGAGATGTGATATCTCACTGCTTATACCAAACCTGAGACCCGTCCTATAGCATGAGATGTGATATCCAACTCCTTCCCATTCCAATCCTGAGACCCTTCCTATAGCATGAGATGTGATATCTCACTGCTTATACCAAACCTGAGACCCTTCCCATAGCATGAGATGTGATATCCAACTCCTTCCCATTCCAATCCTGAGACCCTTCCTATAGCATGAGATGTGATATCTCAATGCTTCTAATATCAAACTTGAGACCCTTCCTATAGCATGAGATGTGATATCCAAGTCCTTCCCATTCCAATCCTGAGACACTTCCTATAGCATGAGATGTGATATCTCAATGCTTCTAATACCAAACCTGAGACTCTTCCTATAACATGAGATGGGATATCCAACTCCTTCCCATTCCAATCCTGAGACCCTTTTGATAGCAGAGATGTGATATCTCAATGTTTATACCAAACCTGAGACCCTTCCTACGGCATGAGAAGTCATATTCAACTCCTTTCCATTCCAATCCTGAGACCCTTCCTATAGCATGAGATGTGATATCCAACTCCTTCCCATTCCAATCCTGAGACCCTTCCTATAGCATGAGATGTGATGTCTCAATGCTTCTAATACCAAACCTGAGATCGTTCCTATAACATGAGATGTGATATCCAACTCCTTCCATTCCAATCCTGAGACCCTTCCTATAGCATGAGATGTGATATCTCAATGCTTATACCAAACCTGAGACCCTTCCTATAGCATGAGATGTGATATCCAACTCCTTCACGTTCCAAACCTGAGACCCTTCCTTTAGCATGAGATGTGATATCCAGCTCCTTCCCATTCCAATCCTGAGACACTTCCGATAGCATGAGATGTGATATCTCAATGCTTCTAATATCAAAACTGAGACCCTCCCTATAGCATGATATGTGATATCTAAGTCCTTCCCATTCCAATCCTGAGACCCTTCCTATAGCATGAGATGTGATATCTCAATGCTTCTACCAAACCTGAGACCCTTCCTTTAGCATGAGATGTGATATCCAACTCCTTCCCATTCCAATCCTGAGACCCTTCCTATAGCATGAGATGTGATATCTCAATACTTCTAATACCAAACCTGAGATCCTTCCGATAACATGAGATGTGATATCTCAATACTTCTAATGCCAAACCTGAGATCCATCCTATAACATGAGATGTGATATCCAAATCCTTCGCCTTCCAAACCTGAGACCCTCCCTTTAGCATGAGATGTGATATCCAACTCCTTCCCATTCCAATCCTGAGACCCTTCTGATAGCATAAGATATGATATCTCAATGCTTCTATACCAAACCTAAGATCCTTCCGATAGCATGAGATGTGATATCTCAATACTTCTAATACCAAACCTGAGATCCTTCCTATAACATGAGATGTGATATCCAAATCCTTATCTTCCAAACCTGAGACCCTCCCTTTAGCATGAGATGTGATATCCAACTCCTTCCCATTCCAATCCTGAGACTCTTCTGATAGCATAAGATATGATATCTCAATGCTTCTATACCAAACCTGAGATCCTTCTGATAGCATGAGATGTGATATCTCAATACTTCTAATACCAAACCTGAGATCCTACCTCTAACATGAAATGTGATATCCAACTCTTTCCCCTTGCAAACCTGAGAGCCTTCCTGTAGCATGAGATGTGATATCCAAGTCCTTCCCATTCCAATCCTGAGACCCTTCCTATAACATGAGATGTGATATCCAACTCCTCCCCATTCCAACCTGAGACCCTTCCTATAGCATGAGATGGGATATCCAACTCCTTCCAAATCCAATCCCGATACCCTTCCGATAGCATGAGATGTGATATCCCAATGCTTCTACCAAACCTGAGACCCATACTATGGCATGAGATGTGATATCAAACTCCTTCCCATTCTAATCCTGAGACCCTTCCTATAGCTTGAGATGTGATATCCAACTCCTTCCCATTCCAATTCTGAGACCCTTCCTATACCATGAGACTTGATATCTCAATGCTTCTAATACCAAACCTGAGACCCGTCCTATAACATGAGATGTGATATCCAAATCCTTCCCCTTCCAAACCTTAGACCCTTCCTTTATCATGAGATGTGATATTCAACTCCTTCCCATTCCAATCTTGAGACCCTTCCGATATCATGAAATGTGATATCTCAATGCTTCTAATATCAAACTTGAGACCCTCCCTATAGCATGAGATGTGATATCCAAGTCCTTCCCATTCCAATCCTGAGACCCTTCCTATAGCATGAGATGTGATATCTCAATGCTTCTAATACCAAACCTGAGACCCTTCCTATAACATGAGATGGGAATATCCAACTCCTTCCCATTCCAATCCTGAGACCCTTCCGATAGCAGAGATGTGATATCTCAATGCTTATACCAAACCTGAGATCCTTCCTATAACATGAGATGTGATATCCAACTCCTTCGCATTCCAATCCTGAGACACTTCCTATAGCATGAGATGTGATATCCAAGTCCTTCCCATTCCAATCCTGAGACACTTCCTATAGCATGAGATGTGATATCTCAATGCTTCTAATACCAAACCTGAGACTCTTCCTATAACATGAGATGGGATATCCAACTCCTTCCCATTCCAATCCTGAGACCCTTTTGATAGCAGAGATGTGATATCTCAATGTTTATACCAAACCTGAGACCCTTCCTACGGCATGAGAAGTCATATTCAACTCCTTTCCATTCCAATCCTGAGACCCTTCCTATAGCATGAGATGTGATATCCAACTCCTTCCCATTCCAATCCTGAGACCCTTCCTATAGCATGAGATGTGATGTCTCAATGCTTCTAATACCAAACCTGAGATCGTTCCTATAACATGAGATGTGATATCCAACTCCTTCCATTCCAATCCTGAGACCCTTCCTATAGCATGAGATGTGATATCTCAATGCTTATACCAAACCTGAGACCCTTCCTATAGCATGAGATGTGATATCCAACTCCTTCACGTTCCAAACCTGAGACCCTTCCTTTAGCATGAGATGTGATATCCAGCTCCTTCCCATTCCAATCCTGAGACACTTCCGATAGCATGAGATGTGATATCTCAATGCTTCTAATATCAAAACTGAGACCCTCCCTATAGCATGATATGTGATATCTAAGTCCTTCCCATTCCAATCCTGAGACCCTTCCTATAGCATGAGATGTGATATCTCAATGCTTCTACCAAACCTGAGACCCTTCCTTTAGCATGAGATGTGATATCCAACTCCTTCCCATTCCAATCCTGAGACCCTTCCTATAGCATGAGATGTGATATCTCAATACTTCTAATACCAAACCTGAGATCCTTCCGATAACATGAGATGTGATATCTCAATACTTCTAATGCCAAACCTGAGATCCATCCTATAACATGAGATGTGATATCCAAATCCTTCGCCTTCCAAACCTGAGACCCTCCCTTTAGCATGAGATGTGATATCCAACTCCTTCCCATTCCAATCCTGAGACCCTTCTGATAGCATAAGATATGATATCTCAATGCTTCTATACCAAACCTAAGATCCTTCCGATAGCATGAGATGTGATATCTCAATACTTCTAATACCAAACCTGAGATCCTTCCTATAACATGAGATGTGATATCCAAATCCTTATCTTCCAAACCTGAGACCCTCCCTTTAGCATGAGATGTGATATCCAACTCCTTCCCATTCCAATCCTGAGACTCTTCTGATAGCATAAGATATGATATCTCAATGCTTCTATACCAAACCTGAGATCCTTCTGATAGCATGAGATGTGATATCTCAATACTTCTAATACCAAACCTGAGATCCTACCTCTAACATGAAATGTGATATCCAACTCTTTCCCCTTGCAAACCTGAGAGCCTTCCTGTAGCATGAGATGTGATATCCAAGTCCTTCCCATTCCAATCCTGAGACCCTTCCTATAACATGAGATGTGATATCCAACTCCTCCCCATTCCAACCTGAGACCCTTCCTATAGCATGAGATGGGATATCCAACTCCTTCCAAATCCAATCCCGATACCCTTCCGATAGCATGAGATGTGATATCCCAATGCTTCTACCAAACCTGAGACCCATACTATGGCATGAGATGTGATATCAAACTCCTTCCCATTCTAATCCTGAGACCCTTCCTATAGCTTGAGATGTGATATCCAACTCCTTCCCATTCCAATTCTGAGACCCTTCCTATACCATGAGACTTGATATCTCAATGCTTCTAATACCAAACCTGAGACCCGTCCTATAACATGAGATGTGATATCCAAATCCTTCCCCTTCCAAACCTTAGACCCTTCCTTTATCATGAGATGTGATATTCAACTCCTTCCCATTCCAATCTTGAGACCCTTCCGATATCATGAAATGTGATATCTCAATGCTTCTAATATCAAACTTGAGACCCTCCCTATAGCATGAGATGTGATATCCAAGTCCTTCCCATTCCAATCCTGAGACCCTTCCTATAGCATGAGATGTGATATCTCAATGCTTCTAATACCAAACCTGAGACCCTTCCTATAACATGAGATGGGAATATCCAACTCCTTCCCATTCCAATCCTGAGACCCTTCCGATAGCAGAGATGTGATATCTCAATGCTTATACCAAACCTGAGATCCTTCCTATAACATGAGATGTGATATCCAACTCCTTCGCATTCCAATCCTGAGACACTTCCTATAGCATGAGATGTGATATCTCACTGCTTATACCAAACCTGAGACCCGTCCTATAGCATGAGATGTGATATCCAACTCCTTCCCATTCCAATCCTGAGACCCTTCCTATAGCATGAGATGTGATATCTCAATGCTTCTAATATCAAACTTGAGACCCTCCCTATAGCATGAGATGTGATACCCAAGTCCTTCCCATTCCAATCCTGAGACGCTTCCTATAGCATGAGATGTGATATCTCAATGCTTCTAATACTAAACCTGAGACTCTTCCTATAACATGAGATGGGATATCCAACTCCTTCCCATTCCAATCCTGAGACCCTTTTGATAGCAGAGATGTGATATCTCAATGTTTATACCAAACCTGAGACCCTTCCTACGGCATGAGATGTCATATTCAACTCCTTCCCATTCCAATCCTGAGACCCTTCCTATAGCATGAGATGTGATATCCAACTCCTTCCCATTCCAATCCTGAGACCCTTCCTATAGCATGAGATGTGATGTCTCAATGCTTCTAATACCAAACCTGAGATCCTTCCTATAACATGAGATGTGATATCCAACTCCTTCCATTCCAATCCTGAGACCCTTCCTATAGCATGAGATGTGATATCTCAATGCTTATACCAAACCTGAGACCCTTCCTATAGCATGAGATGTGATATCCAACTCCTTCCCATTCCAATCCTGAGACCCTTTCTATAGCATGAGATGTGATATCCAACTCCTTCCCATTCCAATCCTGAGACCCTTCCTATAGCATGAGATGTGATGTCTCAATGCTTCTAATACCAAACCTGAGATCCTTCCTATAACATGAGATGTGATATCCAACTCCTTCCCATTCCAATCCTGAGACCCTTCCTATAGCATGAGATGTGATATCCAACTCCTTCCCATTCCAATCCTGAGACCCTTCCTATAGCATGAGATGTGATATCCAACTCCTTCCCATTCCAATCCTGAGACCCTTCCTATAGCATGAGATGTGATGTCTCAATGCTTCTAATACCAAACCTGAGATCCTTCCTATAACATGAGATGTGATATCCAACTCCTTCCATTCCAATCCTGAGACCCTTCCTATAGCATGAGATGTGATATCTCAATGCTTATACCAAACCTGAGACCCTTCCTATAGCATGAGATGTGATATCCAACTCCTTCCCATTCCAATCCTGAGACCCTTCCTATAGCATGAGATGTGATATCCAACTCCTTCCCATTCCAATCCTGAGACCCTTCCTATAGCATGAGACGTGATGTCTCAATGCTTCTAATACCAAACCTGAGATCCTTCCTATAACATGAGATGTGATATCCAACTCCTTCCATTCCAATCCTGAGACCCTTCCTATAGCATGAGATGTGATATCTCAATGCTTATACCAAACCTGAGACCCTTCCTATAGCATGAGATGTGATGTCTCAATGCTTCTACCAAACTTGAGACCCATACTATGGCATGAGATGTGATATCAAACTCCTTCCCATTCTAATCCTGAGACCCTTCCTATAGCTTGAGATGTGATATCCAACTCCTTCCCATTCCAATTCTGAGACCCTTCCTATACCATGAGACTTGATATCTCAATGCTTCTAATACCAAACCTGAGACCCGTCCTATAACATGAGATGTGATATCCAAATCCTTCCCCTTCCAAACCTTAGACACTTCCTTTATCATGAGATGTGATATCCAACTCCTTCCCATTCCAATCTTGAGACCCTTCCGACATCATGAAATGTGATATCTCAATGCTTCTAATATCAAACTTGAGACCCTCCCTATAGCATGAGATGTGATATCCAAGTCCTTCCCATTCCAATCCTGAGACCCTTCCTATAGCATGAGATGTGATATCTCAATGCTTCTAATACCAAACCTGAGACCCTTCCTATAACATGAGATGGGAATATCCAACTCCTTCCCATTCCAATCCTGAGACCCTTCCGATAGCAGAGATGTGATATCTCAATGCTTATACCAAACCTGAGATCCTTCCTATAACATGAGATGTGATATCCAACTCCTTCGCATTCCAATCCTGAGACACTTCCTATAGCATGAGATGTGATATCTCACTGCTTATACCAAACCTGAGACCCGTCCTATAGCATGAGATGTGATATCCAACTCCTTCCCATTCCAATCCTGAGACCCTTCCTATAGCATGAGATGTGATATCTCAATGCTTCTAATATCAAACTTGAGACCCTCCCTATAGCATGAGATGTGATACCCAAGTCCTTCCCATTCCAATCCTGAGACCCTTCCTATAGCATGAGATGTGATATCTCAATGCTTCTAATACTAAACCTGAGACTCTTCCTATAACATGAGATGGGATATCCAACTCCTTCCCATTCCAATCCTGAGACCCTTTTGATAGCAGAGATGTGATATCTCAATGTTTATACCAAACCTGAGACCCTTCCTACGGCATGAGATGTCATATTCAACTCCTTCCCATTCCAATCCTGAGACCCTTCCTATAGCATGAGATGTGATATCCAACTCCTTCCCATTCCAATCCTGAGACCCTTCCTATAGCATGAGATGTGATGTCTCAATGCTTCTAATACCAAACCTGAGATCATTCCTATAACATGAGATGTGATATCCAACTCCTTCCATTCCAATCCTGAGGCCCTTCCTATAGCATGAGATGTGATATCTCAATGCTTATACCAAACCTGAGACCCTTCCTATAGCATGAGATGTGATATCCAACTCCTTCCCATTCCAATCCTGAGACCCTTCCTATAGCATGAGATGTGATATCCAACTCCTTCCCATTCCAATCCTGAGACCCTTCCTATAGCATGAGATGTGATGTCTCAATGCTTCTAATACCAAACCTGAGATCCTTCCTATAACATGAGATGTGATATCCAACTCCTTCCCATTCCAATCCTGAGACCCTTCCTATAGCATGAGATGTGATATCCAACTCCTTCCCATTCCAATCCTGAGACCCTTCCTATAGCATGAGATGTGATATCCAACTCCTTCCCATTCCAATCCTGAGACCCTTCCTATAGCATGAGATGTGATGTCTCAATGCTTCTAATACCAAACCTGAGATCCTTCCTATAACATGAGATGTGATATCCAACTCCTTCCATTCCAATCCTGAGACCCTTCCTATAGCATGAGATGTGATATCTCAATGCTTATACCAAACCTGAGACCCTTCCTATAGCATGAGATGTGATATCCAACTCCTTCCCATTCCAATCCTGAGACCCTTCCTATAGCATGAGATGTGATATCCAACTCCTTCCCATTCCAATCCTGAGACCCTTCCTATAGCATGAGATGTGATGTCTCAATGCTTCTAATACCAAACCTGAGATCCTTCCTATAACATGAGATGTGATATCCAAGTCCTTCCATTCCAATCCTGAGACCCTTCCTATAGCATGAGATGTGATATCTCAATGCTTATACCAAACCTGAGACCCTTCCTATAGCATGAGATGTGATATCCAACTCCTTCCCATTCCAATCCTGAGACCCTTCCTATAGCCTGAGATGTGATATCTCAATGCCTCTAATACCAAACCTGAGATCCTTCCTCTAACATGAAATGTGATATCCAACTCCTTCACTTTCCAAACCTGAGAGCCTATCTATAGCATGAGATGTGATATCCAAGTCCTTCCCATTCCAATCCTTAGACCCTTCCTACAGCATGCAATATGATATCTCAATGATTCTAATAAAAAACCTGAGACCCGTCCTATAACATGAGATGGGATATCCAACTCCTTCCCATTCCAATCCTGAGACACTTCCGATAGCAGAGATGTGATATCTCAATGCTTCTAATATCAAACTTGAGACCCTCCCTATAGCATGAGATGTGATACCCAAGTCCTTCCCATTCCAATCCTGAGACCCTTCCTATAGCATGAGATGTGATATCTCAATGCTTCTAATACCAAACCTGAGACTCTTCCTATAACATGAGATGGGATATCCAACTCCTTCCCATTCCAATCCTGAGACCCTTCCTATAGCATGAGATGTGATATCCAACTCCTTCCCATTCCAATCCTGAGACCCTTCCTATAGCATGAGATGTGATGTCTCAATGCTTCTAATACCAAACCTGAGATCCTTCCTATAACATGAGATGTGATATCCAACTCCTTCCATTCCAATCCTGAGACCCTTCCTATAGCATGAGATGTGATATCTCAATGCTTATACCAAACCTGAGACCCTTCCTATAGCATGAGATGTGATATCCAACTCCTTCCCATTCCAATCCTGAGACCCTTCCTATAGCATGAGATGTGATATCCAACTCCTTCCCATTCCAATCCTGAGACCCTTCCTATAGCATGAGATGTGATGTCTCAATGCTTCTAATACCAAACCTGAGACCCTTCCTATAACATGAGATGTGATATCCAACTCCTCCCCATTCCAACCTGAGACCCTTCCTATAGCATGAGATGGGATATCCAACTCCTTCCAAATCCAATCCCGATACCCTTCCGATAGCATGAGATGTGATATCCCAATGCTTCTACCAAACCTGAGACCCATACTATGGCATGAGATGTGATATCAAACTCCTTCCCATTCTAATCCTGAGACCCTTCCTATAGCTTGAGATGTGATATCCAACTCCTTCCCATTCCAATTCTGAGACCCTTCCTATACCATGAGACTTGATATCTCAATGCTTCTAATACCAAACCTGAGACCCGTCCTATAACATGAGATGTGATATCCAAATCCTTCCCCTTCCAAACCTTAGACCCTTCTTTTATCATGAGATGTGATATCCAACTCCTTCCCATTCCAATCTTGAGACCCTTCCGATATCATGAAATGTGATATCTCAATGCTTCTAATATCAAACTTGAGACCCTCCCTATAGCATGAGATGTGATATCCAAGTCCTTCCCATTCCAATCCTGAGACCCTTCCTATAGCATGAGATGTGATATCTCAATGCTTCTAATACCAAACCTGAGACCCTTCATATAACATGAGATGGGAATATCCAACTCCTTCCCATTCCAATCCTGAGACCCTTCCGATAGCAGAGATGTGATATCTCAATGCTTATACCAAACCTGAGATCCTTCCTATAACATGAGATGTGATATCCAACTCCTTCGCATTCCAATCCTGAGACACTTCCTAGAGCATGAGATGTGATATCTCATTGCTTATACCAAACCTGAGACCCGTCCTATAGCATGAGATGTGATATCCAACTCCTTCCCATTCCAATCCTGAGACCCTTCCTATAGCATGAGATGTGATATCTCAATGCTTCTAATATCAAACTTGAGACCCTCCCTATAGCATGAGATGTGATACCCAAGTCCTTCCCATTCCAATCCTGAGACCCTTCCTATAGCATGAGATGTGATATCTCAATGCTTCTAATACTAAACCTGAGACTCTTCCTATAACATGAGATGGGATATCCAACTCCTTCCCATTCCAATCCTGAGACCCTTTTGATAGCAGAGATGTGATATCTCAATGTTTATACCAAACCTGAGACCCTTCCTACGGCATGAGATGTCATATTCAACTTCTTCCCATTCCAATCCTGAGACCCTTCCTATAGCATGAGATGTGATATCCAACTCCTTCCCATTCCAATCCTGAGACCCTTCCTATAGCATGAGATGTGATGTCTCAATGCTTCTAATACCAAACCTGAGATCCTTCCTATAACATGAGATGTGATATCCAACTCCTTCCATTCCAATCCTGAGACCCTTCCTATAGCATGAGATGTGATATCTCAATGCTTATACCAAACCTGAGACCCTTCCTATAGCATGAGATGTGATATCCAACTCCTTCCCATTCCAATCCTGAGACCCTTCCTATAGCATGAGATGTGATATCCAACTCCTTCCCATTCCAATCCTGAGACCCTTCCTATAGCATGAGATGTGATGTCTCAATGCTTCTAATACCAAACCTGAGATCCTTCCTATAACATGAGATGTGATATCCAACTCCTTCCCATTCCAATCCTGAGACCCTTCCTATAGCATGAGATGTGATATCCAACTCCTTCCCATTCCAATCCTGAGACCCTTCCTATAGCATGAGATGTGATATCCAACTCCTTCCCATTCCAATCCTGAGACCCTTCCTATAGCATGAGATGTGATGTCTCAATGCTTCTAATACCAAACCTGAGATCCTTCCTATAACATGAGATGTGATATCCAACTCCTTCCATTCCAATCCTGAGACCCTTCCTATAGCATGAGATGTGATATCTCAATGCTTATACCAAACCTGAGACCCTTCCTATAGCATGAGATGTGATATCCAACTCCTTCCCATTCCAATCCTGAGACCCTTCCTATAGCATGAGATGTGATATCCAACTCCTTCCCATTCCAATCCTGAGACCCTTCCTATAGCATGAGATGTGATGTCTCAATGCTTCTAATACCAAACCTGAGATCCTTCCTATAACATGAGATGTGATATCCAACTCCTTCCATTCCAATCCTGAGACCCTTCCTATAGCATGAGATGTGATATCTCAATGCTTATACCAAACCTGAGACCCTTCCTATAGCATGAGATGTGATATCCAACTCCTTCCCATTCCAATCCTGAGACCCTTCCTATAGCCTGAGATGTGATATCTCAATGCCTCTAATACCAAACCTGAGATCCTTCCTCTAACATGAAATGTGATATCCAACTCCTTCACTTTCCAAACCTGAGAGCCTATCTATAGCATGAGATGTGATATCCAAGTCCTTCCCATTCCAATCCTTAGACCCTTCCTACAGCATGCAATATGATATCTCAATGATTCTAATAAAAAACCTGAGACCCGTCCTATAACATGAGATGGGATATCCAACTCCTTCCCATTCCAATCCTGAGACACTTCCGATAGCAGAGATGTGATATCTCAATGCTTCTAATATCAAACTTGAGACCCTCCCTATAGCATGAGATGTGATACCCAAGTCCTTCCCATTCCAATCCTGAGACCCTTCCTATAGCATGAGATGTGATATCTCAATGCTTCTAATACCAAACCTGAGACTCTTCCTATAACATGAGATGGGATATCCAACTCCTTCCCATTCCAATCCTGAGACCCTTCCTATAGCATGAGATGTGATATCCAACTCCTTCCCATTCCAATCCTGAGACCCTTCCTATAGCATGAGATGTGATGTCTCAATGCTTCTAATACCAAACCTGAGATCCTTCCTATAACATGAGATGTGATATCCAACTCCTTCCATTCCAATCCTGAGACCCTTCCTATAGCATGAGATGTGATATCTCAATGCTTATACCAAACCTGAGACCCTTCCTATAGCATGAGATGTGATATCCAACTCCTTCCCATTCCAATCCTGAGACCCTTCCTATAGCATGAGATGTGATATCCAACTCCTTCCCATTCCAATCCTGAGACCCTTCCTATAGCATGAGATGTGATGTCTCAATGCTTCTAATACCAAACCTGAGACCCTTCCTATAACATGAGATGTGATATCCAACTCCTCCCCATTCCAACCTGAGACCCTTCCTATAGCATGAGATGGGATATCCAACTCCTTCCAAATCCAATCCCGATACCCTTCCGATAGCATGAGATGTGATATCCCAATGCTTCTACCAAACCTGAGACCCATACTATGGCATGAGATGTGATATCAAACTCCTTCCCATTCTAATCCTGAGACCCTTCCTATAGCTTGAGATGTGATATCCAACTCCTTCCCATTCCAATTCTGAGACCCTTCCTATACCATGAGACTTGATATCTCAATGCTTCTAATACCAAACCTGAGACCCGTCCTATAACATGAGATGTGATATCCAAATACTTCCCCTTCCAAACCTTAGACCCTTCCTTTATCATGAGATGTGATATCCAACTCCTTCCCATTCCAATCTTGAGACCCTTCCGATATCATGAAATGTGATATCTCAATGCTTCTAATATCAAACTTGAGACCCTCCCTATAGCATGAGATGTGATATCCAAGTCCTTCCCATTCCAATCCTGAGACCCTTCCTATAGCATGAGATGTGATATCTCAATGCTTCTAATACCAAACCGGAGACCCTTCCTATAACATGAGATGGGAATATCCAACTCCTTCCCATTCCAATCCTGAGACCCTTCCGATAGCAGAGATGTGATATCTCAATGCTTATACCAAACCTGAGATCCTTCCTATAACATGAGATGTGATATCCAACTCCTTCGCATTCCAATCCTGAGACACTTCCTATAGCATGAGATGTGATATCTCACTGCTTATACCAAACCTGAGACCCGTCCTATAGCATGAGATGTGATATCCAACTCCTTCCCATTCCAATCCTGAGACCCTTCCTATAGCATGAGATGTGATATTTCAATGCTTCTAATATCAAACTTGAGACCCTCCCTATAGCATGAGATGTGATACCCAAGTCCTTCCCATTCCAATCCTGAGACCCTTCCTATAGCATGAGATGTGATATCTCAATGCTTCTAATACTAAACCTGAGACTCTTCCTATAACATGAGATGTCATATTCAACTCCTTCCCATTCCAATCCTGAGACCCTTCCTATAGCATGAGATGTGATATCCAACTCCTTCCCATTCCAATCCTGAGACCCTTCCTATAGCATGAGATGTGATGTCTCAATGCTTCTAATACCAAACCTGAGATCCTTCCTATAACATGAGATGTGATATCCAACTCCTTCCATTCCAATCCTGAGACCCTTCCTATAGCATGAGATGTGATATCTCAATGCTTATACCAAACCTGAGACCCTTCCTATAGCATGAGATGTGATATCCAACTCCTTCCCATTCCAATCCTGAGACCCTTCCTATAGCATGAGATGTGATGTCTCAATGCTTCTAATACCAAACCTGAGATCCTTCCTATAACATGAGATGTGATATCCAACTCCTTCCCATTCCAATCCTGAGACCCTTCCTATAGCATGAGATGTGATATCCAACTCCTTCCCATTCCAATCCTGAGACCCTTCCTATAGCATGAGATGTGATATCCAACTCCTTCCCATTCCAATCCTGAGACCCTTCCTATAGCATGAGATGTGATGTCTCAATGCTTCTAATACCAAACCTGAGATCCTTCCTATAACATGAGATGTGATATCCAACTCCTTCCATTCCAATCCTGAGACCCTTCCTATAGCATGAGATGTGATATCTCAATGCTTATACCAAACCTGAGACCCTTCCTATAGCATGAGATGTGATATCCAACTCCTTCCCATTCCAATCCTGAGACCCTTCCTATAGCATGAGATGTGATATCCAACTCCTTCCCATTCCAATCCTGAGACCCTTCCTATAGCATGAGATGTGATGTCTCAATGCTTCTAATACCAAACCTGAGATCCTTCCTATAACATGAGATGTGATATCCAACTCCTTCCATTCCAATCCTGAGACCCTTCCTATAGCATGAGATGTGATATCTCAATGCTTATACCAAACCTGAGACCCTTCCTATAGCATGAGATGTGATATCCAACTCCTTCCCATTCCAATCCTGAGACCCTTCCTATAGCCTGAGATGTGATATCTCAATGCCTCTAATACCAAACCTGAGATCCTTCCTCTAACATGAAATGTGATATCCAACTCCTTCACTTTCCAAACCTGAGAGCCTATCTATAGCATGAGATGTGATATCCAAGTCCTTCCCATTCCAATCCTTAGACCCTTCCTACAGCATGCAATATGATATCTCAATGATTCTAATAAAAAACCTGAGACCCGTCCTATAACATGAGATGGGATATCCAACTCCTTCCCATTCCAATCCTGAGACACTTCCGATAGCAGAGATGTGATATCTCAATGCTTCTAATATCAAACTTGAGACCCTCCCTATAGCATGAGATGTGATACCCAAGTCCTTCCCATTCCAATCCTGAGACCCTTCCTATAGCATGAGATGTGATATCTCAATGCTTCTAATACCAAACCTGAGACTCTTCCTATAACATGAGATGGGATATCCAACTCCTTCCCATTCCAATCCTGAGACCCTTCCTATAGCCTGAGATGTGATATCTCAATGCTTCTAATATCAAACTTGAGACCCTCCCTATAGCATGAGATGTGATATCCAAGTCCTTCCCATTCCAATCCTGAGACCCTTCCTATAGCAAGAGATGTGATATCTCAATGCTTCTAATACCAATCCTGAGACCCTTCCTATAGCATGAGATGTGATATCTCAATGCTTATACCAAACCTGAGACCCTTCCTATAGCATGAGATGTGATATCCAACTCCTTCCCATTCCAATCCTGAGACCCTTCCTATAGCCTGAGATGTGATATCTCAATGCCTCTAATACCAAACCTGAGATCCTTCCTCTAACATGAAATGTGATATCCAACTCCTTCACTTTCCAAACCTGAGAGCCTATCTATTGCATGAGATGTTGTATCCAAGTCCTTCCCATTCCAATCCTTAGACCCTTCCTACAGCATGCAATATGATATCTCAATGATTCTAATAAAAAACCTGAGACCCGTCCTATAACATGAGATGTGATATCCAACTCCTTCCCATTCCAATCCTGAGACCCTTCCTATAGCATGAGATGTGATATCCAACTCCTTCCCATTCCAATCCTGAGACCCTTCCTATAGCATGAGATGTGATATCCAACTCCTTCCCATTCCAATCCTGAGACCCTTCCTATAGCATGAGATGTGATGTCTCAATGCTTCTAATACCAAACCTGAGATCCTTCCTATAACATGAGATGTGATATCCAACTCCTTCCATTCCAATCCTGAGACCCTTCCTATAGCATGAGATGTGATATCTCAATGCTTATACCAAACCTGAGACCCTTCCTATAGCATGAGATGTGATATCCAACTCCTTCCCATTCCAATCCTGAGACCCTTCCTATAGCATGAGATGTGATATCCAACTCCTTCCCATTCCAATCCTGAGACCCTTCCTATAGCATGAGATGTGATGTCTCAATGCTTCTAATACCAAACCTGAGATCCTTCCTATAACATGAGATGTGATATCCAACTCCTTCCATTCCAATCCTGAGACCCTTCCTATAGCATGAGATGTGATATCTCAATGCTTATACCAAACCTGAGACCCTTCCTATAGCATGAGATGTGATATCCAACTCCTTCCCATTCCAATCCTGAGACCCTTCCTATAGCCTGAGATGTGATATCTCAATGCCTCTAATACCAAACCTGAGATCCTTCCTCTAACATGAAATGTGATATCCAACTCCTTCACTTTCCAAACCTGAGAGCCTATCTATAGCATGAGATGTGATATCCAAGTCCTTCCCATTCCAATCCTTAGACCCTTCCTACAGCATGCAATATGATATCTCAATGATTCTAATAAAAAACCTGAGACCCGTCCTATAACATGAGATGGGATATCCAACTCCTTCCCATTCCAATCCTGAGACACTTCCGATAGCAGAGATGTGATATCTCAATGCTTCTAATATCAAACTTGAGACCCTCCCTATAGCATGAGATGTGATACCCAAGTCCTTCCCATTCCAATCCTGAGACCCTTCCTATAGCATGAGATGTGATATCTCAATGCTTCTAATACCAAACCTGAGACTCTTCCTATAACATGAGATGGGATATCCAACTCCTTCCCATTCCAATCCTGAGACCCTTCCTATAGCATGAGATGTGATATCCAACTCCTTCCCATTCCAATCCTGAGACCCTTCCTATAGCATGAGATGTGATGTCTCAATGCTTCTAATACCAAACCTGAGATGCTTCCTATAACATGAGATGTGATATCCAACTCCTTCCATTCCAATCCTGAGACCCTTCCTATAGCATGAGATGTGATATCTCAATGCTTATACCAAACCTGAGACCCTTCCTATAGCATGAGATGTGATATCCAACTCCTTCCCATTCCAATCCTGAGACCCTTCCTATAGCATGAGATGTGATATCCAACTCCTTCCCATTCCAATCCTGAGACCCTTCCTATAGCATGAGATGTGATGTCTCAATGCTTCTAATACCAAACCTGAGACCCTTCCTATAACATGAGATGTGATATCCAACTCCTCCCCATTCCAACCTGAGACCCTTCCTATAGCATGAGATGGGATATCCAACTCCTTCCAAATCCAATCCCGATACCCTTCCGATAGCATGAGATGTGATATCCCAATGCTTCTACCAAACCTGAGACCCATACTATGGCATGAGATGTGATATCAAACTCCTTCCCATTCTAATCCTGAGACCCTTCCTATAGCTTGAGATGTGATATCCAACTCCTTCCCATTCCAATTCTGAGACCCTTCCTATACCATGAGACTTGATATCTCAATGCTTCTAATACCAAACCTGAGACCCGTCCTATAACATGAGATGTGATATCCAAATCCTTCCCCTTCCAAACCTTAGACCCTTCCTTTATCATGAGATGTGATATCCAACTCCTTCCCATTCCAATCTTGAGACCCTTCCGATATCATGAAATGTGATATCTCAATGCTTCTAATATCAAACTTGAGACCCTCCCTATAGCATGAGATGTGATATCCAAGTCCTTCCCATTCCAATCCTGAGACCCTTCCTATAGCATGAGATGTGATATCTCAATGCTTCTAATACCAAACCGGAGACCCTTCCTATAACATGAGATGGGAATATCCAACTCCTTCCCATTCCAATCCTGAGACCCTTCCTATAGCCTGAGATGTGATATCTCAATGCCTCTAATACCAAACCTGAGATCCTTCCTCTAACATGAAATGTGATATCCAACTCCTTCACTTTCCAAACCTGAGAGCCTATCTATAGCATGAGATGTGATATCCAAGTCCTTCCCATTCCAATCCTTAGACCCTTCCTACAGCATGCAATATGATATCTCAATGATTCTAATAAAAAACCTGAGACCCGTCCTATAACATGAGATGGGATATCCAACTCCTTCCCATTCCAATCCTGAGACACTTCCGATAGCAGAGATGTGATATCTCAATGCTTCTAATATCAAACTTGAGACCCTCCCTATAGCATGAGATGTGATACCCAAGTCCTTCCCATTCCAATCCTGAGACCCTTCCTATAGCATGAGATGTGATATCTCAATGCTTCTAATACCAAACCTGAGACTCTTCCTATAACATGAGATGGGATATCCAACTCCTTCCCATTCCAATCCTGAGACCCTTCCTATAGCATGAGATGTGATATCCAACTCCTTCCCATTCCAATCCTGAGACCCTTCCTATAGCATGAGATGTGATGTCTCAATGCTTCTAATACCAAACCTGAGATCCTTCCTATAACATGAGATGTGATATCCAACTCCTTCCATTCCAATCCTGAGACCCTTCCTATAGCATGAGATGTGATATCTCAATGCTTATACCAAACCTGAGACCCTTCCTATAGCATGAGATGTGATATCCAACTCCTTCCCATTCCAATCCTGAGACCCTTCCTATAGCATGAGATGTGATATCCAACTCCTTCCCATTCCAATCCTGAGACCCTTCCTATAGCATGAGATGTGATGTCTCAATGCTTCTAATACCAAACCTGAGACCCTTCCTATAACATGAGATGTGATATCCAACTCCTCCCCATTCCAACCTGAGACCCTTCCTATAGCATGAGATGGGATATCCAACTCCTTCCAAATCCAATCCCGATACCCTTCCGATAGCATGAGATGTGATATCCCAATGCTTCTACCAAACCTGAGACCCATACTATGGCATCAGATGTGATATCAAACTCCTTCCCATTCTAATCCTGAGACCCTTCCTATAGCTTGAGATGTGATATCCAACTCCTTCCCATTCCAATTCTGAGACCCTTCCTATACCATGAGACTTGATATCTCAATGCTTCTAATACCAAACCTGAGACCCGTCCTATAACATGAGATGTGATATCCAAATCCTTCCCCTTCCAAACCTTAGACCCTTCCTTTATCATGAGATGTGATATCCAACTCCTTCCCATTCCAATCTTGAGACCCTTCCGATATCATGAAATGTGATATCTCAATGCTTCTAATATCAAACTTGAGACCCTCCCTATAGCATGAGATGTGATATCCAAGTCCTTCCCATTCCAATCCTGAGACCCTTCCTATAGCATGAGATGTGATATCTCAATGCTTCTAATACCAAACCGGAGACCCTTCCTATAACATGAGATGGGAATATCCAACTCCTTCCCATTCCAATCCTGAGACCCTTCCGATAGCAGAGATGTGATATCTCAATGCTTATACCAAACCTGAGATCCTTCCTATAACATGAGATGTGATATCCAACTCCTTCGCATTCCAATCCTGAGACACTTCCTATAGCATGAGATGTGATATCTCACTGCTTATACCAAACCTGAGACCCGTCCTATAGCATGAGATGTGATATCCAACTCCTTCCCATTCCAATCCTGAGACCCTTCCTATAGCATGAGATGTGATATCTCAATGCTTCTAATATCAAACTTGAGACCCTCCCTATAGCATGAGATGTGATACCCAAGTCCTTCCCATTCCAATCCTGAGACCCTTCCTATAGCATGAGATGTGATATCTCAATGCTTCTAATACTAAACCTGAGACTCTTCCTATAACATGAGATGTCATATTCAACTCCTTCCCATTCCAATCCTGAGACCCTTCCTATAGCATGAGATGTGATATCCAACTCCTTCCCATTCCAATCCTGAGACCCTTCCTATAGCATGAGATGTGATGTCTCAATGCTTCTAATACCAAACCTGAGATCCTTCCTATAACATGAGATGTGATATCCAACTCCTTCCATTCCAATCCTGAGACCCTTCCTATAGCATGAGATGTGATATCTCAATGCTTATACCAAACCTGAGACCCTTCCTATAGCATGAGATGTGATATCCAACTCCTTCCCATTCCAATCCTGAGACCCTTCCTATAGCATGAGATGTGATGTCTCAATGCTTCTAATACCAAACCTGAGATCCTTCCTATAACATGAGATGTGATATCCAACTCCTTCCCATTCCAATCCTGAGACCCTTCCTATAGCATGAGATGTGATATCCAACTCCTTCCCATTCCAATCCTGAGACCCTTCCTATAGCATGAGATGTGATATCCAACTCCTTCCCATTCCAATCCTGAGACCCTTCCTATAGCATGAGATGTGATGTCTCAATGCTTCTAATACCAAACCTGAGATCCTTCCTATAACATGAGATGTGATATCCAACTCCTTCCATTCCAATCCTGAGACCCTTCCTATAGCATGAGATGTGATATCTCAATGCTTATACCAAACCTGAGACCCTTCCTATAGCATGAGATGTGATATCCAACTCCTTCCCATTCCAATCCTGAGACCCTTCCTATAGCATGAGATGTGATATCCAACTCCTTCCCATTCCAATCCTGAGACCCTTCCTATAGCGTGAGATGTGATGTCTCAATGCTTCTAATACCAAACCTGAGATCCTTCCTATAACATGAGATGTGATATCCAACTCCTTCCATTCCAATCCTGAGACCCTTCCTATAGCATGAGATGTGATATTTCAATGCTTATACCAAACCTGAGACCCTTCCTATAGCATGAGATGTGATATCCAACTCCTTCCCATTCCAATCCTGAGACCCTTCCTATAGCCTGAGATGTGATATCTCAATGCCTCTAATACCAAACCTGAGATCCTTCCTCTAACATGAAATGTGATATCCAACTCCTTCACTTTCCAAACCTGAGAGCCTATCTATAGCATGAGATGTGATATCCAAGTCCTTCCCATTCCAATCCTTAGACCCTTCCTACAGCATGCAATATGATATCTCAATGATTCTAATAAAAAACCTGAGACCCGTCCTATAACATGAGATGGGATATCCAACTCCTTCCCATTCCAATCCTGAGACACTTCCGATAGCAGAGATGTGATATCTCAATGCTTCTAATATCAAACTTGAGACCCTCCCTATAGCATGAGATGTGATACCCAAGTCCTTCCCATTCCAATCCTGAGACCCTTCCTATAGCATGAGATGTGATATCTCAATGCTTCTAATACCAAACCTGAGACTCTTCCTATAACATGAGATGGGATATCCAACTCCTTCCCATTCCAATCCTGAGACCCTTCCTATAGCCTGAGATGTGATATCTCAATGCTTCTAATATCAAACTTGAGACCCTCCCTATAGCATGAGATGTGATATCCAAGTCCTTCCCATTCCAATCCTGAGACCCTTCCTATAGCAAGAGATGTGATATCTCAATGCTTCTAATACCAATCCTGAGACCCTTCCTATAGCATGAGATGTGATATCTCAATGCTTATACCAAACCTGAGACCCTTCCTATAGCATGAGATGTGATATCCAACTCCTTCCCATTCCAATCCTGAGACCCTTCCTATAGCCTGAGATGTGATATCTCAATGCCTCTAATACCAAACCTGAGATCCTTCCTCTAACATGAAATGTGATATCCAACTCCTTCACTTTCCAAACCTGAGAGCCTATCTATTGCATGAGATGTTGTATCCAAGTCCTTCCCATTCCAATCCTTAGACCCTTCCTACAGCATGCAATATGATATCTCAATGATTCTAATAAAAAACCTGAGACCCGTCCTATAACATGAGATGGGATATCCAACTCCTTCCCATTCCAATCCTGAGACACTTCCGATAGCAGAGATGTGATATCTCAATGTTTATACCAAACCTGAGACCCTTCCTATAACATGAGATGTGATATCCAACTCCTTCCCGTTCCAATCCTGAGACCCTTCCTATAGCATGAGATGTGATGTCTCAATGCTTCTAATACCAAACCTGAGACCCTTCCTATAACATGAGATGTGATATCCAACTCCTTCCATTCCAATCCTGAGACCCTTCCTATAGCATGAGATGTGATATCCAACTCCTTCCCATTCCAATCCTGAGACCCTTCCTATAGCATGAGATGTGATGTCTCAATGCTTCTAATACCAAACCTGAGATCCTTCCTATAACATGAGATGTGATATCCAACTCCTTCCATTCCAATCCTGAGACCCTTCCTATAGCATGAGATGTGATATCTCAATGCTTATACCAAACCTGAGACCCTTCCTATAGCATGAGATGTGATATCCAACTCCTTCCCATTCCAATCCTGAGACCCTTCCTATAGCCTGAGATGTGATATCTCAATGCCTCTAATACCAAACCTGAGATCCTTCCTCTAACATGAAATGTGATATCCAACTCCTTCACTTTCCAAACCTGAGAGCCTATCTATAGCATGAGATGTGATATCCAAGTCCTTCCCATTCCAATCCTTAGACCCTTCCTACAGCATGCAATATGATATCTCAATGATTCTAATAAAAAACCTGAGACCCGTCCTATAACATGAGATGGGATATCCAACTCCTTCCCATTCCAATCCTGAGACACTTCCGATAGCAGAGATGTGATATCTCAATGCTTCTAATATCAAACTTGAGACCCTCCCTATAGCATGAGATGTGATACCCAAGTCCTTCCCATTCCAATCCTGAGACCCTTCCTATAGCATGAGATGTGATATCTCAATGCTTCTAATACCAAACCTGAGACTCTTCCTATAACATGAGATGGGATATCCAACTCCTTCCCATTCCAATCCTGAGACCCTTTTGATAGCAGAGATGTGATATCTCAATGTTTATACCAAACCTGAGACCCTTCCTACGGCATGAGATGTCATATTCAACTCCTTCCCATTCCAATCCTGAGACCCTTCCTATAGCATGAGATGTGATATCCAACTCCTTCCCATTCCAATCCTGAGACCCTTCCTATAGCATGAGATGTAATGTCTCAATGCTTCTAATACCAAACCTGAGATCCTTCCTATAACATGAGATGTGATATCCAACTCCTTCCATTCCAATCCTGAGACCCTTCCTATAGCATGAGATGTGATATCTCAATGCTTATACCAAACCTGAGACCCTTCCTATAGCATGAGATGTGATATCCAACTCCTTCCCATTCCAATCCTGAGACCCTTCCTATAGCCTGAGATGTGATATCTCAATGCCTCTAATACCAAACCTGAGATCCTTCCTCTAACATGAAATGTGATATCCAACTCCTTCACTTTCCAAACCTGAGAGCCTGTCTATTGCATGAGATGTTGTATCCAAGTCCTTCCCATTCCAATCCTTAGACCCTTCCTACAGCATGCAATATGATATCTCAATGATTCTAATAAAAAACCTGAGACCCGTCCTATAACATGAGATGGGATATCCAACTCCTTCCCATTCCAATCCTGAGACACTTCCGATAGCAGAGATGTGATATCTCAATGTTTATACCAAACCTGAGACCCTTCCTATAACATGAGATGTGATATCCAACTCCTTCCCGTTCCAATCCTGAGACCCTTCCTATAGCATGAGATGTGATGTCTCAATGCTTCTAATACCAAACCTGAGATCCTTCCTATAACATGAGATGTGATATCCAACTCCTTCCATTCCAATTCTGAGACCCTTCCTATAGCATGAGATGTGATATCTCAATGCTTATACCAAACCTGAGACCCTTCCTATAGCATGAGATGTGATATCCAACTCCTTCCCATTCCAATCCTGAGACCCTTCCTATAGCCTGAGATGTGATATCTCAATGCCTCTAATACCAAACCTGAGATCCTTCCTCTAACATGAAATGTGATATCCAACTCCTTCACTTTCCAAACCTGAGAGCCTATCTATAGCATGAGATGTGATATCCAAGTCCTTCCCATTCCAATCCTTAGACCCCTCCTACAGCATGCAATATGATATCTCAATGATTCTAATAAAAAACCTGAGACCCGTCCTATAACATGAGATGGGATATCCAACTCCTTCCCATTCCAATCCTGAGACACTTCCGATAGCAGAGATGTGATATCTCAATGCTTCTAATATCAAACTTGAGACCCTCCCTATAGCATGAGATGTGATACCCAAGTCCTTCCCATTCCAATCCTGAGACCCTTCCTATAGCATGAGATGTGATATCTCAATGCTTCTAATACCAAACCTGAGACTCTTCCTATAACATGAGATGGGATATCCAACTCCTTCCCATTCCAATCCTGAGACCCTTTTGATAGCAGAGATGTGATATCTCAATGTTTATACCAAACCTGAGACCCTTCCTACGGCATGAGATGTCATATTCAACTCCTTCCCATTCCAATCCTGAGACCCTTCCTATAGCATGAGATGTGATATCCAACTCCTTCCCATTCCAATCCTGAGACCCTTCCTATAGCATGAGATGTAATGTCTCAATGCTTCTAATACCAAACCTGAGATCCTTCCTATAACATGAGATGTGATATCCAACTCCTTCCCATTCCAATCCTGAGACCCTTCCTATAGCCTGAGATGTGATATCTCAATGCCTCTAATACCAAACCTGAGATCCTTCCTCTAACATGAAATGTGATATCCAACTCCTTCACTTTCCAAACCTGAGAGCCTGTCTATTGCATGAGATGTTGTATCCAAGTCCTTCCCATTCCAATCCTTAGACCCTTCCTACAGCATGCAATATGATATCTCAATGATTCTAATAAAAAACCTGAGACCCGTCCTATAACATGAGATGGGATATCCAACTCCTTCCCATTCCAATCCTGAGACACTTCCGATAGCAGAGATGTGATATCTCAATGTTTATACCAAACCTGAGACCCTTCCTATAACATGAGATGTGATATCCAACTCCTTCCCGTTCCAATCCTGAGACCCTTCCTATAGCATGAGATGTGATGTCTCAATGCTTCTAATACCAAACCTGAGATCCTTCCTATAACATGAGATGTGATATCCAACTCCTTCCATTCCAATCCTGAGACCCTTCCTATAGCATGAGATGTGATATCTCAATGCTTATACCAAACCTGAGACCCTTCCTATAGCATGAGATGTGATATCCAACTCCTTCCCATTCCAATCCTGAGACCCTTCCTATAGCCTGAGATGTGATATCTCAATGCCTCTAATACCAAACCTGAGATCCTTCCTCTAACATGAAATGTGATATCCAACTCCTTCACTTTCCAAACCTGAGAGCCTATCTATAGCATGAGATGTGATATCCAAGTCCTTCCCATTCCAATCCTTAGACCCCTCCTACAGCATGCAATATGATATCTCAATGATTCTAATAAAAAACCTGAGACCCGTCCTATAACATGAGATGGGATATCCAACTCCTTCCCATTCCAATCCTGAGACACTTCCGATAGCAGAGATGTGATATCTCAATGCTTCTAATATCAAACTTGAGACCCTCCCTATAGCATGAGATGTGATACCCAAGTCCTTCCCATTCCAATCCTGAGACCCTTCCTATAGCATGAGATGTGATATCTCAATGCTTCTAATACCAAACCTGAGACTCTTCCTATAACATGAGATGGGATATCCAACTCCTTCCCATTCCAATCCTGAGACCCTTTTGATAGCAGAGATGTGATATCTCAATGTTTATACCAAACCGGAGACCCTTCCTACGGCATGAGATGTCATATTCAACTCCTTCCCATTCCAATCCTGAGACCCTTCCTATAGCATGAGATGTGATATCCAACTCCTTCCCATTCCAATCCTGAGACCCTTCCTATAGCATGAGATGTAATGTCTCAATGCTTCTAATACCAAACCTGAGATCCTTCCTATAACATGAGATGTGATATCCAACTCCTTCCATTCCAATCCTGAGACCCTTCCTATAGCATGAGATGTGATATCTCAATGCTTATACCAAACCTGAGACCCTTCCTATAGCATGAGATGTGATATCCAACTCCTTCCCATTCCAATCCTGAGACCCTTCCTATAGCCTGAGATGTGATATCTCAATGCCTCTAATACCAAACCTGAGATCCTTCCTCTAACATGAAATGTGATATCCAACTCCTTCACTTTCCAAACCTGAGAGCCTATCTATTGCATGAGATGTTGTATCCAAGTCCTTCCCATTCCAATCCTTAGACCCTTCCTACAGCATGCAATATGATATCTCAATGATGCTAATAAAAAACCTGAGACCCGTCCTATAACATGAGATGGGATATCCAACTCCTTCCCATTCCAATCCTGAGACACTTCCGATAGCAGAGATGTGATATCTCAATGTTTATACCAAACCTGAGACCCTTCCTATAACATGAGATGTGATATCCAACTCCTTCCCGTTCCAAACCTGAGACCCTTCCTTTAGCATGAGATGTGATATCCAGCTCCTTCCCATTCCAATCCTGAGACACTTCCGATAGCATGAGATGTGATATCTCAATGCTTCTAATATCAAAACTGAGACCCTCCCTATAGCATGATATGTGATATCTAAGTCCTTCCCATTCCAATCCTGAGACCCTTCCTATAGCATGAGATGTGATATCTCAATGCTTCTACCAAACCTGAGACCCTTCCTTTAGCATGAGATGTGATATCCAACTCCTTCCCATTCCAATCCTGAGACCCTTCCTATAGCATGAGATGTGATATCTCAATACTTCTAATACCAAACCTGAGATCCTTCCGATAACATGAGATGTGATATCCAAATCCTTCGCCTTCCAAACCTGAGGCCCTCCCTTTAGCATGAGATGTGATATCGAACTCCTTCCCATTCCAATCCTGAGACCCTTCTGATAGCATAAGATATGATATCTCAATGCTTCTATACCAAACCTGAGATCCTTCCGATAGCATGATGTGATATCTCAATACTTCTAATACCAAACCTGAGATCCTTCCTATGACATGAGATGTGATATCCAAATCCTTATCTTCCAAACCTGAGACCCTCCCTTTAGCATGAGATGTGATATCCAACTCCTTCCCATTCCAATCCTGAGACTCTTCTGATAGCATAAGATATGATATCCCAATGCTTCTACCAAACCTGAGACCCATACTATGGCATGAGATGTGATATCAAACTCCTTCCCATTCTAATCCTGAGACCCTTCCTATAGCTTGAGATGTGATATCCAACTCCTTCCCATTCCAATTCTGAGACCCTTCCTATACCATGAGACTTGATATCTCAATGCTTCTAATACCAAACCTGAGACCCGTCCTATAACATGAGATGTGATATCCAAATCCTTCCCCTTCCAAACCTTAGACCCTTCCTTTATCATGAGATGTGATATCCAACTCCTTCCCATTCCAATCTTGAGACCCTTCCGATATGAAATGTGATATCTCAATGCTTCTAATATCAAACTTGAGACCCTCCCTATAGCATGAGATGTGATATCCAAGTCCTTCCCATTCCAATCCTGAGACCCTTCCTATAGCATGAGATGTGATATCTCAATGCTTCTAATACCAAACCTGAGACCCTTCCTATAACATGAGATGGGAATATCCAACTCCTTCCCATTCCAATCCTGAGACCCTTCCGATAGCAGAGATGTGATATCTCAATGTTTATACCAAACCTGAGACCCTCCCTACGGCATGAGATGTCATATACAACTCCTTCCCATTCCAATCCTGAGACCCTTCCTATAGCATGAGATGTGATATCCAACTCCTTCCCATTCCAATCCTGAGACCCTTCCTATAGCCTGAGATGTGATATCTCAATGCCTCTAATACCAAACCTGAGATCCTTCCTCTAACATGAAATGTGATATCCAACTCCTTCACTTTCCAAACCTGAGAGCCTATCTATAGCATGAGATGTGATATCCAAGTCCTTCCCATTCCAATCCTTAGACCCTTCCTACAGCATGCAATATGATATCTCAATGATTTTAATAAAAAACCTGAGACCCGTCCTATAACATGAGATGGGATATCCAACTCCTTCCCATTCCAATCCTGGGACACTTCCGATAGCAGAGATGTGATATCTCAATGTTTATACCAAACCTGAGACCCTTCCTATAACATGAGATGTGATATCCAACTCCTTCCCGTTCCAAACCTGAGACCCTTCCTTTAGCATGAGATGTGATATCTCAATGCTTCTAATACCAAACCTGAGACTCTTCCTATAACATGAGATGGGATATCCAACTCCTTCCCATTCCAATCCTGAGACCCTTCCTATAGCATGAGATGTGATATCCAACTCCTTCCCATTCCAATCCTGAGACCCTTCCTATAGCATGAGATGTGATGTCTCAATGCTTCTAATACCAAACCTGAGATCCTTCCTATAACATGAGATGTGATATCCAACTCCTTCCATTCCAATCCTGAGACCCTTCCTATAGCATGAGATGTGATATCTCAATGCTTATACCAAACCTGAGACCCTTCCTATAGCATGAGATGTGATATCCAACTCCTTCCCATTCCAATCCTGAGACCCTTCCTATAGCATGAGATGTGATATCCAACTCCTTCCCATTCCAATCCTGAGACCCTTCCTATAGCATGAGATGTGATGTCTCAATGCTTCTAATACCAAACCTGAGATCCTTCCTATAACATGAGATGTGATATCCAACTCCTTCCATTCCAATCCTGAGACCCTTCCTATAGCATGAGATGTGATATCTCAATGCTTATACCAAACCTGAGACCCTTCCTATAGCATGAGATGTGATATCCAACTCCTTCCCATTCCAATCCTGAGACCCTTCCTATAGCCTGAGATGTGATATCTCAATGCCTCTAATACCAAACCTGAGATCCTTCCTCTAACATGAAATGTGATATCCAACTCCTTCACTTTCCAAACCTGAGAGCCTATCTATAGCATGAGATGTGATATCCAAGTCCTTCCCATTCCAATCCTTAGACCCTTCCTACAGCATGCAATATGATATCTCAATGATTCTAATAAAAAACCTGAGACCCGTCCTATAACATGAGATGGGATATCCAACTCCTTCCCATTCCAATCCTGAGACACTTCCGATAGCAGAGATGTGATATATCAATGCTTCTAATATCAAACTTGAGACCCTCCCTATAGCATGAGATGTGATACCCAAGTCCTTCCCATTCCAATCCTGAGACCCTTCCTATAGCATGAGATGTGATATCTCAATGCTTCTAATACCAAACCTGAGACTCTTCCTATAACATGAGATGGGATATCCAACTCCTTCCCATTCCAATCCTGAGACCCTTCCTATAGCATGAGATGTGATATCCAACTCCTTCCCATTCCAATCCTGAGACCCTTCCTATAGCATGAGATGTGATGTCTCAATGCTTCTAATACCAAACCTGAGATCCTTCCTATAACATGAGATGTGATATACAACTCCTTCCATTCCAATCCTGAGACCCTTCCTATAGCATGAGATGTGATATCTCAATGCTTATACCAAACCTGAGACCCTTCCTATAGCATGAGATGTGATATCCAACTCCTTCCCATTCCAATCCTGAGACCCTTCCTATAGCATGAGATGTGATATCCAACTCCTTCCCATTCCAATCCTGAGACCCTTCCTATAGCATGAGATGTGATGTCTCAATGCTTCTAATACCAAACCTGAGACCCTTCCTATAACATGAGATGTGATATCCAACTCCTCCCCATTCCAACCTGAGACCCTTCCTATAGCATGAGATGGGATATCCAACTCCTTCCAAATCCAATCCCGATACCCTTCCGATAGCATGAGATGTGATATCCCAATGCTTCTACCAAACCTGAGACCCATACTATGGCATGAGATGTGATATCAAACTCCTTCCCATTCTAATCCTGAGACCCTTCCTATAGCTTGAGATGTGATATCCAACTTCTTCCCATTCCAATTCTGAGACCCTTCCTATACCATGAGACTTGATATCTCAATGCTTCTAATACCAAACCTGAGACCCGTCCTATAACATGAGATGTGATATCCAACTCCTTCCCGTTCCAATCCTGAGACCCTTCCTATAGCATGAGATGTGATGTCTCAATGCTTCTAATACCAAACCTGAGATCCTTCCTATAACATGAGATGTGATATCCAACTCCTTCCATTCCAATCCTGAGACCCTTCCTATAGCATGAGATGTGATATCTCAATGCTTATACCAAACCTGAGACCCTTCCTATAGCATGAGATGTGATATCCAACTCCTTCCCATTCCAATCCTGAGACCCTTCCTATAGCCTGAGATGTGATATCTCAATGCCTCTAATACCAAACCTGAGATCCTTCCTCTAACATGAAATGTGATATCCAACTCCTTCACTTTCCAAACCTGAGAGCCTATCTATAGCATGAGATGTGATATCCAAGTCCTTCCCATTCCAATCCTTAGACCCCTCCTACAGCATGCAATATGATATCTCAATGATTCTAATAAAAAACCTGAGACCCGTCCTATAACATGAGATGGGATATCCAACTCCTTCCCATTCCAATCCTGAGACACTTCCGATAGCAGAGATGTGATATCTCAATGCTTCTAATATCAAACTTGAGACCCTCCCTATAGCATGAGATGTGATACCCAAGTCCTTCCCATTCCAATCCTGAGACCCTTCCTATAGCATGAGATGTGATATCTCAATGCTTCTAATACCAAACCTGAGACTCTTCCTATAACATGAGATGGGATATCCAACTCCTTCCCATTCCAATCCTGAGACCCTTTTGATAGCAGAGATGTGATATCTCAATGTTTATACCAAACCTGAGACCCTTCCTACGGCATGAGATGTCATATTCAACTCCTTCCCATTCCAATCCTGAGACCCTTCCTATAGCATGAGATGTGATATCCAACTCCTTCCCATTCCAATCCTGAGACCCTTCCTATAGCATGAGATGTAATGTCTCAATGCTTCTAATACCAAACCTGAGATCCTTCCTATAACATGAGATGTGATATCCAACTCCTTCCATTCCAATCCTGAGACCCTTCCTATAGCATGAGATGTGATATCTCAATGCTTATACCAAACCTGAGACCCTTCCTATAGCATGAGATGTGATATCCAACTCCTTCCCATTCCAATCCTGAGACCCTTCCTATAGCCTGAGATGTGATATCTCAATGCCTCTAATACCAAACCTGAGATCCTTCCTCTAACATGAAATGTGATATCCAACTCCTTCACTTTCCAAACCTGAGAGCCTATCTATTGCATGAGATGTTGTATCCAAGTCCTTCCCATTCCAATCCTTAGACCCTTCCTACAGCATGCAATATGATATCTCAATGATTCTAATAAAAAACCTGAGACCCGTCCTATAACATGAGATGGGATATCCAACTCCTTCCCATTCCAATCCTGAGACACTTCCGATAGCAGAGATGTGATATCTCAATGTTTATACCAAACCTGAGACCCTTCCTATAACATGAGATGTGATATCCAACTCCTTCCCGTTCCAAACCTGAGACCCTTCCTTTAGCATGAGATGTGATATCCAGCTCCTTCCCATTCCAATCCTGAGACACTTCCGATAGCATGAGATGTGATATCTCAATGCTTCTAATTTCAAAACTGAGACCCTCCCTATAGCATGATATGTGATATCTAAGTCCTTCCCATTCCAATCCTGAGACCCTTCCTATAGCATGAGATGTGATATCTCAATGCTTCTACCAAACCTGAGACCCTTCCTTTAGCATGAGATGTGATATCCAACTCCTTCCCATTCCAATCCTGAGACCCTTCCTATAGCATGAGATGTGATATCTCAATACTTCTAATACCAAACCTGAGATCCTTCCGATAACATGAGATGTGATATCCAAATCCTTCGCCTTCCAAACCTGAGGCCCTCCCTTTAGCATGAGATGTGATATCCAACTCCTTCCCATTCCAATCCTGAGACCCTTCTGATAGCATAAGATATGATATCTCAATGCTTCTATACCAAACCTGAGATCCTTCCGATAGCATGATGTGATATCTCAATACTTCTAATACCAAACCTGAGATCCTTCCTATGACATGAGATGTGATATCCAAATCCTTATCTTCCAAACCTGAGACCCTCCCTTTAGCATGAGATGTGATATCCAACTCCTTCCCATTCCAATCCTGAGACTCTTCTGATAGCATAAGATATGATATCCCAATGCTTCTACCAAACCTGAGACCCATACTATGGCATGAGATGTGATATCAAACTCCTTCCCATTCTAATCCTGAGACCCTTCCTATAGCTTGAGATGTGATATCCAACTCCTTCCCATTCCAATTCTGAGACCCTTCCTATACCATGAGACTTGATATCTCAATGCTTCTAATACCAAACCTGAGACCCGTCCTATAACATGAGATGTGATATCCAAATCCTTCCCCTTCCAAACCTTAGACCCTTCCTTTATCATGAGATGTGATATCCAACTCCTTCCCATTCCAATCTTGAGACCCTTCCGATATGAAATGTGATATCTCAATGCTTCTAATATCAAACTTGAGACCCTCCCTATAGCATGAGATGTGATATCCAAGTCCTTCCCATTCCAATCCTGAGACCCTTCCTATAGCATGAGATGTGATATCTCAATGCTTCTAATACCAAACCTGAGACCCTTCCTATAACATGAGATGGGAATATCCAACTCCTTCCCATTCCAATCCTGAGACCCTTCCGATAGCAGAGATGTGATATCTCAATGTTTATACCAAACCTGAGACCCTCCCTACGGCATGAGATGTCATATACAACTCCTTCCCATTCCAATCCTGAGACCCTTCCTATAGCATGAGATGTGATATCCAACTCCTTCCCATTCCAATCCTGAGACCCTTCCTATAGCCTGAGATGTGATATCTCAATGCCTCTAATACCAAACCTGAGATCCTTCCTCTAACATGAAATGTGATATCCAACTCCTTCACTTTCCAAACCTGAGAGCCTATCTATAGCATGAGATGTGATATCCAAGTCCTTCCCATTCCAATCCTTAGACCCTTCCTACAGCATGCAATATGATATCTCAATGATTTTAATAAAAAACCTGAGACCCGTCCTATAACATGAGATGGGATATCCAACTCCTTCCCATTCCAATCCTGGGACACTTCCGATAGCAGAGATGTGATATCTCAATGTTTATACCAAACCTGAGACCCTTCCTATAACATGAGATGTGATATCCAACTCCTTCCCGTTCCAAACCTGAGACCCTTCCTTTAGCATGAGATGTGATATCTCAATGCTTCTAATACCAAACCTGAGACTCTTCCTATAACATGAGATGGGATATCCAACTCCTTCCCATTCCAATCCTGAGACCCTTCCTATAGCATGAGATGTGATATCCAACTCCTTCCCATTCCAATCCTGAGACCCTTCCTATAGCATGAGATGTGATGTCTCAATGCTTCTAATACCAAACCTGAGATCCTTCCTATAACATGAGATGTGATATCCAACTCCTTCCATTCCAATCCTGAGACCCTTCCTATAGCATGAGATGTGATATCTCAATGCTTATACCAAACCTGAGACCCTTCCTATAGCATGAGATGTGATATCCAACTCCTTCCCATTCCAATCCTGAGACCCTTCCTATAGCATGAGATGTGATATCCAACTCCTTCCCATTCCAATCCTGAGACCCTTCCTATAGCATGAGATGTGATGTCTCAATGCTTCTAATACCAAACCTGAGATCCTTCCTATAACATGAGATGTGATATCCAACTCCTTCCATTCCAATCCTGAGACCCTTCCTATAGCATGAGATGTGATATCTCAATGCTTATACCAAACCTGAGACCCTTCCTATAGCATGAGATGTGATATCCAACTCCTTCCCATTCCAATCCTGAGACCCTTCCTATAGCCTGAGATGTGATATCTCAATGCCTCTAATACCAAACCTGAGATCCTTCCTCTAACATGAAATGTGATATCCAACTCCTTCACTTTCCAAACCTGAGAGCCTATCTATAGCATGAGATGTGATATCCAAGTCCTTCCCATTCCAATCCTTAGACCCTTCCTACAGCATGCAATATGATATCTCAATGATTCTAATAAAAAACCTGAGACCCGTCCTATAACATGAGATGGGATATCCAACTCCTTCCCATTCCAATCCTGAGACACTTCCGATAGCAGAGATGTGATATATCAATGCTTCTAATATCAAACTTGAGACCCTCCCTATAGCATGAGATGTGATACCCAAGTCCTTCCCATTCCAATCCTGAGACCCTTCCTATAGCATGAGATGTGATATCTCAATGCTTCTAATACCAAACCTGAGACTCTTCCTATAACATGAGATGGGATATCCAACTCCTTCCCATTCCAATCCTGAGACCCTTCCTATAGCATGAGATGTGATATCCAACTCCTTCCCATTCCAATCCTGAGACCCTTCCTATAGCATGAGATGTGATGTCTCAATGCTTCTAATACGAAACCTGAGATCCTTCCTATAACATGAGATGTGATATACAACTCCTTCCATTCCAATCCTGAGACCCTTCCTATAGCATGAGATGTGATATCTCAATGCTTATACCAAACCTGAGACCCTTCCTATAGCATGAGATGTGATATCCAACTCCTTCCCATTCCAATCCTGAGACCCTTCCTATAGCATGAGATGTGATATCCAACTCCTTCCCATTCCAATCCTGAGACCCTTCCTATAGCATGAGATGTGATGTCTCAATGCTTCTAATACCAAACCTGAGACCCTTCCTATAACATGAGATGTGATATCCAACTCCTCCCCATTCCAACCTGAGACCCTTCCTATAGCATGAGATGGGATATCCAACTCCTTCCAAATCCAATCCCGATACCCTTCCGATAGCATGAGATGTGATATCCCAATGCTTCTACCAAACCTGAGACCCATACTATGGCATGAGATGTGATATCAAACTCCTTCCCATTCTAATCCTGAGACCCTTCCTATAGCTTGAGATGTGATATCCAACTCCTTCCCATTCCAATTCTGAGACCCTTCCTATACCATGAGACTTGATATCTCAATGCTTCTAATACCAAACCTGAGACCCGTCCTATAACATGAGATGTGATATCCAAATCCTTCCCCTTCCAAACCTTAGACCCTTCCTTTATCATGAGATGTGATATCCAACTCCTTCCCATTCCAATCTTGAGACCCTTCCGATATCATGAAATGTGATATCTCAATGCTTCTAATATCAAACTTGAGACCCTCCCTATAGCATGAGATGTGATATCCAAGTCCTTCCCATTCCAATCCTGAGACCCTTCCTATAGCATGAGATGTGATATCTCAATGCTTCTAATACCAAACCTGAGACCCTTCCTATAACATGAGATGGGAATATCCAACTCCTTCCCATTCCAATCCTGAGACCCTTCCGATAGCAGAGATGTGATATCTCAATGCTTATACCAAACCTGAGATCCTTCCTATAACATGAGATGTGATATCCAACTCCTTCGCATTCCAATCCTGAGACACTTCCTATAGCATGAGATGTGATATCTCACTGCTTATACCAAACCTGAGACCCGTCCTATAGCATGAGATGTGATATCCAACTCCTTCCCATTCCAATCCTGAGACCCTTCCTATAGCATGAGATGTGATATCTCAATGCTTCTACCAAACCTGAGACCCTTCCTTTAGCATGAGATGTGATATCCAACTCCTTCCCATTCCAATCCTGAGACCCTTCCTATAGCATGAGATGTGATATCTCAATACTTCTAATACCAAACCTGAGATCCTTCCGATAACATGAGATGTGATATCCAAATCCTTCGCCTTCCAAACCTGAGGCCCTCCCTTTAGCATGAGATGTGATATCCAACTCCTTCCCATTCCAATCCTGAGACCCTTCTGATAGCATAAGATATGATATCTCAATGCTTCTATACCAAACCTGAGATCCTTCCGATAGCATGATGTGATATCTCAATACTTCTAATACCAAACCTGAGATCCTTCCTATGACATGAGATGTGATATCCAAATCCTTATCTTCCAAACCTGAGACCCTCCCTTTAGCATGAGATGTGATATCCAACTCCTTCCCATTCCAATCCTGAGACTCTTCTGATAGCATAAGATATGATATCCCAATGCTTCTACCAAACCTGAGACCCATACTATGGCATGAGATGTGATATCAAACTCCTTCCCATTCTAATCCTGAGACCCTTCCTATAGCTTGAGATGTGATATCCAACTCCTTCCCATTCCAATTCTGAGACCCTTCCTATACCATGAGACTTGATATCTCAATGCTTCTAATACCAAACCTGAGACCCGTCCTATAACATGAGATGTGATATCCAAATCCTTCCCCTTCCAAACCTTAGACCCTTCCTTTATCATGAGATGTGATATCCAACTCCTTCCCATTCCAATCTTGAGACCCTTCCGATATGAAATGTGATATCTCAATGCTTCTAATATCAAACTTGAGACCCTCCCTATAGCATGAGATGTGATATCCAAGTCCTTCCCATTCCAATCCTGAGACCCTTCCTATAGCATGAGATGTGATATCTCAATGCTTCTAATACCAAACCTGAGACCCTTCCTATAACATGAGATGGGAATATCCAACTCCTTCCCATTCCAATCCTGAGACCCTTCCGATAGCAGAGATGTGATATCTCAATGTTTATACCAAACCTGAGACCCTCCCTACGGCATGAGATGTCATATACAACTCCTTCCCATTCCAATCCTGAGACCCTTCCTATAGCATGAGATGTGATATCCAACTCCTTCCCATTCCAATCCTGAGACCCTTCCTATAGCCTGAGATGTGATATCTCAATGCCTCTAATACCAAACCTGAGATCCTTCCTCTAACATGAAATGTGATATCCAACTCCTTCACTTTCCAAACCTGAGAGCCTATCTATAGCATGAGATGTGATATCCAAGTCCTTCCCATTCCAATCCTTAGACCCTTCCTACAGCATGCAATATGATATCTCAATGATTTTAATAAAAAACCTGAGACCCGTCCTATAACATGAGATGGGATATCCAACTCCTTCCCATTCCAATCCTGGGACACTTCCGATAGCAGAGATGTGATATCTCAATGTTTATACCAAACCTGAGACCCTTCCTATAACATGAGATGTGATATCCAACTCCTTCCCGTTCCAAACCTGAGACCCTTCCTTTAGCATGAGATGTGATATCTCAATGCTTCTAATACCAAACCTGAGACTCTTCCTATAACATGAGATGGGATATCCAACTCCTTCCCATTCCAATCCTGAGACCCTTCCTATAGCATGAGATGTGATATCCAACTCCTTCCCATTCCAATCCTGAGACCCTTCCTATAGCATGAGATGTGATGTCTCAATGCTTCTAATACCAAACCTGAGATCCTTCCTATAACATGAGATGTGATATCCAACTCCTTCCATTCCAATCCTGAGACCCTTCCTATAGCATGAGATGTGATATCTCAATGCTTATACCAAACCTGAGACCCTTCCTATAGCATGAGATGTGATATCCAACTCCTTCCCATTCCAATCCTGAGACCCTTCCTATAGCATGAGATGTGATATCCAACTCCTTCCCATTCCAATCCTGAGACCCTTCCTATAGCATGAGATGTGATGTCTCAATGCTTCTAATACCAAACCTGAGATCCTTCCTATAACATGAGATGTGATATCCAACTCCTTCCATTCCAATCCTGAGACCCTTCCTATAGCATGAGATGTGATATCTCAATGCTTATACCAAACCTGAGACCCTTCCTATAGCATGAGATGTGATATCCAACTCCTTCCCATTCCAATCCTGAGACCCTTCCTATAGCCTGAGATGTGATATCTCAATGCCTCTAATACCAAACCTGAGATCCTTCCTCTAACATGAAATGTGATATCCAACTCCTTCACTTTCCAAACCTGAGAGCCTATCTATAGCATGAGATGTGATATCCAAGTCCTTCCCATTCCAATCCTTAGACCCTTCCTACAGCATGCAATATGATATCTCAATGATTCTAATAAAAAACCTGAGACCCGTCCTATAACATGAGATGGGATATCCAACTCCTTCCCATTCCAATCCTGAGACACTTCCGATAGCAGAGATGTGATATATCAATGCTTCTAATATCAAACTTGAGACCCTCCCTATAGCATGAGATGTGATACCCAAGTCCTTCCCATTCCAATCCTGAGACCCTTCCTATAGCATGAGATGTGATATCTCAATGCTTCTAATACCAAACCTGAGACTCTTCCTATAACATGAGATGGGATATCCAACTCCTTCCCATTCCAATCCTGAGACCCTTCCTATAGCATGAGATGTGATATCCAACTCCTTCCCATTCCAATCCTGAGACCCTTCCTATAGCATGAGATGTGATGTCTCAATGCTTCTAATACGAAACCTGAGATCCTTCCTATAACATGAGATGTGATATACAACTCCTTCCATTCCAATCCTGAGACCCTTCCTATAGCATGAGATGTGATATCTCAATGCTTATACCAAACCTGAGACCCTTCCTATAGCATGAGATGTGATATCCAACTCCTTCCCATTCCAATCCTGAGACCCTTCCTATAGCATGAGATGTGATATCCAACTCCTTCCCATTCCAATCCTGAGACCCTTCCTATAGCATGAGATGTGATGTCTCAATGCTTCTAATACCAAACCTGAGACCCTTCCTATAACATGAGATGTGATATCCAACTCCTCCCCATTCCAACCTGAGACCCTTCCTATAGCATGAGATGGGATATCCAACTCCTTCCAAATCCAATCCCGATACCCTTCCGATAGCATGAGATGTGATATCCCAATGCTTCTACCAAACCTGAGACCCATACTATGGCATGAGATGTGATATCAAACTCCTTCCCATTCTAATCCTGAGACCCTTCCTATAGCTTGAGATGTGATATCCAACTCCTTCCCATTCCAATTCTGAGACCCTTCCTATACCATGAGACTTGATATCTCAATGCTTCTAATACCAAACCTGAGACCCGTCCTATAACATGAGATGTGATATCCAAATCCTTCCCCTTCCAAACCTTAGACCCTTCCTTTATCATGAGATGTGATATCCAACTCCTTCCCATTCCAATCTTGAGACCCTTCCGATATCATGAAATGTGATATCTCAATGCTTCTAATATCAAACTTGAGACCCTCCCTATAGCATGAGATGTGATATCCAAGTCCTTCCCATTCCAATCCTGAGACCCTTCCTATAGCATGAGATGTGATATCTCAATGCTTCTAATACCAAACCTGAGACCCTTCCTATAACATGAGATGGGAATATCCAACTCCTTCCCATTCCAATCCTGAGACCCTTCCGATAGCAGAGATGTGATATCTCAATGCTTATACCAAACCTGAGATCCTTCCTATAACATGAGATGTGATATCCAACTCCTTCGCATTCCAATCCTGAGACACTTCCTATAGCATGAGATGTGATATCTCACTGCTTATACCAAACCTGAGACCCGTCCTATAGCATGAGATGTGATATCCAACTCCTTCCCATTCCAATCCTGAGACCCTTCCTATAGCATGAGATGTGATATCTCAATGCTTCTAATATCAAACTTGAGACCCTCCCTATAGCATGAGATGTGATACCCAAGTCCTTCCCATTCCAATCCTGAGACCCTTCCTATAGCATGAGATGTGATATCTCAATGCTTCTAATACTAAACCTGAGACTCTTCCTATAACATGAGATGGGATATCCAACTCCTTCCCATTCCAATCCTGAGACCCTTTTGATAGCAGAGATGTGATATCTCAATGTTTATACCAAACCTGAGACCCTTCCTACGGCATGAGATGTCATATTCAACTCCTTCCCATTCCAATCCTGAGACCCTTCCTATAGCATGAGATGTGATATCCAACTCCTTCCCATTCCAATCCTGAGACCCTTCCTATAACATGAGATGTGATGTCTCAATGCTTCTAATACCAAACCTGAGATCCTTCCTATAACATGAGATGTGATATCCAACTCCTTCCCATTCCAATACTGAGACCCTTCCTATAGCATGAGATGTGATATCCAACTCCTTCCCATTCCAATCCTGAGACCCTTCCTATAGCATGAGATGTGATATCCAACTCCTTCCCATTCCAATCCTGAGACCCTTCCTATAGCATGAGATGTGATGTCTCAATGCTTCTAATACCAAACCTGAGATCCTTCCTATAACATGAGATGTGATATCCAACTCCTTCCATTCCAATCCTGAGACCCTTCCTATAGCATGAGATGTGATATCTCAATGCTTATACCAAACCTGAGACCCTTCCTATAGCATGAGATGTGATATCCAACTCCTTCCCATTCCAATCCTGAGACCCTTCCTATAGCATGAGATGTGATATCCAACTCCTTCCCATTCCAATCCTGAGACCCTTCCTATAGCATGAGATGTGATGTCTCAATGCTTCTAATACCAAACCTGAGATCCTTTCTATAACATGAGATGTGATATCCAACTCCTTCCATTCCAATCCTGAGACCCTTCCTATAGCATGAGATGTGATATCTCAATGCTTATACCAAACCTGAGACCCTTCCTATAGCATGAGATGTGATATCCAACTCCTTCCCATTCCAATCCTGAGACCCTTCCTATAGCCTGAGATGTGATATCTCAATGCCTCTAATACCAAACCTGAGATCCTTCCTCTAACATGAAATGTGATATCCAACTCCTTCACTTTCCAAACCTGAGAGCCTATCTATAGCATGAGATGTGATATCCAAGTCCTTCCCATTCCAATCCTTAGACCCTTCCTACAGCATGCAATATGATATCTCAATGATTCTAATAAAAAACCTGAGACCCGTCCTATAACATGAGATGGGATATCCAACTCCTTCCCATTCCAATCCTGAGACACTTCCGATAGCAGAGATGTGATATCTCAATGCTTCTAATATCAAACTTGAGACCCTCCCTATAACATGAGATGGGATATCCAACTCCTTCCCATTCCAATCCTGAGACCCTTCCTATAGCCTGAGATGTGATATCTCAATGCTTCTAATATCAAACTTGAGACCCTCCCTATAGCATGAGATGTGATATCCAAGTCCTTCCCATTCCAATCCTGAGACCCTTCCTATAGCATGAGATGTGATATCTCAATGCTTCTAATACCAATCCTGAGACCCTTCCTATAGCATGAGATGTGATATCTCAATGCTTATACCAAACCTGAGACCCTTCCTATAGCATGAGATGTGATATCCAACTCCTTCCCATTCCAATCCTGAGACCCTTCCTACAGCCTGAGATGTGATATCTCAATGCCTCTAATACCAAACCTGAGATCCTTCCTCTAACATGAAATGTGATATCCAACTCCTTCACTTTCCAAACCTGAGAGCCTATCTATTGCATGAGATGTTGTATCCAAGTCCTTCCCATTCCAATCCTTAGACCCTTCCTACAGCATGCAATATGATATCTCAATGATTCTAATAAAAAACCTGAGACCCGTCCTATAACATGAGATGGGATATCCAACTCCTTCCCATTCCAATCCTGAGACACTTCCGATAGCAGAGATGTGATATCTCAATGTTTATACCAAACCTGAGACCCTTCCTATAACATGAGATGTGATATCCAACTCCTTCCCGTTCCAATCCTGAGACCCTTCCTATAGCATGAGATGTGATGTCTCAATGCTTCTAATACCAAACCTGAGACCCTTCCTATAACATGAAATGTGATATCCAACTCCTTCCATTCCAATCCTGAGACCCTTCCTATAGCATGAGATGTGATATCCAACTCCTTCCCATTCCAATCCTGAGACCCTTCCTATAGCATGAGATGTGATGTCTCAATGCTTCTAATACCAAACCTGAGATCCTTCCTATAACATGAGATGTGATATCCAACTCCTTCCATTCCAATCCTGAGACCCTTCCTATAGCATGAGATGTGATATCTCAATGCTTATACCAAACCTGAGACCCTTCCTATAGCATGAGATGTGATATCCAACTCCTTCCCATTCCATTCCTGAGACCCTTCCTATAGCCTGAGATGTGATATCTCAATGCCTCTAATACCAAACCTGAGATCCTTCCTCTAACATGAAATGTGATATCCAACTCCTTCACTTTCCAAACCTGAGAGCCTATCTATAGCATGAGATGTGATATCCAAGTCCTTCCCATTCCAATCCTTAGACCCTTCCTACAGCATGCAATATGATATCTCAATGATTCTAATAAAAAACCTGAGACCCGTCCTATAACATGAGATGGGATATCCAACTCCTTCCCATTCCAATCCTGAGACACTTCCGATAGCAGAGATGTGATATCTCAATGCTTCTAATATCAAACTTGAGACCCTCCCTATAGCATGAGATGTGATACCCAAGTCCTTCCCATTCCAATCCTGAGACCCTTCCTATAGCATGAGATGTGATATCTCAATGCTTCTAATACCAAACCTGAGACTCTTCCTATAACATGAGATGGGATATCCAACTCCTTCCCATTCCAATCCTGAGACCCTTTTGATAGCAGAGATGTGATATCTCAATGTTTATACCAAACCTGAGACCCTTCCTACGGCATGAGATGTCATATTCAACTCCTTCCCATTCCAATCCTGAGACCCTTCCTATAGCATGAGATGTGATATCCAACTCCTTCCCATTCCAATCCTGAGACCCTTCCTATAGCATGAGATGTAATGTCTCAATGCTTCTAATACCAAACCTGAGATCCTTCCTATAACATGAGATGTGATATCCAACTCCTTCCATTCCAATCCTGAGACCCTTCCTATAGCATGAGATGTGATATCCAACTCCTTCCCATTCCAATCCTGAGACCCTTCCTATAGCCTGAGATGTGATATCTCAATGCCTCTAATACCAAACCTGAGATCCTTCCTCTAACATGAAATGTGATATCCAACTCCTTCACTTTCCAAACCTGAGAGCCTGTCTATTGCATGAGATGTTGTATCCAAGTCCTTCCCATTCCAATCCTTAGACCCTTCCTACAGCATGCAATATGATATCTCAATGATTCTAATAATAAACCTGAGACCCGTCCTATAACATGAGATGGGATATCCAACTCCTTCCCATTCCAATCCTGAGACACTTCCGATAGCAGAGATGTGATATCTCAATGTTTATACCAAACCTGAGACCCTTCCTATAACATGAGATGTGATATCCAACTCCTTCCCGTTCCAATCCTGAGACCCTTCCTATAGCATGAGATGTGATGTCTCAATGCTTCTAATACCAAACCTGAGATCCTTCCTATAACATGAGATGTGATATCCAACTCCTTCCATTCCAATCCTGAGACCCTTCCTATAGCATGCGATGTGATATCTCAATGCTTATACCAAACCTGAGACCCTTCCTATAGCATGAGATGTGATATCCAACTCCTTCCCATTCCAATCCTGAGACCCTTCCTATAGCCTGAGATGTGATATCTCAATGCCTCTAATACCAAACCTGAGATCCTTCCTCTAACATGAAATGTGATATCCAACTCCTTCACTTTCCAAACCTGAGAGCCTATCTATAGCATGAGATGTGATATCCAAGTCCTTCCCATTCCAATCCTTAGACCCCTCCTACAGCATGCAATATGATATCTCAATGATTCTAATAAAAAACCTGAGACCCGTCCTATAACATGAGATGGGATATCCAACTCCTTCCCATTCCAATCCTGAGACACTTCCGATAGCAGAGATGTGATATCTCAATGCTTCTAATATCAAACTTGAGACCCTCCCTATAGCATGAGATGTGATACCCAAGTCCTTCCCATTTCAATCCTGAGACCCTTCCTATAGCATGAGATGTGATATCTCAATGCTTCTAATACCAAACCTGAGACTCTTCCTATAACATGAGATGGGATATCCAACTCCTTCCCATTCCAATCCTGAGACCCTTTTGATAGCAGAGATGTGATATCTCAATGTTTATACCAAACCTGAGACCCTTCCTACGGCATGAGATGTCATATTCAACTCCTTCCCATTCCAATCCTGAGACCCTTCCTATAGCATGAGATGTGGTATCCAACTCCTTCCCATTCCAATCCTGAGACCCTTCCTATAGCATGAGATGTAATGTCTCAATGCTTCTAATACCAAACCTGAGATCCTTCCTATAACATGAGATGTGATATCCAACTCCTTCCATTCCAATCCTGAGACCCTTCCTATAGCATGAGATGTGATATCTCAATGCTTATACCAAACCTGAGACCCTTCCTATAGCATGAGATGTGATATCCAACTCCTTCCCATTCCAATCCTGAGACCCTTCCTATAGCCTGAGATGTGATATCTCAATGCCTCTAATACCAAACCTGATATCCTTCCTCTAACATGAAATGTGATATCCAACTCCTTCACTTTCCAAACCTGAGAGCCTATCTATTGCATGAGATGTTGTATCCAAGTCCTTCCCATTCCAATCCTTAGACCCTTCCTACAGCATGCAATATGATATCTCAATGATTCTAATAAAAAACCTGAGACCCGTCCTATAACATGAGATGGGATATCCAACTCCTTCCCATTCCAATCCTGAGACACTTCCGATAGCAGAGATGTGATATCTCAATGTTTATACCAAACCTGAGACCCTTCCTATAACATGAGATGTGATATCCAACTCCTTCCCGTTCCAAACCTGAGACCCTTCCTTTAGCATGAGATGTGATATCCAGCTCCTTCCCATTCCAATCCTGAGACACTTCCGATAGCATGAGATGTGATATCTCAATGCTTCTAATATCAAAACTGAGACCCTCCCTATAGCATGATATGTGATATCTAAGTCCTTCCCATTCCAATCCTGAGACCCTTCCTATAGCATGAGATGTGATATCTCAATGCTTCTACCAAACCTGAGACCCTTCCTTTAGCATGAGATGTGATATCCAACTCCTTCACTTTCCAAACCTGAGACCCTTCCTATAGCCTGAGATGTGATATCTCAATGCCTCTAATACCAAACCTGAGATCCTTCCTCTAACATGAAATGTGATATCCAACTCCTTCACTTTCCAAACCTGAGAGCCTATCTATAGCATGAGATGTGATATCTCAATGCTTCTACCAAACCTGAGACCCTTCCTTTAGCATGAGATGTGATATCCAACTCCTTCACTTTCCAATCCTGAGACCCTTCCTATAGCATGAGATGTGATATCCAACTCCTTCCCATTCCAATCCTGAGACCCTTCCTATAGCCTGAGATGTGATATCTCAATGCCTCTAATACCAAACCTGAGATCCTTCCTCTAACATGAAATGTGATATCCAACTCCTTCACTTTCCAAACCTGAGAGCCTATCTATAGCATGAGATGTGATATCCAAGTCCTTCCCATTCCAATCCTTAGACCCTTCCTACAGCATGCAATATGATATCTCAATGATTTTAATAAAAAACCTGAGACCCGTCCTATAACATGAGATGGGATATCCAACTCCTTCCCATTCCAATCCTGGGACACTTCCGATAGCAGAGATGTGATATCTCAATGTTTATACCAAACCTGAGACCCTTCCTATAACATGAGATGTGATATCCAACTCCTTCCCGTTCCAAACCTGAGACCCTTCCTTTAGCATGAGATGTGATATCTCAATGCTTCTAATACCAAACCTGAGACTCTTCCTATAACATGAGATGGGATATCCAACTCCTTCCCATTCCAATCCTGAGACCCTTCCTATAGCATGAGATGTGATATCCAACTCCTTCCCATTACAATCCTGAGACCCTTCCTATAGCATGAGATGTGATGTCTCAATGCTTCTAATACCAAACCTGAGATCCTTCCTATAACATGAGATGTGATATCCAACTCCTTCCATTCCAATCCTGAGACCCTTCCTATAGCATGAGATGTGATATCTCAATGCTTATACCAAACCTGAGACCCTTCCTATAGCATGAGATGTGATATCCAACTCCTTCCCATTCCAATCCTGAGACCCTTCCTATAGCATGAGATGTGATATCCAACTCCTTCCCATTCCAATCCTGAGACCCTTCCTATAGCATGAGATGTGATGTCTCAATGCTTCTAATACCAAACCTGAGATCCTTCCTATAACATGAGATGTGATATCCAACTCCTTCCATTCCAATCCTGAGACCCTTCCTATAGCATGAGATGTGATATCTCAATGCTTATACCAAACCTGAGACCCTTCCTATAGCATGAGATGTGATATCCAACTCCTTCCCATTCCAATCCTGAGACCCTTCCTATAGCCTGAGATGTGATATCTCAATGCCTCTAATACCAAACCTGAGATCCTTCCTCTAACATGAAATGTGATATCCAACTCCTTCACTTTCCAAACCTGAGAGCCTATCTATAGCATGAGATGTGATATCCAAGTCCTTCCCATTCCAATCCTTAGACCCTTCCTACAGCATGCAATATGATATCTCAATGATTCTAATAAAAAACCTGAGACCCGTCCTATAACATGAGATGGGATATCCAACTCCTTCCCATTCCAATCCTGAGACACTTCCGATAGCAGAGATGTGATATATCAATGCTTCTAATATCAAACTTGAGACCCTCCCTATAGCATGAGATGTGATACCCAAGTCCTTCCCATTCCAATCCTGAGACCCTTCCTATAGCATGAGATGTGATATCTCAATGCTTCTAATACCAAACCTGAGACTCTTCCTATAACATGAGATGGGATATCCAACTCCTTCCCATTCCAATCCTGAGACCCTTCCTATAGCATGAGATGTGATATCCAACTCCTTCCCATTCCAATCCTGAGACCCTTCCTATAGCATGAGATGTGATGTCTCAATGCTTCTAATACCAAACCTGAGATCCTTCCTATAACATGAGATGTGATATACAACTCCTTCCATTCCAATCCTGAGACCCTTCCTATAGCATGAGATGTGATATCTCAATGCTTATACCAAACCTGAGACCGTTCCTATAGCATGAGATGTGATATCCAACTCCTTCCCATTCCAATCCTGAGACCCTTCCTATAGCATGAGATGTGATATCCAACTCCTTCCCATTCCAATCCTGAGACCCTTCCTATAGCATGAGATGTGATGTCTCAATGCTTCTAATACCAAACCTGAGACCCTTCCTATAACATGAGATGTGATATCCAACTCCTCCCCATTCCAACCTGAGACCCTTCCTATAGCATGAGATGGGATATCCAACTCCTTCCAAATCCAATCCCGATACCCTTCCGATAGCATGAGATGTGATATCCCAATGCTTCTACCAAACCTGAGACCCATACTATGGCATGAGATGTGATATCAAACTCCTTCCCATTCTAATCCTGAGACCCTTCCTATAGCTTGAGATGTGATATCCAACTCCTTCCCATTCCAATTCTGAGACCCTTCCTATACCATGAGACTTGATATCTCAATGCTTCTAATACCAAACCTGAGACCCGTCCTATAACATGAGATGTGATATCCAAATCCTTCCCCTTCCAAACCTTAGACCCTTCCTTTATCATGAGATGTGATATCCAACTCCTTCCCATTCCAATCTTGAGACCCTTCCGATATCATGAAATGTGATATCTCAATGCTTCTAATATCAAACTTGAGACCCTCCCTATAGCATGAGATGTGATATCCAAGTCCTTCCCATTCCAATCCTGAGACCCTTCCTATAGCATGAGATGTGATATCTCAATGCTTCTAATACCAAACCTGAGACCCTTCCTATAACATGAGATGGGAATATCCAACTCCTTCCCATTCCAATCCTGAGACCCTTCCGATAGCAGAGATGTGATATCTCAATGCTTATACCAAACCTGAGATCCTTCCTATAACATGAGATGTGATATCCAACTCCTTCGCATTCCAATCCTGAGACACTTCCTATAGCATGAGATGTGATATCTCACTGCTTATACCAAACCTGAGACCCGTCCTATAGCATGAGATGTGATATCCAACTCCTTCCCATTCCAATCCTGAGACCCTTCCTATAGCATGAGATGTGATATCTCAATGCTTCTAATATCAAACTTGAGACCCTCCCTATAGCATGAGATGTGATACCCAAGTCCTTCCCATTCCAATCCTGAGACCCTTCCTATAGCATGAGATGTGATATCTCAATGCTTCTAATACTAAACCTGAGACTCTTCCTATAACATGAGATGGGATATCCAACTCCTTCCCATTCCAATCCTGAGACCCTTTTGATAGCAGAGATGTGATATCTCAATGTTTATACCAAACCTGAGACCCTTCCTACGGCATGAGATGTCATATTCAACTCCTTCCCATTCCAATCCTGAGACCCTTCCTATAGCATGAGATGTGATATCCAACTCCTTCCCATTCCAATCCTGAGACCCTTCCTATAGCATGAGATGTGATGTCTCAATGCTTCTAATACCAAACCTGAGATCCTTCCTATAACATGAGATGTGATATCCAACTCCTTCCATTCCAATCCTGAGACCCTTCCTATAGCATGAGATGTGATATCTCAATGCTTATACCAAACCTGAGACCCTTCCTATAGCATGAGATGTGATATCCAACTCCTTCCCATTCCAATCCTGAGACCCTTCCTATAGCATGAGATGTGATATCCAACTCCTTCCCATTCCAATCCTGAGACCCTTCCTATAGCATGAGATGTGATGTCTCAATGCTTCTAATACCAAACCTGAGATCCTTCCTATAACATGAGATGTGATATCCAACTCCTTCCCATTCCAATCCTGAGACCCTTCCTATAGCATGAGATGTGATATCTCAATGCTTATACCAAACCTGAGACCCTTCCTATAGCATGAGATGTGATATCCAACTCCTTCCCATTCCAATCCTGAGACCCTTCCTATAGCATGAGATGTGATATCCAACTCCTTCCCATTCCAATCCTGAGACCCTTCCTATAGCATGAGATGTGATGTCTCAATGCTTCTAATACCAAACCTGAGATCCTTTCTATAACATGAGATGTGATATCCAACTCCTTCCATTCCAATCCTGAGACCCTTCCTATAGCATGAGATGTGATATCTCAATGCTTATACCAAACCTGAGACCCTTCCTATAGCATGAGATGTGATATCCAACTCCTTCCCATTCCAATCCTGAGACCCTTCCTATAGCCTGAGATGTGATATCTCAATGCCTCTAATACCAAACCTGAGATCCTTCCTCTAACATGAAATGTGATATCCAACTCCTTCACTTTCCAAACCTGAGAGCCTATCTATAGCATGAGATGTGATATCCAAGTCCTTCCCATTCCAATCCTTAGACCCTTCCTACAGCATGCAATATGATATCTCAATGATTCTAATAAAAAACCTGAGACCCGTCCTATAACATGAGATGGGATATCCAACTCCTTCCCATTCCAATCCTGAGACACTTCCGATAGCAGAGATGTGATATCTCAATGCTTCTAATATCAAACTTGAGACCCTCACTATAACATGAGATGGGATATCCAACTCCTTCCCATTCCAATCCTGAGACCCTTCCTATAGCCTGAGATGTGATATCTCAATGCTTCTAATATCAAACTTGAGACCCTCCCTATAGCATGAGATGTGATATCCAAGTCCTTCCCATTCCAATCCTGAGACCCTTCCTATAGCATGAGATGTGATATCTCAATGCTTCTAATACCAATCCTGAGACCCTTCCTATAGCATGAGATGTTATATCTCAATGCTTATACCAAACCTGAGACCCTTCCTATAGCATGAGATGTGATATCCAACTCCTTCCCATTCCAATCCTGAGACCCTTCCTACAGCCTGAGATGTGATATCTCAATGCCTCTAATACCAAACCTGAGATCCTTCCTCTAACATGAAATGTGATATCCAACTCCTACACTTTCCAAACCTGAGAGCCTATCTATTGCATGAGATGTGATATCCAACTCCTTCCCATTCCAATCCTGAGACCCTTCCTATAGCCTGAGATGTGATATCTCAATGCCTCTAATACCAAACCTGAGATCCTTCCTCTAACATGAAATGTGATATCCAACTCCTTCACTTTCCAAACCTGAGAGCCTATCTATAGCATGAGATGTGATATCCAAGTCCTTCCCATTCCAATCCTTAGACCCTTCCTACAGCATGCAATATGATATCTCAATGATTCTAATAAAAAACCTGAGACCCGTCCTATAACATGAGATGGGATATCCAACTCCTTCCCATTCCAATCCTGAGACACTTCCGATAGCAGAGATGTGATATATCAATGCTTCTAATATCAAACTTGAGACCCTCCCTATAGCATGAGATGTGATACCCAAGTCCTTCCCATTCCAATCCTGAGACCCTTCCTATAGCATGAGATGTGATATCTCAATGCTTCTAATACCAAACCTGAGACTCTTCCTATAACATGAGATGGGATATCCAACTCCTTCCCATTCCAATCCTGAGACCCTTCCTATAGCATGAGATGTGATATCCAACTCCTTCCCATTCCAATCCTGAGACCCTTCCTATAGCATGAGATGTGATGTCTCAATGCTTCTAATACCAAACCTGAGATCCTTCCTATAACATGAGATGTGATATACAACTCCTTCCATTCCAATCCTGAGACCCTTCCTATAGCATGAGATGTGATATCTCAATGCTTATACCAAACCTGAGACCGTTCCTATAGCATGAGATGTGATATCCAACTCCTTCCCATTCCAATCCTGAGACCCTTCCTATAGCATGAGATGTGATATCCAACTCCTTCCCATTCCAATCCTGAGACCCTTCCTATAGCATGAGATGTGATGTCTCAATGCTTCTAATACCAAACCTGAGACCCTTCCTATAACATGAGATGTGATATCCAACTCCTCCCCATTCCAACCTGAGACCCTTCCTATAGCATGAGATGGGATATCCAACTCCTTCCAAATCCAATCCCGATACCCTTCCGATAGCATGAGATGTGATATCCCAATGCTTCTACCAAACCTGAGACCCATACTATGGCATGAGATGTGATATCAAACTCCTTCCCATTCTAATCCTGAGACCCTTCCTATAGCTTGAGATGTGATATCCAACTCCTTCCCATTCCAATTCTGAGACCCTTCCTATACCATGAGACTTGATATCTCAATGCTTCTAATACCAAACCTGAGACCCGTCCTATAACATGAGATGTGATATCCAAATCCTTCCCCTTCCAAACCTTAGACCCTTCCTTTATCATGAGATGTGATATCCAACTCCTTCCCATTCCAATCTTGAGACCCTTCCGATATCATGAAATGTGATATCTCAATGCTTCTAATATCAAACTTGAGACCCTCCCTATAGCATGAGATGTGATATCCAAGTCCTTCCCATTCCAATCCTGAGACCCTTCCTATAGCATGAGATGTGATATCTCAATGCTTCTAATACCAAACCTGAGACCCTTCCTATAACATGAGATGGGAATATCCAACTCCTTCCCATTCCAATCCTGAGACCCTTCCGATAGCAGAGATGTGATATCTCAATGCTTATACCAAACCTGAGATCCTTCCTATAACATGAGATGTGATATCCAACTCCTTCGCATTCCAATCCTGAGACACTTCCTATAGCATGAGATGTGATATCTCACTGCTTATACCAAACCTGAGACCCGTCCTATAGCATGAGATGTGATATCCAACTCCTTCCCATTCCAATCCTGAGACCCTTCCTATAGCATGAGATGTGATATCTCAATGCTTCTAATATCAAACTTGAGACCCTCCCTATAGCATGAGATGTGATACCCAAGTCCTTCCCATTCCAATCCTGAGACCCTTCCTATAGCATGAGATGTGATATCTCAATGCTTCTAATACTAAACCTGAGACTCTTCCTATAACATGAGATGGGATATCCAACTCCTTCCCATTCCAATCCTGAGACCCTTTTGATAGCAGAGATGTGATATCTCAATGTTTATACCAAACCTGAGACCCTTCCTACGGCATGAGATGTCATATTCAACTCCTTCCCATTCCAATCCTGAGACCCTTCCTATAGCATGAGATGTGATATCCAACTCCTTCCCATTCCAATCCTGAGACCCTTCCTATAGCATGAGATGTGATGTCTCAATGCTTCTAATACCAAACCTGAGATCCTTCCTATAACATGAGATGTGATATCCAACTCCTTCCATTCCAATCCTGAGACCCTTCCTATAGCATGAGATGTGATATCTCAATGCTTATACCAAACCTGAGACCCTTCCTATAGCATGAGATGTGATATCCAACTCCTTCCCATTCCAATCCTGAGACCCTTCCTATAGCATGAGATGTGATATCCAACTCCTTCCCATTCCAATCCTGAGACCCTTCCTATAGCATGAGATGTGATGTCTCAATGCTTCTAATACCAAACCTGAGATCCTTCCTATAACATGAGATGTGATATCCAACTCCTTCCCATTCCAATCCTGAGACCCTTCCTATAGCATGAGATGTGATATCTCAATGCTTATACCAAACCTGAGACCCTTCCTATAGCATGAGATGTGATATCCAACTCCTTCCCATTCCAATCCTGAGACCCTTCCTATAGCATGAGATGTGATATCCAACTCCTTCCCATTCCAATCCTGAGACCCTTCCTATAGCATGAGATGTGATGTCTCAATGCTTCTAATACCAAACCTGAGATCCTTTCTATAACATGAGATGTGATATCCAACTCCTTCCATTCCAATCCTGAGACCCTTCCTATAGCATGAGATGTGATATCTCAATGCTTATACCAAACCTGAGACCCTTCCTATAGCATGAGATGTGATATCCAACTCCTTCCCATTCCAATCCTGAGACCCTTCCTATAGCCTGAGATGTGATATCTCAATGCCTCTAATACCAAACCTGAGATCCTTCCTCTAACATGAAATGTGATATCCAACTCCTTCACTTTCCAAACCTGAGAGCCTATCTATAGCATGAGATGTGATATCCAAGTCCTTCCCATTCCAATCCTTAGACCCTTCCTACAGCATGCAATATGATATCTCAATGATTCTAATAAAAAACCTGAGACCCGTCCTATAACATGAGATGGGATATCCAACTCCTTCCCATTCCAATCCTGAGACACTTCCGATAGCAGAGATGTGATATCTCAATGCTTCTAATATCAAACTTGAGACCCTCACTATAACATGAGATGGGATATCCAACTCCTTCCCATTCCAATCCTGAGACCCTTCCTATAGCCTGAGATGTGATATCTCAATGCTTCTAATATCAAACTTGAGACCCTCCCTATAGCATGAGATGTGATATCCAAGTCCTTCCCATTCCAATCCTGAGACCCTTCCTATAGCATGAGATGTGATATCTCAATGCTTCTAATACCAATCCTGAGACCCTTCCTATAGCATGAGATGTTATATCTCAATGCTTATACCAAACCTGAGACCCTTCCTATAGCATGAGATGTGATATCCAACTCCTTCCCATTCCAATCCTGAGACCCTTCCTACAGCCTGAGATGTGATATCTCAATGCCTCTAATACCAAACCTGAGATCCTTCCTCTAACATGAAATGTGATATCCAACTCCTACACTTTCCAAACCTGAGAGCCTATCTATTGCATGAGATGTTGTATCCAAGTCCTTCCCATTCCAATCCTTAGACCCTTCCTACAGCATGCAATATGATATCTCAATGATTCTAATAAAAAACCTGAGACCCGTCCTATAACATGAGATGGGATATCCAACTCCTTCCCATTCCAATCCTGAGACACTTCCGATAGCAGAGATGTGATATCTCAATGTTTATACCAAACCTGAGACCCTTCCTATAACATGAGATGTGATATCCAACTCCTTCCCGTTCCAATCCTGAGACCCTTCCTATAGCATGAGATGTGATGTCTCAATGCTTCTAATACCAAACCTGAGACCCTTCCTATAACATGAGATGTGATATCCAACTCCTTCCATTCCAATCCTGAGACCCTTCCTATAGCATGAGATGTGATATCCAACTCCTTCCCATTCCAATCCTGAGACCCTTCCTATAGCATGAGATGTGATGTCTCAATGCTTCTAATACCAAACCTGAGATCCTTCCTATAACATGAGATGTGATATCCAACTCCTTCCATTCCAATCCTGAGACCCTTCCTATAGCATGAGATGTGATATCTCAATGCTTATACCAAACCTGAGACCCTTCCTATAGCATGAGATGTGATATCCAACTCCTTCCCATTCCAATCCTGAGACCCTTCCTATAGCCTGAGATGTGATATCTCAATGCCTCTAATACCAAACCTGAGATCCTTCCTCTAACATGAAATGTGATATCCAACTCCTTCACTTTCCAAACCTGAGAGCCTATCTATAGCATGAGATGTGATATCCAAGTCCTTCCCATTCCAATCCTTAGACCCTTCCTACAGCATGCAATATGATATCTCAATGATTCTAATAAAAAACCTGAGACCCGTCCTATAACATGAGATGGGATATCCAACTCCTTCCCATTCCAATCCTGAGACACTTCCGATAGCAGAGATGTGATATCTCAATGCTTCTAATATCAAACTTGAGACCCTCCCTATAGCATGAGATGTGATACCCAAGTCCTTCCCATTCCAATCCTGAGACCCTTCCTATAGCATGAGATGTGATATCTCAATGCTTCTAATACCAAACCTGAGACTCTTCCTATAACATGAGATGGGATATCCAACTCCTTCCCATTCCAATCCTGAGACCCTTTTGATAGCAGAGATGTGATATCTCAATGTTTATACCAAACCTGAGACCCTTCCTACGGCATGAGATGTCATATTCAACTCCTTCCCATTCCAATCCTGAGACCCTTCCTATAGCATGAGATGTGATATCCAACTCCTTCCCATTCCAATCCTGAGACCCTTCCTATAGCATGAGATGTAATGTCTCAATGCTTCTAATACCAAACCTGAGATCCTTCCTATAACATGAGATGTGATATCCAACTCCTTCCATTCCAATCCTGAGACCCTTCCTATAGCATGAGATGTGATATCTCAATGCTTATACCAAACCTGAGACCCTTCCTATAGCATGAGATGTGATATCCAACTCCTTCCCATTCCAATCCTGAGACCCTTCCTATAGCCTGAGATGTGATATCTCAATGCCTCTAATACCAAACCTGAGATCCTTCCTCTAACATGAAATGTGATATCCAACTCCTTCACTTTCCAAACCTGAGAGCCTGTCTATTGCATGAGATGTTGTATCCAAGTCCTTCCCATTCCAATCCTTAGACCCTTCCTACAGCATGCAATATGATATCTCAATGATTCTAATAAAAAACCTGAGACCCGTCCTATAACATGAGATGGGATATCCAACTCCTTCCCATTCCAATCCTGAGACACTTCCGATAGCAGAGATGTGATATCTCAATGTTTATACCAAACCTGAGACCCTTCCTATAACATGAGATGTGATATCCAACTCCTTCCCGTTCCAATCCTGAGACCCTTCCTATAGCATGAGATGTGATGTCTCAATGCTTCTAATACCAAACCTGAGATCCTTCCTATAACATGAGATGTGATATCCAACTCCTTCCATTCCAATCCTGAGACCCTTCCTATAGCATGAGATGTGATATCTCAATGCTTATACCAAACCTGAGACCCTTCCTATAGCATGAGATGTGATATCCAACTCCTTCCCATTCCAATCCTGAGACCCTTCCTATAGCCTGAGATGTGATATCTCAATGCCTCTAATACCAAACCTGAGATCCTTCCTCTAACATGAAATGTGATATCCAACTCCTTCACTTTCCAAACCTGAGAGCCTATCTATAGCATGAGATGTGATATCCAAGTCCTTCCCATTCCAATCCTTAGACCCTTCCTACAGCATGCAATATGATATCTCAATGATTCTAATAAAAAACCTGAGACCCGTCCTATAACATGAGATGGGATATCCAACTCCTTCCCATTCCAATCCTGAGACACTTCCGATAGCAGAGATGTGATATCTCAATGCTTCTAATATCAAACTTGAGACCCTCCCTATAGCATGAGATGTGATACCCAAGTCCTTCCCATTCCAATCCTGAGACCTTTCCTATAGCATGAGATGTGATATCTCAATGCTTCTAATACCAAACCTGAGACTCTTCCTATAACATGAGATGGGATATCCAACTCCTTCCCATTCCAATCCTGAGACCCTTTTGATAGCAGAGATGTGATATCTCAATGTTTATACCAAACCTGAGACCCTTCCTACGGCATGAGATGTCATATTCAACTCCTTCCCATTCCAATCCTGAGACCCTTCCTATAGCATGAGATGTGATATCCCACTCCTTCCCATTCCAATCCTGAGACCCTTCCTATAGCATGCGATGTAATGTCTCAATGCTTCTAATACCAAACCTGAGATCCTTCCTATAACATGAGATGTGATATCCAACTCCTTCCATTCCAATCCTGAGACCCTTCCTATAGCATGAGATGTGATATCTCAATGCTTATACCAAACCTGAGACCCTTCTTATAGCATGAGATGTGATATCCAACTCCTTCCCATTCCAATCCTGAGACCCTTCCTATAGCCTGAGATGTGATATCTCAATGCCTCTAATACCAAACCTGAGATCCTTCCTCTAACATGAAATGTGATATCCAACTCCTTCACTTTCCAAACCTGAGAGCCTATCTATTGCATGAGATGTTGTATCCAAGTCCTTCCCATTCCAATCCTTAGACCCTTCCTACAGCATGCAATATGATATCTCAATGATTCTAATAAAAAACCTGAGACCCGTCCTATAACATGAGATGGGATATCCAACTCCTTCCCATTCCAATCCTGAGACACTTCCGATAGCAGAGATGTGATATCTCAATGTTTATACCAAACCTGAGACCCTTCCTATAACATGAGATGTGATATCCAACTCCTTCCCGTTCCAAACCTGAGACCCTTCCTTTAGCATGAGATGTGATATCCAGCTCCTTCCCATTCCAATCCTGAGACACTTCCGATAGCATGAGATGTGATATCTCAATGCTTCTAATATCAAAACTGAGACCCTCCCTATAGCATGATATGTGATATCTAAGTCCTTCCCATTCCAATCCTGAGACCCTTCCTATAGCATGAGATGTGATATCTCAATGCTTCTACCAAACCTGAGACCCTTCCTTTAGCATGAGATGTGATATCCAACTCCTTCCCATTCCAATCCTGAGACCCTTCCTATAGCATGAGATGTGATATCTCAATACTTCTAATACCAAACCTGAGATCCTTCCGATAACATGAGATGTGATATCCAAATCCTTCGCCTTCCAAACCTGAGGCCCTCCCTTTAGCATGAGATGTGATATCCAACTCCTTCCCATTCCAATCCTGAGACCCTTCTGATAGCATAAGATATGATATCTCAATGCTTCTATACCAAACCTGAGATCCTTCCGATAGCATGATGTGATATCTCAATACTTCTAATACCAAACCTGAGATCCTTCCTATGACATGAGATGTGATATCCAAATCCTTATCTTCCAAACCTGAGACCCTCCCTTTAGCATGAGATGTGATATCCAACTCCTTCCCATTCCAATCCTGAGACTCTTCTGATAGCATAAGATATGATATCCCAATGCTTCTACCAAACCTGAGACCCATACTATGGCATGAGATGTGATATCAAACTCCTTCCCATTCTAATCCTGAGACCCTTCCTATAGCTTGAGATGTGATATCCAACTCCTTCCCATTCCAATTCTGAGACCCTTCCTATACCATGAGACTTGATATCTCAATGCTTCTAATACCAAACCTGAGACCCGTCCTATAACATGAGATGTGATATCCAAATCCTTCCCCTTCCAAACCTTAGACCCTTCCTTTATCATGAGATGTGATATCCAACTCCTTCCCATTCCAATCTTGAGACCCTTCCGATATGAAATGTGATATCTCAATGCTTCTAATATCAAACTTGAGACCCTCCCTATAGCATGAGATGTGATATCCAAGTCCTTCCCATTCCAATCCTGAGACCCTTCCTATAGCATGAGATGTGATATCTCAATGCTTCTAATACCAAACCTGAGACCCTTCCTATAACATGAGATGGGAATATCCAACTCGTTCCCATTCCAATCCTGAGACCCTTCCGATAGCAGAGATGTGATATCTCAATGTTTATACCAAACCTGAGACCCTCCCTACGGCATGAGATGTCATATACAACTCCTTCCCATTCCAATCCTGAGACCCTTCCTATAGCATGAGATGTGATATCCAACTCCTTCCCATTCCAATCCTGAGACCCTTCCTATAGCCTGAGATGTGATATCTCAATGCCTCTAATACCAAACCTGAGATCCTTCCTCTAACATGAAATGTGATATCCAACTCCTTCACTTTCCAAACCTGAGAGCCTATCTATAGCATGAGATGTGATATCCAAGTCCTTCCCATTCCAATCCTTAGACCCTTCCTACAGCATGCAATATGATATCTCAATGATTTTAATAAAAAACCTGAGACCCGTCCTATAACATGAGATGGGATATCCAACTCCTTCCCATTCCAATCCTGGGACACTTCCGATAGCAGAGATGTGATATCTCAATGTTTATACCAAACCTGAGACCCTTCCTATAACATGAGATGTGATATCCAACTCCTTCCCGTTCCAAACCTGAGACCCTTCCTTTAGCATGAGATGTGATATCCAGCTCCTTCCCATTCCAATCCTGAGACACTTCCGATAGCATGAGATGTGATATCTCAATGCTTCTAATACCAAACTGAGACCCTCCCTATAGCATGATATGTGATATCTAAGTCCTTCCCATTCCAATCCTGAGACCCTTCCTATAGCATGAGATGTGATATCTCAATGCTTATCCTTGATTCCTGTAGTAAATTGATTTCCTTTGCCGACTACTGTCACGAATGCCTTGTCTGCATGCATTCTCTCCTGGCCATTCTCTTACCGTGGCTATTTGCCTACCCCCTTCCTCTCTCAGTGGATGGACTTCTCCATCCTAGCCTCCTACCACTCAAATCCGCCTACTTGGAGAATTCAACATGAACCTGTATGCTTCCTGACCTGGACTTTTACGAGATCTGCAACTCTTCATGTCGCTGGCCCTACACACTGCAGGGAATACTCAGGATTTTCTGATCTCAGACCTCCCCCTCTGTAACCCTCTCAACAATCCTCTCCCGTGGTGATCAAGTTCTCATCTCCAAAGAAGGCTGCCAGCTGTTCCTCCTCAGAGGAGTTCTCCCTTTCTGTCCCTGCTCCCTGCACCGTTTCGCGTTGCAAACACTCGCTTCCCTGCTCTCTGGTTTAGACGCTTTTCCTTCTCAGAGGCCTTCTTCTATTCTGCCCTTTTCGCGTTGCAAGTACTCGCTTCCCAGCTCTCTGGTTTAGACGTGTGTTCCCTGCCTTCTCTCCTCTTCCCGCTGCCTTCAAATCAAAAAATGAGCTCCAAAAGATACACAGTGCTCAGAATGCTCTATAACACCCATTATTCAACATATAGCCGTAACCCGGTAGACGTATTGAAACGTGCTGTAAACTAGCAAAAACAGCTAGAAAATGTACTTTCCTCGCGTTTTTGTAAATGCTAATTCTGATGGGTTCCCATGTATGTACTGTCCGTGCGTTTGTTGTCGAATCCCGAAGTTTTTAACCACTGTTCTCCCATACAAGGGGGGGGGGGGGGTCAACGTTCACAGGCTGAATGTATACGGCTGAAATCTTCAAGGCATTATCAGCTTTCCTGACTGTTTTGGAACGTGTATTTGCTATCTGTTAATGCAGTCGTCCTGTGTTCATCGTCCCTTCTACTTTACAGGCTGCACTCCCCTGGTGATCACATTCTCCTCTCCAGAGCAGGCTGACTACCAGCTGCTCCTCCTCATAGGCGTTCATCCTTTCTGTCCCTGCTCCCTGCACCGTTTCGCGTTGCATGTACTCGCTTCCCAGCTCTCTGGTTTAGATGCGTGTTCCCTGCCTTCTCTCCTCTTCCTACAGCCTTCCAACGAGCTCCACAAGATATAGTGTTCAGAATGCTTTATAACACCCATTATTCAACATATAGCTGTAACCCGCTAGACGTATTGAAACGTGCTAAAAACGAGCAGAAACAGCTAGAAAATGTACTTTCCTCGCGTTTTGGTAAATGCGAATTCTGGTGGATTCCCATTTTGTACTCTGTTCGTGCGTTTGTTCAGTCGAATCCTGGTCTTTTGAACCACTCTTCTCCCATACAAGGGAGGGTCAAAATGTGTTGTTCACAGGCTGAATTTATACTGCTGAAATGCTCGCTTACCTGCTCTCTGGTTTAGACGTGTGTACCCTGCATTTACCAAAACGCGAGGGAAGTACATTTTCTAGCTGTTTTTGCTAGTTTGTAGCACGTTTCAATACGTCTAGCGGGTTACAGCTATATGTTGAATAATGGGTGTTATAAAGCATTCTGAACACTGTATCTTGTGGAGCAAATTGGAAGGCTGTAGCAAGAGGAGAGAAGGCAGGGAACACGCATCTCAACCAGAGAGCTGGGAAGCGAGTACATGCAACGCGAGACGGTGCAGGGACAGATAGGATGAACACCTATGAGGAGGAGCAGCTGGTAGTTTGCCTGCATAGGAGAGAAGAATGTGATCACTAGGGGAGTGCAGCCTGTAAACTAGAAGGAACGATGAACAAAGGGCGACTGCATTAACAGATGGCAAATACACGTTCCAAAACAGTCAGGAAAGCTGATAATGCCTTGAAGATTTCAGCCGTATACATTCAGCCTGTGAACAGCAGTAGGTGTTGACCCCCCCTCCCTAGTATGGGAGAACAGTGGTTAAAAACTTCAGGATTCGACACAAACGCACGGACACAGTACATACAACATGGGAACCCACCAGAATTCGCATTTACAAAAACGCGAGGGAAGTACATTTTCTAGCTATTTTTGCTAGTTTTTAGCACGTTTCTACGTCTAGCGGGTTACAGCTATATGTTGAATAATGGGGTTATAAAGCATTCTGAACACTATCTTGTGGAGCTCATTGGAAGGCTGTAGGAAGAGGAGAGAAGGCAGGGAACACGCATCTAAACCAGAGAGCTGGGAAGCGAGTACATGCAACGCGAAACGGTGCAGGGAGCAGGGACAGAAAGGTGGAACGCCTCTGAGGAGGAGCAGCTGGTAGTTAGCCTGCTCTGGAGAGGAGGATGTGATCACCACGGGAGTGCAGCCTTGAAACAAGAAGGGACGATGAAAACATGCTGACTGGAATAACAGATGGCAAATACACTTTCCAGAACAGTCGGTTTACCCGATAATGCATTGACGATTTCAGCAGTATACATTCAGCCTGTGAACAGTAGATTTTGATCCCCCCCCTTGTATGGGTGACGAGTGGTTAAAAACATCAGGATTCGACTGAACAAATGCACGAACAGAGTACAAAATGGGAATCCACCAGAATTCGTATTTACCAAAACGCGAGGAAAGAACATTTTCTAGCTATTTTTGCTAGTTTTTAGCACTTTTCAATACGTCTAGCGGGTTACAGCTATATCTTGAATAATGGGTGTTATAAAGCATTCTGAGCACCGTGTATCTTTTGAAGCTCATTTGTTGATTTGAAGGCAGCGGGAAGAGGAGAGAAGGCAGGGAACACACGTCTAAACCAGAGAGCTGGGAAGCGAGTTGTTCTCTGCAACGCGAAACGATGCAGAGAACAAGCACAGAAAGGAAGAAGGAAAAGCGTCTAAACCAGAGAGCAGGGAAGCGAGTGTTTGCAAAGCGAAACGGTGCAGAGAGCAGGGACAGAAAGGGAGAACTCCACTGAGGAGGAACAGCTGGTAGTTAGCCTTCTTTGGAGATGAGAACTTGATCACCACGGGAGAGGATTGTTGAGAGGGTTACATAGGGGGATGTCTGAGATCAGAAAATCCTGAGTATTCCCTGCAGTGTGTAGGGCCAGAGACATGAAGAGTTGCAGATCTAGTAAAAGTCCAGGTCAGGAAGCATACAGGTTCATTTTGAATTCTCCAAGTAGGCGGAGTTGAGTGGTAGGAGGCTAGGATGGAGAAGTCCATCCACTGAGAGAGGAAGGGGGTAGGCAAATAGCCACGGTGAGAGAATGGCCAGGAAAGAGAGAATGCATGCAGACAAGGCATTCGTGAGAGGAGTCGGCCTGCAAAGGAAAGCAATTTACTACAGGAATCAAGGATACTCCCCCTCAAGAACGGTTGGATCTGGGCATGGAGAGGAACTTGTCATCAGGGAGGAAAGTGTCAAAGCTCGAGACAGCGCTGGCCGTCATCCATGTCTCGGTTAGACCAAGGACATCAAGGTCAGGTTCTTCCAGGAAATGGCAGATGTCAGATGAGTGTTAACTGAGTGAGAGTTGAGAGTGGGGAGGGGTATAATCAGTAATCCTTGCGGAGGTGTAGAAGGAGCCTGACCTAGGGCACATGAGGAAGGAGAGAGAAAAGGAAGCAGAAGAAGGGAGAGAAGACACAGCAGGAGTGCATTATCAATCCGGGAGCTAGGAGTGGTGAGGTTAGACGGGGAGGTCTGAATCTCAGGATTTGAATGGGAAGTTCGATATCACATGTCATGCTATAGGAAGAGTCTCAGGATTGGAATGGGAAGGAGTTGGATATGATATCTCTTGTTATAGGGAGGGTCTCAGGTTTGGTATTAGAAGCACTGAGATATCAAATCACCTCCTATCGGAACGGTCTCGGGTTTGGTATTGGAAGAAATGAGATTTCAAATCTCAGGCTGTGGGAATGGTCTCGGGTATGGTATTGGAAGGGGTGAAAAATCACATTTCATGCTACAGGAAGGGTCACAAGTTTGGAATGGGAAGGAGTTGGATTTCACATATACTACGGGAAGGGCCTCAGGTTTGGTATTAGAAGCATAGAGATATCACATCTCATGTTATGGGAAGGGTCTCGATTGGAATGGGAAGGAGTTGGATATCACATCTCATGTTATAGGGAGGGTCTCAGTTTTGATATTAGAAGCATTGAGATATCACATATGCTATTGGAAGGGTCTTAGTATTGGAATGGGAAGGAGTTGGATATCACATCTCATGTTATAGGGAGGGTCTCAATTTTGATATTAGAAGCATTGAGATACCACATATGCTATTGGAAGGGTCTCAGTATTGGAATTGGAAGGAGTTGGATATCACATCTCATGCTATCGGAAGGGTCTCAGGATTGGAATGGGAAGTAGTTGGATATCACATATGCTAAAGGAAAGGTCTCAGGTTTGGAATGGGAAGGAGTTGGATATCACGTCTCATGTTATAGGAAGGGTCTCAGGATTGGAATGGGAAGGAGTTGAATATCACATCTCATGCTAAAGGAAGGGTCATCAGGTTCGGTATAAGCATTGAGATATCACATCTCTGCTATCGGAAGGGTCTCAGGATAGGAATGTGAAGGACTTAGATTTCACATCTCATACTATAGGGAGGGTCTCAGTTTTGATATTAGAAGCATTGAGCTATCACATCTCATGCTATCGGAAGGGTCTCAGGATTGGAATGGGATGGAGTTGGATATCACATCTCAAGCTATCTCAGGATTGTAATGGGAAGGAGTTTGATATCACATATCAAGCTATAGGAAGGGTCTCAGGTTTGGAAGGGGAAGGATTTGGATCTCACATCTCAAGCTATCTCAGGATTGTAATGGGAAGGAGTTTGATATTTCATCTCAAGCTATAGGAAGGGTCTCAGGTTTGGAAAGGGAAGGATTTGGATTTCACATATCATGTTATAGGATGGTTCTCATGTTTGGTTTTAGAAGCATTGAGACATCACATCTCATGCTATGGGAAGGGTCTCAGGTTTGGAATGGGAAGGAGTTGGATATCACATCTCATGCCAAAGGAAAGGTCTCAGGTCTGGAAGGGGAAGGATTTGGATCTCAAATCTCATGTTTTAGGACGGGTCTCAGGTCTGGTATTAGAAGCATTGAAATATCACATCTCATGGTATAGGAAGGGTCCCAGGATTGGAATGGGAAGGAGTTGGATATCACATTGAATGGGAAGGAGTTTGATATCACATCTCAAGCTATAGGAAGGGCCTCAGGTTTGGAAAGGGAATGATTTGGATTTCACATCTCATGTTGTAGGATGGTTCTCATGTTTGGTTTTAGAAGCATTGAAATATCACATCTCATGCTATCGGAAGGGTCTCAGGTTTGGAATGGGAAGGAGTTTGATATCACATCTCATGTTAGAGGTAGGATCTCAGGTTTGGTATTAGAGGCATTGAGATATGACATCTCATGCCATCAGAAGGGTCTCAGGATTGGAATGGGAAGGAGTTGGATATCACATCTCATGCTAAAGGGAGGGTCTAAGGTTTGGAATGGGAAGGATTTGGACATCACATCTCATGTTATTGGAAGGATCTGAGGTTTGGTATTAGAAGCATTGAGATATCACATCTCATGCTATCGGAAGGGTCTCAGGTTTGGTATAAGCATTGAGATATCACATCTCTGCTATCGGAAGGGTCTCAGGATTGGAATGGGAAGGATTTGGATATCACATCTCATGTTATAGGAAGGGTCTCAGGTTTGGTATTAGAAGCATTGAGATATCACATCTCATGCTATAGCAAGGGTCTCAGGAATGGAATGGGAAGGACTTGGATATCACTTCTCATGATAAAGGAAGGGTCTAAGGTTTGGAAGGGGAAGGATTTGGATATCACATCTCATGTTATTGGACCGGTCTCAGGTTTGGTATTAGAAGCATTGAGATATCAAGTCTCATGGTATAGGACGGGAGTTTGATATCACATCTCATGCCATGGTATGGGTCTCAGGTTTTGTAGAAGCATTGGGATATCACATCTCATGCTATCGGAAGGGTATCAGGATTGGATTTGGAAGGAGTTGGATATCCCATCTCATGCTATAGGAAGGGTCTCAGGTTGGAATAGAAGGAGTTGGATATCACATCTCATGTTATAGGAAGGGTCTCAGGATTGGAATGGGAAGGACTTGGATATCACATCTCATGTTATAGGAAGGATCTCAGGTTTTGTATTAGAAGCATTGAGATATCACATCTCATGCTATAGGAAGGGTCTCAGGATTGGAATGTGAAGGATTTGGATATCACATCTCATGCTAAAGGAAGGGTCTCAGGTTTGGTATAAGCATTGAGATATCACATCTCTGCTATCGGAAGGGTGTAAGGATTGGATTGGGAAGGAATTGGATATCCCTTCTCATGCTATAGGAAGGGTCTCAGGTTGGAATGGGTAGGAGTTGGATATCACATCTCATGTTATAGGAAGGGTCTCAAGATTGAAATGGGAAGGATTTGGATATCACAACTCTTGCTTTAGGAAGGGTCTCAGGTTTTCTATTAGAAACATTGAGATATGACATCTCATGCTATAGGAAGGGTTTCAGTATTGGAATGGGAAGGATTTGGATATCACATCTCATGCTAAAGGAAGGGTCTCAGGTTTGGAAGCGGAAGGATTTGGATATCATATCTCATGTTATAGGACGTATCTCATGTTATAGGACGGGTCCCAGGTTTGGTATTAGAAGCATTGAGATATCACATCTCATGGTATAGGAAGGGTCTCAGGATTGGAATGGGAAGGAGTTGGATCTCCCTTCTCATGCTACAGGAAGGGTCTCAGGTTGGAATGGGAAGGAGTTGGATATCACATCTCGTTATAGGAAGGGTCTCAGGATTGGAATGGGAAGGAATTGGATATCACATCTCTTGCTATAGGAAGGGTCTCAGGTTTGGAAGGGGAAGGATTTGGATATCATATCTCATGTTATAGGACCGGTCCCAGGTCTGGTATTAGAAGCATTGAGATATCACATCTCATGCTATAGGAGGAGTCTCAGGATTGGAATGGGAAGGAGTTGAATATCACATCTCATGCTAAAGGAAGGGTATCAGGTTTGATAGAAGCATTGAGATATCACATCTCATGCTATAGGAAGGAACTCAGGATTGGAATGGGAAGGAGTTGGATATCACATCTAATGCCATAGGAAGGGTCATCAGGTTTGGTATAAGCATTGAGATATCACATCTCTGCTATCGGAAGGGTCTCAGGATACGAATGGGAAGGACTTAGAATTCACATCTCATACTATAGGGAGGGTCTCGGTTTGATATTAGAAGCATTGAGCTATCACATCTCAAGCTATCGGAAGGGTCTCAGGTTTGGAATGGGAAGGAGTTGGATATCACATCTCTGCTATCTGAAGGGTCTCAGGGTTGGAATGGGAAGGAGTTGGATATCCCATCTCGTTATAGGAAGGGTCTCAGGTTTGGTATTAGAAGCAATGAGATATCACATCTCATGCTATAGGAAGGGTCTAAGGTTTGGAAGGGGACGGATTTGGGTATCACATCTCATGTTATAGGACCGGTCTCAGGTTTGGTATTTGAAGCATTGAGATATCAAGTCTCATGGTATAGGACGGGTCTCAGAATTGGAATGAGAAGGAGTTGGATATCACATCTCAAGCTATAGGGAGGGTCTCATGATTGGAATGGGAAGGAGTTGGATATCACATCTCATGTTATAGGAAGGGTCTCAGGATTGGAATGGGAAGGACTTGGATGTCACATCTCATTCTATAGGAAGGCTCTCAGGGTTGGAAGGGGAAGGAGTTGGATATCACATTTCATGTTAGAGGTAGGATCTCAGGTTTGGTTTTAGAGGCATTGAGATATCACATCTCATGCCATCAGAAGGGTCTCAGGATTGGAATGGGAAGGAGTTGGATATCAAAACTCATGCTAAAGGGATGGTCTAAGGTTTGGAAGGGGAGGGATTTGGACATCATATCTCATGTTATTGGAAGGATCTCAGGTTTGGTATTAGAAGCATTGAGATATCACATCTCATGCTATCGGAAGGGTCTTAGGTTTGGTATAAGCATTGAGATATCACATCTCTGCTATCGGAAGGGTCTCAGGATTGGAATGGGAAGGATTTGGATATCACATCTCATGTTATTGGACCGGTCTCAGGTTTGGTATTAAAAGCATTGAGATATCAAGTCTCATGGTATAGGACGGGAGTTTGATATCACATCTCATGCCATGGTATGGGTCTCAGGTTTTGTAGAAGCATTGGGATATCACATCTCATGCTATCGGAAGGGTCTAAGGATTGGAATGGGAAGGACTTGGATATCACATCTCATGCTGTAGGAAGGGTCTCAGGTTTGGAAAAGGAAGGAGTTGGATATCACATTTCATGTTAGAGGTAGGATCTCAGGTTTGGTATTAGAGGCATTGAGATATCACATCTCATGCTATCAGAAGGGTATCAGGATTGGAATGGGAAGGAGTTGGATATCACATCTCATGCTAAAGGGAGGGTCTCAGGTTTGGAATGGGAAGGATTTGGATATCACATCTCATGTTATAGGAAGGACCTTAGGTTTGGTATTAGAAGCATTGAGATATCACATCTCATGCTATAGGAAGCGTCTCGGGATTGGAATGGGAAGGAGTTGGATATCACATCTCATGTTATAGGAAGGATCTCAGGTTTGGTATTAGAAGCATTGAGATATCACATCTCATGCTATAGGAAGGGTCTCAGGATTGGAATGGGAAGGAGTTGGATATCACATCTCATGCTATGGGAAGGGTCTCAGGTTTGGTATAAGCATTGAAATATCACATCTCTGCTATCGGAAGGGTCTCAGGATTGGAATGGGTGGAGCTGGATATCACATCTCATGCTAAAGGAAGGGTCTCAGGTTTGGAAGGGGAAGGATTTGGATATCACATCTCATGTTATAGGACGGGTCTCAGGTTTGGTATTAGAAGCATTGTGATATCAAATCTCATGCTATAGGATGCGTCTCAGGATTGGAATGGGAAGGAGTTGGATATCACATCTCATGCTATAGGAAGGGTTTCAGGTTTGGTAGAAGCATTGAGATATCACATCTCATGCTATAGGAAGAGTCTCAGGTTTGGGAAGGGAAGGATTTGGATTTCACATCTCTTGTTATAGGATGGTTCTCATGTTTGGTTTTTGAAGCATTGAGATATCACATCTCATGCTATCGGAAGGGTCTCAGGTTTGGAATGGGAAGGAGTTGGATATCACATCTCATGTTATAGGAAGGGTCTCAGGTTTGGAATGGGAAGGAGTTGGATATGACATCTCTTGTTATAGGGAGGGTCTCAGGATTTGAATGGTAAGGAGTTGGATATCACATCTCATGCTATAGGAAGGGTCTCAGGTTGGAATGGGAAGGAGTTGGATATCACATCTCATGTTACATACAGGAAGGGTCTCAGGATTGGAATGGGAAGGATTTGGATATCACATCTCTTGCTATAGGAAGGGTCTCAGGTTTTTTATTAGAAACATTGAGATATCACATCTCATGCTATAGGAAGTGTTTTAGGATTGGAATGGGAAGTATTTGGATATCACATCTCATGCTAAAGGAAGGGTCTCAGGTTTGGAAGGGGAAGGATTTGGATATCACATCTCATCCAATAGGAAGGGTCTCAGGGTTGGAATGGGAAGGAATTGGATATCACATCTCATGTTATAGGAAGGGTCTCAGGTTTTTTATTAGAAACATTGAGATATCACATCTCATGTTATAGGACGGTTCCCAGGTTTGGTATTAGAAGCATTGAGATATCACATCTCATGGTATAGGAAGGGTCTCAGGGTTGGAATGGGAAGGAGTTGGATATCACATCTCATCCAATAGGAAGGGTCTCAGGTTTGGAATGGGAAGGAATTGGATATCACATCTCATGTTATAGGAAGGATCTCAGGTTTGGTATTAGAAGCATTGAGATATCACATCTCATGCTATAGGAAGGGTCTCAGGATTGGAATGTGAAGGATTTGGATATCACATCTCATGCTAAAGGAAGGGTCTCAGGTTTGGTAGAAGCATTGAGATATCACATCTCATGCTATAGGAATGGTCTCAGGATTTGAATGGCAAGGAGTTGGATATCACATCTCATGCCATAGGAAGGGTCTCAGGTTTGGTATAAGCATTGAGATATCACATCTCTGCTATCGGAAGGTTCTCAGGATTGGATTGGGAAGGAGTTGGATATCCCTTCTCATGCTATAGGAAGTGTCTCAGGTTGGAATGGGAAGGAGTTGAATATCACATCTCATGTTATAGGAAGGGTCTCAGGATTGGAATGGGAAGGATTTGGATATCACATCTCTTGCTATAGGAAGGGTCTCAGGATTGGAATGGGAAGGATTTGGATATCACATCTCATGTCATAGGAAGGATCTCAGGTTTGGTATTAGAAGCATTGATATATCACATCTCATGCTATAGGAATGGTCTCAGGATTGGAATGGGTAGGAGTTGGATATTACATTCTTGCTATAGGAAGGGTCTCAGGATTGGAATGGGAAGGATTTGGATATCACATCTCTTGCTATAGGAAGGGTCTCAGGATTGGAATGGGAAGGATTTGGATATCACATCTCATGTCATAGGAAGGATCTCAGGTTTGGTATTAGAAGCATTGATATATCACATCTCATGCTATAGGAATGGTCTCAGGATTGGAATGGGTAGGAGTTGGATATTACATTCTTGCTATAGGAAGGGTCTCATGTTTGGAATGGGAAGGAGTTGGATATCACATATGCTATAGGAAGTGTCTCAGGTTTGGAACGGGAAGGAGTTGGATATCACATCTCATGTTATAGGAAGGGTCTCAGGTTTGGTATAAGCATTGAGATATCACATCTCTGCTATCAGGAGTGGCTCAGGATTGGAATGGGAAGGAGTTGGATATCCCATCTCATGTTAAAGGACAGGTCTCTGGTTTGGTATTAGAATCATTGAGATATCACATCGCATGCTGTAGGAAGGGTCTAAGGATTGGAATGGGATGGACTTGGATATCACATCCCATGCTGTAGGTAGGCTCTCAGGTTTGGTATAAGCATTGAGATATCACATCTCATGCTATAGGAAGGGTCTCAGGATTGGAATGGGAAGGATTTGGATATCACATCTCATGCTATAGGAAGGGTCTCAGGTTTGTTATAAGCATGGAGATATCACTTCTCATGCTATAGGAAGGGTCTCAGGATTGGAATGGCAAGGTGTTGGATATCACATCTCATGCTATAGGAAGGGTCTCAGATTTGGTATAAGCATTGAGATATCACATCTCATGCTATAGGAAGGGTCTCAGGATTGGAATGGGAAGGAGTTGTATATGACATCTCAGGCCTTAGGAAGGGTCTCAGGTTTGGTATAAGCACTGAGATATCACATCTTTGCTATCGGAAGGGTCTCAGGATTGGAATGGGAAGGAGTTGGATATCCCATCTCATGTTATAGGAAGGGTCTCAGGTTTGGTATTAGAAGCATTGAGATATCACATCTCATGCTATAGGAAGGGTCTCAGGATTGGAATGGGAAGGACTTGGATGTCACATCTCATGCTATAGGGAGGGTCTCAAGTTTGATATTAGAAGCATTGAGATAACAAATCTCATGATATCGGAAGGGTCTCAGGATTGGAATGGGAAGGAGTTGGATATCACATCTCATGATAAAGGAAGGGTCTAAGGTTTGGAAGGGGAAGGATTTGGATATCACATCTCATGTTATAGGACGGGTCTCAGGTTTGGTATTAGAAGCATTGAGATATCAAGTCTCATGGTATAAGAAGGGTCTCAGAATTGGAATGGGAAGGAGTTGGATATCACATCTCAAGCTATAGGAAGCGTCTCAGGATTGGAATGGGAAGGAGTTTGATATCACATCTCATGCCATAGTATGGGTCTCAGGTTTGGTAGAAGCATTGGGATATCACATCTCATGCTATCGGAAGGGTATCAGTATTGGATTTGGAAGGAGTTGGATATCCCATCTCATGCTAAAGGAAGGGTCTCATGTTAGAATGGGAAGGAGTTGGATATCACATTTCATGTTATAGGAAGGGTCTCAGGATTGGAATGGGAAGGACTTGGATATCATATCTCATGCTATAGGAAGGCTCTCAGGTTTGGAAGGGGAAGGAGTTGGATATCACATTTCATGTTAGAGGAAGGATCTCAGGTTTGGTATAAGCATTGAGATATCACATCTCATGCTATAGGAAGGGTCTCAGGATTGGAATGGAAAGAAGTTGGATATCACATCTCATGCTATAGGAAGGGTCTCAGGATTGGAATGGGAAGGAGTTGGATATCACATCTCATGTTATAGGAAGGATCTCAGGTTTGATATTAGAAGCATTGAGACATCACATCTCATGCTATAGGAAGGGTCTCAGGATTGGAATGGGAAGGAGTTGGATATCACATCTCATGCTATAGGAAGGGTCTCAGGTTTGGTATAAGCATTGAGATATCACATCTCATGCTATAGGAAGGGTCTCAGGATTGGAATGGGAAGGATTTGGATATCACATCTTATGCTATAGGAAGGGTCTCAGGTTTGGTATAAGCATTGAGATATCACATCTCATGCTATAGGAAGGGTCTCAGGATTGGAATGGGAAGAAGTTGGATATCACATCTCATGCTATAGGAAGGGTCTCAGGTTTGGTATAAGCATTGAGATATCACATCTCATGCTATAGGAAGGGTCTCAGGGTTGGAATGGGAAGGAGTTGTATATGACATCTCATGCCATAGCAAGGGTCTCAGGTTTGGTATAAGCATTGAGATATCACATCACATGCTATAGGAAGGGTCTCAGGATTGGAATGGGAAGGACTTGGATATCACATCTCATGCTATAGGCAGGGTCTCAGGTTTGGAAAGGGAAGGAGATGGATATCACATTTCATGTTAGAGGTAGGATCTCAGGTTTGGTATTAGAGGCATTGAGATATCACATCTCATGCTATCAGAAGGGTCTCAGGATTGGAATGGGAAGAAGTTGGATATCACATTTCATGCTAAAGGGAGGGTCTCAGGTTTGGAAGGGGAAGGATTTGGAAATCACATCTCATATTATAGGAAGGATCTCAGGTTTGGTATTAGAAGCATTGAGATATCACATCTCATGCTATCGGAAGGATCTCAGGTTTGGTATAAGAGGCATTGAGATATCACATCTCATGCTATCATAAGGGTCTCAGGATTGGAATGGGAAGGAGTTGGATATCACATCTCATGTTATAGGAAGGATCTCAGGTTTGGTATTAGAAGCATTGAGACATCACATCTCATGCTATAGGAAGGGTCTCAGGATTGGAATGGGAAGGAGTTGGATATCACATCTCATGCTATAGGAAGGGTCTCAGGTTTGGTATAAGCATTGAGATATCACATCTCATGCTATAGGAAGGGTCTCAGGATTGGAATGGGAAGGATTTGGATATCACATCTTATGCTATAGGAAGGGTCTCAGGTTTGGTATAAGCATGGAGATATCACTTCTCATGCTATAGGAAGGGTCTCAGGATTGGAATGGGAAGGAGTTGGATATCACATCTCATGCTATAGGAAGGGTCTCAGATTTGGTATAAGCATTGAGATATCACATCTCATGATATCGGAAGGGTCTCAGGATTGGAATGGGAAGGAGTTGGATATCACATCTCATGATAAAGGAAGGGTCTAAGGTTTGGAAGGGGAAGGATTTGGATATCACATCTCATGTTATAGGACGGGTCTCAGGTTTGGTATTAGAAGCATTGAGATATCAAGTCTCATGGTATAAGAAGGGTCTCAGGATTGGAATGGGAAGGAGTTTGATATCACATCTCATGCCATAGTATGGGACTCAGGTTTGGTAGAAGCATTGGGATATCACATCTCATGCTATCGGAAGGGTATCAGTATTGGATTTGGAAGGAGTTGGATATCCCATCTCATGCTATAGGAAGGGTCTCAGGTTGGAATGGGAAGGAGTTGGATATCACATTTCATGTTATAGGAAGGGTCTCAGGATTGGAATGGGAAGGACTTGGATATCATATCTCATGCTATAGGAAGGCTCTCAGGTTTGGAAGGGGAAGGAGTTGGATATCACATTTCATGTTAGAGGAAGGATCTCAGGTTTGGTATTAGAGGCCTTGAGATATCACATCTCATGCTATAGGAAGGGTCTCAGGATTGGAATGGGAAGGAGTTGGATATCACATCTCAAGCTATAGGAAGGGTCTCAGGTTTGGTATAAGCATTGAGATATCACATCTCATGCTATAGGAAGGGTCTCAGGATTGGAATGGGAAGAAGTTGGATATCACATCACATGCTATAGGAAGGGTCTCAGGTTTGGTATAAGCATTGAGATTTCACATCTCATGCGATAGGAAGGGTCTCAGGATTGGAATGGGAAGGAGTTGTATAAGCCATCTCATGCCATAGGAAGGGTCTCAGGTTTTGTATAAGCATTGAGATATCACATCACATGCTATAGGAAGGGTCTCAGGATTGGAATGGGAAGGACTTGGATATCACATATCATGCTATAGGCAGGGTCTCAGGTTTGGAAAGGGAAGGAGATGGATATCACATTTCATGTTAGAGGTAGGATCTCAGGTTTGGTATTAGAGGCATTGAGATATCACATCTCATGCTATCAGAAGGGTCTCAGGATTGGAATGGGAAGGAGTTGGATATCACATCTCATGCTAAAGGGAGGGTCTCAGGTTTGGAAGGGGAAGGATTTGGAAATCACATCTCATATTATAGGAAGGATCTCAGGTTTGGTATTAGAAGCATTGAGATATCACATCTCATGCTATCGGAAGGATCTCAGGTTTGGTATAAGAGGCATTGAGATATCACATCTCATGCTATCATAAGGGTCTCAGGATTGGAATGGGAAGGAGTTGGATATCACATCTCATGTTATAGGAAGGATCTCAGGTTTGGTATTGGAAGCATTGAGACATCACATCTCATGCTATAGGAAGGGTCTCAGGATTGGAATGGGAAGGAGTTGGATATCACATCTCATGCTATAGGAAGGGTCTCAGATTTGGTATAAGCATTGAGATATCACATCTCATGCTATAGGAAGGGTCTCAGGATTGGAATGGGAAGGAGTTGTATATGACATCTCAGGCCATAGGAAGGGTCTCAGGTTTGATATAAGCATTGAGATATCACATCTCTGCTATCGGAAGGGTCTCAGGATTGGAATGGGAAGGAGTTGGATATCCCATCTGAGTTGGATATCCCATCTCATGTTATAGGAAGGGTCTCAGGTTTGGTATTAGAAGCATTGAGATATCACATCTCATGCTATAGGAAGGGTCTCAGGATTGGAATGGGGAGGACTTGGATGTCACATCTCATGCTACAGGGAGGGTCTCAAGTTTGATATTAGAAACATTGAGATAACAAATGTCATGATATCGGAAGGGTCTCAGGATTGGAATGGGAAGGAGTTGGATATCACATCTCATGATAAAGGAAGGGTCTAAGGTTTGGAAGGGGAAGGATTTGGATATCACATCTCATGTTATAGGACGGGTCTCAGGTTTGGTATTAGAAGCATTGAGATATCAAGTCTCATGGTATAGAAAGGGTCTCAGAATTGGAATGGGAAGAAGTTGGATATCACATCTCAAGCTATAGGAAGGGTCTCAGGATTGGAATGGGAAGGAGTTTGATATCACATCTCATGCCATAGTATGGGTCTCAGATTTGGTAGAAGCATTGGGATATCACATCTCATGCTATCGGAATGGTATCAGTATTGGATTTGGAAGGAGTTGGATATCCCATCTCATGCTATAGGAAAGGTCTCAGGTTGGAATGGGATGGAGTTGGATATCACATTTCATGTTATAGGAAGGGTCTCAGGATTGGAATGGGAAGGACTTGGATATCATATCTCATGCTATAGGAAGGCTCTCAGGTTTGGAAGGGGAAGGAGTTGGATATCACATTCATGTTAGAGGAAGGATCTCAGGTTTGGTATTAGAGGCCTTGAGATATCACATCTCATGCTATAGGAAGGGTCTCAGGATTGGAATGGGAAGGAGTTGGATATCACATCTCAAGCTATAGGAAGGGTCTCAGGTTTGGTATAAGCATTGAGATATCACATCTCATGCTATAGGAAGGGTCTCAGGATTGGAATGGGAAGGAGTTGGATATCACATCTCATGTTATAGGAAAGATCTCAGGTTTGGTATTAGAAGCATTGAGACATCACATCTCATGTTATAGGAAGGGTCTCAGGATTGGAATGGGAAGAAGTTGGATATCACATCTCATGCTATAGGAAGGGTCTCAGGTTTGGAAGGGGAAGGAGTTGGATATCCAATCTCATGTTATAGGACTGGTCTCAGGTTTGGTATTAGAAGCATTGAGATATCACATTGCATGCTGTAGGAAGGTTCTCAGGTTTGGAATGGGGAGGAATTGGATATCACATCTCATGTCAAACGAAGGATCTCAGGTTTGGTATTAGAAGCATTGAGATATCACATCTCATGCTATAGGAATGGTCTCAGGGTTGGAATGGGAAGGAGTTGGATATTACATTCTTGCTATAGGAAGGGTCTCATGTTTGGAATGTGAAGGAGTTGGATATCACATATGCTATAGGAAGGGTCTCAGGTTTGGAACGGGAAGGAGTTGGATATCCGATCTCATGTTATAGGAAGGGTCTCAGGTTTGGTATAAGCATTGAGATATCACATCTCTGCTATCAGAAGTGTCTCAGGATTGGAATGGGAAGGAGTTGGATATCCCATCTCATGTTATAGGACGGGTCTCAGGTTTGTTATTAGAATCATTGAGATATCATATTGCACGCTGCAGGAAGGGTCTAAGGATTGGAATGGGAAGGACTTGGATATCACATCTCATGCTATAGATAGGCTCTCAGATTTGGAAAGGGAAGGAGTTGGATATCACATTTCATGTTAGAGGAAGGATCTCAGGTTTGGTATTAGAGGCATTGAGATATCACATCTCCTGCTATAGGAAGCGTCTCAGGATTGGAATGGGAAGGAGTTGGGTATCACATCTCATGCTATAGGAAGGCTCAGGATTGGTATAAGTATTGAGATATAACATCTCATGCTATAGGAAGGGTCTCAGGATTGGAATGGAAGGAGTTGGATATCACATCTCATGTTATAGGAAGGATCTCAGGTTTGGTATTAGAAGCATTGAGACATCACATCTCATGCTATAGGAAGGGTCTCAGGATTGGAATGGGAAGGAGTTGGATATCACATCTCATGCTATAGGAAGGGTCTCAGGTTTGGTATAAGCATTGAGATATCACATCTCATGCTATAGGAAGGGTCTCAGGATTGGAATGGGAAGGAGTTGTATATGACATCTCATGCCGTAGGAAGGGTCTCAGGTTTCGTATAAGCATTGAGATATCACATCTCTGCTATCGGAAGGGTCTCAGGATTGGAATGGGAAGGAGTTAGATATCCCATCTCATGTTATAGGAAGAGTCTCAGGTTTGGTATTAGAAGCATTGGATATCACATATCATGCTATAGGAAGTGTCTCAGGATTGGAATGGGAAGGACTTGGATATCACATCTCATGCTATAGGGAGGGTCTCAAGTTTGATATTAGAAGCATTGAGATATCACATCTCATGCTATAGGAAGGGTCTCAGGATTGGAATGGGAAGGAGTTGGATATCACATCTCATGCTATAGGAAGGGTCTCAGGTTTGGTATAAGCAGTGAGATATCACATCTCATGCTATAGGAAGGGTCTCAGGATTGGAATGGGAAGGAGTTGGATATCACATCTCATGTTATAGGAAGGATCTCAGGTTTGGTATAAGCATTGAGATATCACATCTCTGCTATCGGAAGGGTCTCAGGATTGGAATGGGAAGGAGTTGGATATTCCCATCTCATGTCATAGGAAGGGTCTCAGGTTTGGTATTAGAAGCATTGAGATATCACATCTATTGCTGTAGGAAGGGTCTCAGGATTGGAATTGGAAGGAGTTGGATATCACATCTCATGCTATAGGAAGGATCACAGGTTTGGTATTAGAAGCATTGAGATATCACATCTCATGCTATCAGAAGGGTCTCAGGATTGGAATGGGAAGGAGTTGGATATCACATCTCATGCTATAGGAAGGGTCTCAGGTTTGGAACGGGAAGGAGTTGGATATCATATCTCATGTTATAGGAAGAGTCTCAGGTTTGGTATAAGCATTGAGATATCACATCTCTGCTATCGGAGGTGTCTCAGGATTGGGATGGGAAGGAGTTGGATATCACATCTCATGCTATAGGAAGGGTATCAGGTTTGGAACGGGAAGGAGTTGGATATCCCATCTCATGTTATAGGACGGGTCTCAGGTTTGGTATTAGAAGCATTGAGATATCACATCGCATGCTGTAGGAAGGATCTCAGGTTTGGAATGGGAAGGAATTGGATATCACATCTCATGTCATAGGAAGTATCTCAGGTTTGGTATTAGAAGCATTGAGATATCACATCTCATGCTATAGGAATGGTCTCAGGATTGGAATGGGTAGGAGTTGGATATTACACTCTTGCTATAGGAAGGGTCTCATGTTTGGAATGGGAAGGAGTTGGATATCACATATGCTATAGGAAGGGTCTCAGGTTTGGAACGGGAAGGAGTTGGATATCACATCTCATGCTATAGGTAGGCTCTCAGGTTTGGTATAAGCATTGAGATATCACATCTCATGCGATAGGAAGGGTCTCAGGATTGGAATGGGAAGGATTTGGATATCACATCTCATGCTATAGGAAGGGTCTCAGGTTTGGTATAAGCATGGAGATATCACTTCTCATGCTATAGGAAGTGTCTCAGGATTGGAATGGGAAGGAGTTGGATATCACATCTCATGTTATAGGAAGGATCTCAGGTTTGGTATTAGAAGCATTGAGACATCACATCTCATGCTATAGGAAGGGTCTCAGGATTGGAATGGGAAGTAGCTGGATATCACATCTCATGCTAAAGGGAGGGTCTCAGGATTGGAAGGGGAAGGATTTGGATATTACATCTCGTGTTGTAGGAATGATCTCAGGTTTCGTATTAGAAGCATTCAGATATCACATCTCATGCTATCGGAAGGATCTCAGGTTTGGTATTAGAAGCATTGAGATATCAAATCTCATGCTATAGGAAGGGTCGCAGGATTGGAATGGGAAGGAGTTCGATATCACATCTCATGCTATGGGAAGGGTCTCAGGATTGGAATGGGAAGGAGTTTTATATGACATCTCATGCCATAAGAATGATCTCAGGTTTGGTATTAGAAGCATTGAGACATAACATCTCATGTTATAGGAAGGGTCTCAGGATTGGAATGGGAAGGAGTTGGATATCACATCTCATGCTATAGGAAGGGTGTCAGGTTTGGTATAAGTATTGAGATATCACATCTCATGCTATAGGAAGGGTCTCAGGATTGGAATGGGAAGGAGTTGTATATGACATATCATGCCACAGAAAGGGTCTCAGGTTTGGTATAAGCATTGAGATATCACATCTCTGCTATCGGAAGGGTCTCAGGATTGGAATGGGAAGGAGTTGGATATCCCATCTTACGTTATAGGAAGGGTCTCAGGTTTGGTATTAGAAGCATTGAGATATCACATCTCATGCTATAGGAAGGGTCTCAGGATTGGAATGGGAAGGACTTGGATATCACATCTCATTCTATAGGGAGGGTCTCACGTTTGGAAAGGGAAGGAGTTGGATATCACATTTCATGTTAGATGTAGGATCTCAGGTTTGGTATTAGAGGCATTGAGATATCACATCTCATGCTATCAGAAGGGTCTCAGGATTGGAATGGGAAGGAGTTGGATATCACATCTCATGCTAAAGGGAGGGTCTCAGGAATGGAAGGGGAAGGATTTGGATATCACATCTCATGTTATAGGAAGGATCTCAGGTTTGGTATTAGAAGCATTGAGATATCACATCTCATGCTATCGGAAGGATCTCAGGTTTGGTATTAGAGGCATTGAGATATCACATCTCATGCTAAAGGGAGGGTCTCAGATTTGGAAGGGGAAGGATTTGGATATCACATCTCTTGTTATAGGAAGGATCACAGGTTTGGTATTAGAAGCATTGAGATATCACATCTCATGCTATGGGAAGGGTCTCAGGATTGGAATGGGAAGGAGTTGGATATCGCATCTCATGCTATAGGAAGGGTCTCAGGTTTGGAAAGGGAAGGAGTTAGATATCAGATCTCATGTTATAGTAAGAGTCTCAGGTTTGGTATAAGCATTGAGATTTCACATCTCTGCTATCGGAGGTGTCTCAGGATTGGGATGGGAAGGAATTGGATATCACATCTCATGCTATAGGAAGGGTATCAGGTTTGGAACGGGAAGGAGTTGGATATCCCATCTCATGTTATAGGACGGGTCTCAGTTTTGATATTAGAAGCATTGAGATATCACATCACATGCTGTAGGAAGGGTCTCAGGTTTGGAATGAGAAGGATTTAGATATCACATCTCATGTCATAGGAAGGATCTCAGGTTTGGTATAAGCATTGAGATATCACATCTCTGCTATTGGAAAGGTCTCAAGATTGGAATGGGAAGGACTTGGATATCACAATTCATGTTATAGGAAGGGTCTCAGGTTTGGTATTAGAAGCATTGAGATATGACATCTCATGCTATAGGAAGGGTCTCAGGATTGGAATGGGAAGGACTTGGATATCACATCTCATGTTATAGGAAGGGTCTCAGGTTTGGTATTAGAAGCATTGAGATATCACATCTCATGCTATAGGAAGGGTCTCAGGAGTGGAGTGGGAAGGAGTTGGATATCACATCTCATGATAAAGGAAGGGTCTAAGGTTTGGAAGGGGAAGGATTTGGATATCACATCTCATGTTATTGGACTGGTCTCAGGTTTGGTATTAGAAGCATTGAGATATCAAGTCTCATGATATAGGACGGGAGTTTGATATCACATCTCATGCCATGGTATGGGTCTCAGGTTTTGTAGAAGCATTGGGATATCACATCTCATGCTATCGGAAGGATATCAGGATTAGATTTGGAAGGAGTTGGATATCCCATCTCATGCTATAGGAAGGGTCTCAGGTTGGAATGGGAAGGAGTTGGATATCACATCTCATGTTATAGGAAGGGTCTCAGGATTGGAATGGGAAGGACTTGGATATCACATCTCATGCTGTAGGAAGGCTCTCAGGTTTGGAAAGGGAAGGAGTTGGATATCACATTTCATGTTAGAGGTAGGATCTCAGGTTTGGTATTAGAGGCATTGAGATATCACATCTCATGGTATCAGAAGGGTATCAGGATTGGAATGGGAAGGAATTGGATATCACATCTCATGTTAAAGGGAGGGTCTCAGGTTTGGTATTAGAAGCATTGAGATATCACATCTCATGCTATCGGAAGGATCTCAGGTTTGGTATTAGAAGCATTGAGATATCACATCTCATGCTATAGGAAGGGTCTCAGGATTGGAATGGGAAGGAGTTGGATGTCACATCTCATGTTATAGGAAGGATCTCAGGTTTGGTATTAGAAGCATTGAGATATCACATCTCATGCTATAGGAAGGGTCTCAGGATTGGAATGGGAAGGAGTTGGATATCACATCTCATGCTAAAGGAAGGGTCTCAGTTTTGGTAGAAGCATTGAGATATCACATCTCATGCTATAGGAAGGGTCTCAGGATTGGAATGGGAAGGAGTTGGATATCACATCTCGTGCTATAGGAAGGGTCTCAGGTTTGGTATAAGCATTGAGATATCACATCTCTGCTATCGGAAGGGTCTCGGGATTGGAATGGGAAGGACTTAGATATCACATCTCATGCTAAAGGGAGGGTCTCAGTATTGATATTAGAAGCATTGAGATATCACATCTCATGCTATCGGAAGGGTCTCAGGATTGGAATGGAAGGAGCTGGATATCACATCTCATGCTAAGACTTGATATACCCTTCCTATAAAATGAGATGGGAATATCCAACTCCTTCCCATTCCAATCCTGAGACCCTTCCGATAGCAGAGATGTGATATCTCAATGCTTATACCAAACCTGAGATCCTTCCTATAACATGAGGTGTGATATCCAACTCCTTCCCATTCCAATCCTGAGACACTTCCTATAGCATGAGATGTGATATCTCACTGCTTATACCAAACCTGATACCCTTCCTATAGCATGAGATGTGATATCCAACTCCTTCCCATTCCAATCCTGAGTCCCTTCCTATAGCATGAGATGTGATATCTCAATGCTTCTAATATCAAACTTGAGACCCTCCCTATAGCATGAGATGTGATATCCAAGTCCTTCACATTCCAATCCTGAGACACTTCCTATAGCATGAGATGTGATATCTCAATGCTTCTAATACCAAACCTGAGACTCTTCCTATAACATGAGATGGGATATCCAACTCCTTCCCATTCCAATCCTGAGACCCTTCCAAAAGCAGAGATGTGATATCTCAATGCTTATACCAAACCTGAGACCCTTCCTATGGCATGAGATGTCATATACATATCCTTCCCATTCCAATCCTGAGACCCTTCCTATAGCATGAGATGTGATATCTCAATGCTTATACCAAACCTGAGACCCTTCCTATAGCATGAGATGTGATATCCAACTCCTTCCCATTCCAATCCTGAGACCCTTCCTATAGCATGAGATGTGATATCTCAATGCCTCTAATACCAAACCTGAGATCCTTCCTCTAACATGAAATGTGATATCCAACACCTTCCCTTTCCAAACCTGAGAGCCTACCTATAGCTTGAGATGTGATATCCAAGTCCTTCCCATTCCAATCCTTAGACCCTTTCTACAGCATGCAATATGATATCTCAATGATTCTAATAACAAACCTGAGACCCGTCCTATAACATGAGATGGGATATCCAACTCCTTCCCATTCCAATCCTGAGACACTTCCGATAGCAGAGATGTGATATCTCAATGCTTATACCAAACCTGAGACCCTTCCTATAACATGAGATGTGATATCCAACTCCTTCCAAATCCAATCCTGATACCCTTCCGATAGCATGAGATGTGATATCCCAATGCTTCTACCAAACCTGAGACCCATACTATGGCATGAGATGTGATATCAAACTCCTTCCCATTCCAATCCTGAGACCCTTCCTATAGCTTGAGATGTGATATCCAACTCCTTCCCATTCCAATTCTGAGACCCTTCCTATACCATGAGACTTGATATCTCAATGCTTCTAATACCAAACCTGAGACCCGTCCTATAACATGAGATGTGATATCCAAATCCTTCCCCTTCCAAACCTTAGACCCTTCCTTTATCATGAGATGTGATATCCAACTCCTTCCCATTGCAATCCTGAGACCCTTCCGATATCATGAGATGTGATATCTCAATGCTTCTAATATCAAACTTGAGACCCTCCCTATAGCATGAGATGTGATATCCAAGTCCTTCCCATTCCAATCCTGAGACCCTTCCTATAACATGAGATGGGAATATCCAACTCCTTCCCATTCCAATCCTGAGACCCTTCCGATAACAGAGATGTGATATCTCAATGCTTATACCAAACCTGAGATCCTTCCTATAACATGAGATGTAATATCCAACTTCTTGCCATTCCAATCCTGAGACACTTCCTATAGCATGAGATGTGATATCTCACTGCTTATACCAAACCTAAGACCCTTCCTATAGCATGAGATGTGATATCCAACTCCTTCCCATTCCAATCCTGAGACCCTTCCTATAGCATGAGATGAGATATCTCAATGCTTCTAATACCAAACCTGAGACTCTTCCTATAACATGAGATGGGATATCCAACTCCTTCCCATTCCAATCCTGAGACACTTCCGATAGTAGAGATGTGATATCTCACTGCTTATACCAAACCCGAGACCCTTCCTATAGCATGAGATGTGATATCCAACTCCTTCCCATTCCAATCCTGAGACCCTTCCTGTAGCATGAGATGTGATATCTCAATGCTTATACCAAACCTGAGACCCTTCATATAGCATGAGATGTGAAATCCAACTCCTTCCCATTACAATCCTGAGACCCTTCCTATAGCATGAGATGTGATGTCTCAATGCTTCTAATACCAAACCTGAGATCCTTCCTATAACATGAGATGTGATATCCAACTCCTTCCATTCCAATCCTGAGACCCTTCCTATAGCGTGAGATGTGATATCTCAATGCTTCTAATATCAATCTTGAGACCCTCCCTATAGCATGAGATGTGATATCCAAGTCCTTCCCATTCCAATCCTGAGACACTTCCTATAGCATGAGATGTGATATCTCAATGCTTCTAATACCAAACCTGAGACTCTTCCTATAACATGAGATGGGATATCCAACTCCTTCCCATTCCAATCCTGAGACCCTTCCAAAAGCAGAGATGTGATATCTCAATGCTTATACCAAACCTGAGACCCTTCCTATGGCATGAGATGTCATATACATATCCTTCCCATTCCAATCCTGAGACCCTTCCTATAGCATGAGATGTGATATCTCAATGCTTATACCAAACCTGAGACCCTTCCTATAGCATGAGATGTGATATCCAAGTCCTTCCCATTTCAATCCTTAGACCCTTCCTATAGCATGCAATATGATATCTCAATGAATCTAATACCAAACCTGAGACTCTTCCTATAACATGAGATGGGATATCCAACTCCTTCCCATTCCAATCCTGAGACCCTTCCAAAAGCAGATATGTGATATCTCAATGCTTATACCAAACCTGAGACCCTTCCTATGGCATGAGATGTCATATACATATCCTTCCCATTCCAATCCTGAGACCCTTCCTATAGCATGAGATGTGATATCTCAATGCTTATACCAAACCTGAGACCCTTCCTATAGCATGAGATGTGATATCCAAGTCCTTCCCATTCCAATCCTTAGACCCTTCCTATAGCATGCAATATGATATCTCAATGATTCTAATAACAAACCTGAGACCCGTCCTATAACATGAGATGGGATATCCAACTCCTTCCCATTCCAATCCTGAGACCCTTCCGATAGCAGAGATGTGATATCTCAATGTTTATACCAAACCTGAGTCCCTTCCTACGGCATGAGATGTCATATACAACTCCTTCCCATTCCAATCCTGAGACCCTTCCCATAGCATGAGATGTGATATCTCAATGCTTATACCAAACCTGAGACCCTCCATATAGCATGAGATGTGATATCCAACTCCTTCCCATTCCAATCCTGAGACCCTTCCGATAGCAGAGATGTGATATCTCAATGCTTATACCAAACCTGAGACCCTTCCTACGGCATGAGATGTCATATACAACTCCTTCCCATTCCAATCCTGAGACCCTTCCCATAGCATGAGATGTGATATCTCAATGCTTATACCAAACCTGAGTCCCTTCCTATAGCATGAGATGTGATGTCTCAATGCTTCTAATACCAAACCTGAGATCCTTCCTATAACATGAGATGTGATATCCAACTCCTTCCATTCCAATCCTGAGACCCTTCCTATAGCATGAGATGTGATATCTCAATGCTTCTAATATCAAACTTGAGACCCTCCCTATAGCATGAGATGTGATATCCAATTCCTTCCCATTCCAATCCTGAGACACTTCCTATAGCATGAGATGTGATATCTCAATGCTTCTAATACCAAACCTGAGACTCTTCCTATAACATGAGATGGGATATCCAACTCCTTCCCATTCCAATCCTGAGACCCTTCCAAAAGCAGAGATGTGATATCTCAATGCTTATACCAAACCTGAGACCCTTCTTATGTCATGAGATGTCATATACATATCCTTCCCATTCCAATCCTGAGACACTTCCGATAGCAGAGATGTGATATCTCAATGCTTATACCAAACCTGAGACCCTTCCTATAACATGAGATATGATATCCAACTCCTTCCCATTCCAAACCTGAGACCCTTCCTATAGCATATGTGATATCCAACTCCTTCCAATTCCAAACATGAGACCCTTCCCATAGCAAGAATGTAATATCCAACTCCTTCCCATTCCAATCCTGAGACCATTCCTATAGCATGAGATGTGATATCTCAATGCTTCTAATACCAAACCTGAGATCCTTCCTATGACATGAGATGTGATATCCAATTCCTTCCCATTCCAAACCTGAGACCCTTCCTACAGCATGAGATGTGATATCTCAATGCTTATACCAAACCTGAGACCCTTCCTATAGCATGAGATGTGATATCCAAGTCCTTCCCATTCCAATCCTTAGACCCTTCCTATAGCATGCAATATGATATCTCAATGATTCTAATAACAAACCTGAGACCCGTCCTATAACATGAGATGGGATATCCAACTCCTTCCCATTCCAATCCTGAGACCCTTCCGATAGCAGAGATGTGATATCTCAATGCTTATACCAAACCTGAGTCCCTTCCTACGGCATGAGATGTCATATACAACTCCTTCCCATTCCAATCCTGAGACCCTTCCCATAGCATGAGATGTGATATCTCAATGCTTATACCAAACCTGAGACCCTTCATATAGCATGAGATGTGATATCCAACTCCTTCCCATTCCATTCCTGAGACCCTTCCGATAGCAGAGATGTGATATCTCAATGCTTATACCAAACCTGAGACCCTTCCTACGGCATGAGATGTCATATACAACTCCTTCCCATTCCAATCCTGAGACCCTTCCCATAGCATGAGATGTGATATCTCAATGCTTATACCAAACCTGAGTCCCTTCCTATAGCATGAGATGTGATGTTTCAATGCTTCTAATACCAAACCTGAGATCCTTCCTATAACATGAGATGTGATATCCAACTCCTTCCATTCCAATCCTGAGACCCTTCCTATAGCATGAGATGTGATATCTCAATGCTTCTAATATCAAACTTGAGACCCTCCCTATAGCATGAGATGTGATATCCAATTCCTTCCCATTCCAATCCTGAGACACTTCCTATAGCATGAGATGTGATATCTCAATGCTTCTAATACCAAACCTGAGACTCTTCCTATAACATGAGATGGGATATCCAACTCCTTCCCATTCCAATCCTGAGACCCTTCCAAAAGCAGAGATGTGATATCTCAATGCTTATACCAAACCTGAGACCCTTCTTAGGTCATGAGATGTCATATACATATCCTTCCCATTCCAATCCTGAGACACTTCCGATAGCAGAGATGTGATATCTCAATGCGTAAACAAAACTTGAGACCCTTCCTATAACATGAGATGTGATATCCAACTCCTTCCCATTCCAAACCTGAGACCCTTCCTATAGCATATGTGATATCCAACTCCTTCCAATTCCAAACATGAGACCCTTCCCATAGCAAGAATGTAATATCCAACTCCTTCCCATTCCAATCCTGAGACCATTCCTATAGCATGAGATGTGATATCTCAATGCTTCTAATACCAAACCTGAGATCCTTCCTATGACATGAGATGTGATATCCAATTCCTTCCCATTCCAAACCTGAGACCCTTCCTACTGCATGCGATGTGATATCTCAATGCTTCTAATACCAAACCTGAGACCAGTCCTATAACATGAGATGGGATATCCAACTCCTTCCCGTTCCAATCCTGAGACACTTCCGATTGCAGAGATGTGATATCTCAATGCTTATACCAAACCTGAGACTCTTCCTATAACATGAGATGTGATATCCAACTCCTTCCCGTTCCAAACCTGAGACCCTTCCTATAGCATGAGATGTGATATCCAACTCCTTCCCATTCCAATCCTGAGACCCTTCCGATAGCATGAGATGTGATATCTCAATGCCTCTAATACCAAACCTGAGATCCTTCCTATAACATGTGATGTGATATTCAATTCCTTCCCCTTCCAAACCTGAGACCCTCCCTTTAGCATGAGATGTGATATCCAACTCCTTCCCATTCCAATCCTGAGACCCTTATGATATCATGAGATGTGATATCTCAATGCCTCTAATACCAAACCTGAGATACTTCCGATAGCATGAGATGTGATATCTCAATGCTTCTAATACCAAACCTAAGATCCTTCCTATAACATGAGATGTGATATCCAACTCCTTCCCATTCCAATCCTGAGACCCTTCTGATAGCATGAGATGTGATATCTCAATGCCTCTAATACCAAACCTGAGATCCTACCTCTAGCATGAAATGTGATATCCAACTCCTTCCCTTTCCAAACCTGAGAGCCTACCTATAGCATGAGATGTGATATCCAAGTCCTTCCCATTCCAATCCTTAGACCCTTCCTATAGCATGCAATATGATATCTCAATGATTCTAATAACAAACCTGAGACCCGTCCTATAACATGAGATGGGATATCCAACTCCTTCCCATTCCAATCCTGAGACACTTCCGATAGCAGAGATGTGATATCTCAATGCTTATACCAAACCTGAGACCCTTCCTATAACATGAGATGTGATATCCAACTCCTTCTAATTCCAAACATGAGACCCTTCCCATAGCAAGAATGTAATATCCAACTCCTTCCCATTCCAATCCTGAGACCATTCCTATAGCATGAGATGTGATATCTCAATGCTTCTAATACCAAACCTGAGATCCTTCCTATGACATGAGATGTGATATCCAATTCCTTCCCATTCCAAACCTGAGACCCTTCCTACAGCATGCGATGTGATATCTCAATGCTTCTAATACCAAACCTGAGACCAGTCCTATAACATGAGATGGGATATCCAACTCCTTCCCGTTCCAATCCTGAGTCACTTCCGATTGCAGAGATGTGATATCTCAATGCTTATACCAAACCTGAGACTCTTCCTATAACATGAGATGTGATATACAACTCCTTCCCGTTCCAAACCTGAGACCCTTCCTATAGCATGAGATGTGATATCCAACTCCTTCCCATTCCAATCCTGAGACCCTTCCGATAGCATGAGATGTGATATCTCAATGCCTCTAATATCAAACCTGAGATCCTTCCTATAACATGTGATGTGATATTCAATTCCTTCCCCTTCCAAACCTGAGACCCTCCCTTTAGCATGAGATGTGATATCCAACTCCTTCCCATTCCAATACTGAGACCCTTATGATAGCATGAGATGTGATATCTCAATGCCTCTAATACCAAACCTGAGATACTTCCGATAGCATGAGATGTGATATCTCAATGCTTCTAATACCAAACCTGAGATCCTTCCTATAACATGAGATGTGATATCCAACTCCTTCCCATTCCAATCCTGAGACCCTTCTGATAGCATGAGATGTAATATCTCAATGCCTCTAATACCAAACCTGAGATCCTACCTCTAAAATGAAATGTGATATCCAACTCCTTCCCTTTCCAAACCTGAGACCCTGCCTATAGCATGAGATGTGATATCCAAGTCCTTCCCATTCCAATCCTGAGACCCTTACTATAGCATGAGATGTGATATCTCAATGTCTCGTCGTCGTATTGAGTCTGCAGCAGCAGAGTTGAGTAAAAGACGTCCCAAACGAAGGAACCCGCACAGTTTGTTACCACAGCAGGGCAACGGAGCAGCGGTGTGTATCTGAGCCAAATGTACACTACTCACTTCAGACCTGGGAACGCCAAGTGTACGAATCATGTGAGAGTGACAAGGACTCGATATACTACACAACCTGGCGGCGGTTATAGAGCAAGACTCCTGTGTAGGCTGGTCAGTCTGCTGGATGGCCCAGAGACGCTTCCGAAGGCTTACTAGCAGGAGATGGTGAAGATGCCGAGAATAGCTGTCCCCGCTATTCCAAGGGTCGAAGTACCAGTACAGGCCTTCTGGTTCGATCAAAGGTGAAAAGGGTTTCACAAGGCGACAGCAGTGCAGAGGAGCAGTCCTTCAGCGGGTCACCAGCGATTCCTCGGTTCAGCCTCTTGGTTGCAGGATACTTGGCTCCTGTATTCCTTCGTTCGTGAGAACTCAGGAGATCGACATGGTAGTGGTGTTTCCAGCCCCCTCTTATCCACGGTTCCCTTCGCGCCAAAACGGAGGGGACCCAATGGGAGATCCGCTCATCAACACTCACACCATTCGTGGACCTATCACGGACCACGGTGGTCCCAGGCATTCACACCACCCTAGACTCTCTGGCACCCAGGATGTGTATTGGGACCAGACATCCCAGCCCACATCCTGGAGGCACACACAAGACATGTAGAAGCCCGCAAAAGCATCTGTGTTTCGCGGGAAAGTACATGCCCAAATAAGGAAGGCCCCAGGTCGGCTCGACCTGGGGAAGGTGAAGGGAGCAAGATGGTCAGCGGACAGGACAAAGGAGCCTCATGGTCTGGCCATTTTGGGCTCTAGGCCACCATTTTGGGTTAAGCGCGAGAAACGCGCTTAGAACGCCAAAAGGAGCTCAAAACACAATAAACGATCGCTGCCACCATTCCCGTCCGTGAATCACTTGCACCGATCAGTTACAATTCTGGAAGAGTATCTAGGGCCTGTAGAAGGCTAGAGACCCAAGAGAGCAGTAACTTATCTTACAGTGCCCTCTTGTGTCATGTTGCACGAAAGCCGCAACATGATAAAAGAAACTACGGAAACGAGCGTTTCCTGGTACTGACTGTCTTAAGGGCATGACAGTTTCCCCGTAAGAAAGGAGCGAAAGCCCAGAGGAGTGCGGCAGAAGGCTGCACTTCTCTGGCAAAGTCGAGAACAAGGTGAAAAACAACAGCAAAAAGTTTAGGGGTTGCCACATGGAAGGAAAATTACCTACAATTACGAAATCTTTCCTAACACTCACCCCTCCCAGACTATGGACAGGGGGAACTAATCCACCCCTGGATGAGTCTCTTGTTCAGGTCGGTTAAACATTCTGCACAACCCATCAGCATTGCTATGTTGGACACCTGGTCTATGCTCAATAGTGAAGTCGAAGCCTTGTAGACTTATGGACCACCTAAGCAACTTTGGATTCTCCCCCTTCATGTTTATTAGCCACTTTAAGGGCTTATGGTCAGTTTGCACAGTGAAGTGGGTCCCATAGAGGTAGGGCCTCAGCTTCCTTAGGGCCCACACAACAGAGAAACATTCTTTCTCTACCGTGGACCATCTGAGCTCTCTGTCCTTAAACTGGTGACTAATAAAACCAATAGGGTGTTCCTTACCCTTCTCATCTACTTGCGATAGTACAGCTCCTATCCCAGTGTCAGAGGCGTCCGTCTGCACGATAAAAGGTCTTTGATAATCAGGGGCCCTGAGGACAGGGGCCTGGCACATGGAGTCTTTTAAGCCATTGAAGGCCTTCTCAAACTCGTCGGTCCAAGTTACCTTCTTGGGTTTCTTCAGAGTTGTGAGGGCAGTCAGAGGGGCAGCTATGGTGCCATAGTCTGCCACAAAATTGCGGTAATACCCCGTGAGTCCTAAGAAGGCTCTCACTTGGGTTTGTGTAGTGGGGGTAGGCCAGTCTTGTACTGCTTGTACTTTACTGGGTAGAGGCTGTATCCTCCCTCCACCTACTTCATGTCCAAGGTAAAACACTGAGCCTTGTCCAATCTGGCATTTACTAGCCTTTATGGTCAAGTGTGCTTTCTGAAGAGCCTGGAGCACAATCCCGAGGTTTTTCACATGGTCTTCCCAGGTGGCACTGAAAACTGCTATATCGTCCAGATATGCAAGACAGAATTCGTCCAACCCATTCAAAACATGATGCACAAGCCTCTGGAAAGTGGCAGGTGCATTCTTCAACCCGAACGGCATTACCCGGAATTGGTAAAGGCCGTCTGGAGTAGAAAACGCCGTCTTCTCCTTGGCATGTTCTGCTAAAGCTATTTGCCAATAGCCAGCAGTGAGGTCAAACGTGCTGAGGTACTTGGAGGCACCCAAAGTATCCACCAGCTCATCTGTTCGAGGCAAGGGGTGTGCATCTGTCTTGGTGACAGCATTCAGAGCCCTGCAATCCACCAGAACCTCAATTCAGAAGTGCCTGCCTTTGGAACGAAAACCACAGGGCTGGACCAAGGACTACTAGAGGGTTCAATCACCCCAAGCTCTAACATCTTGTTGACCTCGGTCTTAATATAAGACCGTACTTTGTCTGACATCCTGTATCCCCTACTTTTGGTAGGTACACTGTCTCCTGTGTCTATGTTATGTTTGCACCAAGGTGTCAAACCAGGCGACTGTGAAAACAGGGGGGAAAACTGCCTAAGCAAACTTTTCACCTCAGCCTGCTGATCAGAAGTCAGGTGAGGGGCCCCTCGGACTCCCTCAAAGGAGCTATCTGAAGGACCGCTTTGGAACAGGTCGGGGAGAGGTTCAGACTCCTCTTCCTCAACATCTGAAGCCAGTAACAGTGCTGCGATTTCGACTCTTGGGACGAAAGCCTTCAGCCTATTCACGTGAAACACTTTTGGAGCCTGTCCAGGCCTTCCAAGGTCCACTAAATAGTTAACCTCACCCAGGGGCTCCACCACTGTGTAAGAGCCTGACCATTTGTCCTGTAAAGCTCAAGGCCTTATGGGATTCATGATCAGGACTTGCTGACCAGGTGTAAAGTTGATGAGGGAAGCTTTCTGGTCGTACCAATGTTTCACCAGTGCTTGTCCTGCCTTCAATTTATCACTAGCCAAGCCCATCAGAAGTACCATCCGTTTTCTGAGCCCTAGCACATAATCAACTATGTTGGTAGTAACAGGGGGAGTGGGCATCTCCCATCCCTCTTTGACTATGGCTAAGGGTCTGTTAGGAGGTGTTTAGACTTACATCAATGTGTTTATACTTACATCATTTCAGCTGCTGCCATGTAACCTAGTTACCAAAGTATCTTTGTTGTTATGATTAAGCAAGGGTTCCAGATTCGAGCAGCAGAGAGAGGATTGAGACCAGGAGGACAGCCCACAGCTGGGGGCCTTTCTCTTGGATGAACTAACTAAATAAATCCTCACTAAAGACAAGGATTGCAGTGAAGTGTGGTCATTTACTTATTAACATTGGCGACGAGGATTGGGCCAAGGAGAAAAGGCCCCCAGCAGCAGCAATATTGATTACAGTTTGGATGCAACCGGACGGAGCGGCACACTACATGTGTAATAGCCGGCGAGAAACACGGCCGTTATCCTGGAGCGGAGTACGAATTTTGAGGAAAAAGTCAGTGCCTGGGAGTGAAGTGAACCACGAAGGAATCCTGGAGCTGAGCACGAATACTGAGGAGGTTGATTTGTGGTTTGTGATTTGCAACTACGAGAGACTGCGCTGACAACACCAGCAGAGGTCCCACCTGAGGTCACTCACTATTTGGATTGCCATTACCTTAATTACTCACTGTCTTGCCGTTACACACACGGCTGCGGCTTGCAGTATGGAACCCGGCTGTCAGGTGAACCAATAGTCGACCAAGCGAGCGAGGAATTCTTGGAATGTTGCAGCCTGGGGCCTTTCTCTTGGATGAACTAACTAAATAAATCCTCACTAAAGACAAGGATTGCAGTGAAGTGTGGTCATTTACTTATTAACAGGGTCCCCGTACAGGATGACCAAACAGAAGTTTGAAGGGTCTGAAGCCAACACCCTCCTGTGGTACCTCTCGGTAGGCAAACAGTAAGCATGGTAAAAGAAGATCCCATTGTCTTCTCTGAAGCTTCTCCAGAGCCCCAATCATGCTTTTTAACGTTCTGTTGAAACGTTCCACCAGACCATTGGTCTGGGGGTGGTATGCAGAAGAGAACTTGTAGGTGACCCCACATTCTTTCCACATAGCCTGCATATACTTTGACATAAAGTTGCTGCCACAATCTGACACAACTTCTTTAGGGAAGCCAACCCTAGTAAATATGCCAAGTAAAGCTTTTGCAACTGACTTGGCAGTTACATTTTTCAATGGGATGGCCTCAGGATATCTGGTTGCATGGTCGACCAGCACCAGGATAAACCTATTGCCCGAGGATGTTTGCGGGTCAAGGGGACCAACGATGTCGATCCCTACCCTTTCAAATGGTACCCCCACAACTGGGAGCGGTACCAACGGAGCTTGGATTGTCGAGCCAACCTTACCAGATAACTGGCAGGAGGCACAACTCCTGCAGTGACTTTCTACTTGCACCCCCATCTTGGGCCAGTAGAAGTGCATGGATAACCTTTGCTTGCTCCTCTTAATACCAAGGTGACCAGCAAGGAGCACTTCATGCGCCAACTGCAGGAGGAAGGGCCTAACAGCAAGGGGAACCACCAACCTCCTATGGTCTCCTTCTGTAGACTCTGTGGGCTCACTATACAGGAGTCCACCTTCCCAATAAATCCTATGCGTCCCAGGAGGTTCACCCTCAAGCTGGGAGCAGGCCTGTCTCCTTAGGCCTTCCAGAGATGGGCACTCACGTTGGCCTTTACTGAATTCGTCCCTATCAGGACCTCCTTCAACTAACAAGTATTTTAGTTCAGGATGGTCGTTGGGGTCAAATACTTCAGGCATCGCCACCTCCTCGTCAGGCCCGGGCGATTGACCAACTTCCTCCACCGCAGTGGTAGGCGAGCTCGGGGGAATATTCTCTTTCCCTCGTCTTGACTTGTTGACTCCTTTCGCCTTGGGTTTCCCCTTCGGCTGGGGCGGCGTATTGGTCTTGGCCAATGCTGCCCGTGCTTGAGACCGTGTGTAGGGTCTTTCGGCAGTGTCTCCTACGAGCCCTAAAGCTCTGAGATCATTACCTAACAAGACCTTTCCCGGGACGTTTCTCTGAATGCTCACTGGAATCCTGACTGCTGTACCATTTAAAGTAAGATTTACAGGTATTACTGGGAACATACGGAGTGGGCCGTCAGCCAACTTAGTGGGCATCAGAGTAGCTCTGGCAACTTCCTCTGAGTCTACCAAGGTAGAATCCACTACAGTTCGACTGCACCCACTATCCCTAAGAGCTGGAGTATCTACTCCATTGATCAGCACACTGTCTTTAAAGTAGTGCTTGGTATTATCTGTAATCCTAGCATAAGCCTCTGCGACTTTAGGATCCCAGGAACCCAGGGAAACTAAAACTACCTCAGCCTCTATCCCGCTGGGAAATGAGTCTGAGGAGAAGGATGCTCCTGTAATCTCTTCTTCCTCGTAGGAGGAGAAGGCCAGATTAGCGGAGTGGACCCCCAAAGGTCAAACCTTACACCGGGGATCCCCCTTCACGTGGTCAGTTGCTCCACAAGCAAAACAAGATCCATTGGGTCTGTTTACATAGGGAGGCTTATTGTAACCAGAGTTCTGTTTCGGAGGCTGACCTCCACTACCCTGTGAGTTCTCTTGTGTCTTACCCTTATTTTTCTTTTTGTGGCCCTTTTGAGAAGAAGATTTATCAGATTCTCCACCCTCCTTATCTTTGGACTTTTTCCCTTCCTCCTGCTTACCAGGATGAGTTTTGTCCTTAAGGGACACTCGATGTGACACCCATAAGTCTGCTGCAATGGCCAGCTTCTTAGGATCTATCTCCTTCGAATCGGCCAAATGCTGCTTAAGCTCCGGGGAATAAGATGCAAAAATGTGTTCCAGCATGACAAGATGTATCATGCCTTCGAAGGTAGAAACCTTATAACCTTCGACCCAGCCAGTTAAGTTTTTCAAGGATTCAGTGACATAAGATACCCAAGTACCACCTTCCTTTTTCTTATACTCTATGAATCGTTTCAAATATTGGGCCGGAGTCTTCCCAAACGTTAAAATGAGAGTTTGCTTTAACATTGCGAAATCAGCTTGCTCAGCCTTCGACATTTCCATAATGGCACTACAGCCAGAATGGGGCAGTCTGCTGAGTAACCAGGCAATCTTATCAGCATTGTCAACTTGTTGAACTTCGCATGCATACTCAAACGCATTCATCCAGTCCATAATGTCATTCCTTTCCTCATACACAATGACCAGATCTTTCGGAAACCGTGGATGAGAGGAGGCCCCAGACCCATGTCCAGGACCCTTGGACCCATTTGCAACCTGAAGCTTGGCCAGTTCCAACTGGTGATCCCTGTCTTTCTGTTTTTCTGACTGTTCGATTTTTAGTTTGGCTATGCTGAATTCAAGCTCCTTCTGCCTAAACCGCAGCTCTTGCTTCTTGAATTCAAGCATAGCCTCCCCATCAACACTGGCAGAGGAAACATTAGACATCTCATCCTCCCTGTCCTCGTGGTCGCGGTGGATCAGTGCAGCGGCAGAACCGTCGGTTCTACCAGTGAGAGCAGCCCCACCTCCTTCCGCACTGTCCTCAGAAGTTATAGCGTCAAGCTGCGCTTCTTGCCACGCCACGATTCTTTTGATCATATCCAATTTCGTGCCTTGAGAGGAAACACCTCTCTCCGCACACATTTTTTTCAATGTTTCTGATTTGGAAGCATTTAAAGTTAACAAGGTATTTGTTTCCATACTGTTAGATAGGACTATGGCCTTTTTAAAGTTATACTACAACAATTCACTACATGTCCTGGTAGGAATAACTTGAAATGCCTTAGTTCGTGCGCAACACTGGATACCTTCAGTCGTATCCCACCACTGTACACCAATTTGTTAAGACGGATTTCTGAACTCTGTCCTGGTGGCGCAGAAGTTCAGAAGGCCAACCTAATTACTTGGAACAGGGTAACCTCTGGACAAGCCAGACCAATCAAGGTAGCGATCGCGGCGGTCAAGACTAGGTCTCAAGAGGGGTGAGGGTGACTGAAAGCCTGCAATGAGCACACAAAGCAAGGACACTTACAAACTACTCCAAACAGGTGCTATATTAAAAATATATATACATTTATTCCAAGGCCTTTAAAACAATGACCGTAGCGAGAAATCACAATACAACTCTAGTAAACCAACACATACCATACCAATACAATATATATACAAATACAAACAAGTCTCAAGCGTTAGATGCACGAAATGTGTAGTCCACCTAAAAGGGAAGGAAAACAGGCAGTGTGAAATAATGCTTAGACCCAGTCCGCCTTCAGAGGCACCTAACTAAAAGGAAGTCCGAGCCCTACGAAGAGTGGAGCCTTGTGCTCAAAAGTACCTGCACACGCTGGTGCCAACGGGCAAAAGGGGATTCTCTTTGAGGGAGATCAGGCAGTTCAGTTTAGTGCACAAACGAAGAACAACAGTGTTCCGCGACTCAAGCGCAGCCTCCACTGTGGGCAGAAGCAGAGCGCGAGTACGGAAAGGCGTGCTGTTTTGACACAGCGGGGAAAAGCTATGAGCTCCTGCAGGAGGGCGACCAGTTCATAGCTATGCTACTCACCGGACCCCGATGCAAGCAGACCCAGGCTTCTCCGCGTCAGTTTCAGTCGCTGGCAGGTTCAGAAGAGCAGGGGACGTCTCGTCGTCGTGTTGAGTCTGCAGCAGCAGAGTTGAGTAAAAGACGTCCCAAACGAAGGAACCCGCACAGTTTGTTACCACAGCAGGGCAACGGAGCGGCCGTGTGTATCTGAGCCAAATGTACACTACTCACTTCAGACCTGGGAACGCCAAGTGTACGAATCGTGTGAGAGTGACAAGGACTCGATATACTACACAACCTGGTGGCGGTTACAGAGCAAGACTCCTGTGTAGGCTGGTCAGTCTGCTGGATGGCCCAGAGACGCTTCCGAAGGCTTACTAGCAGGAGATGGTGAAGATGCCGAGAATAGCTGTCCCCGCTATTCCAAGGGTCGAAGTACTAGTACAGGCCTTCTGGTTCGATCAAAGGTGAAAAGGGTTTCACAAGGCGACAGCAGTGCAGAGGAGCAGTCCTTCAGCGGGTCACCAGCGATTCCTCGGTTCAGCCTCTTGGTTGCAGGATACTTGGCTCCTGTATTCCTTTGTTCGTGAGAACTCAGGAGATCGACATGGTAGTGGTGTTTCCAGCCCCCTCTTATCCACGGTTCCCTTCGCGCCAAAACGGTGGGGACCCAATGGGAGATCCGCTCATCAACACTCACACCATTCGTGGACCTATCACGGACCACGGTGGTCCCAGGCATTCACACGGGACCAGACATCCCAGCCCACATACTGGAGGCACACACAAGACATGTAGAAGCCCGCGAAAGCATCCGTGTTTCGCGGGAAAGTACATGCCCAAATAAGGAAGGCCCCGGGTCGGCTCGACCTGGGGAAGGTGAAGGGAGCAAGACGGTCAGCGGACAGGACAAAGGAGCCTCGTGGTCTGGCCATTTTGGGAGCCAGGCCACCATTTGGGTTAAGTGCGAGAAACGTGCTTAGAACGCCAAAAGGAGCTCAAAACACAAGAAACGATCGCTGCCACCATTCCCGTCCGTGAATCACTTGCACCGATCAGTTACAATCCTGAAAGAGTATCTAGGGCCTGTAGAAGGCTAGAATCCCAAGAGAGCAGCAACTTAGCTTACAGTGCCCTCTTGTGTCATGTTGCACGAAAGCCGCAACATGATAAAAGAAACTACGGAAAACAGCGTTTCCCGGTACTGACTGTCTTAAGGGCATGTCAGTTTCCCCGTAAGAAAGGAGCGAAATCCCAGAGGAGTGCGGCAGAAGGCTGCACTTCTCTGGCAAAGTCGAGAACAAGGTGAAAAACAACAGCAAAAAGTTTAGGGGTTGCCACATGGAAGGAAAATTACCTACAATTATTAAATCTTTCCTAACAGATATCACATCTCATGTTATAGGAAGAGTTTCAGGTTTGGTATAAGCATTGAGATATCACATCTCTGCAATCGGAGGTGTCTCAGGATTGGGATGGGAAGGAGTTGGATATCCCATCTCATGTTATAGGACGGGTCTCAGGATTGTTATTAGAATCATTGAGATATCATATTGCATGCTGTAGGAAGGGTCTAAGGATTGGAATGGGAAGGACTTGGATATCACATCTCATGCTATGGATAGGCTCTCAGGTTTGGAAAGGGAAGGAGTTGGATATCACATTTCATGTTAGAGGAAGGATCTCAGGTTTGGTATTAGAGGCATTGAGATATCACATCTCATGCTATAGGAAGGGTCTCAGGATTGGAATGGGAAGGAGTTGGATATCACATCTCATGCTATAGGAAGGGTCTCAGGTTTGGTATAAGCATTGAGATATCACATCTCATGCTATAGGAAGGGTCTCAGGATTGGAATGGAAGGAGTTGGATATCACATCTCATGTTAAACGAAGGATCTCAGGTTTGGTATTAGAAGCATTGAGATATCACATCTCATGCTATAGGAAGGGTCTCAGGATTGGAATGGGAAGGAGTTGGATATCACATCTCATGCTATAGGAAGGGTCTCAGGTTTGGTATAAGCATTGAGATATCACATCTCATGCTATCGGAAGGGTCTCAGGATTGGAATGGGAAGGAGTTGTATATGACATCTCAAGCCATAGGAAGGGTCTCAGGTTTGGTATAAGCTTTGAGATATCACATCTCTGCTATCGGAAGGGTCTCAGGATTGGAATGGGAAGGAGTTGGATATCCCATCTCATGTTATAGGAAGAGTCTCAGGTTTGGTATTAGAAGCATTGAGATATCACATCTCATGCTATAGGAAGTGTCTCAGGATTGGAATGGGAAGGACTTGGATATCACATCTCATGCTATAGGGAAGGTCTCAAGTTTGATATTAGAAGCATTGAGATATCACATCTCATGCTATAGGAAGGGTCTCAGGATTGGAATGGGAATGAGTAGGATATCACATCTCATGCTATAGGAAGGATCTCAGGTTTGGTATAAGCATTGAGATATCACATCTCTTCTATCGGAAGGGTCTCAGGATTGGAATGGGAAGGAGTTGGATATTCCCATCTCATGTTATAGGAAGGGTCTCAGGTTTGGGATTAGAAGCATTGAGATATCACATCTCATGCTATAGGAAGGGTCTCAGGATTGGAATGGGAAGGACTTGGATATCACATCTCATGCTATAGGGAGGGTCTCAAGTTTGATATTAGAAGCATTGAGATATCACGTCTCATGATATCGGAAGGGTCTCAGGATTGGAATGGGAAGGAGTTGGATATCACATCTCATGATAAAGGAAGGGTCTAAGGTTGGGAAGGGGAAGGATTTGGATATCACATCTCATGTTATAGGACGGGTCTCAGGTTTGGTATTAGAAGCACTGAGATATCAAGTCTCATGGTATAGGAAGGGTCTCAGAATTGGAATGAGAAGGAGTTGGATATCACATCTCAAGCTATAGGAAGGGTCTCAGGATTGGAATGGGAAGGAGTTTGATATCACATCTCATGCAATAGTATGGGTCTCAGGTTTGGTATAAGCATTGGGATATCACATCTCATGCTATCGGAAGGGTATCAGGATTGGAATTCCAAGGAGTTGGATATCCCATCTCATGCTATAGGAAGGGTCTCAGGTTGGAATGGGAAGGAGTTGGATATCACATCTCATGTTATAGGAAGGGTCTCAGGATTGGAATGGGAAGGACTTGGATATCACATCTCATGCTATAGGAAGGCTCTCAGGTTTAGAAGGGGAAAGAGTTGGATATCACATTTCATGTTAGAGGTAGGATCTCAGGTTTGGTATTAGAGGCATTGAGATATCACATCTCATGCTATCAGAAGGGTCTCAGGATTGGAATGGGAAGGAGTTGGATATCACATCTCATGCTAAAGGGAGGGTCTCAGGTTTGGAAGGGGAAGGATTTGGATATCACATCTCATGTTATAGGAAGGATCTCAGGTTTGGTATTAGAAGCATTGAGATATCACATCTCATGCTATCGGAAGGATCTCAGGTTTGGTATTAGAAGCATTGAGATATCACATCTCATGCTATCAGAATGGTCTCAGGATTGGAATCGGAAGGAGTTGGATATCACATCTCATGCTAAAGGGAGGGTCTCAGGTTTGGAAGGGGAAGGATTTGGATATCACATCTCATGTTATCGTAAGGATCTCAGGTTTGGTATTAGAAGTATTGAGATATCACATCTCATGCTATAGGAATGGTCTCAGGATTGGAATGGGAAGGACTTGGATATCACATCTCATGCTATAGGGAGGTCTCAAGTTTGATATTAGAAGCATTGAGATATCACATCTCATGCTATAGGAAGGGTCTCAGGATTGGAATGGAAGGAGTTGGATATCACATCTCATGTTTTAGGAAGGATATCAGGTTTGGTATTAGAAGCATTGAGACATCACATCTCATGCTATAGGAAGGGTCTCAGGATTGGAATGGGAAGGAGTTGGATATCACATCTCATGCTATATGAAGGGTCTCAGGTTTGGTATAAGCATTGAGATATCACATCTCATGCTATAGGAAGGGTCTCAGGATTGGAATGGGAAGGAGTTGTATATGACATCTCATGCCGTAGGAAGGGTCTCAGGTTTGGTATAAGCATTGAGATATCACATCTCTGCTATCGGAAGGGTCTCAGGATTGGAATGGGAAGGAGTTGGATATCCCATCTCATGTTATAGGAAGAGTCTCAGGTTTGGTATTAGAAGCATTGAGATATCACATCTCATGCTATAGGAAGGGTCTCAGGATTGGAATGGGAAGGAGTTGGATATCACATCTCATGCTATAGGAAGGGTCTCAGGTTTGGTATAAGCAGTGAGATATCACATCTCATGCTATAGGAACTGTCTCAGGATTGGAATGGGAAGAAGTTGGATATCACATCTCATGTTATAGGAAGGATCTCAGGTTTGGTATAAGCATTGAGATATCACATCTCTGTTATCAGAAGGGTCTCAGGATTGGAATGGGAGGGAGTTGGATATTCCCATCTCATGTTATAGGAAGGGTCTCAGGTTTGGTATTAGAAGCATTGAGATATCACATCTCATGCTATAGGAAGGGTCTCAGGATTGGAATGGGAAGGACTTGGATATCACATCTAATGCTGTAGGGAGGGTCTCAGGATTGGAATGGGAAGGAGTTGGATATCACATCTCATGATAAAGGAAGGGTCTAAGGTTTGGAAGGGGAAGGATTTGGATATCACATCTCATGTTATAGGACGGGTCTCAGGTTTGGTATTAGAAGCATTGAGATATCAAGTCTCATGGTATAGGAAGGGTCTCAGAATTGGAATGGGAAGGAGTTGGATATCACATCTCATTCTATAGGAAGGGTCTCAGGATTGGAATGGGAAGGAGTTTGATATCACATCTCATGCCATAGTATGGGTCTCAGGTTTGGTAGAAGCATTGGGATATCACATCTCATGCTATCGGAAGGTTATCAGGATTGGATTTGGAAGGAGTTGGATATCCCATCTCATGCTACAGGAAGGGTCTCAGGTTGGAATGGGAAGGAGTTGGATATCACATCTCATGTTATAGGAAGGGTCTCAGGATTGGAATGGGAAGGACTTGGATATCACATCTCATGCTATAGGTAGGCTCTCAGGTTTGGAAGGGGAAAGAGCTGGATATCACATTTCATGTTAGAGGTAGGATCTCAGGTTTGGTATTAGAGGCATTGAGATATCACATCTCATGCTATCAGAAGGGTCTCAGGATTGGAATGGGAAGGAGTTGGATATCACATCTCATGCTAAAGGGAGGGTCTCAGGTTTGGAAGGGGAAGGATTTGGATATCACATCTCATGTTATAGGTAGGATCTCAGGTTTGGTATTAGAAGCATTGAGATATCACATCTCATGCTATCGGAAGGATCTCAGGTTTGGTATTAGAAGCATTGAGATATCACATCTCATGCTATCAGAAGGGTCTTAGGATTGGAATGGGAAGAAGTTGGATATCACATCTCATGCTAAAGGGAGGGTCTCAGGTTTGGAAGGGGAAGGATTTGGATATCACATCTTATGTTATCGGAAGGATCTCAGGTTTGGTATTAGAAGTATTGAGATATCACATCTCATGCTATAGGAAGGGTCTCAGGATTGGAATGGGATGGAGTTGGATATCACATCTCAAGCTATAGGAAGGGTCTCAGGTTTGGTATATGCATTGAGATATCACATCTCATGCTATAGGAAGGGTCTCAGGATTGGAATGGGAAGGAGTTGGATATCACATCTCATGTTATAGGAAAGATTTCAGGTTTGGTATTAGAAGCATTGAGACATCACATCTCATGTTATAGGAAGGGTCTCAGGATTAGAATGGGAAGAAGTTGGATATCACATCTCATGCTATAGGAAGGGTCTCAGGTTTGGCATAAGCATTGAGATATCACATCTCATGCTATAGGAAGGGTCTCAGGATTGGAATGGGAAGGAGTTGTATATGACATCTCATGCCATAGGAAGGGTCTCAGGTTTGGTATAAGCATTGAGATATCACATCACATGCTATAGGAAGGGTCTCAGGATTGGAATGGGAAGGACTTGGATATCACATCTCATGCTATCAGAAGGGTCTCAGGATTGGAATGGGAAGGAGTTGGATATCACATCTCATGCTAAAGGTAGGGTCTCAGGTTTGGAAGGGGAAGGATTTGGATATCACATCTCATGTTATAGGAAGGATCTCAGGTTTGGTATTAGAAGCATTGAGATATCACATCTCATGCTATCGGAAGTATCTCAGGTTTGGTATTAGAGGCATTGAAATATTACATCTCATGCTATCATAAGGGTCTCAGGATTGGAATGGGAAGTAGGTTGGATATCACATCTCATGCTAAAGGGAGGGTCTCAGGTTTCGAAGGGGAAGGATTTGAATATCACATCACATGTTATAGGAAGGATCTCAGGTTTGGTATTAGAAGCATTGAGATATCACATCTCATGCTATCGGAATGGTCTCAGGATTGGAATGGGAAGGAGTTGGATATCACATCTCCTGCTATAGGAAGGGTCTCAGGTTTGGAACGGGAAGGAGTTGGATATCACATCTCATGTTATAGGAAAGATCTCAGGTTTGGTATTAGAAGCATTGAGACATCACATCACTGCAATCGGAAGTGTCTCAGGATTGGGATGGGGAGGCGTTGGATATCACATCTCATGTTATAGGAAAGATCTCAGGTTTGGTATTAGAAGCATTGAGACATCACATCTCATGTTATAGGAAGGGTCTCAGAATTGGAATGGGAAGAAGTTGGATATCACATCTCATGCTATAGGAAGGGTCTCAGTTTGGTATAAGCATTGAGATATCACATCTCATGCTATAGGAAGGGTCTCAGGATTGGAATGGGAAGGAGTTGTATATGACATCTCATGCCATAGGAAGGGTCTCAGGTTTGGTATAAGCATTGAGATATCACATCACATGCTATAGGAAGGGTCTCAGGATTGGAATGGGAAGGACTTGGATATCACATCTCATGCTATAGGCAGGGTCTCAGGTTTGGAAAGGGAAGGAGTTGGATATCACATTTCATGTTAGAGGTAGGATCTCAGGTTTGGTATTAGAGGCATTGAGATATCACATCTCATGCTATCAGAAGGGTCTCAGGATTGGAATGGGAAGGAGTTGGATATCACATCTCATGCTAAAGGGAGGGTCTCAGGTTTGGAAGGGGAAGGATTTGGATATCACATCTCATGTTATAGGAAGGATCTCAGGTTTTGTATTAGAAGCATTGAGATATCACATCTCATGCTATCGGAAGTATCTCAGGTTTGGTATTAGAGGCATTGAGATATCACATCTCATGCTATCGTAAGGGGCTCAGGATTGGAATGGGAAGGAGTTGGATATCACATCTCATGCTAAAGGGAGGGTCTCAGGTTTGGAAGGGGAAGGATTTGAATATCACATCACATGTTATAGGAAGGATCTCAGGTTTGGTATTAGAAGCATTGAGATATCACATCTCATGCTATAGGAAGGGTCTCAGGTTTGGAACGGGAAGGAGTTGGATATCACATCTCATGTTTAAGGAAAGATCTCAGGTTTGGTATTAGAAGCATTGAGACATCACATCTCTGCAATCGGAAGTGTCTCAGGATTAGGATGGGAAGGAGTTGGATATCACATCTCATGTTATAGGAAAGATCTCAGGTTTGGTATTAGAAGCATTGAGACATCACATCTCATGTTATAGGAAGGGTCTCATGATTGGAATGGGAAGAAGTTGGATATCACATCTCATGCTATAGGAAGGATCTCAGGTTTGGTAGAAGCATTGAGATATCACATCTCATGCTATAGGAACGGTCTCAGGATTGGAATGGGAAGGACTTGGATATCCCATCTCATGCTATAGGCAGGGTCTCAGGTTTGGAAAGGGAAGGAGTTGGATGTCACATTTCATGTTAGAGGTAGGATCTCAGGTTTGGTATTAGAGGCATTGAGATATCACATCTCATGCTATCCGAAGGGTCTCAGGATTGGAATGGGAAGGAGTTGGATATCACATCTCATGCTAAAGGGAGGGTCTCAGGTTTGGCAGGGGAAGGATTTGGATATCACATCTCATGTTATAGGAAGGATCTCAGGTTTGGTATTAGAAGCATTGAGATATCACATCTCATGCTATCGGAAGTATCTCAGGTTTGGTATTAGAGGCATTGAGATATCACATCTCATGCTATCATAAGGGTCTCAGGATTGGAATGGGAAGGAGTTGGATATCACATCTCATGCTAAAGGGAGGGTCTCAGGTTTGGAAGGGGAAGGATTTGAATATCACATCACATGTTATAGGAAGGATCTCAGGTTTGGTATTAGAGGCTTTGAGATATCACATCTCATGCTATCGGAAGGGTCTCAGGATTGGAATGGGAAGGAGTTGGATATCACATCTCTGCAATCGGAAGTGTCTCAGGATTGGAACGGGAAGGAGTTGGATATCCCATCTCATATTATAGGACTGGTCTCAGGTTTGGTATTAGAAGCATTGAGATATCACATCGCATGCTGTAGGAAGGGTCTCAGGTTTGGAATGGGAAGGAATTGGATATCACATCTCATGTCATAGGAAGGATCTCAGGTTTGGTATTAGAAGCATTGAGATATCACATCTCATGCTATATGAATGGTCTCAGGTTTGGAATGGGAAGGAGTTGGATATCACATCTCATGTTATAGGAAGGGTCTCAGGTTTGGTATAAGCATTGAGATATCACATCTCTGCTATCGGAAGTGTCTCAGGATTGGAATGGGAAGGAGTTGGATATCCCATCTCATGTTATAGGACGGGTCTCAGGTTTGTTATTAGAATCATTGAGATATCATATTGCATGCTATAGGAAGGGTCTAAGGATTGGAATGGGAAGGACTTGGATATCACATCTCATGCTATAGGTAGGCTCTCAGGTTTGGAAAGGGAAGGAGTTGGATATCACATTTCATGTTAGAGGAAGGATCTCAGGTTTGGTATTAGAGGCATTGAGATATCACATCTCATGCTATAGGAAGGGTCTCAGGATTGGAATGGGAAGGAGTTGGATATCACATCTCATGCTATAGGAAGGGTCTCAGGTTTGGTATAAGCATTGAGATATCACATCTCATGCTATAGGAAGGGTCTCAGGATTGGAATGGGAAGGATATGTATATGACATCTCATGCCATAGGAAGGGTCTCAGGTTTGGTATAAGCATTGAGATATCACATCTCTGCTTTTGGAAGGGTCTCAGGATTGGAATCGGAAGGAGTTAGATATCCCATCTCATGTTATAGGAAGAGTCTCAGGTTTGGTATTAGAAGCATTGAGATATCACATCTCATGCTATAGGAAGTGTCTCAGGATTGGAATGGGAAGGAATTGGATATCACATCTCATGCTATAGGGAGGGTCTCAAGTTTGATATTAGAAGCATTGAGATATCACATCTCATGCTATAGGAAGGGTCTCAGGATTGGAATGGAAGGAGTTGGATATCACATCTCATGTTATAGGAAGGATCTCAGGTTTGGTATTAGAAGCATTGAGACATCACATCTCATGCTATAGGAAGGGTCTCAGGATTGTAATGGGAAGGAGTTGGATATCACATCTCATGCTATATGAAGGGTCTCAGGTTTGGTATAAGCATTGAGATATCACATCTCATGCTATAGGAAGGGTCTCAGGATTGGAATGGGAAGGAGTTGTATATGACATCTCATGCCGTAGGAAGGGTCTCAGGTTTGGTATAAGCATTGAGATATCACATCTCTGCTATCGGAAGGGTCTCAGGATTGGAATGGGAAGGAGTTGGATATCCCATCTCATGTTATAGGACGGGTCTCAGGTTTGTTATTAGAATCATTGAGATATCATATTGCATGCTATAGGAAGGGTCTAAGGATTGGAATTGGAAGGACTTGGATATCACATCTCATGCTATAGGTAGGTTCTCAGGTTTGGAAAGGGAAGGAGTTGGATATCACATTTCATGTTAGAGGAAGGATCTCAGGTTTGGTATTATAGGCATTGAGATATCACATCTCATGCTATAGGAAGGGTCTCAGGATTGGAATGGGAAGGAGTTAGATATCACATCTCATGCTATAGGAAGGGTCTCAGGTTTGGTATAAGCATTGAGATATCACATCTCATGCTATAGGAAGGGTCTCAGGATTGGAATGGGAAGGATATGTATATGACATCTCATGCCATAGGAAGGGTCTCAGGTTTGGTATAAGCATTGAGATATCACATCTGTGCTTTTGGAAGGGTCTCAGGATTGGAATGGGAAGGAGTTGGATATCTCATCTCATGTTATAGGAAGAGTCTCAGGTTTGGTATTAGAAGCATTGAGATATCACATCTCATGCTATAGGAAGTGTCTCAGGATTGGAATGGGAAGGACTTGGATATCACATCTCATGCTATAGGGAGGGTCTCAAGTTTGATATTAGAAGCATTGAGATATCACATCTCATGCTATAGGAAGGGTCTCAGGATTGGAATGGAAGGAGTTGGATATCACATCTCATGTTTTAGGAAGGATCTCAGGTTTGGTATTAGAAGCATTGAGACATCACATCTCATGCTATAGGAAGGGTCTCAGGATTGGAATGGGAAGGAGTTGGATATCACATCTCATGCTAAAGGGAGGGTCTCAGGTTTGGAAGGGGAAGGATTTGGATATCACATCTCATGTTATAGGAAGGATCTCAGGTTTTGTATTAGAAGCATTGAGATATCACATCTCATGCTATCGGAAGTATCTCAGGTTTGGTATTAGAGGCATTGAGATATCACATCTCATGCTATCGTAAGGGTCTCAGGATTGGAATGGGAAGGAGTTGGATATCACATCTCATGCTAAAGGGAGGGTCTCAGGTTTGGAAGGGGAAGGATTTGAATATCACATCACATGTTATAGGAAGGATCTCAGGTTTGGTATTAGAAGCATTGAGATATCACATCTCATGCTATAGGAAGGGTCTCAGGTTTGGAACGGGAAGGAGTTGGATATCACATCTCATGTTTAAGGAAAGATCTCAGGTTTGGTATTAGAAGCATTGAGACATCACACATCTGCAATCGGAAGTGTCTCAGGATTAGGATGGGAAGGAGTTGGATATCACATCTCATGTTATAGGAAAGATCTCAGGTTTGGTATTAGAAGCATTGAGACATCACATCTCATGTTATAGGAAGGGTCTCATGATTGGAATGGGAAGAAGTTGGATATCACATCTCATGCTATAGGAAGGGTCTCAGGTTTGGTAGAAGCATTGAGATATCACATCTCATGCTATAGGAACGGTCTCAGGATTGGAATGGGAAGGACTTGGATATCCCATCTCATGCTATAGGCAGGGTCTCAGGTTTGGAAAGGGAAGGAGTTGGATGTCACATTTCATGTTAGCGGTAGGATCTCAGGTTTGGTATTAGAGGCATTGAGATATCACATCTCATGCTATCATAAGGGTCTCAGGATTGGAATGGGAAGGAGTTGGATATCACATCTCATGCTAAAGGGAAGGTCTCAGGTTTGGAAGGGGAAGGATTTGAATATCACATCACATGTTATAGGAAGGATCTCAGGTTTGGTATTAGAGGCTTTGAGATATCACATCTCATGCTATCGGAAGGGTCTCAGGATTGGAATGGGAAGGAGTTGGATATCACATCTCATGCTATAGGAAGGGTCTCAGGTTTGGAACGGGAAGGAGTTGGATATCACATCTCATGTTACAGGAAGGGTCTCAGGTTTGGTATAAGCATTGAGATATCACATCTCTGCAATCGGAAGTGTCTCAGGATTGGAACGGGAAGGAGTTGGATATCCCATCTCATGTTATAGGACTGGTCTCAGGTTTGGTATTAGAAGCATTGAGATATCACATCGCATGCTGTAGGAAGGGTCTCAGGTTTGGAATGGGAAGGAATTGGATATCACATCTCATGTCATAGGAAGGATCTCAGGTTTGGTATTAGAAGCATTGAGATATCACATCTCATGCTATAGGAATGGTCTCAGGATTGGAATGGGAAGGAGTTGGATATTACATTCTTGCTATGGGAAGGGTCTCATGTTTGGAATTGGAAGGAGTTGGATATCACATATGCTATAGGAAGGGTCTCAGGTTTGGAATGGGAAGGAGTTGGATATCACATCTCATGTTATAGGAAGGGTCTCAGGTTTGGTATAAGCATTGAGATATCACATCTCTGCTATCGGAAGTGTCTCAGGATTGGAATGGGAAGGAGTTGGATATCCCATCTCATGTTATAGGACGGGTCTCAGGTTTGTTATTAGAATCATTGAGATATCATATTGCATGCTATAGGAAGGGTCTAAGGATTGGAATGGGAAGGACTTGGATATCACATCTCATGCTATAGGTAGGCTCTCAGGTTTGGAAAGGGAAGGAGTTGGATATCACATTTCATGTTAGAGGAAGGATCTCAGGTTTGGTATTAGAGGCATTGAGATATCACATCTCATGCTATAGGAAGGGTCTCAGGATTGGAATGGGAAGGAGTTGGATATCACATCTCATGCTATAGGAAGGGTCTCAGGTTTGGTATAAGCATTGAGATATCACATCTCATGCTATAGGAAGGGTCTCATGATTGGAATGGGAAGGATATGTATATGACATCTCATGCCATAGGAAGGGTCTCAGGTTTGGTATAAGCATTGAGATATCACATCTCTGCTTTTGGAAGGGTCTCAGGATTGGAATCGGAAGGAGTTGGATATCCCATCTCATGTTATAGGAAGTGTCTCAGGTTTGGTATTAGAAGCATTGAGATATCACATCTCATGCTATAGGAAGTGTCTCAGGATTGGAATGGGAAGGAATTGGATATCACATCTCATGCTATAGGGAGGGTCTCAAGTTTGATATTAGAAGCATTGAGATATCACATCTCATGCTATAGGAAGGGTCTCAGGATTGGAATGGAAGGAGTTGGATATCACATCTCATGTTATAGGAAGGATCTCAGGTTTGGTATTAGAAGCATTGAGACATCACATCTCATGCTATAGGAAGGGTCTCAGGATTGTAATGGGAAGGAGTTGGATATCACATCTCATGCTATATGAAGGGTCTCAGGTTTGGTATAAGCATTGAGATATCACATCTCATGCTATAGGAAGGGTCTCAGGATTGGAATGGGAAGGAGTTGTATATGACATCTCATGCCGTAGGAAGGGTCTCAGGTTTGGTATAAGCATTGAGATATCACATCTCTGCTATCGGAAGGGTCTCAGGATTGGAATGGGAAGGAGTTGGATATCCCATCTCATGTTATAGGACGGGTCTCAGGTTTGTTATTAGAATCATTGAGATATCATATTGCATGCTATAGGAAGGGTCTAAGGATTGGAATTGGAAGGACTTGGATATCACATCTCATGCTATAGGTAGGCTCTCAGGTTTGGAAAGGGAAGGAGTTGGATATCACATTTCATGTTAGAGGAAGGATCTCAGGTTTGGTATTAGAGGCATTGAGATATCACATCTCATGCTATAGGAAGGGTCTCAGGATTGGAATGGGAAGGAGTTAGATATCACATCTCATGCTATAGGAAGGGTCTCAGGTTTGGTATAAGCATTGAGATATCACATCTCATGCTATAGGAAGGGTCTCAGGATTGGAATGGGAAGGATATGTATATGACATCTCATGCCATAGGAAGGGTCTCAGGTTTGGTATAAGCATTGAGATATCACATCTGTGCTTTTGGAAGGGTCTCAGGATTGGAATGGGAAGGAGTTGGATATCCCATCTCATGTTATAGGAAGAGTCTCAGGTTTGGTATTAGAAGCATTGAGATATCACATCTCATGCTATAGGAAGTGTCTCAGGATTGGAATGGGAAGGACTTGGATATCACATCTCATGCTATAGGGAGGGTCTCAAGTTTGATATTAGAAGCATTGAGATATCACATCTCATGCTATAGGAAGGGTCTCAGGATTGGAATGGAAGGAGTTGGATATCACATCTCATGTTTTAGGAAGGATCTCAGGTTTGGTATTAGAAGCATTGAGACATCACATCTCATGCTATAGGAAGGGTCTCAGGATTGGAATGGGAAGGAGTTGGATATCACATCTCATGCTATATGAAGGGTCTCAGGTTTGGTATAAGCATTGAGATATCACATCTCATGCTATAGGAAGGGTCTCAGGATTGGAATGGGAAGGAGTTGTATATGACATCTCATGCCGTAGGAAGGGTCTCAGGTTTGGTATAAGCATTGAGATATCACATCTCTGCTATCGTAAGGGTCTCAGGATTGGAATGGGAAGGAGTTGGATATCCCATCTCATGTTATAGGAAGAGTCTCAGGTTTGGTATTAGAAGTATTGAGATATCACATCTCATGCTATAGGAAGGGTCTCAGGATTGGAATGGGAAGGAGTTGGATATCACATCTCATGCTATAGGAAGGGTCTCAGGTTTGGTATAAGCATTGAGATATCACATCTCATGCTATAGGAAGGGTCTCAGGATTGGAATGGGAAGGAGTTGGATATCACATCTCATGTTATAGGAAGGATCTCAGGTTTGGTATTAGAAGCATTGAGACATCACATCTCATGCTATAGGAAGGGTCTCAGGATTGGAATGGGAAGGAGTTGTATATGACATCTCATGCCGTAGGAAGGGTCTCAGGTTTGGTATAAGCATTGAGATATCACATCTCTGCTATCGGAAGGGTCTCAGGATTGGAATGGGAAGGAGTTGGATATCCCATCTCATGTTATAGGAAGGGTCTCATGATTGGAATGGGAAGGACTTGGATATCACATCTCATGCTATAGGAAGGCTCTCAGGTTTGGAAGGGGAAAGAGTTGGATATCACATTTCATGTTAGAGGTAGGATCTCAGGTTTGGTATTAGAGGCATTGAGATATCACATCTCATGCTATCAGAAGGGTCTCAGGATTGGAATGGGAAGGAGTTGGATATCACATCTCATGCTAAAGGGAGGGTCTCAGGTTTGGAAGGGGAAGGATTTGGATATCACATCTCATGTTATAGGAAGGATCTCAGGTTTGGTATTAGAAGCATTGAGATATCACATCTCATGCTATCAGAAGGGTCTCAGGATAGGAATGGGAAGGAGTTGGATATCACATCTCATGCTAAAGGGAGGGTCTCAGGTTTGGAAGGGGAAGGATTTGGATATCACATCTCATGTTATCGGAAGGATCTCAGGTTTGGTATTAGAAGTATTGAGATATCACATCTCATGCTATAGGAAGGGTCTCAGGATTGGAATGGGAACGAGTTGGATATCACATCTCATGCTAAAGGAAGGGTCTCAGGTTTGGTAGAAGCATTGAGATATCACATCTCATGCTATAGGAAGGGTCTCAGGATTGGAATGGGAAGGACTTAGATATCACATATCATGCTATAGGGAGGGTCTCAGTTTTGATATTAGAAGCATTGAGATATCACATCTCATGCTATCGGAAGTGTCTCAGGATTGGAATGGGAAGGAGCTGGATATCACATCTCATGCTAAAGGAAGGGTCTCAGGTTTGGAACGGGAAGGAGTTGGATATCACATCTCATGTTATAGGACGGGTCTCAGGTTTGTTATTAGAATCATTGAGATATCATATTGCATGCTGTAGGAAGGGTCTAAGGATTGGAATGGGAAGGACTTGGATATCACATCTCATGCTATAGATAGGCTCTCAGGTTTGGAAAGGGAAGGAGTTGGATATCACATTTCATGTTAGAGGAAGGATCTCAGGTTTGGTATTAGAGGCATTGAGATATCACATCTCATGCTATAGGAAGGGTCTCAGGTTGGAATTGGAAGGAGTTGGATATCACATCTCATGTTATAGGAAGGGTCTCAGGATTGGAATGGGAAGGACTTGGATATCACATCTCATGCTATAGGAAGGCTCTCAGGTTTGGAAGGGGAAAGAGTTGGATATCACATTTCATGTTAGAGGTAGGATCTCAGGTTTGGTATTAGAGGCAATGAGATATCACATCTCATGCTATCAGAAGGGTCTCAGGATTGGAATGGGAAGGAGTTGGATATCACATCTCATGCTAAAGGGAGGGTCTCAGGTTTGGAAGGGGAAGGATTTGGATATCACATCTCATGTTATAGGAAGGATCTCAGGTTTGGTATTAGAAGCATTGAGATATCACATCTCATGCTATCGGAAGGATCTCAGGTTTGGTATTAGAAGCATTGAGATATCACATCTCATGCTATCAGAAGGTTCTCAGGATTGGAATGGGAAGGAGTTGGATATCCCATCTCATGCTAAAGGGAGGGTCTCAGGTTTGGAAGGGGAAGGATTTGGATATCACATCTCATGTTATCGGAAGGATCTCAGGTTTGGTATTAGAAGTATTGAGATATCACATCTCATGCTATAGGAAGGGTCTCAGGATTGGAATGGGAAGGAGTTGGATATCACATCTCATGTTATAGGACGGGTCTCAGGATTGTTATTAGAATCATTGAGATATCATATTGCATGCTGTAGGAAGGGTCTCATGATTGGAATGGGAAGGACTTGGATATCACATCTCATGCTATAGGAAGGCTCTCAGGTTTGGAAGGGGAAAGAGTTGGATATCACATTTCATGTTAGAGGTAGGATCTCAGGTTTGGTATTAGAGGCATTGAGATATCACATCTCATGCTATCAGAAGGGTCTCAGGATTGGAATGGGAAGGAGTTGGATATCACATCTCATGCTAAAGGGAGGGTCTCAGGTTTGGAAGGGGAAGGATTTGGATATCACATCTCATGTTATAGGAAGGATCTCAGGTTTGGTATTAGAAGCATTGAGATATCACATCTCATGCTATCAGAAGGGTCTCAGGATAGGAATGGGAAGGAGTTGGATATCACATCTCATGCTAAAGGGAGGGTCTCAGGTTTGGAAGGGGAAGGATTTGGATATCACATCTCATGTTATCGGAAGGATCTCAGGTTTGGTATTAGAAGTATTGAGATATCACATCTCATGCTATAGGAAGGGTCTCAGGATTGGAATGGGAACGAGTTGGATATCACATCTCATGCTAAAGGAAGGGTCTCAGGTTTGGTAGAAGCATTGAGATATCACATCTCATGCTAGAGGAAGGGTCTCAGGATTGGAATGGGAAGGACTTAGATATCACATATCATGCTATAGGGAGGGTCTCAGTTTTGATATTAGAAGCATTGAGATATCACATCTCATGCTATCGGAAGTGTCTCAGGATTGGAATGGGAAGGAGCTGGATATCACATCTCATGCTAAAGGAAGGGTCTCAGGTTTGGAACGGGAAGGAGTTGGATATCACATCTCATGTTATAGGAAGGGTCTCAGGTTGGTATAAGCATTGAGATATCACATCTCTGCTATCGGAAGTGTCTCAGGATTGGAATGGGAAGGAGTTGGATATCCCATCTCATGTTATAGGACGGGTCTCAGGTTTGTTATTAGAATCATTGAGATATCATATTGCATGCTGTAGGAAGGGTCTAAGGATTGGAATGGGAAGGACTTGGATATCACATCTCATGCTATAGATAGGCTCTCAGGTTTGGAAAGGGAAGGAGTTGGATATCACATTTCATGTTAGAGGAAGGATCTCAGGTTTGGTATTAGAGGCATTGAGATATCACATCTCATGCTATAGGAAGGGTCTCAGGTTGGAATTGGAAGGAGTTGGATATCACATCTCATGTTATAGGAAGGGTCTCAGGATTGGAATGGGAAGGACTTGGATATCACATCTCATGCTATAGGAAGGCTCTCAGGTTTGGAAAGGGAAAGAGTTGGATATCACATTTCATGTTAGAGGTAGGATCTCAGGTTTGGTATTAGAGGCAATGAGATATCACATCTCATGCTATCAGAAGGGTCTCAGGATTGGAATGGGAAGGAGTTGGATATCACATCTCATGCTAAAGGGAGGGTCTCAGGTTTGGAAGGGGAAGGATTTGGATATCACATCTCATGTTATAGGAAGGATCTCAGGTTTGGTATTAGAAGCATTGAGATATCACATCTCATGCTATCGGAAGGATCTCAGGTTTGGTATTAGAAGCATTGAGATATCACATCTCATGCTATCAGAAGGATCTCAGGATTGGAATGGGAAGGAGTTGGATATCCCATCTCATGCTAAAGGGAGGGTCTCAGGTTTGGAAGGGGAAGGATTTGGATATCACATCTCATGTTATCGGAAGGATCTCAGGTTTGGTATTAGAAGTATTGAGATATCACATCTCATGCTATAGGAAGGGTCTCAGGATTGGAATGGGAAGGAGTTGGATATCACATCTCATGCTAAAGGAAGGGTCTCAGGTTTGGTAGAAGCATTGAGATATCACATCTCATGCTATAGGAAGGGTCTCAGGATTGGAATGGGAAGGACTTAGATATCACATATCATGCTATAGGGAGGGTCTCAGTTTTGATATTAGAAGCATTGAGATATCACATCTCATGCTATCGGAAGTGTCTCAGGATTGGAATGAGAAGGAGCTGGATATCACATCTCATGCTAAAGGAAGGGTCTCAGGTTTGGAACGGGAAGGAGTTGGATATCCGATCTCATGTTATAGGAAGGGTCTCAGGTTTGGTATAAGCATTGAGATATCACAAATCTGCTATCGGAAGTGTCTCAGGATTGGAATGGGAACGAGTTGGATATCCCATCTCATGTTATAGGACGGGTCTCAGGATTGTTATTAGAATCATTGAGATATCATATTGCATGCTGTAGGAAGGGTCTAAGGATTGGAATGGGAAGGACTTGGCTATCACATCTCATGCTATGGATAGGCTCTCAGGTTTGGAAAGGGAAGGAGTTGGATATCACATTTCATGTTAGAGGAAGGATCTCAGGTTTGGTATTAGAGGCATTGAGATATCACAACTCATGCTATAGGAAGGGTCTCAGGATTGGAATGGGAAGGAGTTGGATATCACATCTCATGTTATAGGAAGGGTCTCAGGTTTGGTATAAGAATTGAGATATCATATCTCATGCTATAGGAAGGGTCTCAGGATTGGAATGGAAGGAGTTGGATATCACATCTCATGTTATAGGAAGGATCTCAGGTTTGGTATTAGAACTATTGAGACATCACATCTCATGCTATAGGAAGTGTCTCAGGATTGGAATGGGAAGGACTTGGATATCACATCTCATGCTATAGGGAGTGTCTCAAGTTTGATATTAGAAGCATTGAGATATCACATCTCATGCTATAGGAAGGGTCTCAGGATTGGAATTGGAAGGAGTTGGATATCACATCTCATGCTATAGGAAGGGTCTCAGGTTTGGTATAAGCAGTGAGATATCACATCTCATGCTATAGGAAGTGTCTCAGGATTGGAATGGGAAGGAGTTGGATATCACATCTCATGTTATAGGAAGGATCTCAGGTTTGGTATAAGCATTGAGATATCACATCTCTGCTATCGGAAGGGTCTCAGGATTGGAATGGGAAGGAGTTGGATATTCCCATCTCATGTTATAGGAAGGGTCTCAGGTTTGGTATTTGAAGCATTGAGACATCACATCTCATGCTATAGGAAGGGTCTCAGGATTGCAATGGGAAGGACTTGGATATCACATCTCATGCTATAGGGAGGGTCTCAAGTTTGATATTAGAAGCATTGAGATATCACATCTCATGATATCGGAAGGATCTCAGGATTGGAATGGGAAGGAGTTGGATATCACATCTCATGATAAATGAAGGGTCTAAGGTTTGGAAGGGGAAGGATTTGGATATCCCATCTCATGCTATAGGAAGGGTCTCAGGTTGGAATGGGAAGGAGTTGGATATCACATCTCATGTTATAGGAAGGGTCTCAGGATTGGAATGGGAAGGACTTGGATATCACATCTCATGCTATAGGAAGGCTCTCAGGTTTGGAAGGGGAAAGAGTTGGATATCACATTTCATGTTAGAGGTAGGATCTCAGGTTTGGTATAAGAGGCATTGAGATATCACATCTCATGCTATCAGAAGGGTCTCAGGATTGGAATGGGAAGGAGTTGGATATCACATCTCATGCTAAAGTGAGGGTCTCAGGTTTGGAAGGGGAAGGATTTGGATATCACATCTCATGTTATAGGAAGGATCTCAGGTTTGGTATTAGAAGCATTGAGATATCACATCTCATGCTATCAGAAGGTTCTCAGGATTGGAATGGGAAGGAGTTGGATATCACATCTCATGCTAAAGGAAGGGTCTAAGGTTTGGAAGGGGAAGGATTTGGATATCACATCTCATGTTATAGGACGGGTCTCAGGTTTGGTATTAGAAGTATTGAGATATCACATCTCATGCTATAGGAAGGGTCTCAGGATTGGAATGGGAAGGAGTTGGATATCACATCTCATGCTAAAGGAACGGTCTGAGGTTTGGTAGAAGCATTGAGATATCACATCTCATGCTATAGGAAGGGTCTCAAGATTGGAATGGGAAGGACTTAGATATCACATATCATGCTATAGGGAGGGTCTCATTTTTGATATTAGAAGCATTGAGATATCACATCTCTGCTATCGGAAGGGTCTCAGGATTGGAATGGGAAGGAGTTGGATATTCCCATCTCATGTTATAGGAAGGGTCTCAGGTTTGGTATTTGAAGCATTGAGACATCACATCTCATGCTATAGGAAGGGTCTCAGGATTGCAATGGGAAGGACTTGGATATCACATCTCATGCTATAGGGAGGGTCTCAAGTTTGATATTAGAAGCATTGAGATATCACATCTCATGATATCGGAAGGATCTCAGGATTGGAATAGGAAGGAGTTGGATATCACATCTCATGATAAAAGAAGGGTCTAAGGTTTGTAAGGGGAAGGATTTGGATATCACATCTCATGTTATAGGACCGGTCTCAGGTTTGGTATTAGAAGCATTGAGATATCAAGTCTCATGGTATAGGAAGGGTCTCAGAACTGGAATGGGAAGGAGTTGGATATCACATCTCAAGCTATAGGAAGGGTCTCAGGATTGGCATGGGAAGGAGTTTGATATCACATCTCATGCCATAGTATGGGTCTCAGGTTTGGTATTAGCATTGGGATATCCCATCTCATGCTATAGGAAGGGTCTCAGGTTGGAATGGGAAGGAGTTGGATATCACATCTCATGTTATAGGAAGGGTCTCAGAATTGGAATGGGAAGGACTTGGATATCACATCTAATGCTATAGGAAGGCTCTCAGGTTTGGAAGGGGAAATAGTTGGATATCACATTTCATGTTAGAGGTAGGATCTCAGGTTTGGTATAAGAGGCATTGAGATATCACATCTCATGCTATCAGAAGGGTCTCAGGATTGGAATGGGAAGGAGTTGTATATCACATCTCATGCTAAAGTGAGGGTCTCAGGTTTGGAAGGGGAAGGATTTGGATATCACATCTCATGTTATAGGAAGGATCTCAGGTTTGGTATTAGAAGCATTGAGATATCACATCTCATGCTATCAGAAGGTTCTCAGGATTTGAATGGGAAGGAGTTGGATATCACATCTCATGCTAAAGGGAGGGTCTCAGGTTTGGAAGGGGAAGGATTTGGATATCACATCTCATGTTATCGGAAGGATCTCAGGTTTGGTATTAGAAGTATTGAGATATCACATCTCATGCTATAGGAAGGGTCTCAGGATTGGAATGGGAAGGAGTTGGATATCACATCTCATGCTAAAGGAACGGTCTCAGGTTTGGTAGAAGCATTGAGATATCACATCTCATGCTATAGGAAGGGTCTCAAGATTGGAATGGGAAGGACTTAGATATCACATATCATGCTATAGGGAGGGTCTCATTTTTGATATTAGAAGCATTGAGATATCACATCTCATGCTATCGGAAGTGTCTCAGGATTGGAATGGGAAGGAGCTGGATATCACATCTCATGCTAAAGGAAGGGTCTCAGGTTTGGAACGGGAAGGAGTTGGATATCCGATCTCATGTTATAGGAAGGGTCTCAGGTTTGGTATAAGCATTGAGATATCACATCTCTGCTATCGGAAGTGTCTCAGGATTGGAATGGGAAAGAGTTGGATATCCCCTCTCATGTTATAGGACGGGTCTCAGGATTGTTATTAGAATCATTGAGATATCATATTGCATGCTGTAGGAAGGGTCTAAGGATTGGAATGGGAAGGACTTGGATATCACATCTCATGCTATGGATAGGCTCTCAGGTTTGGAAAGGGAAGGAGTTGGATATCACATTTCATGTTAGAGGAAGGATCTCAGGTTTGGTATTAGAGGCATTGAGATATCACATCTCATGCTATAGGAAGTGTCTCAGGATTGGTGTTAGGAAAGATTTCGTAATTGTAGGGAATTTTCCTTCCATGTGGCAACCCCTAAACTTTTTGCTATTGTTTTTAACCTTGTTCTTGACTTTGCCAGAGAAGTACAGCCTTCTGCCGCACTTCTCTGGGCTTTCGCTCCTTTCTTACGGGGAAACTGACATGCCCTTAAGACAGTCAGTACCGGGGAACGTGGTTTCCCGTAGTTTCTTTTATCGTGTCGCAGCTTTAGTGCAACACGACACAAGAGGGCACTGTAAGCTAAGTTACAGCTCTCTTGGGTCTCTAGCCTTCTAGAGGCCCTAGATACTCTTTTAGGATGGTATTTGATCGGTGCAAGTCATTCAGGGACTGGAATGGTGGCAGCGATCGTTTTGTTTATTTTGAGCTCCTTTTGGCGTTCTGAGCACGTTTTTGCACTGAACCCAAAATGGTGGCCTGGCTCCCAAAATGGCCAGGCCGCGAGGCTCCTTTGTCCTGTCCACTGTCCGTCTTGCTCCCTTCACCTTCCCCAGGTCCGGCGACCCGGGGCCTTCCTTATTTGGGCATGTACTTTCCCGCGAAACGTGGTTGCTTTCGCGGGCTTCTACATGTCGTTTGTGTGCCTCCAGGGTGTGGGCTGGGATGTCTGGTCCCAATACACATCCTGGGTGCCAGAGAGTCTAGGGTGGTGTGAATGCCTGGGACCACCGTGGTCCGTGATTGGTCCACGTATGGTATGTGTTTTGATGAGCGGATCTCCCATTGGCTCCCCTCCGTTTTGGCGCGAAGGGAACCGTGGATAAGAGGGGGCTGGAAACACCACTACCATGTCGATCTCCTGAGTTCTCATGAACGAAGGAATACAGGAGCCAAGTATCCTGCAACTACGAGGCTGGACCGAGGAATCGCTGGTGACCCGCTGAAGGAATCCTCCTTTGCACTGCTGTCGTCCTGTGAAGCCCTTTCCTCCTTGGATCGAACCAGAAGGCCTGTACTGGTGCTTCGACCTTTGGAATAGCAGGAATAGCTATTCCCGGCGACTTCATCAACTCCTGCCAAGTAAGCCTTCGGAAGTGTCTCTGGGCCATCCAGTTGACTGACCAGCTTACAAGGGAGTCCTGCTCTGTAACTGCCGCCAGGTTGTGTTGTATTTCGAGTCCTTGTCACTCTCCCACGCTTCGTACACTTGGCGTTCCCAAGTCTGAAGGGAGGAGTGTACATTTGGCTTGAATACACACGGCCGCTCCGTTGTCCTGCTGCGGCAACAAAACTGTGCTGGTTTCGTCGATTGGGACGTCTTTTTGCTCTACACGACTACGAGGCGTTCCCTGCTCTTCTGAACCTGCCAGCTGCTGAAACTAGCGTGGAGAAGCCTGGGTCTGCTTGCTTCGGGGACCGGTGAGTAGTTTAGCTAGGATCTGGTCGCCCTCCTGCAGTATCCCATTGCTTTTCCCTGCTGTGTAAAAACAGCACCCTTTTGGCCGTACTCGCGCTCTGCTTCTGCCCGCTGTGGAGGCTGCGCTTGAGTTGCGGAACCTGTTCTCCTTCTGCTGTGCACTAACCCGAACTGCCTGACTTCCTCCGAAGAGCTTCCCCTTTTGCCCGTTGGCACCAGCGTGGCAGGTACTTTGAGCACAAGGCTCCACTCTTCGCAGGGCTCGGACTTCCATCTAGTTAGATGCCTCTGAAGGCGAACTAAGTCTAAAGCGTTATCGCACTGCCTGTTTTCCTTTCCTTTCAGGTGGACTACATATTTCGTGCTTTAAACGCTTGCGACTGTGTATTTGTATATATATTGTGTTGATATGGTATGTGTTGGTTTAATATTGTGATATTGTGATTCTCTCGCTACGGTCATTGTTTTAAAGGCCTTAAAATAAATGTGTATCTATTTTTGATATAACAACTGTTTGGAGTAGTTTGTAAGCGCTCTTGCTTTGTGTGCTCATTGCGGGCTTTCAGTCACCCTCACCCCTCTTGAGACCTAGTCTTGACCGCCGCGATCGCTACCTTGATTGGTCTGGCTTGTCCAGAGGTTACCCTGTTCCAAGTAATTAGGTTGGCCTTCTGATCTTCTGCGCCACCAGGACAGAGTTCAGAAATCAGGCTTAACACGTCCCATACCATGAGACTTGATATCTCAATGCTTCTGATACCAAACCTGAGACCGGTCCAATAACATGAGATGTGATATCCAAATCCTTCCCCTTCCAAACCTTAGACCCTTCCTTTATCATGAGATGTGATATCCAAGTCCTTCCCATTCCATTCCTGAGACCCTTCCTATAGCATGAGATGTGATATCTCAATGCTTCTAATACCAAACCTGAGACCCTTCCTATAACATGAATTCTGATATCCAAGTCCTTCCCATTCCAATCCTGAGACCCTTCCAATAGCAGAGATGTGATATCTCAATGCTTCTAATATCAAACCTGAGACCTGTCCTATAACATGAGATGGGATATCCAACTCCTTCCCGTTCCAAACCTGATACCCTTCCTATAGCATGAGATGTGATATCCAATTCCTTCCCATCCCAATCCTGAGACACCTCCGATAGCAGGGATGTGATATCTCAATGCTTATACCAAACCTGAGACTCTTCCTATAACATGAGATGTGATATCTAACTCCTTCCCGTTCCAAACCTGAGACCCTTCCTATAGCATGAGATGTGATATCCAACTCCTTCCCATTCCAATCCTGAGACCCTTCCTATAGCATGAGATGTGATATCTCAATGCTTATACCAAATCTGAGACCCTTCCTATAGCATGAGATGTGATATCCAACTCCTTCCCATTCCAATCCTGAGACCCTTCCTATAGCATGAGATGTGATATCTCAATGCTTCTAATACCAAACCTGAGATCCTTCCTATAACAAGAGATGTGATATCCAACTCCTTCCCATTCCAATCATGAGACCCTTATGATAGCATGAGATGTGATATCTCAATGCCTCTAATACCAAACCTGAGATACTTCCGATAGCATGAGATGTGATATCTCAATGCTTCTAATACCAAACCTGAGATCCTTCCTATCACATGAGATGTGATTTACAAATCCTTCCCCTTCCAAACCTGAGACCCTCCCTTTAGCATGAGATGTGATATACAACTCCTTCCCATTCCAATCCTGAGACCCTTCTGATAGCATGAGGTGTGATATCTCAATGCCTCTAATACCAAACCTGAGATCCTACCTCTAACATGAAATGTGATATCCATCTCCTTCCCTTTCCAAACCTGAGACCCTGCCTATAGCATGAGATGTGATATCCAAGTCCTTCCCATTCCAATCCTGAGACCCTTCATATAGCATGTGATGTGATATCTCAATGCTTATACCAAACCTGAGACCCTTCCTATGGCATGAGATGTCATATACAATTCCTTCCCATTCCAATCCTGAGACCCTTCCTATAGCATGAGATGTGATATCTCAATGCTTATACCAAACCTGAGACCCTTCCTATAGCATGAGATGTGATATCCAACTTCTTCCCATTCCAATCCTAAGACCCTTCCTATAACATGAGATGTGATGTCTCAATGCTTCTAATACCAAACCTGAGATCTTTCCTATAACATGAGATGTGATATCCAACTCCTTCCCATTCCAATCCTGAGACCCTTCCTATAGCATGAGATGTGATATCTCAATGCTTATACCAAACCTGAGACCCTTCCTATAGCTTGAGATGTGATATCCAATTCCTTCCCATTCCAATCCTGAGACCCTTCCTATAGCATGAGATGTGATATCTCAAGGCCTCTAATACCAAACCTGAGATCCTTCCTCTAACATGAAATGTGATATCCAACTCCTTCCCCTTCCAAACCTGAGAGCCTTCCTATAGCATGAGATATGATATCCAAGTCCTTCCCATTCCAATCCTGAGACCCTTCCTATAACATGAAATGTGATATCCAACTCCTTCCCATTCCAACCTGAGACCCTTCCTATAGCATGAGATGGGATATCCAACTCCTTCCAAATCCAATACTGATACCCTTCCAATAGCATGAGATGTGATATCCCAATGCTTCTACCAAACCTGAGACCCATACTATGGCATAAGATGTGACATCAAACTCCTTCCCATTCCAATCCTGAGACCCTTCCTATAGCTTGAGATGTGATATCCAACTCCTTCCCATTCCAATTCTGAGACCCTTCCTATACCATGAGACTTGATATCTCAATGCTTCTAATACCAAACCTGAGACCCGTCCTATAACATGAGATGTGATATCCAAATCCTTCCCCTTCCAAACCTTAGACCCTTCCTTTATCATGAGATGTGATATCCAACTCCTTCCCATTCCAATCCTGAGACCCTTCCTATAGCATGAGATGTGATATCTCAATGCTTCTAATATCAAACTTGAGACCCTCCCTATAGCATGAGATGTGACATCCAAGTCCTCCCCATTCCAATCCTGAGACCCTTCCTATAGCATGAGATGTGATATCTCAATGCTTCTAATACCAAACCTGAGACCCTTCCTATAACATGAGATGGGATATCCAACTCCTTCCCATTCCAATCCTGAGACCCTTCCGATAGCAGAGATGTGATATCTCAATGCGTATACCAACCTGAGACCCTTCCTATAACATGAGATGTGATATCCAACTCCTTCCCATTCCAAACCTGAGACCCTTCCTATAGCATATGTGATATCCAACTCCTTCCAATTCCAAACATGAGACCCTTCCCATAGCAAGAATGTAATATCCAACTCCTTCCCATTCCAATCCTGAGACCATTCCTATAGCATGAGATGTGATATCTCAATGCTTCTAATACCAAACCTGAGATCCTTCCTATGACATGAGATGTGATATCCAATTCCTTCCATTCCAAACCTGAGACCCTTCCTACAGCATGCGATGTGATATCTCAAGGCTTCTAATACCAAACCTGAGACCAGTCCTATAACATGAGATGGGATATCCAACTCCTTCCCGTTCCAATCCTGAGACACTTCCGATTGCAGAGATTTGATATCTCAATGCTTATACCAAACCTGAGACTCTTCCTATAACATGAGATGTGATATCCAACTCCTTCCCGTTCCAAACCTGAGACCCTTCCTATAGCATGAGATGTGATATCCAAATCCTTCCCATCCCAATCCTGAGACACTTCCAATTGCAGAGATGTGATATCTCAATGCTTATACCAAACCTGAGACTCTTCCTATAACACGAGATGTGATATCCAACTCCTTCCCGTTCCAAACCTGAGACCCTTCCTATAGCATGAGATGTGATATCCAACTCCTTCCCATTCCAATCCTGAGACCCTTCCGATAGCATGGGATGTGATATCTCAATGCTTCTAATACCAAACCTGAGATCCTTCCTATAACATGAGATGTGATTTCCAAATCCTTCCCCTTCCAAACCTGAGACCATCCCTTTAGCATGAGATGTGATATACAACTCCTTCCCATTCCAATCCTGAGACCCTTCTGATAGCATGAGATGTGATATCTCAATGCCTCTAATACCAAACCTGAGATCCTACCTCTAACATGAAATGTGATATCCATCTCCTTCCCTTTCCAAACCTGAGACCCTGCCTATAGCATGAGATGTGATATTCAAGTCCTTCCCATTCCAATCCTGAGACCCTTCCTATAGCATGTGATGTGATATCTCAATGCTTATACCAAACCTGAGACCCTTCCTATGGCATGAGATGTCATATACAACTCCTTCCCATTCCAATCCTGAGACCCTTCCTATAGCATGAGATGTGATATCTCAATGCTTATACCAAACCTGAGACCCTTCCTATAGCATGAGATGTGATATCCAACTTCTTCCCATTCCAATCCTAAGACCCTTCCTATAACATGAGATGTGATGTCTCAATGCTTCTAATACCAAAATTGAGATCTTTCCTATAATATGAGATGTGATATCCAACTCCTTCCCATTCCAATCCTGAGACCCTTCCTATAGCATGAGATGTGATATCTCAATGCTTATACCAAACCTGAGACCCTTCCTATAGCTTGAGATGTGATATCCAACTCCTTCCCATTCCAATCCTGAGACCCTTCCTATAGCATGAGATGTGATATCTCAAGGCCTCTAATACCAAACCTGAGATCCTTCCTCTAACATGAAATGTGATATCCAACTCCTTCCCCTTCCAAACCTGAGAGCCTTCCTATAGCATGAGATATGATATCCAAGTCCTTCCCATTCCAATCCTGAGACCCTTCCTATAACATGAAATGTGATATCCAAATCCTTCCCATTCCAACCTGAGACCCTTCCTATAGCATGAGATGGGATATCCAACTCCTTCCAAATCCAATACTGATACCCTTCCAATAGCATGAGATGTGATATCCCAATGCTTCTACCAAACCTGAGACCCATACTATGGCATAAGATGTGATATCAAACTCCTTCCCATTCCAATCCTGAGACCCTTCCTATAGCTTGAGATGTGATATCCAACTCCTTCCCATTCCAATTCTGAGACCCTTCCTATACCATGAGACTTGATATCTCAATGCTTCTAATACCAAACCTGAGACCCTTCCTATAACATGAGATGTGATATCCAAATCCTTCCCCTTCCAAACCTTAGACCCTTCCTTTATCATGAGATGTGATATCCAACTCCTTCCCATTCCAATCCTGAGACCCTTCCGATATCATGAGATTTGTTATCTCAATGCTTCTAATATCAAACTTGAGACCCTCCCTATAGCATGAGATGTGACATCCAAGTCCTCCCCATTCCAATCCTGAGACCCTTCCTATAGCATGAGATGTGATATCTCAATGCTTCTAATACCAAACCTGAGACCCTTCCTATAACATGAGATGGGATATCCAACTCCTTCCCATTCCAATCCTGAGACCCTTCCGATAGCAGAGATGTGATATCTCAATGCGTATACCAACCTGAGACCCTTCCTATAACATGAGATGTGATATCCAACTCCTTCCCATTCCAAACCTGAGACCCTTCCTATAGCATATGTGATATCCAACTCCTTCCAATTCCAAACATGAGACCCTTCCCATAGCAAGAATGTAATATCCAACTCCTTCCCATTCCAATCCTGAGACCATTCCTATAGCATGAGATGTGATATCTCAATGCTTCTAATACCAAACCTGAGATCCTTCCTATGACATGAGATGTGATATCCAATTCCTTCCATTCCAAACCTGAGACCCTTCCTACAGCATGCGATGTGATATCTCAAGGCTTCTAATACCAAACCTGAGACCAGTCCTATAACATGAGATGGGATATCCAACTCCTTCCCGTTCCAATCCTGAGACACTTCCGATTGCAGAGATTTGATATCTCAATGCTTATACCAAACCTGAGACTCTTCCTATAACATGAGATGTGATATCCAACTCCTTCCCGTTCCAAACCTGAGACCCTTCCTATAGCATGAGATGTGATATCCAAATCCTTCCCATCCCAATCCTGAGACACTTCCAATTGCAGAGATGTGATATCTCAATGCTTATACCAAACCTGAGACTCTTCCTATAACACGAGATGTGATATCCAACTCCTTCCCGTTCCAAACCTGAGACCCTTCCTATAGCATGAGATGTGATATCCAACTCCTTCCCATTCCAATCCTGAGACCCTTCCGATAGCATGGGATGTGATATCTCAATGCTTCTAATACCAAACCTGAGATCCTTCCTATAACATGAGATGTGATTTCCAAATCCTTCCCCTTCCAAACCTGAGACCATCCCTTTAGCATGAGATGTGATATACAACTCCTTCCCATTCCAATCCTGAGACCCTTCTGATAGCATGAGATGTGATATCTCAATGCCTCTAATACCAAACCTGAGATCCTACCTCTAACATGAAATGTGATATCCATCTCCTTCCCTTTCCAAACCTGAGACCCTGCCTATAGCATGAGATGTGATATTCAAGTCCTTCCCATTCCAATCCTGAGACCCTTCCTATAGCATGTGATGTGATATCTCAATGCTTATACCAAACCTGAGACCCTTCCTATGGCATGAGATGTCATATACAACTCCTTCCCATTCCAATCCTGAGACCCTTCCTATAGCATGAGATGTGATATCTCAATGCTTATACCAAACCTGAGACCCTTCCTATAGCATGAGATGTGATATCCAACTTCTTCCCATTCCAATCCTAAGACCCTTCCTATAACATGAGATGTGATGTCTCAATGCTTCTAATACCAAAATTGAGATCTTTCCTATAATATGAGATGTGATATCCAACTCCTTCCCATTCCAATCCTGAGACCCTTCCTATAGCATGAGATGTGATATCTCAATGCTTATACCAAACCTGAGACCCTTCCTATAGCTTGAGATGTGATATCCAACTCCTTCCCATTCCAATCCTGAGACCCTTCCTATAGCATGAGATGTGATATCTCAAGGCCTCTAATACCAAACCTGAGATCCTTCCTCTAACATGAAATGTGATATCCAACTCCTTCCCCTTCCAAACCTGAGAGCCTTCCTATAGCATGAGATATGATATCCAAGTCCTTCCCATTCCAATCCTGAGACCCTTCCTATAACATGAAATGTGATATCCAAATCCTTCCCATTCCAACCTGAGACCCTTCCTATAGCATGAGATGGGATATCCAACTCCTTCCAAATCCAATACTGATACCCTTCCAATAGCATGAGATGTGATATCCCAATGCTTCTACCAAACCTGAGACCCATACTATGGCATAAGATGTGATATCAAACTCCTTCCCATTCCAATCCTGAGACCCTTCCTATAGCTTGAGATGTGATATCCAACTCCTTCCCATTCCAATTCTGAGACCCTTCCTATACCATGAGACTTGATATCTCAATGCTTCTAATACCAAACCTGAGACCCTTCCTATAACATGAGATGTGATATCCAAATCCTTCCCCTTCCAAACCTTAGACCCTTCCTTTATCATGAGATGTGATATCCAACTCCTTCCCATTCCAATCCTGAGACCCTTCCGATATCATGAGATTTGTTATCTCAATGCTTCTAATATCAAACTTGAGACCCTCCCTATAGCATGAGATGTGACATCCAAGTCCTCCCCATTCCAATCCTGAGACCCTTCCTATAGCATGAGATGTGATATCTCAATGCTTCTAATACCAAACCTGAGACCCTTCCTATAACATGAGATGGGATATCCAACTCCTTCCCATTCCAATCCTGAGACCCTTCCGATAGCAGAGATGTGATATCTCAATGCGTATACCAACCTGAGACCCTTCCTATAACATGAGATGTGATATCCAACTCCTTCCCATTCCAAACCTGAGACCCTTCCTATAGCATATGTGATATCCAACTCCTTCCAATTCCAAACATGAGACCCTTCCCATAGCAAGAATGTAATATCCAACTCCTTCCCATTCCAATCCTGAGACCATTCCTATAGCATGAGATGTGATATCTCAATGCTTCTAATACCAAACCTGAGATCCTTCCTATGACATGAGATGTGATATCCAATTCCTTCCATTCCAAACCTGAGACCCTTCCTACAGCATGCGATGTGATATCTCAAGGCTTCTAATACCAAACCTGAGACCAGTCCTATAACATGAGATGGGATATCCAACTCCTTCCCGTTCCAATCCTGAGACACTTCCGATTGCAGAGATTTGATATCTCAATGCTTATACCAAACCTGAGACTCTTCCTATAACATGAGATGTGATATCCAACTCCTTCCCGTTCCAAACCTGAGACCCTTCCTATAGCATGAGATGTGATATCCAAATCCTTCCCATCCCAATCCTGAGACACTTCCAATTGCAGAGATGTGATATCTCAATGCTTATACCAAACCTGAGACTCTTCCTATAACACGAGATGTGATATCCAACTCCTTCCCGTTCCAAACCTGAGACCCTTCCTATAGCATGAGATGTGATATCCAACTTCTTCCCATTCCAATTCTGAGACCCTTCCTATACCATGAGACTTGATATCTCAATGCTTCTAATACCAAACCTGAGACCCGTCCTATAACATGAGATGTGATATCCAAATCCTTCCCCTTCCAAACCTTAGACCCTTCCTTTATCATGAGATGTGATATCCAACTCCTTCCCATTCCAATCCTGAGACCCTTCCGATATCATGAGATTTGTTATCTCAATGCTTCTAATATCAAACTTGAGACCCTCCCTATAGCATGAGATGTGACATCCAAGTCCTCCCCATTCCAATCCCGAGACCCTTCCTATAGCATGAGATGTGATATCTCAATGCTTCTAATACCAAACCTGAGACCCTTCCTATAACATGAGATGGGATATCCAACTCGGATGGGATATCCAACTCCTTCCCATTCCAATCCTGAGACCCTTCCGATAGCAGAGATGTGATATCTCAATGCTTATATCAAACCTGAGACCCTTCTGTAGGGTATTTTGTGGAGATTTGGGGCCTGACGGTATTTTATTACCGCCGGAAAATAACTTAGCAATAATCACTCTTTGTATTCAGATTTGGCCATGTGCAACCATAATACAATGGGCATGCATTATTTCAGCACCCAGACCTGCATATTTGGTATACGCGGTTGGTGGTATTTTGGTGAGCATAATTCCCTTGTTTTATTTGTGGCCCCAATGTCCAGAATCCCTTATCTTCGCTTAGATTTTTCGTGTGATCACTAGAGAGACCTCAGACCTGCATTCTAGGGATACCACATTTTCCAGTGATAGTGTTGGTGCGCCACCATGGGCAAACTCACTGACTTATTTACGACAGAGAGCTATATGTGGTAGTCTTGTGGTAATTTCCACTACCTTATATACGGTAGGGAGCTATGTTCAGAGAGTCTCTCTTCCCGTTGGCTCATATACCTCCAACAAGCTATACTACAGTCACTCACAATTATTCATACTGATTCTGACATGCACACATCTGTCTTAAAATGACCATTGCACTGTTTAAAAATCTCCCCACATCATCAGCATTGTAATGAGTACACCATCCGTCTGTTTTCAAATATTTTTCTGTATTATAAAAGTTGTATTTAACACGATCTCATTCTTTACAGCAATAAAATGGCACAATCAAAGCATTTTCTATGACACACTGCAATTATAGTGGCGGAGAACAGAACTTAAATTGCAACATTAGCACTTGATTAAGACACGCACGGGACTTTCATTTTTCTACACTGACTGCATATTCTCGTGCACACACACAGCTCCCCCAGTTAGGTAATTACCTTATCTGTTCAGAGGCTTCTCTCTGTGAATGTGGCTCTCTTGGATTAACTCCAGCAAAAAGGAACGCTTGCCTTCTCAAGCCGGGGTCATTGCCAGGAATTCTCAGCTTTTTCAGATAGGACTGCCTCAGCCAGTGGACAGGTTTTTCTTTCAGCTCTCCCCAATGTCGACTGCAGCAGGACACAGGAATCTGCATTCAGTCAGGACCCCACAGCCAGGTCTTCTCCCCAGTAGTGCAGAAAGATGTCTGCCTGTCTTTTTCCCTGATACTGCCCACTAAAACTTTCCTCTCAGCCCTCTTTATGACGTGTCCCAATGAAATCCATCATCTCTCATCCTCCTACTCTTCAACAATAGCTTCGCTTATACATTTGCAATTGTTGCAAATCTGACTTCCTCCTTCCTGCAGTTATTGTGCACAACAACACGGAGAATCAGGCAGAGAAGAGAAAAAATCTGCACACTCATTTAAATGGTTTTCAGAGTATGCCTAATTCTGCAGTAGAGAACACATTTTATTAGTGGGTTATATTAAAATAAGGTTTTATTAGTCAGGTTAATGGTTAATAGGTTAGCTGTTAATTTTCAAATGTGTCTCTAGCAATATAGGCATTTCAGGTGAAAAATAGTGTGCATTTTTAAATGAACACGTGTGCTTTTAACTGTAAAAATAGATTTGCATCTTATATGTTAAAATCGTTTTTTACTGAATAGTCTGTCTTTCCTTGTTAATCTGCTAACCCATATAGCAATGCACCGCACCCTTGTGGTGGTGGTGCTGCAAAAAAATTGTGCTACTTGTGCAGTATTGCTGTACTGTGTACTGTAACACGCCAAATATCCTTACACTTCCTATGGCCTGAGATGTCATATACAACTCCTTCCCATTCCAATCCTGAGACCCTTCCTATAGCATGAGATGTGATGTCTCAATGCTTCTAATACCAAACCTGAGATCCTTCCTATAACATGAGATGTGATATCCAACTCCTTCCCATTCCAATCCTGAGACCCTTATGATAGCATGAGATGTGATATCTCAATGCCTCTTATACCAAACCTGAGATCCTTCCGATAGCATGAGATGTGATATCTCAATGCTTGTAATACCAAACCTGAGATCCTTCCTATAATATGAGATGTGATTTCCAAATCCTTCCCCTTCCAAACCTGAGACCCTCCCTTTAGCATGAGATGTGATATCCAACTCCTTCCCATTCCAATCCTGAGACCCTTCTGATAGCATGAGATGTGATATCTCAATGCCTCTAATACCAAACCTGAGATCCTACCTCTAACATGAAATGTGATATCCATCTCCTTCCCTTTCCAAACCTGAGACCCTGCCTATAGCATGAGATGTGATATCCAAGTCCTTCCCATTCCAATCCTGAGACCCTTCCTATAGCATGTGATGTGATATCTCAATGCTTATACCAAACCTGAGACCCTTGCTATGGCATGAGATGTCATATACAACTCCTTCCCATTCCAATCCTGAGACCCTTCCTATAGCATGAGATGTGATATCTCAATGCTTGTACCAAACCTGAGACCCTTCCTATAGCATGAGATGTGATATCCAACTTCTTCCCATTCCAATCCAGAGACCCTTCCTATAGCATGAGATGTGATATCTCAATGCTTATACCAAACCTGAGACCCTTCCTATAGCTTGAGATGTGATATCCAACTCCTTCCCATTCCAATCCTGAGACCCTTCCGATAGCATGAGATGTCATATCTCAAGGCCTCTAATACCAAACCTGAGATCCTTCCTCTAACATGAAATGTGATATCCAACTCCTTCCCCTTCCAAACCTGAGAACCTTCCTATAGCATGAGATATGATATCCAACACCTTCCCATTCCAACCTGAGACCCTTCCTATAGCATGAGATGGGATATCCAACTCCTTCCAAATCCAATACTGATACCCTTCCGATAGCATGAGATGTGATATCCCAATGCTTCTACCAAACCTGAGAACCATACTATGGCATGAGATGTGATATCAAACTCCTTCCCATTCCAATCCTGAGACGCTTCCTATAGCTTGAGATGTGATATCCAACTCCTTCCCATTCCAATTCTGAGACCCTTCTTATAACATGAGACTTGATATCTCAATGCTTCTAATACCAAACCTGAGACCCGTCCTATAACATGAGATGTGATATCCAAATCCTTCCCCTTCCAAACCTTAGACCCTTCCTTTATCATGAGATGTGATATCCAACTCCTACCCATTCCAATCCTGAGACCCTTCCGATATCATGAGATTTGTTATCTCAATGCTTCTAATATCAAACTTGAGACCCTCCCTATAGCATGAGATGTGACATCCAAGTCCTTCCCATTCCAATCCTGAGACCCTTCCTATAGCATGAGATGTGATATCTCAATGCTTCTAATACCAAACCTGAGACCTCATGCTAAAGGGAGGGTCTCAGGTTTGGAAGGGGAAGGATTTGGATATCACATCTCATGTTATAGGAAGGATCTCAGGATTGGTATTAGAAGCATTGAGATATCACATCTCATGCTATCGGAAGGATCTCAGGTTTGGTATTAAAAGCATTGAGATATCACATCTCATGCTATCGGAAGGGTCTCAGGTTTGGAACGGGAAGGAGTTGGATATCCCATCTCATGTTATAGGACTGGTCTCAGGTTTGGTATTAGAAGCATTGAGATATCACATTGCATGTTGTAGGAAGGGTCTCAGGTTTGGAATGGGAAGGAATTGGATATCACATCTCATGTCATAGGAAGGATCTCAGGTTTGGTATTAGAAGCATTGAGATATCACATCTCATGCTATAGGAATGGTCTCAGGATTGGAATGGGAAGGAGTTGGATATTACATTCTTGCTATAGGAAGGGTCTCATGTTTGGAATGGGAAGGAGTTGGATATCACATATGCTATAGGAAGGATCTCAGGTTTGGAACGGGAAGGAGTTGGATATCACATCTCATGTTATAGGAAGCGTCTCAGGTTTGATATAAGCATTGAGATATCACATCTCTGCTATCGGAAGTGTCTCAGGATTGGAATGGGAAGAAGTTGGATATCCCATCTCATGTTATAGGACGGGTCTCAGGTTTGTTATTAGAATCATTGAGATATCATATTGCATGCTGTTGGAAGGGTCTAAGGATTGGAATGGGAAGGACTTGGATATCACATCTCATGCTATAGGTAGGCTCTCAGGTTTGGAAAGGGAAGGTGTTGGATATCACATCTCATGCTATAGGAAGGGTCTCAGGATTGGAATGGGAAGGAGTTGGATATCACATCTCATGCTATAGGAAGGGTCTCAGGTTTGGTATAAGCATTGAGATATCACATTTCATGCTATAGGAAGGGTCTCAGGATTGGAATGGGAAGGAGTTGGATATCACATCTCATGTTATAGGAAGGATCTCAGGTTTGGTATTAGAAGCATTGAGACATCACATCTCATGCTATAGGAAGGGTCTCAGGATTGGAATGGGAAGGAGTTGTATATGACATCTCATGCCGTAGGAAGGGTCTCAGGTTTGGTATAAGCATTGAGATATCACATCTCTGCTATAGGAAGGGTCTCAGGATTGGAATGGGAAGGAGTTGGATATCCCATCTCATGTTATAGGAAGGGTCTCATGATTGGAATGGGAAGGACTTGGATATCACATCTCATGCTATAGGAAGGCTCTCAGGTTTGGAAGGGGAAGGAGTTGGATATCAAATTTCATGTTAGAGGTAGGATCTCAGGTTTGGTATTAGAGGCATTGAGATATCACATCTCATGCTATCAGAAGGGTCTCAGGATTGGAATGGGAAGGAGTTGGATATCAAATCTCATACTAAAGGGAGGGTTTCAGGTTTGGAAGGGGAAGGATTTGGATGTCACATCTCATGTTATCGGAAGGATCTCAGGTTTGGTATTAGAAGTATTGAGATATCACATCTCATGCTATAGGAAGGGTCTCAGGATTGGAATGGGAAGGAGTTGGATATCACATCTCATGCTAAAGGAAGGGTCTCAGGTTTGGTAGAAGCATTGAGATATCACATCTCATGCTATAGGAAGGGTCTCAGGATTGGAATGGGAAGGACTTAGATATCACATATCATGCTATAGGGAGGGTCTCAGTTTTGATATTAGAAGCATTGAGATATCACATCTCATGCTATCGGAAGTGTCTCAGGTTTGGAATGGGAAGGAGCTGGATATCACATCTCATGCTAAAGGAAGGGTCTCAGGTTTGGAACGGGAAGGAGTTGGATATCACATCTCATGTTATAGGAAGGGTCTCAGGTTTGGTATAAGCATTGAGATACCACATCTCTGCTATCGGAAGTGTCTCAGGATTGGAATGGGAAGGAGTTGGATATCCCATCTCATGTTATAGGACGGGTCTCAGGTTTGTTATTAGAATCATTAAGATATCATATTGCATGCTGTAGGAAGGGTCTAAGGATTGGAATGGGAAGGACTTGGATATCACATCTCATGCTATAGATAGGCTCTCAGGTTTGGAAAGGGAAGGAGTTGGATATCACATTTCATGTTAGAGGAAGGATCTCAGGTTTGATATTAGAGGCATTGAGATATCACATCTCATGCTATAGGAAGGGTCTCAGGTTGGAATGGGAAGGAGTTGGATATCACATCTCATGTTATAGGAAGGGTCTCAGGATTGGAATGGGAAGGACTTGGATATCACATCTCATGCTATAGGAAGGCTCTCAGGTTTGGAAGGGGAAAGAGTTGGATATCACATTTCATGTGAGAGGTAGGATCTCAGGTTTGGTATTAGAGGCAATGAGATATCACATCTCATGCTATCAGAAGGGTCTCAGGATTGGAATGGGAAGGAGTTGGATATCACATCTCATGCTAAAGGGAGGGTCTCAGGTTTGGAAGGGGAAGGATTTGGATATCACATCTCATGTTATAGGAAGGATCTCAGGTTTGGTATTAGAAGCATTGAGATATCACATCTCATGCTATCGGAAGGATCTCAGGTTTGGTATTAGAAGCATTGAGATATCACATCTCATGCTATCAGAAGGTTCTCAGGATTGGAATGGGAAGGAGTTGGATATCACATCTCATGCTAAAGGGAGGGTCTCAGGTTTGGAAGGGGAAGGATTTGGATATCACATCTCATGTTATCGGAAGGATCTCAGGTTTGGTATTAGAAGTATTGAGATATCACATCTCATGCTATAGGAAGGGTCTCAGGATTGGAATGGGAAGGAGTTGGATATCACATCTCATGCTAAAGGAAGGGTCTCAGGTTTGGTAGAAGTATTGAGATATCACATCTCATGCTATAGGAAGGGTCTCAGGATTGGAATGGGAAGGACTTAGATATCACATATCATGCTATAGGGAGGGTCTCAGTTTTGATATTAGAAGCATTGAGATATCACAACTCATGCTATCGGAAGTGTCTCAGGATTGGAATGGGAAGGAGCTGGATATCACATCTCATGCTAAAGGAAGGGTCTCAGGTTTGGAACGGGAAGGAGTTGGATAGCCGATCTCATGTTATAGGAAGGGTCTCAGGTTTGGTATAAGCATTGAGATATCACATCTCTGCTATCGGAAGTGTCTCAGGATTGGAATGGGAAGGAGTTGGATATCCCATCTCATGTTATAGGACAGGTCTCAGGATTGTTATTAGAATCATTGAGATATCATATTGCATGCTGTAGGAAGGGTCTAAGGATTGGAATGGGAAGGACTTGGATATCACATCTCATGCTATGGATAGGCTCTCAGGTTTGGAAAGGGAAGGAGTTGGATATCACATTTCATGTTAGAGGAAGGATCTCAGGTTTGGTATTAGAGGCATTGAGATATCACATCTCATGCTATAGGAAGCGTCTCAGGATTGGAATGGAAGGAGTTGGATATCACATCTCATGTTATAGGAAGGATCTCAGGTTTGGTATTAGAAGCATTGAGACATCACATCTCATGCTATAGGAAGGGTCTCAGGATTGGAATGGGAAGGAGTTGGATATCACATCTCATGCTATAGGAAGGGTCTCTGGTTTGGTATAAGCATTGAAATATCACATCTCATGCTATAGGAAGGGTCTCAGAATTGGAATGGGAAGGAGTTGTATATGACATCTCAATCCGTAGGAAGGGTCTCAGGTTTGGTATAAGCATTGAGATATCACATCTCTGCTATCGGAAAGGTCTCAGGATTGGAATGGGAAGGAGTTGGATATCCCATCTCATGTTATAGGAAGAGTCTCAGGTTTGGTATTAGAAGCATTGAGATATCACATCTCATGCTATAGGAAGTGTCTCAGGATTGGAATGGGAAGGACTTGGATATCACATCTCATGCTATAGGGAGGGTCTCACGTTTGATATTAGAAGCATTGAGATATCACATCTCATGCTATAGGAAGGGTCTCAGGATTGGAATGGGAAGGAGTTGGATATCACATCTCATGCTTTAGGAAGGGTCTCAGGTTTGGTATGAGCAGTGAGATATCACATCTCATGCTATAGGAAGTGTCTCAGGATTGGAATGGGAAGGAGTTGGATATCACATCTCATGTTATAGGAAGGGTCTCAGGTTTGGTATTAGAAGCATTGAGACATCACATCTCATGCTATAGGAAGGGTCTCAGGATAGGAATGGGAAGGACTTGGATATCACATCTCATGCTATAGGGAGGGTCTCAAGTTTGATATTAGAAGCATTGAGATATCACATCTCATGATATCGGAAGGGTCTCAGGATTGGAATGGGAAGGAATTGGATATCACATCTCATGATAAAGGAAGGGTCTAAGGTTTGGAAGGGGAAGGATTTGGATATCACATCTCATGTTATAGGGCGGTTCTCAAGTTTGGTATTAGAAGCATTGAGATATCAAGTCTCATGGTATAGGAAGGGTCTCAGAATTGGAATGGGAAGGAGTTGGATATCACATCTCAAGCTATAGGAAGGGTCTCAGGATTGGAATGGGAAGGAATTTGATATCACATCTCATGCCATAGTATGGGTCTCAGGTTTGGTATAAGCATTGGGATATCACATCTCATGCTATCGGAAGGGTATCAGGATTGGATTTGGAAGGAGTTGGATATCCCATCTCATGCTATAGAAAGGGTCTCAGGTTGGAATGGGAAGGAGTTGGATATCAAATCTCATGTTATAGGAAGGGTCTCAGGATTGGAATGGGAAGGACTTGGATATCACATCTCATGCTATAGGAAGGCTCTCAGGTTTGGAAGGGGAAAGAGTTGGATATCACATTTCATGTTAGAGGTAGGATCTCAGGTTTGGTATTAGAGGGATTGAGATATCACATCTCATGCTATCAGAAGGGTCTCAGGATTGGAATGGGAAGGAGTTGGATATCACATCTCATGCTAAAGCGAGGGTCTCAGGTTTGGAAGGGGAAGGATTTGGATATCACATCTCATGTTATAAGAAGGAGCTCAGGTTTGGTATTAGAAGCATTGAGATATCACATCTCATGCTATCGGAAGGATCTCAGGTTTGGTATTAGAAGCATTGAGATATCACATCTCATGCTATCAGAAGGGTCTCAGGATTGGAATGGGAAGGAGTTGGATATCACATCTCATGCTAAAGGGAGGGTCTCAGGTTTGGAAGGGGAAGGATTTGGATATCACATCTCATGTTATCGGAAGGATCTCAGGTTTGGTATTAGAAGTATTGAGATATCACATCTCATGCTATAGGAAGGGTCTCAGGATTGGAATGGGAAGGAGTTGGATATCACATCTCAAGCTATAGGAAGGGTCTCAGGATTGGAATGGGAAGGAGTTTGATATCACATCTCATGCCATAGTATGGGTCTCAGGTTTGGTATAAGCATTGGGATATCACATCTCATGCTATCGGAAGGGTATCAGGATTGGATTTGGAAGGAGTTGGATATCCCATCTCATGCTATAGAAAGGGTCTCAGGTTGGAATGGGAAGGAGTTGGATATCAAATCTCATGTTATAGGAAGGGTCTCAGGATTGGAATGGGAAGGACTTGGATATCACATCTCATGCTATAGGAAGGCTCTCAGGTTTGGAAGGGGAAAGAGTTGGATATCACATTTCATGTTAGAGGTAGGATCTCAGGTTTGGTATTAGAGGCATTGAGATATCACATCTCATGCTATCAGAAGGGTCTCAGGATTGGAATGGGAAGGAGTTGGATATCACATCTCATGCTAAAGGGAGGGACTCAGGTTTGGAAGGGGAAGGATTTGGATATCACATCTCATGTTATAAGAAGGAGCTCAGGTTTGGTATTAGAAGCATTGAGATATCACATCTCATGCTATCGGAAGGATCTCAGGTTTGGTATTAGAAGCATTGAGATATCACATCTCATGCTATCAGAAGTGTCTCAGGATTGGAATGGGAAGGAGTTGGATATCACATCTCATGCTAAAGGGAGGGTCTCAGGTTTGGAAGGGGAAGGATTTGGATATCACATCTCATGTTATCGGAAGGATCTCAGGTTTGGTATTAGAAGTATTGAGATATCACATCTCATGCTATAGGAAGGGTCTCAGGATTGGAATGGGAAGGAGTTGGATATCACATCTCAAGCTATAGGAAGGGTCTCAGGTTTGGTATAAGCATTGAGATATCACATCACATGCTATAGGAAGGGTCTCAGGATTGGAATGGGAAGGTGTTGTATATGACATCTCATGCCATAGGAAGGGTCTCAGGTTTGGTATAAGCATTGAGATATCACATCACATGCTATAGGAAGGGTCTCAGGATTGGAATGGGAAGGACTTGGATATCACATCTCATGCTATAGGCAGGGTCTCAGGTTTGGAAAGGGAAGGAGTTGGATATCACATTTCATGTTAGAGGTAGGATATCAGGTTTGGTATTAGAGGCATTGAGATATCACATCTCATGCTATCAGAAGGGTCTCAGGATTGGAATGGGAAGGAGTTGGATATCACATCTCATGCTAAAGGGAGGGTCTCAGGTTTGGAAGGGGAAGGATTTGGATATCACATCTCATGTTATAGGAAGGATCTCAGGTTTGGTATTAGAGGCATTGAGATATCACATCTCATGCTATCATAAGGGTCTCAGGATTGGAATGGGAAGGAGTTGGATATCACATCTCATGCTAAAGGGAGGGTCTCAGGTTTGGAAGGGGAAGAATTTGGATATCACATCACATGTTATAGGAAGGATCTCAGGTTTGGTATTAGAAGCATTGAGATATCACATCTCATGCTATCGGAAGGGTCTCAGGATTGGAATGGGAAGGAGTTGGATATCACATCTCATGCTGTAGGAAGGGTCTCAGGTTTGGAACGGGAAGGAGTTGGATATCACATCTCATGTTATAGGAAGAGTCTCAGGTTTGGTATAAGCATTGAGATATCACATCTCTGCAGTCGGAAATGTCTCAGGATTGGGATGGGAAGGTGTTGGATATCACATCTCATGCTATAGGAAGGGTCTCAGGTTTGGAAAGGGAAGGAGTTGGATATCACATCTCATGCTATAGGAAGGCTCTCAGGTTTGGAAGGGGAAAGAGTTGGATATCACATTTCATGTTAGAGGTAGGATCTCAGGTTTGGTATTAGAGGCATTGAGATATCACATCTCATGCTGTCAGAAGGGTCTCAGGATTGGAATGGGAAGGAGTTGGATATCACATCTCATGCTAAAGGGAGGGTCTCAGGTTTGGAAGGGGAAGGATTTGGATATCACATCTCATGTTATCGGAAGGATCTCAGGTTTGGTATTAGAAGTATTGAGATATCACATCTCATGCTATAGGAAGGGTCTCAGGATTGGAATGGGAAGGAGTTGGATATCACATCTCAAGCTATAGGAAGGGTCTCAGGTTTGGTATAAGCATTGAGATATCACATCACATGCTATAGGAAGGGTCTCAGGATTGGAATGGGAAGGAGTTGTATATGACATCTCATGCCATAGGAAGGGTCTCAGGTTTGGTATAAGTATTGAGATATCACATCACATGCTATAGGAAGGGTCTCAGGATTGGAATGGGAAGGACTTGGATATCACATCTCATGCTATAGGCAGGGTCTCAGGTTTGGAAAGGGAAGGAGTTGGATATCACATTTCATGTTAGAGGTAGGATATCAGGTTTGGTATTAGAGGCATTGAGATATCACATCTCATGCTATCAGAAGGGTCTCAGGATTGGAATGGGAAGGAGGTAGATATCACATCTCATGCTAAAGGGAGGGTCTCAGGTTTGGAAGGGGAAGGATTTGGATATCACATCTCATGTTATAGGAAGGATCTCAGGTTTGGTATTAGAGGCATTGAGATATCACATCTCATGCTATCATAAGGGTCTCAGGATTGGAATGGGAAGGAGTTGGATATCACATCTCATGCTATAGGAAGGGTCTCAGGTTTGGAACGGGAAGGAGTTGGATATCACATCTCATGTTATAGGAAGAGTCTCAGGTTTGGTATAAGCATTGAGATATCACATCTCTGCAATCGGAAATGTCTCAGGATTGGGATGGGAAGGAGTTGGATATCACATCTCATGCTATAGGAAGGGTCTCAGGTTTGGAACGGGAAGGAGTTGGATATTGTTAAGACGGATTTCTGAACTCTGTCCTGGTGGCGCAGAAGTTCAGATGGCCAACCTAATTTCTTGGAACAGGGTGACCTCTGGACAAGCCAGACCAATCAAGGTAGCGATCGCGGCGGTCAAGACTAGGTCTCAAGAGAGGTGAGGGTGACTGAAAGCCCGCAATGAGCACACAAAGCAAGGACACTTACAAACTACTCCAAACAGGTGCTATATTAAAAATATATACACATTTATTCCAAGGCCTTTAAAACAATGACCGTAGCGAGAAATCACAATACAACTCTAGTAAACCAACACATACCATACCAATACAATATATATACAAATACAAACAAGTCTCAAGCGTTAGATGCACGAAATGTGTAGTCCACCTAAAAGGGAAGGAAAACAGGCAGTGCGAAATAATGCTTAGACCCAGTCTGCCTTCAGAGGCACCTAACTAAAAGGAAGTCCGAGCCCTTCGAAGAGTGGAGCCTTGTGCTCAAAAGTACCTGCACACGCTGGTGCCAACGGGCAAAAGGGGAGTCTCTTCGATGTAGATCAGGCAGTTCAGTTTAGTGCACAAACGAAGAAGAACAGTGCTCCGCGACTCAAGCGCAGCCTCCACTGTGGGCAGAAGCAGAGCGCGAGTACGGAAAGGCGTGCTGTTTTGACACAGCGGGGAAAAGCTATGGGCTCCTGCAGGAGGGCGACCAGTTCCTAGCTATGCTACTCACCGGTCCCCGATGCAAGCAGACCCAGGCTTCTCCGCGTCAGTTTCAGTCGCTGGCAGGTTCAGAAGAGCAGGGGACGTCTCGTCGTCGTGTTTAGTCTGCAGCAGCAGAGTTGAGTAAAAGACGTCCCAAACGAAGGAACCCGCACAGTTTGTTACCACAGCAGGGCAACGGAGCGGCGGTGTGTATCTGAGCCAAATGTACACTACTCACTTCAGACCTGGGAACGCCAAGTGTACGAATCATGTGAGAGTGACAAGGACTCGATATACTACACAACCTGGCGGCGGTTACAGGGCAAGACTCCTGTGTAGGCTGGTCAGTCTGCTGGATGGCCCAGAGACGCTTCCGAAGGCTTACTAGCAGGAGATGGTGAAGATGCCGAGAATAGCTGTCCCCGCTATTCCAAGGGTCGAAGTACCAGTACAGGCCTTCTGGTTCGATCAAAGGTGAAAAGGGTTTCACAAGGCGACAGCAGTGCAGAGGAGCAGTCCTTCAGCGGGTCACCAGCGATTCCTCGGTTCAGCCTCTTGGTTGCAGGATACTTGGCTCCTGTATTCCTTCGTTCGTGAGAACTCAGGAGATCGACATGGTAGTGGTGTTTCCAGCCCCCTCTTATCCACGGTTCCCTTCGCGCCAAAACGGAGGGGACCCAATGGGAGATCCGCTCATCAACACTCACACCATTCGTGGACCTATCACGGACCACGGTGGTCCCAGGCATTCACACCACCCTAGACTCTCTGGCACCCAGGATGTGTATTGGGACCAGACATCCCAGCCCACATCCTGGAGGCACACACAAGACATGTAGAAGCCTGCGAAAGCATCTGTGTTTCGCGGGAAAGCACATGCCCAAATAAGGAAGGCCCCAGGTCGGCTCGACCTGGGGAAGGTGAAGGGAGCAAGACCGTCAGCGGACAGGACAAAGGAGCCTCGTGGTCTGGCCATTTTGGGATCTAGGCCACCATTTTGGGTTAAGCGCGAGAAACGCGCTTAGAACGCCAAAAGGAGCTCAAAACACAAGAAACGATCGCTGCCACCATTCCCGTCCGTGAATCACTTGCACCAATCAGTTACAATCCTGAAAGAGTATCTAGGGCCTGTAGAAGGCTAGAGACCCAAGAGAGCAGTAACTTAGCTTACAGTGCCCTCTTGTGTCATGTTGCACGAAAGCCGCAACATGATACAAGAAACTACGGAAACCAGCGTTTCCTGGTACTGACTGTCTTAAGGGCATGACAGTTTCCCCGTAAGAAAGGAGCGAAAGCCCAGAGGAGTGCGGCAGAAGGCTGCACTTCTTGGGCAAAGTCGAGAACAAGGTGAAAAACAACAGCAAAAAGTTTAGGGGTTGCCACATGGAAGGAAAATTACCTACAATTACGAAATCGTTCCTAACACGCGCCCCTCCCAGACTATGGACAGGGGGAACTAATCCACCCCTGGATGAGTCTCTTGTTCAGGTCGGTTAAACATTCTGCACAACCCATCAGCATTGCTATGTTGGACACCTGGCCTATGCTCAATAGTGAAGTCGAAGCCTTGTAGACTTATGGACCACCTAAGCAACTTTGGATTCTCCCCCTTCATGTTTATTAGCCACTTTAAGGGCTTATGGTCAGTTTGCACAGTGAAGTGGGTCCCATAGAGGTAGGGCCTCAGCTTCCTTAGGGCCCACACAACAGAGAAACATTCTTTCTCTACCGTGGACCATCTGAGCTCTCTGTCCTTAAACTGGCGACTAATAAAACCAATAGGGTGTTCCTTACCCTTCTCATCTACTTGCGATAGTACAGCTCCTATCCCAGTGTCAGAGGCGTCCGTCTGCACGATAAAAGGTCTTTGATAATCAGGGGCCCTGAGGACAGGGGCCTGGCACAAGGAGTCTTTTAAGCCATTGAAGGCCTTCTCACACTCGTCGGTCCAAGTTACCTTCTTGGGTTTCTTCAGAGTTGTGAGGGCAGTCAGAGGGGCAGCTATGGTGCCATAGTCTGCCACAAAATTGCGGTAATACCCCGTGAGTCCTAAGAAGGCTCTCACTTGGGTTTGTGTAGTGGGGGTAGGCCAGTCTTGTACTGCTTGTACTTTACTGGGTAGAGGCTGTATCCTCCCTCCACCTACTTCATGTCCAAGGTAAAACACTGAGCCTTGTCCAATCTGGCGTTTACTAGCCTTTATGGTCAAGTGTGCTTTCTGAAGAGCCTGGAGCACAATCCCGAGGTGTTTCACATGGTCTTCCCAGGTGGCACTGAAAACTGCTATATCGTCCAGATATGCAAGACAGAATTCGTCCAACCCATTCAAAACATGATGCACAAGCCTCTGAAAAGTGGCAGGTGCATTCTTCAACCCGAACGGCATTACCCGGAATTGGTAAAGGCCGTCTGGAGTAGAAAACGCTGTCTTCTCCTTGGCATGTTCTGCTAAAGCTATTTGCCAATAGCCAGCAGTGAGGTGAAACGTGCTGAGGTACTTGGAGGCACCCAAAGTATCCACCAGCTCATCTGTTCGAGGCAAGGGGTGTGCATCTGTCTTGGTGACAGCATTCAGAGCCCTGTAATCCACGCAGAACCTCAATTCAGAAGTGCCTGCCTTAGGAACGAAAACCACAGGGCTGGACCAAGGACTACTAGAGGGTTCAATCACCCCAAGGTCTAACATCTTGTTGACCTCGGTCTTAATATAAGACCGTACTTTGTCTGACATCCTGTATCCCCTACTTTTGGTAGGTACACTGTCTCCTGTGTCTATGTTATGTTTGCACCAAGGTGTCAAACCAGGCGACTGTGAAAACAGGGGGGAAAACTGCCTAAGCAAACTTTTCACCTCAGCCTGCTGATCAGAAGTCAGGTGAGGGGCCACTCGGACACCCTCAAAGGAGCTATCTGAAGGACCGCTTTGGAACAGGTCGGGGAGAGGTTCAGACTCCTCTTCCTCAACATCTGAAGCCAGTAACAGTGCTGCGATTTCGACTCTTGGGACGAAAGCCTTCAGCCTATTCACGTGAAACACTTTTGGAGCCTGTCCAGGCCTTCCAAGGTCCACTAAATAGTTAACCTCACCCAGGAGCTCCACCACTGTGTAAGGGCCTGACCATTTGTCCTGTAAAGCTCAAGGCCTTATGGGATTCATGATCAGGACTTGCTGACCAGGTGTAAAGTTGATGAGGGAAGCTTTCTGGTCGTACCAATGTTTCACCAGCGCTTGTACTGCCTTCAATTTATCACTAGCCAAGCCCATCAGAAGTACCATCCGTTTTCTGAGCCCTAGCACATAATCAACTACGTTGGTAGTAACAGGGGGAGTGGGCATCTCCCATCCCTCTTTGACTATGGCTAAGGGTCCCCGTACAGGATGACCAAACAGAAGTTTGAAGGGGCTGAAGCCAACACCCTCCTGTGGTACCTCTCGGTAGGCAAACAGTAAGCATGGTAAAAGAAGATCCCATTGTCTTCTCTGAAGCTTCTCCAGAGCCCCAATCATGCTTTTTAACGTTCTGTTGAAACGTTCCACCAGACCATTGGTCTGGGGGTGGTATGCAGAAGAGAACTTGTAGGTGACCCCACATTCTTTCCACATAGCCTGCATATACTTCGACATAAAGTTGCTGCCACGATCTGACACAACTTCTTTAGGGAAGCCAACCCTAGTAAATATGCCAAGTAAAGCTTTTGCAACTGACTTGGCAGTTACAGTTTTCAATAGGATGGCCTCAGGATATCTGGTTGCATGGTCGACCAGCACCAGGATAAACCTATTGCCCGAGGATGTTTGCGGGTCAAGGGGACCAACGATGTCGATCCCTACCCTTTCAAATGGTACCCCCACAACTGGGAGCGGTACCAACGGAGCTTGGATTGTCGAGCCAACCTTACCAGATAACTGGCAGGAGGCACAACTCCTGCAGTGACTTTCTACTTGCACCCCCATCTTGGGCCAGTAGAATTGCATGGATAACCTTTGCTTGGTCCTCTTAATACCAAGGTGACCAGCAAGGAGCACTTCATGCGCCAACTGCAGGAGGAAGGGCCTAACAGCAAGGGGAACCACCAACCTCCTATGGTCTCCTTCTGTAGACTCTGTGGGCTCACTATACAGGAGTCCACCTTCCCAATAAATCCTATGCGTCCCAGGAGGTTCACCCTCAAGCTGGGAGCAGGCCTGTCTCCTTAGGCCTTCCAGAGATGGGCACTCACGTTGGCCTTTACTGAATTCGTCCCTATCAGGACCTCCTTCAACTAACAAGTCTTTTAGTTCAGGATGGTCGTTGGGGTCAAATACTTCAGGCATCGCCACCTCCTCGTCAGGCCCGGGCGATTGACCAACTTCCTCCACCGCAGTGGTAGGCGAGCTCGGGGGAATATTCTCTTTCCCTCGTCTTGACTTGTTGACTCCTTTCGCCTTGGGTTTCCCCTTCGGCTGGGGCGGCGTATTGGTCTTGGCCAATGCTGCCCGTGCTTGAGACCGTGTGTAGGGTCTTTCGGCAGTGTCTCCTACGAGCCCTAAAGCTCTGAGATCATTACCTAACAAGACCTTTCCCGGGACGTTTCTCTGAATGCTCACTGGAATCCTGACTGCTGTACCATTTAAAGTAAGATTTACAGGTATTACTGGGAACATACGGAGTGGGCCGTCAGCCAACTTAGTGGGCATCAGAGTAGCTCTGGCAACTTCCTCTGAGTCTACCAAGGTAGAATCCACTACAGTTCGACTGCACCCACTATCCCTAAGAGCTGGAGTATCTACTCCATTGATCAGCACACTGTCTTTAAAGTAGTGCTTGGTATTATCTGGAATCCTAGCATAAGCCTCTGCGACTTTAAGCTCCCAGGAACCCAGGGAAACTAAAACTACCTCAGCCTTTATCCCGCTGGGAAATGAGTCTGAGGAGAAGGATGCTCCTGTAATCTCTTCTTCCTCGTAGGAGGAGAAGGCCAGATTAGCGGAGTGGACCCCCAAAGGTCTAACCTTACACCGGGGATCCACCTTCACGTGGTCAGTTGCTCCACAAGCAAAACAAGATCCATTGGGTCTGTTTACATAGGGAGGCTTATTGTAACCAGAGTTCTGTTTCGGAGGCTGACCTCCACTACCCTGTGAGTTCTCTTGTGTCTTACCCTTATTTTTCTTTTTGTGGCCCTTTTGAGAAGAAGATTTATCAGATTCTCCACCCTCCTTATCTTTGGACTTTTTCCCTTCCTCCTGCTTACCAGGATGAGTTTTGTCCTTATGGGACACTCGATGTGACACCCATAAGTCTGCTGCAATGGCCAGCTTCTTAGGATCTATCTCCTTCGAATCGGCCAAATGCTGCTTAAGCTCCGGGGAAGAAGATGCAAAAATGTGTTCCAGCATGACAAGATTTATCATGCCTTCGAAGGTAGAAACCTTATAACCTTCGACCCAGCCAGTTAAGTTTTTCAAGGATTCAGTGACATAAGATACCCAAGTACCACCTTCCTTTTTCTTATACTCTATGAATCGTTTCAAATATTGGGCCGGAGTCTTCCCAAACTTTAAAATGAGAGTTTGCTTTAACATTGCGAAATCAGCTCGCTCAGCCTTCGACATTTCCATAATGGCACTACAGCCAGAATGGGGCAGTCTGCTGAGTAACCAGGCAATCTTATCAGCATTGTCAACTTGTTGAACTTCGCATGCATACTCAAACGCATTCAGCCAGTCCATAATGTCATTCCTTTCCTCATACACACTGACCAGATCTTTCAGAAACCGTGGATGAGAGGAGGCCCCAGACCCATGTCCAGGACCCTTGGACCCATTTGCAACCTGAAGCTTGGCCAGTTCCAACTGGTGATCCCTGTCTTTCTGTTTTTCTGACTGTTCAATTTTTAGTTTGGCTATGCTGAATTCAAGCTCCTTCTGCCTAAACCGCAGCTCTTGCTTCTTGAATTCAAGCATAGCCTCCCCATCAACACTGGCAGAGGAAACATTAGACATCTCATCCTCCCTGTCCTCGTGGTCGCGGTGGATCAGTGCAGCGGCAGAACCGTCGGTTCTACCAGTGAGAGCAGCCCCACCTCCTTCCGCACTGTCCTCAGAAGTTATAGCGTCAAGCTGCGCTTCTTGCCACGCCACGATTCTTTGGATCATATCCAATTTCGTGCCTTGAGAGGAAACACCTCTCTCCGCACACATCTTTTTCAATGTTTCTGATTTGGAAGCATTTAAAGTTAACAAGGTATTTGTTTCCATACTGTTAGATAGGACTATGGCCTTTTGAAAGTTATACTACAACAATTCACTACGTGTCCTGGTAGGAATAACTTGAAATGCCTTAGTTCGTGCGCAACACTGGATACCTTCAGTGGTATCCCACCGCTGTACACCAATTTGTTAAGACGGATTTCTGAACTCTGTCCTGGTGGCGCAGAAGTTCAGAAGGCCAACCTAATTACTTGGAACAGGGTAACCTCTGGACAAGCCAGACCAATCAAGGTAGCGATCGCGGCGGTCAAGACTAGGTCTCAAGAGGGGTGAGGGTGACTGAAAGCCTGCAATGAGCACACAAAGCAAGGACACTTACAAACTACTCCAAACAGGTGCTATATTAAAAATATATACACATTTATTCCAAGGCCTTTAAAACAATGACCGTAGCGAGAAATCACAATCCAACTCTAGTAAACCAACACATACGGGCAAAAGGGGAGTCTCTTCGAGGGAGATCAGGCAGTTCAGTTTAGTGCACAAACGAAGAAGAACAGTGTTCCGCGACTCAAGCGCAGCCTCCACTGTGGGCAGAAGCAGAGCGCGAGTCCGGAAAGGCGTGCTGTTTTGACACAGCGGGGAAAAGCTATGGGCTCCTGCAGGAGGGCGACCAGTTCCTAGCTATGCTACTCACCGGTCCCCGATGCAAGCAGACCCAGGCTTCTCCGCGTCAGTTTCAGTCGCTGGCAGGTTCAGAAGAGCAGGGGACGTCTCGTCGTCGTGTTGAGTCTGCAGCAGCAGAGTTGAGTAAAAGACGTCCCAAACGAAGGAACCCGCACAGTTTGTTACCACAGCAGGGCAACGGAGCGGCCGTGTGTATCTGAGCCAAATGTACACTACTCACTTCAGACCTGGGAACGCCAAGTGTACGAATCGTGTGAGAGTGACAAGGACTCGATATACTACACAACCTGGTGGCAGTTACAGAGCAAGACTCCTGTGTAGGCTGGTCAGTCTGCTGGATGGCCCAGAGACGCTTCCGAAGGCTTACTAGCAGGAGCTGGTGAAGATGCCGAGAATAGCTGTCCCCCCTATTCCAAGGGTCGAAGTACTAGTACAGGCCTTCTGGTTCGATCAAAGGTGAAAAGGGTTTCACAAGGCGACAGCAGTGCAGAGGAGCAGTCCTTCAGCGGGTCACCAGCGATTCCTCGGTTCAGCCTCTTGGTTGCAGGATACTTGGCTCCTGTATTCCTTCGTTCGTGAGAACTCAGGAGATCGACATGGTAGTGGTGTTTCCAGTCCCCTCTTATCCACGGTTCCCTTCGTGCCAAAAGGGTGGGGACCCAATGGGAGATCCGCTCATCAACACTCACACCATTCATGGACCTATCATGGACCACGGTGGTCCCAGGCATTCACACGGGACCAGACATCCCAGCCCACATCCTGGAGGCACACACAAGACATGTAGAAGCCCGCGAAAGCATCCGTGTTTCGTGGGAAAGTACATGCCCAAATAAGGAAGGCCCCGGGTCGGCTCGACCTGGGGAAGGTGAAGGGAGCAAGACGGTCAGCGGACAGGACAAAGGAGCCTCGTGGTCTGGCCATTTTGGGAGCCAGGCCACCATTTTGGGTTAAGTGCGAGAAACGCGCTTAGAACGCCAAAAGGAGCTCAAAACACAAGAAACGATCGCTGCCACCATTCCCGTCCGTGAATCACTTGCACCGATCAGTTACAATCCTGAAAGAGTATCTAGGGCCTGTAGAAGGCTAGAATCCCAAGAGAGCAGTAACTTAGCTTACAGTGCCCTCTTGTGTCATGTTGCACGAAAGCCGCAACATGATAAAAGAAACTACGGAAAACAGCGTTTCCCGGTACTGACTGTCTTAAGGCCATGTCAGTTTCCCCGTAAGAAAGGAGCGAAAGCCCAGAGGAGTGCGGCAGAAGGCTGCACTTCTCTGGCAAAGTCGAGAACAAGGTGAAAAACAACAGCAAAAAGTTTAGGGGTTGCCACATGGAAGGAAAATTACCTACAATTACGAAATCTTTCCTAACAAATATCACATCTCATGTTATAGGAAGAGTCTCAGGTTTGGTATAAGCATTGAGATATCACATCTCTGCAATCGGAAGTGTCTCAGGATTGGGATGGGAAGGAGTTGGATATCCCATCTCATGTTATAGGACGGGTCTCAGGATTGTTATTAGAATCATTGAGATATCATATATATTGCATGCTGTAGGAAGGGTTTAATGATTGGAATGGGAAGGACTTGGATATCACATCTCATGCTATGGATAGGCTCTCAGGTTTGGAAAGGGAAGGAGTTGGATATCACATTTCATGTTAGAGGAAGGATCTCAGGTTTGGTATTAGAGGCATTGAGATATCACATCTCATGCTATAGGAAGGGTCTCAGGATTGGAATGGGAAGGAGTTGGATATCACATCTCATGCTATAGGAAGGGTCTCAGGTTTGGTATAAGCATTGAGATTTCACATCGCATGCTATAGGAAGGGTCTCAGGATTGGAATGGAAGGAGTTGGATATCACATCTCATGTTAAACGAAGGATCTCAGGTTTGGTATTAGAAGCATTGAGACATCACATCTCATGCTATAGGAAGGGTCTCAGGATTGGAATGGGAAGGAGTTGGATATCACATCTCATGCTATAGGAAGGGTCTCAGGTTTGGTATAAGCATTGAGATATCACATCTCATGCTATCGGAAGGGTCTCAGGATTGGAATGGGAAGGAGTTGTATATGACATCTCAAGCCATAGGAAGGGTCTCAGGTTTGGTATAAGCTTTGAGATATCACATCTCTGCTATCGGAAGGGTCTCATGATTGGAATGGGAAGGAGTTGGATATCCCATCTCATGTTATAGGAAGAGTCTCAGGTTTGGTATTAGAAGCATTGAGATATCACATCTCATGCTATAGGAAGTGTCTCAGGATTGGAATGGGAAGGACTTGGATATCACATCTCATGCTATAGGGAGGGTCTCAAGTTTGATATTAGAAGCATTGAGATATCACATCTTATGCTATAGGAAGGGTCTCAGGATTGGAATGGGAAGGAGTAGGATATCACATCTCATGCTATAGGAAGGATCTCAGGTTTGGTATAAGCATTGAGATATCACATCTCTTCTATCGGAAGGGTCTCAGGATTGGAATGGGAAGGAGTTGGATATTCCCATCTCATGTTATAGGAAGGGTCTCAGGTTTGGTATTAGAAGCATTGAGATATCACATCTCATGCTATAGGAAGGGTCTCAGGATTGGAATGGGAAGGACTTGGATATCACATCTCATGCTATAGGGAGGGTCTCAAGTTTGATATTAGAAGCATTGAGATATCACATCTCACAATATCGGAAGGGTCTCAGGATTGGAATGGGAAGGAGTTGGATATCACATCTCATGATAAAGGAAGGGTCTAAGGTTTGGAAGGGGAAGGATTTGGATATCACATCTCATGTTATAGGACGGGTCTCAGGTTTGGTATTAGAAGCACTGAGATATCAAGTCTCATGGTATAGGAAGGGTCTCAGAATTGGAATGAGAAGGAGTTGGATATCACATCTCAAGCTATAGGAAGGGTCTCAGGATTGGAATGGGAAGGAGTTTGATATCACATCTCATGCAATAGTATGGGTCTCAGGTTTGGTATAAGCATTGGGATATCACATCTCATGCTATCGGAAGGGTATCAGGATTGGATTTGGAAGGAGCTGGATATCCCATCTCATGCTATAGGAAGGGTCTCAGGTTGGAATGGGAAGGAGTTGGATATCACATCTCATGTTATAGGAAGGGTCTCAGGATTGGAATGGGAAGGACTTGGATATCACATCTCATGCTATAGGAAGGCTCTCAGGTTTGGAAGGGGAAAGAGTTGGATATCACATTTCATGTTAGAGGTAGGATCTCAGGTTTGGTATTAGAGGCATTGAGATATCACATCTCATGCTATCAGAAGGGTCTCAGGATTGGAATGGGAAGGAGTTGGATATCACATCTCATGCTAAAGGGAGGGTCTCAGGTTTGGAAGGGGAAGGATTTGGATATCACATCTCATGTTATAGGAAGGATCTCAGGTTTGGTATTAGAAGCATTGAGATATCACATCTCATGCTATCGGAAGGATCTCAGGTTTGGTATTAGAAGCATTGAGATATCACATCTCATGCTATCAGAATGGTCTCAGGATTGGAATCGGAAGGAGTTGGATATCACATCTCATGCTCAAGGGAGGGTCTCAGGTTTGGAAGGGGAAGGATTTGGATATCACATCTCATGTTATCAGAAGGATCTCAGGTTTGGTATTAGAAGTATTGAGATATCACATCTCATGCTATAGGAAGGGTCTCAGGATTGGAATGGGAAGGAGTTGGATATCACATCTCAAGCTATAGGAAGGGTCTCAGGTTTGGTATAAGCATTGAAATATCACATCACATGCTATAGGAAGGGTCTCAGGATTGGAATGGGAAGGAGTTGGATATCACATCTCATGTTATAGGAAAGATCTCAGGTTTGGTATTAGAAGCATTGAGACATCACATCTCATGTTATAGGAAGGGTCTCAGGATTGGAATGGGAAGAAGTTGGATATCACATCTCATGCTATAGGAAGAGTCTCAGGTTTGGTATAAGCATTGAGATATCACATCTCATGATATAGGAAGGGCTCAGGATTGGAATGGGAAGGAGTTGTATATGACATCTCATGCCATAGGAAGGGTCTCAGGTTTGGTATAAGCATTGAGATATCACATCACATGCTATAGGAAGGGTCTCAGGATTGGAATGGGAAGGACTTGGATATCACATCTCATGTTAAACGAAGGATCTCAGGTTTGGTATTAGAAGCATTGAGACATCACATATCATGCTATCGGAAGAATCTCAGATTTCCAAACCTGAGAGCCTTCCTACAGCATGAGATGTGATATCCAAGTCATTCCCATTCCAATCCTGAGACCCTTCCTATAACATGAGATGTCATATCCAACTCCTTCCCATTCCAACCTGAGACCCTTCCTATAGCATGAGATGGGATATCCAACTCCTTCCAAATCCAATCCTGATACCCTTCCGATAGCATGAGATGTGATATCCCAATGCTTCTACAAAACCTGAGACCCATACCATGGCATGAGATGTGATATCAAACTCCCGTCCTATACCATGAGACTTGATATCTCAATGCTTCTAATACCAAACCTGAGACCGGTCCAATAACATGAGATGTGATATCCAAATCCTCCCCCTTCCAAACCTTAGACCCTTCCTTTATCATGAGATGTGATATCCAAGTCCTTCCCATTCCATTCCTGAGACCCTTCCTATAGCATGAGATGTGATATCTCAATGCTTCTAATACCAAACCTGAGACCCTTCCTATAACATGAGATGTGATATCCAAGTCCTTCCCATTTCAATCCTGAGACCCTTCCTATAGCATGAGATGTGATATCTCAATGCTTCTAATACCAAACCTGAGACCCTTCCTATAACATGAATTCTGATATCCAAGTCCTTCCCATTCCAATCCTGAGACCCTTCCAATAGCAGAGATGTGATATCTCAATGCTTCTAATATCAAACCTGAGACCTGTCCTATAACATGAGATGGGATATCCAACTCCTTCCCGTTCCAAACCTGATACCCTTCCTATAGCATGAGATGTGATATCCAATTCCTTCCCATCCCAATCCTGAGACACCTCCGATAGCAGAGATGTGATATCTCAATGCTTATACCAAACCTGAGACTCTTCCTATAACATGAGATGTGATATCTAACTCCTTCCAGTTCCAAACCTGAGACCATTCCTATAGAATGAGATGTGATATCCAACTCCTTCCCATTCCAATCCTGAGACCCTTCCTATAGCATGAGATGTGATATCTCAATGCTTATACCAAATCTGAGACCCTTCCTATAGCATAAGATGTGATATCCAACTCCTTCCCATTCAAATCCTGAGACCCTTCCTATAGCATGAGATGTGATATCTCAATGCTTCTAATACCAAACCTGAGATCCTTCCTATAACATGAGATGTGATATCCAACTCCTTCCCATTCCAATCCTGAGACCCTCATGATAGCATGAGATGTGATATCTCAATGCCTCTAATACCAAACCTGAGATACTTCCGATAGCATGAGATGTGATATCTCAATGCTTTTAATACCAAACCTGAGATCCTTACTATAACATGAGATGTGATTTCCAAATCCTTCCCCTTCCACACCTGAGACCCTCCCTTTAGCATGAGATGTGATATACAACTTCTTCCCATTCCAATCCTGAGACCCTTCTGATAGCATGAGATGTGATATCTCAATGCCTCTAATACCAAACCTGAGATCCTACCTCTAACATGAAATGTGATATCCATCTCCTTCCCTTTCCAAACTTGAGACCCTGCCTATAGCATGCGATGTGATATTCAAGTCCTTCCCATTCCAATCCTGAGACCCTTCCTATAGCATGTGATGTGATATCTCAATGCGTATACCAAACCTGAGACCCTTCCTATGGCATGAGATGTCATATACAACTCCTTCCCATTCCAATCCTGAGACCCTTCCTATAGCATGAGATGTGATATCTCAATGCTTATACCAAACCTGAGACCCTTCCTATAGCATGAGATGTGATATCCAACTTCTTCCCATTCCAATCCTAAGACCCTTCCTATAACATGAGATGTGATGTCTCAATGCTTCTAATACCAAACCTGAGATCTTTCCTATAACATGAGATGTGATATCCAACTCCTTCCCATTCCAATCCTGAGACCCTTCTTATAGCATGAGATGTGATATCTCAATGCTTATACCAAACCTGAGACCCTTCCTATAGCTTGAGATGTGATATCCAACTCCTTCCCATTCCAATCCTGAGACCCTTCCTATAGCATGAGATGTGATATCTCAAGGCCTCTAATACCAAACCTGAGATCCTTCCTCTAACATGAAATGTGATATCCAACTCCTTCCCCTTCCTAACCTGAGACCCTTCCTATAGCATGAGATGTGATATCCAACTCCTTCCCATTCCAATCCTGAGACCCTTCCGATAGCTTGAGATGTGATATCTCAATGCTTCTAATATCAATACTGAGACCCTCCCTATAGCATGAGATGTGATATCTAAGTCCTTCCCATTCCAATCCTGAGACCCTTCCGATAGCAGAGATGTGATATCTCAATGCTTATACCAAACCTGAGACCCTTCCTATAGCATGAGATGTGATATCCAACTCCTTCCCATTCCAATCCTGAGACCCTTCCTATAGCATGATATGTGAAATCTCAATGCTTCTACCAAAACTGAGACCCTTCCTTTAGCATGAGATGTGATATCCAACTCCTTCCCATTCCAATCCTGAGACCGGTCCTATAGCATGAGATGTGATATCTCAATACTTCTAATACCAAACCTGAGATCCTTCCTATAACATGAGATGTGATATCCAACTCCTTCCCATTCCAATTGTGAGACCCTTCCTATAGCATGAGATGTGATATCTCAATGCTTCTAATACCAAACCTGAGATCCTTCCGATAGCATGAGATGTGATATCTCAATGCTTCTAATACCAAACCTGAGATCCTTCCTATAACATGAGATGTGATATCCAAATCCTTCCCCTTCCGAACCTGAGACCCTCCCTTTAGCATGAGATGTGATATCCAACTCCTTCCCATTCCAATCCTGATACCCTTCTGATAGCATGAGATGTGATATCTCAATGCCTCTAATACCAAACCTGAGATCCTACCTCTAACATGAAATGTGATATCCAACTCCTTCCCTTTCCAAACCTGAGAGCCTTCCTACAGCATGAGATGTGATATCCAAGTCCTTCCCATTCCAATCCTGAGACCCTTCCTATAACATGAGATGTCATATCCAACTCCTTCTCATTCCAACCTGAGACCCTTCCTATAGCATGAGATGGGATATCCAACTCCTTCTTATGCCAAACCTGAGACCCTTCCTATGGCATGATATGTGATATCCAACTCCTTGCCATTCAAATCCTGAGACCCTTCCTATAGCATGAGAAGGGATATCCAACTCCTTCCCAATCCAATCCTGAGACCCTTCCGATAGCAGAGATGTGATATCTCAACGCTTCTACCAAACCTGAGAACCTTCCTATAACATGAGATGTGATATCCAATTCCTACCCATTCCAAACCTGAGACCCTTCCAATTGGATGAGATTTGATATCCAACTCCTTCCCATTCCAACCCTGAGACCCTTCCTATACCACGAGATGTGATATCTCAATGCTTCTAATACCAAACCTGGGTCCCGTCCTATAACATGAGATATGATATCCAAATCCTTCCCCTTCCAAACTTGAGACCCTTCCTTTAGCATGAGATGTGATATCCAAATACTTCCCATTCCAATCCTAAAACCCTTCCTATAGCATGAGATGTGATATCTCAATGTTTCTTTTTTTTTTTAAATATTTATTTTTTGTTATTTTCCAAACAACAAACAACTTCTCACCCACATTAGGGTGGAATTAGCCTAGCCATGTCCCTGCCAACCTCCCCCTCTACTCCCCCCCACGCCTCCCGACCCTTATATATTGTGTACTGCACCAAGGCTATGAGTATGCGTCCGAGACGGATACTGTTTTTACTGCGTGGTGGTTGGGGAGGTCGGCGCCCCCACTGACTCATTCATCAAAAAAGTTACCAAAGGTCCCCAGATGTCAGGTGGGCGTGTGTGCTGTGGTAGCAACTTAATGAAGTCTGTCTCGACATCCTGGCAATAGAGTATGTCTCTGCGCCATGCGGTGATAGTTGGGGGAGGACCGCGGCTCCATGCCATGGCAACTCTTCTGCGAGCCAGTGTCAGTAGAATACCTGCTAACTTTCTCGTAGGGGCCTTCAACAGTCTGGTCATGCCCAGCAGAGCTGCAGTGTTGGCTGGGAGAATCGGTTCACCGATTATCTTACTCGTGATTTCCAGCACCTGGGGCCAGAATGAGGCCAGTTTAGGGCAGTCCCAAGCCAGATGTAAAAAGTCTGCCGACACCAATCCACACCTCTCACATCCGAAGGAGGAGTCTGGACTCTGCATTTTTGCTTTTGCAGGTGTGAAGTACGTTTGATGCAGGTAGTTGAAGTGGATTAACTTGAGGCGGGTATTGAGGGCAATCTTCTGGGTCTGTCTAAGGATAAAGGACCAGTCGGTGTCGGAGAAAGTTAAATTTAGGGCTTTTTCCCATCTAGATTTGGCTCGGGACACTGTGGAGGACGAGTCTGTAGTTATGGTTCTGTAGATCTGTGAGAGAGGTCTCCCCTCACCTTGAGATTGGATTGCCGAGTGCAAGAGCTGCCATATTTGGGGTTGCTGCGGAAAGGAAGGTAGGATTGCTCGCAGCGTGTGGCGTACCCTGAAATAGATAAATATGTCTAGCGAGGTAGTGCCGCCTTTTTCCCTCACCTGGTCGGGAGTTAGGAAACCGTCATCTGTGAAGAGGTCCCCCAGATTCCTGATTTGAAGTTTCTCTAGCCATTGGAGATAAACTTTTTCGGACGTCAACGGGATCCCGGGTATGAATTTTGCTGGTAGGAGTGGAGAGTATCTTGTGTCGATATTGTATCTTTGCGCCAATAGCTTCCATATCTTGTATGTTGTTAGGATTACATTCATCGTATCGTTGGGGACCGGGATTTTTGCGAAGATGACGGCTCTCAGTAGGTTCGGCGAGGCTAGGGCTCTTTCAATTTGCACGTGTGGTCGGACAGGGTTTGTGGCGTACCAGTGGCTGAGAAATTGTGCCTGAGCCGCCCAGTAGTACCTCTCCAAATCGGGGAGTGCCAGGCCGCCTTTTGTTACTGGGAGGGCTAGCGTGGAGTGAGCCACTCTGGCGGGTTTGCCAGCCCACAGCAATTCCAGGACCAGACTCCTTAGTTTTTTCAGGAAGAGTTGTGGAAGTAGGATGGGAATGTTGGTGAAGAGATAGAGAAGCTTCGGCAGAATCACCATTTTGACAAGAGAGGCTCTGCCCCATAGTGTTAGGGGTAAGGTTTTCCAGCGGGCTACCTTTTCTGTTAGGGACTTGAAGACCACTTCGTAATTGTCCTGGAATATTTCTTGGTGATTTAGCGACATTTGAATGCCCAGGTATCGCACCTTGGATAATTTCCAGGTGAGGTGGAAGTCATCTTTAAATGGCTGAGTCGCCGGGGTGAGCGGGAAGATGATTGATTTTGTTTGATTAATTTTGAGGCCAGATGCTGCCCCGAATTTGATCACTTCGCGCATGATTGGGTTCAGGTTTTCTACTGGGTCTCTTATGTAAAGAACCACGTCATCCGCGTACAGTGAGATGATGAGTCTGTGCGGGCCTATGACCAGACCTCGGTGTTGACTATGCTCACGTAAATTGGAGGCAAGGGGTTCCATTACCAGGGCGAATAGTAGAGCTGACAGTGGGCAGCCCTGTCTGGTGCCTCGTTGCAGGTTGATGATGGACGATCTGGCTGTGCCGACTATTATGTTGGCTGTAGGTTTAGTGTATAGCAGAGAAACTAGTTTAATGAAGCGAGCCCCCAGGCCCATCCTTGCGAGTACTGAGAATAGGAATGGCCATTCCACCGAGTCGAATGCTTTTTCAGCATCAAGAAGGAGGGCGATGGCTTGTTGGGCTGGGTCTAGTGCTCCCATCACCCCAAACAGTCTCCTAATGCCGAAAGTGGTATTGCGGCCTGGTATGAATCCCGCCTGGTCAGCAAGAACTAGAGCAGGCATTAGCGGCATCAGTCTATTCGTTAGGATTTTTGCTAGAATCTTGTTATCTAGATTTAAGAGGGAGATGGGGCGGTAGGAAGCACATTCATCTGGTGGCTTGTCTGTTTTAAGCAGGAGAATCACATTGGCTTCACGCAAGGTCTGAGGTAGGGTACCTTTCTCCAGGGCTTCATTGTATACATCGGTCAAAAGGGGAGCAAGGGTAGACGTGAAGGCTTTATAGAATTCTCCGGTTAGGCCATCAGGGCGGGGGGCTTTGGCGTTCGGGAGCGATTTGATTGCTTCAGTTATTTCTGCTGGGGAGATCAGTTCATTGAGGGGTTCTCTCAGCTGTGCCTCTACCCAGTATAATTCGGTCTCCCTCAGGTAGCTCAGTGGCGCATCGGAATTTTCGGGGTGTTGGGAACTATAGAGTTCTTGATAGAAGCATCCAAATTCTTCTGCCATGTCGACATCTGTGGACAATGTTCTTCCCTGTTGACTACGGATTTCTGTAATAGGCGTCGGTGTGTGGTCAGCTCTCACCAACCTCGCCAGGAGAGCTCCAGGTTTTTGTCCCTCACCGTATTGTCTGATTACTGTGCTGCGGTGGAGAAATTTCAGTTCGCGCTCGGCGAGTGCGTGAAACCTCAGCAGTTCCTCTTTCAGGGCAGCTTTCGCCTTTGGTTCGCTCGAGTCTCTGGTTTGGCATTCGAGGTCTTTGAGGTGGTCCTCGCAGGTTGTAAGTTCACGTCTAATGAGTTTGATGATGCCGCTCTCTTTAGTCTGACATACGCCCCTTACGAAGCATTTCAGGGACTCCCACAGCACACCGGCCGAGGATACCGACCCTATATTGGCTTCAAGAAAAATCTCAACCTCTTCCTTTAGCTCTGCTGCGAAGACCGTGTCTAGCATGGAGCCCGTCTTGAAGCGCCAATTCTGTAGTCTGGGAACAGATTGGGAGGGGAGGAGACAAAGGACCATTGGAGAGTGGTCTGATAGAGTCCGTGGCAGGATGTGACAGGGACCGGCCTGCAGGGGGCCTGTTCTGGATAAGAATAGGTAGTCGATACGAGAGCTGGTATTGTGGACTGCTGAGTGGAAGGTGTAGTCCCTCAGGTCCCCGTTAACCGTTCTCCAGGCGTCCTTTAGGTCGAAGGCTCGGCAAATTTCTGTTATTTGCAAGCTGGCTTTAGAGATCTGTTGTGACGAGGAGTGTGATCTGTCCTTGGCCGGGTCTATGACAGTGTTCATGTCGCCTCCCCAAACCACCGTGGAGTGCTCGAGTGAGGAGAGTTGCGACACTACCCAGCCAAAGTTGTCTGGACCATCTACATTAGGGGCGTAGGAATTAATGAAGGTTATCGCCTTGCCTGCTATTATGCCCTTGACTAGGACGGATCTTCCTATGGAGTCTTTTGCAACGTGCGTTAGACGGAAGTTGGTTCTTCTGTGTACCAGTATGGCCACTCCTCTGGAGTAGGAGTATGACGAATAATATCTATGGCATCCCCACGATTTGGCCCATGTGCGTTCTTTCTCGGGTGTTAGGTGGGTTTCCTGTAACATTGCCACGTCAATTTCATGTCTCCTTAGGTATTGGAGGATTTTGCGGGTTTTGGATGGGATGTTACCACCCCTTATATTCCATGTTGCAACCTTGAATGTTGAGAGTAAGAGAAAACTCGAAATTGCGTTGGGAACGCATTGGTCCTGTGGTTGGTGTACATTGTTCGTGACATGATGGGCTTGGAGCATGTCGTAATATATCACATGGCGTATGGCGCATGGCGACTGGGAGTAGAGAGTGGGGAGCGAGTCTGAGGGGAGGCATCATGGGAGGGTGCTGGCTTTTCCTTGTGAGAGATTCGTACATAACAAGTTCTGGCGGTGCCAGGAGGGTGGTTGTTAGTCCATCCCTGAACAAAAAACAGTAAACAATCCAACAGTCCTTAGAACTAATCCCATTACGCGGACAACCCCCAACATGTCCGACGGGATCCCCCCCAACCTGAGTGAGGGGACAGATGCTGTGCTCGGGGCGCTAGGGGCCTCTCCAAGAACTCTGCCCTATTGTTTAATGGGGCGTGAGCGTGTTCCGGCAGTTTGTGTGCGTTTCGGGGTCGGGCCCGGGTTTTATGGAGGATTCCTGGGGATCCTCTCTCTCCGTGCGCGGGGTCGTTGAGGGTCGTGAGCTGGGCAACCGTTACGGTCCAGAAATAGGTGTACTTCCTCAGGAGAATTAAAGAAGTGGGTCTGCTCATTATGTTGTACCCTGAGACGTGCAGGAAACATCATAGAATATACGAGCTTTGCCTCTCGAAGTCTTTGTTTGGCGCTGGTGAAGGCTCTTCTCTGGGTCTGTACTGTCGATGAGAAATCGGGATAAATATGGATTTTGTCTCCGTCGTGGTGTAAATCGCCTTTCTCCCTTGCTAGTCGCAGGATGGTGTCACGATCTCTGAAGTTGAGCAACCTTGCTATGATGACTCTGGGAGGTGCGCCCGGGGCCGGTCTGGAGGACGGGGTCCTGTGGGCCCTCTCTATCATGAACATTTGCGAGAAGGAGTCTCGGTCGAAGAGGGTGAGGCACACCGACTCCACAAAGTCCTCCATCTTCCTTGGGGTGTCGCTTTCCCTGACCCCAACAATACGGATGTTGTTTCGCCTAGAGCGACCCTCCAGGTCCTCGCATTTGGCCATTGTTGCGGCCATTTGGTTTTCGAGTCGCGTGACCTTGTTGGAGAGGGATGCGGCACCGTCATCGAGGTTCGAGATTCTCTGTTCGGTGTCATTTAGCCGTTCTGTATGTGTGTCTAGGCGATGTTGCATCAGGTCGACTTTGGAGGATAGACTGTCCAGCTTGTTGTTCAGACTCCCTATGCCTGCTTTTAGATCTAAAAGGAGTTCTTTTATTTCCATCGGATAACTTTCGGTTACTGGTTGCCCAGAGCTGCATGGTGGTGGGTCATCTTCTTGTTGTGGGTTTGGGGTTTTGGGTGCCGTGTTGCTATCAAATGTCAGCTTTTTTTGTAGTTTGTCCACTTTGCCCATCTTGGCTGATGTATGTGAGCCTTCCAAGCAAAGAGGGTCCGTGACGGCTAGGTGGCTTGTAGTTGTTGCCGAGACTGGGGGAGAATTGGTGGCGGGAGTGACGTTAGGCTGGCGGAGGTGTGACTACCAGTACAGTGTCAGGAGATTTGGGGCGATGTGGCCGAGACTGGGCCTCACCAAGGCCCTGGGGGAGATCAGCCCCCTGGGTCGTCGCCACTAACGGACAGCTTCGCCGGGGGCCGCGTTTTGGGAGTGAAGCAAAATATTCTCGTGGCTCACGGAGATCTTCGGCACGTACCTCAGGTCTTTGTCCTTCGGACGGGTGTCCCGACCTCCACCGCTCGCGTCTCCGCCTCCCGGATCGGCGTGGCCTGGCACAGCAGCCCTGGGGAATCGGGAGGGACGTCACCCCGATCGGCGTGCAGGAGTCGCAGCCGGGAGGAGGGGGGGGCTACTCCGGATCGTCAAGCGGCGACACCCAGCCTCCTGGGGGTCCGCCGGCGAGGTGGTCTCGGGAAGGATGGGCCCTCGGCGTCTCCACCAGCCCAGGCCTCAGCCTTGTGTCCGGAGCTCCGACGCCGCACCAGCATGCGACGGGACCCGGACCGGCTCCGGGGGGGGCGGCGGCACCCCACGAGGGCTGCCGGCGCTCGTGGATGATGGATCTCCGAGGGAAGGAACGGCTGTTCCGCGTCCTCCGCCAAGCCACACCTCTCTCCCCGGCGTCCGTCCGGCGCCCAGGCAGGCCCCGGCCCCCACGCCGATGCAGTGATGTGGGGTCCCGAGCTGGTCGATTTTCCTCCAGATTCCGCCGAGGAATGTTCAGAGCACCCAGAAGCAGGGAGAAGCCTTCTGTTTTCCAATGTGCAGCCGGGAACCGCAGGATTCAGCAGGATTTATTTCGGGCAGAGCGGGAGCTCAGGTGAGAGCGGCCATCTTGGTTGGTCCTCTAGCGCCCTCTATGTGTGATATCTCAATGTTTCTAATAAAAAACCTGAGACCCTTCCTATAGCAAGAGATGCGATATCCAAATCCTTCCCATTCCAATCCTGAGACCCTTCCTATAACATGAGATGTGATATCCAACTCCTTCCCATTCCAACCTGAGACCCTTCCTATAGCATGAGAAGGGATATCCAACTCCTTCCCAATCCAATCCTGAGACCCTTCCGATAGCAGAGATGTGATATCTCAATGCTTATACCAAACCTGAGACCCTTCCTATGGCATGAGATGTGATATCCAACTCCTTGCCATTCAAATCCTGAGACCCTCCCTATAACAAGAGATGTCATATCCAACTCCTTCCCATTCCAAACCTGAGACCCTTCCTTTAGCATGAGATGTAATATCCAAATCCTTCACATTCCAATCCGGAGACCCTTCCTATAGCATGAGATGTGATATCTCAATGCTTCTAATACCAAACATGTGATCCTTCCTATAACATGAGATGTGATATCCAACTCCTTCCCATTCCAAACCTGAGACCCTTCCGATAGCATGAGATGTGATATCTCAATGCTTCAAAAACCAAACATGAGAACCATCCTATAACATGAGATGTGAAATCCAAATCCTTCCCTTCCCAAACCTGAGACTCTTCCTATAGCATGAGATGTGATATCGCAATGCTTCTACCAAACCTGAAACCCTTCCTATAGCATGAGATGTGATATCCAACTCCTTCCCATTCCAATCCTGAGACACTTCCTATAGCATGAGATGTGATATCACAATCCTTCCCCTTCCAAACCTTAGACCCTTCCTTTATCATGAGATGTGATATCCAAGTCCTTCCCATTCCATTCCTGAGACCCTTCCTATAGCATGAGATGTGATATCTCAATGCTTCTAATACCAAACCTGAGACCCTTCCTATAACATGAGATGTGATATCCAAGTCCTTCCCATTCCAATCCTGAGACCCTTCCTATAGCATGAGATGTGATATCCTAGTCCTTCCCATTCCAATCCTGAGACCCTTCCGATAGCAGAGATGTGATATCTCAATGCTTATACCAAACCTGAGACCCTTCCTATGGCATGAGATGTCATATACAACTCCTTCCCATTCCAATCCTGAGACCCTTCCTATAGCATGAGATGTGATATCTCAATGCTTATACCAAACCTGAGACCCTTCCTATGGCCTGATATGTCATATGCAACTCCTTCCCATTCCAATCCTGAGACCCTTCCTATAGCATTAGATGTGATATCTCAATGCTTATACCAAATCTGGGACCCTTCCTATAGCATGAGATGTGATATCCAACTTCTTCCCATTCCAATCCTGAGACCCTTCCTATAGCATGAGATGTGATGTCTCAATTCTTCTAATACCAAACCTGAGATCCTTCCTATAACATGAGATGTGATATCCAACTCCTTCCCATTCCAATCCTGAGACCCTTATGATAGCATGAGATGTGATATCTCAATGCCTCTAATACCAAACCTGAGATACTTCTGATAGCATGAGATGTGATATCTCAATGCTTCTAATACCAAACCTGAGATCCTTCCTATGACATGAGATGTGATTTCCAAATCCTTCCACTTCCAAACCTGAGACCCTCCCTTTAGCATGAGATGTGATATCCAACTCCTTCCCATTCCAATCCTGAGACCCTTCTGATAGCATGAGATGTGATATTTCAATGCCTCTAATACCAAACCTGAGATCCTACCTCTAACATGAAATGTGATATCCATCTCCTTCCCTTTCCAAACCTGAGACCCTGCCTATAGCATGAGATGTGATATCCAAGTCCTTCCCATTCCAATCCTGAGACCCTTCCTATAGCATGTGATGTGATATCTCAATGCTTATACCAAATCTGAGACCCTTCCTATAGCATGAGATGTGATATCCAACTCCTTCCCATTCCAATCCTGAGACCCTTCCTATAGCATGAGATGTGATGTCTCAATGCTTCTAATACCAAACCTGAGATCCTACCTATAACATGAGATGTGATATCCAACTCCTTCCCATTCCAATCCTGAGACCCTTATGATAGCATGAGATGTGATATCTCAATGCCTCTAATACCAAACCTGAGATACTTCCGATAGCATGAGATGTGATATCTCAATGCTTCTAATACCAAACCTGAGATCCTTCCTATAACATGAGATGTGATTTCCAAATCCTTCCCCTTCCAAACCTGAGACCCTCCCTTTAGCATGAGATGTGATATCCAACTCCTTCCCATTCCAATCCTGAGACCCATCTGATAGCATGAGATGTGATATTTCAAAGCCTCTAATACCAAACCTGAGATCCTACCTCTAACATGAAATGTGATATCCATCTCCTTCCCTTTCCAAACCTGAGACCCTTCCTATAGCATGTGATGTGATATCTCAATGCTTATACCAAACCTGAGACCCTTCCTATGGCATGAGATGTCATATACAACTCCTTCCCATTCCAATCCTGAGACCCTTCCTATAGCATGAGATGTGATATCTCAATGCTTATACCAAACCTGAGACCCTTCCTATAGCATGAGATGTGATATCCAACTTCTTCCCATTCCAATCCTGAGACCCTTCCTATAACATGAGATGTGATGTCGCAATGCTTCTAATACCAAACCTGAGATCTTTCCTATAACATGAGATGTGATATCCAACTCCTTCCCATTCCAATCCTGAGACCCTTCCTATAGCATGAGATGTGATATCACAATGCTTATACCAAACCTGAGACCGTTCCTATAGCTTGAGATGTGATATCCAACTCCTTCCCATTCCAATCCTGAGACCCTTCCTATAGCATGAGATGTGATATCTCAAGGCCTCTAATACCAAACCTGAGATCGTTCCTCTAACATGAAATGTGATATCCAACTCCTTCCCCTTCCAAACCTGAGAGCCTTCCTATAACATGAGATGTGACATCCAAGTCCTCCCCATTCCAATCCTGAGACCCTTCCTATAGCATGAGATGTGATATCTCAATGCTTCTAATACCAAACCTGAGACCCTTCCTATAACATGATTTGGGATATCCAACTCCTTCCCATTCCAATCCTGAGACCCTTCCGATAGCAGAGATGTGATATCTCAATGCTTATACCAAACCTGAGACCCTTCCTATGGCCTGAGATGTCATATGCAACTCCTTCCCATTCCAATCCTGAGACCCTTCCTATAGCATTAGATGTGATATCTCAATGCTTATACCAAATCTGAGACCCTTCCTATAGCATGAGATGTGATATCCAACTTCTTCCCATTCCAATCCTGAGACCCTTCCTATAGCATGAGATGTGATGTCTCAATTCTTCTAATACCAAACCTGAGATCCTTCCTATAACATGAGATGTGATATCCAACTCCTTCCCATTCCAATCCTGAGACCCTTATGATAGCATGAGATGTGATATCTCAATGCCTCTAATACCAAACCTGAGATACTTCTGATAGCATGAGATGTGATATCTCAATGCTTCTAATACCAAACCTGAGATCCTTCCTATAACATGAGATGTGATTTCCAAATCCTTCGACTTCCAAACCTGAGACCCTCCCTTTAGCATGAGATGTGATATCCAACTCCTTCCCATCCCAATCCTGAGACCCTTCTGATAGCATGAGATGTGATATTTCAATGCCTCTAATACCAAACCTGAGATCCTACCTATAACATGAAATGTGATATCCATCTCCTTCCCTTTCCAAACCTGAGACCCTGCCTATAGCATGAGATGTGATATCCAAGTCCTTCCCATTCCAATCCTGAGACCCTTCCTATAGCATGTGATGTGATATCTCAATGCTTATACCAAACCTGAGACCCTTCCTATGGCATGAGATGTCATATACAACTCCTTCCCATTCCAATCCTGAGACCCTTCCTATAGCATGAGATGTGATATCTCAATGCTTATACCAAACCTGAGACCCTTCCTATAGCATGAGATGTGATATCCAACTTCTTCCCATTCCAATCCTGAGACCCTTCCTATAACATGAGATGTGATGTCTCAATGCTTCTAATACCAAACCTGAGACCCTTCCTATAACATGAGATGGGATATCCAACTCCTTCCCATTCCAATCCTGAGACCCTTCCGATAGCAGAGATGTGATATCTCAATGCTTTTACCAAACCTGAGACCCTTCCTATGGCCTGAGATGTCATATACAACTCCTTCCCATTCCAATCCTGAGACCCTTCCTATAGCATGAGATGTGATATCTCAATGCTTATACCAAATCTGAGACCCTTCCTATATCATGAGATGTGATTTCCAACTCCTTCCCATTCCAATCCTGAGACCCTTCCTATAGCATGAGATGTGATGTCTCAATGCTTCTAATACCAAACCTGAGATCCTTCCTATAACATGAGATGTGATATCCAACTCCTTCCCATTCCAATCCTGAGACCCTTATGATAGCATGAGATGTGATATCTCAATGCCTCTAATACCAAACCTGAGATACTTCCGATAGCATGAGATGTGATATCTCAATGCTTCTAATACCAAACCTGAGATCCTTCCTATAACATAAGATGTGATTTCCAAATCCTTCCCCTTCCAAACCTGAGACCCTCCCTTTAGCATGAGATGTGATATCCAACTCCTTCCCATTCCAATCCTGAGACCCATCTGATAGCATGAGATGTGATATTTCAATACCTCTAATACCAAACCTGAGATCCTACCTCTAACATGAAATGTGATATCCATCTCCTTCCCTTTCCAAACCTGAGACCCTGCCTATAGCATGAGATGTGATATCCAAGTCCTTTCCATTCCAATCCTGAGACCCTTCCTATAGCATGTGATGTGATATCTCAATGCTTATACCAAACCTGAGACCCTTCCTATGGCATGAGATGTCATATACAACTCCTTCCCATTCCAATCCTGAGACCCTTCCTATAGCATGAGATGTGATATCTCAATGCTTATACCAAACCTGAGACCCTTCCTATAGCATGAGATGTGATATCCAACTTCTTCCCATTCCAATCCTGAGACCCTTCCTATAACATGAGATGTGATGTCGCAATGCTTCTAATACCAAACCTGAGATCTTTCCTATAACATGAGATGTGATATCCAACTCCTTCCCATTCCAATCCTGAGACCCTTCCTATAGCATGAGATGTGATATCACAATGCTTATACCAAACCTGAGACCGTTCCTATAGCTTGAGATGTGATATCCAACTCCTTCCCATTCCAATCCTGAGACCCTTCCTATAGCATGAGATGTGATATCTCAAGGCCTCTAATACCAAACCTGAGATCGTTCCTCTAACATGAAATGTGATATCCAACTCCTTCCCCTTCCAAACCTGAGAGCCTTCCTATAACATGAGATGTGATATCCAACTCCTTCCCATTCCAATCCTGAGACCCTTATGATAGCATGAGATGTGATATCTCAATGCTTCTAATACCAAACCTGAGATCCTTCCTATAACATGAGATGTGATTTCCAAATCCTTCCCCTTCCAAACCTGAGACCCTCCCTTTAGCATGAGATGTGATATCCAACTCCTTCCCATTCCAATCCTGAGACCCTTCTGATAGCATGAGATGTGATATTTCAATGCCTCTAATACCAAACCTGAGATCCTACCTCTAACATGAAATGTGATATCCATCTCCCGCCCTTTCCAAACCTGAGACCCTGCCTATAGCATGAGATGTGATATCCAAGTCCTTTCCATTCCAATCCTGAGACCCTTCCTATAGCATGTGATGTGATATCTCAATGCTTATACCAAACCTGAGACCCTTCCTATGGCATGAGATGTCATATACAACTCCTTCCCATTCCAAACCTGAGACCCTTCCTATAGCATGAGATGTGATATCTCAATGCTTATACCAAACCTGAGACCCTTCCTATAGCATGAGATGTGATATCCAACTTCTTCCCATTCCAATCCTGAGACCCTTCCTATAACATGAGATGTGATGTCTCAATGCTTCTAATACCAAACCTGAGATCTTTCCTATAACATGAGATGTGATATCCAACTCCTTCCCATTCCAATCCTGAGACCCTTCCTATAGCATGAGATGTGATATCACAATGCTTATACCAAACCTGAGACCGTTCCTATAGCTTGAGATGTGATATCCAACTCCTTCCCATTCCAATCCTGAGACCCTTCCTATAGCATGAGATGTGATATCTCAAGGCCTCTAATACCAAACCTGAGATCGTTCCTCTAACATAAAATGTGATATCCAACTCCTTCCCCTTCCAAACCTGAGAGCCTTCCTATAGCATGAGATATGATAGCCAAGTCCTTCCAATTCCAATCCTGAGACCCTTCCTATAACATGAAATGTGATATCCAACTCCTTCCCATTCCAACCTGAGACCCTTCCTATAGCATGAGATGGGATATCTCAATGCTTCTAATACCAAACCTGAGACTCTTCCTATAACATGAGATTGGATATCCAACTCATTCCCATTCCAATCCTGAGACCCTTCCGATAGCAGAGATGTGATATCTCAATGCTTATACCAAGCCTGAGACCCTTCCTATGGCCTGAGATGTCATATACAACTCCTTCCCATTCCAATCCTGAGACCCTTCCTATAGCATGAGATGTGATATCTCAATGCTTATACCAAATCTGAGACCCTTCCTATAGCATGAGATGTGATATCCAACTCCTTCCCATTCCAATCCTGAGACCCTTCCTATAGCATGAGATGTGATGTCTCAATGCTTCTAATACCAAACCTGAGATCCTTCCTATAACATGAGATGTGATATCCAACTCCTTCCCATTCCAATCCTGAAACCCTTATGATAGCATGAGATGTGATATCTCAATGCCTCTAATACCAAACCTGAGATACTTCCGATAGCATGAGATGTGATATCTCAATGCTTCTAATACCAAACATGAGATCCTTCCTATAACATGAGATGTGATTTCCAAATCCTCCCCCTTCCAAACCTGAGACCCTCCCTTTAGCATGAGATGTGATATCCAACTCCTTCCCATTCCAATCCTGAGACCCTTCTGATAGCATGAGATGTGATATCTCAATGCCTCTAATTCCAAACCTGAGATCCTACCTCTAACATGAAATGTGATATCCATCTCCTTCCCTTTCCAAACCTGAGACCCTGCCTATAGCATGAGATGTGATATCCAAGTCCTTCCCATTCCAATCCTGAGACCCTTCCTATAGCATGTGATGTGATATCTCAATGCTTATACCAAACCTGAGACCCTTCCTATGGCATGAGATGTCATATCCAACTCCTTCCCATTCCAATCCTGAGACCCTTCCTATAGCATGAGATGTGATATCACAATGCTTATACCAAACCTGAGACCGTTCCTATAGCTTGAGATGTGATATCCAACTCCTTCCCATTCCAATCCTGAGACCCTTCCTATAGCATGAGATGTGATATCTCAAGGCCTCTAATACCAAACCTGAGATCCTTCCTCTAACATGAAATGTGATATACAACTCCTTCCCCTTCCAAACCTGAGAGCCTTCCTATAGCATGAGATATGATATCCAAGTCCTTCCCATTCCAATCCTGAGACCCTTCCTATAACGTGAAATGTGATATCCTACTCCTTCCCATTCCAACCTGGGACCCTTCCTATAACATGAGATGGGAATATCCAACTCCTTCCCATTCCAATCCTGAGACCCTTCCGATAGCAGAGATGTGATATCTCAATGCTTATACCAAACCTGAGATCCTTCCTATAACATGAGATGTGATATCCAACTCCTTCCCATTCCAATCCTGAGACACTTCCTATAGCATGAGATGTGATATCTCACTGCTTATACCAAACCTGAGACCCTTCCTATAGAATGAGATGTGATATCCAACTCCTTCCCATTCCAATCCTGAGACCCTTCCTATAGCATGAGATGTGATATCTCAATGCTTCTAATATCAAACTTGAGACCCTCCCTATAGCATGAGATGTGATACCCAAGTCCTTCCAATTCCAATCCTGAGACCCTTATGATAGCATGAGATGTGATATCTCAATGCCTCTAATACCAAACCTGAGATACTTCCGATAGCATGAGATGTGATATCTCAATGCTTCTAATACCAAACCTGAGATCCTTCCTATAACATGAGATGTGATTTCCAAATCCTTCCCCTTCCAAACCTGAGACCCTCCCTTTAGCATGAGATGTGATATCCAACTCCTTCCCATTCCAATCCTGAGACCCTTCTGATAGCATGAGATGTGATATTTCAATGCCTCTAATACCAAACCTGAGATCCTACCTCTAACATGAAATGTGATATCCATCTCCTTCCCTTTCCAAACCTGAGACCCTGCCTATAGCATGAGATGTGATATCCAAGTCCTTTCCATTCCAATCCTGAGACCCTTCCTATAGCATGTGATGTGATATCTCAATGCTTATACCAAACCTGAGACCCTTCCTATGGCATGAGATGTCATATACAACTCCTTCCCATTCCAAACCTGAGACCCTTCCTATAGCATGAGATGTGATATCTCAATGCTTATACCAAACCTGAGACCCTTCCTATAGCATGAGATGTGATATCCAACTTCTTCCCATTCCAATCCTGAGACCCTTCCTATAACATGAGATGTGATGTCTCAATGCTTCTAATACCAAACCTGAGATCTTTCCTATAACATGAGATGTGATATCCAACTCCTTCCCATTCCATTCCTGAGACCCTTCCTATAGCATGAGATGTGATATCACAATGCTTATACCAAACCTGAGACCGTTCCTATAACATGAGATGTGATGTCTCAATGCTTCTAATACCAAACCTGAGATCTTTCCTATAACATGAGATGTAATATCCAACTCCTTCCCATTCCAATCCTGAGACCCTTCCTATAGCATGAGATGTGCTATCTCAATGCTTATACCAAACCTGAGACCCTTCCTAAAGCTTGAGATGTGATATCCAACTCCTTCCCATTCCAATCCTGAGACGCTTCCTATAGCATGATATGTGATATCTCAATGCCTCTAATACCAAACCTGAGATCCTTCCTCTAACATGAAATGTGATATCGAACTCCTTCCCTTTCCAAACCTGAGAGCCTACCTATAGCATGAGATGTGATATCCAAGTCCTTCCCATTCCAATCCTTAGACCCTTCCTACAGCATGCAATATGATATCTCAATGATTCTAATAACAAACCTGAGACCCGTCCTATAACATGAGATGTGATATCCAACTCCTTCCTGTTTCAAACCTGAGACCCTTCCTATAACATGAGATGTGATATCCAACTCCTTCCCGTTTCAAACCTGAGACCCTTCCTATAGCATATGTGATATCCAACTCCTTCCCATTCCAAACATGAGACCCTTCCTATAGCAAGAATGTAATATCCAACTCCTTCCCATTCCAATCCTGAGACCATTCCTATAGCATGAGATGTGATATCTCAATGCTTCTAATACCAAACCTGAGATCCTTCCTATGACATGAGATGTGATATCCAATTCCTCCCCATTCCAAACCTGAGAACCTTCCTACAGCATGCGATGTGATATCTCAATGCTTCTAATACCAAACCTGAGACCAGTCCTATAACATGAGATTGGATATCTAACTCCTTCCCCTTCCAAACCTGAGACCCTTCCTATAGCATGAGATGTGATATCCAACTTCTTCCCATTCCAATCCTGAGACCCTTCCTATAACATGAGATGTGATGTCTCAATGCTTCTAATACCAAACCTGAGATCTTTCCTATAACATGAGATGTGATATCCAACTCCTTCCCATTCCAATCCTGAGACCCTTCCTATAGCATGAGATGTGCTATCTCAATGCTTATACCAAACCTGAGACCCTTCCTAAAGCTTGAGATGTGATATCCAACTCCTTCCCATTCCAATCCTGAGACCCTTCCTATAACATGAAATGTGATATCCAACTCCTTCCCATTCCAACCTGAGACCCTTCCTATAGCATGAGATGGGATATCCAACTCCTTCCAAATCCAATACTGATACCCTTCCAATAGCATGAGATGTGATATCCCAATGCTTCTACCAAACCTGAGAACCATACTATGGCATGAGATGTGATATCAAACTCCTTCCCATTCCGATCCTGAGACTCTTCCTATAGCTTGAGATGTGATATCCGAAATCCTTCCCATTCCAATTCTGAGACCCTTCCTATACCATGAGACTTGATATCTCAATGCTTCTAATACCAAACCTGAGACCCGTCCTATAACATGAGATGTGATATCCAAATCTTTCCCCTTCCAAACCTTAGACCCTTCCTTTATCATGAGATGTGATATCCAACTCCTTCCCATTCCAATCCTGAGACCCTTCCGATATCATGAGATTTGTTATCTCAATGCTTCTAATATCAAAATTGAGACCCGCCTATAACATGAGATGTGATATCCAAATCTTTCCCCTTCCAAACCTTAGACCCTTCCTTTATCATGAGATGGGATATCCAACTCCTTCCCATTCCAATCCTGAGACCCTTTCGATAGCAGAGATGTGATATCTCAATGCTTATACCAATCCTGAGACCCTTCCTATGGCCTGAGATGTCATATACAACTCCTTCCCAATCCAATCCTGAGACCCTTCCTATAGCATGAGATGTGATATCTCAATGCTTATACCAAATCTGAGACCCTTCCTATAGCATGAGATGTGATATCCAACTCCTTCCCATTCCAATCCTGAGACCCTTCCTATAGCATGAGATGTGATGTCTCAATGCTTCTAATACCAAACCTGAGATCCTTCCTTTAACATGAGATGTGATATCCAACTCCTTCCCATTCCAATCCTGAGACCCTTCCTATAGCATGAGATGTGATGTCTCAATGCTTCTAATACCAAACCTGAGAACCTTCCTACAGCATGCGATGTGATATCTCAATGCTTCTAATACCAAACCTGAGACCAGTCCTATAACATGAGATTGGATATCCAACTCCTTCCCCTTCCAAACCTGAGACCCTTCCTATAGCATGAGATGTGATATCCAACTTCTTCCCATTCCAATCCTGAGACCCTTCCTATAACATGAGATGTGATGTCTCAATGCTTCTAATACCAAACCTGAGATCTTTCCTATAACATGAGATGTAATATCCAACGCCTTCCCATTCCAATCCTGAGACCCTTCCTATAGCATGAGATGTGCTAACTCAATGCTTATACCAAACCTGAGACCCTTCCTAAAGCTTGAGATGTGATATCCAACTCCTTCCCATTCCAATCCTGAGACCCTTCCTATAGCATGAGATGTGATATCTCAATGCTTCTAATATCAAACTTGAGACCCTCCCTATAGCATGAGATGTGATACCCAAGTCCTTCCCATTCCAATCCTGAGACACTTCCTATAGCATGAGATGTGATATCTCAATGCTTATACCAAACCTGAGACCCTTCCTATAGCATGAGATGTGATATCCAACTCCTTCCCATTCCAATCCTGAGACCCTTCCTATAGCATGAGATGTGATGTCTCAATGCTTCTAATACCAAACCTGAGATCCTTCCTATAACATGAGATGTGATATCCAACTCCTTCCCATTCCAATCCCGAGACCCTTCCTATAGCATGAGATGTGATATCTCGATGCTTATACCAAACCTGAGACACTTCCTATAGCATGAGATGTGATATCCAACTCCTTCCCATTCCAATCCTGAGACCCTTCCTATAGCATGAGATGTGATATCTCAATGCATCTAATACCAAACCTGAGATCCTTCCTCTAACATGAAATGTGATATCCAACTCCTTCCCTTTCCAAACCTGAGAGCCTACCTATAGCATGAGATGTGATATCCAAGTCCTTCCCATTCCAATCCTTAGACCCTTCCTACAGCATGCAATATGATATCTCAATGATTCTAATAACAAACCTGAGACCCATCCTATAACATGAGATGGGATATCCAACTCCTTCCCATTCCAATCCTGAGACACTTCCGATAGCAGAGATGTGATATCTCAATGCTTATACCAAACCTGAGACCCTTCCTATAACATGAGATGTGATATCCAACTCCTTCCCGGTCCAAACCTGAGACCCTTCCTATAGCATATGTGATATCCAACTCCTTCCCATTCCAAACATGAGACCCTTCCTATAGCAAGAATGTAATATCCAACTCCTTCTCATTCCAATCCTGAGACCATTCCTATAGCATGAGATATGATATCTCAATGCTTCTAATACCAAACCTGAGATCCTTCTTATGACATGAGATGTGATATCCAATTCCTCCCCATTCCAAACCTGAGAACCTTCCTACAGCATGCGATGTGATATCTCAATGCTTCTAATACCAAACCCGAGACCAGTCCTATAACATGAGATTGGATATCCAACTCCTTCCCCTTCCAAACCTGAGACCCTTCCTATAGCATGAGATGTGATATCCAACTTCTTCCCATTCCACTCCTGAGACCCTTCCTATAACATGAGATGTGATGTCTCAATGCTTCTAATACCAAACCTGAGATCTTTCCTATAACATGAGATGTGATATCCAACTCCTTCCCATTCCAATCCTGAGACCCTTCCTATAGCATGAGATGTGATATCTCAATGCTTATACCAAACCTGAGACCCTTCCTATAGCTTGAGATGTGATATCCAACTCCTTCCCATTCCAATCCTGAGACCCTTCCTATAGCATGAGATGTGATATCTCAAGGCCTCTAATACCAAACCTGAGATCCTTCCTCTAACATGAAATGTGATATCCAACTCCTTCCCCTTCCAAACCTGAGAGCCTTCCTATAGCATAAGATATGATATCCAAGTCCTTCCCATCCAATCCTGAGACCCTTCCTATAACATGAAATGTGATATCCAACTCCTTCCCATTCCAACCTGAGACCCTTCCTATAGCATGAGATGGGATATCCCAATGCTTCTACCAAACCTGAGACCCATACTATGGCATGAGATGTGATATCAAACTCCTTCCCATTCCAATCCTGAGACCCTACCTAGAGCTTGAGATGTGATATCCAACTCCTTCCCATTCCAATTCTGAGACCCTTCCTATACCATGAGACTTGATATCTCAATGCTTCTAATACAAAACCTGAGACCCGTCCTATAACATGAGATGTGATATCCAAATCCTTCCCCTTCCAAACCTTAGACCCTTCCTTTATCATGAGATGTGATATCCAATTCCTTCCCATTCCAATCCTGAGACCCTACCTAGAGCTTGAGATGTGATATCCAACTCCTTCCCATTCCAATTCTGAGACCCTTCCTATACCATGAGACTTGATATCTCAATGCTTCTAATACAAAACCTGAGACCCGTCCTATAACATGAGATGTGATATCCAAATCCTTCCCCTTCCAAACCTTAGACCCGTCCTATACCATGAGATGTGATATCTCAATGCTTCTAATACCAAACCTGAGACCCTTCCTATAATGAGATGGGATATCCAACTCCTTCCCATTCCAATCCTGAGACCCTTCCAATAGCAGAGATGTGATATCTCAATGCTTATACCAAACCTGAGACCCTTCCTATGGCATGAAATGTCATATACAACTCCTTCCGATTCCAGACCTGAGACCCTTCCTATAGCTTGAGATGTGATATCCAACTCCTTTCCATTCCAATCCTGAGACCCTTCCTATAGCATGAGATGTGATATCTCAATGCTTCTAATACCAAACCTGAGATCCTTCCTATAACATGAGATGTGATATCCAAATCCTTCCACTTCCAAACCTGAGACCCTCCCTTTAGCATGAGATGTGATATCCGACTCCTTCCCATTCCAATCCTGAGACCCTTCTGATAGCATGAGATGTGATATCTCAATGCCTATAATACCAAACCTGAGGTCCTTCCGATAGCATGAGATGTGATATCTCAATGCTTCTAATACCAAACCTGAGATCCTTCCTATAACATGAAATGTGATATCCAAATCCTTCCAAATCCAATCCTGATACCCTTCCGATAGCATGAGATGTGATATCCCAATGCTTCTACAAAACCTGAGACCCATACATGGCATGAGATGTGATATCAAACTCCTTCCCATTCCAATCCTGAGACACTTCCTATAGCATGAGATGTGATATCTCAATGCTTCAAATACCAAACCTGAGACTCTTCCTATAACATGAGATGGGATATCCAACTCCTTCCCATTCCAATCCTGAGACCCTTCCGATAGCAGAGATGTGATATCTCAATGCTTATACCAAACCTGAGACCCTTCCTATGGCATGAGATGTCATATACAACTCCTTCCCATTCCAATCCTGAGACCCTTCCTATAGCATGAGATGTGATATCTCAATGCTTATACCAAACCTGAGACCCATACATGGCATGAGATGTGATATCAAACTCCTTCCCATTCCAATCCTGAGACCATTCCTATAGCATGAGATGTGATATCTCAATGCTTCTAATACCAAACCTGAGACTCTTCCTATAACATGAGATGGGATATCCAACTCCTTTCCATTCAAATCCTGAGACCCTTCCGATAGCAGAGATGTGATATCTCAATGCTTATACCAAACCTGAGACCCTTCCTATGGCATGAGATGTCATATACAACTCCTTCCCATTCCAATCCTGAGACCCTTCCTATACCATGAGATGTGATATCTCAATGCTTATACCAAACCTGAGACCCTTCCTATAGCATGAGATGTGATATCCAACTCCTTCCATTTCAATCCTGAGACCCTTCCTATAGCATGAGATGTGATGTCTCAATGCTTCTAATACCAAACCTGAGATCCTTCCTATAACATCAGATGTGATATCCAACTCCTTCCCATTCCAATCCTGAGACCCTTCCTATAGCATGAGATGTGATATCTCAATGTTTATACCAAACCTGAGACCCTGCCTATAGCATGAGATGTGATATCCGACTCCTTCCCATTCCAATCCTGAGACCCTTCCTATAGCATGAGATGTGATATCTCAATGCCTCTAATACCAAATCTGAGATCCTTCCTCTAACATGAAATGTGATTTCCAACTCCTTCCCTTTCCAAACCTGAGAGCCTACCTATAGCATGAGATGTGATATCCAAGACCTTCCCATTCCAATCCTTAGACCCTTCCTACAGCATACAATATGATATCTCAATGATTCTAATAACAAACCTGAGACCCGTCCTATAACATGAGATGTGATACCCAACTCCTTCCCATTCCAATCCTGAGACACTTCCGATAGCAGAGATGTGATATCTCAATGCTTATTCCAAACCTGAGACCCTTCCTATAGCATGAGATGTGATATCCAACTCCTTCCCGTTCCAAACCTGAGACCCTTCCTATAGCATATGTGATATCCAACTCCTTCCCATTCCAAACATGAGACCCTTCCTATAGCAAGAATGTAATATCCAACTCCTTCCCATTCCAATCCTGAGACCCTTCCTACAGCATGCAATGTGATATCTCAATGCTTCTAATACCAAACCTGAGACCCGTCCTATAACATGAGATGGGATATCCAACTCCTTCCCGTTCCAAACCTGAGACCCTTCCTATAGCATGAGATGTGATATCCAACTCCTTCCCATCCCAATCCTGAGACACTTCCGATTGCAGAGATGTGATATCTCAATGCTTATACCAAACCTGAGAATCTTCCTATAACATGAGATGTGATATCCAACTCCTTCCCGTTCCAAACCTGAGACCCTTCCTATAGCATAAGATGTGATATCCAACTCCTTCCCATTCCAATCCTGAGACCCTTCCGATAGCATGAGATGTGATATCTCAATGCTTCTAATACCAAACCTGAGATCCTTCTTATAACATGTGATGTGATATCCAAATCCTTCCCCTTCCAAACCTGAGACCCTCCCTTTAGCATAAAATGTGATATCCAACTCCTTCCCATTCCAATCCTGAGACCCTTATGATAGCATGAGATGTGATATCTCAATGCCTCTACTACCAAACCTGAGATACTTCCGATAGCATGAGATGTGATATCTCAATGCTTCTAATACCAAACCTGAGATCCTTCCTATAACATGAGATGTGATATCCAAATCCTTCACCTTCCAAACCTGAGACCCTCCCTTTAGCATGAGATGTGATATCCAACTCCTTCCCATTCCAATCCTGAGACCCTTCTGATAGCATGAGATGTGATATCTCAATGCCTCTAATACCAAACCTGAGATCCTACCTCTAGCATGAAATATGATATCCAACTCCTTCCCTTTCCAAACCTGAGATCCTGCCTATAGCATGAGATGTGATATCCAAGTCCTTCCCATTCCAATCCTGAGACCCTTCCTATAGCATGAGATGTGATATCTCAATGCTTATACCAAACCTGAGACCCTTCCTATGGCATGAGATGCCATATACAACTCCTTCCCATTCCAATCCTGAGACCCTGCTTATAGCATGAGATGTGATATCTCAATGCTTCTAATACCAAACCTGAGATCTTTCCTATAACATGAGATGTGACATCCAACTCCTTCCCATTCCAATCCTGAGACCATTCCTATAGCATGAGATGTGATATCTCAATGCTTATACCAAACCTGAGACCCTTCCTATAGCTTGAGATGTGATATCCAACTCCTTCCCATTCCAATCCTGAGACCCTTCCTATAGCATGAGATGTGATATCTCAATGCCTCTAATACCAAACCTGAGATCCTTCCTCTAACATGAAATGTGATATCCAACTCCTTCCCCTTCCAAACCTGAGAGCCTTCCTATAGCATGAGATATGATATCCAAGTCCTTTCCATTCCAATCCTGAGACCCTTCCTATAACATGAGATGTGATATCCAACTCCTTCCCATTCCAACCTGAGACCCTTCCTATAGCATGAGATGGGATATCCAACTCCTTCCAAATCCAATCCTGATACCCTTCCGATAGCATGAGATGTGATATCCCAATGCTTCTACCAAACCTGAGACCCATACTATGGCATGTGATGTGATATCAAACTCCTTCCCGTTCCAACCTGAGACCCTTCCTATAACATGAGATGGGATATCCAACTCCTTCCAAATCCAATCCTGAAGTCCTTCCGATAGCATGAGATGTGATATCCCAATGCTTCTACCAAACCTGAGACCCATACTATGGCATGAGATGTGATATCCAACTCCTTCCCATTCCAATTCTGTGACTCTTCTGATAGCATGAGATGTGATATCTCAATGCCTCTAATACCAAACCTGAGATCCTACCTCTAACATGAAATGTGATATCCAACTCTTTCCCGTTGCAAACCTGAGAGCCTTCCTATAGCATGAGATGTGATATCCAAGTCCTTCCCATTCCAATCCTGAGACCCTTCCTATAACATGAGATGTGATATCCAACTCCTTCCCATTCCAACCTGAGACCCTTCCTATAGCATGAGATGGGATATCCAACTCCTTCCAAATCCAATCCTGATACCCTTCCGATAGCATGAGATGTGATATCCCAATGCTTCTACCAAACCTGAGACCCATACTATGGCATGAGATGTGATATCAAACTCCTTCCCATTCCAATCCTGAGACCCTTCCTATAGCTTGAGATGTGATATCCAACTCCTTCCCATTCCAATTCTGAGACCCTTCCTATACAATGAGACTTGATATCTCAATGCTTCTAATACCAAACCTGAGACCCGTCCTATAACATGAGATGGGATATCCAACTCCTTCCCATTCCAATCCTGAGACACTTCCGATAGCAGAGATGTGATATCTCAATGCTTATACCAAACCTGAGACCCTTCCTATAACATGAGATGTGATATCCAACTCCTTCCCGGTCCAAACCTGAGACCCTTCCTATAGCATATGTGATATCCAACTCCTTCCCATTCCAAACATGAGACCCTTCCTATAGCAAGAGTGTAATATCCAACTCCTTCCCATTCCAATCCTGAGACCATTCCTATAGCATGAGATGTGATATCTCAATGCTTCTAATACCAAACCTGAGATCCTTCCTATGACATGAGATGTGATATCCAATTCCTCCCCATTCCAAACCTGAGAACCTTCCTACAGCATGCGATGTGATATCTCAATGCTTCTAATACCAAACCTTAGACCAGTCCTATAACATGAGATTGGATATCCAACTCCTTCCCCTTCCAAACCTGAGACTCTTCCTATAGCATGAGATGTGATATCCAACTTCTTCCCATTCCAATCCTGAGACCCTTCCTATAACATGAGATGTGATGTCTCAATGCTTCTAATACCAAACCTGAGATCTTTCCTATAACATGAGATGTGATATCCAACTCCTTCCCATTCCAATCCTGAGACCCTTCCTATAGCATGAGATGTGATATCTCAATGCTTATACCAAACCTGAGACCCTTCCTATAGCTTGAGATGTGATATCCAACTCCTTCCCATTCCAATCCTGAGACCCTTCCTATAGCATGAGATGTGATATCTCAAGGCCTCTAATACCAAACCTGAGATCCTTCCTCTAACATGAAATGTGATATCCAACTCCTTCCCCTTCCAAACCTGAGAGCCTTCCTATAACATGAAATGTGATATCCAATTCCTTCCCATTCCAACCTGAGACCCTTCCTATAGCATGAGATGGGATATCCAACTCCTTCCAAATCCAATACTGATACCCTTCCGATAGCATGAGATGTGATATCCCAATGCTTCTACCAAACCTGAGACCCATACTATGGCATGAGATGTGATATCAAACTCCTTCCCATTCCAATCCTGAGACCCTACCTATAGCTTGAGATGTGATATCCAACTCCTTCCCATTCCAATTCTGAGACCCTTCCTATACCATGAGACTTGATATCTCAATGCTTCTAATACCAAACCTGAGACCCGTCCTATAACATGAGATGTGATATCCAAATCCTTCCCCTTCCAAACCTTAGACCCTTCCTTTATCATGAGATGTGATATCCAATTCCTTCCCATTCCAATCCTGAGACCGTTCCGATATCATGAGATTTGTTATCTCAATGCTTCTAATATCAATCCTGAGACCCTTCCTATAGCATGAGATGTGATATCTCAATGCTTCTAATACCAAACCTGAGACCCTTCCTATAACATGATTTGGGATATCCAACTCCTTCCCATTCCAATCCTGAGACCCTTCCGATAGCAGAGATGTGATATCTCAATGCTTATACCAAACCTGAGACCCTTCCTATGGCCTGAGATGTCATAGGCAACTCCTTCCCATTCTAATCCTGAGACCCTTCATATTGCATTAGATGTGATATCTCAATGCTTATACCAAATCTGAGACCCTTCCTATAGCATGAGATGTGATATCCAACTTCTTCCCATTCCAATCCTGTGACCCTTCCTGTAGCATGAGATGTGATGTCTCAATTCTTCTAATACCAAACCTGAGATCCTTCCTATAACATGAGATGTGATATCCAACTCCTTCCCATTCCAATCCTGAGACCCTTATGATAGCATGAGATGTGATATCTCAATGCCTCTAATACCAAACCTGAGATACTTCTGATAGCATGAGATGTGATATCTCAATGCTTCTAATACCAAACCTGAGATCCTTCCTATAACATGAGATGTGATTTCCAAATCCTTCCACTTCCAAACCTGAGACCCTCCCTTTAGCATGAGATGTGATATCCAACTCCTTCCCATTCCAATCCTGAGACCCTTCTGATAGCATGAGATGTGATATTTCAATGCCTCTAATACCAAACCTGAGATCCTACCTCTAACATGAAATGTGATATCCATCTCCTTCCCTTTCCAAACCTGAGACCTTGCCTATAGCATGAGATGTGATATCCAAGTTCTTCCCATTCCAATCCTGAGACCCTTCCTATAGCATGTGATGTGATATCTCAATGCTTATACCAAATCTGAGACCCTTCCTATAGCATGAGATGTGATATCCAACTCCTTCCCATTCCAATCCTGAGACCCTTCCTATAGCATGAGATGTGATGTCTCAATGCTTCTAATACCAAACCTGAGATCCTTCCTATAACATGAGATGTGATATCCAACTCCTTCCCATTCCAATCCTGAGACCCTTATGATAGCATGAGATGTGATATCTCAATGCCTCTAATACCAAACCTGAGATACTTCCGATAGCATGAGATGTGATATCTCAATGCTTCTAATACCAAACCTGTGATCCTTCCTATAACATGAGATGTGATTTCCAAATCCTTCCCCTTCCAAACCTGAGACCCTCCCTTTAGCATGAGATGTGATATCCAACTCCTTCCCATTCCAATCCTGAGACCCATCTGATAGCATGAGTGTTAGGAAAGATTTCGTAATTGTAGGTAATTTTCCTTCCATGTGGCAACCCCTAAACTTTTTGCTGTTGTTTTTCACCTTGTTCTTGACTTTGCCAGAGAAGTGCAGCCTTCTGCCGCACTCCTCTGGGCTTTCGCTCCTTTCTTACGGGGAAACTGACATGCCCTTAAGACAGTCAGTACCGGGGAACGCTGTTTCCCGTAGTTTCTTTTATCGTGTTGCGGCTTTAGTGCAACATGACACAAGAGGGCACTGTAAGCTAAGTTACAGCTCTCTTGGGTCTCTAGCCTTCTACAGGCCCTAGATACTCTTTTAGGATGGTATTTGATCGGTGCAAGTCATTCAGGGACTCGAATGGTGGCAGCAATCGTTTTGTTTATTTTGAGCTCCTTTTGGCGTTCTGAGCGCGTTTTTCGCACTGAACCCAAAGTGGTGGCCTGGCTCCCAAAATGGCCAGACCACGAGGCTCCTTTGTCTTGTCCACTGACCGTCTTGCTCCCTTCACCTTCCCCAGGTCGAGCGACCCGGGGCCTTCCTTATTTGGGCATGTACTTTCCCGCGAAACGTGGTTGCTTTCGCGGGCTTCTACATGTCGTTTGTGTGCCTCCAGGGTGTGGGCTGGGATGTCTGGTCCCAATACACATCCTGGGTGCCAGAGAGTCTAGGGTGGTGTGAATGCCTGGGACCACCGTGGTCCGTGATTGGTCCGCGTATGGTATGTGTGTTGATGAGCGGATCTCCCATTGGCTCCCCTCCGTTTTGGCGCGAAGGGAACCGTGGATAAGAGGGAGCTGGAAACACCACTACCATGTCGATCTCCTGAGTTCTCACGAACGAAGGAATACAGGAGCCAAGTATCCTGCAACCAAGAGGCTGGACCGAGGAATCGCTGGTGACCCGCTGAAGGAATCCTCCTTTGCACTGCTGTCGTCCTGTGAAACCCTTTCCTCCTTTGATCGAAACAGAAGGCCTGTACTGGTGCTTCGACCTTTGGAATAGCAGGAACAGCTATTCCCGGCGACTTCATCAACTCCTGCCAAGTAAGCCTTCGGATGTGTCTCTGGGCCATCCAGTTGACTGACCAGCTTACAAGGGAGTCCTGCTCTGTAACCGCCGCCAGGTTGTGTTGTATTCCGAGTCCTTGTCACTCTCCCACGCTTCGCACACTTGGCGTTCCCAAGTCTGAAGGGAGGAGTGTACATTTGGCTCGGATAGACACGGCCGCTCCGTTGCCCTGCTGTGGTGACAAAACTGTGCTGGATTCGTCGATTGGGACGTCTTTTTGCTCTACACAACTACGAGGCGTTCCCTGCTCTTCTGAACCTGCCAGCTGCTGAAACTAACGTGGAGAAGCCTGGGTCTGCTTGCTTCGGGGACCGGTGAGTAGTATAGCTAGGATCTGGTCGCCCTCCTGCAGTAGCCCATTGCTTTTCCCCGCTGTGTAAAAACAGCCCCCTTTTGTCCGTACTCGCGCTCTGCTTCTGCTCGCTGTGGAGGCTGCGCTTGAGTTGCGGAACCTGTTCTCCTTCTGCTGTGCACTAACCCGAACTGCCTGACTTCCTCCGAAGAGCTTCCCCTTTTGCCCGTTGGCACCGGCGTGGCAGGTACTTTGAGCACAAGGCTCCACTCTTCGCAGGGCTCGGACTTCCATCTAGTTAGGTGCCTCTGAAGGCGAACTGCGTCTAAAGCATTATCGCACTGCCTGTTTTCCTTCCCTTGCAGGTGGACTACACATTTCGTGCCTCTAATGCTTAAGACTGTCGTATTTGTATATATATTGTGTTGATATGGTATGTGTTGGTTTAATATTGTGATATTGTGATTTTCTCGCTACGGTCATTGTTTTAAAGGCCTTAAAATAAATGTGTATCTATTTTTGATATAACAACTGTTTGGAGTAGTTTGTAAGCGCTCTTGCTTTGTGTGCTCATTGCGGGCTTTCAGTCACCCTCACCCCTCTTGAGACCTAGTCTTGACCGCCGCGATCGCTACCTTGATTGGTCTGGCTTGTCCAGAGGTTACCCTGTTCCAAGTAATTAGGTTGGCCTTCTGAACTTCTGCGCCACCAGGACAGAGTTCAGAAATCCGTCTTAACAAATTGGTGTACAGCGGTGGGATACGACTGAAGGTATCCAGTGTTGCGCTCGAACTAAGGCATTTCAGGTTATTCCAACCAGTACACGTAGTGAATTGTTGTAGTATAACTTTAAAAAGGCCATAGTCCTATCAAACAGTATGGAAACAAATACCTTGTTAACTTTAAATGCTTCCAAATCAGAAACATTGAAGAAGATGTGTGCGGAGAGAGGGGTTTCCTCTCAAGGCACTAAATTGGAAATGATCCAAAGAATCGTGGCGTGGCAAGAAGCGCAGCTTGACGCTATTACTTCTGAGGACAGTGCAGAAGGTGGTGGGGCTGCTCTCACTGGTAGAACCGACGGTTCTGCCGCTGCACTGATCCATCGCGACCACGAGGACAGGGAGGATGTGATGTCTAATGTTTCCTCTGCCAGTGCTGATGGGGAGGCTATGCTTGAATTCAAGAAGCAAGAGCTGCGGTTTAGGCAGCAGGAGCTTGAATTCAGCATAGCCAAACTAAAAATCGAACAGGCAGAAAAACAGAAAGACAGGGATCACCAGTTGGAACTGGCCAAGCTTCAGGTTGCAAATGGGTCCAAGGGTCCTGGACATGGGTCTGGGGCTTCCTCGCATCCACGGTTTCCGAAAGATCTGCTCAGTGTGTATGAAGAAAGGAATGACATTATGGACTGGCTGAATGCGTTTGAGTATGCATGCGAGGTTCAAGAAGTTGACAATGCTGATAAGATTGCGTGGTTGCTCAGTAGACTGCCCCATTCTGGCTGTAGTGCCATTATGGAAATGTCAAAGGCTGAGCGAGCTGATTTCGCAATGTTAAAGCAAACTCTCATTTTAAAGTTTGGGAAGACTCCGGCCCAATATTTAAAGCGTTTTCGAGAGTATAAGAAAAAGGAAGGTGGTACTTGGGTATCTTATGTCGCTGAATCCTTGAAAAACTTAACTGGCTGGGTCGAAGGTTATAAGATTTCTACCTTCGACGGCATGATAAATCTTGTCATGCTGGAACACATTTTTGCTTCTTCTTCCCCGGAGCTTAAGCAGCATTTGGCCGATTCGAAGGAGATAGATCCTAAGAAGCTGGCCATTGCAGCAGACTTATGGGTGTCACATCGAGTGTCCCATAAGGACAAAACTCATCCTGGTAAGCAGGAGGAAGGGAAAAAGTCCAAAGATATGGAGGGTGGGGAATCTGCTAAATCTTCTTCCCATAAGGGCCACAAAAAGAAAAACAAGGGTAAGACACAAGAGAACTCACAGGGTAGTGGAGGTCAGCCTCCGAAACAGAACTCTGGTTACAATAAGCCTCCCTACGTAAACAGACCCACTGGGGCTTGTTTTTCTTGTGGAGCAAATGACCACGTGAAGGGGGATCCCCGTTGTAAGGTTAGACCTTTGGGGGTCCACTCCGCTAATCTGGCCTTCTCCTCCTACGAGGAAGAAGAGATTACAGGAGCATCCTTCTCCTCAGACTCATTTTCCAGCGGAATAGAGGCTGAGGTAGTTTTAGTGTCCCTGGGTTCCTGGGAGCCTAAAGTCGCAGAGGCTTATGCTAGGATTCCGGATAATACCAAGCACTACTTTAAAGACAGTGTGCTGATCAATGGAGTGGATCAAGTTTGATATTAGAAGCATTGAGATAACAAATCTCATGATATCGGAAGGGTCTCAGGATTGGAATGGGAAGGAGTTGGATATCACATCTCATGATAAAGGAAGGGTCTAAGGTTTGGAAGGGGAAGGATTTGGATATCACATCTCATGTTATAGGACGGGTCTCAGGTTTGGTATTAGAAGCATTGAGATATCAAGTCTCATGGTATAAGAAGGGTCTCAGAATTGGAATGGGAAGGAGTTGGATATCACATCTCAAGCTATAGGAAGCGTCTCAGGATTGGAATGGGAAGGAATTGGATATCACATCTCATGTTATAGGAAGGGTCTCAGGTTTTTTATTAGAAACATTGAGATATCACATCTCATGTTATAGGACGGTTCCCAGGTTTGGTATTAGAAGCATTGAGATATCACATCTCATGGTATAGGAAGGGTCTCAGGGTTGGAATGGGAAGGAGTTGGATATCACATCTCATCCAATAGGAAGGGTCTCAGGTTTGGAATGGGAAGGAATTGGATATCACATCTCATGTTATAGGAAGGATCTCAGGTTTGGTATTAGAAGCATTGAGATATCACATCTCATGCTATAGGAAGGGGCTCAGGATTGGAATGTGAAGGATTTGGATATCACATCTCATGCTAAAGGAAGGGTCTCAGGTTTGGTAGAAGCATTGAGATATCACATCTCATGCTATAGGAAGGGTCTCAGGATTTGAATGGCAAGGAGTTGGATATCACATCTCATGCCATAGGAAGGGTCTCAGGTTTGGTATAAGCATTGAGATATCACATCTCTGCTATCGGAAGGTTCTCAGGATTGGATTGGGAAGGAGTTGGATATCCCTTCTCATGCTATAGGAAGTGTCTCAGGTTGGAATGGGAAGGAGTTGAATATCACATCTCATGTTATAGGAAGGGTCTCAGGATTGGAATGGGAAGGATTTGGATATCACATCTCTTGCTATAGGAAGGGTCTCAGGATTGGAATGGGAAGGATTTGGATATCACATCTCATGTCATAGGAAGGATCTCAGGTTTGGTATTAGAAGCATTGATATATCACATCTCATGCTATAGGAATGGTCTCAGGATTGGAATGGGTAGGAGTTGGATATTACATTCTTGCTATAGGAAGGGTCTCATGTTTGGAATGGGAAGGAGTTGGATATCACATATGCTATAGGAAGTGTCTCAGGTTTGGAACGGGAAGGAGTTGGATATCACATCTCATGTTATAGGCAGGGTCTCAGGTTTGGTATAAGCATTGAGATATCACATCTCTGCTATCAGGAGTGGCTCAGGATTGGAATGGGAAGGAGTTGGATATCCCATCTCATGTTAAAGGGCAGGTCTCTGGTTTGGTATTAGAATCATTGAGATATCACATCGCATGCTGTAGGAAGGGTCTAAGGATTGGAATGGGATGGACTTGGATATCACATCCCATGCTATAGGTAGGCTCTCAGGTTTGGTATAAGCATTGAGATATCACATCTCATGCTATAGGAAGGGTCTCAGGATTGGAATGGGAAGGATTTGGATATCACATCTCATGCTATAGGAAGGGTCTCAGGTTTGGTATAAGCATGGAGATATCACTTCTCATGCTATAGGAAGGGTCTCAGGATTGGAATGGGAAGGTGTTGGATATCACATCTCATGCTATAGGAAGGGTCTCAGATCTGGTATAAGCATTGAGATATCACATCTCATGCTATTGGAAGGGTCTCAGGATTGGAATGGGAAGGAGTTGTATATGACATCTCAGGCCTTAGGAAGGGTCTCAGGTTTGGTATAAGCACTGAGATATCACATCTCTGCTATCGGAAGGGTCTCAGGATTGGAATGGGAAGGAGTTGGATATCCCATCTCATGTTATAGGAAGGGTCTCAGGTTTGGTATTAGAAGCATTGATATATCACATCTCATGCTATAGGAAGGGTCTCAGGATTGGAATGGGAAGGACTTGGATGTCACATCTCATGCTATAGGGAGGGTCTCAAGTTTGATATTAGAAGCATTGAGATAACAAATCTCATGATATCGGAAGGGTCTCAGGATTGGAATGGGAAGGAGTTGGATATCACATCTCATGATAAAGGAAGGGTCTAAGGTTTGGAAGGGGAAGGATTTGGATATCACATCTCATGTTATAGGACGGGTCTCAGGTTTGGTATTAGAAGCATTGAGATATCAAGTCTCATGGTATAAGAAGGGTCTCAGAATTGGAATGGGAAGGAGTTGGATATCACATCTCAAGCTATAGGAAGCGTCTCAGGATTGGAATGGGAAGGAGTTTGATATCACATCTCATGCCATAGTATGGGTCTCAGGTTTGGTAGAAGCATTGGGATATCACATCTCATGCTATCGGAAGGGTATCAGTATTGGATTTGGAAGGAGTTGGATATCCCACCTCATGCTATAGGAAGGGTCTCATGTTAGAATGGGAAGGAGTTGGATATCACATTTCATGTTATAGGAAGGGTCTCAGGATTGGAATGGGAAGGACTTGGATATCATATCTCATGCTATAGGAAGGCTCTCAGGTTTGGAAGGGGAAGGAGTTGGATATCACATTTCATGTTAGAGGAAGGATCTCAGGTTTGGTATAAGCATTGAGATATCACATCTCATGCTATAGGAAGGGTCTCAGGATTGGAATGGGAAGAAGTTGGATATCACATCTCATGCTATAGGAAGGGTCTCAGGATTGGAATGGGAAGGAGTTGGATATCACATCTCATGTTATAGGAAGGATCTCAGGTTTGGTATTAGAAGCATTGAGACATCACATCTCATGCTATAGGAAGGGTCTCAGGATTGGAATGGGAAGGAGTTGGATATCACATCTCATGCTATAGGAAGGGTCTCAGGTTTGGTATAAGCATTGAGATATCACATCTCATGCTATAGGAAGGGTCTCAGGATTGGAATGGGAAGGATTTGGATATCACATCTTATGCTATAGGAAGAGTCTCAGGTTTGGTATAAGCATTGAGATATCACATCTCATGCTATAGGAAGGGTCTCAGGATTGGAATTGGAAGAAGTTGGATATCACATCTCATGCTATAGGAAGGGTCTCAGGTTTGGTATAAGCATTGAGATATCACATCTCATGCTATAGGAAGGGTCTCAGGGTTGGAATGGGAAGGAGTTGTATATGACATCTCATGCCATAGCAAGGGTCTCAGGTTTGGTATAAGCATTGAGGTATCACATCACATGCTATAGGAAGGGTCTCAGGATTGGAATGGGAAGGACTTGGATATCACATCTCATGCTATAGGCAGGGTCTCAGGTTTGGAAAGTGAAGGAGATGGATATCACATTTCATGTTAGAGGTAGGATCTCAGGTTTGGTATTAGAGGCATTGAGATATCACATCTCATGCTATCAGAAGGGTCTCAGGATTGTAATGGGAAGGAGTTGGATATCACATTTCATGCTAAAGGGAGGGTCTCAGGTTTGGAAGGGGAAGGATTTGGAAATCACATCTCATATTATAGGAAGGATCTCAGGTTTGGTATTAGAAGCATTGAGATATCACATCTCATGCTATCGGAAGGATCTCAGGTTTGGTATAAGAGGCATTGAGATATCACATCTCATGCTATCATAAGGGTCTCAGGATTGGAATGGGAAGGAGTTGGATATCACATCTCATGTTATAGGAAGGATCTCAGGTTTGGTATTAGAAGCATTGAGACATCACATCTCATGCTATAGGAAGGGTCTCAGGATTGGAATGGGAAGGAGTTGGATATCACATCTCATGCTATATGAAGGGTCTCAGGTTTGGTATAAGCATTGAGATATCACATCTCATGCTATAGGAAGGGTCTCAGGATTGGAATGGGAAGGATTTGGATATCACATCTTATGCTATAGGAAGGGTCTCAGGTTTGGTATAAGCATGGAGATATCACTTCTCATGCTATAGGAAGGGTCTCAGGATTGGAATGGGAAGGAGTTGGATATCACATCTCATGCTATAGGAAGGGTCTCAGATTTGGTATAAGCATTGAGATATCACATCTCATGCTATAGGAAGGGTCTCAGGATTGGAATGGGAAGGAGTTGTATATGACATCTCAGGCCATAGGAAGGGTCTCAGATTTGGTATAAGCATTGAGATATCACATCTCATGATATCGGAAGGGTCTCAGGATTGGAATGGGAAGGAGTTGGATATCACATCTCATGATAAAGGAAGGGTCTAAGGTTTGGAAGGGGAAGGATTTGGATATCACATCTCATGTTATAGGACGGGTCTCAGGTTTAGTATTAGAAGCATTGAGATATCAAGTCTCATGGTATAAGAAGGGTCTCAGGATTGGAATGGGAAGGAGTTGGATATCACATCTCATGTTATAGGAAGGATCTCAGGTTTGGTATTGGAAGCATTGAGACATCACATCTCATGCTATAGGAAGGGTCTCAGGATTGGAATGGGAAGGAGTTGTATATGACATCTCAGGCCATAGGAAGGGTCTCAGGTTTGATATAAGCATTGAGATATCACATCTCTGCTATCGGAAGGGTCTCAGGATTGGAATGGGAAGGAGTTGGATATCCCATCTGAGTTGGATATCCCATCTCATGTTATAGGAAGGGTCTCAGGTTTGGTATTAGAAGCATTGAGATATCACATCTCATGATATAGGAAGGGTCTCAGGATTGGAATGGGGAGGACTTGGATGTCACATCTCATGCTATAGGGAGGGTCTCAAGTTTGATATTGGAAGCATTGAGATAACAAATCTCATGATATCGGAAGGGTCTCAGGATTGGAATGGGAAGGAGTTGGATATCACATCTCATGATAAAGGAAGGGTCTAAGGTTTGGAAGGGGAAGGATTTGGATATCACATCTCATGTTATAGGACGGGTCTCAGGTTTGGTATTAGAAGCATTGAGATATCAAGTCTCATGGTATAGGAAGGGTCTCAGAATTGGAATGGGAAGAAGTTGGATATCACATCTCAAGCTATAGGAAGGGTCTCAGGATTGGAATGGGAAGGAGTTTGGTATCACATCTCATGCCATAGTATGGGTCTCAGATTTGGTAGAAGCATTGGGATATCACATCTCATGCTATCGGAATGGTATCAGTATTGGATTTGGAAGGAGTTGGATATCCCATCTCATGCTATAGGAAAGGTCTCAGGTTGGAATGGGATGGAGTTGGATATCACATTTCATGTTATAGGAAGGGTCTCAGGTTTGGAATGGGAAGGAATTGGATATCACATCTCATGTTATAGGAAGGATCTCTGGTTTGGTATTAGAACCATTGAGATATCACATCTCATGCTATAGGAAGGGTCTCAGGATTGGAATGCGAAGGATTTGGATATCACATCTCATGCTAAAGGAAGGGTCTCAGGTTTGGTAGAAGCGTTGAGATATCACATCTCTGCTATCGGAAGGGTCTCAGGATTGGATTGGGAAGGAGTTGGATATCCCTTCCCATGCTATAGGAAGGGTCTCAGGATTTGAATGGCAAGGAGTTGGATATCACATATCATGCCATAGGAAGGGTCTCAGGTTTGGTATAAGCATTGAGATATCACATCTCTGCTATCGGAAGGGTCTCCGGATTGGATTGGGAAGGAGTTGGATATCCCTTCTCATGCTATAGGAAGTGTCTCAGGTTGGAATGGGAAGGAGTTGGATATCACATCTCATGTTATAGGAAGGGTCTCAGGATTGGAATGGGAAGGATTTGGATATCACATCTCTTGCTATAGGAAGGGTCTCAGGATTGGAATGGGTAGGAGTTGGATATTACATTCTTGCTATAGGAAGGGTCTCATGTTTGGAATGGAAGGAGTTGGATATCACATATGCTATAGGAAGTGTCTCAGGTTTGGAACGGGAAGGAGTTGGATATCACATCTCATGTTAGAAGAAGGATCTCAGGTTTGGTATTAGAGGCCTTGAGATATCACATCTCATGCTATAGGAAGGGTCTCAGGATTGGAATGGGAAGGACTTGGATATCACAGCTCATGCTATAGGCAGGGTCTCAGGTTTGGAAAGGGAAGGAGATGGATATCACATTTCATGTTAGAGGTAGGATCTCAGGTTTGGTATTAGAGGCATTGAGATATCACATCTCATGCTATCAGAAGGGTCTCAGGATTGGAATGGGAAGGAGTTGTATATCACATCTCATGCCAAAGGGAGGGTCTTAGGTTTGGAAGGGGAAGGATTTGAATATCACATCACATGTTATAGGAAGGATCTCAGGTTTGGTATTAGAGGCATTGAGATATCACATCTCATGCTATCGGAAGGGTCTCAGGATTGGAATGGGAAGGAGTTGGATATCACATCTCATGCTATAGGAAGGGTCTCAGGTTTGGAACGGGAAGGAGTTGGATATCACATCTCGTGTTATAGGAAGAGTCTCAGGTTTGGTATAAGCATTGAGATATCACATCTCTGCAATTGGAAGTGTCTCAGGATTGGGATGGGAAGGATTTGGATATCACATCTCATGCTATAGGAAGGGTCTCAGGTTTGGAACGGGAAGGAGTTGGATATCACATCTCATGTTATAGGAAGAGTCTCAGGTTTGGTATAAGCATTGAGATATCAAATCTCTGCAATCGGAAGTGTCTCAGGATTGGAACGGGAAGGAGTTGGATATCCCATCTCATGTTATAGGACTGGTCTCAGGTTTGGTATTAGAAGCATTGAGATATCACATCGCATGCTGTAGGAAGGGTCTCAGGTTTGGAATGGGAAGGAATTGGATATCACATCTCATGTCATAGGAAGGATCTCAGGTTTGGTATTAGAAGCATTGAGATATCACATCTCATGCTATAGGAATGGTCTCAGGATTGGAATGGGAAGGAGTTGGATATTACATTCTTGCTATGGGAAGGGTCTCATGTTTGGAATTGGAAGGAGTTGGATATCACATATGCTATAGGAAGGGTCTCAGGTTTGGAATGGGAAGGAGTTGGATATCACATCTCATGTTATAGGAAGGGTCTCAGGTTGGTATACGCATTGAGATATCACATCTCTGCTATCGGAAGTGTCTCAGGATTGGAATGGGAAGGAGTTGGATATCCCATCTCATGTTATAGGAAGGGTCTCAGGTTTGGTATTAGAAGCATTGAGATATCACATCTCATGCTATAGGAAGGGTCTCAGGATTGGAATGGGGAGGACTTGGATGTCACATCTCATGCTATAGGGAGGGTCTCAAGTTTGATATTAGAAGCATTGAGATAACAAATCTCATGATATCGGAAGGGTCTCAGGATTGGAATGGGAAGGAGTTGGATATCACATCTCATGATAAAGGAAGGGTCTAAGGTTTGGAAGGGGAAGGATTTGGATATCACATCTCATGTTATAGGACGGGTCTCAGGTTTGGTATTAGAAGCATTGAGATATCAAGTCTCATGGTATAGGAAGGGTCTCAGAATTGGAATGGGAAGGAGTTGGATATCACATCTCAAGCTATAGGAAGGGTCTCAGGATTGGAATGGGAAGGAGTTTGATATCACATCTTATGCCATAGTATGGGTCTCAGGTTTGGTAGAAGCATTGGGATATCACATCTCATGCTATTGGAAGGGTATCAGTATTGGATTTGGAAGGAGTTGGATATACCATCTCATGCTATAGGAAGGGTCTCAGGTTGGAATGGGAAGGATTTGGATATCACATTTCATGTTATAGGAAGGGTCTCAGGATTGGAATGGGAAGGAGTTGTATATCACATCTCATGCTAAAGGGATGGTCTCAGGTTTGGAAGGGGAAGGATTTGGATATCACATCTCATGTTATAGGACGGGTCTCAGGTTTGGTATTAGAAGCATTGAGATATCAAGTCTCATGGTATAGGAAGGGTCTCAGAATTGGAATGGGAAGGAGTTGGATATCACATCTCAAGCTATAGGAAGGGTCTCAGGATTGGAATGGGAAGGAGTTTGATATCACATCTTATGCCATAGTATGGGTCTCAGGTTTGGTAGAAGCATTGGGATATCACATCTCATGCTATTGGAAGGGTATCAGTATTGGATTTGGAAGGAGTTGGATATCCCATCTCATGCTATAGGAAGGGTCTCAGGTTGGAATGGGAAGGATTTGGATATCACATTTCATGTTATAGGAAGGGTCTCAGGATTGGAATGGGAAGGAGTTGTATATCACATCTCATGCTAAAGGGATGGTCTCAGGTTTGGAAGGGGAAGGATTTGGAAATCATATCTCATGCTATAGGAAGGCTCTCAGGTTTGGAAGGGGAAGGAGTTGGATATCACATTTCATGTTAGAGGAAGGATCTCAGGTTTGGTATTAGAGGCCTTGAGATATCACATCTCATGCTATAGGAAGGGTCTCAGGATTGGAATGGGAAGGAGTTGGATATCACATCTCAAGCTATAGGAAGGGTCTCAGGTTTGGTATAAGCATTGAGATATCACATCTCATGCTATAGGAAGGGTCTCAGGATTGGAATGGGAAGGAGTTGGATATCACATCTCATATTATAGGAAAGATCTCAGGTTTGGTATTAGAAGCATTGAGACATCACATCTCATGTTATAGGAAGGGTCTTAGGATTGGAATGGGAAGAAGTTGGATATCACATCTCATGCTATAGGAAGGGTCTCAGGTTTGGTATAAGCATTGAGATATCACATCTCATGCTATAGGAAGGGTCTCAGGATTGGAATGGGAAGGAGTTGTATATGACATCTCATGCCATAGGAAGGGTCTCAGGTTTGGTATAAGCATTGAGATATCACATCACATGCTATAGGAAGGGTCTCAGGATTGGAATGGGAAGGACTTGAATATCACATCTCATGCTATAGGCAGGGTCTCAGGTTTGGAAAGGGAAGGAGATGGATATCACATTTCATGTTAGAGGTAGGATCTCAGGTTTGGTATTAGAGGCATTGAGATATCACATCTCATGCTATCAGAAGGGTCTCAGGATTGGAATGGGAAGGAGTTGTATATCACATCTCATGCTAAAGGGATGGTCTCAGGTTTGGAAGGGGAAGGATTTGGAAATCACATCTCATGTTATAGGAAGGATCTCAGGTTTGGTATTAGAAGCATTGAGATATCACATCTCATGCTATCGGAAGTATCTCAGGTTTGGTATTAGAGGCATTGAGATATCACATCTCATGCTATCATAAGGGTCTCAGGATTGGAATGGGAAGGAGTTGGATATCACATCTCATGTTATAGGAAGGATCTCAGGTTTGGTATTAGAAGCATTGAGATATCACATCTCATGCTATAGGAAGGGTCTCAGGATTGGAATGGGAAGGAGTTGGATATCACATCTCATGCTATAGGAAGGGTCTCAGATTTGGTATAAGCATTGAGATATCACATCTCATGCTATAGGAAGGGTCTCAGGATTGGAATGGGAAGGAGTTGGATATCACATCTCATGCTATAGGAAGGGTCTCAGGTTTGGAACGGGAAGGAGTTAGATATCACATCTAATGTTATAGGAATAGTCTCAGGTTTGGTATAAGCATTGAGCTATCACATCTCTGCTATCGGTGGTGTCTCAGGATTGGGATGGGAAGGAATTGGATATCACATCTCATGCTATAGGAAGGGTATCAGGTTTGGAACGGGAAGGAGTTGGATATCCCATCTCATGTTATAGGACAGGTCTCAGGTTTGATATTAGAAGCATTGAGATATCACATCTCATGCTATAGGAAGGGTCTCAGGATTGAAATGGGAAGGACTTGGATATCACATCTCATGTTATAGGAAGGGTCTCAGGTTTGGTATTAGAAGCATTGAGATATCACATCTCATGCTATAGGAAGGGTATCAGGATTGAAATGGGAAGGACTTGGATATCACATCTCATGTTATGGGAAGGGTCTCAGGTTTGGTATTAGAAGCATTGAGATATCACATCTCATGCTATAGGAAGGGTCTCAGGAATGGAATGGGAAGGACTTGGATATCACATCTCATGATAAAGGAAGGGTCTAAGGTTTGGAAGGGGAAGGATTTGGATATCACATCTCATGTTATTGGACCGGTCTCAGGTTTGGTATTAGAAGCATTGAGATATCAAGTCTCATGGTATAGGACGGGAGTTTGATATCACATCTCATGCCATGGTATGGGTCTCAGGTTTTGTAGAAGCATTGGGATATCACATCTCATGCTATCGGAAGGGTATCAGGATTGGTTTTGGAAGGAGTTGGATATCCCATCTCATGCTATAGGAAGGGTCTCAAGTTGGAATGGGAAGGAGTTGGATATGACATCTCATGTTATAGGAAGGGTCTCAGGATTGGAATGGGAAGGACTTGGATATCACATCTCATGCTGTAGGAAGGCTCGCAGGTTTGGAAAGGGAAGGAGTTGGATATCACATTTCATGTTAGAGGTAGGATCTCAGGTTTGGTATTAGAGGCATTGAGATATCACATCTCATGCTATCAGAAGCGTATCAGGATTGGAATGGGAAGGAGTTGGATATCACATCTCATGCTAAAGGGAGGGTCTCAGGTTCGGAAGGGGAAGGATTTGGATATCACAACTCATGTTATAGGAAGGATCTCAGGTTTGGTATTAGAAGCATTGAGATATCACATCTCATGCTATCGGAAGGATCTCAGGTTTGGTATTAGAAGCATTGAGATATCACATCTCATGCTATAGGAAGGGTCTCAGGATTGGAATGGGAAGGAGTTGGATATCACATCTCATGATAAAGGAAGGGTCTAAGGTTTGGAAGGGGAAGGATTTGGATATCACATCTCATGTTATAGGACGGGTCTCAGGATTGGAATGGGAAGGAGTTGGATATCACATCTCATGCTATAGGAAGGGTCTCAGGTTTGGAACGGGAAGGAGTTAGATATCACATCTCATGTTATAGGAAGAGTCTCAGGTTTGGTATAAGCATTGAGATATCACATCCCTGCTATCGGAGGTGTCTCAGGATTGGGATGGGAAGGAATTGGATATCACATCTCATGCTATAGGAAGGGTATCAGGTTTGGAACGGGAAGGAGTTGGATATCCCATCTCATGTTATACGACAGGTCTCAGGTTTGATATTAGAAGCATTGAGATAGCACATCTCTGCTATTGGAAGGGTCTCAGGATTGGAATGGGAAGGACTTGGATATCAGAATTCATGTTATAGGAAGGGTCTCAGGTTTGGTATTAGAAGCATTGAGATATCACATCTCATGCTATAGGAAGGGTCTCAGGAATGGAATGGGAAGGACTTGGATATCACATCTCATGATAAAGGAAGGGTCTAAGGTTTGGAAGGGGAAGGATTTGGATATCACATCTCATGTTATTGGACCGGTCTCAGGTTTGGTATTAGAAGCATTGAGATATCAAGTCTCATGGTATGGGACGGGAGTTTGATATCACATCTCATGCCATGGTATGGGTCTCAGGTTTTGTAGAAGCATTGGGATATCACATCTCATGCTATCGGAAGGGTATCAGGATTGGATTTGGAAGGAGTTGGATATCCCATCGCATGCTATAGGAAGGGTCTCAGGTTGGAATGGGAAGGAGTTGGATATGACATCTCATGTTATAGGAAGGGTCTCAGGATTGGAATGGGAAGGACTTGGATATCACATCTCATGCTGTAGGAAGGCTCTCAGGTTCGGAAGGGGAAGGATTTGGATATCACATCTCATGTTATAGGAAGGATCTCAGGTTTGGTATTAGAAGCATTGAGATATCACATGCTATCGGAAGGATCTCAGGTTTGGTATTAGAAGCATTGAGATATCACATCTCATGCTATAGGAAGGGTCTCAGGATTGGAATGGGAAGGAGTTGGATATCACATCTCATGTTATAGGAAGGATCTCGGGTTTGGTATTAGAAGCATTGAGATATCACATCTCATGCTATAGGACTGGTCTCAGGATTGGAATGGGAAGGAGTTGGATATCACATCTCATGCTAAAGGAAGGGTCTCAGTTTTGGTAGAAGCATTGAGATTTCACATATCATGCTATAGGAAGGGTCTCAGGATTGGAATGGGAAGGAGTTGGATATCACATCTCATGCTATAGGAAGGGTCTCAGGTTTGGTATAAGCATTGAGATATCACATCTCTGCTATCGGAAGGGTCTCAGGATTGGAATGGGAAGGACTTAGATATCACATCTCATGCTATAGGGAGGGTCTCAGTATTGATATTAGAAGCATTGAGATATCACATCTCATGTTATAGGAAGGGTCTATCAGGTCTTAGCATGAGACTCTTCCAATAACATGAGATGGGAATATCCAACTCCTTCCCATTCCAAACCTGAGACCCTTCCTATAGTATGAGATGTGATATCTCAATGCTTATACCAAACCTGAGACCCTTCCTATAGCATGAGATGTGATATCCAACTCCTTCCCATTCCAATCCTGAGACCCTTCCTATAGCATGAGATGTGATGTCTCAATGCTTCTAATACCAAACCTGAGATCCTTCCTATAACATGAGATGTGAAATCCAACTCCTTCCATTCCAATCCTGAGACCCTTCCTATAGCATGAGATGTGATATCTCAATGCTTATACTAAACCTGAGACCCTTCCTTTAGCATGAGATGTGATATCCAACTCCTTCCCATTCCAATCCTGAGACCCTTCCTATAGCATGAGATGTGATATCTCAATGCCTCTAATACCAAACCTGAGATCCTTCCTCTAACATGAAATGTGATATCCAACTCCTTCCCTTTCCAAACCTGAGAGCCTATCCATAGCATGAGATGTGATATCCAAGTCCTTCCCATTCCAATCCTTAGACCCTTCCTACAGCATGCAATATGATATCTCAATGATTCTAATAACAATCCTGAGACCCGTCCTATAACATGAGAGGGGATATCCAACTCCTTCCCATTCCAATCCTGAGACACTTCCGATAGCAGAGATGTGATATCTCAATGCTTATACCAAACCTGAGACCCTTCCTATAACATGAGATCGGATATCCAACTCCTTCCCGTTCCAAACCTGAGACCCTTCCTTTAGCATGAGATGTGATATCCAGCTCCTTCCCATTCCAATCCTGAGACACTTCCGATAGCATGAGATGTGATATCTCAATGCTTCTAATATCAAAAATGAGACCCTCCCTATAGCATGATATGTGATATCTAAGTCCTTCCCATTCCAATCTTGAGACCCTTCCTATAGCATGAGATGTGATATCTCAATGCTTCTACCAAACCTGAGACCGTTCCTTTAGCATGAGATGTGATATCCAACTCCTTCCCATTCCAATCCTGAGACCCTTCCTATAGCATGAGATGTGATATCTCAATACTTCTAATACCAAACCTGAGATCCTTCCGATAACATGAGATGTGATATCCAAATCCTTCCCCTTCCAAACCTGAGACCCTCCCTTTAGCATGAGATGTGATATCCAACTCCTTCCCATTCCAATCCTGAGAACCTTCTGATAGCATGAGATGTGATATCTCAATGCTTCTAATACCAAACCTGAGATCCTTCCTATAACATGAGATGTGATATCCAAATCCTTCCCCTTCCAAACCTGAGACCCTCACTTTAGCATGAGATGTGATATCCAACTCCTTCCCATTCCAATCCTGAGACCCTTCTGATAGCATGAGATGTGATATCTCAATGCCTCTTATACCAAACCTGAGATCCTACCTCTAACATGAAATGTGATATCCAACTCTTTCCCCTTCCAAACCTGAGAGCCTTCCTATAGCATGAGATGTGATATCCAAATCCTTCCCATTCCAATCCTGAGACCCTTCCTATAACATGAGATGTGATATCCAACTCCTTCCCATTCCAACCTGAGACCCTTCCTATAGCATGAGATGGGATATCCCAATGCTAATACCAAACCTGAGACCCATACTATGGCATGAGATGTGATATCAAACTCCTTCCCCTTCCAATCCTGAGACCCTTCCTATAGCTTGAGATGTGATATCCAACTCCTTCCCATTCCAGTTCTGAGACCCTTCCTATACCATGAGACTTGATATCTCAATGCTTCTAATACCAAACCTGAGACCGGTCCTATAACATGAGATGTGATATCCAAATCCTTCCCTTTCCAAACCTTAGACCCTTCTTTTATCATGAGATGTGATATCCAACTCCTTCCTATTCCAATCCTGAGATCCTTCCGATATCATGAGATGTGATATCTCAATGATTCTAATATCAAACTTGAGACCCTCCCTATAGCATGAGATGTGATATCCAAGTCCTTCCCATTGCAATCCTGAGACCCTTCCTATAGCATGAGATGTGATGTCTCAATGCTTCAAATACCAAACCTGAGACCCTTCCTATAACATGAGATGGGAATATCCAACTCCTTCCCATTCCAATCCTGAGACCCTTCCGATAGCAGAGATGTGATATCTCAATGCTTCTAATATCAAAAATGAGACCCTCCCTATAGCATGATATGTGATATCTAAGTCCTTCCCATTCCAATCTTGAGACCCTTCCTATAGCATGAGATGTGATATCTCAATGCTTCTACCAAACCTGAGACCGTTCCTTTAGCATGAGATGTGATATCCAACTCCTTCCCATTCCAATCCTGAGACCCTTCCTATAGCATGAGATGTGATATCTCAATACTTCTAATACCAAACCTGAGATCCTTCTGATAACATGATTTGTGATATCCAAATCCTTCCCCTTCCAAACCTGAGACCCTCCCTTTAGCATGAGATGTGATATCCAACTCCTTCCCATTCCAATCCTGAGAACCTTCTGATAGCATGAGATGTGATATCTCAATGCTTCTAATACCAAACCTGAGATCCTTCCTATAACATGAGATGTGATATCCAAATCCTTCCCCTTCCAAACCTGAGACCCTCACTTTAGCATGAGATGTGATATCCAACTCCTTCCCATTCCAATCCTGAGACCCTTCTGATAGCATGAGATGTGATATCTCAATGCCTCTTATACCAAACCTGAGATCCTACCTCTAACATGAAATGTGATATCCAACTCTTTCCCCTTCCAAACCTGAGAGCCTTCCTATAGCATGAGATGTGATATCCAAGTCCTTCCCATTCCAATCCTGAGACCCTTCCTATAACATGAGATGTGATATCCAACTCCTTCCCATTCCAACCTGAGACCCTTCCTATAGCATGAGATGGGATATCCCAATGCTAATACCAAACCTGAGACCCATACTATGGCATGAGATGTGATATCAAACTCCTTCCCATTCCAATCCTGAGACCCTTCCTATAGCTTGAGATGTGATATCCAACTCCTTCCCATTCCAGTTCTGAGACCCTTCCTATACCATGAGACTTGATATCTCAATGCTTCTAATACCAAACCTGAGACCATTCCTATGACATGAGATGTGATATCCAAATCCTTCCCCTTCCAAACCTTAGACCCTTCTTTTATCATGAGATGTGATATCCAACTCCTTCCCATTCCAATCCTGAGATCCTTCCAATATCATGAGATGTGATATCTCAATGCTTCTAATATCAAACTTGAGACCCTCCCTATAGCATGAGATGTGATATCCAAGTCCTTCCCATTCCAATCCTGAGACCCTTCCTATAGCATGAGATGTGATATCTCAATGCTTCTAATACCAAACCTGAGACCCTTCCTATAACATGAGATGGGAATATCCAACTCCTTCCCATTCCAATCCTGAGACCCTTCCGATAGCAGAGATGTGACATCTCAATGCTTATACCAAACCTGAGATCCTTCCTATAACATGAGATGTGATATCCAACTCCTTCCCATTCCAATCCTGAGACACTTCCTATAGCATGAGATGTGATATCTCACTGCTTATACCAAACCTGAGACCCCTCCTATAGCATGAGATGTGATATCCAACTCCTTCCAATTCCAATCCTGAGACCCTTCCTATAGCATGAGATGTGATATCTCAATGCTTCTAATATCAAACTTGAGACACTCCCTATAGCATGAGATGTGATATCCAAGTCCTTCCCATTCCAATCCTGAGACACTTCCTATAGCATGAGATGTGATGTCTCAATGCTTCTAATACCAAACCTGAGATCCTTCCTATAACATGAGATGTGATATCCAACTCCTTCCATTCCAATCCTGAGACCCTTCCTATAGCATGAGATATGATATCTCAATTCTTATACCAAACCTGAGACCCTTCCTATAACATGAGATGTGATATCCAACTCCTTCCCATTCCAATCCTGAGACCCTTCCTATAGCATGAGATGTGATATCTCAATGCCTCTAATACCAAACCTGAGATCCTTCCTCTAACATGAAATGTGATATCCAACTCCTTCCCTTTCCAAACCTGAGAGCCTATCCATAGCATGAGATGTGATATCCAAGTCCTTCCCATTCCAATCCTTAGACCCTTCCTACAGCATGCAATATGATATCTCAATGATTCTAATAACAATCCTGAGACCCGTCCTATAACATGAGATGGGATATCCAACTCCTTCCCATTCCAATCCTGAGACACTTCCGATAGCAGATTTGTGATATCTCAATGCTTATACCAAACCTGAGACCCTTCCTATAACATGAGATCGGATATCCAACTCCTTCCCGTTCCAAACCTGAGACCCTTCCTTTAGCATGAGATGTGATATCCAGCTCCTTCCCATTCCAATCCTGAGACACTTCCGATAGCATGAGATGTGATATCTCAATGCTTCTAATATCAAAACTGAGACCCTCCCTATAGCATGATATGTGATATCTAAGTCCTTCCCATTCCAATCCTGAGACCCTTCCTATAGCATGAGATGTGATATCTCAATGCTTCTACCAAACCTGAGACCCTTCCTTTAGCATGAGATGTGATATCCAACTCCTTCCCATTCCAATCCTGAGACCCTTCCTATAGCATGAGATGTGATATCTCAATACTTCTAATACCAAACCTGAGATCCTTCCGATAACATGAGATGTGATATCCAAATCCTTACCCTTCCAAACCTGAGACCCTCACTTTAGCATGAGATGGGATATCCAACTCCTTCCCATTCCAATCCTGAGAACCTTCTGATAGCATGAGATGTGATATCTCAATGCTTCTAATACCAAACCTGAGATCCTTCCGATAGCATGAGATGTGATATCTCAATGGTTCTAATACCATACCTGAGATCCTTCCTATAACATGAGATGTGATATCCAAATCCTTCCCCTTCCAAACCTGAGACCCTCCCTTTAGCATGATATGTGATATCCAACTCCTTCCCATTCCAATCCTGAGACCCTTCTGATAGCATGAGATGTGATATCTCATTGCCTCTAATACCAAACCTGAGATCCTACCTCTAACATGAAATGTGATATCCAACTCTTTCCCCTTCCAAACCTGAGAGCCTTCCTATAGCATGAGTTGTGATATCCAACTCCTTCCAATTCCAACCTGAGACCCTTCCTATAGCATGAGATGTGATATCTCAATGCCTCTAATACCAAACCTGAGATCCTTCCTCTAACATGAAATGTGATATCCAACTCCTTCCCTTTCCAAACCTGAGAGCCTATCTATAGCATGAGATGTGATATCCAAGTCCTTCCCATTCCAATCCTTAGACCCTTCCTACAGCATGCAATATGATATCTCAATGATTCTAATAACAAACCTGAGACCCGTCCTATAACATGAGATGGGATATCCAACTCCTTCCCATTCCAATCCTGAGACACTTCCGATAGCAGAGATGTGATATCTCAATGCTTATACCAACATGAGACCCTTCCTATAACATGAGATGTGATATCCAACTCCTTCGAGTTCCAAACCTGAGACCCTTCCTTTAGCATGAGATGTGATATCCAGCTCCTTCCCATTCCAATCCTGAGACACTTCCGATAGCATGAGATGTGATATCTCAATGCTTCTAATATCAAAACTGAGACCCTCCCTATAGCATGATATGTGATATCTAAGTCCTTCCCATTCCAATCCTGAGACCCTTCCTATAGCATGAGATGTGATATCTCAATGCTTCTACCAAACCTGAGACCCTTCCTTTAGCATGAGATGTGATATCCAACTCGTTCCCATTCCAATCCTGAGACCCTTCCTATAGCATGAGATGTGATATCTCAATACTTCTAATACCAAACCTGAGATCCTTCCGATAACATGAGATGTGATATCCAAATCCTTCCCCTTCCAAACCTGAGACCCTCCCTTTAGCATGAGATGTGATATCCAACTCCTTCCCATTCCTATCCTGAGACCCTTCTGATAGCATGAGATGTGATATCTCAATGCTTCTAATACCAAACCTGAGATCCTTCCTATAACATGAGATGTGATATCCAAATCCTTCCCCTTCCAAACCTGAGACCCTCCCTTTAGCATGAGATGTGATATCCAACTCCTTCCCATTCCAATCCTGAGACCCTTCTGATAGCATGAGATGTGATATCTCAATGCCTCTAATACCAAACCTGAGATCCTACCTCTAACATGAAATGTGATATCCAACTCTTTCCCCTTCCAAACCTGAGAGCCTTCCTATAGCATGAGATGTGATATCCAAGTCCTTCCCATTCCAATCATGAGACCCTTCCTACAGCATGCAATATGATATCTCAATGATTCTAATAACAATCCTGAGACCCGTCCTATAACATGAGATGTGATATCCAACTCCTTCCCATTCCAATCCTGAGACCCTTCCTATAGCATGAGATGTGATATCTCAATACTTCTAATACCAAACCTGAGATCCTTCCGATAACATGAGATGTGATATCCAAATCCTTCCCCTTCCAAACCTGAGACCCTCCCTTTAGCATGAGATGGGATATCCAACTCCTTCCCATTCGAATCCTGAGAACCTTCTGATAGCATGAGATGTGATATCTCAATGCTTCTAATACCAAACCTGAGATCCTTCCGATAGCATGAGATGTGATATCTCAATGCTTCTAATACCAAACCTGAGATCCTTCCTATAACATGAGATGTGATATCCAAATCCTTCCCCTTCCAAACCTGAGACCCTCCCTTTAGCATGAGATGTGATATCCAACTCCTTCCCATTCCAATCCTGAGACCCTTCTGATAGCATGAGATGTGATATCTCATTGCTTCTAATACCAAACCTGAGATCCTACCTCTAACATGAAATGTGATATCCAACTCTTTCCCCTTCCAAACCTGAGAGCCTTCCTATAGCATGAGATGTGATATCCAAGTCCTTCCCATTCCAATCCTGAGACCCTTCCTATAACATGAGATGTGATATCCAACTCCTTCCAATTCCAACCTGAGACCCTTCCTATAGCATGAGATGTGATATCTCAATGCCTCTAATACCAAACCTGAGATCCTTCCTCTAACATGAAATGTGATATCCAACTCCTTCCCTTTCCAAACCTGAGAGCCTATCTATAGCATGAGATGTGATATCCAAGTCCTTCCCATTCCAATCCTTAGACCCTTCCTACAGCATGTAATATGATATCTCAATGATTCTAATAACAAACCTGAGACCCGTCCTATAACATGAGATGGGATATCCAACTCCTTCCCATTCCAATCCTGAGACCCTTCCGATAGCAGAGATGTGATATCTCAATGCTTATACCAACCTGAGACCCTTCCTATAACATGAGATGTGATATCCAACTCCTTCCCGTTCCAAACCTGAGACCCTTCCTTTAGCATGAGATGTGATATCCAGCTCCTTCCCATTCCAATCCTGAGACACTTCCGATAGCATGAGATGTGATATCTCAATGCTTCTAATATCAAAACTGAGACCCTCCCTATAGCATGATATGTGATATCTAAGTCCTTCCCATTCCAATCCTGAGACCCTTCCTATAGCATGAGATGTGATATCTCAATGCTTCTACCAAACCTGAGACCCTTCCTTTAGCATAAGATGTGATATCCAACTCGTTCCCATTCCAATCCTGAGACCCTTCCTATAGCATGAGATGTGATATCTCAATACTTCTAATACCAAACCTGAGATCCTTCCGATAACATGAGATGTGATATCCAAATCCTTCCCCTTCCAAACCTGAGACCCTCCCTTTAGCATGAGATGTGATATCCAACTCCTTCCCATTCCTATCCTGAGACCCTTCTGATAGCATTTGATGTGATATCTCAATGCTTCTAATACCAAACCTGAGATCCTTCCTATAACATGAGATGTGATATCCAAATCCTTCCCCTTCCAAACTTGAGACCCTCCCTTTAGCATGAGATGTGATATCCAACTCCTTCCCATTCCAATCCTGAGACCCTTCTGATAGCATGAGATGTGATATCTCAATGCCTCTAATACCAAACCTGAGATCCTACCTCTAACATGAAATGTGATATCCAACTCTTTCCCCTTCCAAACCTGAGAGCCTTCCTATAGCATGAGATGTGATATCCAAGTCCTTCCCATTCCAATCATGAGACCCTTCCTATAACATGAGATGGGATATCCAACTCCTTCCCATTCCAATCCTGAGACCCTTCCGATAGCAGAGATGTGATATCTCAATGCTTATACCAAACCTGAGACCCTTCCTACGGCATGAGATGTCATATACAACTCCTTCCCATTCCAATCCTGAGACCCTTCCTATAGCATGAGATGTGATGTCTCAATGCTTCTAATACCAAACCTGAGATCCTTCCTATAACATGAGATGTGATATCCAACTCCTTCCCATTCCAATCCTGAGACCCTTCCTATAGCATGAGATGTGATATCCAACTCCTTCCCATTCCAATCCTGAGACCCTTCCTAAAGCATGAGATGTGATATCTCAATGCTTCTAATACCAAACCTGAGACTCTTCCTATAACATGAGATGGGATATCCAACTCCTTCCCATTCCAATCCTGAGACCCTTACGATAGCAGAGATGTGATATCTCAATGCTTATACCAAACCTGAGACCCTTCCTACGGCATGAGATGTCATATACAACTCCTTCCCATTCCAATCCTGAGAACCTTCCTATAGCATGAGATGTGATATCTCAATGCTTATACCAAACCTGAGACCCTTCATATAGCATGAGATGTGATATCCAACTCCTTCCCATTCCAATCCTGAGACCCTTCCTATAGCATGAGATGTGATGTCTCAATGCTTCTAATACCAAACCTGAGATCCTTCCTAAAACATGAGATGTGATATCCAACTCCTTCCATTCCAATCCTGAGACCCTTCCTATAGCATGAGATGTGATATCTCAATGCTTCTAATATCAAACTTGAGACCCTCCCTATAGCATGAGATGTGATATCCAAGTCCTTCCCATTCCAATCCTGAGACACTTCCTATAGCATGAGATGTGATATCTCAATGCTTCTAATACCATACCTGAGACTCTTCCTATAACATGAGATGGGATATCCAACTCCTTCCCATTCCAATCCTGAGACCCTTCCAAAAGCACAGATGTGATATCTCAATGCTTATACCAAACCTGAGACCCTTGCTATGGCATGAGATGTCATATACATATCCTTCCCTTTCCAATCCTGAGACCCTTCCTATAGCATGAGATGTGATATCTCAATGCTTATACCAAACCTGAGACCCTTCCTATAGCATGAGATGTGATATCTAACTACTTCCCATTCCAATCCTGAGACCCTTCCTATAGCATGAGATGTGATATCTCAATGCCTCTAATACCAAACCTGAGATCCTTCCTCTAACATGAAATGTGATATCCAACTCCTTCCCTTTCCAAACCTGAGAGCCTACCTATAGCATGAGATGTGATATCCAAGTCCTTCCAATTCCAATCCTTAGACCCTTCCTATAGCATGCAATATGATATCTCAATGATTCTAATAACAAACCTGAGACCCGTCCTATAACATGAGATGGGATATCCAACTCCTTCCCATTCCAATCCTGAGACCCTTCCGATAGCAGAGATGTGATATCTCAATGCTTATACCAAACGTGAGACCCTTCCTACGGCATGAGATGTCATATACAACTCCTTCCCATTACAATCCTGAGACCCTTCCTATAGCATGAGATGTGATATCTCAATGCTTATACCAAACCTGAGACCCTTCATATAGCATGAGATGTGATATCCAACTCCTTCCCATTACAATCCTGAGACCCTTCCTATAGCATGAGATGTGATGTCTCAATGCTTCTAATACCAAACCTGAGATCCTTCCTATAACATGAGATGTGATATCCAACTCCTTCCATTCCAATCCTGAGACACTTCCTATAGCATGAGATGTGATATCTCAATGCTTCTAATATCAAACTTGAGACCCTCCCTATAGCATGAGATGTGATATCCAATTCCTTCCCATTCCAATCCTGAGACACTTCCTATAGCATGAGATGTGATATCTCAATGCTTCTAATACCAAACCTGAGACTCTTCCTATAACATGAGATGGGATATCCAACTCCTTCCGATTCCAATCCTGAGACCCTTCCAAAAGCAGAGATGTGATATCTCAATGCTTATACCAAACCTGAGACCCTTCCTATGGCATGAGATGTCATATACATATCCTTCCCATTCCAATCCTGAGACCCTTCCTATAGCATGAGATGTGATATCTCAATGCTTATACCAAACCTGAGACCCTTCCTATAGCATGAGATGTGATATCCAACTCCTTCCCATTCCAATCCTGAGACCCTTCCTACAGCATGAGATGTGATATCTCAATGCCTCTAATACCAAACCTGAGATCCTTCCTCTAACATGAAATGTGATATCCAACTCCTTCCCTTTCCAAACCTGAGAGCCTACCTATAGCATGAGATGTGATATCCAAGTCCTTCCCATTCCAATCCTTAGACCCTTCCTATAGCATGCAATATGATATCTCAATGATTCTAATAACAAACCTGAGACCCGTCCTATAACATGAGATGGGATATCCAACTCCTTCCCATTCCAATCCTGAGACACTTCCGATAGCAGAGATGTGATATCTCAATGCTTATACCAAACCTGAGACCCTTCCTATAACATGAGATGTGATATCCAACTCCTTCCCATTCCAAACCTGAGACCCTTCCTATAGCATATGTGATATCCAACTCCTTCCAATTCCAAACATGAGACCCTTCCCATAGCAAGAATGTAATATCCAACTCCTTCCCATTCCAATCCTGAGACCATTCCTATAGCATGAGATGTGATATCTCAATGCTTCTAATACCAAACCTGAGATCCTTCCTATGACATGAGATGTGATATCCAATTCCTTCCCATTCCAAACCTGAGACCCTTCCTACAGCATGCGATGTGATATCTCAATGCTTCTAATACCAAACCTGAGACCAGTCCTATAACATGAGATGGGATATCCAACTCCTTCCCGTTCCAATCCTGAGACACTTCCGATTGCAGAGATGTGATATCTCAATGCTTATACCAAACCTGAGACCCTTCCTATAACATGAGATGTGATATCCAACTCCTTCCCGTTCCAAACCTGAGACCCTTCCTATAGCATGAGATGTGATATCCAACTCCTTCCCATTCCAATCCTGAGACCCTTCCGATAGCATGAGATGTGATATCTCAAAGCCTCTAATACCAAACCTGAGATCCTTCCTATAACATGTGATGTGATATTCAAATCCTTCCCCTTCCAAACCTGAGACCCTCCCTTTAGCATGAGATGTGATATCCAACTCCTTCCCATTCCAATCCTGAGACCCTTATGATAGCATGAGATGTGATATCTCAATGCCTCTAATACCAAACCTGAGATACTTCCGATAGCATGAGATGTGATATCTCAATGCTTCTAATACCAAACCTGAGATCCTTCCTATAACATGAGATGTGATATCCAAATCCTTCCCCTGCCAAACCTGAGACCCTCCCTTTAGCATGAGATGTGATATCCAACTCCTTCCCATTCCAATCCTGAGACCCTTCGGATAGCATGAGATGTGATATCTCAATGCCTCTAATACCAAACCTGAGATCCTACCTCTAACATGAAATGTGACATCCAACTCCTTCCCTTTCCAAACCTGAGACCCGGCCTATAGCATGAGATGGGATATCCAAGTCCTTCCCATTCCAATCCTGAGACCGTTCCTATAGCATGAGATGTGATATCTCAATGCTTCTACCAAACCTGAGACCCTTCCTATAGCATGAGATGTGATATCCAACTTCTTCCCATTCCAATCATGAGACCCTTCCTATAACATGAGATGTGATGTCTCAATGCTTCTAATACCAAACCTGAGATCTTTCCTATAACATGAGATGTGATATCCAACTCCTTCCCATCCTAATCCTGAGACACTTCCGATTGCAGAGATGTGATGTCTCAATGCTTCTAATACCAAACCTGAGATCTTTCCTTAAACATGAGATGTGATATCCAACTCCTTCCCGTTCCAAACCTGAGACCCTTCCTATAGCATGAGATGTGATATCTCAATGCTTCTAATACCAAACCTGAGATCCTTCCTATAACATGTGATGTGATATTCAAATCCTTCCCCTTCCAAACCTGAGACCCTCCCTTTAGCATGAGATGTGATATCCAACTCCTTCCCATTCCAATCCTGAGACCCTTACGATAGCATGAGATGTGATATCTCAATGCCTCTAATACCAAACCTGAGATACTTCCGATAGCATGAGATGTGATATCTCAATGCTTCTAATACAAAACCTGAGATCCTTCCTATAACATGAGATGTGATATCCAAATCCTTCCCCTTCCAAACCTGAGACCCTCCCTTTAGCATGAGATGTGATATCCAACTCCTTCCCATTCCAATCCTGAGACCCTTCCTATAGCATGAGATGTGATGTCTCAATGCTTCTAATACCAAACCTGAGATCCTTCCTAAAACATGAGATGTGATATCCAACTCCTTCCATTCCAATCCTGAGACCCTTCCTATAGCATGAGATGTGATATCTCAATGCTTCTAATATCAAACTTGAGACCCTCCCTATAGCATGAGATGTGATATCCAAGTCCTTCCCATTCCAATCCTGAGACACTTCCTATAGCATGAGATGTGATATCTCAATGCTTCTAATACCAAACCTGAGACTCTTCCTATAACATGAGATGGGATATCCAACTCCTTCCCATTCCAATCCTGAGACCCTTCCAAAAGCACAGATGTGATATCTCAATGCTTATACCAAACCTGAGACCCTTCCTATGGCATGAGATGTCATATACATATCCTTCCCATTCCAATCCTGAAACCCTTCCTATAGCATGAGATGTGATATCTCAATGCTTATACCAAACCTGAGACCCTTCCTATAGCATGAGATGTGATATCTAACTCCTTCCCATTCCAATCCTGAGACCCTTCCTATAGCATGAGATGTGATATCTCAATGCCTCTAATACCAAACCTGAGATCCTTCCTCTAACATGAAATGTGATATCCAACTCCTTCCCTTTCCAAACCTGAGAGCCTACCTATAGCATGAGATGTGATATCCAAGTCCTTCCAATTCCAATCCTTAGACCCTTCCTATAGCATGCAATATGATATCTCAATGATTCTAATAACAAACCTGAGACCCGTCCTATAACATGAGATGGGATATCCAACTCCTTCCCATTCCAATCCTGAGACCCTTCCGATAGCAGAGATGTGATATCTCAATGCTTATACCAAACCTGAGACCCTTCCTACGGCATGAGATGTCATATACAACTCCTTCCCATTCCAATCCTGAGACCCTTCCTATAGCATGAGATGTGATATCTCAATGCTTATACCAAACCTGAGACCCTTCATATAGCATGAGATGTGATATCCAACTCCTTCCCATTACAATCCTGAGACCCTTCCTATAGCATGAGATGTGATGTCTCAATGCTTCTAATACCAAACCTGAGATCCTTCCTATAACATGAGATGTGATATCCAACTCCTTCCATTCCAATCCTGAGACCCTTCCTATAGTATGAGATGTGATATCTCAATGCTTCTAATATCAAACTTGAGACCCTCCCTATAGCATGAGATGTGATATCCAATTCCTTCCCATTCCAATCCTGAGACACTTCCTATAGCATGAGATGTGATATCTCAATGCTTCTAATACCAAACCTGAGACTCTTCCTATAACATGAGATGGGATATCCAACTCCTTCCGATTCCAATCCTGAGACCCTTCCAAAAGCAGAGATGTGATATCTCAATGCTTATACCAAACCTGAGACCCTTCCTATGGCATGAGAGGTCATATACATATCCTTCCCATTCCAATCCTGAGACCCTTCCTATAGCATGAGATGTGATATCTCAATGCTTATACCAAACCTGAGACCCTTCCTATAGCATGAGATGTGATATCCAACTCCTTCCCATTCCAATCCTGAGACCCTTCCTATAGCATGAGATGTGATATCTCAATGCCTCTAATACCAAACCTGAGATCCTTCCTCTAACATGAAATGTGATATCCAACTCCTTCCCTTTCCAAACCTGAGAGCCTACCTATAGCATGAGATGTGATATCCAAGTCCTTCCCATTCCAATCCTTAGACCCTTCCTATAGCATGCAATATGATATCTCAATGATTCTAATAACAAACCTGAGACCCGTCCTATAACATGAGATGGGATATCCAACTCCTTCCCATTCCAATCCTGAGACACTTCCGATAGCAGAGATGTGATATCTCAATGCTTATACCAAACCTGAGACCCTTCCTATAACATGAGATGTGATATCCAACTCCTTCCCATTCCAAACCTGAGACCCTTCCTATAGCATATGTGATATCCAACTCCTTCCAATTCCAAACATGAGACCCTTCCCATAGCAAGAATGTAATATCCAACTCCTTCCCATTCCAATCCTGAGACCATTCCTATAGCATGAGATGTGATATCTCAATGCTTCTAATACCAAACCTGAGATCCTTCCTATGACATGAGATGTGATATCCAATTCCTTCCCATTCCAAACCTGAGACCCTTCCTACAGCATGCGATGTGATATCTCAATGCTTCTAATACCAAACCTGAGACCAGTCCTATAACATGAGATGGGATATCCAACTCCTTCCCGTTCCAATCCTGAGACACTTCCGATTGCAGAGATGTGATATCTCAATGCTTATACCAAACCTGAGACCCTTCCTATAACATGAGATGTGATATCCAACTCCTTCCCGTTCCAAACCTGAGACCCTTCCTATAGCATGAGATGTGATATCCAACTCCTTCCCATTCCAATCCTGAGACCCTTCCGATAGCATGAGATGTGATATCTCAAAGCCTCTAATACCAAACCTGAGATCCTTCCTATAACATGTGATGTGATATTCAAATCCTTCCCCTTCCAAACCTGAGACCCTCCCTTTAGCATGAGATGTGATATCCAACTCCTTCCCATTCCAATCCTGAGACCCTTATGATAGCATGAGATGTGATATCTCAATGCCTCTAATACCAAACCTGAGATACTTCCGATAGCATGAGATGTGATATCTCAATGCTTCTAATACCAAACCTGAGATCCTTCCTATAACATGAGATGTGATATCCAAATCCTTCCCCTGCCAAACCTGAGACCCTCCCTTTAGCATGAGATGTGATATCCAACTCCTTCCCATTCCAATCCTGAGACCCTTCGGATAGCATGAGATGTGATATCTCAATGCCTCTAATACCAAACCTGAGATCCTACCTCTAACATGAAATGTGACATCCAACTCCTTCCCTTTCCAAACCTGAGACCCTGCCTATAGCATGAGATGGGATATCCAAGTCCTTCCCATTCCAATCCTGAGACCGTTCCTATAGCATGAGATGTGATATCTCAATGCTTCTACCAAACCTGAGACCCTTCCTATAGCATGAGATGTGATATCCAACTTCTTCCCATTCCAATCATGAGACCCTTCCTATAACATGAGATGTGATGTCTCAATGCTTCTAATACCAAACCTGAGATCTTTCCTATAACATGAGATGTGATATCCAACTCCTTCCCATCCTAATCCTGAGACACTTCCGATTGCAGAGATGTGATGTCTCAATGCTTCTAATACCAAACCTGAGATCTTTCCTTAAACATGAGATGTGATATCCAACTCCTTCCCGTTCCAAACCTGAGACCCTTCCTATAGCATGAGATGTGATATCTCAATGCTTCTAATACCAAACCTGAGATCCTTCCTATAACATGTGATGTGATATTCAAATCCTTCCCCTTCCAAACCTGAGACCCTCCCTTTAGCATGAGATGTGATATCCAACTCCTTCCCATTCCAATCCTGAGACCCTTACGATAGCATGAGATGTGATATCTCAATGCCTCTAATACCAAACCTGAGATACTTCCGATAGCATGAGATGTGATATCTCAATGCTTCTAATACAAAACCTGAGATCCTTCCTATAACATGAGATGTGATATCCAAATCCTTCCCCTTCCAAACCTGAGACCCTCCCTTTAGCATGAGATGTGATATCCAACTCCTTCCCATTCCAATCCTGAGACCCTTCTGATAGCATGAGATGTGATATCTCAATGCCTCTAATACCAAACCTGAGATCCTAAATCTAACATGAAATGTGATATCCAACTCCTCCCCTTTCCAAACCTGAGACCCTGCCTATAGCATGTGATGTGATATCTCAATGCTTATACCAAACCTGAGACCCTTCCTATGGCATGAGATGTCATATACAACTCCTTCCCATTCCAATCCTGAGACCCTTCCTATAGCATGAGATGTGATATCTCAATGCTTATACCAAACTGAGACCCTTCCTATAGCATGAGATGTGATATCCAACTTCTTCCCATTCCAATTCTGAGACCCTTCCTATAACATGAGATGTGATGTCTCAATGCTTCTAATACCAAACCTGAGATCTTTCCTATAACATGAGATGTGATATCCAACGCCTTCCCATCCCAATCCTGAGACACTTCCGATTGCAGTGATGTGATGTCTCAATGCTTCTAATACCAAACCTGAGATCTTTCCTATAACATGAGATGTGATATCCAACTCCTTCCCGTTCCAAACCTGAGACCCTTCCTATAGCATGAGATGTGATATCCAACTCCTTCCCATTCCAATCCTGAGACCATTCCGATAGCATGAGATGTGATATCTCAATGCTTCTAATACCAAACCTGAGATCCTTCCTATAACATGTGATGTGATATTCAAATCCTTCCCCTTCCAAACCTGAGACCCTCCCTTTAGCATGAGATGTGATATCCAACTCCTTCCCATTCCAATCCTGAGACCCTTATGATAGCATGAGATGTAATATTTCAATGCCTCTAATACCAAACCTGAGATACTTCCGATAGCATGAGATGTGATATCTCAATGCTTCTAATACCAAACCTGAGATCCTTCCTATAACATGAGATGTGATATCCAAATCCTTCCCCTTCCAAACCTGAGACCCTACCTTTAGCATGAGATGTGATATCCAACTCCTTCCCATTCCAATCCTGAGACCCTTCTGATAGCATGAGATGTGATATCCAAGTCCTTCCCATTCCAATCCTGAGACCCTTCCTATAGCATGTGATGTGATATCTCAATGCTTATACCAAACCTGAGACCCTTCCTATGGCATGAGATGTCATATACAACTCCTTCCCATTCCAATCCTGAGACCCTTCCTATAGCATGAGATGTGATATCTCAATGCTTATGCCAAACCTGAGACCCTTCCTATAGCATGAGATGTGATATCCAACTTCTTCCCATTCTAATCCTGAGACCCTTCCTATAACATGAGATGTGATGTCTCAATGCTTCTAATACCAAACCTGAAATCTTTCCTATAACATGAGATGTGATATCCAACTCCTTCCCATTCCAATCCTGAGACCCTTCCTATAGCTTGAGATGTGATATCCAACTCCATCCCATTCCAATCCTGAGACCCTTCCTATAGCATGAGATGTGATATCTCAATACTTCTAATACCAAACCTGAGATCCTTCCGATAACATAAGATGTGATATCCAAATCCTTCCCCTTCCAAACCTGAGACCCTCCCTTTAGCATGAGATGTGATATCCAACTTCTTCCCATTCCAATCCTAAGACCCTTCTGATAGCATGAGATGTGATATCTCAATGCTTCTAATACCAAACCTGAGATCCTTCCGATAGCATGAGATGTGATATCTCAATGCTTCTAATACCAAACCTGAGATCCTTCCTATAACATGAGATGTGATATCCAAATCCTTCCCCTTCCAAACCTGAGACCCTCCCTTTAGCATGAGATGTGATATCCAACTCCTTCCCATTCCAATCCTGAGACCCTTCTGATAGCATGAGATGTGATATCTCAATGCCTCTAATACCAAACCTGAGATCCTACCTCTAACATGAAATGTGATATCCAACTCTTTCCCCTTCCAAACCTGAGAGCCTACCTATAGCATGAGATGTGATATCCAAGTCCTTCCCATTCCAATCCTGAGACCCTTCCTATAACATGAGATGTGATATCCAACTCCTTCCCATTCCAACCTGAGACCCTTCCTGTAGCATGAGATGGGATATCCAACTCCTTCCAAATCCAATCCTGATAACCTTCCGCTAGCATGAGATGTGATATCCCAATGCTTCTACCAAACCTGAGACCCAACCTATGGCATGAGATGTGATATCAAACTCCTTCCCATTCCAATCCTGAGACCCTTCCTATAGAATGAGATGTGATATCCAACTCCTTCCCATTCCAATTCTGAGACCCTTCCTATACCATGAGATTTGATATCTCAATGCTTCTAATACCAAACCTGAGACCCGTCCTATAACATGAGATGTGATATCCAAATCCTTCCCCTTCCAAACCTTAGACCCTTCCTTTATCATGAGATGTGATATCCAACTCCTTCCCATTCCAATCCTGAGACCCTCCCTATAGCATGAGATGTGATATCCAAGTCCTTCCCATTCCAATCCTGAGACCCTTCCTATAGCATGAGATGTGATATCTCAATGCTTCTAATACCAAACCTGAGACCCTTCCTATAACATGAGATGGGAATATCCAACTCCCTCACATTCCAATCCTGAGACCCTTCCGATAACAGAGATGTGATATCTCAATGCTTATACCAAACCTGAGATCCTTCCTATAACATGAGATGTGATATCCAACTTCTTCCCATTCCAATCCTGAGACAGTTCCTATAGCATGAGATGTGATATCTCACTGCTTATACCAAACCTGAGACCCTTCCTATAGCATGAGATGTGATATCCAACTCCTTCCCATTCCAATCCTGAGACCCTTCCTATAGCATGAGATGTGATATCTCAATGCTTCTAATACCAAACCTGAGACTCTTCCTATAACATGAGATGGGATATCCAACTCCTTCCCATTCCAATCCTGAGACCCTTCCGATAGCAGAGATGTGATATCTCAATGCTTATACCAAACCTGAGACCCTTCCTACGGCATGAGATGTCATATACAACTCCTTCCCATTCCAATCCTGAGACCCTTCCTATAGCATGAGATGTGATATCTCAATGCTTATACCAAACCTGAGACCCTTCATATAGCATGAGATGTGATATCCAACTCCTTCCCATTCCAATCCTGAGACCCTTCCTATAGCATGAGATGTGATGTCTCAATGCTTCTAATACCAAACCTGAGATCCTTCCTAAAACATGAGATGTGATATCCAACTTCTTCCCATTCCAATCCTGAGACAGTTCCTATAGCATGAGATGTGATATCTCACTGCTTATACCAAACCTGAGACCCTTCCTATAGCATGAGATGTGATATCCAACTCCTTCCCATTCCAATCCTGAGACCCTTCCTATAGCATGAGATGTGATATCTCAATGCTTCTAATACCAAACCTGAGACCCTTCCTATAACATGAGATGGGAATATCCAACTCCCTCACATTCCAATCCTGAGACCCTTCCGATAACAGAGATGTGATATCTCAATGCTTATACCAAACCTGAGATCCTTCCTATAACATGAGATGTGATATCCAACTTCTTCCCATTCCATTCCTGAGACAGTTCCTATAGCATGAGATGTGATATCTCACTGCTTATACCAAACCTGAGACCCTTCCTATAGCATGAGATGTGATATCCAACTCCTTCCCATTCCAATCCTGAGACCCTTCCTATAGCATGAGATGTGATATCTCAATGCTTCTAATACCAAACCTGAGACTCTTCCTATAACATGAGATGGGATATCCAACTCCTTCCCATTCCAATCCTGAGACCCTTCCGATAGCAGAGATGTGATATCTCAATGCTTATACCAAACCTGAGACCCTTCCTACGGCATGAGATGTCATATACAACTCCTTCCCATTCCAATCCTGAGACCCTTCCTATAGCATGAGATGTGATATCTCAATGCTTATACCAAACCTGAGACCCTTCATATAGCATGAGATGTGATATCCAACTCCTTCCCATTCCAATCCTGAGACCCTTCCTATAGCATGAGATGTGATGTCTCAATGCTTCTAATACCAAACCTGAGATCCTTCCTAAAACATGAGATGTGATATCCAACTCCTTCCATTCCAATCCTGAGACCCTTCCTATAGCATGAGATGTGATATCTCAATGCTTCTAATATCAAACTTGAGACCTCCCTATAGCATGAGATGTGATATCCAAGTCCTTCCCATTCCAATCCTGAGACCATTCCTATAGCATGAGATGTGATATCTCAATACTTCTAATACCAAACCTGAGATCCTTACGATAACATGAGATGTGATATCCAAATCCTTCCCCTTCCAAACCTGAGACCCTCCCTTTAGCTTGAGATGTGATATACAACTCCTTCCGATTCCAATCCTGAGACCATTCTGATAGCATGAGATGTGATATCTCAATGCTTCTAATACCAAACCTGAGATCCTTCCGATAGCATGAGATGTGATATCTAAATGCTTCTAATACCAAACCTGAGATCCTTCCTATAACATGAGATGTGATATCCAAATCCTTCCCCTTCCAAACCTGAGACCCTCCCTTTAGCATGAGATGTGATATCCAACTCCTTCCCATTCCAATCCTGAGACCCTTCTGATAGCATGAGATGTGATATCTCAATGCCTCTAATACCAAACCTGAGATCCTACCTCTAACATGAAATGTGATATCCAACTCTTTCCCCTTCCAAACCTGAGAGCCTTCCTATAGCATGAGATGTGATATCCAAGTCCTTCCCATTCCAATCCTGAGACCCTTCCTATAACATGAGATGTGATATCCAACTCCTTCCCATTCCAACCTGAGACCCTTCCTATAGCATGAGATGGGATATCCAACTCCTTGGAATTCTAATCCTGATACCCTTCCGATAGCATGAGATGTGATATCCCAATGCTTATACCAAACCTGAGACCCATACTATTGCATGAGATGTGATATCAAACTCCTTCCCATTCCAATCCTGAGACCCTTCCTATAGCTTGAGATGTGATATCCAACTCCTTCTCATTCCAATTCTGAGACCCTTCCTATACCATGAGACTTGATATCTCAGTGCTTCTAATACCAAACCTGAGACCCGTCCTATAACATGAGATGTGATATCCAAATCCTTCCCCTTCCCAACCTTAGACCCTTCCTTTATCATGAGATGTGATATCCAACTCCTTCCCATTCCAATCCTGAGACCCTTCCGATATCATGAGATGTGATATCTCAATGCTTCTAATATCCAACTTGAGACCCTCCCTATAGCATGAGATGTGATATCCAAGTCCTTCCCATTCCAATCCTGAGACCCTTCCTATAGCATGAGATGTGATATCTCAATGCTTCTAGTACCAAACCTGAGACCCTTCCTATAAAATGAGATGGGAATATCCAACTCCTTCCCATTCCAATCCTGAGACCCTTCCGATAGAAGAGATGTGATATCTCAATGCTTATACCAAACCTGAGATCCTTCCTATAGCATGAGATGTGATATCCAACTCCTTCTCATTCCAATCCTGAGACCCTTCCTATAGCATGAGATGTGATATCTCAATGCTTCTAATATCAAACCTGAGATCCTTCGTTTAACATGAGATGTTATATCCAACTCCTTCCATTCCAATCCTGAGACCCTTCCTATAGCATGAGATGTGATATCTCAATGCTTATACCAAACCTGAGACCCTTCCTATAGCATGAGATGTGATATCCAACTCCTTCCCATTCCAATCCTGAGACCCTTCCTATAGCATGAGATGTGATATCTCAATGCCTCTAATACCAAACCTGAGATCCTTCCTCTAACATGAAATGTGATATCCAACTCCTTCCCTTTCCAAACCTGAGAGCCTATCCATAGCATGAGATGTGATATCCAAGTCCTTCCCATTCCAATCCTTAGACCCTTCCTACAGCATGCAATATGATATCTCAATGATTCTAATAACAATCCTGAGACCCGTCCTATAACATGAGATGGGATATCCAACTCCTTCCCATCCCAATCCTGAGACACTTCCGATTGCAGAGATGTGATATCTCAATGATTATACCAAACCAAAAAACTCTTCCTATAACATGAGATGTGATATCTGTTAGGAAAGATTTAATAATTGTAGGTAATTTTCCTTCCATGTGGCAACCCCTAAACTTTTTGCTGTTGTTTTTCACCTTGTTCTCGACTTTGCCAGAGAAGTGCAGCTTTCTGCCGCACTCCTCTGGTATTTCGCTCCTTTCTTACGGGGAAACTGACATGCCCTTAAGACAGTCAGTACCGGGAAACGCTGTTTTCCGTAGTTTCTTTTATCATGTTGCGGCTTTCGTGCAACATGACACAAGAGGGCACTGTAAGCTAAGTTGCTGCTCTCTTGGGATTCTAGCCTTCTACAGGCCCTAGATACTCTTTCAGGATTGTAACTGATCGGTGCAAGTGATTCACGGACGGGAATGGTGGCAGCGATCGTTTCTTGTGTTTTGAGCTCCTTTTGGCGTTCTAAGCACGTTTCTCGCACTTAACCCAAAATGGTGGCCTGGCTCCCAAAATGGCCAGACCACGAGGCTCCTTTGTCCTGTCCGCTGACCGTCTTGCTCCCTTCACCTTCCCCAGGTCGAGCCGACCCGGGGCCTTCCTTATTTGGGCATGTACTTTCCCGCGAAACACGGATGCTTTCGCGGGCTTCTACATGTCTTGTGTGTGCCTCCAGTATGTGGGCTGGGATGTCTGGTCCCGTGTGAATGCCTGGGACCACCGTGGTCCGTGATAGGTCCACGAATGGTGTGAGTGTTGATGAGCGGATCTCCCATTGGGTCCCCACCGTTTTGGCACGAAGGGAACCGTGGATAAGAGGGGGCTGGAAACACCACTACCATGTCGATCTCCTGAGTTCTCACGAACAAAGGAATACAGGAGCCAAGTATCCTGCAACCAAGAGGCTGAACCGAGGAATCGCTGGTGACCCGCTGAAGGACTGCTCCTCTGCACTGCTGTCGCCTTGTGAAACCCTTTTCACCTTTGATCGAACCAGAAGGCCTGTACTAGTACTTCGACCCTTGGAATAGCGGGGACAGCTATTCTCGGCATCTTCACCATCTCCTGCTAGTAAGCCTTCGGAAGCGTCTCTGGGCCATCCAGCAGACTGACCAGCCTACACAGGAGTCTTGCTCTGTAACCGCCACCAGGTTGTGTAGTATATCGAGTCCTTGTCACTCTCACACGATTCGTACACTTGGCGTTCCCAGGTCTGAAGTGAGTAGTGTACATTTGGCTCAGATACACACGGCCGCTCCGTTGCCCTGCTGTGGTAACAAACTGTGCGGGTTCCTTCGTTTGGGACGTCTTTTACTCAACTCTGCTGCTGCAGACTCAACACGACGATGAGACGTCCCCTGCTCTTCTGAACCTGCCAGCGACTGAAACTGACACGGAGAAGCCTGGGTCTGCTTGCATCGGGGTCCGGTGAGTAGCATAGCTATGAACTGGTCGCCCTCCTGCAGGAGCCCATAGCTTTTCCCCGCTGTGTCAAAACAGCACGCCTTTCCGTACTCGCGCTCTGCTTCTGCCCACAGTGGAGGCTGCGCTTGAGTCGCGGAACACTGTTGTTCTTCGTTTGTGCACTAAACTGAACTGCCTGATCTCCCTCGAAGAGAATCCCCTTTTGCCCGTTGGCACCAGCGTGTGCAGGTACTTTTGAGCACAAGGCTCCACTCTTCGTAGGGCTCGGACTTCCTTTTAGTTAGGTGCCTCTGAAGGCGGACTGGGTCTAAGCATTATTTCACACTGCCTGTTTTCCTTCCCTTTTAGGTGGACTACACATTTCGTGCATCTAACGCTTGAGACTTGTTTGTATTTGTATATATATTGTATTGGTATGGTATGTGTTGGTTTACTAGAGTTGTATTGTGATTTCTCGCTACGGTCATTGTTTTAAAGGCCTTGGAATAAATGTATATATATTTTTAATATAGCACCTGTTTGGAGTAGTTTGTAAGTGTCCTTGCTTTGTGTGCTCATTGCAGGCTTTCAGTCACCCTCACCCCTCTTGAGACCTAGTCTTGACCGCCGCGATCGCTACCTTGATTGGTCTGGCTTGTCCAGAGGTTACCCTGTTCCAAGTAATTAGGTTGGCCTTCTGAACTTCTGCGCCACCAGGACATAGTTCAGAAATCCGTCTTAACAAATTGGTGTACAGCGGTGGGATACGACTGAAGGTATCCAGTGTTGCGCACGAACTAAGGCATTTCAAGTTATTCCTACCAGGACATGTAGTGAATTGTTGTAGTATAACTTTAAAAAGGCCATAGTCCTATCTAACAGTATGGAAACAAATACCTTGTTAACTTTAAATGCTTCCAAATCAGAAACATTGAAAAAAATGTGTGCGGAGAGAGGTGTTTCCTCTCAAGGCACGAAATTGGATATGATCAAAAGAATCGTGGCGTGGCAAGAAGCGCAGCTTGACGCTATAACTTCTGAGGACAGTGCGGAAGGAGGTGGGGCTGCTCTCACTGGTAGAACCGACGGTTCTGCCGCTGCACTGATCCACCGCGACCACGAGGACAGGGAGGATGAGATGTCTAATTTTTCCTCTGCCAGTGTTGATGGGGAGGCTATGCTTGAATTCAAGAAGCAAGAGCTGCGGTTTAGGCAGAAGGAGCTTGAATTCAGCATAGCCAAACTAAAAATCGAACACTCAGAAAAACAGAAAGACAGGGATCACCAGTTGGAACTGGCCAAGCTTCAGGTTGCAAATGGGTCCAAGGGTCCTGGACATGGGTCTGGGGCCTCCTCTCATCCACGGTTTCCGAAAGATCTGGTCATTGTGTATGAGGAAAGGAATGACATTATGGACTGGATGAATGCGTTTGAGTATGCATGCGAAGTTCAACAAGTTGACAATGCTGATAAGATTGCCTGGTTACTCAGCAGACTGCCCCATTCTGGCTGTAGTGCCATTATGGAAATGTCGAAGGCCGAGCAAGCTGATTTCGCAATGTTAAAGCAAACTCTCATTTTAAAGTTTGGGAAGACTCCGGCCCAATATTTGAAACGATTCATAGAGTATAAGAAAAAGGAAGGTGGTACTTGGGTATCTTATGTCACTGAATCCTTGAAAAACTTAACTGGCTGGGTCGAAGGTTATAAGGTTTCTACCTTCGAAGGCATGATACATCTTGTCATGCTGGAACACATTTTTGCATCTTCTTCCCCGGAGCTTAAGCAGCATTTGGCCGATTCGAAGGAGATAGATCCTAAGAAGCTGGCCATTGCAGCAGACTTATGGGTGTCACATCGAGTGTCCCATAAGGACAAAACTCATCCTGGTAAGCAGGAGGAAGGGAAAAAGTCCAAAGATAAGGAGGGTGGAGAATCTGATAAATCTTCTTCTCAAAAGGGCCACAAAAAGAAAAATAAGGGTAAGACACAAGAGAACTCACAGGGTAGTGGAGGTCAGCCTCCGAAACAGAACTCTGGTTACAATAAGCCTCCCTATGTAAACAGACCCAATGGATCTTGTTTTGCTTGTGGAGCAACTGACCACGTGAAGGGGGATCCCCGGTGTAAGGTTTGACCTTTGGGGGTCCACTCCGCTAATCTGGCCTTCTCCTCCTACGAGGAAGAAGAGATTACAGGAGCATCCTTCTCCTCAGACTCATTTCCCAGCGGGATAGAGGCTGAGGTAGTTTTAGTTTCCCTGGGTTCCTGGGATCCTAAAGTCGCAGAGGCTTATGCTAGGATTACAGATAATACCAAGCACTACTTTAAAGACAGTGTGCTGATCAATGGAGTAGATACTCCAGCTCTTAGGGATAGTGGGTGCAGTCGAACTGTAGTGGATTCTACCTTGGTAGACTCAGAGGAAGTTGCCAGAGCTACTCTGATGCCCACTAAGTTGGCTGACGGCCCACTCCATATGTTCCCAGTAATACCTGTAAATCTTACTTTAAATGGTACAGCAGTCAGGATTCCAGTGAGCATTCAGAGAAACGTCCCGGGAAAGGTCTTGTTAGGTAATGATCTCAGAGCTTTAGGGCTCGTAGGAGACACTGCCGAAAGACCCTACACACGGTCTCAAGCACGGGCAGCATTGGCCAAGACCAATACGCCGCCCCAGCCGAAGGGGAAACCCAAGGCGAAAGGAGTCAACAAGTCAAGACGAGGGAAAGAGAATATTCCCCCGAGCTCGCCTACCACTGCGGTGGAGGAAGTTGGTCAATCGCCCGGGCCTGACGAGGAGGTGGCGATGCCTGAAGTATTTGACCCCAACGACCATCCTGAACTAAAAGACTTGTTAGTTGAAGGAGGTCCTGATAGGGACGAATTCAGTAAAGGCCAACGTGAGTGCCCATCTCTGGAAGGCCTAAGGAGACAGGCCTGCTCCCAGCTTGAGGGTGAACCTCCTGGGACGCATAGGATTTATTGGGAAGGTGGACTCCTGTATAGTGAGCCCACAGAGTCTACAGAAGGAGACCATAGGAGGTTGGTGGTTCCCCTTGCTGTTAGGCCCTTCCTCCTGCAGTTGGCGCATGAAGTGCTCCTTGCTGGTCACCTTGGTATTAAGAGGAGCAAGCAAAGGTTATCCATGCACTTCTACTGGCCCAAGATGGGGGTGCAAGTAGAAAGTCACTGCAGGAGTTGTGCCTCCTGCCAGTTATCTGGTAAGGTTGGCTCGACAATCCAAGCTCCGTTGGTACCGCTCCCAGTTGTGGGGGTACCATTTGAAAGGGTAGGGATCGACATCGTTGGTCCCCTTGACCCGCAAACATCCTCGGGCAATAGGTTTATCCTGGTGCTGGTCAACCATGCAACCAGATATCCTGAGGCCATCCCATTGAAAAATGTAACTGCCAAGTCAGTTGCAAAAGCTTTACTTGGCATATTTACTAGGGTTGGCTTCCCTAAAGAAGTTGTGTCAGATTGTGGCAGCAACTTTATGTCAAAGTATATGCAGGCTATGTGGAAAGAATGTGGGGTCACCTACAAGTTCTCTTCTGCATACCACCCCCAGACCAATGGTCTGGTGGAACGTTTCAACAGAACGTTAAAAAGCATGATTGGGGCTCTGGAGAAGCTTCAGAGAAGACAATGGGATCATCTTTTACCATGCTTACTGTTTGCCTACCGAGAGGTACCACAGGAGGGTGTTGGCTTCAGCCCCTTCAAACTTCTGTTTGGTCATCCTGTACGGGGACCCTGTTAATAAGTAAATGACCACACTTCACTGCAATCCTTGTCTTTAGTGAGGATTTATTTAGTTAGTTCATCCAAGAGAAAGGCCCCAGGCTGCAACATTCCAAGAATTCCTCGCTCGCTTGGTCGACTATTCGTTCACCTGACAGCCGGGTTCCATTCAAAGATAAACAACTGCAAGCCGCAGCCGTGTGTGTAACGGCAAGACAGTGAGTAATTAAGGTAATGGCAATCCAAATAGTGAGTGACCTCAGGTGGGACCTCTGCTGGTGTTGTCAGCGCAGTCTCTCGTAGTTGCAAATCACAAACCACAAATCAACCTCCTCAGTATTCGTGCTCTGCTCCAGGATTCCTTCGTGGTTCACTTCACTCCCAGGCACTGACTTTTTCCTCAAAATTCGTACTCCGCTCCAGGATAACGGCCGTGTTTCTCGCCGGCTATTACACATGTAGTGTGCCGCTCCGTCCGGTTGCATCCAAACTGTAATCAATATTGCTGCTGCTGGGGGCCTTTTCTCCTTGGCCCAATCCTCGTCGCCAATGTTAATAAGTAAATGACCACACTTCACTGCAATCCTTGTCTTTAGTGAGGATTTATTTAGTTAGTTCATCCAAGAGAAAGGCCCCCAGCTGTGGGCTGTCCTCCTGGTCTCAATCCTCTCTCTGCTGCTCGAATCTGGAACCCTTGCTTAATCATAACAACAAAGATTCTTTGGTAACTAGGTTACATGGCAGCAGCTGAAATGATGTAAGTATAAACACATTGATGTAAGTCTAAACACCTCCTAACAGACCCTTAGCCATAGTCAAAGAGGGATGGGAGATGCCCACTCCCCCTGTTACTACCAACGTAGTTGATTATGTGCTAGGGCTCAGAAAACGGATGGTACTTCTGATGGGCTTGGCTAGTGATAAATTGAAGGCAGGACAAGCACTGGTGAAACATTGGTACGACCAGAAAGCTTCCCTCATCAACTTTACACCTGGTCAGCAAGTCCTGATCATGAATCCCATAAGGCCTTGAGCTTTACAGGACAAATGGTCAGGCTCTTACACAGTGGTGGAGCCCCTGGGTGAGGTTAACTATTTAGTGGACCTTGGAAGGCCTGGACAGGCTCCAAAAGTGTTTCACGTGAATAGGCTGAAGGCTTTCGTCCCAAGAGTCGAAATCGCAGCACTGTTACTGGCTTCAGATGTTGAGGAAGAGGAGTCTGAACCTCTCCCCGACCTGTTCCAAAGCGGTCCTTCAGATAGCTCCTTTGAGGGAGTCCGAGGGGCCCCTCACCTGACTTCTGATCAGCAGGCTGAGGTGAAAAGTTTGCTTAGGCAGTTTTCCCCCCTGTTTTCACAGTCGCCTGGTTTGACACCTTGGTGCAAACATAACATAGACACAGGAGACAGTGTACCTACCAAAAGTAGGGGATACAGGATGTCAGACAAAGTACGGTCTTATATTAAGACCGAGGTCAACAAGATGTTAGACCTTGGGGTGATTGAACCCTCTAGTAGTCCTTGGTCCAGCCCTGTGGTTTTCGTTCCAAAGGCAGGCACTTCTGAATTGAGGTTCTGGTGGATTACAGGGCTCTGAATGCTGTCACCAAGACAGATGCACACCCCTTGCCTCGAACAGATGAGCTGGTGGATACTTTGGGTGCCTCCAAGTACCTCAGCACGTTTGACCTCACTGCTGGCTATTGGCAAATAGCTTTAGCAGAACATGCCAAGGAGAAGACAGCGTTTTCTACTCCAGACGGCCTTTACCAATTCCGGGTAATGCCGTTCGGGTTGAAGAATGCACCTGCCACTTTCCAGAGGCTTGTGCATCATGTTTTGAATGGGTTGGACGAATTCTGTCTTGCATATCTGGACGATATAGCAGTTTTCAGTGCCACCTGGGAAGACCATGTGAAACACCTCGGGATTGTGCTCCAGGCTCTTCAGAAAGCACACTTGACCATAAAGGCTAGTAAATGCCAGATTGGACAAGGCTCAGTGTTTTACCTTGGACATGAAGTAGGTGGAGGGAGGATACAGCCTCTACCCAGTAAAGTACAAGCAGTACAAGACTGGCCTATCCCCATTACACAAACCCAAGTGAGAGCCTTCTTAGGACTCACGGGGTATTACCGCAATTTTGTGGCAGACTATGGCACCATAGCTGCCCCTCTGACTGCCCTCACAACTCTGAAGAAACACAAGAAGGTAACTTGGACCGACGAGTGTGAGAAGGCCTTCAATGGCTTAAAAGACTCCTTGTGCCAGGCCCCTGTCCTCAGGGCCCCTGATTATCAAAGACCTTTTATCGTGCAGACGGACGCCTCTGACACTGGGATAGGAGCTGTACTATCGCAAGTAGATGAGAAGGGTAAGGAACACCCTATTGGTTTTATTAGTCACCAGTTTAAGGACAGAGAGCTCAGATGGTCCACGGTACAGAAAGAATGTTTCTCTGTTGTGTGGGCCCTAAGGAAGCTGAGGCCCTACCTCTATGGGACCCACTTCACTGTGCAAACTGACCATAAGCCCTTAAAGTGGCTAATAAACATGAAGGGGGAGAATCCAAAGTTGCTTAGGTGGTCCATAAGTCTACAAGGCTTCGACTTCACTATTGAGCATAGACCAGGTGTCCAACATAGCAATGCTGATGGGTTGTGCAGAATGTTTAACCGACCTGAACAAGAGACTCATCCAGGGGTGGATTAGTTCCCCCTGTCCATAGTCTGGGAGGGGTGATTGTTAGGAAAGATTTCGTAATTGTAGGTAATTTTCCTTCCATGTGGCAACCCCTAAACTTTTTGCTGTTGTTTTTCACCTTGTTCTCGACTTTGCCAGAGAAGTGCAGCCTTCTGCCGCACTCCTCTGGGCTTTCGCTCCTTTCTTACGGGGAAACTGTCATGCCCTTAAGACAGTCAGTACCAGGAAACGCTCGTTTCCGTAGTTTCTTTTATCATGTTGCGGCTTTCGTGCAACATGACACAAGAGGGCACTGTAAGATAAGTTACTGCTCTCTTGGGTCTCTAGCCTTCTACAGGCCCTAGATACTCTTCCAGGATTGTAACTGATCGGTGCAAGTGATTCACGGACGGGAATGGTGGCAGCGATCGTTTATTGTGTTTTGAGCTCCTTTTGGCGTTCTAAGCGCGTTTCTCGCGCTTAACCCAAAATGGTGGCCTAGAGCCCAAAATGGCCAGACCACGAGGCTCCTTTGTCCTGTCCGCTGACCATCTTGCTCCCTTCACCTTCCCCAGGTCGAGCCGACCTGGGGCCTTCCTTATTTGGGCATGTACTTTCCCGCGAAACACAGATGCTTTCGCGGGCTTCTACATGTCTTGTGTGTGCCTCCAGGATGTGGGCTGGGATGTCTGGTCCCAATACACATCCTGGGTGCCAGAGAGTCTAGGGTGGTGTGAATGCCTGGGACCACCGTGGCCCGTGATAGGTCCACGAATGGTGTGAGTGTTGATGAGCGGATCTCCCATTGGGTCCCCTCCGTTTTGGCGCGAAGGGAACCGTGGATAAGAGGGGGCTGGAAACACCACTACCATGTCGATCTCCTGAGTTCTCACGAACGAAGGAATACAGGAGCCAAGTATCCTGCAACCAAGAGGCTGAACCGAGGAATCGCTGGTGACCCGCTGAAGGACTGCTCCTCTGCACTGCTGTCGCCTTGTGAAACCCTTTTCACCTTTGATCGAACCAGAAGGCCTGTACTGGTACTTCGACCCTTGGAATAGCGGGGACAGCTATTCTCGGCATCTTCACCATCTCCTGCTAGTAAGCCTTCGGAAGCGTCTCTGGGCCATCCAGCAGACTGACCAGCCTACACAGGAGTCTTGCTCTGTAACCGCCGCCAGGTTGTGTAGTATATCGAGTCCTTGTCACTCTCACATGATTCGTACACTTGGCGTTCCCAGGTCTGAAGTGAGTAGTGTACATTTGGCTCAGATACACACCGCCGCTCCGTTGCCCTGCTGTGGTAACAAACTGTGCGGGTTCCTTCGTTTGGGACGTCTTTTAATCAACTCTGCTGCTGCAGACTCAATACGACGACGAGTCATTGAGATATCACATCTCATGCTATAGGAAGGGTCTCAGGATTGGAATGGGAAGGACTTGGATATCACATCTCATGCTATAGGCAGGGTCTCAGGTTTGGAAAGGGAAGGAGTTGGATATCACATTTCATTTTAGAGGTAGGATCTCAGGTTTGGTATTAGAGGCATTGAGATATCACATCTCATGCTATCAGAAGGGTCTCAGGATTGGAATGGGAAGGAGTTGGATATCACATCTCATGTTATAGGAAGGATCTCAGGTTTGGTATTAGAAGCATTGAGATATCACATCTCATGCTATCGGAAGTATCTCAGGTTTGGTATTAGAGGCATTGAGATATCACATCTCATGCTATCATAAGGGTCTCAGTATTGGAATGGGAAGGAGTTGGATATCACATCTCATGCTAAAGGGAGGGTCTCAGGTTTGGAAGGGGAAGGAATTGAATATCACATCACATGTTATAGGAAGGATCTCAGGTTTGATATTAGAGGCATTGAGATATCACATCTCATGCTATCGGAAGGGTCTCAGGATTGGAATGGGAAGGAGTTGGATATCACATCTCATGCTATAGGAAGGGTCTCAGGTTTGGAACGGGAAGGAGTTGTATATCACATCTCATGTTATAGGAAGAGTCTCAGGTTTGGTATAAGCATTGAGATATCACATCTCTGCAATCGGAAGTGTCTCAGGATTGGAACGGGAAGGAGTTGGATATCCCATCTCATGTTATAGGACTGGTCTCAGGTTTGGTATTAGAAGCATTGAGATATCACATCGCATGCTGTAGGAAGGGTCTCAGGTTTGGAATGGGAAGGAATTGGATATCACATCTCATGTCATAGGAAGGATCTCAGGTTTGGTATTAGAAGCATTGAGATATCACATCTCATGCTATAGGAATGGTCTCAGGATTGGAATGGGAAGGAGTTGGATATTACATTCTTGCTATGGGAAGGGTCTCATGTTTGGAATTGGAAGGAGTTGGATATCACATCTCATGTTATAGGAAGGGTCTCAGGTTTGGTATAAGCATTGAGATATCACATCTCTGCTATCGGAAGTGTCTCAGGATTGGAATGGGAAGGAGTTGGATATCCCATCTCATGTTATAGGACGGGTCTCAGGTTTGTTATTAGAATCATTGAGATATCATATTGCATGCTATAGGAAGGGTCTAAGGATTGGAATGGGAAGGACTTGGATATCACATCTCATGCTATAGGTAGGCTCTCAGGTTTGGAAAGGGAAGGAGTTGGATATCACATTTCATGCTAGAGGTAGGATCTCAGGTTTGGTATTAGAGGCATTGAGATATCACATCTCATGCTATCAGAAGGGTCTCAGGATTGGAATGGGAAGGAGTTGGATATCACATCTCATGTTATAGGAAGAATCTCAGGTTTGGTATTAGAAGCATTGAGATATCACATCTCATGCTATCGGAAGTATCTCAGGTTTGGTATTAGAGGCATTGAGATATCACATCTCATGCTATCATAAGGGTCTCAGGATTGGGATGGGAAGGAGTTGGATATCACATCTCATGCTAAAGGGAGGGTCTCAGGTTTGGAAGGGGAAGGAATTGAATATCACATCACATGTTATAGGAAGGATCTCAGGTTTGGTATTAGAGGCATTGAGATATCACATCTCATGCTATCGGAAGGGTCTCAGGATTGGAATGGGAAGGAGTTGGATATCACATCTCATGCTATAGGAAGGGTCTCAGGTTTGGAACGGGAAGGAGTTGGATATCACATCTCATGTTATAGGAAGAGTCTCAGGTTTGGTATAAGCATTGAGATATCACATCTCTGCAATCGGAAGTGTCTCAGGATTGGAACGGGAAGGAGTTGGATATCCCATCTCATGTTATAGGACTGGTCTCAGGTTTGGTATTAGAAGCATTGAGATATCACATCGCATGCTGTAGGAAGGGTCTCAGGTTTGGAATGGGAAGGAATTGGATATCACATCTCATTTCATAGGAAGGATCTCAGGTTTGGTATTAGAAGCATTGAGATATCACATCTCATGCTATAGGAATGGTCTCAGGATTGGAATGGGAAGGAGTTGGATATTACATTCTTGCTATGGGAAGGGTCTCATGTTTGGAATTGGAAGGAGTTGGATATCACATATGCTATAGGAAGGGTCTCAGGTTTGGAATGGGAAGGAGTTGGATATCACATCTCATGTTATAGGAAGGGTCTCAGGTTTGGTATAAGCATTGAGATATCACATCTCTGCTATCGGAAGTGTCTCAGGATTGGAATGGGAAGGATATGTTTATGACATCTCATGACATAAGAAGGGTCTCAGGTTTGGTATAAGCATTGAGATATCACATCTCTGCTTTTGGAAGGGTCTCAGGATTGGAATGGGAAGGAGTTGGATATCCCATCTCATGTTATAGGAAGAGTCTCAGGTTTGGTATTAGAAGCATTGAGATATCACATCTCATGCTATAGGAAGTGTCTCAGGATTGGAATGGGAAGGAATTGGATATCACATCTCATGCTATAGGGAGGGTCTCAAGTTTGATATTAGAAGCATTGAGATATCACATCTCATGCTATAGGAAGGGTCTCAGGATTGGAATGGAAGGAGTTGGATATCACATCTCATGTTATAGGAAGGATCTCAGGTTTGGTATTAGAAGCATTGAGACATCACATCTCATGCTATAGGAAGGGACTCAGGTTTGGTATAAGCATTGAGATATCACATCTCATGCTATGGGAAGGGTCTCAGGATTGGAATGGGAAGGAGTTGTATATGACATCTCATGCCGTAGGAAGGGTCTCAGGTTTGGTATAAGCATTGAGATATCACATCTCTGCTATCGGAAGGGTCTCAGGATTGGAATGGGAAGGAGTTGGATATCACATCTCATGCTATATGAAGGGTCTCAGGTTTGGTATAAGCATTGAGATATCACATCTCATGCTATGGGAAGGGTCTCAGGATTGGAATGGGAAGGAGTTGTATATGACATCTCATGCCGTAGGAAGGGTCTCAGGTTTGGTATAAGCATTGAGATATCACATCTCTGCTATCGGAAGGGTCTCAGGATTGGAATGGGAAGGAGTTGGATATCCCATCTCATGTTATAGGACGGGTCTCAGGTTTGTTATTAGAATCATTGAGATATCATATTGCATGCTATAGAAAGGGTCTAAGGATTGGAATGGGAAGGACTTGGATATCACATCTCATGCTATAGGAAGGGTCTCAGGTTTGGTATAAGCATTGAGATATCACATCTCATGCTATAGGAAGGGTCTCAGGATTGGAATGGGAAGGATATGTATATGACATCTCATGCCATAGGAAGGGTCTCAGGTTTGGTATAAGCATTGAGATATCACATATCTGCTTTTGGAAGGGTCTCAGGATTGGAATGGGAAGGAGTTGGATATCCCATCTCATGTTATAGGAAGAGTCTCAGGTTTGGTATTAGATTCATTGAGATATCATATTGCATGCTATAGGAAGGGTCTAAGGATTGAAATGGGAAGGACTTGGATATCACATCTCATGCTATAGGAAGGGTCTCAGGTTTGGTATAAGCATTGAGATATCACATCTCATGCTATAGGAAGGGTCTCAGGATTGGAATGGGAAGGATATGTATATGACATCTCATGCCTTAGGAAGGGTCTCAGGTTTGGTATAAGCATTGAGATATCACATCTCTGCTTTTGGAAGGGTCTCAGGATTGGAATGGGAAGGAGTTGGATATCCCATCTCATGTTATAGGAAGAGTCTCAGGTTTGGTATTAGAAGCATTGAGATATCACATCTCATGCTATAGGAAGTGTCTCAGGATTGGAATGGGAAGGACTTGGATATCACATCTCATGCTATAGGGATGGTCTCAAGATTGATATTAGAAGCATTGAGATATCACATCTCACGCTATAGGAAGGGTCTCAGGATTGGAATGGAAGGAGTTGGATATCACATCTCATGTTATAGGAAGGATCTCAGGTTTGGTATTAGAAGCATTGAGACATCACATCTCATGCTATAGGAAGGGTCTCAGGATTGTAATGGGAAGGAGTTGGATTTCACATCTCATGCTATATGAAGGGTCTCAGGTTTGGTATAAGCATTGAGATATCACATCTCATGCTATAGGAAGGGTCTCAGGATTGGAATGGGAAGGAGTTGGATATCACATCTCATGCTATAGAAAGGGTCTCGGGTTTGGTATAAGCAGTGAGATATCACATCTCTACTATCGGAAGGGTCTCAGAATTGGAATGGGAAGGAGTTGGATATCCCATCTCATGTTATAGGAAGAGTCTCAGGTTTGGTATTAGAAGCATTGAGATATCTCATCTCATGCTATAGGAAGGGTCTCAGGATTGGAATGGGAAGGAGTTGGATATCACATCTCATGCTATAGGAAGGGTCTTAGGTTTGGTATAAGCATTGAGATATCACATCTCTGTTATCGGAAGGGTCTCAGGATTGGAATGGGAAGGAGTTGGATATTCCCATCTCATGTTATAGGAAGGGTCTCAGGATTGGAATGGGAAGGACTTGGATATCACATCTCATGCTATAGGGAGGGTCTCAAGTTTGATATTAGAAGCATTGAGATATCACATCTCATGATGTCGGAAGGGTCTCAGGATTGGAATGGGAAGGAGTTGGATATCACATCTCATGATAAAGGAAGGGTCTAAGGTTTGGAAGGGGAAGGATTTGGATATCACATCTCATGTTATAGGACGGGTCTCAGGTTTGGTATTAGAAGCATTGAGATATCAAGTCTCATGGTATAGGAAGGGTCTCAGAATTGGAATGGGAAGGAGTTGGATATCACATCTCAAGCTATAGGAAGGGTCTCAGGATTGGAATGGGAAGGAGTTTGATATCACATCTCATGCCATAGTATGGGTCTCAGGTTTGGTAGAAGCATTGGGATATCACATCTCATGCTATCGGAAGGGTATCAGGATTGGATTTGGAAGGAGTTGGATATCACATCTCATGTTATAGGAAGGGTCTCAGGTTTGGTATAAGCATTGAGATATCACATCTCTGCTATCGGAAGTGTCTCAGGATTGGAATGGGAAGGAGTTGGATATCCCATCTCATGTTATAGGACGGGTCTCAGGTTTGTTATTAGAATCATTGAGATATCATATTGCATGCTGTAGGAAGGGTCTAAGGATTGGAATGGGAAGGACTTGGATATCACATCTCAAGCTATAGGTAGGCTCTCAGGTTTGGAAAGGGAAGGTGTTGGATATCACATTTCATGTTAGAGGAAGGATCTCAGGTTTGGTATTAGAGGCATTGAGATATCACATCTCATGCTATAGGAAGGGTCTCAGGATTGGAATGGGAAGGAGTTGGATATCACATCTCATGCTATAGGAAGGGTCTCAGGTTTGGTATAAGCATTGAGATATCACATCTCATGCCATAGGAAGGGTCTCAGGTTTGGTATAAGCATTGAGATATCACATCTCTGCTTTTGGAAGGGTCTCAGGATTGGAATGGGAAGGAGTTGGATATCCCATCTCATGTTATAGGAAGAGTCTCAGGTTTGGTATTAGAAGCATTGAGATATCACATCTCATGCTATAGGAAGTGTCTCAGGATTGGAATGTGAAGGACTTGGATATCGCATCTCATGCTATAGGGAGGGTCTCAAGTTTGATATTAGAAGCATTGAGATATCACATCTCATGCTATAGGAAGGGACTCAGGATTGGAATGGGAAGGAGTTGGATATCACATCTCATGCTATAGGAAGGGTATCAGGTTTGGTATAAGCAGTGAGATATCACATCTCATGCTATAGGAAGTGTCTCAGGATTGGAATGGGAAGGAGTTGGATATCACACCTCATGTTATAGGAAGGATCTCAGGTTTGGTATAAGCATTGAGATATCACATCTCTGCTATCGGAAGGGTCTCAGGATTGGAATGGGAAGGAGTTGGATATTCCCATCTCATTTTATAGGAAGGGTATATCAAGTCTTAGCATGAGATGTGATATCCAGCTCCTTCCATTCCAATCCTGAGACCCTCCCTATAGCATGAGATGTGATATCTAAGTCCTTCCCATTCCAATCCTGAGACCCTTCCGATAGCAGAGATGTGATATCTCAATGCTTATACCAAACCTGAGACCCTTCCTATAGCACGAGATGTGATATCCAACTCCTTCCCATTCCAATCATGAGACCCTTCCTATAGCATGAGATGTGATATCTCAATGCTTCTACCAAAACTGAGACCCTTCCTTTAGCATGAGATGTTATATCCAACTCCTTCCCATTCCAATCCTGAGACCCTTCCTATAGCATGAGATGTGATATCTCAATGCTTCTAATACCAAACCTGAGATCCTTCCTATAACATGAGATGTGATATCCAACTCCTTCCCATTCCAATCCTGAGACCCTTCCTATAGCATGAGATGTGATATCTCAATGGTTCTAATACCAAACCTGAGATCCTTCCGATAGCATGAGATGTGATATCTCAATGCTTCTAATACCAAACCTGAGACCCTCCCTTTAGCATGAGATGTGATATCCAATTCCTTCCCATTCCAATCCTGATACCCTTCTGATAGCATGAGATGTGATATCTCAATGCCTCTAATACCAAACCTGAGATCCTACCTCTAACATGAAATGTGATATCCAACTCCTTCCCTTTCCAAACCTGAGAGCCTTCCTACAGCATGAGATGTGATATCCAAGTCCTTCCCATTCCAATCGTGAGACCCTTCCTATAACATGAGATGTGATATCCAACTCCTTCCCATTCCAACCTGAGACCCTTCCTATAGCATGAGATGGGATATCCAACTCCTTCCAAATCTAATCCTGATATCCTTCCGATAGCATGAGATGTGATATCCCAATGCTTCTACAAAACCTGAGACCCATACCATGGCATGAGGTGTGATATCAAACTCCCGTCCTATACCATGAGACTTGATATCTCAATGCTTCTAATACCAAACCTGAGACCAGTCCAATAACATGAGATGTGATATCCAAATCCTTCCCCTTCCAAACCTTAGACCCTTCCTTTATCATGGGATGTGATATCCAACTCCTTCCCACTTCACTCGTGAGACCCTTCCTATAGCATGAGATGTCATATCTCAATGCTTCTAATACCAAACCTGAGACCCTTCCTATAACATGAGATGTGATATCCAAGTCCTTCCCATTCCAATCCTGAGACCCTTCCTATAGCATGAGATGTCATATCTCAATGCTTCTAATACCAAACCTGAGACCCTTCCTATAACATGAATTGTGATATCCAAGTCCTTCCCATTCCAATCTTGAGACCTTTCCAATAGCAGAGATGTGATATCTCAATGCTTATACCAAACCTGAGATCCTTCCTATGACATGATATGTGATATCTAAATCCTTCTCATTCCAAACCTGAGACCCTTCCTACAGCATGTGATGTGATATCTCAATGCTTCTAATATCAAAACTGAGACCCGTCCTATAACATGAGATGGGATATCCAACTCCTTCCCGTTCCAAACCTGATACCCTTCCTATAGCATGAGATGTGATATCCAATTCCTTCCCATCCCAATCCTGAGACACCTCCGATAGCACAGATGTGAAATCTCAATGCTTATACCAAACCTGAGACTCTTACTATAACATGAGATGTGATATCTAACTCCTTCCCGTTCCAAACCTGAGACCCTTCCTATAGCATGAGATGCGATATCCAACTCCTTCCCATTCCAATCCTGAGACCCTTCCCATAGCATGAGATGTGATATCTCAATGCTTCTAATACCAAACCTGTGATCCTTCCTATAACAAGAGATGTGATATCCAAATCCTTCCCCTTCCAAATCTGAGACCCTCCCTTTAGCATGAGATGCGATATCTCAATGCCTCTAATACCAAACCTGAGATCCTTCCGATAGCATGAGATGTGATATCTCAATGCTTCTAATACCAAACCTGAGATCCTTCCTATAACATGAGATGTGATATCCAAATACTTCCCCTTCCATTCCTGAGACCCTCCCTTTAGCATGAGATGTGATATCCAACTCCTTCCCATTCCAATCCTGAGACCCTTCTGATAGCATGAGATGTGATATCTCAATGCCTCTAATACCAAACCTGAGATCCTACATCTAACATGAAATGTGATATCCAACTCCTTCCCTTTCCAAACGTGAGACCCTCCCTATAGAATGAGATGTGATATCCAAGTCCTTCCCATTCCAATCCTGAGACCCTTCCTATAGCATGAGATGTGATATCTCAATGCTTCTAATACCAAACCTGAGACCCTTCCTATAACGTAAGATGGGATATCCAACTCCTTCCCATTCCAATCCTGAGACCCTTCCGATAGCAGAGATATGATATCTCAATGCTTATACCAAACCTGAGACCCTTCCTGTGGCATGAGATGTCATATACAACTCCTTCCCATTCCAATCCTGAGACCCTTCCTATAGCATGAGATGTGATATCTCAATACTTATACCAAACCTGAGACCATTCCTATAGCATGAGATGTGATATCCAACTCCTTCCCATTCCAATCCTGAGACCCTTCCTATAACATGAGATGTTATGTCTCAATGCTTCTAATACCAAACCTGAGATCATTCCTATGGCATGAGATGTCATATAAAACTCCTTCCCATTCCAATCCTGAGACCCTTCCCATAGCATGAGATGTGATATCGAACTCCTTCCCATTCCAATCCTGCGACCCTTCCTATAGCATGAGATTTCATATCTCAATGCTTCTAATACCAAACCTGAGATCCTTCCGATAGCATGAGATGTGATATCTGAATGCTTCTAATACCAAACCTGAGATCATTCCTACAACACGAGATGTAATATCCAAATCCTTCCCCTTCCAAACCTGAGACCCTCCCTTTAGCATGAGATGTGATATCCAACTACTTCCCATTCCAATCCTGAGACCCTTCCTATAGCATGAGATGTGATGTCTCAATGCTTCTAATACCAAACCTGAGATCCTTCCTATAACATGAGATGTGATATCCAACTCCTTCCCATTCCAATCCTGAGACACTTCCTATAGCATGAGAAGTGATATCTCCATGCTTATACCAAACCTGAGACCCTTCCTATAGCATGAGATGTGATATCCAAATCCTTCCCATTCCAATCCTGAGACCCTTCCTATAGCATTAGATGTGATATCTCAATGCTTATACCAAACCTGAGAGCCTACCTATAGCATGAGATGTGATATCCAACTCCTTCCCGTTCCAAACCTGAGACCCTTCCTATAGCATATGTGATATCCAACTCCTTCCCATTCCAAACATGAGACCCTTCCTATAGCAAGAGTGTAATATCCAACTCCTACCCATTCCAATCCTGAGACCATTCCTATAGCATGAGATGTGATATCTCAATGCTTCTAATACCAAACCTGAGATACTTCCTATGACATGAGATGTGATATCCAATTCCTTCCCATTCCAAACCTGAGATCCTTCCTACATCATGCGATGTGATATCTCAATGCTTCTAATACCAAACCTGACACCCGTCCTATAACATGAGATGGGATATCCAACTCCTTCCCGTTCCAAACCTGATACCCTTCCTATAGCATGAGATGTGATATCCAACTCCTTCCCATCCCAATCCTGAGACACCTCCGATAGCAGAGATGTGATATCTCAATGCTTATACCAAACCTGAGACTCTTCCTATAACATGGGATATGATATCCAACTCCTTCCCGTTCCAAACCTGAGACCCTTCCTATAGCATGAGATGTGATATCCAACTCCTTCCCATTCCAATCCTGAGACCCTTCTGATAGCATGAGATGTGATATCTCAATGCTTCTAATACCAAACATGTGATCCTTCCTATAGCATGAGATGTGATATCCAACTCCTTCCAATTCCAATCCTGAGACCCTTCCTACAGCAATAGATGTGATATCTCAATGATTCTAATACCAAACCTGAGACCCTTCCTATAACATGAGATGGGAATATCCAACTCCTTCCCATTCCAATCCTGAGACCCTTCCGATAGCAGAGATGTGATATCTCAATGCTTATACCAAACCTGAGATCCTTCCTATAACATGAGATGTGATATCCAACTCCTTCCCATTCCAATCCTGAGACCCTTCCTATAGCATGAGATGTGATATCTCACTGCTTATACCAAACCTGAGACCCTTCCTATAGCATGAGATGTGATATCCAACTCCTTCCCATTCCAACCCTGAGACCCTTCCTATAGCATGAGATGTGATATCTCAATGCTTCTAATATCAAACTTGAGACCCTCCCTATAGCATGAGATGTGATATCCAAGTCCTTCCCATTCCAATCCTGAGACACTTCCTATAGCATGATATGTGATATCCAATGCTTCTAATACCAAACCTGAGACTCTTCCTATAACATGAGATGGGATATCTAACTCCTTCCCATTCCAATCCTGAGACCCTTCCGATAGCAGAGATGTGATATCTCAATGCTTATACGAAACCTGAGACCCTTCCTACGGCATGAGATGTCATATACAACTCCTTCCCATTCCAATCCTGAGACCCTTCCTATAGCATGAGATGTGATATCTCAATGCTTATACCAAACCTGAGACCCTTCCTATAGCATGAGATGTGATATCCAACTCCTTCCCATTCCAATCCTGAGACACTTCCTATAGCATGAGATGTGATGTCTCAATGCTTCTAATACCAAACCTGAGATCCTTCCTATAACATGAGATGTGATATCCAACTCCTTCCATTCCAATCCTGAGACCCTTCCTATAGCATGAGATGTTATATCTCAATACTTATACCAATCCTGAGCCTTCCTATAGCATGAGATGTGATACCCAACTCCTTCCCATTCCAATCCTGAGACGCTTCCTATAACATGAGATGTGATATCTCAATGCCTCTAATACCAAACCTGAGATCCTTCCTCTAACATGAAATGTGATATCCAACTCCTTCCCTTTCCAAATCTGAGAGCCTATCTATAGCATGAGATGTGATATCCAAGTCCTTCCCATTCCAATCCTTAGACCCTTCCTGCAGCGTGCAATATGATATCTCAATGATTCTAATAACAAACCTGAGACCCGTCCTATAACATGAGATGGGATATCCAACTCCTTCCCATTCCAATCCTGAGACACTTCTGATAACAGAGATGTGATATCTCAATGCTTATACCAAACCTGAGACCCTTCCTATAACATGAGATCGGATATCCAACTCCTTCCCGTTCCAAACCTGAGACCCTTCCTATAGCATATGTGATATCCAACTCCTTCCCATTCCAAACATGAGACCCTTCCTATAGCAAGAATGTAATATCCAACTCCTTCCCATTCCAACCCTGAGACCATTCCTATAGCATGAGATGTGATATCTCAATGCTTCTAATACCAAACCTGAGATCCTTCGTTTGACATGAGATGTGATATCCAATTCCTCCCCATTCCAAACCTGAGAACCTTCCTACAGCATGCAATGTGATATCTCAATGCTTCTAATACCAAACCTGAGACCAGTCCTATAACATGAGATTGGATATCCAACTCCTTCCCCTTCCAAACCTGAGACCCTTCCTATAGCATGAGATGTGATATCCAACTTCTTCCCATTCCAATCCTGAGACCCTTCCTATAACATGAGATGTGATGTCTCAATGCTTCTAATACCAAACCTGAGATCTTTCCTATAACATGAGATGTGATATCCAACTCCTTCCCATTCCAATCCTGAGACCCTTCCTATAGCATGAGATGTGATATCTCAATGCTTATACTAAACCTGAGACCCTTCCTATAGCTTGAGATGTGATATCCAACTCCTTCCCATTCCAATCCTGAGACCCTTCCTGTAGCATGAGATGTGATATCTCAAGGCCTCTAATACCAAACCTGAGATCCTTCCTCTAACATGAATGTGATATCCAACTCCTTCCCCTTCCAAACCTGAGAGCCTTCCTATAGCATGAGATATGATATCCAAGTCCTTCCCATTCCAATCCTGAGACCCTTCCTATAACATGAAATGTGATATCCAACTCCATCCCATTCCAACCTGAGACCTTTCCTATAGCATGAGATGGGATATCCAACTCCTTCCAAATCCAATACTGATACCATTCCGATAGCATGAGATGTGATATCCCAATGCTTCTACCAAATCTGAGACCCATACTATGGCATAAGATGTGATATCAAACTCCTTCCCATTCCAATCCTGAGACCCTTCCTATAGCTTGAGATGTGATATCCAACTTCTTCCCATTCCAATTCTGAGACCCTTTCTATACCATGAGACTTGATATCTCAATGCTTCTAATACCAAACCTGAGACCCGTCCTATAACATGAGATGTGATATCCAAATCCTTATCTTCCAAACCTTAGACCCTTCCTTTATCATGAGATGTAATATCCAACTCCTTCCCATTCCAATCCTGAGACCCTTCCGATATCATGACATTTGTTATCTCAATGTTTCTAATAACAAACTTGAGACCCTCCCTATAGCATGAGATGTGACATCCAAGTCCTCCCCATTCCAATCCTGAGACCCTTCCTATAGCATGAGATGTGATATCTCAATGCTTCTAATACCAAACCTGAGACCCTTCCTATAACATGAGATGGGATATCCAACTCAGATGGGATATCCAACTCCTTCCCATTCCAATCCTGAGACCCTTCCGATAGCAGAGATGTGATATCTCAATGCTTATATCAAACCTGAGACCCTTCCTATGGCCTGAGATGTCATATACAACTCCTTCCCATTCCAGTCCTGAGACCCTTCCTATAGCATGTGATGTGATATCTCAATGCTTATACCAAATCTGAGACCCTTCCTATAGCATGAGATGTGATATCCAACTCCTTCCCATTCCAATCCTGAGACCCTTCCTATAGCATGAGATGTGATGTCTCAATGCTTCCAATACCAAACCTGAGAACCTTCCTATAACATGAGATGTGATATCCAACTCCTTCCCATTCCAATCCTGAGACCCTTATGATAGCATGAGATGTGATATCTCAATGCCTCTTATACCAAACCTGAGATCCTTCCGATAGCATGAGATGTGATATCTCAATGCTTCTAATACCAAACCTGAGATCCTTCCTATAATATGAGATGTGATTTCCAAATCCTTCCCCTTCCAAACCTGAGACCCTCCCTTTAGCATGAGATGTGATATCCAACTCCTTCCCATTCCAATCCTGAGACCCTTCTGATAGCATGAGATGTGATATCTCAATGCCTCTAATACCAAACCTGAGATCCTACCTCTAACATGAAATGTGATATCCATCTCCTTCCCTTTCCAAACCTGAGACCCTGCCTATAGCATGATATGTGATATCCAAGTCCTTCCCATTCCAATCCTGAGACCCTTCCTATAGCATGTGATGTGATATCTCAACGCTTATACAAAACCTGAGACCCTTTCTATGGCATGAGATGGCATATACAACTCCTTCCCATTCCAATCCTGAGACCCTTCCTATAGCATGAGATGTGATATCTCAATGCTTATACCAAACCTGAGACCCTTCCTATAGCATGTGATGTGATATCCAACTTCTTCCCATTCCAATCCTGAGACCCTTCCTATAGCATGAGATGTGATATCTCAATGCTTATACCAAACCTGAGACCCTTCCTATAGCTTGAGATGTGATATCCAACTCCTTCCCATTCCAATCCTGAGACCCTTCCTATAGCATGAGATGTGATATCTCAAGGCCTCTAATACCAAACCTGATATCCTTCCTCTAACATGAAATGTGATATCCAACTCCTTCCCCTTCCAAACCTGAGAGCCTTCCTATAGCATGAGATATGATATGCAAGTCCTTCCCATTCCAATCCTGAGACCCTTCCTATAACATGAAATGTGATATCCAACTCCTTCCCATTCCAACCTGAGACCCTTCCTATAGCATGAGATGGGATATCCAACTCCTTCCAAATCCAATACTGATACCCTTCCGATAGCATGAGATGTGATATCCCAATGCTTCTACCAAACCTGAGTCCCATACTATGGCATGAGATGTGATATCAAACTCCTTCCCATTCCAATCCTGAGACCCTTCTTATACCATGAGACTTGATATGTCAATGCTTCTAATACCAAACCTGAGACCCGTCCTATAACATGAGATGTGATATCCAAATCCTTCCCCTTCCAAACCTTAGACCCTTCCTTTATCATGAGATGTGATATCCAACTCCTTCCCATTCCAATCCTGAGACCCTTCCGATATCATGAGATGTGATATCTCAATGCTTATACCAAATCTGAGACCCTTCCTATGGCCTGAGATGTCATATACAACTCCTTCCCATTCCAATCCTGAGACCCTTCCTATAGCATGAGATGTGATATCTCAATGCTTATACCAAATCTGAGACCCTTCCTATAGCATGAGATGTGATATCCAACTCCTTCCCATTCCAATCCTGAGACCCTTCCTATAGCATGAGAAGTGATATCTCCATGCTTATACCAAACATGAGACCCTTCCTATAGCATAAGATGTGATATCCAAATCCTTCCCATTCCAATCCTGAGACCCTTCCTATAGCATGAGATGTGATATCTCAATGCTTATACCAAACCTGAGACCCTTCCTATAGCATGAGATGTGATATCCAACTCCTTCCCATTCCAATCCTGAGACCCTTCCTATAGCATGAGATGTGATGTCTCAATGCTTCTAATACCAAACCTGAGATCCTTCCTATAACATGAGATGTGATATCCAACTCCTTCCCATTCCAATCCTGAGACCCTTATGATAGCATGAGATGTGATATCTCAATGCCTCTTATACCAAACCTGAGATCCTTCCGATAGCATGAGATGTGATATCTCAATGCTTCTAATACCAAACCTGAGATCCTTCCTATAATATGAGATGTGATTTCCAAATCCTTCCCCTTCCAAACCTGAGACCCTCCCTTTAGCATGAAATGTGATATCCAACTCCTTCCCATTCCAATCCTGAGACCCTTCTGATAGCATGAGATGTGATATCTCAATGCCTCTAATACCAAACCTGAGATCCTACCTCTAACATGAAATGTGATATCCATCTCCTTCCCTTTCCAAACCTGAGACCCTGCCTATAGCATGAGATGTGATATCCAAGTCCTTCCCATTCCAATCCTGAGACCCTTCCTATAGCATGTGATGTGATATCTCAATGCTTATACCAAACCTGAGACCCTTGCTATGGCATGAGATGTCATAGACAACTCCTTCCCATTCCAACCCTGAGACCCTTCCTATAGCATGAGATGTGATATCTCAATGCTTATACCAAACCTGAGACCCTTCCTATAGCATGAGATGTGATATCCAACTTCTTCCCATTCCAATCCTGAGACCCTTCCTATAGCATGAGATGTGATATCTCAATGCTTATACCAAACCTGAGACCCTTCCTATAGCATAAGATGTGATATCCAAATCCTTCCCATTCCAATCCTGAGACCCTTCCTATAGCATGAGATGTGATATCTCAATGCTTATACCAAACCTGAGACCCTTCCTATAGCATGAGATGTGATATCCAACTCCTTCCCATTCCAATCCTGAGACCCTTCCTATAGCATGAGATGTGATGTCTCAATGCTTCTAATACCAAACCTGAGATCCTTCCTATAACATGAGATGTGATATCCAACTCCTTCCCATTCCAATCCTGAGACCCTTCCTATAGCATGAGATGTGATATCCAACTTCTTCCCATTCCAATCCTGAGACCCTTCCTATAGCATGAGATGTGATATCTCAATGCTTATACCAAACCTGAGATCCTTCCTCTAACATGAAATGTGATATCCAACTCCTTCCCCTTCCAAACCTGAGAGCCTTCCTATAGCATGAGATATGATATCCAAGTCCTTCCCATTCCAATCCTGAGACCCTTCCTATAACATGAAATGTGATATCCAACTCCTTCCCATTCTAACATGAGACCCTTCCTATAGCATGAGATGGGATATTCAACTCCTTCCAAATCCAATACTGATACCCTTCCGATAGCATGACATGTGATATCCCAATGCTTCTACCAAACCTGAGACCCATACTATGGCATGAGATGTGATATCAAACTCCTTCCCATTCCAATCCTGAGACGCTTCCTATAGCTTGAGATGTGATATCCAACTCCTTCCCATTCCAATTCTGAGACCCTTCTTATACCATGAGACTTGATATCTCAATGCTTCTAATACCAAACCTGAGACCCGTCCTATAACATGAGATGTGATATCCAAATCCTTCCCCTTCCAAACCTTAGACCCTTCCTTTATTATGAGATGTGATATCCAACTCCTTCCCATTCCAATCCTGAGACCCTTCCGATATCATGAGATTTGTTATCTCAATGCTTCTAATATCAAACTTGAGACCCTCCCTATAGCATGAGATGTGACATCCAAGTCCTTCCCATTCCAATCCTGAGACCATTCCTATAGCATGAGATGTGATATCTCAATGCTTCTAATACCAAACCTGAGACCCTTCCTATAACATGAGATGGGATATCCAACTCCTTCCCATTCCAATCCTGAGACCCTTCCGATAGCAAAGATGTGATATCTCAGTGCTTATACCAAACCTGAGACCCTTCCTAAGGCCTGAGATGTCATATACAACTCCTTCCCATTCCAATCCTGAGACCCTTCCTATAGCATGAGATGTGATATCTCAATGCTTATACCAAATCTGAGACCCTTCCTATAGCATGAGATGTGATATCCAACACCTTCCCATTCCAATCCTGAGACCCTTCCTATAGCATGAGAAGTGATATCTCCATGCTTATACCAAACCTGAGACCCTTCCTATAGCATGAGATGTGATATCCAAATCCTTCCCATTCCAATCCTGAGACCCTTCCTATAGCATGAGATGTGATATCTCAATGCTTATACCAAACCTGAGAGCCTACCTATAGCATGGGATGTGATATCCAAGTCCATCCCATTCCAATCCTTAGACCCTTCCTACAGCATGCGATGTGATATCTCAATGATTCTAATACCAAACCAGAGACCTGTCCTTTAACATGAGATGGGATATCCAACTCCTTCCCATTCCAATCCTGAGCCACTCCTGATAGCAGAGATGTGATATCTCAATGCTTATACCAAACCTGGGACCCTTCCTATAACATGAGATGTGATATCCAACTCCTTCCCGTTCCAAACCTGAGACACTTCCTATAGCATATGTGATATCCAACTCCTTCCCATTCCAAACATGAGACCCTTCCTATAGCAAGAATGTAATATCCAACTCCTACCCATTCCAATCCTGAGACCATTCCTATAGCATGAGATGTGATATATCAATGCTTCTAATACCAAACCTGAGATCCTTCCTATGACATGAGATGTGATATCCAAATCCTTCCCATTCCAATCCTGAGACCCTTCCTATAGCAAGAGATGTGATATCCAAATCCTTCCCATTCCAATCCTGAGACCCTTCCTATAACATGAGATGTGATATTAAACTCCTTCCCATTCCAACCTGAGACACTTCCTATAGCATGAGAAGGGATATCCAACTCCTTCCCAATCCAATCCTGAGAACCTTCCGATAGCAGAGATGTGATATCTCAATGCTTATACCAAACCTGAGAACCTTCCTATGGCATGAGATGTGATATCCAACTCCTTGCCATTCAAATCCTGAGACCCTTCCTATAGCATGAGATGTGATATCTCAATGCTTCTACCAAACCTGAGACCCTTCCTTTAGCATGAGATGTGATATCCAAATCCTTCACATTCCAATCCTGAGACCCTTCCTATAGCATGAGATGTGATATCTCAATGCTTCTAATACCAAACCTGAGATCCTTCCTATAACATGAGATGTGATATCCAATTCCTTCCCATTCCAAACCTGAGACCCTTCCTATTGGATGAGATGTGATATCCAACTCCTTCCCATTCCAACCCTGAGACCCTTCCTATACCATGAGATGTGATATCTCAATGCTTCTAATACCAAACCTGGGAACCGTCCTATAACATGAGATGTGATATCTCAATGTTTCTAATACAAAACCTGAGACCCTTCCTATAACATGAGATGTGATATCCAATTCCTTCCCATTCCAAACCTGAGACCCTTCCTATTGGATGAGATGTGATATCCAAATCCTTCCCCTTCCAAACCTGAGACCCTTCCTTTAGCATGAGATGTGATATCCAAATACTTCCCATTCCAATCCTAAAACACTTCCTATAGCATGAGATGTGATATCTCAATGTTTCTAATAAAAAACCTGAGACCCTTCCTATAGCAAGAGATGTGATATCCAAATCCTTCCCATTCCAATCCTGAGACCCTTCCTGTATATAACATGAGATGTGATATCCAACTCCTTCCCATTCCAACCTGAGACCCTTCCTATAGCATGAGATGTGATGTCCAACTCCTTACCATTCAAATCCTGAGACCCTCCCTATAACAAGAGATGTCATATCCAACTCCTTCCCATTCCAAACCTGAGACCCTTCCTATAACATGAGATGTGATATCCAACTCCTTCCCATTCCAAACCTGAGACCCTTCCGATAGCATGAGATGTGATATCTCAATGCTTCAAAAACCAAACATGAGAACCATCCTATAACATGAGATGTGAAATCCAAATCCTTCCCTTCCCAAACCTGAGACTCTTCCTATAGCATGAGATGTGATATCTCAATGCTTCTACCAAACCTGAAACCCTTCCTATAGCATGAGATGTGATATCCAACTCCTTCCCATTCCAATCCTGAGACACATCCTATAGCATGAGATGTGATATCACAATGCTTCTAATACCAAACCTGAGACCCGTCCTATAACATGAGATGTGATATCCAAATCCTTCCCCTTCCAAACCTTAGACCCTTCCTTTAGCATGAGATGTGATATCCAGCTCCTCCCATTCCAATCCTGAGACCCTTCCGATAGCAGAGATGTGATATTTCAATGCTTATACCAAACCTGAGACCCTTCCCATAGCATGAGATGTGATATCCAACTCCTTCCCATTCCAATCCTGAGACCCTTCCTATAGCATGAGATGTGATATCTCAATGCTTCTAATACCAAACCTGAGATCCTTCCTATAACATGAGAAGTGATATCCAACTCCTTCCCATTCCAATCCCGAGACCCTTCCTATAGCATGAGATGTGATATCTCAATGCTTCTAATACCAAACCTAAGGTCCTTCCTATAACATGAGATGTGATATCCAAATCCTTCCCATTCCAAACCTGAGACCCTCCCTTTAGCATGAGATGTGATATCCAACTCCTTCCCATTCCAATCCTGATACCCTTCTGATAGCATGAGATGTGATATCTCAATGCCTCTAATACCAAACCTGAGATCCTACCTCTAACATGAAATGTGATATCCAACTCCTTCCTTTTCCAAACCTGAGACCCTTCCTATAACATGAGATGTGATATCCAACTCCTTATATTCCAACCTGAGACCCTTCCTATAGCATGAGATGGGATATCCAACTCCTTCCAAATCCAATCCTGATACCCTTCCGATAGCATGAGATGTGATATCCCAATGCTTCTACAAAACCTGAGACCCATACCATGGCATGAGATGTGATATCAAACTCCCGTCCTATACCATGAGACTTGATATCTCAATGCTTCTAATACCAAACCTGAGACCGGTCCAATAACATGAGATGTGATATCCAAATCCTTCCCATTCCAATCCTGAGACCCTTCCGATAGCAGAGATGTGATATCTCAATGCTTATACCAAACCTAAGACCCTTCCGATAGCATGAGATGTGATATCTCAATGCTTCTAATACCAAACCTGAGATCCTTCCAATAACATGAGATATGATGTCCAAATCCCTCCCCTTCCAAACCTTAGACCATCCCTTTAGCATGAGATTTGATATCCAACTCCTTCCCATTCCAATCCTGAGACCCTTCTGATGGCATGAGATGTGATATCTCAATGCCTCTAAAACCAAACCTGAGATCCTACCTCTAACATGAAATGTGATATCCAACTCCTTCCCCTTCCAACCCTGAGAGCCTTCCTATAGAATGAGATGTGATATCCAAGTCCTTCCCATTCCAATCCTGAGACCCTTCCTAAAACATGAGATGTGATATCCAACTCCTTCCCATTCCAATCATGAGACCCTCCCTATAGCTTGAGATGTGATATCCAACTCCTTCTCATTCCAATTCCGAGACCCGTCCTATACCATGAGACTTGATATCTCAATGCTTCAAATACCAAACCTGAGACCGGTCCTATAACATGAGATGTGATACCCAAATCCGTCCCCTTCCAATCCTGAGACCATTCCTATAGCATGAGATGTGATATATCAATGCTTCTAATACCAAACCTGAGATCCTTCCTATGACATGAGATGTGATATCCAAATCCTTCCCATTCCAATCCTGAGACCCTTCCTATAGCAAGAGATGTGATATCCAAATCCTTCCCATTCCAATCCTGAGACCCTTCCTATAACATGAGATGTGATATTCAACTCCTTCCCATTCCAACCTGAGACACTTCCTATAGCATGAGAAGGGATATCCAACTCCTTCCCAATCCAATCCTGAGAACCTTCCGATAGCAGAGATGTGATATCTCAATGCTTATACCAAACCTGAGACCCTTCCTATGGCATGAGATGTGATATCCAACTCCTTGCCATTCAAATCCTGAGACCCTTCCTATAGCATGAGATGTGATATCTCAATGCTTCTACCAAACCTGAGACCCTTCCTTTAGCATGAGATGTGATATCCAAATCCTTCACATTCCAATCCTGAGACCCTTCCTATAGCATGAGATGTGATATCTCAATGCTTCTAATACCAAACCTGAGATCCTTCCTATAACATGAGATGTGATATCCAATTCCTTCCCATTCCAAACCTGAGACCCTTCCTATTGGATGAGATGTGATATCCAACTCCTTCCCATTCCAACCCTGAGACCCTTCCTATACCATGAGATGTGATATCTCAATGCTTCTAATACCAAACCTGGGAACCGTCCTATAACATGAGATGTGATATCTCAATGTTTCTAATAAAAAACCTGAGACCCTTCCTATAACATGAGATGTGATATCCAATTCCTTCCCATTCCAAACCTGAGACCCTTCCTATTGGATGAGATGTGATATCCAAATCCTTCCCCTTCCAAACCTGAGACCCTTCCTTTAGCATGAGATGTGATATCCAAATACTTCCCATTCCAATCCTAAAACACTTCCTATAGCATGAGATGTGATATCTCAATGTTTCTAATAAAAAACCTGAGACCCTTCCTATAGCAAGAGATGTGATATCCAAATCCTTCCCATTCCAATCCTGAGACCCTTCCTGTATATAACATGAGATGTGATATCCAACTCCTTCCCATTCCAACCTGAGACCCTTCCTATAGCATGAGATGTGATATCCAACTCCTTACCATTCAAATCCTGAGACCCTCCCTATAACAAGAGATGTCATATCCAACTCCTTCCCATTCCAAACCTGAGACCCTTCCTATAACATGAGATGTGATATCCAACTCCTTCCCATTCCAATCCTGAGACCCTTCCGATAGCATGAGATGTGATATCTCAATGCTTCAAAAACCAAACATGAGAACCATCCTATAACATGAGATGTGAAATCCAAATCCTTCCCTTCCCAAACCTGAGACTCTTCCTATAGCATGAGATGTGATATCTCAATGCTTCTACCAAACCTGAAACCCTTCCTATAGCATGAGATGTGATATCCAACTCCTTCCCATTCCAATCCTGAGACACATCCTATAGCATGAGATGTGATATCACAATGCTTCTAATACCAAACCTGAGACCCGTCCTATAACATGAGATGTGATATCCAAATCCTTCCCCTTCCAAACCTGAGACCCTTCCTTTAGCATGAGATGTGATATCCAGCTCCTCCCATTCCAATCCTGAGACCCTTCCGATAGCAGAGATGTGATATTTCAATGCTTATACCAAACCTGAGACCCTTCCCATAGCATGAGATGTGATATCCAACTCCTTCCCATTCCAATCCTGAGACCCTGCCTATAGCATGAGATGTGATATCTCAATGCTTCTACCAAAACTGAGACCCTTCCTTTAGCATGAGATGTGATATCCAACTCCTTCCCATTCCAATCCTGAGACCCTTCCTATAGCATGAGATGTGATATCTCAATGCTTCTAATACCAAACCTGAGATCCTTCCTATAACATGAGATTTGATATTCAACTCCTTCCCATTCCAATCCTGAGACCCTTCCTATAGCATGAGATGTGATATCTCAATGCTTCTAATACCAAACCTGAGATCCTTCCGATAGCATGAGATGTGATATCTCAATGCTTCTAATACCAAACCTGAGACCCTCCCTTTAGCATGAGATGTGATATCCAATTCCTTCCCATTCCAATCCTGATACCCTTCTGATAGCATGAGATGTGATATCTCAATGCCTCTAATACCAAACCTGAGATCCTACCTCTAACATGAAATGTGATATCCAACTCCTTCCCTTTCCAAACCTGAGAGCCTTCCTACAGCATGAGATGTGATATCCAAGTCCTTCCCATTCCAATCCTGAGACCCTTCCTAAAACATGAGATGTGATATCCAACTCCTTCCCATTCCAATCATGAGACCCTCCCTATAGCTTGAGATGTGATATCCAACTCCTTCTCATTCCAATTCCGAGACCCGTCCTATACCATGAGACTTGATATCTCAATGCTTCAAATACCAAACCTGAGACCGGTCCTATAACATGAGATGTGATACCCAAATCCGTCCCCTTCCAATCCTGAGACCATTCCTATAGCATGAGATGTGATATATCAATGCTTCTAATACCAAACCTGAGATCCTTCCTATGACATGAGATGTGATATCCAAATCCTTCCCATTCCAATCCTGAGACCCTTCCTATAGCAAGAGATGTGATATCCAAATCCTTCCCATTCCAATCCTGAGACCCTTCCTATAACATGAGATGTGATATTCAACTCCTTCCCATTCCAACCTGAGACACTTCCTATAGCATGAGAAGGGATATCCAACTCCTTCCCAATCCAATCCTGAGAACCTTCCGATAGCAGAGATGTGATATCTCAATGCTTATACCAAACCTGAGACCCTTCCTATGGCATGAGATGTGATATCCAACTCCTTGCCATTCAAATCCTGAGACCCTTCCTATAGCATGAGATGTGATATCTCAATGCTTCTACCAAACCTGAGACCCTTCCTTTAGCATGAGATGTGATATCCAAATCCTTCACATTCCAATCCTGAGACCCTTCCTATAGCATGAGATGTGATATCTCAATGCTTCTAATACCAAACCTGAGATCCTTCCTATAACATGAGATGTGATATCCAATTCCTTCCCATTCCAAACCTGAGACCCTTCCTATTGGATGAGATGTGATATCCAACTCCTTCCCATTCCAACCCTGAGACCCTTCCTATACCATGAGATGTGATATCTCAATGCTTCTAATACCAAACCTGGGAACCGTCCTATAACATGAGATGTGATATCTCAATGTTTCTAATACAAAACCTGAGACCCTTCCTATAACATGAGATGTGATATCCAATTCCTTCCCATTCCAAACCTGAGACCCTTCCTATTGGATGAGATGTGATATCCAAATCCTTCCCCTTCCAAACCTGAGACCCTTCCTTTAGCATGAGATGTGATATCCAAATACTTCCCATTCCAATCCTAAAACACTTCCTATAGCATGAGATGTGATATCTCAATGTTTCTAATAAAAAACCTGAGACCCTTCCTATAGCAAGAGATGTGATATCCAAATCCTTCCCATTCCAATCCTGAGACCCTTCCTGTATATAACATGAGATGTGATATCCAACTCCTTCCCATTCCAACCTGAGACCCTTCCTATAGCATGAGATGTGATGTCCAACTCCTTACCATTCAAATCCTGAGACCCTCCCTATAACAAGAGATGTCATATCCAACTCCTTCCCATTCCAAACCTGAGACCCTTCCTATAACATGAGATGTGATATCCAACTCCTTCCCATTCCAAACCTGAGACCCTTCCGATAGCATGAGATGTGATATCTCAATGCTTCAAAAACCAAACATGAGAACCATCCTATAACATGAGATGTGAAATCCAAATCCTTCCCTTCCCAAACCTGAGACTCTTCCTATAGCATGAGATGTGATATCTCAATGCTTCTACCAAACCTGAAACCCTTCCTATAGCATGAGATGTGATATCCAACTCCTTCCCATTCCAATCCTGAGACACATCCTATAGCATGAGATGTGATATCACAATGCTTCTAATACCAAACCTGAGACCCGTCCTATAACATGAGATGTGATATCCAAATCCTTCCCCTTCCAAACCTTAGACCCTTCCTTTAGCATGAGATGTGATATCCAGCTCCTCCCATTCCAATCCTGAGACCCTTCCGATAGCAGAGATGTGATATTTCAATGCTTATACCAAACCTGAGACCCTTCCCATAGCATGAGATGTGATATCCAACTCCTTCCCATTCCAATCCTGAGACCCTTCCTATAGCATGAGATGTGATATCTCAATGCTTCTAATACCAAACCTGAGATCCTTCCTATAACATGAGAAGTGATATCCAACTCCTTCCCATTCCAATCCCGAGACCCTTCCTATAGCATGAGATGTGATATCTCAATGCTTCTAATACCAAACCTAAGGTCCTTCCTATAACATGAGATGTGATATCCAAATCCTTCCCATTCCAAACCTGAGACCCTCCCTTTAGCATGAGATGTGATATCCAACTCCTTCCCATTCCAATCCTGATACCCTTCTGATAGCATGAGATGTGATATCTCAATGCCTCTAATACCAAACCTGAGATCCTACCTCTAACATGAAATGTGATATCCAACTCCTTCCTTTTCCAAACCTGAGACCCTTCCTATAACATGAGATGTGATATCCAACTCCTTATATTCCAACCTGAGACCCTTCCTATAGCATGAGATGGGATATCCAACTCCTTCCAAATCCAATCCTGATACCCTTCCGATAGCATGAGATGTGATATCCCAATGCTTCTACAAAACCTGAGACCCATACCATGGCATGAGATGTGATATCAAACTCCCGTCCTATACCATGAGACTTGATATCTCAATGCTTCTAATACCAAACCTGAGACCGGTCCAATAACATGAGATGTGATATCCAAATCCTTCCCATTCCAATCCTGAGACCCTTCCGATAGCAGAGATGTGATATCTCAATGCTTATACCAAACCTAAGACCCTTCCGATAGCATGAGATGTGATATCTCAATGCTTCTAATACCAAACCTGAGATCCTTCCAATAACATGAGATATGATGTCCAAATCCCTCCCCTTCCAAACCTTAGACCATCCCTTTAGCATGAGATTTGATATCCAACTCCTTCCCATTCCAATCCTGAGACCCTTCTGATGGCATGAGATGTGATATCTCAATGCCTCTAAAACCAAACCTGAGATCCTACCTCTAACATGAAATGTGATATCCAACTCCTTCCCCTTCCAACCCTGAGAGCCTTCCTATAGAATGAGATGTGATATCCAAGTCCTTCCCATTCCAATCCTGAGACCCTTCCTAAAACATGAGATGTGATATCCAACTCCTTCCCATTCCAATCATGAGACCCTCCCTATAGCTTGAGATGTGATATCCAACTCCTTCTCATTCCAATTCCGAGACCCGTCCTATACCATGAGACTTGATATCTCAATGCTTCAAATACCAAACCTGAGACCGGTCCTATAACATGAGATGTGATACCCAAATCCGTCCCCTTCCAATCCTGAGACCATTCCTATAGCATGAGATGTGATATATCAATGCTTCTAATACCAAACCTGAGATCCTTCCTATGACATGAGATGTGATATCCAAATCCTTCCCATTCCAATCCTGAGACCCTTCCTATAGCAAGAGATGTGATATCCAAATCCTTCCCATTCCAATCCTGAGACCCTTCCTATAACATGAGATGTGATATTCAACTCCTTCCCATTCCAACCTGAGACACTTCCTATAGCATGAGAAGGGATATCCAACTCCTTCCCAATCCAATCCTGAGAACCTTCCGATAGCAGAGATGTGATATCTCAATGCTTATACCAAACCTGAGACCCTTCCTATGGCATGAGATGTGATATCCAACTCCTTGCCATTCAAATCCTGAGACCCTTCCTATAGCATGAGATGTGATATCTCAATGCTTCTACCAAACCTGAGACCCTTCCTTTAGCATGAGATGTGATATCCAAATCCTTCACATTCCAATCCTGAGACCCTTCCTATAGCATGAGATGTGATATCTCAATGCTTCTAATACCAAACCTGAGATCCTTCCTATAACATGAGATGTGATATCCAATTCCTTCCCATTCCAAACCTGAGACCCTTCCTATTGGATGAGATGTGATATCCAACTCCTTCCCATTCCAACCCTGAGACCCTTCCTATACCATGAGATGTGATATCTCAATGCTTCTAATACCAAACCTGGGAACCGTCCTATAACATGAGATGTGATATCTCAATGTTTCTAATAAAAAACCTGAGACCCTTCCTATAACATGAGATGTGATATCCAATTCCTTCCCATTCCAAACCTGAGACCCTTCCTATTGGATGAGATGTGATATCCAAATCCTTCCCCTTCCAAACCTGAGACCCTTCCTTTAGCATGAGATGTGATATCCAAATACTTCCCATTCCAATCCTAAAACACTTCCTATAGCATGAGATGTGATATCTCAATGTTTCTAATAAAAAACCTGAGACCCTTCCTATAGCAAGAGATGTGATATCCAAATCCTTCCCATTCCAATCCTGAGACCCTTCCTGTATATAACATGAGATGTGATATCCAACTCCTTCCCATTCCAACCTGAGACCCTTCCTATAGCATGAGATGTGATATCCAACTCCTTACCATTCAAATCCTGAGACCCTCCCTATAACAAGAGATGTCATATCCAACTCCTTCCCATTCCAAACCTGAGACCCTTCCTATAACATGAGATGTGATATCCAACTCCTTCCCATTCCAATCCTGAGACCCTTCCGATAGCATGAGATGTGATATCTCAATGCTTCAAAAACCAAACATGAGAACCATCCTATAACATGAGATGTGAAATCCAAATCCTTCCCTTCCCAAACCTGAGACTCTTCCTATAGCATGAGATGTGATATCTCAATGCTTCTACCAAACCTGAAACCCTTCCTATAGCATGAGATGTGATATCCAACTCCTTCCCATTCCAATCCTGAGACACATCCTATAGCATGAGATGTGATATCACAATGCTTCTAATACCAAACCTGAGACCCGTCCTATAACATGAGATGTGATATCCAAATCCTTCCCCTTCCAAACCTGAGACCCTTCCTTTAGCATGAGATGTGATATCCAGCTCCTCCCATTCCAATCCTGAGACCCTTCCGATAGCAGAGATGTGATATTTCAATGCTTATACCAAACCTGAGACCCTTCCCATAGCATGAGATGTGATATCCAACTCCTTCCCATTCCAATCCTGAGACCCTGCCTATAGCATGAGATGTGATATCTCAATGCTTCTACCAAAACTGAGACCCTTCCTTTAGCATGAGATGTGATATCCAACTCCTTCCCATTCCAATCCTGAGACCCTTCCTATAGCATGAGATGTGATATCTCAATGCTTCTAATACCAAACCTGAGATCCTTCCTATAACATGAGATTTGATATTCAACTCCTTCCCATTCCAATCCTGAGACCCTTCCTATAGCATGAGATGTGATATCTCAATGCTTCTAATACCAAACCTGAGATCCTTCCGATAGCATGAGATGTGATATCTCAATGCTTCTAATACCAAACCTGAGACCCTCCCTTTAGCATGAGATGTGATATCCAATTCCTTCCCATTCCAATCCTGATACCCTTCTGATAGCATGAGATGTGATATCTCAATGCCTCTAATACCAAACCTGAGATCCTACCTCTAACATGAAATGTGATATCCAACTCCTTCCCTTTCCAAACCTGAGAGCCTTCCTACAGCATGAGATGTGATATCCAAGTCCTTCCCATTCCAATCCTGAGACCCTTCCTATAACATGAGATGTGATATCCAACTCCTTCCCATTCCAACCTGAGACCCTTCCTATAGCATGAGATGGGATATCCAACTCCTTCCAAATCTAATCCTGATATCCTTCCGATAGCATGAGATGTGATATCCCAATGCTTCTACAAAACCTGAGACCCATACCATGGCATGAGATGTGATAGCAAACTCCCGTCCTATACCATGAGACTTGATATCTCAATGCTTCTAATACCAAACCTGAGACCAGTCCAATAACATGAGATGTGATATCCAAATCCTTCCCCTTCCAAACCTTAGACCCTTCCTTTATCATGAGATATGATATCCAACTCCTTCCCACTCCACTCCTGAGACCCTTCCTATAGCATGAGATGTGATATCTCAATGCTTCTAATACCAAACCTGAGACCCTTCCTATAACATGAGATGTGATATCCAAGTCCTTCCTATTCCAATCCTGAGACCCTTCCTATAGCATGAGATGTCATATCTCAATGCTTCTAATACCAAACCTGAGACCCTTCCTATAACATGAATTGTGATATCCAAGTCCTTCCCATTCCAATCTTGAGACCTTTCCAATAGCAGAGATGTGATATCTCAATGCTTATACCAAACCTGAGATCCTTCCTATGACATGAGATGTGATATCTAAATCCTTCTCATTCCAAACCTGAGACCCTTCCTACAGCATGTGATGTGATATCTCAATGCTTCTAATATCAAAACTGAGACCCGTCCTATAACATGAGATGGGATATCCAACTCCTTCCCGTTCCAAACCTGATACCCTTCCTATAGCATGAGATGTGATATCCAATTCCTTCCCATCCCAATCCTGAGACACCTCCGATAGCAGAGATGTGAAATCTCAATGCTTATACCAAACCTGAGACTCTTACTATAACATGAGATCTGATATCTAACTCCTTCCCGTTCCAAACCTGAGACCCTTCCTATAGCATGAGATGCGATATCCAACTCCTTCCCATTCCAATCCTGAGACCCTTCCCATAGCATGAGATGTGATATCTCAATGCTTCTAATACCAAACCTGTGATCCTTCCTATAACAAGAGATGTGATATCCAAATCCTTCCCCTTCCAAATCTGAGACCCTCCCTTTAGCATGAGATGTGATATCTCAATGCCTCTAATACCAAACCTGAGATCCTTCCGATAGCATGAGATGTGATATCTCAATGCTTCTAATACCAAACCTGAGATCCTTCCTATAACATGAGATGTGATATCCAAATCCTTCCCCTTCCATTCCTGAGACCCTCCCTTTAGCATGAGATGTGATATCCAACTCCTTCCCATTCCAATCCTGAGACCCTTCTGATAGCATGAGATGTGATATCTCAATGCCTCTAATACCAAACCTGAGATCCTACATCTAACATGAAATGTGATATCCAACTCCTTCCCTTTCCAAACGTGAGACCCTCCCTATAGAATGAGATGTGATATCCAAGTCCTTCCCATTCCAATCCTGAGACCCTTCCTATAGCATGAGATGTGATATCTCAATGCTTCTAATACCAAACCTGAGACCCTTCCTATAACGTAAGATGGGATATCCAACTCCTTCCCATTCCAATCCTGAGACCCTTCCGATAGCAGAGATGTGATATCTCAATGCTTATACCAAACCTGAGACCCTTCCTGTGGCATGAGATGTCATATACAACTCCTTCCCATTCCAATCCTGAGACCCTTCCTATAGCATGAGATGTGATATCTCAATACTTATACCAAACCTGAGACCCTTCCTATAGCATGAGATGTGATATCCAACTCCTTCGGATTCCAATCCTGAGACCCTTCCTATAACATGAGATGTTATGTCTCAATGCTTCTAATACCAAACCTGAGATCATTCCTATTGCATGAGATGTCATATAAAACTCCTTCCCATTCCAATCCTGAGACCCTTCCCATAGCATGAGATGTGATATCGAACTCCTTCCCATTCCAATCCTGCGACCCTTCCTATAGCATGAGATTTGATATCTCAATGCTTCTAATACCAAACCTGAGATCCTTCCGATAGCATGAGATGTGATATCTGAATGCTTCTAATACGAAACCTGAGATCATTCCTACAACACGAGATGTAATATCCAAATCCTTCCCCTTCCAATCCTGAGACCCTCCCTTTAGCATGAGATGTGATATCCAACTACTTCCCATTCCAATCCTGAGACCCTTCCTATAGCATGAGAAGTGATATCTCCATGCTTATACCAAACCTGAGACCCTTCCTATAGCATGAGATGTGATATCCAAATCCTTCCCATTCCAATCCTGAGACACTTCCTATAGCATGAGAAGTGATATCTCAATGCTTCTAATACCAAACCTGAGATCCTTCCTATGACATGAGATGTGATATCCAATTCCTTCCCATTCCAAACCTGAGACCCTTCCTACAGCATGCGATGTGATATCTCAATGCTTCTAATACCAAACCTGAGACCAGTCCTATAACATGAGATGGGATATCCAACTCCTTCCCGTTCCAATCCTGAGACACTTCCGATTGCAGAGATGTGATATCTCAATGCTTATACCAAACCTGAGACTCTTCCTATAACATGAGATGTGATATACAACTCCTTCCCGTTCCAAACCTGAGACCCTTCCTATAGCATGAGATGTGATATCCAACTCCTTCCCATTCCAATCCTGAGACCCTTCCGATAGCATGAGATGTGATATCTCAATGCCTCTAATATCAAACCTGAGATCCTTCCTATAACATGTGATGTGATATTCAATTCCTTCCCCTTCCAAACCTGAGACCCTCCCTTTAGCATGAGATGTGATATCCAACTCCTTCCCATTCCAATACTGAGACCCTTATGATAGCATGAGATGTGATATCTCAATGCCTCTAATACCAAACCTGAGATACTTCCGATAGCATGAGATGTGATATCTCAATGCTTCTAATACCAAACCTGAGATCCTTCCTATAACATGAGATGTGATATCCAACTCCTTCCCATTCCAATCCTGAGACCCTTCTGATAGCATGAGATGTGATATCTCAATGCCTCTAATACCAAACCTGAGATCCTACCTCTAAAATGAAATGTGATATCCAACTCCTTCCCTTTCCAAACCTGAGACCCTGCCTATAGCATGAGATGTGATATCCAAGTCCTTCCCATTCCAATCCTGAGACCCTTCCTATAGCATGAGATGTGATATCTCAATGTCTCGTCGTCGTATTGAGTCTGCAGCAGCAGAGTTGAGTAAAAGACGTCCCAAACGAAGGAACCCGCACAGTTTGTTACCACAGCAGGGCAACGGAGCGGCGGTGTGTATCTGAGCCAAATGTACACTACTCACTTCAGACCTGGGAACGCCAAGTGTACGAATCATGTGAGAATGACAAGGACTCGATATACTACACAACCTGGTGGCGGTTACAGAGCAAGACTCCTGTGTAGGCTGGTCAGTCTGCTGGATGGCCCAGAGACGCTTCCGAAGGCTTACTAGCAGGAGATGGTGAAGATGCCGAGAATAGCTGTCCCCGCTATTCCAAGGGTCGAAGTACCAGTACAGGCCTTCTGGTTCGATCAAAGGTGAAAAGGGTTTCACAAGGCGACAGCAGTGCAGAGGAGCAGTCCTTCAGCGGGTCACCAGCGATTCCTCGGTTCAGCCTCTTGGTTGCAGGATACTTGGCTCCTGTATTCCTTCGTTCGTGAGAACTCAGGAGATCGGCATGGTAGTGGTGTTTCCAGCCCCCTCTTATCCACGGTTCCCTTCGCGCCAAAACGGAGGGGACCCAATGGGAGATCCGCTCATCAACACTCACACCATTCGTGGACCTATCACGGACCACGGTGGTCCCAGGCATTCACACCACCCTAGACTCTCTGGCACCCAGGATGTGTATTGGGACCAGACATCCCAGCCCACATCCTGGAGGCACACACAAGACATGTAGAAGCCCGCGAAAGCATCTGTGTTTCGCGGGAAAGTACATGCCCAAATAAGGAAGGCCCCAGGTCGGCTCGACCTGGGGAAGGTGAAGGGAGCAAGATGGTCAGCGGACAGGACAAAGGAGCCTCGTGGTCTGGCCATTTTGGGCTCTAGGCCACCATTTTGGGTTAAGCGCGAGAAACGCGCTTAGAACGCCAAAAGGAGCTCAAAACACAATAAACGATCGCTGCCACCATTCCCGTCCGTGAATCACTTGCACCGATCAGTTACAATCCTGGAAGAGTATCTAGGGCCTGTAGAAGGCTAGAGACCCAAGAGAGCAGTAACTTATCTTACAGTGCCCTCTTGTGTCATGTTGCACGAAAGCCGCAACATGATAAAAGAAACTACGGAAACGAGCGTTTCCTGGTACTGACTGTCTTAAGGGCATGACAGTTTCCCCGTAAGAAAGGAGCGAAAGCCCAGAGGAGTGCGGCAGAAGGCTGCACTTCTCTGGCAAAGTCGAGAACAAGGTGAAAAACAACAGCAAAAAGTTTAGGGGTTGCCACATGGAAGGAAAATTACCTACAATTACGAAATCTTTCCTAACACTCACCCCTCCCAGACTATGGACAGGGGGAACTAATCCACCCCTGGATGAGTCTCTTGTTCAGGTCGGTTAAACATTCTGCACAACCCATCAGCATTGCTATGTTGGACACCTGGTCTATGCTCAATAGTGAAGTCGAAGCCTTGTAGACTTATGGACCACCTAAGCAACTTTGGATTCTCCCCCTTCATGTTTATTAGCCACTTTAAGGGCTTATGGTCAGTTTGCACAGTGAAGTGGGTCCCATAGAGGTAGGGCCTCAGCTTCCTTAGGGCCCACACAACAGAGAAACATTCTTTCTGTACCGTGGACCATCTGAGCTCTCTGTCCTTAAACTGGTGACTAATAAAACCAATAGGGTGTTCCTTACCCTTCTCATCTACTTGCGATAGTACAGCTCCTATCCCAGTGTCAGAGGCGTCCGTCTGCACGATAAAAGGTCTTTGATAATCAGGGGCCCTGAGGACAGGGGCCTGGCACAAGGAGTCTTTTAAGCCATTGAAGGCCTTCTCACACTCGTCGGTCCAAGTTACCTTCTTGGGTTTCTTCAGAGTTGTGAGGGCAGTCAGAGGGGCAGCTATGGTGCCATAGTCTGCCACAAAATTGCGGTAATACCCCGTGAGTCCTAAGAAGGCTCTCACTTGGGTTTGTGTAGTGGGGGTAGGCCAGTCTTGTACTGCTTGTACTTTACTGGGTAGAGGCTGTATCCTCCCTCCACCTACTTCATGTCCAAGGTAAAACACTGAGCCTTGTCCAATCTGGCATTTACTAGCCTTTATGGTCAAGTGTGCTTTCTGAAGAGCCTGGAGCACAAATCGAGGTGTTTCACATGGTCTTCCCAGGTGGCACTGAAAACTGCTATATCGTCCAGATATGCAAGACAGAATTCGTCCAACCCATTCAAAACATGATGCACAAGCCTCTGGAAAGTGGCAGGTGCATTCTTCAACCCGAACGGCATTACCCGGAATTGGTAAAGGCCGTCTGGAGTAGAAAACGCTGTCTTCTCCTTGGCATGTTCTGCTAAAGCTATTTGCCAATAGCCAGCAGTGAGGTCAAACGTGCTGAGGTACTTGGAGGCACCCAAAGTATCCACCAGCTCATCTGTACGAGGCAAGGGGTGTGCATCTGTCTTGGTGACAGCATTCAGAGCCCTGTAATCCACCAGAACCTCAATTCAGAAGTGCCTGCCTTTGGAACGAAAACCACAGGGCTGGACCAAGGACTACTAGAGGGTTCAATCACCCCAAGGTCTAACATCTTGTTGACCTCGGTCTTAATATAAGACCGTACTTTGTCTGACATCCTGTATCCCCTACTTTTGGTAGGTACACTGTCTCCTGTGTCTATGTTATGTTTGCACCAAGGTGTCAAACCAGGCGACTGTGAAAACAGGGGGGAAAACTGCCTAAGCAAACTTTTCACCTCAGCCTGCTGATCAGAAGTCAGGTGAGGGGCCCCTCGGACTCCCTCAAAGGAGCTATCTGAAGGACCGCTTTGGAACAGGTCGGGGAGAGGTTCAGACTCCTCTTCCTCAACATCTGAAGCCAGTAACAGTGCTGCGATTTCGACTCTTGGGACGAAAGCCTTCAGCCTATTCACGTGAAACACTTTTGGAGCCTGTCCAGGCCTTCCAAGGTCCACTAAATAGTTAACCTCACCCAGGGGCTCCACCACTGTGTAAGAGCCTGACCATTTGTCCTGTAAAGCTCAAGGCCTTATGGGATTCATGATCAGGACTTGCTGACCAGGTGTAAAGTTGATGAGGGAAGCTTTCTGGTCGTACCAATGTTTCACCAGTGCTTGTCCTGCCTTCAATTTATCACTAGCCAAGCCCATCAGAAGTACCATCCGTTTTCTGAGCCCTAGCACATAATCAACTACGTTGGTAGTAACAGGGGGAGTGGGCATCTCCCATCCCTCTTTGACTATAGCTAAGGGTCTGTTAGGAGGTGTTTAGACTTACATCAATGTGTTTATACTTACATCATTTCAGCTGCTGCCATGTAACCTAGTTACCAAAGAATCTTTGTTGTTATGATTAAGCAAGGGTTCCAGATTCGAGCAGCAGAGAGAGGATTGAGACCAGGAGGACAGCCCACAGCTGAGGGCCTTTCTCTTGGATGAACTAACTAAATAAATCCTCACTAAAGACAAGGATTGCAGTGAAGTGTGGTCATTTACTTATTAACATTGGCGACGAGGATTGGGCCAAGGAGAAAAGGCCCCCAGCAGCAGCAATATTGATTACAGTTTGGATGCAACCGGACGGAGCGGCACACTACATGTGTAATAGCCGGCGAGAAACACGGCCGTTATCCTGGAGCGGAGTACGAATTTTGAGGAAAAAGTCAGTGCCTGGGAGTGAAGTGAACCACGAAGGAATCCTGGAGCAGAGCACGAATACTGAGGAGGTTGATTTGTGGTTTGTGATTTGCAACTACGAGAGACTGCGCTGACAACACCAGCAGAGGTCCCACCTGAGGTCACTCACTATTTGGATTGCCATTACCTTAATTACTCACTGTCTTGCCGTTACACACACGGCTGCGGCTTGCAGTTGTTTATCTTTGAATGGAACCCGGCTGTCAGGTGAACGAATAGTCGACCAAGCGAGCGAGGAATTCTTGGAATGTTGCAGCCTGGGGCCTTTCTCTTGGATGAACTAACTAAATAAATCCTCACTAAAGACAAGGATTGCAGTGAAGTGTGGTCATTTACTTATTAACAGGGTCCCCGTACAGGATGACCAAACAGAAGTTTGAAGGGGCTGAAGCCAACACCCTCCTGTGGTACCTCTCGGTAGGCAAACAGTAAGCATGGTAAAAGAAGATCCCATTGTCTTCTCTGAAGCTTCTCCAGAGCCCCAATCATGCTTTTTAACGTTCTGTTGAAACGTTCCACCAGACCATTGGTCTGGGGGTGGTATGCAGAAGAGAACTTGTAGGTGACCCCACATTCTTTCCACATAGCCTGCATATACTTTGACATAAAGTTGCTGCCACAATCTGACACAACTTCTTTAGGGAAGCCAACCCTAGTAAATATGCCAAGTAAAGCTTTTGCAACTGACTTGGCAGTTACATTTTTCAATGGGATGGCCTCAGGATATCTGGTTGCATGGTCGACCAGCACCAGGATAAACCTATTGCCCGAGGATGTTTGCGGGTCAAGGGGACCAACGATGTCGATCCCTACCCTTTCAAATGTTACCCCCTCAACTGGGAGCGGTACCAACGGAGCTTGGATTGTCGAGCCAACCTTACCAGATAACTGGCAGGAGGCACAACTCCTGCAGTGACTTTCTACTTGCACCCCCATCTTGGGCCAGTAGAAGTGCATGGATAACCTTTGCTTGCTCCTCTTAATACCAAGGTGACCAGCAAGGAGCACTTCATGCGCCAACTGCAGGAGGAAGGGCCTAACAGCAAGGGGAACCACCAACCTCCTATGGTCTCCTTCTGAAGACTCTGTGGGCTCACTATACAGGAGTCCACCTTCCCAATAAATCCTATGCGTCCCAGGAGGTTCACCCTCAAGCTGGGAGCAGGCCTGTCTCCTTAGGCCTTCCAGAGATGGGCACTCACGTTGGCCTTTACTGAATTCGTCCCTATCAGGACCTCCTTCAACTAACAAGTCTTTTAGTTCAGGATGGTCGTTGGGGTCAAATACTTCAGGCATCGCCACCTCCTCGTCAGGCCCGGGCGATTGACCAACTTCCTCCACCGCAGTGGTAGGCGAGCTCGGGGGAATATTCTCTTTCCCTCGTCTTGACTTGTTGACTCCTTTCGCCTTGGGTTTCCCCTTCGGCTGGGGCGGCGTATTGGTCTTGGCCAATGCTGCCCGTGCTTGAGACCGTGTGTAGGGTCTTTCGGCAGTGTCTCCTACGAGCCCTAAAGCTCTGAGATCATTACCTAACAAGACCTTTCCCGGGACGTTTCTCTGAATGCTCACTGGAATCCTGACTGCTGTACCATTTAAAGTAAGATTTACAGGTATTACTGGGAACATACGGAGTGGGCCGTCAGCCAACTTAGTGGGCATCAGAGTAGCTCTGGCAACTTCCTCTGAGTCTACCAAGGTAGAATCCACTACAGTTCGACTGCACCCACTATCCCTAAGAGCTGGAGTATCTACTCCATTGATCAGCACACTGTCTTTAAAGTAGTGCTTGGTATTATCTGTAATCCTAGCATAAGCCTCTGCGACTTTAGGATCCCAGGAACCCAGGGAAACTAAAACTACCTCAGCCTCTATCCCGCTGGGAAATGAGTCTGAGGAGAAGGATGCTCCTGTAATCTCTTCTTCCTCGTAGGAGGAGAAGGCCAGATTAGCGGAGTGGACCCCCAAAGGTCGAACCTTACACCGGGGATCCCCCTTCACGTGGTCAGTTGCTCCACAAGCAAAACAAGATCCATTGGGTCTGTTTACATAGGGAGGCTTATTGTAACCAGAGTTCTGTTTCGGAGGCTGACCTCCACTACCCTGTGAGTTCTCTTGTGTCTTACCCTTATTTTTCTTTTTGTGGCCCTTTTGAGAAGAAGATTTATCAGATTCTCCACCCTCCTTATCTTTGGACTTTTTCCCTTCCTCCTGCTTACCAGGATGAGTTTTGTCCTTATGGGACACTCGATGTGACACCCATAAGTCTGCTGCAATGGCCAGCTTCTTAGGATCTATCTCCTTCGAATCGGCCAAATGCTGCTTAAGCTCCGGGGAAGAAGATGCAAAAATGTGTTCCAGCATGACAAGATGTATCATGCCTTCGAAGGTAGAAACCTTATAACCTTCGACCCAGCCAGTTAAGTTTTTCAAGGATTCAGTGACATAAGATACCCAAGTACCACCTTCCTTTTTCTTATACTCTATGAATCGTTTCAAATATTGGGCCGGAGTCTTCCCAAACTTTAAAATGAGAGTTTGCTTTAACATTGCGAAATCAGCTTGCTCAGCCTTCGACATTTCCATAATGGCACTACAGCCAGAATGGGGCAGTCTGCTGAGTAACCAGGCAATCTTATCAGCATTGTCAACTTGTTGAACTTCGCATGCATACTCAAACGCATTCATCCAGTCCATAATGTCATTCCTTTCCTCATACACAATGACCAGATCTTTCGGAAACCGTGGATGAGAGGAGGCCCCAGACCCATGTCCAGGACCCTTGCACCCATTTGCAACCTGAAGCTTGGCCAGTTCCAACTGGTGATCCCTGTCTTTCTGTTTTTCTGACTGTTCGATTTTTAGTTTGGCTATGCTGAATTCAAGCTCCTTCTGCCTAAACCGCAGCTCTTGCTTCTTGAATTCAAGCATAGCCTCCCCATCAACACTGGCAGAGGAAACATTAGACATCTCATCCTCCCTGTCCTCGTGGTCGCGGTGGATCAGTGCAGCGGCAGAACCGTCGGTTCTACCAGTGAGAGCAGCCCCACCTCCTTCCGCACTGTCCTCAGAAGTTATAGCGTCAAGCTGCGCTTCTTGCCACGCCACGATTCTTTTGATCATATCCAATTTCGTGCCTTGAGAGGAAACACCTCTCTCCGCACACATTTTTTTCAATGTTTCTGATTTGGAAGCATTTAAAGTTAACAAGGTATTTGTTTCCATACTGTTAGATAGGACTATGGCCTTTTTAAAGTTATACTAAAACAATTCACTACATGTCCTGGTAGGAATAACTTGAAATGCCTTAGTTCGTGCGCAACACTGGATACCTTCAGTCGTATCCCACCGCTGTACACCAATTTGTTAAGACGGATTTCTGAACTCTGTCCTGGTGGCGCAGAAGTTCAGAAGGCCAACCTAATTACTTGGAACAGGGTAACCTCTGGACAAGCCAGACCAATCAAGGTAGCGATCGCGGCGGTCAAGACTAGGTCTCAAGAGGGGTGAGGGTGACTGAAAGCCTGCAATGAGCACACAAAGCAAGGACACTTACAAACTACTCCAAACAGGTGCTATATTAAAAATATATATACATTTATTCCAAGGCCTTTAAAACAATGACCGTAGCGAAAAATCACAATACAACTCTAGTAAACCAACACATACCATACCAATACAATATATATACAAATACAAACAAGTCTCAAGCGTTAGATGCACGAAATGTGTAGTCCACCTAAAAGGGAAGGAAAACAGGCAGTGTGAAATAATGCTTAGACCCAGTCTGCCTTCAGAGGCACCTAACTAAAAGGAAGTCCGAGCCCTACGAAGAGTGGAGCCTTGTGCTCAAAAGTACCTGCACACGCTGGTGCCAACGGGCAAAAGGGGATTCTCTTCGAGGGAGATCAGGCAGTTCAGTTTAGTGCACAAACGAAGAACAACAGTGTTCCGCGACTCAAGCGCAGCCTCCACTGTGGGCAGAAGCAGAGCGCGAGTACGGAAAGGCGTGCTGTTTTGACACAGCGGGGAAAAGCTATGGGCTCCTGCAGGAGGGCGACCAGTTCATAGCTATGCTACTCACCGGACCCCGATGCAAGCAGACCCAGGCTTCTCCGCGTCAGTTTCAGTCGCTGGCAGGTTCAGAAGAGCAGGGGACGTCTCGTCGTCGTGTTGAGTCTGCAGCAGCAGAGTTGAGTAAAAGACGTCCCAAACGAAGGAACCCGCACAGTTTGTTACCACAGCAAGGCAACGGAGCGGCCGTGTGTATCTGAGCCAAATGTACACTACTCACTTCAGACCTGGGAACGCCAAGTGTACGAATCGTGTGAGAGTGACAAGGACTCGATATACTACACAACCTGGTGGCGGTTACAGAGCAAGACTCCTGTGTAGGCTGGTCAGTCTGCTGGATGGCCCAGAGACGCTTCCGAAGGCTTACTAGCAGGAGATGGTGAAGATGCCGAGAATAGCTGTCCCCGCTATTCCAAGGGTCGAAGTACTAGTACAGGCCTTCTGGTTCGATCAAAGGTGAAAAGGGTTTCACAAGGCGACAGCAGAGCAGAGGAGCAGTCCTTCAACGGATCACCAGCGATTCCTCGGTTCAGCCTCTTGGTTGCAGGATACTTGGCTCCTGTATTCCTTTGTTCGTGAGAACTCAGGAGATCGACATGGTAGTGGTGTTTCCAGCCCCCTCTTATCCACGGTTCCCTTCGTGCCAAAACGGTGGGGACCCAATGGGAGATCCGCTCATCAACACTCACACCATTCGTGGACCTATCACGGACCACGGTGGTCCCAGGCATTCACACGGGACCAGACATCCCAGCCCACATACTGGAGGCACACACAAGACATGTAGAAGCCCGCGAAAGCATCCGTGTTTCGCGGGAAAGTACATGCCCAAATAAGGAAGGCCCCGGGTCGGCTCGACCTGGGGAAGGTGAAGGGAGCAAGACGGTCAGCGGACAGGACAAAGGAGCCTCGTGGTCTGGCCATTTTGGGAGCCAGGCCACCATTTTGGGTTAAGTGCGAGAAACGTGCTTAGAACGCCAAAAGGAGCTCAAAACACAAGAAACGATCGCTGCCACCATTCCCGTCCGTGAATCACTTGCACCGATCAGTTACAATCCTGAAAGAGTATCTAGGGCCTGTAGAAGGCTAGAATCCCAAGAGAGCAGCAACTTAGCTTACAGTGCCCTCTTGTGTCATGTTGCACGAAAGCCGCAACATGATAAAAGAAACTACGGAAAACAGCGTTTCCCGGTACTGACTGTCTTAAGGGCATGTCAGTTTCCCCGTAAGAAAGGAGCGAAATCCCAGAGGAGTGCGGCAGAAGGCTGCACTTCTCTGGCAAAGTCGAGAACAAGGTGAAAAACAACAGCAAAAAGTTTAGGGGTTGCCACATGGAAGGAAAATTACCTACAATTATTAAATCTTTCCTAACAGATATCACATCTCATGTTATAGGAAGAGTTTCAGGTTTGGTATAAGCATTGAGATATCACATCTCTGCAATCGGAAGTGTCTCAGGATTGGGATGGGAAGGAGTTGGATATCCCATCTCATGTTATAGGACGGGTCTCAGGATTGTTATTAGAATCATTGAGATATCATATTGCATGCTGTAGGAAGGGTCTAAGGATTGGAATGGGAAGGACTTGGATATCACATCTCATGCTATGGATAGGCTCTCAGGTTTGGAAAGGGAAGGAGTTGGATATCACATTTCATGTTAGAGGAAGGATCTCAGGTTTGGTATTAGAGGCATTGAGATATCACATCTCATGCTATAGGAAGGGTCTCAGGATTGGAATGGGAAGGAGTTGGATATCACATCTCATGCTATAGGAATGGTCTCAGGTTTGGTATAAGCATTGAGATATCACATCTCATGCTATAGGAAGGGTCTCAGGATTGGAATGGAAGGAGTTGGATATCACATCTCATGTTAAACAAAGGATCTCAGGTTTGGTATTAGAAGCATTGAGATATCACATCTCATGCTATAGGAAGGGTCTCAGGATTGGAATGGGAAGGAGTTGGATATCACATCTCATGCTATAGGAAGGGTCTCAGGTTTGGTATAAGCATTGAGATATCACATCTCATGCTATCGGAAGGGTCTCAGGATTGGAATGGGAAGGAGTTGTATATGACATCTCAAGCCATAGGAAGGGTCTCAGGTTTGGTATAAGCTTTGAGATATCACATCTCTGCTATCGGAAGGGTCTCAGGATTGGAATGGGAAGGAGTTGGATATCCCATCTCATGTTAGAGGAAGAGTCTCAGGTTTGGTATTAGAAGCATTGAGATATCACATCTCATGCTATAGGAAGGGTCTCAGGATTGGAATGGGAAGGAGTAGGATATCACATCTCATGCTATAGGAAGGATCTCAGGTTTGGTATAAGCATTGAGATATCACATCTCTTCTATCGGAAGGGTCTCAGGATTGGAATGGAAAGGAGTTGGATATTCCCATCTCATGTTATAGGAAGGGTCTAAGGTTGGGAAGGGGAAGGATTTGGATATCACATCTCATGTTATAGGACGGGTCTCAGGTTTGGTATTAGAAGCACTGAGATATCAAGTCTCATGGTATAGGAAGGGTCTCAGAATTGGAATGAGAAGGAGTTGGATATCACATCTCAAGCTATAGGAAGGGTCTCAGGATTGGAATGGGAAGGAGTTTGCTATCAGATCTCATGCAATAGTATGGGTCTCAGGTTTGGTATAAGCATTGGGACATCACATCTCATGCTATCGGAAGGGTATCAGGATTGGAATTCCAAGGAGTTGGATATCCCATCTCATGCTATAGGAAGGGTCTCAGGTTGGAATGGGAAGGAGTTGGATATCACATCTCATGTTATAGGAAGGGTCTCAGGATTGGAATGGGAAGGACTTGGATATCACATCTCATGCTATAGGAAGGCTCTCAGGTTTGGAAGGGGAAAGAGTTGGATATCACATTTCATGTTAGAGGTAGGATCTCAGGTTTGGTATTAGAGGCATTGAGATATCACATCTCATGCTATCAGAAGGGTCTCAGGATTGGAATGGGAAGGAGTTGGATATCACATCTCATGCTAAAGGGAGGGTCTCAGGTTTGGAAGGGGAAGGATTTGGATATCACATCTCATGTTATAGGAAGGATCTCAGGTTTGGTATTAGAAGCATTTAGATATCACATCTCATGCTATCGGAAGGATCTCAGGTTTGGTATTAGAAGCATTGAGATATCACATCTCATGCTATCAGAATGGTCTCAGGATTGGAATCGGAAGGAGTTGGATATCACATCTCATGCTAAAGGGAGGGTCTCAGGTTTGGAAGGGGAAGGATTTGGATATCACATCTCATGTTATCGTAAGGATCTCAGGTTTGGTATTAGAAGTATTGAGATATCACATCTCATGCTATAGGAATGGTCTCAGGATTGGAATGGGAAGGACTTGGATATCACATCTCATGCTATAGGGAGGTCTCAAGTTTGATATTAGAAGCATTGAGATATCACATCTCATGCTATAGGAATGGTCTCAGGATTGGAATGGAAGGAGTTGGATATCACATCTCATGTTTTAGGAAGGATCTCAGGTTTGGTATTAGAAGCATTGAGACATCACATCTCATGCTATAGGAAGGGTCTCAGGATTGGAATGGGAAGGAGTTGGATATCACATCTCATGCTATAGGAACTGTCTCAGGATTGGAATGGGAAGAAGTTGGATATCACATCTCATGTTATAGGAAGGATTTCAGGTTTGGTATAAGCATTGAGATATCACATCTCTGTTATCGGAAGGGTCTCAGGATTGGAATGTGAGGGAGTTGGATATTCCCATCTCATGTTATAGTAAGGGTCTCAGGTTTGGTATTAGAAGCATTGAGATATCACATCTCATGCTATAGGAAGGGTCTCAGGATTGGAATGGGAAGGACTTGGATATCACATCTCATGCTATAGGGAGGGTCTCAGGATTGGAATGGGAAGGAGTTGGATATCACATCTCATGATAAAGGAAGGGTCTAAGGTTTGGAAGGGGAAGGATTTGGATATCACATCTCATGTTATAGGACGGGTCTCAGGTTTGGTATTAGAAGCATTGAGATATCAAATCTCATGGTATAGGAAGGGTCTCAGAATTGGAATGGGAAGGAGTTGGATATCACATCTCATTCTATAGGAAGGGTCTCGGGATTGGAATGGGAAGGAGTTTGATATCACATCTCATGCCATAGTATGGGTCTCAGGTTTGGTAGAAGCATTGGGATATCACATCTCATGCTATCGGAAGGTTATCAGGATTGGATTTGGAAGGAGTTGGATATCCCATCTCATGCTACAGGAAGGGTCTCAGGTTGGAATGGGAAGGAGTTGGATATCACATCTCATGCTATAGGTAGGCTCTCAGGTTTGGAAGGGTAAAGAGTTGGATATCACATTTCATGTTAGAGGTAGGATCTCAGGTTTGGTATCAGAGGCATTGAGATATCACATCTCATGCTATCAGAAGGGTCTCAGGATTGGAATGGGAAGGAGTTGGATATCACATCTCATGCTAAAGGGAAGGTCTCAGGTTTGGAAGGGGAAGGATTTGGATATCACATCTCATGTTATAGGAAGGATCTCAGGTTTGGTATTAGAAGCATTGAGATATCACATCTCATGCTATCGGAAGGATCTCAGGTTTGGTATTAGAAGCATTGAGATATCACATCTCATGCTATCAGAAGGGTCTTAGGATTGGAATGGGAAGAAGTTGGATATCACATCTCATGCTAAAGGGAGGGTCTCAGGTTTGGAAGGGGAAGGATTTGGATATCACATCTTATGTTATCGGAAGGATCTCAGGTTTGGTATTAGAAGTATTGAGATATCACATCTCATGCCATAGGAAGGGTCTCAGGATTGGAATGGGATGGAGTTGGATATCACATCTCAAGCTATAGGAAGGGTCTCAGGTTTGGTATATGCATTGAGATATCACATCTCATGCTATAGGAAGGGTCTCAGGATTGGAATGGGAAGGAGTTGGATATCACATCTCATGTTATAGGAAAGATTTCAGGTTTGGTATTAGAAGCATTGAGACATCACATCTCATGTTATAGGAAGGGTCTCAGGATTAGAATGGGAAGAAGTTGGATATCACATCTCATGCTATAGGAAGGGTCTCAGGTTTGGCATAAGCATTGAGATATCACATCTCATGCTATAGGAAGGGTCTCAGGATTGGAATGGGAAGGAGTTGTATATGACATCTCATGCCATAGGAAGGGTCTCAGGTTTGGTATAAGCATTGAGATATCACATCACATGCTATAGGAAGGGTCTCAGGATTGGAATGGGAAGGCCTTGGATATCACATCTCATGCTATCAGAAGGGTCTCAGGATTGGAATGGGAAGGAGTTGGATATCACATCTCATGCTAAAGGTAGGGTCTCAGGTTTGGAAGGGGAAGGATTTGGATATCACATCTCATGTTATAGGAAGGATCTCAGGTTTGGTATTAGAAGCATTGAGATATCACATCTCATGCTATCGGAAGTATCTCAGGTTTGGTATTAGAGGCATTGAAATATTACATCTCATGCTATCATAAGGGTCTCAGGATTGGAATGGGAAGGAGTTGGATATCACATCTCATGCTAAAGGGAAGGTCTCAGGTTTGGAAGGGGAAGGATTTGAATATCACATCACATGTTATAGGAAGGATCTCAGGTTTGGTATTAGAAGCATTGAGATATCACATCTCATGCTATCGGAATGGTCTCAGGATTGGAATGGGAAGGAGTTGGATATCACATCTCATGCTATAGGAAGGGTCTCAGGTTTGGAACGGGAAGGAGTTGGATATCACATCTCATGTTATAGGAAAGATCTCAGGTTTGGTATAAGCATTGAGATATCACATCTCATGCTATAGGAAGGGTCTCAGGATTGGAATGGGAAGGAGTTGTATATGACATCTCATGCCATAGGAAGGGTCTCAGGTTTGGTATAAGCATTGAGATATCACATCACATGCTATAGGCAGGGTCTCAGGTTTGGAAAGGGAAGGAGTTGGATATCACATTTCATGTTAGAGGTAGGATCTCAGGTTTGGTATTAGAGGCATTGAGATATCACATCTCATGCTATCAGAAGGGTCTCAGGATTGGAATGGGAAGGAGTTGGATATCACATCTCATGCTAAAGGGAGGGTCTCAGGTTTGGAAGGGGAAGGATTTGGATATCACATCTCATGTTATAGGAAGGATCTCAGGTTTTGTATTAGAAGCATTGAGATATCACATCTCATGCTATCGGAAGTATCTCAGGTTTGGAATGGGAAGGAGTTGGATATCACATCTCATGTTATAGGAAAGATTTCAGGTTTGGTATTAGAAGCATTGAGACATCACATCTCATGTTATAGGAAGGGTCTCAGGATTAGAATGGGAAGAAGTTGGATATCACATCTCATGCTATAGGAAGGGTCTCAGGTTTGGCATAAGCATTGAGATATCACATCTCATGCTATAGGAAGGGTCTCAGGATTGGAATGGGAAGGAGTTGTATATGACATCTCATGCCATAGGAAGGGTCTCAGGTTTGGTATAAGCATTGAGATATCACATCACATGCTATAGGAAGGGTCTCAGGATTGGAATGGGAAGGCCTTGGATATCACATCTCATGCTATCAGAAGGGTCTCAGGATTGGAATGGGAAGGAGTTGGATATCACATCTCATGCTAAAGGTAGGGTCTCAGGTTTGGAAGGGGAAGGATTTGGATATCACATCTCATGTTATAGGAAGGATCTCAGGTTTGGTATTAGAAGCATTGAGATATCACATCTCATGCTATCGGAAGTATCTCAGGTTTGGTATTAGAGGCATTGAAATATTACATCTCATGCTATCATAAGGGTCTCAGGATTGGAATGGGAAGGAGTTGGATATCACATCTCATGCTAAAGGGAAGGTCTCAGGTTTGGAAGGGGAAGGATTTGAATATCACATCACATGTTATAGGAAGGATCTCAGGTTTGGTATTAGAAGCATTGAGATATCACATCTCATGCTATCGGAATGGTCTCAGGATTGGAATGGGAAGGAGTTGGATATCACATCTCATGCTATAGGAAGGGTCTCAGGTTTGGAACGGGAAGGAGTTGGATATCACATCTCATGTTATAGGAAAGATCTCAGGTTTGGTATAAGCATTGAGATATCACATCTCATGCTATAGGAAGGGTCTCAGGATTGGAATGGGAAGGAGTTGTATATGACATCTCATGCCATAGGAAGGGTCTCAGGTTTGGTATAAGCATTGAGATATCACATCACATGCTATAGGCAGGGTCTCAGGTTTGGAAAGGGAAGGAGTTGGATATCACATTTCATGTTAGAGGTAGGATCTCAGGTTTGGTATTAGAGGCATTGAGATATTACATCTCATGCTATCAGAAGGGTCTCAGGATTGGAATGGGAAGGAGTTGGATATCACATCTCATGCTAAAGGGAGGGTCTCAGGTTTGGAAGGGGAAGGATTTGGATATCACATCTCATGTTATAGGAAGGATCTCAGGTTTTGTATTAGAAGCATTGAGATATCACATCTCATGCTATCGGAAGTATCTCAGGTTTGGTATTAGAGGCATTGAGATATCACATCTCATGCTATCGTAAGGGTCTCAGGATTGGAATGGGAAGGAGTTGGATATCACATCTCATGCTAAAGGGAGGGTCTCAGGTTTGGAAGGGGAAGGATTTGAATATCACATCACATGTTATAGGAAGGATCTCAGGTTTGGTATTAGAAGCATTGAGATATCACATCTCATGCTATAGGAAGGGTCTCAGGTTTGGAACGGGAAGGAGTTGGATATCACATCTCATGTTTAAGGAAAGATCTCAGGTTTGGTATTAGAAGCATTGAGACATCACATCTCTGCAATCGGAAGTGTCTCAGGATTAGGATGGGAAGGAGTTGGATATCACATCTCATGTTATAGGAAAGATCTCAGGTTTGGTATTAGAAGCATTGAGACATCACATCTCATGTTATAGGAAGGGTCTCATGATTGGAATGGGAAGAAGTTGGATATCACATCTCATGCTATAGGAAGGGTCTCAGGTTTGGTAGAAGCATTGAGATATCACATCTCATGCTATAGGAACAGTCTCAGGATTGGAATGGGAAGGACTTGGATATCCCATCTCATGCTATAGGCAGGGTCTCAGGTTTGGAAAGGGAAGGAGTTGGATGTCACATTTCATGTTAGAGGTAGGATCTCAGGTTTGGTATTAGAGGCATTGAGGTATCACATCACATGCTATCCGAAGGGTCTCAGGATTGGAATGGGAAGGAGTTGGATATCACATCTCATGCTAAAGGGAGGGTCTCAGGTTTGGCAGGGGAAGGATTTGGATATCACATCTCATGTTATAGGAAGGATCTCAGGTTTGGTATTAGAAGCATTGAGATATCACATCTCATGCTATCGGAAGTATCTCAGGTTTGGTATTAGAGGCATTGAGATATCACATCTCATGCTATCATAAGGGTCTCAGGATTGGAATGGGAAGAAGTTGGATATCACATCTCATGCTAAAGGGAGGGTCTCAGGTTTGGAAGGGGAAGGATTTGAATATCACATCACATGTTATAGGAAGGATCTCAGGTTTGGTATTAGAGGCTTTGAGATATCACATCTCATGCTATCGGAAGGGTCTCAGGATTGGAATGGGAAGGAGTTGGATATCACATCTCATGCTATAGGAAGGGTCTCAGGTTTGGAACGGGAAGGAGTTGGATATCACATCTCATGTTATAGGAAGGGTCTCAGGTTTGGTATAAGCATTGAGATATCACATCTCTGCAATCGGAAGTGTCTCAGGATTGGAACGGGAAGGAGTTGGATATCCCATCTCATGTTATAGGACTGGTCTCAGGTTTGGTATTAGAAGCATTGAGATATCACATTGCATGCTGTATGAAGGGTCTCAGGTTTGGAATGGGAAGGAATTGGATATCACATCTCATGTCATAGGAAGGATCTAAGTTTTGTTTTAGAAGCATTGAGATATCACATCTCATGCTATAGGAATGGTCTCAGGATTGGAATGGGAAGGAGTTGGATATTACATTCTTGCTATGGGAAGGGTCTCATGTTTGGAATTGGAAGGAGTTGGATATCACATATGCTATAGGAAGGGTCTCAGGTTTGGAATGGGAAGGAGTTGGATATCACATCTCATGTTATAGGAAGGGTCTCAGGTTTGGTATAAGCATTGAGATATCACATCTCTGCTATCGGAAGTGTCTCAGGATTGGAATGGGAAGGAGTTGGATATCCCATCTCATGTTATAGGACGGGTCTCAGGTTTGTTATTAGAATCATTGAGATATCATATTGCATGCTATAGGAAGGGTCTAAGGATTGGAATGGGAAGGACTTGGATATCACATCTCATGCTATAGGTAGGCTCTCAGGTGTGGAAAGGGAAGGAGTTGGATATCACATTTCATGTTAGAGGAAGGATCTCAGGTTTGGTATTAGAGGCATTGAGATATCACATCTCATGCTATAGGAAGGGTCTCAGGATTGGAATGGGAAGGAGTTGTATATGACATCTCAAGCCATAGGAAGGGTCTCAGGTTTGGTATAAGCTTTGAGATATCACATCTCTGCTATCGGAAGGGTCTCAGGATTGGAATGGGAAGGAGTTGGATATCCCATCTCATGTTAGAGGAAGAGTCTCAGGTTTGGTATTAGAAGCATTGAGATATCAAATCTCATGCTATAGGAAGTGTCTCAGGATTGGAATGGGAAGGACTTGGATATCACATCTCATGCTATAGGGAAGGTCTCAAGTTTGATATTAGAAGCATTGAGATATCACATCTCATGCTATAGGAAGGGTCTCAGGATTGGAATGGGAAGGAGTAGGATATCACATCTCATGCTATAGGAAGGATCTCAGGTTTGGTATAAGCATTGAGATATCACATCTCTTCTATCGGAAGGGTCTCAGGATTGGAATGGAAAGGAGTTGGATATTCCCATCTCATGTTATAGGAAGGGTCTAAGGTTGGGAAGGGGAAGGATTTGGATATCACATCTCATGTTATAGGACGGGTCTCAGGTTTGGTATTAGAAGCACTGAGATATCAAGTCTCATGGTATAGGAAGGGTCTCAGAATTGGAATGAGAAGGAGTTGGATATCACATCTCAAGCTATAGGAAGGGTCTCAGGATTGGAATGGGAAGGAGTTTGCTATCACATCTCATGCAATAGTATGGGTCTCAGGTTTGGTATAAGCATTGGGATATCACATCTCATGCTATCGGAAGGGTATCAGGATTGGAATTCCAAGGAGTTGGATATCCCATCTCATGCTATAGGAAGGGTCTCAGGTTGGAATGGGAAGGAGTTGGATATCACATCTCATGTTATAGGAAGGGTCTCAGGATTGGAATGGGAAGGACTTGGATATCACATCTCATGCTATAGGAAGGCTCTCAGGTTTGGAAGGGGAAAGAGTTGGATATCACATTTCATGTTAGAGGTAGGATCTCAGGTTTGGTATTAGAGGCATTGAGATATCACATCTCATGCTATCAGAAGGGTCTCAGGATTGGAATGGGAAGGAGTTGGATATCACATCTCATGCTAAAGGGAGGGTCTCAGGTTTGGAAGGGGAAGGATTTGGATATCACATCTCATGTTATAGGAAGGATCTCAGGTTTGGTATTAGAAGCATTTAGATATCACATCTCATGCTATCGGAAGGATCTCAGGTTTGGTATTAGAAGCATTGAGATATCACATCTCATGCTATCAGAATGGTCTCAGGATTGGAATCGGAAGGAGTTGGATATCACATCTCATGCTAAAGGGAGGGTCTCAGGTTTGGAAGGGGAAGGATTTGGATATCACATCTCATGTTATCGTAAGGATCTCAGGTTTGGTATTAGAAGTATTGAGATATCACATCTCATGCTATAGGAATGGTCTCAGGATTGGAATGGGAAGGACTTGGATATCACATCTCATGCTATAGGGAGGTCTCAAGTTTGATATTAGAAGCATTGAGATATCACATCTCATGCTATAGGAATGGTCTCAGGATTGGAATGGAAGGAGTTGGATATCACATCTCATGTTTTAGGAAGGATCTCAGGTTTGGTATTAGAAGCATTGAGACATCACATCTCATGCTATAGGAAGGGTCTCAGGATTGGAATGGGAAGGAGTTGGATATCACATCTCATGCTATAGGAACTGTCTCAGGATTGGAATGGGAAGAAGTTGGATATCACATCTCATGTTATAGGAAGGATTTCAGGTTTGGTATAAGCATTGAGATATCACATCTCTGTTATCGGAAGGGTCTCAGGATTGGAATGTGAGGGAGTTGGATATTCCCATCTCATGTTATAGTAAGGGTCTCAGGTTTGGTATTAGAAGCATTGAGATATCACATCTCATGCTATAGGAAGGGTCTCAGGATTGGAATGGGAAGGACTTGGATATCACATCTCATGCTATAGGGAGGGTCTCAGGATTGGAATGGGAAGGAGTTGGATATCACATCTCATGATAAAGGAAGGGTCTAAGGTTTGGAAGGGGAAGGATTTGGATATCACATCTCATGTTATAGGACGGGTCTCAGGTTTGGTATTAGAAGCATTGAGATATCAAATCTCATGGTATAGGAAGGGTCTCAGAATTGGAATGGGAAGGAGTTGGATATCACATCTCATTCTATAGGAAGGGTCTCGGGATTGGAATGGGAAGGAGTTTGATATCACATCTCATGCCATAGTATGGGTCTCAGGTTTGGTAGAAGCATTGGGATATCACATCTCATGCTATCGGAAGGTTATCAGGATTGGATTTGGAAGGAGTTGGATATCCCATCTCATGCTACAGGAAGGGTCTCAGGTTGGAATGGGAAGGAGTTGGATATCACATCTCATGCTATAGGTAGGCTCTCAGGTTTGGAAGGGGAAAGAGTTGGATATCACATTTCATGTTAGAGGTAGGATCTCAGGTTTGGTATCAGAGGCATTGAGATATCACATCTCATGCTATCAGAAGGGTCTCAGGATTGGAATGGGAAGGAGTTGGATATCACATCTCATGCTAAAGGGAGGGTCTCAGGTTTGGAAGGGGAAGGATTTGGATATCACATCTCATGTTATAGGAAGGATCTCAGGTTTGGTATTAGAAGCATTGAGATATCACATCTCATGCTATCGGAAGGATCTCAGGTTTGGTATTAGAAGCATTGAGATATCACATCTCATGCTATCAGAAGGGTCTTAGGATTGGAATGGGAAGAAGTTGGATATCACATCTCATGCTAAAGGGAGGGTCTCAGGTTTGGAAGGGGAAGGATTTGGATATCACATCTTATGTTATCGGAAGGATCTCAGGTTTGGTATTAGAAGTATTGAGATATCACATCTCATGCTATAGGAAGGGTCTCAGGATTGGAATGGGATGGAGTTGGATATCACATCTCAAGCTATAGGAAGGGTCTCAGGTTTGGTATATGCATTGAGATATCACATCTCATGCTATAGGAAGGGTCTCAGGATTGGAATGGGAAGGAGTTGGATATCACATCTCATGTTATAGGAAAGATTTCAGGTTTGGTATTAGAAGCATTGAGACATCACATCTCATGTTATAGGAAGGGTCTCAGGATTAGAATGGGAAGAAGTTGGATATCACATCTCATGCTATAGGAAGGGTCTCAGGTTTGGCATAAGCATTGAGATATCACATCTCATGCTATAGGAAGGGTCTCAGGATTGGAATGGGAAGGAGTTGTATATGACATCTCATGCCATAGGAAGGGTCTCAGGTTTGGTATAAGCATTGAGATATCACATCACATGCTATAGGAAGGGTCTCAGGATTGGAATGGGAAGGCCTTGGATATCACATCTCATGCTATCAGAAGGGTCTCAGGATTGGAATGGGAAGGAGTTGGATATCACATCTCATGCTAAAGGTAGGGTCTCAGGTTTGGAAGGGGAAGGATTTGGATATCACATCTCATGTTATAGGAAGGATCTCAGGTTTGGTATTAGAAGCATTGAGATATCACATCTCATGCTATCGGAAGTATCTCAGGTTTGGTATTAGAGGCATTGAAATATTACATCTCATGCTATCATAAGGGTCTCAGGATTGGAATGGGAAGGAGTTGGATATCACATCTCATGCTAAAGGGAAGGTCTCAGGTTTGGAAGGGGAAGGATTTGAATATCACATCACATGTTATAGGAAGGATCTCAGGTTTGGTATTAGAAGCATTGAGATATCACATCTCATGCTATCGGAATGGTCTCAGGATTGGAATGGGAAGGAGTTGGATATCACATCTCATGCTATAGGAAGGGTCTCAGGTTTGGAACGGGAAGGAGTTGGATATCACATCTCATGTTATAGGAAAGATCTCAGGTTTGGTATAAGCATTGAGATATCACATCTCATGCTATAGGAAGGGTCTCAGGATTGGAATGGGAAGGAGTTGTATATGACATCTCATGCCATAGGAAGGGTCTCAGGTTTGGTATAAGCATTGAGATATCACATCACATGCTATAGGCAGGGTCTCAGGTTTGGAAAGGGAAGGAGTTGGATATCACATTTCATGTTAGAGGTAGGATCTCAGGTTTGGTATTAGAGGCATTGAGATATCACATCTCATGCTATCAGAAGGGTCTCAGGATTGGAATGGGAAGGAGTTGGATATCACATCTCATGCTAAAGGGAGGGTCTCAGGTTTGGAAGGGGAAGGATTTGGATATCACATCTCATGTTACAGGAAGGATCTCAGGTTTTGTATTAGAAGCATTGAGATATCACATCTCATGCTATCGGAAGTATCTCAGGTTTGGAATGGGAAGGAGTTGGATATCACATCTCATGTTATAGGAAAGATTTCAGGTTTGGTATTAGAAGCATTGAGACATCACATCTCATGTTATAGGAAGGGTCTCAGGATTAGAATGGGAAGAAGTTGGATATCACATCTCATGCTATAGGAAGGGTCTCAGGTTTGGCATAAGCATTGAGATATCACATCTCATGCTATAGGAAGGGTCTCAGGATTGGAATGGGAAGGAGTTGTATATGACATCTCATGCCATAGGAAGGGTCTCAGGTTTGGTATAAGCATTGAGATATCACATCACATGCTATAGGAAGGGTCTCAGGATTGGAATGGGAAGGCCTTGGATATCACATCTCATGCTATCAGAAGGGTCTCAGGATTGGAATGGGAAGGAGTTGGATATCACATCTCATGCTAAAGGTAGGGTCTCAGGTTTGGAAGGGGAAGGATTTGGATATCACATCTCATGTTATAGGAAGGATCTCAGGTTTGGTATTAGAAGCATTGAGATATCACATCTCATGCTATCAGAAGTATCTCAGGTTTGGTATTAGAGGCATTGAAATATTACATCTCATGCTATCATAAGGGTCTCAGGATTGGAATGGGAAGGAGTTGGATATCACATCTCATGCTAAAGGGAAGGTCTCAGGTTTGGAAGGGGAAGGATTTGAATATCACATCACATGTTATAGGAAGGATCTCAGGTTTGGTATTAGAAGCATTGAGATATCACATCTCATGCTATCGGAATGGTCTCAGGATTGGAATGGGAAGGAGTTGGATATCACATCTCATGCTATAGGAAGGGTCTCAGGTTTGGAACGGGAAGGAGTTGGATATCACATCTCATGTTATAGGAAAGATCTCAGGTTTGGTATAAGCATTGAGATATCACATCTCATGCTATAGGAAGGGTCTCAGGATTGGAATGGGAAGGAGTTGTATATGACATCTCATGCCATAGGAAGGGTCTCAGGTTTGGTATAAGCATTGAGATATCACATCACATGCTATAGGCAGGGTCTCAGGTTTGGAAAGGGAAGGAGTTGGATATCACATTTCATGTTAGAGGTAGGATCTCAGGTTTGGTATTAGAGGCATTGAGATATCACATCTCATGCTATCAGAAGGGTCTCAGGATTGGAATGGGAAGGAGTTGGATATCACATCTCATGCTAAAGGGAGGGTCTCAGGTTTGGAAGGGGAAGGATTTGGATATCACATCTCATGTTATAGGAAGGATCTCAGGTTTTGTATTAGAAGCATTGAGATATCACATCTCATGCTATCGGAAGTATCTCAGGTTTGGTATTAGAGGCATTGAGATATCACATCTCATGCTATCGTAAGGGTCTCAGGATTGGAATGGGAAGGAGTTGGATATCACATCTCATGCTAAAGGGAGGGTCTCAGGTTTGGAAGGGGAAGGATTTGAATATCACATCACATGTTATAGGAAGGATCTCAGGTTTGGTATTAGAAGCATTGAGATATCACATCTCATGCTATTTGAAGGGTCTCAGGTTTGGAACGGGAAGGAGTTGGATATCACATCTCATGTTTAAGGAAAGATCTCAGGTTTGGTATTAGAAGCATTGAGACATCACATCTCTGCAATCGGAAGTGTCTCAGGATTAGGATGGGAAGGAGTTGGATATCACATCTCATGTTATAGGAAAGATCTCAGGTTTGGTATTAGAAGCATTGAGACATCACATCTCATGTTATAGGAAGGGTCTCATGATTGGAATGGGAAGAAGTTGGATATCACATCTCATGCTATAGGAAGGGTCTCAGGTTTGGTAGAAGCATTGAGATATCACATCTCATGCTATAGGAACGGTCTCAGGATTGGAATGGGAAGGACTTGGATATCCCATCTCATGCTATAGGCAGGGTCTCAGGTTTGGAAAGGGAAGGAGTTGGATGTCACATTTCATGTTAGAGGTAGGATCTCAGGTTTGGTATTAGAGGCATTGAGGTATCACATCACATGCTATCCGAAGGGTCTCAGGATTGGAATGGGAAGGAGTTGGATATCACATCTCATGCTAAAGGGAGGGTCTCAGGTTTGGCAGGGGAAGGATTTGGATATCACATCTCATGTTATAGGAAGGATCTCAGGTTTGGTATTAGAAGCATTGAGATATCACATCTCATGCTATCGGAAGTATCTCAGGTTTGGTATTAGAGGCATTGAGATATCACATCTCATGCTATCATAAGGGTCTCAGGATTGGAATGGGAAGGAGTTGGATATCACATCTCACGCTAAAGGGAGGGTCTCAGGTTTGGAAGGGGAAGGATTTGAATATCACATCACATGTTATAGGAAGGATCTCAGGTTTGGTATTAGAGGCTTTGAGATATCACATCTCATGCTATCGGAAGGGTCTCAGGATTGGAATGGGAAGGAGTTGGATATCACATCTCATGCTATAGGAAGGGTCTCAGGTTTGGAACGGGAAGGAGTTGGATATCACATCTCATGTTATAGGAAGGGTCTCAGGTTTGGTATAAGCATTGAGATATCACATCTCTGCAATCGGAAGTGTCTCAGGATTGGAACGGGAAGGAGTTGGATATCCCATCTCATGTTATAGGACTGGTCTCAGGTTTGGTATTAGAAGCATTGAGATATCACATTGCATGCTGTATGAAGGGTCTCAGGTTTGGAATGGGAAGGAATTGGATATCACATCTCATGTCATAGGAAGGATCTAAGTTTTGTTTTAGAAGCATTGAGATATCACATCTCATGCTATAGGAATGGTCTCAGGATTGGAATGGGAAGGAGTTGGATATTACATTCTTGCTATGGGAAGGGTCTCATGTTTGGAATTGGAAGGAGTTGGATATCACATATGCTATAGGAAGGGTCTCAGGTTTGGAATGGGAAGGAGTTGGATATCACATCTCATGTTATAGGAAGGGTCTCAGGTTTGGTATAAGCATTGAGATATCACATCTCTGCTATCGGAAGTGTCTCAGGATTGGAATGGGAAGGAGTTGGATATCCCATCTCATGTTATAGGACGGGTCTCAGGTTTGTTATTAGAATCATTGAGATATCATATTGCAGGCTATAGGAAGGGTCTAAGGATTGGAATGGGAAGGACTTGGATATCACATCTCATGCTATAGGTAGGCTCTCAGGTGTGGAAAGGGAAGGAGTTGGATATCACATTTCATGTTAGAGGAAGGATCTCAGGTTTGGTATTAGAGGCATTGAGATATCACATCTCATGCTATAGGAAGGGTCTCAGGATTGGAATGGGAAGGAGTTGGATATCACATCTCATGCTATAGGAAGGGTCTCAGGTTTGGTATAAGCATTGAGATATCACATCTCATGCTATAGGAAGGGTCTCAGGATTGGAATGGGAAGGATATGTATATGACATCTCATGCCATAGGAAGGGTCTCAGGTTTGGTATAAGCATTGAGATATCACATCTCTGCTTTTGGAAGGGTCTCAGGATTGGAATCGGAAGGAGTTGGATATCCCATCTCATGTTATAGGAAGAGTCTCAGGTTTGGTATTAGAAGCATTGAGATATCACATCTCATGCTATAGGAAGTGTCTCAGGATTGGAATGGGAAGGAATTGGATATCACATCTCATGCTATAGGGAGGGTCTCAAGTTTGATATTAGAAGCATTGAGATATCACATCTCATGCTATAGGAAGGGTCTCAGGATTGGAATGGAAGGAGTTGGATATCACATCTCATGTTATAGGAAGGATCTCAGGTTTGGTATTAGAAGCATTGAGACATCACATCTCATGCTATAGGAAGGGTCTCAGGATTGTAATGGGAAGGAGTTGGATATCACATCTCATGCTATATGAAGGGTCTCAGGTTTGGTATAAGCATTGAGATATTACATCTCATGCTATAGGAAGGGTCTCAGGATTGGAATGGGAAGGAGTTGTATATGACATCTCATGCCGTAGGAAGGGTCTCAGGTTTGGTATAAGCATTGAGATATCACATCTCTGCTATCGGAAGGGTCTCAGGATTGGAATGGGAAGGAGTTGGATATCCCATCTCATGTTATAGGACGGGTCTCAGGTTTGTTATTAGAATCATTGAGATATCATATTGCATGCTATAGGAAGGGTCTAAGGATTGGAATTGGAAGGACTTGGATATCACATCTCATGCTATAGGTAGGCTCTCAGGTTTGGAAAGGGAAGGAGTTGGATATCACATTTCATGTTAGAGGAAGGATCTCAGGTTTGGTATTAGAGGCATTGAGATATCACATCTCATGCTATAGGAAGGGTCTCAGGATTGGAATGGGAAGGAGTTAGATATCACATCTCATGCTATAGGAAGGGTCTCAGGTTTGGTATAAGCATTGAGATATCACATCTCATGCTATAGGAAGGGTCTCAGGATTGGAATGGGAAGGATATGTATATGACATCTCATGCCATAGGAAGGGTCTCAGGTTTGGTATAAGCATTGAGATATCACATCTGTGCTTTTGGAAGGGTCTCAGGATTGGAATGGGAAGGAGTTGGATATCCCATCTCATGTTATAGGAAGAGTCTCAGGTATGGTATTAGAAGCATTGAGATATCACATCTCATGCTATAGGAAGTGTCTCAGGATTGGAATGGGAAGGACTTGGATATCACATCTCATGCTATAGGGAGGGTCTCAAGTTTGATATTAGAAGCATTGAGATATCACATCTCATGCTATAGGAAGGGTCTCAGGATTGGAATGGAAGGAGTTGGATATCACATCTCATGTTTTAGGAAGGATCTCAGGTTTGGTATTAGAAGCATTGAGACATCACATCTCATGCTATAGGAAGGGTCTCAGGATTGGAATGGGAAGGAGTTGGATATCACATCTCATGCTATATGAAGGGTCTCAGGTTTGGTATAAGCATTGAGATATCACATCTCATGCTATAGGAAGGGTCTCAGGATTGGAATGGGAAGGAGTTGTATATGACATCTCATGCCGTAGGAAGGGTCTCAGGTTTGGTATAAGCATTGAGATATCACATCTCTGCTATCGTAAGGGTCTCAGGATTGGAATGGGAAGGAGTTGGATATCCCATCTCATGTTATAGGAAGAGTCTCAGGTTTGGTATTAGAAGCATTGAGATATCACATCTCATGCTATAGGAAGGGTCTCAGGATTGGAATGGGAAGGAGTTGGATATCACATCTCATGCTATAGGAAGGGTCTCAGGATTGGAATGGGAAGGAGTTGGATATCACATCTCATGTTATAGGAAGGATCTCAGGTTTGGTATTAGAAGCATTGAGACATCACATCTCATGCTATAGGAAGGGTCTCAGGATTGGAATGGGAAGGAGTTGTATATGACATCTCATGCCGTAGGAAGGGTCTCAGGTTTGGTATAAGCATTGAGATATCACATCTCTGCTATCGGAAGGGTCTCAGGATTGGAATGGGAAGGAGTTGGATATCCCATCTCATGTTATAGGAAGGGTCTCATGATTGGAATGGGAAGGACTTGGATATCACATCTCATGCTATAGGAAGGCTCTCAGGTTTGGAAGGGGAAAGAGTTGGATATCACATTTCATGTTAGAGGTAGGATCTCAGGTTTGGTATTAGAGGCATTGAGATATCACATCTCATGCTATCAGAAGGGTCTCAGGTTTGGTAGAAGCATTGAGATATCACATATCATGCTATAGGAAGGGTCTCAGGATTGGAATGGGAAGGACTTAGATATCACATATCATGCTATAGGGAGGGTCTCAGTTTTGATATTAGAAGCATTGAGATATCACATCTCATGCTATCGGAAGTGTCTCAGGATTGGAATGGGAAGGAGCTGGATATCACATCTCATGCTAAAGGAAGGGTCTCAGGTTTGGAACGGGAAGGAGTTGGATATCACATCTCATGTTATAGGAAGGGTCTCAGGTTGGTATAAGCATTGAGATATCACATCTCTGCTATCGGAAGGGTCTCAGGATTGGAATGGGAAGGAGTTGGATATCCCATCTCATGTTATAGGACGGGTCTCAGGTTTGTTATTAGAATCATTGAGATATCATATTGCATGCTGTAGGAAGGGTCTAAGGATTGGAATGGGAAGGACTTGGATATCACATCTCATGCTATAGATAGGCTCTCAGGTTTGGAAAGGGAAGGAGTTGGATATCACATTTCATGTTAGAGGAAGGATCTCAGGTTTGGTATTAGAGGCATTGAGATATCACATCTCATGCTATAGGAAGGGTCTCAGGTTGGAATTGGAAGGAGTTGGATATCACATCTCATGTTATAGGAAGGGTCTCAGGATTGGAATGGGAAGGACTTGGATATCACATCTCATGCTATAGGAAGGCTCTCAGGTTTGGAAGGGGAAAGAGTTGGATATCACATTTCATGTTAGAGGTAGGATCTCAGGTTTGGTATTAGAGGCAATGAGATATCACATCTCATGCTATCAGAAGGGTCTCAGGATTGGAATGGGAAGGAGTTGGATATCACATCTCATGCTAAAGGGAGGGTCTCAGGTTTGGAAGGGGAAGGATTTGGATATCACATCTCATGTTATAGGAAGGATCTCAGGTTTGGTATTAGAAGCATTGAGATATCACATCTCATGCTATCGGAAGGATCTCAGGTTTGGTATTAGAAGCATTGAGATATCACATCTCATGCTATCAGAAGGTTCTCAGGATTGGAATGGGAAGGAGTTGGATATCCCATCTCATGCTAAAGGGAGGGTCTCAGGTTTGGAAGGGGAAGGATTTGGATATCACATCTCATGTTATCGGAAGGATCTCAGGTTTGGTATTAGAAGTATTGAGATATCACATCTCATGCTATAGGAAGGGTCTCAGGATTGGAATGGGAAGGAGTTGGATATCACATCTCATGTTATAGGACGGGTCTCAGGATTGTTATTAGAATCATTGAGATATCATATTGCATGCTGTAGGAAGGGTCTCATGATTGGAATGGGAAGGACTTGGATATCACATCTCATGCTATAGGAAGGCTCTCAGGTTTGGAAGGGGAAAGAGTTGGATATCACATTTCATGTTAGAGGTAGGATCTCAGGTTTGGTATTAGAGGCATTGAGATATCACATCTCATGCTATCAGAAGGGTCTCAGGATTGGAATGGGAAGGAGTTGGATATCACATCTCATGCTAAAGGGAGGGTCTCAGGTTTGGAAGGGGAAGGATTTGGATATCACATCTCATGTTATATGAAGGATCTCAGGTTTGGTATTAGAAGCATTGAGATATCACATCTCATGCTATCAGAAGGGTCTCAGGATAGGAATGGGAAGGAGTTGGATATCACATCTCATGCTAAAGGGAGGGTCTCAGGTTTGGAAGGGGAAGGATTTGGATATCACATCTCATGTTATCGGAAGGATCTCAGGTTTGGTATTAGAAGTATTGAGATATCACATCTCATGCTATAGGAAGGGTCTCAGGATTGGAATGGGAACGAGTTGGATATCACATCTCATGCTAAAGGAAGGGTCTCAGGTTTGGTAGAAGCATTGAGATATCACATCTCATGCTATAGGAAGGGTCTCAGGATTGGAATGGGAAGGACTTAGATATCACATATCATGCTATAGGGAGGGTCTCAGTTTTGATATTAGAAGCATTGAGATATCACATCTCATGCTATCGGAAGTGTCTCAGGATTGGAATGGGAAGGAGCTGGATATCACATCTCATGCTAAAGGAAGGGTCTCAGGTTTGGAACGGGAAGGAGTTGGATATCCGATCTCATGTTATAGGAAGGGTCTCAGGTTTGGTATAAGCATTGAGATATCACAAATCTGCTATCGGAAGTGTCTCAGGATTGGAATGGGAAGGAGTTGGATATCCCATCTCATGTTATAGGACGGGTCTCAGGATTGTTACTAGAATCATTGAGATATCATATTGCATGCTGTAGGAAGGGTCTAAGGATTGGAATGGGAAGGACTTGGATATCACATCTCATGCTATGGATAGGCTCTCAGGTTTGGAAAGGGAAGGAGTTGGATATCACATTTCATGTTAGAGGAAGGATCTCAGGTTTGGTATTAGAGGCATTGAGATATCACATCTCATGCTATAGGAAGGGTCTCAGGATTGGAATGGGAAGGAGTTGGATATCACATCTCATGTTATAGGAAGGGTCTCAGGTTTGGTATAAGAATTGAGATATCATATCTCATGCTATAGGAAGGGTCTCAGGATTGGAATGGAAGGAGTTGGATATCACATCTCATGTTATAGGAAGGATCTCAGGTTTGGTATTAGAAGCATTGAGACATCACATCTCATGCTATAGGAAGTGTCTCAGGATTGGAATGGGAAGGACTTGGATATCACATCTCATGCTATAGGGAGTGTCTCAAGTTTGATATTAGAAGCATTGAGATATCACATCTCATGCTATAGGAAGGGTCTCAGGATTGGAATTGGAAGGAGTTGGATATCACATCTCATGCTATAGGAAGGGTCTCAGTTTTGGTATAAGCAGTGAGATATCACATCTCATGCTATAGGAAGTGTCTCAGGATTGGAATGGGAAGGAGTTGGATATCACATCTCATGTTATAGGAAGGATCTCAGGTTTGGTATAAGCATTGAGATATCACATCTCTGCTATCGGAAGGGTCTCAGGATTGGAATGGGAAGGAGTTGGATATTCCCATCTCATGTTATAGGAAGGGTCTCAGGTTTGGTATTTGAAGCATTGAGACATCACATCTCATGCTATAGGAAGGGTCTCAGGATTGCAATGGGAAGGACTTGGATATCACATCTCATGCTATAGGGAGGGTCTCAAGTTTGATATTAGAAGCATTGAGATATCACATCTCATGATATCGGAAGGATCTCAGGATTGGAATGGGAAGGAGTTGGATATCACATCTCATGATAAAAGAAGGGTCTAAGGTTTGGAAGGGGAAGGATTTGGATATCACATCTCATGTTATAGGACCGGTCTCAGGTTTGGTATTAGAAGCATTGAGATATCAAGTCTCATGGTATAGGAAGGGTCTCAGAACTGGAATGGGAAGGAGTTGGATATCACATCTCAAGCTATAGGAAGGGTCTCAGGATTGGAATGGGAAGGAGTTTGATATCACATCTCATGCCATAGTATGGGTCTCAGGTTTGGTATTAGCATTGGGATATCCCATCTCATGCTATAGGAAGGGTCTCAGGTTGGAATGGGAAGGAGTTGGATATCACATCTCATGTTATAGGAAGGGTCTCAGGATTGGAATGGGAAGGACTTGGATATTACATCTCATGCTATAGGAAGGCTCTCAGGTTTGGAAGGGGAAAGAGTTGGATATCACATTTCATGTTAGAGGTAGGATCTCAGGTTTGGTATAAGAGGCATTGAGATATCACATCTCATGCTATCAGAAGGGTCTCAGGATTGGAATGGGAAGGAGTTGGATATCACATCTCATGCTAAAGTGAGGGTCTCAGGTTTGGAAGGGGAAGGATTTGGATATCACATCTCATGTTATAGGAAGGATCTCAGGTTTGGTATTAGAAGCATTGAGATATCACATCTCATGCTATCAGAAGGTTCTCAGGATTGGAATGGGAAGGAGTTGGATATCACATCTCATGCTAAAGGGAGGGTCTCAGGTTTGGAAGGGGAAGGATTTGGATATCACAAATCATGTTATCGGAAGGATCTCAGGTTTGGTATTAAAAGTATTGAGATATCACATCTCATGCTATAGGAAGGGTCTCAGGATTGGAATGGGAAGGAGTTGGATATCACATCTCATGCTAAAGGAACGGTCTCAGGTTTGGTAGAAGCATTGAGATATCACATCTCATGCTATAGGAACGGTCTCAAGATTGGAATGGGAAGGACTTAGATATCACATATCATGCTATAGGGAGGGTCTCATTTTTGATATTAGAAGCATTGAGATATCACATCTCTGCTATCGGAAGGGTCTCAGGATTGGAATGGGAAGGAGTTGGATATTCCCATCTCATGTTATAGGAAGGGTCTCAGGTTTGGTATTTGAAGCATTGAGACATCACATCTCATGCTATAGGAAGGGTCTCAGGATTGCAATGGGAAGGACTTGGATATCACATCTCATGCTATAGGGAGGGTCTCAAGTTTGATATTAGAAGCATTGAGATATCACATCTCATGATATCGGAAGGATCTCAGGATTGGAATAGGAAGGAGTTGGATATCACATCTCATGATAAAAGAAGGGTCTAAGGTTTGGAAGGGGAAGGATTTGGATATCACATCTCATGTTATAGGACCGGTCTCAGGTTTGGTATTAGAAGCATTGAGATATCAAGTCTCATGGTATAGGAAGGGTCTCAGAACTGGAATGGGAAGGAGTTGGATATCACATCTCAAGCTATAGGAAGGGTCTCAGGATTGGAATGGGAAGGAGTTTGATATCACATCTCATGCCATAGTATGGGTCTCAGGTTTGGTATTAGCATTGGGATATCCCATCTCATGCTATAGGAAGGGTCTCAGGTTGGAATGGGAAGGAGTTGGATATCACATCTCATGTTATAGGAAGGGTCTCAGGATTGGAATGGGAAGGACTTGGATATCACATCTCATGCTATAGGAAGGCTCTCAGGTTTGGAAGGGGAAAGAGTTGGATATCACATTTCATGTTAGAGGTAGGATCTCAGGTTTAGTATAAGAGGCATTGAGATATCACATCTCATGCTATCAGAAGGGTCTCAGGATTGGAATGGGAAGGAGTTGGATATCACATCTCATGCTAAAGTGAGGGTCTCAGGTTTGGAAGGGGAAGGATTTGGATATCACATCTCATGTTATAGGAAGGATCTCAGGTTTGGTATTAGAAGCATTGAGATATCACATCTCATGCTATCAGAAGGTTCTCAGGATTGGAATGGGAAGGAGTTGGATATCACATCTCATGCTAAAGGGAGGGTCTCAGGTTTGGAAGGGGAAGGATTTGGATATCACATCTCATGTTATCGGAAGGATCTCAGGTTTGGTATTAGAAGTATTGAGATATCACATCTCATGCTATAGGAAGGGTCTCAGGATTGGAATGGGAAGGAGTTGGATATCACATCTCATGCTAAAGGAACGGTCTCAGGTTTGGTAGAAGCATTGAGATATCACATCTCATGCTATAGGAAGGGTCTCAAGATTGGAATGGGAAGGACTTAGATATCACATATCATGCTATAGGGAGGGTCTCATTTTTGATATTAGAAGCATTGAGATATCACATCTCATGCTATCGGAAGTGTCTCAGGATTGGAATGGGAAGGAGATAGATATCACATCTCATGCTAAAGGAAGGGTCTCAGGTTTGGAACGGGAAGGAGTTGGATATCCGATCTCATGTTATAGGAAGGGTCTCAGGTTTGGTATAAGCATTGAGATATCACATCTCTGCTATCGGAAGTGTCTCAGGATTGGAATGGGAAGGAGTTGGATATCCCCTCTCATGTTATAGGACGGGTCTCAGGATTGTTATTAGAATCATTGAGATATCATATTGCATGCTGTAGGAAGGGTCTAAGGATTGGAATGGGAAGGACTTGGATATCACATCTCATGCTATGGATAGGCTCTCAGGTTTGGAAAGGGAAGGAGTTGGATATCACATTTCATGTTAGAGGAAGGATCTCAGGTTTGGTATTAGAGGCATTGAGATATCACATCTCATGCTATAGGAAGGGTCTCAGGATTGGAATGGGAAGGAGTTGGATATCACATCTCATGCTAAAGGAAGGGTCTCAGGTTTAGTATAAGCATTGAGATATCACATCTCATGCTATAGGAAGGGTCTCAGGATTGGAATGGAAGGAGTTGGATTTCACATCTCATGTTATAGGAAGGATCTCAGGTTTGGTATTAGAAGCATTGAGACATCACATCTCATGCTATAGGAAGGGTCTCAGGATTGGAATGGGAAGGAGTTGGATATCACATCTCATGCTATAGGAAGGGTTTCAGGTTTGGTATAAGCATTGAGATATCACATCTCATGCTATAGGAAGGGTCTCAGGATTGGAATGGGAAGGAGTTGGATATTCCCATCTCATGTTATAGGAAGAGTCTCATGCTAAGACCTGATAGACCCTTCCTATAACATGAGATGTGATATCTCAATGCTTCTAATATCAATACTGAGACCCTCCCTATAGCATGAGATGTGATATCTAAGTCCTTCCCATTCCAATCCTGAGACCCTTCCGATAGCAGAGATGTGATATCTCAATGCTTATACCAAACCTGAGACCCTTCCTATAGCATGAGATGTGATATCCAACTCCTTCCCATTCCAATCCTGAGACCCTTCCTATAGCATGATATGTGAAATCTCAATGCTTCTACCAAAACTGAGACCCTTCCTTTAGCATGAGATGTGATATCCAACTCCTTCCCATTCCAATCCTGAGACCAGTCCTATAGCATGAGATGTGATATCTCAATGCTTCTAATACCAAACCCGAGATCCTTCCTATAACATGAGATGTGATATCCAACTCCTTCCCATTCCAATCCTGAGACCCTTCCTATAGCATGAGATGTGATATCTCAATGCTTCTAATACCAAACCTGAGATCCTTCCGATAGCATGTGATATCTCAATGCTTCTAATACCAAACCTGAGATCCTTCCTATAACATGAGATGTGATATCCAAATCCTTCCCCTTCCGAACCTGAGAGCCTTCCTACAGCATGAGATGTGATATCCAAGTCCTTCCCATTCCAATCCTGAGACCCTTCCTATAACATGAGATGTCATATCCAACTCCTTTCCATTCCAACCTGAGACCCTTCCTATAGCATGAGATGGGATATCCAACTCCTTCCAAATCCAATCCTGATACCCTTCCGATAGCATGAGATGTGATATCCCAATGCTTCTACAAAACCTGAGACCCATACCATGGCATGAGATGTGATATCAAACTCCCGTCCCATACCATGAGACTTGATATCTCAATGCTTCTAATACCAAACCTGAGACCGGTCCAATAACATGAGATGTGATATCCAAATCCTTCCCCTTCCAAACCTTAGACCCTTCCTTTATCATGAGATGTGATATCCAAGTCCTTCCCATTCCATTCCTGAGACCCTTCCTATAGCATGAGATGTGATATCTCAATGCTTCTAATACCAAACCTGAGACCCTTCCTATAACATGAATTCTGATATCCAAGTCCTTCCCATTCCAATCCTGAGACCCTTCCAATAGGAGAGATGTGATATCTCAATGCTTCTAATATCAAACCTGAGACCTGTCGTATAACATGAGATGGGATATCCAACTCCTTCCCGTTCCAAACCTGATACCCTTCCTATAGCATGAGATGTGATATCCAATTCCTTCCCATCCCAATCCTGAGACACCTCCGATAGCAGGGATGTGATATCTCAATGCTTATACCAAACCTGAGACTCTTCCTATAACATGAGATGTGATATCTAACTCCTTCCCGTTCCAAACCTGAGACCCTTCCTATAGCATGAGATGTGATATCCAACTCCTTCCCATTCCAATCCTGAGACCCGTCCTATAACATGAGATGTGATATCCAAATCCTTCCCCTTCCAAACCTTAGACCCTTCCTTTATCATGAGATGTGATATCCAACTCCTTCCCATTCCAATCCTGAGACCCTTCCTATAGCATGAGATGTGATATCTCAATGCTTCTAATACCAAACCTGAGATCCTTCCGATAGCATGAGATGTGATATCTCAATGCTTCTAATACCAAACCTGAGATCCTTCCTATAACATGAGATGTGATATCCAAATCCTTCCCCTTCCGAACCTGAGACCCTCCCTTTAGCATGAGATGTGATATCCAACTCCTTCCCATTCCAATCCTGATACGCTTCTGATAGCATGAGATGTGATATCTCAATGCCTCTAATACCAAACCTGAGATCCTACCTCTAACATGAAATGTGATATCCAACTCCTTCCCTTTCCAAACCTGCGAGCCTTCCTACAGCATGAGATGTGATATCCAAGTCCTTCCCATTCCAATCCTGAGACCCTTCCTATAACATGAGATGTCATATCCAACTCCTTCCCATTCCAACCTGAGACCCTTCCTATAGCATGAGATGGGATATCCAACTCCTTCCAAAACCAATCCTGATACCCTTCCGATAGCATGAGATGTGATATCCCAATGCTTCTACAAAACCTGAGACCCATACCATGGCATGAGATGTGATATCAAACTCCTGTCCTATACCATGAGACTTGATATCTCAATGCTTCTAATACCAAACCTGAGACCGGTCCAATAACATGAGATGTGATATCCAAATCCTTCCCCTTCCAAACCTTAGACCCTTCCTTTATCATGAGATGTGATATCCAAGTCCTTCCCATTCCATTCCTGAGACCCTTCCTATAGCATGAGATGTGATATCTCAATGCTTCTAATACCAAACCTGAGACCCTTCCCATAACATGAGATGTGATATCCAAGTCCTTCCCATTTCAATCCTGAGACCCTTCCTATAGCATGAGATGTGATATCTCAATGCTTCTAATACCAAACCTGAGACCCTTCCTATAACATGAGATGTGATATCCAAGTCCTTCCCATTTCAATCCTGAGACCCTTCCTATAGCATGAGATGTGATATCTCAATGCTTCTAATATCAAACCTGAGACCTGTCCTATAGCATGAGATGTGATATCCAATTCCTTCCCATCCCAATCCTGAGACACCACCGATAGCAGAGATGTGATAGCTCAATGCTTATACCAAACCTGAGACTATTCCTATAACATGAGATGTGATATCCAACTCCTTCCCATTCCAATCCTGAGACCCTTCCTATAGCATGAGATGTGATATCTCAATGCTTATACCAAATCTGAGACCCTTCCTATAGCATGAGATGTGATATCCAACTCCTTCCCATTCCAATCCTGAGACCCTTCCTATAGCATGAGATGTGATGTCTCAATGCTTCCAATACCAAACCTGAGATCCTTCCTATAACATGAGATGTGATATCCAACTCCTTCCCATTCCAATCCTGAGACCCTTATGATAGCATGAGATGTGATATCTCAATGCCTCTTATACCAAACCTGAGATCCTTCCGATAGCATGAGATGTGATATCTCAATGCTTCTAATACCAAACCTGAGATCCTTCCTATAATATGAGATGTGATTTCCAAATCCTTCCCCTTCCAAACCTGAGACCCTCCCTTTAGCATGAGATGTGATATCCAACTCCTTCCCATTCCAATCCTGAGACCCTTCCTATAGCATGTGATGTGATATCCAACTTCTTCCCATTCCAATCCTGAGACCCTTCCTATAGCATGAGATGTGATATCTCAATGCTTATACCAAACCTGAGACCCTTCCTATAGCTTGAGATGTGATATCCAACTCCTTCCCATTCCAATCCTGAGACCCTTCCTATAGCATGAGATGTGATATCTCAAGGCCTCTAATACCAAACCTGAGATCCTTCCTCTAACATGAAATGTGATATCCAACTCCTTCCCCTTCCAAACCTGAGAGCCTTCCTATAGCATGAGATATGATATCCAAGTCCTTCCCATTCCAATCCTGAGACCCTTCCTATAACATGAAATGTGATATCCAACTCCTTCCCATTCCAACCTGAGACCCTTCCTATAGCATGAGATGTGATATCCAACTTCTTCCCATTCCAATCCTAAGACCCTTCCTATAACATGAGATGTGATGTCTCAATGCTTATACCAAACCTGAGACCCTTCCTATAGCTTGAGATGTGATATCCAACTCCTTCCCATTCCAATCCTGAGACCCTTCCTATAGCATGAGATGTGATATCTCAAGGCCTCTAATACCAAACCTGAGATCCTTCCTCTAACATGAAATGTGATATCCAACTCCTTCCCCTTCCAAACCTGAGAGCCTTCCTATAGCATGAGATATGATATCCAAGTCCTTCCCATTCCAATCCTGAGACCCTTCCTATAACATGAAATGTGATATCCAAATCCTTCCCATTCCAACCTGAGACCCTTCCTATAGCATGAGATGTTATATCCAACTCCTTCCAAATCCAATACTGATACCCTTCCAATAGCATGAGATGTGATATCCCAATGCTTCTACCAAACCTGAGACCCATACTATGGCATAAGATGTGATATCAAACTCCTTCCCATTCCAATCCTGAGACCCTTCCTATAGCTTGAGATGTGATATCCAACTCCTTACCATTCCAATTCTGAGACCCTTCCTATACCATGAGACTTGATATCTCAATGCTTCTAATACCAAACCTGAGACCCGTCCTATAACATGAGATGTGATATCCAAATCCTTCCCCTTCCAAACCTTAGACCCTTCCTTTATCATGAGATGTGATATCCAACTCCTTCCCATTCCAATCCTGAGACCCTTCCGATATCATGAGATTTGTTATCTCAATGCTTCTAATATCAAACTTGAGACCCTCCTTATAGCATGAGATGTGACATCCAAGTCCTCCCCATTCCAATCCTGAGACCCTTCCTATAGCATGAGATGTGATATCTCAATGCTTCTAATACCAAACCTGAGACCCTTCCTATAACATGAGATGGGATATCCAACTCCTTCCCATTCCAATCCTGAGACCCTTCCGATAGCAGAGATGTGATATCTCAATGCGTATACCAACCTGAGACCCTTCCTATAACATGAGATGTGATATCCAACTCCTTCCCATTCCAAACCTGAGACCCTTCCTATAGCATATGTGATATCCAACTCCTTCCAATTCCAAACATGAGACCCTTCCCATAGCAAGAATGTAATATCCAACTCCTTCCCATTCCAATCCTGAGACCATTCCTATAGCATGAGATGTGATATCTCAATGCTTCTAATACCAAACCTGAGATCCTTCCTATGACATGAGATGTGATATCCAATTCCTTCCCATTCCAAACCTGAGACCCTTCCTACAGCATGCGATGTGATATCTCAATGCTTCTAATACCAAACCTGAGACCAGTCCTATAACATGAGATGGGATATCCAACTCCTTCCCGTTCCAATCCTGAGACACTTCCGATTGCAGAGATTTGATATCTCAATGCTTATACCAAACCTGAGACTCTTCCTATAACATGAGATGTGATATCCAACTCCTTCCCGTTCCAAACCTGAGACCCTTCCTATAGCATGAGATGTGATATCCAAATCCTTCCCATCCCAATCCTGAGACACTTCCAATTGCAGAGATGTGATATCTCAATGCTTATACCAAACCTGAGACTCTTCCTATAACACGAGATGTGATATCCAACTCCTTCCCGTTCCAAACCTGAGACCCTTCCTATAGCATGAGATGTGATATCCAACTCCTTCCCATTCCAATCCTGAGACCCTTCCGATAGCATGAGATGTGATATCTCAATGCCTCTAATACCAAACCTGAGATCCTTCCTATAACATGTGATGTGATATTCAAATCCTTCCCCTTCCAAACCTAAGACCCTCCCTTTGGCATGAGATGTGATATACAACTCCTTCCCATTCCAATCCTGAGACCCTTCTGATAGCATGAGATGTGATATCTCAATGCCTCTAATACCAAACCTGAGATCCTACCTCTAACATGAAATGTGATATCCATCTCCTTCCCTTTCCAAACCTGAGACCCTGCCTATAGCATGAGCTGTGATATCCAAGTCCTTCCCATTCCAATCCTGAGACCCTTCCTATAGCATGAGATGAGATATCTCAATGCTTATACCAAACCTGAGACCCTTCTTATGGCATGAGATGTCATATACAACTCCTTCCCATTCCAATGCTGGGACCCTTCCTATAGCATGAGATGTGATATCTCAATGCTTATACCAAACCTGAGACCCTTCCTATAGCATGAGATGTGATATCTCAAGGCCTCTAATACCAAACCTGAGATCCTTCTTCTAACATGAGATGTGATATCCAACTCCTTCCCGTTCCAAACCTGAGACACTTCCTATAGCATATGTGATATCCAACTCCTTCCATTCCAAACATGAGACCCTTCCTATAGCAAGAATGTAATATCCAACTCCTACCCATTCCAATCCTGAGACCCTTCCTATAGCAAGAGATGTGATATCCAAATCCTTCCCATTCCAATCCTGAGACCCTTCCTATAACATGAGATGTGATATCCAACTCCTTCCCATTCCAACCTGAGACACTTCCTATAGCATGAGAAGGGATATCCAACTCCTTCCCAATCCAATCCGGAGACCCTTCCGATAGCAGAGATGTGATATCTCAATACTTATACCAAACCTGAGACCCTTCCTATGGCATGATATGTGATATCCAACTCCTTGCCATTCAAATCCTGAGACCCTTCCTATAGCATGGGAAGGGATATCCAACTCCTTCCCAATCCAATCCTGAGACCCTTCCGATAGCAGAGATGTGATATCTCAACGCTTCTACCAAACCTGAGACCCTTCCTTTAGCATGAGATGTGATATCCAAATCCTTTGCATTCCAATCCTGAGACCCTTCCTATAGCATGAGATGTGATATCTCAATGGTTCTAATACCAAACCAGAGATCCTTCCTATAACATGAGATGTGATATCCAATTCCTTCCCATTCCAAACCTGAGACCCTTCCTATAACATGAAATGTGATATCCAACTCCATCCCATTCCAACCTGAGACCTTTCCTATAGCATGAGATGGGATATCCAACTCCTTCCAAATCCAATACTGATACCATTCCGATAGCATGAGATGTGATATCCCAATGCTTCTACCAAATCTGAGACCCATACTATGGCATGAGATGTGATACCAAACTCCTTCCCATTCCAATCCTGAGACCCTTCCTATAGCTTGAGATGTGATATCCAACTTCTTCCCATTCCAATTCTGAGACCCTTCCTATACCATGAGACTTGATATCTCAATGCTTCTAATACCAAACCTGAGACCCGTCCTATAACATGAGATGTGATATCCAAATCCTTCCCCTTCCAAACCTTAGACCCTTCCTTTATCATGAGATGTGATATCCAACTCCTTCCCATTCCAATCCTGAGACCCTTCCGATATCATGAGATTTGTTATCTCAATGCTTCTAATATCAAACTTGAGACCCTCCCTATAGCATGAGATGTGACATCCAAGTCCTCCCCATTCCAATCCTGAGACCCTTCCTATAGCATGAGATGTGATATCTCAATGCTTCTAATACCAAACCTGAGACCCTTCCTATAACATGAGATGGGATATCCAACTCAGATGGGATATCCAACTCCTTCCCATTCCAATCCTGAGACCCTTCCGATAGCAGAGATGTGATATCTCAATGCTTATATCAAACCTGAGACCCTTCCTATGGCCTGAGATGTCATATACAACTCCTTCCCATTCCAATCCTGAGACCCTTCCTATAGCATGAGATGTGATGTCTCAATGCTTCTAATACCAAACCTGAGATCCTTCCTATAACATGAGATGTGATATCCAACTCCTTCCCATTCCAATCCTGAGACCCTTATGATAGCATGAGATGTGATATCTCAATGCCTCTTATACCAAACCTGAGATCCTTCCGATAGCATGAGATGTGATATCTCAATGCCTCTAATACCAAACCTGAGATCCTACCTAACATGAAATGTGATATCCATATCCTTCCCTTTCCAAACCTGAGACCCTGCCTATAGCATGAGATGTGATATCCAAGTCCTTCCCATTCCAATCCTGAGACCCTTCCTATAGCATGAGATGGGATATCCAACTCCTTCCAAATCCAATACTGATACCATTCCGATAGCATGAGATGTGATATCCCAATGCTTCTACCAAATCTGAGACCCATACTATGGCATGAGATGTGATATCAAACTCCTTCCCATTCCAATCCTGAGACCCTTCCTATAGCTTGAGATGTGATATCCAACTTCTTCCCATTCCAATTCTGAGACCCTTTCTATACCATGAGACTTGATATCTCAATGCTTCTAATACCAAACCTGAGACCCGTCCTATAACATGAGATGTGATATCCAAATCCTTCCCCTTCCAAACCTTAGACCCTTCCTTTATCATGAGATGTGATATCCAACTCCTTCCCATTCCAATCCTGAGACCCTTCCGATATCATGACATTTGTTATCTCAATGTTTCTAATATCAAACTTGAGACCCTCCCTATAGCATGAGATGTGACATCCAAGTCCTCCCCATTCCAATCCTGAGACCCTTCCTATAGCATGAGATGTGATATCTCAATGCTTCTAATACCAAACCTGAGACCCTTCCTATAACATGAGATGGGATATCCAACTCAGATGGGATATCCAACTCCTTCCAATTCCAATCCTGAGACCCTTCCGATAGCAGAGATGTGATATCTCAATGCTTATATCAAACCTGAGACCCTTCCTAAGGCCTGAGATGTCATATACAACTCCTTCCCATTCCAATCCTGAGACCCTTCCAATAGCATGAGATGTGATATCTCAATGCTTATACCAAATCTGAGACCCTTCCTATAGCATGAGATGTGATATCCAACACCTTCCCATTCCAATCCTGAGACCCTTCCTATAGCATGAGAAGTGATATCTCCATGCTTATACCAAACCTGAGACCCTTCCTATAGCATGAGATGTGATATCCAAATCCTTCCCATTCCAATCCTGAGACCCTTCCTATAGCATGAGATGTGATATCTCAATGCTTATACCAAACCTGAGAGCCTACCTATAGCATGGGATGTGATATCCAAGTCCATCCCATTCCAATCCTTAGACCCTTCCTACAGCATGCGATGTGATATCTCAATGATTCTAATACCAAACCAGAGACCTGTCCTTTAACATGAGATGGGATATCCAACTCCTTCCCATTCCAATCCTGAGCCACTCCTGATAGCAGAGATGTGATATCTCAATGCTTATACCAAACCTGAGACCCTGCCTATAACATGAGATGTGATATCCAACTCCTTCCCGTTCCAAACCTGAGACACTTCCTATAGCATATGTGATATCCAACTCCTTCCCATTCCAAACATGAGACCCTTCCTATAGCAAGAATGTAATATCCAACTCCTACCCATTCCAATCCTGAGACCATTCCTATAGCATGAGATATGATATATCAATGCTTCTAATACCAAACCTGAGATCCTTCCTATGACATGAGATGTGATATCCAAATCCTTCCCATTCCAATCCTGAGACCCTTCCTATAGCAAGAGATGTGATATCCAAATCCTTCCCATTCCAATCCTGAGACCCTTCCTATAACATGAGATGTGATATTCAACTCCTTCCCATTCCAACCTGAGACACTTCCTATAGCATGAGAAGGGATATCCAACTCCTTCCCAATCCAATCCTGAGAACCTTCCGATAGCAGAGATGTGATATCTCAATGCTTATACCAAACCTGAGACCCTTCCTATGGCATGAGATGTGATATCCAACTCCTTGCCATTCAAATCCTGAGACCCTTCCTATAGCATGAGATGTGATATCTCAATGCTTCTACCAAACCTGAGACCCTTCCTTTAGCATGAGATGTGATATCCAAATCCTTCACATTCCAATCCTGAGACCCTTCCTATAGCATGAGATGTGATATCTCAATGCTTCTAATACCAAACCTGAGATCCTTCCTATAACATGAGATGTGATATCCAATTCCTTCCCATTCCAAACCTGAGACCCTTCCTATTGGATGAGATGTGATATCCAACTCCTTCCCATTCCAACCCTGAGACCCTTCCTATACCATGAGATGTGATATCTCAATGCTTCTAATACCAAACCTGGGAACCGTCCTATAACATGAGATGTGATATCTCAATGTTTCTAATAAAAAACCTGAGACCCTTCCTATAACATGAGATGTGATATCCAATTCCTTCCCATTCCAATCCTGAGACGCTTCCTATAGCTTGAGATGTGATATCCAACTCCTTCCCATTCCAATTCTGAGACCCTTCTTATACCATGAGACTTGATATCTCAATGCTTCTAATACCAAACCTGAGACCCGTCCTATAACATGAGATGTGATATCCAAATCCTTCCCCTTCCAAACCTTAGACCCTTCCTTTATCATGAGATGTGATATCCAACTCCTTCCCATTCCAATCCTGAGACCCTTCCGATATCATGAGATTTGTTATCTCAATGCTTCTAATATCAAACTTGATCCACTCCATTGATCAGCACACTGTCTTTAAAGTAGTGCTTGGTATTATCCGGAATCCTAGCATAAGCCTCTGCGACTTTAGGCTCCCAGGAACCCAGGGACACTAAAACTACCTCAGCCTCTATTCCGCTGGAAAATGAGTCTGAGGAGAAGGATGCTCCTGTAATCTCTTCTTCCTCGTAGGAGGAGAAGGCCAGATTAGCGGAGTGGACCCCCAAAGGTCTAACCTTACATCGGGGATCCCCCTTCACGTGGTCATTTGCTCCACAAGAAAAACAAGCCCCAGTGGGTCTGTTTACGTAGGGAGGCTTATTGTAACCAGAGTTCTGTTTCGGAGGCTGACCTCCACTACCCTGTGAGTTCTCTTGTGTCTTACCCTTGTTTTTCTTTTTGTGGCCCTTATGGGAAGAAGATTTAGCAGATTCCCCACCCTCCATATCTTTGGACTTTTTCCCTTCCTCCTGCTTACCAGGATGAGTTTTGTCCTTATGGGACACTCGATGTGACACCCATAAGTCTGCTGCAATGGCCAGCTTCTTAGGATCTATCTCCTTCGAATCGGCCAAATGCTGCTTAAGCTCCGGGGAAGAAGAAGCAAAAATGTGTTCCAGCATGACAAGATTTATCATGCCTTCGAAGGTAGAAATCTTATAACCTTCGACCCAGCCAGTTAAGTTTTTCAAGGATTCAGCGACATAAGATACCCAAGTAACACCTTCCTTTTTCTTATACTCTCGAAAACGCTTTAAATATTGGGCCGGAGTCTTCCCAAACTTTAAAATGAGAGTTTGCTTTAACATTGCGAAATCAGCTCGCTCAGCCTTTGACATTTCCATAATGGCACTACAGCCAGAATGGGGCAGTCTACTGAGCAACCACGCAATCTTATCAGCATTGTCAACTTTTTGAACCTCGCATGCATACTCAAACGCATTCAGCCAGTCCATAATGTCATTCCTTTCTTCATACACACTGAGCAGATCTTTCGGAAACCGTGGATGCGAGGAAGCCCCAGACCCATGTCCAGGACCCTTGGACCCATTTGCAACCTGAAGCTTGGCCAGTTCCAACTGGTGATCCCTGTCTTTCTGTTTTTCTGCCTGTTCGATTTTTAGTTTGGCTATGCTGAATTCAAGCTCCTGCTGCCTAAACCGCAGCTCTTGCTTCTTGAATTCAAGCATAGCCTCCCCATCAGCACTGGCAGAGGAAACATTAGACATCACATCCTCCCTGTCCTCGTGGTCGCGATGGATCAGTGCAGCGGCAGAACCGTCGGTTCTACCAGTGAGAGCAGCCCCACCACTTTCTGCACTGTCCTCAGAAGTAATAGCGTCAAGCTGCGCTTCTTGCCACGCCACGATTCTTTGGATCATTTCCAATTTAGTGCCTTGAGAGGAAACCCCTCTCTCCGCACACATCTTCTTCAATGTTTCTGATTTGGAAGCATTTAAAGTTAACAAGGTATTTGTTTCCATACTGTTTGATAGGACTATGGCCTTTTTAAAGTTATACTACAACAATTCACTACGTGTACTGGTTGGAATAACCTGAAATGCCTTAGTTCGAGCGCAACACTGGATACCTTCAGTCGTATCCCACCGCTGTACACCAATTTGTTAAGACGGATTTCTGAACTCTGTCCTGGTGGCGCAGAAGTTCAGAAGGCCAACCTAATTACTTGGAACAGGGTAACCTCTGGACAAGCCAGACCAATCAAGGTAGCGATCGCGGCGGTCAAGACTAGGTCTCAAGAGGGGTGAGGGTGACTGAAAGCCCGCAATGAGCACACAAAGCAAGAGCGCTTACAAACTACTCCAAACAGTTGTTATATCAAAAATAGATACACATTTATTTTAAGGCCTTTAAAACAATGACCGTAGCGAGAAAATCACAATATCACAATATTAAACCAACACATACCATATCAACACAATATATATACAAATACGACAGTCTTAAGCATTAGAGGCACGAAATGTGTAGTCCACCTGCAAGGGAAGAAAAACAGGCAGTGCGATAATGCTTTAGACGCAGTTCGCCTTCAGAGGCACCTAACTAGATGGAAGTCCGAGCCCTGCGAAGAGTGGAGCCTTGTGCTCAAAGTACCTGCCACGCCGGTGCCAACGGGCAAAAGGGGAAGCTCTTCGGAGGAAGTCAGGCAGTTCGGGTTAGTGCACAGCAGAAGGAGAACAGGTTCCGCAACTCAAGCGCAGCCTCCACAGCGAGCAGAAGCAGAGCGCGAGTACGGACAAAAGGGGGCTGTTTTTACACAGCGGGGAAAAGCAATGGGCTACTGCAGGAGGGCGACCAGATCCTAGCTATACTACTCACCGGTCCCCGAAGCAAGCAGACCCAGGCTTCTCCACGTTAGTTTCAGCAGCTGGCAGGTTCAGAAGAGCAGTGAACGCCTCGTAGTCGTGTAGAGCAAAAAGACGTCCCAATCGACGAATCCAGCACAGTTTTGTCACCACAGCAGGGCAACGGAGCGGCCGTGTGTATCCGAGCCAAATGTACACTCCTCCCTTCAGACTTGGGAACGCCAAGTGTAGGAAGCGTGGGAGAGTGACAAGGACTCGGAATACAACACAACCTGGCGGCGGTTACAGAGCAGGACTCCCTTGTAAGCTGGTCAGTCAACTGGATGGCCCAGAGACACTTCCGAAGGCTTACTTGGCAGGAGTTGATGAAGTCGCCGGGAATAGCTGTTCCTGCTATTCCAAAGGTCGAAGCACCAGTACAGGCCTTCTGGTTCGATCAAAGGAGGAAAGGGTTTCACAGGACGACAGCAGTGCAAAGGAGGATTCCTTCAGCGGGTCACCAGCGATTCCTCGGTCCAGCCTCTTGGTTGCAGGATACTTGGCTCCTGTATTCCTTCGTTCGTGAGAACTCAGGAGATCGACATGGTAGTGGTGTTTCCAGCTCCCTCTTATCCACGGTTCCCTTCGCGCCAAAACGGAGGGGAGCCAATGGGAGATCCGCTCATCAACACACATACCATACGCGGACCAATCACGGACCACGGTGGTCCCAGGCATTCACACCACCCTAGACTCTCTGGCACCCAGGATGTGTATTGGGACCAGACATCCCAGCCCACACCCTGGAGGCACACAAACGACATGTAGAAGCCCGCGAAAGCAACCACGTTTCGCGGGAAAGTACATGCCCAAATAAGGAAGGCCCCGGGTCGCTCGACCTGGGGAAGGTGAAGGGAGCAAGACGGTCAGTGGACAAGACAAAGGAGCCTCGTGGTCTGGCCATTTTGGGAGCCAGGCCACCACTTTGGGTTCAGTGCGAAAAACGCGCTCAGAACGCCAAAAGGAGCTCAAAATAAACAAAACGATCGCTGCCACCATTCGAGTCCCTGAATGACTTGCACCGATCAAATACCATCCTAAAAGAGTATCTAGGGCCTGTAGAAGGCTAGAGACCCAAGAGAGCTGTAACTTAGCTTACAGTGCCCTCTTGTGTCATGTTGCACTAAAGCCGCAACACGATAAAAGAAACTACGGGAAACAGCGTTCCCCGGTACTGACTGTCTTAAGGGCATGTCAGTTTCCCCGTAAGAAAGGAGCGAAAGCCCAGAGGAGTGCGACAGAAGGCTGCACTTCTCTGGCAAAGTCAAGAACAAGGTGAAAAACAACAGCAAAAAGTTTAGGGGTTGCCACATGGAAGGAAAATTACCTACAATTACGAAATCTTTCCTAACACTCATGCTATCAGATGGGTCTCAGGATTGGAATGGGAAGGAGTTGGATATCACATCTCATGCTAAAGGGAGGGTCTCAGGTTTGGAAGGGGAAGGATTTGGAAATCACATCTCATGTTATAGGAAGGATCACAGGTTTGGTATTAGAAGCATTGAGATATCACATCTCATGCTATCGGAAGTATCTCAGGTTTGGTATTAGAGGCATTGAGATATCACATCTCATGCTATCATAAGGGTCTCAGGATTGGAATGGGAAGGAGTTGGATATCATATCTCATGTTATAGGAAGGATCTCAGGTTTGGTATTAGAAGCATTGAGACATCACATCTCATGCTATAGGAAGGGTCTCAGGATTGGAATGGGAAGGAGTTGGATATCACATCTCATGCTATAGGAAGGGTCTCAGATTTGGTATAAGCATTGAGATATCACATCACATGCTATAGGAAGGGTCTCAGGATTGGAATGGGAAGGACTTGGATATCACATCTCATGCTATAGGCAGGGTCTCAGGTTTGGAAAGGGAAGGAGATGGATATCACATTTCATGTTAGAGGTAGGATCTCAGGTTTGGTATTAGAGGCATTGAAATATCACATCTCATGCTATCAGAAGGGTCTCAGGATTGGAATGGGAAGGAGTTGGATATCACATCTCATGCTAAAGGGAGGGTCTCAGGTTTGGAAGTGGAAGGATTTGGAAATCACATCTCATGTTATAGGAAGGATCTCAGGTTTGGTATTAGAAGCATTGAGATATCACATCTCATGCTATCAGAAGTATCTCAGGTTTGGTATTAGAGGCATTGAGATATCACATCTCATGCTATCATAAGGGTCTCAGGATTGGAATGGGAAGGAGTTGGATATCACATCTCATGTTATAGGAAGGATCTCAGGTTTGGTATTAGAAGAATTGAGACATCACATCTCATGCTACAGGAAGGGTCTCAGGATTGGAATGGGAAGAAGTTGGATATCACATCTCATGCTATAGGAAGGGTCTCAGATTTGGTATAAGCATTGAGATATCACATCTAATGCTATATGAAGGGTCTCAGGATTGGAATGGGAAGGAGTTGCCTATGACATCTCAGGCCATAGGAAGGGTCTCAGGTTTGGTATAAGCATTGAGATATCATATCTCTGCTATCGGAAGGGTCTCAGGATTGGAATGGGAAGGAGTTGGATATCCCAAATCATGTTATAGGAAGGGTCTCAGGTTTGGTATTAGAAGCATTGAGATATCACATCTCATGCTATAGGAAGGGTCTCAGGATTGGAATGGGGAGGACTTGGATGTCACATCTCATGTTATAGGGAGGGTCTCAAGTTTGATATTAGAAGCATTGAGATAACTAATCTCATGATATCGGAACGGTCTCAGGATTGGAATGGGAAGGAATTGGATATCACATCTCATGATAAAGGAAGGGTCTAAGGTTTGGAAGGGGAAGGATTTGGATATCACATCTCATGTTATAGGACGGGTCTCAGGTTTGGTATTAGAAGCATTGAGATATCAAGTCTCATGGTATAGGAAGGGTCTCAGAATTGGAATGGGAAGGAGTTGGATATCACATCTCAAGCTATAGGTAGGGTCTCAGGATTGGAATGGGAAGGAGTTTGATATCACATCTCATGCCATAGTATGGGTCTCAGGTTTGGTAGAAGCATTGGGATATCACATCTCATGCTATCGGAAGGGTATCAGTATTGGATTTGGAAGGAGTTGGATATCCCATCTCATGCTATAGGAAGGGTCTCAGGTTGGAATGGGAAGGAATTGGATATCACATTTCATGTTATAGGAAGGCTCTCAGGTTTGGAAGGGGAAGGAGTTGGATATCACATTTCATGTTAGAGGAAGGATCTCAGGTTTGGTATTAGAGGCCTTGAGATATCACATCTCATGCTATAGGAAGGGTCTCAGGATTGGAATGGGAAGGAGTTGGATATCACATCTCAAGCTATAGGAAGGGTCTCAGGTTTGGTATAAGCATTGAGATATCACATCTCATGCTATAGGAAGTGTCTCAGGATTGGAATGGGAAGGAGTTGGATATCACATCTCATGTTATAGGAAAGATCTCAGGTTTGGTATTAGAAGCATTGAGACATCACATCTCATGTTATAGGAAGGGTCTCAGGATTGGAATGGGAAGAAGTTGGATATCACATCTCATGCTATAGGAAGAGTCTCAGGTTTGGAAGGGGAAGGAGTTGGATATCCAATCTCATGTTATAGGACTGGTCTAAGGTTTGGTATTAGAAGCATTGAGATATCACATCGCATGCTATAGGAAGGTTCTCAGGTTTGGAATGGGGAGGAATTGGATATCACATCTCATGTATAGGAAGGATCTCAGGTTTGGTATTAGAAGCATTGAGATATCACATCTCATGCTATAGGAATGGTCTCAGGATTGGAATGGGAAGGAGTTGGATATTACACTCTTGCTATAGGAAGGGTCTCAAGTTTGGAATGGGAAGCAGTTGGATATCACATATGCTATAGGAAGGGTCTCAGGTTTGGACCGGGAAGGAGTTGGATATCACATCTCATGTTATAGGAAGGGTCTCAGGTTTGGTATAAGCATTGAGATATCACATCTCTGCTATCGGAAGTGTCTCAGGATTGGAATGGGAAGGAGTTGGATATCCCATCTCATGTTATGGGACGGGTCTCAGGTTTGGTATTAGAAGCATTGAGATATCAAGTCTCATTGTATAGGAAGGGTCTCAGAATTGGAATGGGAAGGAGTTGGATACCACATCTCAAGCTATAGGAAGGGTCTCAGGATTGGAATGGGAAGGAGTTTGATATCACATCTCATGCTATAGTATGGGTCTCAGGTTTGGTAGAAGCATTGGGATATCACATCTCATGCTATCGGAAGGGTATCAGGATTGGATTTGGAAGGAGTTGGATATCCCATCTCATGCTATAGTAAGGGTCTCAGGTTGGAATGGGAAGGAGTTGGATATCACATCTCATGTTATAGGAAGGGTCTCAGGATTGGAATGGGAAGGACTTGGATATCACATCTCATGCTATAGGAAGGCTCTCAGGTTTGCAACGGGAAAGAGTTGGATATCACATTTCATGTTAGAGGTAGGATCTCAGGTTTGGTATTAGAGGCATTGAGATATCACATCTCATGCTATCAGAAGAGTCTCAGAATTGGAATGGGAAGGAGTTGGATATCACATCTCATGCCATAGTATGGGTCTCAGGTTTGGTAGAAGCATTGGGATATCACATCTCATGCTATCGGAAGGATTTCAGGATTGGATTTGGAAGGAGTTGGATATCCCATCTCATGCTATAGGAAGGGTCTCAGGTTGGAACGGGAAGGAGTTTGATATCACATCACATGCCATAGTATGGGTCTCAGGTTTGGTAGAAGCATTGGGATATCACATCTCATGCTATCGGAAGGGTATCAGGATTGGATTTGGAAGGAGTTGGATATCCCATCTCATGCTATAGGAAGGGTCTCAGGTTGGAATGGGAAGGAGTTGGATATCACATCTCATGTTATAGGAAGGGTCTCAGGATTGGAATGGAAAGGACTTGGATATCATATCTCATGCTATAGGAAGGCTCTCAGGTTTGGAAGGGGAAGGAGTTGGATATCACATTTCATGTTAGAGGAAGGATCTCAGGTTTGGTATTAGAGGCATTGAGATATCACATCTCATGCTATAGGAAGGGTCTCAGGATTGGAATGGGAAGGAGTTGGATATCACATCTCAAGCTATAGGAAGGGTCTCATGTTTGGTATAAGCATTGAGATATCACATCTCATGCTATAGGAATGGTCTCAGGATTGGAATGGGAAGGAGTTGGATATCACATCTCATGTTATAGGAAAGATCTCAGGTTTGGTATTAGAAGCATTGAGATATCACATCTCATGCTATAAGCAGGGTCTCAGGATTGGAATGGGAAGGAGTTGTATATGGCATCTCATGCCATAGGAAGGGTCTCAGGTTTGGTATAAGCATTGAGATATCACATCTCATGCTATAGGAAGGGTCTCAGGATTGGAATGGGAAGGACTTGGATATCACATCTCATGCTATAGGCAGGATCTCAGGTTTGGAAAGGGAAGGAGTTGGATATCATATTTCATGTCAGAGGTAGGATCTCAGGTTTGGTATTAGAGGCATTGAGATATCACATCTCATGCTATCAGAAGGGTCTCAGGATTGGAATGGGAAGGAGTTGGATATCACATCTCATGCTAAAGGGAGGGTCTCAGGTTTGGAAGGGGAAGGATTTGGATATCACATCTCATGTTATAGGAAGGATCTCAGGTTTGGTATTAGAAGCATTGAGATATCACATCTCATGCTATCGGAAGTATCTCAGGTTTGGTAGTAGAGGCATTGAGATATCACATCTCATGCTATCATAAGGGTCTCAGGATTGGAATGGGAAGGAGTTGGATATCACATTTCATGCTAAAGGGAGGGTCTCAGGTTTGGAAGGGGAAGGATTTGGATAGCACATCACATGTTATAAGAAGGATCTCAGGTTTGGTATTAGAAGCATTGAGATATCACATCTCATGCTATCGGAAGGGTCTCAGGATTGGAATGGGAAGGAGTTGGATATCACATCTTATGCTATAGGAAGGGTCTCAGGTTTGGAACGGGAAGGAGTTGGATATCACATCTCATGTTATAGGAAGAGTCTCAGGTTTGGTATAAGCATTGAGATATCACATCTCTGCAATCGGAAGTGTCTCAGGATTGGGATGGGAAGGAGTTGGATATCACATCTCATGCTATAGGAAGGGTCTCAGGTTTGGAACGGGAAGGAGTTGGATATCCCATCTCATGTTATAGGACGGGTCTTAGGTTTGGTATTAGAAGCATTGAGATATCACATTGCATGCTGTAGGAAGGGTCTCAGGATTGGAATGGGAAGGAGTTGGATATTACATTCTTGCTATAGGAAGGGTCTCATGTTTGGAATGGGAAGGAGTTGGATATCACATATGCTATAGGAAGGGTCTCAGGTTTGGAACGGGAAGGAGTTGGATATCACATCTCATGCTATAGGAAGGGTCTCAGGTTTGGAATAAGCATTGAGATATCACATCTCTGCTATCGGAAGTGTCTCAGGATTGGAATGGGAAGGAGTTGGGTATCACATCTCATGTTATAGGACGGGTCTCAGGTTTGTTATTAGAATCATTGAGATATCATATTGTATGCTGTAGGAAGGGTCTAAGGATTGGAATGGGAAGGTCTTGGATATCACATCTCATGCTATAGGTAGGCTCTCAGGTTTGGAAAGGGAAGGAGTTGGAAATCACATTTCATGTTAGAGGAAGGATCTCAGATTTGGTATTAGAGGCATTGAGATATCACATCTCATGCTATAGGAAGGGTCTCAGGATTGGAATGGGAAGGAGTTGGATATCACATCTCATGCTATAGGAAGGGTCTCAGGTTTGGTATAAACATTGAGATATCACATCTCATGCTATAGGAAGGGTCTCAGGATTGGAATGGGAAGGAGTTGGATATCACATCTGATGTTATAGGAAGGATCTCAGGTTTGGTATTAGAAGCATTGAGACATCACATCTCATGCTATAGGAAGGGTCTCAGGATTGAAATGGAAGGAGTTGCATATCACATCTCATGCTATAGGAAGGGTCTCAGGTTTGGTATAAGCATTGAGATATCACATCTCATGGTATAGGAAGGGTCTCAGGATTGGATTGGGAAGGAGTTGTATATGACATCTCAGGCCATAGGAAGGGTCTCAGGATTGGTATAAGCATTGAGATATCACATCTCTGCTATCGAAAGGGTCTCAGGATTGGAATGGGAAGGAGATGGATATCCCATCTCATGATAAAGGAAGGGTCTAAGGTTTGGAAGGGGAAAGATTTGGATATCACATCTCATGTTATAGGCGGGTCTCAATTTTGATATTAGAAGCATTGAGATAACAAATCTCATGATATCGGAAGGGTCTCAGGATTGGAAGGGGAAGGAGTTGGATATCACATTTCATGTTAGAGGAACGATCTCAGGTTTGGTATTAGAGGCCTTGAGATATCACATCTCATGCTATAGGAAGGGTCTCAGGATTGGAATGGGAAGGAGTTGGATATCACATCTCAAGCTATAGGAACGGTCTCAGGTTTGGTATAAGCATTGTGATATCACATCTCATGCTATAGGAAGGGTCTCAGGATTGGAATGGGAAGGAGTTGGATATCACATCTCATGTTATAGGAAAGATCTCAGGTTTGGTATTAGAAGCATTGCGACATCACATCTCATGTTATAGGAAGGGTCTCAGGATTGGAATGGGAAGAAGTTGGATATCACATCTCATGCTTTAGGAAGGGTCTCAGGTTTGGTATAAGCATTGAGATATCACATCTCATGCTATAGGAAGGGTCTCAGGATTGGAATGGGAAGGAGTTGTATATCACATCTCATGCCATAGGAAGGGTCTCAGGTTTGGTATAAGCATTGAGATATCACATCACATGCTATAGGAAGGGTCTCAGGATTGGAATGGAAAGGACTTGGATATCACATCTCATGCTATAGGTAGGGTCTCAGGTTTGGAAAGGGAAGGAGATGGATATCACATTTCATGTTAGAGGTAGGATCTCAGGTTTGGTATTAGAGGCATTGAAATATCACATCTCATGCTATCAGATGGGTCTCAGGATTGGAATGGGAAGGAGTTGGATATCACATCTCATGCTAAAGGGAGGGTCTCAGGTTTGGAAGGGGAAGGATTTGGAAATCACATCTTATGTTATAGGAAGGATCTCAGGTTTGGTATTAGAAGCATTGAGATATCACATCTCATGCTATTGGAAGTATCTCAGGTTTGGTATTAGAGGCATTGAGATATCACATCTCATGCTATCATAAGGGTCTCAGGATTGGAATGGGAAGGAGTTGGATATCACATCTCATGTTATAGGAAGGATCTCAGGTTTGGTATTAGAAGCATTGAGACATCACATCTCATGCTATAGGAAGGGTCTCAGGATTGGAATGGGAAGGAGTTGGAAATCACATCTCATGATATAGGAAGGGTCTCAGATTTGGTATAAGCATTGAGATATCACATCTCATGCTATAGGAAGGGTCTCAGGATTGGAATGGGAAGGAGTTGTATATGACATCTCAGGCCATAGGAAGGGTCTCAGGTTTGGTAAAAGCATTGAGATATCACATCTCTGCTATCGGAAGGGTCTCAGGATTGGAATGGGAAGGAGTTGGATATCCCATCTCATGTTATAGGAAGGGTCTCAGGTTTGGTATTAGAAGCATTGAGACATCACATCACATGTTATAGGAAGGGTCTCAGGATTGGAATGGGAAGAAGTTGGATATCACATCTCATGCTATAGGAAGGGTCTCAGGTTTGGTATAAGCATTGAGATATCACATCTCATGCTATAGGAAGGGTCTCAGGATTGGAATGGGAAGGAGTTGTATATGACATCTCATGCCATAGGAAGGGTCTCAGGTTTGGTATAAGCATTGAGATATCACATCACATGCTATAGGAAGGGTCTCGGGATTGGAATGGGAAGGACTTGGATATCACATCTCATGCTATAGGCAGGGTCTCAGGTTTGGAAAGGGAAGGAGATGGATATCACATTTCATGTTAGAGGTAGGATCTCAGGTTTGGTATTAGAGGCATTGAAATATCACATCTCATGCTATCAGAAGGGTCTCAGGATTGGAATGGGAAGGAGTTGGATATCACATCTCATGCTAAAGGGAGGGTCTCAGGTTTGGAAGTCGAAGGATTTGGAAATCACATCTCATGTTATAGGAAGGATCTCAGGTTTGGTATTAGAAGCATTGCGACATCACATCTCATGTTATAGGAAGGGTCTCAGGATTGGAATTGGAAGGACTTGGCTATCATATCTCATGCTATAGGAAGGCTCTCAGGTTTGGAAGGGGAAGGAGTTGGATATCACATTTTATGTTAGAGGAACGATCTCAGGTTTGGTATTAGAGGCCTTGAGATATCACATCTCATGCTATAGGAAGGGTCTCAGGATTGGAATGGGAAGGAGTTGGATATCACATCTCAAGCTATAGGAACGGTCTCAGGTTTGGTATAAGCATTGTGATATCACATCTCATGCTATAGGAGGGGTCTCAGGATTGGAATGGGAAGGAGTTGGATATCACATCTCATGTTATAGGAAAAATCTCAGGTTTGGTATTAGAAGCATTGCGACATCACATCTCATGTTATAGGAAGGGTCTCAGGATTGGAATGGGAAGAAGTTGGATATCACATCTCATGCTATAGGAAGGGTCTCAGGTTTGGTATAAGCATTGAGATATCACATCTCATGCTATAGGAAGGGTCTCAGGTTTGGAATGGGAAGGAGTTGTATATGACATCTCATGCCATAGGAAGGGTCTCAGGTTTGGTATAAGCATTGAGATATCACATCACATGCTATAGGAAGGGTCTCAGGATTGGAATGGAAAGGACTTGGATATCACATCTCATGCTATAGGCAGGGTCTCAGGTTTGGAAAGGGAAGGAGATTGATATCACATTTCATGTTAGAGGTAGGATCTCAGGTTTGGTATTAGAGGCATTGAAATATCACATCTCATGCTATCAGAAGGGTCTCAGGATTGGAATGGGAAGGAGTTGGATATCACATCTCATGCTAAAGGGAGGGTCTCAGGTTTGGAAGGGGAAGGATTTGGAAATCACATCTCATGTTATAGGAAGGATCTCAGGTTTGGTATTAGAAGCATTGAGATATCACATCTCATGCTATCGGAAGTATCTCAGGTTTGGTATTAGAGGCATTGAGATATCACATCTCATGCTATCATAAGGGTCTCAGGATTGGAATGGGAAGGAGTTGGATATCACATCTCATGTTATAGGAATGCTCTCAGGTTTGGAAGGGGAAGGAGTTGGATATCACATTTCATGTTAGAGGAACGATCTCAGGTTTGGTATTAGAGGCCTTGAGATATCACATCTCATGCTATAGGAAGGGTCTCAGGATTGGAATGGGAAGGAGTTGGATATCACATCTCAAGCTATAGGAACGGTCTCAGGTTTGGTATAAGCATTGTGATATCACATCTCATGCTATAGGAAGGGTCTCAGGATTGGAATGGGAAGGAGTTGGATATCACATCTCATGTTATAGGAAAGATCTCAGGTTTGGTATTAGAAGCATTGCGACATCACATCTCATGTTATAGGAAGGGTCTCAGGATTGGAATGGGAAGAAGTTGGATATCACATCTCATGCTATAGGAAGGGTCTCAGGTTTGGTATAAGCATTGAGATATCACATCTCATGCTATAGGAAGGGTCTCAGGATTGGAATGGGAAGGAGTTGTATATCACATCTCATGCCATAGGAAGGGTCTCAGGTTTGGTATAAGCATTGAGATATCACATCACATGCTATAGGAAGGGTCTCAGGATTGGAATGGAAAGGACTTGGATATCACATCTCATGCTATAGGTAGGGTCTCAGGTTTGGAAAGGGAAGGAGATGGATATCACATTTCATGTTAGAGGTAGGATCTCAGGTTTGGTATTAGAGGCATTGAAATATCACATCTCATGCTATCAGATGGGTCTCAGGATTGGAATGGGAAGGAGTTGGATATCACATCTCATGCTAAAGGGAGGGTCTCAGGTTTGGAAGGGGAAGGATTTGGAAATCACATCTTATGTTATAGGAAGGATCTCAGGTTTGGTATTAGAAGCATTGAGATATCACATCTCATGCTATTGGAAGTATCTCAGGTTTGGTATTAGAGGCATTGAGATATCACATCTCATGCTATCATAAGGGTCTCAGGATTGGAATGGGAAGGAGTTGGATATCACATCTCATGTTATAGGAAGGATCTCAGGTTTGGTATTAGAAGCATTGAGACATCACATCTCATGCTATAGGAAGGGTCTCAGGATTGGAATGGGAAGGAGTTGGAAATCACATCTCATGATATAGGAAGGGTCTCAGATTTGGTATAAGCATTGAGATATCACATCTCATGCTATAGGAAGGGTCTCAGGATTGGAATGGGAAGGAGTTGTATATGACATCTCAGGCCATAGGAAGGGTCTCAGGTTTGGTAAAAGCATTGAGATATCACATCTCTGCTATCGGAAGGGTCTCAGGATTGGAATGGGAAGGAGTTGGATATCCCATCTCATGTTATAGGAAGGGTCTCAGGTTTGGTATTAGAAGCATTGAGACATCACATCTCATGTTATAGGAAGGGTCTCAGGATTGGAATGGGAAGAAGTTGGATATCACATCTCATGCTATAGGAAGGGTCTCAGGTTTGGTATAAGCATTGAGATATCACATCTCATGCTATAGGAAGGGTCTCAGGATTGGAATGGGAAGGAGTTGTATATGACATCTCATACCATAGGAAGGGTCTCAGGTTTGGTATAAGCATTGAGATATCACATCACATGCTATAGGAAGGGTCTCGGGATTGGAATGGGAAGGACTTGGATATCACATCTCATGCTATAGGCAGGGTCTCAGGTTTGGAAAGGGAAGGAGATGGATATCACATTTCATGTTAGAGGTAGGATCTCAGGTTTGGTATTAGAGGCATTGAAATATCACATCTCATGCTATCAGAAGGGTCTCAGGATTGGAATGGGAAGGAGTTGGATATCACATCTCATGCTAAAGGGAGGGTCTCAGGTTTGGAAGTCGAAGGATTTGGAAATCACATCTCATGTTATAGGAAGGATCTCAGGTTTGGTATTAGAAGCATTGAGATATCACATCTCATGCTATCAGAAGTATCTCAGGTTTGGTATTAGAGGCATTGAGATATCACATCTCATGCTATCATAAGGGTCTCAGGATTGGAATGGGAAGGAGTTGGATATCACATCTCATGTTATAGGAAGGATCTCAGGTTTGGTATTAGAAGAATTGAGACATCACATCTCATGCTATAGGAAGGGTCTCGGGATTGGAATGGGAAGAAGTTGGATATCACATCTCATGCTATAGGAAGGGTCTCAGATTTGGTATAAGCATTGAGATATCACATCTAATGCTATAGGAAGGGTCTCAGGATTGGAATGGGAAGGAGTTGCATATGACATCTCAGGCCATAGGAAGGGTCTCAGGTTTGGTATAAGCATTGAGATATCACATCTCTGCTATCGGAAGGGTCTCAGGATTGGAATGGGAAGGAGTTGGATATCCCAAATCATGTTATAGGAAGGGTCTCAGGTTTGGTATTAGAAGCATTGAGATATCACATCTCATGCTATAGGAAGGGTCTCAGGATTGGAATGGGGAGGACTTGGATGTCACATCTCATGTTATAGGAAGGCTCTCAGGTTTGGAAGGGGAAGGAGTTGGATATCACATTTCATGTTAGAGGAACGATCTCAGGTTTGGTATTAGAGGCCTTGAGATATCACATCTCATGCTATAGGAAGGGTCTCAGGATTGGAATGGGAAGGAGTTGGATATCACATCTCAAGCTATAGGAACGGTCTCAGGTTTGGTATAAGCATTGTGATATCACATCTCATGCTATAGGAAGGGTCTCAGGATTGGAATGGGAAGGAGTTGGATATCACATCTCATGTTATAGGAAAGATCTCAGGTTTGGTATTAGAAGCATTGCGACATCACATCTCATGTTATAGGAAGGGTCTCAGGATTGGAATGGGAAGAAGTTGGATATCACATCTCATGCTATAGGAAGGGTCTCAGGTTTGGTATAAGCATTGAGATATCACATCTCATGCTATAGGAAGGGTCTCAGGATTGGAATGGGAAGGAGTTGTATATGACATCTCATGCCATAGGAAGGGTCTCAGGTTTGGTATAAGCATTGAGATATCACATCACATGCTATAGGAAGGGTCTCAGGATTGGAATGGAAAGGACTTGGATATCACATCTCATGCTATAGGCAGGGTCTCAGGTTTGGAAAGGGAAGGAGATGGATATCACATTTCATGTTAGAGGTAGGATCTCAGGTTTGGTATTAGAGGCTTTGAAATATCACATCTCATGCTATCAGATGGGTCTCAGGATTGGAATGGGAAGGAGTTGGATATCACATCTCATGCTAAAGGGAGGGTCTCAGGTTTGGAAGGGGAAGGATTTGGAAATCACATCTCATGTTATAGGAAGGATCTCAGGTTTGGTATTAGAAGCATTGAGATATCACATCTCATGCTATCGGAAGTATCTCAGGTTTGGTATTAGAGGCATTGAGATATCACATCTCATGCTATCATAAGGGTCTCAGGATTGGAATGGGAAGGAGTTGGATATCACATCTCATGTTATAGGAAGGATCTCAGGTTTGGTATTAGAAGCATTGAGACATCACATCTCATGCTATAGGAAGGGTCTCAGGATTGGAATGGGAAGGAGTTGGATATCACATCTCATGCTATAGGAAGGGTCTCAGATTTGGTATAAGCATTGAGATATCACATCACATGCTATAGGAAGGGTCTCAGGATTGGAATGGGAAGGACTTGGATATCACATCTCATGCTATAGGCAGGGTCTCAGGTTTGGAAAGGGAAGGAGATGGATATCACATTTCATGTTAGAGGTAGGATCTCAGGTTTGGTATTAGAGGCATTGAAATATCACATCTCATGCTATCAGAAGGGTCTCAGGATTGGAATGGGAAGGAGTTGGATATCACATCTCATGCTAAAGGGAGGGTCTCAGGTTTGGAAGTGGAAGGATTTGGAAATCACATCTCATGTCATAGGAAGGATCTCAGGTTTGGTATTAGAAGCATTGAGATATCACATCTCATGCTATCAGAAGTATCTCAGGTTTGGTATTAGAGGCATTGAGATATCACATCTCATGCTATCATAAGGGTCTCAGGATTGGAATGGGAAGGAGTTGGATATCACATCTCATGTTATAGGAAGGATCTCAGGTTTGGTATTAGACGAATTGAGACATCACATCTCATGCTATAGGAAGGGTCTCAGGATTGGAATGGGAAGAAGTTGGATATCACATCTCATGCTATAGGAAGGGTCCCAGATTTGGTATAAGCATTGAGATATCACATCTAATGCTATAGGAAGGGTCTCAGGATTGGAATGGGAAGGAGTTGCATATGACATCTCAGGCCATAGGAAGGGTGAAGGTTTGGTATAAGCATTGAGATATCACATCTCTGCTATCGGAAGGGTCTCAGGATTGGAATGGGAAGGAGTTGGATATCCCAAATCATGTTATAGGAAGGGTCTCAGGTTTGGTATTAGAAGCATTGAGATAACAAATCTCATGATATCGGAAGGGTCTCAGGATTGGAATGGGAAGGAATTGGATATCACATCTCATGATAAAGGAAGGGTCTAAGGTTTGGAAGGGGAAGGATTTGGATATCACATCTCATGTTATAGGACGGGTCTCAGGTTTGGTATTAGAAGCATTGAGATATCAAGTCTCATGGTATGGGAAGGGTCTCAGAATTGGAATGGGAAGGAGTTGGATATCACATCTCAAGCTATAGGTAGGGTCTCAGGATTGGAATGGGAAGGAGTTTGATATCACATCTCATGCCATAGTATGGGTCTCAGGTTTGGTAGAAGCATTGGGATATCACATCTCATGCTATCGGAAGGGTATCAGTATTGGATTTGGAAGGAGTTGGATATCCCATCTCATGCTATAGGAAGGGTCTCAGGTTGGAATGGGAAGGAATTGGATATCACATTTCATGTTATAGGAAGGCTCTCAGGTTTGGAAGGGGAAGGAGTTGGATATCACATTTCATGTTAGAGGAACGATCTCAGGTTTGGTATTAGAGGCCTTGAGATATCACATCTCATGCTATAGGAAGGGTCTCAGGATTGGAATGGGAAGGAGTTGGATATCACATCTCAAGCTATAGGAAGGGTCTCAGGTTTGGTATAAGCATTGAGATATCACATCTCATGCTATAGGAAGGGTCTCAGGATTGGAATGGGAAGGAGTTGGATATCACATCTCATGTTATAGGAAAGATCTCAGGTTTGGTATTAGAAGCATTGAGACATCACATCTCATGTTATAGGAAGGGTCTCAGGATTGGAATGGGAAGAAGATGGATATCACATCTCATGCTATAGGAAGAGTATCAGGTTTGGAAGGGGAAGGAGTTGGATATCCAATCTCATGTTATAGGACTGGTCTAAGGTTTGGTATTAGAAGCATTGAGATATCACATCGCATGCTGTAGGAAGGTTCTCAGGTTTGGAATGGGGAGGAATTGGATATCACATCTCATGTCATAGGAAGGATCTCAGGTTTGGTATTAGAAGCATTGAGATATCACATCTCATGCTATAGGAATGGTCTCAGGATTGGAATGGGAAGGAGTTGGATATTACACTCTTGCTATAGGAAGGGTCTCATGTTTGGAATGGGAAGGAGTTGGATATCACATATGCTATAGGAAGGGTCTCATGTTTGGACCGGGAAGGAGTTGGATATCACATCTCATGTTATAGGAAGGGTCTCAGGTTTGGTATAAGCATTGAGATATCACATCTCTGCTATCGGAAGTGTCTCAGGATTGGAATGGGAAGGAGTTGGATATCCCATCTCATGTTATAGGACGGGTCTCAGGTTTGTTATTAGAATCATTGAGATATCATATTGCATACTGTAGGAAGGGTCTAAGGATTGGAATGGGAAGGACTTGGATATCACATCTCATGCTATAGGTAGGCTCTCAGGTTTGGAAAGGGAAGGAGTTGGATATCACATTTCATGTTAGAGGAAGGATCTCAGGTTTGGTATTAGTGGCATTGAGATATCACATCTCATGCTATAGGAAGAGTCTCAGGATTGGAATGGGAAGGAGTTGGATATCACATCTCATGCTATAGGAAGGGTCTCAGGTTTGGTATAAGCATTGAGATATGACATCTCATGCTATAGGAAGGGTCTCGGGATTGGAATGGGAAGGAGTTGGATATCACATCTCATGTTATAGGAAGGATCTCAGGTTTGGTATTAGAAGCATTGAGACATCACATCTCATGCTATAGGAAGGGTCTCAGGATTGGAATGGGAAGGAGTTGGATATCACATCTCATGCTATAGGAAGGGTCTCAGGTTTGGTATAAGCATTGAGATATCACATCTCATGCTATAGGAAGGGTCTCAGGATTGGAATGGGAAGGAGTTGTATATGACATCTCATGCCATAGGAAGGGTCTTAGGTTTGGTATAAGCATTGAGATATCACATCTCTGCTATCGGAAGGGTCTCAGGATTGGAATGGGAAGGAGTTGGATATCCCATCTCATGTTATAGGAAGAGTCTCAGGTTTGGTATTAGAAGCATTGAGACATCACATTGCATGCTGTAGGAAGGGTCTCAGGATTGGAATGGGAAGGACTTGGGTATCACATCTCATGCTATATGGAGGGTCTCAAATTTGATATTAGAAGCATTGAGATATCACATCTCATGCTATAGGAAGGGTCTCAGGATTGGAATGGGAAGGAGTTGGATATCACATCTCATGCTATAGGAAGGGTCTCAGGTTTGGTATAAGCAGTGAGATATCACATCTCATGCTATAGGAAGTGTCTCAGGATTGGAATGGGAAGGAGTTGGATATCACATCTCATGTTATAGGAAGGATCTCAGGTTTGGTATAAGCATTGAGATATTACATCTCTGCTATCGGAAGGGTCTCACGATTGGAATGGGAAGGAGTTGGATATTCCCATCTCATGTTATAGGAAGGGTCTCAGGTTTGGTATTAGAAGCATTGAGATATCACATCTCATGCTATAGGAAGGGTCTCAGGATTGGAATGGGAAGGCCTTGGTTTTCACATCTCATGCTATAGGGAGGGTCTCAAGTTTGATATTAGAAGCATTGAGATATCACATCTCATGATATCGGAAGAGTCTCAGGATTGGAATGGGAAGGAGTTGGATATCACATCTCATGATAAAGGAAGGGTCTAAGGTTTGGAAGGGGAAGGATTTGGATATCACATCTCATGTTATAGGACGGGTCTCAGGTTTGGTATTAGAAGCATTGAGATATCAAGTCTCATTGTATAGGAAGGGTCTCAGAATTGGAATGGGAAGGAGTTTGATATCACATCTCAAGCTATAGGAAGGGTCTCAGGATTGGAATGGGAAGGAGTTTGATATCACATCTCATGCCATAGTATGGGTCTCAGGTTTGGTAGAAGCATTGGGATATCACATCTCATGCTATCGGAAGGGTATCAGGATTGGATTTGGAAGGAGTTGGATATCCCATCTCATGCTATAGGAAGGGTCTCAGGTTGGAATGGGAAGGAGTTGGATATCACATCTCATGCTATAGGAAGGCTCTCAGGTTTGCAACGTGAAAGAGTTGGATATCACATTTCATGTTAGAGGTAGGATCTCAGGTTTGGTATTAGAGGCATTGAGATATCACATCTCATGCTATCAGAAGAGTCTCAGAATTGGAATGGGAAGGAGTTGGATATCACATCTCATGCCATAGTATGGGTCTCAGGTTTGGTAGAAGCATTGGGATATCACATCTCATGCTATCGGAAGGATTTCAGGATTGGATTTGGAAGGAGTTGGATATCCCATCTCATGCTATAGGAAGGGTCTCAGGTTGGAATGGGAAGGAGTTTGATATCACATCTCATGCCATAGTATGGGTCTCAGGTTTGGTAGAAGCATTGGGATATCACATCTCATGCTATCTAAAGGGTATCAGGATTGGATTTGGAAGGAGTTGGATATCCCATCTCATGCTATAGGAAGGGTCTCAGGTTGGAATGGGAAGGAGTTGGATATCACATCTCATGTTATAGGAAGGGTCTCAGGATTGGAATGGAAAGGACTTGGATATCATATCTCATGCTATAGGAAGACTCTCAGGTTTGGAAGGGGAAGGAGTTGGATATCACATTTCATGTTAGAGGAAGGATCTCAGGTTTGGTATTAGAGGCATTGAGATATCACATCTCATGCTATAGGAAGGGTCTCAGGATTGGAATGGGAAGGAGTTGGATATCACATCTCAAGCTATAGGAAGGGTCTCAGGTTTGGTATAAGCATTGAGATATCACATCTCATGCTATAGGAATGGTCTCAGGATTGGAATGGGAAGGAGTTGGATATCACATCTCATGTTATAGGAAAGATCTCAGGTTTGGTATTAGAAGCATTGAGATATCACATCTCATGCTATAAGCAGGGTCTCAGGATTGGAATGGGAAGGAGTTGTATATGGCATCTTATGCCATAGGAAGGGTCTCAGGTTTGGTATAAGCATTGAGATATCACATCTCATGCTATAGGAAGGGTCTCAGGATTGGAATGGGAAGGACTTGGATATCACATCTCATGCTATAGGCAGGATCTCAGGTTTGGAAAGGGAAGGAGTTGGATATCATATTTCATGTTAGAGGTAGGATCTCAGGTTTGTATTAGAGGCATTGAGATATCACATCTCATGCTATCAGAAGGGTCTCAGGATTGGAATGGGAAGGAGTTGGATATCACATCTCATGCTAAAGGGAGGGTCTCAGGTTTGGAAGGGGAAGGATTTGGATATCACATCTCATGTTATAGGAAGGATCTCAGGTTTGGTATTAGAAGCATTGAGATATCACATTTCATGCTATCGGAAGTATCTCAGGTTTGGTATTAGAGGCATTGAGATATCACATATCATGCTATCATAAGGGTCTCAGGATTGGAATGGGAAGGAGTTGGATATCACATTTCATGCTAAAGGGAGGGTCTCAGGTTTGGAAGGGGAAGGATTTGGATATCACATCACATGTTATAGGAAGGATCTCAGGTTTGGTATTAGAAGCATTGAGATATCACATTTCATGCTATCGGAAGTATCTCAGGTTTGGTATTAGAGGCATTGAGATATCACATATCATGCTATCATAAGGGTCTCAGGATTGGAATGGGAAGGAGTTGGATATCACATTTCATGCTAAAGGGAGGGTCTCAGGTTTGGAAGGGGAAGGATTTGGATATCACATCACATGTTATAAGAAGGATCTCAGGTTTGGTATTAGAAGCATTGAGATATCACATCTCATGCTATCGGAAGGGTCTCAGGATTGGAATGGGAAGGAGTTGGATATCACATCTTATGCTATAGGAAGGGTCTCAGGTTTGGAACGGGAAGGAGTTGGATATCACATCTCATGTTATAGGAAGAGTCTCAGGTTTGGTATAAGCATTGAGATATCACATCTCTGCAATCGGAAGTGTCTCAGGATTGGGATGGGAAGGAGTTGGATATCACATCTCATGCTATCGGAAGGGTCTCAGTTTTGGAACGGGAAGGAGTTGGATATCCCATCTCATGTTATAGGACGGGTCTCAGGTTTGGTATTAGAAGCATTGAGATATCACATCGCATGCTGTAGGAAGGGTCTCAGGGTTGGAATGGGAAGGAGTTGGATATTACATTCTTGCTATAGGAAGGGTCTCATGTTTGGAATGGGAAGGAGTTGGATATCACATATGCTATAGGAAGGGTCTCAGGTTTGGAACGGGAAGGAGTTGGATATCACATCTCATGCTATAGGAAGGGTCTCAGGTTTGGAATAAGCATCGAGATATCACATCTCTGCTATCGGAAGTGTCTCAGGATTGGAATGGGAAGGAGTTGGATATCACATCTCATGTTATAGGACGGGTCTCAGGTTTGTTATTAGAATCATTGAGATATCATATTGTATGCTGTAGGAAGGGTCTAAGGATTGGAATGGGAAGGTCTTGGATATCACATCTCATGCTATAGGTAGGCTCTCAGGTTTGGAAAGGGAAGGAGTTGGATATCACATTTCATGTTAGAGGAAGGATCTCAGATTTGGTATTAGAGGCATTGAGATATCACATTGTTAAGACGGATTTCTGAACTCTGTCCTGGTGGCGCAGAAGTTCAGAAGGCCAACCTAATTACTTGGAACAGGGTAACCTCTGGACAAGCCAGACCAATCAAGGTAGCGATCGCGGCGGTCAAGACTAGGTCTCAAGAGGGGTGAGGGTGACTGAAAGCCCGCAATGAGCACAAAAAGCAAGAGCGCTTACAAACTACTCCAAACAGTTGTTATATCAAAAATATATACACATTTATTTTAAGGCCTTTAAAACAACGACCGTAGCGAGAAAATCACAATATCACAATATTAAGCCAACACATACCATATCAACACAATATATATACAAATACGACAGTCTCAAGCATTAGAGGCACGAAATGTGTAGTCCACCTGCAAGGGAAGGAAAACAGGCAGTGCGATAATGCTTTAGACTCAGTTCGCCTTCAGAGGCACCTAACTAGATGGAAGTCCGAGCCCTGCGAAGAGTGGAGCCTTGTGCTCAAAGTACCTGCACACGCTGGTGCCAACGGGCAAAAGGAGAAGCTCTTCGGAGGAAGTCAGGCAGTTCGGGTTAGTGCACAGCAGAAGGAGAACAGGTTCCGCAACTCAAGCGCAGCCTCCACAGCGGGCAGAAGCAGAGCGCGAGTACGGACAAAAGGGTGCTGTTTTTACACAGCGGGGAAAAGCAATGGGCTACTGCAGGAGGGCGACCAGATCCTAGCTAAACTACTCACCGGTCCCCGAAGCAAGCAGACCCAGGCTTCTCCACGTTAGTTTCAGCAGCTGGCAGGTTCAGAAGAGCAGGGAACGCCTCGTAGTCGTGTAGAGCAAAAAGACGTCCCAATCGACGAAACCAGCACAGTTTGTTGCCGCAGCAGGACAACGGAGCGGCCGTGTGTATTCGAGCCAAATGTACACTCCTCCCTTCAGACTTGGGAACGCCAAGTGTACGAAGCGTGGGAGAGTGACAAGGACTCGAAATACAACACAACCTGGCGGCGGTTACAGAGCAGGACTCCCTTGTAAGCTGGTCAGTCAACTGGATGGCCCAGAGACACTTCCGAAGGCTTACTTGGCAGGAGTTGATGAAGTCGCCGGGAATAGCTGTTCCTGCTATTCCAAAGGTCGAAGCACCAGTACAGGCCTTCTGGTTCGATCAAAGGAGGAAAGGGTTTCACAGGACGACAGCAGTGCAAAGGAGGATTCCTTCAGCGGGTCACCAGCGATTCCTCGGTCCAGCCTCTTGGTTGCAGGATACTTGGCTCCGGTATTCCTTCGTTCGTGAGAACTCAGGAGATCGACATGGTAGTGGTGTTTCCAGCCCCCTCTTATCCACGGTTCCCTTCGCGCCAAAACGGAGGGGAGCCAATGGGAGATCCGCTCATCAACACACATACCATACGTGGACCAATCACGGACCACGGTGGTCCCAGGCATTCACACCACCCTAGACTCTCTGGCACCCAGGATGTGTATTGGGACCAGACATCCCAGCCCACACCCTGGAGGCACACAAAAGACATGTAGAAGCCCGCGAAAGCAACCACGTTTCGCGGGAAAGTACATGCCCAAATAAGGAAGGCCCCGGGTCGCTCGACCTGGGGAAGGTGAAGGGAGCAAGACGGTCAGTGGACAGGACAAAGGAGCCTCGTGGTCTGGCCATTTTGGGAGCCAGGCCACCATTTTGGGTTCAGTGCGAAAAACGTGCTCAGAACGCCAAAAGGAGCTCAAAATAAACAAAACGATCGCTGCCACCATTCCAGTCCCTGAATGACTTGCACCGATCAAATACCATCCTAAAAGAGTATCTAGGGCCTGTAGAAGGGTAGAGACCCAAGAGAGCTGTAACTTAGCTTACAGTGCCCTCTTGTGTCATGTTGCACTAAAGCCGCAACACGATAAAAGAAACTACGGGAAACAGCGTTCCCCGGTACTGACTGTCTTAAGGGCATGTCAGTTTCCCCGTAAGAAAAGGAGCGAAAGCCCAGAGGAGTGCGGCCGAAGGCTGCACTTCTCTGGCAAAGTCAAGAACAAGGTGAAAAACAACAGCAAAAAGTTTAGGGGTTGCCACATGGAAGGAAAATTACCTACAATTACGAAATCTTTCCTAACACACATCTCATGCTATAGGAAGGGTCTCAGGATTGGAATGGGAAGGAGTTGGATATCACATCTCATGCTATAGGAAGGGCCTCAGGTTTGGTATAAACATTGAGATATCACATCTCATGCTATAGGAAGGGTCTCAGGATTGGAATGGGAAGGAGTTGGATATCACATCTGATGTTATAGGAAGGATCTCAGGTTTGGTATTAGAAGCATTGAGACATCACATCTCATGCTATAGGAAGGGTCTCAGGATTGAAATGGAAGAAGTTGGATATCACATCTCATGCTATAGGAAGGGTCTCAGGTTTGGTATAAGCATTGAGATATCACATCTCATGCTATAGGAAGGGTCTCAGGATTGGAATGGGAAGGAGTTGTATATGACATCTCATGCCATAGGAAGGGTCTCAGGTTTGGTATAAGCATTGAGATATCACATCTCTGCTATCGGAAGGGTCTCAGGATTTGAATGGAAAGGAGTTGGATATCCCATCTCATGCCATGTATGGGTCTCAGGTTTGGTATAAGCATTGAGATATCACATCTCATGCTATAGGTAGGGTCTCAGGATTGGAATGGGAAGGAGTTGTATATGACATCTCATGCCATAGGAAGGGTCTCAGGTTTGGTATAAGCATTGAGATATCACATCTCTGCTATCGGAAGGGTCTCAGGATTGGAATGGGAAGGAGTTGGATATTCCATCTCATGTTATAGGAAGAGTCTCAGGTTTGGTATTAGAAGCATTGAGATATCACATCTCATGCTATAGGAAGTGTCTCAGGATTGGAATGGGAAGGAGTTTGATATCACATCTCATGCCATGTATGGGTCTCAGGTTTTGTAGAAGCATTGGGATATCACATCTCATGCTATCGGAAGGGTATCAGGATTGGATTTGGAAGGATTTGGATATCACATTTCATGTTATAGGAAGGATCTCAGGTTTGGTATTAGAAGCATTGAGATATCACATCTCATGCTATCGGAAGGACCTCAGGTTTGGTATTATAGGCATTGAGATATCTCATCTCATGCTATCAGAAGGGTCTCAGGATTGGAATGGGAAGGAGTCGGATATCACATTTCATGCTAAAGGGAGGGTCTCAGGTTTGGAAGTGGAAGGATTTGGATATCATATCTCATGTTATAGGAAGGATCTCAGGTTTGGTATTAGAAGCATTGAGATATCACATCTCATGCTATAGGAAGGGTCTCAGGATTGGAATGGGAAGGAGTTGGATATCACATCTCAAGCTATAGGAAGGGTCTCAGGATTGGAATGAGAAGGAGTTGGATATCACATCTCATGCTATAGGAAGGGTCTCAGGTCTGGAATCGGAAGGAGTTGTATATGACATTTCATGCCATAGGAAGGGTCTCAGGTTTGGTATAAGCATTGAGATATCACATCTCTGCTATTGGAAGGGTCTCAGGATTGGCATGGGAAGGAGTTGGATATCCCATCTCATTATAGGAAGGTGTAGTATTGTACCTATCTATTTGCACTGGGTGCACACAGTGCTGCTAGTAGAATACAGCTATGTCATATGGAATGTGATGGGACCTGAGGGTTCCAGGAACTACAGTTGGGAACACAGGATGGGAGAACCTGACTGAAAGGATGTCATCTGTTTAGCTCTCTGCCCCTTTCTATATAACTAGCCCATTAACTCTGTAACTTATAAATAAACTCACTCCTTTTATATATACTGGTCTCCTGTGCCTTACCTGAACCCAGATGTGTTCTTACCATTCCCGATACTACAAATGGCGACCAGGATGGGATTAACAGGTGTTGCTGGTTCCAGTTGGATTGATATATGTTTGCCTGTTGATCCCAAAATAAAAGGACCCACTAATGGAAATTCTGATGACTCCTGGCATCATAAAAATGCTCTTGGCAGAGGTCCATGATGAGCCCAGCAGTGGCACAGCCCAGCGCCTGCTTCCAGTGAGATACTTCATATATCAGCCTACACAAGGTATAAGTCCTGCCATTTTGTATCTATGTGGCAGGCAGCCGGCACGCAAAAGACTGTTGAAGAGCATCGATTAAGGTACTGTGCGGCATGCCTGGGGAGTTGCAGCAGCGTTTAATTAAGGGCTAGGGTGCTCATTGCAGCTGCTGAGTTACAGGGCTGGTGTGAATGAGACTTCCGAGCGACACACAACAGAAGTGTAAAATGGGGCTACACAGTCACTGGTATATTATGTGCAGCGGTGACCACACCGTCCTTAATATGGAGGTGCCGGTGTTCTGTACACCACAGATTACCTCAGACAAATGATGACGTTGCATAGTGCTCCGTTGTGTTGGCAGAGTTCAGAATGTTATGAACTTGGAATTCTAAGTTCCATTTGCTGCACAGAGAAATGCCTGCATTTGTTTCCGTATGAGACTTGAACTTTAAAGGAAAAGCCCTAGCTGCGTGCCTGGCGTGATGACGTTTCCTAAGGAGGCTTTGTAGAATCCAGTGTATTTCCCACGTTATCGTGTGAGGGCAGGCAATATTGTGAACATCTCATCGTCAAGGGAAGCGCTGTGTTAAATGCACAAGGGATTTTAAAAGCATTTAATCTAGGATTCCTATTAAAAATGATTTCACAGCAGTCGTGTGCTGATTGTGAAGAAATTCACCGGCAGCAGTTCCAGCGGATTTATGGATGGATGACACATTCTTGCATGAGATGATGCGACGGGTACGGTTAAATTATTCAGCACAGCGTTGCCGCGATTGAAACTATTTATTTACTTTGCCATTAACCTGCCAGAGTTTATTTATGATGCTTACTGAAGGGGGCTTTTGCATGCCTTTCACGCCAACGAGAGCACTAAGGGCACTGTAAGGATATTTGGCGTGTTACAGTACACAGTACAGCAATACTGCACAAGTAGCACAATTTTTTTTGCAGCACCACCACCACAAGGGTGCGGTGCATTGCTATATGGGTTAGCAGATTAACAAGGAAAGACAGACTATTCAGTAAAAAACGATTTTAACATATAAGATGCAAATCTATTTTTACAGTTAAAAGCACACGTGTTCATTTAAAAATGCACACTATTTTTCACCTGAAATGCCTATATTGCTAGAGACACATTTGAAAATTAACAGCTAACCTATTAACCATTAACCTGACTAATAAAACCTTATTTTAATATAACCCACTAATAAAATGTGTTCTCTACTGCAGAATTAGGCATACTCTGAAAACCATTTAAATGAGTGTGCAGATTTTTTTTTCTTCTCTTCTCTGCCTGATTATCCGTGTTGTTGTGCACAGTAACTGCAGGAAGGAGGAAGTCAGATTTGCAACAATTGCAAATGTATAAGCGAAGCTATTGTTGAAGAGTAGGAGGATGAGAGATGATGGATTTCATTGGGACACGTCATAAAGAGGGCTGAGAGGAAAGTTTTAGTGGGCAGTATCAGGGAAAAAGACAGGCAGACATCTTTCTGCACTACTGGGGAGAAGACCTGGCTGTGGGGTCCTGACTGAATGCAGATTCCTGTGTCCTGCTGCAGTCGACATTGGGGAGAGCTGAAAGAAAAACCTGTCCACTGGCTGAGGCAGTCCTATCTGAAAAAGCTGAGAATTCCAGGCAATGACCCCGGCTTGAGAAGGCAAGCGTTCCTTTTTGCTGGAGTTAATCCAAGAGAGCCACATTCACAGAGAGAAGCCTCTGAACAGATAAGGTAACTACCTAACTGGGGGAGCTGTGTGTGTGCACGAAAATATGCAGTCAGTGTAGAAAAATGAAAGTCCCGTGCGTGTCTTAATCAAGTGCTAATGTTGCAATTTAAGTTCTGTTCTCCGCCACTATAATTGCAGTGTGTCATAGAAAATGCTTTGATTGTGCCATTTTATTGCTGTAAAGAATGAGATCGTGTTAAATACAACTTTTATAATACAGAAAAATATTTGAAAACAGAAGGATGGTGTACTCATTACAATGCTGATGATGTGGGGAGATTTTTAAACAGTGCAATGGTCATTTTAAGACAGATGTGTGCATGTCAGAATCAGTATGAATAATTGTGAGTGACTGTAGTATAGCTTGTTGGAGGTATATGAGCCAACGGGAAGAGAGACTCTCTGAACATAGCTCCCTACCGTATATAAGGTAGTGGAAATTACCACAAGACTACCACATATAGCTCTCTGTCGTAAATAAGTCAGTGAGTTTGCCCATGGTGGCGCACCAACACTATCACTGGAAAATGTGGTATCCCTAGAATGCAGGTCTGAGGTCTCTCTAGTGATCACACGAAAAATCTAAGCGAAGATAAGGGATTCTGGACATTGGGGCCACAAATAAAACAAGGGAATTATGCTCACCAAAATACCACCAACCGCGTATACCAAACATGCAGGTCTGGGTGCTGAAATAATGCATGCCCATTGTATTATGGTTGCACATGGCCAAATCTGAATACAAAGAGTGATTATTGCTAAGTTATTTTCCGGCGGTAATAAAATACCGTCAGGCCCCAAATCTCCACAAAATACCCTACATATTTATGGTGCGTTGCAGGCCGGGAAAGTGATCACAGAGTACCTACTGGGCGTGGCAAGCGTGTCTCGCACTGCCATTTGCACATTAAAGGGAACCCATTTTATAATAGCAGTGTGCCACTAAAAACGAATTTCAGAATGTCACAAAGGGAAACCACATTCTCAGATCTAGTGCAATATTTAGAGGCAAAGTTATTTGCACATGGGAAGTGGTCTTCGAATACCACGTTAGAATGGAGTAACCGCATTCAAGGTGAGGTGCAGAAAGAAAAACTAGACAATATTTTTGCAGAAGGCAGCATAATTCAGGTCTGCCTTACAAGATTATTGAATGCAGCCGATAAAAGTGCAGAGAAAGACTGCTTAATACGGCTATGCGGCAAAATATGGTTTATTTTAAACAAGTCACTGCGAATGCAAGAGAATGATACTCAGCTAATTAACAGGTTAAAGACTGAATTAGATGGGGCAAGTAAAAATCAGGAAATGTTGAGAGCAGAATTGGATGTATGCCAAAAAGACATGCAATTAAAATGCAGAGACTTTGATACTCAGTTATCCAAAAGCAAGAAACAATTTGAAGATAGTGAGCAAGAATTGACACACTTAAAAGCCTTAGTGGATCACATTAGGCAGGATAAAGATGAGATTGTTTCAGAAATGCAGATTTTACAAAAAGAACATTGCGAAAAAGAAGGTGATCTCCAGGGTGTAGAACAAGAAATGATTAAAATGATTCAAGAAAGAGACAAAAGAAATAAAGAGTTCAATGAATGCCAAATGCAAATGTGTGACATGCAGGAGGCGATTAATAAAATGAGCGATGAAAATAATTATTTGCAGAATGAAGCAACTAGACTCCTTAAAAAGTGTAAGGACTTAGAACAGCAAATGTGCATTCCCAGGTCCCAAGAGAGGCGGCAGGGTACCACATTCAATGGAGTGGAGGTGAATTCTAGCTCTGCCCAAAGAGCTAGTGCCCCAGTGACAGGGCCGGTGACTGAACTTGGTTGCAGCGCCCTTGGGGGATTTGATACTCCCATTGGGGGCAGTCACCAATCTCATACACCTGAAAACAGGATTGACTCACAAAATAGTGCAATTCCATGCATTGCAACAAGTAGCCCCATAAAAATAATGAAATCCATTAAAGCCCTGATCAAACCATTTAAAAAGGGAGGTGAATGCTGCATTGAGGATCACTTAGAAGCGGTGCATGACATTTTTAAAGCACTCCAGATACCTAAGGAACAGTACAGACAATATTTTCATTTAACTTTAGATGCCCCGACGGCCAGCATCATAAGGGGATTAAATGAACAGCAGAATATGACATGGATGGAGTTTGAAAAAGAAATTAGGCGTCATTTTTCTCCTTTTCAGTCATTGCAGGAGGCAAAGAAAGTCGCGTACACTATTACTGCTGGACCTAATACATCACCTCGCCAATTTTTACAAGACTTAAAAAGAGCATTCTCTCGCTTTGATGTATCTTTTGACTCAAATTTCAATGAGTTTAAAACCGCATACTTCTATGGGCTACAGAAAGACATCATATCCCAATTGGTCCGTGAATTTGACCGTGACAAGTCCCTTGAATGGATTGTACATCAAAGCACCAAGCTATATGAGGTACTCTATTGTCAGGGTAGAGAAAGTGATAAAATGAAAGATACTAGGCCTAAATCTAAAGAACCCTCAGCCACAGTAATGGAAATCAGGTCAGCCAAAATGTCCCTTGAGTCTGCTCAAAGCCAAGGTAAAAATAATGTGACACCTGAACAAAGGGGTAATCAACAAAGATCGCCATTTCCTGTACCAATGTTCCAATCACATGATCCTAGTAATAGAGAGAGCTACATCAGCCCTAGATATTTAGGGGATAGACCCCGGGTAAGATACCGGTCTGATATGGCAGGTATGAACAATAACCAGAGACAAAATCAAGATCAGAGAAATGATGGTCCCTACCAGTCATTGGGGACACAGAGCAGATTTGATCCCAGCACCATGATATATGGTAATCAGGATAGGCCCCGATATGTGGATCGATTTACTGATAATGGAAATCAACATAGGGGCCAGTACCCACAATCTGAGAGACAGGACATGAGGCAAAACGTGAACTACAGTCCACGCCAGTACAATGATTCCCCACCAGGGGACTATAATCAAAGGATGGGTGCAACCCGCTCCCCTCCACAAATGAATCAAGAGTTCAGAAACCATCCCAACCGGTATCAATCACCTGAGAGGTATCAGAATAGATCCAATCAGGGGGAAAACAACCAATATCGACCTAGGCCACAGAAAGAGGATCATAGAGAGGTGGAAAGGTTCCAATGCCTTGAGGCCCAAGTGAAAATGTTAGCTGAGCAAATAGGAAAGCTCTATACAGCGCAAAAACAACCTTCCAAAGAGGGGGCTGATGGCCATAGCAATGACCGGGGGGCTTCCGAAAAGTGACTAAGTACTCATGATAACTGCAGTGCCAAAATGACAGATTGCTCTGATATAACTTTGCATAACGACTCTGAGATGACTAATGGATTAAAAATGAAAGTACCAGTAAATGAAATTGTGATAGAAAGTGTAAATACTTCTAAAAAAGAGGTACGGTTTAACTTAGAGCTAAATAAAACAGTAAAGATTTGCACAAATGAAAAAGAAACATTAGGAATTCCAAAAGAACCAAGGGACAGATTTAAGAAAAATGACTCATGCATGGGGAATACCAGTGAACAGGGAGTAAGTGGGGATGCCATAGCTCCTTCCCTGGGCAAGCAAAACAATTACCAAACACAGACAGAAAAAGGAAATACTCACAAGGAGGGTACAAGTCAATCACCTGAAAAATTCTTTGAGCCACATATTTTTGAAGAGGCTGAAAGGGCTGGTATTACACTAAATGATCACAAATGCACAGAATTAAAAAATGACAAATTGCTGAATGATGTTGTTACACATGTTCAGTTGGAAGGTTGTAATGTGGTCTCTGATGTTACCCAGATGGATGGGCGAACGGTGGCCACACTCCAAAAAACCTCTGAACATGGAGAAATGAATAAAATACCTTGCACAGAAATGGGTAAAAAGGAGGGAAAAATGTCTTTTCATTTACCAATGTGCTTAGCCAAAAGTGAAAAAGACCTGAGAAAGGTGAGCCCTGAAATCAGTAAGAATTCACATTTCTTATGTGTATTAGAGGAAGTTGAGGACAGATATTATGCACCCATCACTGTAGAAGAAAAATGCCACACCTTTGCTATGATTGACACTGGCGCACAGGCCACAATTATGTCCAAGGAGCTGGTAAAGAGTATCAATGAAGGGAGGCCTCCACAGAGTCAGATCACAGTGAAGGCAAATCAAGGCCCAGTGCATAACTTTAATGGGGAGGAGGTGCCCATCATAGGTGTAACTGAGGTTGACATAAAAATAGGAAAGCACAGAATGAAACAAGAGGTATTGATCACATCTATTTGTGAAATTCCATTTCTGATGGGGACAGATTGCCTGAAAAGATTGTCTCCTCTCATAGATGGGGTGAATGGAGTGCTGTGGTCCTTAACCAAAAAACCATTGAGGCCTAAGAAACTAAAATCACAAAACAGCAATATAAAAGAATGTCACACCGTTGCCAAAACAAATGATGCTGTGGAGGTATATCTCCAGAATAGCTGCATACCTAGTGTCACTGTTATATTAATGTGTCAAGACAAAGATCAGAGCGACAATGAAAAACTACCTGTACAAATATACTTGGACCCAAGGAAAGATTGGCAGACTGCTATAGATGAGCACACATTACGTTTTTACTTAAAAGAGAATACATGCAAACAGAATATTGTTCCTAAAACAGATTCAGAAAAACACATTACCACTCTGGCAGAGATACACATGGAAGATGAGCAACCATGGGTTCACGTGGGTATAAATGATTATCTTAAAACAATAAAAGCCACTTTAGCGCTTGAACATGAAAGGAGTTTCATTAATGAGAAATTGTTGCAAAAAATTATGGAGAGGGAAGAAATCCCGAAATTTAGGATTAAAAACCAATATGTTTCTGGGTTGGACAGTCCAGACTTTGAAAACCGAATTACAGGCAGATGCATGCTTAAAATTAGCATTGGGCAGAAAACAATTTACCATAATGTATGGATAGTGAGTGGAGCACAAAATGAATTTTACATGGGCAATGACATCATGCACAGAATGTGTATGGTGTTAGATTTCCTTAATCAAAAAATATGGTCACGCCTAGGTGGGCCGGCGCCTGAATTTGAAGACAAAAGAAGGGCTTATCATTGTGCACAACTAGTTCCTTATGCAGTCGAATTACAGATGAGGAAAAATACTATTGTTCCTGCATTTACAAAACAGTTTGCAATAACACTGAAATGCAAAAATGGACAGCAGATGAAAGGCTCTGATGCATTTGTATGCCTGAATGAATCCATAAAACAGCAAGGCCTGGATTATGAATACATTCCATTGGTAGATATTGGTGAAGGATCTGTAAAAATCATGGTAAATAATAAAGGTTGTCAGGACATTCATTTAGAGGAAAACTCCCCATTAGGAATGGCCATACAAAAATCACATTATACGGCAGATTTAAATAACATGGTGATTGGGAAAATTCCTGAAAAATATGTAGATGCCAAGGGCGAGTTGCCAGAACACCTGGACTCTCAGCCCAAAGGAATATTTAAAATTCATTCTGTGTATCCTTATGATTCAAATGAGACAGTGTGCTGCCATCAAGAGGATTGCATAATATTTAATTTAAATGAAAATGAAACAGGAAATCAGCCCATTGAAGTGGAAGCTGATATGCCAAAATATTTGAAAGTGGCAGCTCTACAAAAAGACACAGCCACACAGTTAGAGGAAAGCGCTGAGATTCCTTTACCAGAAGAGTTTCCAGAATTTTCCAGAATGGTAGAAGAGCAGATCTCCTTAGCGGATGCATGTGACAGCGATGAGGATCGACGCAATCTGAGGGAAATATTTATGGAGTTTAAGGATGTATTTGCAAAAGATGCTTATGATTGTGGTTTAACTGATTTACATGTGGCCACACTACCAGAAGGTTGTAGCAGAAATCCAGTGTTTGTACGCCAGTATAGACTACCGCTGGCATGTTTAGAATCATTGGCAGAGATTATTAAAAATTTGGAATCACGGGGAATAATTAGGCCCATTCATAGCACATCCAATACGCCTATTTTAGGTGTGTTAAAGCCAAATGGTCAATGGCGGCTGTGTGCAGACTTAAGAGAGTTAAATAAAAGAGTACCAGTATCTAGATGGCCACTACCATTCATTGATCAGGGCCTAGCTCAGATACATGGTTCAAATGTATTTACCACGTTAGATCTCACATCTGGATATTGGTGTGTGCCATTGGCAGAGGAGATACAACACCTATTTTCCTTTACATTTGACAGGACTCAATATGCCTGGCTTAGAGCTCCGTTCGGGTACATCAATAGTGGGAGTGAATTTGGCATATTTTTGAGAAAGGCCATGCCAGATGCAGCGGAAAGAGGAACAATAGTTTATGTGGATGATGTCTTGATAAGAAATGAAAACCTTAAAAGCCATTTTGATGAAATAAGACATGTGCTTGGCCAATTGCAGAAAGCAGGCGCCAAAGTATCTTTGCAAAAAGCACAATGGTGCAAGAAAAAAGTGAACTTTCTAGGGCATGAAGTGACTGAACATGGGCTAAATCCACAAAGGAAGAAAATAGAGGCCATACAAAGATTAAAAGATCCTAAAAATGTGAAAGGAGTAAAAAGTTTATTAGGGATGACAGGCTATAACAGAAAGTTCATTGAGAATTATGCAGAAATCACTCAACCATTGACTAAACTGCTTAAACTAAATACTCCCTGGAGATGGGAAAGAGAGCAGTCTGATGCAGTGGCTAGATTGAAGGAATGTCTTGTAAAGGCACCATGTTTAGCATACCCCATAAAGGACAGGGATTTCTTTATAGAAATAGGCTTTTCTGAACATTGTATGTCAGCAGTGTTATCACAAAAACACGATTTGAATCACAAAACCATTGCATATGCAAGTAAGGCATTTTCCCAAGTTGAAATGAAATTTAATGAATGCGAAAAGGCCCTATTAACCACTGTGTGGGCGCTACAACATTTCCGCTCCATTGTTCAGGGAGAAAAGGTGATTATTGAAACAAATCATCAACCTTTGCAATTTTTAGAGAGTAAAAGAATTAGATCAGGCAATCTAGCGCAATCCAGAATCACTTCATGGACGCTGGCATTACAAGGTTTTCCCGTAGAAGTAAGATATGGACAAAATAAAAAGAGCCCAATTGCTCAAGGGTTAGCTGACTTACATGACTGTGCAGCTGAACAAATAACAAATGAAATGGATGTGGAAGCTAGTTTACAGGAATTTGAACAATCACCACACAAAGCTTTTGATGAAAAAACATGCAAGGATTTGCCAACTGTATATGTGGATGGTTGTGCTTTTCACATTGAAAATGACAGTAATAAACAATTAGTGGCAGGAATAGGAAATGTCTGGTTGAAATGTGAAGGCGTTCCTAGTATAGGGATGAGGATTGGAGATAGGAGCAGTCAGGTGGCGGAATTGGCAGCCATCTATAAAGCAATTGCTACTGCAGTTGATAAAAAGTTCAGTGAAATTGTCCTGGTGACTGATTCTGACTATGCACGGAATAGCTTTGTGGAGATTTGCCTGGTTGGAAAGCAAGAGGCATGGTTACATACAACAAAAAGCCACTTAAACATGGAAAAATGATACAAGCCATAGACAAGTTGGTGTCAGAAAATAATTTAACAATATACTGGAGAAAAATTCGTGGGCATTTAAAAACACCAGGAGAGGATAAGGAGGGAAATGATAAGGCAGACCATCTGGCTAAGATTGGGGCTGTGATGGGAGAATTGCTACCTATTGATTATTTAATGGGTGAAATACAAATTGATGCAGTCACACGTTCTAAAGCACCAAAGGAGGTAGATCAACCGGTGGTGCAGTGGAGTCATGACACGCCAGACCAAGATTTGATTGAGGCACAAAAGAATGATCAAATTTTGGGAATCTATTATAATCATTTGATAGATCCTGAACAAAATCCTTTAACAGAAAATGATTGTATGGGAAAAGAAGAGTTGAGGGTGTTATTAAAGAACAAAACACGAATTAGATTACAGGATGGGCTCATGATTAGAGAGTCCATAACAGGGCAAATACAGTGGGTAGTACCCCTTTCATTCAGAGGACTAATGCTACACCATGCACATGATGCCATAACTGCTGGCCATAGAGGTTCACAAAAGACATTAGAAATACTAAAAGATTATGCTTACTGGCCACATATGTCCCAAGATGTGGAATTATATACTAGAGGATGTCTAGTATGCGCCCAATTTAAACCTGCTTCACCAATGCATAGAGCACCATTGATGAAAAGAGGCCTAACTCTCCCATGGTCAGATTTGCAAATAGACTATGTAGGTCCTTTAAAAAGGTTGAGCAGGGGACACCGCTATATTTTGAGTGTGGTATGTTTGATGTCAAAGTGGATTGAGTGCATTCCCGCACCAGATTGTAGTGCGCAAACAGCAGCCACATTGCTGGTGAACCATGTGTTCTCAAGGTTTGGGTTGCCACAAAGAATTGAGTCAGACAGAGGAAGTCATTTCACAAGTACTCTAATGAGTAAGGTATGGCAAATACTAGGTGTGAAAAGGAAACTACATATCGCATATCGGGCGGCGTCTTCAGGTACAGTTGAAAGAAGCAATAGGTCTGTTGTGGATATTTTAAAGAAATTTGTGGCAGAAGCAGGTTCCAGCTGGGATTTGCGTTTACCATTGGTTTTGATGGCAATCAGGTCGACTCCTGCCAAAGCAACAGGTGTTAGCCCCCATGAGGTCTTAACAGGTAGGAAAATGGTGTTACCACAACACCTACTATACAGAACACATGAGCAAACTCTAGTGAGTGCATCCACAGTTCATGAATATATTGATGAACTGAGGAGGCATTTGCAACATGCATTTGCTTTTGTGCAGAGAAATCTGGAAAGAGCTGCTGACAGTGCTAAGTCATATTATGACAAAAAGACATCAGTAAAGGAATACAATGTAGGGGATCAGGTGTACAAGTTTCATTTTGGAAAAAGTAAACAGAAAAATTCTAAATTTCTGGCAGCCTGGCAGGGGCCATTTCGAATTATAGATAAAGTCTCTCCTGTAGTGTATAAAATTTTGAAAAATGAAGGTGAAACAGCAATAGAGCAGTTTGTCCATGTAAATCAAATCAAACCATGCCATCCCAGACATGAGATCAGGCAGCTTGAGCATGTGGAAACGGATAGAGTCCCTTGAGAAAATAAATGGGTGTAATCAGGAGGCAGTGACAAAGAAGTTAAAAAAAAAAAAAAAGTTGATTGTTATGATGGCACATAAACACTGTAATATATGTAAAAATATATAATATAAATAAATAAATAAATAAATAAATAAATAAATGCACATATAACGGAAGCTCGTGGTTGGTGTGCAGAGAGAAAGTGTATTAAATATTGAATGCTGTTTTATATGTGTTTGTTTTCTTTTAACTTGAGTTTAATTTCAGAAAAAAGAAAAAAAAAACGAAGTATTTTTACCAAGCATGTTTTATTTTTGGCAAAAGGATGAAGTTAGTATTGTGCTATGTACTTAATCTGTTTATTTTCTATTTTGATTTAGACAATTAACATTATTTGGTCGGAGGTTCCGGGATCAGAGGCCACGGGAGACGATGGAGTCCTGGAGTCCCCTGGATGAAGACCAAAAGATGCCTGCCTCCAGGTGGAGGTGAAGACAAAATAACCGGAATGCCAAAAGAGATGACTACTGTGGATTCAAGATTGCCAAGATGAAAGAGTACTCGAATGAACCGAATAACATCGCTGGTCGGGACATACCAAAAGAGACAAAGCAAAAGTTCCGGCATATGAAGTTCCACGTATCTATTATTTTAATTATTTATTTTAACTTGTTATATTACTTATTTGTTTTAGTTAGTTGTTTTATTTCATTGTTTTTTAATTGACTTGGAAAATTTAAACTTAAAGTAATGCCACTTCCACTGAGAAGGCAAATGTGGAACATTTTATGAACTGATGGACTCAGATGAAATGTTGATTGCAAATTTTCATTGATGCACATGAATATTCATTTTGTTGGATTGCTATATTGTAAAAAAAAATAGAACAAGTTGTTTTTAGGAATTGGCTTGGATTATAGCCAAGTTCTAAAAACAAAAGGAGGGTATATGTAAGGATATTTGGCGTGTTACAGTACACAGTACAGCAATACTGCACAAGTAGCACAATTTTTTTTGCAGCACCACCACCACAAGGGTGCGGTGCATTGCTATATGGGTTAGCAGATTAACAAGGAAAGACAGACTATTCAGTAAAAAACGATTTTAACATATAAGATGCAAATCTATTTTTACAGTTAAAAGCACACGTGTTCATTTAAAAATGCACACTATTTTTCACCTGAAATGCCTATATTGCTAGAGACACATTTGAAAATTAACAGCTAACCTATTAACCATTAACCTGACTAATAAAACCTTATTTTAATATAACCCACTAATAAAATGTGTTCTCTACTGCAGAATTAGGCATACTCTGAAAACCATTTAAATGAGTGTGCAGATTTTTTTTTCTTCTCTTCTCTGCCTGATTATCCGTGTTGTTGTGCACAGTAACTGCAGGAAGGAGGAAGTCAGATTTGCAACAATTGCAAATGTATAAGCGAAGCTATTGTTGAAGAGTAGGAGGATGAGAGATGATGGATTTCATTGGGACACGTCATAAAGAGGGCTGAGAGGAAAGTTTTAGTGGGCAGTATCAGGGAAAAAGACAGGCAGACATCTTTCTGCACTACTGGGGAGAAGACCTGGCTGTGGGGTCCTGACTGAATGCAGATTCCTGTGTCCTGCTGCAGTCGACATTGGGGAGAGCTGAAAGAAAAACCTGTCCACTGGCTGAGGCAGTCCTATCTGAAAAAGCTGAGAATTCCAGGCAATGACCCCGGCTTGAGAAGGCAAGCGTTCCTTTTTGCTGGAGTTAATCCAAGAGAGCCACATTCACAGAGAGAAGCCTCTGAACAGATAAGGTAACTACCTAACTGGGGGAGCTGTGTGTGTGCACGAAAATATGCAGTCAGTGTAGAAAAATGAAAGTCCCGTGCGTGTCTTAATCAAGTGCTAATGTTGCAATTTAAGTTCTGTTCTCCGCCACTATAATTGCAGTGTGTCATAGAAAATGCTTTGATTGTGCCATTTTATTGCTGTAAAGAATGAGATCGTGTTAAATACAACTTTTATAATACAGAAAAATATTTGAAAACAGACGGATGGTGTACTCATTACAATGCTGATGATGTGGGGAGATTTTTAAACAGTGCAATGGTCATTTTAAGACAGATGTGTGCATGTCAGAATCAGTATGAATAATTGTGAGTGACTGTAGTATAGCTTGTTGGAGGTATATGAGCCAACGGGAAGAGAGACTCTCTGAACATAGCTCCCTACCGTATATAAGGTAGTGGAAATTACCACAAGACTACCACATATAGCTCTCTGTCGTAAATAAGTCAGTGAGTTTGCCCATGGTGGCGCACCAACACTATCACTGGAAAATGTGGTATCCCTAGAATGCAGGTCTGAGGTCTCTCTAGTGATCACACGAAAAATCTAAGCGAAGATAAGGGATTCTGGACATTGGGGCCACAAATAAAACAAGGGAATTATGCTCACCAAAATACCACCAACCGCGTATACCAAACATGCAGGTCTGGGTGCTGAAATAATGCATGCCCATTGTATTATGGTTGCACATGGCCAAATCTGAATACAAAGAGTGATTATTGCTAAGTTATTTTCCGGCGGTAATAAAATACCGTCAGGCCCCAAATCTCCACAAAATACCCTACAGCACTGTGTGTTTTCGTGTTGCTGCGGATATTTTCTGCGTGAAATTTATGGCACTGACAACGTTTCTGATTTTCATGCTGAGTAAACATGAGGCACAGGTACTTTTGGTGTTTCCTCTTGTGTTTCGAATGCAGTTACAGTCAACGTGTAAATTATGGACTATATATGCACGTTATCAATTTTATTGAGAATGCCAGTTAAATATGTTTTGCCTCATTTTGCTGGAAACTGATAATTTTGAGGAACATATTGTTTTTACTCCCGATATATGTCTTCGAGCAATTCATGGACAATTTTCAGTTTTGATGATATTATTCTCAGTTTTTATGTGGAATTTTATTTGCATGTTTAAATCTGATGCAATGTATTATTATTATTATGGATTGTGCCATGAATGTATGTATTGGTAAGTGCTAATGACTAAAAGGGTGAATAGTGTAATAGGTGATTGCATTTACTTTATGAGGATGAGTGGTTGTATGGGTTTATGCATAACACTATACCACACCAACAACCTAACCAACAAACACAAAGAAAAAAAATGTTTTTTTCCTGCGTGTAGTGTTTAACAATATTTTAAGATTTTCAGGTTTTCAAATGCTGTATTTGATATATGTTTGCAATGCATATTGATATTTTAAATGTGTTATTTCCAAGGGGAAATATGTTCATTAATAATATATTATCCAAGATGTGGATTGGAATAAGTATAATTTAAGTGGCACAGCATCGTTCTGTTGTCATGTTAGAGTATAATATTTTTTTCTTGGCACAGCATCGTTCTGATGTCATGAAATATATAAGTGAAATTGCTGAGTGATCTCCATGTTAAAGGAGATAGCCCTATGGTTAAATGTGACATGAATGTTGCGTGGTACGTATACAATTTTTGGGCATAGTACTTATGGCATGCATATTAATATATTACCGGTTTATTTTCCTTGGCCTAACATGTTTTTTAAAACTTTGGATGCTTTCAATTTTTGGCTGCATTCAAAACAATTTTGTTTTCAAAGATCTTTTGCACTTGGACTCAGATCTGATCAGTCTCTGTCGCGGTGTATTCTCTTCTCGCGCTGTTCTTTTCCAGTTGCGTTGTTTTAATGTGATCTTTGTTTTGTGAGTTTTCTTTTCTGCATTTTCCCACTTTTCATTGTTTCTTATGGCAGGGTGTGTATGTGAATATGTGATGGCGCAAACCACAGGTGTTTCGGAGAGGAATGGTGGTGTATGTAGTTATGCAGTTATGGTTGTGAGGCAAATGTAATGTTGATAAGGATAAAATATAAGAGGTTCATATGAATGTTAGATAGTTCCTGATGGTTGCGTGAGTACGCGGTTGTGCTGGGTGTGGCAGACCCTTGTCTCCATGTGACAGGTGGAGTGGGAGGAGATACGCTTTGATGGTTGAGAGTGTGGCAAAGAACGTATGTGCTCGCAAGTGGCAGTTGTGAGGCCCGGGAGTGGCAGTCCCGGGCAGGTGGTGATTTGTGTATTTGATTGTTTTGATTGTTAGTTACGTGAATGTGGATACGCTTTCTTGGTTGTGAATGTTGTATAGGTTTTACGGATTTGCAGGAGTGTGTAATTTTGAGAGTCTCTTTTAATGCTTGGTTTGTGATGCTTTGTTTAGTGTTCAATTGAAGAGAGGGAGATGTGTAGTATTGTACCTATCTATTTGCACTGGGTGCACACAGTGCTGCTAGTAGAATACAGCTATGTCATATGGAATGTGATGGGACCTGAGGGTTCCAGGAACTACAGTTGGGAACACAGGATGGGAGAACCTGACTGAAAGGATGTCATCTGTTTAGCTCTCTGCCCCTTTCTATATAACTAGCCCTGTAACTCTGTAACTTATAAATAAACTCACTCCTTTTATATATACTGGTCTCCTGTGCCTTACCTGAACCCAGATGTCTTCTTACCATTCCCGATACTACAGAAGGGTCTCAGGTTTGGTATTAGAAGCATTGAGATATCACATCTCATGGTATAGGACGGGTCTCAGGATTGGAATGGGAAGGACATGGATATCACATCTCTTGTTATAGGAAGGGTCTCAGGTTTGGTATTAGAAGCATTGAGATATCACATCTCATGCTATAGGAAGGGTCTCAGGATTGGAATGGGAAGGACTTGGATATCCCATCTCATGTTATAGGAAGGGTCCCAGGTTTGGTATTAGAAGCATTGAGATATCACATCTCATGCTATAGGAAGGGTCTCAGAATTGGAATGGGGAGGAGTTGGATATCACATCTCAAGCTATAGGAAGGGTCTCAGGATTGGAATGGGAAGGACTTGGATATCACATCTCATGCTATAGGAAGGCTCTCAGGTTTGGAAGGGGAAGGAGTTGGATATCACATTTCATGTTAGAGGTAGGATCTCAGGTTTGGTATTAGAGGCATTGAGATATCACATCTCATGCTATCAGAAGGATCTCAGGATTGGAATGGGAAGGAGTTGGATATCACATCTCATGCTAAAGGGAGGGTCTCAGGTTTGGAAGGGGAAGGATTGGGATATTACATCTCGTGTTATAGGAATTATCTCAGGTTTGGTATTAGAAGCATTGAGATATCACATCTCATGCTATCGGAAGGATCTCAGGTTTGGTGTTAGAAGCATTGAGATATCAAATCTCATGCTATAGGAAGGGTCTCAGGATTGGAATGGGAAGGAGTTGGATATCACATCTCATGCTATAGGAAGGGTCTCAGGATTGGAATGGGAAGGAGTTGTATATGACATCTCATGCCACAGGAAGGGTCTCAGGTTTGGTATAAGCATTGAGATATCACATCTCTGCTATCGGAAGGGTCTCAGGATTGGAATGGGAAGGAGTTGGATATCCCATCTTATGTTATAGGAAGGGTCTCAGGTTTGGTATTAGAAGCATTGAGATATCACATCTCATGCTATCAGAAGGGTCTCAGGATTGGAATGGGAAGGAGTCGGATATCACATCTCATGCTAAAGGGAGGGTCTCAGGTTTGGTATTAGAAGCATTGAGATATCACATCTCATGTTATAGGAAGAATCTCAGGTTTGGTATTAGAGGCATTGAGATATCACATCTCATGCTATCAGAAGGGTCTCAGGATTGGTATGGGAAGGAGTCGGATATCACATCTCATGCTAAAGGGAGGGTCTCAGGTTTGGTATTAGAAGCATTGAGATATCACATCTCATGTTATAGGAAGAATCTCAGGTTTGGTATTAGAGGCATTGAGATATCACATCTCATGCTATAGGAAGGGTCTCAGTATTGGAATGGGAAGGAGTTGGATATCACATCTCATCCAATAGGAAGGATCTCAGGATTGGAATGGGAAGGATTTGGATGTCACATCTCTTGCTATAGGAAGGGTCTCAGTTTTTTTATTAGAAGCATTGAGATATCACATCTCATGCTATAGGAAGGGTTTCAGGATTGGAATGGGAAGGATTTGTATATCACATCTCATGCTAAAGGAAGGGTCTCAGGTTTGGAAGGGGAAGGATTTGGATATCATATCTCATGTTATAGGACGGGTCGCAGGTTTGGTATTAGAAGCTTTGAGATATCACATCTCATGCTATAGGAAGGTCTCAGGATTGGAATGGGAAGGAGTTGGATATCCCTTCTCATGCTATAGGAAGGTTCTCAGGTTGGAATGGGAAGGAGTTGGATATCACATCTCATGTTATAGGAAGGGTCTCAGGATTGTAATGGGAAGGATTTGGATATCACATCTCTTGCTATAGGAAGGGTCTCAGGTTTTTTATTAGAAACATTGAGATATCACATCTCATGCTATAGGAAGGGTTTCAGGATTGGAATGGGAAGGATTTGGATATCACATCTCATGCTAAAGGAAGGGTCTCAGGTTTGGAAGGGGAAGGATTTGGATATCATATCTCATGTTATAGGACGGGTCCCAGGTTTGGTATTAGAAGCTTTGGGATATCACATCTCAAGCTATAGGAAGGTTCTCAGGTTTGGAAGGGGAAGGATTTGGATCTCACATCTCATGTTTTAGGACGGGTCTCAGGTTTGGTATTAGAAGCATTGAGATATCACATCTCATGCTATAGGAAGGGTCTCAGGATTGGAATGGGAAGGAGTTGGATATCACATCTCATGCCATAGGAAGGGTCTCAGGTTTGGTACAAGCATTGAGATATCACATCTCTGCTATCGGAAGGGTCTCAGGATAGGAATGGGAAGGAGTTGGATATCACATCTCAAGCTATCTCAGGATTGGAATGGGAAGGAGTTTGATATCACATCTCAAGCTATAGGAAGGTTCTCAGGTTTGGAAGGGGAAGGATTTGGATCTCACATCTCATGTTTTAGGACGGGTCTCAGGTTTGGTATTAGAAGCATTGAGATATCACATCTCATGGTATAGGAAGGGTCTCAGGATTGGAATGGGAAGGAGTTGGATATCACATCTCAAGCTATCACAGGATTGAGAAGCATTGATTTGGATTTCACATCTCATGTTATAGGATGGTTCTCATGTTTGGTTTTAGAAGCATTGAGATATCACATCTAATGCTATCGGAAGGGTCTCAGGTTTGGAAAGGGAAGGATTTGGATTTCACATATGTTATTGGATGGTTCTCATGCTATAGGAAGGGTCTCACGATTGGAATGGGAAGGATTTGGATATCACATCTCATGCTATAGGAAGGGTCTCAGGATTGGAATGGGAAGGAGTTGGATATCACATCTCATGCTATAGGAAGGGTCTCAGGAATGGAATGGGAAGGAGTTTTATATGACATCTCATGCCATAGGAAGGATCTCAGGTTTGGTATTAGAAGCATTGAGACATCACATCTCATGTTATAGGAAGGGTCTCAGGATTGGAATTGGAAGGAGTTGGATATCACATCTCATGCTATAGGAAGGGTCTCAGGTTTGGTATAAGCATTGAGATATCACATCTCATGCTATAGGAAGGGTCTCAGGATTGGAATGGGAAGGAGTTGTATATGACATCTCATGCCATAGGAAGGGTCTCAGGTTTGGTATCAGCATTGAGATATCACATCTCTGCTATCGGAAGGGTCTCAGGATTGGAATGGGAAGGAGTTGGATATCCCATCTTATGTTATAGGAAGGGTCTCAGGTTTGGTATTAGAAGCATTGAGATATCACATCTCATGCTATATGAAGGGTCTCAGGATTGCAATGGGAAGGACTTGAATATCCCATCTCATGCTATAGGGAGGCTCTCACGTTTGGAAAGGGAAGGAGTTGGATATCACATTTCATGTTAGAGGTAGGATCTCAGGTTTGGTATTAGAGGCATTGAATATCACATCTCATGCTATCAGAAGGGTCTCAGGATTGGAATGGGAAGGAGTTGGATATCACATCTCATGTTATAGGAAGGATCTCAGGTTTGGTATTAGAGGGATTGAGATATCACATCTCATGCTATCGGAAGGGTATCAGGATTGGATTTGGAAGTAGTTGGATATCCCATCTCATGCTATAGGAAGGGTCTCAGGTTGGAATGGGAAGGAATTGGATATCACATCTCATGTTATAGGAAGGGTCTCAGGATTGGAATGGGAAATACTTCGATATCACATCTCATGCTATAGGAAGGCTCTCAGGTTTGCAAGGGGAAGGAGTTGGATATCACATTTCATGTTAGAGGTAGGATCTCAGGTTTGGTATTAGATGCATTGAGATATCACATCTCATGCTATCAGAAATGTCTCAGGATTGGAATGGGAAGGAGTTGGATATCACATCTCATGCTAAAGGGAGGGTCTCTGGTTTGGAAGGGGAAGGATTTGGATATCACATCTCATGTTATAGGAAGGATCTCAGGTTTGGTATTAGAAGCATTGAGATATCACATCTCATGCTATAGGAAGGGTCTCAGGTTTGGAATGGGAAGGAATTGGATATCACATCTCATGTCATAGGAAGGATCTCAGGTTTGGTATTAGAAGCTTTGAGATATCACAACTCATGCTATAGGAAGGTCTCAGGATTGGAATGGGAAGGAGTTGGATATCCCTTCTCATGCTATAGGAAGGTTCTCAGGTTGGAATGGGAAGGAGTTGGATATCACATCTCATGTTATAGGAAGGGTCTCAGGATTGGAATGGGAAGGATTTGGATATCACATCTCTTGCTATAGGAAGGGTCTCAGGTTTTTTATTAGAAACATTGAGATATCACATCTCATGCTATAGGAAGGGTTTCAGGATTGGAATGGGAAGGATTTGGATATCACATCTCATGCTAAAGGAAGGGTCTCAGGTTTGGAAGGGGAAGGATTTGGATATCATATCTCATGTTATAGGATGGGTCCCAGGTTTGGTATTAGAATCTTTGGGATATCACATCTCAAGCTATAGGAAGGTTCTCAGGTTTGGAAGGGGAAGGATTTGGATCTCACATCTCATGTTTTAGGACGGGTCTCAGGTTTGGTATTAGAAGCATTGAGATATCACATCTCATGCTATAGGAAGGGTCTCAGGATTGGAATGGGAAGGAGTTGGATATCACATCTCATGCCATAGGAAGGGTCTCAGGTTTGGTACAAGCATTGAGATATCACATCTCTGCTATCGGAAGGGTCTCAGGATAGGAATGGGAAGGAGTTGGATATCACATCTCAAGCTATCTCAGGATTGGAATGGGAAGGAGTTTGATATCACATCTCAAGCTATAGGAAGGTTCTCAGGTTTGGAAGGGGAAGGATTTGGATCTCACATCTCATGTTTTAGGACGGGTCTCAGGTTTGGTATTAGAAGCATTGAGATATCACATCTCATGGTATAGGAAGGGTCTCAGGATTGGAATGGGAAGGAGTTGGATATCACATCTCAAGCTATCACAGGATTGAGAAGCATTGATTTGGATTTCACATCTCATGTTATAGGATGGTTCTCATGTTTGGTTTTAGAAGCATTGAGATATCACATCTAATGCTATCGGAAGGGTCTCAGGTTTGGAAAGGGAAGGATTTGGATTTCACATATGTTATTGGATGGTTCTCATGCTATAGGAAGGGTCTCACGATTGGAATGGGAAGGATTTGGATATCACATCTCATGCTATAGGAAGGGTCTCAGGATTGGAATGGGAAGGAGTTGGATATCACATCTCATGCTATAGGAAGGGTCTCAGGAATGGAATGGGAAGGAGTTTTATATGACATCTCATGCCATAGGAAGGATCTCAGGTTTGGTATTAGAAGCATTGAGACATCACATCTCATGTTATAGGAAGGGTCTCAGGATTGGAATTGGAAGGAGTTGGATATCACATCTCATGCTATAGGAAGGGTCTCAGGTTTGGTATAAGCATTGAGATATCACATCTCATGCTATAGGAAGGGTCTCAGGATTGGAATGGGAAGGAGTTGTATATGACATCTCATGCCATAGGAAGGGTCTCAGGTTTGGTATCAGCATTGAGATATCACATCTCTGCTATCGGAAGGGTCTCAGGATTGGAATGGGAAGGAGTTGGATATCCCATCTTATGTTATAGGAAGGGTCTCAGGTTTGGTATTAGAAGCATTGAGATATCACATCTCATGCTATAGGAAGGGTCTCAGGATTGGAATGGGAAGGACTTGAATATCCCATCTCATGCTATAGGGAGGCTCTCACGTTTGGAAAGGGAAGGAGTTGGATATCACATTTCATGTTAGAGGTAGGATCTCAGGTTTGGTATTAGAGGCATTGAATATCACATCTCATGCTATCAGAAGGGTCTCAGGATTGGAATGGGAAGGAGTTGGATATCACATCTCATGCTAAAGGGAGGGTCTCAGGTTTGGAAGGGGAAGGATTTTGATATCACATCTCATGTTATAGGAAGGATCTCAGGTTTGGTATTAGAGGGATTGAGATATCACATCTCATGCTATCGGAAGGGTATCAGGATTGGATTTGGAAGTAGTTGGATATCCCATCTCATGCTATAGGAAGGGTCTCAGGTTGGAATGGGAAGGAATTGGATATCACATCTCATGTTATAGGAAGGGTCTCAGGATTGGAATGGGAAATACTTCGATATCACATCTCATGCTATAGGAAGGCTCTCAGGTTTGCAAGGGGAAGGAGTTGGATATCACATTTCATGTTAGAGGTAGGATCTCAGGTTTGGTATTAGATGCATTGAGATATCACATCTCATGCTATCAGAAATGTCTCAGGATTGGAATGGGAAGGAGTTGGATATCACATCTCATGCTAAAGGGAGGGTCTCTGGTTTGGAAGGGGAAGGATTTGGATATCACATCTCATGTTATAGGAAGGATCTCAGGTTTGGTATTAGAAGCATTGAGATATCACATCTCATGCTATAGGAAGGGTCTCAGGTTTGGAATGGGAAGGAATTGGATATCACATCTCATGTCATAGGAAGGATCTCAGGTTTGGTATTAGAAGCATTGAGATATCACATCTCATGCTATAGGAATGGTCTCAGGATTGGAATGGGAAGGAGTTGGATATTAGATTCTTGCTATAGAAAGGGTCTCAGGTTTGGAACGGGAAGGAGTTGGATATCACATCTCATGTTATAGGAAGGGTCTCAGGTTTGGTCTAAGCATTGAGATATCACATCTCTGCTATCAGAAGTTTCTCAGGATTGAAATGGGAAGGAGTTGGATATCCCATCTCATGTTATAGGACGGGTCTCAGGTTTGGTAATAGAATCATTGAGATATCACATCTCATGCTGTAGGAAGTGTCTAAGGATTGGAATGGGAAGGACTTGGATATCACATCTCATGCTATAGGTAGACTCTCAGGTTTGGAAAGGGAAGGAGTGGGATATCACATTTCATGTTCAAGGAAGGATCTCAGGTTTGGTATTAGAGGCATTGAGATATCACATCTCATGCTATAGGAAGGGTCTCAGGATTGGAATGGGAAGGATTTGGATATCACATCTCATGCTATAGGAAGGGTCTCAGGTTTGGTATAAGCATTGAGATATCACATCTCATGCTATAGGAAGGGTCTCAGGATTGGAATGGGAAGGAGTTGGATATCACATCTCATGCCATAGGAAGGGTCTCAGGTTTGGTACAAGCATTGAGATATCACATCTCTGCTATCGGAAGGGTCTCAGGATAGGAATGGGAAGGAGTTGGATATCACATCTCAAGCTATCTCAGGATTGGAATGGGAAGGAGTTTGATATCACATCTCAAGCTATAGGAAGGTTCTCAGGTTTGGACGGGGAAGGATTTGGATCTCACATCTCATGTTTTAGGACGGGTCTCAGGTTTGGTATTAGAAGCATTGAGATATCACATCTCATGGTATAGGAAGGGTCTCAGGATTGGAATGGGAAGGAGTTGGATATCACATCTCAAGCTATCACAGGATTGGAATGGGAAGGAGTTTGATATCACATCTCAAGCTATAGGAAGGGTCTCAGGTTTGGAAAGGGAAGGATTTGGATTTCACATCTCATGTTATAGGATGGTTCTCATGTTTGGTTTTAGAAGCATTGAGATATCACATCTAATGCTATCGGAAGGGTCTCAGGTTTGGAAAGGGAAGGATTTGGATTTCACATATGTTATTGGATGGTTCTCAGGTTTGGTTTTAGAAGCATTAAGATATCACATCTCATGCTATAGGAAGGGTCTCAGGTTTTGGAATGGGAAGGAGTTGGATACACATCTCATGTTATAGGAAGGATCTCAGGTTTGGTATTAGAAAAATTGTGATATCACATATCATGCTATAGGAAGGGTCTCAGGATTGGAATGGGAAGGAGTTGGATATGACATCTCATGCCACAGGAAGGGTCTCAGGTTTGGTATAAGCATTGAGATATCACATCTCTGCTATCGGAAGGGTCTCAGGATTGGAATGGGAAGGAGTTGGATATCCCATCTTATGTTATAGGAAAGATCTCAGGTTTGGAAGGGGAAGGATTTGGACATCACATCTCATGTTTTAGGACGGGTGTCAGGTTTGGTATTAGAAGCATTGAGATATCACATCTCATGGTATAGGAAGGGTCTCAGGATTGGAATGGGAAGGAGTTGGATATCACATCTCATGCTAAAGGAAAGATCTCAGGTTTGGAAGGGGAAGGATTTGGACATCACATCTCATGTTTTAGGACGGGTGTCAGGTTTGGTATTAGAAGCATTGAGATATCACATCTCATGGTATAGGAAGGGTCTCAGGATTGGAATGGGAAGGAGTTGGATATCACATCTCATGCTAAAGGAAAGATCTCAGGTTTGGAAGGGGAAGGATTTGGACATCACATCTCATGTTTTAGAACGGGTGTCAGGTTTGGTATTAGAAGCATTGAGATATCACATCTCATGGTATAGGAAGGGTCTCAGGATTGGAATGGGAAGGAGTTTGATATCACATCTCATGCAATCGGAAGGGTCTCAGGTTTGGAATGGGAAGGAGTTGGATATCACATCTCATGTTATAGGAAGGATCTCAGGTTTATTATTAGAAGCATTGAGATATCACATCTCATGCTATAGGAAGGGTCTCAGGTTTGGTATAAGCATTGAGATATCACATCTCTGCTATCGGAAGGGTCTCAGGATTGGAATGGGAAGGAGTTGGATATCCCATCTCATTATAGCAAGGGTCTCAGGTTTGGTATTAGAAGCATTGAGATATCACATCTCATGCTATAGGAAGGGTCTAAGGTTTGGAAGGGGAAGGATTTGGATATCACATCTCATGTTATAGGACCGGTCTCAGGTTTGGTATAAGCATTGAGATATCACATCTCATGCTATAGGAAGGGTCTCAGGATTGGAATGGGAAGGAGTTGGATATCACATCTCATGCCATAGGAAGGGTCTCAGGTTTGGTACAAGCATTGAGATATCACATCTCTGCTATCGGAAGGGTCTCAGGATAGGAATGGGAAGGAGTTGGATATCACATCTCAAGCTATCTCAGGATTGGAATGGGAAGGAGTTTGATATCACATCTCAAGCTATAGGAAGGTTCTCAGGTTTGGAGGGGGAAGGATTTGGATCTCACATCTCATGTTTTAGGACGGGTCTCAGGTTTGGTATTAGAAGCATTGAGATATCACATCTCATGGTATAGGAAGGGTCTCAGGATTGGAATGGGAAGGAGTTGGATATCACATCTCAAGCTATCACAGGATTGGAATGGGAAGGAGTTTGATATCACATCTCAAGCTATAGGAAGGGTCTCAGGTTTGGAAAGGGAAGGATTTGGATTTCACATCTCATGTTATAGGATGGTTCTCATGTTTGGTTTTAGAAGCATTGAGATATCACATCTAATGCTATCGGAAGGGTCTCAGGTTTGGAAAGGGAAGGATTTGGATTTCACATATGTTATTGGATGGTTCTCAGGTTTGGTTTTAGAAGCATTAAGATATCACATCTCATGCTATAGGAAGGGTCTCAGGTTTTGGAATGGGAAAGAGTTGGATACACATCTCATGTTATAGGAAGGATCTCAGGTTTGGTATTAGAAAAATTGTGATATCACATATCATGCTATAGGAAGGGTCTCAGGATTGGAATGGTAAGGAGTTGGATATGACATCTCATGCCACAGGAAGGGTCTCAGGTTTGGTATAAGCATTGAGATATCACATCTCTGCTATCGGAAGGGTCTCAGGATTGGAATGGGAAGGAGTTGGATATCCCATCTTATGTTATAGGAAAGATCTCAGGTTTGGAAGGGGAAGGATTTGGACATCACATCTCATGTTTTAGGACGGGTGTCAGGTTTGGTATTAGAAGCATTGAGATATCACATCTCATGGTATAGGAAGGGTCTCAGGATTGGAATGGGAAGGAGTTGGATATCACATCTCATGCTAAAGGAAAGATCTCAGGTTTGGAAGGGGAAGGATTTGGACATCACATCTCATGTTTTAGGACGGGTGTCAGGTTTGGTATTAGAAGCATTGAGATATCACATCTCATGGTATAGGAAGGGTCTCAGGATTGGAATGGGAAGGAGTTTGATATCACATCTCATGCAATCGGAAGGGTCTCAGGTTTGGAATGGGAAGGAGTTGGATATCACATCTCATGTTATAGGAAGGATCTCAGGTTTATTATTAGAAGCATTGAGATATCACATCTCATGCTATAGGAAGGGTCTCAGGATTGGAATCAGAAGGAGTTGTATTTGACATCTCATGCCATAGGAAGGGTCTCAGGTTTGGTATAAGCATTGAGATATCACATCTCTGCTATCGGAAGGGTCTCAGGACTGGAATGGGAAGGAGTTGGATATCCCATCTCATTATAGCAAGGGTCTCAGGTTTGGTATTAGAAGCATTGGGATATCACATCTCATGATAAAGGAAGGGTCTAAGGTTTGGAAGGGGAAGGATTTGGATATCACATCTCATGTTATAGGACCGGTCTCAGGTTTGGTATTAGAAGCATTGAGATATCAAGTCCCATGGTATAGGACGGGTATCAGAATTGGAATGGGAAGGAGTTGGATATCACATCTCAAGCTATAGGAAGGGTGTCAGGATTGGAATTGGAAGGAGTTTGATATCACATCTCATGCCATGGTATGGGTCTCAGGTTTTGTAGAAGCATTGGGATATCACATCTCATGCTATCGGAAGGGTATCAGGATTGGATTTGGAAGGAGTTGGATATCCCATCTCATGATATAGGAAGGGTCTCAGGTTGGAATGGGAAGGAGTTGGATATCACATCTCATGTTATAGGAAGGGTATCAGGATTGGAATGGGAAGGACTTGGATATCACATCTCATGCTATAGGAAGGCTATCAGGTTTGGAAGGGGAAGGATTTGGATATCACATCTCATGCTATAGGAAGGGTCTCAGGTTTGGTATAAGCATTGAGATATCACATCTCATGCTATAGAAACGGTCTTAAGATTGCAATGGGAAGGAGTTGGATATCACATCTCATGTTATAGGAAGGATCTCAGGTTTGGTATTAGAGGCATTGAGATATAACATCTCATGCTATCAGAAGGGTCTCAGGATTGGAATGGGAAGGAGTTGGATATCACATCTCATGCTAAAGGGAGGGTCTCAGGTTTGGAAGGGGAAGGATTTGGATATCACATCTCATGCTATAGGAAGGGTCTCAGGAATGGAATGGGAAGGAGTTTTATATGACATCTCATGCCATAGGAAGGATCTCAGGTTTGGTATTAGAAGCATTGAGACATAACATCTCATGTTATAGGAAGGGTCTCAGGATTGGAATGGGAAGGAGTTGGATATCACATCTCATGCTATAGGAAGGGTCTCAGGTTTGGTATAAGCATTGAGATATCACATCTCGTGCTATAGGAAGGGTCTCAGGATTGGAATGGGAAGGAGTTGTATATGACATCTCATGCCATAGGAAGGGTCTCAGGTTTGGTATCAGCATTGAGATATCACATCTCTGCTATCGGAAGGGTCTCAGGATTGGAATGGGAAGGAGTTGGATATCCCATCTTATGTTATAGGAAGGGTCTCAGGTTTGGTATTAGAAGCATTGAGATATCACATCTCATGTTATAGGAAGGGTCTCAGGATTGGAATGGGAAGGAGTTGGATATCACATCTCATGCTATAGGAAGGGTCTCAGGTTTGGTATAAGCATTGAGATATCACATCCCATGCTATAGGAAGGGTCTCAGGATTGGAATGGGAAGGAGTTGTATATGACATCTCATGCCATAGGAAGGGTCTCAGGTTTGGTATCAGCATTGAGATATCACATCTCTGCTATCGGAAGGGTCTCAGGATTGGAATGGGAAGGAGTTGGATATCCCATCTCATGCTATAGGAAGGGTCTCAGGATTGGAATGGGAAGGACTTGAATATCCCATCTCATGCTATAGGGAGGCTCTCACGTTTGGAAAGGGAAGGAGTTGGATATCACATTTCATGTTAGAGGTAGGATCTCAGGTTTGGTATTAGAGGCATTGAATATCACATCTCATACTATCAGAAGGGTCTCAGGATTGGAATGGGAAGGAGTTGGATATCACATCTCATGCTAAAGGGAGGGTCTCAGGTTTGGAAGGGGAAGGATTTTGATATCACATCTCATGTTATAGGAAGGATCTCAGGTTTGGTATTAGAGGGATTGAGATATCACATCTCATGCTATCGGAAGGGTATCAGGATTGGATTTGGAAGTAGTTGGATATCCCATCTGATGCTATAGGAAGGGTCTCAGGTTGGAATGGGAAGGAGTTGGATATCACATCTCATGTTATAGGAAGGGTCTCAGGATTGGAATGGGAAATACTTCGATATCACATCTCATGCTATAGGAAGGCTCTCAGGTTTGCAAGGGGAAGGAGTTGGATATCACATTTCATGTTAGAGGTAGGATCTCAGGTTTGGTATTAGAGGCATTGAGATATCACATCTCATGCTATCAGAAATGTCTCAGGATTGGAATGGGAAGGAGTTGGATATCACATCTCATGCTAAAGGGAGGGTCTCTGGTTTGGAAGGGGAAGGATTTGGATATCACATCTCATGTTATAGGAAGGATCTCAGGTTTGGTATTAGAAGCATTGAGATATCACGTCTCATGCTATAGGAAGGGTCTCAGGTTTGGAATGGGAAGGAATTGGATATCACATCTCATGTCATAGGAAGGATCTCAGGTTTGGTATTAGAAGCATTGAGATATCACATCTCATGCTATAGGAATGGTCTCAGGATTGGAATGGGAAGGAGTTGGATATCACATCTCATGCTATAGGTAGGCTCTCAGGTTTGGAAGGGGAAGGATTTGGATATCACATTTCATGTTAGAGGAAGGATCTCAGGTTTGGTATTAGAGGCATTGAGATATCACATCTCATGCTATAGGAAGGGTCTCACGATTGGAATGGGAAGGATTTGGATATCATATCTCATGCTATAGGAAGGGTCTCAGGTTTGGTATAAGCATTGAAATATCACATCCCATGCTATAGGAAGGGTCTCAGGATTGGAATGGAAGGAGTTGGATATCACATCTCATGTTATAGGAAGGATCTCAGATTTGGTATTAGAAGCATTGAGACATCACATCTGATGCTATAGGAAGGGTCTCAGGATTGGAATGGGAAGGAGTTGGATATCACATCTCATGTTATAGGAAGGGTCTCAGGATTGGAATGGGAAGGACTTCGATATCACATCTCATGTTATAGGAAGGCTCCCAGGTTTGGAAGGGGAAGGAGTTGGATATCACATCTCATGCTAAAGGGAGGGTCTCAGGTTTGGAAGGGGAAGGATTTGAAAATCACATCTCGTGTTATAGGAAGGATCTCAGGTTTGGTATTAGAAGAATTGAAATATCACATCTCATGCTATCGGAAGGATCTCAGGTTTGGTATTAGAAGCATTGAGATATCACATCTCATGCTATCAGAATGGTCTCAGGATTGGAATGGGAAGGAGTTGGATATCACATCTCATGCTAAAGGGAGGGTCTCTGGTTTGGAAGGGGAAGGATTTGGATATCACATCTCATGTTATAGGAAGGATCTCAGGTTTGTTATTAGAAGCATTGAGATATCACATCTCATGCTATAGGAAGGGTCTCAGGATTGGAATGGGAAGGAGTTGGATATCATATCTCATGCTATAGGAAGGGTCTCAGGAATGGAATGGGAAGGAGTTTTATATGACATCTCATGCCATAGGAAGGATCTCATGTTTGGTATTAGAAGCATTGAGACATCACAACTCATGTTATAGGAAGGGTATCAGGATTGGAATGGGAAGGAGTTGGATATCACATCTCATGCTATAGGAAGGGTCTCAGGTTTGGTATAAGCATTGAGATATCACATCTCATGCTATAGGAAGGGTCTCAGGATTGGAATGGGAAGGAATTGGATATCACATCTCATGTCATAGGAAGGATCTCAGGTTTGGTATTAGAAGCATTGAGATATCACATCTCATGCTATAGGAATGGTCTCAGGTTTGGAATGGGAAGGAGTTGGATATTAGATTCTTGCTATAGAAAGGGTCTCAGGTTTGGAACGGGAAGGAGTTGGATATCACATCTCATGTTATAGGAAGGGTCTCAGGTTTGGTCTAAGCATTGAGATATCACATCTCTGCTATCAGAAGTTTCTCAGGATTGAAATGGGAAGGAGTTGGATATCCCATCTCATGTTATAGGACGGGTCTCAGTTTTGGTAATAGAATCATTGAGATATCACATCTCATGCTGTAGGAAGTGTCTAAGGATTGGAATGGAAAGGACTTGGATATCACATCTCATGCTATAGGTAGACTCTCAGGTTTGGAAAGGGAAGGAGTGGGATATCACATTTCATGTTCAAGGAAGGATCTCAGGTTTGGTATTAGAGGCATTGAGATATCACATCTCATGCTATAGGAAGGGTCTCAGGATTGGAATGGGAAGGATTTGGATATCACATCTCATGCTATAGGAAGGGTCTCAGGTTTGGTATAAGCATTGAGATATCACATCTCATGCTATAGGAAGGGTCTCAGGATTGGAATGGGAAGGAGTTGGATATCACATCTCATGCCATAGGAAGGGTCTCAGGTTTGGTACAAGCATTGAGATATCACATCTCTGCTATCGGAAGGGTCTCAGGATAGGAATGGGAAGGAGTTGGATATCACATCTCAAGCTATCTCAGGATTGGAATGGGAAGGAGTTTGATATCACATCTCAAGCTATAGGAAGGTTCTCAGGTTTGGAGGGGGAAGGATTTGGATCTCACATCTCATGTTTTAGGACGGGTCTCAGGTTTGGTATTAGAAGCATTGAGATATCACATCTCATGGTATAGGAAGGGTCTCAGGATTGGAATGGGAAGGAGTTGGATATCACATCTCAAGCTATCACAGGATTGGAATGGGAAGGAGTTTGATATCACATCTCAAGCTATAGGAAGGGTCTCAGGTTTGGAAAGGGAAGGATTTGGATTTCACATCTCATGTTATAGGATGGTTCTCATGTTTGGTTTTAGAAGCATTGAGATATCACATCTAATGCTATCGGAAGGGTCTCAGGTTTGGAAAGGGAAGGATTTGGATTTCACATATGTTATTGGATGGTTCTCAGGTTTGGTTTTAGAAGCATTAAGATATCACATCTCATGCTATAGGAAGGGTCTCAGGTTTTGGAATGGGAAGGAGTTGGATACACATCTCATGTTATAGGAAGGATCTCAGGTTTGGTATTAGAAAAATTGTGATATCACATATCATGCTATAGGAAGGGTCTCAGGATTGGAATGGGAAGGAGTTGGATATGACATCTCATGCCACAGGAAGGGTCTCAGGTTTGGTATAAGCATTGAGATATCACATCTCTGCTATCGGAAGGGTCTCAGGATTGGAATGGGAAGGAGTTGGATATCCCATCTTATGTTATAGGAAAGATCTCAGGTTTGGAAGGGGAAGGATTTGGACATCACATCTCATGTTTTAGGACGGGTGTCAGGTTTGGTATTAGAAGCATTGAGATATCACATCTCATGGTATAGGAAGGGTCTCAGGATTGGAATGGGAAGGAGTTGGATATCACATCTCATGCTAAAGGAAAGATCTCAGGTTTGGAAGGGGAAGGATTTGGACATCACATCTCATGTTTTAGGACGGGTGTCAGGTTTGGTATTAGAAGCATTGAGATATCACATCTCATGGTATAGGAAGGGTCTCAGGATTGGAATGGGAAGGAGTTGGATATCACATCTCATGCTAAAGGAAAGATCTCAGGTTTGGAAGGGGAAGGATTTGGACATCACATCTCATGTTTTAGAACGGGTGTCAGGTTTGGTATTAGAAGCATTGAGATATCACATCTCATGGTATAGGAAGGGTCTCAGGATTGGAATGGGAAGGAGTTTGATATCACATCTCATGCAATCGGAAGGGTCTCAGGTTTGGAATGGGAAGGAGTTGGATATCACATCTCATGTTATAGGAAGGATCTCAGGTTTATTATTAGAAGCATTGAGATATCACATCTCATGCTATAGGAAGGGTCTCAGGATTGGAATCGGAAGGAGTTGTATTTGACATCTCATGCCATAGGAAGGGTCTCAGGTTTGGTATAAGCATTGAGATATCACATCTCTGCTATCGGAAGGGTCTCAGGATTGGAATGGGAAGGAGTTGGATATCCCATCTCATTATAGCAAGGGTCTCAGGTTTGGTATTAGAAGCATTGAGATATCACATCTCATGCTATAGGAAGGGTCTCAGGATTGGAATGGGAACGACTTGGATATCACATCTCATGATAAAGGAAGGGTCTAAGGTTTGGAAGGGGAAGGATTTGGATATCACATCTCATGTTATAGGACCGGTCTCAGGTTTGGTATTAGAAGCATTGAGATATCAAGTCCCATGGTATAGGACGGGTCTCAGAATTGGAATGGGAAGGAGTTGGATATCACATCTCAAGCTATAGGAAGGGTGTCAGGATTGGAATGGGAAGGAGTTTGATATCACATCTCATGCCATGGTATGGGTCTCAGGTTTTGTAGAAGCATTGGGATATCACATCTCATGCTATCGGAAGGGTATCAGGATTGGATTTGGAAGGAGTTGGATATCCCATCTCATGATATAGGAAGGGTCTCAGGTTGGAATGGGAAGGAGTTGGATATCACATCTCATGTTATAGGAAGGGTATCAGGATTGGAATGGGAAGGACTTGGATATCACATCTCATGCTATAGGAAGGCTTTCAGGTTTGGAAGGGGAAGGATTTGGATATCACATCTCATGCTATAGGAAGGGTCTCAGGTTTGGTATAAGCATTGAGATATCACATCTCATGCTATAGAAACGGTCTCAAGATTGCAATGGGAAGGAGTTGGATATCACATCTCATGTTATAGGAAGGATCTCAGATTTGGTATTAGAAGCATTGAGACATCACATCTCATGCTATAGGAAGTGTCTCAGGATTGGAATGGGAAGGAGTTGGATATCACATCTCATGTTATAGGAAGGGTCTCAGGATTGGATTGGGAAGCACTTCGATATCACATCTCATGTTATAGGAAGGCTTCCAGGTTTAGAAGGGGAAGGAGTTGGATATCACATTTCATGTTAGAGGTAGGATCTCAGGTTTGGTATTAGAGGCATTGAGATATAACATCTCATGCTATCAGAAGGGTCTCAGGATTGGAATGGGAAGGAGTTGGATATCACATCTCATGCTAAAGGGAGGGTCTCAGGTTTGGAAGGGGAAGGATTTGGATATCACATCTCATGCTATAGGAAGGGTCTCAGGAATGGAATGGGAAGGAGTTTTATATGACATCTCATGCCATAGGAAGGATCTCAGGTTTGGTATTAGAAGCATTGAGACATAACATCTCATGTTATAGGAAGGGTCTCAGGATTGGAATGGGAAGGAGTTGGATATCACATCTCATGCTATAGGAAGGGTCTCAGGTTTGGTATAAGCATTGAGATATCACATCTCATGCTATAGGAAGGGTCTCAGGATTGGAATGGGAACGACTTGGATATCACATCTCATGATAAAGGAAGGGTCTAAGGTTTGGAAGGGGAAGGATTTGGATATCACATCTCATGTTATAGGACCGGTCTCAGGTTTGGTATTAGAAGCATTGAGATATCAAGTCCCATGGTATAGGACGGGTCTCAGAATTGGAATGGGAAGGAGTTGGATATCACATCTCAAGCTATAGGAAGGGTGTCAGGATTGGAATGGGAAGGAGTTTGATATCACATCTCATGCCATGGTATGGGTCTCAGGTTTTGTAGAAGCATTGGGATATCACATCTCATGCTATCGGAAGGGTATCAGGATTGGATTTGGAAGGAGTTGGATATCCCATCTCATGATATAGGAAGGGTCTCAGGTTGGAATGGGAAGGAGTTGGATATCACATCTCATGTTATAGGAAGGGTATCAGGATTGGAATGGGAAGGACTTGGATATCACATCTCATGCTATAGGAAGGCTTTCAGGTTTGGAAGGGGAAAGATTTGGATATCACATCTCATGCTATAGGAAGGGTCTCAGGTTTGGTATAAGCATTGAGATATCACATCTCATGCTATAGAAACGGTCTCAAGATTGCAATGGGAAGGAGTTGGATATCACATCTCATGTTATAGGAAGGATCTCAGATTTGGTATTAGAAGCATTGAGACATCACATCTCATGCTATAGGAAGTGTCTCAGGATTGGAATGGGAAGGAGTTGGATATCACATCTCATGTTATAGGAAGGGTCTCAGGATTGGATTGGGAAGCACTTCGATATCACATCTCATGTTATAGGAAGGCTTCCAGGTTTAGAAGGGGAAGGAGTTGGATATCACATTTCATGTTAGAGGTAGGATCTCAGGTTTGGTATTAGAGGCATTGAGATATAACATCTCATGCTATCAGAAGGGTCTCAGGATTGGAATGGGAAGGAGTTGGATATCACATCTCATGCTAAAGGGAGGGTCTCAGGTTTGGAAGGGGAAGGATTTGGATATCACATCTCATGCTATAGGAAGGGTCTCAGGAATGGAATGGGAAGGAGTTTTATATGACATCTCATGCCATAGGAAGGATCTCAGGTTTGGTATTAGAAGCATTGAGACATAACATCTCATGTTATAGGAAGGGTCTCAGGATTGGAATGGGAAGGAGTTGGATATCACATCTCATGCTATAGGAAGGGTCTCAGGTTTGGTATAAGCATTGAGATATCACATCTCATGCTATAGGAAGGGTCTCAGGATTGGAATGGGAAGGAGTTGTATATGACATCTCATGCCATAGGAAGGGTCTCAGGTTTGGTATCAGCATTGAGATATCACATCTCTGCTATCGGAAGGGTCTCAGGATTGGAATGGGAAGGAGTTGGATATCCCATCTTATGTTATAGGAAGGGTCTCAGGTTTGGTATTAGAAGCATTGAGATATCACATCTCATGTTATAGGAAGGGTCTCAGGATTGGAATGGGAAGGAGTTGGATATCACATCTCATGCTATAGGAAGGGTCTCAGGTTTGGTATAAGCATTGAAATATCACATCTCATGCTATAGGAAGGGTCTCAGGATTGGAATGGGAAGGAGTTGGATATCACATCTCATGCTATAGGAAGGGTCTCAGGTTTGGTATAAGCATTGAGATATCACATCCCATGCTATAGGAAGGGTCTCAGGATTGGAATGGGAAGGAGTTGTATATGACATCTCATGCCATAGGAAGGGTCTCAGGTTTGGTATCAGCATTGAGATATCACATCTCTGCTATCGGAAGGGTCTCAGGATTGGAATGGGAAGGAGTTGGATATCCCATCTCATGCTATAGGAAGGGTCTCAGGATTGGAATGGGAAGGACTTGAATATCCCATCTCATGCTATAGGGAGGCTCTCACGTTTGGAAAGGGAAGGAGTTGGATATCACATTTCATGTTAGAGGTAGGATCTCAGGTTTGGTATTAGAGGCATTGAATATCACATCTCATGCTATCAGAAGGGTCTCAGGATTGGAATGGGAAGGAGTTGGATATCACATCTCATGCTAAAGGGAGGGTCTCAGGTTTGGAAGGGGAAGGATTTTGATATCACATCTCATGTTATAGGAAGGATCTCAGGTTTGGTATTAGAGGGATTGAGATATCACATCTCATGCTATCGGAAGGGTATCAGGATTGGAATGGGAAGGAGTTGGATATCACATCTCATGTTATAGGAAGGGTCTCAGGATTGGAATGGGAAATACTTCGATATCACATCTCATGCTATAGGAAGGCTCTCAGGTTTGCAAGGGGAAGGAGTTGGATATCACATTTCATGTTAGAGTTAGGATCTCAGGTTTGGTATTAGAGGCATTGAGATATCACATCTCATGCTATCAGAAATGTCTCAGGATTGGAATGGGAAGGAGTTGGATATCACATCTCATGCTAAAGGTCGGGTCTCTGGTTTGGAAGGGGAAGGATTTGGATATCACATCTCATGTTATAGGAAGGATCTCAGGTTTGGTATTAGAAGCATTGAGATATCACGTCTCATGCTATAGGAAGGGTCTCAGGTTTGGAATGGGAAGGAATTGGATATCACATCTCATGTCATAGGAAGGATCTCAGGTTTGGTATTAGAAGCATTGAGATATCACATCTCATGCTATAGGAATGGTCTCAGGATTGGAATGGGAAGGAGTTGGATATTAGATTCTTGCTATAGAAAGGGTCTCAGGTTTGGAACGGGAAGGAGTTGGATATCACATCTCATGTTATAGGAAGGGTCTCAGGTTTGGTCTAAGCATTGAGATATCACATCTCTGCTATCGGAAGTTTCTCAGGATTGAAATGGGAAGGAGTTGGATATCCTATCTCATGTTATAGGACGGGTCTCAGGTTTGGTAATAGAATCATTGAGATATCACATCTCATGCTGTAGGAAGTGTCTAAGGATTGGAATGGGAAGGACTTGGATATCACATCTCATGCTATAGGTAGACTCTCAGGTTTGGAAAGGGAAGGAATGGGATATCGCATTTCATGTTCAAGGAAGGATCTCAGGTTTGGTATTAGAGGCATTGAGATATCACATCTCATGCTATAGGAAGGGTCTCAGGATTGGAATGGGAAGGATTTGGATATCACATCTCATGCTATAGGAAGGGTCTCAGGTTTGGTATAAGCATTGAGATATCACATCTCATGCTATAGGAAGGGTCTCAGGATTGGAATGGGGAGGAGTTGGATATCACATCTCATGCTATAGGTAGGCTCTCAGGTTTGGAAGGGGAAGGATTTGGATATCACATTTCATGTTAGAGGAAGGATCTCAGGTTTGGTATTAGAGGCATTGAGATATCACATCTCATGCTATAGGAAGGGTCTCACGATTGGAATGGGAAGGATTTGGATATCACATCTCATGCTATAGGAAGCGTCTCAGGTTTGGTATAAGCATTGAAATATCACATCCCATGCTATAGGAAGGGTCTCAGGATTGGAATGGAAGGAGTTGGATATCCAATCTCATGTTATAGGAAGGATCTCAGATTTGGTATTAGAAGCATTGAGACATCACATCTCATGCTATAGGAAGGGTCTCAGGATTGGAATGGGAAGGAGTTGGATATCAAATCTCATGTTATAGGAAGGGTCTCAGGATTGGAATGGGAAGGACTTCGATATCACATCTCATGTTATAGGAAGGCTCCCAGGTTTGGAAGGGGAAGGAGTTGGATATCACATCTCATGCTAAAGGGAGGGTCTCAGGTTTGGAAGGGGAAGGATTTGAAAATCACATCTCGTGTTATAGGAAGGATCTCAGGTTTGGTATTAGAAGAATTGAAATATCACATCTCATGCTATCGGAAGGATCTCAGGTTTGGTATTAGAAGCATTGAGATATCACATCTCATGCTATCAGAATGGTCTCAGGATTGGAATGGGAAGGAGTTGGATATCACATCTCATGCTAAAGGGAGGGTCTCTGGTTTGGAAGGGGAAGGATTTGGATATCACATCTCATGTTATAGGAAGGATCTCAGGTTTGTTATTAGAAGCATTGAGATATCACATCTCATGCTATAGGAAGGGTCTCAGGATTGGAATGGGAAGGAGTTGGATATCATATCTCATGCTATAGGAAGGGTCTCAGGAATGGAATGGGAAGGAGTTTTATATGACATCTCATGCCATAGGAAGGATCTCATGTTTGGTATTAGAAGCATTGAGACATCACAACTCATGTTATAGGAAGGGTATCAGGATTGGAATGGGAAGGAGTTGGATATCACATCTCATGCTATAGGAAGGGTCTCAGGTTTGGTATAAGCATTGAGATATCACATCTCATGCTATAGGAAGGGTCTCAGGATTGGAATGGGAAGGAGTTGTATATGACATCTCATGCCATAGGAAGGGTCTCAGGTTTGGTATAAGCATTGAGATATCACATCTCTGCTATCGGAAGGGTCTCAGGATTGGAATGGGAAGGACTAGGATATCACATCTCATGCTATAGGAAGGGTCTCAGGATTGGAATGGGAAGGACTTGGATATCACATCTCATGTTATAGGAAGGGTCTCAGGTTTGGTATTAGAAGCATTGAGATATCACATCTCATGCTATAGGAAGGGTCTCAGGAATGGAATGGGAAGGACTTGGATATCACATCTCATGATAAAGGAAGGGTCTAAGGTTTGGAAGGGGAAGGATTTGGATATCACATCTCATGTTATAGGACGGGTCTCAGGTTTGGTATTAGAAGCATTGTGATATCACATCTCATGCTATAGGAAGTGTCTCAGGATTGGAATGGGAAGGAGTTGGATATCACATCTCATGCTATAGGAAGGGTTTCAGGTTTGGTAGAAGCATTGAGATATCACATCTCATGCTATAGGAAGAGTCTCAGGTTTGGGAAGGGAAGGATTTGGATTTCACATCTCATGTTATAGGATTTTTCTCATGTTTGGTTTTTGAAGCATTGAGATATCACATCTCATGCTATCGGAAGGGTCTCAGGTTTGGAATGGGAAGGAGTTGGATATCACATCTCATGTTATAGGAAGGATCTCATGTTTGGTATTAGAAGCATTGAGATATCACATCTCATGCTCTAGGAAGGGTCTCCGGATTGGAATGTGAAGGATTTGGATATTACATCTCATGCTAAAAGAAGGGTCTCAGGTTTGGAATGGGAAGGATTTGGATATGACATCTCTTGTTATAGGGAGGGTCTCAGGATTTGAATGGCAAGGAGTTGGATATCACATCTCATGCCATAGGAAGGGTCTCAGGTTTTGTATAAGCATTGAGATATCACATCTCTGCTATCGGAAGGGTCTCAGGATTGGATTGGGAAGGAGTTGGATATCCCTTCTCATGCTATAGGAAGGGTCTCAGGTTGGAATGGGAAGGAGTTGGATATCACATCTCATGTTATAGGAAGGGTCTCAGGATTGGAATGGGAAGGATTTGGATATCGCATCTCTTGCTATAGGAAGGGTCTCAGGTTTTTTATTAGAAACATTGAGATATCACATCTCATGCTATAGGAAGGGTTTTAGGATTGGAATGGGAAGTATTTGGATATCACATCTCATGCTAAAGGAAGGGTCTCAAGTTTGGAAGGGAAAGGATTTGGATATCATATCTCATGTTATAGGACGGGACCCAGGTTTGGTATTAGAAGCATTGAGATATCACATCTCGTGGTATAGGAAGGGTCTCAGGGTTGGAATGGGAAGGAGTTGGATATCAAATCTCATCCAATAGGAAGGGTCTCAGGTTTGGAATGGGTAGGAATTGGATATCACATCTCATGTTATAGGAAGGTTCTCAGGTTTGGTAGAAGCGTTGAGATATCACATCTCTGCTATCGGAAGGGTCTCAGGATTGGATTGGGAAGGAGTTGGATATCCCTTCTCATGCTATAGGAAGGGTCTCAGGATTTGAATGGCAAGGAGTTGGATATCACATATCATGCCTTAGGAAGGGTCTCAGGTTTGGCATAAGAAGGAGTTGGATATCCCATCTCATGCTATAGGAAGGGTCTCAGGTTGGAATGAGAAGGAGTTGGATATGACATCTCATGTTATAGGAAGGGTCTCAGGATTGGAATGGGAAGGACTTGGATATCACATCTCATGCTGTAGGAAGGCTCTCAGGTTTGGAAAGGGAAGGAGTTGGATATCACATTTCATGTTAGAGGTAGGATCTCAGGTTTGGTATTAGAGGCATTGAGATATCACATCTCATGATATCAGAAGGGTATCAGGATTGGAATGGGAAGGAGTTGGATATCACATCTCATGCTAAAGGGAGGGTGTCAGGTTTGGAAGGGCAAGGATTTGGATATCACATCTCATGTTATAGGAAGGATCTCAGGTTTGGTATTAGAAGCATTGAGATATCACATCTCATGCTATCGGAAGGATCTCAGGTTTGGTATTAGAAGCATTGAGATATCACATCTCATGCTATAGGAAGGGTCTCACAATTGGAATGGGAAGGAGTTGGATATCACATCTCATGTTATAGGAAGGATCTCAGGTTTGGTATTAGAAGCATTGAGATATCACATCTCATGCTATAGGACTGGTCTCAGGATTGGAATGGGAAGGAGTTGGATATCACATCTCATGCTAAAGGAAGGGTCTCAGTTTTGGTAGAAGCATTGAGATTTCACATATCATGCTATAGGAAGGGTCTCAGGATTGGAATGGGAAGGAGTTGGATATCACATCTCATGCTATAGGAAGGGTCTCAGGTTTGGTATAAGCATTGAGATATCACATCTCTGCTATCGGAAGGGTCTCAGGATTGGAATGGGAAGGACTTAGATATCACATCTCATGCTATAGGGAGGGTCTCAGTATTGATATTAGAAGCATTGAGATATCACATCTCAAGCTATCGGAAGGGTCTCAGGATTGGAATGGGAAGGAGTTGGATATCACATCTCATGCTATAGGAAGGGTCTCAGGTTAGGAAGGGGAAGGAGTTGGATATCACATTTCATGTTAGAGGAAGGATCTCAGGTTTGGTATTAGAGGCCTTGAGATATCACATCTCATGCTATAGGAAGGGTCTCAGGATTGGAATGGGAAGGAGTTGGATATCACATCTCAAGCTATAGGAAGGGTCTCAGGTTTGGTATAAGCATTGAGATATCACATCTCATGCTATAAGAAGGGTCTCAGGATTGGAATGGGAAGGAGTTGGATATCACATCTCATGTTATAGGAAAGATCTCAGGTTTGGTATTAGAAGCATTGAGACATCACATCTCATGTTATAGGAAGGGTCTTAGGATTGGAATGGGAAGAAGTTGGATATCACATCTCATGCTATAGGAAGGGTCTCAGGTTTGGTATAAGCATTGAGATATCACATCTCATGCTATAGGAAGGGTCTCAGGATTGGAATGGGAAGGAGTTGTATATGACATCTCATGCCATAGGAAGGGTCTCAGGTTTGGTATACGCATTGAGATATCACATCAAATGCTATAGGAAGGGTCTCAGGATTGGAATGGGAAGGACTTGAATATCACATCGCATGCTATAGGCAGGGTCTCAAGTTTGGAAAGGGAAGGAGATGGATATCACATTTCATGTTAGAGGTAGGATCTCAGGTTTGGTATTAGAGGCATTGAGATATCACATCTCATGCTATCAGAAGGGTCTCAGGATTGGAATGGGAAGAAGTTGTATATCACATCTCATGCTAAAGGGAGGGTCTCAGGTGTGGAAGGGGAAGGATTTGGAAATCACATCTCATGTTATAGTAAGGATCTCAGGTTTGGTATTAAAAGCATTGAGATATCACATCTCATGCTATCGGAAGTATCTCAGGTTTGGTATTAGAGGCATTGAGATATCACATCTCATGCTATCATGAGGGTCTCAGGATTGGAATGGGAAGGAGTTGGATATCACATCTCATGTTATAGGAAGGATCTCAGGTTTGGTATTAGAAGCATTGAGATATCACATCTCATGCTATAGGAAGGGTCTCAGGATTGGAATGGGAAGGAGTTGGATATCACATCTTATGCTATAGGAAGGGTCTCAGATTTGGTATAAGCATTGAGATATCACATCTCATGCTATAGGAAGGGTCTCAGGATTGGAATGGGAAGGAGTTGGATATCACATCTCATGCTATAGGAAGGGTCTCAGGTTTGGAACGGGAAGGAGTTAGATATCACATCTCATGTTATAGGAAGAGTCTCAGGTTTGGTATAAGCATTGAGATATCACATCTCTGCTATCGGAGGTGTCTCAGGATTGGGATGGGAAGGAATTGGATATCACATCTCATGCTATAGGAAGGGTATCAGGTTTGGAACGGGAAGGAGTTGGATATCCCATCTCATGTTATAGGACAGGTCTCAGGTTTGATATTAGAAGCATTGAGATATCACATCTCTGCTATTGGAAGGGTCTCAGGATTGGAATGGGAAGGACTTGGATATCAGAATTCATGTTATAGGAAGGGTCTCAGGTTTGGTATTAGAAGCATTGAGATATCACATCTCATGCTATAGGAAGGGTCTCAGGATTGAAATGGGAAGGACTTGGATATCACATCTCATGTTATAGGAAGGGTCTCAGGTTTGGTATTAGAAGCATTGAGATATCACATCTCATGCTATAGGAAGGGTCTCAGGAATGGAATGGGAAGGACTTGGATATCACATCTCATGATAAAGGAAGGGTCTAAGGTTTGGAAGGGGAAGGATTTGGATATCACATCTCATGTTATTGGACCGGTCTCAGGTTTGGTATTAGAAGCATTGAGATATCAAGTCTCATGGTATAGGACGGGAGTTTGATATCACATCTCATGCCATGGTATGGGTCTCAGGTTTTGTAGAAGCATTGGGATATCACATCTCATGCTATCGGAAGGGTATCAGGATTGGATTTGGAAGGAGTTGGATATCCCATCTCATGCTATAGGAAGGGTCTCAGGTTGGAATGGGAAGGAGTTGGATATGACATCTCATGTTATAGGAAGGGTCTCAGGATTGGAATGGGAATGACTTGGATATCACATCTCATGCTGTAGGAAGGCTCTCAGGTTTGGAAATCTGAGATTCTTCCGATAGCATGATATGTGATGTCTCAATGCTTCTAATACCAAACCTGAGATCCTTCGTTTAACATGAGATGTGATATCCAAGTCCTTCCCATTCCAATCCTGAGACCCTTCCTATAGCATGTGATGTGATATCTCAATGCTTATACCAAACCTGAGACCCTTCCTATGGCATGAGATGTCATATACAACTCCTTCCCATTCCAATCCTGAGCCCTTCCTATATCATGAGATGTGATATCTCAATGCTTATACCAAACCTGAGACTCTTCCTATAGCATGAGATGTGATATCCAACTTCTTCCCATTCCAATCCTGAGACCCTTCCTATAACATGAGATGTGATGTCTCAATGCTTCTAATACCAAACCTGAGATTTTTCCTATAACATGAGATGTGATATCCAACTCCTTCCCATTCCAATCCTGAGACCCTACCTATAGCATGTGATGTGATATCTCAATGCTTATACCAAACCTGAGACCCTTCCTATAGCTTGAGATGTGATATCCAACTCCTTCCCATTCCAATCCTGAGACCCTTCCTATAGCATGAGATGTGATATCTCAATACTTCTAATACCAAACCTGAGATCCTTCTGATAACATGAGATGTGATATCCAAATCCTTCCCCTTCCAAACCTGAGACCCTCCCTTTAGCATGAGATGTGATATCCAACTCCTTCCGATTCCAATCCTGAGACCATTCTGATAGCATGAGATGTGATATCTCAATGCTTCTAATACCAAACCTGAGATCCTTCCGATAGCATGAGATGTGATATCTCAATGCTTCTAATACCAAACCTGAGATCCTTCCTATAACATGAGATGTGATATCCAAATCCTTCCCCTTCCAAACCTGAGACCCTCCCTTTAGCATGAGATGTGATATCCAACTCCTTCCCATTCCAATCCTGAGACCCTTCTGATAGCATGAGATGTGATATCTCAATGCCTCTAATACCAAACCTGAGATCCTACCTCTAACATGAAATGTGATATCCAACTCTTTCCCCTTCCAAACCTGAGAGCCTTCCTATAGCATGAGATGTGATATCCAAGTCCTTCCCATTCCAATCCTGAGACCCTTCCTATAACATGAGATGTGATATCCAACTCCTTCCCATTCCAACCTGAGACCCTTCCTATAGCATGAGATGGGATATCCAGCTCCTTCCAAATCCAATCCTGATACCCTTCCGATAGCATGAGATGTGATATCCCAATGCTTTTACCAAACCTGAGACCCATACTATTGCATGAGATGTGATATCAAACTCCTTCCCATTCCAATCCTGAGACCCTTCCTATAGCTTGAGATGTGATATCCAACTCCTTCTCATTCCAATTCTGAGACCCTTCCTATACCATGAGACTTGATATCTCAGTGCTTCTAATACCAAACCTGAGACCCGTCCTATAACATGAGATGTGATATCCAAATCCTTCCCCTTCCAAACCTTAGACCCTTCCTTTATCATGAGATGTGATATCCAACTCCTTCCCATTCCAATCCTGAGACCCTTCCGATATCGTGAGATGTGATATCTCAATGCTTCTAATATCAAACTTGAGACCCTCCCTATAGCATGAGATGTGATATCCAAGTCCTTCCCATTCCAATCCTGAGACCCTTCCTATAGCATGAGATGTGATATCTCAATGCTTCTAATACCAAACCTGAGACCCTTCCTATAACATGAGATGGGAATATCCAACTCCTTCCCATTCCAATCCTGAGACCCTTCCGATAGAAGAGATGTGATATCTCAATGCTTATACCAAACCTGAGATCCTTCCTATAGCATGAGATGTGATATCCTACTCCTTCCCATTCCAATCCTGAGACCCTTCCTATAGCATAAGATGTGATATCTCAATGCTTCTAATATCAAACTTGAGACCCTCCCTATAGCATGAGATGTGATATCCAAGTCCTTCCCATTCCAATCCTGAGACACTTCCTATAGCATGAGATGTGATATCTCAATGCTTCTAATACCAAACCTGAGACTCTTCCTATAACATGAGATGGGATATCCAACTCCTTCCCATTCCAATCATGAGACCCTTCCGATAGCAGAGATGTGATATCTCAAAGCTTATACCAAACCTGAGACCCTTCCTATGGCTTGAGATGTCATATACAACTCCTTCCCATTCCAATCCTGAGACCCTTCTGATAGCATGAGATGTGATATCTCAATGCTTATACCAAACCTGAGACCCTTCCTATAGCATGAGATGTGATATCCAACTCCTTCCCATTCCAATCCTGAGACCCTTCCTATAGCATGAGATGTGATGTCTCAATGCTTCTAATACCAAACCTGAGATCCTTCGTTTAACATGAGATGTGATATCCAACTCCTTCCATTCCAATCCTGAGACCCTTCCTATAGCATGAGATGTGATATCTCAATGCTTATACCAAACCTGAGACCCTTCCTATAGCATGAGATGTGATATCCAACTCCTTCCCTTTCCAATCCTGAGTCCCTTCCTATAGCATGAGATGTGATATCTCAATGCCTCTAATACCAAACCTGAGATCCTTCCTCTAACATGAAATGTGATATACAACTCCTTCCCTTTCCAAACCTGAGAGCCTATCCATAGCATGAGATGTGATATCCAAGTCCTTTCCATTCCAATCCTTAGACCCTTCCTACAGCATGCAATATATATGATATCTCAATGATTCTAATAACAATCCTGAGACCCGTCCTATAACATGAGATGGGATATCCAACTCCTTCCCATCCCAATCCTGAGACACTTCCGATTGCAGAGATGTGATATCTCAATGCTTATACCAAACCTGAGACTCTTCCTATAACATGAGATGTGATATTTGTTAGGAAAGATTTCGTAATTGTAGGTAATTTTCCTTCCATGTGGCAACCCCTAAACTTTTTGCTGTTGTTTTTCACCTTGTTCTCGACTTTGCCAGAGAAGTGCAGCCTTCTGCCGCACTCCTCTGGGCTTTCGCTCCTTTCTTACGGGGAAACTGACATGGCCTTAAGACAGTCAGTACCGGGAAACGCTGTTTTCCGTAGTTTCTTTTATCATGTTGCGGCTTTCGTGCAACATGACACAAGAGGGCACTGTAAGCTAAGTTACTGCTCTCTTGGGATTCTAGCCTTCTACAGGCCCTAGATACTCTTTCAGGATTGTAACTGATCGGTGCAAGTGATTCACGGACGGGAATGGTGGCAGCGATCGTTTCTTGTGTTTTGAGCTCCTTTTGGCGTTCTAAGCGCGTTTCTCGCACTTAACCCAAAATGGTGGCCTGGCTCCCAAAATGGCCAGACCACGAGGCTCCTTTGTCCTGTCCGCTGACCGTCTTGCTCCCTTCACCTTCCCCAGGTCGAGCCGACCCGGCGCCTTCCTTATTTGGGCATGTACTTTCCCGCGAAACACGGATGCTTTCGCGGGCTTCTACATGTCTTGTGTGTGCCTCCAGGATGTGGGCTGGGATGTCTGGTCCCGTGTGAATGCCTGGGACCACCGTGGTCCGTGATAGGTCCATGAATGGTGTGAGTGTTGATGAGCGGATCTCCCATTGGGTCCCCACCGTTTTGGCACGAAGGGAACCGTGGATAAGAGGGGACTGGAAACACCACTACCATGTCGATCTCCTGAGTTCTCACGAACGAAGGAATACAGGAGCCAAGTATCCTGCAACCAAGAGGCTGAACCGAGGAATCGCTGGTGACCCGCTGAAGGACTGCTCCTCTGCACTGCTGTCGCCTTGTGAAACCCTTTTCATCTTTGATCGAACCAGAAGGCCTGTACTAGTACTTCGACCCTTGGAATAGCGGGGACAGCTATTCTCGGCATCTTCACCAGCTCCTGCTAGTAAGCCTTCGGAAGCATCTCTGGGCCATCCAGCAGACTGACCAGCCTACACAGGAGTCTTGCTCTGTAACTGCCACCAGGTTGTGTAGTATATCGAGTCCTTGTCACTCTCACACGATTCGTACACTTGGCGTTCACAGGTCTGAAGTGAGTAGTGTACATTTGGCTCAGATACACACGGCCGCTCCGTTGCCCTGCTGTGGTAACAAACTGTGCGGGTTCCTTCGTTTGGGACGTCTTTTACTCAACTCTGCTGCTGCAGACTCAACACGACGACGAGACGTCCCCTGCTCTTCTGAACCTGCCAGCGACTGAAACTGACGCGGAGAAGCCTGGGTCTGCTTGCATCGGGGACCGGTGAGTAGCATAGCTAGGAACTGGTCGCCCTCCTGCAGGAGCCCATAGCTTTTCCCCACTGTGTCAAAACAGCACGCCTTTCCGGACTCGCGCTCTGCTTCTGCCCACAGTGGAGGCTGCGCTTGAGTCGCGGAACACTGTTCTTCTTCGTTTGTGCACTAAACTGAACTGCCTGATCTCCCTCGAAGAGACTCCCCTTTTGCCCGTATGTGTTGGTTTACTAGAGTTGGATTGTGATTTCTCGCTACGGTCATTGTTTTAAAGGCCTTGGAATAAAAGTGTATATATTTTTAATATAGCACCTGTTTGGAGTAGTTTGTAAGTGTCCTTGCTTTGTGTGCTCATTGCAGGCTTTCAGTCACCCTCACCCCTCTTGAGACCTAGTCTTGACCGCCGTGATCGCTACCTTGATTGGTCTGGCTTGTCCAGAGGTTACCCTGTTCCAAGTAATTAGGTTGGCCTTCTGAACTTCTGCGCCACCAGGACAGAGTTCAGAAATCCGTCTTAACAAATTGGTGTACAGCGGTGGGATACCACTGAAGGTATCCAGTGTTGCGCACGAACTAAGGCATTTCAAGTTATTCCTACCAGGACACGTAGTGAATTGTTGTAGTATAACTTTCAAAAGGCCATAGTCCTATCTAACAGTATGGAAACAAATACCTTGTTAACTTTAAATGCTTCCAAATCAGAAACATTGAAAAAGATGTGTGCGGAGAGAGGTGTTTCCTCTTAAGGCACGAAATTGGATATGATCCAAAGAATCGTGGCGTGGCAAGAAGCGCAGCTTGACGCTATAACTTCTGAGGACAGTGCGGAAGGAGGTGGGGCTGCTCTCACTGGTAGAACCGATGGTTCTGCCGCTGCACTGATCCACCGCGACCACGAGGACAGGGAGGATGAGATGTCTAATGTTTCCTCTGCCAGTGTTGATGGGGAGGCTATGCTTGAATTCAAGAAGCAAGAGCTGCGGTTTAGGCAGAAGGAGCTTGAATTCAGCATAGCCAAACTAAAAATCGAACAGTCAGAAAAACAGAAAGACAGGGATCACCAGTTGGAACTGGCCAAGCTTCAGGTTGCAAATGGGTCCAAGGGTCCTGGACATGGGTCTGGGGCCTCCTCTCATCCACGGTTTCTGAAAGATCTGGTCAGTGTGTATGAGGAAAGGAATGACATTATGGACTGGCTGAATGCGTTTGAGTATGCATGCGAAGTTCAACAAGTTGACAATGCTGATAAGATTGCCTGGTTACTCAGCAGACTGCCCCATTCTGGCTGTAGTGCCATTATGGAAATGTCGAAGGCTGAGCGAGCTGATTTCGCAATGTTAAAGCAAACTCTCATTTTAAAGTTTGGGAAGACTCCGGCCCAATATTTGAAACGATTCATAGAGTATAAGAAAAAGGAATGTGGTACTTGGGTATCTTATGTCACTGAATCCTTGAAAAACTTAACTGGCTGGGTCGAAGGTTATAAGGTTTCTACCTTCGAAGGCATGATAAATCTTGTCATGCTGGAACACATTTTTGCATCTTCTTCCCCGGAGCTTAAGCAGTTTTTGGCCGATTCGAAGGAGATAGATCCTAAGAAGCTGGCCATTGCAGCAGACTTATGGGTGTCACATCGAGTGTCCCATAAGGACAAAACTCATCCTGGTAAGCAGGAGGAAGGGAAAAAGTCCAAAGATAAGGAGGGTGGAGAATCTGATAAATCTTCTTCTCAAAAGGGCCACAAAAAGAAAAATAAGGGTAAGACACAAGAGAACTCACAGGGTAGTGGAGGTCAGCCTCCGAAACAGAACTCTGGTTACAATAAGCCTCCCTATGTAAACAGACCCAATGGATCTTGTTTTGCTTGTGGAGCAACTGACCACGTGAAGGCGGATCCCCGGTGTAAGGTTAGACCTTTGGGGGTCCACTCCGCTAATCTGGCCTTCTCCTCCTACGAGGAAGAAGAGATTACAGGAGCATCCTTCTCCTCAGACTCATTTCCCAGCGGGATAGAGGCTGAGGTAGTTTTAGTTTCCCTGGGTTCCTGGGAGCTTAAAGTCGCAGAGGCTTATGCTAGGATTCCAGATAATACCAAGCACTACTTTAAAGACAGTGTGCTGATCAATGGAGTAGATACTCCAGCTCTTAGGGATAGTGGGTGCAGTCGAACTGTAGTGGATTCTACCTTGGTAGACTCAGAGGAAGTTGCCAGAGCTACTCTGATGCCCACTAAGTTGGCTGACGGCCCACTCTGTATGTTTCCAGTAATACCTGTAAATCTTACTTTAAATGGTACAGCAGTCAGGATTCCAGTGAGCATTCAGAGAAACGTCCCGGGAAAGGTCTTGTTAGGTAATGATCTCAGAGCTTTAGGGCTCGTAGGAGACACTGCCGAAAGACCCTACACACGGTCTCAAGCACGGGCAGCATTGGCCAAGACCAATACGCCGCCCCAGCCGAAGGGGAAACCCAAGGCGAAAGGAGTCAACAAGTCAAGACGAGGGAAAGAGAATATTCCCCCGAGCTCGCCTACCACTGCGGTGGAGGAAGTTGGTCAATCGCCCGGGCCTGACGAGGAGGTGGCGATGCCTGAAGTATTTGACCCCAACGACCATCCTGAACTAAAAGACTTGTTAGTTGAAGGAGGTCCTGATAGGGACGAATTCAGTAAAGGCCAACGTGAGTGCCCATCTCTGGAAGGCCTAAGGAGACAGGCCTGCTCCCAGCTTGAGGGTGAACCTCCTGGGACGCATAGGATTTATTGGGAAGGTGGACTCCTGTATAGTGAGCCCACAGAGTCTACAGAAGGAGACCATAGGAGGTTGGTGGTTCCCCTTGCTGTTAGGCCCTTCCTCCTGCAGTTGGCGCATGAAGTGCTCCTTGCTGGTCACCTTGGTATTAAGAGGACCAAGCAAAGGTTATCCATGCACTTCTACTGGCCCAAGATGGGGGTGCAAGTAGAAAGTCACTGCAGGAGTTGTGCCTCCTGCCAGTTATCTGGTAAGGTTGGCTCGACAATCCAAGCTCCGTTGGTACCGCTCCCAGTTGTGGGGGTACCATTTGAAAGGGTAGGGATCGACATCGTTGGTCCCCTTGACCCGCAAACATCCTCGGGCAATAGGTTTATCCTGGTGCTGGTCGACCATGCAACCAGATATCCTGAGGCCATCCTATTGAAAACTGTAACTGCCAAGTCAGTTGCAAAAGCTTTACTTGGCATATTTACTAGGGTTGGCTTCCCTAAAGAAGTTGTGTCAGATCGTGGCAGCAACTTTATGTCGAAGTATATGCAGGCTATGTGGAAAGAATGTGGGGTCACCTACAAGTTCTCTTCTGCATACCACCCCCAGACCAATGGTCTGGTGGAACGTTTCAACAGAACGTTAAAAAGCATGATTGGGGCTCTGGAGAAGCTTCAGAGAAGACAATGGGATCTTCTTTTACCATGCTTACTGTTTGCCTGCCGAGAGGTACCACAGGAGGGTGTTGGCTTCAGCCCCTTCAAACTTCTGTTTGGTCATCCTGTACGGGGACCCTTAGCCATAGTCAAAGAGGGGTGGGAGATGCCCACTCCCCCTGTTACTACCAACGTAGTTGATTATGTGCTAGGGCTCAGAAAACGGATGGTACTTCTGATGGGCTTGGCTAGTGATAAATTGAAGGCAGTACAAGCGCTGGTGAAACATTGGTACGACCAGAAAGCTTCCCTCATCAACTTTACACCTGGTCAGCAAGTCCTGATCATGAATCCCATAAGGCCTTGAGCTTTACAGGACAAATGGTCAGGCCCTTACACAGTGGTGGAGCTCCTGGGTGAGGTTAACTATTTAGTGGACCTTGGAAGGCCTGGACAGGCTCCAAAAGTGTTTCACGTGAATAGGCTGAAGGCTTTCGTCCCAAGAGTCGAAATCGCAGCACTGTTACTGGCTTCAGATGTTGAGGAAGAGGAGTCTGAACCTCTCCCCGACCTGTTCCAAAGCGGTCCTTCAGATAGCTCCTTTGAGGGTGTCCGAGTGGCCCCTCACCTGACTTCTGATCAGCAGGCTGAGGTGAAAAGTTTGCTTAGGCAGTTTTCCCCCCTGTTTTCACAGTCGCCTGGTTTGACACCTTGGTGCAAACATAACATAGACACAGGAGACAGTGTACCTACCAAAAGTAGGGGATACAGGATGTCAGACAAAGTACGGTCTTATATTAAGACCGAGGTCAACAAGATGTTAGACCTTGGGGTGATTGAACCCTCTAGTAGTCCTTGGTCCAGCCCTGTGGTTTTCGTTCCTAAGGCAGGCACTTCTGAATTGAGGTTCTGCGTGGATTACAGGGCTCTGAATGCTGTCACCAAGACAGATGCACACCCCTTGCCTTGAACAGATGAGCTGGTGGATACTTTGGGTGCCTCCAAGTACCTCAGCACGTTTCACCTCACTGCTGGCTATTGGCAAATAGCTTTAGCAGAACATGCCAAGGAGAAGACAGCGTTTTCTACTCCAGACGGCCTTTACCAATTCCGGGTAATGCCGTTCGGGTTGAAGAATGCACCTGCCACTTTTCAGAGGCTTGTGCATCATGTTTTGAATGGGTTGGACGAATTCTGTCTTGCATATCTGGACGATATAGCAGTTTTCAGTGCCACCTGGGAAGACCATGTGAAACACCTCGGGATTGTGCTCCAGGCTCTTCAGAAAGCACACTTGACCATAAAGGCTAGTAAACGCCAGATTGGACAAGGCTCAGTGTTTTACCTTGGACATGAAGTAGGTGGAGGGAGGATACAGCCTCTACCCAGTAAAGTACAAGCAGTACAAGACTGGCCTACCCCCACTACACAAACCCAAGTGAGAGCCTTCTTAGGACTCACGGGGTATTACCGCAATTTTGTGGCAGACTATGGCACCATAGCTGCCCCTCTGACTGCCCTCACAACTCTGAAGAAACCCAAGAAGGTAACTTGGACCGACGAGTGTGAGAAGGCCTTCAATGGCTTAAAAGACTCCTTGTGCCAGGCCCCTGTCCTCAGGGCCCCTGATTATCAAAGACCTTTTATCGTGCAGACGGACGCCTCTGACACTGGGATAGGAGCTGTACTATCGCAAGTAGATGAAAAGGGTAAGGAACACCCTATTGGTTTTATTAGTCGCCAGTTTAAGGACAGAGAGCTCAGATGGTCCACGGTAGAGAAAGAATGTTTCTCTGTTGTGTGGGCCCTAAGGAAGCTGAGGCCCTACCTCTATGGGACCCACTTCACTGTGCAAACTGACCATAAGCCCTTAAAGTGGCTAATAAACATGAAGGGGGAGAATCCAAAGTTGCTTAGGTGGTCCATAAGTCTACAAGGCTTCGACTTCACTATTGAGCATAGGCCAGGTGTCCAACATAGCAATGCTGATGGGTTGTGCAGAATGTTTAACTGACCTGAACAAGAGACTCATCCAGGGGTGGATTAGTTCCCCCTGTCCATAGTCTGGGAGGGGCGAGTGTTAGGAACGATTTCGTAATTGTAGGTAATTTTCCTTCCATGTGGCAACCCCTAAACTTTTTGCTGTTGTTTTTCACCTTGTTCTCGACTTTGCCCGAGAAGTGCAGCCTTCTGCCGCACTCCTCTGGGCTTTCGCTCCTTTCTTACGGGGAAACTGTCATGCCCTTAAGACAGTCAGTACCAGGAAACGCTGGTTTCCGTAGTTTCTTGTATCATGTTGCGGCTTTCGTGCAACATGACACAAGAGGGCACTGTAAGCTAAGTTACTGCTCTCTCGGGTCTCTAGCCTTCTACAGGCCCTAGATACTCTTTCAGGATTGTAACTGATTGGTGCAAGTGATTCACGGACGGGAATGGTGGCAGCAATCGTTTCTTGTGTTTTGAGCTCCTTTTGGCGTTCTAAGCGCGTTTCTCGCGCTTAACCCAAAATGGTGGCCTAGATCCCAAAATGGCCAGACCACGAGGCTCCTTTGTCCTGTCCGCTGACCGTCTTGCTCCCTTCACCTTCCCCAGGTCGAGCCGACCTGGGGCCTTCCTTATTTGGGCATGTGCTTTCCCGCGAAACACAGATGCTTTCGCAGGCTTCTACATGTCTTGTGTGTGCCTCCAGGATGTGGGCTGGGATGTCTGGTCCCAATACACATCCTGGGTGCCAGAGAGTCTAGGGTGGTGTGAATCCCTGGGACCACCGTGGTCCGTGATAGGTCCACGAATGGTGTGAGTGTTGATGAGCGGATCTCCCATTGGGTCCCCTCCGTTTTGGCGCGAAGGGAACCGTGGATAAGAGGGGGCTGGAAACACCACTACCATGTCGATCTCCTGAGTTCTCACGAACGAAGGAATACAGGAGCCAAGTATCCTGCAACCAAGAGGCTGAACCAAGGAATCGCTGGTGACCCGCTGAAGGACTGCTCCTCTGCACTGCTGTCGCCTTGTGAAACCCTTTTCACCTTTGATCGAACCAGAAGGCCTGTACTGGTACTTCGACCCTTGGAATAGCGGGGACAGCTATTCTCGGCATCTTCACCATCTCCTGCTAGTTAGCCTTCGGAAGCGTCTCTGGGCCATCCAGCAGACTGACCAGCCTACACAGGAGTCTTGCTCTGTAACCGCCGCCAGGTTGTGTAGTATATTGAGTCCTTGTCACTCTCACATGATTCGTACACTTGGCGTTCCCAGGTCTGAAGTGAGTAGTGTACATTTGGCTCAGATACACACCGCCGCTCCGTTGCCCTGCTGTGGTAACAAACTGTGCGGGTTCCTTCGTTTGGGACGTCTTTTACTCAACTCTGCTGCTGCAGACTAAACACGACGACGAGACGTCCCCTGCTCTTCTGAACCTGCCAGCGACTGAAACTGACGCGGAGAAGCCTGGGTCTGCTTGCATCGGGGACCGGTGAGTAGCATAGCTAGGAACTGGTCGCCCTCCTGCAGGAGCCCATAGCTTTTCCCCGCTGTGTCAAAACAGCACGCCTTTCCGTACTCGCGCTCTGCTTCTGCCCACAGTGGAGGCTGCGCTTGAGTCGCGGAACACTGTTCTTCTTCGTTTGTGCACTAAACTGAACTGCCTGATCTACCTCGAAGAGACTCCCCTTTTGCCCGTTGGCACCAGCGTGTGCAGGTACTTTTGAGCACAAGGCTCCACTCTTCGTAGGGCTCGGACTTCCTTTTAGTTAGGTGCCTCTGAAGGCAGACTGGGTCTAAGCATTATTTCGCACTGCCTGTTTTCCTTCCCTTTTAGGTGGACTACACATTTCGTGCATCTAACGCTTGAGACTTGTTTGTATTTGTATATATATTGTATTGGTATGGTATGTGTTGGTTTACTAGAGTTGTATTGTGATTTCTCGCTACGGTCATTGTTTTAAAGGCCTTGGAATAAATGTGTATATATTTTTAATATAGCACCTGTTTGGAGTAGTTTGTAAGTGTCCTTGCTTTGTGTGCTCATTGCGGGCTTTCAGTCACCCTCACCTCTCTTGAGACCTAGTCTTGACCGCCGCGATCGCTACCTTGATTGGTCTGGCTTGTCCAGAGGTCACCCTGTTCCAAGAAATTAGGTTGGCCATCTGAACTTCTGCGCCACCAGGACAGAGTTCAGAAATCCGTCTTAACAATATCCAACTCCTTCCCGTTCCAAACCTGAGACCCTTCCTATAGCATGAGATGTAATATCCAACTCCTTCCCATCCCAATCCTGAGACATTTCCGATTGCAGAGATGTGATATCTCAATGCTTATACCAAACCTGAGACTCTTCCTATAACATGAGATGTGATATCCAACTCCTTCCAGTTCCAAACCTGAGACCCTTCCTATAGCATGAGATGTGATATCCAACTCCTTCCCATTCCAATCCTGAGACCCTTATGATAGCATGAGATGTGATATCTCAATGCCTCTAATACCAAACCTGAGATCCTTCCTATAACATGAGATGTGATATCCAAATCCTTCCCCTTCCAAACCTGAGACCCTCCCTTTAGCATGAGATGTGATATCCAACTCCTTCCCATTCCAATCCTGAGACCCTTCTGATAGCATGAGATGTGATATCTCAATGCCTCTAATACCAAACCTGATATCCTACTTCTAACATGAAATGTGATATCCAACTCCTTCCCTTTCCAAACCTGAGACCCTGCCTATAGCATGAGATGTGATATCCAAGTCCTTCCCATTCCAATCCTGAGACCCTTCCTATAGCATGTGATGTGATATCTCAATACTTATACCAAACCTGAGACCCTTCCTATGGCATGAGATGTCATATACAACTCCTTCCCATTCCAATCCTGAGACCCTTCCTATAGCATGTGATGTGATATCTCAATGCTTATACCAAACCTGAGACCCTTCCTATAGCCTGAGATGTGATATCCAACTCCTTCCCATTCCAATCCTGAGACCCTTCCTATAGCATGAGATGTGATATCTCAATACTTCTAATACCAAACCTGAGATCCTTCCGATAACATGAGATGTGATATCCAAATCCTTCCCCTTCCAAACCTGAGACCCTCCCTTTAGCATGAGATGTGATATCCAACTCCTTCCCATTCCAATCCTGAGACCCTTCTGATAGCATGAGATGTGATATCTCAATGCTTCTAATACGAAACCTGAGATCCTTCCGATAGCATGAGATGTGATATCTCAATGCTTCTAATACCAAACCTGAGCTCCTTCTTATAACATGAGATGTGATATCAAAATCCTTCCCCTTCCAAACCTGAGACCCTCGCTTTAGCATGAGATGTGATATCCAACTCCTTCCCATTCCAATCCTGAGACCCTTCTGATAGCATGAGATGTGATATCTCAATGCCTCTAATACCAAACCTGAGATCCTACCTCTAACATGAAATGTGATATCCAACTCTTTCCCCTTCCAAACCTGAGAGCCTTCCTATAGCATGAGATGTGATATCCAACTCCTTCCCTTTCCAAACCTGAGACCCTTCCTATAGCATGAGATGTGATATCCAACTCCTTCCCATCCCAATCCTGAGACATTTCCGACTGCAGAGATGTGATATCTCAATGCTTATACCAAACCTGAGACTCTTCCTATAACATGAGATGTGATATCCAACTCCTTCCCGTTCCAAACCTGAGACCCTTCCTACAGCATGAGATGTGATATCCAACTCCTTCCCATTCCAATCCTGAGACCCTTCCGATAGCATGAGATGTGATATCTCAATGCTTCTAATACCAAACCTGAGATCCTTCCTATAACATGTGATGTGATATCCAAATTCTTCCCCTTCCAAACCTGAGACCCTCCCTTTAGCATGAGATGTGATATCCAACTCCTTCCCATTCCAATCCTGAGACCCTTATGATAGCATGAGATGTGATATCTCAATGCCTCTAATACCAAACCTGAGATCCTTCCTATAACATGAGATGTGATATCCAAATCCTTCCCCTTCCAAACCTGAGACCCTCCCTTTAGCATGAGATGTGATATCCAACTCCTTCCCATTCCAATCCTGAGACCCTTCTGATAGCATGAGATGTGATATCTCAATGCCTCTAATACCAAACCTGATATCCTACCTCTAACATGAAATGTGATATCCAACTCCTTCCCTTTCCAAACCTGAGACCCTGCCCATAGCATGAGATGTGATATCCAAGTCCTTCCCATTCCAATCCTGAGACCCTTCCTATAGCATGTGATGTGATATCTCAATGCTTATACCAAACCTGAGACCCTTCCTATGGCATGAGATGTCATATACAACACCTTCCCATTCCAATCCTGAGACCCTTCCTATAGCATGTGATGTGATATCTCAATGCTTATACCAAACCTGAGACCCTTCCTATAGCTTGAGATGTGTTATCCAACTCCTTCCCATTCCAATCCTGAGACCCTTCCTATAGCATGAGATGTGATATCTCAATACTTCTAATACCAAACCTGAGATCCTTCCGATAACATGAGATGTGATATCCAAATCCTTCCCCTTCCAAACCTGAGACCCTCCCTTTAGCATGAGATGTGATATCCAACTCCTTCCCATTCCAATCCTGAGACCCTTCTGATAGCATGAGATGTGATATCTCAATGCTTCTAATACCAAACCTGAGATCCTTCCGATAGCATGAGATGTGATATCTCAATGCTTCTAATACCAAACCTGAGCTCCTTCTTATAACATGAGATGTGATATCCAAATCCTTCCCCTTCCAAACCTGAGACCCTCCCTTTAGCATGAGATGTGATATCCAACTCCTTCCCATTCCAATCCTGAGACCCTTCTGATAGCATGAGATGTGATATCTCAATGCCTCTAATACCAAACCTGAGATCCTACCTCTAACATGAAATGTGATATCCAACTCTTTCCCCTTCCAAACCTGAGAGCCTTCCTATAGCATGAGATGTGATATCCAAGTCCTTCCCATTCCAATCCTGAGACCCTTCCTATAACATGAGATTTGATATCCAACTCCTTCCCATTCCAACCTGAGACCCTTTCTATAGCATGAGATGGGATATCCAACTCCTTCCAAATCCAATCCTGATACCCTTCCGATAGCATGAGATGTGATATCCCAATGCTTATACCAAACCTGAGACCCATACTATGGCATGAGATGTGATATCAAACTCCTTCCCATTCCAATCCTGAGACCCTTCCTATAGCTTGAGATGTGATATCCAACTCCTTCCCATTCCAATCCTGAGACCCTTCCTATAGCATGAGATGTGATATCTCAATACTTCTAATACCAAACCTGAGATCCTTCCGATAACATGAGATGTGATATCCAAATCCTTCCCCTTCCAAACCTGAGACCCTCCATTTAGCATGAGATGTGATATCCAACTCCTTCCCATTCCAATCCTGAGACCCTTCTGATAGCATGAGATGTGATATCTCAATGCTTCTAATACCAAACCTGAGATCCTTCCGATAGCATGAGATGTGATATCTCAATGCTTCTAATACCAAACCTGAGCTCCTTCTTATAACATGAGATGTGATAACCAAATCCTTCCCCTTCCAAACCTGAGACCCTCGCTTTAGCATGAGATGTGATATCCAACTCCTTCCCATTCCAATCCTGAGACCCTTCTGATAGCATGAGATGTGATATCTCAATCCCTCTAATACCAAACCTGAGATCCTACCTCTAACATGAAATGTGATATCCAACTCTTTCCCCTTCCAAACCTGAGAGCCTTCCTATAGCATGAGATGTGATATCCAAGTCCTTCCCATTCCAATCCTGAGACCCTTCCTATAACATGAGATTTGATATCCAACTCCTTCCCATTCCAACCTGAGACCCTTTCTATAGCATGAGATGGGATATCCAACTCCTTCCAAATCCAATCCTGATACCCTTCCGATAGCATGAGATGTGATATCCCAATGCTTATACCAAACCTGAGACCCATACTATGGCATGAGATGTGATATCAAACGCCTTCCCATTCCAATCCTGAGACCCTTCCTATAGCTTGAGATGTGATATCCAACTCCTTCCCATTCCAATTCTGAGACCCTTCCTATACCATGAGACTTGATATCTCAATGCTTCTAATACCAAACTTGAGACCCGCCCTATAACATGAGATGTGATATCCAAATCCTTCCCCTTCCAAACCTTAGACCCTTCCTTTATCATGAGATGTGATATCCAATTCCTTCCCATTCCAATCCTGAGACCCTTCCGATATCATGAGATGTGATATCTCAATGCTTCTAATATCAAACTTGAGACCCTCCCTATAGCATGAGATATGATATCCAAGTCCTTCCCATTCCTATCCTGAGACCCTTCCTATAGCATGAGATGTGATGTCTCAATGCTTCTAATACCAAACCTGAGACCCTTCCTATAACATGAGATGTGATATCCAACTCCTTCCCATTCCAATCCTGAGACACTTCCTATAGCATGAGATGTGATATCTCACTGCTTATACCAAACCTGAGACCCTTCCTATAGCATGAGATGTGATATCCAAGTCCTTCCCATTCCAATCCTGAGACACTTCCTATAGCATGAGATGTGATATCTCAATGCTTCTAATACCAAACCTGAGACTCTTCCTATAACATGAGATGGGATATCCAACTCCTTCCCATTCCAATCCTGAGACCTTTCCGATAGCAGAGATGTGATATCTCAATGCTTATACCAAACCTGAGACCCTTCCTACGGATTGAGATGTCATATACAACTCCTTCCCATTCCAATCCTGAGACCCTTCCTATAGCATGAGATGTGATATTTCAATGCTTATACCAAACCAGAGACCCTTCCTATAGCATGAGATGTGATATCCAACTCCTTCCCATTCCAATCCTGAGACCCTTCCTATAGCATGAGATGTGATGTCTCAATGCTTCTAATACCAAACCGGAGATCCTACCTATAACATGAGATGTGATATCCAACTCCTTCCATTCCAATCCTGAGACGCTTCCTATAGCATGAGATGTGATATCTCAATGCCTCTAATACCAAACCTGAGATCCTTCCTCTAACATGAAATGTGATATCCAACTCCTTCCCTTTCCAAACCTGAGAGCCTATCCATAGCATGAGATGTGATATCCAAGTCCTTCCCATTCCAATCCTTAGACCCTTCCTACAGCATGCAATATGATATCTCAATGATTCTAATAACAATCCTGAGACCAGTCCTATAACATGAGATGGGATATCCAACTCCTTCCCATTCCAATCCTGAGACACTTCCGATAGCAGAGATGTGATATCTCAATGCTTATACCAAACCTGAGACCCTTCCTATAACATGAGATCGGCTATCCAACTCCTTCCCGTTCCAAACCTGAGACCCTTCCTTTAGCATGAGATGTGATATCCAGCTCCTTCCCATTCCAATCCTGAGACACTTCCGATAGCATGAGTTGTGATATCTCAATGCTTCTAATATCAAAACTGAGACCCTCCCTATAGCATGATATGTGATATCTAAGTCCTTCCCATTCCAATCCTGAGACCCTTCCTATAGCATGAGATGTGATATCTCAATGCTTCTACCAAACCTGAGACCCTTCCTTTAGCATGAGATGTGATATCCAACTCCTTCCCATTCCAATCCTGAGACCCTTCCTATAGCATGAGATGTGATATCTCAATACTTCTAATACCAAACCTGAGATCCTTCCGATAACATGAGATGTGATATCCAAATCCTTCCCCTTCCAAACCTGAGACCCTCCCTTTAGCATGAGATGTGATATCCAACTCCTTCCCATTCCAATCGTGAGAACCTTCTGATAGCATGAGATGTGATATCTCAATGCTTCTAATACCAAACCTGAGATCCTTCCGATAGCATGAGATGTGATATCTCAATGCTTCTAATACCAAACCTGAGATCCTTCCTATAACATGAGATGTGATATCCAAATCCTTCCCCTTCCAAACCTGAGACCCTCCCTTTAGCATGAGATGTGATATCCAACTCCTTCCCATTCCAATCCTGAGACCCTTCTGATAGCATGAGATGTGATATCTCATTGCCTCTAATACCAAACCTGAGATCCTACCTCTAACATGAAATGTGATATCCAACTCTTTCCCCTTCCAAACCTGAGAGCCTTCCTATAGCATGAGATGTGATATCCAAGTCCTTCCCATTCCAATCCTGAGACCCTTCCTATAACATGAGATGTGATATCCAACTCCTTCCCATTCCAACCTGAGACCCTTCCTATAGCATGAGATGTGATATCTCAATGCCTCTAATACCAAACCTGAGATCCTTCCTCTAACATGAAATGTGATATCCAACTCCTTCCCTTTCCAAACCTGAGAGCCTATCTATAGCATGAGATGTGATATCCAAGTCCTTCCCATTCCAATCCTTAGACCCTTCCTACAGCATGCAATATGATATCTCAATGATTCTAATAACAAACCTGAGACCCGTCCTATAACATGAGATGGGATATCCAACTCCTTCCCATTCCAATCCTGAGACACTTCCGATAGCAGAGATGTGATATCTCAATGCTTATACCAAACCTGAGACCCTTCCTATAACATGAGATGTGATATCCAACTCCTTCCCGTTCCAAACCTGAGACCCTTCCTTTAGCATGAGATGTGATATCCAGCTCCTTCCCATTCCAAACCTGAGACACTTCCGATAGCATGAGATGTGATATCTCAATGCTTCTAATATCAAAACTGAGACCCTCCCTATAGCATGATATGTGATATCTAAGTCCTTCCCATTCCAATCCTGAGATCCTTCCTATAGCATGAGATGTGATATCTCAATACTTCTAATACCAAACCTGAGATCCTTCCGATAACATGAGATGTGACATCCAAATCCTTCCCCTTCCAAACCTGAAACCCTCCCTTTAGTATGAGATGTGATATCCAACTCCTTCCCATTCCAATCCTGATACCCTTCTGATAGCATGAGATGTGATATCTCAATGCTTCTAATACCAAACCTGAGATCCTTCCTATAACATGAGATGTGATATCCAAATCCTTCCCCTTCCAAACCTGAGACCCTCCCTTTAGCATGAGATGTGATATCCAACTCCTTCCCATTCCAATCCTGAGACCCTTCTGATAGCATGAGATGTGATATCTCAATGCCTCTAATACCAAACCTGAGATCCTACCTCTAACATGAAATGTGATATCCAACTCTTTCCCCTTCCAAACCTGAGAGCCTTCCTATAGCATGAGATGTGATATCCAAGTCCTTCCCATTCCATTCATGAGACCCTTCCTATAACATGAGATGGGATATCCAACTCCTTCCCATTCCAATCCTGAGACCCTTCCTATAGCAGAGATGTGATATCTCAATGCTTATACCAAACCTGAGACCCTTCCTACGGCATGAGATGTCATATACAACTCCTTCCCATTCCAATCCTGAGACCCTTCCTATAGCATGAGATGTGATGTCTCAATGCTTCTAATACCAAACCTGAGATCCTTCCTATAACATGAGATGTGATATCCAACTCCTTCCCATTCCAATCCTGAGACCCTTCCTATAGCATGAAATGTGATATCTCAATGCTTATACCAAACCTGAGACCCTTCCTATAGCATGAGATGTGATATCCAACTCCTTCCCATTCCAATCCTGAGACCCTTCCTATAGCATGAGATGTGATATCCAACGCCTTCCCTTTCCAAACCTGAGAGCCTACCTATAGCATGAGATGTGATATCCAAGTCCTTCCCATTCCAATCCTTAGACCCTTCCTACAGCATGCAATATGATATCTCAATGATTCTAATAACAAACCTGAGACCCGTCCTATAACATGAGATGGGATATCCAACTTCTTCCCATTCCAATCCTGAGACACTTCCGATAGCAGAGATGTGATATCTCAATGCTTATATCAAACCTGAGACGCTTCCTATAACATGAGATGTGATATCCAACTCCTTCCCGTTCCAAACCTGAGACCCTTCCTATAGCATATGTGATATCCAACTCCTTCCCATTCCAAACATGAGACCCTTCCTATAGCAAGAATGTAATATCCAACTCCTTCCCATTCCAATCCTGAGACCATTCCTATAGCATGAGATGTGATATCTCAATGCTTCTAATACCAAACCTGAGATCCTTCCTATGACATGAGATGTGATATCCAATTCCTTCCCATTCCAAACCTGAGACCCTTCCTACAACATGCAATGTGATATCTCAATGCTTCTAATACCAAACCTGAGACCAGTCCTATAACATGAGATGGGATATCCAACTCCTTCCCGTTCCAAACCTGAGACCCTTCCGATAGCATGAGATGTGATATCTCAATGCTTTTAATACCAAACCTGAGATCCTTCCGATAGCATGAGATGTGATATCTCAATGCTTCTAATACCAATCCTGAGATCCTTCCTATAACATGAGATGTGATATCCAAATCCTTCCCCTTCCAAACCTGAGACCCTCCCTTTAGCATGAGGTCTCAAGTTTGGTATTAGAAGCATTTAGATATCACATCTCATGCTATAGGAAGGGTCTCAGGATTGGAATGGGAAGGACTTGGATGTCACATCTCATGCTATAGGGAGGGTCTCAAGTTTGATATTAGAAGCATTGAGATAACAAATCTCATGATATCGGAAGGGTCTCAGGATTGGAATGGGAAGGAGTTGGATATCACATCTCATGATAAAGGAAGGGTCTAAGGTTTGGAAGGGGAAGGATTTGGATATCACATCTCATGTTATAGGACGGGTCTCAGGTTTGGTATTAGAAGCATTGAGATATCAAGTCTCATGTTATAAGAAGGGTCTCAGAATTGGAATGGGAAGGAGTTGGATATCACATCTCAAGCTATAGGAAGCGTCTCAGGATTGGAATGGGAAGGAGTTTGATATCACATCTCATGCCATAGTATGGTTCTCAGGTTTGGTAGAAGCATTGGGATATCACATCTCATGCTATCGGAAGGGTATCAGTATTGGATTTGGAAGGAGTTGGATATCCCATCTCATGCTATAGGAAGGGTCTCAGGTTGGAATGGGAAGGAGTTGGATATCATATCTCATGCTATAGGAAGGTTCTCAGGTTTGGAAGGGAAAGGAGTTGGATATCACATTTCATGTTAGAGGAAGGATCTCAGGTTTGGTATTAGAGGCCTTGAGATATGACATCTCATGCTATCGGAAGGGTCTCAGGATTGGAATGGGAAGGAGTTGGATATTCCATCTCAAGCTATAGGAAGGGTCTCAGGTTTGGTATAAGCATTGAGATATCACATCTCATGCTATAGGAAGGGTCTCTGGATTGGAATGGGAAGAAGTTGGATATCACATCTCATGCTATAGGAAGGGTCTCAGGTTTGGTACAAGCATTGAGATATCACATCTCATGCTATAGGAAGGGTCTCAGGATTGGAATGGGAAGGAGTTGTATATGACATCTCATGCCATAGCAAGGGTCTCAGGTTTGGTATAAGCATTGAGATATCACATCACATGCTATAGGAAGGGTCTCAGGATTGGAATGGGAAGGACTTGGATATCACATCTCATGCTATAGGCAGGGTCTCAGGTTTGGAAAGGGAAGGAGATGGATATCACATTTCATGTTAGAGGTAGGATCTCAGGTTTGGTATTAGAGGCATTGAGATATCACATCTCATGCTATCAGAAGGGTCTCAGGATTGGAATGGGAAGGAGTTGGATATCACATCTCATGCTAAAGGGAGGGTCTCAGGTTTGGAAGGGGAAGGATTTGGAAATCACATCTCATATTATAGGAAGGATCTCAGGTTTGGTATTACAAGCATTGAGATATCACATCTCATGCTATCGGAAGGATCTCAGGTTTGGTATAAGAGGCATTGAGATATCACATCTCATGCTATCATAAGGGTCTCAGGATTGGAATGGGAAGGAGTTGGATATCACATCTCATGTTATAGGAAGGATCTCAGGTTTGGTATTAGAAGCATTGAGACATCACATCTCATGCTATAGGAAGGGTCTCAGGATTGGAATGGGAAGGAGTTGTATATGACATCTCAGGCCATAGGAAGGGTCTCAGGTTTGATATAAGCATTGAGATATCACATCTCTGCTATCGGAAGGGTCTCAGGATTGGAATGGGAAGGAGTTGGATATCCCATCTGAGTTGGATATCCCATCTCATGTTATAGGAAGGGTCTCAGGTTTGGTATTAGAAGCATTGAGATATCACATCTCATGCTATAGGAAGGGTCTCAGGATTGGAATGGGGAGGACTTGGATGTCACATCTCATGCTATAGGGAGGGTCTCAAGTTTGATATTAGAAGCATTGAGATAACAAATCTCATGATATCGGAAGGGTCTCAGGATTGGAATGGGAAGGAGTTGGATATCACATCTCATGATAAAGGAAGGGTCTAAGGTTTGGAAGGGGAAGGATTTGGATATCACATCTCATGTTATAGGACGGGTCTCAGGTTTGGTATTAGAAGCATTGAGATATCAAGTCTCATGGTATAGGAAGGGTCTCAGAATTGGAATGGGAAGAAGTTGGATATCACATCTCAAGCTATAGGAAGGGTCTCAGGATTGGAATGGGAAGGAGTTTGGTATCACATCTCATGCCATAGTATGGGTCTCAGATTTGGTAGAAGCATTGGGATATCACATCTCATGCTATCGGAATGGTATCAGTATTGGATTTGGAAGGAGTTGGATATCCCATCTCATGCTATAGGAAAGGTCTCAGGTTGGAATGGGATGGAGTTGGATATCACATTTCATGTTATAGGAAGGGTCTCAGGTTTGGAATGGGAAGGAATTGGATATCACATCTCATGTTATAGGAAGGATCTCTGGTTTGGTATTAGAACCATTGAGATATCACATCTCATGCTATAGGAAGGGTCTCAGGATTGGAATGCGAAGGATTTGGATATCACATCTCATGCTAAAGGAAGGGTCTCAGGTTTGGTAGAAGCGTTGAGATATCACATCTCTGCTATCGGAAGGGTCTCAGGATTGGATTGGGAAGGAGTTGGATATCCCTTCCCATGCTATAGGAAGGGTCTCAGGATTTGAATGGCAAGGAGTTGGATATCACATATCATGCCATATGAAGGGTCTCAGGTTTGGTATAAGCATTGAGATATCACATCTCTGCTATCGGAAGGGTCTCCGGATTGGATTGGGAAGGAGATGGATATCCCTTCTCATGCTATAGGAAGTGTCTCAGGTTGGAATGGGAAGGAGTTGGATATCACATCTCATGTTATAGGAAGGGTCTCAGGATTGGAATGGGAAGGATTTGGATATCACATCTCTTGCTATAGGAAGGGTCTCAGGATTGGAATGGGTAGGAGTTGGATATTACATTCTTGCTATAGGAAGGGTCTCATGTTTGGAATGGAAGGAGTTGGATATCACATATGCTATAGGAAGTGTCTCAGGTTTGGAACGGGAAGGAGTTGGATATCACATCTCATGTTAGAAGAAGGATCTCAGGTTTGGTATTAGAGGCCTTGAGATATCACATCTCATGCTATAGGAAGGGTCTCAGGTTTGCTATAAGCATTGAGATATCACATCTCATGCTATAGGAAGGGTCCCAGCATTGGAATGGGAAGGAGTTGTATATGACATCTCATGCCATAAGAAGGGTCTCAGGTTTGGTATAAGCATTGAGATATCACATCACATGCTATAGGAAGGGTCTCAGGATTGGAATGGGAAGGACTTGGATATCACAGCTCATGCTATAGGCAGGGTCTCAGGTTTGGAAAGGGAAGGAGATGGATATCACATTTCATGTTAGAGGTAGGATCTCAGGTTTGGTATTAGAGGCATTGAGATATCACATCTCATGCTATCAGAAGGGTCTCAGGATTGGAATGGGAAGGAGTTGTATATCACATCTCATGCTAAAGGGAGGGTCTTAGGTTTGGAAGGGGAAGGATTTGAATATCACATCACATGTTATAGAAGGATCTCAGGTTTGGTATTAGAGGCATTGAGATATCACATCTCATGCTATCGGAAGGGTCTCAGGATTGGAATGGGAAGGAGTTGGATATCACATCTCATGCTATAGGAAGGGTCTCAGGTTTGGAACGGGAAGGAGTTGGATATCACATCTCGTGTTATAGGAAGAGTCTCAGGTTTGGTATAAGCATTGAGATATCACATCTCTGCTATCGGAAGTGTCTCAGGATTGGGATGGGAAGGATTTGGATATCACATCTCATGCTATAGGAAGGGTCTCAGGTTTGGAACGGGAAGGAGTTGGATATCACATCTCATGTTATAGGAAGAGTCTCAGGTTTGGTATAAGCATTGAGATATCAAATCTCTGCAATCGGAAGTGTCTCAGGATTGGAACGGGAAGGAGTTGGATATCCCATCTCATGTTATAGGACTGGTCTCAGGTTTGGTATTAGAAGCATTGAGATATCACATCGCATGCTGTAGGAAGGGTCTCAGGTTTGGAATGGGAAGGAATTGGATATCACATCTCATGTCATAGGAAGGATCTCAGGTTTGGTATTAGAAGCATTGAGATATCACATCTCATGCTATAGGAATGGTCTCAGGATTGGAATGGGAAGGAGTTGGATATTACATTCTTGCTATGGGAAGGGTCTCATGTTTGGAATTGGAAGGAGTTGGATATCACATATGCTATAGGAAGGGTCTCAGGTTTGGAATGGGAAGGAGTTGGATATCACATCTCATGTTATAGGAAGGGTCTCAGGTTGGTATACGCATTGAGATATCACATCTCTGCTATCGGAAGGGTCTCAGGATTGGAATGGGAAGGAGTTGGATATCCCATCTCATGTTATAGGAAGGGTCTCAGGTTTGGTATTAGAAGCATTGAGATATCACATCTCATGCTATAGGAAGGGTCTCAGGATTGGAATGGGGAGGACTTGGATGTCACATCTCATGCTATAGGGAGGGTCTCAAGTTTGATATTAGAAGCATTGAGATAACAAATCTCATGATATCGGAAGGGTCTCAGGATTGGAATGGGAAGGAGTTGGATATCACATCTCATGATAAAGGAAGGGTCTAAGGTTTGGAAGGGGAAGGATTTGGATATCACATCTCATGTTATAGGACGGGTCTCAGGTTTGGTATTAGAAGCATTGAGATATCAAGTCTCATGGTATAGGAAGGGTCTCAGAATTGGAATGGGAAGGAGTTGGATATCACATCTCAAGCTATAGGAAGGGTCTCAGGATTGGAATGGGAAGGAGTTTGATATCACATCTTATGCCATAGTATGGGTCTCAGGTTTGGTAGAAGCATTGGGATATCACATCTCATGCTATTGGAAGGGTATCAGTATTGGATTTGGAAGGAGTTGGATATCCCATCTCATGCTATAGGAAGGGTCTCAGGTTGGAATGGGAAGGATTTGGATATCACATTTCATGTTATAGGAAGGGTCTCAGGATTGGAATGGGAAGGACTTGGATATCATATCTCATGCTATAGGAAGGCTCTCAGGTTTGGAAGGGGAAGGAGTTGGATATCACATTTCATGTTAGAGGAAGGATCTCAGGTTTGGTATTAGAGGCCTTGAGATATCACATCTCATGCTATAGGAAGGGTCTCAGGATTGGAATGGGAAGGAGTTGGATATCACATCTCAAGCTATAGGAAGGGTCTCAGGTTTGGTATAAGCATTGCGATATCACATCTCATGCTATAGGAAGGGTCTCAGGATTGGAATGGGAAGGAGTTGGATATCACATCTCATATTATAGGAAAGATCTCAGGTTTGGTATTAGAAGCATTGAGACATCACATCTCATGTTATAGGAAGGGTCTTAGGATTGGAATGGGAAGAAGTTGGATATCACATCTCATGCTATAGGAAGGGTCTCAGGTTTGGTATAAGCATTGAGATATCACATCTCATGCTATAGGAAGGGTCTCAGGATTGGAATGGGAAGGAGTTGTATATGACATCTCATGCCATAGGAAGGGTCTCAGGTTTGGTATAAGCTTTGAGATATCACATCACATGCTATAGGAAGGGTCTAAGGACTTGAATATCACATCTCATGCTATAGGCAGGGTCTCAGGTTTGGAAAGGGAAGGAGATGGATATCACATTTCATGTTAGAGGTAGGATCTCAGGTTTGGTATTAGAGGCATTGAGATATCACATCTCATGCTATCAGAAGGGTCTCAGGATTGGAATGGGAAGGAGTTGTATATCACATCTCATGCTAAAGGGATGGTCTCAGGTTTGGAAGGGGAAGGATTTGGAAATCACATCTCATGTTATAGGAAGGATCTCAGGTTTGGTATTAGAAGCATTGAGATATCACATCCCATGCTATCGGAAGTATCTCAGGTTTGGTATTAGAGGCATTGAGATATCACATCTCATGCTATCATAAGGGTCTCAGGATTGGAATGGGAAGGAGTTGGATATCACATCTCATGTTATAGGAAGGATCTCAGGTTTGGTATTAGAAGCATTGAGATATCACATCTCATGCTATAGGAAGGGTCTCAGGATTGGAATGGGAAGGAGTTGGATATCACATCTCATGCTATAGGAAGGGTCTCAGATTTGGTATAAGCATTGAGATATCACATCTCATGCTATAGGAAGGGTCTCAGGATTGGAATGGGAAGGAGTTGGATATCACATCTCATGCTATAGGAAGGGTCTCAGGTTTGGAACGGGAAGGAGTTAGATATCACATCTCATGTTATAGGAATAGTCTCAGGTTTGGTATAAGCATTGAGATATCACATCTCTGCTATCGGAGGTGTCTCAGGATTGGGATGGGAAGGAATTGGATATCACATCTCATGCTATAGGAAGGGTATCAGGTTTGGAACGGGAAGGAGTTGGATATCGCATCTCATGTTATAGGACAGGTCTCAGGTTTGATATTAGAAGCATTGAGATATCACATCTCATGCTATAGGAAGGGTCTCAGGATTGAAATGGGAAGGACTTGGATATCACATCTCATGTTATAGGAAGGGTCTCAGGTTTGGAATTAGAAGCATTGAGATATCACATCTCATGCTATAGGAAGAGTCTCAGGATTGAAATGGGAAGGACTTGGATATCACATCTCATGTTATGGGAAGGGTCTCAGGTTTGGTATTAGAAGCATTGAGATATCACATCTCATGCTATAGGAAGGGTCTCAGGAATGGAATGGGAAGGACTTGGATATCACATCTCATGATAAATGAAGGGTCTAAGGTTTGGAAGGGGAAGGATTTGGATATCACATCTCATGTTATTGGACCGGTCTCAGGTTTGGTATTAGAAGCATTGAGATATCAAGTCTCATGGTATAGGACGGGAGTTTGATATCACATCTCATGCCATGGTATGGGTCTCAGTTTTGTAGAAGCATTGGGATATCACATCTCATGCTATCGGAAGGGTATCAGGATTGGTTTTGGAAGGAGTTGGATATCCCATCTCATGCTATAGGAAGGGTCTCAGGTTGGAATGGGAAGGAGTTGGATATGACATCTCATGTTATAGGAAGGGTCTCAGGATTGGAATGGGAAGGACTTGGATATCACATCTCATGCTGTAGGAAGGCTCGCAGGTTTGGAAAGGGAAGGAGTTGGATATCACATTTCATGTTAGAGGTAGGATCTCAGGTTTGGTATTAGAGGCATTGAGATATCACATCTCATGCTATCAGAAGCGTATCAGGATTGGAATGGGAAGGAGTTGGATATCACATCTCATGCTAAAGGGAGGGTCTCAGGTTCGGAAGGGGAAGGATTTGGATATCACATCTCATGTTATAGGAAGGATCTCAGGTTTGGTATTAGAAGCATTGAGATATCACATCTCATGCTATCGGAAGGATCTCAGGTTTGGTATTAGAAGCATTGAGATATCACATCTCATGCTATAGGAAGGGTCTCAGGATTGGAATGGGAAGGAGTTGGATATCACATCTCATGATAAAGGAAGGGTCTAAGGTTTGGAAGGGGAAGGATTTGGATATCACATCTCATGTTATAGGACGGGTCTCAGGTTTGGTATTAGAAGCATTGAGATATCAAGTCTCATGGTATAGGAAGGGTCTCAGAATTGGAATGGGAAGGAGTTGGATATCACATCTCAAGCTATAGGAAGGGTCTCAGGATTGGAATGGGAAGGAGTTTGATGTCACATCTTATGCCATAGTATGGGTCTCAGGTTTGGTAGAAGCATTGGGATATCACATCTCATGCTATTGGAAGGGTATCAGTATTGGATTTGGAAGGAGTTGGATATCCCATCTCATGCTATAGGAAGGGTCTCAGGTTGGAATGGGAAGGAGTTGGATATCACATTTCATGTTATAGGAAGGGTCTCAGGATTGGAATGGGAAGGACTTGGATATCATATCTCATGCTATAAGAAGGCTCTCAGGTTTGGAAGGGGAAGGAGTTGGATATCACATTTCATGTTAGAGGAAGGATCTCAGGTTTGGTATTAGAGGCCTTGAGATATCACATCTCATGCTATAGGAAGGGTCTCAGGATTGGAATGGGAAGGAATTGGATATCACATCTCAAGCTATAGGAAGGGTCTCAGGTTTGGTATAAGCATTGAGATATCACATCTCATGCTATAGGAAGGGTCTCAGGATTGGAATGGGAAGGAGTTGGATATCACATCTCATGTTATAGGAAAGATCTCAGGTTTGGTATTAGAAGCATTGAGACATCACATCTCATGTTATAGGAAGGGTCTCAGGATTGGAATGGGAAGGAATTGTATATGACATCTCATGCCATAGGAAGGGTCTCAGGTTTGGTATAAGCACTGAGATATCACATCACATGCTATATGAAGGGTCTCAGGATTGGAATGGGAAGGACTTGGATATCACATCTCATGCTATAGGCAGGGTCTCAGGTTTGGAAAGGGAAGGAGATGGATATCACATTTCATGTTAGAGGTAGGATCTCAGGTTTGGTATTAGAGGCATTGAGATATCACACCTCATGCTATCAGAAGGGTCTCAGGATTGGAATGGGAAGGAGTTGTATATCACATCTCATGCTAAAGGGAGGGTCTCAGGTTTGGAAGGGGAAGGATTTGTAAATCACATCTCATGTTATAGGACGGGTCTCAGGTTTGGTATTAGAAGCATTGAGATATCAAGTCTCATGGTATAGGAAGGGTCTCAGAATTGGAATGGGAAGGAGTTGGATATCACATCTCAAGCTATAGGAAGGGTCTCAGGATTGGAATGGGAAGGAGTTTGATGTCACATCTTATGCCATAGTATGGGTCTCAGGTTTGGTAGAAGCATTGGGATATCACATCTCATGCTATTGGAAGGGTATCAGTATTGGATTTGGAAGGAGTTGGATATCCCATCTCATGCTATAGGAAGGGTCTCAGGTTGGAATGGGAAGGAGTTGGATATCACATTTCATGTTATAGGAAGGGTCTCAGGATTGGAATGGGAAGGACTTGGATATCATATCTCATGCTATAGGAAGGCTCTCAGGTTTGGAAGGGGAAGGAGTTGGATATCACATTTCATGTTAGAGGAAGGATCTCAGGTTTGGTATTAGAGGCCTTGAGATATCACATCTCATGCTATAGGAAGGGTCTCAGGATTGGAATGGGAAGGAATTGGATATCACATCTCAAGCTATAGGAAGGGTCTCAGGTTTGGTATAAGCATTGAGATATCACATCTCATGCTATAGGAAGGGTCTCAGGATTGGAATGGGAAGGAGTTGGATATCACATCTCATGTTATAGGAAAGATCTCAGGTTTGGTATTAGAAGCATTGAGACATCACATCTCATGTTATAGGAAGGGTTTTAGGATTGGAATGGGAAGAAGTTGGATATCACATCTCATGCTATAGGAAGGGTCTCAGGTTTGGAACGGGAAGGAGTTGGATATCACATCTCATGTTATAGGAAGAGTCTCAGGTTTGGTATAAGCATTGAGATATCAAATCTCTGCAATCGGAAGTGTCTCAGGATTGGAACGGGAAGGAGTTGGATATCCCATCTCATGTTATAGGACTGGTCTCAGGTTTGGTATTAGAAGCATTGAGATATCACATCGCATGCTGTAGGAAGGGTCTCAGGTTTGGAATGGGAAGGAATTGGATATCACATCTCATGTCATAGGAAGGATCTCAGGTTTGGTATTAGAAGCATTGAGATATCACATCTCATGCTATAGGAATGGTCTCAGGATTGGAATGGGAAGGAGTTGGATATTACATTCTTGCTATGGGAAGGGTCTCATGTTTGGAATTGGAAGGAGTTGGATATCACATATGCTATAGGAAGGGTCTCAGGTTTGGAATGGGAAGGAGTTGGATATCACATCTCATGTTATAGGAAGGGTCTCAGGTTGGTATACGCATTGAGATATCACATCTCTGCTATCGGAAGGGTCTCAGGATTGGAATGGGAAGGAGTTGGATATCCCATCTCATGTTATAGGAAGGGTCTCAGGTTTGGTATTAGAAGCATTGAGATATCACATCTCATGCTATAGGAAGGGTCTCAGGATTGGAATGGGGAGGACTTGGATGTCACATCTCATGCTATAGGGAGGGTCTCAAGTTTGATATTAGAAGCATTGAGATAACAAATCTCATGATATCGGAAGGGTCTCAGGATTGGAATGGGAAGGAGTTGGATATCACATCTCATGATAAAGGAAGGGTCTAAGGTTTGGAAGGGGAAGGATTTGGATATCACATCTCATGTTATAGGACGGGTCTCAGGTTTGGTATTAGAAGCATTGAGATATCAAGTCTCATGGTATAGGAAGGGTCTCAGAATTGGAATGGGAAGGAGTTGGATATCACATCTCAAGCTATAGGAAGGGTCTCAGGATTGGAATGGGAAGGAGTTTGATATCACATCTTATGCCATAGTATGGGACTCAGGTTTGGTAGAAGCATTGGGATATCACATCTCATGCTATTGGAAGGGTATCAGTATTGGATTTGGAAGGAGTTGGATATCCCATCTCATGCTATAGGAAGGGTCTCAGGTTGGAATGGGAAGGATTTGGATATCACATTTCATGTTATAGGAAGGGTCTCAGGATTGGAATGGGAATGACTTGGATATCATATCTCATGCTATAGGAAGGCTCTCAGGTTTGGAAGGGGAAGGAGTTGGATATCACATTTCATGTTAGAGGAAGGATCTCAGGTTTGGTATTAGAGGCCTTGAGATATCACATCTCATGCTATAGGAAGGGTCTCAGGATTGGAATGGGAAGGAGTTGGATATCACATCTCAAGCTATAGGAAGGGTCTCAGGTTTGGTATAAGCATTGCGATATCACATCTCATGCTATAGGAAGGGTCTCAGGATTGGAATGGGAAGGAGTTGGATATCACATCTCATATTATAGGAAAGATCTCAGGTTTGGTATTAGAAGCATTGAGACATCACATCTCATGTTATAGGAAGCGTCTTAGGATTGGAATGGGAAGAAGTTGGATATCACATCTCATGCTATAGGAAGGGTCTCAGGTTTGGTATAAGCATTGAGATATCACATCTCATGCTATAGGAAGGGTCTCAGGATTGGAATGGGAAGGAGTTGTATATGACATCTCATGCCATAGGAAGGGTCTCAGGTTTGGTATAAGCATTGAGATATCACATCACATGCTATAGGAAGGGTCTAAGGACTTGAATATCACATCTCATGCTATAGGCAGGGTCTCAGGTTTGGAAAGGGAAGGAGATGGATATCACATCTCATGTTATGGGAAGAGTCTCAGGTTTGGTATTAGAAGCATTGAGATATCACATCTCATGCTATAGGAAGGGTCTCAGGAATGGAATGGGAAGGACTTGGATATCACATCTCATGATAAATGAAGGGTCTAAGGTTTGGAAGGGGAAGGATTTGGATATCACATCTCATGTTATTGGACCGGTCTCAGGTTTGGTATTAGAAGCATTGAGATATCAAGTCTCATGGTATAGGACGGGAGTTTGATATCACATCTCATGCCATGGTATGGGTCTCAGGTTTTGTAGAAGCATTGGGATATCACATCTCATGCTATCGGAAGGGTATCAGGATTGGTTTTGGAAGGAGTTGGATATCCCATCTCATGCTATAGGAAGGGTCTCAGGTTGGAATGGGAAGGAGTTGGATATGACATCTCATGTTATAGGAAGGGTCTCAGGATTGGAATGGGAAGGACTTGGATATCACATCTCATGCTGTAGGAAGGCTCGCAGGTTTGGAAAGGGAAGGAGTTGGATATCACATTTCATGTTAGAGGTAGGATCTCAGGTTTGGTATTAGAGGCATTGAGATATCACATCTCATGCTATCAGAAGCGTATCAGGATTGGAATGGGAAGGAGTTGGATATCACATCTCATGCTAAAGGGAGGGTCTCAGGTTCGGAAGGGGAAGGATTTGGATATCACATCTCATTTTATAGGAAGGATCTCAGGTTTGGTATTAGAAGCATTGAGATATCACATCTCATGCTATCGGAAGGATCTCAGGTTTGGTATTAGAAGCATTGAGATATCACATCTCATGCTATAGGAAGGGTCTCAGGATTGGAATGGGAAGGAGTTGGATATCACATCTCATGATAAAGGAAGGGTCTAAGGTTTGGAAGGGGAAGGATTTGGATATCACATCTCATGTTATAGGACGGGTCTCAGGTTTGGTATTAGAAGCATTGAGATATCAAGTCTCATGGTATAGGAAGGGTCTCAGAATTGGAATGGGAAGGAGTGGGATATCACATCTCAAGCTATAGGAAGGGTCTCAGAATTGGAATGGGAAGGAGTTTGATGTCACATCTTATGCCATAGTATGGGTCTCAGGTTTGGTAGAAGCATTGGGATATCACATCTCATGCTATTGGAAGGGTATCAGTATTGGATTTGGAAGGAGTTGGATATCCCATCTCATGCTATAGGAAGGGTCTCAGGTTGGAATGGGAAGGAGTTGGATATCACATTTCATGTTATAGGAAGGGTCTCAGGATTGGAATGGGAAGGACTTGGATATCATATCTCATGCTATAGGAAGGCTCTCAGGTTTGGAAGGGGAAGGAGTTGGATATCACATTTCATGTTAGAGGAAGGATCTCAGGTTTGGTATTAGAGGCCTTGAGATATCACATCTCATGCTATAGGAAGGGTCTCAGGATTGGAATGGGAAGGAATTGGATATCACATCTCAAGCTATAGGAAGGGTCTCAGGTTTGGTATAAGCATTGAGATATCACATCTCATGCTATAGGAAGGGTCTCAGGATTGGAATGGGAAGGAGTTGGATATCACATCTCATGTTATAGGAAAGATCTCAGGTTTGGTATTAGAAGCATTGAGACATCACATCTCATGTTATAGGAAGGGTCTCAGGATTGGAATGGGAAGGAATTGTATATGACATCTCATGCCATAGGAAGGGTCTCAGGTTTGGTATAAGCACTGAGATATCACATCACATGCTATATGAAGGGTCTCAGGATTGGAATGGGAAGGACTTGGATATCACATCTCATGCTATAGGCAGGGTCTCAGGTTTGGAAAGGGAAGGAGATGGATATCACATTTCATGTTAGAGGTAGGATCTCAGGTTTGGTATTAGAGGCATTGAGATATCACACCTCATGCTATCAGAAGGGTCTCAGGATTGGAATGGGAAGGAGTTGTATATCACATCTCATGCTAAAGGGAGGGTCTCAGGTTTGGAAGGGGAAGGATTTGTAAATCACATCTCATGCTATAGGAAGGATCTCAGGTTTGGTATTAGAAGCATTGAGATATCACATCTCATGCTATCGGAAGTATCTCAGGTTTGGTATTAGAGGCATTGAGATATCACATCTCATGCTATCATAAGGGTCTCAGGATTGGAATGGGAAGGAGTTGGATATCACATCTCTTGTTATAGGAAGGATCTCAGGTTTGGTATTAGAAGCATTGAGATATCACATCTCATGCTATAGGAAGGGTCTCAGGATTGGAATGGGAAGGAGTTGGATATCACATCTCATGCTATAGGAAGGGTCTCAGGTTTGGAACGGGAAGGAGTTAGATATCACATCTCATGTTATAGGAAGAGTCTCAGGTTTGGTATAAGCATTGAGATATCACATCCCTGCTATCGGAGGTGTCTCAGGATTGGGATGGGAAGGAATTGGATATCACATCTCATGCTATAGGAAGGGTATCAGGTTTGGAACGGGAAGGAGTTGGATATCCCATCTCATGTTATAGGACAGGTCTCAGGTTTGATATTAGAAGCATTGAGATATCACATCTCTGCTATTGGAAGGGTCTCAGGATTGGAATGGGAAGGACTTGGATATTAGAATTCATGTTATAGGAAGGGTCTCAGGTTTGGTATTAGAAGCATTGAGATATCACATCTCATGCTATAGGAAGGGTCTCAGGAATGGAATGGGAAGGACTTGGATATCACATCTCATGATAAAGGAAGGGTCTAAGGTTTGGAAGGGGAAGGATTTGGATATCACATCTCATGTTATTGGACCGGTCTCAGGTTTGGTATTAGAAGCATTGAGATATCAAGTCTCATGGTATGGGACGGGAGTTTGATATCACATCTCATGCCATGGTATGGGTCTCAGGTTTTGTAGAAGCATTGGGATATCACATCTCATGCTATCGGAAGGGTATCAGGATTGGATTTGGAAGGAGTTGGATATCCCATCTCATGCTATAGGAAGGGTCTCAGGTTGGAATGGGAAGGAGTTGGATATGACATCTCATGTTATAGGAAGGGTCTCAGGATTGGAATGGGAAGGACTTGGATATCACATCTCATGCTGTAGGAAGGCTCTCAGGTTCGGAAGGGGAAGGATTTGGATATCACATCTCATGTTATAGGAAGGATCTCAGGTTTGGTATTAGAAGCATTGAGATATCACATGCTATCGGAAGGATCTCAGGTTTGGTATTAGAAGCATTGAGATATCACATCTCATGCTATAGGAAGGGTCTCAGGATTGGAATGGGAAGGAGTTGGATATCACATCTCATGTTATAGGAAGGATCTCGGGTTTGGTATTAGAAGCATTGAGATATCACATCTCATGCTATAGGACTGGTCTCAGGATTGGAATGGGAAGGAGTTGGATATCACATCTCATGCTAAAGGAAGGGTCTCAGTTTTGGTAGAAGCATTGAGATTTCACATATCATGCTATAGGAAGGGTCTCAGGATTGGAATGGGAAGGAGTTGGATATCACATCTCATGCTATAGGAAGGGTCTCAGGTTTGGTATAAGCATTGAGATATCACATCTCTGCTATCGGAAGGGTCTCAGGATTGGAATGGGAAGGACTTAGATATCACATCTCATGCTATAGGAAGGGTCTCAGTATTGATATTAGAAGCATTGAGATATCACATCTCATGTTATAGGAAGGGTCTATCAGGTCTTAGCATGAGACTCTTCCTATAACATGAGATCGGAATATCCAACTCCTTCCCATTCCAATCCTGAGACCCTTCCTATAGCATGAGATGTGATATCTCAATGCTTATACCAAACCTGAGACCCTTCCTATAGCATGAGATGTGATATCCAACTCCTTCCCATTCCAATCCTGAGACCCTTCCTATAGCATGAGATGTGATGTCTCAATGCTTCTAATACCAAACCTGAGATCCTTCCTATAACATGAGATGTGAAATCCAACTCCTTCCATTCCAATCCTGAGACCCTTCCTATAGCATGAGATGTGATATCTCAATGCTTATACTAAACCTGAGACCCTTCCTTTAGCATGAGATGAGATATCCAACTCCTTCCCATTCCAATCCTGAGACCCTTCCTATAGCATGAGATGTGATATCTCAATGCCTCTAATACCAAACCTGAGATCCTTCCTCTAACATGAAATGTGATATCCAACTCCTTCCCTTTCCAAACCTGAGAGCCTATCCATAGCATGAGATGTGATATCCAAGTCCTTCCCATTCCAATCCTTAGACCCTTCCTACAGCATGCAATATGATATCTCAATGATTCTAATAACAATCCTGAGACCCGTCCTATAACATGAGAGGGGATATCCAACTCTTTCCCATTCCAATCCTGAGACACTTCCGATAGCAGAGATGTGATATCTCAATGCTTATACCAAACCTGAGACCCTTCCTATAACATGAGATCGGATATCCAACTCCTTCCCGTTCCAAACCTGAGACCCTTCCTTTAGCATGAGATGTGATATCCAGCTCCTTCCCATTCCAATCCTGAGACACTTCCGATAGCATGAGATGTGATATCTCAATGCTTCTAATATCAAAAATGAGACCCTCCCTATAGCATGATATGTGATATCTAAGTCCTTCCCATTCCAATCTTGAGACCCTTCCTATAGCATGAGATGTGATATCTCAATGCTTCTACCAAACCTGAGACCGTTCCTTTAGCATGAGATGTGATATCCAGCTCCTTCCCATTCCAATCCTGAGACCCTTCCTATAGCATGAGATGTGATATCTCAATACTTCTAATACCAAACCTGAGATCCTTCCGATAACATGAGATGTGATATCCAAATCCTTCCCCTTCCAATCCTGAGACCCTCCCTTTAGCATGAGATGTGATATCCAACTCCTTCCCATTCCAATCCTGAGAACCTTCTGATAGCATGAGATGTGATATCTCAATGCTTCTAATACCAAACCTGAGATCCTTCCTATAACATGAGATGTGATATCCAAATCCTTCCCCTTCCAAACCTGAGACCCTCACTTTAGCATGAGATGTGATATCCAACTCCTTCCCATTCCAATCCTGAGACCCTTCTGATAGCATGAGATGTGATATCTCAATGCCTCTTATACCAAACCTGAGATCCTACCTCTAACATGAAATGTGATATCCAACTCTTTCCCCTTCCAAACCTGAGAGCCTTCCTATAGCATGAGATGTGATATCCAAGTCCTTCCCATTCCAATCCTGAGACCCTTCCTATAACATGAGATGTGATATCCAACTCCTTCCCATTCCAACCTGAGACCCTTCCTATAGCATGAGATGGGATATCCCAATGCTAATACCAAACCTGAGACCCATACTATGGCATGAGATGTGATATCAAACTCCTTCCCATTCCAATCCTGAGACCCTTCCTATAGCTTGAGATGTGATATCCAACTCCTTCCCATTCCAGTTCTGAGACCCTTCCTATACCATGAGACTTGATATCTCAATGCTTCTAATACCAAACCTGAGACCGGTCCTATAACATGAGATGTGATATCCAAATCCTTCCCCTTCCAAACCTTAGACCCTTCTTTTATCATGAGATGTGATATCCAACTCCTTCCTATTCCAATCCTGAGATCCTTCCGATATCATGAGATGCGATATCTCAATGCTTCTAATATCAAACTTGAGACCCTCCCTATAGCATGAGATGTGATATCCAAGTCCTTCCCATTGCAATCCTGAGACCCTTCCTATAGCATGAGATGTGATGTCTCAATGCTTCAAATACCAAACCTGAGACCCTTCCTATAACATGAGATGGGAATATCCAACTCCTTCCCATTCCAATCCTGAGACCCTTCCGATAGCAGAGATGTGATATCTCAATGCTTCTAATATCAAAAATGAGACCCTCCCTATAGCATGATATGTGATATCTAAGTCCTTCCCATTCCAATCTTGAGACCCTTCCTATAGCATGAGATGTGATATCTCAATGCTTCTACCAAACCTGAGACCGTTCCTTTAGCATGAGATGTGATATCCAACTCCTTCCCATTCCAATCCTGAGACCCTTCCTATAGCATGAGATGTGATATCTCAATACTTCTAATACCAAACCTGAGATCCTTCCGATAACATGATTTGTGATATCCAAATCCTTCCCCTTCCAAACCTGAGACCCTCCCTGTAGCATGAGATGTGATATCCAACTCCTTCCCATTCCAATCCTGAGAACCTTCTGATAGCATGAGATGTGATATCTCAATGCTTCTAATACCAAACCTGAGATCCTTCCTATAACATGAGATGTGATATCCAAATCCTTCCCCTTCCAAACCTGAGACCCTCACTTTAGCATGAGATGTGATATCCAACTCCTTCCCATTCCAATCCTGAGACCCTTCTGATAGCATGAGATGTGATATCTCAATGCCTCTTATACCAAACCTGAGATCCTACCTCTAACATGAAATGTGATATCCAACTCTTTCCCCTTCCAAACCTGAGAGCCTTCCTATAGCATGAGATGTGATATCCAAGTCCTTCCCATTCCAATCCTGAGACCCTTCCTATAACATGAGATGTGATATCCAACTCCTTCCCATTCCAACCTGAGACCCTTCCTATAGCATGAGATGGGGTATCCCAATGCTAATACCAAACCTGAGACCCATACTATGGCATGAGATGTGATATCCAACTCCTTCCCATTCCAGTTCTGAGACCCTTCCTATACCATGAGACTTGATATCTCAATGCTTCTAATACCAAACCTGAGACCGGTCCTATAACATGAGATGTGATATCCAAATCCTTCCCCTTCCAAACCTTAGACCCTTCTTTTATCATGAGATGTGATATCCAACTCCTTCCCATTCCAATCCTGAGATCCTTCCGATATCATGAGATGTGATATCTCAATGCTTCTAATATCAAACTTGAGACCCTCCCTATAGCATGAGATGTGATATCCAAGTCCTTCCCATTGCAGTCCTGAGACCCTTCCTATAGCATGAGATGTGATGTCTCAATGCTTCAAATACCAAACCTGAGACCCTTCCTATAACATGAGATGGGAATATCCAACTACTTCCCATTCCAATCCTGAGACCCTTCCGATAGCAGAGATGTGATATCTCAATGCTTATACCAAACCTGAGATCCTTCCTATAACATGAGATGTGATATCCAACTCCTTCCCATTCCAATCCTGAGACACTTCCTATAGCATGAGATGTGATATCTCACTGCTTATACCAAACCTGAGACCCTTCCTATAGCATGAGATGTGATATCCAACTCCTTCCAATTCCAATCCTGAGACCCTTCCTATAGCATGAGATGTGATATCTCAATGCTTCTAATATCAAACTTGAGACACTCCCTATAGCATGAGATGTGATATCCAAGTCCTTCCCATTCCAATCCTGAGACACTTCCTATAGCATGAGATGTGATGTCTCAATGCTTCTAATACCAAACCTGAGATCCTTCCTATAACATGAGATGTGATATCCAACTCCTTCCATTCCAATCCTGAGACCCTTCCTATAGCATGAGATATGATATCTCAATTCTTATACCAAACCTGAGACCCTTCCTATAACATGAGATGTGATATCCAACTCCTTCCCATTCCAATCCTGAGACCCTTCCTATAGCATGAGATGTGATATCTGAATGCCTCTAATACCAAACCTGAGATCCTTCCTCTAACATGAAATGTGATATCCAACTCCTTCCCTTTCCAAACCTGAGAGCCTATCCATAGCATGAGATGTGATATCCAAGTCCTTCCCATTCCAATCCTTAGACCCTTCCTACAGCATGCAATATGATATCTCAATGATTCTAATAACAATCCAGAGACCCGTCCTATAACATGAGATGGGATATCCAACTCCTTCCCATTCCAATCCTGAGACACTTCCGATAGCAGATTTGTGATATCTCAATGCTTATACCAAACCTGAGACCCTTCCTATAACATGAGATCGGATATCCAACTCCTTCCCGTTCCAAACCTGAGACCCTTCCTTTAGCATGAGATGTGAAATCCAGCTCCTTCCCAATCCAATCCTGAGACACTTCCGATAGCATGAGATGTGATATCTCAATGCTTCTAATATCAAAACTGAGACCCTCCCTATAGCATGATATGTGATATCTAAGTCCTTCCCATTCCAATCCTGAGACCCTTCCTATAGCATGAGATGTGATATCTCAATGCTTCTACCAAACCTGAGACCCTTCCTTTAGCATGAGATGTGATATCCAACTCCTTCCCATTCCAATCCTGAGACCCTTCCTATAGCATGAGATGTGATATCTCAATACTTCTAATACCAAACCTGAGATCCTTCCGATAACATGAGATGTGATATCCAAATCCTTCCCCTTCCAAACCTGAGACCCTCCCTTTAGCATGAGATGGGATATCCAACTCCTTCCCATTCCAATCCTGAGATCCTTCTGATAGCATGAGATGTGATATCTCAATGCTTCTAATACCAAACCTGAGATCCTTCCGATAGCATGAGATGTGATATCTCAATGCTTCTAATACCAAACCTGAGATCCTTCCTATAACATGAGATGTGATATCCAAATCCTTCCCCTTCCAAACCTGAGAGCCTTCCTATAGCATGAGATGTGATATCCAAGTCCTTCCCATTCCAATCCTGAGACCCTTCCTATAACATGAGATGTGATATCCAACTCCTTCCAATTCCAACCTGAGACCCTTCCTATAGCATTAGATGTGATATCTCAATGCCTCTAATACCAAACCTGAGATCCTTCCTCTAACATGAAATGTGATATCCAACTCCTTCCCTTTCCAAACCTGAGAGCCTATCTATAGCATGAGATGTAATATCCAAGTCCTTCCCATTCCAATCCTTAGACCCTTCCTACAGCATGCAATATGATATCTCAATGATTCTAATAACAAACCTGAGACCCTTCCTATAACATGAGATGGGATATCCAACTCCTTCCCATTCCAATCCTGAGACACTTCCGATAGCAGAGATGTGATATCTCAATGCTTATACCAACCTGAGACCCTTCCTATAACATGAGATGTGATATCCAACTCCTTCCCGTTCCAAACCTGAGACCCTTCCTTTAGCATGAGATGTGATATCCAGCTCCTTCCCATTCCAATCCTGAGACACTTCCGATAGCATGAGATGTGATATCTCAATGCTTCTAATATCAAAACTGAGACCCTCCCTATAGCATGATATGTGATATCTAAGTCCTTCCCATTCCAATCCTGAGACCCTTCCTATAGCATGAGATGTGATATCTCAATGCTTCTACCAAACCTGAGACCCTTCCTTTAGCATGAGATGTGATATCCAACTCGTTCCCATTCCAATCCTGAGACCCTTCCTATAGCATGAGATGTGATATCTCAATACTTCTAATACCAAACCTGAGATCCTTCCGATAACATGAGATGTGATATCCAAATCCTTCCCCTTCCAAACCTGAGACCCTCCCTTTAGCATGAGATGTGATATCCAACTCCTTCCCATTCCTATCCTGAGACCCTTCTGATAGCATGAGATGTGATATCTCAATGCTTCTAATACCAAACCTGAGATCCTTCCTATAACATGAGATGTGATATCCAAATCCTTCCCCTTCCAAACCTGAGACCCTCCCTTTAGCATGAGATGTGATATCCAACTCCTTCCCATTCCAATCCTGAGACCCTTCTGATAGCATGAGATGTGATATCTCAATGCCTCTAATACCAAACCTGAGATCCTACCTCTAACATGAAATGTGATATCCAACTCTTTCCCCTTCCAAACCTGAGAGACTTCCTATCGCATGAGATGTGATATCCAAGTCCTTCCCATTCCAATCATGAGACCCTTCCTACAGCATGCAATATGATATCTCAATGATTCTAATAACAATCCTGAGACCCGTCCTATAACATGAGATGTGATATCCAACTCCTTCCCATTCCAATCCTGAGACCCTTCCTATAGCATGAGATGTGATATCTCAATACTTCTAATACCAAACCTGAGATCCTTCCGATAACATGAGATGTGATATCCAAATCCTTCCCCTTCCAAACCTGAGACCCTCCCTTTAGCATGAGATGGGATATCCAACTCCTTCCCATTCCAATCCTGAGAACCTTCTGATAGCATGAGATGTGATATCTCAATGCTTCTAATACCAAACCTGAGATCCTTCCGATAGCATGAGATGTGATATCTCAATGCTTCTAATACCAAACCTGAGATCCTTCCTATAACATGAGATGTGATATCCAAATCCTTCCCCTTCCAAACCTGAGACCCTCCCTTTAGCATGAGATGTGATATCCAACTCCTTCCCATTCCAATCCTGAGACCCTTCTGATAGCATGAGATGTGATATCTCATTGCCTCTAATACCAAACCTGAGATCCTACCTCTAACATGAAATGTGATATCCAACTCTTTCCCCTTCCAAACCTGAGAGCCTTCCTATAGCATGAGATGTGATATCCAAGTCCTTCCCATTCCAATCCTGAGACCCTTCCTATAACATGAGATGTGATATCCAACTCCTTCCAATTCCAACCTGAGACCCTTCCTATAGCATGAGATGTGATATCTCAATGCCTCTAATACCAAACCTGAGATCCTTCCTCTAACATGAAATGTGATATCCAACTCCTTCCCTTTCCAAACCTGAGAGCCTATCTATAGCATGAGATGTAATATCCAAGTCCTTCCCATTCCAATCCTTAGACCCTTCCTACAGCATGCAATATGATATCTCAATGATTCTAATAACAAACCTGAGACCCGTCCTATAACATGAGATGGGATATCCAACTCCTTCCCATTCCAATCCTGAGACCCTTCCGATAGCAGAGATGTGATATCTCAATGCTTATACCAACCTGAGACCCTTCCTATAACATGAGATGTGATATCCAACTCCTTCCCATTACAATCCTGAGACCCTTCCTATAGCATGAGATGTGATGTCTCAATGCTTCTAATACCAAACCTGAGATCCTTCCTATAACATGAGATGTGATATCCAACTCCTTCCATTCCAATCCTGAGACCCTTCCTATAGCATGAGATGTGATATCTCAATGCTTCTAATATCAAACTTGAGACCCTCCCTATAGCATGAGATGTGATATCCAATTCCTTCCCATTCCAATCCTGAGACACTTCCTATAGCATGAGATGTGATATCTCAATGCTTCTAATACCAAACCTGAGACTCTTCCTATAACATGAGATGGGATATCCAACTCCTTCCGATTCCAATCCTGAGACCCTTCCAAAAGCAGAGATGTGATATCTCAATGCTTATACCAAACCTGAGACCCTTCCTATGGCATGAGATGTCATATGCATATCCTTCCCATTCCAATCCTGAGACCCTTCCTATAGCATGAGATGTGATATCTCAATGCTTATACAAAACCTGAGACCCTTCCTATAGCATGAGATGTGATATCCAACTCCTTCCCATTCCAATCCTGAGACCCTTCCTATAGCATGAGATGTGATATCTCAATGCCTCTAATACCAAACCTGAGATCCTTCCTCTAACATGAAATGTGATATCCAACTCCTTCCCTTTCCAAACCTGAGAGCCTACCTATAGCATGAGATGTGATATCCAAGTCCTTCCCATTCCAATCCTTAGACCCTTCCTATAGCATGCAATATGATATCTCAATGATTCTAATAACAAACCTGAGACCCGTCCTATAACATGAGATGGGATATCCAACTCCTTCCCATTCCAATCCTGAGACACTTCCGATAGCAGAGATGTGATATCTCAATGCTTATACCAAACCTGAGACCCTTCCTATAACATGAGATGTGATATCCAACTCCTTCCCATTCCAAACCTGAGACCCTTCCTATAGCATATGTGATATCCAACTCCTTCCAATTCCAAACATGAGACCCTTCCCATAGCAAGAATGTAATATCCAACTCCTTCCCATTCCAATCCTGAGACCATTCCTATAGCATGAGATGTGATATCTCAATGCTTCTAATACCAAACCTGAGATCCTTCCTATGACATGAGATGTGATATCCAATTCCTTCCCATTCCAAACCTAAGACCCTTCCTACAGCATGCGATCTGATATCTCAATGCTTCTAATACCAAACCTGAGACCAGTCCTATAACATGAGATGGGATATCCAACTCCTTCCCGTTCCAATCCTGAGACACTTCCGATTGCAGAGATGTGATATCTCAATGCTTATACCAAACCTGAGACCCTTCCTATAACATGAGATGTGATATCCAACTCCTTCCCGTTCCAAACCTGAGACCCTTCCTATAGCATGAGATGTGATATCCAACTCCTTCCCATTCCAATCCTGAGACCCTTCCGATAGCATGAGATGTGATATCTCAAAGCCTCTAATACCAAACCTGAGATCCTTCCTATAACATGTGATGTGATATTCAAATCCTTCCCCTTCCAAACCTGAGACCTTCCCTTTAGCATGAGATGTGATATCCAACTCCTTCCCATTCCAATCCTGAGACCCTTATGATAGCATGAGATGTGATATCTCAATGCCTCTAATACCAAACCTGAGATACTTCCGATAGCATGAGATGTGATATCTCAATGCTTCTAATACCAAACCTGAGATCCTTCCTATAACATGAGATGTGATATCCAAATTCTTCCCCTGCCAAACCTGAGACCCTTCCTTTAGCATGAGATGTGATATCCAACTCCTTCCCATTCCAATCCTGAGACCCTTCGGATAGCATGAGATGTGATATCTCAATGCCTCTAATACCAAACCTGAGATCCTACCTCTAACATGAAATGTGACATCCAACTCCTTCCCTTTCCAAACCTGAGACCCTGCCTATAGCATGAGATGGGATATCCAAGTCCTTCCCATTCCAATCCTGAGACCGTTCCTATAGCATGAGATGTGATATCTCAATGCTTCTACCAAACCTGAGACCCTTCCTATAGCATGAGATGTGATATCCAACTTCTTCCCATTCCAATCATGAGACCCTTCCTATAACATGAGATGTGATGTCTCAATGCTTCTAATACCAAACCTGAGATCTTTCCTATAACATGAGATGTGATATCCAACTCCTTCCCATCCTAATCCTGAGACACTTCCGATTGTAGAGATGTGATGTCTCAATGCTTCTAATACCAAACCTGAGATCTTTCCTTAAACATGAGATGTGATATCCAACTCCTTCCCGTTCCAAACCTGAGACCCTTCCTATAGCATGAGATGTGATATCTCAATGCTTCTAATACCAAACCTGAGATCCTTCCTATAACATGTGATGTGATATTCAAATCCTTCCCCTTCCAAACCTGAGACCCTTCCTTTAGCATGAGATGTGAAATCCAGCTCCTTCCCATTCCAATCCTGAGACACTTCCGATAGCAGGAGATGTGATATCTCAATGCTTCTAATATCAAAACTGAGACCCTCCCTATAGCATGATATGTGATATCTAAGTCCTTCCCATTCCAATCCTGAGACCCTTCCTATAGCATGAGATGTGATATCTCAATGCTTCTACCAAACCTGAGACCCTTCCTTTAGCATGAGATGTGATATCCAACTCCTTCCCATTCCAATCCTGAGACCCTTCCTATAGCATGAGATGTGATATCTCAATACTTCTAATACCAAACCTGAGATCCTTCCGATAACATGAGATGTGATATCCAAATCCTTCCCCTTCCAAACCTGAGACCCTCCCTTTAGCATGAGATGGGATATCCAACTCCTTCCCATTCCAATCCTGAGATCCTTCTGATAGCATGAGATGTGATATCTCAATGCTTCTAATACCAAACCTGAGATCCTTCCGATAGCATGAGATGTGATATCTCAATGCTTCTAATACCAAACCTGAGATCCTTCCTATAACATGAGATGTGATATCCAAATCCTTCCCCTTCCAAACCTGAGACCCTCCCTTTAGCATGAGATGTGATATCCAACTCCTTCCCATTCCAATCCTGAGACCCTTCTGATAGCATGAGATGTGATATCTCATTGCCTCTAATACCAAACCTGAGATCCTACCTCTAACATGAAATGTGATATCCAACTCTTTCCCCTTCCAAACCTGAGAGCCTTCCTATAGCATGAGATGTGATATCCAAGTCCTTCCCATTCCAATCCTGAGACCCTTCCTATAACATGAGATGTGATATCCAACTCCTTCCAATTCCAACCTGAGACCCTTCCTATAGCATGAGATGTGATATCTCAATGCCTCTAATACCAAACCTGAGATCCTTCCTCTAACATGAAATGTGATATCCAACTCCTTCCCTTTCCAAACCTGAGAGCCTATCTATAGCATGAGATGTGATATCCAAGTCCTTCCCATTCCAATCCTTAGACCCTTCCTACAGCATGCAATATGATATCTCAATGATTCTAATAACAAACCTGAGACCCTTCCTATAACATGAGATGGGATATCCAACTCCTTCCCATTCCAATCCTGAGACACTTCCGATAGCAGAGATGTGATATCTCAATGCTTATACCAACCTGAGACCCTTCCTATAACATGAGATGTGATATCCAACTCCTTCCCGTTCCAAACCTGAGACCCTTCCTTTAGCATGAGATGTGATATCCAGCTCCTTCCCATTCCAATCCTGAGACACTTCCGATAGCATGAGATGTGATATCTCAATGCTTCTAATATCAAAACTGAGACCCTCCCTATAGCATGATATGTGATATCTAAGTCCTTCCCATTCCAATCCTGAGACCCTTCCTATAGCATGAGATGTGATATCTCAATGCTTCTACCAAACCTGAGACCCTTCCTTTAGCATGAGATGTGATATCCAACTCGTTCCCATTCCAATCCTGAGACCCTTCCTATAGCATGAGATGTGATATCTCAATACTTCTAATACCAAACCTGAGATCCTTCCGATAACATGAGATGTGATATCCAAATCCTTCCCCTTCCAAACCTGAGACCCTCCCTTTAGCATGAGATGTGATATCCAACTCCTTCCCATTCCTATCCTGAGACCCTTCTGATAGCATGAGATGTGATATCTCAATGCTTCTAATACCAAACCTGAGATCCTTCCTATAACATGAGATGTGATATCCAAATCCTTCCCCTTCCAAACCTGAGACCCTCCCTTTAGCATGAGATGTGATATCCAACTTCTTCCCATTCCAATCCTGAGACCCTTCTGATAGCATGAGATGTGATATCTCAATGCCTCTAATACCAAACCTGAGATCCTACCTCTAACATGAAATGTGATATCCAACTCTTTCCCCTTCCAAACCTGAGAGACTTCCTATAGCATGAGATGTGATATCCAAGTCCTTCCCATTCCAATCATGAGACCCTTCCTACAGCATGCAATATGATATCTCAATGATTCTAATAACAATCCTGAGACCCGTCCTATAACATGAGATGTGATATCCAACTCCTTCCCATTCCAATCCTGAGACCCTTCCTATAGCATGAGATGTGATATCTCAATACTTCTAATACCAAACCTGAGATCCTTCCGATAACATGAGATGTGATATCCAAATCCTTCCCCTTCCAAACCTGAGACCCTCCCTTTAGCATGAGATGGGATATCCAACTCCTTCCCATTCCAATCCTGAGAACCTTCTGATAGCATGAGATGTGATATCTCAATGCTTCTAATACCAAACCTGAGATCCTTCCGATAGCATGAGATGTGATATCTCAATGCTTCTAATACCAAACCTGAGATCCTTCCTATAACATGAGATGTGATATCCAAATCCTTCCCCTTCCAAACCTGAGACCCTCCCTTTAGCATGAGATGTGATATCCAACTCCTTCCCATTCCAATCCTGAGACCCTTCTGATAGCATGAGATGTGATATCTCATTGCCTCTAATACCAAACCTGAGATCCTACCTCTAACATGAAATGTGATATCCAACTCTTTCCCCTTCCAAACCTGAGAGCCTTCCTATAGCATGAGATGTGATATCCAAGTCCTTCCCATTCCAATCCTGAGACCCTTCCTATAACATGAGATGTGATATCCAACTCCTTCCAATTCCAACCTGAGACCCTTCCTATAGCATGAGATGTGATATCTCAATGCCTCTAATACCAAACCTGAGATCCTTCCTCTAACATGAAATGTGATATCCAACTCCTTCCCTTTCCAAACCTGAGAGCCTATCTATAGCATGAGATGTGATATCCAAGTCCTTCCCATTCCAATCCTTAGACCCTTCCTACAGCATGCAATATGATATCTCAATGATTCTAATAACAAACCTGAGACCCGTCCTATAACATGAGATGGGATATCCAACTCCTTCCCATTCCAATCCTGAGACCCTTCCGATAGCAGAGATGTGATATCTCAATGCTTATACCAACCTGAGACCCTTCCTATAACATGAGATGTGATATCCAACTCCTTCCCATTACAATCCTGAGACCCTTCCTATAGCATGAGATGTGATGTCTCAATGCTTCTAATACCAAACCTGAGATCCTTCCTATAACATGAGATGTGATATCCAACTCCTTCCATTCCAATCCTGAGACCCTTTCTATAGCATGAGATGTGATATCTCAATGCTTCTAATATCAAACTTGAGACCCTCCCTATAGCATGAGATGTGATATCCAATTCCTTCCCATTCCAATCCTGAGACACTTCCTATAGCATGAGATGTGATATCTCAATGCTTCTAATACCAAACCTGAGACTCTTCCTATAACATGAGATGGGATATCCAACTCCTTCCGATTCCAATCCTGAGACCCTTCCAAAAGCAGAGATGTGATATCTCAATGCTTATACCAAACCTGAGACCCTTCCTATGGCATGAGATGTCATATACATATCCTTCCCATTCCAATCCTGAGACCCTTCCTATAGCATGAGATGTGATATCTCAATGCTTATACCAAACCTGAGACCCTTCCTATAGCATGAGATGTGATATCCAACTCCTTCCCATTCCAATCCTGAGACCCTTCCTATAGCATGAGATGTGATATCTCAATGCCTCTAATACCAAACCTGAGATCCTTCCTCTAACATGAAATGTGATATCCAACTCCTTCCCTTTCCAAACCTGAGAGCCTACCTATAGCATGAGATGTGATATCCAAGTCCTTCCCATTCCAATCCTTAGACCCTTCCTATAGCATGCAATATGATATCTCAATGATTCTAATAACAAACCTGAGACCCGTCCTATAACATGAGATGGGATATCCAACTCCTTCCCATTCCAATCCTGAGACACTTCCGATAGCAGAGATGTGATATCTCAATGCTTATACCAAACCTGAGACCCTTCCTATAACATGAGATGTGATATCCAACTCCTTCCCATTCCAAACCTGAGACCCTTCCTATAGCATATGTGATATCCAACTCCTTCCAATTCCAAACATGAGACCCTTCCCATAGCAAGAATGTAATATCCAACTCCTTCCCATTCCAATCCTGAGACCATTCCTATAGCATGAGATGTGATATCTCAATGCTTCTAATACCAAACCTGAGATCCTTCCTATGACATGAGATGTGATATCCAATTCCTTCCCATTCCAAACCTGAGACCCTTCCTACAGCATGCGATCTGATATCTCAATGCTTCTAATACCAAACCTGAGACCAGTCCTATAACATGAGATGGGATATCCAACTCCTTCCCGTTCCAATCCTGAGACACTTCCGATTGCAGAGATGTGATATCTCAATGCTTATACCAAACCTGAGACCCTTCCTATAACATGAGATGTGATATCCAACTCCTTCCCGTTCCAAACCTGAGACCCTTCCTATAGCATGAGATGTGATATCCAACTCCTTCCCATTCCAATCCTGAGACCCTTCCGATAGCATGAGATGTGATATCTCAAAGCCTCTAATACCAAACCTGAGATCCTTCCTATAACATGTGATGTGATATTCAAATCCTTCCCCTTCCAAACCTGAGACCTTCCCTTTAGCATGAGATGTGATATCCAACTCCTTCCCATTCCAATCCTGAGACCCTTATGATAGCATGAGATGTGATATCTCAATGCCTCTAATACCAAACCTGAGATACTTCCGATAGCATGAGATGTGATATCTCAATGCTTCTAATACCAAACCTGAGATCCTTCCTATAACATGAGATGTGATATCCAAATCCTTCCCCTGCCAAACCTGAGACCCTCCCTTTAACATGAGATGTGATATCCAACTCCTTCCCATTCCAATCCTGAGACCCTTCGGATAGCATGAGATGTGATATCTCAATGCCTCTAATACCAAACCTGAGATCCTACCTCTAACATGAAATGTGACATCCAACTCCTTCCCTTTCCAAACCTGAGACCCTGCCTATAGCATGAGATGGGATATCCAAGTCCTTCCCATTCCAATCCTGAGACCGTTCCTATAGCATGAGATGTGATATCTCAATGCTTCTACCAAACCTGAGACCCTTCCTATAGCATGAGATGTGATATCCAACTTCTTCCCATTCCAATCATGAGACCCTTCCTATAACATGAGATGTGATGTCTCAATGCTTCTAATACCAAACCTGAGATCTTTCCTATAACATGAGATGTGATATCCAACTCCTTCCCATCCTAATCCTGAGACACTTCCGATTGCAGAGATGTGATGTCTCAATGCTTCTAATACCAAACCTGAGATCTTTCCTTAAACATGAGATGTGATATCCAACTCCTTCCCGTTCCAAACCTGAGACCCTTCCTATAGCATGAGATGTGATATCTCAATGCTTCTAATACCAAACCTGAGATCCTTCCTATAACATGTGATGTGATATTCAAATCCTTCCCCTTCCAAACCTGAGACCCTCCCTTTAGCATGAGATGTGATATCCAACTCCTTCCCATTCCAATCCTGAGACCCTTACGATAGCATGAGATGTGATATCTCAATGCCTCTAATACCAAACCTGAGATACTTCCGATAGCATGAGATGTGATATCTCAATGCTTCTAATACAAAACCTGAGATCCTTCCTATAACATGAGATGTGATATCCAAATCCTTCCCCTTCCAAACCTGAGACCCTCCCTTTAGCATGAGATGTGATATCCAACTCCTTCCCATTCCAATCCTGAGACCCTTCCTATAGCATGAGATGTGATGTCTCAATGCTTCTAATACCAAACCTGAGATCCTTCCTAAAACATGAGATGTGATATCCAACTCCTTCCATTCCAATCCTGAGACCCTTCCTATAGCATGAGATGTGATATCTCAATGCTTCTAATATCAAACTTGAGACCCTCCCTATAGCATGAGATGTGATATCCAAGTCCTTCCCATTCCAATCCTGAGACACTTCCTATAGCATGAGATGTGATATCTCAATGCTTCTAATACCAAACCTGAGACTCTTCCTATAACATGAGATGGGATATCCAACTCCTTCCCATTCCAATCCTGAGACCCTTCCAAAAGCACAGATGTGATATCTCAATGCTTATACCAAACCTGAGACCCTTCCTATGGCATGAGATGTCATATACATATCCTTCCCATTCCAATCCTGAGACCCTTCCTATAGCATGAGATGTGATATCTCAATGCTTATACCAAACCTGAGACCCTTCCTATAGCATGAGATGTGATATCTAACTCCTTCCCATTCCAATCCTGAGACCCTTCCTATAGCATGAGATGTGATATCTCAATGCCTATAATACCAAACCTGAGATCCTTCCTCTAACATGAAATGTGATATCCAACTCCTTCCCTTTCCAAACCTGAGAGCCTACCTATAGCATGAGATGTGATATCCAAGTCCTTCCAATTCCAATCCTTAGACCCTTCCTATAGCATGCAATATGATATCTCAATGATTCTAATAACAAACCTGAGACCCATCCTATAACATGAGATGGGATATCCAACTCCTTCCCATTCCAATCCTGAGACCCTTCCGATAGCAGAGATGTGATATCTCAATGCTTATACCAAACCTGAGACCCTTCCTACGGCATGAGATGTCATATACAACTCCTTCCCATTCCAATCCTGAGACCCTTCCTATAGCATGAGATGTGATATCTCAATGCTTATACCAAACCTGAGACCCTTCATATAGCATGAGATGTGATATCCAACTCCTTCCCATTACAATCCTGAGACCCTTCCTATAGCATGAGATGTGATGTCTCAATGCTTCTAATACCAAACCTGAGATCCTTCCTATAACATGAGATGTGATATCCAACTCCTTCCATTCCAATCCTGAGGCCCTTCCTATAGCATGAGATGTGATATCTCAATGCTTCTAATATCAAACTTGAGACCCTCCCTATAGCATGAGATGTGATATCCAATTCCTTCCCATTCCAATCCTGAGACACTTCCTATAGCATGAGATGTGATATCTCAATGCTTCTAATACCAAACCTGAGACTCTTCCTATAACATGAAATGGGATATCCAACTCCTTCCGATTCCAATCCTGAGACCCTTCCAAAAGCAGAGATGTGATATCTCAATGCTTATACCAAACCTGAGACCCTTCCTATGGCATGAGATGTCAAATACATATCCTTCCCATTCCAATCCTGAGACCCTTCCTATAGCATGAGATGTGATATTTCAATGCTTATACCAAACCTGAGACCCTTCCTATAGCATGAGATGTGATATCCAACTCCTTCCCATTCCAATCCTGAGACCCTTCCTATAGCATGAGATGTGATATCTCAATGCCTCTAATACCAAACCTGAGATCCTTCCTCTAACATGAAATGTGATATCCAACTCCTTCCCTTTCCAAACCTGAGAGCCTACCTATAGCATGAGATGTGATATCCAAGTCCGTCCCATTCCAATCCTTAGACCCTTCCTATAGCATGCAATATGATATCTCAATGATTCTAATAACAAACCTGAGACCCGTCCTATAACATGAGATGGGATATCCAACTCCTTCCCATTCCAATCCTGAGACACTTCCGATAGCAGAGATGTGATATCTCAATGCTTATACCAAACCTGAGACCCTTCCTATAACATGAGATGTGATATCCAACTCCTTCCCATTCCAAACCTGAGACCATTCCTATAGCATGAGATGTGATATCTCAATGCTTCTAATACCAAACCTGAGATCCTTCCTATGACATGAGATGTGATATCCAATTCCTTCCCATTCCAAACCTGAGACCCTTCCCACAGCATGCGATGTGATATCTCAATGCTTATAATACCAAACCTGAGACCAGTCCTATAACATGAGATGGGATATCCAACTCCTTCCCGTTCCAATCCTGAGACACTTCCGATTGCAGAGATGTGATATCTCAATGCTTATACCAAACCTGAGACCCTTCCTATAACATGAGATGTGATATCCAACTCCTTCCCTGTCCAAACCTGAGACCCTTCCTATAGCATGAGATGTGATATCCAACTCCTTCCCATTCCAATCCTGAGACCCTTCCGATAGCATGAGATGTGATATCTCAAAGCCTCTAATACCAAACCTGAGATCCTTCCTATAACATGTGATGTGATATTCAAATCCTTCCCCTTCCAAACCTGAGACCCTCCCTTTAGCATGAGATTTGATATCCAACTCCTTCCCATTCCAATCCTGAGACCCTTATGATAGCATGAGATGTGATATCTCAATGCCTCTAATACCAAACCTGAGATACTTCCGATAGCATGAGATGTGATATCTCAAAGCCTCTAATACCAAACCTGAGATCCTTCCTATAACATGTGATGTGATATCCAAATCCTTCCCCTGCCAAACCTGAGACCCTCCCTTTGGCATGAGATGTGATATCCAACTCCTTCCCATTCCAATCCTGAGACCCTTCGGATAGCATGAGATGTGATATCTCAATGCCTCTAATACCAAACCTGAGATCCTACCTCTAACATGAAATGTGACATCCAACTCCTTCCCTTTCCAAACCTGAGACCCTTCCTATAGCATGAGATGGGATATCCAAGTCCTTCCCATTCCAATCCTGAGACCGTTCCTATAGCATGAGATGTGATATCTCAATGCTTCTACCAAACCTGAGACCCTTCCTATAGCATGAGATGTGATATCCAACTTCTTCCCATTCCAATCATGAGACCCTTCCTATAACATGAGATGTGATGTCTCAATGCTTCTAATACCAAACCTGAGATCTTTCCTATAACATGAGATGTGATATCCAACTCCTTCCCATCCTAATCCTGAGACACTTCCGATTGCAGAGATGTGATGTCTCAATGCTTCTAATACCAAACCTGAGATCTTTCCTTAAACATGAGATGTGATATCCAACTCCTTCCCGTTCCAAACCTGAGACCCTTCCTATAGCATGAGATGTGATATCTCAATGCTTCTAATACCAAACCTGAGATCCTTCCTATAACATGTGATGTGATATTCAAATCCTTCCCCTTCCAAACCTGAGACCCTCCCTTTAGCATGAGATGTGATATCCAACTCCTTCCCATTCCAATCCTGAGACACTTACGATAGCATGAGATGTGATATCTCAATGCCTCTAATACCAAACCTGAGATACTTCCGATAGCATGAGATGTGATATCTCAATGCTTCTAATACAAAACCTGAGATCCTTCCTATAACATGAGATGTGATATCCAAATCCTTCCCCTTCCAAACCTGAGACCCTCCCTTTAGCATGAGATGTGATATCCAACTCCTTCCCATTCCAATCCTGAGACCCTTCTGATAGCATGAGATGTGATATCTCAATGCCTCTAATACCAAACCTGAGATCCTACCTCTAACATGAAATGTGATATCCAACTCCTTCCCTTTCCAAACCTGAGACCCTGCCTATAGCATGAGATGTGATATCCAAGTCCTTCCCATTCCAATCCTGAGACCCTTCCTACAGCATGTGATGTGATATCTCAATGCTTATACCAAACCTGAGACCCTTCCTATGGCATGAGATGTCATATACAACTCCTTCCCATTCCAATCCTGAGACCCTTCCTATAGCATGAGATGTGATATCTCAATGCTTATACCAAACTGAGACCCTTCCTATAGCATGAGATGTGATATCCAACTTCTTCCCATTCCAATTCTGAGACCCTTCCTATAACATGAGATGTGATGTCTCAATGCTTCTAATACCAAACCTGAGATCTTTCCTATAACATGAGATGTGATATCCAACGCCTTCCCATCCCAATCCTGAGACACTTCCGATTGCAGTGATGTGATGTCTCAATGCTTCTAATACCAAACCTGAGATCTTTCCTATAACATGAGATGTGATATCCAACTCCTTCCCGTTCCAAACCTGAGACCCTTCCTATAGCATGAGATGTGATATCCAACTCCTTCCCATTCCAATCCTGAGACCATTCCGATAGCATGAGATGTGATATCTCAATGCTTCTAATACCAAACCTGAGATCCTTCCTATAACATGTGATGTGATATTCAAATCCTTCCCCTTCCAAACCTGAGACCCTCCCTTTAGCATGAGATGTGATATCCAACTCCTTCCCATTCCAATCCTGAGACCCTTATGATAGCATGAGATGTAATATTTCAATGCCTCTAATACCAAACCTGAGATACTTCCGATAGCATGAGATGTGATATCTCAATGCTTCTAATACCAAACCTGAGATCCTTCCGATAACATGAGATGTGATATCCAAATCCTTCCCCTTCCAAACCTGAGACCCTACCTTTAGCATGAGATGTGATATCCAACTCCTTCCCATTCCAATCCTGAGACCCTTCTGATAGCATGAGATGTGATATCCAAGTCCTTCCCATTCCAATCCTGAGACCCTTCCTATAGCATGTGATGTGATATCTCAATGCTTATACCAAACCTGAGACCCTTCCTATGGCATGAGATGTCATATACAACACCTTCCCATTCCAATCCTGAGACCCTTCCTATAGCATGAGATGTGATATCTCAATGCTTATGCCAAACCTGAGACCCTTCTTATAGCATGAGATGTGATATCCAACTTCTTCCCATTCTAATCCTGAGACCCTTCCTATAACATGAGATGTGATGTCTCAATGCTTCTAATACCAAACCTGAAATCTTTCCTATAACATGAGATGTGATATCCAACTCCTTCCCATTCCAATCCTGAGACCCTTCCTATAGCATGAGATGTGATATCTCAATGCATATACCAAACCTGAGACCCTTCCTATAGCTTGAGATGTGATATCCAACTCCATCCCATTCCAATCCTGAGACCCTTCCTATAGCATGAGATGTGATATCTCAATACTTCTAATACCAAACCTGAGATCCTTCCGATAACATAAGATGTGATATCCAAATCCTTCCCCTTCCAAACCTGAGACCCTCCCTTTAGCATGAGATGTGATATCCAACTTCTTCCCATTCCAATCCTAAGACCCTTCTGATAGCATGAGATGTGATATCTCAATGCTTCTAATACCAAACCTGAGATCCTTCCGATAGCATGAGATGTGATATCTCAATGCTTCTAATACCAAACCTGAGATCCTTCCTATAACATGAGATGTGATATCCAACTCCTTCCCATTCCAATCCTGAGACCCTTCTGATAGCATGAGATGTGATATCTCAATGCCTCTAATACCAAACCTGAGATCCTACCTCTAACATGAAATGTGATATCCAACTCTTTCCCCTTCCAAACCTGAGAGCCTACCTATAGCATGAGATGTGATATCCAAGTCCTTCCCATTCCAATCCTGAGACCCTTCCTATAACATGAGATGTGATATCCAACTCCTTCCCATTCCAACCTGAGACCCTTCCTGTAGCATGAGATGGGATAGCCAACTCCTTCCAAATCCAATCCTGATAACCTTCCGATAGCATGAGATGTGATATCCCAATGCTTCTACCAAACCTGAGACCCATACTATGGCATGAGATGTGATATCAAACTCCTTCCCATTCCAATCCTGAGACCCTTCCTATAGAATGAGATGTGATATCCAACTCCTTCCCATTCCAATTCTGAGACCCTTCCTATACCATGAGACTTGATATCTCAATGCTTCTAATACCAAACCTGAGACCCGTCCTATAACATGAGATGTGATATCCAAATCCTTCCCCTTCCAAACCTTAGACCCTTCCTTTATCATGAGATGTGATATCCAACTCCTTCCCATTCCAATCCTGAGACCCTCCCTACAGCATTAGATGTGATATCCAAGTCCTTCCCATTCCAATCCTGAGACCCTTCCTATAGCATGAGATGTGATATCTCAATGCTTCTAATACCAAACCTGAGACCCTTCCTATAACATGAGATGGGAATATCCAACTCCCTCCCATTCCAATCCTGAGACCCTTCCGATAACAGAGATGTGATATCTCAATGCTTATACCAAACCTGAGATCCTTCCTATAACATGAGATGTGATATCCAACTTCTTCCCATTCCAATCCTGAGACAGTTCCTATAGCATGTGATGTGATATCTCACTGCTTATACCAAACCTGAGACCCTTCCTATAGCATGAGATGTGATATCCAACTCCTTCCCATTCCAATCCTGAGACCCTTCCTATAGCATGAGATGTGATATCTCAATGCTTCTAATACCAAACCTGAGACTCTTCCTATAACATGAGATGGGATATCCAACTCCTTCCCATTCCAATCCTGAGACCCTTCCGATAGCAGAGATGTGATATCTCAATGCTTATACCAAACCTGAGACCCTTCCTACGGCATGAGATGTCATATACAACTCCTTCCCATTCCAATCCTGAGACCCTTCCTATAGCATGAGATGTGATATCTCAATGCTTATACCAAACCTGAGACCCTTCATATAGCATGAGATGTGATATCCAACTCCTTCCCATTCCAATCCTGAGACCCTTCCTATAGCATGAGATGTGATGTCTCAATGCTTCTAATACCAAACCTGAGATCCTTCCTAAAACATGAGATGTGATATCCAACTCCTTCCATTCCAATCCTGAGACCCTTCCTATAGCATGAGATGTGATATCTCAATGCTTCTAATATCAAACTTGAGACCTCCCTATAGCATGAGATGTGATATCCAAGTCCTTCCCATTCCAATCCTGAGACCATTCCTATAGCATGAGATGTGATATCTCAATACTTCTAATACCAAACCTGAGATCCTTACGATAACATGAGATGTGATATCCAAATCCTTCCCCTTCCAAACCTGAGACCCTCCCTTTAGCATGAGATGTGATATCCAACTCCTTCTGATTCCAATCCTGAGACCATTCTGATAGCATGAGATGTGATATCTCAATGCTTCTAATACCAAACCTGAGATGCTTCCGATAGCATGAGATGTGATATCTCAATGCTTCTAATACCAAACCTGAGATCCTTCCTATAACATGAGATGTGATATCCAAATCCTTCCCCTTCCAAACCTGAGACCCTCCCTTTAGCATGAGATGTGATATCCAACTCCTTCCCATTCCAATCCTGAGACCCTTCTGATAGCATGAGATGTGATATCTCAATGCCTCTAATACCAAACCTGAGATCCTACCTCTAACATGAAATGTGATATCCAACTCTTTCCCCTTCCAAACCTGAGAGCCTTCCTATAGCATGAGATGTGATATCCAAGTCCTTCCCATTCCAATCCTGAGACCCTTCCTATAACATGAGATGTGATATCCAACTCCTTCCCATTCCAACCTGAGACCCTTCCTATAGCATGAGATGGGATATCCAACTCCTTGGAATTCCAATCCTGATACCCTTCCGATAGCATGAGATGTGATATCCCAATGCTTATACCAAACCTGAGACCCATACTATTGCATGAGATGTGATATCAAACTCCTTCCCATTCCAATCCTGAGACCCTTCCTATAGCATGAGATGTGATATCTCAATGCTTATGCCAAACCTGAGACCCTTCTTATAGCATGAGATGTGATATCCAACTTCTTCCCATTCTAATCCTGAGACCCTTCCTATAACATGAGATGTGATGTCTCAATGCTTCTAATACCAAACCTGAAATCTTTCCTATAACATGAGATGTGATATCCAACTCCTTCCCATCCCAATCCTGAGACCCTTCCTATAGCATGAGATGTGATATCTCAATGCATATACCAAACCTGAGACCCTTCCTATCGCTTGAGATGTGATATCCAACTCCATCCCATTCCAATCCTCAGACCCTTCCTATAGCATGAGATGTGATATCTCAATACTTCTAATACCAAACCTGAGATCCTTCCGATAACATAAGATGTGATATCCAAATCCTTCCCCTTCCAAACCTGAGACCCTCCCTTTAGCATGAGATGTGATATCCAACTTCTTCCCATTCCAATCCTAAGACCCTTCTGATAGCATGAGATGTGATATCTCAATGCTTCTAATACCAAACCTGAGATCCTTCCGATAGCATGAGATGTGATATCTCAATGCTTCTAATACCAAACCTGAGATCCTTCCTATAACATGAGATGTGATATCCAAATCCTTCCCCTTCCAAACCTGAGACCCTCCCTTTAGCATGAGATGTGATATCCAACTCCTTCCCATTCCAATCCTGAGACCCTTCTGATAGCATGAGATGTGATATCTCAATGCCTCTAATACCAAACCTGAGATCCTACCTCTAACATGAAATGTGATATCCAACTCTTTCCCCTTCCAAACCTGAGAGCCTACCTATAGCATGAGATGTGATATCCAAGTCCTTCCCATTCCAATCCTGAGACCCTTCCTATAACATGAGATGTGATATCCAACTCCTTCCCATTCCAACCTGAGACCCTTCCTGTAGCATGAGATGGGATATCCAACTCCTTCCAAATCCAATCCTGATAACCTTCCGATAGCATGAGATGTGATATCCCAATGCTTCTACCAAACCTGAGACCCATACTATGGCATGAGATGTGATATCAAACTCCTTCCCATTCCAATCCTGAGACCCTTCCTATAGAATGAGATGTGATATCCAACTCCTTCCCATTCCAATTCTGAGACCCTTCCTATACCATGAGACTTGATATCTCAATGCTTCTAATACCAAACCTGAGACCCGTCCTATAACATGAGATGTGATATCCAAATCCTTCCCCTTCCAAACCTTAGACCCTTCCTTTATCATGAGATGTGATATCCAACTCCTTCCCATTCCAATCCTGAGACCCTCCCTACAGCATTAGATGTGATATCCAAGTCCTTCCCATTCCAATCCTGAGACCCTTCCTATAGCATGAGATGTGATATCTCAATGCTTCTAATACCAAACCTGAGACCCTTCCTATAACATGAGATGGGAATATCCAACTCCCTCCCATTCCAATCCTGAGACCCTTCCGATAACAGAGATGTGATATCTCAATGCTTATACCAAACCTGAGATCCTTCCTATAACATGAGATGTGATATCCAATTTCTTCCCATTCCAATCCTGAGACAGTTCCTATAGCATGAGATGTGATATCTCACTGCTTATACCAAACCTGAGACCCTTCCTATAGCATGAGATGTGATATCCAACTCCTTCCCATTCCAATCCTGAGACCCTTCCTATAGCATGAGATGTGATATCTCAATGCTTCTAATACCAAACCTGAGACTCTTCCTATAACATGAGATGGGATATCCAACTCCTTCCCATTCCAATCCTGAGACCCTTCCGATAGCAGAGATGTGATATCTCAATGCTTATACCAAACCTGAGACCCTTCCTACGGCATGAGATGTCATATACAACTCCTTCCCATTCCAATCCTGAGACCCTTCCTATAGCATGAGATGTGATATCTCAATGCTTATACCAAACCAGAGACCCTTCATATAGCATGAGATGTGATATCCAACTCCTTCCCATTCCAATCCTGAGACCCTTCCTATAGCATGAGATGTGATGTCTCAATGCTTCTAATACCAAACCTGAGATCCTTCCTAAAACATGAGATGTGATATCCAACTCCTTCCATTCCAATCCTGAGACCCTTCCTATAGCATGAGATGTGATATCTCAATGCTTCTAATATCAAACTTGAGACCTCCCTATAGCATGAGATGTGATATCCAAGTCCTTCCCATTCCAATCCTGAGACCATTCCTATAGCATGAGATGTGATATCTCAATACTTCTAATACCAAACCTGAGATCCTTACGATAACATGAGATGTGATATCCAAATCCTTCCCCTTCCAAACCTGAGACCCTCCCTTTAGCATGAGATGTGATATCCAACTCCTTCCGATTCCAATCCTGAGACCATTCTGATAGCATGAGATGTGATATCTCAATGCTTCTAATACCAAACCTGAGATGCTTCCGATAGCATGAGATGTGATATCTCAATGCTTCTAATACCAAACCTGAGATCCTTCCTATAACATGAGATGTGATATCCAAATCCTTCCCCTTCCAAACCTGAGACCCTCCCTTTAGCATGAGATGTGATATCCAACTCCTTCCCATTCCAATCCTGAGACCCTTCTGATAGCATGAGATGTGATATCTCAATGCCTCTAATACCAAACCTGAGATCCTACCTCTAACATGAAATGTGATATCCAACTCTTTCCCCTTCCAAACCTGAGAGCCTTCCTATAGCATGAGATGTGATATCCAAGTCCTTCCCATTCCAATCCTGAGACCCTTCCTATAACATGAGATGTGATATCCAACTCCTTCCCATTCCAACCTGAGACCCTTCCTATAGCATGAGATGGGATATCCAACTCCTTGGAATTCCAATCCTGATACCCTTCCGATAGCATGAGATGTGATATCCCAATGCTTATACCAAACCTGAGACCCATACTATTGCATGAGATGTGATATCAAACTCCTTCCCATTCCAATCCTGAGACCCTTCCTATAGCTTGAGATGTGATATCCAACTCCTTCTCATTCCAATTCTGAGACCCTTCCTATACCATGAGACTTGATATCTCAGTGCTTCTAATACCAAACCTGAGACCCGTCCTATAACATGAGATGTGATATCCAAATCCTTCCCCTTCCCAACCTTAGACCCTTCCTTTATCATGAGATGTGATATCCAACTCCTTCCCATTCCAATCCTGAGACCCTTCCGATATCATGAGATGTGATATCTCAATGCTTCTAATATCAAACTTGAGACCCTCCCTATAGCATGAGATGTGATATCCAAGTCCTTCCCATTCCAATCCTGAGACCCTTCCTATAGCATGAGATGTGATATCTCAATGCTTCTAATACCAAACCTGAGACCCTTCCTATAACATGAGATGGGAATATCCAACTCCTTCCCATTCCAATCCTGAGACCCTTCTGATAGAAGAGATGTGATATCTCAATGCTTATACCAAACCTGAGATCCTTCCTATAGCATGAGATGTGATATCCTACTCATTCCCATTCCAATCCTGAGACCCTTCCTATCGCATGAGATGTGATATCTCAATGCTTCTAATATCAAACTTGAGACCTTCCCTATAGCATGAGATGTGATATCCAAGTCCTTCCCATTCCAATCCTGAGACACTTCCTATAGCATGAGATGTGATATCTCAATGCTTCTAATACCAAACCTGAGACTCTTCCTATAACATGAGATGGGATATCCAACTCCTTCCCATTCCAATCCTGAGACCCTTCCGATAGCAGAGATGTGATATCTCAAAGCTTATACCAAACCTGAGACCCTTCCTATGGCTTGAGATGTCATATACAACTCCTTCCCATTCCAATCCTGAGACCCTTCCGATAGCATGAGATGTGATATCTCAATGCTTATACCAAACCTGAGACCCTTCCTATAGCATGAGATGTGATATCCAACTCCTTCCCATTCCAATCCTGAGACCCTTCCTATAGCATGAGATGTGATATCTCAATGCTTCTAATACCAAACCTGAGATCCTTCGTTTAACATGAGATGTGATATCCAACTCCTTCCATTCCAATCCTGAGACCCTTCCTATAGCATGAGATGTGATATCTCAATGCTTATACCAAACCTGAGACCCTTCCTATAGCATGAGATGTGATATCCAACTCCTTCCCATTCCAATCCTGAGACCCTTCCTATAGCATGAGATGTGATATCTCAATGCCTCTAATACCAAACCTGAGATCCTTCCTCTAACATGAAATGTGATATCCAACTCCTTCCCTTTCCAAACCTGAGAGCCTATCCATAGCATGAGATGTGATATCCAAGTCCTTCCCATTCCAATCCTTAGACCCTTCCTACAGCATGCAATATGATATCTCAATACTTCTAATACCAAACCTGAGATCCTTCCGATAACATAAGATGTGATATCCAAATCCTTCCCCTTCCAAACCTGAGACCCTCCCTTTAGCATGAGATGTGATATCCAACTTCTTCCCATTCCAATCCTAAGACCCTTCTGATAGCATGAGATGTGATATCTCAACGCTTCTAATACCAAACCTGAGATCCTTCCGATAGCATGAGATGTGATATCTCAATGCTTCTAATACCAAACCTGAGATCCTTCCTATAACATGAGATGTGATATCCAAATCCTTCCCCTTCCAAACCTGAGACCCTCCCTTTAGCATGAGATGTGATATCCAACTCCTTCCCATTCCAATCCTGAGACCCTTCTGATAGCATGAGATGTGATATCTCAATGCCTCTAATACCAAACCTGAGATCCTACCTCTAACATGAAATGTGATATCCAACTCTTTCCCCTTCCAAACCTGAGAGCCTACCTATAGCATGAGATGTGATATCCAAGTCCTTCCCATTCCAATCCTGAGACCCTTCCTATAACATGAGATGTGATATCCAACTCCTTCCCATTCCAACCTGAGACCCTTCCTATAGCATGAGATGGGATATCCAACTCCTTGAAATTCCAATCCTGATACCCTTCCGATAGCATGAGATGTGATATCCCAATGCTTATACCAAACCTGAGACCCATACTATTGCATGAGATGTGATATCAAACTCCTTCCCATTCCAATCCTGAGACCCTTCCTATAGCATGAGATGTGATATCTCAATGCTTATGCCAAACCTGAGACCCTTCTTATAGCATGAGATGTGATATCCAACTTCTTCCCATTCTAATCCTGAGACCCTTCCTATAACATGAGATGTGATGTCTCAATGCTTCTAATACCAAACCTGAAATCTTTCCTATAACATGAGATGTGATATCCAACTCCTTCCCATCCCAATCCTGAGACCCTTCCTATAGCATGAGATGTGATATCTCAATGCATATACCAAACCTGAGACCCTTCCTATCGCTTGAGATGTGATATCCAACTCCATCCCATTCCAATCCTCAGACCCTTCCTATAGCATGAGATGTGATATCTCAATACTTCTAATACCAAACCTGAGATCCTTCCGATAACATAAGATGTGATATCCAAATCCTTCCCCTTCCAAACCTGAGACCCTCCCTTTAGCATGAGATGTGATATCCAACTTCTTCCCATTCCAATCCTAAGACCCTTCTGATAGCATGAGATGTGATATCTCAATGCTTCTAATACCAAACCTGAGATCCTTCCGATAGCATGAGATGTGATATCTCAATGCTTCTAATACCAAACCTGAGATCCTTCCTATAACATGAGATGTGATATCCAAATCCTTCCCCTTCCAAACCTGAGACCCTCCCTTTAGCATGAGATGTGATATCCAACTCCTTCCCATTCCAATCCTGAGACCCTTCTGATAGCATGAGATGTGATATCTCAATGCCTCTAATACCAAACCTGAGATCCTACCTCTAACATGAAATGTGATATCCAACTCTTTCCCCTTCCAAACCTGAGAGCCTACCTATAGCATGAGATGTGATATCCAAGTCCTTCCCATTCCATTCCTGAGACCCTTCCTATAACATGAGATGTGATATCCAACTCCTTCCCATTCCAACCTGAGACCCTTCCTGTAGCATGAGATGGGATATCCAACTCCTTCCAAATCCAATCCTGATAACCTTCCGATAGCATGAGATGTGATATCCCAATGCTTCTACCAAACCTGAGACCCATACTATGGCATGAGATGTGATATCAAACTCCTTCCCATTCCAATCCTGAGACCCTTCCTATAGAATGAGATGTGATATCCAACTCCTTCCCATTCCAATTCTGAGACCCTTCCTATACCATGAGACTTGATATCTCAATGCTTCTAATACCAAACCTGAGACCCGTCCTATAACATGAGATGTGATATCCAAATCCTTCCCCTTCCAAACCTTAGACCCTTCCTTTATCATGAGATGTGATATCCAACTCCTTCCCATTCCAATCCTGAGACCCTCCCTACAGCATTAGATGTGATATCCAAGTCCTTCCCATTCCAATCCTGAGACCCTTCCTATAGCATGAGATGTGATATCTCAATGCTTCTAATACCAAACCTGAGACCCTTCCTATAACATGAGATGGGAATATCCAACTCCCTCCCATTCCAATCCTGAGACCCTTCCGATAACAGAGATGTGATATCTCAATGCTTATACCAAACCTGAGATCCTTCCTATAACATGAGATGTGATATCCAATTTCTTCCCATTCCAATCCTGAGACAGTTCCTATAGCATGAGATGTGATATCTCACTGCTTATACCAAACCTGAGACCCTTCCTATAGCATGAGATGTGATATCCAACTCCTTCCCATTCCAATCCTGAGACCCTTCCTATAGCATGAGATGTGATATCTCAATGCTTCTAATACCAAACCTGAGACTCTTCCTATAACATGAGATGGGATATCCAACTCCTTCCCATTCCAATCCTGAGACCCTTCCGATAGCAGAGATGTGATATCTCAATGCTTATACCAAACCTGAGACCCTTCCTACGGCATGAGATGTCATATACAACTCCTTCCCATTCCAATCCTGAGACCCTTCCTATAGCATGAGATGTGATATCTCAATGCTTATACCAAACCAGAGACCCTTCATATAGCATGAGATGTGATATCCAACTCCTTCCCATTCCAATCCTGAGACCCTTCCTATAGCATGAGATGTGATGTCTCAATGCTTCTAATACCAAACCTGAGATCCTTCCTAAAACATGAGATGTGATATCCAACTCCTTCCATTCCAATCCTGAGACCCTTCCTATAGCATGAGATGTGATATCTCAATGCTTCTAATATCAAACTTGAGACCTCCCTATAGCATGAGATGTGATATCCAAGTCCTTCCCATTCCAATCCTGAGACCATTCCTATAGCATGAGATGTGATATCTCAATACTTCTAATACCAAACCTGAGATCCTTACGATAACATGAGATGTGATATCCAAATCCTTCCCCTTCCAAACCTGAGACCCTCCCTTTAGCATGAGATGTGATATCCAACTCCTTCCGATTCCAATCCTGAGACCATTCTGATAACATGAGATGTGATATCTCAATGCTTCTAATACCAAACCTGAGATGCTTCCGATAGCATGAGATGTGATATCTCAATGCTTCTAATACCAAACCTGAGATCCTTCCTATAACATGAGATGTGATATCCAAATCCTTCCCCTTCCAAACCTGAGACCCTCCCTTTAGCATGAGATGTGATATCCAACTCCTTCCCATTCCAATCCTGAGACCCTTCTGATAGCATGAGATGTGATATCTCAATGCCTCTAATACCAAACCTGAGATCCTACCTCTAACATGAAATGTGATATCCAACTCTTTCCCCTTCCAAACCTGAGAGCCTTCCTATAGCATGAGATGTGATATCCAAGTCCTTCCCATTCCAATCCTGAGACCCTTCCTATAACATGAGATGTGATATCCAACTCCTTCCCATTCCAACCTGAGACCCTTCCTATAGCATGAGATGGGATATCCAACTCCTTGGAATTCCAATCCTGATACCCTTCCGATAGCATGAGATGTGATATCCCAATGCTTATACCAAACCTGAGACCCATACTATTGCATGAGATGTGATATCAAACTCCTTCCCATTCCAATCCTGAGACCCTTCCTATAGCTTGAGATGTGATATCCAACTCCTTCTCATTCCAATTCTGAGACCCTTCCTATACCATGAGACTTGATATCTCAGTGCTTCTAATACCAAACCTGAGACCCGTCCTATAACATGAGATGTGATATCCAAATCCTTCCCCTTCCCAACCTTAGACCCTTCCTTTATCATGAGATGTGATATCCAACTCCTTCCCATTCCAATCCTGAGACCCTTCCGATATCATGAGATGTGATATCTCAATGCTTCTAATATCAAACTTGAGACCCTCCCTATAGCATGAGATGTGATATCCAAGTCCTTCCCATTCCAATCCTGAGACCCTTCCTATAGCATGAGATGTGATATCTCAATGCTTCTAATACCAAACCTGAGACCCTTCCTATAACATGAGATGGGAATATCCAACTCCTTCCCATTCCAATCCTGAGACCCTTCTGATAGAAGAGATGTGATATCTCAATGCTTATACCAAACCTGAGATCCTTCCTATAGCATGAGATGTGATATCCTACTCATTCCCATTCCAATCCTGAGACCCTTCCTATCGCATGAGATGTGATATCTCAATGCTTCTAATATCAAACTTGAGACCTTCCCTATAGCATGAGATGTGATATCCAAGTCCTTCCCATTCCAATCCTGAGACACTTCCTATAGCATGAGATGTGATATCTCAATGCTTCTAATACCAAACCTGAGACTCTTCCTATAACATGAGATGGGATATCCAACTCCTTCCCATTCCAATCCTGAGACCCTTCCGATAGCAGAGATGTGATATCTCAAAGCTTATACCAAACCTGAGACCCTTCCTATGGCTTGAGATGTCATATACAACTCCTTCCCATTCCAATCCTGAGACCCTTCCGATAGCATGAGATGTGATATCTCAATGCTTATACCAAACCTGAGACCCTTCCTATAGCATGAGATGTGATATCCAACTCCTTCCCATTCCAATCCTGAGACCCTTCCTATAGCATGAGATGTGATATCTCAATGCTTCTAATACCAAACCTGAGATCCTTCGTTTAACATGAGATGTGATATCCAACTCCTTCCATTCCAATCCTGAGACCCTTCCTATAGCATGAGATGTGATATCTCAATGCTTATACCAAACCTGAGACCCTTCCTATAGCATGAGATGTGATATCCAACTCCTTCCCATTCCAATCCTGAGACCCTTCCTATAGCATGAGATGTGATATCTCAATGCCTCTAATACCAAACCTGAGATCCTTCCTCTAACATGAAATGTGATATCCAACTCCTTCCCTTTCCAAACCTGAGAGCCTATCCATAGCATGAGATGTGATATCCAAGTCCTTCCCATTCCAATCCTTAGACCCTTCCTACAGCATGCAATATGATATCTCAATACTTCTAATACCAAACCTGAGATCCTTCCGATAACATAAGATGTGATATCCAAATCCTTCCCCTTCCAAACCTGAGACCCTCCCTTTAGCATGAGATGTGATATCCAACTTCTTCCCATTCCAATCCTAAGACCCTTCTGATAGCATGAGATGTGATATCTCAACGCTTCTAATACCAAACCTGAGATCCTTCCGATAGCATGAGATGTGATATCTCAATGCTTCTAATACCAAACCTGAGATCCTTCCTATAACATGAGATGTGATATCCAAATCCTTCCCCTTCCAAACCTGAGACCCTCCCTTTAGCATGAGATGTGATATCCAACTCCTTCCCATTCCAATCCTGAGACCCTTCTGATAGCATGAGATGTGATATCTCAATGCCTCTAATACCAAACCTGAGATCCTACCTCTAACATGAAATGTGATATCCAACTCTTTCCCCTTCCAAACCTGAGAGCCTACCTATAGCATGAGATGTGATATCCAAGTCCTTCCCATTCCAATCCTGAGACCCTTCATATAACATGAGATGTGATATCCAACTCCTTCCCATTCCAACCTGAGACCCTTCCTGTAGCATGAGATGGGATATCCAACTCCTTCCAAATCCAATCCTGATAACCTTCCGATAGCATGAGATGTGATATCCCAATGCTTCTACCAAACCTGAGACCCATACTATGGCATGAGATGTGATATCAAACTCCTTCCCATTCCAATCCTGAGACCCTTCCTATAGAATGAGATGTGATATCCAACTCCTTCCCATTCCAATTCTGAGACCCTTCCTATACCATGAGACTTGATATCTCAATGCTTCTAATACCAAACCTGAGACCCGTCCTATAACATGAGATGTGATATCCAAATCCTTCCCCTTCCAAACCTTAGACCCTTCCTTTATCATGAGATGTGATATCCAACTCCTTCCCATTCCAATCCTGAGACCCTCCCTACAGCATTAGATGTGATATCCAAGTCCTTCCCATTCCAATCCTGAGACCCTTCCTATAGCATGAGATGTGATATCTCAATGCTTCTAATACCAAACCTGAGACCCTTCCTATAACATGAGATGGGAATATCCAACTCCCTCCCATTCCAATCCTGAGACCCTTCCGATAACAGAGATGTGATATCTCAATGCTTATACCAAACCTGAGATCCTTCCTATAACATGAGATGTGATATCCAACATCTTCCCATTCCAATCCTGAGACAGTTCCTATAGCATGAGATGTGATATCTCACTGCTTATACCAAACCAGAGACCCTTCCTATAGCATGAGATGTGATATCCAACTCCTTCCCATTCCAATCCTGAGACCCTTCCTATAGCATGAGATGTGATATCTCAATGCTTCTAATACCAAACCTGAGACTCTTCCTATAACATGAGATGGGATATCCAACTCCTTCCCATTCCAATCCTGAGACCCTTCCGATAGCAGAGATGTGATATCTCAATGCTTATACCAAACCTGAGACCCTTCCTACGGCATGAGATGTCATATACAACTCCTTCCCATTCCAATCCTGAGACCCTTCCTATAGCATGAGATGTGATATCTCAATGCTTATACCAAACCTGAGACCCTTCATATAGCATGAGATGTGATATCCAACTCCTTCCCATTCCAATCCTGAGACCCTTCCTATAGCATGAGATGTGATGTCTCAATGCTTCTAATACCAAACCTGAGATCCTTCCTAAAACATGAGATGTGATATCCAACTCCTTCCATTCCAATCCTGAGACCCTTCCTATAGCATGAGATGTGATATCTCAATGCTTCTAATATCAAACTTGAGACCTCCCTATAGCATGAGATGTGATATCCAAGTCCTTCCCATTCCAATCCTGAGACCATTCCTATAGCATGAGATGTGATATCTCAATACTTCTAATACCAAACCTGAGATCCTTACGATAACATGAGATGTGATATCCAAATCCTTCCCCTTCCAAACCTGAGACCCTCCCTTTAGCATGAGATGTGATATCCAACTCCTTCCGATTCCAATCCTGAGACCATTCTGATAGCATGAGATGTGATATCTCAATGCTTCTAATACCAAACCTGAGATGCTTCCGATAGCATGAGATGTGATATCTCAATGCTTCTAATACCAAACCTGAGATCCTTCCTATAACATGAGATGTGATATCCAAATCCTTCCCCTTCCAAACCTGAGACCCTCCCTTTAGCATGAGATGTGATATCCAACTCCTTCCCATTCCAATCCTGAGACCCTTCTGATAGCATGAGATGTGATATCTCAATGCCTCTAATACCAAACCTGAGATCCTACCTCTAACATGAAATGTGATATCCAACTCTTTCCCCTTCCAAACCTGAGAGCCTTCCTATAGCATGAGATGTGATATCCAAGTCCTTCCCATTCCAATCCTGAGACCCTTCCTATAACATGAGATGTGATATCCAACTCCTTCCCATTCCAACCTGAGACCCTTCCTATAGCATGAGATGGGATATCCAACTCCTTGGAATTCCAATCCTGATACCCTTCCGATAGCATGAGATGTGATATCCCAATGCTTATACCAAACCTGAGACCCATACTATTGCATGAGATGTGATATCAAACTCCTTCCCATTCCAATCCTGAGACCCTTCCTATAGCTTGAGATGTGATATCCAACTCCTTCTCATTCCAATTCTGAGACCCTTCCTATACCATGAGACTTGATATCTCAGTGCTTCTAATACCAAACCTGAGACCCGTCCTATAACATGAGATGTGATATCCAAATCCTTCCCCTTCCCAACCTTAGACCCTTCCTTTATCATGAGATGTGATATCCAACTCCTTCCCATTCCAATCCTGAGACCCTTCCGATATCATGAGATGTGATATCTCAATGCTTCTAATATCAAACTTGAGACCCTCCCTATAGCATGAGATGTGATATCCAAGTCCTTCCCATTCCAATCCTGAGACCCTTCCTATAGCATGAGATGTGATATCTCAATGCTTCTAATACCAAACCTGAGACCCTTCCTATAACATGAGATGGGAATATCCAACTCCTTCCCATTCCAATCCTGAGACCCTTCTGATAGAAGAGATGTGATATCTCAATGCTTATACCAAACCTGAGATCCTTCCTATAGCATGAGATGTGATATCCTACTCATTCCCATTCCAATCCTGAGACCCTTCCTATCGCATGAGATGTGATATCTCAATGCTTCTAATATCAAACTTGAGACCTTCCCTATAGCATGAGATGTGATATCCAAGTCCTTCCCATTCCAATCCTGAGACACTTCCTATAGCATGAGATGTGATATCTCAATGCTTCTAATACCAAACCTGAGACTCTTCCTATAACATGAGATGGGATATCCAACTCCTTCCCATTCCAATCCTGAGACCCTTCCGATAGCAGAGATGTGATATCTCAAAGCTTATACCAAACCTGAGACCCTTCCTATGGCTTGAGATGTCATATACAACTCCTTCCCATTCCAATCCTGAGACCCTTCCGATAGCATGAGATGTGATATCTCAATGCTTATACCAAACCTGAGACCCTTCCTATAGCATGAGATGTGATATCCAACTCCTTCCCATTCCAATCCTGAGACCCTTCCTATAGCATGAGATGTGATATCTCAATGCTTCTAATACCAAACCTGAGATCCTTCGTTTAACATGAGATGTGATATCCAACTCCTTCCATTCCAATCCTGAGACCCTTCCTATAGCATGAGATGTGATATCTCAATGCTTATACCAAACCTGAGACCCTTCCTATAGCATGAGATGTGATATCCAACTCCTTCCCATTCCAATCCTGAGACCCTTCCTATAGCATGAGATGTGATATCTCAATGCCTCTAATACCAAACCTGAGATCCTTCCTCTAACATGAAATGTGATATCCAACTCCTTCCCTTTCCAAACCTGAGAGCCTATCCATAGCATGAGATGTGATATCCAAGTCCTTCCCATTCCAATCCTTAGACCCTTCCTACAGCATGCAATATGATATCTCAATGATTCTAATAACAATCCTGAGACCCGTCCTATAACATGAGATGGGATATCCAACTCCTTCCCATCCCAATCCTGAGACACTTCCGATTGCAGAGATGTGATATCTCAATGCTTATACCAAACCTGAAACTCTTCCTATAACATGAGATGTGATATCTGTTAGGAAAGATTTAATAATTGTAGGTAATTTTCCTTCCATGTGGCAACCCCTAAACTTTTTGCTGTTGTTTTTCACCTTGTTCTCGACTTTGCCAGAGAAGTGCAGCCTTCTGCCGCACTCCTCTGGGATTTCGCTCCTTTCTTACGGGGAAACTGACATGCCCTTAAGACAGTCAGTACCGGGAAACGCTGTTTTCCGTAGTTTCTTTTATCATGTTGCGGCTTTCGTGCAACATGACACAAGAGGGCACTGTAAGCTAAGTTGCTGCTCTCTTGGGATTCTAGCCTTCTACAGGCCCTAGATACTCTTTCAGGATTGTAACTGATCGGTGCAAGTGATTCACGGACGGGAATGGTGGCAGCGATAGTTTCTTGTGTTTTGAGCTCCTTTTGGCGTTCTAAGCACGTTTCTCGCACTTAACCCAAAATGGTGGCCTGGCTCCCAAAATGGCCAGACCATGAGGCTCCTTTGTCCTGTCCGCTGACCGTCTTGCTCCCTTCACCTTCCCCAGGTCGAGCCGACCCGGGGCCTTCCTTATTTGGGCATGTACTTTCCCGCGAAACACGGATGCTTTCGCGGGCTTCTACATGTCTTGTGTGTGCCTCCAGTATGTGGGCTGGGATGTCTGGTCCCGTGTGAATGCCTGGGACCACCGTGGTCCGTGATAGGTCCACGAATGGTGTGAGTGTTGATGAGCGGATCTCCCATTGGGTCCCCACCGTTTTGGCGCGAAGGGAACCGTGGATAAGAGGGGGCTGGAAACACCACTACCATGTCGATCTCCTGAGTTCTCACGAACAAAGGAATACAGGAGCCAAGTATCCTGCAACCAAGAGGCTGAACCGAGGAATGGCTGGTGACCCGCTGAAGGACTGCTCCTCTGCACTGCTGTCGCCTTGTGAAACCCTTTTCACCTTTGATCGAACCAGAAGGCCTGTACTGGTACTTCGACCCTTGGAATAGCGGGGACAGCTATTCTCGGCATCTTCACCATCTCCTGCTAGTAAGCCTTCGGAAGCGTCTCTGGGCCATCCAGCAGACTGACCAGCCTACACAGGAGTCTTGCTCTGTAACCGCCACCAGGTTGTGTAGTATATCGAGTCCTTGTCACTCTCACACGATTCGTACACTTGGCGTTCCCAGGTCTGAAGTGAGTAGTGTACATTTGGCTCAGATACACACGGCCGCTCCGTTGCCCTGCTGTGGTAACAAACTGTGCGGGTTCCTTCGTTTGGGACGTCTTTTACTCAACTCTGCTGCTGCAGACTCAACACGACGACGAGACGTCCCCTGCTCTTCTGAACCTGCCAGCGACTGAAACTGACGCGGAGAAGCCTGGGTCTGCTTGCATCGGGGTCCGGTGAGTAGCATAGCTATGAACTGGTCGCCCTCCTGCAGGAGCCCATAGCTTTTCCCCGCTGTGTCAAAACAGCACGCCTTTCCGTACTCGCGCTCTGATTCTGCCCACAGTGGAGGCTGCGCTTGAGTCGCGGAACACTGTTGTTCTTCGTTTGTGCACTAAACTGAACTGCCTGATCTCCCTCAAAGAGAATCCCCTTTTGCCCGTTGGCACCAGCGTGTGCAGGTACTTTTGAGCACAAGGCTCCACTCTTCGTAGGGCTCGGACTTCCTTTTAGTTAGGTGCCTCTGAAGGCGGACTGGGTCTAAGCATTATTTCACACTGCCTGTTTTCCTTCCCTTTTAGGTGGACTACACATTTTGTGCATCTAACGCTTGAGACTTGTTTGTATTTGTATATATATTGTATTGGTATGGTGTGTGTTGGTTTACTAGAGTTGTATTGTGATTTCTCGCTACGGTCATTGTTTTAAAGGCCTTGGAATAAATGTATATATATTTTTAATATAGCACCTGTTTGGAGTAGTTTGTAAGTGTCCTTGCTTTGTGTGCTCATTGCAGGCTTTCAGTCACCCTCACCCCTCTTGAGACCTAGTCTTGACCGCCGCGATCGCTACCTTGATTGGTCTGGCTTGTCCAGAGGTTACCCTGTTCCAAGTAATTAGGTTGGCCTTCTGAACTTCTGCGCCACCAGGACAGAGTTCAGAAATCCGTCTTAACAAATTGGTGTACAGTGGTGGGATACGACTGAAGGTATCCAGTGTTGCGCACGAACTAAGGCATTTCAAGTTATTCCTACCAGGACATGTAGTGAATTGTTGTAGTATAACTTTAAAAAGGCCATAGTCCTATCTAACAGTATGGAAACAAATACCTTGTTAACTTTAAATGCTTCCAAATCAGAAACATTGAAAAAAATGTGTGCGGAGAGAGGTGTTTCCTCTCAAGGCACGAAATTGGATATGATCAAAAGAATCGTGGCGTGGCAAGAAGCGCAGCTTGACGCTATAACTTCTGAGGACAGTGCGGAAGGAGGTGGGGCTGCTCTCACTGGTAGAACCAACGGTTCTGCCGCTGCACTGATCCACCGCGACCACGAGGACAGGGAGGATGAGATGTCTAATGTTTCCTCTGCCAGTGTTGATGGGGAGGCTATGCTTGAATTCAAGAAGCAAGAGCTGCGGTTTAGGCAGAAGGAGCTTGAATTCAGCATAGCCAAACTAAAAATCGAACAGTCAGAAAAACAGAAAGACAGGGATCACCAGTTGGAACTGGCCAAGCTTCAGGTTGCAAATGGGTCCAAGGGTCCTGGACATGGGTCTGGGGCCTCCTCTCATCCACGGTTTCCGAAAGATCTGGTCATTGTGTATGAGGAAAGGAATGACATTATGGACTGGATGAATGCGTTTGAGTATGCATGCGAAGTTCAACAAGTTGACAATGCTGATAAGATTGCCTGGTTACTCAGCAGACTGCCCCATTCTGGCTGTAGTGCCATTATGGAAATGTCGAAGGCTGAGCAAGCTGATTTCGCAATGTTAAAGCAAACTCTCATTTTAACGTTTGGGAAGACTCCGGCCCAATATTTGAAACGATTCATAGAGTATAAGAAAAAGGAAGGTGGTACTTGGGTATCTTATGTCACTGAATCCTTGAAAAACTTAACTGGCTGGGTCGAAGGTTATAAGGTTTCTACCTTCGAAGGCATGATACATCTTGTCATGCTGGAACACATTTTTGCATCTTCTTCCCCGGAGCTTAAGCAGCATTTGGCCGATTCGAAGGAGATAGATCCTAAGAAGCTGGCCATTGCAGCAGACTTATGGGTGTCACATCGAGTGTCCCATAAGGACAAAACTCATCCTGGTAAGCAGGAGGAAGGGAAAAAGTCCAAAGATAAGGAGGGTGGAGAATCTGATAAATCTTCTTCTCAAAAGGGCCACAAAAAGAAAAATAAGGGTAAGACACAAGAGAACTCACAGGGTAGTGGAGGTCAGCCTCCGAAACAGAACTCTGGTTACAATAAGCCTCCCTATGTAAACAGACCCAATGGATCTTGTTTTGCTTGTGGAGCAACTGACCACGTGAAGGGGGATCCCCGGTGTAAGGTTTGACCTTTGGGGGTCCACTCCACTAATCTGGCCTTCTCCTCCTACGAGGAAGAAGAGATTACAGGAGCATCCTTCTCCTCAGACTCATTTCCCAGCGGGATAGAGGCTGAGGTAGTTTTAGTTTCCCTGGGTTCCTGGGATCCTAAAGTCGCAGAGGCTTATGCTAGGATTACAGATAATACCAAGCACTACTTTAAAGACAGTGTGCTGATCAATGGAGTAGATACTCCAGCTCTTAGGGATAGTGGGTGCAGTCGAACTGTAGTGGATTCTACCTTGGTAGACTCAGAGGAAGTTGCCAGAGCTACTCTGATGCCCACTAAGTTGGCTGACGGCCCACTCCGTATGTTCCCAGTAATACCTGTAAATCTTACTTTAAATGGTACAGCAGTCAGGATTCCAGTGAGCATTCAGAGAAACGTCCCGGGAAAGGTCTTGTTAGGTAATGATCTCAGAGCTTTAGGGCTCGTAGGAGACACTGCCGAAAGACCCTACACACGGTCTCAAGCACGGGCAGAATTGGCCAAGACCAATACGCCGCCCCAGCCGAAGGGGAAACCCAAGGCGAAAGGAGTCAACAAGTCAAGACGAGGGAAAGAGAATATTCCCCCGAGCTCGCCTACCACTGCGGTGGAGGAAGTTGGTCAATCGCCCGGGCCTGACGAGGAGGTGGCGATGCCTGAAGTATTTGACCCCAACGACCATCCTGAACTAAAAGACTTGTTAGTTGAAGGAGGTCCTGATAGGGACGAATTCAGTAAAGGCCAACGTGAGTGCCCATCTCTGGAAGGCCTAAGGAGACAGGCCTGCTCCCAGCTTGAGGGTGAACCTCCTGGGACGCATAGGATTTATTGGGAAGGTGGACTCCTGTATAGTGAGCCCACAGAGTCTACAGAAGGAGACCATAGGAGGTTGGTGGTTCCCCTTGCTGTTAGGCCCTTCCTCCTGCAGTTGGCGCATGAAGTGCTCCTTGCTGGTCACCTTGGTATTAAGAGGAGCAAGCAAAGGTTATCCATGCACTTCTACTGGCCCAAGATGGGGGTGCAAGTAGAAAGTCACTGCAGGAGTTGTGCCTCCTGCCAGTTATCTGGTAAGGTTGGCTCGACAATCCAAGCTCCGTTGGTACCGCTCCCAGTTGTGGGGGTACCATTTGAAAGGGTAGGGATCGACATCGTTGGTCCCCTTGACCCGCAAACATCCTCGGGCAATAGGTTTATCCTGGTGCTGGTCGACCATGCAACCAGATATCCTGAGGCCATCCCATTGAAAAATGTAACTGCCAAGTCAGTTGCAAAAGCTTTACTTGGCATATTTACTAGGGTTGGCTTCCCTAAAGAAGTTGTGTCAGATTGCGGCAGCAACTTTATGTCAAAGTATATGCAGGCTATGTGGAAAGAATGTGGGGTCACCTACAAGTTCTCTTCTGCATACCACCCCCAGACCAATGGTCTGGTGGAACGTTTCAACAGAAAGTTAAAAAGCATGATTGGGGCTCTGGAGAAGCTTCAGAGAAGACAATGGGATCTTCTTTTACCATGCTTACTGTTTGCCTACCGAGAGGTACCACAGGAGGGTGTTGGCTTCAGCCCCTTCAAACTTCTGTTTGGTCATCCTGTACGGGGACCCTGTTAATAAGTAAATGACCACACTTCACTGCAATCCTTGTCTTTAGTGAGGATTTATTTAGTTAGTTCATCCAAGAGAAAGGCCCCAGGCTGCAACATTCCAAGAATTCCTCGCTCGCTTGGTCGACTATTCGTTCACCTGACAGCCGGGTTCCATTCAAAGATAAACAACTGCAAGCCGCAGCCGTGTGTGTAACGGCAAGACAGTGAGTAATTAAGGTAATGGCAATCCAAATAGTGAGTGACCTCAAGTGGGACCTCTGCTGGTGTTGTCAGCGCAGTCTCTCGTAGTTGCAAATCACAAACCACAAATCAACCTCCTCAGTATTCGTGCTCTGCTCCAGGATTCCTTCGTGGTTCACTTCACTCCCAGGCACTGACTTTTTCCTCAAAATTCGTACTCCGCTCCAGGATAACGGCCGTGTTTCTCGCCGGCTATTACACATGTAGTGTGCCGCTCCGTCCGGTTGCATCCAAACTGTAATCAATATTGCTGCTGCTGGGGGCCTTTTCTCCTTGGCCCAATCCTCGTCGCCAATGTTAATAAGTAAATGACCACACTTCACTGCAATCCTTGTCTTTAGTGAGGATTTATTTAGTTAGTTCATCCAAGAGAAAGGCCCCCAGCTGTGGGCTGTCCTCCTGGTCTCAATCCTCTCTCTGCTGCTCGAATCTGGAACCCTTGCTTAATCATAACAACAAAGATTCTTTGGTAACTAGGTTACATGGCAGCAGCTGAAATGATGTAAGTATAAACACATTGATGTAAGTCTAAACACCTCCTAACAGACCCTTAGCCATAGTCAAAGAGGGATGGGAGATGCCCACTCCCCCTGTTACTACCAACGTAGTTGATTATGTGCTAGGGCTCAGAAAACAGATGGTACTTCTGATGGGCTTGGCTAGTGATAAATTGAAGGCAGGACAAGCACTGGTGAAACATTGGTACGACCAGAAAGCTTCCCTCATCAACTTTACACCTGGTCAGCAAGTCCTGATCATGAATCCCATAAGGCCTTGAGCTTTACAGGACAAATGGTCAGGCTCTTACACAGTGGTGGAGCCCCTGGGTGAGGTTAACTATTTAGTGGACCTTGGAAGGCCTGGACAGGCTCCAAAAGTGTTTCACGTGAATAGGCTGAAGGCTTTCGTCCCAAGAGTCGAAATCGCAGCACTGTTACTGGCTTCAGATGTTGAGGAAGAGGAGTCTGAACCTCTCCCCGACCTGTTCCAAAGCGGTCCTTCAGATAGCTCCTTTGAGGGAGTCCGAGGGGCCCCTCACCTGACTTCTGATCAGCAGGCTGAGGTGAAAAGTTTGCTTAGGCAGTTTTCCCCCCTGTTTTCACAGTCGCCTGGTTTGACACCTTGGTGCAAACATAACATAGACACAGGAGACAGTGTACCTACCAAAAGTAGGGGATACAGGATGTCAGACAAAGTACGGTCTTATATTAAGACCGAGGTCAACAAGATGTTAGACCTTGGGGTGATTGAACCGTCTAGTAGTCCTTGGTCCAGCCCTGTGGTTTTCGTTCCAAAGGCAGGCACTTCTGAATTGAGGTTCTGGTGGATTACAGGGCTCTGAATGCTGTCACCAAGACAGATGCACACCCCTTGCCTCGAACAGATGAGCTGGTGGATACTTTGGGTGCCTCCAAGTACCTCAGCACGTTTGACCTCACTGCTGGCTATTGGCAAATAGCTTTAGCAGAACATGCCAAGGAGAAGACGGCGTTTTCTACTCCAGACGGCCTTTACCAATTCCGGGTAATGCCGTTCTGGTTGAAGAATGCACCTGCCACTTTCCAGAGGCTTGTGCATCATGTTTTGAATGGGTTGGACGAATTCTGTCTTGCATATCTGGACGATATAGCAGTTTTCAGTGCCACCTGGGAAGACCATGTGAAACACCTCGGGATTGTGCTCCAGGCTCTTCAGAAAGCACACTTGACCATAAAGGCTAGTAAATGCCAGATTGGACAAGGCTCAGTGTTTTACCTTGGACATGAAGTAGGTGGAGGGAGGATACAGCCTCTACCCAGTAAAGTACAAGCAGTACAAGACTGGCCTACCCCCACTACACAAACCCAAGTGAGAGCCTTCTTAGGACTCACGGGGTATTACCCCAATTTTGTGGCAGACTATGGCACCATAGCTGCCCCTCTGACTGCCCTCACAACTCTGAAGAAACCCAAGAAGGTAACTTGGACCGACGAGTGTGAGAAGGCCTTCAATGGCTTAAAAGACTCCTTGTGCCAGGCCCCTGTCCTCAGGGCCCCTGATTATCAAAGACCTTTTATCGTGCAGACGGACGCCTCTGACACTGGGATAGGAGCTGTACTATCGCAAGTAGATGAGAAGGGTAAGGAACACCCTATTGGTTTTATTAGTCACCAGTTTAAGGACAGAGAGCTCAGATGGTCCACGGTAGAGAAAGAATGTTTCTCTGTTGTGTGGGCCCTAAGGAAGCTGAGGCCCTACCTCTATGGGACCCACTTCACTGTGCAAACTGACCATAAGCCCTTAAAGTGGCTAATAAACATGAAGGGGGAGAATCCAAAGTTGCTTAGGTGGTCCATAAGTCTACAAGGCTTCGACTTCACTATTGAGCATAGACCAGGTGTCCAACATAGCAATGCTGATGGGTTGTGCAGAATGTTTAACCGACCTGAACAAGAGACTCATCCAGGGGTGGATTAGTTCCCCCTGTCCATAGTCTGGGAGGGGTGAGTGTTAGGAAAGATTTCGTAATTGTAGGTAATTTTCCTTCCATGTGGCAACCCCTAAACTTTTTGCTGTTGTTTTTCACCTTGTTCTCGACTTTGCCAGAGAAGTGCAGCCTTCTGCCGCACTCCTCTGGGCTTTCGCTCCTTTCTTACGGGGAAACTGTCATGCCCTTAAGACAGTCAGTACCAGGAAACGCTCGTTTCCGTAGTTTCTTTTATCATGTTGCGGCTTTCGTGCAACATGACACAAGAGGGCACTGTAAGATAAGTTACTGCTCTCTTGGGTCTCTAGCCTTCTACAGGCCCTAGATACTCTTCCAGAATTGTAACTGATCGGTGCAAGTGATTCACGGACGGGAATGGTGGCAGCGATCGTTTATTGTGTTTTGAGCTCCTTTTGGCGTTCTAAGCGCGTTTCTCGCGCTTAACCCAAAATGGTGGCCTAGAGCCCAAAATGGCCAGACCACGAGGCTCCTTTGTCCTGTCCGCTGACCATCTTGCTCCCTTCACCTTCCCCAGGTCGAGCCGACCTGGGGCCTTCCTTATTTGGGCATGTACTTTCCCGCGAAACACAGATGCTTTCGCGGGCTTCTACATGTCTTGTGTGTGCCTCCAGGATGTGGGCTGGGATGTCTGGTCCCAATACACATCCTGGGTGCCAGAGAGTCTAGGGTGGTGTGAATGCCTGGGACCACCGTGGTCCGTGATAGGTCCACGAATGGTGTGAGTGTTGATGAGCGGATCTCCCATTGGGTCCCCTCCGTTTTGGCGCGAAGGGAACCGTGGATAGGAGGGGGCTGGAAACACCACTACCATGTCGATCTCCTGAGTTCTCACGAACGAAGGAATACAGGAGCCAAGTATCCTGCAACCAAGAGGCTGAACCGAGGAATCGCTGGTGACCCGCTGAAGGACTGCTCCTCTGCACTGCTGTCGCCTTGTGAAACCCTTTTCACCTTTGATCGAACCAGAAGGCCTGTACTGGTACTTCGACCCTTGGAATAGCGGGGACAGCTATTCTCGGCATCTTCACCATCTCCTGCTAGTAAGCCTTCGGAAGCGTCTCTGGGCCATCCAGCAGACTGACCAGCCTACACAGGAGTCTTGCTCTGTAACCGCCGCCAGGTTGTGTAGTATATCGAGTCCTTGTCACTCTCACATGATTCGTACACTTGGCGTTCCCAGGTCTGAAGTGAGTAGTGTACATTTGGCTCAGATACACACCGCCGCTCCGTTGCCCTGCTGTGGTAACAAACTGTGCGGGTTCCTTCGTTTGGGACGTCTTTTACACAACTCTGCTGCTGCAGACTCAATACGACGACGAGACATTGAGATATCACATCTCATGCTATAGTAAGGGTCTCAGGATTGGAATGGGAAGGACTTGGATATCACATCTCATGCTATAGGCAGGGTCTCAGGTTTGGAAAGGGAAGGAGTTGGATATCACATTTCATTTTAGAGGTAGGATCTCAGGTTTTGTATTAGAGGCATTGAGATATCACATCTCATGCTATCAGAAGGGTCTCAGGATTGGAATGGGAAGGAGTTGGATATCACATCTCATGTTATAGGAAGGATCTCAGGTTTGGTATTAGAAGCATTGAGATATCACATCTCATGCTATCGGAAGTATCTCAGGTTTGGTATTAGAGGCATTGAGATATCACATCTCATGCTATCATAAGGGTCTCAGTATTGGAATGGGAAGGAGTTGGATATCACATCTCATGCTAAAGGGAGGGTCTCAGGTTTGGAAGGGGAAGGAATTGAATATCACATCACATGTTATAGGAAGGATCTCAGGTTTGATATTAGAGGCATTGAGATATCACATCTCATGCTATCGGAAGGGTCTCAGGATTGGAATGGGAAGGAGTTGGATATCACATCTCATGCTATAGGAAGGGTCTCAGGTTTGGAACGGGAAGGAGTTGTATATCACATCTCATGTTATAGGAAGAGTCTCAGGTTTGGTATAAGCATTGAGATATCACATCTCTGCAATCGGAAGTGACTCAGGATTGGAACGGGAAGGAGTTGGATATCCCATCTCATGTTATAGGACTGGTCTCAGGTTTGGTATTAGAAGCATTGAGATATCACATCGCATGCTGTAGGAAGGGTCTCAGGTTTGGAATGGGAAGGAATTGGATATCACATCTCATGTCATAGGAAGGATCTCAGGTTTGGTATTAGAAGCATTGAGATATCACATCTCATGCTATAGGAATGGTCTCAGGATTGGAATGGGAAGGAGTTGGATATTACATTCTTGCTATGGGAAGGGTCTCATGTTTGGAATTGGAAGGAGTTGGATATCACATCTCATGTTATAGGAAGGGTCTCAGGTTTGGTATAAGCATTGAGATATCACATCTCTGCTATCGGAAGTGTCTCAGGATTGGAATGGGAAGGAGCTGGATATCCCATCTCATGTTATAGGACGGGTCTCAGGTTTGTTATTAGAATCATTGAGATGTCATATTGCATGCTATAGGAAGGGTCTAAGGATTGGAATGGGAAGGACTTGGATATCACATCTCATGCTATAGGTAGGCTCTCAGGTTTGGAAAGGGAAGGAGTTGGATATCACATTTCATGCTAGAGGTAGGATCTCAGGTTTGGTATTAGAGGCATTGAGATATCACATCTCATGCTATCAGAAGGGTCTCAGGATTGGAATGGGAAGGAGTTGGATATCACATCTCATGTTATAGGAAGGATCTCAGGTTTGGTATTAGAAGCATTGAGATATCACATCTCATGCTATCGGAAGTATCTCAGGTTTGGTATTAGAGGCTTTGAGATATCACATCTCATGATATCATAAGGGTCTCAGGATTGGAATGGGAAGGAGTTGGATATCACATCTCATGCTAAAGGGAGGGTCTCAGGTTTGGAAGGGGAAGGAATTGAATATCACATCACATGTTATAGGAAGGATCTCAGGTTTGGTATTAGAGGCATTGAGATATCACATCTCATGCTATCGGAAGGGTCTCAGGATTGGAATGGGAAGGAGTTGGATATCACATCTCATGCTATAGGAAGGGTCTCAGGTTTGGAACGGGAAGGAGTTGGATATTGTTAAGACGGATTTCTGAACTCTGTCCTGGTGGCGCAGAAGTTCAGAAGGCCAACCTAATTACTTGGAACAGGGTAACCTCTGGACAAGCCAGACCAATCAAGGTAGCGATCGCGGCGGTCAAGACTAGGTCTCAAGAGGGGTGAGGGTGACTGAAAGCCCGCAGTGAGCACACAAAGCAAGAGCGCTGACAAACTACTCCAAACAGTTGTTATATCAAAAATAGATACACATTTATTTTAAGGCCTTTAAAATAATGACCGTAGCGAGAAAATCACAATATCACAATATTAAACCAACACATACCATATCAACACAATATATATACAAATACACAGTCGCAAGCGTTTAAAGCACGAAATATGTAGTCCACCTGCCAGGGAAGGAAAACAGGCAGTGCGATAACGCTTTAGACTCAGTTCGCCTTCAGAGGCACCTAACTAGATGGAAGTCCGAGCCCTACGAAGAGTGGAGCCTTGTGCTCAAAGTACCTGCCACGCCGGTGCCGACGGGCACAAGGGAAAGCTCTTCGGAGGAAGTCAGGCGGTTCACGTTAGTGCACAGCAGAAGAAGAACAGGTTCCGCCACTCAAGCGCAGCCTCCACAGCGGGCAGAAGCAGAGCGCGAGCGCGGCAAAAGGGTGCTGTTTTTACACAGCAGGGAAAAGCAATGGGATACTGCAGGAGGGCGACCAGATCCTAGATATACTACTCACCGGTCCCCGAAGCAAGCAGACCCAGGCTTCTCCACGATAGTTTCAGCAGCTGGCAGGTTCAGAAGAGCAGGGAACGCTTTGTAGTCGTGTAGAGCAAAAAGACGTCCCAATCGACGAAACCGGCACAGTTTTGTTGCCGCACAGGACAACGGAGCGGCCGTGTGTATTCGAGCCAAATGAACCCTCCTCCCTTCAGACCTGGGGACGCCAAGCGTACGAAGCGTGGGAGAGGGACAAGGACTCGCAATACAACACAACCTGGCGGCGGTTGCAGAGCCAAACTCCTTGGTAAGCTGGTCAGTCAACTGGATGGCCCAGAGACGCTTCCGAAGGCTTACTTGGCAGGAGATGGTTGAAGATGCCGGGAATAGCTGTTCCTGCTATTCCAAAGGTCGAAGCACCAGTACAGGCCTTCTGGTTCGATCAAAGGAGGACAGGGGCTCTCCGGACGACAGCAGTGCAAAGGAGGATTCCTTCAGCGGGTCACCAGCGATTCCTCGGTCCAGCCTCGTAGTTGCAGGATACTTGGCTCCTGTATTCCTTCGTTCGTGAGAACTCAGGAGATCGACATGGTAGTGGTGTTTCCAGCCCCCTCTTATCCACGGTTCCCTTCGCGCCAAAACAGAGGGGAGCCAATGGGAGATCCGCTCATCAAAACACATACCATACGTGGACCAATCACGGACCACGGTGGTCCCAGGCATTCACACCACCCTAGACTCTCTGGCACCCAGGATGTGTATTGGGACCAGACATCCCAGCCCACACCCTGGAGGCACACAAACGACATGTAGAAGCCTGCGAAAGCAACCACGTTTCGCGGGAAAGTACATGCCCAAATAAGGAAGGCCCCGGGTCGCCGGACCTGGGGAAGGTGAAGGGAGCAAGACGGACAGTGGACAGGACAAAGGAGCCTCGCGGCCTGGCCATTTTGGGAGCCAGGCCACCATTTTGGGTTCAGTGCAAAAACGTGCTCAGAACGCCAAAAGGAGCTCAAAATAAACAAAACGATCGCTGCCACCATTCCAGTCCCTGAATGACTTGCACCGATCAAATACCATCCTAAAAGAGTATCTAGGGCCTGTAGAAGGCTAGAGACCCAAGAGAGCTGTAACTTAGCTTACAGTGCCCTCTTGTGTCGTGTTGCACTAAAGCTGCGACACGATAAAAGAAACTACGGGAAACCACGTTCCCCGGTACTGACTGTCTTAAGGGCATGTCAGTTTCTCCGTAAGAAAGGAGCGAAAGCCCAGAGAAGTGCGGCCGAAGGCTGTACTTCTCTGGCAAAGTCAAGAACAAGGTTAAAAACAATAGCAAAAAGTTTAGGGGTTGCCACATGGAAGGAAAATTCCCTACAATTACGAAATCTTTCCTAACAGATATCACATCTCATGTTATAGGAAGAGTCTCAGGTTTGGTATAAGCATTGAGATATCACATCTCTGCAATCGGAAGTGTCTCAGGATTGGAACGGGAAGGAGTTGGATATCCCATCTCATGTTATAGGACTGGTCTCAGGTTTGGTATTAGAAGCATTGAGATATCACATTGCATGCTGTAGGAAGGGTCTCAGGTTTGGAATGGGAAGGAATTGGATATCACATCTCATGTCATAGGAAGGATCTCAGGTTTGGTATTAGAAGCATTGAGATATCACATCTCATGCTATAGGAATGGTCTCAGGATTGGAATGGGAAGGAGTTGGATATTACATTCTTGCTATGGGAAGGGTCTCATGTTTGGAATTGGAAGGAGTTGGATATCACATATGCTATAGGAAGGGTCTCAGGTTTGGAATGGGAAGGAGTTGGATATCACATCTCATGTTATAGGAAGGGTCTCAGGTTTGGTATAAGCATTGAGATATCACATCTCTGCTTTTGGAAGGGTCTCAGGATTGGAATGGGAAGGAGTTGGATATCCCATCTCATGTTATAGGAAGAGTCTCAGGTTTGGTATTAGAAGCATTGAGATATCACATCTCATGCTATAGGAAGTGTCTCAGGATTGGAATGGGAAGGAATTGGATATCACATCTCATGCTATAGGGAGGGTCTCAAGTTTGATATTAGAAGCATTGAGATATCACATCTCATGCTATAGGAAGGGTCTCAGGATTGGAATGGAAGGAGTTGGATATCACATCTCATGTTATAGGAAGGATCTCAGGTTTGGTATTAGAAGCACTGAGACATCACATCTCATGCTATAGGAAGGGACTCAGGTTTGGTATAAGCATTGAGATATCACATCTCATGCTATGGGAAGGGTCTCAGGATTGGAATGGGAAGGAGTTGTATATGACATCTCATGCCGTAGGAAGGGTCTCAGGTTTGGTATAAGCATTGAGATATCACATCTCTGCTATCGGAAGGGTCTCAGGATTGGAATGGGAAGGAGTTGGATATCACATCTCATGCTATATGAAGGGTCTCAGGTTTGGTATAAGCATTGAGATATCACATCTCATGCTATGGGAAGGGTCTCAGGATTGGAATGGGAAGGAGTTGTATATGACATCTCATGCCGTAGGAAGGGACTCAGGTTTGGTATAAGCATTGAGATATCACATATCTGCTTTTGGAAGGGTCTCAGGATTGGAATGGGAAGGAGTTGGATATCCCATCTCATGTTATAGGAAGAGTCTCAGGTTTGGTATTAGATTCATTGAGATATCATATTGCATGCTATAGGAAGGGTCTAAGGATTGAAATGGGAAGGACTTGGATATCACATCTTATGCTATAGGAAGGGTCTCAGGTTTGGTATAAGCATTGAGATATCACATCTCATGCTATAGGAAGGGTCTCAGGATTGGAATGGGAAGGATATGTATATGACATCTCATGCCATAGGAAGGGTCTCAGGTTTGGTATAAGCATTGAGATATCACATCTCTGCTTTTGGAAGGGTCTCAGGATTGGAATGGGAAGGAGTTGGATATCCCATCTCATGTTATAGGAAGAGTCTCAGGTTTGGTATTAGAAGCATTGAGATATCACATCTCATGCTATAGGAAGTGTATCAGGATTGGAATGGGAAGGACTTGGATATCACATCTCATGCTATAGGGAGGGTCTCAAGATTGATATTAGAAGCATTGAGATATCACATCTCACGCTATAGGAAGGGTCTCAGGATTGGAATGGAAGGAGTTGGATATCACATCTCATGTTATAGGAAGGATCTCAGGTTTGGTATTAGAAGCATTGAGACATCACATCTCATGCTATAGGAAGGGTCTCAGGATTGTAATGGGAAGGAGTTGGATTTCACATCTCATGCTATATGAAGGGTCTCAGGTTTGGTATAAGCATTGAGATATCACATCTCATGCTATAGGAAGGGTCTCAGGATTGGAATGGGAAGGAGTTGGATATCACATCTCATGCTATAGGAAGGGTCTCGGGTTTGGTATAAGCAGTGAGATATCACATCTCTACTATCGGAAGGGTCTCAGGATTGGAATGGGAAGGAGTTGGATATCCCATCTCATGTTATAGGAAGAGTCTCAGGTTTGGTATTAGAAGCATTGAGATATCTCATCTCATGCTATAGGAAGGGTCTCAGGATTGGAATGGGAAGGAGTTGGATATCCCATCTCATGTTATAGGAAGAGTCTCAGGTTTGGTATTAGATTCATTGAGATATCATATTGCATGCTATAGGAAGGGTCTAAGGATTGAAATGGGAAGGACTTGGATATCACATCTCATGCTATAGGAAGGGTCTCAGGTTTGGTATAAGCATTGAGATATCACATCTCATGCTATAGGAAGGGTCTCAGGATTGGAATGGGAAGGATATGTATATGACATCTCATGCCATAGGAAGGGTCTCAGGTTTGGTATAAGCATTGAGATATCACATCTCTGCTTTTGGAAGGGTCTCAGGATTGGAATGGGAAGGAGTTGGATATCCCATCTCATGTTATAGGAAGAGTCTCAGGTTTGGTTTTAGAAGCATTGAGATATCACATCTCATGCTATAGGAAGTGTATCAGGATTGGAATGGGAAGGACTTGGATATCACATCTCATGCTATAGGGAGGGTCTCAAGATTGATATTAGAAGCATTGAGATATCACATCTCACGCTATAGGAAGGGTCTCAGGATTGGAATGGAAGGAGTTGGATATCACATCTCATGTTATAGGAAGGATCTCAGGTTTGGTATTAGAAGCATTGAGACATCACATCTCATGCTATAGGAAGGGTCTCAGGATTGTAATGGGAAGGAGTTGGATTTCACATCTCATGCTATATGAAGGGTCTCAGGTTTGGTATAAGCATTGAGATATCACATCTCATGCTATAGGAAGGGTCTCAGGATTGGAATGGGAAGGAGTTGGATATCACATCTCATGCTATAGGAAGGGTCTCGGGTTTGGTATAAGCAGTGAGATATCACATCTCTACTATCGGAAGGGTCTCAGGATTGGAATGGGAAGGAGTTGGATATCCCATCTCATGTTATAGGAAGAGTCTCAGGTTTGGTATTAGAAGCATTGAGATATCTCATCTCATGCTATAGGAAGGGTCTCAGGATTGGAATGGGAAGGAGTTGGATATCACATCTCATGCTATAGGAAGGGTCTTAGGTTTGGTATAAGCAGTGAGATATCACATCTCATGCTATAGGAAGTGTCTCAGGATTGGTGTTAGGAAAGATTTCGTAATTGTAGGGAATTTTCCTTCCATGTGGCAACCCCTAAACTTTTTGCTATTGTTTTTAACCTTGTTCTTGACTTTGCCAGAGAAGTACAGCCTTCTGCCGCACTTCTCTGGGCTTTCGCTCCTTTCTTACGGGGAAACTGACATGCCCTTAAGACAGTCAGTACCGGGGAACGTGGTTTCCCGTAGTTTCTTTTATCGTGTCGCAGCTTTAGTGCAACACGACACAAGAGGGCACTGTAAGCTAAGTTACAGCTCTCTTGGGTCTCTAGCCTTCTACAGGCCCTAGATACTCTTTTAGGATGGTATTTGATCGGTGCAAGTCATTCAGGGACTGGAATGGTGGCAGCGATCGTTTTGTTTATTTTGAGCTCCTTTTGGCGTTCTGAGCACGTTTTTGCACTGAACCCAAAATGGTGGCCTGGCTCCCAAAATGGCCAGGCCGCGAGGCTCCTTTGTCCTGTCCACTGTCCGTCTTGCTCCCTTCACCTTCCCCAGGTCCGGCGACCCGGGGCCTTCCTTATTTGGGCATGTACTTTCCCGCGAAACGTGGTTGCTTTCGCGGGCTTCTACATGTCGTTTGTGTGCCTCCAGGGTGTGGGCTGGGATGTCTGGTCCCAATACACATCCTGGGTGCCAGAGAGTCTAGGGTGGTGTGAATGCCTGGGACCACCGTGGTCCGTGATTGGTCCACGTATGGTATGTGTTTTGATGAGCGGATCTCCCATTGGCTCCCCTCCGTTTTGGCGCGAAGGGAACCGTGGATAAGAGGGGGCTGGAAACACCACTACCATGTCGATCTCCTGAGTTCTCACGAATGAAGGAATACAGGAGCCAAGTATCCTGCAACTACGAGGCTGGACCGAGGAATCGCTGGTGACCCGCTGAAGGAATCCTCCTTTGCACTGCTGTCGTCCGGAGAGCCCCTGTCCTCCTTGATCGAACCAGAAGGCCTGTACTGGTGCTTCGACCTTTGGAATAGCAGGAACAGCTATTCCCGGCATCTTCAACCATCTCCTGCCAAGTAAGCCTTCGGAAGCGTCTCTGGGCCATCCAGTTGACTGACCAGCTTACCAAGGAGTTTGGCTCTGCAACCGCCGCCAGGTTGTGTTGTATTGCGAGTCCTTGTCCCTCTCCCACGCTTCGTACGCTTGGCGTCCCCAGGTCTGAAGGGAGGAGGGTTCATTTGGCTCGAATACACACGGCCGCTCCGTTGTCCTGTGCGGCAACAAAACTGTGCCGGTTTCGTCGATTGGGACGTCTTTTTGCTCTACACGACTACAAAGCGTTCCCTGCTCTTCTGAACCTGCCAGCTGCTGAAACTATCGTGGAGAAGCCTGGGTCTGCTTGCTTCGGGGACCGGTGAGTAGTATATCTAGGATCTGGTCGCCCTCCTGCAGTATCCCATTGCTTTTCCCTGCTGTGTAAAAACAGCACCCTTTTGCCGCGCTCGCGCTCTGCTTCTGCCCGCTGTGGAGGCTGCGCTTGAGTTGCGGAACCTGTTCTTCTTCTGCTGTGCACTAACGTGAACCGCCTGACTTCCTCCAAAGAGCTTCCCCTTGTGCCCGTCGGCACCGGCGTGGCAGGTACTTTGAGCACAAGGCTCCACTCTTCGCAGGGCTCGGACTTCCATCTAGTTAGGTGCCTATGAAGGCGAACTGAGTCGAAAGCATTATCGCACTGCCTGTTTTCCTTCCCTGGCAGGTGGACTACATATTTCGTGCTTTAAACGCTTGCGACTGTGTATTTGTATATATATTGTGTTGATATGGTATGTGTTGGTTTAAAATTGTGATATTGTGATTTTCTCGCTACGGTCATTATTTTAAAGGCCTTAAAATAAATGTGTATCTATTTTTGATATAACAACTGTTTGGAGTAGTTTGTCAGCGCTCTTGCTTTGTGTGCTCACTGCGGGCTTTCAGTCACCCTCACCCCTCTTGAGACCTAGTCTTGACCGCCGCGATCGCTACCTTGATTGGTCTGGCTTGTCCAGAGGTTACCCTGTTCCAAGTAATTAGGTTGGCCTTCTGAACTTCTGCGCCACCAGGACAGAGTTCAGAAATCCGTCTTAACAATTGGAATGGGAAGAAGTTGGATATTACATCTCATGTTATAGGAAGGATCTCAGGTTTGGTATAAGCATTGAGATATCACATCTCTGTTATCGGAAGGGTCTCAGGATTGGAATGGGAAGGAGTTGGATATTCCCATCTCATGTTATAGGAAGGGTCTCAGGATTGGAATGGGAAGGACTTGGATATCACATCTCATGCTATAGGGAGGGTCTCAAGTTTGATATTAGAAGCATTGAGATATCACATCTCATGATATCGGAAGGGTCTCAGGATTGGAATGGGAAGGAGTTGGATATCACATCTCATGATAAAGGAAGGGTCTAAGGTTTGGAAGGGGAAGGATTTGGATATCACATCTCATGTTATAGGACGGGTCTCAGGTTTGGTATTAGAAGCGTTGAGATATCAAGTCTCATGGTATAGGAAGGGTCTCAGAATTGGAATGGGAAGGAGTTGGATATCACATCTCAAGCTATAGGAAGGGTCTCAGGATTGGAATGGGAAGGAGTTTGATATCACATCTCATGCCATAGTATGGGTCTCAGGTTTGGTAGAAGCATTGGGATATCACATCTCATGCTATCGGAAGGGTATCAGGATTGGATTTGGAAGGAGTTGGATATCACATCTCATGTTATAGGAAGGGTCTCAGGTTTGGTATAAGCATTGAGATATCACATCTCTGCTATCGGAAGTGTCTCAGGATTGGAATGGGAAGGAGTTGGATATCCCATCTCATGTTATAGGACGGGTCTCAGGTTTGTTATTAGAATCATTGAGATATCATATTGCATGCTGTAGGAAGGGTCTAAGGATTGGAATGGGAAGGACTTGGATATCACATCTCAAGCTATAGGTAGGCTCTCAGGTTTGGAAAGGGAAGGTGTTGGATATCACATTTCATGTTAGAGGAAGGATCTCAGGTTTGGTATTAGAGGCATTGAGATATCACATCTCATGCTTTAGGAAGGGACTCAGGATTGGAATGGGAAGGAGTTGGATATCACATCTCATGCTATAGGAAGGGTCTCAGGTTTGGTATAAGCATTGAGATATCACATCTCATGCTATAGGAAGGGTCTCAGGATTGGAATGGGAAGGATATGTATATGACATCTCATGCCATAGGAAGGGTCTCAGGTTTGGTATAAGCATTGAGATATCACATCTCTGCTTTTGGAAGGGTCTCAGGATTGGAATGGGAAGGAGTTGGGTATCCCATCTCATGTTATAGGAAGAGTCTCAGGTTTGGTATTAGAAGCATTGAGATATCACATCTCATGCTATAGGAAGTGTCTCAGGATTGGAATGTTAAGGACTTGGATATCACATCTCATGCTATAGGGAGGGTCTCAAGTTTGATATTAGAAGCATTGAGATATCACATCTCATGCTATAGGAAGGGACTCAGGATTGGAATGGGAAGGAGTTGGATATCACATCTCATGCTATAGGAAGGGTATCAGGTTTGGTATAAGCAGTGAGATATCACATCTCATGCTATAGGAAGTGTCTCAGGATTGGAATGGGAAGGAGTTGGATATCACACCTCATGTTATAGGAAGGATCTCAGGTTTGGTATAAGCATTGAGATATCACATCTCTGCTATCGGAAGGGTCTCAGGATTGGAATGGGAAGGAGTTGGATATTCCCATCTCATTTTATAGGAAGGGTATATCAAGTCTTAGCATGAGATGTGATATCCAGCTCCTTCCATTCCAATCCTGAGACCCTTCCGATAGCATGAGATGTGATATCTCAATGCTTCTAATATCAATACTGAGACCCTCCCTATAGCATGAGATGTGATATCTAAGTCCTTCCCATTCCAATCCTGAGACCCTTCCGATAGCAGAGATGTGATATCTCAATGCTTATACCAAACCTGAGACCCTTCCTATAGCACGAGATGTGATATCCAACTCCTTCCCATTCCAATCCTGAGACCCTTCCTATAGCATGAGATGTGATATCTCAATGCTTCTACCAAAACTGAGACCCTTCCTTTAGCATGAGATGTGATATCCAACTCCTTCCCATTCCAATCCTGAGACCCTTCCTATAGCATGAGATGTGATATCTCAATGCTTCTAATACCAAACCTGAGATCCTTCCTATAACATGAGATGTGATATCCAACTCCTTCCCATTCCAATCCTGAGACCCTTCCTATAGCATGAGATGTGATATCTCAATGCTTCTAATACCAAACCTGAGATCCTTCCGATAGCATGAGATGTGATATCTCAATGCTTCTAATACCAAACCTGAGACCCTCCCTTTAGCATGAGATGTGATATCCAATTCCTTCCCATTCCAATCCTGATACCCTTCTGATAGCATGAGATGTGATATCTCAATGCCTCTAATACCAAACCTGAGATCCTACCTCTAACATGAAATGTGATATCCAACTCCTTCCCTTTCCAAACCTGAGAGCCTTCCTACAGCATGAGATGTGATATCCAAGTCCTTCCCATTCCAATCCTGAGACCCTTCCTATAACATGAGATGTGATATCCAACTCCTTCCCATTCCAACCTGAGACCCTTCCTATAGCATGAGATGGGATATCCAACTCCTTCCAAATCTAATCCTGATATCCTTCCGATAGCATGAGATGTGATATCCCAATGCTTCTACAAAACCTGAGACCCATACCATGGCATGAGATGTGATATCAAACTCCCGTCCTATACCATGAGACTTGATATCTCAATGCTTCTAATACCAAACCTGAGACCAGTCCAATAACATGAGATGTGATATCCAAATCCTTCCCCTTCCAAACCTTAGACCCTTCCTTTATCATGAGATGTGATATCCAACTCCTTCCCACTCCACTCCTGAGACCCTTCCTATAGCATGAGATGTGATATCTCAATGCTTCTAATACCAAACCTGAGACCCTTCCTATAACATGAGATGTGATATCCAAGTCCTTCCCATTCCAATCCTGAGACCCTTCCTATAGCATGAGATGTCATATCTCAATGCTTCTAATACCAAACCTGAGACCCTTCCTATAACATGAATTGTGATATCCAAGTCCTTCCCATTCCAATCTTGAGACCTTTCCAATAGCAGAGATGTGATATCTCAATGCTTATACCAAACCTGAGATCCTTCCTATGACATGAGATGTGATATCTAAATCCTTCTCATTCCAAACCTGAGACCCTTCCTACAGCATGTGATGTGATGTCTCAATGCTTCTAATATCAAAACTGAGACCCGTCCTATAACATGAGATGGGATATCCAACTCCTTCCCGTTCCAAACCTGATACCCTTCCTATAGCATGAGATGTGATATCCAATTCCTTCCCATCCCAATCCTGAGACACCTCCGATAGCAGAGATGTGAAATCTCAATGCTTATACCAAACCTGAGACTCTTACTATAACATGAGATCTGATATCTAACTCCTTCCCGTTCCAAACCTGATACCCTTCCTATAGCATGAGATGCGATATCCAACTCCTTCCCATTCCAATCCTGAGACCCTTCCCATAGCATGAGATGTGATATCTCAATGCTTCTAATACCAAACCTGTGATCCTTCCTATAACAAGAGATGTGATATCCAAATCCTTCCCCTTCCAAATCTGAGACCCTCCCTTTAGCATGAGATGTGATATCTCAATGCCTCTAATACCAAACCTGAGATCCTTCCGATAGCATGAGATGTGATATCTCAATGCTTCTAATACCAAACCTGAGATCCTTCCTATAACATGAGATGTGATATCCAAATCCTTCCCCTTCCATTCCTGAGACCCTCCCTTTAGCATGAGATGTGATATCCAACTCCTTCCCATTCCAATCCTGAGACCCTTCTGATAGCATGAGATGTGATATCTCAATGCCTCTAATACCAAACCTGAGATCCTACATCTAACATGAAATGTGATATCCAACTCCTTCCCTTTCCAAACGTGAGACCCTCCCTATAGAATGAGATGTGATATCCAAGTCCTTCCCATTCCAATCCTGAGACCCTTCCTATAGCATGAGATGTGATATCTCAATGCTTCTAATACCAAACCTGAGACCCTTCCTATAACGTAAGATGGGATATCCAACTCCTTCCCATTCCAATCCTGAGACCCTTCCGATAGCAGAGATGTGATATCTCAATGCTTATACCAAACCTGAGACCCTTCCTGTGGCATGAGATGTCATATACAACTCCTTCCCATTCCAATCCTGAGACCCTTCCTATAGCATGAGATGTGATATCTCAATACTTATACCAAACCTGAGACCCTTCCTATAGCATGAGATGTGATATCCAACTCCTTCCCATTCCAATCCTGAGACCCTTCCTATAACATGAGATGTTATGTCTCAATGCTTCTAATACCAAACCTGAGATCATTCCTATTGCATGAGATGTCATATAAAACTCCTTCCCATTCCAATCCTGAGACCCTTCCCATAGCATGAGATGTGATATCGAACTCCTTCCCATTCCAATCCTGCGACCCTTCCTATAGCATGAGATTTGATATCTCAATGCTTCTAATACCAAACCTGAGATCCTTCCGATAGCATGAGATGTGATATCTGAATGCTTCTAATACGAAACCTGAGATCATTCCTACAACACGAGATGTAATATCCAAATCCTTCCCCTTCCAATCCTGAGACCCTCCCTTTAGCATGAGATGTGATATCCAACTACTTCCCATTCCAATCCTGAGACCCTTCCTATAGCATGAGATGTGATGTCTCAATGCTTCTAATACCAAACCTGAGATCCTTCCTATAACATGATATGTGATATCCAACTCCTTCCCATTCCAATCCTGAGACACTTCCTATAGCATGAGAAGTGATATCTCCATGCTTATACCAAACCTGAGACCCTTCCTATAGCATGAGATGTGATATCCAAATCCTTCCCATTCCAATCCTGAGACCCTTCCTATAGCATGAGATGTGATATCTCAATGCTTATACCAAACCTGAGAGCCTACCTATAGCATGAGATGTGATATCCAACTCCTTCCCGTTCCAAACCTGAGACCCTTCCTATAGCATATGTGATATCCAACTCCTTCCCATTCCAAACATGAGACCCTTCCTATAGCAAGAGTGTAATATCCAACTCCTACCCATTCCAATCCTGAGACCATTCCTATAGCATGAGATGTGATATCTCAATGCTTCTAATACCAAACCTGAGATACTTCCTATGACATGAGATGTGATATCCAATTCCTTCCCATTCCAAACCTGAGATCCTTCCTACAGCATGCGATGTGATATCTCAATGCTTCTAATACCAAACCTGAGACCCGTCCTATAACATGAGATGGGATATCCAACTCCTTCCCGTTCCAAACCTGATACCCTTCCTATAGCATGAGATGTGATATCCAACTCCTTCCCATCCCAATCCTGAGACACCTCCGATAGCAGAGATGTGATATCTCAATGCTTATACCAAACCTGAGACTCTTCCTATAACATGAGATATGATATCCAACTCCTTCCCGTTCCAAACCTGAGACCCTTCCTATAGCATGAGATGTGATATCCAACTCCTTCCCATTCCAATCCTGAGACCCTTCTGATAGCATGAGATGTGATATCTCAATGCTTCTAATACCAAACCTGTGATCCTTCCTATAGCATGAGATGTGATATCCAACTCCTTCCAATTCCAATCCTGAGACCCTTCCTACAGCAATAGATGTGATATCTCAATGCTTCTAATACCAAACCTGAGACCCTTCCTATAACATGAGATGGGAATATCCAACTCCTTCCCATTCCAATCCTGAGACCCTTCCGATAGCAGAGATGTGATATCTCAATGCTTATACCAAACCTGAGATCCTTCCTATAACATGAGATGTGATATCCAACTCCTTCCCATTCCAATCCTGAGACCCTTCCTATAGCATGAGATGTGATATCTCACTGCTTATACCAAACCTGAGACCCTTCCTATAGCATGAGATGTGATATCCAACTCCTTCCCATTCCAATCCTGAGACCCTTCCTATAGCATGAGATGTGATATCTCAATGCTTCTAATATCAAACTTGAGACCCTCCCTATAGCATGAGATGTGATATCCAAGTCCTTCCCATTCCAATCCTGAGACACTTCCTATAGCATGATATGTGATATCCAATGCTTCTAATACCAAACCTGAGACTCTTCCTATAACATGAGATGGGATATCTAACTCCTTCCCATTCCAATCCTGAGACCCTTCCGATAGCAGAGATGTGATATCTCAATGCTTATACGAAACCTGAGACCCTTCCTACGGCATGAGATGTCATATACAACTCCTTCCCATTCCAATCCTGAGACCCTTCCTATAGCATGAGATGTGATATCTCAATGCTTATACCAATCCTGAGACCCTTCCTATAGCATGAGATGTGATATCCAACTCCTTCCCATTCCAATCCTGAGACCCTTCCTATAGCATGAGATGTGATGTCTCAATGCTTCTAATACCAAACCTGAGATCCTTCCTATAACATGAGATGTGATATCCAACTCCTTCCATTCCAATCCTGAGACCCTTCCTATAGCATGAGATGTTATATCTCAATACTTATACCAATCCTGAGCCTTCCTATAGCATGAGATGTGATACCCAACTCCTTCCCATTCCAATCCTGAGACGCTTCCTATAGCATGAGATGTGATATCTCAATGCCTCTAATACCAAACCTGAGATCCTTCCTCTAACATGAAATGTGATATCCAACTCCTTCCCTTTCCAAATCTGAGAGCCTATCTATAGCATGAGATGTGATATCCAAGTCCTTCCCATTCCAATCCTTAGACCCTTCCTGCAGCGTGCAATATGATATCTCAATGATTCTAATAACAAACCTGAGACCCGACCTATAACATGAGATGGGATATCCAACTCCTTCCCATTCCAATCTTGAGACACTTCTGATAGCAGAGATGTGATATCTCAATGCTTATACCAAACCTGAGACCCTTCCTATAACATGAGATCGGATATCCAACTCCTTCCCGTTCCAAACCTGAGACCCTTCCTATAGCATATGTGATATCCAACTCCTTCCCATTCCAAACATGAGACCCTTCCTATAGCAAGAATGTAATATCCAACTCCTTCCCATTCCAACCCTGAGACCATTCCTATAGCATGAGATGTGATATCTCAATGCTTCTAATACCAAACCTGAGATCCTTCGTTTGACATGAGATGTGATATCCAATTCCTCCCCATTCCAAACCTGAGAACCTTCCTACAGCATGCAATGTGATATCTCAATGCTTCTAATACCAAACCTGAGACCAGTAATATAACATGAGATTGGATATCCAACTCCTTCCCCTTCCAAACCTGAGACCCTTCCTATAGCATGAGATGTGATATCCAACTTCTTCCCATTCCAATCCTGAGACCCTTCCTATAACATGAGATGTGATATCTCAATGCTTCTAATACCAAACCTGAGATCTTTCCTATAACATGAGATGTGATATCCAACTCCTTCCCATTCCAATCCTGAGACCCTTCCTATAGCATGAGATGTGATATCTCAATGCTTATACCAAACCTGAGACCCTTCCTATAGCTTGAGATGTGATATCCAACTCCTTCCCATTCCAATCCTGAGACCCTTCCTATAGCATGAGATGTGATATCTCAAGGCCTCTAATACCAAACCTGAGATCCTTCCTCTAACATGAATGTGATATCCAACTCCTTCCCCTTCCAAACCTGAGAGCCTTCCTATAGCATGAGATATGATATCCAAGTCCTTCCCATTCCAATCCTGAGACCCTTCCTATAACATGAAATGTGATATCCAACTCCATCCCATTCCAACCTGAGACCTTTCCTATAGCATGAGATGGGATATCCAACTCCTTCCAAATCCAATACTGATACCATTCCGATAGCATGAGATGTGATATCCCAATGCTTCTACCAAATCTGAGACCCATACTATGGCATGAGATGTGATATCAAACTCCTTCCCATTCCAATCCTGAGACCCTTCCTATAGCTTGAGATGTGATATCCAACTTCTTCCCATTCCAATTCTGAGACCCTTTCTATACCATGAGACTTGATATCTCAATGCTTCTAATACCAAACCTGAGACCCGTCCTATAACATGAGATGTGATATCCAAATCCTTCCCCTTCCAAACCTTAGACCCTTCCTTTATCATGAGATGTGATATCCAACTCCTTCCCATTCCAATCCTGAGACCCTTCCGATATCATGACATTTGTTATCTCAATGTTTCTAATATCAAACTTGAGACCCTCCCTGTAGCATGAGATGTGACATCCAAGTCCTCCCCATTCCAATCCTGAGACCCTTCCTGTAGCATGAGATGTGATATCTCAATGCTTCTAATACCAAACCTGAGACCCTTCCTATAACATGAGATGGGATATCCAACTCAGATGGGATATCCAACTCCTTCCCATTCCAATCCTGAGACCCTTCCGATAGCAGAGATGTGATATCTCAATGCTTATATCAAACCTGAGACCCTTCCTATGGCCTGAGATGTCATATACAACTCCTTCCCATTCCAATCCTGAGACCCTTCCTATAGCATGAGATGTGATATCTCAATGCTTATACCAAATCTGAGACCCTTCCTATAGCATGAGATGTGATATCCAACTCCTTCCCATTCCAATCCTGAGACCCTTCCTATAGCATGAGATGTGATGTCTCAATGCTTCCAATACCAAACCTGAGATCCTTCCTATAACATGAGATGTGATATCCAACTCCTTCCCATTCCAATCCTGAGACCCTTATGATAGCATGAGATGTGATATCTCAATGCCTCTTATACCAAACCTGAGATTCTTCCGATAGCATGAGATGTGATATCTCAATGCTTCTAATACCAAACCTGAGATCCTTCCTATAATATGAGATGTGATTTCCAAATCCTTCCCCTTCCAAACCTGAGACCCTCCCTTTCGCATGAGATGTGATATCCAACTCCTTCCCATTCCAATCCTGAGACCCTTCTGATAGCATGAGATGTGATATCTCAATGCCTCTAATACCAAACCTGAGATCCTACCTCTAACATGAAATGTGATATCCATCTCCTTCCCTTTCCAAACCTGAGACCCTGCCTATAGCATGATATGTGATATCCAAGTCCTTCCCATTCCAATCCTGAGACCCTTCCTATAGCATGAGATGTGATATCTCAATGCTTATACCAAACCTGAGACCCTTCCTATAGCATGTGATGTGATATCCAACTTCTTCCCATTCCAATCCTGAGACCCTTCCTATAGCATGAGATGTGATATCTCAATGCTTATACCAAACCTGAGACCCTTCCTATAGCTTGAGATGTGATATCCAACTCCTTCCCATTCCAATCCTGAGACCCTTCCTATAGCATGAGATGTGATATCTCAAGGCCTCTAATACCAAACCTGAGATCCTTCCTCTAACATGAAATGTGATATCCAACTCCTTCCCCTTCCAAACCTGAGAGCCTTCCTATAGAATGAGATATGATATCCAAGTCCTTCCCATTCCAATCCTGAGACCCTTCCTATAACATGAAATGTGATATCCAACTCCTTCCCATTCCAACCTGAGACCCTTACTATAGCATGAGATGGGATATCCAACTCCTTCCAAATCCAATACTGATACCCTTCCGATAGCATGAGATGTGATATCCCAATGCTTCTACCAAACCTGAGTCCCATACTATGGCATGAGATGTGATATCAAACTCCTTCCCATTCCAATCCTGAGACCCTTCTTATACCATGAGACTTGATATCTCAATGCTTCTAATACCAAACCTGAGACCCGTCCTATAACATGAGATGTGATATCCAAATCCTTCCCCTTCCAAACCTTAGACCCTTCCTTTATCATGAGATGTGATATCCAACTCCTTCCCATTCCAATCCTGAGACCCTTCCGATATCATGAGATGTGATATCTCAATGCTTATACCAAATCTGAGACCCTTCCTATGGCCTGAGATGTCATATACAACTCCTTCCCATTCCAATCCTGAGACCCTTCCTATAGCATGAGATGTGATATCTCAATGCTTATACCAAATCTGAGACCCTTCCTATAGCATGAGATGTGATATCCAACTCCTTCCCATTCCAATCCTGAGACCCTTCCTATAGCATGAGAAGTGATATCTCCATGCTTATACCAAACCTGAGACCCTTCCTATAGCATAAGATGTGATATCCAAATCCTTCCCATTCCAATCCTGAGACCCTTCCTATAGCATGAGATGTGATATCTCAATGCTTATACCAAACCTGAGACCCTTCCTATAGCATGAGATGTGATATCCAACTCCTTCCCATTCCAATCCTGAGACCCTTCCTATAGCATGAGATGTGATGTCTCAATGCTTCTAATACCAAACCTGAGATCCTTCCTATAACATGAGATGTGATATCCAACTCCTTCCCATTCCAATCCTGAGACCCTTATGATAGCATGAGATGTGATATCTCAATGCCTCTTATACCAAACCTGAGACCCTTCCGATAGCATGAGATGTGATATCTCAATGCTTCTAATTCCAAACCTGAGATCCTTCCTATAATATGAGATGTGATTTCCAAATCCTTCCCCTTCCAAACCTGAGACCCTCCCTTTAGCATGAAATGTGATATCCAACTCCTTCCCATTCCAATCCTGAGACCCTTCTGATAGCATGAAATGTGATATCTCAATGCCTCTAATACCAAACCTGAGATCCTACCTCTAACATGAAATGTGATATCCATCTCCTTCCCTTTCCAAACCTGAGACCCTGCCTATAGCATGAGATGTGATATCCAAGTCCTTCCCATTCCAATCCTGAGACCCTTCCTATAGCATGTGATGTGATATCTCAATGCTTATACCAAACCTGAGACCCTTGCTATGGCATGAGATGTCATATACAACTCCTTCCCATTCCAACCCTGAGACCCTTCCTATAGCATGAGATGTGATATCTCAATGCTTATACCAAACCTGAGACCCTTCCTATAGCATGAGATGTGATATCCAACTTCTTCCCATTCCAATCCTGAGACCCTTCCTATAGCATGAGATGTGATATCTCAATGCTTATACCAAACCTGAGACCCTTCCTATAGCATAAGATGTGATATCCAAATCCTTCCCATTCCAATCCTGAGACCCTTCCTATAGCATGAGATGTGATATCTCAATGCTTATACCAAACCTGAGACCCTTCCTATAGCATGAGATGTGATATCCAACTCCTTCCCATTCCAATCCTGAGACCCTTCCTATAGCATGAGATGTGATGTCTCAATGCTTCTAATACCAAACCTGAGATCCTTCCTATAACATGAGATGTGATATCCAACTCCTTCCCATTCCAATCCTGAGACCCTTCCTATAGCATGAGATGTGATATCCAACTTCTTCCCATTCCAATCCTGAGACCCTTCCTATAGCATGAGATGTGATATCTCAATGCTTATACCAAACCTGAGATCCTTCCTCTAACATGAAATGTGATATCCAACTCCTTCCCCTTCCAAACCTGAGAGCCTTCCTATAGCATGAGATATGATATCCAAGTCCTTCCCATTCCAATCCTGAGACCCTTCCTATAACATGAAATGTGATATCCAACTCCTTCCCATTCTAACATGAGACCCTTCCTATAGCATGAGATGGGATATCCAACTCCTTCCAAATCCAATACTGATACCCTTCCGATAGCATGAGATGTGATATCCCAATGCTTCTACCAAACCTGAGACCCATACTATGGCATGAGATATCAAACTCCTTCCCCTTCCAAACCTTAGACCCTTCCTTTATCATGAGATGTGATATCCAACTCCTTCCCATTCCAATCCTGAGACCCTTCCGATATCATGAGATTTGTTATCTCAATGCTTCTAATATCAAACTTGAGACCCTCCCTATAGCATGAGATGTGACATCCAAGTCCTTCCCATTCCAATCCTGAGACCCTTCCTATAGCATGAGATGTGATATCTCAATGCTTCTAATACCAAACCTGAGACCCTTCCTATAACATGAGATGGGATATCCAACTCCTTCCCATTCCAATCCTGAGACCCTTCCGATAGCAAAGATGTGATATCTCAGTGCTTATACCAAACCTGAGACCCTTCCTAAGGCCTGAGATGTCATATACAACTCCTTCCCATTCCAATCCTGAGACCCTTCCTATAGCATGAGATGTGATATCTCAATGCTTATACCAAAACTGAGACCCTTCCTTTAGCATGAGATGTGATATCCAACTCCTTCCATTCCAATCCTGAGACCCTTCCGATAGCATGAGATGTGATATCTCAATGCTTCTAATATCAATACTGAGACCCTCCCTATAGCATGAGATGTGATATCTAAGTCCTTCCCATTCCAATCCTGAGACCCTTCCGATAGCAGAGATGTGATATCTCAATGCTTATACCAAACCTGAGACCCTTCCTATAGCACGAGATGTGATATCCAACTCCTTCCCATTCCAATCCTGAGACCCTTCCTATAGCATGAGATGTGATATCTCAATGCTTCTACCAAAACTGAGACCCTTCCTTTAGCATGAGATGTGATATCCAACTCCTTCCCATTCCAATCCTGAGACCCTTCCTATAGCATGAGATGTGATATCTCAATGCTTCTAATACCAAACCTGAGATCCTTCCTATAACATGAGATGTGATATCCAACTCCTTCCCATTCCAATCCTGAGACCCTTCCTATAGCATGAGATGTGATATCTCAATGCTTCTAATACCAAACCTGAGATCCTTCCGATAGCATGAGATGTGATATCTCAATGCTTCTAATACCAAACCTGAGACCCTCCCTTTAGCATGAGATGTGATATCCAATTCCTTCCCATTCCAATCCTGATACCCTTCTGATAGCATGAGATGTGATATCTCAATGCCTCTAATACCAAACCTGAGATCCTACCTCTAACATGAAATGTGATATCCAACTCCTTCCCTTTCCAAACCTGAGAGCCTTCCTACAGCATGAGATGTGATATCCAAGTCCTTCCCATTCCAATCCTGAGACCCTTCCTATAACATGAGATGTGATATCCAACTCCTTCCCATTCCAACCTGAGACCCTTCCTACAGCATGAGATGGGATATCCAACTCCTTCCAAATCTAATCCTGATATCCTTCCGATAGCATGAGATGTGATATCCCAATGCTTCTACAAAACCTGAGACCCATACCATGGCATGAGATGTGATATCAAACTCCCGTCCTATACCATGAGACTTGATATCTCAATGCTTCTAATACCAAACCTGAGACCAGTCCAATAACATGAGATGTGATATCCAAATCCTTCCCCTTCCAAACCTTAGACCCTTCCTTTATCATGAGATGTGATATCCAACTCCTTCCCACTCCACTCCTGAGACCCTTCCTATAGCATGAGATGTGATATCTCAATGCTTCTAATACCAAACCTGAGACCCTTCCTATAACATGAGATGTGATATCCAAGTCCTTCCCATTCCAATCCTGAGACCCTTCCTATAGCATGAGATGTCATATCTCAATGCTTCTAATACCAAACCTGAGACCCTTCCTATAACATGAATTGTGATATCCAAGTCCTTCCCATTCCAATCTTGAGACCTTTCCAATAGCAGAGATGTGATATCTCAATGCTTATACCAAACCTGAGATCCTTCCTATGACATGAGATGTGATATCTAAATCCTTCTCATTCCAAACCTGAGACCCTTCCTACAGCATGTGATGTGATGTCTCAATGCTTCTAATATCAAAACTGAGACCCGTCCTATAACATGAGATGGGATATCCAACTCCTTCCCGTTCCAAACCTGATACCCTTCCTATAGCATGAGATGTGATATCCAATTCCTTCCCATCCCAATCCTGAGACACCTCCGATAGCAGAGATGCGAAATCTCAATGCTTATACCAAACCTGAGACTCTTACTATAACATGAGATCTGATATCTAACTCCTTCCCGTTCCAAACCTGATACCCTTCCTATAGCATGAGATGCGATATCCAACTCCTTCCCATTCCAATCCTGAGACCCTTCCCATAGCATGAGATGTGATATCTCAATGCTTCTAATACCAAACCTGTGATCCTTCCTATAACAAGAGATGTGATATCCAAATCCTTCCCCTTCCAAATCTGAGACCCTCCCTTTAGCATGAGATGTGATATCTCAATGCCTCTAATACCAAACCTGAGATCCTTCCGATAGCATGAGATGTGATATCTCAATGCTTCTAATACCAAACCTGAGATCCTTCCTATAACATGAGATGTGATATCCAAATCCTTCCCCTTCCATTCCTGAGACCCTCCCTTTAGCATGAGATGTGATATCCAACTCCTTCCCATTCCAATCCTGAGACCCTTCTGATAGCATGAGATGTGATATCTCAATGCCTCTAATACCAAACCTGAGATCCTACATCTAACATGAAATGTGATATCCAACTCCTTCCCTTTCCAAACGTGAGACCCTCCCTATAGAATGAGATGTGATATCCAAGTCCTTCCGATTCCAATCCTGAGACCCTTCCTATAGCATGAGATGTGATATCTCAATGCTTCTAATACCAAACCTGAGACCCTTCCTATAACGTAAGATGGGATATCCAACTCCTTCCCATTCCAATCCTGAGACCCTTCCGATAGCAGAGATGTGATATCTCAATGCTTATACCAAACCTGAGACCCTTCCTGTGGCATGAGATGTCATATACAACTCCTTCCCATTCCAATCCTGAGACCCTTCCTATAGCATGAGATGTGATATCTCAATACTTATACCAAACCTGAGACCCTTCCTATAGCATGAGATGTGATATCCAACTCCTTCCCATTCCAATCCTGAGACCCTTCCTATAACATGAGATGTTATGTCTCAATGCTTCTAATACCAAACCTGAGATCATTCCTATGGCATGAGATGTCATATAAAACTCCTTCCCATTCCAATCCTGAGACCCTTCCCATAGCATGAGATGTGATATCGAACTCCTTCCCATTCCAATCCTGCGACCCTTCCTATAGCATGTGATTTGATATCTCAATGCTTCTAATACCAAACCTGAGATCCTTCCGATAGCATGAGATGTGATATCTGAATGCTTCTAATACGAAACCTGAGATCATTCCTACAACACGAGATGTAATATCCAAATCCTTCCCCTTCCAATCCTGAGACCCTCCCTTTAGCATGAGATGTGATATCCAACTACTTCCCATTCCAATCCTGAGACCCTTCCTATAGCATGAGATGTGATGTCTCAATGCTTCTAATACCAAACCTGAGATCCTTCCTATAACATGAGATGTGATATCCAACTCCTTCCCATTCCAATCCTGAGACACTTCCTATAGCATGAGAAGTGATATCTCCATGCTTATACCAAACCTGAGACCCTTCCTATAGCATGAGATGTGATATCCAAATCCTTCCCATTCCAATCCTGAGACCCTTCCTATAGCATGAGATGTGATATCTCAATGCTTATACCAAACCTGAGAGCCTACCTATAGCATGAGATGTGATATCCAACTCCTTCCCGTTCCAAACCTGAGACCCTTCCTATAGCATATGTGATATCCAACTCCTTCCCATTCCAAACATGAGACCCTTCCTATAGCAAGAGTGTAATATCCAACTCCTACCCATTCCAATCCTGAGACCATTCCTATAGCATGAGATGTGATATCTCAATGCTTCTAATACCAAACCTGAGATACTTCCTATGACATGAGATGTGATATCCAATTCCTTCCCATTCCAAACCTGAGATCCTTCCTACAGCATGCGATGTGATATCTCAATGCTTCTAATACCAAACCTGAGACCCGTCCTATAACATGAGATGGGATATCCAACTCCTTCCCGTTCCAAACCTGATACCCTTCCTATAGCATGAGATGTGATATCCAACTCCTTCCCATCCCAATCCTGAGACACCTCCGATAGCAGAGATGTGATATCTCAATGCTTATACCAAACCTGAGACTCTTCCTATAACATGAGATATGATATCCAACTCCTTCCCGTTCCAAACCTGAGACCCTTCCTATAGCATGAGATGTGATATCCAACTCCTTCCCATTCCAATCCTGAGACCCTTCTGATAGCATGAGATGTGATATCTCAATGCTTCTAATACCAAACCTGTGATCCTTCCTATAGCATGAGATGTGATATCCAACTCCTTCCAATTCCAATCCTGAGACCCTTCCTACAGCAATAGATGTGATATCTCAATGCTTCTAATACCAAACCTGAGACCCTTCCTATAACATGAGATGGGAATATCCAACTCCTTCCCATTCCAATCCTGAGACCCTTCCGATAGCAGAGATGTGATATCTCAATGCTTATACCAAACCTGAGATCCTTCCTATAACATGAGATGTGATATCCAACTCCTTCCCATTCCAATCCTGAGACCCTTCCTATAGCATGAGATGTGATATCTCACTGCTTATACCAAACCTGAGACCCTTCCTATAGCATGAGATGTGATATCCAACTCCTTCCCATTCCAATCCTGAGACCCTTCCTATAGCATGAGATGTGATATCTCAATGCTTCTAATATCAAACTTGAGACCCTCCCTATAGCATGAGATGTGATATCCAAGTCCTTCCCATTCCAATCCTGAGACACTTCCTATAGCATGATATGTGATATCCAATGCTTCTAATACCAAACCTGAGACTCTTCCTATAACATGAGATGGGATATCTAACTCCTTCCCATTCCAATCCTGAGACCCTTCCGATAGCAGAGATGTGATATCTCAATGCTTATACGAAACCTGAGACCCTTCCTACGGCATGAGATGTCATATACAACTCCTTCCCATTCCAATCCTGAGACCCTTCCTATAGCATGAGATGTGATATCTCAATGCTTATACCAATCCTGAGACCCTTCCTATAGCATGAGATGTGATATCCAACTCCTTCCCATTCCAATCCTGAGACCCTTCCTATAGCATGAGATGTGATGTCTCAATGCTTCTAATACCAAACCTGAGATCCTTCCTATAACATGAGATGTGATATCCAACTCCTTCCATTCCAATCCTGAGACCCTTCCTATAGCATGAGATGTTATATCTCAATACTTATACCAATCCTGAGCCTTCCTATAGCATGAGATGTGATACCCAACTCCTTCCCATTCCAATCCTGAGACGCTTCCTATAGCATGAGATGTGATATCTCAATGCCTCTAATACCAAACCTGAGATCCTTCCTCTAACATGAAATGTGATATCCAACTCCTTCCCTTTCCAAATCTGAGAGCCTATCTATAGCATGAGATGTGATATCCAAGTCCTTCCCATTCCAATCCTTAGACCCTTCCTGCAGCGTGCAATATGATATCTCAATGATTCTAATAACAAACCTGAGACCCGACCTATAACATGAGATGGGATATCCAACTCCTTCCCATTCCAATCCTGAGACACTTCTGATAGCAGAGATGTGATATCTCAATGCTTATACCAAACCTGAGACCCTTCCTATAACATGAGATCGGATATCCAACTCCTTCCCGTTCCAAACCTGAGACCCTTCCTATAGCATATGTGATATCCAACTCCTTCCCATTCCAAACATGAGACCCTTCCTATAGCAAGAATGTAATATCCAACTCCTTCCCATTCCAACCCTGAGACCATTCCTATAGCATGAGATGTGATATCTCAATGCTTCTAATACCAAACCTGAGATCCTTCGTTTGACATGAGATGTGATATCCAATTCCTCCCCATTCCAAACCTGAGAACCTTCCTACAGCATGCAATGTGATATCTCAATGCTTCTAATACCAAACCTGAGACCAGTAATATAACATGAGATTGGATATCCAACTCCTTCCCCTTCCAAACCTGAGACCCTTCCTATAGCATGAGATGTGATATCCAACTTCTTCCCATTCCAATCCTGAGACCCTTCCTATAACATGAGATGTGATATCTCAATGCTTCTAATACCAAACCTGAGATCTTTCCTATAACATGAGATGTGATATCAAACTCCTTCCCATTCCAATCCTGAGACCCTTCCTATAGCATGAGATGTGATATCTCAATGCTTATACCAAACCTGAGACCCTTCCTATAGCTTGAGATGTGATATCCAACTCCTTCCCATTCCAATCCTGAGACCCTTCCTATAGCATGAGATGTGATATCTCAAGGCCTCTAATACCAAACCTGAGATCCTTCCTCTAACATGAATGTGATATCCAACTCCTTCCCCTTCCAAACCTGAGAGCCTTCCTATAGCATGAGATATGATATCCAAGTCCTTCCCATTCCAATCCTGAGACCCTTCCTATAACATGAAATGTGATATCCAACTCCATCCCATTCCAACCTGAGACCTTTCCTATAGCATGAGATGGGATATCCAACTCCTTCCAAATCCAATACTGATACCATTCCGATAGCATGAGATGTGATATCCCAATGCTTCTACCAAATCTGAGACCCATACTATGGCATGAGATGTGATATCAAACTCCTTCCCATTCCAATCCTGAGACCCTTCCTATAGCTTGAGATGTGATATCCAACTTCTTCCCATTCCAATTCTGAGACCCTTTCTATACCATGAGACTTGATATCTCAATGCTTCTAATACCAAACCTGAGACCCGTCCTATAACATGAGATGTGATATCCAAATCCTTCCCCTTCCAAACCTTAGACCCTTCCTTTATCATGAGATGTGATATCCAACTCCTTCCCATTCCAATCCTGAGACCCTTCCGATATCATGACATTTGTTATCTCAATGTTTCTAATATCAAACTTGAGACCCTCCCTGTAGCATGAGATGTGACATCCAAGTCCTCCCCATTCCAATCCTGAGACCCTTCCTATAGCATGAGATGTGATATCTCAATGCTTCTAATACCAAACCTGAGACCCTTCCTATAACATGAGATGGGATATCCAACTCAGATGGGATATCCAACTCCTTCCCATTCCAATCCTGAGACCCTTCCGATAGCAGAGATGTGATATCTCAATGCTTATATCAAACCTGAGACCCTTCCTATGGCCTGAGATGTCATATACAACTCCTTCCCATTCCAATCCTGAGACCCTTCCTATAGCATGAGATGTGATATCTCAATGCTTATACCAAATCTGAGACCCTTCCTATAGCATGAGATGTGATATCCGACTCCTTCCCATTCCAATCCTGAGACCCTTACTATAGCATGAGATGTGATGTCTCAATGCTTCCAATACCAAACCTGAGATCCTTCCTATAACATGAGATGTGATATCCAACTCCTTCCCATTCCAATCCTGAGACCCTTATGATAGCATGAGATGTGATATCTCAATGCCTCTTATACCAAACCTGAGATCCTTCCGATAGCATGAGATGTGATATCTCAATGCTTCTAATACCAAACCTGAGATCCTTCCTATAATATGAGATGTGATTTCCAAATCCTTCCCCTTCCAAACCTGAGACCCTCCCTTTAGCATGAGATGTGATATCCAACTCCTTCCCATTCCAATCCTGAGACCCTTCTGATAGCATGAGATGTGATATCTCAATGCCTCTAATACCAAACCTGAGATCCTACCTCTAACATGAAATGTGATATCCATCTCCTTCCCTTTCCAAACCTGAGACCCTGCCTATAGCATGATATGTGATATCCAAGTCCTTCCCATTCCAATCCTGAGACCCTTCCTATAGCATGAGATGTGATATCTCAATGCTTATACCAAACCTGAGACCCTTCCTATAGCATGTGATGTGATATCCAACTTCTTCCCATTCCAATCCTGAGACCCGTCCTATAGCATGAGATGTGATATCTCAATGCTTATACCAAACCTGAGACCCTTCCTATAGCTTGAGATGTGATATCCAACTCCTTCCCATTCCAATCCTGAGACCCTTCCTATAGCATGAGATGTGATATCTCAAGGCCTCTAATACCAAACCTGAGATCCTTCCTCTAACATGAAATGTGATATCCAACTCCTTCCCCTTCCAAACCTGAGAGCCTTCCTATAGCATGAGATATGATATCCAAGTCCTTCCCATTCCAATCCTGAGACCCTTCCTATAACATGAAATGTGATATCCAACTCCTTCCCATTCCAACCTGAGACCCTTACTATAGCATGAGATGGGATATCCAACTCCTTCCAAATCCAATACTGATACCCTTCCGATAGCATGAGATGTGATATCCCAATGCTTCTACCAAACCTGAGTCCCATACTATGGCATGAGATGTGATATCAAACTCCTTCCCATTCCAATCCTGAGACCCTTCTTATACCATGAGACTTGATATCTCAATGCTTCTAATACCAAACCTGAGACCCGTCCTATAACATGAGATGTGATATCCAAATCCTTCCCCTTCCAAACCTTAGACCCTTCCTCTATCATGAGATGTGATATCCAACTCCTTCCAATTCCAATCCTGAGACCCTTCCGATATCATGAGATGTGATATCTCAATGCTTATACCAAATCTGAGACCCTTCCTATGGCCTGAGATGTCATATACAACTCCTTCCCATTCCAATCCTGAGACCCTTCCTATAGCATGAGATGTGATATCTCAATGCTTATACCAAATCTGAGACCCTTCCTATAGCATGAGATGTGATATCCAACTCCTTCCCATTCCAATCCTGAGACCCTTCCTATAGCATGAGAAGTGATATCTCCATGCTTATACCAAACCTGAGACCCTTCCTATAGCATAAGATGTGATATCCAAATCCTTCCCATTCCAATCCTGAGACCCTTCCTATAGCATGAGATGTGATATCTCAATGCTTATACCAAACCTGAGACCCTTCCTATAGCATGAGATGTGATATCCAACTCCTTCCCATTCCAATCCTGAGACCCTTCCTATAGCATGAGATGTGATGTCTCAATGCTTCTAATACCAAACCTGAGATCCTTCCTATAACATGAGATGTGATATCCAACTCCTTCCCATTCCAATCCTGAGACCCTTATGATAGCATGAGATGTGATATCTCAATGCCTCTTATACCAAACCTGAGACCCTTCCGATAGCATGAGATGTGATATCTCAATGCTTCTAATACCAAACCTGAGATCCTTCCTATAATATGAGATGTGATTTCCAAATCCTTCCCCTTCCAAACCTGAGACCCTCCCTTTAGCATGAAATGTGATATCCAACTCCTTCCCATTCCAATCCTGAGACCCTTCTGATAGCATGAAATGTGATATCTCAATGCCTCTAATACCAAACCTGAGATCCTACCTCTAACATGAAATGTGATATCCATCTCCTTCCCTTTCCAAACCTGAGACCCTGCCTATAGCATGAGATGTGATATCCAAGTCCTTCCCATTCCAATCCTGAGACCCTTCCTATAGCATGTGATGTGATATCTCAATGCTTATACCAAACCTGAGACCCTTGCTATGGCATGAGATGTCATATACAACTCCTTCCCATTCCAACCCTGAGACCCTTCCTATAGCATGAGATGTGATATCTCAATGCTTATACCAAACCTGAGACCCTTCCTATAGCATGAGATGTGATATCCAACTTCTTCCCATTCCAATCCTGAGACCCTTCCTATAGCATGAGATGTGATATCTCAATGCTTATACCAAACCTGAGACCCTTCCTATAGCATAAGATGTGATATCCAAATCCTTCCCATTCCAATCCTGAGACCCTTCCTATAGCATGAGATGTGATATCTCAATGCTTATACCAAACCTGAGACCCTTCCTATAGCATGAGATGTGATATCCAACTCCTTCCCATTCCAATCCTGAGACCCTTCCTATAGCATGAGATGTAATGTCTCAATGCTTCTAATACCAAACCTGAGATCCTTCCTATAACATGAGATGTGATATCCAACTCCTTCCCATTCCAATCCTGAGACCCTTCCTATAGCATGAGATGTGATATCCAACTTCTTCCCATTCCAATCCTGAGACCCTTCCTATAGCATGAGATGTGATATCTCAATGCTTATACCAAACCTGAGATCCTTCCTCTAACATGAAATGTGATATCCAACTCCTTCCCCTTCCAAACCTGAGAGCCTTCCTATAGCATGAGATATGATATCCAAGTCCTTCCCATTCCAATCCTGAGACCCTTCCTATAACATGAAATGTGATATCCAACTCCTTCCCATTCTAACATGAGACCCTTCCTATAGCATGAGATGGGATATCCAACTCCTTCCAAATCCAATACTGATACCCTTCCGATAGCATGAGATGTGATATCCCAATGCTTCTACCAAACCTGAGACCCATACTATGGCATGAGATATCAAACTCCTTCCCCTTCCAAACCTTAGACCCTTCCTTTATCATGAGATGTGATATCCAACTCCTTCCCATTCCAATCCTGAGACCCTTCCGATATCATGAGATTTGTTATCTCAATGCTTCTAATATCAAACTTGAGACCCTCCCTATAGCATGAGATGTGACATCCAAGTCCTTCCCATTCCAATCCTGAGACCCTTCCTATAGCATGAGATGTGATATCTCAATGCTTCTAATACCAAACCTGAGACCCTTCCTATAACATGAGATGGGATATCCAACTCCTTCCCATTCCAATCCTGAGACCCTTCCGATAGCAAAGATGTGATATCTCAGTGCTTATACCAAACCTGAGACCCTTCCTAAGGCCTGAGATGTCATATACAACTCCTTCCCATTCCAATCCTGAGACCCTTCCTATAGCATGAGATGTGATATCTCAATGCTTATACCAAATCTGAGAACCTTCCTATAGCATGAGATGTGATATCCAACACCTTGCCATTCCAATCCTGAGACCCTTCCTATAGCATGAGAAGTGATATCTCCATGCTTATACCAAACCTGAGACCCTTCCTATAGCATGAGATGTGATATCCAAATCCTTCCCATTCCAATCCTGAGACCCTTCCTATAGCATGAGATGTGATATCTCAATGCTTATACCAAACCTGAGAGCCTACCTATAGCATGGGATGTGATATCCAAGTCCATCCCATTCCAATCCTTAGACCCTTCCTACAGCATGCAATGTGATATCTCAATGATTCTAATACCAAACCAGAGACCTGTCCTTTAACATGAGATGGGATATCCAACTCCTTCCCATTCCAATCCTGAGCCACTCCTGATAGCAGAGATGTGATATCTCAATGCTTATACCAAACCTGAGACCCTTCCTATAACATGAGATGTGATATCCAACTCCTTTCCGTTCCAAACCTGAGACACTTCCTATAGCATATGTGATATCCAACTCCTTCCCATTCCAAACATGAGACCCTTCCTATAGCAAGAATGTAATATCCAACTCCTACCCATTCCAATCCTGAGACCATTCCTATAGCATGAGATGTGATATATCAATGCTTCTAATACCAAACCTGAGATCCTTCCTATGACATGAGATGTGATATCCAAATCCTTCCCATTCCAATCCTGAGACCCTTCCTATAGCAAGAGATGTGATATCCAAATCCTTCCCATTCCAATCCTGAGACCCTTCCTATAACATGAGATGTGATATTCAACTCCTTCCCATTCCAACCTGAGACACTTCCTATAGCATGAGAAGGGATATCCAACTCCTTCCCAATCCAATCCTGAGAACCTTCCGATAGCAGAGATGTGATATCTCAATGCTTATACCAAACCTGAGACCCTTCCTATGGCATGAGATGTGATATCTAACTCCTTGCCATTCAAATCCTGAGACCCTTCCTATAGCATGAGATGTGATATCTCAATGCTTCTACCAAACCTGAGACCCTTCCTTTAGCATGAGATGTGATATCCAAATTCTTCACATTCCAATCCTGAGACCCTTCCTATAGCATGAGATGTGATATCTCAATGCTTCTAATACCAAACCTGAGATCCTTCCTATAACATGAGATGTGATATCCAATTCCTTCCCATTCCAAACCTGAGACCCTTCATATTGGATGAGATGTGATATCCAACTCCTTCCCATTCCAACCCTGAGACCCTTCCTATACCATGAGATGTGATATCTCAATGCTTCTAATACCAAACCTGGGAACCGTCCTATAACATGAGATGTGATATCTCAATGTTTCTAATAAAAAACCTGAGACCCTTCCTATAACATGAGATGTGATATCCAATTCCTTCCCATTCCAAACCTGAGACCCTTCCTATTGGATGAGATGTGATATCCAAATCCTTCCCCTTCCAAACCTGAGACCCTTCCTTTAGCATGAGATGTGATATCCAAATACTTCCCATTCCAATCCTAAAACACTTCCTATAGCATGAGATGTGATATCTCAATGTTTCTAATAAAAAACCTGAGACCCTTCCTATAGCAAGAGATGTGATATCCAAATCCTTCCCATTCCAATCCTGAGACCCTTCCTGTATATAACATGAGATGTGATATCCAACTCCTTCCCATTCCAACCTGAGACCCTTCCTATAGCATGAGATGTGATATCCAACTCCTTACCATTCAAATCCTGAGACCCTCCCTATAACAAGAGATGTCATATCCAACTCCTTCCCATTCCAAACCTGAGACCCTTCCTATAACATGAGATGTGATATCCAACTCCTTCCCATTCCAAACCTGAGACCCTTCCGATAGCATGAGATGTGATATCTCAATGCTTCAAAAACCAAACATGAGAACCATCCTATAACAAGAGATGTGAAATCCAAATCCTTCCCTTCCCAAACCTGAGACTCTTCCTATAGCATGAGATGTGATATCTCAATGCTTCTACCAAACCTGAAAACCTTCCTATAGCATGAGATGTGATATCCAACTCCTTCCCATTCCAATCCTGAGACGCATCCTATAGCATGAGATGTGATATCACAATGCTTCTAATACCAAACCTGAGACCCGTCCTATAACATGAGATGTGATATCCAAATCCTTCCCCTTCCAAACCTGAGACCCTTCCTTTAGCATGAGATGTGATATCCAGCTCCTCCCATTCCAATCCTGAGACCCTTCCGATAGCAGAGATGTGATATTTCAATGCTTATACCAAACCTGAGACCCTTCCCATAGCATGAGATGTGATATCCAACTCCTTCCCATTCCAATCCTGAGACCCTTCCTATAGCATGAGATGTGATATCTCAATGCTTCTAATACCAAACCTGAGATCCTTCCTATAACATGAGATGTGATATCCAACTCCTTCCCATTCCAATCCCGAGACCCTTCCTATAGCATGAGATGTGATATCTCAATGCTTCTAATACCAAACCTAAGGTCCTTCCTATAACATGAGATGTGATATCCAAATCCTTCCCATTCCAAACCTGAGACCCTCCCTTTAGCATGAGATGTGATATCCAACTCCTTCCCATTCCAATCCTGATACCCTTCTGATAGCATGAGATGTGATATCTCAATGCCTCTAATACCAAACCTGAGATCCTACCTCTAACATGAAATGTGATATCCAACTCCTTCCTTTTCCAAACCTGAGACCCTTCCTACAGCATGAGATGTGATATCCAAGTCCTTCCCATTCCAATCCTGAGACCCTTCCTATAACATGAGATGTGATATCCAACTCCTTCTATTCCAACCTGAGACCCTTCCTATAGCATGAGATGGGATATCCAACTCCTTCCAAATCCAATCCTGATACCCTTCCGATAGCATGAGATGTGATATCCCAATGCTTCTACAAAACCTGAGACCCATACCCTGGCATGAGATGTGATATCAAACTCCCGTCCTATACCATGAGACTTGATATCTCAATGCTTCTAATACCAAACCTGAGACCGTCCAATAACATGAGATGTGATATCCAAATCCTTCCCATTCCAATCCTGAGACCCTTCCGATAGCAGAGATGTGATATCTCAATGCTTATACCAAACCTAAGACCCTTCCGATAGCATGAGATGTGATATCTCAATGCTTCTAATACCAAACCTGAGATCCTTCCAATAACATGAGATATGATGTCCAAATCCCTCCCCTTCCAAACCTTAGACCATCCCTTTAGCATGAGATTTGATATCCAACTCCTTCCCATTCCAATCCTGAGACCCTTCTGATGGCATGAGATGTGATATCTCAATGCCTCTAAAACCAAACCTGAGATCCTACCTCTAACATGAAATGTGATATCCAACTCCTTTCCCTTCCAACCCTGAGAGCCTTCCTATAGAATGAGATGTGATATCCAAGTCCTTCCCATTCCAATCCTGAGACCCTTCCTATAACATGAGATGTGATATCCAACTCCTTCCCATTCCAATCATGAGACCCTCCCTATAGCTTGAGATGTGATATCCAACTCCTTCTCATTCCAATTCCGAGACCCGTCCTATACCATGAGACTTGATATCTCAATGCTTCAAATACCAAACCTGAGACCGGTCCTATAACATGAGATGTGATACCCAAATCCGTCCCCTTCCAATCCTGAGACCATTCCTATAGCATGAGGTGTGATATATCAATGCTTCTAATACCAAACCTGAGATCCTTCCTATGACATGAGATGTGATATCCAAATCCTTCCCATTCCAATCCTGAGACCCTTCCTATAGCAAGAGATGTGATATCCAAATCCTTCCCATTCCAATCCTGAGACCCTTCCTATAACATGAGATGTGATATTCAACTCCTTCCCATTCCAACCTGAGACACTTCCTATAGCATGAGAAGGGATATCCAACTCCTTCCAAATCCAATCCTGAGAACCTTCCGATAGCAGAGATGTGATATCTCAATGCTTATACCAAACCTGTGTCCCTTCCTATGGCATGAGATGTGATATCCAACTCCTTGCCATTCAAATCCTGAGACCCTTCCTATAGCATGAGATGTGATATCTCAATGCTTCTACCAAACCTGAGACCCTTCCTTTAGCATGAGATGTGATATCCAAATCCTTCACATTCCAATCCTGAGACCCTTCCTATAGCATGAGATGTGATATCTCAATGCTTCTAATACCAAACCTGAGATCCTTCCTATAACATGAGATGTGATATCCAATTCCTTCCCATTCCAAACCTGAGACCCTTCCTATTGGATGAGATGTGATATCCAACTCCTTCCCATTCCAACCCTGAGACCCTTCCTATACCATGAGATGTGATATCTCAATGCTTCTAATACCAAACCTGGGAACCGTCCTATAACATGAGATGTGATATCTCAATGTTTCTAATAAAAAACCTGAGACCCTTCCTATAACATGAGATGTGATATCCAATTCCTTCCCATTCCAAACCTGAGACCCTTCCTATTGGATGAGATGTGATATCCAAATCCTTCCCCTTCCAAACCTGAGACCCTTCCCTTTAGCATGAGATGTGATAACCAAATACTTCCCATTCCAATCCTAAAACACTTCCTATAGCATGAGATGTGATATCTCAATGTTTCTAATAAAAAACCTGAGACCCTTCCTATAGCAAGAGATGTGATATCCAAATCCTTCCCATTCCAATCCTGAGACCCTTCCTGTATATAACATGAGATGTGATATCCAACTCCTTCCCATTCCAACCTGAGACCCTTCCGATAGCATGAGATGTGATATCCCAATGCTTCTACAAAACCTGAGACCCATACCATGGCATAAGATGTGATATCAAACTCCCGTCCTATACCATGAGACTTGATATCTCAATGCTTCTAATATCAAACCTGAGACCGGTCCAATAACATGAGATGTGATATCCAAATCCTTCCCATTCCAATCCTGAGACCCTTCCGATAGCAGAGATGTGATATCTCAATGCTTATACCAAACCTAAGACCCTTCCGATAGCATGAGATGTGATATCTCAATGCTTCTAATACCAAACCTGAGATCCTTCCAATAACATGAGATATGATGTCCAAATCCCTCCCCTTCCAAACCTTAGACCATCCCTTTAGCATGAGATTTGATATCCAACTCCTTCCCATTCCAATCCTGAGACCCTTCTGATGGCATGAGATGTGATATCTCAATGCCTCTAAAACCAAACCTGAGATCCTACCTCTAACATGAAATGTGATATCCAACTCCTTCCCCTTCCAACCCTGAGAGCCTTCCTATAGAATGAGATGTGATATCCAAGTCCTTCCCATTCCAATCCTGAGACCCTTCCTATAACATGAGATGTGATATCCAACTCCTTCCCATTCCAATCATGAGACCCTCCCTATAGCTTGAGATGTGATATCCAACTCCTTCTCATTCCAATTCTGAGACCCGTCCTATACCATGAGACTTGATATCTCAATGCTTCAAATACCAAACCTGAGACCGGTCCTATAACATGAGATGTGATACCCAAATCCGTCCCCTTCCAAACCTTAGACCCTTCCTATAGCATGAGATGTGATATCCAACTCCTTCCCATTCCAACCCTGAGACCCTTCAGATAGCAGAGATGTGATATCAAACTCCCGTCCTATACCATGAGACTTGATATCTCATTGCTTCTAATACCAAACCTGAGACCCTTCCTATAACGAGATGGGATATCCAACTCCTTCCCATTCCAACCCTGAGACCCTTCAGATAGCAGAGATGTGATATCCAACTCCTTCCCATTCCAAACCTGAGACCCTTCCGATAGCATGAGATGTGATAGCTCAATGCTTCTAATATCAAACCGAGACCCTCCCTATAGTATGAGATGTGAATTCTAAGTCCTTCCCATTCGTATCCTGAGACCCTTCCGATAGCATAGATGTGATATCTCAATGCTTATACCAAACCTGATGACCCTTCCTATGGCATTAGATGTGATATCCAACTCCTTCCCATTCCAATCCTGAGTTCCTTCCTATAGCATGAGATGTGATATCTCAATGCTTCTATCAAACCTGATACCCTTCCTTTAGCATGAGATGTGATATTCAACTCCTTCCCATTCCAATCCTGAGACCCTTCCTATAACATGAGACGTGATATCCAACTCCTTCCCATTCCAATCCTGAGACTCCTCCTATAGCATGAGATGTGATATCTCAATGCTTCTAATACCAGTCCTGGGACCGGTCCTATAACATGAGATATGATATCCAAATCCTTCCCCTTCCAAACCTGAGACCCTTCCTATAGCAAGAGATGTGATATCCAATTCCTTCCCATTCCAATCCTGAGACCCTTCCTATAACGAGATGTGATATCCAACTCCTTCCCATTCCAACCTGAGACCCTTCCTGTAGCATGAGAAGGGAGATCCAACTCCTTCCCATTCCAATCCTGAGACCCTTCCTATACCATGAGATGTGATATCTCAATGCTTCTAATACCAAACCTGGGACCCGTCCTATAACATGAGATACGTCCTATAACATGAGATATGATATCCAAATCCTTCCCCTTCCAAACCTGAGACCCTTCCTTTAGCATGAGATGTGATATCCAAATCCTTCCCATTCCAATACTGAAACCCTTCCTATAGCATGAGATGTCATATCTCAATGTTTCTAATAGAAAACCTGAGACCCTTCCTATAGCAAGAGTTGTGATATCCAAATCCTTCCCATTTCAATCTTGAGACCCTTCCTATAACATGAGATGTGATATCCAACTCCTACCCATTCCAACCTGAGACCCTTCCTATAGCATGAGAAGGGATATCCAATTCCTTCCCAATCCAATCCTTAGACCCTTCCGATAGCAGAGATGTGATATCTCAATGCTTATACCAAACCTGAGACCCTTCCTTTAGCATGAGATGTGATATCCAAATCCTTCACATTCCAATCCTGAGACCCTTCCTATAGCATGAGATGTGATATCTCAATGCTTCTAATACAAAACCTGAGATCCTTCCTATAACATGAGATGTGATATCCAAGTCCTTCCCATTCCAATCCTGAGACCCTTCCTATAACATGAGATGTGATATCCAACTCCTTCTATTCCAACCTGAGACCCTTCCTATAGCATGAGATGGGATATCCAACTCCTTCCAAATCCAATCCTTATACCCTTCCGATAGCATGAGATGTGATATCCCAATGCTTCTACAAAACCTGAGACCCATACCATGGCATGAGATGTGATATCAAACTCCCGTCCTATACCATGAGACTTGATATCTCAATGCTTCTAATACCAAACCTGAGACCGGTCCAATAACATGAGATGTGATATCCAAATCCTTCCCCTTCCAAACCTTAGACCCTTCCTTTATCATGAGAAGTGATATCCAAGTCCTTCCCATTCCATTCCTGAGACCCTTGCTATAGCATGAGATGTGATATCTCAATGCTTCTAATACCAAACCTGAGACCCTTCCTATAACATGAGATGTGATATCCAAATCCTTCCCATTCCAATCCTGAGACCCTTCCGATAGCAGAGATGTGATATCTCAATGCTTATACCAAACCTGAGACCCTTCCGATAGCATGAGATGTGATATCTCAATGCTTCTAATACCAAACCTCAGATCCTTCCAATAACATGAGATGTGATGTCCAAATCCTTCCCCTTCCAAACCTTAGACCCTCCCTTTAGCATGAGATGTGATATCCAACTCCTTCCCATTCCAATCCTGAGACCCTTCTGATGTCATGAGATGTCATATCTCAATGCCTCTAATACCAAACCCGAGATCCTACCTCTAACATGAGATGTGATATCAAACTCCTTCCCATTCCAAACCTGAGACCCTTCCGATAGCATGAGATGTGATATCTCAATGCTTATACCAAACCTGAGACCCTTCCTATAGCATGAGATGTGATATCCAACTTCTTCCCATTCCAATCCTGAGACCCTTCCTATAGCATGAGATGTGATATCTCAATGCTTATACCAAACCTGAGACCCTTCCTATAGCATAAGATGTGATATCCAAATCCTTCCCATTCCAATCCTGAGACCCTTCCTATAGCATGAGATGTGATATCTCAATGCTTATACCAAACCTGAGACCCTTCCTATAGCATGAGATGTGATATCCAACTCCTTCCCATTCCAATCCTGAGACCCTTCCTATAGCATGAGATGTGATGTCTCAATGCTTCTAATACCAAACCTGAGATCCTTCCTATAACATGAGATGTGATATCCAACTCCTTCCCATTCCAATCCTGAGACCCTTCCTATAGCATGAGATGTGATATCCAACTTCTTCCCATTCCAATCCTGAGACCCTTCCTATAGCATGAGATGTGATATCTCAATGCTTATACCAAACCTGAGACCCTTCCTATAGCATAAGATGTGATATCCAAATCCTTCCCATTCCAATCCTGAGACCCTTCCTATAGCATGAGATGTGATATCTCAATGCTTATACCAAACCTGAGACCCTTCCTATAGCATGAGATGTGATATCCAACTCCTTCCCATTCCAATCCTGAGACCCTTCTTATACCATGAGACTTGATATCTCAATGCTTCTAATACCAAACCTGAGACCCGTCCTATAACATGAGATGTGATATCCAAATCCTTCCCCTTCCAAACCTTAGACCCTTCCTTTATCATGAGATGTGATATCCAACTCCTTCCCATTCCAATCCTGAGACCCTTCCGATATCATGAGATTTGTTATCTCAATGCTTCTAATATCAAACTTGAGACCCTCCCTATAGCATGAGATGTGACATCCAAGTCCTTCCCATTCCAATCCTGAGACCCTTCCTATAGCATGAGATGTGATATCTCAATGCTTCTAATACCAAACCTGAGACCCTTCCTATAACATGAGATGGGATATCCAACTCCTTCCCATTCCAATCCTGAGACCCTTGCGATAGCAAAGATGTGATATCTCAGTGCTTATACCAAACCTGAGACCCTTCCTAATGCCTGAGATGTCATATACAACTCCTTCCCATTCCAATCCTGAGACCCTTCCTATAGCATGAGATGTGATATCTCAATGCTTATACCAAATCTGAGACCCTTCCTATAGCATGAGATGTGATATCCAACACCTTGCCATTCCAATCCTGAGACCCTTCCTATAGCATGAGAAGTGATATCTCCATGCTTATACCAAACCTGAGACTCTTCCTATAGCATGAGATGTGATATCCAACTCCTTCCCATTCCAATCCTGAGACCCTTCCTATAGCATGAGATGTGATGTCTCAATGCTTCTAATACCAAACCTGAGATCCTTCCTATAACATGAGATGTGATATCCAACTCCTTCCCATTCCAATCCTGAGACCCTTCCTATAGCATGAGATGTGATATCCAACTTCTTCCCATTCCAATCCTGAGACCCTTCCTATAGCATGAGATGTGATATCTCAATGCTTATACCAAACCTGAGATCCTTCCTCTAACATGAAATGTGATATCCAACTCCTTCCCCTTCCAAACCTGAGAGCCTTCCTATAGCATGAGATATGATATCCAAGTCCTTCCCATTCCAATCCTGAGACCCTTCCTATAACATGAAATGTGATATCCAACTCCTTCCCATTCTAACATGAGACCCTTCCTATAGCATGAGATGGGATATCCAACTCCTTCCAAATCCAATACTGATACCCTTCCGATAGCATGAGATGTGATATCCCAATGCTTCTACCAAACCTGAGACCCATACTATGGCATGAGATGTGATATCAAACTCCTTCCCATTCCAATCCTGAGACGCTTCCTATAGCTTGAGATGTGATATCCAACTCCTTCCCATTCCAATTCTGAGACCCTTCTTATACCATGAGTCTTGATATCTCAATGCTTCTAATACCAAACCTGAGACCCGTCCTATAACATGAGATGTGATATCCAAATCCTTCCCCTTCCAAACCTTAGACCCTTCCTTTATCATGAGATGTGATATCCAACTCCTTCCCATTCCAATCCTGAGACCCTTCCGATATCATGAGATTTGTTATCTCAATGCTTCTAATATCAAACTTGAGACCCTCCCTATAGCATGAGATGTGACATCCAAGTCCTTCCCATTCCAATCCTGAGACCCTTCCTATAGCATGAGATGTGATATCTCAATGCTTCTAATACCAAACCTGAGACCCTTCCTATAACATGAGATGGGATATCCAACTCCTTCCCATTCCAATCCTGAGACCCTTCCGATAGCAAAGATGTGATATCTCAGTGCTTATACCAAACCTGAGACCCTTCCTAAGGCCTGAGATGTCATATACAACTCCTTCCCATTCCAATCCTGAGACCCTTCCTATAGCATGAGATGTGATATCTCAATGCTTATACCAAATCTGAGACCCTTCCTATAGCATGAGATGTGATATCCAACACCTTGCCATTCCAATCCTGAGACCCTTCCTATAGCATGAGAAGTGATATCTCCATGCTTATACCAAACCTGAGACCCTTCCTATAGCATGAGATGTGATATCCAAATCCTTCCCATTCCAATCCTGAGCCACTCCTGATAGCAGAGATGTGATATCTCAATGCTTATACCAAACCTGAGACCCTTCCTATAACATGAGATGTGATATCCAACTCCTTCCCGTTCCAAACCTGAGACACTTCCTATAGCATATGTGATATCCAACTCCTTCCCATTCCAAACATGAGACCCTTCCTATAGCAAGAATGTAATATCCAACTCCTACCCATTCCAATCCTGAGACCATTCCTATAGCATGAGATGTGATATATCAATGCTTCTAATACCAAACCTGAGATCCTTCCTATGACATGAGATGTGATATCCAAATCCTTCCCATTCCAATCCTGAGACCCTTCCTATAGCAAGAGATGTGATATCCAAATCCTTCCCATTCCAATCCTGAGACCCTTCCTATAACATGAGATGTGATATTCAACTCCTTCCCATTCCAACCTGAGACACTTCCTATAGCATGAGAAGGGATATCCAACTCCTTCCCAATCCAATCCTGAGAACCTTCCGATAGCAGAGATGTGATATCTCAATGCTTATACCAAACCTGAGACCCTTCCTATGGCATGAGATGTGATATCCAACTCCTTGCCATTCAAATCCTGAGACCCTTCCTATAGCATGAGATGTGATATCTCAATGCTTCTACCAAACCTGAGACCCTTCCTTTAGCATGAGATGTGATATTCAAATCCTTCACATTCCAATCCTGAGACCCTTCCTATAGCATGAGATGTGATATCTCAATGCTTCTAATACCAAACCTGAGATCCTTCCTATAACATGAGATGTGATATCCAATTCCTTCCCATTCCAAACCTGAGACCCTTCCTATTGGATGAGATGTGATATCCAACTCCTTCCCATTCCAACCCTGAGACCCTTCCTATACCATGAGATGTGATATCTCAATGCTTCTAATACCAAACCTGGGAACCGTCCTATAACATGAGATGTGATATCTCAATGTTTCTAATAAAAAACCTGAGACCCTTCCTATAACATGAGATGTGATATCCAATTGCTTCCCATTCCAAACCTGAGACCCTTCCTATTGGATGAGATGTGATATCCAAATCCTTCCCCTTCCAAACCTGAGACCCTTCCTTTAGCATGAGATGTGATATCCAAATACTTCCCATTCCAATCCTAAAACACTTCCTATAGCATGAGATGTGATATCTCAATGTTTCTAATAAAAAACCTGAGACCCTTCCTATAGCAAGAGATGTGATATCCAAATCCTTCCCATTCCAATCCTGAGACCCTTCCTGTATATAACATGAGATGTGATATCCAACTCCTTCCCATTCCAACCTGAGACCCTTCCTATAGCATGAGATGTGATATCCAACTCCTTACCATTCAAATCCTGAGACCCTCCCTATAACAAGAGATGTCATATCCAACTCCTTCCCATTCCAAACCTGAGACCCTTCCTATGACATGAGATGTGATATCCAACTCCTTCCCATTCCAAACCTGAGACCCTTCTGATAGCATGAGATGTGATATCTCAATGCTTCAAAAACCAAACATGAGAACCATCCTATAACAAGAGATGTGAAATCCAAATCCTTCCCTTCCCAAACCTGAGACTCTTCCTATAGCATGAGATGTGATATCTCAATGCTTCTACCAAACCTGAAACCCTTCCTATAGCATGAGATGTGATATCCAACTCCTTCCCATTCCAATCCTGAGACGCATCCTATAGCATGAGATGTGATATCACAATGCTTCTAATACCAAACCTGAGACCCGTCCTATAACATGAGATGTGATATCCAAATCCTTCCCCTTCCAAACCTGAGACCCTTCCTTTAGCATGAGATGTGATATCCAGCTCCTCCCATTCCAATCCTGAGACCCTTCCGATAGCAGAGATGTGATATTTCAATGCTTATACCAAACCTGAGACCCTTCCCATAGCATGAGATGTGATATCCAACTCCTTCCCATTCCAATCCTGAGACCCTTCCTATAGCATGAGATGTGATATCTCAATGCTTCTAATACCAAACCTGAGATCCTTCCTATAACATGAGATGTGATATCCAACTCCTTCCCATTCCAATCCCGAGACCCTTCCTATAGCATGAGATGTGATATCTCAATGCTTCTAATACCAAACCTAAGGTCCTTCCTATAACATGAGATGTGATATCCAAATCCTTCCCATTCCAAACCTGAGACCCTCCCTTTAGCATGAGATGTGATATCCAACTCCTTCCCATTCCAATCCTGATACCCTTCTGATAGCATGAGATGTGATATCTCAATGCCTCTAATACCAAACCTGAGATCCTACCTCTAACATGAAATGTGATATCCAACTCCTTCCTTTTCCAAACCTGAGACCCTTCCTACAGCATGAGATGTGATATCCAAGTCCTTCCCATTCCAATCCTGAGACCCTTCCTATAACATGAGATGTGATATCCAACTCCTTCTATTCCAACCTGAGACCCTTCCTATAGCATGAGATGGGATATCCAACTCCTTCCAAATCCAATCCTGATACCCTTCCGATAGCATGAGATGTGATATCCCAATGCTTCTACAAAACCTGAGACCCATACCCTGGCATGAGATGTGATATCAAACTCCCGTCCTATACCATGAGACTTGATATCTCAATGCTTCTAATACCAAACCTGAGACCGTCCAATAACATGAGATGTGATATCCAAATCCTTCCCATTCCAATCCTGAGACCCTTCCGATAGCAGAGATGTGATATCTCAATGCTTATACCAAACCTAAGACCCTTCCGATAGTATGAGATGTGATATCTCAATGCTTCTAATACCAAACCTGAGATCCTTCCAATAACATGAGATATGATGTCCAAATCCCTCCCCTTCCAAACCTTAGACCATCCCTTTAGCATGAGATTTGATATCCAACTCCTTCCCATTCCAATCCTGAGACCCTTCTGATGGCATGAGATGTGATATCTCAATGCCTCTAAAACCAAACCTGAGATCCTACCTCTAACATGAAATGTGATATCCAACTCCTTCCCCTTCCAACCCTGAGAGCCTTCCTATAGAATGAGATGTGATATCCAAGTCCTTCCCATTCCAATCCTGAGACCCTTCCTATAACATGAGATATGATATCCAACTCCTTCCCATTCCAATCATGAGACCCTCCCTATAGCTTGAGATGTGATATCCAACTCCTTCTCATTCCAATTCCGAGACCCGTCCTATACCATGAGACTTGATATCTCAATGCTTCAAATATCAAACCTGAGACCGGTCCTATAACATGAGATGTGATACCCAAATCCGTCCCCTTCCAATCCTGAGACCATTCCTATAGCATGAGGTGTGATATATCAATGCTTCTAATACCAAACCTGAGATCCTTCCTATGACATGAGATGTGATATCCAAATCCTTCCCATTCCAATCCTGAGACCCTTCCTATAGCAAGAGATGTGATATCCAAATCCTTCCCATTCCAATCCTGAGACCCTTCCTATAACATGAGATATGATATTCAACTCCTTCCCATTCCAACCTGAGACACTTCCTATAGCATGAGAAGGGATATCCAACTCCTTCCCAATCCAATCCTGAGAACCTTCCGATAGCAGAGATGTGATATCTCAATGCTTATACCAAACCTGTGTCCCTTCCTATGGCATGAGATGTGATATCCAACTCCTTGCCATTCAAATCCTGAGACCCTTCCTATAGCATGAGATGTGATATCTCAATGCTTCTACCAAACCTGAGACCCTTCCTTTAGCATGAGATGTGATATCCAAATCCTTCACATTCCAATCCTGAGACCCTTCCTATAGCATGAGATGTGATATCTCAATGCTTCTAATACCAAACCTGAGATCCTTCCTATAACATGAGATGTGATATCCAATTCCTTCCCATTCCAAACCTGAGACCCTTCCTATTGGATGAGATGTGATATCCAACTCCTTCCCATTCCAACCCTGAGACCCTTCCTATACCATGAGATGTGATATCTCAATGCTTCTAATACCAAACCTGGGAACCGTCCTATAACATGAGATGTGATATCTCAATGTTTCTAATAAAAAACCTGAGACCCTTCCTATAACATGAGATGTGATATCCAATTCCTTCCCATTCCAAACCTGAGACCCTTCCTATTGGATGAGATGTGATATCCAAATCCTTCCCCTTCCAAACCTGAGACCCTTCCCTTTAGCATGAGATGTGATATCCAAATACTTCCCATTCCAATCCTAAAACACTTCCTATAGCATGAGATGTGATATCTCAATGTTTCTAATAAAAAACCTGAGACCCTTCCTATAGCAAGAGATGTGATATCCAAATCCTTCCCATTCCACTCCTGAGACCCTTCCTGTATATAACATGAGATGTGATATCCAACTCCTTCCCATTCCAACCTGAGACCCTTCCTATAGCATGAGATGTGATATCCAACTCCTTACCATTCAAATCCTGAGACCCTCCCTATAACAAGAGATGTCATATCCAACTCCTTCCCATTCCAAACCTGAGACCCTTCCTATAGCATGAGATGTGATATCTCAATGCTTCAAAAACCAAACATGAGAACCATCCTATAACATGAGATGTGAAATCCAAATCCTTCCCTTCCCAAACCTGAGACTCTTCCTATAGCATGAGATGTGATATCTCAATGCTTCTACCAAACCTGAAACCCTTCCTATAGCATGAGATGTGATATCCAACTCCTTCCCATTCCAAACCTGAGACACATCCTATAGCATGAGATGTGATATCACAATGCTTCTAATACCAAACCTGAGACCCGTCCTATAACATGAGATGTGATATCCAAATCCTTCCCCTTCCAAACCTGAGACCCTTCCTTTAGCATGAGATGTGATATCCAGCTCCTCCCATTCCAATCCTGAGACCCTTCCGATAGCAGAGATGTGATATTTCAATGCTTATACCAAACCTGAGACCCTTCCCATAGCATGAGATGTGATATCCAACTCCTTCCCATTCCAATCCTGAGACCCTTCCTATAGCATGAGATGTGATATCTCAATGCTTCTAATACCAAACCTGAGATCCTTCCTATAACATGAGATGTGATATCCAACTCCTTCCCATTCCAATCCCGAGACCCTTCCTATAGCATGAGATGTGATATCTCAATGCTTCTAATACCAAACCTAAGGTCCTTCCTATAACATGAGATGTGATATCCAAATCCTTCCCATTCCAAACCTGAGACCCTCCCTTTAGCATGAGATGTGATATCCAACTCCTTCCCATTCCAATCCTGATACCCTTCTGATAGCATGAGATGTGATATCTCAATGCCTCTAATACCAAACCTGAGATCCTACCTCTAACATGAAATGTGATATCCAACTCCTTCCTTTTCCAAACCTGAGACCCTTCCTACAGCATGAGATGTGATATCCAAGTCCTTCCCATTCCAATCCTGAGACCCTTCCTATAACATGAGATGTGATATCCAACTCCTTCTATTCCAACATGAGACCCTTCCTATAGCATGAGATGGGATATCCAACTCCTTCCAAATCCAATCCTGATACCCTTCCGATAGCATGAGATGTGATATCCCAATGCTTCTACAAAACCTGAGACCCATACCATGGCATAAGATGTGATAACAAACTCCCGTCCTATACCATGAGACTTGATATCTCAATGCTTCTAATATCAAACCTGAGACCGGTCCAATAACATGAGATGTGATATCCAAATCCTTCCCATTCCAATCCTGAGACCCTTCCGATAGCAGAGATGTGATATCTCAATGCTTATACCAATCCTAAGACCCTTCCGATAGCATGAGATGTGATATCTCAATGCTTCTAATACCAAACCTGAGATCCTTCCAATAACATGAGATATGATATCCAAATCCCTCCCCTTCCAAACCTTAGACCATCCCTTTAGCATGAGATTTGATATCCAACTCCTTCCCATTTCAATCCTGAGACCCTTCTGATGGCATGAGATGTGATATCTCAATGCCTCTAAAACCAAACCTGAGATCCTACCTCTAACATGAAATGTGATATCCAACTCCTTCCCCTTCCAACCCTGAGAGCCTTCCTATAGAATGAGATGTGATATCCAAGTCCTTCCCATTCCAATCCTGAGACCCTTCCTATAACATGAGATGTGATATCCAACTCCTTCCCATTCCAATCATGAGACCCTCCCTATAGCTTGAGATGTGATATCCAACTCCTTCTCATTCCAATTCTGAGACCCGTCCTATACCATGAGACTTGATATCTCAATGCTTCAAATACCAAACCTGAGACCGGTCCTATAACATGAGATGTGATACCCAAATCCGTCCCCTTCCAAACCTTAGACCCTTCCTATAGCATGAGATGTGATATCCAACTCCTTCCCATTTCAACCCTGAGACCCTTCAGATAGCAGAGATGTGATATCAAACTCCCGTCCTATACCATGATACTTGATATCTCATTGCTTCTAATACCAAACCTGAGACCCTTCCTATAACGAGATGGGATATCCAACTCCTTCCCATTCCAACCCTGAGACCCTTCAGATAGCAGAGATGTGATATCCAACTCCTTCCCATTCCAAACCTGAGACCCTTCCGATAGCATGAGATGTGATAGCTCAATGCTTCTAATATCAAACCGAGACCCTCCCTATAGTATGAGATGTGAATTCTAAGTCCTTCCCATTCGTATCCTGAGACCCTTCCGATAGCATAGATGTGATATCTCAATGCTTATACCAAACCCGATGACCCTTCCATGGCATTAGATGTGATATCCAACTCCTTCCCATTCCAATCCTGAGTTCCTTCCTATAGCATGAGATGTGATATCTCAATGCTTCTATCAAACCTGATACCCTTCCTTTAGCATGAGATGTGATATTCAACTCCTTCCCATTCCAATCCTGAGACCCTTCCTATAACATGAGACGTGATATCCAACTCCTTCCCATTCCAATCCTGAGACTCCTCCTATAGCATGAGATGTGATATCTCAATGCTTCTAATACCAGACCTGGGACCGGTCCTATAACATGAGATATGATATCCAAATCCTTTCCCTTCCAAACCTGAGACCCTTCCTATAGCAAGAGATGTGATATCCAATTCCTTCCCATTCCAATCCTGAGACCCTTCCTATAACGAGATGTGATATCCAACTCCTTCCCATTCCAACCTGAGACCCTTCCTGTAGCATGAGAAGGGAGATCCAACTCCTTCCCATTCCAATCCTGAGACCCTTCCTATACCATGAGATGTGATATCTCAATGCTTCTAATACCAAACCTGGGACCCGTCCTATAACATGAGATACGTCCTATAACATGAGATATGATATCCAAATCCTTCCCCTTCCAAACCTGAGACCCTTCCTTTAGCATGAGATGTGATATCCAAATCCTTCCCATTCCAATACTGAAACCCTTCCTATAGCATGAGATGTCATATCTCAATGTTTCTAATAGAAAACCTGAGACCCTTCCTATAGCAAGAGTTGTGATATCCAAATCCTTCCCATTTCAATCTTGAGACCCTTCCTATAACATGAGATGTGATATCCAACTCCTACCCATTCCAACCTGAGACCCTTCCTATAGCATGAGAAGGGATATCCAATTCCTTCCCAATCCAATCCTTAGACCCTTCCGATAGCAGAGATGTGATATCTCAATGCTTATACCAAACCTGAGACCCTTCCTTTAGCATGAGATGTGATATCCAAATCCTTCACATTCCAATCCTGAGACCCTTCCTATAGCATGAGATGTGATATCTCAATGCTTCTAATACAAAACCTGAGATCCTTCCTATAACATGAGATGTGATATCCAAGTCCTTCCCATTCCAATCCTGAGACCCTTCCTATAACATGAGATATGATATCCAACTCCTTCTATTCCAACCTGAGACCCTTCCTATAGCATGAGATGGGATATCCAACTCCTTCCAAATCCAATCCTGATACCCTTCCGATAGCATGAGATGTGATATCCCAATGCTTCTACAAAACCTGAGACCCATACCATGGCATGAGATGTGATATCAAACTCCCGTCCTATACCATGAGACTTGATATCTCAATGCTTCTAATACCAAACCTGAGACCGGTCCAATAACATGAGATGTGATATCCAAATCCTTCCCCTTCCAAACCTTAGACCCTTCCTTTATCATGAGAAGTGATATCCAAGTCCTTCCCATTCCATTCCTGAGACCCTTGCTATAGCATGAGATGTGATATCTCAATGCTTCTAATACCAAACCTGAGACCCTTCCTATAACATGAGATGTGATATCCAAATCCTTCCCATTCCAATCCTGAGACCCTTCCGATAGCAGAGATGTGATATCTCAATGCTTATACTAAACCTGAGACCCTTCCGATAGCATGAGATGTGATATCTCAATGCTTCTAATACCAAACCTCAGATCCTTCCAATAACATGAGATGTGATGTCCAAATCCTTCCCCTTCCAAACCTTAGACCCTCCCTTTAGCATGAGATGTGATATCCAACTCCTTCCCATTCCAATCCTGAGACCCTTCTGATGGCATGAGATGTCATATCTCAATGCCTCTAATACCAAACCTGAGATCCTACCTCTAACATGAGATGTGATATCAAACTCCTTCCCATTCCAAACCTGAGACCCTTCCGATAGCATGAGATGTGATATTTCAATGCTTCTAAAACCAAACATGAGAACCATCCTACAACATGAGATGTGAAATCCAAATCCTTCCCTTTCCAAACCTGAGGCCCTTCCTATAGCTTGAGATGTGATATCAAACTCCTTCCCATTCAATGTGATATCCAACTCCTTCCCATTCCAATCCTGGGACCCTTCCTATACCATGAGATGTGATATTTCAATGCTTCTAATACCAAACCTGAGACGCGTCCTAAAACATGAGATGTGAGATCCAAATCCTTCCCCTTCCAGACCTGAGACCTTTCCTTTAGCATGAGATGTGATATCCAACTCCTTCCCATTCCAAACCTGAGACCCTTCCCATAGCATGAGATGTGATGTCTCAATGCTTCTAAAACCAAACATGAGAACCATCCTATAACATGATATGTGAAATCCAAATCCTTCCCTTTCCAAACCTGAGACCCTTCCTATAGCTTGAGATGAAATATCAAACTCCTTTCCATTCCAATCCTGAGATAGCTTGAGATGTGAGATCCAAATCCTTCCCCTTCCAAACCTGAGACCCTTCCTATAGCTTGATATGTGATATCATACTCCTTCCCATTACAATCCTGAGATAGCTTGAGATGTGATATCCAACTCCATCCCATTCCAATCCTGAGACCCTTCCGATAGCATGAGATGTGATAGCTCAATGCTTCTAATATCAAAACTGAGACCCTCCCTATAGTATGAGATGTGAAATCTAAGTCCTTCACATTCCTATCCTGAGACCCTTCCGATAGCAGAGATGTGATATCTCAATGCTTATACCGAACCTGATGACCCTTCCTTTAGCATGAGATGTGATATTCAACTCCTTCCCATTCCAATCCTGAGACCCTTCCTATAACATGAGACGTGATATCCAACTCCTTCCCATTCCAAACCTGAGACCTTTCCTTTAGCATATGTGATATCCAACTACTTCCCATTCCAATCCTGAGACCCTTCCGATAGCATGAGATGTGATATCCAACTCCTTCCAATTCCAATACTGAGACCCTTCCAATAGCATATGTGATATCTCAATGCTTCTAATATCAAAATTGAGACCCTCCCTATAACATGAGATGTGATATCCAACTCCTTCCCATTCCAATACTGAGACCCTTCCAATAGCATATGTGATATCTCAATGCTTCTAATATCAAAACTGAGACCCTCCCTATAACATGAGATGTGATATCCAACTCCTTCCCATTCCAATCGAGACCCTTCCTATAACATGAGATGTGATATCTCTATCACTTTTTGGTAAATGCAGTTTTAAATGCGTTTTGGTAAATGCAGGGTACACACGTCTAAACCAGAGAGCAGGTAAGCGAGCATTTCAGCAGTATAAATTCAGCCTGTGAACAACACATTTTGACCCTCCCTTGTATGGGAGAAGAGTGGTTCAAAAGACCAGGATTCGACTGAACAAACGCACGAACAGAGTACAAAATGGGAATCCACCAGAATTCGCATTTACCAAAACGCGAGGAAGTACATTTTCTAGCTGTTTCTGCTCGTTTTTAGCACGTTTCAATACGTCTAGCGGGTTACAGCTATATGTTGAATAATGGGTGTTATAAAGCATTCTGAACACTATATCTTGTGGAGCTCGTTGGAAGGCTGTAGGAAGAGGAGAGAAGGCAGGGAACACGCATCTAAACCAGAGAGCTGGGAAGCGAGTACATGCAACGCGAAACGGTGCAGGGAGCAGGGACAGAAAGGATGAACGCCTATGAGGAGGAGCAGCTGGTAGTCAGCCTGCTCTGGAGAGGAGAATGTGATCACCAGGGGAGTGCAGCCTGTAAAGTAGAAGGGACGATGAACACAGGACGACTGCATTAACAGATAGCAAATACACGTTCCGAAACAGTCAGGAAAGCTGATAATGCCTTGAAGATTTCAGCCGTATACATTCAGCCTGTGAACAGCAGTAGACGTTGACCCCCCCCCCCCTTGTATGGGAGAACAGTGGTTAAAAACTTCAGGATTCGACAACAAACGCACGGACAGTACATACATGGGAACCCATCAGAATTAGCATTTACAAAAACGCGAGGAAAGTACATTTTCTAGCTGTTTTTGCTAGTTTACAGCACGTTTCAATACGTCTAGCGGGTTACGGCTATATGTTGAATAATGGGTGTTATAGAGCATTCTGAGCACTGTGTATCTTTTGGAGCTCATTTTTTGATTTGAAGGCAGCGGGAAGAGGAGAGAAGGCAGGGAACACGCGTCTAAACCAGAGAGCTGGGAAGCGAGTACTTGCAACGCGAAAAGGGCAGAATAGAAGAAGGCCTCTGAGAAGGAAAAGCGTCTAAACCAGAGAGCAGGGAAGCGAGTGTTTGCAACGCGAAACGGTGCAGGGAGCAGGGACAGAAAGGGAGAACTCCTCTGAGGAGGAACAGCTGGCAGCCTTCTTTGGAGATGAGAACTTGATCACCACGGGAGAGGATTGTTGAGAGGGTTACAGAGGGGGAGGTCTGAGATCAGAAAATCCTGAGTATTCCCTGCAGTGTGTAGGGCCAGCGACATGAAGAGTTGCAGATCTCGTAAAAGTCCAGGTCAGGAAGCATACAGGTTCATGTTGAATTCTCCAAGTAGGCGGAGTTGAGTGGTAGGAGGCTAGGATGGAGAAGTCCATCCACTGAGAGAGGAAGGGGGTAGGCAAATAGCCACGGTGAGAGAATGGCCAGGAGAGAATGCATGCAGACAAGGCATTCGTGACAGTAGTCGGCCTGCAAAGGAAATCAATTTACTACAGGAATCAAGGATAAGCATTGAGATATCACATCTCATGCTATAGGAAGGGTCTCAGGATTGGAATGGGAAGGACTTAGATATCACATATCATGCTATAGGGAGGGTCTCAGTTTGGTATTAGAAGCATTGAGATATCACATCTCATGCTATCGGAAGTGTCTCAGGATTGGAATGGGAAGGAGCTGGATATCACATCTCATGCTAAAGGAAGGGTCTCAGGTTTGGAACGGGAAGGAGTTGGATATCACATCTCATGTTATAGGAAGGGTCTCAGGTTTGGTATAAACATTGAGATATCACATCTCTGCTATCGGAAGTGTCCCAGGATTGGAATGGGAAGGAGTTGGATATCCCATCTCATGTTATAGGACGGGTCTCAGGTTTTTTATTAAAATCATTGAGATATCATATTGCATGCTGTAGGAAGGGTCTAAGGATTGGAATGGGAAGGACTTGGATATCACATCTCATGCTATAGATAGGCTCTCAGGTTTGGAAAGTGAAGGAGTTGGATATCACATTTCATGTTAGAGGAAGGATCTCAGGTTTGGTATTAGAGGCATTGAGATATCACATCTCAGGCTATAGGAAGGGTCTCAGGATTGGAATGGGAAGGAGTTGGATATCACATCTCATGCTATAGGAAGGGTCTCAGGATTGGAATGGGAAGGAGTTGTATATGACATCTCATGCCGTAGGGAGGGTCTCAGGTTTGGTATAAACATTGAGATATCACATCTCTGCTATAGAAAGGGTCTCAGGATTGGAATGGGAAGGAGTTGGATATCCCATCTCATGTTATAGGAAGAGTCTCAGGTTTGGTATTAGAAGCATTGAGATATCACATCTCATGCTATAGGAAGTGTCTCAGGATTGGAATGGGAAGGACTTGGGTATCACATCTCATGCTATAGGGAGGGTCTCAAGTTTGATATTAGAAGCATTGAGATATCACATCTCATGCTATAGGAAGGGTCTCAGGATTGGAATGGGAAGGAGTTGGATATCACATCTCATGCTATAGGAAGGGTCTCAGGTTTGGAATGGGAAGGACTTGGATATCACATCTCATGCTATAGGGAGGGTCTCAAGTTTGATATTAGAAGCATTGAGATATCACATTTCATATCGGAAGGGTCTCAAGATTGGAATGGGAAGGAGTTGGATATCACATCTCATGATAAAGGAAGGGTCTCAGGTTTGGTAGAAGCATTGAGATATCACATCTCATGCTATAGGAAGGGTCTCAGGATTGGAATGGGAAGGACTTAGATATCACATATCATGCTATAGGGAGGGTCTCAGTTTTATATTAGAAGCATTGAGATATCACATCTCATGCTATCGGAAGTGTCTCAGGATTGGAATGGGAAGGAGCTGGATATCACATCTCATGCTAAAGGAAGGGTCTCAGGTTTGGAACGGGAAGGAGTTGGATATCACATCTCATGTTATAGGAAGGGTCTCAGGTTTGGTATAAACATTGAGATATCACATCTCTGCTATCGGAAGTGTCTCAGGATTGGAATGGGAAGGAGTTGGATATCCCATCTCATGTTATAGGACGGGTCTCAGGTTTTTTATTAGAATCATTGAGATATCATATTGCATGCTGTAGGAAGGGTCTAAGGATTGGAATGGGAAGGACTTGGATATCACATCTCATGCTATAGATAGGCTCTCAGGTTTGGAAAGTGAAGGAGTTGGATATCACATTTCATGTTAGAGGAAGGATCTCAGGTTTGGTATTAGAGGCATTGAGATATCACATCTCAGGCTATAAGAAGGGTCTCAGGATTGGAATGGGAAGGAGTTGGATATCACATCTCATGCTATAGGAAGGGTCTCAGGTTTGGTATAAGCATTGAGATATCACATCTCATGCTATAGGAAGGGTCTCAGGATTGGAATGGAAGGAGTTGAATATCACATCTCATGTTATAGGAAGGATCTCAGGTTTGGTATTAGAAGCATTGAGACATCACATCTCATGCTATAGGAAGGGTCTCAGGATTGGAATGGGAAGGAGTTGGATATCACATCTCATGCTATAGGAAGGGTCTCAGGATTGGAATGGGAAGGAGTTGAATATGACATCTCATGCCGTAGGAAGGGTCTCAGGTTTGGTATAAACATTGAGATATCACATCTCTGCTATCAAAAGGGTCTCAGGATTGGAATGGGAAGGAGTTGGATATCCCATCTCATGTTATAGGAAGAGTCTCAGGTTTGGTATTAGAAGCATTGAGATATCACATCTCATGCTATAGGAAGGGTCTCAGGATTGGAATGGGAAGGAGTTGGATATCCCATCTCATGTTATAGGACGGGTCTCAGGTTTTTTTATTAGAATCATTGAGATATCATATTGCATGCTGTAGGAAGGGTCTCAGGATTGGAATGGGAAGGAGTTGAATATGACATCTCATGCCGTAGGAAGGGTCTCAGGTTTGGTATAAACATTGAGATATCACATCTCTGCTATCAAAAGGGTCTCAGGATTGGAATGGGAAGGAGTTGGATATCCCATCTCATGTTAGAGGAAGAGTCTCAGGTTTGGTATTAGAAGCATTGAGATATCACATCTCATGCTATAGGAAGGGTCTCAGGATTGGAATGGGAAGGACTTGGGTATCACATCTCATGCTATAGGGAGGGTCTCAAGTTTGATATTAGAAGCATTGAGATATCACATCTCATGCTATAGGAAGGGTCTCAGGATTGGAATGGGAAGGAGTTGGATATCACATCTCATGCTATAGGACGGGTCTCAGGTTTGGTATAAGCAGTGAGATATCACATCTCATGCTATAGGAAGTGTCTCAGGATTGGAATGCGAAGGAGTTGGATATCACATCTCATGTTATAGGAAGGATCTCAGGTTTGGTATAAGCATTGAGATATCACATCTCTGCTATCGGAAGGGTCTCAGGATTGGAATGGGAAGGAGTTGGATATTCCCATCTCATGTTATAGGAAGGGTCTCAGGTTTGGTATTAGAAGCATTGAGATATCACATCTCATGCTATAGGAAGGGTCTCAGGATTGGAATGGGAAGGAGTTGGATATCACATCTCATGCTATAGGACGGGTCTCAGGTTTGGTATAAGCAGTGAGATATCACATCTCATGCTATAGGAAGGGTCTCAGGATTGGAATGGGAAGGACTTGGATATCACATCTCATGCTATAGGGAGGGTCTCAAGTTTGATATTAGAAGCATTGAGATATCACATTTCATGATATCGGAAGGGTCTCAAGATTGGAATGGGAAGGAGTTGGATATCACATCTCATGATAAAGGAAGGGTCTAAGGTTTGGAAGGGGAAGGATTTGGATATCACATCTCATGTTATAGGACGGGTCTCAGGTTTGGTATTAGAAGCATTGAGATATCAAGTCTCATGGTATAGGAAGGGTCTCAGAATTGGAATGGGAAGGAGTTGGATATCACATCTCAAGCTATAGGAAGGGTCTCAGGATTAGAATGGGAAGGAGTTTGATATCACATATCATGCCATAGTATGGGTCTCAGGTTTGGTAGAAGCATTGGGATATCACATCTCATGCTATCGGAAGGGTATCGGGATTGGATTTGGAAGGAGTTGGATATCCCATCTCATGCTATAGGAAGGGTCTCAGGTTGGAATGGGGAGGAGTTGGATATCACATCTCATGTTATAGGAAGGGTCTCAGGATTGGAATGGGAAGGACTTGGATATCACATCTCATGCTACAGGAAGGCTCTCAGGTTTGCAAGGGGAAAGAGTTGGATATCACATTTCATGTTAGAGGTAGGATCTCAGGTTTGGTATTAGAAGTATTGAGATATCACATCTCATGCTATCAGAAGTGTCTCAGGATTGGAATGGGAAGGAGCTGGATATCACATCTCATGCTAAAGGAAGGGTCTCAGGTTTGGAACGGGAAGGAGTTGGATATCACATCTCATGTTATAGGAAGGGTCTCAGGTTTGGTATAAACATTGAGATATCACATCTCTGCTATCGGAAGTGTCCCAGGATTGGAATGGGAAGGAGTTGGATATCCCATCTCATGTTATAGGACGGGTCTCAGGTTTTTTATTAAAATCATTGAGATATCATATTGCATGCTGTAGGAAGGGTCTAAGGATTGGAATGGGAAGGACTTGGATATCACATCTCATGCTATAGATAGGCTCTCAGGTTTGGAAAGTGAAGGAGTTGGATATCACATTTCATGTTAGAGGAAGGATCTCAGGTTTGGTATTAGAGGCATTGAGATATCACATCTCAGGCTATAGGAAGGGTCTCAGGATTGGAATGGGAAGGAGTTGGATATCACATCTCATGCTATAGGAAGGGTCTCAGGATTGGAATGGGAAGGAGTTGTATATGACATCTCATGCCGTAGGGAGGGTCTCAGGTTTGGTATAAACATTGAGATATCACATCTCTGCTATAGAAAGGGTCTCAGGATTGGAATGGGAAGGAGTTGGATATCCCATCTCATGTTATAGGAAGAGTCTCAGGTTTGGTATTAGAAGCATTGAGATATCACATCTCATGCTATAGGAAGTGTCTCAGGATTGGAATGGGAAGGACTTGGGTATCACATCTCATGCTATAGGGAGGGTCTCAAGTTTGATATTAGAAGCATTGAGATATCACATCTCATGCTATAGGAAGGGTCTCAGGATTGGAATGGGAAGGAGTTGGATATCACATCTCATGCTATAGGAAGGGTCTCAGGTTTGGAATGGGAAGGACTTGGATATCACATCTCATGCTATAGGGAGGGTCTCAAGTTTGATATTAGAAGCATTGAGATATCACATTTCATATCGGAAGGGTCTCAAGATTGGAATGGGAAGGAGTTGGATATCACATCTCATGATAAAGGAAGGGTCTAAGGTTTGGAAGGGGAAGGATTTGGATATCACATCTCATGTTATAGGACGGGTCTCAGGTTTGGTATTAGAAGCATTGAGATATCAAGTCTCATGGTATAGGAAGGGTCTCAGAATTGGAATGGGAAGGAGTTGGATATCACATCTCAAGCTATAGGAAGGGTCTCAGGATTAGAATGGGAAGGAGTTTGATATCACATCTCATGCCATAGTATGGGTCTCAGGTTTGGTAGAAGCATTGGGATATCACATCTCATGCTATCAGAAGGGTATCGGGATTGGATTTGGAAGGATCCCATCTCATGCTATAGGAAGGGTCTCAGGTTGGAAAGGGAAGGAGTTGGATATCACATCTCATGTTATAGGAAGGGTCTCAGGATTGGAATGGGAAGGACTTGGATATCACATCTCATGCTATAGGAAGGCTCTCAGGTTTGCAAGGGGAAAGAGTTGGATATCACATTTCATGTTAGAGGTAGGATCTCAGGTTTGGTATTAGAAGTATTGAGATATCACATCTCATGCTATCAGAAGGATCTCAGGTTTGGTATAGAAGCATTGAGATATATCTTATGCTATCAGAAGAGTCTCAGGATTGGAATGGGAAGGAGTTGTATATCACATCTCATGCTAAAGGGAGGGTCTCAGGTTTGGAAGATAAGGATTTGGATATCACATCTCATGTTATAGGAAGGATCTCAGGTTTGGTATTAGAAGTATTGAGATATCACATCATGCTATCGGAAGGATCTCAGGTTTGGTATAGAAGCATTGAGATATCATATCTTATGCTATCAGAAGGGTCTCAGGATTGGAATGGGAAGGAGTTGGATATCACATCTCATGCTAAAGGGAGGGTCTCAGGTTTGGAAGGCGAAGGATTTGGATATCACATCTCATGTTATCGGAAGGATCTCAGGTTTGGTATTAGAAGTATTGAGATATCACATCTCATGCTATAGGAAGGGTCTCAGGATTGGAATGGGAAAGAGTTGGATATCACATCTCATGCTAAAGGAAGGGTCTCAGGTTTGGTAGAAGCATTGAGATATCACATCTCATGCTATAGGAAGGGTCTCAGGATTGGAATGGGAAGGACTTAGATATCACATATCATGCTATAGGGAGGGTCTCAGTTTTATATTAGAAGCATTGAGATATCACATCTCATGCTATCGGAAGTGTCTCAGGATTGGAATGGGAAGGAGCTGGATATCACATCTCATGCTAAAGGAAGGGTCTCAGGTTTGGAACGGGAAGGAGTTGGATATCACATCTCATGTTATAGGAAGGGTCTCAGGTTTGGTATAAACATTGAGATATCACATCTCTGCTATCGGAAGTGTCTCAGGATTGGAATGGGAAGGAGTTGGATATCCCATCTCATGTTATAGGACGGGTCTCAGGTTTTTTATTAGAATCATTGAGATATCATATTGCATGCTGTAGGAAGGGTCTAAGGATTGGAATGGGAAGGACTTGGATATCACATCTCATGCTATAGATAGGCTCTCAGGTTTGGAAAGTGAAGGAGTTGGATATCACATTTCATGTTAGAGGAAGGATCTCAGGTTTGGTATTAGAGGCATTGAGATATCACATCTCAGGCTATAGGAAGGGTCTCAGGATTGGAATGGGAAGGAGTTGGATATCACATCTCATGCTATAGGAAGGGTCTCAGGTTTCGTATAAGCATTGAGATATCACATCTCATGCTATAGGAAGGGTCTCAGGATTGGAATGGAAGGAGTTGAATATCACATCTCATGTTATAGGAAGGATCTCAGGTTTGGTATTAGAAGCATTGAGACATCACATCTCATGCTATAGGAAGGGTCTCAGGATTGGAATGGGAAGGAGTTGAATATGACATCTCATGCCGTAGGAAGGGTCTCAGGTTTGGTATAAACATTGAGATATCACATCTCTGCTATCAAAAGGGTCTCAGGATTGGAATGGGAAGGAGTTGGATATCCCATCTCATGTTATAGGAAGAGTCTCAGGTTTGGTATTAGAAGCATTGAGATATCACATCTCATGCTATAGGAAGGGTCTCAGGATTGGAATGGGAAGGAGTTGGATATCCCATCTCATGTTATAGGACGGGTCTCAGGTTTTTTTATTAGAATCATTGAGATATCATATTGCATGCTGTAGGAAGGGTCTCAGGATTGGAATGGGAAGGAGTTGAATATGACATCTCATGCCGTAGGAAGGGTCTCAGGTTTGGTATAAACATTGAGATATCACATCTCTGCTATCAAAAGGGTCTCAGGATTGGAATGGGAAGGAGTTGGATATCCCATCTCATGTTATAGGAAGAGTCTCAGGTTTGGTATTAGAAGCATTGAGATATCACATCTCATGCTATAGGAAGGGTCTCAGGATTGGAATGGGAAGGACTTGGGTATCACATCTCATGCTATAGGGAGGGTCTCAAGTTTGATATTAGAAGCATTGAGATATCACATCTCATGCTATAGGAAGGGTCTCAGGATTGGAATGGGAAGGAGTTGGATATCACATCTCATGCTATAGGACGGGTCTCAGGTTTGGTATAAGCAGTGAGATATCACATCTCATGCTATAGGAAGTGTCTCAGGATTGGAATGCGAAGGAGTTGGATATCACATCTCATGTTATAGGAAGGATCTCAGGTTTGGTATAAGCATTGAGATATCACATCTCTGCTATCGGAAGGGTCTCAGGATTGGAATGGGAAGGAGTTGGATATTCCCATCTCATGTTATAGGAAGGGTCTCAGGTTTGGTATTAGAAGCATTGAGATATCACATCTCATGCTATAGGAAGGGTCTCAGGATTGGAATGGGAAGGACTTGGATATCACATCTCATGCTATAGGGAGGGTCTCAAGTTTGATATTAGAAGCATTGAGATATCACATTTCATGATATCGGAAGGGTCTCAAGATTGGAATGGGAAGGAGTTGGATATCACATCTCATGATAAAGGAAGGGTCTAAGGATTGGAAGGGGAAGGATTTGGATATCACATCTCATGTTATAGGACGGGTCTCAGGTTTGGTATTAGAAGCATTGAGATATCAAGTCTCCTTGGTATAGGAAGGGTCTCAGAATTGGAATGGGAAGGAGTTGGATATCACATCTCAAGCTATAGGAAGGGTCTCAGGATTAGAATGGGAAGGAGTTTGATATCACATCTCATGCCATAGTATGGGTCTCAGGTTTGGTAGAAGCATTGGGATATCACATCTCATGCTATCGGAAGGGTATCGGGATTGGATTTGGAAGGAGTTGGATATCCCATCTCATGCTATAGGAAGGGTCTCAGGTTGGAATGGGGAGGAGTTGGATATCACATCTCATGTTATAGGAAGGGTCTCAGGATTGGAATGGGAAGGACTTGGATATCACATCTCATGCTACAGGAAGGCTCTCAGGTTTGCAAGGGGAAAGAGTTGGATATCACATTTCATGTTAGAGGTAGGATCTCAGGTTTGGTATTAGAAGTATTGAGATATCACATCTCATGCTATCAGAAGGATCTCAGGTTTGGTATAGAAGCATTGAGATATCATATCTTATGCTATCAGAAGAGTCTCAGGATTGGAATGGGAAGGAGTTGGATATCACATCTCATGCTAAAGGGAGGGTCTCAGGTTTGGAAGATAAGGATTTGGATATCACATCTCATGTTATGGGAAGGATCTCAGGTTTGGTATTAGAAGTATTGAGATATCACATCTCATGCTATCGGAAGGATCTTAGGTTTGGTATAGAAGCATTGAGATATCATATCTTATGCTATCAGAAGGGTCTCAGGATTGGAATGGGAAGGAGTTGGATATCACATCTCATGCTAAAGGGATGGTCTCAAGTTTGGAAGGCGAAGGATTTGGATATCACATCTCATGTTATCGGAAGGATCTCAGGTTTGGTATTAGAAGTATTGAGATATCACATCTCATGCTATAGGAAGGGTCTCAGGATTGGAATGGGAAGGAGTTGGATATCACATCTCATGCTAAAGGAAGGGTCTCAGGTTTGGTAGAAGCATTGAGATATCACATCTCATGCTATAGGAAGGGTCTCAGGATTGGAATGGGAAGGACTTAGATATCACATATCATGCTATAGGGAGGGTCTCAGTTTTGATATTAGAAGCATTGAGATATCACATCTCATGCTATCGGAAGTGTCTCAGGATTGGAATGGGAAGGAGCTGGATATCACATCTCATGCTAAAGGAAGGGTCTCAGGTTTGGAACGTGAAGGAGTTGGATATCACATCTCATGCTATAGGAAGGGTCTCAGGTTTGGTATAAGCATTGAGATATCACATCTCATGCTATAGGAAGGGTCTCAGGATTGGAATAGAAGGAGTTGGATATCACATCTCATGTTATAGGAACGATCTCAGGTTTGGTATTAGAAGCATTGAGACATCACATCTCATGCTATAGGAAGGGTCTCAGGATTGGAATGGGAAGGAGTTGGATATCACATCTCATGCTATAGGAAGGGTCTCAGGATTGGAATGGGAAGGAGTTGAATATGACATCTCATGCCGTAGGAAGGGTCTCAGGTTTGGTATAAACATTGAGATATCACATCTCTGCTATCAAAAGGGTCTCAGGATTGGAATGGGAAGGAGTTGGATATCCCATCTCATGTTATAGGAAGAGTCTCAGGTTTGGTATTAGAAGCATTGAGATATCACATCTCATGCTATAGGAAGTGTCTCAGGATTGGAATGGGAAGGACTTGCATATCACATCTCATGCTATAGGTAGGGTCTCAAGTTTGATATTAGAAGCATTGAGATATCACATCTCATGCTATAGGAAGGGTCTCAGGATTGGAATGGGAAGGAGTTGGATATCACATCTCATGCTATAGGACGGGTCTCAGGTTTGGTATAAGCAGTGAGATATCACATCTCATGCTATAGGAAGTGTCTCAGGATTGGAATGGGAAGGAGTTGGATATCACATCTCATGTTATAGAAGGATCTCAGGTTTGGTATAAGCATTGAGATATCACATCTCTGCTATCGGAAGGGTCTCAGGATTGGAATGGGAAGGAGTTGGATATTCCCATCTCATGTTATAGGAAGGGTCTCAGGTTTGGTATTAGAAGCATTGAGATATCACATCTCATGCTATAGGAAGGGTCTCAGGATTGGAATGGGAAGGACTTGGATATCACATCTCATGCTATAGGGAGGGTCTCAAGTTTGATATTAGAAGCATTGAGATATCACATTTCATGATATCGGAAGGGTCTCAAGATTGGAATGGGAAGGAGTTGGATATCACATCTCATGATAAAGGAAGGGTCTAAGGTTTGGAAGGGGAAGGATTTGGATATCACATCTCATGTTATAGGACGGGTCTCAGGTTTGGTATTAGAAGCATTGAGATATCAAGTCTCATGGTATAGGAAGGGTCTCAGAATTGGAATGGGAAGGAGTTGGATATCACATCTCAAGCTATAGGAAGGGTCTCAGGATTAGAATGGGAAGGAGTTTGATATCACATCTCATGCCATAGTATGGGTCTCAGGTTTGGTAGAAGCATTGGGATATCACATCTCATGCTATCGGAAGGGTATCGGGATTGGATTTGGAAGGAGTTGGATATCCCATCTCATGCTATAGGAAGGGTCTCAGGTTGGAATGGGGAGGAGTTGGATATCACATCTCATGTTATAGGAAGGGTCTCAGGATTGGAATGGGAAGGACTTGGATATCACATCTCATGCTACAGGAAGGCTCTCAGGTTTGCAAGGGGAAAGAGTTGGATATCACATTTCATGTTAGAGGTAGGATCTCAGGTTTGGTATTAGAAGTATTGAGATATCACATCTCATGCTATCAGAAGGATCTCAGGTTTGGTATAGAAGCATTGAGATATCATATCTTATGCTATCAGAAGAGTCTCAGGATTGGAATGGGAAGGAGTTGGATATCACATCTCATGCTAAAGGGAGGGTCTCAGGTTTGGAAGATAAGGATTTGGATATCACATCTCATGTTATAGGAAGGATCTCAGGTTTGGTATTAGAAGTATTGAGATATCACATCTCATGCTATCGGAAGGATCTCAGGTTTGGTATAGAAGCATTGAGATATCATATCTTATGCTATCAGAAGGGTCTCAGGATTAGAATGGGAAGGAGTTGGATATCACATCTCATGCTAAAGGGAGGGTCTCAGGTTTGGAAGGCGAAGTATTTGGATATCACATCTCATGTTATCGGAAGGATCTCAGGTTTGGTATTAGAAGTATTGAGATATCACATCTCATGCTATAGGAAGGGTCTCAGGATTGGAATGGGAAGGAGTTGGATATCACATCTCATGCTAAAGGAAGGGTCTCAGGTTTGGTAGAAGCATTGAGATATCACATCTCATGCTATAGGAAGGGTCTCAGGATTGGAATGGGAAGGACTTAGATATCACATATGCTATAGGGAGGGTCTCAGTTTTGATATTAGAAGCATTGAGATATCACATCTCATGCTATCGGAAGTGTCTCAGGATTGGAATGGGAAGGAGCTGGATATCACATCTCATGCTAAAGGAAGGGTCTCAGGTTTGGAACGGGAAGGAGTTGGATATCACATCTCATGTTATAGGAAGGGTCTCAGGTTTGGTATAAACATTGAGATATCACATCTCTGCTATCGGAAGTGTCTCAGGATTGGAATGGAAAGGAGTTGGATATCCCATCTCATGTTATAGGACGGGTCTCAGGTTTTTTATTAGAATCATTGAGATATCATATTGCATGCTGTAGGAAGGGTCTAAGGATTGGAATGGGAAGGACTTGGATATCACATCTCATGCTATAGCTAGGCTCTCAGGTTTGGAAAGTGAAGGAGTTGGATATCACATTTCATGTTAGAGGAAGGATCTCAGGTTTGGTATTAGAGGCATTGAGATATCACATCTCAGGCTATAGGAAGGGTCTCAGGATTGGAATGGGAAGGAGTTGGATATCACATCTCATGCTATAGGAAGGGTCTCAGGATTGGAATGGAAGGAGTTGGATATCAAATCTCATGTTATAGGAAGGATCTCGGGTTTGGTATTAGAAGCATTGAGACATCACATCTCATGCTATAGGAAGGGTCTCAGGATTGGAATGGGAAGGAGTTGGATATCACATCTCATGCTATAGGAAGGGTCTCAGGATTGGAATGGGAAGGAGTTGAATATGACATCTCATGCCGTAGGAAGGGTCTCAGGTTTGGTATAAACATTGAGATATCACATCTCTGCTATCAAAAGGGTCTCAGGATTGGAATGGGAAGGAGTTGGATATCCCATCTCATGTTATAGGAAGAGTCTCAGGTTTGGTATTAGAAGCATTGAGATATCACATCTCATGCTATAGGAAGTGTCTCAGGATTGGAATGGGAAGGACTTGGGTACCACATCTCATGCTATAGGGAGGGTCTCAAGTTTGATATTAGAAGCATTGAGATATCACATCTCATGCTATAGGAAGGGTCTCAGGATTGGAATGGGAAGGAGTTGGATATCACATCTCATGCTATAGGACGGGTCTCAGGTTTGGTATAAGCAGTGAGATATCACATCTCATGCTATAGGAAGTGTCTCAGGATTGGAATGGGAAGGAGTTGGATATCACATCTCATGTTATAGGAAGGATCTCAGGTTTGGTATAAGCATTGAGATATCACATCTCTGCTATCGGAAGGGTCTCAGGATTGGAATGGGAAGGAGTTGGATATTCCCATCTCATGTTATAGGAAGGGTCTCAGGTTTGGTATTAGAAGCATTGAGATATCACATCTCATGCTATAGGAAGGGTCTCAGGATTGGAATGGGAAGGACTTGGATATCACATCTCATGCTATAGGGAGGGTCTCAAGTTTGATATTAGAAGCATTGAGATATCACATTTCATGATATCGGAAGGGTCTCAAGATTGGAATGGGAAGGAGTTGGATATCACATCTCATGATAAAGGAAGGGTCTAAGGTTTGGAAGGGGAAGGATTTGGATATCACATCTCATGTTATAGGACGGGTCTCAGGTTTGGTATTAGAAGCATTGAGATATCAAATCTCATGGTATAGGAAGGGTCTCAGAATTGGAATGGGAAGGAGTTGTATATCACATCTCAAGCTATAGGAAGGGTCTCAGGATTAGAATGGGAAGGAGTTTGAAATCACATCTCATGCCATAGTATGGGTCTCAGGTTTGGTAGAAGCATTGGGATATCACATCTCATGCTATCGGAAGGGTATCGGGATTGGATTTGGAAGGAGTTGGATATCCCATCTCATGTTATAGGAAGGGTCTGAGGTTGGAATGGGGAGGAGTTGGATATCACATCTCATGTTATAGGAAGGGTCTCAGGATTGGAATGGGAAGGACTTGGATATCAAATCTCATGCTACAGGAAGGCTCTCAGGTTTGCAAGGGGAAAGAGTTGGATATCACATTTCATGTTAGAGGTAGGATCTCAGGTTTGGTATTAGAAGTATTGAGATATCACATCTCATGCTATCAGAAGGATCTCAGGTTTGGTATAGAAGCTTTGAGATATCATATCTTATGCTATCAGAAGAGTCTCAGGATTGGAATGGGAAGGAGTTGGATATCACATCTCATGCTAAAGGGAGGGTCTCAGGTTTGGAAGATAAGGATTTGGATATCACATCTCATGTTATAGGAAGGATCTCAGGTTTGGTATTAGAAGTATTGAGATATCACATCTCATGCTATCGGAAGGATCTCAGGTTTGGTATAGAAGCATTGAGATATCATATCTTATGCTATCAGAAGGGTCTCAGGATTGGAATGGGAAGGTGTTGGATATCACATCTCATGCTAAAGGGAGGGTCTCAGGTTTGGAAGGCGAAGGATTTGGATATCACATCTCATGTTATAGGATGGATCTCGGGTTTGGTATTAGAAGTATTGAGATATCACATCTCATGTTATCGGAAGGATCTCAGGTTTGGTATTAGAAGTATTGAGATATCACATCTCATGCTATAGGAAGGGTCTCAGGATTGGAATGGGAAGGAGTTGGATATCACATCTCATGCTAAAGGAAGGGTCTCAGGTTTGGTAGAAGCATTGAGATATCACATCTCATGCTATAGGAAGGGTCTCAGGATTGGTATGGGAAGGACTTAGATATCACATATCGTGCTATAGGGAGGGTCTCAGTTTTGATATTAGAAGCATTGAGATATCACATCTCATGCTATCGGAAGTGTCTCAGGATTGGAATGGGAAGGAGCTGGATATCACATCTCATGCTAAAGGAAGGGTCTCAGGTTTGGAACGTGAAGGAGTTGGATATCACATCTCATGCTATAGGAAGGGTCTCAGGTTTGGTATAAGCATTGAGATATCACATCTCATGCTATAGGAAGGGTCTCAGGATTGGAATGGAAGGAGTTGGATATCACATCTCATGTTATAGGAACGATCTCAGGTTTGGTATTAGAAGCATTGAGACATCACATCTCATGCTATAGGAAGGGTCTCAGGATTGGAATGGGAAGGAGTTGGATATCACATCTCATGCTATAGGAAGGGTCTCAGGATTGGAATGGGAAGGAGTTGAATATGACATCTCATGCCGTAGGAAGGGTCTCAGGTTTGGTATAAACATTGAGATATCACATCTCTGCTATCAAAAGGGTCTCAGATTTGGAATCGGAAGGAGTTGGATATCCCATCTCATGTTATAGGAAGAGTCTCAGGTTTGGTATTAGAAGCATTGAGATATCACATCTCATGCTATAGGAAGTGTCTCAGGATTGGAATGGGAAGGACTTGGATATCACATCTCATGCTATAGGTAGGGTCTCAAGTTTGATATTAGAAGCATTGAGATATCACATCTCATGCTATAGGAAGGGTCTCAGGATTGGAATGGGAAAGAGTTGGATATCACATCTCATGCTATGGGAAGGGTCTCAGGTTTGGTATAAGCAGTGAGATATCACATCTCATGCTATAGGAAGGGTCTCAGGATTGGAATGGGAAGGAGTTGGATATCACATCTCATGCTATAGGACGGGTCTCAGGTTTGGTATAAGCAGTGAGATATCACATCTCATGCTATAGGAAGTGTCTCAGGATTGGAATGGGAAGGAGTTGGCTATCACATCTCATGTTATAGGAAGGATCTCAGGTTTGGTATAAGCATTGAGATATCACATCTCTGCTATCGGAAGGGTCTCAGGATTGGAATGGGAAGGAGTTGGATATTCCCATCTCATGTTATAGGAAGGGTCTCAGGTTTGGTATTAGAAGCATTGAGATATCACATCTCATGCTATAGGAAGGGTCTCAGGATTGGAATGGGAAGGACTTGGATATCACATCTCATGCTATAGGGAGGGTCTCAAGTTTGATATTAGAAGCATTGAGATATCACATTTCATGATATCGGAAGGGTCTCAAGATTGGAATGGGAAGGAGTTGGATATCACATCTCATGATAAAGGAAGGGTCTAAGGTTTGGAAGGGGAAGGATTTGGATATCACATCTCATGTTATAGGACGGGTCTCAGGTTTGGTATTAGAAGCATTGAGATATCAAGTCTCATGGTATAGGAAGGGTCTCAGAATTGGAATGGGAAGGAGTTGGATATCACATCTCAAGCTATAGGAAGGGTCTCAGGATTAGAATGGGAAGGAGTTTGATATCACATCTCATGCCATAGTATGGGTCTCAGGTTTGGTAGAAGCATTGGGATATCACATCTCATGCTATCGGAAGGGTATCGGGATTGGATTTGGAAGGAGTTGGATATCCCATCTCATGCTATAGGAAGGGTCTCAGGTTGGAATGGGGAGGAGTTGGATATCACATCTCATGCTATAGGAAGGGTCTCAGGATTGGAATGGAAGGAGTTGGATATCACATCTCATGTTATAGGAAGGGTCTCAGGATTGGAATGGGAAGGAGTTGAATATGACATCTCATGCCGTAGGAAGGGTCTCAGGTTTGGTATAAACATTGAGATATCACATCTCTGCTATCAAAAGGGTCTCAGGATTGGAATGGGAAGGAGTTGGATATCCCATCTCATGTTATAGGAAGAGTCTCAGGTTTGGTATTAGAAGCATTGAGATATCACATCTCATGCTATAGGAAGGGTCTCAGGATTGGAATGGGAAGGACTTGGGTATCACATCTCATGCTATAGGGAGGGTCTCAAGTTTGATATTAGAAGCATTGAGATATCACATCTCATGCTATAGGAAGGGTCTCAGGATTGGAATGGGAAGGAGTTGGATATCACATCTCATGCTATAGGACGGGTCTCAGGTTTGGTATAAGCAGTGAGATATCACATCTCATGCTATAGGAAGTGTCTCAGGATTGGAATGGGAAGGAGTTGGATATCACATCTCATGTTATAGGAAGGATCTCAGGTTTGGTATAAGCATTGAGATATCACATCTCTGCTATCGGAAGGGTCTCAGGATTGGAATGGGAAGGAGTTGGATATTCCCATCTCATGTTATAGGAAGGGTCTCAGGTTTGGTATTAGAAGCATTGAGATATCACATCTCATGCTATAGGAAGGGTCTCAGGATTGGAATGGGAAGGACTTGGATATCACATCTCATGCTATAGGGAGGGTCTCAAGTTTGATATTAGAAGCATTGAGATATCACATTTCATGATATCGGAAGGGTCTCAAGATTGGAATGGGAAGGAGTTGGATATCACATCTCATGATAAAGGAAGGGTCTAAGGTTTGGAAGGGGAAGGATTTGGATATCACATCTCATGTTATAGGACGGGTCTCAGGTTTGGTATTAGAAGCATTGAGATATCAAATCTCATGGTATAGGAAGGGTCTCAGAATTGGAATGGGAAGGAGTTGTATATCACATCTCAAGCTATAGGAAGGGTCTCAGGATTAGAATGGGAAGGAGTTTGATATCACATCTCATGCCATAGTATGGGTCTCAGGTTTGGTAGAAGCATTGGGATATCACATCTCATGCTATAGGAAGGGTCTCAGGTTGGAATGGGGAGGAGTTGGATATCACATCTCATGTTATAGGAAGGGTCTCAGGATTGGAATGGGAAGGACTTGGATATCACATCTCATGCTACAGGAAGGCTCTCAGGTTTGCAAGGGGAAAGAGTTGGATATCACATTTCATGTTAGAGGTAGGATCTCAGGTTTGGTATTAGAAGTATTGAGATATCACATCTCATGCTATCAGAAGGATCTCAGGTTTGGTATAGAAGCTTTGAGATATCATATCTTATGCTATCAGAAGAGTCTCAGGATTGGAATGGGAAGGAGTTGGAGATCACATCTCATGCTAAAGGGAGGGTCTCAGGTTTGGAAGATAAGGATTTGGATATCACATCTCATGTTATAGGAAGGATCTCAGGTTTGGTATTAGAAGTATTGAGATATCACATCTCATGCTATCGGAAGGATCTCAGGTTTGGTATAGAAGCATTGAGATATCATATCTTATGCTATCAGAAGGGTCTCAGGATTGGAATGGGAAGGTGTTGGATATCACATCTCATGCTAAAGGGAGGGTCTCAGGTTTGGAAGGCGAAGGATTTGGATATCACATCTCATGTTATAGGATGGATCTCAGGTTTGGTATTAGAAGTATTGAGATATCACATCTCATGTTATCGGAAGGATCTCAGGTTTGGTATTAGAAGTATTGAGATATCACATCTCATGCTATAGGAAGGGTCTCAGGATTGGAATGGGAAGGAGTTGGATATCACATCTCATGCTAAAGGAAGGGTCTCAGGTTTGGTAGAAGCATTGAGATATCACATCTCATGCTATAGGAAGGGTCTCAGGATTGGTATGGGAAGGACTTAGATATCACATATCGTGCTATAGGGAGGGTCTCAGTTTTGATATTAGAAGCATTGAGATATCACATCTCATGCTATCGGAAGTGTCTCAGGATTGGAATGGGAAGGAGCTGGATATCACATCTCATGCTAAAGGAAGGGTCTCAGGTTTGGAACGTGAAGGAGTTGGATATCACATCTCATGCTATAGGAAGGGTCTCAGGTTTGGTATAAGCATTGAGATATCACATCTCATGCTATAGGAAGGGTCTCAGGATTGGAATGGAAGGAGTTGGATATCACATCTCATGTTATAGGAACGATCTCAGGTTTGGTATTAGAAGCATTGAGACATCACATCTCATGCTATAGGAAGGGTCTCAGGATTGGAATGGGAAGGAGTTGGATATCACATCTCATGCTATAGGAAGGGTCTCAGGATTGGAATGGGAAGGAGTTGAATATGACATCTCATGCCGTAGGAAGGGTCTCAGGTTTGGTATAAACATTGAGATATCACATCTCTGCTATCAAAAGGGTCTCAGATTTGGAATGGGAAGGAGTTGGATATATCATCTCATGTTATAGGAAGAGTCTCAGGTTTGGTATTAGAAGCATTGAGATATCACATCTCATGCTATAGGAAGTGTCTCAGGATTGGAATGGGAAGGACTTGGATATCACATCTCATGCTATAGGTAGGGTCTCAAGTTTGATATTAGAAGCATTGAGATATCACATCTCATGCTATAGGAAGGGTCTCAGGATTGGAATGGGAAAGAGTTGGATATCACATCTCATGCTATGGGAAGGATCTCAGGTTTGGTATAAGCAGTGAGATATCACATCTCATGCTATAGGAAGGGTCTCAGGATTGGAATGGGAAGGAGTTGGATATCACATCTCATGCTATAGGACGGGTCTCAGGTTTGGTATAAGCAGTGAGATATCACATCTCATGCTATAGGAAGTGTCTCAGGATTGGAATGGGAAGGAGTTGGATATCACATCTCATGTTATAGGAAGGATCTCAGGTTTGGTATAAGCATTGAGATATCACATCTCTGCTATCGGAAGGGTCTCAGGATTGGAATGGGAAGGAGTTGGATATTCCCATCTCATGTTATAGGAAGGGTCTCAGGTTTGGTATTAGAAGCATTGAGATATCACATCTCATGCTATAGGAAGGGTCTCAGGATTGGAATGGGAAGGACTTGGATATCACATCTCATGCTATAGGGAGGGTCTCAAGTTTGATATTAGAAGCATTGAGATATCACATTTCATGATATCGGAAGGGTCTCAAGATTGGAATGGGAAGGAGTTGGATATCACATCTCATGATAAAGGAAGGGTCTAAGGTTTGGAAGGGGAAGGATTTGGATATCACATCTCATGTTATAGGACGGGTCTCAGGTTTGGTATTAGAAGCATTGAGATATCAAGTCTCATGGTATAGGAAGGGTCTCAGAATTGGAATGGGAAGGAGTTGGATATCACATCTCAAGCTATAGGAAGGGTCTCAGGATTAGAATGGGAAGGAGTTTGATATCACATCTCATGCCATAGTATGGGTCTCAGGTTTGGTAGAAGCATTGGGATATCACATCTCATGCTATCGGAAGGGTATCGGGATTGGATTTGGAAGGAGTTGGATATCCCATCTCATGCTATAGGAAGGGTCTCAGGTTGGAATGGGGAGGAGTTGGATATCACATCTCATGTTATAGGAAGGTTCTCAGGATTGGAATGGGAAGGACTTGGATATCACATCTCATGCTACAGGAAGGCTCTCAGGTTTGCAAGGGGAAAGAGTTGGATATCACATTTCATGTTAGAGGTAGGATCTCAGGTTTGGTATTAGAAGTATTGAGATATCACATCTCATGTTATCAGAAGGATCTCAGGTTTGGTATAGAAGCATTGAGATATCATATCTTATGCTATCAGAAGAGTCTCAGGATTGGAATGGGAAGGAGTTGGATATCACATCTCATGCTAAAGGGAGGGTCTCAGGTTTGGAAGATAAGGATTTGGATATCACATCTCATGTTATAGGAAGGATTTCAGGTTTGGTATTAGAAGTATTGAGATATCACATCTCATGCTATCGGAAGGATCTCAGGTTTGGTATAGAAGCATTGAGATATATCTTATGCTATCAGAAGGGTCTCAGGATTGGAATGGGAAGGAGTTGGATATCACATCTCATGCTAAAGGGAGGGTCTCAGGTTTGGAAGGCGAAGGATTTGGATATCACATCTCATGTTATAGGATGGATCTCAGGTTTGGTATTAGAAGTATTGAGATATCACATCTCATGTTATCGGAAGGATCTCAGGTTTGGTATTAGATGTATTGAGATATCACATCTCATGCTATAGGAAGGGTCTCAGGATTGGAATGGGAAGGAGTTGGATATCACATCTCATGCTAAAGGAAGGGTCTCAGGTTTAGTAGAAGCATTGAGATATCACATCTCATGCTATAGGAAGGGTCTCAGGATTGGAATGGGAAGGACTTAGATATCACATATCATGCTATAGGGAGGGTCTCAGTTTTGATATTAGAAGCATTGAGATATCACATCTCTGCTATCGGAAGGTTCTCAGGATTGGAATGGGAAGGAGTTGGATATCCCTTCTCATGCTATAGGAAGTGTCTCAGGTTGGAATGGGAAGGAGTTGAATATCACATCTCATGTTATAGGAAGGGTCTCAGGTTTGGTATAAGCATTGAGATATCACATCTCTGCTATCGGAAGGGTCTCAGGATTGGAATGGGAAGGAGTTGGATATTCCCATCTCATGTTATAGGAAGGGTCTCAGGTTTGGTATTAGAAGCATTGAGATATCACATCTCATGCTATAGGAAGGGTCTCAGGATTGGAATGGGAAGGACTTGGATATCACATCTCATGCTATAGGGAGGGTCTCAAGTTTGATATTAGAAGCATTGAGATATCACATTTCATGATATCGGAAGGGTCTCAAGATTGGAATGGGAAGGAGTTGGATATCACATCTCATGATAAAGGAAGGGTCTAAGGTTTGGAAGGGGAAGGATTTGGATATCACATCTCATGTTATAGGACGGGTCTCAGGTTTGGTATTAGAAGTATTGAGATATCACATCTCATGTTATCAGAAGGATCTCAGGTTTGGTATAGAAGCATTGAGATATCATATCTTATGCTATCAGAAGAGTCTCAGGATTGGAATGGGAAGGAGTTGGATATCACATCTCATGCTAAAGGGAGGGTCTCAGGTTTGGAAGATAAGGATTTGGATATCACATCTCATGTTATAGGAAGGATTTCAGGTTTGGTATTAGAAGTATTGAGATATCACATCTCATGCTATCGGAAGGATCTCAGGTTTGGTATAGAAGCATTGAGATATATCTTATGCTATCAGAAGGGTCTCAGGATTGGAATGGGAAGGAGTTGGATATCACATCTCATGCTAAAGGGAGGGTCTCAGGTTTGGAAGGCGAAGGATTTGGATATCACATCTCATGTTGTAGGATGGATCTCAGGTTTGGTATTAGAAGTATTGAGATATCACATCTCATGTTATCGGAAGGATCTCAGGTTTGGTATTAGATGTATTGAGATATCACATCTCATGCTATAGGAAGGGTCTCAGGATTGGAATGGGAAGGAGTTGGATATCACATCTCATGCTAAAGGAAGGGTCTCAGGTTTAGTAGAAGCATTGAGATATCACATCTCATGCTATAGGAAGGGTCTCAGGATTGGAATGGGAAGGACTTAGATATCACATATCATGCTATAGGGAGGGTCTCAGTTTTGATATTAGAAGCATTGAGATATCACATCTCTGCTATCGGAAGGTTCTCAGGATTGGAATGGGAAGGAGTTGGATATCCCTTCTCATGCTATAGGAAGTGTCTCAGGTTGGAATGGGAAGGAGTTGAATATCACATCTCATGTTATAGGAAGGGTCTCAGGTTTGGTATAAGCATTGAGATATCACATCTCTGCTATCGGAAGGGTCTCAGGATTGGAATGGGAAGGAGTTGGATATTCCCATCTCATGTTATAGGAAGGGTCTCAGGTTTGGTATTAGAAGCATTGAGATATCACATCTCATGCTATAGGAAGGGTCTCAGGATTGGAATGGGAAGGACTTGGATATCACATCTCATGCTATAGGGAGGGTCTCAAGTTTGATATTAGAAGCATTGAGATATCACATTTCATATCGGAAGGGTCTCAAGATTGGAATGGGAAGGAGTTGGATATCACATCTCATGATAAAGGAAGGGTCTAAGGTTTGGAAGGGGAAGGATTTGGATATCACATCTCATGTTATAGGACGGGTCTCAGGTTTGGTATTAGAAGCATTGAGATATCAAGTCTCATGGTATAGGAAGGGTCTCAGAATTGGAATGGGAAGGAGTTGGATATCACATCTCAAGCTATAGGAAGGGTCTCAGGATTAGAATGGGAAGGAGTTTGATATCACATCTCATGCCATAGTATGGGTCTCAGGTTTGGTAGAAGCATTGGGATATCACATCTCATGCTATCGGAAGGGTATCGGGATTGGATTTGGAAGGAGTTGGATATCCCATCTCATGCTATAGGAAGGGTCTCAGGTTGGAATGGGGAGGAGTTGGATATCACATCTCATGCTATAGGAAGGGTCTCAGGATTGGAATGGAAGGAGTTGAATATCACATCTCATGTTATAGGAAGGATCTCAGGTTTGGTATTAGAAGCATTGAGACATCACATCTCATGCTATAGGAAGGGTCTCAGGATTGGAATGGGAAGGAGTTGGATATCACATCTCATGCTATAGGAAGGGTCTCAGGATTGGAATGGGAAGGAGTTGAATATGACATCTCATGCCGTAGGAAGGGTCTCAGGTTTGGTATAAACATTGAGATATCACATCTCTGCTATCAAAAGGGTCTCAGGATTGGAATGGGAAGGAGTTGGATATCCCATCTCATGTTATAGGAAGAGTCTCAGGTTTGGTATTAGAAGCATTGAGATATCACATCTCATGCTATAGGAAGGGTCTCAGGATTGGAATGGGAAGGACTTGGGTATCACATCTCATGCTATAGGGAGGGTCTCAAGTTTGATATTAGAAGCATTGAGATATCACATCTCATGCTATAGGAAGGGTCTCAGGATTGGAATGGGAAGGAGTTGGATATCACATCTCATGCTATAGGACGGGTCTCAGGTTTGGTATAAGCAGTGAGATATCACATCTCATGCTATAGGAAGTGTCTCAGGATTGGAATGGGAAGGAGTTGGATATCACATCTCATGTTATAGGAAGGATCTCAGGTTTGGTATAAGCATTGAGATATCACATCTCTGCTATCGGAAGGGTCTCAGGATTGGAATGGGAAGGAGTTGGATATTCCCATCTCATGTTATAGGAAGGGTCTCAGGTTTGGTATTAGAAGCATTGAGATATCACATCTCATGCTATAGGAAGGGTCTCAGGATTGGAATGGGAAGGACTTGGATATCACATCTCATGCTATAGGGAGGGTCTCAAGTTTGATATTAGAAGCATTGAGATATCACATTTCATGATATCGGAAGGGTCTCAAGATTGGAATGGGAAGGAGTTGGATATCACATCTCATGATAAAGGAAGGGTCTAAGGTTTGGAAGGGGAAGGATTTGGATATCACATCTCATGTTATAGGACGGGTCTCAGGTTTGGTATTAGAAGCATTGAGATATCAAATCTCATGGTATAGGAAGGGTCTCAGAATTGGAATGGGAAGGAGTTGTATATCACATCTCAAGCTATAGGAAGGGTCTCAGGATTAGAATGGGAAGGAGTTTGATATCACATCTCATGCCATAGTATGGGTCTCAGGTTTGGTAGAAGCATTGGGATATCACATCTCATGCTATAGGAAGGGTCTCAGGTTGGAATGGGGAGGAGTTGGATATCACATCTCATGTTATAGGAAGGGTCTCAGGATTGGAATGGGAAGGACTTGGATATCACATCTCATGCTACAGGAAGGCTCTCAGGTTTGCAAGGGGAAAGAGTTGGATATCACATTTCATGTTAGAGGTAGGATCTCAGGTTTGGTATTAGAAGTATTGAGATATCACATCTCATGCTATCAGAAGGATCTCAGGTTTGGTATAGAAGCTTTGAGATATCATATCTTATGCTATCAGAAGAGTCTCAGGATTGGAATGGGAAGGAGTTGGATATCACATCTCATGCTAAAGGGAGGGTCTCAGGTTTGGAAGATAAGGATTTGGATATCACATCTCATGTTATAGGAAGGATCTCAGGTTTGGTATTAGAAGTATTGAGATATCACATCTCATGCTATCGGAAGGATCTCAGGTTTGGTATAGAAGCATTGAGATATCATATCTTATGCTATCAGAAGGGTCTCAGGATTGGAATGGGAAGGTGTTGGATATCACATCTCATGCTAAAGGGAGGGTCTCAGGTTTGGAAGGCGAAGGATTTGGATATCACATCTCATGTTATAGGATGGATCTCAGGTTTGGTATTAGAAGTATTGAGATATCACATCTCATGTTATCGGAAGGATCTCAGGTTTGGTATTAGAAGTATTGAGATATCACATCTCATGCTATAGGAAGGGTCTCAGGATTGGAATGGGAAGGAGTTGGATATCACATCTCATGCTAAAGGAAGGGTCTCAGGTTTGGTAGAAGCATTGAGATATCACATCTCATGCTATAGGAAGGGTCTCAGGATTGGTATGGGAAGGACTTAGATATCACATATCGTGCTATAGGGAGGGTCTCAGTTTTGATATTAGAAGCATTGAGATATCACATCTCATGCTATCGGAAGTGTCTCAGGATTGGAATGGGAAGGAGCTGGATATCACATCTCATGCTAAAGGAAGGGTCTCAGGTTTGGAACGTGAAGGAGTTGGATATCACATCTCATGCTATAGGAAGGGTCTCAGGTTTGGTATAAGCATTGAGATATCACATCTCATGCTATAGGAAGGGTCTCAGGATTGGAATGGAAGGAGTTGGATATCACATCTCATGTTATAGGAACGATCTCAGGTTTGGTATTAGAAGCATTGAGACATCACATCTCATGCTATAGGAAGGGTCTCAGGATTGGAATGGGAAGGAGTTGGATATCACATCTCATGCTATAGGAAGGGTCTCAGGATTGGAATGGGAAGGAGTTGAATATGACATCTCATGCCGTAGGAAGGGTCTCAGGTTTGGTATAAACATTGAGATATCACATCTCTGCTATCAAAAGGGTCTCAGATTTGGAATGGGAAGGAGTTGGATATCCCATCTCATGTTATAGGAAGAGTCTCAGGTTTGGTATTAGAAGCATTGAGATATCACATCTCATGCTATAGGAAGTGTCTCAGGATTGGAATGGGAAGGACTTGGATATCACATCTCATGCTATAGGTAGGGTCTCAAGTTTGATATTAGAAGCATTGAGATATCACATCTCATGCTATAGGAAGGGTCTCAGGATTGGAATGGGAAAGAGTTGGATATCACATCTCATGCTATGGGAAGGGTCTCAGGTTTGGTATAAGCAGTGAGATATCACATCTCATGCTATAGGAAGGGTCTCAGGATTGGAATGGGAAGGAGTTGGATATCACATCTCATGCTATAGGACGGGTCTCAGGTTTGGTATAAGCAGTGAGATATCACATCTCATGCTATAGGAAGTGTCTCAGGATTGGAATGGGAAGGAGTTGGATATCACATCTCATGTTATAGGAAGGATCTCAGGTTTGGTATAAGCATTGAGATATCACATCTCTGCTATCGGAAGGGTCTCAGGATTGGAATGGGAAGGAGTTGGATATTCCCATCTCATGTTATAGGAAGGGTCTCAGGTTTGGTATTAGAAGCATTGAGATATCACATCTCATGCTATAGGAAGGGTCTCAGGATTGGAATGGGAAGGACTTGGATATCACATCTCATGCTATAGGGAGGGTCTCAAGTTTGATATTAGAAGCATTGAGATATCACATTTCATGATATAGGAAGGGTCTCAAGATTGGAATGGGAAGGAGTTGGATATCACATCTCATGATAAAGGAAGGGTCTAAGGTTTGGAAGGGGAAGGATTTGGATATCACATCTCATGTTATAGGACGGGTCTCAGGTTTGGTATTAGAAGCATTGAGATATCAAGTCTCATGGTATAGGAAGGGTCTCAGAATTGGAATGGGAAGGAGTTGGATATCACATCTCAAGCTATAGGAAGGGTCTCAGGATTAGAATGGGAAGGAGTTTGATATCACATCTCATGCCATAGTATGGGTCTCAGGTTTGGTAGAAGCATTGGGATATCACATCTCATGCTATCGGAAGGGTATCGGGATTGGATTTGGAAGGAGTTGGATATCCCATCTCATGCTATAGGAAGGGTCTCAGGTTGGAATGGGGAGGAGTTGGATATCACATCTCATGTTATAGGAAGGTTCTCAGGATTGGAATGGGAAGGACTTGGATATCACATCTCATGCTACAGGAAGGCTCTCAGGTTTGCAAGGGGAAAGAGTTGGATATCACATTTCATGTTAGAGGTAGGATCTCAGGTTTGGTATTAGAAGTATTGAGATATCACATCTCATGTTATCAGAAGGATCTCAGGTTTGGTATAGAAGCATTGAGATATCATATCTTATGCTATCAGAAGAGTCTCAGGATTGGAATGGGAAGGAGTTGGATATCACATCTCATGCTAAAGGGAGGGTCTCAGGTTTGGAAGATAAGGATTTGGATATCACATCTCATGTTATAGGAAGGATTTCAGGTTTGGTATTAGAAGTATTGAGATATCACATCTCATGCTATCGGAAGGATCTCAGGTTTGGTATAGAAGCATTGAGATATATCTTATGCTATCAGAAGGGTCTCAGGATTGGAATGGGAAGGAGTTGGATATCACATCTCATGCTAAAGGGAGGGTCTCAGGTTTGGAAGGCGAAGGATTTGGATATCACATCTCATGTTATAGGATGGATCTCAGGTTTGGTATTAGAAGTATTGAGATATCACATCTCATGTTATCGGAAGGATCTCAGGTTTGGTATTAGATGTATTGAGATATCACATCTCATGCTATAGGAAGGGTCTCAGGATTGGAATGGGAAGGAGTTGGATATCACATCTCATGCTAAAGGAAGGGTCTCAGGTTTAGTAGAAGCATTGAGATATCACATCTCATGCTATAGGAAGGGTCTCAGGATTGGAATGGGAAGGACTTAGATATCACATATCATGCTATAGGGAGGGTCTCAGTTTTGATATTAGAAGCATTGAGATATCACATCTCTGCTATCGGAAGGTTCTCAGGATTGGAATGGGAAGGAGTTGGATATCCCTTCTCATGCTATAGGAAGTGTCTCAGGTTGGAATGGGAAGGAGTTGAATATCACATCTCATGTTATAGGAAGGGTCTCAGGATTGGAATGGGAAGGATTTGGATATCACATCTCTTGCTATAGGAAGGGTCTCAGGATTGGAATGGGAAGGATTTGGATATCACATCTCATGTCATAGGAAGTGTTAAGACGGATTTCTGAACTCTGTCCTGGTGGCGCAGAAGTTCAGAAGGCCAACCTAATTACTTGGAACAGGGTAACCTCTGGACAAGCCAGACCAATCAAGGTAGCGATCGCGGCGGTCAAGACTAGGTCTCAAGAGGGGTGAGGGTGACTGAAAGCCCGCAATGAGCACACAAAGCAAGAGCGCTTACAAACTACTCCAAACAGTTGTTATATCAAAAATAGATACACATTTATTTTAAGGCCTTTAAAATAATGACCGTAGCGAGAAAATCACAATATCACAATATTAAGCCAACACATACCATATCAACACAATATATATACAAATACACAGTCGCAAGCGTTTAAAGCACGAAATATGTAGTCCACCTGAAAGGAAAGGAAAACAGGCAGTGCGATAACGCTTTAGACTCAGTTCGCCTTCAGAGGCACCTAACTAGATGGAAGTCCGAGCCCTGCGAAGAGTGGAGCCTTGTGCTCAAAGTACCTGCCACGCCGGTGCCAACGGGCAAAAGGGGAAGCTCTTCGGAGGAAGTCAGGCAGTTCTGGTTAGTGCCCAGCAGAAGGAGAACAGGTTCCGCAACTCAAGCGCAGCCTCCACAGCGGGCAGAAGCAGAGCGCGAGTACGGCCAAAAGGGTGCTGTTTTTACACAGCAGGGAAAAGCAATGGGATACTGCAGGAGGGCGACCAGATCCTAGCTAAACTACTCACCGGTCCCCGAAGCAAGCAGACCCAGGCTTCTCCACGTTAGTTTCAGCAGCTGGCAGGTTCAGAACAGCAGGGAACGCCTCGTAGTCGTGTAGAGCAAAAAGACGTCCCAATCGACGAAACCAGCACAGTTTGTTGCCGCAGCAGGACAACGGAGCGGCCGTGTGTATTCGAGCCAAATGTACACTCCTCCCTTCAGACTTGGGAACGCCAAGTGTACGAAGCGTGGGAGAGTGACAAGGACTCGAAATACAACACAACCTGGCGGCGGTTACAGAGCAGGACTCCCTTGTAAGCTGGTCAGTCAACTGGATGGCCCAGAGACACTTCCGAAGGCTTACTTGGCAGGAGATGATGAAGTCGCCGGGAATAGCTGTTCCTGCTATTCCAAAGGTCGAAGCACCAGTACAGGCCTTCTGGTTCGATCCAAGGAGGAAAGGGTTTCAAGGACGACAGCAGTGCAAAGGAGGATTCCTTCAGCGGGTCACCAGCGATTCCTCAGTCCAGCCTCTTGGTTGCAGGATACTTGGCTCCTGTATTCCTTCGTTCGTGAGAACTCAGGAGATCGACATGGTAGTGGTGTTTCCAGCCCCCTCTTATCCACAGTTCCCTTCGCGCCAAAACGGAGGGGAGCCAATGGGAGATTCGCTCATCAACACACATACCATACGTGGACCAATCACGGACCACGGTGGTCCCAGGCATTCACACTACCCTAGACTCTCTGGCACCCAGGATGTGTATTGGGACCAGACATCCCAGCCCACACCCTGGAGGCACACAAACGACATGTAGAAGCCCGCGAAAGCAACCACGTTTCGCGGGAAAGTACATGCCCAAATAAGGAAGGCCCTGGGTCGCTCGACCTGGGGAAGGTGAAGGGAGCAAGACGGTCAGTGGACAAGACAAAGGAGCCTCGTGGTCTGGCCATTTTGGGAGCCAGGCCACCATTTTGGGTTCAGTGCGAAAAACGTGCTCAGAACGCCAAAAGGAGCTCAAAATAAACAAAACGATCGCTGCCACCATTCGAGTCCCTGAATGACTTGCACCGATCAAATACCATCCTAAAAGAGTATCTAGGGCCTGTAGAAGGCTAGAGACCCAAGAGAGCTGTAACTTAGCTTACAGTGCCCTCTTGTGTCATGTTGCACTAAAGCCGCAACACGATAAAAGAAACTACGGGAAAAAGCGTTCCCCGGTACTGACTGTCTTAAGGGCATGTCAGTTTCCCCGTAAGAAAGGAGCGAAAGCCCAGAGAAGTGCAGCAGAAGGCTGTACTTCTCTGGCAAAGTCAAGAACAAGGTTAAAAACAATAGCAAAAAGTTTAGGGGTTGCCACATGGAAGGAAAATTACCTACAATTACGAAATCTTTCCTAACACTCGCCCCTCCCAGACTATGGACAGGGGGAACTAATCCACCCCTGGATGAGTCTCTTGTTAAGGTCGGTTAAACATTCTGGACAACCCATCAGCATTGCTATGTTGGACACCTGGCCTATGCTCAATAGTGAAGTCGAAGCCTTGTAGACTTATGGACCACCTAAGCAACTTTGGATTCTCCCCCTTCATGTTCATTAGCCACTTTAACGGCTTATGGTCAGTCTGCACAGTGAAGTGGGTCCCATAGAGGTAGGGCCTCAGCTTCCTTAGGGCCCACACAACAGAGAAACATTCTTTCTCTACCGTGGACCATCTGAGCTCTCTGTCCTTAAGCTGGCGACTAATAAAACCGATAGGGTGTTCCTTACCCTTCTCATCTACTTGTGATAGTACAGCTCCTATCCCAGTGTCAGAGGCATCCGTCTGCACGATAAAAGGTCTTTGATAATCAGGGGCCCTGAGCACAGGGGCCTGGCACAAGGAGTCTTTCAAGCCATTGAAGGCCTTCTCACACTCGTCGGTCCAAGTTACCTTCTTGGGTTTCTTCGGAGTTGTGAGGGCAGTCAGAGGAGCAGCTATGGTGCCATAGTCTGCCACAAAATTGCGGTAATACCCCGTGAGTCCTAAGAAGGCTCTCACTTGGGTTTGCGTAGTGGGGGTAGGCCAGTCTTGTACAGCTTGTACCTGACTGAGTAGAGGCTGTCTCCTCCCTCCACCTACTTCATGTCCAAGGTAAACCACTGAGCCTTGTCCATTTTGGTGAGGGGCCACTCGGACACCCTCAAAAGAGCTATCTGAAGGACTGCTTGGGAACAGGTCGGGGAGAGGTTCAGACTCCTCTCCCGCAACGTCTGAAGCCAGTAGCAGTGCTGCGATTTCGACGCTTGGGCCGAAAGCCTTCAGCCTATTCACGTGAAGCACTTTTGGAGCCTGTCCAGGCCTTCCAAGGTCCACTGAATAGTTAACCTCACCCAGGGGCTCCACCACTGGGTAAGGGCCTGACCATTTGTCCTGTAAAGCTCGAGGCCTTATGAGATTCATGATCAGGACTTGCTGACCAAGTGTAAAGTTGATGAGGGAAGCTTTCTGGTCGTACCAATGTTTCACCAGCGCTTGCCCTGCCTTCAATTTATCACTAGCCAAGCCCATCAGAAGTACCATCCGTTTTCTGAGCCCTAGCACATAATCAACTACGTTGGTAGTAACAGGGGGAGTGGGCATCTCCCATCCCTCTTTGACGATGGCTAAGGGTCCCCGTACGGGATGACCGAACAGAAGTTCGAAGGGGCTGAAGCCAACACCCTCCTGTGGTACCTCTCGGTAGGCAAACAGTAAGCATGAAACAAGAAGATCCCATTTTCTTCTCTGAGGCTCCTCCAGAGCCCCAATCACGCTCTTTAACGTCCTGTTGAAACGCCCCCCCAGACCATTGGTCTGGGGGTGGTATGCAGAAGAGAACCCGTAGGTGACCCCACATTCTTTCCACATAGCCTGCCTATACTTCGACATAAAGTTGCTGCCATGATCCGACACAACTTCTTTAGGGAAGCCAACCCTAGTAAATATGCCGAGTAAAGCTTCTGCAACTGACTTGGCAGTTACAGTTTTCCATGGGATGGCCTCAGGATACCTGGTTGCATGGTCGACCAGCGCCAGGATAAACCTATTGCCCGAGGATGTTTGCGGGTCAAGGGGACCAACCATGTCGATCCCTACCCTTTCAAATGGTACCCCCACAACTGGGAGCGGTACCAACGGAGCTTGGATTGTCGCGCCAACCTTACCAGACAACTGGCAGGCGGCACAACTCCTGCAGTGACTTTCTACTTGCTCCCCCATCTTGGGCCAGTAGAAGTGCATGGATAACCTTTGCTTGGTCCTCCTCATACCAAGGTGACCAGCAAGGGGAACGACATGCGCCAACTGCAGGAGGAAGGGCCTAACAGCAAGGGGAACCACCAACCTCCTATGGTCTCCTCCTGTAGACTCTGTGGGCTCACTATACAGGAGTCCACCTTCCTGGTAAATCCTATGCATCCCAGGAGGTTCACCCTCAAGCTGGGAGCAGGCCTGTCTCCTTAGGCCTTCCAGAGATGGGCACTCACGTTGGCCTTTACTGAATTCGTCCCTATCAGGACCTCCTTCAACTAACAAGTCTTTTAGTTCAGGATGATCGTTGGGGTCGAATACTTCAGGCATCGCCACCTCCTCGTCAGGCCCGGGCGATTGACCAACTTCCTCCACCGCAGTGGTAGGCGAGCTCGGGGGAATATTCTCTTTCCCTCGTTTTGACTTGTAGACTCCTTTCGCCTTGGGTTTCCCCTTTGGCTGGGGCGGCGTATTGGGCTTGGCCAATGCTGCCCGTGCTTGAGACCGTGTGTAGGGTCTTTCGGCAGTGTCTCCTACGAGCCCTAAAGCTCTGAGATCATTACCCAACAAGACCTTTCCCGGGACGTTTCTCTGAATGCTCACTGGAATCCTGACTGCTGTACCATTTAAAGTAAGATTTACAGGGATCACGGGAAACATACGGAGGGGGCCGTCAGCCAACTTAGTGGGCATCTGAGTAGCTCTGGCAACTTCCTCTGAGTCTACCAAGGTAGAATCCACTACAGTTCGACTGCACCCACTATCCCTAAGAGCTGGAGTATCCACTCCATTGATCAGCACACTGTCTTTAAAGTAGTGCTTGGTATTATCCGGAATCCTAGCATAAGCCTCTGCGACTTTAGGCTCCCAGGAACCCAGGGACACTAAAACTACCTCAGCCTCTATTCCGCTGGGAAATGAGTCTGAGGAGAAGGATGCTCCTGTAATCTCTTCTTCCTCGTAGGAGGAGAAGGCCAGATTAGCGGAGTGGACCCCCAAAGGTCTAACCTTACACCGGGGATCCCCCTTCACATGGTCAGTTGCTCCACAAGAAAAACAAGCCCCAGTGGGTCTGTTTACGTAGGGGGGCTTATTGTAACCAGTGTGCTGATCAATGGAGTGGATACTCCAGCTCTTAGGGATAGTGGGTGCAGTCGAACTGTAGTGGATTCTACCTTGGTAGACTCAGAGGAAGTTGCCAGAGCTACTCTGATGCCCACTAAGTTGGCTGACGGCCCCCTCAGTATGTTTCCCGTGATCCCTGTAAATCTTACTTTAAATGGTACAGCAGTCAGGATTCCAGTGAGCATTCAGAGAAACGTCCCGGGAAAGGTATTGTTGGGTAATGATCTCAGAGCTTTAGGGCTCGTAGGAGACACTGCCGAAAGACCCTACACACGGTCTCAAGCACGGGCAGCATTGGCCAAGCCCAATACGCCGCCCCAGCCAAAGGGGAAACCCAAGGCGAAAGGTGTCTACAAGTCAAAACGAGGGAAAGAGAATATTCCCCCGAGCTCGCCTACCACTGCGGTGGAGGAAGTTGGTCAATCGCCCGGGCCTGACGAGGAGGTGGCGATGCCTGAAGTATTCGACCCCAACGATCATCCTGAACTAAAAGACTTGTTAGTTGAAGGAGGTCCTGATAGGGACGAATTCAGTAAAGGCCAACGTGAGTGCCCATCTCTGGAAGGCCTAAGGAGACAGGCCTGCTCCCAGCTTGAGGGTGAACCTCCTGGGATGCATAGGATTTACCAGGAAGGTGGACTCCTGTATAGTGAGCCCACAGAGTCTACAGGAGGAGACCATAGGAGGTTGGTGGTTCCCCTTGCTGTTAGGCCCTTCCTCCTGCAGATGGCGCATGTCGTTCCCCTTGCTGGTCACCTTGGTATGAGGAGGACCAAGCAAAGGTTATCCATGCACTTCTACTGGCCCAAGATGGGGGAGCAAGTAGAAAGTCACTGCAGGAGTTGTGCCGCCTGCCAGTTGTCTGGTAAGGTTGGCGCGACAATCCAAGCTCCGTTGGTACCGCTCCCAGTTGTGGGGGTACCATTTGAAAGGGTAGGGATCGACATGGTTGGTCCCCTTGACCCGCAAACATCCTCGGGCAATAGGTTTATCCTGGCGCTGGTCGACCATGCAACCAGGTATCCTGAGGCCATCCCATGGAAAACTGTAACTGCCAAGTCAGTTGCAGAAGCTTTACTCGGCATATTTACTAGGGTTGGCTTCCCTAAAGAAGTTGTGTCGGATCATGGCAGCAACTTTATGTCGAAGTATAGGCAGGCTATGTGGAAAGAATGTGGGGTCACCTACGGGTTCTCTTCTGCATACCACCCCCAGACCAATGGTCTGGGGGGGCGTTTCAACAGGACGTTAAAGAGCGTGATTGGGGCTCTGGAGGAGCCTCAGAGAAGAAAATGGGATCTTCTTGTTTCATGCTTACTGTTTGCCTACCGAGAGGTACCACAGGAGGGTGTTGGCTTCAGCCCCTTCGAACTTCTGTTCGGTCATCCCGTACGGGGACCCTTAGCCATCGTCAAAGAGGGATGGGAGATGCCCACTCCCCCTGTTACTACCAACGTAGTTGATTATGTGCTAGGGCTCAGAAAACGGATGGTACTTCTGATGGGCTTGGCTAGTGATAAATTGAAGGCAGGGCAAGCGCTGGTGAAACATTGGTACGACCAGAAAGCTTCCCTCATCAACTTTACACTTGGTCAGCAAGTCCTGATCATGAATCTCATAAGGCCTCGAGCTTTACAGGACAAATGGTCAGGCCCTTACCCAGTGGTGGAGCCCCTGGGTGAGGTTAACTATTCAGTGGACCTTGGAAGGCCTGGACAGGCTCCAAAAGTGCTTCACGTGAATAGGCTGAAGGCTTTCGGCCCAAGCGTCGAAATCGCAGCACTGCTACTGGCTTCAGACGTTGCGGGAGAGGAGTCTGAACCTCTCCCCGACCTGTTCCCAAGCAGTCCTTCAGATAGCTCTTTTGAGGGTGTCCGAGTGGCCCCTCACCAAAATGGACAAGGCTCAGTGGTTTACCTTGGACATGAAGTAGGTGGAGGGAGGAGACAGCCTCTACTCAGTCAGATACAAGCAGTACAAGACTGGCCTACCCCCACTACGCAAACCCAAGTGAGAGCCTTCTTAGGACTCACGGGGTATTACCGCAATTTTGTGGCAGACTATGGCACCATAGCTGCTCCTCTGACTGCCCTCACAACTCCGAAGAAACCCAAGAAGGTAACTTGGACCGACGAGTGTGAGAAGGCCTTCAATGGCTTGAAAGACTCCTTGTGCCAGGCCCCTGTGCTCAGGGCCCCTGATTATCAAAGACCTTTTATCGTGCAGACGGATGCCTCTGACACTGAGATAGGAGCTGTACTATCACAAGTAGATGAGAAGGGTAAGGAACACCCTATCGGTTTTATTAGTCGCCAGCTTAAGGACAGAGAGCTCAGATGGTCCACGGTAGAGAAAGAATGTTTCTCTGTTGTGTGGGCCCTAAGGAAGCTGAGGCCCTACCTCTATGGGACCCACTTCACTGTGCAGACTGACCATAAGCCGTTAAAGTGGCTAATGAACATGAAGGGGGAGAATCCAAAGTTGCTTAGGTGGTCCATAAGTCTACAAGGCTTCGACTTCACTATTGAGCATAGGCCAGGTGTCCAACATAGCAATGCTGATGGGTTGTCCAGAATGTTTAACCGACCTGAACAAGAGACTCATCCAGGGGTGGATTAGTTCCCCCTGTCCATAGTCTGGGAGGGGCGAGTGTTAGGAAAGATTTCGTAATTGTAGGTAATTTTCCTTCCATGTGGCAACCCCTAAACTTTTTGCTATTGTTTTTAACCTTGTTCTTGACTTTGCCAGAGAAGTACAGCCTTCTGCTGCACTTCTCTGGGCTTTCGCTCCTTTCTTACGGGGAAACTGACATGCCCTTAAGACAGTCAGTACCGGGGAACGCTGTTTCCCGTAGTTTCTTTTATCGTGTTGCGGCTTTAGTGCAACATGACACAAGAGGGCACTGTAAGCTAAGTTACAGCTCTCTTGGGTCTCTAGCCTTCTACAGGCCCTAGATACTCTTTTAGGATGGTATTTGATCGGTGCAAGTCATTCAGGGACTCGAATGGTGGCAGCGATCATTTGTTTATTTTGAGCTACTTTTGGCGTTCTGAGCACGTTTTTCGCACTGAACCCAAAATGGTGGCCTGGCTCCCAAAATGGCCAGACCACGAGGCTCCTTTGTCTTGTCCACTGACCGTCTTGCTCCCTTCACCTTCCCCAGGTCGAGCGACCCGGGGCCTTCCTTATTTGGGCATGTACTTTCCCGCGAAACGTGGTTGCTTTCGCGGGCTTCTACATGTCGTTTGTGTGCCTCCAGGGTGTGGGCTGGGATGTCTGGTCCCAATACACATCCTGGGTGCCAAAGAGTCTAGGGTAGTGTGAATGCCTGGGACCACCGTGGTCCGTGATTGGTCCACGTATGGTATGTGTGTTGATGAGCGGATCTCCCATTGGCTCCCCTCCGTTTTGGCGCGAAGGGAACTGTGGATAAGAGGGGGCTGGAAACACCACTACCATGTCGATCTCCTGAGTTCTCACGAACAAAGGAATACAGGAGCCAAGTATCCTGCAACCAAGAGGCTGGATCGAGGAATCGCTGGTGACCCGCTGAAGGAATCCTCCTTTGCACTGCTGTCGTCCTTGAAACCCTTTCCTCCTTGGATCGAACCAGAAGGCCTGTACTGGTGCTTCGACCTTTGGAATAGCAGGAACAGCTATTCCCGGCGACTTCATCATCTCCTGCCAAGTAAGCCTTCGGAAGTGTCTCTGGGCCATCCAGTTGACTGACCAGCTTACAAGGGAGTCCTGCTCTGTAACCGCCGCCAGGTTGTGTTGTATTTCGAGTCCTTGTCACTCTCCCACGCTTCGTACACTTGGCGTTCCCAAGTCTGAAGGGAGGAGTGTACATTTGGCTCGAATACACACGGCCACTCCGTTGTCCTGCTGCAGCAACAAACTGTGCTGGTTTCGTCGATTGGGACGTCTTTTTGCTCTACACGACTACGAGGCGTTCCCTGCTCTTCTGAACCTGCCAGCTGCTGAAACTAACGTGGAGAAGCCTGGGTCTGCTTGCTTCGGGGACCGGTGAGTAGTTTAGCTAGGATCTGGTCGCCCTCCTGCAGTATCCCATTGCTTTTCCCTGCTGTGTAAAAACAGCACCCTTTTGGCCGTACTCGCGCTCTGCTTCTGCCCGCTGTGGAGGCTGCGCTTGAGTTGCGGAACCTGTTCTCCTTCTGCTGGGCACTAACCCGAACTGCCTGACTTCCTCCGAAGAGCTTCCCCTTTTGCCCGTTGGCACCGGCGTGGCAGGTACTTTGAGCACAAGGCTCCACTCTTCGCAGGGCTCGGACTTCCATCTAGTTAGGTGCCTCTGAAGGCGAACTGAGTCTAAAGCGTTATCGCACTGCCTGTTTTCCTTTCCTTTCAGGTGGACTACATATTTCGTGCTTTAAACGCTTGCGACTGTGTATTTGTATATATATTGTGTTGATATGGTATGTGTTGGCTTAATATTGTGATATTGTGATTTTCTCGCTACGGTCATTATTTTAAAGGCCTTAAAATAAATGTGTATCTATTTTTGATATAACAACTGTTTGGAGTAGTTTGTAAGCGCTCTTGCTTTGTGTGCTCATTGCGGGCTTTCAGTCACCCTCACCCCTCTTGAGACCTAGTCTTGACCGCCGCGATCGCTACCTTGATTGGTCTGGCTTGTCCAGAGGTTACCCTGTTCCAAGTAATTAGGTTTGCCTTCTGAACTTCTGCGCCACCAGGACAGAGTTCAGAAATCCGTCTTAACACTTCCTATGACATGAGATGTGATATCCAAATCCTTCCCATTCCAATCCTGAGACCCTTCCTATAGCAAGAGATGTGATATCCAAATCCTTCCCATTCCAATCCTGAGACCCTTCCTATAACATGAGATGTGATATTCAACTCCTTCCCATTCCAACCTGAGACACTTCCTATAGCATGAGAAGGGATATCCAACTCCTTCCCATTCCAATCCTGAGAACCTTCCGATAGCAGAGATGTGATATCTCAATGCTTCTAATATCAAAACTGAGACCCTCCCTATAGCATGATATGTGATATCTAAGTCCTTCCCATTCCAATCCTGAGACCCTTCCTATAGCATGAGATGTGATATCTCAATGCTTCTACCAAACCTGAGACCCTTCCTTTAGCATGAGATGTGATATCCAACTCCTTCCCATTCCAATCCTGAGACCCTTCCTATAGCATGAGATGTGATATCTCAATACTTCTAATACCAAACCTGAGATCCTTCCGATAACATGAGATGTGATATCTCAATACTTCTAATACCAAACCTGAGATCCATCCTATAACATGAGATGTGATATCCAAATCCTTCGCCTTCCAAACCTGAGACCCTCCCTTTAGCATGAGATGTGATATCCAACTCCTTCCCATTCCAATCCTGAGACCCTTCTGATAGCATAAGATATATCTCAATGCTTCTATACCAAACCTGAGATCTTTCCGATAGCATGAGATGTGATATCTCAATAATTCTAATACCAAACCTGAAATCCTTCCTATAACATGAGATGTGATATCCAAATCCTTATCTTCCAAACCTGAGATCCTCCCTTTAGCATGAGATGTGATATCCAACTCCTTCCCATTCCAATCCTGAGACTCTTCTGATTGCATAAGATATGATATCTCAATGCTTCTATACCAAACCTGAGATCCTTCTGATAACATGAGATGTGATATCTCAATACTTCTAATACCAAACCTGAGATCCTACCTCTATAACATGAAATGTGATATCCAACTCTTTCCCCTTGCAAACCTGAGAGCCTTCCTGTAGCATGAGATGTGATATCCAAGTCCTTCCCATTCCAATCCTGAGACCCTTCCTATAACATGAGATGTGATATCCAACTCCTCCCCATTCCAACCTGAGACCCTTCCTATAGCATGAGATGGGATATCCAACTCCTTCCAAATCCAATCCCGATACCCTTCCGATAGCATGAGATGTGATATCCCAATGCTTCTACCAAACCTGAGACCCATACTATGGCATGAGATGTGATATCAAACTCCTTCCCATTCTAATCCTGAGACCCTTCCTATAGCTTGTGATGTGATATCCAACCCCTTCCCATTCCAATTCTGAGACCCTTCCTATACCATGAGACTTGATATCTCAATGCTTCTAATACCAAACCTGAGACCCGTCCTATAACATGAGATGTGATATCCAAATCCTTCCCCTTCCAAACCTTAGACAATTCCTTTATCATGAGATGTGATATCCAACTCCTTCCCATTCCAATCTTGAGACCCTTCCGATATCATGAAATGTGATATCTCAATGCTTCTAATATCAAACTTGAGACCCTCCCTATAGTATGAGATGTGATATCCAAGTCCTTCCCATTCCAATCCTGAGACCCTTCCTATAGCATGAGATGTGATATCTCAATGCTTCTAATACCAAACCTGAGACCCTTCCTATAACATGAAATGGGAATATCCAACTCCTTCCCATTCCAATCCTGAGACCCTTCCGATAGCAGAGATGTGATATCTCAATGCTTATACCAAACCTGAGATCCTTCCTATAACATGAGATGTGATATCCAACTCCTTCCCATTCCAATCCTGAGACACTTCCTATAGCATGAGATGTGATATCTCACTGCTTATACCAAACCTGAGACCCGTCCTATAGCATGAGATGTGATATCCAACTCCTTCCCATTCCAATCCTGAGACCCTTCCTATAGCATGAGATGTGATATCTCACTGCTTATACCAAACCTGAGACCCTTCCCATAGCATGAGATGTGATATCCAACTCTTTCCCATTCCAATCCTGAGACCCTTCCTATAGCATGAGATGTGATATCTCAATGCTTCTAATATCAAACTTGAGACCCTACCTATAGCATGAGATGTGATATCCAAGTCCTTCCCATTCCAATCCTGAGACACTTCCTATAGCATGAGATGTGATATCTCAATGCTTCTAATACCAAACCTGAGACTCTTCCTATAACATGAGATGGGATATCCAACTCCTTCCCATTCCAAATCTGAGACCCTTTTGATAGCAGAGATGTGATATCTCAATGTTTATACCAAACCTGAGACCCTTCCTACGGCATGAGATGTCATATTCAACTCCTTCCCATTCCAATCCTGAGACCCTTCCTATAGCATGAGATGTGATATCCAACTCCTTCCCATTCCAATCCTGAGACCCTTCCTATAGCATGAGATGTGATGTCTCAATGCTTCTAATACCAAACCTGAGATCGTTCCTATAACATGAGATGTGATATCCAACTCCTTCCATTCCAATCCTGAGACCCTTCCTATAGCATGAGATGTGATATCTCAATGCTTATACCAAACCTGAGACCCTTCCTATAGCATGAGATGTGATATCCAACTCCTTCACGTTCCAAACCTGAGACCCTTCCTTTAGCATGAGATGTGATATCCAGCTCCTTCCCATTCCAATCCTGAGACACTTCCGATAGCATGAGATGTGATATCTCAGTGCTTCTAATATCAAAACTGAGACCCTCCCTATAGCACGATATGTGATATCTAAGTCCTTCCCATACCAATCCTGAGACCCTTCCTATAGCATGAGATGTGATATCTCAATGCTTCTACCAAACCTGAGACCCTTCCTTTAGCATGAGATGTGATATCCAACTCCTTCCCATTCCAATCCTGAGACCCTTCCTATAGCATGAGATGTGATATCTCAATACTTCTAATACCAAACCTGAGATCCTTCCGATAACATGAGATGTGATATCTCAATACTTCTAATACCAAACCTGAGATCCATCCTATAACATGAGATGTGATATCCAAATCCTTCGCCTTCCAAACCTGAGACCCTCCCTTTAGCATGAGATGTGATATCCAACTCCTTCCCATTCCAATCCTGAGACCCTTCTGATAGCATAAGATATGATATCTCAATGCTTCTATACCAAACCTGAGATCCTTCCGATAGCATGAGATGTGATATCTCAATACTTCTAATACCAAACCTGAGATCCTTCCTATAACATGAGATGTGATATCCAAATCCTTATTTTCCAAACCTGAGACCCTCCCTTTAGCATGAGATGTGATATCCAACTCCTTCCCATTCCAATCCTGAGACTCTTCTGATAGCATAAGATATGATATCTCAAAGCTTCTATACCAAACCTGAGATCCTTCTGATAGCATGAGATGTGATATCTCAATACTTCTAATACCAAACCTGAGATCCTACCTCTAACATGAAATGTGATATCCAACTCTTTCCCCTTGCAAACCTGAGAGCCTTCCTGTAGCATGAGATGTGATATCCAAGTCCTTCCCATTCCAATCCTGAGACCCTTCCTATAACATGAGATGTGATATCCAACTCCTCCCCATTCCAACCTGAGACCCTTCCTATAGCATGAGATGGGATATCCAACTCCTTCCAAATCCAATCCCGATACCCTTCCGATAGCATGAGATGTGATATCCCAATGCTTCTACCAAACCTGAGACCCATACTATGGCATGAGATGTGATATCAAACTCCTTCCCATTCTAATCCTGAGACCCTTCCTATAGCTTGAGATGTGATATCCAACTCCTTCCCATTCCAATTCTGAGACCCTTCCTATACCATGAGATTTGATATCTCAATGCTTCTAATACCAAACCTGAGACCCGTCCTATAACATGAGATGTGATATCCAAATCCTTCCCCTTCCAAACCTTAGACCCTTCCTTTATCATGAGATGTGATATCCAACTCCTTCCCATTCCAATCTTGAGACCCTTCCGATATCATGAAATGTGATATCTCAATGCTTCTAATATCAAACTTGAGACCCTCCCTATAACATGAGATGGGAATATCCAACTCCTTCCCATTCCAATCCTGAGACCCTTCCGATAGCAGAGATGTGATATCTCAATGCTTATACCAAACCTGAGATCCTTCTATAACATGAGATGTGATATCCAACTCCTTCCCATTCCAATCCTGAGACACTTCCTATAGCATGAGATGTGATATCTCACTGCTTATACCAAACCTGAGACCCGTCCTATAGCATGAGATGTGATATCCAACTCCTTCCCATTCCAATCCTGAGACCCTTCCTATAGCATGAGATGTGATATCTCACTGCTTATACCAAACCTGAGACCCTTCCCATAGCATGAGATGTGATATCCAACTCCTTCCCATTCCAATCCTGAGACCCTTCCTATAGCATGAGATGTGATATCTCAATGCTTCTAATATCAAACTTGAGACCCTACCTATAGCATGAGATGTGATATCCAAGTCCTTCCCATTCCAATCCTGAGACACTTCCTATAGCATGAGATGTGATATCTCAATGCTTCTAATACCAAACCTGAGACTCTTCCTATAACATGAGATGGGATATCCAACTCCTTCCCATTCCAATCCTGAGACCCTTTTGATAGCAGAGATGTGATATCTCAATGTTTATACCAAACCTGAGACCCTTCCTACGGCATGAGATGTCATATTCAACTCCTTCCCATTCCAATCCTGAGACCCTTCCTATAGCATGATGTGATATCCAACTCCTTCCCATTCCAATCCTGAGACCCTTCCTATAGCATGAGATGTGATGTCTCAATGCTTCTAATACCAAACCTGAGATCGTTCCTATAACATGAGATGTGATATCCAACTCCTTCTATTCCAATCCTGAGACCCTTCCTATAGCATGAGATGTGATATCTCAATGCTTATACCAAACCTGAGACCCTTCCTATAGCATGAGATGTGATATCCAACTCCTTCACGTTCCAAACCTGAGACCCTTCCTTTAGCATGAGATGTGATATCCAGCTCCTTCCCATTCCAATCCTGAGACACTTCCGATAGCATGAGATGTGATATCTCAATGCTTCTAATATCAAAACTGAGACCCTCCCTATAGCATGATATGTGATATCTAAGTCCTTCCCATTCCAATCCTGAGACACTTCCGATAGCATGAGATGTGATATCTCAATACTTCTAATACCAAACCTGAGATCCTACCTCTAACATGAAATGTGATATCCAACTCTTTCCCCTTGCAAACCTGAGAGCCTTCCTGTAGCATGAGATGTGATATCCAAGTCCTTCCCATTCCAATCCTGAGACCCTTCCTATAACATGAGATGTGATATCCAACTCCTCCCCATTCCAACCTGAGACCCTTCCTATAGCATGAGATGGGATATCCAACTCCTTCCAAATCCAATCCCGATACCCTTCCGATAGCATGAGATGTGATATCCCAATGCTTCTACCAAACCTGAGACCCATACTATGGCATGAGATGTGATATCAAACTCCTTCCCATTCTAATCCTGAGACCCTTCCTATAGCTTGAGATGTGATATCCAACTCCTTCCCATTCCAATTCTGAGACCCTTCCTATACCATGAGATTTGATATCTCAATGCTTCTAATACCAAACCTGAGACCCGTCCTATAACATGAGATGTGATATCCAAATCCTTCCCCTTCCAAACCTTAGACCCTTCCTTTATCATGAGATGTGATATCCAACTCCTTCCCATTCCAATCTTGAGACCCTTCCGATATCATGAAATGTGATATCTCAATGCTTCTAATATCAAACTTGAGACCCTCCCTATAACATGAGATGGGAATATCCAACTCCTTCCCATTCCAATCCTGAGACCCTTCCGATAGCAGAGATGTGATATCTCAATGCTTATACCAAACCTGAGATCCTTCTATAACATGAGATGTGATATCCAACTCCTTCCCATTCCAATCCTGAGACACTTCCTATAGCATGAGATGTGATATCTCACTGCTTATACCAAACCTGAGACCCGTCCTATAGCATGAGATGTGATATCCAACTCCTTCCCATTCCAATCCTGAGACCCTTCCTATAGCATGAGATGTGATATCTCACTGCTTATACCAAACCTGAGACCCTTCCCATAGCATGAGATGTGATATCCAACTCCTTCCCATTCCAATCCTGAGACCCTTCCTATAGCATGAGATGTGATATCTCAATGCTTCTAATATCAAACTTGAGACCCTACCTATAGCATGAGATGTGATATCCAAGTCCTTCCCATTCCAATCCTGAGACACTTCCTATAGCATGAGATGTGATATCTCAATGCTTCTAATACCAAACCTGAGACTCTTCCTATAACATGAGATGGGATATCCAACTCCTTCCCATTCCAATCCTGAGACCCTTTTGATAGCAGAGATGTGATATCTCAATGTTTATACCAAACCTGAGACCCTTCCTACGGCATGAGATGTCATATTCAACTCCTTCCCATTCCAATCCTGAGACCCTTCCTATAGCATGAGATGTGATATCCAACTCCTTCCCATTCCAATCCTGAGACCCTTCCTATAGCATGAGAGGTGATGTCTCAATGCTTCTAATACCAAACCTGAGATTGTTCCTATAACATGAGATGTGATATCCAACTCCTTCTATTCCAATCCTGAGACCCTTCCTATAGCATGAGATGTGATATCTCAATGCTTATACCAAACCTGAGACCCTTCCTATAGCATGAGATGTGATATCCAACTCCTTCACGTTCCAAACCTGAGACCCTTCCTTTAGCATGAGATGTGATATCCAGCTCCTTCCCATTCCAATCCTGAGACACTTCCGATAGCATGAGATGTGATATCTCAATGCTTCTAATATCAAAACTGAGACCCTCCCTATAGCATGATATGTGATATCTAAGTCCTTCCCATTCCAATCCTGAGACCCTTCCTATAGCATGAGATGTGATATCTCAATGCTTCTACCAAACCTGAGACCCTTCCTTTAGCATGAGATGTGATATCCAACTCCTTCCCATTCCAATCCTGAGACCCTTCCTATAGCATGAGATGTGATATCTCAATACTTCTAATACCAAACCTGAGATCCTTCCGATAACATGAGATGTGATATCTCAATACTTCTAATACCAAACCTGAGATCCATCCTATAACATGAGATGTGATATCCAAATCCTTCGCCTTCCAAACCTGAGACCCTCCCTTTAGCATGAGATGTGATATCCAACTCCTTCCCATTCCAATCCTGAGACCCTTCTGATAGCATAAGATATGATATCTCAATGCTTCTATACCAAACCTAAGATCCTTCCGATAGCATGGGATGTGATATCTCAATACTTCTAATACCAAACCTGAGATCCTTCCTATAACATGAGATGTGCTATCCAAATCCTTATCTTCCAAACCTGAGACCCTCCCTTTAGCATGAGATGTGATATCCAACTCCTTCCCATTCCAATCCTGAGACTCTTCTGATAGCATAAGATATGATATCTCAATGCTTCTATACCAAACCTGAGATCCTTCTGATAGCATGAGATGTGATATCTCAATACTTCTAATACCAAACCTGAGATCCTACCTCTAACATGAAATGTGATATCCAACTCTTTCCCCTTGCAAACCTGAGAGCCTTCCTGTAGCTTGAGATGTGATATCCAAGTCCTTCCCATTCCAATCCTGAGACCCTTCCTATAACATGAGATGTGATATCCAACTCCTCCCCAGTCCAACCTGAGACCCTTCCTATAGCATGAGATGGGATATCCAACTCCTTCCAAATGCAATCCCGATACCCTTCCGATAGCATGAGATGTGATATCCCAATGCTTCTACCAAACCTGAGACCCATACTATGGCATGAGATGTGATATCAAACTCCTTCCCATTCTAATCCTGAGACCCTTCATATAGCTTGAGATGTGATATCCAACTCCTTCCCATTCCAATTCTGAGACCCTTCCTATACCATGAGATTTGATATCTCAATGCTTCTAATACCAAACCTGAGACCCGTCCTATAACATGAGATGTGATATCCAAATCCTTCCCCTTCCAAACCTTAGACCCTTCCTTTATCATGAGATGTGATATCCAACTCCTTCCCATTCCAATCTTGAGACCCTTCCGATATCATGAAATGTGATATCTCAATGCTTCTAATATCAAACTTGAGACCCTCCCTATAGCATGAGATGTGATATCCAAGTCCTTCCCATTCCAATCCTGAGACCCTTCCTATAGCATGAGATGTGATATCTCAATGCTTCTAATACCAAACCTGAGACCCTTCCTATAACATGAGATGGGAATATCCAACTCCTTCCCATTCCAATCCTGAGACCCTTCCGATAGCAGAGATGTGATATCTCAATGCTTATACCAAACCTGAGATCCTTCTATAACATGAGATGTGATATCCAACTCCTTCCCATTCCAATCCTGAGACCCTTCCTATAGCATGAGATGTGATATCCAACTCCTTCCCATTCCAATCCTGAGACCCTTCCTATAGCATGAGATGTGATGTCTCAATGCTTCTAATACCAAACCTGAGATCGTTCCTATAACATGAGATGTGATATCCAACTCCTTCTATTCCAATCCTGAGACCCTTCCTATAGCATGAGATGTGATATCTCAATGCTTATACCAAACCTGAGACCCTTCCTATAGCATGAGATGTGATATCCAACTCCTTCACGTTCCAAACCTGAGACCCTTCCTTTAGCATGAGATGTGATATCCAGCTCCTTCCCATTCCAATCCTGAGACACTTCCGATAGCATGAGATGTGATATCTCAATGCTTCTAATATCAAAACTGAGACCCTCCCTATAGCATGATATGTGATATCTAAGTCCTTCCCATTCCAATCCTGAGACCCTTCCTATAGCATGAGATGTGATATCTCAATGCTTCTACCAAACCTGAGACCCTTCCTTTAGCATGAGATGTGATATCCAACTCCTTCCCATTCCAATCCTGAGACCCTTCCTATAGCATGAGATGTGATATCTCAATACTTCTAATACCAAACCTGAGATCCTTCCGATAACATGAGATGTGATATCTCAATACTTCTAATACCAAACCTGAGATCCATCCTATAACATGAGATGTGATATCCAAATCCTTCGCCTTCCAAACCTGAGACCCTCCCTTTAGCATGAGATGTGATATCCAACTCCTTCCCATTCCAATCCTGAGACCCTTCTGATAGCATAAGATATGATATCTCAATGCTTCTATACCAAACCTAAGATCCTTCCGATAGCATGAGATGTGATATCTCAATACTTCTAATACCAAACCTGAGATCCTTCCTATAACATGAGATGTGATATCCAAATCCTTATCTTCCAAACCTGAGACCCTCCCTTTAGCATGAGATGTGATATCCAACTCCTTCCCATTCCAATCCTGAGACTCTTCTGATAGCATAAGATATGATATCTCAATGCTTCTATACCAAACCTGAGATCCTACCTCTAACATGAAATGTGATATCCAACTCTTTCCCCTTGCAAACCTGAGAGCCTTCCTGTAGCATGAGATGTGATATCCAAGTCCTTCCCATTCCAATCCTGAGACCCTTCCTATAACATGAGATGTGATATCCAACTCCTCCCCAGTCCAACCTGAGACCCTTCTTATAGCATGAGATGGGATATCCAACTCCTTCCAAATCCAATCCCGATACCCTTCCGATAGCATGAGATGTGATATCCCAATGCTTCTACCAAACCTGAGACCCATACTATGGCATGAGATGTGATATCAAACTCCTTCCCATTCTAATCCTGAGACCCTTCCTATAGCTTGAGATGTGATATCCAACTCCTTCCCATTCCAATTCTGAGACCCTTCCTATACCATGAGACTTGATATCTCAATGCTTCTAATACCAAACCTGAGACCCGTCCTATAACATGAGATGTGATATCCAAATCCTTCCCCTTCCAAACCTTAGACCCTTCCTTTATCATGAGATGTGATATCCAACTCCTTCCCATTCCAATCTTGAGACCCTTCCGATATCATGAAATGTGATATCTCAATGCTTCTAATATCAAACTTGAGACCCTCCCTATAGCATGAGATGTGATATCCAAGTCCTTCCCATTCCAATCCTGAGACCCTTCCTATAGCATGAGATGTGATATCTCAATGCTTCTAATACCAAACCTGAGACCCTTCCTATAACATGAGATGGGAATATCCAACTCCTTCCCATTCCAATCCTGAGACCCTTCCGATAGCAGAGATGTGATATCTCAATGCTTATACCAAACCTGAGATCCTTCCTATAACATGAGATGTGATATCCAACTCCTTCGCATTCCAATCCTGAGACACTTCCTATAGCATGAGATGTGATATCTCACTGCTTATACCAAACCTGAGACCCGTCCTATAGCATGAGATGTGATATCCAACTCCTTCCCATTCCAATCCTGAGACCCTTCCTATAGCATGAGATGTGATATCTCAATGCTTCTAATATCAAACTTGAGACCCTCCCTATAGCATGAGATGTGATACCCAAGTCCTTCCCATTCCAATCCTGAGACCCTTCCTATAGCATGAGATGTGATATCTCAATGCTTCTAATACCAAACCTGAGACTCTTCCTATAACATGAGATGTCATATTCAACTCCTTCCCATTCCAATCCTGAGACCCTTCCTATAGCATGAGATGTGATATCCAACTCCTTCCCATTCCAATCCTGAGACCCTTCCTATAGCATGAGATGTGATGTCTCAATGCTTCTAATTCCAAACCTGAGATCCTTCCTATAACATGAGATGTGATATCCAACTCCTTCCATTCCAATCCTGAGACCCTTCCTATAGCATGAGATGTGATATCTCAATGCTTATACCAAACCTGAGACCCTTCCTATAGCATGAGATGTGATATCCAACTCCTTCCCATTCCAATCCTGAGACCCTTCCTATAGCCTGAGATGTGATATCTCAATGCCTCTAATACCAAACCTGAGATCCTTCCTCTAACATGAAATGTGATATCCAACTCCTTCACTTTCCAAACCTGAGAGCCTATCTATAGCATGAGATGTGATATCCAAGTCCTCCCCATTCCAATCCTTAGACCCTTCCTACAGCATGCAATATGATATCTCAATGATTCTAATAAAAAACCTGCGACCCGTCCTATAACATGAGATGGGATATCCAACTCCTTCCCATTCCAATCCTGAGACACTTCCGATAGCAGAGATGTGATATCTCAATGCTTCTAATATCAAACTTGAGACCCTCCCTATAGCATGAGATGTGATACCCAAGTCCTTCCCATTCCAATCCTGAGACCCTTCCTATAGCATGAGATGTGATATCTCAATGCTTCTAATACCAAACCTGAGACTCTTCCTATAACATGAGATGGGATATCCAACTCCTTCCCATTCCAATCCTGAGACCCTTTTGATAGCAGAGATGTGATATCTCAATGTTTATACCAAACCTGAGACCCTTCCTACGGCATGAGATGTCATATTCAACTCCTTCCCATTCCAATCCTGAGACCCTTCCTATAGCATGAGATGTGATATCCAACTCCTTCCCATTCCAATCCTGAGACCCTTCCTATAGCATGAGATGTAATGTCTCAATGCTTCTAATACCAAACCTGAGATCCTTCCTATAACATGAGATGTGATATCCAACTCCTTCCATTCCAATCCTGAGACCCTTCCTATAGCATGAGATGTGATATCTCAATGCTTATACCAAACCTGAGACCCTTCCTATAGCATGAGATGTGATATCCAACTCCTTCCCATTCCAATCCTGAGACCCTTCCTATAGCCTGAGATGTGATATCTCAATGCCTCTAATACCAAACCTGAGATCCTTCCTCTAACATGAAATGTGATATCCAACTCCTTCACTTTCCAAACCTGAGAGCCTATCTATAGCATGAGATGTGATATCCAAGTCCTTCCCATTCCAATCCTTAGACCCTTCCTACAGCATGCAATATGATATCTCAATGATTCTAATAAAAAACCTGAGACCCGTCCTATAACATGAGATGGGATATCCAACTCCTTCCCATTCCAATCCTGAGACACTTCCGATAGCAGAGATGTGATATCTCAATGTTTATACCAAACCTGAGACCCTTCCTATAACATGAGATGTGATATCCAACTCTTTCCCGTTCCAAACCTGAGACCCTTCCTTTAGCATGAGATGTGATATCCAGCTCCTTCCCATTCCAATCCTGAGACCCTTCCTATAGCATGAGATGTGATATCTCAATGCTTCTACCAAACCTGAGACCCTTCCTTTAGCATGAGATGTGATATCCAACTCTTTCCCATTCCAATCCTGAGACCCTTCCTATAGCATGAGATGTGATATCTCAATACTTCTAATACCAAACCTGAGATCCTTCCGATAACATGAGATGTGATATCCAAATCCTTCGCCTTCCAAACCTGAGACCCTCCCTTTAGCATGAGATGTGATATCCAACTCCTTCCCATTCCAATCCTGAGACCCTTCTGATAGCATAAGATATGATATCTCAATGCTTCTATACCAAACCTGAGATCCTTCCGATAGCATGATGTGATATCTCAATACTTCTAATACCAAACCTGAGATCCTTCCTATAACATGAGATGTGATATCCAAATCCTTATCTTCCAAACCTGAGACCCTCCCTTTAGCATGAGATGTGATATCCAACTCCTTCCCATTCCAATCCTGAGACTCTTCTGATAGCATAAGATATGATATCTCAATGCTTCTATACCAAACCTGAGATCCTACCTCTAACATGAAATGTGATATCCAACTCTTTCCCCTTGCAAACCTGAGAGCCTTCCTATAGCATGAGATGTGATATCCAAGTCCTTCCCATTCCAATCCTGAGACCCTTCCTATAACATGAGATGTGATATCCAACTCCTTCCCATTCCAACCTGAGACCCTTCCTATAGCATGAGATGGGATATCCAACTCCTTCCAAATCCAATCCCGATACCCTTCTGATAGCATGAGATGTGATATCCCAATGCTTCTACCAAACCTGAGACCCATACTATGGCATGAGATGTGATATCAAACTCCTTCCCATTCTTATCCTGAGACCCTTCCTATAGCTTGAGATGTGATATCCAACTCCTTCCCATTCCAATTCTGAGACCCTTCCTATACCATGAGACTTGATATCTCAATGCTTCTAATACCAAACCTGAGACCCGTCCTATAACATGAGATGTGATATCCAACTCCTTCCCATTCCAATCTTGAGACCCTTCCAATATGAAATGTGATATCTCAATGCTTCTAATATCAAACTTGAGACCCTCCCTATAGCATGAGATGTGATATCCAAGTCCTTCCCATTCCAATCCTGAGACCCTTCCTATAGCATGAGATGTGATATCTCAATGCTTCTAATACCAAACCTGAGACCCTTCCTATAACATGAGATGGGAATATCCAACTCCTTCCCATTCCAATCCTGAGACCCTTCCGATAGCAGAGATGTGATATCTCAATGCTTATACCAAACCTGAGATCCTTCCTATAACATGAGATGTGATATCCAACTCCTTCCCATTCCAATCCTGAGACACTTCCTATAGCATGAGATGTGATATCTCACTGCTTATACCAAACCTGAGACCCTTCCTATAGCATGAGATGTGATATCCAACTCCTTCCCATTCCAATCCTGAGACCCTTCCTATAGCATGAGATGTGATATCTCAATGCTTCTAATATCAAACTTGAGACCCTCCCTATAGCATGAGATGTGATACCCAAGTCCTTCCCATTCCAATCCTGAGACACTTCCTATAGCATGAGATGTGATATCTCAATGCTTCTAATACCAAACCTGAGACTCTTCCTATAACATGAGATGGGATATCCAACTCCTTCCCATTCCAATCCTGAGACCCTTTCGATAGCAGAGATGTGATATCTCAATGTTTATACCAAACCTGAGACCCTCCCTACGGCATGAGATGTCATATACAACTCCTTCCCATTCCAATCCTGAGACCCTTCCTATAGCATGAGATGTGATATCCAACTCCTTCCCATTCCAATCCTGAGACCCTTCCTATAGCCTGAGATGTGATATCTCAATGCCTCTAATACCAAACCTGAGATCCTTCCTCTAACATGAAATGTGATATCCAACTCCTTCACTTTCCAAACCTGAGAGCCTATCTATAGCATGAGATGTGATATCCAAGTCCTTCCCATTCCAATCCTTAGACCCTTCCTACAGCATGCAATATGATATCTCAATGATTTTAATAAAAAACCTGTGACCCGTCCTATAACATGAGATGGGATATCCAACTCCTTCCCATTCCAATCCTGGGACACTTCCGATAGCAGAGATGTGATATCTCAATGTTTATACCAAACCTGAGACCCTTCCTATAACTTGAGATGTGATATCCAACTCCTTCCCGTTCCAAACCTGAGACCCTTCCTTTAGCATGAGATGTGATATCCAGCTCCTTCCCATTCCAATCCTGAGACACTTCCGATAGCATGAGATGTGATATCTCAATGCTTCTAATACCAAACTGAGACCCTCCCTATAGCATATGTGATATCTAAGTCCTTCCCATTCCAATCCTGAGACCCTTCCTATAGCATGAGATGTGATATCTCAATGCTTATCCTTGATTCCTGTAGTAAATTGATTTCCTTTGCAGGCCGACTACTGTCACGAATGCCTTGTCTGCATGCATTCTCTCCTGGCCATTCTCTCACCGTGGCTATTTGCCTACCCCCTTCCTCTCTCAGTGGATGGACTTCTCCATCCTAGCCTCCTACCACTCAACTCCGCCTACTTGGAGAATTCCTGACCTGGACTTTTACGAGATCTGCAACTCTTCATGTCGCTGGCCCTACACACTGCAGGGAATACTCAGGATTTTCTGATCTCAGACCTCCCCCTCTGTAACCCTCTCAACAATCCTCTCCCGTGGTGATCAAGTTCTCATCTCCAAAGAAGGCTGCCAGCTGTTCCTCCTCAGAGGAGTTCTCCCTTTCTGTCCCTGCTCCCTGCACCGTTTCGCGTTGCAAACACTCGCTTCCCTGCTCTCTGGTTTAGACGCTTTTCCTTCTCAGAGGCCTTCTTCTATTCTGCCCTTTTCGCGTTGCAAGTACTCGCTTCCCAGCTCTCTGGTTTAGACGCGTGTTCCCTGCCTTCTCTCCTCTTCCCGCTGCCTTCAAATCAAAAAATGAGCTCCAAAAGATACACAGTGCTCAGAATGCTCTATAACACCCATTTTTCAACATATAGCTGTAACCCGCTAGACGTAGAAACGTGCTGTAAACTAGCAAAAACAGCTAGAAAATGTACTTTCCTCGCGTTTTTGTAAATGCTAATTCTGATGGGTTCCCATGTATGTACTGTCCGTGCGTTTGTTGTCGAATCCTGAAGTTTTTAACCACTGTTCTCCCATACAAGGGGGGGGGGGGGGTCAACGTCTACTGCTGTTCACAGGCTGAATGTATACGGCTGAAATCTTCAAGGCATTATCAGCTTTCCTGACTGTTTTGGAACGTGTATTTGCTATCTGTTAATGCAGTCGTCCTGTGTTCATCGTCCCTTCTACTTTACAGGCTGCACTCCCCTGGTGATCACATTCTCCTCTCCAGAGCAGGCTGACTACCAGCTGCTCCTCATAGGCGTTCATCCTTTCTGTCCCTGCTCCCTGCACCGTTTCGCGTTGCATGTACTCGCTTCCCAGCTCTCTGGTTGAGATGCGTGTTCCCTGCCTTCTCTCCTCTTGCTACAGCCTTCCAACGAGCTCCACAAGATATAGTGTTCAGAATGCTTTATAACACCCATTATTCAACATATAGCTGTAACCCGCTAGACGTATTGAAACGTGCTAAAAACGAGCAGAAACAGCTAGAAAATGTACTTTCCTCGCGTTTTGGTAAATGCGAATTCTGGTGGATTCCCATTTTGTACTCTGTTCGTGCGTTTGTTCAGTCGAATCCTGGTCTTTTGAACCACTCTTCTCCCATACAAGGGAGGGTCAAAATGTGTTGTTCACAGGCTGAATTTATACTGCTGAAATGCTCGCTTACCTGCTCTCTGGTTTAGACGCGTGTACCCTGCATTTACCAAAACGCGAGGGAAGTACATTTTCTAGCTGTTTTTGCTAGTTTTTAGCACGTTTCAATACGTCTAGCGGGTTACAGCTATATGTTGAATAATGGGTGTGATAAAGCATTCTGAACACTATCTTGTGGAGCAAATTGGAAGGCTGTAGCAAGAGGAGAGAAGGCAGGGAACACGCATCTCAACCAGAGAGCTGGGAAGCGAGTACATGCAACGCGAAACGGTGCAGGGAGCAGGGACAGATAGGATGAACACCTATGAGGAGGAGCAGCTGGTAGTTAGCCTGCATAGGAGAGAAGAATGTGATCACTAGGGGAGTGCAGCCTGTAAACTAGAAGGAACGATGAACAAAGGGCGACTGCATTAACAGATGGCAAATACACGTTCCAAAACAGTCAGGAAAGCTGATAATGCCTTGAAGATTTCAGCCGTATACATTCAGCCTGTGAACAGCAGTAGATGTTGACCCCCCCTCCCTAGTATGGGAGAACAGTGGTTAAAAACTTCAGGATTCGACACAAACGCACGGACACAGTACATACAACATGGGAACCCACCAGAATTCGCATTTACAAAAACGCGAGGGAAGTACATTTTCTAGCTATTTTTGCTAGTTTTTAGCACGTTTCTACGTCTAGCGGGTTACAGCTATATGTTGAATAATGGGGTTATAAAGCATTCTGAACACTATCTTGTGGAGCTCATTGGAAGGCTGTAGGAAGAGGAGAGAAGGCAGGGAACACGCATCTAAACCAGAGAGCTGGGAAGCGAGTACATGCAACGCGAAACGGTGCAGGGAGCAGGGACAGAAAGGTGGAACGCCTCTGAGGAGGAGCAGCTGGTAGTTAGCCTGCTCTGGAGAGGAGAATGTGATCACCACGGGAGTGCAGCCTTGAAACAAGAAGGGACGATGAAAACATGCTGACTGGAATAACAGATGGCAAATACACTTTCCAGAACAGTCGGTTTACCCAATAATGCATTGACGATTTCAGCAGTATACATTCAGCCTGTGAACAGTAGATTTTGATCCCCCCCTTGTATGGGTGACGAGTGGTTAAAAAAATCAGGATTCGACTGAACAAATGCACGAACAGAGTACAAAATGGGAATCCACCAGAATTCGTATTTACCAAAACGCGAGGAAAGAACATTTTCTAGCTATTTTGCTAGTTTTTAGCACTTTTCAATACGTCTAGCGGGTTACAGCTATATCTTGAATAATGGGTGTTATAAAGCATTCTGAACACCGTGTATCTTTTGAAGCTCATTTGTTGATTTGAAGGCAGCGGGAAGAGGAGAGAAGGCAGGGAACACCCGTCTAAACCAGAGAGCTGGGAAGCGAGTTGTTCTCTGCAACGCGAAACGATGCAGAGAACAAGCACAGAAAGGAAGAAGGAAAAGCGTCTAAACCAGAGAGCAGGGAAGCGAGTGTTTGCAAAGCGAAACGGTGCAGAGAGCAGGGACAGAAAGGGAGAACTCCACTGAGGAGGAACAGCTGGTAGTTAGCCTTCTTTGGAGATGAGAACTTGATCACCACGGGAGAGGATTGTTGAGAGGGTTACATAGGGGGATGTCTGAGATCAGAAAATCCTGAGTATTCCCTGCAGTGTGTAGGGCCAGAGACATGAAGAGTTGCAGATCTCGTAAAAGTCCAGGTCAGGAAGCATACAGGTTCATTTTGAATTCTCCAAGTAGGCGGAGTTGAGTGGTAGGAGGCTAGGATGGAGAAGTCCATCCACTGAGAGAGGAAGGGGGTAGGCAAATAGCCACGGTGAGAGAATGGCCAGGAAAGAGAGAATGCATGCAGACAAGGCATTCGTGAGAGGAGTCGGCCTGCAAAGGAAAGCAATTTACTACAGGAATCAAGGATACTCCCCCTCAAGAACGGTTGGATCTGGGCATGGAGAGGAACTTGTCATCAGGGAGGAAAGTGTCAGAGCTCGAGACAGCGCTGGCCGTCATCCATGTCTCGGTTAGACCAAGGACATCAAGGTCAGGTTCTTCCAGGAAATGGCAGATGTCAGATGAGTGTTAACTGAGTGAGAGTTGAGAGTGGGGAGGGGTATAATCAGTAATCCTTGCGGTGTAGAAGGAGCCTGACCTAGGGCACATGAGGAAGGAGAGAGAAAAGGAAGCAGAAGAAGGGAGAGAAGACACAGCAGGAGTGCATTATCAATCCGGGAGCTAGGAGTGGTGAGGTTAGACGGGGAGGTCTGAATCTCAGGATTTGAATGGGAAGTTCGATATCACATGTCATGCTATAGGAAGAGTCTCAGGATTGGAATGGGAAGGAGTTGGATATGATATCTCTTGTTATAGGGAGGGTCTCAGGTTTGGTATTAGAAGCACTGAGATATCAAATCACGGTCTCGGGTTTGGTATTGGAAGAAATGAGATTTCAAATCTCAGGCTGTGGGAATGGTCTCGGGTATGGTATTGGAAGGGGTGAAAAATCACATTTCATGCTACAGGAAGGGTCACAAGGTTGGAATGGGAAGGAGTTGGATTTCACATATACTACGGGAAGGGCCTCAGGTTTGGTATTAGAAGCATAGAGATATCACATCTCATGTTATAGGAAGGGTCTCGATTGGAATGGGAAGGAGTTGGATATCACATCTCATGTTATAGGGAGGGTCTCAGTTTTGATATTAGAAGCATTGAGATATCACATATGCTATTGGAAGGGTCTCAGTATTGGAATGGGAAGGAGTTGGATATCACATCTCATGTTATAGGGAGGGTCTCAATTTTGATATTAGAAGCATTGAGATATCACATATGCTATTGGAAGGGTCTCAGTATTGGAATTGGAAGGAGTTGGATATCACATCTCATGCTATCGGAAGGGTCTCAGGATTGGAATGGGAAGTAGTTGGATATCACATATGCTAAAGGAAAGGTCTCAGGTTTGGAATGGGAAGGAGTTGGATATCACGTCTCATGTTATAGGAAGGGTCTCAGGATTGGAATGGGAAGGAGTTGAATATCACATCTCATGCTAAAGGAAGGGTCATCAGGTTCGGTATAAGCATTGAGATATCACATCTCTGCTATCGGAAGGGTCTCAGGATAGGAATGTGAAGGACTTAGATTTCACATCTCATACTATAGGGAGGGTCTCAGTTTTGATATTAGAAGCATTGAGCTATCACATCTCATGCTATCGGAAGGGTCTCAGGATTGGAATGGGATGGAGTTGGATATCACATCTCAAGCTATCTCAGGATTGTAATGGGAAGGAGTTTGATATCACATATCAAGCTATAGGAAGGGTCTCAGGTTTGGAAGGGGAAGGATTTGGATCTCACATCTCAAGCTATCTCAGGATTGGAATGGGAAGGAGTTTGATATTTCATCTCAAGCTATAGGAAGGGTCTCAGGTTTGGAAAGGGAAGGATTTGGATTTCACATATCATGTTATAGGATGGTTCTCATGTTTGGTTTTAGAAGCATTGAGACATCACATCTCATGCTATGGGAAGGGTCTCAGGTTTGGAATGGGAAGGAGTTGGATATCACATCTCATGCTAAAGGAAAGGTCTCAGGTCTGGAAGGGGAAGGATTTGGATCTCACATCTCATGTTTTGGGACGGGTCTCAGGTTTGGTATTAGAAGCATTGAAATATCACATCTCATGGTATAGGAAGGGTCCCAGGATTGGAATGGGAAGGAGTTGGATATCACATTGAATGGGAAGGAGTTTGATATCACATCTGAAGCTATAGGAAGGGCCTCAGGTTTGGAAAGGGAATGATTTGGATTTCACATCTCATGTTGTAGGATGGTTCTCATGTTTGGTTTTAGAAGCATTGAAATATCACATCTCATGCTATCGGAAGGGTCTCAGGTTTGGAATGGGAAGGAGTTTGATATCACATCTCATGTTAGAGGTAGGATCTCAGGTTTGGTATTAGAGGCATTGAGATATGACATCTCATGCCATCAGAAGGGTCTCAGGATTGGAATGGGAAGGAGTTGGATATCACATCTCATGCGAAAGGGAGGGTCTAAGATTTGGAAGGGGAAGGATTTGGACATCACATCTCATGTTATTGGAAGGATCTGAGGTTTGGTATTAGAAGCATTGAGATATCACATCTCATGCTATCGGAAGGGTCTCAGGTTTGGTATAAGCATTGAGATATCACATCTCTGCTATCGGAAGGGTCTCAGGATACCAATGGGAAGGACTTAGAATTCACATATCATACTATAGGGAGGGTCTCGGTTTGATATTAGAAGCATTGAGCTATCACATCTCATGCTATCGGAAGGGTCTCAGGTTTGGAATGGGAAGGAGTTGGATATCACATCTCTGCTATCTGAAGGGTCTCAGGGTTGGAATGGGAAGGAGTTGGATATCCCATCTCGTTATAGGAAGGGTCTCAGGTTTGGTATTAGAAGCAATGAGATATCAAGTCTCATGGTATAGGACGGGAGTTTGATATCACATCTCTGCTATCTGAAGGGTCTCAGGGTTGGAATGGGAAGGAGTTGGATATCACATCTCATGCTATAGGAAGGGTCTAAGGTTTGGAAGGGGACGGATTTGGGTATCACATCTCATGTTATAGGACCGGTCTCAGGTTTGGTATTTGAAGCATTGAGATATCAAGTCTCATGGTATAGGACGGGTCTCAGAATTGGAATGAGAAGGAGTTGGATATCACATCTCAAGCTATAGGGAGGGTCTCATGATTGGAATGGGAAGGAGTTGGATATCACATCTCATGTTATAGGAAGGGTCTCAGGATTGGAATGGGAAGGACTTGGATATCACATCTCATTCTATAGGAAGGCTCTCAGGGTTGGAAGGGGAAGGAGTTGGATATCACATTTCATGTTAGAGGTAGGATCTCAGGTTTGGTTTTAGAGGCATTGAGATATCACATCTCATGCCATCAGAAGGGTCTCAGGATTGGAATGGGAAGGAGTTGGATATCAAATCTCATGCTAAAGGGATGGTCTAAGGTTTGGAAGGGGAGGGATTTGGACATCATATCTCATGTTATTGGAAGGATCTCAGGTTTGGTATTAGAAGCATTGAGCTATCACATCTCATGCTATCGGAAGGGTCTTAGGTTTGGTATAAGCATTGAGATATCACATCTCTGCTATCGGAAGGGTCTCAGGATTGGAATGGGAAGGATTTGGATATCACATCTCATGTTATTGGACCGGTCTCAGGTTTGGTATTAGAAGCATTGAGATATCAAGTCTCATGGTATAGGACGGGAGTTTGATATCACATCTCATGCCATGGTATGGGTCTCAGGTTTTGTAGAAGCATTGGGATATCACATCTCATGCTATCGGAAGGGTATCAGGATTGGATTTGGAAGGAGTTGGATATCCCATCTCATGCTATAGGAAGGGTCTCAGGTTGGAATAGAAGGAGTTGGATATCACATCTCATGTTATAGGAAGGGTCTCAGGATTGGAATGGGAAGGACTTGGATATCACATCTCATGCTGTAGGAAGGGTCTCAGGTTTGGAAAAGGAAGGAGTTGGATATCACATTTCATGTTAGAGGTAGGATCTCAGGTTTGGTATTAGAGGCATTGAGATATCACATCTCATGCTATCAGAAGGGTATCAGGATTGGAATGGGAAGGAGTTGGATATCACATCTCATGCTAAAGGGAGGGTCTCAGGTTTGGAATGGGAAGGATTTGGATATCACATCTCATGTTATAGGAAGGACCTTAGGTTTGGTATTAGAAGCATTGAGATATCACATCTCATGCTATAGGAAGGGTCTCGGGATTGGAATGGGAAGGAGTTGGATATCACATCTCATGTTATAGGAAGGATCTCAGGTTTGGTATTAGAAGCATTGAGATATCACATCTCATGCTATAGGAAGGGTCTCAGGATTGGAATGGGAAGGAGTTGGATATCACATCTCATGCTATGGGAAGGGTCTCAGGTTTGGTATAAGCATTGAAATATCACATCTCTGCTATCGGAAGGGTCTCAGGATTGGAATGGGAGGAGCTGGATATCACATCTCATGCTAAAGGAAGGGTCTCAGGATTGGAATGGGAAGGAGTTGGATATCACATCTCATGCTATAGGAAGGGTTTCAGGTTTGGTAGAAGCATTGTGATATCACATCTCATGCTATAGGAAGAGTCTCGGGTTTGGGAAGGGAAGGATTTGGATTTCACATCTCATGTTATAGGATGGTTCTCATGTTTGGTTTTTGAAGCATTGAGATATCACATCTCATGCTATAGGAAGGGTCTCAGGCTTGGAATGGGAAGGAGTTGGATATGACATCTCTTGTTATAGGGAGGGTCTCAGGATTTGAATGGTAAGGAGTTCGATATCACATGTCATGCTATAGGAAGAGTCTCAGGATTGGAATGGGAAGGAGTTGGATATGATATCTCTTGTTATAGGGAGGGTCTCAGGTTTGGTATTAGAAGCACTGAGATATCAAATCACGGTCTCGGGTTTGGTATTGGAAGAAATGAGATTTCAAATCTCAGGCTGTGGGAATGGTCTCGGGTATGGTATTGGAAGGGGTGAAAAATCACATTTCATGCTACAGGAAGGGTCACAAGGTTGGAATGGGAAGGAGTTGGATTTCACATATACTACGGGAAGGGCCTCAGGTTTGGTATTAGAAGCATAGAGATATCACATCTCATGTTATAGGAAGGGTCTCGATTGGAATGGGAAGGAGTTGGATATCACATCTCATGTTATAGGGAGGGTCTCAGTTTTGATATTAGAAGCATTGAGATATCACATATGCTATTGGAAGGGTCTCAGTATTGGAATGGGAAGGAGTTGGATATCACATCTCATGTTATAGGGAGGGTCTCAATTTTGATATTAGAAGCATTGAGATATCACATATGCTATTGGAAGGGTCTCAGTATTGGAATTGGAAGGAGTTGGATATCACATCTCATGCTATCGGAAGGGTCTCAGGATTGGAATGGGAAGTAGTTGGATATCACATATGCTAAAGGAAAGGTCTCAGGTTTGGAATGGGAAGGAGTTGGATATCACGTCTCATGTTATAGGAAGGGTCTCAGGATTGGAATGGGAAGGAGTTGAATATCACATCTCATGCTAAAGGAAGGGTCATCAGGTTCGGTATAAGCATTGAGATATCACATCTCTGCTATCGGAAGGGTCTCAGGATAGGAATGTGAAGGACTTAGATTTCACATCTCATACTATAGGGAGGGTCTCAGTTTTGATATTAGAAGCATTGAGCTATCACATCTCATGCTATCGGAAGGGTCTCAGGATTGGAATGGGATGGAGTTGGATATCACATCTCAAGCTATCTCAGGATTGTAATGGGAAGGAGTTTGATATCACATATCAAGCTATAGGAAGGGTCTCAGGTTTGGAAGGGGAAGGATTTGGATCTCACATCTCAAGCTATCTCAGGATTGGAATGGGAAGGAGTTTGATATTTCATCTCAAGCTATAGGAAGGGTCTCAGGTTTGGAAAGGGAAGGATTTGGATTTCACATATCATGTTATAGGATGGTTCTCATGTTTGGTTTTAGAAGCATTGAGACATCACATCTCATGCTATGGGAAGGGTCTCAGGTTTGGAATGGGAAGGAGTTGGATATCACATCTCATGCTAAAGGAAAGGTCTCAGGTCTGGAAGGGGAAGGATTTGGATCTCACATCTCATGTTTTGGGACGGGTCTCAGGTTTGGTATTAGAAGCATTGAAATATCACATCTCATGGTATAGGAAGGGTCCCAGGATTGGAATGGGAAGGAGTTGGATATCACATTGAATGGGAAGGAGTTTGATATCACATCTGAAGCTATAGGAAGGGCCTCAGGTTTGGAAAGGGAATGATTTGGATTTCACATCTCATGTTGTAGGATGGTTCTCATGTTTGGTTTTAGAAGCATTGAAATATCACATCTCATGCTATCGGAAGGGTCTCAGGTTTGGAATGGGAAGGAGTTTGATATCACATCTCATGTTAGAGGTAGGATCTCAGGTTTGGTATTAGAGGCATTGAGATATGACATCTCATGCCATCAGAAGGGTCTCAGGATTGGAATGGGAAGGAGTTGGATATCACATCTCATGCGAAAGGGAGGGTCTAAGATTTGGAAGGGGAAGGATTTGGACATCACATCTCATGTTATTGGAAGGATCTGAGGTTTGGTATTAGAAGCATTGAGATATCACATCTCATGCTATCGGAAGGGTCTCAGGTTTGGTATAAGCATTGAGATATCACATCTCTGCTATCGGAAGGGTCTCAGGATACCAATGGGAAGGACTTAGAATTCACATATCATACTATAGGGAGGGTCTCGGTTTGATATTAGAAGCATTGAGCTATCACATCTCATGCTATCGGAAGGGTCTCAGGTTTGGAATGGGAAGGAGTTGGATATCACATCTCTGCTATCTGAAGGGTCTCAGGGTTGGAATGGGAAGGAGTTGGATATCCCATCTCGTTATAGGAAGGGTCTCAGGTTTGGTATTAGAAGCAATGAGATATCAAGTCTCATGGTATAGGACGGGAGTTTGATATCACATCTCTGCTATCTGAAGGGTCTCAGGGTTGGAATGGGAAGGAGTTGGATATCACATCTCATGCTATAGGAAGGGTCTAAGGTTTGGAAGGGGACGGATTTGGGTATCACATCTCATGTTATAGGACCGGTCTCAGGTTTGGTATTTGAAGCATTGAGATATCAAGTCTCATGGTATAGGACGGGTCTCAGAATTGGAATGAGAAGGAGTTGGATATCACATCTCAAGCTATAGGGAGGGTCTCATGATTGGAATGGGAAGGAGTTGGATATCACATCTCATGTTATAGGAAGGGTCTCAGGATTGGAATGGGAAGGACTTGGATATCACATCTCATTCTATAGGAAGGCTCTCAGGGTTGGAAGGGGAAGGAGTTGGATATCACATTTCATGTTAGAGGTAGGATCTCAGGTTTGGTTTTAGAGGCATTGAGATATCACATCTCATGCCATCAGAAGGGTCTCAGGATTGGAATGGGAAGGAGTTGGATATCAAATCTCATGCTAAAGGGATGGTCTAAGGTTTGGAAGGGGAGGGATTTGGACATCATATCTCATGTTATTGGAAGGATCTCAGGTTTGGTATTAGAAGCATTGAGCTATCACATCTCATGCTATCGGAAGGGTCTTAGGTTTGGTATAAGCATTGAGATATCACATCTCTGCTATCGGAAGGGTCTCAGGATTGGAATGGGAAGGATTTGGATATCACATCTCATGTTATTGGACCGGTCTCAGGTTTGGTATTAGAAGCATTGAGATATCAAGTCTCATGGTATAGGACGGGAGTTTGATATCACATCTCATGCCATGGTATGGGTCTCAGGTTTTGTAGAAGCATTGGGATATCACATCTCATGCTATCGGAAGGGTATCAGGATTGGATTTGGAAGGAGTTGGATATCCCATCTCATGCTATAGGAAGGGTCTCAGGTTGGAATAGAAGGAGTTGGATATCACATCTCATGTTATAGGAAGGGTCTCAGGATTGGAATGGGAAGGACTTGGATATCACATCTCATGCTGTAGGAAGGGTCTCAGGTTTGGAAAAGGAAGGAGTTGGATATCACATTTCATGTTAGAGGTAGGATCTCAGGTTTGGTATTAGAGGCATTGAGATATCACATCTCATGCTATCAGAAGGGTATCAGGATTGGAATGGGAAGGAGTTGGATATCACATCTCATGCTAAAGGGAGGGTCTCAGGTTTGGAATGGGAAGGATTTGGATATCACATCTCATGTTATAGGAAGGACCTTAGGTTTGGTATTAGAAGCATTGAGATATCACATCTCATGCTATAGGAAGGGTCTCGGGATTGGAATGGGAAGGAGTTGGATATCACATCTCATGTTATAGGAAGGATCTCAGGTTTGGTATTAGAAGCATTGAGATATCACATCTCATGCTATAGGAAGGGTCTCAGGATTGGAATGGGAAGGAGTTGGATATCACATCTCATGCTATGGGAAGGGTCTCAGGTTTGGTATAAGCATTGAAATATCACATCTCTGCTATCGGAAGGGTCTCAGGATTGGAATGGGAGGAGCTGGATATCACATCTCATGCTAAAGGAAGGGTCTCAGGATTGGAATGGGAAGGAGTTGGATATCACATCTCATGCTATAGGAAGGGTTTCAGGTTTGGTAGAAGCATTGTGATATCACATCTCATGCTATAGGAAGAGTCTCGGGTTTGGGAAGGGAAGGATTTGGATTTCACATCTCATGTTATAGGATGGTTCTCATGTTTGGTTTTTGAAGCATTGAGATATCACATCTCATGCTATAGGAAGGGTCTCAGGCTTGGAATGGGAAGGAGTTGGATATGACATCTCTTGTTATAGGGAGGGTCTCAGGATTTGAATGGTAAGGAGTTGGATATCACATCTCATGCTATAGGAAGGGTCTCAGGTTGGAATGGGAAGGAGTTGGATATCACATCTCATGTTATATACAGGAAGGGTCTCAGGATTGGAATGGGAAGGATTTGGATATCACATCTCTTGCTATAGGAAGGGTCTCAGGTTTTTTATTAGAAACATTGAGATATCACATCTCATGCTATAGGAAGTGTTTTAGGATTGGAATGGGAAGTATTTGGATATCACATCTCATGCTAAAGGAAGGGTCTCAGGTTTGGAAGGGGAAAGATTTGGATATCACATCTCATCCAATAGGAAGGGTCTCAGGTTTGGAATGGGAAGGAATTGGATATCACATCTCATGTTATAGGAAGGGTCTCAGGTTTTTTATTAGAAACATTGAGATATCACATCTCATGTTATAGGACGGTTCCCAGGTTTGGTATTAGAAGCATTGAGATATCACATCTCATGGTATAGGAAGGGTCTCAGGGTTGGAATGGGAAGGAGTTGGATATCACATCTCATCCAATAGGAAGGGTCTCAGGTTTGGAATGGGAAGGAATTGGATATCACATCTCATGTTATAGGAAGGATCTCAGGTTTGGTATTAGAAGCATTGAGATATCACATCTCATGCTATAGGAAGGGTCTCAGGATTGGAATGTGAAGGATTTGGATATCACATCTCATGCTAAAGGAAGGGTCTCAGGTTTGGTAGAAGCATTGAGATATCACATCTCATGCTATAGGAAGGGTCTCAGGATTTGAATGGCAAGGAGTTGGATATCACATCTCATGCCATAGGAAGGGACACAGGTTTGGTATAAGCATTGAGATATCACATCTCTGCTATCGGAAGGTTCTCAGGATTGGATTGGGAAGGAGTTGGATATCCCTTCTCATGCTATAGGAAGTGTCTCAGGTTGGAATGGGAAGGAGTTGAATATCACATCTCATGTTATAGGAAGGGTCTCAGGATTGGAATGGGAAGGATTTGGATATCACATCTCTTGCTATAGGAAGGGTCTCAGGATTGGAATGGGAAGGATTTGGATATCACATCTCATGTCATAGGAAGGATCTCAGGTTTGGTATTAGAAGCATTGATATATCACATCTCATGCTATAGGAATGGTCTCAGGATTGGAATGGGTAGGAGTTGGATATTACATTCTTGCTATAGGAAGGGTCTCATGTTTGGAATGGGAAGGAGTTGGATATCACATATGCTATAGGAAGTGTCTCAGGTTTGGAACGGGAAGGAGTTGGATATCACATCTCATGTTATAGGAAGGGTCTCAGGTTTGGTATAAGCATTGAGATATCACATCTCTGCTATCAGGAGTGGCTCAGGATTGGAATGGGAAGGAGTTGGCTATCCCATCTCATGTTAAAGGACAGGTCTCTGGTTTGGTATTAGAATCATTGAGATATCACATCGCATGCTGTAGGAAGGGTCTAAGGATTGGAATGGGATGGACTTGGATATCACATCCCATGCTATAGGTAGGCTCTCAGGTTTGGTATAAGCATTGAGATATCACATCTCATGCTATAGGAAGGGTCTCAGGATTGGAATGGGAAGGATTTGGATATCACATCTCATGCTATAGGAAGGGTCTCGGGTTTGGTATAAGCATGGAGATATCACTTCTCATGCTATAGGAAGGGTCTCAGGATTGGAATGGCAAGGTGTTGGATATCACATCTCATGCTATAGGAAGGGTCTCAGATTTGGTATAAGCATTGAGATATCACATCTCATGCTATAGGAAGGGTCTCAGGATTGGAATGGGAAGGAGTTGTATATGACATCTCAGGCCTTAGGAAGGGTCTCAGGTTTGGTATAAGCACTGAGATATCACATCTTTGCTATCGGAAGGGTCTCAGGATTGGATTTGGAAGGAGTTGGATATCCCATCTCATGCTATAGGAAGGGTCTCATGTTAGAATGGGAAGGAGTTGGATATCACATTTCATGTTATAGGAAGGGTCTCAGGATTGGAATGGGAAGGACTTGGATATCATATCTCATGCTATAGGAAGGCTCTCAGGTTTGGAAGGGGAAGGAGTTGGATATCACATTTCATGTTAGAGGAAGGATCTCAGGTTTGGTATAAGCATTGCGATATCACATCTCATGCTATAGGAAGGGTCTCAGGATTGGAATGGGAAGAAGTTGGATATCACATCTCATGCTATAGGAAGGGTCTCAGGATTGGAATGGGAAGGAGTTGGATATCACATCTCATGTTATAGGAAGGATCTCAGGTTTGGTATTAGAAGCATTGAGACATCACATCTCATGCTATAGGAAGGGTCTCAGGATTGGAATGGGAAGGAGTTGGATATCACATCTCATGCTATAGGAAGGGTCTCAGGTTTGGTATAAGCATTGAGATATCACATCTCATGCTATAGGAAGGGTCTCAGTATTGGAATGGGAAGGATTTGGATATCACATCTTATGCTATAGGAAGGGTCTCAGGTTTGGTATAAGCATTGAGATATCACATCTCATGCTATAGGAAGGGTCTCAGGATTGGAATGGGAAGAAGTTGGATATCACATCTCATGCTATAGGAAGGGTCTCAGGTTTGGTATAAGCATTGAGATATCACATCTCATGCTATAGGAAGGGTCTCAGGGTTGGAATGGGAAGGAGTTGTATATGACATCTCATGCCATAGCAAGGGTCTCAGATTTGGTATAAGCATTGAGATATCACATCACATGCTATAGGAAGGGTCTCAGGATTGGAATGGGAAGGACTTGGATATCACATCTCATGCTATAGGCAGGGTCTCAGGTTTGGAAAGGGAAGGAGATGGATATCACATTTCATGTTAGAGGTAGGATCTCAGGTTTGGTATTAGAGGCATTGAGATATCACATCTCAAGCTATCAGAAGGGTCTCAGGATTGGAATGGGAAGGAGTTGGTTATCACATTTCATGCTAAAGGGAGGGTCTCAGGTTTGGAAGGGGAAGGATTTGGAAATCACATCTCATATTATAGGAAGGATCTCAGGTTTGGTATTAGAAGCATTGAGATATCACATCTCATGCTATCGGAAGGATCTCAGGTTTGGTATAAGAGGCATTGAGATATCACATCTCATGCTATCATAAGGGTCTCAGGATTGGAATGGGAAGGAGTTGGATATCACATCTCATGTTATAGGAAGGATCTCAGGTTTGGTATTAGAAGCATTGAGACATCACATCTCATGCTATAGGAAGGGTCTCAGGATTGGAATGGGAAGGAGTTGGATATCACATCTCATGCTATAGGAAGGGTCTCAGGTTTGGTATAAGCATTGAGATATCACATCTCATGCTATAGGAAGGGTCTCAGGATTGGAATGGGAAGGATTTGGATATCACATCTTATGCTATAGGAAGGGTCTCAGGTTTGGTATAAGCATGGAGATATCACTTCTCATGCTATAGGAAGGGTCTCAGGATTGGAATGGGAAGGAGTTGGATATCACATCTCATGCTATAGGAAGGGTCTCAGATTTGGTATAAGCATTGAGATATCACATCTCATGCTATAGGAAGGGTCTCAGGATTGGAATGGGAAGGAGTTGTATATGACATCTCAGGCCATAGGAAGGGTCTCAGATTTGGTATAAGCATTGAGATATCACATCTCATTATATCGGAAGGGTCTCAGGATTGGAATGGGAAGGAGTTGGATATCACATCTCATGATAAAGGAAGGGTCTAAGGTTTGGAATGGGAAGGATTTGGATATCACATCTCATGTTATTGGACGGTCTCAGGTTTGGTATTAGAAGCATTGAGATATCAAGTCTCATGGTATAGGACGGGAGTTTGATATCACATCTCATGCCAGGGTATGGGTCTCAGGTTTTGTAGAAGCATTGGGATATCACATCTCATGCTATCGGAAGGGTATCAGGATTGGATTTGGAAGGAGTTGGATATCCCATCTCATGCTATAGGAAGGGTCTCAGGTTGGAATAGAAGGAGTTGGATATCACATCTCATGTTATAGGAAGGGTCTCAGGATTGGAATGGGAAAGACTTGGATATCACATCTCATGCTGTAGGAAGGGTCTCAGGTTTGGAAAAGGAAGGAGTTGGATATCACATTTCATGTTAGAGGTAGGATCTCAGGTTTGGTATTAGAGGCATTGAGATATCACATCTCATGCTATCAGAAGGGTATCAGGATTGGAATGGGAAGGAGTTGGATATCACATCTCATGCTAAAGGGAGGGTCTCAGGTTTGGAATGGGAAGGATTTGGATATCACATCTCATGTTATAGGAAGGACCTTAGGTTTGGTATTAGAAGCATTGAGATATCACATCTCATGCTATAGGAAGGGTCTCGGGATTGGAATGGGAAGGAGTTGGATATCACATCTCATGTTATAGGAAGGATCTCAGGTTTGGTATTAGAAGCATTGAGATATCACATCTCATGCTATAGGAAGGGTCTCAGGATTGGAATGGGAAGGAGTTGGATATCACATCTCATGCTATGGGAAGGGTCTCAGGTTTGGTATAAGCATTGAAATATCACATCTCTGCTATCGGAAGGGTCTCAGGATTGGAATGGGAGGAGCTGGATATCACATCTCATGCTAAAGGAAGGGTCTCAGGTTTGGAAGGGGAAGGATTTGGATATCACATCTCATGTTATAGGACGGGTCTCAGGTTTGGTATTAGAAGCATTGTGATATCACATCTCATGCTATAGGATGCGTCTCAGGATTGGAATGGGAAGGAGTTGGATATCACATCTCATGCTATTGGAAGGGTTTCAGGTTTGGTAGAAGCATTGAGATATCACATCTCATGCTATAGGAAGAGTCTCAGGTTTGGGAAGGGAAGGATTTGGATTTCACATCTCTTGTTATAGGATGGTTCTCATGTTTGGTTTTTGAAGCATTGAGATATCACATCTCATGCTATCGGAAGGGTCTCAGGTTTGGAATGGGAAGGAGTTGGATATCACATCTCATGTTATAGGAAGGGTCTCAGGTTTGGAATGGGAAGGAGTTGGATATGACATCTCTTGTTATAGGGAGGGTCTCAGGATTTGAATGGTAAGGAGTTGGATATCACATCTCATGCTATAGGAAGGGTCTCAGGTTGGAATGGGAAGGAGTTGGATATCACATCTCATGTTATATACAGGAAGGGTCTCAGGATTGGAATGGGAAGGATTTGGATATCACATCTCTTGCTATAGGAAGGGTCTCAGGTTTTTTATTAGAAACATTGAGATATCACATCTCATGCTATAGGAAGTGTTTTAGGATTGGAATGGGAAGTATTTGGATATCACATCTCATGCTAAAGGAAGGGTCTCAGGTTTGGAAGGGGAAGGATTTGGATATCACATCTCATCCAATAGGAAGGGTCTCAGGTTTGGAATGGGAAGGAATTGGATATCACATCTCATGTTATAGGAAGGGTCTCAGGTTTTTTATTAGAAACATTGAGATATCACATCTCATGTTATAGGACGGTTCCCAGGTTTGGTATTAGAAGCATTGAGATATCACATCTCATGGTATAGGAAGGGTCTCAGGGTTGGAATGGGAAGGAGTTGGATATCACATCTCATCCAATAGGAAGGGTCTCAGGTTTGGAATGGGAAGGAATTGGATATCACATCTCATGTTATAGGAAGGATCTCAGGTTTGGTATTAGAAGCATTGAGATATCACATCACATGCTATAGGAAGGGTCTCAGGATTGGAATGTGAAGGATTTGGATATCACATCTCATGCTAAAGGAAGGGTCTCAGGTTTGGTAGAAGCATTGAGATATCACATCTCATGCTATAGGAAGGGTCTCAGGATTTGAATGGCAAGGAGTTGGATATCACATCTCATGCCATAGGAAGGGTCTCAGGTTTGGTATAAGCATTGAGATATCACATCTCTGCTATCGGAAGGTTCTCAGGATTGGATTTGGAAGGAGTTGGATATCCCTTCTCATGCTATAGGAAGTGTCTCAGGTTGGAATGGGAAGGAGTTGAATATCACATCTCATGTTATAGGAAGGGTCTCAGGATTGGAATGGGAAGGATTTGGATATCACATCTCTTGCTATAGGAAGGGTCTCAGGATTGGAATGGGAAGGATTTGGATATCACATCTCATGTCATAGGAAGGATCTCAGGTTTGGTATTAGAAGCATTGATATATCACATCTCATGCTATAGGAATGGTCTCAGGATTGGAATGGGTAGGAGTTGGATATTACATTCTTGCTATAGGAAGGGTCTCATGTTTGGAATGGGAAGGAGTTGGATATCACATATGCTATAGGAAGTGTCTCAGGTTTGGAACGGGAAGGAGTTGGATATCACATCTCATGTTATAGGAAGGGTCTCAGGTTTGGTATAAGCATTGAGATATCACATCTCTGCTATCAGGAGTGGCTCAGGATTGGAATGGGAAGGAGTTGGATATCCCATCTCATGTTAAAGGACAGGTCTCTGGTTTGGTATTAGAAACATTGAGATATCACATCGCATGCTGTAGGAAGGGTCTAAGGATTGGAATGGGATGGACTTGGATATCACATCCCATGCTATAAGTAGGCTCTCAGGTTTGGTATAAGCATTGAGATATCACATCTCATGCTATAGGAAGGGTCTCAGGATTGGAATGGGAAGGATTTGGATATCACATCTCATGCTATAGGAAGGGTCTCAGGTTTGGTATAAGCATGGAGATATCACTTCTCATGCTATAGGAAGGGTCTCAGGATTGGAATGGCAAGGTGTTGGATATCACATCTCATGCTATAGGAAGGGTCTCAGATTTGGTATAAGCATTGAGATATCACATCTCATGCTATAGGAAGGGTCTCAGGATTGGAATGGGAAGGAGTTGTATATGACATCTCAGGCCTTAGGAAGGGTCTCAGGTTTGGTATAAGCACTGAGATATCACATCTTTGCTATCGGAAGGGTCTCAGGATTGGAATGGGAAGGAGTTGGATATCCCATCTCATGATAAAGGAAGGGTCTAAGGTTTGGAAGGGGAAGGATTTGGATATCACATCTCATGTTATAGGACGGGTCTCAGGTTTGGTATTAGAAGCATTGAGATATCAAGTCTCATGGTATAAGAAGGGTCTCAGAATTGGAATGGGAAGGAGTTGGATATCACATCTCAAGCTATAGGAAGCGTCTCAGGATTGGAATGGGAAGGAGTTTGATATCACATCTCATGCCATAGTATGGGTCTCAGGTTTGGTAGAAGCATTGGGATATCACATCTCATGCTATCGGAAGGGTATCAGTATTGGATTTGGAAGGAGTTGGATATCCCATCTCATGCTATAGGAAGGGTCTCATGTTAGAATGGGAAGGAGTTGGATATCACATTTCATGTTATAGGAAGGGTCTCAGGATTGGAATGGGAAGGACTTGGATATCATATCTCATGCTATAGGAAGGCTCTCAGGTTTGGAAGGGGAAGGAGTTGGATATCACATTTCATGTTAGAGGAAGGATCTCAGGTTTGGTATAAGCATTGCGATATCACATGTCATGCTATAGGAAGGGTCTCAGGATTGGAATGGGAAGAAGTTGGATATCACATCTCATGCTATAGGAAGGGTCTCAGGATTGGAATGGGAAGGAGTTGGATATCACATCTCATGTTATAGGAAGGATCTCAGGTTTGGTATTAGAAGCATTGAGACATCACATCTCATGCTATAGGAAGGGTCTCAGGATTGGAATGGGAAGGAGTTGGATATCACATCTCATGCTATAGGAAGGGTCTCAGGTTTGGTATAAGCATTGAGATATCACATCTCATGCTATAGGAAGGGTCTCAGGATTGGAATGGGAAGGATTTGGATATCACATCTTATGCTATAGGAAGGGTCTCAGGTTTGGTATAAGCATTGAGATATCACATCTCATGCTATAGGAAGGGTCTCAGGATTGGAATGGGAAGAAGTTGGATATCACATCTCATGCTATAGGAAGGGTCTCAGGTTTGGTATAAGCATTGAGATATCACATCTCATGCTATAGGAAGGGTCTCAGGGTTGGAATGGGAAGGAGTTGTATATGACATCTCATGCCATAGCAAGGGTCTCAGGTTTGGTATAAGCATTGAGATATCACATCACATGCTATAGGAAGGGTCTCAGGATTGGAATGGGAAGGACTTGGATATCACATCTCATGCTATAGGCAGGGTCTCAGGTTTGGAAAGGGAAGGAGATGGATATCACATTTTATGTTAGAGGTAGGATCTCAGGTTTGGTATTAGAGGCATTGAGATATCACATCTCAAGCTATCAGAAGGGTCTCAGGATTGGAATGGGAAGGAGTTGGTTATCACATTTCATGCTAAAGGGAGGGTCTCAGGTTTGGAAGGGGAAGGATTTGGAAATCACATCTCATATTATAGGAAGGATCTCAGGTTTGGTATTAGAAGCATTGAGATATCACATCTCATGCTATCGGAAGGATCTCAGGTTTGGTATAAGAGGCATTGAGATATCACATCTCATGCTATCATAAGGGTCTCAGGATTGGAATGGGAAGGAGTTGGATATCACATCTCATGTTATAGGAAGGATCTCAGGTTTGGTATTAGAAGCATTGAGATATCACATCTCATGCTATAGGAAGGGTCTCACAATTGGAATGGGAAGGAGTTGGATATCACATCTCATGTTATAGGAAGGATCTCAGGTTTGGTATTAGAAGCATTGAGATATCACATCTCATGCTATAGGAAGGGTCTCAGGATTGGAATGGGAAGGAGTTGGATATCACATCTCATGCTATGGGAAGGGTCTCAGGTTTGGTATAAGCATTGAAATATCACATCTCTGCTATCGGAAGGGTCTCAGGATTGGAATGGGAGGAGCTGGATATCACATCTCATGCTAAAGGAAGGGTCTCAGGATTGGAATGGGAAGGAGTTGGATATCACATCTCATGCTATAGGAAGGGTTTCAGGTTTGGTAGAAGCATTGTGATATCACATCTCATGCTATAGGAAGAGTCTCGGGTTTGGTAAGGGAAGGATTTGGATTTCACATCTCATGTTATAGGATGGTTCTCATGTTTGGTTTTTGAAGCATTGAGATATCACATCTCATGCTATAGGAAGGGTCTCAGGTTTGGAATGGGAAGGAGTTGGATATGACATCTCTTGTTATAGGGAGGGTCTCAGGATTTGAATGGTAAGGAGTTGGATATCACATCTCATGCTATAGGAAGGGTCTCAGGTTGGAATGGGAAGGAGTTGGATATCACATCTCATGTTATATACAGGAAGGGTCTCAGGATTGGAATGGGAAGGATTTGGATATCACATCTCTTGCTATAGGAAGGGTCTCAGGTTTTTTATTAGAAACATTGAGATATCACATCTCATGCTATAGGAAGTGTTTTAGGATTGGAATGGGAAGTATTTGGATATCACATCTCATGCTATAGGAAGAGTCTCGGGTTTGGGAAGGGAAGGATTTGGATTTCACATCTCATGTTATAGGATGGTTCTCATGTTTGGTTTTTGAAGCATTGAGATATCACATCTCATGCTATAGGAAGGGTCTCAGGTTTGGAATGGGAAGGAGTTGGATATGACATCTCTTGTTATAGGAAGTGTTTTAGGATTGGAATGGGAAGTATTTGGATATCACATCTCATGCTAAAGGAAGGGTCTCAGGTTTGGAAGGGGAAGGATTTGGATATCACATCTCATCCAATAGGAAGGGTCTCAGGTTTGGAATGGGAAGGAATTGGATATCACATCTCATGTTATAGGAAGGGTCTCAGGTTTTTTATTAGAAACATTGAGATATCACATCTCATGTTATAGGACGGTTCCCAGGTTTGGTATTAGAAGCATTGAGATATCACATCTCATGGTATAGGAAGGGTCTCAGGGTTGGAATGGGAAGGAGTTGGATATCACATCTCATCCAATAGGAAGGGTCTCAGGTTTGGAATGGGAAGGAATTGGATATCACATCTCATGTTATAGGAAGGATCTCAGGTTTGGTATTAGAAGCATTGAGATATCACATCTCATGCTATAGGAAGGGTCTCAGGATTGGAATGTGAAGGATTTGGATATCACATCTCATGCTAAAGGAAGGGTCTCAGGTTTGGTAGAAGCATTGAGATATCACATCTCATGCTATAGGAAGGGTCTCAGGATTTGAATGGCAAGGAGTTGGATATCACATCTCATGCCATAGGAAGGGACACAGGTTTGGTATAAGCATTGAGATATCACATCTCTGCTATCGGAAGGTTCTCAGGATTGGATTGGGAAGGAGTTGGATATCCCTTCTCATGCTATAGGAAGTGTCTCAGGTTGGAATGGGAAGGAGTTGAATATCACATCTCATGTTATAGGAAGGGTCTCAGGATTGGAATGGGAAGGATTTGGATATCACATCTCTTGCTATAGGAAGGGTCTCAGGATTGGAATGGGAAGGAGTTGGATATCACATCTCATGCCATAGGAAGGGACACAGGTTTGGTATAAGCATTGAGATATCACATCTCTGCTATCGGAAGGTTCTCAGGATTGGATTGGGAAGGAGTTGGATATCCCTTCTCATGCTATAGGAAGTGTCTCAGGTTGGAATGGGAAGGAGTTGAATATCACATCTCATGTTATAGGAAGGATCTCAGGTTTGGTATTAGAAGCATTGAGATATCACATCTCATGCTATAGGAAGGGTCTCAGGATTGGAATGGGAAGGAGTTGGATATCACATCTCATGCTATGGGAAGGGTCTCAGGTTTGGTATAAGCATTGAAATATCACATCTCTGCTATCGGAAGGGTCTCAGGATTGGAATGGGAGGAGCTGGATATCACATCTCATGCTAAAGGAAGGGTCTCAGGTTTGGAAGGGGAAGGATTTGGATATCACATCTCATGTTATAGGACGGGTCTCAGGTTTGGTATTAGAAGCATTGTGATATCACATCTCATGCTATAGGATGCGTCTCAGGATTGGAATGGGAAGGAGTTGGATATCACATCTCATGCTATTGGAAGGGTTTCAGGTTTGGTAGAAGCATTGAGATATCACATCTCATGCTATAGGAAGAGTCTCAGGTTTGGGAAGGGAAGGATTTGGATTTCACATCTCTTGTTATAGGATGGTTCTCATGTTTGGTTTTTGAAGCATTGAGATATCACATCTCATGCTATCGGAAGGGTCTCAGGTTTGGAATGGGAAGGAGTTGGATATCACATCTCATGTTATAGGAAGGGTCTCAGGTTTGGAATGGGAAGGAGTTGGATATGACATCTCTTGTTATAGGGAGGGTCTCAGGATTTGAATGGTAAGGAGTTGGATATCACATCTCATGCTATAGGAAGGGTCTCAGGTTGGAATGGGAAGGAGTTGGATATCACATCTCATGTTATATACAGGAAGGGTCTCAGGATTGGAATGGGAAGGATTTGGATATCACATCTCTTGCTATAGGAAGGGTCTCAGGTTTTTTATTAGAAACATTGAGATATCACATCTCATGCTATAGGAAGTGTTTTAGGATTGGAATGGGAAGTATTTGGATATCACATCTCATGCTAAAGGAAGGGTCTCAGGTTTGGAAGGGGAAGGATTTGGATATCACATCTCATCCAATAGGAAGGGTCTCAGGTTTGGAATGGGAAGGAATTGGATATCACATCTCATGTTATAGGAAGGGTCTCAGGTTTTTTATTAGAAACATTGAGATATCACATCTCATGTTATAGGACGGTTCCCAGGTTTGGTATTAGAAGCATTGAGATATCACATCTCATGGTATAGGAAGGGTCTCAGGGTTGGAATGGGAAGGAGTTGGATATCACATCTCATCCAATAGGAAGGGTCTCAGGTTTGGAATGGGAAGGAATTGGATATCACATCTCATGTTATAGGAAGGATCTCAGGTTTGGTATTAGAAGCATTGAGATATCACATCACATGCTATAGGAAGGGTCTCAGGATTGGAATGTGAAGGATTTGGATATCACATCTCATGCTAAAGGAAGGGTCTCAGGTTTGGTAGAAGCATTGAGATATCACATCTCATGCTATAGGAAGGGTCTCAGGATTTGAATGGCAAGGAGTTGGATATCACATCTCATGCCATAGGAAGGGTCTCAGGTTTGGTATAAGCATTGAGATATCACATCTCTGCTATCGGAAGGTTCTCAGGATTGGATTTGGAAGGAGTTGGATATCCCTTCTCATGCTATAGGAAGTGTCTCAGGTTGGAATGGGAAGGAGTTGAATATCACATCTCATGTTATAGGAAGGGTCTCAGGATTGGAATGGGAAGGATTTGGATATCACATCTCTTGCTATAGGAAGGGTCTCAGGATTGGAATGGGAAGGATTTGGATATCACATCTCATGTCATAGGAAGGATCTCAGGTTTGGTATTAGAAGCATTGATATATCACATCTCATGCTATAGGAATGGTCTCAGGATTGGAATGGGTAGGAGTTGGATATTACATTCTTGCTATAGGAAGGGTCTCATGTTTGGAATGGGAAGGAGTTGGATATCACATATGCTATAGGAAGTGTCTCAGGTTTGGAACGGGAAGGAGTTGGATATCACATCTCATGTTATAGGAAGGGTCTCAGGTTTGGTATAAGCATTGAGATATCACATCTCTGCTATCAGGAGTGGCTCAGGATTGGAATGGGAAGGAGTTGGATATCCCATCTCATGTTAAAGGACAGGTCTCTGGTTTGGTATTAGAAACATTGAGATATCACATCGCATGCTGTAGGAAGGGTCTAAGGATTGGAATGGGATGGACTTGGATATCACATCCCATGCTATAAGTAGGCTCTCAGGTTTGGTATAAGCATTGAGATATCACATCTCATGCTATAGGAAGGGTCTCAGGATTGGAATGGGAAGGATTTGGATATCACATCTCATGCTATAGGAAGGGTCTCAGGTTTGGTATAAGCATGGAGATATCACTTCTCATGCTATAGGAAGGGTCTCAGGATTGGAATGGCAAGGTGTTGGATATCACATCTCATGCTATAGGAAGGGTCTCAGATTTGGTATAAGCATTGAGATATCACATCTCATGCTATAGGAAGGGTCTCAGGATTGGAATGGGAAGGAGTTGTATATGACATCTCAGGCCTTAGGAAGGGTCTCAGGTTTGGTATAAGCACTGAGATATCACATCTTTGCTATCGGAAGGGTCTCAGGATTGGAATGGGAAGGAGTTGGATATCCCATCTCATGATAAAGGAAGGGTCTAAGGTTTGGAAGGGGAAGGATTTGGATATCACATCTCATGTTATAGGACGGGTCTCAGGTTTGGTATTAGAAGCATTGAGATATCAAGTCTCATGGTATAAGAAGGGTCTCAGAATTGGAATGGGAAGGAGTTGGATATCACATCTCAAGCTATAGGAAGCGTCTCAGGATTGGAATGGGAAGGAGTTTGATATCACATCTCATGCCATAGTATGGGTCTCAGGTTTGGTAGAAGCATTGGGATATCACATCTCATGCTATCGGAAGGGTATCAGTATTGGATTTGGAAGGAGTTGGATATCCCATCTCATGCTATAGGAAGGGTCTCATGTTAGAATGGGAAGGAGTTGGATATCACATTTCATGTTATAGGAAGGGTCTCAGGATTGGAATGGGAAGGACTTGGATATCATATCTCATGCTATAGGAAGGCTCTCAGGTTTGGAAGGGGAAGGAGTTGGATATCACATTTCATGTTAGAGGAAGGATCTCAGGTTTGGTATAAGCATTGCGATATCACATGTCATGCTATAGGAAGGGTCTCAGGATTGGAATGGGAAGAAGTTGGATATCACATCTCATGCTATAGGAAGGGTCTCAGGATTGGAATGGGAAGGAGTTGGATATCACATCTCATGTTATAGGAAGGATCTCAGGTTTGGTATTAGAAGCATTGAGACATCACATCTCATGCTATAGGAAGGGTCTCAGGATTGGAATGGGAAGGAGTTGGATATCACATCTCATGCTATAGGAAGGGTCTCAGGTTTGGTATAAGCATTGAGATATCACATCTCATGCTATAGGAAGGGTCTCAGGATTGGAATGGGAAGGATTTGGATATCACATCTTATGCTATAGGAAGGGTCTCAGGTTTGGTATAAGCATTGAGATATCACATCTCATGCTATAGGAAGGGTCTCAGGATTGGAATGGGAAGAAGTTGGATATCACATCTCATGCTATAGGAAGGGTCTCAGGTTTGGTATAAGCATTGAGATATCACATCTCATGCTATAGGAAGGGTCTCAGGGTTGGAATGGGAAGGAGTTGTATATGACATCTCATGCCATAGCAAGGGTCTCAGGTTTGGTATAAGCATTGAGATATCACATCACATGCTATAGGAAGGGTCTCAGGATTGGAATGGGAAGGACTTGGATATCACATCTCATGCTATAGGCAGGGTCTCAGGTTTGGAAAGGGAAGGAGATGGATATCACATTTTATGTTAGAGGTAGGATCTCAGGTTTGGTATTAGAGGCATTGAGATATCACATCTCAAGCTATCAGAAGGGTCTCAGGATTGGAATGGGAAGGAGTTGGTTATCACATTTCATGCTAAAGGGAGGGTCTCAGGTTTGGAAGGGGAAGGATTTGGAAATCACATCTCATATTATAGGAAGGATCTCAGGTTTGGTATTAGAAGCATTGAGATATCACATCTCATGCTATCGGAAGGATCTCAGGTTTGGTATAAGAGGCATTGAGATATCACATCTCATGCTATCATAAGGGTCTCAGGATTGGAATGGGAAGGAGTTGGATATCACATCTCATGTTATAGGAAGGATCTCAGGTTTGGTATTAGAAGCATTGAGATATCACATCTCATGCTATAGGAAGGGTCTCACAATTGGAATGGGAAGGAGTTGGATATCACATCTCATGTTATAGGAAGGATCTCAGGTTTGGTATTAGAAGCATTGAGATATCACATCTCATGCTATAGGAAGGGTCTCAGGATTGGAATGGGAAGGAGTTGGATATCACATCTCATGCTATGGGAAGGGTCTCAGGTTTGGTATAAGCATTGAAATATCACATCTCTGCTATCGGAAGGGTCTCAGGATTGGAATGGGAGGAGCTGGATATCACATCTCATGCTAAAGGAAGGGTCTCAGGATTGGAATGGGAAGGAGTTGGATATCACATCTCATGCTATAGGAAGGGTTTCAGGTTTGGTAGAAGCATTGTGATATCACATCTCATGCTATAGGAAGAGTCTCGGGTTTGGGAAGGGAAGGATTTGGATTTCACATCTCATGTTATAGGATGGTTCTCATGTTTGGTTTTTGAAGCATTGAGATATCACATCTCATGCTATAGGAAGGGTCTCAGGTTTGGAATGGGAAGGAGTTGGATATGACATCTCTTGTTATAGGGAGGGTCTCAGGATTTGAATGGTAAGGAGTTGGATATCACATCTCATGCTATAGGAAGGGTCTCAGGTTGGAATGGGAAGGAGTTGGATATCACATCTCATGTTATATACAGGAAGGGTCTCAGGATTGGAATGGGAAGGATTTGGATATCACATCTCTTGCTATAGGAAGGGTCTCAGGTTTTTTATTAGAAACATTGAGATATCACATCTCATGCTATAGGAAGTGTTTTAGGATTGGAATGGGAAGTATTTGGATATCACATCTCATGCTATAGGAAGAGTCTCGGGTTTGGGAAGGGAAGGATTTGGATTTCACATCTCATGTTATAGGATGGTTCTCATGTTTGGTTTTTGAAGCATTGAGATATCACATCTCATGCTATAGGAAGGGTCTCAGGTTTGGAATGGGAAGGAGTTGGATATGACATCTCTTGTTATAGGAAGTGTTTTAGGATTGGAATGGGAAGTATTTGGATATCACATCTCATGCTAAAGGAAGGGTCTCAGGTTTGGAAGGGGAAGGATTTGGATATCACATCTCATCCAATAGGAAGGGTCTCAGGTTTGGAATGGGAAGGAATTGGATATCACATCTCATGTTATAGGAAGGGTCTCAGGTTTTTTATTAGAAACATTGAGATATCACATCTCATGTTATAGGACGGTTCCCAGGTTTGGTATTAGAAGCATTGAGATATCACATCTCATGGTATAGGAAGGGTCTCAGGGTTGGAATGGGAAGGAGTTGGATATCACATCTCATCCAATAGGAAGGGTCTCAGGTTTGGAATGGGAAGGAATTGGATATCACATCTCATGTTATAGGAAGGATCTCAGGTTTGGTATTAGAAGCATTGAGATATCACATCTCATGCTATAGGAAGGGTCTCAGGATTGGAATGTGAAGGATTTGGATATCACATCTCATGCTAAAGGAAGGGTCTCAGGTTTGGTAGAAGCATTGAGATATCACATCTCATGCTATAGGAAGGGTCTCAGGATTTGAATGGCAAGGAGTTGGATATCACATCTCATGCCATAGGAAGGGACACAGGTTTGGTATAAGCATTGAGATATCACATCTCTGCTATCGGAAGGTTCTCAGGATTGGATTGGGAAGGAGTTGGATATCCCTTCTCATGCTATAGGAAGTGTCTCAGGTTGGAATGGGAAGGAGTTGAATATCACATCTCATGTTATAGGAAGGGTCTCAGGATTGGAATGGGAAGGATTTGGATATCACATCTCTTGCTATAGGAAGGGTCTCAGGATTGGAATGGGAAGGATTTGGATATCACATCTCATGTCATAGGAAGGATCTCAGGTTTGGTATTAGAAGCATTGATATATCACATCTCATGCTATAGGAATGGTCTCAGGATTGGAATGGGTAGGAGTTGGATATTACATTCTTGCTATAGGAAGGGTCTCATGTTTGGAATGGGAAGGAGTTGGATATCACATATGCTATAGGAAGTGTCTCAGGTTTGGAACGGGAAGGAGTTGGATATCACATCTCATGTTATAGGAAGGGTCTCATGTTTGGTATAAGCATTGAGATATCACATCTCTGCTATCAGGAGTGGCTCAGGATTGGAATGGGAAGGAGTTGGCTATCCCATCTCATGTTAAAGGACAGGTCTCTGGTTTGGTATTAGAATCATTGAGATATCACATCGCATGCTGTAGGAAGGGTCTAAGGATTGGAATGGGATGGACTTGGATATCACATCCCATGCTATAGGTAGGCTCTCAGGTTTGGTATAAGCATTGAGATATCACATCTCATGCTATAGGAAGGGTCTCAGGATTGGAATGGGAAGGATTTGGATATCACATCTCATGCTATAGGAAGGGTCTCAGGTTTGGTATAAGCATGGAGATATCACTTCTCATGCTATAGGAAGGGTCTCAGGATTGGAATGGCAAGGTGTTGGATATCACATCTCATGCTATAGGAAGGGTCTCAGATTTGGTATAAGCATTGAGATATCACATCTCATGCTATAGGAAGGGTCTCAGGATTGGAATGGGAAGGAGTTGTATATGACATCTCAGGCCTTAGGAAGGGTCTCAGGTTTGGTATAAGCACTGAGATATCACATCTTTGCTATCGGAAGGGTCTCAGGATTGGAATGGGAAGGAGTTGGATATCCCATCTCATGATAAAGGAAGGGTCTAAGGTTTGGAAGGGGAAGGATTTGGATATCACATCTCATGTTATAGGACGGGTCTCAGGTTTGGTATTAGAAGCATTGAGATATCAAGTCTCATGGTATAAGAAGGGTCTCAGAATTGGAATGGGAAGGAGTTGGATATCACATCTCAAGCTATAGGAAGCGTCTCAGGATTGGAATGGGAAGGAGTTTGATATCACATCTCATGCCATAGTATGGGTCTCAGGTTTGGTAGAAGCATTGGGATATCACATCTCATGCTATCGGAAGGGTATCAGTATTGGATTTGGAAGGAGTTGGATATCCCATCTCATGCTATAGGAAGGGTCTCATGTTAGAATGGGAAGGAGTTGGATATCACATTTCATGTTATAGGAAGGGTCTCAGGATTGGAATGGGAAGGACTTGGATATCATATCTCATGCTATAGGAAGGCTCTCAGGTTTGGAAGGGGAAGGAGTTGGATATCACATTTCATGTTAGAGGAAGGATCTCAGGTTTGGTATAAGCATTGCGATATCACATCTCATGCTATAGGAAGGGTCTCAGGATTGGAATGGGAAGAAGTTGGATATCACATCTCATGCTATAGGAAGGGTCTCAGGATTGGAATGGGAAGGAGTTGGATATCACATCTCATGTTATAGGAAGGATCTCAGGTTTGGTATTAGAAGCATTGAGACATCACATCTCATGCTATAGGAAGGGTCTCAGGATTGGAATGGGAAGGAGTTGGATATCACATCTCATGCTATAGGAAGGGTCTCAGGTTTGGTATAAGCATTGAGATATCACATCTCATGCTATAGGAAGGGTCTCAGTATTGGAATGGGAAGGATTTGGATATCACATCTTATGCTATAGGAAGGGTCTCAGGTTTGGTATAAGCATTGAGATATCACATCTCATGCTATAGGAAGGGTCTCAGGATTGGAATGGGAAGAAGTTGGATATCACATCTCATGCTATAGGAAGGGTCTCAGGTTTGGTATAAGCATTGAGATATCACATCTCATGCTATAGGAAGGGTCTCAGGGTTGGAATGGGAAGGAGTTGTATATGACATCTCATGCCATAGCAAGGGTCTCAGATTTGGTATAAGCATTGAGATATCACATCACATGCTATAGGAAGGGTCTCAGGATTGGAATGGGAAGGACTTGGATATCACATCTCATGCTATAGGCAGGGTCTCAGGTTTGGAAAGGGAAGGAGATGGATATCACATTTCATGTTAGAGGTAGGATCTCAGGTTTGGTATTAGAGGCATTGAGATATCACATCTCAAGCTATCAGAAGGGTCTCAGGATTGGAATGGGAAGGAGTTGGTTATCACATTTCATGCTAAAGGGAGGGTCTCAGGTTTGGAAGGGGAAGGATTTGGAAATCACATCTCATATTATAGGAAGGATCTCAGGTTTGGTATTAGAAGCATTGAGATATCACATCTCATGCTATCGGAAGGATCTCAGGTTTGGTATAAGAGGCATTGAGATATCACATCTCATGCTATCATAAGGGTCTCAGGATTGGAATGGGAAGGAGTTGGATATCACATCTCATGTTATAGGAAGGATCTCAGGTTTGGTATTAGAAGCATTGAGACATCACATCTCATGCTATAGGAAGGGTCTCAGGATTGGAATGGGAAGGAGTTGGATATCACATCTCATGCTATAGGAAGGGTCTCAGGTTTGGTATAAGCATTGAGATATCACATCTCATGCTATAGGAAGGGTCTCAGGATTGGAATGGGAAGGATTTGGATATCACATCTTATGCTATAGGAAGGGTCTCAGGTTTGGTATAAGCATGGAGATATCACTTCTCATGCTATAGGAAGGGTCTCAGGATTGGAATGGGAAGGAGTTGGATATCACATCTCATGCTATAGGAAGGGTCTCAGATTTGGTATAAGCATTGAGATATCACATCTCATGCTATAGGAAGGGTCTCAGGATTGGAATGGGAAGGAGTTGTATATGACATCTCAGGCCATAGGAAGGGTCTCAGATTTGGTATAAGCATTGAGATATCACATCTCATGATATCGGAAGGGTCTCAGGATTGGAATGGGAAGGAGTTGGATATCACATCTCCTGATAAAGGAAGGGTCTAAGGTTTGGAATGGGAAGGATTTGGATATCACATCTCATGTTATTGGACGGTCTCAGGTTTGGTATTAGAAGCATTGAGATATCAAGTCTCATGGTATAGGACGGGAGTTTGATATCACATCTCATGCCAGGGTATGGGTCTCAGGTTTTGTAGAAGCATTGGGATATCACATCTCATGCTATCGGAAGGGTATCAGGATTGGATTTGGAAGGAGTTGGATATCCCATCTCATGCTATAGGAAGGGTCTCAGGTTGGAATAGAAGGAGTTGGATATCACATCTCATGTTATAGGAAGGGTCTCAGGATTGGAATGGGAAAGACTTGGATATCACATCTCATGCTGTAGGAAGGGTCTCAGGTTTGGAAAAGGAAGGAGTTGGATATCACATTTCATGTTAGAGGTAGGATCTCAGGTTTGGTATTAGAGGCATTGAGATATCACATCTCATGCTATCAGAAGGGTATCAGGATTGGAATGGGAAGGAGTTGGATATCACATCTCATGCTAAAGGGAGGGTCTCAGGTTTGGAATGGGAAGGATTTGGATATCACATCTCATGTTATAGGAAGGACCTTAGGTTTGGTATTAGAAGCATTGAGATATCACATCTCATGCTATAGGAAGGGTCTCGGGATTGGAATGGGAAGGAGTTGGATATCACATCTCATGTTATAGGAAGGATCTCAGGTTTGGTATTAGAAGCATTGAGATATCACATCTCATGCTATAGGAAGGGTCTCAGGATTGGAATGGGAAGGAGTTGGATATCACATCTCATGCTATGGGAAGGGTCTCAGGTTTGGTATAAGCATTGAAATATCACATCTCTGCTATCGGAAGGGTCTCAGGATTGGAATGGGAGCAGCTGGATATCACATCTCATGCTAAAGGAAGGGTCTCAGGTTTGGAAGGGGAAGGATTTGGATATCACATCTCATGTTATAGGACGGGTCTCAGGTTTGGTATTAGAAGCATTGTGATATCACATCTCATGCTATAGGATGCGTCTCAGGATTGGAATGGGAAGGAGTTGGATATCACATCTCATGCTATTGGAAGGGTTTCAGGTTTGGTAGAAGCATTGAGATATCACATCTCATGCTATAGGAAGAGTCTCAGGTTTGGGAAGGGAAGGATTTGGATTTCACATCTCTTGTTATAGGATGGTTCTCATGTTTGGTTTTTGAAGCATTGAGATATCACATCTCATGCTATCGGAAGGGTCTCAGGTTTGGAATGGGAAGGAGTTGGATATCACATCTCATGTTATAGGAAGGGTCTCAGGTTTGGAATGGGAAGGAGTTGGATATGACATCTCTTGTTATAGGGAGGGTCTCAGGATTTGAATGGTAAGGAGTTGGATATCACATCTCATGCTATAGGAAGGGTCTCAGGTTGGAATGGGAAGGAGTTGGATATCACATCTCATGTTATATACAGGAAGGGTCTCAGGATTGGAATGGGAAGGATTTGGATATCACATCTCTTGCTATAGGAAGGGTCTCAGGTTTTTTATTAGAAACATTGAGATATCACGTCTCATGCTATAGGAAGTGTTTTAGGATTGGAATGGGAAGTATTTGGATATCACATCTCATGCTAAAGGAAGGGTCTCAGGTTTGGAAGGGGAAGGATTTGGATATCACATCTCATCCAATAGGAAGGGTCTCAGGTTTGGAATGGGAAGGAATTGGATATCACATCTCATGTTATAGGAAGGGTCTCAGGTTTTTTATTAGAAACATTGAGATATCACATCTCATGTTATAGGACGGTTCCCAGGTTTGGTATTAGAAGCATTGAGATATCACATCTCATGGTATAGGAAGGGTCTCAGGGTTGGAATGGGAAGGAGTTGGATATCACATCTCATCCAATAGGAAGGGTCTCAGGTTTGGAATGGGAAGGAATTGGATATCACATCTCATGTTATAGGAAGGATCTCAGGTTTGGTATTAGAAGCATTGAGATATCACATCACATGCTATAGGAAGGGTCTCAGGATTGGAATGTGAAGGATTTGGATATCACATCTCATGCTAAAGGAAGGGTCTCAGGTTTGGTAGAAGCATTGAGATATCACATCTCATGCTATAGGAAGGGTCTCAGGATTTGAATGGCAAGGAGTTGGATATCACATCTCATGCCATAGGAAGGGTCTCAGGTTTGGTATAAGCATTGAGATATCACATCTCTGCTATCGGAAGGTTCTCAGGATTGGATTTGGAAGGAGTTGGATATCCCTTCTCATGCTATAGGAAGTGTCTCAGGTTGGAATGGGAAGGAGTTGAATATCACATCTCATGTTATAGGAAGGGTCTCAGGATTGGAATGGGAAGGATTTGGATATCACATCTCTTGCTATAGGAAGGGTCTCAGGATTGGAATGGGAAGGATTTGGATATCACATCTCATGTCATAGGAAGGATCTCAGGTTTGGTATTAGAAGCATTGATATATCACATCTCATGCTATAGGAATGGTCTCAGGATTGGAATGGGTAGGAGTTGGATATTACATTCTTGCTATAGGAAGGGTCTCATGTTTGGAATGGGAAGGAGTTGGATATCACATATGCTATAGGAAGTGTCTCAGGTTTGGAACGGGAAGGAGTTGGATATCACATCTCATGTTATAGGAAGGGTCTCAGGTTTGGTATAAGCATTGAGATATCACATCTCTGCTATCAGGAGTGGCTCAGGATTGGAATGGGAAGGAGTTGGATATCCCATCTCATGTTAAAGGACAGGTCTCTGGTTTGGTATTAGAAACATTGAGATATCACATCGCATGCTGTAGGAAGGGTCTAAGGATTGGAATGGGATGGACTTGGATATCACATCCCATGCTATAGGTAGGCTCTCAGGTTTGGTATATGCATTGAGATATCACATCTCATGCTATAGGAAGGGTCTCAGGATTGGAATGGGAAGGATTTGGATATCACATCTCATGCTATAGGAAGGGTCTCAGGTTTGGTATAAGCATGGAGATATCACTTCTCATGCTATAGGAAGGGTCTCAGGATTGGAATGGCAAGGTGTTGGATATCACATCTCATGCTATAGGAAGGGTCTCAGATTTGGTATAAGCATTGAGATATCACATCTCATGCTATAGGAAGGGTCTCAGGATTGGAATGGGAAGGAGTTGTATATGACATCTCAGGCCTTAGGAAGGGTCTCAGGTTTGGTATAAGCACTGAGATATCACATCTTTGCTATCGGAAGGGTCTCAGGATTGGAATGGGAAGGAGTTGGATATCCCATCTCATGATAAAGGAAGGGTCTAAGGTTTGGAAGGGGAAGGATTTGGATATCACATCTCATGTTATAGGACGGGTCTCAGGTTTGGTATTAGAAGCATTGAGATATCAAGTCTCATGGTATAAGAAGGGTCTCAGAATTGGAATGGGAAGGAGTTGGATATCACATCTCAAGCTATAGGAAGCGTCTCAGGATTGGAATGGGAAGGAGTTTGATATCACATCTCATGCCATAGTATGGGTCTCAGGTTTGGTAGAAGCATTGGGATATCACATCTCATGCTATCGGAAGGGTATCAGTATTGGATTTGGAAGGAGTTGGATATCCCATCTCATGCTATAGGAAGGGTCTCATGTTAGAATGGGAAGGAGTTGGATATCACATTTCATGTTATAGGAAGGGTCTCAGGATTGTAATGGGAAGGACTTGGATATCATATCTCATGCTATAGGAAGGCTCTCAGGTTTGGAAGGGGAAGGAGTTGGATATCACATTTCATGTTAGAGGAAGGATCTCAGGTTTGGTATAAGCATTGCGATATCACATGTCATGCTATAGGAAGGGTCTCAGGATTGGAATGGGAAGAAGTTGGATATCACATCTCATGCTATAGGAAGGGTCTCAGGATTGGAATGGGAAGGAGTTGGATATCACATCTCATGTTATAGGAAGGATCTCAGGTTTGGTATTAGAAGCATTGAGACATCACATCTCATGCTATAGGAAGGGTCTCAGGATTGGAATGGGAAGGAGTTGGATATCACATCTCATGCTATAGGAAGGGTCTCAGGTTTGGTATAAGCATTGAGATATCACATCTCATGCTATAGGAAGGGTCTCAGGATTGGAATGGGAAGGATTTGGATATCACATCTTATGCTATAGGAAGGGTCTCAGGTTTGGTATAAGCATTGAGATATCACATCTCATGCTATAGGAAGGGTCTCAGGTTTGGAAGGGGAAGGAGTTGGATATCACATTTCATGTTAGAGGAAGGATCTCAGGTTTGGTATAAGCATTGCGATATCACATGTCATGCTATAGGAAGGGTCTCAGGATTGGAATGGGAAGAAGTTGGATATCACATCTCATGCTATAGGAAGGGTCTCAGGATTGGAATGGGAAGGAGTTGGATATCACATCTCATGTTATAGGAAGGATCTCAGGTTTGGTATTAGAAGCATTGAGACATCACATCTCATGCTATAGGAAGGGTCTCAGGATTGGAATGGGAAGGAGTTGGATATCACATCTCATGCTATAGGAAGGGTCTCAGGTTTGGTATAAGCATTGAGATATCACATCTCATGCTATAGGAAGGGTCTCAGGATTGGAATGGGAAGGATTTGGATATCACATCTTATGCTATAGGAAGGGTCTCAGGTTTGGTATAAGCATTGAGATATCACATCTCATGCTATAGGAAGGGTCTCAGGATTGGAATGGGAAGAAGTTGGATATCACATCTCATGCTATAGGAAGGGTCTCAGGTTTGGTATAAGCATTGAGATATCACATCTCATGCTATAGGAAGGGTCTCAGGGTTGGAATGGGAAGGAGTTGTATATGACATCTCATGCCATAGCAAGGGTCTCAGGTTTGGTATAAGCATTGAGATATCACATCACATGCTATAGGAAGGGTCTCAGGATTGGAATGGGAAGGACTTGGATATCACATCTCATGCTATAGGCAGGGTCTCAGGTTTGGAAAGGGAAGGAGATGGATATCACATTTTATGTTAGAGGTAGGATCTCAGGTTTGGTATTAGAGGCATTGAGATATCACATCTCAAGCTATCAGAAGGGTCTCAGGATTGGAATGGGAAGGAGTTGGTTATCACATTTCATGCTAAAGGGAGGGTCTCAGGTTTGGAAGGGGAAGGATTTGGAAATCACATCTCATATTATAGGAAGGATCTCAGGTTTGGTATTAGAAGCATTGAGATATGACATCTCATGCTATCGGAAGGATCTCAGGTTTGGTATAAGAGGCATTGAGATATCACATCTCATGCTATCATAAGGGTCTCAGGATTGGAATGGGAAGGAGTTGGATATCACATCTCATGTTATAGGAAGGATCTCAGGTTTGGTATTAGAAGCATTGAGACATCACATCTCATGCTATAGGAAGGGTCTCAGGATTGGAATGGGAAGGAGTTGGATATCACATCTCATGCTATAGGAAGGGTCTCAGGTTTGGTATAAGCATTGAGATATCACATCTCATGCTATAGGAAGGGTCTCAGGATTGGAATGGGAAGGATTTGGATATCACATCTTATGCTATAGGAAGGGTCTCAGGTTTGGTATAAGCATGGAGATATCACTTCTCATGCTATAGGAAGGGTCTCAGGATTGGAATGGGAAGGAGTTGGATATCACATCTCATGCTATAGGAAGGGTCTCAGATTTGGTATAAGCATTGAGATATCACATCTCATGCTATAGGAAGGGTCTCAGGATTGGAATGGGAAGGAGTTGTATATGACATCTCAGGCCATAGGAAGGGTCTCAGATTTGGTATAAGCATTGAGATATCACATCTCATGATATCGGAAGGGTCTCAGGATTGGAATGGGAAGGAGTTGGATATCACATCTCATGATAAAGGAAGGGTCTAAGGTTTGGAAGGGGAAGGATTTGGATATCACATCTCATGTTATAGGACGGGTCTCAGGTTTGGTATTAGAAGCATTGAGATATCAAGTCTCATGGTATAAGAAGGGTCTCAGGATTGGAATGGGAAGGAGTTTGATATCACATCTCATGCCATAGTATGGGACTCAGGTTTGGTAGAAGCATTGGGATATCACATCTCATGCTATCGGAAGGGTATCAGTATTGGATTTGGAAGGAGTTGGATATCCCATCTCATGCTATAGGAAGGGTCTCAGGTTGGAATGGGAAGGAGTTGGATATCACATTTCATGTTATAGGAAGGGTCTCAGGATTGGAATGGGAAGGACTTGGATATCATATCTCATGCTATAGGAAGGCTCTCAGGTTTGGAAGGGGAAGGAGTTGGATATCACATTTCATGTTAGAGGAAGGATCTCAGGTTTGGTATTAGAGGCCTTGAGATATCACATCTCATGCTATAGGAAGGGTCTCAGGATTGGAATGGGAAGGAGTTGGATATCACATCTCAAGCTATAGGAAGGGTCTCAGGTTTGGTATAAGCATTGAGATATCACATCTCATGCTATAGGAAGGGTCTCAGGATTGGAATGGGAAGAAGTTGGATATCACATCACATGCTATAGGAAGGGTCTCAGGTTTGGTATAAGCATTGAGATATCACATCTCATGCTATAGGAAGGGTCTCAGGATTGGAATGGGAAGGAGTTCTATATGCCATCTCATGCCATAGGAAGGGTCTCAGGTTTTGTATAAGCATTGAGATATCACATCACATGCTATAGGAAGGGTCTCAGGATTGGAATGGGAAGGACTTGGATATCACATATCATGCAATAGGCAGGGTCTCAGGTTTGGAAAGGGAAGGAGATGGATATCACATTTCATGTTAGAGGTAGGATCTCAGGTTTGGTATTAGAGGCATTGAGATATCACATCTCATGCTATCAGAAGGGTCTCAGGATTGGAATGGGAAGGAGTTGGATATCACATCTCATGCTAAAGGGAGGGTCTCAGGTTTGGAAGGGGAAGGATTTGGAAATCACATCTCATATTATAGGAAGGATCTCAGGTTTGGTATTAGAAGCATTGAGATATCACATCTCATGCTATCGGAAGGATCTCAGGTTTGGTATAAGAGGCATTGAGATATCACATCTCATGCTATCATAAGGGTCTCAGGATTGGAATGGGAAGGAGTTGGATATCACATCTCATGTTATAGGAAGGATCTCAGGTTTGGTATTGGAAGCATTGAGACATCACATCTCATGCTATAGGAAGGGTCTCAGGATTGGAATGGGAAGGAGTTGGATATCACATCTCATGCTATAGGAAGGGTCTCAGATTTGGTATAAGCATTGAGATATCACATCTCATGCTATAGGAAGGGTCTCAGGATTGGAATGGGAAGGAGTTGTATATGACATCTCAGGCCATAGGAAGGGTCTCAGGTTTGATATAAGCATTGAGATATCACATCTCTGCTATCGGAAGGGTCTCAGGATTGGAATGGGAAGGAGTTGGATATCCCATCTGAGTTGGATATCCCATCTCATGTTATAGGAAGGGTCTCAGGTTTGGTATTAGAAGCATTGAGATATCACATCTCATGCTATAGGAAGGGTCTCAGGATTGGAATGGGAAGGACTTGGATGTCACATCTCATGCTACAGGGAGGATCTCAAGTTTGATATTAGAAACATTGAGATAACAAATGTCATGATATCGGAAGGGTCTCAGGATTGGAATGGGAAGGAGTTGGATATCACATCTCATGATGAAGGAAGGGTCTAAGGGTTGGAAGGGGAAGGATTTGGATATCACATCTCATGTTATAGGACGGGTCTCAGGTTTGGTATTAGAATCATTGAGATATCACGTCTCATGGTATAGAAAGGGTCTCAGAATTGGAATGGGAAGAAGTTGGATATCACATTTCAAGCTATAGGAAGGGTCTCAGGATTGGAATGGGAAGGAGTTTGATATCACATCTCATGCCATAGTATGGGTCTCAGATTTGGTAGAAGCATTGGGATATCACATCTCATGCTATCGGAATGGTATCAGTATTGGATTTGGAAGGAGTTGGATATCCCATCTCATGCTATAGGAAAGGTCTCAGGTTGGAATGGGATGGAGTTGGATATCACATTTCATGTTATAGGAAGGGTCTCAGGATTGGAATGTGAAGGACTTGGATATCATATCTCATGCTATAGGAAGGCTCTCAGGTTTGGAAGGGGAAGGAGTTGGATATCACATTCATGTTAGAGGAAGGATCTCAGGTTTGGTATTAGAGGCCTTGAGATATCACATCTCATGCTATAGGAAGGGTCTCAGGATTGGAATGGGAAGGAGTTGGATATCACATCTCAAGCTATAGGAAGGGTCTCAGGTTTGGTATAAGCATTGAGATATCACATCTCATGCTATAGGAAGGGTCTCAGGATTGGAATGGGAAGGAGTTGGATATCACATCTCATGTTATAGGAAAGATCTCAGGTTTGGTATTAGAAGCATTGAGACATCACATCTCATGTTATAGGAAGGGTCTCAGGATTGGAATGGGAAGAAGTTGGATATCACATCTCATGCTAAAGGAAGGGTCTCAGGTTTGGAAGGGGAAGGAGTTGGATATCCAATCTCATGTTATAGGACTGGTCTCAGGTTTGGTATTAGAAGCATTGAGATATCACATTGCATGCTGTAGGAAGGTTCTCAGGTTTGGAATGGGGAGGAATTGGATATCACATCTCATGTCAAACGAAGGATCTCAGGTTTGGTATTAGAAGCATTGAGATATCACATCTCATGCTATAGGAATGGTCTCAGGGTTGGAATGGGAAGGAGTTGGATATTACATTCTTGCTATAGGAAGGGTCTCATGTTTGGAATGGGAAGGAGTTGGATATCACATATGCTATAGGAAGGGTCTCAGGTTTGGAACGGGAAGGAGTTGGATATCCGATCTCATGTTATAGGAAGGGTCTCAGGTTTGGTATAAGCATTGAGATATCACATCTCTGCTATCAGAAGTGTCTCAGGATTGGAATGGGAAGGAGTTGGATATCCCATCTCATGTTATAGGACGGGTCTCAGGTTTGTTATTAGAATCATTGAGATATCATATTGCACGCTGCAGGAAGGGTCTAAGGATTGGAATGGGAAGGACTTGGATATCACATCTCATGCTATAGATAGGCTCTCAGATTTGGAAAGGGAAGGAGTTGGATATCACATTTCATGTTAGAGGAAGGATCTCAGGTTTGGTATTATAGGCATTGAGATATCACATCTCATGCTATAGGAAGCGTCTCAGGATTGGAATGGGAAGGAGTTGGGTATCACATCTCATGCTATAGGAAGGCTCAGGATTGGTATAAGTATTGAGATATAACATCTCATGCTATAGGAAGGGTCTCAGGATTGGAATGGAAGGAGTTGGATATCACATCTCATGTTATAGGAAGGATCTCAGGTTTGGTATTAGAAGCATTGAGACATCACATCTCATGCTATAGGAAGGGTCTCAGGATTGGAATGGGAAGGAGTTGGATATCACATCTCATGCTATAGGAAGGGTCTCAGGTTTGGTATAAGCATTGAGATATCACATCTCATGCTATAGGAAGGGTCTCAGGATTGGAATGGGAAGGAGTTGTATATGACATCTCATGCCGTAGGAAGGGTCTCAGGTTTCGTATAAGCATTGAGATATCACATCTCTGCTATCGGAAGGGTCTCAGGATTGGAATGGGAAGGAGTTAGATATCCCATCTCATGTTATAGGAAGAGTCTCAGGTTTGGTATTAGAAGCATTGGATATCACATATCATGCTATAGGAAGTGTCTCAGGATTGGAATGGGAAGGACTTGGATATCACATCTCATGCTATAGGGAGGGTCTCAAGTTTGATATTAGAAGCATTGAGATATCACATCTCATGCTATAGGAAGGGTCTCAGGATTGGAATGGGAAGGAGTTGGATATCACATCTCATGCTATAGGAAGGGTCTCAGGTTTGGTATAAGCAGTGAGATATCACATCTCATGCTATAGGAAGGGTCTCAGGATTGGAATGGGAAGGAGTTGGATATCACATCTCATGTTATAGGAAGGATCTCAGGTTTGGTATAAGCATTGAGATATCACATCTCTGCTATCGGAAGGGTCTCAGGATTGGAATGGGAAGGAGTTGGATATTCCCATCTCATGTTATAGGAAGGGTCTCAGGTTTGGTATTAGAAGCATTGAGATATCACATCTATTGCTGTAGGAAGGGTCTCAGGATTGGAATTGGAAGGAGTTGGATATCACATCTCATGCTATAGGAAGGATCACAGGTTTGGTATTAGAAGCATTGAGATATCACATCTCATGCTATCAGAAGGGTCTCAGGATTGGAATGGGAAGGAGTTGGATATCACATCTCATGCTATAGGAAGGGTCTCAGGTTTGGAACGGGAAGGAGTTGGATATCATATCTCATGTTTTAGGAAGAGTCTCAGGTTTGGTATAAGCATTGAGATATCACATCTCTGCTATCGGAGGTGTCTCAGGATTGGGATGGGAAGGAGTTGGATATCACATCTCATGCTATAGGAAGGGTATCAGGTTTGGAACGGGAAGGAGTTGGATATCCCATCTCATGTTATAGGACAGGTCTCAGGTTTGGTATTAGAAGCATTGAGATATCACATCGCATGCTGTAGGAAGGATCTCAGGTTTGGAATGGGAAGGAATTGGATATCACATCTCATGTCATAGGAAGTATCTCAGGTTTGGTATTAGAAGCATTGAGATATCACATCTCATGCTATAGGAATGGTCTCAGGATTGGAATGGGTAGGAGTTGGATATTACACTCTTGCTATAGGAAGGGTCTCATGTTTGGAATGGGAAGGAGTTGGATATCACATATGCTATAGGAAGGGTCTCAGGTTTGGAACGGGAAGGAGTTGGATATCACATCTCATGCTATATGTAGGCTCTCAGGTTTGGTATAAGCATTGAGATATCACATCTCATGCTATAGGAAGGGTCTCAGGATTGGAATGGGAAGGATTTGGATATCACATCTCATGCTATAGGAAGGGTCTCAGGTTTGGTATAAGCATGGAGATATCACTTCTCATGCTATAGGAAGTGTCTCAGGATTGGAATGGGAAGGAGTTGGATATCACATCTCATGTTATAGGAAGGATCTCAGGTTTGGTATTAGAAGCATTGAGACATCACATCTCATGCTATAGGAAGGGTCTCAGGATTGGAATGGGAAGTAGTTGGATATCACATCTCATGCTAAAGGGAGGGTCTCAGGATTGGAAGGGGAAGGATTTGGATATTACATCTCGTGTTGTAGGAATGATCTCAGGTTTCGTATTAGAAGCATTCAGATATCACATCTCATGCTATCGGAAGGATCTCAGGTTTGGTATTAGAAGCATTGAGATATCAAATCTCATGCTATAGGAAGGGTCGCAGGATTGGAATGGGAAGGAGTTCGATATCACATCTCATGCTATGGGAAGGGTCTCAGGATTGGAATGGGAAGGAGTTTTATATGACATCTCATGCCATAGGAATGATCTCAGGTTTGGTATTAGAAGCATTGAGACATAACATCTCATGTTATAGGAAGGGTCTCAGGATTGGAATGGGAAGGAGTTGGATATCACATCTCATGCTATAGGAAGGGTCTCAGGTTTGGTATAAGTATTGAGATATCACATCTCATGCTATAGGAAGGGTCTCAGGATTGGAATGGGAAGGAGTTGTATATGACATCTCATGCCACAGGAAGGGTCTCAGGTTTGGTATAAGCATTGAGATATCACATCTCTGCTATCGGAAGGGTCTCAGGATTGGAATGGGAAGGAGTTGGATATCCCATCTTACGTTATAGGAAGGGTCTCAGGTTTGGTATTAGAAGCATTGAGATATCACATCTCATGCTATAGGAAGGGTCTCAGGATTGGAATGGGAAGGACTTGGATATCACATCTCATTCTATAGGGAGGGTCTCACGTTTGGAAAGGGAAGGAGTTGGATATCACATTTCATGTTAGATGTAGGATCTCAGGTTTGGTATTAGAGGCATTGAGATATCACATCTCATGCTATCAGAAGGGTCTCAGGATTGGAATGGGAAGGAGTTGGATATCGCATCTCATGCTAAAGGGAGGGTCTCAGGAATGGAAGGGGAAGGATTTGGATATCACATCTCATGTTATAGGAAGGATCTCAGGTTTGGTATTAGAAGCATTGAGATATCACATCTCATGCTATCGGAAGGATCTCAGGTTTGGTATTAGAGGCATTGAGATATCACATCTCATGCTAAAGGGAGGGTCTCAGATTTGGAAGGGGAAGGATTTGGTATCACATCTCTTGTTATAGGAAGGATCACAGGTTTGGTATTAGAAGCATTGAGATATCACATCTCATGCTATGGGAAGGGTCTCAGGATTGGAATGGGAAGGAGTTGGATATCGCATCTCATGCTATGGGAAGGGTCTCAGGTTTGGAACGGGAAGGAGTTAGATATCAGATCTCATGTTATAGTAAGAGTCTCAGGTTTGGTATAAGCATTGAGATTTCACATCTCTGCTATCGGAGGTGTCTCAGGATTGGGATGGGAAGGAATTGGATATCACATCTCATGCTATAGGAAGGATATCAGGTTTGGAACGGGAAGGAGTTGGATATCCCATCTCATGTTATAGGACGGGTCTCAGTTTTGATATTAGAAGCATTGAGATATCACATCACATGCTATAGGAAGGGTCTCATGTTTGGAATGGGAAGGAGTTGGATATCACATATGCTATAGGAAGGGTCTCAGGTTTGGAACGGGAAGGAGTTGGATATCACATCTCATGCTATATGTAGGCTCTCAGGTTTGGTATAAGCATTGAGATATCACATCTCATGCTATAGGAAGGGTCTCAGGACTGGAATGGGAAGGATTTGGATATCACATCTCATGCTATAGGAAGGGTCTCAGGTTTGGTATAAGCATGGAGATATCACTTCTCATGCTATAGGAAGTGTCTCAGGATTGGAATGGGAAGGAGTTGGATATCACATCTCATGTTATAGGAAGGATCTCAGGTTTGGTATTAGAAGCATTGAGACATCACATCTCATGCTATAGGAAGGGTCTCAGGATTGGAATGGGAAGTAGTTGGATATCACATCTCATGCTAAAGGGAGGGTCTCAGGATTGGAAGGGGAAGGATTTGGATATTACATCTCGTGTTGTAGGAATGATCTCAGGTTTCGTATTAGAAGCATTCAGATATCACATCTCATGCTATCGGAAGGATCTCAGGTTTGGTATTAGAAGCATTGAGATATCAAATCTCATGCTATAGGAAGGGTCGCAGGATTGGAATGGGAAGGAGTTCGATATCACATCTCATGCTATGGGAAGGGTCTCAGGATTGGAATGGGAAGGAGTTTTATATGACATCTCATGCCATAGGAATGATCTCAGGTTTGGTATTAGAAGCATTGAGACATAACATCTCATGTTATAGGAAGGGTCTCAGGATTGGAATGGGAAGGAGTTGGATATCACATCTCATGCTATAGGAAGGGTCTCAGGTTTGGTATAAGTATTGAGATATCACATCTCATGCTATAGGAAGGGTCTCAGGATTGGAATGGGAAGGAGTTGTATATGACATCTCATGCCACAGGAAGGGTCTCAGGTTTGGTATAAGCATTGAGATATCACATCTCTGCTATCGGAAGGGTCTCAGGATTGGAATGGGAAGGAGTTGGATATCCCATCTTACGTTATAGGAAGGGTCTCAGGTTTGGTATTAGAAGCATTGAGATATCACATCTCATGCTATAGGAAGGGTCTCAGGATTGGAATGGGAAGGACTTGGATATCACATCTCATTCTATAGGGAGGGTCTCACGTTTGGAAAGGGAAGGAGTTGGATATCACATTTCATGTTAGATGTAGGATCTCAGGTTTGGTATTAGAGGCATTGAGATATCACATCTCATGCTATCAGAAGGGTCTCAGGATTGGAATGGGAAGGAGTTGGATATCACATCTCATGCTAAAGGGAGGGTCTCAGGAATGGAAGGGGAAGGATTTGGATATCACATCTCATGTTATAGGAAGGATCTCAGGTTTGGTATTAGAAGCATTGAGATATCACATCTCATGCTATCGGAAGGATCTCAGGTTTGGTATTAGAGGCATTGAGATATCACATCTCATGCTAAAGGGAGGGTCTCAGATTTGGAAGGGGAAGGATTTGGTATCACATCTCTTGTTATAGGAAGGATCACAGGTTTGGTATTAGAAGCATTGAGATATCACATCTCATGCTATGGGAAGGGTCTCAGGATTGGAATGGGAAGGAGTTGGATATCGCATCTCATGCTATAGGAAGGGTCTCAGGTTTGGAACGGGAAGGAGTTAGATATCAGATCTCATGTTATAGTAAGAGTCTCAGGTTTGGTATAAGCATTGAGATTTCACATCTCTGCTATCGGAGGTGTCTCAGGATTGGGATGGGAAGGAATTGGATATCACATCTCATGCTATAGGAAGGATATCAGGTTTGGAACGGGAAGGAGTTGGATATCCCATCTCATGTTATAGGACGGGTCTCAGTTTTGATATTAGAAGCATTGAGATATCACATCACATGCTGTAGGAAGGGTCTCAGGTTTGGAATGAGAAGGATTTAGATATCACATCTCATGTCATAGGAAGGATCTCAGGTTTGGTATAAGCAGTGAGATGTCACACTCTGCTATTGGAAAGGTCTCAAGATTGGAATGGGAAGGACTTGGATATCACAATTCATGTTATAGGAAGGGTCTCAGGTTTGGTATTAGAAGCATTGAGATATGACATCTCATGCTATAGGAAGGGTCTCAGGATTGGAATGGGAAGGACTTGGATATCACATCTCATGTTATAGGAAGGGTCTCAGGTTTGGTATTAGAAGCATTGAGATATCACATCTCATGCTATAGGAAGGGTCTCAGGAGTGGAGTGGGAAGGAGTTGGATATCACATCTCATGATAAAGGAAGGGTCTAAGGTTTGGAAGGGGAAGGATTTGGATATCACATCTCATGTTATTGGACTGGTCTCAGGTTTGGTATTAGAAGCATTGAGATATCAAGTCTCATGGTATAGGACGGGAGTTTGATATCACATCTCATGCCATGGTATGGGTCTCAGGTTTTGTAGAAGCATTGGGATATCACATCTCATGCTATCGGAAGGATATCAGGATTAGATTTGGAAGGAGTTGGATATCCCATCTCATGCTATAGGAAGGGTCTCAGGTTGGAATGGGAAGGAGTTGGATATCACATCTCATGTTATAGGAAGGGTCTCAGGATTGGAATGGGAAGGACTTGGATATCACATCTCATGCTGTAGGAAGGCTCTCAGGTTTGGAAAGGGAAGGAGTTGGATATCACATTTCATGTTAGAGGTAGGATCTCAGGTTTGGTATTAGAGGCATTGAGATATCACATCTCATGCTATCAGAAGGGTATCAGGATTGGAATGGGAAGGAATTGGATATCACATCTCATGCTAAAGGGAGGGTCTCAGGTTTGGTATTAGAAGCATTGAGATATCACATCTCATGCTATCGGAAGGATCTCAGGTTTGGTATTAGAAGCATTGAGATATCACATCTCATGCTATAGGAAGGGTCTCAGGATTGGAATGGGAAGGAGTTGGATATCACATCTCATGTTATAGGAAGGATCTCAGGTTTGGTATTAGAAGCATTGAGATATCACATCTCATGCTATAGGAAGGGTCTCAGGATTGGAATGGGAAAAAGTTGGATATCACATCTCATGCTAAAGGAAGGGTCTCAGTTTTGGTAGAAGCATTGAGATATCACATCTCTGCTATCGGAAGGGTCTCAGGATTGGAATGGGAAGGAGTTGGATATCCCATCTTACGTTATAGGAAGGGTCTCAGGTTTGGTATTAGAAGCATTGAGATATCACATCTCATGCTATAGGAAGGGTCTCAGGATTGGAATGGGAAGGACTTGGATATCACATCTCATTCTATAGGGAGGGTCTCACGTTTGGAAAGGGAAGGAGTTGGATATCACATTTCATGTTAGATGTAGGATCTCAGGTTTGGTATTAGAGGCATTGAGATATCACATCTCATGCTATCAGAAGGGTCTCAGGATTGGAATGGGAAGGAGTTGGATATCGCATCTCATGCTAAAGGGAGGGTCTCAGGAATGGAAGGGGAAGGATTTGGATATCACATCTCATGTTATAGGAAGGATCTCAGGTTTGGTATTAGAAGCATTGAGATATCACATCTCATGCTATCGGAAGGATCTCAGGTTTGGTATTAGAGGCATTGAGATATCACATCTCATGCTAAAGGGAGGGTCTCAGATTTGGAAGGGGAAGGATTTGGTATCACATCTCTTGTTATAGGAAGGATCACAGGTTTGGTATTAGAAGCATTGAGATATCACATCTCATGCTATGGGAAGGGTCTCAGGATTGGAATGGGAAGGAGTTGGATATCGCATCTCATGCTATGGGAAGGGTCTCAGGTTTGGAACGGGAAGGAGTTAGATATCAGATCTCATGTTATAGTAAGAGTCTCAGGTTTGGTATAAGCATTGAGATTTCACATCTCTGCTATCGGAGGTGTCTCAGGATTGGGATGGGAAGGAATTGGATATCACATCTCATGCTATAGGAAGGATATCAGGTTTGGAACGGGAAGGAGTTGGATATCCCATCTCATGTTATAGGACGGGTCTCAGTTTTGATATTAGAAGCATTGAGATATCACATCACATGCTATAGGAAGGGTCTCATGTTTGGAATCGGAAGGAGTTCATATCACATATGCTATAGGAAGGGTCTCAGGTTTGGAACGGGAAGGAGTTGGATATCACATCTCATGCTATATGTAGGCTCTCAGGTTTGGTATAAGCATTGAGATATCACATCTCATGCTATAGGAAGGGTCTCAGGACTGGAATGGGAAGGATTTGGATATCACATCTCATGCTATAGGAAGGGTCTCAGGTTTGGTATAAGCATGGAGATATCACTTCTCATGCTATAGGAAGTGTCTCAGGATTGGAATGGGAAGGAGTTGGATATCACATCTCATGTTATAGGAAGGATCTCAGGTTTGGTATTAGAAGCATTGAGACATCACATCTCATGCTATAGGAAGGGTCTCAGGATTGGAATGGGAAGTAGTTGGATATCACATCTCATGCTAAAGGGAGGGTCTCAGGATTGGAAGGGGAAGGATTTGGATATTACATCTCGTGTTGTAGGAATGATCTCAGGTTTCGTATTAGAAGCATTCAGATATCACATCTCATGCTATCGGAAGGATCTCAGGTTTGGTATTAGAAGCATTGAGATATCAAATCTCATGCTATAGGAAGGGTCGCAGGATTGGAATGGGAAGGAGTTCGATATCACATCTCATGCTATGGGAAGGGTCTCAGGATTGGAATGGGAAGGAGTTTTATATGACATCTCATGCCATAGGAATGATCTCAGGTTTGGTATTAGAAGCATTGAGACATAACATCTCATGTTATAGGAAGGGTCTCAGGATTGGAATGGGAAGGAGTTGGATATCACATCTCATGCTATAGGAAGGGTCTCAGGTTTGGTATAAGTATTGAGATATCACATCTCATGCTATAGGAAGGGTCTCAGGATTGGAATGGGAAGGAGTTGTATATGACATCTCATGCCACAGGAAGGGTCTCAGGTTTGGTATAAGCATTGAGATATCACATCTCTGCTATCGGAAGGGTCTCAGGATTGGAATGGGAAGGAGTTGGATATCCCATCTTACGTTATAGGAAGGGTCTCAGGTTTGGTATTAGAAGCATTGAGATATCACATCTCATGCTATAGGAAGGGTCTCAGGATTGGAATGGGAAGGACTTGGATATCACATCTCATTCTATAGGGAGGGTCTCACGTTTGGAAAGGGAAGGAGTTGGATATCACATTTCATGTTAGATGTAGGATCTCAGGTTTGGTATTAGAGGCATTGAGATATCACATCTCATGCTATCAGAAGGGTCTCAGGATTGGAATGGGAAGGAGTTGGATATCACATCTCATGCTAAAGGGAGGGTCTCAGGAATGGAAGGGGAAGGATTTGGATATCACATCTCATGTTATAGGAAGGATCTCAGGTTTGGTATTAGAAGCATTGAGATATCACATCTCATGCTATCGGAAGGATCTCAGGTTTGGTATTAGAGGCATTGAGATATCACATCTCATGCTAAAGGGAGGGTCTCAGATTTGGAAGGGGAAGGATTTGGTATCACATCTCTTGTTATAGGAAGGATCACAGGTTTGGTATTAGAAGCATTGAGATATCACATCTCATGCTATGGGAAGGGTCTCAGGATTGGAATGGGAAGGAGTTGGATATCGCATCTCATGCTATAGGAAGGGTCTCAGGTTTGGAACGGGAAGGAGTTAGATATCAGATCTCATGTTATAGTAAGAGTCTCAGGTTTGGTATAAGCATTGAGATTTCACATCTCTGCTATCGGAGGTGTCTCAGGATTGGGATGGGAAGGAATTGGATATCACATCTCATGCTATAGGAAGGATATCAGGTTTGGAACGGGAAGGAGTTGGATATCCCATCTCATGTTATAGGACGGGTCTCAGTTTTGATATTAGAAGCATTGAGATATCACATCACATGCTGTAGGAAGGGTCTCAGGTTTGGAATGAGAAGGATTTAGATATCACATCTCATGTCATAGGAAGGATCTCAGGTTTGGTATAAGCAGTGAGATGTCACACTCTGCTATTGGAAAGGTCTCAAGATTGGAATGGGAAGGACTTGGATATCACAATTCATGTTATAGGAAGGGTCTCAGGTTTGGTATTAGAAGCATTGAGATATGACATCTCATGCTATAGGAAGGGTCTCAGGATTGGAATGGGAAGGACTTGGATATCACATCTCATGTTATAGGAAGGGTCTCAGGTTTGGTATTAGAAGCATTGAGATATCACATCTCATGCTATAGGAAGGGTCTCAGGAGTGGAGTGGGAAGGAGTTGGATATCACATCTCATGATAAAGGAAGGGTCTAAGGTTTGGAAGGGGAAGGATTTGGATATCACATCTCATGTTATTGGACTGGTCTCAGGTTTGGTATTAGAAGCATTGAGATATCAAGTCTCATGGTATAGGACGGGAGTTTGATATCACATCTCATGCCATGGTATGGGTCTCAGGTTTTGTAGAAGCATTGGGATATCACATCTCATGCTATCGGAAGGATATCAGGATTAGATTTGGAAGGAGTTGGATATCCCATCTCATGCTATAGGAAGGGTCTCAGGTTGGAATGGGAAGGAGTTGGATATCACATCTCATGTTATAGGAAGGGTCTCAGGATTGGAATGGGAAGGACTTGGATATCACATCTCATGCTGTAGGAAGGCTCTCAGGTTTGGAAAGGGAAGGAGTTGGATATCACATTTCATGTTAGAGGTAGGATCTCAGGTTTGGTATTAGAGGCATTGAGATATCACATCTCATGCTATCAGAAGGGTATCAGGATTGGAATGGGAAGGAATTGGATATCACATCTCATGCTAAAGGGAGGGTCTCAGGTTTGGTATTAGAAGCATTGAGATATCACATCTCATGCTATCGGAAGGATCTCAGGTTTGGTATTAGAAGCATTGAGATATCACATCTCATGCTATAGGAAGGGTCTCAGGATTGGAATGGGAAGGAGTTGGATATCACATCTCATGTTATAGGAAGGATCTCAGGTTTGGTATTAGAAGCATTGAGATATCACATCTCATGCTATAGGAAGGGTCTCAGGATTGGAATGGGAAAAAGTTGGATATCACATCTCATGCTAAAGGAAGGGTCTCAGTTTTGGTAGAAGCATTGAGATATCACATCTCTGCTATCGGAAGGGTCTCAGGATTGGAATGGGAAGGAGTTGGATATCCCATCTTACGTTATAGGAAGGGTCTCAGGTTTGGTATTAGAAGCATTGAGATATCACATCTCATGCTATAGGAAGGGTCTCAGGATTGGAATGGGAAGGACTTGGATATCACATCTCATTCTATAGGGAGGGTCTCACGTTTGGAAAGGGAAGGAGTTGGATATCACATTTCATGTTAGATGTAGGATCTCAGGTTTGGTATTAGAGGCATTGAGATATCACATCTCATGCTATCAGAAGGGTCTCAGGATTGGAATGGGAAGGAGTTGGATATCGCATCTCATGCTAAAGGGAGGGTCTCAGGAATGGAAGGGGAAGGATTTGGATATCACATCTCATGTTATAGGAAGGATCTCAGGTTTGGTATTAGAAGCATTGAGATATCACATCTCATGCTATCGGAAGGATCTCAGGTTTGGTATTAGAGGCATTGAGATATCACATCTCATGCTAAAGGGAGGGTCTCAGATTTGGAAGGGGAAGGATTTGGTATCACATCTCTTGTTATAGGAAGGATCACAGGTTTGGTATTAGAAGCATTGAGATATCACATCTCATGCTATGGGAAGGGTCTCAGGATTGGAATGGGAAGGAGTTGGATATCGCATCTCATGCTATGGGAAGGGTCTCAGGTTTGGAACGGGAAGGAGTTAGATATCAGATCTCATGTTATAGTAAGAGTCTCAGGTTTGGTATAAGCATTGAGATTTCACATCTCTGCTATCGGAGGTGTCTCAGGATTGGGATGGGAAGGAATTGGATATCACATCTCATGCTATAGGAAGGATATCAGGTTTGGAACGGGAAGGAGTTGGATATCCCATCTCATGTTATAGGACGGGTCTCAGTTTTGATATTAGAAGCATTGAGATATCACATCACATGCTATAGGAAGGGTCTCATGTTTGGAATCGGAAGGAGTTGGATATCACATATGCTATAGGAAGGGTCTCAGGTTTGGAACGGGAAGGAGTTGGATATCACATCTCATGCTATATGTAGGCTCTCAGGTTTGGTATAAGCATTGAGATATCACATCTCATGCTATAGGAAGGGTCTCAGGACTGGAATGGGAAGGATTTGGATATCACATCTCATGCTATAGGAAGGGTCTCAGGTTTGGTATAAGCATGGAGATATCACTTCTCATGCTATAGGAAGTGTCTCAGGATTGGAATGGGAAGGAGTTGGATATCACATCTCATGTTATAGGAAGGATCTCAGGTTTGGTATTAGAAGCATTGAGACATCACATCTCATGCTATAGGAAGGGTCTCAGGATTGGAATGGGAAGTAGTTGGATATCACATCTCATGCTAAAGGGAGGGTCTCAGGATTGGAAGGGGAAGGATTTGGATATTACATCTCGTGTTGTAGGAATGATCTCAGGTTTCGTATTAGAAGCATTCAGATATCACATCTCATGCTATCGGAAGGATCTCAGGTTTGGTATTAGAAGCATTGAGATATCAAATCTCATGCTATAGGAAGGGTCGCAGGATTGGAATGGGAAGGAGTTCGATATCACATCTCATGCTATGGGAAGGGTCTCAGGATTGGAATGGGAAGGAGTTTTATATGACATCTCATGCCATAGGAATGATCTCAAGTTTGGTATTAGAAGCATTGAGACATAACATCTCATGTTATAGGAAGGGTCTCAGGATTGGAATGGGAAGGAGTTGGATATCACATCTCATGCTATAGGAAGGGTCTCAGGTTTGGTATAAGTATTGAGATATCACATCTCATGCTATAGGAAGGGTCTCAGGATTGGAATGGGAAGGAGTTGTATATGACATCTCATGCCACAGGAAGGGTCTCAGGTTTGGTATAAGCATTGAGATATCACATCTCTGCTATCGGAAGGGTCTCAGGATTGGAATGGGAAGGAGTTGGATATCCCATCTTACGTTATAGGAAGGGTCTCAGGTTTGGTATTAGAAGCATTGAGATATCACATCTCATGCTATAGGAAGGGTCTCAGGATTGGAATGGGAAGGACTTGGATATCACATCTCATTCTATAGGGAGGGTCTCACGTTTGGAAAGGGAAGGAGTTGGATATCACATTTCATGTTAGATGTAGGATCTCAGGTTTGGTATTAGAGGCATTGAGATATCACATCTCATGCTATCAGAAGGGTCTCAGGATTGGAATGGGAAGGAGTTGGATATCACATCTCATGCTAAAGGGAGGGTCTCAGGAATGGAAGGGGAAGGATTTGGATATCACATCTCATGTTATAGGAAGGATCTCAGGTTTGGTATTAGAAGCATTGAGATATCACATCTCATGCTATCGGAAGGATCTCAGGTTTGTTATTAGAGGCATTGAGATATCACATCTCATGCTAAAGGGAGGGTCTCAGATTTGGAAGGGGAAGGATTTGGTATCACATCTCTTGTTATAGGAAGGATCACAGGTTTGGTATTAGAAGCATTGAGATATCACATCTCATGCTATGGGAAGGGTCTCAGGATTGGAATGGGAAGGAGTTGGATATCGCATCTCATGCTATAGGAAGGGTCTCAGGTTTGGAACGGGAAGGAGTTAGATATCAGATCTCATGTTATAGTAAGAGTCTCAGGTTTGGTATAAGCATTGAGATTTCACATCTCTGCTATCGGAGGTGTCTCAGGATTGGGATGGGAAGGAATTGGATATCACATCTCATGCTATAGGAAGGATATCAGGTTTGGAACGGGAAGGAGTTGGATATCCCATCTCATGTTATAGGACGGGTCTCAGTTTTGATATTAGAAGCATTGAGATATCACATCACATGCTGTAGGAAGGGTCTCAGGTTTGGAATGAGAAGGATTTAGATATCACATCTCATGTCATAGGAAGGATCTCAGGTTTGGTATAAGCAGTGAGATGTCACACTCTGCTATTGGAAAGGTCTCAAGATTGGAATGGGAAGGACTTGGATATCACAATTCATGTTATAGGAAGGGTCTCAGGTTTGGTATTAGAAGCATTGAGATATGACATCTCATGCTATAGGAAGGGTCTCAGGATTGGAATGGGAAGGACTTGGATATCACATCTCATGTTATAGGAAGGGTCTCAGGTTTGGTATTAGAAGCATTGAGATATCACATCTCATGCTATAGGAAGGGTCTCAGGAGTGGAGTGGGAAGGAGTTGGATATCACATCTCATGATAAAGGAAGGGTCTAAGGTTTGGAAGGGGAAGGATTTGGATATCACATCTCATGTTATTGGACTGGTCTCAGGTTTGGTATTAGAAGCATTGAGATATCAAGTCTCATGGTATAGGACGGGAGTTTGATATCACATCTCATGCCATGGTATGGGTCTCAGGTTTTGTAGAAGCATTGGGATATCACATCTCATGCTATCGGAAGGATATCAGGATTAGATTTGGAAGGAGTTGGATATCCCATCTCATGCTATAGGAAGGGTCTCAGGTTGGAATGGGAAGGAGTTGGATATCACATCTCATGTTATAGGAAGGGTCTCAGGATTGGAATGGGAAGGACTTGGATATCACATCTCATACTGTAGGAAGGCTCTCAGGTTTGGAAAGGGAAGGAGTTGGATATCACATTTCATGTTAGAGGTAGGATCTCAGGTTTGGTATTAGAGGCATTGAGATATCACATCTCATGCTATCAGAAGGGTATCAGGATTGGAATGGGAAGGAATTGGATATCACATCTCATGCTAAAGGGAGGGTCTCAGGTTTGGTATTAGAAGCATTGAGATATCACATCTCATGCTATCGGAAGGATCTCTGGTTTGGTATTAGAAGCATTGAGATATCACATCTCATGCTATAGGAAGGGTCTCAGGATTGGAATGGGAAAAAGTTGGATATCACATCTCATGCTAAAGGAAGGGTCTCAGTTTTGGTAGAAGCATTGAGATATCACATCTCATGCTATAGGAAGGGTCTCAGGATTGGAATGGGAAGGAGTTGGATATCACATCTCGTGCTATAGGAAGGGTCTCAGGTTTGGTATAAGCATTGAGATATCACATCTCTGCTATCGGAAGGGTCTCAGGATTGGAATGGGAAGGACTTAGATATCACATCTCATGCTATAGGGAGGGTCTCAGTATTGATATTAGAAGCATTGAGATATCACATCTCATGCTATCGGAAGGGTCTCAGGATTGGAATGGAAGGAGCTGGATATCACATCTCATGCTAAGACTTGATATACCCTTCCTATAAAATGAGATGGGAATATCCAACTCCTTCCCATTCCAATCCTGAGACCCTTCCGATAGCAGAGATGTGATATCTCAATGCTTATACCAAACCTGAGATCCTTCCTATAACATGAGGTGTGATATCCAACTCCTTCCCATTCCAATCCTGAGACACTTCCTATAGCATGAGATGTGATATCTCACTGCTTATACCAAACCTGATACCCTTCCTATAGCATGAGATGTGATATCCAACTCCTTCCCATTCCAATCCTGAGTCCCTTCCTATAGCATGAGATGTGATATCTCAATGCTTCTAATATCAAACTTGAGACCCTCCCTATAGCATGAGATGTGATATCCAAGTCCTTCACATTCCAATCCTGAGACACTTCCTATAGCATGAGATGTGATATCTCAATGCTTCTAATACCAAACCTGAGACTCTTCCTATAACATGAGATGGGATATCCAACTCCTTCCCATTCCAATCCTGAGACCCTTCCAAAAGCAGAGATGTGATATCTCAATGCTTATACCAAACCTGAGACCCTTCCTATGGCATGAGATGTCATATACATATCCTTCCCATTCCAATCCTGAGACCCTTCTTATAGCATGAGATGTGATATCTCAATGCTTATACCAAACCTGAGACCCTTCCTATAGCATGAGATGTGATATCGAACTCTTTCCCATTCCAATCCTGAGACCCTTCCTATAGCATGAGATGTGATATCTCAATGCCTCTAATACCAAACCTGAGATCCTTCCTCTAACATGAAATGTGATATCCAACACCTTCCCTTTCCAAACCTGAGAGCCTACCTATAGCTTGAGATGTGATATCCAAGTCCTTCCCATTCCAATCCTTAGACCCTTCCTACAGCATGCAATATGATATCTCAATGATTCTAATAACAAACCTGAGACCCGTCCTATAACATGAGATGGGATATCCAACTCCTTCCCATTCCAATCCTGAGACACTTCCGATAGCAGAGATGTGATATCTCAATGCTTATACCAAACCTGAGACCCTTCCTATAACATGAGATGTGATATCCAACTCCTTCCAAATCCAATCCTGATACCCTTCCGATAGCATGAGATGTGATATCCCAATGCTTCTACCAAACCTGAGACCCATACTATGGCATGAGATGTGATATCAAACTCCTTCCCATTCCAATCCTGAGACCCTTCCTATAGCTTGAGATGTGATATCCAACTCCTTCCCATTCCAATTCTGAGACCCTTCCTATACCATGAGACTTGATATCTCAATGCTTCTAATACCAAACCTGAGACCCGTCCTATAACATGAGATGTGATATCCAAATCCTTCCCCTTCCAAACCTTAGACCCTTCCTTTATCATGAGATGTGATATCCAACTCCTTCCCATTCCAATCCTGAGACCCTTCCGATATCATGAGATGTGATATCTCAATGCTTCTAATATCAAACTTGAGACCCTCCCTATAGCATGAGATGTGATATCCAAGTCCTTCCCATTCCAATCCTGAGACCCTTCCTATAACATGAGATGGGAATATCCAACTCCTTCCCATTCCAATCCTGAGACCCTTCCGATAACAGAGATGTGATATCTCAATGCTTATACCAAACCTGAGATCCTTCCTATAACATGAGATGTAATATCCAACTTCTTCCCATTCCAATTGTTAAGACGGATTTCTGAACTCTGTCCTGGTGGCGCAGAAGTTCAGAAGGCCAACCTAATTACTTGGAACAGGGTAACCTCTGGACAAGCCAGACCAATCAAGGTAGCGATCGCGGCGGTCAAGACTAGGTCTCAAGAGGGGTGAGGGTGACTGAAAGCCCGCAGTGAGCACACAAAGCAAGAGCGCTGACAAACTACTCCAAACAGTTGTTATATCAAAAATAGATACACATTTATTTTAAGGCCTTTAAAATAATGACCGTAGCGAGAAAATCACAATATCACAATTTTAAACCAACACATACCATATCAACACAATATATATACAAATACACAGTCGCAAGCGTTTAAAGCACGAAATATGTAGTCCACCTGCCAGGGAAGGAAAACAGGCAGTGCGATAATGCTTTCGACTCAGTTCGCCTTCATAGGCACCTAACTAGATGGAAGTCCGAGCCCTGCGAAGAGTGGAGCCTTGTGCTCAAAGTACCTGCCACGCCGGTGCCGACGGGCACAAGGGGAAGCTCTTTGGAGGAAGTCAGGTGGTTCACGTTAGTGCACAGCAGAAGAAGAACAGGTTCCGCAACTCAAGCGCAGCCTCCACAGCGGGCAGAAGCAGAGTGCGAGCGCGGCAAAAGGGTGCTGTTTTTACACAGCAGGGAAAAGCAATGGGATACTGCAGGAGGGCGACCAGATCCTAGATATACTACTCACCGGTCCCCGAAGCAAGCAGACCCAGGCTTCTCCACGATAGTTTCAGCAGCTGGCAGGTTCAGAAGAGCAGGGAACGCTTTGTAGTCGTGTAGAGCAAAAAGACGTCCCAATCGACGAAACCGGCACAGTTTTGTTGCCGCACAGGACAACGGAGCGGCCGTGTGTATTCGAGCCAAATGAACCCTCCTCCCTTCAGACCTGGGGACGCCAAGCGTACGAAGCGTGGGAGAGGGACAAGGACTCGCAATACAACACAACCTGGCGGCGGTTGCAGAGCCAAACTCCTTGGTAAGCTGGTCAGTCAACTGGATGGCCCAGAGACGCTTCCGAAGGCTTACTTGGCAGGAGATGGTTGAAGATGCCGGGAATAGCTGTTCCTGCTATTCCAAAGGTCGAAGCACCAGTACAGGCCTTCTGGTTCGATCAAAGGAGGACAGGGGCTCTCCGGACGACAGCAGTGCAAAGGAGGATTCCTTCAGCGGGTCACCAGCGATTCCTCGGTCCAGCCTCGTAGTTGCAGGATACTTGGCTCGTGTATTCCTTCGTTCGTGAGAACTCAGGAGATCGACATGGTAGTGGTGTTTCCAGCCCCCTCTTATCCACGGTTCCATTCGCGCCAAAACGGAGGGGAGCCAATGGGAGATCCGCTCATCAAAACACATACCATACGTGGACCAATCACGGACCACGGTGGTCCCAGGCATTCACACCACCCTAGACTCTCTGGCACCCAGGATGTGTATTGGGACCAGACATCCCAGCCCACACCCTGGAGGCACACAAACGACATGTAGAAGCCCGCGAAAGCAACCACGTTTCGCGGGAAAGTACATGCCCAAATAAGGAAGGCCCCGGGTCGCCGGACCTGGGGAAGGTGAAGGGAGCAAGACGGACAGTGGACAGGACAAAGGAGCCTCGCGGCCTGGCCATATTGGGAGCCAGGCCACCATTTTGGGTTCAGTGCAAAAACGTGCTCAGAACGCCAAAAGGAGCTCAAAATAAACAAAACGATCGCTGCCACCATTCCAGTCCCTGAATGACTTGCACCGATCAAATACCATCCTAAAAGAGTATCTAGGGCCTCTAGAAGGCTAGAGACCCAAGAGAGCTGTAACTTAGCTTACAGTGCCCTCTTGTGTCGTGTTGCGCTAAAGCTGCGACACGATAAAAGAAACTACGGGAAACCACGTTCCCCGGTACTGACTGTCTTAAGGGCATGTCAGTTTCCCCGTAAGAAAGGAGCGAAAGCCCAGAGAAGTGCGGCAGAAGGCTGTACTTCTCTGGCAAAGTCAAGAACAAGGTTAAAAACAATAGCAAAAAGTTTAGGGGTTGCCACATGGAAGGAAAATTCCCTACAATTACGAAATCTTTCCTAACACCAATCCTGAGACACTTCCTATAGCATGAGATGTGATATCTCACTGCTTATACCAAACCTAAGACCCTTCCTATAGCATGAGATGTGATATCCAACTCCTTCCCATTCCAATCCTGAGACCCTTCCTATAGCATGAGATGAGATATCTCAATGCTTCTAATACCAAACCTGAGACTCTTCCTATAACATGAGATGGGATATCCAACTCCTTCCCATTCCAATCCTGAGACCCTTCCGATAGTAGAGATGTGATATCTCACTGCTTATACCAAACCCGAGACCCTTCCTATAGCATGAGATGTGATATCCAACTCCTTCCATTCCAATCCTGAGACCCTTCCTATAGCGTGAGATGTGATATCTCAATGCTTCTAATATCAATCTTGAGACCCTCCCTATAGCATGAGATGTGATATCCAAGTCCTTCCCATTCCAATCCTGAGACACTTCCTATAGCATGAGATGTGATATCTCAATGCTTCTAATACCAAACCTGAGACTCTTCCTATAACATGAGATGGGATATCCAACTCCTTCCCATTCCAATCCTGAGACCCTTCCAAAAGCAGAGATGTGATATCTCAATGCTTATACCAAACCTGAGACCCTTCCTATGGCATGAGATGTCATATACATATCCTTCCCATTCCAATCCTGAGACCCTTCCTATAGCATGAGATGTGATATCTCAATGCTTATACCAAACCTGAGACCCTTCCTATAGCATGAGATGTGATATCCAAGTCCTTCCCATTTCAATCCTTAGACCCTTCCTATAGCATGCAATATGATATCTCAATGAATCTAATACCAAACCTGAGACTCTTCCTATAACATGAGATGGGATATCCAACTCCTTCCCATTCCAATCCTGAGACCCTTCCAAAAGCAGATATGTGATATCTCAATGCTTATACCAAACCTGAGACCCTTCCTATGGCATGAGATGTCATATACATATCCTTCCCATTCCAATCCTGAGACCCTTCCTATAGCATGAGATGTGATATCTCAATGCTTATACCAAACCTGAGACCCTTCCTATAGCATGAGATGTGATATCCAAGTCCTTCCCATTCCAATCCTTAGACCCTTCCTATAGCATGCAATATGATATCTCAATGATTCTAATAACAAACCTGAGACCCGTCCTATAACATGAGATGGGATATCCAACTCCTTCCCATTCCAATCCTGAGAATCTTCCGATAGCAGAGATGTGATATCTCAATGCTTATACCAAACCTGAGTCCCTTCCTACGGCATGAGATGTCATATACAACTCCTTCCCATTCTAATCCTAAAACCCTTCCCATAGCATGAGATGTGATATCTCAATGCTTATACCAAACCTGAGACCCTTCATATAGCATGAGATGTGATATCCAACTCCTTCCCATTCCAATCCTGAGACCCTTTCGATAGCAGAGATGTGATATCTCAATGCTTATACCAAACCTGAGACCCTTCCTACGGCATGAGATGTCATATACAACTCCTTCCCATTCCAATCCTGAGACCCTTCCCATAGCATGAGATGTGATATCTCAATGCTTATACCAAACCTGAGTCCCTTCCTATAGCATGAGATGTGATGTCTCAATGCTTCTAATACCAAACCTGAGATCCTTCCTATAACATGAGATGTGATATCCAACTCCTTCCATTCCAATCCTGAGACCCTTCCTATAGCATGAGATGTGATATCTCAATGCTTCTAATATCAAACTTGAGACCCTCCCTATAGCATGAGATGTGATATCCAATTCCTTCCCATTCCAATCCTGAGACACTTCCTATAGCATGAGATGTGATATCTCAATGCTTCTAATACCAAACCTGAGACTCTTCCTATAACATGAGATGGGATATCCAACTCCTTCCCATTCCAATCCTGAGACCCTTCCAAAAGCAGAGATGTGATATCTCAATGCTTATACCAAACCTGAGACCCTTCTTATGTCATGAGATGTCATATACATATCCTTCCCATTCCAATCCTGAGACACTTCCGATAGCAGAGATGTGATATCTCAATGCTTATACCAAACCTGAGACCCTTCCTATAACATGAGATGTGATATCCAACTCCTTCCCATTCCAAACCTGAGACCCTTCCTATAGCATATGTGATATCCAACTCCTTCCAATTCCAAACATGAGACCCTTCCCATAGCAAGAATGTAATATCCAACTCCTTCCCATTCCAATCCTGAGACCATTCCTATAGCATGAGATGTGATATCTCAATGCTTCTAATACCAAACCTGAGATCCTTCCTATGACATGAGATGTGATATCCAATTCCTTCCCATTCCAAACCTGAGACCCTTCCTACAGCATGCGATGTGATATCTCAATGCTTCTAATACCAAACCTGAGACCAGTCCTATAACATGAGATGGGATATCCAACTCCTTCCCGTTCCAATCCTGAGACACTTCCGATTGCAGAGATGTGATATCTCAATGCTTATACCAAACCTGAGACTCTTCCTATAACATGAGATGTGATATCCAACTCCTTCCCGTTCCAAACCTGAGACCCTTCCTATAGCATGAGATGTGATATCCAACTCCTTCCCATTCCAATCCTGAGACCCTTCCGATAGCATGAGATGTGATATCTCAATGCCTCTAATACCAAACCTGAGATCCTTCCTATAACATGTGATGTGATATTCAATTCCTTCCCCTTCCAAACCTGAGACCCTCCCTTTAGCATGAGATGTGATATCCAACTCCTTCCCATTCCAATCCTGAGACCCTTATGATATCATGAGATGTGATATCTCAATGCCTCTAATACCAAACCTGAGATACTTCCGATAGCATGAGATGTGATATCTCAATGCTTCTAATACCAAACCTGAGATCCTTCCTATAACATGAGATGTGATATCCAACTCCTTCCCATTCCAATCCTGAGACCCTTCTGATAGCATGAGATGTGATATCTCAATGCCTCTAATACCAAACCTGAGATCCTACCTCTAGCATGAAATGTGATATCCAACTCCTTCCCTTTCCAAACCTGAGAGCCTACCTATAGCATGAGATGTGATATCCAAGTCCTTCCCATTCCAATCCTTAGACCCTTCCTATAGCATGCAATATGATATCTCAATGATTCTAATAACAAACCTGAGACCCGTCCTATAACATGAGATGGGATATCCAACTCCTTCCCATTCCAATCCTGAGACACTTCCGATAGCAGAGATGTGATATCTCAATGCTTATACCAAACCTGAGACCCTTCCTATAACATGAGATGTGATATCCAACTCCTTCCAATTCCAAACATGAGACCCTTCCCATAGCAAGAATGTAATATCCAACTCCTTCCCATTCCAATCCTGAGACCATTCCTATAGCATGAGATGTGATATCTCAATGCTTCTAATACCAAACCTGAGATCCTTCCTATGACATGAGATGTGATATCCAATTCCTTCCCATTCCAAACCTGAGACCCTTCCTACAGCATGCGATGTGATATCTCAATGCTTCTAATACCAAACCTGAGACCAGTCCTATAACATGAGATGGGATATCCAACTCCTTCCCGTTCCAATCCTGAGTCACTTCCGATTGCAGAGATGTGATATCTCAATGCTTATACCAAACCTGAGACTCTTCCTATAACATGAGATGTGATATCCAACTCCTTCCCATTCCAATCCTGAGACCCTTCCGATAGCATGAGATATGATATCTCAATGCCTCTAATATCAAACCTGAGATCCTTCCTATAACATGTGATGTGATATTCAATTCCTTCCCCTTCCAAACCTGAGACCCTCCCTTTAGCATGAGATGTGATATCCAACTCCTTCCCATTCCAATACTGAGACCCTTATGATAGCATGAGATGTGATATCTCAATGCCTCTAATACCAAACCTGAGATACTTCCGATAGCATGAGATGTGATATCTCAATGCTTCTAATACCAAACCTGAGATCCTTCCTATAACATGAGATGTGATATCCAACTCCTTCCCATTCCAATCCTGAGACCCTTCTGATAGCATGAGATGTGATATCTCAATGCCTCTAATACCAAACCTGAGATCCTACCTCTAAAATGAAATGTGATATCCAACTCCTTCCCTTTCCAAACCTGAGACCCTGCCTATAGCATGAGATGTGATATCCAAGTCCTTCCCATTCCAATCCTGAGACCCTTACTATAGCATGAGATGTGATATCTCAATGTCTCGTCGTCGTATTGAGTCTGCAGCAGCAGAGTTGAGTAAAAGACGTCCCAAACGAAGGAACCCGCACAGTTTGTTACCACAGCAGGGCAAAGGAGCGGCGGTGTGTATCTGAGCCAAATGTACACTACTCACTTCAGACCTGGGAACGCCAAGTGTACGAATCATGTGAGAGTGACAAGGACTCGATATACTACACAACCTGGCGGCGGTTACAGAGCAAGACTCCTGTGTAGGCTGGTCAGTCTGCTGGATGGCCCAGAGACGCTTCCGAAGGCTTACTAGCAGGAGATGGTGAAGATGCCGAGAATAGCTGTCCCCGCTATTCCAAGGGTCGAAGTACCAGTACAGGCCTTCTGGTTCGATCAAAGGTGAAAAGGGTTTCACAAGGCGACAGCAGTGCAGAGGAGCAGTCCTTCAGCGGGTCACCAGCGATTCCTCGGTTCAGCCTCTTGGTTGCAGGATACTTGGCTCCTGTATTCCTTCGTTCGTGAGAACTCAGGAGATCGACATGGTAGTGGTGTTTCCAGCCCCCTCTTATCCACGGTTCCCTTCGCGCCAAAACGGAGGGGACCCAATGGGAGATCCGCTCATCAACACTCACACCATTCGTGGACCTATCACGGACCACGGTGGTCCCAGGCATTCACACCACCCTAGACTCTCTGGCACCCAGGATGTGTATTGGGACCAGACATCCCAGCCCACATCCTGGAGGCACACACAAGACATGTAGAAGCCCGCGAAAGCATCTGTGTTTCGCGGGAAAGTACATGCCCAAATAAGGAAGGCCCCAGGTCGGCTCGACCTGGGGAAGGTGAAGGGAGCAAGATGGTCAGCGGACAGGACAAAGGAGCCTCGTGGTCTGGCCATTTTGGGCTCTAGGCCACCATTTTGGGTTAAGCGCGAGAAACGCGCTTAGAACGCCAAAAGGAGCTCAAAACACAATAAACGATCGCTGCCACCATTCCCGTCCGTGAATCACTTGCACCGATCAGTTACAATTCTGGAAGAGTATCTAGGGCCTGTAGAAGGCTAGAGACCCAAGAGAGCAGTAACTTATCTTACAGTGCCCTCTTGTGTCATGTTGCACGAAAGCCGCAACATGATAAAAGAAACTACGGAAACGAGCGTTTCCTGGTACTGACTGTCTTAAGGGCATGACAGTTTCCCCGTAAGAAAGGAGCGAAAGCCCAGAGGAGTGCGGCAGAAGGCTGCACTTCTCTGGCAAAGTCGAGAACAAGGTGAAAAACAACAGCAAAAAGTTTAGGGGTTGCCACATGGAAGGAAAATTACCTACAATTACGAAATCTTTCCTAACACTCACCCCTCCCAGACTATGGACAGGGGGAACTAATCCACCCCTGGATGAGTCTCTTGTTCAGGTCGGTTAAACATTCTGCACAACCCATCAGCATTGCTATGTTGGACACCTGGTCTATGCTCAATAGTGAAGTCGAAGCCTTGTAGACTTATGGACCACCTAAGCAACTTTGGATTCTCCCCCTTCATGTTTATTAGCCACTTTAAGGGCTTATGGTCAGTTTGCACAGTGAAGTGGGTTCCATAGAGGTAGGGCCTCAGCTTCCTTAGGGCCCACACAACAGAGAAACATTCTTTCTCTACCGTGGACCATCTGAGCTCTCTGTCCTTAAACTGGTGACTAATAAAACCAATAGGGTGTTCCTTACCCTTCTCATCTACTTGCGATAGTACAGCTCCTATCCCAGTGTCAGAGGCGTCCGTCTGCACGATAAAAGGTCTTTGATAATCAGGGGCCCTGAGGACAGGGGCCTGGCACAAGGAGTCTTTTAAGCCATTGAAGGCCTTCTCACACTCGTCGGTCCAAGTTACCTTCTTGGGTTTCTTCAGAGTTGTGAGGGCAGTCAGAGGGGCAGCTATGGTGCCATAGTCTGCCACAAAATTGCGGTAATACCCCGTGAGTCCTAAGAAGGCTCTCACTTGGGTTTGTGTAGTGGGGGTAGGCCAGTCTTGTACTGCTTGTACTTTACTGGGTAGAGGCTGTATCCTCCCTCCACCTACTTCATGTCCAAGGTAAAACACTGAGCCTTGTCCAATCTGGCGTTTACTAGCCTTTATGGTCAAGTGTGCTTTCTGAAGAGCCTGGAGCACAATCCCGAGGTGTTTCACATGGTCTTCCCAGGTGGCACTGAAAACTGCTATATCGTCCAGATATGCAAGACAGAATTCGTCCAACCCATTCAAAACATGATGCACAAGCCTCTGAAAAGTGGCAGGTGCATTCTTCAACCCGAACGGCATTACCCGGAATTGGTAAAGGCCGTCTGGAGTAGAAAACGCTGTCTTCTCCTTGGCATGTTCTGCTAAAGCTATTTGCCAATAGCCAGCAGTGAGGTCAAACGTGCTGAGGTACTTGGAGGCACCCAAAGTATCCACCAGCTCATCTGTTCGAGGCAAGGGGTGTGCATCTGTCTTGGTGACAGCATTCAGAGCCCTGTAATCCACCAGAACCTCAATTCAGAAGTGCCTGCCTTTGGAACGAAAACCACAGGGCTGGACCAAGGACTACTAGAGGGTTCAATCACCCCAAGGTCTAACATCTTGTTGACCTCGGTCTTAATATAAGACCGTACTTTGTCTGACATCCTGTATCCCCTACTTTTGGTAGGTACACTGTCTCCTGTGTCTATGTTATGTTTGCACCAAGGTGTCAAACCAGGCGACTGTGAAAACAGGGGGGAAAACTGCCTAAGCAAACTTTTCACCTCAGCCTGCTGATCAGAAGTCAGGTGAGGGGCCCCTCGGACTCCCTCAAAGGAGCTATCTGAAGGACCGCTTTGGAACAGGTCGGGGAGAGGTTCAGACTCCTCTTCCTCAACATCTGAAGCCAGTAACAGTGCTGCGATTTCGACTCTTGGGACGAAAGCCTTCAGCCTATTCACGTGAAACACTTTTGGAGCCTGTCCAGGCCTTCCAAGGTCCACTAAATAGTTAACCTCACCCAGGGGCTCCACCACTGTGTAAGAGCCTGACCATTTGTCCTGTAAAGCTCAAGGCCTTATGGGATTCATGATCAGGACTTGCTGACCAGGTGTAAAGTTGATGAGGGAAGCTTTCTGGTCGTACCAATGTTTCACCAGTGCTTGTCCTGCCTTCAATTTATCACTAGCCAAGCCCATCAGAAGTACCATCCGTTTTCTGAGCCCTAGCACATAATCAACTACGTTGGTAGTAACAGGGGGAGTGGGCATCTCCCATCCCTCTTTGACTATGGCTAAGGGTCTGTTAGGAGGTGTTTAGACTTACATCAATGTGTTTATACTTACATCATTTCAGCTGCTGCCATGTAACCTAGTTACCAAAGAATCTTTGTTGTTATGATTAAGCAAGGGTTCCAGATTCGAGCAGCAGAGAGAGGATTGAGACCAGGAGGACAGCCCACAGCTGGGGGCCTTTCTCTTGGATGAACTAACTAAATAAATCCTCACTAAAGACAAGGATTGCAGTGAAGTGTGGTCATTTACTTATTAACATTGGCGACGAGGATTGGGCCAAGGAGAAAAGGCCCCCAGCAGCAGCAATATTGATTACAGTTTGGATGCAACCGGACGGAGCGGCACACTACATGTGTAATAGCCGGCGAGAAACACGGCCGTTATCCTGGAGCGGAGTACGAATTTTGAGGAAAAAGTCAGTGCCTGGGAGTGAAGTGAACCACGAAGGAATCCTGGAGCAGAGCACGAATACTGAGGAGGTTGATTTGTGGTTTGTGATTTGCAACTACGAGAGACTGCGCTGACAACACCAGCAGAGGTCCCACCTGAGGTCACTCACTATTTGGATTGCCATTACCTTAATTACTCACTGTCTTGCCGTTACACACACGGCTGCGGCTTGCAGTTGTTTATCTTTGAATGGAACCCGGCTGTCAGGTGAACGAATAGTCGACCAAGCGAGCGAGGAATTCTTGGAATGTTGCAGCCTGGGGCCTTTCTCTTGGATGAACTAACTAAATAAATCCTCACTAAAGACAAGGATTGCAGTGAAGTGTGGTCATTTACTTATTAACAGGGTCCCCGTACAGGATGACCAAACAGAAGTTTGAAGGGGCTGAAGCCAACACCCTCCTGTGGTACCTCTCGTTAGGCAAACAGTAAGCATGGTAAAAGAAGATCCCATTGTCTTCTCTGAAGCTTCTCCAGAGCCCCAATCATGCTTTTTAACGTTCTGTTGAAACGTTCCACCAGACCATTGGTCTGGGGGTGGTATGCAGAAGAGAACTTGTAGGTGACCCCACATTCTTTCCACATAGCCTGCATATACTTTGACATAAAGTTGCTGCCACAATCTGACACAACTTCTTTAGGGAAGCCAACCCTAGTAAATATGCCAAGTAAAGCTTTTGCAACTGACTTGGCAGTTACATTTTTCAATGGGATGGCCTCAGGATATCTGGTTGCATGGTCGACCAGCACCAGGATAAACCTATTGCCCGAGGATGTTTGCGGGTCAAGGGGACCAACGATGTCGATCCCTACCCTTTCAAATGGTACCCCCACAACTGGGAGCGGTACCAACGGAGCTTGGATTGTCGAGCCAACCTTACCAGATAACTGGCAGGAGGCACAACTCCTGCAGTGACTTTCTACTTGCACCCCCATCTTGGGCCAGTAGAAGTGCATGGATAACCTTTGCTTGCTCCTCTTAATACCAAGGTGACCAGCAAGGAGCACTTCATGCGCCAACTGCAGGAGGAAGGGCCTAACAGCAAGGGGAACCACCAACCTCCTATGGTCTCCTTCTGTAGACTCTGTGGGCTCACTATACAGGAGTCCACCTTCCCAATAAATCCTATGCGTCCCAGGAGGTTCACCCTCAAGCTGGGAGCAGGCCTGTCTCCTTAGGCCTTCCAGAGATGGGCACTCACGTTGGCCTTTACTGAATTCGTCCCTATCAGGACCTCCTTCAACTAACAAGTCTTTTAGTTCAGGATGGTCGTTGGGGTCAAATACTTCAGGCATCGCCACCTCCTCGTCAGGCCCGGGCGATTGACCAACTTCCTCCACCGCAGTGGTAGGCGAGCTCGGGGGAATATTCTCTTTCCCTCGTCTTGACTTGTTGACTCCTTTCGCCTTGGGTTTCCCCTTCGGCTGGGGCGGCGTATTGGTCTTGGCCAATGCTGCCCGTGCTTGAGACCGTGTGTAGGGTCTTTCGGCAGTGTCTCCTACGAGCCCTAAAGCTCTGAGATCATTACCTAACAAGACCTTTCCCGGGACGTTTCTCTGAATGCTCACTGGAATCCTGACTGCTGTACCATTTAAAGTAAGATTTACAGGTATTACTGGGAACATACGGAGTGGGCCGTCAGCCAACTTAGTGGGCATCAGAGTAGCTCTGGCAACTTCCTCTGAGTCTACCAAGGTAGAATCCACTACAGTTCGACTGCACCCACTATCCCTAAGAGCTGGAGTATCTACTCCATTGATCAGCACACTGTCTTTAAAGTAGTGCTTGGTATTATCTGTAATCCTAGCATAAGCCTCTGCGACTTTAGGATCCCAGGAACCCAGGGAAACTAAAACTACCTCAGCCTCTATCCCGCTGGGAAATGAGTCTGAGGAGAAGGATGCTCCTGTAATCTCTTCTTCCTCGTAGGAGGAGAAGGCCAGATTAGCGGAGTGGACCCCCAAAGGTCAAACCTTACACCGGGGATCCCCCTTCACGTGGTCAGTTGCTCCACAAGCAAAACAAGATCCATTGGGTCTGTTTACATAGGGAGGCTTATTGTAACCAGAGTTCTGTTTCGGAGGCTGACCTCCACTACCCTGTGAGTTCTCTTGTGTCTTACCCTTATTTTTCTTTTTGTGGCCCTTTTGAGAAGAAGATTTATCAGATTCTCCACCCTCCTTATCTTTGGACTTTTTCCCTTCCTCCTGCTTACCAGGATGAGTTTTGTCCTTATGGGACACTCGATGTGACACCCATAAGTCTGCTGCAATGGCCAGCTTCTTAGGATCTATCTCCTTCGAATCGGCCAAATGCTGCTTAAGCTCCGGGGAAGAAGATGCAAAAATGTGTTCCAGCATGACAAGATGTATCATGCCTTCGAAGGTAGAAACCTTATAACCTTCGACCCAGCCAGTTAAGTTTTTCAAGGATTCAGTGACATAAGATACCCAAGTACCACCTTCCTTTTTCTTATACTCTATGAATCGTTTCAAATATTGGGCCGGAGTCTTCCCAAACGTTAAAATGAGAGTTTGCTTTAACATTGCGAAATCAGCTTGCTCAGCCTTCGACATTTCCATAATGGCACTACAGCCAGAATGGGGCAGTCTGCTGAGTAACCAGGCAATCTTATCAGCATTGTCAACTTGTTGAACTTCGCATGCATACTCAAACGCATTCATCCAGTCCATAATGTCATTCCTTTCCTCATACACAATGACCAGATCTTTCGGAAACCGTGGATGAGAGGAGGCCCCAGACCCATGTCCAGGACCCTTGGACCCATTTGCAACCTGAAGCTTGGCCAGTTCCAACTGGTGATCCCTGTCTTTCTGTTTTTCTGACTGTTCGGTTTTTAGTTTGGCTATGCTGAATTCAAGCTCCTTCTGCCTAAACCGCAGCTCTTGCTTCTTGAATTCAAGCATAGCCTCCCCATCAACACTGGCAGAGGAAACATTAGACATCTCATCCTCCCTGTCCTCGTGGTGGCGGTGGATCAGTGCAGCGGCAGAACCGTCGGTTCTACCAGTGAGAGCAGCCCCACCTCCTTCCGCACTGTCCTCAGAAGTTATAGCGTCAAGCTGCGCTTCTTGCCACGCCACGATTCTTTTGATCATATCCAATTTCGTGCCTTGAGAGGAAACACCTCTCTCCGCACACATTTTTTTCAATGTTTCTGATTTGGAAGCATTTAAAGTTACCAAGGTATTTGTTTCCATACTGTTAGATAGGACTATGGCCTTTTTAAAGTTATACTACAACAATTCACTACATGTCCTGGTAGGAATAACTTGAAATGCCTTAGTTCGTGCGCAACACTGGATACCTTCAGTCGTATCCCACCACTGTACACCAATTTGTTAAGACGGATTTCTGAACTCTGTCCTGGTGGCGCAGAAGTTTAGAAGGCCAACCTAATTACTTGGAACAGGGTAACCTCTGGACAAGCCAGACCAATCAAGGTAGCGATCGCGGCGGTCAAGACTAGGTCTCAAGAGGGGTGATGGTGACTGAAAGCCTGCAATGAGCACACAAAGCAAGGACACTTACAAACTACTCCAAACAGGTGCTATATTAAAAATATATATACATTTATTCCAAGGCCTTTAAAACAATGACCGTAGCGAGAAATCACAATACAACTCTAGTAAACCAACACATACCATACCAATACAATATATATACAAATACAAACAAGTCTCAAGCGTTAGATGCACGAAATGTGTAGTCCACCTAAAAGGGAAGGAAAACAGGCAGTGTGAAATAATGCTTAGACCCAGTCCGCCTTCAGAGGCACCTAACTAAAAGGAAGTCCGAGCCCTACGAAGAGTGGAGCCTTGTGCTCAAAAGTACCTGCACACGCTGGTGCCAACGGGCAAAAGGGGATTCTCTTTGAGGGAGATCAGGCAGTTCAGTTTAGTGCACAAACGAAGAACAACAGTGTTCCGCGACTCAAGCGCAGCCTCCACTGTGGGCAGAAGCAGAGCGCGAGTACGGAAAGGCGTGCTGTTTTGACACAGCGGGGAAAAGCTATGGGCTCCTGCAGGAGGGCGACCAGTTCATAGCTATGCTACTCACCGGACCCCGATGCAAGCAGACCCAGGCTTCTCCGCGTCAGTTTCAGTCGCTGGCAGGTTCAGAAGAGCAGGGGACGTCTCGTCGTCGTGTTGAGTCTGCAGCAGCAGAGTTGAGTAAAAGACGTCTCAAACGAAGGAACCCGCACAGTTTGTTACCACAGCAGGGCAACGGAGCGGCCGTGTGTATCTGAGCCAAATGTACACTACTCACTTCAGACCTGGGAACGCCAAGTGTACGAATCGTGTGAGAGTGACAAGGACTCGATATACTACACAACCTGGTGGCGGTTACAGAGCAAGACTCCTGTGTAGGCTGGTCAGTCTGCTGGATGGCCCAGAGACGCTTCCGAAGGCTTACTAGCAGGAGATGGTGAAGATGCCGAGAATAGCTGTCCCCGCTATTCCAAGGGTCGAAGTACTAGTACAGGCCTTCTGGTTCGATCAAAGGTGAAAAGGGTTTCACAAGGTGACAGCAGTGCAGAGGAGCAGTCCTTCAGCGGGTCACCAGCGATTCCTCGGTTCAGCCTCTTGGTTGCAGGATACTTGGCTCCTGTATTCTTTTGTTCGTGAGAACTCAGGAGATCGACATGGTAGTGGTGTTTCCAGCCCCCTCTTATCCACGGTTCCCTTCGCGCCAAAACGGTGGGGACCCAATGGGAGATCCGCTCATCAACACTCACACCATTCGTGGACCTATCACGGACCACGGTGCTCCCAGGCATTCACACGGGACCAGACATCCCAGCCCACATACTGGAGGCACACACAAGACATGTAGAAGCCCGCGAAAGCATCCGTGTTTCGCGGGAAAGTACATGCCCAAATAAGGAAGGCCCCGGGTCAGCTCGACCTGGGGAAGGTGAAGGGAGCAAGACGGTCAGCGGACAGGACAAAGGAGCCTCGTGGTCTGGCCATTTTGGGAGCCAGGCCACCATTTTGGGTTAAGTGCGAGAAACGTGCTTAGAACGCCAAAAGGAGCTCAAAACACAAGAAACGATCGCTGCCACTATTCCCATCCGTGAATCACTTGCACCGATCAGTTACAATCCTGAAAGAGTATCTAGGGCCTGTAGAAGGCTAGAATCCCAAGAGAGCAGCAACTTAGCTTACAGTGCCCTCTTGTGTCATGTTGCACGAAAGCCGCAACATGATAAAAGAAACTACGGAAAACAGCGTTTCCCGGTACTGACTGTCTTAAGGGCATGTCAGTTTCCCCGTAAGAAAGGAGCGAAATCCCAGAGGAGTGCGGCAGAAGGCTGCACTTCTCTGGCAAAGTCGAGAACAAGGTGAAAAACAACAGCAAAAAGTTTAGGGGTTGCCACATGGAAGGAAAATTACCTACAATTATTAAATCTTTCCTAACAGATATCACATCTCATGTTATAGGAAGAGTTTCAGGTTTGGTATAAGCATTGAGATATCACATCTCTGCAATCGGAAGTGTCTCAGGATTGGGATGGGAAGGAGTTGGATATCCCATCTCATGTTATAGGACGGGTCTCAGGATTGTTATTAGAATCATTGAGATATCATATTGCATGCTGTAGGAAGGGTCTAAGGATTGGAATGGGAAGGACTTGGATATCACATCTCATGCTATGGATAGGCTCTCAGGTTTGGAAAGGGAAGGAGTTGGATATCACATTTCATGTTAGAGGAAGGATCTCCGGTTTGGTATTAGAGGCATTGAGATATCACATCTCATGCTATAGGAAGGGTCTCAGGATTGGAATGGGAAGGAGTTGGATATCACATCTCATGCTATAGGAAGGGTCTCAGGTTTGGTATAAGCATTGAGATATCACATCTCATGCTATAGGAAGGGTCTGAGGATTGGAATGGAAGGAGTTGGATATCACATCTCATGTTAAACGAAGGATCTCAGGTTTGGTATTAGAAGCATTGAGATATCACATCTCATGCTATAGGAAGGGTCTCAGGATTGGAATGGGAAGGAGTTGGATATCACATCTCATGCTATAGGAAGGGTCTCAGGTTTGGTATAAGCATTGAGATATCACATCTCATGCTATCGGAAGGGTCTCAGGATTGGAATGGGAATGAGTTGTATATGACATCTCAAGCCATAGGAAGGGTCTCAGGTTTGGTATAAGCTTTGAGATATCACATCTCTGCTATCGGAAGGGTCTCAGGATTGGAATGGGAAGGAGTTGGATATCCCATCTCATGTTATAGGAAGAGTCTCAGGTTTGGTATTAGAAGCATTGAGATATCACATCTCATGCTATATGAAGTGTCTCAGGATTGGAATGGGAAGGACTTGGATATCACATCTCATGCTATAGGGAAGGTCTCAAGTTTGATATTAGAAGCATTGAGATATCACATCTCATGCTATAGGAAGGGTCTCAGGATTGGAATGGGAATGAGTAGGATATCACATCTCATGCTATAGGAAGGATCTCAGGTTTGGTATAAGCATTGAGATATCACATCTCTTCTATCGGAAGGGTCTCAGGATTGGAATGGGAAGGAGTTGGATATTCCCATCTCATGTTATAGGAAGGGTCTCAGGTTTGGTATTAGAAGCATTGAGATATCACATCTCATGCTATAGGAAGGGTCTCAGGATTGGAATGGGAAGGACTTGGATATCACATCTCATGCTATAGGGAGGGTCTCAAGTTTGATATTAGAAGCATTGAGATATCACATCTCATGATATCGGAAGGGTCTCAGGATTGGAATGGGAAGGAGTTGGATATCACATCTCATGATAAAGGAAGGGTCTAAGGTTGGGAAGGGGAAGGATTTGGATATCACATCTCATGTTATAGGACGGGTCTCAGGTTTGGTATTAGAAGCACTGAGATATCAAGTCTCATGGTATAGGAAGGGTCTCAGAATTGGAATGAGAAGGAGTTGGATATCACATCTCAAGCTATAGGAAGGGTCTCAGGATTGGAATGGGAAGGAGTTTGATATCACATCTCATGCAATAGTATGGGTCTCAGGTTTGGTATAAGCATTGGGATATCACATCTCATGCTATCGGAAGGGTATCAGGATTGGAATTCCAAGGAGTTGGATATCCCATCTCATGCTATAGGAAGGGTCTCAGGTTGGAATGGGAAGGAGTTGGATATCACATCTCATGTTATAGGAAGGGTCTCAGGATTGGAATGGGAAGGACTTGGATATCACATCTCATGCTATAGGAAGGCTCTCAGGTTTGGAAGGGGAAAGAGTTGGATATCACATTTCATGTTAGAGGTAGGATCTCAGGTTTGGTATTAGAGGCATTGAGATATCACATCTCATGCTATCAGAAGGGTCTCAGGATTGGAATGGGAAGGAGTTGGATATCACATCTCATGCTAAAGGGAGGGTCTCAGGTTTGGAAGGGGAAGGATTTGGATATCACATCTCATGTTATAGGAAGGATCTCAGGTTTGGTATTAGAAGCATTGAGATATCACATCTCATGCTATCGGAAGCATCTCAGGTTTGGTATTAGAAGCATTGAGATATCACATCTCATGCTATCAGAATGGTCTCAGGATTGGAATCGGAAGGAGTTGGATATCACATCTCATGCTAAAGGGAGGGTCTCAGGTTTGGAAGGGGAAGGATTTGGATATCACATCTCATGTTATCGTAAGGATCTCAGGTTTGGTATTAGAAGTATTGAGATATCACATCTCATGCTATAGGAATGGTCTCAGGATTGGAATGGGAAGGACTTGGATATCACATCTCATGCTATAGGGAGGTCTCAAGTTTGATATTAGAAGCATTGAGATATCACATCTCATGCTATAGGAAGGGTCTCAGGATTGGAATGGAAGGAGTTGGATATCACATCTCATGTTTTAGGAAGGATCTCAGGTTTGGTATTAGAAGCATTGAGACATCACATCTCATGCTATAGGAAGGGTCTCAGGATTGGAATGGGAAGGAGTTGGATATCATATCTCATGCTATATGAAGGGTCTCAGGTTTGGTATAAGCATTGAGATATCACATCTCATGCTATAGGAAGGGTCTCAGGATTGGAATGGGAAGGAGTTGTATATGACATCTCATGCCGTAGGAAGGGTCTCAGGTTTGGTATAAGCATTGAGATATCACATCTCTGCTATCGGAAGGGTCTCAGGATTGGAATGGGAAGGAGTTGGATATCCCATCTCATGTTATAGGAAGAGTCTCAGGTTTGGTATTAGAAGCATTGAGATATCACATCTCATGCTATAGGAAGGGTCTGAGGATTGGAATGGGAAGGAGTTGGATATCACATCTCATGCTATAGGAAGGGTCTCAGGTTTGGTATAAGCAGTGAGATATCACATCTCATGCTATAGGAACTGTCTCAGGATTGGAATGGGAAGAAGTTGGATATCACATCTCATGTTATAGGAAGGATCTCAGGTTTGGTATAAGCATTGAGATATCACATCTCTGTTATCGGAAGGGTCTCAGGATTGGAATGGGAGGGAGTTGGATATTCCCATCTCATGTTATAGGAAGGGTCTCAGGTTTGGTATTAGAAGCATTGAGATATCACATCTCATGCTATAGGAAGGGTCTCAGGATTGGAATGGGAAGGACTTGGATATCACATCTAATGCTGTAGGGAGGGTCTCAGGATTGGAATGGGAAGGAGTTGGATATCACATCTCATGATAAAGGAAGGGTCTAAGGTTTGGAAGGGGAAGGATTTGGATATCACATCTCATGTTATAGGACAGGTCTCAGGTTTGGTATTAGAAGCATTGAGCTATCAAGTCTCATGGTATAGGAAGGGTCTCAGAATTGGAATGGGAAGGAGTTGGATATCACATCTCATTCTATAGGAAGGGTCTCAGGATTGGAATGGGAAGGAGTTTGATATCACATCTCATGCCATAGTATGGGTCTCAGGTTTGGTAGAAGCATTGGGATATCACATCTCATGCTATCGGAAGGTTATCAGGATTGGATTTGGAAGGAGTTGGATATCCCATCTCATGCTACAGGAAGGGTCTCAGGTTGGAATGGGAAGGAGTTGGATATCACATCTCATGTTATAGGAAGGGTCTCAGGATTGGAATGGGAAGGACTTGGATATCACATCTCATGCTATAGGTAGGCTCTCAGGTTTGGAAGGGGAAAGAGTTGGATATCACATTTCATGTTAGAGGTAGGATCTCAGGTTTGGTATTAGAGGCATTGAGATATCACATCTCATGCTATCAGAAGGGTCTCAGGATTGGAATGGGAAGGAGTTGGATATCACATCTCATGTTATAGGAAGGATCTCAGGTTTGGTATTAGAAGCATTGAGACATCACATCTCATGCTATAGGAAGGGTCTCAGGATTGTAATGGGAAGGAATTGGATATCACATCTCATGCTATATGAAGGGTCTCAGGTTTGGTATAAGCATTGAGATATCACATCTCATGCTATAGGAAGGGTCTCAGGATTGGAATGGGAAGGAGTTGTATATGACATCTCATGCCGTAGGAAGGGTCTCAGGTTTGGTATAAGCATTGAGATATCACATCTCTGCTATCGGAAGGGTCTCAGGATTGGAATGGGAAGGAGTTGGATATCCCATCTCATGTTATAGGACGGGTCTCAGGTTTGTTATTAGAATCATTGAGATATCATATTGCATGCTATAGGAAGGGTCTAAGGATTGGAATTGGAAGGACTTGGATATCACATCTCATGCTATAGGTAGGCTCTCAGGTTTGGAAAGGGAAGGAGTTGGATATCACATTTCATGTTAGAGGAAGGATCTCAGGTTTGGTATTAGAGGCATTGAGATATCACATCTCATGCTATAGGAAGGGTCTCAGGATTGGAATGGGAAGGAGTTAGATATCACATCTCATGCTATAGGAAGGGTCTCAGGTTTGGTATAAGCATTGAGATATCACATCTCATGCTATAGGAAGGGTCTCAGGATTGGAATGGGAAGGATATGTATATGACATCTCATGCCATAGGAAGGGTCTCAGGTTTGGTATAAGCATTGAGATATCACATCTGTGCTTTTGGAAGGGTCTCAGGATTGGAATGGGAAGGAGTTGGATATCCCATCTCATGTTATAGGAAGAGTCTCAGGTTTGGTATTAGAAGCATTGAGATATCACATCTCATGCTATAGGAAGTGTCTCAGGATTGGAATGGGAAGGACTTGGATATCACATCTCATGCTATAGGGAGGGTCTCAAGTTTGATATTAGAAGCATTGAGATATCACATCTCATGCTATAGGAAGGGTCTCAGGATTGGAATGGAAGGAGTTGGATATCACATCTCATGTTTTAGGAAGGATCTCAGGTTTGGTATTAGAAGCATTGAGACATCACATCTCATGCTATAGGAAGGGTCTCAGGATTGGAATGGGAAGGAGTTGGATATCACATCTCATGCTATATGAAGGGTCTCAGGTTTGGTATAAGCATTGAGATATCACATCTCATGCTATAGGAAGGGTCTCAGGATTGGAATGGGAAGGAGTTGTATATGACATCTCATGCCGTAGGAAGGGTCTCAGGTTTGGTATAAGCATTGAGATATCACATCTCTGCTATCGTAAGGGTCTCAGGATTGGAATGGGAAGGAGTTGGATATCCCATCTCATGTTATAGGAAGAGTCTCAGGTTTGGTATTAGAAGCATTGAGATATCACATCTCATGCTATAGGAAGGGTCTCAGGATTGGAATGGGAAGGAGTTGGATATCACATCTCATGCTATAGGAAGGGTCTCAGGTTTGGTATAAGCATTGAGATATCACATCTCATGCTATAGGAAGGGTCTCAGGATTGGAATGGGAAGGAGTTGGATATCACATCTCATGTTATAGGAAGGATCTCAGGTTTGGTATTAGAAGCATTGAGACATCACATCTCATGCTATAGGAAGGGTCTCAGGATTGGAATGGGAAGGAGTTGTATATGACATCTCATGCCGTAGGAAGGGTCTCAGGTTTGGTATAAGCATTGAGATATCACATCTCTGCTATCGGAAGGGTCTCAGGATTGGAATGGGATGGAGTTGGATATCCCATCTCATGTTATAGGAAGGGTCTCATGATTGGAATGGGAAGGACTTGGATATCACATCTCATGCTATAGGAAGGCTCTCAGGTTTGGAAGGGGAAAGAGTTGGATATCACATTTCATGTTAGAGGTAGGATCTCAGGTTTGGTATTAGAGGCATTGAGATATCACATCCCATGCTATCAGAAGGGTCTCAGGATTGGAATGGGAAGGAGTTGGATATCACATCTCATGCTAAAGGGACGGTCTCAGGTTTGGAAGGGGAAGGATTTGGATATCACATCTCATGTTATAGGAAGGATCTCAGGTTTGGTATTAGAAGCATTGAGATATCACATCTCATGCTATCGGAAGCATCTCAGGTTTGGTATTAGAAGCATTGAGATATCACATCTCATGCTATCAGAATGGTCTCAGGATTGGAATCGGAAGGAGTTGGATATCACATCTCATGCTAAAGGGAGGGTCTCAGGTTTGGAAGGGGAAGGATTTGGATATCACATCTCATGTTATCGTAAGGATCTCAGGTTTGGTATTAGAAGTATTGAGATATCACATCTCATGCTATAGGAATGGTCTCAGGATTGGAATGGGAAGGACTTGGATTTCACATCTCATGCTATAGGGAGGTCTCAAGTTTGATATTAGAAGCATTGAGATATCACATCTCATGCTATAGGAAGGGTCTCAGGATTGGAATGGAAGGAGTTGGATATCACATCTCATGTTTTAGGAAGGATCTCAGGTTTGGTATTAGAAGCATTGAGACATCACATCTCATGCTATAGGAAGGGTCTCAGGATTGGAATGGGAAGGAGTTGTATATGACATCTCATGCCGTAGGAAGGGTCTCAGGTTTGGTATAAGCATTGAGATATCACATCTCTGCTATCGGAAGGGTCTCAGGATTGGAATGGGAAGGAGTTGGATATCCCATCTCATGTTATAGGAAGAGTCTCAGGTTTGGTATTAGAAGCATTGAGATATCACATCTCATGCTATAGGAAGGGTCTCAGGATTGGAATGGGAAGGAGTTGGATATCACATCTCATGCTATAGGAAGGGTCTCAGGTTTGGTATAAGCAGTGAGATATCACATCTCATGCTATAGGAACTGTCTCAGGATTGGAATGGGAAGAAGTTGGATATCACATCTCATGTTATAGGAAGGATCTCAGGTTTGGTATAAGCATTGAGATATCACATCTCTGTTATCGGAAGGGTCTCAGGATTGGAATGGGAGGGAGTTGGATATTCCCATCTCATGCTATAGGAAGGGTCTCAGGATTGGAATGGGAAGGACTTGGATATCACATCTAATGCTGTAGGGAGGGTCTCAGGATTGGAATGGGAAGGAGTTGGATATCACATCTCATGATAAAGGAAGGGTCTAAGGTTTGGAAGGGGAAGGATTTGGATATCACATCTCATGTTATAGGACGGGTCTCAGGTTTGGTATTAGAAGCATTGAGATATCAAGTCTCATGGTATAGGAAGGGTCTCAGAATTGGAATGGGAAGGAGTTGGATATCACATCTCATTCTATAGGAAGGGTCTCAGGATTGGAATGGGAAGGAGTTTGATATCACATCTCATGCCATAGTATGGGTCTCAGGTTTGGTAGAAGCATTGGGATATCACATCTCATGCTATCGGAAGGTTATCAGGATTGGATTTGGAAGGAGTTGGATATCCCATCTCATGCTACAGGAAGGGTCTCAGGTTGGAATGGGAAGGAGTTGGATATCACATCTCATGTTATAGGAAGGGTCTCAGGATTGGAATGGGAAGGACTTGGATATCACATCTCATGCTATAGGTAGGCTCTCAGGTTTGGAAGGGGAAAGAGTTGGATATCACATTTCATGTTAGAGGTAGGATCTCAGGTTTGGTATTAGAGGCATTGAGATATCACATCTCATGATATCAGAAGGGTCTCAGGATTGGAATGGGAAGGAGTTGGATATCACATCTCATGCTAAAGGGAGGGTCTCAGGTTTGGAAGGGGAAGGATTTGGATATCACATCTCATGTTATAGGAAGGATCTCAGGTTTGGTATTAGAAGCATTGAGATATCACATCTCATGCTATCGGAAGGATCTCAGGTTTGGTATTAGAAGCATTGAGATATCACATCTCATGCTATCAGAAGGGTCTTAGGATTGGAATGGGAAGAAGTTGGATATCACATCTCATGCTAAAGGGAGGGTCTCAGGTTTGGAAGGGGAAGGATTTGGATATCACATCTTATGTTATCAGAAGGATCTCAGGTGTGGTATTAGAAGTATTGAGATATCACATCTCATGCTATAGGAAGGGTCTCAGGATTGGAATGGGATGGAGTTGGATATCACATCTCAAGCTATAGGAAGGGTCTCAGGTTTGGTATATGCATTGAGATATCACATCTCATGCTATAGGAAGGGTCTCAGGATTGGAATGGGAAGGAGTTGGATATCACATCTCATGTTATAGGAAAGATTTCAGGTTTGGTATTAGAAGCATTGAGACATCACATCTCATGTTATAGGAAGGGTCTCAGGATTAGAATGGGAAGAAGTTGGATATCACATCTCATGCTATAGTAAGGGTCTCAGGTTTGGCATAAGCATTGAGATATCACATCTCATGCTATAGGAAGGGTCTCAGGATTGGAATGGGAAGGAGTTGTATATGACATCTCATGCCATAGGAAGGGTCTCAGGTTTGGTATAAGCATTGAGATATCACATCACATGCTATAGGAAGGGTCTCAGGATTGGAATGGGAAGGACTTGGATATCACATCTCATGCTATCAGAAGGGTCTCAGGTTTGGAAGGGGAAGGATTTGGATATCACATCTCATGTTATAGGAAGGATCTCAGGTTTGGTATTAGAAGCATTGAGATATCACATCTCATGCTATCGGAAGTATCTCAGGTTTGGTATTAGAGGCATTGAAATATTACATCTCATGCTATCATAAGGGTCTCAGGATTGGAATGGGAAGGAGTTGGATATCATATCTCATGCTAAAGGGAGGGTCTCAGGTTTGGAAGGGGAAGGATTTGGATATCACATCTTATGTTATCAGAAGGATCTCAGGTGTGGTATTAGAAGTATTGAGATATCACATCTCATGCTATAGGAAGGGTCTCAGGATTGGAATGGGATGGAGTTGGATATCACATCTCAAGCTATAGGAAGGGTCTCAGGTTTGGTATATGCATTGAGATATCACATCTCATGCTATAGGAAGGGTCTCAGGATTGGAATGGGAAGGAGTTGGATATCACATCTCATGTTATAGGAAAGATCTCAGGTTTGGTATTAGAAGCATTGAGACATCACATCTCATGTTATAGGAAGGGTCTCAGAATTGGAATGGGAAGAAGTTGGATATCACATCTCATGCTATAGGAAGGGTCTCAGTTTGGTATAAGCATTGAGATATCACATCTCATGCTATAGGAAGGGTCTCAGGATTGGAATGGGAAGGAGTTGTATATGACATCTCATGCCATAGGAAGGGTCTCAGGTTTGGTATAAGCATTGAGATATCACATCACATGCTATAAGGAAGGGTCTCAGGATTGGAATGGGAAGGACTTGGATATCACATCTCATGCTATAGGCAGGGTCTCAGGTTTGGAAAGGGAAGGAGTTGGATATCACATTTCATGTTAGAGGTAGGATCTCAGGTTTGGTATTAGAGGCATTGAGATATCACATCTCATGCTATCAGAAGGGTCTCAGGATTGGAATGGGAAGGAGTTGGATATCACATCTCATGCTAAAGGGAGGGTCTCAGGTTTGGAAGGGGAAGGATTTGGATATCACATCTCATGTTATAGGAAGGATCTCAGGTTTTGTATTAGAAGCATTGAGATATCACATCTCATGCTATCGGAAGTATCTCAGGTTTGTTATTAGAGGCATTGAGATATCACATCTCATGCTATCGTAAGGGTCTCAGGATTGGAATGGGAAGGAGTTGGATATCACATCTCATGCTAAAAGGAGGGTCTCAGGTTTGGAAGGGGAAGGATTTGAATATCACATCACATGTTATAGGAAGGATCTCAGGTTTGGTATTAGAAGCATTGAGATATCACATCGCATGCTATAGGAAGGGTCTCAGGTTTGGAACGGGAAGGAGTTGGATATCACATCTCATGTTTAAGGTAAGATCTCAGGTTTGGTATTAGAAGCATTGAGACATCACATCTCTGCAATCGGAAGTGTCTCAGGATTAGGATGGGAAGGAGTTGGATATCACATCTCATGTTATAGGAAAGATCTCAGGTTTGGTATTAGAAGCATTGAGACATCACATCTCATGTTATAGGAAGGGTCTCATGATTGGAATGGGAAGAAGTTGGATATCACATCTCATGCTATAGGAAGGGTCTCAGGTTTGGTAGAAGCATTGAGATATCACATCTCATGCTATAGGAACGGTCTCAGGATTGGAATGGGAAGGACTTGGATATCCCATCTCATGCTATAGGCAGGGTCTCAGGTTTGGAAAGGGAAGGAGTTGGATGTCACATTTCATGTTAGAGGTAGGATCTCAGGTTTGGTATTAGAGGCATTGAGATATCACATCTCATGCTATCCGAAGGGTCTCAGGATTGGAATGGGAAGGAGTTGGATATCACATCTCATGCTAAAGGGAGGGTCTCAGGTTTGGCAGGTGAAGGATTTGGATATCACATCTCATGTTATAGGAAGGATCTCAGGTTTGGTATTAGAAGCATTGAGATATCACATCTCATGCTATCGGAAGTATCTCAGGTTTGGTATTAGAGGCATTGAGATATCACATCTCATGCTATCATAAGGGTCTCAGGATTGGAATGGGAAGGAGTTGGATATCACATCTCATGCTAAAGGGAGGGTCTCAGGTTTGGAAGGGGAAGGATTTGAATATCACATCACATGTTATAGGAAGGATCTCAGGTTTGGTATTAGAGGCTTTGAGATATCACATCTCATGCTATCGGAAGGGTCTCAGGATTGGAATGGGAAGGAGTTGGATATCACATCTCATGCTATAGGAAGGGTCTCAGGTTTGGAAAGGGAAGGAGTTGGATATCACATCTCATGTTATAGGAAGGGTCTCAGGTTTGGTATAAGCATTGAGATATCACATCTCTGCAATCGGAAGTGTCTCAGGATTGGAACGGGAAGGAGTTGGATATCCCATCTCATATTATAGGACTGGTCTCAGGTTTGGTATTAGAAGCATTGAGATATCACATCGCATGCTGTAGGAAGGGTCTCAGGTTTGGAATGGGAAGGAATTGGATATCACATCTCATGTCATAGGAAGGATCTCAGGTTTGGTATTAGAAGCATTGAGATATCACATCTCATGCTATAGGAATGGTCTCAGGTTTGGAATGGGAAGGAGTTGGATATCACATCTCATGTTATAGGAAGGGTCTCAGGTTTGGTATAAGCATTGAGATATCACATCTCTGCTATCGGAAGTGTCTCAGGATTGGAATGGGAAGGAGTTGGATATCCCATCTCATGTTATAGGACGGGTCTCAGGTTTGTTATTAGAATCATTGAGATATCATATTGCATGCTATAGGAAGGGTCTAAGGATTGGAATGGGAAGGACTTGGATATCACATCTCATGCTATAGGTAGGCTCTCAGGTTTGGAAAGGGAAGGAGTTGGATATCACATTTCATGTTAGAGGAAGGATCTCAGGTTTGGTATTAGAGGCATTGAGATATCACATCTCATGCTATAGGAAGGGTCTCAGGATTGGAATGGGAAGGAGTTGGATACCACATCTCATGCTATAGGAAGGGTCTCAGGTTTGGTATAAGCATTGAGATATCACATCTCATGCTATAGGAAGGGTCTCAGGATTGGAATGGGAAGGATATGTATATGACATCTCATGCCATAGGAAGGGTCTCAGGTTTGGTATAAGCATTGAGATATCACATCTCTGCTTTTGGAAGGGTCTCAGGATTGGAATCGGAAGGAGTTGGATATCCCATCTCATGTTATAGGAAGAGTCTCAGGTTTGGTATTAGAAGCATTGAGATATCACATCTCATGCTATAGGAAGTGTCTCAGGATTGGAATGGGAAGGAATTGGATATCACATCTCATGCTATAGGGAGGGTCTCAAGTTTGATATTAGAAGCATTGAGATATCACATCTCATGCTATAGGAAGGGTCTCAGGATTGGAATGGAAGGAGTTGGATATCACATCTCATGTTATAGGAAGGATCTCAGGTTTGGTATTAGAAGCATTGAGACATCACATCTCATGCTATAGGAAGGGTCTCAGGATTGTAATGGGAAGGAGTTGGATATCACATCTCATGCTATATGAAGGGTCTCAGGTTTGGTATAAGCATTGAGATATCACATCTCATGCTATAGGAAGGGTCTCAGGATTGGAATGAGAAGGAGTTGTATATGACATCTCATGCCGTAGGAAGGGTCTCAGGTTTGGTATAAGCATTGAGATATCACATCTCTGCTATCGGAAGGGTCTCAGGATTGGAATGGGAAGGAGTTGGATATCCCATCTCATGTTATAGGACGGGTCTCAGGTTTGTTATTAGAATCATTGAGATATCATATTGCATGCTATAGGAAGGGTCTAAGGATTGGAATTGGAAGGACTTGGATATCACATCTCATGCTATAGGTAGGCTCTCAGGTTTGGAAAGGGAAGGAGTTGGATATCACATTTCATGTTAGAGGAAGGATCTCAGGTTTGGTATTATAGGCATTGAGATATCACATCTCATGCTATAGGAAGGGTCTCAGGATTGGAATGGGAAGGAGTTAGATATCACATCTCATGCTATAGGAAGGGTCTCAGGTTTGGTACAAGCATTGAGATATCACATCTCATGCTATAGGAAGGGTCTCAGGATTGGAATGGGAAGGATATGTATATGACATCTCATGCCATAGGAAGGGTCTCAGGTTTGGTATAAGCATTGAGATATCACATCTGTGCTTTTGGAAGGGTCTCAGGATTGGAATGGGAAGGAGTTGGATATCCCATCTCATGTTATAGGAAGAGTCTCAGGTTTGGTATTAGAAGCATTGAGATATCACATCTCATGCTATAGGAAGTGTCTCAGGATTGGAATGGGAAGGACTTGGATATCACATCTCATGCTATAGGGAGGGTCTCAAGTTTGATACTAGAAGCATTGAGATATCACATCTCATGCTATAGGAAGGGTCTCAGGATTGGAATGGAAGGAGTTGGATATCACATCTCATGTTTTAGGAAGGATCTCAGGTTCGGTATTAGAAGCATTGAGACATCACATCTCATGCTATAGGAAGGGTCTCAGGATTGGAATGGGAAGGAGTTGGATATCACATCTCATGTTATAGGAAAGATTTCAGGTTTGGTATTAGAAGCATTGAGACATCACATCTCATGTTATAGGAAGGGTCTCAGGATTAGAATGGGAAGAAGTTGGATATCACATCTCATGCTATAGTAAGGGTCTCAGGTTTGGCATAAGCATTGAGATATCACATCTCATGCTATAGGAAGGGTCTCAGGATTGGAATGGGAAGGAGTTGTATATGACATCTCATGCCATAGGAAGGGTCTCAGGTTTGGTATAAGCATTGAGATATCACATCACATGCTATAGGAAGGGTCTCAGGATTGGAATGGGAAGGACTTGGATATCACATCTCATGCTATCAGAAGGGTCTCAGGTTTGGAAGGGGAAGGATTTGGATATCACATCTCATGTTATAGGAAGGATCTCAGGTTTGGTATTAGAAGCATTGAGATATCACATCTCATGCTATCGGAAGTATCTCAGGTTTGGTATTAGAGGCATTGAAATATTACATCTCATGCTATCATAAGGGTCTCAGGATTGGAATGGGAAGGAGTTGGATATCATATCTCATGCTAAAGGGAGGGTCTCAGGTTTGGAAGGGGAAGGATTTGAATATCACATCACATGTTATAGGAAGGATCTCAGGTTTGGTATTAGAAGCATTGAGATATCACATCTCATGCTATCGGAATGGTCTCAGGATTGGAATGGGAAGGAGTTGGATATCACATCTCATGCTATAGGAAGGGTCTCAGGTTTGGAACGGGAAGGAGTTGGATATCACATCTCATGTTATAGGAAAGATCTCAGGTTTGGTATTAGAAGCATTGAGACATCACATCACTGCAATCAGAAGTGTCTCAGGATTGGGATGGGAAGGCGTTGGATATCACATCTCATGTTATAGGAAAGATCTCAGGTTTGGTATTAGAAGCATTGAGACATCACATCTCATGTTATAGGAAGGGTCTCAGAATTGGAATGGGAAGAAGTTGGATATCACATCTCATGCTATAGGAAGGGTCTCAGTAGTTTGGTATAAGCATTGAGATATCACATCTCATGCTATAGGAAGGGTCTCAGGATTGGAATGGGAAGGAGTTGTATATGACATCTCATGCCATAGGAAGGGTCTCAGGTTTGGTATAAGCATTGAGATATCACATCACATGCTATAAGGAAGGGTCTCAGGATTGGAATGGGAAGGACTTGGATATCACATCTCATGCTATAGGCAGGGTCTCAGGTTTGGAAAGGGAAGGAGTTGGATATCACATTTCATGTTAGAGGTAGGATCTCAGGTTTGGTATTAGAGGCATTGAGATATCACATCTCATGCTATCAGAAGGGTCTCAGGATTGGAATGGGAAGGAGTTGGATATCACATCTCATGCTAAAGGGAGGGTCTCAGGTTTGGAAGGGGAAGGATTTGGATATCACATCTCATGTTATAGGAAGGATCTCAGGTTTTGTATTAGAAGCATTGAGATATCACATCTCATGCTATCGGAAGTATCTCAGGTTTGTTATTAGAGGCATTGAGATATCACATCTCATGCTATCGTAAGGGTCTCAGGATTGGAATGGGAAGGAGTTGGATATCACATCTCATGCTAAAAGGAGGGTCTCAGGTTTGGAAGGGGAAGGATTTGAATATCACATCACATGTTATAGGAAGGATCTCAGGTTTGGTATTAGAAGCATTGAGATATCACATCGCATGCTATAGGAAGGGTCTCAGGTTTGGAACGGGAAGGAGTTGGATATCAGATCTCATGTTTAAGGTAAGATCTCAGGTTTGGTATTAGAAGCATTGAGACATCACATCTCTGCAATCGGAAGTGTCTCAGGATTAGGATGGGAAGGAGTTGGATATCACATCTCATGTTATAGGAAAGATCTCAGGTTTGGTATTAGAAGCATTGAGACATCACATCTCATGTTATAGGAAGGGTCTCATGATTGGAATGGGAAGAAGTTGGATATCACATCTCATGCTATAGGAAGGGTCTCAGGTTTGGTAGAAGCATTGAGATATCACATCTCATGCTATAGGAACGGTCTCAGGATTGGAATGGGAAGGACTTGGATATCCCATCTCATGCTATAGGCAGGGTCTCAGGTTTGGAAAGGGAAGGAGTTGGATGTCACATTTCATGTTAGAGGTAGGATCTCAGGTTTGGTATTAGAGGCATTGAGATATCACATCTCATGCTATCCGAAGGGTCTCAGGATTGGAATGGGAAGGAGTTGGATATCACATCTCATGCTAAAGGGAGGGTCTCAGGTTTGGCAGGGGAAGGATTTGGATATCACATCTCATGTTATAGGAAGGATCTCAGGTTTGGTATTAGAAGCATTGAGATATCACATCTCATGCTATCGGAAGTATCTCAGGTTTGGTATTAGAGGCATTGAGATATCACATCTCATGCTATCATAAGGGTCTCAGGATTGGAATGGGAAGGAGTTGGATATCACATCTCATGCTAAAGGGAGGGTCTCAGGTTTGGAAGGGGAAGGATTTGAATATCACATCACATGTTATAGGAAGGATCTCAGGTTTGGTATTAGAGGCTTTGAGATATCACATCTCATGCTATCGGAAGGGTCTCAGGATTGGAATGGGAAGGAGTTGGATATCACATCTCATGCTATAGGAAGGGTCTCAGGTTTGGAAAGGGAAGGAGTTGGATATCACATCTCATGTTATAGGAAGGGTCTCAGGTTTGGTATAAGCATTGAGATATCACATCTCTGCAATCGGAAGTGTCTCAGGATTGGAACGGGAAGGAGTTGGATATCCCATCTCATGTTATAGGACTGGTCTCAGGTTTGGTATTAGAAGCATTGAGATATCACATCGCATGCTGTAGGAAGGGTCTCAGGTTTGGAATGGGAAGGAATTGGATATCACATCTCATGTCATAGGAAGGATCTCAGGTTTGGTATTAGAAGCATTGAGATATCACATCTCATGCTATAGGAATGGTCTCAGGTTTGGAATGGGAAGGAGTTGGATATCACATCTCATGTTATAGGAAGGGTCTCAGGTTTGGTATAAGCATTGAGATATCACATCTCTGCTATCGGAAGTGTCTCAGGATTGGAATGGGAAGGAGTTGGATATCCCATCTCATGTTATAGGACGGGTCTCAGGTTTGTTATTAGAATCATTGAGATATCATATTGCATGCTATAGGAAGGGTCTAAGGATTGGAATGGGAAGGACTTGGATATCACATCTCATGCTATAGGTAGGCACTCAGGTTTGGAAAGGGAAGGAGTTGGATATCACATTTCATGTTAGAGGAAGGATCTCAGGTTTGGTATTAGAGGCATTGAGATATCACATCTCATGCTATAGGAAGGGTCTCAGGATTGGAATGGGAAGGAGTTGGATATCACATCTCATGCTATAGGAAGGGTCTCAGGTTTGGTATAAGCATTGAGATATCACATCTCATGCTATAGGAAGGGTCTCAGGATTGGAATGGGAAGGATATGTATATGACATCTCATGCCATAGGAAGGGTCTCAGGTTTGGTATAAGCATTGAGATATCACATCTCTGCTTTTGGAAGGGTCTCAGGATTGGAATCGGAAGGAGTTGGATATCCCATCTCATGTTATAGGAAGAGTCTCAGGTTTGGTATTAGATGCATTGAGATATCACATCTCATGCTATAGGAAGTGTCTCAGGATTGGAATGGGAAGGAATTGGATATCACATCACATGCTATAGGGAGGGTCTCAAGTTTGATATTAGAAGCATTGAGATATCACATCTCATGCTATAGGAAGGGTCTCAGGATTGGAATGGAAGGAGTTGGATATCACATCTCATGTTATAGGAAGGATCTCAGGTTTGGTATTAGAAGCATTGAGACATCACATCTCATGCTATAGGAAGGGTCTCAGGATTGTAATGGGAAGGAGTTGGATATCACATCTCATGCTATATGAAGGGTCTCAGGTTTGGTATAAGCATTGAGATATCACATCTCATGCTATAGGAAGGGTCTCAGGATTGGAATGAGAAGGAGTTGTATATGACATCTCATGCCGTAGGAAGGGTCTCAGGTTTGGTATAAGCATTGAGATATCACATCTCTGCTATCGGAAGGGTCTCAGGATTGGAATGGGAAGGAGTTGGATATCCCATCTCATGTTATAGGACGGGTCTCAGGTTTGTTATTAGAATCATTGAGATATCATATTGCATGCTATAGGAAGGGTCTAAGGATTGGAATTGGAAGGACTTGGATATCACATCTCATGCTATAGGTAGGCTCTCAGGTTTGGAAAGGGAAGGAGTTGGATATCACATTTCATGTTAGAGGAAGGATCTCAGGTTTGGTATTATAGGCATTGAGATATCACATCTCATGCTATAGGAAGGGTCTCAGGATTGGAATGGGAAGGAGTTAGATATCACATCTCATGCTATAGGAAGGGTCTCAGGTTTGGTATAAGCATTGAGATATCACATCTCATGCTATAGGAAGGGTCTCAGGATTGGAATGGGAAGGATATGTATATGACATCTCATGCCATAGGAAGGGTCTCAGGTTTGGTATAAGCATTGAGATATCACATCTGTGCTTTTGGAAGGGTCTCAGGATTGGAATGGGAAGGAGTTGGATATCCCATCTCATGTTATAGGAAGAGTCTCAGGTTTGGTATTAGAAGCATTGAGATATCACATCTCATGCTATAGGAAGTGTCTCAGGATTGGAATGGGAAGGACTTGGATATCACATCTCATGCTATAGGGAGGGTCTCAAGTTTGATACTAGAAGCATTGAGATATCACATCTCATGCTATAGGAAGGGTCTCAGGATTGGAATGGAAGGAGTTGGATATCACATCTCATGTTTTAGGAAGGATCTCAGGTTTGGTATTAGAAGCATTGAGACATCACATCTCATGCTATAGGAAGGGTCTCAGGATTGGAATGGGAAGGAGTTGGATATCACATCTCATGCTAAAGGGAGGGTCTCAGGTTTGGAAGGGGAAGGATTTGGATATCACATCTCATGTTATAGGAAGGATCTCAGGTTTTGTATTAGAAGCATTGAGATATCACATCTCATGCTATCGGAAGTATCTCAGGTTTGGTATTAGAGGCATAGAGATATCACATCTCATGCTATCGTAAGGGTCTCAGGATTGGAATGGGAAGGAGTTGGATATCACATCTCATGCTAAAGGGAGGGTCTCAGGTTTGGAAGGGGAAGGATTTGAATATCACATCACATGTTATAGGAAGGATCTCAGGTTTGGTATTAGAAGCATTGAGATATCACATCTCATGCTATAGGAAGGGTCTCAGGTTTGGAACGGGAAGGAGTTGGATATCACATCTCATGTTTAAGGAAAGATCTCAGGTTTGGTATTAGAAGCATTGAGACATCACATCTCTGCAATCGGAAGTGTCTCAGGATTAGGATGGGAAGGAGTTGGATATCACATCTCATGTTATAGGAAAGATCTCAGGTTTGGTATTAGAAGCATTGAGACATCACATCTCATGTTATAGGAAGGGTCTCATGATTGGAATGGGAAGAAGTTGGATATCACATCTCATGCTATAGGAAGGGTCTCAGGTTTGGTAGAAGCATTGAGATATCACATCTCATGCTATAGGAACGGTCTCAGGATTGGAATGGGAAGGACTTGGATATCCCATCTCATGCTATAGGCAGGGTCTCAGGTTTGGAAAGGGAAGGAGTTGGATGTCACATTTCATGTTAGAGGTAGGATCTCAGGTTTGGTATTAGAGGCATTGAGATATCACATCTCATGCTATCCGAAGGGTCTCAGGATTGGAATGGGAAGGAGTTGGATATCACATCTCATGCTAAAGGGAGGGTCTCAGGTTTGGCAGGGGAAGGATTTGGATATCACATCTCATGTTATAGGAAGGATCTCAGGTTTGGTATTAGAAGCATTGAGATATCACATCTCATGCTATCGGAAGTATCTCAGGTTTGGTATTAGAGGCATTGAGATATCACATCTCATGCTATCATAAGGGTCTCAGGATTGGAATGGGAAGGAGTTGGATATCACATCTCATGCTAAAGGGAAGGTCTCAGGTTTGGAAGGGGAAGGATTTGAATATCACATCACATGTTATAGGAAGGATCTCAGGTTTGGTATTAGAGGCTTTGAGATATCACATCTCATGCTATCGGAAGGGTCTCAGGATTGGAATGGGAAGGAGTTGGATATCACATCTCATGCTATAGGAAGGGTCTCAGGTTTGGAACGGGAAGGAGTTGGATATCACATCTCATGTTATAGGAAGGGTCTCAGGTTTGGTATAAGCATTGAGATATCACATCTCTGCAATCGGAAGTGTCTCAGGATTGGAACGGGAAGGAGTTGGATATCCCATCTCATGTTATAGGACTGGTCTCAGGTTTGGTATTAGAAGCATTGAGATATCACATCGCATGCTGTAGGAAGGGTCTCAGGTTTGGAATGGGAAGGAATTGGATATCACATCTCATGTCATAGGAAGGATCTCAGGTTTGGTATTAGAAGCATTGAGATATCACATCTCATGCTATAGGAATGGTCTCAGGATTGGAATGGGAAGGAGTTGGATATTACATTCTTGCTATGGGAAGGGTCTCATGTTTGGAATTGGAAGGAGTTGGATATCAGATATGCTATAGGAAGGGTCTCAGGTTTGGAATGGGAAGGAGTTGGATATCACATCTCATGTTATAGGAAGGGTCTCAGGTTTGGTATAAGCATTGAGATATCACATCTCTGCTATCGGAAGTGTCTCAGGATTGGAATGGGAAGGAGTTGGATATCCCATCTCATGTTATAGGACGGGTCTCAGGTTTGTTATTAGAATCATTGAGATATCATATTGCATGCTATAGGAAGGGTCTAAGGATTGGAATGGGAAGGACTTGGATATCACATCTCATGCTATAGGTAGGCTCTCAGGTTTGGAAAGGGAAGGAGTTGGATATCACATTTCATGTTAGAGGAAGGATCTCAGGTTTGGTATTAGAGGCATTGAGATATCACATCTCATGCTATAGGAAGGGTCTCAGGATTGGAATGGGAAGGAGTTGGATATCACATCTCATGCTATAGGAAGGGTCTCAGGTTTGGTATAAGCATTGAGATATCACATCTCATGCTATAGGAAGGGTCTCAGGATTGGAATGGGAAGGATATGTATATGACATCTCATGCCATAGGAAGGGTCTCAGGTTTGGTATAAGCATTGAGATATCACATCTCTGCTTTTGGAAGGGTCTCAGGATTGGAATCGGAAGGAGTTGGATATCCCATCTCATGTTATAGGAGGAGTCTCAGGTTTGGTATTAGAAGCATTGAGATATCACATCTCATGCTATAGGAAGTGTCTCAGGATTGGAATGGGAAGGAATTGGATATCACATCTCATGCTATAGGGAGGGTCTCAAGTTTGATATTAGAAGCATTGAGATATCACATCTCATGCTATAGGAAGGGTCTCAGGATTGGAATGGAAGGAGTTGGATATCACATCTCATGTTATAGGAAGGATCTCAGGTTTGGTATTAGAAGCATTGAGACATCACATCTCATGCTATAGGAAGGGTCTCAGGTTTGGTATAAGCATTGAGATATCACATCTCATGCTATAGGAAGGGTCTCAGGATTGGAATGGGAAGGAGTTGTATATGACATCTCATGCCGTAGGAAGGGTCTCAGGTTTGGTATAAGCATTGAGATATCACATCTCTGCTATCGGAAGGGTCTCAGGATTGGAATGGGAAGGAGTTGGATATCCCATCTCATGTTATAGGACGGGTCTCAGGTTTGTTATTAGAATCATTGAGATATCATATTGCATGCTATAGGAAGGGTCTAAGGATTGGAATTGGAAGGACTTGGATATCACATCTCATGCTATAGGTAGGCTCTCAGGTTTGGAAAGGGAAGGAGTTGGATATCACATTTCATGTTAGAGGAAGGATCTCAGGTTTGGTATTAGAGGCATTGAGATATCACATCTCATGCTATAGGAAGGGTCTCAGGATTGGAATGGGAAGGAGTTAGATATCACATCTCATGCTATAGGAAGGGTCTCAGGTTTGGTATAAGCATTGAGATATCACATCTCATGCTATAGGAAGGGTCTCAGGATTGGAATGGGAAGGATATGTATATGACATCTCATGCCATAGGAAGGGTCTCAGGTTTGGTATAAGCATTGAGATATCACATCTGTGCTTTTGGAAGGGTCTCAGGATTGGAATGGGAAGGAGTTGGATATCCCATCTCATGTTATAGGAAGAGTCTCAGGTTTGGTATTAGAAGCATTGAGATATCACATCTCATGCTATAGGAAGTGTCTCAGGATTGGAATGGGAAGGACTTGGATATCACATCTCATGCTATAGGGAGGGTCTCAAGTTTGATATTAGAAGCATTGAGATATCACATCTCATGCTATAGGAAGGTCTCAGGATTGGAATGGAAGGAGTTGGATATCACATCTCATGTTTTAGGAAGGATCTCAGGTTTGGTATTAGAAGCATTGAGACATCACATCTCATGCTATAGGAAGGGTCTCAGGATTGGAATGGGAAGGAGTTGGATATCACATCTCATGCTATATGAAGGGTCTCAGGTTTGGTATAAGCATTGAGATATCACATCTCATGCTATAGGAAGGGTCTCAGGATTGGAATGGGAAGGAGTTGTATATGACATCTCATGCCGTAGGAAGGGTCTCAGGTTTGGTATAAGCATTGAGATATCACATCTCTGCTATCGTAAGGGTCTCAGGATTGGAATGGGAAGGAGTTGGATATCCCATCTCATGTTATAGGAAGAGTCTCAGGTTTGGTATTAGAAGCATTGAGATATCACATCTCATGCTATAGGAAGGGTCTCAGGATTGGAATGGGAAGGAGTTGGATATCACATCTCATGCTATAGGAAGGGTCTCAGGTTTGGTATAAGCATTGAGATATCACATCTCATGCTATAGGAAGGGTCTCAGGATTGGAATGGGAAGGAGTTGGATATCACATCTCATGTTATAGGAAGGATCTCAGGTTTGGTATTAGAAGCATTGAGACATCACATCTCATGCTATAGGAAGGGTCTCAGGATTGGAATGGGAAGGAGTTGTATATGACATCTCATGCCGTAGTAAGGGTCTCAGGTTTGGTATAAGCATTGAGATATCACATCTCTGCTATCGGAAGGGTCTCAGGATTGGAATGGGAAGGAGTTGGATATCCCATCTCATGTTATAGGAAGGGTCTCATGATTGGAATGGGAAGGACTTGGATATCACATCTCATGCTATAGGAAGGCTCTCAGGTTTGGAAGGGGAAAGAGTTGGATATCACATTTCATGTTAGAGGTAGGATCTCAGGTTTGGTATTAGAGGCATTGAGATATCACATCTCATGCTATCAGAAGGGTCTCAGTATTGGAATGGGAAGGAGTTGGATATCACATCTCATGCTAAAGGGATGGTCTCAGGTTTGGAAGGGGAAGGACTTGGATATCACATCTCATGTTATAGGAAGGATCTCAGGTTTGGTATTAGAAGCATTGAGATATCACATCTCATGCTATCAGAAGGGTCTCAGGATAGGAATGGGAAGGAGTTGGATATCACATCTCATGCTAAAGGGAGGGTCTCAGGTTTGGAAGGGGAAGGATTTGGATATCACATCTCATGTTATCGGAAGGATCTCAGGTTTGGTATTAGAAGTATTGAGATATCACATCTCATGCTATAGGAAGGGTCTCAGGATTGGAATGGGAACGAGTTGGATATCACATCTCATGCTAAAGGAAGGGTCTCAGGTTTGGTAGAAGCATTGAGATATCACATCTCATGCTATAGGAAGGGTCTCAGGATTGGAATGGGAAGGACTTAGATATCACATATCATGCTATAGGGAGGGTCTCAGTTTTGATATTAGAAGCATTGAGATATCACATCTCATGCTATCGGAAGTGTCTCAGGATTGGAATGGGAAGGAGCTGGATATCACATCTCATGCTAAAGGAAGGGTCTCAGGTTTGGAACGGGAAGGAGTTGGATATCACATCTCATGTTATAGGAAGGGTCTCAGGTTGGTATAAGCATTGAGATATCACATCTCTGCTATCGGAAGGGTCTCAGGATTGGAATGGGAAGGAGTTGGATATCCCATCTCATGTTATAGGACGGGTCTCAGGTTTGTTATTAGAATCATTGAGATATCATATTGCATGCTGTAGGAAGGGTCTAAGGATTGGAATGGGAAGGACTTGGATATCACATCTCATGCTATAGATAGGCTCTCAGGTTTGGAAAGGGAAGGAGTTGGATATCACATTTCATGTTAGAGGAAGGATCTCAGGTTTGGTATTAGAGGCATTGAGATATCACATCTCAGGCTATAGGAAGGGTCTCAGGTTGGAATTGGAAGGAGTTGGATATCACATCTCATGTTATAGGAAGGGTCTCAGGATTGGAATGGGAAGGACTTGGATATCACATCTCATGCTATAGGAAGGCTCTCAGGTTTGGAAGGGGAAAGAGTTGGATATCACATTTCATGTTAGAGGTAGGATCTCAGGTTGGGTATTAGAGGCAATGAGATATCACATCTCATGCTATCAGAAGGGTCTCAGGATTGGAATGGGAAGGAGTTGGATATCACATCTCATGCTAAAGGGAGGGTCTCAGGTTTGGAAGGGGAAGGATTTGGATATCACATCTCATGTTATAGGAAGGATCTCAGGTTTGGTATTAGAAGCATTGAGATATCACATCTCATGCTATCGGAAGGATCTCAGGTTTGGTATTAGAAGCATTGAGATATCACATCTCATGCTATCAGAAGGTTCTCAGGATTGGAATGGGAAGGAGTTGGATATCCCATCTCATGCTAAAGGGAGGGTCTCAGGTTTGGAAGGGGAAGGATTTGGATATCACATCTCATGTTATCGGAAGGATCTCAGGTTTGGTATTAGAAGTATTGAGATATCACATCTCATGCTATAGGAAGGGTCTCAGGATTGGAATGGGAAGGAGTTGGATATCACATCTCATGTTATAGGACGGGTCTTAGGATTGTTATTAGAATCATTGAGATATCATATTGCATGCTGTAGGAAGGGTCTCATGATTGGAATGGGAAGGAATGGATATCACATCTCATGCTATAGGAAGGCTCTCAGGTTTGGAAGGGGAAAGAGTTGGATATCACATTTCATGTTAGAGGTAGGATCTCAGGTTTGGTATTAGAGGCATTGAGATATCACATCTCATGCTATCAGAAGGGTCTCAGGATTGGAATGGGAAGGAGTTGGATATCACATCTCATGCTAAAGGGAGGGTCTCAGGTTTGGAAGGGGAAGGATTTGGATATCACATCTCATGTTATAGGAAGGATCTCAGGTTTGGTATTAGAAGCATTGAGATATCACATCTCATGCTATCAGAAGGGTCTCAGGATAGGAATGGGAAGGAGTTGGATATCACATCTCATGCTAAAGGGAGGGTCTCAGGTTTGGAAGGGGAAGGATTTGGATATCACATCTCATGCTAAAGGAAGGGTCTCAGGTTTGGTAGAAGCATTGAGATATCACATCTCATGCTATAGGAAGGGTCTCAGGAGTGGAATGGGAAGGACTTAGATATCACATATCATGCTATAGGGAGGGTCTCAGTTTTGATATTAGAAGCATTGAGATATCACATCTCATGCTATCGGAAGTGTCTCAGGATTGGAATGGGAAGGAGCTGGATATCACATCTCATGCTAAAGGAAGGGTCTCAGGTTTGGAACGGGAAGGAGTTGGATATCACATCTCATGTTATAGGAAGGGTCTCAGGTTGGTATAAGCATTGAGATATCACATCTCTGCTATCGGAAGTGTCTCAGGATTGGAATGGGAAGGAGTTGGATATCCCATCTCATGTTATAGGACCGGTCTCAGGTTTGTTATTAGAATCATTGAGATATCATATTGCATGCTGTAGGAAGGGTCTAAGGATTGGAATGGGAAGGACTTGGATATCACATCTCATGCTATAGATAGGCTCTCAGGTTTGGAAAGGGAAGGAGTTGGATATCACATTTCATGTTAGAGGAAGGATCTCAGGTTTGGTATTAGAGGCATTGAGATATCACATCTCATGCTATAGGAAGGGTCTCAGGTTGGAATTGGAAGGAGTTGGATATCACATCTCATGTTATAGGAAGGGTCTCAGGATTGGAATGGGAAGGACTTGGATATCACATCTCATGCTATAGGAAGGCTCTCAGGTTTGGAAGGGGAAAGAGTTGGATATCACATTTCATGTTAGAGGTAGGATCTCAGGTTTGGTATTAGAGGCAATGAGATATCACATCTCATGCTATCAGAAGGGTCTCAGGATTGGAATGGGAAGGAGTTGGATATCACATCTCATGCTAAAGGGAGGGTCTCAGGTTTGGAAGGGGAAGGATTTGGATATCACATCTCATGTTATAGGAAGGATCTCAGGTTTGGTATTAGAAGCATTGAGATATCACATCTCATGCTATCGGAAGGATCTCAGGTTTGGTATTAGAAGCATTGAGATATCACATCTCATGCTATCAGAAGGATCTCAGGATTGGAATGGGAAGGAGTTGGATATCCCATCTCATGCTAAAGGGAGGGTCTCAGGTTTGGAAGGGGAAGGATTTTGATATCACATCTCATGTTATCGGAAGGATCTCAGGTTTGGTATTAGAAGTATTGAGATATCACATCTCATGCTATAGGAAGGGTCTCAGGATTGGAATGGGAAGGAGTTGGATATCACATCTCATGCTAAAGGAAGGGTCTCAGGTTTGGTAGAAGCATTGAGATATCACATCTCATGCTATAGGAAGGGTCTCAGGATTGGAATGGGAAGGACTTAGATATCACATATCATGCTATAGGGAGGGTCTCAGTTTTGATATTAGAAGCATTGAGATATCACATCTCATGCTATCGGAAGTGTCTCAGGATTGGAATGGGAAGGAGCTGGATATCACATCTCATGCTAAAGGAAGGGTCTCAGGTTTGGAACGGGAAGGAGTTGGATATCCGATCTCATGTTATAGGAAGGGTCTCAGGTTTGGTATAAGCATTGAGATATCACAAATCTGCTATCGGAAGTGTCTCAGGATTGGAATGGGAAGGAGTTGGATATCCCATCTCATGTTATAGGACGGGTCTCAGGATTGTTATTAGAATCATTGAGATATCATATTGCATGCTGTAGGAAGGGTCTAAGGATTGGAATGGGAAGGACTTGGATATCACATCTCATGCTATGGATAGGCTCTCAGGTTTGGAAAGGGAAGGAGTTGGATATCACATTTCATGTTAGAGGAAGGATCTCAGGTTTGGTATTAGAGGCATTGAGATATCACATCTCATGCTATAGGAAGGGTCTCAGGATTGGAATGGGAAGGAGTTGGATATCACATCTCATGTTATAGGAAGGGTCTCAGGTTTGGTATAAGAATTGAGATATCATATCTCATGCTATAGGAAGGGTCTCAGGATTGGAATGGAAGGAGTTGGATATCACATCTCATGTTATGGGAAGGATCTCAGGTTTGGTATTAGAAGCATTGAGACATCACATCTCATGCTATAGGAAGTGTCTCAGGATTGGAATGGGAAGGACTTGGATATCACATCTCATGCTATAGGGAGTGTCTCAAGTTTGATATTAGAAGCATTGAGATATCACATCTCATGCTATAGGAAGGGTCTCAGGATTGGAATTGGAAGGAGTTGGATATCACATCTCATGCTATAGGAAGGGTCTCAGGTTTGGTATAAGCAGTGAGATATCACATCTCATGCTATAGGAAGTGTCTCAGGATTGGAATGGGAAGGAGTTGGATATCACATCTCATGTTATAGGAAGGATCTCAGGTTTGGTATAAGCATTGAGATATCACATCTCTGCTATCGGAAGGGTCTCAGGATTGGAATGGGAAGGAGTTGGATATTCCCATCTCATGTTATAGGAAGGGTCTCAGGTTTGGTATTTGAAGCATTGAGACATCACATCTCATGCTATAGGAAGGGTCTCAGGATTGCAATGGGAAGGACTTGGATATCACATCTCATGCTATAGGGAGGGTCTCAAGTTTGATATTAGAAGCATTGAGATATCACATCTCATGATATCGGAAGGATCTCAGGATTGGAATGGGAAGGAGTTGGATATCACATCTCATGATAAAAGAAGGGTCTAAGGTTTGGAAGGGGAAGGATTTGGATATCACATCTCATGTTATAGGACCGGTCTCAGGTTTGGTATTAGAAGCATTGAGATATCAAGTCTCATGGTATAGGAAGGGTCTCAGAACTGGAATGGGAAGGAGTTGGATATCACATCTCAAGCTATAGGAAGGGTCTCAGGATTGGAATGGGAAGGAGTTTGATATCACATCTCATGCCATAGTATGGGTCTCAGGTTTGGTATTAGCATTGGGATATCCCATCTCATGCTATAGGAAGGGTCTCAGGTTGGAATGGGAAGGAGTTGGATATCACATCTCATGTTATAGGAAGGGTCTCAGGATTGGAATGGGAAGGACTTGGATATCACATCTCATGCTATAGGAAGGCTCTCAGGTTTGGAAGGGGAAAGAGTTGGATATCACATTTCATGTTAGAGGTAGGATCTCAGGTTTGGTATAAGAGGCATTGAGATATCACATCTCATGCTATCAGAAGGGTCTCAGGATTGGAATGGGAAGGAGTTGGATATCACATCTCATGCTAAAGTGAGGGTCTCAGGTTTGGAAGGGGAAGGATTTGGATATCACATCTCATGTTATAGGAAGGATCTCAGGTTTGGTATTAGAAGCATTGAGATATCACATCTCATGCTATCAGAAGGTTCTCAGGATTGGAATGGGAAGGAGTTGGATATCACATCTCATGCTAAAGGGAGGGTCTCAGGTTTGGAAGGGGAAGGATTTGGATATCACAAATCATGTTATCGGAAGGATCTCAGGTTTGGTATTAGAAGTATTGAGATATCACATCTCATGCTATAGGAAGGGTCTCAGGATTGGAATGGGAAGGAGTTGGATATCACATCTCATGCTAAAGGAACGGTCTCAGGTTTGGTAGAAGCATTGAGATATCACATCTCATGCTATAGGAAGGGTCTCAAGATTGGAATGGGAAGGACTTAGATATCACATATCATGCTATAGGGAGGGTCTCATTTTTGATATTAGAAGCATTGAGATATCACATCTCTGCTATCGGAAGGGTCTCAGGATTGGAATGGGAAGGAGTTGGATATTCCCATCTCATGTTATAGGAAGGGTCTCAGGTTTGGTATTTGAAGCATTGAGACATCACATCTCATGCTATAGGAAGGGTCTCAGGATTGCAATGGGAAGGACTTGGATATCACATCTCATGCTATAGGGAGGGTCTCAAGTTTGATATTAGAAGCATTGAGATGTCACATCTCATGATATCGGAAGGATCTCAGGATTGGAATAGGAAGGAGTTGGATATCACATCTCATGATAAAAGAAGGGTCTAAGGTTTGGAAGGGGAAGGATTTGGATATCACATCTCATGTTATAGGACCGGTCTCAGGTTTGGTATTAGAAGCATTGAGATATCAAGTCTCATGGTATAGGAAGGGTCTCAGAACTGGAATGGGAAGGAGTTGGATATCACATCTCAAGCTATAGGAAGGGTCTCAGGATTGGAATGGGAAGGAGTTTGATATCACATCTCATGCCATAGTATGGGTCTCAGGTTTGGTATTAGCATTGGGATATCCCATCTCATGCTATAGGAAGGGTCTCAGGTTGGAATGGGAAGGAGTTGGATATCACATCTCATGTTATAGGAAGGGTCTCAGGATTGGAATGGGAAGGACTTGGATATCACATCTCATGCTATAGGAAGGCTCTCAGGTTTGGAAGGGGAAAGAGTTGGATATCACATTTCATGTTAGAGGTAGGATCTCAGGTTTGGTATAAGAGGCATTGAGATATCACATCTCATGCTATCAGAAGGGTCTCAGGATTGGAATGGGAAGGAGTTGGATATCACATCTCATGCTAAAGTGAGGGTCTCAGGTTTGGAAGGGGAAGGATTTGGATATCACATCTCATGTTATAGGAAGGATCTCAGGTTTGGTATTAGAAGCATTGAGATATCACATCTCATGCTATCAGAAGGTTCTCAGGATTGGAATGGGAAGGAGTTGGATATCACATCTCATGCTAAAGGGAGGGTCTCAGGTTTGGAAGGGGAAGGATTTGGATATCACATCTCATGATATCTGAAGGATCTCAGGTTTGGTATTAGAAGTATTGAGATATCACATCTCATGCTATAGGAAGGGTCTAAGGATTGGAATGGGAAGGAGTTGGATATCACATCTCATGCTAAAGGAACGGTCTCAGGTTTGGTAGAAGCATTGAGATATCACATCTCATGCTATAGGAAGGGTCTCAAGATTGGAATGGGAAGGACTTAGATATCACATATCATGCTATAGGGAGGGTCTCATTTTTGATATTAGAAGCATTGAGATATCACATCTCATGCTATCGGAAGTGTCTCAGGATTGGAATGGGAAGGAGTTGGATATCCCCTCTCATGTTATAGGACGGGTCTCAGGATTGTTATTAGAATCATTGAGATATCATATTGCATGCTGTAGGAAGGGTCTAAGGATTGGAATGGGAAGGACTTGGATATCACATCTCATGCTATGGATAGGCTCTCAGGTTTGGAAAGGGAAGTAGTTGGATATCACATTTCATGTTAGAGGAAGGATCTCAGGTTTGGTATTAGAGGCATTGAGATATCACATCTCATGCTATAGGAAGGGTCTCAGGATTGGAATGGGAAGGAGTTGGATATCACATCTCATGCTAAAGGAAGGGTCTCAGGTTTAGTATAAGCATTGAGATATCACATCTCATGCTATAGGAAGGGTCTCAGGATTGGAATGGAAGGAGTTGGATTTCACATCTCATGTTATAGGAAGGATCTCAGGTTTGGTATTAGAAGCATTGAGACATCACATCTCATGCTATAGGAAGGGTCTCAGGATTGGAATGGGAAGGAGTTGGATATCACATCTCATGCTATAGGAAGGGTCTCAGGTTTGGTATAAGCATTGAGATATCACATCTCATGCTATAGGAAGGGTCTCAGGATTGGAATGGGAAGGAGTTGGATATTCCCATCTCATGTTATAGGAAGAGTCTCATGCTAAGACCTGATAGACCCTTCCTATAACATGAGATGTGATATCTCAATGCTTCTAATATCAATACTGAGACCCTCCCTATAGCATGAGATGTGATATCTAAGTCCTTCCCATTCCAATCCTGAGACCCTTCCGATAGCAGAGATGTGATATCTCAATGCTTATACCAAACCTGAGACCCTTCCTATAGCATGAGATGTGATATCCAACTCCTTCCCATTCCAATCCTGAGACCCTTCCTATAGCATGATATGTGAAATCTCAATGCTTCTACCAAAACTGAGACCCTCCCTATAGCATGAGATGTGATATCTAAGTCCTTCCCATTCCAATCCTGAGACCCTTCCGATAGCAGAGATGTGATATCTCAATGCTTATACCAAACCTGAGACCCTTCCTATAGCATGAGATGTGATATCCAACTCCTTCCCATTCCAATCCTGAGACCAGTCCTATAGCATGAGATGTGATATCTCAATGCTTCTAATACCAAACCCGAGATCCTTCCTATAACATGAGATGTGATATCCAACTCCTTCCCATTCCAATCCTGAGACCCTTCCTATAGCATGAGATGTGATATCTCAATGCTTCTAATACCAAACCTGAGATCCTTCCGATAGCATGTGATATCTCAATGCTTCTAATACCAAACCTGAGATCCTTCCTATAACATGAGATGTGATATCCAAATCCTTCCCCTTCCGAACCTGAGAGCCTTCCTACAGCATGAGATGTGATATCCAAGTCCTTCCCATTCCAATTCTGAGACCCTTCCTATAACATGAGATGTCATATCCAACTCCTTCCCATTCCAACCTGAGACCCTTCCTATAGCATGAGATGGGATATCCAACTCCTTCCAAATCCAATCCTGATACCCTTCCGATAGCATGAGATGTGATATCCCAATGCTTCTACAAAACCTAAGACCCATACCATGGCATGAGATGTGATATCAAACTCCCGTCCCATACCATGAGACTTGATATCTCAATGCTTCTAATACCAAACCTGAGACCGGTCCAATAACATGAGATGTGATATCCAAATCCTTCCCCTTCCAAACCTTAGACCCTTCCTTTATCATGAGATGTGATATCCAAGTCCTTCCCATTCCATTCCTGAGACCCTTCCTATAGCATGAGATGTGATATCTCAATGCTTCTAATACCAAACCTGAGACCCTTCCTATAACATGAATTCTGATATCCAAGTCCTTCCCATTCCAATCCTGAGACCCTTCCAATAGCAGAGATGTGATATCTCAATGCTTCTAATATCAAACCTGAGACCTGTCCTATAACATGAGATGGGATATCCAACTCCTTCCCGTTCCAAACCTGATACCCTTCCTATAGCATGAGATGTGATATCCAATTCCTTCCCATCCCAATCCTGAGACACCTCCGATAGCAGGGATGTGATATCTCAATGCTTATACCAAACCTGAGACTCTTCCTATAACATGAGATGTGATATCTAACTCCTTCCCGTTCCAAACCTGAGACCCTTCCTATAGCATGAGATGTGATATCCAACTCCTTCCCATTCCAATCCTGAGACCCTTCCTATAGCATGAGATGTGATATCTCAATGCTTATACCAAATCTGAGACCCTTCCTATAGCATGAGATGTGATATCCAACTCCTTCCCATTCCAATCCTGAGTCCCTTCCTATAGCATGAGATGTGATATCTCAATGCTTCTAATACCAAACCTGAGATCCTTCCTATAACAAGAGATGTGATATCCAACTCCTTCCCATTCCAATCCTGAGACCCTTATGATAGCATGAGATGTGATATCTCAATGCCTCTAATACCAAACCTGAGATACTTCCGATAGCATGAGATGTGATATCTCAATGCTTCTAATACCAAACCTGAGATCCTTCCTATAACATGAGATGTGATTTACAAATCCTTCCCCTTCCAAACCTGAGACCCTCCCTTTAGCATGAGATGTGATATACAACTCCTTCCCATTCCAATCCTGAGACCCTTCTGATAGCATGAGGTGTGATATCTCAATGCCTCTAATACCAAACCTGAGATCCTACCTCTAACATGAAATGTGATATCCATCTCCTTCCCTTTCCAAACCTGAGACCCTGCCTATAGCATGAGATGTGATATCCAAGTCCTTCCCATTCCAATCCTGAGACCCTTCATATAGCATGTGATGTGATATCTCAATGCTTATACCAAACCTGAGACCCTTCCTATGGCATGAGATGTCATATACAATTCCTTCCCATTCCAATCCTGAGACCCTTCCTATAGCATGAGATGTGATATCTCAATGCTTATACCAAACCTGAGACCCTTCCTATAGCATGAGATGTGATATCCAACTTCTTCCCATTCCAATCCTAAGACCCTTCCTATAACATGAGATGTAATGTCTCTATGCTTCTAATACCAAACCTGAGATCTTTCCTATAACATGAGATGTGATATCCAACTCCTTCCCATTCCAATCCTGAGACCCTTCCTATAGCATGAGATGTGATATCTCAATGCTTATACCAAACCTGAGACCCTTCCTATAGCTTGAGATGTGATATCCAATTCCTTCCCATTCCAATCCCGAGACCCTTCCTATAGCATGAGATGTGATATCTCAAGGCCTCTAATACCAAACCTCAGATCCTTCCTCTAACATGAAATGTGATATCCAACTCCTTCCCCTTCCAAACCTGAGAGCCTTCCTATAGCATGAGATATGATATCCAAGTCCTTCCCATTCCAATCCTGAGACCCTTCCTATAACATGAAATGTGATATCCAACTCCTTCCCATTCCAACCTGAGACCCTTCCTATAGCATGAGATGGGATATCCAACTCCTTCCAAATCCAATACTGATACCCTTCCAATAGCATGAGATGTGATATCCCAATGCTTCTACCAAACCTGAGACCCATACTATGGCATAAGATGTGACATCAAACTCCTTCCCATTCCAATCCTGAGACCCTTCCTATAGCTTGAGATGTGATATCCAACTCCTTCCCATTACAATTCTGAGACCCTTCCTATACCATGAGACTTGATATCTCAATGCTTCTAATACCAAACCTGAGACCCGTCCTATAACATGAGATGTGATATCCAAATCCTTCCCCTTCCAAACCTTAGACCCTTCCTTTATCATGAGATGTGATATCCAACTCCTTCCCATTCCAATCCTGAGACCCTTCCTATAGCATGAGATGTGATATCTCAATGCTTCTAATACCAAACCTGAGATCCTTCCGATAGCATGAGATGTGATATCTCAATGCTTCTAATACCAAACCTGAGATCCTTCCTATAACATGAGATGTGATATCCAAATCCTCCCCCTTCCGAACCTGAGACCCTCCCTTTAGCATGAGATGTGATATCCAACTCCTTCCCATTCCAATCCTGATACGCTTCTAATAGCATGAGATGTGATATCTCAATGCCTCTAATACCAAACCTGAGATCCTACCTCTAACATGAAATGTGATATCCAACTCCTTCCCTTTCCAAACCTGCGAGCCTTCCTACAGCATGAGATGTGATATCCAAGTCCTTCCCATTCCAATCCTGAGACCCTTCCTATAACATGAGATGTCATATCCAACTCCTTCCCATTCCAACCTGAGACCCTTCCTATAGCATGAGATGGGATATCCAACTCCTTCCAAAACCAATCCTGATACCCTTCCGATAGCATGAGATGTGATATCCCAATGCTTCTACAAAACCTGAGACCCATACCATGGCATGAGATGTGATATCAAACTCCCGTCCTATACCATGAGACTTGATATCTCAATGCTTCTAATACCAAACCTGAGACCGGTCCAATAACATGAGATGTGATATCCAAATCCTTCCCCTTCCAAACCTTAGACCCTTCCTTTATCATGAGATGTGATATCCAAGTCCTTCCCATTCCATTCCTGAGACCCTTCCTATAGCATGAGATGTGATATCTCAATGCTTCTAATACCAAACCTGAGACCCTTCCCATAACATGAGATGTGATATCCAAGTCCTTCCCATTTCAATCCTGAGACCCTTCCTATAGCATGAGATGTGATATCTCAATGCTTCTAATTCCAAACCTGAGACCCTTCCTATAACATGAGATGTGATATCCAAGTCCTTCCCATTTCAATCCTGAGACCCTTCCTATAGCATGAGATGTGATATCTCAATGCTTCTAATATCAAACCTGAGACCTGTCCTATAACATGAGATGGGATATCCAACTCCTTCCCGTTCCAAACCTGATACCCTTCCTATAGCATGAGATGTGATATCCAAATCCTTCCCATCCCAATCCTGAGACACCTCCGATAGCAGAGATGTGATATCTCAATGCTTATACCAAACCTGAGACTATTCCTATAACATGAGATGTGATATCTAACTCCTTCCCGTTCCAAACCTGAGACCCTTCCTATAGCATGAGATGTGATATCCAACTCCTTCCCATTCCAATCCTGAGACCCTTCCTATAGCATGAGATGTGATATCTCAATGCTTATACCAAATCTGAGACCCTTCCTATAGCATGAGATGTGATATCCAACTCCTTCCCATTCCAATCCTGAGACCCTTCCTATAGCATGAGATGTGATATCTCAATGCTTCTAATACCAAACCTGAGATCCTTCCTATAACATGAGATGTGATATCCAACTCCTTCCCATTCCAATCCTGAGACCCTTATGATAGCATGAGATGTGATATCTCAATGCCTCTAATACCAAACCTGAGATACTTCCGATAGCATGGGATGTGATATCTCAATGCTTCTAATACCAAACCTGAGATCCTTCCTATAACATGAGATGTGATTTCCAAATCCTTCCCCTTCCAAACCTGAGACCATCCCTTTAGCATGAGATGTGATATACAACTCCTTCCCATTCCAATCCTGAGACCCTTCTGATAGCATGAGATGTGATATCTCAATGCCTCTAATACCAAACCTGAGATCCTACCTCTAACATGAAATGTGATATCCATCTCCTTCCCTTTCCAAACCTGAGACCCTGCCTATAGCATGAGATGTGATATTCAAGTCCTTCCCATTCCAATCCTGAGACCCTTCCTATAGCATGTGATGTGATATCTCAATGCTTATACCAAACCTGAGACCCTTCCTATGGCATGAGATGTCATATACAACTCCTTCCCATTCCAATCCTGAGACCCTTCCTATAGCATGAGATGTGATATCTCAATGCTTATACCAAACCTGAGACCCTTCCTATAGCATGAGATGTGATATCCAACTTCTTCCCATTCCAATCCTAAGACCCTTCCTATAACATGAGATGTGATGTCTCAATGCTTCTAATACCAAACCTGAGATCTTTCCTATAATATGAGATGTGATATCCAACTCCTTCCCATTCCAATCCTGAGACCCTTCCTATAGCATGAGATGTGATATCTCAATGCTTATACCAAACCTGAGACCCTTCCTATAGCTTGAGATGTGATATCCAACTCCTTCCCATTCCAATCCTGAGACCCTTCCTATAGCATGAGATGTGATATCTCAAGGCCTCTAATACCAAACCTGAGATCCTTCCTCTAACATGAAATGTGATATCCAACTCCTTCCCCTTCCAAACCTGAGAGCCTTCCTATAGCATGAGATATGATATCCAAGTCCTTCCCATTCCAATCCTGAGACCCTTCCTATAACATGAAATGTGATATCCAAATCCTTCCCATTCCAACCTGAGACCCTTCCTATAGCATGAGATGGGATATCCAACTCCTTCCAAATCCAATACTGATACCCTTCCAATAGCATGAGATGTGATATCCCAATGCTTCTACCAAACCTGAGACCCATACTATGGCATAAGATGTGATATCAAACTCCTTCCCATTCCAATCCTGAGACCCTTCCTATAGCTTGAGATGTGATATCCAACTCCTTCCCATTCCAATTCTGAGACCCTTCCTATACCATGAGACTTGATATCTCAATGCTTCTAATACCAAACCTGAGACCCGTCCTATAACATGAGATGTGATATCCAAATCCTTCCCCTTCCAAACCTTAGACCCTTCCTTTATCATGAGATGTGATATCCAACTCCTTCCCATTCCAATCCTGAGACCCTTCCGATATCATGAGATTTGTTATCTCAATGCTTCTAATATCAAACTTGTGACCCTCCCTATAGCATGAGATGTGACATCCAAGTCCTCCCCATTCCAATCCTGAGACCCTTCCTATAGCATGAGATGTGATATCTCAATGCTTCTAATACCAAACCTGAGACCCTTCCTATAACATGAGATGGGATATCCAACTCCTTCCCATTCCAATCCTGAGACCCTTCCGATAGCAGAGATGTGATATCTCAATGCGTATACCAACCTGAGACCCTTCCTATAACATGAGATGTGATATCCAACTCCTTCCAATTCCAAACATGAGACCCTTCCCATAGCAAGAATGTAATATCCAACTCCTTCCCATTCCAATCCTGAGACCATTCCTATAGCATGAGATGTGATGTCTCAATGCTTCTAATACCAAACCTGAGATCCTTCCTATAACATGAGATGTGATATCCAACTCCTTCCCATTCCAATCCTGAGACCCTTCCTATAGCATGAGATGTGATTTCCAACTTCTTCCCATTCCAATCCTGAGACCCTTCCTATAGCATGAGATGTGATATCTCAATGCTTATACCAAACCTGAGATCCTTCCTCTAACATGAAATGTGATATCCAACTCCTTCCCCTTCCAAACCTGAGAGCCTTCCTATAGCATGAGATATGATATCCAAGTCCTTCCCATTCCAATCCTGAGACCCTTCCTATAACATGAGATGTGATATCCAACTCCTTCCCATTCCAACCTGAGACCCTTCCTATAGCATGAGATGGGATATCCAACTCCTTCCAAATCCAATCCCGATACCCTTCTGATAGCATGAGATGTGATATCCCAATGCTTCTACCAAACCTGAGACCCATACTATGGCATGAGATGTGATATCAAACTCCTTCCCATTCTAATCCTGAGACCCTTCCTATAGCTTGAGATGTGATATCCAACTCCTTCCCATTCCAATTCTGAGACCCTTCCTATACCATGAGACTTGATATCTCAATGCTTCTAATACCAAACCTGAGACCCGTCCTATAACATGAGATGTGATATCCAAATCCTTCCCCTTCCAAACCTTAGACCCTTCCTTTATCATGAGATGTGATATCCAACTCCTTCCCATTCCAATCTTGAGACCCTTCCGATATGAAATGTGATATCTCAATGCTTCTAATATCAAACTTGAGACCCTCCCTATAGCATGAGATGTGATATCCAAGTCCTTCCCATTCCAATCCTGAGACCCTTCCTATAGCATGAGATGTGATATCTCAATGCTTCTAATACCAAACCTGAGACCCTTCCTATAACATGAGATGGGAATATCCAACTCCTTCCCATTCCAATCCTGAGACCCTTCCGATAGCAGAGATGTGATATCTCAATGCTTATACCAAACCTGAGATCCTTCCTATAACATGAGATGTGATATCCAACTCCTTCCCATTCCAATCCTGAGACACTTCCTATAGCATGAGATGTGATATCTCACTGCTTATACCAAACCTGAGACCCTTCCTATAGCATGAGATGTGATATCCAACTCCTTCCCATTCCAATCCTGAGACCCTTCCTATAGCATGAGATGTGATATCTCAATGCTTCTAATATCAAACTTGAGACCCTCCCTATAGCATGAGATGTGATACCCAAGTCCTTCCCATTCCAATCCTGAGACACTTCCTATAGCATGAGATGTGATATCTCAATGCTTCTAATACCAAACCTGAGACTCTGTCACTCGCAGTCGCGGCCATCGCCGTGACTGGCGTTTACTTCCGCGTTGGAGTTTGAGAGGTCATGGGGGAAGGTTGCTTTAGTCCCTTTTTTGTGTTTATGGCCGCAGCTCCTAACGCGAGACGCAACGCTGCCGGGAGTATAAAATCCCTGCCTCCCGGCAGGTCATTGCGTTGCAACCCCTCTCCGTTGTTTACTTCGTTTCTGGGTCCTTCGCTCTTCCTCTGCACCTCGCTTTGGATTCTACTAGGGGTTAATATTTACCCCCACGCGGTTACTTCTCATAGGTGTCCAGTCACCAGTAACCTCCATACTTTGTTTCCCTTTGCCATCCGCCGACCCCCTTTAGGCGGCGTCTGCCGTGCTCTCTCTCTCTCTCTCTCTCTCTCTCTCTCTCTCTCTCTCTCTCTCTCTCTCTCTCTCTCTCTCTCTCTCTCCCTCTCGTCCTCTCACCTAGCTCTTGAGTCTGGTCATCGCGGGGTTTTCTCTCCCGTGCTCCCGTGTTCCTCCGCAGTGCCTCTCGGAAGACTTCTACCTTCAGTCCGGACCTCCCAGCTGCTGTTTCCCTCGCCTCTCTCCAGGTCGACCGCTACAGTGGACGTTTTCAGCGTTTGGTGATCCTTCGCTTCCTCCTCTTCATCGGTGGACTGCTGGCCTTCTGAGAACAGTCTTGGCACCTCCTATCAGGGTTTTTTCCCCTAGTGGGTTTTTCCCTGCTTTTTCTGGTTTGATTCCGGAGAGGGGGTCGCTGTGCCGCTGTTCACACCCAGCGGCCACAGTGGCTTCTCTCCGTGACAAGCCCTCACACCAGAGGAAAGAGAGAGACTACCTGGCACGTCGAGGCCTGCAAGATACCATCGACTCGGAAAGCCCAGGTGAGGAGAACGTGGGTACGGAGGGAACACAGTCAAAGGTACCCCTTCAGTCACAGATTGCAACGCCAAAGAGTATCACGATGTCAGCTGACGAACAAGTCCAAGAGCTCTGGAAGGCATTCCAAGCGATGTCCCAAGAGCTACAAGGGGTCAAGACTGAGAACGCTTTGCTTAAACAGATGGTTGCGGCTAGGGAACCTACTCCCTCGGAATTGCCACCCATGGCACTGTCCTCGGGGAAATTTGATGGCTCCCCAAAGAAGGTAAAGGAGTTTCTCGAAGCATGCCTGGTTCACTTTACGTTCAGACCCCGTACCTTTGCTACAGATCAGGCCCGGGTGGGTTTCCTAATAACCAACATGACGGGAAACGCTCTTTCCTGGGCCACCCCTCTGGTGACTAGCGGAAACGCCATTCTGCAGGACTATCCGGGGTTTCAGAATCTTCTCAAGCACACCTTCGAACGACCAGAGCTCTCCTTTACAGCCTGCGAAGACCTGTTGGATGTCAGGCAAGGCTCGCTAGACGTGTTATCATACATCTCCTCTTTCAAGACATTAGCAGCCGGGGCCGGATGGCCCGAGACAGCCCAGTATGCCATTTTCAGAAGAGGACTGAAGGAAGAAATTAAAGACGAGCTAGCCAGGTCTCCTCGTTCTCCTACTTTCACAGATCTACTTTCTGCTGCTCTTCACATCGAGTATCGCCTTCAGGAGAGACGAGTTGAACGTCGTAAGCAAAGGACTCCTGGCCATAACTCAGACCCCTCTGTACCCGTTCTCCCTGGTCGCTCTACTAACATCATTACGGAAGAACCTATGCAGATCGGTGCTACCAGGGCGCCCTTGTCCGCTGCTGAAAGACGTCGCAGAAGAGAGAAAGGACTGTGTGCCTACTGCGGATCAGAGCAGCATTTTCTCAGAGACTGCACAGAACTGTCAAACAAGAGGTCGGGAAACGACTACCCTCGGCGTTAGTAGGGACAAACGACCGAGGGTCTTTAAGAAATCTCCATCGTCCCTATGTTTCTCTGTCAGTGACCTCTTCCGAGTCTAAGGAAGATTCCAGGCTAATGGTCATTCCAGTACAACTCAACCTCGGAAACCATCAGGAGGAGACACTGGCTCTGTTGGACTGTGGCGCGGCAGGGAACTTTGTTGACACCGTGTGGGCTGACAAGGTGGGCCTCCGTCGAATTCCCCGGGCAGAAGGTCAGAAGGTGGAAGGAGTAGACGGCTCGCCTTTGTCCTCAGGTCCTATCACCCATACCACTGAGGAACTCACTTTGACGATCAACCAACATAAGGAAGTCCTGAGTTTTGATATTATCAGAGCGGCTCATTTTCCCATCATCTTGGGCATTACCTGGCTCCGACGACACAATCCTCTGATTAATTGGACCGAGAACCAAATAAGCTTCAGTTCCCCATATTGCGCTACTAACTGTTGTTCTCTGGAAGGTCGGGCTGATCTTCAGCCAGTCAAGGTGTTTCCCAATAATCATGTAGGTATCCATGCTTTACCCTATTTCTGCTCAGATTTTTCAGACGTTTTTCAGGAGTGCCTCCATGCCAGACTTCCACCCCATCGGCCAGAGGACTGCACTATCGACCTGGAGCCCCATGCCTTGGTGCCATTCGGAAGGATGTTCGCCCTCACTCAGACCGAGAGACAAGTGCTTCAGAAATACTTGGATACCAACATGGAGAATGGTCTCATACAACCTTCCAAGTCCCCAGCAGGAGCCCCTTTGTTTTTTATAAAGAAAAGAGATTCCACCGATCTTAGACCTTGCATCGACTACAGGGGTCTAAATACAGTGACAGTCCGTGACAGGTATCCGATGCCCCTAATCACGGATATTATTGAGGCAGTGCAAGGTGCTCGAATCTTTACCAAACTGGACCTACGAAACGCTTACCATTTGTTGCGGATAGCCAAGGGTGACGAATGGAAAACTGCGTTTCGTACTCCTCTGGGCCTATATGAATACAAGGTAATGCCGTTTGGCTTGGTGAACGCCCCTGCGGTATTTCAGAGGTTCATGGACCGGATGTTCTCCGACATGCTTTCCATCTCGGTCATCATCTATTTAGATGATATCTTGGTTTTTTCCCCTAATATGAGAGAACACATAGCACAAGTACGACGAGTTTTGGAGCGTCTTAAGGAAAACCATCTTCTGGTCAAAGAGGAGAAGTGCAGCTTCGCGGTACCTTCGGTACATTATCTGGGATACGTGCTATCAGAAGAAGGGATCGCCATGGATCCTGACAAGATGCAAGTGATTCTTGGCTGGCCGGCCCCGACCTCTGTCCGGGAGGTTCAGAGGTTCTTGGGTCTTTCAAATTACTACCGAAGATTCATTCCGAACTTTTCAGAGGTGGTGTTTCCCATCACCCGCCTACTCAAGAAGACGGCCTATCCTTTTTCCTGGTCTACTGAAGCAGAAAGAAGTTTCTGTCATCTAAAAACCCTCTTCTGCTCTGCCCCGATTCTGCAGCATCCAAACCAAACTCTTCCATTTATTCTGGAGACGGACGCCTCCGCTATCGCTGTAGGAGCAGTGTTGCTTCAGTCTTTCAACAAGGTGGAGCATCCGGTCGCCTATCTCTCTAAGACTCTTTCTCCCAGCCAGCTCAACTACTCGGTTTTGGAGAAAGAATTGTTGGCGATGAAATTGGCTTGTGAGGAATGGAGGCACCTTCTCATGGGTGCCCGTCATCGGTTTCTCATTCGCACTGACCACAAAAACCTCAAGGCTTTACAGGACATGGAATGTTCTAACTCCAGACAAGCTAGATGGGCCTACCTGTTTTCGCAGTACGACTTCCAGATCACGTACATCCCTGGGTCTCTCAACCGTCTGGCTGACGCTTTGTCTCGCAAAGATTCCCACTTGGAAACAGTAGCGGTCAAGTCTGAGCCGTTATTCCACAGAAATCGGATCTTAGCCACAGTGAGTTCTTTCCTTCAGGAGGTCAAGGCTGCCGTTGCGCAAGAGGCTCCCCAGTTCTCTTTTTCCGTTGATTCTCCTTTCCAAATCAAAGACGGCTGGGTCTTCTACAAGAAGAAGTGGTATATTCCTGAGGGGTCACTGCGCCGGAAAATCCTTAAATGGTGTCACGACTCACGTCTAGGTGGACACCGAAGCGGGAATGGTACGTTGGAACTCATCTCGAGATCGTTCCAGTGGCCCAACATCAGGAGAGACGTGTTTAACTACGTAAAGACCTGCCCTACTTGTGCCAGTGTCAAATATGCTTCCGGGAAGCCCCTAGGACTTCTTACCCAAGCAGAGATGCCGACTCGCCCGTGGGGTCTCATCTCCACGGACTTCATAGTGGAGCTTCCCGACTCCGAGTCATGCACATGTATCATGGTGACAGTGGACTCTCTAAGCAAGCTAGCCCATTTCTCTCCTCTTCCAGGACTCCCTTCGGCCACCAAAATGGCAGAAACCTTTGCCCGAGATATCTTTAAGCATCATGGCCTCCCCGACAAGATGATATCCGATCGAGGAAGCCAGTACATATCCAAATTCTGGACGGCTTTATGTACTCGATTGGGGATGGAAAGGGCCCTATCCTCAGGGTTTCACCCCCAGACAAACGGCCAAACGGAGCGACTTAACGCAACTTTGGAGCAGTACTTGCGATGTTTTATTTCCCAGTGCCAAGATAATTGGGTTTCTCTACTCCCTACGGCGGAATTCGTGTACAACAACTCCAAGCACAGTGCCACTGGCCTATCACCTTTTTATTGTACCTATGGCGTTCACCCGCGTTATCTAATGCCCGAGGTACCCAGTTACTCCAACTCTCCCACTGCAGAAGAGGTGTTAAGTAATCTCAAGGAGGCCAGGGACAGTGCATTAACGAGTTTGGCGGATTGCAGACGGCGGAATAAGACCGAGGCCGATAAACACCGCAGGGATACACCTTCATGGAAACCGGGGGACAAAGTGTGGTTGTCCACCAGATTCCTTCCCAGATGGACAAGGCCTTCTAAACTATCTCCTCGTTTCTTGGGACCTTTTCCCATCCTCTCCAAGGTCAATCCAGTTGCCTATCGCCTACAACTCTCTCCGTCTCTCAGACGCATACACCCTGTTTTTCACGCCTCTCTTCTTAAACCTTACTATTCAGATCCCAATCACCGGTCTCTCCGCCGGAAACTACCTGTCACTACAACCGACCAGGAGGAATACGAAGTTTCCGCCATTCGTGATTCCAGATTCCTTCATGGTCGGTTGGAATACCTCCTGTCATGGAAGGGTTTCCCAAGGTCGGAGGATTCCTGGGAGCCAGCTTCCCATGTACATGCCCCTCAACTGTTGGCAAAGTTCCATCGCTTGCACCCAGGTAGGCCTGGGCGGTTGCACTCTAGGGGGGGGCATACTGTCACTCGCAGTCGCGGCCATCGCCGTGACTGGCGTTTACTTCCGCGTTGGAGTTTGAGAGGTCATGGGGGAAGGTTGCTTTAGTCCCTTTTTTGTGTTTATGGCCGCAGCTCCTAACGCGAGACGCAACGCTGCCGGGAGTATAAAATCCCTGCCTCCCGGCAGGTCATTGCGTTGCAACCCCTCTCCGTTGTTTACTTCGTTTCTGGGTCCTTCGCTCTTCCTCTGCACCTCGCTTTGGATTCTACTAGGGGTTAATATTTACCCCCACGCGGTTACTTCTCATAGGTGTCCAGTCACCAGTAACCTCCATACTTTGTTTCCCTTTGCCATCCGCCGACCCCCTTTAGGCGGCGTCTGCCGTGCTCTCTCTCTCTCTCTCTCTCTCTCTCTCTCTCTCTCTCTCTCTCTCTCTCTCTCTCTCTCTCTCTCTCTCTCTCCCTCTCGTCCTCTCACCTAGCTCTTGAGTCTGGTCATCGCGGGGTTTTCTCTCCCGTGCTCCCGTGTTCCTCCGCAGTGCCTCTCGGAAGACTTCTACCTTCAGTCCGGACCTCCCAGCTGCTGTTTCCCTCGCCTCTCTCCAGGTCGACCGCTACAGTGGACGTTTTCAGCGTTTGGTGATCCTTCGCTTCCTCCTCTTCATCGGTGGACTGCTGGCCTTCTGAGAACAGTCTTGGCACCTCCTATCAGGGTTTTTTCCCCTAGTGGGTTTTTCCCTGCTTTTTCTGGTTTGATTCCGGAGAGGGGGTCGCTGTGCCGCTGTTCACACCCAGCGGCCACAGTGGCTTCTCTCCGTGACAAGCCCTCACACCAGAGGAAAGAGAGAGACTACCTGGCACGTCGAGGCCTGCAAGATACCATCGACTCGGAAAGCCCAGGTGAGGAGAACGTGGGTACGGAGGGAACACAGTCAAAGGTACCCCTTCAGTCACAGACTCTTCCTATAACATGAGATGGGATATCCAACTCCTTCCCATTCCAATCCTGAGACCCTTTCGATAGCAGAGATGTGATATCTCAATGTTTATACCAAACCTGAGACCCTCCCTACGGCATGAGATGTCATATACAACTCCTTCCCATTCCAATCCTGAGACCCTTCCTATAGCATGAGATGTGATATCCAACTCCTTCCCATTCCAATCCTGAGACCCTTCCTATAGCCTGAGATGTGATATCTCAATGCCTCTAATACCAAACCTGAGATCCTTCCTCTAACATGAAATGTGATATCCAACTCCTTCACTTTCCAAACCTGAGAGCCTATCTATAGCATGAGATGTGATATCCAAGTCCTTCCCATTCCAATCCTTAGACCCTTCCTACAGCATGCAATATGATATCTCAATGATTTTAATAAAAAACCTGAGACCCGTCCTATAACATGAGATGGGATATCCAACTCCTTTCCATTCCAATCCTGGGACACTTCCGATAGCAGAGATGTGATATCTCAATGTTTATACCAAACCTGAGACCCTTCCTATAACATGAGATGTGATATCCAACTCCTTCCCGTTCCAAACCTGAGACCCTTCCTTTAGCATGAGATGTGATATCCAGCTCCTTCCCATTCCAATCCTGAGACACTTCCGATAGCATGAGATGTGATATCTCAATGCTTCTAATACCAAACTGAGACCCTCCCTATAGCATATGTGATACCTTGTCTGCATGCATTCTCTCCTGGCCATTCTCTCACCGTGGCTATTTGCCTACCCCCTTCCTCTCTCAGTGGATGGACTTCTCCATCCTAGCCTCCTACCACTCAACTCCGCCTACTTGGAGAATTCAACATGAACCTGTATGCTTCCTGACCTGGACTTTTACGAGATCTGCAACTCTTCATGTCGCTGGCCCTACACACTGCAGTGAATACTCAGGATTTTCTGATCTCAGACCTCCCCCTCTGTAACCCTCTCAACAATCCTCTCCCGTGGTGATCAAGTTCTCATCTCCAAAGAAGGCTGCCAGCTGTTCCTCCTCAGAGGAGTTCTCCCTTTCTGTCCCTGCTCCCTGCACCGTTTCGCGTTGCAAACACTCGCTTCCCTGCTCTCTGGTTTAGACGCTTTTCCTTCTCAGAGGCCTTCTTCTATTCTGCCCTTTTCGCGTTGCAAGTACTCGCTTCCCAGCTCTCTGGTTTAGACGCGTGTTCCCTGCCTTCTCTCCTCTTCCCGCTGCCTTCAAATCAAAAAATGAGCTCCAAAAGATACACAGTGCTCAGAATGCTCTATAACACCCATTATTCAACATATAGCCGTAACCCGCTAGACGTATTGAAACGTGCTGTAAACTAGCAAAAACAGCTAGAAAATGTACTTTCCTCGCGTTTTTGTAAATGCTAATTCTGATGGGTTCCCATGTATGTACTGTCCGTGCGTTTGTTGTCGAATCCTGAAGTTTTTAACCACTGTTCTCCCATACAAGGGGGGGGGGGGGTCAACGTCTACTGCTGTTCACAGGCTGAATGTATACGGCTGAAATCTTCAAGGCATTATCAGCTTTCCTGACTGTTTTGGAACGTGTATTTGCTATCTGTTAATGCAGTCGTCCTGTGTTCATCGTCCCTTCTACTTTACAGGCTGCACTCTCCTGGTGATCACATTCTCCTCTCCAGAGCAGGCTGACTACCAGCTGCTCCTCCTCATAGGCGTTCATCCTTTCTGTCCCTGCTCCCTGCACCGTTTCGCGTTGCATGTACTCGCTTCCCAGCTCTCTGGTTTAGATGCGTGTTCCCTGCCTTCTCTCCTCTTCCTACAGCCTTCCAACGAGCTCCACAAGATATAGTGTTCAGAATGCTTTATAACACCCATTATTCAACATATAGCTGTAACCCGCTAGACGTATTGAAACGTGCTAAAAACGAGCAGAAACAGCTAGAAAATGTACTTTCCTCGCGTTTTGGTAAATGCGAATTCTGGTGGATTCCCATTTTGTACTCTGTTCGTGCGTTTGTTCAGTCGAATCCTGGTCTTTTGAACCACTCTTCTCCCATACAAGGGAGGGTCAAAATGTGTTGTTCACAGGCTGAATTTATACTGCTGAAATGCTCGCTTACCTGCTCTCTGGTTTAGACGCGTGTACCCTGCATTTACCAAAACGCGAGGGAAGTACATTTTCTAGCTGTTTTTGCTAGTTTTTAGCACGTTTCAATACGTCTAGCGGGTTACAGCTATATGTTGAATAATGGGTGTTATAAAGCATTCTGAGCACCGTGTATCTTTTGAAGCTCATTTGTTGATTTGAAGGCAGCGGGAAGAGGAGAGAAGGCAGGGAACACACGTCTAAACCAGAGAGCTGGGAAGCGAGTACATGCAACGCGAAATGGCGCAGGGAGCAGGGACAGAAAGGATGAACACCTATGAGGAGGAGCAGCTGGTAGTTAGCCGTCATAGGAGAGAAGAATGTGATCACTAGGGGAGTGCAGCCTGTAAACTAGAAGGAACGATGAACAAAGGGCGACTACATTAACAGATGGCAAATACACGTTCCCAAACAGTCAGGAAAGCTGATAATGCCTTGAAGATTTCAGCCGTATACATTCAGCCTGTGAACAGCAGTAGATGTTGACCCCCCCTCCCTAGTATGGGAGAACAGTGGTTAAAAACTTCAGGATTCGACACAAACGCACGGACACAGTACATACAACATGGGAACCCACCAGAATTCGCATTTACAAAAACGCGAGGGAAGTACATTTTCTAGCTATTTTTGCTAGTTTTTAGCACGTTTCTACGTCTAGCGGGTTACAGCTATATGTTGAATAATGGGGTTATAAAGCATTCTGAACACTATCTTGTGGAGCTCATTGGAAGGCTGTAGGAAGAGGAGAGAAGGCAGGGAACACGCATCTAAACCAGAGAGCTGGGAAGCGAGTACATGCAACGCGAAACGGTGCAGGGAGCAGGGACAGAAAGGTGGAACGGCACTGAGGAGGAGCAGCTGGTAGTTAGCCTGCTCTGGAGAGGAGAATGTGATCACCACGGGAGTGCAGCCTTGAAACAAGAAGGGACGATGAAAACATGCTGACTGGAATAACAGATGGCAAATACACTTTCCAGAACAGTCGGTTTACCCGATAATGCATTGACGATTTCAGCAGTATACATTCAGCCTGTGAACAGTAGATTTTGATCCCCCCTTGTATGGGTGACGAGTGGTTAAAAACATCAGGATTCGACTGAACAAATGCACGAACAGAGTACAAAATGGGAATCCACCAGAATTCGTATTTACCAAACGCGAGGAAAGAACATTTTCTAGCTATTTTTGCTAGTTTTTAGCACTTTTCAATACGTCTAGCGGGTTACAGCTATATCTTGAATAATGGGTGTTATAAAGCATTCTGAGCACCGTGTATCTTTTGAAGCTCATTTGTTGATTTGAAGGCAGCGGGAAGAGGAGAGAAGGCAGGGAACACACGTCTAAACCAGAGAGCTGGGAAGCGAGTTGTTCTCTGCAACGCGAAACGATGCAGAGAACAAGCACAGAAAGGAAGAAGGAAAAGCGTCTAAACCAGAGAGCAGGGAAGCGAGTGTTTGCAAAGCGAAACGGTGCAGAGAGCAGGGACAGAAAGGGGGAACTCCACTGAGGAGGAACAGCTGGTAGTTAGCCTTCTTTGGAGATGAGAACTTGATCACCACGGGAGAGGATTGTTGAGAGGGTTACATAGGGGGATGTCTGAGATCAGAAAATCCTGAGTATTCCCTGCAGTGTGTAGGGCCAGAGACATGAAGAGTTGCAGATCTCGTAAAAGTCCAGGTCAGGAAGCATACAGGTTCATTTTGAATTCTCCAAGTAGGCGGAGTTGAGTGGTAGGAGGCTAGGATGGAGAAGTCCATCCACTGAGAGAGGAAGGGTGTAGGCAAATAGCCACGGTGAGAGAATGGCCAGGAAAGAGAGAATGCATGCAGACAAGGCATTCGTGAGAGGAGTCGGCCTGCAAAGGAAAGCAATTTACTACAGGAATCAAGGATACTCCCCCTCAAGAACGGTTGGATCTGGGCATGGAGAGGAACTTGTCATCAGGGAGGAAAGTGTCAGAGCTCGAGACAGCGCTGGCCGTCATCCATGTCTCGGTTAGACCAAGGACATCAAGGTCAGGTTCTTCCAGGAAATGGCAGATGTCAGATGAGTGTTAACTGAGTGAGAGTTGAGAGTGGGGAGGGGTGTAATCAGTAATCCTTGCGGAGGTGTAGAAGGAGCCTGACCTAGGGCACATGAGGAAGGAGAGAGAAAAGGAAGCAGAAGAAGGGAGAGAAGACACAGCAGGAGTGCATTATCAATCCGGGAGCTAGGAGTGGTGAGGTTAGACGGGGAGGTCTGAATCTCAGGATTTGAATGGGAAGTTCGATATCACATGTCATGCTATAGGAAGAGTCTCAGGATTGGAATGGGAAGGAGTTGGATATGATATCTCTTGTTATAGGGAGGGTCTCAGGTTTGGTATTAGAAGCACTGAGATATCAAATCACCTCCTATCGGAACGGTCTCGGGTTTGGTATTGGAAGAAATGAGATTTCAAATCTCAGGCTGTGGGAATGGTCTCGGGTATGGTATTGGAAGGGGTGAAAAATCACATTTCATGCTACAGGAAGGGTCACAAGTTTGGAATGGGAAGGAGTTGGATTTCACATATACTACGGGAAGGGCCTCAGGTTTGGTATTAGAAGCATAGAGATATCACATCTCATGTTATAGGAAGGGTCTCGATTGGAATGGGAAGGAGTTGGATATCACATCTCATGTTATAGGGAGGGTCTCAGTTTTGATATTAGAAGCATTGAGATATCACATATGCTATTGGAAGGGTCTCAGTATTGGAATGGGAAGGAGTTGGATATCACATCTCGTTATAGGGAGGGTCTCAATTTTGATATTAGAAGCATTGAGATATCACATCTCATGGTATAGGAAGGGTCTCAGGATTGGATTTGGAAGGAGTTGGATATCACATCTCATGCTATCGGAAGGGTCTCAGGATTGGAATGGGAAGGAGTTGAATATCACATCTCATGCTAAAGGAAGGGTCATCAGGTTCGGTATAAGCATTGAGATATCACATCTCTGCTATCGGAAGGGTCTCAGGATAGGAATGTGAAGGACTTAGATTTCACATCTCATGCTATCGGAAGGGTCTCAGGATTGGAATGGGATGGAGTTGGATATCACATCTCAAGCTATCTCAGGATTGTAATGGGAAGGAGTTTGATATCACATATCAAGCTATAGGAAGGGTCTCAGGTTTGGAAGGGGAAGGATTTGGATCTCACATCTCAAGCTATCTCAGGATTGGAATGGGAAGGAGTTTGATATTTCATCTCAAGCTATAGGAAGGGTCTCAGGTTTGGAAAGGGAAGGATTTGGATTTCACATATCATGTTATAGGATGGTTCTCATGTTTGGTTTTAGAAGCATTGAGACATCACATCTCATGCTATGGGAAGGGTCTCAGGTTTGGAATGGGAAGGAGTTGGATATCACATCTCATGCTAAAGGAAAGGTCTCAGGTCTGGAAGGGGAAGGATTTGGATCTCACATCTCATGTTTTAGGACGGGTCTCAGGTTTGGTATTAGAAGCATTGAAATATCACATCTCATGGTATAGGAAGGGTCCCAGGATTGGAATGGGAAGGAGTTGGATATCACATTGAATGGGAAGGAGTTTGATATCACATCTCAAGCTATAGGAAGGGCCTCAGGTTTGGAAAGGGAATGATTTGGATTTCACATCTCATGTTGTAGGATGGTTCTCATGTTTGGTTTTAGAAGCATTGAAATATCACATCTCATGCTATCGGAAGGGTCTCAGGTTTGGAATGGGAAGGAGTTTGATATCACATCTCATGTTAGAGGTAGGATCTCAGGTTTGGTATTAGAGGCATTGAGATATGACATCTCATGCCATCAGAAGGGTCTCAGGATTGGAATGGGAAGGAGTTGGATATCACATCTCATGCTAAAGGGAGGGTCTAAGGTTTGGAAGGGGAAGGATTTGGACATCACATCTCATGTTATTGGAAGGATCTGAGGTTTGGTATTAGAAGCATTGAGATATCACATCTCATGCTATCGGAAGGGTCTCAGGTTTGGTATAAGCATTGAGATATCACATCTCTGCTATCGGAAGGGTCTCAGGAATGGAATGGGAAGGACTTGGATATCACTTCTCATGATAAAGGAAGGGTCTAAGGTTTGGAAGGGGAAGGATTTGGATATCACATCTCATGTTATTGGACCGGTCTCAGGTTTGGTATTAGAAGCATTGAGATATCAAGTCTCATGGTATAGGACGGGAGTTTGATATCACATCTCATGCCATGGTATGGGTCTCAGGTTTTGTAGAAGCATTGGGATATCACATCTCATGCTATCGGAAGGGTATCAGGATTGGATTTGGAAGGAGTTGGATATCCCATCTCATGTTATAGGAAGGGTCTCAGGATTGGAATGGGAAGGACTTGGATATCACATCTCATGTTATAGGAAGGATCTCAGGTTTTGTATTAGAAGCATTGAGATATCACATCTCATGCTATAGGAAGGGTCTCAGGATTGGAATGTGAAGGATTTGGATATCACATCTCATGCTAAAGGAAGGGTCTCAGGTTTGGTATAAGCATTGAGATATCACATCTCTGATATCGGAAGGGTCTAAGGATTGGATTGGGAAGGAATTGGATATCCCTTCTCATGCTATAGGAAGGGTCTCAGGTTGGAATGGGTAGGAGTTGGATATCACATCTCATGTTATAGGAAGGGTCTCAAGATTGAAATGGGAAGGATTTGGATATCACAACTCTTGCTATAGGAAGGGTCTCAGGTTTTCTATTAGAAACATTGAGATATGACATCTCATGCTATAGGAAGGGTTTCAGTATTGGAATGGGAAGGATTTGGATATCACATCTCATGCTAAAGGAAGGGTCTCAGGTTTGGAAGGGGAAGGATTTGGATATCATATCTCATGTTATAGGACGTATCTCATGTTATAGGACGGGTCCCAGGTTTGGTATTAGAAGCATTGAGATATCACATCTCATGGTATAGGAAGGGTCTCAGGATTGGAATGGGAAGGAGTTGGATCTCCCTTCTCATGCTACAGGAAGGGTCTCAGGTTGGAATGGGAAGGAGTTGGATATCACATCTCGTTATAGGAAGGGTCTCAGGATTGGAATGGGAAGGAATTGGATATCACATCTCTTGCTATAGGAAGGGTCTCAGGTTTGGAAGGGGAAGGATTTGGATATCATATCTCATGTTATAGGACCGGTCCCAGGTCTGGTATTAGAAGCATTGAGATATCATATCTCATGCTATAGGAGGAGTCTCAGGATTGGAATGGGAAGGAGTTGGATATCACGTCTCATGTTATAGGAAGGGTCTCAGGATTGGAATGGGAAGGAGTTGAATATCACATCTCATGCTAAAGGAAGGGTTTCAGGTTTGATAGAAGCATTGAGATATCACATCTCATGCTATAGGAAGGAACTCAGGATTGGAATGGGAAGGAGTTGGATATCACATCTAATGCCATAGGAAGGGTCATCAGGTTTGGTATAAGCATTGAGATATCACATCTCTGCTATCGGAAGGGTCTCAGGATACGAATGGGAAGGATTTAGAATTCACATCTCATACTATAGGTAGGGTCTCGGTTTGATATTAGAAGCATTGAGCTATCACATCTCATGCTATCGGAAGGGTCTCAGGTTTGGAATGGGAAGGAGTTTGATATCACATCTCTGCTATCTGAAGGGTCTCAGGGTTGGAATGGGAAGGAGTTGGATATCACATCTCATGCTATAGGAAGGGTCTAAGGTTTGGAAGGGGACGGATTTGGGTATTGTTAAGACGGATTTCTGAACTCTGTCCTGGTGGCGCAGAGGTTCAGAAGGCCAACCTAATTACTTGGAACAGGGTAACCTCTGGACAAGCCAGACCAATCAAGGTAGCGATCGCGGCGGTCAAGACTAGGTCTCAAGAGGGGTGAGGGTGACTGAAAGCCCGCAATGAGCACACAAAGCAAGAGCGCTTACAAACTACTCCAAACAGTTGTTTATATCAAAAATAGATACACATTTATTATAAGGCCTTGAAACTAATAACCACAGTAAAAGCAGCAATATACAACGATATTAAACCAACACATACACTATCCACCCAATATATATACAGAATACACAGTTTCACAGCATTAGCAGCACGAAATATGTTATCCACCTGCAGGGGAAGGAAAACAGGCAGTGCGAACCAATGCGAGTGATATGTCCGCCTTCTGAGGCCCCTAACTGGATGGTAGTCCAATCCCTACGAAGAGTGGAGCCTAGCGCTCAAAAGTACCTGCACACGCCGGTGCCAATGGGCAGAAGGTGAAGCTCTTCGGAGGACGTTGAACAGCTCTGTAGGGAGCTCTAATGAAGGAGAACACGGTCCGCGACTCTAGCGCAGCCTCCACTGTGAGGCAGAAGCAGGGCGCGAGTACGGACAAGGGGTGCTGTATTTACAGCGGGGAAAAGCAAGAGGCACTGCAGGAGGGCGACCAGATCCTAGCTAATCTACTCACCGGTCCCCGAAGCAAGCAGGCCCGAGCTCCTCCTCGATAGATGCAGCTTCTGGCAAGTTCTGAAGAGCAGGGAACGTCTCGTCGTCGTGCAGAGTAAAAAGACGTCCCGATCGAAGAAACAAGCACAGTTTTTGTCGCCACAGCAGGGCAACGGAACGGCCGGGTGTATTCAAGCCAAACGAGCACTGCTCACCTCTAGCTTAGGACTGCTAAGCAAACGAAGCGTGTGAGCATGCCCCGGACTCAGAATACCACCCAACCTGTCGGCGATTACAGAGCAGGCCTCCTTAGTAAGCTGGTCAGTCAACTGGATGGCCCAGAGACACTTCCGAAGGCTTACAGCAGGAGTTGATGAAGGTGCCGGGAATAGCTGGTCCTGCTATTCCAATAGGTCGAAGCGCCAGTACAGGCCTTCTTGTTCGATCTTAGGTGGAAAGGGCTTCACCGGACGACAGCAATGAGGAGCAGAAGTTCTTCAGGGGGTCACCAGCGATTCCTCGGTCCAGCCTCGTGTTCGCAGGATACTTGGCTCCTGTATCCCTGGGTTCGTAAGAACTCAGGAGATCGACATCGTAGTGGTGTTTCCAGCTCCCTCTTATCCACGGTTCCCTTCGCGCCAAAACGGAGGGGAGCCAATGGGAGATCCGCTCATCAACACACATACCATACGTGGACCAATCACGGACCACAGTGGTCCCAGGCATTCACACCACCCTAGACTCTCTGGCACCCAGGATGTGTATTGGGACCAGACAGCCCAGCCCACATCCTGGGGGCACTCAAACGACATGTAGAAGCCCGCGAAAGCAACCGTGTTTCGCGGGAAACTACATGCCCAAATAAGGAAGGCCCCGGGTCGCCTGACCCGGGGGAAGGTAAAGGGAGCAAGACGGACAGTGGACGAGACAAAGGAGCCTCGTGGTCCGGCCATTTTGGGTAGCCGGGCCACCCTTTTGTGTTCGCGGCAAAAAGGTGCTCAGAACGGCAAAAGGAGCTCAAAATAAACCAAATGATCGCTGCCACCAGCCCAGTCCCTGAATGACTTGCACCGATCCAAAAACCATCCTATAAGAGTGTCTAGGGTCTGTAGAAGGCTAGAGACCCAAGAGAGCTGTAACTTAGCTTACAGTGCCCTCTTGTGTCGTGTTGCACTAAAATGGCGACACGATAAAAGAAACTACGGGAAACAGCGTTCCCCGGTACTGACTGTCTTAAGGGCATGTCAGTTTCCCCGTAAGAAAGGAGCGAAAGCCCAGAGGAGTACAGCAGAAGGCTGCACTTCTCTGGCAAAGTCAAGAAAACAGGTTGAAAACAATAGCAAAAAGTTTAGGGGTTGCCACATGGAAGGAAAGTTCCCTACAATAACGAAATCTTTCCTAACACTCGCCCCTCCCAGACTATGGACAGGGGGAACTAATCCACCCCTGGATGAGTCTCTTGTTCAGGTCGGTAAAACATTCTGGACAACCCATCAGCATTGCTATGTTGGACACCTGGCCTATGCTCAATAGTGAAGTCGAAGCCTTGTAGACTTATGGACCACCTAAGCAACTTTGGATTCTCCCCCTTCATGTTCATTAGCCACTTTAACGGCTTATGGTCAGTCTGCACAGTGAAGTGGGTCCCATAGAGGTAGGGCCGCAGCTTCCTTAGGGCCCACACAACAGAGAAACATTCTTTCTCTACCGTGGACCATCTGAGCTCTCTGTCCTTAAGCTGGCGACTAATAAAACCGATAGGGTGTTCCTTACCCTTCTCATCTACTTGTGATAGTACAGCTCCTATCCCAGTGTCAGAGGCATCCGTCTGCACGATAAAAGGTCTTTGATAATCAGGGGCCCTGAGCACAGGGGCCTGGCACAAGGAGTCTTTCAAGCCATTGAAGGCCTTCTCACACTCGTCAGTCCAAGTTACCTTCTTGGGTTTCTTCGGAGTTGTGAGGGCAGTCAGAGGAGCAGCTATGGTGCCATAGTCTGCCATAAAATTGCGGTAATAACCCGTGAGTCCTAAGAAGGCTCTCACTTGGGTTTGTGTAGTGGGGGTAGGCCAGTCTTGTACTGCTTGTACTTTACTGGGGAGAGGCTGTATCCTTCCTCCACCTACTTCATGCCCAAGGTAAACCACTGAGCCTTGTCCAATCTGGCATTTACTCGCCTTTATGGTCAAGTGGGCTTTCTGAAGAGCCTGGAGCACAATCCCGAGGTGTTTCACATGGTCTTCCCAGGTGGCACTGAAAACTGCTATATCGTCCAGATATGCAAGACAGAATTCGTCCAACCCATTCAACACATGATTCACAAGCCTCTGGAAAGTGGCAGGTGCATTCTTCAATCCGAACGGCATTACCCGGAATTGGTAAAGCCCGTCGGGAGTTGAAAATGCTGTCTTCTCCTTGGCATGTTCTGCTAAAGCTATTTGCCAATAGCCCGCAGTCAGGTCAAACGTGCTGAGGTACTTGGAGGCACCCAAGGTATCCACCAGCTCGTCAGTTCGAGGCAAGGGGTGAGCGTCTGTCTTGGTGACAGCATTCAGAGCCCTGTAATCCACGCAGAACCTCAATTCAGAAGTGCCTGCTTTTGGAACCAGAACCACAGGACTGGACCAAGGACTACTAGAGGGTTCAATCACCCCAAGGTCTAACATCTTGTTGACCTCGGTCTTAATATAAGACCGTACTTTATCCGACATCCTGTATCCCCTACTTTTGGTAGGTACACTGTCTCCTGTGTCAATGTTATGTTTGCACCAAGGTGTCAAACCAGGCGACTGTGAAAACAGGGGGGAAAACTGCCTAAGCAAACTTTTCACCTCAGCCTGCTGATCAGAAGTCAGGTGAGGGGCCACTCGGACACCCTCAACGGAGCTATCTGAAGGACCGCTTTGGAACAGGTCGGGAAGAGGTTCTGACTCCTCTTCCTCAACGTCTGACGCCAGTAGCAGTGCTGCGATTTCGACTCTTGGGACGAAAGCCTTCAGCCTATTTACGTGGAACACTTTTGGAGCCTGTCCAGGCCTTCCAAGGTCCACTAAATAGTTCACCTCACCCAGGGGCTCCACCACTGTGTAAGGGCCTGACCATTTGTCCTGTAAAGCGCGAGGCCTTATAGGGTTCATGATCAGGACTTGCTGACCAGGGGTAAAGTGAATTAAGGAAGCTTTCTGGTCGTACCAATGTTTCACCAGCGCTTGTCCGGCCTTCAACTTTTCACTAGCCAAGCCCATCAGGAGTACCATCCGTTTTCTGAGCCCTAGCACATAGTCAACTACATTGGTAGTAACAGGGGGAGTGGGCATCTCCCATCCCTCTTTGACGATGGCTAAGGGTCCCCGTACGGGATGACCGAACAGAAGTTCGAAGGGGCTGAAGCCAACACCCTCCTGTGGTACCTCTCTGTAGGCAAACAACAAGCATGGTAAAAGAAGGTCCCATTTCCTCCTCTGGGGCTCCTCCAGAGCCCCAATCATGCTCTTTAGCGTTCTGTTGAAACGCTCCACCAGACCATTGGTCTGGGGGTGGTATGCAGAAGAGAACTTGTAGGTGACCCCACATTCTTTCCACATAGCCTGCATATACTTCGACATAAAGTTGCTGCCACGATCTGACACAACTTCTTTAGGGAAGCCAACCCTAGTAAATATGCCGAGTAACGCTTTTGCAACTGACTTGGCAGTTACAGTCTTTAATGGGATGGCCTCAGGATACCTGGTTGCATGGTCGACCAGCACCAGGATAAACCTATTGCCTGAGGATGTTTGCGGGTCAAGGGGACCAACGATGTCGATCCCTACCCTTTCAAATGGTACCCCCACAACTGGGAGCGGTACCAACGGAGCTTGGATTGTCGCGCCAACCTTACCAGACAACTGGCAGGAGGCACAACTCCTGCAGTGACTTTCTACTTGCACCCCCATCTTGGGCCAGTAGAAGTGCATAGATAACCTTTGCTTGGTCCTCTTCATTCCAAGGTGACCAGCAAGGGGAACTTCATGCGCCAACTGCAGGAGGAAGGGTCTAACAGAAAGGGGAACCACCAACCTCCTATGGTCTCCTTCTGTAGACTCTGTGGGCTCACTGTACAGGAGTCCACCTTCCCAATAAATCCGATGCTTCCCAGGAGGTTCACCCTCAAGCTGGGAGCAGGCCTGTCTCCTTAGGCCTTCCAGAGATGGGCACTCACGTTGGCCCTTACTGAAGTCGTCCCTATCAGGACCTCCTTCAACTAACAAGTCTTTTAGTTCAGGATGGTCGTTGGGGTCGAACACTTCAGGCATCGCCACCTCCTCGTCAGGCTCGGGCGATTGACCAACTCCCTCCACCGCAGTGGTAGGCGAGTTCGGGGGAATATTCTCTTTCCCCCGTCGGGACTTGTTGACTCCTTTCGCCTTGGGTTTCCCCTTCGGCTGGGGCGGCGTATTGGACTTGGCCAATGCTGCCCGTGCTTGAGACCGTGTGTAGGGTCTTTCGGCAGTGTCTCCTACGAGCCCTAGAGCTCTGAGATCATTGCCCAACAAGACCTTTCCCGGGACGTTTCTCTGAATGCTCACTGGAATCCTAACTGCTGTACCATTTAAAGTTAGATTAACAGGGATCACGGGAAACATACGGAGGGGGCCGTCAGCCAACTTAGTGGGCATCAGAGTAGCTCTGGCAACTTCCTCTGAGTCTACCAAGGTAGAATCCACTACAGTTCGACTGCACCCACTATCCCTAAGAGCTGGAGTATCCACTCCATTGATCAGCACACTGTCTTTAAAGTAGTGCTTGGTATTATCCGGAATCCTAGCATACGCCTCTGCGACTTTAGGCTCCCAGGAACCCAGGGACACTAAAACTACCTCAGCCTCTATTCCGCTGGGAAATGAGTCTGAGGAGAAGGATGCTCCTGTAATCTCTTCTTCCTCGTAGGAGGAGAAGGCCAGATTAGCGGAGTGGACCCCCAAAGGTCTAACCTTACAACGGGGATCCCCCTTCACATGGTCAGTTGCTCCACAAGAAAAACAAGCCCCATTGGGTCTGTTTACGTAGGGAGGCTTATTATAACCAGAGTTCTGTTTCGGAGGCGAACCTCCACTACCCTGTGAGTTCTCGGATGGCTTACCCTTATTTTTCTTTTTGTGGCCCTTATGGGAAGAAGATTTAGCAGATTCCCCACCCTCCACATCTTTGGACTTTTTCCCTTCCTCCTGCTTACCAGGATGAGTTTTGTCCTTATGGGACACTCGATGTGACACCCATAAATCTGCTGCAATGGCCAGCTTCTTAGGATCTATCTCCTTCGAATCGGCCAAATGCTGCTTAAGCTCCGGGGAAGAAGAAGCAAAAATGTGTTCCAGCATGACCAGATTGATCATGCCTTCGAAGGTAGAAACCTTATAACCTTCAACCCAGCCAGTCAAGTTTTTCAGGGACTCAGCTACATACGACACCCAAGTACCACCTTCCTTTTTCTTATACTCTCTAAACCTTTTCAAATATTGGGTCGGAGTCTTCCCAAACTTTAAAATGAGAGTCTGCTTCAACATTGCAAAATCAGCGCGCTCAGCCTTCGACATTTCCATAATGGCACTGCAACCAGAATGGGGCAGTCTGCTGAGTAACCATGCAATCTTATCCGCATTATCAACCTCTTGAACCTCGCATGCATACTCAAACGCATTTAACCAGTCCATAATGTCATTTCGTTCCTCATACACACTGAGCAGATCTTTTGGAAACCGTGGATGAGAGGAAGCCCCAGAACCATGTCCAGGACCCTTGGACCCATTTGCGAACTGAAGCTTGGCCAGTTCCAACTGGTGATCCCTGTCTTTTTGTTTTTCTGCCTGGTCGATTTTCAGTTTGGCTATGCTGAATTCAAGCTCCTGCTGCCTAAACCGCAGCTCTTGCTTCTTGAATTCAAGCATAGCCTCCCCATCAACACTGGCAGAGGAAACGTTAGACATTACATCCTCCCTGTCCTCGTGGTCGTGATGGATCAGTGCAGCGGCAGAACCGTCGGTTCTGCCAGTGAGAGCAGCCCCACCACCTTCTGCACTGTCCTCGGAAGTTATAGCGTCAAGCTGCGCTTCTTGCCACGCCACGATTCTCTGGATCATTTCCAATTTAGTGCCTTGAGAGGAAACCCCTCTCTCCGCACACATCTTCTTCAATGTTTCAGATTTCGAAGCATTTAAGGTTAATAAAGTATTCGTTTCCATACTGTCGATAGGACTATGGCCTTTTTAACGTTATATTCAATACTTTACTGCGTGTCCTGGTTGGAATAACCTGAAAACGCCTTAGCTCGTGCGCAACACTGGATACCTTCAGTCGTATCCCACCGCTGTACACCAATTTGTTAAGACGGATTTCTGAACTCTGTCCTGGTGGCGCAGAGGTTCAGAAGGCCAACCTAATTACTTGGAACAGGGTAACCTCTGGACAAGCCAGACCAATCAAGGTAGCGATCGCGGCGGTCAAGACTAGGTCTCAAGAGGGGTGAGGGTGACTGAAAGCCCGCAATGAGCACACAAAGCAAGAGCGCTTACAAACTACTCCAAACAGTTGTTTATATCAAAAATAGATACACATTTATTATAAGGCCTTGAAACTAATAACCACAGTAAAAGCAGCAATATACAACGATATTAAACCAACACATACACTATCCACCCAATATATATACAGAATACACAGTTTCACAGCATTAGCAGCACGAAATATGTTATCCACCTGCAGGGGAAGGAAAACAGGCAGTGCGAACCAATGCGAGTGATATGTCCGCCTTCTGAGGCCCCTAACTGGATGGTAGTCCAATCCCTACGAAGAGTGGAGCCTAGCGCTCAAAAGTACCTGCACACGCCGGTGCCAATGGGCAGAAGGTGAAGCTCTTCGGAGGACGTTGAACAGCTCTGTAGGGAGCTCTAATGAAGGAGAACACGGTCCGCGACTCTAGCGCAGCCTCCACTGTGAGGCAGAAGCAGGGCGCGAGTACGGACAAGGGGTGCTGTATTTACAGCGGGGAAAAGCAAGAGGCACTGCAGGAGGGCGACCAGATCCTAGCTAATCTACTCACCGGTCCCCGAAGCAAGCAGGCCCGAGCTCCTCCTCGATAGATGCAGCTTCTGGCAGGTTCTGAAGAGCAGGGAACGTCTCGTCGTCGTGCAGAGTAAAAAGACGTCCCGATCGAAGAAACAAGCACAGTTTTTGTCGCCACAGCAGGGCAACGGAACGGCCGGGTGTATTCAAGCCAAACGAGCACTGCTCACCTCTAGCTTAGGACTGCTAAGCAAACGAAGCGTGTGAGCATGCCCCGGACTCAGAATACCACCCAACCTGTCGGCGATTACAGAGCAGGCCTCCTTAGTAAGCTGGTCAGTCAACTGGATGGCCCAGAGACACTTCCGAAGGCTTACAGCAGGAGTTGATGAAGGTGCCGGGAATAGCTGGTCCTGCTATTCCAATAGGTCGAAGCGCCAGTACAGGCCTTCTTGTTCGATCTTAGGTGGAAAGGGCTTCACCGGACGACAGCAATGAGGAGCAGAAGTTCTTCAGGGGGTCACCAGCGATTCCTCGGTCCAGCCTCGTGTTCGCAGGATACTTGGCTCCTGTATCCCTGGGTTCGTAAGAACTCAGGAGATCGACATCGTAGTGGTGTTTCCAGCTCCCTCTTATCCACGGTTCCCTTCGCGCCAAAACGGAGGGGAGCCAATGGGAGATCCGCTCATCAACACACATACCATACGTGGACCAATCACGGACCACAGTGGTCCCAGGCATTCACACCACCCTAGACTCTCTGGCACCCAGGATGTGTATTGGGACCAGACAGCCCAGCCCACATCCTGGGGGCACTCAAACGACATGTAGAAGCCCGCGAAAGCAACCGTGTTTCGCGGGAAACTACATGCCCAAATAAGGAAGGCCCCGGGTCGCCTGACCCGGGGGAAGGTAAAGGGAGCAAGACGGACAGTGGACGAGACAAAGGAGCCTCGTGGTCCGGCCATTTTGGGTAGCCGGGCCACCCTTTTGTGTTCGCGGCAAAAAGGTGCTCAGAACGGCAAAAGGAGCTCAAAATAAACCAAATGATCGCTGCCACCAGCCCAGTCCCTGAATGACTTGCACCGATCCAAAAACCATCCTATAAGAGTGTCTAGGGTCTGTAGAAGGCTAGAGACCCAAGAGAGCTGTAACTTAGCTTACAGTGCCCTCTTGTGTCGTGTTGCACTAAAATGGCGACACGATAAAAGAAACTACGGGAAACAGCGTTCCCCGGTACTGACTGTCTTAAGGGCATGTCAGTTTCCCCGTAAGAAAGGAGCGAAAGCCCAGAGGAGTACAGCAGAAGGCTGCACTTCTCTGGCAAAGTCAAGAAAACAGGTTGAAAACAATAGCAAAAAGTTTAGGGGTTGCCACATGGAAGGAAAGTTCCCTACAATAACGAAATCTTTCCTAACAGGTATCACATCTCATGTTATAGGACCGGTCTCAGGTTTGGTATTTGAAGCATTGAGATATCAAGTCTCATGGTATAGGACGGGTCTCAGAATTGGAATGAGAAGGAGTTGGATATCACATCTCAAGCTATAGGGAGGGTCTCATGATTGGAATGGGAAGGAGTTGGATATCACATCTCATGTTATAGGAAGGGTCTCAGGATTGGAATGGGAAGGACTTGGATATCACATCTCATTCTATAGGAAGGCTCTCAGGGTTGGAAGGGGAAGGAGTTGGATATCACATTTCATGTTAGAGGTAGGATCTCAGGTTTGGTTTTAGAGGCATTGAGATATCACATCTCATGCCATCAGAAGGGTCTCAGGATTGGAATGGGAAGGAGTTGGATATCAAATCTCATGCTAAAGGGATGGTCTAAGGTTTGGAAGGGGAGGGATTTGGACATCATATCTCATGTTATTGGAAGGATCTCAGGTTTGGTATTAGAAGCATTGAGATATCACATCTCATGCTATCGGAAGGGTCTTAGGTTTGGTATAAGCATTGAGATATCACATCTCTGCTATCGGAAGGGTCTCAGGATTGGAATGGAAAGGATTTGGATATCACATCTCATGTTATTGGACCGGTCTCAGGTTTGGTATTAGAAGCATTGAGATATCAAGTCTCATGGTATAGGACGGGAGTTTGATATCACATCTCATGCCATGGTATGGGTTTTAGGTTTTGTAGAAGCATTGGGATATCACATCTCATGCTATCGGAAGGGTATCAGGATTGGATTTGGAAGGAGTTGGATATCCCATCTCATGCTATAGGAAGGGTCTCAGGTTGGAATAGAAGGAGTTGGATATCACATCTCATGTTATAGGAAGGGTCTCAGGATTGGAATGGGAAGGACTTGGATATCACATCTCATGCTGTAGGAAGGGTCTCAGGTTTGGAAAAGGAAGGAGTTGGATATCACATTTCATGTTAGAGGTAGGATCTCAGGTTTGGTATTAGAGGCATTGAGATACCACATCTCATGCTATCAGAAGGGTATCAGGATTGGAATGGGAAGGAGTTGGATATCACATCTCATGCTAAAAGGAGGGTCTCAGGTTTGGAATGGGAAGGATTTGGATATCACATCTCATGTTATAGGAAGGACCTTAGGTTTGGTATTAGAAGCATTGAGATATCACATCTCATGCTATAGGAAGGGTCTCGGGATTGGAATGGGAAGGAGTTGGATATCACATCTCATGTTATAGGAAGGATCTCAGGTTTGGTATTAGAAGCATTGAGATATCACATCTCATGCTATAGGAAGGGTCTCAGGATTGGAATGGGAAGGAGTTGGATATCACATCTCATGCTATGGGAAGGGTCTCAGGTTTGGTATAAGCATTGAAATATCACATCTCTGCTATCGGAAGGGTCTCAGGATTGGAATGGGAGGAGCTGGATATCACATCTCATGCTAAAGGAAGGGTCTCAGGTTTGGAAGGGGAAGGATTTGGATATCACATCTCATGTTATAGGACGGGTCTCAGGTTTGGTATTAGAAGCATTGTGATATCACATCTCATGCTATAGGATGTGTCTCAGGATTGGAATGGGAAGGAGTTGGATATCACATCTCATGCTATAGGAAGGGTCAAAGGTTTTTTATTAGAAACATTGAGATATCACATCTCATGTTATAGGACGGTTCCCAGGTTTGGTATTAGAAGCATTGAGATATCACATCTCATGGTATAGGAAGGGTCTCAGGGTTGGAATGGGAAGGAGTTGGATATCACATCTCATCCAATAGGAAGGGTCTCAGGTTTGGAATGGGAAGGAATTGGATATCACATCTCATGTTATAGGAAGGATCTCAGGTTTGGTATTAGAAGCATTGAGATATCACATCTCATGCTATAGGAAGGGTCTCAGGATTGGAATGTGAAGGATTTGGATATCACATCTCATGCTAAAGGAAGGGTCTCAGGTTTGGTAGAAGCATTGAGATATCACATCTCATGCTATAGGAAGGGTCTCAGGATTTGAATGGCAAGGAGTTGGATATCACATCTCATGCCATAGGAAGGGTCTCAGGTTTGGTATAAGCATTGAGATATCACATCTCTGCTATCGGAAGGTTCTCAGGATTGGATTGGGAAGGAGTTGGATATCCCTTCTCATGCTATAGGAAGTGTCTCAGGTTGGAATGGGAAGGAGTTGAATATCACATCTCATGTTATAGGAAGGGTCTCAGGATTGGAATGGGAAGGATTTGGATATCACATCTCTTGCTATAGGAAGGGTCTCAGGATTGGAATGGGAAGGATTTGGATATCACATCTCATGCTATAGGAAGGGTTTCAGGTTTGGTAGAAGCATTGAGATATCACATCTCATGCTATAGGAAGAGTCTCAGGTTTGGGAAGGGAAGGATTTGGATTTCACATCTCATGTTATAGGATGGTTCTCATGTTTGGTTTTTGAAGCATTGAGATATCACATCTCATGCTATAGGAAGGGTCTCAGGTTTGGAATGGGAAGGAGTTGGATATGACATCTCTTGTTATAGGGAGGGTCTCAGGATTTGAATGGTAAGGAGTTGGATATCACATCTCATGCTATAGGAAGGGTCTCAGGTTGGAATGGGAAGGAGTTGGATATCACATCTCATGTTATATACAGGAAGGGTCTCAGGATTGGAATGGGAAGGATTTGGATATCACATCTCTTGCTATAGGAAGGGTCTCAGGTTTTTTATTAGAAACATTGAGATATCACATCTCATGCTATAGGAAGTGTTTTAGGATTGGAATGGGAAGTATTTGGATATCACATCTCATGCTAAAGGAAGGGTCTCAGGTTTGGAAGGGGAAGGATTTGGATATCACATCTCATCCAATAGGAAGGGTCTCAGGTTTGGAATGGGAAGGAATTGGATATCACATCTCATGTTATAGGAAGGGTCTCAGGTTTTTTATTAGAAACATTGAGATATCACATCTCATGTTATAGGACGGTTCCCAGGTTTGGTATTAGAAGCATTGAGATATCACATCTCATGGTATAGGAAGGGTCTCAGGGTTGGAATGGGAAGGAGTTGGATATCACATCTCATCCAATAGGAAGGGTCTCAGGTTTGGAATGGGAAGGAATTGGATATCACATCTCATGTTATAGGAAGGATCTCAGGTTTGGTATTAGAAGCATTGAGATATCACATCTCATGCTATAGGAAGGGTCTCAGGATTGGAATGTGAAGGATTTGGATATCACATCTCATGCTAAAGGAAGGGTCTCAGGTTTGGTAGAAGCATTGAGATATCACATCTCATGCTATAGGAAGGGTCTCAGGATTTGAATGGCAAGGAGTTGGATATCACATCTCATGCCATAGGAAGGGACACAGGTTTGGTATAAGCATTGAGATATCACATCTCTGCTATCGGAAGGTTCTCAGGATTGGATTGGGAAGGAGTTGGATATCCCTTCTCATGCTATAGGAAGTGTCTCAGGTTGGAATGGGAAGGAGTTGAATATCACATCTCATGTTATAGGAAGGGTCTCAGGATTGGAATGGGAAGGATTTGGATATCACATCTCTTGCTATAGGAAGGGTCTCAGGATTGGAATGGGAAGGATTTGGATATCATATCTCATGTCATAGGAAGGATCTCAGGTTTGGTATTAGAAGCATTGATATATCACACCTCATGCTATAGGAATGGTCTCAGGATTGGAAGGGGACGGATTTGGGTATCACATCTCATGTTATAGGACCGGTCTCAGGTTTGGTATTTGAAGCATTGAGATATGTAGTCTCATGGTATAGGACGGGTCTCGGAATTGGAATGAGAAGGAGTTGGATATCACATCTCAAGCTATAGGGAGGGTCTCATGATTGGAATGGGAAGGAGTTGGATATCACATCTCATGTTATAGGAAGGGTCTCAGGATTGGAATGGGAAGGACTTGGATATCACATCTCATTCTATAGGAAGGCTCTCAGGGTTGGAAGGGGAAGGAGTTGGATATCACATTTCATGTTAGAGGTAGGATCTCAGGTTTGGTTTTAGAGGCATTGAGATATCACATCTCATGCCATCAGAAGGGTCTCAGAATTGGAATGGGAAGGAGTTGGATATCAAATCTCATGCTAAAGGGATGGTCTAAGGTTTGGAAGGGGAGGGATTTGGACATCATATCTCATGTTATTGGAAGGATCTCAGGTTTGGTATTAGAAGCATTGATATATCACATCTCATGCTATCGGAAGGGTCTTAGGTTTGGTATAAGCATTGAGATATCACATCTCTGCTATCGGAAGGGTCTCAGGATTGGAATGGGAAGGATTTGGATATCACATCTCATGTTATTGGACGGTCTCAGGTTTGGTATTAGAAGCATTGAGATATCAAGTCTCATGGTATAGGACGGGAGTTTGATATCACATCTCATGCCAGGGTATGGGTCTCAGGTTTTGTAGAAGCATTGGGATATCACATCTCATGCTATCGGAAGGGTATCAGGATTGGATTTGGAAGGAGTTGGATATCCCATCTCATGCTATAGGAAGGGTCTCAGGTTGGAATAGAAGGAGTTGGATATCACATCTCATGTTATAGGAAGGGTCTCAGGATTGGAATGGGAAGGACTTGGATATCACATCTCATGCTGTAGGAAGGGTCTCAGGTTTGGAAAAGGAAGGAGTTGGATATCACATTTCATGTTAGAGGTAGGATCTCAGGTTTGGTATTAGAGGCATTGAGATATCACATCTCATGCTATCAGAAGGGTATCAGGATTGGAATGGGAAGGAGTTGGATATCACATCTCATGCTAAAGGGAGGGTCTCAGGTTTGGAATGGGAAGGATTTGGATATCACATCTCATGTTATAGGAAGGACCTTAGGTTTGGTATTAGAAGCATTGAGATATCACATCTCATGCTATAGGAAGGGTCTCGGGATTGGAATGGGAAGGAGTTGGATATCACTTCTCATGTTATAGGAAGGATCTCAGGTTTGGTATTAGAAGCATTGAGATATCACATCTCATGCTATAGGAAGGGTCTCAGGATTGGAATGGGAAGGAGTTGGATATCACATCTCATGCTATGGGAAGGGTCTCAGGTTTGGTATAAGCATTGAAATATCACATCTCTGCTATCGGAAGGGTCTCAGGATTGGAATGGGAGGAGCTGGATATCACATCTCATGCTAAAGGAAGGGTCTCAGGTTTGGAAGGGGAAGGATTTGGATATCACATCTCATGTTATAGGACGGGTCTCAGGTTTGGTATTAGAAGCATTGTGATATCACATCTCATGCTATAGGATGCGTCTCAGGATTGGAATGGGAAGGAGTTGGATATCACATCTCATGCTATAGGAAGGGCTTCAGGTTTGGTAGAAGCATTGAGATATCACATCTCATGCCATAGGAAGAGTCTCAGGTTTGGGAAGGGAAGGATTTGGATTTCACATCTCTTGTTATAGGATGGTTCTCATGTTTGGTTTTTGAAGCATTGAGATATCACATCTCATGCTATCGGAAGGGTCTCAGGTTTGGAATGGGAAGGAGTTGGATATCACATCTCATGTTATAGGAAGGGTCTCAGGTTTGGAATGGGAAGGAGTTGGATATGACATCTCTTGTTATAGGGAGGGTCTCAGGATTTGAATGGTAAGGAGTTGGATATCACATCTCATGCTATAGGAAGGGTCTCAGGTTGGAATGGGAAGGAGTTGGATATCACATCTCATGTTATATACAGGAAGGGTCTCAGGATTGGAATGGGAAGGATTTGGATATCACATCTCTTGCTATAGGAAGGGTCTCAGGTTTTTTATTAGAAACATTGAGATATCACATCTCATGCTATAGGAAGTGTTTTAGGATTGGAATGGGAAGTATTTGGATATCACATCTCATGCTAAAGGAAGGGTCTCAGGTTTGGAAGGGGAAGGATTTGGATATCACATCTCATCCAATAGGAAGGGTCTCAGGTTTGGAATGGGAAGGAATTGGATATCACATCTCATGTTATAGGAAGGGTCTCAGGTTTGTTATTAGAAACATTGAGATATCACATCTCATGTTATAGGACGGTTCCCAGGTTTGGTATTAGAAGCATTGAGATATCACATCTCATGGTATAGGAAGGGTCTCAGGGTTGGAATGGGAAGGAGTTGGATATCACATCTCATCCAATAGGAAGGGTCTCGGGTTTGGAATGGGAAGGAATTGGATATCACATCTCATGTTATAGGAAGGATCTCAGGTTTGGTATTAGAAGCATTGAGATATCACATCTCATGCTATAGGAAGGGTCTCAGGATTGGAAAGTGAAGGATTTGGATATCACATCTCATGCTAAAGGAAGGGTCTCAGGTTTGGTAGAAGCATTGAGATATCACATCTCATGCTATAGGAAGGGTCTCAGGATTTGAATGGCAAGGAGTTGGATATCACATCTCATGCCATAGGAAGGGTCTCAGGTTTGGTATAAGCATTGAGATATCACATCTCTGCTATCGGAAGGTTCTCAGGATTGGATTGGGAAGGAGTTGGATATCCCTTCTCATGCTATAGGAAGTGTCTCAGGTTGGAATGGGAAGGAGTTGAATATCACATCTCATGTTATAGGAAGGGTCTCAGGATTGGAATGGGAAGGATTTGGATATCACATCTCTTGCTATAGGAAGGGTCTCAGGATTGGAATGGGAAGGATTTGGATATCACATCTCATGCTATAGGAAGGGTTTCAGGTTTGGTAGAAGCATTGAGATATCACATCTCATGCTATAGGAAGAGTCTCAGGTTTGGGAAGGGAAGGATTTGGATTTCACATCTCATGTTATAGGATGGTTCTCATGTTTGGTTTTTGAAGCATTGAGATATCACATCTCATGCTATAGGAAGGGTCTCAGGTTTGGAATGGGAAGGAGTTGGATATGACATCTCTTGTTATAGGGAGGGTCTCAGGATTTGAATGGTAAGGAGTTGGATATCACATCTCATGCTATAGGAAGGGTCTCAGGTTGGAATGGGAAGGAGTTGGATATCACATCTCATGTTATATACAGGAAGGGTCTCAGGATTGGAATGGGAAGGATTTGGATATCACATCTCTTGCTATAGGAAGGGTCTCAGGTTTTTTATTAGAAACATTGAGATATCACATCTCATGCTATAGGAAGTGTTTTAGGATTGGAATGGGAAGTATTTGGATATCACATCTCATGCTAAAGGAAGGGTCTCAGGTTTGGAAGGGGAAGGATTTGGATATCACATCTCATCCAATAGGAAGGGTCTCAGGTTTGGAATGGGAAGGAATTGGATATCACATCTCATGTTATAGGAAGGGTCTCAGGTTTTTTATTAGAAACATTGAGATATCACATCTCATGTTATAGGACGGTTCCCAGGTTTGGTATTAGAAGCATTGAGATATCACATCTCATGGTATAGGAAGGGTCTCAGGGTTGGAATGGGAAGGAGTTGGATATCACATCTCATCCAATAGGAAGGGTCTCAGGTTTGGAATGGGAAGGAATTGGATATCACATCTCATGTTATAGGAAGGGTCTCAGGTTTTTTATTAGAAACATTGAGATATCACATCTCATGTTATAGGACGGTTCCCAGGTTTGGTATTAGAAGCATTGAGATATCACATCTCATGGTATAGGAAGGGTCTCAGGGTTGGAATGGGAAGGAGTTTGATATCACATCTCATGTTAGAGGTAGGATCTCAGGTTTGGTATTAGAGGCATTGAGATATGACATCTCATGCCATCAGAAGGGTCTCAGGATTGGAATGGGAAGGAGTTGGATATCACATCTCATGCTAAAGGGAGGGTCTAAGGTTTGGAAGGGGAAGGATTTGGACATCACATCTCATGTTATTGGAAGGATCTGAGGTTTGGTATTAGAAGCATTGAGATATCACATCTCATGCTATCGGAAGGGTCTCAGGTTTGGTATAAGCATTGAGATATCACATCTCTGCTATCGGAAGGGTCTCAGGAATGGAATGGGAAGGACTTGGATATCACTTCTCATGATAAAGGAAGGGTCTAAGGTTTGGAAGGGGAAGGATTTGGATATCACATCTCATGTTATTGGACCGGTCTCAGGTTTGGTATTAGAAGCATTGAGATATCAAGTCTCATGGTATAGGACGGGAGTTTGATATCACATCTCATGCCATGGTATGGGTCTCAGGTTTTGTAGAAGCATTGGGATATCACATCTCATGCTATCGGAAGGGTATCAGGATTGGATTTGGAAGGAGTTGGATATCCCATCTCATGTTATAGGAAGGGTCTCAGGATTGGAATGGGAAGGACTTGGATATCACATCTCATGTTATAGGAAGGATCTCAGGTTTTGTATTAGAAGCATTGAGATATCACATCTCATGCTATAGGAAGGGTCTCAGGATTGGAATGTGAAGGATTTGGATATCACATCTCATGCTAAAGGAAGGGTCTCAGGTTTGGTATAAGCATTGAGATATCACATCTCTGATATCGGAAGGGTCTAAGGATTGGATTGGGAAGGAATTGGATATCCCTTCTCATGCTATAGGAAGGGTCTCAGGTTGGAATGGGTAGGAGTTGGATATCACATCTCATGTTATAGGAAGGGTCTCAAGATTGAAATGGGAAGGATTTGGATATCACAACTCTTGCTATAGGAAGGGTCTCAGGTTTTCTATTAGAAACATTGAGATATGACATCTCATGCTATAGGAAGGGTTTCAGTATTGGAATGGGAAGGATTTGGATATCACATCTCATGCTAAAGGAAGGGTCTCAGGTTTGGAAGGGGAAGGATTTGGATATCATATCTCATGTTATAGGACGTATCTCATGTTATAGGACGGGTCCCAGGTTTGGTATTAGAAGCATTGAGATATCACATCTCATGGTATAGGAAGGGTCTCAGGATTGGAATGGGAAGGAGTTGGATCTCCCTTCTCATGCTACAGGAAGGGTCTCAGGTTGGAATGGGAAGGAGTTGGATATCACATCTCGTTATAGGAAGGGTCTCAGGATTGGAATGGGAAGGAATTGGATATCACATCTCTTGCTATAGGAAGGGTCTCAGGTTTGGAAGGGGAAGGATTTGGATATCATATCTCATGTTATAGGACCGGTCCCAGGTCTGGTATTAGAAGCATTGAGATATCATATCTCATGCTATAGGAGGAGTCTCAGGATTGGAATGGGAAGGAGTTGGATATCACGTCTCATGTTATAGGAAGGGTCTCAGGATTGGAATGGGAAGGAGTTGAATATCACATCTCATGCTAAAGGAAGGGTTTCAGGTTTGATAGAAGCATTGAGATATCACATCTCATGCTATAGGAAGGAACTCAGGATTGGAATGGGAAGGAGTTGGATATCACATCTAATGCCATAGGAAGGGTCATCAGGTTTGGTATAAGCATTGAGATATCACATCTCTGCTATCGGAAGGGTCTCAGGATACGAATGGGAAGGACTTAGAATTCACATCTCATACTATAGGTAGGGTCTCGGTTTGATATTAGAAGCATTGAGCTATCACATCTCATGCTATCGGAAGGGTCTCAGGTTTGGAATGGGAAGGAGTTTGATATCACATCTCTGCTATCTGAAGGGTCTCAGGGTTGGAATGGGAAGGAGTTGGATATCACATCTCATGCTATAGGAAGGGTCTAAGGTTTGGAAGGGGACGGATTTGGGTATCACATCTCATGTTATAGGACCGGTCTCAGGTTTGGTATTTGAAGCATTGAGATATCAAGTCTCATGCTATAGGACGGGTCTCAGAATTGGAATGAGAAGGAGTTGGATATCACATCTCAAGCTATAGGGAGGGTCTCATGATTGGAATGGGAAGGAGTTGGATATCACATCTCATGTTATAGGAAGGGTCTCAGGATTGGAATGGGAAGGACTTGGATATCACATCTCATTCTATAGGAAGGCTCTCAGGGTTGGAAGGGGAAGGAGTTGGATATCACATTTCATGTTAGAGGTAGGATCTCAGGTTTGGTTTTAGAGGCATTGAGATATCACATCTCATGCCATCAGAAGGGTCTCAGGATTGGAATGGGAAGGAGTTGGATATCAAATCTCATGCTAAAGGGATGGTCTAAGGTTTGGAAGGGGAGGGATTTGGACATCATATCTCATGTTATTGGAAGGATCTCAGGTTTGGTATTAGAAGCATTGAGATATCACATCTCATGCTATCGGAAGGGTCTTAGGTTTGGTATAAGCATTGAGATATCACATCTCTGCTATCGGAAGGGTCTCAGGATTGGAATGGAAAGGATTTGGATATCACATCTCATGTTATTGGACCGGTCTCAGGTTTGGTATTAGAAGCATTGAGATATCAAGTCTCATGGTATAGGACGGGAGTTTGATATCACATCTCATGCCATGGTATGGGTTTTAGGTTTTGTAGAAGCATTGGGATATCACATCTCATGCTATCGGAAGGGTATCAGGATTGGATTTGGAAGGAGTTGGATATCCCATCTCATGCTATAGGAAGGGTCTCAGGTTGGAATAGAAGGAGTTGGATATCACATCTCATGTTATAGGAAGGGTCTCAGGATTGGAATGGGAAGGACTTGGATATCACATCTCATGCTGTAGGAAGGGTCTCAGGTTTGGAAGGGGAAGGATTTGGATATCATATCTCATGTTATAGGACCGGTCCCAGGTCTGGTATTAGAAGCATTGAGATATCATATCTCATGCTATAGGAGGAGTCTCAGGATTGGAATGGGAAGGAGTTGGATATCACGTCTCATGTTATAGGAAGGGTCTCAGGATTGGAATGGGAAGGAGTTGAATATCACATCTCATGCTAAAGGAAGGGTTTCAGGTTTGATAGAAGCATTGAGATATCACATCTCATGCTATAGGAAGGAACTCAGGATTGGAATGGGAAGGAGTTGGATATCACATCTAATGCCATAGGAAGGGTCATCAGGTTTGGTATAAGCATTGAGATATCACATCTCTGCTATCGGAAGGGTCTCAGGATACGAATGGGAAGGACTTAGAATTCACATCTCATACTATAGGTAGGGTCTCGGTTTGATATTAGAAGCATTGAGCTATCACATCTCATGCTATCGGAAGGGTCTCAGGTTTGGAATGGGAAGGAGTTTGATATCACATCTCTGCTATCTGAAGGGTCTCAGGGTTGGAATGGGAAGGAGTTGGATATCACATCTCATGCTATAGGAAGGGTCTAAGGTTTGGAAGGGGACGGATTTGGGTATCACATCTCATGTTATAGGACCGGTCTCAGGTTTGGTATTTGAAGCATTGAGATATCAAGTCTCATGGTATAGGACGGGTCTCAGAATTGGAATGAGAAGGAGTTGGATATCACATCTCAAGCTATAGGGAGGGTCTCATGATTGGAATGGGAAGGAGTTGGATATCACATCTCATGTTATAGGAAGGGTCTCAGGATTGGAATGGGAAGGACTTGGATATCACATCTCATTCTATAGGAAGGCTCTCAGGGTTGGAAGGGGAAGGAGTTGGATATCACATTTCATGTTAGAGGTAGGATCTCAGGTTTGGTTTTAGAGGCATTGAGATATCACATCTCATGCCATCAGAAGGGTCTCAGGATTGGAATGGGAAGGAGTTGGATATCAAATCTCATGCTAAAGGGATGGTCTAAGGTTTGGAAGGGGAGGGATTTGGACATCATATCTCATGTTATTGGAAGGATCTCAGGTTTGGTATTAGAAGCATTGAGATATCACATCTCATGCTATCGGAAGGGTCTTAGGTTTGGTATAAGCATTGAGATATCACATCTCTGCTATCGGAAGGGTCTCAGGATTGGAATGGAAAGGATTTGGATATCACATCTCATGTTATTGGACCGGTCTCAGGTTTGGTATTAGAAGCATTGAGATATCAAGTCTCATGGTATAGGACGGGAGTTTGATATCACATCTCATGCCATGGTATGGGTTTTAGGTTTTGTAGAAGCATTGGGATATCACATCTCATGCTATCGGAAGGGTATCAGGATTGGATTTGGAAGGAGTTGGATATCCCATCTCATGCTATAGGAAGGGTCTCAGGTTGGAATAGAAGGAGTTGGATATCACATCTCATGTTATAGGAAGGGTCTCAGGATTGGAATGGGAAGGACTTGGATATCACATCTCATGCTGTAGGAAGGGTCTCAGGTTTGGAAAAGGAAGGAGTTGGATATCACATTTCATGTTAGAGGTAGGATCTCAGGTTTGGTATTAGAGGCATTGAGATACCACATCTCATGCTATCAGAAGGGTATCAGGATTGGAATGGGAAGGAGTTGGATATCACATCTCATGCTAAAAGGAGGGTCTCAGGTTTGGAATGGGAAGGATTTGGATATCACATCTCATGTTATAGGAAGGACCTTAGGTTTGGTATTAGAAGCATTGAGATATCACATCTCATGCTATAGGAAGGGTCTCGGGATTGGAATGGGAAGGAGTTGGATATCACATCTCATGTTATAGGAAGGATCTCAGGTTTGGTATTAGAAGCATTGAGATATCACATCTCATGCTATAGGAAGGGTCTCAGGATTGGAATGGGAAGGAGTTGGATATCAAATCTCATGCTATGGGAAGGGTCTCAGGTTTGGTATAAGCATTGAAATATCACATCTCTGCTATCGGAAGGGTCTCAGGATTGGAATGGGAGGAGCTGGATATCACATCTCATGCTAAAGGAAGGGTCTCAGGTTTGGAAGGGGAAGGATTTGGATATCACATCTCATGTTATAGGACGGGTCTCAGGTTTGGTATTAGAAGCATTGTGATATCACATCTCATGCTATAGGATGTGTCTCAGGATTGGAATGGGAAGGAGTTGGATATCACATCTCATGCTATAGGAAGGGTCAAAGGTTTTTTATTAGAAACATTGAGATATCACATCTCATGTTATAGGACGGTTCCCAGGTTTGGTATTAGAAGCATTGAGATATCACATCTCATGGTATAGGAAGGGTCTCAGGGTTGGAATGGGAAGGAGTTGGATATCACATCTCATCCAATAGGAAGGGTCTCAGGTTTGGAATGGGAAGGAATTGGATATCACATCTCATGTTATAGGAAGGATCTCAGGTTTGGTATTAGAAGCATTGAGATATCACATCTCATGCTATAGGAAGGGTCTCAGGATTGGAATGTGAAGGATTTGGATATCACATCTCATGCTAAAGGAAGGGTCTCAGGTTTGGTAGAAGCATTGAGATATCACATCTCATGCTATAGGAAGGGTCTCAGGATTTGAATGGCAAGGAGTTGGATATCACATCTCATGCCATAGGAAGGGTCTCAGGTTTGGTATAAGCATTGAGATATCACATCTCTGCTATCGGAAGGTTCTCAGGATTGGATTGGGAAGGAGTTGGATATCCCTTCTCATGCTATAGGAAGTGTCTCAGGTTGAAATGGGAAGGAGTTGAATATCACATCTCATGTTATAGGAAGGGTCTCAGGATTGGAATGGGAAGGATTTGGATATCACATCTCTTGCTATAGGAAGGGTCTCAGGATTGGAATGGGAAGGATTTGGATATCACATCTCATGCTATAGGAAGGGTTTCAGGTTTGGTAGAAGCATTGAGATATCACATCTCATGCTATAGGAAGAGTCTCAGGTTTGGGAAGGGAAGGATTTGGATTTCACATCTCATGTTATAGGATGGTTCTCATGTTTGGTTTTTGAAGCATTGAGATATCACATCTCATGCTATAGGAAGGGTCTCAGGTTTGGAATGGGAAGGAGTTGGATATGACATCTCTTGTTATAGGGAGGGTCTCAGGATTTGAATGGTAAGGAGTTGGATATCACATCTCATGCTATAGGAAGGGTCTCAGGTTGGAATGGGAAGGAGTTGGATATCACATCTCATGTTATATACAGGAAGGGTCTCAGGATTGGAATGGGAAGGATTTGGATATCACATCTCTTGCTATAGGAAGGGTCTCAGGTTTTTTATTAGAAACATTGAGATATCACATCTCATGCTATAGGAAGTGTTTTAGGATTGGAATGGGAAGTATTTGGATATCACATCTCATGCTAAAGGAAGGGTCTCAGGTTTGGAAGGGGAAGGATTTGGATATCACATCTCATCCAATAGGAAGGGTCTCAGGTTTGGAATGGGAAGGAATTGGATATCACATCTCATGTTATAGGAAGGGTCTCAGGTTTTTTATTAGAAACATTGAGATATCACATCTCATGTTATAGGACGGTTCCCAGGTTTGGTATTAGAAGCATTGAGATATCACATCTCATGGTATAGGAAGGGTCTCAGGGTTGGAATGGGAAGGAGTTGGATATCACATCTCATCCAATAGGAAGGGTCTCAGGTTTGGAATGGGAAGGAATTGGATATCACATCTCATGTTATAGGAAGGATCTCAGGTTTGGTATTAGAAGCATTGAGATATCACATCTCATGCTATAGGAAGGGTCTCAGGATTGGAATGTGAAGGATTTGGATATCACATCTCATGCTAAAGGAAGGGTCTCAGGTTTGGTAGAAGCATTGAGATATCACATCTCATGCTATAGGAAGGGTCTCAGGATTTGAATGGCAAGGAGTTGGATATCACATCTCATGCCATAGGAAGGGACACAGGTTTGGTATAAGCATTGAGATATCACATCTCTGCTATCGGAAGGTTCTCAGGATTGGATTGGGAAGGAGTTGGATATCCCTTCTCATGCTATAGGAAGTGTCTCAGGTTGGAATGGGAAGGAGTTGAATATCACATCTCATGTTATAGGAAGGGTCTCAGGATTGGAATGGGAAGGATTTGGATATCACATCTCTTGCTATAGGAAGGGTCTCAGGATTGGAATGGGAAGGATGTGGATATCATATCTCATGTCATAGGAAGGATCTCAGGTTTGGTATTAGAAGCATTGATATATCACACCTCATGCTATAGGAATGGTCTCAGGATTGGAAGGGGACGGATTTGGGTATCACATCTCATGTTATAGGACCGGTCTCAGGTTTGGTATTTGAAGCATTGAGATATGTAGTCTCATGGTATAGGACGGGTCTCGGAATTGGAATGAGAAGGAGTTGGATATCACATCTCAAGCTATAGGGAGGGTCTCATGATTGGAATGGGAAGGAGTTGGATATCACATCTCATGTTATAGGAAGGGTCTCAGGATTGGAATGGGAAGGACTTGGATATCACATCTCATTCTATAGGAAGGCTCTCAGGGTTGGAAGGGGAAGGAGTTGGATATCACATTTCATGTTAGAGGTAGGATCTCAGGTTTGGTTTTAGAGGCATTGAGATATCACATCTCATGCCATCAGAAGGGTCTCAGAATTGGAATGGGAAGGAGTTGGATATCAAATCTCATGCTAAAGGGATGGTCTAAGGTTTGGAAGGGGAGGGATTTGGACATCATATCTCATGTTATTGGAAGGATCTCAGGTTTGGTATTAGAAGCATTGAGATATCACATCTCATGCTATCGGAAGGGTCTTAGGTTTGGTATAAGCATTGAGATATCACATCTCTGCTATCGGAAGGGTCTCAGGATTGGAATGGGAAGGATTTGGATATCACATCTCATGTTATTGGACGGTCTCAGGTTTGGTATTAGAAGCATTGAGATATCAAGTCTCATGGTATAGGACGGGAGTTTGATATCACATCTCATGCCAGGGTATGGGTCTCAGGTTTTGTAGAAGCATTGGGATATCACATCTCATGCTATCGGAAGGGTATCAGGATTGGATTTGGAAGGAGTTGGATATCCCATCTCATGCTATAGGAAGGGTCTCAGGTTGGAATAGAAGGAGTTGGATATCACATCTCATGTTATAGGAAGGGTCTCAGGATTGGAATGGGAAGGACTTGGATATCACATCTCATGCTGTAGGAAGGGTCTCAGGTTTGGAAAAGGAAGGAGTTGGATATCACATTTCATGTTAGAGGTAGGATCTCAGGTTTGGTATTAGAGGCATTGAGATATCACATCTCATGCTATCAGAAGGGTATCAGGATTGGAATGGGAAGGAGTTGGATATCACATCTCATGCTAAAGGGAGGGTCTCAGGTTTGGAATGGGAAGGATTTGGATATCACATCTCATGTTATAGGAAGGACCTTAGGTTTGGTATTAGAAGCATTGAGATATCACATCTCATGCTATAGGAAGGGTCTCGGGATTGGAATGGGAAGGAGTTGGATATCACTTCTCATGTTATAGGAAGGATCTCAGGTTTGGTATTAGAAGCATTGAGATATCACATCTCATGCTATAGGAAGGGTCTCAGGATTGGAATGGGAAGGAGTTGGATATCACATCTCATGCTATGGGAAGGGTCTCAGGTTTGGTATAAGCATTGAAATATCACATCTCTGCTATCGGAAGGGTCTCAGGATTGGAATGGGAGGAGCTGGATATCACATCTCATGCTAAAGGAAGGGTCTCAGGTTTGGAAGGGGAAGGATTTGGATATCACATCTCATGTTATAGGACGGGTCTCAGGTTTGGTATTAGAAGCATTGTGATATCACATCTCATGCTATAGGATGCGTCTCAGGATTGGAATGGGAAGGAGTTGGATATCACATCTCATGCTATAGGAAGGGCTTCAGGTTTGGTAGAAGCATTGAGATATCACATCTCATGCCATAGGAAGAGTCTCAGGTTTGGGAAGGGAAGGATTTGGATTTCACATCTCTTGTTATAGGATGGTTCTCATGTTTGGTTTTTGAAGCATTGAGATATCACATCTCATGCTATCGGAAGGGTCTCAGGTTTGGAATGGGAAGGAGTTGGATATCACATCTCATGTTATAGGAAGGGTCTCAGGTTTGGAATGGAAAGGAGTTGGATATGACATCTCTTGTTATAGGGAGGGTCTCAGGATTTGAATGGTAAGGAGTTGGATATCACATCTCATGCTATAGGAAGGGTCTCAGGTTGGAATGGGAAGGAGTTGGATATCACATCTCATGTTATATACAGGAAGGGTCTCAGGATTGGAATGGGAAGGATTTGGATATCACATCTCTTGCTATAGGAAGGGTCTCAGGTTTTTTATTAGAAACATTGAGATATCACATCTCATGCTATAGGAAGTGTTTTAGGATTGGAATGGGAAGTATTTGGATATCACATCTCATGCTAAAGGAAGGGTCTCAGGTTTGGAAGGGGAAGGATTTGGATATCACATCTCATCCAATAGGAAGGGTCTCAGGTTTGGAATGGGAAGGAATTGGATATCACATCTCATGTTATAGGAAGGGTCTCAGGTTTGTTATTAGAAACATTGAGATATCACATCTCATGTTATAGGACGGTTCCCAGGTTTGGTATTAGAAGCATTGAGATATCACATCTCATGGTATAGGAAGGGTCTCAGGGTTGGAATGGGAAGGAGTTGGATATCACATCTCATCCAATAGGAAGGGTCTCGGGTTTGGAATGGGAAGGAATTGGATATCACATCTCATGTTATAGGAAGGATCTCAGGTTTGGTATTAGAAGCATTGAGATATCACATCTCATGCTATAGGAAGGGTCTCAGGATTGGAAAGTGAAGGATTTGGATATCACATCTCATGCTAAAGGAAGGGTCTCAGGTTTGGTAGAAGCATTGAGATATCACATCTCATGCTATAGGAAGGGTCTCAGGATTTGAATGGCAAGGAGTTGGATATCACATCTCATGCCATAGGAAGGGTCTCAGGTTTGGTATAAGCATTGAGATATCACATCTCTGCTATCGGAAGGTTCTCAGGATTGGATTGGGAAGGAGTTGGATATCCCTTCTCATGCTATAGGAAGTGTCTCAGGTTGGAATGGGAAGGAGTTGAATATCACATCTCATGTTATAGGAAGGGTCTCAGGATTGGAATGGGAAGGATTTGGATATCACATCTCTTGCTATAGGAAGGGTCTCAGGATTGGAATGGGAAGGATTTGGATATCACATCTCATGCTATAGGAAGGGTTTCAGGTTTGGTAGAAGCATTGAGATATCACATCTCATGCTATAGGAAGAGTCTCAGGTTTGGGAAGGGAAGGATTTGGATTTCACATCTCATGTTATAGGATGGTTCTCATGTTTGGTTTTTGAAGCATTGAGATATCACATCTCATGCTATAGGAAGGGTCTCAGGTTTGGAATGGGAAGGAGTTGGATATGACATCTCTTGTTATAGGGAGGGTCTCAGGATTTGAATGGTAAGGAGTTGGATATCACATCTCATGCTATAGGAAGGGTCTCAGGTTGGAATGGGAAGGAGTTGGATATCACATCTCATGTTATATACAGGAAGGGTCTCAGGATTGGAATGGGAAGGATTTGGATATCACATCTCTTGCTATAGGAAGGGTCTCAGGTTTTTTATTAGAAACATTGAGATATCACATCTCATGCTATAGGAAGTGTTTTAGGATTGGAATGGGAAGTATTTGGATATCACATCTCATGCTAAAGGAAGGGTCTCAGGTTTGGAAGGGGAAGGATTTGGATATCACATCTCATCCAATAGGAAGGGTCTCAGGTTTGGAATGGGAAGGAATTGGATATCACATCTCATGTTATAGGAAGGGTCTCAGGTTTTTTATTAGAAACATTGAGATATCACATCTCATGTTATAGGACGGTTCCCAGGTTTGGTATTAGAAGCATTGAGATATCACATCTCATGGTATAGGAAGGGTCTCAGGGTTGGAATGGGAAGGAGTTGGATATCACATCTCATCCAATAGGAAGGGTCTCAGGTTTGGAATGGGAAGGAATTGGATATCACATCTCATGTTATAGGAAGGGTCTCAGGTTTTTTATTAGAAACATTGAGATATCACATCTCATGTTATAGGACGGTTCCCAGGTTTGGTATTAGAAGCATTGAGATATCACATCTCATGGTATAGGAAGGGTCTCAGGGTTGGAATGGGAAGGAGTTTGATATCACATCTCATGTTAGAGGTAGGATCTCAGGTTTGGTATTAGAGGCATTGAGATATGACATCTCATGCCATCAGAAGGGTCTCAGGATTGGAATGGGAAGGAGTTGGATATCACATCTCATGCTAAAGGGAGGGTCTAAGGTTTGGAAGGGGAAGGATTTGGACATCACATCTCATGTTATTGGAAGGATCTGAGGTTTGGTATTAGAAGCATTGAGATATCACATCTCATGCTATCGGAAGGGTCTCAGGTTTGGTATAAGCATTGAGATATCACATCTCTGCTATCGGAAGGGTCTCAGGAATGGAATGGGAAGGACTTGGATATCACTTCTCATGATAAAGGAAGGGTCTAAGGTTTGGAAGGGGAAGGATTTGGATATCACATCTCATGTTATTGGACCGGTCTCAGGTTTGGTATTAGAAGCATTGAGATATCAAGTCTCATGGTATAGGACGGGAGTTTGATATCACATCTCATGCCATGGTATGGGTCTCAGGTTTTGTAGAAGCATTGGGATATCACATCTCATGCTATCGGAAGGGTATCAGGATTGGATTTGGAAGGAGTTGGATATCCCATCTCATGTTATAGGAAGGGTCTCAGGATTGGAATGGGAAGGACTTGGATATCACATCTCATGTTATAGGAAGGATCTCAGGTTTTGTATTAGAAGCATTGAGATATCACATCTCATGCTATAGGAAGGGTCTCAGGATTGGAATGTGAAGGATTTGGATATCACATCTCATGCTAAAGGAAGGGTCTCAGGTTTGGTATAAGCATTGAGATATCACATCTCTGATATCGGAAGGGTCTAAGGATTGGATTGGGAAGGAATTGGATATCCCTTCTCATGCTATAGGAAGGGTCTCAGGTTGGAATGGGTAGGAGTTGGATATCACATCTCATGTTATAGGAAGGGTCTCAAGATTGAAATGGGAAGGATTTGGATATCACAACTCTTGCTATAGGAAGGGTCTCAGGTTTTCTATTAGAAACATTGAGATATGACATCTCATGCTATAGGAAGGGTTTCAGTATTGGAATGGGAAGGATTTGGATATCACATCTCATGCTAAAGGAAGGGTCTCAGGTTTGGAAGGGGAAGGATTTGGATATCATATCTCATGTTATAGGACGTATCTCATGTTATAGGACGGGTCCCAGGTTTGGTATTAGAAGCATTGAGATATCACATCTCATGGTATAGGAAGGGTCTCAGGATTGGAATGGGAAGGAGTTGGATCTCCCTTCTCATGCTACAGGAAGGGTCTCAGGTTGGAATGGGAAGGAGTTGGATATCACATCTCGTTATAGGAAGGGTCTCAGGATTGGAATGGGAAGGAATTGGATATCACATCTCTTGCTATAGGAAGGGTCTCAGGTTTGGAAGGGGAAGGATTTGGATATCATATCTCATGTTATAGGACCGGTCCCAGGTCTGGTATTAGAAGCATTGAGATATCATATCTCATGCTATAGGAGGAGTCTCAGGATTGGAATGGGAAGGAGTTGGATATCACGTCTCATGTTATAGGAAGGGTCTCAGGATTGGAATGGGAAGGAGTTGAATATCACATCTCATGCTAAAGGAAGGGTTTCAGGTTTGATAGAAGCATTGAGATATCACATCTCATGCTATAGGAAGGAACTCAGGATTGGAATGGGAAGGAGTTGGATATCACATCTAATGCCATAGGAAGGGTCATCAGGTTTGGTATAAGCATTGAGATATCACATCTCTGCTATCGGAAGGGTCTCAGGATACGAATGGGAAGGACTTAGAATTCACATCTCATACTATAGGTAGGGTCTCGGTTTGATATTAGAAGCATTGAGCTATCACATCTCATGCTATCGGAAGGGTCTCAGGTTTGGAATGGGAAGGAGTTTGATATCACATCTCTGCTATCTGAAGGGTCTCAGGGTTGGAATGGGAAGGAGTTGGATATCACATCTCATGCTATAGGAAGGGTCTAAGGTTTGGAAGGGGACGGATTTGGGTATCACATCTCATGTTATAGGACCGGTCTCAGGTTTGGTATTTGAAGCATTGAGATATCAAGTCTCATGGTATAGGACGGGTCTCAGAATTGGAATGAGAAGGAGTTGGATATCACATCTCAAGCTATAGGGAGGGTCTCATGATTGGAATGGGAAGGAGTTGGATATCACATCTCATGTTATAGGAAGGGTCTCAGGATTGGAATGGGAAGGACTTGGATATCACATCTCATTCTATAGGAAGGCTCTCAGGGTTGGAAGGGGAAGGAGTTGGATATCACATTTCATGTTAGAGGTAGGATCTCAGGTTTGGTTTTAGAGGCATTGAGATATCACATCTCATGCCATCAGAAGGGTCTCAGGATTGGAATGGGAAGGAGTTGGATATCAAATCTCATGCTAAAGGGATGGTCTAAGGTTTGGAAGGGGAGGGATTTGGACATCATATCTCATGTTATTGGAAGGATCTCAGGTTTGGTATTAGAAGCATTGAGATATCACATCTCATGCTATCGGAAGGGTCTTAGGTTTGGTATAAGCATTGAGATATCACATCTCTGCTATCGGAAGGGTCTCAGGATTGGAATGGAAAGGATTTGGATATCACATCTCATGTTATTGGACCGGTCTCAGGTTTGGTATTAGAAGCATTGAGATATCAAGTCTCATGGTATAGGACGGGAGTTTGATATCACATCTCATGCCATGGTATGGGTTTTAGGTTTTGTAGAAGCATTGGGATATCACATCTCATGCTATCGGAAGGGTATCAGGATTGGATTTGGAAGGAGTTGGATATCCCATCTCATCCTATAGGAAGGGTCTCAGGTTGGAATAGAAGGAGTTGGATATCACATCTCATGTTATAGGAAGGGTCTCAGGATTGGAATGGGAAGGACTTGGATATCACATCTCATGCTGTAGGAAGGGTCTCGGGTTTGGAAGGGGAAGGATTTGGATATCATATCTCATGTTATAGGACCGGTCCCAGGTCTGGTATTAGAAGCATTGAGATATCATATCTCATGCTATAGGAGGAGTCTCAGGATTGGAATGGGAAGGAGTTGGATATCACGTCTCATGTTATAGGAAGGGTCTCAGGATTGGAATGGGAAGGAGTTGAATATCACATCTCATGCTAAAGGAAGGGTTTCAGGTTTGATAGAAGCATTGAGATATCACATCTCATGCTATAGGAAGGAACTCAGGATTGGAATGGGAAGGAGTTGGATATCACATCTAATGCCATAGGAAGGGTCATCAGGTTTGGTATAAGCATTGAGATATCACATCTCTGCTATCGGAAGGGTCTCAGGATACGAATGGGAAGGACTTAGAATTCACATCTCATACTATAGGTAGGGTCTCGGTTTGATATTAGAAGCATTGAGCTATCACATCTCATGCTATCGGAAGGGTCTCAGGTTTGGAATGGGAAGGAGTTTGATATCACATCTCTGCTATCTGAAGGGTCTCAGGGTTGGAATGGGAAGGAGTTGGATATCACATCTCATGCTATAGGAAGGGTCTAAGGTTTGGAAGGGGACGGATTTGGGTATCACATCTCATGTTATAGGACCGGTCTCAGGTTTGGTATTTGAAGCATTGAGATATCAAGTCTCATGGTATAGGACGGGTCTCAGAATTGGAATGAGAAGGAGTTGGATATCACATCTCAAGCTATAGGGAGGGTCTCATGATTGGAATGGGAAGGAGTTGGATATCACATCTCATGTTATAGGAAGGGTCTCAGGATTGGAATGGGAAGGACTTGGATATCACATCTCATTCTATAGGAAGGCTCTCAGGGTTGGAAGGGGAAGGAGTTGGATATCACATTTCATGTTAGAGGTAGGATCTCAGGTTTGGTTTTAGAGGCATTGAGATATCACATCTCATGCCATCAGAAGGGTCTCAGGATTGGAATGGGAAGGAGTTGGATATCAAATCTCATGCTAAAGGGATGGTCTAAGGTTTGGAAGGGGAGGGATTTGGACATCATATCTCATGTTATTGGAAGGATCTCAGGTTTGGTATTAGAAGCATTGAGATATCACATCTCATGCTATCGGAAGGGTCTTAGGTTTGGTATAAGCATTGAGATATCACATCTCTGCTATCGGAAGGGTCTCAGGATTGGAATGGAAAGGATTTGGATATCACATCTCATGTTATTGGACCGGTCTCAGGTTTGGTATTAGAAGCATTGAGATATCAAGTCTCATGGTATAGGACGGGAGTTTGATATCACATCTCATGCCATGGTATGGGTTTTAGGTTTTGTAGAAGCATTGGGATATCACATCTCATGCTATCGGAAGGGTATCAGGATTGGATTTGGAAGGAGTTGGATATCCCATCTCATGCTATAGGAAGGGTCTCAGGTTGGAATAGAAGGAGTTGGATATCACATCTCATGTTATAGGAAGGGTCTCAGGATTGGAATGGGAAGGACTTGGATATCACATCTCATGCTGTAGGAAGGGTCTCAGGTTTGGAAAAGGAAGGAGTTGGATATCACATTTCATGTTAGAGGTAGGATCTCAGGTTTGGTATTAGAGGCATTGAGATACCACATCTCATGCTATCAGAAGGGTATCAGGATTGGAATGGGAAGGAGTTGGATATCACATCTCATGCTAAAAGGAGGGTCTCAGGTTTGGAATGGGAAGGATTTGGATATCACATCTCATGTTATAGGAAGGACCTTAGGTTAGGTATTAGAAGCATTGAGATATCACATCTCATGCTATAGGAAGGGTCTCGGGATTGGAATGGGAAGGAGTTGGATATCACATCTCATGTTATAGGAAGGATCTCAGGTTTGGTATTAGAAGCATTGAGATATCACATCTCATGCTATAGGAAGGGTCTCAGGATTGGAATGGGAAGGAGTTGGATATCACATCTCATGCTATGGGAAGGGTCTCAGGTTTGGTATAAGCATTGAAATATCACATCTCTGCTATCGGAAGGGTCTCAGGATTGGAATGGGAGGAGCTGGATATCACATCTCATGCTAAAGGAAGGGTCTCAGGTTTGGAAGGGGAAGGATTTGGATATCACATCTCATGTTATAGGACGGGTCTCAGGTTTGGTATTAGAAGCATTGTGATATCACATCTCATGCTATAGGATGTGTCTCAGGATTGGAATGGGAAGGAGTTGGATATCACATCTCATGCTATAGGAAGGGTCAAAGGTTTTTTATTAGAAACATTGAGATATCACATCTCATGTTATAGGACGGTTCCCAGGTTTGGTATTAGAAGCATTGAGATATCACATCTCATGGTATAGGAAGGGTCTCAGGGTTGGAATGGGAAGGAGTTGGATATCACATCTCATCCAATAGGAAGGGTCTCAGGTTTGGAATGGGAAGGAATTGGATATCACATCTCATGTTATAGGAAGGATCTCAGGTTTGGTATTAGAAGCATTGAGATATCACATCTCATGCTATAGGAAGGGTCTCAGGATTGGAATGTGAAGGATTTGGATATCACATCTCATGCTAAAGGAAGGGTCTCAGGTTTGGTAGAAGCATTGAGATATCACATCTCATGCTATAGGAAGGGTCTCAGGATTTGAATGGCAAGGAGTTGGATATCACATCTCATGCCATAGGAAGGGTCTCAGGTTTGGTATAAGCATTGAGATATCACATCTCTGCTATCGGAAGGTTCTCAGGATTGGATTGGGAAGGAGTTGGATATCCCTTCTCATGCTATAGGAAGTGTCTCAGGTTGAAATGGGAAGGAGTTGAATATCACATCTCATGTTATAGGAAGGGTCTCAGGATTGGAATGGGAAGGATTTGGATATCACATCTCTTGCTATAGGAAGGGTCTCAGGATTGGAATGGGAAGGATTTGGATATCACATCTCATGCTATAGGAAGGGTTTCAGGTTTGGTAGAAGCATTGAGATATCACATCTCATGCTATAGGAAGAGTCTCAGGTTTGGGAAGGGAAGGATTTGGATTTCACATCTCATGTTATAGGATGGTTCTCATGTTTGGTTTTTGAAGCATTGAGATATCACATCTCATGCTATAGGAAGGGTCTCAGGTTTGGAATGGGAAGGAGTTGGATATGACATCTCTTGTTATAGGGAGGGTCTCAGGATTTGAATGGTAAGGAGTTGGATATCACATCTCATGCTATAGGAAGGGTCTCAGGTTGGAATGGGAAGGAGTTGGATATCACATCTCATGTTATATACAGGAAGGGTCTCAGGATTGGAATGGGAAGGATTTGGATATCACATCTCTTGCTATAGGAAGGGTCTCAGGTTTTTTATTAGAAACATTGAGATATCACATCTCATGCTATAGGAAGTGTTTTAGGATTGGAATGGGAAGTATTTGGATATCACATCTCATGCTAAAGGAAGGGTCTCAGGTTTGGAAGGGGAAGGATTTGGATATCACATCTCATCCAATAGGAAGGGTCTCAGGTTTGGAATGGGAAGAAATTGGATATCACATCTCATGTTATAGGAAGGGTCTCAGGTTTTTTATTAGAAACATTGAGATATCACATCTCATGTTATAGGACGGTTCCCAGGTTTGGTATTAGAAGCATTGAGATATCACATCTCATGGTATAGGAAGGGTCTCAGGGTTGGAATGGGAAGGAGTTGGATATCACATCTCATCCAATAGGAAGGGTCTCAGGTTTGGAATGGGAAGGAATTGGATATCACATCTCATGTTATAGGAAGGATCTCAGGTTTGGTATTAGAAGCATTGAGATATCACATCTCATGCTATAGGAAGGGTCTCAGGATTGGAATGTGAAGGATTTGGATATCACATCTCATGCTAAAGGAAGGGTCTCAGGTTTGGTAGAAGCATTGAGATATCACATCTCATGCTATAGGAAGGGTCTCAGGATTTGAATGGCAAGGAGTTGGATATCACATCTCATGCCATAGGAAGGGACACAGGTTTGGTATAAGCATTGAGATATCACATCTCTGCTATCGGAAGGTTCTCAGGATTGGATTGGGAAGGAGTTGGATATCCCTTCTCATGCTATAGGAAGTGTCTCAGGTTGGAATGGGAAGGAGTTGAATATCACATCTCATGTTATAGGAAGGGTCTCAGGATTGGAATGGGAAGGATTTGGATATCACATCTCTTGCTATAGGAAGGGTCTCAGGATTGGAATGGGAAGGATTTGGATATCATATCTCATGTCATAGGAAGGATCTCAGGTTTGGTATTAGAAGCATTGATATATCACACCTCATGCTATAGGAATGGTCTCAGGATTGGAAGGGGACGGATTTGGGTATCACATCTCATGTTATAGGACCGGTCTCAGGTTTGGTATTTGAAGCATTGAGATATGTAGTCTCATGGTATAGGACGGGTCTCGGAATTGGAATGAGAAGGAGTTGGATATCACATCTCAAGCTATAGGGAGGGTCTCATGATTGGAATGGGAAGGAGTTGGATATCACATCTCATGTTATAGGAAGGGTCTCAGGATTGGAATGGGAAGGACTTGGATATCACATCTCATTCTATAGGAAGGCTCTCAGGGTTGGAAGGGGAAGGAGTTGGATATCACATTTCATGTTAGAGGTAGGATCTCAGGTTTGGTTTTAGAGGCATTGAGATATCACATCTCATGCCATCAGAAGGGTCTCAGAATTGGAATGGGAAGGAGTTGGATATCAAATCTCATGCTAAAGGGATGGTCTAAGGTTTGGAAGGGGAGGGATTTGGACATCATATCTCATGTTATTGGAAGGATCTCAGGTTTGGTATTAGAAGCATTGAGATATCACATCTCATGCTATCGGAAGGGTCTTAGGTTTGGTATAAGCATTGAGATATCACATCTCTGCTATCGGAAGGGTCTCAGGATTGGAATGGGAAGGATTTGGATATCACATCTCATGTTATTGGACGGTCTCAGGTTTGGTATTAGAAGCATTGAGATATCAAGTCTCATGGTATAGGACGGGAGTTTGATATCACATCTCATGCCAGGGTATGGGTCTCAGGTTTTGTAGAAGCATTGGGATATCACATCTCATGCTATCGGAAGGGTATCAGGATTGGATTTGGAAGGAGTTGGATATCCCATCTCATGCTATAGGAAGGGTCTCAGGTTGGAATAGAAGGAGTTGGATATCACATCTCATGTTATAGGAAGGGTCTCAGGATTGGAATGGGAAGGACTTGGATATCACATCTCATGCTGTAGGAAGGGTCTCAGGTTTGGAAAAGGAAGGAGTTGGATATCACATTTCATGTTAGAGGTAGGATCTCAGGTTTGGTATTAGAGGCATTGAGATATCACATCTCATGCTATCAGAAGGGTATCAGGATTGGAATGGGAAGGAGTTGGATATCACATCTCATGCTAAAGGGAGGGTCTCAGGTTTGGAATGGGAAGGATTTGGATATCACATCTCATGTTATAGGAAGGACCTTAGGTTTGGTATTAGAAGCATTGAGATATCACATCTCATGCTATAGGAAGGGTCTCGGGATTGGAATGGGAAGGAGTTGGATATCACTTCTCATGTTATAGGAAGGATCTCAGGTTTGGTATTAGAAGCATTGAGATATCACATCTCATGCTATAGGAAGGGTCTCAGGATTGGAATGGGAAGGAGTTGGATATCACATCTCATGCTATGGGAAGGGTCTCAGGTTTGGTATAAGCATTGAAATATCACATCTCTGCTATCGGAAGGGTCTCAGGATTGGAATGGGAGGAGCTGGATATCACATCTCATGCTAAAGGAAGGGTCTCAGGTTTGGAAGGGGAAGGATTTGGATATCACATCTCATGTTATAGGACGGGTCTCAGGTTTGGTATTAGAAGCATTGTGATATCACATCTCATGCTATAGGATGCGTCTCAGGATTGGAATGGGAAGGAGTTGGATATCACATCTCATGCTATAGGAAGGGTTTCAGGTTTGGTAGAAGCATTGAGATATCACATCTCATGCCATAGGAAGAGTCTCAGGTTTGGGAAGGGAAGGATTTGGATTTCACATCTCTTGTTATAGGATGGTTCTCATGTTTGGTTTTTGAAGCATTGAGATATCACATCTCATGCTATCGGAAGGGTCTCAGGTTTGGAATGGGAAGGAGTTGGATATCACATCTCATGTTATAGGAAGGGTCTCAGGTTTGGAATGGGAAGGAGTTGGATATGACATCTCTTGTTATAGGGAGGGTCTCAGGATTTGAATGGTAAGGAGTTGGATATCACATCTCATGCTATAGGAAGGGTCTCAGGTTGGAATGGGAAGGAGTTGGATATCACATCTCATGTTATATACAGGAAGGGTCTCAGGATTGGAATGGGAAGGATTTGGATATCACATCTCTTGCTATAGGAAGGGTCTCAGGTTTTTTATTAGAAACATTGAGATATCACATCTCATGCTATAGGAAGTGTTTTAGGATTGGAATGGGAAGTATTTGGATATCACATCTCATGCTAAAGGAAGGGTCTCAGGTTTGGAAGGGGAAGGATTTGGATATCACATCTCATCCAATAGGAAGGGTCTCAGGTTTGGAATGGGAAGGAATTGGATATCACATCTCATGTTATAGGAAGGGTCTCAGGTTTGTTATTAGAAACATTGAGATATCACATCTCATGTTATAGGACGGTTCCCAGGTTTGGTATTAGAAGCATTGAGATATCACATCTCATGGTATAGGAAGGGTCTCAGGGTTGGAATGGGAAGGAGTTGGATATCACATCTCATCCAATAGGAAGGGTCTCGGGTTTGGAATGGGAAGGAATTGGATATCACATCTCATGTTATAGGAAGGATCTCAGGTTTGGTATTAGAAGCATTGAGATATCACATCTCATGCTATAGGAAGGGTCTCAGGATTGGAAAGTGAAGGATTTGGATATCACATCTCATGCTAAAGGAAGGGTCTCAGGTTTGGTAGAAGCATTGAGATATCACATCTCATGCTATAGGAAGGGTCTCAGGATTTGAATGGCAAGGAGTTGGATATCACATCTCATGCCATAGGAAGGGTCTCAGGTTTGGTATAAGCATTGAGATATCACATCTCTGCTATCGGAAGGTTCTCAGGATTGGATTGGGAAGGAGTTGGATATCCCTTCTCATGCTATAGGAAGTGTCTCAGGTTGGAATGGGAAGGAGTTGAATATCACATCTCATGTTATAGGAAGGGTCTCAGGATTGGAATGGGAAGGATTTGGATATCACATCTCTTGCTATAGGAAGGGTCTCAGGATTGGAATGGGAAGGATTTGGATATCACATCTCATGCTATAGGAAGGGTTTCAGGTTTGGTAGAAGCATTGAGATATCACATCTCATGCTATAGGAAGAGTCTCAGGTTTGGGAAGGGAAGGATTTGGATTTCACATCTCATGTTATAGGAAGGACCTTAGGTTTGGTATTAGAAGCATTGAGATATCACATCTCATGCTATAGGAAGGGTCTCGGGATTGGAATGGGAAGGAGTTGGATATCACTTCTCATGTTATAGGAAGGATCTCAGGTTTGGTATTAGAAGCATTGAGATATCACATCTCATGCTATAGGAAGGGTCTCAGGATTGGAATGGGAAGGAGTTGGATATCACATCTCATGCTATGGGAAGGGTCTCAGGTTTGGTATAAGCATTGAAATATCACATCTCTGCTATCGGAAGGGTCTCAGGATTGGAATGGGAGGAGCTGGATATCACATCTCATGCTAAAGGAAGGGTCTCAGGTTTGGAAGGGGAAGGATTTGGATATCACATCTCATGTTATAGGACGGGTCTCAGGTTTGGTATTAGAAGCATTGTGATATCACATCTCATGCTATAGGATGCGTCTCAGGATTGGAATGGGAAGGAGTTGGATATCACATCTCATGCTATAGGAAGGGTTTCAGGTTTGGTAGAAGCATTGAGATATCACATCTCATGCCATAGGAAGAGTCTCAGGTTTGGGAAGGGAAGGATTTGGATTTCACATCTCTTGTTATAGGATGGTTCTCATGTTTGGTTTTTGAAGCATTGAGATATCACATCTCATGCTATCGGAAGGGTCTCAGGTTTGGAATGGGAAGGAGTTGGATATCACATCTCATGTTATAGGAAGGGTCTCAGGTTTGGAATGGGAAGGAGTTGGATATGACATCTCTTGTTATAGGGAGGGTCTCAGGATTTGAATGGTAAGGAGTTGGATATCACATCTCATGCTATAGGAAGGGTCTCAGGTTGGAATGGGAAGGAGTTGGATATCACATCTCATGTTATATACAGGAAGGGTCTCAGGATTGGAATGGGAAGGATTTGGATATCACATCTCTTGCTATAGGAAGGGTCTCAGGTTTTTTATTAGAAACATTGAGATATCACATCTCATGCTATAGGAAGTGTTTTAGGATTGGAATGGGAAGTATTTGGATATCACATCTCATGCTAAAGGAAGGGTCTCAGGTTTGGAAGGGGAAGGATTTGGATATCACATCTCATCCAATAGGAAGGGTCTCAGGTTTGGAATGGGAAGGAATTGGATATCACATCTCATGTTATAGGAAGGGTCTCAGGTTTGTTATTAGAAACATTGAGATATCACATCTCATGTTATAGGACGGTTCCCAGGTTTGGTATTAGAAGCATTGAGATATCACATCTCATGGTATAGGAAGGGTCTCAGGGTTGGAATGGGAAGGAGTTGGATATCACATCTCATCCAATAGGAAGGGTCTCGGGTTTGGAATGGGAAGGAATTGGATATCACATCTCATGTTATAGGAAGGATCTCAGGTTTGGTATTAGAAGCATTGAGATATCACATCTCATGCTATAGGAAGGGTCTCAGGATTGGAAAGTGAAGGATTTGGATATCACATCTCATGCTAAAGGAAGGGTCTCAGGTTTGGTAGAAGCATTGAGATATCACATCTCATGCTATAGGAAGGGTCTCAGGATTTGAATGGCAAGGAGTTGGATATCACATCTCATGCCATAGGAAGGGTCTCAGGTTTGGTATAAGCATTGAGATATCACATCTCTGCTATCGGAAGGTTCTCAGGATTGGATTGGGAAGGAGTTGGATATCCCTTCTCATGCTATAGGAAGTGTCTCAGGTTGGAATGGGAAGGAGTTGAATATCACATCTCATGTTATAGGAAGGGTCTCAGGATTGGAATGGGAAGGATTTGGATATCACATCTCTTGCTATAGGAAGGGTCTCAGGATTGGAATGGGAAGGATTTGGATATCACATCTCATGCTATAGGAAGGGTTTCAGGTTTGGTAGAAGCATTGAGATATCACATCTCATGCTATAGGAAGAGTCTCAGGTTTGGGAAGGGAAGGATTTGGATTTCACATCTCATGTTATAGGATGGTTCTCATGTTTGGTTTTTGAAGCATTGAGATATCACATCTCATGCTATAGGAAGGGTCTCAGGTTTGGAATGGGAAGGAGTTGGATATGACATCTCTTGTTATAGGGAGGGTCTCAGGATTTGAATGGTAAGGAGTTGGATATCACATCTCATGCTATAGGAAGGGTCTCAGGTTGGAATGGGAAGGAGTTGGATATCACATCTCATGTTATATACAGGAAGGGTCTCAGGATTGGAATGGGAAGGATTTGGATATCACATCTCTTGCTATAGGAAGGGTCTCAGGTTTTTTATTAGAAACATTGAGATATCACATCTCATGCTATAGGAAGTGTTTTAGGATTGGAATGGGAAGTATTTGGATATCACATCTCATGCTAAAGGAAGGGTCTCAGGTTTGGAAGGGGAAGGATTTGGATATCACATCTCATCCAATAGGAAGGGTCTCAGGTTTGGAATGGGAAGGAATTGGATATCACATCTCATGTTATAGGAAGGGTCTCAGGTTTTTTATTAGAAACATTGAGATATCACATCTCATGTTATAGGACGGTTCCCAGGTTTGGTATTAGAAGCATTGAGATATCACATCTCATGGTATAGGAAGGGTCTCAGGGTTGGAATGGGAAGGAGTTGGATATCACATCTCATCCAATAGGAAGGGTCTCAGGTTTGGAATGGGAAGGAATTGGATATCACATCTCATGTTATAGGAAGGATCTCAGGTTTGGTATTAGAAGCATTGAGATATCACATCTCATGCTATAGGAAGGGTCTCAGGATTGGAATGTGAAGGATTTGGATATCACATCTCATGCTAAAGGAAGGGTCTCAGGTTTGGTAGAAGCATTGAGATATCACGTCTCATGCTATAGGAAGGGTCTCAGGATTTGAATGGCAAGGAGTTGGATATCACATCTCATGCCATAGGAAGGGACACAGGTTTGGTATAAGCATTGAGATATCACATCTCTGCTATCGGAAGGTTCTCAGGATTGGATTGGGAAGGAGTTGGATATCCCTTCTCATGCTATAGGAAGTGTCTCAGGTTGGAATGGGAAGGAGTTGAATATCACATCTCATGTTATAGGAAGGGTCTCAGGATTGGAATGGGAAGGATTTGGATATCACATCTCTTGCTATAGGAAGGGTCTCAGGATTGGAATGGGAAGGATTTGGATATCACATCTCATGCCATAGGAAGGATCTCAGGTTTGGTATTAGAAGCATTGATATATCACACCTCATGCTATAGGAATGGTCTCAGGATTGGAAGGGGACGGATTTGGGTATCACATCTCATGTTATAGGACCGGTCTCAGGTTTGGTATTTGAAGCATTGAGATATGTAGTCTCATGGTATAGGACGGGTCTCGGAATTGGAATGAGAAGGAGTTGGATATCACATCTCAAGCTATAGGGAGGGTCTCATGATTGGAATGGGAAGGAGTTGGATATCACATCTCATGTTATAGGAAGGGTCTCAGGATTGGAATGGGAAGGACTTGGATATCACATCTCATTCTATAGGAAGGCTAAGGAGTTGGATATCACATTTCATGTTAGAGGTAGGATCTCAGGTTTGGTTTTAGAGGCATTGAGATATCACATCTCATGCCATCAGAAGGGTCTCAGAATTGGAATGGGAAGGAGTTGGATATCAAATCTCATGCTAAAGGGATGGTCTAAGGTTTGGAAGGGGAGGGATTTGGACATCATATCTCATGTTATTGGAAGGATCTCAGGTTTGGTATTAGAAGCATTGAGATATCACATCTCAAGCTATCGGAAGGGTCTTAGGTTTGGTATAAGCATTGAGATATCACATCTCTGCTATCGGAAGGGTCTCAGGATTGGAATGGGAAGGATTTGGATATCACATCTCATGTTATTGGCCGGTCTCAGGTTTGGTATTAGAAGCATTGAGATATCAAGTCTCATGGTATAGGACGGGAGTTTGATATCACATCTCATGCCAGGGTATGGGTCTCAGGTTTTGTAGAAGCATTGGGATATCACATCTCATGCTATCGGAAGGGTATCAGGATTGGATTTGGAAGGAGTTGGATATCCCATCTCATGCTATAGGAAGGGTCTCAGGTTGGAATAGAAGGAGTTGGATATCACATCTCATGTTATAGGAAGGGTCTCAGGATTGGAATGGGAAGGACTTGGATATCACATCTCATGCTGTAGGAAGGGTCTCAGGTTTGGAAAAGGAAGGAGTTGGATATCACATTTCATGTTAGAGGTAGGATCTCAGGTTTGGTATTAGAGGCATTGAGATATCACATCTCATGCTATCAGAAGGGTATCAGGATTGGAATGGGAAGGAGTTGGATATCACATCTCATGCTAAAGGGAGGGTCTCAGGTTTGGAATGGGAAGGATTTGGATATCACATCTCATGTTATAGGAAGGACCTTAGGTTTGGTATTAGAAGCATTGAGATATCACATCTCATGCTATAGGAAGGGTCTCGGGATTGGAATGGGAAGGAGTTGGATATCACATCTCATGTTATAGGAAGGATCTCAGGTTTGGTATTAGAAGCATTGAGATATCACATCTCATGCTATAGGAAGGGTCTCAGGATTGGAATGGGAAGGAGTTGGATATCACATCTCATGCTATGGGACGGGTCTCAGGTTTGGTATAAGCATTGAAATATCACATCTCTGCTATCGGAAGGGTCTCAGGATTGGAATGGGAGGAGCTGGATATCACATCTCATGCTAAAGGAAGGGTCTCAGGTTTGGAAGGGGAAGGATTTGGATATCACATCTCATGTTATAGGACGGGTCTCAGGTTTGGTATTAGAAGCATTGTGATATCACATCTCATGCTATAGGATGCGTCTCAGGATTGGAATGGGAAGGAGTTGGATATCACATCTCATGCTATAGGAAGGGTTTCAGGTTTGGTAGAAGCATTGAGATATCACATCTCATGCTATAGGAAGAGTCTCAGGTTTGGGAAGGGAAGGATTTGGATTTCACATCTCTTGTTATAGGATGGTTCTCATGTTTGGTTTTTGAAGCATTGAGATATCACATCTCATGCTATCGGAAGGGTCTCAGGTTTGGAATGGGAAGGAGTTGGATATCACATCTCATGTTATAGGAAGGGTCTCAGGTTTGGAATGGGAAGGAGTTGGATATGACATCTCTTGTTATAGGGAGGGTCTCAGGATTTGAATGGTAAGGAGTTGGATATCACATCTCATGCTATAGGAAGGGTCTCAGGTTGGAATGGGAAGGAGTTGGATATCACATCTCATGTTATATACAGGAAGGGTCTCAGGATTGGAATGGGAAGGATTTGGATATCACATCTCATGCTATAGGAAGTGTTTTAGGATTGGAATGGGAAGTATTTGGATATCACATCTCATGCTAAAGGAAGGGTCTCAGGTTTGGAAGGGGAAGGATTTGGATATCACATCTCATCCAATAGGAAGGGTCTCAGGTTTGGAATGGGAAGGAATTGGATATCACATCTCATGTTATAGGAAGGGTCTCAGGTTTGTTATTAGAAACATTGAGATATCACATCTCATGTTATAGGACGGTTCCCAGGTTTGGTATTAGAAGCATTGAGATATCACATCTCATGGTATAGGAAGGGTCTCAGGGTTGGAATGGGAAGGAGTTGGATATCACATCTCATCCAATAGGAAGGGTCTCAGGTTTGGAATGGGAAGGAATTGGATATCACATCTCATGTTATAGGAAGGATCTCAGGTTTGGTATTAGAAGCATTGAGATATCACATCTCATGCTATAGGAAGGGTCTCAGGATTGGAAAGTGAAGGATTTGGATATCACATCTCATGCTAAAGGAAGGGTCTCAGGTTTGGTAGAAGCATTGAGATATCACATCTCATGCTATAGGAAGGGTCTCAGGATTTGAATGGCAAGGAGTTGGATATCACATCTCATGCCATAGGAAGGGTCTCAGGTTTGGTATAAGCATTGAGATATCACATCTCTGCTATCGGAAGGTTCTCAGGATTGGATTGGGAAGGAGTTGGATATCCCTTCTCATGCTATAGGAAGTGTCTCAGGTTGGAATGGGAAGGAGTTGAATATCACATCTCATGTTATAGGAAGGGTCTCAGGATTGGAATGGGAAGGATTTGGATATCACATCTCTTGCTATAGGAAGGGTCTCAGGATTGGAATGGGAAGGATTTGGATATCACATCTCATGTCATAGGAAGGATCTCAGGTTTGGTATTAGAAGCATTGATATATCACATCTCATGCTATAGGAATGGTCTCAGGATTGGAATGGGTAGGAGTTGGATATTACATTCTTGCTATAGGAAGGGTCTCATGTTTGGAATGGGAAGGAGTTGGATATCACATATGCTATAGGAAGTGTCTCAGGTTTGGAACGGGAAGGAGTTGGATATCACATCTCATGTTATAGGAAGGGTCTCAGATTTGGTATAAGCATTGAGATATCACATCTCTGCTATCAGGAGTGGCTCAGGATTGGAATGGGAAGGAGTTGGATATCCCATCTCATGTTAAAGGACAGGTCTCTGGTTTGGTATTAGAATCATTGAGATATCACATCGCATGCTGTAGGAAGGGTCTAAGGATTGGAATGGGATGGACTTGGATATCACATCCCATGCTATAGGTAGGCTCTCAGGTTTGGTATAAGCATTGAGATATCACATCTCATGCTATAGGAAGGGTCTCAGGATTGGAATGGGAAGGATTTGGATATCACATCTCATGCTATAGGAAGGGTCTCAGGTTTGGTATAAGCATGGAGATATCACTTCTCATGCTATAGGAAGGGTCTCAGGATTGGAATGGCAAGGTGTTGGATATCACATCTCATGCTATAGGAAGGGTCTCAGATTTGGTATAAGCATTGAGATATCACATCTCATGCTATAGGAAGGGTCTCAGGATTGGAATGGGAAGGAGTTGTATATGACATCTCAGGCCTTAGGAAGGGTCTCAGGTTTGGTATAAGCACTGAGATATCACATCTTTGCTATCGGAAGGGTCTCAGGATTGGAATGGGAAGGAGTTGGATATCCCATCTCATGTTATAGGAAGGGTCTCAGGTTTGGTATTAGAAGCATTGAGATATCACATCTCATGCTATAGGAAGGGTCTCAGGATTGGAATGGGAAGGACTTGGATGTCACATCTCATGCTATAGGGAGGGTCTCAAGTTTGATATTAGAAGCATTGAGATAACAAATCTCATGATATCGGAAGGGTCTCAGGATTGGAATGGGAAGGAGTTGGATATCACATCTCATGATAAAGGAAGGGTCTAAGGTTTGGAAGGGGAAGGATTTGGATATCACATCTCATGTTATAGGACGGGTCTCAGGTTTGGTATTAGAAGCATTGAGATATCAACTCTCATGGTATAAGAAGGGTCTCAGAATTGGAATGGGAAGGAGTTGGATATCACATCTCAAGCTATAGGAAGCGTCTCAGGATTGGAATGGGAAGGAGTTTGATATCATATCTCATGCCATAGTATGGGTCTCAGGTTTGGTAGAAGCATTGGGATATCACATCTCATGCTATCGGAAGGGTATCAGTATTGGATTTGGAAGGAGTTGGATATCCCATCTCATGCTATAGGAAGGGTCTCATGTTAGAATGGGAAGGAGTTGGATATCACATTTCATGTTATAGGAAGGGTCTCAGGATTGGAATGGGAAGGACTTGGATATCATATCTCATGCTATAGGAAGGCTCTCAGGTTTGGAAGGGGAAGGAGTTGGATATCACATTTCATGTTAGAGGAAGGATCTCAGGTTTGGTATAAGCATTGAGATATCACATCTCATGCTATAGGAAGGGTCTCAGGATTGGAATGGGAAGAAGTTGGATATCACATCTCATGCTATAGGAAGGGTCTCAGGATTGGAATGGGAAGGAGTTGGATATCACATCTCATGTTATAGGAAGGATCTCAGGTTTGGTATTAGAAGCATTGAGACATCACATCTCATGCTATAGGAAGGGTCTCAGGATTGGAATGGGAAGGAGTTGGATATCACATCTCATGCTATAGGAAGGGTCTCAGATTTGGTATAAGCATTGAGATATCACATCTCATGCTATAGGAAGGGTCTCAGGATTGGAATGGGAAGGATTTGGATATCACATCTTATGCTATAGGAAGGGTCTCAGGTTTGGTATAAGCATTGAGATATCACATCTCATGCTATAGGAAGGGTCTCAGGATTGGAATGGGAAGAAGTTGGATATCACATCTCATGCTATAGGAAGGGTCTCAGGTTTGGTATAAGCATTGAGATATCACATCTCATGCTATAGGAAGGGTCTCAGGGTTGGAATGGGAAGGAGTTGTATATGACATCTCATGCCATAGCAAGGGTCTCAGGTTTGGTATAAGCATTGAGATATCACATCACATGCTATAGGAAGGGTCTCAGGATTGGAATGGGAAGGACTTGGATATCACATCTCATGCTATAGGCAGGGTCTCAGGTTTGGAAAGGGAAGGAGATGGATATCACATTTCATGTTAGAGGTAGGATCTCAGGTTTGGTATTAGAGGCATTGAGATATCACATCTCATGCTATCAGAAGGGTCTCAGGATTGGAATGGGAAGGAGTTGGATATCACATTTCATGCTAAAGGGAGGGTCTCAGGTTTGGAAGGGGAAGGATTTGGAAATCACATCTCATATTATAGGAAGGATCTCAGGTTTGGTATTAGAAGCATTGAGATATCACATCTCATGCTATCGGAAGGATCTCAGGTTTGGTATAAGAGGCATTGAGATATCACATCTCATGCTATCATAAGGGTCTCAGGATTGGAATGGGAAGGAGTTGGATATCACATCTCATGTTATAGGAAGGATCTCAGGTTTGGTATTAGAAACATTGAGACATCACATCTCATGCTATAGGAAGGGTCTCAGGATTGGAATGGGAAGGAGTTGGATATCACATCTCATGCTATAGGAAGGGTCTCAGGTTTGGTATAAGCATTGAGATATCACATCTCATGCTATAGGAAGGGTCTCAGGATTGGAATGGGAAGGATTTGGATATCACATCTTATGCTATAGGTAGGGTCTCAGGTTTGGTATAAGCATGGAGATATCACTTCTCATGCTATAGGAAGGGTCTCAGGATTGGAATGGGAAGGAGTTGGATATCACATCTCATGCTATAGGAAGGGTCTCAGATTTGGTATAAGCATTGAGATATCACATCTCATGCTATAGGAAGGGTCTCAGGATTGGAATGGGAAGGAGTTGTATATGACATCTCAGGCCATAGGAAGGGTCTCAGATTTGGTATAAGCATTGAGATATCACATCTCATGATATCGGAAGGGTCTCAGGATTGGAATGGGAAGGAGTTGGATATCACATCTCATGATAAAGGAAGGGTCTAAGGTTTGGAAGGGGAAGGATTTGGATATCACATCTCATGTTATAGGACGGGTCTCAGGTTTGGTATTAGAAGCATTGAGATATCAAGTCTCATGGTATAAGAAGGGTCTCAGGATTGGAATGGGAAGGAGTTTGATATCACATCTCATGCCATAGTATGGGACTCAGGTTTGGTAGAAGCATTGGGATATCACATCTCATGCTATCGGAAGGGTATCAGTATTGGATCTGGAAGGAGTTGGATATCCCATCTCATGCTATAGGAAGGGTCTCAGGTTGGAATGGGAAGGAGTTGGATATCACATTTCATGTTATAGGAAGGGTCTCAGGATTGGAATGGGAAGGACTTGGATATCATATCTCATGCTATAGGAAGGCTCTCAGGTTTGGAAGGGGAAGGAGTTGGATATCACATTTCATGTTAGAGGAAGGATCTCAGGTTTGGTATTAGAGGCCTTGAGATATCACATCTCATGCTATAGGAAGGGTCTCAGGATTGGAATGGGAAGAAGTTGGATATCACATCTCAAGCTATAGGAAGGGTCTCAGGTTTGGTATAAGCATTGAGATATCACATCTCATGCTATAGGAAGGGTCTCAGGATTGGAATGGGAAGAAGTTGGATATCACATCACATGCTATAGGAAGGGTCTCAGGTTTGGTATAAGCATTGAGATATCACATCTCATGCTATAGGAAGGGTCTCAGGATTGGAATGGGAAGGAGTTGTATATGCCATCTCATGCCATAGGAAGGGTCTCAGGTTTTGTATAAGCATTGAAATATCACATCACATGCTATAGGAAGGGTCTCAGGATTGGAATGGGAAGGACTTGGATATCACATATCATGCTATAGGCAGGGTCTCAGGTTTGGAAAGGGAAGAAGATGGATATCACATTTCATGTTAGAGGTAGGATCTCAGGTTTGGTATTAGAGGCATTGAGATATCACATCTCATGCTATCAGAAGGGTCTCAGGATTGGAATGGGAAGGAGTTGGATATCACATCTCATGCTAAAGGGAGGGTCTCAGGTTTGGAAGGGGAAGGATTTGGAAATCACATCTCATATTATAGGAAGGATCTCAGGTTTGGTATTAGAAGCATTGAGATATCACATCTCATGCTATCGGAAGGATCTCAGGTTTGGTATAAGAGGCATTGAGATATCACATCTCATGCTATCATAAGGGTCTCAGGATTGGAATGGGAAGGAGTTGGATATCACATCTCATGTTATAGGAAGGATCTCAGGTTTGGTATTGGAAGCATTGAGACATCACATCTCATGCTATAGGAAGGGTCTCAGGATTGGAATGGGAAGGAGTTGGATATCACATCTCATGCTATAGGAAGGGTCTCAGATTTGGTATAAGCATTGAGATATCACATCTCATGCTATAGGAAGGGTCTCAGGATTGGAATGGGAAGGAGTTGTATATGACATCTCAGGCCATAGGAAGGGTCTCAGGTTTGATATAAGCATTGAGATATCACATCTCTGCTATCGGAAGGGTCTCAGGATTGAAATGGGAAGGAGTTGGATATCCCATCTGAGTTGGATATCCCATCTCATGTTATAGGAAGGGTCTCAGGTTTGGTATTAGAAGCATTGAGATATCACATCTCATGCTATAGGAAGGGTCTCAGGATTGGAATGGGGAGGACTTGGATGTCACATCTCATGCTACAGGGAGGGTCTCAAGTTTGATATTAGAAACATTGAGATAACAAATGTCATGATATCGGAAGGGTCTCAGGATTGGAATGGGAAGGAGTTGGATATCACATCTCATGATAAAGGAAGGGTCTAAGGTTTGGAAGGGGAAGGATTTGGATATCACATCTCATGTTATAGGACGGGTCTCAGGTTTGGTATTAGAAGCATTGAGATATCAAGTCTCATGGTATAGAAAGGGTCTCAGAATTGGAATGGGAAGAAGTTGGATATCACATCTCAAGCTATAGGAAGGGTCTCAGGATTGGAATGGGAAGGAGTTTGATATCACATCTCATGCCATAGTATGGGTCTCAGATTTGGTAGAAGCATTGGGATATCACATCTCATGCTATCGGAATGGTATCAGTATTGGATTTGGAAGGAGTTGGATATCCCATCTCATGCTATAGGAAAGGTCTCAGGTTGGAATGGGATGGAGTTGGATATCACATTTCATGTTATAGGAAGGGTCTCAGGATTGGAATGGGAAGGACTTGGATATCATATCTCATGCTATAGGAAGGCTCTCAGGTTTGGAAGGGGAAGGAGTTGGATATCACATTCATGTTAGAGGAAGGATCTCAGGTTTGGTATTAGAGGCCTTGAGATATCACATCTCATGCTATAGGAAGGGTCTCAGGATTGGAATGGGAAGGAGTTGGATATCACATCTCAAGCTATAGGAAGGGTCTCAGGCTTGGTATAAGCATTGAGATATCACATCTCATGCTATAGGAAGGGTCTCAGGATTGGAATGGGAAGGAGTTGGATATCACATCTCATGTTATAGGAAAGATCTCAGGTTTGGTATTAGAAGCATTGAGACATCACATCTCATGTTATAGGAAGGGTCTCAGGATTGGAATTGGAAGAAGTTGGATATCACATCTCATGCTATAGGAAGGGTCTCAGGTTTGGAAGGGGAAGGAGTTGGATATCCAATCTCATGTTATAGGACTGGTCTCAGGTTTGGTATTAGAAGCATTGAGATATCACATTGCATGCTGTAGGAAGGTTCTCAGGTTTGGAATGGGGAGGAATTGGATATCACATCTCATGTCAAACGAAGGATCTCAGGTTTGGTATTAGAAGCATTGAGATATCACATCTCATGCTATAGGAATGGTCTCAGGGTTGGAATGGGAAGGAGTTGGATATTACATTCTTGCTATAGGAAGGGTCTCATGTTTGGAATGGGAAGGAGTTGGATATCACATATGCTATAGGAAGGGTCTCAGGTTTGGAACGGGAAGGAGTTGGATATCCGATCTCATGTTATAGGAAGGGTCTCAGGTTTGGTATAAGCATTGAGATATCACATCTCTGCTATCAGAAGTGTCTCAGGATTGGAATGGGAAGGAGTTGGATATCCCATCTCATGTTATAGGACGGGTCTCAGGTTTGTTATTAGAATCATTGAGATATCATATTGCACGCTACAGGAAGGGTCTAAGGATTGGAATGGGAAGGACTTGGATATCACATCTCATGCTATAGATAGGCTCTCAGATTTGGAAAGGGAAGGAGTTGGATATCACATTTCATGTTAGAGGAAGGATCTCAGGTTTGGTATTAGAGGCATTGAGATATCACATCTCATGCTATAGGAAGCGTCTCAGGATTGGAATGGGAAGGAGTTGGGTATCACATCTCATGGTATAGGAAGGCTCAGGATTGGTATAAGTATTGAGATATAACATCTCATGCTATAGGAAGGGTCTCAGGATTGGAATGGAAGGAGTTGGATATCACATCTCATGTTATAGGAAGGATCTCAGGTTTGGTATTAGAAGCATTGAGACATCACATCTCATGCTATAGGAAGGGTCTCAGGATTGGAATGGGAAGGAGTTGGATATCACATCTCATGCTATAGGAAGGGTCTCAGGTTTGGTATAAGCATTGAGATATCACATCTCATGCTATAGGAAGGGTCTCAGGATTGGAATGGGAAGGAGTTGTATATGACATCTCATGCCGTAGGAAGGGTCTCAGGTTTCGTATAAGCATTGAGATATCACATCTCTGCTATCGGAAGGGTCTCAGGATTGGAATGGGAAGGAGTTAGATATCCCATCTCATGTTATAGGAAGAGTCTCAGGTTTGGTATTAGAAGCATTGGATATCACATATCATGCTATAGGAAGTGTCTCAGGATTGGAATGGGAAGGACTTGGATATCACATCTCATGCTATAGGGAGGGTCTCAAGTTTGATATTAGAAGCATTGAGATATCACATCTCATGCTATAGGAAGGGTCTCAGGATTGGAATGGGAAGGAGTTGGATATCACATCTCATGCTATAGGAAGGGTCTCAGGTTTGGTATAAGCAGTGAGATATCACATCTCATGCTATAGGAAGGGTCTCAGGATTGGAATGGGAAGGAGTTGGATATCACATCTCATGTTATAGGAAGGATCTCAGGTTTGGTATAAGCATTGAGATATCACATCTCTGCTATCGGAAGGGTCTCAGGATTGGAATGGGAAGGAGTTGGATATTCCCATCTCATGTTATAGGAAGGGTCTCAGGTTTGGTATTAGAAGCATTGAGATATCACATCTATTGCTGTAGGAAGGGTCTCAGGATTGGAATTGGAAGGAGTTGGATATCACATCTCATGCTATAGGAAGGATCACAGGTTTGGTATTAGAAGCATTGAGATATCACATCTCATGCTATCAGAAGGGTCTCAGGATTGGAATGGGAAGGAGTTGGATATCACATCTCATGCTATAGGAAGGGTCTCAGGTTTGGAACGGGAAGGAGTTGGATATCATATCTCATGTTATAGGAAGAGTCTCAGGTTTGGTATAAGCATTGAGATATCACATCTCTGCTATCGGAGGTGTCTCAGGATTGGGATGGGAAGGAGTTGGATATCACATCTCATGCTATAGGAAGGGTCTCAGGTTTGGTATAAGCAGTGAGATATCACATCTCATGCTATAGGAAGGGTATCAGGTTTGGAACGGGAAGGAGTTGGATATCCCATCTCATGTTATAGGACGGGTCTCAGGTTTGGTATTAGAAGCATTGAGATATCACATCGCATGCTGTAGGAAGGATCTCAGGTTTGGAATGGGAAGGAATTGGATATCACATCTCATGTCATAGGAAGTATCTCAGGTTTGGTATTAGAAGCATTGAGATATCACATCTCATGCTATAGGAATGGTCTCAGGATTGGAATGGGTAGGAGTTGGATATTACACTCTTGCTATAGGAAGGGTCTCATGTTTGGAATGGGAAGGAGTTGGATATCACATATGCTATAGGAAGGGTCTCAGGTTTGGAACGGGAAGGAGTTGGATATCACATCTCATGCTATAGGTAGGCTCTCAGGTTTGGTATAAGCATTGAGATATCACATCTCATGCTATAGGAAGGGTCTCAGGATTGGAATGGGAAGGATTTGGATATCACATCTCATGCTATAGGAAGGGTCTCAGGTTTGGTATAAGCATGGAGATATCACTTCTCATGCTATAGGAAGTGTCTCAGGATTGGAATGGGAAGGAGTTGGATATCACATCTCATGTTATAGGAAGGATCTCAGGTTTGGTATTAGAAGCATTGAGACATCACATCTCATGCTATAGGAAGGGTCTCAGGATTGGAATGGGAAGTAGTTGGATATCACATCTCATGCTAAAGGGAGGGTCTCAGGATTGGAAGGGGAAGGATTTGGATATTACATCTCGTGTTGTAGGAATGATCTCAGGTTTCGTATTAGAAGCATTCAGATATCACATCTCATGCTATCGGAAGGATCTCAGGTTTGGTATTAGAAGCATTGAGATATCAAATCTCATGCTATAGGAAGGGTCGCAGGATTGGAATGGGAAGGAGTTCGATATCACATCTCATGCTATGGGAAGGGTCTCAGGATTGGAATGGGAAGGAGTTTTATATGACATCTCATGCCATAGGAATGATCTCAGGTTTGGTATTAGAAGCATTGAGACATAACATCTCATGTTATAGGAAGGGTCTCAGGATTGGAATGGGAAGGAGTTGGATATCACATCTCATGCTATAGGAAGGGTCTCAGGTTTGGTATAAGTATTGAGATATCACATCTCATGCTATAGGAAGGGTCTCAGGATTGGAATGGGAAGGAGTTGTATATGACATCTCATGCCACAGGAAGGGTCTCAGGTTTGGTATAAGCATTGAGATATCACATCTCTGCTATCGGAAGGGTCTCAGGATTGGAATGGGAAGGAGTTGGATATCCCATCTTACGTTATAGGAAGGGTCTCAGGTTTGGTATTAGAAGCATTGAGATATCACATCTCATGCTATAGGAAGGGTCTCAGGATTGGAATGGGAAGGACTTGGATATCACATCTCATTCTATAGGGAGGGTCTCACGTTTGGAAAGGGAAGGAGTTGGATATCACATTTCATGTTAGATGTAGGATCTCAGGTTTGGTATTAGAGGCATTGAGATATCACATCTCATGCTATCAGAAGGGTCTCAGGATTGGAATGGGAAGGAGTTGGATATCACATCTCATGCTAAAGGGAGGGTCTCAGGAATGGAAGGGGAAGGATTTGGATATCACATCTCATGTTATAGGAAGGATCTCAGGTTTGGTATTAGAAGCATTGAGATATCACATCTCATGCTATCGGAAGGATCTCAGGTTTGGTATTAGAGGCATTGAGATATCACATCTCATGCTAAAGGGAGGGTCTCAGATTTGGAAGGGGAAGGATTTGGATATCACATCTCTTGTTATAGGAAGGATCACAGGTTTGGTATTAGAAGCATTGAGATATCACATCTCATGCTATGGGAAGGGTCTCAGGATTGGAATGGGAAGGAGTTGGATATCGCATCTCATGCTATAGGAAGGGTCTCAGGTTTGGAACGGGAAGGAGTTAGATATCAGATCTCATGTTATAGTAAGAGTCTCAGGTTTGGTATAAGCATTGAGATTTCACATCTCTGCTATCGGAGGTGTCTCAGGATTGGGATGGGAAGGAATTGGATATCACATCTCATGCTATAGGAAGGGTATCAGGTTTGGAACGGGAAGGAGTTGGATATCCCATCTCATGTTATAGGACGGGTCTCAGTTTTGATATTAGAAGCATTGAGATATCACATCACATGCTGTAGGAAGGGTCTCAGGTTTGGAATGAGAAGGATTTAGATATCACATCTCATGTCATAGGAAGGATCTCAGGTTTGGTATAAGCATTGAGATATCACATCTCTGCTATTGGAAAGGTCTCAAGATTGGAATGGGAAGGACTTGGATATCACGATTCATGTTATAGGAAGGGTCTCAGGTTTGGTATTAGAAGCATTGAGATATGACATCTCATGCTATAGGAAGGGTCTCAGGATTGGAATGGGAAGGACTTGGATATCACATCTCATGTTATAGGAAGGGTCTCAGGTTTGGTATTAGAAGCATTGAGATATCACATCTCATGCTATAGGAAGGGTCTCAGGAGTGGAGTGGGAAGGAGTTGGATATCACATCTCATGATAAAGGAAGGGTCTAAGGTTTGGAAGGGGAAGGATTTGGATATCACATCTCATGTTATTGGACTGGTCTCAGGTTTGGTATTAGAAGCATTGAGATATCAAGTCTCATGGTATAGGACGGGAGTTTGATATCACATCTCATGCCATGGTATGGGTCTCAGGTTTTGTAGAAGCATTGGGATATCACATCTCATGCTATCGGAAGGATATCAGGATTAGATTTGGAAGGAGTTGGATATCCCATCTCATGCTATAGGAAGGGTCTCAGGTTGGAATGGGAAGGAGTTGGATATCACATCTCATGTTATAGGAAGGGTCTCAGGATTGGAATGGGAAGGACTTGGATATCACATCTCATGCTGTAGGAAGGCTCTCAGGTTTGGAAAGTGAAGGAGTTGGATATCACATTTCATGTTAGAGGTAGCATCTCAGGTTTGGTATTAGAGGCATTGAGATATCACATCTCATGCTATCAGAAGGGTATCAGGATTGGAATGGGAAGGAATTGGATATCACATCTCATGCTAAAGGGAGGGTATCAGGTTTGGTATTAGAAGCATTGAGATATCACATCTCATGCTATCGGAAGGATCTCAGGTTTGGTATTAGAAGCATTGAGATATCACATCTCATGCTATAGGAAGGGTCTCAGGATTGGAATGGGAAGGAGTTGGATATCACATCTCATGTTATAGGAAGGATCTCAGGTTTGGTATTAGAAGCATTGAGATATCACATCTCATGCTATAGGAAGGGTCTCAGGATTGGAATGGGAAGGAGTTGGATATCACATCTCATGCTAAAGGAAGGGTCTCAGTTTTGGTAGAAGCATTGAGATATCACATCTCATGCTATAGGAAGGGTCTCAGGATTGGAATGGGAAGGAGTTGGATATCACATCTCGTGCTATAGGAAGGGTCTCAGGTTTGGTATAAGCATTGAGATATCACATCTCTGCTATCGGAAGGGTCTCAGGATTGGAATGGGAAGGACTTAGATATCACATCTCATGCTATAGGGAGGGTCTCAGTATTGATATTAGAAGCATTGAGATATCACATCTCATGCTATCGGAAGGGTCTCAGGATTGGAATGGAAGGAGCTGGATATCACATCTCATGCTAAGACTTGATATACCCTTCCTATAAAATGAGATGGGAATATCCAACTCCTTCCCATTCCAATCCTGAGACCGTTCCGATAGCAGAGATGTGATATCTCAATGCTTATACCAAACCTGAGATCCTTCCTATAACATGAGGTGTGATATCCAACTCCTTCCCATTCCAATCCTGAGACACTTCCTATAGCATGAGATGTGATATCTCACTGCTTATACCAAACTTGAGACCCTCCCTATAGCATGAGATGTGATATCCAAGTCCTTCACATTCCAATCCTGAGACACTTCCTATAGCATGAGATGTGATATCTCAATGCTTCTAATACCAAACCTGAGACTCTTCCTATAACATGAGATGGGATATCCAACTCCTTCCCATTCCAATCCTGAGACCCTTCCAAAAGCAGAGATGTGATATCTCAATGCTTATACCAAACCTGAGACCCTTCCTATGGCATGAGATGTCATATACATATCCTTCCCATTCCAATCCTGAGACCCTTCCTATAGCATGAGATGTGATATCTCAATGCTTATACCAAACCTGAGACCCTTCCTATAGCATGAGATGTGATATCCAACTCCTTCCCATTCCAATCCTGAGACCCTTCCTATAGCATGAGATGTGATATCTCAATGCCTCTAATACCAAACCTGAGATCCTTCCTCTAACATGAAATGTGATATCCAACACCTTCCCTTTCCAAACCTGAGAGCCTACCTATAGCTTGAGATGTGATATCCAAGTCCTTCCCATTCCAATCCTTAGACCCTTCCTACAGCATGCAATATGATATCTCAATGATTCTAATAACAAACCTGAGACCTGTCCTATAACATGAGATGGGATATCCAACTCCTTCCCATTCCAATCCTGAGACACTTCCGATAGCAGAGATGTGATATCTCAATGCTTATACCAAACCTGAGACCCTTCCTATAACATGAGATGTGATATCCAACTCCTTCCAAATCCAATCCTGATACCCTTCCGATAGCATGAGATGTGATATCCCAATGCTTCTACCAAACCTGAGACCCATACTATGACATGAGATGTGATATCAAACTCCTTCCCATTCCAATCCTGAGACCCTTCCTATAGCTTGAGATGTGATATACAACTCCTCCCCATTCCAATTCTGAGACCCTTCCTATACCATGAGACTTGATATCTCAATGCTTCTAATACCAAACCTGAGACCCGTCCTATAACATGAGATGTGATATCCAAATCCTTCCCCTTCCAAACCTTAGACCCTTCCTTTATCATGAGATGTGATATCCAACTCCTTCCCATTCCAATCCTGAGACCCTTCCGATATCATGAGATGTGATATCTCAATGCTTCTAATATCAAACTTGAGACCCTCCCTATAGCATGAGATGTGATATCCAAGTCCTTCCCATTCCAATCCTGAGACCCTTCCTATAACATGAGATGGGAATATCCAACTCCTTCCCATTCCAATCCTGAGACCCTTCCGATAACAGAGATGTGATATCTCAATGCTTATACCAAACCTGAGATCCTTCCTATAACATGAGATGTAATATCCAACTTCTTCCCATTCCAATTGTTAAGACGGATTTCTGAACTCTGTCCTGGTGGCGCAGAAGTTCAGAAGGCCAACCTAATTACTTGGAACAGGGTAACCTCTGGACAAGCCAGACCAATCAAGGTAGCGATCGCGGCGGTCAAGACTAGGTCTCAAGAGGGGTGAGGGTGACTGAAAGCCCGCAGAGAGCACACAAAGCAAGAGCGCTGACAAACTACTCCAAACAGTTGTTATATCAAAAATAGATACACATTTATTTTAAGGCCTTTAAAATAATGACCGTAGCGAGAAAATCACAATATCACAATTTTAAACCAACACATACCATATCAACACAATATATATACAAATACACAGTCGCAAGCGTTTAAAGCACGAAATATGTAGTCCACCTGCCAGGGAAGGAAAACAGGCAGTGCGATAATGCTTTCGACTCAGTTCGCCTTCATAGGCACCTAACTAGATGGAAGTCCGAGCCCTGCGAAGAGTGGAGCCTTGTGCTCAAAGTACCTGCCACGCCGGTGCCGACGGGCACAAGGGGAAGCTCTTTGGAGGAAGTCAGGTGGTTCACGTTAGTGCACAGCAGAAGAAGAACAGGTTCCGCAACTCAAGCGCAGCCTCCACAGCGGGCAGAAGCAGAGCGCGAGCGCGGCAAAAGGGTGCTGTTTTTACACAGCAGGGAAAAGCAATGGGATACTGCAGGAGGGCGACCAGATCCTAGATATACTACTCACCGGTCCCCGAAGCAAGCAGACCCAGGCTTCTCCACGATAGTTTCAGCAGCTGGCATGTTCAGAAGAGCAGGGAACGCTTTGTAGTCGTGTAGAGCAAAAAGACGTCCCAATCGACGAAACCGGCACAGTTTTGTTGCCGCACAGGACAACGGAGCGGCCGTGTGTATTCGAGCCAAATGAACCCTCCTCCCTTCAGACCTGGGGACGCCAAGCGTACGAAGCGTGGGAGAGGGACAAGGACTCGCAATACAACACAACCTGGTGGCGGTTGCAGATCCAAACTCCTTGGTAAGCTGGTCAGTCAACTGGATGACCCAGAGACGCTTCCGAAGGCTTACTTGGCAGGAGATGGTTGAAGATGCCGGGAATAGCTGTTCCTGCTATTCCAAAGGTCGAAGCACCAGTACAGGCCTTCTGGTTCGATCAAAGGAGGACAGGGGCTCTCCGGACGACAGCAGTGCAAAGGAGGATTCCTTCAGCGGGTCACCAGCGATTCCTCGGTCCAGCCTCGTAGTTGCAGGATACTTGGCTCCTGTATTCCTTCGTTCGTGAGAACTCAGGAGATCGACATGGTAGTGGTGTTTCCAGCCCCCTCTTATCCACGGTTCCCTTCGCGCCAAAACGGAGGGGAGCCAATGGGAGATCCGCTCATCAAAACACATACCATACGTGGACCAATCACGGACCACGGTGGTCCCAGGCATTCACACCACCCTAGACTCTCTGGCACCCAGGATGTGTATTGGGACCAGACATCCCAGCCCACACCCTGGAGGCACACAAACGACATGTAGAAGCCCGCGAAAGCAACCACGTTTCGGGGGAAAGTACATGCCCAAATAAGGAAGGCCCCGGGTCGCCGGACCTGGGGAAGGTGAAGGGAGCAAGACGGACAGTGGACAGGACAAAGGAGCCTCGCGGCCTGGCCATTTTGGGAGCCAGGCCACCATTTTGGGTTCAGTGCAAAAACGTGCTCAGAACGCCAAAAGGAGCTCAAAATAAACAAAACGATCGCTGCCACCATTCCAGTCTCTGAATGACTTGCACCGATCAAATACCATCCTAAAAGAGTATCTAGGGCCTGTAGAAGGCTAGAGACCCAAGAGAGCTGTAACTTAGCTTACAGTGCCCTCTTGTGTCGTGTTGCACTAAAGCTGCGACACGATAAAAGAAACTACGGGAAACCACGTTCCCCGGTACTGACTGTCTTAAGGGCATGTCAGTTTCCCCGTAAGAAAGGAGCGAAAGCCCAGAGAAGTGCGGCAGAAGGCTGTACTTCTCTGGCAAAGTCAAGAACAAGGTTAAAAACAATAGCAAAAAGTTTAGGGGTTGCCACATGGAAGGAAAATTCCCTACAATTACGAAATCTTTCCTAACACTCGCCCCTCCCAGACTATGGACAGGGGGAACTAATCCACCCCTGGATGAGTCTCTTGTTCAGGTCGGTTAAACATTCTGGACAACCCATCAGCATTGCTATGTTGGACACCTGGCCTATGCTCAATAGTGAAGTCGAAGCCTTGTAGACTTATGGACCACCTAAGCAACTTTGGATTCTCCCCCTTCATGTTCATTAGCCACTTTAACGGCTTATGGTCAGTTTGCACAGTGAAGTGGGTCCCATAGAGGTAGGGCCTCAGCTTCCTTAGGGCCCACACAACAGAGAAACATTCTTTCTCTACCGTGGACCACCTGAGCTCTCTGTCCTTAAGCTGGCGACTAATAAAACCGATAGGGTGTTCCTTACCCTTCTCATCTACTTGTGATAGTACAGCTCCTATCCCAGTGTCAGAGGCATCCGTCTGCACGATAAAAGGTCTTTGATAATCAGGGGCCCTTAGGACAGGGGCCTGGCACAAGGAGTCTTTTAAGCCATTGAAGGCCTTCTCACACTCGTCGGTCCAAGTTACCTTCTTGGGTTTCTTCGGAGTTGTGAGGGCAGTCAGAGGAGCAGCTATGGTGCCATAGTCTGCCACAAAATTGCGGTAATACCCCGTGAGTCCTAAAAAGGCTCTCACTTGGGTTTGCGTAGTGGGGGTAGGCCAGTCTTGTACTGCTTGTACTTTACTGGGTAGAGGCTGTATCCTCCCTCCACCTACTTCATGTCCAAGGTAAACCACTGAGCCTTGTCCAATCTGGCATTTACTAGCCTTTATGGTCAAGTGGGCTTTCTGAAGAGCCTGGAGCACAATCCCGAGGTGTTTCACATGGTCTTCCCAGGTGGCACTGAAAACTGCTATATCGTCCAGATATGCAAGACAGAATTCGTCCAACCCATTCAACACATGATTCACAAGCCTCTGGAAAGTGGCAGGTGCATTCTTCAACCCGAACGGCATTACCCGGAATTGGTAAAGGCCGTCTGGAGTAGAAAATGCTGTCTTCTCCCTGGCATGTTCTGCTAACGCTATTTGCCAATAGCCAGCAGTGAGGTCAAATGTGCTGAGGTACTTGGAGGCACCCAAAGTATCCACCAGCTCATCTGTTCGAGGCAAGGGGTGGGCATCTGTCTTGGTGACAGCATTCAGAGCCCTGTAATCCACGCAGAACCTCAATTCAGAAGTGCCTGCCTTTGGAACCAACACCACAGGACTGGACCAAGGACTACTAGAGGGTTCAATCACCCCAAGGTCTAACATTTTGTTGACCTCGGTCTTAATATAAGACCGTACTTTATCTGACATCCTGTATCCCCTACTTTTGGTAGGTACACTGTCTCCTGTGTCAATGTTATGTTTGCACCAAGGTGTCAAACCAGGGGACTGTGAAAACAGGCGGGAAAACTGCCTAAGCAAACTTTTCACCTCAGCCTGCTGAACAGAAGTCAGGTGAGGGGCCACTCGGACACCCTCAACGGAGCTATCTGAAGGACAGCCCTGGAACAGGTCGGGGAGAGGTTCAGACTCCTCTTCCTCATCGTCTGACGCCAGTAGCAGTGCTGCGATTTCGACTCTTGGGACGAAAGCCTTCAGCCTATTCACGTGAAACACTTTTGGAGCCTGTCCAGGCCTTCCAAGGTCCACTAAATAGTTCACCTCACCCAGGGGCTCCACCACTGTGTAAGGGCCTGACCATTTGTCCTGTAAAGCGCGAGGCCTTATTGGATTCATGATCAGGACTTGCTGACCAGGTGTAAAGTTGATGAGGGAAGCTTTCTGGTAGTACCAATGTTTCACCAGCGCTTGCCCTGCCTTCAATTTATCACTAGCCAAGCCCATCAGAAGTACCATCCGTTTTCTGAGCCCTAGCACATAGTCAACTACATTGGTAGTAACAGGGGGAGTGGGCATCTCCCATCCCTCCTTGACAATGGCTAAGGGTCCCCGTACGGGATGACCGAACAGAAGTTCGAAGGGGCTGAAGCCAACACCCTCCTGTGGTACCTCTCGGTAGGAAAACAGCAAGCATGGTTAAAGAAGATCCCATTTTCTTCTCTGAGGCTCCTCCAGAGCCCCAATCATGCTCTTTAACGTTCTGTTGAAACGTTCCACCAGACCATTGGTCTGGGGGTGGTATGCAGAAGAGAACTTGTAGGTGACCCCACATTCTTTCCACATAGCCTGCATATACTTCGACATAAAGTTGCTGCCACGATCTGACACAACTTCTTTAGGGAAGCCAACCCTAGTAAATATGCCGAGTAAAGCTTTTGCAACTGACTTGGCAGTTACAGTCTTCAATGGGATGGCCTCAGGATACATGGTTGCATGGTCGACCAGCACCAGGATAAACCTATTGCCCGAGGATGTTTGCGGGTCAAGGGGACCGACAATGTCGATCCCTACCCTTTCAAATGGTACCCCCACAACTGGGAGCGGTACCAACGGAGCTTGGATTGTCGCGCCAACCTTACCAGACAACTGGCAGGAGGCACAACTCCTGCAGTGACTTTCTACTTGCACCCCCATCTTGGGCCAGTAGAAGTGCATGGATAACCTTTGCTTGGTCCTCTTCATACCAAGGTGACCAGCAAGGGGAACTTCATGCGCCAACTGCAGGAGGAAGGGTCTAACAGCAAGGGGAACCACCAACCTCCTATGGTCTCCTTCTGTAGACTCTGTGGGCTCACTATACAGGAGTCCACCTTCCCAATAAATCCTATGCTTCCCAGGAGGTTCACCCTCAAGCTGGGAGCAGGCCTGTCTCCTTAGGCCTTCCAGAGATGGGCACTCACGTTGGCCTTTACTGAATTCGTCCCTATCAGGACCTCCTTCAACTAACAAGTCTTTTAGTTCAGGGTGATCGTTGGGGTCGAATACTTCAGGCATCGCCACCTCCTCGTCAGGCTCGGGCGATTGACCAACTTCCTCCACCGCAGTGGTAGGCGAGCTCGGGGGAATATTCTCTTTCCCTCGTCTTGACTTGTAGACTCCTTTCGCCTTGGGTTGCCCCTTCGGCTGGGGCGGCGTATTCGACTTGGCCAATGCTGCCCGTGCTTGAGACCGTGTGTAGGGTCGTTCGGCAGTGTCTCCTACGAGCCCTAAAGCTCTGAGATCATTACCTAATAAGACCTTTCCCGGGACGTTTCTCTGAATGCTCACTGGAATCCTGACAGCTGTACCATTTAAAGTTAGATTAACAGGGATCACGGGAAACATACGGAGGGGGCCGTCAGCCAACTTAGTGGGCATCAGAGTAGCTCTGGCAACTTCCTCTGAGTCTACCAAGGTAGAATCCACTACAGTTCGACTGCACCCACTATCCCTAAGAGCTGGAGTATCCACTCCATTGATCAGCACACTGTCTTTAAAGTAGTGCTTGGTATTATCCGGAATCCTAGCATACGCCTCTGCGACTTTAGGCTCCCAGGAACCCAGGGACACTAAAACTACCTCGGCCTCTATTCCGCTGGGAAATGAGTCCGAGGAGAAGGATGCTCCTGTAATCTCTTCTTCCTCGTAGGAGGAGAAGGCCAGATTAGCGGAGTGGACCCCCAAAGGTCTAACCTTACAACGGGGATCCCCCTTCACATGGTCAGTTGCTCCACAAGAAATACAAGCCCCAGTGGGTCTGTTTACGTAGGGAGGCTTATTGTAACCAGAGTTCTGTTTCGGAGGCGCACCTCCACTACCCTGTGAGTTCTCTTGTGTCTTACCCTTGTTTTTCTTTTTGTGGCCCTTTTGGGAAGAAGATTTAGCAGATTCCCCACCCTCCACATCTTTGGACTTTTTCCCCTCCTCCTGCTTACCAGGATGAGTTTTGTCCTTATGGGACACTCGATGTGACACCCATAAGTCTGCTGCAATGGCCAGCTTCTTAGGATCTATCTCCTTCGAATCGGCCAAATGCTGCTTAAGCTCCGGGGAAGAAGAAGCAAAAATGTGTTCCAGCATGACAAGATTTATCATGCCGTCGAAGGTAGAAACCTTATAGCCTTCGACCCAGCCAGTTAAGTTTTTCAAAGATTCAGCGACATAAGATACGCAAGTACCACCTTCCTTTTTCTTATACTCTCGAAAACGCTTTAAATATTGGGCCGGAGTCTTCCCAAACTTTAAAATGAGAGTCTGCTTTAACATTGCGAAATAAGCCCGCTCAGCCTTCGACATTTCCATAATGGCACTACAGCCAGAATGGGGCAGTCTACTGAGCAACCACGCAATCTTATCAGCATTGTCAACTTCCTGGACCTCGCATGCATACTCAAACGCATTCAGCCAGTCCATAATGTCATTCCTCTCTTCATACACACTGAGCAGATCTTTTGGAAACCGTGGATGAGAGGAGGCCCCAGACCCATGTCCAGGACCCTTGGATCCATTTGCAACCTGAAGCTTGGCCAGTTCCAACTGGTGATCCCTGTCTTTTTGTTTTTCTGCCTGTTCGATTTTTAGTTTGGCTATGCTGAATTCAAGCTCCTGCTGCCTAAACCGCAGCTCTTGCTTCTTGAATTCAAGCATAGCCTCCCCATCAGCACTGGCAGAGGAAACATTAGACAGCTCGTCCTCCCTGTCCTCGTGGTCGCGATGGATCAGTGAAGCGGCAGAACCGTCGGTTCTACCAGTGAGAGCAGCCCCACCACCTTCTGCACTGTCCTCGGAAGTTATAGCGTCAAGCTGCGCTTCCTGCCACGCCACGATTCTCTGGATCATTTCCAATTTAGTGCCTTGAGAGGAAACACCTCTCTCCGCACACATCTTTTTCAGCGTTTCTGATTTGGAAGCATTTAAAGTTAACAACGTATTTGTTTCCATACTGTTTGATAGGACTATGGCCTTTTTAAAGTTATACTATAACAATTCACTACGTGTACTGTTTGGAATAACCTGAAATGCCTTAGTTCGAGCGCAACACTGGATACCTTCAGTCGTATCCCACCGCTGTACACCAATTTGTTAAGACGGATTTCTGAACTCTGTCCTGGTGGCGCAGAAGTTCAGAAGGCCAACCTAATTACTTGGAACAGGGTAACCTCTGGACAAGCCAGACCAATCAAGGTAGCGATCGCGGCGGTCAAGACTAGGTCTCAAGAGGGGTGAGGGTGACTGAAAGCCCGCAGTGAGCACACAAAGCAAGAGCGCTGACAAACTACTCCAAACAGTTGTTATATCAAAAATAGATACACATTTATTTTAAGGCCTTTAAAATAATGACCGTAGCGAGAAAATCACAATATCACAATTTTAAACCAACACATACCATATCAACACAATATATATACAAATACACAGTCGCAAGCGTTTAAAGCACGAAATATGTAGTCCACCTGCCAGGGAAGGAAAACAGGCAGTGCGATAATGCTTTCGACTCAGTTCGCCTTCATAGGCACCTAACTAGATGGAAGTCCGAGCCCTGCGAAGAGTGGAGCCTTGTGCTCAAAGTACCTGCCACGCCGGTGCCGACGGGCACAAGGGGAAGCTCTTTGGAGGAAGTCAGGTGGTTCACGTTAGTGCACAGCAGAAGAAGAACAGGTTCCGCAACTCAAGCGCAGCCTCCACAGCGGGCAGAAGCAGAGCGCGAGCGCGGCAAAAGGGTGCTGTTTTTACACAGCAGGGAAAAGCAATGGGATACTGCAGGAGGGCGACCAGATCCTAGATATACTACTCACCGGTCCCCGAAGCAAGCAGACCCAGGCTTCTCCACGATAGTTTCAGCAGCTGGCAGGTTCAGAAGAGCAGGGAACGCTTTGTAGTCGTGTAGAGCAAAAAGACGTCCCAATCGACGAAACCGGCACAGTTTTGTTGCCGCACAGGACAACGGAGCGGCCGTGTGTATTCGAGCCAAATGAACCCTCCTCCCTTCAGACCTGGGGACGCCAAGCGTACGAAGCGTGGGAGAGGGACAAGGACTCCCAATACAACACAACCTGGCGGCGGTTGCAGAGCCAAACTCCTTGGTAAGCTGGTCAGTCAACTGGATGGCCCAGAGACGCTTCCGAAGGCTTACTTGGCAGGAGATGGTTGAAGATGCCGGGAATAGCTGTTCCTGCTATTCCAAAGGTCGAAGCACCAGTACAGGCCTTCTGGTTCGATCAAAGGAGGACAGGGGCTCTCCGGACGACAGCAGTGCAAAGGAGGATTCCTTCAGCGGGTCACCAGCGATTCCTCGGTCCAGCCTCATAGTTGCAGGATACTTGGCTCCTGTATTCCTTCGTTCGTGAGAACTCAGGAGATCGACATGGTAGTGGTGTTTCCAGCCCCCTCTTATCCACGGTTCCCTTCGCGCCAAAACGGAGGGGAGCCAATGGGAGATCCGCTCATCAAAACACATACCATACGTGGACCAATCACGGACCACGGTGGTCCCAGGCATTCACACCACCCTAGACTCTCTGGCACCCAGGATGTGTATTGGGACCAGACATCCCAGCCCACACCCTGGAGGCACACAAACGACATGTAGAAGCCCGCGAAAGCAACCACGTTTCGCGGGAAAGTACATGCCCAAATAAGGAAGGCCCCGGGTCGCCGGACCTGGGGAAGGTGAAGGGAGCAAGACGGACAGTGGACAGGACAAAGGAGCCTCGCGGCCTGGCCATTTTGGGAGCCAGGCCACCATTTTGGGTTCAGTGCAAAAACGTGCTCAGAACGCCAAAAGGAGCTCAAAATAAACAAAACGATCGCTGCCACCATTCCAGTCCCTGAATGACTTGCACCGATCAAATACCATCCTAAAAGAGTATCTAGGGCCTGTAGAAGGCTAGAGACCCAAGAGAGCTGTAACTTAGCTTACAGTGCCCTCTTGTGTCGTGTTGCACTAAAGCTGCGACACGATAAAAGAAACTACGGGAAACCACGTTCCCCGGTACTGAATGTCTTAAGGGCATGTCAGTTTCCCCGTAAGAAAGGAGCGAAAGCCCAGAGAAGTGCGGCAGAAGGCTGTACTTCTCTGGCAAAGTCAAGAACAAGGTTAAAAACAATAGCAAAAAGTTTAGGGGTTGCCACATGGAAGGAAAATTCCCTACAATTACGAAATCTTTCCTAACACCAATCCTGAGACACTTCCTATAGCATGAGATGTGATATCTCACTGCTTATACCAAACCTAAGACCCTTCCTATAGCATGAGATGTGATATCCAACTCCTTCCCATTCCAATCCTGAGACCCTTCCTATAGCATGAGATGAGATATCTCAATGCTTCTAATACCAAACCTGAGACTCTTCCTATAACATGAGATGGGATATCCAACTCCTTCCCATTCCAATCCTGAGACCCTTCCGATAGTAGAGATGTGATATCTCACTGCTTATACCAAACCCGAGACCCTTCCTATAGCATGAGATGTGATATCCAACTCCTTCCCATTCCAATCCTGAGACCCTTCCTATAGCATGAGATGAGATATCTCAATGCTTCTAATACCAAACCTGAGACTCTTCCTATAACATGAGATGGGATATCCAACTCCTTCCCATTCCAATCCTGAGACCCTTCCTATAGCATGAGATGTGATATCTCAATGCTTATACCAAACCTGAGACCCTTCATATAGCATGAGATGTGAAATCCAACTCCTTCCCATTACAATCCTGAGACCCTTCCTATAGCATGAGATGTGATGTCTCAATGCTTCTAATACCAAACCTGAGATCCTTCCTATAACATGAGATGTGATATCCAACTCCTTCCATTGCAATCCTGAGACCCTTCCTATAGCGTGAGATGTGATATCTCAATGCTTCTAATATCAATCTTGAGACCCTCCCTATAGCATGAGATGTGATATCCAAGTCCTTCCCATTCCAATCCTGAGACACTTCCTATAGCATGAGATGTGATATCTCAATGCTTCTAATACCAAACCTGAGACTCTTCCTATAACATGAGATGGGATATCCAACTCCTTCCCATTCCAATCCTGAGACCCTTCCAAAAGCAGAGATGTGATATCTCAATGCTTATACCAAACCTGAGACCCTTCCTATGGCATGAGATGTCATATACATATCCTTCCCATTCCAATCCTGAGACCCTTCCTATAGCATGAGATGTGATATCTCAATGCTTATACCAAACCTGAGACCCTTCCTATAGCATGAGATGTGATATCCAAGTCCTTCCCATTTCAATCCTTAGACCCTTCCTATAGCATGCAATATGATATCTCAATGAATCTAATACCAAACCTGAGACTCTTCCTATAACATGAGATGGGATATCCAACTCCTTCCCATTCCAATCCTGAGACCCTTCCAAAAGCAGATATGTGATATCTCAATGCTTATACCAAACCTGAGACCCTTCCTATGGCATGAGATGTCATATACATATCCTTCCCATTCCAATCCTGAGACCCTTCCTATAGCATGAGATGTGATATCTCAATGCTTATACCAAACCTGAGACCCTTCCTATAGCATGAGATGTGATATCCAAGTCCTTCCCATTCCAATCCTTAGACCCTTCCTATAGCATGCAATATGATATCTCAATGATTCTAATAACAAACCTGAGACCCGTCCTATAACATGAGATGGGATATCCAACTCCTTCCCATTCCAATCCTGAGACCCTTCCGATAGCAGAGATGTGATATCTCAATGCTTATACCAAACCTGAGTCCCTTCCTACGGCATGAGATGTCATATACAACTCCTTCCCATTCCAATCCTGAGACCCTTCCCATAGCATGAGATGTGATATCTCAATGCTTATACCAAACCTGAGACCCTTCATATAGCATGAGATGTGATATCCAACTCCTTCCCATTCCAATCCTGAGACCCTTCCGATAGCAGAGATGTGATATCTCAATGCTTATACCAAACCTGAGACCCTTCCTACGGCATGAGATGTCATATACAACTCCTTCCCATTCCAATCCTGAGACCCTTCCCATAGCATGAGATGTGATATCTCAATGCTTATACCAAACCTGAGTCCCTTCCTATAGCATGAGATGTGATGTCTCAATGCTTCTAATACCAAACCTGAGATCCTTCCTATAACATGAGATGTGATATCCAACTCCTTCCATTCCAATACTGAGACCCTTCCTATAGCATGAGATGTGATATCTCAATGCTTCTAATATCAAACTTGAGACCCTCCCTATAGCATGAGATGTGATATCCAATTCCTTCCCATTCCAATCCTGAGACACTTCCTATAGCATGAGATGTGATATCTCAATGCTTCTAATACCAAACCTGAGACTCTTCCTATAACATGAGATGGGATATCCAACTCCTTCCCATTCCAATCCTGAGACCCTTCCAAAAGCAGAGATGTGATATCTCAATGCTTATACCAAACCTGAGACCCTTCTTATGTCATGAGATGTCATATACATATCCTTCCCATTCCAATCCTGAGACACTTCCGATAGCAGAGATGTGATATCTCAATGCTTATACCAAACCTGAGACCCTTCCTATAACATGAGATGTGATATCCAACTCCTTCCCATTCCAAACCTGAGACCCTTCCTATAGCATATGTGATATCCAACTCCTTCCAATTCCAAACATGAGACCCTTCCCATAGCAAGAATGTAATATCCAACTCCTTCCCATTCCAATCCTGAGACCATTCGTATAGCATGAGATGTGATATCGCAATGCTTCTAATACCAAACCTGAGATCCTTCCTATGACATGAGATGTGATATCCAATTCCTTCCCATTCCAAACCTGAGACCCTTCCTACAGCATGCGATGTGATATCTCAATGCTTCTAATACCAAACCTGAGACCAGTCCTATAACATGAGATGAGATATCCAACTCCTTCCCGTTCCAATCCTGAGACACTTCCGATTGCAGAGATGTGATATCTCAATGCTTATACCAAACCTGAGACTCTTCCTATAACATGAGATGTGATATCCAACTCCTTCCCGTTCCAAACCTGAGACCCTTCCTATAGCATGAGATGTGATATCCAACTCCTTCCCATTCCAATCCTGAGACCCTTCCGATAGCATGAGATGTGATATCTCAATGCCTCTAATACCAAACCTGAGATCCTTCCTATAACATGTGATGTGATATTCAATTCCTTCCCCTTCCAAACCTGAGACCCTCCCTTTAGCATGAGATGTGATATCCAACTCCTTCCCATTCCAATCCTGAGACCCTTATGATATCATGAGATGTGATATCTCAATGCCTCTAATACCAAACCTGAGATTCTTCCGATAGCATGAGATGTGATATCTCAATGCTTCTAATACCAAACCTGAGATCCTTCCTATAACATGAGATGTGATATCCAACTCCTTCCCATTCCAATCCTGAGACCCTTCTGATAGCATGAGATGTGATATCTCAATGCCTCTAATACCAAACCTGAGATCCTACCTCTAGCATGAAATGTGATATCCAACTCCTTCCCTTTCCAAACCTGAGAGCCTACCTATAGCATGAGATGTGATATCCAAGTCCTTCCCATTCCAATCCTTAGACCCTTCCTATAGCATGCAATATGATATCTCAATGATTCTAATAACAAACCTGAGACCCGTCCTATAACATGAGATGGGATATCCAACTCCTTCCCATTCCAATCCTGAGACACTTCCGATAGCAGAGATGTGATATCTCAATGCTTATACCAAACCTGAGACCCTTCCTATAACATGAGATGTGATATCCAACTCCTTCCAATTCCAAACATGAGACCCTTCCCATAGCAAGAATGTAATATCCAACTCCTTCCCATTCCAATCCTGAGACCATTCCTATAGCATGAGATGTGATATCTCAATGCTTCTAATACCAAACCTGAGATCCTTCCTATGACATGAGATGTGATATCCAATTCCTTCCCATTCCAAACCTGAGACCCTTCCTACAGCATGCGATGTGATATCTCAATGCTTCTAATACCAAACCTGAGACCAGTCCTATAACATGAGATGGGACATCCAACTCCTTCCCGTTCCAATCCTGAGTCACTTCCGATTGCAGAGATGTGATATCTCAATGCTTATACCAAACCTGAGACTCTTCCTATAACATGAGATGTGATATACAACTCCTTCCCGTTCCAAACCTGAGACCCTTCCTATAGCATGAGATGTGATATCCAACTCCTTCCCATTCCAATCCTGAGACCCTTCCGATAGCATGAGATGTGATATCTCAATGCCTCTAATATCAAACCTGAGATCCTTCCTATAACATGTGATGTGATATCCAACTCCTTCCCTTTCCAAACCTGAGACCCTGCCTATAGCATGAGATGTGATATCCAAGTCCTTCCCATTCCAATCCTGAGACCCTTACTATAGCATGAGATGTGATATCTCAATGTCTCGTCGTCGTATTGAGTCTGCAGCAGCAGAGTTGAGTAAAAGACGTCCCAAACGAAGGAACCCGCACAGTTTGTTACCACAGCAGGGCAACGGAGCGGCGGTGTGTATCTGAGCCAAATGTACACTACTCACTTCAGACCTGGGAACGCCAAGTGTACGAATCATGTGAGAGTGACAAGGACTCGATATACTACACAACCTGGCGGCGGTTACAGAGCAAGACTCCTGTGTAGGCTGGTCAGTCTGCTGGATGGCCCAGAGACGCTTCCGAAGGCTTACTAGCAGGAGATGGTGAAGATGCCGAGAATAGCTGTCCCCGCTATTCCAAGGGTCGAAGTACCAGTACAGGCCTTCTGGTTCGATCAAAGGTGAAAAGGGTTTCACAAGGCGACAGCAGTGCAGAGGAGCAGTCCTTCAGCGGGTCACCAGCGATTCCTCGGTTCAGCCTCTTGGTTGCAGGATACTTGGCTCCTGTATTCCTTCGTTCGTGAGAACTCAGGAGATCGACATGGTAGTGGTGTTTCCAGCCCCCTCTTATCCACGGTTCCCTTCGCGCCAAAACGGAGGGGACCCAATGGGAGATCCGCTCATCAACACTCACACCATTCGTGGACCTATCACGGACCACGGTGGTCCCAGGCATTCACACCACCCTAGACTCTCTGGCACCCAGGATGTGTATTGGGACCAGACATCCCAGCCCACATCCTGGAGGCACACACAAGACATGTAGAAGCCCGCGAAAGCATCTGTGTTTCGCGGGAAAGTACATGCCCAAATAAGGAAGGCCCCAGGTCGGCTCGACCTGGGGAAGGTGAAGGGAGCAAGATGGTCAGCGGACAGGACAAAGGAGCCTCGTGGTCTGGCCATTTTGGGCTCTAGGCCACCATTTTGGGTTAAGCGCGAGAAACGCGCTTAGAACGCCAAAAGGAGCTCAAAACACAATAAACGATCGCTGCCACCATTCCCGTCCGTGAATCACTTGCACCGATCAGTTACAATTCTGGAAGAGTATCTAGGGCCTGTAGAAGGCTAGAGACCCAAGAGAGCAGTAACTTATCTTACAGTGCCCTCTTGTGTCATGTTGCACGAAAGCCGCAACATGATAAAAGAAACTACGGAAACGAGCGTTTCCTGGTACTGACTGTCTTAAGGGCATGACAGTTTCCCCGTAAGAAAGGAGCGAAAGCCCAGAGGAGTGCGGCAGAAGGCTGCACTTCTCTGGCAAAGTCGAGAACAAGGTGAAAAACAACAGCAAAAAGTTTAGGGGTTGCCACATGGAAGGAAAATTACCTACAATTACGAAATCTTTCCTAACACTCACCCCTCCCAGACTATGGACAGGGGGAACTAATCCACCCCTGGATGAGTCTCTTGTTCAGGTCGGTTAAACATTCTGCACAACCCATCAGCATTGCTATGTTGGACACCTGGTCTATGCTCAATAGTGAAGTCGAAGCCTGGTAGACTTATGGACCACCTAAGCAACTTTGGATTCTCCCCCTTCATGTTTATTAGCCACTTTAAGGGCTTATGGTCAGTTTGCACAGTGAAGTGGGTCCCATAGAGGTAGGGCCTCAGCTTCCGTAGGGCCCACACAACAGAGAAACATTCTTTCTCTACCGTGGACCATCTGAGCTCTCTGTCCTTAAACTGGTGACTAATAAAACCAATAGGGTGTTCCTTACCCTTCTCATCTACTTGCGATAGTACAGCTCCTATCCCAGTGTCAGAGGCGTCCGTCTGCACGATAAAAGGTCTTTGATAATCAGGGGCCCTGAGGACAGGGGCCTGGCACAAGGAGTCTTTTAAGCCATTGAAGGCCTTCTCACACTCGTCGGTCCAAGTTACCTTCTTGGGTTTCTTCAGAGTTGTGAGGGCAGTCAGAGGGGCAGCTATGGCGCCATAGTCTGCCACAAAATTGCGGTAATACCCCGTGAGTCCTAAGAAGGCTCTCACTTGGGTTTGTGTAGTGGGGGTAGGCCAGTCTTGTACTGCTTGTACTTTACTGGGTAGAGGCTGTATCCTCCCTCCACCTACTTCATGTCCAAGGTAAAACACTGAGCCTTGTCCAATCTGGCATTTACTAGCCTTTATGGTCAAGTGTGCTTTCTGAAGAGCCTGGAGCACAATCCCGAGGTGTTTCACATGGTCTTCCCAGGTGGCACTGAAAACTGCTATATCGTCCAGATATGCAAGACAGAATTCGTCCAACCCATTCAAAACATGATGCACAAGCCTCTGGAAAGTGGCAGGTGCATTCTTCAACCAGAACGGCATTACCCGGAATTGGTAAAGGCCGTCTGGAGTAGAAAACGCTGTCTTCTCCTTGGCATGTTCTGCTAAAGCTATTTGCCAATAGCCAGCAGTGAGGTCAAACGTGCTGAGGTACTTGGAGGCACCCAAAGTATCCACCAGCTCATCTGTTCGAGGCAAGGGGTGTGCATCTGTCTTGGTGACAGCATTCAGAGCCCTGTAATCCACCAGAACCTCAATTCAGAAGTGCCTGCCTTTGGAACGAAAACCACAGGGCTGGACCAAGGACTACTAGAGGGTTCAATCACCCCAAGGTCTAACATCTTGTTGACCTCGGTCTTAATATAAGACCGTACTTTGTTTGACATCCTGTATCCCCTACTTTTGGTAGGTACACTGTCTCCTGTGTCTATGTTATGTTTGCACCAAGGTGTCAAACCAGGCGACTGTGAAAACATGGGGGAAAACTGCCTAAGCAAACTTTTCACCTCAGCCTGCTGATCAGAAGTCAGTTGAGGGGCCCCTCGGACTCCCTCAAAGGAGCTATCTGAAGGACCGCTTTGGAACAGGTCGGGGAGAGGTTCAGACTCCTCTTCCTCAACATCTGAAGCCAGTAACAGTGCTGCGATTTCGACTCTTGGGACGAAAGCCTTCAGCCTATTCACGTGAAACACTTTTGGAGCCTGTCCAGGCCTTCCAAGGTCCACTAAATAGTTAACCTCACCCAGGGGCTCCACCACTGTGTAAGAGCCTGACCATTTGTCCTGTAAAGCTCAAGGCCTTATGGGATTCATGATCAGGACTTGCTGACCAGGTGTAAAGTTGATGAGGGAAGCTTTCTGGTCGTACCAATGTTTCACCAGTGCTTGTCCTGCCTTCAATTTATCACTAGCCAAGCCCATCAGAAGTACCATCCGTTTTCTGAGCCCTAGCACATAATCAACTACGTTGGTAGTAACAGGGGGAGTGGGCATCTCCCATCCCTCTTTGACTATGGCTAAGGGTCTGTTAGGAGGTGTTTAGACTTACATCAATGTGTTTATACTTACATCAGTTCAGCTGCTGCCATGTAACCTATTTACCAAAGAATCTTTGTTGTTATGATTAAGCAAGGGTTCCAGATCCGAGCAGCAGAGAGAGGATTGAGACCAGGAGGACAGCCCACAGCTGGGGGCCTTTCTCTTGGATTAACTAACTAAATAAATCCTCACTAAAGACAAGGATTGCAGTGAAGTGTGGTCATTTACTTATTAACATTGGCGACGAGGATTGGGCCAAGGAGAAAAGGCCCCCAGCAGCAGCAATATTGATTACAGTTTGGATGCAACCGGACGGAGCGGCACACTACATGTGTAATAGCCGGCGAGAAACACGGCCGTTATCCTGGAGCGGAGTACGAATTTTGAGGAAAAAGTCAGTGCCTGGGAGTGAAGTGAACCACGAAGGAATCCTGGAGCAGAGCACGAATACTGAGGAGGTTGATTTGTGGTTTGTGATTTGCAACTACGAGAGACTGCGCTGACAACACCAGCAGAGGTCCCACCTGAGGTCACTCACTATTTGGATTGCCATTACCTTAATTACTCACTGTCTTGCCGTTACACACACGGCTGCGGCTTGCAGTTGTTTATCTTTGAATGGAACCCGGCTGTCAGGTGAACGAATAGTCGACCAAGCGAGCGAGGAATTCTTGGAATGTTGCAGCCTGGGGCCTTTCTCTTGGATGAACTAACTAAATAAATCCTCACTAAAGACAAGGATTGCAGTGAAGTGTGGTCATTTACTTATTAACAGGGTCCCCGTACAGGATGACCAAACAGAAGTTTGAAGGGGCTGAAGCCAACACCCTCCTGTGGTACCTCTCGGTAGGCAAACAGTAAGCATGGTAAAAGAAGATCCCATTGTCTTCTCTGAAGCTTCTCCAGAGCCCCAATCATGCTTTTTAACGTTCTGTTGAAACGTTCCACCAGACCATTGGTCTGGGGGTGGTATGCAGAAGAGAACTTGTAGGTGACCCCACATTCTTTCCACATAGCCTGCATATACTTTGACATAAAGTTGCTGCCACAATCTGACACAACTTCTTTAGGGAAGCCAACCCTAGTAAATATGCCAAGTAAAGCTTTTGCAACTGACTTGGCAGTTACATTTTTCAATGGGATGGCCTCAGGATATCTGGTTGCATGGTCGACCAGCACCAGGATAAACCTATTGCCCGAGGATGTTTGCGGGTCAAGGGGACCAACGATGTCGATCCCTACCCTTTCAAATGGTACCCCCACAACTGGGAGCGGTACCAACGGAGCTTGGATTGTCGAGCCAACCTTACCAGATAACTGGCAGGAGGCACAACTCCTGCAGTGACTTTCTACTTGCACCCCCATCTTGGGCCAGTAGAAGTGCATGGATAACCTTTGCTTGCTCCTCTTAATACCAAGGTAACCAGCAAGGAGCACTTCATGCGCCAACTGCAGGAGGAAGGGCCTAACAGCAAGGGGAACCACCAACCTCCTATGGTCTCCTTCTGTAGACTCTGTGGGCTCACTATACAGGAGTCCACCTTCCCAATAAATCCTATGCGTCCCAGGAGGTTCACCTTCAAGCTGGGAGCAGGCCTGTCTCCTTAGGCCTTCCAGAGATGGGCACTCACGTTGGCCTTTACTGAATTCGTCCCTATCAGGACCTCCTTCAACTAACAAGTCTTTTAGTTCAGGATGGTCGTTGGGGTCAAATACTTCAGGCATCGCCACCTCCTCGTCAGGCCCGGGCGATTGACCAACTTCCTCCACCGCAGTGGTAGGCGAGCTCGGGGGAATATTCTCTTTCCCTCATCTTGACTTGTTGACTCCTTTCGCCTTGGGTTTCCCCTTCGGCTGGGGCGGCGTATTGGTCTTTGCCAATGCTGCCCGTGCTTGAGACCGTGTGTAGGGTCTTTCGGCAGTGTCTCCTACGAGCCCTAAAGCTCTGAGATCATTACCTAACAAGACCTTTCCCGGGACGTTTCTCTGAATGCTCACTGGAATCCTGACTGCTGTACCATTTAAAGTAAGATTTACAGGTATTACTGGGAACATACGGAGTGGGCCGTCAGCCAACTTAGTGGGCATCAGAGTAGCTCTGGCAACTTCCTCTGAGTCTACCAAGGTAGAATCCACTACAGTTCGACTGCACCCACTATCCCTAAGAGCTGGAGTATCTACTCCATTGATCAGCACACTGTCTTTAAAGTAGTGCTTGGTATTATCTGTAATCCTAGCATAAGCCTCTGCGACTTTAGGATCCCAGGAACCCAGGGAAACTAAAACTACCTCAGCCTCTATCCCGCTGGGAAATGAGTCTGAGGAGAAGGATGCTCCTGTAATCTCTTCTTCCTCGTAGGAGGAGAAGGCCAGATTAGCGGAGTGGACCCCCACAGGTCAAACCTTACACCGGGGATCCCCCTTCACGTGGTCAGTTGCTCCACAAGCAAAACAAGATCCATTGGGTCTGTTTACATAGGGAGGCTTATTGTAACCAGAGTTCTGTTTCGGAGGCTGACCTCCACTACCCTGTGAGTTCTCTTGTGTCTTACCCTTATTTTTCTTTTTGTGGCCCTTTTGAGAAGAAGATTTATCAGATTCTCCACCCTCCTTATCTTTGGACTTTTTCCCTTCCTCCTGCTTACCAGGATGAGTTTTGTCCTTATGGGGCACTCGATGTGACACCCATAAGTCTGCTGCAATGGCCAGCTTCTTAGGATCTATCTCCTTCGAATCGGCCAAATGCTGCTTAAGCTCCGGGGAAGAAGATGCAAAAATGTGTTCCAGCATGACAAGATGTATCATGCCTTCGAAGGTAGAAACCTTATAACCTTCGACCCAGCCAGTTAAGTTTTTCAAGGATTCAGTGACATAAGATACCCAAGTACCACCTTCCTTTTTCTTATACTCTATGAATCGTTTCAAATATTGGGCCGGAGTCTTCCCAAACGTTAAAATGAGAGTTTGCTTTAACATTGCGAAATCAGCTTGCTCAGCCTTCGACATTTCCATAATGGCACTACAGCCAGAATGGGGCAGTCTGCTGAGTAACCAGGCAATCTTATCAGCATTGTCAACTTGTTGAACTTCGCATGCATACTCAAACGCATTCATCCAGTCCATAATGTCATTCCTTTCCTCATACACAATGACCAGATCTTTCGGAAACCGTGGATGAGAGGAGGCCCCAGACCCATGTCCAGGACCCTTGGACCCATTTGCAACCTGAAGCTTGGCCAGTTCCAACTGGTGATCCCTGTCTTTCTGTTTTTCTGACTGTTCGATTTTTAGTTTGGCTATGCTGAATTCAAGCTCCTTCTGCCTAAACCGCAGCTCTTGCTTCTTGAATTCAAGCATAGCCTCCCCATCAACACTGGCAGAGGAAACATTAGACATGTCATCCTCCCTGTCCTCGTGGTCGCGGTGGATCAGTGCAGCGGCAGAACCGTCGGTTCTACCAGTGAGAGCAGTCCCACCTCCTTCCGCACTGTCCTCAGAAGTTATAGCGTCAAGCTGCGCTTCTTGCCACGCCACGATTCTTTTGATCATATCCAATTTCGTGCCTTGAGAGGAAACACCTCTCTCCGCACACATTTTTTTCAATGTTTCTGATTTGGAAGCATTTAAAGTTAACAAGGTATTTGTTTCCATACTGTTAGATAGGACTATGGCCTTTTTAAAGTTATACTACAACAATTCACTACATGTCCTGGTAGGAATAACTTGAAATGCCTTAGTTCGTGCGCAACACTGGATACCTTCAGTCGTATCCCACCACTGTACACCAATTTGTTAAGACGGATTTCTGAACTCTGTCCTGGTGGCGCAGAAGTTCAGAAGGCCAACCTAATTACTTGGAACAGGGTAACCTCTGGACAAGCCAGACCAATCAAGGTAGCGATCGCGGCGGTCAAGACTAGGTCTCAAGAGGGGTGAGGGTGACTGAAAGCCTGCAATGAGCACACAAAGCAAGGACACTTACAAACTACTCCAAACAGGTGCTATATTAAAAATATATATACATTTATTCCAAGGCCTTTAAAACAATGACCGTAGCGAGAAATCACAATACAACTCTAGTAAACCAACGCATACCATACCAATACAATATATATACAAATACAAACAAGTCTCAAGCGTTAGATGCACGAAATGTGTAGTCCACCTAAAAGGGAAGGAAAACAGGCAGTGTGAAATAATGCTTAGACCCAGTCCGCCTTCAGAGGCACCTAACTAAAAGGAAGTCCGAGTCCTACGAAGAGTGGAGCCTTGTGCTCAAAAGTACCTGCACACGCTGGTGCCAACGGGCAAAAGGGGATTCTCTTTGAGGGAGATCAGGCAGTTCAGTTTAGTGCACAAACGAAGAACAACAGTGTTCCGCGACTCAAGCGCAGCCTCCACTGTGGGCAGAAGCAGAGCGCGAGTACGGAAAGGCGTGCTGTTTTGACACAGCGGGGAAAAGCTATGGGCTCCTGCAGGAGGGCGACCAGTTCATAGCTATGCTACTCACCGGACCCCGATGCAAGCAGACCCAGGCTTCTCCGCGTCAGTTTCAGTCGCTGGCAGGTTCAGAAGAGCAGGGGACGTCTCGTCGTCGTGTTGAGTCTGCAGCAGCAGAGTTGAGTAAAAGACGTCCCAAACGAAGGAACCCGCACAGTTTGTTACCACAGCAGGGCAACGGAGCGGCCGTGTGTATCTGAGCCAAATGTACACTACTCACTTCAGACCTGGGAACACCAAGTGTACGAATCGTGTGAGAGTGACAAGGACTCGATATACTACACAACCTGGTGGCGGTTACAGAACAAGACTCCTGTGTAGGCTGGTCAGTCTGCTGGATGGCCCAGAGACGCTTCCGAAGGCTTACTAGCAGGAGATGGTGAAGATGCCGAGAATAGCTGTCCCCGCTATTCCAAGGGTCGAAGTACTAGTACAGGCCTTCTGGTTCGATCAAAGGTGAAAAGGGTTTCACAAGGCGACAGCAGTGCAGAGGAGCAGTCCTTCAGCGGGTCACCAGCGATTCCTCGGTTCAGCCTCTTGGTTGCAGGATACTTGGCTCCTGTATTCCTTCGTTCGTGAGAACTCAGGAGATCGACATGGTAGTGGTGTTTCCAGCCCCCTCTTATCCACGGTTCCCTTCGCGCCAAAACGGTGGGGACCCAATGGGAGATCCGCTCATCAACACTCACACCATTCGGGGACCTATCACGGACCACGGTGGTCCCAGGCATTCACACGGGACCAGACATCCCAGCCCACATACTGGAGGCACACACAAGACATGTAGAAGCCCGCGAAAGCATCCGTGTTTCGCGGGAAAGTACATGCCCAAATAAGGAAGGCCCCGGGTCGGCTCGACCTGGGGAAGGTGAAGGGAGCAAGACGGTCAGCGGACAGGACAAAGGAGCCTCGTGGTCTGTAGGGTATTTTGTGGAGATTTGGGGCCTGACGGTATTTTATTACCGCCGAAAAATAACTTAGCAATAATCACTCTTTGTATTCAGATTTGGCCATGTGCAACAATAATACAATGGACATGCATTATTTCAGCACCCAGACCTGCATATTTGGTATACGTGGTTGGTGGTATTTTGGTGAGCATAATTCCCTTGTTTTATTTGTGGCCCCTATGTCCACAATCCCTTATCTTTGCTTAGATTTTTCGTGTGATCACTAGAGAGACCTCAGACCTGCATTCTAGGAATACCACATTTTCCAGTGATAGTGTTGGTGTGCCACCATGGGCGAACTCACTGACTTATTTACGACAGAGAGCTATATGTGGTAGTCTTGTGGTAATTTCCACTACCTTATATACGGTAGGGAGCTATGTTCAGAGAGTCTCTCTTCCCGTTGGCTCATGTACCTCCAACAAGCTATGCTACAGTCACTCACAATTATTCATACTGATTTTGACATGCACACATCTGTCTTAAAATGACCATTGCACTGTTTAAAAATCTCCCCACATCATCAGCATTGTAATGGTAAACAATAAACATCACCCGTCTGTTTTCAAATATTTTTCTGTATTATAAAAGTTGTATTTAAACACAATCTCATTCTTTACAGAAATAAAATGGTACAGTCAAAGCATTGTCTGTGACACACTGCAAAGATAGTGGCGGAGAACAGAATTCAAATTGCAACATTAGCACTTGATTAAGACACGCGCAGGAATCCTACACTGACTGCATATTACCGTACACACTCAGCTCCCACACTTCTCATTACCTTATCTTTTTAGTTGTTCTCTTTGTGAATGTGGCTCTCTTGGATTAACTCCAGCAAAAAGGAACGCTTGCCTTCTCAAACCGGGGTCATTGCCTGGAATTCTCAGCTTTTGCAGATAGGAATGCCTCAGCCAGTGGAAAGGTCCTTCTTTCAGCTCTCCCCAATCTCGACTGCAGCAGGACACAGGAATCTGCATTCAGTCAGGAGCCCCACAGCCAGGTCTTCTCCCCAATAGTGCAGAAAGATGTCTGCCTGTCTTTTTCCCTGATACTGCCCACTAAAACTTTCCTCTCAGCCCTCTGTATGACGTGTCCCAATGAAATCCATCATCTCTCATCCTCCTACTCTTCAACAATAGCTTCGCTTATACATTTGCAATTGTTGCAAATCTGACTTCCTTCTTCCTGCAGTTACTGTGCACCAAAACACGGAGAATCAGGCAGAGAAGAGAAGAAAAAATCTCTGCACACGCATTTAAATGGTTTTCGGAGTATGCCTAATTCTGCAGTGGAGAACACATTTTATTAGTGGGTTATGTTAAATAAGGTTTTATTAGTCAGGTTAATTGTTAATAGGTTAGCTGTTAATTTTCAAATGTGTCTCTAGCAATATAGGCATTTCAGGTGAAAAATAGTGTGCATTTTTAAATGAGCACGTGTGCTTTTAACTGTAAAAATAGATTTGCATCTTATATGTTAAAATCGTTTTTGACTGAATAGCCTGTCTTTCCTTGTTAATCTGGTAACCCATATAGCAATGCACCGCACCCTTGTGGTGGTGCTGCAAAAAAATGTGCTACTTGTGCAGTAGTGCTGTACTCTGTACTGTAACACGCCAAATATCCTTACATATACCCTCCTTTTGTTTTTAGAATCTGGCCACGATTCAATCCAATTCCTAAAAACAACTTGTTCTTTCTTTTTCTTTTATACAATATAGCAATCCAACAAATGAATATTCATGTGCATCAATGAAAATTTGCAATCAACATTTCATCTGGGTCCATCAGTTCATAAAATGTTCCACATTTGCCTTCTCAGTGGAATTGGCATTACTTTAAGTTTAAATTTTCCAAGTCAATTAAAAACAATGAAATAAAACAACTAACTAAAACAAATAAGTAATATAACAAATTAAAATAAATAATTAAAATAATAAATACGTGGAACTTCATATGCCGGAACTTTTGTTTTGTCTCTTTTGGTATGTCCCGACCAGCGATGTTATTCGGTCCATTCGAGTACTCTTTCATCTTGGCAATCTTGAATCCACAGTAGTCACCTCTTTTGGCATTCCGGTTATTTTGTCTTCACCTCCACCTGGAGGCAGGCATCTTTTGGTCTTCATCCAGGGGACTCCAGGACTCCATCGTCTCCCGTGGCCTCTGATCCCGGAACCTCCGACCAAATAATGTTAATTGTCTAAATCAAAATAGAAAATAAACAGATTAAGTACATAGCACAATACTAACTTCATCCTTTTGCCAAAAATAAAACATGCTTGGTAAAAATATTTCGTTTTTTTTTTCTTTCTTCTGAAATTAAACACAAGTTAAAAGAAAACAAACACATATAAAACAGCATTCAATATTTAATACACTTTCTCTCTGCACACCAACCATGAGCTTCCATTATATGTGCATTTATTTATTTATTTATTTATTTATATTTATTTTATATTATATTTTACATATACTACAGTGTTTATGTGCCATCATAACAATCAACTTTTTAACTTCTTTGTCACTGCCTCCTGATTGTACCCATTTATTTTCTCTTTTTGTGTTCAAGTGATTTTATCTGTTTCTACATGCTCAAGCCGCCTGATCTCATGTCTGGGATGGCATGGTTTGATTTGATTTACATGGACAAACTGCTCTATTGCTGTTTCACCTTCATTTTTCAAAATGTTATACACTACAGGAGAAACCTTATCTATAATTCGAAATGGCCCCTGCCAGGCTGCTAGAAATTTAGAATTTATCTGTTTACTTTTTCCAAAATGAAACTTGTACACCTGATCCCCTACATTGACATACTGATGTCTTTTTGTCATAATATGACTTAGCACTGTCAGCAGCCCTTTCCAGATTTCTCTGCACAAAAGCAAATGCATGTTGCAAATGCCTCCTCAGTTCATCAATATATTCATGAACCGTGGATGCACTCACTAGAGTTTGCTCATGTGTTCTGTATAGTAGGTGTTGTGGTAACACCATTTTCCTACCTGTCAAGACCTCATGGGGGCTAACACCTGTTGCTTTGGCAGGAGTCGACCTGATTGCCATCAGAACCAACGGTAAACGTAAATCCCAGCTGGAACCTGCTTCTGCCACAAATTTCTTTAAAATATCCACAACAGACCTATTGCTTCTTTCAACTGTACCTGAAGACGCCGCCCGATATGCGATATGTAGTTTCCTTTTCACACCTAGTATTTGCCATACCTTACTCATTAGAGTACTTGTGAAATGACTTCCTCTGTCTGACTCAATTCTTTGTGGCAACCCAAACCTTGAGAACACATGGTTCACCAGTAATGTGGCTGCTGTTTGCGCACTACAATCTGGTGCAGGAATGCACTCAATCCACTTCGACATCAAACATACCACACTCAAAATATAACGGTGTCCCCTGCTCGACCTTTTTAAAGGACCTACATAGTCTATTTGCAAATCTGACCATGGGAGAGTTAGGCCTCTTTTCATCAATGGTGCTCTATGCATTGGTGAAACAGGTTTAAATTGGGCGCATACTAGACATCCTCTAGTATATAATTCCACATCTTGGGACATATGAGGCCAGTAAGCATAATCTTTTAGTATTTCTAATGTTTTTTGTGAACCTCTATGGCCTGCAGTTATGGCATCATGTGCATGGTGTAGCATTAGTCCTCTGAATGAAAGGGGTACTACCCACTATATTTGTCCTGTTATGGACTCTCTAATCATGAGTCCATCCTGTAATCTGATTCGTGTTTTGTTCTTTAATAACACCCTCAACTCTTCTTTTCCCATACAATCATTTTCTGTTAAAGGATTTTGTTCAGGATCTATCAAATGATTATAATAGATTCCCAAAATTTGATCATTCTTTTGTGCCTCAATCAAATCTTGGTCTGGCGTGTCATGACTCCACTGCACCACCGGTTGATCTACCTCCTTTGGTGCTTTAGAACGTGTGACTGCATCAATTTGTATTTCACCCATTAAATAATCAATATGTAGCAATTCTCCCATCACAGCCCCAATCTTAGCCAGATGGTCTGCCTTATCATTTCCCTCCTTATCCTCTCCTGGTGTTTTTAAATGCCCACAAATTTTTCTCCAGTTTATTGTTAAATTATTTTCTGACACCAATTTGTCTATGGCTTGTATCATTTTTCCATGTTTAAGTGGTTTTTTGTTGTATGTAACCATGCCTCTTGCTTTCCAACCAGGCAAATACTCCACAAAGCTATTCCGTGCATAGTCAGAATCAGTCACCAGGACAATTTCACTGAACTTTTTATCAACTGCAGTAGCAATTGCTTTATAGATGGCTGCCAATTCCGCCACCTGACTGCTCCTATCTCCAATCCTCATCCCTATACTAGGAACGCCTTCACATTTCAACCAGACATTTCCTATTCCTGCCACTAATTGTTTATTACTGTCATTTTCTATGTGAAAAGCACAACCATCCACATATACAGTTCGCAAATCCTTGCATGTTTTTTCATCAAAAGCTTTGTGTGGTGATTGTTCAAATTCCTGTAAACTAGCTTCCACTTCCATTTCATTTGGTATTTGTTCAGCTGCACAGTCATGTAAGTCAGCTAACCCTTGAGCAATTGGGCTCTTTTTATTTTGTCCATATCTTACTTCTACGGGAAAACCTTGTAATGCCAGCGTCCATGAAGTGATTCTGGATTGCGCTAGATTGCCTGATCTAATTCTTTTACTCTCTAAAAATTGCAAAGGTTGATGATTTGTTTCAATAATCACCTTTTCTCCCTGAACAATGGGGCGAAAATGTTGTAGCGCCCACACAGTGGTTAATAGGGCCTTCTCACATTCATTAAATTTCATTTCAACTTGGGAAAATGCCTTACTTGCATATGCAATGGTTTTGTGATTCAAATCGTGTTTTTGTGATAACACTGCTGACATACAATGTTCAGAAAAGCCTATTTCTATAAAGAAATCCCTGTCCTTTATGGGGTATGCTAAACATGGTGCCTTTACAAGACATTCCTTCAATCTAGCCACTGCATCAGACTGCCCTCTTTCCCATCTCCAGGGAGTATTTAGTTTAAGCAGTTTAGTCAATGGTTGAGTGATTTCTGCATAATTCTCAATGAACTTTCTGTTATAGCCTGTCATCCCTAATAAACTTTTTACTCCTTTCACATTTTTAGGATCTTTTAATCTTTGTATGGCCTCTATTTTCTTCCTTTGTGGATTTAGCCCATGTTCAGTCACTTCATGCCCTAGAAAGTTCACTTTTTTCTTGCACCATTGTGCTTTTTGCAAAGATACTTTGGCGCCTGCTTTCTGCAATTGGCCAAGCACATGTCTTATTTCATCAAAATGGCTTTTAAGGTTTTCATTTTTTATCAGGACATCATCCACATAAACTATTGTTCCTCTTTCCGCTGCATCCGGCATAGCCTTTCTCAAAAATATGCCAAATTCACTCCCACTATTGATGTATCCGAACGGAGCTCTAAGCCAGGCATATTGAGTCCTGTCAAATGTAAAGGAAAATAAGTGTTGTATCTCCTCTGCCAATGGCACACACCAATATCCAGATGTGAGATCTAACGTGGTAAATACATTTGAACCATGTATCTGAGCTAGGCCCTGATCAATGAATGGTAGTGGCCATCTAGATACTGGTACTCTTTTATTTAACTCTCTTAAGTCTGCACACAGCCGCCATTGACCATTTGGCTTTAACACACCTAAAATAGGCGTATTGGATGTGCTATGAATGGGCCTGATTATTCCCCGTGATTCCAAATTTTTAATAATCTCTGCCAATGATTCTAAACATGCCAGCGGTAGTCTATACTGGCATACAAACACTGGATTTCTGCTACAACCTTCTGGTAGTGTGGCCACATGTAAATCAGTTAAACCACAATCATAAGCATCTTTTGCAAACACATCCTTAAACTCCATAAATATTTCCCTCAGGTCGTCTCTATCCTTATCGCTGTCACATGCATCCGCTAAGGAGATCTGCTCTTCTACCATTCTGGAAAATTCTGGAAACTCTTCTGGTAAAGGAATCTCAGCGCTTTCCTCTAACTGTGTGGCTGTGTCTTTTTGTAGAGCTGCCACTTTTAAATATTTTGGCATATCAGCTTCCACTTCAATGGGCTGATATCCTGTTTCATTTTCATTTAAATTAAATATTATGCAATCCTCTTGATGGCAACACACTGTCTCATTTGAATCATAAGGATACACAGAATGAATTTTAAATATTCCTTTGGGCTGAGAGTCCAGGTATTCTGGCAACTCGCCCTTGGCATCTACATATTTTTCAGGAATATTCCCAATCACCATGTTATTTAAATCTGCCGTATAATGTGATTTTTGTATGGCCATTCCTAATGGGGAGTTTTCCTCTAAATGAATATCCTGACAACTTTTATTATTTACCATGATTTTTACAGATCCCTCACCAATGTCTACCAATGGAATGTATTCATAATCCAGGCCTTGCTGTTTTATGGATTCATTCAGGCATACAAATGCATCAGAGCCTTTCATCTGCTGCCCATTTTTGCATTTCAGTGTTATTGCAAACTGTTTTGTAAATGCAGGAATAATAGTATCTTTCCTTATTTGTAATTCGATGGCATAAGGAACCAGTTGTGCACAATGATAAGCCCTTCTTTTGTCTTCAAATTCAGGTGCCGGCCCACCTAGGCGTGACCATATTTTTTGATTAAGGAAATCTAACACCATACACATTCTGTGCATGATGTCATTGCCCATGTAAAATTCATTTTGTGCTCCATTCACTATCCATACATTATGGTAAATTGTTTTCTGCCCAATGCTAATTTTAAGCATGCATCTGCCTGCAATTCGGTTTTCAAAGTCTGGACTGTCCAACCCAGAAACATATTGGTTTTTAATCCTAAATTTCGGGATTTCTTCCCTCTCCATAATTTTTTGCAACAATTTCTCATTAATGAAACTCCTTTCATGTTCAAGCGCTAAAGTGGCTTTTATTGTTTTAAGATAATCATTTATACCAACGTGAACCCATGTTTGCTCATCTTCCATGTGTATTTCTGCCAGAGTGGTAATGTGTTTTTCTGAATCTGTTTTAGGAACAATATTCTGTTCGCATGTATTCTCTTTTAAATAGAAACGTAATGTGTGCTCATTTATAGCAGTCTGCCAATCTTTCCTTGGGTCCAAGTATATTTGTACAGGTAGTTTTTCATTGTCGCTCTGAACTTTGTCTTGACACATTAATATAACAGTGACACTAGGTATGCAGCTATTCTGGAGATATACCTCCACAGCATCATTTGTTTTGGCAACGGTGTGACATTCTTTTATATTGCTGTTTTGTGATTTTAGTTTCTTAGGCCTCAATGGTTTTTTGGTTAAGGACCACAGCACTCCATTCACCCCATCTATGAGAGGAGACAATCTTTTCAGGCAATCTGTCCCCATCAGAAATGGAATTTCACAAATAGATGTGATCAATACCTCTTGTTTCATTCTGTGCTTTCCTATTTTTATGTCAACCTCAGTTACACCTATGATGGGCACCTCCTCCCCATTAAAGTTATGCACTGGGCCTTGATTTTCCTTCACTGTGATCTGACTCTGTGGAGGCCTCCCTTCATTGATACTCTTTACCAGCTCCTTGGACATAATTGTGGCCTGTGCGCCAGTGTCAATCATAGCAAAGGTGTGGCATTTTTCTTCTACAGTGATGGGTGCATAATATCTGTCCTCAACTTCCTCTAATACACATAAGAAATGTGAATTCTTACTGATTTCAGGGCTCACCTTTCTCAGGTCTTTTTCACTTTTGGCTAAGCACATTGGTAAATGAAAAGACATTTTTCCCTCCTTTTCACCCATTTCTGCGCGAGAGACTTTATGCATTTCTCCATGATCAGAGGTTTTTTGGAGTGTGGCCACTGTTCGCCCATTCATCTGGGTAGCATCAGAGACCACATTACAATCCTCCAACTGAACATGTGTAACAACATCATTCAGCAATTTGTCATTTTTTAATTCTGTGCATTTGTGATCATTTAGTGTAATACCAGCCCTTTCAGCCTCTTCAAAAATATGTGGCTCAAAGAATTCTTCAGGTGATTGACTTGTACCCTCCTTGTGAGTATTTCCTTTTTCTGTCTGTGTTTGGTCATTGTTTTGATTGCCCAGGGAAGGAGCTATGGCATCCCCACTTACTCCCTGCTCACTGGTATTCCCCATGCATGAGTCATTTTTCTTAAATCTGTTCCTTTGTTCTTTTGGAATTCCTAATGTTTCTTTTTCATTTGTGCAAATCTTTACTGTTTTATTTAGCTCTAAGTTAAACCGTACCTCTTTTTTAGAAGTATTTGCACTTTCTGTCACAATTTCATTTACTGGTACTTTCATTTTTAATCCATTAGGCATCTCAGAGTCGTTATGCAAAATTATATCAGAGCAATCTGTCATTTTGGCACTGCAGTTATCATGAGTACTTAGTCACTTTTCGGAAGCCCCCCGGTCATTGCTATGGCCATCAGCCCCCTCTTTGGAAGGTTGTTTTTGCGCTGTATAGAGCTTTCCTATTTGCTCAGCTAACATTTTCACTTGGGCCTCAAGGCACTGGAACCTTTCCATCTCTCTAGGATCCTCTTTCTGTGGCCTAGGTCGATATTGGTTGTTTTCCCCCTGATTGGATCTATTCTGATACCTCTCAGGTGATTGATACCGGTTGGGGGTGGTTTCTGAACTCTTGATTCATTTGTGGAGGGGAGCGGGTTGCACCCATCCTTTGATTATAGTCCCTTGGTGGGGAATCATCGTACTGGCGTGGACTGTAGTTCACGTTTTGCCTCATGTCCTGTCTCTCAGATTGTGGGTACTGGCCCCTATGTTGATTTCCATTATCAGTAAATCGATCCACATATCGGGGCCTATCCTGATTACCATATATCATGGTGTTGGGATCAAACCTACTCTGTGTCCCCAATGACTGGTAGGGACCATCATTTCTTTGATCTTGATTTTGTCTCTGGTTATTGTTCATACCTGCCATATCAGACCGGTATCTTACCCGGGGTCTATCCCCTAAGTACCTAGGGCTGATGTAGCTCTCTCTATTACTAGGATCATGTGTTTGGAACATTGGTACAGGAAATGGCGATCTTTGTTGATTACCCCTTTGTTCAGGTGTCACATTATTTTTACCTTGACTTTGAGCAGACTCAAGGGATATTTTGGCTGACCTGATTTCCATTACTGTGGCTGAGGGTTCTTTAGATTTATGCCTGGTATCTTTCATTTTATCACTTTCTCTACCCTGACAATAGAGTACCTCATATAGCTTTGTGCTTTGATGTACAATCCATTCAAGGGACTTGTCACGGTCAAATTCACGGACCAATTGGGATATGATGTCTTTCTGTAGCCCATAGAAGTATGCAGTTTTAAACTCATTGGAATTTGAGTCAAAAGATACATCAAAGCGAGAGAATGCTCTTTTTAAGTCTTGTAAAAATTGGCGAGGGGATGTATTAGGTCCAGCAGTAATTGTGTACGCGACTTTCTTTGCCTCCTGCAATGACTGAAAAGGAGAAAAATGACGCCTAATTTCTTTTTCAAACTCCAGCCATGTCATATTCTGCTGTTCATTTAATCCCCTTATGATGCTGGCCGTCGGGGCATCTAAAGTTAAATGGAAATATTGCCTGTACTGTTCCCTAGGTATCTGGAGTGCTTTAAAAATGTCATGCACCGCTTCTAAGTGATCCTCAATGCAGCATTCACCTCCCTTTTTAAATGGTTTGATCAGGGCTTTAATGGATTTCATAATTTTATGGGGCTACTTGTTGCAATGCATGGAATTGCACTATTTTGTGATTCAATCCTGTTTTCAGGTGTATGAGATTGGTGGCTGCCCCCAATGGGAGTATCAAATCCCCCAAGGGCGCTGCAACCAAGTTCAGTCACCGGCCCAGTCACTGGGGCACTAGCTCTTTGGGCAGAGCTAGAATTCACCTCCACTCCATTGAATGTGGTACCCTGCCGCCTCTCCTGGGACCTGGGAATGCACATTTGCTGTTCTAAGTCCTTACACTTTTTAAGGAGTCTAGTTGCTTCATTCTGCAAATAATTATTTTCATCGCTCATTTTATTAATCGCCTCCTGCATGTCGCACATTTGCATTTGGCATTCATTGAACTCTTTATTTCTTTTGTCTCTTTCTTGAATCATTTTAATCATTTCTTGTTCTGCACTCTGGAGATCACCTTCTTTTTCACAATGTTCTTTTTGTAAAATCTGCATTTCTGAAACAACCTCATCTTTATCCTGCCTAATGTGATCCACTAAGGCTTTTAAGTGTGTCAATTCTTGCTCACTATCTTCAAATTGTTTCTTGCTTTTGGATAACTGAGTATCAAAGTCTCTGCATTTTAATTGCATGTCTTTTTGGCATACATCCAATTCTGCTCTCAACATTTCCTGATTTTTACTTGCCCCATCTAATTCAGTCTTTAACCTGTTAATTAGCTGAGTATCATTCTCTTGCATTCGCAGGGACTTGTTTAAAATAAACCATATTTTGCCGCATAGCCGTATTAAACAGTCTTTCTCTGCACTTTTATCGGCTGCATTCAATAATCTTGTAAGGCAGACCTGAATTATGCTGCCTTCTGCAAAAATATTGTCTAGTTTTTCTTTCTGCACCTCACCCTGAATGCGGTTACTCCATTCTAACGTGCTATTCGAAGACCAATTCCCATGTGCAAATAACTTTGCCTCTAAATATTGCACTAGATCTGAGAATGTGGTTTCCCTTTGTGACATTCTGAAATTCGTTTTTAGTGGCACACTGCTATTATAAAATGGGTTCCCTTTAATGTGCAAATGGCAGCGTGAGACACACTTGCCACGCCCAGTAGGTACTCTATGATCACTTTCCCGGCCTGCAACGCACCATAAATATGTAGGGTATTTTGTGGAGATTTGGGGCCTGACGGTATTTTATTACCGCCGAAAAATAACTTAGCAATAATCACTCTTTGTATTCAGATTTGGCCATGTGCAACAATAATACAATGGACATGCATTATTTCAGCACCCAGACCTGCATATTTGGTATACGTGGTTGGTGGTATTTTGGTGAGCATAATTCCCTTGTTTTATTTGTGGCCCCTATGTCCACAATCCCTTATCTTTGCTTAGATTTTTCGTGTGATCACTAGAGAGACCTCAGACCTGCATTCTAGGAATACCACATTTTCCAGTGATAGTGTTGGTGTGCCACCATGGGCGAACTCAATGACTTATTTACAACAGAGAGCTATATGTGGTAGTCTTGTGGTAATTTCCACTACCTTATATACGGTAGGGAGCTATGTTCAGAGAGTCTCTCTTCCCGTTGGCTCATGTACCTCCAACAAGCTATGCTACAGTCACTCACAATTATTCATACTGATTTTGACATGCACACATCTGTCTTAAAATGACCATTGCACTGTTTAAAAATCTCCCCACATCATCAGCATTGTAATGGTAAACAATAAACATCACCCGTCTGTTTTCAAATATTTTTCTGTATTATAAAAGTTGTATTTAAACACGATCTCATTCTTTACAGAAATAAAATGGTACAGTCAAAGCATTGTCTGTGACACACTGCAAAGATAGTGGCGGAGAACAGAATTCAAATTGCAACATTAGCACTTGATTAAGACACGCGCAGGAATCCTACACTGACTGCATATTACCGTACACACTCAGCTCCCACACTTCTCATTACCTTATCTTTTTAGTTGTTCTCTTTGTGAATGTGGCTCTCTTGGATTAACTCCAGCAAAAAGGAACGCTTGCCTTCTCAAACCGGGGTCATTGCCTGGAATTCTCAGCTTTTGCAGATAGGAATGCCTCAGCCAGTGGAAAGGTCCTTCTTTCAGCTCTCCCCAATCTCGACTGCAGCAGGACACAGGAATCTGCATTCAGTCAGGAGCCCCACAGCCAGGTCTTCTCCCCAATAGTGCAGAAAGATGTCTGCCTGTCTTTTTCCCTGATACTGCCCACTAAAACTTTCCTCTCAGCCCTCTGTATGACGTGTCCCAATGAAATCCATCATCTCTCATCCTCCTACTCTTCAACAATAGCTTCGCTTATACATTTGCAATTGTTGCAAATCTGACTTCCTTCTTCCTGCAGTTACTGTGCACCAAAACACGGAGAATCAGGCAGAGAAGAGAAGAAAAAATCTCTGCACACGCATTTAAATGGTTTTCAGAGTATGCCTAATTCTGCAGTGGAGAACACATTTTATTAGTGGGTTATGTTAAATAAGGTTTTATTAGTCAGGTTAATTGTTAATAGGTTAGCTGTTAATTTTCAAATGTGTCTCTAGCAATATAGGCATTTCAGGTGAAAAATAGTGTGCATTTTTAAATGAGCACGTGTGCTTTTAACTGTAAAAATAGATTTGCATCTTATATGTTAAAATCGTTTTTGACTGAATAGCCTGTCTTTCCTTGTTAATCTGGTAACCCATATAGCAATGCACCGCACCCTTGTGGTGGTGCTGCAAAAAAAATGTGCTACTTGTGCAGTAGTGCTGTACTCTGTACTGTAACACGCCAAATATCCTTACAGGTCTGGCCATTTTGGGAGCCAGGCCACCATTTTGGGTTAAGTGCGAGAAATGTGCTTAGAACGCCAAAAGGAGCTCAAAACACAAGAAACGATCGCTGCCACCATTCCCGTCCGTGAATCACTTGCACCGATCAGTTACAATCCTGAAAGAGTATCTAGGGCCTGTAGAAGGCTAGAATCCCAAGAGAGCAGCAACTTAGCTTACAGTGCCCTCTTGTGTCATGTTGCACGAAAGCCGCAACATGATAAAAGAAACTACGGAAAACAGCGTTTCCCGGTACTGACTGTCTTAAGGGCATGTCAGTTTCCCCGTAAGAAAGGAGCGAAATCCCAGAGGAGTGCGGCAGAAGGCTGCACTTCTCTGGCAAAGTCGAGAACAAGGTGAAAAACAACAGCAAAAAGTTTAGGGGTTGCCACATGGAAGGAAAATTACCTACAATTATTAAATCTTTCCTAACAGATATCACATCTCATGTTATAGGAAGAGTTTCAGGTTTGGTATAAGCATTGAGATATCACATCTCTGCAATCGGAAGTGTCTCAGGATTGGGATGGGAAGGAGTTGGATATCCCATCTCATGTTATAGGACGGGTCTCAGGATTGTTATTAGAATCATTGAGATATCATATTGCATGCTGTAGGAAGGGTCTAAGGATTGGAATGGGAAGGACTTGGATATCACATCTCATGCTATGGATAGGCTCTCAGGTTTGGAAAGGGAAGGAGTTGGATATCACATTTCATGTTAGAGGAAGGATCTCAGGTTTGGTATTAGAGGCATTGAGATATCACATCTCATGCTATAGGAAGGGTCTCAGGATTGGAATGGGAAGGAGTTGGATATCACATCTCATGCTATAGGAAGGGTCTCAGGTTTGGTATAAGCATTGAGATATCACATCTCATGCTATCGGAAGGGTCTCAGGATTGGAATGGGAAGGAGTTGTATATGGTTGCCAGTGAATTCGTCGAAAAAAATTGGTCGACCAGACAAATGGTCGAATCAAATTGGTCGAAAACCATTTCGTCGAATTTTTTTTTTTTCTATTTTAACCCTTTTTTTTTTTTTTTTTGGGGGGGTCCCCCCCCAACCCCCTTTTTTTCTCTAAAAACCCATTTTTTAACAAAACGAAAACCCAAAAATAAATATATAAATAAAAAATTTTTTTCGACGAAATGGTTTTCGACCAAATTGCGTCGACCAAATTGCAGTCGACCAGTTTTTTTTCGACGAGTTGACTGGACACCGTTGTATATGACATCTCAAGCCATAGGAAGGGTCTCAGGTTTGGTATAAGTTTTGAGATATCACATCTCTGCTATCGGAAGGGTCTCAGGATTGGAATGGGAAGGAGTTGGATATCCCATCTCATGTTATAGGAAGAGTCTCAGGTTTGGTATTAGAAGCATTGAGATATCACATCTCATGCTATAGGAAGTGTCTCAGGATTGGAATGGGAAGGACTTGGATATCACATCTCATGCTATAGGGAAGGTCTCAAGTTTGATATTAGAAGCATTGAGATATCACATCTCATGCTATAGGAAGGGTCTCAGGATTGGAATGGGAATGAGTAGGATATCACATCTCATGCTATAGGAAGGATCTCAGGTTTGGTATAAGCATTGAGATATCACATCTCTTCTATCGGAAGGGTCTCAGGATTGGAATGGGAAGGAGTTGGATATTCCCATCTCATGTTATAGGAAGGGTCTCAGGTTTGGTATTAGAAGCATTGAGATATCACATCTCATGCTATAGGAAGGGTCTCAGGATTGGAATGGGAAGGACTTGGATATCACATCTCATGCTATAGGGAGGGTCTCAAGTTTGATATTAGAAGCATTGAGATATCACATCTCATGATATCGGAAGGGTCTCAGGATTGGAATGGGAAGGAGTTGGATATCACATCTCATGATAAAGGAAGGGTCTAAGGTTGGGAAGGGGAAGGATTTGGATATCACATCTCATGTTATAGGACGGGTCTCAGGTTTGGTATTGGAAGCACTGAGATATCAAGTCTCATGGTATAGGAAGGGTCTCAGAATTGGAATGAGAAGGAGTTGGATATCACATCTCAAGCTATAGGAAGGGTCTCAGGATTGGAATGGGAAGGAGTTTGATATCACATCTCATGCAATAGTATGGGTCTCAGGTTTGGTATAAGCATTGGGATATCACATCTCATGCTATCGGAAGGGTATCAGGATTGGAATTCCAAGGAGTTGGATATCCCATCTCATGCTATAGGAAGGGTCTCAGGTTGGAATGGGAAGGAGTTGGATATCACATCTCATGTTATAGGAAGGGTCTCAGGATTGGAATGGGAAGGACTTGGATATCACATCTCATGCTGTAGGAAGGCTCTCAGGTTTGGAAGGGGAAAGAGTTGGATATCACATTTCATGTTAGAGGTAGGATCTCAGGTTTGGTATTAGAGGCATTGAGATATCACATCTCATGCTATCAGAAGGGTCTCAGGATTGGAATGGGAAGGAGTTGGATATCACATCTCATGCTAAAGGGAGGGTCTCAGGTTTGGAAGGGGAAGGATTTGGATATCACATCTCATGTTATAGGAAGGATCTCAGGTTTGGTATTAGAAGCATTGAGATATCACATCTCATGCTATCGGAAGCATCTCAGGTTTGGTATTAGAAGCATTGAGATATCACATCTCATGCTATCAGAATGGTCTCAGGATTGGAATCGGAAGGAGTTGGATATCACATCTCATGCTAAAGGGAGGGTCTCAGGTTTGGAAGGGGAAGGATTTGGATATCACATCTCATGTTATCGTAAGGATCTCAGGTTTGGTATTAGAAGTATTGAGATATCACATCTCATGCTATAGGAATGGTCTCAGGATTGGAATGGGAAGGACTTGGATATCACATCTCATGCTATAGGGAGGTCTCAAGTTTGATATTAGAAGCATTGAGATATCACATCTCATGCTATAGGAAGGGTCTCAGGATTGGAATGGAAGGAGTTGGATATCACATCTCATGTTTTAGGAAGGATCTCAGGTTTGGTATTAGAAGCATTGAGACATCACATCTCATGCTATAGGAAGGGTCTCAGGATTGGAATGGGAAGGAGTTGGATATCACATCTCATGCTATATGAAGGGTCTCAGGTTTGGTATAAGCATTGAGATATCACATCTCATGCTATAGGAAGGGTCTCAGGATTGGAATGGGAATGAGTTGTATATGACATCTCATGCCGTAGGAAGGGTCTCAGGTTTGGTATAAGCATTGAGATATCACATCTCTGCTATCGGAAGGGTCTCAGGATTGGAATGGGAAGGAGTTGGATATCCCATCTCATGTTATAGGAAGAGTCTCAGGTTTGGTATTAGAAGCATTGAGATATCACATCTCATGCTATAGGAAGGGTCTCAGGATTGGAATGGGAAGGAGTTGGATATCACATCTCATGCTATAGGAAGGGTCTCAGGTTTGGTATAAGCAGTGAGATATCACATCTCATGCTATAGGAACTGTCTCAGGATTGGAATGGGAAGAAGTTGGATATCACATCTCATGTTATAGGAAGGATCTCAGGTTTGGTATAAGCATTGAGATATCACATCTCTGTTATCGGAAGGGTCTCAGGATTGGAATGGGAGGGAGTTGGATATTCCCATCTCATGTTATAGGAAGGGTCTCAGGTTTGGTATTAGAAGCATTGAGATATCACATCTCATGCTATAGGAAGGGTCTCAGGATTGGAATGAGAAGGACTTGGATATCACATCTAATGCTGTAGGGAGGGTCTCAGGATTGGAATGGGAAGGAGTTGGATATCACATCTCATGATAAAGGAAGGGTCTAAGGTTTGGAAGGGGAAGGATTTGGATATCACATCTCATGTTATAGGACGGGTCTCAGGTTTGGTATTAGAAGCATTGAGATATCAAGTCTCATGGTATAGGAAGGGTCTCAGAATTGGAATGGGAAGGAGTTGGATATCACATATCATTCTATAGGAAGGGTCTCAGGATTGGAATGGGAAGGAGTTTGATATCACATCTCATGCCATAGTATGGGTCCAGGTTTGGTAGAAGCATTGGGATATCACATCTCATGCTATCGGAAGGTTATCAGGATTGGATTTGGAAGGAGTTGGATATCCCATCTCATGCTACAGGAAGGGTCTCAGGTTGGAATGGGAAGGAGTTGGATATCACATCTCATGTTATAGGAAGGGTCTCAGGATTGGAATGGGAAGGACTTGGATATCACATCTCATGCTATAGGTAGGCTCTCAGGTTTGGAAGGGGAAAGAGTTGGATATCACATTTCATGTTAGAGGTAGGATCTCAGGTTTGGTATTAGAGGCATTGAGATATCACATCTCATGCTATCAGAAGGGTCTCAGGATTGGAATGGGAATGAGTTGGATATCACATCTCATGCTAAAGGGAGGGCCTCAGGTTTGGAAGGGGAAGGATTTGGATATCACATCTCATGTTATAGGAAGGATCTCAGGTTTGGTATTAGAAGCATTGAGATATCACATCTCATGCTATCGGAAGGATCTCAGGTTTGGTATTAGAAGCATTGAGATATCACATCTCATGCTAAAGGGAGGGCCTCAGGTTTGGAATGGGAAGGACTTGGATATCACATCTCATGCTATAGGGAGGGTCTCAAGTTTGATATTAGAAGCATTGAGATATCACATCTCATGATATCGGAAGGGTCTCAGGATTGGAATGGGAAGGAGTTGGATATCACATCTCATGATAAAGGAAGGGTCTAAGGTTGGGAAGGGGAAGGATTTGGATATCACATCTCATGTTATAGGACGGGTCTCAGGTTTGGTATTGGAAGCACTGAGATATCAAGTCTCATGGTATAGGAAGGGTCTCAGAATTGGAATGAGAAGGAGTTGGATATCACATCTCAAGCTATAGGAAGGGTCTCAGGATTGGAATGGGAAGGAGTTTGATATCACATCTCATGCAATAGTATGGGTCTCAGGTTTGGTATAAGCATTGGGATATCACATCTCATGCTATCGGAAGGGTATCAGGATTGGAATTCCAAGGAGTTGGATATCCCATCTCATGCTATAGGAAGGGTCTCAGGTTGGAATGGGAAGGAGTTGGATATCACATCTCATGTTATAGGAAGGGTCTCAGGATTGGAATGGGAAGGACTTGGATATCACATCTCATGCTGTAGGAAGGCTCTCAGGTTTGGAAGGGGAAAGAGTTGGATATCACATTTCATGTTAGAGGTAGGATCTCAGGTTTGGTATTAGAGGCATTGAGATATCACATCTCATGCTATCAGAAGGGTCTCAGGATTGGAATGGGAAGGAGTTGGATATCACATCTCATGCTAAAGGGAGGGTCTCAGGTTTGGAAGGGGAAGGATTTGGATATCACATCTCATGTTATAGGAAGGATCTCAGGTTTGGTATTAGAAGCATTGAGATATCACATCTCATGCTATCGGAAGCATCTCAGGTTTGGTATTAGAAGCATTGAGATATCACATCTCATGCTATCAGAATGGTCTCAGGATTGGAATCGGAAGGAGTTGGATATCACATCTCATGCTAAAGGGAGGGTCTCAGGTTTGGAAGGGGAAGGATTTGGATATCACATCTCATGTTATCGTAAGGATCTCAGGTTTGGTATTAGAAGTATTGAGATATCACATCTCATGCTATAGGAATGGTCTCAGGATTGGAATGGGAAGGACTTGGATATCACATCTCATGCTATAGGGAGGTCTCAAGTTTGATATTAGAAGCATTGAGATATCACATCTCATGCTATAGGAAGGGTCTCAGGATTGGAATGGAAGGAGTTGGATATCACATCTCATGTTTTAGGAAGGATCTCAGGTTTGGTATTAGAAGCATTGAGACATCACATCTCATGCTATAGGAAGGGTCTCAGGATTGGAATGGGAAGGAGTTGGATATCACATCTCATGCTATATGAAGGGTCTCAGGTTTGGTATAAGCATTGAGATATCACATCTCATGCTATAGGAAGGGTCTCAGGATTGGAATGGGAAGGAGTTGTATATGACATCTCATGCCGTAGGAAGGGTCTCAGGTTTGGTATAAGCATTGAGATATCACATCTCTGCTATCGGAAGGGTCTCAGGATTGGAATGGGAAGGAGTTGGATATCCCATCTCATGTTATAGGAAGAGTCTCAGGTTTGGTATTAGAAGCATTGAGATATCACATCTCATGCTATAGGAAGGGTCTCAGGATTGGAATGGGAAGGAGTTGGATATCACATCTCATGCTATAGGAAGGGTCTCAGGTTTGGTATAAGCAGTGAGATATCACATCTCATGCTATAGGAACTGTCTCAGGATTGGAATGGGAAGAAGTTGGATATCACATCTCATGTTATAGGAAGGATCTCAGGTTTGGTATAAGCATTGAGATATCACATCTCTGTTATCGGAAGGGTCTCAGGATTGGAATGGGAGGGAGTTGGATATTCCCATCTCATGTTATAGGAAGGGTCTCAGGTTTGGTATTAGAAGCATTGAGATATCACATCTCATGCTATAGGAAGGGTCTCAGGATTGGAATGGGAAGGACTTGGATATCACATCTAATGCTGTAGGGAGGGTCTCAGGATTGGAATGGGAAGGAGTTGGATATCACATCTCATGATAAAGGAAGGGTCTAAGGTTTGGAAGGGGAAGGATTTGGATATCACATCTCATGTTATAGGACGGGTCTCAGGTTTGGTATTAGAAGCATTGAGATATCAAGTCTCATGGTATAGGAAGGGTCTCAGAATTGGAATGGGAAGGAGTTGGATATCACATATCATTCTATAGGAAGGGTCTCAGGATTGGAATGGGAAGGAGTTTGATATCACATCTCATGCCATAGTATGGGTCCAGGTTTGGTAGAAGCATTGGGATATCACATCTCATGCTATCGGAAGGTTATCAGGATTGGATTTGGAAGGAGTTGGATATCCCATCTCATGCTACAGGAAGGGTCTCAGGTTGGAATGGGAAGGAGTTGGATATCACATCTCATGTTATAGGAAGGGTCTCAGGATTGGAATGGGAAGGACTTGGATATCACATCTCATGCTATAGGTAGGCTCTCAGGTTTGGAAGGGGAAAGAGTTGGATATCACATTTCATGTTAGAGGTAGGATCTCAGGTTTGGTATTAGAGGCATTGAGATATCACATCTCATGCTATCAGAAGGGTCTCAGGATTGGAATGGGAATGAGTTGGATATCACATCTCATGCTAAAGGGAGGGCCTCAGGTTTGGAAGGGGAAGGATTTGGATATCACATCTCATGTTATAGGAAGGATCTCAGGTTTGGTATTAGAAGCATTGAGATATCACATCTCATGCTATCGGAAGGATCTCAGGTTTGGTATTAGAAGCATTGAGATATCACATCTCATGCTATCAGAAGGGTCTTATGATTGGAATGGGATGGAGTTGGATATCACATCTCAAGCTATAGGAAGGGTCTCAGGTTTGGTATATGCATTGAGATATCACATCTCATGCTATAGGAAGGGTCTCAGGATTGGAATGGGAAGGAGTTGGATATCACATCTCATGTTATAGGAAAGATTTCAGGTTTGGTATTAGAAGCATTGAGACATCACATCTCATGTTATAGGAAAGGTCTCAGGATTAGAATGGGAAGAAGTTGGATATCACATCTCATGCTATAGGAAGGGTCTCAGGTTTGGTATAAGCATTGAGATATCACATCACATGCTATAGGAAGGGTCTCAGGATTGGAATGGGAAGGACTTGGATATCACATCTCATGCTATCAGAAGGGTCTCAGGATTGGAATGGGAAGGAGTTGGATATCACATCTCATGCTAAAGGTAGGGTCTCATGTTTGGAAGGGGAAGGATTTGGATATCACATCTCATGCTATAGGAAGGGTCTCAGGTTTGGAACGGGAAGGAGTTGGATATCACATCTCATGTTATAGGAAAGATCTCAGGTTTGGTATTAGAAGCATTGAGACATCACATCACTGCAATCGGAAGTGTCTCAGGATTGGGATGGGAAGGCGTTGGATATCACATCTCATGTTATAGGAAAGATCTCAGGTTTGGTATTAGAAGCATTGAGACATCACATCTCATGTTATAGGAAGGGTCTCAGGTTTGGCATAAGCATTGAGATATCACATCTCATGCTATAGGAAGGGTCTCAGGATTGGAATGGGAAGGAGTTGTATATGACATCTCATGCCATAGGAAGGGTCTCAGGTTTGGTATAAGCATTGAGATATCACATCACATGCTATAGGAAGGGTCTCAGGATTGGAATGGGAAGGACTTGGATATCACATCTCATGCTATCAGAAGGGTCTCAGGATTGGAATGGGAAGGAGTTGGATATCACATCTCATGCTAAAGGTAGGGTCTCATGTTTGGAAGGGGAAGGATTTGGATATCACATCTCATGTTATAGGAAGGATCTCAGGTTTGGTATTAGAAGCATTGAGATATCACATCTCATGCTATCGGAAGTATCTCATGTTTGGTATTAGAGGCATTGAAATATTACATCTCATGCTATCATAAGGGTCTCAGGATTGGAATGGGAAGGAGTTGGATATCACATCTCATGCTAAAGGGAGGGTCTCAGGTTTGGAAGGGGAAGGATTTGAATATCACATCATATGTTATAGGAAGGATCTCAGGTTTGGTATTAGAAGCATTGAGATATCACATCTCATGCTATCGGAATGGTCTCAGGATTGGAATGGGAAGGAGTTGGATATCACATCTCATGCTATAGGAAGGGTCTCAGGTTTGGAACGGGAAGGAGTTGGATATCACATCTCATGTTATAGGAAAGATCTCAGGTTTGGTATTAGAAGCATTGAGACATCACATCACTGCAATCGGAAGTGTCTCAGGATTGGGATGGGAAGGCGTTGGATATCACATCTCATGTTATAGGAAAGATCTCAGGTTTGGTATTAGAAGCATTGAGACATCACATCTCATGTTATAGGAAGGGTCTCAGAATTGGAATGGGAAGAAGTTGGATATCACATCTCATGCTATAGGAAGGGTCTCAGTTTGGTATAAGCATTGAGATATCACATCTCATGCTATAGGAATGGTCTCAGGATTGGAATGGGAAGGAGTTGTATATGACATCTCATGCCATAGGAAGGGTCTCAGGTTTGGTATAAGCATTGAGATATCACATCACATGCTATAGGAAGGGTCTCAGGATTGGAATGGGAAGGACTTGGATATCACATCTCATGCTAGAGGCAGGGTCTCAGGTTTGGAAAGGGAAGGAGTTGGATATCACATTTCATGTTAGAGGTAGGATCTCAGGTTTGGTATTAGAGGCATTGAGATATCACATCTCATGCTATCAGAAGGGTCTCAGGATTGGAATGGGAAGGAGTTGTATATCACATCTCATGCTATAGGAAGGGTCTCGTTTTGTTATAAGCATTGAGATATCACATCTCATGCTATAGGAAGGGTCTCAGGATTGGAATGGGAAGGAGTTGTATATGACATCTCATGCCATAGGAAGGGTCTCAGGTTTGGTATAAGCATTGAGATATCACATCACATGCTATAGGAAGGGTCTCAGGATTGGAATGGGAAGGACTTGGATATCACATCTCATGCTATAGGCAGGGTCTCAGGTTTGGAAAGGGAAGGAGTTGGATATCACATTTCATGTTAGAGGTAGGATCTCAGGTTTGGTATTAGAGGCATTGAGATATCACATCTCATGCTATCAGAAGGGTCTCAGGATTGGAATGGGAAGGAGTTGGATATCACATCTCATGCTAAAGGGAGGGTCTCAGGTTTGGAAGGGGAAGGATTTGGATATCACATCTCATGTTATAGGAAGGATCTCAGGTTTTGTATTAGAAGCATTGAGATATCACATCTCATGCTATCGGAAGTATCTCAGGTTTGGTATTAGAGGCATTGAGATATCACATCTCATGCTATCGTAAGGGTCTCAGGATTGGAATGGGAAGGAGTTGGATATCACATCTCATGCTAAAGGGAGGCTCTCAGGTTTGGAAGGGGAAGGATTTGAATATCACATCACATGTTATAGGAAGGATCTCAGGTTTGGTATTAGAAGCATTGAGATATCACATCTCATGCTATAGGAAGGGTCTCAGGTTTGGAACGGGAAGGAGTTGGATATCACATCTCATGTTTAAGGAAAGATCTCAGGTTTGGTATTAGAAGCATTGAGACATCACATCTCTGCAATCGGAAGTGTCTCAGGATTAGGATGGGAAGGAGTTGGATATCACATCTCATGTTATAGGAAAGATCTCAGGTTTGGTATTAGAAGCATTGAGACATCACATCTCATGTTATAGGAAGGGTCTCATGATTGGAATGGGAAGAAGTTGGATATCACATCTCATGCTATAGGAAGGGTCTCTGGTTTGGTAGAAGCATTGAGATATCACATCTCATGCTATAGGAACGGTCTCAGGATTGGAATGGGAAGGACTTGGATATCCCATCTCATGCTATAGGCAGGGTCTCAGGTTTGGAAAGGGAAGGAGTTGGATGTCACATTTCATGTTAGAGGTAGGATCTCAGGTTTGGTATTAGAGGCATTGAGATATCACATCTCATGCTATCCGAAGGGTCTCAGGATTGGAATCGGAAGGAGTTGGATATCACATCTCATGCTAAAGGGAGGGTCTCAGGTTTGGTATTAGAAGCATTGAGATATCACATCTCATGCTATCGGAAGTATCTCAGGTTTGGTATTAGAGGCATTGAGATATCACATCTCATGCTATCATAAGGGTCTCAGGATTGGAATGGGAAGGAGTTGGATATCACATCTCATGCTAAAGGGAGGGTCTCAGGTTTGGAAGGGGAAGGATTTGAATATCACATCACATGTTATAGGAAGGATCTCAGGTTTGGTATTAGAGGCTTTGAGATATCACATCTCATGCTATCGGAAGGGTCTCAGGATTGGAATGGGAAGGAGTTGGATATCACATCTCATGCTATAGGAAGGTTCTCAGGTTTGGAACGGGAAGGAGTTGGATATCACATCTCATGTTATAGGAAGGGTCTCAGGTTTGGTATAAGCATTGAGATATCACATCTCTGCAATCGGAAGTGTCTCAGGATTGGAACGGGAAGGAGTTGGATATCCCATCTCATGTTATAGGACTGGTCTCAGGTTTGGTATTAGAAGCATTGAGATATCACATCGCATGCTGTAGGAAGGGTCTCAGGTTTGGAATGGGAAGGAATTGGATATCACATCTCATGTCATAGGAAGGATCTCAGGTTTGGTATTAGAAGCATTGAGATATCACATCTCATGCTATAGGAATGGTCTCAGGTTTGGAATGGGAAGGAGTTGGATATCACATCTCATGTTATAGGAAGGGTCTCAGGTTTGGTATAAGCATTGAGATATCACATCTCTGCTATTGGAAGTGTCTCAGGATTGGAATGGGAAGGAGTTGGATATCCCATCTCATGTTATAGGACGGGTCTCAGGTTTGTTATTAGAATCATTGAGATATCATATTGCATGCTATAGGAAGGGTCTAAGGATTGGAATGGGAAGGACTTGGATATCACATCTCATGCTATAGGTAGGCTCTCAGGTTTGGAAAGGGAAGGAGTTGGATATCACATTTCATGTTAGAGGAAGGATCTCAGGTTTGGAATTAGAGGCATTGAGATATCACATCTCATGCTATAGGAAGGGTCTCAGGATTGGAATGGGAAGGAGTTGGATATCACATCTCATGCTATAGGAAGGGTCTCAGGTTTGGTATAAGCATTGAGACATCACATCACTGCAATCGGAAGTGTCTCAGGATTGGGATGGGAAGGCGTTGGATATCACATCTCATGTTATAGGAAAGATCTCAGGTTTGGTATTAGAAGCATTGAGACATCACATCTCATGTTATAGGAAGGGTCTTAGGTTTGGCATAAGCATTGAGATATCACATCTCATGCTATAGGAAGGGTCTCAGGATTGGAATGGGAAGGAGTTGTATATGACATCTCATGCCATAGGAAGGGTCTCAGGTTTGGTATAAGCATTGAGATATCACATCACATGCTATAGGAAGGGTCTCAGGATTGGAATGGGAAGGAGTTGGATATCACATCTCATGCTATAGGAAGGGTCTCAGGTTTGGAACGGGAAGGAGTTGGATATCACATCTCATGTTATAGGAAGGGTCTCAGGTTTGGTATAAGCATTGAGATATCACATCTCTGCAATCGGAAGTGTCTCAGGATTGGAACGGGAAGGAGTTGGATATCCCATCTCATGTTATAGGACTGGTCTCAGGTTTGGTATTAGAAGCATTGAGATATCACATCGAATGCTGTAGGAAGGGTCTCAGGTTTGGAATGGGAAGGAATTGGATATCACATCTCATGTCATAGGAAGGATCTCAGGTTTGGTATTAGAAGCATTGAGATATCACATCTCATGCTATAGGAATGGTCTCAGGTTTGGAATGGGAAGGAGTTGGATATCACATCTCATGTTATAGGAAGGGTCTCAGGTTTGGTATAAGCATTGAGATATCACATCTCTGCTATTGGAAGTGTCTCAGGATTGGAATGGGAAGGAGTTGGATATCCCATCTCATGTTATAGGACGGGTCTCAGGTTTGTTATTAGAATCATTGAGATATCATATTGCATGCTATAGGAAGGGTCTAAGGATTGGAATGGGAAGGACTTGGATATCACATCTCATGCTATAGGTAGGCTCTCAGGTTTGGAAAGGGAAGGAGTTGGATATCACATTTCATGTTAGAGGAAGGATCTCAGGTTTGGAATTAGAGGCATTGAGATATCACATCTCATGCTATAGGAAGGGTCTCAGGATTGGAATGGGAAGGAGTTGGATATCACATCTCATGCTATAGGAAGGGTCTCAGGTTTGGTATAAGCATTGAGACATCACATCACTGCAATCGGAAGTGTCTCAGGATTGGGATGGGAAGGCGTTGGATATCACATCTCATGTTATAGGAAAGATCTCAGGTTTGGTATTAGAAGCATTGAGACATCACATCTCATGTTATAGGAAGGGTCTCAGGTTTGGCATAAGCATTGAGATATCACATCTCATGCTATAGGAAGGGTCTCAGGATTGGAATGGGAAGGAGTTGTATATGACATCTCATGCCATAGGAAGGGTCTCAGGTTTGGTATAAGCATTGAGATATCACATCACATGCTATAGGAAGGGTCTCAGGATTGGAATGGGAAGGACTTGGATATCACATCTCATGCTATCAGAAGGGTCTCAGGATTGGAATGGGAAGGAGTTGGATATCACATCTCATGCTAAAGGTAGGGTCTCATGTTTGGAAGGGGAAGGATTTGGATATCACATCTCATGTTATAGGAAGGATCTCAGGTTTGGTATTAGAAGCATTGAGATATCACATCTCATGCTATCGGAAGTATCTCAGGTTTGGTATTAGAGGCATTGAAATATTACATCTCATGCTATCATAAGGGTCTCAGGATTGGAATGGGAAGGAGTTGGATATCACATCTCATGCTAAAGGGAGGGTCTCAGGTTTGGAAGGGGAAGGATTTGAATATCACATCATATGTTATAGGAAGGATCTCTGGTTTGGTATTAGAAGCATTGAGATATCACATCTCATGCTATCGGAATGGTCTCAGGATTGGAATGGGAAGGAGTTGGATATCACATCTCATGCTATAGGAAGGGTCTCAGGTTTGGAACGGGAAGGAGTTGGATATCACATCTCATGTTATAGGAAAGATCTCAGGTTTGGTATTAGAAGCATTGAGACATCACATCACTGCAATCGGAAGTGTCTCAGGATTGGGATGGGAAGGCGTTGGATATCACATCTCATGTTATAGGAAAGATCTCAGGTTTGGTATTAGAAGCATTGAGACATCACATCTCATGTTATAGGAAGGGTCTCAGAATTGGAATGGGAAGAAGTTGGATATCACATCTCATGCTATAGGAAGGGTCTCAGTTTGGTATAAGCATTGAGATATCACATCTCATGCTATAGGAAGGGTCTCAGGATTGGAATGGGAAGGAGTTGTATATGACATCTCATGCCATAGGAAGGGTCTCAGGTTTGGTATAAGCATTGAGATATCACATCACATGCTATAGGAAGGGTCTCAGGATTGGAATGGGAAGGACTTGGATATCACATCTCATGCTATAGGCAGGGTCTCAGGTTTGGAAAGGGAAGGAGTTGGATATCACATTTCATGTTAGAGGTAGGATCTCAGGTTTGGTATTAGAGGCATTGAGATATCACATCTCATGCTATCAGAAGGGTCTCAGGATTGGAATGGGAAGGAGTTGTATATCACATCTCATGCTATAGGAAGGGTCTCGTTTTGTTATAAGCATTGAGATATCACATCTCATGCTATAGGAAGGGTCTCAGGATTGGAATGGGAAGGAGTTGTATATGACATCTCATGCCATAGGAAGGGTCTCAGGTTTGGTATAAGCATTGAGATATCACATCACATGCTATAGGAAGGGTCTCAGGATTGGAATGGGAAGGACTTGGATATCACATCTCATGCTATAGGCAGGGTCTCAGGTTTGGAAAGGGAAGGAGTTGGATATCACATTTCATGTTAGAGGTAGGATCTCAGGTTTGGTATTAGAGGCATTGAGATATCACATCTCATGCTATCAGAAGGGTCTCAGGATTGGAATGGGAAGGAGTTGGATATCATATCTCATGCTAAAGGGAGGGTCTCAGGTTTGGAAGGGGAAGGATTTGGATATCACATCTCATGTTATAGGAAGGATCTCAGGTTTTGTATTAGAAGCCTTGAGATATCACATCTCATGCTATCGGAAGTATCTCAGGTTTGGTATTAGAGGCATTGAGATATCACATCTCATGCTATCGTAAGGGTCTCAGGATTGGAATGGGAAGGAGTTGGATATCACATCTCATGCTAAAGGGAGGCTCTCAGGTTTGGAAGGGGAATGATTTGAATATCACATCTCATGTTATAGGAAGGATCTCAGGTTTGGTATTAGAAGCATTGAGATATCACATCTCATGCTATCGGAAGGATCTCAGGTTTGGTATTAGAAGCATTGAGATATCACATCTCATGCTATCAGAAGGGTCTTAGGATTGGCATGGGAAGAAGTTGGATATCACATCTCATGCTAAAGGGAGGGTCTCAGGTTTGGAAGGGGAAGGATTTGGATATCACATCTTATGTTATCGGAAGGATCTCAGGTTTGGTATTAGAAGTATTGAGATATCACATCTCATGCTATAGGAAGGGTCTCAGGATTGGAATGGGATGGAGTTGGATATCACATCTCAAGCTATAGGAAGGGTCTCAGGTTTGGTATATGCATTGAGATATCACATCTCATGCTATAGGAAGGGTCTCAGGATTGGAATGGGAAGGAGTTGGATATCACATCTCATGTTATAGGAAAGATTTCAGGTTTGGTATTAGAAGCATTGAGACATCACATCTCATGTTATAGGAAGGGTCTCAGGATTAGAATGGGAAGAAGTTGGATATCACATCTCATGCTATAGGAAGGGTCTCAGGTTTGGCATAAGCATTGAGATATCACATCTCATGCTATAGGAAGGGTCTCAGGATTGGAATGGGAAGGAGTTGTATATGACATCTCATGCCATAGGAAGGGTCTCAGGTTTGGTATAAGCATTGAGATATCACATCACATGCTATAGGAAGGGTCTCAGGATTGGAATGGGAAGGACTTGGATATCACATCTCATGCTATCAGAAGGGTCTCAGGATTGGAATGGGAAGGAGTTGGATATCACATCTCATGCTAAAGGTAGGGTCTCAGGTTTGGAAGGGGAAGGATTTGGATATCACATCTCATGTTATAGGAAGGATCTCAGGTTTGGTATTAGAAGCATTGAGATATCACATCTCATGCTATCGGAAGTATCTCAGGTTTGGTATTAGAGGCATTGAAATATTACATCTCATGCTATCATAAGGGTCTCAGGATTGGAATGGGAAGGAGTTGGATATCACATCTCATGCTAAAGGGAGGGTCTCAGGTTTGGAAGGGGAAGGATTTGAATATCACATCACATGTTATAGGAAGGATCTCAGGTTTGGTATTAGAAGCATTGAGATATCACATCTCATGCTATCGGAATGGTCTCAGGATTGGAATGGGAAGGAGTTGGATATCACATCTCATGCTATAGGAAGGGTCTCAGGTTTGGAACGGGAAGGAGTTGGATATCACATCTCATGTTATAGGAAAGATCTCAGGTTTGGTATTAGAAGCATTGAGACATCACATCAATGCAATCGGAAGTGTCTCAGGATTGGGATGGGAAGGCGTTGGATATCACATCTCATGTTATAGGAAAGATCTCAGGTTTGGTATTAGAAGCATTGAGACATCACATCTCATGTTATAGGAAGGGTCTCAGAATTGGAATGGGAAGAAGTTGGATATCACATCTCATGCTATAGGAAGGGTCTCAGTTTGGTATAAGCATTGAGATATCACATCTCATGCTATAGGAAGGGTCTCAGGATTGGAATGGGAAGGAGTTGTATATGACATCTCATGCCATAGGAAGGGTCTCAGGTTTGGTATAAGCATTGAGATATCACATCACATGCTATAGGAAGGGTCTCAGGATTGGAATGGGAAGGACTTGGATATCACATCTCATGCTATAGGCAGGGTCTCAGGTTTGGAAAGGGAAGGAGTTGGATATCACATTTCATGTTAGAGGTAGGACCTCAGGTTTGGTATTAGAGGCATTGAGATATCACATCTCATGCTATAGGAAGGGTCTCAGGATTGGAATGGGAAGGACTTGTATTAGAAGCATTGAGATATCACATCTCATGCTATCGGAAGTATCTCAGGTTTGGTATTAGAGGCATTGAGATATCACATCTCATGCTATCGTAAGGGTCTCAGGATTGGAATGGGAAGGAGTTGGATATCACATCTCATGCTAAAGGGAGGGTCTCAGGTTTGGAAGGGGAAGGATTTGAATATCACATCACATGTTATAGGAAGGATCTCAGGTTTGGTATTAGAAGCATTGAGATATCACATTTCATGCTATAGGAAGGGTCTCAGGTTTGGAACGGGAAGGAGTTGGATATCACATCTCATGTTTAAGGAAAGATCTCAGGTTTGGTATTAGAAGCATTGAGACATCACATCTCTGCAATCGGAAGTGTCTCAGGATTAGGATGGGAAGGAGTTGGATATCACATCTCATGTTATAGGAAAGATCTCAGGTTTGGTATTAGAAGCATTGAGACATCACATCTCATGTTATAGGAAGGGTCTCATGATTGGAATGGGAAGAAGTTGGATATCACATCTCATGCTATAGGAAGGGTCTCAGGTTTGGTAGAAGCATTGAGATATCACATCTCATGCTATAGGAACGGTCTCAGGATTGGAATGGGAAGGACTTGGATATCCCATCTCATGCTATAGGCAGGGTCTCAGGTTTGGAAAGGGAAGGAGTTGGATGTCACATTTCATGTTAGAGGTAGGATCTCAGGTTTGGTATTAGAGGCATTGAGATATCACATCTCATGCTATCCGAAGGGTCTCAGGATTGGAATCGGAAGGAGTTGGATATCACATCTCATGCTAAAGGGAGGGTCTCAGGTTTGGCAGGGGAAGGATTTGGATATCACATCTCATGTTATAGGAAGGATCTCAGGTTTGGTATTAGAAGCATTGAGATATCACATCTCATGCTATCGGAAGTATCTCAGGTTTGGTATTAGAGGCATTGAGATATCACATCTCATGCTATCATAAGGGTCTCAGGATTGGAATGGGAAGGAGTTGGATATCACATCTCATGCTAAAGGGAGGGTCTCAGGTTTGGAAGGGGAAGGATTTGAATATCACATCACATGTTATAGGAAGGATCTCAGGTTTGGTATTAGAGGCTTTGAGATATCACATCTCATGCTATCGGAAGGGTCTCAGGATTGGAATGGGAAGGAGTTGGATATCACATCTCATGCTATAGGAAGGGTCTCAGGTTTGGAACGGGAAGGAGTTGGATATCACATCTCATGTTATAGGAAGGGTCTCAGGTTTGGTATAAGCATTGAGATATCACATCTCTGCAATCGGAAGTGTCTCAGGATTGGAACGGGAAGGAGTTGGATATCCCATCTCATGTTATAGGACTGGTCTCAGGTTTGGTATTAGAAGCATTGAGATATCACATCGCATGCTGTAGGAAGGGTCTCAGGTTTGGAATGGGAAGGAATTGGATATCACATCTCATGTCATAGGAAGGATCTCAGGTTTGGTATTAGAAGCATTGAGATATCACATCTCATGCTATAGGAATGGTCTCAGGTTTGGAATGGGAAGGAGTTGGATATCACATCTCATGTTATAGGAAGGGTCTCAGGTTTGGTATAAGCATTGAGATATCACATCTCTGCTATTGGAAGTGTCTCAGGATTGGAATGGGAAGGAGTTGGATATCCCATCTCATGTTATAGGACGGGTCTCAGGTTTGTTATTAGAATCATTGAGATATCATATTGCATGCTATAGGAAGGGTCTAAGGATTGGAATGGGAAGGACTTGGATATCACATCTCATGCTATAGGTAGGCTCTCAGGTTTGGAAAGGGAAGGAGTTGGATATCACATTTCATGTTAGAGGAAGGATCTCAGGTTTGGAATTAGAGGCATTGAGATATCACATCTCATGCTATAGGAAGGGTCTCAGGATTGGAATGGGAAGGAGTTGGATATCACATCTCATGCTATAGGAAGGGTCTCAGGTTTGGTATAAGCATTGAGATATCACATCTCATGCTATAGGAAGGGTCTCAGGATTGGAATGGGAAGGATAAGTATATGACATCTCATGCCATAGGAAGGGTCTCAGGTTTGGTATAAGCATTGAGATATCACATCTCTGCTTTTGGAAGGGTCTCAGGATTGGAATCGGAAGGAGTTGGATATCCCATCTCATGTTATAGGAAGAGTCTCAGGTTTGGTATAAGAAGCATTGAGAAATCACATCTCATGCTATAGGAAGTGTCTCAGGATTGGAATGGGAAGGAATTGGATATCACATCTCATGCTATAGGGAGGGTCTCAAGTTTGATATTAGAAGCATTGAGATATCACATCTCATGCTATAGGAAGGGTCTCAGGATTGGAATGGAAGGAGTTGGATATCACATCTCATGTTATAGGAAGGATCTCAGGTTTGGTATTAGAAGCATTGAGACATCACATCTCATGCTATAGGAAGGGTCTCAGGATTGTAATGGGAAGGAGTTGGATATCACATCTCATGCTATATGAAGGGTCTCAGGTTTGGTCTAAGCATTGAGATATCACATCTCATGCTTTAGGAAGGGTCTCAGGATTGGAATGGGAAGTAGTTGTATATGACATCTCATGCCTTAGGAAGGGTCTCAGGTTTGGTATAAGCATTGAGATATCACATCTCTGCTATCGGAAGGGTCTCGGGATTGGAATGGGAAGGAGTTGGATATCCCATCTCATGTTATAGGACGGGTCTCAGGTTTGTTATTAGAATCGTTGAGATATCATATTGCATGCTATAGGAAGGGTCTAAGGATTGGAATTGGAATGACTTGGATATCACATCTCATGCTATAGGTAGGCTCTCAGGTTTGGAAAGGGAAGGAGTTGGATATCACATTTCATGTTAGAGGAAGGATCTCAGGTTTGGTATTATAGGCATTGAGATATCACATCTCATGCTATAGGAAGGGTCTCAGGATTGGAATGGGAAGGAGTTAGATATCACATCTCATGCTATAGGAAGGGTCTCAGGTTTGGTATAAGCATTGAGATATCACATCTCATGCTATAGGAAGGGTCTCAGGATTGGAATGGGAAGGATATGTATATGACATCTCATGCCATAGGAAGGGTCTCAGGTTTGGTATAAGCATTGAGATATCACATCTGTGCTTTTGGAAGGGTCTCAGGATTGGAATGGGAAGGAGTTGGATATCCCATCTCATGTTATAGGAAGAGTCTCAGGTTTGGTATTAGAAGCATTGAGATATCACATCTCATGCTATAGGAAGTGTCTCAGCATTGGAATGGGAAGGTCTTGGATATCACATCTCATGCTATAGGGAGGGTCTCAAGTTTGATATTAGAAGCATTGAGATATCACATCTCATGCTATAGGAAGGGTCTCAGGATTGGAATGGAAGGAGTTGGATATCACATCTCATGTTTTAGGAAGGATCTCAGGTTTGGTATTAGAAGCATTGAGACATCACATCTCATGCTATAGGAAGGGTCTCAGGATTGGAATGGGAAGGAGTTGGATATCACATCTCATGCTAAAGGGAGGGTCTCAGGTTTGGAAGGGGAAGGATTTGGATATCACATCTCATGTTATAGGAAGGATCTCAGGTTTTGTATTAGAAGCATTGAGATATCACATCTCATGCTATCGGAAGTATCTCAGGTTTGGTATTAGAGGCATTGAGATATCACATCTCATGCTATCGTAAGGGTCTCAGGATTGGAATGGGAAGGAGTTGGATATCACATCTCATGCTAAAGGGAGGCTCTCAGGTTTGGAAGGGGAAGGATTTGAATATCACATCTCATGTTATAGGAAGGATCTCAGGTTTGGTATTAGAAGCATTGAGATATCACATCTCATGCTATCGGAAGGATCTCAGGTTTGGTATTAGAAGCATTGAGATATCACATCTCATGCTATCAGAAGGGTCTTAGGATTGGCATGGGAAGAAGTTGGATATCACATCTAATGCTAAAGGGAGGGTCTCAGGTTTGGAAGGGGAAGGATTTGGATATCACATCTTATGTTATCGGAAGGATCTCAGGTTTGGTATTAGAAGTATTGAGATATCACATCTCATGCTATAGGAAGGGTCTCAGGATTGGAATGGGATGGAGTTGGATATCACATCTCAAGCTATAGGAAGGGTCTCAGGTTTGGTATATGCATTGAGATATCACATCTCATGCTATAGGAAGGGTCTCAGGATTGGAATGGGAAGGAGTTGGATATCACATCTCATGTTATAGGAAAGATTTCAGGTTTGGTATTAGAAGCATTGAGACATCACATCTCATGTTATAGGAAGGGTCTCAGGATTAGAATGGGAAGAAGTTGGATATCACATCTCATGCTATAGGAAGGGTCTCAGGTTTGGCATAAGCATTGAGATATCACATCTCATGCTATAGGAAGGGTCTCAGGATTGGAATGGGAAGGAGTTGTATATGACATCTCATGCCATAGGAAGGGTCTCAGGTTTGGTATAAGCATTGAGATATCACATCACATGCTATAGGAAGGGTCTCAGGATTGGAATGGGAAGGACTTGGATATCACATCTCATGCTATCAGAAGGGTCTCAGGATTGGAATGGGAAGGAGTTGGATATCACATCTCATGCTAAAGGTAGGGTCTCAGGTTTGGAAGGGGAAGGATTTGGATATCACATCTCATGTTATAGGAAGGATCTCAGGTTTGGTATTAGAAGCATTGAGATATCACATCTCATGCTATCGGAAGTATCTCAGGTTTGGTATTAGAGGCATTGAAATATTACATCTCATGCTATCATAAGGGTCTCAGGATTGGAATGGGAAGGAGTTGGATATCACATCTCATGCTAAAGGGAGGGTCTCAGGTTTGGAAGGGGAAGGATTTGAATATCACATCACATGTTATAGGAAGGATCTCAGGTTTGGTATTAGAAGCATTGAGATATCACATCTCATGCTATCGGAATGGTCTCAGGATTGGAATGGGAAGGAGTTGGATATCACATCTCATGCTATAGGAAGGGTCTCAGGTTTGGAACGGGAAGGAGTTGGATATCACATCTCATGTTATAGGAAAGATCTCAGGTTTGGTATTAGAAGCATTGAGACATCACATCAATGCAATCGGAAGTGTCTCAGGATTGGGATGGGAAGGTGTTGGATATCACATCTCATGTTATAGGAAAGATCTCAGGTTTGGTATTAGAAGCATTGAGACATCACATCTCATGTTATAGGAAGGGTCTCAGAATTGGAATGGGAAGAAGTTGGATATCACATCTCATGCTATAGGAAGGGTCTCAGTTTGGTATAAGCATTGAGATATCACATCTCATGCTATAGGAAGGGTCTCAGGATTGGAATGGGAAGGAGTTGTATATGACATCTCATGCCATAGGAAGGGTCTCAGGTTTGGTATAAGCATTGAGATATCACATCACATGCTATAGGAAGGGTCTCAGGATTGGAATGGGAAGGACTTGGATATCACATCTCATGCTATAGGCAGGGTCTCAGGTTTGGAAAGGGAAGGAGTTGGATATCACATTTCATGTTAGAGGTAGGACCTCAGGTTTGGTATTAGAGGCATTGAGATATCACATCTCATGCTATAGGAAGGGTCTCAGGATTGGAATGGGAAGGACTTGTATTAGAAGCATTGAGATATCACATCTCATGCTATCGGAAGTATCTCAGGTTTGGTATTAGAGGCATTGAGATATCACATCTCATGCTATCGTAAGGGTCTCAGGATTGGAATGGGAAGGAGTTGGATATCACATCTCATGCTAAAGGGAGGGTCTCAGGTTTGGAAGGGGAAGGATTTGAATATCACATCACATGTTATAGGAAGGATCTCAGGTTTGGTATTAGAAGCATTGAGATATCACATCTCATGCTATAGGAAGGGTCTCAGGTTTGGAACGGGAAGGAGTTGGATATCACATCTCATGTTTAAGGAAAGATCTCAGGTTTGGTATTAGAAGCATTGAGACATCACATCTCTGCAATCGGAAGTGTCTCAGGATTAGGATGGGAAGGAGTTGGATATCACATCTCATGTTATAGGAAAGATCTCAGGTTTGGTATTAGAAGCATTGAGACATCACATCTCATGTTATAGGAAGGGTCGCATGATTGGAATGGGAAGAAGTTGGATATCACATCTCATGCTATAGGAAGGGTCTCAGGTTTGGTAGAAGCATTGAGATATCACATCTCATGCTATAGGAACGGTCTCAGGATTGGAATGGGAAGGACTTGGATATCCCATCTCATGCTATAGGCAGGGTCTCAGGTTTGGAAAGGGAAGGAGTTGGATGTCACATTTCATGTTAGAGGTAGGATCTCAGGTTTGGTATTAGAGGCATTGAGATATCACATCTCATGCTATCCGAAGGGTCTCAGGATTGGAATCGGAAGGAGTTGGATATCACATCTCATGCTAAAGGGAGGGTCTCAGGTTTGGCAGGGGAAGGATTTGGATATCACATCTCATGTTATAGGAAGGATCTCAGGTTTGGTATTAGAAGCATTGAGATATCACATCTCATGCTATCGGAAGTATCTCAGGTTTGGTATTAGAGGCATTGAGATATCACATCTCATGCTATCATAAGGGTCTCAGGATTGGAATGGGAAGGAGTTGGATATCACATCTCATGCTAAAGGGAGGGTCTCAGGTTTGGAAGGGGAAGGATTTGAATATCACATCACATGTTATAGGAAGGATCTCAGGTTTGGTATTAGAGGCTTTGAGATATCACATCTCATGCTATCGGAAGGGTCTCAGGATTGGAATGGGAAGGAGTTGGATATCACATCTCATGCTATAGGAAGGGTCTCAGGTTTGGAACGGGAAGGAGTTGGATATCACATCTCATGTTATAGGAAGGGTCTCAGGTTTGGTATAAGCATTGAGATATCACATCTCTGCAATCGGAAGTGTCTCGGGATTGGAACGGGAAGGAGTTGGATATCCCATCTCATGTTATAGGACTGGTCTCAGGTTTGGTATTAGAAGCATTGAGATATCACATCGCATGCTGTAGGAAGGGTCTCAGGTTTGGAATGGGAAGGAATTGGATATCACATCTCATGTCATAGGAAGGATCTCAGGTTTGGTATTAGAAGCATTGAGATATCACATCTCATGCTATAGGAATGGTCTCAGGTTTGGAATGGGAAGGAGTTGGATATCACATCTCATGTTATAGGAAGGGTCTCAGGTTTGGTATAAGCATTGAGATATCACATCTCTGCTATTGGAAGTGTCTCAGGATTGGAATGGGAAGGAGTTGGATATCCCATCTCATGTTATAGGACGGGTCTCAGGTTTGTTATTAGAATCATTGAGATATCATATTGCATGCTATAGGAAGGGTCTAAGGATTGGAATGGGAAGGACTTGGATATCACATCTCATGCTATAGGTAGGCTCTCAGGTTTGGAAAGGGAAGGAGTTGGATATCACATTTCATGTTAGAGGAAGGATCTCAGGTTTGGAATTAGAGGCATTGAGATATCACATCTCATGCTATAGGAAGGGTCTCAGGATTGGAATGGGAAGGAGTTGGATATCACATCTCATGCTATAGGAAGGGTCTCAGGTTTGGTATAAGCATTGAGATATCACATCTCATGCTATAGGAAGGGTCTCAGGATTGGAATGGGAAGGATATGTATATGACATCTCATGCCATAGGAAGGGTCTCAGGTTTGGTATAAGCATTGAGATATCACATCTCTGCTTTTGGAAGGGTCTCAGGATTGGAATCGGAAGGAGTTGGATATCCCATCTCATGTTATAGGAAGAGTCTCAGGTTTGGTATAAGAAGCATTGAGAAATCACATCTCATGCTATAGGAAGTGTCTCAGGATTGGAATGGGAAGGAATTGGATATCACATCTCATGCTATAGGGAGGGTCTCAAGTTTGATATTAGAAGCATTGAGATATCACATCTCATGCTATAGGAAGGGTCTCAGGATTGGAATGGAAGGAGTTGGATATCACATCTCATGTTATAGGAAGGATCTCAGGTTTGGTATTAGAAGCATTGAGACATCACATCTCATGCTATAGGAAGGGTCTCAGGATTGTAATGGGAAGGAGTTGGATATCACATCTCATGCTATATGAAGGGTCTCAGGTTTGGTCTAAGCATTGAGATATCACATCTCATGCTTTAGGAAGGGTCTCAGGATTGGAATGGGAAGTAGTTGTATATGACATCTCATGCCTTAGGAAGGGTCTCAGGTTTGGTATAAGCATTGAGATATCACATCTCTGCTATCGGAAGGGTCTCGGGATTGGAATGGGAAGGAGTTGGATATCCCATCTCATGTTATAGGACGGGTCTCAGGTTTGTTATTAGAATCGTTGAGATATCATATTGCATGCTATAGGAAGGGTCTAAGGATTGGAATTGGAATGACTTGGATATCACATCTCATGCTATAGGTAGGCTCTCAGGTTTGGAAAGGGAAGGAGTTGGATATCACATTTCATGTTAGAGGAAGGATCTCAGGTTTGGTATTATAGGCATTGAGATATCACATCTCATGCTATAGGAAGGGTCTCAGGATTGGAATGGGAAGGAGTTAGATATCACATCTCATGCTATAGGAAGGGTCTCAGGTTTGGTATAAGCATTGAGATATCACATCTCATGCTATAGGAAGGGTCTCAGGATTGGAATGGGAAGGATATGTATATGACATCTCATGCCATAGGAAGGGTCTCAGGTTTGGTATAAGCATTGAGATATCACATCTGTGCTTTTGGAAGGGTCTCAGGATTGGAATGGGAAGGAGTTGGATATCCCATCTCATGTTATAGGAAGAGTCTCAGGTTTGGTATTAGAAGCATTGAGATATCACATCTCATGCTATAGGAAGTGTCTCAGCATTGGAATGGGAAGGACTTGGATATCACATCTCATGCTATAGGGAGGGTCTCAAGTTTGATATTAGAAGCATTGAGATATCACATCTCATGCTATAGGAAGGGTCTCAGGATTGGAATGGAAGGAGTTGGATATCACATCTCATGTTTTAGGAAGGATCTCAGGTTTGGTATTAGAAGCATTGAGACATCACATCTCATGCTATAGGAAGGGTCTCAGGATTGGAATGGGAAGGAGTTGGATATCACATCTCATGCTAAAGGGAGGGTCTCAGGTTTGGAAGGGGAAGGATTTGGATATCACATCTCATGTTATAGGAAGGATCTCAGGTTTTGTATTAGAAGCATTGAGATATCACATCTCATGCTATCGGAAGTATCTCAGGTTTGGTATTAGAGGCATTGAGATATCACATCTCATGCTATCGTAAGGGTCTCAGGATTGGAATGGGAAGGAGTTGGATATCACATCTCATGCTAAAGGGAGGGTCTCAGGTTTGGAAGGGGAAGGATTTGAATATCACATCACATGTTATAGGAAGGATCTCAGGTTTGGTATTAGAAGCATTGAGATATCACATCTCATGCTATAGGAAGGGTCTCAGGTTTGGAACGGGAAGGAGTTGGATATCACATCTCATGTTTAAGGAAAGATCTCAGGTTTGGTATTAGAAGCATTGAGACATCACATCTCTGCAATCGGAAGTGTCTCAGGATTAGGATGGGAAGGAGTTGGATATCACATCTCATGTTATAGGAAAGATCTCAGGTTTGGTATTAGAAGCATTGAGACATCACATCTCATGTTATAGGAAGGGTCTCATGATTGGAATGGGAAGAAGTTGGATATCACATCTCATACTAAAGGGAGGGTTTCAGGTTTGGAATGGGAAGGACTTGGATATCACATCTCATGCTATAGGGAGGGTCTCAAGTTTGATATTAGAAGCATTGAGACATCACATCTCATGCTATAGGAAGGGTCTCAGGTTTGGTAGAAGCATTGAGATATCACATCTCATGCTATAGGAACGGTCTCAGGATTGGAATGGGAAGGACTTGGATATCCCATCTCATGCTATAGGCAGGGTCTCAGGTTTGGAAAGGGAAGGAGTTGGATGTCACATTTCATGTTAGAGGTAGGATCTCAGGTTTGGTATTAGAGGCATTGAGATATCACATCTCATGCTAAAGGGAGGGTCTCAGGTTTGGCAGGGGAAGGATTTGGATATCACATCTCATGTTATAGGAAGGATCTCAAGTTTGGTATTAGAAGCATTGAGATATCACATCTCATGCTATCGGAAGTATCTCAGGTTTGGTATTAGAGGCATTGAGATATCACATCTCATGCTATCATAAGGGTCTCAGGATTGGAATGGGAAGGAGTTGGATATCACATCTCATGCTAAAGGGAAGGTCTCAGGTTTGGAAGGGGAAGGATTTGAATATCACATCACATGTTATAGGAAGGATCTCAGGTTTGGTATTAGAGGCTTTGAGATATCACATCTCATGCTATCGGAAGGGTCTCAGGATTGGAATGGGAAGGAGTTGGATATCACATCTCATGCTATAGGAAGGGTCTCAGGTTTGGAACGGGAAGGAGTTGGATATCACATCTCATGTTATAGGAAGGGTCTCAGGTTTGGTATAAGCATTGAGATATCACATCTCTGCAATCGGAAGTGTCTCAGGATTGGAACGGGAAGGAGTTGGATATCCCATCTCATGTTATAGGACTGGTCTCAGGTTTGGTATTAGAAGCATTGAGATATCACATCGCATGCTGTAGGAAGGGTCTCAGGTTTGGAATGGGAAGGAATTGGATATCACATCTCATGTCATAGGAAGGATCTCAGGTTTGGTATTAGAAGCATTGAGATATCACATCTCATGCTATAGGAATGGTCTCAGGATTGGAATGGGAAGGAGTTGGATATTACATTCTTGCTATGGGAAGGGTCTCATGTTTGGAATTGGAAGGAGTTGGATATCACATATGCTATAGGAACGGTCTCAGGTTTGGAATGGGAAGGAGTTGGATATCACATCTCATGTTATAGGAAGGGTCTCAGGTTTGGTATAAGCATTGAGATATCACATCTCTGCTATCGGAAGTGTCTCAGGATTGGAATGGGAAGGAGTTGGATATCCCATCTCATGTTATAGGACGGGTCTCAGGTTTGTTATTAGAATCATTGAGATATCATATTGCATGCTATAGGAAGGGTCTAAGGATTGGAATGGGAAGGACTTGGATATCACATCTCATGCTATAGGTAGGCTCTCGGGTTTGGAAAGGGAAGGAGTTGGATATCACATTTCATGTTAGAGGAAGGATCTCAGGTTTGGTATTAGAGGCATTGAGATATCACATCTCATGCTATAGGAAGGGTCTCAGGATTGGAATGGGAAGGAGTTGGATATCACATCTCATGCTATAGGAAGGGTCTCAGGTTTGGTATAAGCATTGAGATATCACATCTCATGCTATAGGAAGGGTCTCAGGATTGGAATGGGAAGGATATGTATATGACATCTCATGCCATAGGAAGGGTCTCAGGTTTGGTATAAGCATTGAGATATCACATCTCTGCTTTTGGAAGGGTCTCAGGATTGGAATCGGAAGGAGTTGGATATCCCATCTCATGTTATAGGAAGAGTCTCAGGTTTGGTATTAGAAGCATTGAGATATCACATCTCATGCTATAGGAAGTGTCTCAGGATTGGAATGGGAAGGAATTGGATATCACATCTCATGCTATAGGGAGGGTCTCAAGTTTGATATTAGAAGCATTGAGATATCACATCTCATGCTATAGGAAGGGTCTCAGGATTGGAATGGAAGGAGTTGGATATCACATCTCATGTTATAGGAAGGATCTCAGGTTTGGTATTAGAAGCATTGAGACATCACATCTCATGCTATAGGAAGGGTCTCATGATTGTAATGGGAAGGAGTTGGATATCACATCTCATGCTATATGAAGGGTCTCAGGTTTGGTATAAGCATTGAGATATCACATCTCATGCTATAGGAAGGGTCTCAGGATTGGAATGGGAAGGAGTTGGATATCCCATCTCATGTTATAGGACGGGTCTCAGGTTTGTTGTTAGAATCATTGAGATATCATATTGCATGCTATAGGAAGGGTCTAAGGATTGGAATTGGAAGGACTTGGATATCACATCTCATGCTATAGGTAGGCTCTCAGGTTTGGAAAGGGAAGGAGTTGGATATCACATTTCATGTTAGAGGAAGGATCTCAGGTTTGGTATTAGAGGCATTGAGATATCACATCTCATGCTATAGGAAGGGTCTCAGGATTGGAATGGGAAGGAGTTAGATATCACATCTCATGCTATAGGAAGGGTCTCAGGTTTGGTATAAGCATTGAGATATCACATCTCATGCTATAGGAAGGGTCTCAGGATTGGAATGGGAAGGATATGTATATGACATCTCATGCCATAGGAAGGGTCTCAGGTTTGGTATAAGCATTGAGATATCACATCTGTGCTTTTGGAAGGGTCTCAGGATTGGAATGGGAAGGAGTTGGATATCCCATCTCATGTTATAGGAAGAGTCTCAGGTTTGGTATTAGAAGCATTGAGATATCACATCTCATGCTATAGGAAGTGTCTCAGGATTGGAATGGGAAGGACTTGGATATCACATCTCATGCTATAGGGAGGGTCTCAAGTTTGATATTAGAAGCATTGAGATATCACATCTCATGCTATAGGAAGGGTCTCAGGATTGGAATGGAAGGAGTTGGATATCACATCTCATGTTTTAGGAAGGATCTCAGGTTTGGTATTAGAAGCATTGAGACATCACATCTCATGCTATAGGAAGGGTCTCAGGATTGGAATGGGAAGGAGTTGGATATCACATCTCATGCTATATGAAGGGTCTCAGGTTTGGTATAAGAATTGAGATATCACATCTCATGCTATAGGAAGGGTCTCAGGATTGGAATGGGAAGGAGTTGTATATGACATCTCATGCCGTAGGAAGGGTCTCAGGTTTGGTATAAGCATTGAGATATCACATCTCTGCTATCGTAAGGGTCTCAGGATTGGAATGGGAAGGAGTTGGATATCCCATCTCATGTTATAGGAAGAGTCTCAGGTTTGGTATTAGAAGCATTGAGATATCACATCTCATGCTATAGGAAGGGTCTCAGGATTGGAATGGGAAGGAGTTGGATATCACATCTCATGTTATAGGAAGGATCTCAGGTTTGGTATTAGAAGCATTGAGACATCACATCTCATGCTATAGGAAGGGTCTCAGGATTGGAATGGGAAGGAGTTGTATATGACATCTCATGCCGTAGGAAGGGTCTCAGGTTTGGTATAAGCATTGAGATATCACATCTCTGCTATCGGAAGGGTCTCAGGATTGGAATGGGAAGGAGTTGGATATCCCATCTCATGTTATAGGAAGGGTCTCATGATTGGAATGGGAAGGACTTGGATATCACATCTCATGCTATAGGAAGGCTCTCAGGTTTGGAAGGGGAAAGAGTTGGATATCACATTTCATGTTAGAGGTAGGATCTCAGGTTTGGTATTAGAGGCATTGAGATATCACATCTCATGCTATCAGAAGGGTCTCAGGATTGGAATGGGAAGGAGTTGGATATCAAATCTCATGCTAAAGGGAGGGTCTCAGGTTTGGAAGGGGAAGGATTTGGATATCACATCTCATGTTACAGGAAGGATCTCAGGTTTGGTATTAGAAGCATTGAGATATCACATCTCATGCTATCAGAAGGGTCTCAGGATAGGAATGGGAAGGAGTTGGATATCACATCTCATGCTAAAGGGAGGGTCTCCGGTTTGGAAGGGGAAGGATTTGGATATCACATCTCATGTTATCGGAAGGATCTCAGGTTTGGTATTAGAAGTATTGAGATATCACATCTCATGCTATAGGAAGGGTCTCAGGATTGGAATGGGAAGGAGTTGGATATCAAATCTCATGCTAAAGGGAGGGTCTCAGGTTTGGAAGGGGAAGGATTTGGATATCACATCTCATGTTACAGGAAGGATCTCAGGTTTGGTATTAGAAGCATTGAGATATCACATCTCATGCTATCAGAAGGGTCTCAGGATAGGAATGGGAAGGAGTTGGATATCACATCTCATGCTAAAGGGAGGGTCTCCGGTTTGGAAGGGGAAGGATTTGGATATCACATCTCATGTTATCGGAAGGATCTCAGGTTTGGTATTAGAAGTATTGAGATATCACATCTCATGCTATAGGAAGGGTCTCAGGATTGGAATGGGAACGAGTTGGATATCACATCTCATGCTAAAAGAAGGGTCTCAGGTTTGTTATTAGAATCATTGAGATATCATATTGCATGCTGTAGGAAGGGTCTAAGGATTGGAATGGGAAGGACTTGGATATCACATCTCATGCTATAGATAGGCTCTCAGGTTTGGAAAGGGAAGGAGTTGGATATCACATTTCATGTTAGAGGAAGGATCTCAGGTTTGGTATTAGAGGCATTGAGATATCACATCTCATGCTATAGGAAGGGTCTCAGGTTGGAATTGGAAGGAGTTGGATATCACATCTCATGTTATAGGAAGGGTCTCAGGATTGGAATGGGAAGGACTTGGATATCACATCTCATGCTATAGGAAGGCTCTCAGGTTTGGAAGGGGAAAGAGTTGGATATCACATTTCATGTTAGAGGTAGGATCTCAGGTTTGGTATTAGAGGCAATGAGATATCACATCTCATGCTATCAGAAGGGTCTCAGGATTGGAATGGGAAGGAGTTGGATATCACATCTCATGCTAAAGGGAGGGTCTCAGGTTTGGAAGGGGAAGGATTTGGATATCACATCTCATGTTATAGGAAGGATCTCAGGTTTGGTATTAGAAGCATTGAGATATCACATCTCATGCTATCGGAAGGATCTCAGGTTTGGTATTAGAAGCATTGAGATATCACATCTCATGCTATCAGAAGGTTCTCAGGATTGGAATGGGAAGGAGTTGGATATCACATCTCATGTTATAGGACGGGTCTCAGGATTGTTATTAGAATCATTGAGATATCATATTGCATGCTGTAGGAAGGGTCTCATGATTGGAATGGGAAGGACTTGGATATCACATCTCATGCTATAGGAAGGCTCTCAGGTTTGGAAGGGGAAAGAGTTGGATATCACATTTCATGTTAGAGGTAGGATCTCAGGTTTGGTATTAGAGGCATTGAGATATCACATCTCATGCTATCAGAAGGGTCTCAGGATTGGAATGGGAAGGAGTTGGATATCACATCTCATGCTAAAGGGAGGGTCTCAGGTTTGGAAGGGGAAGGATTTGGATATCACATCTCATGTTATAGGAAGGATCTCAGGTTTGGTATTAGAAGCATTGAGATATCACATCTCATGCTATCAGAAGGGTCTCAGGATAGGAATGGGAAGGAGTTGGATATCACATCTCATGCTAAAGGGAGGGTCTCAGGTTTGGAAGGGGAAGGATTTGGATATCACATCTCATGTTATCGGAAGGATCTCAGGTTTGGTATTAGAAGTATTGAGATATCACATCTCATGCTATAGGAAGGGTCTCAGGATTGGAATGGGAACGAGTTGGATATCACATCTCATGCTAAAGGAAGGGTCTCAGGTTTGGTAGAAGCATTGAGATATCACATCTCATGCTATAGGAAGGGTCTCAGGATTGTTATTAGAATCATTGAGATATCATATTGCATGCTGTAGGAAGGGTCTCATGATTGGAATGGGAAGGACTTGGATATCACATCTCATGCTATAGGAAGGCTCTCAGGTTTGGAAGGGGAAAGAGTTGGATATCACATTTCATGTTAGAGGTAGGATCTCAGGTTTGGTATTAGAGGCATTGAGATATCACATCTCATGCTATCAGAAGGGTCTCAGGATTGGAATGGGAAGGAGTTGGATATCACATCTCATGCTAAAGGGAGGGTCTCAGGTTTGGAAGGGGAAGGATTTGGATATCACATCTCATGTTATAGGAAGGATCTCAGGTTTGGTATTAGAAGCATTGAGATATCACATCTCATGCTATCAGAAGGGTCTCAGGATAGGAATGGGAAGGAGTTGGATATCACATCTCATGCTAAAGGGAGGGTCTCAGGTTTGGAAGGGGAAGGATTTGGATATCACATCTCATGTTATCGGAAGGATCTCAGGTTTGGTATTAGAAGTATTGAGATATCACATCTCATGCTATAGGAAGGGTCTCAGGATTGGAATGGGAACGAGTTGGATATCACATCTCATGCTAAAGGAAGGGTCTCAGGTTTGGTAGAAGCATTGAGATATCACATCTCATGCTATAGGAAGGGTCTCAGGATTGGAATGGGAAGGACTTAGATATCACATATCATGCTATAGGGAGGGTCTCAGTTTTGATATTAGAAGCATTGAGATATCACATCTCATGCTATCGGAAGTGTCTCAGGATTGGAATGGGAAGGAGCTGGATATCACATCTCATGCTAAAGGAAGGGTCTCAGGTTTGGAACGGGAAGGAGTTGGATATCACATCTCATGTTATAGGAAGGGTCTCAGGTTGGTATAAGCATTGAGATATCACATCTCTGCTATCGGAAGTGTCTCAGGATTGGAATGGGAAGGAGTTGGATATCCCATCTCATGTTATAGGACGGGTCTCAGGTTTGTTATTAGAATCATTGAGATATCATATTGCATGCTGTAGGAAGGGTCTAAGGATTGGAATGGGAAGGACTTGGATATCACATCTCATGCTATAGATAGGCTCTCAGGTTTGGAAAGGGAAGGAGTTGGATATCACATTTCATGTTAGAGGAAGGATCTCAGGTTTGGTATTAGAGGCATTGAGATATCACATCTCATGCTATAGGAAGGGTCTCAGGTTGGAATTGGAAGGAGTTGGATATCACATCTCATGTTATAGGAAGGGTCTCAGGATTGGAATGGGAAGGACTTGGATATCACATCTCATGCTATAGGAAGGCTCTCAGGTTTGGAAGGGGAAAGAGTTGGATATCACATTTCATGTTAGAGGTAGGATCTCAGGTTTGGTATTAGAGGCAATGAGATATCACATCTCATGCTATCAGATAGGTCTCAGGATTGGAATGGGAAGGAGTTGGATATCACATCTCATGCTAAAGGGAGGGTCTCAGGTTTGGAAGGGGAAGGATTTGGATATCACATCTCATGTTATAGGAAGGATCTCAGGTTTGGTATTAGAAGCATTGAGATATCACATCTCATGCTATCGGAAGGATCTCAGGTTTGGTATTAGAAGCATTGAGATATCACATCTCATGCTATCAGAAGGATCTCAGGATTGGAATGGGAAGGAGTTGGATATCCCATCTCATGCTAAAGGGAGGGTCTCTGGTTTGGAAGGGGAAGGATTTGGATATCACATCTCATGTTATCGGAAGGATCTCAGGTTTGGTATTAGAAGTATTGAGATATCACATCTCATGCTATAGGAAGGGTCTCAGGATTGGAATGGGAAGGAGTTGGATATCACATCTCATGCTAAAGGAAGGGTCTCAGGTTTGGTAGAAGCATTGAGATATCACATCTCATGCTATAGGAAGGGTCTCAGGATTGGAATGGGAAGGACTTAGATATCACATATCATGCTATAGGGAGGGTCTCAGTTTTGATATTAGAAGCATTGAGATATCACATCTCATGCTATCGGAAGTGTCTCAGGATTGGAATGGGAAGGAGCTGGATATCACATCTCATGCTAAAGGAAGGGTCTCAGGTTTGGAACGGGAAGGAGTTGGATATCCGATCTCATGTTATAGGAAGGGTCTCAGGTTTGGTATAAGCATTGAGATATCAGAAATCTGCTATCGGAAGTGTCTCAGGATTGGAATGGGAAGGAGTTGGATATCCCATCTCATGTTATAGGACGGGTCTCAGGATTGTTATTAGAATCATTGAGATATCATATTGCATGCTGTGGGAAGGGTCTAAGGATTGGAATGGGAAGGACTTGGATATCACATCTCCTGCTATCGATAGGCTCTCAGGTTTGGAAAGGGAAGGAGTTGGATATCACATTTCATGTTAGAGGAAGGATCTCAGGTTTGGTATTAGAGGCATTGAGATATCACATCTCATGCTATAGGAAGGGTCTCAGGATTGGAATGGGAAGGAGTTGGATATCACATCTCATGTTATAGGAAGGGTCTCAGGTTTGGTATAAGAATTGAGATATCATATCTCATGCTATAGGAAGGGTCTCAGGATTGGAATGGAAGGAGTTGGATATCACATCTCATGTTATAGGAAGGATCTCAGGTTTGGTATTAGAAGCATTGAGACATCACATCTCATGCTATAGGAAGTGTCTCAGGATTGGAATGGGAAGGACTTGGATATCACATCTCATGCTATAGGGAGTGTCTCAAGTTTGATATTAGAAGCATTGAGATATCACATCTCATGCTATAGGAAGGGTCTCAGGATTGGAATTGAAAGGAGTTGGATATCACATCTCATGCTATAGGAAGGGTCTCAGGTTTGGTATAAGCAGTGAGATATCACATCTCATGCTATAGGAAGTGTCTCAGGATTGGAATGGGAAGGAGTTGGATATCACATCTCATGTTATCGGAAGGATCTCAGGTTTGGTATAAGCATTGAGATATCACATCTCTGCTATCGGAAGGGTCTCAGGATTGGAATGGGAAGGAGTTGGATATTCCCATCTCATGTTATAGGAAGGGTCTCAGGTTTGGTATTTGAAGCATTGAGACATCACATCTCATGCTATAGGAAGGGTCTCAGGATTGCAATGGGAAGGACTTGGATATCACATCTCATGCTATAGGGAGGGTCTCAAGTTTGATATTAGAAGCATTGAGATATCACATCTCATGATATCGGAAGGATCTCAGGATTGGAATGGGAAGGAGTTGGATATCACATCTCATGATAAAAGAAGGGTCTAAGGTTTGGAAGGGGAAGGATTTGGATATCACATCTCATGTTATAGGACCGGTCTCAGGTTTGGTATTAGAAGCATTGAGATATCAAGTCTCATGGTATAGGAAGGGTCTCAGAACTGGAATGGGAAGGAGTTGGATATCACATCTCAAGCTATAGGAAGGGTCTCAGGATTGGAATGGGAAGGAGTTTGATATCACATCTCATGCCATAGTATGGGTCTCAGGTTTGGTATTAGCATTGGGATATCCCATCTCATGCTATAGGAAGGGTCTCAGGTTGGAATGGGAAGGAGTTGGATATCACATCTCATGTTATAGGAAGGGTCTCAGGATTGGAATGGGAAGGACTTGGATATCACATCTCATGCTATAGGAAGGCTCTCAGGTTTGGAAGGGGAAAGAGGTGGATATCACATTTCATGTTAGAGGTAGGATCTCAGGTTTGGTATAAGAGGCATTGAGATATCACATCTCATGCTATCAGAAGGGTCTCAGGATTGGAATGGGAAGGAGTTGGATATCACATCTCATGCTAAAGTGAGGGTCTCAGGTTTGGAAGGGGAAGGATTTGGATATCACATCTCATGTTATAGGAAGGATCTCAGGTTTGGTATTAGAAGCATTGAGATATCACATCTCATGCTATCAGAAGGTTCTCAGGATTGGAATGGGAAGGAGTTGGATATCACATCTCATGCTAAAGGGAGGGTCTCAGGTTTGGAAGGGGAAGGATTTGGATATCACAAATCATGTTATCGGAAGGATCTCAGGTTTGGTATTAGAAGTATTGAGATATCACATCTCATGCTATAGGAAGGGTCTCAGGATTGGAATGGGAAGGAGTTGGATATCACATCTCATGCTAAAGGAACGGTCTCAGGTTTGGTAGAAGCATTGAGATATCACATCTCATGCTATAGGAAGGGTCTCAAGATTGGAATGGGAAGGACTTAGATATCACATATCATGCTATAGGGAGGGTCTCATTTTTGATATTAGAAGCATTGAGATATCACATCTCTGCTATCGGAAGGGTCTCAGGATTGGAATGGGAAGGAGTTGGATATTCCCATCTCATGTTATAGGAAGGGTCTCAGGTTTGGTATTTGAAGCATTGAGACATCACATCTCATGCCATAGGAAGGGTCTCAGGATTGCAATGGGAAGGACTTGGATATCACATCTCATGCTATAGGGAGGGTCTCAAGTTTGATATTAGAAGCATTGAGATATCACATCTCATGATATCGGAAGGATCTCAGGATTGGAATAGGAAGGAGTTGGATATCACATCTCATGATAAAAGAAGGGTCTAAGGTTTGGAAGGGGAAGGATTTGGATATCACATCTCATGTTATAGGACCGGTCTCAGGTTTGGTATTAGAAGCATTGAGATATCAAGTCTCATGGTATAGGAAGGGTCTCAGAACTGGAATGGGAAGGAGTTGGATATCACATCTCAAGCTATAGGAAGGGTCTCAGGATTGGAATGGGAAGGAGTTTGATATCACATCTCATGCCATAGTATGGGTCTCAGGTTTGGTATTAGCATTGGGATATCCCATCTCATGCTATAGGAAGGGTCTCAGGTTGGAATGGGAAGGAGTTGGATATCACATCTCATGTTATAGGAAGGGTCTCAGGATTGGAATGGGAAGGACTTGGATATCACATCTCATGCTATAGGAAGGCTCTCAGGTTTGGAAGGGGAAGGATTTGGATATCACATCTCATGTTATAGGAAGGATCTCAGGTTTGGTATTAGAAGCATTGAGATATCACATCTCATGCTATCAGAAGGTTCTCAGGATTGGAATGGGAAGGAGTTGGATATCACATCTCATGCTAAAGGGAGGGTCTCAGGTTTGGAAGGGGAAGGATTTGGATATCACATCTCATGTTATCGGAAGGATCTCAGGTTTGGTATTAGAAGTATTGAGATATCACATCTCATGCTATAGGAAGGGTCTCAGGATTGGAATGGGAAGGAGTTGGATATCACATCTCATGCTAAAGGAACGGTCTCAGGTTTGGTAGAAGCATTGAGATATCACATCTCATGCTATAGGAAGGGTCTCAAGATTGGAATGGGAAGGACTTAGATATCACATATCATGCTATAGGGAGGGTCTCATTTTTGATATTAGAAGCATTGGGATATCACATCTCATGCTATCGGAAGTGTCTCAGGATTGGAATGGGAAGGAGCTGGATATCACATCTCATGCTAAAGGAAGGGTCTCAGGTTTGGAACGGGAAGGAGTTGGATATCCGATCTCATGTTATAGGAAGGGTCTCAGGTTTGGTATAAGCATTGAGATATCACATCTCTGCTATCGGAAGTGTCTCAGGATTGGAATGGGAAAGAGTTGGATATCCCCTCTCATGTTATAGGACGGGTCTCAGGATTGTTATTAGAATCATTGAGATATCATATTGCATGCTGTAGGAAGGGTCTAAGGATTGGAATGGGAAGGACTTGGATATCACATCTCATGCTATGGATAGGCTCTCAGGTTTGGAAAGGGAAGGAGTTGGATATCACATTTCATGTTAGAGGAAGGATCTCAGGTTTGGTATTAGAGGCATTGAGATATCACATCTCATGCTATAGGATGGGTCTCAGGATTGGAATGGGAAGGAGTTGGATATCACATCTCATGCTAAAGGAAGGGTCTCAGGTTTAGTATAAGCATTGAGATATCACATCTCATGCTATAGGAAGGGTCTCAGGATTGGAATGGAAGGAGTTGGATTTCACATCTCATGTTATAGGAAGGATCTCAGGTTTGGTATTAGAAGCATTGAGACATCACATCTCATGCTATAGGAAGGGTCTCAGGTTTGGTATAAGCATTGAGATTTCACATATCATGCTATAGGAAGGGTCTCAGGATTGGAATGGGAAGGAGTTGGATATCACATCTCATGCTATAGGAAGTGTCTCAGGTTTGGTATAAGCATTGAGATATCACATCTCATGCTATAGGAAGGGTCTCAGGATTGGAATGGGAAGGAGTTGGATATTCCCATCTCATGTTATAGGAAGAGTCTCATGCTAAGACCTGATAGACCCTTCCTATAACATGAGATGTGATATCTCAATGCTTCTAATATCAATACTGAGACCCTCCCTATAGCATGAGATGTGATATCTAAGTCCTTCCCATTCCAATCCTGAGACCCTTCCGATAGCAGAGATGTGATATCTCAATGCTTATACCAAACCTGAGACCCTTCCTATAGCATGAGATGTGATATCCAACTCCTTCCCATTCCAATCCTGAGACCCTTCCTATAGCATGATATGTGAAATCTCAATGCTTCTACCAAAACTGAGACCCTTCCTTTAGCATGAGATGTGATATCCAACTCCTTCCCATTCCAATCCTGAGACCAGTCCTATAGCATGAGATGTGATATCTCAATGCTTCTAATACCAAACCCGAGATCCTTCCTATAACATGAGATGTGATATCCAACTCCTTCCCATTCCAATCCTGAGACCCTTCCTATAGCATGAGATGTGATATCTCAATGCTTCTAATACCAAACCTGAGATCCTTCCGATAGCATGTGATATCTCAATGCTTCTAATACCAAACCTGAGATCCTTCCTATAACATGAGATGTGATATCCAAATCCTTCCCCTTCCGAGCCTGAGAGCCTTCCTACAGCATGAGATGTGATATCCAAGTCCTTCCCATTCCAATCCTGAGACCCTTCCTATAACATGAGATGTCACATCCAACTCCTTCCCATTCCAACCTGAGACCCTTCCTATAGCATGAGATGGGATATCCAACTCCTTCCAAATCCAATCCTGATACCCTTCCGATAGCATGAGATGTGATATCCCAATGCTTCTACAAAACCTGAGACCCATACCATGGCATGAGATGTGATATCAAACTCCCGTCCCATACCATGAGACTTGATATCTCAATGCTTCTAATACCAAACCTGAGACCGGTCCAATAACATGAGATGTGATATCCAAATCCTTCCCCTTCCAAACCTTAGACCCTTCCTTTATCATGAGATGTGATATCCAAGTCCTTCCCATTCCATTCCTGAGACCCTTCCTATAGCATGAGAAGTGATATCTCAATGCTTCTAATACCAAACCTGAGACCCTTCCTATAACATGAATTCTGATATCCAAGTCCTTCCCATTCCAATCCTGAGACCCTTCCAATAGCAGAGATGTGATATCTCAATGCTTCTAATATCAAACCTGAGACCTGTCCTATAACATGAGATGGGATATCCAACTCCTTCCCGTTCCAAACCTGATACCCTTCCTATAGCATGAGATGTGATATCCAATTCCTTCCCATCCCAATCCTGAGACACCTCCGATAGCAGGGATGTGATATCTCAATGCTTATACCAAACCTGAGACTCTTCCTATAACATGAGATGTGATATCTAACTCCTTCCCGTTCCAAACCTGAGACCCTTCCTATAGCATGAGATGTGATATCCAACTCCTTCCCATTCCAATCCTGAGACCCTTCCTATAGCATGAGATGTGATATCTCAATGCTTATACCAAATCTGAGACCCTTCCTATAGCATGAGATGTGATATCCAACTCCTTCCCATTCCAATCCTGAGACCCTTCCTATAGCATGAGATGTGATATCTCAATGCTTCTAATACCAAACCTGAGATCCTTCCTATAACAAGAGATGTGATATCCAACTCCTTCCCATTCCAATCCTGAGGCCCTTATGATAGCATGAGATGTGATATCTCAATGCCTCTAATACCAAACCTGAGATACTTCCGATAGCATGAGATGTGATATCTCAATGCTTCTAATACCAAACCTGAGATCCTTCCTATAACATGAGATGTGATTTACAAATCCTTCCCCTTCCAAACCTGAGACCCTCCCTTTAGCATGAGATGTGATATACAACTCCTTCCCATTCCAATCCTGAGACCCTTCTGATAGCATGAGGTGTGATATCTCAATGCCTCTAATACCAAACATGAGATCCTACCTCTAACATGAAATGTGATATCCATCTCCTTCCCTTTCCAAACCTGAGACCCTGCCTATAGCATGAGATGTGATATCCAAGTCCTTCCCATTCCAATCCTGAGACCCTTCATATAGCATGTGATGTGATATCTCAATGCTTATACCAAACCTGAGACCCTTCCTATGGCATGAGATGTCATATACAATTCCTTCCCATTCCAATCCTGAGACCCTTCCTATAGCATGAGATGTGATATCTCAATGCTTATACCAAACCTGAGACCCTTCCTATAGCATGAGATGTGATATCCAACTTCTTCCCATTCCAATCCTAAGACCCTTCCTATAACATGAGATGTGATGTCTCAATGCTTCTAATACCAAACCTGAGATCTTTCCTATAACATGAGATGTGATATCCAACTCCTTCCCATTCCAATCCTGAGACCCTTCCTATAGCATGAGATGTGATATCTCAATGCTTATACCAAACCTGAGACCCTTCCTTTAGCTTGAGATGTGATATCCAATTCCTTCCCATTCCAATCCTGAGACCCTTCCTATAGCATGAGATGTGATATCTCAAGGCCTCTAATACCAAACCTGAGATCCTTCCTCTAACATGAAATGTGATATCCAACTCCTTCCCCTTCCAAACCTGAGAGCCTTCCTATAGCATGAGATATGATATCCAAGTCCTTCCCATTCCAATCCTGAGACCCTTCCTATAACATGAAATGTGATATCCAACTCCTTCCCATTCCAACCTGAGACCCTTCCTATAGCATGAGATGGGATATCCAACTCCTTCCAAATCCAATACTGATACCCTTCCAATAGCATGAGATGTGATATCCCAATGCTTCTACCAAACCTGAGACCCATACTATGGCATAAGATGTGACATCAAACTCCTTCCCATTCCAATCCTGAGACCCTTCCTATAGCTTGAGATGTGATATCCAACTCCTTCCCATTCCAATTCTGAGACCCTTCCTATACCATGAGACTTGATATCTCAATGCTTCTAATACCAAACCTGAGACCCGTCCTATAACATGAGATGTGATATCCAAATCCTTCCCCTTCCAAACCTTAGACCCTTCCTTTATCATGAGATGTGATATCCAACTCCTTCCCATTCCAATCCTGAGACCCTTCCTATAGCATGAGATGTGATATCTCAATGCTTCTAATACCAAACCTGAGATCCTTCCGATAGCATGAGATGTGATATCTCAATGCTTCTAATACCAAACCTGAGATCCTTCCTATAACATGAGATGTGATATCCAAATCCTTCCCCTTCCGAACCTGAGACCCTCCCTTTAGCATGAGATGTGATATCCAACTCCTTCCCATTCCAATCCTGATACGCTTCTGATAGCATGAGATGTGATATCTCAATGCCTCTAATACCAAACCTGAGATCCTACCTCTAACATGAAATGTGATATCCAACTCCTTCCCTTTCCAAACCTGCGAGCCTTCCTACAGCATGAGATGTGATATCCAAGTCCTTCCCATTCCAATCCTGAGACCCTTCCTATAACATGAGATGTCATATCCAACTCCTTCCCATTCCAACCTGAGACCCTTCCTATAGCATGAGATGGGATATCCAACTCCTTCCAAAACCAATCCTGATACCCTTCCGATAGCATGAGATGTGATATCCCAATGCTTCTACAAAACCTGAGACCCATACCATGGCATGAGATGTGATATCAAACTCCCGTCCTATACCATGAGACTTGATATCTCAATGCTTCTAATACCAAACCTGAGACCGGTCCAATAACATGAGATGTGATATCCAAATCCTTCCCCTTCCAAACCTTAGACCCTTCCTTTATCATGAGATGTGATATCCAAGTCCTTCCCATTCCATTCCTGAGACCCTTCCTATAGCATGAGATGTGATATCTCAATGCTTCTAATACCAAACCTGAGACCCTTCCCATAACATGAGATGTGATATCCAAGTCCTTCCCATTTCAATCCTGAGACCCTTCCTATAGCATGAGATGTGATATCTCAATGCTTCTAATTCCAAACCTGAGACCCTTCCTATAACATGAGATGTGATATCCAAGTCCTTCCCATTTCAATCCTGAGACCCTTCCTATAGCATGAGATGTGATATCTCAATGCTTCTAATATCAAACCTGAGACTTGTCCTATAACATGAGATGGGATATCCAACTCCTTCCCGTTCCAAACCTGATACCCTTCCTATAGCATGAGATGTGATATCCAATTCCTTCCCATCCCAATCCTGAGACACCTCCGATGGCAGAGATGTGATATCTCAATGCTTATACCAAACCTGAGACTATTCCTATAACATGAGATGGGATATCTAACTCCTTCCCGTTCCAAACCTGAGACCCTTCCTATAGCATGAGATGTGATATCCAACTCCTTCCCATTCCAATCCTGAGACCCTTCCTATAGCATGAGATGTGATATCTCAATGCTTATACCAAATCTGAGACCCTTCCTATAGCATGAGATGTGATATCCAACTCCTTCCCATTCCAATCCTGAGACCCTTCCTATAGCATGAGATGTGATATCTCAATGCTTCTAATACCAAACCTGAGATCCTTCCTATAACATGAGATGTGATATCCAACTCCTTCCCATTCCAATCCTGAGACCCTTATGATAGCATGAGATGTGATATCTCAATGCCTCTAATACCAAACCTGAGATACTTCCGATAGCATGGGATGTGATATCTCAATGCTTCTAATACCAAACCTGAGATCCTTCCTATAACATGAGATGTGATTTCCAAATCCTTCCCCTTCCAAACCTGAGACCATCCCTTTAGCATGAGATGTGATATACAACTCCTTCCCATTCCAATCCTGAGACCCTTCTGATAGCATGAGATGTGATATCTCAATGCCTCTAATACCAAACCTGAGATCCTACCTCTAACATGAAATGTGATATCCATCTCCTTCCCTTTCCAAACCTGAGACCCTGCCTATAGCATGAGATGTGATATTCAAGTCCTTCCCATTCCAATCCTGAGACCCTTCCTATAGCATGTGATGTGATATCTCAATGCTTATACCAAACCTGAGACCCTTCCTATGGCATGAGATGTCATATACAACTCCTTCCCATTCCAATCCTGAGACCCTTCCTATAGCATGAGATGTGATATCTCAATGCTTATACCAAACCTGAGACCCTTCCTATAGCATGAGATGTGATATCCAACTTCTTCCCATTCCAATCCTAAGACACTTCCTATAACATGAGATGTGATGTCTCAATGCTTCTAATACCAAACCTGAGATCTTTCCTATAATATGAGATGTGATATCCAACTCCTTCCCATTCCAATCCTGAGACCCTTCCTATAGCATGAGATGTGATATCTCAATGCTTATACCAAACCTGAGACCCTTCCTATAGCTTGAGATGTGATATACAACTCCTTCCCATTCCAATCCTGAGACCCTTCCTATAGCATGAGATGTGATATCTCAAGGCCTCTAATACCAAACCTGAGATCCTTCCTCTAACATGAAATGTGATATCCAACTCCTTCCCCTTCCAAACCTGAGAGCCTTCCTATAGCATGAGATATGATATCCAAGTCCTTCCCATTCCAATCCTGAGACCCTTCCTATAACATGAAATGTGATATCCAAATCCTTCCCATTCCAACCTGAGACCCTTCCTATAGCATGAGATGGGATATCCAACTCCTTCCAAATCCAATACTGATACCCTTCCAATAGCATGAGATGTGATATCCCAATGCTTCTACCAAACCGGAGACCCATACTATGGCATAAGATGTGATATCAAACTCCTTCCCATTCCAAACCTGAGACCCTTCCTATAGCTTGAGATGTGATATCCAACTCCTTCCCATTCCAATTCTGAGACCCTTCCTATACCATGAGACTTGATATCTCAATGCTTCTAATACCAAACCTGAGAACCGTCCTATAACATGAGATATCTCAATGCTTCTAATACCAAACCTGAGATACTTCCTATAACATGAGATGTGATATCCAAATCCTTCCCCTTCCGAACCTGAGAGCCTTCCTACAGCATGAGATGTGATATCCAAGTCCTTCCCATTCCAATCCTGAGACCCTTCCTATAACATGAGATGTCATATCCAACTCCTTCCCATTCCAACCTGAGACCCTTCCTATAGCATGAGATGGGATATCCAACTCCTTCCAAATCCAATCCTGATACCCTTCCGATAGCATGAGATGTGATATCCCAATGCTTCTACAAAACCTGAGACCCATACCATGGCATGAGATGTGATATCAAACTCCCGTCCCATACCATGAGACTTGATATCTCAATGCTTCTAATACCAAACCTGAGACCGGTCCAATAACATGAGATGTGATATCCAAATCCTTCCCCTTCCAAACCTTAGACCTTTCCTTTATCATGAGATGTGATATCCAAATCCTTCCCATTCCATTCCTGAGACCCTTCCTATAGCATGAGATGTGATATCTCAATGCTTCTAATACCAAACCTGAGACCCTTCCTATAACATGAATTCTGATATCCAAGTCCTTCCCATTCCAATCCTGAGACCCTTCCAATAGCAGAGATGTGATATCTCAATGCTTCTAATATCAAACCTGAGACCTGTCGCATAACATGAGATGGGATATCCAACTCCTTCCCGTTCCAAACCTGATACCTTCCTATAGCATGAGATGTGATATCCAATTCCTTCCCATCCCAATCCTGAGACACCTCCGATAGCAGGGATGTGATATCTCAATGCTTATACCAAACCTGAGACTCTTCCTATAACATGAGATGTGATATCTAACTCCTTCCCGTTCCAAACCTGAGACCCTTCCTATAGCATGAGATGTGATATCCAACTCCTTCCCATTCCAATCCTGAGACCCGTCCTATAACATGAGATGTGATATCCAAATCCTTCCCCTTCCAAACCTTAGACCCTTCCTTTATCATGAGATGTGATATCCAACTCCTTCCCATTCCAATCCTGAGACCCTTCCTATAGCATGAGATGTGATATCTCAATGCTTCTAATACCAAACCTGAGATCCTTCCGATAGCATGAGATGTGATATCTCAATGCTTCTAATACCAAACCTGAGATCCTTCCTATAACATGAGATGTGATATCCAAATCCTTCCCCTTCCGAACCTGAGACCCTCCCTTTAGCATGAGATGTGATATCCAACTCCTTCCCATTCCAATCCTGATACGCTTCTGATAGCATGAGATGTGATATCTCAATGCCTCTAATACCAAACCTGAGATCCTACCTCTAACATGAAATGTGATATCCAACTCCTTCCCTTTCCAAACCTGCGAGCCTTCCTACAGCATGAGATGTGATATCCAAGTCCTTCCCATTCCAATCCTGAGACCCTTCCTATAACATGAGATGTCATATCCAACTCCTTCCCATTCCAACCTGAGACCCTTCCTATAGCATGAGATGGGATATCCAACTCCTTCCAAAACCAATCCTGATACCCTTCCGATAGCATGAGATGTGATATCCCAATGCTTCTACAAAACCTGAGACCCATACCATGGCATGAGATGTGATATCAAACTCCCGTCCTATACCATGAGACTTGATAGCTCAATGCTTCTAATACCAAACCTGAGACCGGTCCAATAACATGAGATGTGATATCCAAATCCTTCCTCTTCCAAACCTTAGACCCTTCCTTTATCATGAGATGTGATATCCAAGTCCTTCCCATTCCATTCCTGAGACCCTTCCTATAGCATGAGATGTGATATCTCAATGCTTCTAATACCAAACCTGAGACCCTTCCCATAACATGAGATGTGATATCCAAGTCCTTCCCATTTCAATCCTGAGACCCTTCCTATAGCATGAGATGTGATATCTCAATGCTTCTAATACCAAACCTGAGACCCTTCCTATAACATGAGATGTGATATCCAAGTCCTTCCCATTTCAATCCTGAGACCCTTCCTATAGCATGAGATGTGATATCTCAATGCTTCTAATATCAAACCTGAGACCTGTCCTATAACATGAGATGGGATATCCAACTCCTTCCCGTTCCAAACCTGATACCCTTCCTATAGCATGAGATGTGATATCCAATTCCTTCCCATCCCAATCCTGAGACACCACCGATAGCAGAGATGTGATAGCTCAATGCTTATACCAAACCTGAGACTATTCCTATAACATGAGATGTGATATCTAACTCCTTCCCGTTCCAAACCTGAGACCCTTCCTATAGCATGAGATGTGATATCCAACTCCTTCCCATTCCAATCCTGAGACCCTTCCTATAGCATGAGATGTGATATCTCAATGCTTATACCAAATCTGAGACCCTTCCTATAGCATGAGATGTGATATCCAACTCCTTCCCATTCCAATCCTGAGACCCTTCCTATAGCATGAGGTGATATCTCAATGCTTCTAATACCAAACCTGAGATCCTTCCTATAACATGAGATGTGATATCCAACTCCTTCCCATTCCAATCCTGAGACCCTTATGATAGCATGAGATGTGATATCTCAATGCCTCTAATACCAAACCTGAGATACTTCCGATAGCATGAGATGTGATATCTCAATGCTTCTAATACCAAACCTGAGATCCTTCCTATAACATGAGATGTGATTTCCAAATCCTTCCCCTTCCAAACCTGAGACCATCCCTTTAGCATGAGATGTGATATACAACTCCTTCCCATTCCAATCCTGAGACCCTTCTGATAGCATGAGATGTGATATCTCAATGCCTCTAATACCAAACCTGAGATCCTACCTCTAACATGAAATGTGATATCCATCTCCTTCCCTTTCCAAACCTGAGACCCTGCCTATAGCATGAGATGTGATATTCAAGTCCTTCCCATTCCAATCCTGAGACCCTTCCTATAGCAGAGATGTGATATCTCAATGCTTCTAATATCAAACCTGAGACCTGTCGTATAACATGAGATGGGATATCCAACTCCTTCCCGTTCCAAACCTGATACCCTTCCTATAGCATGAGATGTGATATCCAATTCCTTCCCATCCCAATCCTGAGACACCTCCGATAGCAGGGATGTGATATCTCAATGCTTATACCAAACCTGAGACTCTTCCAATAACATGAGATGTGATATCTAACTCCTTCCAGTTCCAAACCTGAGACCATTCCTATCGCATGAGATGTGATATCCAACTCCTTCCCATTCCAATCCTGAGACCCGTCCTATAACATGAGATGTGATATCCAAATCCTTCCCCTTCCAAACCTGAGACCCTCCCTTTAGCATGAGATGTGATATCCAACTCCTTCCCATTCCAATCCTGAGACCCTTCTGATAGCATGAGATGTGATATCTCAATGCCTCTAATACCAAACCTGAGATCCTACCTCTAACATGAAATGTGATATCCAACTCCTTCCCTTTCCAAACCTGAGACCCTGCCTATAGCATGTGATGTGATATCTCAATGCTTATACCAAACCTGAGACCCTTCCTATGGCATGAGATGTCATATACAACTCCTTCCCATTCCAATCCTGAGACCCTTCCTATAGCATGAGATGTGATATCTCAATGCTTATACCAAACTGAGACCGTTCCTATAGCATGAGATGTGATATCCAACTTCTTCCCATTCCAATTCTGAGACCCTTCCTATAACATGAGATGTGATGTCTCAATGCTTCTAATACCAAACCTGAGATCTTTCCTATAACATGAGATGTGATATCCAATGCCTTCCCATCCCAATCTTGAGACACTTCCGATTGCAGTGATGTGATGTCTCAATGCTTCTAATACCAAACCTGAGATCTTTCCTATAACATGAGATGTGATATCCAACTCCTTCCCGTTCCAAACCTGAGACCCTTCCTATAGCATGAGATGTGATATCCAACTCCTTCCCATTCCAATCCTGAGACCATTCCGATAGCATGAGATGTGATATCTCAATGCTTCTAATACCAAACCTGAGATCCTTCCTATAACATGTGATGTGATATTCAAATCCTTCCCCTTCCAAACCTGAGACCCTCCCTTTAGCATGAGATGTGATATCCAACTCCTTCCCATTCCAATCCTGAGACCCTTATGATAGCATGAGATGTAATATTTCAATGCCTCTAATACCAAACCTGAGATACTTCCGATAGCATGAGATGTGATATCTCAATGCTTCTAATACCAAACCTGAGATCCTTCCTATAACATGAGATGTGATATCCAAATCCTTCCACTTCCAAACCTGAGACCCTACCTTTAGCATGAGATGTGATATCCAACTCCTTCCCATTCCAATCCTGAGACCCTTCCTATAGCATGTGATGTGATATCTCAATGCTTATACCAAACCTGAGACCCTTCCTATGGCATGAGATGTCATATACAACTCCTTCCAATTCCAATCCTGAGACCCTTCCTATAGCATGAGATGTGATATCTCAATGCTTATGCCAAACCTGAGACCCTTCCTATAGCATGAGATGTGATATCCAACTTCTTCCCATTCCAATCCTGAGACCCTTCCTATAACATGAGATGTGATGTCTCAATGCTTCTAATACCAAACCTGAAATCTTTCCTATAACATGAGATGTGATATCCAACTCCTTCCCATTCCAATCCTGAGACCCTTCCTATAGCATGAGATGTGATATCTCAATGCATATACCAAACCTGAGACCCTTCCTATAGCTTGAGATGTGATATCCAACTCCATCCCATTCCAATCCTGAGACCCTTCCTATAGCATGAGATGTGATATCTCAATACTTCTAATACCAAACCTGAGATCCTTCCGATAACATAAGATGTGATATCCAAATCCTTCCCCTTCCAAACCTGAGACCCTCCCTTTAGCATGAGATGTGATATCCAACTTCTTCCCATTCCAATCCTAAGACCCTTCTGATAGCATGAGATGTGATATCTCAATGCTTCTAATACCAAACCTGAGATCCTTCCGATAGCATGAGATGTGATATCTCAATGCTTCTAATACCAAACCTGAGATCCTTCCTATAACATGAGATGTGATATCCAAATCCTTCCCCTTCCAAACCTGAGACCCTCCCTTTAGCATGAGATGTGATATCCAACTCCTTCCCATTCCAATCCTGAGACCCTTCTGATAGCATGAGATGTGATATCTCAATGCCTCTAATACCAAACCTGAGATCCTACCTCTAACATGAAATGTGATATCCAACTCTTTCCCCTTCCAAACCTGAGAGCCTACCTATAGCATGAGATGTGATATCCAAGTCCTTCCCATTCCAATCCTGAGACCCTTCCTATAACATGAGATGTGATATCCAACTCCTTCCCATTCCAACCTGAGACCCTTCCTGTAGCATGAGATGGGATATCCAACTCCTTCCAAATCCAATCCTGATAACCTTCCGATAGCATGAGATGTGATATCCCAATGCTTCTACCAAACCTGAGACCCATACTATGGCATGAGATGTGATATCAAACTCCTTCCCATTCCAATCCTGAGACCCTTCCTATAGAATGAGATGTGATATCCAACTCCTTCCCATTCCAATTCTGAGACCCTTCCTATACCATGAGATTTGATATCTCAATGCTTCTAATACCAAACCTGAGACCCGTCCTATAACATGAGATGTGATATCCAAATCCTTCCCCTTCCAAACCTTAGACCCTTCCTTTATCATGAGATGTGATATCCAACTCCTTCCCATTCCAATCCTGAGACCCTCCCTATAGCATGAGATGTGATATCCAAGTCCTTCCCATTCCAATCCTGAGACCCTTCCTATAGCATGAGATGTGATATCTCAATGCTTCTAATACCAAACCTGAGACCCTTCCTATAACATGAGATGGGAATATCCAACTCCCTCACATTCCAATCCTGAGACCCTTCCGATAACAGAGATGTGATATCTCAATGCTTATACCAAACCTGAAATCCTACCTATAACATGAGATGTGATATCCAACTTCTTCCCATTCCAATCCTGAGACAGTTCCTATAGCATGAGATGTGATATCTCACTGCTTATACCAAACCTGAGACCCTTCCTATAGCATGAGATGTGATATCCAACTCCTTCCCATTCCAATCCTGAGACCCTTCCTATAGCATGAGATGTGATATCTCAATGCTTCTAATACCAAACCTGAGTCTCTTCCTATAACATGAGATGGGATATCCAACTCCTTCCCATTCCAATCCTGAGACCCTTCCGATAGCAGAGATGTGATATCTCAATGCTTATACCAAACCTGAGACCCTTCCTACGGCATGAGATGTCATATACAACTCCTTCCCATTCCAATCCTGAGGCCCTTCCTATAGCATGAGATGTGATATCTCAATGCTTATACCAAACCTGAGACCCTTCATATAGCATGAGATGTGATATCCAACTCCTTCCCATTCCAATCCTGAGACCCTTCCTATAGCATGAGATGTGATGTCTCAATGCTTCTAATACCAAACCTGAGATCCTTCCTAAAACATGAGATGTGATATCCAACTTCTTCCCATTCCAATCCTGAGACAGTTCATATAGCATGAGATGTGATATCTCACTGCTTATACCAAACCTGAGACCCTTCCTATAGCATGAGATGTGATATCCAACTCCTTCCCATTCCAATCCTGAGACCCTTCCTATAGCATGAGATGTGATATCTCAATGCTTCTAATACCAAACCTGAGACCCTTCCTATAACATGAGATGGGAATATCCAACTCCCTCACATTCCAATCCTGAGACCCTTCCGATAACAGAGATGTGATATCTCAATGCTTATACCAAACCTGAGATCCTTCCTATAACATGAGATGTGATATCCAACTTCTTCCCATTCCAATCCTGAGACAGTTCCTATAGCATGAGATGTGATATCTCACTGCTTATACCAAACCTGAGACCCTTCCTATAGCATGAGATGTGATATCCAACTCCTTCCCATTCCAATCCTGAGACCCTTCCTATAGCATGAGATGTGATATCTCAATGCTTCTAATACCAAACCTGAGACTCTTCCTATAACATGAGATGGGATATCCAACTCCTTCCCATTCCAATCCTGAGACCCTTCAGATAGCAGAGATGTGATATCTCAATGCTTATACCAAACCTGAGACCCTTCCTACGGCATGAGATGTCATATACAACTCCTTCCCATTCCAATCCTGAGACCCTTCCTATAGCATGAGATGTGATATCTCAATGCTTATACCAAACCTGAGACCCTTCATATAGCATGAGATGTGATATCCAACTCCTTCCCATTCCAATCCTGAGACCCTTCCTATAGCATGAGATGTGATGTCTCAATGCTTCTAATACCAAACCTGAGATCCTTCCTAAAACATGAGATGTGATATTCAACTCCTTCCATTCCAATCCTGAGACCCTTCCTATAGCATGAGATGTGATATCTCAATGCTTCTAATATCAAACTTGAGACCTCCCTATAGCATGAGATGTGATATCCAAGTCCTTCCCATTCCAATCCTGAGACCATTCCTATAGCATGAGATGTGATATCTCAATACTTCTAATACCAAACCTGAGATCCTTACGATAACATGAGATGTGATATCCAAATCCTTCCCCTTCCAAACCTGAGACCCTCCCTTTAGCATGAGATGTGATATCCAACTCCTTCCGATTCCAATCCTGAGACCATTCTGATAGCATGAGATGTGATATCTCAATGCTTCTAATACCAAACCTGAGATCCTTCCGATAGCATGAGATGTGATATCTAAATGCTTCTAATACCAAACCTGAGATCCTTCCTATAACATGAGATGTGATATCCAAATCCTTCCCCTTCCAAACCTGAGACCCTCCCTTTAGCATGAGATATGATATCCAACTCCTTCCCATTCCAATCCCGAGACACTTCTGATAGCATGAGATGTGATATCTCAATGCCTCTAATACCAAACCTGAGATCCTACCTCTAACATGAAATGTGATATCCAACTCTTTCCCCTTCCAAACCTGAGAGCCTTCCTATAGCATGAGATGTGATATCCAAGTCCTTCCCATTCCAATCCTGAGACCCTTCCTATAACATGAGATGTGATATCCAACTCCTTCCCATTCCAACCTGAGACCCTTCCTATAGCATGAGATGGGATATCCAACTCCTTGGAATTCCAATCCTGATACCCTTCCGATAGCATGAGATGTGATATCCCAATGCTTATACCAAACCTGAGACCCATACTATTGCATGAGATGTGATATCAAACTCCTTCCCATTCCAATCCTGAGACCCTTCCTATAGCTTGAGATGTGATATCCAACTCCTTCTCATTCCAATTCTGAGACCCTTCCTATACCATGAGACTTGATATCTCAGTGCTTCTAATACCAAACCTGAGACCCGTCCTATAACATGAGATGTGATATCCAAATCCTTCCCCTTCCCAACCTTAGACCCTTCCTATAACATGAGATGGGAATATCCAACTCCTTCCCATTCCAATCCTGAGACCCTTCCGATAGAAGAGATGTGATATCTCAATGCTTATACCAAACCTGAGATCCTTCCTATAGCATGAGATGTGATATCCTACTCCTTCCCATTCCAATCCTGAGACCCTTCCTATAGCATGAGATGTGATATCTCAATGCTTCTAATATCAAACTTGAGACCTTCCCTATAGCATGAGATGTGATATCAAGTCCTTCCCATTCCAATCCTGAGACACTTCCTATAGCATGAGATGTGATATCTCAATGCTTCTAATACCAAACCTGAGACTCTTCCTATAACATGAGATGGGATATCCAACTCCTTCCCATTCCAATCCTGAGACCCTTCCGATAGCAGAGATGTGATATCTCAAAGCTTATACCAAACCTGAGACCCTTCCTATGGCTTGAGATGTCATATACAACTCCTTCCCATTCCAATCCTGATACCCTTCCGATAGCATGAGATGTGATATCTCAATGCTTATACCAAACCTGAGACCCTTCCTATAGCATGAGATGTGATATCCAACTCCTTCCCATTCCAATCCTGAGACCCTTCCTATAGCATGAGATGTGATATCTCAATGCTTCTAATACCAAACCTGAGATCCTTCGTTTAACATGAGATGTGATATCCAACTCCTTCCATTCCAATCCTGAGACCCTTCCTATAGCATGAGATGTGATATCTCAATGCTTATACCAAACCTGAGACCCTTCCTATAGCATGAGATGTGATATCCAACTCCTTCCCATTCCAATCCTGAGACCCTTCCTATAGCATGAGATGTGATATCTCAATGCCTCTAATACCAAACCTGAGATCCTTCCTCTAACATGAAATGTGATATCCAACTCCTTCCCTTTCCAAACCTGAGAGCCTATCCATAGCATGAGATGTGATATCCAAGTCCTTCCCATTCCAATCCTTAGACCCTTCCTACAGCATGCAATATGATATCTCAATGATTCTAATAACAATCCTGAGACCCGTCCTATAACATGAGATGGGATATCCAACTCCTTCCCATCCCAATCCTGAGACACTTCCGATTGCAGAGATGTGATATCTCAATGCTTATACCAAACCTGAAACTCTTCCTATAACATGAGATGTGATATCTGTTAGGAAAGATTTAATAATTGTAGGTAATTTTCCTTCCATGTGGCAACCCCTAAACTTTTTGCTGTTGTTTTTCACCTTGTTCTCGACTTTGCCAGAGAAGTGCAGCCTTCTGCCGCACTCCTCTGGGATTTCGCTCCTTTCTTACGGGGAAACTGACATGCCCTTAAAACAGTCAGTACCGGGAAACGCTGTTTTCCGTAGTTTCTTTTATCATGTTGCGGCTTTCGTGCAACATGACACAAGAGGGCACTGTAAGCTAAGTTGCTGCTCTCTTGGGATTCTAGCCTTCTACAGGCCCTAGATACTCTTTCAGGATTGTAACTGATCGGTGCAAGTGATTCACGGACGGGAATGGTGGCAGCGATCGTTTCTTGTGTTTTGAGCTCCTTTTGGCGTTCTAAGCACGTTTCTCGCACTTAACCCAAAATGGTGGCCTGGCTCCCAAAATGGCCAGACCACGAGGCTCCTTTGTCCTGTCCGCTGACCGTCTTGCTCCCTTCACCTTCCCCAGGTCGAGCCGACCCAGGGCCTTCCTTATTTGGGCATGTACTTTCCCGCGAAACACGGATGCTTTCGCGGGCTTCTACATGTCTTGTGTGTGCCTCCAGTATGTGGGCTGGGATGTCTGGTCCCGTGTGAATGCCTGGGACCACCGTGGTCCGTGATAGGTCCACGAATGGTGTGAGTGTTGATGAGCGGATCTCCCATTGGGTCCCCACCGTTTTGGCACGAAGGGAACCGTGGATAAGAGGGGGCTGGAAACACCACTACCATGTCGATCTCCTGAGTTCTCACGAACAAAGGAATACAGGAGCCAAGTATCCTGCAACCAAGAGGCTGAACCGAGGAATCGCTGGTGACCCGCTGAAGGACTGCTCCTCTGCACTGCTGTCGCCTTGTGAAACCCTTTTCACCTTTGATCGAACCAGAAGGCCTGTACTAGTACTTCGACCCTTGGAATAGCGGGGACAGCCATTCTCGGCATCTTCACCATCTTCTGCTAGTAAGCCTTCGGAAGCGTCTCTGGGCCATCCAGCAGACTGACCAGCCTACACAGGAGTCTTGCTCTGTAACCGCCACCAGGTTGTGTAGTATATCGAGTCCTTGTCACTCTCACACGATTCGTACACTTGGCGTTCCCAGGTCTGAAGTGAGTAGTGTACATTTGGCTCAGATACACCCGGCCGCTCCGTTGCCCTGCTGTGGTAACAAACTGTGCGGGTTCCTTCGTTTGGGACGTCTTTTACTCAACTCTGCTGCTGCAGACTCAACACGACGACGAGACGTCCCCTGCTCTTCTGAACCTGCCAGCGACTGAAACTGACGCGGAGAAGCCTGGGTCTGCTTGCATCGGGGTCCGGTGAGTAGCATAGCTATGAACTGGTCGCCCTCCTGCAGGAGCCCATAGCTTTTCCCCGCTGTGTCAAAACAACACGCCTTTCCGTACTCGCGCTCTGCTTCTGCCCACAGTGGAGGCTGCGCTTGAGTCGCGGAACACTGTTGTTCTTCGTTTGTGCACTAAACTGAACTGCCTGATCTCCCTCGAAGAGAATCCCCTTTTGCCCGTTGGCACCAGCGTGTGCAGGTACTTTTGAGCACAAGGCTCCACTCTTCGTAGGGCTCGGACTTCCTTTTAGTTAGGTGCCTCTGAAGGCGGACTGGGTCTAAGCATTATTTCACACTGCCTGTTTTCCTTCCCTTTTAGGTGGACTACACATTTCGTGCATCTAACGCTTGAGACTTGTTTGTATTTGTATATATATTGTATTGGTATGGTATGTGTTGGTTTACTAGAGTTGTATTGTGATTTCTCGCCACGGTCATTGTTTTAAAGGCCTTGGAATAAATGTATATATATTTTTAATATAGCACCTGTTTGGAGTAGTTTGTAAGTGTCCTTGCTTTGTGTGCTCATTGCAGGCTTTCAGTCACCCTCACCCCTCTTGAGACCTAGTCTTGACCGCCGCGATCGCTACCTTGATTGGTCTGGCTTGTCCAGAGGTTACCCTGTTCCAAGTAATTAGGTTGGCCTTCTGAACTTCTGCGCCACCAGGACAGAGTTCAGAAATCCGTCTTAACAAATTGGTGTACAGCGGTGGGATACGACTGAAGGTATCCAGTGTTGCGCACGAACTAAGGCATTTCAAGTTATTCCTACCAGGACATGTAGTGAATTGTTGTAGTATAACTTTAAAAAGGCCATAGTCCTATCTAACAGTATGGAAACAAATACCTTGTTAACTTTAAATGCTTCCAAATCAGAAACATTGAAAAAAATGTGTGCGGAGAGAGGTGTTTCCTCTCAAGGCACGAAATTGGATATGATCAAAAGAATCGTGGCGTGGCAAGAAGCGCAGCTTGACGCTATAACTTCTGAGGACAGTGCGGAAGGAGGTGGGGCTGCTCTCACTGGTAGAACCGACGGTTCTGCCGCTGCACTGATCCACCGCGACCACGAGGATAGGGAGGATGAGATGTCTAATGTTTCCTCTGCCAGTGTTGATGGGGAGGCTATGCTTGAATTCAAGAAGCAAGAGCTGCGGTTTAGGCAGAAGGAGCTTGAATTCAGCATAGCCAAACTAAAAATCGAACAGTCAGAAAAACAGAAAGACAGGGATCACCAGTTGGAACTGGCCAAGCTTCAGGTTGCAAATGGGTCCAAGGGTCCTGGACATGGGTCTGGGGCCTCCTCTCATCCACGGTTTCCGAAAGATCTGGTCATTGTGTATGAGGAAAGGAATGACATTATGGACTGGATGAATGCGTTTGAGTATGCATGCGAAGTTCAACAAGTTGACAATGCTGATAAGATTGCCTGGTTACTCAGCAGACTGCCCCATTCTGGCTGTAGTGCCATTATGGAAATGTCGAAGGCTGAGCAAGCTGATTTCGCAATGTTAAAGCAAACTCTCATTTTAAAGTTTGGGAAGACTCCGGCCCAATATTTGAAACGATTCATAGAGTATAAGAAAAAGGAAGGTGGTACTTGGGTATCTTATGTCACTGAATCCTTGAAAAACTTAACTGGCTGGGTCGAAGGTTATAAGGTTTCTACCTTCGAAGGCATGATACATCTTGTCATGCTGGAACACATTTTTGCATCTTCTTCCCCGGAGCTTAAGCAGCATTTGGCCGATTCGAAGGAGATAGATCCTAAGAAGCTGGCCATTGCAGCAGACTTATGGGTGTCACATCGAGTGTCCCATAAGGACAAAACTCATCCTGGTAAGCAGGAGGAAGGGAAAAAGTCCAAAGATAAGGAGGGTGGAGAATCTGATAAATCTTCTTCTCAAAAGGGCCACAAAAAGAAAAATAAGGGTAAGACACAAGAGAACTCACAGGGTAGTGGAGGTCAGCCTCCGAAACAGAACTCTGGTTACAATAAGCCTCCCTATGTAAACAGACCCAATGGATCTTGTTTTGCTTGTGGAGCAACTGACCACGTGAAGGGGGATCCCCGGTGTAAGGTTTGACCTTTGGGGGTCCACTCCGCTAATCTGGCCTTCTCCTCCTACGAGGAAGAAGAGATTACAGGAGCATCCTTCTCCTCAGACTCATTTCCCAGCGGGATAGAGGCTGAGGTAGTTTTAGTTTCCCTGGGTTCCTGGGATCCTAAAGTCGCAGAGGCTTATGCTAGGATTACAGATAATACCAAGCACTACTTTAAAGACAGTGTGCTGATCAATGGAGTAGATACTCCAGCTCTTAGGGATAGTGGGTGCAGTCGAACTGTAGTGGATTCTACCTTGGTAGACTCAGAGGAAGTTGCCAGAGCTACTCTGATGCCCACTAAGTTGGCTGACGGCCCACTCCATATGTTCCCAGTAATACCTGTAAATCTTACTTTAAATGGTACAGCAGTCAGGATTCCAGTGAGCATTCAGAGAAACGTCCCGGGAAAGGTCTTGTTAGGTAATGATCTCAGAGCTTTAGGGCTCGTAGGAGACACTGCCGAAAGACCCTACACACGGTCTCAAGCACGGGCAGCATTGGCCAAGACCAATACGCCGCCCCAGCCGAAGGGGAAACCCAAGGCGAAAGGAGTCAACAAGTCAAGACGAGGGAAAGAGAATATTCCCCCGAGCTCGCCTACCACTGCGGTGGAGGAAGTTGGTCAATCGCCCGGGCCTGACGAGGAGGTGGCGATGCCTGAAGTATTTGACCCCAACGACCATCCTGAACTAAAAGACTTGTTAGTTGAAGGAGGTCCTGATAGGGACGAATTCAGTAAAGGCCAACGTGAGTGCCCATCTCTGGAAGGCCTAAGGAGACAGGCCTGCTCCCAGCTTGAGGGTGAACCTCCTGGGACGCATAGGATTTATTGGGAAGGTGGACTCCTGTATAGTGAGCCCACAGAGTCTACAGAAGGAGACCATAGGAGGTTGGTGGTTCCCCTTGCTGTTAGGCCCTTCCTCCTGCAGTTGGCGCATGAAGTGCTCCTTGCTGGTCACCTTGGTATTAAGAGGAGCAAGCAAAGGTTATCCATGCACTTCTACTGGCCCAAGATGGGGGTGCAAGTAGAAAGTCACTGCAGGAGTTGTGCCTCCTGCCAGTTATCTGGTAAGGTTGGCTCGACAATCCAAGCTCCGTTGGTACCGCTCCCAGTTGTGGGGGTACCATTTGAAAGGGTAGGGATCGACATCGTTGGTCCCCTTGACCCGCAAACATCCTCGGGCAATAGGTTTATCCTGGTGCTGGTCGACCATGCAACCAGATATCCTGAGGCCATCCCATTGAAAAATGTAACTGCCAAGTCAGTTGCAAAAGCTTTACTTGGCATATTTACTAGGGTTGGCTTCCCTAAAGAAGTTGTGTCAGATTGTGGCAGCAACTTTATGTCAAAGTATATGCAGGCTATGTGGAAAGAATGTGGGGTCACCTACAAGTTCTCTTCTGCATACCACCCCCAGACCAATGGTCTGGTGGAACGTTTCAACAGAACGTTAAAAAGCATGATTGGGGCTCTGGAGAAGCTTCAGAGAAGACAATGGGATCTTCTTTTACCATGCTTACTGTTTGCCTACCGAGAGGTACCACAGGAGGGTGTTGGCTTCAGCCCCTTCAAACTTCTGTTTGGTCATCCTGTACGGGGACCCTGTTAATAAGTAAATGACCACACTTCACTGCAATCCTTGTCTTTAGTGAGGATTTATTTAGTTAGTTCATCCAAGAGAAAGGCCCCAGGCTGCAACATTCCAAGAATTCCTCGCTCGCTTGGTCGACTATTCGTTCACCTGACAGCCGGGTTCCATTCAAAGATAAACAACTGCAAGCCGCAGCCGTGTGTGTAACGGCAAGACAGTGAGTAATTAAGGTAATGGCAATCCAAATAGTGAGTGACCTCAGGTGGGACCTCTGCTGGTGTTGTCAGCGCAGTCTCTCGTAGTTGCAAATCACAAACCACAAATCAACCTCCTCAGTATTCGTGCTCTGCTCCAGGATTCCTTCGTGGTTCACTTCACTCCCAGGCACTGACTTTTTCCTCAAAATTCGTACTCCGCTCCAGGATAACGGCCGTGTTTCTCGCCGGCTATTACACATGTAGTGTGCCGCTCCGTCCGGTTGCATCCAAACTGTAATCAATATTGCTGCTGCTGGGGGCCTTTTCTCCTTGGCCCAATCCTCGTCGCCAATGTTAATAAGTAAATGACCACACTTCACTGCAATCCTTGTCTTTAGTGAGGATTTATTTAGCTAGTTCATCCAAGAGAAAGGCCCCCAGCTGTGGGCTGTCCTCCTGGTCTCAATCCTCTCTCTGCTGCTCGAATCTGGAACCCTTGCTTAATCATAACAACAAAGATTCTTTGGTAACTAGGTTACATGGCAGCAGCTGAAATGATGTAAGTATAAACACATTGATGTAAGTCTAAACACCTCCTAACAGACCCTTAGCCATAGTCAAAGAGGGATGGGAGATGCCCACTCCCCCTGTTACTACCAACGTAGTTGATTATGTGCTAGGGCTCAGAAAACGGATGGTACTTCTGATGGGCTTGGCTAGTGATAAATTGAAGGCAGGACAAGCACTGGTGAAACATTGGTACGACCAGAAAGCTTCCCTCATCAACTTTACACCTGGTCAGCAAGTCCTGATCATGAATCCCATAAGGCCTTGAGCTTTACAGGACAAATGGTCAGGCTCTTACACAGTGGTGGAGCCCCTGGGTGAGGTTAACTATTTAGTGGACCTTGGAAGGCCTGGACAGGCTCCAAAAGTGTTTCACGTGAAGAGGCTGAAGGCTTTCGTCCCAAGAGTCGAAATCGCAGCACTGTTACTGGCTTCAGATGTTCAGGAAGAGGAGTCTGAACCTCTCCCCGACCTGTTCCAAAGCGGTCCTTCAGATAGCTCCTTTGAGGGAGTCCGAGGGGCCCCTCACCTGACTTCTGATCAGCAGGCTGAGGTGAAAAGTTTGCTTAGGCAGTTTTCCCCCCTGTTTTCACAGTCGCCTGGTTTGACACCTTGGTGCAAACATAACATAGACACAGGAGACAGTGTACCTACCAAAAGTAGGGGATACAGGATGTCAGACAAAGTACGGTCTTATATTAAGACCGAGGTCAACAAGATGTTAGACCTTGGGGTGATTGAACCCTCTAGTAGTCCTTGGTCCAGCCCTGTGGTTTTCGTTCCAAAGGCAGGCACTTCTGAATTGAGGTTCTGGTGGATTACAGGGCTCTGAATGCTGTCACCAAGACAGATGCACACCCCTTGCCTCGAACAGATGAGCTGGTGGATACTTTGGGTGCCTCCAAGTACCTCAGCACGTTTGACCTCACTGCTGGCTATTGGCAAATAGCTTTAGCAGAACATGCAAAGGAGAAGACAGCGTTTTCTACTCCAGACGGCCTTTACCAATTCCGGGTAATGCCGTTCGGGTTGAAGAATGCACCTGCCACTTTCCAGAGGCTTGTGCATCATGTTTTGAATGGGTTGGACGAATTCTGTCTTGCATATCTGGACGATATAGCAGTTTTCAGTGCCACCTGGGAAGACCATGTGAAACACCTCGGGATTGTGCTCCAGGCTCTTCAGAAAGCACACTTGACCATAAAGGCTAGTAAATGCCAGATTGGACAAGGCTCAGTGTTTTACCTTGGACATGAAGTAGGTGGAGGGAGGATACAGCCTCTACCCAGTAAAGTACAAGCAGTACAAGACTGGCCTACCCCCACTACACAAACCCAAGTGAGAGCCTTCTTAGGACTCACGGGGTATTACCGCAATTTTGTGGCAGACTATGGCACCATAGCTGCCCCTCTGACTGCCCTCACAACTCTGAAGAAACCCAAGAAGGTAACTTGGACCGACGAGTGTGAGAAGGCCTTCAATGGCTTAAAAGACTCCTTGTGCCAGGCCCCTGTCCTCAGGGCCCCTGATTATCAAAGACCTTTTATCGTGCAGACGGACGCCTCTGACACTGGGATAGGAGCTGTACTATCGCAAGTAGATGAGAAGGGTAAGGAACACCCTATTGGTTTTATTAGTCACCAGTTTAAGGACAGAGAGCTCAGATGGTCCACGGTACAGAAAGAATGTTTCTCTGTTGTGTGGGCCCTAAGGAAGCTGAGGCCCTACCTCTATGGGACCCACTTCACTGTGCAAACTGACCATAAGCCCTTAAAGTGGCTAATAAACATGAAGGGGGAGAATCCAAAGTTGCTTAGGTGGTCCATAAGTCTACAAGGCTTCGACTTCACTATTGAGCATAGACCAGGTGTCCAACATAGCAATGCTGATGGGTTGTGCAGAATGTTTAACCGACCTGAACAAGAGACTCATCCAGGGGTGGATTAGTTCCCCCTGTCCATAGTCTGGGAGGAGTGAGTGTTAGGAAAGATTTCGTAATTGTAGGTAATTTTCCTTCCATGTGGCAACCCCTAAACTTTTTGCTGTTGTTTTTCACCTTGTTCTCGACTTTGCCAGAGAAGTGCAGCCTTCTGCCGCACTCCTCTGGGCTTTCGCTCCTTTCTTACGGGGAAACTGTCATGCCCTTAAGACAGTCAGTACCAGGAAACGCTCGTTTCCGTAGTTTCTTTTATCATGTTGCGGCTTTCGTGCAACATGACACAAGAGGGCACTGTAAGATAAGTTACTGCTCTCTTGGGTCTCTAGCCTTCTACAGGCCCTAGATACTCTTTCAGGATTGTAACTGATCGGTGCAAGTGATTCACGGACGGGAATGGTGGCAGCGATCGTTTATTGTGTTTTGAGCTCCTTTTGGCGTTCTAAGCGCGTTTCTCGCGCTTAACCCAAAATGGTGGCCTAGAGCCCAAAATGGCCAGACCACGAGGCTCCTTTGTCCTGTCCGCTGACCATCTTGCTCCCTTCACCTTCCCCAGGTCGAGCCGACCTGGGGCCTTCCTTATTTGGGCATGTACTTTCCCGCGAAACACAGATGCTTTCGCGGGCTTCTACATGTCTTGTGTGTGCCTCCAGGATGTGGGCTGGGATGTCTGGTCCCAATACACATCCTGGGTGCCAGAGAGTCTAGGGTGGTGTGAATGCCTGGGACCACCGTGGTCCGTGATAGGTCCACGAATGGTGTGAGTGTTGATGAGCGGATCTCCCATTGGGTCCCCTCCGTTTTGGCGCGAAGGGAACCGTGGATAAGAGGGGGCTGGAAACACCACTACCATGTCGATCTCCTGAGTTCTCACGAACGAAGGAATACAGGAGCCAAGTATCCTGCAACCAAGAGGCTGAACCGAGGAATCGCTGGTGACCCGCTGAAGGACTGCTCCTCTGCACTGCTGTCGCCTTGTGAAACCCTTTTCACCTTTGATCGAACCAGAAGGCCTGTACTGGTACTTCGACCCTTGGAATAGCGGGGACAGCTATTCTCGGCATCTTCACCATCTCCTGCTAGTAAGCCTTCGGAAGCGTCTCTGGGCCATCCAGCAGACTGACCAGCCTACACAGGAGTCTTGCTCTGTAACCGCCGCCAGGTTGTGTAGTATATCGAGTCCTTGTCACTCTCACATGATTCGTACACTTGGCGTTCCCAGGTCTGAAGTGAGTAGTGTACATTTGGCTCAGATACACACCGCCGCTCCGTTGCCCTGCTGTGGTAACAAACTGTGCGGGTTCCTTCGTTTGGGACGTCTTTTACTCAACTCTGCTGCTGCAGACTCAATACGACGACGAGACATTGAGATATCACATCTCATGCTATAGGAAGGGTCTCAGGATTGGAATGGGAAGGACTTGGATATCACATCTCATGCTATAGGCAGGGTCTCAGGTTTGGAAAGGGAAGGAGTTGGATATCACATTTCATTTTAGAGGTAGGATCTCAGGTTTGGTATTAGAGGCATTGAGATATCACATCTCATGCTATCAGAAGGGTCTCAGGATTGGAATGGGAAGGAGTTGGATATCACATCTCATGTTATAGGAAGGATCTCAGGTTTGGTATTAGAAGCATTGAGATATCACATCTCATGCTATCGGAAGTATCTCAGGTTTGGTATTAGAGGCATTGAGATATCACATCTCATGCTATCATATATCATAAGGGTCTCAGTATTGGAATGGGAAGGAGTTGGATATCACATCTCATGCTAAAGGGAGGGTCTCAGGTTTGGAAGGGGAAGGAATTGAATATCACATCACATGTTATAGGAAGGATCTCAGGTTTGATATTAGAGGCATTGAGATATCACATCTCATGCTATCGGAAGGGTCTCAGGATTGGAATGGGAAGGAGTTGGATATCACATCTCATGCTATAGGAAGGGTCTCAGGTTTGGAACGGGAAGGAGTTGTATATCACATCTCATGTTATAGGAAGAGTCTCAGGTTTGGTATAAGCATTGAGATATCACATCTCTGCAATCGGAAGTGTCTCAGGATTGGAACGGGAAGGAGTTGGATATCCCATCTCATGTTATAGGACTGGTCTCAGGTTTGGTATTAGAAGCATTGAGATATCACATCGCATGCTGTAGGAAGGGTCTCAGGTTTGGAATGGGAAGGAATTGGATATCACATCTCATGTCATAGGAAGGATCTCAGGTTTGGTATTAGAAGCATTGAGATATCACATCTCATGCTATAGGAATGGTCTCAGGATTGGAATGGGAAGGAGTTGGATATTACATTCTTGCTATGGGAAGGGTCTCATGTTTGGAATTGGAAGGAGTTGGATATCACATCTCATGTTATAGGAAGGGTCTCAGGTTTGGTATAAGCATTGAGATATCACATCTCTGCTATCGGAAGTGTCTCAGGATTGGAATGGGAAGGAGTTGGATATCCCATCTCATGTTATAGGACGGGTCTCAGGTTTGTTATTAGAATCATTGAGATATCATATTGCATGCTATAGGAAGGGTCTAAGGATTGGAATGGGAAGGACTTGGATATCACATCTCATGCTATAGGTAGGCTCTCAGGTTTGGAAAGGGAAGGAGTTGGATATCACATTTCATGCTAGAGGTAGGATCTCAGGTTTGGTATTAGAGGCATTGAGATATCACATCTCATGCTATCAGAAGGGTCTCAGGATTGGAATGGGAAGGAGTTGGATATCACATCTCATGTTATAGGAAGAATCTCAGGTTTGGTATTAGAAGCATTGAGATATCACATCTCATGCTATCGGAAGTATCTCAGGTTTGGTATTAGAGGCATTGAGATATCACATCTCATGCTATCATAAGGGTCTCAGGATTGGAATGGGAAGGAGTTGGATATCACATCTCATGCTAAAGGGAGGGTCTCAGGTTTGGAAGGGGAAGGAATTGAATATCACATCACATGTTATAGGAAGGATCTCAGGTTTGGTATTAGAGGCATTGAGATATCACATCTCATGCTATCGGAAGGGTCTCAGGATTGGAATGGGAAGGAGTTGGATATCACATCTCATGCTATAGGAAGGGTCTCAGGTTTGGAACGGGAAGGAGTTGGATATCACATCTCATGTTATAGGAAGAGTCTCAGGTTTGGTATAAGCATTGGGATATCACATCTCTGCAATCGGAAGTGTCTCAGGATTGGAACGGGAAGGAGTTGGATATCCCATCTCATGTTATAGGACTGGTCTCAGGTTTGGTATTAGAAGCATTGAGATATCACATCGCATGCTGTAGGAAGGGTCTCAGGTTTGGAATGGGAAGGAATTGGATATCACATCTCATGTCATAGGAAGGATCTCAGGTTTGGTATTAGAAGCATTGAGATATCACATCTCATGCTATAGGAATGGTCTCAGGATTGGAACGGGAAGGAGTTGGATATTACATTCTTGCTATGGGAAGGGTCTCATGTTTGGAATTGGAAGGAGTTGGATATCACATATGCTATAGGAAGGGTCTCAGGTTTGGAATGGGAAGGAGTTGGATATCACATCTCATGTTATAGGAAGGGTCTCAGGTTTGGAACGGGAAGGAGTTGGATATCACATCTCATGTTATAGGAAGAGTCTCAGGTTTGGTATAAGCATTGGGATATCACATCTCTGCAATCGGAAGTGTCTCAGGATTGGAACGGGAAGGAGTTGGATATCCCATCTCATGTTATAGGACTGGTCTCAGGTTTGGTATTAGAAGCATTGAGATATCACATCGCATGCTGTAGGAAGGGTCTCAGGTTTGGAATGGGAAGGAATTGGATATCACATCTCATGTCATAGGAAGGATCTCAGGTTTGGTATTAGAAGCATTGAGATATCACATCTCATGCTATAGGAATGGTCTCAGGATTGGAATGGGAAGGAGTTGGATATTACATTCTTGCTATGGGAAGGGTCTCATGTTTGGAATTGGAAGGAGTTGGATATCACATCTCATGTTATAGGAAGGGTCTCAGGTTTGGTATAAGCATTGAGATATCACATCTCTGCTATCGGAAGTGTCTCAGGATTGGAATGGGAAGGAGTTGGATATCCCATCTCATGTTATAGGACGGGTCTCAGGTTTGTTATTAGAATCATTGAGATATCATATTGCATGCTATAGGAAGGGTCTAAGGATTGGAATGGGAAGGACTTGGATATCACATCTCATGCTATAGGTAGGCTCTCAGGTTTGGAAAGGGAAGGAGTTGGATATCACATTTCATGCTAGAGGTAGGATCTCAGGTTTGGTATTAGAGGCATTGAGATATCACATCTCATGCTATCAGAAGGGTCTCAGGATTGGAATGGGAAGGAGTTGGATATCACATCTCATGTTATAGGAAGAATCTCAGGTTTGGTATTAGAAGCATTGAGATATCACATCTCATGCTATCGGAAGTATCTCAGGTTTGGTATTAGAGGCATTGAGATATCACATCTCATGCTATCATAAGGGTCTCAGGATTGGAATGGGAAGGAGTTGGATATCACATCTCATGCTAAAGGGAGGGTCTCAGGTTTGGAAGGGGAAGGAATTGAATATCACATCACATGTTATAGGAAGGATCTCAGGTTTGGTATTAGAGGCATTGAGATATCACATCTCATGCTATCGGAAGGGTCTCAGGATTGGAATGGGAAGGAGTTGGATATCACATCTCATGCTATAGGAAGGGTCTCAGGTTTGGAACGGGAAGGAGTTGGATATCACATCTCATGTTATAGGAAGAGTCTCAGGTTTGGTATAAGCATTGGGATATCACATCTCTGCAATCGGAAGTGTCTCAGGATTGGAACGGGAAGGAGTTGGATATCCCATCTCATGTTATAGGACTGGTCTCAGGTTTGGTATTAGAAGCATTGAGATATCACATCGCATGCTGTAGGAAGGGTCTCAGGTTTGGAATGGGAAGGAATTGGATATCACATCTCATGTCATAGGAAGGATCTCAGGTTTGGTATTAGAAGCATTGAGATATCACATCTCATGCTATAGGAATGGTCTCAGGATTGGAACGGGAAGGAGTTGGATATTACATTCTTGCTATGGGAAGGGTCTCATGTTTGGAATTGGAAGGAGTTGGATATCACATATGCTATAGGAAGGGTCTCAGGTTTGGAATGGGAAGGAGTTGGATATCACATCTCATGTTATAGGAAGGGTCTCAGGTTTGGTATAAGCATTGAGATATCACATCTCTGCTATCGGAAGTGTCTCAGGATTGGAATGGGAAGGATATGTATATGACATCTCATGACATAAGAAGGGTCTCAGGTTTGGTATAAGCATTGAGATATCACATCTCTGCTTTTGGAAGGGTCTCAGGATTGGAATGGGAAGGAGTTGGATATCCCATCTCATGTTATAGGAAGAGTCTCAGGTTTGGTATTAGAAGCATTGAGATATCACATCTCATGCTATAGGAAGTGTCTCAGGATTGGAATGGGAAGGAATTGGATATCACATCTCATGCTATAGGGAGGGTCTCAAGTTTGATATTAGAAGCATTGAGATATCACATCTCATGCTATAGGAAGGGTCTCAGGATTGGAATGGAAGGAGTTGGATATCACATCTCATGTTATACGAAGGATCTCAGGTTTGGTATTAGAAGCATTGAGACATCACATCTCATGCTATAGGAAGGGACTCAGGTTTGGTATAAGCATTGAGATATCACATCTCATGCTATGGGAAGGGTCTCAGGATTGGAATGGGAAGGAGTTGTATATGACATCTCATGCCGTAGGAAGGGTCTCAGGTTTGGTATAAGCATTGAGATATCACATCTCTGCTATCGGAAGGGTCTCAGGATTGGAATGGGAAGGAGTTGGATATCACATCTCATGCTATATGAAGGGTCTCAGGTTTGGTATAAGCATTGAGATATCACATCTCATGCTATGGGAAGGGTCTCAGGATTGGAATGGGAAGGAGTTGTATATGACATCTCATGCCGTAGGAAGGGACTCAGGTTTGGTATAAGCATTGAGATATCACATCTCTGCTATCGGAAGGGTCTCAGGATTGGAATGGGAAGGAGTTGGATATCCCATCTCATGTTATAGGACGGGTCTCAGGTTTGTTATTAGAATCATTGAGATATCATATTGCATGCTATAGGAAGGGTCTAAGGATTGGAATGGGAAGGACTTGGATATCACATCTCATGCTATAGGAAGGGTCTCAGGTTTGGTATAAGCATTGAGATATCACATCTCATGCTATAGGAAGGGTCTCAGGATTGGAATGGGAAGGATATGTATATGACATCTCATGCCATAGGAAGGGTCTCAGGTTTGGTATAAGCATTGAGATATCACATATCTGCTTTTGGAAGGGTCTCAGGATTGGAATGGGAAGGAGTTGGATATCCCATCTCATGTTATAGGAAGAGTCTCAGGTTTGGTATTAGATTCATTGAGATATCATATTGCATGCTATAGGAAGGGTCTAAGGATTGAAATGGGAAGGACTTGGATATCACATCTCATGCTATAGGAAGGGTCTCAGGTTTGGTATAAGCATTGAGATATGACATCTCATGCCATAGGAAGGGTCTCAGGTTTGGTATAAGCATTGAGATATCACATCTCTGCTTTTGGAAGGGTCTCAGGATTGGAATGGGAAGGAGTTGGATATCCCATCTCATGTTATAGGAAGAGTCTCAGGTTTGGTATTAGAAGCATTGAGATATCACATCTCATGCTATAGGAAGTGTCTCAGGATTGGAATGGGAAGGACTTGGATATCACATCTCATGCTATAGGGAGGGTCTCAAGATTGATATTAGAAGCATTGAGATATCACATCTCACGCTATAGGATGGGTCTCAGGATTGGAATGGAAGGAGTTGGATATCACATCTCATGTTATAGGAAGGATCTCAGGTTTGGTATTAGAAGCATTGAGACATCACATCTCATGCTATAGGAAGGGTCTCAGGATTGTAATGGGAAGGAGTTGGATTTCACATCTCATGCTATATGAAGGGTCTCAGGTTTGGTATAAGCATTGAGATATCACATCTCATGCTATAGGAAGGGTCTCAGGATTGGAATGGGAAGGAGTTGGATATCACATCTCATGCTATAGGAAGAGTCTTAGGTTTGGTATAAGCAGTGAGATATCACATCTCATGCTATAGGAAGTGTCTCAGGATTGGAATGGGAAGAAGTTGGATATTACATCTCATGTTATAGGAAGGATCTCAGGTTTGGTATAAGCATTGAGATATCACATCTCTGTTATCGGAAGGGTCTCAGGATTGGAATGGGAAGGAGTTGATATTCCCATCTCATGTTATAGGAAGGGTCTCAGGATTGGAATGGGAAGGACTTGGATATCACATCTCATGCTATAGGGAGGGTCTCAAGTTTGATATTAGAAGCATTGAGATATCACATCTCATGATATCGGAAGGGTCTCAGGATTGGAATGGGAAGGAGTTGGATATCACATCTCATGATAAAGGAAGGGTCTAAGGTTTGGAAGGGGAAGGATTTGGATATCACATCTCATGTTATAGGACGGGTCTCAGGTTTGGTATTAGAAGCATTGAGATATCAAGTCTCATGGTATAGGAAGGGTCTCAGAATTGGAATGGGAAGGAGTTGGATATCACATCTCAAGCTATAGGAAGGGTCTCAGGATTGGAATGGGAAGGAGTTTGATATCACATCTCATGCCATAGTATGGGTCTCAGGTTTGGTAGAAGCATTGGGATATCACATCTCATGCTATCGGAAGGGTATCAGGATTGGATTTGGAAGGAGTTGGATATCACATCTCATGTTATAGGAAGGGTCTCAGGTTTGGTATAAGCATTGAGATATCACATCTCTGCTATCGGAAGTGTCTCAGGATTGGAATGGGAAGGAGTTGGATATCCCATCTCATGTTATAGGACGGGTCTCAGGTTTGTTATTAGAATCAATGAGATATCATATTGCATGCTGTAGGAAGGGTCTAAGGATTGGAATGGGAAGGACTTGGATATCACATCTCAAGCTATAGGTAGGCTCTCAGGTTTGGAAAGGGAAGGTGTTGGATATCACATTTCATGTTAGAGGAAGGATCTCAGGTTTGGTATTAGAGGCATTGAGATATCACATCTCATGCTATAGGAAGGGTCTCAGGATTGGAATGGGAAGGAGTTGGATATCACATCTCATGCTATAGGAAGGGTCTCAGGTTTGGTATAAGCGTTGAGATATCACATCTCATGCTATAGGAAGGGTCTCAGGATTGGAATGGGAAGGATATGTATATGACATCTCATGCCATAGGAAGGGTCTCAGGTTTGGTATAAGCATTGAGATATCACATCTCTGCTTTTGGAAGGGTCTCAGGATTGGAATGGGAAGGAGTTGGATATCCCATCTCATGTTATAGGAAGAGTCTCAGGTTTGGTATTAGAAGCATTGAGATATCACATCTCATGCTATAGGAAGTGTCTCAGGATTGGAATGTGAAGGACTTGGATATCGCATCTCATGCTATAGGGAGGGTCTCAAGTTTGATATTAGAAGCATTGAGATATCACATCTCATGCTATAGGAAGGGACTCAGGATTGGAATGGGAAGGAGTTGGATATCACATCTCATGCTATAGGAAGGGTATCAGGTTTGGTATAAGCAGTGAGATATCACATCTCATGCTATAGGAAGTGTCTCAGGATTGGAATGGGAAGGAGTTGGATATCACACCTCATGTTATAGGAAGGATCTCAGGTTTGGTATAAGCATTGAGATATCACATCTCTGCTATCGGAAGGGTCTCAGGATTGGAATGGGAAGGAGTTGGATATTCCCATCTCATTTTATAGGAAGGGTATATCAAGTCTTAGCATGAGATGTGATATCCAGCTCCTTCCATTCCAATCCTGAGACCCTCCCTATAGCATGAGATGTGATATCTAAGTCCTTCCCATTCCAATCCTGAGACCCTTCCGATAGCAGAGATGTGATATCTCAATGCTTATACCAAACCTGAGACCCTTCCTATAGCACGAGATGTGATATCCAACTCCTTCCCATTCCAATCCTGAGACCCTTCCTATAGCATGAGATGTGATATCTCAATGCTTCTACCAAAACTGAGACCCTTCCTTTAGCATGAGATGTGATATCCAACTCCTTCCCATTCCAATCCTGAGACCCTTCCTATAGCATGAGATGTGATATCTCAATGCTTCTAATACCAAACCTGAGATCCTTCCTATAACATGAGATGTGATATCCAACTCCTTCCCATTCCAATCCTGAGACCCTTCCTATAGCATGAGATGTGATATCTCAATGCTTCTAATACCAAACCTGAGATCCTTCCGATAGCATGAGATGTGATATCTCAATGCTTCTAATACCAAACCTGAGACCCTCCCTTTAGCATGAGATGTGATATCCAATTCCTTCCCATTCCAATCCTGATACCCTTCTGATAGCATGAGATGTGATATCTCAATGCCTCTAATACCAAACCTGAGATCCTACCTCTAACATGAAATGTGATATCCAACTCCTTCCCTTTCCAAACCTGAGAGCCTTCCTACACCATGAGATGTGATATCCAAGTCCTTCCCATTCCAATCCTGAGACCCTTCCTATAACATGAGATGTGATATCCAACTCCTTCCCATTCCAACCTGAGACCCTTCCTATAGCATGAGATGGGATATCCAACTCCTTCCAAATCTAATCCTGATATCCTTCCGATAGCATGAGATGTGATATCCTAATGCTTCTACAAAACCTGAGACCCATACCATGGCATGAGATGTGATATCAAACTCCCGTCCTATACCATGAGACTTGATATCTCAATGCTTCTAATACCAAACCTGAGACCAGTCCAATAACATGAGATGTGATATCCAAATCCTTCCCCTTCCAAACCTTAGACCCTTCCTTTATCATGAGATGTGATATCCAACTCCTTCCCACTCCACTCCTGAGACCCTTCCTATAGCATGAGATGTGATATCTCAATGCTTCTAATACCAAACCTGAGACCCTTCCTATAACATGAGATGTGATATCCAAGTCCATCCCATTCCAATCCTGAGACCCTTCCTATAGCATGAGATGTCATATCTCAATGCTTCTAATACCAAACCTGAGACCCTTCCTATAACATGAATTGTGATATCCAAGTCCTTCCCATTCCAATCTTGAGACCTTTCCAATAGCAGAGATGTGATATCTCAATGCTTATACCAAACCTGAGATCCTTCCTATGACATGAGATGTGATATCTAAATCCTTCTCATTCCAAACCTGAGACCCTTCCTACAGCATGTGATGTGATATCTCAATGCTTCTAATATCAAAACTGAGACCCGTCCTATAACATGAGATGGGATATCCAACTCCTTCCCGTTCCAAACCTGATACCCTTCCTATAGCATGAGATGTGATATCCAATTCATTCCCATCCCAATCCTGAGACACCTCCGATAGCAGAGATGTGAAATCTCAATGCTTATACCAAACCTGAGACTCTTACTATAACATGAGATGTGATATCTAACTCCTTCCCGTTCCAAACCTGAGACCCTTCCTATAGCATGAGATGCGATATCCAACTCCTTCCCATTCCAATCCTGAAACCCTTCCCATAGCATGAGATGTGATATCTCAATGCTTCTAATACCAAACCTGTGATCCTTCCTATAACAAGAGATGTGATATCCAAATCCTTCCCCTTCCAAATCTGAGACCCTCCCTTTAGCATGAGATGTGATATCTCAATGCCTCTAATACCAAACCTGAGATCCTTCCGATAGCATGAGATGTGATATCTCAATGCTTCTAATACCAAACCTGAGATCCTTCCTATAACATGAGATGTGATATCCAAATACTTCCCCTTCCATTCCTGAGACCCTCCCTTTAGCATGAGATGTGATATCCAACTCCTTCCCATTCCAATCCTGAGACCCTTCTGATAGCATGAGATGTGATATCTCAATGCCTCTAATACCAAACCTGTGATCCTACATCTAACATGAAATGTGATATCCAACTCCTTCCCTTTCCAAACGTGAGACCCTCCCTATAGAATGAGATGTGATATCCAAGTCCTTCCCATTCCAATCCTGAGACCCTTCCTATAGCATGAGATGTGATATCTCAATGCTTCTAATACCAAACCTGAGACCCTTCCTATAACGTAAGATGGGATATCCAACTCCTTCCCATTCCAATCCTGAGACCCTTCCGATAGCAGAGATGTGATATCTCAATGCTTACACCAAACCTGAGACCCTTCCTGTGGCATGAGATGTCATATACAACTCCTTCCCATTCCAATCCTGAGACCCTTCCTATAGCATGAGATGTGATATCTCAATACTTATACCAAACCTGAGACCCTTCCTATAGCATGAGATGTGATATCCAACTCCTTCCCATTCCAATCCTGAGACCCTTCCTATAACATGAGATGTTATGTCTCAATGCTTCTAATACCAAACCTGAGACCCTTCCCATAGCATGAGATGTGATATCGAACTCCTTCCCATTCCAATCCTGCGACCCTTCCTATAGCATGAGATTTGATATCTCAATGCTTCTAATACCAAACCTGAGATCCTTCCGATAGCATGAGATGTGATATCTGAATGCTTCTAATACCAAACCTGAGATCATTCCTACAACACGAGATGTAATATCCAAATCCTTCCCCTTCCAAACCTGAGACCCTCCCTTTAGCATGAGATGTGATATCCAACTACTTCCCATTCCAATCCTGAGACCCTTCCTATAGCATGAGATGTGATGTCTCAATGCTTCTAATACCAAACCTGAGATCCTTCCTATAACATGAGATGTGATATCCAACTCCTTCCCATTCCAATCCTGAGACACTTCCTATAGCATGAGAAGTGATATCTGCATGCTTATACCAAACCTGAGACCCTTCCTATAGCATGAGATGTGATATCCAAATCCTTCCCATTCCAATCCTGAGACCCTTCCTATAGCATGAGATGTGATATCTCAATGCTTATACCAAACCTGAGAGCCTACCTATAGCATGAGATGTGATATCCAACTCCTTCCTGTTCCAAACCTGAGACCCTTCCTATAGCATATGTGATATCCAACTCCTTCCCATTCCAAACATGAGACCCTTCCTATAGCAAGAGTGTAATATCCAACTCCTACCCATTCCAATCCTGAGACCATTCCTATAGCATGAGATGTGATATCTCAATGCTTCTAATACCAAACCTGAGATACTTCCTATGACATGAGATGTGATATCCAATTCCTTCCCATTCCAAACCTGAGATCCTTCCTACAGCATGCGATGTGATATCTCAATGCTTCTAATACCAAACCTGAGACCCGTCCTATAACATGAGATGGGATATCCAACTCCTTCCCGTTCCAAACCTGATACCCTTCCTATAGCATGAGATGTGATATCCAACTCCTTCCCATCCCAATCCTTAGACACCTCCGATAGCAGAGATGTGATATCTCAATGCTTATACCAAACCTGAGACTCTTCCTATAACATGAGATATGATATCCAACTCCTTCCCGTTCCAAACCTGAGACCCTTCCTATAGCATGAGATGTGATATCCAACTCCTTCCCATTCCAATCCTGAGACCCTTCTGATAGCATGAGATGTGATATCTCAATGCTTCTAATACCAAACCTGTGATCCTTCCTATAGCATGAGATGTGATATCCAACTCCTTCCAATTCCAATCCTGAGACCCTTCCTACAGCAATAGATGTGATATCTCAATGCTTCTAATACCAAACCTGAGACCCTTCCTATAACATGAGATGGGAATATCCAACTCCTTCCCATTCCAATCCTGAGACCCTTCCGATAGCAGAGATGTGATATCTCAATGCTTATACCAAACCTGAGATCCTTCCTATAACATGAGATGTGATATCCAACTCCTTCCCATTCCAATCCTGAGACCCTTCCTATAGCATGAGATGTGATATCTCACTGCTTATACCAAACCTGAGACCCTTCCTATAGCATGAGATGTGATATCCAACTCCTTTCCATTCCAATCCTGAGACCCTTCCTATAGCATGAGATGTGATATCTCAATGCTTCTAATATCAAACTTGAGACCCTCCCTATAGCATGAGATGTGATATCCAAGTCCTTCCCATTCCAATCCTGAGACACTTCCTATAGCATGATATGTGATATCCAATGCTTCTAATACCAAACCTGAGACTCTTCCTATAACATGAGATGGGATATCTAACTCCTTCCCATTCCAATCCTGAGACCCTTCCGATAGCAGAGATGTGATATCTCAATGCTTATACGAAACCTGAGACCCTTCCTACGGCATGAGATGTCATATACAACTCCTTCCCATTCCAATCCTGAGACCCTTCCTATAGCATGAGATGTGATATCTCAATGCTTATACCAAACCTGAGACCCTTCCTATAGCATGAGATGTGATATCCAACTCCTTCCCATTCCAATCCTGAGACCCTTCCTATAGCATGAGATGTGATGTCTCAATGCTTCTAATACCAAACCTGAGATCCTTCCTATAACATGAGATGTGATATCCAACTCCTTCCATTCCAATCCTGAGACCCTTCCTATAGCATGAGATGTTATATCTCAATACTTATACCAATCCTGAACCTTCCTATAGCATGAGATGTGATACCCAACTCCTTCCCATTCCAATCCTGAGACGCTTCCTATAACATGAGATGTGATATCTCAATGCCTCTAATACCAAACCTGAGATCCTTCCTCTAACATGAAATGTGATATCCAACTCCTTCCCATTCCAAATCTGAGAGCCTATCTATAGCATGAGATGTGATATCCAAGACCTTCCCATTCCAATACTTAGACCCTTCCTGCAGCGTGCAATATGATATCTCAATGATTCTAATAACAAACCTGAGACCCGTCCTATAACATGAGATGGGATATCCAACTCCTTCCCATTCCAATCCTGAGACACTTCTGATAACAGAGATGTGATATCTCAATGCTTATACCAAACCTGAGACCCTTCCTATAACATGAGATCGGATATCCAACTCCTTCCCGTTCCAAACCTGAGACCCTTCCTATAGCATATGTGATATCCAACTCCTTCCCATTCCAAACATGAGACCCTTCCTATAGCAATAATGTAATATCCAACTCCTTCCCATTCCAACCCTGAGACCATTCCTATAGCATGAGATGTGATATCTCAATGCTTCTAATACCAAACCTGAGATCCTTCGTTTGACATGAGATGTGATATCCAATTCCTCCCCATTCCAAACCTGAGAACCTTCCTACAGCATGCAATGTGATATCTCAATGCTTCTAATACCAAACCTGAGACCAGTCCTATAACATGAGATTGGATATCCAACTCCTTCCCCTTCCAAACCTGAGACCCTTCCTATAGCATGAGATGTGATATCCAACTTCTTCCCATTCCAATCCTGAGACCCTTCCTATAACATGAGATGTGATGTCTCAATGCTTCTAATACCAAACCTGAGATCTTTCCTATAACATGAGATGTGATATCCAACTCCTTCCCATTCCAATCCTGAGACCCTTCTGATAGCATGAGATGTGATATCTCAATGCTTCTAATACCAAACCTGTGATCCTTCCTATAGCATGAGATGTGATATCCAACTCCTTCCAATTCCAATCCTGAGACCCTTCCTACAGCAATAGATGTGATATCTCAATGCTTCTAATACCAAACCTGAGAGCTTCCTATAACATGAGATGGGAATATCCAACTCCTTCCCATTCCAATCCTGAGACCCTTCCGATAGCAGAGATGTGATATCTCAATGCTTATACCAAACCTGAGATCCTTCCTATAACATGAGATGTGATATCCAACTCCTTCCCATTCCAATCCTGAGACCCTTCCTATAGCATGAGATGTGATATCTCACTGCTTATACCAAACCTGAGACCCTTCCTATAGCATGAGATGTGATATCCAACTCCTTCCCATTCCAATCCTGAGACCCTTCCTATAGCATGAGATGTGATATCTCAATGCTTCTAATATCAAACTTGAGACCCTCCCTATAGCATGAGATGTGATATCCAAGTCCTTCCCATTCCAATCCTGAGACACTTCCTATAGCATGATATGTGATATCCAATGCTTCTAATACCAAACCTGAGACTCTTCCTATAACATGAGATGGGATATCTAACTCCTTCCCATTCCAATCCTGAGACCCTTCCGATAGCAGAGATGTGATATCTCAATGCTTATACGAAACCTGAGACCCTTCCTACGGCATGAGATGTCATATACAACTCCTTCCCATTCCAATCCTGAGACCCTTCCTATAGCATGAGATGTGATATCTCAATGCTTATACCAAACCTGAGACCCTTCCTATAGCATGAGATGTGATATCCAACTCCTTCCCATTCCAATCCTGAGACCCTTCCTATAGCATGAGATGTGATGTCTCAATGCTTCTAATACCAAACCTGAGATCCTTCCTATAACATGAGATGTGATATCCAACTCCTTCTATTCCAATCCTGAGACCCTTCCTATAGCATGAGATGTTATATCTCAATACTTATACCAATCCTGAACCTTCCTATAGCATGAGATGTGATACCCAACTCCTTCCCATTCCAATCCTGAGACGCTTCCTATAACATGAGATGTGATATCTCAATGCCTCTAATACCAAACCTGAGATCCTTCCTCTAACATGAAATGTGATATCCAACTCCTTCCCTTTCCAAATCTGAGAGCCTATCTATAGCATGAGATGTGATATCCAAGTCCTTCCCATTCCAATACTTAGACCCTTCCTGCAGCGTGCAATATGATATCTCAATGATTCTAATAACAAACCTGAGACCCGTCCTATAACATGAGATGGGATATCCAACTCCTTCCCATTCCAATCCTGAGACACTTCTGATAACAGAGATGTGATATCTCAATGCTTATACCAAACCTGAGACCCTTCCTATAACATGAGATCGGATATCCAACTCCTTCCCGTTCCAAACCTGAGACCCTTCCTATAGCATATGTGATATCCAACTCCTTCCCATTCCAAACATGAGACCCTTCCTATAGCAATAATGTAATATCCAACTCCTTCCCATTCCAACCCTGAGACCATTCCTATAGCATGAGATGTGATATCTCAATGCTTCTAATACCAAACCTGAGATCCTTCGTTCGACATGAGATGTGATATCCAATTCCTCCCCATTCCAAACCTGAGAACCTTCCTACAGCATGCAATGTGATATCTCAATGCTTCTAATACCAAACCTGAGACCAGTCCTATAACATGAGATTGGATATCCAACTCCTTCCCCTTCCAAACCTGAGACCCTTCCTATAGCATGAGATGTGATATCCAACTTCTTCCCATTCCAATCCTGAGACCCTTCCTATAACATGAGATGTGATGTCTCAATGCTTCTAATACCAAACCTGAGATCTTTCCTATAACATGAGATGTGATATCCAACTCCTTCCCATTCCAATCCTGAGACCCTTCCTATAGCATGAGATGTGATATCTCAATGCTTATACCAAACCTGAGACCCTTCCTATAGCTTGAGATGTGATATCCAACTCCTTCCCATTCCAATCCTGAGACTCTTCCTATAGCATGAGATGTGATATCTCAAGGACTCTAATAACAAACCTGAGATCCTTCCTCTAACATGAATGTGATATCCAACTCCTTCCCCTTCCAAACCTGAGAGCCTTCCTATAGCATGAGATATGATATCCAAGTCCTTCCCATTCCAATCCTGAGACCCTTCCTATAACATGAAATGTGATATCCAACTCCATCCCATTCCAACCTGAGACCTTTCCTATAGCATGAGATGGGATATCCAACTCCTTCCAAATCCAATACTGATACCATTCCGATAGCATGAGATGTGATATCCCAATGCTTCTACCAAATCTGAGACCCATACTATGGCATAAGATGTGATATCAAACTCCTTCCCATTCCAATCCTGAGACCCTTCCTATAGCTTGAGATGTGATATCCAACTTCTTCCCATTCCAATTCTGAGACCCTTTCTATACCATGAGACTTGATATCTCAATGCTTCTAATACCAAACCTGAGACCCGTCCTATAACATGAGATGTGATATCCAAATCCTTCCCCTTCCAAACCTTAGACCCTTCCTTTATCATGAGATGTGATATCCAACTCCTTCCCATTCCAATCCTGAGACCCTTCCGATATCATGACATTTGTTATCTCAATGTTTCTAATATCAAACTTGAGACCCTCCCTATAGCATGAGATGTGACATCCAAGTCCTCCCCATTCCAATCCTGAGACCCTTCCTATAGCATGAGATGTGATATCTCAATGCTTCTAATACCAAACCTGAGACCCTTCCTATAACATGAGATGGGATATCCAACTCAGATGGGATATCCAACTCCTTCCCATTCCAATCCTGAGACCCTTCCGATAGCAGAGATGTGATATCTCAATGCTTATATCAAACCTGAGACCCTTCCTATGGCCTGAGATGTCATATACAACTCCTTCCCATTCCATTCCTGAGACCCTTCCTATAGCATGAGATGTGATATCTCAATGCTTATACCAAATCTGAGACCCTTCCTATAGCATGAGATGTGATATCCAACTCCTTCCCATTCCAATCCTGAGACCCTTCCTATAGCATGAGATGTGATGTCTCAATGCTTCCAATACCAAACCTGAGATCCTTCCTATAACATGAGATGTGATATCCAACTCCTTCCCATTCCAATCCTGAGACCCTTATGATAGCATGAGATGTGATATCTCAATGCCTCTTATACCAAACCCGAGATCCTTCCGATAGCATGAGATGTGATATCTCAATGCTTCTAATACCAAACCTGAGATCCTTCCTATAATATGAGATGTGATTTCCAAATCCTTCCCCTTTCAAACCTGAGACCCTCCCTTTAGCATGAGATGTGATATCCAATTCCTTCCCATTCCAATCCTGAGACCCTTCTGATAGCATGAGATGTGATATCTCAATGCCTCTAATACCAAACCTGAGATCCTACCTCTAACATGAAATGTGATATCCATCTCCTTCCCTTTCCAAACCTGAGACCCTGCCTATAGCATGATATGTGATATCCAAGTCCTTCCCATTCCAATCCTGAGACCCTTCCTATAGCATGTGATGTGATATCTCAATGCTTATACAAAACCTGAGACCCTTCCTATGGCATGAGATGGCATATACAACTCCTTCCCATTCCAATCCTGAGACCCTTCCTATAGCATGAGATGTGATATCTCAATGCTTATACCAAACCTGAGACCCTTCCTATAGCATGTGATGTGATATCCAACTTCTTCCCATTCCAATCCTGAGACCCTTCCTATAGCATGAGATGTGATATCTCAATGCTTATACCAAACCTGAGACCCTTCCTATAGCTTGAGATGTGATATCCAACTCCTTCCCATTCCAATCCTGAGACCCTTCCTATAGCATGAGATGTGATATCTCAAGGCCTCTAATACCAAACCTGAGATCCTTCCTCTAACATGAAATGTGATATCCAACTCCTTCCCCTTCCAAACCTGAGAGCCTTCCTATAGCATGAGATATGATATCCAAGTCCTTCCCATTCCAATCCTGAGACCCTTCCTATAACATGAAATGTGATATCCAACTCCTTCCCATTCCAACCTGAGACCCTTCCTATAGCATGAGATGGGATATCCAACTCCTTCCAAATCCAATACTGATACCCTTCCGATAGCATGAGATGTGATATCCCAATGCTTCTACCAAACCTGAGTCCCATACTATGGCATGAGATGTGATATCAAACTCCTTCCCATTCCAATCCTGAGACCCTTCTTATACCATGAGACTTGATATGTCAATGCTTCTAATACCAAACCTGAGACCCGTCCTATAACATGAGATGTGATATCCAAATCCTTCCCCTTCCAAACCTTAGACCCTTCCTTTATCATGAGATGTGATATCCAACTCCTTCCCATTCCAATCCTGAGACCCTTCCGATATCATGAGATGTGATATCTCAATGCTTATACCAAATCTGAGACCCTTCCTATGGCCTGAGATGTCATATACAACTCCTTCCCATTCCAATCCTGAGACCCTTCCTATAGCATGAGATGTGATATCTCAATGCTTATACCAAATCTGAGACCCTTCCTATAGCATGAGATGTGATATCCAACTCCTTCCCATTCCAATCCTGAGACCCTTCCTATAGCATGAGAAGTGATATCTCCATGCTTATACCAAACCTGAGATCCTTCCTATAGCATAAGATGTGATATCCAAATCCTTCCCATTCCAATCCTGAGACCCTTCCTATAGCATGAGATGTGATATCGCAATGCTTATACCAAACCTGAGACCCTTCCTATAGCATGAGATGTGATATCCAACTCCTTCCCATTCCAATCCTGAGACCCTTCCTATAGCATGAGATGTGATGTCTCAATGCTTCTAATACCAAACCTGAGATCCTTCCTATAACATGAGATGTGATATCCAACTCCTTCCCATTCCAATCCTGAGACCCTTATGATAGCATGAGATGTGATATCTCAATGCCTCTTATACCAAACCTGAAATCCTTCCGATAGCATGAGATGTGATATCTCAATGCTTCTAATACCAAACCTGAGATCCTTCCTATAATATGAGATGTGATTTCCAAATCCTTCCCCTTCCAAACCTGAGACCCTCCCTTTAGCATGAAATGTGATATCCAACTCCTTCCCATTCCAATCCTGAGACCCTTCTGATAGCATGAGATGTGATATCTCAATGCCTCTAATACCAAACCTGAGATCCTACCTCTAACATGAAATGTGATATCCATCTCCTTCCCTTTCCAAACCTGAGACCCTGCCTATAGCATGAGATGTGATATCCAAGTCCTTCCCATTCCAATCCTGAGACCCTTCCTATAGCATGTGATGTGATATCTCAATGCTTATACCAAACCTGAGACCCTTGCTATGGCATGAGATGTCATATACAACTCCTTCCCATTCCAACCCTGAGACCCTTCCTATAGCATGAGATGTGATATCTCAATGCTTATACCAAACCTGAGACCCTTCCTATAGCATGAGATGTGATATCCAACTTCTTCCCATTCCAATCCTGAGACCCTTCCTATAGCATGAGATGTGATATCTCAATGCTTATACCAAACCTGAGACCCTTCCTATAGCATAAGATGTGATATCCAAATCCTTCCCATTCCAATCCTGAGACCCTTCCTATAGCATGAGATGTGATATCTCAATGCTTATACCAAACCTGAGACCCTTCCTATAGCATGAGATGTGATATCCAACTCCTTCCCATTCCAATCCTGAGACCCTTCCTATAGCATGAGATGTGATGTCTCAATGCTTCTAATACCAAACCTGAGATCCTTCCTATAACATGAGATGTGATATCCAACTCCTTCCCATTCCAATCCTGAGACCCTTCCTATAGCATGAGATGTGATATCCAACTTCTTCCCATTCCAATCCTGAGACCCTTCCTATAGCATGAGATGTGATATCTCAATGCTTATACCAAACCTGAGATCCTTCCTCTAACATGAAATGTGATATCCAACTCCTTCCCCTTCCAAACCTGAGAGCCTTCCTATAGCATGAGATATGATATCCAAGTCCTTCCCATTCCAATCCTGAGACCCTTCCTATAACATGAAATGTGATATCCAACTCCTTCCCATTCTAACATGAGACCCTTCCTATAGCATGAGATGGGATATCCAACTCCTTCCAAATCCAATACTGATACCCTTCCGATAGCATGACATGTGATATCCCAATGCTTCTACCAAACCTGAGACCCATACTATGGCATGAGATGTGATATCAAACTCCTTCCCATTCCAATCCTGAGACGCTTCCTATAGCTTGAGATGTGATATCCAACTCCTTCCCATTCCAATTCTGAGACCCTTCTTATACCATGAGACTTGATATCTCAATGCTTCTAATACCAAACCTGAGACCCGTCCTATAACATGAGATGTGATATCCAAATCCTTCCCCTTCCAAACCTTAGACCCTTCCTTTATCATGAGATGTGATATCCAACTCCTTCCCATTCCAATCCTGAGACCCTTCCGATATCATTAGATTTGTTATCTCAATGCTTCTAATATCAAACTTGAGACCCTCCCTATAGCATGAGATGTGACATCCAAGTCCTTCCCATTCCAATCCTGAGACCCTTCCTATAGCATGAGATGTGATATCTCAATGCTTCTAATACCAAACCTGAGACCCTTCCTATAACATGAGATGGGATATCCAACTCCTTCCCATTCCAATCCTGAGACCCTTCCGATAGCAAAGATGTGATATCTCAGTGCTTATACCAAACCTGAGACCCTTCCTAAGGCCTGAGATGTCATATACAACTCCTTCCCATTCCAATCCTGAGACCCTTCCTATAGCATGAGATGTGATATCTCAATGCTTATACCAAATCTGAGACCCTTCCTATAGCATGAGATGTGATATCCAACACCTTCCCATTCCAATCCTGAGACCCTTCCTATAGCATGAGAAGTGATATCTCCATGCTTATACCAAACCTGAGACCCTTCCTATAGCATGAGATGTGATATCCAAATCCTTCCCATTCCAATCCTGAGACCCTTCCTATAGCATGAGATGTGATATCTCAATGCTTATACCAAACCTGAGAGCCTACCTATAGCATGGGATGTGATATCCAAGTCCATCCCATTCCAATCCTTAGACCCTTCCTACAGCATGCGATGTGATATCTCAATGATTCTAATACCAAACCAGAGACCTGTCCTTTAACATGAGATGGGATATCCAACTCCTTCCCATTCCAAACCTGAGCCACTCCTGATAGCAGAGATGTGATATCTCAATGCTTATACCAAACCTGAGACCATTCCTATAACATGAGATGTGATATCCAACTCCTTCCCGTTCCAAACCTGAGACACTTCCTATAGCATATGTGATATCCAACTCCTTCCCATTCCAAACATGAGACCCTTCCTGTATATAACATGAGATGTGATATCCAACTCCTTCCCATTCCAACCTGAGACCCTTCCTATAGCATGAGATGTGATATCCAACTCCTTACCATTCAAATCCTGAGACCCTCCCTATAACAAGAGATGTCATATCCAACTCCTTCCCATTCCAAACCTGAGACCCTTCCTATAACATGAGATGTGATATCCAACTCCTTCCCATTCCAAACCTGAGACCCTTCCGATAGCATGAGATGTGATATCTCAATGCTTCAAAAACCAAACATGAGAACCATCCTATAACATGAGATGTGAAATCCAAATCCTTCCCTTCCCAAACCTGAGACTCTTCCTATAGCATGAGATGTGATATCTCAATGCTTCTACCAAACCTGAAACCCTTCCTATAGCATGAGATGTGATATCCAACTCCTTCCCATTCCAATCCTGAGACACATCCTATAGCATGAGATGTGATATCACAATGCTTCTAATACCAAACCTGAGACCCGTCCTATAACATGAGATGTGATATCCAAATCCTTCCCCTTCCAAACCTGAGACCCTTCCTTTAGCATGAGATGTGATATCCAGCTCCTCCCATTCCAATCCTGAGACCCTTCCGATAGCAGAGATGTGATATTTCAATGCTTATACCAAACCTGAGACCCTTCCCATAGCATGAGATGTGATATCCAACTCCTTCCCATTCCAATCCTGAGACCCTTCCTATAGCATGAGATGTGATATCTCAATGCTTCTACCAAAACTGAGACCCTTCCTTTAGCATGAGATGTGATATCCAACTCCTTCCCATTCCAATCCTGAGACCCTTCCTATAGCATGAGATGTGATATCTCAATGCTTCTAATACCAGACCTGAGATCCTTCCTATAACATGAGATGTGATATCCAACTCCTTCCCATTCCAATCCTGAGACCCTTCCTATAGCATGAGATGTGATATCTCAATGCTTCTAATACCAAACCTGAGACCCTCCCTTTAGCATGAGATGTGATATCCAATTCCTTCCCATTCCAATCCTGATACCCTTCTGATAGCATGAGATGTGATATCTCAATGCCTCTAATACCAAACCTGAGATCCTACCTCTAACATGAAATGTGATATCCAACTCCTTCCCTTTCCAAACCTGAGAGCCTTCCTACAGCATGAGATGTGATATCCAAGTCCTTCCCATTCCAATCCTGAGACCCTTCCTATAACATGAGATGTGATATCCAACTCCTTCCCATTCCAACCTGAGACCCTTCCTATAGCATGAGATGGGATATCCAACTCCTTCCAAATCTAATCCTGATATCCTTCCGATAGCATGAGATGTGATATCCCAATGCTTCTACAAAACCTGAGACCCATACCATGGTGTTAAGACGGATTTCTGAACTCTGTCCTGGTGGCGCAGAAGTTCAGAAGGCCAACCTAATTACTTGGAACAGGGTAACCTCTGGACAAGCCAGACCAATCAAGGTAGCGATCGCGGCGGTCAAGACTAGGTCTCAAGAGGGGTGAGGGTGACTGAAAGCCCGCAATGAGCACACAAAGCAAGAGCGCTTACAAACTACTCCAAACAGTTGTTATATCAAAAATAGATACACATTTATTTTAAGGCCTTTAAAACAATGACCGTAGCGAGAAAATCACAATATCACAATATTAAACCAACACATACCATATCAACACAATATATATACAAATACACAGTCGCAAGCGTTTAAAGCACGAAATATGTAGTCCACCTGAAAGGAAAGGAAAACAGGCAGTGCGATAACGCTTTAGACTCAGTTCGCCTTCAGATGCACCTAACTAGATGGAAGTCCGAGCCCTGCGAAGAGTGGAGCCTTGTGCTCAAAGTACCTGCCACGCCGGTGCCAACGGGCAAAAGGGGAAGCTCTTCGGAGGAAGTCAGGCAGTTCAGTATAGTGCACACAGAAGAAGAACAGGTTCCGCAACTCAAGCGCAGCCTCCACAGCGGGCAGAAGCAGAGCGAGAGTACGGCCAAAAGGGTGCTGTTTCTACACAGCAGGGAAAAGCAATGGGATACTGCAGGAGGGCGACCAGATCCTAGCTAAACTACTCACCGGTCCCGAAGCAAGCAGGCCCAGGCTTCTCCACGTTAGTTTCAGCAGCTGGCAGGTTCAGAAGAGCAGGGAACGCCTCGTAGTCGTGTAGAGCAAAAAGACGACCCAATCGACGAAACCAGCACAGTTTGTTGCCGCAGCAGGACAACAGAGCGGCCGTGTGTATTCAAGCCAAATGTACACTCCTCACTTCAGACTTGGGAACGCCAAGTGTACGAAGCGTGGGAGAGTGACAAGGACTCGAAATACAACACAACCTGGCGGCAGTTACAGAGCAGGACTCCCTTGTAAACTGGTCAGTCAACTGGATGGCCCAGAGACACTTCCGAAGGCTTACTTGGCAGGAGATGATGAAGTCGCCGGGAATAGCTGTTCCTGCTATTCCAAAGGTCGAAGCACCAGTACAGGCCTTCTGGTTCGATCCAAGGAGGAAAGGGTTTCACAGGACGACAGCAGTGCAAAGGAGGATTCCTTCAGCGGGTCACCAGCGATTCCTCGGTCCAGCCTCCTGGTTGCAGGATACTTGGCTCCTGTATTCCTTCGTTCGTGAGAACTCAGGAGATCGACATGGTAGTGGTGTTTCCAGCCCCCTCTTACCCACGGTTCCCTTCGCGCCAAAACGGAGGGGAGCCAATGGGAGATCCGCTCATCAACACACATACCATACGTGGACCAATCACGGACCACGGTGGTCCCAGGCATTCACACCACCCTAGACTCTCTGGCACCCAGGATGTGTATTGGGACCAGACATCCCAGCCCACACCATGGAGGTACACAAACGACATGTAGAAGCCCGCGAAAGCAACCACGTTTCGCGGGAAAGTACATGCCCAAATAAGGAAGGCCCCGGGTCGCCCGACCTGGGGAAGGTGAAGGAAGCAAGACGGTCAGTGGACAGGACAAAGGAGCCTCGTGGTCTGGCCATTTTGGGAGCCAGGCCACCATTTTGGGTTCAGTGCGAAAAACGTGCTCAGAACGCCAAAAGGAGCTCAAAATAAACAAAACGATCGCTGCCACCATTCGAGTCCCTGAATGACTTGCACCGATCAAATACCATCCTAAAAGAGTATCTAGGGCCTGTAGAAGGCTAGAGACCCAAGAGAGCTGTAACTTAGCTTACAGTGCCCTCTTGTGTCATGTTGCACTAAAGCCGCAACATGATAAAAGAAACTACGGGAAACAGCGTTCCCCGGTACTGACTGTCTTAAGGGCATGTCAGTTTCCCCGTAAGAAAAGGAGCGAAAGCCCAGAGGAGTGCCGCAGAAGGCTGCAGTTCTCTGGCAAAGTCAAGAACAAGGTGAAAACAACAGCAAAAAGTTTAGGGGTTGCCACATGGAAGGAAAATTACCTACAATTACGAAATCTTTCCTAACACTCGCCCCTCCCAGACTATGGACAGGGGGAACTAATCCACCCCTGGATGAGTCTCTTGTTCAGGTCGGTTAAACATTCTGGACAACCCATCAGCATTGCTATGTTGGACACCTGGCCTATGCTCAATAGTGAAGTCGAAGCCTTGTAGACTTATGGACCACCTAAGCAACTTTGGATTCTCCCCCTTCATGTTCATTAGCCACTTTAACGGCTTATGGTCAGTTTGCACAGTGAAGTGGGTCCCATAGAGGTAGGGCCTCAGCTTCCTTAGGGCCCACACAACAGAGAAACATTCTTTCTCTACCGTGGACCATCTGAGCTCTCTGTCCTTAAGCTGGCGACTAAAAAAACCGATAGGGTGTTCCTTACCCTTCTCATCTACTTGTGATAGTACAGCTCCTATCCCAGTGTCAGAGGCGTCCGTCTGCACGATAAAAGGTCTTTGATAATCCGGGGCCCTAAGGACAGGGGCCTGGCACAAGGAGTCTTTTAAGCCATTGAAGGCCTTCTCACACTCGTCGGTCCAAGTTACCTTCTTGGGTTTCTTCGGAGTTGTGAGGGCAGTCAGAGGAGCAGCTATGGTGCCATAGTCTGCCACAAAATTGCGGTAATACCCCGTGAGTCCTAAGAAGGCTCTCACTTGGGTTTGCGTAGTGGGGGTAGGCCAGTCTTGTACTGCTTGTACCTGACTGAGTAGAGGCTGTCTCCTCCCTCCACCTACTTCATGTCCAAGGTAAACCACTGAGCCTTGTCCATTTTGGTGAGGGGCCACTCGGACACCCTCAAAAGAGCTATCTGAAGGACTGCTTGGGAACAGGTCGGGGAGAGGTTCAGACTCCTCTCCCGCAACGTCTGAAGCCAGTAGCAGTGCTGCGATTTCGACGCTTGGGCCGAAAGCCTTCAGCCTATTCACGTGAAGCACTTTTGGAGCCTGTCCAGGCCTTCCAAGGTCCACTGAATAGTTAACCTCACCCAGGGGCTCCACCACTGGGTAAGGGCCTGACCATTTGTCCTGTAAAGCTCGAGGCCTTATGGGATTCATGATCAGGACTTGCTGACCAAGTGTAAAGTTGATGAGGGAAGCTTTCTGGTCGTACCAATGTTTCACCAGCGCTTGCCCTGCCTTCAATTTATCACTAGCCAAGCCCACCAGAAGTACCATCCGTTTTCTGAGCCCTAGCACATAATCAACTACATTGGTAGTAACAGGGGGAGTGGGCATCTCCCATCCCTCTTTGACGATGGCTAAGGGTCCCCGTACGGGATGACCGAACAGAAGTTCGAAGGGGCTGAAGCCAACACCCTCCTGTGGTACCTCTCGGTAGGCAAACAGTAAGCATGAAACAAGAAGATCCCATTTTCTTCTCTGAGGCTCCTCCAGAGCCCCAATCACGCTCTTTAACGTCCTGTTGAAACGCCCCCCCAGACCATTGGTCTGGGGGTGGTATGCAGAAGAGAACCCGTAGGTGACCCCACATTCTTTCCACATAGCCTGCCTATACTTCGACATAAAGTTGCTGCCATGATCCGACACAACTTCTTTAGGGAAGCCAACCCTAGTAAATCTGCCGAGTAAAGCTTCTGCAACTGACTTGGCAGTTACAGTTTTCAATGGGATGGCCTCAGGATACCTGGTTGCATGGTCGACCAGCACCAGGATAAACCTATTGCCTGAGGATGTTTGCGGGTCAAGGGGACCAACCATGTCGATCCCTACCCTTTCAAATGGTACCCCCACAACTGGGAGCGGTACCAACGGAGCTTGGATTGTCGCGCCAACCTTACCAGACAACTGGCAGGCGGCACAACTCCTGCAGTGACTTTCTACTTGCTCCCCCATCTTGGGCCAGTAGAAGTGCATGGATAACCTTTGCTTGGTCCTCCTCATACCAAGGTGACCAGCAAGGGGAACGACATGCGCCAACTGCAGGAGGAAGGGCCTAACAGCAAGGGGAACCACCAACCTCCTATGGTCTCCTTCTGTAGAGTCTGTGGGCTCACTATACAGGAGTCCACCTTCCTGGTAAATCCTATGCATCCCAGGAGGTTCACCCTCAATCTGGGAGCAGGCCTGTCTCCTTAGGCCTTCCAGGGATGGGCACTCACGTTGGCCTTTACTGAATTCGTCCCTATCAGGACCTCCTTCAACTAACAAGTCTTTTAGTTCAGGATGATCGTTGGGGTCGAATACTTCAGGCATCGCCACCTCCTCGTCAGGCCCGGGCGATTGACCAACTTCCTCCACCGCAGTGGTAGGCGAGCTCGGGGGAATATTCTCTTTCCCTCGTTTTGACTTGTAGACTCCTTTCGCCTTGGGTTTCCCCTTCGGCTGGGGCGGCGTTTTGGACTTGGCCAATGCTGCCCGTGCTTGAGACCGTGTGTAGGGTCTTTCGGCAGTGTCTCCTACGATCCCTAAAGCTCTGAGATCATTACCCAACAAGACCTTTCCCGGGACGTTTCTCTGAATGCTCACTGGATTCCTGACTGCTGTACCATTTAAAGTAAGATTTACAGGTATTACTGGAAACATACGGAGGGGGCCGTCAGCCACATTAGTGGGCATCAGAGTAGCTCTGGCAACTTCCTCTGAGTCTACCAAGGTAGAATCCACTACAGTTCGACTGCACCCACTATCCCTAAGAGCTGGAGTATCCACTCCATTGATCAGCACACTGTCTTTAAAGTAGTGCTTGGTATTATCCGGAATCCTAGCATAAGCCTCTGCGACTTTAGGCTCCCAGGAACCCAGGGACACTAAAACTACCTCAGCCTCTATTCCGCTGGGAAATGAGTCTGAGGAGAAGGATGCTCCTGTAATCTCTTCTTCCTCGTAGGAGGAGAAGGCCAGATTAGCGGAGTGGACCCCCAAAGGTCTAACCTTACAACGGGGATCCCCCTTCACGTGGTCAGTTGCTCCACAAGAAAAACAAGCCCCAGTGGGTCTGTTTACGTAGGGAGGCTTATCGTAACCAGAGTTCTGTTTTGGAGGCTGACCTCCACTACCCTGTGAGTTCTCTTGTGTCTTACCCTTGTTTTTCTTTTTGTGGCCCTTATGGGAAGAAGATTTAGCAGATTCCCCACCCTCCATATCTTTGGACTTTTTCCCTTCCTCCTGCTTACCAGGATGAGTTTTGTCCTTATGGGACACTCGATGTGACACCCATAAGTCTGCTGCAATGGCCAGCTTCTTAGGATCTATCTCCTTCGAATCGGCCAAATGCTGCTTAAGCTCCGGGGAAGAAGAAGCAAAAATATGTTCCAGCATGACAAGATTTATCATGCCTTCGAAGGTAGAAACCTTATAACCTTCGACCCAGCCAGTTAAGTTTTTCAAAGATTCAGCGACATAAGATACCCAAGTACCACCTTCCTTTTTCTTATACTCTCGAAAACGCTTTAAATATTGGGCCGGAGTCTTCCCAATCTTTAAAATGAGAGTTTGCTTTAACATTGCGAAATCAGCCCGCTCAGCCTTCGACATTTCCATAATGGCACTACAGCCAGAATGGGGCAGTCTACTGAGCAACCACGCAATCTTATCAGCACTGTCAACTTTTTGAACCTCGCATGCATACTCAAACGCATTCAGCCAGACCATAATGTCATTCCTTTCTTCATACACACTGAGCAGATCTTTTGGAAACCGTGGATGAGAGGAAGCCCCAGACCCATGTCCAGGACCCTTGGACCCATTTGCAACCTGAAGCTTGGCCAGTTCCAACTGGTGATCCCTGTCTTTCTGTTTTTCTGCCTGTTCGATTTTTAGTTTTGCTATGCTGAATTCAAGCTCCTGCTGCCTAAACCGCAGCTCTTGCTTCTTGAATTCAAGCATAGCATCCCCATCAACACTGGCAGAGGAAACATTAGACATCTCGTCCTCCCTGTCCTCGTGGTCGCGATGGATCAGTGCGGCGGCAGAACCGTCGGTTCTACCAGTGAGAGCAGCCCCACCACCTTCCGCACTGTCCTCGGAAGTTATAGCGTCAAGCTGCACTTCTTGCCACGCCACGATTCTTTGGATCATTTCCAATTTAGTGCCTTGAGAGGAAACACCTCTCTCCGCACACATCTTTTTCAGCGTTTCTGATTTGGAAGCATTTAAAGTTAACAAGGTATTTGTTTCCATACTGTTTGATAGGACTATGGCCTTTTTAAAGTTATACTACAACAATTCACTACGTGTACTGGTTGGAATAACCTGAAATGCCTTAGTTCGAGCGCAACACTGGATACCTTCAGTCGTATCCCACCGCTGTACACCAATTTGTTAAGACGGATTTCTGAACTCTGTCCTGGTGGCGCAGAAGTTCAGAAGGCCAACCTAATTACTTGGAACAGGGTAACCTCTGGACAAGCCAGACCAATCAAGGTAGCGATTGCGGCGGTCAAGACTAGGTCTCAAGAGGGGTGAGGGTGACTGAAAGCCCGCAATGAGCACACAAAGCAAGAGCGCTTACAAACTACTCCAAACAGTTGTTATATCAAAAATAGATACACATTTATTTTAAGGCCTTTAAAACAATGACCGTAGCGAGAAAATCACAATATCACAATATTAAACCAACACATACCATATCAACACAATATATATACAAATACACAGTCGCAAGCGTTTAAAGCACGAAATATGTAGTCCACCTGAAAGGAAAGGAAAACAGGCAGTGCGATAACGCTTTAGACTCAGTTCGCCTTCAGATGCACCTAACTAGATGGAAGTCCGAGCCCTGCGAAGAGTGGAGCCTTGTGCTCAAAGTACCTGCCACGCCGGTGCCAACGGGCAAAAGGGGAAGCTCTTCGGAGGAAGTCAGGCAGTTCAGTATAGTGCACACAGAAGAAGAACAGGTTCCGCAACTCAAGCGCAGCCTCCACAGCGGGCAGAAGCAGAGCGCGAGTACGGCCAAAAGGGTGCTGTTTCTACACAGCAGGGAAAAGCAATGGGATACTGCAGGAGGGCGACCAGATCCTAGCTAAACTACTCACCGGTCCCCGAAGCAAGCAGGCCCAGGCTTCTCCACGTTAGTTTCAGCAGCTGGCAGGTTCAGAAGAGCAGGGAACGCCTCGTAGTCGTGTAGAGCAAAAAGACGTCCCAATCGACGAAACCAGCACAGTTTGTTGCCGCAGCAGGACAACAGAGCGGCCGTGTGTATTCAAGCCAAATGTACACTCCTCCCTTCAGACTTGGGAACGCCAAGTGTACGAAGCGTGGGAGAGTGACAAGGACTCGAAATACAACACAACCTGGCGGCAGTTACAGAGCAGGACTCCCTTGTAAACTGGTCAGTCAACTGGATGGCCCAGAGACACTTCCGAAGGCTTACTTGGCAGGAGATGATGAAGTCGCCGGGAATAGCTGTTCCTGCTATTCCAAAGGTCGAAGCACCAGTACAGGCCTTCTGGTTCGATCCAAGGAGGAAAGGGTTTCACAGGACGACAGCAGTGCAAAGGAGGATTCCTTCAGCGGGTCACCAGCGATTCCTCGGTCCAGCCCCCTGGTTGCAGGATACTTGGCTCCTGTATTCCTTCGTTCGTGAGAACTCAGGAGATCGACATGGTAGTGGTGTTTCCAGCCCCCTCTTATCCACGGTTCCCTTCGCGCCAAAACGGAGGGGAGCCAATGGGAGATCCGCTCATCAACACACATACCATACGTGGACCAATCACGGACCACGGTGGTCCCAGGCATTCACACCACCCTAGACTCTCTGGCCCCCAGGATGTGTATTGGGACCAGACATCCCAGCCCACACCCTGGAGGTACACAAACGACATGTAGAAGCCCGCGAAAGCAACCACGTTTCGCGGGAAAGTACATGCCCAAATAAGGAAGGCCCCGGGTCGCCCGACCTGGGGAAGGTGAAGGAAGCAAGACGGTCAGTGGACAGGACAAAGGAGCCTCGTGGTCTGGCCATTTTGGGAGCCAGGCCACCATTTTGGGTTCAGTGCGAAAAACGTGCTCAGAACGCCAAAAGGAGCTCAAAATAAACAAAACGATCGCTGCCACCATTCGAGTCCCTGAATGACTTGCACCGATCAAATACCATCCTAAAAGAGTATCTAGGGCCTGTAGAAGGCTAGAGACCCAAGAGAGCTGTAACTTAGCTTACAGTGCCCTCTTGTGTCATGTTGCACTAAAGCCGCAACATGATAAAAGAAACTACGGGAAACAGCGTTCCCCGGTACTGACTGTCTTAAGGGCATGTCAGTTTCCCCGTAAGAAAAGGAGCGAAAGCCCAGAGGAGTGCAGCAGAAGGCTGCAGTTCTCTGGCAAAGTCAAGAACAAGGTGAAAACAACAGCAAAAAGTTTAGGGGTTGCCACATGGAAGGAAAATTACCTACAATTACGAAATCTTTCCTAACACATGGCATGAGATGTGATATCAAACTCCCGTCCTATACCATGAGACTTGATATCTCAATGCTTCTAATACCAAACCTGAGACCAGTCCAATAACATGTGATGTGATATCCAAATCCTTCCCCTTCCAAACCTTAGACCCTTCCTTTATCATGAGATGTGATATCCAACTCCTTCCCACTCCACTCCTGAGACCCTTCCTATAGCATGAGATGTGATATCTCAATGCTTCTAATACCAAACCTGAGACCCTTCCTATAACATGAGATGTGATATCCAAGTCCTTCCCATTCCAATCCTGAGACCCTTCCTATAGCATGAGATGTCATATCTCAATGCTTCTAATACCAAACCTGAGACCCTTCCTATAACATGAATTGTGATATCCAAGTCCTTCCCATTCCAAACTTGAGACCTTTCCAATAGCAGAGATGTGATATCTCAATGCTTATACCAAACCTGAGATCCTTCCTATGACATGAGATGTGATATCTAAATCCTTCTCATTCCAAACCTGAGACCCTTCCTACAGCATGTGATGTGATATCTCAATGCTTCTAATATCAAAACTGAGACCCGTCCTATAACATGAGATGGGATATCCAACTCCTTCCCGTTCCAAACCTGATACCCTTCCTATAGCATGAGATGTGATATCCAATTCCTTCCCATCCCAATCCTGAGACACCTCCGATAGCAGAGATGTGAAATCTCAATGCTTATACCAAACCTGAGACTCTTACTATAACATGAGATCTGATATCTAACTCCTTCCCGTTCCAAACCTGAGACCCTTCCTATAGCATGAGATGCGATATCCAACTCCTTCCCATTCCAATCCTGAGACCCTTCCCATAGCATGAGATGTGATATCTCAATGCTTCTAATACCAAACCTGTGATCCTTCCTATAACAAGAGATGTGATATCCAAATCCTTCCCCTTCCAAATCTGAGACCCTCCCTTTAGCATGAGATGTGATATCTCAATGCCTCTAATACCAAACCTGAGATCCTTCCGATAGCATGAGATGTGATATCTCAATGCTTCTAATACCAAACCTGAGATCCTTCCTATAACATGAGATGTGATATCCAAATCCTTCCCCTTCCATTCCTGAGACCCTCCCTTTAGCATGAGATGTGATATCCAACTCCTTCCCATTCCAATCCTGAGACCCTTCTGATAGCATGAGATGTGATATCTCAATGGCTCTAATACCAAACCTGAGATCCTACATCTAACATGAAATGTGATATCCAACTCCTTCCCTTTCCAAACGTGAGACCCTCCCTATAGAATGAGATGTGATATCCAAGTCCTTCCCATTCCAATCCTGAGACCCTTCCTATAGCATGAGATGTGATATCTCAATGCTTCTAATACCAAACCTGAGACCCTTCCTATAACGTAAGATGGGATATCCAACTCCTTACCATTCCAATCCTGAGACCCTTCCGATAGCAGAGATGTGATATCTCAATGCTTATACCAAACCTGAGACCCTTCCTGTGGCATGAGATGTCATATACAACTCCTTCCCATTCCAATCCTGAGACCCTTCCTATAGCATGAGATGTGATATCTCAATACTTATACCAAACCTGAGACCCTTCCTATAGCATGAGATGTGATATCCAACTCCTTCCCATTCCAATCCTGAGACCCTTCCTATAACATGAGATGTTATGTCTCAATGCTTCTAATACCAAACCTGAGATCATTCCTATGGCATGAGATGTCATATAAAACTCCTTCCCATTCCAATCCTGAGACCCTTCCCATAGCATGAGATGTGATATCGAACTCCTTCCCATTCCAATCCTGCGACCCTTCCTATAGCATGAGATTTGATATCTCAATGCTTCTAATACCAAACCTGAGATCCTTCCGATAGCATGAGATGTGATATCTGAATGCTTCTAATACGAAACCTGAGATCATTCCTACAACACGAGATGTAATATCCAAATCCTTCCCCTTCCAATCCTGAGACCCTCCCTTTAGCATGAGATGTGATATCCAACTACTTCCCATTCCAATCCTGAGACCCTTCCTATAGCATGAGAAGTGATATCTCCATGCTTATACCAAACCTGAGACCCTTCCTATAGCATGAGATGTGATATCCAAATCCTTCCCATTCCAATCCTGAGACACTTCCTATAGCATGAGAAGTGATATCTCCATGCTTATACCAAACCTGAGACCCTTCCTATAGCATGAGATGTGATATCCAAGTCATTCCCATTCCAATCCTTAGACCCTTCCTATAGCATGCAATATGATATCTCAATGATTCTAATAACAAACCTGAGACCCGTCCTATAACATGAGATGGGATATCCAACTCCTTCCCATTCCAATCCTGAGGCACTTCCGATAGCAGAGATGTGATATCTCAATGCTTATACCAAACCTGAGACCCTTCCTATAACATGAGATGTGATATCCAACTCCTTCCAATTCCAAACATGAGACCCTTCCCATAGCAAGAATGTAATATCCAACTCCTTCCCATTCCAATCCTGAGACCATTCCTATAGCATGAGATGTGATATCTCAATGCTTCTAATACCAAACCTGAGATCCTTCCTATGACATGAGATGTGATATCCAATTCCTTCCCATTCCAAACCTGAGACCCTTCCTACAGCATGCGATGTGATATCTCAATGCTTCTAATACCAAACCTGAGACCAGTCCTATAACATGAGATGGGATATCCAACTCCTTCCCGTTCCAATCCTGAGACACTTCCGATTGCAGAGATGTGATATCTCAATGCTTATACCAAACCTGAGACTCTTCCTATAACATGAGATGTGATATACAACTCCTTCCCATTCCAAACCTGAGACCCTTCCTATAGCATGATATGTGATATCCAACTCCTTCCCATTCCAATCCTGAGACCCTTCCGATAGCATGAGATGTGATATCTCAATGCCTCTAATATCAAACCTGAGATCCTTCCTATAACAGTAAACAAGATGGTCCAAAGGCCTATGTGAACGACCAGCGCAACTGCACAAGAGTTAGAAGTTTAAAAAGGCAGCGTTCAACATGAGAGTGTGAGGGAACCCGGACCAAGGACCCTCGATAAGAAGTAAATTAGATATAAGCAGTGAACTGCGCCAATTGACAATAATACAATAATAATTGAATTATGTTTTTAATTCCATTCCACAGCCTGACACGTGTTTCGAGCAAAGCTCTTTTTCAAAGGCGTTGAACCTTGTCCAAAGGAAACTTAATATTACTTGCGGTTGCAATAACCATTAATTAATTACAGCCTTCCGGCAACAACAATGTACAAAGAGAGAGTGAGCACGAATACTGAGGAGGTTGATTTGTGGTTTGTGATTTGCAACTACGAGAGACTGCGCTGACAACACCAGCAGAGGTCCCACCTGAGGTCACTCACTATTTGGATTGCCATTACCTTAATTACTCACTGTCTTGCCGTTACACACACGGCTGCGGCTTGCAGTTGTTTATCTTTGAATGGAACCCGGCTGTCAGGTGAACGAATAGTCGACCAAGCGAGCGAGGAATTCTTGGAATGTTGCAGCCTGGGGCCTTTCTCTTGGATGAACTAACTAAATAAATCCTCACTAAAGACAAGGATTGCAGTGAAGTGTGGTCATTTACTTATTAACAGGGTCCCCGTACAGGATGACCAAACAGAAGTTTGAAGGGGCTGAAGCCAACACCCTCCTGTGGTACCTCTCGGTAGGCAAACAGTAAGCATGGTAAAAGAAGATCCCATTGTCTTCTCTGAAGCTTCTCCAGAGCCCCAATCATGCTTTTTAACGTTCTGTTGAAACGTTCCACCAGACCATTGGTCTGGGGGTGGTATGCAGAAGAGAACTTGTAGGTGACCCCACATTCTTTCCACATAGCCTGCATATACTTTGACATAAAGTTGCTGCCACAATCTGACACAACTTCTTTAGGGAAGCCAACCCTAGTAAATATGCCAAGTAAAGCTTTTGCAACTGACTTGGCAGTTACATTTTTCAATGGGATGGCCTCAGGATATCTGGTTGCATGGTCGACCAGCACCAGGATAAACCTATTGCCCGAGGATGTTTGCGGGTCAAGGGGACCAACGATGTCGATCCCTACCCTTTCAAATGGTACCCCCACAACTGGGAGCGGTACCAACGGAGCTTGGATTGTCGAGCCAACCTTACCAGATAACTGGCAGGAGGCACAACTCCTGCAGTGACTTTCTACTTGCACCCCCATCTTGGGCCAGTAGAAGTGCATGGATAACCTTTGCTTGCTCCTCTTAATACCAAGGTGACCAGCAAGGAGCACTTCATGCGCCAACTGCAGGAGGAAGGGCCTAACAGCAAGGGGAACCACCAACCTCCTATGGTCTCTCCTTCTGTAGACTCTGTGGGCTCACTATACAGGAGTCCACCTTCCCAATAAATCCTATGCGTCCCAGGAGGTTCACCCTCAAGCTGGGAGCAGGCCTGTCTCCTTAGGCCTTCCAGAGATGGGCACTCACGTTGGCCTTTACTGAATTCGTCCCTATCAGGACCTCCTTCAACTAACAAGTCTTTTAGTTCAGGATGGTCGTTGGGGTCAAATACTTCAGGCATCGCCACCTCCTCGTCAGGCCCGGGCGATTGACCAACTTCCTCCACCGCAGTGGTAGGCGAGCTCGGGGGAATATTCTCTTTCCCTCGTCTTGACTTGTTGACTCCTTTCGCCTTGGGTTTCCCCTTCGGCTGGGGCGGCGTATTGGTCTTGGCCAATGCTGCCCGTGCTTGAGACCGTGTGTAGGGTCTTTCGGCAGTGTCTCCTACGAGCCCTAAAGCTCTGAGATCATTATCTAATAAGACCTTTCCCGGGACGTTTCTCTGAATGCTCACTGGAATCCTGACTGCTGTACCATTTAAAGTAAGATTTACAGGTATTACTGGGAACATACGGAGTGGGCCGTCAGCCAACTTAGTGGGCATCAGAGTAGCTCTGGCAACTTCCTCTGAGTCTACCAAGGTAGAATCCACTACAGTTCGACTGCACCCACTATCCCTAAGAGCTGGAGTATCTACTCCATTGATCAGCACACTGTCTTTAAAGTAGTGCTTGGTATTATCTGTAATCCTAGCATAAGCCTCTGCGACTTTAGGATCCCAGGAACCCAGGGAAACTAAAACTACCTCAGCCTCTATCCCGCTGGGAAATGAGTCTGAGGAGAAGGATGCTCCTGTAATCTCTTCTTCCTCGTAGGAGGAGAAGGCCAGATTAGCGGAGTGGACCCCCAAAGGTCAAACCTTACACCGGGGATCCCCCTTCATGTGGTCAGTTGCTCCACAAGCAAAACAAGATCCATTGGGTCTGTTTACATAGGGAGGCTTATTGTAACCAGAGTTCTGTTTCGGAGGCTGACCTCCACTACCCTGTGAGTTCTCTTGTGTCTTACCCTTATTTTTCTTTTTGTGGCCCTTTTGAGAAGAAGATTTATCAGATTCTCCACCCTCCTTATCTTTGGACTTTTTCCCTTCCTCCTGCTTACCAGGATGAGTTTTGTCCTTATGGGACACTCGATGTGACACCCATAAGTCTGCTGCAATGGCCAGCTTCTTAGGATCTATCTCCTTCAAATCGGCCAAATGCTGCTTAAGCTCCGGGGAAGAAGATGCAAAAATGTGTTCCAGCATGACAAGATGTATCATGCCTTCGAAGGTAGAAACCTTATAACCTTCGACCCAGCCAGTTAAGTTTTTCAAGGATTCAGTGACATAAGATACCCAAGTACCACCTTCGTTTTTCTTATACTCTATGAATCGTTTCAAATATTGGGCCGGAGTCTTCCCAAACTTTAAAATGAGAGTTTGCTTTAACATTGCGAAATCAGCTTGCTCATCCTTCGACATTTCCATAATGGCACTACAGCCAGAATGGGGCAGTCTGCTGAGTAACCAGGCAATCTTATCAGCATTGTCAACTTGTTGAACTTCGCATGCATACTCAAACGCATTCATCCAGTCCATAATGTCATTCCTTTCCTCATACACAATGACCAGATCTTTCGGAAACCGTGGATGAGAGGAGGCCCCAGACCCATGTCCAGGACCCTTGGACCCATTTGCAACCTGAAGCTTGGCCAGTTCCAACTGGTGATCCCTGTCTTTCTGTTTTTCTGACTGTTCGATTTTTAGTTTGGCTATGCTGAATTCAAGCTCCTTCTGCCTAAACCGCAGCTCTTGCTTCTTGAATTCAAGCATAGCCTCCCCATCAACACTGGCAGAGGAAACATTAGACATCTCATCCTCCCTGTCCTCGTGGTCGCGGTGGATCAGTGCAGCGGCAGAACCGTCGGTTCTACCAGTGAGAGCAGCCCCACCTCCTTCCGCACTGTCCTCAGAAGTTATAGCGTCAAGCTGCGCTTCTTGCCACGCCACGATTCTTTTGATCATATCCAATTTCGTGCCTTGAGAGGAAACACCTCTCTCCGCACACATTTTTTTCAATGTTTCTGATTTGGAAGCATTTAAAGTTAACAAGGTATTTGTTTCCATACTGTTAGATAGGACTATGGCCTTTTTAAAGTTATACTACAACAATTCACTACATGTCCTGGTAGGAATAACTTGAAATGCCTCAGTTCGTGCGCAACACTGGATACCTTCAGTCATATCCCACCGCTGTACACCAATTTGTTAAGACGGATTTCTGAACTCTGTCCTGGTGGCGCAGAAGTTCAGAAGGCCAACCTAATTACTTGGAACAGGGTAACCTCTGGACAAGCCAGACCAATCAAGGTAGCGATCCCGGCGGTCAAGACTAGGTCTCAAGAGGGGTGAGGGTGACTGAAAGCCTGCAATGAGCACACAAAGCAAGGACACTTACAAACTACTCCAAACAGGTGCTATATTAAAAATATATATACATTTATTCCAAGGCCTTTAAAACAATGACCGTAGCGAGAAATCACAATACAACTCTAGTAAACCAACACATACCATACCAATACAATATATATACAAATACAAACAAGTCTCAAGCGTTAGATGCAAGAAATGTGTAGTCCACCTAAAAGGGAAGGAAAACAGGCAGTGTGAAATAATGCTTAGACCCAGTCCGCCTTCAGAGGCACCTAACTAAAAGGAAGTCCGAGCCCTACGAAGAGTGGAGCCTTGTGCTCAAAAGTACCTGCACACGCTGGTGCCAACGGGCAAAAGGGGATTCTCTTCGAGGGAGATCAGGCAGTTCAGTTTAGTGCACAAACGAAGAACAACAGTGTTCCGCGACTCAAGCGCAGCCTCCACTGTGGGCAGAAGCAGAGCGCGAGTACGGAAAGGCGTGCTGTTTTGACACAGCGGGGAAAAGCTATGGGCTCCTGCAGGAGGGCGACCAGTTCATAGCTATGCTACTCACCGGACCCCGATGCAAGCAGACCCAGGCTTCTCCGCGTCAGTTTCAGTCGCTGGCAGGTTCAGAAGAGCAGGGGACGTCTCGTCGTCGTGTTGAGTCTGCAGCAGCAGAGTTGAGTAAAAGACGTCCCAAACGAAGGAACCCGCACAGTTTGTTACCACAGCAGGGCAACGGAGCGGCCGTGTGTATCTGAGCCAAATGTACACTACTCACTTCAGACCTGGGAACGCCAAGTGTACGAATCGTGTGAGAGTGACAAGGACTCGATATACTACACAACCTGGTGGCGGTTACAGAGCAAGACTCCTGTGTAGGCTGGTCAGTCTGCTGGATGGCCCAGAGACGCTTCCGAAGGCTTACTAGCAGGAGATGGTGAAGATGCCGAGAATAGCTGTCCCCGCTATTCCAAGGGTCGAAGTACTAGTACAGGCCTTCTGGTTCGATCAAAGGTGAAAAGGGTTTCACAAGGCGACAGCAGTGCAGAGGAGCAGTCCTTCAGCGGGTCACCAGCGATTCCTCGGTTCAGCCTCTTGGTTGCAGGATACTTGGCTCCTGTATTCCTTTGTTCGTGAGAACTCAGGAGATCGACATGGTAGTGGTGTTTCCAGCCCCCTCTTATCCACGGTTCCCTTCGTGCCAAAACGGTGGGGACCCAATGGGAGATCCGCTCATCAACACTCACACCATTCGTGGACCTATCACGGACCACGGTGGTCCCAGGCATTCACACGGGACCAGACATCCCAGCCCACATACTGGAGGCACACACAAGACATGTAGAAGCCCGCGAAAGCATCCGTGTTTCGCGGGAAAGTACATGCCCAAATAAGGAAGGCCCCGGGTCGGCTCGACCTGGGGAAGGTGAAGGGAGCAAGACGGTCAGCGGACAGGACAAAGGAGCCTCGTGGTCTGGCCATTTTGGGAGCCAGGCCACCATTTTGGGTTAAGTGCGAGAAACGTGCTTAGAACGCCAAAAGGAGCTCAAAACACAAGAAACGATCGCTGCCACCATTCCCGTCCGTGAATCACTTGCACCGATCAGTTACAATCCTGAAAGAGTATCTAGGGCCTGTAGAAGGCTAGAATCCCAAGAGAGCAGCAACTTAGCTTACAGTGCCCTCTTGTGTCATGTTGCACGAAAGCCGCAACATGATAAAAGAAACTACGGAAAACAGCGTTTCCCGGTACTGACTGTCTTAAGGGCATGTCAGTTTCCCCGTAAGAAAGGAGCGAAATCCCAGAGGAGTGCGGCAGAAGGCTGCACTTCTCTGGCAAAGTCGAGAACAAGGTGAAAAACAACAGCAAAAAGTTTAGGGGTTGCCACATGGAAGGAAAATTACCTACAATTATTAAATCTTTCCTAACAGATATCACATCTCATGTTATAGGAAGAGTTTCAGGTTTGGTATAATCATTGAGATATTACATCTCTGCAATCGGAAGTGTCTCAGGATTGGGATGGGAAGGAGTTGGATATCCCATCTCATGTTATAGGACGGGTCTCAGGATTGTTATTAGAATCATTGAGATATCATATTGCATGCTGTAGGAAGGGTCTAAGGATTGGAATGGGAAGGACTTGGATATCACATCTCATGCTATGGATAGGCTCTCAGGTTTGGAAAGGGAAGGAGTTGGATATCACATTTCATGTTAGAGGAAGGATCTCAGGTTTGGTATTAGAGGCATTGAGATATCACATCTCATGCTATAGGAAGGGTCTCAGGATTGGAATGGGAAGGAGTTGGATATCACATCTCATGCTATAGGAAGGGTCTCAGGTTTGGTATAAGCATTGAGATATCACATCTCATGCTATAGGAAGGGTCTCAGGATTGGAATGGAAGGAGTTGGATATCACATCTCATGTTAAACGAAGGATCTCAGGTTTGGTATTAGAAGCATTGAGATATCACATCTCATGCTATAGGAAGGGTCTCAGGATTGGAATGGGAAGGAGTTGGATATCACATCTCATGCTATAGGAAGGGTCTCAGGTTTGGTATAAGCATTGAGATATCACATCTCATGCTATCGGAAGGGTCTCAGGATTGGAATGGGAAGGACTTGTATATGACATCTCAAGCCATAGGAAGGGTCTCAGGTTTGGTATAAGCTTTGAGATATCACATCTCTGCTATCGGAAGGGTCTCAGGATTGGAATGGGAAGGAGTTGGATATCCCATCTCATGTTATAGGAAGAGTCTCAGGTTTGGTATTAGAAGCATTGAGATATCACATCTCATGCTATAGGAAATGTATCAGGATTGGAATTGGAAGGACTTGGATATCACATCTCATGCTATAGGGAAGGTCTCAAGTTTGATATTAGAAGCATTGAGATATCACATCTCATGCTATAGGAAGGGTCTCAGGATCGGAATGGGAAGGAGTAGGATATCACATCTCATGCTATAGGAAGGATCTCAGGTTTGGTATAAGCATTGAGATATCACATCTCTTCTATCGGAAGGGTCTCAGGATTGGAATGGGAAGGAGTTGGATATTCCCATCTCATGTTATAGGAAGGGTCTCAGGTTTGGTATTAGAAGCATTGAGATATCACATCTCATGCTATAGGAAGGGTCTCAGGATTGGAATGGGAAGGACTTGGATATCACATCTCATGCTATAGGGAGGGTCTCAAGTTTGATATTAGAAGCATTGAGATATCACATCTCATGATATCGGAAGGGTCTCAGGATTGGAATGGGAAGGAGTTGGATATCACATCTCATGATAAAGGAAGGGTCTAAGGTTGGGAAGGGGAAGGATTTGGATATCACATCTCATGTTATAACACGGGTCTCAGGTTTGGTATTAGAAGCACTGAGATATCAAGTCTCATGGTATAGGAAGGGTCTCAGAATTGGAATGAGAAGGAGTTGGATATCACATCTCAAGCTATAGGAAGGGTCTCAGGATTGGAATGGGAAGGAGTTTGATATCACATCTCATGCAATAGTATGGGTCTCAGGTTTGGTATAAGCATTGGGATATCACATCTCATGCTATCGGAAGGGTATCAGGATTGGAATTCCAAGGAGTTGGATATCCCATCTCATGCTATAGGAAGGGTCTCAGGTTGGAATGGGAAGGAGTTGGATATCACATCTCATGTTATAGGAAGGGTCTCAGGATTGGAATGGGAAGGACTTGGATATCACATCTCATGTTATAGGAAGGATCTCAGGTTTGGTATTAGAAGCATTTAGATATCACATCTCATGCTATCGGAAGGATCTCAGGTTTGGTATTAGAAGCATTGAGATATCACATCTCATGCTATCAGAATGGTCTCAGGATTGGAATCGGAAGGAGTTGGATATCACATCTCATGCTAAAGGGAGGGTCTCAGGTTTGGAAGGGGAGGGATTTGGATATCACATCTCATGTTATCGTAAGGATCTCAGGTTTGGTATTAGAAGTATTGAGATATCACATCTCATGCTATAGGAATGGTCTCAGGATTGGAATGGGAAGGACTTGGATATCACATCTCATGCTATAGGGAGGTCTCAAGTTTGATATTAGAAGCATTGAGATATCACATCTCATGCTATAGGAAGGGTCTCAGGATTGGAATTCCAAGGAGTTGGATATCCCATCTCATGCTATAGGAAGGGTCTCAGGTTGGAATGGGAAGGAGTTGGATATCACATCTCATGTTATAGGAAGGGTCTCAGGATTGGAATGGGAAGGACTTGGATATCACATCTCATGCTATAGGAAGGCTCTCAGGTTTGGAAGGGGAAAGAGTTGGATATCACATTTCATGTTAGAGGTAGGATCTCAGGTTTGGTATTAGAGGCATTGAGATATCACATCTCATGCTATCAGAAGGGTCTCAGGATTGGAATGGGAAGGAGTTGGATATCACATCTCATGCTAAAGGGAGGGTCTCAGGTTTGGAAGGGGAAGGATTTGGATATCACATCTCTTGTTATAGGAAGGATCTCAGGTTTGGTATTAGAAGCATTTAGATATCACATCTCATGCTATCGGAAGGATCTCAGGTTTGGTATTAGAAGCATTGAGATATCACATCTCATGCTATCAGAATGGTCTCAGGATTGGAATCGGAAGGAGTTGGATATCACATCTCATGCTAAAGGGAGGGTCTCAGGTTTGGAAGGGGAGGGATTTGGATATCACATCTCATGTTATCGTAAGGATCTCAGGTTTGGTATTAGAAGTATTGAGATATCACATCTCATGCTATAGGAATGGTCTCAGGATTGGAATGGGAAGGACTTGGATATCACATCTCATGCTATAGGGAGGTCTCAAGTTTGATATTAGAAGCATTGAGATATCACATCTCATGCTATAGGAAGGGTCTCAGGATTGGAATGGAAGGAGTTGGATATCACATCTCATGTTTTAGGAAGGATCTCATGTTTGGTATTAGAAGCATTGAGACATCACATCTCATGCTATAGGAAGGGTCTCAGGATTGGAATGGGAAGGAGTTGGATATCACATCTCATGCTATATGAAGGGTCTCAGGTTTGGTATAAGCATTGAGATATCACATCTCATGCTATAGGAAGGGTCTCAGGATTGGAATGGGAAGGAGTTGTATATGACATCTCATGCCGTAGGAAGGGTCTCAGGTTTGGTATAAGCATTGAGATATCACATCTCTGCTATCGGAAGGGTCTCAGGATTGGAATGGGAAGAGTTGGATATCCCATCTCATGTTATAGGAAGAGTCTCAGGTTTGGTATTAGAAGCATTGAGATATCACATCTCATGCTATAGGAAGGGTCTCAGGATTGGAATGGGAAGGAGTTGGATATCACATCTCATGCTATAGGAAGGGTCTCAGGTTTGGTATAAGCAGTGAGATATCACATCTCATGCTATAGGAACTGTCTCAGGATTGGAATGGGAAGAAGTTGGATATCACATCTCATGTTATAGGAAGGATCTCAGGTTTGGTATAAGCATTGAGATATCACATCTCTGTTATCGGAAGGGTCTCAGGATTGGAATGTGAGGGAGTTGGATATTCCCATCTCATGTTATAGGAAGGGTCTCAGGTTTGGTATTAGAAGCATTGAGATATCACATCTCATGCTATAGGAAGGGTCTCAGGATTGGAATGGGAAGGAGTTGGATATCACATCTCATGCTATAGGAAGGGTCTCAGGTTTGGTATAAGCAGTGAGATATCACATCTCATGCTATAGGAACTGTCTCAGGATTGGAATGGGAAGAAGTTGGATATCACATCTCATGTTTTAGGAAGGATCTCAGGTTTGGTATTAGAAGCATTGAGACATCACATCTCATGCTATAGGAAGGGTCTCAGGATTGGAATGGGAAGGAGTTGGATATCACATCTCATGCTATATGAAGGGTCTCAGGTTTGGTATAAGCATTGAGATATCACATCTCATGCTATAGGAAGGGTCTCAGGATTGGAATGGGAAGGAGTTGTATATGACATCTCATGCCGTAGGAAGGGTCTCAGGTTTCGTATAAGCATTGAGATATCACATCTCTGCTATCGGAAGGGTCTCAGGATTGGAATGGGAAGGAGTTGGATATCCCATCTCATGTTATAGGAAGAGTCTCAGGTTTGGTATTAGAAGCATTGAGATATCACATCTCATGCTATAGGAAGGGTCTCAGGATTGGAATTGGAAGGAGTTGGATATCACATCTCATGCTATAGGAAGGGTCTCAGGTTTGGTATAAGCAGTGAGATATCACATCTCTGTTATCGGAAGGGTCTCAGGATTGGAATGTGAGGGAGTTGAATATTCCCATCTCATGTTATAGGAAGGGTCTCAGGTTTGGTATTAGAAGCATTGAGATATCACATCTCATGCTATAGGAAGGGTCTCAGGATTGGAATGGGAAGGACTTGGATATCACATCTCATGCTATAGGGAGGGTCTCAGGATTGGAATGGGAAGGAGTTGGATATCACATCTCATGATAAAGGAAGGGTCTAAGGTTTGGAAGGGGAAGGATTTGGATATCACATCTCATGTTATAGGACGGGTCTCAGGTTTGGTATTAGAAGCATTGAGATATCAAATCTCATGGTATAGGAAGGGTCTCAGAATTGGAATGGGAAGGAGTTGGATATCACATCTCATTCTATAGGAAGGGTCTCAGGATTGGAATGGGAAGGAGTTTGATATCACATCTCATGCCACAGTATGGGTCTCAGGTTTGGTAGAAGCATTGGGATATCACATCTCATGCTATCGGAAGGTTATCAGGATTGGATTTGGAAGGAGTTGGATATCCCATCTCATGCTACAGGAAGGGTCTCAGGTTGGAATGGGAAGGAGTTGGATATCACATCTCATGTTATAGGAAGGGTCTCAGGATTGGAATGGGAAGGACTTGGATATCACATCTCATGCTATAGGTAGGCTCTCAGGTTTGGAAGGGGAAAGAGTTGGATATCACATTTCATGTTAGAGGTAGGATCTCAGGTTTGGTATTAGAGGCATTGAGATATCACATCTCATGCTATCAGAAGGGTCTCAGGATTGGAATGGGAAGGAGTTGGATATCACATCTCATGCTAAAGGGAGGGTCTCAGGTTTGGAAGGGGAAGGATTTGGATATCACATCTTATGTTATCGGAAGGATCTCAGGTTTGGTATTAGAAGTATTGAGATATCACATCTCATGCTATAGGAAGGGTCTCAGGATTGGAATGGGATGGAGTTGGATATCACATCTCAAGCTATAGGAAGGGTCTCAGGTTTGGTATATGCATTGAGATATCACATCTCATGCTATAGGAAGGGTCTCAGGATTGGAATGGGAAGGAGTTGGATATCACATCTCATGTTATAGGAAAGATTTCAGGTTTGGTATTAGAAGCATTGAGACATCACATCTCATGTTATAGGAAGGGTCTCAGGATTAGAATGGGAAGAAGTTGGATATCACATCTCATGCTATAGGAAGGGTCTCAGGTTTGGCATAAGCATTGAGATATCACATCTCATGCTATAGGAAGGGTCTCAGGATTGGAATGGGAAGGAGTTGTATATGACATCTCATGCCATAGGAAGGGTCTCAGGTTTGGTATAAGCATTGAGATATCACATCACATGCTATAGGAAGGGTCTCAGGATTGGAATGGGAAGGACTTGGATATCACATCTCATGCTATCAGAAGGGTCTCAGGATTGGAATGGGAAGGAGTTGGATATCACATCTCATGCTAAAGGTAGGGTCTCAGGTTTGGAAGGGGAAGGATTTGGATATCACATCTCATGTTATAGGAAGGATCTCAGGTTTGGTATTAGAAGCATTGAGATATCACATCTCATGCTATCGGAAGTATCTCAGGTTTGGTATTAGAGGCATTGAAATATTACATCTCATGCTATCATAAGGGTCTCAGGATTGGAATGGGAAGGAGTTGGATATCACATCTCATGCTAAAGGGAGGGTCTCAGGTTTGGAAGGGGAAGGATTTGAATATCACATCACATGTTATAGGAAGGATCTCAGGTTTGGTATTAGAAGCATTGAGATATCACATCTCATGCTATCGGAATGGTCTCAGGATTGGAATGGGAAGGAGTTGGATATCACATCTCATGCTATAGGAAGGGTCTCAGGTTTGGAACGGGAAGGAGTTGGATATCACATCTCATGTTATAGGAAAGATCTCAGGTTTGGTATTAGAAGCATTGAGACATCACATCACTGCAATCGGAAGTGTCTCAGGATTGGGATGGGAAGGCGTTGGATATCACATCTCATGTTATAGGAAAGATCTCAGGTTTGGTATTAGAAGCATTGAGACATCACATCTCATGTTATAGGAAGGGTCTCAGAATTGGAATGGGAAGAAGTTGGATATCACATCTCATGCTATAGGAAGGGTCTCAGTTTGGTATAAGCATTGAGATATCACATCTCATGCTATAGGAAGGGTCTCAGGATTGGAATGGGAAGGAGTTGTATATGACATCTCATGCCATAGGAAGGGTCTCAGGTTTGGTATAAGCATTGAGATATCACATCACATGCTATAGGCAGGGTCTCAGGATTGGAAAGGGAAGGAGTTGGATATCACATTTCATGTTAGAGGTAGGATCTCAGGTTTGGTATTAGATGCATTGAGATATCACATCTCATGCTATCAGAAGGGTCTCAGGATTGGAATGGGAAGGAGTTGGATATCACATCTCATGCTAAAGGGAGGGTCTCAGGTTTGGAAGGGGAAGGATTTGGATATCACATCTCATGTTATAGGAAGGATCTCAGGTTTTGTATTAGAAGCATTGAGATATCACATCTCATGCTATCGGAAGTATCTCAGGTTTGGTATTAGAGGCATTGAGATATCACATCTCATGCTATCGTAAGGGTCTCAGGATTGGAATGGGAAGGAGTTGGATATCACATCTCATGCTAAAGGGAGGGTCTCAGGTTTGGAAGGGGAAGGATTTGAATATCACATCACATGTTATAGGAAGGATCTCAGGTTTGGTATTAGAAGCATTGAGATATCACATCTCATGCTATAGGAAGGGTCTCAGGTTTGGAACGGGAAGGAGTTGGATATCACATCTCATGTTTAAGGAAAGATCTCAGGTTTGGTATTAGAAGCATTGAGACATCACATCTCTGCAATCGGAAGTGTCTGAGGATTAGGATGGGAAGGAGTTGGATATCACATCTCATGTTATAGGAAAGATCTCAGGTTTGGTATTAGAAGCATTGAGACATCACATCTCATGTTATAGGAAGGGTCTCATGATTGGAATGGGAAGAAGTTGGATATCACATCTCATGCTATAGGAAGGGTCTCAGGTTTGGTAGAAGCATTGAGATATCACATCTCATGCTATAGGAACGGTCTCAGGATTGGAATGGGAAGGACTTGGATATCCCATCTCATGCTATAGGCAGGGTCTCAGGTTTGGAAAGGGAAGGAGTTGGATGTCACATTTCATGTTAGAGGTAGGATCTCAGGTTTGGTATTAGAGGCATTGAGATATCACATCTCATGCTATCCGAAGGGTCTCAGGATTGGAATGGGAAGGAGTTGGATATCACATCTCATGCTAAAGGGAGGGTCTCAGGTTTGGCAGGGGAAGGATTTGGATATCACATCTCATGTTATAGGAAGGATCTCAGGTTTGGTATTAGAAGCATTGAGATATCACATCTCATGCTATCGGAAGTATCTCAGGTTTGGTATTTGAGGCATTGAGATATCACATCTCATGCTATCATAAGGGTCTCAGGATTGGAATGGGAAGGAGTTGGATATCACATCTCATGCTAAAGGGAGGGTCTCAGGTTTGGAAGGGGAAGGATTTGAATATCACATCACATGTTATAGGAAGGATCTCAGGTTTGGTATTAAAGGCTTTGAGATATCACATCTCATGCTATCGGAAGGGTCTCAGGATTGGAATGGGAAGGAGTTGGATATCACATCTCATGCTATAGGAAGGGTCTCAGGTTTGGAACGGGAAGGAGTTGGATATCACATCTCATGTTATAGGAAGGGTCTCAGGTTTGGTATAAGCATTGAGATATCACATCTCTGCAATCGGAAGTGTCTCAGGATTTGAACGGGAAGGAGTTGGATATCCCATCTCATGTTATAGGACTGGTCTCAGGTTTGGTATTAGAAGCATTGAGATATCACATCGCATGCTGTAGGAAGGGTCTCAGGTTTGGAATGGGAAGGAATTGGATATCACATCTCATGTCATAGGAAGGATCTCAGGTTTGGTATTAGAAGTATTGAGATATCACATCTCATGCTATAGGAATGGTCTCAGGATTGGAATGGGAAGGAGTTGGATATTACATTCTTGCTATGGGAAGGGTCTCATGTTTGGAATTGGAAGGAGTTGGATATCACATATGCTATAGGAAGGGTCTCAGGTTTGGAATGGGAAGGAGTTGGATATCCCATCTCATGTTATAGGACGGGTCTCAGGTTTGTTATTAGAATCATTGAGATATCATATTGCATGCTATAGGAAGGGTCTAAGGATTGGAATGGGAAGGACTTGGATATCACATCTCATGCTATAGGTAGGCTCTCAGGTTTGGAAAGGGAAGGAGTTGGATATCACATTTCATGTTAGAGGAAGGATCTCAGGTTTGGTATTAGAGGCATTGAGATATCACATCTCATGCTATAGGAAGGGTCTCAGGATTGGAATGGGAAGGAGTTGTATATCACATCTCATGCTATAGGAAGGGTCTCAGGTTTGGTATAAGCATTGAGATATCACATCTCATGCTACAGGAAGGGTCTCAGGATTGGAATGGGAAGGATATGTATATGACATCTCATGCCATAGGAAGGGTCTCAGGTTTGGTATAAGCATTGAGATATCACATCTCTGCTTTTGGAAGGGTCTCAGGATTGGAATCGGAAGGAGTTGGATATCCCATCTCATGTTATAGGAAGAGTCTCAGGTTTGGTATTAGAAGCATTGAGATATCACATCTCATGCTATAGGAAGTGTCTCAGGATTGGAATGGGAAGGAATTGGATATCACATCTCATGCTATAGGGAGGGTCTCAAGTTTGATATTAGAAGCATTGAGATATCACATCTCATGCTATAGGAAGGGTCTCAGGATTGGAATGGAAGGAGTTGGATATCACATCTCATGTTATAGGAAGGATCTCAGGTTTGGTATTAGAAGCATTGAGACATCACATCTCATGCTATAGGAAGGGTCTCAGGATTGTAATGGGAAGGAGTTGGATATCACATCTCATGCTATATGAAGGGTCTCAGGTTTGGTATAAGCATTGAGATATCACATCTCATGCTATAGGAAGGGTCTCAGGATTGGAATGGGAAGGAGTTGTATATGACATCTCATGCCGTAGGAAGGGTCTCAGGTTTGGTATAAGCATTGAGATATCACATCTATGCTATCGGAAGGGTCTCAGGATTGGAATGGGAAGGAGTTGGATATCCCATCTCATGTTATAGGACGGGCCTCAGGTTTGTTATTAGAATCATTGAGATATCATATTGCATGCTATAGGAAGGGTCTAAGGATTGGAATTGGAAGGACTTGGATATCACATCTCATGCTATAGGTAGGCTCTCAGGTTTGGAAAGGGAAGGAGTTGGATATCACATTTCATGTTAGAGGAAGGATCTCAGGTTTGGTATTAGAGGCATTGAGATATCACATCTCATGCTATAGGAAGGGTCTCAGGATTGGAATGGGAAGGAGTTAGATATCACATCTCATGCTATAGGAAGGGTCTCAGGTTTGGTATACGCATTGAGATATCACATCTCATGCTATAGGAAGGGTCTCAGGATTGGAATAGGAAGGATATGTATATGACATCTCATGCCATAGGAAGGGTCTCAGGTTTGGTATAAGCATTGAGATATCACATCTGTGCTTTTGGAAGGGTCTCAGGATTGGAATGGGAAGGAGTTGGATATCCCATCTCATGTTATAGGAAGAGTCTCAGGTTTGGTATTAGAAGCATTGAGATATCACATCTCATGCTATAGGAAGTGTCTCAGGATTGGAATGGGAAGGACTTGGATATCACATCTCATGCTATAGGGAGGGTCTCAAGTTTGATATTAGAAGCATTGAGATATCACATCTCATGCTATAGGAAGGGTCTCAGGATTGGAATGGAAGGAGTTGGATATCACATCTCATGTTTTAGGAAGGATCTCAGGTTTGGTATTAGAAGCATTGAGACATCACATCTCATGCTATAGGAAGGGTCTCAGGATTGGAATGGGAAGGAGTTGGATATCACATCTCATGCTAAAGGGAGGGTCTCAGGTTTGGAAGGGGAAGGATTTGGATATCACATCTCATGTTATAGGAAGGATCTTAGGTTTTGTATTAGAAGCATTGAGATATCACATCTCATGCTATCGGAAGTATCTCAGGTTTGGTATTAGAGGCATTGAGATATCACATCTCATGCTATCGTAAGGGTCTCAGGATTGGAATGGGAAGGAGTTGGATATCACATCTCATGCTAAAGGGAGGGTCTCAGGTTTGGAAGGGGAAGGATTTGAATATCACATCACATGTTATAGGAAGGATCTCAGGTTTGGTATTAGAAGCATTGAGATATCACATCTCATGCTATAGGAAGGGTCTCAGGTTTGGAACGGGAAGGAGTTGGATATCACATCTCATGTTATAGGAAGGGTCTCAGGTTTGGTATAAGCATTGAGATATCACATCTCTGCTATCGGAAGTGTCTCAGGATTGGAATGGGAAGGAGTTGGATATCCCATCTCATGTTATAGGACGGGTCTCAGGTTTGTTATTAGAATCATTGAGATATCATATTGCATGCTATAGGAAGGGTCTAAGGATTGGAATGGGAAGGACTTGGATATCACATCTCATGCTATAGGTAGGCTCTCAGGTTTGGAAAGGGAAGGAGTTGGATATCACATTTCATGTTAGAGGAAGGATCTCAGGTTTGGTATTAGAGGCATTGAGATATCACATCTCATGCTATAGGAAGGGTCTCAGGATTGGAATGGGAAGGAGTTGTATATCACATCTCATGCTATAGGAAGGGTCTCAGGTTTGGTATAAGCATTGAGATATCACATCTCATGCTACAGGAAGGGTCTCAGGATTGGAATGGGAAGGATATGTATATGACATCTCATGCCATAGGAAGGGTCTCAGGTTTGGTATAAGCATTGAGATATCACATCTCTGCTTTTGGAAGGGTCTCAGGATTGGAATCGGAAGGAGTTGGATATCCCATCTCATGTTATAGGAAGAGTCTCAGGTTTGGTATTAGAAGCATTGAGATATCACATCTCATGCTATAGGAAGTGTCTCAGGATTGGAATGGGAAGGAATTGGATATCACATCTCATGCTATAGGGAGGGTCTCAAGTTTGATATTAGAAGCATTGAGATATCACATCTCATGCTATAGGAAGGGTCTCAGGATTGGAATGGAAGGAGTTGGATATCACATCTCATGTTATAGGAAGGATCTCAGGTTTGGTATTAGAAGCATTGAGACATCACATCTCATGCTATAGGAAGGGTCTCAGGATTGTAATGGGAAGGAGTTGGATATCACATCTCATGCTATATGAAGGGTCTCAGGTTTGGTATAAGCATTGAGATATCACATCTCATGCTATAGGAAGGGTCTCAGGATTGGAATGGGAAGGAGTTGTATATGACATCTCATGCCGTAGGAAGGGTCTCAGGTTTGGTATAAGCATTGAGATATCACATCTATGCTATCGGAAGGGTCTCAGGATTGGAATGGGAAGGAGTTGGATATCCCATCTCATGTTATAGGACGGGCCTCAGGTTTGTTATTAGAATCATTGAGATATCATATTGCATGCTATAGGAAGGGTCTAAGGATTGGAATTGGAAGGACTTGGATATCACATCTCATGCTATAGGTAGGCTCTCAGGTTTGGAAAGGGAAGGAGTTGGATATCACATTTCATGTTAGAGGAAGGATCTCAGGTTTGGTATTAGAGGCATTGAGATATCACATCTCATGCTATAGGAAGGGTCTCAGGATTGGAATGGGAAGGAGTTAGATATCACATCTCATGCTATAGGAAGGGTCTCAGGTTTGGTATACGCATTGAGATATCACATCTCATGCTATAGGAAGGGTCTCAGGATTGGAATAGGAAGGATATGTATATGACATCTCATGCCATAGGAAGGGTCTCAGGTTTGGTATAAGCATTGAGATATCACATCTGTGCTTTTGGAAGGGTCTCAGGATTGGAATGGGAAGGAGTTGGATATCCCATCTCATGTTATAGGAAGAGTCTCAGGTTTGGTATTAGAAGCATTGAGATATCACATCTCATGCTATAGGAAGTGTCTCAGGATTGGAATGGGAAGGACTTGGATATCACATCTCATGCTATAGGGAGGGTCTCAAGTTTGATATTAGAAGCATTGAGATATCACATCTCATGCTATAGGAAGGGTCTCAGGATTGGAATGGAAGGAGTTGGATATCACATCTCATGTTTTAGGAAGGATCTCAGGTTTGGTATTAGAAGCATTGAGACATCACATCTCATGCTATAGGAAGGGTCTCAGGATTGGAATGGGAAGGAGTTGGATATCACATCTCATGCTATAGGAAGGGTCTCAGGTTTGGTATACGCATTGAGATATCACATCTCATGCTATAGGAAGGGTCTCAGGATTGGAATAGGAAGGATATGTATATGACATCTCATGCCATAGGAAGGGTCTCAGGTTTGGTATAAGCATTGAGATATCACATCTGTGCTTTTGGAAGGGTCTCAGGATTGGAATGGGAAGGAGTTGGATATCCCATCTCATGTTATAGGAAGAGTCTCAGGTTTGGTATTAGAAGCATTGAGATATCACATCTCATGCTATAGGAAGTGTCTCAGGATTGGAATGGGAAGGACTTGGATATCACATCTCATGCTATAGGGAGGGTCTCAAGTTTGATATTAGAAGCATTGAGATATCACATCTCATGCTATAGGAAGGGTCTCAGGATTGGAATGGAAGGAGTTGGATATCACATCTCATGTTTTAGGAAGGATCTCAGGTTTGGTATTAGAAGCATTGAGACATCACATCTCATGTTATAGGAAGGGTCTCAGGTTTGGTATAAGCATTGAGATATCACATCTCTGCTATCGGAAGTGTCTCAGGATTGGAATGGGAAGGAGTTGGATATCCCATCTCATGTTATAGGACGGGTCTCAGGTTTGTTATTAGAATCATTGAGATATCATATTGCATGCTATAGGAAGGGTCTAAGGATTGGAATGGGAAGGACTTGGATATCACATCTCATGCTATAGGTAGGCTCTCAGGTTTGGAAAGGGAAGGAGTTGGATATCACATTTCATGTTAGAGGAAGGATCTCAGGTTTGGTATTAGAGGCATTGAGATATCACATCTCATGCTATAGGAAGGGTCTCAGGATTGGAATGGGAAGGAGTTGTATATCACATCTCATGCTATAGGAAGGGTCTCAGGTTTGGTATAAGCATTGAGATATCACATCTCATGCTACAGGAAGGGTCTCAGGATTGGAATGGGAAGGATATGTATATGACATCTCATGCCATAGGAAGGGTCTCAGGTTTGGTATAAGCATTGAGATATCACATCTCTGCTTTTGGAAGGGTCTCAGGATTGGAATCGGAAGGAGTTGGATATCCCATCTCATGTTATAGGAAGAGTCTCAGGTTTGGTATTAGAAGCATTGAGATATCACATCTCATGCTATAGGAAGTGTCTCAGGATTGGAATGGGAAGGAATTGGATATCACATCTCATGCTATAGGGAGGGTCTCAAGTTTGATATTAGAAGCATTGAGATATCACATCTCATGCTATAGGAAGGGTCTCAGGATTGGAATGGAAGGAGTTGGATATCACATCTCATGTTATAGGAAGGATCTCAGGTTTGGTATTAGAAGCATTGAGACATCACATCTCATGCTATAGGAAGGGTCTCAGGATTGTAATGGGAAGGAGTTGGATATCACATCTCATGCTATATGAAGGGTCTCAGGTTTGGTATAAGCATTGAGATATCACATCTCATGCTATAGGAAGGGTCTCAGGATTGGAATGGGAAGGAGTTGTATATGACATCTCATGCCGTAGGAAGGGTCTCAGGTTTGGTATAAGCATTGAGATATCACATCTATGCTATCGGAAGGGTCTCAGGATTGGAATGGGAAGGAGTTGGATATCCCATCTCATGTTATAGGACGGGCCTCAGGTTTGTTATTAGAATCATTGAGATATCATATTGCATGCTATAGGAAGGGTCTAAGGATTGGAATTGGAAGGACTTGGATATCACATCTCATGCTATAGGTAGGCTCTCAGGTTTGGAAAGGGAAGGAGTTGGATATCACATTTCATGTTAGAGGAAGGATCTCAGGTTTGGTATTAGAGGCATTGAGATATCACATCTCATGCTATAGGAAGGGTCTCAGGATTGGAATGGGAAGGAGTTAGATATCACATCTCATGCTATAGGAAGGGTCTCAGGTTTGGTATACGCATTGAGATATCACATCTCATGCTATAGGAAGGGTCTCAGGATTGGAATAGGAAGGATATGTATATGACATCTCATGCCATAGGAAGGGTCTCAGGTTTGGTATAAGCATTGAGATATCACATCTGTGCTTTTGGAAGGGTCTCAGGATTGGAATGGGAAGGAGTTGGATATCCCATCTCATGTTATAGGAAGAGTCTCAGGTTTGGTATTAGAAGCATTGAGATATCACATCTCATGCTATAGGAAGTGTCTCAGGATTGGAATGGGAAGGACTTGGATATCACATCTCATGCTATAGGGAGGGTCTCAAGTTTGATATTAGAAGCATTGAGATATCACATCTCATGCTATAGGAAGGGTCTCAGGATTGGAATGGAAGGAGTTGGATATCACATCTCATGTTTTAGGAAGGATCTCAGGTTTGGTATTAGAAGCATTGAGACATCACATCTCATGCTATAGGAAGGGTCTCAGGATTGGAATGGGAAGGAGTTGGATATCACATCTCATGCTAAAGGGAGGGTCTCAGGTTTGGAAGGGGAAGGATTTGGATATCACATCTCATGTTATAGGAAGGATCTTAGGTTTTGTATTAGAAGCATTGAGATATCACATCTCATGCTATCGGAAGTATCTCAGGTTTGGTATTAGAGGCATTGAGATATCACATCTCATGCTATCGTAAGGGTCTCAGGATTGGAATGGGAAGGAGTTGGATATCACATCTCATGCTAAAGGGAGGGTCTCAGGTTTGGAAGGGGAAGGATTTGAATATCACATCACATGTTATAGGAAGGATCTCAGGTTTGGTATTAGAAGCATTGAGATATCACATCTCATGCTATAGGAAGGGTCTCAGGTTTGGAACGGGAAGGAGTTGGATATCACATCTCATGTTTAAGGAAAGATCTCAGGTTTGGTATTAGAAGCATTGAGACATCACATCTCTGCAATCGGAAGTGTCTCAGGATTAGGATGGGAAGGAGTTGGATATCACATCTCATGTTATAGGAAAGATCTCAGGTTTGGTATTAGAAGCATTGAGACATCACATCTCATGTTATAGGAAGGGTCTCATGATTGGAATGGGAAGAAGTTGGATATCACATCTCATGCTATAGGAAGGGTCTCAGGTTTGGTAGAAGCATTGAGATATCACATCTCATGCTATAGGAACGGTCTCAGGATTGGAATGGGAAGGACTTGGATATCCCATCTCATGCTATAGGCCGGATCTCAGGTTTGTAAAGGGAAGGAGTTGGATGTCACATTTCATGTTAGAGGTAGGATCTCAGGTTTGGTATTAGAGGCATTGAGATATCACATCTCATGCTATCCGAAGGGTCTCAGGATTGGAATGGGAAGGAGTTGGATATCACATCTCATGCTAAAGGGAGGGTCTCAGGTTTGGCAGGGGAAGGATTTGGATATCACATCTCATGTTATAGGAAGGATCTCAGGTTTGGTATTAGAAGCATTGAGATATCACATCTCATGCTATCGGAAGTATCTCAGGTTTGGTATTAGAGGCATTGAGATATCACATCTCATGCTATCATAAGGGTCTCAGGATTGGAATGGGAAGGAGTTGGATATCACATCTCATGCTAAAGGGAGGGTCTCAGGTTTGGAAGGGGAAGGATTTGAATATCACATCACATGTTATAGGAAGGATCTCAGGTTTGGTATTAGAGGCTTTGAGATATCACATCTCATGCTATCGGAAGGGTCTCAGGTTTGGAATGGGAAGGAGTTGGATATCACATCTCATGCTATAGGAAGGGTCTCAGGTTTGGAACGGGAAGGAGTTGGATATCACATCTCATGTTATAGGAAGGGTCTCAGGTTTGGTATAAGCATTGAGATATCACATCTCTGCAATCGGAAGTGTCTCAGGATTGGAACGGGAAGGAGTTGGATATCCCATCTCATGTTATAGGACTGGTCTCAGGTTTGGTATTAGAAGCATTGAGATATCACATCGCATGCTGTAGGAAGGGTCTCAGGTTTGGAATGGGAAGGAATTGGATATCACATCTCATGTCATAGGAAGGATCTCAGGTTTGGTATTAGAAGCATTGAGATATCACATCTCATGCTATAGGAATGGTCTCAGGATTGGAATGGGAAGGAGTTGGATATTACATTCTTGCTATGGGAAGGGTCTCATGTTTGGAATTGGAAGGAGTTGGATATCACATATGCTATAGGAAGGGTCTCAGGTTTGGAATGGGAAGGAGTTGGATATCACATCTCATGTTATAGGAAGGGTCTCAGGTTTGGTATAAGCATTGAGATATCACATCTCTGCTATCGGAAGTGTCTCAGGATTGGAATGGGAAGGAGTTGGATATCCCATCTCATGTTCTAGGACGGTTCTCAGGTTTGTTATTAGAATCATTGAGATATCATATTGCATGCTATAGGAAGGGTCTAAGGATTGGAATGGGAAGGACTTGGATATCACATCTCATGCTATAGGTAGGCTCTCAGGTTTGGAAAGGGAAGGAGTTGGATATCACATTTCATGTTAGAGGAAGGATCTCAGGTTTGGTATTAGAGGCATTGAGATATCACATCTCATGCTATAGGAAGGGTCTCAGGATTGGAATGGGAAGGAGTTGGATATCACATCTCATGCTATAGGAAGGGTCTCAGGTTTGGTATAAGCATTGAGATATCACATCTCATGCTATAGGAAGGGTCTCAGGATTGGAATGGGAAGGATATGTATATGACATCTCATGCCATAGGAAGGGTCTCAGGTTTGGTATAAGCATTGAGATATCACATCTCTGCTTTTGGAAGGGTCTCAGGATTGGAATCGGAAGGAGTTGGATATCCCATCTCATGTTATAGGAAGAGTCTCAGGTTTGGTATTAGAAGCATTGAGATATCACATCTCATGCTATAGGAAGTGTCTCAGGATTGGAATGGGAAGGAATTGGATATCACATCTCATGCTATAGGGAGGGTCTCAAGTTTGATATTAGAAGCATTGAGATATCACATCTCATGCTATATGAAGGGTCTCAGGTTTGGTATAAGCATTGAGATATCACATCTCATGCTATAGGAAGGGTCTCAGGATTGGAATGGGAAGGAGTTGTATATGACATCTCATGCCGTAGGAAGGGTCTCAGGTTTGGTATAAGCATTGAGATATCACATCTCTGCTATCGGAAGGGTCTCAGGATTGGAATGGGAAGGAGTTGGATATCCCATCTCATGTTATAGGACGGGTCTCAGGTTTGTTATTAGAATCATTGAGATATCATATTGCATGCTATAGGAAGGGTCTAAGGATTGGAATTGGAAGGACTTGGATATCACATCTCATGCTATAGGTAGGCTCTCAGGTTTGGAAAGGGAAGGAGTTGGATATCACATTTCATGTTAGAGGAAGGATCTCAGGTTTGGTATTAGAGGCATTGAGATATCACATCTCATGCTATAGGAAGGGTCTCAGGATTGGAATGGGAAGGAGTTAGATATCACATCTCATGCTATAGGAAGGGTCTCAGGATTGGAATGGGAAGGATATGTACATGACATCTCATGCCATAGGAAGGGTCTCAGGTTTGGTATAAGCATTGAGATATCACATCTGTGCTTTTGGAAGGGTCTCAGGATTGGAATGGGAAGGAGTTGGATATCCCATCTCATGTTATAGGAAGAGTCTCAGGTATGGTATTAGAAGCATTGAGATATCACATCTCATGCTATAGGAAGTGTCTCAGGATTGGAATGGGAAGGACTTGGATATCACATCTCATGCTATAGGGAGGGTCTCAAGTTTGATATTAGAAGCATTGAGATATCACATCTCATGCTATAGGAAGGGTCTCAGGATTGGAATGGAAGGAGTTGGATATCACATCTCATGTTTTAGGAAGGATCTCAGGTTTGGTATTAGAAGCATTGAGACATCACATCTCATGCTATAGGAAGGGTCTCAGGATTGGAATGGGAAGGAGTTGGATATCACATCTCATGCTATATGAAGGGTCTCAGGTTTGGTATAAGCATTGAGATATCACATCTCATGCTATAGGAAGGGTCTCAGGATTGGAATGGGAAGGAGTTGTATATGACATCTCATGCCGTAGGAAGGGTCTCAGGTTTGGTATAAGCATTGAGATATCACATCTCTGCTATCGTAAGGGTCTCAGGATTGGAATGGGAAGGAGTTGGATATCCCATCTCATGTTATAGGAAGAGTCTCAGGTTTGGTATTAGAAGCATTGAGATATCACATCTCATGCTATAGGAAGGGTCTCAGGATTGGAATGGGAAGGAGTTGGATATCACATCTCATGCTATAGGAAGGGTCTCAGGATTGGAATGGGAAGGAGTTGGATATCACATCTCATGTTATAGGAAGGATCTCAGGTTTGGTATTAGAAGCATTGAGACATCACATCTCATGCTATAGGAAGGGTCTCAGGATTGGAATGGGAAGGAGTTGTATATGACATCTAATGCCGTAGGAAGGGTCTCAGGTTTGGTATAAGCATTGAGATATCACATCTCTGCTATCGGAAGGGTCTCAGGATTGGAATGGGAAGGAGTTGGATATCCCATCTCATGTTATAGGAAGGGTCTCATGATTGGAATGGGAAGGACTTGGATATCACATCTCATGCTATAGGAAGGCTCTCAGGTTTGGAAGGGGAAAGAGTTGGATATCACATTTCATGTTAGAGGTAGGATCTCAGGTTTGGTATTAGAGGCATTGAGATATCACATCTCATGCTATCAGAAGGGTCTCAGGATTGGAATGGGAAGGAGTTGGATATCACATCTCATGCTAAAGGGAGGGTCTCAAGTTTGGAAGGGGAAGGATTTGGATATCACATCTCATGTTATAGGAAGGATCTCAGGTTTGGTATTAGAAGCATTGAGATATCACATCAAATGCTATCAGAAGGGTCTCAGGATAGGAATGGGAAGGAGTTGGATATCACATCTCATGCTAAAGGGAGGGTCTCAGGTTTGGAAGGGGAAGGATTTGGATATCACATCTCATGTTATCGGAAGGATCTCAGGTTTGGTATTAGAAGTATTGAGATATCACATCTCATGCTATAGGAAGGGTCTCAGGATTGGAATGGGAACGAGTTGGATATCACATCTCATGCTAAAGGAAGGGTCTCAGGTTTGGTAGAAGCATTGAGATATCACATCTCATGCTATAGGAAGGGTCTCAGGATTGGAATGGGAAGGACTTAGATATCACATATCATGCTATAGGGAGGGTCTCAGTTTTGATATTAGAAGCATTGAGATATCACATCTCATGCTATCGGAAGTGTCTCAGGATTGGAATGGGAAGGAGCTGGATATCACATCTCATGCTAAAGGAAGGGTCTCAGGTTTGGAACGGGAAGGAGTTGGATATCACATCTCATGTTATAGGAAGGGTCTCAGGTTGGTATAAGCATTGAGATATCACATCTCTGCTATCGGAAGGGTCTCAGGATTGGAATGGGAAGGAGTTGGATATCCCATCTCATGTTATAGGACGGGTCTCAGGTTTGTTATTAGAATCATTGAGATATCATATTGCATGCTGTAGGAAGGGTCTAAGGATTGGAATGGGAAGGACTTGGATATCACATCTCATGCTATAGATAGGCTCTCAGGTTTGGAAAGGGAAGGAGTTGGATATCACATTTCATGTTAGAGGAAGGATCTCAGGTTTGGTATTAGAGGCATTGAGATATCACATCTCATGCTATAGGAAGGGTCTCAGGTTGGAATTGGAAGGAGTTGGATATCACATCTCATGTTATAGGAAGGGTCTCAGGATTGGAATGGGAAGGACTTGGATATCACATCTCATGCTATAGGAAGGCTCTCAGGTTTGGAAGGGGAAAGAGTTGGATATCACATTTCATGTTAGAGGTAGGATCTCAGGTTTGGTATTAGAGGCAATGAGATATCACATCTCATGCTATCAGAAGGGTCTCAGGATTGGAATGGGAAGGAGTTGGATATCACATCTCATGCTAAAGGGAGGGTCTCAGGTTTGGAAGGGGAAGGATTTGGATATCACATCTCATGTTATAGGAAGGATCTCAGGTTTGGTATTAGAAGCATTGAGATATCACATCTCATGCTATCGGAAGGATCTCAGGTTTGGTATTAGAAGCATTGAGATATCACATCTCATGCTATCAGAAGGTTCTCAGGATTGGAATGGGAAGGAGTTGGATATCCCATCTCATGCTAAAGGGAGGGTCTCAGGTTTGGAAGGGGAAGGATTTGGATATCACATCTCATGTTATCGGAAGGATCTCAGGTTTGGTATTAGAAGTATTGAGATATCACATCTCATGCTATAGGAAGGGTCTCAGGATTGGAATGGGAAGGAGTTGGATATCACATCTCATGTTATAGGACGGGACTCAGTTTTGTTATTAGAATCATTGAGATATCATATTGCATGCTGTAGGAAGGGTCTCATGATTGGAATGGGAAGGACTTGGATATCACATCTCATGCTATAGGAAGGCTCTCAGGTTTGGAAGGGGAAAGAGTTGGATATCACATTTCATGTTAGAGGTAGGATCTCAGGTTTGGTATTAGAGGCATTGAGATATCACATCTCATGCTATCAGAAGGGTCTCAGGATTGGAATGGGAAGGAGTTGGATATCACATCTCATGCTAAAGGGAGGGTCTCAGGTTTGGAAGGGGAAGGATTTGGATATCACATCTCATGTTATAGGAAGGATCTCAGGTTTGGTATTAGAAGCATTGAGATATCACATCTCATGCTATCAGAAGGGTCTCAGGATAGGAATGGGAAGGAGTTGGATATCACATCTCATGCTAAAGGGAGGGTCTCAGGTTTGGAAGGGGAAGGATTTGGATATCACATCTCATGTTATCGGAAGGATCTCAGGTTTGGTATTAGAAGTATTGAGATATCACATCTCATGCTATAGGAAGGGTCTCAGGATTGGAATGGGAACGAGTTGGATATCACATCTCATGCTAAAGGAAGGGTCTCAGGTTTGGTAGAAGCATTGAGATATCACATCTCATGCTATAGGAAGGGTCTCAGGATTGGAATGGGAAGGACTTAGATATCACATATCATGCTATAGGGAGGGTCTCAGTTTTGATATTAGAAGCATTGAGATATCACATCTCATGCTATCGGAAGTGTCTCAGGATTGGAATGGGAAGGAGCTGGATATCACATCTCATGCTAAAGGAAGGGTCTCAGGTTTGGAACGGGAAGGAGTTGGATATCACATCTCATGTTATAGGAAGGGTCTCATGTTGGTATAAGCATTGAGATATCACATCTCTGCTATCGGAAGTGTCTCAGGATTGGAATGGGAAGGAGTTGGATATCCCATCTCATGTTATAGGACGGGTCTCAGGTTTGTTATTAGAATCATTGAGATATCATATTGCATGCTGTAGGAAGGGTCTAAGGATTGGAATGGGAAGGACTTGGATATCACATCTCATGCTATAGATAGGCTCTCAGGTTTGGAAAGGGAAGGAGTTGGATATCACATTTCATGTTAGAGGAAGGATCTCAGGTTTGGTATTAGAGGCATTGAGATATCACATCTCATGCTATAGGAAGGGTCTCAGGTTGGAATTGGAAGGAGTTGGATATCACATCTCATGTTATAGGAAGGGTCTCAGGATTGGAATGGGAAGGACTTGGATATCACAACTCATGCTATAGGAAGGCTCTCAGGTTTGGAAGGGGAAAGAGTTGGATATCACATTTCATGTTAGAGGTAGGATCTCAGGTTTGGTATTAGAGGCAATGAGATATCACATCTCATGCTATCAGAAGGGTCTCAGGATTGGAATGGGAAGGAGTTGGATATCACATATCATGCTAAAGGGAGGGTCTCAGGTTTGGAAGGGGAAGGATTTGGATATCACATCTCATGTTATAGGAAGGATCTCAGGTTTGGTATTAGAAGCATTGAGATATCACATCTCATGCTATCGGAAGGATCTCAGGTTTGGTATTAGAAGCATTGAGATATCACATCTCATGCTATCAGAAGGTTCTCAGGATTGGAATGGGAAGGAGTTGGATATCCCATCTCATGCTAAAGTGAGGGTCTCAGGTTTGGAAGGGTAAGGATTTGGATATCACATCTCATGTTATCGGAAGGATCTCAGGTTTGGTATTAGAAGTATTGAGATATCACATCTCATGCTATAGGAAGGGTCTCAGGATTGGAATGGGAAGGAGTTGGATATCACATCTCATGCTAAAGGAAGGGTCTCAGGTTTGGTAGAAGCATTGAGATATCACATCTCATGCTATAGGAAGGGTCTCAGGATTGGAATGGGAAGGACTTAGATATCACATATCATGCTATAGGGAGGGTCTCAGTTTTGATATTAGAAGCATTGAGATATCACATCTCATGCTATCGGAAGTGTCTCAGGATTGGAATGGGAAGGAGCTGGATATCACATCTCATGCTAAAGGAAGGGTCTCAGGTTTGGAACTGGAAGGAGTTGGATATCCGATCTCATGTTATAGGAAGGGTCTCAGGTTTGGTATAAGCATTGAGATATCACAAATCTGCTATCGGAAGTGTCTCAGGATTGGAATGGGAAGGAGTTGGATATCCCATCTCATGTTATAGGACGGGTCTCAGGATTGTTATTAGAATCATTGAGATATCATATTGCATGCTGTAGGAAGGGTCTAAGGATTGGAATGGGAAGGACTTGGATATCACATCTCATGCTATGGATAGGCTCTCAGGTTTGGAAAGGGAAGGAGTTGGATATCACATTTCATGTTAGAGGAAGGATCTCAGGTTTGGTATTAGAGGCATTGAGATATCACATCTCATGCTATAGGAAGGGTCTCAGGATTGGAATGGGAAGGAGTTGGATATCACATCTCATGTTATAGGAAGGGTCTCAGGTTTGGTATAAGAATTGAGATATCATATCTCATGCTATAGGAAGGGTCTCAGGATTGGAATGGAAGGAGTTGGATATCACATCTCATGTTATAGGAAGGATCTCAGGTTTGGTATTAGAAGCATTGAGACATCACATCTCATGCTATAGGAAGTGTCTCAGGATTGGAATGGGAAGGACTTGGATATCACATCTCATGCTATAGGGAGTGTCTCAAGTTTGATATTAGAAGCATTGAGATATCACATCTCATGCTATAGGAAGGGTCTCAGGGTTGGAATTGGAAGGAGTTGGATATCACATCTCATGCTATAGGAAGGGTCTCAGGTTTGGTATAAGCAGTGAGATATCACATCTCATGCTATAGGAAGTGTCTCAGGATTGGAATGGGAAGGAGTTGGATATCACATCTCATGTTATAGGAAGGATCTCAGGTTTGGTATAAGCATTGAGATATCACATCTCTGCTATCGGAAGGGTCTCAGGATTGGAATGGGAAGGAGTTGGATATTCCCATCTCATGTTATAGGAAGGGTCTCAGGTTTGGTATTTGAAGCATTGAGACATCACATCTCATGCTATAGGAAGGGTCTCAGGATTGCAATGGGAAGGACTTGGATATCACATCTCATGCTATAGGGAGGGTCTCAAGTTTGATATTAGAAGCATTGAGATATCACATCTCATGATATCGGAAGGATCTCAGGATTGGAATGGGAAGGAGTTGGATATCACATCTCATGATAAAAGAAGGGTCTAAGGTTTGGAAGGGGAAGGATTTGGATATCACATCTCATGTTATAGGACCGGTCTCAGGTTTGGTATTAGAAGCATTGAGATATCAAGTCTCATGGTATAGGAAGGGTCTCAGAACTGGAATGGGAAGGAGTTGCATATCACATCTCAAGCTATAGGAAGGGTCTCAGGATTGGAATGGGAAGGAGTTTGATATCACATCTCATGCCATAGTATGGGTCTCAGGTTTGGTATTAGCATTGGGATATCCCATCTCATGCTATAGGAAGGGTCTCAGGTTGGAATGGGAAGGAGTTGGATATCACATCTCATGTTATAGGAAGGGTCTCAGGATTGGAATGGGAAGGACTTGGATATCACATCTCATGCTATAGGAAGGCTCTCAGGTTTGGAAGGGGAAAGAGTTGGATATCACATTTCATGTTAGAGGTAGGATCTCAGGTTTGGTATAAGAGGCATTGAGATATCACATCTCATGCTATCAGAAGGGTCTCAGGATTGGAATGGGAAGGAGTTGGATATCACATCTCATGCTAAAGTGAGGGTCTCAGGTTTGGAAGGGGAAGGATTTGGATATCACATCTCATGTTATAGGAAGGATCTCAGGTTTGGTATTAGAAGCATTGAGATATCACATCTCATGCTATCAGAAGGTTCTCAGGATTGGAATGGGAAGGAGTTGGATATCACATCTCATGCTAAAGGGAGGGTCTCAGGTTTGGAAGGGGAAGGATTTGGATATCACAAATCATGTTATCGGAAGGATCTCAGGTTTGGTATTAGAAGTATTGAGATATCACATCTCATGCTATAGGAAGGGTCTCAGGATTGGAATGGGAAGGAGTTGGATATCACATCTCATGCTAAAGGAACGGTCTCAGGTTTGGTAGAAGCATTGAGATATCACATCTCATGCTATAGGAAGGGTCTCAAGATTGGAATGGGAAGGACTTAGATATCACATATCATGCTATAGGGAGGGTCTCATTTTTGATATTAGAAGCATTGAGATATCACATCTCTGCTATCGGAAGGGTCTCAGGATTGGAATGGGAAGGAGTTGGATATTCCCATCTCATGTTATAGGAAGGGTCTCAGGTTTGGTATTTGAAGCATTGAGACATCACATCTCATGCTATAGGAAGGGTCTCAGGATTGCAATGGGAAGGACTTGGATATCACATCTCATGCTATAGGGAGGGTCTCAAGTTTGATATTAGAAGCATTGAGATATCACATCTCATGATATCGGAAGGATCTCAGGATTGGAATAGGAAGGAGTTGGATATCACATCTCATGATAAAAGAAGGGTCTAAGGTTTGGAAGGGGAAGGATTTGGATATCACATCTCATGTTATAGGACCGGTCTCAGGTTTGGTATTAGAAGCATTGAGATATCAAGTCTCATGGTATAGGAAGGGTCTCAGAACTGGAATGGGAAGGAGTTGGATATCACATCTCAAGCTATAGGAAGGGTCTCAGGATTGGAATCGGAAGGAGTTTGATATCACATCTCATGCCATAGTATGGGTCTCAGGTTTGGTATTAGCATTGGGATATCCCATCTCATGCTATAGGAAGGGTCTCAGGTTGGAATGGGAAGGAGTTGGATATCACATCTCATGTTATAGGAAGGGTCTCACGATTGGAATGGGAAGGACTTGGATATCACATCTCATGCTATAGGAAGGCTCTCAGGTTTGGAAGGGGAACAGTTGGATATCACATTTCATGTTAGAGGTAGGATCTCAGGTTTGGTATAAGAGGCATTGAGATATCACATCTCATGCTATCAGAAGGGTCTCAGGATTGGAATGGGAAGGAGTTGGATATCACATCTCATGCTAAAGTGAGGGTCTCAGGTTTGGAAGGGGAAGGATTTGGATATCACATCTCATGTTATAGGAAGGATCTCAGGTTTGGTATTAGAAGCATTGAGATATCACATCTCATGCTATCAGAAGGTTCTCAGGATTGGAATGGGAAGGAGTTGGATATCACATCTCATGCTAAAGGGAGGGTCTCAGGTTTGGAAGGGGAAGGATTTGGATATCACATCTCATGTTATCGGAAGGATCTCAGGTTTGGTATTAGAAGTATTGAGATATCACATCTCATGCTATAGGAAGGGTCTCAGGATTGGAATGGGAAGGAGTTGGATATCACATCTCATGCTAAAGGAACGGTCTCAGGTTTGGTAGAAGCATTGAGATATCACATCTCATGCTATAGGAAGGGTCTCAAGATTGGAATGGGAAGGACTTAGATATCACATATCATGCTATAGGGAGGGTCTCATTTTTGATATTAGAAGCATTGAGATATCACATCTCATGCTATCGGAAGTGTCTCAGGATTGGAATGGGAAGGAGCTGGATATCACATCTCATGCTAAAGGAAGGGTCTCAGGTTTGGAACGGGAAGGAGTTGGATATCCGATCTCATGTTATAGGAAGGGTCTCAGGTTTGGTATAAGCATTGAGATATCACATCTCTGCTATCGGAAGTGTCTCAGGATTGGAATGGGAAGGAGTTGGATATCCCCTCTCATGTTATAGGACGGGTCTCAGGATTGTTATTAGAATCATTGAGATATCATATTGCATGCTGTAGGAAGGGTCTGAGGATTGGAATGGGAAGGACTTGGATATCACATCTCATGCTATGGATAGGCTCTCAGGTTTGGAAAGGGAAGGAGTTGGATATCACATTTCATGTTAGAGGAAGGATCTCAGGTTTGGTATTAGAGGCATTGAGATATCACATCTCATGCTATAGGAAGGGTCTCAGGATTGGAATGGGAAGGAGTTGGATATCACATCTCATGCTAAAGGAAGGGTCTCAGGTTTAGTATAAGCATTGAGATATCACATCTCATGCTATAGGAAGGGTCTCAGGATTGGAATGGAAGGAGTTGGATTTCACATCTCATGTTATAGGAAGGATCTCAGGTTTGGTATTAGAAGCATTGAGACATCACATCTCATGCTATAGGAAGGGTCTCAGGATTGGAATGGGAAGGAGTTGGATATCACATCTCATGCTATAGGAAGGGTCTCAGGTTTGGTATAAGCATTGAGATATCACATCTCATGCTATAGGAAGGGTCTCAGGATTGGAATGGGAAGGAGTTGGATATTCCCATCTCATGTTATAGGAAGAGTCTCATGCTAAGACCTGATAGACCCTTCCTATAACATGAGATGTGATATCTAAGTCCTTCCCATTCCAATCCTGAGACCCTTCCGATAGCAGAGATGTGATATCTCAATGCTTATACCAAACCTGAGACCCTTCCTATAGCATGAGATGTGATATCCAACTCCTTCCCATTCCAATCCTGAGACCCTTCCTATAGCATGATATGTGAAATCTCAATGCTTCTACCAAAACTGAGACCCTTCCTTTAGCATGAGATGTGATATCCAACTCCTTCCCATTCCAATCCTGAGACCAGTCCTATAGCATGAGATGTGATATCTCAATGCTTCTAATACCAAACCCGAGATCCTTCCTATAACATGAGATGTGATATCCAACTCCTTCCCATTCCAATCCTGAGACCCGTCCTATAGCATGAGATGTGATATCTCAATGCTTCTAATACCAAACCTGAGATCCTTCCGATAGCATGTGATATCTCAATGCTTCTAATACCAAACCTGAGATCATTCCTATAAGATGAGATGTGATATCCAAATCCTTCCCATTCCGAACCTGAGAGCCTTCCTACAGCATGAGATGTGATATCCAAGTCCTTCCCATTCCAATCCTGAGACCCTTCCTATAACATGAGATGTCATATCCAACTCCTTCCCATTCCAACCTGAGACCCTTCCTATAGCATGAGATGGGATATCCAACTCCTTCCAAATCCAATCCTGATACCCTTCCGATAGCATGAGATGTGATATCCCAATGCTTCTACAAAACCTGAGACCCATACCATGGCATGAGATGTGATATCAAACTCCCGTCCCATACCATGAGACTTGATATCTCAATGCTTCTAATACCAAACCTGAGACCGGTCCAATAACATGAGATGTGATATCCAAATCCTTCCCCTTCCAAACCTTAGACCCTTCCTTTATCATGAGATGTGATATCCAAGTCCTTCCCATTCCATTCCTGAGACCCTTCCTATAGCATGAGATGTGATATCTCAATGCTTCTAATACCAAACCTGAGACCCTTCCTATAACATGAATTCTGATATCCAAGTCCTTCCCATTCCAATCCTGAGACCCTTCCAATAGCAGAGATGTGATATCTCAATGCTTCTAATATCAAACATGAGACCTGTCGTATAACATGAGATGGGATATCCAACTCCTTCCCGTTCCAAACCTGATACCCTTCCTATAGCATGAGATGTGATATCCAATTCCTTCCCATCCCAATCCTGTGACACCTCCGATAGCAGGGATGTGATATCTCAATGCTTATACCAAACCTGAGACTCTTCCTATAACATGAGATGTGATATCTAACTCCTTCCCGTTCCAAACCTGAGACCCTTCCTATAGCATGACATGTGATATCCAACTCCTTCCCATTCCAATCCTGAGACCCGTCCTATAACATGAGATGTGATATCCAAATCCTTCCCCTTCCAAACCTTAGACCCTTCTTTTATCATGAGATGTGATATCCAACTCCTTCCCATTCCAATCCTGAGACCCTTCCTATAGCATGAGATGTGATATCTCAATGCTTCTAATACCAAACCTGAGATCCTTCCGATAGCATGAGATGTGATATCTCAATGCTTCTAATACCAAACCTGAGATCCTTCCTATAACATGAGATGTGATATCCAAATCCTTCCCCTTCCGAACCTGAGACCCTCCCTTTAGCATGAGATGTGATATCCAACTCCTTCCCATTCCAATCCTGATACGCTTCTGATAGCATGAGATGTGATATCTCAATGCCTCTAATACCAAACCTGAGATCCTACCTCTAACATGAAATGTGATATCCAACTCCTTCCCTTTCCAAACCTGCGAGCCTTCCTACAGCATGAGATGTGATATCCAAGTCCTTCCCATTCCAATCCTGAGACCCTTCCTATAACATGAGATGTCATATCCAACTCCTTCCCATTCCAACCTGAGACCCTTCCTATAGCATGAGATGGGATATCCAACTCCTTCCAAAACCAATCCTGATACCCTTCCGATAGCATGAGATGTGATATCCCAATGCTTCTACAAAACCTGAGACCCATACCATGGCATGAGATGTGATATCAAACTCCCGTCCTATACCATGAGACTTGATATCTCAATGCTTCTAATACCAAACCTAAGACCGGTCCAATAACATGAGATGTGATATCCAAATCCTTCCCCTTCCAAACCTTAGACCCTTCCTTTATCATGAGATGTGATATCCAAGTCCTTCCCATTCCATTCCTGAGACCCTTCCTATAGCATGAGATGTGATATCTCAATGCTTCTAATACCAAACCTGAGACCCTTCCCATAACATGAGATGTGATATCCAAGTCCTTCCCATTTCAATCCTGAGACCCTTCCTATAGCATGAGATGTGATATCTCAATGCTTCTAATACCAAACCTGAGACCCTTCCTATAACATGAGATGTGATATCCAAGTCCTTCCCATTTCAATCCTGAGACCCTTCCTATAGCATGAGATGTGATATCTCAATGCTTCTAATATCAAACCTGAGACCTGTCCTATAACATGAGATGGGATATCCAACTCCTTCCCGTTCCAAACCTGATACCCTTCCTATAGCATGAGATGTGATATCCAATTCCTTCCCATCCCTATCCTGAGACACCACCGATAGCAGAGATGTGATAGCTCAATGCTTATACCAAACCTGAGACTATTCCTATAACATGAGATGTGATATCTAACTCCTTCCCGTTCCAAACCTGAGACCCTTCCTATAGCATGAGATGTGATATCCAACTCCTTCCCATTCCAATCCTGAGACCCTTCCTATAGCATGAGATGTGATATCTCAATGCTTATACCAAATCTGAGACCCTTCCTATAGCATGAGATGTGATATCCAACTCCTTCCCATTCCAATCCTGAGACCCTTCCTATAGCATGAGATGTGATATCTCAATGCTTCTAATACCAAACCTGAGATCCTTCCTATAACATGAGATGTGATATCCAACTCCTTCCCATTCCAATCCTGAGACCCTTATGATAGCATGAGATGTGATATCTCAATGCCTCTAATACCAAACCTGAGATACTTCCGATAGCATGAGATGTGATATCTCAATGCTTCTAATACCAAACCTGAGATCCTTCCTATAACATGAGATGTGATTTCCAAATCCTTCCCCTTCCAAACCTGAGACCATCCCTTTAGCATGAGATGTGATATACAACTCCTTCCCATTCCAATCCTGAGACCCTTCTGATAGCATGAGATGTGATATCTCAATGCCTCTAATACCAAACCTGAGATCCTACCTCTAACATGAAATGTGATATCCATCTCCTTCCCTTTCCAAACCTGAGACCCTGCCTATAGCATGAGATGTGATATTCAAGTCCTTCCCATTCCAATCCTGAGACCCTTCCTATAGCATGTGATGTGATATCTCAATGCTTATACCAAACCTGAGACCCTTCCTATGGCATGAGATGTCATATACAACTCCTTCCCATTCCAATCCTGAGACCCTTCCTATAGCATGAGATGTGATATCTCAATGCTTATACCAAACCTGAGACCCTTCCTATAGCATGAGATGTGATATCCAACTTCTTCCCATTCCAATCCTAAGACCCTTCCTATAACATGAGATGTGATGTCTCAATGCTTCTAATACCAAACCTGAGATCTTTCCTATAATATGAGATGTGATATCCAACTCCTTCCCATTCCAATCCTGAGACCCTTCCTATAGCATGAGATGTGATATCTCAATGCTTATACCAAACCTGAGACCCTTCCTATAGCTTGAGATGTGATATCCAACTCCTTCCCATTCCAATCCTGAGACCCTTCCTATAGCATGAGATGTGATATCTCAAGGCCTCTAATACCAAACCTGAGATCCTTCCTCTAACATGAAATGTGATATCCAACTCCTTCCCCTTCCAAACCTGAGAGCCTTCCTATAGCATGAGATATGATATCCAAGTCCTTCCCATTCCAATCCTGAGACCCTTCCTATAACATGAAATGTGATATCCAAATCCTTCCCATTCCAACCTGAGACCCTTCCTATAGCATGAGATGGGATATCCAACTCCTTCCAAATCCAATACTGATACCCTTCCAATAGCATGAGATGTGATATCCCAATGCTTCTACCAAACCTGAGACCCATACTATGGCATACGATGTGATATCAAACTCCTTCCCATTCCAATCCTGAGACCCTTCCTATAGCTTGAGATGTGATATCCAACTCCTTCCCATTCCAATTCTGAGACCCTTCCTATACCATGAGACTTGATATCTCAATGCTTCTAATACCAAACCTGAGACCCGTCCTATAACATGAGATGTGATATCCAAATCCTTCCCCTTCCAAACCTTAGACCCTTCCTTTATCATGAGATGTGATATCCAACTCCTTCCTATTCCAATCCTGAGACCCTTCCGATATCATGAGATTTGTTATCTCAATGCTTCTAATATCAAACTTGAGACCCTCCCTATAGCATGAGATGTGAGATCCAAGTCCTCCCCATTCCAATCCTGAGACCCTTCCTATAGCATGAGATGTGATATCTCAATGCTTCTAATACCAAACCTGAGGCCCTTCCTATAACATGAGATGGGATATCCAACTCCTTCCCATTCCAATCCTGAGACCCTTCCGATAGCAGAGATGTGATATCTCAATGCGTATACCAACCTGAGACCCTTCCTATAACATGAGATGTGATATCCAACTCCTTCCCATTCCAAACCTGAGACCCTTCCTATAGCATATGTGATATCCAACTCCTTCCAATTCCAAACATGAGACCCTTCCCATAGCAAGAATGTAATATCCAACTCCTTCCCATTCCAATCCTGAGACCATTCCTATAGCATGAGATGTGATATCTCAATGCTTCTAATACCAAACCTGAGATCCTTCCTATGACATGAGATGTGATATCCAATTCCTTCCCATTCCAAACCTGAGACCCTTCCTACAGCATGCGATGTGATATCTCAATGCTTCTAATACCAAACCTGAGACCAGTCCTATAACATGAGATGGGATATCCAACTCCTTCCCGTTCCAATCCTGAGACACTTCCGATTGCAGAGATTTGATATCTCAATGCTTATACCAAACCTGAGACTCTTCCTATAACATGAGATGTGATATCCACTCCTTCCCGTTCCAAACCTGAGACCCTTCCTATAGCATGAGATGTGATATCCAAATCCTTCCCATCCCAATCCTGAGACACTTCCAATTGCAGAGATGTGATATCTCAATGCTTATACCAAACCTGAGACTCTTCCTATAACACGAGATGTGATATCCAACTCCTTCCCGTTCCAAACCTGAGACCCTTCCTATAGCATGAGATGTGATATCCAACTCCTTCCCATTCCAATCCTGAGACCCTTCCGATAGCATGAGATGTGATATCTCAATGCCTCTAATACCAAACCTGAGATCCTTCCTATAACATGTGATGTGATATTCAAATCCTTCCCCTTCCAAACCTAAGACCCTCCCTTTGGCATGAGATGTGATATCCAACTCCTTCCCATTCCAATCCTGAGACCCTTCTGATAGCATGAGATGTGATATCTCAATGCCTCTAATACCAAACCTGAGATCCTACCTCTAACATGAAATGTGATATCCATCTCCTTCCCTTTCCAAACCTGAGACCCTGCCTATAGCATGAGCTGTGATATCCAAGTCCTTCCCATTCCAATCCTGAGACCCTTCCTATAGCATGAGATGTGATATCTCAAGGCCTCTAATACCAAACCTGAGATCCTTCTTCTAACATGAGATGTGATATCCAACTCCTTCCCGTTCCAAACCTGAGACACTTCCTATAGCATATGTGATATCCAACTCCTTCCATTCCAAACATGAGACCCTTCCTATAGCAAGAATGTAATATCCAACTCCTACCCATTCCAATCCTGAGACCCTTCCTATAGCAAGAGATGTGATATCCAAATCCTTCCCATTCCAATCCTGAGACCCTTCCTATAACATGAGATGTGATATCCAACTCCTTCCCATTCCAACCTGAGACACTTCCTATAGCATGAGAAGGGATATCCAACTCCTTCCCAATCCAATCCGGAGACCCTTCCGATAGCAGAGATGTGATATCTCAATGCTTGTACCAAACCTGAGACCCTTCCTATGGCATGATATGTGATATCCAACTCCTTGCCATTCAAATCCTGAGACCCTTCCTATAGCATGGGAAGGGATATCCAACTCCTTCCCAATCCAATCCTGAGACCCTTCCGATAGCAGAGATGTGATATCTCAACGCGTCTACCAAACCTGAGACCCTTCCTTTAGCATGAGATGTGATATCCAAATCCTTCGCATTCCAATCCTGAGACCCTTCCTATAGCATGAGATGTGATATCTCAATGGTTCTAATACCAAACCAGAGATCCTTCCTATAACATGAGATGTGATATCCAATTCCTTCCCATTCCAATCCTGAGACCATTCCTATAACATGAAATGTGATATCCAACTCCATCCCATTCCAACCTGAGACCTTTCCTATAGCATGAGATGGGATATCCAACTCCTTCCAAATCCAATACTGATACCATTCCGATAGCATGAGATGTGATATCCCAATGCTTCTACCAAATCTGAGACCCATACTATGGCATGAGATGTGATACCAAACTCCTTCCCATTCCAATCCTGAGACCCTTCCTATAGCTTGAGATGTGATATCCAACTTCTTCCCATTCCAATTCTGAGACCCTTCCTATACCATGAGACTTGATATCTCAATGCTTCTAATACCAAACCTGAGACCCGTCCTATAACATGAGATGTGATATCCAAATCCTTCCCCTTCCAAACCTTAGACCCTTCCTTTATCATGAGATGTGATATCCAACTCCTTCCCATTCTAATCCTGAGACCCTTCCGATATCATGAGATTTGTTATCTCAATGCTTCTAATATCAAACTTGAGACCCTCCCTATAGCATGAGATGTGACACCCAAGTCCTCCCCATTCCAATCCTGAGACCCTTCCTATAGCATGAGATGTGATATCTCAATGCTTCTAATACCAAACCTGAGACCCTTCCTATAACATGAGATGGGATATCCAACTCAGATGGGATATCCAACTCCTTCCCATTCCAATCCTGAGACCCTTCCGATAGCAGAGATGTGATATCTCAATGCTTATATCAAACCTGAGACCCTTCCTATGGCCTGAGATGTCATATACAACTCCTTCCCATTCCAATCCTGAGACCCTTCCTATAGCATGAGATGTGATGTCTCAATGCTTCTAATACCAAACCTGAGATCCTTCCTATAACATGAGATGTGATATCCAACTCCTTCCCATTCCAATCCTGAGACCCTTATGATAGCATGAGATGTGATATCTCAATGCCTCTTATACCAAACCTGAGATCCTTCCGATAGCATGAGATGTGATATCTCAATGCTTCTAATACCAAACCTGAGATCCTTCCTATAATATGAGATGTGATTTCCAAATCCTTCCCCTTCCAAACCTGAGACCCTCCCTTTAGCATGAGATGTGATATCCAACTCCTTCCCATTCCAATCCTGAGACCCTTCTGATAGCATGAGATGTGATATCTCAATGCCTCTAATACCAAACCTGAGATCCTACCTCTAACATGAAATGTGATATCCATCTCCTTCCCTTTCCAAACCTGAGACCCTGCCTATAGCATGAGATGTGATATCCAAGTCCTTCCCATTCCAATCCTGAGACCCTTCCTATAGCATGAGATGGGATATCCAACTCCTTCCAAATCCAATACTGATACCATTCCGATAGCATGAGATGTGATATCCCAATGCTTCTACCAAATCTGAGACCCATACTATGGCATGAGATGTGATATCAAACTCCTTCCCATTCCAATCCTGAGACCCTTCCTATAGCTTGAGATGTGATATCCAACTTCTTCCCATTCCTATTCTGAGACCCTTTCTATACCATGAGACTTGATATCTCAATGCTTCTAATACCAAACCTGAGACCCGTCCTATAACATGAGATATGATATCCAAATCCTTCCCCTTCCAAACCTTAGACCCTTCCTTTATCATGAGATGTGATATCCAACTCCTTCCCATTCCAATCCTGAGACCCTTCCGATATCATGACATTTGTTATCTCAATGTTTCTAATATCAAACTTGAGACCCTCCCTATAGCATGAGATGTGACATCCAAGTCCTCCCCATTCCAATCCTGAGACCCTTCCTATAGCATGAGATGTGATATCTCAATGCTTCTAATACCAAACCTGAGACCCTTCCTATAACATGAGATGGGATATCCAACTCAGATGGGATATCCAACTCCTTCCCATTCCAATCCTGAGACCCTTCCGATAGCAGAGATGTGATATCTCAATGCTTATATCAAACCTGAGACCCTTCCTATGGCCTGAGATGTCATATACAACTCCTTCCCATTCCAATCCTGAGACCCTTCCTATAGCATGAGATGTGATATCTCAATGCTTATACCAAATCTGAGACCCTTCCTATAGCATGAGATGTGATATCCAACTCCTTCCCATTCCAATCCTGAGACCCTTCCTATAGCATGAGATGTGATGTCTCAATGCTTCCAATACCAAACCTGAGATCCTTCCTATAACATGAGATGTGATATCCAACTCCTTCCCATTCCAATCCTGAGACCCTTATGATAGCATGAGATGTGATATCTCAATGCCTCTTATACCAAACCTGAGATCCTTCCGATAGCATGAGATGTGATATCTCAATGCTTCTAATAGCAAACCTGAGATCCTTCCTATAATATGAGATGTGATTTCCAAATCCTTCCCCTTCCAAACCTGAGACCCTCCCTTTAGCATGAGATGTGATATCCAACTCCTTCCCATTCCAATCCTGAGACCCTTCCTATAGCATGTGATGTGATATCTCAATGCTTATACAAAACCTGAGACCCTTCCTATGGCATGAGATGGCATATACAACTCCTTCCCATTCCAATCCTGAGACCCTTCCTATAGCATGAGATGTGATATCTCAATGCTTATACCAAACCTGAGACCCTTCCTATAGCATGTGATGTGATATCCAACTTCTTCCCATTCCAATCATGAGACCCTTCCTATAGCATGAGATGTGATATCTCAATGCTTATACCAAACCTGAGACCCTTCCTATAGCTTGAGATGTGATATCCAACTCCTTCCCATTCCAATCCTGAGACCCTTCCTATAGCATGAGATGTGATATCTCAAGGCCTCTAATACCAAACCTGAGATCCTTCCTCTAACAAGAAATGTGATATCCAACTCCTTCCCCTTCCAAACCTGAGAGCCTTCCTATAGCATGAGATATGATATCCAAGTCCTTCCCATTCCAATCCTGAGACCCTTCCTATAACATGAAATGTGATATCCAACTCCTTCCCATTCCAACCTGAGACCCTTCCTATAGCATGAGATGGGATATCCAACTCCTTCCAAATCCAATACTGATACCCTTCCGATAGCATGAGATGTGATATCCCAATGCTTCTACCAAACCTGAGTCCCATACTATGGCATGAGATGTGATATCAAACTCCTTCCCATTCCAATCCTGAGACCCTTCTTATACCATGAGACTTGATATCTCAATGCTTCTAATACCAAACCTGAGACCCGTCCTATAACATGAGATGTGATATCCAAATCCTTCCCCTTCCAAACCTTAGACCCTTCCTTTATCATGAGATGTGATATCCAACTCCTTCCCATTCCAATCCTGAGACCCTTCCGATATCATGAGATGTGATATCTCAATGCTTATACCAAATCTGAGACCCTTCCTATGGCCTGAGATGTCATATACAACTCCTTCCCATTCCAATCCTAAGACCCTTCCTATACCATGAGACTTGATATCTCAATGCTTCTAATACCAAACCTGAGACCCGTCCTATAACATGAGATGTGATATCCAAATCCTTCCCCTTCCAAACCTTAGACCCTTCCTTTATCATGAGATGTGATATCCAACTCCTTCCCATTCCAATCCTGAGACCCTTCCGATATCATGAGATTTGTTATCTCAATGCTTCTAATATCAAACTTGAGACCCTGCCTATAGCATGAGATGTGATATTCAAGTCCTTCCCATTCCAATCCTGAGACCCTTCCTATAGCATGTGATGTGATATCTCAATGCTTATACCAAACCTGAGACCCTTCCTATGGCATGAGATGTCATATACAACTCCTTCCCATTCCAATCCTGAGACCCTTCCTATAGCATGAGATGTGATATCTCAATGCTTATACCAAACCTGAGACCCTTCCTATAGCATGAGATGTGATATCCAACTTCTTCCCATTCCAATCCTGAGACCCTTCCTATAGCATGAGATGTGATGTCTCAATGCTTCTAATACCAAACCTGAGATCCTTCCTATAACATGAGATGTGATATCCAACTCCTTCCCATTCCAATCCTGAGACCCTTATGATAGCATGAGATGTGATATCTCAATGCCTCTTATACCAAACCTGAGATCCTTCCGATAGCATGAGATGTGATATCTCAATGCTTCTAATACCAAACTTGAGATCCTTCCTATAATATGAGATGTGATTTCCAAATCCTTCCCCTTCCAAACCTGAGACCCTCCCTTTAGCATGAGATGTGATATCCAACTCCTTCCCATTCCAATCCTGAGACCCTTCTGATAGCATGAGATGTGATATCTCAATGCCTCTAATACCAAACCTGAGATCCTACCTCTAACATGAAATGTGATATCCATCTCCTTCCCTTTCCAAACCTGAGACCCTGCCTATAGCATGAGATGTGATATCCAAGTCCTTCCCATTCCAATCCTGAGACCCTTCCTATAGCATGAGATGGGATATCCAACTCCTTCCAAATCCAATACTGATACCATTCCGATAGCATGAGATGTGATATCCCAATGCTTCTACCAAATCTGAGACCCATACTATGGCATGAGATGTGATATCAAACTCCTTCCCATTCCAATCCTGAGACCCTTCCTATAGCTTGAGATGTGATATCCAACTTCTTCCCATTCCTATTCTGAGACCCTTTCTATACCATGAGACTTGATATCTCAATGCTTCTAATACCAAACCTGAGACCCGTCCTATAACATGAGATATGATATCCAAATCCTTCCCCTTCCAAACCTTAGACCCTTCCTTTATCATGAGATGTGATATCCAACTCCTTCCCATTCCAATCCTGAGACCCTTCCGATATCATGACATTTGTTATCTCAATGTTTCTAATATCAAACTTGAGACCCTCCCTAGGGCATGAGATGTGACATCCAAGTCCTCCCCATTCCAATCCTGAGACCCTTCCTATAGCATGAGATGTGATATCTCAATGCTTCTAATACCAAACCTGAGACCCTTCCTATAACATGAGATGGGATATCCAACTCAGATGGGATATCCAACTCCTTCCCATTCCAATCCTGAGACCCTTCCGATAGCAGAGATGTGATATCTCAATGCTTATATCAAACCTGAGACCCTTCCTATGGCCTGAGATGTCATATACAACTCCTTCCCATTCCAATCCTGAGACCCTTCCTATAGCATGAGATGTGATATCTCAATGCTTATACCAAATCTGAGACCCTTCCTATAGCATGAGATGTGATATCCAACTCCTTCCCATTCCAATCCTGAGACCCTTCCTATAGCATGAGATGTGATGTCTCAATGCTTCCAATACCAAACCTGAGATCCTTCCTATAACATGAGATGTGATATCCAACTCCTTCCCATTCCAATCCTGAGACCCTTATGATAGCATGAGATGTGATATCTCAATGCCTCTTATACCAAACCTGAGATCCTTCCGATAGCATGAGATGTGATATCTCAATGCTTCTAATACCAAACCTGAGATCCTTCCTATAATATGAGATGTGATTTCCAAATCCTTCCCCTTCCAAACCTGAGACCGTCCCTTTAGCATGAGATGTGATATCCAACTCCTTCCCATTCCAATCCTGAGACCCTTCCTATAGCATGTGATGTGATATCTCAATGCTTATACAAAACCTGAGACCCTTCCTATGGCATGAGATGGCATATACAACTCCTTCCCATTCCAATCCTGAGACCCTTCCTATAGCATGAGATGTGATATCTCAATGCTTATACCAAACCTGAGACCCTTCCTATAGCATGTGATGTGATATCCAACTTCTTCCCATTCCAATCCTGAGACCCTTCCTATAGCATGAGATGTGATATCTCAATGCTTATACCAAACCTGAGACCCTTCCTGTAGCTTGAGATGTGATATCCAACTCCTTCCCATTCCAATCCTGAGACCCTTCCTATAGCATGAGATGTGATATCTCAAGGCCTCTAATACCAAACCTGAGATCCTTCCTCTAACATGAAATGTGATATCCAACTCCTTCCCCTTCCAAACCTGAGAGCCTTCCTATAGCATGAGATATGATATCCAAGTCCTTCCCATTCCAATCCTGAGACCCTTCCTATAACATGAAATGTGATATCCAACTCCTTCCCATTCCAACCTGAGACCCTTCCTATAGCATGAGATGGGATATCCAACTCCTTCCAAATCCAATACTGATACCCTTCCGATAGCATGAGATGTGATATCCCAATGCTTCTACCAAACCTGAGTCCCATACTATGGCATGAGATGTGATATCAAACTCCTTCCCATTCCAATCCTGAGACCCTTCTTATACCATGAGACTTGATATCTCAATGCTTCTAATACCAAACCTGAGACCCGTCCTATAACATGAGATGTGATATCCAAATCCTTCCCCTTCCAAACCTTAGACCCTTCCTTTATCATGAGATGTGATATCCAACTCCTTCCCATTCCAATCCTGAGACCCTTCCGATATCATGAGATGTGATATCTCAATGCTTATACCAAATCTGAGACCCTTCCTATGACCTGAGATGTCATATACAACTCCTTCCCATTCCAATCCTGAGACCCTTCCTATACCATGAGACTTGATATCTCAATGCTTCTAATACCAAACCTGAGACCCGTCCTATAACATGAGATGTGATATCCAAATCCTTCCCCTTCCAAACCTTAGACCCTTCCTTTATCATGAGATGTGATATCCAACTCCTTCCCATTCCAATCCTGAGACCCTTCCGATATCATGAGATTTGTTATCTCAATGCTTCTAATATCAAACTTGAGACCCTGCCTATAGCATGAGATGTGATATTCAAGTCCTTCCCATTCCAATCCTGAGACCCTTCCTATAGCATGTGATGTGATATCTCAATGCTTATACCAAACCTGAGACCCTTCCTATGGCATGAGATGTCATATACAACTCCTTCCCATTCCAATCCTGAGACCCTTCCTATAGCATGAGATGTGATATCTCAATGCTTATACCAAACCTGAGACCCTTCCTATAGCATGAGATGTGATATCCAACTTCTTCCCATTCCAATCCTAAGACCCTTCCTATAACATGAGATGTGATGTCTCAATGCTTCTAATACCAAACCTGAGATCTTTCCTATAATATGAGATGTGATATCCAACTCCTTCCCATTCCAATCCTGAGACCCTTCCTATAGCATGAGATGTGATATCTCAATGCTTATACCAAACCTGAGACCCTTCCTATAGCTTGAGATGTGATATCCAACTCCTTCCCATTCCAATCCTGAGACCCTTCCTATAGCATGAGATGTGATATCTCAAGGCCTCTAATACCAAACCTGAGATCCTTCCTCTAACATGAAATGTGATATCCAACTCCTTCCCCTTCCAAACCTGAGAGCCTTCCTATAGCATGAGATATGATATCCAAGTCCTTCCCATTCCAATCCTGAGACCCTTCCTATAACATGAAATGTGATATCCAAATCCTTCCCATTCCAACCTGAGACCCTTCCTATAGCATGAGATGGGATATCCAACTCCTTCCAAATCCAATACTGATACCCTTCCAATAGCATGAGATGTGATATCCCAATGCTTCTACCAAACCTGAGACCCATGCTATGGCATAAGATGTGATATCAAACCCCTTCCCATTCCAATCCTGAGACCCTTCCTATAGCTTGAGATGTAATATCCAACTCCTTCCCATTCCAATTCTGAGACCCTTCCTATACCATGAGACTTGATATCTCAATGCTTCTAATACCAAACCTGAGACCCGTCCTATAACATGAGATGTGATATCCAAATCCTTCCCCTTCCAAACCTTAGACCCTTCCTTTATCATGAGATGTGATATCCAACTCCTTCCCATTCCAATCCTGAGACCCTTCCGATATCATGAGATTTGTTATCTCAATGCTTCTAATATCAAACTTGAGACCCTCCCTATAGCATGAGATGTGACATCCAAGTCCTCCCCATTCCAATCCTGAGACCCTTCCTATAGCATGAGATGTGATATCTCAATGCTTCTAATACCAAACCTGAGACCCTTCCTATAACATGAGATGGGATATCCAACTCCTTCCCATTCCAATCCTGAGACCCTTCCGATAGCAGAGATGTGATATCTCAATGCGTATACCAACCTGAGACCCTTCCTATAACATGTGATGTGATATCCAACTCCTTCCCATTCCAAACCTGAGACCCTTCCTATAGCATATGTGATATCCAACTCCTTCCAATTCCAAACATGAGACCCTTCCCATAGCAAGAATGTAATATCCAACTCCTTCCCATTCCAATCCTGAGACCATTCCTATAGCATGAGATGTGATATCTCAATGCTTCTAATACCAAACCTGAGATCCTTCCTATGACATGAGATGTGATATCCAATTCCTTCCCATTCCAAACCTGAGACCCTTCCTACAGCATGCGATGTGATATCTCAATGCTTCTAATACCAAACCTCAGACCAGTCCTATAACATGAGATGGGATATCCAACTCCTTCCCGTTCCAATCCTGAGACACTTCCGATTGCAGAGATTTGATATCTCAATGCTTATACCAAACCTGAGACTCTTCCTATAACATGAGATGTGATATCCAACTCCTTCTCGTTCCAAACCTGAGACCCTTCCTATAGCATGTGATGTGATATCCAAATCCTTCCCATCCCAATCCTGAGACACTTCCAATTGCAGAGATGTGATATCTCAATGCTTATACCAAACCTGAGACTCTTCCTATAACACGAGATGTGATATCCAACTCCTTCCCATTCCAAACCTGAGACCCTTCCTATAGCATGAGATGTGATATCCAACTCCTTCCCATTCCAATCCTGAGACCCTTCCGATAGCATGAGATGTGATATCTCAATGCCTCTAATACCAAACCTGAGATCCTTCCTATAACATGTGATGTGATATTCAAATCCTTCCCCTTCCAAACCTAAGACCCTCCCTTTGGCATGAGATGTGATATACAACTCCTTCCCATTCCAATCCTGAGACCCTTCTGATAGCATGAGATGTGATATCTCAATGCCTCTAATACCAAACCTGAGATCCTACCTCTAACATGAAATGTGATATCCATCTCCTTCCCTTTCCAAACCTGAGACCCTGCCTATAGCATGAGCTGTGATATCCAAGTCCTTCCCATTCCAATCCTGAGACCCTTCCTATAGCATGTGATGTGATATCTCAATGCTTATACCAAACCTGAGACCCTTCTTATGGCATGAGATGTCATATACAACTCCTTCCCATTCCAATGCTGGGACCCTTCCTATAGCATGAGATGTGATATCTCAATGCTTATACAAAACCTGAGACCCTTCCTATAGCATGAGATGTGATATCTCAAGGCCTCTAATACCAAACCTGAGATCCTTCTTCTAACATGAGATGTGATATCCAACTCCTTCCCGTTCCAAACCTGAGACACTTCCTATAGCATATGTGATATCCAACTCCTTCCATTCCAAACATGAGACCCTTCCTATAGCAAGAATGTAATATCCAACTCCTACCCATTCCAATCCTGAGACCCTTCCTATAGCAAGAGATGAGATATCCAAATCCTTCCCATTCCAATCCTGAGACCCTTCCTATAACATGAGATGTGATATCCAACTCCTTCCCATTCCAACCTGAGACACTTCCTATAGCATGAGAAGGGATATCCAACTCCTTCCCAATCCAATCCGGAGACCCTTCCGATAGCAGAGATGTGATATCTCAATGCTTATACCAAACCTGAGACCCTTCCTATGGCATGATATGTGATATCCAACTCCTTGCCATTCAAATCCTGAGACCCTTCCTATAGCATGGGAAGGGATATCCAACTCCTTACCAATCCAATCCTGAGACCCTTCCGATAGCAGAGATGTGATACCTCAACGCTTCTACCAAACCTGAGACCCTTCCTTTAGCATGAGATGTGATATCCAAATCCTTCGCATTCCAATCCTGAGACCCTTCCTATAGCATGAGATGTGATATCTCAATGGTTCTAATACCAAACCAGAGATCCTTCCTATAACATGAGATGTGATATCCAATTCCTTCCCATTCCAAACCTGAGACCCTTCCTATAACATGAAATGTGATATCCAACTCCATCCCATTCCAACCTGAGACCTTTCCTATAGCATGAGATCGGATATCCAACTCCTTCCAAATCCAATACTGATACCATTCCGATAGCATGAGATGTGATATCCCAATGCTTCTACCAAATCTGAGACCCATACTATGGCATGAGATGTGATACCAAACTCCTTCCCATTCCAATCCTGAGACCCTTCCTATAGCTTGAGATGTGATATCCAACTTCTTCCCATTCCAATTCTGAGACCCTTCCTATACCATGAGACTTGATATCTCAATGCTTCTATTACCAAACCTGAGACCCGTCCTATAACATGAGATGTGATATCCAAATCCTTCCCCTTCCAAACCTTAGACCCTTCCTTTATCATGAGATGTGATATCCAACTCCTTCCCATTCCAATCCTGAGACCCTTCCGATATCATGAGATTTGTTATCTCAATGCTTCTAATATCAAACTTGAGACCCTCCCTATAGCATGAGATGTGACATCCAAGTCCTCCCCATTCCAATCCTGAGACCCTTCCTATAGCATGAGATGTGATATCTCAATGCTTCTAATACCAAACCTGAGACCCTTCCTATAACATGAGATGGGATATCCAACTCAGATGGGATATCCAACTCCTTCCCATTCCAATCCTGAGACCCTTCCGATAGCAGAGATGTGATATCTCAATGCTTATATCAAACCTGAGACCCTTCCTATGGCCTGAGATGTCATATACAACTCCTTCCCATTCCAATCCTGAGACCCTTCCTATAGCATGAGATGTGATGTCTCAATGCTTCTAATACCAAACCTGAGATCCTTCCTATAACATGAGATGTGATATCCAACTCCTTCCCATTCCAATCCTGAGACCCTTATGATAGCATGAGATGTGATATCTCAATGCCTCTTATACCAAACCTGAGATCCTTCCGATAGCATGAGATGTGATATCTCAATGCTTCTAATACCAAACCTGAGATCCTTCCTATAATATGAGATGTGATTTCCAAATCCTTCCCCTTCCAAACCTGAGACCCTCCCTTTAGCATGAGATGTGATATCCAACTCCTTCCCATTCCAATCCTGAGACCCTTCTGATAGCATGAGATGTGATATCTCAATGCCTCTAATACCAAACCTGAGATCCTACCTCTAACATGAAATGTGATATCCATCTCCTTCCCTTTCCAAACCTGAGACCCTGCCTATAGCATGAGATGTGATATCCAAGTCCTTCCCATTCCAATCCTGAGACCCTTCCTATAGCATGAGATGGGATATCCAACTCCTTCCAAATCCAATACTGATACCATTCCGATAGCATGAGATGTGATATCCCAATGCTTCTACCAATCCTGAGACCCTTCCGATATCATGACATTTGTTATCTCAATGTTTCTAATATCAAACTTGAGACCCTCCCTATAGCATGAGATGTGACATCCAAGTCCTCCCCATTCCAATCCTGAGACCCTTCCTATAGCATGAGATGTGATATCTCAATGCTTCTAATACCAAACCTGAGACCCTTCCTATAACATGAGATGGGATATCCAACTCAGATGGGATATCCAACTCCTTCCCATTCCAATCCTGAGACCCTTCCGATAGCAGAGATGTGATATCTCAATGCTTATATCAAATCTGAGACCCTTCCTATAGCATGAGATGTGATATCCAACTCCTTCCCATTCCAATCCTGAGACCCTTCCTATAGCATGAGATGTGATGTCTCAATGCTTCCAATACCAAACCTGAGATCCTTCCTATAACACGAGATGTGATATCCAACTCCTTCCCATTCCAATCCTGAGACCCTTATGATAGCATGAGATGTGATATCTCAATGCTTATACCAAATCTGAGACCCTTCCTATAGCATGAGATGTGATATCCAACTCCTTCCCATTCCAATCCTGAGACCCTTCCTATAGCATGAGATGTGATGTCTCAATGCTTCCAATACCAAACCTGAGATCCTTCCTATAACATGAGATGTGATATCCAACTCCTTCCCATTCCAATCCTGAGACCCTTATGATAGCATGAGATGTGATATCTCAATGCCTCTTATACCAAACCTGAGATCCTTCCGATAGCATGAGATGTGATATCTCAATGCTTCTAATACCAAACCTGAGCTCCTTCCTATAATATGAGATGTGATTTCCAAATCCTTCCCCTTCCAAACCTGAGACCCTCCCTTTAGCATGAGATGTGATATCCAACTCCTTCCCATTCCAATCCTGAGACCCTTCCTATAGCATGTGATGTGATATCTCAATGCTTATACAAAACCTGAGACCCTTCCTATGGCATGAGATGGCATATACAACTCCTTCCCATTCCAATCCTGAGACCCTTCCTATAGCATGAGATGTGATATCTCAATGCTTATACCAAACCTGAGACCCTTCCTATAGCATGTGATGTGATATCCAACTTCTTCCCATTCCAATCCTGAGACCCTTCCTATAGCATGAGATGTGATATCTCAATGCTTATACCAAACCTGAGACCCTTCCTATAGCTTGGGATGTGATATCCAACTCCTTCCCATTCCAATCCTGAGACCCTTCCTATAGCATGAGATGTGATATCTCAAGGCCTCTAATACCAAACCTGAGATCCTTCCTCTAACATGAAATGTGATATCCAACTCCTTCCCCTTCCAAACCTGAGAGCCTTCCTATAGCATGAGATATGATATCCAAGTCCTTCCCATTCCAATCCTGAGACCCTTCCTATAACATGAAATGTGATATCCAACTCCTTCCCATTCCAACCTGAGACCCTTCCTATAGCATGAGATGGGATATCCAACTCCTTCCAAATCCAATACTGATACCCTTCCGATAGCATGAGATGTGATATCCCAATGCTTCTACCAAACCTGAGTCCCATACTATGGCATGAGATGTGATATCAAACTCCTTCCCATTCCAATCCTGAGACCCTTCTTATACCATGAGACTTGATATCTCAATGCTTCTAATACCAAACCTGAGACCCGTCCTATAACATGAGATGTGATATTCAAATCCTTCCCCTTCCAAACCTTAGACCCTTAGTATAGCATGAGATGTGATATCCAACTCCTTCCCATTCCAATCCTGAGACCCTTCCTATAGCATGAGAAGTGATATCTCCATGCTTATACCAAACCTGAGACCCTTCCTATAGCATAAGATGTGATATCCAAATCCTTCCCATTCCAATCCTGAGACCCTTCCTATAGCATGAGATGTGATATCTCAATGCTTATACCAAACCTGAGACCCTTCCTATAGCATGAGATTTGATATCCAACTCCTTCCCATTCCAATCCTGAGACCCTTCCTATAGCATGAGATGTGATGTCTCAATGCTTCTAATACCAAACCTGAGATCCTTCCTATAACATGAGATGTGATATCCAACTCCTTCCCATTCCAATCCTGAGACCCTTATGATAGCATGAGATGTGATATCTCAATGCCTCTTATACCAAACCTGAGATCCTTCCGATAGCATGAGATGTGATATCTCAATGCTTCTAATACCAAACCTGAGATCCTTCCTATAATATGAGATGTGATTCCCAAATCCTTCCCCTTCCAAACCTGAGACCCTCCCTTTAGAATGAAATGTGATATCCAACTCCTTCCCATTCCAATCCTGAGACCCTTCTGATAGCATGAGATGTGATATCTCAATGCCTCTAATACCAAACCTGAGATCCAACCTCTAACATGAAATGTGATATCCATCTCCTTCCCTTTCCAAACCTGAGACCCTGCCTATAGCATGAGATGTGATATCCAAGTCCTTCCCAGTCCAATCCTGAGACCCTTCCTATAGCATGTGATGTGATACCTCAATGCTTATACCAAACCTGAGACCCTTGCTATGGCATGCGATGTCATATACAACTCCTTCCCATTCCAACCCTGAGACCCTTCCTATAGCATGAGATGTGATATCTCAATGCTTATACCAAACCTGAGACCCTTCCTATAGCATGAGATGTGATATCCAACTTCTTCCCATTCCAATCCTGAGACCCTTCCTATAGCATGAGATGTGATATCTCAATGCTTATACCAAACCTGAGACCCTTCCTATAGCATAAGATGTGATATCCAAATCCTTCCCATTCCAATCCTGAGACCCTTCCTATAGCATGAGATGTGATATCTCAATGCTTATACCAAACCTGAGACCCTTCCTATAGCATGAGATGTGATATCCAACTCCTTCCCATTCCAATCCTGAGACCCTTCCTATAGCATGAGATGTGATGTCTCAATGCTTCTAATACCAAACCTGAGATCCTTCCTATAACATGAGATGTGATATCCAACTCCTTCCCATTCCAATCCTGAGACCCTTCCTATAGCATGAGATGTGATATCCACCTATAGCATGAGATGTGATATCTCAATGCTTATACCAAACCTGAGATCCTTCCTCTAACATGAAATGTGATATCCAACTCCTTCCCCTTCCAAACCTGAGAGCCTTCCTATAGCATGAGATATGATATCCAAGTCCTTCCCATTCCAATCCTGAGACCCTTCCTATAACATGAAATGTGATATCCAACTCCTTCCCATTCTAACATGAGACCCTTCCTATAGCATGAGATGGGATATCCAACTCCTTCCAAATCCAATACTGATACCCTTCCGATAGCATGAGATGTGATATCCCAATGCTTCTACCAAACCTGAGACCCATACTATGGCATGAGATGTGATATCAAACTCCTTCCCATTCCAATCCTGAGACGCTTCCTATAGCTTGAGATGTGATATCCAACTCCTTCCCATTCCAATTCTGAGACCCTTCTTATACCATGAGACTTGATATCTCAATGCTTCTAATACCAAACCTGAGACCCGTCCTATAACATGAGATGTGATATCCAAATCCTTCCCCTTCCAAACCTTAGACCCTTCCTTTATCATGAGATGTGATATCCAACTCCTTCCCATTCCAATCCTGAGACCCTTCCGATATCATGAGATTTGTTATCTCAATGCTTCTAATATCAAACTTGAGACCCTCCCTATAGCATGAGATGTGACATCCAAGTCCTTCCCATTCCAATCCTGAGACCCTTCCTATAGCATGAGATGTGATATCTCAATGCTTCTAATACCAAACCTGAGACCCTTCCTATAACATGAGATGGGATATCCAACTCCTTCCCATTCCAATCCTGAGACCCTTCCGATAGCAGAGATGTGATATCTCAATGCTTATACCAAACCTGAGACCCTTCCTAAGGCCTGAGATGTCATATACAACTCCTTCCCATTCCAATCCTGAGACCCTTCCAATAGCATGAGATGTGATATCTCAATGCTTATACCAAATCTGAGACCCTTCCTATAGCATGAGATGTGATATCCAACACCTTCCCATTCCAATCCTGAGACCCTTCCTATAGCATGAGAAGTGATATCTCATGCTTATACCAAACCTGAGACCCTTCCTATAGCATGAGATGTGATATCCAAATCCTTCCCATTCCAATCCTGAGACCCTTCCTATAGCATGAGATGTGATATCTCAATGCTTATACCAAACCTGAGAGCCTACCTATAGCATGGGATGTGATATCCAAGTCCATCCCATTCCAATCCTTAGACCCTTCCTACAGCATGCGATGTGATATCTCAATGATTCTAATACCAAACCAGAGACCTGTCCTTTAACATGAGATGGGATATCCAACTCCTTCCCATTCCAATCCTGAGCCACTCCTGATAGCAGAGATGTGATATCTCAATGCTTATACCAAACCTGAGACCCTTCCTATAACATGAGATGTGATATCCAACTCCTTCCCGTTCCAAACCTGAGACACTTCCTATAGCATATGTGATATCCAACTCCTTCCCATTCCAAACATGAGACCCTTCCTATAGCAAGAATGTAATATCCAACTCCTACCCATTCCAATCCTGAGACCATTCCTATAGCAGGAGATGTGATATATCAATGCTTCTAATACCAAACCTGAGATCCTTCCTATGACATGAGATGTGATATCCAAATCCTTCCCATTCCAATCCTGAGACCCTTCCTATAGCAAGAGATGTGATATCCAAATCCTTCCCATTCCAATCCTGAGACCCTTCCTATAACATGAGATGTGATATTCAACTCCTTCCCATTCCAACCTGAGACACTTCCTATAGCATGAGAAGGGATATCCAACTCCTTCCCAATCCAATCCTGAGAACCTTCCGATAGCAGAGATGTGATATCTCAATGCTTATACCAAACCTGAGACCCTTCCTATGGCATGAGATGTGATATCCAACTCCTTGCCATTCAAATCCTGAGACCCTTCCTATAGCATGAGATGTGATATCTCAATGCTTCTAATACCAAACCTGAGATCCTTCCTATAACATGAGATGTGATATCCAATTCCTTCCCATTCCAAACCTGAGACCCTTCTTATTGGATGAGATGTGATATCCAACTCCTTCCCATTCCAACCCTGAGACCCTTCCTATACCATGAGATGTGATATCTCAATGCTTCTAATACCAAACCTGGGAACCGTCCTATAACATGAGATGTGATATCTCAATGTTTCTAATAAAAAACCTGAGACCCTTCCTATAACATGAGATGTGATATCCAATTCCTTCCCATTCCAATCCTGAGACGCTTCCTATAGCTTGAGATGTGATATCCAACTCCTTCCCATTCCAATTCTGAGACCCTTCTTATACCATGAGACTTGATATCTCAATGCTTCTAATACCAAACCTGAGACCCGTCCTATAACATGAGATGTGATATCCAAATCCTTCCCCTTCCAAACCTTAGACCCTTCCTTTATCATGAGATGTGATATCCAACTCCTTCCCATTCCAATCCTGAGACCCTTCCGATATCATGAGATTTGTTATCTCAATGCTTCTAATATCAAACTTGATCCACTCCATTGATCAGCACACTGTCTTTAAAGTAGTGCTTGGTATTATCCGGAATCCTAGCATAAGCCTCTGCGACTTTAGGCTCCCAGGACCCAGGGACACTAAAACTACCTCAGCCTCTATTCCACTGGAAAATGAGTCTGAGGAGAAGGATGCTCCTGTAATCTCTTCTTCCTCGTAGGAGGAGAAGGCCAGATTAGCGGAGTGGACCCCCAAAGGTGTAACCTTACAACGGGGATCCCCCTTCACGTGGTCAGTTGCTCCACAAGAAAAACAAGCCCCAGTGGGTCTGTTTACGTAGGGAGGCTTATTGTAACCAGAGTTCTGTTTCGGAGGCTGACCTCCACTATCCTGTGAGTTCTCTTGTGTCTTACCCTTGTTTTTCTTTTTGTGGCCCTTATGGGAAGAAGATTTAGCAGATTCCCCACCCTCCATATCTTTGGACTTTTTCCCTTGCTCCTGCTTACCAGGATGAGTTTTGTCCTTATGGGACACTCGATGTGACACCCATAAGTCTGCTGCAATGGCCAGCTTCTTAGGATCTATCTCCTTCGAATCGGCCAAATGCTGCTTAAGCTCCGGGGAAGAAGAAGCAAAAATGTGTTCCAGCATGACAAGATTTATCATGCCTTCGAAGGTAGAAATCTTATAACCTTCGACCCAGCCAGTTAAGTTTTTCAAGGATTCAGCGACATAAGATACCCAAGTACCACCTTCCTTTTTCTTATACTCTCGAAAACGCTTTAAATATTGGGCCGGAGTCTTCCCAAACTTTAAAATGAGAGTTTGCTTTAACATTGCGAAATCAGCTCGCTCAGCCTTTGACATTTCCATAATGGCACTACAGCCAGAATGGGGCAGTCTACTGAGCAACCACGCAATCTTATCAGCATTGTCAACTTCTTGAACCTCGCATGCATACTCAAACGCATTCAGCCAGTCCATAATGTCATTCCTTTCTTCATACACACTGAGCAGATCTTTCGGAAACCGTGGATGCGAGGAAGCCCCAGACCCATGTCCAGGACCCTTGGACCCATTTGCAACCTGAAGCTTGGCCAGTTCCAACTGGTGATCCCTGTCTTTCTGTTTTTCTGCCTGTTCGATTTTTAGTTTGGCTATGCTGAATTCAAGCTCCTGCTGCCTAAACCGCAGCTCTTGCTTCTTGAATTCAAGCATAGCCTCCCCATCAGCACTGGCAGAGGAAACATTAGACATCACATCCTCCCTGTCCTCGTGGTCGCGATGGATCAGTGCAGCGGCAGAACCGTCGGTTCTACCAGTGAGAGCAGCCCCACCACCTTCTGCACTGTCCTCAGAAGTAATAGCGTCAAGCTGCGCTTCTTGCCACGCCACGATTCTTTGGATCATTTCCAATTTAGTGCCTTGAGAGGAAACCCCTCTCTCCGCACACATCTTCTTCAATGTTTCTGATTTGGAAGCATTTAAAGTTAACAAGGTATTTGTTTCCATACTGTTTGATAGGACTATGGCCTTTTTAAAGTTATACTACAACAATTCACTACGTGTACTGGTTGGAATAACCTGAAATGCCTTAGTTCGAGCGCAACACTGGATACCTTCAGTCATATCCCACCGCTGTACACCAATTTGTTAAGACGGATTTCTGAACTCTGTCCTGGTGGCGCAGAAGTTCAGAAGGCCAACCTAATTACTTGGAACAGGGTAACCTCTGGACAAGCCAGACCAATCAAGGTAGCGATCGCGGCGGTCAAGACTAGGTCTCAAGAGGGGTGAGGGTGACTGAAAGCCCGCAATGAGCCCACAAAGCAAGAGCGCTTACAAACTACTCCAAACAGTTGTTATATCAAAAATAGATACACATTTATTTTAAGGCCTTTAAAACAATGACCGTAGCGAGAAAATCACAATATCACAATATTAAGCCAACACATACCATATCAACACAATATATATACAAATACGACAGTCTTAAGCATTAGAGGCACGAAATGTGTAGTCCACCTGCAAGGGAAGGAAAACAGGCAGTGCGATAATGCTTTAGACGCAGTTCGCCTTCAGAGGCACCTAACTAGATGGAAGTCCGAGTCCTGCGAAGAGTGGAGCCTTTTGCTCAAAGTACCTGCCACGCCGGTGCCAACTGGCAAATGGGGATGCTCTTCGGAGGAAGTCAGGCAGTTCGGGTTAGTGCACAGCAGAAGGAGAACAGGTTCCGCAACTCAAGCGCAGCCTCCACAGCGAGCAGAAGCAGAGCGCGAGTACGGACAAAAGGGGGCTGTTTTTACACAGCGGGGAAAAGCAATGGGCTACTGCAGGAGGGCGACCAGATCCTAGCTATACTACTCACCGGTCCCCGAAGCAAGCAGACCCAGGCTTCTCCACGTTAGTTTCAGCAGCTGGCAGGTTCAGAAGAGCAGGGAACGCCTCGTAGTCGTGTAGAGCAAAAAGACGTCCCAATCGACGAATCCAGCACAGTTTTGTCACCACAGCAGGGCAACGGAGCGGCCGTGTGTATCCGAGCCAAATGTACACTCCTCCCTTCAGACTTGGGAACGCCAAGTGTACGAAGCGTGGGAGAGTGACAAGGACTCGGAATACAACACAACCTGGCGGCGGTTACAGAGCAGGACTCCCTTGTAAGCTGGTCAGTCAACTGGATGGCCCAGAGACACTTCCGAAGGCTTACTTGGCAGGAGTTGATGAAGTCGCCGGGAATAGCTGTTCCTGCTATTCCAAAGGTCGAAGCACCAGTACAGGCCTTCTGTTTCGATCAAAGGAGGAAAGGGTTTCACAGGACGACAGCAGTGCAAAGGAGGATTCCTTCAGCGGGTCACCAGCGATTCCTCGGTCCAGCCTCTTGGTTGCAGGATACTTGGCTCCTGTATTCCTTCGTTCGTGAGAACTCAGGAGATCGACATGGTAGTGGTGTTTCCAGCTCCCTCTTATCCACGGTTCCCTTCGCGCCAAAACGGAGGGGAGCCAATGGGAGATCCGCTCATCAACACACATACCATACGCGGACCAATCACGGACCACGGTGGTCCCAGGCATTCACACCACCCTAGACGCTCGACCTGGGGAAGGTGAAGGGAGCAAGACGGTCAGTGGACAAGACAAAGGAGCCTCGTGGTCTGGCCATTTTGGGAGCCAGGCCACCACTTTGGGTTCAGTGCGAAAAACGCGCTCAGAACGCCAAAAGGAGCTCAAAATAAACAAAACGATCGCTGCCACCATTCGAGTCCCTGAATGACTTGCACCGATCAAATACCATCCTAAAAGAGTATCTAGGGCCTGTAGAAGGCTAGAGACCCAAGAGAGCTGTAACTTAGCTTACAGTGCCCTCTTGTGTCATGTTGCACTAAAGCCGCAACACGATAAAAGAAACTACGGGAAACAGCGTTCCCCGGTACTGACTGTCTTAAGGGCATGTCAGTTTCCCCGTAAGAAAGGAGCGAAAGCCCAGAGGAGTGCGGCAGAAGGCTGCACTTCTCTGGCAAAGTCAAGAACAAGGTGAAAAACAACAGCAAAAAGTTTAGGGGTTGCCACATGGAAGGAAAATTACCTACAATTACGAAATCTTTCCTAACACTCATGCTATCAGATGGGTCTCAGGATTGGAATGGGAAGGAGTTGGATATCACATCTCATGCTAAAGGGAGGGTCTCAGGTTTGGAAGGGGAAGGATTTGGAAATCACATCTCATGTTATAGGAAGGATCACAGGTTTGGTATTAGAAGCATTGAGATATCACATCTCATGCTATCGGAAGTATCTCAGGTTTGGTATTAGAGGCATTGAGATATCACATCTCATGCTATCATAAGGGTCTCAGGATTGGAATGGGAAGGAGTTGGATATCACATCTCATGTTATAGGAAGGATCTCAGGTTTGGTATTAGAAGCATTGAGACATCACATCTCATGCTATAGGAAGGGTCTCAGGATTGGAATGGGAAGGAGTTGGATATCACATCTCATTCTATAGGAAGGGTCTCAGATTTGGTATAAGCATTGAGATATCACATCACATGCTATAGGAAGGGTCTCAGGATTGGAATGGGAAGGACTTGGATATCACATCTCATGCTATAGGCAGGGTCTCAGGTTTGGAAAGGGAAGGAGATGGATATCACATTTCATGTTAGAGGTAGGATCTCAGGTTTGGTATTAGGGGCATTGAAATATCACATCTCATGCTATCAGAAGGGTCTCAGGATTGGAATGGGAAGGAGTTGGATATCACATCTCATGCTAAAGGGAGGGTCTCAGGTTTGGAAGTGGAAGGATTTGGAAATCACATCTCATGTTATAGGAAGGATCTCAGGTTTGGTATTAGAAGCATTGAGATATCACATCTCATGCTATCAGAAGTATCTCAGGTTTGGTATTAGAGGCATTGAGATATCACATCTCATGCTATCATAAGGGTCTCAGGATTGGAATGGGAAGGAGTTGGATATCACATCTCATGTTATAGGAAGGATCTCAGGTTTGGTATTAGAAGAATTGAGACATCACATCTCATGCTACAGGAAGGGTCTCAGGATTGGAATGGGAAGAAGTTGGATATCACATCTCATGCTATAGGAAGGGTCTCAGATTTGGTATAAGCATTGAGATATCACATCTAATGCTATATGAAGGGTCTCAGGATTAGAATGGGAAGGAGTTGCCTATGACATCTCAGGCCATAGGAAGGGTCTCAGGTTTGGTATAAGCATTGAGATATCACATCTCTGCTATCGGAAGGGTCTCAGGATTGGAATGGGAAGGAGTTGGATATCCCAAATCATGTTATAGGAAGGGTCTCAGGTTTGGTATTAGAAGCATTGAGATATCACATCTCATGCTATAGGAAGGGTCTCAGGATTGGAATGGGGAGGACTTGGATGTCACATCTCATGTTATAGGGAGGGTCTCAAGTTTGATATTAGAAGCATTGAGATAACAAATCTCATGATATCGAAACGGTCTCAGGATTGGAATGGGAAGGAATTGGATATCACATCTCATGATAAAGGAAGGGTCTAAGGTTTGGAAGGGGAAGGATTTGGATATCACATCTCATGTTATAGGACGGGTCTCAGGTTTGGTATTAGAAGCATTGAGATATCAAGTCTCATGGTATAGGAAGGGTCTCAGAATTGGAATGGGAAGGAGTTGGATATCACATCTCAAGCTATAGGTAGGGTCTCAGGATTGGAATGGGAAGGAGTTTGATATCACATCTCATGCCATAGTATGGGTCTCAGGTTTGGTAGAAGCATTGGGATATCACATCTCATGCTATCGGAAGGGTATCAGTATTGGATTTGGAAGGAGTTGGATATCCCATCTCATGCTATAGGAAGGGTCTCAGGTTGGAATGGGAAGGAATTGGATATCACATTTCATGTTATAGGAAGGCTCTCAGGTTTGGAAGGGGAAGGAGTTGGATATCACATTTCATGTTAGAGGAAGGATCTCAGGTTTGGTATTAGAGGCCTTGAGATATCACATCTCATGCTATAGGAAGGGTCTCAGGATTGGAATGGGAAGGAGTTGGATATCACATCTCAAGCTATAGGAAGGGTCTCAGGTTTGGTATAAGCATTGAGATATCACATCTCATGCTATAGGAAGGGTCTCAGGATTGGAATGGGAAGGAGTTGGATATCACATCTCATGTTATAGGAAAGATCTCAGGTTTGGTATTAGAAGCATTGAGACATCACATCTCATGTTATAGGAAGGGTCTCAGGATTGGAATGGGAAGAAGTTGGATGTCACATCTCATGCTATAGGAAGAGTCTCAGGTTTGGAAGGGGAAGGAGTTGGATATCCAATCTCATGTTATAGGACTGGTCTAAGGTTTGGTATTAGAAGCATTGAGATATCACATCGCATGCTGTAGGAAGGTTCTCAGGTTTGGAATGGGGAGGAATTGGATATCACATCTCATGTCATAGGAAGGATCTCAGGTTTGGTATTAGAAGCATTGAGATATCACATCTCATGCTATAGGAATGGTCTCAGGATTGGAATGGGAAGGAGTTAGATATTACACTCTTGCTATAGGAAGGGTCTCATGTTTGGAATGGGAAGGAGTTGGATATCACATATGCTATAGGAAGGGTCTCAGGTTTGGACCGGGAAGGAGTTGGATATCACATCTCATGTTATAGGAAGGGTCTCAGGTTTGGTATAAGCATTGAGATATCACATCTCTGCTATCGGAAGTGTCTCAGGATTGGAATGGGAAGGAGTTGGATATCCCATCTCATGTTATAGGACGGGTCTCAGGTTTGGTATTAGAAGCATTGAGATATCAAGTCTCATTGTATAGGAAGGGTCTCAGAATTGGAATGGGAAGGAGTTGGATATCACATCTCAAGCTATAGGAAGGGTCTCAGGATTGGAATGGGAAGGAGTTTGATATCACATCTCATGCCATAGTATGGGTCTCAGGTTTGGTAGAAGCATTGGGATATCACATCTCATGCTATCGGAAGGGTCTCAGGTTGGAATGGGAAGGAGTTGGATATCACATCTCATGTTATAGGAAGGGTCTCAGGATTGGAATGGGAAGGACTTGGATATCACATCTCATGCTATAGGAAGGCTCTCAGGTTTGCAACGGGAAAGAGTTGGATATCACATTTCATGTTAGAGGTAGGATCTCAGGTTTGGTATTAGAGGCATTGAGATATCACATCTCATGCTATCAGAAGAGTCTCAGAATTGGAATGGGAAGGAGTTGGATATCACATCTCATGCCATAGTATGGGTCTCAGGTTTGGTAGAAGCATTGGGATATCACATCTCATGCTATCGGAAGGATTTCAGGATTGGATTTGGAAGGAGTTGGATATCCCATCTCATGCTATAGGAAGGGTCTCAGGTTGGAACGGGAAGGAGTTTGATATCACATCACATGCCATAGTATGGGTCTCAGGTTTGGTAGAAGCATTGGGATATCACATCTCATGCTATCGGAAGGGTATCAGGATTGGATTTGGAAGGAGTTGGATATCCCATCTCATGCTATAGGAAGGGTCTCAGGTTGGAATGGGAAGGAGTTGGATATCACATCTCATGTTATAGGAAGGGTCTCAGGATTGGAATGGAAAGGACTTGGATATCATATCTCATGCTATAGGAAGGCTCTCAGGTTTGGAAGGGGAAGGAGTTGGATATCACATTTCATGTTAGAGGAAGGATCTCAGGTTTGGTATTAGAGGCATTGAGATATCACATCTCATGCTATAGGAAGGGTCTCAGGATTCGAATGGGAAGGAGTTGGATATCACATCTCAAGCTATAGGAAGGGTCTCAGGTTTGGTATAAGCATTGAGATATCACATCTCATGCTATAGGAATGGTCTCAGGATTGGAATGGGAAGGAGTTGGATATCACATCTCATGTTATAGGAAAGATCTCAGGTTTGGTATTAGAAGCATTGAGATATCACATCTCATGCTATAAGCAGGGTCTCAGGATTGGAATGGGAAGGAGTTGTATATGGCATCTCATGCCATAGGAAGGGTCTCAGGTTTGGTATAAGCATTGAGATATCACATCTCATGCTATAGGAAGGGTCTCAGGATTGGAATGGGAAGGACTTGGATATCACATCTCATGCTATAGGCAGGATCTCAGGTTTGGAAAGGGAAGGAGTTGGATATCATATTTCATGTTAGAGGTAGGATCTCAGGTTTGGTATTAGAGGCATTGAGATATCACATCTCATGCTATCAGAAGGGTCTCAGGATTGGAATGGGAAGGAGTTGGATATCACATCTCATGCTAAAGGGAGGGTCTCAGGTTTGGAAGGGGAAGGATTTGGATATCACATCTCATGTTATAGGAAGGATCTCAGGTTTGGTATTAGAAGCATTGAGATATCACATCTCATGCTATTGGAAGTATCTCAGGTTTGGTAGTAGAGGCATTGAGATATCACATCTCATGCTATCATAAGGGTCTCAGGATTGGAATGGGAAGGAGTTGGATATCACATTTCATGCTAAAGGGAGGGTCTCAGGTTTGGAAGGGGAAGGATTTGGATATCACATCACATGTTATAAGAAGGATCTCAGGTTTGGTATTAGAAGCATTGAGATATCACATCTCATGCTATCGGAAGGGTCTCAGGATTGGAATGGGAAGGAGTTGGATATCACATCTTATGCTATAGGAAGGGTCTCAGGTTTGGAACGGGAAGGAGTTGGATATCACATCTCATGTTATAGGAAGAGTCTCAGGTTTGGTATAAGCATTGAGATATCACATCTCTGCAATCGGAAGTGTCTCAGGATTGGGATGGGAAGGAGTTGGATATCACATCTCATGTTATAGGAAGGGTCTCAGGATTGGAATGGAAAGGACTTGGATATCATATCTCATGCTATAGGAAGGCTCTCAGGTTTGGAAGGGGAAGGAGTTGGATATCACATTTCATGTTAGAGGAAGGATCTCAGGTTTGGTATTAGAGGCATTGAGATATCACATCTCATGCTATAGGAAGGGTCTCAGGATTGGAATGGGAAGGAGTTGGATATCACATCTCAAGCTATAGGAAGGGTCTCAGGTTTGGTATAAGCATTGAGATATCACATCTCATGCTATAGGAATGGTCTCAGGATTGGAATGGGAAGGAGTTGGATATCACATCTCATGTTATAGGAAAGATCTCAGGTTTGGTATTAGAAGCATTGAGATATCACATCTCATGCTATAAGCAGGGTCTCAGGATTGGAATGGGAAGGAGTTGTATATGGCATCTCATGCCATAGGAAGGGTCTCAGGTTTGGTATAAGCATTGAGATATCACATCTCATGCTATAGGAAGGGTCTCAGGATTGGAATGGGAAGGACTTGGATATCACATCTCATGCTATAGGCAGGATCTCAGGTTTGGAAAGGGAAGGAGTTGGATATCATATTTCATGTTATAGGTAGGATCTCAGGTTTGGTATTAGAGGCATTGAGATATCACATCTCATGCTATCAGAAGGGTCTCAGGATTGGAATGGGAAGGAGTTGGATATCACATCTCATGCTAAAGGGAGGGTCTCAGGTTTGGAAGGGGAAGGATTTGGATATCACATCTCATGTTATAGGAAGGATCTCAGGTTTGGTATTAGAAGCATTGAGATATCACATCTCATGCTATCGGAAGTATCTCAGGTTTGGTAGTAGAGGCATTGAGATATCACATCTCATGCTATCATAAGGGTCTCAGGATTGGAATGGGAAGGAGTTGGATATCACATTTCATGCTAAAGGGAGGGTCTCAGGTTTGGAAGGGGAAGGATTTGGATATCACATCACATGTTATAAGAAGGATCTCAGGTTTGGTATTAGAAGCATTGAGATATCACATCTCATGCTATCGGAAGGGTCTCAGGATTGGAATGGGAAGGAGTTGGATATCACATCTTATGCTATAGGAAGGGTCTCAGGTTTGGAACGGGAAGGAGTTGGATATCACATCTCATGTTATAGGAAGAGTCTCAGGTTTGCTATAAGCATTGAGATATCACATCTCTGCAATCGGAAGTGTCTCAGGATTGGGATGGGAAGGAGTTGGATATCACATCTCATGTTATAGGAAGGGTCTCAGGATTGGAATGGAAAGGACTTGGATATCATATCTCATGCTATAGGAAGGCTCTCAGGTTTGGAAGGGGAAGGAGTTGGATATCACATTTCATGTTAGAGGAAGGATCTCAGGTTTGGTATTAGAGGCATTGAGATATCACATCTCATGCTATAGGAAGGGTCTCAGGATTGGAATGGGAAGGAGTTGGATATCACATCTCAAGCTATAGGAAGGGTCTCAGGTTTGGTATAAGCATTGAGATATCACATCTCATGCTATAGGAATGGTCTCAGGATTGGAATGGGAAGGAGTTGGATATCACATCTCATGTTATAGGAAAGATCTCAGGTTTGGTATTAGAAGCATTGAGATATCACATCTCATGCTATAAGCAGGGTCTCAGGATTGGAATGGGAAGGAGTTGTATATGGCATCTCATGCCATAGGAAGGGTCTCAGGTTTGGTATAAGCATTGAGATATCACATCTCATGCTATAGGAAGGGTCTCAGGATTGGAATGGGAAGGACTTGGATATCACATCTCATGCTATAGGCAGGATCTCAGGTTTGGAAAGGGAAGGAGTTGGATATCATATTTCATGTTATAGGTAGGATCTCAGGTTTGGTATTAGAGGCATTGAGATATCACATCTCATGCTATCAGAAGGGTCTCAGGATTGGAATGGGAAGGAGTTGGATATCACATCTCATGCTAAAGGGAGGGTCTCAGGTTTGGAAGGGGAAGGATTTGGATATCACATCTCATGTTATAGGAAGGATCTCAGGTTTGGTATTAGAAGCATTGAGATATCACATCTCATGCTATCGGAAGTATCTCAGGTTTGGTAGTAGAGGCATTGAGATATCACATCTCATGCTATCATAAGGGTCTCAGGATTGGAATGGGAAGGAGTTGGATATCACATTTCATGCTAAAGGGAGGGTCTCAGGTTTGGAAGGGGAAGGATTTGGATATCACATCACATGTTATAAGAAGGATCTCAGGTTTGGTATTAGAAGCATTGAGATATCACATCTCATGCTATCGGAAGGGTCTCAGGATTGGAATGGGAAGGAGTTGGATATCACATCTTATGCTATAGGAAGGGTCTCAGGTTTGGAACGGGAAGGAGTTGGATATCACATCTCATGTTATAGGAAGAGTCTCAGGTTTGGTATAAGCATTGAGATATCACATCTCTGCAATCGGAAGTGTCTCAGGATTGGGATGGGAAGGAGTTGGATATCACATCTCATGCTATAGGAAGGGTCTCAGGTTTGGAACGGGAAGGAGTTGGATATCCCATCTCATGTTATAGGACGGGTCTCAGGTTTGGTATTAGAAGCATTGAGATATCACATTGCATGCTGTAGGAAGGGTCTCAGGATTGGAATGGGAAGGAGTTGGATATTACATTCTTGCTATAGGAAGGGTCTCATGTTTGGAATGGGAAGGAGTTGGATATCACATATGCTATAGGAAGGGTCTCAGGTTTGGAACGGGAAGGAGTTGGATATCACATCTCATGCTATAGGAAGGGTCTCAGGTTTGGAATAAGCACTGAGATATCACATCTCTGCTATCGGAAGTGTCTCAGGATTGGAATGGGAAGGAGTTGGGTATCACATCTCATGTTATAGGACGGGTCTCAGGTTTGTTATTAGAATCATTGAGATATCATATTGTATGCTGTAGGAAGGGTCTAAGGATTGGAATGGGAAGGTCTTGGATATCACATCTAATGCTATAGGTAGGCTCTCAGGTTTGGAAAGGGAAGGATTTGGAAATCACATTTCATGTTAGAGGAAGGATCTCAGATTTGGTATTAGAGGCATTGAGATATCACATCTCATGCTATAGGAAGGGTCTCAGGATTGGAATGGGAAGGAGTTGGATATCACATCTCATGCTATAGGAAGGGTCTCAGGTTTGGTATAAACATTGAGATATCACATCTCATGCTATAGGAAGGGTCTCAGGATTGGAATGGGAAGGAGTTGGATATCACATCTGATGTTATAGGAAGGATCTCAGGTTTGGTATTAGAAGCATTGAGACATCACATCTCATGCTATAGGAAGGGTCTCAGGATTGAAATGGAAGGAGTTGGATATCACATCTCATGCTATAGGAAGGGTCTCAGGTTTGGTATAAGCATTGAGATATCACATCTCATGGTATAGGAAGGGTCTCAGGATTGGAATGGGAAGGAGTTGTATATGACATCTCATGCCATAGGAAGGGTCTCAGGTTTGGTATAAGCATTGAGATATCACATCTCTGCTATCGGAAGGGTCTCAGGATTTGAATGGAAAGGAGTTGGATATCCCATCTCATGTTATAGGAAGAGTCTCAGGTTTGGTATTAGAAGCATTGAGATATCACATCTCATGCTATAGGAATGGTCTCAGGATTGGAATGGGAAGGAGTTTGATATCACATCTCATGCCATGTATGGGTCTCAGGTTTGGTATAAGCATTGAGATATCACATCTCATGCTATAGGAAGGGTCTCAGGATTGGAATGGGAAGGAGTTGTATATGAAATCTCATGCCATAGGAAGGGTCTCAGGTTTGGTATAAGCATTGAGATATCACATCTCTGCTATCGGAAGGGTCTCAGGATTGGAATGGGAAGGAGTTGGATATCCCATCTCATGTTATAGGAAGAGTCTCAGGTTTGGTATTTGAAGCATTGAGATATCACATCTCATGCTATAGGAAGTGTCTCAGGATTGGAATGGGAAGGAGTTTGATATCACATCTCATGCCATGTATGGGTCTCAGGTTTTGTAGAAGCATTGGGATATCACATCTCATGCTATCGGAAGGGTATCAGGATTGGATTTGGAAGGATTTGGATATCACATTTCATGTTATAGGAAGGATCTCAGGTTTGGTATTAGAAGCATTGAGATATCACATCTCATGCTATCGGAAGGACCTCAGGTTTGGTATTATAGGCATTGAGATATCACATCTCATTCTATCAGAAGGGTCTCAGGATTGGAATGGGAAGGAGTCGGATATCACATCTCATGCTAAAGGGAGGGTCTCAGGTTTGGAAGTGGAAGGATTTGGATATCACATCTCATGTTATAGGAAGGATCTCATGTTTGGTATTAGAAGCATTGAGATATCACATCTCATGCTATAGGAAGGGTCTCAGGATTGGAATGGGAAGGAGTTGGATATCACATCTCAAGCTATAGGAAGGGTCTCAGGATTGGAATGAGAAGGAGTTGGATATCACATCTCATGCTATAGGAAGGGTCTCAGGTCTGGAATCGGAAGGAGTTGTATATGACATTTCATGCCATAGGAAGGGTCTCAGGTTTGGTATAAGCATTGAGATATCACATCTCTGCTATTGGAAGGGTCTCAGGATTGGAATGGGAAGGAGTTGGATATCCCATCTCATTATAGGAAGGGTCTCAGGTTTGGTATTAGAAGCATTGAGATATCACATCTCATGGTATAGGACGGGTCTCAGGATTGGAATGGGAAGGAATTGGATATCACATCTCATGATAAAGGAAGGGTCTAAGGTTTGGAAGGGGAAGGATTTGGATATCACATCTCATGTTATAGGACGGGTCTCAGGTTTTGTATTAGAAGCATTGAGATATCAAGTCTCATGGTATAGGAAGGGTCTCAGAATTGGAATGGGAAGGAGTTGGATATCACATCTCAAGCTCTAGGTAGGGTCTCAGGATTGGAATGGGAAGGAGTTTGATATCACATCTCATGCCATAGTATGGGTCTCAGGTTTGGTAGAAGCATTGGGATATCCCATCTCATGCTATAGGAAGGGTCTCAGGTTGGAATGGGAAGGAGTTGGATATCACATTTCATGTTATAGGAAGGGTCTCAGGATTGGATGGGAAGGACTTGGATATCATATCTTATGCTATAGGAAGGCTCTCAGGTTTGGAAGGGGAAGGAGTTGGATATCACATTTCATGTTAGAGGAAGGATCTCAGGTTTGGTATTAGAGGCCTTGAGATATCACATCTCATGCTATAGGAAGGGTCTCAGGATTGGAATGGGAAGGAGTTGGATATCACATCTCAAGCTATAGGAAGGGTCTCAGGTTTGGTATAAGCATTGAGATATCACATCTCATGCTATAGGAAGGGTCTCAGGATTGGAATGGGAAGGAGTTGGATATCACATCTCATGTTATAGGAAAGATCTCAGGTTTGGTATTAGAAGCATTGAGACATCACATCTCATGTTATAGGAAGGGTCTCAGGAGTGGAATGGGAAGAAGTTGGATATCACATCTCATGCTATAGGAAGGGTCTCAGGTTTGGAAGGGGAAGGAGTTGGATATCCAATCTCATGTTATAGGACTGGTCTCGGGTTTGGTATTAGAAGCATTGAGATATCACATTGCATGCTGTAGGAAGGTTCTCAGGTTTGGAATGGGGAGGAATTGGATATCACATCTCATGTCATAAGAAGGATCTCAGGTTTGGTATTAGAAGCATTGAGATATCATATCTCATGCTATAGGAATGGTCTCAGGATTGGAATGGGAAGGAGTTGGATATTACATTCTTGCTATAGGAAGGGTCTCATGTTTGGAATGGGAAGGAGTTGGATATCACATATGCTATAGGAAGGGTCTCAGGTTTGGACCGGGAAGGAGTTGGATATCACATCTCATGTTATAGGAAGGGTCTCAGGTTTGGTATAAGCATTGAGATATCACATCTCTGCTATCGGAAGTGTCTCAGGATTGGAATGGGAAGGAGTTGGATATCCCATGTCATGTTATAGGATGGGTCTCAGGTTTGTTATTAGAATCATTGAGATATCATATTGCATGCTGTAGGAAGGGTCTAAGGATTGGAATGGGAAGGACTTGGATATCACATCTCATGCTATAGGTAGGCTCTCAGGTTTGGAAAGGGAAGGAGTTGGATATCACATTTCATGTTAGAGGAAGGATCTCAGGTTTGGTATTAGAGGCATTGAGATATCACATCTCATGCTATAGGAAGGGTCTCAGGATTGGAATGGGAAGGAGTTGGATATCACATCTCATGCTATAGGAAGTGTCTCAGGTTTGGTATAAGCATCGAGATATCACATCTCATGCTATAGGAAGGGTCTCGGGATTGGAATGGGAAGGAGTTGGATATCACATCTCATGTTATAGGAAGGATCTCAGGTTTGGTATTAGAAGCATTGAGACATCACATCTCATGCTATAGGAAGGGTCTCAGGATTGGAATGGGAAGGAGTTGGATATCACATCTCATGCTATAGGAAGGGTCTCAGGTTTGGTATAAGCATTGAGATATCACATCTCATGCTATAGGAAGTGTCTCAGGATTGGAATGGGAAGGACTTGGGTATCACATCTCATGCTATAGGGAGGGTCTCAAGTTTGATATTAGAAGCATTGAGATATCACATCTCATGCTATAGGAAGGGTCTCAGGATTGGAATGGGAAGGAGTTGGATATCACATCTCAAGCTTTAGGAAGGGTCTCAGGTTTGGTATAAGCATTGAGTTAGCACATCTCATGCTATAGGAAGGGTCTCAGGATTGGAATGGGAAGGAGTTGGATATTACATCTGATGTTATAGGAAGGATCTCAGGTTTGGTATTAGAAGCATTGAGACATCACATCTCATGCTATAGGAAGGGTCTCAGGATTGAAATGGAAGGAGTTGGATATCACATCTCATGCTATAGGAAGGGTCTCAGGTTTGGTATAAGCATTGAGATATCACATCTCATGGTATAGGAAGGGTCTCAGGATTGGAATGGGAAGGAGTTGTATATGACATCTCATGCCATAGGAAGGGTCTCAGGTTTGGTATAAGCATTGAGATATCACATCTCTGCTATCGGAAGGGTCTCAGGATTTGAATGGAAAGGAGTTGGATATCCCATCTCATGTTATAGGAAGAGTCTCAGGTTTGGTATTAGAAGCATTGAGATATCACATCTCATGCTATAGGAATGGTCTCAGGACTGGAATGGGAAGGAGTTTGATATCACATCTCATGCCATGTATGGGTCTCAGGTTTGGTATAAGCATTGAGATATCACATCTCATGCTATAGGAAGGGTCTCAGGATTGGAATGGGAAGGAGTTGTATATGACATCTCATGCCATAGGAAGGGTCTCAGGTTTGGTATAAGCATTGAGATATCACATCTCTGCTATCGGAAGGGTCTCAGGATTGGAATGGGAAGGAGTTGGATATCCCATCTCATGTTATAGGAAGAGTCTCAGGTTTGGTATTTGAAGCATTGAGATATCACATCTCATGCTATAGGAAGTGTCTCAGGATTGGAATGGGAAGGAGTTTGATATCACATCTCATGCCATGTATGGGTCTCAGGTTTTGTAGAAGCATTGGGATATCACATCTCATGCTATCGGAAGGGTATCAGGATTGGATTTGGAAGGATTTGGATATCACATTTCATGTTATAGGAAGGATCTCAGGTTTGGTATTAGAAGCATTGAGATATCACATCTCATGCTATCGGAAGGACCTCAGGTTTGGTATTATAGGCATTGAGATATCACATCTCATGCTATCAGAAGGGTCTCAGGATTGGAATGGGAAGGAGTCGGATATCACATCTCATGCTAAAGGGAGGGTCTCAGGTTTGGAAGTGGAAGGATTTGGATATCACATCTCATGTTATAGGAAGGATCTCATGTTTGGTATTAGAAGCATTGAGATATCACATCTCATGCTATAGGAAGGGTCTCAGGATTGGAATGGGAAGGAGTTGGATATCACATCTCAAGCTATAGGAAGGGTCTCAGGATTGGAATGAGAAGGAGTTGGATATCACATCTCATGCTATAGGAAGGGTCTCAGGTCTGGAATCGGAAGGAGTTGTATATGACATTTCATGCCATAGGAAGGGTCTCAGGTTTGGTATAAGCATTGAGATATCACATCTCTGCTATTGGAAGGGTCTCAGGATTGGAATGGGAAGGAGTTGGATATCCCATCTCATTATAGGAAGGGTCTCAGGTTTGGTATTAGAAGCATTGAGATATCACATCTCATGGTATAGGACGGGTCTCAGGATTGGAATGGGAAGGAATTGGATATCACATCTCATGATAAAGGAAGGGTCTAAGGTTTGGAAGGGGAAGGATTTGGATATCACATCTCATGTTATAGGACGGGTCTCAGGTTTTGTATTAGAAGCATTGAGATATCAAGTCTCATGGTATAGGAAGGGTCTCAGAATTGGAATGGGAAGGAGTTGGATATCACATCTCAAGCTCTAGGTAGGGTCTCAGGATTGGAATGGGAAGGAGTTTGATATCACATCTCATGCCATAGTATGGGTCTCAGGTTTGGTAGAAGCATTGGGATATCCCATTTCATGCTATAGGAAGGGTCTCAGGTTGGAATGGGAAGGAGTTGGATATCACATTTCATGTTATAGGAAGGGTCTCAGGATTGGATGGGAAGGACTTGGATATCATATCTTATGCTATAGGAAGGCTCTCAGGTTTGGAAGGGGAAGGAGTTGGATATCACATTTCATGTTAGAGGAAGGATCTCAGGTTTGGTATTAGAGGCCTTGAGATATCACATCTCATGCTATAGGAAGGGTCTCAGGATTGGAATGGGAAGGAGTTGGATATCACATCTCAAGCTATAGGAAGGGTCTCAGGTTTGGTATAAGCATTGAGATATCACATCTCATGCTATAGGAAGGGTCTCAGGATTGGAATGGGAAGGAGTTGGATATCACATCTCATGTTATAGGAAAGATCTCAGGTTTGGTATTAGAAGCATTGAGACATCACATCTCATGTTATAGGAAGGGTCTCAGGAGTGGAATGGGAAGAAGTTGGATATCACATCTCATGCTATAGGAAGGGTCTCAGGTTTGGAAGGGGAAGGAGTTGGATATCCAATCTCATGTTATAGGACTGGTCTCGGGTTTGGTATTAGAAGCATTGAGATATCACATCGCATGCTGTAGGAAGGTTCTCAGGTTTGGAATGGGGAGGAATTGGATATCACATCTCATGTCATAAGAAGGATCTCAGGTTTGGTATTAGAAGCATTGAGATATCATATCTCATGCTATAGGAATGGTCTCAGGATTGGAATGGGAAGGAGTTGGATATTACATTCTTGCTATAGGAAGGGTCTCATGTTTGGAATGGGAAGGAGTTGGATATCACATATGCTATAGGAAGGGTCTCAGGTTTGGACCGGGAAGGAGTTGGATATCACATCTCATGTTATAGGAAGGGTCTCAGGTTTGGTATAAGCATTGAGATATCACAACTCTGCTATCGGAAGTGTCTCAGGATTGGAATGGGAAGGAGTTGGATATCCCATGTCATGTTATAGGATGGGTCTCAGGTTTGTTATTAGAATCATTGAGATATCATATTGCATGCTGTAGGAAGGGTCTAAGGATTGGAATGGGAAGGACTTGGATATCACATCTCATGCTATAGGTAGGCTCTCAGGTTTGGAAAGGGAAGGAGTTGGATATCACATTTCATGTTAGAGGAAGGATCTCAGGTTTGGTATTAGAGGCATTGAGATATCACATCTCATGCTATAGGAAGGGTCTCAGGATTGGAATGGGAAGGAGTTGGATATCACATCTCATGCTATAGGAAGTGTCTCAGGTTTGGTATAAGCATCGAGATATCACATCTCATGCTATAGGAAGGGTCTCGGGATTGGAATGGGAAGGAGTTGGATATCACATCTCATGTTATAGGAAGGATCTCAGGTTTGGTATTAGAATCATTGAGACATCACATCTCATGCTATAGGAAGGGTCTCAGGATTGGAATGGGAAGGAGTTGGATATCACATCTCATGCTATACGAAGGGTCTCAGGTTTGGTATAAGCATTGAGATATCACATCTCATGCTATAGGAAGTGTCTCAGGATTGGAATGGGAAGGACTTGGGTATCACATCTCATGCTATAGGGAGGGTCTCAAGTTTGATATTAGAAGCATTGAGATATCACATCTCATGCTATAGGAAGGGTCTCAGGATTGGAATGGGAAGGAGTTGGATATCACATCTCAAGCTTTAGGAAGGGTCTCAGGTTTGGTATAAGCATTGAGTTAGCACATCTCATGCTATAGGAAGGGTCTCAGGATTGGAATGGGAAGGAGTTGGATATTACATCTCATGTTATACGAAGGGTCTCAGGTTTGGAAGGGGAAGGAGTTGGATATCCAATCTCATGTTATAGGACTGGTCTCAGGTTTGGTATTAGAAGCATTGAGATATCACATCGCATGCTGTAGGAAGGTTCTCAGGTTTGGTATTAGAAGCATTGAGACATCACATCTCATGCTATAGGAAGGGTCTCAGGATTGGAATGGGAAGGAGTTGGATATCACATCTCATGTTATAGGAAGGATCTCAGGTTTGGTATTAGAAGCATTGAGACATCACATCTCATGCTATAGGAAGGGTCTCAGGATTGGAATGGGAAGGAGTTGGATATCACATCTCATGCTATAGGAAGGGTCTCAGATTTGGTATAAGCATTGAGATATCACATCTCATGCTATAGGAAGGGTCTCAGGATTGGATTGGGAAGGAGTTGCATATGACATCTCAGGCCATAGGAAGGGTCTCAGGATTGGTATAAGCATTGAGATATCACATCTCTGCTATCGAAAGGGTCTCAGGATTGGAATGGGAAGGAGTTGGATATCCCATCTCATGATAAAGGAAGGGTCTAAGGTTTGGAAGGGGAAAGATTTGGATATCACATCTCATGTTATAGGCGGGTCTCAATTTTGATATTAGAAGCATTGAGATAACAAATCTCATGATATCGGAAGGGTCTCAGGATTGGAATGGGAAGGAGTTGGATATCACATCTCATGATAAAGGAAGGGTCTAAGGTTTGGAAGGGGAAAGATTTGGATATCACATCTCATGTTATAGGACGGGTCTCAGGTTTGGTATTAGAAGCATTGAGATATCAAGTCTCCTGGTATGGGAAGGGTCTCAGAATTGGAATGGGAAGGAGTTGGATATCACATCTCAAGCTATAGGTAGGGTCTCAGGATTGGAATGGGAAGGAGTTTGATATCACATCTCATGCCATAGTATGGGTCTCAGGTTTGGTAGAAGCATTGGGATATCACATCTCATGCTATCGGAAGGGTATCAGTATTGGATTTGAAAGGAGTTGGATATCCCATCTCATGCTATAGGAAGGGTCTCAGGTTGGAATGGGAAGGAATTAGATATCACATTTCATGTTATAGGAAGGCTCTCAGGTTTGGAAGGGGAAGGAGTTGGATATCACATTTCATGTTAGAGGAACGATCTCAGGTTTGGTATTAGAGGCCTTGAGATATCACATCTCATGCTATAGGAAGGGTCTCAGGATTGGAATGGGAAGGAGTTGGATATCACATCTCAAGCTATAGGAAGGGTCTCAGGTTTGGTATAAGCATTGAGATATCACATCTCATGCTATAGGAAGGGTCTCAGGATTGGAATGGGAAGGAGTTGGATATCACATCTCATGTTATAGGAAAGATCTCAGGTTTGGTATTAGAAGCATTGAGACATCACATCTCATGTTATAGGAAAGGTCTCAGGATTGGAATGGGAAGAAGATGGATATCACATCTCATGCTATAGGAAGAGTCTCAGGTTTGGAAGGGGAAGGAGTTGGATATCCAATCTCATGTTATAGGACTGGTCTAAGGTTTGGTATTAGAAGCATTGAGATATCACATCGCATGCTGTAGGAAGGTTCTCAGGTTTGGAATGGGGAGGAATTGGATATCACATCTCATGTCATAGGAAGGATCTCAGGTTTGGTATTAGAAGCATTGAGATATCACATCTCATGCTATAGGAATGGTCTCAGGATTGGAATGGGAAGGAGTTGGATATTACACTCTTGCTATAGGAAGGGTCTCATGTTTGGAATGGGAAGGAGTTGGATATCACATATGCTATAGGAAGGGTCTCAGGTTTGGACCGGGAAGGAGTTGGATATCACATCTCATGTTATAGGAAGGGTCTCAGGTTTGGTATAAGCATTGAGATATCACATCTCTGCTATCGGAAGTGTCTCAGGATTGGAATGGGAAGGAGTTGGATATCCCATCTCATGTTATAGGACGGGTCTCAGGTTTGTTATTAGAATCATTGAGATATCATATTGCATACTGTAGGAAGGGTCTAAGGATTGGAATGGGAAGGACTTGGATATCACATCTCATGCTATAGGTAGGCTCTCAGGTTTGGAAAGGGAAGGAGTTGGATATCACATTTCATGTTAGAGGAAGGATCTCAGGTTTGGTATTAGAGGCATTGAGATATCACATCTCATGCTATAGGAAGAGTCTCAGGATTGGAATGGGAAGGAGTTGGATATCACATCTCATGCTATAGGAAGGGTCTCAGGTTTGGTATAAGCATTGAGATATCACATCTCATGCTATAGGAAGGGTCTCGGGATTGGAATGGGAAGGAGTTGGATATCACATCTCATGTTATAGGAAGGATCTCAGGTTTGGTATTAGAAGCATTGAGACGTCACATCTCATGCTATAGGAAGGGTCTCAGGATTGGAATGGGAAGGAGTTGGATATCACATCTCATGCTATAGGAAGGGTCTCAGGTTTGGTATAAGCATTGAGATATCACATCTCATGCTATAGGAAGGGTCTCAGGATTGGAATGGGAAGGAGTTGTATATGACATCTCATGCCATAGGAAGGGTCTTAGGTTTGGTATAAGCATTGAGATATCACATCTCTGCTATCGGAAGGGTCTCAGGATTGGAATGGGAAGGAGTTGGATATCCCATCTCATGTTATAGGAAGAGTCTCAGGTTTGGTATTAGAAGCATTGAGACATCACATCGCATGCTGTAGGAAGGGTCTCAGGATTGGAATGGGAAGGACTTGGGTATCACATCTCATGCTATATGGAGGGTCTCAAATTTGATATTAGAAGCATTGAGATATCACATCTCATGCTATAGGAAGGGTCTCAGGATTGGAATGGGAAGGAGTTGGATATCACATCTCATGCTATAGGAAGGGTCTCAGGTTTGGTATAAGCAGTGAGATATCACATCTCATGCTATAGGAAGTGTCTCAGGATTGGAATGGGAAGGAGTTGGATATCACATCTCATGTTATAGGAAGGATCTCAGGTTTGGTATAAGCATTGAGATATTACATCTCTGCTATCGGAAGGGTCTCACGATTGGAATGGGAAGGAGTTGGATATTCCCATCTCATGTTATAGGAAGGGTCTCAGGTTTGGTATTAGAAGCATTGAGATATCACATCTCATGCTATAGGAAGGGTCTCAGGATTGGAATGGGAAGGCCTTGGTTTTCACATCTCATGCTATAGGGAGGGTCTCAAGTTTGATATTAGAAGCATTGAGATATCACATCTCATGATATCGGAAGAGTCTCAGGATTGGAATGGGAAGGAGTTGGATATCACATCTCATGCCATAGTATGGGTCTCAGGTTTGGTAGAAGCATTGGGATATCACATCTCATGCTATCGGAAGGGTATCAGGATTGGATTTGGAAGGAGTTGGATATCCCATCTCATGCTATAGGAAGGGTCTCAGGTTGGAATGGGAAGGAGTTGGATATCACATCTCATGTTATAGGAAGGGTCTCAGGATTGGAATCGGAAGGACTTGGATATCACATCTCATGCTATAGGAAGGCTCTCAGGTTTGCAACGGGAAAGAGTTGGATATCACATTTCATGTTAGAGGTAGGATCTCAGGTTTGGTATTAGAGGCATTGAGATATCACATCTCATGCTATCAGAAGAGTCTCAGAATTGGAATGGGAAGGAGTTGGATATCACATCTCATGCCATAGTATGGGTCTCAGGTTTGGTAGAAGCATTGGGATATAACATCTCATGCTATCGGAAGGATTTCAGGATTGGATTTGGAAGGAGTTGGATATCCCATCTCATGCTATAGGAAGGGTCTCAGGTTGGAATGGGAAGGAGTTTGATATCACATCTCATGCCATAGTATGGGTCTCAGGTTTGGTAGAAGCATTGGGATATCACATCTCATGCTATCGGAAGGGTATCAGGATTGGATTTGGAAGGAGTTGGATATCCCATCTCATGCTATAGGAAGGGTCTCAGGTTGGAATGGGAAGGAGTTGGATATCACATCTCATGTTATAGGAAGGGTCTCAGGATTGGAATGGAAAGGACTTGGATATCATATCTCATGCTATAGGAAGGCTCTCAGGTTTGGAAGGGGAAGGAGTTGGATATCACATTTCATGTTAGAGGAAGGATCTCAGGTTTGGTATTAGAGGCATTGAGATATCACATCTCATGCTATAGGAAGGGTCTCAGGATTGGAATGGGAAGGAGTTGGATATCACATCTCAAGCTATAGGAAGGGTCTCAGGTTTGGTATAAGCATTGAGATATCACATCTCATGCTATAGGAATGGTCTCAGGATTGGAATGGGAAGGAGTTGGATATCACATCTCATGTTATAGGAAAGATCTCAGGTTTGGTATTAGAAGCATTGAGATATCACATCTCATGCTATAAGCAGGGTCTCAGGATTGGAATGGGAAGGAGTTGTATATGGCATCTTATGCCATAGGAAGGGTCTCAGGTTTGGTATAAGCATTGAGATATCACATCTCATGCTATAGGAAGGGTCTCAGGATTGGAATGGGAAGGACTTGGATATCACATCTCATGCTATAGGCAGGATCTCAGGTTTGGAAAGGGAAGGAGTTGGATATCATATTTCATGTTAGAGGTAGGATCTCAGGTTTGTATTAGAGGCATTGAGATATCACATCTCATGCTATCAGAAGGGTCTCAGGATTGGAATGGGAAGGAGTTGGATATCACATCTCATGCTAAAGGGAGGGTCTCAGGTTTGGAAGGGGAAGGATTTGGATATCACATCTCATGTTATAGGAAGGATCTCAGGTTTGGTATTAGAAGCATTGAGATATCACATTTCATGCTATCGGAAGTATCTCAGGTTTGGTATTAGAGGCATTGAGATATCACATATCATGCTATCATAAGGGTCTCAGGATTGGAATGGGAAGGAGTTGGATATCACATTTCATGCTAAAGGGAGGGTCTCAGGTTTGGAAGGGGAAGGATTTGGATATCACATCACATGTTATAAGAAGGATCTCAGGTTTGGTATTAGAAGCATTGAGATATCACATCTCATGCTATCGGAAGGGTCTCAGGATTGGAATGGGAAGGAGTTGGATATCACATCTTATGCTATAGGAAGGGTCTCAGGTTTGGAACGGGAAGGAGTTGGATATCACATCTCATGTTATAGGAAGAGTCTCAGGTTTGGTATAAGCATTGAGATATCACATCTCTGCAATCGGAAGTGTCTCAGGATTGGGATGGGAAGGAGTTGGATATCACATCTCATGCTATCGGAAGGGTCTCAGTTTTGGAACGGGAAGGAGTTGGATATCCCATCTCATGTTATAGGACGGGTCTCAGGTTTGGTATTAGAAGCATTGAGATATCACATCGCATGCTGTAGGAAGGGTCTCAGGATTGGAATGGGAAGGAGTTGGATATTACATTCTTGCTATAGGAAGGGTCTCATGTTTGGAATGGGAAGGAGTTGGATATCACATATGCTATAGGAAGGGTCTCAGGTTTGGAACGGGAAGGAGTTGGATATCACATCTCATGCTATAGGAAGGGTCTCAGGTTTGGAATAAGCATTGAGATATCACATCTCTGCTATCGGAAGTGTCTCAGGATTGGAATGGGAAGGAGTTGGATATCACATCTCATGTTATAGGACGGGTCTCAGGTTTGTTATTAGAATCATTGAGATATCATATTGTATGCTGTAGGAAGGGTCTAAGGATTGGAATGGGAAGGTCTTGGATATCACATCTCATGCTATAGGTAGGCTCTCAGGTTTGGAAAGGGAAGGAGTTGGATATCACATTTCATGTTAGAGGAAGGATTTCAGATTTGGTATTAGAGGCATTGAGATATCACATTGTTAAGACGGATTTCTGAACTCTGTCCTGGTGGCGCAGAAGTTCAGAAGGCCAACCTAATTACTTGGAACAGGGTAACCTCTGGACAAGCCAGACCAATCAAGGTAGCGATCGCGGCGGTCAAGACTAGGTCTCAAGAGGGGTGAGGGTGACTGAAAGCCCGCAATGAGCACAAAAAGCAAGAGCGCTTACAAACTACTCCAAACAGTTGTTATATCAAAAATATATACACATTTATTTTAAGGCCTTTAAAACAACGACCGTAGCGAGAAAATCACAATATCACAATATTAAGCCAACACATACCATATCAACACAATATATATACAAATACGACAGTCTCAAGCATTAGAGGCACGAAATGTGTAGTCCACCTGCAAGGGAAGGAAAACAGGCAGTGCGATAATGCTTTAGACTCAGTTCGCCTTCAGAGGCACCTAACTAGATGGAAGTCCGAGCCCTGCGAAGAGTGGAGCCTTGTGCTCAAAGTACCTGCACACGCTGGTGCCAACGGGCAAAAGGAGAAGCTCTTCGGAGGAAGTCAGGCAGTTCGGGTTAGTGCACAGCAGAAGGAGAACAGGTTCCGCAACTCAAGCGCAGCCTCCACAGCGGGCAGAAGCAGAGCGCGAGTACGGACAAAAGGGTGCTGTTTTTACACAGCGGGGAAAAGCAATGGGCTACTGCAGGAGGGCGACCAGATCCTAGCTAAACTACTCACCGGTCCCCGAAGCAAGCAGACCCAGGCTTCTCCACGTTAGTTTCAGCAGCTGGCAGGTTCAGAAGAGCAGGGAACGCCTCTTAGTCGTGTAGAGCAAAAAGACGTCCCAATCGACGAAACCAGCACAGTTTGTTGCCGCAGCAGGACAACGGAGCGGCCGTGTGTATTCGAGCCAAATGTACACTCCTCCCTTCAGACTTGGGAACGCCAAGTGTACGAAGCGTGGGAGAGTGACAAGGACTCGAAATACAACACAACCTGGCCGCGGTTACAGAGCAGGACTCCCTTGTAAGCTGGTCAGTCAACTGGATGGCCCAGAGACACTTCCGAAGGCTTACTTGGCAGGAGTTGATGAAGTCGCCGGGAATAGCTGTTCCTGCTATTCCAAAGGTCGAAGCACCAGTACAGGCCTTCTGGTTCGATCAAAGGAGGAAAGGGTTTCACAGGACGACAGCAGTGCAAAGGAGGATTCCTTCAGCGGGTCACCAGCGATTCCTCGGTCCAGCCTCTTGGTTGCAGGATACTTGGCTCCTGTATTCCTTCGTTCGTGAGAACTCAGGAGATCGACATGGTAGTGGTGTTTCCAGCCCCCTCTTATCCACGGTTCCCTTCGCGCCAAAACGGAGGGGAGCCAATGGGAGATCCGCTCATCAACACACATACCATACGTGGACCAATCACGGACCACGGTGGTCCCATGCATTCACACCACCCTAGACTCTCTGGCACCCAGGATGTGTATTGGGACCAGACATCCCAGCCCACACCCTGGAGGCACACAAAAGACATGTAGAAGCCCGCGAAAGCAACCACGTTTCGCGGGAAAGTACATGCCCAAATAAGGAAGGCCCCGGGTCGCTCGACCTGGGGAAGGTGAAGGGAGCAAGACGGTCAGTGGACAGGACAAAGGAGCCTCGTGGTCTGGCCATTTTGGGAGCCAGGCCACCATTTTGGGTTCAGTGCGAAAAACGTGCTCAGAACGCCAAAAGGAGCTCAAAATAAACAAAACGATCGCTGCCACCATTCCAGTCCCTGAATGACTTGCACCGATCAAATACCATCCTAAAAGAGTATCTAGGGCCTGTAGAAGGCTAGAGACCCAAGAGAGCTGTAACTTAGCTTACAGTGCCCTCTTGTGTCATGTTGCACTAAAGCCGCAACACGATAAAAGAAACTACGGGAAACAGCGTTCCCCGGTACTGACTGTCTTAAGGGCATGTCAGTTTCCCCGTAAGAAAAGGAGCGAAAGCCCAGAGGAGTGCGGCCGAAGGCTGCACTTCTCTGGCAAAGTCAAGAACAAGGTGAAAAACAACAGCAAAAAGTTTAGGGGTTGCCACATGGAAGGAAAATTACCTACAATTACGAAATCTTTCCTAACACACATCTCATGCTATAGGAAGGGTCTCAGGATTGGAATGGGAAGGAGTTGGATATCACATCTCATGCTATAGGAAGGGTTTCAGGTTTGGTATAAACATTGAGATATCACATCTCATGCTATAGGAAGGGTCTCAGGATTGGAATGGGAAGGAGTTGGATATCACATCTGATGTTATAGGAAGGATCTCAGGTTTGGTATTAGAAGCATTGAGACATCACATCTCATGCTATAGGAAGGGTCTCAGGATTGAAATGGAAGAAGTTGGATATCACATCTCATGCTATAGGAAGGGTCTCAGGTTTGGTATAAGCATTGAGATATCACATCTCATGCTATAGGAAGGGTCTCAGGATTGGAATGGGAAGGAGTTGTACATGACATCTCATGCCATAGGAAGGGTCTCAGGTTTGGTATAAGCATTGAGATATCACATCTCTGCTATCGGAAGGGTCTCAGGATTTGAATGGAAAGGAGTTGGATATCCCATCTCATGTTATAGGAAGAGTCTCAGGTTTGGTATTAGAAGCATTGAGATATCACATCTCATGCTATAGGAATGGTCTCAGGATTGGAATGGGAAGGAGTTTGATATCACATCTCATGCCATGTATGGGTCTCAGGTTTGGTATAAGCATTGAGATATCACATCTCATGCTATAGGAAGGGTATCAGGATTGGATTTGGAAGGATTTGGATATCACATTTCATGTTATAGGAAGGATCTCAGGTTTGGTATTAGAAGCATTGAGATATCACATCTCATGCTATTGGAAGGACCTCAGGTTTGGTATTATAGGCATTGAGATATCACATCTCATGCTATCAGAAGGGTCTCAGGATTGGAATGGGAAGGAGTCGGATATCACATTTCATGCTAAAGGGAGGGTCTCAGGTTTGGAAGTGGAAGGATTTGGATATCATATCTCATGTTATAGGAAGGATCTCAGGTTTGGTATTAGAAGCATTGAGATATCACATCTCATGCTATAGGAAGGGTCTCAGGATTGGAATGGGAAGGAGTTGGATATCACATCTCAAGCTATAGGAAGGGTCTCAGGATTGGAATGAGAAGGAGTTGGATATCACATCTCATGCTATAGGAAGGGTCTCAGGTCTGGAATCGGAAGGAGTTGTATATGACATTTCATGCCATAGGAAGGGTCTCAGGTTTGGTATAAGCATTGAGATATCACATCTCTGCTATTGGAAGGGTCTCAGGATTGGAATGGGAAGGAGTTGGATATCCCATCTCATTATAGGAAGGTGTAGTATTGTACCTATCTATTTGCACTGGGTGCACACAGTGCTGCTAGTAGAATACAGCTATGTCATATGGAATGTGATGGGACCTGAGGGTTCCAGGAACTACAGTTGGGAACACAGGATGGGAGAACCTGACTGAAAGGATGTCATCTGTTTAGCTCTCTGCCCCTTTCTATATAACTAGCCCTGTAACTCTGTAACTTATAAATAAACTCACTCCTTTTATATATACTGGTCTCCTGTGCCTTACCTGAACCCAGATGTCTTCTTACCATTCCCGATACTACAAATGGCGACGAGGATGGGATTAACAGGTGTTGCTGGTTCCAGTTGGATTGATATATGTTTGCCTGTTGATCCCAAAATAAAAGGACCCACTGATGGAAATTCTGATGACTCCTGGCATCATAAAAATGCTCTTGGCAGAGGTCCATGATGAGCCCAGCAGTGGCACAGCCCAGCGCCTGCTTCCAGTGAGATACTTCATATATCAGCCTACACAAGGTATAAGTCCTGCCATTTTGTATCTATGTGGCAGGCAGCCGGCACGCAAAAGACTGTTGAAGAGCATCGATTAAGGTACTGTGTGGCATGCCTGGGGAGTTACAGCAGCGTTTAATTAAGGGCTAGGGTGCTCATTGCAGCTGCTGAGTTACAGGGCTGGTGTGAATGAGACTTCCGAACGACACACAACAGAAGTGTAAAATGGGGCTACACAGTCACTGGTATATTATGTGCAGCGGTGACCACACCGTCCTTAATATGGAGGTGCCGGTGTTCTGTACACCACAGATTACCTCAGACAAATGATGACGTTGCATAGTGCTCTGTTGTGTTGGCAGAGTTCAGAATGTTATGAACTTGGAATTCTAAGTTCCATTTGCTGCGCAGAGAAATGCCTGCATTTGTTTCCGTATGAGACTTGAACTTTAAAGGAAAAGCCCTAGCTGCGTGCCTGGCGTGATGACGTTTCCTAAGGAGGCTTTGTAGAATCCAGTGTATTTCCCACGTTATCGTGTGAGGGCAGGCAATATTGTGAACATCTCATCGTCAAGGGAAGCGCTGTGTTAAATGCACAAGGGATTTTAAAAGCATTTAATCTAGGATTCCTATTAAAAATGATTTCACAGCAGTCGTGTGCTGATTGTGAAGAAATTCACCGGCAGCAGTTCCAGCGGATTTATGGATGGATGACACATTCTTGCATGAGATGATGCGACGGGTACGGTTTAATTATTCAGCACAGCGTTGCCGCGATTGAAACTATTTATTTACTTTGCCATTAACCTGCCAGAGTTTATTTATGATGCTTACTGAAGGGGGCTTTTGCATGCCTTTCACGCCAACGAGAGCACTAAGGGCACTGTGTGTTTTCGTGTTGCTGCGGATATTTTCTGCGTGAAATTTATGGCACTGACAACGTTTCTGATTTTCATGCTGAGTAAACACGAGGCACAGGTACTTTTGGTGTTTCCTCTTGTGTTTCGAATGCAGTTACAGTCAACGTGTAAATTATGGACTATATATGCACGTTATCAATTTTATTGAGAATGCCAGTTAAATATGTTTTGCCTCATTTTGCTGGAAACTGATAATTTTGAGGAACATATTGTTTTTACTCCCGATATATGTCTTCGAGCAATTCATGGACAATTTTCAGTTTTGATGATATTATTCTCAGTTTTTATGTGGAATTTTAATTGCATGTTTAAATCTGATGCAATGTATTATTATTATTATGGATTGTGCCATGAATGTATGTATTGGTAAGTGCTAATGACTAAAAGGGTGAATAGTGTAATAGGTGATTGCATTTACTTTATGAGGATGAGTGGTTGTATGGGTTTATGCATAACACTATATCACACCAACAACCTAACCAACAAACACAAAGAAAAAAAATGTTTTTTTCCTGCGTGTAGTGTTTAACAATATTATAAGATTTTCAGGTTTTCAAATGCTGTATTTCATATATGTTTGCAATGCATATTGATATTTTAAATGTGTTATTTCCAAGGGGAAATATGTTCATTAATAATATATTATCCAAGATGTGGATTGGAATAAGTATAATTTAAGTGGCACAGCATCGTTCTGTTGTCATTTTAGAGTATAATATTTTTTTCTTGGCACAGCATCGTTCTGATGTCATGAAATATATAAGTGAAATTGCTGAGTGATCTCCATGTTAAAGGAGATAGCCCTATGGTTAAATGTGACATGAATGTTGCATGGTATGTATACCATTTTTTGGGCATATTACATATGGCATGCATGTGAAGATATTACCGGTTTATTTTCCTTGGCCTAACATGTTTTTTTTTAAACTTTGGATGCTTTCAATTTTTGGCCGCATTCAAAACAATTTTGTTTTCAAAGATCTTTTGCACTTGGACTCAGATCTGATCAGTCTCTGTCGTGGTGTATTCTCTTCTCGCGCTGTTCTTTTCCAGCTGCGTTGTATTAATGTGATCTTTGTTTTGTGAGTTTTCTTTTCTGCATTTTCCCACTTTTCATTGTTTCTTATGGCAGGGTGTGTATGTGAATATGTGATGGCGCAAACCACAGGTATTTCTGTGAGGAATGGTGGTGTATGTAGTTATGCAGTTATGGTTGTGAGGCAAATGTTGATAAGGATAAAATATAATAGGTTCATATGAATGTTAGATAGTTCCTGATGGTTGCGTGAGTACGCGGTTGTGCTGGGTGTGGCAGACCCTTGTCTCCAGGTGGCAGATGGAGTGGGAGGAGATACGCTCTGTTGGTTGAGAGTGTGGCAAGGAACGTATGTGCTCGCAAGTGGCAGTTGTGAGGCCCGGGAGTGGCAGTCCCGGGCAGGTGGTGATTTGTGTACTTGATTGTTTTGATTGTTAGTTACGTGAATGTGGATACGCTTTCTGGGTTGTGAATGTTGTAATGGTTTTACGGATTTGCAGGAGTGTGTAATTTTGATAGCCTCTTTTAATGCTTGGTTTGTGATACTTTGTTTGGTGTTCAATTGAAGAAAGGGAGATGTGTAGTGTTGTACTTATCTATTTGCACTGGGTGCACACAGTGCTGCTGATGGTAGAACACAGCTATGTCATATGGAATGTGATGGGACCTGAAGGTTCCAAGAACTACAGTTGGTAACACAGGATGGGAGAACCGTACTGAAAGGATGCCATCTGTTTAGCTCCCTGCCCCTTTCTATATAACTAGCCCTGTAACTCTAACTTATAAATAAACTTACTCCTTTTATATATACAAGTCTCCTGTGCCATACCTGAATCCAGATGTCTTCTTACCATCCCTGATACTACAAATGGCGACGAGGATGGGATGTTAACCTCCAGGGATTTATACACCGCGTTACGATGGAGATGTTCTGGTCAATTTTAAAAGGAAAGCAGATGACTCGCAGTGCAACACCAGCGCTGCATCTGGAGCACAATGAAATGGGTTTTAATTAAAATGAATGCCGATACGTTTGCTGCTGTATTTACAGAGTGTTGGCAGTACTTCATGGAGAAATGGACGAATTGACAGGTACTGTGTTTTATAAACCGCAGCGCTGCCGAGACAAGGTTAAAGGTTAATGATTTACTTTGCCATTAACCTGCCAGAACTTATTTATGGTACGAAATGAAGGGGGCATTAGCAATGCCTTCCACACTAATGAAAGCAGTGTTTATTCCACGTGTAATTCATGGACATTTTACTTTTAAGTACAGAAATGTTTCTGGCTGATGTTTCATGTGTATTTTATGCACTTCAATCTATTTAAATGTTTAATAGTAATGAAATTTTGTAATGCTTGCAACTAATAGGAACCAGTCAGTATTGCCATAATCTGAATGTTTAGGGTGTGTGCCATGGTAGTATATGTTACCTTGTATGGATGCATATGCCAATATTTAAAAGGGTGACAGAGTGCAATTGGTGATTGCATTCACTTTATGAGGGAGAGAGGTTGTGTGTGTTTATGCATAACACTATATCACACCAACAACCTAACCAACAAACAACACAAAGAAAAAGAAAATGTTTTTTTCCTGTGTGTAGTGTTTAACAATATTATAGGATTTTCAGGTCTCCAAATGCTGCAATTCATATATATATTTGCAATGCATATTGATATTTTAAATGTGTATCAATCCAAAGGGGAAATATGTTCATTAATGATATATTATCCATGATGTGGATTGTAATAAGTATAATTTAAATGGCACAGCATCGTTCTGATGCCATGTTATAGTATAATATTTTGGCACAGCATCGTTCTGATGTCATGCAATACATGAGTGAAAAAAATGAGTGATTTCATGTTAAATGAGAAAGCCCTATGGTTAAATGTGACACGAATGTTGCGTGGTACGTATACAATTTTTGGGCATAGTACTTATGGCATGCATATTAATATATTACCGGTTTATTTTCCTTGGCCTAACATGTTTTTTAAAACTTTGGATGCTTTCAATTTTTGGCTGCATTCAAAACAATTTTGTTTTCAAAGATCTTTTGCACTTGGACTCAGATCTGATCAGTCTCTGTCGCGGTGTATTCTCTTCTCGCGCTGTTCTTTTCCAGTTGCGTTGTTTTAATGTGATCTTTGTTTTGTGAGTTTTCTTTTCTGCATTTTCCCACTTTTCATTGTTTCTTATGGCAGGGTGTGTATGTGAATATGTGATGGCGCAAACCACAGGTGTTTCGGAGAGGAATGGTGGTGTATGTAGTTATGCAGTTATGGTTGTGAGGCAAATGTAATGTTGATAAGGATAAAATATAAGAGGTTCATATGAATGTTAGATAGTTCCTGATGGTTGCGTGAGTACGCGGTTGTGCTGGGTGTGGCAGACCCTTGTCTCCATGTGACAGGTGGAGTGGGAGGAGATACGCTTTGATGGTTGAGAGTGTGGCAAAGAACGTATGTGCTCGCAAGTGGCAGTTGTGAGGCCCGGGAGTGGCAGTCCCGGGCAGGTGGTGATTTGTGAATTTGATTGTTTTGATTGTTAGTTACGTGAATGTGGATACGCTTTCTTGGTTGTGAATGTTGTATAGGTTTTACGGATTTGCAGGAGTGTGTAATTTTGAGAGCCTCTTTTAATGCTTGGTTTGTGATGCTTTGTTTAGTGTTCAATTGAAGAGAGGGAGATGTGTAGTATTGTACCTATCTATTTGCACTGGGTGCACACAGTGCTGCTAGTAGAATACAGCTATGTCATATGGAATGTGATGGGACCTGAGGGTTCCAGGAACTACAGTTGGGAACACAGGATGGGAGAACCTGACTGAAAGGATGTCATCTGTTTAGCTCTCTGCCCCTTTCTATATAACTAGCCCTGTAACTCTGTAACTTATAAATAAACTCACTCCTTTTATATATACTGGTCTCCTGTGCCTTACCTGAACCCAGATGTCTTCTTACCATTCCCGATACTACAGAAGGGTCTCAGGTTTGGTATTAGAAGCATTGAGATATCACATCTCATGGTATAGGACGGGTCTCAGGATTGGAATGGGAAGGACATGGATATCACATCTCTTGTTATAGGAAGGGTCTCAGGTTTGGTATTAGAAGCATTGAGATATCACATCTCATGCTATAGGAAGGGTCTCAGGATTGGAATGGGAAGGACTTGGATATCCCATCTCATGTTATAGGAAGGGTCCCAGGTTTGGTATTAGAAGCATTGAGATATCACATCTCATGCTATAGGAAGGGTCTCAGAATTGGAATGGGGAGGAGTTGGATATCACATCTCAAGCTATAGGAAGGGTCTCAGGATTGGAATGGGAAGGACTTGGATATCACATCTCATGCTATAGGAAGGCTCTCAGGTTTGGAAGGGGAAGGAGTTGGATATCACATTTCATGTTAGAGGTAGGATCTCAGGTTTGGTATTAGAGGCATTGAGATATCACATCTCATGCTATCAGAAGGATCTCAGGATTGGAATGGGAAGGAGTTGGATATCACATCTCATGCTAAAGGGAGGGTCTCAGGTTTGGAAGGGGAAGGATTTGGATATTACATCTCGTGTTATAGGAATTATCTCAGGTTTGGTATTAGAAGCATTGAGATATCACATCTCATGCTATCGGGAGGATCTCAGGTTTGGTGTTAGAAGCATTGAGATATCAAATCTCATGCTATAGGAAGGGTCTCAGGATTGGAATGGGAAGGAGTTGGATATCACATCTCATGCTATAGGAAGGGTCTCAGGATTGGAATGGGAAGGAGTTGTATATGACATCTCATGCCACAGGAAGGGTCTCAGGTTTGGTATAAGCATTGAGATATCACATCTCTGCTATCGGAAGGGTCTCAGGATTGGAATGGGAAGGAGTTGGATATCCCATCTTATGTTATAGGAAGGGTCTCAGGTTTGGTATTAGAAGCATTGAGATATCACATCTCATGCTATCAGAAGGGTCTCAGGATTGGAATGGGAAGGAGTCGGATATCACATCTCATGCTAAAGGGAGGGTCTCAGGTTTGGTATTAGAAGCATTGAGATATCACATCTCATGTTATAGGAAGAATCTCAGGTTTGGTATTAGAGGCATTGAGATATCACATCTCATGCTATCAGAAGGGTCTCAGGATTGGTATGGGAAGGAGTCGGATATCACATCTCATGCTAAAGGGAGGGTCTCAGGTTTGGTATTAGAAGCATTGAGATATCACATCTCATGTTATAGGAAGAATCTCAGGTTTGGTATTAGAGGCATTGAGATATCACATCTCATGCTATAGGAAGGGTCTCAGGATTGGAATGGGAAGGAGTTGGATATCACATCTCATGCTAAACTAAGGGTCTCAGTTTTGGTAGAAGCATTGAGATATCACATCTCATGGTATAGGAAGGGTCTCAGTATTGGAATGGGAAGGAGTTGGATATCACATCTCATCCAATAGGAAGGATCTCAGGATTGGAATGGGAAGGATTTGGACGTCACATCTCTTGCTATAGGAAGGGTCTCAGTTTTTTTATTAGAAACATTGAGATATCACATCTCATGCTATAGGAAGGGTTTCAGGATTGGAATGGGAAGGATTTGTATATCACATCTCATGCTAAAGGAAGGGTCTCAGGTTTGGAAGGGGAAGGATTTGGATATAATATCTCATGTTATAGGACGGGTCGCAGGTTTGGTATTAGAAGCTTTGAGATATCACATCTCATGCTATAGGAAGGTCTCAGGATTGGAATGGGAAGGAGTTGGATATCCCTTCTCATGCTATAGGAAGGTTCTCAGGTTGGAATGGGAAGGAGTTGGATATCACATCTCATGTTATAGGAAGGGTCTCAGGATTGGAATGGGAAGGATTTGGATATCACATCTCTTGCTATAGGAAGGGTCTCAGGTTTTTTATTAGAAACATTGAGATATCACATCTCATGCTATAGGAAGGGTTTCAGGATTGGAATGGGAAGGATTTGGATATCACATCTCATGCTAAAGGAAGGGTCTCAGGTTTGGAAGGGGAAGGATTTGGATATCATATCTCATGTTATAGGACGGGTCCCAGGTTTGGTATTAGAAGCTTTGGGATATCACATCTCAAGCTATAGGAAGGTTCTCAGGTTTGGAAGGGGAAGGATTTGGATCTCACATCTCATGTTTTAGGACGGGTCTCAGGTTTGGTATTAGAAGCATTGAGATATCACATCTCATGCTATAGGAAGGGTCTCAGAATTGGAATGGGAAGGAGTTGGATATCACATCTCATGCCATAGGAAGGGTCTCAGGTTTGGTACAAGCATTGAGATATCACATCTCTGCTATCGGAAGGGTCTCAGGATAGGAATGGGAAGGAGTTGGATATCACATCTCAAGCTATCTCAGGATTGGAATGGGAAGGAGTTTGATATCACATCTCAAGCTATAGGAAGGTTCTCAGGTTTGGAAGGGGAACGATTTGGATCTCACATCTCATGTTTTAGGACGGGTCTCAGGTTTGGTATTAGAAGCATTGAGATATCACATCTCATGGTATAGGAAGGGTCTCAGGATTGGAATGGGAAGGAGTTGGATATCACATCTCAAGCTATCACAGGATTGAGAAGCATTGATTTGGATTTCACATCTCATGTTATAGGATGGTTCTCATGTTTGGTTTTAGAAGCATTGAGATATCACATCTAATGCTATCGGAAGGGTCTCAGGTTTGGAAAGGGAAGGATTTGGATTTCACATATGTTATTGGATGGTTCTCATGCTATAGGAAGGGTCTCACGATTGGAATGGGAAGGATTTGGATATCACATCTCATGCTATAGGAAGGGTCTCAGGATTGGAATGGGAAGGAGTTGGATATCACATCTCATGCTATAGGAAGGGTCTCAGGAATGGAATGGGAAGGAGTTTTATATGACATCTCATGCCATAGGAAGGATCTCAGGTTTGGTATTAGAAGCATTGAGACATCACATCTCATGATATAGGAAGGGTCTCAGGATTGGAATGGGAAGGAGTTGGATATCACATCTCATGCTATAGGAAGGGTCTCAGGTTTGGTATAAGCATTGAGATATCACATCTCATGCTATAGGAAGGGTCTCAGGATTGGAATGGGAAGGAGTTGTATATGACATCTCATGCCATAGGAAGGGTCTCAGGTTTGGTATCAGCATTGAGATATCACATCTCTGCTATCGGAAGGGTCTCAGGATTGGAATGGGAAGGAGTTGGATATCCCATCTTATGTTATAGGAAGGGTCTCAGGTTTGGTATTAGAAGCATTGAGATATCACATCTCATGCTACAGGAAGGGTCTCAGGATTGGAATGGGAAGGACTTGAATATCCCATCTCATGCTATAGGGAGGCTCTCACGTTTGGAAAGGGAAGGAGTTGGATATCACATTTCATGTTAGAGGTAGGATCTCAGGTTTGGTATTAGAGGCATTGAATATCACATCTCATGCTATCAGAAGGGTCTCAGGATTGGAATGGGAAGGAGTTGGATATCACATCTCATGCTAAATGGAGGGTCTCAGGTTTGGAAGGGGAAGGATTTTGATATCACATCTCATGTTATAGGAAGGATCTCAGGTTTGGTATTAGAGGGATTGAGATATCACATCTCATGCTATCGGAAGGGTATCAGGATTGGATTTGGAAGTAGTTGGATATCCCATCTCATGCTATAGGAAGGGTCTCAGGTTGGAATGGGAAGGAATTGGATATCACATCTCATGTTATAGGAAGGGTCTCAGGATTGGAATGGGAAATACTTCGATATCACATCTCATGCTATAGGAAGGCTCTCAGGTTTGCAAGGGGAAGGAGTTGGATATCACATTTCATGTTAGAGGTAGGATCTCAGGTTTGGTATTAGAGGCATTGAGATATCACATCTCATGCTATCAGAAATGTCTCAGGATTGGAATGGGAAGGAGTTGGATATCACATCTCATGCTAAAGGGAGGGTCTCTGGTTTGGAAGGGGAAGGATTTGGATATCACATCTCATGTTATAGGAAGGATCTCAGGTTTGGTATTAGAAGCATTGAGATATCACATCTCATGCTATAGGAAGGGTCTCAGGTTTGGAATGGGAAGGAATTGGATATCACATCTCATGTCATAGGAAGGATCTCAGGTTTGGTATTAGAAGCATTGAGATATCACATCTCATGCTATAGAAATGGTCTCAGGATTGGAATGGGAAGGAGTTGGATATTAGATTCTTGCTATAGAAAGGGTCTCAGGTTTGGAACGGGAAGGAGTTGGATATCACATCTCATGTTATAGGAAGGGTCTCAGGTTTGGTCTAAGCATTGAGATATCACATCTCTGCTATCAGAAGTTTCTCAGGATTGAAATGGGAAGGAGTTGGATATCCCATCTCATGTTATAGGACGGGTCTCAGGTTTGGTAATAGAATCATTGAGATATCACATCTCATGCTGTAGGAAGTGTCTAAGGATTGGAATGGGAAGGACTTGGATATCACATTTCATGCTATAGGTAGACTCTCAGGTTTGGAAAGGGAAGGAGTGGGATATCACATTTCATGTTCAAGGAAGGATCTCAGGTTTGGTATTAGAGGCATTGAGATATCACATCTCATGCTATAGGAAGGGTCTCAGGATTGGAATGGGAAGGATTTGGATATCACATCTCATGCTATAGGAAGGGTCTCAGGTTTGGTATAAGCATTGAGATATCACATCTCATGCTATAGGAAGGGTCTCAGGATTGGAATGGGAAGGAGTTGGATATCACATCTCATGCCATAGGAAGGGTCTCAGGTTTGGTACAAGCATTGAGATATCACATCTCTGCTATCGGAAGGGTCTCAGGATAGGAATGGGAAGGAGTTGGATATCACATCTCAAGCTATCTCAGGATTGGAATGGGAAGGAGTTTCATATCACATCTCAAGCTATAGGAAGGTTCTCAGGTTTGGAGGGGGAAGGATTTGGATCTCACATCTCATGTTTTAGGACGGGTCTCAGGTTTGGTATTAGAAGCATTGAGATATCACATCTCATGGTATAGGAAGGGTCTCAGGATTGGAATGGGAAGGAGTTGGATATCACATCTCAAGCTATCACAGGATTGGAATGGGAAGGAGTTTGATATCACATCTCAAGCTATAGGAAGGGTCTCAGGTTTGGAAAGGGAAGGATTTGGATTTCACATCTCATGTTATAGGATGGTTCTCATGTTTGGTTTTAGAAGCATTGAGATATCACATCTAATGCTATCGGAAGGGTCTCAGGTTTGGAAAGGGAAGGATTTGGATTTCACATATGTTATTGGATGGTTCTCAGGTTTGGTTTTAGAAGCATTAAGATATCACATCTCATGCTATAGGAAGGGTCTCAGGTTTTGGAATGGGAAGGAGTTGGATACACATCTCATGTTATAGGAAGGATCTCAGGTTTGGTATTCGAAAAATTGTGATATCACATATCATGCTATAGGAAGGGTCTCAGGATTGGAATGGGAAGGAGTTGGATATGACATCTCATGCCACAGGAAGGGTCTCAGGTTTGGTATAAGCATTGAGATATCACATCTCTGCTATCGGAAGGGTCTCAGGATTGGAATGGGAAGGAGTTGGATATCCCATCTTATGTTATAGGAAAGATCTCAGGTTTGGAAGGGGAAGGATTTGGACATCACATCTCATGTTTTAGGACGGGTGTCAGGTTTGGTATTAGAAGCATTGAGATATTACATCTCATGGTATAGGAAGGGTCTCAGGATTGGAATGGGAAGGAGTTGGATATCACATCTCATGCTAAAGGAAAGATCTCAGGTTTGGAAGGGGAAGGATTTGGACATCACATCTCATGTTTTAGGACGGGTGTCAGGTTTGGTATTAGAAGCATTGAGATATCACATCTCATGGTATAGGAAGGGTCTCAGGATTGGAATGGGAAGGAGTTGGATATCACATCTCATGCTAAAGGAAAGATCTCAGGTTTGGAAGGGGAAGGATTTGGACATCACATCTCATGTTTTAGAACGGGTGTCAGGTTTGGTATTAGAAGCATTGAGATATCACATCTCATGGTATAGGAAGGGTCTCAGGATTGGAATGGGAAGGAGTTTGATATCACATCTCATGCAATCGGAAGGGTCTCAGGTTTGGAATGGGAAGGAGTTGGATATCACATCTCATGTTATAGGAAGGATCTCAGGTTTATTATTAGAAGCATTGAGCTATCACATCTCATGCTATAGGAAGGGTCTCAGGATTGGAATCGGAAGGAGTTGTATTTCACATCTCATGCCATAGGAAGGGTCTCAGGTTTGGTATAAGCATTGAGATATCACATCTCATGCTATAGGAAGGGTCTCAGGATTGGAATGGGAACGACTTGGATATCACATCTCATGATAAAGGAAGGGTCTAAGGTTTGGAAGGGGAAGGATTTGGATATCACATCTCATGTTATAGGACCGGTCTCAGGTTTGGTATTAGAAGCATTGAGATATCAAGTCCCATGGTATAGGACGGGTCTCAGAATTGGAATGGGAAGGAGTGGATATCACATCTCAAGCTATAGGAAGGGTGTCAGGATTGGAATGGGAAGGAGTTTGATATCACATCTCATGCCATGGTATGGGTCTCAGGTTTTGTAGAAGCATTGGGATATCACATCTCATGCTATCGGAAGGGTATCAGGATTGGATTTGGAAGGAGTTGGATATCCCATCTCATGCTATAGGAAGGGTCTCAGGTTGGAATGGGAAGGAGTTGGATATCACATCTCATGTTATAGGAAGGGTATCAGGATTGGAATGGGAAGGACTTGGATATCACATCTCATGCTATAGGAAGGCTATCAGGTTTGGAAGGGGAAGGATTTGGATATCACATCTCATGCTATAGGAAGGGTCTCAGGTTTGGTATAAGCATTGAGATATCACATCTCATGCTATAGAAACGGTCTCAAGATTGCAATGGGAAGGAGTTGGATATCACATCTCATGTTATAGGAAGGATCTCAGATTTGGTATTAGAAGCATTGAGACATCACATCTCATGCTATAGGAAGTGTCTCAGGATTGGAATGGGAAGGAGTTGGATATCACATCTCATGTTATAGGAAGGGTCTCAGGATTGGAATGGGAAGCACTTCGATATCACATCTCATGTTATAGGAAGGCTTCCAGGTTTAGAAGGGGAAGGAGTTGGATATCACATTTCATGTTAGAGGTAGGATCTCAGGTTTGGTATTAGAGGCATTGAGATATAACATCTCATGCTATCAGAAGGGTCTCAGGATTGGAATGGGAAGGAGTTGGATATCACATCTCATGCTAAAGGGAGGGTCTCAGGTTTGGAAGGGGAAGGATTTGGATATCACATCTCATGCTATAGGAAGGGTCTCAGGATTGGAATGGGAAGGATTTGGATATCACATTTCATGCTATAGGAAGGGTCTCAGGTTTGGTATAAGCATTGAGATATCACATCTCATGCTATAGGAAGGGTCTCAGGATTGGAATGGGAAGGAGTTGGATATCACATCTCATGCTATAGGTAGGCTCTCAGTTTTGGAAAGGGAAGGTTTTGGATATCACATCTCATGCTATAGGAAGGGTCTCACAATTGGAATGGGAAGGATTTGGATATCACATCTCATGCTATAGGAAGGGTCTCAGGATTGGAATGGGAAGGAGTTGGATATCACATCTCATGCTATAGGAAGGGTCTCAGGAATGGAATGGGAAGGAGTTTTAGATGACATCTCATGCCATAGGAAGGATCTCAGGTTTGGTATTAGAAGCATTGAGACATAACATCTCATGTTATAGGAAGGGTCTCAGGATTGGAATGGGAAGGAGTTGGATATCACATCTCATGCTATAGGAAGGGTCTCAGGTTTGGTATAAGCATTGAGATATCACATCTCATGCTATAGGAAGGGTCTCAGGATTGGAATGGGAAGGAGTTGTATATGACATCTCATGCCATAGGAAGGGTCTCAGGTTTGGTATCAGCATTGAGATAGCACATCTCTGCTATCGGAAGGGTCTCAGGATTGGAATGGGAAGGAGTTGGATATCCCATCTTATGTTATAGGAAGGGTCTCAGGTTTGGTATTAGAAGCATTGAGATATCACATCTCATGTTATAGGAAGGGTCTCAGGATTGGAATGGGAAGGAGTTGGATATCACATCTCATGCTATAGGAAGGGTCTCAGGTTTGGTATAAGCATTGAGATATCACATCTCATGCTATAGGAAGGGTCTCAGGATTGGAATGGGAAGGAGTTGGATATCACATCTCATGCTATAGGAAGGGTCTCAGGTTTGGTATAAGCATTGAGATATCACATCCCATGCTATAGGAAGGGTCTCAGGATTGGAATGGGAAGGAGTTGTATATGACATCTCATGCCATAGGAAGGGTCTCAGGTTTGGTATCAGCATTGAGATATCACATCTCTGCTATCGGAAGGGTCTCAGGATTGGAATGGGAAGGAGTTGGATATCCCATCTCATGCTATAGGAAGGGTCTCAGGATTGGAATGGGAAGGACTTGAATATCCCATCTCATGCTATAGGGAGGCTCTCACGTTTGGAAAGGGAAGGAGTTGGATATCACATTTCATGTTAGAGGTAGGATCTCAGGTTTGGTATTAGAGGCATTGAATATAACATCTCATGCTATCAGAAGGGTCTCAGGATTGGAATGGGAAGGAGTTGGATATCACATCTCATGCTAAAGGGAGGGTCTCAGGTTTGGAATTGGAAGGATTTTGATATCACATCTCATGTTATAGGAAGGATCTCAGGTTTGGTATTAGAGGGATTGAGATATCACATCTCATGCTATCGGAAGGGTATCAGGATTGGATTTGGAAGTAGTTGGATATCCCATCTCATGCTATAGGAAGGGTCTCAGGTTGGAATGGGAAGGAGTTGGATATCACATCTCATGTTATAGGAAGGGTCTCAGGATTGGAATGGGAAATACTTCGATATCACATCTCATGCTATAGGAAGGCTCTCAGGTTTGCAAGGGGAAGGAGTTGGATATCACATTTCATGTTAGAGGTAGGATCTCAGGTTTGGTATTAGAGGCATTGAGATATCACATCTCATGCTATCAGAAATGTCTCAGGATTGGAATGGGAAGGAGTTGGATATCACATCTCATGCTAAAGGGAGGGTCTCTGGTTTGGAAGGGGAAGGATTTGGATATCACATCTCATGTTATAGGAAGGATCTCAGGTTTGGTATTAGAAGCATTGAGATATCACGTCTCATGCTATAGGAAGGGTCTCAGGTTTGGAATGGGAAGAAATTGGATATCACATCTCATGTCATAGGAAGGATCTCAGGTTTGGTATTAGAAGCATTGAGATATCACATCTCATGCTATAGGAATGGTCTCAGGATTGGAATGGGAAGGAGTTGGATATTAGATTCTTGCTATAGAAAGGGTCTCAGGTTTGGAACGGGAAGGAGTTGGATATCACATCTCATGTTATAGGAAGGGTCTCAGGTTTGGTCTAAGCATTGAGATATCACATCTCTGCTATCGGAAGTTTCTCAGGATTGAAATGGGAAGGAGTTGGATATCCTATCTCATGTTATAGGACGGGTCTCAGGTTTGGTAATAGAATCATTGAGATATCACATCTCATGCTGTAGGAAGTGTCTAAGGATTGGAATGGGAAGGACTTGGATATCACATCTCATGCTATAGGTAGACTCTCAGGTTTGGAAAGGGAAGGAGTGGGATATCACATTTCATGTTCAAGGAAGGATCTCAGGTTTGGTATTAGAGGCATTGAGATATCACATCTCATGCTATAGGAAGGGTCTCAGGATTGGAATGGGAAGGATTTGAATATCACATCTCATGCTATAGGAAGGGTCTCAGGTTTGGTATAAGCATTGAGATATCACATCTCATGCTATAGGAAGGGTCTCAGGATTGGAATGGGGAGGAGTTGGATATCACATCTCATGCTATAGGTAGGCTCTCAGGTTTGGAAGGGGAAGGATTTGGATATCACATTTCATGTTAGAGGAAGGATCTCAGGTTTGGTATTAGAGGCATTGAGATATCACATCTCATGCTATAGGAAGGGTCTCACGATTGGAATGGGAAGGATTTGGATATCACATCTCATGCTATAGGAAGGGTCTCAGGTTTGGTATAAGCATTGAAATATCACATCCCATGCTATAGGAAGGCTCTCAGGATTGGAATGGAAGGAGTTGGATATCACATCTCATGTTATAGGAAGGATCTCAGATTTGGTATTAGAAGCATTGAGACATCACATCTCATGCTATAGGAAGGGTCTCAGGATTGGAATGGGAAGGAGTTGGATATCACATCTCATGTTATAGGAAGGGTCTCAGGATTGGAATGGGAAGGACTTCGATATCACATCTCATGTTATAGGAAGGCTCCCAGGTTTGGAAGGGGAAGGAGTTGGATATCACATTTCATGTTAGAGGTAGAATCTCAGGTTTGGTATTAGAGGCATTGAGATATAACATCTCATGCTATCAGAAGGGTCTCAGGATTGGAATGGGAAGGAGTTGGATATCACATCTCATGCTAAAGGGAGGGTCTCAGGTTTGGAAGGGGAAGGATTTGAAAATCACATCTCGTGTTATAGGAAGGATCTCAGGTTTGGTATTAGAAGAATTGAAATATCACATCTCATGCTATCGGAAGGATCTCAGGTTTGGTATTAGAAGCATTGAGATATCACATCTCATGCTATCAGAATGGTCTCAGGATTGGAATGGGAAGGAGTTGGATATCACATCTCATGCTAAAGGGAGGGTCTCTGGTTTGGAAGGGGAAGGATTTGGATATCACATCTCATGTTATAGGAAGGATCTCAGGTTTGTTATTAGAAGCATTGAGATATCACATCTCATGCTATAGGAAGGGTCTCAGGATTGGAATGGGAAGGAGTTGGATATCATATCTCATGCTATAGGAAGGGTCTCAGGAATGGAATGGGAAGGAGTTTTATATGACATCTCATGCCATAGGAAGGATCTCATGTTTGGTATTAGAAGCATTGAGACATCACAACTCATGTTATAGGAAGGGTATCAGGATTGGAATGGGAAGGAGTTGGATATCACATCTCATGCTATAGGAAGGGTCTCAGGTTTGGTATAAGCATTGAGATATCACATCTCATGCTATAGGAAGGGTCTCAGGATTGGAATGGGAAGGAGTTGTATATGACATCTCATGCCATAGGAAGGGTCTCAGGTTTGGTATACGCATTGAGATATCACATCTCTGCTATCGGAAGGGTCTCAGGATTGGAATGGGAAGGACTAGGATATCACATCTCATGCTATAGGAAGGGTCTCAGGATTGGAATGGGAAGGACTTGGATATCACATCTCATGTTATAGGAAGGGTCTCAGGTTTGGTATTAGAAGCATTGAGATATCACATCTCATGCTATAGGAAGGGTCTCAGGAATGGAATGTGAAGGACTTGGATATCACATCTCATGATAAAGGAAGGGTCTAAGGTTTGGAAGGGGAAGGATTTGGATATCACATCTCATGTTATAGGACGGGTCTCAGGTTTGGTATTAGAAGCATTGTGATATCACATCTCATGCTATAGGAAGTGTCTCAGGATTGGAATGGGAAGGAGTTGGATATCACATCTCATGCTATAGGAAGGGTTTCAGGTTTGGTAGAAGCATTGAGATATCACATCTCATGCTATAGGAAGAGTCTCAGGTTTGGGAAGGGAAGGATTTGGATTTCACATCTCATGTTATAGGATGGTTCTCATGTTTGGTTTTTGAAGCATTGAGATATCACATCTCATGCTATCGGAAGGGTCTCAGGTTTGGAATGGGAAGGAGTTGGATATCACATCTCATGTTATAGGAAGGATCTCATGTTTGGTATTAGAAGCATTGAGATATCACATCTCATGCTATAGGAAGGGTCTCCGGATTGGAATGTGAAGGATTTGGATATTACATCTCATGCTAAAGGAAGGGTCTCAGGTTTGGAATGGGAAGGAGTTGGATATGACATCTCTTGTTATAGGGAGGGTCTCAGGATTTGAATGGCAAGGAGTTGGATATCACATCTCATGCCATAGGAAGGGTCTCAGGTTTGGTATAAGCATTGATATATCACATCTCTGCTATCGGAAGGGTCTCAGGATTGGATTGGGAAGGAGTTGGATATCCCTTCTCATGCTATAGGAAGGGTCTCAGGTTGGAATGGGAAGGAGTTGGATATCACATCTCATGTTATAGGAAGGGTCTCAGGATTGGAATGGGAAGGATTTGGATATCACATCTCATGCTATAGGAAGGGTTTTAGGATTGGAATGGGAAGTATTTGGATATCACATCTCATGCTAAAGGAAGGGTCTCAAGTTTGGAAGGGGAAGGATTTGGATATCATATCTCATGTTATAGGACGGGACCCAGGTTTGGTATTAGAAGCATTGAGATATCACATCTCGTGGTATAGGAAGGGTCTCAGGGTTGGAATGGGAAGGAGTTGGATATCAAATCTCATCCAATAGGAAGGGTCTCAGGTTTGGAATGGGTAGGAATTGGATATCACATCTCATGTTATAGGAAGGTTCTCAGGTTTGGTAGAAGCGTTGAGATATCACATCTCTGCTATCGGAAGGGTCTCAGGATTGGATTGGGAAGGAGTTGGATATCCCTTCTCATGCTATAGGAAGGGTCTCAGGATTTGAATGGCAAGGAGTTGGGTATCACATATCATGCCATAGGAAGGGTCTCAGGTTTGGCATAAGAAGGAGTTGGATATCCCATCTCATGCTATAGGAAGGGTCTCAGGTTGGAATGAGAAGGAGTTGGATATGACATCTCATGTTATAGGAAGGGTCTCAGGATTGGAATGGGAAGGACTTGGATATCACATCTCATGCTGTAGGAAGGCTCTCAGGTTTGGAAAGGGAAGGAGTTGGATATCACATTTCATGTTAGAGGTAGGATCTCAGGTTTGGTATTAGAGGTATTGAGATATCACATCTCATGCTATCAGAAGGGTATCAGGATTGGAATGGGAAGGAGTTGGATATCACATCTCATGCTAAAGGGAGGGTCTCAGGTTCGGAAGGGGAAGGATTTGGATATCCCATCTCATGTTATAGGAAGGATCTCAGGTTTGGTATTAGAAGCATTGAGATATCACATCTCATGCTATCGGAAGGATCTCAGGTTTGGTATTAGAAGCATTGAGATATCACATCTCATGCTATAGGAAGGGTCTCACAATTGGAATGGGAAGGAGTTGGATATCACATCTCATGTTATAGGAAGGATCTCAGGTTTGGTATTAGAAGCATTGAGATATCACATCTCATGCTATAGGACTGGTCTCAGGATTGGAATGGGAAGGAGTTGGATATCACATCTCATGCTAAAGGAAGGGTCTCAGTTTTGGTAGAAGCATTGAGATTTCACATATCATGCTATAGGAAGGGTCTCAGGATTGGAATGGGAAGGAGTTGGATATCACATCTCATGCTATAGGAAGGGTCTCAGGTTTGGTATAAGCATTGAGATATCACATCTCTGCTATCGGAAGGGTCTCAGGATTGGAATGGGAAGGACTTAGATATCACATCTCATGCTATAGGGAGGGTCTCAGTATTGATATTAGAAGCATTGAGATATCACATCTCAAGCTATCGGAAGGGTCTCAGGATTGGAATGGGAAGGAGTTGGATATCACATCTCATGCTATAGGAAGGGTCTCAGGTTAGGAAGGGGAAGGAGTTGGATATCACATTTCATGTTAGAGGAAGGATCTCAGGTTTGGTATTAGAGGCCTTGAGATATCACATCTCATGCTATAGGAAGGGTCTCAGGATTGGAATGGGAAGGAGTTGGATATCACATCTCAAGCTATAGGAAGGGTCTCAGGTTTGGTATAAGCATTGAGATATCACATCTCATGCTATAAGAAGGGTCTCAGGATTGGAATGGGAAGGAGTTGGATATCACATCTCATGTTATAGGAAAGATCTCAGGTTTGGTATTAGAAGCATTGAGACATCACATCTCATGTTATAGGAAGGGTCTTAGGATTGGAATGGGAAGAAGTTGGATATCACATCTCATGCTATAGGAAGGGTCTCAGGTTTGGTATAAGCATTGAGATATCACATCTCATGCTATAGGAAGGGTCTCAGGATTGGAATGGGAAGGATATGTATATGACATCTCATGCCATAGGAAGGGTCTCAGGTTTGGTATACGCATTGAGATATCACATCACATGCTATAGGAAGGGTCTCAGGATTGGAATGGGAAGGACTTGAATATCACATCGCATGCTATAGGCAGGGTCTCAAGTTTGGAAAGGGAAGGAGATGGATATCACATTTCATGTTAGAGGTAGGATCTCAGGTTTGGTATTAGAGGCATTGAGATATCACATCTCATGCTATCAGAAGGGTCTCAGGATTGGAATGGGAAGAAGTTGTATATCACATCTCATGCTAAAGGGAGGGTCTCAGGTGTGGAAGGGGAAGGATTTGGAAATCACATCTCATGTTATAGTAAGGATCTCAGGTTTGGTATTAAAAGCATTGAGATATCACATCTCATGCTATCGGAAGTACCTCAGGTTTGGTATTAGAGGCATTGAGATATCACATCTCATGCTATCATGAGGGTCTCAGGATTGGAATGGGAAGGAGTTGGATATCACATCTCATGTTATAGGAAGGATCTCAGGTTTGGTATTAGAAGCATTGAGATATCACATCTCATGCTATAGGAAGGGTCTCAGGATTGGAATGGGAAGGAGTTGGATATCACATCTTATGCTATAGGAAGGGTCTCAGATTTGGTATAAGCATTGAGATATCACATCTCATGCTATAGGAAGGGTCTCAGGATTGGAATGGGAAGGAGTTGGATATCACATCTCATGCTATAGGAAGGGTCTCAGGTTTGGAACGGGAAGGAGTTAGATATCACATCTCATGTGATAGGAAGAGTCTCAGGTTTGGTATAAGCATTGAGATATCACATCTCTGCTATCGGAGGTGTCTCAGGATTGGGATGGGAAGGAATTGGATATCACATCTCATGCTATAGGAAGGGTATCAGGTTTGGAACGGGAAGGAGTTGGATATCCCATCTCATGTTATAGGACAGGTCTCAGGTTTGATATTAGAAGCATTGAGATATCACATCTCTGCTATTGGAAGGGTCTCAGGATTGGAATGGGAAGGACTTGGATATCAGAATTCATGTTATAGGAAGGGTCTCAGGTTTGGTATTAGAAGCATTGAGATATCACATCTCATGCTATAGGAAGGGTCTCAGGATTGAAATGGGAAGGACTTGGATATCACATCTCATGTTATAGGAAGGGTCTCAGGTTTGGTATTAGAAGCATTGAGATATCACATCTCATGCTATAGGAAGGGTCTCAGGAATGGAATGGGAAGGACTTGGATATCACATCTCATGATAAAGGAAGGGTCTAAGGTTTGGAAGGGGAAGGATTTGGATATCACATCTCATGTTATTGGACCGGTCTCAGGTTTGGTATTAGAAGCATTGAGATATCAAGTCTCATGGTATAGGACGGGAGTTTGATATCACATCTCATGCCATGGTATGGGTCTCAGGTTTTGTAGAAGCATTGGGATATCACATCTCATGCTATCGGAAGGGTATCAGGATTGGATTTGGAAGGAGTTGGATATCCCATCTCATGCTATAGGAAGGGTCTCAGGTTGGAATGGGAAGGAGTTGGATATGACATCTCATGTTATAGGAAGGGTCTCAGGATTGGAATGGGAATGACTTGGATATCACATCTCATGCTGTAGGAAGGCTCTCAGGTTTGGAAATCTGAGATTCTTCCGATAGCATGATATGTGATGTCTCAATGCTTCTAATACCAAACCTGAGATCCTTCGTTTAACATGAGATGTGATATCCAAGTCCTTCCCATTCCAATCCTGAGACCCTTCCTATAGCATGTGATGTGATATCTCAATGCTTATACCAAACCTGAGACCCTTCCTATGGCATGAGATGTCATATACAACTCCTTCCCATTCCAATCCTGAGCCCTTCCTATATCATGAGATGTGATATCTCAATGCTTATACCAAACCTGAGACTCTTCCTATAGCATGAGATGTGATATCCAACTTCTTCCCATTCCAATCCTGAGACCCTTCCTATAACATGAGATGTGATGTCTCAATGCTTCTAATACCAAACCTGAGATCTTTCCTATAACATGAGATGTGATATCCAACTCCTTCCCATTCCAATCGTGAGACCCTTCCTATAGCATGTGATGTGATATCTCAATGCTTATACCAAACCTGAGACCCTTCCTATAGCTTGAGATGTGATATCCAACTCCTTCCCGTTCCAATCCTGAGACCCTTCCTATAGCATGAGATGTGATATCTCAATACTTCTAATACCAAACCTGAGATCCTTCTGATAACATGAGATGTGATATCCAAATCCTTCCCCTTCCAAACCTGAGAGCCTATCCATAGCATGAGATGTGATATCCAAGTCCTTCCCATTCCAATCCTTAGACCCTTCCTACAGCATGCAATATATATGATATCTCAATGATTCTAATAACAATCCTGAGACCCGTCCTATAACATGAGATGGGATATCCAACTCCTTCCCATCCCAATCCTGAGACACTTCCGATTGCAGAGATGTGATATCTCAATGCTTATACCAAACCTGAGACTCTTCCTATAACATGAGATGTGATATTTGTTAGGAAAGATTTCGTAATTGTAGGTAATTTTCCTTCCATGTGGCAACCCCTAAACTTTTTGCTGTTGTTTTTCACCTTGTTCTCGACTTTGCCAGAGAAGTGCAGCCTTCTGCCGCACTCCTCTGGGCTTTCGCTCCTTTCTTACGGGGAAACTGACATGGCCTTAAGACAGTCAGTACCGGGAAACGCTGTTTTCCGTAGTTTCTTTTATCATGTTGCGGCTTTCGTGCACTGTAAGCTAAGTTACTGCTCTCTTGGGATTCTAGCCTTCTACAGGCCCTAGATACTCTTTCAGGATTGTAACTGATCGGTGCAAGTGATTCACGGACGGGAATGGTGGCAGCGATCGTTTCTTGTGTTTTGAGCTCCTTTTGGCGTTCTAAGCGCGTTTCTCGCACTTAACCCAAAATGGTGGCCTGGCTCCCAAAATGGCCAGACCACGAGGCTCCTTTGTCCTGTCCGCTGACCGTCTTGCTCCCTTCACCTTCCCCAGGTCGAGCCGACCCGGGGCCTTCCTTATTTGGGCATGTACTTTCCCGCGAAACACGGATGCTTTCGCAGGCTTCTACATGTCTTGTGTGTGCCTCCAGGATGTGGGCTGGGATGTCTGGTCCCGTGTGAATGCCTGGGACCACCGTGGTCCGTGATAGGTCCATGAATGGTGTGAGTGTTGATGAGCGGATCTCCCATTGGGTCCCCACCGTTTTGGCACGAAGGGAACCGTGGATAAGAGGGGACTGGAAACACCACTACCATGTCGATCTCCTGAGTTCTCACGAACGAAGGAATACAGGAGCCAAGTATCCTGCAACCAAGAGGCTGAACCAAGGAATCGCTGGTGACCCGCTGAAGGACTGCTCCTCTGCACTGCTGTCGCCTTGTGAAACCCTTTTCACCTTTGATCGAACCAGAAGGCCTGTACTAGTACTTTGACCCTTGGAATAGCGGGGACAGCTATTCTCGGCATCTTCACCAGCTCCTGCTAGTAAGCCTTCGGAAGCGTCTCTGGGCCATCCAGCAGACTGACCAGCCTACACAGGAGTCTTGCTCTGTAACTGCCACCAGGTTGTGTAGTATATCGAGTCCTTGTCACTCTCACACGATTCGTACACTTGGCGTTCCCAGGTCTGAAGTGAGTAGTGTACATTTGGCTCAGATACACACGGCCGCTCCGTTGCCCTGCTGTGGTAACAAACTGTGCGGGTTCCTTCGTTTGGGACGTCTTTTACTCAACTCTGCTGCTGCAGACTCAACACGACGACGAGACGTCCCCTGCTCTTCTGAACCTGCCAGCGACTGAAACTGACGCGGAGAAGCCTGGGTCTGCTTGCATCGGGGACCGGTGAGTAGCATAGCTAGGAACTGGTCGCCCTCCTGCAGGAGCCCATAGCTTTTCCCCGCTGTGTCAAAACAGCACGCCTTTCCGGACTCGCGCTCTGCTTCTGCCCACAGTGGAGGCTGCGCTTGAGTCGCGGAACACTGTTCTTCTTCGTTTGTGCACTAAACTGAACTGCCTGATCTCCCTCGAAGAGACTCCCCTTTTGCCCGTATGTGTTGGTTTACTAGAGTTGGATTGTGATTTCTCGCTACGGTCATTGTTTTAAAGGCCTTGGAAAAAATGTGTATATATTTTTAATATAGCACCTGTTTGGAGTAGTTTGTAAGTGTCCTTGCTTTGTGTGCTCATTGCAGGCTTTCAGTCACCCTCACCCCTCTTGAGACCTAGTCTTGACCGCCGCGATCGCTACCTTGATTGGTCTGGCTTGTCCAGAGGTTACCCTGTTCCAAGTAATTAGGTTGGCCTTCTGAACTTCTGCGCCACCAGGAAAGAGTTCAGAAATCCGTCTTAACAAATTGGTGTACAGCGGTGGGATACCACTGAAGGTATCCAGTGTTGCGCACGAACTAAGGCATTTCAAGTTATTCCTACCAGGACACGTAGTGAATTGTTGTAGTATAACTTTCAAAAGGCCATAGTCCTATCTAACAGTATGGAAACAAATACCTTGTTAACTTTAAATGCTTCCAAATCAGAAACATTGAAAAAGATGTGTGCGGAGAGAGGTGTTTCCTCTCAAGGCACGAAATTGGATATGATCCAAAGAATCGTGGCGTGGCAAGAAGCGCAGCTTGACGCTATAACTTCTGAGGACAGTGCGGAAGGAGGTGGGGCTGCTCTCACTGGTAGAACCGACGGTTCTGCCGCTGCACTGATCCACCGCGACCACGAGGACAGGGAGGATGAGATGTCTAATGTTTCCTCTGCCAGTGTTGATGGGGAGGCTATGCTTGAATTCAAGAAGCAAGAGCTGCGGTTTAGGCAGAAGGAGCTTGAATTCAGCATAGCCAAACTAAAAATCGAACAGTCAGAAAAACAGAAAGACAGGGATCACCAGTTGGAACTGGCCAAGCTTCAGGTTGCAAATGGGTCCAAGGGTCCTGGACATGGGTCTGGGGTCTCCTCTCATCCACGGTTTCTGAAAGATCTGGTCAGTGTGTATGAGGAAAGGAATGACATTATGGACTGGCTGAATGCGTTTGAGTATGCATGCGAAGTTCAACAAGTTGACAATGCTGATAAGATTGCCTGGTTACTCAGCAGACTGCCCCATTCTGGCTGTAGTGCCATTATGGAAATGTCGAAGGCTGAGCGAGCTGATTTCGCAATGTTAAAGCAAACTCTCATTTTAAAGTTTGGGAAGACTCCGGCCCAATATTTGAAACGATTCATAGAGTATAAGAAAAAGGAAGGTGGTACTTGGGTATCTTATGTCACTGAATCCTTGAAAAACTTAACTGGCTGGGTCGAAGGTTATAAGGTTTCTACCTTCGAAGGCATGATAAATCTTGTCATGCTGGAACACATTTTTGCATCTTCTTCCCCGGAGCTTAAGCAGCATTTGGCCGATTCGAAGGAGATAGATCCTAAGAAGCTGGCCATTGCAGCAGACTTATGGGTGTCACATCGAGTGTCCCATAAGGACAAAACTCATCCTGGTAAGCAGGAGGAAGGGAAAAAGTCCAAAGATAAGGAGGGTGGAGAATCTGATAAATCTTCTTCTCAAAAGGGCCACAAAAAGAAAAATAAGGGTAAGACACAAGAGAACTCACAGGGTAGTGGAGGTCAGCCTCCGAAACAGAACTCTGGTTACAATAAGCCTCCCTATGTAAACAGACCCAATGGATCTTGTTTTGCTTGTGGAGCAACTGACCACGTGAAGGCGGATCCCCGGTGTAAGGTTAGACCTTTGGGGGTCCACTCCGCTAATCTGGCCTTCTCCTCCTACGAGGAAGAAGAGATTACAGGAGCATCCTTCTCCTCAGACTCATTTCCCAGCGGGATAGAGGCTGAGGTAGTTTTAGTTTCCCTGGGTTCCTGGGAGCTTAAAGTCGCAGAGGCTTATGCTAGGATTCCAGATAATACCAAGCACTACTTTAAAGACAGTGTGCTGATCAATGGAGTAGATACTCCAGCTCTTAGGGATAGTGGGTGCAGTCGAACTGTAGTGGATTCTACCTTGGTAGACTCAGAGGAAGTTGCCAGAGCTACTCTGATGCCCACTAAGTTGGCTGACGGCCCACTCCGTATGTTCCCAGTAATACCTGTAAATCTTACTTTAAATGGTACAGCAGTCAGGATTCCAGTGAGCATTCAGAGAAACGTCCCGGGAAAGGTCTTGTTAGGTAATGATCTCAGAGCTTTAGGGCTCGTAGGAGACACTGCCGAAAGACCCTACACACGGTCTCAAGCACGGGCAGCATTGGCCAAGACCAATACGCCGCCCCAGCCGAAGGGGAAACCCAAGGCAAAAGGAGTCAACAAGTCAAGACGAGGGAAAGAGAATATTCCCCCGAGCTCGCCTACCACTGCGGTGGAGGAAGTTGGTCAATCGCCCGGGCCTGACGAGGAGGTGGCGATGCCTGAAGTATTTGACCCCAACGACCATCCTGAACTAAAAGACTTGTTAGTTGAAGGAGGTCCTGATAGGGACGAATTCAGTAAAGGCCAACGTGAGTGCCCATCTCTGGAAGGCCTAAGGAGACAGGCCTGCTCCCAGCTTGAGGGTGAACCTCCTGGGACGCATAGGATTTATTGGGAAGGTGGACTCCTGTATAGTGAGCCCACAGAGTCTACAGAAGGAGACCATAGGAGGTTGGTGGTTCCCCTTGCTGTTAGGCCCTTCCTCCTGCAGTTGGCGCATGAAGTGCTCCTTGCTGGTCACCTTGGTATTAAGAGGACCAAGCAAAGGTTATCCATGCACTTCTACTGGCCCAAGATGGGGGTGCAAGTAGAAAGTCACTGCAGGAGTTGTGCCTCCTGCCAGTTATCTGGTAAGGTTGGCTCGACAATCCAAGCTCCGTTGGTACCGCTCCCAGTTGTGGGGGTACCATTTGAAAGGGTAGGGATCGACATCGTTGGTCCCCTTGACCCGCAAACATCCTCGGGCAATAGGTTTATCCTGGTGCTGGTCGACCATGCAACCAGATATCCTGAGGCCATCCTATTGAAAACTGTAACTGCCAAGTCAGTTGCAAAAGCTTTACTTGGCATATTTACTAGGGTTGGCTTCCCTAAAGAAGTTGTGTCAGATCATGGCAGCAACTTTATGTCGAAGTATATGCAGGCTATGTGGAAAGAATGTGGGGTCACCTACAAGTTCTCTTCTGCATACCACCCCCAGACCAATGGTCTGGTGGAACGTTTCAACAGAACGTTAAAAAGCATGATTGGGGCTCTGGAGAAGCTTCAGAGAAGACAATGGGATCTTCTTTTACCATGCTTACTGTTTGCCTACCGAGAGGTACCACAGGAGGGTGTTGGCTTCAGCCCCTTCAAACTTCTGTTTGGTCATCCTGTACGGGGACCCTTAGCCATAGTCAAAGAGGGATGGGAGATGCCCACTCCCCCTGTTACTACCAACGTAGTTGATTATGTGCTAGGGCTCAGAAAACAGATGGTACTTCTGATGGGCTTGGCTAGTGATAAATTGAAGGCAGTACAAGCGCTGGTGAAACATTGGTACGACCAGAAAGCTTCCCTCATCAACTTTATACCTGGTCAGCAAGTCCTGATCATGAATTCCATAAGGCCTTGAGCTTTAAAGGACAAATGGTCAGGCCCTTACACAGTGGTGGAGCTCCTGGGTGAGGTTAACTATTTAGTGGACCTTGGAAGGCCTGGACAGGCTCCAAAAGTGTTTCACGTGAATAGGCTGAAGGCTTTCGTCCCAAGAGTCGAAATCGCAGCACTGTTACTGGCTTCAGATGTTGAGGAAGAGGAGTCTGAACCTCTCCCCGACCTGTTCCAAAGCGGTCCTTCAGATAGCTCCTTTGAGGGTGTCCGAGTGGCCCCTCACCTGACTTCTGATCAGCAGGCTGAGGTGAAAAGTTTGCTTAGGCAGTTTTCCCCCCTGTTTTCACAGTCGCCTGGTTTGACACCTTGGTGCAAACATAACATAGACACAGGAGACAGTGTACCTACCAAAAGTAGGGGATACATGATGTCAGACAAAGTACGGTCTTATATTAAGACCGAGGTCAACAAGATGTTAGACCTTGGGGTGATTGAACCCTCTAGTAGTCCTTGGTCCAGCCCTGTGGTTTTCGTTCCTAAGGCAGGCACTTCTGAATTGAGGTTCTGCGTGGATTACAGGACTCTGAATGCTGTCACCAAGACAGATGGACACCCCTTGCCTCGAACAGATGAGCTGGTGGATACTTTGGGTGCCTCCAAGTACCTCAGCACGTTTCACCTCACTGCTGGCTATTGGCAAATAGCTTTAGCAGAACATGCCAAGGAGAAGACAGCGTTTTCTACTCCAGACGGCCTTTACCAATTCCGGGTAATGCCGTTCGGGTTGAAGAATGCACCTGCCACTTTTCAGAGGCTTGTGCATCATGTTTTGAATGGGTTGGACGAATTCTGTCTTGCATATCTGGACGATATAGCAGTTTTCAGTGCCACCTGGGAAGACCATGTGAAACACCTCGGGATTGTGCTCCAGGCTCTTCAGAAAGCACACTTGACCATAAAGGCTAGTAAACGCCAGATTGGACAAGGCTCAGTGTTTTACCTTGGACATGAAGTAGGTGGAGGGAGGATACAGCCTCTACCCAGTAAAGTACAAGCAGTACAAGACTGGCCTACCCCCACTACACAAACCCAAGTGAGAGCCTTCTTAGGACTCACGGGGTATTACCGCAATTTTGTGGCAGACTATGGCACCATAGCTGCCCCTCTGACTGCCCTCACAACTCTGAAGAAACCCAAGAAGGTAACTTGGACCGACGAGTGTGAGAAGGCCTTCAATGGCTTAAAAGACTCCTTGTGCCAGGCCCCTGTCCTCAGGGCCCCTGATTATCAAAGACCTTTTATCGTGCAGACGGACGCCTCTGACACTGGGATAGGAGCTGTACTATCGCAAGTAGATGAGAAGGGTAAGGAACACCCTATTGGTTTTATTAGTCGCCAGTTTAAGGACAGAGAGCTCAGATGGTCCACGGTAGAGAAAGAATGTTTCTCTGTTGTGTGGGCCCTAAGGAAGCTGAGGCCCTACCTCTATGGGACCCACTTCACTGTGCAAACTGACCATAAGCCCTTAAAGTGGCTAATAAACATGAAGGGGGAGAATCCAAAGTTGCTTAGGTGGTCCATAAGTCTACAAGGCTTCGACTTCACTATTGAGCATAGGCCAGGTGTCCAACATAGCAATGCTGATGGGTTGTGCAGAATGTTTAACCGACCTGAACAAGAGACTCATCCAGGGGTGGATTAGTTCCCCCTGTCCATAGTCTGGGAGGGGCGAGTGTTAGGAACGATTTCGTAATTGTAGGTAATTTTCCTTCCATGTGGCAACCCCTAAACTTTTTGCTGTTGTTTTTCACCTTGTTCTCGACTTTGCCCGAGAAGTGCAGCCTTCTGCCGCACTCCTCTGGGCTTTCGCTCCTTTCTTACGGGGAAACTGTCATGCCCTTAAGACAGTCAGTACCAGGAAACGCTGGTTTCCGTAGTTTCTTGTATCATGTTGCGGCTTTCGTGCAACATGACACAAGAGGGCACTGTAAGCTAAGTTACTGCTCTCTTGGGTCTCTAGCCTTCTACAGGCCCTAGATACTCTTTCAGGATTGTAACTGATTGGTGCAAGTGATTCACGGACGGGAATGGTGGCAGCGATCGTTTCTTGTGTTTTGAGCTCCTTTTGGCGTTCTAAGCGCGTTTCTCGCGCTTAACCCAAAATGGTGGCCTAGATCCCAAAATGGCCAGACCACGAGGCTCCTTTGTCCTGTCCGCTGACCGTCTTGCTCCCTTCACCTTCCCCAGGTCGAGCCGACCTGGGGCCTTCCTTATTTGGGCATGTGCTTTCCCGCGAAACACAGATGCTTTCGCAGGCTTCTACATGTCTTGTGTGTGCCTCCAGGATGTGGGCTGGGATGTCTGGTCCCAATACACATCCTGGGTGCCAGAGAGTCTAGGGTGGTGTGAATGCCTGGGACCACCGTGGTCCGTGATAGGTCCACGAATGGTGTGAGTGTTGATGAGCGGATCTCCCATTGGGTCCCCTCCGTTTTGGCGCGAAGGGAACCGTGGATAAGAGGGGGCTGGAAACACCACTACCATGTCGATCTCCTGAGTTCTCACGAACGAAGGAATACAGGAGCCAAGTATCCTGCAACCAAGAGGCTGAACCGAGGAATCGCTGGTGACCCGCTGAAGGACTGCTCCTCTGCACTGCTGTCGCCTTGTGAAACCCTTTTCACCTTTGATCGAACCAGAAGGTCTGTACTGGTACTTCGACCCTTGGAATAGCGGGGACAGCTATTCTCGGCATCTTCACCATCTCCTGCTAGTAAGCCTTCGGAAGCGTCTCTGGGCCATCCAGCAGACTGACCAGCCTACACAGGAGTCTTGCTCTGTAACCGCCGCCAGGTTGTGTAGTATATCGAGTCCTTGTCACTCTCACATGATTCGTACACTTGGCGTTCCCAGGTCTGAAGTGAGTAGTGTACATTTGGCTCAGATACACACCGCCGCTCCGTTGCCCTGCTGTGGTAACAAACTGTGCGGGTTCCTTCGTTTGGGACGTCTTTTACTCAACTCTGCTGCTGCAGACTAAACACGACGACAAGACGTCCCCTGCTCTTCTGAACCTGCCAGCGACTGAAACTGACGCGGAGAAGCCTGGGTCTGCTTGCATCGGGGACCGGTGAGTAGCATAGCTAGGAACTGGTCGCCCTCCTGCAGGAGCTCATAGCTTTTCCCCGCTGTGTCAAAACAGCACGCCTTTCCGTACTCGCGCTCTGCTTCTGCCCACAGTGGAGGCTGCGCTTGAGTCGCGGAACACTGTTCTTCTTCGTTTGTGCACTAAACTGAACTGCCTGATCTACCTCGAAGAGACTCCCCTTTTGCCCATTGGCACCAGCGTGTGCAGGTACTTTTGAGCACAAGGCTCCACTCTTCGTAGGGCTCGGACTTCCTTTTAGTTAGGTGCCTCTGAAGGCAGACTGGGTCTAAGCATTATTTCGCACTGCCTGTTTTCCTTCCCTTTTAGGTGGACTACACATTTCGTGCATCTAACGCTTGAGACTTGTTTGTATTTGTATATATATTGTATTGGTATGGTATGTGTTGGTTTACTAGAGTTGTATTGTGATTTCTCGCTACGGTCATTGTTTTAAAGGCCTTGGAATAAATGTGTATATATTTTTAATATAGCACCTGTTTGGAGTAGTTTGTAAGTGTCCTTGCTTTGTGTGCTCATTGCGGGCTTTCAGTCACCCTCACCTCCCTTGAGACCTAGTCTTGACCGCCGCGATCGCTACCTTGATTGGTCTGGCTTGTCCAGAGGTCACCCTGTTCCAAGAAATTAGGTTGGCCATCTGAACTTCTGCGCCACCAGGACAGAGTTCAGAAATCCGTCTTAACAATATCCAACTCCTTCCCGTTCCAAACCTGAGACCCTTCCTATAGCATGAGATGTGATATCCAACTCCTTCCCATCCCAATCCTGAGACATTTCCGATTGCAGAGATGTGATATCTCAATGCTTATACCAAACCTGAGACTCTTCCTATAACATGAGATGTGATATCCAACTCCTTCCCGTTCCAAACCTGAGACCCTTCCTATAGCATGAGATGTGATATCCAACTCCTTCCCATTCCAATCCTGAGACCCTTATGATAGCATGAGATGTGATATCTCAATGCCTCTAATACCAAACCTGAGATCCTTCCTATAACATGAGATGTGATATCCAAATCCTTCCCCTTCCAAACCTGAGACCCTCCCTTTAGCATGAGATGTGATATCCAACTCCTTCCCATTCCAATCCTGAGACCCTTCTGCTAGCATGAGATGTGATATCTCAATGCCTCTAATACCAAACCTGATATCCTACCTCTAACATGAAATGTGATATCCAACTCCTTCCCTTTCCAAACCTGAGACCCTGCCTATAGCATGAGATGTGATATCCAAGTCCTTCCCATTCCAATCCTGAGACCCTTCCTATAGCATGTGATGTGATATCTCAATACTTATACCAAACCTGAGACCCTTCCTATGGCATGATGTGTCATATACAACTCCTTCCCATTCCAATCCTGAGACCCTTCCTATAGCATGTGATGTGATATCTCAATGCTTATACCAAACCTGAGACCCTTCCTATAGCTTGAGATGTGATATCCAACTCCTTCCCATTCCAATCCTGAGACCCTTCCTATAGCATGAGATGTGATATCTCAATACTTCTAATACCAAACCTGAGATCCTTCCGATAACATGAGATGTGATATCCAAATCCTTCCCCTTCCAAACCTGAGACCCTCCCTTTAGCATGAGATGTGATATCCAACTCCTTCCCATTCCAATCCTGAGACCCTTCTGATAGCATGAGATGTGATATCTCAATGCTTCTAATACCAAACCTGAGATCCTTCCGATAGCATGAGATGTGATATCTCAATGCTTCTAATACCAAACCTGAGCTCCTTCTTATAACATGAGATGTGATATCAAAATCCTTCCCCTTCCAAACCTGAGACCCTCCCTTTAGCATGAGATGTGATATCCAACTCCTTCCCATTCCAATCCTGAGACCCTTCTGATAGCATGAGATGTGATATCTCAATGCCTCTAATACCAAACCTGAGATCCTACCTCTAACATGAAATGTGATATCCAACTCTTTCCCCTTCCAAACCTGAGAGCCTTCCTATAGCATGAGATGTGATATCCAACTCCTTCCCTTTCCAAACCTGAGACCCTTCCTATAGCATGAGATGTGATATCCAACTCCTTCCCATCCCAATCCTGAGACATTTCCGACTGCAGAGATGTGATATCTCAATGCTTATACCAAACCTGAGACTCTTCCTATAACATGAGATGTGATATCCAACTTCTTCCCGTTCCAAACCTGAGACCCTTCCTACAGCATGAGATGTGATATCCAACTCCTTCCCATTCCAATCCTGAGACCCTTCCGATAGCATGAGATGTGATATCTCAATGCTTCTAATACCAAACCTGAGATCCTTCCTATAACATGTGATGTGATATCCAAATTCTTCCCCTTCCAAACCTGAGACCCTCCCTTTAGCATGAGATGTGATATCCAACTCCTTCCCATTCCAATCCTGAGACCCTTATGATAGCATGAGATGTGATATCTCAATGCCTCTAATACCAAACCTGAGATCCTTCCTATAACATGAGATGTGATATCCAAATCCTTCCCCTTCCAAACCTGAGACCCTCCCTTTAGCATGAGATGTGATATCCAACTCCTTCCCATTCCAATCCTGAGACCCTTCTGATAGCATGAGATGTGATATCTCAATGCCTCTAATACCAAACCTGATATCCTACCTCTAACATGAAATGTGATATCCAACTCCTTCCCTTTCCAAACCTGAGACCCTGCCTATAGCATGAGATGTGATATCCAAGTCCTTCCCATTCCAATCCTGAGACCCTTCCTATAGCATGTGATGTGATATCTCAATGCTTATACCAAACCTGAGACCCTTCCTATGGCATGAGATGTCATATACAACACCTTCCCATTCCAATCCTGAGACCCTTCCTATAGCATGTGATGTGATATCTCAATGCTTATACCAAACCTGAGACCCTTCCTATAGCTTGAGATGTGATATCCAACTCCTTCCCATTCCAATCCTGAGACCCTTCCTATAGCATGAGATGTGATATCTCAATACTTCTAATACCAAACCTGAGATCCTTCCGATAACATGAGATGTGATATCCAAATCCTTCCCCTTCCAAACCTGAGACCCTCCCTTTAGCATGAGATGTGATATCCAACTCCTTCCCATTCCAATCCTGAGACCCTTCTGATAGCATGAGATGTGATATCTCAATGCTTCTAATACCAAACCTGAGATCCTTCCGATAGCATGAGATGTGATATCTCAATGCTTCTAATACCAAACCTGAGCTCCTTCTTATAACATGAGATGTGATATCCAAATCCTTCCCCTTCCAAACCTGAGACCCTCCCTTTAGCATGAGATGTGATATCCAACTCCTTCCCATTCCAATCCTGAGACCCTTCTGATAGCATGAGATGTGATATCTCAATGCCTCTAATACCAAACCTGAGATCCTACCTCTAACATGAAATGTGATATCCAACTCTTTCCCGTTCCAAACCTGAGAGCCTTCCTATAGCATGAGATGTGATATCCAAGTCCTTCCCATTCCAATCCTGAGACCCTTCCTATAACATGAGATTTGATATCCAACTCCTTCCCATTCCAACCTGAGACCCTTTCTATAGCATGAGATGGGATATCCAACTCCTTCCAAATCCAATCCTGATACCCTTCCGATAGCATGAGATGTGATATCCCAATGCTTATACCAAACCTGAGACCCATACTATGGCATGAGATGTGATATCAAACTCCTTCCCATTCCAATCCTGAGACCCTTCCTATAGCTTGAGATGTGATATCCAACTCCTTCCCATTCCAATCCTGAGACCCTTCCTATAGCATGAGATGTGATATCTCAATACTTCTAATACCAAACCTGAGATCCTTCCGATAACATGAGATGTGATATCCAAATCCTTCCCCTTCCAAACCTGAGACCCTCCCTTTAGCATGAGATGTGATATCCAACTCCTTCCCATTCCAATCCTGAGACCCTTCTGATAGCATGAGATGTGATATCTCAATGCTTCTAATACCAAACCTGAGATCCTTCCGATAGCATGAGATGTGATATCTCAATGCTTCTAATACCAAACCTGAGCTCCTTCTTATAACATGAGATGTGATATCCAAATCCTTCCCCTTCCAAACCTGAGACCCTCGCTTTAGCATGAGATGTGATATCCAACTCCTTCCCATTCCAATCCTGAGACCCTTCTGATAGCATGAGATGTGATATCTCAATCCCTCTAATACCAAACCTGAGATCCTACCTCTAACATGAAATGTGATATCCAACTCTTTCCCCTTCCAAACCTGAGAGCCTTCCTATAGCATGAGATGTGATATCCAAGTCCTTCCCATTCCAATCCTGAGACCCTTCCTATAACATGAGATTTGATATCCAACTCCTTCCCATTCCAACCTGAGACCCTTTCTATAGCATGAGATGGGATATCCAACTCCTTCCAAATCCAATCCTGATACCCTTCTGATAGCATGAGATGTGATATCCCAATGCTTATACCAAACCTGAGACCCATACTATGGCATGAGATGTGATATCAAACTCCTTCCCATTCCAATCCTGAGACCCTTCCTATAGCTTGAGATGTGATATCCAACTCCTTCCCATTCCAATTCTGAGACCCTTCCTATACCATGAGACTTGATATCTCAATGCTTCTAATACCAAACTTGAGACCCGCCCTATAACATGAGATGTGATATCCAAATCCTTCCCCTTCCAAACCTTAGACCCTTCCTTTATCATGAGATGTGATATCCAATTCCTTCCCATTCCAATCCTGAGACCCTTCCGATATCATGAGATGTGATATCTCAATGCTTCTAATATCAAACTTGAGACCCTCCCTATAGCATGAGATGTGATATCCAAGTCCTTCCCATTCCTATCCTGAGACCCTTCCTATAGCATGAGATGTGATGTCTCAATGCTTCTAATACCAAACCTGAGACCCTTCCTATAACATGAGATGTGATATCCAACTCCTTCCCATTCCAATCCTGAGACACTTCCTATAGCATGAGATGTGATATCTCACTGCTTATACCAAACCTGAGACCCTTCCTATAGCATGAGATGTGATATCCAACTCCTTCCCATTCCAATCCTGAGACCCTTCCTATAGCATGAGACGTGATATCTCAATGCTTCTAATATCAAACGTGAGACCCTCCCTATAGCATGAGATGTGATATCCAAGTCCTTCCCATTCCAATCCTGAGACACTTCCTATAGCATGAGATGTGATATCTCAATGCTTCTAATACCAAACCTGAGATCCTTCCTATAACATGAGATGTGATATCCAACTCCTTCCATTCCAATCCTGAGACGAATCCTATAGCATGAGATGTGATATCTCAATGCCTCTAATACCAAACCTGAGATCCTTCCTATAACATGAGATGGGATATCCAACTCCTTCCCATTCCAATCCTGAGACCTTTCCGATAGCAGAGATGTGATATCTCAATGCTTATACCAAACCTGAGACCCTTCCTACGGATTGAGATGTCATATACAACTCCTTCCCATTCCAATCCTGAGACCCTTCCTATAGCATGAGATGTGATATTTCAATGCTTATACCAAACCAGAGACCCTTCCTATAGCATGAGATGTGATATCCAACTCCTTCCCATTCCAATCCTGAGACCCTTCCTATAGCATGAGATGTGATGTCTCAATGCTTCTAATACCAAACCTGAGATCCTTCCTATAACATGAGATGTGATATCCAACTCCTTCCATTCCAATCCTGAGACGAATCCTATAGCATGAGATGTGATATCTCAATGCCTCTAATACCAAACCTGAGATCCTTCCTCTAACATGAAATGTGATATCCAACTCCTTCCCTTTCCAAACCTGAGAGCCTATCCATAGCATGAGATGTGATATCCAAGTCCTTCCCATTCCAATCCTTAGACCCTTCCTACAGCATGCAATATGATATCTCAATGATTCTAATAACAATCCTGAGACCCGTCCTATAACATGAGATGGGATATCCAACTCCTTCCCATTCCAATCCTGAGACACTTCCGATAGCAGAGATGTGATATCTCAATGCTTATACCAAACCTGAGACCCTTCCTATAACATGAGATCGGCTATCCAACTCCTTCCCGTTCCAAACCTGAGACCCTTCCTTTAGCATGAGATGTGATATCCAGCTCCTTCCCATTCCAATCCTGAGACACTTCCGATAGCATGAGATGTGATATCTCAATGCTTCTAATATCAAAACTGAGACCCTCCCTATAGCATGATATGTGATATCTAAGTCCTTCCCATTCCAATCCTGAGACCCTTCCTATAGCATGAGATGTGATATCTCAATGCTTCTACCAAACCTGAGACCCTTCCTTTAGCATGAGATGTGATATCCAACTCCTTCCCATTCCAATCCTGAGACCCTTCCTATAGCATGAGATGTGATATCTCAATACTTCTAATACCAAACCTGAGATCCTTCCGATAACATGAGATGTGATATCCAAATCCTTCCCCTTCCAAACCTGAGACCCTCCCTTTAGCATGAGATGTGATATCCAACTCCTTCCCATTCCAATCCTGAGAACCTTCTGATAGCATGAGATGTGATATCTCAATGCTTCTAATACCAAACCTGAGATCCTTCCGATAGCATGAGATGTGATATCTCAATGCTTCTAATACCAAACCTGAGATCCTTCCTATAACATGAGATGTGCTATCCAAATCCTTCCCCTTCCAAACCTGAGACCCTCCCTTTAGCATGAGATGTGATATCCAACTCCTTCCCATTCCAATCCTGAGACCCTTCTGATAGCATGAGATGTGATATCTCATTGCCTCTAATACCAAACCTGAGATCCTACCTCTAACATGAAATGTGATATCCAACTCTTTCCCCTTCCAAACCTGAGAGCCTTCCTATAGCATGAGATGTGATATCCAAGTCCTTCCCATTCCAATCCTGAGACCCTTCCTATAACATGAGATGTGATATCCAACTCCTTCCCATTCCAACCTGAGACCCTTCCTATAGCATGAGATGTGATATCTCAATGCCTCTAATACCAAACCTGAGATCCTTCCTCTAACATGAAATGTGATATCCAACTCCTTCCCTTTCCAAACCTGAGAGCCTATCTATAGCATGAGATGTGATATCCAAGTCCTTCCCATTCCAATCCTTAGACCCTTCCTACAGCATGCAATATGATATCTCAATGATTCTAATAACAAACCTGAGACCCGTCCTATAACATGAGATGGGGTATCCAACTCCTTCCCATTCCAATCCTGAGACACTTCCGATAGCAGAGATGTGATATCTCAATGCTTATACCAAACCTGAGACCCTTCCTATAACATGAGATGTGATATCCAACTCCTTCCCGTTCCAAACCTGAGACCCTTCCTTTAGCATGAGATGTGATATCCAGCTCCTTCCCATTCCAAACCTGAGACACTTCCGATAGCATGAGATGTGATATCTCAATGCTTCTAATATCAAAACTGAGACCCTCCCTATAGCATGATATGTGATATCTAAGTCCTTCCCATTCCAATCCTGAGACCCTTCCTATAGCATGAGATGTGATATCTCAATGCTTCTACCAAACCTGAGACCCTTCCTTTAGCATGAGATGTGATATCCAACTCCTTCCCATTCCAATCCTGAGACCCTTCCTATAGCATGAGATGTGATATCTGAATACTTCTAATACCAAACCTGAGATCCTTCCGATAACATGAGATGTGACATCCAAATCCTTCCCCTTCCAAACCTGAAACCCTCCCTTTAGTATGAGATGTGATATCCAACTCCTTCCCATTCCAATCCTGAGACCCTTCTGATAGCATGAGATGTGATATCTCAATGCTTCTAATACCAAACCTGAGATCCTTCCTATAACATGAGATGTGATATCCAAATCCTTCCCCTTCCAAACCTGAGACCCTCCCTTTAGCATGAGATGTGATATCCAACTCCTTCCCATTCCAATCCTGAGACCCTTCTGATAGCATGAGATGTGATATCTCAATGCCTCTAATACCAAACCTGAGATCCTACCTCTAACATGAAATGTGATATCCAACTCTTTCCCCTTCCAAACCTGAGAGCCTTCCTATAGCATGAGATGTGATATCCAAGTCCTTCCCATTCCAATCATGAGACCCTTCCTATAACATGAGATGGGATATCCAACTCCTTCCCATTCCAATCCTGAGACCCTTCCTATAGCAGAGATGTGATATCTCAATGCTTATACCAAACCTGAGACCCTTCCTACGGCATGAGATGTCATATACAACTCCTTCCCATTCCAATCCTGAGACCCTTCCTATAGCATGAGATGTGATGTCTCAATGCTTCTAATACCAAACCTGAGATACTTCCTATAACATGAGATGTGATATCCAACTCCTTCCCATTCCAATCCTGAGACCCTTCCTATAGCATGAAATGTGATATCTCAATGCTTATACCAAACCTGAGACCCTTCCTATAGCATGAGATGTGATATCCAACTCCTTCCCATTCCAATCCTGAGACCCTTCCTATAGCATGAGATGTGATATCCAACGCCTTCCCTTTCCAAACCTGAGAGCCTACCTATAGCATGAGATGTGATATCCAAGTCCTTCCCATTCCAATCCTTAGACCCTTCCTACAGCATGCAATATGATATCTCAATGATTCTAATAACAAACCTGAGACCCGTCCTATAACATGAGATGGGATATCCAACTTCTTCCCATTCCAATCCTGAGACACTTCCGATAGCAGAGATGTGATATCTCAATGCTTATATCAAACCTGAGACGCTTCCTATAACATGAGATGTGATATCCAACTCCTTCCCGTTCCAAACCTGAGACCCTTCCTATAGCATATGTGATATCCAACTCCTTCCCATTCCAAACATGAGACCCTTCCTATAGCAAGAATGTAATATCCAACTCCTTCCCATTCCAATCCTGAGACCATTCCTATAGCATGAGATGTGATATCTCAATGCTTCTAATACCAAACCTGAGATCCTTCCTATGACATGAGATGTGATATCCAATTCCTTCCCATTCCAAACCTGAGACCCTTCCTACAACATGCAATGTGATATCTCAATGCTTCTAATACCAAACCTGAGACCAGTCCTATAACATGAGATGGGATATCCAACTCCTTCCCGTTCCAAACCTGAGACCCTTCCGATAGCATGAGATGTGATATCTCAATGCTTTTAATACCAAACCTGAGATCCTTCCGATAGCATGAGATGTGATATCTCAATGCTTCTAATACCAATCCTGAGATCCTTCCTATAACATGAGATGTGATATCCAAATACTTCCCCTTTGTTAAGACGGATTTCTGAACTCTGTCCTGGTGGCGCAGAGGTTCAGAAGGCCAACCTAATTACTTGGAACAGGGTAACCTCTGGACAAGCCAGACCAATCAAGGTAGCGATCGCGGCGGTCAAGACTAGGTCTCAAGAGGGGTGAGGGTGACTGAAAGCCCGCAATGAGCACACAAAGCAAGAGCGCTTACAAACTACTCCAAACAGTTGTTTATATCAAAAATAGATACACATTTATTATAAGGCCTTGAAATTAATAACCACAGTAAAAGCAGCAATATACAACGATATTAAACCAACACATACACTATCCACCCAATATATATACAGAATACACAGTTTCACAGCATTAGCAGCACGAAATATGTTATCCACCTGCAGGGGAAGGAAAACAGGCAGTGCGAACCAATGCGTGTGATATGTCCGCCTTCTGAGGCCCCTAACTGGATGGTAGTCCAATCCCTACGAAGAGTGGAGCCTAGCGCTCAAAAGTACCTGCACACGCCGGTGCCAATGGGCAGAAGGTGAAGCTCTTCGGAGGACGTTGAACAGCTCTGTAGGGAGCTCTAATGAAGGAGAACACGGTCCGCGACTCTAGCGCAGCCTCCACTGTGAGGCAGAAGCAGGGCGCGAGTACGGACAAGGAGTGCTGTATTTACAGCGGGGAAAAGCAAGGGGCACTGCAGGAGGGCGACCAGATCCTAGCTAATCTACTCACCGGTCCCCGAAGCAAGCAGGCCCGAGCTTCTCCTCGATAGATGCAGCTTCTGGCAGGTTCTGAAGAGCAGGGAACGTCTCGTCGTCGTGCAGAGTAAAAAGACGTCCCGATCGAAGAAACAAGCACAGTTTTGTCGCCACAGCAGGGCAACGGAACGGCCGGGTGTATTCAAGCCAAACGAGCACTGCTCACCTCTAGCTTAGGACTGCTAAGCAAACGAAGCGTGTGAGCATGCCCCGGACTCAGAATACCACCCAACCTGTCGGCGATTACAGAGCAGGCCTCCTTAGTAAGCTGGTCAGTCAACTGGATGGCCCAGAGACACTTCCGAAGGCTTACAGCAGGAGTTGATGAAGGTGCCGGGAATAGCTGGTCCTGCTATTCCAATAGGTCGAAGCGCCAGTACAGGCCTTCTTGTTCGATCTTAGGTGGAAAGGGCTTCACCGGACGACAGCAATGAGGAGCAGAAGTTCTTCAGGGGGTCACCAGCGATTCCTCGGTCCAGCCTCGTGTTCGCAGGATACTTGGCTCCTGTATCCCTGGGTTCGTAAGAACTCAGGAGATCGACATGGTAGTGGTGTTTCCAGCTCCCTCTTATCCAAGGTTCCCTTCGCGCCTAAAACGGAGGGGAGCCAATGGGAGATCCGCTCATCAACACACATACCATACGTGGACCAATCACGGACCACAGTGGTCCCAGGCATTCACACCACCCTAGACTCTCTGGCACCCAGGATGTGTATTGGGACCAGACAGCCCAGCCCACATCCTGGGGGCACTCAAACGACATGTAGAAGCCCGCGAAAGCAACCGTGTTTCGCGGGAAACTACATGCCCAAATAAGGAAGGCCCCGGGTCGCCTGACCCGGGGGAAGGTAAAGGGAGCAAGACGGACAGTGGACGAGACAAAGGAGCCTCGTGGTCCGGCCATTTTGGGTAGCCGGGCCACCCTTTTGTGTTCGCGGCAAAAAGGTGCTCAGAACGGCAAAAGGAGCTCAAAATAAACCAAATGATCGCTGCCACCAGCCCAGTCCCTGAATGACTTGCACCGATCCAAAAACCATCCTATAAGAGTGTCTAGGGTCTGTAGAAGGCTAGAGACCCAAGAGAGCTGTAACTTAGCTTACAGTGCCCTCTTGTGTCGTGTTGCACTAAAATGGCGACACGATAAAAGAAACTACGGGAAACAGCGTTCCCCGGTACTGACTGTCTTAAGGGCATGTCAGTTTCCCCGTAAGAAAGGAGCGAAAGCCCAGAGGAGTACAGCAGAAGGCTGCACTTCTCTGGCAAAGTCAAGAAAACAGGTTGAAAACAATAGCAAAAAGTTTAGGGGTTGCCACATGGAAGGAAAGTTCCCTACAATAACGAAATCTTTCCTAACACTCGCCCCTCCCAGACTATGGACAGGGGGAACTAATCCACCCCTGGATGAGTCTCTTGTTCAGGTCGGTAAAACATTCTGGACAACCCATCAGCATTGCTATGTTGGACACCTGGCCTATGCTCAATAGTGAAGTCGAAGCCTTGTAGACTTATGGACCACCTAAGCAACTTTGGATTCTCCCCCTTCATGTTCATTAGCCACTTTAACGGCTTATGGTCAGTCTGCACAGTGAAGTGGGTCCCATAGAGGTAGGGCCGCAGCTTCCTTAGGGCCCACACAACAGAGAAACATTCTTTCTCTACCGTGGACCATCTGAGCTCTCTGTCCTTAAGCTGGCGACTAATAAAACCGATAGGGTGTTCCTTACCCTTCTCATCTACTTGTGATAGTACAGCTCCTATCCCAGTGTCAGAGGCATCCGTCTGCACGATAAAAGGTCTTTGATAATCAGGGGCCCTGAGCACAGGGGCCTGGCACAAGGAGTCTTTCAAGCCATTGAAGGCCTTCTCACACTCGTCAGTCCAAGTTACCTTCTTGGGTTTCTTCGGAGTTGTGAGGGCAGTCAGAGGAGCAGCTATGGTGCCATAGTCTGCCACAAAATTGCGGTAATAACCCGTGAGTCCTAAGAAGGCTCTCACTTGGGTTTGCGTAGTGGGGGTAGGCCAGTCTTGTACCGCTGGTACCTTACTGGATAGAGGCTGTCTCCTCCCTCCACCTACTTCATGTCCAAGGTAAACCACTGAGCCTTGTCCATTTTGGTGAGGGGCCACTGGGACACCCTCAGAAGAGCTAACTGAAGGACTGCTTGGGAACAGGTCGGGGAGAGGTTCAGACTCCTCTCCCACAACGTCTGAAGCCAGTAGCAGTGCTGCGATTTCGACGCTTGGGCCGAAAGCCTTCAGCCTATTCACGTGAAACACTTTTAGAGCCTGTCCAGGCCTTCCAAGGTCCACTGAATAGCTAACCTCACCCAGGGGCTCCACCACTGGGCAAGGGCCTGACCATTTGTCCTGTAAAGCTCGAGGCCTTATGAGATTCATGATCAGGACTTGCTGACCAAGTGTAAAGTTGATGAGGGAAGCTTTCTGGTCGTACCAATGTTTCACCAGCGCTTGCCCTGCCTTCAATTTATCACTGGCCAAGCCCATCAGAAGTACCATCCGTTTTCTGAGCCCTAGCACATAATCAACTACATTGGTAGTAACCGGGGGAGTGGGCATCTCCCATCCCTCCTTGACAATGGCTAAGGGTCCCCGTACGGGATGACCGAACAGAAGTTCGAAGGGGCTGAAGCCAACACCCTCCTGTGGTACCTCTCGGTAGGCAAACGGTAAGCATGAAACAAGAAGATCCCATTTTCTTCTCTGAGGCTCCTCCAGAGCCCCAATCATGCTTTTTAACGTCCTGTTAAGACGCCCCCCCAGACCATCGGTCTGGGGGCGGTATGCAGAAGAGAACCTGTAGGTGACCCCACATTCTTTCCACATAGCCTGCCTATACTTCGACATAAAGTTGCTGCCATGATCCGACACAACTTCTTTAGGGACGCCAACCCTAGTAAACATGCCGAGTAAAGCTTCTGCAACTGGCTTGGCAGTTACAGTTGTAAATGGGACGGCCTCAGGATACCTGGTTGCATGGTCGACCAGCACCAGGATAAACCTATTGCCTGAGGATGTTTGCGGGTCAAGGGGACCAACCATGTCGATCCCTACCCTTTCAAATGGTACCCCCACAACTGGGAGCGGTACCAACGGAGCTTGGATTGTCGCGCCAACCTTACCAGACAACTGGCAGGAGGCACAACTCCTGCAGTGACTTTCTACTTGCACCCCCATCTTGGGCCAGTAGAAGTGCATGGATAACCTTTGCTTGGTCCTCCTCATACCAAGGTGACCAGCAAGGTGAACGACATGCGCCAACTGCAGGAGGAAGGGCCTAACAGCAAGGGAAACCACCAACCTCCTATGGTCTCCTTCTGTAGACTCTGTGGGCTCACTATACAGGAGTCCACCTTCCTGGTAAATCCTTTGCAACCCAGGAGGTTCACCCTCAAGCTGGGAGCAGGCCTGTCTCCTTAGGCCTTCCAGAGATGGGCACTCACGTTGGCCCTTACTGAAGTCGTCCCTATCAGGACCTCCTTCAACTAACAAGTCTTTTAGTTCAGGATGGTCGTTGGGGTCGAACACTTCAGGCATCGCCACCTCCTCGTCAGGCTCGGGCGATTGACCAACTCCCTCCACCGCAGTGGTAGGCGAGCTCGGGGGAATATTCTCTTTCCCCCGTCGGGACTTGTTGACTCCTTTCGCCTTGGGTTTCCCCTTCGGCTGGGGCGGCGTATTGGACTTGGCCAATGCTGCCCGTGCTTGAGACCGTGTGTAGGGTCTTTCGGCAGTGTCTCCTACGAGCCCTAGAGCTCTGAGATCATTGCCCAACAAGACCTTTCCCGGGACGTTTCTCTGAATGCTCACTGGAATCCTAACTGCTTTACCATTTAAAGTTAGATTAACAGGGATCACGGGAAACATACGGAGGGGGCCGTCAGCCAACTTAGTGGGCATCAGAGTAGCTCTGGCAACTTCCTCTGAGTCTACCAAGGTAGAATCCACTACAGTTCGACTGCACCCACTATCCCTAAGAGCTGGAGTATCCACTCCATTGATCAGCACACTGTCTTTAAAGTAGTGCTTGGTATTATCCGGAATCCTAGCATACGCCTCTGCGACTTTAGGCTCCCAGGAACCCAGGGACACTAAAACTACCTCAGCCTCTATTCCGCTGGGAAATGAGTCTGAGGAGAAGGATGCTCCTGTAATCTCTTCTTCCTCGTAGGAGGAGAAGGCCAGATTAGCGGAGTGGACCCCCAAAGGTCTAACCTTACAACGGGGATCCCCCTTCACATGGTCAGTTGCTCCACAAGAAAAACAAGCCCCATTGGGTCTGTTTACGTAGGGAGGCTTATTATAACCAGAGTTCTGTTTCGGAGGCGAACCTCCACTACCCTGTGAGTTCTCGGATGGCTTACCCTTATTTTTCTTTTTGTGGCCCTTATGGGAAGAAGATTTAGCAGATTCCCCACCCTCCACATCTTTGGACTTTTTCCCTTCCTCCTGCTTACCAGGATGAGTTTTGTCCTTATGGGACACTCGATGTGACACCCATAAATCTGCTGCAATGGCCAGCTTCTTAGGATCTATCTCCTTCGAATCGGCCAAATGCTGCTTAAGCTCCGGGGAAGAAGAAGCAAAAATGTGTTCCAGCATGACCAGATTGATCATGCCTTCGAAGGTAGAAACCTTATAACCTTCAACCCAGCCAGTCAAGTTTTTCAGGGACTCAGCTACATACGACACCCAAGTACCACCTTCCTTTTTCTTATACTCTCTAAACCTTTTCAAATATTGGGTCGGAGTCTTCCCAAACTTTAAAATGAGAGTCTGCTTCAACATTGCAAAATCAGCGCGCTCAGCCTTCGACATTTCCATAATGGCACTGCAACCAGAATGGGGCAGTCTGCTGAGTAACCATGCAATCTTATCCGCATTATCAACCTCTTGAACCTCGCATGCATACTCAAACGCATTTAACCAGTCCATAATGTCATTTCGTTCCTCATACACACTGAGCAGATCTTTTGGAAACCGTGGATGAGAGGAAGCCCCAGAACCATGTCCAGGACCCTTGGACCCATTTGCGAACTGAAGCTTGGCCAGTTCCAACTGGTGATCCCTGTCTTTTTGTTTTTCTGCCTGGTCGATTTTCAGTTTGGCTATGCTGAATTCAAGCTCCTGCTGCCTAAACCGCAGCTCTTGCTTCTTGAATTCAAGCATAGCCTCCCCATCAACACTGGCAGAGGAAACGTTAGACATTACATCCTCCCTGTCCTCGTGGTCGTGATGGATCAGTGCAGCGGCAGAACCGTCGGTTCTGCCAGTGAGAGCAGCCCCACCACCTTCTGCACTGTCCTCGGAAGTTATAGCATCAAGCTGCGCTTCTTGCCACGCCACGATTCTCTGGATCATTTCCAATTTAGTGCCTTGAGAGGAAACCCCTCTCTCCGCACACATCTTCTTCAATGTTTCAGATTTCGAAGCATTTAAGGTTAATAAAGTATTCGTTTCCATACTGTTGATAGGACTATGGCCTTTTTTAACGTTATATTCAATACTTTACTGCGTGTCCTGGTTGGAATAACCTGAAAACGCCTTAGCTCGTGCGCAACACTGGATACCTTCAGTCGTATCCCACCGCTGTACACCAATTTGTTAAGACGGATTTCTGAACTCTGTCCTGGTGGCGCAGAGGTTCAGAAGGCCAACCTAATTACTTGGAACAGGGTAACCTCTGGACAAGCCAGACCAATCAAGGTAGCGATCGCGGCGGTCAAGACTAGGTCTCAAGAGGGGTGAGGGTGACTGAAAGCCCGCAATGAGCACACAAAGCAAGAGCGCTTACAAACTACTCCAAACAGTTGTTTATATCAAAAATAGATACACATTTATTATAAGGCCTTGAAATTAATAACCACAGTAAAAGCAGCAATATACAACGATATTAAACCAACACATACACTATCCACCCAATATATATACAGAATACACAGTTTCACAGCATTAGCAGCACGAAATATGTTATCCACCTGCAGGGGAAGGAAAACAGGCAGTGCGAACCAATGCGTGTGATATGTCCGCCTTCTGAGGCCCCTAACTGGATGGTAGTCCAATCCCTACGAAGAGTGGAGCCTAGCGCTCAAAAGTACCTGCACACGCCGGTGCCAATGGGCAGAAGGTGAAGCTCTTCGGAGGACGTTGAACAGCTCTGTAGGGAGCTCTAATGAAGGAGAACACGGTCCGCGACTCTAGCGCAGCCTCCACTGTGAGGCAGAAGCAGGGCGCGAGTACGGACAAGGAGTGCTGTATTTACAGCGGGGAAAAGCAAGGGGCACTGCAGGAGGGCGACCAGATCCTAGCTAATCTACTCACCGGTCCCCGAAGCAAGCAGGCCCGAGCTTCTCCTCGATAGATGCAGCTTCTGGCAGGTTCTGAAGAGCAGGGAACGTCTCGTCGTCGTGCAGAGTAAAAAGACGTCCCGATCGAAGAAACAAGCACAGTTTTGTCGCCACAGCAGGGCAACGGAACGGCCGGGTGTATTCAAGCCAAACGAGCACTGCTCACCTCTAGCTTAGGACTGCTAAGCAAACGAAGCGTGTGAGCATGCCCCGGACTCAGAATACCACCCAACCTGTCGGCGATTACAGAGCAGGCCTCCTTAGTAAGCTGGTCAGTCAACTGGATGGCCCAGAGACACTTCCGAAGGCTTACAGCAGGAGTTGATGAAGGTGCCGGGAATAGCTGGTCCTGCTATTCCAATAGGTCGAAGCGCCAGTACAGGCCTTCTTGTTCGATCTTAGGTGGAAAGGGCTTCACCGGACGACAGCAATGAGGAGCAGAAGTTCTTCAGGGGGTCACCAGCGATTCCTCGGTCCAGCCTCGTGTTCGCAGGATACTTGGCTCCTGTATCCCTGGGTTCGTAAGAACTCAGGAGATCGACATGGTAGTGGTGTTTCCAGCTCCCTCTTATCCAAGGTTCCCTTCGCGCCTAAAACGGAGGGGAGCCAATGGGAGATCCGCTCATCAACACACATACCATACGTGGACCAATCACGGACCACAGTGGTCCCAGGCATTCACACCACCCTAGACTCTCTGGCACCCAGGATGTGTATTGGGACCAGACAGCCCAGCCCACATCCTGGGGGCACTCAAACGACATGTAGAAGCCCGCGAAAGCAACCGTGTTTCGCGGGAAACTACATGCCCAAATAAGGAAGGCCCCGGGTCGCCTGACCCGGGGGAAGGTAAAGGGAGCAAGACGGACAGTGGACGAGACAAAGGAGCCTCGTGGTCCGGCCATTTTGGGTAGCCGGGCCACCCTTTTGTGTTCGCGGCAAAAAGGTGCTCAGAACGGCAAAAGGAGCTCAAAATAAACCAAATGATCGCTGCCACCAGCCCAGTCCCTGAATGACTTGCACCGATCCAAAAACCATCCTATAAGAGTGTCTAGGGTCTGTAGAAGGCTAGAGACCCAAGAGAGCTGTAACTTAGCTTACAGTGCCCTCTTGTGTCGTGTTGCACTAAAATGGCGACACGATAAAAGAAACTACGGGAAACAGCGTTCCCCGGTACTGACTGTCTTAAGGGCATGTCAGTTTCCCCGTAAGAAAGGAGCGAAAGCCCAGAGGAGTACAGCAGAAGGCTGCACTTCTCTGGCAAAGTCAAGAAAACAGGTTGAAAACAATAGCAAAAAGTTTAGGGGTTGCCACATGGAAGGAAAGTTCCCTACAATAACGAAATCTTTCCTAACACCCTTCCAAACCTGAGACCCTCCCTTTAGCATGAGGTCTCAGGTTTGGTATTAGAAGCATTGAGATATCACATCTCATGCTATAGGAAGGGTCTCAGGATTGGAATGGGAAGGACTTGGATGTCACATCTCATGCTATAGGGAGGGTCTCAAGTTTGATATTAGAAGCATTGAGATAACAAATCTCATGATATCGGAAGGGTCTCAGGATTGGAATGGGAAGGAGTTGGATATCACATCTCATGATAAAGGAAGGGTCTAAGGTTTGGAAGGGGAAGGATTTGGATATCACATCTCATGTTATAGGACGGGTCTCAGGTTTGGTATTAGAAGCATTGAGATATCAAGTCTCATGTTATAAGAAGGGTCTCAGAATTGGAATGGGAAGGAGTTGGATATCACATCTCAAGCTATAGGAAGCGTCTCAGGATTGGAATGGGAAGGAGTTTGATATCACATCTCATGCCATAGTATGGTTCTCAGGTTTGGTAGAAGCATTGGGATATCACATCTCATGCTATCGGAAGGGTATCAGTATTGGATTTGGAAGGAGTTGGATATCATATCTCATGCTATAGGAAGGTTCTCAGGTTTGGAAGGGGAAGGAGTTGGATATCACATTTCATGTTAGAGGAAGGATCTCAGGTTTGGTATTAGAGGCCTTGAGATATGACATCTCATGCTATCGGAAGGGTCTCAGGATTGGAATGGGAAGGAGTTGGATATCACATCTCAAGCTATAGGAAGGGTCTCAGGTTTGGTATAAGCATTGAGATATCACATCTCATGCTATAGGAAGGGTCTCTGGATTGGAATGGGAAGAAGTTGGATATCACATCTCATGCTATAGGAAGGGTCTCAGGTTTGGTACAAGCATTGAGATATCACATCTCATGCTATAGGAAGGGTCTCAGGATTGGAATGGGAAGGAGTTGTATATGACATCTCATGCCATAGCAAGGGTCTCAGGTTTGGTATAAGCATTGAGATATCACATCACATGCTATAGGAAGGGTCTCAGGATTGGAATGGGAAGGACTTGGATATCACATCTCATGCTATAGGCAGGGTCTCAGGTTTGGAAAGGAAAGGAGATGGATATCACATTTCATGTTAGAGGTAGGATCTCAGGTTTGGTATTAGAGGCATTGAGATATCACATCTCATGCTATCAGAAGGGTCTCAGGATTGGAATGGGAAGGAGTTGGATATCACATCTCATGCTAAAGGGAGGGTCTCAGGTTTGGAAGGGGAAGGATTTGGAAATCACATCTCATATTATAGGAAGGATCTCAGGTTTGGTATTACAAGCATTGAGATATCACATCTCATGCTATCGGAAGGATCTCAGGTTTGGTATAAGAGGCATTGAGATATCACATCTCATGCTATCATAAGGGTCTCAGGATTGGAATGGGAAGGAGTTGGATATCACATCTCATGTTATAGGAAGGATCTCAGGTTTGGTATTAGAAGCATTGAGACATCACATCTCATGCTATGGGAAGGGTCTCAGGATTGGAATGGGAAGGAGTTGTATATGACATCTCAGGCCATAGGAAGGGTCTCAGGTTTGATATAAGCATTGAGATATCACATCTCTGCTATCGGAAGGGTCTCAGGATTGGAATGGGAAGGAGTTGGATATCCCATCTGAGTTGGATATCCCATCTCATGTTATAGGAAGGGTCTCAGGTTTGGTATTAGAAGCATTGAGATATCACATCTCATGCTATAGGAAGGGTCTCAGGATTGGAATGGGGAGGACTTGGATGTCACATCTCATGCTATAGGGAGGGTCTCAAGTTTGATATTAGAAGCATTGAGATAACAAATCTCATGATATCGGAAGGGTCTCAGGATTGGAATGGGAAGGAGTTGGATATCACATCTCATGATAAAGGAAGGGTCTAAGGTTTGGAAGGGGAAGGATTTGGATATCACATCTCATGTTATAGGACGGGTCTCAGGTTTGGTATTAGAAGCATTGAGATATCAAGTCTCATGGTATAGGAAGGGTCTCAGAATTGGAATGGGAAGAAGTTGGATATCACATCTCAAGCTATAGGAAGGGTCTCAGGATTGGAATGGGAAGGAGTTTGGTATCACATCTCATGCCATAGTATGGGTCTCAGATTTGGTAGAAGCATTGGGATATCACATCTCATGCTATCGGAATGGTATCAGTATTGGATTTGGAAGGAGTTGGATATCCCATCTCATGCTATAGGAAAGGTCTCAGGTTGGAATGGGATGGAGTTGGATATCAAATTTCATGTTATAGGAAGGGTCTCAGGTTTGGAATGGGAAGGAATTGGATATCACATCTCATGTTATAGGAAGGATCTCTGGTTTGGTATTAGAACCATTGAGATATCACATCTCATGCTATAGGAAGGGTCTCAGGATTGGAATGCGAAGGATTTGGATATCACATCTCATGCTAAAGGAAGGGTCTCAGGTTTGGTAGAAGCGTTGAGATATCACATCGCTGCTATCGGAAGGGTCTCAGGATTGGATTGGGAAGGAGTTGGATATCCCTTCCCATGCTATAGGAAGGGTCTCAGGATTTGAATGGCAAGGAGTTGGATATCACATATCATGCCATAGGAAGGGTCTCAGGTTTGGTATAAGCATTGCGATATCACATCTCTGCTATCGGAAGGGTCTCCGGATTGGATTGGGAAGGAGTTGGATATCCCTTCTCATGCTATAGGAAGTGTCTCAGGTTGGAATGGGAAGGAGTTGGATATCACATCTCATGTTATAGGAAGGGTCTCAGGATTGGAATGGGAAGGATTTGGATATCACATCTCTTGCTATAGGAAGGGTCTCAGGATTGGAATGGGTAGGAGTTGGATATTACATTCTTGCTATAGGAAGGGTCTCATGTTTGGAATGGAAGGAGTTGGATATCACATATGCTATAGGAAGTGTCTCAGGTTTGGAACGGGAAGGAGTTGGATATCACATCTCATGTTAGAAGAAGGATCTCAGGTTTGGTATTAGAGGCCTTGAGATATCACATCTCATGCTATAGGAAGGGTCTCAGGTTTGCTATAAGCATTGAGATATCACATCTCATGCTATAGGAAGGGTCCCAGCATTGGAATGGGAAGGAGTTGTATATGACATCTCATGCCATAAGAAGGGTCTCAGGTTTGGTATAAGCATTGAGATATCACATCACATGCTATAGGAAGGGTCTCAGGATTGGAATGGGAAGGACTTGGATATCACAGCTCATGCTATAGGCAGGGTCTCAGGTTTGGAAAGGGAAGGAGATGGATATCACATTTCATGTTAGAGGTAGGATCTCAGGTTTGGTATTAGAGGCATTGAGATATCACATCTCATGCTATCAGAAGGGTCTCAGGATTGGAATGGGAAGGAGTTGTATATCACATCTCATGCTAAAGGGAGGGTCTTAGGTTTAGAAGGGGAAGGATTTGAATATCACATCACATGTTATAGGAAGGATCTCAGGTTTGGTATTAGAGGCATTGAGATATCACATCTCATGCTATCGGAAGGGTCTCAGGATTGGAATGGGAAGGAGTTGGATATCACATCTCATGCTATAGGAAGGGTCTCAGGTTTGGAACGGGAAGGAGTTGGATATCACATCTCGTGTTATAGGAAGAGTCTCAGGTTTGGTATAAGCATTGAGATATCACATCTCTGCAATTGGAAGTGTCTCAGGATTGGGATGGGAAGGATTTGGATATCACATCTCATGCTATAGGAAGGGTCTCAGGTTTGGAACGGGAAGGAGTTGGATATCACATCTCATGTTATAGGAAGAGTCTCAGGTTTGGTATAAGCATTGAGATATCAAATCTCTGCAATCGGAAGTGTCTCAGGATTTGAACGGGAAGGAGTTGGATATCCCATCTCATGTTATAGGACTGGTCTCAGGTTTGGTATTAGAAGCATTGAGATATCACATTGCATGCTGTAGGAAGGGTCTCAGGTTTGGAATGGGAAGGAATTGGATATCACATCTCATGTCATAGGAAGGATCTCAGGTTTGGTATTAGAAGCATTGAGATATCACATCTCATGCTATAGGAATGGTCTCAGGATTGGAATGGGAAGGAGTTGGATATTACATTCTTGCTATGGGAAGGGTCTCATGTTTGGAATTGGAAGGAGTTGGATATCACATATGCTATAGGAAGGGTCTCAGGTTTGGAATGGGAAGGAGTTTGATATCACATCTCATGTTATAGGAAGGGTCTCAGGTTGGTATACGCATTGAGATATCACATCTCTGCTATCGGAAGGGTCTCAGGATTGGAATGGGAAGGAGTTGGATATCCCATCTCATGTTATAGGAAGGGTCTCAGGTTTGGTATTAGAAGCATTGAGATATCACATCTCATGCTATAGGAAGGGTCTCAGGATTGAAATGGGGAGGACTTGGATGTCACATCTCATGCTATAGGGAGGGTCTCAAGTTTGATATTAGAAGCATTGAGATAACAAATCTCATGATATCGGAAGGGTCTCAGGATTGGAATGGGAAGGAGTTGGATATCACATCTCATGATAAAGGAAGGGTCTAAGGTTTGGAAGGGGAAGGATTTGGATATCACATCTCATGTTATAGGACGGGTCTCAGGTTTGGTATTAGAAGCATTGAGATATCAAGTCTCATGGTATAGGAAGGGTCTCAGAATTGGAATGGGAAGGAGTTGGATATCACATCTCAAGCTATAGGAAGGGTTTCAGGATTGGAATGGGAAGGAGTTTGATATCACATCTTATGCCATAGTATGGGTCTCAGGTTTGGTAGAAGCATTGGGATATCACATCTCATGCTATTGGAAGGGTATCAGTATTGGATTTGGAAGGAGTTGGATATCCCATCTCATGCTATAGGAAGGGTCTCAGGTTGGAATGGGAAGGATTTGGATATCACATTTCATGTTATAGGAAGGGTCTCAGGATTGGAATGGGAAGGACTTGGATATCATATCTCATGCTATAGGAAGGCTCTCAAGTTTGGAAGGGGAAGGAGTTGGATATCACATTTCATGTTAGAGGAAGGATCTCAGGTTTGGTATTAGAGGCCTTGAGATATCACATCTCATGCTATAGGAAGGGTCTCAGGATTGGAATGGGAAGGAGTTGGATATCACATCTCAAGCTATAGGAAGGGTCCCAGGTTTGGTATAAGCATTGAGATATCACATCTCATGCTATAGGAAGGGTCTCAGGATTGGAATGGGAAGGAGTTGGATATCACATCTCATATTATAGGAAAGATCTCAGGTTTGGTATTAGAAGCATTGAGACATCACATCTCATGTTATAGGAAGGGTCTTAGGATTGGAATGGGAAGAAGTTGGATATCACATCTCATGCTATAGGAAGGGTCTCAGGTTTGGTATAAGCATTGAGATATCACATCTCATGCTATAGGAAGGGTCTCAGGATTGGAATGGGAAGGAGTTGTATATGACATCTATTGCCATAGGAAGGGTCTCAGGTTTGGTATAAGCATTGAGATATCACATCACATGCTATAGGAAGGGTCTCAGGATTGGAATGGAAAGGACTTGAATATCACATCTCATGCTATAGGCAGGGTCTCAGGTTTGGAAAGGGAAGGAGATGGATATCACATTTCATGTTAGAGGTAGGATCTCAGGTTTGGTATTAGAGGCATTGAGATATCACATCTCATGCTATCAGAAGGGTCTCAGGATTGGAATGGGAAGGAGTTGTATATCACATCTCATGCTAAAGGGATGGTCTCAGGTTTGGAAGGGGAAGGATTTGGAAATCACATCTCATGTTATAGGAAGGATCTCAGGTTTGGTATTAGAAGCATTGAGATATCACATCCCATGCTATCGGAAGTATCTCAGGTTTGGTATTAGAGGCATTGAGATATCACATCTCATGCTATCATAAGGGTCTCAGGATTGGAATGGGAAGGAGTTGGATATCACATCTCATGTTATAGGAAGGATCTCAGGTTTGGTATTAGAAGCATTGAGATATCACATCTCATGCTATAGGAAGGGTCTCAGGATTGGAATGGGAAGGAGTTCGATATCACATCTCATGCTATAGGAAGGGTCTCAGATTTGGTATAAGCATTGAGATATCACATCTCATGCTATAGGAAGGGTCTCAGGATTGGAATGGGAAGGAGTTGGATATCACATCTCATGCTATAGGAAGGGTCTCAGGTTTGGAACGGGAAGGAGTTAGATATCACATGTCATGTTATAGGAATAGTCTCAGGTTTGGTATAAGCATTGAGATATCACATCTCTGCTATCGGAGGTGTCTCAGGATTGGGATGGGAAGGAATTGGATATCACATCTCATGCTATAGGAAGGGTATCAGGTTTGGAACGGGAAGGAGTTGGATATCCCATCTCATGTTATAGGACAGGTCTCAGGTTTGATATTAGAAGCATTGAGATATCACATCTCATGCTATAGGAAGAGTCTCAGGATTGAAATGGGAAGGACTTGGATATCACATCTCATGTTATAGGAAGGGTCTCAGGTTTGGAATTAGAAGCATTGAGATATCACATCTCATGCTATAGGAAGGGTCTCAGGATTGAAATGGGAAGGACTTGGATATCACATCTCATGTTATGGGAAGGGTCTCAGGTTTGGTATTAGAAGCATTGAGATATCACATCTCATGCTATAGGAAGGGTCTCAGGAATGGAATGGGAAGGACTTGGATATCACATCTCATGATAAAGGAAGGGTCTAAGGTTTGGAAGGGGAAGGATTTGGATATCACATCTCATGTTATTGGACCGGTCTCAGGTTTGGTATTAGAAGCATTGAGATATCAAGTCTCATGGTATAGGACGGGAGTTTGATATCACATCTCATGCCATGGTATGGGTCTCAGGTTTTGTAGAAGCATTGGGATATCACATCTCATGCTATCGGAAGGGTATCAGGATTGGTTTTGGAAGGAGTAGGATATCCCATCTCATGCTATAGGAAGGGTCTCAGGTTGGAATGGGAAGGAGTTGGATATGACATCACATGTTATAGGAAGGGTCTCAGGATTGGAATGGGAAGGACTTGGATATCACATCTCATGCTGTAGGAAGGCTCGCAGGTTTGGAAAGGGAAGGAGTTGGATATCACATTTCATGTTAGAGGTAGGATCTCAGATTTGGTATTAGAGGCATTGAGATATCACATCTCATGCTATCAGAAGCGTATCAGGATTGGAATGGGAAGGAGTTGGATATCACATCTCATGCTAAAGGGAGGGTCTCAGGTTCGGAAGGGGAAGGATTTGGATATCACATCTCATGTTATAGGAAGGATCTCAGGTTTGGTATTAGAAGCATTGAGATATCACATCTCATGCTATCGGAAGGATCTCAGGTTTGGTATTAGAAGCATTGAGATATCACATCTCATGCTATCAGAAGGGTCTCAGGATTGGAATGGGAAGGAGTTGGATATCACATCTCATGATAAAGGAAGGGTCTAAGGTTTGGAAGGGGAAGGATTTGGATATCACATCTCATGTTATAGGACCGGTCTCAGGTTTGGTATTAGAAGCATTGAGATTTCAAGTCTCATGGTATAGGAAGGGTCTCAGAATTGGAATGGGAAGGAGTTGGATATCACATCTCAAGCTATAGGAAGGGTCTCAGGATTGGAATGGGAAGGAGTTTGATGTCACATCTTATGCCATAGTATGGGTCTCAGGTTTGGTAGAAGCATTGGGATATCACATCTCATGCTATTGGAAGGGTATCAGTATTGGATTTGGAAGGAGTTGGATATCCCATCTCATGCTATAGGAAGGGTCTCAGGTTGGAATGGGAAGGAGTTGGATATCACATTTCATGTTATAGGAAGGGTCTCAGGATTGGAATGGGAAGGACTTGGATATCATATCTCATGCTATAGGAAGGCTCTCAGGTTTGGAAGGGGAAGGAGTTGGATATCACATTTCATGTTAGAGGAAGGATCTCAGGTTTGGTATTAGAGGCCTTGAGATATCACATCTCATGCTATAGGAAGGGTCTCAGGATTGGAATGGGAAGGAATTGGATATCACATCTCAAGCTATAGGAAGGGTCTCAGGTTTGGTATAAGCATTGAGATATCACATCTCATGCTATAGGAAGGGTCTCAGGATTGGAATGGGAAGGAGTTGGATATCACATCTCATGTTATAGGAAAGATCTCAGGTTTGGTATTAGAAGCATTGAGTCATCACATCTCATGTTATAGGAAGGGTCTTAGGATTGGAATGGGAAGAAGTTGGATATCACATCTCATGCTATAGGAAGGGTCTCAGGTTTGGTATAAGCATTGAGATATCACATCTCATGCTATAGGAAGGGTCTCAGGATTGGAATGGGAAGGAATTGTATATGACATCTCATGCCATAGGAAGGGTCTCAGGTTTGGTATAAGCATTGAGATATCACATCACATGCTATATGAAGGGTCTCAGGATTGGAATGGGGAGGACTTGGATATCACATCTCATGCTATAGGCAGGGTCTCGGGTTTGGAAAGGGAAGGAGATGGATATCACATTTCATGTTAGAGGTAGGATCTCAGGTTTGGTATTAGAGGCATTGAGATATCACACCTCATGCTATCAGAAGGGTCTCAGGATTGGAATGGGAAGGAGTTGTATATCACATCTCATGCTAAAGGGAGGGTCTCAGGTTTGGAAGGGGAAGGATTTGTAAATCACATCTCATGTTATAGGAAGGATCTCAGGTTTGGTATTAGAAGCATTGAGATATCACATCTCATGCTATCGGAAGTATCTCAGGTTTGGTATTAGAGGCATTGAGATATCACATCTCATGCTATCATAAGGGTCTCAGGATTGGAATGGGAAGGAGTTGGATATCACATCTCTTGTTATAGGAAGGATCTCAGGTTTGGTATTAGAAGCATTGAGATATCACATCTCATGCTATAGGAAGGGTCTCAGGATTGGAATGGGAAGGAGTTGGATATCACATCTCATGCTATAGGAAGGGTCTCAGATTTGGTATAAGCATTGAGATATCACATCTCATGCTATAGGAAGGGTCTCAGGATTGGAATGGGAAGGAGTTGGATATCACATCTCATGCTATAGGAAGGGTCTCAGGTTTGGAACGGGAAGGAGTTAGATATCACATCTCATGTTATAGGAAGAGTCTCAGGTTTGGTATAAGCATTGAGATATCACATCCCTGCTATCGGAGGTGTCTCAGGATTGGGATGGGAAGGAATTGGATATCACATCTCATGCTATAGGAAGGGTATCAGGTTTGGAACGGGAAGGAGTTGGATATCCCATCTCATGTTATAGGACAGGTCTCAGGTTTGATATTAGAAGCATTGAGATATCACATCTCTGCTATTGGAAGGGTCTCAGGATTGGAATGGGAAGGACTTGGATATCAGAATTCATGTTATAGGAAGGGTCTCAGGTTTGGTATTAGAAGCATTAAGATATCACATCTCATGCTATAGGAAGGGTCTCAGGAATGGAATGGGAAGGACTTGGATATCACATCTCATGATAAAGGAAGGGTCTAAGGTTTGGAAGGGGAAGGATTTGGATATCACATCTCATGTTATTGGACCGGTCTCAGGTTTGGTATTAGAAGCATTGAGATTCAAGTCTCATGGTATGGGACGGGAGTTTGATATCACATCTCATGCCATGGTATGGGTCTCAGGTTTTGTAGAAGCATTGGGATATCACATCTCATGCTATCGGAAGGGTATCAGGATTGGATTTGGAAGGAGTTGGATATCCCATCTCATGCTATAGGAAGGGTCTCAGGTTGGAATGGGAAGGAGTTGGATATGACATCTCATGTTATAGGAAGGGTCTCAGGATTGGAATGGGAAGGACTTGGATATCACATCTCATGCTGTAGGAAGGCTCTCAGGTTCGGAAGGGGAAGGATTTGGATATCACATCTCATGTTATAGGAAGGATCTCAGGTTTGGTATTAGAAGCATTGAGATATCACATGCTATCGGAAGGATCTCAGGTTTGGTATTAGAAGCATTGAGATATCACATCTCATGCTATAGGAAGGGTCTCAGGATTGGAATGGGAAGGAGTTGGATATCACATCTCATGTTATAGGAAGGATCTCGGGTTTGGTATTAGAAGCATTGAGATATCACATCTCATGCTATAGGACTGGTCTCAGGATTGGAATGGGAAGGAGTTGGATATCACATCTCATGCTAAAGGAAGGGTCTCAGTTTTGGTAGAAGCATTGAGATTTCACATATCATGCTATAGGAAGGGTCTCAGGATTGGAATGGGAAGGAGTTGGATATCACATCTCATGCTATAGGAAGGGTCTCAGGTTTGGTATAAGCATTGAGATATCACATCTCTGCTATCGGAAGGGTCTCAGGATTGGAATGGGAAGGACTTAGATATCACATCTCATGCTATAGGGAGGGTCTCAGTATTGATATTAGAAGCATTGAGATATCACATCTCATGTTATAGGAAGGGTCTATCAGGTCTTAGCATGAGACTCTTCCTATAACATGAGATGGGAATATCCAACTCCTTCCCATTCCAATCCTGAGACCCTTCCTATAGCATGAGATGTGATATCTCAATGCTTATACCAAACCTGAGACCCTTCCTATAGCATGAGATGTGATATCCAACTCCTTCCCATTCCAATCCTGAGACCCTTCCTATAGCATGAGATGTGATGTCTCAATGCTTCTAATACCAAACCTGAGATCCTTCCTATAACATGAGATGTGAAATCCAACTCCTTCCATTCCAATCCTGAGACCCTTCCTATAGCATGAGATGTGATATCTCAATGCTTATACTAAACCTGAGACCCTTCCTTTAGCATGAGATGTGATATCCAACTCCTTCCCATTCCAATCCTGAGACCCTTCCTATAGCATGAGATGTGATATCTCAATGCCTCTAATACCAAACCTGAGATCCTTCCTCTAACATGAAATGTGATATCCAACTCCTTCCCTTTCCAAACCTGAGAGCCTATCCATAGCATGAGATGTGATATCCAAGTCCTTCCCATTCCAATACTTGGACCCTTCCTACAGCATGCAATATGATATCTCAATGATTCTAATAACAATCCTGAGACCCGTCCTATAACATGAGAGGGGATATCCAACTCTTTCCCATTCCAATCCTGAGACACTTCCGATAGCAGAGATGTGATATCTCAATGCTTATACCAAACCTGAGACCCTTCCTATAACATGAGATCGGATATCCAACTCCTTCCCGTTCCAAACCTGAGACCCTTCCTTTAGCATGAGATGTGATATCCAGCTCCTTCCCATTCCAATCCTGAGACACTTCCGATAGCATGAGATGTGATATCTCAATGTTTCTAATATCAAAAATGAGACCCTCCCTATAGCATGATATGTGATATCTAAGTCCTTCCCATTCCAATCTTGAGACCCTTCCTATAGCATGCGATGTGATATCTCAATGCTTCTACCAAACCTGAGACCGTTCCTTTAGCATGAGATGTGATATCCAACTCCTTCCCATTCCAATCCTGAGACCCTTCCTATAGCATGAGATGTGATATCTCAATACTTCTAATACCAAACCTGAGATCCTTCCGATAACATGAGATGTGATATCCAAATCCTTCCCCTTCCAAACCTGAGACCCTCCCTTTAGCATGAGATGTGATATCCAACTCCTTCCCATTCCAATCCTGAGAACCTTCTGATAGCATGAGATGTGATATCTCAATGCTTCTAATACCAAACCTGAGATCCTTCCTATAACATGAGATGTGATATCCAAATCCTTCCCCTTCCAAACCTGAGACCCTCACTTTAGCATGAGATGTGATATCCAACTCCTTCCCATTCCAATCCTGAGACCCTTCTGATAGCATGAGATGTGATATCTCAATGCCTCTTATACCAAACCTGAGATCCTACCTCTAACATGAAATGTGATATCCAACTCTTTCCCCTTCCAAACCTGAGAGCCTTCCTATAGCATGAGATGTGATATCCAAGTCCTTCCCATTCCAATCCTGAGACCCTTCCTATAACATGAGATGTGATATCCAACTCCTTCCCATTCCAACCTGAGACCCTTCCTATAGCATGAGATGGGATATCCCAATGCTAATACCAAACCTGAGACCCATACTATGGCATGAGATGTGATATCAAACTCCTTCCCATTCCAATCCTGAGACCCTTCCTATAGCTTGAGATGTGATATCCAACTCCTTCCCATTCCAGTTCTGAGACCCTTCCTATACCATGAGACTTGATATCTCAATGCTTCTAATACCAAACCTGAGACCGGTCCTATAACATGAGATGTGATATCCAAATCCTTCCCCTTCCAAACCTTAGACCCTTCTTTTATCATGAGATGTGATATCCAACTCCTTCCTATTCCAATCCTGAGATCCTTCCGATATCATGAGATGTGATATCTCAATGCTTCTAATATCAAACTTGAGACCCTCCCTATAGCATGAGATGTGATATCCAAGTCCTTCCCATTGCAATCCTGAGACCCTTCCTATAGCATGAGATGTGATGTCTCAATGCTTCAAATACCAAACCTGAGACCCTTCCTATAACATGAGATGGGAATATCCAACTCCTTCCCATTCCAATCCTGAGACCCTTCCGATAGCAGAGATGTGATATCTCAATGCTTCTAATATCAAAAATGAGACCCTCCCTATAGCATGATATGTGATATCTAAGTCCTTCCCATTCCAATCTTGAGACCCTTCCTATAGCATGAGATGTGATATCTCAATGCTTCTACCAAACCTGAGACCGTTCCTTTAGCATGAGATGTGATATCCAACTCCTTCCCATTCCAATCCTGAGACCCTTCCTATAGCATGAGATGTGATATCTCAATACTTCTAATACCAAACCTGAGATCCTTCCGATAACATGATTTGTGATATCCAAATCCTTCCCCTTCCAAACCTGAGACCCTCCCTTTAGCATGAGATGTGATATCCAACTCCTTCCCATTCCAATCCTGAGAACCTTCTGATAGCATGAGATGTGATATCTCAATGCTTCTAATACCAAACCTGAGATCCTTCATATAACATGAGATGTGATATCCAAATCCTTCCCCTTCCAAACCTGAGACCCTCACTTTAGCATGAGATGTGATATCCAACTCCTTCCCATTCCAATCCTGAGACCCTTCTGATAGCATGAGATGTGATATCTCAATGCCTCTTATACCAAACCTGAGATCCTACCTCTAACATGAAATGTGATATCCAACTCTTTCCCCTTCCAAACCTGAGAGCCTTCCTATAGCATGAGATGTGATATCCAAGTCCTTCCCATTCCAATCCTGAGACCCTTCCTATAACATGAGATGTGATATCCAACTCCTTCCCATTCCATCCTGAGACCCTTCCTATAGCATGAGATGGGATATCCCAATGCTAATACCAAACCTGAGACCCATACTATGGCATGAGATGTGATATCAAACTCCTTCCCATTCCAATCCTGAGACCCTTCCTATAGCTTGAGATGTGATATCCAACTCCTTCCCATTCCAGTTCTGAGACCCTTCCTATACCATGAGACTTGATATCTCAATGCTTCTAATACCAAACCTGAGACCGGTCCTATAACATGAGATGTGATATCCAAATCCTTCCCCTTCCAAACCTTAGACCCTTCTTTTATCATGAGATGTGATATCCAACTCCTTCCCATTCCAATCCTGAGATCCTTCCGATATCATGAGATGTGATATCTCAATGCTTCTAATATCAAACTTGAGACCCTCCCTATAGCATGAGATGTGATATCCAAGTCCTTCCCATTGCAATCCTGAGACCCTTCCTATAGCATGAGATGTGATGTCTCAATGCTTCAAATACCAAACCTGAGACCCTTCCTATAACATGAGATGGGAATATCCAACTCCTTCCCATTCCAATCCTGAGACCCTTCCGATAGCAGAGATGTGATATCTCAATGCTTATACCAAACCTGAGATCCTTCCTATAACATGAGATGTGATATCCAACTCCTTCCCATTCCAATCCTGAGACACTTCCTATAGCATGAGATGTGATATCTCACTGCTTATACCAAACCTGAGACCCTTCCTATAGCATGAGATGTGATATCCAACTCCTTCCAATTCCAATCCTGAGACCCTTCCTATAGCATGAGATGTGATATCTCAATGCTTCTAATATCAAACTTGAGACACTCCCTATAGCATGAGATGTGATATCCAAGTCCTTCCCATTCCAATCCTGAGACACTTCCTATAGCATGAGATGTGATGTCTCAATGCTTCTAATACCAAACCTGAGATCCTTCCTATAACATGAGATGTGATATCCAACTCCTTCCATTCCAATCCTGAGACCCTTCCTATAGCATGAGATATGATATCTCAATTCTTATACCAAACCTGAGACCCTTCCTATAACATGAGATGTGATATCCAACTCCTTCCCATTCCAATCCTGAGACCCTTCCTATAGCATGAGATGTAATATCTCAATGCCTCTAATACCAAACCTGAGATCCTTCCTCTAACATGAAATGTGATATCCAACTCCTTCCCTTTCCAAACCTGAGAGCCTATCCATAGCATGAGATGTGATATCCAAGTCCTTCCCATTCCAATCCTTAGACCCTTCCTACAGCATGCAATATGATATCTCAATGATTCTAATAACAATCCTGAGACCCGTCCTATAACATGAGATGGGATATCCAACTCCTTCCCATTCCAATCCTGAGACACTTCCGATAGCATGAGATGTGATATCTCAATGCTTCTAATATCAAAACTGAGACCCTCCCTATAGCATGATATGTGATATCTAAGTCCTTCCCATTCCAATCCTGAGACCCTTCCTATAGCATGAGATGTGATATCTCAATGCTTCTACCAAACCTGAGACCCTTCCTTTAGCATGAGATGTGATATCCAACTCCTTCCCATTCCAATCCTGAGACCCTTCCTATAGCATGAGATGTGATATCTCAATGCTTCTAATACCAAACCTGAGATCCTTCCGATAGCATGAGATGTGATATCTCAATGCTTCTAATACCAAACCTGAGATCCTTCCTATAACATGAGATGTGATATCCAAATCCTTCCCCTTCCAAACCTGAGACCCTCCCTTTAGCATGAGATGTGATATCCAACTCCTTCCCATTCCAATCCTGAGACCCTTCTGATAGCATGAGATGTGATATCTCATTGCCTCTAATACCAAACCTGAGATCCTACATCTAACATGAAATGTGATATCCAACTCTTTCCCCTTCCAAACCTGAGAGCCTTCCTATAGCATGAGATGTGATATCCAAGTCCTTCCCATTCCAATCCTGAGACCCTTCCTATAACATGAGATGTGATATCCAACTCCTTCCAATTCCAACCTGAGACCCTTCCTATAGCATGAGATGTGATATCTCAATGCCTCTAATACCAAACCTGAGATCCTTCCTCTAACATGAAATGTGGTATCCAACTCCTTCCCTTTCCAAACCTGAGAGCCTATCTATAGCATGAGATGTGATATCCAAGTCCTTCCCATTCCAATCCTTAGACCCTTCCTACAGCATGCAATATGATATCTCAATGATTCTAATAACAAACCTGAGACCCGTCCTATAACATGAGATGGGATATCCAACTCCTTCCCATTCCAATCCTGAGACACTTCCGATAGCAGAGATGTGATATCTCAATGCTTATACCAACCTGAGACCCTTCCTATAACATGAGATGTGATATCCAACTCCTTCCCGTTCCAAACCTGAGACCCTTCCTTTAGCATGAGATGTGATATCCAGCTCCTTCCCATTCCAACCCTGAGACACTTCCGATAGCATGAGATGTGATATCTCAATGCTTCTAATATCAAAACTGAGACACTCCCTATAGCATGATATGTGATATCTAAGTCCTTCCCATTCCAATCCTGAGACCCTTCCTATAGCATGAGATGTGATATCTCAATGCTTCTACCAAACCTGAGACCCTTCCTTTAGCATGAGATGTGATATCCAACTCGTTCCCATTCCAATCCTGAGACCCTTCCTATAGCATGAGATGTGATATCTCAATACTTCTAATACCAAACCTGAGATCCTTCCGATAACATGAGATGTGATATCCAAATCCTTCCCCTTCCAAACCTGAGACCCTCCCTTTAGCATGAGATGTGATATCCAACTCCTTCCCATTCCTATCCTGAGACCCTTCTGATAGCATGAGATGTGATATCTCAATGCTTCTAATACCAAACCTGAGATCCTTCCTATAACATGAGATGTGATATCCAAATCCTTCCCCTTCCAAACCTGAGACCCTCCCTTTAGCATGAGATGTGATATCCAACTCCTTCCCATTCCAATCCTGAGACCCTTCTGATAGCATGAGATTTGATATCTCAATGCCTCTAATACCAAACCTGAGATCCTACCTCTAACATGAAATGTGATATCCAACTCTTTCCCCTTCCAAACCTGAGAGCCTTCCTATAGCATGAGATGTGATATCCAAGTCCTTCCAATTCCAATCATGAGACCCTTCCTACAGCATGCAATATGATATCTCAATGATTCTAATAACAATCCTGAGACCCGTCCTATAACATGAGATGTGATATCCAACTCCTTCCCATTCCAATCCTGAGACCCTTCCTATAGCATGAGATGTGATATCTCAATACTTCTAATACCAAACCTGAGATCCTTCCGATAAAATGAGATGTGATATCCAAATCCTTCCCCTTCCAAACCTGAGACCCTCCCTTTAGCATGAGATGGGATATCCAACTCCTTCCCATTCCAATCCTGAGAACCTTCTGATAGCATGAGATGTGATATCTCAATGCTTCTAATACCAAACCTGAGATCCTTCCGATAGCATGAGATGTGATATCTCAATGCTTCTAATACCAAACCTGAGATCCTTCCTATAACATGAGATGTGATATCCAAATCCTTCCCCTTCCAAACCTGAGACCCTCCCTTTAGCATGAGATGTGATATCCAACTCCTTCCCATTCCAATCCTGAGACCCTTCTGATAGCATGAGATGTGATATCTCATTGCCTCTAATACCAAACCTGAGATCCTACCTCTAACATGAAATGTGATATCCAACTCTTTCCCCTTCCAAACCTGAGAGCCTTCCTATAGCATGAGATGTGATATCCAAGTCCTTCCCATTCCAATCCTGAGACCCTTCCTATAACATGAGATGTGATATCCAACTCCTTCCAATTCCAACCTGAGACCCTTCCTATAGCATGAGATGTGATATCTCAATGCCTCTAATACCAAACCTGAGATCCTTCCTCTAACATGAAATGTGATATCCAACTCCTTCCCTTTCCAAACCTGAGAGCCTATCTATAGCATGAGATGTGATATCCAAGTCCTTCCCATTCCAATCCTTAGACCCTTCCTACAGCATGCAATATGATATCTCAATGATTCTAATAACAAACCTGAGACCCGTCCTATAACATGAGATGGGATATCCAACTCCTTCCCATTCCAATCCTGAGACCCTTCCGATAGCAGAGATGTGATATCTCAATGCTTATACCAACCTGAGACCCTTCCTATAACATGAGATGTGATATCCAACTCCTTCCCGTTCCAAACCTGAGACCCTTCCTTTAGCATGAGATGTGATATCCAGCTCCTTCCCATTCCAATCCTGAGACACTTCCGATAGCATGAGATGTGATATCTCAATGCTTCTAATATCAAAACTGAGACCCTCCCTATAGCATGATATGTGATATCTAAGTCCTTCCCATTCCAATCCTGAGACCCTTCCTATAGCATGAGATGTGATATCTCAATGCTTCTACCAAACCTGAGACCCTTCCTTTAGCATGAGATGTGATATCCAACTCGTTCCCATTCCAATCCCGAGACCCTTCCTATAGCATGAGATTTGATATCTCAATACTTCTAATACCAAACCTGAGATCCTTCCGATAACATGAGATGTGATATCCAAATCCTTCCCCTTCCAAACCTGAGACCCTCCCTTTAGCATGAGATGTGATATCCAACTCCTTCCCATTCCTATCCTGAGACCCTTCTGATAGCATGAGATGTGATATCTCAATGCTTCTAATACCAAACCTGAGATCCTTCCTATAACATGAGATGTGATATCCAAATCCTTCCCCTTCCAAACCTGAGACCCTCCCTTTAGCATGAGATGTGATATCCAACTCCTTCCCATTCCAATCCTGAGACCCTTCTGATAGCATGAGATGTGATATCTCAATGCCTCTAATACCAAACCTGAGATCCTACCTCTAACATGAAATGTGATATCCAACTCTTTCCCCTTCCAAACCTGAGAGCCTTCCTATAGCATGAGATGTGATATCCAAGTCCTTCCCATTCCAATCATGAGACCCTTCCTATAACATGAGATGGGATATCCAACTCCTTCCCATTCCAATCCTGAGACCCTTCCGATAGCAGAGATGTGATATCTCAATGCTTATACCAAACCTGAGACCCTTCCTACGGCATGAGATGTCATATACAACTCCTTCCCATTCCAATCCTGAGACCCTTCCTATAGCATGAGATGTGATGTCTCAATGCTTCTAATACCAAACCTGAGATCCTTCCTATAACATGAGATGTGATATCCAACTCCTTCCCATTCCAATCCTGAGACCCTTCCTATAGCATGAGATGTGATATCTCAATGCTTATACCAAACCTGAGACCCTTCCTATAGCATGAGATGTGATATCCAACTCCTTCCCATTCCAATCCTGAGACCCTTCCTATAGCATGAGATGTGATATCTCAATGCTTCTAATACCAAACCTGAGACTCTTCCTATAACATGAGATGGGATATCCAACTCCTTCCCATTCCAATCCTGAGACCCTTACGATAGCAGAGATGTGATATCTCAATGCTTATACCAAACCTGAGACCCTTCCTACGGCATGAGATGTCATATACAACTCCTTCCCATTCCAATCCTGAGACCCTTCCTATAGCATGAGATGTGATATCTCAATGCTTATACCAAACCTGAGACCCTTCATATAGCATGAGATGTGATATCCAACTCCTTCCCATTCCAATCCTGAGACCCTTCCTATAGCATGAGATGTGATGTCTCAATGCTTCTAATACCAAACCTGAGATCCTTCCTAAAACATGAGATGTGATATCCAACTCCTTCCATTCCAATCCTGAGACCCTTCCTATAGCATGAGATGTGATATCTCAATGCCTCTAATACCAAACCTGAGATCCTTCCTCTAACATGAAATGTGATATCCAACTCCTTCCCTTTCCAAACCTGAGAGCCTACCTATAGCATGAGATGTGATATCCAAGTCCTTCCAATTCCAATCCTTAGACCCTTCCTATAGCATGCAATATGATATCTCAATGATTCTAATAACAAACCTGAGACCCGTCCTATAACATGAGATGGGATATCCAACTCCTTCCCATTCCAATCCTGAGACCCTTCCGATAGCAGAGATGTGATATCTCAATGCTTATACCAAACCTGAGACCCTTCCTACGGCATGAGATGTCATATACAACTCCTTCCCATTCCAATACTGAGACCCTTCCTATAGCATGAGATGTGATATCTCAATGCTTATACCAAACCTTAGACCCTTCATATAGCATGAGATGTGATATCCAACTCCTTCCCATTACAATCCTGAGACCCTTCCTATAGCATGAGATGTGATGTCTCAATGCTTCTAATACCAAACCTGAGATCCTTCCTATAACATGAGATGTGATATCCAACTCCTTCCATTCCAATCCTGAGACCCTTCCTATAGCATGAGATGTGATATCTCAATGCTTCTAATATCAAACTTGAGACCCTCCCTATAGCATGAGATGTGATATCCAATTCCTTCCCATTCCAATCCTGAGACACTTCCTATAGCATGAGATGTGATATCTCAATGCTTCTAATACCAAACCTGAGACTCTTCCTATAACATGAGATGGGATATCCAACTCCTTCCGATTCCAATCCTGAGACCCTTCCAAAAGCAGAGATGTGATATCTCAATGCTTATACCAAACCTGAGACCCTTCCTATGGCATGAGATATCATATACATATCCTTCCCATTCCAATCCTGAGACCCTTCCTATAGCATGAGATGTGATATCTCAATGCTTATGCCAAACCTGAGACCCTTCCTATAGCATGAGATGTGATATCCAACTCCTTCCCATTCCAATCCTGAGACCCTTCCTATAGCATGAGATGTGATATCTCAATGCCTCTAATACCAAACCTGAGATCCTTCCTCTAATATGAAATGTGATATCCAACTCCTTCCCTTTCCAAACCTGAGAGCCTACCTATAGCATGAGATGTGATATCCAAGTCCTTCCCATTCCAATCCTTAGACCCTTCCTATAGCATGCAATATGATATCTCAATGATTCTAATAACAAACCTGAGACCCGTCCTATAACATGAGATGGGATATCCAACTCCTTCCCATTCCAATCCTGAGACACTTCCGATAGCAGAGATGTGATATCTCAATGCTTATACCAAACCTGAGACCCTTCCTATAACATGAGATGTCATATCCAACTCCTTCCCATTCCAAACCTGAGACCCTTCCTATAGCATATGTGATATCCAACTCCTTCCAATTCCAAACATGAGACCCTTCCCATAGCAAGAATGTAATATCCAACTCCTTCCCATTCCAATCCTGAGACCATTCCTATAGCATGAGATGTAATATCTCAATGCTTCTAATACCAAACCTGAGATCCTTCCTATGACATGAGATGTGATATCCAATTCCTTCCCATTCCAAACCTGAGACCCTTCCTACAGCATGCGATGTGATATCTCAATGCTTCTAATACCAAACCTGAGACCAGTCCTATAACATGAGATGGGATATCCAACTCCTTCCCATTCCAATCCTGAGACACTTCCGATTGCAGAGATGTGATATCTCAATGCTTATACCAAACCTGAGACCCTTCCTATAACATGAGATGTGATATCCAACTCCTTCCCGTTCCAAACCTGAGACCCTTCCTATAGCATGAGATGTGATATCCAACTCCTTCCCATTCCAATCCTGAGACCCTTCCGATAGCATGAGATGTGATATCTCAAAGCCTCTAATACCAAACCTGAGATCCTTCCTATAACATGTGATGTGATATTCAAATCCTTCCCCTTCCAAACCTGAGACCTTCCCTTTAGCATGAGATGTGATATCCAACTCCTTCCCATTCCAATCCTGAGACCCTTATGATAGCATGAGATGTGATATCTCAATGCCTCTAATACCAAACCTGAGATACTTCCGATAGCATGAGATGTGATATCTCAATGCTTCTAATACCAAACCTGAGATCCTTCCTATAACATGAGATGTGATATCCAAATCCTTCCCCTGCCAAACCTGAGACCCTCCCTTTAGCATGAGATGTGATATCCAACTCCTTCCCATTCCAATCCTGAGACCCTTCGGATAGCATGAGATGTGATATCTCAATGCCTCTAATACCAAACCTGAGATCCTACCTCTAACATGAAATGTGACATCCAACTCCTTCCCTTTCCAAACCTGAGACCCTGCCTATAGCATGAGATGGGATATCCAAGTCCTTCCCATTCCAATCCTGAGACCGTTCCTATAGCATGAGATGTGATATCTCAATGCTTCTACCAAACCTGAGACCCTTCCTATAGCATGAGATGTGATATCCAACTTCTTCCCATTCCAATCATGAGACCCTTCCTATAACATGAGATGTGATGTCTCAATGCTTCTAATACCAAACCTGAGATCTTTCCTATAACATGAGATGTGATATCCAACTCCTTCCCATCCTAATCCTGAGACACTTCCGATTGCAGAGATGTGATGTCTCAATGCTTCTAATACCAAACCTGAGATCTTTCCTTAAACATGAGATGTGATATCCAACTCCTTCCCGTTCCAAACCTGAGACCCTTCCTATAGCATGAGATGTGATATCTCAATGCTTCTAATACCAAACCTGAGATCCTTCCTATAACATGTGATGTGATATTCAAATCCTTCCCCTTCCAAACCTGAGACCCTCCCTTTAGCATGAGATGTGATATCCAACTCCTTCCCATTCCAATCCTGAGACCCTTACGATAGCATGAGATGTGATATCTCAATGCCTCTAATACCAAACCTGAGATACTTCCGATAGCATGAGATGTGATATCTCAATGCTTCTAATACAAAACCTGAGATCGTTCCTATAACATGAGATGTGATATCCAAATCCTTCCCCTTCCAAACCTGAGACCCTCCCTTTAGCATGAGATGTGATATCCAACTCCTTCCCATTCCAATCCTGAGACCCTTCCTATAGCATGAGATGTGATGTCTCAATGCTTCTAATACCAAACCTGAGATCCTTCCTAAAACATGAGATGTGATATCCAACTCCTTCCATTCCAATCCTGAGACCCTTCCTATAGCATGAGATGTGATATCTCAATGCTTCTAATATCAAACTTGAGACCCTCCCTATAGCATGAGATGTGATATCCAAGTCCTTCCCATTCCAATCCTGAGACACTTCCTATAGCATGAGATGTGATATCTCAATGCTTATACCAAACCTTAGACCCTTCATATAGCATGAGATGTGATATCCAACTCCTTCCCATTACAATCCTGAGACCCTTCCTATAGCATGAGATGTGATGTCTCAATGCTTCTAATACCAAACCTGAGATCCTTCCTATAACATGAGATGTGATATCCAACTCCTTCCATTCCAATCCTGAGACCCTTCCTATAGCATGAGATGTGATATCTCAATGCTTCTAATATCAAACTTGAGACCCTCCCTATAGCATGAGATGTGATATCCAATTCCTTCCCATTCCAATCCTGAGACACTTCCTATAGCATGAGATGTGATATCTCAATGCTTCTAATACCAAACCTGAGACTCTTCCTATAACATGAGATGGGATATCCAACTCCTTCCGATTCCAATCCTGAGACCCTTCCAAAAGCAGAGATGTGATATCTCAATGCTTATACCAAACCTGAGACCCTTCCTATGGCATGAGATATCATATACATATCCTTCCCATTCCAATCCTGAGACCCTTCCTATAGCATGAGATGTGATATCTCAATGCTTATGCCAAACCTGAGACCCTTCCTATAGCATGAGATGTGATATCCAACTCCTTCCCATTCCAATCCTGAGACCCTTCCTATAGCATGAGATGTGATATCTCAATGCCTCTAATACCAAACCTGAGATCCTTCCTCTAATATGAAATGTGATATCCAACTCCTTCCCTTTCCAAACCTGAGAGCCTACCTATAGCATGAGATGTGATATCCAAGTCCTTCCCATTCCAATCCTTAGACCCTTCCTATAGCATGCAATATGATATCTCAATGATTCTAATAACAAACCTGAGACCCGTCCTATAACATGAGATGGGATATCCAACTCCTTCCCATTCCAATCCTGAGACACTTCCGATAGCAGAGATGTGATATCTCAATGCTTATACCAAACCTGAGACCCTTCCTATAACATGAGATGTCATATCCAACTCCTTCCCATTCCAAACCTGAGACCCTTCCTATAGCATATGTGATATCCAACTCCTTCCAATTCCAAACATGAGACCCTTCCCATAGCAAGAATGTAATATCCAACTCCTTCCCATTCCAATCCTGAGACCATTCCTATAGCATGAGATGTAATATCTCAATGCTTCTAATACCAAACCTGAGATCCTTCCTATGACATGAGATGTGATATCCAATTCCTTCCCATTCCAAACCTGAGACCCTTCCTACAGCATGCGATGTGATATCTCAATGCTTCTAATACCAAACCTGAGACCAGTCCTATAACATGAGATGGGATATCCAACTCCTTCCCATTCCAATCCTGAGACACTTCCGATTGCAGAGATGTGATATCTCAATGCTTATACCAAACCTGAGACCCTTCCTATAACATGAGATGTGATATCCAACTCCTTCCCGTTCCAAACCTGAGACCCTTCCTATAGCATGAGATGTGATATCCAACTCCTTCCCATTCCAATCCTGAGACCCTTCCGATAGCATGAGATGTGATATCTCAAAGCCTCTAATACCAAACCTGAGATCCTTCCTATAACATGTGATGTGATATTCAAATCCTTCCCCTTCCAAACCTGAGACCTTCCCTTTAGCATGAGATGTGATATCCAACTCCTTCCCATTCCAATCCTGAGACCCTTATGATAGCATGAGATGTGATATCTCAATGCCTCTAATACCAAACCTGAGATACTTCCGATAGCATGAGATGTGATATCTCAATGCTTCTAATACCAAACCTGAGATCCTTCCTATAACATGAGATGTGATATCCAAATCCTTCCCCTGCCAAACCTGAGACCCTCCCTTTAGCATGAGATGTGATATCCAACTCCTTCCCATTCCAATCCTGAGACCCTTCGGATAGCATGAGATGTGATATCTCAATGCCTCTAATACCAAACCTGAGATCCTACCTCTAACATGAAATGTGACATCCAACTCCTTCCCTTTCCAAACCTGAGACCCTGCCTATAGCATGAGATGGGATATCCAAGTCCTTCCCATTCCAATCCTGAGACCGTTCCTATAGCATGAGATGTGATATCTCAATGCTTCTACCAAACCTGAGACCCTTCCTATAGCATGAGATGTGATATCCAACTTCTTCCCATTCCAATCATGAGACCCTTCCTATAACATGAGATGTGATGTCTCAATGCTTCTAATACCAAACCTGAGATCTTTCCTATAACATGAGATGTGATATCCAACTCCTTCCCATCCTAATCCTGAGACACTTCCGATTGCAGAGATGTGATGTCTCAATGCTTCTAATACCAAACCTGAGATCTTTCCTTAAACATGAGATGTGATATCCAACTCCTTCCCGTTCCAAACCTGAGACCCTTCCTATAGCATGAGATGTGATATCTCAATGCTTCTAATACCAAACCTGAGATCCTTCCTATAACATGTGATGTGATATTCAAATCCTTCCCCTTCCAAACCTGAGACCCTCCCTTTAGCATGAGATGTGATATCCAACTCCTTCCCATTCCAATCCTGAGACCCTTACGATAGCATGAGATGTGATATCTCAATGCCTCTAATACCAAACCTGAGATACTTCCGATAGCATGAGATGTGATATCTCAATGCTTCTAATACAAAACCTGAGATCGTTCCTATAACATGAGATGTGATATCCAAATCCTTCCCCTTCCAAACCTGAGACCCTCCCTTTAGCATGAGATGTGATATCCAACTCCTTCCCATTCCAATCCTGAGACCCTTCCTATAGCATGAGATGTGATGTCTCAATGCTTCTAATACCAAACCTGAGATCCTTCCTAAAACATGAGATGTGATATCCAACTCCTTCCATTCCAATCCTGAGACCCTTCCTATAGCATGAGATGTGATATCTCAATGCTTCTAATATCAAACTTGAGACCCTCCCTATAGCATGAGATGTGATATCCAAGTCCTTCCCATTCCAATCCTGAGACACTTCCTATAGCATGAGATGTGATATCTCAATGCTTCTAATACCAAACCTGAGACTCTTCCTATAACATGAGATGAGATATCCAACTCCTTCCCATTCCAATCCTGAGACCCTTCCAAAAGCACAGATGTGATATCTCAATGCTTATACCAAACCTGAGACCCTTCCTATGGCATGAGATGTCATATACATATCCTTCCCATTCCAATCCTGACACCCTTCCTATAGCATGAGATGTGATATCTCAATGCTTATACCAAACCTGAGACCCTTCCTATAGCATGAGATGTGATATCTAACTCCTTCCCATTCCAATCCTGAGACCCTTCCTATAGCATGAGATGTGATATCTCAATGCCTATAATACCAAACCTGAGATCCTTCCTCTAACATGAAATGTGATATCCAACTCCTTCCCTTTCCAAACCTGAGAGCCTACCTATAGCATGAGATGTGATATCCACGTCCTTCCAATTCCAATCCTTAGACCCTTCCTATAGCATGCAATATGATATCTCAATGATTCTAATAACAAACCTGAGACCTGTCCTATAACATGAGATGGGATATCCAACTCCTTCCCATTCCAATCCTGAGACCCTTCCGATAGCAGAGATGTGATATCTCAATGCTTATACCAAACCTGAGACCCTTCCTACGGCATGAGATGTCATATACAACTCCTTCCCATTCCAATCCTGAGACCCTTCCTATAGCATGAGATGTGATATCTCAATGCTTATACCAAACCTGAGACCCTTCATATAGCATGAGATGTGATATCCAACTCCTTACCATTACAATCCTGAGACCCTTCCTATAGCATGAGATGTGATGTCTCAATGCTTCTAATACCAAACCTGAGATCCTTCCTATAACATGAGATGTGATATCCAACTCCTTCCATTCCAATCCTGAGACCCTTCCTATAGCATGAGATGTGATATCTCAATGCTTCTAATATCAAACTTGAGACCCTCCCTATAGCATGAGATGTGATATCCAATTCCTTCCCATTCCAATCCTGAGACACTTCCTATAGCATGAGATGTGATATCTCAATGCTTCTAATACCAAACCTGAGACTCTTCCTATAACATGAGATGGGATATCCAACTCCTTCCGATTCCAATCCTGAGACCCTTCCAAAAGCAGAGATGTGATATCTCAATGCTTATACCAAACCTGAGACCCTTCCTATGGCATGAGATGTCATATACATATCCTTCCCATTCCAATCCTGAGACCCTTCCTATAGCATGAGATGTGATATCTCAATGCTTATACCAAACCTGAGACCCTTCCTATAGCATGAGATGTGATATCCAACTCCTTCCCATTCCAATCCTGAGACCCTTCCTATAGCATGAGATGTGATATCTCAATGCCTCTAATACCAAACCTGAGATCCTTCCTCTAACATGAAATGTGATATCCAACTCCTTCCCTTTCCAAACCTGAGAGCCTACCTATAGCATGAGATGTGATATCCAAGTCCTTCCCATTCCAATTCTTAGACCCTTCCTATAGCATGCAATATGATATCTCAATGATTCTAATAACAAACCTGAGACCCGTCCTATAACATGAGATGGGATATCCAACTCCTTCCCATTCCAATCCTGAGACACTTCCGATAGCAGAGATGTGATATCTCAATGCTTATACCAAACCTGAGACCCTTCCTATAACATGAGATGTGATATCCAACTCCTTCCCATTCCAAACCTGAGACCATTCCTATAGCATGAGATGTGATATCTCAATGCTTCTAATACCAAACCTGAGATCCTTCCTATGACATGAGATGTGATATCCAATTCCTTCCCATTCCAAACCTGAGACCCTTCCTACAGCATGCGATGTGATATCTCAATGCTTCTAATACCAAACCTGAGACCAGTCCTATAACATGAGATGGGATATCCAACTCCTTCCCGTTCCAATCCTGAGACACTTCCGATTGCAGAGATGTGATATCTCAATGCTTATACCAAACCTGAGACCCTTCCTATAACATGAGATGTGATATCCAACTCCTTCCCGTTCCAAACCTGAGACCCTTCCTATAGCATGAGATGTGATATCCAACTCCTTCCCATTCCAATCCTGAGACCCTTCCGATAGCATGAGATGTGATATCTCAAAGCCTCTAATACCAAACCTGAGATCCTTCCTATAACATGTGATGTGATATTCAAATCCTTCCCCTTCCAAACCTGAGACCCTCCCTTTAGCATGAGATGTGATATCCAACTCCTTCCCATTCCAATCCTGAGACCCTTATGATAGCATGAGATGTGATATCTCAATGCCTCTAATACCAAACCTGAGATACTTCCGATAGCATGAGATGTGATATCTCAATGCTTCTAATACCAAACCTGAGATCCTTCCTATAACATGAGATGTGATATCCAAATCCTTCCCCTGCCAAACCTGAGACCCTCCCTTTAGCATGAGATGTGATATCCAACTCCTTCCCATTCCAATCCTGAGACCCTTCGGATAGCATGAGATGTGATATCTCAATGCCTCTAATACCAAACCTGAGATCCTACCTCTAACATGAAATGTGACATCCAACTCCTTCCCTTTCCAAACCTGAGACCCTGCCTATAGCATGAGATGGGATATCCAAGTCCTTCCCATTCCAATCCTGAGACTGTTCCTATAGCATGAGATGTGATATCTCAATGCTTCTACCAAACCTGAGACCCTTCCTATAGCATGAGATGTGATATCCAACTTCTTCCCATTCCAATCATGAGACCCTTCCTATAACATGAGATGTGATGTCTCAATGCTTCTAATACCAAACCTGAGATCCTTCCTAAAACATGAGATGTGATATCCAACTCCTTCCATTCCAATCCTGAGACCCTTCCTATAGCATGAGATGTGATATCTCAATGCTTCTAATATCAAACTTGAGACCCTCCCTATAGCATGAGATGTGATATCCAAGTCCTTCCCATTCCAATCCTGAGACACTTCCTATAGCATGAGATGTGATATCTCAATGCTTCTAATACCAAACCTGAGACTCTTCCTATAACATGAGATGAGATATCCAACTCCTTCCCATTCCAATCCTGAGACCCTTCCAAAAGCACAGATGTGATATCTCAATGCTTATACCAAACCTGAGACCCTTCCTATGGCATGAGATGTCATATACATATCCTTCCCATTCCAATCCTGAGACCCTTCCTATAGCATGAGATGTGATATCTCAATGCTTATACCAAACCTGAGACCCTTCCTATAGCATGAGATGTGATATCTAACTCCTTCCCATTCCATTCCTGAGACCCTTCCTATAGCATGAGATGTGATATCTCAATGCCTATAATACCAAACCTGAGATCCTTCCTCTAACATGAAATGTGATATCCAACTCCTTCCCTTTCCAAACCTGAGAGCCTACCTATAGCATGAGATGTGATAGCCAAGTCCTTCCAATTCCAATCCTTAGACCCTTCCTATAGCATGCAATATGATATCTCAATGATTCTAATAACAAACCTGAGACCCGTCCTATAACATGAGATGGGATATCCAACTCCTTCCCATTCCAATCCTGAGACCCTTCCGATAGCAGAGATGTGATATCTCAATGCTTATACCAAACCTGAGACCCTTCCTACGGCATGAGATGTCATATACAACTCCTTCCCATTCCAATCCTGAGACCCTTCCTATAGCATGAGATGTGATATCTCAATGCTTATACCAAACCTGAGACCCTTCATATAGCATGAGATGTGATATCCAACTCCTTCCCATTACAATCCTGAGACCCTTCCTATAGCATGAGATGTGATGTCTCAATGCTTCTAATACCAAACCTGAGATCCTTCCTATAACATGAGATGTGATATCCAACTCCTTCCATTCCAATCCTGAGACCCTTCCTATAGCATGAGATGTGATATCTCAATGCTTCTAATATCAAACTTGAGACCCTCCCTATAGCATGAGATGTGATATCCAATTCCTTCCCATTCCAATCCTGAGACACTTCCTATAGCATGAGATGTGATATCTCAATGCTTCTAATACCAAACCTGAGACTCTTCCTATAACATGAGATGGGATATCCAACTCCTTCCGATTCCAATCCTGAGACCCTTCCAAAAGCAGAGATGTGATATCTCAATGCTTATACCAAACCTGAGACCCTTCCTATGGCATGAGATGTCATATACATATCCTTCCCATTCCAATCCTGAGACCCTTCCTATAGCATGAGATGTGATATCTCAATGCTTATACCAAACCTGAGACCCTTCCTATAGCATGAGATGTGATATCCAACTCCTTCCCATTCCAATCCTGAGACCCTTCCTATAGCATGAGATGTGATATCTCAATGCCTCTAATACCAAACCTGAGATCCTTCCTCTAACATGAAATGTGATATCCAACTCCTTCCCTTTCCAAATCTGAGAGCCTATCTATAGCATGAGATGTGATATCCAAGTCCTTCCCAGTCCAATCCTTAGACCCTTCCTGCAGCGTGCAATATGATATCTCAATGATTCTAATAACAAACCTGAGACCCGTCCTATAACATGAGATGGGATATCCAACTCCTTCCCATTCCAATCCTGAGACACTTCTGATAGCAGAGATGTGATATCTCAATGCTTATACCAAACCTGAGACCCTTCCTATAACATGAGATCGGATATCCAACTCCTTCCCGTTCCAAACCTGAGACCCTTCCTATAGCATATGTGATATCCAACTCCTTCCCATTCCAAACATGAGACCCTTCCTATAGCAAGAATGTAATATCCAACTCCTTCCCATTCCAACCCTGAGACCATTCCTATAGCATGAGATGTGATATCTCAATGCTTCTAATACCAAACCTGAGATCCTTCGTTTGACATGAGATGTGATATCCAATTCCTCCCCATTCCAAACCTGAGAACCTTCCTACAGCATGCAATGTGATATCTCAATGCTTCTAATACCAAACCTGAGACCAGTCCTATAACATGAGATTGGATATCCAACTCCTTCCCCTTCCAAACCTGAGACCCTTCCTATAGCATGAGATGTGATATCCAACTTCTTCCCATTCCAATCCTGAGACCCTTCCTATAACATGAGATGTGATGTCTCAATGCTTCTAATACCAAACCTGAGATCTTTCCTATAACATGAGATGTGATATCCAACTCCTTCCCATTCCAATCCTGAGACCCTTCCTATAGCATGAGATGTGATATCTCAATGCTTATACCAAACCTGAGACCCTTCCTATAGCTTGAGATGTGATATCCAACTCCTTCCCATTCCAATCCTGAGACCCTTCCTATAGCATGAGATGTGATATCTCAAGGCATCTAATACCAAACCTGAGATCCTTCCTCTAACATGAATGTGATATCCAACTCCTTCCCCTTCCAAACCTGAGAGCCTTCCTATAGCATGAGATATGATATCCAAGTCCTTCCCATTCCAATCCTGAGACCCTTCCTATAACATGAGATGTTATGTCTCAATGCTTCTAATACCAAACCTGAGATCATTCCTATGGCATGAGATGTCATATAAAACTCCTTCCCATTCCAATCCTGAGACCCTTCCCATAGCATGAGATGTGATATCGAACTCCTTCCCATTCCAATCCTGCGACCCTTCCTATAGCATGAGATTTGATATCTCAATGCTTCTAATACCAAACCTGAGATCCTTCCGATAGCATGAGATGTGATATCTGAATGCTTCTAATACGAAACCTGAGATCATTCCTACAACACGAGATGTAATATCCAAATCCTTCCCCTTCCAATCCCGAGACCCTCCCTTTAGCATGAGATGTGATATCCAACTACTTCCCATTCCAATCCTGAGACCCTTCCTATAGCATGAAATGTGATGTCTCAATGCTTCTAATACCAAACCTGAGATCCTTCCTATAACATGAGATGTGATATCCAACTCCTTCCCATTCCAATCCTGAGACACTTCCTATAGCATGAGAAGTGATATCTCCATGCTTATACCAAACCTGAGACCCTTCCTATAGCATGAGATGTGATATCTCAATGCTTATACCAAACCTGAGAGCCTACCTATAGCATGAGATGTGATATCCAACTCCTTCCCGTTCCAAACCTGAGACCCTTCCTATAGCATATGTGATATCCAACTCCTTCCCATTCCAAACATGAGACCCTTCCTATAGCAAGAGTGTAATATCCAACTCCTACCCATTCCAATCCTGAGACCATTCCTATAGCATGAGATGTGATATCTCAATGCTTCTAATACCAAACCTGAGATACTTCCTATGACATGAGATGTGATATCCAATTCCTTCCCATTCCAAACCTGAGATTCTTCCTACAGCATGCGATGTGATATCTCAATGCTTCTAATACCAAACCTGAGACCCGTCCTATAACATGAGATGGGATATCCAACTCCTTCCCGTTCCAAACCTGATACCCTTCCTATAGCATGAGATGTGATATCCAACTCCTTCCCATCCCAATCCTGAGACACCTCCGATAGCAGAGATGTGATATCTCAATGCTTCTAATACCAAACCTGAGACTCTTCCTATAACATGAGATATGATATCCAACTCCTTCCCGTTCCAAACCTGAGACCCTTCCTATAGCATGAGATGTGATATCCAACTCCTTCCCATTCCAATCCTGAGACCCTTCTGATAGCATGAGATGTGATATCTCAATGCTTCTAATACCAAACCTGTGATCCTTCCTATAGCATGAGATGTGATATCCAACTCCTTCCAATTCCAATCCTGAGACCCTTCCTACAGCAATAGATGTGATATCTCAATGCTTCTAATACCAAACCTGAGACCCTTCCTATAACATGAGATGGGAATATCCAACTCCTTCCCATTCCAATCCTGAGACCCTTCCGATAGCAGAGATGTGATATCTCAATGCTTATACCAAACCTGAGATCCTTCCTATAACATGAGATGTGATATCCAACTCCTTCCCATTCCAATCCTGAGACCCTTCCTATAGCATGAGATGTGATATCTCAATGTTTCTAATATCAAACTTGAGACCCTCCCTATAGCATGAGATGTGATATCCAAGTCCTTCCCATTCCAATCCTGAGACACTTCCTATAGCATGATATGTGATATCCAATGCTTCTAATACCAAACCTGAGACTCTTCCTATAACATGAGATGGGATATCTAACTCCTTCCCATTCCAATCCTGAGACCCTTCTGATAGCAGAGATGTGATATCTCAATGCTTATACGAAACCTGAGACCCTTCCTACGGCATGAGATGTCATATACAACTCCTTCCCATTCCAATCCTGAGACCCTTCCTATAGCATGAGATGTGATATCTCAATGCTTATACCAAACCTGAGACCCTTCCTATAGCATGAGATGTGATATCCAACTCCTTCCCATTCCAATCTTGAGACCCTTCCTATAGCATGAGATGTGATGTCTCAATGCTTCTAATACCAAACCTGAGATCCTTCCTATAACATGAGATGTGATATCCAACTCCTTCCATTCCAATCCTGAGACCCTTCCTATAGCATGAGATGTTATATCTCAATACTTATACCAATCCTGAGCCTTCCTATAGCATGAGATGTGATACCCAACTCCTTCCCATTCCAATCCTGAGACGCTTCCTATAGCATGAGATGTGATATCTCAATGCCTCTAATACCAAACCTGAGATCCTTCCTCTAACATGAAATGTGATATCCAACTCCTTCCCTTTCCAAATCTGAGAGCCTATCTATAGCATGAGATGTGATATCCAAGTCCTTCCCATTCCAATCCTTAGACCCTTCCTGCAGCGTGCAATATGATATCTCAATGATTCTAATAACAAACCTGAGACCCGTCCTATAACATGAGATGGGATATCCAACTCCTTCCCATTCCAATCCTGAGACACTTCTGATAGCAGAGATGTGATATCTCAATGCTTATACCAAACCTGAGACCCTTCCTATAACATGAGATCGGATATCCAACTCCTTCCCGTTCCAAACCTGAGACCCTTCCTATAGCATATGTGATATCCAACTCCTTCCCATTCCAAACATGAGACCCTTCCTATAGCAAGAATGTAATATCCAACTCCTTCCCATTCCAACCCTGAGACCATTCCTATAGCATGAGATGTGATATCTCAATGCTTCTAATACCAAACCTGAGATCCTTCGTTTGACATGAGATGTGATATCCAATTCCTCCCCATTCCAAACCTGAGAACCTTCCTACAGCATGCAATGTGATATCTCAATGCTTCTAATACCAAACCTGAGACCAGTCCTATAACATGAGATTGGATATCCAACTCCTTCCCCTTCCAAACCTGAGACCCTTCCTATAGCATGAGATGTGATATCCAACTTCTTCCCATTCCAATCCTGAGACCCTTCCTATAACATGAGATGTGATGTCTCAATGCTTCTAATACCAAACCTGAGATCTTTCCTATAACATGAGATGTGATGTCCAACTCCTTCCCATTCCAATCCTGAGACCCTTCCTATAGCATGAGATGTGATATCTCAATGCTTATACCAAACCTGAGACCCTTCCTATAGCTTGAGATGTGATATCCAACTCCTTCCCATTCCAATCCTGAGACCCTTCCTATAGCATGAGATGTGATATCTCAAGGCATCTAATACCAAACCTGAGATCCTTCCTCTAACATGAATGTGATATCCAACTCCTTCCCCTTCCAAACCTGAGAGCCTTCCTATAGCATGAGATATGATATCCAAGTCCTTCCCATTCCAATCCTGAGACCCTTCCTATAACATGAAATGTGATATCCAACTCCATCCCATTCCAACCTGAGACCTTTCCTATAGCATGAGATGGGATATCCAACTCCTTCCAAATCCAATACTGATACCATTCCGATAGCATGAGATGTGATATCCCAATGCTTCTACCAAATCTGAGAACCATACTATGGCATGAGATGTGATATCAAACTCCTTCCCATTCCAATCCTGAGACCCTTCCTATAGCTTGAGATGTGATATCCAACTTCTTCCCATTCCAATTCTGAGACCCTTTCTATACCATGAGACTTGATATCTCAATGCTTCTAATACCAAACCTGAGACCCGTCCTATAACATGAGATGTGATATCCAAATCCTTCCCCTTCCAAACCTTAGACCCTTCCTTTATCATGAGATGTGATATCCAACTCCTTCCCATTCCAATCCTGAGACCCTTCCGATATCATGACATTTGTTATCTCAATGTTTCTAATATCAAACTTGAGACCCTCCCTGTAGCATGAGATGTGACATCCAAGTCCTCCCCATTCCAATCCTGAGACCCTTCCTATAGCATGAGATGTGATATCTCAATGCTTCTAATACCAAACCTGAGACCCTTCCTATAACATGAGATGGGATATCCAACTCAGATGGGATATCCAACTCCTTCCCATTCCAATCCTGAGACCCTTCCGATAGCAGAGATGTGATATCTCAATGCTTATATCAAACCTGAGACCCTTCCTATGGCCTGAGATGTCATATACAACTCCTTCCCATTCCAATCCTGAGACCCTTCCTATAGCATGAGATGTGATATCTCAATGCTTATACCAAATCTGAGACCCTTCCTATAGCATGAGATGTGATATCCAACTCCTTCCCATTCCAATCCTGAGACCCTTCCTATAGCATGAGATGTGATGTCTCAATGCTTCCAATACCAAACCTGAGATCCTTCCTATAACATGAGATGTGATATCCAACTCCTTCCCATTCCAATCCTGAGACCCTTATGATAGCATGAGATGTGATATCTCAATGCCTCTTATACCAAACCTGAGATCCTTCCGATAGCATGAGATGTGATATCTCAATGCTTCTAATACCAAACCTGAGATCCTTCCTATAATATGAGATGTGATTTCCAAATCCTTCCCCTTCCAAACCTGAGACCCTCCCTTTAGCATGAGATGTGATATCCAACTCCTTCCCATTCCAATCCTGAGACCCTTCTGATAGCATGAGATGTGATATCTCAATGCCTCTAATACCAAACCTGAGATCCTACCTCTAACATGAAATGTGATATCCATCTCCTTCCCTTTCCAAACCTGAGACCCTGCCTATAGCATGATATGTGATATCCAAGTCCTTCCCATTCCAATCCTGAGACCCTTCCTATAGCATGAGATTGCATATACAACTCCTTCCCATTCCAATCCTGAGACCCTTCCTATAGCATGAGATGTGATATCTCAATGCTTAAACCAAACCTGAGACCCTTCCTATAGCATGTGATGTGATATCCAACTTCTTCCCATTCCAATCCTGAGACCCTTCCTATAGCATGAGATGTGATATCTCAATGCTTATACCAAACCTGAGACCCTTCCTATAGCTTGAGATGTGATATCCAACTCCTTCCCATTCCAATCCTGAGACCCTTCCTATAGCATGAGATGTGATATCTCAAGGCCTCTAATACCAAACCTGAGATCCTTCCTCTAACATGAAATGTGATATCCAACTCCTTCCCCTTCCAAACCTGAGAGCCTTCCTATAGCATGAGATATGATATCCAAGTCCTTCCCATTCCAATCCTGAGACCCTTCCTATAACATGAAATGTGATGTCCAATTCCTTCCCATTCCAACCTGAGACCCTTCCTATAGCATGAGATGGGATATCCAACTCCTTCCAAATCCAATACTGATACCCTTCCGATAGCATGAGATGTGATATCCCAATGCTTCTACCAAACCTGAGTCCCATACTATGGCATGAGATGTGATATCAAACTCCTTCCCATTCCATTCCTGAGACCCTTCTTATACCATGAGACTTGATATCTCAATGCTTCTAATACCAAACCTGAGACCCGCCCTATAACATGAGATGTGATATCCAAATCCTTCCCCTTCCAAACCTTAGACCCTTCCTTTATCATGAGATGTGATATCCAACTCCTTCCCATTCCAATCCTGAGACCCTTCCGATATCATGAGATGTGATATCTCAATGCTTATACCAAATCTGAGACCCTTCCTATGGCCTGAGATGTCATATACAACTCCTTCCCATTCCAATCCTGAGACCCTTCCTATAGCATGAGATGTGATATCACAATGCTTATACCAAATCTGAGACCCTTCCTATAGCATGAGATGTGATATCCAACCCCTTCCCATTCCAATCCTGAGACCCTTCCTATAGCATGAGAAGTGATATCTCCATGCTTATACCAAACCTGAGACCCTTCCTATAGCATAAGATGTGATATCCAAATCCTTCCCATTCCAATCCTGAGACCCTTCCTATAGCATGAGATGTGATATCTCAATGCTTATACCAAACCTGAGACCCTTCCTATAGCATGAGATGTGATATCCAACTCCTTCCCATTCGAATCCTGAGACCCTTCCTATAGCATGAGATGTGATGTCTCAATGCTTCTAATACCAAACCTGAGATCCTTCCTATAACATGAGATGTGATATCCAACTCCTTCCCATTCCAATCCTGAGACCCTTATGATAGCATGAGATGTGATATCTCAATGCCTCTTATACCAAACCTGAGATCCTTCCGATAGCATGAGATGTGATATCTCAATGCTTCTAATACCAAACCTGAGATCCTTCCTATAATATGAGATGTGATTTCCAAATCCTTCCCCTTCCAAACCTGAGACCCTCCCTTTAGCATGAAATGTGATATCCAACTCCTTCCCATTCCAATCCTGAGACCCTTCTGATAGCATGAGATGTGATATCTCAATGCCTCTAATACCAAACCTGAGATCCTACCTCTAACATGAAATGTGATATCCATCTCCTTCCCTTTCCAAACCTGAGACCCTGCCTATAGCATGAGATGTGATATCCAAGTCCTTCCCATTCCAATCCTGAGACCCTTCCTATAGCATGTGATGTGATATCTCAATGCTTATACCAAACCTGAGACCCTTGCTATGGCATGAGATGTCATATACAACTCCTTCCCATTCCAACCCTGAGACCCTTCCTATAGCATGAGAGGTGACATCTCAATGCTTATACCAAACCTGAGACCCTTCCTATAGCATGAGATGTGATATCCAACTTCTTCCCATTCCAATCCTGAGACCCTTCCTATAGCATGAGATGTGATATCTCAATGCTTATACCAAACCTGAGACCCTTCCTATAGCATAAGATGTGATATCCAAATCCTTCCCATTCCAATCCTGAGACCCTTCCTATAGCATGAGATGTGATATCTCAATGCTTATACCAAACCTGAGACCCTTCCTATAGCATGAGATGTGATATCCAACTCCTTCCCATTCCAATCCTGAGACCCTTCCTATAGCATGAGATGTGATGTCTCAATGCTTCTAATACCAAACCTGAGATCCTTCCTATAACATGAGATGTGATATCCAACTCCTTCCCATTCCAATCCTGAGACCCTTCCTATAGCATGAGATGTGATATCCAACTTCTTCCCATTCCAATCCTGAGACCCTTCCTATAGCATGAGATGTGATATCTCAATGCTTATACCAAACCTGAGATCCTTCCTCTAACATGAAATGTGATATCCAACTCCTTCCCCTTCCAAACCTGAGAGCCTTCCTATAGCATGAGATATGATATCCAAGTCCTTCCCATTCCAATCCTGAGACCCTTCCTATAACATGAAATGTGATATCCAACTCCTTCCCATTCTAACATGAGACCCTTCCTATAGCATGAGATGGGATATCCAACTCCTTCCAAATCCAATACTGATACCCTTCCGATAGCATGAGATGCGATATCCCAATGCTTCTACCAAACCTGAGCCCCATACTATGGCATGAGATGTGATATCAAACTCCTTCCCATTCCAATCCTGAGACGCTTCCTATAGCTTGAGATGTGATATCCAACTCCTTCCCATTCCAATTCTGAGACCCTTCTTATACCATGAGACTTGATATCTCAATGCTTCTAATACCAAACCTGAGACCCGTCCTATAACATGAGATGTGATATCTAAATCCTTCCCCTTCCAAACCTTAGACCCTTCCTTTATCATGAGATGTGATATCCAACTCCTTCCCATTCCAATCCTGAGACCCTTCCGATATCATGAGATTTGTTATCTCAATGCTTCTAATATCAAACTTGAGACCCTCCCTAAAGCATGAGATGTGACATCCAAGTCCTTCCCATTCCAATCCTGAGACCCTTCCTATAGCATGAGATGTGATATCTCAATGCTTCTAATACCAAACCTGAGACCCTTCCTATAACATGAGATGGGATATCCAACTCCTTCCCATTCCAATCCTGAGACCCTTCCGATAGCAAAGATGTGATATCTCAGTGCTTATACCAAACCTGAGACCCTTCCTAAGGCCTGAGATGTCATATACAACTCCTTCCCATTCCAATCCTGAGACCCTTCCTATAGCATGAGATGTGATATCTCAATGCTTATACCAAATCTGAGACCCTTCCTATAGCATGAGATGTGATATCCAACACCTTGCCATTCCAATCCTGAGACCCTTCCTATAGCATGAGAAGTGATATCTCAATGCTTATACCAAACCTGAGAGCCTACCTATAGCATGGGATGTGATATCCAAGTCCATCCCATTCCAATCCTTAGACCCTTCCTACAGCATGCGATGTGATATCTCAATGATTCTAATACCAAACCAGAGACCTGTCCTTTAACATGAGATGGGATATCCAACTCCTTCCCATTCCAATCCTGAGCCACTCCTGATAGCAGAGATGTGATATCTCAATGCTTATACCAAACCTGAGACCCTTCCTATAACATGAGATGTGATATCCAACTCCTTCCCGTTCCAAACCTGAGACACTTCCTATAGCATATGTGATATCCAACTCCTTCCCATTCCAAACATGAGACCCTTCCTATATCAAGAATGTAATATCCAACTCCTACCCATTCCAATCCTGAGACCATTCCTATAGCATGAGATGTGATATATCAATGCTTCTAATACCAAACCTGAGATCCTTCCTATGACATGAGATGTGATATCCAAATCCTTCCCATTCCAATCCTGAGACCCTTCCTATAGCAAGAGATGTGATATCCAAATCCTTCCCATTCCAATCCTGAGACCCTTCCTATAACATGAGATGTGATATTCAACTCCTTCCCATTCCAACCTGAGACACTTCCTATAGCATGAGAAGGGATATCCAACTCCTTCCCAATCCAATCCTGAGAACCTTCCGATAGCAGAGATGTGATATCTCAATGCTTATACCAAACCTGAGACCCTTCCTATGGCATGAGATGTGATATCCAACTCCTTGCCATTCAAATCCTGAGACCCTTCCTATAGCATGAGATGTGATATCTCAATGCTTCTACCAAACCTGAGACCCTTCCTTTAGCATGAGATGTGATATCCAAATCCTTCACATTCCAATCCTGAGACCCTTCCTATAGCATGAGATGTGATATCTCAATGCTTCTAATACCAAACCTGAGATCCTTCCTATAACATGAGATGTGATATCCAATTCCTTCCCATTCCAAACCTGAGACCCTTCCTATTGGATGAGATGTGATATCCAACTCCTTCCCATTCCAACCCTGAGACCCTTCCTATACCATGAGATGTGATATCTCAATGCTTCTAATACCAAACCTGGGAACCGTCCTATAACATGAGATGTGATATCTCAATGTTTCTAATAAAAAACCTGAGACCCTTCCTATAACATGAGATGTGATATCCAATTCCTTCCCATTCCAAACCTGAGACCCTTCCTATTGGATGAGATGTGATATCCAAATCCTTCCCCTTCCAAACCTGAGACCCTTCCTTTAGCATGAGATGTGATATCCAAATACTTCCCATTCCAATCCTAAAACACTTCCTATAGCATGAGATGTGATATCTCAATGTTTCTAATAAAAAACCTGAGGCCCTTCCTATAGCAAGAGATGTGATATCCAAATCCTTCCCATTCCAATCCTGAGACCCTTCCTGTATATAACATGAGATGTGATATCCAACTCCTTCCCATTCCAACCTGAGACCCTTCCTATAGCATGAGATGTGATATCCAACTCCTTACCATTCAAATCCTGAGACCCTCCCTATAACAAGAGATGTCATATCCAACTCCTTCCCATTCCAAACCTGAGACCCTTCCTATAACATGAGATGTGATATCCAACTCCTTCCCATTCCAAACCTGAGACCCTTCCGATAGCATGAGATGTGATATCTCAATGCTTCAAAAACCAAACATGAGAACCATCCTATAACAAGAGATGTGAAATCCAAATCCTTCCCTTCCCAAACCTGAGACTCTTCCTATAGCATGAGATGTGATATCTCAATGCTTCTACCAAACCTGAAACCCTTCCTATAGCATGAGATGTGATATCCAACTCCTTCCCATTCCAATCCTGAGACGCATCCTATAGCATGAGATGTGATATCACAATGCTTCTAATACCAAACCTGAGACCCGTCCTATAACATGAGATGTGATATCCAAATCCTTCCCCTTCCAAACCTGAGACCCTTCCTTTAGCATGAGATGTGATATCCAGCTCCTCCCATTCCAATCCTGAGACCCTTCCGATAGCAGAGATGTGATATTTCAATGCTTATACCAAACCTGAGACCCTTCCCATAGCATGAGATGTGATATCCAACTCCTTCCCATTCCAATCCTGAGACCCTTCCTATAGCATGAGATGTGATATCTCAATGCTTCTAATACCAAACCTGAGATCCTTCCTATAACATGAGATGTGATATCCAACTCCTTCCCATTCCAATCCCGAGACCCTTCCTATAGCATGAGATGTGATATCTCAATGCTTCTAATACCAAACCTAAGGTCCTTCCTATAACATGAGATGTGATATCCAAATCCTTCCCATTCCAAACCTGAGACCCTCCCTTTAGCATGAGATGTGATATCCAACTCCTTCGCATTCCAATCCTGATACCCTTCTGATAGCATGAGATGTGATATCTCAATGCCTCTAATACCAAACCTGAGATCCTACCTCTAACATGAAATGTGATATCCAACTCCTTCCTTTTCCAAACCTGAGACCCTTCCTACAGCATGAGATGTGATATCCAAGTCCTTCCCATTCCAATCCTGAGACCCTTCCTATAACATGAGATGTGATATCCAACTCCTTCTATTCCAACCTGAGACCCTTCCTATAGCATGAGATGGGATATCCAACTCCTTCCAAATCCAATCCTGATACCCTTCCGATAGCATGAGATGTGATATCCCAATGCTTCTACAAAACCTGAGACCCATACCCTGGCATGAGATGTGATATCAAACTCCCGTCCTATACCATGAGACTTGATATCTCAATGCTTCTAATACCAAATCTGAGACCGTCCAATAACATGAGATGTGATACCCAAATCCTTCCCATTCCAATCCTGAGACCCTTCCGATAGCAGAGATGTGATATCTCAATGCTTATACCAAACCTAAGACCCTTCCGATAGCATGAGATATGATATCTCAATGCTTCTAATACCAAACCTGAGATCCTGCCAATAACATGAGATATGATGTCCAAATCCCTCCCCTTCCAAACCTTAGACCATCCCTTTAGCATGAGATTTGATATCCAACTCCTTCCCATTCCAATCCTGAGACCCTTCTGATGGCATGAGATGTGATATCTCAATGCCTCTAAAACCAAACCTGAGATCCTACCTCTAACATGAAATGTGATATCCAACTCCTTCCCCTTCCAACCCTGAGAGCCTTCCTATAGAATGAGATGTGATATCCAAGTCCTTCCCATTCCAATCCTGAGACCCATCCTATAACATGAGATGTGATATCCAACTCCTTCCCATTCCAATCATGAGACCCTCCCTATAGCTTGAGATGTGATATCCAACTCCTTCTCATTCCAATTCCGAGACCCGTCCTATACCATGAGACTTGATATCTCAATGCTTCAAATACCAAACCTGACACCGGTCCTATAACATGAGATGTGATACCCAAATCCGTCCCCTTCCAATCCTGAGACCATTCCTATAGCATGAGGTGTGATATATCAATGCTTCTAATACCAAACCTGAGATCCTTCCTATGACATGAGATGTGATATCCAAATCCTTCCCATTCCAATCCTGAGACCCTTCCTATAACATGAGATGTGATATTCAACTCCTTCCCATTCCAACCTGAGACACTTCCTATAGCATGAGAAGGGATATCCAACTCCTTCCCAATCCAATCCTGACAACCTTCCGATAGCAGAGATGTGATATCTCAATGCTTATACCAAACCTGTGTCCCTTCCTATGGCATGAGATGTGATATCCAACTCCTTGCCATTCAAATCCTGAGACCCTTCCTATAGCATGAGATGTGATATCTCAATGCTTCTACCAAACCTGAGACCCTTCCTTTAGCATGAGATGTGATATCCAAATCCTTCACATTCCAATCCTGAGACCCTTCCTATAGCATGAGATGTGATATCTCAATGCTTCTAATACCAAACCTGAGATCCTTCCTATAACATGAGATGTGATATCCAATTCCTTCCCATTCCAAACCTGAGACCCTTCCTATTGGATGAGATGTGATATCCAACTCCTTCCCATTCCAACCATGAGACCCTTCCTATACCATGAGATGTGATATCTCAATGCTTCTAATACCAAACCTGGGAACCGTCCTATAACATGAGATGTGATATCTCAATGTTTCTAATAAAAAACCTGAGACCCTTCCTATAACATGAGATGTGATATCCAATTCCTTCCCATTCCAAACCTGAGACCCTTCCTATTGGATGAGATGTGATATCCAAATCCTTCCCCTTCCAAACCTGAGACCCTTCCTTTAGCATGAGATGTGATATCCAAATACTTCCCATTCCAATCCTAAAACACTTCCTATAGCATGAGATGTGATATCTCAATGTTTCTAATAAAAAACCTGAGACCCTTCCTATAGCAAGAGATGTGATATCCAAATCCTTCCCATTCCAATCCTGAGACCCTTCCTGTATATAACATGAGATGTGATATCCAACTCCTTCCCATTCCAACCTGAGACCCTTCCTATAGCATGAGATGTGATATCCAACTCCTTACCATTCAAATCCTGAGACCCTCCCTATAACAAGAGATGTCATATCCAACTCCTTCCCATTCCAAACCTGAGACCCTTCCTATAACATGAGATGTGATATCCAACTCCTTCCCATTCCAAACCTGAGACCCTTCCGATAGCATGAGATGTGATATCTCAATGCTTCAAAAACCAAACATGAGAACCATCCTATAACATGAGATGTGAAATCCAAATCCTTCCCTTCCCAAACCTGAGACTCTTCCTATAGCATGAGATGTGATATCTCAATGCTTCTACCAAACCTGAAACCCTTCCTATAGCATGAGATGTGATATCCAACTCCTTCCCATTCCAATCCTGAGACACATCCTATAGCATGAGATGTGATATCACAATGCTTCTAATACCAAACCTGAGACCCGTCCTATAACATGAGATGTGATATCCAAATCCTTCCCCTTCCAAACCTGAGACCCTTCCTTTAGCATGAGATGTGATATCCAGCTCCTCCCATTCCAATCCTGAGACCCTTCCGATAGCAGAGATGTGATATTTCAATGCTTATACCAAACCTGAGACCCTTCCCATAGCATGAGATGTGATATCCAACTCCTTCCCATTCCAATCCTGAGACCCTTCCTATAGCATGAGATGTGATATCTCAATGCTTCTAATACCAAACCTGAGATCCTTCCTATAACATGAGATGTGATATCCAACTCCTTCCCATTCCAATCCCGAGACCCTTCCTATAGCATGAGATGTGATATCTCAATGCTTCTAATACCAAACCTAAGGTCCTTCCAATAACATGAGATGTGATATCCAAATCCTTCCCATTCCAAACCTGAGACCCTCCCTTTAGCATGAGATGTGATATCCAACTCCTTCCCATTCCAATCCTGATACCCTTCTGATAGCATGAGATGTGATATCTCAATGCCTCTAATACCAAACCTGAGATCCTACCTCTAACATGAAATGTGATATCCAACTCCTTCCTTTTCCAAACCTGAGACCCTTCCTACAGCATGAGATGTGATATCCAAGTCCTTCCCATTCCAATCCTGAGACCCTTCCTATAACATGAGATGTGATATCCAACTCCTTCTATTCCAACCTGAGACCCTTCCTATAGCATGAGATGGGATATCCAACTCCTTCCAAATCCAATCCTGATACCCTTCCGATAGCATGAGATGTGATATCCCAATGCTTCTACAAAACCTGAGACCCATACCATGGCATGAGATGTGATATCAAACTCCCGTCCTATACCATGAGACTTGATATCTCAATGCTTCTAATACCAAACCTGAGACCGGTCCAATAACATGAGATGTGATATCCAAATCCTTCCCATTCCAATCCTGAGACCCTTCCGATAGCAGAGATGTGATATCTCAATGCTTATACCAAACCTAAAACCCTTCCGATAGCATGAGATGTGATATCTCAATGCTTCTAATACCAAACCTGAGATCCTTCCAATAACATGAGATATGATGTCCAAATCCCTCCCCTTCCAAACCTTAGACCATCCCTTTAGCATGAGATTTGATATCCAACTCCTTCCCATTCCAATCCTGAGACCCTTCTGATGGCATGAGATGTGATATCTCAATGCCTCTAAAACCAAACCTGAGATCCTACCTCTAACATGAAATGTGATATCCAACTCCTTCCCCTTCCAACCCTGAGAGCCTTCCTATAGAATGAGATGTGATATCCAAGTCCTTCCCATTCCAATCCTGAGACCCTTCCTATAACATGAGATGTGATATCCAACTCCTTCCCATTCCAATCATGAGACCCTTCCTATAGCTTGAGATGTGATATCCAACTCCTTCTCATTCCAATTCTGAGACCCGTCCTATACCATGAGACTTGATATCTCAATGCTTCAAATACCAAACCTGAGACCGGTCCTATAACATGAGATGTGAAATCCAAATCCTTCCCTTCCCAAACCTGAGACTCTTCCTATAGCATGAGATGTGATATCTCAATGCTTCTACCAAACCTGAAACCCTTCCTATAGCATGAGATGTGATATCCAACTCCTTCCCATTCCAATCCTGAGACACATCCTATAGCATGAGATGTGATATCACAATGCTTCTAATACCAAACCTGAGACCCGTCCTATAACATGAGATGTGATATCCAAATCCTTCCCCTTCCAAACCTGAGACCCTTCCTTTAGCATGAGATGTGATATCCAGCTCCTCCCATTCCAATCCTGAGACCCTTCCGATAGCAGAGATGTGATATTTCAATGCTTATACCAAACCTGAGACCCTTCCCATAGCATGAGATGTGATATCCAACTCCTTCCCATTCCAATCCTGAGACCCTTCCTATAGCATGAGATGTGATATCTCAATGCTTCTAATACCAAACCTGAGATCCTTCCTATAACATGAGATGTGATATCCAACTCCTTCCCATTCCAATCCCGAGACCCTTCCTATAGCATGAGATGTGATATCTCAATGCTTCTAATACCAAACCTAAGGTCCTTCCTATAACATGAGATGTGATATCCAAATCCTTCCCATTCCAAACCTGAGACCCTCCCTTTAGCATGAGATGTGATATCCAACTCCTTCCCATTCCAATCCTGATACCCTTCTGATAGCATGAGATGTGATATCTCAATGCCTCTAATACCAAACCTGAGATCCTACCTCTAACATGAAATGTGATATCCAACTCCTTCCTTTTCCAAACCTGAGACCCTTCCTACAGCATGAGATGTGATATCCAAGTCCTTCCCATTCCAATCCTGAGACCCTTCCTATAACATGAGATGTGATATCCAACTCCTTCTATTCCAACCTGAGACCCTTCCTATAGCATGAGATGGGATATCCAACTCCTTCCAAATCCAATCCTGATACCCTTCCGATAGCATGAGATGTGATATCCCAATGCTTCTACAAAACCTGAGACCCATACCATGGCATGAGATGTGATATCAAACTCCCGTCCTATACCATGAGACTTGATATCTCAAATGCTTCTAATACCAAACCTGAGACCGGTCCAATAACATGAGATGTGATATCCAAATCCTTCCCATTCCAATCCTGAGACCCTTCCGATAGCAGAGATGTGATATCTCAATGCTTATACCAAACCTAAGACCCTTCCGATAGCATGAGATGTGATATCTCAATGCTTCTAATACCAAACCTGAGATCCTTCCAATAACATGAGATATGATGTCCAAATCCCTCCCCTTCCAAACCTTAGACCATCCCTTTAGCATGAGATTTGATATCCAACTCCTTCCCATTCCAATCCTGAGACCCTTCTGATGGCATGAGATGTGATATCTCAATGCCTCTAAAACCAAACCTGAGATCCTACCTCTAACATGAAATGTGATATCCAACTCCTTCCCCTTCCAACCCTGAGAGCCTTCCTATAGAATGAGATGTGATATCCAAGTCCTTCCCATTCCAATCCTGAGACCCTTCCTATAACATGAGATGTGATATCCAACTCCTTCCCATTCCAATCATGAGACCCTTCCTATAGCTTGAGATGTGATATCCAACTCCTTCTCATTCCAATTCTGAGACCCGTCCTATACCATGAGACTTGATATCTCAATGCTTCAAATACCAAACCTGAGACCGGTCCTATAACATGAGATGTGATACCCAAATCCGTCCCCTTCCAAACCTTAGACCCTTCCTATAGCATGAGATGTGATATCTCATTGCTTCTAATACCAAACCTGAGACCCTTCCTATAACGAGATGGGATATCCAACTCCTTCCCATTCCAACCCTGAGACCCTTCAGATAGCAGAGATGTGATATCCAACTCCTTCCCATTCCAAACCTGAGACCCTTCCGATAGCATGAGATGTGATAGCTCAATGCTTCTAATATCAAACCGAGACCCTCCCTATAGTATGAGATGTGAATTCTAAGTCCTTCCCATTCGTATCCTGAGACCCTTCCGATAGCAGAGATGTGATATCTCAATGCTTATACCAAACCTGATGACCCTTCCTATGGCATTAGATGTGATATCCAACTCCTTCCCATTCCAATCCTGAGTTCCTTCCTATAGCATGAGATGTGATATCTCAATTCTTCTATCAAACCTGATACCCTTCCTTTAGCATGAGATGTGATATTCAACTCCTTCCCATTCCAACCTGAGACCCTTCCTGTAGCATGAGAAGGGAGATCCAACTCCTTCCCATTCCAATCCTGAGACCCTTCCTATACCATGAGATGTGATATCTCAATGCTTCTAATACCAAACCTGGGACCCGTCCTATAACATGAGATACGTCCTATAACATGAGATATGATATCCAAATCCTTCCCCTTCCAAACCTGAGACCCTTCCTTTAGCATGAGATGTGATATCCAAATCCTTCCCATTCCAATACTGAAACCCTTCCTATAGCATGAGATGTCATATCTCAATGTTTCTAATAGAAAACCTGAGACCCTTCCTATAGCAAGAGTTGTGATATCCAAATCCTTCCCATTTCAATCTTGAGACCCTTCCTATAACATGAGATGTGATATCCAACTCCTACCCATTCCAACCTGAGACCCTTCCTATAGCATGAGAAGGGATAAACAATTCCTTCCCAATCCAATCCTTAGACCCTTCCGATAGCAGAGATGTGATATCTCAATGCTTATACCAAACCTGAGACCCTTCCTTTAGCATGAGATGTGATATCCAAATCCTTCACATTCCAATCCTGAGACCCTTCCTATAGCATGAGATGTGATATCTCAATGCTTCTAATACAAAACCTGAGATCCTTCCTATAACATGAGATGTGATATCCAAGTCCTTCCCATTCCAATCCTGAGACCCTTCCTATAACATGAGATGTGATATCCAACTCCTTCTATTCCAACCTGAGACCCTTCCTATAGCATGAGATGGGATATCCAACTCCTTCCAAATCCAATCCTGATACCCTTCCGATAGCATGAGATGTGATATCCCAATGCTTCTACAAAACCTGAGACCCATACCATGGCATGAGATGTGATATCAAACTCCCGTCCTATACCATGAGACTTGATATCTCAATGCTTCTAATACCAAACCTGAGACCGGTCCAATAACATGAGATGTGATATCCAAATCCTTCCCCTTCCAAACCTTAGACCCTTCCTTTATCATGAGAAGTGATATCCAAGTCCTTCCCATTCCATTCCTGAGACCCTTGCTATAGCATGAGATGTGATATCTCAATGCTTCTAATACCAAACCTGAGACCCTTCCTATAACATGAGATGTGATACCCAAATCCTTCCCATTCCAATCCTGAGACCCTTCCGATAGCAGAGATGTGATATCTCAATGCTTATACCAAACCTGAGACCCTTCCGATAGCATGAGATGTGATATCTCAATGCTTCTAATACCAAACCTCAGATCCTTCCAATAACATGAGATGTGATGTCCAAATCCTTCCCCTTCCAAACCTTAGACCCTCCCTTTAGCATGAGATGTGATATCCAACTCCTTCCCATTCCAATCCTGAGACCCTTCTGATGGCATGAGATGTCATATCTCAATGCCTCTAATACCAAACCTGAGATCCTACCTCTAACATGAGATGTGATATCAAACTCCTTCCCATTCCAAACCTGAGACCCTTCCGATAGCATGAGATGTGATATTTCAATGCTTCTAAAACCAAACATGAGAACCATCCTACAACATGAGATGTGAAATCCAAATCATTCCCTTTCCAAACCTGAGGCCCTTCCGATAGCTTGAGATGTGATATCAAACTCCTTCCCATTCAATGTGATATCCAACTCCTTCCCATTCCAATCCTGGGACCCTTCCTATACCATGAGATGTGATATTTCAATGCTTCTAATACCAAACCTGAGACCCGTCCTAAAACATGAGATGTGAGATCCAAATCCTTCCTCTTCCAGACCTGAGACCTTTCCTTTAGCATGAGATGTGATATCCAACTCCTTCCCATTCCAAACCTGAGACCCTTCCCATAGCATGAGATGTGATGTCTCAATGCTTCTAAAACCAAACATGAGAACCATCCTATAACATGATATGTGAAATCCAAATCCTTCCCTTTCCAAACCTGAGACCCTTCCTATAGCTTGAGATGAAATATCAAACTCCTTCCCATTCCAATCCTGAGATAGCTTGAGATGTGAGATCCAAATCCTTCCCCTTCCAAACCTGAGACCCTTCCTATAGCTTGATATGTGATATCAAACTCCTTCCCATTACAATCCTGAGATAGCTTGATATGTGATATCCAACTCCATCCCATTCCAATCCTGAGACCCTTCCGATAGCATGAGATGTGATAGCTCAATGCTTCTAATATCAAAACTGAGACCCTCCCTATAGTATGAGATGTGAAATCTAAGTCCTTCACATTCCTATCCTGAGACCCTTCCGATAGCAGAGATGTGATATCTCAATGCTTATACCGAACCTGATGACCCTTCCTTTAGCATGAGATGTGATATTCAACTCCTTCCCATTCCAATCCTGAGACCCTTCCTATAACATGAGACGTGATATCCAACTCCTTCCCATTCCAAACCTGAGACCTTTCCTTTAGCATATGTGATATCCAACTACTTCCCATTCCAATCCTGAGACCCTTCCGATAGCATGAGATGTGATATCCAACTCCTTCCAATTCCAATACTGAGACCCTTCCAATAGCATATGTGATATCTCAATGCTTCTAATATCAAAATTGAGACCCTCCCTATAACATGAGATGTGATATCCAACTCCTTCCCATTCCAATACTGAGACCCTTCCAATAGCATATGTGATATCTCAATGCTTCTAATATCAAAACTGAGACCCTCCCTATAACATGAGATGTGATATCCAACTCCTTCCCATTCCAATCGAGACCCTTCCTATAACATGAGATGTGATATCTCTATGCTTCTAATACCAAACCTGAGGCCCTTCCCGTAGTATATGTGAAATCCAACTCCTTCCCATTCCAAACTTGTGACCCTTCCTGTAGCATGAAATGTGATTTTTCACCCCTTCCAATACCATACCCGAGACCATTCCCACAGCCTGAGATTTGAAATCTCATTTCTTCCAATACCAAAACCGAGACCGTTCCGATAGGAGGTGATTTGATATCTCAGTGCTTCTAATACCAAACCTGAGACCCTCCCTATAACAAGAGATATCATATCCAACTCCTTCCCATTCCAATCCTGAGACTCTTCCTATAGCATGATATGTGATATCGAACTTCCGATTCAAATCCTGAGATTGGGGAGTGGGGAGGGGTATAATCAGTAATCCTTGCGGAGGTGTAGAAGGAGCCTGACCTAGGGCACATGAAGAAGGAGAGAGAAAAGGAAGCAGAAGAAGGGCGAGAAGACACAGCAGGAGTGCATTATCAAGCGAGTGTTTGCAACGCGAAACGGTGCAGGGAGCAGGGACAGAAAGGGAGAACTCCTCTGAGGAGGAACAGCTGGCAGCCTTCTTTGGAGATGAGAACTTGATCACCACGGGAGAGGATTGTTGAGAGGGTTACAGAGGGGGAGGTCTGAGATCAGAAAATCCTGAGTATTCCCTGCAGTGTGTAGGGCCAGCGACATGAAGAGTTGCAGATCTCGTAAAAGTCCAGGTCAGGAAGCATACAGGTTCATGTTGAATTCTCCAAGTAGGCGGAGTTGAGTGGTAGGAGGCTAGGATGGAGAAGTCCATCCACTGAGAGAGGAAGGGGGTAGGCAAATAGCCACGGTGAGAGAATGGCCAGGAGAGAATGCATGCAGACAAGGCATTCGTGACAATAGTCGGCCTGCAAAGGAAATCAATTTACTACAGGAATCAAGGATAAGCATTGAGATATCACATCTCATGCTATAGGAAGGGTCTCAGGATTGGAATGGGAAGGACTTAGATATCACATATCATGCTATAGGAAGGGTCTCAGTTTGGTATTAGAAGCATTGAGATATCACATCTCATGCTATCGGAAGTGTCTCAGGATTGGAATGGGAAGGAGCTGGATATCACATCTCATGCTAAAGGAAGGGTCTCAGGTTTGGAACGGGAAGGAGTTGGATATCACATCTCATGTTATAGGAAGGGTCTCAGGTTTGGTATAAACATTGAGATATCACATCTCTGCTATCGGAAGTGTCCCAGGATTGGAATGGGAAGGAGTTGGATATCCCATCTCATGTTATAGGACGGGTCTCAGGTTTTTTATTAAAATCATTGAGATATCATATTGCATGCTGTAGGAAGGGTCTAAGGATTGGAATGGGAAGGACTTGGATATCACATCTCATGCTATAGATAGGCTCTCAGGTTTGGAAAGTGAAGGAGTTGGATATCACATTTCATGTTAGAGGAAGGATCTCAGGTTTGGTATTAGAGGCATTGAGATATCACATCTCAGGCTATAGGAAGGGTCTCAGGATTGGAATGGGAAGGAGTTGGATATCACATCTCATGCTATAGGAAGGGTCTCAGGATTGGAATGGGAAGGAGTTGTATATGACATCTCATGCCATAGGGAGGGTCTCAGGTTTGGTATAAACATTGAGACATCACATCTCTGCTATCGAAAGGGTCTCAGGATTGGAATGGGAAGGAGTTGGATATCCCATCTCATGTTATAGGAAGAGTCTCAGGTTTGGTATTAGAAGCATTGAGATATCACATCTCATGCTATAGGAAGTGTCTCAGGATTGGAATGGGAAGGACTTGGGTATCACATCTCATGCTATAGGGAGGGTCTCAAGTTTGATATTAGAAGCATTGAGATATCACATCTCATGCTATAGGAAGGGTCTCAGGATTGGAATGGGAAGGAGTTGGATATCACATCTCATGTTATAGGAAGGATCTCAGGTTTGGTATAAGCATTGAGATATCACATCTCTGCTATCGGAAGGGTCTCAGGATTGGAATGGGAAGGAGTTGGATATTCCCATCTCATGTTATAGGAAGGGTCTCAGGTTTGGTATTAGAAGCATTGAGATATCACATCTCATGCTATAGGAAGGGTCTCAGGATTGGAATGGGAAGGACTTGGATATCACATCTCATGCTATAGAGAGGGTCTCAAGTTTGATATTAGAAGCATTGAGATATCACATTTCATATCGGAAGGGTCTCAAGATTGGAATGGGAAGGAGTTGGATATCACATCTCATGATAAAGGAAGGGTCTAAGGTTTGGAAGGGGAAGGATTTGGATATCACATCTCATGTTATAGGACGGGTCTCAGGTTTGGTATTAGAAGCATTGAGATATCAAGTCTCATGGTATAGGAAGGGTCTCAGAATTGGAATGGGAAGGAGTTGGATATCACATCTCAAGCTATAGGAAGGGTCTCAGGATTAGAATGGGAAGGAGTTTGATATCACATCTCATGCCATAGTATGGGTCTCAGGTTTGGTAGAAGCATTGGGATATCACATCTCATGCTATCAGAAGGGTATCGGGATTGGATTTGGAAGGAGTTGGATATCCCATCTCATGCTATAGGAAGGGTCTCAGGTTGGAATGGGAAGGAGTTGGATATCACATCTCATGTTATAGGAAGGGTCTCAGGATTGGAATGGGAAGGACTTGGATATCACATCTCATGCTATAGGAAGGCTCTCAGGTTTGCAAGGGGAAAGAGTTGGATATCACATTTCATGTTAGAGGTAGGATCTCAGGTTTGGTATTAGAAGTATTGAGATATCACATCTCATGCTATCAGAAGGATCTCAGGTTTGGTATAGAAGCATTGAGATATCATATCTTATGCTATCAGAAGAGTCTCAGGATTGGAATGGGAAGGAGTTGGATATCACATCTCATGCTAAAGGAGGGTCTCAGGTTTGGAAGATAAGGATTTGGATATCACATCTCATGTCATAGGAAGGATCTCAGGTTTGGTATTAGAAGTATTGAGATATCACATCATGCTATCGGAAGGATCTCAGGTTTGGTATAGAAGCATTGAGATATCATATCTTATGCTATCAGAAGGGTCTCAGGATTGGAATGGGAAGGAGTTGGATATCACATCTCATGCTAAAGGGAGGGTCTCAGGTTTGGAAGGCGAAGGATTTGGATATCACATCTCATGTTATCGGAAGGATCTCAGGTTTGGTATTAGAAGTATTGAGATATCACATCTCATGCTATAGGAAGGGTCTCAGGATTGGAATGGGAAGGAGTTGGATATCACATCTCATGCTAAAGGAAGGGTCTCAGGTTTGGTAGAAGCATTGAGATATCACATCTCATGCTATAGGAAGGGTCTCAGGATTGGAATGGGAAGGACTTAGATATCACATATCATGCTATAGGGAGGGTCTCAGTTTTGATATTAGAAGCATTGAGATATCACATCTCATGCTATCGGAAGTGTCTCAGGATTGGAATGGGAAGGAGCTGGATATCACATCTCATGCTAAAGGAAGGGTCTCAGGTTTGGAACGGGAAGGAGTTGGATATCACATCTCATGTTATAGGAAGGGTCTCAGGTTTGGTATAAACATTGAGATATCACATCTCTGCTATCGGAAGTGTCTCAGGATTGGAATGGGAAGGAGTTGGATATCCCATCTCATGTTATAGGACGGGTCTCAGGTTTTTTATTAGAATCATTGAGATATCATATTGCATGCTGTAGGAAGGGTCTAAGGATTGGAATGGGAAGGACTTGGATATCACATCTCATGCTATAGATAGGCTCTCAGGTTTGGAAAGTGAAGGAGTTGGATATCACATTTAATGTTAGAGGAAGGATCTCAGGTTTGGTATTAGAGGCATTGAGATATCACATCTCAGGCTATAGGAAGGGTCTCAGGATTGGAATGGGAAGGAGTTGGATATCACATCTCATGCTATAGGAAGGGTCTCAGGTTTGGCATAAGCATTGAGATATCACATCTCATGCTATAGGAAGGGTCTCAGGATTGGAATGGAAGGAGTTGGATATCACATCTCATGTTATAGGAAGGATCTCAGGTTTGGTATTAGAAGCATTGAGACATCACATCTCATGCTATAGGAAGGGTCTCAGGATTGGAATGGGAAGGAGTTGGATATCACATCTCATGCTATAGGAAGGGTCTCAGGATTGGAATGGGAAGGAGTTGAATATGACATCTCATGCCGTAGGAAGGGTCTCAGGTTTGGTATAAACATTGAGATATCACATCTCTGCTATCAAAAGGGTCTCAGGATTGGAATGGGAAGGAGTTGGATATCCCATCTCATGTTATAGGAAGAGTCTCAGGTTTGGTATTAGAAGCATTGAGATATCACATCTCATGCTATAGGAAGGGTCTCAGGATTGGAATGGGAAGGACTTGGGTATCACATCTCATGCTATAGGGAGGGTCTCAAGTTTGATATTAGAAGCATTGAGATATCACATCTCTGCTATCGGAAGTGTCTCAGGATTGGAATGGGAAGGAGTTGGATATCCCATCTCATGTTATAGGACGGGTCTCAGGTTTTTTATTAGAATCATTGAGATATCATATTGCATGCTGTAGGAAGGGTCTAAGGATTGGAATGGGAAGGACTTGGATATCACATCTCATGCTATAGATAGGCTCTCAGGTTTGGAAAGTGAAGGAGTTGGATATCACATTTCATGTTAGAGGAAGGATCTCAGGTTTGGTATTAGAGGCATTGAGATATCACATCTCAGGCTATAGGAAGGGTCTCAGGATTGGAATGGGAAGGAGTTGGATATCACATCTCATGCTATAGGAAGGGTCTCAGGTTTGGTATAAGCATTGAGATATCACATCTCATGCTATAGGAAGGGTCTCAGGATTGGAATGGAAGGAGTTGGATATCACATCTCATGTTATAGGAAGGATCTCAGGTTTGGTATTAGAAGCATTGAGACATCACATCTCATGCTATAGGAAGGGTCTCAGGATTGGAATGGGAAGGAGTTGGATATCACATCTCATGCTATAGGAAGGGTCTCAGGATTGGAATGGGAAGGAGTTGAATATGACATCTCATGCCGTAGGAAGGGTCTCAGGTTTGGTATAAACATTGAGATATCACATCTCTGCTATCAAAAGGGTCTCAGGATTGGAATGGGAAGGAGTTGGATATCCCATCTCATGTTATAGGAAGAGTCTCAGGTTTGGTATTAGAAGCATTGAGATATCACATCTCATGCTATAGGAAGGGTCTCAGGATTGGAATGGGAAGGACTTGGGTATCACATCTCATGCTATAGGGAGGGTCTCAAGTTTGATATTAGAAGCATTGAGATATCACATCTCATGCTATAGGAAGGGTCTCAGGATTGGAATGGGAAGGAGTTGGATATCACATCTCATGCTATAGGACGGCTCTCAGGTTTGGTATAAGCAGTGAGAAATCACATCTCTGCTATCGGAAGTGTCCCAGGATTGGAATGGGAAGGAGTTGGATATCCCATCTCATGTTATAGGACGGGTCTCAGGTTTTTTATTAAAATCATTGAGATATCATATTGCATGCTGTAGGAAGGGTCTAAGGATTGGAATGGGAAGGACTTGGATATCACATCTCATGCTATAGATAGGCTCTCAGGTTTGGAAAGTGAAGGAGTTGGATATCACATTTCATGTTAGAGGAAGGATCTCAGGTTTGGTATTAGAGGCATTGAGATATCACATCTCAGGCTATAGGAAGGGTCTCAGGATTGGAATGGGAAGGAGTTGGATATCACATCTCATGCTATAGGAAGGGTCTCAGGATTGGAATGGGAAGGAGTTGTATATGACATCTCATGCCATAGGGAGGGTCTCAGGTTTGGTATAAACATTGAGACATCACATCTCTGCTATCGAAAGGGTCTCAGGATTGGAATGGGAAGGAGTTGGATATCCCATCTCATGTTATAGGAAGAGTCTCAGGTTTGGTATTAGAAGCATTGAGATATCACATCTCATGCTATAGGAAGTGTCTCAGGATTGGAATGGGAAGGACTTGGGTATCACATCTCATGCTATAGGGAGGGTCTCAAGTTTGATATTAGAAGCATTGAGATATCACATCTCATGCTATAGGAAGGGTCTCAGGATTGGAATGGGAAGGAGTTGGATATCACATCTCATGCTATAGGAAGGGTCTCAGGTTTGGTATAAGCAGTGAGATATCACATCTCATGCTATAGGAAGTGTCTCAGGATTGGAATGGGAAGGAGTTGGATATCACATCTCATGTTATAGGAAGGATCTCAGGTTTGGTATAAGCATTGAGATATCACATCTCTGCTATCGGAAGGGTCTCAGGATTGGAATGGGAAGGAGTTGGATATTCCCATCTCATGTTATAGGAAGGGTCTCAGGTTTGGTATTAGAAGCATTGAGATATCACATCTCATGCTATAGGAAGGGTCTCAGGATTGGAATGGGAAGGACTTGGATATCACATCTCATGCTATAGAGAGGGTCTCAAGTTTGATATTAGAAGCATTGAGATATCACATTTCATATCGGAAGGGTCTCAAGATTGGAATGGGAAGGAGTTGGATATCACATCTCATGATAAAGGAAGGGTCTAAGGTTTGGAAGGGGAAGGATTTGGATATCACATCTCATGTTATAGGACGGGTCTCAGGTTTGGTATTAGAAGCATTGAGATATCAAGTCTCATGGTATAGGAAGGGTCTCAGAATTGGAATGGGAAGGAGTTGGATATCACATCTCAAGCTATAGGAAGGGTCTCAGGATTAGAATGGGAAGGAGTTTGATATCACATCTCATGCCATAGTATGGGTCTCAGGTTTGGTAGAAGCATTGGGATATCACATCTCATGCTATCAGAAGGGTATCGGGATTGGATTTGGAAGGAGTTGGATATCCCATCTCATGCTATAGGAAGGGTCTCAGGTTGGAATGGGAAGGAGTTGGATATCACATCTCATGTTATAGGAAGGGTCTCAGGATTGGAATGGGAAGGACTTGGATATCACATCTCATGCTATAGGAAGGCTCTCAGGTTTGCAAGGGGAAAGAGTTGGATATCACATTTCATGTTAGAGGTAGGATCTCAGGTTTGGTATTAGAAGTATTGAGATATCACATCTCATGCTATCAGAAGGATCTCAGGTTTGGTATAGAAGCATTGAGATATCATATCTTATGCTATCAGAAGAGTCTCAGGATTGGAATGGGAAGGAGTTGGATATCACATCTCATGCTAAAGGGAGGGTCTCAGGTTTGGAAGATAAGGATTTGGATATCACATCTCATGTCATAGGAAGGATCTCAGGTTTGGTATTAGAAGTATTGAGATATCACATCATGCTATCGGAAGGATCTCAGGTTTGGTATAGAAGCATTGAGATATCATATCTTATGCTATCAGAAGGGTCTCAGGATTGGAATGGGAAGGAGTTGGATATCACATCTCATGCTAAAGGGAGGGTCTCAGGTTTGGAAGGCGAAGGATTTGGATATCACATCTCATGTTATCGGAAGGATCTCAGGTTTGGTATTAGAAGTATTGAGATATCACATCTCATGCTATAGGAAGGGTCTCAGGATTGGAATGGGAAGGAGTTGGATATCACATCTCATGCTAAAGGAAGGGTCTCAGGTTTGGTAGAAGCATTGAGATATCACATCTCATGCTATAGGAAGGGTCTCAGGATTGGAATGGGAAGGACTTAGATATCACATATCATGCTATAGGGAGGGTCTCAGTTTTGATATTAGAAGCATTGAGATATCACATCTCATGCTATCGGAAGTGTCTCAGGATTGGAATGGGAAGGAGCTGGATATCACATCTCATGCTAAAGGAAGGGTCTCAGGTTTGGAACGGGAAGGAGTTGGATATCACATCTCATGTTATAGGAAGGGTCTCAGGTTTGGTATAAACATTGAGATATCACATCTCTGCTATCGGAAGTGTCTCAGGATTGGAATGGGAAGGAGTTGGATATCCCATCTCATGTTATAGGACGGGTCTCAGGTTTTTTATTAGAATCATTGAGATATCATATTGCATGCTGTAGGAAGGGTCTAAGGATTGGAATGGGAAGGACTTGGATATCACATCTCATGCTATAGATAGGCTCTCAGGTTTGGAAAGTGAAGGAGTTGGATATCACATCTCATGTTATAGGAAGGATCTCAGGTTTGGTATTAGAAGCATTGAGACATCACATCTCATGCTATAGGAAGGGTCTCAGGATTGGAATGGGAAGGAGTTGGATATCACATCTCATGCTATAGGAAGGGTCTCAGGATTGGAATGGGAAGGAGTTGAATATGACATCTCATGCCGTAGGAAGGGTCTCAGGTTTGGTATAAACATTGAGATATCACATCTCTGCTATCAAAAGGGTCTCAGGATTGGAATGGGAAGGAGTTGGATATCCCATCTCATGTTATAGGAAGAGTCTCAGGTTTGGTATTAGAAGCATTGAGATATCACATCTCATGCTATAGGAAGGGTCTCAGGATTGGAATGGGAAGGACTTGGGTATCACATCTCATGCTATAGGGAGGGTCTCAAGTTTGATATTAGAAGCATTGAGATATCACATCTCTGCTATCGGAAGTGTCTCAGGATTGGAATGGGAAGGAGTTGGATATCCCATCTCATGTTATAGGACGGGTCTCAGGTTTTTTATTAGAATCATTGAGATATCATATTGCATGCTGTAGGAAGGGTCTAAGGATTGGAATGGGAAGGACTTGGATATCACATCTCATGCTATAGATAGGCTCTCAGGTTTGGAAAGTGAAGGAGTTGGATATCACATTTCATGTTAGAGGAAGGATCTCAGGTTTGGTATTAGAGGCATTGAGATATCACATCTCAGGCTATAGGAAGGGTCTCAGGATTGGAATGGGAAGGAGTTGGATATCACATCTCATGCTATAGGAAGGGTCTCAGGTTTGGTATAAGCATTGAGATATCACATCTCATGCTATAGGAAGGGTCTCAGGGTTGGAATGGAAGGAGTTGGATATCACATCTCATGTTATAGGAAGGATCTCAGGTTTGGTATTAGAAGCATTGAGACATCACATCTCATGCTATAGGAAGGGTCTCAGGATTGGAATGGGAAGGAGTTGGATATCACATCTCATGCTATAGGAAGGGTCTCAGGATTGGAATGGGAAGGAGTTGAATATGACATCTCATGCCGTAGGAAGGGTCTCAGGTTTGGTATAAACATTGAGATATCACATCTCTGCTATCAAAAGGGTCTCAGGATTGGAATGGGAAGGAGTTGGATATCCCATCTCATGTTATAGGAAGAGTCTCAGGTTTGGTATTAGAAGCATTGAGATATCACATCTCATGCTATAGGAAGGGTCTCAGGATTGGAATGGGAAGGACTTGGGTATCACATCTCATGCTATAGGGAGGGTCTCAAGTTTGATATTAGAAGCATTGAGATATCACATCTCATGCTATAGGAAGGGTCTCAGGATTGGAATGGGAAGGAGTTGGATATCACATCTCATGCTATAGGACGGCTCTCAGGTTTGGTATAAGCAGTGAGATATCACATCTCTGCTATCGGAAGTGTCCTAGGATTGGAATGGGAAGGAGTTGGATATCCCATCTCATGTTATAGGACGGGTCTCAGGTTTTTTATTAAAATCATTGAGATATCATATTGCATGCTGTAGGAAGGGTCTAAGGATTGGAATGGGAAGGACTTGGATATCACATCTCATGCTATAGATAGGCTCTCAGGTTTGGAAAGTGAAGGAGTTGGATATCACATTTCATGTTAGAGGAAGGATCTCAGGTTTGGTATTAGAGGCATTGAGATATCACATCTCAGGCTATAGGAAGGGTCTCAGGATTGGAATGGGAAGGAGTTGGATATCACATCTCATGCTATAGGAAGGGTCTCAGGATTGGAATGGGAAGGAGTTGTATATGACATCTCATGCCATAGGGAGGGTCTCAGGTTTGGTATAAACATTGAGACATCACATATCTGCTATCGAAAGGGTCTCAGGATTGGAATGGGAAGGAGTTGGATATCCCATCTCATGTTATAGGAAGAGTCTCAGGTTTGATATTAGAAGCATTGAGATATCACATCTCATGCTATAGGAAGTGTCTCAGGATTGGAATGGGAAGGACTTGGGTATCACATCTCATGCTATAGGGAGGGTCTCAAGTTTGATATTAGAAGCATTGAGATATCACATCTCATGCTATAGGAAGGGTCTCAGGATTGGAATGGGAAGGAGTTGGATATCACATCTCATGCTATAGGAAGGGTCTCAGGTTTGGTATAAGCAGTGAGATATCACATCTCATGCTATAGGAAGTGTCTCAGGATTGGAATGGGAAGGAGTTGGATATCACATCTCATGTTATAGGAAGGATCTCAGGTTTGGTATAAGCATTGAGATATCACATCTCTGCTATCGGAAGGGTCTCAGGATTGGAATGGGAAGGAGTTGGATATTCCCATCTCATGTTATAGGAAGGGTCTCAGGTTTGGTATTAGAAGCATTGAGATATCATATTGCATGCTGTAGGAAGGGTCTAAGGATTGGAATGGGAAGGACTTGGATATCACATCTCATGCTATAGATAGGCTCTCAGGTTTGGAAAGTGAAGGAGTTGGATATCACATTTAATGTTAGAGGAAGGATCTCAGGTTTGGTATTAGAGGCATTGAGATATCACATCTCAGGCTATAGGAAGGGTCTCAGAATTGGAATGGGAAGGAGTTGGATATCACATCTCATGCTATAGGAAGGGTCTCAGGTTTGGTATAAGCATTGAGATATCACATCTCATGCTATAGGAAGGGTCTCAGGATTGGAATGGAAGGAGTTGGATATCACATCTCATGTTATAGGAAGGATCTCAGGTTTGGTATTAGAAGCATTGAGACATCACATCTCATGCTATAGGAAGGGTCTCAGGATTGGAATGGGAAGGAGTTGGATATCACATCTCATGCTATAGGAAGGGTCTCAGGATTGGAATGGGAAGGAGTTGAATATGACATCTCATGCCGTAGGAAGGGTCTCAGGTTTGGTATAAACATTGAGATATCACATCTCTGCTATCAAAAGGGTCTCAGGATTGGAATGGGAAGGAGTTGGATATCCCATCTCATGCTATAGGAAGAGTCTCAGGTTTGGTATTAGAAGCATTGAGATATCACATCTCATGCTATAGGAAGGGTCTCAGGATTGGAATGGGAAGGACTTGGGTATCACATCTCATGCTATAGGGAGGGTCTCAAGTTTGATATTAGAAGCATTGAGATATCACATCTCTGCTATCGGAAGTGTCTCAGGATTGGAATGGGAAGGAGTTGGATATCCCATCTCATGTTATAGGACGGGTCTCAGGTTTTTTATTAGAATCATTGAGATATCATATTGCATGCTGTAGGAAGGGTCTAAGGATTGGAATGGGAAGGACTTGGATATCACATCTCATGCTATAGATAGGCTCTCAGGTTTGGAAAGTGAAGGAGTTGGATATCACATTTCATGTTAGAGGAAGGATCTCAGGTTTGGTATTAGAGGCATTGAGATATCACATCTCAGGCTATAGGAAGGGTCTCAGGATTGGAATGGGAAGGAGTTGGATATCACATCTCATGCTATAGGAAGGGTCTCAGGTTTGGTATAAGCATTGAGATATCACATCTCATGCTATAGGAAGGGTCTCAGGATTGGAATGGAAGGAGTTGGATATCACATCTCATGTTATAGGAAGGATCTCAGGTTTGGTATTAGAAGCATTGAGACATCACATCTCATGCTATAGGAAGGGTCTCAGGATTGGAATGGGAAGGAGTTGGATATCACATCTCATGCTATAGGAAGGGTCTCAGGATTGGAATGGGAAGGAGTTGAATATGACATCTCATGCCGTAGGAAGGGTCTCAGGTTTGGTATAAACATTGAGATATCACATCTCTGCTATCAAAAGGGTCTCAGGATTGGAATGGGAAGGAGTTGGATATCCCATCTCATGTTATAGGAAGAGTCTCAGGTTTGGTATTAGAAGCATTGAGATATCACATCTCATGCTATAGGAAGGGTCTCAGGATTGGAATGGGAAGGACTTGGGTATCACATCTCATGCTATAGGGAGGGTCTCAAGTTTGATATTAGAAGCATTGAGATATCACATCTCATGCTATAGGAAGGGTCTCAGGATTGGAATGGGAAGGAGTTGGATATCACATCTCATGCTATAGGACGGCTCTCAGGTTTGGTATAAGCAGTGAGATATCACATCTCATGCTATAGGAAGTGTCTCAGGATTGGAATGCGAAGGAGTTGGATATCACATCTCATGTTATAGGAAGGATCTCAGGTTTGGTATAAGCATTGAGATATCACATCTCTGCTATCGGAAGGGTCTCAGGATTGGAATGGGAAGGAGTTGGATATTCCCATCTCATGTTATAGGAAGGGTCTCAGGTTTGGTATTAGAAGCATTGAGATATCACATCTCATGCTATAGGAAGGGTCTCAGGATTGGAATGGGAAGGACTTGGATATCACATCTCATGCTATAGGGAGGGTCTCAAGTTTGATATTAGAAGCATTGAGTTATCACATTTCATGATAACGAAAGGGTCTCAAGATTGGAATGGGAAGGAGTTGGATATCACATCTCATGATAAAGGAAGGGTCTAAGGTTTGGAAGGGGAAGGATTTGGATATCACATCTCATGTTATAGGACGGGTCTCAGGTTTGGTATTAGAAGCATTGAGATATCAAGTCTCATGGTATAGGAAGGGTCTCAGAATTGGAATGGGAAGGAGTTGGATATCACATCTCAAGCTATAGGAAGGGTCTCAGGATTAGAATGGGAAGGAGTTTGATATCACATCTCATGCCATAGTATGGGTCTCAGGTTTGGTAGAAGCATTGGGATATCACATCTCATGCTATCGGAAGGGTATCGGGATTGGATTTGGAAGGAGTTGGATATCCCATCTCATGCTATAGGAAGGGTCTCAGGTTGGAATGGGGAGGAGTTGGATATCACATCTCATGTTATAGGAAGGGTCTCAGGATTGGAATGGGAAGGACTTGGATATCACATCTCATGCTACAGGAAGGCTCTCAGGTTTGCAAGGGGAAAGAGTTGGATATCACATTTCATGTTAGAGGTAGGATCTCAGGTTTGGTATTAGAAGTATTGAGATATCACATCTCATGCTATCAGAAGGATCTCAGGTTTGGTATAGAAGCATTGAGATATCATATCTTATGCTATCAGAAGAGTCTCAGGATTGGAATGGGAAGGAGTTGGATATCACATCTCATGCTAAAGGGAGGGTCTCAGGTTTGGAAGATAAGGATTTGGATATCACATCTCATGTTATAGGAAGGATCTCAGGTTTGGTATTAGAAGTATTGAGATATCACATCTCATGCTATCGGAAGGATCTTAGGTTTGGTATAGAAGCATTGAGATATCATATCTTATGCTATCAGAAGGGTCTCAGGATTGGAATGGGAAGGAGTTGGATATCACATCTCATGCTAAAGGGAGGGTCTCAGGTTTGGAAGGCGAAGGATTTGGATATCACATCTCATGTTATAGGATGGATCTCAGGTTTGGTATTAGAAGTATTGAGATATCACATCTCATGTTATCGGAAGGATCTCAGGTTTGGTATTAGAAGTATTGAGATATCACATCTCATGCTATAGGAAGGGTCTCAGGATTGGAATGGGAAGGAGTTGGATATCACATCTCATGCTAAAGGAAGGGTCTCAGGTTTGGTAGAAGCATTGAGATATCACATCTCATGCTATAGGAAGGGTCTCAGGGTTGGAATGGAAGGAGTTGGATATCACATCTCATGTTATAGGAAGGATCTCAGGTTTGGTATTAGAAGCATTGAGACATCACATCTCATGCTATAGGAAGGGTCTCAGGATTGGAATGGGAAGGAGTTGGATATCACATCTCATGCTATAGGAAGGGTCTCAGGATTGGAATGGGAAGGAGTTGAATATGACATCTCATGCCGTAGGAAGGGTCTCAGGTTTGGTATAAACATTGAGATATCACATCTCTGCTATCAAAAGGGTCTCAGGATTGGAATGGGAAGGAGTTGGATATCCCATCTCATGTTATAGGAAGAGTCTCAGGTTTGGTATTAGAAGCATTGAGATATCACATCTCATGCTATAGGAAGGGTCTCAGGATTGGAATGGGAAGGACTTGGGTATCACATCTCATGCTATAGGGAGGGTCTCAAGTTTGATATTAGAAGCATTGAGATATCACATCTCATGCTATAGGAAGGGTCTCAGGATTGGAATGGGAAGGAGTTGGATATCACATCTCATGCTATAGGACGGCTCTCAGGTTTGGTATAAGCAGTGAGATATCACATCTCTGCTATCGGAAGTGTCCTAGGATTGGAATGGGAAGGAGTTGGATATCCCATCTCATGTTATAGGACGGGTCTCAGGTTTTTTATTAAAATCATTGAGATATCATATTGCATGCTGTAGGAAGGGTCTAAGGATTGGAATGGGAAGGACTTGGATATCACATCTCATGCTATAGATAGGCTCTCAGGTTTGGAAAGTGAAGGAGTTGGATATCACATTTCATGTTAGAGGAAGGATCTCAGGTTTGGTATTAGAGGCATTGAGATATCACATCTCAGGCTATAGGAAGGGTCTCAGGATTGGAATGGGAAGGAGTTGGATATCACATCTCATGCTATAGGAAGGGTCTCAGGATTGGAATGGGAAGGAGTTGTATATGACATCTCATGCCATAGGGAGGGTCTCAGGTTTGGTATAAACATTGAGACATCACATATCTGCTATCGAAAGGGTCTCAGGATTGGAATGGGAAGGAGTTGGATATCCCATCTCATGTTATAGGAAGAGTCTCAGGTTTGATATTAGAAGCATTGAGATATCACATCTCATGCTATAGGAAGTGTCTCAGGATTGGAATGGGAAGGACTTGGGTATCACATCTCATGCTATAGGGAGGGTCTCAAGTTTGATATTAGAAGCATTGAGATATCACATCTCATGCTATAGGAAGGGTCTCAGGATTGGAATGGGAAGGAGTTGGATATCACATCTCATGCTATAGGAAGGGTCTCAGGTTTGGTATAAGCAGTGAGATATCACATCTCATGCTATAGGAAGTGTCTCAGGATTGGAATGGGAAGGAGTTGGATATCACATCTCATGTTATAGGAAGGATCTCAGGTTTGGTATAAGCATTGAGATATCACATCTCTGCTATCGGAAGGGTCTCAGGATTGGAATGGGAAGGAGTTGGATATTCCCATCTCATGTTATAGGAAGGGTCTCAGGTTTGGTATTAGAAGCATTGAGATATCACATCTCATGCTATAGGAAGGGTCTCAGGATTGGAATGGGAAGGACTTGGATATCACATCTCATGCTATAGAGAGGGTCTCAAGTTTGATATTAGAAGCATTGAGATATCAAATTTCATATCGGAAGGGTCTCAAGATTGGAATGGGAAGGAGTTGGATATCACATCTCATGATAAAGGAAGGGTCTAAGGTTTGGAAGGGGAAGGATTTGGATATCACATCTCATGTTATAGGACGGGTCTCAGGTTTGGTATTAGAAGCATTGAGATATCAAGTCTCATGGTATAGGAAGGGTCTCAGAATTGGAATGGGAAGGAGTTGGATATCACATCTCAAGCTATAGGAAGGGTCTCAGGATTAGAATGGGAAGGAGTTTGATATCACATCTCATGCCATAGTATGGGTCTCAGGTTTGGTAGAAGCATTGGGATATCACATCTCATGCTATCAGAAGGGTATCGGGATTGGATTTGGAAGGAGTTGGATATCCCATCTCATGCTATAGGAAGGGTCTCAGGTTGGAATGGGAAGGAGTTGGATATCACATCTCATGTTATAGGAAGGGTCTCAGGATTGGAATGGGAAGGACTTGGATATCACATCTCATGCTATAGGAAGGCTCTCAGGTTTGCAAGGGGAAAGAGTTGGATATCACATTTCATGTTAGAGGTAGGATCTCAGGTTTGGTATTAGAAGTATTGAGATATCACATCTCATGCTATCAGAAGGATCTCAGGTTTGGTATAGAAGCATTGAGATATCATATCTTATGCTATCAGAAGAGTCTCAGGATTGGAATGGGAAGGAGTTGGATATCACATCTCATGCTAAAGGGAGGGTCTCAGGTTTGGAAGATAAGGATTTGGATATCACATCTCATGTCATAGGAAGGATCTCAGGTTTGGTATTAGAAGTATTGAGATATCACATCATGCTATCGGAAGGATCTCAGGTTTGGTATAGAAGCATTGAGATATCATATCTTATGCTATCAGAAGGGTCTCAGGATTGGAATGGGAAGGAGTTGGATATCACATCTCATGCTAAAGGGAGGGTCTCAGGTTTGGAAGGCGAAGGATTTGGATATCACATCTCATGTTATCGGAAGGATCTCAGGTTTGGTATTAGAAGTATTGAGATATCACATCTCATGCTATAGGAAGGGTCTCAGGATTGGAATGGGAAGGAGTTGGATATCACATCTCATGCTAAAGGAAGGGTCTCAGGTTTGGTAGAAGCATTGAGATATCACATCTCATGCTATAGGAAGGGTCTCAGGATTGGAATGGGAAGGACTTAGATATCACATATCATGCTATAGGGAGGGTCTCAGTTTTGATATTAGAAGCATTGAGATATCACATCTCATGCTATCGGAAGTGTCTCAGGATTGGAATGGGAAGGAGCTGGATATCACATCTCATGCTAAAGGAAGGGTCTCAGGTTTGGAACGGGAAGGAGTTGGATATCACATCTCATATTATAGGAAGGGTCTCAGGTTTGGTATAAACATTGAGATATCACATCTCTGCTATCGGAAGTGTCTCAGGATTGGAATGGGAAGGAGTTGGATATCCCATCTCATGTTATAGGACGGGTCTCAGGTTTTTTATTAGAATCATTGAGATATCATATTGCATGCTGTAGGAAGGGTCTAAGGATTGGAATGGGAAGGACTTGGATATCACATCTCATGCTATAGATAGGCTCTCAGGTTTGGAAAGTGAAGGAGTTGGATATCACATTTAATGTTAGAGGAAGGATCTCAGGTTTGGTATTAGAGGCATTGAGATATCACATCTCAGGCTATAGGAAGGGTCTCAGAATTGGAATGGGAAGGAGTTGGATATCACATCTCATGCTATAGGAAGGGTCTCAGGTTTGGTATAAGCATTGAGATATCACATCTCATGCTATAGGAAGGGTCTCAGGATTGGAATGGAAGGAGTTGGATATCACATCTCATGTTATAGGAAGGATCTCAGGTTTGGTATTAGAAGCATTGAGACATCACATCTCATGCTATAGGAAGGGTCTCAGGATTGGAATGGGAAGGAGTTGGATATCACATCTCATGCTATAGGAAGGGTCTCAGGATTGGAATGGGAAGGAGTTGAATATGACATCTCATGCCGTAGGAAGGGTCTCAGGTTTGGTATAAACATTGAGATATCACATCTCTGCTATCAAAAGGGTCTCAGGATTGGAATGGGAAGGAGTTGGATATCCCATCTCATGCTATAGGAAGAGTCTCAGGTTTGGTATTAGAAGCATTGAGATATCACATCTCATGCTATAGGAAGGGTCTCAGGATTGGAATGGGAAGGACTTGGGTATCACATCTCATGCTATAGGGAGGGTCTCAAGTTTGATATTAGAAGCATTGAGATATCACATCTCTGCTATCGGAAGTGTCTCAGGATTGGAATGGGAAGGAGTTGGATATCCCATCTCATGTTATAGGACGGGTCTCAGGTTTTTTATTAGAATCATTGAGATATCATATTGCATGCTGTAGGAAGGGTCTAAGGATTGGAATGGGAAGGACTTGGATATCACATCTCATGCTATAGATAGGCTCTCAGGTTTGGAAAGTGAAGGAGTTGGATATCACATTTCATGTTAGAGGAAGGATCTCAGGTTTGGTATTAGAGGCATTGAGATATCACATCTCAGGCTATAGGAAGGGTCTCAGGATTGGAATGGGAAGGAGTTGGATATCACATCTCATGCTATAGGAAGGGTCTCAGGTTTGGTATAAGCATTGAGATATCACATCTCATGCTATAGGAAGGGTCTCAGGATTGGAATGGAAGGAGTTGGATATCACATCTCATGTTATAGGAAGGATCTCAGGTTTGGTATTAGAAGCATTGAGACATCACATCTCATGCTATAGGAAGGGTCTCAGGATTGGAATGGGAAGGAGTTGGATATCACATCTCATGCTATAGGAAGGGTCTCAGGATTGGAATGGGAAGGAGTTGAATATGACATCTCATGCCGTAGGAAGGGTCTCAGGTTTGGTATAAACATTGAGATATCACATCTCTGCTATCAAAAGGGTCTCAGGATTGGAATGGGAAGGAGTTGGATATCCCATCTCATGTTATAGGAAGAGTCTCAGGTTTGGTATTAGAAGCATTGAGATATCACATCTCATGCTATAGGAAGGGTCTCAGGATTGGAATGGGAAGGACTTGGGTATCACATCTCATGCTATAGGGAGGGTCTCAAGTTTGATATTAGAAGCATTGAGATATCACATCTCATGCTATAGGAAGGGTCTCAGGATTGGAATGGGAAGGAGTTGGATATCACATCTCATGCTATAGGACGGCTCTCAGGTTTGGTATAAGCAGTGAGATATCACATCTCATGCTATAGGAAGTGTCTCAGGATTGGAATGCGAAGGAGTTGGATATCACATCTCATGTTATAGGAAGGATCTCAGGTTTGGTATAAGCATTGAGATATCACATCTCTGCTATCGGAAGGGTCTCAGGATTGGAATGGGAAGGAGTTGGATATTCCCATCTCATGTTATAGGAAGGGTCTCAGGTTTGGTATTAGAAGCATTGAGATATCACATCTCATGCTATAGGAAGGGTCTCAGGATTGGAATGGGAAGGACTTGGATATCACATCTCATGCTATAGGGAGGGTCTCAAGTTTGATATTAGAAGCATTGAGATATCACATTTCATGATAACGAAAGGGTCTCAAGATTGGAATGGGAAGGAGTTGGATATCACATCTCATGATAAAGGAAGGGTCTAAGGTTTGGAAGGGGAAGGATTTGGATATCACATCTCATGTTATAGGACGGGTCTCAGGTTTGGTATTAGAAGCATTGAGATATCAAGTCTCATGGTATAGGAAGGGTCTCAGAATTGGAATGGGAAGGAGTTGGATATCACATCTCAAGCTATAGGAAGGGTCTCAGGATTAGAATGGGAAGGAGTTTGATATCACATCTCATGCCATAGTATGGGTCTCAGGTTTGGTAGAAGCATTGGGATATCACATCTCATGCTATCGGAAGGGTATCGGGATTGGATTTGGAAGGAGTTGGATATCCCATCTCATGCTATAGGAAGGGTCTCAGGTTGGAATGGGGAGGAGTTGGATATCACATCTCATGTTATAGGAAGGGTCTCAGGATTGGAATGGGAAGGACTTGGATATCACATCTCATGCTACAGGAAGGCTCTCAGGTTTGCAAGGGGAAAGAGTTGGATATCACATTTCATGTTAGAGGTAGGATCTCAGGTTTGGTATTAGAAGTATTGAGATATCACATCTCATGCTATCAGAAGGATCTCAGGTTTGGTATAGAAGCATTGAGATATCATATCTTATGCTATCAGAAGAGTCTCAGGATTGGAATGGGAAGGAGTTGGATATCACATCTCATGCTAAAGGGAGGGTCTCAGGTTTGGAAGATAAGGATTTGGATATCACATCTCATGTTATAGGAAGGATCTCAGGTTTGGTATTAGAAGTATTGAGATATCACATCTCATGCTATCGGAAGGATCTTAGGTTTGGTATAGAAGCATTGAGATATCATATCTTATGCTATCAGAAGGGTCTCAGGATTGGAATGGGAAGGAGTTGGATATCACATCTCATGCTAAAGGGAGGGTCTCAGGTTTGGAAGGCGAAGGATTTGGATATCACATCTCATGTTATAGGATGGATCTCAGGTTTGGTATTAGAAGTATTGAGATATCACATCTCATGTTATCGGAAGGATCTCAGGTTTGGTATTAGAAGTATTGAGATATCACATCTCATGCTATAGGAAGGGTCTCAGGATTGGAATGGGAAGGAGTTGGATATCACATCTCATGCTAAAGGAAGGGTCTCAGGTTTGGTAGAAGCATTGAGATATCACATCTCATGCTATAGGAAGGGTCTCAGGATTGGAATGGGAAGGACTTAGATATCACATATCATGCTATAGGGAGGGTCTCAGTTTTGATATTAGAAGCATTGAGATATCACATCTCATGCTATCGGAAGTGTCTCAGGATTGGAATGGGAAGGAGCTGGATATCACATCTCATGCTAAAGGAAGGGTCTCAGGTTTGGAACGTGAAGGAGTTGGATATCACATCTCATGCTATAGGAAGGGTCTCAGGTTTGGTATAAGCATTGAGATATCACATCTCATGCTATAGGAAGGGTCTCAGGATTGGAATGGAAGGAGTTGGATATCACATCTCATGTTATAGGAACGATCTCAGGTTTGGTATTAGAAGCATTGAGACATCACATCTCATGCTATAGGAAGGGTCTCAGGATTGGAATGGGAAGGAGTTGGATATCACATCTCATGCTATAGGAAGGGTCTCAGGATTGGAATGGGAAGGAGTTGAATATGGCATCTCATGCCGTAGGAAGGGTCTCAGGTTTGGTATAAACATTGAGATATCACATCTCTGCTATCAAAAGGGTCTCAGGATTGGAATGGGAAGGAGTTGGATATCCCATCTCATGTTATAGGAAGAGTCTCAGGTTTGGTATTAGAAGCATTGAGATATCACATCTCATGCTATAGGAAGTGTCTCAGGATTGGAATGGGAAGGACTTGGATATCACATCTCATGCTATATGGAGGGTCTCAAGTTTGATATTAGAAGCATTGAGATATCACATCTCATGCTATAGGAAGGGTCTCAGGATTGGAATGGGAAGGAGTTGGATATCACATCTCATGCTATGGGAAGGGTCTCAGGTTTGGTATAAGCAGTGAGATATCACATCTCATGCTATAGGAAGGGTCTCAGGATTGGAATGGGAAGGAGTTGGATATCACATCTCATGCTATAGGACGGGTCTCAGGTTTGGTATAAGCAGTGAGATATCACATCTCATGCTATAGGAAGTGTCGCAGGATTGGAATGGGAAGGAGTTGGATATCACATCTCATGTTATAGAAGGATCTCAGGTTTGGTATAAGCATTGAGATATCACATCTCTGCTATCGGAAGGGTCTCAGGATTGGAATGGGAAGGAGTTGGATATTCCCATCTCATGTTATAGGAAGGGTCTCAGGTTTGGTATTAGAAGCATTGAGATATCACATCTCATGCTATAGGAAGGGTCTCAGGATTGGAATGGGAAGGACTTGGATATCACATCTCATGCTATAGGGAGGGTCTCAAGTTTGATATTAGAAGCATTGAGATATCACATTTCATGATATCGGAAGGGTCTCAAGATTGGAATGGGAAGGAGTTGGATATCACATCTCATGATAAAGGAAGGGTCTAAGGTTTGGAAGGGGAAGGATTTGGATATCACATCTCATGTTATAGGACGGGTCTCAGGTTTGGTATTAGAAGCATTGAGATATCAAGTCTCATGGTATAGGAAGGGTCTCAGAATTGGAATGGGAAGGAGTTGGATATCACATCTCAAGCTATAGGAAGGGTCTCAGGATTAGAATGGGAAGGAGTTTGATATCACATCTCATGCCATAGTATGGGTCTCAGGTTTGGTAGAAGCATTGGGATATCACATCTCATGCTATCGGAAGGGTATCGGGATTGGATTTGGAAGGAGTTGGATATCCCATCTCATGCTATAGGAAGGGTCTCAGGTTGGAATGGGGAGGAGTTGGATATCACATCTCATGTTATAGGAAGGGTCTCAGGATTGGAATGGGAAGGACTTGGATATCACATCTCATGCTACAGGAAGGCTCTCAGGTTTGCAAGGGGAAAGAGTTGGATATCACATTTCATGTTAGAGGTAGGATCTCAGGTTTGGTATTAGAAGTATTGAGATATCACATCTCATGCTATCAGAAGGATCTCAGGTTTGGTATAGAAGCATTGAGATATCATATCTTATGCTATCAGAAGAGTCTCAGGATTGGAATGGGAAGGAGTTGGATATCACATCTCATGCTATGGGAAGGGTCTCAGGTTTGGTATAAGCAGTGAGATATCACATCTCATGCTATAGGAAGGGTCTCAGGATTGGAATGGGAAGGAGTTGGATATCACATCTCATGCTATAGGACGGGTCTCAGGTTTGGTATAAGCAGTGAGATATCACATCTCATGCTATAGGAAGTGTCGCAGGATTGGAATGGGAAGGAGTTGGATATCACATCTCATGTTATAGAAGGATCTCAGGTTTGGTATAAGCATTGAGATATCACATCTCTGCTATCGGAAGGGTCTCAGGATTGGAATGGGAAGGAGTTGGATATTCCCATCTCATGTTATAGGAAGGGTCTCAGGTTTGGTATTAGAAGCATTGAGATATCACATCTCATGCTATAGGAAGGGTCTCAGGATTGGAATGGGAAGGACTTGGATATCACATCTCATGCTATAGGGAGGGTCTCAAGTTTGATATTAGAAGCATTGAGATATCACATTTCATGATATCGGAAGGGTCTCAAGATTGGAATGGGAAGGAGTTGGATATCACATCTCATGATAAAGGAAGGGTCTAAGGTTTGGAAGGGGAAGGATTTGGATATCACATCTCATGTTATAGGACGGGTCTCAGGTTTGGTATTAGAAGCATTGAGATATCAAGTCTCATGGTATAGGAAGGGTCTCAGAATTGGAATGGGAAGGAGTTGGATATCACATCTCAAGCTATAGGAAGGGTCTCAGGATTAGAATGGGAAGGAGTTTGATATCACATCTCATGCCATAGTATGGGTCTCAGGTTTGGTAGAAGCATTGGGATATCACATCTCATGCTATCGGAAGGGTATCGGGATTGGATTTGGAAGGAGTTGGATATCCCATCTCATGCTATAGGAAGGGTCTCAGGTTGGAATGGGGAGGAGTTGGATATCACATCTCATGTTATAGGAAGGGTCTCAGGATTGGAATGGGAAGGACTTGGATATCACATCTCATGCTACAGGAAGGCTCTCAGGTTTGCAAGGGGAAAGAGTTGGATATCACATTTCATGTTAGAGGTAGGATCTCAGGTTTGGTATTAGAAGTATTGAGATATCACATCTCATGCTATCAGAAGGATCTCAGGTTTGGTATAGAAGCATTGAGATATCATATCTTATGCTATCAGAAGAGTCTCAGGATTGGAATGGGAAGGAGTTGGATATCACATCTCATGCTAAAGGGAGGGTCTCAGGTTTGGAAGATAAGGATTTGGATATCACATCTCATGTTATAGGAAGGATCTCAAATTTGGTATTAGAAGTATTGAGATATCACATCTCATGCTATCGGAAGGATCTCAGGTTTGGTATAGAAGCATTGAGATATCATATCTTATGCTATCAGAAGGGTCTCAGGATTGGAATGGGAAGGAGTTGGATATCACATCTCATGCTAAAGGGAGGGTCTCAGGTTTGGAAGGCGAAGGATTTGGATATCACATCTCATGTTATCGGAAGGATCTCAGGTTTGGTATTAGAAGTATTGAGATATCACATCTCATGCTATAGGAAGGGTCTCAGGATTGGAATGGGAAGGAGTTGGATATCACATCTCATGCTAAACGAAGGGTCTCAGGTTTGGTAGAAGCATTGAGATATCACATCTCATGCTATAGGAAGGGTCTCAGGATTGGAATGGGAAGGACTTAGATATCACATATCATGCTATAGGGAGGGTCTCAGTTTTGATATTAGAAGCATTGAGATATCACATCTCATGCTATCGGAAGTGTCTCAGGATTGGAATGGGAAGGAGCTGGATATCACATCTCATGCTAAAGGAAGGGTCTCAGGTTTGGAACGGGAAGGAGTTGGATATCACATCTCATGTTATAGGAAGGGTCTCAGGTTTGGTATAAACATTGAGATATCACATCTCTGCTATCGGAAGTGTCTCAGGATTGGAATGGAAAGGAGTTGGATATCCCATCTCATGTTATAGGACGGGTCTCAGGTTTTTTATTAGAATCATTGAGATATCATATTGCATGCTGTAGGAAGGGTCTAAGGATTGGAATGGGAAGGACTTGGATATCACATCTCATGCTATAGATAGGCTCTCAGGTTTGGAAAGTGAAGGAGTTGGATATCACATTTCATGTTAGAGGAAGGATCTCAGGTTTGGTATTAGAGGCATTGAGATATCACATCTCAGGCTATAGGAAGGGTCTCAGGATTGGAATGGGAAGGAGTTGGATATCACATCTCATGCTATAGGAAGGGTCTCAGGATTGGAATGGAAGGAGTTGGATATCACATCTCATGTTATAGGAAGGATCTCAGGTTTGGTATTAGAAGCATTCAGACATCACATCTCATGCTATAGGAAGGGTCTCAGGATTGGAATGGGAAGGAGTTGGATATCACATCTCATGCTATAGGAAGGGTCTCAGGATTGGAATGGGAAGGAGTTGAATATGACATCTCATGCCGTAGGAAGGGTCTCAGGTTTGGTATAAACATTGAGATATCACATCTCTGCTATCAAAAGGGTCTCAGGATTGGAATGGGAAGGAGTTGGATATCCCATCTCATGTTATAGGAAGAGTCTCAGGTTTGGTATTAGAAGCATTGAGATATCACATCTCATGCTATAGGAAGGGTCTCAGGATTGGAATGGGAAGGACTTGGGTATCACATCTCATGCTATAGGGAGGGTCTCAAGTTTGATATTAGAAGCATTGAGATATCACATCTCATGCTATAGGAAGGGTCTCAGGATTGGAATGGGAAGGAGTTGGATATCACATCTCATGCTATAGGACGGGTCTCAGGTTTTGTATAAGCAGTGAGATATCACATCTCATGCTATAGGAAGTGTCTCAGGATTGGAATGGGAAGGAGTTGGATATCACATCTCATGTTATAGGAAGGATCTCAGGTTTGGTATAAGCATTGAGATATCACATCTCTGCTATCGGAAGGGTCTCAGGATTGGAATGGGAAGGAGTTGGATATTCCCATCTCATGTTATAGGAAGGGTCTCAGGTTTGGTATTAGAAGCATTGAGATATCACATCTCATGCTATAGGAAGGGTCTCAGGATTGGAATGGGAAGGACTTGGATATCACATCTCATGCTTTAGGGAGGGTCTCAAGTTTGATATTAGAAGCATTGAGATATCACATTTCATGATATCGGAAGGGTCTCAAGATTGGAATGGGAAGGAGTTGGATATCACATCTCATGATAAAGGAAGGGTCTAAGGTTTGGAAGGGGAAGGATTTGGATATCACATCTCATGTTATAGGACGGGTCTCAGGTTTGGTATTAGAAGCATTGAGATATCAAATCTCATGGTATAGGAAGGGTCTCAGAATTGGAATGGGAAGGAGTTGGATACCACATCTCAAGCTATAGGAAGGGTCTCAGGATTAGAATGGGAAGGAGTTTGATATCACATCTCATGCCATAGTATGGGTCTCAGGTTTGGTAGAAGCATTGGGATATCACATCTCATGCTATCGGAAGGGTATCGGGATTGGATTTGGAAGGAGTTGGATATCCCATCTCATGCTATAGGAAGGGTCTCAGGTTGGAATGGGGAGGAGTTGGATATCACATCTCATGTTATAGGAAGGGTCTCAGGATTGGAATGGGAAGGATTTGGATATCACATCTCATGCTACAGGAAGGCTCTCAGGTTTGCAAGGGGAAAGAGTTGGATATCACATTTCATGTTAGAGGTAGGATCTCAGGTTTGGTATTAGAAGTATTGAGATATCACATCTCATGCTATCAGAAGGATCTCAGGTTTGGTATAGAAGCTTTGAGATATCATATCTTATGCTATCAGAAGAGTCTCCGGATTGGAATGGGAAGGAGTTGGATATCACATCTCATGCTAAAGGGAGGGTCTCAGGTTTGGAAGATAAGGATTTGGATATCACATCTCATGTTATAGGAAGGATCTCAGGTTTGGTATTAGAAGTATTGAGATATCACATCTCATGCTATCGGAAGGATCTCAGGTTTGGTATAGAAGCATTGAGATATCATATCTTATGCTATCAGAAGGGTCTCAGGATTGGAATGGGAAGGAGTTGGATATCACATCTCATGCTAAAGGGAGGGTCTCAGGTTTGGAAGGCGAAGGATTTGGATATCACATCTCATGTTATAGGATGGATCTCAGGTTTGGTATTAGAAGTATTGAGATATCACATCTCATGTTATCGGAAGGATCTCAGGTTTGGTATTAGAAGTATTGAGATATCACATCTCATGCTATAGGAAGGGTCTCAGGATTGGAATGGGAAGGAGTTGGATATCACATCTCATGCTAAAGGAAGGGTCTCAGGTTTGGTAGAAGCATTGAGATATCACATCTCATGCTATATTAAGGGTCTCAGGATTGGTATGGGAAGGACTTAGATATCACATATCGTGCTATAGGGAGGGTCTCAGTTTTGATATTAGAAGCATTGAGATATCACATCTCATGCTATCGGAAGTGTCTCAGGATTGGAATGGGAAGGAGCTGGATATCACATCTCATGCTAAAGGAAGGGTCTCAGGTTTGGAACGTGAAGGAGTTGGATATCACATCTCATGCTATAGGAAGGGTCTCAGGTTTGGTATAAGCATTGAGATATCACATCTCATGCTATAGGAAGGGTCTCAGGATTGGAATGGAAGGAGTTGGATATCACATCTCATGTTATAGGAACGATCTCAGGTTTGGTATTAGAAGCATTGAGACATCACATCTCATGCTATAGGAAGGGTCTCAGGATTGGAATGGGAAGGAGTTGGATATCACATCTCATGCTATAGGAAGGGTCTCAGGATTGGAATGGGAAGGAGTTGAATATGGCATCTCATGCCGTAGGAAGGGTCTCAGGTTTGGTATAAACATTGAGATATCACATCTCTGCTATCAAAAGGGTCTCAGGATTGGAATGGGAAGGAGTTGGATATCCCATCTCATGTTATAGGAAGAGTCTCAGGTTTGGTATTAGAAGCATTGAGATATCACATCTCATGCTATAGGAAGTGTCTCAGGATTGGAATGGGAAGGACTTGGATATCACATCTCATGCTATATGGAGGGTCTCAAGTTTGATATTAGAAGCATTGAGATATCACATCTCATGCTATAGGAAGGGTCTCAGGATTGGAATGGGAAGGAGTTGGATATCACATCTCATGCTATGGGAAGGGTCTCAGGTTTGGTATAAGCAGTGAGATATCACATCTCATGCTATAGGAAGGGTCTCAGGATTGGAATGGGAAGGAGTTGGATATCACATCTCATGCTATAGGACGGGTCTCAGGTTTGGTATAAGCAGTGAGATATCACATCTCATGCTATAGGAAGTGTCGCAGGATTGGAATGGGAAGGAGTTGGATATCACATCTCATGTTATAGAAGGATCTCAGGTTTGGTATAAGCATTGAGATATCACATCTCTGCTATCGGAAGGGTCTCAGGATTGGAATGGGAAGGAGTTGGATATTCCCATCTCATGTTATAGGAAGGGTCTCAGGTTTGGTATTAGAAGCATTGAGATATCACATCTCATGCTATAGGAAGGGTCTCAGGATTGGAATGGGAAGGACTTGGATATCACATCTCATGCTATAGGGAGGGTCTCAAGTTTGATATTAGAAGCATTGAGATATCACATTTCATGATATCGGAAGGGTCTCAAGATTGGAATGGGAAGGAGTTGGATATCACATCTCATGATAAAGGAAGGGTCTAAGGTTTGGAAGGGGAAGGATTTGGATATCACATCTCATGTTATAGGACGGGTCTCAGGTTTGGTATTAGAAGCATTGAGATATTGTCAGGCTTTCTCAAATCTGATGTTGTCCCCGGAAGCTGCTGAACCCCCACAGTCCCCTTTGGATGCTAACCTCTTAACTGGTATCAAACAGTTCAGTTGAGAGCACCCCCAAGGGAAAGGGGGAAAATGGGACAAAATAATAAACTTCAGGTTTTGCTCAGCTTCTTTATCTGTCAACCTGTTGGTGAAAATAACAACAAATTCACTTTAGTCACTAACCTTTGAATTCCTTGGCTCTGACTTCTCGTTATAATATTAAGTAAATAAACACGCCACCATACCTGATTATCCTCTGTGAATAACTTAGAGGACGTGTGTGTGAATTCAAATGAAGAAAGCAGAAAAATAGAGTCTCAGATGCTCTTACTAATTTCTTCAATTCGGTTGTGAAAAAGCTGCTAATCTCTCTCAGTTTAATGAGTTAATCTTCAAGCAGTTCCAATGTCATTTACCCAAACAACCCGCTGGAAATATTATACATGTAGTTTGTATTGATGATTTCTAGCTGCTTCAATACCAATTCCAAAAATGACACTCTGGCTATTCAAGTTAAAATGGTTTGTTTCCTGAATATATAAAAGTGTTCATTAATTGGATCTTTTGCTGGCAAAGATGATCGCTCATAAAAGAAGCGTTCTTTTAACCAGAATATGCGCATGCGTGAAGATATTGCTTACTCCTTCTAAAATGGAAGCGCACAAAAACAAGGAAATGAGTTCAAAAATGAAACTGGCATGGGCGCATGCGTAAATGAATAGTATTCCACTCTTCTTAATATGAAGTGTTCAAACAGGAAGGAGAAAGTCCTCAGTTCCGGACACTAATCCTTGAAGAGGCAGCCCAGTGATGATCACGCGCCAGGTTAGAATGTTAGTAAATTAAACATAACGCTTCAGAGTCGCATGGCTACCACACTGTCACTTGCGCAGACAGTGTAAGATTTCTAACGCTAGTCCGACGCTAATAAAAGCACTGTTACCGAAAAAGGGTACAATACTCAATATTTTATACGGCCGAAAAAACACACAACGCTAAAATGATAAACAGACCTCCACACTCCAACTAGCCAATTGCAAAAAAAATGTGACGCAGTTCAGTAAATTTAAATACAGTTCTAGAAGTTCAAAAATAGATTCATGAAAGAACGAAATGAACTACTATTTTAACAAAAACTAATAAAAACAGGAACAAGTTAATTAATGGAATTAATATTTAACTCCTGCTTGAAAATCACAAAGATCCATAAAAGATAATGAATTCACTTAGCTTGCTTCTTTCTTTCACCGGAACGTTTTCTAAGTTTCTTCTTAAATCTCCAACACTTTCCAGAACCAAAATAACTAATTTTAGGCACAAGGGCCTAACTAAAGTTTTCTAAATCTTAAGAGCTTCAAACATAGGACCTTCCAGCTGGGCTTCTGACAATGAAAGGCGGTTTAGAATGTTCCAACAATGCCTTTCTGTTACTTCTGACCAATCACTGATCCTTTTGGAAGTCTCCATTTTGACTTGGGAAGCTCTCCACACTCTGCACAGAAAGTTAAGGCCCAAACCATACTTTATGTTAATCATATCCTCATTCTACCACATTCAACCAAATCCCACGAAACCTGACAGTACCCCCCCCTTAATGCCCTGTCCCAGGGCCAACTTTAGAAGGATACTTTCTATGAAATTTTGAGACTAATTGTGGTGCATGCACATTCACCTCGTCTTCCCATGTACGTTCCTCAGGTCCGAAACCTTCCCAGTCTATTAAATATTGTAGTTTCCCTCTTAACCTCCTGGAATCTACAATTCTTTTCACCACAAACTCTTCGGATGAATTCTCTAACTGAACTGGTGAAGGTGGATGTACAACTCTAGTCCCCGGAATCACAGGTTTTAATAGACTAATGTGAAAAGTTGGATGTATTTTCAAGGAAGTAGGTAGTTTTAACCGTACTGACACTGGATTGATTATCTTTTCTACTTTAAATGGACCTACAAAACGTGGAGTAAATTTGTTTTTGCCCTTAATTCTCAAATGTCTCGTCGAAAGCCAAACCAAGTCACCAACCTTATATTTAGGACCCAACCTCCTTTTTTGATCTGCAAATCTTTTGTACTTCTGTTTACTATCGAAAAGTACCCTTTTTGCTCTTTCCAAATTTTTTCTCATAGTTTTTAATCGAACCTCAACTCCAGGATTTTCTGACTCTTCAGTAATTTCAAAACTTAAAAACCGTGGGTGAAAACCTCTTCCAAGATAAAATGGAGACATGTTAGTTGAATCTTTAGCACAATTATTATAAGCAAATTCGGCAAGCCAAATCAAATCCACCCATTCTTCCCCTGCCTGTAGATAACACCTCAAATACTTCTCCAGTTCTTGATTTACTCTTTCTACTTGTCCATTGGTCTCGGGATGATAACCTGATGATAAACTGACTTCCACACCCAAATCCTTACAAAAAACCCTCCAAAATCTAGAAATAAATTGAGGACCTCTATCTGAGATAATTTGATTAGGCAGACCATGCAGTCTAACTATTTCTCGCAAAAAGACTTTGGCCAAATTGTCTGCAGTAACCTCTCCCTCCATTGGAACAAAGTGAGCCTCTTTTGACAAGAGGTCCACCACAACTAGAATAGATGTACAACCCTTGTCACAAGGAAGATCTGTAATGAAGTCCAGGGAAATTGTATGCCAAGGACGAGGTGGAATAGGCAACGGCTCCAACAACCCGACTGGTTTTCCGGTTTGACTCTTCATTTGAGCGCAAATAGCACAAGTTTTTACAAAATTTAAGATGTCCTGACGCATTTTTTCCCACCAGAAGCTCCTCCTGACCAACTCTAGCGTCTTTCTAAAACCTGGGTGTCCGGACAGCATAGATTCATGACAGTCTCTTATTACTCTCTCTCTCAATTCCAAAATAGGTAAGTAAAGTTTATTTTCAAAGAACGGCAATCCTTTCTCAATTTTTCGAACCGGATCCTTTCGGACCCATTCCTCCATTTGTGCAATTGACATGGATTTTCGAACTTCTTCCTCAACATCCTCAATTTTCTGTATTCCGGCAGAAATAAAACAGCATGGATCGATAATGGATATCATCTCCTTTTCTGATTCCATCTCACTTCCAGGAAATTGACGTGATAAAGCATCAGCCTTTCCATTAAGCCTACCTGGCTTAAATGTCACTACAAAATCGTAATCAGCAAAGAACAATGACCATCTTAACTGCCTTGGTGTGAGAGTCTTGGCTGATTTCAGAAAAAGCAAATTTCTATGGTCTGTTAACACAGTCACTGTATGTCTTGCTCCTTTTAAAAAATGCCTCCACTCTTCAAAAGCAAACTTGATTGCCAATAATTCTCGATCTGAGATCGTATAATTTTGTTCTGCCATAGAGAATTTTTTAGAATAGTAAGCCACTGGATGAAGTTGTCCGGTCTCTCGATGTCTCTGAGAAAGAACAGCCCCCATGGCAAGATTCGATGCATCCGCTTCTACATAAAAAGGCTGAGATGGATCTGGATGAATTAAAATAGGGGCCGAACTGAACCTTTTCTTTAATTCTTGAAATGCCTCCTCTGCCTCTGTCGACCACACAAATTTGGCACCTTTCTTTAAAAGTTTTGTTATGGGAGTAATCAATCGAGAAAATCCTTCAATAAATCTTCTATAAAAATTCGCAAAACCTAAAAAGCTTTGAATTTCTTTTACTTTCGTTGGTGTTGGCCAATCCGTGATGGCTTGAGCTTTGTTCGGATTCATCTCCAATCCCTTGGGAGAAACAATGTATCCTAAAAATTCCACTGAATTAGTATGAAACTGAGATTTTTCTAATTTAGCAAACAAATGATTCTCTTTGAGTCTTTGTAGAACCTTTCCCACATGAATTTTATGCGACTCTAAATCCTGAGAATAAATCAAAATATCATCAATGTATACTACTACGAATATATCTAAAAAATCTCTTAAAATTTCATCCATAAAGAATTGAAAGGCAGCTGGAGCATTGCATAAACCAAAAGGCATCACCAAGTACTCATAAAGCCCAAATCGGGTTTTGAATGCCGTCTTCCACTCATCACCCTCCTGGACTCTCACCAGATGATAGGCACCACGTAAATCTAGTTTGGAAAAAATTGTGGCTCCCTGGACCTGATTCAAGATTTCCGAAATTAGAGGGAGAGGATACTTGTTTTTGATTGTAATTCTATTCACAGCTCTATAATCAATGCATGTTCTGAGAGACCCATCTGGCTTTGGTACAAAAAATAATGGAGATGCGGCTGGAGATTGAGAATGACGAATAAAACCTTTAGCCAAATTTTCTGCAAGGTACTCTTTAAGATAATCATTCTCCTTTTCAGTTAATGCATACACTCGACTACTTGGTAAAACCGCCCCGGGCTCCAAATCAATTTTACAGTCAAAACTCCTATGTGGAGGTAATTCTCCTGCCTCCTTTTCATCAAACACCTCCTTGTACCCTTGATAACACTCCGGAAGATGTCCTAACACCGCTCCTATATTATGTCCTGTAATACCTGCATCAGTCAGAAAAGAGGAAACTAAACCTTGTGTTTCTTCCCTCCCAGGATTACCTTTCAAAAGGCAATTTTCTAAACAGAAACTAGACTGTAATTCTACCACTCGTCTACTCCAATCAATGTGAGGATTATGCAAGGTTAGCCATGGCATGCCTAAAATTATTTTCAAAATTGGTGTATCAATTAAATCAAATGAGATTTCTTCTCTATGACCTCCAAGTAATTCCATAACCAAGACACCAGTTTCATGAGTTATAGGACCTGATGAAAGAGAAGTTCCATCTACAGCCCGAACTTGTTCCACAACTTCCTTCCTCACTAGTGGTATTCCCAATGCCTTAGCTACTCCCCAATCCATAAAGTTCCCGGTGGCTCCTGAATCAATCACTACCGGTCCATACCCTTTCTTTTCCTCCTTCAAATACAAGGATACATTTACAGTTATATGTGGAACCGCTGACTGAACTGTATTTGCAACCTGCTGTGCTTTTCCTCCGGCTGATGAAAATTTTTTGGGTGTAAAGGGACAATTTCCTAAAAAATGACCGCCCCTACCACAATATAAACACAAATTATTCTCACGCCTCCTAGTTTTTTCCTCTTTTGATAAAGGACCTTTTATTCTAATTTGTTGATCATTCACCCTTGGTTTCACTTCTTTACTACCCACCTCAAGCTTTGAACGCTCTCCTCTAATGACTGACCTCACCTCCCCCTGAGTACAACGACGCCTTTCTGCTTTCCTTTCACTTATACGATAGTCCAACTGAACTACTAAATCAATCAATTCCTCACAAGAAGAAGGGCGTTGGACTACACTGGACAAGGCATCCTTCAACTCCTCCTTGAGGCCTCTATAAAAAAGAGAAGACCTCTTCTCTGCTGGCCACTGGGATTCTAAAACCAAAGACCTAAACTGTGTGATATATGTAACCAAGTCTCTGTTTCCTTGACGCAAATCTAATAATTCACCATCAATTTCTAAGGACAGTTGTCTTTTATCAAACATTTTCTTAAATTCTTCCATAAAAAGAGAAACATTTTTTAAAGATAAACTCTTCTGCCTGACCAATAAACCTGCCCAAGTAGAAGCCTCTCCAGATAAATAAGACATCATAAAAGTAACTTTGGAAGCATCAGAAGGAAATAGTTCGGGCCTACTAAGAAAGTGCAACTCACATTGGGTTACAAATGTCTGAAATTTACTTGAATCTCCGTAGTAACGCTCTGGAGCTGCCAAAGGTACTGGCATAACTAATGCCCTAAAACCTCCCTCTGCCCCATCACCTCTACCCACACCTCTCTCCTCACCAACCCTTACCAATTGCGGGGGAAATTCTTCTCTCCCAATTCCCTGCGTCTGTGCCATCTTTTCACTTAACTCATCTACTCGTTGTCCTAATTTTTTATTCTCTTGATATGCCACCTTTAATTCTTCCTGTAATTCCCTCACTAAAACACTTAACGCTTCCATTGAGAACTCGGGGTTCATGACAGCTTAGGAGGACTATTTTTTCTGGCCTTTCATACTGTCAGGCTTTCTCAAATCTGATGTTGTCCCCGGAAGCTGCTGAACCCCCGCAGTCCCCTTTGGATGCTAACCTCTTAACTGGTATCAAACAGTTCAGTTGAGAGCACCCCCAAGGGAAAGGGGGAAAATGGGACAAAATAATAAACTTCAGGTTTTGCTCAGCTTCTTTATCTGTCAACCTGTTGGTGAAAATAACAACAAATTCACTTTAGTCACTAACCTTTGAATTCCTTGGCTCTGACTTCTCGTTATAATATTAAGTAAATAAACACGCCACCATACCTGATTATCCTCTGTGAATAACTTAGAGGACGTGTGTGTGAATTCAAATGAAGAAAGCAGAAAAATAGAGTCTCAGATGCTCTTACTAATTTCTTCAATTCGGTTGTGAAAAAGCTGCTAATCTCTCTCAGTTTAATGAGTTAATCTTCAAGCAGTTCCAATGTCATTTACCCAAACAACCCGCTGGAAATATTATACATGTAGTTTGTATTGATGATTTCTAGCTGCTTCAATACCAATTCCAAAAATGACACTCTGGCTATTCAAGTTAAAATGGTTTGTTTCCTGAATATATAAAAGTGTTCATTAATTGGATCTTTTGCTGGCAAAGATGATCGCTCATAAAAGAAGCGTTCTTTTAACCAGAATATGCGCATGCGTGAAGATATTGCTTACTCCTTCTAAAATGGAAGCGCACAAAAACAAGGAAATGAGTTCAAAAATGAAACTGGCATGGGCGCATGCGTAAATGAATAGTATTCCACTCTTCTTAATATGAAGTGTTCAAACAGGAAGGAGAAAGTCCTCAGTTCCGGACACTAATCCTTGAAGAGGCAGCCCAGTGATGATCACGCGCCAGGTTAGAATGTTAGTAAATTAAACATAACGCTTCAGAGTCGCATGGCTACCACACTGTCACTTGCGCAGACAGTGTAAGATTTCTAACGCTAGTCCGACGCTAATAAAAGCACTGTTACCGAAAAAGGGTACAATACTCAATATTTTATACGGCCGAAAAAACACACAACGCTAAAATGATAAACAGACCTCCACACTCCAACTAGCCAATTGCAAAAAAAATGTGACGCAGTTCAGTAAATTTAAATACAGTTCTAGAAGTTCAAAAATAGATTCATGAAAGAACGAAATGAACTACTATTTTAACAAAAACTAATAAAAACAGGAACAAGTTAATTAATGGAATTAATATTTAACTCCTGCTTGAAAATCACAAAGATCCATAAAAGATAATGAATTCACTTAGCTTGCTTCTTTCTTTCACCGGAACGTTTTCTAAGTTTCTTCTTAAATCTCCAACACTTTCCAGAACCAAAATAACTAATTTTAGGCACAAGGGCCTAACTAAAGTTTTCTAAATCTTAAGAGCTTCAAACATAGGACCTTCCAGCTGGGCTTCTGACAATGAAAGGCGGTTTAGAATGTTCCAACAATGCCTTTCTGTTACTTCTGACCAATCACTGATCCTTTTGGAAGTCTCCATTTTGACTTGGGAAGCTCTCCACACTCTGCACAGAAAGTTAAGGCCCAAACCATACTTTATGTTAATCATATCCTCATTCTACCACATTCAACCAAATCCCACGAAACCTGACAGATATCAAGTCTCATGGTATAGGAAGGGTCTCAGAATTGGAATGGGAAGGAGTTGGATATCACATCTCAAGCTATAGGAAGGGTCTCAGGATTAGAATGGGAAGGAGTTTGATATCACATCTCATGCCATAGTATGGGTCTCAGGTTTGGTAGAAGCATTGGGATATCACATCTCATGCTATCGGAAGGGTATCGGGATTGGATTTGGAAGGAGTTGGATATCCCATCTCATGCTATAGGAAGGGTCTCAGGTTGGAATGGGGAGGAGTTGGATATCACATCTCATGTTATAGGAAGGGTCTCAGGATTGGAATGGGAAGGACTTGGATATCACATCTCATGCTACAGGAAGGCTCTCAGGTTTGCAAGGGGAAAGAGTTGGATATCACATTTCATGTTAGAGGTAGGATCTCAGGTTTGGTATTAGAAGTATTGAGATATCACATCTCATGCTATCAGAAGGATCTCAGGTTTGGTATAGAAGCATTGAGATATCATATCTTATGCTATCAGAAGAGTCTCAGGATTGGAATGGGAAGGAGTTGGATATCACATCTCATGCTATGGGAAGGGTCTCAGGTTTGGTATAAGCAGTGAGATATCACATCTCATGCTATAGGAAGGGTCTCAGGATTGGAATGGGAAGGAGTTGGATATCACATCTCATGCTATAGGACGGGTCTCAGGTTTGGTATAAGCAGTGAGATATCACATCTCATGCTATAGGAAGTGTCGCAGGATTGGAATGGGAAGGAGTTGGATATCACATCTCATGTTATAGAAGGATCTCAGGTTTGGTATAAGCATTGAGATATCACATCTCTGCTATCGGAAGGGTCTCAGGATTGGAATGGGAAGGAGTTGGATATTCCCATCTCATGTTATAGGAAGGGTCTCAGGTTTGGTATTAGAAGCATTGAGATATCACATCTCATGCTATAGGAAGGGTCTCAGGATTGGAATGGGAAGGACTTGGATATCACATCTCATGCTATAGGGAGGGTCTCAAGTTTGATATTAGAAGCATTGAGATATCACATTTCATGATATCGGAAGGGTCTCAAGATTGGAATGGGAAGGAGTTGGATATCACATCTCATGATAAAGGAAGGGTCTAAGGTTTGGAAGGGGAAGGATTTGGATATCACATCTCATGTTATAGGACGGGTCTCAGGTTTGGTATTAGAAGCATTGAGATATCAAGTCTCATGGTATAGGAAGGGTCTCAGAATTGGAATGGGAAGGAGTTGGATATCACATCTCAAGCTATAGGAAGGGTCTCAGGATTAGAATGGGAAGGAGTTTGATATCACATCTCATGCCATAGTATGGGTCTCAGGTTTGGTAGAAGCATTGGGATATCACATCTCATGCTATCGGAAGGGTATCGGGATTGGATTTGGAAGGAGTTGGATATCCCATCTCATGCTATAGGAAGGGTCTCAGGTTGGAATGGGGAGGAGTTGGATATCACATCTCATGTTATAGGAAGGGTCTCAGGATTGAAATGGGAAGGACTTGGATATCACATCTCATGCTACAGGAAGGCTCTCAGGTTTGCAAGGGGAAAGAGTTGGATATCACATTTCATGTTAGAGGTAGGATCTCAGGTTTGGTATTAGAAGTATTGAGATATCACATCTCATGCTATCAGAAGGATCTCAGGTTTGGTATAGAAGCATTGAGATATCATATCTTATGCTATCAGAAGAGTCTCAGGATTGGAATGGGAAGGAGTTGGATATCACATCTCATGCTAAAGGGAGGGTCTCAGGTTTGGAAGATAAGGATTTGGATATCACATCTCATGTTATAGGAAGGATCTCAAATTTGGTATTAGAAGTATTGAGATATCACATCTCATGCTATCGGAAGGATCTCAGGTTTGGTATAGAAGCATTGAGATATCATATCTTATGCTATCAGAAGGGTCTCAGGATTGGAATGGGAAGGAGTTGGATATCACATCTCATGCTAAAGGGAGGGTCTCAGGTTTGGAAGGCGAAGGATTTGGATATCACATCTCATGTTATCGGAAGGATCTCAGGTTTGGTATTAGAAGTATTGAGATATCACATCTCATGCTATAGGAAGGGTCTCAGGATTGGAATGGGAAGGAGTTGGATATCACATCTCATGCTAAAGGAAGGGTCTCAGGTTTGGTAGAAGCATTGAGATATCACATCTCATGCTATAGGAAGGGTCTCAGGATTGGAATGGGAAGGACTTAGATATCACATATCATGCTATAGGGAGGGTCTCAGTTTTGATATTAGAAGCATTGAGATATCACATCTCATGCTATCGGAAGTGTCTCAGGATTGGAATGGGAAGGAGCTGGATATCACATCTCATGCTAAAGGAAGGGTCTCAGGTTTGGAACGGGAAGGAGTTGGATATCACATCTCATGTTATAGGAAGGGTCTCAGGTTTGGTATAAACATTGAGATATCACATCTCTGCTATCGGAAGTGTCTCAGGATTGGAATGGAAAGGAGTTGGATATCCCATCTCATGTTATAGGACGGGTCTCAGGTTTTTTATTAGAATCATTGAGATATCATATTGCATGCTGTAGGAAGGGTCTAAGGATTGGAATGGGAAGGACTTGGATATCACATCTCATGCTATAGATAGGCTCTCAGGTTTGGAAAGTGAAGGAGTTGGATATCACATTTCATGTTAGAGGAAGGATCTCAGGTTTGGTATTAGAGGCATTGAGATATCACATCTCAGGCTATAGGAAGGGTCTCAGGATTGGAATGGGAAGGAGTTGGATATCACATCTCATGCTATAGGAAGGGTCTCAGGATTGGAATGGAAGGAGTTGGATATCACATCTCATGTTATAGGAAGGATCTCAGGTTTGGTATTAGAAGCATTCAGACATCACATCTCATGCTATAGGAAGGGTCTCAGGATTGGAATGGGAAGGAGTTGGATATCACATCTCATGCTATAGGAAGGGTCTCAGGATTGGAATGGGAAGGAGTTGAATATGACATCTCATGCCGTAGGAAGGGTCTCAGGTTTGGTATAAACATTGAGATATCACATCTCTGCTATCAAAAGGGTCTCAGGATTGGAATGGGAAGGAGTTGGATATCCCATCTCATGTTATAGGAAGAGTCTCAGGTTTGGTATTAGAAGCATTGAGATATCACATCTCATGCTATAGGAAGGGTCTCAGGATTGGAATGGGAAGGACTTGGGTATCACATCTCATGCTATAGGGAGGGTCTCAAGTTTGATATTAGAAGCATTGAGATATCACATCTCATGCTATAGGAAGGGTCTCAGGATTGGAATGGGAAGGAGTTGGATATCACATCTCATGCTATAGGACGGGTCTCAGGTTTTGTATAAGCAGTGAGATATCACATCTCATGCTATAGGAAGTGTCTCAGGATTGGAATGGGAAGGAGTTGGATATCACATCTCATGTTATAGGAAGGATCTCAGGTTTGGTATAAGCATTGAGATATCACATCTCTGCTATCGGAAGGGTCTCAGGATTGGAATGGGAAGGAGTTGGATATTCCCATCTCATGTTATAGGAAGGGTCTCAGGTTTGGTATTAGAAGCATTGAGATATCACATCTCATGCTATAGGAAGGGTCTCAGGATTGGAATGGGAAGGACTTGGATATCACATCTCATGCTTTAGGGAGGGTCTCAAGTTTGATATTAGAAGCATTGAGATATCACATTTCATGATATCGGAAGGGTCTCAAGATTGGAATGGGAAGGAGTTGGATATCACATCTCATGATAAAGGAAGGGTCTAAGGTTTGGAAGGGGAAGGATTTGGATATCACATCTCATGTTATAGGACGGGTCTCAGGTTTGGTATTAGAAGCATTGAGATATCAAATCTCATGGTATAGGAAGGGTCTCAGAATTGGAATGGGAAGGAGTTGGATACCACATCTCAAGCTATAGGAAGGGTCTCAGGATTAGAATGGGAAGGAGTTTGATATCACATCTCATGCCATAGTATGGGTCTCAGGTTTGGTAGAAGCATTGGGATATCACATCTCATGCTATCGGAAGGGTATCGGGATTGGATTTGGAAGGAGTTGGATATCCCATCTCATGCTATAGGAAGGGTCTCAGGTTGGAATGGGGAGGAGTTGGATATCACATCTCATGCTACAGGAAGGCTCTCAGGTTTGCAAGGGGAAAGAGTTGGATATCACATTTCATGTTAGAGGTAGGATCTCAGGTTTGGTATTAGAAGTATTGAGATATCACATCTCATGCTATCAGAAGGATCTCAGGTTTGGTATAGAAGCTTTGAGATATCATATCTTATGCTATCAGAAGAGTCTCCGGATTGGAATGGGAAGGAGTTGGATATCACATCTCATGCTAAAGGGAGGGTCTCAGGTTTGGAAGATAAGGATTTGGATATCACATCTCATGTTATAGGAAGGATCTCAGGTTTGGTATTAGAAGTATTGAGATATCACATCTCATGCTATCGGAAGGATCTCAGGTTTGGTATAGAAGCATTGAGATATCATATCTTATGCTATCAGAAGGGTCTCAGGATTGGAATGGGAAGGAGTTGGATATCACATCTCATGCTAAAGGGAGGGTCTCAGGTTTGGAAGGCGAAGGATTTGGATATCACATCTCATGTTATAGGATGGATCTCAGGTTTGGTATTAGAAGTATTGAGATATCACATCTCATGTTATCGGAAGGATCTCAGGTTTGGTATTAGAAGTATTGAGATATCACATCTCATGCTATAGGAAGGGTCTCAGGATTGGAATGGGAAGGAGTTGGATATCACATCTCATGCTAAAGGAAGGGTCTCAGGTTTGGTAGAAGCATTGAGATATCACATCTCATGCTATATTAAGGGTCTCAGGATTGGTATGGGAAGGACTTAGATATCACATATCGTGCTATAGGGAGGGTCTCAGTTTTGATATTAGAAGCATTGAGATATCACATCTCATGCTATCGGAAGTGTCTCAGGATTGGAATGGGAAGGAGCTGGATATCACATCTCATGCTAAAGGAAGGGTCTCAGGTTTGGAACGTGAAGGAGTTGGATATCACATCTCATGCTATAGGAAGGGTCTCAGGTTTGGTATAAGCATTGAGATATCACATCTCATGCTATAGGAAGGGTCTCAGGATTGGAATGGAAGGAGTTGGATATCACATCTCATGTTATAGGAACGATCTCAGGTTTGGTATTAGAAGCATTGAGACATCACATCTCATGCTATAGGAAGGGTCTCAGGATTGGAATGGGAAGGAGTTGGATATCACATCTCATGCTATAGGAAGGGTCTCAGGATTGGAATGGGAAGGAGTTGAATATGACATCTCATGCCGTAGGAAGGGTCTCAGGTTTGGTATAAACATTGAGATATCACATCTCTGCTATCAAAAGGGTCTCAGATTTGGAATGGGAAGGAGTTGGATATCCCATCTCATGTTATAGGAAGAGTCTCAGGTTTGGTATTAGAAGCATTGAGATATCACATCTCATGCTATAGGAAGTGTCTCAGGATTGGAATGGGAAGGACTTGGATATCACATCTCATGCTATAGGTAGGGTCTCAAGTTTGATATTAGAAGCATTGAGATATCACATCTCATGCTATAGGAAGGGTCTCAGGATTGGAATGGGAAAGAGTTGGATATCACATCTCATGCTATGGGAAGGGTCTCAGGTTTGGTATAAGCAGTGAGATATCACATCTCATGCTATAGGAAGTGTCTCAGGATTGGAATGGGAAGGAGTTGGATATCACATCTCATGTTATAGGAAGGATCTCAGGTTTGGTATAAGCATTGAGATATCACATCTCTGCTATCGGAAGGGTCTCAGGATTGGAATGGGAAGGAGTTGGATATTCCCATCTCATGTTATAGGAAGGGTCTCAGGTTTGGTATTAGAAGCATTGAGATATCACATCTCATGCTATAGGAAGGGTCTCAGGATTGGAATGGGAAGGACTTGGATTTCACATCTCATGCTATAGGGAGGGTCTCAAGTTTGATATTAGAAGCATTGAGATATCACATTTCATGATATCGGAAGGGTCTCAAGATTGGAATGGGAAGGAGTTGGATATCACATCTCATGATAAAGGAAGGGTCTAAGGTTTGGAAGGGGAAGGATTTGGATATCACATCTCATGTTATAGGACGGGTCTCAGGTTTGGTATTAGAAGCATTGAGATATCAAATCTCATGGTATAGGAAGGGTCTCAGAATTGGAATGGGAAGGAGTTGGATATCACATCTCAAGCTATAGGAAGGGTCTCAGGATTAGAATGGGAAGGAGTTTGATATCACATCTCATGCCATAGTATGGGTCTCAGGTTTGGTAGAAGCATTGGGATATCACATCTCATGCTATCGGAAGGGTATCGGGATTGGATTTGGAAGGAGTTGGATATCCCATCTCATGCTATAGGAAGGGTCTCAGGTTGGAATGGGGAGGAGTTGGATATCACATCTCATGTTATAGGAAGGGTCTCAGGATTGGAATGGGAAGGACTTGGATATCACATCTCATGCTACAGGAAGGCTCTCAGGTTTGCAAGGGGAAAGAGTTGGATATCACATTTCATGTTAGAGGTAGGATCTCAGGTTTGGTATTAGAAGTATTGAGATATCACATCTCATGCTATCAGAAGGATCTCAGGTTTGGTATAGAAGCTTTGAGATATCATATCTTATGCTATCAGAAGAGTCTCCGGATTGGAATGGGAAGGAGTTGGATATCACATCTCATGCTAAAGGGAGGGTCTCAGGTTTGGAAGACAAGGATTTGGATATCACATCTCATGTTATAGGAAGGATCTCAGGTTTGGTATTAGAAGTATTGAGATATCACATCTCATGCTATCGGAAGGATCTCAGGTTTGGTATAGAAGCATTGAGATATCATATCTTATGCTATCAGAAGGGTCTCAGGATTGGAATGGGAAGGAGTTGGATATCACATCTCATGCTAAAGGGAGGGTCTCAGGTTTGGAAGGCGAAGGATTTGGATATCACATCTCATGTTATAGGATGGATCTCAGGTTTGGTATTAGAAGTATTGAGATATCACATCTCATGTTATCGGAAGGATCTCAGGTTTGGTATTAGAAGTATTGAGATATCACATCTCATGCTATAGGAAGGGTCTCAGGATTGGAATGGGAAGGAGTTGGATATCACATCTCATGCTAAAGGAAGGGTCTCAGGTTTGGTAGAAGCATTGAGATATCACATCTCATGCTATAGGAAGGGTCTCAGGATTGGTATGGGAAGGACTTAGATATCACATATCGTGCTATAGGGAGGGTCTCAGTTTTGATATTAGAAGCATTGAGATATCACATCTCATGCTATCGGAAGTGTCTCAGGATTGGAATGGGAAGGAGCTGGATATCACATCTCATGCTAAAGGAAGGGTCTCAGGTTTGGAACGTGAAGGAGTTGGATATCACATCTCATGCTATAGGAATGGTCTCAGGTTTGGTATAAGCATTGAGATATCACATCTCATGCTATAGGAAGGGTTTCAGGATTGGAATGGAAGGAGTTGGATATCACATCTCATATTATAGGAACGATCTCAGGTTTGGTATTAGAAGCATTGAGACATCACATCTCATGCTATAGGAAGGGTCTCAGGTTGGAATGGGAAGGAGTTGGATATCACATCTCATGCTATAGGAAGGCTCTCAGGTTTGCAAGGGGAAAGAGTTGGATATCACATTTCATGTTAGAGGTAGGATCTCAGGTTTGGTATTAGAAGTATTGAGATATCACATCTCATGCTATCAGAAGGATCTCAGGTTTGGTATAGAAGCATTGAGATATCATATCTTATGCTATCAGAAGAGTCTCAGGATTGGAATGGGAAGGAGTTGGATATCACATCTCATGCTAAAGGGAGGGTCTCAGGTTTGGAAGATAAGGATTTGGATATCACATCTCATGTCATAGGAAGGATCTCAGGTTTGGTATTAGAAGTATTGAGATATCACATCATGCTATCGGAAGGATCTCAGGTTTGGTATAGAAGCATTGAGATATCATATCTTATGCTATCAGAAGGGTCTCAGGATTGGAATGGGAAGGAGTTGGATATCACATCTCATGCTAAAGGGAGGGTCTCAGGTTTGGAAGGCGAAGGATTTGGATATCACATCTCATGTTATCGGAAGGATCTCAGGTTTGGTATTAGAAGTATTGAGATATCACATCTCATGCTATAGGAAGTGTCTCAGGATTGGAATGGGAAGGAGTTGGATATCACATCTCATGCTAAAGGAAGGGTCTCAGGTTTGGTAGAAGCATTGAGATATCACATCTCATGCTATAGGAAGGGTCTCAGGATTGGAATGGGAAGGACTTAGATATCACATATCATGCTATAGGGAGGGTCTCAGTTTTGATATTAGAAGCATTGAGATATCACATCTCATGCTATCGGAAGTGTCTCAGGATTGGAATGGGAAGGAGCTGGATATCACATCTCATGCTAAAGGAAGGGTCTCAGGTTTGGAACGGGAAGGAGTTGGATATCACATCTCATGTTATAGGAAGGGTCTCAGGTTTGGTATAAACATTGAGATATCACATCTCTGCTATCGGAAGTGTCTCAGGATTGGAATGGGAAGGAGTTGGATATCCCATCTCATGTTATAGGACGGGTCTCAGGTTTTTTATTAGAATCATTGAGATATCATATTGCATGCTGTAGGAAGGGTCTAAGGATTGGAATGGGAAGGACTTGGATATCACATCTCATGCTATAGATAGGCTCTCAGGTTTGGAAAGTGAAGGAGTTGGATATCACATTTCATGTTAGAGGAAGGATCTCAGGTTTGGTATTAGAGGCATTGAGATATCACATCTCAGGCTATAGGAAGGGTCTCAGGATTGGAATGGGAAGGAGTTGGATATCACATCTCATGCTATAGGAAGGGTCTCAGGTTTGGTATAAGCATTGAGATATCACATCTCATGCTATAGGAAGGGTCTCAGGATTGGAATGGAAGGAGTTGGATATCACATCTCATGTTATAGGAAGGATCTCAGGTTTGGTATTAGAAGCATTGAGACATCACATCTCATGCTATAGGAAGGGTCTCAGGATTGGAATGGGAAGGAGTTGGATATCACATCTCATGCTATAGGAAGGGTCTCAGGATTGGAATGGGAAGGAGTTGAATATGACATCTCATGCCGTAGGAAGGGTCTCAGGTTTGGTATAAACATTGAGATATCACATCTCTGCTATCAAAAGGGTCTCAGGATTGGAATGGGAAGGAGTTGGATATCCCATCTCATGTTATAGGAAGAGTCTCAGGTTTGGTATTAGAAGCATTGAGATATCACATCTCATGCTATAGGAAGGGTCTCAGGATTGAAATGGGAAGGACTTGGGTATCACATCTCATGCTATAGGGAGGGTCTCAAGTTTGATATTAGAAGCATTGAGATATCACATCTCATGCTATAGGAAGTGTCTCAGGATTGGAATGCGAAGGAGTTGGATATCACATCTCATGTTATAGGAAGGATCTCAGGTTTGGTATAAGCATTGAGATATCACATCTCTGCTATCGGAAGGGTCTCAGGATTGGAATGGGAAGGAGTTGGATATTCCCATCTCATGTTATAGGAAGGGTCTCAGGTTTGGTATTAGAAGCATTGAGATATCACATCTCATGCTATAGGAAGGGTCTCAGGATTGGAATGGGAAGGACTTGGATATCACATCTCATGCTATAGGGAGGGTCTCAAGTTTGATATTAGAAGCATTGAGATATCACATTTCATGATATCGGAAGGGTCTCAAGATTGGAATGGGAAGGAGTTGGATATCACATCTCATGATAAAGGAAGGGTCTTAGGTTTGGAAGGGGAAGGATTTGGATATCACATCTCATGTTATAGGACGGGTCTCCGGTTTGGTATTAGAAGCATTGAGATATCAAGTCTCATGGTATAGGAAGGGTCTCAGAATTGGAATGGGAAGGAGTTGGATATCACATCTCAAGCTATAGGAAGGGTCTCAGGATTAGAATGGGAAGGAGTTTGATATCACATCTCATGCCATAGTATGGGTCTCAGGTTTGGTAGAAGCATTGGGATATCACATCTCATGCTATCGGAAGGGTATCGGGATTGGATTTGGAAGGAGTTGGATATCCCATCTCATGCTATAGGAAGGGTCTCAGGTTGGAATGGGGAGGAGTTGGATATCACATCTCATGTTATAGGAAGGGTCTCAGGATTGGAATGGGAAGGACTTGGATATCACATCTCATGCTATAGGAAGGCTCTCAGGTTTGCAAGGGGAAAGAGTTGGATATCACATTTCATGTTAGAGGTAGGATCTCAGGTTTGGTATTAGAAGTATTGAGATATCACATCTCATGCTATCAGAAGGATCTCAGGTTTGGTTTAGAAGCATTGAGATATCATATCTTATGCTATCAGAAGAGTCTCAGGATTGGAATGGGAAGGAGTTGGATATCACATCTCATGCTAAAGGGAGGGTCTCAGGTTTGGAAGATAAGGATTTGGATATCACATCTCATGTTATAGGAAGGATCTCAGGTTTGGTATTAGAAGTATTGAGATATCACATCTCATGCTATTGGAAGGATCTTAGGTTTGGTATAGAAGCATTGAGATATCATATCTTATGCTATCAGAAGGGTCTCAGGATTGGAATGGGAAGGAGTTGGATATCACATCTCATGCTAAAGGGAGGGTCTCAGGTTTGGAAGGCGAAGGATTTGGATATCACATCTCATGTTATAGGATGGATCTCAGGTTTGGTATTAGAAGTATTGAGATATCACATCTCATGTTATCGGAAGGATCTCAGGTTTGGTATTAGAAGTATTGAGATATCACATCTCATGCTATAGGAAGGGTCTCAGGATTGGAATGGGAAGGAGTTGGATATCACATCTCATGCTAAAGGAAGGGTCTCAGGTTTGGTAGAAGCATTGAGATATCACATCTCATGCTATAGGAAGGGTCTCAGGATTGGAATGGGAAGGACTTAGATATCACATATCATGCTATAGGGAGGGTCTCAGTTTTGATATTAGAAGCATTGAGATATCACATCTCATGCTATCGGAAGTGTCTCAGGATTGGAATGGGAAGGAGCTGGATATCACATCTCATGCTAAAGGAAGGGTCTCAGGTTTGGAACGTGAAGGAGTTGGATATCACATCTCATGCTATAGGAAGGGTCTCAGGTTTGGTATAAGCATTGAGATATCACATCTCATGCTATAGGAAGGGTCTCAGGATTGGAATGGAAGGAGTTGGATATCACATCTCATGTTATAGGAACGATCTCAGGTTTGGTATTAGAAGCATTGAGACATCACATCTCATGCTATAGGAAGGGTCTCAGGATTGGAATGGGAAGGAGTTGGATATCACATCTCATGCTATAGGAAGGGTCTCAGGATTGGAATGGGAAGGAGTTGAATATGGCATCTCATGCCGTAGGAAGGGTCTCAGGTTTGGTATAAACATTGAGATATCACATCTCTGCTATCAAAAGGGTCTCAGGATTGGAATGGGAAGGAGTTGGATATCCCATCTCATGTTATAGGAAGAGTCTCAGGTTTGGTATTAGAAGCATTGAGATATCACATCTCATGCTATAGGAAGTGTCTCAGGATTGGAATGGGAAGGACTTGGATATCACATCTCATGCTATGGGAAGGGTCTCAGGTTTGGTATAAGCAGTGAGATATCACATCTCATGCTATAGGAAGGGTCTCAGGATTGGAATGGGAAGGAGTTGGATATCACATCTCATGCTATAGGACGGGTCTCAGGTTTGGTATAAGCAGTGAGATATCACATCTCATGCTATAGGAAGTGTCGCAGGATTGGAATGGGAAGGAGTTGGATATCACATCTCATGTTATAGAAGGATCTCAGGTTTGGTATAAGCATTGAGATATCACATCTCTGCTATCGGAAGGGTCTCAGGATTGGAATGGGAAGGAGTTGGATATTCCCATCTCATGTTATAGGAAGGGTCTCAGGTTTGGTATTAGAAGCATTGAGATATCACATCTCATGCTATAGGAAGGGTCTCAGGATTGGAATGGGAAGGACTTGGATATCACATCTCATGCTATAGGGAGGGTCTCAAGTTTGATATTAGAAGCATTGAGATATCACATTTCATGATATCGGAAGGGTCTCAAGATTGGAATGGGAAGGAGTTGGATATCACATCTCATGATAAAGGAAGGGTCTAAGGTTTGGAAGGGGAAGGATTTGGATATCACATCTCATGTTATAGGACGGGTCTCAGGTTTGGTATTAGAAGCATTGAGATATCAAGTCTCATGGTATAGGAAGGGTCTCAGAATTGGAATGGGAAGGAGTTGGATATCACATCTCAAGCTATAGGAAGGGTCTCAGGATTAGAATGGGAAGGAGTTTGATATCACATCTCATGCCATAGTATGGGTCTCAGGTTTGGTAGAAGCATTGGGATATCACATCTCATGCTATCGGAAGGGTATCGGGATTGGATTTGGAAGGAGTTGGATATCCCATCTCATGCTATAGGAAGGGTCTCAGGTTGGAATGGGGAGGAGTTGGATATCACATCTCATGTTATAGGAAGGGTCTCAGGATTGGAATGGGAAGGACTTGGATATCACATCTCATGCTACAGGAAGGCTCTCAGGTTTGCAAGGGGAAAGAGTTGGATATCACATTTCATGTTAGAGGTAGGATCTCAGGTTTGGTATTAGAAGTATTGAGATATCACATCTCATGCTATCAGAAGGATCTCAGGTTTGGTATAGAAGCATTGAGATATCATATCTTATGCTATCAGAAGAGTCTCAGGATTGGAATGGGAAGGAGTTGGATATCACATCTCATGCTAAAGGGAGGGTCTCAGGTTTGGAAGATAAGGATTTGGATATCACATCTCATGTTATAGGAAGGATCTCAAATTTGGTATTAGAAGTATTGAGATATCACATCTCATGCTATCGGAAGGATCTCAGGTTTGGTATAGAAGCATTGAGATATCATATCTTATGCTATCAGAAGGGTCTCAGGATTGGAATGGGAAGGAGTTGGATATCACATCTCATGCTAAAGGGAGGGTCTCAGGTTTGGAAGGCGAAGGATTTGGATATCACATCTCATGTTATCGGAAGGATCTCAGGTTTGGTATTAGAAGTATTGAGATATCACATCTCATGCTATAGGAAGGGTCTCAGGATTGGAATGGGAAGCAGTTGGATATCACATCTCATGCTAAAGGAAGGGTCTCAGGTTTGGTAGAAGCATTGAGATATCACATCTCATGCTATAGGAAGGGTCTCAGGATTGGAATGGGAAGGACTTAGATATCACATATCATGCTATAGGGAGGGTCTCAGTTTTGATATTAGAAGCATTGAGATATCACATCTCATGCTATCGGAAGTGTCTCAGGATTGGAATGGGAAGGAGCTGGATATCACATCTCATGCTAAAGGAAGGGTCTCAGGTTTGGAACGGGAAGGAGTTGGATATCACATCTCATGTTATAGGAAGGGTCTCAGGTTTGGTATAAACATTGAGATATCACATCTCTGCTATCGGAAGTGTCTCAGGATTGGAATGGAAAGGAGTTGGATATCCCATCTCATGTTATAGGACGGGTCTCAGGTTTTTTATTAGAATCATTGAGATATCATATTGCATGCTGTAGGAAGGGTCTAAGGATTGGAATGGGAAGGACTTGGATATCACATCTCATGCTATAGATAGGCTCTCAGGTTTGGAAAGTGAAGGAGTTGGATATCACATTTCATTTTAGAGGAAGGATCTCAGGTTTGGTATTAGAGGCATTGAGATATCACATCTCAGGCTATAGGAAGGGTCTCAGGATTGGAATGGGAAGGAGTTGGATATCACATCTCATGCTATAGGAAGGGTCTCAGGATTGGAATGGAAGGAGTTGGATATCACATCTCATGTTATAGGAAGGATCTCAGGTTTGGTATTAGAAGCATTGAGACATCACATCTCATGCTATAGGAAGGGTCTCAGGATTGGAATGGGAAGGAGTTGGATATCACATCTCATGCTATAGGAAGGGTCTCAGGATTGGAATGGGAAGGAGTTGAATATGACATCTCATGCCGTAGGAAGGGTCTCAGGTTTGGTATAAACATTGAGATATCACATCTCTGCTATCAAAAGGGTCTCAGGATTGGAATGGGAAGGAGTTGGATATCCCATCTCATGTTATAGGAAGAGTCTCAGGTTTGGTATTAGAAGCATTGAGATATCACATCTCATGCTATAGGAAGGGTCTCAGGATTGGAATGGGAAGGACTTGGGTATCACATCTCATGCTATAGGGAGGGTCTCAAGTTTGATATTAGAAGCATTGAGATATCACATCTCATGCTATAGGAAGGGTCTCAGGATTGGAATGGGAAGGAGTTGGATATCACATCTCATGCTATAGGACGGGTCTCAGGTTTTGTATAAGCAGTGAGATATCACATCTCATGCTATAGGAAGTGTCTCAGGATTGGAATGGGAAGGAGTTGGATATCACATCTCATGTTATAGGAAGGATCTCAGGTTTGGTATAAGCATTGAGATATCACATCTCTGCTATCGGAAGGGTCTCAGGATTGGAATGGGAAGGAGTTGGATATTCCCATCTCATGTTATAGGAAGGGTCTCAGGTTTGGTATTAGAAGCATTGAGATATCACATCTCATGCTATAGGAAGGGTCTCAGGATTGGAATGGGAAGGACTTGGATATCACATCTCATGCTATAGGGAGGGTCTCAAATTTGATATTAGAAGCATTGAGATATCACATTTCATGATATCGGAAGGGTCTCAAGATTGGAATGGGAAGGAGTTGGATATCACATCTCATGATAAAGGAAGGGTCTAAGGTTTGGAAGGGGAAGGATTTGGATATCACATCTCATGTTATAGGACGGGTCTCAGGTTTGGTATTAGAAGCATTGAGATATCAAATCTCATGGTATAGGAAGGGTCTCAGAATTGGAATGGGAAGGAGTTGGATACCACATCTCAAGCTATAGGAAGGGTCTCAGGATTAGAATGGGAAGGAGTTTGATATCACATCTCATGCCATAGTATGGGTCTCAGGTTTGGTAGAAGCATTGGGATATCACATCTCATGCTATCGGAAGGGTATCGGGATTGGATTTGGAAGGAGTTGGATATCCCATCTCATGCTATAGGAAGGGTCTCAGGTTGGAATGGGGAGGAGTTGGATGTCACATCTCATGTTATAGGAAGGGTCTCAGGATTGGAATGGGAAGGACTTGGATATCACATCTCATGCTACAGGAAGGCTCTCAGGTTTGCAAGGGGAAAGAGTTGGATATCACATTTCATGTTAGAGGTAGGATCTCAGGTTTGGTATTAGAAGTATTGAGATATCACATCTCATGCTATCAGAAGGATCTCAGGTTTGGTATAGAAGCTTTGAGATATCATATCTTATGCTATCAGAAGAGTCTCCGGATTGGAATGGGAAGGAGTTGGATATCACATCTCATGCTAAAGGGAGGGTCTCAGGTTTGGAAGATAAGGATTTGGATATCACATCTCATGTTATAGGAAGGATCTCAGGTTTGGTATTAGAAGTATTGAGATATCACATCTCATGCTATCGGAAGGATCTCAGGTTTGGTATAGAAGCATTGAGATATCATATCTTATGCTATCAGAAGGGTCTCAGGATTGGAATGGGAAGGAGTTGGATATCACATCTCATGCTAAAGGGAGGGTCTCAGGTTTGGAAGGCGAAGGATTTGGATATCACATCTCATGTTATAGGATGGATCTCAGGTTTGGTATTAGAAGTATTGAGATATCACATCTCATGTTATCGGAAGGATCTCAGGTTTGGTATTAGAAGTATTGAGATATCACATCTCATGCTATAGGAAGGGTCTCAGGATTGGAATGGGAAGGAGTTGGATATCACATCTCATGCTAAAGGAAGGGTCTCAGGTTTGGTAGAAGCATTGAGATATCACATCTCATGCTATATTAAGGGTCTCAGGATTGGTATGGGAAGGACTTAGATATCACATATCGTGCTAAAGGGAGGGTCTCAGTTTTGATATTAGAAGCATTGAGATATCACATCTCATGCTATCGGAAGTGTCTCAGGATTGGAATGGGAAGGAGCTGGATATCACATCTCATGTTAAAGGAAGGGTCTCAGGTTTGGAACGTGAAGGAGTTGGATATCACATCTCATGCTATAGGAAGGGTCTCAGGTTTGGTATAAGCATTGAGATATCACATCTCATGCTATAGGAAGGGTCTCAGGATTGGAATGGAAGGAGTTGGATATCACATCTCATGTTATAGGAACGATCTCAGGTTTGGTATTAGAAGCATTGAGACATCACATCTCATGCTATAGGAAGGGTCTCAGGATTGGAATGGGAAGGAGTTGGATATCACATCTCATGCTATAGGAAGGGTCTCAGGATTGGAATGGGAAGGAGTTGAATATGACATCTCATGCCGTAGGAAGGGTCTCAGGTTTGGTATAAACATTGAGATATCACATCTCTGCTATCAAAAGGGTCTCAGATTTGGAATGGGAAGGAGTTGGATATCCCATCTCATGTTATAGGAAGAGTCTCAGGTTTGGTATTAGAAGCATTGAGATATCACATCTCATGCTATAGGAAGTGTCTCAGGATTGGAATGGGAAGGACTTGGATATCACATCTCATGCTATAGGTAGGGTCTCAAGTTTGATATTAGAAGCATTGAGATATCACATCTCATGCTATAGGAAGGGTCTCAGGATTGGAATGGGAAAGAGTTGGATATCACATCTCATGCTATGGGAAGGGTCTCAGGTTTGGTATAAGCAGTGAAATATCACATCTCATGCTATAGGAAGTGTCTCAGGATTGGAATGGGAAGGAGTTGGATATCACATCTCATGTTATAGGAAGGATCTCAGGTTTGGTATAAGCATTGAGATATCACATCTCTGCTATCGGAAGGGTCTCAGGATTGGAATGGGAAGGAGTTGGATATTCCCATCTCATGTTATAGGAAGGGTCTCAGGTTTGGTATTAGAAGCATTGAGATATCACATCTCATGCTATAGGAAGGGTCTCAGGATTGGAATGGGAAGGACTTGGATATCACATCTCATGCTATAGGGAGGGTCTCAAGTTTGATATTAGAAGCATTGAGATATCACATTTCATGATATCGGAAGGGTCTCAAGATTGGAATGGGAAGGAGTTGGATATCACATCTCATGATAAAGGAAGGGTCTAAGGTTTGGAAGGGGAAGGATTTGGATATCACATCTCATGTTATAGGACGGGTCTCAGGTTTGGTATTAGAAGCATTGAGATATCAAATCTCATGGTATAGGAAGGGTCTCAGAATTGGAATGGGAAGGAGTTGGATATCACATCTCAAGCTATAGGAAGGGTCTCAGGATTAGAATGGGAAGGAGTTTGATATCACATCTCATGCCATAGTATGGGTCTCAGGTTTGGTAGAAGCATTGGGATATCACATCTCATGCTATTGGAAGGGTATCGGGATTGGATTTGGAAGGAGTTGGATATCCCATCTCATGCTATAGGAAGGGTCTCAGGTTGGAATGGGGAGGAGTTGGATATCACATCTCATGTTATAGGAAGGGTCTCAGGATTGGAATGGGAAGGACTTGGATATCACATCTCATGCTACAGGAAGGCTCTCAGGTTTGCAAGGGGAAAGAGTTGGATATCACATTTCATGTTAGAGGTAGGATCTCAGGTTTGGTATTAGAAGTATTGAGATATCACATCTCATGCTATCAGAAGGATCTCAGGTTTGGTATAGAAGCTTTGAGATATCATATCTTATGCTATCAGAAGAGTCTCCGGATTGGAATGGGAAGGAGTTGGATATCACATCTCATGCTAAAGGGAGGGTCTCAGGTTTGGAAGATAAGGATTTGGATATCACATCTCATGTTATAGGAAGGATCTCAGGTTTGGTATTAGAAGTATTGAGATATCACATCTCATGCTATCGGAAGGATCTCAGGTTTGGTATAGAAGCATTGAGATATCATATCTTATGCTATCAGAAGGGTCTCAGGATTGGAATGGGAAGGAGTTGGATATCACATCTCATGCTAAAGGGAGGGTCTCAGGTTTGGAAGGCGAAGGATTTGGATATCACATCTCATGTTATAGGATGGATCTCAGGTTTGGTATTAGAAGTATTGAGATATCACATCTCATGTTATCGGAAGGATCTCAGGTTTGGTATTAGAAGTATTGAGATATCACATCTCATGCTATAGGAAGGGTCTCAGGATTGGAATGGGAAGGAGTTGGATATCACATCTCATGCTAAAGGAAGGGTCTCAGGTTTGGTAGAAGCATTGAGATATCACATCTCATGCTATAGGAAGGGTCTCAGGATTGGTATGGGAAGGACTTAGATATCACATATCGTGCTATAGGGAGGGTCTCAGTTTTGATATTAGAAGCATTGAGATATCACATCTCATGCTATCGGAAGTGTCTCAGGATTGGAATGGGAAGGAGCTGGATATCACATCTCATGCTAAAGGAAGGGTCTCAGGTTTGGAACGTGAAGGAGTTGGATATCACATCTCATGCTATAGGAAGGGTCTCAGGTTTGGTATAAGCATTGAGATATCACATCTCATGCTATAGGAAGGGTCTCAGGATTGGAATGGAAGGAGTTGGATATCACATCTCATGTTATAGGAACAATCTCAGGTTTGGTATTAGAAGCATTGAGACATCACATCTCATGCTATAGGAAGGGTCTCAGGATTGGAATGGGAAGGAGTTGGATATCACATCTCATGCTATAGGAAGGGTCTCAGGATTGGAATGGGAAGGAGTTGAATATGACATCTCATGCCGTAGGAAGGGTCTCGGGTTTGGTATAAACATTGAGATATCACATCTCTGCTATCAAAAGGGTCTCAGATTTGGAATGGGAAGGAGTTGGATATCCCATCTCATGTTATAGGAAGAGTCTCAGGTTTGGTATTAGAAGCATTGAGATATCACATCTCATGCTATAGGAAGTGTCTCAGGATTGGAATGGGAAGGACTTGGATATCACATCTCATGCTATAGGTAGGGTCTCAAGTTTGATATTAGAAGCATTGAGATATCACATCTCATGCTATAGGAAGGGTCTCAGGATTGGAATGGGAAAGAGTTGGATATCACATCTCATGCTATGGGAAGGGTCTCAGGTTTGGTATAAGCAGTGAGATATCACATCTCATGCTATAGGAAGGGTCTCAGGATTGGAATGGGAAGGAGTTGGATATCACATCTCATGCTATAGGACGGGTCTCAGGTTTGGTATAAGCAGTGAGATATCACATCTCATGCTATAGGAAGTGTCTCAGGATTGGAATGGGAAGGAGTTGGATATCACATCTCATGTTATAGGAAGGATCTCAGGTTTGGTATAAGCATTGAGATATCACATCTCTGCTATCGGAAGGGTCTCAGGATTGGAATGGGAAGGAGTTGGATATCACATCTCATGCTATAGGACGGGTCTCAGGTTTGGTATAAGCAGTGAGATATCACATCTCATGCTATAGGAAGTGTCTCAGGATTGGAATGGGAAGGAGTTGGATATCACATCTCATGTTATAGGAAGGATCTCAGGTTTGGTATAAGCATTGAGATATCACATCTCTGCTATCGGAAGGGTCTCAGGTTTGGAATGGGAAGGAGTTGGATATTCCCATCTCATGTTATAGGAAGGGTCTCAGGTTTGGTATTAGAAGCATTGAGATATCACATCTCATGCTATAGGAAGGGTCTCAGGATTGGAATGGGAAGGACTTGGATATCACATCTCATGCTATAGGGAGGGTCTCAAGTTTGATATTAGAAGCATTGAGATATCACATTTCATGATATCGGAAGGGTCTCAAGATTGGAATGGGAAGGAGTTGGATATCACATCTCATGATAAAGGAAGGGTCTAAGGTTTGGAAGGGGAAGGATTTGGATATCACATCTCATGTTATAGGACGGGTCTCAGGTTTGGTATTAGAAGCATTGAGATATCAAGTCTCATGGTATAGGAAGGGTCTCAGAATTGGAATGGGAAGGAGTTGGATATCACATCTCAAGCTATAGGAAGGGTCTCAGGATTAGAATGGGAAGGAGTTTGATATCACATCTCATGCCATAGTATGGGTCTCAGGTTTGGTAGAAGCATTGGGATATCACATCTCATGCTATCGGAAGGGTATCGGGATTGGATTTGGAAGGAGTTGGATATCCCATCTCATGCTATAGGAAGGGTCTCAGGTTGGAATGGGGAGGAGTTGGATATCACATCTCATGTTATAGGAAGGGTCTCAGGATTGGAATGGGAAGGACTTGGATATCACATCTCATGCTACAGGAAGGCTCTCAGGTTTGCAAGGGGAAAGAGTTGGATATCACATTTCATGTTAGAGGTAGGATCTCAGGTTTGGTATTAGAAGTATTGAGATATCACATCTCATGTTATCAGAAGGATCTCAGGTTTGGTATAGAAGCATTGAGATATCATATCTTATGCTATCAGAAGAGTCTCAGGATTGGAATGGGAAGGAGTTGGATATCACATCTCATGCTAAAGGGAGGGTCTCAGGTTTGGAAGATAAGGATTTGGATATCACATCTCATGTTATAGGAAGGATTTCAGGTTTGGTATTAGAAGTATTGAGATATCACATCTCATGCTATCGGAAGGATCTCAGGTTTGGTATAGAAGCATTGAGATATCATATCTTATGCTATCAGAAGGGTCTCAGGATTGGAATGGGAAGGAGTTGGATATCACATCTCATGCTAAAGGGAGGGTCTCAGGTTTGGAAGGCGAAGGATTTGGATATCACATCTCATGTTATAGGATCTATCTCAGGTTTGGTATTAGAAGTATTGAGATATCACATCTCATGTTATCGGAAGGATCTCAGGTTTGGTATTAGAAGTATTGAGATATCACATCTCATGCTATAGGAAGGGTCTCAGGATTGGAATGGGAAGGAGTTGGATATCACATCTCATGCTAAAGGAAGGGTCTCAGGTTTGGTAGAAGCATTGAGATATCACATCTCATGCTATAGGAAGGGTCTCAGGATTGGAATGGGAAGGACTTAGATATCACATATCATGCTATAGGGAGGGTCTCAGTTTTGATATTAGAAGCATTGAGATATCACATCTCTGCTATCGGAAGGTTCTCAGGATTGGATTGGGAAGGAGTTGGATATCCCTTCTCATGCTATAGGAAGTGTCTCAGGTTGGAATGGGAAGGAGTTGAATATCACATCTCATTTTATAGGAAGGGTCTCAGGATTGGAATGGGAAGGATTTGGATATCACATCTCTTGCTATAGGAAGGGTCTCAGGATTGGAATGGGAAGGATTTGGATATCACATCTCATGTCATAGGAAGTGTTAAGACGGATTTCTGAACTCTGTCCTGGTGGCGCAGAAGTTCAGAAGGCCAACCTAATTACTTGGAACAGGGTAACCTCTGGACAAGCCAGACCAATCAAGGTAGCGATCGCGGCGGTCAAGACTACGTCTCAAGAGGGGTGAGGGTGACTGAAAGCCCGCAATGAGCACACAAAGCAAGAGCGCTTACAAACTACTCCAAACAGTTGTTATATCAAAAATAGATACACATTTATTTTAAGGCCTTTAAAATAATGACCGTAGCGAGAAAATCACAATATCACAATATTAAGCCAACACATACCATATCAACACAATATATATACAAATACACAGTCGCAAGCGTTTAAAGCACGAAATATGTAGTCCACCTGAAAGGAAAGGAAAACAGGCAGTGCGATAACGCTTTAGACTCAGTTCGCCTTCAGAGGCACCTAACTAGATGGAAGTCCGAGCCCTGCGAAGAGTGGAGCCTTGTGCTCAAAGTACCTGCCACGCCGGTGCCAACGGGCAAAAGGGGAAGCTCTTCGGAGGAAGTCAGGCAGTTCGGGTTAGTGCCCAGCAGAAGGAGAACAGGTTCCGCAACTCAAGCGCAGCCTCCACAGCGGGCAGAAGCAGAGCGCGAGTACGGCCAAAAGGGTGCTGTTTTTACACAGCAGGGAAAAGCAATGGGATACTGCAGGAGGGCGACCAGATCCTAGCTAAACTACTCACCGGTCCCCGAAGCAAGCAGACCCAGGCTTCTCCACGTTAGTTTTAGCAGCTGGCAGGTTCAGAAGAGCAGGGAACGCCTCGTAGTCGTGTAGAGCAAAAAGACGTCCCAATCGACGAAACCAGCACAGTTTGTTGCCGCAGCAGGACAACGGAGCGGCCGTGTGTATTCGAGCCAAATGTACACTCCTCCCTTCAGACTTGGGAACGCCAAGTGTACGAAGCGTGGGAGAGTGACAAGGACTCGAAATACAACACAACCTGGCGGCGGTTACAGAGCAGGACTCCCTTGTAAGCTGGTCAGTCAACTGGATGGCCCAGAGACACTTCCGAAGGCTTACTTGGCAGGAGATGATGAAGTCGCCGGGAATAGCTGTTCCTGCTATTCCAAAGGTCGAAGCACCAGTACAGGCCTTCTGGTTCGATCCAAGGAGGAAAGGGTTTCAAGGACGACAGCAGTGCAAAGGAGGATTCCTTCAGCGGGTCACCAGCGATTCCTCGGTCCAGCCTCTTGGTTGCAGGATACTTGGCTCCTGTATTCCTTCGTTCGTGAGAACTCAGGAGATCGACATGGTAGTGGTGTTTCCAGCCCCCTCTTATCCACAGTTCCCTTCGCGCCAAAACGGAGGGGAGCCAATGGGAGATCCGCTCATCAACACACATACCATACGTGGACCAATCACGGACCACGGTGGTCCCAGGCATTCACACTACCCTAGACTCTCTGGCACCCAGGATGTGTATTGGGACCAGACATCCCAGCCCACACCCTGGAGGCACACAAACGACATGTAGAAGCCCGCGAAAGCAACCACGTTTCGCGGGAAAGTACATGCCCAAATAAGGAAGGCCCCGGGTCGCTCGACCTGGGGAAGGTGAAGGGAGCAAGACGGTCAGTGGACAAGACAAAGGAGCCTCGTGGTCTGGCCATTTTGGGAGCCAGGCCACCATTTTGGGTTCAGTGCGAAAAACGTGCTCAGAACGCCAAAAGGAGCTCAAAATAAACAAAACGATCGCTGCCACCATTCGAGTCCCTGAATGACTTGCACCGATCAAATACCATCCTAAAAGAGTATCTAGGGCCTGTAGAAGGCTAGAGACCCAAGAGAGCTGTAACTTAGCTTACAGTGCCCTCTTGTGTCATGTTGCACTAAAGCCGCAACACGATAAAAGAAACTACGGGAAACAGCGTTCCCCGGTACTGACTGTCTTAAGGGCATGTCAGTTTCCCCGTAAGAAAGGAGCGAAAGCCCAGAGAAGTGCAGCAGAAGGCTGTACTTCTCTGGCAAAGTCAAGAACAAGGTTAAAAACAATAGCAAAAAGTTTAGGGGTTGCCACATGGAAGGAAAATTACCTACAATTACGAAATCTTTCCTAACACTCGCCCCTCCCAGACTATGGACAGGGGGAACTAATCCACCCCTGGATGAGTCTCTTGTTCAGGTCGGTTAAACATTCTGGACAACCCATCAGCATTGCTATGTTGGACACCTGGCCTATGCTCAATAGTGAAGTCGAAGCCTTGTAGACTTATGGACCACCTAAGCAACTTTGGATTCTCCCCCTTCATGTTCATTAGCCACTTTAACGGCTTATGGTCAGTCTGCACAGTGAAGTGGGTCCCATAGAGGTAGGGCCTCAGCTTCCTTAGGGCCCACACAACAGAGAAACATTCTTTCTCTACCGTGGACCATCTGAGCTCTCTGTCTTTAAGCTGGCAACTAATAAAACCGATAGGGTGTTCCTTACCCTTCTCATCTACTTGTGATAGTACAGCTCCTATCCCAGTGTCAGAGGCATCCGTCTGCACGATAAAAGGTCTTTGATAATCAGGGGCCCTGAGCACAGGGGCCTGGCACAAGGAGTCTTTCAAGCCATTGAAGGCCTTCTCACACTTGTCGGTCCAAGTTACCTTCTTGGGTTTCTTCGGAGTTGTGAGGGCAGTCAGAGGAGCAGCTATGGTGCCATAGTCTGCCACAAAATTGCGGTAATACCCCGTGAGTCCTAAGAAGGCTCTCACTTGGGTTTGCGTAGTGGGGGTAGGCCAGTCTTGTACTGCTTGTACCTGACTGAGTAGAGGCTGTCTCCTCCCTCCACCTACTTCATGTCCAAGGTAAACCACTGAGCCTTGTCCATTTTGGTGAGGGGCCACTCGGACACCCTCAAAAGAGCTATCTGAAGGACTGCTTGGGAACAGGTCGGGGAGAGGTTCAGACTCCTCTCCCGCAACGTCTGAAGCCAGTAGCAGTGCTGCGATTTCGACGCTTGGGCCGAAAGCCTTCAGCCTATTCACGTGAAGCACTTTTGGAGCCTGTCCAGGCCTTCCAAGGTCCACTGAATAGTTAACCTCACCCAGGGGCTCCACCACTGGGTAAGGGCCTGACCATTTGTCCTGTAAAGCTCGAGGCCTTATGAGATTCATGATCAGGACTTGCTGACCAAGTGTAAAGTTGATGAGGGAAGCTTTCTGGTCATACCAATGTTTCACCAGTGCTTGCCCTGCCTTCAATTTATCACTAGCCAAGACCATCAGAAGTACCATCCGTTTTCTGAGCCCTAGCACATAATCAACTACGTTGGTAGTAACAGGGGGAGTGGGCATCTCCCATCCCTCTTTGACGATGGCTAAGGGTCCCCGTACGGGATGACCGAACAGAAGTTCGAAGGGGCTGAAGCCAACACCCTCCTGTGGTACCTCTCGGTAGGCAAACAGTAAGCATGAAACAAGAAGATCCCATTTTCTTCTCTGAGGCTCCTCCAGAGCCCCAATCACGCTCTTTAACGTCCTGTTGAAACGCTCCCCCAGACCATTGGTCTGGGGGTGGTATGCAGAAGAGAACCCGTAGGTGACCCCACATTCTTTACACATAGCCTGCCTATACTTCGACATAAAGTTGCTGCCATGATCCGACACAACTTCTTTAGGGAAGCCAACCCTAGTAAATATGCCGAGTAAAGCTTCTGCAACTGACTTGGCAGTTACAGTTTTCCATGGGATGGCCTCAGGATACCTGGTTGCATGGTCGACCAGCGCCAGGATAAACCTATTGCCCGAGGATGTTTGCGGGTCAAGGGGACCAACCATGTCGATCCCTACCCTTTCAAATGGTACCCCCACAACTGGGAGCGGTACCAACGGAGCATGGATTGTCGCGCCAACCTTACCAGACAACTGGCAGACGGCACAACTCCTGCAGTGACTTTCTACTTGCTCCCCCATCTTGGGCCAGTAGAAGTGCATGGATAACCTTTGCTTGGTCCTCCTCATACCAAGGTGACCAGCAAGGGGAACGACATGCGCCAACTGCAGGAGGAAGGGCCTAACAGCAAGGGGAACCACCAACCTCCTATGGTCTCCTCCTGTAGACTCTGTGGGCTCACTATACAGGAGTCCACCTTCCTGGTAAATCCTATGCATCCCAGGAGGTTCACCCTCAAGCTGGGAGCAGGCCTGTCTCCTTAGGCCTTCCAGAGATGGGCACTCACGTTGGCCTTTACTGAATTCGTCCCTATCAGGACCTCCTTCAACTAACAAGTCTTTTAGTTCAGGATGATCGTTGGGGTCGAATACTTCAGGCATCGCCACCTCCTCGTCAGGCCCGGGCGATTGACCAACTTCCTCCACCGCAGTGGTAGGCGAGCTCGGGGGAATATTCTCTTTCCCTCGTTTTGACTTGTAGACTCCTTTCGCCTTGGGTTTCCCCTTTGGCTGGGGCGGCGTATTGGTCTTGGCCAATGCTGCCCGTGCTTGAGACCGTGTGTAGGGTCTTTCGGCAGTGTCTCCTACGAGCCCTAAAGCTCTGAGATCATTACCCAACAAGACCTTTCCCGGGACGTTTCTCTGAATGCTCACTGGAATCCTGACTGCTGTACCATTTAAAGTAAGATTTACAGGGATCACGGGAAACATACGGAGGGGGCCGTCAGCCAACTTAGTGGGCATCAGAGTAGCTCTGGCAACTTCCTCTGAGTCTACCAAGGTAGAATCCACTACAGTTCGACTGCACCCACTATCCCTAAGAGCTGGAGTATCCACTCCATTGATCAGCACACTGTCTTTAAAGTAGTGCTTGGTATTATCCGGAATCCTAGCATAAGCCTCTGCGACTTTAGGCTCCCAGGAACCCAGGGACACTAAAACTACCTCAGCCTCTATTCCGCTGGGAAATGAGTCTGAGGAGAAGGATGCTCCTGTAATCTCTTCTTCCTCGTAGGAGGAGAAGGCCAGATTAGCGGAGTGGACCCCCAAAGGTCTAACCTTACACCGGGGATCCCCCTTCACATGGTCAGTTGCTCCACAAGAAAAACAAGCCCCAGTGGGTCTGTTTACGTAGGGAGGCTTATTGTAACCAGAGTTCTGTTTCGGAGGCGAACCTCCACTACCCTGTGAGTTCTCTTGTGTCGTACCCTTGTTTTTCTTTTTGTGGCCCTTATGGGAAGGAGATATAGCAGATTCCCCACCCTCCATATCTTTGGACTTTTTCCCTTCCTCCTGCTTACCAGGATGAGTTTTGTCCTTATGGGACACTCGATGTGACACCCATAAGTCTGCTGCAATGGCCAGCTTCTTAGGATCTATCTCCTTCGAATCGGCCAAATGCTGCTTAAGCTCCGGGGAAGAAGAAGCAAAAATATGTTCCAGCATGACAAGATTTATCATGCCTTCGAAGGTAGAAACCTTATAACCTTCAACCCAGCCAGTTAAGTTTTTCAAAGATTCAGCGACATAAGATACCCAAGTACCACCTTCCTTTTTCTTATACTCTCGAAAACGCTTTAAATATTGGGCCGGAGTCTTCCCAAACTTTAAAATGAGAGTTTGCTTTAACATTGCGAAATCAGCCCGCTCAGCCTTCGACATTTCCATAATGGCACTACAGCCAGAATGGGGCAGTCTACTGAGCAACCACGCAATCTTATCAGCACTGTCAACTTTTTGAACCTCGCATGCATACTCAAACGCATTCAGCCAGTCCATAATGTCATTCCTTTCTTCATACACACTGAGCAGATCTTTTGGAAACCGTGGATGAGAGGAAGCCCCAGACCCATGTCTAGGACCCTTGGATCCATTTGCAACCTGAAGCTTGGCCAGTTCCAACTGGTGATCCCTGTCTTTCTGTTTTTCTGCTTTTCGATTTTTAGTTTGGCTATGCTGAATTCAAGCTCCTGCTGCCTAAACCGCAGCTCTTGCTTCTTGAATTCAAGCATAGCCTCCCCATCAACACTGGCAGAGGAAACATTAGACATTACATCCTCCCTGTCCTCGTGGTCGCGATGGATCAGTGCAGCGGCAGAACCGTCGGTTCTGCCAGTGAGAGCAGCCCCACCACCTTCTGCACTGTCCTCGGAAGTTATAGCGTCAAGCTGCGCTTCTTGCCACGCCACGATTCTCTGGATCATTTCCAATTTTGTGCCTTGAGAGGAAACACCTCTCTCCGCACACATCTTTTTCAGCGTTTCTGATTTGGAAGCATTTAAAGTTAACAAGGTATTTGCTTCCATACTGTTTGATAGGACTATGGCCTTTTTAAAGTTATATTACAACAATTCACTACGTGTACTGTTTGGAATAACCTGAAATGCCTTAGTTCGAGCGCAACACTGGATACCTTCAGTCATATCCCACCGCTGTACCCCAATTTGTTAAGGACAGAGTTCAGAAATCCGTCTTAACAGGAAGGATCTCAGGTTTGGTATTAGAAGCATTGATATATCACATCTCATGCTATAGGAATGGTCTCAGGATTGGAATGGGTAGGAGTTGGATATTACATTCTTGCTATAGGAAGGGTCTCATGTTTGGAATGGGAAGGAGTTGGATATCACATATGCTATAGGAAGTGTCTCAGGTTTGGAACGGGAAGGAGTTGGATATCACATCTCATGTTATAGGAAGGGTCTCAGGTTTGGTATAAGCATTGAGATATCACATCTCTGCTATCAGGAGTGGCTCAGGATTGGAATGGGAAGGAGTTGGATATCCCATCTCATGTTAAAGGACAGGTCTCTGGTTTGGTATTAGAATCATTGAGATATCACATCGCATGCTGTAGGAAGGGTCTAAGGATTGGAATGGGATGGACTTGGATATCACATCCCATGCTATAGGTAGGCTCTCAGGTTTGGTATAAGCATTGAGATATCACATCTCATGCTATAGGAAGGGTCTCAGGATTGGAATGGGAAGGATTTGGATATCACATCTCATGCTATAGGAAGGGTCTCAGGTTTGGTATAAGCATGGAGATATCACTTCTCATGCTATAGGAAGGGTCTCAGGATTGGAATGGGAAGGTGTTGGATATCACATCTCATGCTATAGGAAGGGTCTCAGGATTGGAATGGGAAGGAGTTGTATATGACATCTCAGGCCTTAGGAAGGGTCTCAGGTTTGGTATAAGCACTGAGATATCACATCTTTGCTATCGGAAGGGTCTCAGGATTGGAATGGGAAGGAGTTGGATATCCCATCTCATGTTATAGGAAGGGTCTCAGGTTTGGTATTAGAAGCATTGAGATATCACATCTCATGCTATAGGAAGGGTCTCAGGATTGGAATGGGAAGGACTTGGATGTCACATCTCATGCTATAGGGAGGGTCTCAAGTTTGATATTAGAAGCATTGAGATAACAAATCTCATGATATCGGAAGGGTCTCAGGATTGGAATGGGAAGGAGTTGGATATCACATCTCATGATAAAGGAAGGGTCTAAGGTTTGGAAGGGGAAGGATTTGGATATCACATCTCATGTTATAGGACGGGTCTCAGGTTTGGTATTAGAAGCATTGAGATATCAAGTCTCATGGTATAAGAAGGGTCTCAGAATTGGAATGGGAAGGAGTTGGATATCACATCTCAAGCTATAGGAACCGTCTCAGGATTGGAATGGGAAGGAGTTTGATATCACATCTCATGCCATAGTATGGGTCTCAGGTTTGGTAGAAGCATTGGGATATCACATGTCATGCTATCGGAAGGGTATCAGTATTGGATTTGGAAGGAGTTGGATATCCCATCTCATGCTATAGGAAGGGTCTCATGTTAGAATGGGAAGGAGTTGGATATCACATTTCATGTTATAGGAAGGGTCTCAGGATTGGAATGGGAAGGACTTGGATATCATATCTCATGCTATAGGAAGGCTCTCAGGTTTGGAAGGGGAAGGAGTTGGATATCACATTTCATGTTAGAGGAAGGATCTCAGGTTTGGTATAAGCATTGAGATATCACATCTCATGCTATAGGAAGGGTCTCAGGATTGGAATGGGAAGAAGTTGGATATCACATCTCATGCTATAGGAAGGATCTCAGGTTTGGTATTAGAAGCATTGAGACATCACATCTCATGCTATAGGAAGGGTCTCAGGATTGGAATGGGAAGGAGTTGGATATCACATCTCATGTTATAGGAAGGATCTCAGGTTTGGTATTAGAAGCATTGAGACATCACATCTCATGCTATAGGAAGGGTCTCAGGATTGGAATGGGAAGGAGTTGGATATCACATCTCATGCTATAGGAAGGGTCTCAGGTTTGATATAAGCATTGAGATATCACATCTCATGCTATAGGAAGGGTCTCAGGATTGGAATGGGAAGGATTTGGATATCACATCTTATGCTATAGGAAGGGTCTCAGGTTTGGTATAAGCATTGAGATATCACATCTCATGCTATAGGAAGGGTCTCAGGATTGGAATGGGAAGAAGTTGGATATCACATCTCATGCTATAGGAAGGGTCTCAGGTTTGGTATAAGCATTGAGATATCACATCTCATGCTATAGGAAGGGTCTCAGGGTTGGAATGGGAAGGAGTTGTATATGACATCTCATGCCATAGCAAGGGTCTCAGGTTTGGTATAAGCATTGAGATATCACATCACATGCTATAGGAAGGGTCTCAGGATTGGAATGGGAAGGACTTGGATATCACATCTCATGCTATAGGCAGGGTCTCAGGTTTGGAAAGGGAAGGAGATGGATATCACATTTCATGTTAGAGGTAGGATCTCAGGTTTGGTATTAGAGGCATTGAGATATCACATCTCATGCTATCAGAAGGGTCTCAGGATTGGAATGGGAAGGAGTTGGATATCACATTTCATGCTAAAGGGAGGGTCTCAGGTTTGGAAGGGGAAGGATTTGGAAATCACATCTCATATTATAGGAAGGATCTCAGGTTTGGCATTAGAAGCATTGAGATATCACATCTCATGCTATCGGAAGGATCTCAGGTTTGGTATAAGAGGCATTGAGATATCACATCTCATGCTATCATAAGGGTCTCAGGATTGGAATGGGAAGGAGTTGGATATCACATCTCATGTTATAGGAAGGATCTCAGGTTTGGTATTAGAAGCATTGAGACATCACATCTCATGCTATAGGAAGGGTCTCAGGATTGGAATGGGAAGGAGTTGGATATCACATCTCATGCTATAGGAAGGGTCTCAGATTTGGTATAAGCATTGAGATATCACATCTCATGCTATAGGAAGGGTCTCAGGATTGGAATGGGAAGGAGTTGTATATGACATCTCAGGCCATAGGAAGGGTCTCAGATTTGGTATAAGCATTGAGATATCACATCTCATGATATCGGAAGGGTCTCAGGATTGGAATGGGAAGGAGTTGGATATCACATCTCATGATAAAGGAAGGGTCTAAGGTTTGGAAGGGGAAGGATTTGGATATCACATCTCATGTTATAGGACGGGTCTCAGGTTTGGTATTAGAAGCATTGACATATCAAGTCTCATGGTATAAGAAGGGTCTCAGGATTGGAATGGGAAGGAGTTTGATATCACATCTCATGCCATAGTATGGGACTCAGGTTTGGTAGAAGCATTGGGATATCACATCTCATGCTATCGGAAGGGTATCAGTATTGGATTTGGAAGGAGTTGGATATCCCATCTCATGCTATAGGAAGGGTCTCAGGTTGGAATGGGAAGGAGTTGGATATCACATTTCATGTTATAGGAAGGGTCTCAGGATTGGAATGGGAAGGACTTGGATATCATATCTCATGCTATAGGAAGGCTCTCGGATTTGGAAGGGGAAGGAGTTGGATATCACATTTCATGTTAGAGGAAGGATCTCAGGTTTGGTATTAGAGGCCTTGAGATATCACATCTCATGCTATAGGAAGGGTCTCAGGATTGGAATGGGAAGGAGTTGGATATCACATCTCAAGCTATAGGAAGGGTCTCAGGTTTGGTATAAGCATTGAGATATCACATCTCATGCTATAGGAAGGGTCTCAGGATTGGAATGGGAAGAAGTTGGATATCACATCACATGCTATAGGAAGGGTCTCAGGTTTGGTATAAGCATTGAGATATCACATCTCATGCTATAGGAAGGGTCTCAGGTTTGGAAAGGGAAGGAGATGGATATCACATTTCATGTTAGAAGTAGGATCTCAGGTTTGGTATTAGAGGCATTGAGATATCACATCTCATGCTATCAGAAGGGTCTCAGGATTGGAATGGGAAGGAGTTGGATATCACATCTCATGCTAAAGGGAGGGTCTCAGGTTTGGAAGGGGAAGGATTTGGAAATCACATCTCATATTATAGGAAGGATCTCAGGTTTGGTATTAGAAGCATTGAGATATCACATCTCATGCTATCGGAAGGATCTCAGGTTTGGTATAAGAGGCATTGAGATATCACATCTCATGCTATCATAAGGGTCTCAGGATTGGAATGGGAAGGAGTTGGATATCACATCTCATGTTATAGGAAGGATCTCAGGTTTGGTATTGGAAGCATTGAGACATCACATCTCATGCTATAGGAAGGGTCTCAGGATTGGAATGGGAAGGAGTTGGATATCACATCTCATGCTATAGGAAGGGTCTCAGATTTGGTATAAGCATTGAGATATCACATCTCATGCTATAGGAAGGGTCTCAGGATTGGAATGGGAAGGAGTTGTATATGACATCTCAGGCCATAGGAAGGGTCTCAGGTTTGATATAAGCATTGAGATATCACATCTCTGCTATCGGAAGGGTCTCAGGATTGGAATGGGAAGGAGTTGGATATCCCATCTGAGTTGGATATCCCATCTCATGTTATAGGAAGGGTCTCAGGTTTGGTATTAGAAGCATTGAGATATCACATCTCATGCTATAGGAAGGGTCTCAGGATTGGAATGGGGAGGACTTGGATGTCACATCTCATGCTATAGGGAGGGTCTCAAGTTTGATATTAGAAACATTGAGATAACAAATGTCATGATATCGGAAGGGTCTCAGGATTGGAATGGGAAGGAGTTGGATATCACATCTCATGATAAAGGAAGGGTCTAAGGTTTGGAAGGGGAAGGATTTGGATATCACATCTCATGTTATAGGACGGGTCTCAGGTTTGGTATTAGAAGCATTGAGATATCAAGTCTCATGGTATAGAAAGGGTCTCAGAATTGGAATGGGAAGAAGTTGGATATCACATCTCAAGCTATAGGAAGGGTCTCAGGATTGGAATGGGAAGGAGTTTGATATCACATCTTATGCCATAGTATGGGTCTCAGATTTGGTAGAAGCATTGGGATATCACATCTCATGCTATCGGAATGGTATCAGTATTGGATTTGGAAGGAGTTGGATATCCCATCTCATGCTATAGGAAAGGTCTCAGGTTGGAATGGGATGGAGTTGGATATCACATTTCATGTTATAGGAAGGGTCTCAGGATTGGAATGGGAAGGACTTGGATATCATATCTCATGCTATAGGAAGGCTCTCAGGTTTGGAAGGGGAAGGAGTTGGATATCACATTCATGTTAGAGGAAGGATCTCAGGTTTGGTATTAGAAGCATTGAGACATCACATCTCATGTTATAGGAAGGGTCTCAGGATTGGAATGGGAAGGAGTTGGATATCACATCTCATGTTATAGGAAAGATCTCAGGTTTGGTATTAGAAGCATTGAGACATCACATCTCATGTTATAGGAAGGGTCTCAGGATTGGAATGGGAAGAAGTTGGATATCACATCTCATGCTATAGGAAGGGTCTCAGGTTTGGAAGGGGAAGGAGTTGGATATCCAATCTCATGTTATAGGACTGGTCTCAGGTTTGGTATTAGAAGCATTGAGATATCACATTGCATGCTGTAGGAAGGTTCTCAGGTTTGGAACGGGGAGGAATTGGATATCACATCTCATGTCAAACGAAGGATCTCAGGTTTGGTATTAGAAGCATTGAGATATCACATCTCATGCTATAGGAATGGTCTCAGGGTTGGAATGGGAAGGAGTTGGATATTACATTCTTGCTATAGGAAGGGTCTCATGTTTGGAATGGGAAGGAGTTGGATATCACATATGCTATAGGAAGGGTCTCAGGTTTGGAACGGGAAGGAGTTGGATATCCGATCTCATGTTATAGGAAGGGTCTCAGGTTTGGTATAAGCATTGAGATATCACATCTCTGCTATCAGAAGTGTCTCAGGATTGGAATGGGAAGGAGTTGGATATCCCATCTCATGTTATAGGACGGGTCTCAGGTTTGTTATTAGAATCATTGAGATATCATATTGCACGCTGCAGGAAGGGTCTAAGGATTGGAATGGGAAGGACTTGGATATCACATCTCATGCTATAGATAGGCTCTCAGATTTGGAAAGGGAAGGAGTTGGATATCACATTTCATGTTAGAGGAAGGATCTCAGGTTTGGTATTAGAGGCATTGAGATATCACATCTCATGCTATAGGAAGCGTCTCAGGATTGGAATGGGAAGGAGTTGGGTATCACATCTCATGCTATAGGAAGGCTCAGGATTGGTATAAGTATTGAGATATAACATCTCATGCTATAGGAAGGGTCTCAGGATTGGAATGGAAGGAGTTGGATATCACATCTCATGTTATAGGAAGTATCTCAGGTTTGGTATTAGAAGCATTGAGACATCACATCTCATGCTATAGGAAGGGTCTCAGGATTGGAATGGGAAGGAGTTGGATATCACATCTCATGCTATAGGAAGGGTCTCAGGTTTGGTATAAGCATTGAGATATCACATCTCATGCTATAGGAAGGGTCTCAGGATTGGAATGGGAAGGAGTTGTATATGACATCTCATGTTATAGGAAGGGTCTCAGGTTTGGAATGGGAAGGAGTTGGATATGACATCTCTTGTTATAGGGAGGGTCTCAGGATTTGAATGGTAAGGAGTTGGACATCACATCTCATGCTATAGGAAGGGTCTCAGGTTGGAATGGGAAGGAGTTGGATATCACATCTCATGTTATATACATGAAGGGTCTCAGGATTGGAATGGGAAGGATTTGGATATCACATCTCTTGCTATAGGAAGGGTCTCAGGTTTTTATTAGAAACATTGAGATATCACATCTCATGCTATGGGAAGTGTTTTAGGATTGGAATGGGAAGTATTTGGATATCACATCTCATGCTAAAGGAAGGGTCTCAGGTTTGGAAGGGGAAGGATTTGGATATCACATCTCATCCAATAGGAAGGGTCTCAGGTTTGGAATGGGAAGGAATTGGATATCACATCTCATGTTATAGGAAGGGTCTCAGGTTTTTTATTAGAAACATTGAGATATCACATCTCATGTTATAGGACGGTTCCCAGGTTTGGTATTAGAAGCATTGAGATATCACATCTCATGGTATAGGAAGGGTCTCAGGGTTGGAATGGGAAGGAGTTGGATATCACATCTCATCCAATAGGAAGGGTCTCAGGTTTGGAATGGGAAGGAATTGGATATCACATCTCATGTTATAGGAAGGATCTCAGGTTTGGTATTAGAAGCATTGAGATATCACATCTCATGCTATAGGAAGGGTCTCAGGATTGGAATGTGAAGGATTTGGATATCACATCTCATGCTAAAGGAAGGGTCTCAGGTTTGGTAGAAGCTTTGAGATATCACATCTCATGCTATAGGAAGGGTCTCAGGATTTGAATGGCAAGGAGTTGGATATCACATCTCATGCCATAGGAAGGTTCTCAGGTTTGGTATAAGCATTGAGATATCACATCTCTGCTATCGGAAGGTTCTCAGGATTGGAATGGGAAGGAGTTGAATATCACATCTCATGTTATAGGAAGGGTCTCAGGATTGGAATGGGAAGGATTTGGATATCACATCTCTTGCTATAGGAAGGGTCTCAGGATTGGAATGGGAAGGATTTGGATATCACATCTCATGTCATAGGAAGGATCTCAGGTTTGGTATTAGAAGCATTGATATATCACATCTCATGCTATAGGAATGGTCTCAGGATTGGAATGGGTAGGAATTGGATATTACATTCTTGCTATAGGAAGGGTCTCATGTTTGGAATGGGAAGGAGTTGGATATCACATATGCTATAGGAAGTGTCTCAGGTTTGGAACGGGAAGGAGTTGGATATCACATCTCATGTTATAGGAAGGGTCTCAGGTTTGGTATAAGCATTGAGATATCACATCTCTGCTATCAGGAGTGGCTCAGGATTGGAATGGGAAGGAGTTGGATATCCCATCTCATGTTAAAGGACAGGTCTCTGGTTTGGTATTGGAATCATTGAGATATCACATCGCATGCTGTAGGAAGGGTCTAAGGATTGGAATGGGATGGACTTGGATATCACATCCCATGCTATAGGTAGGCTCTCAGGTTTGGTATAAGCATTGAGATATCACATCTCATGCTATAGGAAGGGTCTCAGGATTGGAATGGGAAGGATTTGGATATCACATCTCATGCTATAGGAAGGGTCTCAGGTTTGGTATAAGCATGGAGATATCACTTCTCATGCTATAGGAAGGGTCTCAGGATTGGAATGGGAAGGTGTTGGATATCACATCTCATGCTATAGGAAGGGTCTCAGATTTGGTATAAGCATTGAGATATCACATCTCATGCTATAGGAAGGGTCTCAGGATTGGAATGGGAAGGAGTTGTATATGACATCTCAGGCCTTAGGAAGGGTCTCAGGTTTGGTATAAGCACTGAGATATCACATCTTTGCTATCGGAAGGGTCTCAGGATTGGAATGGGAAGGAGTTGGATATCCCATCTCATGTTATAGGAAGGGTCTCAGGTTTGGTATTAGAAGCATTGAGATATCACATCTCATGCTATAGGAAGGGTCTCATGATTGGAATGGGAAGGACTTGGATGTCACATCTCATGCTATAGGGAGGGTCTCAAGTTTGATATTAGAAGCATTGAGATAACAAATCTCATGATATCGGAAGGGTCTCAGGATTGGAATGGCAAGGAGTTGGATATCACATCTCATGATAAAGGAAGGGTCTAAGGTTTGGAAGGGGAAGGATTTGGATATCACATCTCATGTTATAGGACGGGTCTCAGGTTTGGTATTAGAAGCATTGAGATATCAAGTCTCATGGTATAAGAAGGGTCTCAGAATTGGAATGGGAAGGAGTTGGATATCACATCTCAAGCTATAGGAAGCGTCTCAGGATTGGAATGGGAAGGAGTTTGATATCACATCTCATGCCATAGTATGGGTCTCAGGTTTGGTAGAAGCATTGGGATATCACATGTCATGCTATCGGAAGGGTATCAGTATTGGATTTGGAAGGAGTTGGATATCCCATCTCATGCTATAGGAAGGGTCTCATGTTAGAATGGGAAGGAGTTGGATATCACATTTCATGTTATAGGAAGGGTCTCAGGATTGGAATGGGAAGGACTTGGATATCATATCTCATGCTATAGGAAGGCTCTCAGGTTTGGAAGGGGAAGAGGTTGGATATCACATTTCATGTTAGAGGAAGGATCTCAGGTTTGGTATAAGCATTGAGATATCACATCTCATGCTATAGGAAGGGTCTCAGGATTGGAATGGGAAGAAGTTGGATATCACATCTCATGCTATAGGAAGGGTCTCAGGATTGGAATGGGAAGAAGTTGGATATCACATCTCATGCTATAGGAAGGGTCTCAGGTTTGGTATAAGCATTGAGATATCACATCTCATGCTATAGGAAGGGTCTCAGGGTTGGAATGGGAAGGAGTTGTATATGACATCTCATGCCATAGCAAGGGTCTCAGGTTTGGTATAAGCATTGAGATATCACATCACATGCTATGGGAAGGGTCTCAGGATTGGAATGGGAAGGACTTGGATATCACATCTCATGCTATAGGCAGGGTCTCAGGTTTGGAAAGGGAAGGAGATGGATATCACATTTCATGTTAGAGGTAGGATCTCAGGTTTGGTATTAGAGGCATTGAGATATCACATCTCATGCTATCAGAAGGGTCTCAGGATTGGAATGGGAAGGAGTTGGATATCACATTTCATGCTAAAGGGAGGGTCTCAGGTTTGGAAGGGGAAGGATTTGGAAATCACATCTCATATTATAGGAAGGATCTCAGGTTTGGTATTAGAAGCATTGAGATATCACATCTCATGCTATCGGAAGGATCTCAGGTTTGGTATAAGAGGCATTGAGATATCACATCTCATGCTATCATAAGGGTCTCAGGATTGGAATGGGAAGGAGTTGGATATCACATCTCATGTTATAGGAAGGATCTCAGGTTTGGTATTAGAAGCATTGAGACATCACATCTCATGCTATAGGAAGGGTCTCAGGATTGGAATGGGAAGGAGTTGGATATCACATCTCATGCTATAGGAAGGGTCTCAGGTTTGGTATAAGCATTGAGATATCACATCTCATGCTATAGGAAGGGTCTCAGGATTGGAATGGGAAGGATTTGGATATCACATCTTATGCTATAGGAAGGGTCTCAGGTTTGGTATTAGAGGCCTTGAGATATCACACCTCATGCTATAGGAAGGGTCTCAGGATTGGAATGGGAAGGAGTTGGATATCACATCTCAAGCTATAGGAAGGGTCTCAGGTTTGGTATAAGCATTGAGATATCACATCTCATGCTATAGGAAGGGTCTCAGGATTGGAATGGGAAGAAGTTGGATATCACATCACATGCTATAGGAAGGGTCTCAGGTTTGGTATAAGCATTGAGATATCACATCTCATGCTATAGGAAGGGTCTCAGGATTGGAATGGGAAGGAGTTGTATATGCCATCTCATGCCATAGGAAGGGTCTCAGGTTTTGTATAAGCATTGAGATATCACATCTCTGCTATCAGGAGTGGCTCAGGATTGGAATGGGAAGGAGTTGGATATCCCATCTCATGTTAAAGGACAGGTCTCTGGTTTGGTATTAGAATCATTGAGATATCACATCGCATGCTGTAGGAAGGGTCTAAGGATTGGAATGGGATGGACTTGGATATCACATCCCATGCTATAGGTAGGCTCTCAGGTTTGGTATAAGCATTGAGATATCACATCTCATGCTATAGGAAGGGTCTCAGGATTGGAATGGGAAGGATTTGGATATCACATCTCATGCTATAGGAAGGGTCTCAGGTTTGGTATAAGCATGGAGATATCACTTCTCATGCTATAGGAAGGGTCTCAGGATTGGAATGGGAAGGTGTTGGATATCACATCTCATGCTATAGGAAGGGTCTCAGGATTGGAATGGGAAGGAGTTGTATATGACATCTCAGGCCTTAGGAAGGGTCTCAGGTTTGGTATAAGCACTGAGATATCACATCTTTGCTATCGGAAGGGTCTCAGGATTGGAATGGGAAGGAGTTGGATATCCCATCTCATGTTATAGGAAGGGTCTCAGGTTTGGTATTAGAAGCATTGAGATATCACATCTCATGCTATAGGAAGGGTCTCAGGATTGGAATGGGAAGGACTTGGATGTCACATCTCATGCTATAGGGAGGGTCTCAAGTTTGATATTAGAAGCATTGAGATAACAAATCTCATGATATCGGAAGGGTCTCAGGATTGGAATGGGAAGGAGTTGGATATCACATCTCATGATAAAGGAAGGGTCTAAGGTTTGGAAGGGGAAGGATTTGGATATCACATCTCATGTTATAGGACGGGTCTCAGGTTTGGTATTAGAAGCATTGAGATATCAAGTCTCATGGTATAAGAAGGGTCTCAGAATTGGAATGGGAAGGAGTTGGATATCACATCTCAAGCTATAGGAACCGTCTCAGGATTGGAATGGGAAGGAGTTTGATATCACATCTCATGCCATAGTATGGGTCTCAGGTTTGGTAGAAGCATTGGGATATCACATGTCATGCTATCGGAAGGGTATCAGTATTGGATTTGGAAGGAGTTGGATATCCCATCTCATGCTATAGGAAGGGTCTCATGTTAGAATGGGAAGGAGTTGGATATCACATTTCATGTTATAGGAAGGGTCTCAGGATTGGAATGGGAAGGACTTGGATATCATATCTCATGCTATAGGAAGGCTCTCAGGTTTGGAAGGGGAAGGAGTTGGATATCACATTTCATGTTAGAGGAAGGATCTCAGGTTTGGTATAAGCATTGAGATATCACATCTCATGCTATAGGAAGGGTCTCAGGATTGGAATGGGAAGAAGTTGGATATCACATCTCATGCTATAGGAAGGATCTCAGGTTTGGTATTAGAAGCATTGAGACATCACATCTCATGCTATAGGAAGGGTCTCAGGATTGGAATGGGAAGGAGTTGGATATCACATCTCATGTTATAGGAAGGATCTCAGGTTTGGTATTAGAAGCATTGAGACATCACATCTCATGCTATAGGAAGGGTCTCAGGATTGGAATGGGAAGGAGTTGGATATCACATCTCATGCTATAGGAAGGGTCTCAGGTTTGATATAAGCATTGAGATATCACATCTCATGCTATAGGAAGGGTCTCAGGATTGGAATGGGAAGGATTTGGATATCACATCTTATGCTATAGGAAGGGTCTCAGGTTTGGTATAAGCATTGAGATATCACATCTCATGCTATAGGAAGGGTCTCAGGATTGGAATGGGAAGAAGTTGGATATCACATCTCATGCTATAGGAAGGGTCTCAGGTTTGGTATAAGCATTGAGATATCACATCTCATGCTATAGGAAGGGTCTCAGGGTTGGAATGGGAAGGAGTTGTATATGACATCTCATGCCATAGCAAGGGTCTCAGGTTTGGTATAAGCATTGAGATATCACATCACATGCTATAGGAAGGGTCTCAGGATTGGAATGGGAAGGACTTGGATATCACATCTCATGCTATAGGCAGGGTCTCAGGTTTGGAAAGGGAAGGAGATGGATATCACATTTCATGTTAGAGGTAGGATCTCAGGTTTGGTATTAGAGGCATTGAGATATCACATCTCATGCTATCAGAAGGGTCTCAGGATTGGAATGGGAAGGAGTTGGATATCACATTTCATGCTAAAGGGAGGGTCTCAGGTTTGGAAGGGGAAGGATTTGGAAATCACATCTCATATTATAGGAAGGATCTCAGGTTTGGCATTAGAAGCATTGAGATATCACATCTCATGCTATCGGAAGGATCTCAGGTTTGGTATAAGAGGCATTGAGATATCACATCTCATGCTATCATAAGGGTCTCAGGATTGGAATGGGAAGGAGTTGGATATCACATCTCATGTTATAGGAAGGATCTCAGGTTTGGTATTAGAAGCATTGAGACATCACATCTCATGCTATAGGAAGGGTCTCAGGATTGGAATGGGAAGGAGTTGGATATCACATCTCATGCTATAGGAAGGGTCTCAGATTTGGTATAAGCATTGAGATATCACATCTCATGCTATAGGAAGGGTCTCAGGATTGGAATGGGAAGGAGTTGTATATGACATCTCAGGCCATAGGAAGGGTCTCAGATTTGGTATAAGCATTGAGATATCACATCTCATGATATCGGAAGGGTCTCAGGATTGGAATGGGAAGGAGTTGGATATCACATCTCATGATAAAGGAAGGGTCTAAGGTTTGGAAGGGGAAGGATTTGGATATCACATCTCATGTTATAGGACGGGTCTCAGGTTTGGTATTAGAAGCATTGACATATCAAGTCTCATGGTATAAGAAGGGTCTCAGGATTGGAATGGGAAGGAGTTTGATATCACATCTCATGCCATAGTATGGGACTCAGGTTTGGTAGAAGCATTGGGATATCACATCTCATGCTATCGGAAGGGTATCAGTATTGGATTTGGAAGGAGTTGGATATCCCATCTCATGCTATAGGAAGGGTCTCAGGTTGGAATGGGAAGGAGTTGGATATCACATTTCATGTTATAGGAAGGGTCTCAGGATTGGAATGGGAAGGACTTGGATATCATATCTCATGCTATAGGAAGGCTCTCGGATTTGGAAGGGGAAGGAGTTGGATATCACATTTCATGTTAGAGGAAGGATCTCAGGTTTGGTATTAGAGGCCTTGAGATATCACATCTCATGCTATAGGAAGGGTCTCAGGATTGGAATGGGAAGGAGTTGGATATCACATCTCAAGCTATAGGAAGGGTCTCAGGTTTGGTATAAGCATTGAGATATCACATCTCATGCTATAGGAAGGGTCTCAGGATTGGAATGGGAAGAAGTTGGATATCACATCACATGCTATAGGAAGGGTCTCAGGTTTGGTATAAGCATTGAGATATCACATCTCATGCTATAGGAAGGGTCTCAGGTTTGGAAAGGGAAGGAGATGGATATCACATTTCATGTTAGAAGTAGGATCTCAGGTTTGGTATTAGAGGCATTGAGATATCACATCTCATGCTATCAGAAGGGTCTCAGGATTGGAATGGGAAGGAGTTGGATATCACATCTCATGCTAAAGGGAGGGTCTCAGGTTTGGAAGGGGAAGGATTTGGAAATCACATCTCATATTATAGGAAGGATCTCAGGTTTGGTATTAGAAGCATTGAGATATCACATCTCATGCTATCGGAAGGATCTCAGGTTTGGTATAAGAGGCATTGAGATATCACATCTCATGCTATCATAAGGGTCTCAGGATTGGAATGGGAAGGAGTTGGATATCACATCTCATGTTATAGGAAGGATCTCAGGTTTGGTATTGGAAGCATTGAGACATCACATCTCATGCTATAGGAAGGGTCTCAGGATTGGAATGGGAAGGAGTTGGATATCACATCTCATGCTATAGGAAGGGTCTCAGATTTGGTATAAGCATTGAGATATCACATCTCATGCTATAGGAAGGGTCTCAGGATTGGAATGGGAAGGAGTTGTATATGACATCTCAGGCCATAGGAAGGGTCTCAGGTTTGATATAAGCATTGAGATATCACATCTCTGCTATCGGAAGGGTCTCAGGATTGGAATGGGAAGGAGTTGGATATCCCATCTGAGTTGGATATCCCATCTCATGTTATAGGAAGGGTCTCAGGTTTGGTATTAGAAGCATTGAGATATCACATCTCATGCTATAGGAAGGGTCTCAGGATTGGAATGGGGAGGACTTGGATGTCACATCTCATGCTATAGGGAGGGTCTCAAGTTTGATATTAGAAACATTGAGATAACAAATGTCATGATATCGGAAGGGTCTCAGGATTGGAATGGGAAGGAGTTGGATATCACATCTCATGATAAAGGAAGGGTCTAAGGTTTGGAAGGGGAAGGATTTGGATATCACATCTCATGTTATAGGACGGGTCTCAGGTTTGGTATTAGAAGCATTGAGATATCAAGTCTCATGGTATAGAAAGGGTCTCAGAATTGGAATGGGAAGAAGTTGGATATCACATCTCAAGCTATAGGAAGGGTCTCAGGATTGGAATGGGAAGGAGTTTGATATCACATCTTATGCCATAGTATGGGTCTCAGATTTGGTAGAAGCATTGGGATATCACATCTCATGCTATCGGAATGGTATCAGTATTGGATTTGGAAGGAGTTGGATATCCCATCTCATGCTATAGGAAAGGTCTCAGGTTGGAATGGGATGGAGTTGGATATCACATTTCATGTTATAGGAAGGGTCTCAGGATTGGAATGGGAAGGACTTGGATATCATATCTCATGCTATAGGAAGGCTCTCAGGTTTGGAAGGGGAAGGAGTTGGATATCACATTCATGTTAGAGGAAGGATCTCAGGTTTGGTATTAGAAGCATTGAGACATCACATCTCATGTTATAGGAAGGGTCTCAGGATTGGAATGGGAAGGAGTTGGATATCACATCTCATGTTATAGGAAAGATCTCAGGTTTGGTATTAGAAGCATTGAGACATCACATCTCATGTTATAGGAAGGGTCTCAGGATTGGAATGGGAAGAAGTTGGATATCACATCTCATGCTATAGGAAGGGTCTCAGGTTTGGAAGGGGAAGGAGTTGGATATCCAATCTCATGTTATAGGACTGGTCTCAGGTTTGGTATTAGAAGCATTGAGATATCACATTGCATGCTGTAGGAAGGTTCTCAGGTTTGGAACGGGGAGGAATTGGATATCACATCTCATGTCAAACGAAGGATCTCAGGTTTGGTATTAGAAGCATTGAGATATCACATCTCATGCTATAGGAATGGTCTCAGGGTTGGAATGGGAAGGAGTTGGATATTACATTCTTGCTATAGGAAGGGTCTCATGTTTGGAATGGGAAGGAGTTGGATATCACATATGCTATAGGAAGGGTCTCAGGTTTGGAACGGGAAGGAGTTGGATATCCGATCTCATGTTATAGGAAGGGTCTCAGGTTTGGTATAAGCATTGAGATATCACATCTCTGCTATCAGAAGTGTCTCAGGATTGGAATGGGAAGGAGTTGGATATCCCATCTCATGTTATAGGACGGGTCTCAGGTTTGTTATTAGAATCATTGAGATATCATATTGCACGCTGCAGGAAGGGTCTAAGGATTGGAATGGGAAGGACTTGGATATCACATCTCATGCTATAGATAGGCTCTCAGATTTGGAAAGGGAAGGAGTTGGATATCACATTTCATGTTAGAGGAAGGATCTCAGGTTTGGTATTAGAGGCATTGAGATATCACATCTCATGCTATAGGAAGCGTCTCAGGATTGGAATGGGAAGGAGTTGGGTATCACATCTCATGCTATAGGAAGGCTCAGGATTGGTATAAGTATTGAGATATAACATCTCATGCTATAGGAAGGGTCTCAGGATTGGAATGGAAGGAGTTGGATATCACATCTCATGTTATAGGAAGTATCTCAGGTTTGGTATTAGAAGCATTGAGACATCACATCTCATGCTATAGGAAGGGTCTCAGGATTGGAATGGGAAGGAGTTGGATATCACATCTCATGCTATAGGAAGGGTCTCAGGTTTGGTATAAGCATTGAGATATCACATCTCATGCTATAGGAAGGGTCTCAGGATTGGAATGGGAAGGAGTTGTATATGACATCTCATGTTATAGGAAGGGTCTCAGGTTTGGAATGGGAAGGAGTTGGATATGACATCTCTTGTTATAGGGAGGGTCTCAGGATTTGAATGGTAAGGAGTTGGACATCACATCTCATGCTATAGGAAGGGTCTCAGGTTGGAATGGGAAGGAGTTGGATATCACATCTCATGTTATATACATGAAGGGTCTCAGGATTGGAATGGGAAGGATTTGGATATCACATCTCTTGCTATAGGAAGGGTCTCAGGTTTTTATTAGAAACATTGAGATATCACATCTCATGCTATGGGAAGTGTTTTAGGATTGGAATGGGAAGTATTTGGATATCACATCTCATGCTAAAGGAAGGGTCTCAGGTTTGGAAGGGGAAGGATTTGGATATCACATCTCATCCAATAGGAAGGGTCTCAGGTTTGGAATGGGAAGGAATTGGATATCACATCTCATGTTATAGGAAGGGTCTCAGGTTTTTTATTAGAAACATTGAGATATCACATCTCATGTTATAGGACGGTTCCCAGGTTTGGTATTAGAAGCATTGAGATATCACATCTCATGGTATAGGAAGGGTCTCAGGGTTGGAATGGGAAGGAGTTGGATATCACATCTCATCCAATAGGAAGGGTCTCAGGTTTGGAATGGGAAGGAATTGGATATCACATCTCATGTTATAGGAAGGATCTCAGGTTTGGTATTAGAAGCATTGAGATATCACATCTCATGCTATAGGAAGGGTCTCAGGATTGGAATGTGAAGGATTTGGATATCACATCTCATGCTAAAGGAAGGGTCTCAGGTTTGGTAGAAGCTTTGAGATATCACATCTCATGCTATAGGAAGGGTCTCAGGATTTGAATGGCAAGGAGTTGGATATCACATCTCATGCCATAGGAAGGTTCTCAGGTTTGGTATAAGCATTGAGATATCACATCTCTGCTATCGGAAGGTTCTCAGGATTGGAATGGGAAGGAGTTGAATATCACATCTCATGTTATAGGAAGGGTCTCAGGATTGGAATGGGAAGGATTTGGATATCACATCTCTTGCTATAGGAAGGGTCTCAGGATTGGAATGGGAAGGATTTGGATATCACATCTCATGTCATAGGAAGGATCTCAGGTTTGGTATTAGAAGCATTGATATATCACATCTCATGCTATAGGAATGGTCTCAGGATTGGAATGGGTAGGAATTGGATATTACATTCTTGCTATAGGAAGGGTCTCATGTTTGGAATGGGAAGGAGTTGGATATCACATATGCTATAGGAAGTGTCTCAGGTTTGGAACGGGAAGGAGTTGGATATCACATCTCATGTTATAGGAAGGGTCTCAGGTTTGGTATAAGCATTGAGATATCACATCTCTGCTATCAGGAGTGGCTCAGGATTGGAATGGGAAGGAGTTGGATATCCCATCTCATGTTAAAGGACAGGTCTCTGGTTTGGTATTGGAATCATTGAGATATCACATCGCATGCTGTAGGAAGGGTCTAAGGATTGGAATGGGATGGACTTGGATATCACATCCCATGCTATAGGTAGGCTCTCAGGTTTGGTATAAGCATTGAGATATCACATCTCATGCTATAGGAAGGGTCTCAGGATTGGAATGGGAAGGATTTGGATATCACATCTCATGCTATAGGAAGGGTCTCAGGTTTGGTATAAGCATGGAGATATCACTTCTCATGCTATAGGAAGGGTCTCAGGATTGGAATGGGAAGGTGTTGGATATCACATCTCATGCTATAGGAAGGGTCTCAGATTTGGTATAAGCATTGAGATATCACATCTCATGCTATAGGAAGGGTCTCAGGATTGGAATGGGAAGGAGTTGTATATGACATCTCAGGCCTTAGGAAGGGTCTCAGGTTTGGTATAAGCACTGAGATATCACATCTTTGCTATCGGAAGGGTCTCAGGATTGGAATGGGAAGGAGTTGGATATCCCATCTCATGTTATAGGAAGGGTCTCAGGTTTGGTATTAGAAGCATTGAGATATCACATCTCATGCTATAGGAAGGGTCTCATGATTGGAATGGGAAGGACTTGGATGTCACATCTCATGCTATAGGGAGGGTCTCAAGTTTGATATTAGAAGCATTGAGATAACAAATCTCATGATATCGGAAGGGTCTCAGGATTGGAATGGCAAGGAGTTGGATATCACATCTCATGATAAAGGAAGGGTCTAAGGTTTGGAAGGGGAAGGATTTGGATATCACATCTCATGTTATAGGACGGGTCTCAGGTTTGGTATTAGAAGCATTGAGATATCAAGTCTCATGGTATAAGAAGGGTCTCAGAATTGGAATGGGAAGGAGTTGGATATCACATCTCAAGCTATAGGAAGCGTCTCAGGATTGGAATGGGAAGGAGTTTGATATCACATCTCATGCCATAGTATGGGTCTCAGGTTTGGTAGAAGCATTGGGATATCACATGTCATGCTATCGGAAGGGTATCAGTATTGGATTTGGAAGGAGTTGGATATCCCATCTCATGCTATAGGAAGGGTCTCATGTTAGAATGGGAAGGAGTTGGATATCACATTTCATGTTATAGGAAGGGTCTCAGGATTGGAATGGGAAGGACTTGGATATCATATCTCATGCTATAGGAAGGCTCTCAGGTTTGGAAGGGGAAGAGGTTGGATATCACATTTCATGTTAGAGGAAGGATCTCAGGTTTGGTATAAGCATTGAGATATCACATCTCATGCTATAGGAAGGGTCTCAGGATTGGAATGGGAAGAAGTTGGATATCACATCTCATGCTATAGGAAGGGTCTCAGGATTGGAATGGGAAGAAGTTGGATATCACATCTCATGCTATAGGAAGGGTCTCAGGTTTGGTATAAGCATTGAGATATCACATCTCATGCTATAGGAAGGGTCTCAGGGTTGGAATGGGAAGGAGTTGTATATGACATCTCATGCCATAGCAAGGGTCTCAGGTTTGGTATAAGCATTGAGATATCACATCACATGCTATGGGAAGGGTCTCAGGATTGGAATGGGAAGGACTTGGATATCACATCTCATGCTATAGGCAGGGTCTCAGGTTTGGAAAGGGAAGGAGATGGATATCACATTTCATGTTAGAGGTAGGATCTCAGGTTTGGTATTAGAGGCATTGAGATATCACATCTCATGCTATCAGAAGGGTCTCAGGATTGGAATGGGAAGGAGTTGGATATCACATTTCATGCTAAAGGGAGGGTCTCAGGTTTGGAAGGGGAAGGATTTGGAAATCACATCTCATATTATAGGAAGGATCTCAGGTTTGGTATTAGAAGCATTGAGATATCACATCTCATGCTATCGGAAGGATCTCAGGTTTGGTATAAGAGGCATTGAGATATCACATCTCATGCTATCATAAGGGTCTCAGGATTGGAATGGGAAGGAGTTGGATATCACATCTCATGTTATAGGAAGGATCTCAGGTTTGGTATTAGAAGCATTGAGACATCACATCTCATGCTATAGGAAGGGTCTCAGGATTGGAATGGGAAGGAGTTGGATATCACATCTCATGCTATAGGAAGGGTCTCAGGTTTGGTATAAGCATTGAGATATCACATCTCATGCTATAGGAAGGGTCTCAGGATTGGAATGGGAAGGATTTGGATATCACATCTTATGCTATAGGAAGGGTCTCAGGTTTGGTATTAGAGGCCTTGAGATATCACACCTCATGCTATAGGAAGGGTCTCAGGATTGGAATGGGAAGGAGTTGGATATCACATCTCAAGCTATAGGAAGGGTCTCAGGTTTGGTATAAGCATTGAGATATCACATCTCATGCTATAGGAAGGGTCTCAGGATTGGAATGGGAAGAAGTTGGATATCACATCACATGCTATAGGAAGGGTCTCAGGTTTGGTATAAGCATTGAGATATCACATCTCATGCTATAGGAAGGGTCTCAGGATTGGAATGGGAAGGAGTTGTATATGCCATCTCATGCCATAGGAAGGGTCTCAGGTTTTGTATAAGCATTGAGATATCACATCACATGCTATAGGAAGGGTCTCAGGATTGGAATGGGAAGGACTTGGATATCACATATCATGCTATAGGCAGGGTCTCAGGTTTGGAAAGGGAAGGAGATGGATATCACATTTCATGTTAGAGGTAGGATCTCAGGTTTGGTATTAGAGGCATTGAGATATCACATCTCATGCTATCAGAAGGGTCTCAGGATTGGAATGGGAAGGAGTTGGATATCACATCTCATGCTAAAGGGAGGGTCTCAGGTTTGGAAGGGGAAGGATTTGGAAATCACATCTCATATTATAGGAAGGATCTCAGGTTTGGTATTAGAAGCATTGAGATATCACATCTCATGCTATCGGAAGGATCTCAGGTTTGGTATAAGAGGCATTGAGATATCACATCTCATGCTATCATAAGGGTCTCAGGATTGGAATGGGAAGGAGTTGGATATCACATCTCATGTTATAAGAAGGATCTCAGGTTTGGTATTGGAAGCATTGAGACATCACATCTCATGCTATAGGAAGGGTCTCAGGATTGGAATGGGAAGGAGTTGGATATCACATCTCATGCTATAGGAAGGGTCTCAGATTTGGTATAAGCATTGAGATATCACATCTCATGCTATAGGAAGGGTCTCAGGATTGGAATGGGAAGGAGTTGTATATGACATCTCAGGCCATAGGAAGGGTCTCAGGTTTGATATAAGCATTGAGATATCACATCTCTGCTATCGGAAGGGTCTCAGGATTGGAATGGGAAGGAGTTGGATATCCCATCTGAGTTGGATATCCCATCTCATGTTATAGGAAGGGTCTCAGGTTTGGTATTAGAAGCATTGAGATATCACATCTCATGCTATAGGAAGGGTCTCAGGATTGGAATGGGGAGGACTTGGATGTCACATCTCATGCTATAGGGAGGGTCTCAAGTTTGATATTAGAAACATTGAGATAACAAATGTCATGATATCGGAAGGGTCTCAGGATGGGAATGGGAAGGAGTTGGATATCACATCTCATGATAAAGGAAGGGTCTAAGGTTTGGAAGGGGAAGGATTTGGATATCACATCTCATGTTATAGGACGGGTCTCAGGTTTGGTATTAGAAGCATTGAGATATCAAGTCTCATGGTATAGAAAGGGTCTCAGAATTGGAATGGGAAGAAGTTGGATATCACATCTCAAGCTATAGGAAGGGTCTCAGGATTGGAATGGGAAGGAGTTTGATATCACATCTTATGCCATAGTATGGGTCTCAGATTTGGTAGAAGCATTGGGATATCACATCTCATGCTATCGGAATGGTATCAGTATTGGATTTGGAAGGAGTTGGATATCCCATCTCATGCTATAGGAAAGGTCTCAGGTTGGAATGGGATGGAGTTGGATATCACATTTCATGTTATAGGAAGGGTCTCAGGATTGGAATGGGAAGGACTTGGATATCATATCTCATGCTATAGGAAGGCTCTCAGGTTTGGAAGGGGAAGGAGTTGGATATCACATTCATGTTAGAGGAAGGATCTCAGGTTTGGTATTAGAGGCCTTGAGATATCACATCTCATGCTATAGGAAGGGTCTCAGGATTGGAATGGGAAGGAGTTGGATATCACATCTCAAGCTATAGGAAGGGTCTCAGGTTTGGTATAAGCATTGAGATATCACATCTCATGCTATAGGAAGGGTCTCAGGATTGGAATGGGAAGGAGTTGGATATCACATCTCATGTTATAGGAAATATCTCAGGTTTGGTATTAGAAGCATTGAGACATCACATCTCATGTTATAGGAAGGGTCTCAGGATTGGAATGGGAAGAAGTTGGATATCACATCTCATGCTATAGGAAGGGTCTCAGGTTTGGAAGGGGAAGGAGTTGGATATCCAATCTCATGTTATAGGACTGGTCTCAGGTTTGGTATTAGAAGCATTGAGATATCACATTGCATGCTGTAGGAAGGTTCTCAGGTTTGGAATGGGGAGGAATTGGATATCACATCTCATGTCAAACGAAGGATCTCAGGTTTGGTATTAGAAGCATTGAGATATCACATCTCATGCTATAGGAATGGTCTCAGGGTTGGAATGTGAAGGAGTTGGATATTACATTCTTGCTATAGGAAGGGTCTCATGTTTGGAATGGGAAGGAGTTGGATATCACATATGCTATAGGAAGGGTCTCAGGTTTGGAACGGGAAGGAGTTGGATATCCGATCTCATGTTATAGGAAGGGTCTCAGGTTTGGTATAAGCATTGAGATATCACATCTCTGCTATCAGAAGTGTCTCAGGATTGGAATGGGAAAGAGTTGGATATCCCATCTCATGTTATAGGACGGGTCTCAGGTTTGTTATTAGAATCATTGAGATATCATATTGCACGCTGCAGGAAGGGTCTAAGGATTGGAATGGGAAGGACTTGGATATCACATTTCATGTTAGAGGAAGGATCTCAGGTTTGGTATTAGAGGCATTGAGATATCACATCTCATGCTATAGGAAGCGTCTCAGGATTGGAATGGGAAGGAGTTGGGTATCACATCTCATGCTATAGGAAGGCTCAGGATTGGTATAAGTATTGAGATATAACATCTCATGCTATAGGAAGGGTCTCAGGATTGGAATGGAAGGAGTTGGATATCACATCTCATGTTATAGGAAGGATCTCAGGTTTGGTATTAGAAGCATTGAGACATCACATCTCATGCTATAGGAAGGGTCTCAGGATTGGAATGGGAAGGAGTTGGATATCACATCTCATGCTATAGGAAGGGTCTCAGGTTTGGTATAAGCATTGAGATATCACATCTCATGCTATAGGAAGGGTCTCAGGATTGGAATGGGAAGGAGTTGTATATGACATCTCATTCCGTAGGAAGGGTCTCAGGTTTCGTATAAGCATTGAGATATCACATCTCTGCTATCGGAAGGGTCTCAGGATTGGAATGGGAAGGAGTTAGATATCCCATCTCATGTTATAGGAAGAGTCTCAGGTTTGGTATTAGAAGCATTGGATATCACATATCATGCTATAGGAAGTGTCTCAGGATTGGAATGGGAAGGACTTGGATATCACATCTCATGCTATAGGGAGGGTCTCAAGTTTGATATTAGAAGCATTGAGATATCACATCTCATGCTATAGGAAGGGTCTCAGGATTGGAATGGGAAGGAGTTGGATATCACATCTCATGCTATAGGAAGGGTCTCAGGTTTGGTATAAGCAGTGAGATATCACATCTCATGCTATCGGAAGGGTCTCAGGATTGGAATGGGAAGGAGTTGGATATTCCCATCTCATGTTATAGGAAGGGTCTCAGGTTTGGTATTAGAAGCATTGAGATATCACATCTATTGCTGTAGGAAGGGTCTCAGGATTGGAATTGGAAGGAGTTGGATATCACATCTCATGCTATAGGAAGGATCACAGGTTTGGTATTAGAAGCATTGAGATATCACATCTCATGCTATCAGAAGGGTCTCAGGATTGGAATGGGAAGGAGTTGGATATCACATCTCATGCTATAGGAAGGGTCTCAGGTTTGGAACGGGAAGGAGTTGGATATCATATCTCATGTTATAGGAAGAGTCTCAGGTTTGGTATAAGCATTGAGATATCACATCTCTGCTATCGGAGGTGTCTCAGGATTGGGATGGGAAGGAGTTGGATATCACATCTCACGCTATAGGAAGGGTATCAGGTTTGGAACGGGAAGGAGTTGGATATCCCATCTCATGTTATAGGACGGGTCTCAGGTTTGGTATTAGAAGCATTGAGATATCACATCGCATGCTGTAGGAAGGATCTCAGGTTTGGAATGGGAAGGAATTGGATATCACATCTCATGTCATAGGAAGTATCTCAGGTTTGGTATTAGAAGCATTGAGATATCACATCTCATGCTATAGGAATGGTCTCAGGATTGGAATGGGTAGGAGTTGGATATTACACTCTTGCTATAGGAAGGGTCTCATGTTTGGAATGGGAAGGAGTTGGATATCACATATGCTATAGGAAGGGTCTCAGGTTTGGAACGGGAAGGAGTTGGATATCACATCTCATGCTATAGGTAGGCTCTCAGGTTTGGTATAAGCATTGAGATATCACATCTCATGCTATAGGAAGGGTCTCAGGATTGGAATGGGAAGGATTTGGATATCACATCTCATGCTATAGGAAGGGTCTCAGGTTTGGTATAAGCATGGAGATATCACTTCTCATGCTATAGGAAGTGTCTCAGGATTGGAATGGGAAGGAGTTGGATATCACATCTCATGTTATAGGAAGGATCTCAGGTTTGGTATTAGAAGCATTGAGACATCACATCTCATGCTATAGGAAGGGTCTCAGGATTGGAATGGGAAGTAGTTGGATATCACATCTCATGCTAAAGGGAGGGTCTCAGGTTTGGAAGGGGAAGGATTTGGATATTACATCTCGTGTTGTAGGAATGATCTCAGGTTTGGTATTAGAAGCATTCAGATATCACATCTCATGCTATCGGAAGGATCTCAGGTTTGGTATTAGAAGCATTGAGATATCAAATCTCATGCTATAGGAAGGGTCGCAGGATTGGAATGGGAAGGAGTTCGATATCACATCTCATGCTATGGGAAGGGTCTCAGGATTGGAATGGGAAGGAGTTTTATATGACATCTCATGCCATAGGAATGATCTCAGGTTTGGTATTAGACGCATTGAGACATAACATCTCATGTTATAGGAAGGGTCTCAGGATTGGAATGGGAAGGAGTTGGATATCACATCTCATGCTTTAGGAAGGGTCTCAGGTTTGGTATAAGTATTGAGATATCACATCTCATGCTATAGGAAGGGTCTCAGGATTGGAATGGGAAGGAGTTGTATATGACATCTCATGCCACAGGAAGGGTCTCAGGTTTGGTATAAGCATTGAGATATCACATCTCTGCTATCGGAAGGGTCTCAGGATTGGAATGGGAAGGAGTTGGATATCCCATCTTACGTTATAGGAAGGGTCTCAGGTTTGGTATTAGAAGCATTGAGATATCACATCTCATGCTATAGGAAGGATCTCAGGATTGGAATGGGAAGGACTTGGATATCACATCTCATTCTATAGGGAGGGTCTCACGTTTGGAAAGGGAAGGAGTTGGATATCACATTTCATGTTATAGGAAGGGTCTCAGGATTGGAATGGGAAGGACTTGGATATCATATCTCATGCTATAGGAAGGCTCTCAGGTTTGGAAGGGGAAGGAGTTGGATATCACATTTCATGTTAGAGGAAGGATCTCAGGTTTGGTATTAGAGGCCTTGAGATATCACATCTCATGCTATAGGAAGGGTCTCAGGATTGGAATGGGAAGGAGTTGGATATCACATCTCAAGCTATAGGAAGGGTCTCAGGTTTGGTATAAGCATTGAGATATCACATCTCATGCTATAGGAAGGGTCTCAGGATTGGAATGGGAAGAAGTTGGATATCACATCACATGCTATAGGAAGGGTCTCAGGTTTGGTATAAGCATTGAGATATCACATCTCATGCTATAGGAAGGGTCTCAGGATTGGAATGGGAAGGAGTTGTATATGCCATCTCATGCCATAGGAAGGGTCTCAGGTTTGGAAAGGGAAGGAGATGGATATCACATTTCATGTTAGAGGTAGGATCTCAGGTTTGGTATTAGAGGCATTGAGATATCACATCTCATGCTATCAGAAGGGTCTCAGGATTGGAATGGGAAGGAGTTGGATATCACATCTCATGCTAAAGGGAGGGTCTCAGGTTTGGAAGGGGAAGGATTTGGAAATCACATCTCATATTATAGGAAGGATCTCAGGTTTGGTATTAGAAGCATTGAGATATCACATCTCATGCTATCGGAAGGATCTCAGGTTTGGTATAAGAGGCATTGAGATATCACATCTCATGCTATCATAAGGGTCTCAGGATTGGAATGGGAAGGAGTTGGATATCACATCTCATGCTATAGGAAGGGTCTCAGATTTGGTATAAGCATTGAGATATCACATCTCATGCTATAGGAAGGGTCTCAGGATTGGAATGGGAAGGAGTTGTATATGACATCTCAGGCCATAGGTAGGGTCTCAGGTTTGATATAAGCATTGAGATATCACATCTCTGCTATCGGAAGGGTCTCAGGATTGGAATGGGAAGGAGTTGGATATCCCATCTGAGTTGGATATCCCATCTCATGTTATAGGAAGGGTCTCAGGTTTGGTATTAGAAGCATTGAGATATCACATCTCATGCTATAGGAAGGGTCTCAGGATTGGAATGGGGAGGACTTGGATGTCACATCTCATGCTATAGGGAGGGTCTCAAGTTTGATATTAGAAACATTGAGATAACAAATGTCATGATATCGGAAGGGTCTCAGGATTGGAATGGGAAGGAGTTGGATATCACATCTCATGATAAAGGAAGGGTCTAAGGTTTGGAAGGGGAAGGATTTGGATATCACATCTCATGTTATAGGACGGGTCTCAGGTTTGGTATTAGAAGCATTGAGATATCAAGTCTCATGGTATAGAAAGGGTCTCAGAATTGGAATGGGAAGAAGTTGGATATCACATCTCAAGCTATAGGAAGGTTCTCAGGATTGGAATGGGAAGGAGTTTGATATCACATCTTATGCCATAGTATGGGTCTCAGATTTGGTAGAAGCATTGGGATATCACATCTCATGCTATCGGAATGGTATCAGTATTGGATTTGGAAGGAGTTGGATATCCCATCTCATGCTATAGGAAAGGTCTCAGGTTGGAATGGGATGGAGTTGGATATCACATTTCATGTTATAGGAAGGGTCTCAGGATTGGAATGGGAAGGACTTGGATATCATATCTCATGCTATAGGAAGGCTCTCAGGTTTGGAAGGGGAAGGAGTTGGATATCACATTCATGTTAGAGGAAGGATCTCAGGTTTGGTATTAGAGGCCTTGAGATATCACATCTCATGCTATAGGAAGGGTCTCAGGATTGGAATGGGAAGGAGTTGGATATCACATCTCAAGCTATAGGAAGGGTCTCAGGTTTGGTATAAGCATTGAGATATCACATCTCATGCTATAGGAAGGGTATCAGGATTGGAATGGGAAGGAGTTGGATATCACATCTCATGTTATAGGAAATATCTCAGGTTTGGTATTAGAAGCATTGAGACATCACATCTCATGTTATAGGAAGGGTCTCAGGATTGGAATGGGAAGAAGTTGGATATCACATCTCATGCTATAGGAAGGGTCTCAGGTTTGGAAGGGGAAGGAGTTGGATATCCAATCTCATGTTATAGGACTGGTCTCAGGTTTGGTATTAGAAGCATTGAGATATCACATTGCATGCTGTAGGAAGGTTCTCAGGTTTGGAATGGGGAGGAATTGGATATCACATCTCATGTCAAACGAAGGATCTCAGGTTTGGTATTAGAAGCATTGAGATATCACATCTCATGCTATAGGAATGGTCTCAGGGTTGGAATGGGAAGGAGTTGGATATTACATTCTTGCTATAGGAAGGGTCTCATGTTTGGAACGGGAAGGAGTTGGATATCACATATGCTATAGGAAGGGTCTCAGGTTTGGAACGGGAAGGAGTTGGATATCCGATCTCATGTTATAGGAAGGGTCTCAGGTTTGGTATAAGCATTGAGATATCACATCTCTGCTATCAGAAGTGTCTCAGGATTGGAATGGGAAGGAGTTGGATATCCCATCTCATGTTATAGGATGGGTCTCAGGTTTGTTATTAGAATCATTGAGATATCATATTGCACGCTGCAGGAAGGGTCTAAGGATTGGAATGGGAAGGACTTGGATATCACATCTCATGCTATAGATAGGCTCTCAGATTTGGAAAGGGAAGGAGTTGGATATCACATTTCATGTTAGAGGAAGGATCTCAGGTTTGGTATTAGAGGCATTGAGATATCACATCTCATGCTATAGGAAGCGTCTCAGGATTGGAATGGGAAGGAGTTGGGTATCACATCTCATGCTATAGGAAGGCTCAGGATTGGTATAAGTATTGAGATATAACATCTCATGCTATAGGAAGGGTCTCAGGATTGGAATGGAAGGAGTTGGATATCACATCTCATGTTATAGGAAGGATCTCAGGTTTGGTATTAGAAGCATTGAGACATCACATCTCATGCTATAGGAAGGGTCTCAGGATTGGAATGGGAAGGAGTTGGATATCACATCTCATGCTATAGGAAGGGTCTCAGGTTTGGTATAAGCATTGAGATATCACATCTCATGCTATAGGAAGGGTCTCAGGATTGGAATGGGAAGGAGTTGTATATGACATCTCATGCCGTAGGAAGGGTCTCAGGTTTCGTATAAGCATTGAGATATCACATCTCTGCTATCGGAAGGGTCTCAGGATTGGAATGGGAAGGAGTTAGATATCCCATCTCATGTTATAGGAAGAGTCTCAGGTTTGGTATTAGAAGCATTGGATATCACATATCATGCTATAGGAAGTGTCTCAGGATTGGAATGGGAAGGACTTGGATATCACATCTCATGCTATAGGGAGGGTCTCAAGTTTGATATTAGAAGCATTGAGATATCACATCTCATGCTATAGGAAGGGTCTCAGGATTGGAATGGGAAGGAGTTGGATATCACATCTCATGCTATAGGAAGGGTCTCAGGTTTGGTATAAGCAGTGAGATATCACATCTCATGCTATCGGAAGGGTCTCAGGATTGGAATGGGAAGGAGTTGGATATTCCCATCTCATGTTATAGGAAGGGTCTCAGGTTTGGTATTAGAAGCATTGAGATATCACATCTATTGCTGTAGGAAGGGTCTCAGGATTGGAATTGGAAGGAGTTGGATATCACATCTCATGCTATAGGAAGGATCACAGGTTTGGTATTAGAAGCATTGAGATATCACATCTCATGCTATCAGAAGGGTCTCAGGATTGGAATGGGAAGGAGTTGGATATCACATCTCATGCTATAGGAAGGGTCTCAGGTTTGGAACGGGAAGGAGTTGGATATCATATCTCATGTTATAGGAAGAGTCTCAGGTTTGGTATAAGCATTGAGATATCACATCTCTGCTATCGGAGGTGTCTCAGGATTGGGATGGGAAGGAGTTGGATATCACATCTCACGCTATAGGAAGGGTATCAGGTTTGGAACGGGAAGGAGTTGGATATCCCATCTCATGTTATAGGACGGGTCTCAGGTTTGGTATTAGAAGCATTGAGATATCACATCGCATGCTGTAGGAAGGATCTCAGGTTTGGAATGGGAAGGAATTGGATATCACATCTCATGTCATAGGAAGTATCTCAGGTTTGGTATTAGAAGCATTGAGATATCACATCTCATGCTATAGGAATGGTCTCAGGATTGGAATGGGTAGGAGTTGGATATTACACTCTTGCTATAGGAAGGGTCTCATGTTTGGAATGGGAAGGAGTTGGATATCACATATGCTATAGGAAGGGTCTCAGGTTTGGAACGGGAAGGAGTTGGATATCACATCTCATGCTATAGGTAGGCTCTCAGGTTTGGTATAAGCATTGAGATATCACATCTCATGCTATAGGAAGGGTCTCAGGATTGGAATGGGAAGGATTTGGATATCACATCTCATGCTATAGGAAGGGTCTCAGGTTTGGTATAAGCATGGAGATATCACTTCTCATGCTATAGGAAGTGTCTCAGGATTGGAATGGGAAGGAGTTGGATATCACATCTCATGTTATAGGAAGGATCTCAGGTTTGGTATTAGAAGCATTGAGACATCACATCTCATGCTATAGGAAGGGTCTCAGGATTGGAATGGGAAGTAGTTGGATATCACATCTCATGCTAAAGGGAGGGTCTCAGGTTTGGAAGGGGAAGGATTTGGATATTACATCTCGTGTTGTAGGAATGATCTCAGGTTTGGTATTAGAAGCATTCAGATATCACATCTCATGCTATCGGAAGGATCTCAGGTTTGGTATTAGAAGCATTGAGATATCAAATCTCATGCTATAGGAAGGGTCGCAGGATTGGAATGGGAAGGAGTTCGATATCACATCTCATGCTATGGGAAGGGTCTCAGGATTGGAATGGGAAGGAGTTTTATATGACATCTCATGCCATAGGAATGATCTCAGGTTTGGTATTAGACGCATTGAGACATAACATCTCATGTTATAGGAAGGGTCTCAGGATTGGAATGGGAAGGAGTTGGATATCACATCTCATGCTATAGGAAGGGTCTCAGGTTTGGTATAAGTATTGAGATATCACATCTCATGCTATAGGAAGGGTCTCAGGATTGGAATGGGAAGGAGTTGTATATGACATCTCATGCCACAGGAAGGGTCTCAGGTTTGGTATAAGCATTGAGATATCACATCTCTGCTATCGGAAGGGTCTCAGGATTGGAATGGGAAGGAGTTGGATATCCCATCTTACGTTATAGGAAGGGTCTCAGGTTTGGTATTAGAAGCATTGAGATATCACATCTCATGCTATAGGAAGGGTCTCAGGATTGGAATGGGAAGGACTTGGATATCACATCTCATTCTATAGGGAGGGTCTCACGTTTGGAAAGGGAAGGAGTTGGATATCACATTTCATGTTAGATGTAGGATCTCAGGTTTGGTATTAGAGGCATTGAGATATCACATCTCATGCTATCAGAAGGGTCTCAGGATTGGAATGGGAAGGAGTTGGATATCACATCTCATGCTAAAGGGAGGGTCTCAGGAATGGAAGGGGAAGTATTTGGATATCACATCTCATGTTATAGGAAGGATCTCAGGTTTGGTATTAGAAGCATTGAGATATCACATCTCATGCTATCGGAAGGATCTCAGGTTTGGTATTAGAGGCATTGAGATATCACATCTCATGCTAAAGGGAGGGTCTCAGATTTGGAAGGGGAAGGATTTGGATATCACATCTCTTGTTATAGGAAGGATCACAGGTTTGGTATTAGAAGCATTGAGATATCACATCTCATGCTATGGGAAGGGTCTCAGGATTGGAATGGGAAGGAGTTGGATATCGCATCTCATGCTATAGGAAGGGTCTCAGGTTTGGAACGGGAAGGAGTTAGATATCACATCTCATGTTATAGTAAGAGTCTCAGGTTTTGTATAAGCATTGAGATTTCACATCTCTGCTATCGGAGGTGTCTCAGGATTGGGATGGGAAGGAATTGGATATCACATCTTATTCTATAGGAAGGGTATCAGGTTTGGAACGGGAAGGAGTTGGATATCCCATCTCATGTTATAGGACAGGTCTCAGTTTTGATATTAGAAGCATTGAGATATCACATCACATGCTGTAGGAAGGGTCTCAGGTTTGGAATGAGAAGGATTTAGATATCACATCTCATGTCATAGGAAGGATCTCAGGTTTGGTATAAGCATTGAGATATCACATCTCTGCTATTGGAAAGGTCTCAAGATTGGAATGGGAAGGACTTGGATATCACAATTCATGTTATAGGAAGGGTCTCAGGTTTGGTATTAGAAGCATTGAGATATGACATCTCATGCTATAGGAAGGGTCTCAGGATTGGAATGGGAAGGACTTGGATATCACATCTCATGTTATAGGAAGGGTCTCAGGTTTGGTATTAGAAGCATTGAGATATCACATCTCATGCTATAGGAAGGGTCTCAGGAGTGGAGTGGGAAGGAGTTGGATATCACATCTCATGATAAAGGAAGGGTCTCAGGTTTGTTATTAGAATCATTGAGATATCATATTGCATGCTGTAGGAAGGGTCTAAGGATTGGAATGGGAAGGACTTGGATATCACATCTCATGCTATAGATAGGCTCTCAGGTTTGGAAAGGGAAGGAGTTGGATATCACATTTCATGTTAGAGGAAGGATCTCAGGTTTGGTATTAGAGGCAATGAGATATCACATCTCATGCTATCAGAAGGGTCTCAGGATTGGAATGGGAAGGAGTTGGATATCACATCTCATGCTAAAGGGAGGGTCTCAGGTTTGGAAGGGGAAGGATTTGGATATCACATCTCATGTTATAGGAAGGATCTCAGGTTTGGTATTAGAAGCATTGAGATATCACATCTCATGCTATCGGAAGGATCTCAGGTTTGGTATTAGAAGCATTGAGATATCACATCTCATGCTATCAGAAGGTTCTCAGGATTGGAATGGGAAGGAGTTGGATATCCCATCTCATGCTAAAGGGAGGGTCTCAGGTTTGGAAGGGGAAGGATTTGGATATCACATCTCATGTTATCGGAAGGATCTCAGGTTTGGTATTAGAAGTATTGAGATATCACATCTCATGCTATAGGAAGGGTCTCAGGATTGGAATGGGAAGGAGTTGGATATCACATCTCATGTTATAGGACGGGTCTCAGGATTGTTATTAGAATCATTGAGATATCATATTGCATGCTGTAGGAAGGGTCTCATGATTGGAATGGGAAGGACTTGGATATCACATCTCATGCTATAGGAAGGCTCTCAGGTTTGGAAGGGGAAAGAGTTGGATATCACATTTCATGTTAGAGGTAGGATCTCAGGTTTGGTATTAGAGGCATTGAGATATCACATCTCATGCTATCAGAAGGGTCTCAGGATTGGAATGGGAAGGAGTTGTATATCACATCTCATGCTAAAGGGAGGGTCTCAGGTTTGGAAGGGGAAGGATTTGGATATCACATCTCATGTTATAGGAAGGATCTCAGGTTTGGTATTAGAAGCATTGAGATATCACATCTCATGCTATCAGAAGGGTCTCAGGATAGGAATGGGAAGGAGTTGGATATCACATCTCATGCTAAAGGGAGGGTCTCAGGTTTGGAAGGGGAAGGATTTGGATATCACATCTCATGTTATCGTAAGGATCTCAGGTTTGGTATTAGAAGTATTGAGATATCACATCTCATGCTATAGGAAGGGTCTCAGGATTGGAATGGGAACGAGTTGGATATCACATCTCATGCTAAAGGAAGGGTCTCAGGTTTGGTAGAAGCATTGAGATATCACATCTCATGCTATAGGAAGGGTCTCAGGATTGGAATGGGAAGGACTTAGATATCACATATCATGCTATAGGGAGGGTCTCAGTTTTGATATTAGAAGCATTGAGATATCACATCTCATGCTATCGGAAGTGTCTCAGGATTGGAATGGGAAGGAGCTGGATATCACATCTCATGCTAAAGGAAGGGTCTCAGGTTTGGAACGGGAAGGAGTTGGATATCACATCTCATGTTATAGGAAGGGTCTCATGTTGGTATAAGCATTGAGATATCACATCTCTGCTATCGGAAGTGTCTCAGGATTGGAATGGGAAGGAGTTGGATATCCCATCTCATGTTATAGGACGGGTCTCAGGTTTGTTATTAGAATCATTGAGATATCATATTGCATGCTGTAGGAAGGGTCTAAGGATTGGAATGGGAAGGACTTGGATATCACATCTCATGCTATAGATAGGCTCTCAGGTTTGGAAAGGGAAGGAGTTGGATATCACATTTCATATTAGAGGAAGGATCTCAGGTTTGGTATTAGAGGCATTGAGATATCACATCTCATGCTATAGGAAGGGTCTCAGGTTGGAATTGGAAGGAGTTGGATATCACATCTCATGTTATAGGAAGGGTCTCAGGATTGGAATGGGAAGGACTTGGATATCACAACTCATGCTATAGGAAGGCTCTCAGGTTTGGAAGGGGAAAGAGTTGGATATCACATTTCATGTTAGAGGTAGGATCTCAGGTTTGGTATTAGAGGCAATGAGATATCACATCTCATGCTATCAGAAGGGTCTCAGGATTGGAATGGGAAGGAGTTGGATATCACATCTCATGCTAAAGGGAGGGTCTCAGGTTTGGAAGGGGAAGGATTTGGATATCACATCTCATGTTATAGGAAGGATCTCAGGTTTGGTATTAGAAGCATTGAGATATCACATCTCATGCTATCGGAAGGATCTCAGGTTTGGTATTAGAAGCATTGAGATATCACATCTCATGCTATCAGAAGGTTCTCAGGATTGGAATGGGAAGGAGTTGGATATCCCATCTCATGCTAAAGGGAAGGTCTCAGGTTTGGAAGGGGAAGGATTTGGATATCACATCTCATGTTATCGGAAGGATCTCAGGTTTGGTATTAGACGTATTGAGATATCACATCTCATGCTATAGGAAGGGTCTCAGGATTGGAATGGGGAGGAGTTGGATATCACATCTCATGCTAAAGGAAGGGTCTCAGGTTTGGTAGAAGCATTGAGATATCACATCTCATGCTATAGGAAGGGTCTCAGGATTGGAATGGGAAGGACTTAGATATCACATATCATGCTATAGGGAGGGTCTCAGTTTTGATATTAGAAGCATTGAGATATCACATCTCATGCTATCGGAAGTGTCTCAGGATTGGAATGGGAAGGAGCTGGATATCACATCTCATGCTAAAGGAAGGGTCTCAGGTTTGGAACGGGAAGGAGTTGGATATCCGATCTCATGTTATAGGAAGGGTCTCAGGTTTGGTATAAGCATTGAGATATCACAAATCTGCTATCGGAAATGTCTCAGGATTGGAATGGGAAGGAGTTGGATATCCCATCTCATGTTATAGGACGGGTCTCAGGATTGTTATTAGAATCATTGAGATATCATATTGCATGCTGTAGGAAGGGTCTAAGGATTGGAATGGGAAGGACTTGGATATCACATCTCATGCTATGGATAGGCTCTCAGGTTTGGAAAGGGAAGGAGTTGGATATCACATTTCATGTTAGAGGAAGGATCTCAGGTTTGGTATTAGAGGCATTGAGATATCACATCTCATGCTATAGGAAGGGTCTCAGGATTGGAATGGGAAGGAGTTGGATATACATCTCATGTTATAGGAAGGGTCTCAGGTTTGGTATAAGAATTGAGATATCATATCTCATGCTATAGGAAGGGTCTCAGGATTGGAATGGAAGGAGTTGGATATCACATCTCATGTTATAGGAAGGATCTCAGGTTTGGTATTAGAAGCATTGAGACATCACATCTCATGCTATAGGAAGTGTTTCAGGATTGGAATGGGAAGGACTTGGATATCACATCTCATGCTATAGGGAGTGTCTCAAGTTTGATATTAGAAGCATTGAGATATCACATCTCATGCTATAGGAAGGGTCTCAGGATTGGAATTGGAAGGAGTTGGATATCACATCTCATGCTATAGGAAGGGTCTCAGGTTTGGTATAAGCAGTGAGATATCACATCTCATGCTATAGGAAGTGTCTCAGGATTGGAATGGGAAGGAGTTGGATATCACATCTCATGTTATAGGAAGGATCTCAGGTTTGGTATAAGCATTGAGATATCACATCTCTGCTATCGGAAGGGTCTCAGGATTGGAATGGGAAGGAGTTGGATATTCCCATCTCATGCTAAAGTGAGGGTCTCAGGTTTGGAAGGGGAAGGATTTGGATATCACATCTCATGTTATAGGAAGGATCTCAGGTTTGGTATTAGAAGCATTGAGATATCACATCTCATGCTATCAGAAGGTTCTCAGGATTGGAATGGGAAGGAATTGGATATCACATCTCATGCTAAAGGGAGGGTCTCAGGTTTGGAAGGGGAAGGATTTGGATATGATAAATCATGTTATCGGAAGGATCTCAGGTTTGGTATTAGAAGAATTGAGATATCACATCTCATGCTATAGGAAGGGTCTCAGGATTGGAATGGGAAGGAGTTGGATATCACATCTCATGCTAAAGGAACGGTCTCAGGTTTGGTAGAAGCATTGAGATATCACATCTCATGCTATAGGAAGGGTCTCAAGATTGGAATGGGAAGGACTTAGATATCACATATCATGCTATAGGGAGGGTCTCATTTTTGATATTAGAAGCATTGAGATATCACATCTCTGCTATCGGAAGGGTCTCAGGATTGGAATGGGAAGGAGTTGGATATTCCCATCTCATGTTATAGGAAGGGTCTCAGGTTTGGTATTTGAAGCATTGAGACAACACATCTCATGCTATAGGAAGGGTCTCAGGATTGCAATGGGAAGGACTTGGATATCACATCTCATGCTATAGGGAGGGTCTCAAGTTTGATATTAGAAGCATTGAGATATCACATCTCATGATATCGGAAGGATCTCAGGATTGGAATAGGAAGGAGTTGGATATCACATCTCATGATAAAAGAAGGGTCTAAGGTTTGGAAGGGGAAGGAGTTGGATATCACATCTCATGTTATAGGACCGGTCTCAGGTTTGGTATTAGAAGCATTGAGATATCAAGTCTCATGGTATAGGAAGGGTCTCAGAACTGGAATGGGAAGGAGTTGGATATCACATCTCAAGCTATAGGAAGGGTCTCAGGATTGGAATGGGAAGGAGTTTGATATCACATCTCATGCCATAGTATGGGTCTCAGGTTTGGTATTAGCATTGGGATATCCCATCTCATGCTATAGGAAGGGTCTCAGGTTGGAATGGGAAGGAGTTGGATATCACATCTCATGTTATAGGAAGGGTCTCAGGATTGGAATGGGAAGGACTTGGATATCACATCTCATGCTATAGGAAGGCTCTCAGGTTTGGAAGGGGAAAGAGTTGGATATCACATTTCATGTTAGAGGTAGGATCTCAGGTTTGGTATAAGAGGCATTGAGATATCACATCTCATGCTATCAGAAGGGTCTCAGGATTGGAATGGGAAGGAGTTGGATATCACATCTCATGCTAAAGTGAGGGTCTCAGGTTTGGAAGGGGAAGGATTTGGATATCACATCTCATGTTATAGGAAGGATCTCAGGTTTGGTATTAGAAGCATTGAGATATCACATCTCATGCTATCAGAAGGTTCTCAGGATTGGAATGGGAAGGAGTTGGATATCACATCTCATGCTAAAGGGAGGGTCTCAGGTTTGGAAGGGGAAGGATTTGGATATCACATCTCATGTTATCGGAAGGATCTCAGGTTTGGTATTAGAAGTATTGAGATATCACATCTCATGCTATAGGAAGGGTCTCAGGATTGGAATGGGAAGGAGTTGGATATCACATCTCATGCTAAAGGAACGGTCTCAGGTTTGGTAGAAGCATTGAGATATCACATCTCATGCTATAGGAAGGGTCTCAAGATTGGAATGGGAAGGACTTAGATATCACATATCATGCTATAGGGAGGGTCTCATTTTTGATATTAGAAGCATTGAGATATCACATCTCATGCTATCGGAAGTGTCTCAGGATTGGAATGGGAAGGAGCTGGATATCACATCTCATGCTAAAGGAAGGGTCTCAGGTTTGGAACGGGAAGGAGTTGGATATCCGATCTCATGTTATAGGAAGGGTCTCAGGTTTGGTATAAGCATTGAGATATCACATCTCTGCTATCAGAAGTGTCTCAGGATTGGAATGGGAAGGAGTTGGATATCCCCTCTCATGTTATAGGACGGGTCTCAGGATTGTTATTAGAATCATTGAGATATCATATTGCATGCTGTAGGAAGGGTCTAAGGATTGGAATGGGAAGGACTTGGATATCACATCTCATGCTATGGATAGGCTCTCAGGTTTGGAAAGGGAAGGAGTTGGATATCACATTTCATGTTAGAGGAAGGATCTCAGGTTTGGTATTAGAGGCATTGAGATATCACATCTCATGCTATAGGAAGGGTCTCAGGATTGGAATGGGAAGGAGTTGGATATCACATCTCATGATAAAGGAAGGGTCTAAGGTTTGGAAGGGGAAGGATTTGGATATCACATCTCATGTTATAGGACGGGTCTCAGGTTTGGTATTAGAAGCATTGAGATATCAAGTCTCATGTTATAAGAAGGGTCTCAGAATTGGAATGGGAAGGAGTTGGATATCACATCTCAAGCTATAGGAAGCGTCTCAGGATTGGAATGGGAAGGAGTTTGATATCACATCTCATGCCATAGTATGGTTCTCAGGTTTGGTAGAAGCATTGGGATATCACATCTCATGCTATCGGAAGGGTATCAGTATTGGATTTGGAAGGAGTTGGATATCCCATCTCATGCTATAGGAAGGGTCTCAGGTTGGAATGGGAAGGAGTTGGATATCATATCTCATGCTATAGGAAGGTTCTCAGGTTTGGAAGGGGAAGGAGTTGGATATCACATTTCATGTTAGAGGAAGGATCTCAGGTTTGGTATTAGAGGCCTTGAGATATGACATCTCATGCTATCGGAAGGGTCTCAGGATTGGAATGGGAAGGAGTTGGATATCACATCTCAAGCTATAGGAAGGGTCTCAGGTTTGGTATAAGCATTGAGATATCACATCTCATGCTATAGGAAGGGTCTCAGGATTGGAATGGGAAGGAGTTGGATATCACATCTCATGCTATAGGAAGGGTCTCAGGTTTGGTATAAGCATTGAGATATCACATCTCATGCTATAGGAAGGGTCTCAGGATTGGAATGGAAGGAGTTGGATATCACATCTCATGTTAAACGAAGGATCTCAGGTTTGGTATTAGAAGCATTGAGACATCACATCTCATGCTATAGGAAGGGTCTCAGGATTGGAATGGGAAGGAGTTGGATATCACATCTCATGCTATAGGAAGGGTCTCAGGTTTGGTATAAGCATTGAGATATCACATCTCATGCTATCGGAAGGGTCTCAGGATTGGAATGGGAAGGAGTTGTATATGACATCTCAAGCCATACGAAGGGTCTCAGGTTTGGTATAAGCTTTGAGATATCACATCTCTGCTATCGGAAGGGTCTCATGATTGGAATGGGAAGGAGTTGGATATCCCATCTCATGTTATAGGAAGAGTCTCAGGTTTGGTATTAGAAGCATTGAGATATCACATCTCATGCTATAGGAAGTGTCTCAGGATTGGAATGGGAAGGACTTGGATATCACATCTCATGCTATAGGGAGGGTCTCAAGTTTGATATTAGAAGCATTGAGATATCACATCTCACGATATCGGAAGGGTCTCAGGATTGGAATGGGAAGGAGTTGGATATCACATCTCATGATAAAGGAAGGGTCTAAGGTTTGGAAGGGGAAGGATTTGGATATCACATCTCATGTTATAGGACGGGTCTCAGGTTTGGTATTAGAAGCACTGAGATATCAAGTCTCATGGTATAGGAAGGGTCTCAGAATTGGAATGAGAAGGAGTTAGATATCACATCTCAAGATATAGGAAGGGTCTCAGGATTGGAATGGGAAGGAGTTTGATATCACATCTCATGCAATAGTATGGGTCTCAGGTTTGGTATAAGCATTGGGATATCACATCTCATGCTATCGGAAGGGTATCAGGATTGGATTTGGAAGGAGCTGGATATCCCATCTCATGCTATAGGAAGGGTCTCAGGTTGGAATGGGAAGGAGTTGGAAATCACATCTCATGTTATAGGAAGGGTCTCAGGATTGGAATGGGAAGAACTTGGATATCACATCTCATGCTATAGGAAGGCTCTCAGGTTTGGAAGGGGAAAGAGTTGGATATCACATTTCATGTTAGAGGTAGGATCTCAGGTTTGGTATTAGAGGCATTGAGATATCACATCTCATGCTATCAGAAGGGTCTCAGGATTGGAATGGGAAGGAGTTGGATATCACATCTCATGCTAAAGGGAGGGTCTCAGGTTTGGAAGGGGAAGGATTTGGATATCACATCTCATGTTATAGGAAGGATCTCAGGTTTGGTATTAGAAGCATTGAGATATCACATCTCATGCTATCGGAAGGATCTCAGGTTTGGTATTAGAAGCATTGAGATATCACATCTCATGCTATCAGAATGGTCTCAGGATTGGAATCGGAAGGAGTTGGATATCACATCTCATGCTAAAGGGAGGGTCTCAGGTTTGGAAGGGGAAGGATTTGGATATCACATCTCATGTTATCAGAAGGATCTCAGGTTTGGTATTAGAAGTATTGAGATATCACATCTCATGCTATAGGAAGGGTCTCAGGATTGGAATGTGAAGGAGTTGGATATCACATCTCAAGCTATAGGAAGGGTCTCAGGTTTGGTATAAGCATTGAGAAATCACATCACATGCTATAGGAAGGGTCTCAGGATTGGAATGGGAAGGAGTTGGATATCACATCTCATGTTATAGGAAAGATCTCAGGTTTGGTATTAGAAGCATTGAGACATCACATCTCATGTTATAGGAAGGGTCTCAGGATTGGAACGGGAAGAAGTTGGATATCACATCTCATGCGATAGGAAAAGTCTCAGGTTTGGTATAAGCATTGAGATATCACATCTCATGATATAGGAAGGGCTCAGGATTGGAATGGGAAGGAGTTGTATATGACATCTCATGCCATAGGAAGGGTCTCAGGTTTGGTATAAGCATTGAGATATCACATCACATGCTATAGAAAGGGTCTCAGGATTGGAATGGGAAGGACTTGGATATCACATCTCATGCTAAAGGGAGGGTCTCAGGTTTGGAAGGGGAAGGATTTGGATATCACATCTCATGTTATAGGAAGGATCTCAGGTTTGGTATAAGAAGCATTGAGATATCACATATCATGCTATCGGAAGAATCTCAGATTTCCAAACCTGAGAGCCTTCCTACAGCATTAGATGTGATATCCAAGTCATTCCCATTCCAATCCTGAGACCCTTCCTATAACATGAGATGTCATATCCAACTCCTTCCCATTCCAACCTGAGACCCTTCCTATAGCATGAGATGGGATATCCAACTCCTTCCAAATCCAATCCTGATACCCTTCCGATAGCATGAGATGTGATATCCCAATGCTTCTACAAAACCTGAGACCCATACCATGGCATGAGATGTGATATCAAACTCCCGTCCTATACCATGAGACTTGATATCTCAATGCTTCTAATACCAAACCTGAGACCGGTCCAATAACATGAGATGTGATATCCAAATCCTTCCCCTTCCAAACCTTAGACCTTTCCTTTATCATGAGATGTGATATCCAAGTCCTTCCCATTCCATTCCTGAGACCCTTCCTATAGCATGAGATGTGATATCTCAATGCTTCTAATACCAAACCTGAGACCCTTCCTATAACATGAGATGTGATATCCAAGTCCTTCCCATTTCAATCCTGAAACCCTTCCTATAGCATGAGATGTGATATCTCAATGCTTCTAATACCAAACCTGAGACCCTTCCTATAACATGAATTCTGATATCCAAGTCCTTCCCATTCCAATCCTGAGACCCTTCCAATAGCAGAGATGTGATATCTCAATGCTTCTAATATCAAACCTGAGACCTGTCCTATAACATGAGATGGGATATCCAACTCCTTCCCATTCCAAACCTGATACCCTTCCTATAGCATGAGATGTGATATCCAATTCCTTCCCATCCCAATCCTGAGACACCTCCGATAGCAGAGATGTGATATCTCAATGCTTATACCAAACCTGAGACTCTTCCTATAACATGAGATGTGATATCTAACTCCTTCCCTTTCCAAACCTGAGACCCTTCCTATAGCATGAGATGTGATATCCAACTCCTTCCCATTCCAATCCTGAGACCCTTCCTATAGCATGAGATGTGATATCTCAATGCTTATACCAAATCTGAGACCCTTCCTATAGCATAAGATGTGATATCCAACTCCTTCCCATTCCAATCCTGAGACCCTTCCTATAGCATGAGATGTGATATCTCAATGCTTCTAATACCAAACCTGAGATCCTTCCTATAACATGAGATGTGATATCCAACTCCTTCCCATTCCAATCCTGAGACCCTCATGATAGCATGAGATGTGATATCTCAATGCCTCTAATACCAAACCTGAGATACTTCCGATAGCATGAGATGTGATATCTCAATGCTTTTAATACCAAACCTGAGATCCTTCCTATAACATGAGATGTGATTTCCAAATCCTTCCCCTTCCACACCTGAGACCCTCCCTTTAGCATGAGATGTGATATACAACTCCTTCCCATTCCAATCCCGAGACCCTTCTGATAGCATGAGATGTGATATCTCAATGCCTCTAATACCAAACCTGAGATCCTACCTCTAACATGAAATGTGATATCCATCTCCTTCCCTTTCCAAACTTGAGACCCTGCCTATAGCATGAGATGTGATATTCAAGTCCTTCCCATTCCAATCCTGAGACCCTTCCTATAGCATGTGATGTGATATCTCAATGCGTATACCAAACCTGAGACCCTTCCTATGGCATGAGATGTCATATACAACTCCTTCCCATTCCAATCCTGAGACCCTTCCTATAGCATGAGATGTGATATCTCAATGCTTATACCAAACCTGAGACCCTTCCTATAGCATGAGATGTGATATCCAACTTCTTCCCATTCCAATCCTAAGACCCTTCCTATAACATGAGATGTGATGTCTCAATGCTTCTAATACCAAACCTGAGATCTTTCCTATAACATGAGATGTGATATCCAACTCCTTCCCATTCCAATCCTGAGACCCTTCTTATAGCATGAGATGTGATATCTCAATGCTTATACCAAACCTGAGACCCTTCCTATAGCTTGAGATGTGATATCCAACTCCTTCCCATTCCAATCCTGAGACCCTTCCTATAGCATGAGATGTGATATCTCAAGGCCTCTAATACCAAACCTGAGATCCTTCCTCTAACATGAAATGTGATATCCAACTCCTTCCCCTTCCTAACCTGAGACCCTTCCTATAGCATGAGATGTGATATCCAACTCCTTCCCATTCCAATCCTGAGACCCTTCCGATAGCTTGAGATGTGATATCTCAATGCTTCTAATATCAATACTGAGACCCTCCCTATAGCATGAGATGTGATATCTAAGTCCTTCCCATTCCAATCCTGAGACCCTTCCGATAGCAGAGATGTGATATCTCAATGCTTATACCAAACCTGAGACCCTTCCTATAGCATGAGATGTGATATCCAACTCCTTCCCATTCCAATCCTGAGACCCTTCCTATAGCATGATATGTGAAATCTCAATGCTTCTACCAAAACTGAGACCCTTCCTTTAGCATGAGATGTGATATCCAACTCCTTCCCATTCCAATCCTGAGACCAGTCCTATAGCATGAGATGTGATATCTCAATGCTTCTAATACCAAACCTGAGATCCTTCCTATAACATGAGATGTGATATCCAACTCCTTCCCATTCCAATTGTGAGACCCTTCCTATAGCATGAGATGTGATATCTCAATGCTTCTAATACCAAACCTGAGATCCTTCCGATAGCATGAGATGTGATATCTCAATGCCTCTAATACCAAACCTGAGATCCTACCTCTAACATGAAATGTGATATCCAACTCCTTCCCTTTCCAAACCTGAGAGCCTTCCTACAGCATGAGATGTGATATCCAAGTCCTTCCCATTCCAATCCTGAGACCCTTCCTATAACATGAGATGTCATATCCAACTCCTTCCCATTCCAACCTGAGACCCTTCCTATAGCATGAGATGGGATATCCAACTCCTTCTTATGCCAAACCTGAGACCCTTCCTATGGCATGATATTTGATATCCAACTCCTTGCCATTCAAATCCTGAGACCCTTCCTATAGCATGAGAAGGGATATCCAACTCCTTCCCAATCCAATCCTGAGACCCTTCCGATAGCAGAGATGTGATATCTCAACGCTTCTACCAAACCTGAGAACCTTCCTATAACATGAGATGTGATATCCAATTCCTACCCATTCCAAACCTGAGACCCTTCCTATTGGATGAGATGTGATATCCAACTCCTTCCCATTCCAACCCTGAGACCCTTCCTATACCATGAGATGTGATATCTCAATGCTTCTAATACCAAACCTGGGTCCCGTCCTATAACATGAGATATGATATCCAAATCCTTCCCCTTCCAAACTTGAGACCCTTCCTTTAGCATGAGATGTGATATCCAAATACTTCCCATTCCAATCCTAAAACCCTTCCTATAGCATGAGATGTGATATCTCAATGTTTCTAATAAAAAACCTGAGACCCTTCCTATAGCAAGAGATGCGATATCCAAATCCTTCCCATTCCAATCCTGAGACCCTTCCTATAACATGAGATGTGATATCCAACTCCTTCCCATTCCAACCTGAGACCCTTCCTATAGCATGAGAAGGGATATCCAACTCCTTCCCAATCCAATCCTGAGACCCTTCCGATAGCAGAGATGTGATATCTCAATGCTTATACCAAACCTGAGACCCTTCCTATGGCATGAGATGTGATATCCAACTCCTTGCCATTCAAATCCTGAGACCCTCCCTATAACAAGAGATGTCATATCCAACTCCTTCCCATTCCAAACCTGAGACCCTTCCTTTAGCATGAGATGTAATATCCAAATCCTTCACATTCCAATCCGGAGACCCTTCCTATAGCATGAGATGTGATATCTCAATGCTTCTAATACCAAACATGAGATCCTTCCTATAACATGAGATGTGATATGCAACTCCTTCCCATTCCAAACCTGAGACCCTTCCGATAGCATGAGATGTGATATCTCAATGCTTCAAAAACCAAACATGAGAACCATCCTATAACATGAGATGTGAAATCCAAATCCTTCCCTTCCCAAACCTGAGACTCTTCCTATAGCATGAGATGTGATATCTCAATGCTTCTACCAAACCTGAAACCCTTCCTATAGCATGAGATGTGATATCCAACTCCTTCCCATTCCAATCCTGAGACACTTCCTATAGCATGAGATGTGATATCACAATGCTTCTAATACCAAACCTGAGACCCGTCCTATAACATGAGATGTGATATCCAAATCCTTCCCCTTCCAAACCTTAGACCCTTCCTTTATCATGAGATGTGATATCCAAGTCCTTCCCATTCCATTCCTGAGACCCTTCCTATAGCATGAGATGTGATATCTCAATGCTTCTAATACCAAACCTGAGACCCTTCCTATAACATGAGATGTGATATCCAAGTCCTTCCCATTCCAATCCTGAGACCCTTCCTATAGCATGAGATGTGATATCCTAGTCCTTCCCATTCCAATCCTGAGACCCTTCCGATAGCAGAGATGTGATATCTCAATGCTTATACCAAACCTGAGACCCTTCCTATGGCATGAGATGTCATATACAACTCCTTCCCATTCCAATCCTGAGACCCTTCCTATAGCATGAGATGTGATATCTCAATGCTTATACCAAACCTGAGACCCTTCCTATAGCATGAGATGTGATATCCAACTCCTTCCCATTCCAATCCTGATACCCTTCCTATAACATGAGATGTGATGTCTCAATGCTTCTAATACCAAACATGAGATCCTTCCTATGGCATGAGATGTCATATAAAACTCCTTCCCATTCCATTCCTGAGACCCTTCCTATAGCATGAGATATGATATCCAACTCCTTCCCATTCCAATCCTGAGACCCTTCCTATAGCATGAGATGTGTTATCTCAATGCTTCTAATAACAAACCTGAGATCCTTCCTATAACATGAGATGTGATATCCAAATCCTTCCCCTTCCAAACCAGAGACCCTCCCTTTAGCATGAGATGTGATATCCAACTCCTTCCCATTCCAATCCTGAGACCCTTCTGATAGCATGAGATGTGATATCTCAATGCCTCTTATACCAAACCTGAGATCCTACCTCTAACATGAAATGTGATATCCAACTCTTTCCCCTTCCAAACCTGAGACCCTTCCGATAGCTTGAGATGTGATATCTCAATGCTTCTAATATCAATACTGAGACCCTCCCTATAGCATGAGATGTGATATCTAAGTCCTTCCCATTCCAATCCTGAGACCCTTCCGATAGCAGAGATGTGATATCTCAATGCTTCTAATACCAATCCTGAGACCCTTCTTATAGCATGAGATGTGATATCTCAATGCTTATACCAAACCTGAGACCCTTCCTATAGCTTGAGATGTGATATCCAACTCCTTCCCATTCCAATCCTGAGACCCTTCCTATAGCATGAGATGTGATATCTCAAGGCCTCTAATACCAAACCTGAGATCCTTCCTCTAACATGAAATGTGATATCCAACTCCTTCCCCTTCCTAACCTGAGACCCTACCTCTAACATGAAATGTGATATCCAACTCCTTCCCATTCCAATCCTGAGACCCTTCCGATAGCTTGAGATGTGATATCTCAATGCTTCTAATATCAATACTTAGACCCTCCCTATAGCATGAGATGTGATATCTAAGTCCTTCCCATTCCAATCCTGAGACCCTTCCGATAGCAGAGATGTGATATCTCAATGCTTATACCAAACCTGAGACCCTTCCTATAGCATGAGATGTGATATCCAACTCCTTCCCATTCCAATCCTGAGACCCTTCCTATAGCATGATATGTGAAATCTCAATGCTTCTACCAAAACTGAGACCCTTCCTTTAGCATGAGATGTGATATCCAACTCCTTCCCATTCCAATCCTGAGACCAGTCCTATAGCATGAGATGTGATATCTCAATGCTTCTAATACCAAACCTGAGATCCTTCCTATAACATGAGATGTGATATCCAACTCCTTCCCATTCCAATTGTGAGACCCTTCCTATAGCATGAGATGTGATATCTCAATGCTTCTAATACCAAACCTGAGATCCTTCCGATAGCATGAGATGTGATATCTCAATGCCTCTAATACCAAACCTGAGATCCTACCTCTAACATGAAATGTGATATCCAACTCCTTCCCTTTCCAAACCTGAGAGCCTTCCTACAGCATGAGATGTGATATCCAACTCCTTCCCATTCCAACCTGAGACCCTTCCTATAGCATGAGATGGGATATCCAACTCCTTCTTATGCCAAACCTGAGACCCTTCCTATGGCATGATATGTGATATCCAACTCCTTGCCATTCAAATCCTGAGACCCTTCCTATAGCATGAGAAGGGATATCCAACTCCTTCCCAATCCAATCCTGAGACCCTTCCGATAGCAGAGATGTGATATCTCAACGCTTCTACCAAACCTGAGAACCTTCCTATAACATGAGATGTGATATCCAATTCCTACCCATTCCAAACCTGAGACCCTTCCTATTGGATGAGATGTGATATCCAACTCCTTCCCATTCCAACCCTGAGACCCTTCCTATACCATGAGATGTGATATCTCAATGCTTCTAATACCAAACCTGGGTCCCGTCCTATAACATGAGATATGATATCCAAATCCTTCCCCTTCCAAACTTGAGACCCTTCCTTTAGCATGAGATGTGATATCCAAATACTTCCCATTCCAATCCTAAAACCCTTCCTATAGCATGAGATGTGATATCTCAATGTTTCTAATAAAAAACCTGAGACGCTTCCTATAGCAAGAGATGCGATATCCAAATCCTTCCCATTCCAATCCTGAGACCCTTCCTATAACATGAGATGTGATATCCAACTCCTTCCCATTCCAACCTGAGACCCTTCCTATAGCATGAGAAGGGATATCCAACTCCTTCCCAATCCAATCCTGAGACCCTTCCGATAGCAGAGATGTGATATCTCAATGCTTATACCAAACCTGAGACCCTTCCTATGGCATGAGATGTGATATCCAACTCCTTGCCATTCAAATCCTGAGACCCTCCCTATAACAAGAGATGTCATATCCAACTCCTTCCCATTCCAAACCTGAGACCCTTCCTTTAGCATGAGATGTAATATCCAAATCCTTCACATTCCAATCCGGAGACCCTTCCTATAGCATGAGATGTGATATCTCAATGCTTCTAATACCAAACATGAGATCCTTCCTATAACATGAGATGTGATATCCAACTCCTTCCCATTCCAAACCTGAGACCCTTCCGATAGCATGAGATGTGATATCTCAATGCTTCAAAAACCAAACATGAGAACCATCCTATAACATGAGATGTGAAATCCAAATCCTTCCCTTCCCAAACCTGAGACTCTTCCTATAGCATGAGATGTGATATCTCAATGCTTCTACCAAACCTGAAACCCTTCCTATAGCATGAGATGTGATATCCAACTCCTTCCCATTCCAATCCTGAGACACTTCCTATAGCATGAGATGTGATATCACAATGCTTCTAATACCAAACCTGAGACCCGTCCTATAACATGAGATGTGATATCCAAATCCTTCCCCTTCCAAACCTTAGACCCTTCCTTTATCATGAGATGTGATATCCAAGTCCTTCCCATTCCATTCCTGAGACCCTTCCTATAGCATGAGATGTGATATCTCAATGCTTCTAATACCAAACCTGAGACCCTTCCTATAACATGAGATGTGATATCCAAGTCCTTCCCATTCCAATCCTGAGACCCTTCCTATAGCATGAGATGTGATATCCTAGTCCTTCCCATTCCAATCCTGAGACCCTTCCGATAGCAGAGATGTGATATCTCAATGCTTATACCAACCCTGAGACCCTTCCTATGGCATGAGATGTCATATACAACTCCTTCCCATTCCAATCCTGAGACCCTTCCTATAGCATGAGATGTGATATCTCAATGCTTATACCAAACCTGAGACCCTTCCTATAGCATGAGATGTGATATCCAACTCCTTCCCATTCCAATCCTGATACCCTTCCTATAACATGAGATGTGATGTCTCAATGCTTCTAATACCAAACATGAGATCCTTCCTATGGCATGAGATGTCATATAAAACTCCTTCCCATTCCATTCCTGAGACCCTTCCTATAGCATGAGATATGATATCCAACCCCTTCCCATTCCAATCCTGAGACCCTTCCTATAGCATGAGATGTGTTATCTCAATGCTTCTAATAACAAACCTGAGATCCTTCCTATAACATGAGATGTGATATCCAAATCCTTCCCCTTCCAAACCAGAGACCCTCCCTTTAGCATGAGATGTGATATCCAACTCCTTCCCATTCCAATCCTGAGACCGTTCTGATAGCATGAGATGTGATATCTCAATGCTTCTAATACCAAACCTGAGATCCTTCCGATAGCATGAGATGTGATATTTCAATTCTTCTAATACCAAACCTGAGATCCTTCCTATAACACGAGATGTGATTTTCAAATCCTTCCCCTTCCAAACCTGAGACCCTCCCTTTAGCATGAGATGTGATATCCAACTCCTTCCCATTCCAATCCTGAGACCCTTCTGATAGCATGAGATGTTATATCTCAATGCCTCTAATACCAAACCTGAGATTCTACCTCTAACATGAAATGTGATATCCAACTCCTTCTCCTTCCAAACCTGGGAGCCTTCCTATAACATGAGAAGTGATATCGAAGTCCTTCCCATTCCAATCCTGAGACCCTTCCTATAACATGATATGTGATATCCAACTCCTTCCCATTCCAATCCTGAGACCCTTCCTATAGCATGAGATGTGATGTCTCAATGCTTCTAATACCAAATCTGAGATCCTTCCTATAACATGAGATGTGATATCCAACTCCTTCCATTCCAATCCTGAGACCCTTCCTATAGCATGGGATGTGATATTTCAATGCTTATACCAAACCTGAGACCCTTCCTATAGCATGAGATGTGATATCCAAATCCTTCCCATTCCAATCGTGAGACCCTTCCTATAGCATGAGATGTGATATCTCAATGCCTCTAATACCAAACCTGAGATCCTTCCTCTAACATGAAATGTGATATCCAAATCCTTCCCCTTCCAAACCTGAGAGCCTACCTATAGCATGAGATGTGATATCCAACTCCTCCCCATTCCAATCCTGAGACCCTTCCTATAGCATGAGATGTGATATCTCAATGCTTATACCAAACCTGAGACCCTTCCTATAGCATGAGATGTGATATCCAAATCCTTCCCATTCCAATCCTGAGACCCTTCCTATAGCATGAGATGTGATATCTCAATGCCTCTAATACCAAACCTGAGATCCTTCCTTGAACATGAAATGTGATATCCCACTCCTTCCCTTTCCAAACCTGAGAGTCTACCTATAGCATGAGATGTGATATCCAAGTCCTTCCCATTCCAATCCTTAGACACTTCCTACAGCATGAGATGTGATATCTCAATGATTCTATTACCAAACCTGAGACCCGTCCTATAACATGAGATGGGATATCCAACTCCTTCCCATTTCAATCCTGAGAAACTTCCGATAGCAGAGATGTGATATCTCAATGCTTAGACCAAACCTGAGACCCTTCCTATAACATGAGATGTGATATCCAACTCCTTCCCGTTCCAAACCTGAGACCCTTTCTATAGCAAGAATCTAATATCCAACTCCTTCCCATTCCAATCCTGAGACCATTCCTATAGCATGAGATGTGATATCTCAATGCTTCTAATACCAAACCTGAGATCCTTCCTATGACATGAGATGTGATATCCAATTCCTTCCCATTCCAAACCTGAGACCCTTCCTATAGCATGAGACGTGATATCTCAATGCTTCTAATACCAAACCTGAGATCCTTCCTATAACATGAGATGTGATATCCAAATCCTTCCCCTTCCAAACCAGAGACCCTCCCTTTAGCATGAGATGTGATATCCAACTCCTTCCCATTCCAATCCTGAGACATTTCTGATAGCATGAGATGTGATATCTCAATGCCTCTAATACCAAACCTGAGATCCTACCTCTAACATGAAATGTGATATCCAACTCCGTCCCCTTGCAAACCTGAGAGCCTTCCTATAGCATGAGATGTGATATCGAAGTATTTCCCATTCCAATCCTGAGACCCTTCCTATAACATGAGATGTGATATCCAACTCCTTCCCATTCCAACCTGAGACCCTTCCTATAGCATGAGATGGGATATCCAACTACTTCCAAATCCAATCCTGATACCTTTCCGATAGCATGAGATGTGATATCTCAATCCGTCTAATACCAAACCTGAGATCCTTCCTATAACATGAGATGTGATATCAAAATCCTTCCCCTTCCAAACCTGAGACCCTCCCTTTAGCATGAGATGTGATATCCAACTCCTTCCCATTCCAATCCTGAGACCCTTCTGATAGCATGAGATGTGATATTCAATGCCTCTAATACCAAACCTGAGATCCTACCTCTAACATGAAATGTGATATCCAACTCCTTCCCTTTCCAAACGTGAGAGCCTCCCTATAGCATGAGATGGGATATTCAAGTCCTTCCCATTCCAATCCTGAGACCCTTCCTATAGCATGAGATGGGATATCCAACTCCTTCCCATTCCAATCCTGAGACCCTTCCGATAGCAGAGATGTGATATCTCAATGCTGATACCAAACCTGAGACCCTTCCTATGGCATGAGATGTCATATACAACTCCTTCCCATTCCAATCCTGAGACCCTTCCTATAGCATGAGATGTGATATCTCAATGCTTATACCAAACCTGAGACCCTTCCTATAGCATGAGATGTGATATCCAACTCCTTCCCATTCCAATCCTGAGACCCTTCCTATAGCATGAGATGTGATATCTCAATGCTTATACCAAACCTGAGACCCTTCCTATAGCATGAGATGTGATATCCAACTCCTTCCCATTCCAATCCTGAGACCCTTCCTATAACATGAGATGTGATATCTCAATGCTTCTAATACCAAACCTGAGACCCTTCCTATAACATAAGATGGGATATCCAACTCCTTCCCATTCCAATCCTGAGACCCTTCCGATAGCAGAGATGTGATATCTCAATGCTGATACCAAACCTGAGACCCTTCCTATGGCATGAGATGTCATATACAACTCCTTCCCATTCCAATCCTGAGACCCTTCCTATAGCATGAGATGTGATATCTCAATGCTTATACCAAACCTGAGACCCTTCCTATAGCATGAGATGTGATATCCAACTCCTTCCCATTCCAATCCTGAGACCCTTCCTATAACATGAGATGTGATGTCTCAATGCTTCTAATACCAAACCTGAGATCCTTCCTATGGCATGAGATGTCATATAAAACTCCTTCCCATTCCATTCCTGAGACCCTTCCTATAGCATGAGATGTGATATCCAACTCCTTCCCATTCCAATCCTGAGACCCTTCCTATAGCATGAGATGTGATATCCAAATCCTTCCCATTCCAATTGTGAGACCCTTCCTATAGCATGAGATGTGATATCCAAAACCTTCCCTTTCCAAAACTGAGAGCCTACCTATAGCATGAGATGTGATATCCAACTCCTTCCCATTCCAATCCTGAGACCCTTCCTATAGCATGAGATGTGATATCTCAATGCTTATACCAAACCTGAGACCCTTCCTATAGCATGAGATGTGATATCCAAATCCTTCCCATTCCAATCCTGAGACCCTTCCTATAGCATGAGATGTGATATCCAAATCCTTCCCCTTCCAAACCTGAGACCCTCCCTTTAGCATGAGATGTGATATCCAACTCCTTCCCATTCCAATCCTGAGACCCTTCTGATAGCATGAGATGTTATATCTCAATGCCTCTAATACCAAACCTGAGATCCTACCTCTAACATGAAATGTGATATCCAACTCCTTCCCCTTCTAAACCTGGAAGCCTTCCTATAACATGAGATGTGATATCGAAGTCCTTCCCATTCCAATCCTGAGACCCTTCCTATAACATGAGATGTGATATCCAACTCCTTCCCATTCCAATCCTGAGACCCTTCCTATAGCATGAGATGTGATGTCTCAATGCTTCTAATACCAAATCTGAGATCCTTCCTATAACATGAGATGTGATATCCAACTCCTTCCCATTGCAATCTTGAGACCGTTTCTATAGCATGAGATGTGATATCTCAATGCTTATACCAAACCTGAGACCCTTCCTATAGCATGAGATGTGATATCCAAATCCTTCCCCTTCCAAACCTGATAGCCTTCCTATAGCATGAGATGTGATATCCAAGTCCTTCCCATTCCAATCCTGATACCCTTCCTATAACATGAGATGTGATATCCAACTCCTTCCCATTCCAACCTGAGACCTTTACTATAGCATGAGATGGGATATCCAACTCCTTCCAAATCCAATCCTGATACCCTTCCGATAGCATGAGATGTGATATCCCAATGCTTCTACAAAACCTGAGACCCATACCATGGCATGAGATGTGATATCAAACTCCTTCCCATTCCAATCCTGACACCCTTCCTATAGCTTGAGATGTGATATCCAACTCCTTCCCATTCCAATTCTGAGACCCGTCCTATACCATGGGACTTGATATCTCAATGCTTCTGATACCAAACCTGAGACCGGTCCTATAACATGAGATGTGATATCCAAATCCTTCCCCTTCCAAACCTTAGACCCTTCCTTTATCATGAGATGTGATATCCAAGTCGTTCCCATTCCAATCCTGAGACCCTTCCTATAGCATGAGATGTGATATCTCAATGCTTCTAATACCAAACCTGAGACCCTTGCTATAATGAGATGGGATATCCAACTCCTTCCCATTCCAATCCTGAGACCCTTCCGATAGCAGAGATGTGATATCTCAATGCTTATACCAAACCTGAGACCCTTCCTATGGCATGAGATGTCAAATACAACTCCTTCCGATTCCAATCCTGAGACCCTTCCTATAGCATGAGATGTGATATCTCAATGCTTCTAATAATAAACCTGAGATCCTTCCTATAACATGAGATGTGATATCCAACTCCTTCCCATTCCAAACCTGAGACCCTTCCGATTGCATGAGATGTGATATCAAACTCCTTCCCATTCCAATCCTGAGACCCTTCCTATACCATGAGATGTGATATCTCAATGCTTCTAATACCAAACCTGACACCCGTTCTAAAACATGAGATGTGATGTCCAAATCCTTCCCCTTCCAAACCTGAGATCTTTCCTTTAGCATGAGATGTGATATCCAACTCCTTCCCATTCCAATCCTGAGACCCTTCCTATACCATGAGATGTGATATCTCAATGCTTCTAATACCAAACCTGACACCCGTCCTAAAACATGAGATGTGATGTCCAAATCCTTCCCCTTCCAAACCTGATATCTTTCCTTTAGCATGAGATGTGATATCCAACTCCTTCCCATTCCAATCCTGAGACCCTTCCTATACCATGAGATGTGATATCTCAATGCTTCTAATACCAAACCTGACACCCGTCCTAAAACATGAGATGTGATGTCCAAATCCTTCCCCTTCCAAACCTGAGATCTTTCCTATAACATAAGATGGGATATCCAACTACTTCCCATTCCAATCCTGAGACCCTTCCGATAGCAGAGATGTGATATCTCAATGCTTATACCAAACCTGAGACCCTTCCTGTGGCATGAGATGTGTATCCAACTCCTTCCCATTCCAAAACCTGAGACCCTTCCTATAGCACGAGATCTGATATCTTAATGCTTCTAAAACCAAACCTGAGAACCATTCAATAACATATGTGAAATCCAAATCCTTCCCTTTCCAAACCTGAGACCCTTCCGATAGCATTAGATGTGATATCTCAATGCTTCTAAAACCAAACATGAGAACCATCCTATAACATGAGATGTGAAATCCAAATCCTTCCCTTTCCAAACCTGAGACCCTTCCTATAGCTTGAGATGTGATATCAAACTCCTTCCCATTCCAATCCTGTGATAGCTTGAGATGTGATATCCAACTCCTTCCCATTCCAATCCTGAGACCCTTCCTATACCATGAGATGTGATATCTCAATGCTTCTAATACCAAACCTGAGACCCGTCCTAAAACATGAGATGTGAGATCCAAATCCTTCCCCCTCCAAACCTGAGAACCTTCCTATAGCTTGAGATGTGATATCAAACTCCTTCCCATTCCAATCCTGAGATAGCTTGAGATGTGATATCCAACTCCTTCCCATTCCTATCCTGAGACCCTTCCGATAGCAGAGATGTGATATCTCAATGCTTGTACCAAACCTGAGACCCTTCCTATGGCATGAGATGTGATATCCAACTCCTTCCCATTCCAATCCTGAGACCCTTCCTATAGCATGAGATGTGATATCTCAATGCTTATACCAAACCTGAGACCCTTCCTATAGCATGAGATGTGATATCCAAATCCTTCCCATTCCAATCCTGAGACCCTTCCTATAGCATGAGATGTGATATCTCAATGCCTCTAATACCAAACCTGAGATCCTTCCTTGAACATGAAATGTGATATCCCACTCCTTCCCTTTCCAAACCTGAGAGTCTACCTATAGCATGAGATGTGATATCCAAGTCCTTCCCATTCCAATCCTTAGACACTTCCTACAGCATGAGATGTGATATCTCAATGATTCTATTACCAAACCTGAGACCCGTCCTATAACATGAGATGGGATATCCAACTCCTTCCCATTTCAATCCTGAGAAACCTCTGATAGCAGAGATGTGATATCTCAATGCTTAGACCAAACCTGAGATCCTTCCTATAACATGAGATGTGATATCCAACTCCTTCCCGTCCCAAACCTGAGACCCTTTCTATAGCAAGAATCTAATATCCAACTCCTTCCCATTCCAATCCTGAGACCATTCCTATAGCATGAGATGTGATATCTCAATGCTTCTAATACCAAACCTGAGATCCTTCCCATGACATGAGATGTGATATCCAATTCCTTCCCATTCCAAACCTGAGACCCTTCCTATAGCATGAGATGTGATATCTCAATGCTTCTAATACCAAACCTGAGATCCTTCCTATAACATGAGATGTGATATCCAAATCCTTCCCCTTCCAAACCAGAGACCCTCCCTTTAGCATGAGATGTGATATCCAACTCCTTCCCATTCCAATCCTGAGACATTTCTGATAGCATGAGATGTGATATCTCAATGCCTCTAATACCAAACCTGAGATCCTACCTCTAACATGAAATGTGATATCCAACTCCTTCCCCTTGCAAACCTGAGAGCCTTCCTATAGCATGAGATGTGATATCGAAGTATTTCCCATTCCAATCCTGAGACCCTTCCTATAACATGAGATGTGATATCCAATTCCTTCCCATTCCAACCTGAGACCCTTCCTATAGCATGAGATGGGATATCCAACTACTTCCAAATCCAATCCTGATACCCTTCCGATAGCATGAGATGTGATATCTCAATCCCTCTAATACCAAACCTGAGATCCTTCCTATAACATGAGATGTGATATCAAAATCCTTCCCCTTCCAAACCTGAGACCCTCCCTTTAGCATGAGATGTGATATCCAACTCCTTCCCATTCCAATCCTGAGACCCTTCTGATAGCATGAGATGTGATATTCAATGCCTCTAATACCAAACCTGAGATCCTACCTCTAACATGAAATGTGATATCCAACTCCTTCCCTTTCCAAACGTGAGAGCCTCCCTATAGCATGAGATGGGATATTCAAGTCCTTCCCATTCCAATCCTGAGACCCTTCCTATAGCATGAGATGTGATATCTCAATGCTTCTAATACCAAACCTGAGACCCTTCCTATAACATAAGATGGGATATCCAACTCCTTCCCATTCCAATCCTGAGACCCTTCCGATAGCAGAGATGTGATATCTCAATGCTGATACCAAACCTGAGACCCTTCCTATGGCATGAGATGTCATATACAACTCCTTCCCATTCCAATCCTGAGACCCTTCCTATAGCATGAGATGTGATATCTCAATGCTTATACCAAACCTGAGACCCTTCCTATAGCATGAGATGTGATATCCAACTCCTTCCCATTCCAATCCTGAGACCCTTCCTATAACATGAGATGTGATGTCTCAATGCTTCTAATACCAAACCTGAGATCCTTCCTATGTCATGAGATGTCATATAAAACTCCTTCCCATTCCATTCCTGAGACCCTTCCTATAGCATGAGATGTGATATCCAACTCCTTCCCATTCTAATCCTGAGACCCTTCCTATAGCATGAGATGTGATATCCAAATCCTTCCCATTCCAATCGTGAGACTCTTCCTATAGCATGAGATGTGATATCCAAAACCTTCCCTTTCCAAAACTGAGAGCCTACCTATAGCATGAAATGTGATATCCAACTCCTTCCCATTCCAATCCTGAGACCCTTCCTATAGCATGAGATGTGATATCTCAATGCTTATACCAAACCTGAGACCCTTCCTATAGCATGAGATGTGATATCCAAATCCTTCCCATTCCAATCCTGAGACCCTTTCAATAGCATGAGATGTGATATCCAAATCCTTCCCCTTCCAAACCTGAGACCCTCCCTTTAGCATGAGATGTGATATCCAACTCCTTCCCATTCCAATCCTGAGATGTTATATCTCAATGCCTCTAATACCAAACCTGAGATCCTACCTCTAACATGAAATGTGATATCCAACTCCTTCCCCTTCTAAACCTGGGAGCCTTCCTATAACATGAGATGTGATATCGAAGTGCTTCCCATTCCAATCCTGAGACCCTTCCTATAACATGAGATGTGATATCCAACTCCTTCCCATTCCAATCCTGAGACCCTTCCTATAGCATGAGATGTGATGTCTCAATGCTTCTAATACCAAATCTGAGATCCTTCCTATAACATGAGATGTGATATCCAACTCCTTCCCATTGCAATCTTGAGACCGTTTCTATAGCATGAGATGTGATATCTCAATGCTTATACCAAACCTGAGACCCTTCCTATAGCATGAGATGTGATATCCAAATCCTTCCCATTCCAATCGTGAGACCCTTCCTATAGCATGAGATGTGATATCTCAATGCCTCTAATACCAAACCTGAGATCCTACCTCTAAAATGAAATTTGATATGCAACTCCTTCCCCTTCCAAACCTGATAGCCTTCCTATAGCATGAGATGTGATATCCAAGTCCTTCCCATTCCAATCCTGATACCCTTCCTATAACATGAGATGTGATATCCAATTCCTTCCCATTCCAACCTGAGACCCTTCCTATAGCATGAGATGGGATATCCAACTCCTTCCAAATCCAATCCTGATACCCTTCCGATAGCATGAGATGTGATATCCCAATGCTTCTACAAAACCTGAGACCCATACCATGGCATGAGATGTGATATCAAACTCCTTCCCATTCCAATCCTGACACCCTTCCTATAGCTTGAGATGTGATATCCAACTCCTTCCCATTCCAATTCTGAGACCCGTCCTATACCATGGGACTTGATATCTCAATGCTTCTAATACCAAACCTGAGACCGGTCCTATAACATGAGATGTGATATCCAAATCCTTCCCCTTCCAAACCTTAGACCCTTCCTTTATCATGAGATGTGATATCCAAGTCGTTCCCATTCCAATCCTGAGACCCTTCCTATAGCATGAGATGTGATATCTCAATGCTTCTAATACCAAACCTGAGACCCTTGCTATAACATGAGATGTGATATTCAAGTCCTTCCCATTCCAATCCTGAGACCCTTCCTATAGCATGAGATGTGATATCTCAATGCTTCTAATACCAAACCTGAGACCCTTCCTATAATGAGATGGGATATCCAACTCCTTCCCATTCCAATCCTGAGACCCTTCCGATAGCAGAGATGTGATATCTCAATGCTTATACCAAACCTGAGACCCTTCCTATGGCATGAGATGTCAAATACAACTCCTTCCGATTCCAATCCTGAGACCCTTCCTATAGCATGAGATGTGATATCTCAATGCTTCTAATAATAAACCTGAGATCCTTCCTATAACATGAGATGTGATATCCAACTCCTTCCCATTCCAAACCTGAGACCCTTCCGATTGCATGAGATGTGATATCAAACTCCTTCCCATTCCAATCCTGAGATAGCTTGAGATGTGATATCCAACTCCTTCCCATTCCAATCCTGAGACCCTTCCTATACCATGAGATGTGATATCTCAATGCTTCTAATAAATGTGATATCAAACTCCTTCCCATTCCATCCTGAGACCCTTCCGATAGAATGAGATGGGATATCCAACTTCTTCCAAATCCAATACTGATACCCTTCCGATAGCATGAGATGTGATATCCCAATGCTTCTACCAAACCTGAGACCCATACTATGGCATGAGATGTGATATCAAACTCCTTCCCATTCCAATCCTGAGACCCTTCCTATAGCTTGAGGTGTGATATCCAACTCCTTCCCATTCCAATTCTGAGACCCTTCTTATACCATGAGACTTGATATCTCAATGCTTCTAATACCAAACCTGAGACCCGTCCTATAACATGAGATGTGATATCCAAATCCTTCCCCTTCCAAACCTTAGACCCTTCCTTTATCATGAGATGTGGTATCCAACTCCTTCCCATTCCAATCCTGAGACCCTTCCGATATCATGAGATTTGTTATCTCAATGCTTCTAATATCAAACTTGAGACCCTCCCTATAGCATGAGATGTGACATCCAAGTCCTTCCCATTCCAATCCTGAGACCCTTCCTATAGCATGAGATGTGATATCTCTATGCTTCTAATACCAAACCTGAGACCCTTCCTATAACATGAGATGGGATATCCAACTCCTTCCCATTCCAATCCTGAGACCCTTCCGATAGCAGAGATGTGATATGTCAATGCTTATACCAAACCTGAGACCCTTCCTATGGCCTGAGATGTCATATACAACTCCTTCCCATTCCAATCCTGAGACCCTTATTTTAGCATGAGATGTGATATCTCAATGCTTATACCAAATCTGAGACCCTTCCTATAGCATGAGATGTGATATCCAAATCCTTCCCATTCCAATCCTGAGACCCTTCCTATAGCATGAGATGTGATATCTCAATGCTTATACCAAACCTGAGAGCCTACCTATAGCATGAGATGTGATATCCAACTCCTTCCCATTCCAATCCTGAGCCGCTTCCGATAGCAGAGATGTGACATCTCAATGCTTATACCAAACCTGAGACCCTTCCTATAACATGAGATGTGATATCCAACTCCTTCCCGTTCCAAACCTGAGACACTAACTATAGCATATGTGATATCCAACTCCTTCCCATTCCAAACATGAGACCCTTCCTATAGCAAGAAAGTAATATCCAACTCCTACCCATTCCAATCCTGAGACCCTTCCTATAGCAAGAGATGTGATGTCCAAATCCTTCCCATTCCAATCCTGAGACCCTTCCTATAACATGAGATGTGATATCCAACTCCTTCCCATTCCAACCTGAGACACTTCCTATAGCATGAGAAGGGATATCCAACTCCTTCCCAATCCAATCCTGAGACCCTTCCGATAGCAGAGATGTGATATCTCAATGCTTATACAAAACCTGAGACCCTTCCTATGGCATTAGATGTGATATCCAACTCCTTGCCATTCAAATCCTGAGACCCTTCCTATAGCATGAGAAGGGATATCCAACTCCTTCCCAATCCAATCCTGAGACCCTTCCGATAGCAGAGACGTGATATCTCAATGCTTCTACCAAACCTGAGACCCTTCCTTTAGCATGAGATGTGATATCCAAATCCTTCACATTCCAATCCTGAGACCCTTCCTATAGCATGAGATGTGATATCTCAATGCTTCTAATACCAAACCTGAGATCCTTCCTATAACATGAGATGTGATATCCAATTCCTTCCCATTCCAAACCTGAGACCCTTCCTATTGGATGAGATGTGATATCCAACTCCTTCCCATTCCAACCCTGAGACCCTTCCTATAGCATGAGATGTGATGTCTCAATGCTTCTAATACCAAACCTGAGATCCTTCCTATAACATGAGATGTGATATCCAACTCCTTCCATTCCAATCCAGAGACCCGTCCTATAGCATGAGATGTGATATCTCAATGCTTATACCAAACCTGAGACCCTTCCTATAGCATGCAATGTGATATCCAACTACTTCCCATTCCAATCCTGAGACCCTTCCTATAGCATGAGATGTGATATCTCAATGCTTCTAATACCAAACCTGAGATCCTTCCTCTAACATGAAATGTGATATCCAACTCCTTCCCTTTCCAAACCTAAGAGCCTATCTATAGCATGAGATGTGATATCCAAGTCCATCCCATTCCAACCCTTAGACCCTTCCTACAGCATGCAATATGATATCTCAATGATTCTAATAACAAACCTGAGACCCGTCCTATAACATGAGATGGGATATCCAACTCCTTCCCATTCCAATACTGAGACACTTCCGATAGCAGAGATGTGATATCTCAATGCTTATACCAAACCTGAGACCCTTCCTATAACATGAGATGTGATATCCAAATCCTTCCCGTTCCAAACCTGAGACCATTCCTTTAGCATGAGATGTGATATCCAAATCCTTCCCGTTCCAAACCTGAGACCCTTCCTTTAGCATGAGATGTGATATCCAGCTCCTTCCCATTCCAATCCTGAGACACTTCCGATAGCATGAGATGTGATATCTCAATGCTTCTAATATCAAAACTGAGACCCTCCCTATAGCATGATATGTGATATCTAAGTCCTTCCCATTCCAATCCTGAGACACTCCCTATAGCATGAGATGTGATATCCAACTCTTTCCCATTCCAATCCTGAGACCCTTCCTATAGCATGAGATATGATATCTCAATACTTCTAATACCAAACGTGAGATCCTTCCGATAACATGAGATGTGATATCCAAATCCTTCCCCTTCCAAACCTGAGACCCTCCCTTTAGCATGAGATGTGATATCCAACTCCTTCCCATTCCAATCCTGAGACCCTTCTGATAGCATGAGATGTGATATCTCAATGCTTCTAATACCAAACCTGAGATCCTTCCGATAGCATGAGATGTGATATCTCAATGCTTCTAATACCAAACCTGAGATCCTTCCTATAACATGAGATGTGATATCCAAATCCTTCCCCTTCCAAACCTGAGACCCTCCCTTTAGCATGAGATGTGATATCCAACTCCTTCCCATTCCATTCCTGAGACCCTTCTGATAGCATGAGATGTGATATCTCAATGCTTCTAATACCAAACCTGAGATCCTTCCTATAGCTTGAGATGTGATATCCAACTCCTTCCCATTCCAATTCTGAGACCCTTCCTATACTCTGAGACTTGATATCTCAATGCTTCTAATACCAAACCTGAGACCCGTAATATAACATGAGATGTGATATCCAAATCCTTCCCCTTCCAACCTTAGACCCTTCCTTTATCATGAGATGTGATATCCAACTCCTTCCCATTCCAATCCTGAGACCCTTCCGATATCATGAGATGTGATATCTCAAAGCTTCTAATATCAAACTTGAGACCCTCCCTATAGCATGAGATGTGATATCCAAGTCCTTCCCATTCCAATCCGGAGACCCTTCCTATAGCATGAGATGTGATATCTCAATGCTTCTAATACCAAACCTGAGACCCTTCTTATAACATGAGATGGGAATATCCAACTCCTTCCCATTCCAATCCTGAGACCCTTCCGATAGCAGAGATGTGATATCTCAATGCTTATACCAAACCTGAGACCCTTCCTATGGCATGAGATGTGATATCCAACTCCTTGCCATTCAAATCCTGAGACCCTTCCTATAGCATGAGAAGGGATATCCAACTCCTTCCCAATCCAATCCTGAGACCCTTCCGATAGCAGAGACGTGATATCTCAATGCTTCTACCAAACCTGAGACCCTTCCTTTAGCATGAGATGTGATATCCAAATCCTTCACATTCCAATCCTGAGATCCTTCCTATAACATGAGATGTGATATCCAATTCCTTCCCATTCCAAACCTGAGACCCTTCCTATTGGATGAGATGTGATATCCAACTCCTTCCCATTCCAACCCTGAGACCCTTCCTATAGCATGAGATGTGATGTCTCAATGCTTCTAATACCAAACCTGAGATCCTTCCTATAACATGAGATGTGATATCCAACTCCTTCCATTCCAATCCTGAGACCCGTCCTATAGCATGAGATGTGATATCTCAATGCTTATACCAAACCTGAGACCCTTCCTATAGCATGAGATGTGATATCCAACTACTTCCCATTCCAATCCTGAGACCCTTCCTATAGCATGAGATGTGATATCTCAATGCTTCTAATACCAAACCTGAGATCCTTCCTCTAACATGAAATGTGATATCCAACTCCTTCCCTTTCCAAACCTAAGAGCCTATCTATAGCATGAGATGTGATATCCAAGTCCTTCCCATTCCAATCCTTAGACCCTTCCTACAGCATGCAATATGATATCTCAATGATTCTAATAACAAACCTGAGACCCGTCCTATAGCATGAGATATGATATCCAAGTCCTTCCCATTCCAATCCTGAGACCCTTCCTATAACATGAAATGTGATATCCAACTCCTTCCCATTCCAACCTGAGACCCTTCCTATAGCATGAGATGGGATATCCAACTTCTTCCAAATCCAATACTGATACCCTTCCGATAGCATGAGATGTGATATCCCAATGCTTCTACCAAACCTGAGACCCATACTATGGCATGAGATGTGATATCAAACTCCTTCCCATTCCAATCCTGAGACCCTTCCTATAGCTTGAGGTGTGATATCCAACTCCTTCCCATTCCAATTCTGAGACCCTTCTTATACGATGAGACTTGATATCTCAATGCTTCTAATACCAAACCTGAGACCCGTCCTATAACATGAGATGTGATATCCAAATCCTTCCCCTTCCAAACCTTAGACCCTTCGTTTATCATAAGATGTGATATCCAACTCCTTACCATTCCAATCCTGAGACCCTTCCGATATCATGAGATTTGTTATCTCAATGCTTCTAATATCAAACTTGAGACCCTCCCTATAGCATGAGATGTGACATCCAAGTCCTTCCCATTCCAATCCTGAGACCCTTCCTATAGCATGAGATGTGATATCTCTATGCTTCTAATACCAAACCTGAGACCCTTCCTATAACATGAGATGGGATATCCAACTCCTTCCCATTCCAATCCTGAGACCCTTCCGATAGCAGAGATGTGATATCTCAATGCTTATACCAAACCTGAGAACCTTCCTATGGCCTGAGATGTCATATACAACTCCTTCCCATTCCAATCCTGACACCCTTCCTTTAGCATGAGATGTGATATCTCAATGCTTATACCAAATCTGAGACCCTTCCTATAGCATGAGATGTGATATCCAATTCCTTCACATTCCAATCCTGAGATCCTTCCTATAACATGAGATGTGATATCCAATTCCTTCCCATTCCAAACCTGAGACCCTTCCTATTGGATGAGATGTGATATCCAACTCCTTCCCATTCCAACCCTGAGACCCTTCCTATAGCATGAGATGTGATGTCTCAATGCTTCTAATACCAAACCTGAGATCCTTCCTATAACATGAGATGTGATATCCAACTCCTTCCATTCCAATCCTGAGACCCGTCCTATAGCATGAGATGTGATATCTCAATGCTTATACCAAACCTGAGACCCTTCCTATAGCATGAGATGTGATATCCAACTAATTCCCATTCCAATCCTGAGACCCTTCCTATAGCATGAGATGTGATATCTCAATGCTTCTAATACCAAACCTGAGATCCTTCCTCTAACATGAAATGTGATATCCAACTCCTTCCCTTTCCAAACCTAAGAGCCTATCTATAGCATGAGATGTGATATCCAAGTCCTTCCCATTCCAATCCTTAGACCCTTCCTACAGCATGCAATATGATATCTCAATGATTCTAATAACAAACCTGAGACCCGTCCTATAGCATGAGATATGATATCCAAGTCCTTCCCATTCCAATCCTGAGACCCTTCCTATAACATGAAATGTGATATCCAACTCCTTCCCATTCCAACCTGAGACCCTTCCTATAGCATGAGATGGGATATCCAACTTCTTCCAAATCCAATACTGATACCCTTCCGATAGCATGAGATGTGATATCCCAATGCTTCTACCAAACCTGAGACCCATACTATGGCATGAGATGTGATATCAAACTCCTTCCCATTCCAATCCTGAGACCCTTCCTATAGCTTGAGGTGTGATATCCAACTCCTTCCCATTCCAATTCTGAGACCCTTCTTATACGATGAGACTTGATATCTCAATGCTTCTAATACCAAACCTGAGACCCGTCCTATAACATGAGATGTGATATCCAAATCCTTCCCCTTCCAAACCTTAGACCCTTCGTTTATCATAAGATGTGATATCCAACTCCTTCCCATTCCAATCCTGAGACCCTTCCGATATCATGAGATTTGTTATCTCAATGCTTCTAATATCAAACTTGAGACCCTCCCTATAGCATGAGATGTGACATCCAAGTCCTTCCCATTCCAATCCTGAGACCCTTCCTATAGCATGAGATGTGATATCTCTATGCTTCTAATACCAAACCTGAGACCCTTCCTATAACATGAGATGGGATATCCAACTCCTTCCCATTCCAATCCTGAGACCCTTCCGATAGCAGAGATGTGATATCTCAATGCTTATACCAAACCTGAGAACCTTCCTATGGCCTGAGATGTCATATACAACTCCTTCCCATTCCAATCCTGAGACCCTTCCTTTAGCATGAGATGTGATATCTCAATGCTTATACCAAATCTGAGACCCTTCCTATAGCATGAGATGTGATATCCAATTCCTTCCCATTCCAATCCTGAGATCCTTCCTATAGCATGAGATGTGATATCTCAATGCTTATACCAAACCTGAGAGCCTACCTATAGCATGAGATGTGATATCCAAGTCCATCCCATTCCAATCCTTAGACCCTTCCTACAGCATGCGATGTGATATCTCAATGATTCTAATACCAAACCAGAGACTCTTCCTATAACATGAGATGGGATATCCAACTCCTTCCCATTCCAATCCTGAGCCGCTTCCGATAGCAGAGATGTGATATCTCAATGCTTATACCAAACCTGAGACCCTTCCTATAACATGAGATGTGATATCCAACTCCTTCCCGTTCCAAACCTGAGACACTAATTATAGCATATGTGATATCCAACTCCTTCCCATTCCAAACATGAGACCCTTCCTATAGCAAGAAAGTAATATCCAACTCCTACCCATTCCAAACCTGAGACCCTTCCTATAGCAAGAGATGTGATATCCAAATCCTTCCCATTCCAATCCTGAGACCCTTCCTATAACATGAGATGTGATATCCAACTCCTTCCCATTCCAACCTGAGACACTTCCTATCGCATGAGAAGGGATATCCAACTCCTTCCCAATCCAATCCTGAGACCCTTCCGATAGCAGAGATGTGATATCTCAATGCTGATACCAAACCTGAGACCCTTCCTATGGCATGAGATGTGATATTCAACTCCTTGCCATTCAAATCCTAAGACCCTTCCTATAGCATGAGATGTGATATCTCTATGCTTCTAATACCAAACCTGAGACACTTCCTATAACATGAGATGGGATATCCAACTCCTTCCCATTCCAATCCTGAGACCCTTCCGATAGCAGAGATGTGATATCTCAATGCTTATACCAAACCTGAGAACCTTCCTATGGCCTGAGATGTCATATACAACTCCTTCCCATTCCAATCCTGAGACCCTTCCTTTAGCATGAGATGTGATATCTCAATGCTTATACCAAATCTGAGACCCTTCCTACAGCATGAGATGTGATATCCAATTCCTTCCCATTCCAATCCTGAGACCCTTCCTATAGCATGAGATGTGATATCTCAATGCTTATACCAAACCTGAGAGCCTACCTATAGCATGAGATGTGATCTCCAAGTCCATCCCATTCCAATCCTTAGACCCTTCCTACAGCATGCAATGTGATATCTCAATGATTCTAATACTAAACCAGAGACTCTTCCTATAACATGAGATGTGATATCCAATTCCTTCCCATTCCAAACCTGAGACCCTTCCTATTGGATGAGATGTGATATCCAACTCCTTCCCATTCCAACCCTGAGACCCTTCCTATAGCATGAGATGTGATGTCTCAATGCTTCTAATACCAGACCTGAGATCCTTCCTATAACATGAGATGTGATATCCAACTCCTTCCATTCCAATCCTGAGACCCGTCCTATAGCATGAGATGTGATATCTCAATGCTTATACCAAACCTGAGACCCTTCCTATAGCATGAGATGTGATATCCAACTGCTTCCCATTCCAATCCTGAGACCCTTCCTATAGCATGAGATGTGATATCTCAATGCTTCTAATACCAAACCTGAGATCCTTCCTCTAACATGAAATGTGATATCCAACTCCTTCCCTTTCCAAACCTAAGAGCCTATCTATAGCATGAGATGTGATATCCAAGACCTTCCCATTCCAACCCTTAGACCTTTCCTACAGCATGCAATATGATATCTCAATGATTCTAATAACAAACCTGAGACCCGTCCTATAACATGAGATGGGATATCCAACTCCTTCCCATTCCAATCCTGAGACACTTCCGATAGCAGAGATGTGATATCTCAATGCTTATACCAAACCTGAGACCCTTCCTATAACATGAGATGTGATATCCAAATCCTTCCCGTTCCAAACCTGAGACCCTTACTTTAGCATGAGATGTGATATCCAGCACCTTCCCATTCCAATCCTGAGACACTTCCGATAGCATGAGATGTGATATCTCAATGCTTCTAATATCAAAACTGAGACCCTCCCTATAGCATGATATGTGATATCTAAGTCCTTCCCATTCCAATCCTGAGACCCTCCCTATAGCATGAGATGTGATATCCAACTCCTTCCCATTCCAATCCTGAGACCCTTCCTATAGCATGAGATATGATATCTCAATACTTCTAATACCAAACGTGAGACCCTTCCGATAACATGAGATGTGATATCCAAATCCTTCCCTTTCCAAACCTGAGACCCTCCCTTTAGCATGAGATGTGATATCCAACTCCTTCCTATTCCAATCCTGAGACTCTTCTGATAGCATGAGATGTGATATCTCAATGCTTCTAATACCAAACCTGAGATCCTTCCGATAGCATGAGATGTGATATCTCAATGCTTCTAATACCAAACCTGAGATCCTTCCTATAACATGAGATGTGATATCCAAATCCTTCCCCTTCCAAACCTGAGACCCTCCCTTTAGCATGAGATGTGATATCCAACTCCTTCCCATTCCATTCCTGAGACCCTTCTGATAGCATGAGATGTGATATCTCAATGCCTCTAATACCAAACCTGAGATCCTACCTCTAACATGAAATGTGATATCCAACTCTTTCCCCTTCCAAATCTGAGAGCCTTCCTATAGCATGAGATGTGATATCCAAGTCCTTCCCATTCCAATCCTGAGACCCTTCCTATAGCTTGAGATGTGATATCCAACTCCTTCCCATTCCAATTCTGAGACCCTTCCTTAACTATGAGACTTGATATCTCAATGCTTCTAATACCAAACGTGAGACCCGTAATATAACATGAGATGTGATATCCAAATCCTTCCCCTTCCAAACCTTAGACCCTTCCTTTATCATGAGATGTGATATCCAACTCCTTCCCATTCCAATCCTGAGACCCTTCCGATATCATGAGATGTGATATCTCAAAGCTTCTAATATCAAACTTGAGACCCTCCCTATAGCATGAGATGTGATATCCAAGTCCTTCCCATTCCAATCCTGAGACCCTTCCTATAGTATGAGATGTGATATCTCAATGCTTCTAATACCAAACCTGAGACCCTTCCTATAACATGAGATGGGAATATCCAACTCCTTCCCATTCCAATCCTGAGACCCTTCCGATAGCAGAGATGTGATATCTCAATGCTTATACCAAACCTGAGATCCTTCCTATAACATGAGATGTGATATCCAACTCCTTCCCATTCCAATCCTGAGACACTTCCTATAGCATGAGATGTGATATCTCACTGCTTATACCAAACCTGAGACCCTTCCCATAGCATGAGATGTGATATCCAACTCCTTCCCATTCCAATCCTCAGACCCTTCCTATAGCATGAGATGTGATATCTCAATGCTTCTAATATCAAACTTGAGACCCTACCTATAGCATGAGATGTGATATCCAAGTCCTTCCCATTCCAATCCTGAGACACTTCCTATAGCATGAGATGTGATATCCAACTCCTTCCCATTCCAATCCTGAGACCCTTCTGATAGCATGAGATGTGATATCTCAATGCTTCTAATACCAAACCTGAGATCCTTCCGATAGCATGAGATGTGATATCTCAATGCTTCTAATACCAAACCTGAGATCCTTCCTATAACATGAGATGTGATATCCAAATCCTTCCACTTCCAAACCTGATACCCTCCCTTTAGCATGAGATGTGATATCCAACTCCTTCCCATTCCATTCCTGAGACCCTTCTGATAGCATGAGATGTGATATCTCAATGCCTCTAATACCAAACCTGAGATCCTACCTCTAACATGAAATGTGATATCCAACTCTTTCCCCTTCCAAACCTGAGAGCCTTCCTATAGCATGAGATGTGATATCCAAGTCCTTCCCATTCCAATCCTGAGACCCTTTCTATAGCTTGAGATGTGATATCCAACTCCTTCCCATTCCAATTCTGAGACCCTTCCTATACTCTGAGACTTGATATCTCAATGCTTCTAATACCAAACCTGAGACCCGTAATATAACATGAGATGTGATATCCAAATCCTTCCCCTTCCAAACCTTAGACCCTTCCTTTATCATGAGATGTGATATCCAACTCCTTCCCATTCCAATCCTGAGACCCTTCCGATATCATGAGATGTGATATCTCAAAGCTTCTAATATCAAACTTGAGACCCTCCCTATAGCATGAGATGTGATATCCAAGTCCTTCCCATTCCAATCCTGAGACCCTTCCTATAGCATGAGATGTGATATCTCAATGCTTCTAATACCAAACCTGAGACCCTTCCTATAACATGAGATGGGAATATCCAACTCCTTCCCATTCCAATCCTGAGACCCTTCCGATAGCAGAGATGTGATATCTCAATGCTTATACCAAACCTGATACCATTCCTATGGCATGAGATGTGATATCCAACTCCTTGCCATTCAAATCCTGAGACCCTTCCTATAGCATGAGAAGGGATATCCAACTCCTTCCCAATCCAATCCTGAGACCCTTCCGATAGCAGAGACGTGATATCTCAATGCTTCTACCAAACCTGAGACCCTTCCTTTAGCATGAGATGTGATATCCAAATCCTTCACATTCCAATCCTGAGACCCTTCCTATAGCATGAGATGTGATATCTCAATGCTTCTAATACCAAACCTGAGATCCTTCCTATAACATGAGATGTGATATCCAATTCCTTCCCATTCCAAACCTGAGACCCTTCCTATTGGATGAGTTGTGATATCCAACTCCTTCCCATTCCAACCCTGAGACCCGTCCTATAGCATGAGATGTGATGTCTCAATGCTTCTAATACCAAACCTGAGATCCTTCCTATAACATGAGATGTGATATCCAACTCCTTCCATTCCAATCCTGAGACCCGTCCTATAGCATGAGATGTGATATCTCAATGCTTATACCAAACCTGAGACCCTTCCTATAGCATGAGATGTGATATCCAACTACTTCCCATTCCAATCCTGAGACCCTTCCTCTAACATGAAATGTGATATCCAACTCCTTCCCTTTCCAAACCTAAGAGCCTTCCTACAGCATGCAATATGATATCTCAATGATTCTAATAACAAACCTGAGACCCGTCCTATAGCATGAGATATGATATCCAAGTCCTTCCCATTCCAATCCTGAGACCCTTCCTATAACATGAAATGTGATATCCAATTCCTTCCCATTCCAACCTGAGACCCTTCCTATAGCATGAGATGGGATATCCAACTTCTTCCAAATCCAACACTGATACCCTTCCGATAGCATGAGATGTGATATCCCAATGCTTCTACCAAACCTGAGACCCGTACTATGGCATGAGATGTGATATCAAACTCCTTCCCATTCCAATCCTGAGACCCTTCCTATAGCTTGAGGTGTGATATCCAACTCCTTCCCATTCCAATTCTGAGACCCTTCTTATACCATGAGACTTGATATCTCAATGCTTCTAATACCAAACCTGAGACCCGTCCTATAACATGAGATGTGATATCCAAATCCTTCCCCTTCCAAACCTTAGACCCTTCCTTTATCATGAGATGTGATATCCAACTCCTTCCCATTCCAATCCTGAGACCCTTCCGATATCATGAGATTTGTTATCTCAATGCTTCTAATATCAAACTTGAGACCCTCCCTATAGCATGAGATGTGACATCCAAGTCCTTCCCATTCCAATCCTGAGACCCTTCCTATAGCATGAGATGTGATATCTCTATGCTTCTAATACCAAACCTGAGACCCTTCCTATAACATGAGATGGGATATCCAACTCCTTCCCATTCCAATCCTGAGACCTTTCCGATAGCAGAGATGTGATATCTCAATGCTTATACCAAACCTGAGAACCTTCCTATGGCCTGAGATGTCATATACAACTCCTTCCCATTCCAATCCTGAGACCCTTCCTTTAGCATGAGATGTGATATCTCAATGCTTATACCAAATCTGAGACCCTTCCTATAGCATGAGATGTGATATCCAATTCCTTCCCATTCCAATCCTGAGACCCTTCCTATAGCATGAGATGTGATATCTCAATGCTTATACCAAACCTGAGAGCCTACCTATAGCATGAGATGTGATATCCAATCCTTAGACCCTTCCTACAGCATGCGATGTGATATCTCAATGATTCTAATACCAAACCAGAGACTCTTCCTATAACATGAGATGGGATATCCAACTCTTTCCCATTCCAATCCTGAGCCGCTTCCGATAGCAGAGATGTGATATCTCAATGCTTATACCAAACCTGAGACCCTTCCTATAACATGTGATGTGATATCCAACTCCTTCCTGTTCCAAACCTGAGACACTAACTATAGCATATGTGATATCCAACTCCTTCCCATTCCAAACATGAGACCCTTCCTATAGCAAGAAAGTAATATCCAACTCCTACCCATTCCAATCCTGAGACCCTTCCTATAGCAAGAGATGTGATATCCAAATCCTTCCCATTCCAATCCTGAGACCCTTCCTATAACATGAGATGTGATATCCAACTCCTTCCCATTCCAACCTGAGACACTTCCTATAGCATGAGAAGGGATATCCAACTCCTTCCCAATCCAATCCTGATACCCTTCCGATAGCAGAGATGTGATATCTCAATGCTTATACCAAACCTGAGACCCTTCCTATGGCATGAGATGTGATATCCAACTCCTTGCCATTCAAATCCTGAGACCCTTCCTATAGCATGAGAAGGGATATCCAACTCCTTCCCAATCCAATCCTGAGACCCTTCCGATAGCAGAGATGTGATATCTCAATGCTTCTACCAAACCTGAGACCCTTCCTTTAGCATGAGATGTGATATCAAAATCCTTCACATTCCAATCCAGAGACCCTTCCTATAGCATGAGATGTGATATCTCAATGCTTCTAATACCAAACCTGAGATCCTCCCTATAACATGAGATGTGATATCCAATTCCTTCCCATTCCAAACCTGAGACCCTTCCTATTGGATGAGATGTGATATCCAACTCCTTCCCATTCCAACCCTGAGACCCTTCCTATAGCATGAGATGTGATGTCTCAATGCTTCTAATACCAAACCTGAGATCCTTCCTATAACATGAGATATGATATCCAACTCCTTCCATTCCAATCCGGAGACCCGTCCTATAGCATGAGATGTGATATCTCAATGCTTATACCAAACCTGAGACCCTTCCTATAGCATGAGATGTGATATCCAACTGCTTCCCATTCCAATCCTGAGACCCTTCCTATAGCATGAGATGTGATATCTCAATGCTTCTAATACCAAACCTGAGATCCTTCCTCTAACATGAAATGTGATATCCAACTCCTTCCCTTTCCAAACCTAAGAGCCTATCTATAGCATGAGATGTGATATCCAAGTCCTTCACATTCCAACCCTTAGACCCTTCCTACAGCATGCAATATGATATCTCAATGATTCTAATAACAAACCTGAGACCCGTCCTTTAACATGAGATGGGATATCCAACTCCTTCCCATTCCAATCCTGAGACACTTCCGATAGCAGAGATGTGATATCTCAATGCTTATACCAAACCTGAGACCCTTCCTATAACATGAGATGTGATACCCAAATCCTTCCCGTTCCAAACCTGAGACCCTTCCTTTAGCATGAGATGTGATATCCAGCTCCTTCCCATTCCAATCCTGAGACACTTCCGATAGCATGAGATGTGATATCTCAATGCTTCTAATATCAAAACTGAGACCCTCCCTATAGCATGATATGTGATATCTAAGTCCTTCCCATTCCAATCCTGAGACCCTCCCTATAGCATGAGATGTGATATCCAACTCCTTCCCATTCCAATCCTGAGACCCTTCCTATAGCATGAGATATGATATCTCAATACTTCTAATTCCAAACGTGAGATCCTTCCGATAACATGAGATGTGATATCCAAATCCTTCCCCTTCCAAACCTGAGACCCTCCCTTTAGCATGAGATGTGATATCCAACTCCTTCCTATTCCAATCCTGAGACTCTTCTGATAGCATGAGATGTGATATCTCAATACTTCTAATACCAAACCTGAGATCCTTCCGATAGCATGAGATGTGATATCTCAATGCTTCTAATACCAAACCTGAGATCCTTCCTATAACATGAGATGTGATATCCAAATCCTTCCCCTTCCAAACCTGAGAGCCTTCCTATAGCATGAGATGTGATATCCAAGTCCTTCCCATTCCAATCCTGAGACCCTTCCTATAGCTTGAGATGTGATATCCAACTCCTTCCCATTCCAATTCTGAGACCCTTCCTATACTATGAGACTTGATATCTCAATGCTTCTAATACCAAACTTGAGACCCTCACTATAGCATGAGATGTGATATCCAAGTCCTTCCCATTCCAATCCTGAGACCCTTCCTATAGCATGAGATGTGATATCTCAATGCTTCTAATACCAAACCTGAGACCCTTCCTATAACATGAGATGGGAATATCCAACTCCTTCCCATTCCAATCCTGAGACACTTCCTATAGCATGAGATGTGATATCTCACTGCTTATACCAAACCTGAGACCCTTCCCATAGCATGAGATGTGATATCCAACTCCTTCCCATTCCAATCCTCAGACCCTTCCTATAGCATGAGATGTGATATCTCAATGCTTCTAATATCAAACTTGAGACCCTACCTATAGCATGAGATGTGATATCCAAGTCCTTCCCATTCCAATCCTGAGACACTTCCTATAGCATGAGATGTGATATTTCAATGCTTCTAATACCAAACCTGAGACTCTTCCTATAACATGAGATGGGATATCCAACTCCTTCCCATTCCAATCCTGAGACCCTTTTGATAGCAGAGATGTGATATCTCAATGTTTATACCAAACCTGAGACCCTTCCTACGGCATGAGATGTCATATTCAACTCCTTCCCATTCCAATCCTGAGACCCTTCCTATAGCATGAGATGTGATATCCAACTCCTTCCCATTCCAATCCTGAGACCCTTCCTATAGCATGAGATGTGATGTCTCAATGCTTCTAATACCAAACCTGAGATCGTTCCTATAACATGAGATGTGATATCCAACTCCTTCCATTCCAATCCTGAGACCCTTCCTATAGCATGAGATGTGATATCTCAATGCTTATACCAAACCTGAGACCCTTCCTATAGCATGAGATGTGATATCCAACTCCTTCACGTTCCAAACCTGAGACCCTTCCTTTAGCATGAGATGTGATATCCAGCTCCTTCCCATTCCAATCCTGAGACATTTCCGATAGCATGCGATGTGATATCTCAATGCTTCTAATATCAAAACTGAGACCCTCCCTATAGCATGATATGTGATATCTAAGTCCTTCCCATTCCAATCCTGAGACCCTTCCTATAGCATGAGGTGTGATATCTCAATGCTTCTACCAAACCTGAGACCCTTCCTTTAGCATGAGATGTGATATCCAACTCCTTCCCATTCCAATCCTGAGACCCTTCCTATAGTATGAGATGTGATATCTCAATACTTCTAATACCAAACCTGAGATCCTTCCGATAAAATGAGATGTGATATCTCAATACTTCTAATACCAAACCTGAGATCCATCCTATAACATGAGATGTGATATCCAAATCCTTCGCCTTCCAAACCTGAGACCCTCCCTTTAGCATGAGATGTGATATCCAACTCCTTCCCATTCCAATCCTGAGACCCTTCTGATAGCATAAGATATGATATCTCAATGCTTCTATACCAAACCTGAGATCCTTCCGATAGCATGAGATGTGATATCTCAATACTTCTAATACCAAACCTGAGATCCTTCCTATAACATGAGATGTGATATCCAAATCCTTATCTTCCACACCTGAGACCCTCCCTTTAGCATGAGATGTGATATCCAACTCCTTCCCATTCCAATCCTGAGACTCTTCTGATAGCATAAGATATGATATCTCAATGCTTCTATACCAAACCTGAGATCCTTCTGATAGCATGAGATGTGATATCTCAATACTTCTAATACCAAACCTGAGATCCTACCTCTAACATGAAATGTGATATCCAACTCTTTCCCCTTGCAAACCTGAGAGCCTTCCTATAGCATGAGATGTGATATCCAAGTCCTTCCCATTCCAATCCTGAGACCCTTCCTATAACATGAGATGTGATATCCAACTCCTTCCCATTCCAACCTGAGACCCTTCCTATAGCATGAGATGGGATATCCAACTCCTTCCAAATCCAATCCCGATACCCTTCCGATAGCATGAGATGTGATATCCCAATGCTTCTACCAAACCTGAGATCCATACTATGGCATGAGATGTGATATCAAACTCCTTCCCATTCTAATCCTGAGACCCTTCCTATAGCTTGAGATGTGATATCCAACTCCTTCCCATTCCAATTCTGAGACCCTTCCTATACCATGAGACTTGATATCTCAATGCTTCTAATACCAAACCTGAGACCCGTCCTATAACATGAGATGTGATATCCAAATCCTTCCCCTTCCAAACCTTAGACCCTTCCTTTATCATGAGATGTGATATCCAACTCCTTCCCATTCCAATCTTGAGACCCTTCCGATATCATGAAATGTGATATCTCAATGCTTCTAATATCAAACTTGAGACCCTCCCTATAGCATGAGATGTGATATCCAAGTCCTTCCCATTCCAATCCTGAGACCCTTCCTATAGCATGAGATGTGATATCTCAATGCTTCTAATACCAAACCTGAGACCCTTCCTATAACATGAGATGGGAATATCCAACTCCTTCCCATTCCAATCCTGAGACCCTTCCGATAGCAGAGATGTGATATCTCAATGCTTATACCAAACCTGAGATCCTTCCTATAACATGAGATGTGATATCCAACTCCTTCCCATTCCAATCCTGAGACACTTCCTATAGCATGAGATGTGATATCTCACTGCTTATACCAAACCTGAGACCCTTCCTATAGCATGAGATGTGATATCCAACTCCTTCCCATTCCAATCCTGAGACCCTTCCTATAGCATGAGATGTGATATCTCAATGCTTCTAATATCAAACTTGAGACCCTCCCTATAGCATGAGATGTGATACCCAAGTCCTTCCCATTCCAATCCTGAGACACTTCCTATAGCATGAGATGTGATATCTCAATGCTTCTAATACCAAACCTGAGACTCTTCCTATAACATGAGATGGGATATCCAACTCCTTCCCATTCCAATCCTGAGACCCTTTCGATAGCAGAGATGTGATATCTCAATGTTTATACCAAACCTGAGACCCTCCCTACGGCATGAGATGTCATATACAACTCCTTCCCATTCCAATCCTGAGACCCTTCCTATAGCATGAGATGTGATATCCAACTCCTTCCCATTCCAATCTTGAGACCCTTCCGATATCATGAAATGTGATATCTCAATGCTTCTAATATCAAACTTGAGACCCTCCCTATAGCATGAGATGTGATATCCAAGTCCTTCCCATTCCAATCCTGAGACCCTTCCTATAGCATGAGATGTGATATCTCAATGCTTCTAATACCAAACCTGAGACCCTTCCTATAACATGAGATGGGAATATCCAACTCCTTCCCATTCCAATCCTGAGACCCTTCCGATAGCAGAGATGTGATATCTCAATGCTTATACCAAACCTGAGATCCTTCCTATAACATGAGATGTGATATCCAACTCCTTCCCATTCCAATCCTGAGACACTTCCTATAGCATGAGATGTGATATCTCACTGCTTATACCAAACCTGAGACCCTTCCTATAGCATGAGATGTGATATCCAACTCCTTCCCATTCCAATCCTGAGACCCTTCCTATAGCATGAGATGTGATATCTCAATGCTTCTAATATCAAACTTGAGACCCTCCCTATAGCATGAGATGTGATACCCAAGTCCTTCCCATTCCAATCCTGAGACACTTCCTATAGCATGAGATGTGATATCTCAATGCTTCTAATACCAAACCTGAGACTCTTCCTATAACATGAGATGGGATATCCAACTCCTTCCCATTCCAATCCTGAGACCCTTTCGATAGCAGAGATGTGATATCTCAATGTTTATACCAAACCTGAGACCCTCCCTACGGCATGAGATGTCATATACAACTCCTTCCCATTCCAATCCTGAGACCCTTCCTATAGCATGAGATGTGATATCCAACTCCTTCCCATTCCAATCTTGAGACCCTTCCGATATCATGAAATGTGATATCTCAATGCTTCTAATATCAAACTTGAGACCCTCCCTATAGCATGAGATGTGATATCCAAGTCCTTCCCATTCCAATCCTGAGACCCTTCCTATAGCATGAGATGTGATATCTCAATGCTTCTAATACCAAACCTGAGACCCTTCCTATAACATGAGATGGGAATATCCAACTCCTTCCCATTCCAATCCTGAGACCCTTCCGATAGCAGAGATGTGATATCTCAATGCTTATACCAAACCTGAGATCCTTCCTATAACATGAGATGTGATATCCAACTCCTTCCCATTCCAATCCTGAGACACTTCCTATAGCATGAGATGTGATATCTCACTGCTTATACCAAACCTGAGACCCTTCCTATAGCATGAGATGTGATATCCAACTCCTTCCCATTCCAATCCTGAGACCCTTCCTATAGCATGAGATGTGATATCTCAATGCTTCTAATATCAAACTTGAGACCCTCCCTATAGCATGAGATGTGATATCCAAGTCCTTCCCATTCCAATCCTGAGACACTTCCTATAGCATGAGATGTGATATCTCAATGCTTCTAATACCAAACCTGAGACTCTTCCTATAACATGAGATGGGATATCCAACTCCTTCCCATTCCAATCCTGAGACCCTTTCGATAGCAGAGATGTGATATCTCAATGTTTATACCAAACCTGAGACCCTCCCTACGGCATGAGATGTCATATACAACTCCTTCCCATTCCAATCCTGAGACCCTTCCTATAGCATGAGATGTGATATCCAACTCCTTCCCATTCCAATCCTGAGACCCTTCCTATAGCATGAGATGTGATGTCTCAATGCTTATAACAAAACCTGAGACCCTTCCTATAGCATGAGATGTGATATCCAACTCCTTCCCATTCCAATCCTGAGACCCTTCCTATAGCCTGAGATGTGATATCTCAATGCCTCTAATACCAAACCTGAGATCCTTCCTCTAACATGAAATGTGATATCCAACACCTTCACTTTCCAAACCTGAGACCCTTCCTATTGGATGAGATGTGATATCCAACTCCTTCCCATTCCAACCCTGAGACCCTTCCTATAGCATGAGATGTGATGTCTCAATGCTTCTAATACCAAACCTGAGATCCTTCCTATAACATGAGATATGATATCCAACTCCTTCCATTCCAATCCTGAGACCCGTCCTATAGCATGAGATGTGATATCTCAATGCTTATACCAAACCTGAGACCCTTCCTATAGCATGAGATGTGATATCCAACTGCTTCCCATTCCAATCCTGAGACCCTTCCTATAGCATGAGATGTGATATCTCAATGCTTCTAATACCAAACCTGAGATCCTTCCTCTAACATGAAATGTGATATCCAACTCCTTCCCTTTCCAAACCTAAGAGCCTATCTATAGCATGAGATATGATATCCAACTCCTTCCATTCCAATCCTGAGACCCGTCCTATAGCATGAGATGTGATATCTCAATGCTTCTAATACCAAACCTGAGATCCTTCCTATAACATGAGATGTGATATCCAATTCCTTCCCATTCCAAACCTGAGACCCTTCCTATTGGATGAGATGTGATATCCAACTCCTTCCCATTCCAACCCTGAGACCCTTCCTATAGCATGAGATGTGATGTCTCAATGCTTCTAATACCAAACCTGAGATCCTTCCTATAACATGAGATATGATATCCAACTCCTTCCATTCCAATCCTGAGACCCGTCCTATAGCATGAGATGTGATATCTCAATGCTTATACCAAACCTGAGACCCTTCCTATAGCATGAGATGTGATATCCAACTGCTTCCCATTCCAATCCTGAGACCCTTCCTATAGCATGAGATGTGATATCTCAATGCTTCTAATACCAAACCTGAGATCCTTCCTCTAACATGAAATGTGATATCCAACTCCTTCCCTTTCCAAACCTAAGAGCCTATCTATAGCATGAGATGTGATATCCAAGTCCTTCACATTCCAACCCTTAGACCCTTCCTACAGCATGCAATATGATATCTCAATGATTCTAATAACAAACCTGAGACCCGTCCTTTAACATGAGATGGGATATCCAACTCCTTCCCATTCCAATCCTGAGACACTTCCGATAGCAGAGATGTGATATCTCAATGCTTATACCAAACCTGAGACCCTTCCTATAACATGAGATGTGATACCCAAATCCTTCCCGTTCCAAACCTGAGACCCTTCCTTTAGCATGAGATGTGATATCCAGCTCCTTCCCATTCCAATCCTGAGACACTTCCGATAGCATGAGATGTGATATCTCAATGCTTCTAATATCAAAACTGAGACCCTCCCTATAGCATGATATGTGATATCTAAGTCCTTCCCATTCCAATCCTGAGACCCTCCCTATAGCATGAGATGTGATATCCAACTCCTTCCCATTCCAATCCTGAGACCCTTCCTATAGCATGAGATATGATATCTCAATACTTCTAATTCCAAACGTGAGATCCTTCCGATAACATGAGATGTGATATCCAAATCCTTCCCCTTCCAAACCTGAGACCCTCCCTTTAGCATGAGATGTGATATCCAACTCCTTCCTATTCCAATCCTGAGACTCTTCTGATAGCATGAGATGTGATATCTCAATACTTCTAATACCAAACCTGAGATCCTTCCGATAGCATGAGATGTGATATCTCAATGCTTCTAATACCAAACCTGAGATCCTTCCTATAACATGAGATGTGATATCCAAATCCTTCCCCTTCCAAACCTGAGAGCCTTCCTATAGCATGAGATGTGATATCCAAGTCCTTCCCATTCCAATCCTGAGACCCTTCCTATAGCTTGAGATGTGATATCCAACTCCTTCCCATTCCAATTCTGAGACCCTTCCTATACTATGAGACTTGATATCTCAATGCTTCTAATACCAAACTTGAGACCCTCACTATAGCATGAGATGTGATATCCAAGTCCTTCCCATTCCAATCCTGAGACCCTTCCTATAGCATGAGATGTGATATCTCAATGCTTCTAATACCAAACCTGAGACCCTTCCTATAACATGAGATGGGAATATCCAACTCCTTCCCATTCCAATCCTGAGACACTTCCTATAGCATGAGATGTGATATCTCACTGCTTATACCAAACCTGAGACCCTTCCCATAGCATGAGATGTGATATCCAACTCCTTCCCATTCCAATCCTCAGACCCTTCCTATAGCATGAGATGTGATATCTCAATGCTTCTAATATCAAACTTGAGACCCTACCTATAGCATGAGATGTGATATCCAAGTCCTTCCCATTCCAATCCTGAGACACTTCCTATAGCATGAGATGTGATATTTCAATGCTTCTAATACCAAACCTGAGACTCTTCCTATAACATGAGATGGGATATCCAACTCCTTCCCATTCCAATCCTGAGACCCTTTTGATAGCAGAGATGTGATATCTCAATGTTTATACCAAACCTGAGACCCTTCCTACGGCATGAGATGTCATATTCAACTCCTTCCCATTCCAATCCTGAGACCCTTCCTATAGCATGAGATGTGATATCCAACTCCTTCCCATTCCAATCCTGAGACCCTTCCTATAGCATGAGATGTGATGTCTCAATGCTTCTAATACCAAACCTGAGATCGTTCCTATAACATGAGATGTGATATCCAACTCCTTCCATTCCAATCCTGAGACCCTTCCTATAGCATGAGATGTGATATCTCAATGCTTATACCAAACCTGAGACCCTTCCTATAGCATGAGATGTGATATCCAACTCCTTCACGTTCCAAACCTGAGACCCTTCCTTTAGCATGAGATGTGATATCCAGCTCCTTCCCATTCCAATCCTGAGACATTTCCGATAGCATGCGATGTGATATCTCAATGCTTCTAATATCAAAACTGAGACCCTCCCTATAGCATGATATGTGATATCTAAGTCCTTCCCATTCCAATCCTGAGACCCTTCCTATAGCATGAGGTGTGATATCTCAATGCTTCTACCAAACCTGAGACCCTTCCTTTAGCATGAGATGTGATATCCAACTCCTTCCCATTCCAATCCTGAGACCCTTCCTATAGTATGAGATGTGATATCTCAATACTTCTAATACCAAACCTGAGATCCTTCCGATAAAATGAGATGTGATATCTCAATACTTCTAATACCAAACCTGAGATCCATCCTATAACATGAGATGTGATATCCAAATCCTTCGCCTTCCAAACCTGAGACCCTCCCTTTAGCATGAGATGTGATATCCAACTCCTTCCCATTCCAATCCTGAGACCCTTCTGATAGCATAAGATATGATATCTCAATGCTTCTATACCAAACCTGAGATCCTTCCGATAGCATGAGATGTGATATCTCAATACTTCTAATACCAAACCTGAGATCCTTCCTATAACATGAGATGTGATATCCAAATCCTTATCTTCCAAACCTGAGACCCTCCCTTTAGCATGAGATGTGATATCCAACTCCTTCCCATTCCAATCCTGAGACTCTTCTGATAGCATAAGATATGATATCTCAATGCTTCTATACCAAACCTGAGATCCTTCTGATAGCATGAGATGTGATATCTCAATACTTCTAATACCAAACCTGAGATCCTACCTCTAACATGAAATGTGATATCCAACTCTTTCCCCTTGCAAACCTGAGAGCCTTCCTATAGCATGAGATGTGATATCCAAGTCCTTCCCATTCCAATCCTGAGACCCTTCCTATAACATGAGATGTGATATCCAACTCCTTCCCATTCCAACCTGAGACCCTTCCTATAGCATGAGATGGGATATCCAACTCCTTCCAAATCCAATCCCGATACCCTTCCGATAGCATGAGATGTGATATCCCAATGCTTCTACCAAACCTGAGATCCATACTATGGCATGAGATGTGATATCAAACTCCTTCCCATTCTAATCCTGAGACCCTTCCTATAGCTTGAGATGTGATATCCAACTCCTTCCCATTCCAATTCTGAGACCCTTCCTATACCATGAGACTTGATATCTCAATGCTTCTAATACCAAACCTGAGACCCGTCCTATAACATGAGATGTGATATCCAAATCCTTCCCCTTCCAAACCTTAGACCCTTCCTTTATCATGAGATGTGATATCCAACTCCTTCCCATTCCAATCTTGAGACCCTTCCGATATCATGAAATGTGATATCTCAATGCTTCTAATATCAAACTTGAGACCCTCCCTATAGCATGAGATGTGATATCCAAGTCCTTCCCATTCCAATCCTGAGACCCTTCCTATAGCATGAGATGTGATATCTCAATGCTTCTAATACCAAACCTGAGACCCTTCCTATAACATGAGATGGGAATATCCAACTCCTTCCCATTCCAATCCTGAGACCCTTCCGATAGCAGAGATGTGATATCTCAATGCTTATACCAAACCTGAGATCCTTCCTATAACATGAGATGTGATATCCAACTCCTTCCCATTCCAATCCTGAGACACTTCCTATAGCATGAGATGTGATATCTCACTGCTTATACCAAACCTGAGACCCTTCCTATAGCATGAGATGTGATATCCAACTCCTTCCCATTCCAATCCTGAGACCCTTCCTATAGCATGAGATGTGATATCTCAATGCTTCTAATATCAAACTTGAGACCCTCCCTATAGCATGAGATGTGATACCCAAGTCCTTCCCATTCCAATCCTGAGACACTTCCTATAGCATGAGATGTGATATCTCAATGCTTCTAATACCAAACCTGAGACTCTTCCTATAACATGAGATGGGATATCCAACTCCTTCCCATTCCAATCCTGAGACCCTTTCGATAGCAGAGATGTGATATCTCAATGTTTATACCAAACCTGAGACCCTCCCTACGGCATGAGATGTCATATACAACTCCTTCCCATTCCAATCCTGAGACCCTTCCTATAGCATGAGATGTGATATCCAACTCCTTCCCATTCCAATCTTGAGACCCTTCCGATATCATGAAATGTGATATCTCAATGCTTCTAATATCAAACTTGAGACCCTCCCTATAGAATGAGATGTGATATCCAAGTCCTTCCCATTCCAATCCTGAGACCCTTCCTATAGCATGAGATGTGATATCTCAATGCTTCTAATACCAAACCTGAGACCCTTCCTATAACATGAGATGGGAATATCCAACTCCTTCCCATTCCAATCCTGAGACCCTTTCGATAGCAGAGATGTGATATCTCAATGTTTATACCAAACCTGAGACCCTCCCTACGGCATGAGATGTCATATACAACTCCTTCCCATTCCAATCCTGAGACCCTTCCTATAGCATGAGATGTGATATCCAACTCCTTCCCATTCCAATCCTGAGACCCTTCCTATAGCATGAGATGTGATGTCTCAATGCTTATAACAAAACCTGAGACCCTTCCTATAGCATGAGATGTGATATCCAACTCCTTCCCATTCCAATCCTGAGACCCTTCCTATAGCCTGAGATGTGATATCTCAATGCCTCTAATACCAAACCTGAGATCCTTCCTCTAACATGAAATGTGATATCCAACTCCTTCACTTTCCAAACCTGAGAGCCTATCTATAGCATGAGATGTGATATCCAAGTCCTTCCCATTCCAATCCTTAGACCCTTCCTACAGCATGCAATATGATATCTCAATGATTTTAATAAAAAACCTGAGACCCATCCTATAACATGAGATGGGATATCCAACTCCTTGCCATTCAAATCCTGAGACCCTTCCTATAGCATGAGAAGGGATATCCAACTCCTTCCCAATCCAATCCTGAGACCCTTCCGATAGCAGAGACGTGATATCTCAATGCTTCTACCAAACCTGAGACCCTTCCTTTAGCATGAGATGTGATATCCAAATCCTTCACATTCCAATCCTGAGACCCTTCCTATAGCATGAGATGTGATATCTCAATGCTTCTAATACCAAACCTGAGATCCTTCCTATAACATGAGATGTGATATCCAATTCCTTTCCATTCCAAACCTGAGACCCTTCCTATTGGATGAGATGTGATATCCAACTCCTTCCCATTCCAACCCTGAGACCCTTCCTATAGCATTAGATGTGATGTCTCAATGCTTCTAATACCAAACCTGAGATCCTTCCTATAACATGAGATGTGATATCCAACTCCTTCCATTCCAATCCTGAGACCCGTCCTATAGCATGAGATGTGATATCCAACTGCTTCCCATTTCAATCCTGAGACCCTTCCTATAGCATGAGATGTGATATCTCAATGCTTCTAATACCAAACCTGAGATCCTTCCTCTAACATGAAATGTGATATCCAACTCCTTCCCTTTCCAAACCTAAGAGCCTATCTATAGCATGAGATGTGATATCCAAGTCCTTCACATTCCAACCCTTAGACCCTTCCTACAGCATGCAATATGATATCTCAATGATTCTAATAACAAACCTGAGACCCGTCCTATAACATGAGATGGGATATCCAACTCCTTCCCATTCCAATCCTGAGACACTTCCGATAGCAGAGATGTGATATCTCAATGCTTATACCAAACCTGAGACCCTTCCTATAACATGAGATGTGATATCCAAATCCTTCCCGTTCCAAACCTGAGACCCTTCCTTTAGCATGAGATGTGAAATCCAGCTCCTTCCCATTCCAATCCTGAGACACTTCCGATAGCATGAGATGTGATATCTCAATGCTTCTAATATCAAAACTGAGACCCTCCCTATAGCATGATATGTGATATCTAAGTCCTTCCCATTCCAATCCTGAGACCCTCCCTATAGCATGAGATGTGATATCCAACTCCTTCCCATTCCAATCCTGAGACCCTTCCTATAGCATGAGATATGATATCTCAATACTTCTAATACCAAATGTGAGATCCTTCCGATAACATGAGATGTGATATCCAAATCCTTCCCCTTCCAAACCTGAGACCCTCCCTTTAGCATGAGATGTGATATCCAACTCCTTCCTATTCCAATCCTGAGACTCTTCTGATAGCATGAGATGTGATATCTCAATGCTTCTAATACCAAACCTGAGATCCTTCCGATAGCATGAGATGTGATATCTCAATGCTTCTAATACCAAACCTGAGATCCTTCCTATAACATGAGATGTGATATCCAAATCCTTCCCCTTCCAAACCTGAGACCCTCCCTTTAGCATGAGATGTGATATCCAACTCCTTCCCATTCCATTCCTGAGACCCTTCTGATAGCATGAGATGTGATATCTCAATGCCTCTAATACCAAACCTGAGATCCTACCTCTAACATGAAATGTGATATCCAACTCTTTCCCCTTCCAAACCTGAGAGCCTTCCTATAGCATGAGATGTGATATTCAAGTCCTTCCCATTCCAATCCTGAGACCCTTCCTATAGCTTGAGATGTGATATCCAACTCCTTCCCATTGCAATTCTGAGACCCTTCCTATACTATGAGACTTGATATCTCAATGCTTCTAATACCAAACCTGAGACCCGTAATATAACATGAGATGTGATATCCAAATCCTTCCCCTTCCAAACCTTAGACCCTTCCTTTATCATGAGATGTGATATCCAACTCCTTCCCATTCCAATCCTGAGACCCTTCCGATATCATGAGATGTGATATCTCAAAGCTTCTAATATCAAACTTGAGACCCTCTCTATAGCATGAGATGTGATATCCAAGTCCTTCCCATTCCAATCCTGAGACCCTTCCTATAGCATGAGATGTGATATCTCAATGCTTCTAATATCAAACTTGAGACCCTACCTATAGCATGAGATGTGATATCCAAGTCCTTCCCATTCCAATCCTGAGACACTTCCTATAGCATGAGATGTGATATCTCAATGCTTCTAATACCAAACCTGAGACTCTTCCTATAACATGAGATTGGATATCCAACTCCTTCCCATTCCAATCCTGAGACCCTTTTGATAGCAGAGATGTGATATCTCAATGTTTATACCAAACCTGAGACCCTTCCTACGGCATGAGATGTCATATTCAACTCCTTTCCATTACAATCCTGAGACCCTTCCTATAGCATGAGATGTGATATCCAACTCCTTCCCATTCCAATCCTGAGACCCTTCCTATAGCATGAGATGTGATGTCTCAATGCGTCTAATACCAAACCTGAGATCCTTCCTATAACATGAGATGTGATATCCAACTCCTTCCATTCCAATCCTGAGACCCTTCCTATAGCATGAGATGTGATATCTCAATGCTTATACCAAACCTGAGACCCTTCCTATAGCATGAGATGTGATATCCAACTCCTTCCCATTCCAATCCTGAGACCCTTCCTACAGCCTGAGATGTGATATCTCAATGCCTCTAATACCAAACCTGAGATCCTTCCTATAACATGAAATGTGATATCCAACTCCTTCACTTTCCAAACCTGAGAGCCTATCTATAGCATGAGATGTGATATCCAAGTCCTTCCCATTCCAATCCTTAGACCCTTCCTACAGCATGGAATATGATATCTCAATGATTCTAATAAAAAACTTGAGACCCGTCCTATAACATGAGATGGGATATCCAACTCCTTCCCATTCCAATCCTGAGACACTTCCGATAGCAGAGATGTGATATCTCAATGTTTATACCAAACCTGAGACCCTTCCTATAACATGAGATGTGATATCCAACTCCTTCCCGTTCCAAACCTGAGACCCTTCCTTTAGCATGAGATGTCATATCCAGCTCCTTCCCATTCCAATCCTGAGACACTTCCGATAGCATGAGATGTGATATCTCAATGCTTCTAATATCAAAACTGAGACCCTCCCTATAGCATGATATGTGATATCTAAGTCCTTCCCATTCCAATCCTGAGACCCTTCCTATAGCATGAGATGTGATATCTCAATGCTTCTACCAAACCTGAGACCCTTCCTTTAGCATGAGATGTGATATCCAACTCCTTCCCATTCCAATCCTGAGACCCTTCCTATAGCATGAGATGTGATATCTCAATACTTCTAATACCAAATGTGAGATCCTTCCGATAACATGAGATGTGATATCCAAATCCTTCCCCTTCCAAACCTGAGACCCTCCCTTTAGCATGAGATGTGATATCCAACTCCTTCCTATTCCAATCCTGAGACTCTTCTGATAGCATGAGATGTGATATCTCAATGCTTCTAATACCAAACCTGAGATCCTTCCGATAGCATGAGATGTGATATCTCAATGCTTCTAATACCAAACCTGAGATCCTTCCTATAACATGAGATGTGATATCCAAATCCTTCCCCTTCCAAACCTGAGACCCTCCCTTTAGCATGAGATGTGATATCCAACTCCTTCCCATTCCATTCCTGAGACCCTTCTGATAGCATGAGATGTGATATCTCAATGCCTCTAATACCAAACCTGAGATCCTACCTCTAACATGAAATGTGATATCCAACTCTTTCCCCTTCCAAACCTGAGAGCCTTCCTATAGCATGAGATGTGATATCCAAGTCCTTCCCATTCCAATCCTGAGACCCTTCCTATAGCTTGAGATGTGATATCCAACTCCTTCCCATTCCAATTCTGAGACCCTTCCTATACTATGAGACTTGATATCTCAATGCTTCTAATACCAAACCTGAGACCCGTAATATAACATGAGATGTGATATCCAAATCCTTCCCCTTCCAAACCTTAGACCCTTCCTTTATCATGAGATGTGATATCCAACTCCTTCCCATTCCAATCCTGAGACCCTTCCGATATCATGAGATGTGATATCTCAAACCTTCTAATATCAAACTTGAGACCCTCTCTATAGCATGAGATGTGATATCCAAGTCCTTCCCATTCCAATCCTGAGACCCTTCCTATAGCATGAGATGTGATATCTCAATGCTTCTAATATCAAACTTGAGACCCTACCTATAGCATGAGATGTGATATCCAAGTCCTTCCCATTCCAATCCTGAGACACTTCCTATAGCATGAGATGTGATATCTCAATGCTTCTAATACCAAACCTGAGACTCTTCCTATAACATGAGATGGGATATCCAACTCCTTCCCATTCCAATCCTGAGACCCTTTTGATAGCAGAGATGTGATATCTCAATGTTTATACCAAACCTGAGACCCTTCCTACGGCATGAGATGTCATATTCAACTCCTTTCCATTCCAATCCTGAGACCCTTCCTATAGCATGAGATGTGATATCCAACTCCTTCCCATTCCAATCCTGAGACCCTTCCTATAGCATGAGATGTGATGTCTCAATGCTTCTAATACCAAACCTGAGATCCTTCCTATAACATGAGATGTGATATCCAACTCCTTCCATTCCAATCCTGAGACCCTTCCTATAGCATGAGATGTGATATCTCAATGCTTATACCAAACCTGAGACCCTTCCTATAGCATGAGATGTGATATCCAACTCCTTCCCATTCCAATCCTGAGACCCTTCCTATAGCCTGAGATGTGATATCTCAATGCCTCTAATACCAAACCTGAGATCCTTCCTCTAACATGAAATGTGATATCCAACTCCTTCACTTTCCAAACCTGAGAGCCTATCTATAGCACGAGATGTGATATCCAAGTCCTTCCCATTCCAATCCTTAGACCCTTCCTACAGCATGGAATATGATATCTCAATGATTCTAATAAAAAACTTGAGACCCGTCCTATAACATGAGATGGGATATCCAACTCCTTCCCATTCCAATCCTGAGACACTTCCGATAGCAGAGATGTGATATCTCAATGTTTATACCAAACCTGAGACCCTTCCTATAACATGAGATGTGATATCCAACTCCTTCCCGTTCCAAACCTGAGACCCTTCCTTTAGCATGAGATGTCATATCCAGCTCCTTCCCATTCCAATCCTGAGACACTTCCGATAGCATGAGATGTGATATCTCAATGCTTCTAATATCAAAACTGAGACCCTCCCTATAGCATGATATGTGATATCTAAGTCCTTCCCATTCCAATCCTGAGACCCTTCCTATAGCATGAGATGTGATATCTCAATGCTTCTACCAAACCTGAGACCCTTCCTTTAGCATGAGATGTGATATCCAACTCCTTCCCATTCCAATCCTGAGACCCTTCCTATAGCATGAGATGTGATATCTCAATACTTCTAATACCAAACCTGAGATCCTTCCGATAACATGACATGTGATATCTCAATACTTCTAATACCAAACCTGAGATCCATCCTATAACATGAGATGTGATATCCAAATCCTTCGCCTTCCAAACCTGAGACCCTCCCTTTAGCATGAGATGTGATATCCAACTCCTTCCCATTCCAATCCTGAGACCCTTCTGATAGCATAAGATATGATATCTCAATGCTTCTATGCCAAACCTGAGATCCTTCCGATAGCATGAGATGTGATATCTCAATACTTCTAATACCAAACCTGAGATCCTTCCTATAACATGAGATGTGATATCCAAATCCTTATCTTCCAAACCTGAGACCCTCCCTTTAGCATGAGATGTGATATCCAACTCCTTCCCATTCCAATCCTGAGACTCTTCTGATAGCATAAGATATGATATCTCAATGCTTCTAAACCAAACCTGAGATCCTTCTGATAGCATGAGATGTGATATCTCAATACTTCTAATACCAAACCTGAGATCCTACCTCTAACATGAAATGTGATATCCAACTCTTTCCCCTTGCAAACCTGAGAGCCTTCCTATAGCATGAGATGTGATATCCAAGTCCTTCCCATTCCAATCCTGAGACCCTTCCTATAACATGAGATGTGATTGTTTGTTTGTTTGTTTGTTTTATTATTTATAATGCGCGAGCGTACCCGGGGGTATCAGGGCGCAGACTTTACAAGAATTTTCGAAGCTTGGTTACACTACACGAGGAAAATACATAATACAAATATAGGTGCACAAATGTTATATACAATATATACAAATCAACAGTAGGCCAGCAGGCCGTAATGTAATATACAGATAAGCAATAGGCACACGTGGTTACGATGTGTGCGTGTAGCGCTGGACACTACCTGGTTTTAGTGGGTCTCCAGTTTCAGCCAGGAGATTAACTTGGAACGGAAGTTCTGATAAGGCAAGTCTCCTCTGAGGTTTGGAGGCAGGGAGTTCCAGAACTTGGCAGCTTTTACCGGGAAGCTGTTGCCTCCTATAGTGGCCCGTTTGTAGTGGGGGACAGATAAGCAATCTTTGTATGCGGTTCTGATGGGTCTTGAGGAGGATAGTTTGTGGAACCTGTTGATTAGGTAGGTTGGGGCTGCGTTGTTGAGAGACTTGTGGGTGAGGGATGCCGTTTTTAAGAGAATTTTATCTCTGGTGGGGAGCCAATTGTTCTGTTGGCTGAGTCCTGTAATGTGTTCTCTTCTGGAGATGCCCAGAGCTGCTCTGAGAGCGTTGTTCTGAAGGGTTTGCAGTTTATTGGTGATGGCCTTGGTGGATCCTAGGTAGAGGGCGTTACAATAGTCAAGGCGAGACAGTATGAGGGCTCTTGGCGAGTGTCAGACAACTAGTGTCGGACAGGAAAGGTTTGGCTGCACGGATTAATTTGCAAGTGTAAGCCGTGGAGGATGCAAGGGAGCTCACTTGTCTTTTGAGGGAAAAATTGGAGTCTAGATAGAAACCCAATGTTTTGACCTCCAGTCCGACTTTGATGTTGTTCCCGTCAATCATGAAGGATTTATAAGCCGGGCCAAGTTTATTTATACTGATTGTGGTGCCTAAGATGATGAGTTCTGTTTTATCATCATTCAGGCATAGTCCATGAGTAGCCATCCATGTCTGGATGATGATGTACACCCTATTTAACAAGGCCAAATCCTTTCCATAATCTCCTGAAAGCGGAAGGAGGATCTGAGTATCATCTGCATAGTTAGTGTAGGTGATACCAAGATGATCCAAATCATCGAAAAGGGGCTTGGTAAATATGTTATATAATGTGGGGGAGACACAAGAGCCCTGAGGAACACCACAGGTGATGAGTATAGGGTCTGCTGCCGCCGTGGGAGAGAAGACCCTCATAGTCCTGCCGTTAAGGAAGGATGTGATCCAGGTGATGGCCTCGCTGGAGAAATGAGCCGAGGAGTGGAGGTGTGAGCAAAGGACGGAGTGATCGACCAGATCGAAGGCTGCAGATAGGTCGAGGAGGAGGAGTAGGGCGGCTTGTCCGTTGTCTCTGAGCGAATCGATCTGCGCTTTCAAGTCAATAAGGGCGGTTTCAGTCCCGTGTTGGGGACGGAATCCAGATTGTCTAGAGCCTAAGAGGTTGTGTTCTTCCAAGTGCTTCTGTATTTGTACATAGGCAACCTTGTCCAGAATTTTTAGTAGAAAGGGAACAGTAGTTATGGGTCGGTAGTTTGTGGGTGTGGCTGGGTCGAGTGTAGGTTTTTTCAGTAGAGGTAGTACCCAGGATTGTTTTAGGTTAGTAGGGATGGAGCCAGTGGCAAAGGAGGCATTGATCAATTTTGTAATGAAAGGGGAGAGGTCGCGGGCAGCATCTTTAATGAGCTGTGCAGGGCATAGATCTCCCTGGCAGTTAGACGGTTTCAAGGACAGGATAATTTTTTCGACTTACAGTATGTTGACTTTGGTGAATTGGAAGCGGGCTAGGTCAGTGGGTGTGGGTTTGTCCGGAATTATTGAGTTGAGGGTGTCATTCAGGGATGCTCTTTTGCTAGTGATTTTACTTTGAAGAGTCGCAATCTTGTTGGCTAGGGCACTTTGAATTTCTGAGCACCAGTTTTTATCTTTGGTGCACGTGTCAAGGGGTGCTATGGGGGTTTCTATTTCTTTGAGGATGGAGAAAAGTTCTTTCATGTTAGATTTCGCTTGGGATATACGAGAGTCAAAGGAGGCTCGTTTGGCCAGGTAGATTTCTTTTTTGTAGAGTGCGGCTAGTTTGGAGAGTTTTAGTTTATTAGAGACTGAAGGGGATTTTTTCCAGATGGCCTCGCAGTTTCTTTTTTGCTGTCTTAGTTTTTTGAGGAATGGTGAGTACCATTTGTTGAGGTGCGTTTTCGGTTTACTGGATCTCAGTTTAAGGGGGGCGATGCGGTCCAGTGAGGTGGCCATAATCTTGTTATATTCTTCAACTAAGGACTCAGGGTCCAAGTTATCAGGAAGTGAGTTGAGAATGGGGAGGAGGTCAGGGATAAGTCTTTCTACTGTCATGTTCTTCTTGTTTCTAGTGAGAGTGGGTGGGGCCTTGATGGTGGGCGGGGGTGGGGGTCTGTCGGTGGAGAGCATGAATGATACCAAGTGGTGGTCGGTCCAGGCTTGGGGTGAGATATTAGTGATGTTCACTAGGCAGTTATGGTCAGCCACCCAGTCAAGTGTTCTACCTTTCGTGTGCGTAGGTGTCATACATCTTTGCACAAAGCCTAATTCAGTGAGAGTATTAGCTATGGTACTAGCGGAATGGTCTTCTAAGTCATTGTAGCCCAAGTTAAAGTCTCCTAAGGTGAGGGCTTGAGTGGAGCTTTTGAGGTTGCTGGATAGGATGGAGTTAAGGTCTTCATCGATATCCAACTCCTTCCCATTCCAACCTGAGACCCTTCCTATAGCATGAGATGGGATATCCAACTCCTTCCAAATCCAATCCCGATACCCTTCCGATAGCATGAGATGTGATATCCCAATGCTTCTACCAAACCTGAGACCCATACTATGGCATAAGATGTGATATCAAACTCCTTCCCATTCTAATCCTGAGACACTTCCTATAGCTTGAGATGTGATACCCAACTCCTTCCCATTCCAATTCTGAGACCCTTCCTATACCATGAGACTTGATATCTCAATGCTTCTAATACCAAACCTGAGACCCGTCCTATAACATGAGATGTGATATCCAAATCCTTCCCCTTCCAAACCTTAGACCCTTCCTTTATCATGAGATGTGATATCCAACTCCTTCCCATTCCAATCTTGAGACCCTTCCGATATGAAATGTGATATCTCAATGCTTCTAATATCAAACTTGAGACCCTCCCTATAGCATGAGATGTGATATCCAAGTCCTTCCCATTCCAATCCTGAGACCCTTCCTATAGCATGAGATGTGATATCTCAATGCTTCTAATACCAAACCTGAGACCCTTCCTATAACATGAGATGGGAATATCCAACTCCTTCCCATTCCAATCCTGAGACCCTTCCGATAGCAGAGATGTGATATCTCAATGCTTATACCAAACCTGAGATCCTTCCTATAACATGAGATGTGATATCCAACTCCTTCCCATTCCAATCCTGAGACACTTCCTATAGCATGAGATGTGATATCTCACTGCTTATACCAAACCTGAGACCCTTCCTATAGCATGAGATGTGATATCCAACTCCTTCCCATTCCAATCCTGAGACCCTTCCTATAGCATGAGATGTGATATCTCAATGCTTCTAATATCAAACTTGAGACCCTCCCTATAGCATGAGATGTGATACCCAAGTCCTTCCCATTCCAATCCTGAGACACTTCCTATAGCATGAGATGTGATATCTCAATGCTTCTAATACCAAACCTGAGACTCTTCCTATAACATGAGATGGGATATCCAACTCCTTCCCATTCCAATCCTGAGACCCTTTCGATAGCAGAGATGTGATATCTCAATGTTTATACCAAACCTGAGACCCTCCCTACGGCATGAGATGTCATATACAACTCCTTCCCATTCCAATCCTGAGACCCTTCCTATAGCATGAGATGTGATATCCAACTCCTTCCCATTCCAATCCTGAGACCCTTCCTATAGCATGAGATGTGATGTCTCAATGCTTATAACAAAACCTGAGACCCTTCCTATAGCATGAGATGTGATATCCAACTCCTTCCCATTCCAATCCTGAGACCCTTCCTATAGCCTGAGATGTGATATCTCAATGCCTCTAATACCAAACCTGAGATCCTTCCTCTAACATGAAATGTGATATCCAACTCCTTCACTTTCCAAACCTGAGAGCCTATCTATAGCATGAGATGTGATATCCAAGTCCTTCCCATTCCAATCCTTAGACCCTTCCTACAGCATGCAATATGATATCTCAATGATTTTAATAAAAAAACCTGAGACCCGTCCTATAACATGAGATGGGATATCCAACTCCTTGCCATTCAAATCCTGAGACCCTTCCTATAGCATGAGAAGGGATATCCAACTCCTTCCCAATCCAATCCTGAGACCCTTCCGATAGCGGAGACGTGATATCTCAATGCTTCTACCAAACCTGAGACCCTTCCTTTAGCATGAGATGTGATATCCAAATCCTTCACATTCCAATCCTGAGACCCTTCCTATAGCATGAGATGTGATATCTCAATGCTTCTAATACCAAACCTGAGATCCTTCCTATAACATGAGATGTGATATCCAATTCCTTCCCATTCCAAACCTGAGACCCTTCCTATTGGATGAGATGTGATATCCAACTCCTTCCCATTCCAACCCTGAGACCCTTCCTATAGCATGAGATGTGATGTCTCAATGCTTCTAATACCAAACCTGAGATCCTTCCTATAACATGAGATGTGATATCCAACTCCTTCCATTCCAATCCTGAGACCCGTCCTATAGCATGAGATGTGATATCTCAATGCTTATACCAAACCTGAGACCCTTCCTATAGCATGAGATGTGATATCCAACTGCTTCCCATTCCAATCCTGAGACCCTTCCTATAGCATGAGATGTGATATCTCAATGCTTCTAATACCAAACCTGAGATCCTTCCTCTAACATGAAATGTGATATCCAACTCCTTCCCTTTCCAAACCTAAGAGCCTATCTATAGCATGAGATGTGATATCCAAGTCCTTCACATTCCAACCCTTAGACCCTTCCTACAGCATGCAATATGATATCTCAATGATTCTAATAACAAACCTGAGACCCGTCCTATAACATGAGATGGGATATCCAACTCCTTCCCATTCCAATCCTGAGACACTTCCGATAGCAGAGATGTGATATCTCAATGCTTATACCAAACCTGAGACCCTTCCTATAACATGAGATGTGATATCCAAATCCTTCCCATTCCAAACCTGAAACCCTTCCTTTAGCATGAGATGTGATATCCAGCTCCTTCCCATTCCAATCCTGAGACACTTCCGATAGCATGAGATGTGATATCTCAATGCTTCTAATATCAAAACTGAGACCCTCCCTATAGCATGATATGTGATATCTAAGTCCTTCCCATTCCAATCCTGAGACCCTCCCTATAGCATGAGATGTGATATCCAACTCCTTCCCATTCCAATCCTGAGACCCTTCCTATAGCATGAGATATGATATCTCAATACTTCTAATACCAAACGTGAGATCCTTCCGATAACATGAGATGTGATATCCAAATCCTTCCCCTTCCAAACCTGAGACCCTCCCTTTAGCATGAGATGTGATATCCAACTCCTTCCTATTCCAATCCTGAGACTCTTCTGATAGCATGAGATGTGATATCTCAATGCTTCTAATACCAAACCTGAGATCCTTCCGATAGCATGAGATGTGATATCTCAATGCTTCTAATACCAAACCTGAGACCCTTCCTATAACATGAGATGGGAATATCCAACTCCTTCCCATTCCAATCCTGAGACCCTTCCGATAGCAGAGATGTGATATCTCAATGCTTATACCAAACCTGAGATCCTTCCTATAACATGAGATGTGATATCCAACTCCTTCCCATTCCAATCCTGAGACCCTTCCTATAGCATGAGATGTGATGTCTCAATGCTTATAACAAAACCTGAGACCCTTCCTATAGCATGAGATGTGATATCCAACTCCTTCCCATTCCAATCCTGAGACCCTTCCTATAGCCTGAGATGTGATATCTCAATGCCTCTAATACCAAACCTGAGATCCTTCCTCTAACATGAAATGTGATATCCAACTCCTTCACTTTCCAAACCTGAGAGCCTATCTATAGCATGAGATGTGATATCCAAGTCCTTCCCATTCCAATCCTTAGACCCTTCCTACAGCATGCAATATGATATCTCAATGATTTTAATAAAAAACCTGAGACCCATCCTATAACATGAGATGGGATATCCAACTCCTTGCCATTCAAATCCTGAGACCCTTCCTATAGCATGAGAAGGGATATCCAACTCCTTCCCAATCCAATCCTGAGACCCTTCCGATAGCAGAGACGTGATATCTCAATGCTTCTACCAAACCTGAGACCCTTCCTTTAGCATGAGATGTGATATCCAAATCCTTCACATTCCAATCCTGAGACCCTTCCTATAGCATGAGATGTGATATCTCAATGCTTCTAATACCAAACCTGAGATCCTTCCTATAACATGAGATGTGATATCCAATTCCTTCCCATTCCAAACCTGAGACCCTTCCTATTGGATGAGATGTGATATCCAACTCTTTCCCATTCCAACCCTGAGACCCTTCCTATAGCATTAGATGTGATGTCTCAATGCTTCTAATACCAAACCTGAGATCCTTCCTATAACATGAGATGTGATATCCAACTCCTTCCATTCCAATCCTGAGACCCGTCCTATAGCATGAGATGTGATATCCAACTGCTTCCCATTTCAATCCTGAGACCCTTCCTATAGCATGAGATGTGATATCTCAATGCTTCTAATACCAAACCCGAGATCCTTCCTCTAACATGAAATGTGATATCCAACTCCTTCCCTTTCCAAACCTAAGAGCCTATCTATAGCATGAGATGTGATATCCAAGTCCTTCACATTCCAACCCTTAGACCCTTCCTACAGCATGCAATATGATATCCCAATGATTCTAATAACAAACCTGAGACCCGTCCTATAACATGAGATGGGATATCCAACTCCTTCCCATTCCAATCCTGAGACACTTCCGATAGCAGAGATGTGATATCTCAATGCTTATACCAAACCTGAGACCCTTCCTATAACATGAGATGTGATATCCAAATCCTTCCCGTTCCAAACCTGAGACCCTTCCTTTAGCATGAGATGTGAAATCCAGCTCCTTCCCATTCCAATCCTGAGACACTTCCGATAGCATGAGATGTGATATCTCAATGCTTCTAATATCAAAACTGAGACCCTCCCTATAGCATGATATGTGATATCTAAGTCCTTCCCATTCCAATCCTGAGACCCTCCCTATAGCATGAGATGTGATATCCAACTCCTTCCCATTCCAATCCTGAGACCCTTCCTATAGCATGAGATATGATATCTCAATACTTCTAATACCAAATGTGAGATCCTTCCGATAACATGAGATGTGATATCCAAATCCTTCCCCTTCCAAACCTGAGACCCTCCCTTTAGCATGAGATGTGATATCCAACTCCTTCCTATTCCAATCCTGAGACTCTTCTGATAGCATGAGATGTGATATCTCAATGCTTCTAATACCAAACCTGAGATCCTTCCGATAGCATGAGATGTGATATCTCAATGCTTCTAATACCAAACCTGAGATCCTTCCTATAACATGAGATGTGATATCCAAATCCTTCCCCTTCCAAACCTGAGACCCTCCCTTTAGCATGAGATGTGATATCCAACTCCTTCCCATTCCATTCCTGAGACCCTTCTGATAGCATGAGATGTGATATCTCAATGCCTCTAATACCAAACCTGAGATCCTACCTCTAACATGAAATGTGATATCCAACTCTTTCCCCTTCCAAACCTGAGAGCCTTCCTATAGCATGAGATGTGATATCCAAGTCCTTCCCATTCCAATCCTGAGACCCTTCCTATAACTTGAGATGTGATATCCAACTCCTTCCCATTCCAATTCTGAGACCCTTCCTATACTATGAGACTTGATATCTCAATGCTTCTAATACCAAACCTGAGACCCGTAATATGACATGAGATGTGATATCCAAATCCTTCCCCTTCCAAACCTTAGACCCTTCCTTTATCATGAGATGTGATATCCAACTCCTTCCCATTCCAATCCTGAGACCCTTCCGATATCATGAGATGTGATATCTCAAAGCTTCTAATATCAAACTTGAGACCCTCTCTATAGCATGAGATGTGATATCCAAGTCCTTCCCATTCCAATCCTGAGACCCTTCCTATAGCATGAGATGTGATATCTCAATGCTTCTAATATCAAACTTGAGACCCTACCTATAGCATGAGATGTGATATCCAAGTCCTTCCCATTCCAATCCTGAGACACTTCCTATAGCATGAGATGTGATATCTCAATGCTTCTAATACCAAACCTGAGACTCTTCCTATAACATGAGATGGGATATCCAACTCCTTCCCATTCCAATCCTGAGACCCTTTTGATAGCAGAGATGTGATATCTCAATGTTTATACCAAACCTGAGACCCTTCCTACGGCATGAGATGTCATATTCAACTCCTTTCCATTCCAATCCTGAGACCCTTCCTATAGCATGAGATGTGATATCCAACTCCTTCCCATTCCAATCCTGAGACCCTTCCTATAGCATGAGATGTGATGTCTCAATGCTTCTAATACCAAACCTGAGATCCTTCCTATAACATGAGATGTGATATCCAACTCCTTCCATTCCAATCCTGAGACCCTTCCTATAGCATGAGATGTGATATCTCAATGCTTATACCAAACCTGAGACCCTTCCTATAGCATGAGATGTGATATCCAACTCCTTCCCATTCCAATCCTGAGACCCTTCCTATAGCCTGAGATGTGATATCTCAATGCCTCTAATACCAAACCTGAGATCCTTCCTCTAACATGAAATGTGATATCCAACTCCTTCACTTTCCAAACCTGAGAGCCTATCTATAGCATGAGATGTGATATCCAAGTCCTTCCCATTCCAATCCTTAGACCCTTCCTACAGCATGGAATATGATATCTCAATGATTCTAATAAAAAACTTGAGACCCGTCCTATAACATGAGATGGGATATCCAACTCCTTCCCATTCCAATCCTGAGACACTTCCGATAGCAGAGATGTGATATCTCAATGTTTATACCAAACCTGAGACCCTTCCTATAACATGAGATGTGATATCCAACTCCTTCCCGTTCCAAACCTGAGACCCTTCCTTTAGCATGAGATGTCATATCCAGCTCCTTCCCATTCCAATCCTGAGACACTTCCGATACCATGAGATGTGATATCTCAATGCTTCTAATATCAAAACTGAGACCCTCCCTATAGCATGATATGTGATATCTAAGTCCTTCCCATTCCAATCCTGAGACGCTTCCTATAGCATGAGATGTGATATCTCAATGCTTCTACCAAACCTGAGACCCTTCCTTTAGCATGAGATGTGATATCTCAATGCTTCTACCAAACCAGAGACCCTTCCTTTAGCATGAGATGTGATATCCAACTCCTTCCCATTCCAATCCTGAGACCCTTCCTATAGCATGAGATGTGATATCTCAATACTTCTAATACCAAACCTGAGATCCTTCCGATAACATGAGATGTGATATCTCAATACTTCTAATACCAAACCTGAGATCCATCCTATAACATGAGATGTGATATCCAAATCCTTCGCCTTCCAAACCTGAGACCCTCCGTTTAGCATGAGATGTGATATCCAACTCCTTCCCATTCCAATCCTGAGACCCTTCTGATAGCATAAGATATGATATCTCAATGCTTCTATGCCAAACCTGAGATCCTTCCGATAGCATGAGATGTGATATCTCAATACTTCTAATACCAAACCTGAGATCCTTCCTATAACATGAGATGTGATATCCAAATCCTTATCTTCCAAACCTGAGACCCTCCCTTTAGCATGAGATGTGATATCCAACTCCTTCCTATTCCAATCCTGAGACTCTTCTGATAGCATAAGATATGATATCTCAATGCTTCTAAACCAAACCTGAGATCCTTCTGATAGCATGAGATGTGATATCTCAATACTTCTAATACCAAACCTGAGATCCTACCTCTAACATGAAATGTGATATCCAACTCTTTCCCCTTGCAAACCTGAGAGCCTTCCTATAGCATGAGATGTGATATCCAAGTCCTTCCCATTCCAATCCTGAGACCCTTCCTATAACATGAGATGTGATTGTTTGTTTGTTTGTTTGTTTTATTATTTATAATGCGTGAGCGTACCCGGGGGTATCAGGGCGCAGACTTTACAAGAATTTTCGAAGCTTGGTTACACTACACGAGGAAAATACATAATACAAATATAGGTGCACAAATGTTATATACAATGTATACAAATCAACAGTAGGCCAGCAGGCCCGTATGTAATATACAGATAAGCAATAGGCACACGTGGTTACGATGTGTGCGTGTAGCGCTGGACACTACCTGGTTTTAGTGGGTCTCCAGTTTCAGCCAGGAGATTAACTTGGAACGGAAGTTCTGATAAGGCAAGTCTGCTCTGAGGTTTGGAGGCAGGGAGTTCCAGAACTTGGCAGCTTTTACCGGGAAGCTGTTGCCTCCTATAGTGGCCCGTTTGTAGTGGGGGACAGATAAGCAATCTTTGTATGCGGTTCTGATGGGTCTTGAGGAGGATAGTTTGTGGAACCTGTTGATTAGGTAGGTTGGGGCTGCGTTGTTGAGAGACTTGTGGGTGAGGGATGCCGTTTTTAAGAGAATTTTATCTCTGGTGGGGAGCCAATTGTTCTGTTGGCTGAGTCCTGTAATGTGTTCTCTTCTGGAGATGCCCAGAGCTGCTCTGAGAGCGTTGTTCTGAAGGGTTTGCAGTTTATTGGTGATGGCCTTGGTGGATCCTAGGTAGAGGGCGTTACAATAGTCAAGGCGAGACAGTATGAGGGCTCTGGCGAGTGTCAGACAACTAGTGTCGGACAGGAAAGGTTTGGCTGCACGGATTAATTTGCACGTGTAAGCCGTGGAGGATGCAAGGGAGCTCACTTGTCTTTTGAGGGAAAAATTGGAGTCTAGATAGAAACCCAATGTTTTGACCTCCAGTCCGACTTTGATGTTGTTCCCGTCAATCATGAAGGATTTATAAGCCGGGCCAAGTTTCTTTATACTGATTGTGGTGCCTAAGATGATGAGTTCTGTTTTATCATCATTCAGGCATAGTCCATGAGTAGCCATCCATGCCTGGATGATGATGTACACCCTATTTAACAAGGCCAAATCCTTTCCATAATCTCCTGAAAGCGGAAGGAGGATCTGAGTATCATCTGCATAGTTAGTGTAGGTGATACCAAGATGATCCAAATCATCGAAAAGGGGCTTGGTAAATATGTTATATAATGTGGGGGAGACACAAGAGCCCTGAGGAACACCACAGGTGATGGGTATAGGGTCTGCTGCCGCCGTGGGAGAGAAGACCCTCATAGTCCTGCCGTTAAGGAAGGATGTGATCCAGGTGATGGCCTCGCTGGAGAAATGAGCCGAGGAGTGGAGGTGTGAGCAAAGGACGGAGTGATCGACCAGATCGAAGGCTGCAGATAGGTCGAGGAGGAGGAGTAGGGCGGCTTGTCCGTTGTCTCTGAGCGAATCGATCTGCGCTTTCAAGTCAATAAGGGCGGTTTCAGTCCCGTGTTGGGGACGGAATCCAGATTGTCTAGAGCCTAAGAGGTTGTGTTCTTCCAAGTGCTTCTGTATTTGTACATAGGCAACCTTGTCCAGAATTTTTAGTAGAAAGGGAACAGTAGTTATGGGTCGGTAGTTTGTGGGTGTGGCTGGGTCGAGTGTAGGTTTTTTCAGTAGAGGTAGTACCCAGGATTGTTTTAGGTTAGTAGGGATGGAGCCAGTGGCAAAGGAGGCATTGATCAATTTTGTAATGAAAGGGGAGAGGTCGCGGGCAGCATCTTTAATGAGCTGTGCAGGGCATAGATCTCCCTGGCAGTTAGACGGTTTCAAGGACAGGATAATTTTTTCGACTTACAGTATGTTGACTTTGGTGAATTGGAAGCGGGCTAGGTCAGTGGGTGTGGGTTTGTCCGGAATTATTGAGTTGAGGGTGTCATTCAGGGATGCTCTTTTGCTAGTGATTTTACTTTGAAGAGTCGCAATCTTGTTGGCTAGGGCACTTTGAATTTCTGAGCACCAGTTTTTATCTTTGGTGCACGTGTCAAGGGGTGCTATGGGGGTTTCTATTTCTTTGAGGATGGAGAAAAGTTCTTTCATGTTAGATTTCGCTTGGGATATACGAGAGTCAAAGGAGGCTCGTTTGGCCAGGTAGATTTCTTTTTTGTAGCGTGCGGCTAGTTTGGAGAGTTTTAGTTTATTAGAGACTGAAGGGGATTTTTTCCAGATGGCCTCGCAGTTTCTTTTTTGCTGTCTTAGTTTTTTGAGGAATGGTGAGTACCATTTGTTGAGGTGCGTTTTCGGTTTACTGGATCTCAGTTTAAGGGGGGCGATGCGGTCCAGTGAGGTGGCCATAATCTTGTTATATTCTTCAACTAAGGACTCAGGGTCCAAGTTATCAGGAAGTGAGTTGAGAATGGGGAGGAGGTCAGGGATAAGTCTTTCTACTGTCATGTTCTTCTTGTTTCTAGTGAGAGTGGGTGGGGCCTTGATGGTGGGCGGGGGTGGGGGTCTGTCGGTGGAGAGCATGAATGATACCAAGTGGTGGTCGGTCCAGGCTTGGGGTGAGATATTAGTGATGTTCACTAGGCAGTTATGGTCAGCCACCCAGTCAAGTGTTCTACCTTTCGTGTGCGTAGGTGTCATACATCTTTGCACAAAGCCTAATTCAGTGAGAGTATTAGCTATGGTACTAGCGGAATGGTCTTCTAAGTCATTGTAGCCCAAGTTAAAGTCTCCTAAGGTGAGGGCTTGAGTGGAGCTTTTGAGGTTGCTGGATAGGATGGAGTTAAGGTCTTCATCGATATCCAACTCCTTCCCATTCCAACCTGAGACCCTTCCTATAGCATGAGATGGGATATCCAACTCCTTCCAAATCCAATCCCGATACCCTTCCGATAGCATGAGATGTGATATCCCAATGCTTCTACCAAACCTGAGACCCATACTATGGCATAAGATGTGATATCAAACTCCTTCCCATTCTAATCCTGAGACACTTCCTATAGCTTGAGATGTGATACCAAACTCCTTCCCATTCCGATTCTGAGACCCTTCCTATACCATGAGACTTGATATCTCAATGCTTCTAATACCAAACCTGAGACCCGTCCTATAACATGAGATGTGATATCCAAATCCTTCCCCTTCCAAACCTTAGACCCTTCCTTTATCATGAGATGTGATATCCAACTCCTTCCCATTCCAATCTTGAGACCCTTCCGATATGAAATGTGATATCTCAATGCTTGTAATATCAAACTTGAGACCCTCCCTATAGCATGAGATGTGATATCCAAGTCCTTCCCATTCCAATCCTGAGACCCTTCCTATAGCATGAGATGGGAATATCCAACTCCTTCCCATTCCAATCCTGAGACCCTTCCGATAGCAGAGATGTGATATCTCAATGCTTATACCAAACCTGAGATCCTTCCTATAACATGAGATGTGATATCCAACTCCTTCCCATTCCAATCCTGAGACACTTCCTATAGCATGAGATGTGATATCTCAATGCTTCTAATACCAAACCTGAGACCCTTCCTATAACATGAGATGGGAATATCCAACTCCTTCCCATTCCAATCCTGAGACCCTTCCGATAGCAGAGATGTGATATCTCAATGCTTATACCAAACCTGAGATCCTTCCTATAACATGAGATGTGATATCCAACTCCTTCCCATTCCAATCCTGAGACACTTCCTATAGCATGAGATGTGATATCTCACTGCTTATACCAAACCTGAGACCCTTCCTATAGCATGAGATGTGATATCCAACTCCTTCCCATTCCAATCCTGAGACCCTTCCTATAGCATGAGATGTGATATCTCAATGCTTCTAATATCAAACTTGAGACCCTCCCTATAGCATGAGATGTGATACCCAAGTCCTTCCCATTCCAATCCTGAGACACTTCCTATAGCATGAGATGTGATATCTCAATGCTTCTAATACCAAACCTGAGACTCTTCCTATAACATGAGATGGGATATCCAACTCCTTCCCATTCCAATCCTGAGACCCTTTCGATAGCAGAGATGTGATATCTCAATGTTTATACCAAACCTGAGACCCTCCCTACGGCATGAGATGTCATATACAACTCCTTCCCATTCCAATCCTGAGACCCTTCCTATAGCATGAGATGTGATATACAACTCCTTCCCATTCCAATCCTGAGACCCTTCCTATAGCATGAGATGTGATGTCTCAATGCTTATAGCAAAACCTGAGACCCTTCCTATAGCATGAGATGTGATATCCAACTCCTTCCCATTCCAATCCTGAGACCCTTCCTATAGCCTGAGATGTGATATCTCAATGCCTCTAATACCAAACCTGAGATCCTTCCTCTAACATGAAATGTGATATCCAACTCCTTCACTTTCCAAACCTGAGAGCCTATCTATAGCATGAGATGTGATATCAAGGTCCTTCCCATTCCAATCCTTAGACCCTTCCTACAGCATGCAATATGATATCTCAATGATTTTAATAAAAAACCTGAGACCCGTCCTATAACATGAGATGGGATATCCAACTCCTTGCCATTAAAATCCTGAGACCCTTCCTATAGCATGAGAAGGGATATCCAACTCCTTCCCAATCCAATCCTGAGACCCTTCCGATAGCAGAGACGTGATATCTCAATGCTTCTACCAAACCTGAGACCCTTCCTTTAGCATGAGATGTGATATCCAAATCCTTCACATTCCAATCCTGAGACACTTCCTATAGCATGAGATGTGATATCTCAATGCTTCTAATACCAAACCTGAGATCCTTCCTATAACATGAGATGTGATATCCAATTCCTTCCCATTCCAAACCTGAGACCCTTCCTATTGGATGAGATGTGATATCCAACTCCTTCCCATTCCAACCCTGAGACCCTTCCTATAGCATGAGATGTGATGTCTCAATGCTTCTAATACCAAACCTGAGATCCTTCCTATAACATGAGATGTGATATCCAACTCCTTCCATTCCAATCCTGAGACCCGTCCTATAGCATGAGATGTGATATCTCAATGCTTATACCAAACCTGAGACCCTTCCTATAGCATGAGATGTGATATCCAACTGCTTCCCATTCCAATCCTGAGACCCTTCCTATAGCATGAGATGTGATATCTCAATGCTTCTAATACCAAACCTGAGATCCTTCCTCTAACATGAAATGTGATATCCAACTCCTTCCCTTTCCAAACCTAAGAGCCTATCTATAGCATGAGATGTGATATCCAAGTCCTTCACATTCCAACCCTTAGACCCTTCCTACAGCATGCAATATGATATCTCAATGATTCTAATAACAAACCTGAGACCCGTCCTATAACATGAGATGGGATATCCAACTCCTTCCCATTCCAATCCTGAGACACTTCCGATAGCAGAGATGTGATATCTCAATGCTTATACCAAACCTGAGACCCTTCCTATAACATGGGATGTGATATCCAAATCCTTCCCGTTCCAAACCTGAGACCCTTCCTTTAGCATGAGATGTGATATCCAGCTCCTTCCCATTCCAATCCTGAGACACTTCCGATAGCATGAGATGTGATATCTCAATGCTTCTAATATCAAAACTGAGACCCTCCCTATAGCATGATATGTGATATCTAAGTCCTTCCCATTCCAATCCTGAGACCCTCCCTATAGCATGAGATGTGATATCCAACTCCTTCCCATTCCAATCCTGAGACCCTTCCTATAGCATGAGATATGATATCTCAATACTTCTAATACCAAACGTGAGATCCTTCCGATAACATGAGATGTGATATCCAAATCCTTCCCCTTCCAAACCTGAGACCCTCCCTCTAGCATGAGATGTGATATCCAACTCCTTCCTATTCCAATCCTGAGACTCTTCTGATAGCATGAGATGTGATATCTCAATGCTTCTAATACCAAACCTGAGATCCTTCCGATAGCATGAGATGTGATATCTCAATGCTTCTAATACCAAACCTGAGATCCTTCCTATAACATGAGATGTGATATCCAAATCATTCCCCTTCCAAACCTGAGACCCTCCCTTTAGCATGAGATGTGATATCCAACTCCTTCCCATTCCATTCCAGAGACCCTTCTGATAGCATGAGATGTGATATCTCAATGCCTCTAATACCAAACCTGAGATCCTACCTCTAACATGAAATGTGATATCCAACTCTTTCCCCTTCCAAACCTGAGAGCCTTCCTATAGCATGAGATGTGATATCCAAGTCCTTCCCATTCCAATCCTGAGACCCTTCCTATAGCTTGAGATGTGATATCCAACTCCTTCCCATTCCAATTCTGAGACCCTTCCTATACTATGAGACTTGATATCTCAATGCTTCTAATACCAAACCTGAGACCCGTAATATAACATGAGATGTGATATCCAAATCCTTCCCCTTCCAAACCTTAGACCCTTCCTTTATCATGAGATGTGATATCCAACTCCTTCCCATTCCAATCCTGAGACCCTTCCGATATCATGAGATGTGATATCTCAAAGCTTCTAATATCAAACTTGAGACCCTCCCTATAGCATGAGATGTGATATCCAAGTCCTTCCCATTCCAATCCTGAGACCCTTCCTATAGCATGAGATGTGATATCTCAATGCTTCTAATACCAAACCTGAGACCCTTCCTATAACATGAGATGGGAATATCCAACTCCTTCCCATTCCAATCCTGAGACACTTCCTATAGCATGAGATGTGATATCTCACTGCTTATACCAAACCTGAGACCCTTCCCATAGCATGAGATGTGATATCCAACTCCTTCCCATTCCAATCCTCAGACCCTTCCTATAGCATGAGATGTGATATCTCAATGCTTCTAATATCAAACTTGAGACCCTACCTATAGCATGAGATGTGATATCCAAGTCCTTCCCATTCCAATCCTGAGACACTTCCTATAGCATGAGATGTGATATCTCAATGCTTCTAATACCAAACCTGAGACTCTTCCTATAACATGAGATGGGATATCCAACTCCTTCCCATTCCAATCCTGAGACCCTTTTGATAGCAGAGATGTGATATCTCAATGTTTATACCAAACCTGAGACCCTTCCTACGGCATGAGATGTCATATTCAACTCCTTCCCATTCCAATCCTGAGACCCTTCCTATAGCATGAGATGTGATATCCAACTCCTTCCCATTCCAATCCTGAGACCCTTCCTATAGCATGAGATGTGATGTCTCAATGCTTCTAATACCAAACCTGAGATCGTTCCTATAACATGAGATGTGATATCCAACTCCTTCCATTCCAATCCTGAGACCCTTCCTATAGCATGAGATGTGATATCTCAATGCTTATACCAAACCTGAGACCCTTCCTATAGCATGAGATGTGTTAAGACGGATTTCTGAACTCTGTCCTGGTGGCGCAGAAGTTCAGAAGGCCAACCTAATTACTTGGAACAGGGTAACCTCTGGACAAGCCAGACCAATCAAGGTAGCGATCGCGGCGGTCAAGACTAGGTCTCAAGAGGGGTGAGGGTGACTGAAAGCCCGCAATGAGCACACAAAGCAAGAGCGCTGACAAACTACTCCAAACAGTTGTTATATCAAAAATAGATACACATTTATTTTAAGGCCTTTAAAATAATGACCGTAGCGAGAAAATCACAATATCACAATATTAAACCAACACATACCATATCAACACAATATATATACAAATACACAGTCGCAAGCGTTTAAAGCACGAAATATGTAGTCCACCTGCCAGGGAAGGAAAACAGGCAGTGCGATAATGCTTTCGACTCAGTTCGCCTTCATAGGCACCTAACTAGATGGAAGTCCGAGCCCTGCGAAGAGTGGAGCCTTGTGCTCAAAGTACCTGCCACGCCGGTGCCGACGGGCACAAGGGGAAGCTCTTCGGAGGAAGTCAGGCGGTTCACGTTTGTGCACAGCAGAAGAAGAACAGGTTCCGCAACTCAAGCGCAGCCTCCACAGTGGGCAGAAGCAGAGCACGAGCGCGGCAAAAGGGTGCTGTTTTTACACAGCAGGGAAAAGCAATGGGATACTGCAGGAGGGCGACCAGATCCTAGATATACTACTCACCGGTCCCCGAAGCAAGCAGACCCAGGCTTCTCCACGATAGTTTCACCAGCTGGCAGGTTCAGAAGAGCAGGGAACGCTTTGTAGTCGTGTAGAGCAAAAAGACGTCCCAATCGACGAAACCGGCACAGTTTTGTTGCCGCACAGCACAACGGAGCGGCCGTGTGTATTCGAGCCAAATGAACCCTCCTCCCTTCAGACCTGGGGACGCCAAGCGTACGAAGCGTGGGAGAGGGACAAGGACTCGCAATACAACACAATCTGGCGGCGGTTGCAGAGCCAAACTCCTTTGTAAGCTGGTCAGTCAACTGGATGGCCCAGAGACGCTTCCGAAGGCTTACTTGGCGGGAGATGGTTGAAGATGCCGGGAATAGTTGTTCCTGCTATTCCAAAGGTCGAAGCACCAGTACAGGCCATCTGGTTCGATCAAAGGAGGAAAGGGTTTCACAGGACGACAGCAGTGCAAAGGAAGATTCCTTCAGCGGGTCACCAGCGATTCCTCGGTCAAGCCTCTTGGTTGCAGGATACTTGGCTCCTGTATTCCTTCGTTCGTGAGAACTCAGGTTATCGACATGGTAGTGGTGTTTCCAGCTCCCTCTTATCCACGGTTCCCTTCGCGCCAAAACGGAGGGGGCCAATGGGAGATCCGCTCATCAACACACACACCATACGTGGACCAATCACGGACCACGGTGGTCCCAGGCATTCACACCACCCTAGACTCTCTGGCACCCAGGATGTGTATTGGGACCAGACATCCCAGCCCACACCCTGGAGGCACACAAACGACATGTAGAAGCCCGCGAAAGCAACCACGTTTCGCGGGAAAGTACATGCCCAAATAAGGAAGGCCCCGGGTCGCCGGACCTGGGGAAGGTGAAGGGAGCAAGACGGACAGTGGACAGGACAAAGGAGCCTCGCGGCCTGGCCATTTTGGGAGCCAGGCCACCATTTTGGGTTCAGTGCAAAAACGTGCTCAGAACGCCAAAAGGAGCTCAAAATAAACAAAACGATCGCTGCCACCAGTCCAGTCCCTGAATGACTTGCACCGATCAAATACCATCCTAAAAGAGTATCTAGGGCCTGTAGAAGGCTAGAGACCCAAGAGAGCTGTAACTTAGCTTACAGTGCCCTCTTGTGTCGTGTTGCACTAAAGCTGCGACACGATAAAAGAAACTACGGGAAACCACGTTCCCCGGTACTGACTGTCTTAAGGGCATGTCAGTTTCCCAGTAAGAAAGGAGCGAAAGCCCAGAGAAGTGCGGCCGAAGGCTGTACTTCTCTGGCAAAGTCAAGAACAAGGTTAAAAACAATAGCAAAAAGTTTAGGGGTTGCCACATGGAAGGAAAATTCCCTACAATTACGAAATCTTTCCTAACACTCGCCCCTCCCAGACTATGGACAGGGGGAACTAATCCACCCCTGGATGAGTCTCTTGTTCAGGTCGGTTAAACATTCTGGACAACCCATCAGCATTGCTATGTTGGACACCTGGTCTATGCTCAATAGTGAAGTCGAAGCCTTGAAGACTTATGGACCACCTAAGCAACTTTGGATTCTCCCCCTTCATGTTCATTAGCCACTTTAACGGCTTATGGTCAGTCTGCACAGTGAAGTGGGTCCCATAGAGGTAGGGCCTCAGCTTCCTTAGGGCCCACACAGCAGAGAAACATTCTTTCTCTACCGTGGACCACCTGAGCTCTCTGTCCTTAAGCTGGCGACTAATAAAACCGATAGGGTGTTCCTTACCCTTCTCATCTACTTGTGATAGTACAGCTCCTATCCCAGTGTCAGAGGCATCCGTCTGCACGATAAAAGGTCTTTGATAATCAGGGGCCCTTAGGACAGGGGCCTGGCACAAGGAGTCTTTCAAGCCATTGAAGGCCTGCTCACACTCGTCGGTCCAAGTTACCTTCTTGGGTTTCTTCGGAGTTGTGAGGGCAGTCAGAGGAGCAGCTATGGTGCCATAGTCTGCCACAAAATTGCGATAATACCCCGTGAGTCCTAAAAAGGCTCTCACTTGGGTTTGCGTAGTGGGGGTAGGCCAGTCTTGTACTGCTTGTACTTTACTGGGTAGAGGCTGTATCCTCCCTCCACCTACTTCATGTCCAAGGTAAACCACTGAGCCTTGTCCAATCTGGCATTTACTCGCCTTTATGGTCAAGTGGGCTTTCTGAAGAGCCTGGAGCACAATCCCGAGGTGTTTCACATGGTCTTCCCAGGTGGCACTGAAAACTGCTATATCGTCCAGATATGCAAGACAGAATTCGTCCAACCCATTCAACACATGATTCACAAGCCTCTGGAAAGTGGCAGGTGCATTCTTCAACCCGAACGGCATTACCCGGAATTGGTAAAGGCCGTCTGGCGTCGAAAATGCTGTCTTCTCCCTGGCATGTTCTGCTAAAGCTATTTGCCAATAGCCAGCAGTAAGGTCAAACGTGCTGAGGTACTTGGAGGCACCCAAAGTATCCACCAGCTCATCTGTTCGAGGCAAGGGGTGGGCATCTGTCTTGGTGACAGCATTCAGAGCCCTGTAATCCACGCAGAACCTCAATTCAGAAGTGCCTGCCTTTGGAACCAGAACCACAGGACTGGACCAAGGACTACTAGAGGGTTCAATCACCCCAAGGTCTAACATTTTGTTGACCTCGGTCTTAATATAAGACCGTACTTTATCCGACATCCTGTATCCCCTACTTTTGGTAGGTACACTGTCTCCTGTGTCAATGTTATGTTTGCACCAAGGTGTCAAACCAGGGGACTGTGAAAACAGGGGGGAAAACTGCCTAAGCAAACTTTTCACCTCAGCCTGCTGATCAGAAGTCAGGTGAGGGGCCACTCGGACACCCTCGACGGAGCTATCTGAAGGACCGCTCTGGAACAGGTCGGGGAGAGGTTCAGACTCCTCTTCCTCAACGTCTGACGCCAGTAGCAGTGCTGCGATTTCGACTCTTGGGACGAAAGCCTTCAGCCTATTCACGTGGAACACTTTTGGAGCCTGTCCAGGCCTTCCAAGGTCCACTAAATAGTTTACCTCACCCAGGGGCTCCACCACTGTGTAAGGGCCTGACCATTTGTCCTGTAAAGCGCGAGGCCTTATTGGATTCATGATCAGGACTTGCTGACCAGGTGTAAAGTTGATGAGGGAAGCTTTCTGGTCGTACCAATGTTTCACCAGCGCTTGCCCTGCCTTCAATTTATCACTAGCCAAGCCCATCAGAAGTACCATCCGTTTTCTGAGCCCTAGCACATAGTCAACTACATTGGTAGTAACAGGGGGAGTGGGCATCTCCCATCCCTCCTTGACAATGGCTAAGGGTCCCCGTACGGGATGACCGAACAGAAGTTCGAAGGGGCTGAAGCCAACACCCTCCTGTGGTACCTCTCGGTAGGCAAACAGCAAGCATGGTAAAAGAAGATCCCATTTTCTTCTCTGGGGCTCCTCCAGAGCCCCAATCATGCTCTTTAACGTTCTGTTGAAGCGTTCCACCAGACCATTGGTCTGGGGGTGGTATGCAGAAGAGAACTTGTAGGTGACCCCACATTCTTTCCACATAGCCTGCATATACTTCGACATAAAGTTGCTGCCACGATCTGACACAACTTCTTTAGGGAAGCCAACCCTAGTAAATATGCCGAGTAAAGCTTTTGCAACTGACTTGGCAGTTACAGTTTTCAATGGGATGGCCTCAGGATACCTGGTTGCATGGTCGACCAGCACCAGGATAAACCTATTGCCCGAGGATGTTTGCGGGTCAAGGGGACCGACGATGTCGATCCCTACCCTTTCAAATGGTACCCCCACAACTGGGAGCGGTACCAACGGAGCTTGGATTGTCGCGCCAACCTTACCAGACAACTGGCAGGAGGCACAACTCCTGCAGTGACTTTCTACTTGCACCCCCATCTTGGGCCAGTAGAAGTGCATGGATAACCTTTGCTTGGTCCTCTTCATACCAAGGTGACCAGCAAGGGGAACTTCATGCGCCAACTGCAGGAGGAAGGGCCTAACAGCAAGGGGAACCACCAACCTCCTATGGTCTCCTTCTGTAGACTCTGTGGGCTCACTATACAGGAGTCCACCTTCCCAGTAAATCCTATGCTTCCCAGGAGGTTCACCCTCAAGCTGGGAGCAGGCCTGTCTCCTTAGGCCTTCCAGAGATGGGCACTCACGTTGGCCTTTACTGAATTCGTCCCTATCAGGACCTCCTTCAACTAACAAGTCTTTTAGTTCAGGATGATCGTTGGGGTCGAATACTTCAGGCATCGCCACCTCCTCGTCAGGCTCGGGCGATTGACCAACTTCCTCCACCGCAGTGGTAGGCGAGCTCGGGGGAATATTCTCTTTCCCCCGTCTTGACTTGTAGACTCCTTTCGCCTTGGGTTGCCCCTTCGGCTGGGGCGGCGTATTGGACTTGGCCAATGCCGCCCGTGCTTGAGACCGTGTGTAGGGTCGTTCGGCAGTGTCTCCTACGAGCCCTAAAGCTCTGAGATCATTACCCAACAAGACCTTTCCCGGGATGTTTCTCTGAATGCTCACTGGAATCCTGACAGCTGTACCATTTAAAGTTATATTAACAGGGATCACGGGAAACATATGGAGGGGGCCGTCAGCCAACTTAGTGGGGTTCAGAGTAGCTCTGGCAACTTCCTCTGAGTCTACCAAGGTAGAATCCACTACAGTTCGACTGCACCCACTATCCCTAAGAGCTGGAGTATCCACTCCATTGATCAGCACACTGTCTTTAAAGTAGTGCTTGGTATTATCCGGAATCCTACCATACGCCTCTGCGACTTTAGGCTCCCAGGAACCCAGGGACACTAAAACTACCTCGGCCTCTATTCCGCTGGGAAATGAGTCAGAGGAGAAGGATGCTCCTGTAATCTCTTCTTCCTCGTAGGAGGAGAAGGCCAGATTAGCGGAGTGGACCCCCAAAGGTCTAACCTTACAACGGGGATCCCCCTTCACGTGGTCAGTTGCTCCACAAGAAAAACAAGCCCCAGTGGGTCTGTTTACGTAGGGAGGCTTATTGTAACCAGAGTTCTGTTTCGGAGGCGGACCTCCACTGCCCTGTGAGTTCTCTTGTGTCTTACCCTTGTTTTTCTTTTTGTGGCCCTTTTGGGAAGAAGATTTAGCAGATTCCCCACCCTCCATATCTTTGGACTTTTTCCCCTCCTCCTGCTTACCAGGATGAGTTTTGTCCTCATGGGACACTCGATGTGACACCCATAAGTCTGCTGCAATGGCCAGCTTCTTAGGATCTATCTCCTTCGAATCGGCCAAATGCTGCTTAAGCTCCGGGGAAGAAGAAGCAAAAATGTGTTCCAGCATGACAAGATTTATCATGCCGTCGAAGGTAGAAACCTTATAGCCTTCGACCCAGCCAGTTAAGTTTTTCAAAGATTCAGCGACATAAGATACCCAAGTACCACCTTCCTTTTTCTTATACTCTCGAAAACGCTTTAAATATTGGGCCGGAGTCTTCCCAAACTTTAAAATGAGAGTCTGCTTTAACATTGCGAAATCAGCCCGCTCAGCCTTCGACATTTCCATAATGGCACTACAGCCAGAATGGGGCAGTCTACTGAGCAACCACGCAATCTTATCAGCATTGTCAACTTCCTGGACCTCGCATGCATACTCAAACGCATTCAGCCAGTCCATAATGTCATTCCTCTCTTCATACACACTGAGCAGATCTTTTGGAAACCGTGGATGAGAGGAGGCCCCAGACCCATGTCCAGGACCCTTGGATCCATTTGCAACCTGAAGCTTGGCCAGTTCCAACTGGTGATCCCTGTCTTTTTGTTTTTCTGCCTGTTCGATTTTTAGTTTGGCTATGCTGAATTCAAGCTCCTGCTGCCTAAACCGCAGCTCTTGCTTCTTGAATTCAAGCATAGCCTCCCCATCAACACTGGCAGAGGAAACATTAGACATCACATCCTCCCTGTCCTCGTGGTCGCGATGGATCAGTGCAGCGGCAGAACCGTCGGTTCTACCAGTGAGAGCAGCCCCACCACCTTCTGCACTGTCCTCAGAAGTTATAGCGTCAAGCTGCGCTTCCTGCCACGCCACGATTCTCTGGATCATTTCCAATTTAGTGCCTTGAGAGGAAACACCTCTCTCCGCACACATCTTTTTCAGCGTTTCTGATTTGGAAGCATTTAAAGTTAACAACGTACTTGTTTCCATACTGTTTGATAGGACTATGGCCTTTTTAAAGTTATACTATAACAATTCACTACGTGTACTGTTTGGAATAACCTGAAATGCCTTAGTTCGAGCGCAACACTGGATACCTTCAGTCGTATCCCACCGCTGTACACCAATTTGTTAAGACGGATTTCTGAACTCTGTCCTGGTGGCGCAGAAGTTCAGAAGGCCAACCTAATTACTTGGAACAGGGTAACCTCTGGACAAGCCAGACCAATCAAGGTAGCGATCGCGGCGGTCAAGACTAGGTCTCAAGAGGGGTGAGGGTGACTGAAAGCCCGCAATGAGCACACAAAGCAAGAGCGCTGACAAACTACTCCAAACAGTTGTTATATCAAAAATAGATACACATTTATTTTAAGGCCTTTAAAATAATGACCGTAGCGAGAAAATCACAATATCACAATATTAAACCAACACATACCATATCAACACAATATATATACAAATACACAGTCGCAAGCGTTTAAAGCACGAAATATGTAGTCCACCTGCCAGGGAAGGAAAACAGGCAGTGCGATAATGCTTTCGACTCAGTTCGCCTTCATAGGCACCTAACTAGATGGAAGTCCGAGCCCTGCGAAGAGTGGAGCCTTGTGCTCAAAGTACCTGCCACGCCGGTGCCGACGGGCACAAGGGGAAGCTCTTCGGAGGAAGTCAGGCAGTTCACGTTAGTGCACAGCAGAAGAAGAACAGGTTCCGCAACTCAAGCGCAGCCTCCACAGCGGGCAGAAGCAGAGCGCGAGCGCGGCAAAAGGGTGCTGTTTTTACACAGCAGGGAAAAGCAATGGGATACTGCAGGAGGGCGACCAGATCCTAGATATACTACTCACCGGTCCCCGAAGCAAGCAGACCCAGGCTTCTCCACGATAGTTTCAGCAGCTGGCAGGTTCAGAAGAGCAGGGAACGCTTTGTAGTCGTGTAGAGCAAAAAGACGTCCCAATCGACGAAACCGGCACAGTTTTGTTGCCGCACAGGACAACGGAGCGGCCGTGTGTATTCGAGCCAAATGAACCCTCCTCCCTTCAGACCTGGGGACGCCAAGCGTACGAAGCGTGGGAGAGGGACAAGGACTCGCAATACAACACAACCTGGTGGCGGTTGCAGAGCCAAACTCCTTTGTAAGATGGTCAGTCAACTGGATGGCCCAGAGACGCTTCCGAAGGCTTACTTGGCGGGAGATGGTTGAAGATGCCGGGAATAGCTGTTCCTGCTATTCCAAAGGTCAAAGCACCAGTACAGGCCTTCTGGTTCGATCAAAGGAGGAAAGGGTTTCACAGGACGACAGCAGTGCAAAGGAGGATTCCTTCAGCGGGTCACCAGCGATTCCTCGGTCCAGCCTCTTGGTTGCAGGATACTTGGCTTCTGTATTCCTTCGTTCATGAGAACTCAGGTTATCGACATGGTAGTGGTGTTTCCAGCTCCCTCTTATCCACGGTTCCCTTCGCGCCAAAACGGAGGGGGCCAATGGGAGATCCGCTCATCAACACACACACCATGCGTGGACCAATCAGGGACCACGGTGGTCCCAGGCATTCACACCACCCTAGACTCTCTGGCACCCAGGATGTGTATTGGGACCAGACATCCCAGCCCACACCCTGGAGGCACACAAACGACATGTAGAAGCCCGCGAAAGCAACCACGTTTCGCGGGAAAGTACATGCCCAAATAAGGAAGGCCCCGGGTCGCCGGACCTGGGGAAGGTGAAGGGAGCAAGACGGACAGTGGGCAGGACAAAGGAGCCTCGCTGCCTGGCCATTTTGGGAGCCAGGCCACCATTTTGGGTTCAGTGCAAAAACGTGCTCAGAACGCCAAAAGGAGCTCAAAATAAACAAAACGATCGCTGCCACCAGTCCAGTCCCTGAATGACTTGCACCGATCAAATACCATCCTAAAAGAGTATCTAGGGCCTGTAGAAGGCTAGAGACCCAAGAGAGCTGTAACTTAGCTTACAGTGCCCTCTTGTGTCGTGTTGCACTAAAGCTGCGACACGATAAAAGAAACTACGGGAAACCACGTTCCCCGGTACTGACTGTCTTAAGGGCATGTCAGTTTCCCCGTAAGAAAGGAGCGAAAGCCCAGAGAAGTGCGGCCGAAGGCTGTCCTTCTCTGGCAAAGTCAAGAACAAGGTTAAAAACAATAGCAAAAAGTTTAGGGGTTGCCACATGGAAGGAAAATTCCCTACAATTACGAAATCTTTCCTAACAAGATGTAATATCCAACTCCTTCACGTTCCAAACCTGAGACCCTTCCTTTAGCATGAGATGTGATATCCAGCTCCTTCCCATTCCAATCCTGAGACACTTCCGATAGCATGAGATGTGATATCTCAATGCTTCTAATATCAAAACTGAGACCCTCCCTATAGCATGATATGTGATATCTAAGTCCTTCCCATTCCAATCCTGAGACCCTTCCTATAGCATGAGATGTGATATCTCAATGCTTCTACCAAACCTGAGACCCTTCCTTTAGCATGAGATGTGATATCCAACTCCTTCCCATTCCAATCCTGAGACCCTTCCTATAGCATGAGATGTGATATCTCAATACTTCTAATACCAAACCTGAGATCCTTCCGATAACATGAGATGTGATATCTCAATACTTCTAATACCAAACCTGAGATCCATCCTATAACATGAGATGTGATATCCAAATCCTTCGCCTTCCAAACCTGAGACCCTCCCTTTAGCATGAGATGTGATATCCAACTCCTTCCCATTCCAATCCTGAGACCCTTCTGATAGCATAAGATATATATCAATGCTTCTATACCAAACCTGAGATCCTTCCGATAGCATGAGATGTGATATCTCAATACTTCTAATACCAAACCTGAAATCCTTCCTATAACATGAGATGTGATATCCAAATCCTTATCTTCCAAACCTGAGACCCTCCCTTTAGCATGAGATGTGATATCCAACTCCTTCCCATTCCAATCCTGAGACTCTTCTGATAGCATAAGATATGATATCTCAATGCTTCTATACCAAACCTGAGATCCTTCTGATAGCATGAGATGTGATATCTCAATACTTCTAATACCAAACCTGAGATCCTACCTCTAACATGAAATGTGATATCCAACTCTTTCCCCTTGCAAACCTGAGAGCCTTCCTGTAGCATGAGATGTGATATCCAAGTCCTTCCCATTCCAATCCTGAGACCTTCCTATAACATGAGATGTGATATCCAACTCCTCCCCATTCCAACCTGAGACCCTTCCTATAGCATGAGATGGGATATCCAACTCCTTCCAAATCCAATCCCGATACCCTTCCGATAGCATGAGATGTGATATCCCAATGCTTCTACCAAACCTGAGACCCATACTATGGCATGAGATGTGATATCAAACTCCTTCCCATTCTAATCCTGAGACCCTTCCTATAGCTTGAGATGTGATATCCAACTCCTTCCCATTCCAATTCTGAGACCCTTCCTATACCATGAGACTTGATATCTCAATGCTTCTAATACCAAACCTGAGACCCGTCCTATAACATGAGATGTGATATCCAAATCCTTCCCCTTCCAAACCTTAGACCCTTCCTTTATCATGAGATGTGATATCCAACTCCTTCCCATTCCAATCTTGAGACCCTTGCGATATCATGAAATGTGATATCTCAATGCTTCTAATATCAAACTTGAGACCCTCCCTATAGCATGAGATGTGATATCCAAGTCCTTCCCATTCCAATCCTGAGACCCTTCCTATAGCATGAGATGTGATATCTCAATGCTTCTAATACCAAACCTGAGACCCTTCCTATAACATGAGATGGGAATATCCAACTCCTTCCCATTCCAATCCTGAGACCCTTCCGATAGCAGAGATGTGATATCTCAATGCTTATACCAAACCTGAGATCCTTCCTATAACATGAGATGTGATATCCAACTCCTTCCCATTCCAATCCTGAGACACTTCCTATAGCATGAGATGTGATATCTCACTGCTTATACCAAACCTGGGACCCGTCCTAATGCATGAGATGTGATATCCAACTCCTTCCCATTCCAATCCTGAGACCCTTCCTATAGCATGAGATGTGATATCTCAATGCTTCTAATATCAAACTTGAGACCCTCCCTATAGCATGAGATGTGATACCCAAGTCCTTCCCATTCCAATCCTGAGACCCTTCCTATAGCATGAGATGTGATATCTCAATGCTTCTAATACCAAACCTGAGACTCTTCCTATAACATGAGATGGGATATCCAACTCCTTCCCATTCCAATCCTGAGACCCTTTTGATAGCAGAGATGTGATATCTCAATGTTTATACCAAACCTGAGACCCTTCCTACGGCATGAGATGTCATATTCAACTCCTTCCCATTCCAATCCTGAGACCCTTCCTATAGCATGAGATGTGATATCCAACTCCTTCCCATTCCAATCCTGAGACCCTTCCTATAGCATGAGATGTGATGTCTCAATGCTTCTAATACCAAACCTGAGATCCTTCCTATAACATGAGATGTGATATCCAACTCCTTCCATTCCAATCCTGAGACCCTTCCTATAGCATGAGATGTGATATCCAACTCCTTCCCATTCCAATCCTGAGACCCTTCCTATAGCCTGAGATGTGATATCTCAATGCCTCTAATACCAAACCTGAGATCCTTCCTCTAACATGAAATGTGATATCCAACTCCTTCACTTTCCAAACCTGAGAGCCTATCTATAGCATGAGTTGTGATATCCAAGTCCTTCCCATTCCAATCCTTAGACCCTTCCTACAGCATGCAATATGATATCCAACTCCTTCCCTTCCAAACCTGAGAGCCTTCCTATAGCATGATATGTGATATCTAAGTCCTTCCCATTCCAATCCTGAGACCCTTCCTATAGCATGAGATGTGATATCTCAATGTTTATACCAAACCTGAGACCCTTCCTATAACATGAGATGTGATATCCAACTCCTTCCCATTCCAATCCTGAGACCCTTCCTATAGCATGAGATGTGATATCTCAATACTTCTAATACCAAACCTGAGATCCTTCCGATAACATGAGATGTGATATCCAAATCCTTCGCCTTCCAAACCTGAGACCCTCCCTTTAGCACGAGATGTGATATCCAACTCCTTCCCATTCCAATCCTGAGACTCTTCTGATAGCATAAGATATGATATCTCAAAGCTTCTATACCAAACCTGAGATCCTTCTGATAGCATGAGACGTGATATCTCAATACTTCAAAAACCAAACATGAGAACCATCCTATAACAAGAGATGTGAAATCCAAATCCTTCCCTTCCCAAACCTGAGACTCTTCCTATAGCATGAGATGTGATATCTCAATGCTTCTACCAAACCTGAGACCCTTCCTTTAGCATGAGATGTGATATCCAACTCCTTCCCATTCCAATCCTGAGACCCTTCCTATAGCATGAGATGTGATATCTCAATACTTCTAATACCAAACCTGAGATCCTTCCGATAACATGAGATGTGATATCCAAATCCTTCGCCTTCCAAACCTGAGACCCTCCCTTTAGCACGAGATGTGATATCCAACTCCTTCCCATTCCAATCCTGAGACTCTTCTGATAGCATAAGATATGATATCTCAAAGCTTCTATACCAAACCTGAGATCCTTCTGATAGCATGAGACGTGATATCTCAATACTTCTAATACCAAACCTGAGATCCTACCTCTAACATGAAATGTGATATCCAACTCTTTCCCCTTGCAAACCTGAGAGCCTTCCTGTAGCATGAGATGTGATATCCAAGTCCTTCCCATTCCAATCCTGAGACCCTTCCTATAACATGAGATGTGATATCCAACTCCTCCCCATTCCAACCTGACCCCCTTCCTATAGCATGAGATGGGATATCCAACTCCTTCCAAATCCCTTCCTATAACATGAGATGTGATATCCAACTCCTCCCCATTCCAACCTGAGACCCTTCCTATAGCATGAGATGGGATATCCAACTCCTTCCAAATCCAATCCCGATACCCTTCCGATAGCATGAGATGTGATATCCAATTGCTTCTACCAAACCTGAGACCCATACTATGGCATGAGATGTGATATCAAACTCCTTCCCATTCTAATCCTGAGACCCTTCCTATAGCTTGAGATGTGATATCCAACTCCTTCCCATTCCAATTCTGAGACCCTTCCTATACCATGAGACTTGATATCTCAATGCTTCTAATACCAAACCTGAGACCCGTCCTATAACATGAGATGTGATATCCAAATCCTTCCCCTTCCAAACCTTAGACCCTTCCTTTATCATGAGATGTGATATCCAACTCCTTCCCATTCCAATTCTGAGACCCTTCCGATATCATGAAATGTGATATCTCAATGCTTCTAATATCAAACTTGAGACCCTCCCTATACCATGAGATGTGATATCCAAGTCCTTCCCATTCCAATCCTGAGACCCTTCCTATAGCATGAGATGTGATATCTCAATGCTTCTAATACCAATCCTGAGACCCTTCCTATAACATGAGATGGGAATATCCAACTCCTTCCCATTCCAATCCTGAGACCCTTCCGATAGCAGAGATGTGATATCTCAATGCTTATACCAAACCTAAGATCCTTCTATAACATGAGATGTGATATCCAACTCCTTCCCATTCCAATCCTGAGACACTTCCTATAGCATATGTGATATCTCACTGCTTATACCAAACCTGAGACCCGTCCTATAGCATGAGATGTGATATCCAACTCCTTCCCATTCCAATCCTGAGACCCTTCCTATAGCATGAGATGTGATATCTCACTGCTTATACCAAACCTGAGACCCTTCCCATAGCATGAGATGTGATATCCAACTCCTTCCCATTCCAATCCTGAGACCCTTCCTATAGCATGAGATGTGATATCTCAATGCTTCTAATATCAAACTTGAGACCCTACCTATAGCATGAGATGTGATATCCAAGTCCTTCCCATTCCAATCCTGAGACACTTCCTATAGCATGAGATGTGATATCTCAATGCTTCTAATACCAAACCTGAGACTCTTCCTATAACATGAGATGGGATATCCAACTCCTTCCCATTCCAATCCTGAGACCCTTTTGATAGCAGAGATGTGATATCTCAATGTTTATACCAAACCTGAGACCCTTCCTACGGCATGAGATGTCATATTCAACTCCTTCCCATTCCAATCCTGAGACCCTTCCTATAGCATGAGATGTGATATCCAACTCCTTCCCATTCCAATCCTGAGACCCTTCCTATAGCATGAGATGTGATGTCTCAATGCTTCTAATACCAAACCTGAGATCGTTCCTATAACATGAGATGTGATATCCAACTCCTTCCATTCCAATCCTGAGACCCTTCCTATAGCATGAGATGTGATATCTCAATGCTTATACCAAACCTGAGACCCTTCCTATAGCATGAGATGTGATATCCAACTCCTTCACGTTCCAAACCTGAGACCCTTCCTTTAGCATGAGATGTGATATCCAGCTCCTTCCAATTCCAATCCTGAGACACTTCCGATAGCATGAGATGTGATATCTCAATGCTTCTAATATCAAAACTGAGACCCTCCCTATAGCATGATATGTGATATCTAAGTCCTTCCCATTCCAATCCTGAGACCCTTCCTATAGCATGAGATGTGATATCTCAATGCTTCTACCAAACCTGAGACCCTTCCTTTAGCATGAGATGTGACATCCAACTCCTTCCCATTCCAATCCTGAGACCCTTCCTATAGCATGAGATGTGATATCTCAATACTTCTAATACCAAACCTGAGATCCTTCCGATAACATGAGATGTGATATCTCAATACTTCTAATACCAAACCTGAGATCCATCCTATAACATGAGATGTGATATCCAAATCCTTCGCCTTCCAAACCTGAGACCCTCCCTTTAGCATGAGATGTGATATCCAACTCCTTCCCATTCCAATCCTGAGACCCTTCTGATAGCATAAGATATGATATCTCAATGCTTCTATACCAAACCTAAGATCCTTCCGATAGCATGAGATGTGATATCTCAATACTTCTAATACCAAACCTGAGATCCTTCCTATAACATGAGATGTGATATCCAAATCCTTATCTTCCAAACCTGAGACCCTCCCTTTAGCATGAGATGTGATATCCAACTCCTTCCCATTCCAATCCTGAGACTCTTCTGATAGCATAAGATATGATATCTCAATGCTTCTATACCAAACCTGAGATCCTTCTGATAGCATGAGATGTGATATCTCAATACTTCTAATACCAAACCTGAGATCCTACCTCTAACATGAAATGTGATATCCAACTCTTTCCCCTTGCAAACCTGAGAGCCTTCCTTTAGCATGAGATGTGATATCCAAGTCCTTCCCATTCCAATCCTGAGACCCTTCCTATAACATGAGATGTGATATCCAACTCCTCCCCATTCCAACCTGAGACCCTTCCTATAGCATGAGATGGGATATCCAACTCCTTCCGAATCCAATCCCGATACCCTTCCGATAGCATGAGATGTGATATCCCAATGCTTCTACCAAACCTGAGACCCATACTATGGCATGAGATGTGATATCAAACTCCTTCCCATTCTAATCCTGAGACCCTTCCTATATCTTGAGATGTGATATCCAACTCCTTCCCATTCCAATTCTGAGACCCTTCCTATACCATGAGACTTGATATCTCAATGCTTCTAATACCAAACCTGAGACCCGTCCTATAACATGAGATGTGATATCCAAATCCTTCCCCTTCCAAACCTTAGACCCTTCCTTTATCATGAGATGTGATATCCAACTCCTTCCCATTCCAATCTTGAGACCCTTCCGATATCATGAAATGTGATATCTCAATGCTTCTAATATCAAACTTGAGACCCTCCCTATAGCATGAGAAGTGATATCCAACTCCTTCCCATTCCAATCCTGAGACCCTTCCTATAGCATGAGATGTGATATCTCAATACTTCTAATACCAAACCTGAGATCCTTCCGATAACATGAGATGTGATATCTCAATACTTCTAATACCAAACCTGAGATCCATCCTATAACATGAGATGTGATATCCAAATCCTTCGCCTTCCAAACCTGAGACCCTCCCTTTAGCATGAGATGTGATATCCAACTCCTTCCCATTCCAATCCTGAGACCCTTCTGATAGCATAAGATATGATATCTCAATGCTTCTATACCAAACCTAAGATCCTTCCGATAGCATGAGATGTGATATCTCAATACTTCTAATACCAAACCTGAGATCCTTCCTATAACATGAGATGTGATATCCAAATCCTTATCTTCCAAACCTGAGACCCTCCCTTTAGCATGAGATGTGATATCCAACTCCTTCCCATTCCAATCCTGAGACTCTTCTGATAGCATAAGATATGATATCTCAATGCTTCTATACCAAACCTGAGATCCTTCTGATAGCATGAGATGTGATATCTCAATACTTCTAATACCAAACCTGAGATCCTACCTCTAACATGAAATGTGATATCCAACTCTTTCCCCTTGCAAACCTGAGAGCCTTCCTGTAGCATGAGATGTGATATCCAAGTCCTTCCCATTCCAATCCTGAGACCCTTCCTATAACATGAGATGTGATATCCAACTCCTCCCCATTCCAACCTGAGACCCTTCCTATAGCATGAGATGGGATATCCAACTCCTTCCGAATCCAATCCCGATACCCTTCCGATAGCATGAGATGTGATATCCCAATGCTTCTACCAAACCTGAGACCCATACTATGGCATGAGATGTGATATCAAACTCCTTCCCATTCTAATCCTGAGACCCTTCCTATAGCTTGAGATGTGATATCCAACTCCTTCCCATTCCAATTCTGAGACCCTTCCTATACCATGAGACTTGATATCTCAATGCTTCTAATACCAAACCTGAGACCCGTCCTATAACATGAGATGTGATATCCAAATCCTTCCCCTTCCAAACCTTAGACCCTTCCTTTATCATGAGATGTGATATCCAACTCCTTCCCATTCCAATCTTGAGACCCTTCCGATATCATGAAATGTGATATCTCAATGCTTCTAATATCAAACTTGAGACCCTCCCTATAGCATGAGAAGTGATATCCAAGTCCTTCCCATTCCAATCCTGAGACCCTTCCTATAGCATGAGATGTGATATCTCAATGCTTCTAATACCAAACCTGAGACCCTTCCTATAACATGAGATGGGAATATCCAACTCCTTCCCATTCCAATCCTGAGACCCTTCCGATAGCAGAGATGTGATATCTCAATGCTTATACCAAACCTGAGATCCTTCCTATAACATGAGATGTGATATCCAACTCCTTCGCATTCCAATCCTGAGACACTTCCTATAGCATGAGATGTGATATCTCACTGCTTATACCAAACCTGAGACCCGTCCTATAGCATGAGATGTGATATCCAACTCCTTCCCATTCCAATCCTGAGACCCTTCCTATAGCATGAGATGTGATATCTCAATGCTTCTAATATCAAACTTGAGACCCTCCCTATAGCATGAGATGTGATACCCAAGTCCTTCCCATTCCAATCCTGAGACCCTTCCTATAGCATGAGATGTGATATCTCAATGCTTCTAATACCAAACCTGAGACTCTTCCTATAACATGAGATGGGATATCCAACTCCTTCCCATTCCAATCCTGAGACCCTTTTGATAGCAGAGATGTGATATCTCAATGTTTATACCAAACCTGAGACCCTTCCTACGGCATGAGATGTCATATTCAACTCCTTCCCATTCCAATCCTGAGACCCTTCCTATAGCATGAGATGTGATATCCAACTCCTTCCCATTCCAATCCTGAGACCCTTCCTATAGCATGAGATGTGATGTCTCAATGCTTCTAATACCAAACCTGAGATCCTTCCTATAACATGAGATGTGATATCCAACTCCTTCCATTCCAATCCTGAGACCCTTCCTACAGCATGAGATGTGATATCTCAATGCTTATACCAAACCTGAGACCCTTCCTATAGCATGAGATGTGATATCCAACTCCTTCCCATTCCAATCCTGAGACCCTTCCTATAGCCTGAGATGTGATATCTCAATGCCTCTAATACCAAACCTGAGATCCTTCCTCTAACATGAAATGTGATATCCAACTCCTTCACTTTCCAAACCTGAGAGCCTATCTATAGCATGAGATGTGATATCCAAGTCCTTCCCATTCCAATCCTTAGACCCTTCCTACAGCATGCAATATGATATCTCAATGATTCTAATAAAAAACCTGAGACCCGTCCTATAACATGAGATGGGATATCCAACTCCTTCCCATTCCAATCCTGAGACACTTCCGATAGCAGAGATGTGATATCTCAATGTTTATACCAAACCTGAGACCCTTCCTATAACATGAGATGTGATATCCAACTCCTTCCCGTTCCAAACCTGAGACCCTTCCTTTAGCATGAGATGTGATATCCAGCTCCTTCCCATTCCAATCCTGAGACACTTCCGATAGCATGAGATGTGATATCTCAATGCTTCTAATATCAAAACTGAGACCCTCCCTATAGCATGATATGTGATATCTAAGTCCTTCCCATTCCAATCCTGAGACCCTTCCTATAGCATGAGATGTGATATCTCAATGCTTCTACCAAACCTGAGACCCTTCCTTTAGCATGAGATGTGATATCCAGCTCCTTCCCATTCCAATCCTGAGACACTTCCGATAGCATGAGATGTGATATCTCAATGCTTCTAATATCAAAACTGAGACCCTCCCTATAGCATGATATGTGATATCTAAGTCCTTCCCATTCCAATCCTGAGACCCTTCCTATAGCATGAGATGTGATATCTCAATGCTTCTACCAAACCTGAGACCCTTCCTTTAGCATGAGATGTGATATCCAACTCCTTCCCATTCCAATCCTGAGACCCTTCCTATAGCATGAGATGTGATATCTCAATACTTCTAATACCAAACCTGAGATCCTTCCGATAACATGAGATGTGATATCTCAATACTTCTAATACCAAACCTGAGATCCATCCTATAACATGAGATGTGATATCCAAATCCTTCGCCTTCCAAACCTGAGACCCTCCCTTTAGCATGAGATGTGATATCCAACTCCTTCCCATTCCAATCCTGAGACCCTTCTGATAGCATAAGATATATATCAATGCTTCTATACCAAACCTGAGATCCTTCCGATAGCATGAGATGTGATATCTCAATACTTCTAATACCAAACCTGAAATCCTTCCTATAACATGAGATGTGATATCCAAATCCTTATCTTCCAAACCTGAGACCCTCCCTTTAGCATGAGATGTGATATCCAACTCCTTCCCATTCCAATCCTGAGACTCTTCTGATAGCATAAGATATGATATCTCAATGCTTCTATACCAAACCTGAGATCCTTCTGATAGCATGAGATGTGATATCTCAATACTTCTAATACCAAACCTGAGATCCTACCTCTAACATGAAATGTGATATCCAACTCTTTCCCCTTGCAAACCTGAGAGCCTTCCTGTAGCATGAGATGTGATATCCAAGTCCTTCCCATTCCAATCCTGAGACCTTCCTATAACATGAGATGTGATATCCAACTCCTCCCCATTCCAACCTGAGACCCTTCCTATAGCATGAGATGGGATATCCAACTCCTTCCAAATCCAATCCCGATACCCTTCCGATAGCATGAGATGTGATATCCCAATGCTTCTACCAAACCTGAGACCCATACTATGGCATGAGATGTGATATCAAACTCCTTCCCATTCTAATCCTGAGAACCTTCCTATAGCTTGAGATGTGATATCCAACTCCTTCCCATTCCAATTCTGAGACCCTTCCTATACCATGAGACTTGATATCTCAATGCTTCTAATACCAAACCTGAGACCCGTCCTATAACATGAGATGTGATATCCAAATCCTTCCCCTTCCAAACCTTAGACCCTTCCTTCATCATGAGATGTGATATCCAACTCCTTCCCATTCCAATCTTGAGACCCTTCCGATATCATGAAATGTGATATCTCAATGCTTCTAATATCAAACTTGAGACCCTCCCTATAGCATGAGATGTGATATCCAAGTCCTTCCCATTCCAATCCTGAGACCCTTCCTATAGCATGAGATGTGATATCTCAATGCTTCTAATACCAAACCTGAGACCCTTCCTATAACATGAGATGGGAATATCCAACTCCTTCCCATTCCAATCCTGAGACCCTTCCGATAGCAGAGATGTGATATCTCAATGCTTATACCAAACCTGAGATCCTTCCTATAACATGAGATGTGATATCCAACTCCTTCCCATTCCAATCCTGAGACACTTCCTATAGCATGAGATGTGATATCTCACTGCTTATACCAAACCTGAGACCCGTCCTATAGCATGAGATGTGATATCCAACTCCTTCCCATTCCAATCCTGAGACCCTTCCTATAGCATGAGATATGATATCTCAATGCTTCTAATATCAAACTTGAGACCCTCCCTATAGCATGAGATGTGATACCCAAGTCCTTCCCATTCCAATCCTGAGACCCTTCCTATAGCATGAGATGTGATATCTCAATGCTTCTAATACCAAACCTGAGACTCTTCCTATAACATGAGATGGGATATCCAACTCCTTCCCATTCCAATCCTGAGACCCTTCCTATAGCATGAGATGTGATATCCAACTCCTTCCCATTCCAATCCTGAGACCCTTCCTATAGCATGAGATGTGATGTCTCAATGCTTCTAATACCAAACCTGAGATCCTTCCTATAACATGAGATGTGATATCCAACTCCTTCCATTCCAATCCTGAGACCCTTCCTATAGCATGAGATGTGATATCCAACTCCTTCCCATTCCAATCCTGAGACCCTTCCTATAGCCTGAGATGTGATATCTCAATGCCTCTAATACCAAACCTGAGATCCTTCCTCTAACATGAAATGTGATATCCAACTCCTTCACTTTCCAAACCTGAGAGCCTATCTATAGCATGAGATGTGATATCCAAGTCCTTCCCATTCCAATCCTTAGACCCTTCCTACAGCATGCAATATGATATCTCAATGATGCTAATAAAAAACCTGAGACCCGTCCTATAACATGAGATGGGATATCCAACTCCTTTCCATTCCAATCCTGAGACACTTCCGATAGCAGAGATGTGATATCTCAATGTTTATACCAAACCTGAGACCCTTCCTATAACATGAGATGTGATATCCAACTCCTTCCTGTTCCAAACCTGAGACCCTTCCTTTAGCATGAGATGTGATATCCAGCTCCTTCCCATTCCAATCCTGAGACACTTCCGATAGCATGAGATGTGATATCTCAATGCTTCTAATATCAAAACTGAGACCCTCCCTATAGCATGATATGTGATATCTAAGTCCTTCCCATTCCAATCCTGAGACCCTTCCTATAGCATGAGATGTGATATCTCAATGCTTCTACCAAACCTGAGACCCTTCCTTTAGCATGAGATGTGATATCCAACTCCTTCCCATTCCAATCCTGAGACCCTTCCTATAGCATGAGATGTGATATCTCAATACTTCTAATACCAAACCTGAGATCCTTCCGATAACATGAGATGTGATATCCAAATCCTTCGCCTTCCAAACCTGAGACCCTCCCTTTAGCATGAGATGTGATATCCAACTCCTTCCCATTCCAATCCTGAGACCCTTCTGATAGCATAAGATATGATATCTCAATGCTTCTATACCAAACCTGAGATCCTTCCGATAGCATGAGATGTGATATCTCAATACTTCTAATACCAAACCTGAGATCCTTCCTATAACATGAGATGTGATATCCAAATCCTTATCTTCCAAACCTGAGACCCTCCCTTTAGCATGAGATGTGATATCTCAATACTTCTAATACCAAACCTGAGACCCTTCCTATAGCTTGAGATGTGATATCCAACTCCTTCCCATTCCAATTCTGAGACCCTTCCTATACCATGAGACTTGATATCTCAATGCTTCTAATACCAAACCTGAGACCCGTCCTATAACATGAGATGTGATATCCAAATCCTTCCCCTTCCAAACCTTAGACCCTTCCTTTATCATGAGATGTGATATCCAACTCCTTCCCAATCCAATTCTGATACCCTTCCGATATCATGAAATGTGATATCTCAATGCTTCTAATATCAAACTTGAGACCCTCCCTATACCATGAGATGTGATATCCAAGTCCTTCCCATTCCAATCCTGAGACCCTTCCTATAGCATGAGATGTGATATCTCAATGCTTCTAATACCAAACCTGAGACCCTTCCTATAACATGAGATGGGAATATCCGACTCCTTCCCATTCCAATCCTGAGACCCTTCCGATAGCAGAGATGTGATATCTCAATGCTTATACCAAACCTGAGATCCTTCTATAACATGAGATGTGATATCCAACTCCTTCCCATTCCAATCCTGAGACACTTCCTATAGCATATGTGATATCTCACTGCTTATACCAAATTTGAGACCCGTCCTATAGCATGAGATGTGATATCCAACTCCTTCCCATTCCAATCCTGAGACCCTTCCTATAGCATGAGATGTGATATCTCACTGCTTATACCAAACCTGAGACCCTTCCCATAGCATGAGATGTGATATCCAACTCCTTCCCATTCCAATCCTGAGACCCTTCCTATAGCATGAGATGTGATATCTCAATGCTTCTAATATCAAACTTGAGACCCTACCTATAGCATGAGATGTGATATCCAAGTCCTTCCCATTCCAATCCTGAGACACTTCCTATAGCATGAGATGTGATATCTCAATGCTTCTAATACCAAACCTGAGACTCTTCCTATAACATGAGATGGGATATCCAACTCCTTCCCATTCCAATCCTGAGACCCTTTTGATAGCAGAGATGTGATATCTCAATGTTTATACCAAACCTGAGACCCTTCCTACGGCATGAGATGTCATATTCAACTCCTTCCCATTCCAATCCTGAGACCCTTCCTATAGCATGAGATGTGATATCCAACTCCTTCCCATTCCAATCCTGAGACCCTTCCTATAGCATGAGATGTGATGTCTCAATGCTTCTAATACCAAACCTGCGATCGTTCCTATAACATGAGATGTGATATCCAACTCCTTCCATTCCAATCCTGAGACCCTTCCTATAGCATGAGATGTGATATCTCAATGCTTATACCAAACCTGAGACCCTTCCTATAGCATGAGATGTGATATCCAACTCCTTCACGTTCCAAACCTGAGACCCTTCCTTTAGCATGAGATGTGATATCCAACTCCTTCCCATTCCAATCCTGAGACCCTTCTGATAGCATAAGATATGATATCTCAATGCTTCTATACCAAACCTGAGATCCTTCCGATAGCATGAGATGTGATATCTCAATACTTCTAATACCAAACCTGAGATCCTTCCTATAACATGAGATGTGATATCCAAATCCTTATCTTCCAAACCTGAGACCCTCCCTTTAGCATGAGATGTGATATCCAACTCCTTCCCATTCCAATCCTGAGACTCTTCTGATAGCATAAGATATGATATCTCAAAGCTTCTATACCAAACCTGAGATCCTTCTGATAGCATGAGATGTGATATCTCAATACTTCTAATACCAAACCTGAGATCCTACCTCTAACATGAAATGTGATATCCAACTCTTTCCCCTTGCAAACCTGAGAGCCTTCCTGTAGCATGAGATGTGATATCCAAGTCCTTCCCATTCCAATCCTGAGACCCTTCCTATAACATGAGATGTGATATCCAACTCCTCCCCATTCCAACCTGACCCCCTTCCTATAGCATGAGATGGGATATCCAACTCCTTCCAAATCCCTTCCTATAACATGAGATGTGATATCCAACTCCTCCCCATTCCAACCTGAGACCCTTCCTATAGCATGAGATGGGATATCCAACTCCTTCCAAATCCAATCCCGATACCCTTCCGATAGCATGAGATGTGATATCCAATTGCTTCTACCAAACCTGAGACCCATACTATGGCATGAGATGTGATATCAAACTCCTTCCCATTCTAATCCTGAGACCCTTCCTATAGCTTGAGATGTGATATCCAACTCCTTCCCATTCCAATTCTGAGACCCTTCCTATACCATGAGACTTGATATCTCAATGCTTCTAATACCAAACCTGAGACCCGTCCTATAACATGAGATGTGATATCCAAATCCTTCCCCTTCCAAACCTTAGACCCTTCCTTTATCATGAGATGTGATATCCAACTCCTTCCCATTCCAATTCTGAGACCCTTCCGATATCATGAAATGTGATATCTCAATGCTTCTAATATCAAACTTGAGACCCTCCCTATACCATGAGATGTGATATCCAAGTCCTTCCCATTCCAATCCTGAGACCCTTCCTATAGCATGAGATGTGATATCTCAATGCTTCTAATACCAAACCTGAGACCCTTCCTATAACATGAGATGGGAATATCCAACTCCTTCCCATTCCAATCCTGAGACCCTTCCGATAGCAGAGATGTGATATCTCACTGCTTATACCAAACCTGAGACCCGTCCTATAGCATGAGATGTGATATCCAACTCCTTCCCATTCCAATCCTGAGACCCTTCCTATAGCATGAGATGTGATATCTCACTGCTTATACCAAACCTGAGACCCTTCCCATAGCATGAGATGTGATATCCAACTCCTTCCCATTCCAATCCTGAGACCCTTCCTATAGCATGAGATGTGATATCTCAATGCTTCTAATAACAAACCTGAGACTCTTCCTATAACATGAGATGGGATATCCAACTCCTTCCCATTCCAATCCTGAGACCCTTCCTATAGCATGAGATGTGATATCTCAATGCTTCTAATATCAAACTTGAGACCCTACCTATAGCATGAGATGTGATATCCAAGTCCTTCCCATTCCAATCCTGAGACACTTCCTATAGCATGAGATGTGATATCTCAATGCTTCTAATACCAAACCTGAGACTCTTCCTATAACATGAGATGGGATATCCAACTCCTTCCCATTCCAATCCTGAGACCCTTTTGATAGCAGAGATGTGATATCTCAATGTTTATACCAAACCTGAGACCCTTCCTACGGCATGAGATGTCATATTCAACTCCTTCCCATTCCAATCCTGAGACCCTTCCTATAGCATGAGATGTGATATCCAACTCCTTCCCATTCCAATCCTGAGACCCTTCCTATAGCATGAGATGTGATGTCTCAATGCTTCTAATACCAAACCTGAGATCGTTCCTATAACATGAGATGTGATATCCAACTCCTTCCATTCCAATCCTGAGACCCTTCCTATAGCATGAGATGTGATATCTCAATGCTTATACCAAACCTGAGACCCTTCCTATAGCAGGAGATGTGATATCCAACTCCTTCACGTTCCAAACCTGAGACCCTTCCTTTAGCATGAGATGTGATATCCAGCTCCTTCCAATTCCAATCCTGAGACACTTCCGATAGCATGAGATGTGATATCTCAATGCTTCTAATATCAAAACTGAGACCCTCCCTATAGCATGATATGTGATATCTAAGTCCTTCCCATTCCAATCCTGAGACCCTTCCTATAGCATGAGATGTGATATCTCAATGCTTCTACCAAACCTGAGACCCTTCCTTTAGCATGAGATGTGATATCCAACTCCTTCCCATTCCAATCCTGAGACCCTTCCTATAGCATGAGATGTGATGTCTCAATACTTCTAATACCAAACCTGAGATCCTTCCGATAACATGAGATGTGATATCTCAATACTTCTAATACCAAACCTGAGATCCATCCTATAACATGAGATGTGATATCCAAATCCTTCGCCTTCCAAACCTGAGACCCTCCCTTTAGCATGAGATGTGATATCCAACTCCTTCCCATTCCAATCCTGAGACCCTTCTGATAGCATAAGATATGATATCTCAATGCTTCTATACCAAACCTAAGATCCTTCCGATAGCATGAGATGTGATATCTCAATACTTCTAATACCAAACCTGAGATCCTTCCTATAACATGAGATGTGATATCCAAATCCTTATCTTCCAAACCTGAGACCCTCCCTTTAGCATGAGATGTGATATCCAACTCCTTCCCATTCCAATCCTGAGACTCTTCTGATAGCATAAGATATGATATCTCAATGCTTCTATACCAAACCTGAGATCCTTCTGATAGCATGAGATGTGATATCTCAATACTTCTAATACCAAACCTGAGATCCTACCTCTAACATGAAATGAGATATCCAACTCTTTCCCCTTGCAAACCTGAGAGCCTTCCTGTAGCATGAGATGTGATATCCAAGTCCTTCCCATTCCAATCCTGAGACCCTTCCTATAACATGAGATGTGATATCCAACTCCTCCCCATTCCAACCTGAGACCCTTCCTATAGCATGAGATGGGATATCCAACTCCTTCCGAATCCAATCCCGATACCCTTCCGATAGCATGAGATGTGATATCCCAATGCTTCTACCAAACCTGAGACCCATACTATGGCATGAGATGTGATATCAAACTCCTTCCCATTCTAATCCTGAGACCCTTCCTATAGCTTGAGATGTGATATCCAACTCCTTCCCATTCCAATTCTGAGACCCTTCCTATACCATGAGACTTGATATCTCAATGCTTCTAATACCAAACCTGAGACCCGTCCTATAACATGAGATGTGATATCCAAATCCTTCCCCTTCCAAACCTTAGACCCTTCCTTTATCATGAGATGTGATATCCAACTCCTTCCCATTCCAATCTTGAGACCCTTCCGATATCATGAAATGTGATATCTCAATGCTTCTAATATCAAACTTGAGACCCTCCCTATAGCATGAGAAGTGATATCCAAGTCCTTCCCATTCCAATCCTGAGACCCTTCCTATAGCATGAGATGTGATATCTCAATGCTTCTAATACCAAACCTGAGACCCTTCCTATAACATGAGATGGGAATATCCAACTCCTTCCCATTCCAATCCTGAGACCCTTCCGATAGCAGAGATGTGATATCTCAATGCTTATACCAAACCTGAGATCCTTCCTATAACATGAGATGTGATATCCAACTCCTTCGCATTCCAATCCTGAGACACTTCCTATAGCATGAGATGTGATATCTCACTGCTTATACCAAACCTGAGACCCGTCCTATAGCATGAGATGTGATATCCAACTCCTTCCCATTCCAATCCTGAGACCCTTCCTATAGCATGAGATGTGATATCTCAATGCTTCTAATATCAAACTTGAGACCCTCCCTATAGCATGAGATGTGATACCCAAGTCCTTCCCATTCCAATCCTGAGACCCTTCCTATAGCATGAGATGTGATATCTCAATGCTTCTAATACCAAACCTGAGACTCTTCCTATAACATGAGATGGGATATCCAACTCCTTCCCATTCCAATCCTGAGACCCTTTTGATAGCAGAGATGTGATATCTCAATGTTTATACCAAACCTGAGACCCTTCCTACGGCATGAGATGTCATATTCAACTCCTTCCCATTCCAATCCTGAGACCCTTCCTATAGCATGAGATGTGATATCCAACTCCTTCCCATTCCAATCCTGAGACCCTTCCTATAGCATGAGATGTGATGTCTCAATGCTTCTAATACCAAACCTGAGATCCTTCCTATAACATGAGATGTGATATCCAACTCCTTCCATTCCAATCCTGAGACCCTTCCTACAGCATGAGATGTGATATCTCAATGCTTATACCAAACCTGAGACCCTTCCTATAGCATGAGATGTGATATCCAACTCCTTCCCATTCCAATCCTGAGACCCTTCCTATAGCCTGAGATGTGATATCTCAATGCCTCTAATACCAAACCTGAGATCCTTCCTCTAACATGAAATGTGATATCCAACTCCTTCACTTTCCAAACCTGAGAGCCTATCTATAGCATGAGATGTGATATCCAAGTCCTTCCCATTCCAATCCTTAGACCCTTCCTACAGCATGCAATATGATATCTCAATGATTCTAATAAAAAACCTGAGACCCGTCCTATAACATGAGATGGGATATCCAACTCCTTCCCATTCCAATCCTGAGACACTTCCGATAGCAGAGATGTGATATCTCAATGTTTATACCAAACCTGAGACCCTTCCTATAACATGAGATGTGATATCCAACTCCTTCCCGTTCCAAACCTGAGACCCTTCCTTTAGCATGAGATGTGATATCCAGCTCCTTCCCATTCCAATCCTGAGACACTTCCGATAGCATGAGATGTGATATCTCAATGCTTCTAATATCAAAACTGAGACCCTCCCTATAGCATGATATGTGATATCTAAGTCCTTCCCATTCCAATCCTGAGACCCTTCCTATAGAATGAGATGTGATATCTCAATGCTTCTACCAAACCTGAGACCCTTCCTTTAGCATGAGATGTGATATCCAGCTCCTTCCCATTCCAATCCTGAGACACTTCCGATAGCATGAGATGTGATATCTCAATGCTTCTAATATCAAAACTGAGACCCTCCCTATAGCATGATATGTGATATCTAAGTCCTTCCCATTCCAATCCTGAGACCCTTCCTATAGCATGAGATGTGATATCTCAATGCTTCTACCAAACCTGAGACCCTTCCTTTAGCATGAGATGTGATATCCAACTCCTTCCCATTCCAATCCTGAGACCCTTCCTATAGCATGAGATGTGATATCTCAATACTTCTAATACCAAACCTGAGATCCTTCCGATAACATGAGATGTGATATCTCAATACTTCTAATACCAAACCTGAGATCCATCCTATAACATGAGATGTGATATCCAAATCCTTCGCCTTCCAAACCTGAGACCCTCCCTTTAGCATGAGATGTGATATCCAACTCCTTCCCATTCCAATCCTGAGACCCTTCTGATAGCATAAGATATATATCAATGCTTCTATACCAAACCTGAGATCCTTCCGATAGCATGAGATGTGATATCTCAATACTTCTAATACCAAACCTGAAATCCTTCCTATAACATGAGATGTGATATCCAAATCCTTATCTTCCAAACCTGACACCCTCCCTTTAGCATGAGATGTGATATCCAACTCCTTCCCATTCCAATCCTGAGACTCTTCTGATAGCATAAGATATGATATCTCAATGCTTCTATACCAAACCTGAGATCCTTCTGATAGCATGAGATGTGATATCTCAATACTTCTAATACCAAACCTGAGATCCTACCTCTAACATGAAATGTGATATCCAACTCTTTCCCCTTGCAAACCTGAGAGCCTTCCTGTAGCATGAGATGTGATATCCAAGTCCTTCCCATTCCAATCCTGAGACCTTCCTATAACATGAGATGTGATATCCAACTCCTCCCCATTCCAACCTGAGACCCTTCCTATAGCATGAGATGGGATATCCAACTCCTTCCAAATCCAATCCCGATACCCTTCCGATAGCATGAGATGTGATATCCCAATGCTTCTACCAAACCTGAGACCCATACTATGGCATGAGATGTGATATCAAACTCCTTCCCATTCTAATCCTGAGAACCTTCCTATAGCTTGAGATGTGATATCCAACTCCTTCCCATTCCAATTCTGAGACCCTTCCTATACCATGAGACTTGATATCTCAATGCTTCTAATACCAAACCTGAGACCCGTCCTATAACATGAGATGTGATATCCAAATCCTTCCCCTTCCAAACCTTAGACCCTTCCTTTATCATGAGATGTGATATCCAACTCCTTCCCATTCCAATCTTGAGACCCTTCCGATATCATGAAATGTGATATCTCAATGCTTCTAATATCAAACTTGAGACCCTCCCTATAGCATGAGATGTGATATCCAAGTCCTTCCCATTCCAATCCTGAGACCCTTCCTATAGCATGAGATGTGATATCTCAATGCTTCTAATACCAAACCTGAGACCCTTCCTATAACATGAGATGGGAATATCCAACTCCTTCCCATTCCAATCCTGAGACCCTTCCGATAGCAGAGATGTGATATCTCAATGCTTATACCAAACCTGAGATCCTTCCTATAACATGAGATGTGATATCCAACTCCTTCCCATTCCAATCCTGAGACACTTCCTATAGCATGAGATGTGATATCTCACTGCTTATACCAAACCTGAGACCCGTCCTATAGCATGAGATGTGATATCCAACTCCTTCCCATTCCAATCCTGAGACCCTTCCTATAGCATGAGATGTGATATCTCAATGCTTCTAATATCAAACTTGAGACCCTCCCTATAGCATGAGATGTGATACCCAAGTCCTTCCCATTCCAATCCTGAGACCCTTCCTATAGCATGAGATGTGATATCTCAATGCTTCTAATACCAAACCTGAGACTCTTCCTATAACATGAGATGGGATATCCAACTCCTTCCCATTCCAATCCTGAGACCCTTCCTATAGCATGAGATGTGATATCCAACTCCTTCCCATTCCAATCCTGAGACCCTTCCTATAGCATGAGATGTGATGTCTCAATGCTTCTAATACCAAACCTGAGATCCTTCCTATAACATGAGATGTGATATCCAACTCCTTCCATTCCAATCCTGAGACCCTTCCTATAGCATGAGATGTGATATCCAACTCCTTCCCATTCCAATCCTGAGACCCTTCCTATAGCCTGAGATGTGATATCTCAATGCCTCTAATACCAAACCTGAGATCCTTCCTCTAACATGAAATGTGATATCCAACTCCTTCACTTTCCAAACCTGAGAGCCTATCTATAGCATGAGATGTGATATCCAAGTCCTTCCCATTCCAATCCTTAGACCCTTCCTACAGCATGCAATATGATATCTCAATGATGCTAATAAAAAACCTGAGACCCGTCCTATAACATGAGATGGGATATCCAACTCCTTTCCATTCCAATCCTGAGACACTTCCGATAGCAGAGATGTGATATCTCAATGTTTATACCAAACCTGAGACCCTTCCTATAACATGAGATGTGATATCCAACTCCTTCCTGTTCCAAACCTGAGACCCTTCCTTTAGCATGAGATGTGATATCCAGCTCCTTCCCATTCCAATCCTGAGACACTTCCGATAGCATGAGATGTGATATCTCAATGCTTCTAATATCAAAACTGAGACCCTCCCTATAGCATGATATGTGATATCTAAGTCCTTCCCATTCCAATCCTGAGACCCTTCCTATAGCATGAGATGTGATATCTCAATGCTTCTACCAAACCTGAGACCCTTCCTTTAGCATGAGATGTGATATCCAACTCCTTCCCATTCCAATCCTGAGACCCTTCCTATAGCATGAGATGTGATATCTCAATACTTCTAATACCAAACCTGAGATCCTTCCGATAACATGAGATGTGATATCCAAATCCTTCGCCTTCCAAACCTGAGACCCTCCCTTTAGCATGAGATGTGATATCCAACTCCTTCCCATTCCAATCCTGAGACCCTTCTGATAGCATAAGATATGATATCTCAATGCTTCTATACCAAACCTGAGATCCTTCCGATAGCATGAGATGTGATATCTCAATACTTCTAATACCAAACCTGAGATCCTTCCTATAACATGAGATGTGATATCCAAATCCTTATCTTCCAAACCTGAGACCCTCCCTTTAGCATGAGATGTGATATCTCAATACTTCTAATACCAAACCTGAGACCCTTCCTATAGCTTGAGATGTGATATCCAACTCCTTCCCATTCCAATTCTGAGACCCTTCCTATACCATGAGACTTGATATCTCAATGCTTCTAATACCAAACCTGAGACCCGTCCTATAACATGAGATGTGATATCCAAATCCTTCCCCTTCCAAACCTTAGACCCTTCCTTTATCATGAGATGTGATATCCAACTCCTTCCCAATCCAATTCTGATACCCTTCCGATATCATGAAATGTGATATCTCAATGCTTCTAATATCAAACTTGAGACCCTCCCTATACCATGAGATGTGATATCCAAGTCCTTCCCATTCCAATCCTGAGACCCTTCCTATAGCATGAGATGTGATATCTCAATGCTTCTAATACCAAACCTGAGACCCTTCCTATAACATGAGATGGGAATATCCAACTCCTTCCCATTCCAATCCTGAGACCCTTCCGATAGCAGAGATGTGATATCTCAATGCTTATACCAAACCTGAGATCCTTCCTATAACATGAGATGTGATATCCAACTCCTTCCCATTCCAATCCTGAGACACTTCCTATAGCATGAGATGTGATATCTCACTGCTTATACCAAACCTGAGACCCGTCCTATAGCATGAGATGTGATATCCAACTCCTTCCCATTCCAATCCTGAGACCCTTCCTATAGCATGAGATGTGATATCTCAATGCTTCTAATATCAAACTTGAGACCCTCCCTATAGCATGAGATGTGATACCCAAGTCCTTCCCATTCCAATCCTGAGACCCTTCCTATAGCATGAGATGTGATATCTCAATGCTTCTAATACCAAACCTGAGACTCTTCCTATAACATGAGATGGGATATCCAACTCCTTCCCATTCCAATCCTGAGACCCTTCCTATAGCATGAGATGTGATATCCAACTCCTTCCCATTCCAATCCTGAGACCCTTCCTATAGCATGAGATGTGATGTCTCAATGCTTCTAATACCAAACCTGAGATCCTTCCTATAACATGAGATGTGATATCCAACTCCTTCCATTCCAATCCTGAGACCCTTCCTATAGCATGAGATGTGATATCCAACTCCTTCCCATTCCAATCCTGAGACCCTTCCTATAGCCTGAGATGTGATATCTCAATGCCTCTAATACCAAACCTGAGATCCTTCCTCTAACATGAAATGTGATATCCAACTCCTTCACTTTCCAAACCTGAGAGCCTATCTATAGCATGAGATGTGATATCCAAGTCCTTCCCATTCCAATCCTTAGACCCTTCCTACAGCATGCAATATGATATCTCAATGATGCTAATAAAAAACCTGAGACCCGTCCTATAACATGAGATGGGATATCCAACTCCTTTCCATTCCAATCCTGAGACACTTCCGATAGCAGAGATGTGATATCTCAATGTTTATACCAAACCTGAGACCCTTCCTATAACATGAGATGTGATATCCAACTCCTTCCTGTTCCAAACCTGAGACCCTTCCTTTAGCATGAGATGTGATATCCAGCTCCTTCCCATTCCAATCCTGAGACACTTCCGATAGCATGAGATGTGATATCTCAATGCTTCTAATATCAAAACTGAGACCCTCCCTATAGCATGATATGTGATATCTAAGTCCTTCCCATTCCAATCCTGAGACCCTTCCTATAGCATGAGATGTGATATCTCAATGCTTCTACCAAACCTGAGACCCTTCCTTTAGCATGAGATGTGATATCCAACTCCTTCCCATTCCAATCCTGAGACCCTTCCTATAGCATGAGATGTGATATCTCAATACTTCTAATACCAAACCTGAGATCCTTCCGATAACATGAGATGTGATATCCAAATCCTTCGCCTTCCAAACCTGAGACCCTCCCTTTAGCATGAGATGTGATATCCAACTCCTTCCCATTCCAATCCTGAGACCCTTCTGATAGCATAAGATATGATATCTCAATGCTTCTATACCAAACCTGAGATCCTTCCGATAGCATGAGATGTGATATCTCAATACTTCTAATACCAAACCTGAGATCCTTCCTATAACATGAGATGTGATATCCAAATCCTTATCTTCCAAACCTGAGACCCTCCCTTTAGCATGAGATGTGATATCTCAATACTTCTAATACCAAACCTGAGACCCTTCCTATAGCTTGAGATGTGATATCCAACTCCTTCCCATTCCAATTCTGAGACCCTTCCTATACCATGAGACTTGATATCTCAATGCTTCTAATACCAAACCTGAGACCCGTCCTATAACATGAGATGTGATATCCAAATCCTTCCCCTTCCAAACCTTAGACCCTTCCTTTATCATGAGATGTGATATCCAACTCCTTCCCAATCCAATTCTGATACCCTTCCGATATCATGAAATGTGATATCTCAATGCTTCTAATATCAAACTTGAGACCCTCCCTATACCATGAGATGTGATATCCAAGTCCTTCCCATTCCAATCCTGAGACCCTTCCTATAGCATGAGATGTGATATCTCAATGCTTCTAATACCAAACCTGAGACCCTTCCTATAACATGAGATGGGAATATCCGACTCCTTCCCATTCCAATCCTGAGACCCTTCCGATAGCAGAGATGTGATATCTCAATGCTTATACCAAACCTGAGATCCTTCTATAACATGAGATGTGATATCCAACTCCTTCCCATTCCAATCCTGAGACACTTCCTATAGCATATGTGATATCTCACTGCTTATACCAAACCTGAGACCCGTCCTATAGCATGAGATGTGATATCCAACTCCTTCCCATTCCAATCCTGAGACCCTTCCTATAGCATGAGATGTGATATCTCACTGCTTATACCAAACCTGAGACCCTTCCCATAGCATGAGATGTGATATCCAACTCCTTCCCATTCCAATCCTGAGACCCTTCCTATAGCATGAGATGTGATATCTCAATGCTTCTAATATCAAACTTGAGACCCTACCTATAGCATGAGATGTGATATCCAAGTCCTTCCCATTCCAATCCTGAGACACTTCCTATAGCATGAGATGTGATATCTCAATGCTTCTAATACCAAACCTGAGACTCTTCCTATAACATGAGATGGGATATCCAACTCCTTCCCATTCCAATCCTGAGACCCTTTTGATAGCAGAGATGTGATATCTCAATGTTTATACCAAACCTGAGACCCTTCCTACGGCATGAGATGTCATATTCAACTCCTTCCCATTCCAATCCTGAGACCCTTCCTATAGCATGAGATGTGATATCCAACTCCTTCCCATTCCAATCCTGAGACCCTTCCTATAGCATGAGATGTGATGTCTCAATGCTTCTAATACCAAACCTGCGATCGTTCCTATAACATGAGATGTGATATCCAACTCCTTCCATTCCAATCCTGAGACCCTTCCTATAGCATGAGATGTGATATCTCAATGCTTATACCAAACCTGAGACCCTTCCTATAGCATGAGATGTGATATCTCAATACTTCTAATACCAAACCTGAGATCCTTCCGATAACATGAGATGTGATATCCAAATCCTTCGCCTTCCAAACCTGAGACCCTCCCTTTAGCATGAGATGTGATATCCAACTCCTTCCCATTCCAATCCTGAGACCCTTCTGATAGCATAAGATATGATATCTCAATGCTTCTATACCAAACCTGAGATCCTTCCGATAGCATGAGATGTGATATCTCAATACTTCTAATACCAAACCTGAGATCCTTCCTATAACATGAGATGTGATATCCAAATCCTTATCTTCCAAACCTGAGACCCTCCCTTTAGCATGAGATGTGATATCTCAATACTTCTAATACCAAACCTGAGACCCTTCCTATAGCTTGAGATGTGATATCCAACTCCTTCCCATTCCAATTCTGAGACCCTTCCTATACCATGAGACTTGATATCTCAATGCTTCTAATACCAAACCTGAGACCCGTCCTATAACATGAGATGTGATATCCAAATCCTTCCCCTTCCAAACCTTAGACCCTTCCTTTATCATGAGATGTGATATCCAACTCCTTCCCAATCCAATTCTGATACCCTTCCGATATCATGAAATGTGATATCTCAATGCTTCTAATATCAAACTTGAGACCCTCCCTATACCATGAGATGTGATATCCAAGTCCTTCCCATTCCAATCCTGAGACCCTTCCTATAGCATGAGATGTGATATCTCAATGCTTCTAATACCAAACCTGAGACCCTTCCTATAACATGAGATGGGAATATCCAACTCCTTCCCATTCCAATCCTGAGACCCTTCCGATAGCAGAGATGTGATATCTCAATGCTTATACCAAACCTGAGATCCTTCCTATAACATGAGATGTGATATCCAACTCCTTCCCATTCCAATCCTGAGACACTTCCTATAGCATGAGATGTGATATCTCACTGCTTATACCAAACCTGAGACCCGTCCTATAGCATGAGATGTGATATCCAACTCCTTCCCATTCCAATCCTGAGACCCTTCCTATAGCATGAGATGTGATATCTCAATGCTTCTAATATCAAACTTGAGACCCTCCCTATAGCATGAGATGTGATACCCAAGTCCTTCCCATTCCAATCCTGAGACCCTTCCTATAGCATGAGATGTGATATCTCAATGCTTCTAATACCAAACCTGAGACTCTTCCTATAACATGAGATGGGATATCCAACTCCTTCCCATTCCAATCCTGAGACCCTTCCTATAGCATGAGATGTGATATCCAACTCCTTCCCATTCCAATCCTGAGACCCTTCCTATAGCATGAGATGTGATGTCTCAATGCTTCTAATACCAAACCTGAGATCCTTCCTATAACATGAGATGTGATATCCAACTCCTTCCATTCCAATCCTGAGACCCTTCCTATAGCATGAGATGTGATATCCAACTCCTTCCCATTCCAATCCTGAGACCCTTCCTATAGCCTGAGATGTGATATCTCAATGCCTCTAATACCAAACCTGAGATCCTTCCTCTAACATGAAATGTGATATCCAACTCCTTCACTTTCCAAACCTGAGAGCCTATCTATAGCATGAGATGTGATATCCAAGTCCTTCCCATTCCAATCCTTAGACCCTTCCTACAGCATGCAATATGATATCTCAATGATGCTAATAAAAAACCTGAGACCCGTCCTATAACATGAGATGGGATATCCAACTCCTTTCCATTCCAATCCTGAGACACTTCCGATAGCAGAGATGTGATATCTCAATGTTTATACCAAACCTGAGACCCTTCCTATAACATGAGATGTGATATCCAACTCCTTCCTGTTCCAAACCTGAGACCCTTCCTTTAGCATGAGATGTGATATCCAGCTCCTTCCCATTCCAATCCTGAGACACTTCCGATAGCATGAGATGTGATATCTCAATGCTTCTAATATCAAAACTGAGACCCTCCCTATAGCATGATATGTGATATCTAAGTCCTTCCCATTCCAATCCTGAGACCCTTCCTATAGCATGAGATGTGATATCTCAATGCTTCTACCAAACCTGAGACCCTTCCTTTAGCATGAGATGTGATATCCAACTCCTTCCCATTCCAATCCTGAGACCCTTCCTATAGCATGAGATGTGATATCTCAATACTTCTAATACCAAACCTGAGATCCTTCCGATAACATGAGATGTGATATCCAAATCCTTCGCCTTCCAAACCTGAGACCCTCCCTTTAGCATGAGATGTGATATCCAACTCCTTCCCATTCCAATCCTGAGACCCTTCTGATAGCATAAGATATGATATCTCAATGCTTCTATACCAAACCTGAGATCCTTCCGATAGCATGAGATGTGATATCTCAATACTTCTAATACCAAACCTGAGATCCTTCCTATAACATGAGATGTGATATCCAAATCCTTATCTTCCAAACCTGAGACCCTCCCTTTAGCATGAGATGTGATATCTCAATACTTCTAATACCAAACCTGAGACCCTTCCTATAGCTTGAGATGTGATATCCAACTCCTTCCCATTCCAATTCTGAGACCCTTCCTATACCATGAGACTTGATATCTCAATGCTTCTAATACCAAACCTGAGACCCGTCCTATAACATGAGATGTGATATCCAAATCCTTCCCCTTCCAAACCTTAGACCCTTCCTTTATCATGAGATGTGATATCCAACTCCTTCCCAATCCAATTCTGATACCCTTCCGATATCATGAAATGTGATATCTCAATGCTTCTAATATCAAACTTGAGACCCTCCCTATACCATGAGATGTGATATCCAAGTCCTTCCCATTCCAATCCTGAGACCCTTCCTATAGCATGAGATGTGATATCTCAATGCTTCTAATACCAAACCTGAGACCCTTCCTATAACATGAGATGGGAATATCCGACTCCTTCCCATTCCAATCCTGAGACCCTTCCGATAGCAGAGATGTGATATCTCAATGCTTATACCAAACCTGAGATCCTTCTATAACATGAGATGTGATATCCAACTCCTTCCCATTCCAATCCTGAGACACTTCCTATAGCATATGTGATATCTCACTGCTTATACCAAACCTGAGACCCGTCCTATAGCATGAGATGTGATATCCAACTCCTTCCCATTCCAATCCTGAGACCCTTCCTATAGCATGAGATGTGATATCTCACTGCTTATACCAAACCTGAGACCCTTCCCATAGCATGAGATGTGATATCCAACTCCTTCCCATTCCAATCCTGAGACCCTTCCTATAGCATGAGATGTGATATCTCAATGCTTCTAATATCAAACTTGAGACCCTACCTATAGCATGAGATGTGATATCCAAGTCCTTCCCATTCCAATCCTGAGACACTTCCTATAGCATGAGATGTGATATCTCAATGCTTCTAATACCAAACCTGAGACTCTTCCTATAACATGAGATGGGATATCCAACTCCTTCCCATTCCAATCCTGAGACCCTTTTGATAGCAGAGATGTGATATCTCAATGTTTATACCAAACCTGAGACCCTTCCTACGGCATGAGATGTCATATTCAACTCCTTCCCATTCCAATCCTGAGACCCTTCCTATAGCATGAGATGTGATATCCAACTCCTTCCCATTCCAATCCTGAGACCCTTCCTATAGCATGAGATGTGATGTCTCAATGCTTCTAATACCAAACCTGCGATCGTTCCTATAACATGAGATGTGATATCCAACTCCTTCCATTCCAATCCTGAGACCCTTCCTATAGCATGAGATGTGATATCTCAATGCTTATACCAAACCTGAGACCCTTCCTATAGCATGAGATGTGATATCCAACTCCTTCACGTTCCAAACCTGAGACCCTTCCTTTAGCATGAGATGTGATATCCAACTCCTTCCCATTCCAATCCTGAGACCCTTCTGATAGCATAAGATATGATATCTCAATGCTTCTATACCAAACCTGAGATCCTTCCGATAGCATGAGATGTGATATCTCAATACTTCTAATACCAAACCTGAGATCCTTCCTATAACATGAGATGTGATATCCAAATCCTTATCTTCCAAACCTGAGACCCTCCCTTTAGCATGAGATGTGATATCCAACTCCTTCCCATTCCAATCCTGAGACTCTTCTGATAGCATAAGATATGATATCTCAAAGCTTCTATACCAAACCTGAGATCCTTCTGATAGCATGAGATGTGATATCTCAATACTTCTAATACCAAACCTGAGATCCTACCTCTAACATGAAATGTGATATCCAACTCTTTCCCCTTGCAAACCTGAGAGCCTTCCTGTAGCATGAGATGTGATATCCAAGTCCTTCCCATTCCAATCCTGAGACCCTTCCTATAACATGAGATGTGATATCCAACTCCTCCCCATTCCAACCTGACCCCCTTCCTATAGCATGAGATGGGATATCCAACTCCTTCCAAATCCCTTCCTATAACATGAGATGTGATATCCAACTCCTCCCCATTCCAACCTGAGACCCTTCCTATAGCATGAGATGGGATATCCAACTCCTTCCAAATCCAATCCCGATACCCTTCCGATAGCATGAGATGTGATATCCAATTGCTTCTACCAAACCTGAGACCCATACTATGGCATGAGATGTGATATCAAACTCCTTCCCATTCTAATCCTGAGACCCTTCCTATAGCTTGAGATGTGATATCCAACTCCTTCCCATTCCAATTCTGAGACCCTTCCTATACCATGAGACTTGATATCTCAATGCTTCTAATACCAAACCTGAGACCCGTCCTATAACATGAGATGTGATATCCAAATCCTTCCCCTTCCAAACCTTAGACCCTTCCTTTATCATGAGATGTGATATCCAACTCCTTCCCATTCCAATTCTGAGACCCTTCCGATATCATGAAATGTGATATCTCAATGCTTCTAATATCAAACTTGAGACCCTCCCTATACCATGAGATGTGATATCCAAGTCCTTCCCATTCCAATCCTGAGACCCTTCCTATAGCATGAGATGTGATATCTCAATGCTTCTAATACCAAACCTGAGACCCTTCCTATAACATGAGATGGGAATATCCAACTCCTTCCCATTCCAATCCTGAGACCCTTCCGATAGCAGAGATGTGATATCTCACTGCTTATACCAAACCTGAGACCCGTCCTATAGCATGAGATGTGATATCCAACTCCTTCCCATTCCAATCCTGAGACCCTTCCTATAGCATGAGATGTGATATCTCACTGCTTATACCAAACCTGAGACCCTTCCCATAGCATGAGATGTGATATCCAACTCCTTCCCATTCCAATCCTGAGACCCTTCCTATAGCATGAGATGTGATATCTCAATGCTTCTAATATCAAACTTGAGACCCTACCTATAGCATGAGATGTGATATCCAAGTCCTTCCCATTCCAATCCTGAGACACTTCCTATAGCATGAGATGTGATATCTCAATGCTTCTAATACCAAACCTGAGACTCTTCCTATAACATGAGATGGGATATCCAACTCCTTCCCATTCCAATCCTGAGACCCTTTTGATAGCAGAGATGTGATATCTCAATGTTTATACCAAACCTGAGACCCTTCCTACGGCATGAGATGTCATATTCAACTCCTTCCCATTCCAATCCTGAGACCCTTCCTATAGCATGAGATGTGATATCCAACTCCTTCCCATTCCAATCCTGAGACCCTTCCTATAGCATGAGATGTGATGTCTCAATGCTTCTAATACCAAACCTGAGATCGTTCCTATAACATGAGATGTGATATCCAACTCCTTCCATTCCAATCCTGAGACCCTTCCTATAGCATGAGATGTGATATCTCAATGCTTATACCAAACCTGAGACCCTTCCTATAGCAGGAGATGTGATATCCAACTCCTTCACGTTCCAAACCTGAGACCCTTCCTTTAGCATGAGATGTGATATCCAGCTCCTTCCAATTCCAATCCTGAGACACTTCCGATAGCATGAGATGTGATATCTCAATGCTTCTAATATCAAAACTGAGACCCTCCCTATAGCATGATATGTGATATCTAAGTCCTTCCGATTCCAATCCTGAGACCCTTCCTATAGCATGAGATGTGATATCTCAATGCTTCTACCAAACCTGAGACCCTTCCTTTAGCATGAGATGTGATATCCAACTCCTTCCCATTCCAATCCTGAGACCCTTCCTATAGCATGAGATGTGATATCTCAATACTTCTACCAAACCTGAGATCCTTCCGATAACATGAGATGTGATATCTCAATACTTCTAATACCAAACCTGAGATCCATCCTATAACATGAGATGTGATATCCAAATCCTTCGCCTTCCAAACCTGAGACCCTCCCTTTAGCATGAGATGTGATATCCAACTCCTTCCCATTCCAATCCTGAGACCCTTCTGATAGCATAAGATATGATATCTCAATGCTTCTATACCAAACCTAAGATCCTTCCGATAGCATGAGATGTGATATCTCAATACTTCTAATACCAAACCTGAGATCCTTCCTATAACATGAGATGTGATATCCAAATCCTTATCTTCCAAACCTGAGACCCTCCCTTTAGCATGAGATGTGATATCCAACTCCTTCCCATTCCAATCCTGAGACTCTTCTGATAGCATAAGATATGATATCTCAATGCTTCTATACCAAACCTGAGATCCTTCTGATAGCATGAGATGTGATATCTCGATACTTCTAATACCAAACCTGAGATCCTACCTCTAACATGAAATGTGATATCCAACTCTTTCCCCTTGCAAACCTGAGAGCCTTCCTGTAGCATGAGATGTGATATCCAAGTCCTTCCCATTCCAATCCTGAGACCCTTCCTATAACATGAGATGTGATATCCAACTCCTCCCCATTCCAACCTGAGACCCTTCCTATAGCATGAGATGGGATATCCAACTCCTTCCGAATCCAATCCCGATACCCTTCCGATAGCATGAGATGTGATATCCCAATGCTTTTACCAAACCTGAGACCCATACTATGGCATGAGATGTGATATCAAACTCCTTCCCATTCTAATCCTGAGACCCTTCCTATAGCTTGAGATGTGATATCCAACTCCTTCCCATTCCAATTCTGAGACCCTTCCTATACCATGAGACTTGATATCTCAATGCTTCTAATACCAAACCTGAGACCCGTCCTATAACATGAGATGTGATATCCAAATCCTTCCCCTTCCAAACCTTAGACCCTTCCTTTATCATGAGATGTGATATCCAACTCCTTCCCATTCCAATCTTGAGACCCTTCCGATATCATGAAATGTGATATCTCAATGCTTCTAATATCAAACTTGAGACCCTCCCTATAGCATGAGAAGTGATATCCAAGTCCTTCCCATTCCAATCCTGAGACCCTTCCTATAGCATGAGATGTGATATCTCAATGCTTCTAATACCAAACCTGAGACCCTTCCTATAACATGAGATGGGAATATCCAACTCCTTCCCATTCCAATCCTGAGACCCTTCCGATAGCAGAGATGTGATATCTCAATGCTTATACCAAACCTGAGATCCTTCCTATAACATGAGATGTGATATCCAACTCCTTCGCATTCCAATCCTGAGACACTTCCTATAGCATGAGATGTGATATCTCACTGCTTATACCAAACCTGAGACCCGTCCTATAGCATGAGATGTGATATCCAACTCCTTCCCATTCCAATCCTGAGACCCTTCCTATAGCATGAGATGTGATATCTCAATGCTTCTAATATCAAACTTGAGACCCTCCCTATAGCATGAGATGTGATACCCAAGTCCTTCCCATTCCAATCCTGAGACCCTTCCTATAGCATGAGATGTGATATCTCAATGCTTCTAATACCAAACCTGAGACTCTTCCTATAACATGAGATGGGATATCCAACTCCTTCCCATTCCAATCCTGAGACCCTTTTGATAGCAGAGATGTGATATCTCAATGTTTATACCAAACCTGAGACCCTTCCTACGGCATGAGATGTCATATTCAACTCCTTCCCATTCCAATCCTGAGACCCTTCCTATAGCATGAGATGTGATATCCAACTCCTTCCCATTCCAATCCTGAGACCCTTCCTATAGCATGAGATGTGATGTCTCAATGCTTCTAATACCAAACCTGAGATCCTTCCTATAACATGAGATGTGATATCCAACTCCTTCCATTCCAATCCTGAGACCCTTCCTACAGCATGAGATGTGATATCTCAATGCTTATACCAAACCTGAGACCCTTCCTATAGCATGAGATGTGATATCCAACTCCTTCCCATTCCAATCCTGAGACCCTTCCTATAGCCTGAGATGTGATATCTCAATGCCTCTAATACCAAACCTGAGATCCTTCCTCTAACATGAAATGTGATATCCAACTCCTTCACTTTCCAAACCTGAGAGCCTATCTATAGCATGAGATGTGATATCCAAGTCCTTCCCATTCCAATCCTTAGACCCTTCCTACAGCATGCAATATGATATCTCAATGATTCTAATAAAAAACCTGAGACCCGTCCTATAACATGAGATGGGATATCCAACTCCTTCCCATTCCAATCCTGAGACACTTCCGATAGCAGAGATGTGATATCTCAATGTTTATACCAAACCTGAGACCCTTCCTATAACATGAGATGTGATATCCAACTCCTTCCCGTTCCAAACCTGAGACCCTTCCTTTAGCATGAGATGTGATATCCAGCTCCTTCCCATTCCAATCCTGAGACACTTCCGATAGCATGAGATGTGATATCTCAATGCTTCTAATATCAAAACTGAGACCCTCCCTATAGCATGATATGTGATATCTAAGTCCTTCCCATTCCAATCCTGAGACCCTTCCTATAGCATGAGATGTGATATCTCAATGCTTCTACCAAACCTGAGACCCTTCCTTTAGCATGAGATGTGATATCCAACTCCTTCCCATTCCAATCCTGAGACCCCTCCTATAGCATGAGATGTGATATCTCAATACTTCTAATACCAAACCTGAGATCCTTCCGATAACATGAGATGTGATATCCAAATCCTTCGCCTTCCAAACCTGAGACCCTCCCTTTAGCATGAGATGTGATATCCAACTCCTTCCCATTCCAATCCTGAGACCCTTCTGATAGCATAAGATATGATATCTCAATGCTTCTATACCAAACCTGAGATCCTTCCGATAGCATGATGTTATATCTCAATACTTCTAATACCAAACCTGAGATCCTTCCTATAACATGAGATGTGATATCCAAATCCTTATCTTCCAAACCTGAGACCCTCCCTTTAGCATGAGATGTGATATCCAACTCCTTCCCATTCCAATCCTGAGACTCTTCTGATAGCATAAGATATGATATCTCAATGCTTCTATACCAAACCTGAGATCCTTCTGATAGCATGAGATGTGATATCTCAATACTTCTAATACCAAACCTGAGATCCTACCTCTAACATGAAATGTGATATCCAACTCTTTCCCCTTGCAAACCTGAGAGCCTTCCTATAGCATGAGATGTGATATCCAAGTCCTTCCCATTCCAATCCTGAGACCCTTCCTATAGCATGAGATGGGATATCCAACTCCTTCCAAATCCAATCCCGATACCCTTCTGATAGCATGAGATGTGATATCCCAATGCTTCTACCAAACCTGAGACCCATACTATGGCATGAGATGTGATATCAAACTCCTTCCCATTCTAATCCTGAGACCCTTCCTATAGCTTGAGATGTGATATCCAACTCCTTCCCATTCCAATTCTGAGACCCTTCCTATACCATGAGACTTGATATCTCAATGCTTCTAATACCAAACCTGAGACCCGTCCTATAACATGAGATGTGATATCCAAATCCTTCCCCTTCCAAACCTTAGACCCTTCCTTTATCATGAGATGTGATATCCAACTCCTTCCCATTCCAATCTTGAGACCCTTCCGATATGAAATGTGATATCTCAATGCTTCTAATATCAAACTTGAGACCCTCCCTATAGCATGAGATGTGATATCCAAGTCCTTCCCATTCCAATCCTGAGACCCTTCCTATAGCATGAGATGTGATATCTCAATGCTTCTAATACCAAACCTGAGACCCTTCCTATAACATGAGATGGGAATATCCAACTCCTTCCCATTCCAATCCTGAGACCCTTCCGATAGCAGAGATGTGATATCGCAATGCTTATACCAAACCTGAGATCCTTCCTATAACATGAGATGTGATATCCAACTCCTTCCCATTCCAATCCTGAGACACTTCCTATAGCATGAGATGTGATATCTCACTGCTTATACCAAACCTGAGACCCTTCCTATAGCATGAGATGTGATATCCAACTCCTTCCCATTCCAATCCTGAGACCCTTCCTATAGCATGAGATGTGATATCTCAATGCTTCTAATATCAAACTTGAGACCCTCCCTATAGCATGAGATGTGATACCCAAGTCCTTCCCATTCCAATCCTGAGACACTTCCTATAGCATGAGATGTGATATCTCAATGCTTCTAATACCAAACCTGAGACTTCCTATAACATGAGATGGGATATCCAACTCCTTCCCATTCCAATCCTGAGACCCTTTCGATAGCAGAGATGTGATATCTCAATGTTTATACCAAACCTGAGACCCTCCCTACGGCATGAGATGTCATATACAACTCCTTCCCATTCCAATCCTGAGACCCTTCCTATAGCATGAGATGTGATATCCAACTCCTTCCCATTCCAATCCTGAGACCCTTCCTATAGCCTGAGATGTGATATCTCAATGCCTCTAATACCAAACCTGAGATCCTTCCTCTAACATGAAATGTGATATCCAACTCCTTCACTTTCCAAACCTGAGAGCCTATCTATAGCATGAGATGTGATATCCAAGTCCTTCCCATTCCAATCCTTAGACCCTTCCTACAGCATGCAATATGATATCTCAATGATTTTAATAAAAAACCTGAGACCCGTCCTATAACATGAGATGGGATATCCAACTCCTTCCCATTCCAATCCTGGGACACTTCCGATAGCAGAGATGTGATATCTCAATGTTTATACCAAACCTGAGACCCTTCCTATAACATGAGATGTGATATCCAGCTCCTTCCCGTTCCAATCCTGAGACACTTCCAATAGCATGAGATGTGATATCTCAATGCTTCTAATACCAAACTGAGACCCTCCCTATAGCATGATATGTGATATCTAAGTCCTTCCCATTCCAATCCTGAGACCCTTCCTATAGCATGAGATGTGATATCTCAATGCTTATCCTTGATTCCTGTAGTAAATTGATTTCCTTTGCAGGCCGACTACTGTCACGAATGCCTTGTCTGCATGCATTCTCTCCTGGCCATTCTCTCACCGTGGCTATTTGCCTACCCCCTTCCTCTCTCAGTGGATGGACTTCTCCATCCTAGCCTCCTACCACTCAACTCCGCCTACTTGGAGAATTCAACATGAACCTGTATGCTTCCTGACCTGGACTTATACTAGATCTGCAACTCTTCATGTCGCTGGCCCTACACACTGCAGGGAATACTCAGGATTTTCTGATCTCAGACCTCCCCCTCTGTAACCCTCTCAACAATCCTCTCCCGTGGTGATCAAGTTCTCATCTCCAAAGAAGGCTGCCAGCTGTTCCTCCTCAGAGGAGTTCTCCCTTTCTGTGCCTGCTCCCTGCACCGTTTCGCGTTGCAAACACTCGCTTCCCTGCTCTCTGGTTTAGACGCTTTTCCTTCTCAGAGGCCTTCTTCTATTCTGCCCTTTTCGCGTTGCAAGTACTCGCTTCCCAGCTCTCTGGTTTAGACGCGTGTTCCCTGCCTTCTCTCCTCTTCCCGCTGCCTTCAAATCAAAAAATGAGCTCCAAAAGATACACAGTGCTCAGAATGCTCTATAACACCCATTATTCAACATATAGCCGTAACCCGCTAGACGTATTGAAACGTGCTGTAAACTAGCAAAAACAGCTAGAAAATGTACTTTCCTCGCGTTTTTGTAAATGCTAATTCTGATGGGTTCCCATGTATGTACTGTCCGTGCGTTTGTTGTCGAATCCTGAAGTTTTTAACCACTGTTCTCCCATACAAGGGGGGGGGGGGGGGGTCAACGTCTACTGCTGTTCACAGGCTGAATGTATACGGCTGAAATCTTCAAGGCATTATCAGCTTTCCTGACTGTTTTGGAACGTGTATTTGCTATTTGTTAATGCAGTCGTCCTGTGTTCATCGTCCCTTCTACTTTACAGGCTGCACTCCCCTGGTGATCACATTCTCCTCTCCAGAGCAGGCTGACTACCAGCTGTTCCTCCTCATAGGCGTTCATCCTTTCTGTCCCTGCTCCCTGCTCCCTGCACCGTTTCGCGTTGCATGTACTCGCTTCCCAGCTCTCTGGTTTAGATGCGTGTTCCCTGCCTTCTCTCCTCTTCCTACAGCCTTCCAACGAGCTCCACAAGATAGTGTTCAGAATGCTTTATAACACCCATTATTCAACATATAGCTGTAACCCGCTAGACGTATTGAAACGTGCTAAAAACGAGCAGAAACAGCTAGAAAATGTACTTTCCTCGCGTTTTGGTAAATGCGAATTCTGGTGGATTCCCATTTTGTACTCTGTTCGTGCGTTTGTTCAGTCGAATCCTGGTCTTTTGAACCACTCTTCTCCCATACAAGGGAGGGTCAAAATGTGTTGTTCACAGGCTGAATTTATACTGCTGAAATGCTCGCTTACCTGCTCTCTGGTTTAGACGCGTGTACCCTGCATTTACCAAAACGCGAGGGAAGTACATTTTCTAGCTGTTTTTGCTAGTTTTTAGCACGTTTCAATACGTCTAGCGGGTTACAGCTATATGTTGAATAATGGGTGTTATAAAGCATTCTGAACACTGTATCTTGTGGAGCAAATTGGAAGGCTGTAGCAAAGGGAGAGAAGGCAGGGAACACGCATCTCAACCAGAGAGCTGGGAAGCGAGTACATGCAACGCGAAACGGTGCAGGGAGCAGGGACAGATAGGATGAACACCTATGAGGAGGAGCAGCTGTTAGTTAGCCTGCATAGGAGAGAAGAATGTGATCACTAGGGGAGTGCAGCCTGTAAACTAGAAGGAACGATGAACAAAGGGGGACTGCATTAACAGATGGCAAATATACGTTCCAAAACAGTCAGGAAAGCTGATAATGCTTTGAAGATTTCAGCCGTATACATTCAGCCTGTGAACAGCAGTAGATGTTGACCCCCCTCCCTAGTATGGGAGAACAGTGGTTAAAAACTTCAGGATTCGACACAAACGCACGGACACAGTACATACAACATGGGAACCCACCAGAATTCGCATTTACAAAAACGCGAGGGAAGTACATTTTCTAGCTATTTTTGCTAGTTTTTAGCACGTTTCTACGTCTAGCGGGTTACAGCTATATGTTGAATAATGGGGTTATAAAGCATTCTGAACACTATCTTGTGGAGCTCATTGGAAGGCTGTAGGAAGAGGAGAGAAGGCAGGGAACACGCATCTAAACCAGAGAGCTGGGAAGCGAGTACATGCAACGCGAAACGGTGCAGGGAGCAGGGACAGAAAGGTGGAACGCCACTGAGGAGGAGCAGCTGGTAGTTAGCATGCTCTGGAGAGGAGAATGTGATCACCACGGGAGTGCAGCCTTGAAACAAGAAGGGACGATGAAAACATGCTGACTGGAATAACAGATGGCAAATACACTTTCCAGAACAGTCGGTTTACCCGATAATGCATTGACGATTTCAGCAGTATACATTCAGCCTGTGAACAGTAGATTTTGATCCCCCCCTTGTATGGGTGACGAGTGGTTAAAAACATCAGGATTCGACTGAACAAATGCACGAACAGAGTACAAAATGGGAATCCACCAGAATTCGTATTTACCAAAACGCGAGGAAAGAACATTTTCTAGCTATTTTTGCTAGTTTTTAGCACTTTTCAATACGTCTAGCGGGTTACAGCTATATCTTGAATAATGGGTGTTATAAAGCATTCTGAGCACCGTGTATCTTTTGAAGCTCATTTGTTGATTTGAAGGCAGCGGGAAGAGGAGAGAAGGCAGGGAACACACGTCTAAACCAGAGAGCTGGGAAGCGAGTTGTTCTCTGCAACGCGAAACGATGCAGAGAACAAGCACAGAAAGGAAGAAGGAAAAGCGTCTAAACCAGAGAGCAGGGAAGCGAGTGTTTGCAAAGCGAAACGGTGCAGAGAGCAGGGACAGAAAGGGAGAACTCCACTGAGGAGGAACAGCTGGTAGTTAGCGTTCTTTGGAGATGAGAACTTGATCACCACGGGAGAGGATTGTTGAGAGGGTTACATAGGGGGATGTCTGAGATCAGAAAATCCTGAGTATTCCCTGCAGTGTGTAGGGCCAGAGACATGAAGAGTTGCAGATCTCGTAAAAGTCCAGGTCAGGAAGCATACAGGTTCATTTTGAATTCTCCAAGTAGGCGGAGTTGAGTGGTAGGAGGCTAGGATGGAGAAGTCCATCCACTGAGCGAGGAAGGGGGTAGGCAAATAGCCACGGTGAGAGAATGGCCAGGAAAGAGAGAATGCATGCAGACAAGGCATTCGTGAGAGGAGTCGGCCTGCAAAGGAAAGCAATTTACTACAGGAATCAAGGATACTCCCCCTCAAGAACGGTTGGATCTGGGCATGGAGAGGAACTTGTCATCAGGGAGGAAAGTGTCAGAGCTCGAGACAGCGCTGGCCGTCATCCATGTCTCGGTTAGACCAAGGACATCAAGGTCAGGTTCTTCCAGGAAATGGCAGATGTCAGATGAGTGTTAACTGAGTGAGAGTTGAGAGTGGGGAGGGGTATAATCAGTAATCCTTGCGGAGGTGTAGAAGGAGCCTGACCTAGGGCACATGAGGAAGGAGAGAGAAAAGGAAGCAGAAGAAGGGAGAGAAGACACAGCAGGAGTGCATTATCAATCCGGGAGCTAGGAGTGGTGAGGTTAGACGGGGAGGTCTGAATCTCAGGATTTGAATGGGAAGTTCGATATCACATGTCATGCTATAGGAAGAGTCTCAGGATTGGAATGGGAAGGAGTTGGATATGATATCTCTTGTTATAGGGAGGGTCTCAGGTTTGGTATTAGAAGCACTGAGATATCAAATCACCTCCTATCGGAACGGTCTCGGGTTTGGTATTGGAAGAAATGAGATTTCAAATCTCAGGCTGTGGGAATGGTCTCGGGTATGGTATTGGAAGGGGTGAAAAATCACATTTCATGCTACAGGAAGGGTCACAAGTTTGGAATGGGAAGGAGTTGGATTTCACATATACTACGGGAAGGGCCTCAGGTTTGGCATTAGAAGCATAGAGATATCACATCTCATGTTATAGGAAGGGTCTCGATTGGAATGGGAAGGAGTTGGATATCACATCTCATGTTATAGGGAGGGTCTCAGTTTTGATATTAGAAGCATTGAGATATCACATATGCTATTGGAAGGGTCTCAGTATTGGAATGGGAAGGAGTTGGATATCACATCTCATGTTATAGGGAGGGTCTCAATTTTGATATTAGAAGCATTGAGATATCACATATGCTATTGGAAGGGTCTCAGTATTGGAATTGGAAGGAGTTGGATATCACATCTCATGCTATCGGAAGGGTCTCAGGATTGGAATGGGAAGTAGTTGGATATCACATATGCTAAAGGAAAGGTCTCAGGTTTGGAATGGGAAGGAGTTGGATATCACGTCTCATGTTATAGGAAGGGTCTCAGGATTGGAATGGGAAGGAGTTGAATATCACATCTCATGCTAAAGGAAGGGTCATCAGGTTCGGTATAAGCATTGAGATATCACATCTCTGCTATCGGAAGGGTCTCAGGATAGGAATGTGAAGGACTTAGATTTCACATCTCATACTATAGGGAGGGTCTCAGTTTTGATATTAGAAGCATTGAGCTATCACATCTCATGCTATCGGAAGGGTCTCAGGATTGGAATGGGATGGAGTTGGATATCACATCTCAAGCTATCTCAGGATTGTAATGGGAAGGAGTTTGATATCACATATCAAGCTATAGGAAGGGTCTCAGGTTTGGAAGGGGAAGGATTTGGATCTTGTTAAGACGGATTTCTGAACTCTGTCCTGGTGGCGCAGAGGTTCAGAAGGCCAACCTAATTACTTGGAACAGGGTAACCTCTGGACAAGCCAGACCAATCAAGGTAGCGATCGCGGCGGTCAAGACTAGGTCTCAAGAGGGGTGAGGGTGACTGAAAGCCCGCAATGAGCACACAAAGCAAGAGCGCTTACAAACTACTCCAAACAGTTGTTTATATCAAAAATAGATACACATTTATTATAAGGCCTTGAAACTAATAACTACAGTAAAAGCAGCAATATACAACGATATTAAACCAACACATACGCTATCCACCCAATATATATACAGAATACACAGTTTCACAGCATTAGCAGCACGAAATATGTTATCCACCTGCAGGGGAAGGAAAACAGGCAGTGCGAACCAATGCGTGTGATATGTCCGCCTTCTGAGGCCCCTAACTAGATGGTAGTCCAATCCCTACGAAGAGTGGAGCCTAGCGCTCAAAAGTACCTGCACACGCCGGTGCCAATGGGCAGAAGGTGAAGCTCTTCGGAGGACGTTGAACAGCTCTGTAGGGAGCTCTAATGAAGGAGAACACGGTCCGCGACTCTAGCGCAGCCTCCACTGTGAGGCAGAAGCAGGGCGCGAGTACGGACAAGGGGTGCTGTATTTACAGCGGGGAAAAGCAAGGGGCACTGCAGGAGGGCGACCAGATCCTAGCTAATCTACTCACCGGTCCCCGAAGCAAGCAGGCCCGAGCTTCTCCTCGATAGATACAGCTTCTGGCAGGTTCTGAAGAGCAGGGAACGTCTCGTCGTCGTGCAGAGTAAAAAGACGTCCCGATCGAAGAAACAAGCACAGTTTTGTCGCCACAGCAGGGCAACGGAACGGCCGGGTGTATTCAAGCCAAACGAGCACTGCTCACCTCTAGCTTAGGACTGCTAAGCAAACGAAGCGTGTGAGCATGCCCCGGACTCAGAATACCACCCAACCTGTCGGCGATTACAGAGCAGGCCTCCTTAGTAAGCTGGTCAGTCAACTGGATGGCCCAGAGACACTTCCGAAGGCTTACAGCAGGAGTTGATGAAGGTGCCGGGAATAGCTGGTCCTGCTATTCCAATAGGTCGAAGCGCCAGTACAGGCCTTCTTGTTCGATCTTAGGTGGAAAGGGCTTCACCGGACGACAGCAATGAGGAGCAGAAGTTCTTCAGGGGGTCACCAGCGATTCCTCGGTCCAGCCTCGTGTTCGCAGGATACTTGGCTCCTGTATCCCTGGGTTCGTAAGAGCTCAGGAGATCGACATGGCAGTGGTGTTTCCAGCTCCCTCTTATCCACGGTTCCCTTCGCGCCAAAACGGAGGGGAGCCAATGGGAGATCCGCTCATCAACACACATACCATACGTGGACCAATCACGGACCACAGTGGTCCCAGGCATTCACACCACCCTAGACTCTCTGGCACCCAGGATGTGTATTGGGACCAGACAGCCCAGCCCACATCCTGGGGGCACTCAAACGACATGTAGAAGCCCGCGAAAGCAACCGTGTTTCGCGGGAAACTACATGCCCAAATAAGGAAGGCCCCGGGTCGCCTGACCCGGGGGAAGGTAAAGGGAGCAAGACGGACAGTGGACGAGACAAAGGAGCCTCGTGGTCCGGCCATTTTGGGTAGCCGGGCCACCCTTTTGTGTTCGCGGCAAAAAGGTGCTCAGAACGGCAAAAGGAGCTCAAAATAAACCAAATGATCGCTGCCACCAGCCCAGTCCCTGAATGACTTGCACCGATCCAAAAACCATCCTATAAGAGTGTCTAGGGTCTGTAGAAGGCTAGAGACCCAAGAGAGCTGTAACTTAGCTTACAGTGCCCTCTTGTGTCGTGTTGCACTAAAATGGCGACACGATAAAAGAAACTACGGGAAACAGCGTTCCCTGGTACTGACTGTCTTAAGGGCATGTCAGTTTCCCCGTAAGAAAGGAGCGAAAGCCCAGAGGAGTACAGCAGAAGGCTGCACTTCTCTGGCAAAGTCAAGAAAACAGGTTGAAAACAATAGCAAAAAGTTTAGGGGTTGCCACATGGAAGGAAAGTTCCCTACAATAACGAAATCTTTCCTAACACTCGCCCCTCCCAGACTATGGACAGGGGGAACTAATCCACCCCTGGATGAGTCTCTTGTTCAGGTCGGTAAAACATTCTGGACAACCCATCAGCATTGCTATGTTGGACACCTGGCCTATGCTCAATAGTGAAGTCGAGGCCTTGTAGACTTATGGACCACCTAAGCAACTTTGGATTCTCCCCCTTCATGTTCATTAGCCACTTTAACGGCTTATGGTCAGTCTGCACAGTGAAGTGGGTCCCATAGAGGTAGGGCCGCAGCTTCCTTAGGGCCCACACAACAGAGAAACATTCTTTCTCTACCGTGGACCATCTGAGCTCTCTGTCCTTAAGCTGGCGACTAATAAAACCGATAGGGTGTTCCTTACCCTTCTCATCTACTTGTGATAGTACAGCTCCTATCCCAGTGTCAGAGGCATCCGTCTGCACGATAAAAGGTCTTTGATAATCAGGGGCCCTGAGCACAGGGGCCTGGCACAAGGAGTCTTTTAAGCCATTGAAGGCCTTCTCACACTCGTCAGTCCAAGTTACCTTCTTGGGTTTCTTCGGAGTTGTGAGGGCAGTCAGAGGAGCAGCTATGGTGCCATAGTCTGCCATAAAATTGCGGTAATAACCCGTGAGTCCTAAGAAGGCTCTCACTTGGGTTTGTGTAGTGGGGGTAGGCCAGTCTTGTACTGCTTGTACCTGACTGAGTAGAGGCTGTCTCCTCCCTCCAAATACTTCATGTCCAAGGTAAACCACTGAGCCTTGTCCATTTTGGTGAGGGGCCACTCGGACACCCTCCAAAGAGCTAACTGAAGGACTGCTTGGGAACAGGTCGGGGAGAGGTTCAGACTCCTCTTCCTCAACATCTGAAGCCAGGAGCAGTGCTACGATTTCGACGCTTGGGCCGAAAGCCTTCAGCCTATTCACGGGAAGCACTTTGGGAGCCTGTCCAGGCCTTCCAAGGTCCACTGAATAGTTAACCTCACCCAGGGGCTCCACCACTGGGTAAGGGCCTGACCATTTGTCCTGTAAAGCTCGAGGCCTTATGAGATTCATGATCAGGACTTGCTGACCAAGTGTAAAGTTGATGAGGGAAGCTTTCTGGTCGTACCAAGGTTTCACCAGCGCTTGCCCTGCCTTCAATTTATCACTAGTCAAGCCTATCAGAAGTACCATCCGTTTTCTGAGCCCTAGCACATAATCAACTACATTGGTAGTAACAGGGGGAGGGGGCATCTCCCATCCCTCTTTGATGATGGCTAAGGGTCCCCGTACGGGATGACCGAACAGAAGTTCGAAGGGGCTGAAGCCAACACCCTCCTGTGGTACCTCTCGGTAGGCAAACAGCAAGCATGAAACAAGAAGATCCCATTTTCTTCTCTGAGGCTCCTCCAGAGCCCCAATCATGCTTTTTAACGTCCTGTTAAGACGCCCCCCCAGACCATCGGTCTGGGGGCGGTATGCAGAAGAGAACCTGTAGGTGACCCCACATTCTTTCCACATAGCCTGCCTATACTTCGACATAAAGTTGCTGCCATCATCCGGCACAACTTCTTTAGGGAAGCCAACCCTAGTAAACATGCCGAGTAAAGCTTCTGCAACTGGCTTGGCAGTTACAGTTGTAAATGGGACGGCCTCAGGATACCTGGTTGCATGGTCGACCAGCACCAGGATAAACCTATTGCCTGAGGATGTTTGCGGGTCAAGGGGACCAACCATGTCGATCCCTACCCTTTCAAATGGTACCCCCACCACTGGGAGCGGTACCAACGGAGCTTGGATTGTCGCACCAACCTTACCAGACAACTGGCAGGCGGCACAACTCCTGCAGTGACTTTCTACTTGCTCCCCCATCTTGGGCCAGTAGAAGTGCATGGATAACCTTTGCTTGGTCCTCCTCATACCAAGGTGACCAGCAAGGGGAACGACATGCGCCAACTGTAGGAGGAAGGGCCTAACAGCAAGGGAAACCACCAACCTCCTATGGTCTCCTTCTGTAGACTCTGTGGGCTCACTATAAAGGAGTCCACCTTCCTGGTAAATCCTTTGCAACCCAGGAGGTTCACCCTCAAGCTGGGAGCAGGCCTGTATCCTTAGGCCTTCCAGAGATGGGCACTCACGTTGGCCCTTACTGAAGTCGTCCCTATCAGGACCTCCTTCAACTAACAAGTCTTTTAGTTCAGGATGGTCGTTGGGGTCGAACACTTCAGGCATCGCCACCTCCTCGTCAGGCTCGGGCGATTGACCAACTCCCTCCACCGCAGTGGTAGGCGAGCTCGGGGGAATATTCTCTTTCCCCCGTCGGGACTTGTTGACTCCTTTCGCCTTGGGTTTCCCCTTCGGCTGGGGCGGCGTATTGGACTTGGCCAATGCTGCCCGTGCTTGAGACCGTGTGTAGGGTCTTTCGGCAGTGTCTCCTACGAGCCCTAGAGCTCTGAGATCATTGCCCAACAAGACCTTTCCCGGGACGTTTCTCTGAATGCTCACTGGAATCCTAACTGCTGTACCATTTAAAGTTAGATTAACAGGGATCACGGGAAACATACGGAGGGGGCCGTCAGCCAACTTAGTGGGCATCAGAGTAGCTCTGGCAACTTCCTCTGAGTCTACCAAGGTAGAATCCACTACAGTTCGACTGCACCCACTATCCCTAAGAGCTGGAGTATCCACTCCATTGATCAGCACACTGTCTTTAAAGTAGTGCTTGGTATTATCCGGAATCCTAGCATACGCCTCTGCGACTTTAGGCTCCCAGGAACCCAGGGACACTAAAACTACCTCAGCCTCTATTCCGCTGGGAAATGAGTCTGAGGAGAAGGATGCTCCTGTAATCTCTTCTTCCTCGTAGGAGGAGAAGGCCAGATTAGCGGAGTGGACCCCCAAAGGTCTAACCTTACAACGGGGATCCCCCTTCACATGGTCAGTTGCTCCACAAGAAAAACAAGCCCCATTGGGTCTGTTTACGTAGGGAGGCTTATTATAACCAGAGTTCTGTTTCGGAGGCGAACCTCCACTACCCTGTGAGTTCTCGGATGGCTTACCCTTATTTTTCTTTTTGTGGCCCTTATGGGAAGAAGATTTAGCAGATTCCCCACCCTCCACATCTTTGGACTTTTTCCCTTCCTCCTGCTTACCAGGATGAGTTTTGTCCTTATGGGACACTCGATGTGACACCCATAAATCTGCTGCAATGGCCAGCTTCTTAGGATCTATCTCCTTCGAATCGGCCAAATGCTGCTTAAGCTCCGGGGAAGAAGAAGCAAAAATGTGTTCCAGCATGACCAGATTGATCATGCCTTCGAAGGTAGAAACCTTATAACCTTCAACCCAGCCAGTCAAGTTTTTCAGGGACTCAGCTACATACGACACCCAAGTACCACCTTCCTTTTTCTTATACTCTCTAAACCTTTTCAAATATTGGGTCGGAGTCTTCCCAAACTTTAAAATGAGAGTCTGCTTCAACATTGCAAAATCAGCGCGCTCAGCCTTCGACATTTCCATAATGGCACTGCAACCAGAATGGGGCAGTCTGCTGAGTAACCATGCAATCTTATCCGCATTATCAACCTCTTGAACCTCGCATGCATACTCAAACGCATTTAACCAGTCCATAATGTCATTTCGTTCCTCATACACACTGAGCAGATCTTTTGGAAACCGTGGATGAGAGGAAGCCCCAGAACCATGTCCAGGACCCTTGGACCCATTTGCGAACTGAAGCTTGGCCAGTTCCAACTGGTGATCCCTGTCTTTTTGTTTTTCTGCCTGGTCGATTTTCAGTTTGGCTATGCTGAATTCAAGCTCCTGCTGCCTAAACCGCAGCTCTTGCTTCTTGAATTCAAGCATAGCCTCCCCATCAACACTGGCAGAGGAAACGTTAGACATTACATCCTCCCTGTCCTCGTGGTCGTGATGGATCAGTGCAGCGGCAGAACCGTCGGTTCTGCCAGTGAGAGCAGCCCCACCACCTTCTGCACTGTCCTCGGAAGTTATAGCGTCAAGCTGCGCTTCTTGCCACGCCACGATTCTCTGGATCATTTCCAATTTAGTGCCTTGAGAGGAAACCCCTCTCTCCGCACACATCTTCTTCAATGTTTCAGATTTCGAAGCATTTAAGGTTAATAAAGTATTCGTTTCCATACTGTCGATAGGACTATGGCCTTTTTAACGTTATATTCAATACTTTACTGCGTGTCCTGGTTGGAATAACCTGAAAACGCCTTAGCTCGTGCGCAACACTGGATACCTTCAGTCGTATCCCACCGCTGTACACCAATTTGTTAAGACGGATTTCTGAACTCTGTCCTGGTGGCGCAGAGGTTCAGAAGGCCAACCTAATTACTTGGAACAGGGTAACCTCTGGACAAGCCAGACCAATCAAGGTAGCGATCGCGGCGGTCAAGACTAGGTCTCAAGAGGGGTGAGGGTGACTGAAAGCCCGCAATGAGCACACAAAGCAAGAGCGCTTACAAACTACTCCAAACAGTTGTTTATATCAAAAATAGATACACATTTATTATAAGGCCTTGAAACTAATAACTACAGTAAAAGCAGCAATATACAACGATATTAAACCAACACATACGCTATCCACCCAATATATATACAGAATACACAGTTTCACAGCATTAGCAGCACGAAATATGTTATCCACCTGCAGGGGAAGGAAAACAGGCAGTGCGAACCAATGCGTGTGATATGTCCGCCTTCTGAGGCCCCTAACTAGATGGTAGTCCAATCCCTACGAAGAGTGGAGCCTAGCGCTCAAAAGTACCTGCACACGCCGGTGCCAATGGGCAGAAGGTGAAGCTCTTCGGAGGACGTTGAACAGCTCTGTAGGGAGCTCTAATGAAGGAGAACACGGTCCGCGACTCTAGCGCAGCCTCCACTGTGAGGCAGAAGCAGGGCGCGAGTACGGACAAGGGGTGCTGTATTTACAGCGGGGAAAAGCAAGGGGCACTGCAGGAGGGCGACCAGATCCTAGCTAATCTACTCACCGGTCCCCGAAGCAAGCAGGCCCGAGCTTCTCCTCGATAGATACAGCTTCTGGCAGGTTCTGAAGAGCAGGGAACGTCTCGTCGTCGTGCAGAGTAAAAAGACGTCCCGATCGAAGAAACAAGCACAGTTTTGTCGCCACAGCAGGGCAACGGAACGGCCGGGTGTATTCAAGCCAAACGAGCACTGCTCACCTCTAGCTTAGGACTGCTAAGCAAACGAAGCGTGTGAGCATGCCCCGGACTCAGAATACCACCCAACCTGTCGGCGATTACAGAGCAGGCCTCCTTAGTAAGCTGGTCAGTCAACTGGATGGCCCAGAGACACTTCCGAAGGCTTACAGCAGGAGTTGATGAAGGTGCCGGGAATAGCTGGTCCTGCTATTCCAATAGGTCGAAGCGCCAGTACAGGCCTTCTTGTTCGATCTTAGGTGGAAAGGGCTTCACCGGACGACAGCAATGAGGAGCAGAAGTTCTTCAGGGGGTCACCAGCGATTCCTCGGTCCAGCCTCGTGTTCGCAGGATACTTGGCTCCTGTATCCCTGGGTTCGTAAGAGCTCAGGAGATCGACATGGCAGTGGTGTTTCCAGCTCCCTCTTATCCACGGTTCCCTTCGCGCCAAAACGGAGGGGAGCCAATGGGAGATCCGCTCATCAACACACATACCATACGTGGACCAATCACGGACCACAGTGGTCCCAGGCATTCACACCACCCTAGACTCTCTGGCACCCAGGATGTGTATTGGGACCAGACAGCCCAGCCCACATCCTGGGGGCACTCAAACGACATGTAGAAGCCCGCGAAAGCAACCGTGTTTCGCGGGAAACTACATGCCCAAATAAGGAAGGCCCCGGGTCGCCTGACCCGGGGGAAGGTAAAGGGAGCAAGACGGACAGTGGACGAGACAAAGGAGCCTCGTGGTCCGGCCATTTTGGGTAGCCGGGCCACCCTTTTGTGTTCGCGGCAAAAAGGTGCTCAGAACGGCAAAAGGAGCTCAAAATAAACCAAATGATCGCTGCCACCAGCCCAGTCCCTGAATGACTTGCACCGATCCAAAAACCATCCTATAAGAGTGTCTAGGGTCTGTAGAAGGCTAGAGACCCAAGAGAGCTGTAACTTAGCTTACAGTGCCCTCTTGTGTCGTGTTGCACTAAAATGGCGACACGATAAAAGAAACTACGGGAAACAGCGTTCCCCGGTACTGACTGTCTTAAGGGCATGTCAGTTTCCCCGTAAGAAAGGAGCGAAAGCCCAGAGGAGTACAGCAGAAGGCTGCACTTCTCTGGCAAAGTCAAGAAAACAGGTTGAAAACAATAGCAAAAAGTTTAGGGGTTGCCACATGGAAGGAAAGTTCCCTACAATAACGAAATCTTTCCTAACAGATCTCACATCTCAAGCTATCTCAGGATTGGAATGGGAAGGAGTTTGATATTTCATCTCAAGCTATAGGAAGGGTCTCAGGTTTGGAAAGGGAAGGATTTGGATTTCACATATCATGTTATAGGATGGTTCTCATGTTTGGTTTTAGAAGCATTGAGACATCACATCTCATGCTAGGGTAAGGGACTCAGGTTTGGAATGGGAAGGAGTTGGATATCACATCTCATGCTAAAGGAAAGGTCTCAGGTCTGGAAGGGGAAGGATTTGGATCTCACATCTCATGTTTTAGGACGGGTCTCAGGTTTGGTATTAGAAGCATTGAAATATCACATCTCATGGTATAGGAAGGGTCCCAGGATTGGAATGGGAAGGAGTTGGATATCACATTGAATGGGAAGGAGTTTGATATCACATCTCAAGCTATAGGAAGGGCCTCAGGTTTGGAAAGGGAATGATTTGGATTTCACATCTCATGTTGTAGGATGGTTCTCATGTTTGGTTTTAGAAGCATTGAAATATCACATCTCATGCTATCGGAAGGGTCTCAGGTTTGGAATGGGAAGGAGTTTGATATCAAATCTCATGTTAGAGGTAGGATCTCAGGTTTGGTATTAGAGGCATTGAGATATGACATCTCATGCCATCAGAAGGGTCTCAGGTTTGGAATGGGAAGGAGTTGGATATCACATCTCATGTTATTGGAAGGATCTGAGGTTTGGTATTAGAAGCATTGAGATATCACATCTCATGCTATCGGAAGGGTCTCAGGTTTGGTATAAGCATTGAGATATCACATCTCTGCTATCGGAAGGGTCTCAGGATTGGAATGGGAAGGATTTGGATATCACATCTCATGTTATAGGAAGGGTCTCAGGTTTGGTATTAGAAGCATTGAGATATCACATCTCATGCTATAGCAAGGGTCTCAGGAATGGAATGGGAAGGACTTGGATATCACTTCTCATGATAAAGGAAGGGTCTAAGGTTTGGAAGGGGAAGGATTTGGATATCACATCTCATGTTATTGGACCGGTCTCAGGTTTGGTATTAGAAGCATTGAGATATCAAGTCTCATGGTATAGGACGGGAGTTTGATATCACATCTCATGCCATGGTATGGGTCTCAGGTTTTGTAGAAGCATTGGGATATCACATCTCATGCTATCGGAAGGGTATCAGGATTGGATTTGGAAGGAGTTGGATATCCGATCTCATGCTATTGGAAGGGTCTCAGGTTGGAATAGAAGGAGTTGGATATCACATCTCATGTTATAGGAAGGGTCTCAGGATTGGAATGGGAAGGACTTGGATATCACATCTCATGTTATAGGAAGGATCTCAGGTTTTGTATTAGAAGCATGGAGATATCACATCTCATGCTATAGGAAGGGTCTCAGGATAGGAATGTGAAGGATTTGGATATCACATCTCATGCTAAAGGAAGGGTCTCAGGTTTGGTATAAGCATTGAGATATCACATCTCTGCTATCGGAAGGGTCTAAGGATTGGATTGGGAAGGAATTGGATATCCCTTCTCATGCTATAGGAAGGGTCTCAGGTTGGAATGGGTAGGAGTTGGATATCACATCTCATGTTATAGGAAGGGTCTCAAGATTGAAATGGGAAGGATTTCGATATCACAACTCTTGCTATAGGAAGGGTCTCAGGTTTTCTATTAGAAACATTGAGATATGACATCTCATGCTATAGGAAGGGTTTCAGTATTGGAATGGGAAGGACTTGGATATCACATCTCATGCTAAAGGAAGGGTCTCAGGTTTGGAAGGGGAAGGATTTGGATATCATATCTCATGTTATAGGACGTATCTCATGTTATAGGACGGGTCCCAGGTTTGGTATTAGAAGCATTGAGATATCACATCTCATGGTATAGGAAAGGTCTCAGGATTGGAATGGGAAGGAGTTGGATCTCCCTTCTCATGCTACAGGAAGGGTCTCAGGTTGGAATGGGAAGGAGTTGGATATCACATCTCGTTATAGGAAGGGTCTCAGGATTGGAATGGGAAGGAATTGGATATCACATCTCTTGCTATAGGAAGGGTCTCAGGTTTGGAAGGGGAAGGATTTGGATATCATATCTCATGTTATAGGACCGGTCCCAGGTCTGGTATTAGAAGCATTGAGATATCACATCTCATGCTATAGGAGGAGTCTCAGGATTGGAATGGGAAGGAGTTGGATATCACGTCTCATGTTATAGGAAGGGTCTCAGGATTGGAATGGGAAGGAGTTGAATATCACATCTCATGCTAAAGGAAGGGTATCAGGTTTGATAGAAGCATTGAGATATCACATCTCATGCTATAGGAAGGAACTCAGGATTGGAATGGGAAGGAGTTGGATATCACATCTAATGCCATAGGAAGGGACATCAGGTTTGGTATAAGCCTTGAGATATCACATCTCTGCTATCGGAAGGGTCTCAGGATACGAATGGGAAGGACTTAGAATTCACATCTCATACTATAGGGAGGGTCTCGGTTTGATATTAGAAGCATTGAGCTATCACAGCTCATGCTATCGGAAGGGTCTCAGGTTTGGAATGGGAAGGAGTTGGATATCACATCTCTGCTATCTGAAGGGTCTCAGGGTTGGAATGGGAAGGAGTTGGATATCCCATCTCGTTATAGGAAGGGTCTCAGGTTTGGTATTAGAAGCAATGAGCTATCACATCTCATGCTATAGGAAGGGTCTAAGGTTTGGAAGGTGACGGATTTGGGTATCACATCTCATGTTATAGGATCGGTCTCAGGTTTGGTATTTGAAGCATTGAGATATCAAGTCTCATGGTATAGGACGGGTCTCAGAATTGGAATGAGAAGGAGTTGGATATCACATCTCAAGCTATAGGGAGGGTCTCATGATTGGAATGGGAAGGAGTTGGATATCACATCTCATGTTATAGGAAGGGTCTCAGGATTGGAATGGGAAGGACTTGGATATCACATCTCATTCTATAGGAAGGCTCTCAGGGTTAGAAGGGGAAGGAGTTGGATATCACATTTCATGTTAGAGGTAGGATCTCAGGTTTGGTTTTAGAGGCATTGAGATATCACATCTCATGCCATCAGAAGGTTCTCAGGATTGGAATGGGAAGGAGTTGGATATCAAATCTCATGCTAAAGGGATGGTCTAAGGTTTGGAAGAGGAGGGATTTGGACATCATATCTCATGTTATTGGAAGGATCTCAGGTTTGGTATTAGAAGCATTGAGATATCACATCTCATGCTATCGGAAGGGTCTTAGGTTTGGTATAAGCATTGAGATATCACATCTCTGCTATCGGAAGGGTCTCAGGAGTGGAATGGGAAGGATTTGGATATCACATCTCATGTTATTGGACCTGTCTCAGGTTTGGTATTAGAAGCATTGAGATATCAAGTCTCATGGTATAGGACGGGAGTTTGATATCACATCTCATGCCATGGTATGGGTCTCAGGTTTTGTAGAAGCATTGGGATATCACATCTCATGCTATCGGAAGGGTATCAGGATTGGATTTGGAAGGAGTTGGATATCCCATCTCATGCTATAGGAAGGGTCTCAGGTTGGAATAGAAGGAGTTGGATATCACATCTCATGTTATAGGAAGGGTCTCAGGATTGGAATGGGAAGGACTTGGATATCACATCTCATGCTGTAGGAAGGGTCTCAGGTTTGGAAAAGGAAGGAGTTGGATATCACATTTCATGTTAGAGGTAGGATCTCAGGTTTGGTATTAGAGGCATTGAGATATCACATCTCATGCTATCAGAAGGGTATCAGGATTGGAATGGGAAGGAGTTGCATATCACATCTCATGCTAAAGGGAGGGTCTCAGGTTTGGAATGGGAAGGATTTGGATATCACATCTCATGTTATAGGAAGGACCTTAGGTTTGGTATTAGAAGCATTGAGATATCACATCTCATGCTATAGGAAGGGTCTCGGGATTGGAATGGGAAGGAGTTGGATATCACATCTCATGTTATAGGAAGGATCTCAGGTTTGGTATTAGAAGCATTGAGATATCACATCTCATGCTATAGGAAGGGTCTCAGGATTGGAATGGGAAGGAGTTGGATATCACATCTCATGCTATGGGAAGGGTCTCAGGTTTGGTATAAGCATTGAAATATCACATCTCTGCTATCGGAAGGGTCTCAGGATTGGAATGGGAGGAGCTGGATATCACATCTCATGCTAAAGGAAGGGTCTCAGGTTTGGAAGGGGAAGGATTTGGATATCACATCTCATGTTATAGGACGGGTCTCAGGTTTGGTATTAGAAGCATTGTGATATCACATTTCATGCTATAGGATGTGTCTCAGGATTGGAATGGGAAGGAGTTGGATATCACATCTCATGCTATAGGAAGGGTTTCAGGTTTGGTAGAAGCATTGAGATATCACATCTCATGCTATAGGAAGAGTCTCAGGTTTGGGAAGGGAAGGATTTGGATTTCACATCTCATGTTATAGGATGGTTCTCATGTTTGGTTTTTGAAGCATTGAGATATCACATCTCATGCTATCGGAAGGGTCTCAGGTTTGGAATGGGAAGGAGTTGGATATCACATCTCATGTTATAGGAAGGGTCTCAGGTTTGGAATGGGAAGGAGTTGGATATGACATCTCTTGTTATAGGGAGGGTCTCAGGATTTGAATGGTAAGGAGTTGGATATCACATCTCATGCTATAGGAAGGGTCTCAGGTTGGAATGGGAAGGAGTTGGATATCACATCTCATGTTATATACAGGAAGGGTCTCAGGATTGGAATGGGAAGGATTTGGATATCACATCTCTTTCTATAGGAAGGGTCTCAGGTTTTTTATTAGAAACATTGAGATATCACATCTCATGCTATAGGAAGTGTTTTAGGATTGGAATGGGAAGTATTTGGATATCACATCTCATGCTAAAGGAAGGGTCTCAGGTTTGGAAGGGGAAGGATTTGGATATCACATCTCATCCAATAGGAAGGGTCTCAGGTTTGGAATGGGAAGGAATTGGATATCACATCTCATGTTATCGGAAGGGTCTCAGGTTTTTTATTAGAAACATTGAGATATCACATCTCATGTTATAGGACGGTTCCCAGGTTTGGTATTAGAAGCATTGAGATATCACATCTCATGGTATAGGAAGGGTCTCAGGGTTGGAATGGGAAGGAGTTGGATATCACATCTCATCCAATAGGAGGGGTCTCAGGTTTGGAATGGGAAGGAATTGGATATCACATCTCATGTTATAGGAAGGTACTCAGGTTTGGTATTAGAAGCATTGAGATATCACATCTCATGCTATAGGAAGGGTCTCAGGATTGGAATGTGAAGGATTTGGATATCACATCTCATGCTAAAGGAAGGGTCTCAGGTTTGGTAGAAGCATTGAGATATCACATCTCATGCTATAGGAAGGGTCTCAGGATTTGAATGGCAAGGAGTTGGATATCACATCTCATGCCATAGGAAGGGACACAGGTTTGGTATAAGCATTGAGATATCACATCTCTGCTATCGGAAGGTTCTCAGGATTGGATTGGGAAGGAGTTGGATATCCCTTCTCATGCTATAGGAAGTGTCTCAGGTTGGAATGGGAAGGAGTTGAATATCACATCTCATGTTATAGGAAGGGTCTCAGGATTGGAATGGGAAGGATTTGGATATCGCATCTCTTGCTATAGGAAGGGTCTCAGGATTGGAATGGGAAGGATTTGGATATCACATCTCATGTCATAGGAAGGATCTCAGGTTTGGTATTAGAAGCATTGATATATCACACCTCATGCTATAGGAATGGTCTCAGGATTGGAAGGGGACGGATTTGGGTATCATATCTCATGTTATAGGACCGGTCTCAGGTTTGGTATTTGAAGCATTGAGATATCAAGTCTCATGGTATAGGACGGGTCTCGGAATTGGAATGAGAAGGAGTTGGATATCACATCTCAAGCTATAGGGAGGGTCTCATGATTGGAATGGGAAGGAGTTGGATATCACATCTCATGTTATAGGAAGGGTCTCAGGATTGGAATGGGAAGGACTTGGATATCACATCTCATTCTATAGGAAGGCTCTCAGGGTTGGAAGGGGAAGGAGTTGGATATCACATTTCATGTTAGAGGTAGGATCTCAGGTTTGGTTTTAGAGGCATTGATATATCACATCTCATGCCATCAGAAGGGTCTCAGGATTGGAATGGGAAGGAGTTGGATATCAAATCTCATGCTAAAGGGATGGTCTAAGGTTTGGAAGGGGAGGGATTTGGACATCATATCTCATGTTATTGGAAGGATCTCAGGTTTGGTATTAGAAGCATTGAGATATCACATCTCATGCTATCGGAAGGGTCTTAGGTTTGGTATAAGCATTGAGATATCACATCTCTGCTATCGGAAGGGTCTCAGGATTGGAATGGGAAGGATTTGGATATCACATCTCATGTTATTGGACCGGTCTCAGGTTTGGTATTAGAAGCATTGAGATATCAAGTCTCATGGTATAGGACGGGAGTTTGATATCACATCTCATGCCAGGGTATGGGTCTCAGGTTTTGTAGAAGCATTGGGATATCACATCTCATGCTACCGGAAGGGTATCAGGATTGGATTTGGAAGGAGTTGGATATCCCATCTCATGCTATAGGAAGGGTCTCAGGTTGGAATAGAAGGAGTTGGATATCACATCTCATGTTATAGGAAGGGTCTCAGGATTGGAATGGGAAGGACTTGGATATCACATCTCATGCTGTAGGAAGGGTCTCAGGTTTGGAAAAGGAAGGAGTTGGATATCACATTTCATGTTAGAGGTAGGATCTCAGGTTTGGTATTAGAGGCATTGAGATATCACATCTCATGCTATCAGAAGGGTATCAGGATTGGAATGGGAAGGAGTTGGATATCACATCTCATGCTAAAGGGAGGGTCTCAGGTTTGGAATGGGAAGGATTTGGATATCACATCTCATGTTATAGGAAGGACCTTAGGTTTGGTATTAGAAGCATTGAGATATCACATCTCATGCTATAGGAAGGGTCTCGGGATTGGAATGGGAAGGAGTTGGATATCACATCTCATGTTATAGGAAGGATCTCAGGTTTGGTATTAGAAGCATTGAGATATCACATCTCATGCTATAGGAAGGGTCTCAGGATTGGAATGGGAAGGAGTTGGATATCACATCTCATGCTATGGGAAGGGTCTCAGGTTTGGTATAAGCATTGAAATATCACATCTGTGCTATCGGAAGGGTCTCAGGATTTGAATGGCAAGGAGTTGGATATCACATCTCATGCCATAGGAAGGGACACAGGTTTGGTATAAGCATTGAGATATCACATCTCTGCTATCGGAAGGTTCTCAGGATTGGATTGGGAAGGAGTTGGATATCCCTTCTCATGGTATAGGAAGGGTCTCAGGGTTGGAATGGGAAGGAGTTGGATATCACATCTCATCCAATAGGAGGGGTCTCAGGTTTGGAATGGGAAGGAATTGGATATCACATCTCATGTTATAGGAAGGTACTCAGGTTTGGTATTAGAAGCATTGAGATATCACATCTCATGCTATAGGAAGGGTCTCAGGATTGGAATGTGAAGGATTTGGATATCACATCTCATGCTAAAGGAAGGGTCTCAGGTTTGGTAGAAGCATTGAGATATCACATCTCATGCTATAGGAAGGGTCTCAGGATTTGAATGGCAAGGAGTTGGATATCACATCTCATGCCATAGGAAGGGACACAGGTTTGGTATAAGCATTGAGATATCACATCTCTGCTATCGGAAGGTTCTCAGGATTGGATTGGGAAGGAGTTGGATATCCCTTCTCATGCTATAGGAAGTGTCTCAGGTTGGAATGGGAAGGATTCGAATATCACATCTCATGTTATAGGAAGGGTCTCAGGATTGGAATGGGAAGGATTTGGATATCGCATCTCTTGCTATAGGAAGGGTCTCAGGATTGGAATGGGAAGGATTTGGATATCACATCTCATGTCATAGGAAGGATCTCAGGTTTGGTATTAGAAGCATTGATATATCACACCTCATGCTATAGGAATGGTCTCAGGATTGGAAGGGGACGGATTTGGGTATCATATCTCATGTTATAGGACCGGTCTCAGGTTTGGTATTTGAAGCATTGAGATATCAAGTCTCATGGTATAGGACGGGTCTCGGAATTGTAATGAGAAGGAGTTGGATATCACATCTCAAGCTATAGGGAGGGTCTCATGATTGGAATGGGAAGGAGTTGGATATCACATCTCATGTTATAGGAAGGGTCTCAGGATTGGAATGGGAAGGACTTGGATATCACATCTCATTCTATAGGAAGGCTCTCAGGGTTGGAAGGGGAAGGAGTTGGATATCACATTTCATGTTAGAGGTAGGATCTCAGGTTTGGTTTTAGAGGCATTGATATATCACATCTCATGCCATCAGAAGGGTCTCAGGATTGGAATGGGAAGGAGTTGGATATCAAATCTCATGCTAAAGGGATGGTCTAAGGTTTGGAAGGGGAGGGATTTGGACATCATATCTCATGTTATTGGAAGGATCTCAGGTTTGGTATTAGAAGCATTGAGATATCACATCTCATGCTATCGGAAGGGTCTTAGGTTTGGTATAAGCATTGAGATATCACATCTCTGCTATCGGAAGGGTCTCAGGATTGGAATGGGAAGGATTTGGATATCACATCTCATGTTATTGGACCGGTCTCAGGTTTGGTATTAGAAGCATTGAGATATCAAGTCTCATGGTATAGGACGGGAGTTTGATATCACATCTCATGCCAGGGTATGGGTCTCAGGTTTTGTAGAAGCATTGGGATATCACATCTCATGCTACCGGAAGGGTATCAGGATTGGATTTGGAAGGAGTTGGATATCCCATCTCATGCTATAGGAAGGGTCTCAGGTTGGAATAGAAGGAGTTGGATATCACATCTCATGTTATAGGAAGGGTCTCAGGATTGGAATGGGAAGGACTTGGATATCACATCTCATGCTGTAGGAAGGGTCTCAGGTTTGGAAAAGGAAGGAGTTGGATATCACATTTCATGTTAGAGGTAGGATCTCAGGTTTGGTATTAGAGGCATTGAGATATCACATCTCATGCTATCAGAAGGGTATCAGGATTGGAATGGGAAGGAGTTGGATATCACATCTCATGCTAAAGGGAGGGTCTCAGGTTTGGAATGGGAAGGATTTGGATATCACATCTCATGTTATAGGAAGGACCTTAGGTTTGGTATTAGAAGCATTGAGATATCACATCTCATGCTATAGGAAGGGTCTCGGGATTGGAATGGGAAGGAGTTGGATATCACATCTCATGTTATAGGAAGGATCTCAGGTTTGGTATTAGAAGCATTGAGATATCACATCTCATGCTATAGGAAGGGTCTCAGGATTGGAATGGGAAGGAGTTGGATATCACATCTCATGCTATGGGAAGGGTCTCAGGTTTGGTATAAGCATTGAAATATCACATCTGTGCTATCGGAAGGGTCTCAGGATTGGAATGGGAGGAGCTGGATATCACATCTCATGCTAAAGGAAGGGTCTCAGGTTTGGAAGGGGAAGGATTTGGATATCACATCTCATGTTATAGGACGGGTCTCAGGTTTGGTATTAGAAGCATTGTGATATCACATCTCATGCTATAGGATGCGTCTCAGGATTGGAATGGGAAGGAGTTGGATATCACATCTCATGCTATAGGAAGGGTTTCAGGTTTGGTAGAAGCATTGAGATATCACATCTCATGCTATAGGAAGAGTCTCAGGTTTGGGAAGGGAAGGATTTGGATTTCACATCTCTTGTTATAGGATGGTTCTCATGTTTGGTTTTTGAAGCATTGAGATATCACATCTCATGCTATCGGAAGGGTCTCAGGTTTGGTATAAGCATTGAGATATCACATCTCTGCTATCGGAAGGGTCTAAGGATTGGATTGGGAAGGAATTGGATATCCCTTCTCATGCTATAGGAAGGGTCTCAGGTTGGAATGGGTAGGAGTTGGATATCACATCTCATGTTATAGGAAGGGTCTCAAGATTGAAATGGGAAGGATTTCGATATCACAACTCTTGCTATAGGAAGGGTCTCAGGTTTTCTATTAGAAACATTGAGATATGACATCTCATGCTATAGGAAGGGTTTCAGTATTGGAATGGGAAGGATTTGGATATCACATCTCATGCTTAAGGAAGGGTCTCAGGTTTGGAAGGGGAAGGATTTGGATATCATATCTCATGTTATAGGACGTATCTCATGTTATAGGACGGGTCCCAGGTTTGGTATTAGAAGCATTGAGATATCACATCTCATGGTATAGGAAGGGTCTCAGGATTGGAATGGGAAGGAGTTGGATCTCCCTTCTCATGCTACAGGAAGGGTCTCAGGTTGGAATGGGAAGGAGTTGGATATCACATCTCGTTATAGGAAGGGTCTCAGGATTGGAATGGGAAGGAATTGGATATCACATCTCTTGCTATAGGAAGGGTCTCAGGTTTGGAAGGGGAAGGATTTGGATATCATATCTCATGTTATAGGACCGGTCCCAGGTCTGGTATTAGAAGCATTGAGATATCACATCTCATGCTATAGGAGGAGTCTCAGGATTGGAATGGGAAGGAGTTGGATATCACGTCTCATGTTATAGGAAGGGTCTCAGGATTGGAATGGGAAGGAGTTGAATATCACATCTCATGCTAAAGGAAGGGTATCAGGTTTGATAGAAGCATTGAGATATCACATCTCATGCTATAGGAAGGAACTCAGGATTGGAATGGGAAGGAGTTGGATATCACATCTAATGCCATAGGAAGGGTCATCAGGTTTGGTATAAGCATTGAGATATCACATCTCTGCTATCGGAAGGGTCTCAGGATACGAATGGGAAGGACTTAGAATTCACATCTCATACTATAGGGAGGGTCTCGGTTTGATATTAGAAGCATTGAGCTATCACATCTCATGCTATCGGAAGGGTCTCAGGTTTGGAATGGGAAGGAGTTGGATATCACATCTCTGCTATCTGAAGGGTCTCAGGGTTGGAATGGGAAGGAGTTGGATATCCCATCTCGTTATAGGAAGGGTCTCAGGTTTGGTATTAGAAGCAATGAGCTATCACATCTCATGCTATAGGAAGGGTCTAAGGTTTGGAAGGTGACGGATTTGGGTATCACATCTCATGTTATAGGATCGGTCTCAGGTTTGGTATTTGAAGCATTGAGATATCAAGTCTCATGGTATAGGACGGGTCTCAGAATTGGAATGAGAAGGAGTTGGATATCACATCTCAAGCTATAGGGAGGGTCTCATGATTGGAATGGGAAGGAGTTGGATATCACATCTCATGTTATAGGAAGGGTCTCAGGATTGGAATGGGAAGGACTTGGATATCACATCTCATTCTATAGGAAGGCTCTCAGGGTTGGAAGGGGAAGGAGTTGGATATCACATTTCATGTTAGAGGTAGGATCTCAGGTTTGGTTTTAGAGGCATTGAGATATCACATCTCATGCCATCAGAAGGGTCTCAGGATTGGAATGGGAAGGAGTTGGATATCAAATCTCATGCTAAAGGGATGGTCTAAGGTTTGGAAGGGGAGGGATTTGGACATCATATCTCATGTTATTGGAAGGATCTCAGGTTTGATATTAGAAGCATTGAGATATCACATCTCATGCTATCGGAAGGGTCTTAGGTTTGGTATAAGCATTGAGATATCACATCTCTGCTATCGGAAGGGTCTCAGGATTGGAATGGGAAGGAGTTGGATATTCCCATCTCATGTTATAGGAAGGGTCTCAGGTTTGGTATTAGAAGCATTGAGATATCACATCTCATGTTATTGGACCGGTCTCAGGTTTGGTATTAGAAGCATTGAGATATCAAGTCTCATGGTATAGGACGGGAGTTTGATATCACATCTCATGCCATGGTATGGGTCTCAGGTTTTGTAGAAGCATTGGGATATCACATCTCATGCTATCGGAAGGGTATCAGGATTGGATTTGGAAGGAGTTGGATATCCCACCTCATGCTATAGGAAGGGTCTCAGGTTGGAATAGAAGGAGTTGGATATCACATCTCATGTTATAGGAAGGGTCTCAGGATTGGAATGGGAAGGACTTGGATATCACATCTCATGCTGTAGGAAGGGTCTCAGGTTTGGAAAAGGAAGGAGTTGGATATCACATTTCATGTTAGAGGTAGGATCTCAGGTTTGGTATTAGAGGCATTGAGATATCACATCTCATGCTATCAGAAGGGTATCAGGATTGGAATGGGAAGGAGTTGGATATCACATCTCATGCTAAAGGGAGGGTCTCAGGTTTGGAATGGGAAGGATTTGGATATCACATCTCATGTTATAGGAAGGACCTTAGGTTTGGTATTAGAAGCATTGAGATATCACATCTCATGCTATAGGAAGGGTCTCGGGATTGGAATGGGAAGGAGTTGGATATCACATCTCATGTTATAGGAAGGATCTCAGGTTTGGTATTAGAAGCATTGAGATATCACATCTCATGCTATAGGAAGGGTCTCAGGATTGGAATGGGAAGGAGTTGGATATCACATCTCATGCTATGGGAAGGGTCTCAGGTTTGGTATAAGCATTGAAATATCACATCTCTGCTATCGGAAGGGTCTCAGGATTGGAATGGGAGGAGCTGGATATCACATCTCATGCTAAAGGAAGGGTCTCAGGTTTGGAAGGGGAAGGATTTGGATATCACATCTCATGTTATAGGACGGGTCTCAGGTTTGGTATTAGAAGCATTGTGATATCACATCTCATGCTATAGGATGTGTCTCAGGATTGGAATGGGAAGGAGTTGGATATCACATCTCATGCTATAGGAAGGGTTTCAGGTTTGGTAGAAGCATTGAGATATCACATCTCATGCTATAGGAAGAGTCTCAGGTTTGGGAAGGGAAGGATTTGGATTTCACATCTCATGTTATAGGATGGTTCTCATGTTTGGTTTTTGAAGCATTGAGATATCACATCTCATGCTATCGGAAGGGTCTCAGGTTTGGAATGGGAAGGAGTTGGATATCACATCTCATGTTATAGGAAGGGTCTCAGGTTTGGAATGGGAAGGAGTTGGATATGACATCTCTTGTTATAGGGAGGGTCTCAGGATTTGAATGGTAAGGAGTTGGATATCACATCTCATGCTATAGGAAGGATCTCAGGTTGGAATGGGAAGGAGTTGGATATCACATCTCATGTTATATACAGGAAGGGTCTCAGGATTGGAATGGGAAGGATTTGGATATCACATCTCTTGCTATAGGAAGGGTCTCAGGTTTTTTATTAGAAACATTGAGATATCACATCTCATGCTATAGGAAGTGTTTTAGGATTGGAATGGGAAGTATTTGGATATCACATCTCATGCTAAAGGAAGGGTCTCAGGTTTGGAAGGGGAAGGATTTGGATATCACATCTCATCCAATAGGAAGGGTCTCAGGTTTGGAATGGGAAGGAATTGGATATCACATCTCATGTTATAGGAAGGGTCTCAGGTTTTTTATTAGAAACATTGAGATATCACATCTCATGTTATAGGACGGTTCCCAGGTTTGGTATTAGAAGCATTGAGATATCACATCTCATGGTATAGGAAGGGTCTCAGGGTTGGAATGGGAAGGAGTTGGATATCACATCTCATCCAATAGGAGGGGTCTCAGGTTTGGAATGGGAAGGAATTGGATATCACATCTCATGTTATAGGAAGGTACTCAGGTTTGGTATTAGAAGCATTGAGATATCACATCTCATGCTATAGGAAGGGTCTCAGGATTGGAATGTGAAGGATTTGGATATCACATCTCATGCTAAAGGAAGGGTCTCAGGTTTGGTAGAAGCATTGAGATATCACATCTCATGCTATAGGAAGGGTCTCAGGATTTGAATGGCAAGGAGTTGGATATCACATCTCATGCCATAGGAAGGGACACAGGTTTGGTATAAGCATTGAGATATCACATCTCTGCTATCGGAAGGTTCTCAGGATTGGATTGGGAAGGAGTTGGATATCCCTTCTCATGCTATAGGAAGTGTCTCAGGTTGGAATGGGAAGGCGTTGAATATCACATCTCATGTTATAGGAAGGGTCTCAGGATTGGAATGGGAAGGATTTGGATATCGCATCTCTTGCTATAGGAAGGGTCTCAGGATTGGAATGGGAAGGATTTGGATATCACATCTCATGTCATAGGAAGGATCTCAGGTTTGGTATTAGAAGCATTGATATATCACACCTCATGCTATAGGAATGGTCTCAGGATTGGAAGGGGACGGATTTGGGTATCATATCTCATGTTATAGGACCGGTCTCAGATTTGGTATTTGAAGCATTGAGATATCAAGTCTCATGGTATAGGACGGGTCTCGGAATTGGAATGAGAAGGAGTTGGATATCACATCTCAAGCTATAGGGAGGGTCTCATGATTGGAATGGGAAGGAGTTGGATATCACATCTCATGTTATAGGAAGGGTCTCAGGATTGGAATGGGAAGGACTTGGATATCACATCTCATTCTATAGGAAGGCTCTCAGGGTTGGAAGGGGAAGGAGTTGGATATCACATTTCATGTTAGAGGTAGGATCTCAGGTTTGGTTTTAGAGGCATTGAGATATCACATCTCATGCCATCAGAAGGGTCTCAGGATTGGAATGGGAAGGAGTTGGATATCAAATCTCATGCTAAAGGGATGGTCTAAGGTTTGGAAGGGGAGGGATTTGGACATCATATCTCATGTTATTGGAAGGATCTCAGGTTTGGTATTAGAAGCATTGAGATATCACATCTCATGCTATCGGAAGGGTCTTAGGTTTGGTATAAGCATTGAGATATCACATCTCTGCTATCGGAAGGGTCTCAGGATTGGAATGGGAAGGATTTGGATATCACATCTCATGTTATTGGACCGGTCTCAGGTTTGGTATTAGAAGCATTGAGATATCAAGTCTCATGGTATAGGACGGGAGTTTGATATCACATCTCATGCCAGGGTATGGGTCTCAGGTTTTGTAGAAGCATTGGGATATCACATCTCATGCTATCGGAAGGGTATCAGGATTGGATTTGGAAGGAGTTGGATATCCCATCTCATGCTATAGGAAGGGTCTCAGGTTGGAATAGAAGGAGTTGGATATCACATCTCATGTTATAGGAAGGGTCTCAGGATTGGAATGGGAAGGACTTGGATATCACATCTCATGCTGTAGGAAGGGTCTCAGGTTTGGAAAAGGAAGGAGTTGGATATCACATTTCATGTTAGAGGTAGGATCTCAGGTTTGGTATTAGAGGCATTGAGATATCACATCTCATGCTAACTGAAGGGTATCAGGATTGGAATGGGAAGGAGTTGGATATCACATCTCATGCTAAAGGGAGGGTCTCAGGTTTGGAATGGGAAGGATTTGGATATCACATCTCATGTTATAGGAAGGACCTTAGGTTTGGTATTAGAAGCATTGAGATATCACATCTCATGCTATAGGAAGGGTCTCGGGATTGGAATGGGAAGGAGTTGGATATCACATCTCATGTTATAGGAAGGATCTCAGGTTTGGTATTAGAAGCATTGAGATATCACATCTCATGCTATAGGAAGGGTCTCAGGATTGGAATGGGAAGGAGTTGGATATCACATCTCATGCTATGGGAAGGGTCTCAGGTTTGGTATAAGCATTGAAATATCACATCTCTGCTATCGGAAGGGTCTCAGGATTGGAATGGGAGGAGCTGGATATCACATCTCATGCTAAAGGAAGGGTCTCAGGTTTGGAAGGGGAAGGATTTGGATATCACATCTCATGTTATAGGACGGGTCTCAGGTTTGGTATTAGAAGCATTGTGATATCACATCTCATGCTATAGGATGCGTCTCAGGATTGGAATGGGAAGGAGTTGGATATCACATCTCATGCTATAGGAAGGGTTTCAGGTTTGGTAGAAGCATTGAGATATCACATCTCATGCTATAGGAAGAGTCTCAGGTTTGGGAAGGGAAGGATTTGGATTTCACATCTCTTGTTATAGGATGGTTCTCATGTTTGGTTTTTGAAGCATTGAGATATCACATCTCATGCTATCGGAAGGGTCTCAGGTTTGGAATGGGAAGGAGTTGGATATCACATCTCATGTTATAGGAAGGGTCTCAGGTTTGGAATGGGAAGGAGTTGGATATGACATCTCTTGTTATAGGGAGGGTCTCAGGATTTGAATGGTAAGGAGTTGGATATCACATCTCATGCTATAGGAAGGGTCTCAGGTTGGAATGGGAAGGAGTTGGATATCACATCTCATGTTATATACAGGAAGGGTCTCAGGATTGGAATGGGAAGGATTTGGATATCACATCTCTTGCTATAGGAAGGGTCTCAGGTTTTTTATTAGAAACATTGAGATATCACATCTCATGCTATAGGAAGTGTTTTAGGATTGGAATGGGAAGTATTTGGATATCACATCTCATGCTAAAGGAAGGGTCTCAGGTTTGGAAGGGAAGGATTTGGATATCACATCTCATCCAATAGGAAGGGTCTCAGGTTTGGAATGGGAAGGAATTGGATATCACATTTCATGTTATAGGAAGGGTCTCAGGTTTTTTATTAGAAACATTGAGATATCACATCTCATGTTATAGGACGGTTCCCAGGTTTGGTATTAGAAGCATTGAGATATCACATCTCATGGTATAGGAAGGGTCTCAGGGTTGGAATGGGAAGGAGTTGGATATCACATCTCATCCAATAGGAAGGGTCTCAGGTTTGGAATGGGAAGGAATTGGATATCACATCTCATGTTATAGGAAGGATCTCAGGTTTGGTATTAGAAGCATTGAGATATCACATCTCATGGTATAGGAAGGGTCTCAGGATTTGAATGGCAAGGAGTTGGATATCACATCTCATCCAATAGGAAGGGTCTCAGGATTGGAATGTGAAGGATTTGGATATCACATCTCATGCTAAAGGAAGGGTCTCAGGTTTGGTAGAAGCATTGAGATATCACATCTCATGCTATAGGAAGGGTCTCAGGATTTGAATGGCAAGGAGTTGGATATCACATCTCATGCCATAGGAAGGGTCTCAGGTTTGGTATAAGCATTGAGATATCACATCTCTGCTATCGGAAGGTTCTCAGGATTGGATTGGGAAGGAGTTGGATATCCCTTCTCATGCTATAGGAAGTGTCTCAGGTTGGAATGGGAAGGAGTTGAATATCACATCTCATGTTATAGGAAGGGTCTCAGGATTGGAATGGGAAGGATTTGGATATCACATCTCTTGCTATAGGAAGGGTCTCAGGATTGGAATGGGAAGGATTTGGATATCACATCTCATGTCATAGGAAGGATCTCAGGTTTGGTATTAGAAGCATTGATATATCACATCTCATGCTATAGGAATGGTCCCAGGATTGGAATGGGTAGGAGTTGGATATTACATTCTTGCTATAGGAAGGGTCTCATGTTTGGAATGGGAAGGAGTTGGATATCACATATGCTATAGGAAGTGTCTCAGGTTTGGAACGGGAAGGAGTTGGATATCACATCTCATGTTATAGGAAGGGTCTCAGGTTTGGTATAAGCATTGAGATATCACATCTCTGCTATCAGGAGTGGCTCAGGATTGGAATGGGAAGGAGTTGGATATCCCATCTCATGTTAAAGGACAGGTCTCTGGTTTGGTATTAGAAGCATTGAGATATCACATCTCATGCTATAGGAAGGGTCTCAGGATTGGAATGGGAAGGATTTGGATATCACATCTCATGCTATAGGAAGGGTCTCAGGTTTGGTATAAGCATGGAGATATCACTTCTCATGCTATAGGAAGGGTCTCAGGATTGGAATGGCAAGGTGTTGGATATCACATCTCATGCTATAGGAAGGGTCTCAGATTTGGTATAAGCATTGAGATATCACATCTCATGCTATAGGAAGGGTCTCAGGATTGGAATGGGAAGGAGTTGTATATGACATCTCAGGCCTTAGGAAGGGTCTCAGGTTTGGTATAAGCACTGAGATATCACATCTTTGCTATCGGAAGGGTCTCAGGATTGGAATGGGAAGGAGGTGGATATCCCATCTCATGTTATAGGAAGGGTCTCAGGTTTGGTATTAGAAGCATTGAGATATCACATCTCATGCTATAGGAAGGGTCTCAGGATTGGAATGGGAAGGACTTGGATGTCACATCTCATGCTATAGGGAGGGTCTCAAGTTTGATATTAGAAGCATTGAGATAACAAATCTCATGATATCGGAAGGGTCTCAGGATTGGAATGGGAAGGAGTTGGATATCACATCTCATGATAAAGGAAGGGTCTAAGGTTTGGAAGGGGAAGGATTTGGATATCACATCTCATGTTATAGGACGGGTCTCAGGTTTGGTATTAGAAGTATTGAGATATCAAGTCTCATGGTATAAGAAGGGTCTCAGAATTGGAATGGGAAGGAGTTGGATATCACATCTCAAGCTATAGGAAGCGTCTCAGGATTGGAATGGGAAGGAGTTTGATATCACATCTCATGCCATAGTATGGGTCTCAGGTTTGGTAGAAGCATTGGGATATCACATCTCATGCTATCGGAAGGGTATCAGTATTGGATTTGGAAGGAGTTGGATATCCAATTTCATGCTATAGGAAGGGTCTCATGTTAGAATGGGAAGGAGTTGGATATCACATTTCATGTTATAGGAAGGGTCTCAGGATTGGAATGGGAAGGACTTGGATATCATATCTCATGCTATAGGAAGGCTCTCAGGTTTGGAAGGGGAAGGAGTTGGATATCACATTTCATGTTAGAGGAAGGATCTCAGGTTTGGTATAAGCATTGAGATATCACATCTCATGCTATAGGAAGGGTCTCAGGATTGGAATGGGAAGAAGTTGGATATCACATCTCATGCTATAGGAAGGGTCTCAGGATTGGAATGGGAAGGAGTTGGATATCACATCTCATGTTATAGGAAGGATCTCAGGTTTGGTATTAGAAGCATTGAGACATCACATCTCATGCTATAGGAAGGGTCTCAGGATTGGAATGGGAAGGAGTTGGATATCACATCTCATGCTATAGGAAGGGTCTCAGGTTTGGTATAAGCATTGAGATATCACATCTCATGCTATAGGAAGGGTCTCAGGATTGGAATGGGAAGGATTTGGATATCACATCTTATGCTATAGGAAGGGTCTCAGGTTTGGTATAAGCATTGAGATATCACATCTCATGCTATAGGAAGGGTCTCAGGATTGGAATGGGAAGAAGTTGGATATCACATCTCATGCTATAGGAAGGGTCTCAGGATTTGAATGGCAAGGAGTTGGATATCACATCTCATGCCATAGGAGGGGTCTCAGGTTTGGTATAAGCATTGAGATATCACATCTCTGCTATCGGAAGGTTCTCAGGATTGGATTGGGAAGGAGTTTCATATCCCTTCTCATGCTATAGGAAGTGTCTCAGGTTGGAATGGGAAGGAGTTGAATATCACATCTCATGTTATAGGAAGGGTCTCAGGATTGGAATGGGAAGGATTTGGATATCACATCTCTTGCTATAGGAAGGGTCTCAGGATTGGAATGGGAAGGATTTGGATATCACATCTCATGTCATAGGAAGGATCTCAGGTTTGGTATTAGAAGCATTGATATATCACATCTCATGCTATAGGAATGGTCTCAGGATTGGAATGGGTAGGAGTTGGATATTACATTCTTGCTATAGGAAGGATCTCATGTTTGGAATGGGAAGGAGTTGGATATCACATATGCTATAGGAAGTGTCTCAGGTTTGGAACGGGAAGGAGTTGGATATCACATCTCATGTTATAGGAAGGGTCTCAGGTTTGGTATAAGCATTGAGATATCACATCTCTGCTATCAGGAGTGGCTCAGGATTGGAATGGGAAGGAGTTGGATATCCCATCTCATGTTAAAGGACAGGTCTCTGGTTTGGTATTAGAATCATTGAGATATCACATCGCATGCTGTAGGAAGGGTCTAAGGATTGGAATGGGATGGACTTGGATATCACATCCCATGCTATAGGTAGGCTCTCAGGTTTGGTATAAGCATTGAGATATCACATCTCATTCTATAGGAAGGGTCTCAGGATTGGAATGGGAAGGATTTGGATATCACATCTCATGCTATAGGAAGGGTCTCAGGTTTGGTATAAGCATGGAGATATCACTTCTCATGCTATAGGAAGGGTCTCAGGATTGGAATGGCAAGGTGTTGGATATCACATCTCATGCTATAGGAAGGGTCTCAGATTTGGTATAAGCATTGAGATATCACATCTCATGCTATAGGAAGGGTCTCAGGATTGGAATGGGAAGGAGTTGTATATGACATCTCAGGCCTTAGGAAGGGTCTCAGGTTTGGTGTAAGCACTGAGATATCACATCTTTGCTATCGGAAGGGTCTCAGGATTGGAATGGGAAGGAGTTGGATATCCCATCTCATGTTATAGGAAGGGTCTCAGGTTTGGTATTAGAAGCATTGAGATATCACATCTCATGCTATAGGAAGGGTCTCAGGATTGGAATGGGAAGGACTTGGATGTCACATCTCATGCTATAGGGAGGGTCTCAAGTTTGATATTAGAAGCATTGAGATAACAAATCTCATGATATCGGAAGGGTCTCAGGATTGGAATGGGAAGGAGTTGGATTCACATCTCATGATAAAGGAAGGGTCTAAGGTTTGGAAGGGGAAGGATTTGGATATCACATCTCATGTTATAGGACGGGTCTCAGGTTTGGTATTAGAAGCATTGAGATATCAAGTCTCATGGTATAAGAAGGGTCTCAGAATTGGAATGGGAAGGAGTTGGATATCACATCTCAAGCTATAGGAAGCGTCTCAGGATTGGAATGGGAAGGAGTTTGATATCACATCTCATGCCATAGTATGGGTCTCAGGTTTGGTAGAAGCATTGGGATATCACATCTCATGCTATCGGAAGGGTATCAGTATTGGATTTGGAAGGAGTTGGATATCCCATCTCATGCTATAGGAAGGGTCTCATGTTAGAATGGGAAGGAGTTGGATATCACATTTCATGTTATAGGAAGGGTCTCAGGATTGGAATGGGAAGGACTTGGATATCATATCTCATGCTACAGGAAGGCTCTCAGGTTTGGAAGGGGAAGGAGTTGGATATCACATTTCATGTTAGAGGAAGGGTCTCAGGATTGGAATGGGAAGAAGTTGGATATCACATCTCATGCTATAGGAAGGGTCTCAGGTTTGGTATAAGCATTGAGATATCACATCTCATGCTATAGGAAGGGTCTCAGGATTGGAATGGGAAGGATTTGGATATCACATCTTATGCTATAGGAAGGGTCTCAGGATTGGAATGGGAAGGAGTTGGATATCACATCTCATTTTATAGGAAGGATCTCAGGTTTGGTATTAGAAGCATTGAGACATCACATCTCATGCTATAGGAAGGGTCTCAGGATTGAAATGGGAAGGAGTTGGATATCACATCTCATGCTATAGGAAGGGTCTCAGGTTTGGTATAAGCATTGAGATATCACATCTCATGCTATAGGAAGGGTCTCAGGATTGGAATGGGAAGGATTTGGATATCACATCTTATGCTATAGGAAGGGTCTCAGGTTTGGTATAAGCATTGAGATATCACATCTCATGCTATAGGAAGGGTCTCAGGATTGGAATGGGAAGAAGTTGGATATCACATCTCATGCTATAGGAAGGGTCTCAGGTTTGGTATAAGCATTGAGATATCACATTGCATGCTATAGGAAGGGTCTCAGGGTTGGAATGGGAAGGAGTTGTATATGACATCTCATGCCATAGCAAGGGTCTCAGGTTTGGTATAAGCATTGAGATATCACATCACATGCTATAGGAAGGGTCTCAGGATTGGAATGGGAAGGACTTGGATATCACATCTCATGCTATAGGCAGGGTCTCAGGTTTGGAAAGGGAAGGAGATGGATATCACATTTCATGTTAGAGGTAGGATCTCAGGTTTGGTATTAGAGGCATTGAGATATTACATCTCATGCTATCAGAAGGGTCTCAGGATTGGAATGGGAAGGAGTTGGATATCACATTTCATGCTAAAGGGAGGGTCTCAGGTTTGGAAGGGGAAGGATTTGGAAATCACATCTCATATTATAGGAAGGATCTCAGGTTTGGTATTAGAAGCATTGAGATATCACATCTCATGCTATCGGAAGGATCTCAGGTTTGGTATAAGAGGCATTGAGATATCACATCTCATGCTATCATAAGGGTCTCAGGATTGGAATGGGAAGGAGTTGGATATCACATCTCATGTTATAGGAAGGATCTCAGGTTTGGTATTAGAAGCATTGAGACATCACATCTCATGCTATAGGAAGGGTCTCAGGATTGGAATGGGAAGGAGTTGGATATCACATCTCATGCTATAGGAAGGGTCTCAGGTTTGGTATAAGCATTGAGATATCACATCTCATGCTATAGGAAGGGTCTCAGGATTGGAATGGGAAGGATTTGGATATCACATCTTATGCTATAGGAAGGGTCTCAGGTTTGGTATAAGCATGGAGATATCACTTCTCATGCTATAGGAAGGGTCTCAGGATTGGAATGGGAAGGAGTTGGATATCACATCTCATGCTATAGGAAGGGTCTCAGATTTGGTATAAGCATTGAGATATCACATCTCATGCTATAGGAAGGGTCTCAGGATTGGAATGGGAAGGAGTTGTATATGACATCTCAGGCCATAGGAAGGGTCTCAGATTTGGTATAAGCATTGAGATATCACATCTCATGATATCGGAAGGGTCTCAGGATTGGAATGGGAAGGAGTTGGATATCACATCTCATGATAAAGGAAGGGTCTAAGGTTTGGAAGGGGAAGGATTTGGATATCACATCTCATGTTATAGGACGGGTCTCAGGTTTGGTATTAGAAGCATTGAGATATCAAGTCTCATGGTATAAGAAGGGTCTCAGGATTGGAATGGGAAGGAGTTTGATATCACATCTCATGCCATAGTATGGGACTCAGGTTTGGTAGAAGCATTGGGATATCACATCTCATGCTATCGGAAGGGTATCAGTATTGGATTTGGAAGGAGTTGGATATCCCATCTCATGCTATAGGAAGGGTCTCAGGTTGGAATGGGAAGGAGTTGGATATCACATTTCATGTTATAGGAAGGGTCTCAGGATTGGAATGGGAAGGACTTGGATATCATATCTCATGCTATAGGAAGGCTCTCAGGTTTGGAAGGGAAGGAGTTGGATATCACATTTCATGTTAGAGGAAGGATCTCAGGTTTGGTATTAGAGGCCTTGAGATATCACATCTCATGCTATAGGAAGGGTCTCAGGATTGGAATGGGAAGGAGTTGGATATCACATCTCAAGCTATAGGAAGGGTCTCAGGTTTGGTATAAGCATTGAGATATCACATCTCATGCTATAGGAAGGGTCTCAGGATTGGAATGGGAAGAAGTTGGATATCACATCACATGCTATAGGAAGGGTCTCAGGTTTGGTATAAGCATTGAGATATCACATCTCATGCTATAGGAAGGGTCTCAGGATTGGAATGGGAAGGAGTTGTATATGCCATCTCATGCCATAGGAAGGGTCTCAGGTTTTGTATAAGCATTGAGATATCACATCACATGCTATAGGAAGGGTCTCAGGATTGGAATGGGAAGGACTTGGATATCACATATCATGCTATAGGCAGGGTCTCAGGTTTGGAAAGGGAAGGAGATGGATATCACATTTCATGTTAGAGGTAGGATCTCAGGTTTGGTATTAGAGGCATTGAGATATCACATCTCATGCTATCAGAAGGGTCTCAGGATTGGAATGGGAAGGAGTTGGATATCACATCTCATGCTAAAGGGAGGGTCTCAGGTTTGGAAGGGGAAGGATTTGGAAATCACATCTCATATTATAGGAAGGATCTCAGGTTTGGTATTAGAAGCATTGAGATATCACATCTCATGCTATCGGAAGGATCTCAGGTTTGGTATAAGAGGCATTGAGATATCACATCTCATGCTATCATAAGGGTCTCAGGATTGGAATGGGAAGGAGTTGGATATCACATCTCATGTTATAGGAAGGATCTCAGGTTTGGTATTGGAAGCATTGAGACATCACATCTCATGCTATAGGAAGGGTCTCAGGATTGGAATGGGAAGGAGTTGGATATCACATCTCATGCTATAGGAAGGGTCTCAGATTTGGTATAAGCATTGAGATATCACATCTCATGCTATAGGAAGGGTCTCAGGATTGGAATGGGAAGGAGTTGTATATGACATCTCAGGCCATAGGAAGGGTCTCAGGTTTGATATAAGCATTGAGATATCACATCTCTGCTATCGGAAGGGTCTCAGGATTGGAATGGGAAGGAGTTGGATATCCCATCTGAGTTGGATATCCCATCTCATGTTATAGGAAGGGTCTCAGGTTTGGTATTAGAAGCATTGAGATATCACATCTCATGCTATAGGAAGGGTCTCAGGATTGGAATGGGGAGGACTTGGATGTCACATCTCATGCTACAGGGAGGGTCTCAAGTTTGATATTAGAAACATTGAGATAACAAATGTCATGATATCGGAAGGGTCTCAGGATTGGAATGGGAAGGAGTTGGATATCACATCTCATGATAAAGGAAGGGTCTAAGGTTTGGAAGGGGAAGGATTTGGATATCACATCTCATGTTATAGGACGGGTCTCAGGTTTGGTATTAGAAGCATTGAGATATCAAGTCTCATGGTATAGAAAGGGTCTCAGAATTGGAATGGGAAGAAGTTGGATATCACATCTCAAGCTATAGGAAGGGTCTCAGGATTGGAATGGGAAGGAGTTTGATATCACATCTCATGCCATAGTATGGGTCTCAGATTTGGTAGAAGCATTGGGATATCACATCTCATGCTATCGGAATGGTATCAGTATTGGATTTGGAAGGAGTTGGATATCCCATCTCATGCTATAGGAAAGGTCTCAGGTTGGAATGGGATGGAGTTGGATATCACATTTCATGTTATAGGAAGGGTCTCAGGATTGGAATGGGAAGGACTTGGATATCATATCTCATGCTATAGGAAGGCTCTCAGGTTTGGAAGGGGAAGGAGTTGGATATCACATTCATGTTAGAGGAAGGATCTCAGGTTTGGTATTAGAGGCCTTGAGATATCACATCTCATGCTATAGGAAGGGTCTCAGGATTGGAATGGGAAGGAGTTGGATATCACATCTCAAGCTATAGGAAGGGTCTCAGGTTTGGTATAAGCATTGAGATATCACATCTCATGCTATAGGAAGGGTCTCAGGATTGGAATGGGAAGGAGTTGGATATCACATCTCATGTTATAGGAAAGATCTCAGGTTTGGTATTAGAAGCATTGAGACATCACATCTCATGTTATAGGAAGGGTCTCAGGATTGGAATGGGAAGAAGTTGGATATCACATCTCATGCTATAGGAAGGGTCTCAGGTTTGGAAGGGGAAGGAGTTGGATATCCAATCTCATGTTATAGGACTGGTCTCAGGTTTGGTATTAGAAGCATTGAGATATCACATTGCATGCTGTAGGAAGGTTCTCAGGTTTGGAATGGGGAGGAATTGGATATCACATCTCATGTCAAACGAAGGATCTCAGGTTTGGTATTAGAAGCATTGAGATATCACATCTCATGCTATAGGAATGGTCTCAGGGTTGGAATGGGAAGGAGTTGGATATTACATTCTTGCTATAGGAAGGGTCTCATGTTTGGAATGGGAAGGAGTTGGATATCACATATGCTATAGGAAGGGTCTCAGGTTTGGAACGGGAAGGAGTTGGATATCCGATCTCATGTTATAGGAAGGGTCTCAGGTTTGGTATAAGCATTGAGATATCACATCTCTGCTATCAGAAGTGTCTCAGGATTGGAATGGGAAGGAGTTGGATATCCCATCTCATGTTATAGGACGGGTCTCAGGTTTGTTATTAGAATCATTGAGATATCATATTGCACGCTGCAGGAAGGGTCTAAGGATTGGAATGGGAAGGACTTGGATATCACATCTCATGCTATAGATAGGCTCTCAGATTTGGAAAGGGAAGGAGTTGGATATCACATTTCATGTTAGAGGAAGGATCTCAGGTTTGGTATTAGAGGCATTGAGATATCACATCTCATGCTATAGGAAGCGTCTCAGGATTGGAATGGGAAGGAGTTGGGTATCACATCTCATGCTATAGGAAGGCTCAGGATTGGTATAAGTATTGAGATATAACATCTCATGCTATAGGAAGGGTCTCAGGATTGGAATGGAAGGAGTTGGATATCACATCTCATGTTATAGGAAGGATCTCAGGTTTGGTATTAGAAGCATTGAGACATCACATCTCATGCTATAGGAAGGGTCTCAGGATTGGAATGGGAAGGAGTTGGATATCACATCTCATGCTATAGGAAGGGTCTCAGGTTTGGTATAAGCATTGAGATATCACATCTCATGCTATAGGAAGGGTCAAGGGATTGGAATGGGAAGGAGTTGTATATGACATCTCATGCCGTAGGAAGGGTCTCAGGTTTCGTATAAGCATTGAGATATCACATCTCTGCTATCGGAAGGGTCTCAGGATTGGAATGGGAAGGAGTTAGATATCCCATCTCATGTTATAGGAAGAGTCTCAGGTTTGGTATTAGAAGCATTGGATATCACATATCATGCTATAGGAAGTGTCTCAGGATTGGAATGGGAAGGACTTGGATATCACATCTCATGCTATAGGGAGGGTCTCAAGTTTGATATTAGAAGCATTGAGATATCACATCTCATGCTATAGGAAGGGTCTCAGGATTGGAATGGGAAGGAGTTGGATATCACATCTCATGCTATAGGAAGGGTCTCAGGTTTGGTATAAGCAGTGAGATATCACATCTCATGCTATAGGAAGGGTCTCAGGATTGGAATGGGAAGGAGTTGGATATCACATCTCATGTTATAGGAAGGATCTCAGGTTTGGTATAAGCATTGAGATATCACATCTCTACTATCGGAAGGGTCTCAGGATTGGAATGGGAAGGAGTTGGATATTCCCATCTCATGTTATAGGAAGGGTCTCAGGTTTGGTATTAGAAGCATTGAGATATCACATCTATTGCTGTAGGAAGGGTCTCAGGATTGGAATTGGAAGGAGTTGGATATCACATCTCATGCTATAGGAAGTGTTAAGACGGATTTCTGAACTCTGTCCTGGTGGCGCATAAGTTCAGAAGGCCAACCTAATTACTTGGAACAGGGTAACCTCTGGACAAGCCAGACCAATCAAGGTAGCGATCGCGGCGGTCAAGACTAGGTCTCAAGAGGGGTGAGGGTGACTGAAGGCCCGCAGTGAGCACACAAAGCAAGAGCGCTGACAAACTACTCCAAACAGTTGTTATATCAAAAATAGATACACATTTATTTTAAGGCCTTTAAAATAATGACTGCAGCGAGAAAATCACAATATCACAATATTAAACCAACACATACCATATCAACACAATATATATACAAATACACAGTCGCAAGCGTTTCAAGCACGAAATATGTAGTCCACCTGCCAGGGAAGGAAAACAGGCAGTGCGATAATGCTTTCGACTCAGTTCGCCTTCATAGGCACCTAACTAGATGGAAGTCCGAGCCCTGCGAAGAGTGGAGCCTTGTGCTCAAAGTACCTGCCACGCCGGTGCCGACGGGCACAAGGGGAAGCTCTTTGGAGGAAGTCAGGCGGTTCACGTTAGTGCACAGCAGAAGAAGAACAGGTTCCGCAACTCAAGCGCAGCCTCCACAGCGGGCAGGAGCAGAGCGCGAGCGCGGCAAAAGGGTGCTGTTTTTACACAGCAGGGAAAAGCAATGGGATACTGCAGGAGGGCGACCAGATCCTAGATATACTACTCACCGGTCCCCGAAGCAAGCAGACCCAGGCTTCTCCACGATAGTTTCAGCAGCTGGCAGGTTCAGAAGAGCAGGGAACGCTTTGTAGTCGTGTAGAGCAAAAAGATGTCCCAATCGACGAAACCGGCACAGTTTTGTTGCCGCACAGGACAATGGAGCGGCCGTGTGTATTCGAGCCAAATGAACCCTCCTCCCTTCAGACCTGGGGACGCCAAGCGTACGAAGCGTGGGAGAGGGACAAGGACTCGCAATACAACACAACCTGGCGGCGGTTGCAGAGCCAAACTCCTTTGTAAGCTGGTCAGTCAACTGGATGGCCCAGAGACGCTTCCGAAGGCTTACTTGGCAGGAGATGGTTGAAGATGCCGGGAATAGCTGTTCCTGCTATTCCAAAGGTCGAAGCACCAGTACAGCCCTTCTGGTTCGATCAAAGGAGGACAGGGGCCCTTAGGACAGGGGCCTGGCACAAGGAGTCTTTTAAGCCATTGAAGGCCTTCTCACACTCGTCAGTCCAAGTTACCTTCTTGGGTTTCTACGGAGTTGTGAGGGCAGTCAGAGGAGCAGCTATGGTGCCATAGTCTGCCACAAAATTGCGATAATACCCCGTGAGTCCTAAGAAGGCTCTCACTTGGCTTTGCGTAGTGGGGGTAGGCCAGTCTTGTACTGCTTGTACTTTACTGGGTAGAGGCTGTATCCTCCCTCCACCTACTTCATGTCCAAGGTAAACCACTGAGCCTTGTCCAATCTGGCATTTACTAGCCTTTATGGTCAAGTGGGCTTTCTGAAGAGCCTGGAGCACAATCCCAAGGTGTTTCACATGGTCTTCCCAGGTGGCACTGAAAACTGCTATATCGTCCAGATATGCAAGACAGAATTCGTCCAACCCATTCAACACATGATTCACAAGCCTCTGGAAAGTGGCAGGTGCATTCTTCAACCCGAACGGCATTACCCGGAATTGGTAAAGGCCGTCTGGCGTCGAAAATGCTGTCTTCTCCCTGGCATGTTCTGCTAAAGCTATTTGCCAATAGCCAGCAGTAAGGTCAAACGTGCTGAGGTACTTGGAGGCACCCAAAGTATCCACCAGCTCATCTGTTCGAGGCAAGGGGTGGGCATCTGTCTTGGTGACAGCATTCAGAGCCCTGTAATCCACGCAGAACCTCAATTCAGAAGTGCCTGCCTTTGGAACCAGAACCACAGGACTGGACCAAGGAGTACTAGAGGGTTCAATCACCCCAAGGTCTAACATTTTGTTGACCTCGGTCTTAATATAAGACCGTACTGTATCCGACATCCTGTATCCCCTACTTTTGGTAGGTACACTGTCTCCTGTGTCAATGTTATGTTTGCACCAAGGTGTCAAACCAGGCGACTGTGAAAACAGGGGGGAAAACTGCCTAAGCAAACTTTTCACCTCAGCCTGCTGATCAGAAGTCAGGTTAGGGGCCACTCGGACACCCTCAATGGAGCTGTCTGAAGGACCGCTGTGGAACAGGTCGGGGAGAGGTTCTGACTCTTCTTCCTCAACGTCTGACGCCAGTAGCAGTGCTGCGATTTCGACTCTTGGGACGAAAGCCTTCAGCCTATTCACGTGGAACACTTTTGGAGCCTGTCCAGGCCTTCCAAGGTCCACTAAATAGTTCACCTCACCCAGGGGCTCCACCACTGTGTAAGGGCCTGACCATTTGTCCTGTAAAGCGCGAGGCCTTATTGGATTCATGATCAGGACTTGCTGACCAGGTGTAAAGTTGATGAGGGAAGCTTTCTGGTCGTACCAATGTTTCACCAGCGCTTGCCCTGCCTTCAATTTATCACTAGCCAAGCCCATCAGAAGTACCATCCGTTTTCTGAGCCCTAGCACATAATCAACTACGTTGGTAGTAACAGGGGGAGTGGGCATCTCCCATCCCTCTTTGACGATGGCTAAGGGTCCCCGTACGGGATGACCGAACAGAAGTTCGAAGGGGCTGAAGCCAACACCCTCCTGTGGTACCTCTCGGTAGGCAAACAGTAAGCATGAAACAAGAAGATCCCATTTTCTTCTCTGAGGCTCCTCCAGAGCCCCAATCACGCTCTTTAACGTCCTGTTGAAACGCCCCCCCAGACCATTGGTCTGGGGGTGGTATGCAGAAGAGAACCCGTAGGTGACCCCACATTCTTTCCACATAGCCTGCCTATACTTCGACATAAAGTTGCTGCCATGATCCGGCACAACTTCTTTAGGGAAGCCAACCCTAGTAAACATGCCGAGTAAAGCTTCTGCAACTGGCTTGGCAGTTACAGTTGTAAATGGGACGGCCTCAGGATACCGGGTTGCATGGTCGACCAGCACCAGGATAAACCTATTGCCTGAGGATGTTTGCGGGTCAAGGGGACCAACCATGTCGATCCCTACCCTTTCAAATGGTACTCCCACAACTGGGAGCGGTACCAACGGAGCTTGGATTGTCGCGCCAACCTTACCAGACAACTGGCAGGCGGCACAACTCCTGCAGTGACTTTCTACTTGCACCCCCATCTTGGGCCAGTAGAAGTGCATGGATAACCTTTGCTTGGTCCTCTTCATACCAAGGTGACCAGCAAGGGGAACTTCATGCGCCAACTGCAGGAGGAAGGGTCTAACAGCAAGGGGAACCACCAACCTCCTATGGTCTCCTTCTGTAGACTCTGTGGGCTCACTATACAGGAGTCCACCTTCCCAATAAATCCTATGCTTCCCAGGAGGTTCACCCTCAAGCTGGGAGCAGGCCTGTCTCCTTAGGCCTTCCAGAGATGGGCACTCACGTTGGCCTTTACTGAATTCGTCCCTATCAGGACCTCCTTCAACTAACAAGTCTTTTAGTTCAGGATGATCGTTGGGGTCGAATACTTCAGGCATCGCCACCTCCTCGTCAGGCTCGGGCGATTGACCAACTTCCTCCACCGCAGTGGTAGGCGAGCTCGGGGGAATATTCTCTTTCCCCCGTCTTGACTTGTAGACTCCTTTCGCCTTGGGTTGCCCCTTCGGCTGGGGCGGCGTATTGGACTTGGCCAATGCTGCCCGTGCTTGAGACCGTGTGTAGGGTCGTTCGGCAGTGTCTCCTACGAGCCCTAAAGCTCTGAGATCATTACCTAATAAGACCTTTCCCGTCACGTTTCTCTGAATGCTCACTGGAATCCTGACAGCTGTACCATTTAAAGTTAGACTAACAGGGATCACGGGAAACATACGGAGGGGGCCGTCAGCCAACTTAGTGGGCATCAGAGTAGCTCTGGCAACTTCCTCTGAGTCTACCAAGGTAGAATCCACTACAGTTCGACTGCACCCACTATCCCTAAGAGCTGGAGTATCCACTCCATTGATCAGCACACTGTCTTTAAAGTAGTGCTTGGTATTATCCGGAATCCTAGCATACGCCTCTGCGACTTTAGGCTCCCAGGAACCCAGGGACACTAAAACTACCTCGGCCTCTATTCCGCTGGGAAATGAGTCCGAGGAGAAGGATGCTCCTGTAATCTCTTCTTCCTCGTAGGAGGAGAAGGCCAGATTAGCGGAGTGGACCCCCAAAGGTCTAACCTTACAACGGGGATCCCCCTTCACATGGTCAGTTGCTCCACAAGAAAAACAAGCCCCAGTGGGTCTGTTTACGTAGGGAGGCTTATTGTAAACAGAGTTCTGTTTCGGAGGCGCACCTCCACTACCCTGTGAGTTCTCTTGTGTCTTACCCTTGTTTTTCTTTTTGTGGCCCCTTTGGGAAGAAGATTTAGCAGATTCCCCACCCTCCATATCTTTGGACTTTTCCCCCTCCTCCTGCTTACCAGGATGAGTTTTGTCCTTATGGGACACTCGATGTGACACCCATAAGTCTGCTGCAATGGCCAGCTTCTTAGGATCTATCTCCTTCGAATCGGCCAAATGCTGCTTAAGCTCCGGGGAAGAAGAAGCAAAAATGTGTTCCAGCATGACAAGATTTATCATGCCGTCGAAGGTAGAAACCTTATAGCCTTCGACCCAGCCAGTTAAGTTTTTCAAAGATTCAGCGACATAAGATACCCAAGTACCACCTTCCTTTTTCTTATACTCTCGAAAACGCTTTAAATATTGGGCCGGAGTCTTCCCAAACTTTAAAATGAGAGTCTGCTTTAACATTGCGAAATCAGCCCGCTCAGCCTTCGACATTTCCATAATGGCACTACAGCCAGAATGGGGCAGTCTACTGAGCAACCACGCAATCTTATCAGCATTGTCAACTTCCTGGACCTCGCATGCATACTCAAACGCATTCAGCCAGTCCATAATGTCATTCCTCTCTTCATACACACTGAGCAGATCTTTTGGAAACCGTGGATGAGAGGAGGCCCCAGACCCATGTCTAGGACCCTTGGATCCATTTGCAACCTGAAGCTTGGCCAGTTCCAACTGGTGATCCCTGTCTTTCTGTTTTTCTGCCTGTTCGATTTTTAGTTTGGCTATGCTGAATTCAAGCTCCTGCTGCCTAAACCGCAGCTCTTGCTTCTTGAATTCAAGCATAGCCTCCCCATCAACACTGGCAGAGGAAACATTAGACATTACATCCTCCCTGTCCTCGTGGTCGCGATGGATCAGTGCAGCGGCAGAACCGTCGGTTCTGCCAGTGAGAGCAGCCCCACCACCTTCTGCACTGTCCTCGGAAGTTATAGCGTCAAGCTGCGCTTCTTGCCATGCCACGATTCTCTGGATCATTTCCAATTTTGTGCCTTGAGAGGAAACACCTCTCTCCGCACACATCTTTTTCAGCGTTTCTGATTTGGAAGCATTTAAAGTTAACAAGGTATTTGTTTCCATACTGTTTGATAGGACTATGGCCTTTTTAAAGTTATATTACAACAATTCACTACGTGTACTGTTTGGAATAACCTGAAATGCCTTAGTTCGAGCGCAACACTGGATACCTTCAGTCGTATCCCACCGCTGTACACCAATTTGTTAAGACGGATTTCTGAACTCTGTCCTGGTGGCGCAGAAGTTCAGAAGGCCAACCTAATTACTTGGAACAGGGTAACCTCTGGACAAGCCAGACCAATCAAGGTAGCGATCGCGGCGGTCAAGACTAGGTCTCAAGAGGGGTGAGGGTGACTGAAGGCCCGCAGTGAGCACACAAAGCAAGAGCGCTGACAAACTACTCCAAACAGTTGTTATATCAAAAATAGATACACATTTATTTTAAGGCCTTTAAAATAATGACCGCAGCGAGAAAATCACAATATCACAATATTAAACCAACACATACCATATCAACACAATATATATACAAATACACAGTCGCAAGCGTTTCAAGCACGAAATATGTAGTCCACCTGCCAGGGAAGGAAAACAGGCAGTGCGATAATGCTTTCGACTCAGTTCGCCTTCATAGGCACCTAACTAGATGGAAGTCCGAGCCCTGCGAAGAGTGGAGCCTTGTGCTCAAAGTACCTGCCACGCGGTGCCGACGGGCACAAGGGGAAGCTCTTTGGAGGAAGTCAGGCGGTTCACGTTAGTGCACAGCAGAAGAAGAACAGGTTCCGCAACTCAAGCGCAGCCTCCACAGCGGGCAGAAGCAGAGCGCGGCAAAAGGGTGCTGTTTTTACACAGCAGGGAAAAGCAATGGGATACTGCAGGAGGGCGACCAGATCCTAGATATACTACTCACCGGTCCCCGAAGCAAGCAGACCCAGGCTTCTCCACGATAGTTTCAGCAGCTGGCAGGTTCAGAAGAGCAGGGAACGCTTTGTAGTCGTGTAGAGCAAAAAGACGTCCCAATCGACGAAACCGGCACAGTTTTGTTGCCGCACAGGACAACGGAGCGGCCGTGTGTATTCGAGCGAAATGAACCCTCCTCCCTTCAGACCTGGGGACGCCAAGCGTACGAAGCGTGGGAGAGGGACAAGGACTCGCAATACAACACAACCTGGCGGCGGTTGCAGAGCCAAACTCCTTTGTAAGCTGGTCAGTCAACTGGATGGCCCAGAGACGCTTCCGAAGGCTTACTTGGCAGGAGATGGTTGAAGATGCCGGGAATAGCTGTTCCTGCTATTCCAAAGGTCGAAGCACCAGTACAGGCCTTCTGGTTCGATCAAAGGAGGACAGGGGCTCTCCGGACAACAGCAGTGCAAAGGAGGATTCCTTCAGCGGGTCACCAGCGATTCCTCGGTCCAGCCTCGTAGTTGCAGGATACTTGGCTCCTGTATTCCTTCGTTCGTGAGAACTCAGGAGATCGACATGGTAGTGGTGTTTCCAGCCCCCTCTTATCCACGGTTCCCTTCGCGCCAAAACGGAGGGGAGCCAATGGGAGATCCGCACATCAACACACATACCATACGTGGACCAATCACGGACCACGGTGGTCCCAGGCATTCACACCACCCTAGACTCTCTGGCACCCAGGATGTGTATTGGGACCAGACATCCCAGCCCACACCCTGGAGGCACACAAACGACATGTAGAAGCCCGCGAAAGCAACCACGTTTCGCGGGAAAGTACATGCCCAAATAAGGAAGGCCCCGGGTCGCCGGACCTGGGGAAGGTGAAGGGAGCAAGACGGACAGTGGACAGGACAAAGGAGCCTCGCGGCCTGGCCATTTTGGGAGCCAGGCCACCATTTTGGGTTCAGTGCAAAAACGTGCTCAGAACGCCAAAAGGAGCTCAAAATAAACAAAACGATTGCTGCCACCATTCCAGTCCCTGAATGACTTGCACCGATCAAATACCATCCTAAAAGAGGATCTAGGGTCTGTAGAAGGCTAGAGACCCAAGAGAGCTGTAACTTAGCTTACAGTGCCCTCTTGTGTCGTGTTGCACTAAAGCTGCGACACGATAAAAGAAACTACGGGAAACCACGTTCCCCGGTACTGACTGTCTTAAGGGCATGTCAGTTTCCCCGTAAGAAAGGAGCGAAAGCCCAGAGAAGTGCGGCAGAAGGCTGTACTTCTCTGGCAAAGTCAAGAACAAGGTTAAAAACAATAGCAAAAAGTTTAGGGGTTGCCACATGGAAGGAAAATTCCCTACAATTACGAAATCTTTCCTAACAGGAAGGATCACAGGTTTGGTATTAGAAGCATTGAGATATCACATCTCATGCTATCAGAAGGGTCTCAGGATTGGAATGGGAAGGAGTTGGATATCACATCTCATGCTATAGGAAGGGTCTCAGGTTTGGAACGGGAAGGAGTTGGATATCATATCTCATGTTATAGGAAGAGTCTCAGGTTTAGTATAAGCATTGAGATATCACATCTCTGCTATCGGAGGTGTCTCAGGATTGGGATGGGAAGGAGTTGGATATCACATCTCATGCTATAGGAAGGGTATCAGGTTTGGAACGGGAAGGAGTTGGATATCCCATCTCATGTTATAGGACGGGTCTCAGGTTTGGTATTAGAAGCATTGAGATATCACATCGCATGCTGTAGGAAGGATCTCAGGTTTGGAATGGGAAGGAATTGGATATCACATCTCATGTCATAGGAAGTATCTCAGGTTTGGTATTAGAAGCATTGAGATATTACATCTCATGCTATAGGAATGGTCTCAGGATTGGAATGGGTAGGAGTTGGATATTACACTCTTGCTATAGGAAGGGTCTCATGTTTGGAATGGGAAGGAGTTGGATATCACATATGCTATAGGAAGGGTCTCAGGTTTGGAACGGGAAGGAGTTGGATATCACATCTCATGCTATAGGTAGGCTCTCAGGTTTGGTATAAGCATTGAGATATCACATCTCATGCTATAGGAAGGGTCTCAGGATTCGAATGGGAAGGATTTGGATATCACATCTCATGCTATAGGAAGGGTCTCAGGTTTGGTATAAGCATGGAGATATCACTTCTCATGCTATAGGAAGTGTCTCAGGATTGGAATGGGAAGGAGTTGGATATCACATCTCATGTTATAGGAAGGATCTCAGGTTTGGTATTAGAAGCATTGAGACATCACATCTCATGCTATAGGAAGGGTCTCAGGATTGGAATGGGAAGTAGTTGGATATCACATCTCATGCTAAAGGGAGGGTCTCAGGATTGGAAGGGGAAGGATTTGGATATTACATCTCGTGTTGTAGGAATGATCTCAGGTTTCGTATTAGAAGCATTCAGATATCACATCTCATGCTATCGGAAGGATCTCAGGTTTGGTATTAGAAGCATTGAGATATCAAATCTCATGCTATAGGAAGGGTCGCAGGATTGGAATGGGAAGGAGTTCGATATCACATCTCATGCTATGGGAAGGGTCTCAGGATTGGAATGGGAAGGAGTTTTATATGACATCTCATGCCATAGGAATGATCTCAGGTTTGGTATTAGAAGCATTGAGACATAACATCTCATGTTATAGGAAGGGTCTCAGGATTGGAATGGGAAGGAGTTGGATATCACATCTCATGCTATAGGAAGGGTCTCAGGTTTGGTATAAGTATTGAGATATCACATCTCATGCTATAGGAAGGGTCTCAGGATTGGAATGGGAAGGAGTTGTATATGACATCTCATGCCACAGGAAGGGTCTCAGGTTTGGTATAAGCATTGAGATATCACATCTCTGCTATCGGAAGGGTCTCAGGATTGGAATGGGAAGGAGTTGGATATCCCATCTTACGTTATAGGAAGGGTCTCAGGTTTGGTATTAGAAGCATTGAGATATCACATCTCATGCTATAGGAAGGGTCTCAGGATTGGAATGGGAAGGACTTGGATATCACATCTCATTCTATAGGGAGGGTCTCACGTTTGGAAAGGGAAGGAGTTGGATATCACATTTCATGTTAGATGTAGGATCTCAGGTTTGGTATTAGAGGCATTGAGATATCACATGTCATGCTATCAGAAGGGTCTCAGGATTGGAATGGGAAGGAGTTGGATATCACATCTCATGCTAAAGGGAGGGTCTCAGGAATGGAAGGGGAAGGATTTGGATATCACATCTCATGTTATAGGAAGGATCTCAGGTTTGGTATTAGAAGCATTGAGATATCACATCTCATGCTATCGGAAGGATCTCAGGTTTGGTATTAGAGGCATTGAGATATCACATCTCATGCTAAAGGGAGGGTCTCAGATTTGGAAGGGGAAGGATTTGGATATCACATCTCTTGTTATAGGAAGGATCACAGGTTTGGTATTAGAAGCATTGAGATATCACATCTCATGCTATGGGAAGGGTCTCAGGATTGGAATGGGAAGGAGTTGGATATCGCATCTCATGCTATAGGAAGGGTCTCAGGTTTGGAACGGGAAGGAGTTAGATATCAGATCTCATGTTATAGTAAGAGTCTCAGGTTTGGTATAAGCATTGAGATTTCACATCTCTGCTATCGGAGGTGTCTCAGGATTGGGATGGGAAGGAATTGGATATCACATCTCATGCTATAGGAAGGGTATCAGGTTTGGAACGGGAAGGAGTTGGATATCCCATCTCATGTTATAGGACGGGTCTCAGTTTTGATATTAGAAGCATTGAGATATCACATCACATGCTGTAGAAAGGGTCTCAGGTTTGGAATGAGAAGGATTTAGATATCACATCTCATGTCATAGGAAGGATCTCAGGTTTGGAATAAGCATTGAGATATCACATCTCTGCTATTGGAAAGGTCTCAAGATTGGAATGGGAAGGACTTGGATATCACAATTCATGTTATACGAAGTGTCTCAGGTTTGGTATTAGAAGCATTGAGATATGACATCTCATGCTATAGGAAGGGTCTCAGGATTGGAATGGGAAGGACTTGGATATCACATCTCATGTTATAGGAAGGGTCTCAGGTTTGGTATTAGAAGCATTGAGATATCACATCTCATGCTATAGGAAGGGTCTCAGGAGTGGAGTGGGAAGGAGTTGGATATCACATCTCATGATAAAGGAAGGGTCTAAGGTTTGGAAGGGGAAGGATTTGGATATCACATCTCATGTTATTGGACTGGTCTCAGGTTTGGTATTAGAAGCATTGAGATATCAAGTCTCATGGTATAGGACGGGAGTTTGATATCACATCTCATGCCATGGTATGGGTCTCAGGTTTTGTAGAAGCATTGGGATATCACATCTCATGCTATCGGAAGGATATCAGGATTAGATTTGGAAGGAGTTGGATATCCCATCTCATGCTATAGGAAGGGTCTCAGGTTGGAATGGGAAGGAGTTGGATATCACATCTCATGTTATAGGAAGGGTCTCAGGATTAGAATGGGAAGGGCTTGGATATCACATCTCATGCTATAGGAAGGCTCTCAGGTTTGGAAAGGGAAGGAGTTGGATATCACATTTCATGTTAGAGGTAGGATCTCAGGTTTGGTATTAGAGGCATTGAGATATCACATCTCATGCTATCAGAAGGGTATCAGGATTGGAATGGGAAGGAATTGGATATCACATCTCATGCTAAAGGGAGGGTCTCAGGTTTGGTATTAGAAGCATTGAGATATCACATCTCATGCTATCGGAAGGATCTCAGGTTTGGTATTAGAAGCATTGAGATATCACATCTCATGCTATAGGAAGGGTCTCAGGATTGGAATGGGAAGGAGTTGGATATCACATCTCATGTTATAGGAAGGATCTCAGGTTTGGTATTAGAAGCATTGAGATATCACATCTCATGCTATAGGAAGGGTCTCAGGATTGGAATGGGAAGGAGTTGGATGTGATATCTCAATGTTTCTAATATCAAACTTGAGACCCTCCCTATAGCATGAGATGTGATATCCAAGTCCTTCACATTCCAATCCTGAGACACTTCCTATAGCATGAGATGTGATATCTCAATGCTTCTAATACCAAACCTGAGACTCTTCCTATAACATGAGATGGGATATCCAACTCCTTCCCATTCCAATCCTGAGACCCTTCCAAAAGCAGAGATGTGATATCTCAATGCTTATACCAAACCTGAGACCCTTCCTATGGCATGAGATGTGATATCCAAGTCCTTCCCATTCCAATCCTTAGACCCTTCCTATAGCATGCAATATGATATCTCAATGATTCTAATAACAAACCTGAGACCCGTCCTATAACATGAGATGGGATATCCAACTCCTTCCAATCCAATCCTGAGACCCTTCCGATAGCAGAGATGTGATATCTCAATGCTTATACCAAACCTGAGTCCCTTCCTACGGCATGAGATGTCATATACAACTCCTTCCCATTCCAATCCTGAGACCCTTCCCATAGCATGAGATGTGATATCTAAATGCTTATACCAAACCTGAGACCCTTCATATAGCATGAGATGTGATATCCAACTCCTTCCCATTCCAATCCTGAGACCCTTCCGATAGCAGAGATGTGATATCTCAATGCTTATACCAAACCTGAGACCCTTCCTACGGCATGAGATGTCATATACAACTCTTTCCCATTCCAATCCTGAGACCCTTCCCATAGCATGAGATGTGATATCTCAATGCTTATACCAAACCTGAGTCCCTTCCTATAGCATGAGATGTGATGTCTCAATGCTTCTAATACCAAACCTGAGATCCTTCCTATAACATGAGATGTGATATCCAACTCCTTCCATTCCAATCCTGAGACCCTTCCTATAGCATGAGATGTGATATCTCAATGCTTCTAATATCAAACTTGAGACCCTCCCTATAGCATGAGATGTGATATCCAATTCCTTCCCATTCCAATCCTGAGACACTTCCTATAGCATGAGATGTGATATCTCAATGTTTCTAATACCAAACCTGAGACTCTTCCTATAACATGAGATGGGAATCCAACTCCTTCCCATTCCAATCCTGAGACCCTTCCAAAAGCAGAGATGTGATATCTCAATGCTTATACCAAACCTGAGACCCTTCTTATGTCATGAGATGTCATATACATATCCTTCCCATTCCAATCCTGAGACACTTCCAATAGCAGAGATGTGATATCTCAATGCTTATACCAAACCTGAGACCCTTCCTATGACATGAGATGTGATATCCAATTCCTTCCCATTCCAAACCTGAGACCCTTCCTACAGCATGCGATGTGATATCTCAATGCTTCTAATACCAAACCTGAGACCAGTCCTATAACATGAGATGGGATATCCAACTCCTTCCCGTTCCAATCCTGAGACACTTCCGATTGCAGAGATGTGATATCTCAATGCCTCTAATACCAAACCTGAGATCCTTCCTATAACATGTGATGTGATATTCAATTCCTTCCCCTTCCAAACCTGAGACCCTCCCTTTAGCATGAGATGTGATATCCAACTCCTTCCCATTCCAATCCTGAGACCCTTATGATATCATGAGATGTGATATCTCAATGCCTCTAATACCAAACCTGAGATACTTCCGATAGCATGAGATGTGATATCTCAATGCTTCTAATACCAAACCTGAGATCCTTCCTATAACATGAGATGTGATATCCAACTCCTTCCCATTCCAATCCTGAGACCCTTCTGATAGCATGAGATGTGATATCTCAATGCCTCTAATACCAAACCTGAGATCCTACCTCTAGCATGAAATGTGATATCCAACTCCTTCCCTTTCCAAACCTGAGAGCCTACCTATAGCATGAGATGTGATATCCAAGTCCTTCCCATTCCAATCCTTAGACCCTTCCTATAGCATGCATTATGATATCTCAATGATTCTAATAACAAACCTGAGACCCGTCCTATAACATGAGATGGGATATCCAACTCCTTCCCATTCCAATCCTGAGACACTTCCGATAGCAGAGATGTGATATCTCAATGCTTATACCAAACCTGAGACCCTTCCTATAACATGAGATGTGATATCCAACTCCTTCCCATTCCAATCCTGAGACCCTTCTGATAGCATGAGATGTGATATCTCAATGCCTCTAATACCAAACCTGAGATCCTACCTCTAAAATGAAATGTGATATCCAACTCCTTCCCTTTCCAAACCTGAGACCCTGCCTATAGCATGAGATGTGATATCCAAGTCCTTCCCATTCCAATCCTGAGACCCTTACTATAGCATGAGATGTGATATCTCAATGTCTCGTCGTCGTATTGAGTCTGCAGCAGCAGAGTTGAGTAAAAGACGTCCCAAACGAAGGAACCCGCACAGTTTGTTACCACAGCAGGGCAACGGAGCGGCGGTGTGTATCTGAGCCAAATGTACACTACTCACTTCAGACCTGGGAACGCCAAGTGTACGAATCATGTGAGAGTGACAAGGACTCGATATACTACACAACCTGGCGGCGGTTACAGAGCAAGACTCCTGTGTAGGCTGGTCAGTCTGCTGGATGGCCCAGAGACGCTTCCGAAGGCTTACTAGCAGGAGATGGTGAAGATGCCGAGAATAGCTGTCCCCGCTATTCCAAGGGTCGAAGTACCAGTACAGGCCTTCTGGTTCGATCAAAGGTGAAAAGGGTTTCACAAGGCGACAGCAGTGCAGAGGAGCGTCCTTCAGCGGGTCACCAGCGATTCCTCGGTTCAGCCTCTTGGTTGCAGGATACTTGGCTCCTGTATTCCTTCGTTCGTGAGAACTCAGGAGATCGACATGGTAGTGGTGTTTCCAGCCCCCTCTTATCCACGGTTCCCTTCGCGCCAAAACGGAGGGGACCCAATGGGAGATCCGCTCATCAACACTCACACCATTCGTGGACCTATCACGGACCACGGTGGTCCCAGGCATTCACACCACCCTAGACTCTCTGGCACCCAGGATGTGTATTGGGACCAGACATCCCAGCCCACATCCTGGAGGCACACACAAGACATGTAGAAGCCCGCGAAAGCATCTGTGTTTCGCAGGAAAGTACATGCCCAAATAAGGAAGGCCCAGGTCGGCTCGACCTGGGGAAGGTGAAGGGAGCAAGATGGTCAGCGGACAGGACAAAGGATCCTCGTGGTCTGGCCATTTTGGGCTCTAGGCCACCATTTTGGGTTAAGCGCGAGAAACGCGCTTAGAACGCCAAAAGGAGCTCAAAACACAATAAACGATCGCTGCCACCATTCCCGTCCGTGAATCACTTGCACCGATCAGTTACAATTCTGGAAGAGTATCTAGGGCCTGTAGAAGGCTAGAGACCCAAGAGAGCAGTAACTTATCTTACAGTGCCCTCTTGTGTCATGTTGCACGAAAGCCGCAACATGATAAAAGAAACTACGGAAACGAGCGTTTCCTGGTACTGACTGTCTTAAGGGCATGACAGTTTCCCCGTAAGAAAGGAGCGAAAGCCCAGAGGAGTGCGGCAGAAGGCTGCACTTCTCTGGCAAAGTCGAGAACAAGGTGAAAAACAACAGCAAAAAGTTTAGGGGTTGCCACATGGAAGGAAAATTACCTACAATTACGAAATCTTTCCTAACACTCACCCCTCCCAGACTATGGACAGGGGGAACTAATCCACCCCTGGATGAGTCTCTTGTTCAGGTCGGTTAAACATTCTGCACAACCCATCAGCATTGCTATGTTGGACACCTGGTCTATGCTCAATAGTGAAGTCGAAGCCTTGTAGACTTATGGACCACCTAAGCAACTTTGGATTCTCCCCCTTCATGTTTATTAGCCACTTTAAGGGCTTATGGTCAGTTTGCACAGTGAAGTGGGTCCCATAGAGGTAGGGCCTCAGCTTCCTTAGGGCCCACACAACAGAGAAACATTCTTTCTCTACCGTGGACCATCTGAGCTCTCTGTCCTTAAACTGGTGACTAATAAAACCAATAGGGTGTTCCTTACCCTTCTCATCTACTTGCGATAGTACAGCTCCTATCCCAGTGTCAGAGGCGTCCGTCTGCACGATAAAAGGTCTTTGATAATCAGGGGCCCTGAGGACAGGGGCCTGGCACAAGGAGTCTTTTAAGCCATTGAAGGCCTTCTCACACTCGTCGGTCCAAGTTACCTTCTTGGGTTTCTTCAGAGTTGTGAGGGCAGTCAGAGGGGCAGCTATGGTGCCATAGTCTGCCACAAAATTGCGGTAATACCCCGTGAGTCCTAAGAAGGCTCTCACTTGGGTTTGTGTAGTGGGGGTAGGCCAGTCTTGTACTGCTTGTACTTTACTGGGTAGAGGCTGTATCCTCCCTCCACCTACTTCATGTCCAAGGTAAAACACTGAGCCTTGTCCAATCTGGCATTTACTAGCCTTTATGGTCAAGTGTGCTTTCTGAAGAGCCTGGAGCACAATCCCGAGGTGTTTCACATGGTCTTCCCAGGTGGCACTGAAAACTGCTATATCGTCCAGATATGCAAGACAGAATTCGTCCAACCCATTCAAAACATGATGCACAAGCCTCTGGAAAGTGGCAGGTGCATTCTTCAACCCGAACGGCATTACCCGGAATTGGTAAAGGCCGTCTGGAGTAGAAAACGCCGTCTTCTCCTTGGCATGTTCTGCTAAAGCTATTTGCCAATAGCCAGCAGTGAGGTCAAACGTGCTGAGGTACTTGGAGGCACCCAAAGTATCCACCAGCTCATCTGTTCGAGGCAAGGGGTGTGCATCTGTCTTGGTGACAGCATTCAGAGCCCTGTAATCCACCAGAACCTCAATTCAGAAGTGCCTGCCTTTGGAACGAAAACCACAGGGCTGGACCAAGGACTACTAGAGGGTTCAATCACCCCAAGGTCTAACATCTTGTTGACCTCGGTCTTAATATAAGACCGTACTTTGTCTGACATCCTGTATCCCCTACTTTTGGTAGGTACACTGTCTCCTGTGTCTATGTTATGTTTGCACCAAGGTGTCAAACCAGGCGACTGTGAAAACAGGGGGGAAAACTGCCTAAGCAAACTTTTCACCTCAGCCTGCTGATCAGAAGTCAGGTGAGGGGCCCCTCGGACTCCCTCAAAGGAGCTATCTGAAGGACCGCTTTGGAACAGGTCGGGGAGAGGTTCAGACTCCTCTTCCTCAACATCTGAAGCCAGTAACAGTGCTGCGATTTCGACTCTTGGGACGAAAGCCTTCAGCCTATTCACGTGAAACACTTTTGGAGCCTGTCCAGGCCTTCCAAGGTCCACTAAATAGTTCAAAAGGAGGGGAAGCGGGGAGGATTGTTAGGAGTAATAAAGAAAACATCAAAAAAAGAGAAAAAGCAAAAGGAACAAATCATTAGATTTTATGTGTATACAGATTATATTTGTATTGGTGTCTTTAAAATACGGAGAAATTGCTTACCTAATTGGTGAGAGATAAAGTTCACTTATTCAAATAGGTTGTTAAATTTGGTAAATTTCATGGGATCAATCCCGCCTGTTAAAGAATTATACCCAATCGTGAGCATACTCATATGACATATTAGCTAAACGTTGGTCTGTTATTAGCGAGCACTGTGCACCAAACGAATAATTTCAATATGCGTTGTACATTATTTTACCATGTTATTTGGTTCAATAGCTAAACGTACTCAGTAGTCAAACTTGGCTAATCAGTAGTAAGGGAATGTTATTTTCCTGACAACGCGTGGTTCACGCGCATTTCGTGTCATACTGTTTTTGGTGCACTAAAGTGCAGGCACGAATACATTTGGAAAGCAAATTAATGCTAAGGTGGAGGGCTTAGGGCTTACCTCACAAGAGGTGGTCTCCTTCACAAGCGTCGGCGTCTGGAAGCGAGCACAGACGCCGCGCTTCGCATCGGTAATAAAACTGACGTCGCCATAGTGACGGCAGTCCTTCTACCCTTTCGGTTATTAGTCGAAAAGCAGAGCGCCATCTTATAGATGTGTCAAAGTTTCGAGTTTTGCTTTTTATGCGAATAGAGTCGGAAATTATACAATATGCAAATAGATAATTATGTTTGCGAGAACTTTCCCCATGTTAATGGAGAGGTTTTTTGTGTTGAATATCATTCAGAAAATAAATTTGCAATAGTATTTGCATTCATTTTAAATTATAGACATAAAGCTCGAGCATCAATAAAGTTACCATAGATGAAAACCTGTTGCTAATAGGTTTTATGTTATATGTGAAGTGTTAAATTTTCACTTGCATATTAGTGTATATATATCGAAGCAGCAAGCAAAAAGAGACTATTTGTGGTGTTAATTAGTGGGGACAAGTTGCAATCAAATAGATATTCAATATTAAGATCATCAATAGTATCTAAACTTCAATTCAAAAATTACATTCAAAGAAGCATAAGTTTCATTAGTTCAAAGAAAAACTCCCATCTCATTGTCCGAGTTCAGGCCCACTTTAGTTGCTCTAAAATGGCATATGGTACGGGCTTCCTGTTGTCTCAAAGATAGTTCTCGATTCCCCCCTCTTCTTCCTATGCCGATTTTTTTGAGGCCAATGAATTGAATACCATTTTTGTCATCCATTTGATGGTTCAGTTGCCAATGGACTGCAAGTGGAAGTCGGGAGTCTTGACTCCCTATTGATGAGAGGTGTTCTCTTATTCGTATCCTTAGTTCACGAATGGTGCTACCCACATATATCTTATTACAAATACAAATAATTGCGTATACTACAAACTTGGATTTGCAATTGATGTTCTCTTTAATCATGGCGGATATACCGAAGCTGTCTGTAAATTTCATGGCGAAAGCATGTGCATGTTTGCACATTGTACAGCATCCACATTTTCTAAACCCAAGACTGGATGTTTGTAGCCAAGTGTGTATTGGAGGTTGATCTTCTTCTGGTAGCATAGAAGGACTGATAGTTGATTTGATTGTTCTGGCTCTTCTATAGATCATTGTTGGGTAATTGTCAATGTATTTACAGATGTGCTCATCTAGTTTCAGGAGATGCCAATTTTTTCGTAGTATTGATCGTAAGGTCCCATTATTTGCACAAAAAGTGGTGATGAATTTTACAGTGTCTGGTCTTTTAACTGATCTTGGACGTGTTAATTCAAGAGTTGAATCTCTAGTAATCTTATGGGCTTTGTCGGAGGCTGCTTTTATGAATCTTGTTTTATATCCTCGTGCTTTGAATCTGTTGTGTAGCGTTTCGCATTCTTGTTCAAATATTTGTGAGTCGGTACAATTGCGTAGGGCTCGAATGAACTCGCCTTTAGGAATGTTATTCTTCACAGGATCAAAATGGCAGCTTGTAGCAAAAAGGGTTGAATTAACCTCTGTCTGTTTGCGATATGTTTTTGTTAGTAACTTGTTTTCTTGAACATAAATGGTGAGGTCTAAAAAGTTAATTTCTGTTCTACTGGACGTACCAGTAAAGACTATTCCAAAGGAATTACAGTTTGATCTCCTCATAAATTCATTCAATTCTTCTGGTGTTCCTTTCCATATTAATAGGACGTCATCTATAAAGCGTGACCACATCACCACATTTTCATTGAACATTGTATCTGTGTAGATATGTATATCTTCAAACATTCCCATGAATAGGTTAGCGATAGCTGGGGCAAATTTTACTCCCATCGCTACTCCTCTTTTTTGTCGATAGTACTGGTCATTGAAAAGGAAAATGTTGTTGGTTAAGGTTAAGGATAGCATTTCTTTTAACATTTCTACAAAATGATAATGAGAGGCGGAGTCGTCTCTAAACGTGTATTGTAGCGTTATCATTGCTGCCTCATGTTCAATCGAAGTGTACAGCGCCTTGACATCCCAAGTTGCTAGTAGATAATCAGGTTTCCATTCGATTTTACTAATTTTCTTGATTGTGTCTGTAGAGTCTTTTAGGTAGGCCTGAATTTTCGATACCCTGGGTCTGAGTATATGATCTAGATATTCTGCAATTCTTTCAGTGACCCAACCAATCCCATTGACAATAGGTCTACCTTCCGGTATTGTTTGGTAAGGTTTATGAATCTTGGGTAAAAAATAGATTATAGGTGTAATCGGTTGTTTGATCCAAATCCATGCCTTTTCTTGATCAGTTAATAAACCTTTCCTGTACCATGATTGAATTTGTTCTTCTACTTCAGTTTGTATATTTGGTCGGGGATTAGTTGCTAGTAATTCATAGCAACCTGGTGTACTGAGATGGTTAATGGCCATTGACAGGTAATCTGATCTATTCATAATTACTACATTTCCGCCTTTATCGGCTTCTTTAATTACAATATTTTTGTTGTTTTTAAATTTCTTCATAGCTTGTTGTTCAAGACGGCTTAAGTTGTTTCTCCAGATTCCTTTTTGGGTCAGATCGCTTAGTCTCTTTCTGTTGATAAATTTTGCCTTGTCAAGATCATCTGTCACAGCTTTATAGAACGCATCAATCGTATTTTCAGGACTTAATTGTGGAGTAAATTTAGATTGAGGTTTCATTTCTTCTTTGATGAGGCTGATAGGCTTAATTTTCAGTTCTTGTAGTGTTTGATGTATTGAATAAGAGGATGGTTCTTGAAAGGACCTAATTGCAAAGACATTTTCCAAATTTTGAATAGTTATATCACTCTTAATCGGTGATGGTTCCTGAGGTCTTTGTTCTGATGCTAGAGTTTCAAAATATTTTTTTAATTTTAGTTTTCGTACAAATCGAAAGAGATCTATATGTACTTCCGTAGTGTCATAGACATGTGTGGGGGCAAAGGACAGTCCTTTGTTTAACAATGAGGTTTCTTCTTTACTCAGATTTAAACTTGAGAGATTAAGTACTAAATTTGTTATTTGTTGCGGCGCGCTGCTTCTCTGGTATTTGCTCGTGTTTGTCTTCTGTTTTCGTTTGTTTCGCTTGTGTTGGCTAGGTTTCCCCCGCCTTCCTCTTCGCCTGGTATAAATGAATTCTTGTTCGGTTGGGCCGGTAGTTGAAAACGGACTTGTTTGGTGAAGTTTGCATTTCGAGTTCCTTTCTTGTATCTGCGTATCTGATTGAGGAAGCCTTGTTGTTTGGTAGTTACTTGTTCTGAAATATTGGCTTCTTGATCTTTTTCAGGATCTGATTCAACATCAGAGCTGCCTGATGAAGTGTTTGGTGTACTGCTTTTTGAGAGCGGTTTGGTGAATTGATTGTATTTGTCTTGAAACGTGTATACACGATCGTCGCGGTAATCTCTTTCATCTCTCAAATATTTTCTAAGTTTACGAATTTTGATTTCTTCTTGGTAATCGCTGAGTATTTCATACATTTTTCCAAAATTTCGTTCTTTTGTTGCTTCCAAAGCTTGTGTGTTTGCTATCTCTTTTTTCGAATTTTCAATTGTTTCAGTAGCTCTCTTGTGTTCACGTGTGGCATGTTCCACGAGCAATTCTATCATAGTTTTTGAGCTATGGTTCAAATTTCCATCCCAAAGGTCCGCTAGGTCTTTGTCATCATCTTTGGTAAAGTCTGGAAATATCAAAATTCGTAGTCCTCTAGGGATTTGATTATTGGTTAGATAGTTCTGCAAAGATATCATTTCCCAATATTTGTCAATTTCTTTCCTCGAGGCTCTTTCTAGTTTCACAAATTGGGACCTTAGGTCCTCTTTCTTGGGATTAAGATCCTTGAACGCATGTAGAGTGCTTCCTCTAGGTGCAAATAATTTGTTTGCATCTTCTTCACGGTTTTTTAAATATTGTGCCATTGTGTACTAGGCACAATTTCTGTATCAATTAACAAGCGTACCAGGACCGTTGATATATATTCAAAATAGTACAGCAGTGGGGGGTATTTTGGAATATCAACCATCAATGTCCTGCGCTAGATAAGCAGAGGTGGCAGCTGAACAGTGGAGTGACGAAGTGATAGACCCCCTACTCCGGTAAGTATAAGTAAGTATATAGGGCTCAGGAGGAACCCTGCTCCACTTTAGATCAAGCGCCATACAATAAAGAAAGTACAAGAGATTGTCAGATTTTCATGAAGTATATTTTAACAGACAGTTGCCCTATAGAGACACGTGTTTCGGTGAATCACTCGCCTTTTTCAATCAGGGCTGATTAGTGAGACAGAGATCAAAAGGAGGGGAAGCGGGGAGGATTGTTAGGAGTAATAAAGAAAACATCAAAAAAAGAGAAAAAGCAAAAGGAACAAATCATTAGATTTTATGTGTATACAGATTATATTTGTATTGGTGTCTTTAAAATACGGAGAAATTGCTTACCTAATTGGTGAGAGATAAAGTTCACTTATTCAAATAGGTTGTTAAATTTGGTAAATTTCATGGGATCAATCCCGCCTGTTAAAGAATTATACCCAATCGTGAGCATACTCATTTGACATATTAGCTAAACGTTGGTCTGTTATTAGCGAGCACTGTGCACCAAACGAATAATTTCAATATGCGTTGTACATTATTTTACCATGTTATTTGGTTCAATAGCTAAACGTACTCAGTAGTCAAACTTGGCTAATCAGTAGTAAGGGAATGTTATTTTCCTGACAACGCGTGGTTCACGCGCATTTCGTGTCATACTGTTTTTGGTGCACTAAAGTGCAGGCACGAATACATTTGAAAAGCAAATTAATGCTAAGGTGGAGGGCTTAGGGCTTACCTCACAAGAGGTGGTCTCCTTCACAAGCGTCGGCGTCTGGAAGCGAGCACAGACGCCGCGCTTCGCATCGGTAATAAAACTGACGTCGCCATAGTGACGGCAGTCCTTCTACCCTTTCGGTTATTAGTCGAAAAGCAGAGCGCCATCTTATAGATGTGTCAAAGTTTCGAGTTTTGCTTTTTATGCGAATAGAGTCGGAAATTATACAATATGCAAATAGATAATTATGTTTGCGAGAACTTTCCCCATGTTAATGGAGAGGTTTTTTGTGTTGAATATCATTCAGAAAATAAATTTGCAATAGTATTTGCATTCATTTTAAATTATAGACATAAAGCTCGAGCATCAATAAAGTTACCATAGATGAAAACCTGTTGCTAATAGGTTTTATGTTATATGTGAAGTGTTAAATTTTCACTTGCATATTAGTGTATATATATCGAAGCAGCAAGCAAAAAGAGACTATTTGTGGTGTTAATTAGTGGGGACAAGTTGCAATCAAATAGATATTCAATATTAAGATCATCAATAGTATCTAAACTTCAATTCAAAAATTACATTCAAAGAAGCATAAGTTTCATTAGTTCAAAGAAAAACTCCCATCTCATTGTCCGAGTTCAGGCCCACTTTAGTTGCTCTAAAATGGCATATGGTACGGGCTTCCTGTTGTCTCAAAGATAGTTCTCGATTCCCCCCTCTTCTTCCTATGCCGATTTTTTTGAGGCCAATGAATTGAATACCATTTTTGTCATCCATTTGATGGTTCAGTTGCCAATGGACTGCAAGTGGAAGTAGGGAGTCTTGACTCCCTATTGATGAGAGGTGTTCTCTTATTCGTATCCTTAGTTCACGAATGGTGCTACCCACATATATCTTATTACAAATACAAATAATTGCGTATACTACAAACTTGGATTTGCAATTGATGTTCTCTTTAATCATGGCGGATATACCGAAGCTGTCTGTAAATTTCATGGCGAAAGCATGTGCATGTTTGCACATTGTACAGCATCCACATTTTCTAAACCCAAGACTGGATGTTTGTAGCCAAGTGTGTATTGGAGGTTGATCTTCTTCTGGTAGCATAGAAGGACTGATAGTTGATTTGATTGTTCTGGCTCTTCTATAGATCATTGTTGGGTAATTGTCAATGTATTTACAGATGTGCTCATCTAGTTTCAGGAGATGCCAATTTTTTCGTAGTATTGATCGTAAGGTCCCATTATTTGCACAAAAAGTGGTGATGAATTTTACAGTGTCTGGTCTTTTAACTGATCTTGGACGTGTTAATTCAAGAGTTGAATCTCTAGTAATCTTATGGGCTTTGTCGGAGGCTGCTTTTATGAATCTTGTTTTATATCCTCGTGCTTTGAATCTGTTGTGTAGCGTTTCGCATTCTTGTTCAAATATTTGTGAGTCGGTACAATTGCGTAGGGCTCGAATGAACTCGCCTTTAGGAATGTTATTCTTCACAGGATCAAAATGGCAGCTTGTAGCAAAAAGGGTTGAATTAACCTCTGTCTGTTTGCGATATGTTTTTGTTAGTAACTTGTTTTCTTGAACATAAATGGTGAGGTCTAAAAAGTTAATTTCTGTTCTACTGGACGTACCAGTAAAGACTATTCCAAAGGAATTACAGTTTGATCTCCTCATAAATTCATTCAATTCTTCCGGTGTTCCTTTCCATATTAATAGGACGTCATCTATAAAGCGTGACCACATCACCACATTTTCATTGAACATTGTATCTGTGTAGATATGTATATCTTCAAACATTCCCATGAATAGGTTAGCGATAGCTGGGGCAAATTTTACTCCCATCGCTACTCCTCTTTTTTGTCGATAGTACTGGTCATTGAAAAGGAAAATGTTGTTGGTTAAGGTTAAGGATAGCATTTCTTTTAACATTTCTACAAAATGATAATGAGAGGCGGAGTCGTCTCTAAACGTGTATTGTAGCGTTATCATTGCTGCCTCATGTTCAATCGAAGTGTACAGCGCCTTGACATCCCAAGTTGCTAGTAGATAATCAGGTTTCCATTCGATTTTACTAATTTTCTTGATTGTGTCTGTAGAGTCTTTTAGGTAGGCCTGAATTTTCGATACCCTGGGTCTGAGTATATGATCTAGATATTCTGCAATTCTTTCAGTGACCCAACCAATCCCATTGACAATAGGTCTACCTTCCGGTATTGTTTGGTAAGGTTTATGAATCTTGGGTAAAAAATAGATTATAGGTGTAATCGGTTGTTTGATCCAAATCCATGCCTTTTCTTGATCAGTTAATAAACCTTTCCTGTACCATGATTGAATTTGTTCTTCTACTTCAGTTTGTATATTTGGTCGGGGATTAGTTGCTAGTAATTCATAGCAACCTGGTGTACTGAGATGGTTAATGGCCATTGACAGGTAATCCGATCTATTCATAATTACTACATTTCCGCCTTTATCGGCTTCTTTAATTACAATATTTTTGTTGTTTTTAAATTTCTTCATAGCTTGTTGTTCAAGACGGCTTAAGTTGTTTCTCCAGATTCCTTTTTGGGTCAGATCGCTTAGTCTCTTTCTGTTGATAAATTTTGCCTTGTCAAGATCATCTGTCACAGCTTTATAGAACGCATCAATCGTATTTTCAGGACTTAATTGTGGAGTAAATTTAGATTGAGGTTTCATTTCTTCTTTGATGAGGCTGATAGGCTTAATTTTCAGTTCTTGTAGTGTTTGATGTATTGAATAAGAGGATGGTTCTTGAAAGGACCTAATTGCAAAGACATTTTCCAAATTTTGAATAGTTATATCACTCTTAATCGGTGATGGTTCCTGAGGTCTTTGTTCTGATACTAGAGTTTCAAAATATTTTTTTAATTTTAGTTTTCGTACAAATCGAAAGAGATCTATATGTACTTCCGTAGTGTCATAGACATGTGTGGGGGCAAAGGACAGTCCTTTGTTTAACAATGAGGTTTCTTCTTTACTCAGATTTAAACTTGAGAGATTAAGTACTAAATTTGTTATTTGTTGCGGCGCGCTGCTTCTCTGGTATTTGCTCGTGTTTGTCTTCTGTTTTCGTTTGTTTCGCTTGTGTTGGCTAGGTTTCCCCCGCCTTCCTCTTCGCGTGGTATAAATGAATTCTTGTTCGGTTGGGCCGGTAGTTGAAAACGGACTTGTTTGGTGAAGTTTGCATTTCGAGTTCCTTTCTTGTATCTGCGTATCTGATTGAGGAAGCCTTGTTGTTTGGTAGTTACTTGTTCTGAAATATTGGCTTCTTGATCTTTTTCAGGATCTGATTCAACATCAGAGCTGCCTGATGAAGTGTTTGGTGTACTGCTTTTTGAGAGCGGTTTGGTGAATTGATTGTATTTGTCTTGAAACGTGTATACACGATCGTCGCGGTAATCTCTTTCATCTCTCAAATATTTTCTAAGTTTACGAATTTTGATTTCTTCTTGGTAATCGCTGAGTATTTCATACATTTTTCCAAAATTTCGTTCTTTTGTTGCTTCCAAAGCTTGTGTGTTTGCTATCTCTTTTTTCGAATTTTCAATTGTTTCAGTAGCTCTCTTGTGTTCACGTGTGGCATGTTCCACGAGCAATTCTATCATAGTTTTTGAGCTATGGTTCAAATTTCCTTCCCAAAGGTCCGCTAGGTCTTTGTCATCATCTTTGGTAAAGTCTGGAAATATCAAAATTCGTAGTCCTCTAGGGATTTGATTATTGGTTAGATAGTTCTGCAAAGATATCATTTCCCAATATTTGTCAATTTCTTTCCTCGAGGCTCTTTCTAGTTTCACAAATTGGGACCTTAGGTCCTCTTTCTTGGGATTAAGATCCTTGAACGCATGTAGAGTGCTTCCTCTAGGTGCAAATAATTTGTTTGCATCTTCTTCACGGTTTTTTAAATATTGTGCCATTGTGTACTAGGCACAATTTCTGTATCAATTAACAAGCGTACCAGGACTGTTGATATATATTCAAAATAGTACAGCAGTGGGGGGTATTTTGGAATATCAACCATCAATGTCCTGCGCTAGATAAGCAGAGGTGGCAGCTGAACAGTGGAGTGACGAAGTGATAGACCCCCTACTCCGGTAAGTATAAGTAAGTATATAGGGCTCAGGAGGAACCCTGCTCCACTTTAGATCAAGCGCCATACAATAAAGAAAGTACAAGAGATTGTCAGATTTTCATGAAGTATATTTTAACAGACAGTTGCCCTATAGAGACACGTGTTTCGGTGAATCACTCGCCTTTTTCAATCAGGGCTGATTAGTGAGACAGAGATCAAAAGGAGGGGAAGCGGGGAGGATTGTTAGGAGTAATAAAGAAAACATCAAAAAAAGAGAAAAAGCAAAAGGAACAAATCATTAGATTTTATGTGTATACAGATTATATTTGTATTGGTGTCTTTAAAATACGGAGAAATTGCTTACCTAATTGGTGAGAGATAAAGTTCACTTATTCAAATAGGTTGTTAAATTTGGTAAATTTCATGGGATCAATCCCGCCTGTTAAAGAATTATACCCAATCGTGAGCATACTCATTTGACATATTAGCTAAACGTTGGTCTGTTATTAGCGAGCACTGTGCACCAAACGAATAATTTCAATATGCGTTGTACATTATTTTACCATGTTATTTGGTTCAATAGCTAAACGTACTCAGTAGTCAAACTTGGCTAATCAGTAGTAAGGGAATGTTATTTTCCTGACAACGCGTGGTTCACGCGCATTTCGTGTCATACTGTTTTTGGTGCACTAAAGTGCAGGCACGAATACATTTGGAAAGCAAATTAATGCTAAGGTGGAGGGCTTAGGGCTTACCTCACAAGAGGTGGTCTCCTTCACAAGCGTCGGCGTCTGGAAGCGAGCACAGACGCCGCGCTTCGCATCGGTAATAAAACTGACGTCGCCATAGTGACGGCAGTCCTTCTACCCTTTCGGTTATTAGTCGAAAAGCAGAGCGCCATCTTATAGATGTGTCAAAGTTTCGAGTTTTGCTTTTTATGCGAATAGAGTCGGAAATTATACAATATGCAAATAGATAATTATGTTTGCGAGAACTTTCCCCATGTTAATGGAGAGGTTTTTTGTGTTGAATATCATTCAGAAAATAAATTTGCAATAGTATTTGCATTCATTTTAAATTATAGACATAAAGCTCGAGCATCAATAAAGTTACCATAGATGAAAACCTGTTGCTAATAGGTTTTATGTTATATGTGAAGTGTTAAATTTTCACTTGCATATTAGTGTATATATATCGAAGCAGCAAGCAAAAAGAGACTATTTGTGGTGTTAATTAGTGGGGACAAGTTGCAATCAAATAGATATTCAATATTAAGATCATCAATAGTATCTAAACTTCAATTCAAAAATTACATTCAAAGAAGCATAAGTTTCATTAGTTCAAAGAAAAACTCCCATCTCATTGTCCGAGTTCAGGCCCACTTTAGTTGCTCTAAAATGGCATATGGTACGGGCTTCCTGTTGTCTCAAAGATAGTTCTCGATTCCCCCCTCTTCTTCCTATGCCGATTTTTTTGAGGCCAATGAATTGAATACCATTTTTGTCATCCATTTGATGGTTCAGTTGCCAATGGACTGCAAGTGGAAGTAGGGAGTCTTGACTCCCTATTGATGAGAGGTGTTCTCTTATTCGTATCCTTAGTTCACGAATGGTGCTACCCACATATATCTTATTACAAATACAAATAATTGCGTATACTACAAACTTGGATTTGCAATTGATGTTCTCTTTAATCATGGCGGATATACCGAAGCTGTCTGTAAATTTCATGGCGAAAGCATGTGCATGTTTGCACATTGTACAGCATCCACATTTTCTAAACCCAAGACTGGATGTTTGTAGCCAAGTGTGTATTGGAGGTTGATCTTCTTCTGGTAGCATAGAAGGACTGATAGTTGATTTGATTGTTCTGGCTCTTCTATAGATCATTGTTGGGTAATTGTCAATGTATTTACAGATGTGCTCATCTAGTTTCAGGAGATGCCAATTTTTTCGTAGTATTGATCGTAAGGTCCCATTATTTGCACAAAAAGTGGTGATGAATTTTACAGTGTCTGGTCTTTTAACTGATCTTGGACGTGTTAATTCAAGAGTTGAATCTCTAGTAATCTTATGGGCTTTGTCGGAGGCTGCTTTTATGAATCTTGTTTTATATCCTCGTGCTTTGAATCTGTTGTGTAGCGTTTCGCATTCTTGTTCAAATATTTGTGAGTCGGTACAATTGCGTAGGGCTCGAATGAACTCGCCTTTAGGAATGTTATTCTTCACAGGATCAAAATGGCAGCTTGTAGCAAAAAGGGTTGAATTAACCTCTGTCTGTTTGCGATATGTTTTTGTTAGTAACTTGTTTTCTTGAACATAAATGGTGAGGTCTAAAAAGTTAATTTCTGTTCTACTGGACGTACCAGTAAAGACTATTCCAAAGGAATTACAGTTTGATCTCCTCATAAATTCATTCAATTCTTCCGGTGTTCCTTTCCATATTAATAGGACGTCATCTATAAAGCGTGACCACATCACCACATTTTCATTGAACATTGTATCTGTGTAGATATGTATATCTTCAAACATTCCCATGAATAGGTTAGCGATAGCTGGGGCAAATTTTACTCCCATCGCTACTCCTCTTTTTTGTCGATAGTACTGGTCATTGAAAAGGAAAATGTTGTTGGTTAAGGTTAAGGATAGCATTTCTTTTAACATTTCTACAAAATGATAATGAGAGGCGGAGTCGTCTCTAAACGTGTATTGTAGCGTTATCATTGCTGCCTCATGTTCAATCGAAGTGTACAGCGCCTTGACATCCCAAGTTGCTAGTAGATAATCAGGTTTCCATTCGATTTTACTAATTTTCTTGATTGTGTCTGTAGAGTCTTTTAGGTAGGCCTGAATTTTCGATACCCTGGGTCTGAGTATATGATCTAGATATTCTGCAATTCTTTCAGTGACCCAACCAATCCCATTGACAATAGGTCTACCTTCCGGTATTGTTTGGTAAGGTTTATGAATCTTGGGTAAAAAATAGATTATAGGTGTAATCGGTTGTTTGATCCAAATCCATGCCTTTTCTTGATCAGTTAATAAACCTTTCCTGTACCATGATTGAATTTGTTCTTCTACTTCAGTTTGTATATTTTGTCGGGGATTAGTTGCTAGTAATTCATAGCAACCTGGTGTACTGAGATGGTTAATGGCCATTGACAGGTAATCCGATCTATTCATAATTACTACATTTCCGCCTTTATCGGCTTCTTTAATTACAATATTTTTGTTGTTTTTAAATTTCTTCATAGCTTGTTGTTCAAGACGGCTTAAGTTGTTTCTCCAGATTCCTTTTTGGGTCAGATCGCTTAGTCTCTTTCTGTTGATAAATTTTGCCTTGTCAAGATCATCTGTCACAGCTTTATAGAACGCATCAATCGTATTTTCAGGACTTAATTGTGGAGTAAATTTAGATTGAGGTTTCATTTCTTCTTTGATGAGGCTGATAGGCTTAATTTTCAGTTCTTGTAGTGTTTGATGTATTGAATAAGAGGATGGTTCTTGAAAGGACCTAATTGCAAAGACATTTTCCAAATTTTGAATAGTTATATCACTCTTAATCGGTGATGGTTCCTGAGGTCTTTGTTCTGATACTAGAGTTTCAAAATATTTTTTTAATTTTAGTTTTCGTACAAATCGAAAGAGATCTATATGTACTTCCGTAGTGTCATAGACATGTGTGGGGGCAAAGGACAGTCCTTTGTTTAACAATGAGGTTTCTTCTTTACTCAGATTTAAACTTTTTGCTACAAGCTGCCATTTTGATCCTGTGAAGAATAACATTCCTAAAGGCGAGTTCATTCGAGCCCTACGCAATTGTACCGACTCACAAATATTTGAACAAGAATGCGAAACGCTACACAACAGATTCAAAGCACGAGGATATAAAACAAGATTCATAAAAGCAGCCTCCGACAAAGCCCATAAGATTACTAGAGATTCAACTCTTGAATTAACACGTCCAAGATCAGTTAAAAGACCAGACACTGTAAAATTCATCACCACTTTTTTGCAAATAATGGGACCTTACGATCAATACTACGAAAAAATTGGCATCTCCTGAAACTAGATGAGCACATCTGTAAATACATTGACAATTACCCAACAATGATCTATAGAAGAGCCAGAACAATCAAATCAACTATCAGTCCTTCTATGCTACCAGAAGAAGATCAACCTCCAATACACACTTGGCTACAAACATCCAGTCTTGGGTTTAGAAAATGTGGATGCTGTACAATGTGCAAACATGCACATGCTTTCGCCATGAAATTTACAGACAGCTTCGGTATATCCGCCATGATTAAAGAGAACATCAATTGCAAATCCAAGTTTGTAGTATACGCAATTATTTGTATTTGTAATAAGATATATGTGGGTAGCACCATTCGTGAACTAAGGATACGAATAAGAGAACACCTCTCATCAATAGGGAGTCAAGACTCCCTACTTCCACTTGCAGTCCATTGGCAACTGAACCATCAAATGGATGACAAAAATGGTATTCAATTCATTGGCCTCAAAAAAAATCGGCATAGGAAGAAGAGGGGGGAATCGAGAACTATCTTTGAGACAACAGGAAGCCCGTACCATATGCCATTTTAGAGCAACTAAAGTGGGCCTGAACTCGGACAATGAGATGGGAGTTTTTCTTTGAACTAATGAAACTTATGCTTCTTTGAATGTAATTTTTGAATTGAAGTTTAGATACTATTGATGATCTTAATATTGAATATCTATTTGATTGCAACTTGTCCCCACTAATTAACACCACAAATAGTCTCTTTTTGCTTGCTGCTTCGATATATATACACTAATATGCAAGTGAAAATTTAACACTTCACATATAACATAAAACCTATTAGCAACAGGTTTTCATCTATGGTAACTTTATTGATGCTCGAGCTTCATGTCTATAATTTAAAATGAATGCAAATACTATTGCAAATTTATTTTCTGAATGATATTCAACACAAAAAACCTCTCCATTAACATGGGGAAAGTTCTCGCAAACATAATTATCTATTTGCATATTGTATAATTTCCGACTCTATTTGCATAAAAAGCAAAACTCGAAACTTTGACACATCTATAAAATGGCGCTCTGCTTTTCGACTAATAACCGAAAGGGTAGAAGGACTGCCGTCACTATGGCGACGTCAGTTTTATTACCGATGCGAAGCGCGGCGTCTGTGCTCGCTTCCAGACGCCGACGCTTGTGAAGGAGACCACCTCTTGTGAGGTAAGCCCTAAGCCCTCCACCTTAGCATTAATTTGCTTTCCAAATGTATTCGTGCCTGCACTTTAGTGCACCAAAAACAGTATGACACGAAATGCGCGTGAACCACGCGTTGTCAGGAAAATAACATTCCCTTACTACTGATTAGCCAAGTTTGACTACTGAGTACGTTTAGCTATTGAACCAAATAACATGGTAAAATAATGTACAACGCATATTGAAATTATTCGTTTGGTGCACAGTGCTCGCTAATAACAGGCCAACGTTTAGCTAATATGTCAAATGAGTATGCTCACGATTGGGTATAATTCTTTAACAGGCGGGATTGATCCCATGAAATTTACCAAATTTAACAACCTATTTGAATAAGTGAACTTTATCTCTCACCAATTAGGTAAGCAATTTCTCCGTATTTTAAAGACACCAATACAAATATAATCTGTATACACATAAAATCTAATGATTTGTTCCTTTTGCTTTTTCTCTTTTTTTGATGTTTTCTTTATTACTCCTAACAATCCTCCCCGCTTCCCTTCCTTTTGATCTCTGTCTCACTAATCAGCCCTGATTGAAAAAGGCGAGTGATTCGCCGAAACACGTGTCTCTATAGGGCAACTGTCTGTTAAAATATACTTCATGAAAATCTGACAATCTCTTGTACTTTCTTTATTGTATGGCGCTTGATCTAAAGTGGAGCAGGGTTCCTCCTGAGCCCTATATACTTACTTATACTTACCGGAGTAGGGGGTCTATCACTTCGTCACTCCACTGTTCAGCTGCCACCTCTGCTTATCTAGCGCAGGACATTGATGGTTGATATTCCAAAATACCCCCCACTGCTGTACTATTTCCACTAAATAGTTAACCTCACCCAGGGGCTCCACCACTGTGTAAGAGCCTGACCATTTGTCCTGTAAAGCTCAAGGCCTTATGGGATTCATGATCAGGACTTGCTGACCAGGTGTAAAGTTGATGAGGGAAGCTTTCTGGTCGTACCAATGTTTCACCAGTGCTTGTCCTGCCTTCAATTTATCACTAGCCAAGCCCATCATAAGTACCATCCGTTTTCTGAGCCCTAGCACATAATCAACTACGTTGGTAGTAACAGGGGGAGTGGGCATCTCCCATCCCTCTTTGACTATGGCTAAGGGTCTGTTAGGAGGTGTTTAGACTTACATCAATGTGTTTATACTTACATCATTTCAGCTGCTGCCATGTAACCTAGTTACCAAAGAATCTTTGTTGTTATGATTAAGCAAGGGTTCCAGATTCGAGCAGCAGAGAGAGGATTGAGACCAGGAGGACAGCCCACAGCTGGGGGCCTTTCTCTTGGATGAACTAACTAAATAAATCCTCACTAAAGACAAGGATTGCAGTGAAGTGTGGTCATTTACTTATTAACATTGGCGACGAGGATTGGGCCAAGGAGAAAAGGCCCCCAGCAGCAGCAATATTGATTACAGTTTGGATGCAACCGGACGGAGCGGCACACTACATGTGTAATAGCCGGCGAGAAACACGGCCGTTATCCTGGAGCGGAGTACGAATTTTGAGGAAAAAGTCAGTGCCTGGGAGTGAAGTGAACCACGAAGGAATCCTGGAGCAGAGCACGAATACTGAGGAGGTTGATTTGTGGTTTGTGATTTGCAACTACGAGAGACTGCGCTGACAACACCAGCAGAGGTCCCACCTGAGGTCACTCACTATTTGGATTGCCATTACCTTAATTACTCACTGTCTTGCCGTTACACACACGGCTGCGGCTTGCAGTTGTTTATCTTTGAATGGAACCCGGCTGTCAGGTGAACGAATAGTCGACCAAGCGAGCGAGGAATTCTTGGAATGTTGCAGCCTGGGGCCTTTCTCTTGGATGAACTAACTAAATAAATCCTCACTAAAGACAAGGATTGCAGTGAAGTGTGGTCATTTACTTATTAACAGGGTCCCCGTACAGGATGACCAAACAGAAGTTTGAAGGGGCTGAAGCCAACACCCTCCTGTGGTACCTCTCGGTAGGCAAACAGTAAGCATGGTAAAAGAAGATCCCATTGTCTTCTCTGAAGCTTCTCCAGAGCCCCAATCATGCTTTTTAACGTTCTGTTGAAACGTTCCACCAGACCATTGGTCTGGGGGTGGTATGCAGAAGAGAACTTGTAGGTGACCCCACATTCTTTCCACATAGCCTGCATATACTTTGACATAAAGTTGCTGCCACAATCTGACACAACTTCTTTAGGGAAGCCAACCCTAGTAAATATGCCAAGTAAAGCTTTTGCAACTGACTTGGCAGTTACATTTTTCAATGGGATGGCCTCAGGATATCTGGTTGCATGGTCGACCAGCACCAGGATAAACCTATTGCCCGAGGATGTTTGCGGGTCAAGGGGACCAACGATGTCGATCCCTACCCTTTCAAATGGTACCCCCACAACTGGGAGCGGTACCAACGGAGCTTGGATTGTCGAGCCAACCTTACCAGATAACTGGCAGGAGGCACAACTCCTGCAGTGACTTTCTACTTGCACCCCCATCTTGGGCCAGTAGAAGTGCATGGATAACCTTTGCTTGCTCCTCTTAATACCAAGGTGACCAGCAAGGAGCACTTCATGCGCCAACTGCAGGAGGAAGGGCCTAACAGCAAGGGGAACCACCAACCTCCTATGGTCTCCTTCTGTAGACTCTGTGGGCTCACTATACAGGAGTCCACCTTCCCAATAAATCCTATGCGTCCCAGGAGGTTCACCCTCAAGCTGGGAGCAGGCCTGTCTCCTTAGGCCTTCCAGAGATGGGCACTCACGTTGGCCTTTACTGAATTCGTACCTATCAGGACCTCCTTCAACTAACAAGTCTTTTAGTTCAGGATGGTCGTTGGGGTCAAATACTTCAGGCATCGCCACCTCCTCGTCAGGCCCGGGCGATTGACCAACTTCCTCCACCACAGTGGTAGGCGAGCTCGGGGGAATATTCTCTTTCCCTCGTCTTGACTTGTTGACGCCTTTCGCCTTGGGTTTCCCCTTCGGCTGGGGCGGCGTATTGGTCTTGGCCAATGCTGCCCGTGCTTGAGACCGTGTGTAGGGTCTTTCGGCAGTGTCTCCTACGAGCCCTAAAGCTCTGAGATCATTACCTAACAAGACCTTTCCCGGGACGTTTCTCTGAATGCTCACTGGAATCCTGACTGCTGTACCATTTAAAGTAAGATTTACAGGTATTACTGGGAACATACGGAGTGGGCCGTCAGCCAACTTAGTGGGCATCAGAGTAGCTCTGGCAACTTCCTCTGAGTCTACCAAGGTAGAATCCACTACAGTTCGACTGCACCCACTATCCCTAAGAGCTGGAGTATCTACTCCATTGATCAGCACACTGTCTTTAAAGTAGTGCTTGGTATTATCTGTAATCCTAGCATAAGCCTCTGCGACTTTAGGATCCCAGGAACCCAGGGAAACTAAAACTACCTCAGCCTCTATCCCGCTGGGAAATGAGTCTGAGGAGAAGGATGCTCCTGTAATCTCTTCTTCCTCGTAGGAGGAGAAGGCCAGATTAGCGGAGTGGACCCCCAAAGGTCAAACCTTACACCGGGGATCCCCCTTCACGTGGTCAGTTGCTCCACAAGCAAAACAAGATCCATTGGGTCTGTTTACATAGGGAGGCTTATTGTAACCAGAGTTCTGTTTCGGAGGCTGACCTCCACTACCCTGTGAGTTCTCTTGTGTCTTACCCTTATTTTTCTTTTTGTGGCCCTTTTGAGAAGAAGATTTATCAGATTCTCCACCCTCCTTATCTTTGGACTTTTTCCCTTCCTCCTACTTACCAGGATGAGTTTTGTCCTTATGGGAAACTCGATGTGACACCCATAAGTCTGCTGCAATGGCCAGCTTCTTAGGATCTATCTCCTTCGAATCGTCCAAATGCTGCTTAAGCTCCGGGGAAGAAGATGCAAAAATGTGTTCCAGCATGACAAGATGTATCATGCCTTCGAAGGTAGAAACCTTATAACCTTCGACCCAGCCAGTTAAGTTTTTCAAGGATTCAGTGACATAAGATACCCAAGTACCACCTTCCTTTTTCTTATACTCTATGAATCGTTTCAAATATTGGGCCGGAGTCTTCCCAAACGTTAAAATGAGAGTTTGCTTTAACATTGCGAAATCAGCTTGCTCAGCCTTCGACATTTCCATAATGGCACTACAGCCAGAATGGGGCAGTCTGCTGAGTAACCAGGCAATCTTATCAGCATTGTCAACTTGTTGAACTTCGCATGCATACTCAAACGCATTCATCCAGTCCATAATGTCATTCCTTTCCTCATACACAATGACCAGATCTTTCGGAAACCATGGATGAGAGGAGGCCCCAGACCCATGTCCAGGACCCTTGGACCCATTTGCAACCTGAAGCTTGGCCAGTTCCAACAAGTGATCCCTGTCTTTCTGTTTTTCTGACTGTTCGATTTTTAGTTTGGCTATGCTGAATTCAAGCTCCTTCTGCCTAAACCGCAGCTCTTGCTTCTTGAATTCAAGCATAGCCTCCCCATCAACACTGGCAGAGGAAACATTAGACATCTCATCCTCCCTGTCCTCGTGGTCGCGGTGGATCAGTGCAGCGGCAGAACCGTCGGTTCTACCAGTGAGAGCAGCCCCACCTCCTTCCGCACTGTCCTCAGAAGTTATAGCGTCAAGCTGCGCTTCTTGCCACGCCACGATTCTTTTGATCATATCCAATTTCGTGCCTTGAGAGGAAACACCTCTCTCCGCACACATTTTTTTCAATGTTTCTGATTTGGAAGCATTTAAAGTTAACAAGGTATTTGTTTCCATACTGTTAGATAGGACTATGGCCTTTTTAAAGTTATACTACAACAATTCACTACATGTCCTGGTAGGAATAACTTGAAATGCCTTAGTTCGTGCGCAACACTGGATACCTTCAGTCGTATCCCACCACTGTACACCAATTTGTTAAGACGGATTTCTGAACTCTGTCCTGGTGGCGCAGAAGTTCAGAAGGCCAACCTAATTACTTGGAACAGGGTAACCTCTGGACAAGCCAGACCAATCAAGGTAGCGATCGCGGCGGTCAAGACTAGGTCTCAAGAGGGGTGAGGGTGACTGAAAGCCTGCAATGAGCACACAAAGCAAGGACACTTACAAACTACTCCAAACAGGTGCTATATTAAAAATATATATACATTTATTCCAAGGCCTTTAAAACAATGACCGTAGCGAGAAATCACAATACAACTCTAGTAAACCAACACATACCATACCAATACAATATATATACAAATACAAACAAGTCTCAAGCGTTAGATGCACGAAATTTGTAGTCCACCTAAAAGGGAAGGAAAACAGGCAGTGTGAAATAATGCTTAGACCCAGTCCGCCTTCAGAGGCACCTAACTAAAAGGAAGTCCGAGCCCTACGAAGAGTGGAGCCTTGTGCTCAAAAGTACCTGCACACGCTGGTGCCAACGGGCAAAAGGGGATTCTCTTTGAGGGAGATCAGGCAGTTCAGTTTAGTGCACAAACGAAGAACAACAGTGTTCCGCGACTCAAGCGCAGCCTCCACTGTGGGCAGAAGCAGAGCGCGAGTACGGAAAGGCGTGCTGTTTTGACACAGCGGGGAAAAGCTATGGGCTCCTGCAGGAGGGCGACCAGTTCATAGCTATGCTACTCACCGGACCCCGATGCAAGCAGACCCAGGCTTCTCCGCGTCAGTTTCAGTCGCTGGCAGGTTCAGAAGAGCAGGGGACGTCTCGTCGTCGTGTTGAGTCTGCAGCAGCAGAGTTGAGTAAAAGACGTCCCAAATGAAGGAACCCGCACAGTTTGTTACCACAGCAGGGCAACGGAGCGGCCGTGTGTATCTGAGCCAAATGTACACTACTCACTTCAGACCTGGGAACGCCAAGTGTACGAATCGTGTGAGAGTGACAAGGACTCGATATACTACACAACCTGGTGGCGGTTACAGAGCAAGACTCCTGTGTAGGCTGGTCAGTCTGCTGGATGGCCCAGAGACGCTTCCGAAGGCTTACTAGCAGGAGATGGTGAAGATGCCGAGAATAGCTGTCCCCGCTATACCAAGGGTCGAAGTACTAGTACAGGCCTTCTGGTTCGATCAAAGGTGAAAAGGGTTTCACAAGGCGACAGCAGTGCAGAGGAGCAGTCCTTCAGCGGGTCACCAGCGATTCCTCGGTTCAGCCTCTTGGTTGCAGGATACTTGGCTACTGTATTCCTTTGTTCGTGAGAACTCAGGAGATCGACATGGTAGTGGTGTTTCCAGCCCCCTCTTATCCACGGTTCCCTTCGCGCCAAAATGGTGGGGACCCAATGGGAGATCCGCTCATCAACACTCACACCATTCATGGACCTATCACGGACCACGGTGGTCCCAGGCATTCACACGGGACCAGACATCCCAGCCCACATACTGGAGGCACACACAAGACATGTAGAAGCCCGCGAAAGCATCCGTGTTTCGCGGGAAAGTACATGCCCAAATAAGGAAGGCCCCGGGTCGGCTCGACCTGGGGAAGGTGAAGGGAGCAAGACGGTCAGCGGACAGGACAAAGGAGCCTCGTGGTCTGGCCATTTTGGGAGCCAGGCCACCATTTTGGGTTAAGTGCGAGAAACGTGCTTAGAACGCCAAAAGGAGCTCAAAACACAAGAAACGATCGCTGCCACCATTCCCGTCCGTGAATCACTTGCACCGATCAGTTACAATCCTGAAAGAGTATCTAGGGCCTGTAGAAGGCTAGAATCCCAAGAGAGCAGCAACTTAGCTTACAGTGCCCTCTTGTGTCATGTTGCACGAAAGCCGCAACATGATAAAAGAAACTACACAAAACAGCGTTTCCCGGTACTGACTGTCTTAAGGGCATGTCAGTTTCCCCGTAAGAAAGGAGCGAAATCCCAGAGGAGTGCGGCAGAAGGCTGCACTTCTCTGGCAAAGTCGAGAACAAGGTGAAAAACAACAGCAAAAAGTTTAGGGGTTGCCACATGGAAGGAAAATTACCTACAATTATTAAATCTTTCCTAACAGATATCACATCTCATGTTATAGGAAGAGTTTCAGGTTTGGTATAAGCATTGAGATATCACATCTCTGCAATCGGAAGTGTCTCAGGATTGGGATGGGAAGGAGTTGGATATCCCATCTCATGTTATAGGACGGGTCTCAGGATTGTTATTAGAATCATTGAGATATCATATTGCATGCTGTAGGAAGGGTCTAAGGATTGGAATGGGAAGGACTTGGATATCACATCTCATGCTATGGATAGGCTCTCAGGTTTGGAAAGGGAAGGAGTTGGATATCACATTTCATGTTAGAGGAAGGATCTCAGGTTTGGTATTAGAGGCATTGAGATATCACATCTCATGCTATAGGAAGGGTCTCAGGATTGGAATGGGAAGGAGTTGGATATCACATCTCATGCTAAAGGAAGGGTCTCAGGTTTAGTATAAGCATTGAGATATCACATCTCATGCTATAGGAAGGGTCTCAGGATTGGAATGGAAGGAGTTGGATTTCACATCTCATGTTATAGGAAGGATCTCAGGTTTGGTATTAGAAGCATTGAGACATCACATCTCATGCTATAGGAAGGGTCTCAGGATTGGAATGGGAAGGAGTTGGATATCACATCTCATGCTATAGGAAGGGTCTCAGGTTTGGTATAAACATTGAGATATCACATCTCATGCTATAGGAAGGGTCTCAGGATTGGAATGGGAAGGAGTTGGATATTCCCATCTCATGTTATAGGAAGAGTCTCATGCTAAGACCTGATAGACCCTTCCTATAACATGAGATGTGATATCTCAATGCTTCTAATATCAATACTGAGACCCTCCCTATAGCATGAGATGTGATATCTAAGTCCTTCCCATTCCAATCCTGAGACCCTTCCGATAGCAGAGATGTGATATCTCAATGCTTATACCAAACCTGAGACCCTTCCTATAGCATGAGATGTGATATCCAACTCCTTCCCATTCCAATCCTGAGACCCTTCCTATAGCATGAGATGTGATATCTCAATGCTTCTAATACCAAACCTGAGATCCTTCCGATAGCATGTGATATCTCAATGCTTCTAATACCAAACCTGAGATCCTTCCTATAATATGAGACGTGATATCCAAATCCTTCCCCTTCCGAACCTGAGAGCCTTCCTACAGCATGAGATGTGATATCCAAGTCCTTCCCATTCCAATCCTGAGACCCTTCCTATAACATGAGATGTCATATCCAACTCCTTCCCATTCCAACCTGAGACCCTTCCTATAGCATGAGATGGGATATCCAACTCCTTCCAAATCCAATCCTGATACCCTTCCGATAGCATGAGATGTGATATCCCAATGCTTCTTCAAAACCTGAGACCCATACCATGGCATGAGATGTGATATCAAACTCCCGTCCCATACCATGAGACTTGATATCTCAATGCTTCTAATACCAAACCTGAGACCGGTCCAATAACATGAGATGTGATATCCAAATCCTTCCCCTTCCAAACCTTAGACCCTTCCTTTATCATGAGATGTGATATCCAAGTCCTTCCCATTCCATTCCTGAGACCCTTCCTATAGCATGAGATGTGATATCTCAATGCTTCTAATACCAAACCTGAGACCCTTCCTATAACATGAATTCTGATATCCAAGTCCTTCCCATTCCAATCCTGAGACCCTTCCAATAGCAGAGATGTGATATCTCAATGCTTCTAATATCAAACCTGAGACCTGTCCTATAACATGAGATGGGATATCCAACTCCTTCCCGTTCCAAACCTGATACCCTTCCTAAAGCATGAGATGTGATATCCAATTCCTTCCCATCCCAATCCTGAGACACCTCCGATAGCAGAGATGTGATATCTCAATGCTTATACCAAACCTGAGACTATTCCTATAACATGAGATGTGATATCTAACTCCTTCCCGTTCCAAACCTGAGACCCTTCCTATAGCATGAGATGTGATATCCAACTCCTTCCCATTCCAATCCTGAGACCCTTCCTATAGCATGAGATGTGATATCTCAATGCTTATACCAAATCTGAGACCCTTCCTATAGCATGAGATGTGATATCCAACTCCTTCCCATTCCAATCCTGAGACCCTTCCTATAGCATGAGATGTGATATCTCAATGCTTCTAATACCAAACCTGAGATCCTTCCTATAACATGAGATGTGATATCCAACTCCTTCCCATTCCAATCCTGAGACCCTTATGATAGCATGAGATGTGATATCTCAATGCCTCTAATACCAAACCTGAGATACTTCCGATAGCATGGGATGTGATATCTCAATGCTTCTAATACCAAACCTGAGATCCTTCCTATAACATGAGATGTGATTTCCAAATCCTTCCCCTTCCAAACCTGAGACCATCCCTTTAGCATGAGATGTGATATACAACTCCTTCCCATTCCAATCCTGAGACCCTTCTGATAGCATGAGATGTGATATCTCAATGCCTCTAATACCAAACCTGAGATCCTACCTCTAACATGAAATGTGATATCCATCTCCTTCCCTTTCCAAACCTGAGACCCTGCCTATAGCATGAGATGTGATATTCAAGTCCTTCCCATTCCAATCCTGAGACCCTTCCTATAGCATGTGATGTGATATCTCAATGCTTATACCAAACCTGAGACCCTTCCTATGGCATGAGATGTCATATACAACTCCTTCCCATTCCAATCCTGAGACCCTTCCTATAGCATGAGATGTGATATCTCAATGCTTATACCAAACCTGAGACCCTTCCTATAGCATGAGATGTGATATCCAACTTCTTCCCATTCCAATCCTAAGACCCTTCCTATAACATGAGATGTGATGTCTCAATGCTTCTAATACCAAACCTGAGACCTTTCCTATAATATGAGATGTGATATCCAACTCCTTCCCATTCCAATCCTGAGACCCTCCCTATAGCATGAGATGTGATATCTCAATGCTTATACCAAACCTGAGACCCTTCCTATAGCTTGAGATGTGATATCCAACTCCTTCCCATTCCAATCCTGAGACCCTTCCTATAGCATGAGATGTGATATCTCAAGGCCTCTAATACCAAACCTGAGATCCTTCCTCTAACATGAAATGTGATATCCAACTCCTTCCCCTTCCAAACCTGAGAGCCTTCCTATAGCATGAGATATGATATCCAAGTCCTTCCCATTCCAATCCTGAGACCCTTCCTATAACATGAAATGTGATATCCAAATCCTTCCCATTCCAACCTGAGACCCTTCCTATAGCATGAGATGGGATATCCAACTCCTTCCAAATCCAATACTGATACCCTTCCAATAGCATGAGATGTGATATCCCAATGCTTCTACCAAACCTGAGACCCATACTATGGCATAAGATGTGATATCAAACTCCTTCCCATTCCAATCCTGAGACCCTTCCTATAGCTTGAGATGTGATATCCAACTCCTTCCCATTCCAATTCTGAGACCCTTCCTATAGCATGAGACTTGATATCTCAATGCTTCTAATACCAAACCTGAGACCCGTCCTATAACATGAGATGTGATATCCAAATCCTTCCCCTTCCAAACCTTAGACCCTTAATTTATCATGAGATGTGATATCCAACTCCTTCCCATTCCAATCCTGAGACCCTTCCGATATCATGAGATTTGTTATCTCAATGCTTCTAATATCAAACTTGAGACCCTCCCTATAGCATGAGATGTGACATCCAAGTCCTCCCCATTCCAATCCTGAGACCCTTCCTATAGCATGAGATGTGATATCTCAATGCTTCTAATACCAAACCTGAGACCCTTCCTATAACATGAGATGGGATATACAACTCCTTCCCATTCCAATCCTGAGACCCTTCCGATAGCAGAGATGTGATATCTCAATGCGTATACCAACCTGAGACCCTTCCTATAACATGAGATGTGATATCCAACTCCTTCCCATTCCAAACCTGAGACCCTTCCTATAGCATATGTGATATCCAACTCCTTCCAATTCCAAACATGAGACCCTTCCCGTAGCAAGAATGTAATATCCAACTCCTTCCCATTCCAATCCTGAGACCATTCCTATAGCATGAGATGTGATATCTCAATGCTTCTAATACCAAACCTGAGATCCTTCCTATGACATGAGATGTGATATCCAATTCCTTCCCATTCCAAACCTGAGACCCTTCCTACAGCATGCGATGTGATATCTCAATGCTTCTAATACCAAACCTGAGACCAGTCCTATAACATGAGATGGGATATCCAACTCCTTCCCGTTCCAATCCTGAGACACTTCCGATTGCAGAGATTTGATATCTCAATGCTTATACCAAACCTGAGACTCTTCCTATAACATGAGATGTGATATCCAACTCCTTCCCGTTCCAAACCTGAGACCCTTCCTATAGCATGAGATGTGATATCCAAATCCTTCCCATCCCAATCCTGAGACACTTCCAATAGCAGAGATGTGATATCTCAATGCTTATACCAAACCTGAGACTCTTCCTATAACACGAGATGTGATATCCAACTCCTTCCCGTTCCAAACCTGAGACCCTTCCTATAGCATGAGATGTGATATCCAACTCCTTCCCATTCCAATCCTGAGACCCTTCCGATAGCATGAGATGTGATATCTCAACGCCTCTAATACCAAACCTGAGATCCTTCCTATAACATGTGATGTGATATTCAAATCCTTCCGCTTCCAAACCTAAGACCCTCCCTTTAGCATGAGATGTGATATACAACTCCTTCCCATTCCAATCCTGAGACCCTTCCTATAGCATGTGATGTGATATCTCAATGCTTATACCAAACCTGAGACCCTTCTTATGGCATGAGATGTCATATACAACTCCTTCCCATTCCAATGCTGGGACCCTTCCTATAGCATGAGATGTGATATCTCAATGCTTATAGCAAACCTGAGACCCTTCCTATAGCATGAGATGTGATATCTCAAGGCCTCTAATACCAAACCTGAGATCCTTCTTCTAACATGAGATGTGATATCCAACTCCTTCCCGTTCCAAACCTGAGACACTTCCTATAGCATATGTGATATCCAACTCCTTCCATTCCAAACATGAGACCCTTCCTATAGCAAGAATGTAATATCCAACTCCTACCCATTCCAATCCTGAGACCCTTCCTATAGCAAGAGATGTGATATCCAAATCCTTCCCATTCCAATCCTGAGACCCTTCCTATAACATGAGATGTGATATCCAACTCCGTCCCATTCCAACCTGAGACACTTCCTATAGCATGAGAAGGGATATCCAACTCCTTCCCAATCCAATCCGGAGACCCTTCCGATAGCAGAGATGTGATATCTCAATGCTTATACCAAACCTGAGACCCTTCCTATGGCATGATATGTGATATCCAACTCCTTGCCATTCAAATCCTGAGACCCTTCCTATAGCATGGGAAGGGATATCCAACTCCTTCCCAATCCAATCCTGAGACCCTTCCGATAGCAGAGATGTGATATCTCAACGCTTCTACCAAACCTGAGACCCTTCCTTTAGCATGAGATGTGATATCCAAATCCTTCGCATTCCAATCCTGAGACCCTTCCTATAGCATGAGATGTGATATCTCAATGGTTCTAATACCAAACCAGAGATCATTCCTATAACATGAGATGTGATATCCAATTCCTTCCCATTCCAAACCTGAGACCCTTCCTATAACATGAAATGTGATATCCAACTCCATCCCATTCCAACCTGAGACCTTTCCTATAGCATGAGATGGGATATCCAACTCCTTCCAAATCCAATACTGATACCATTCCGATAGCATGAGATGTGATATCCCAATGCTTCTACCAAATCTGAGACCCATACTATGGCATGAGATGTGATACCAAACTCCTTCCCATTCCAATCCTGAGACCCTTCCTATAGCTTGAGATGTGATATCCAACTTCTTCCCATTCCAATTCTGAGACCCTTCCTATACCATGAGACTTGATATCTCAATGCTTCTAATACCAAACCTGAGACCCGTCCTATAACATGAGATGTGATATCCAAATCCTTCCCCTTCCAAACCTTAGACCCTTCCTTTATCATGAGATGTGATATCCAACTCCTTCCCATTCCAATCCTGAGACCCTTCCGATATCATGAGATTTGTTATCTCAATGCTTCTAATATCAAACTTGAGACCCTCCCTATAGCATGAGATGTGACATCCAAGTCCTCCACATTCCAATCCTGAGACCCTTCCTATAGCATGAGATGTGATATCTCAATGCTTCTAATACCAAACCTGAGACCCTTCCTATAACATGAGATGGGATATCCAACTCAGATGGGATATCCAACTCCTTCCCATTCCAATCCTGAGACCCTTCCGATAGCAGAGATGTGATATCTCAATGCTTATATCAAACCTGAGACCCTTCCTATGGCCTGAGATGTCATATACAACTCCTTCCCATTCCAATCCTGAGACCCTTCCTATAGCATGAGATGTGATGTCTCAATGCTTCTAATACCAAACCTGAGATCCTTCCTATAACATGAGATGTGATATCCAACTCCTTCCCATTCCAATCCTGAGACCCTTATGATAGCATGAGATGTGATATCTCAATGCCTCTTATACCAAACCTGAGATCCTTCCGATAGCATGAGATGTGATATCTCAATGCTTGTAATAACAAACCTGAGATCCTTCCTATAATATGAGATGTGATTTCCAAATCCTTCCCCTTCCAAACCTGAGACCCTCCCTTTAGCATGAGATGTGATATCCAACTCCTTCCCATTCCAATCCTGAGACCCTTCTGATAGCATGAGATGTGATATCTCAATGCATCTAATACCAAACCTGAGATCCTACCTCTAACATGAAATGTGATATCCATCTCCTTCCCTTTCCAAACCTGAGACCCTGCCTATAGCATGAGATGTGATATCCAAGTCCTTCCCATTCCAATCCTGAGATCCTTCCTATAGCATGTGATGTGATATCTCAATGCTTATACCAAACCTGAGACCCTTGCTATGGCATGAGATGTCATATACAACTCCTTCCCATTCCAATCCTGAGACCCTTCCTATAGCATGAGATGTGATATCTCAATGTTTGTACCAAACCTGAGACCCTTCCTATAGCATGAGATGTGATATCCAACTTCTTCCCATTCCAATCCAGAGACCCTTCCTATAGCATGAGATGTGATATCTCAATGCTTATACCAAACCTGAGACCCTTCCTATAGCTTGAGATGTGATATCCAACTCCTTCCCATTCCAATCCTGAGACCCTTCCGATAGCATGAGATGTCATATCTCAAGGCCTCTAATACCAAACCTGAGATCCTTCCTCTAACATGAAATGTGATATCCAACTCCTTCCCCTTCCAAACCTGAGAACCTTCCTATAGCATGAGATATGATATCCAACTCCTTCCCATTCCAACCTGAGACCCTTCCTATAGCATGAGATGGGATATCCAATTCCTTCCAAATCCAATACTAATACCCTTCCGATAGCATGAGATGTGATATCCCAATGCTTCTACCAAACCTGAGAACCATACTATGGCATGAGATGTGATATCAAACTCCTTCCCATTCCAATCCTGAGACGCTTCCTATAGCTTGAGATGTGATATCCAACTCCTTCCCATTCCAATTCTGAGACCCTTCTTATAACATGAGACTTGATATCTCAATGCTTCTAATACCAAACCTGAGACCCGTCCTATAACATGAGATGTGATATCCAAATCCTTCCCCTTCCAAACCTTAGACCCTTCCTTTATCATGAGATGTGATATCCAACTCCTTCCCATTCCAATCCTGAGACCCTTCCGATATCATGAGATTTGTTATCTCAATGCTTCTAATATCAAACTTGAGACCCTCCCTATAGCATGAGATGTGACATCCAAGTCCTTCCCATTCCAATCCTGAGACCCTTCCTATAGCATGAGATGTGATATCTCAATGCTTCTAATACCAAACCTGAGACCTCATGCTAAAGGGAGGGTCTCAGGTTTGGAAGGGGAAGGATTTGGATATCACATCTCATGTTATAGGAAGGATCTCAGGATTGGTATTAGAAGCATTGAGATATCACATCTCATGCTATCGGAAGGATCTCAGGTTTGGTATTAAAAGCATTGAGATATCACATCTCATGCTATCGGAAGGGTCTCAGGTTTGGAACGGGAAGGAGTTGGATATCCCATCTCATGTTATAGGACTGGTCTCAGGTTTGGTATTAGAAGCATTGAGATATCACATTGCATGTTGTAGGAAGGGTCTCAGGTTTGGAATGGGAAGGACTTGGATATCACATCTCATGTCATAGGAAGGATCTCAGGTTTGGTATTAGAAGCATTGAGATATCACATCTCATGCTATAGGAATGGTCTCAGGATTGGAATGGGAAGGAGTTGGATATTACATTCTTGCTATAGGAAGGGTCTCATGTTTGGAATGGGAAGGAGTTGGATATCACATATGCTATAGGAAGGGTCTCAGGTTTGGAACGGGAAGGAGTTGGATATCACATCTCATGTTATAGGAAGCGTCTCAGGTTTGATATAAGCATTGAGATATCACATCTCTGCTATCGGAAGTGTCTCAGGATTGGAATGGGAAGAAGTTGGATATCCCATCTCATGTTATAGGACGGGTCTCAGGTTTGTTATTAGAATCATTGAGATATCATATTGCATGCTGTAGGAAGGGTCTAAGGATTGGAATGGGAAGGACTTGGATATCACATCTCATGCTATAGGTAGGCTCTCAGGTTTGGAAAGGGAAGGCGTTGGATATCACATCTCATGCTATAGGAAGGGTCTCAGGATTGGAATGGGAAGGAGTTGGATATCACATCTCATGCTATATGAAGGGTCTCAGGTTTGGTATAAGCATTGAGATATCACATTTCATGCTATAGGAAGGGTCTCAGGATTGGAATGGGAAGGAGTTGGATATCACATCTCATGTTATAGGAAGGATCTCAGGTTTGGTATTAGAAGCATTGAGACATCACATCTCATGCTATAGGAAGGGTCTCAGGATTGGAATGGGAAGGAGTTGGATATCCCATCTCATGTTATAGGAAGGGTCTCATGATTGGAATGGGAAGGACTTGGATATCACATCTCATGCTATAGGAAGGCTCTCAGGTTTGGAAGGGGAAAGAGTTGGATATCACATTTCATGTTATAGGAAGGATCTCAGGTTTGGTATTAGAAGCATTGAGATATCACATCTCATGCTATCAGAAGGGTCTCAGGATTGGAATGGGAAGGAGTTGGATATCACATCTCATACTAAAGGGAGGGTTTCAGGTTTGGAAGGGGAAGGATTTGGATGTCACATCTCATGTTATCGGAAGGATCTCAGGTTTGGTATTAGAAGTATTGAGATATCACATCTCATGCTATAGGAAGGGTCTCAGGATTGGAATGGGAAGGAGTTGGATATCACATCTCATGCTAAAGGAAGGGTCTCAGGTTTGGTAGAAGCATTGAGATATCACATCTCATGCTATAGGAAGGGTCTCAGGATTGGAAGGGGAAGGATTTGGATATCGCATCTCATGTTATAGGAAGGATCTCAGGTTTGGTATTAGAAGCATTGAGATATCACATCTCATGCTATCAGAAGGGTCTCAGGATTGGAATGGGAAGGAGCTGGATATCACATCTCATGCTAAAGGAAGGGTCTCAGGTTTGGAACGGGAAGGAGTTGGATATCACATCTCATGTTATAGGAAGGGTCTCAGGTTTGGTATAAGCATTGAGATATCACATCTCTGCTATCGGAAGTGTCTCAGGATTGGAATGGGAAGGAGTTGGATATCCCATCTCATGTTATAGGACGGGCCTCAGGTTTGTTATTAGAATCATTGAGATATCATATTGCATGCTGTAGGAAGGGTCTAAGGATTGGAATGGGAAGGAGTTGGATATCACATTTCATGTTAGAGGAAGGATCTCAGGTTTGGTATTAGAGGCATTGAGATATCACATCTCATGCTATAGGAAGGGTCTCAGGTTGGAATGGGAAGGAGTTGGATATCACATCTCATGTTATAGGAAGGGTCTCAGGATTGGAATGGGAAGGACTTGGATATCACATCTCATGCTATAGGAAGGCTCTCAGGTTTGGAAGGGGAAAGAGTTGGATATCACATTTCATGTTAGAGGTAGGATCTCAGGTTTGGTATTAGAGGCAATGAGATATCACATCTCATGCTATCAGAAGGGTCTCAGGATTGGAATGGGAAGGAGTTGGATATCACATCTCATGCTAAAGGGAGGGTCTCAGGTTTGGAAGGGGAAGGATTTGGATATCACATCTCATGTTATAGGAAGGATCTCAGGTTTGGTATTAGAAGCATTGAGATATCACATCTCATGCTATCGGAAGGATCTCAGGTTTGGTATTAGAAGCATTGAGATATCACATCTCATGCTATCAGAAGGTTCTCAGGATTGGAATGGGAAGGAGTTGGATATCACATCTCATGCTAAAGGGAGGGTCTCAGGTTTGGAAGGGGAAGGATTTGGATATCACATCTCATGTTATCGGAAGGATCTCAGGTTTGGTATTAGAAGTATTGAGATATCACATCTCATGCTATAAGAAGGGTCTCAGGATTGGAATGGGAAGGAGTTGGATATCACATCTCATGCTAAAGGAAGGGTCTCAGGTTTGGTAGAAGCATTGAGATATCACATCTCATGCTATAGGAAGGGTCTCTGGATTGGAATGGGAAGGACTTAGATATCACATATCATGCTATAGGGAGGGTCTCAGTTTTGATATTAGAAGCATTGAGATATCACAACTCATGCTATCGGAAGTGTCTCAGGATTGGAATGGGAAGGAGCTGGATATCACATCTCATGCTAAAGGAAGGGTCTCAGGTTTGGAACGGGAAGGAGTTGGATAGCCGATCTCATGTTATAGGAAGGGTCTCAGGTTTGGTATAAGCATTGAGATATCACATCTCTGCTATCGGAAGTGTCTCAGGATTGGAATGGGAAGGAGTTGGATATCCCATCTCATGTTATAGGACGGGTCTCAGGATTGTTATTAGAATCATTGAGATATCATATTGCATGCTGTAGGAAGGGTCTAAGGATTGGAATGGGAAGGACTTGGATATCACATCTCATGCTATGGATAGGCTCTCAGGTTTGGAAAGGGAAGGAGTTGGATATCACATTTCATGTTAGAGGAAGGATCTCAGGTTTGGTATTAGAGGCATTGAGATATCACATCTCATGCTATAGGAAGCGTCTCAGGATTGGAATGGAAGGAGTTGGATATCACATCTCATGTTATAGGAAGGATCTCAGGTTTGGTATTAGAAGCATTGAGACATCACATCTCATGCTATAGGAAGGGTCTCAGGATTGGAATGGGAAGGAGTTGGATATCACATCTCATGCTATAGGAAGGGTCTCTGGTTTGGTATAAGCATTGAAATATCACATCTCATGCTATAGGAAGGGTCTCAGGATTGGAATGGGAAGGAGTTGTATATGACATCTCAATCCGTAGGAAGGGTCTCAGGTTTGGTATAAGCATTGAGATATCACATCTCTGCTATCGGAAAGGTCTCAGGATTGGAATGGGAAGGAGTTGGATATCCCATCTCATGTTATAGGAAGAGTCTCAGGTTTGGTATTAGAAGCATTGAGATATCACATCTCATGCTATAGGAAGTGTCTCAGGATTGGAATGGGAAGGACTTGGATATCACATCTCATGCTATAGGGAGGGTCTCAGGATTGGAATGGGAAGGAGTTGGATATCACATCTCATGCTATAGGAAGGGTCTCAGGTTTGGTATAAGCAGTGAGATATCACATCTCATGCTATAGGAAGTGTCTCAGGATTGGAATGGGAAGGAGTTGGATATCACATCTCATGCTATAGGAAGGGTCTCAGGTTTGGTATAAGCAGTGAGATATCACATCTCATGCTATAGGAAGTGTCTCAGGATTGGAATGGGAAGGAGTTGGATATCACATCTCATGTTATAGGAAGGGTCTCAGGTTTGGTATTAGAAGCATTGAGACATCACATCTCATGCTATAGGAAGGGTCTCAGGATAGGAATGGGAAGGACTTGGATATCACATCTCATGCTATAGGGAGGGTCTCAAGTTTGATATTAGAAGCATTGAGATATCACATCTCATGATATCGGAAGGGTCTCAGGATTGGAATGGGAAGGAATTGGATATCACATCTCATGATAAAGGAAGGGTCTAAGGTTTGGAAGGTGAAGGATTTGGATATCACATCTCATGTTATAGGGCGGGTCTCAAGTTTGGTATTAGAAGCATTGAGATATCAAGTCTCATGGTATAGGAAGGGTCTCAGAATTGGAATGGGAAGGAGTTGGATATCACATCTCAAGCTATAGGAAGGGTCTCAGGATTGGAATGGGAAGGAGTTTGATATCACATCTCATGCCATAGTATGGGTCTCAGGTTTGGTATAAGCATTGGGATATCACATCTCATGCTATCGGAAGGGTATCAGGATTGGATTTGGAAGGAGTTGGATATCCCATCTCATGCTATAGAAAGGGTCTCAGGTTGGAATGGGAAGGAGTTGGATATCAAATCTCATGTTATAGGAAGGGTCTCAGGATTGGAATGGGAAGGACTTGGATATCACATCTCATGCTATAGGAAGGCTCTCAGGTTTGGAAGGGGAAAGAGTTGGATATCACATTTCATGTTAGAGGTAGGATCTCAGGTTTGGTATTAGAGGGATTGAGATATCACATCTCATGCTATCAGAAGGGTCTCAGGATTGGAATGGGAAGGAGTTGGATATCACATCTCATGCTAAAGCGAGGGTCTCAGGTTTGGAAGGGGAAGGATTTGGATATCACATCTCATGTTATAAGAAGGAGCTCAGGTTTGGTATTAGAAGCATTGAGATATCACATCTCATGCTATCGGAAGGATCTCAGGTTTGGTATTAGAAGCATTGAGATATCACATGTCATGCTATCAGAAGGGTCTCAGGATTGGAATGGGAAGGAGTTGGATATCACATCTCATGCTAAAGGGAGGGTCTCAGGTTTGGAAGGGGAAGGATTTGGATATCACATCTCATGTTATCGGAAGGATCTCAGGTTTGGTATTAGAAGTATTGAGATATCACATCTCATGCTATAGGAAGGGTCTCAGGATTGGAATGGGAAGGAGTTGGATATCACATCTCAAGCTATAGGAAGGGTCTCAGGATTGGAATGGGAAGGAGTTTGATATCACATCTCATGCCATAGTATGGGTCTCAGGTTTGGTATAAGCATTGGGATATCACATCTCATGCTATCGGAAGGGTATCAGGATTGGATTTGGAAGGAGTTGGATATCCCATCTCATGCTATAGAAAGGGTCTCAGGTTGGAATGGGAAGGAGTTGGATATCAAATCTCATGTTATAGGAAGGGTCTCAGGATTGGAATGGGAAGGACTTGGATATCACATCTCATGCTATAGGAAGGCTCTCAGGTATGGAAGGGGAAAGAGTTGGATATCACATTTCATGTTAGAGGTAGGATCTCAGGTTTGGTATTAGAGGCATTGAGATATCACATCTCATGCTATCAGAAGGGTCTCAGGATTGGAATGGGAAGGAGTTGGATATCACATCTCATGCTAAAGGGAGGGTCTCAGGTTTGGAAGGGGAAGGATTTGGATATCACATCTCATGTTATAAGAAGGAGCTCAGGTTTGGTATTAGAAGCATTGAGATATCACATCTCATGCTATCGGAAGGATCTCAGGTTTGGTATTAGAAGCATTGAGATATCACATCTCATGCTATCAGAAGGGTCTCAGGATTGGAATGGGAAGGAGTTGGATATCACATCTCATGCTAAAGGGAGGGTCTCAGGTTTGGGTCTCAGGTTTGGAAGGGGAAAGATTTGGATATCACATCTCATGTTATCGGAAGGATCTCAGGTTTGGTATTAGAAGTATTGAGATATCACATCTCAAGCTATAGGAAGGGTCTCAGGTTTGGTATAAGCATTGAGATATCACATCTCATGCTATAGGAAGGGTCTCAGGATTGGAATGGGAAGGAGTTGGATATCACATCTCATATTATAGGAAAGATCTCAGGTTTGGTATTAGAAGCATTGAGACATCACATCTCATGTTATAGGAAGGGTCTTAGGATTGGAATGGGAAGAAGTTGGATATCACATCTCATGCTATAGGAAGGGTCTCAGGTTTGGTATAAGCATTGAGATATCACATCTCATGCTATAGGAAGGGTCTCAGGATTGGAATGGGAAGGAGTTGTATATGACATCTCATGCCATAGGAAGGGTCTCAGGTTTGGTATAAGCATTGAGATATCACATCACATGCTATAGGAAGGGTCTCAGGATTGGAATGGGAAGGACTTGAATATCACATGTCATGCTATAGGCAGGGTCTCAGGTTTGGAAAGGGAAGGAGATGGATATCACATTTCATGTTAGAGGTAGGATCTCAGGTTTGGTATTAGAGGCATTGAGATATCACATCTCATGCTATCATAAGGGTCTCAGGATTGGAATGGGAAGGAGTTGGATATCACATCTCATGTTATAGAAAGGATCTCAGGTTTGGTATTAGAAGCATTGAGATATCACATCTCATGCTATAGGAAGGGTCTCAGGATTGGAATGGGAAGGAGTTGGATATCACATCTCATGCTATAGGAAGGGTCTCAGATTTGGTATAAGCATTGAGATATCACATCTCATGCTATAGGAAGGGTCTCAGGATTGGAATGGGAAGGAGTTGGATATCACATCTCATGCTATAGGAAGGGTCTCAGGTTTGGAACGGGAAGGAGTTAGATATCACATCTCATGTTATAGGAATAGTCTCAGGTTTGGTATAAGCATTGAGATATCACATCTCTGCTATCGGAGGTGTCTCAGGATTGGGATGGGAAGGAATTGGATATCACATCTCATGCTATAGGAAGGGTATCAGGTTTGGAACGGGAAGGAGTTGGATATCCCATCTCATGTTATACGACAGGTCTCAGGTTTGATATTAGAAGCATTGAGATATCACATCTCATGCTATAGGAAGGGTCTCAGGATTGAAATGGGAAGGACTTGGATATCACATCTCATGTTATAGGAAGGGTCTCAGGTTTGGAATTAGAAGCATTGAGATATCACATCTCATGCTATAGGAAGGGTCTCAGGATTGAAATGGGAAGGACTTGGATATCACATCTCATGTTATGGGAAGGGTCTCAGGTTTGGTATTAGAAGCATTGAGATATCACATCTCATGCTATAGGAAGGGTCTCAGGAATGGAATGGGAAGGACTTGGATATCACATCTCATGATAAAGGAAGGGTCTAAGGTTTGGAAGGGGAAGGATTTGGATATCACATCTCATGTTATTGGACCGGTCTCAGGTTTGGTATTAGAAGCATTGAGATATCAAGTCTCATGGTATGGGACGGGAGTTTGATATCACATCTCATGCCATGGTATGGGTCTCAGGTTTTGTAGAAGCATTGGGATATCACATCTCATGCTATCGGAAGGGTATCAGGATTGGATTTGGAAGGAGTTGGATATCCCATCTCATGCTATAGGAAGGGTCTCAGGTTGGAATGGGAAGGAGTTGGATATGACATCTCATGTTATAGGAAGGGTCTCAGGATTGGAATGGGAAGGACTTGGATATCACATCTCATGCTGTAGGAAGGCTCTCAGGTTCGGAAGGGGAAGGATTTGGATATCACATCTCATGTTATAGGAAGGATCTCAGGTTTGGTATTAGAAGCATTGAGATATCACATGCTATCGGAAGGATCTCAGGTTTGGTATTAGAAGCATTGAGATATCACATCTCATGCTATAGGAAGGGTCTCAGGATTGGAATGGGAAGGAGTTGGATATCACATCTCATGTTATAGGAAGGATCTCGGGTTTGGTATTAGAAGCATTGAGATATCACATCTCATGCTATAGGACTGGTCTCAGGATTGGAATGGGAAGGAGTTGGATATCACATCTCATGCTAAAGGAAGGGTCTCAGTTTTGGTAGAAGCATTGAGATTTCACATATCATGCTATAGGAAGGGTCTCAGGATTGGAATGGGAAGGAGTTGGATATCACATCTCATGCTATAGGAAGGGTCTCAGGTTTGGTATAAGCATTGAGATATCACATCTCTGCTATCGGAAGGGTCTCAGGATTGGAATGGGAAGGACTTAGATATCACATCTCATGCTATAGGGAGTTTCTCAGTATTGATATTAGAAGCATTGAGATATCACATCTCATGTTATAGGAAGGGTCTATCAGGTCTTAGCATGAGACTCTTCCTATAACATGAGATGGGAATATCCAACTCCTTCCCATTCCAATCCTGAGACCCTTCCTATAGCATGAGATGTGATATCTCAATGCTTATACCAAACCTGAGACCCTTCCTGTAGCATGAGATGTGATATCCAACTCCTTCCCATTCCAATCCTGAGACCCTTCCTATAGCATGAGATGTGATGTCTCAATGCTTCTAATACCAAACCTGAGATCCTTCCTATAACATGAGATGTGAAATCCAACTCCTTCCATTCCAAACCTGAGACCCTTCCTATAGCATGAGATGTGATATCTCAATGCTTATACTAAACCTGAGACCCTTCCTTTAGCATGAGATGTGATATCCAACTCCTTCCCATTCCAATCCTGAGACCCTTCCTATAGCATGAGATGTGATATTTCAATGCCTCTAATACCAAACCTGAGATCCTTCCTCTAACATGAAATGTGATATCCAACTCCTTCCCTTTCCAAACCTGAGAGCCTATCCATAGCATGAGATGTGATATCCAAGTCCTTCCCATTCCAATCCTTAGACCCTTCCTACAGCATGCAATATGATATCTCAATGATTCTAATAACAATCCTGAGACCCGTCCTATAACATGAGAGGGGATATCCAACTCTTTCCCATTCCAATCCTGAGACACTTCCGATAGCAGAGATGTGATATCTCAATGCTTATACCAAACCTGAGACCCTTCCTATAACATGAGATCGGATATCCAACTCCTTCCCGTTCCAAACCTGAGACCCTTCCTTTAGCATGAGATGTGATATCCAGCTCCTTCCCATTCCAATCCTGAGACACTTCCGATAGCATGAGATGTGATATCTCAATGCTTCTAATATCAAAAATGAGACCCTCCCTATAGCATGATATGTGATATCTAAGTCCTTCCCATTCCAATCTTGAGACCCTTCCTATAGCATGAGATGTGATATCTCAATGCTTCTACCAAACCTGAGACCGTTCCTTTAGCATGAGATGTGATATCCAACTCCTTCCCATTCCAATCCTGAGACCCTTCCTATAGCATGAGATGTGATATCTCAATACTTCTAATACCAAACCTGAGATCCTTCCGATAACATGAGATGTGATATCCAAATCCTTCACCTTCCAAACCTGAGACCCTCCCTTTAGCATGAGATGTGATATCCAACTCCTTCCCATTCCAATCCTGAGAACCTTCTGATAGCATGAGATGTGATATCTCAATGCTTCTAATACCAAACCTGAGATCCTTCCTATAACATGAGATGTGATATCCAAATCCTTCCCCTTCCAAACCTGAGACCCTCACTTTAGCATGAGATGTGATATCCAACTCCTTCCCATTCCAATCCTGAGACCCTTCTGATAGCATGAGATGTGATATCTCAATGCCTCTTATACCAAACCTGAGATCCTACCTCTAACATGAAATGTGATATCCAACTCTTTCCCCTTCCAAACCTGAGACCCTTCCTATAACATGAGATGTGATATCCAACTCCTTCCCATTCCAACCTGAGACCCTTCCTATAGCATGAGATGGGATATCCCAATGCTAATACCAAACCTGAGACCCATACTATGGCATGAGATGTGATATCAAACTCCTTCCCATTCCAATCCTGAGACCCTTCCTATAGCTTGAGATGTGATATCCAACTCCTTCCCATTCCAGTTCTGAGACCCTTCCTATACCATGAGACTTGATATCTCAATGCTTCTAATACCAAACCTGAGACCGGTCCTATAACATGAGATGTGATATCCAAATCCTTCCCCTTCCAAACCTTAGACCCTTCTTTTATCATGAGATGTGATATCCAACTCCTTCCTATTCCAATCCTGAGATCCTTCCGATATCATGAGATGTGATATCTCAATGCTTCTAATATCAAACTTGAGACCCTCCCTATAGCATGAGATGTGATATCCAAGTCCTTCCCATTGCAATCCTGAGACCCTTCCTATAGCATGAGATGTGATGTCTCAATGCTTCAAATACCAAACCTGAGACCCTTCCTATAACATGAGATGGGAATATCCAACTCCTTCCCATTCCAATCCTGAGACCCTTCCGATAGCAGAGATGTGATATCTCAATGCTTCTAATATCAAAAATGAGACCCTCCCTATAGCATGATATGTGATATCTAACTCCTTCCCATTCCAATCTTGAGACCCTTCCTATAGCATGAGATGTGATATCTCAATGCTTCTACCAAACCTGAGACCGTTCCTTTAGCATGAGATGTGATATCCAACTCCTTCCCATTCCAATCCTGAGACCCTTCCTATAGCATGAGATGTGATATCTCAATACTTCTAATACCAAACCTGAGATCCTTCCGATAACATGATTTGTGATATCCAAATCCTTCCCCTTCCAAACCTGAGACCCTCCCTTTAGCATGAGATGTGATATCCAACTCCTTCCCATTCCAATCCTGAGAACCTTCTGATAGCATGAGATGTGATATCTCAATGCTTCTAATACCAAACCTGAGATCCTTCCTATAACATGAGATGTGATATCTAAATCCTTCCCCTTCCAAACCTGAGACCCTCACTTTAGCATGAGATGTGATATCCAACTCCTTCCCATTCCAATCCTGAGACCCTTCTGATAGCATGAGATGTGATATCTCAATGCCTCTTATACCAAACCTGAGATCCTACCTCTAACATGAAATGTGATATCCAACTCTTTCCCCTTCCAAACCTGAGAGCCTTCCTATAGCATGAGATGTGATATCCAAGTCCTTCCCATTCCAATCCTGAGACCCTTCCTATAACATGAGATGTGATATCCAACTCCTTCCCATTCCAACCTGAGACCCTTCCTATAGCATGAGATGGGATATCCCAATGCTGATACCAAACCTGAGACCCATACTATGGCATGAGATGTGATATCAAACTCCTTCCCATTCCAATCCTGAGACCCTTCCTATAGCTTGAGATGTGATATCCAACTCCTTCCCATTCCAGTTCTGAGACCCTTCCTATACCATGAGACTTGATATCTCAATGCTTCTAATACCAAACCTGAGACCGGTCCTATAACATGAGATGTGATATCCAAATCCTTCCCCTTCCAAACCTTAGACCCTTCTTTTATCATGAGATGTGATATCCAACTCCTTCCCATTCCAATCCTGAGATCCTTCCGATATCATGAGATGTGATATCTCAATGCTTCTAATATCAAACTTGAGACCCTCCCTATAGCATGAGATGTGATATCCAAGTCCTTCCCATTGCAATCCTGAGACCCTTCCTATAGCATGGGATGTGATGTCTCAATGCTTCAAATACCAAACCTGAGACCCTTCCTATAACATGAGATGGGAATATCCAACTCCTTCCCATTCCAATCCTGAGACCCTTCCGATAGCAGAGATGTGATATCTCAATGCTTATACCAAACCTGAGATCCTTCCTATAACATGAGATGTGATATCCAACTCCTTCCCATTCCAATCCTGAGACACTTCCTATAGCATGAGATGTGATATCTCACTGCTTATACCAAACCTGAGACCGTTCCTTTAGCATGAGATGTGATATCCAACTCCTTCCCATTCCAATCCTGAGACCCTTCCTATAGCATGAGATGTGATATCTCAATACTTCTAATACCAAACCTGAGATCCTTCCGATAACATGAGATGTGATATCCAAATCCTTCCCCTTCCAAACCTGAGACCCTCCCTTTAGCATGAGATGTGATATCCAACTCCTTCCCATTCCAATCCTGAGAACCTTCTGATAGCATGAGATGTGATATCTCAATGCTTCTAATACCAAACCTGAGATCCTTCCTATAACATGAGATGTGATATCCAAATCCTTCCCCTTCCAAACCTGAGACCCTCACTTTAGCATGAGATGTGATATCCAACTCCTTCCCATTCCAATCCTGAGACCCTTCTGATAGCATGAGATGTGATATCTCAATGCCTCTTATACCAAACCTGAGATCCTACCTCTAACATGAAATGTGATATCCAACTCTTTCCCCTTCCAAACCTGAGACCCTTCCTATAACATGAGATGTGATATCCAACTCCTTCCCATTCCAACCTGAGACCCTTCCTATAGCATGAGATGGGATATCCCAATGCTAATACCAAACCTGAGACCCATACTATGGCATGAGATGTGATATCAAACTCCTTCCCATTCCAATCCTGAGACCCTTCCTATAGCTTGAGATGTGATATCCAACTCCTTCCCATTCCAGTTCTGAGACCCTTCCTATACCATGAGACTTGATATCTCAATGCTTCTAATACCAAACCTGAGACCGGTCCTATAACATGAGATGTGATATCCAAATCCTTCCCCTTCCAAACCTTAGACCCTTCTTTTATCATGAGATGTGATATCCAACTCCTTCCTATTCCAATCCTGAGATCCTTCCGATATCATGAGATGTGATATCTCAATGCTTCTAATATCAAACTTGAGACCCTCCCTATAGCATGAGATGTGATATCCAAGTCCTTCCCATTGCAATCCTGAGACCCTTCCTATAGCATGAGATGTGATGTCTCAATGCTTCAAATACCAAACCTGAGACCCTTCCTATAACATGAGATGGGAATATCCAACTCCTTCCCATTCCAATCCTGAGACCCTTCCGATAGCAGAGATGTGATATCTCAATGCTTCTAATATCAAAAATGAGACCCTCCCTATAGCATGATATGTGATATCTAACTCCTTCCCATTCCAATCTTGAGACCCTTCCTATAGCATGAGATGTGATATCTCAATGCTTCTACCAAACCTGAGACCGTTCCTTTAGCATGAGATGTGATATCCAACTCCTTCCCATTCCAATCCTGAGACCCTTCCTATAGCATGAGATGTGATATCTCAATACTTCTAATACCAAACCTGAGATCCTTCCGATAACATGATTTGTGATATCCAAATCCTTCCCCTTCCAAACCTGAGACCCTCCCTTTAGCATGAGATGTGATATCCAACTCCTTCCCATTCCAATCCTGAGAACCTTCTGATAGCATGAGATGTGATATCTCAATGCTTCTAATACCAAACCTGAGATCCTTCCTATAACATGAGATGTGATATCTAAATCCTTCCCCTTCCAAACCTGAGACCCTCACTTTAGCATGAGATGTGATATCCAACTCCTTCCCATTCCAATCCTGAGACCCTTCTGATAGCATGAGATGTGATATCTCAATGCCTCTTATACCAAACCTGAGATCCTACCTCTAACATGAAATGTGATATCCAACTCTTTCCCCTTCCAAACCTGAGAGCCTTCCTATAGCATGAGATGTGATATCCAAGTCCTTCCCATTCCAATCCTGAGACCCTTCCTATAACATGAGATGTGATATCCAACTCCTTCCCATTCCAACCTGAGACCCTTCCTATAGCATGAGATGGGATATCCCAATGCTGATACCAAACCTGAGACCCATACTATGGCATGAGATGTGATATCAAACTCCTTCCCATTCCAATCCTGAGACCCTTCCTATAGCTTGAGATGTGATATCCAACTCCTTCCCATTCCAGTTCTGAGACCCTTCCTATACCATGAGACTTGATATCTCAATGCTTCTAATACCAAACCTGAGACCGGTCCTATAACATGAGATGTGATATCCAAATCCTTCCCCTTCCAAACCTTAGACCCTTCTTTTATCATGAGATGTGATATCCAACTCCTTCCCATTCCAATCCTGAGATCCTTCCGATATCATGAGATGTGATATCTCAATGCTTCTAATATCAAACTTGAGACCCTCCCTATAGCATGAGATGTGATATCCAAGTCCTTCCCATTGCAATCCTGAGACCCTTCCTATAGCATGGGATGTGATGTCTCAATGCTTCAAATACCAAACCTGAGACCCTTCCTATAACATGAGATGGGAATATCCAACTCCTTCCCATTCCAATCCTGAGACCCTTCCGATAGCAGAGATGTGATATCTCAATGCTTATACCAAACCTGAGATCCTTCCTATAACATGAGATGTGATATCCAACTCCTTCCCATTCCAATCCTGAGACACTTCCTATAGCATGAGATGTGATATCTCACTGCTTATACCAAACCTGAGACCCTTCCTATAGCATGAGATGTGATATCCAACTCCTTCCAATTCCAATCCTGAGACCCTTCCTATAGCATGAGATGTGATATCTCAATGCTTCTAATATCAAACTTGAGACACTCCCTATAGCATGAGATGTGATATCCAAGTCCTTCCCATTCCAATCCTGAGACACTTCCTATAGCATGTGATGTGATGTCTCAATGCTTCTAATACCAAACCTGAGATCCTTCCTATAACATGAGATGTGATATCCAACTCCTTCCATTCCAATCCTGAGACCCTTCCTATAGCATGAGATATGATATCTCAATTCTTATACCAAACCTGAGACCCTTCCTATAACATGAGATGTGATATCCAACTCCTTCCCATTCCAATCCTGAGACCCTTCCTATAGCATGAGATGTGATATCTCAATGCCTCTAATACCAAACCTGAGATCCTTCCTCTAACATGAAATGTGATATCCAACTCCTTCCCTTTCCAAACCTGAGAGCCTATCCATAGCATGAGATGTGATATCCAAGTCCTTCCCATTCCAATCCTTAGACCCTTCCTACAGCATGCAATATGATATCTCAATGATTCTAATAACAATCCTGAGACCCGTCCTATAACATGAGATGGGATATCCAACTCCTTCCCATTCCAATCCTGAGACACTTCCGATAGCAGATTTGTGATATCTCACTGCTTATACCAAACCTGAGACCCTTCCTATAACATGAGATCGGATATCCAACTCCTTCCCGTTCCAAACCTGAGACCCTTCCTTTAGCATGAGATGTGATATCCAGCTCCTTCCCATTCCAATCCTGAGACACTTCCGATAGCATGAGATGTGATATCTCAATGCTTCTAATATCAAAACTGAGACCCTCCCTATAGCATGATATGTGATATCTAAGTCCTTCCCATTCCAATCCTGAGACCCTTCCTATAGCATGAGATGTGATATCTCAATGCTTCTACCAAACCTGAGACCCTTCCTTTAGCATGAGATGTGATATCCAACTCCTTCCCATTCCAATCCTGAGACCCTTCCTATAGCATGAGATGTGATATCTCAATACTTCTAATACCAAACCTGAGATCCTTCCGATAACATGAGATGTGATATCCAAATCCTTCCCCTTCCAAACCTGAGACCCTCCCTTTAGCATGAGATGGGATATCCAACTCCTTCCCATTCCAATCCTGAGATCCTTCTGATAGCATGAGATGTGATATCTCAATGCTTCTAATACCAAACCTGAGATCCTTCCGATAGCATGAGATGTGATATCTCAATGCTTCTAATACCAAACCTGAGATCCTTCCTATAACATGAGATGTGATATCCAAATCCTTCCCCTTCCAAACCTGAGACCCTCCCTTTAGCATGAGATGTGATATCCAACTCCTTCCCATTCCAATCCTGAGACCCTTCTGATAGCATGAGATGTGATATCTCATTGCCTCTAATACCAAACCTGAGATCCTACCTCTAACATGAAATGTGATATCCAACTCTTTCCCCTTCCAAACCTGAGAGCCTTCCTATAGCATGAGATGTGATATCCAAGTCCTTCCCATTCCAATCCTGAGACCCTTCCTATAACATGAGATGTGATATCCAACTCCTTCCAATTCCAACCTGAGACCCTTCCTATAGCATGAGATGTGATATCTCAATGCCTCTAATACCAAACCTGAGATCCTTCCTCTAACATGAAATGTGATATCCAACTCCTTCCCTTTCCAAACCTGAGAGCCTATCTATAGCATGAGATGTGATATCCAAGTCCTTCCCATTCCAATCCTTAGACCCATCCTACAGCATGCAATATGATATCTCAATGATTCTAATAACAAACCTGAGACCCGTCCTATAACATGAGATGGGATATCCAACTCCTTCCCATTCCAATCCTGAGACACTTCCGATAGCAGAGATGTGATATCTCAATGCTTATACCAACCCGAGACCCTTCCTATAACATGAGATGTGATATCCAACTCCTTATCGTTCCAAACCTGAGACCCTTCCTTTAGCATGAGATGTGATATCCAGCTCCTTCCCATTCCAATCCTGAGACACTTCCGATAGCATGAGATGTGATATCTCAATGCTTCTAATATCAAAACTGAGACCCTCCCTATAGCATGATATGTGATATCTAAGTCCTTCCCATTCCAATCCTGAGACCCTTCCTATAGCATGAGATGTGATATCTCAATGCTTCTACCAAACCTGAGACCCTTCCTTTAGCATGAGATGTGATATCCAACTCGTTCCCATTCCAATCCTGAGACCCTTCCTATAGCATGAGATGTGATATCTCAATACTTCTAATACCAAACCTGAGATCCTTCCGATAACATGAGATGTGATATCCAAATCCTTCCCCTTCCAAACCTGAGACCCTCCATTTAGCATGAGATGTGATATCCAACTCCTTCCCATTCCTATCCTGAGACCCTTCTGATAGCATGAGATGTGATATCTCAATGCTTCTAATACCAAACCTGAGATCCTTCCTATAACATGAGATGTGATATCCAAATCCTTCCCCTTCCAAACCTGAGACCCTCCCTTTAGCATGAGATGTGATATCCAACTCCTTCCCATTCCAATCCTGAGACCCTTCTGATAGCATGAGATGTGATATCTCAATGCCTCTAATACCAAACCTGAGATCCTACCTCTAACATGAAATGTGATATCCAACTCTTTCCCCTTCCAAACCTGAGAGCCTTCCTATAGCATGAGATGTGATATCCAAGTCCTTCCCATTCCAATCATGAGACCCTTCCTACAGCATGCAATATGATATCTCAATGATTCTAATAACAATCCTGAGACCCGTCCTATAACATGAGATGTGATATCCAACTCCTTCCCATTCCAATCCTGAGACCCTTCCTATAGCATGAGATGTGATATCTCAATACTTCTAATACCAAACCTGAGATCCTTCCGATAACATGAGATGTGATATCCAAATCCTTCCCCTTCCAAACCTGAGACCCTCCCTTTAGCATGAGATGGGATATCCAACTCCTTCCCATTCCAATCCTGAGAACCTTCTGATAGCATGAGATGTGATATCTCAATGCTTCTAATACCAAACCTGAGATCCTTCCGATAGCATGAGATGTGATATCTCAATGCTTCTAATACCAAACCTGAGATCCTTCCTATAACATGAGATGTGATATCCAAATCCTTCCCCTTCCAAACCTGAGACCCTCCCTTTAGCATGAGATGTGATATCCAACTCCTTCCCATTCCAATCCTGAGACCCTTCTGATAGCATGAGATGTGATATCTCATTGCCTCTAATACCAAACCTGAGATCCTACCTCTAACATGAAATGTGATATCCAACTCTTTCCCCTTCCAAACCTGAGAGCCTTCCTATAGCATGAGATGTGATATCCAAGTCCTTCCCATTCCAATCCTGAGACCCTTCCTATAACATGAGATGTGATATCCAACTCCTTCCAATTCCAACCTGAGACCCTTCCTATAGCATGAGATGTGATATCTCAATGCCTCTAATACCAAACCTGAGATCCTTCCTCTAACATGAAATGTGATATCCAACTCCTTCCCTTTCCAAACCTGAGAGCCTATCTATAGCATGAGATGTGATATCCAAGTCCTTCCCATTCCAATCCTTAGACCCTTCCTACAGCATGCAATATGATATCTCAATGATTCTAATAACAAACCTGAGACCCGTCCTATAACATGAGATGGGATATCCAACTCCTTCCCATTCCAATCCTGAGACCCTTCCGATAGCAGAGATGTGATATCTCAATGCTTATACCAACCTGAGACCCTTCCTATAGCATGATATGTGATATCTAAGTCCTTCCCATTCCAATCCTGAGACCCTTCCTATAGCATGAGATGTGATATCTCAATGCTTCTACCAAACCTGAGACCCTTCCTTTAGCATGAGATGTGATATCCAACTCGTTCCCATTCCAATCCTGAGACCCTTCCTATAGCATGAGATGTGATATCTCAATACTTCTAATACCAAACCTGAGATCCTTCCGATAACATGAGATGTGATATCCAAATCCTTCCCCTTCCAATCCTGAGACCCTCCCTTTAGCATGAGATGTGATATCCAACTCCTTCCCATTCCTATCCTGAGACCCTTCTGATAGCATGAGATGTGATATCTCAATGCTTCTAATACCAAACCTGAGATCCTTCCTATAACATGAGATGTGATATCCAAATCCTTCCCCTTCCAAACCTGAGACCCTCCCTTTAGCATGAGATGTGATATCCAACTCCTCCCCATTCCAATCCTGAGACCCTTCTGATAGCATGAGATGTGATATCTCAATGCCTCTAATACCAAACCTGAGATCCTACCTCTAACATGAAATGTGATATCCAACTCTTTCCCCTTCCAAACCTGAGAGCCTTCCTATAGCATGAGATGTGATATCCAAGTCCTTCCCATTCCAATCATGAGACCCTTCCTATAACATGAGATGGGATATCCAACTCCTTCCCATTCCAATCCTGAGACCCTTCCGATAGCAGAGATGTGATATCTCAATGCTTATACCAAACCTGAGACCCTTCCTACGGCATGAGATGTCATATACAACTCCTTCCCATTCCAATCCTGAGACCCTTCCTAGAGCATGAGATGTGATGTCTCAATGCTTCTAATACCAAACCTGAGATCCTTCCTATAACATGAGATGTGATATCCAACTCCTTCCCATTCCAATCCTGAGACCCTTCCTATAGCATGAGATGTGATATCTCAATGCTTATACCAAACCTGAGACCCTTCCTATAGCATGAGATGTGATATCCAACTCCTTCCCATTCCAATCCTGAGACCCTTCCTATAGCATGAGATGTGATATCTCAATGCTTCTAATACCAAACCTGAGACTCTTCCTATAACATGAGATGGGATATCCAACTCCTTCCCATTCCAATCCTGAGACCCTTACGATAGCAGAGATGTGATATCTCAATGCTTATACCAAACCTGAGACCCTTCCTACGGCATGAGATGTCATATACAACTCCTTCCCATTCCAATCCTGAGACCCTTCCTATAGCATGAGATGTGATATCTCAATGCTTATACCAAACCTGAGACCCTTCATATAGCATGAGATGTGATATCCAACTCCTTCCCATTCCAATCCTGAGACCCTTCCTATAGCATGAGATGTGATGTCTCAATGCTTCTAATACCAAACCTGAGATCCTTCCTAAAACATGAGATGTGATATCCAACTCCTTCCATTCCAATCCTGAGACCCTTCCTATAGCATGAGATGTGATATCTCAATGCTTCTAATATCAAACTTGAGACCCTCCCTATAGCATGAGATGTGATATCCAAGTCCTTCCCATTCCAATCCTGAGACACTTCCTATAGCATGAGATGTGATATCTCAATGCTTCTAATACCAAACCTGAGACTCTTCCTATAACATGAGATGGGATATCCAACTCCTTCCCATTCCAATCCTGAGACCCTTCCAAAAGCACAGATGTGATATCTCAATGCTTATACCAAACCTGAGACCCTTCCTATGGCATGAGATGTCATATACATATACTTCCCATTCCAATCCTGAGACCCTTCCTATAGCATGAGATGTGATATCTCAATGCTTATACCAAACCTGAGACCCTTCCAATAGCATGAGATGTGATATCTAACTCCTTCCCATTCCAATCCTGAGACCCTTCCTATAACATGAGATGTGATATCTCAATGCCTCTAATACCAAACCTGAGATCCTTCCTCTAACATGAAATGTGATATCCAACTCCTTCCCTTTCCAAACCTGAGAGCCTACCTATAGCATGAGATGTGATATCCAAGTCCTTCCAATTCCAATCCTTAGACCCTTCCTATAGCATGCAATATGATATCTCAATGATTCTAATAACAAACCTGAGACCCGTCCTATAACATGAGATGGGATATCCAACTCCTTCCCATTCCAATCCTGAGACCCTTCCGATAGCAGAGATGTGATATCTCAATGCTTATACCAAACCTGAGACCCTTCCTACGGCATGAGATGTCATATACAACTCCTTCCCATTCCAATCCTGAGACCCTTCCTATAGCATGAGATGTGATATCTCAATGCTTATACCAAACCTGAGACCCTTCATATAGCATGAGATGTGATATCCAACTCCTTCCCATTACAATCCTGAGACCCTTCCTATAGCATGAGATGTGATGTCTCAATGCTTCTAATAGCAAACCTGAGATCCTTCCTATAACATGAGATGTGATATCCAACTCCTTCCATTCCAATCCTGAGACCCTTCCTATAGCATAAGATGTGATATCTCAATGCTTCTAATATCAAACTTGAGACCCTCCCTATAGCATGAGATGTGATATCCAATTCCTTCCCATTCCAATCCTGAGACACTTCCTATAGCATGAGATGTGATATCTCAATGCTTCTAATACCAAACCTGAGACTCTTCCTATAACATGAGATGGGATATCCAACTCCTTCCGATTCCAATCCTGAGACCCTTCCAAAAGCAGAGATGTGATATCTCAATGCTTATACCAAACCTGAGACCCTTCCTATGGCATGAGATGTCATATACATATCCTTCCCATTCCAATCCTGAGACCCTTCCTATAGCATGAGATGTGATATCTCAATGCTTATACCAAACCTGAGACCCTTCCTATAGCATGAGATGTGATATCCAACTCCTTCCCATTCCAATCCTGAGACCCTTCCTATAGCATGAGATGTGATATCTCAATGCCTCTAATACCAAACCTGAGATCCTTCCTCTAACATGAAATGTGATATCCAACTCCTTCCCTTTCCAAACCTGAGAGCCTACCTATAGCATGAGATGTGATATCCAAATCCTTCCCATTCCAATCCTTAGACCCTTCCTATAGCATGCAATATGATATCTCAATGATTCTAATAACAAACCTGAGACCCGTCCTATAACATGAGATGGGATATCCAACTCCTTCCCATTCCAATCCTGAGACACTTCCGATAGCAGAGATGTGATATCTCAATGCTTATACCAAACCTGAGACCCTTCCTATAACATGAGATGTGATATCCAACTCCTTCCCATTCCAAACCTGAGACCCTTCCTATAGCATATGTGATATCCAACTCCTTCCAATTCCAAACATGAGACCCTTCCCATAGCAAGAATGTAATATCCAACTCCTTCCCATTCCAATCCTGAGACCATTCCTATAGCATGAGATGTGATATCTCAATGCTTCTAATACCAAACCTGAGATCCTTCCTATAACATGAGATGTGATATCCAATTCCTTCCCATTCCAAACCTGAGACCCTTCCTACAGCATGCGATGTGATATCTCAATGCTTCTAATACCAAACCTGAGACCAGTCCTATAACATGAGATGGGATATCCAACTCCTTCCCGTTCCAAACCTGAGACCCTTCCTATAGCATGAGATGTGATATCCAACTCCTTCCCATTCCAATCCTGAGACCCTTCCGATAGCATGAGATGGGATATCTCAAAGCCTCTAATACCAAACCTGAGATCCTTCCTATAACATGTGATGTGATATTCAAATCCTTCCCCTTCCAAACCTGAGACCTTCCCTTTAGCATGAGATGTGATATCCAACTCCTTCCCATTCCAATCCTGAGACCCTTATGATAGCATGAGATGTGATATCTCAATGCCTCTAATACCAAAGCTGAGATACTTCCGATAGCATGAGATGTGATATCTCAATGCTTCTAATACCAAACCTGAGATCCTTCCTATAACATGAGATGTGATATCCAAATCCTTCCCCTGCCAAACCTGAGACCCTCCCTTTAGCATGAGATGTGATATCCAACTCCTTCCCATTCCAATCCTGAGACCCTTCGGATAACATGAGATGTGATATCCAACTCCTTCCAATTCCAACCTGAGACCCTTCCTATAGCATGAGATGTGATATCTCAATGCCTCTAATACCAAACCTGAGATCCTTCCTCTAACATGAAATGTGATATCCAACTCCTTCCCTTTCCAAACCTGAGAGCCTATCTATAGCATGAGATGTGATATCCAAGTCCTTCCCATTCCAATCCTTAGACCCTTCCTACAGCATGCAATATGATATCTCAATGATTCTAATAACAAACCTGAGACCCGTCCTATAACATGAGATGGGATATCCAACTCCTTCCCATTCCAATCCTGAGACCCTTCCGATAGCAGAGATGTGATATCTCAATGCTTATACCAACCTGAGACCCTTCCTATAGCATGATATGTGATATCTAAGTCCTTCCCATTCCAATCCTGAGACCCTTCCTATAGCATGAGATGTGATATCTCAATGCTTCTACCAAACCTGAGACCCTTCCTTTAGCATGAGATGTGATATCCAACTCGTTCCCATTCCAATCCTGAGACCCTTCCTATAGCATGAGATGTGATATCTCAATACTTCTAATACCAAACCTGAGATCCTTCCGATAACATGAGATGTGATATCCAAATCCTTCCCCTTCCAATCCTGAGACCCTCCCTTTAGCATGAGATGTGATATCCAACTCCTTCCCATTCCTATCCTGAGACCCTTCTGATAGCATGAGATGTGATATCTCAATGCTTCTAATACCAAACCTGAGATCCTTCCTATAACATGAGATGTGATATCCAAATCCTTCCCCTTCCAAACCTGAGACCCTCCCTTTAGCATGAGATGTGATATCCAACTCCTCCCCATTCCAATCCTGAGACCCTTCTGATAGCATGAGATGTGATATCTCAATGCCTCTAATACCAAACCTGAGATCCTACCTCTAACATGAAATGTGATATCCAACTCTTTCCCCTTCCAAACCTGAGAGCCTTCCTATAGCATGAGATGTGATATCCAAGTCCTTCCCATTCCAATCATGAGACCCTTCCTATAACATGAGATGGGATATCCAACTCCTTCCCATTCCAATCCTGAGACCCTTCCGATAGCAGAGATGTGATATCTCAATGCTTATACCAAACCTGAGACCCTTCCTACGGCATGAGATGTCATATACAACTCCTTCCCATTCCAATCCTGAGACCCTTCCTAGAGCATGAGATGTGATGTCTCAATGCTTCTAATACCAAACCTGAGATCCTTCCTATAACATGAGATGTGATATCCAACTCCTTCCCATTCCAATCCTGAGACCCTTCCTATAGCATGAGATGTGATATCTCAATGCTTATACCAAACCTGAGACCCTTCCTATAGCATGAGATGTGATATCCAACTCCTTCCCATTCCAATCCTGAGACCCTTCCTATAGCATGAGATGTGATATCTCAATGCTTCTAATACCAAACCTGAGATCCTACCTCTAACATGAAATGTGATATCCAACTCTTTCCCCTTCCAAACCTGAGAGCCTTCCTATAGCATGAGATGTGATATCCAAGTCCTTCCCATTCCAATCATGAGACCCTTCCTATAACATGAGATGGGATATCCAACTCCTTCCCATTCCAATCCTGAGACCCTTCCGATAGCAGAGATGTGATATCTCAATGCTTATACCAAACCTGAGACCCTTCCTACGGCATGAGATGTCATATACAACTCCTTCCCATTCCAATCCTGAGACCCTTCCTAGAGCATGAGATGTGATGTCTCAATGCTTCTAATACCAAACCTGAGATCCTTCCTATAACATGAGATGTGATATCCAACTCCTTCCCATTCCAATCCTGAGACCCTTCCTATAGCATGAGATGTGATATCTCAATGCTTATACCAAACCTGAGACCCTTCCTATAACATGAGATGGGATATCCAACTCCTTCCCATTCCAATCCTGAGACCCTTACGATAGCAGAGATGTGATATCTCAATGCTTATACCAAACCTGAGACCCTTCCTACGGCATGAGATGTCATATACAACTCCTTCCCATTCCAATCCTGAGACCCTTCCTATAGCATGAGATGTGATATCTCAATGCTTATACCAAACCTGAGACCCTTCATATAGCATGAGATGTGATATCCAACTCCTTCCCATTCCAATCCTGAGACCCTTCCTATAGCATGAGATGTGATGTCTCAATGCTTCTAATACCAAACCTGAGATCCTTCCTAAAACATGAGATGTGATATCCAACTCCTTCCATTCCAATCCTGAGACCCTTCCTATAGCATGAGATGTGATATCTCAATGCTTCTAATATCAAACTTGAGACCCTCCCTATAGCATGAGATGTGATATCCAAGTCCTTCCCATTCCAATCCTGAGACACTTCCTATAGCATGAGATGTGATATCTCAATGCTTCTAATACCAAACCTGAGACTCTTCCTATAACATGAGATGGGATATCCAACTCCTTCCCATTCCAATCCTGAGACCCTTCCAAAAGCACAGATGTGATATCTCAATGCTTATACCAAACCTGAGACCCTTCCTATGGCATGAGATGTCATATACATATACTTCCCATTCCAATCCTGAGACCCTTCCTATAGCATGAGATGTGATATCTCAATGCTTATACCAAACCTGAGACCCTTCCAATAGCATGAGATGTGATATCTAACTCCTTCCCATTCCAATCCTGAGACCCTTCCTATAACATGAGATGTGATATCTCAATGCCTCTAATACCAAACCTGAGATCCTTCCTCTAACATGAAATGTGATATCCAACTCCTTCCCTTTCCAAACCTGAGAGCCTACCTATAGCATGAGATGTGATATCCAAGTCCTTCCAATTCCAATCCTTAGACCCTTCCTATAGCATGCAATATGATATCTCAATGATTCTAATAACAAACCTGAGACCCGTCCTATAACATGAGATGGGATATCCAACTCCTTCCCATTCCAATCCTGAGACCCTTCCGATAGCAGAGATGTGATATCTCAATGCTTATACCAAACCTGAGACCCTTCCTACGGCATGAGATGTCATATACAACTCCTTCCCATTCCAATCCTGAGACCCTTCCTATAGCATGAGATGTGATATCTCAATGCTTATACCAAACCTGAGACCCTTCATATAGCATGAGATGTGATATCCAACTCCTTCCCATTACAATCCTGAGACCCTTCCTATAGCATGAGATGTGATGTCTCAATGCTTCTAATAGCAAACCTGAGATCCTTCCTATAACATGAGATGTGATATCCAACTCCTTCCATTCCAATCCTGAGACCCTTCCTATAGCATAAGATGTGATATCTCAATGCTTCTAATATCAAACTTGAGACCCTCCCTATAGCATGAGATGTGATATCCAATTCCTTCCCATTCCAATCCTGAGACACTTCCTATAGCATGAGATGTGATATCTCAATGCTTCTAATACCAAACCTGAGACTCTTCCTATAACATGAGATGGGATATCCAACTCCTTCCGATTCCAATCCTGAGACCCTTCCAAAAGCAGAGATGTGATATCTCAATGCTTATACCAAACCTGAGACCCTTCCTATGGCATGAGATGTCATATACATATCCTTCCCATTCCAATCCTGAGACCCTTCCTATAGCATGAGATGTGATATCTCAATGCTTATACCAAACCTGAGACCCTTCCTATAGCATGAGATGTGATATCCAACTCCTTCCCATTCCAATCCTGAGACCCTTCCTATAGCATGAGATGTGATATCTCAATGCCTCTAATACCAAACCTGAGATCCTTCCTCTAACATGAAATGTGATATCCAACTCCTTCCCTTTCCAAACCTGAGAGCCTACCTATAGCATGAGATGTGATATCCAAATCCTTCCCATTCCAATCCTTAGACCCTTCCTATAGCATGCAATATGATATCTCAATGATTCTAATAACAAACCTGAGACCCGTCCTATAACATGAGATGGGATATCCAACTCCTTCCCATTCCAATCCTGAGACACTTCCGATAGCAGAGATGTGATATCTCAATGCTTATACCAAACCTGAGACCCTTCCTATAACATGAGATGTGATATCCAACTCCTTCCCATTCCAAACCTGAGACCCTTCCTATAGCATATGTGATATCCAACTCCTTCCAATTCCAAACATGAGACCCTTCCCATAGCAAGAATGTAATATCCAACTCCTTCCCATTCCAATCCTGAGACCATTCCTATAGCATGAGATGTGATATCTCAATGCTTCTAATACCAAACCTGAGATCCTTCCTATAACATGAGATGTGATATCCAATTCCTTCCCATTCCAAACCTGAGACCCTTCCTACAGCATGCGATGTGATATCTCAATGCTTCTAATACCAAACCTGAGACCAGTCCTATAACATGAGATGGGATATCCAACTCCTTCCCGTTCCAATCCTGAGACACTTCCGATTGCAGAGATGTGATATCTCAATGCTTATACCAAACCTGAGACCCTTCCTATAACATGAGATGTGATATCCAACTCCTTCCCGTTCCAAACCTGAGACCCTTCCTATAGCATGAGATGTGATATCCAACTCCTTCCCATTCCAATCCTGAGACCCTTCCGATAGCATGAGATGGGATATCTCAAAGCCTCTAATACCAAACCTGAGATCCTTCCTATAACATGTGATGTGATATTCAAATCCTTCCCCTTCCAAACCTGAGACCTTCCCTTTAGCATGAGATGTGATATCCAACTCCTTCCCATTCCAATCCTGAGACCCTTATGATAGCATGAGATGTGATATCTCAATGCCTCTAATACCAAAGCTGAGATACTTCCGATAGCATGAGATGTGATATCTCAATGCTTCTAATACCAAACCTGAGATCCTTCCTATAACATGAGATGTGATATCCAAATCCTTCCCCTGCCAAACCTGAGACCCTCCCTTTAGCATGAGATGTGATATCCAACTCCTTCCCATTCCAATCCTGAGACCCTTCGGATAGCATGAGATGTGATATCTCAATGCCTCTAATACCAAACCTGAGATCCTACCTCTAACATGAAATGTGACATCCAACTCCTTCCCTTTCCAAACCTGAGACCCTGCCTATAGCATGAGATGGGATATCCAAGTCCTTCCCATTCCAATCCTGAGACCGTTCCTATAGCATGAGATGTGATATCTCAATGCTTCTACCAAACCTGAGACCCTTCCTATAGCATGAGATGTGATATCCAACTTCTTCCCATTCCAATCATGAGACCCTTCCTATAACATGAGATGTGATGTCTCAATGCTTCTAATACCAAACCTGAGATCTTTCCTATAACATGAGATGTGATATCCAACTCCTTCCCATCCTAATCCTGAGACACTTCCGATTGCAGAGATGTGATGTCTCAATGCTTCTAATACCAAACCTGAGATCTTTCCTTAAACATGAGATGTGATATCCAACTCCTTTCCGTTCCAAACCTGAGACCCTTCCTATAGCATGAGATGTGATATCTCAATGCTTCTAATACCAAACCTGAGATCCTTCCTATAACATGTGATGTGATATTCAAATCCTTCCCCTTCCAAACCTGAGACCCTCCCTTTAGCATGAGATGTGATATCCAACTCCTTCCCATTCCAATCCTGAGACCCTTACGATAGCATGAGATGTGATATCTCAATGCCTCTAATACCAAACCTGAGATACTTCCGATAGCATGAGATGTGATATCTCAATGCTTCTAATACAAAACCTGAGATCCTTCCTATAACATGAGATGTGATATCCAAATCCTTCCCCTTCCAAACCTGAGACCCCCCCTTTAGCATGAGATGTGATATCCAACTCCTTCCCATTCCAATCCTGAGACCCTTCCTATAGCATGAGATGTGATGTCTCAATGCTTCTAATACCAAACCTGAGATCCTTCCTAAAACATGAGATGTGATATCCAACTCCTTCCATTCCAATCCTGAGACCCTTCCTATAGCATGAGATGTGATATCTCAATGCTTCTAATAGCAAACTTGAGACCCTCCCTATAGCATGAGATGTGATATCCAAGTCCTTCCCATTCCAATCCTGAGACACTTCCTATAGCATGAGATGTGATATCTCAATGCTTCTAATACCAAACCTGAGACTCTTCCTATAACATGAGATGGGATATCCAACTCCTTCCCATTCCAATCCTGAGACCCTTCCAAAAGCACAGATGTGATATCTCAATGCTTATACCAAACCTGAGACCCTTCCTATGGCATGAGATGTCATATACATATCCTTCCCATTCCAATCCTGAGACCCTTCCTATAGCATGAGATGTGATATCTCAATGCTTATACCAAACCTGAGACCCTTCCTATAGCATGAGATGTGATATCTAACTCCTTCCCATTCCAATCCTGAGACCCTTCCTATAGCATGAGATGTGATATCTCAATGCCTATAATACCAAACCTGAGATCCTTCCTCTAACATGAAATGTGATATCCAACTCCTTCCCTTTCCAAACCTGAGAGCCTACCTATAGCATGAGATGTGATATCCAAGTCCTTCCAATTCCAATCCTTAGACCCTTCCTATAGCATGCAATATGATATCTCAATGATTCTAATAACAAACCTGAGACCCGTCCTATAACATGAGATGGGATATCCAACTCCTTCCCATTCCAATCCTGAGACCCTTCCGATAGCAGAGATGTGATATCTCAATGCTTATACCAAACCTGAGACCCTTCCTACGGCATGAGATGTCATATACAACTCCTTCCCATTCCAATCCTGAGACCCTTCCTATAGCATGAGATGTGATATCTCAATGCTTATACCAAACCTGAGACCCTTCATATAGCATGAGATGTGATATCCAACTCCTTCCCATTACAATCCTGAGACCCTTCCTATAGCATGAGATGTGATGTCTCAATGCTTCTAATACCAAACCTGAGATCCTTCCTATAACATGAGATGTGATATCCAACTCCTTCCATTCCAATCCTGAGACCCTTCCTATAGCATGAGATGTGATATCTCAATGCTTCTAATATCAAACTTGAGACCCTCCCTATAGCATGAGATGTGATATCCAATTCCTTCCCATTCCAATCCTGAGACACTTCCTATAGCATGAGATGTGATATCTCAATGCTTCTAATACCAAACCTGAGACTCTTCCTATAACATGAGATGGGATATCCAACACCTTCCGATTCCAATCCTGAGACCCTTCCAAAAGCAGAGATGTGATATCTCAATGCTTATACCAAACCTGAGACCCTTCCTATGGCATGAGATGTCATATACATATCCTTCCCATTCCAATCCTGAGATCCTTCCTATAGCATGAGATGAGATATCTCAATGCTTATACCAAACCTGAGACCCTTCCTATAGAATGAGATGTGATATCCAACTCCTTCCCATTCCAATCCTGAGACCCTTCCTATAGCATGAGATGTGATATCTCAATGCCTCTAATACCAAACCTGAGATCCTTCCTCTAACATGAAATGTGATATCCAACTCCTTCCCTTTCCAAACCTGAGAGCCTACCTATAGCATGAGATGTGATATCCAAGTCCTTCCCATTCCAATCCTTAGACCCTTCCTATAGCATGCAATATGATATCTCAATGATTCTAATAACAAACCTGAGACCTGTCCTATAACATGAGATGGGATATCCAACTCCTTCCCATTCCAATCCTGAGACACTTCCGATAGCAGAGATGTGATATCTCAATGCTTATACCAAACCTGAGACCCTTCCTATAACATGAGATGTGATATCCAACTCCTTCCCATTCCAAACCTGAGACCATTCCTATAGCATGAGATGTGATATCTCAATGCTTCTAATACCAAACCTGAGATCCTTCCTATGACATGAGATGTGATATCCAATTCCTTCCAATTCCAAACCTGAGACCCTTCCTACAGCATGCGATGTGATATCTCAATGCTTCTAATACCAAACCGGAGACCAGTCCTATAACATGAGATGGGATATCCAACTCCTTCCCGTTCCAATCCTGAGACACTTCCGATTGCAGAGATGTGATATCTCAATGCTTATACCAAACCTGAGACCCTTCCTATAACATGAGATGTGATATCCAACTCCTTCCCGTTCCAAACCTGAGACCCTTCCTATAGCATGAGATGTGATATCCAACTCCTTCCCATTCCAATCCTGAGACCCTTCCGATAGCATGAGATGTGATATCTCAAAGCCTCTAATACCAAACCTGAGATCCTTCCTATAACATGTGATGTGATATTCAAATCCTTCCCCTTCCAAACCTGAGACCCTCCCTTTAGCATGAGATGTGATATCCAACTCCTTCCCATTCCAATCCTGAGACCCTTATGATAGCATGAGATGTGATATCTCAATGCCTCTAATACCAAACCTGAGATACTTCCGATAGCATGAGATGTGATATCTCAATGCTTCTAATACCAAACCTGAGATCCTTCCTATAACATGAGATGTGATATCCAAATCCTTCCCCTGCCAAACCTGAGACCCTCCCTTTAGCATGAGATGTGATATCCAACTCCTTCCCATTCCAATCCTGAGACCCTTCGGATAGCATGAGATGTGATATCTCAATGCCTCTAATACCAAACCTGAGATCCTACCTCTAACATGAAATGTGACATCCAACTCCTTCCCTTTCCAAACCTGAGACCCTGCCTATAGCATGAGATGGGATATCCAAGTCCTTCCCATTCCAATCCTGAGACCGTTCCTATAGCATGAGATGTGATATCTCAATGCTTCTACCAAACCTGAGACCCTTCCTATAGCATGAGATGTGATATCCAACTTCTTCCCATTCCAATCATGAGACCCTTCCTATAACATGAGATGTGATGTCTCAATGCTTCTAATACCAAACCTGAGATCTTTCCTATAACATGAGATGTGATATCCAACTCCTTCCCATCCTAATCCTGAGACACTTCCGATTGCAGAGATGTGATGTCTCAATGCTTCTAATACCAAACCTGAGATCTTTCCTTAAACATGAGATGTGATATCCAACTCCTTCCCGTTCCAAACCTGAGACCCTTCCTATAGCATGAGATGTGATATCTCAATGCTTCTAATACCAAACCTGAGATCCTTCCTATAACATGTGATGTGATATTCAAATCCTTCCCCTTCCAAACCTGAGACCCTCCCTTTAGCATGAGATGTGATATCCAACTCCTTCCCATTCCAATCCTGAGACCCTTACGATAGCATGAGATGTGATATCTCAATGCCTCTAATACCAAACCTGAGATACTTCCGATAGCATGAGATGTGATATCTCAATGCTTCTAATACAAAACCTGAGATCCTTCCTATAACATGAGATGTGATATCCAAATCCTTCCCCTTCCAAACCTGAGACCCTCCCTTTAGCATGAGATGTGATATCCAACTCCTTCCCATTCCAATCCTGAGACCCTTCTGATAGCATGAGATGTGATATCTCAATGCCTCTAATACCAAACCTGAGATCCTACCTCTAACATGAAATGTGATATCCAACTCCTTCCCTTTCCAAACCTGAGACCCTGCCTATAGCATGAGATGTGATATCCAAGTCCTTCCCATTCCAATCCTGAGACCCTTCCTATAGCATGTGATGTGATATCTCAATGCTTATACCAAACCTGAGACCCTTCCTATGGCATGAGATGTCATATACAACTCCTTCCCATTCCAATCCTGAGACCCTTCCTATAGCATGAGATGTGATATCTCAATGCTTATACCAAACTGAGACCCTTCCTATAGCATGAGATGTGATATCCAACTTCTTCCCATTCCAATTCTGAGACCCTTCCTATAACATGAGATGTGATGTCTCAATGCTTCTAATACCAAACCTGAGATCTTTCCTATAACATGAGATGTGATATCCAACGCCTTCCCATCCCAATCCTGAGACACTTCCGATTGCAGTGATGTGATGTCTCAATGCTTCTAATACCAAACCTGAGATCTTTCCTATAACATGAGATGTGATATCCAACTCCTTCCCGTTCCAAACCTGAGACCCTTCCTATAGCATGAGATGTGATATCCAACTCCTTCCCATTCCAATCCTGAGACCATTCCGATAGCATGAGATGTGATATCTCAATGCTTCTAATACCAAACCTGAGATCCTTCCTATAACATGTGATGTGATATTCAAATCCTTCCCCTTCCAAACCTGAGACCCTCCCTTTAGCATGAGATGTGATATCCAACTCCTTCCCATTCCAATCCTGAGACCCTTATGATAGCATGAGATGTAATATTTCAATGCCTCTAATACCAAACCTGAGATACTTCCGATAGCATGAGATGTGATATCTCAATGCTTCTAATACCAAACCTGAGATCCTTCCTATAACATGAGATGTGATATCCAAATCCTTCCCCTTCCAAACCTGAGACCCTACCTTTAGCATGAGATGTGATATCCAACTCCTTCCCATTCCAATCCTGAGACCCTTCTGATAGCATGAGATGTGATATCCAAGTCCTTCCCATTCCAATCCTGAGACCCTTCCTATAGCATGTGATGTGATATCTCAATGCTTATACCAAACCTGAGACCCTTCCTATGGCATGAGATGTCATATACAACTCCTTCCCATTCCAATCCTGAGACCCTTCCTATAGCATGAGATGTGATATCTCAATGCTTATGCCAAACCTGAGACCCTTCCTATAGCATGAGATGTGATATCCAACTTCTTGCCATTCTAATCCTGAGACCCTTCCTATAACATGAGATGTGATGTCTCAATGCTTCTAATACCAAACCTGAAATCTTTCCTATAACATGAGATGTGATATCCAACTCCTTCCCATTCCAATCCTGAGACCCTTCCTATAGCATGAGATGTGATATCTCAATGCATATACCAAACCTGAGACCCTTCCTATAGCTTGAGATGTGATATCCAACTCCATCCCATTCCAATCCTGAGACCCTTCCTATAGCATGAGATGTGATATCTCAATACTTCTAATACCAAACCTGAGATCCTTCCGATAACATAAGATGTGATATCCAAATCCTTCCCCTTCCAAACCTGAGACCCTCCCTTTAGCATGAGATGTGATATCCAACTTCTTCCCATTCCAATCCTAAGACCCTTCTGATAGCATGAGATGTGATATCTCAATGCTTCTAATACCAAACCTGAGATCCTTCCGATAGCATGAGATGTGATATCTCAATGCTTCTAATACCAAACCTGAGATCCTTCCTATAACATGAGATGTGATATCCAAATCCTTCCCCTTCCAAACCTGAGACCCTCCCTTTAGCATGAGATGTGATATCCAACTCCTTCCCATTCCAATCCTGAGACCCTTCTGATAGCATGAGATGTGATATCTCAATGCCTCTAATACCAAACCTGAGATCCTACCTCTAACATGAAATGTGATATCCAACTCTTTCCCCTTCCAAACCTGAGAGCCTACCTATAGCATGAGATGTGATATCCAAGTCCTTCCCATTCCAATCCTGAGACCCTTCCTATAACATGAGATGTGATATCCAACTCCTTCCCATTCCAACCTGAGACCCTTCCTGTAGCATGAGATGGGATATCCAACTCCTTCCAAATCCAATCCTGATAACCTTCCGATAGCATGAGATGTGATATCCCAATGCTTCTACCAAACCTGAGACCCATACTATGGCATGAGATGTGATATCAAACTCCTTCCCATTCCAATCCTGAGACCCTTCCTATAGAATGAGATGTGATATCCAATTCCTTCCCATTCCAATTCTGAGACCCTTCCTATACCATGAGACTTGATATCTCAATGCTTCTAATACCAAACCTGAGACCCGTCCTATAACATGAGATGTGATATCCAAATCCTTCCCCTTCCAAACCTTAGACCCTTCCTTTATCATGAGATGTGATATCCAACTCCTTCCCATTCCAATCCTGAGACCCTCCCTACAGCATTAGATGTGATATCCAAGTCCTTCCCATTCCAATCCTGAGACCCTTCCTATAGCATGAGATGTGATATCTCAATGCTTCTAATACCAAACCTGAGACCCTTCCTATAACATGAGATGGGAATATCCAACTCCCTCCCATTCCAATCCTGAGACCCTTCCGATAACAGAGATGTGATATCTCAATGCTTATACCAAACCTGAGATCCTTCCTATAACATGAGATGTGATATCCAACTTCTTCCCATTCCAATCCTGAGACAGTTCCTATAGCATGAGATGTGATATCTCACTGCTTATACCAAACCTGAGACCCTTCCTATAGCATGAGATGTGATATCCAACTCCTTCCCATTCCAATCCTGAGACCCTTCCTATAGCATGAGATGTGATATCTCAATGCTTCTAATACCAAACCTGAGACTCTTCCTATAACATGAGATGGGATATCCAACTCCTTCCCATTCCAATCCTGAGACCCTTCCGATAGCAGAGATGTGATATCTCAATGCTTATACCAAACCTGAGACCCTTCCTACGGCATGAGATGTCATATACAACTCCTTCTCTTTCCAATCCTGAGACCCTTCCTATAGCATGAGATGTGATATCTCAATGCTTATACCAAACCTGAGACCCTTCATATAGCATGAGATGTGATATCCAACTCCTTCCCATTCCAATCCTGTGACCCTTCCTATAGCATGAGATGTGATGTCTCAATGCTTCTAATACCAAACCTGAGATCCTTCCTAAAACATGAGATGTGATATCCAACTCCTTCCATTCCAATCCTGAGACCCTTCCTATAGCATGAGATGTGATATCTCAATGCTTCTAATATCAAACTTGAGACCTCCCTATAGCATGAGATGTGATATCCAAGTCCTTCCCATTCCAATCCTGAGACCATTCCTATAGCATGAGATGTGATATCTCAATACTTCTAATACCAAACCTGAGATCCTTACGATAACATGAGATGTGATATCCAAATCCTTCCCCTTCCAAACCTGAGACCCTCCCTTTAGCATGAGATGTGATATCCAACTCCTTCCGATTCCAATCCTGAGACCATTCTGATAGCATGAGATGTGATATCTCAATGCTTCTAATACCAAACCTGAGATCCTTCCGATAGCATGAGATGTGATATCTCAATGCTTCCAATACCAAACCTGAGATCCTTCCTATAACATGAGATGTGATATCCAAATCCTTCCCCTTCCAAACCTGAGACCCTCCCTTTAGCATGAGATGTGATATCCAACTCCTTCCCATTCCAATCCTGAGACCCTTCTGATAGCATGAGATGTGATAACTCAATGCCTCTAATACCAAACCTGAGATCCTACCTCTAACATGAAATGTGATATCCAACTCTTTCCCCTTCCAAACCTGAGAGCCTTCCTATAGCATGAGATGTGATATCCAAGTCCTTCCCATTCCATTCCTGAGACCCTTCCTATAACATGAGATGTGATATCCAACTCCTTCCCATTCCAACCTGAGACCCTTCCTATAGCATGAGATGGGATATCCAACTCCTTGGAATTCCAATCCTGATACCCTTCCGATAGCATGAGATGTGATATCCCAATGCTTATACCAAACCTGAGACCCATACTATTGCATGAGATGTGATATCAAACTCCTTCCCATTCCAATCCTGAGACCCTTCCTATAGCTTGAGATGTGATATCCAACTCCTTCTCATTCCAATTCTGAGACCCTTCCTATACCATGAGACTTGATATCTCAGTGCTTCTAATACCAAACCTGAGACCCGTCCTATAACATGAGATGTGATATCCAAATCCTTCCCCTTCCCAACCTTAGACCCTTCCTTTATCATGAGATGTGATATCCAACTCCTTCCCATTCCAATCCTGAGACCCTTCCGATATCATGAGATGTGATATCTCAATGCTTCTAATATCAAACTTGAGACCCTCCCTATAGCATGAGATGTGATATCCAAGTCCTTCCCATTCCAATCCTGAGACCCTTCCTATAGCATGAGATGTGATATCTCAATGCTTCTAATACCAAACCTGAGACCCTTCCTATAACATGAGATGGGAATATCCAACTTCTTCCCATTCCAATCCTGAGACCCTTCCGATAGAAGAGATGTGATATCTCAATGCTTATACCAAACCTGAGATCCTTCCTATAGCATGAGATGTGATATCCTACTCATTCCCATTCCAATCCTGACACCCTTCCTATAGCATGAGATGTGATATCTCAATGCTTCTAATATCAAACTTGAGACCTTCCCTATAGCATGAGATGTGATATCTAAGTCCTTCCCATTCCAATCCTGAGACACTTCCTATAGCATGAGATGTGATATCTCAATGCTTCTAATACCAAACCTGAGACTCTTCCTATAACATGAGATGGGATATCCAACTCCTTCCCATTCCAATCCTGAGACCCTTCCGATAGCAGAGATGTGATATCTCAAAGCTTATACCAAACCTGAGACCCTTCCTATGGCTTGAGATGTCATATACAACTCCTTCCCATTCCAATCCTGAGACCCTTCCGATAGCATGAGATGTGATATCTCAATGCTTATACCAAACCTGAGACCCTTCCTATAGCATGAGATGTGATATCCAACTCCTTCCCATTCCAATCCTGAGACCCTTCCTATAGCATGAGATGTGATATCTCAATGCTTCTAATACCAAACCTGAGATCCTTCGTTTAACATGAGATGTGATATCCAACTCCTTCCATTCCAATCCTGAGACCCTTCCTATAGCATGAGATGTGATATCTCAATGCTTATACCAAACCTGAGACCCTTCCTATAGCATGAGATGTGATATCCAACTTCTTCCCATTCCAATCCTGAGACCCTTCCTATAGCATGAGATGTGATATCTCAATGCCTCTAATACCAAACCTGAGATCCTTCCTCTAACATGTAATGTGATATCCAACTCCTTCCCTTTCCAAACCTGAGAGCCTATCCATAGCATGAGATGTGATATCCAAGTCCTTCCCATTCCAATCCTTAGACCCTTCCTACAGCATGCAATATGATATCTCAATGATTCTATTAACAATCCTGAGACCCGTCCTATAACATGAGATGGGATATCCAACTCCTTCCCATCCCAATCCTGAGACACTTCCGATTGCAGAGATGTGATATCTCAATGCTTATACCAAACCTGAAACTCTTCCTATAACATGAGATGTGATATCTGTTAGGAAAGATTTAATAATTGTAGGTAATTTTCCTTCCATGTGGCAACCCCTAAACTTTTTGCTGTTGTTTTTCACCTTGTTCTCGACTTTGCCAGAGAAGTGCAGCCTTCTGCCGCACTCCTCCGGGATTTCGCTCCTTTCTTACGGGGAAACTGACATGCCCTTAAGACAGTCAGTACCGGGAAACGCTGTTTTCCGTAGTTTCTTTTATCATGTTGCGGCTTTCGTGCAACATGACACAAGAGGGCACTGTAAGCTAAGTTGCTGCTCTCTTGGGATTCTAGCCTTCTACAGGCCCTAGATACTCTTTCAGGATTGTAACTGATCGGTGCAAGTGATTCACGGACGGGAATGGTGGCAGCGATCGTTTCTTGTGTTTTGAGCTCCTTTTGGCGTTCTAAGCACGTTTCTCGCACTTAACCCAAAATGGTGGCCTGGCTCCCAAAATGGCCAGACCACGAGGCTCCTTTGTCCTGTCCGCTGACCGTCTTGCTCCCTTCACCTTCCCCAGGTCGAGCCGACCCGGGGCCTTCCTTATTTGGGCATGTACTTTCCCGCGAAACACGGATGCTTTCGCGGGCTTCTACATGTCTTGTGTGTGCCTCCAGTATGTGGGCTGGGATGTCTGGTCCCGTGTGAATGCCTGGGACCACCGTGGTCCGTGATAGGTCCACGAATGGTGTGAGTGTTGATGAGCGGATCTCCCATTGGGTCCCCTCCGTTTTGGCGCGAAGGTAACCGTGGATAAGAGGGGGCTGGAAACACCACTACCATGTCGATCTCCTGAGTTCTCACGAACAAAGGAATACAGGAGCCAAGTATCCTGCAACCAAGAGGCTGAACCGAGGAATCGCTGGTGACCCGCTGAAGGACTGCTCCTCTGCACTGCTGTCGCCTTGTGAAACCCTTTTCACCTTTGATCGAACCAGAAGGCCTGTACTGGTACTTCGACCCTTGGAATAGCGGGGACAGCTATTCTCGGCATCTTCACCATCTCCTGCTAGTAAGCCTTCGGAAGCGTCTCTGGGCCATCCAGCAGACTGACCAGCCTACACAGGAGTCTTGCTCTGTAACCGCCGCCAGGTTGTGTAGTATATCGAGTCCTTGTCACTCTCACATGATTCGTACACTTGGCGTTCCCAGGTCTGAAGTGAGTAGTGTACATTTGGCTCAGATACACACCGCCGCTCGTTGCCCTGCTGTGGTAACAAACTGTGCGGGTTCCTTCGTTTGGGACGTCTTTTACTCAACTCTGCTGCTGCAGATTCAATACGACGACGAGACATTGAGATATCACATCTCATGCTATAGTAAGGGTCTCAGGATTGGAATGGGAAGGACTTGGATATCACATCTCATGCTATAGGCAGGGTCTCAGGTTTGGAAAGGGAAGGAGTTGGATATCACATTTCATTTTAGAGGTAGGATTTCAGGTTTGGTATTAGAGGCATTGAGATATCACATCTCATGCTATCAGAAGGGTCTCAGGATTGGAATGGGAAGGAGTTGGATATCACATCTCATGTTATAGGAAGGGTCTCAGGTTTGGTATAAGCATTGAGATATCACATCTCTGCTATCGGAAGTGTCTCAGGATTGGAATGGGAAGGAGTTGGATATCCCATCTCATGTTATAGGACGGGTCTCAGGTTTGTTATTAGAATCATTGAGATATCATATTGCATGCTATAGGAAGGGTCTAAGGATTGGAATGGGAAGGACTTGGATATCACATCTCATGCTATAGGTAGGCTCTCAGGTTTGGAAAGGGAAGGAGTTGGATATCACATTTCATGCTAGAGGTAGGATCTCAGGTTTGGTATTAGAGGCATTGAGATATCACATCTCATGCTATCAGAAGGGTCTCAGGATTGGAATGGGAAGGAGTTGGATATCACATCTCATGTTATAGGAAGGATCTCAGGTTTGGTATTAGAAGCTTTGAGATATCACATCTCATGCTATCGGAAGTATCTCAGGTTTGGTATTAGAGGCATTGAGATATCACATCTCATGATATCATAAGGGTCTCAGGATTGGAATGGGAAGGAGTTGGATATCACATCTCATGCTAAAGGGAGGGTCTCAGGTTTGGAAGGGGAAGGAATTGAATATAACATCACATGTTATAGGAAGGATCTCAGGTTTGGTATTAGAGGCATTGAGATATCACATCTCATGCTATCGGAAGGGTCTCAGGATTGGAATGGGAAGGAGTTGGATATCACATCTCATGCTATAGGAAGGGTCTCAGGTTTGGAACGGGAAGGAATTGGATATCACATCTCATGTTATAGGAAGAGTCTCAGGTTTGGTATAAGCATTGAGATATCACATCTCTGCAATCGGAAGGGTCTCAGGTTTGGAATGGGAAGGAATTGGATATCACATCTCATGTCATAGGAAGGATCTCAGGTTTGGTATTAGAAGCATTGCGATATCACATCTCATGCTATAGGAATGGTCTCAGGATTGGAATGGGAAGGAGTTGGATATTACATTCTTGCTATGGGAAGGGTCTCATGTTTGGAATTGGAAGGAGTTGGATATCACATATGCTATAGGAAGGGTCTCAGGTTTGGAATGGGAAGGAGTTGGATATCACATCTCATGTTATAGGAAGGGTCTCAGGTTTGGTATAAGCATTGAGATATCACATCTCTGCTATCGGAAGTGTCTCAGGATTGGAATGGGAAGGATATGTATATGACATCTCATGACATAAGAAGGGTCTCAGGTTTGGTATAAGCATTGAGATATCACATCTCTGCTTTTGGAAGGGTCTCAGGATTGGAATGGGAAGGAGTTGGATATCCCATCTCATGTTATAGGAAGAGTCTCAGGTTTGGTATTAGAAGCATTGAGATATCACATCTCATGCTATAGGAAGTGTCTCAGGATTGGAATGGGAAGGAATTGGATATCACATCTCATGCTATAGGGAGGGTCTCAAGTTTGATATTAGAAGCATTGAGATATCACATCTCATGCTATAGGAAGGGTCTCAGGATTGGAATGGAAGGAGTTGGATATCACATCTCATGTTATAGGAAGGATCTCAGGTTTGGTATTAGAAGCATTGAGACATCACATCTCATGCTATAGGAAGGGACTCAGGTTTGGTATAAGCATTGAGATATCACATCTCATGCTATGGGAAGGGTCTCAGGATTGGAATGGGAAGGAGTTGTATATGACATCTCATGCCGTAGGAAGGGTCTCAGGTTTGGTATAAGCATTGAGATATCACATCTCTGCTATCGGAAGGGTCTCAGGATTGGAATGGGAAGGAGTTGGATATCACATCTCATGCTATATGAAGGGTCTCAGGTTTGGTATAAGCATTGAGATATCACATCTCATGCTATGGGAAGGGTCTCAGGATTGGAATGGGAAGGAGTTGTATATGACATCTCATGCCGTAGGAAGGGACTCAGGTTTGGTATAAGCATTGAGATATCACATCTCTGCTATCGGAAGGGTCTCAGGATTGGAATGGGAAGGAGTTGGATATCCCATCTCATGTTATAGGACGGGTCTCAGGTTTGTTATTAGAATCATTGAGATATCATATTGCATGCTATAGGAAGGGTCTAAGGATTGGAATGGGAAGGACTTGGATATCACATCTCATGCTATAGGAAGGGTCTCAGGTTTGGTATAAGCATTGAGATATCACATCTCATGCTATAGGAAGGGTCTCAGGATTGGAATGGGAAGGATATGTATATGACATCTCATGCCATAGGAAGGGTCTCAGGTTTGGTATAAGCATTGAGATATCACATATCTGCTTTTGGAAGGGTCTCAGGATTGGAATGGGAAGGAGTTGGATATCTCATCTCATGTTATAGGAAGAGTCTCAGGTTTGGTATTAGATTCATTGAGATATCATATTGCATGCTATAGGAAGGGTCTAAGGATTGAAATGGGAAGGACTTGGATATCACATCTCATGCTATAGGAAGGGTCTCAGGTTTGGTATAAGCATTGAGATATCACATCTCATGCTATAGGAAGGGTCTCAGGATTGGAATGGGAAGGATATGTATATGACATCTCATGCCATAGGAAGGGTCTCAGGTTTGGTATAAGCATTGAGATATCACATCTCTGCTTTTGGAAGGGTCTCAGGATTGGAATGGGAAGGAGTTGGATATCCCATCTCATGTTATAGGAAGAGTCTCAGGTTTGGTATTAGAAGCATTGAGATATCACATCTCATGCTATAGGAAGTGTCTCAGGATTGGAATGGGAAGGACTTGGATATCACATCTCATGCTATAGGGAGGGTCTCAAGATTGATATTAGAAGCATTGAGATATCACATCTCACGCTATAGGAAGGGTCTCAGGATTGGAATGGAAGGAGTTGGATATCACATCTCATGTTATAGGAAGGATCTCAGGTTTGGTATTAGAAGCATTGGGACATCACATCTCATGCTATAGGAAGGGTCTCAGGATTGTAATGGGAAGGAGTTGGATTTCACATCTCATGCTATATGAAGGGTCTCAGGTTTGGTATAAGCATTGAGATATCACATCTCATGCTATAGGAAGGGTCTCAGGATTGGAATTGGAAGGAGTTGGATATCACATCTCATGCTATAGGAAGGGTCTCGGGTTTGGTATAAGCAGTGAGATATCACATCTCTACTATCGGAAGGGTCTCAGGATTGGAATGGGAAGGAGTTGGATATCCCATCTCATGTTATAGGAAGAGTCTCAGGTTTGGTATTAGAAGCATTGAGATATCTCATCTCATGCTATAGGAAGGGTCTCAGGATTGGAATGGGAAGGAGTTGGATATCACATCTCATGCTATAGGAAGGGTCTTAGGTTTGGTATAAGCAGTGAGATATCACATCTCATGCTATAGGAAGTGTCTCAGGATTGGAATGGGAAGAAGTTGGATATTACATCTCATGTTATAGGAAGGATCTCAGGTTTGGTATAAGCATTGAGATATCACATCTCTGTTATCGGAAGGGTCTCAGGATTGGAATGGGAAGGAGTTGGATATTCCCATCTCATGTTATAGGAAGGGTCTCAGGATTGGAATGGGAAGGACTTGGATATCACATCTCATGCTATAGGGAGGGTCTCAAGTTTGATATTAGAAGCATTGAGATATCACATCTCATGATATCGGAAGGGTCTCAGGATTGGAATGGGAAGGAGTTGGATATCACATCTCATGATAAAGGAAGGGTCTAAGGTTTGGAAGGGGAAGGATTTGGATATCACATCTCATGTTATAGGACGGGTCTCAGGTTTGGTGTTAGAAGCATTGAGATATCAAGTCTCATGGTATAGGAAGGGTCTCAGAATTGGAATGGGAAGGAGTTGGATATCACATCTCAAGCTATAGGAAGGGTCTCAGGATTGGAATGGGAAGGAGTTTGATATCACATCTCATGCCATAGTATGGGTCTCAGGTTTGGTAGAAGCATTGGGATATCACATCTCATGCTATTGGAAGGGTATCAGGATTGGATTTGGAAGGAGTTGGATATCACATCTCATGTTATAGGAAGGGTCTCAGGTTTGGTATAAGCATTGAGATATCACATCTCTGCTATCGGAAGTGTCTCAGGATTGGAATGGGAAGGAGTTGGATATCCCATCTCATGTTATAGGACGGGTCTCAGGTTTGTTATTAGAATCATTGAGATATCATATTGCATGCTGTAGGAAGGGTCTAAGGATTGGAATGGGAAGGACTTGGATATCACATCTCAAGCTATAGGTAGGCTCTCAGGTTTGGAAAGGGAAGGTGTTGGATATCATATTTCATGTTAGAGGAAGGATCTCAGGTTTGGTATTAGAGGCATTGAGATATCACATCTCATGCTATAGGAAGGGTCTCAGGATTGGAATGGGAAGGAGTTGGATATCACATCTCATGCTATAGGAAGGGTCTCAGGTTTGGTATAAGCATTGAGATATCACATCTCATGCTATAGGAAGGGTCTCAGGATTGGAATGGGAAGGATATGTATATGACATCTCATGCCATAGGAAGGGTCTCAGGTTTGGTATAAGCATTGAGATATCACATCTCTGCTTTTGGAAGGGTCTCAGGATTGGAATGGGAAGGAGTTGGATATCCCATCTCATGTTATAGGAAGAGTCTCAGGTTTGGTATTAGAAGCATTGAGATATCACATCTCATGCTATAGGAAGTGTCTCAGGATTGGAATGTGAAGGACTTGGATATCACATCTCATGCTATAGGGAGGGTCTCAAGTTTGATATTAGAAGCATTGAGATATCACATCTCATGCTATAGGAAGGGACTCAGGATTGGAATGGGAAGGAGTTGGATATCACATCTCATGCTATAGGAAGGGTATCAGGTTTGGTATAAGCAGTGAGATATCACATCTCATGCTATAGGAAGTGTCTCAGGATTGGAATGGGAAGGAGTTGGATATCACACCTCATGTTATAGGAAGGATCTCAGGTTTGGTATAAGCATTGAGATATCACATCTCTGCTATCGGAAGGGTCTCAGGATTGGAATGGGAAGGAGTTGGATATTCCCATCTCATTTTATAGGAAGGGTATATCAAGTCTTAGCATGAGATGTGATATCCAGCTCCTTCCATTCCAATCCTGAGACCCTTCCGATAGCATGAGATGTGATATCTCAATGCTTCTAATATCAATACTGAGACCCTCCCTATAGCATGAGATGTGATATCTAAGTCCTTCCCATTCCAATCCTGAGACCCTTCCGATAGCAGAGATGTGATATCTCAATGCTTATACCAAACCTGAGACCCTTCCTATAGCACGAGATGTGATATCCAACTCCTTCCCATTCCAATCCTGAGACCCTTCCTATAGCATGAGATGTGATATCTCAATGCTTCTACCAAAACTGAGACCCTTCCTTTAGCATGAGATGTGATATCCAACTCCTTCCCATTCCAATCCTGAGACCCTTCCTATAGCATGAGATGTGATATCTCAATGCTTCTAATACCAAACCTGAGATCCTTCCTATAACATGAGATGTGATATCCAACTCCTTCCCATTCCAATCCTGAGACCCTTCCTATAGCATGAGATGTGATATCTCAATGCTTCTAATACCAAACCTGAGATCCTTCCGATAACATGAGATGTGATATCTCAATGCTTCTAATACCAAACCTGAGACCCTCCCTTTAGCATGAGATGTGATATCCAATTCCTTCCCATTCCAATCCTGATACCCTTCTGATAGCATGAGATGTGATATCTCAATGCCTCTAATACCAAACCTGAGATCCTACCTCTAACATGAAATGTGATATCCAACTCCTTCCCTTTCCTAACCTGAGAGACTTCCTACAGCATGAGATGTGATATCCAAGTCCTTCCCATTCCAATCCTGAGACCCTTCCTATAACATGAGATGTGATATCCAACTCCTTCCCATTCCAACCTGAGACCCTTCCTATAGCATGAGATGGGATATCCAACTCCTTCCAAATCTAATCCTGATATCCTTCCGATAGCATGAGATGTGATATCCCAATGCTTCTACAAAACCTGAGACCCATACCATGGCATGAGATGTGATATCAAACTCCCGTCCTATACCATGAGACTTGATATCTCAATGCTTCTAATACCAAACCTGAGACCAGTCCAATAACATGAGATGTGATATCCAAATCCTTCCCCTTCCAAACCTTAGACCCTTCCTTTATCATGAGATGTGATATCCAACTCCTTCCCACTCCACTCCTGAGACCCTTCCTATAGCATGAGATGTGATATCTCAATGCTTCTAATACCAAACCTGAGACCCTTCCTATAACATGAGATGTGATATCCAAGTCCTTCCCATTCCAATCCTGAGACCCTTCCTATAGCATGAGATGTCATATCTCAATGCTTCTAATACCAAACCTGAGACCCTTCGTATAACATGAATTGTGATATCCAAGTCCTTCCCATTCCAATCTTGAGACCTTTCCAATAGCAGAGATGTGATATCTCAATGCTTATCCCAAACCTGAGATCCTTCCTATGACATGAGATGTGATATCTAAATCCTTCTCATTCCAAACCTGAGACCCTTCCTACAGCATGTGATGTGATATCTCAATGCTTCTAATATCAAAACTGAGACCCGTCCTATAACATGAGATGGGATATCCAACTCCTTCCCGTTCCAAACCTGATACCCTTCCTATAGCATGAGATGTGATATCCAATTCCTTCCCATCCCAATCCTGAGACACCTCCGATAGCAGAGATGTGAAATCTCAATGCTTATACCAAACCTGAGACTCTTACTATAACATGAGATCTGATATCTAACTCCTTCCCGTTCCAAACCTGAGACCCTTCCTATAGCATGAGATGCGATATCCAACTCCTTCCCATTCCAATCCTGAGACCCTTCCCATAGCATGAGATGTGATATCTCAATGCTTCTAATACCAAACCTGTGATCCTTCCTATAACAAGAGATGTGATATCCAAATCCTTCCCCTTCCAAATCTGAGACCCTCCCTTTAGCATGAGATGTGATATCTCAATGCCTCTAATACCAAACCTGAGATCCTTCCGATAGCATGAGATGTGATATCTCAATGCTTCTAATACCAAACCTGAGATCCTTCCTATAACATGAGATGTGATATCCAAATCCTGCCCCTTCCATTCCTGAGACCCTCCCTTTAGCATGAGATGTGATATCCAACTCCTTCCCATTCCAATCCTGAGACCCTTCTGATAGCATGAGATGTGATATCTCAATGCCTCTAATACCAAACCTGAGATCCTACTTCTAACATGAAATGTGATATCCAACTCCTTCCCTTTCCAGACGTGAGACCCTCCCTATAGAATGAGATGTGATATCCAAGTCCTTCCCATTCCAATCCTGAGACCCTTCCTATAGCATGAGATGTGATATCTCAATGCTTCTAATACCAAACCTGAGACCCTTCCTATAACGTAAGATGGGATATCCAACTCCTTCCCATTCTAATCCTGAGACCCTTCCGATAGCAGAGATGTGATATCTCAATGCTTATACCAAACCTGAGACCCTTCCTGTGGCATGAGATGTCATATACAACTCCTTCCCATTCCAATCCTGAGACCCTTCCTATAGCATGAGATGTGATATCTCAATACTTATACCAAACCTGAGACCCTTCCTATAGCATGAGATGTGATATCCAACTCCTTCCCATTCCAATCCTGAGACCCTTCCTATAACATGAGATGTTATGTCTCAATGCTTCTAATACCAAACCTGAGATCATTCCTATGGCATGAGATGTCATATAAAACTCGTTCCCATTCCAATCCTGAGACCCTTCCCATAGCATGAGATGTGATATCGAACTCCTTCCCATTCCAATCCTGCGACCCTTCCTATAGCATGAGATTTGATATCTCAATGCTTCTAATACCAAACCTGAGATCCTTCCGATAGCATGAGATGTGATATCTGAATGCTTCTAATACGAAACCTGAGATCATTCCTACAACACGAGATGTAATATCCAAATCCTTCCCCTTCCAATCCTGAGACCCTCCCTTTAGCATGAGATGTGATATCCAACTACTTCCCATTCCAATCCTGAGACCCTTCCTATAGCATGAGATGTGATATCCAACTCCTTCCCATTCCAATCCTGAGACACTTCCTATAGCATGAGAAGTGATATCTCCATGCTTATACCAAACCTGAGACCCTTCCTATAGCATGAGATGTGATATCCAAATCCTTCCCATTCCAATCCTGAGACCCTTCCTATAGCATGAGATGTGATATCTCAATGCTTATACCAAACCTGAGAGCCTACCTATAGCATGAGATGTGATATCCAACTCCTTCCCGTTCCAAACCTGAGACCCTTCCTATAGCATATGTGATATCCAACTCCTTCCCATTCCAAACATGAGACCCTTCCTATAGCAAGAGTGTAATATCCAACTCCTACCCATTCCAATCCTGAGACCATTCCTATAGCATGAGATGTGATATCTCAATGCTTCTAATACCAAACCTGAGATACTTCCTATGACATGAGATGTGATATCCAATTCCTTCCCATTCCAAACCTGAGATCCTTCCTACAGCATGCGATGTGATATCTCAATGCTTCTAATACCAAACCTGAGACCCGTCCTATAACATGAGATGGGATATCCAACTCCTTCCCGTTCCAAAGCTGATACCCTTCCTATAGCATGAGATGTGATATACAACTCCTTCCCATCCCAATCCTGAGACACCTCCGATAGCAGAGATGTGATATCTCAATGCTTATACCAAACCTGAGACTCTTCCTATAACATGAGATATGATATCCAACTCCTTCCCGTTCCAAACCTGAGACCCTTCCTATAGCATGAGATGTGATATCCAACTCCTTCCCATTCCAATCCTGAGACCCTTCTGATAGCATGAGATGTGATATCTCAATGCTTCTAATACCAAACCTGTGATCCTTCCTATAGCATGAGATGTGATATTCAACTCCTTCCAATTCCAATCCTGAGACCCTTCCTACAGCAATAGATGTGATATCTCAATGCTTCTAATACCAAACCTGAGACCCTTCCTATAACATGAGATGGGAATATCCAACTCCTTCCCATTCCAATCCTGAGACCCTTCCGATAGCAGAGATGTGATATCTCAATGCTTATACCAAACCTGAGATCCTTCCTATAACATGAGATGTGATATCCAACTCCTTCCCATTCCAATCCTGAGACCCTTCCTATAGCATGAGATGTGATATCTCACTGCTTATACCAAACCTGAGACCCTTCCTATAGCATGAGATGTGATATCCAACTCCTTCCCATTCCAATCCTGAGACCCTTCCTATAGCATGAGATGTGATATCTCAATGCTTCTAATATCAAACTTGAGACCCTCCCTATAGCATGAGATGTGATATCCAAGTCCTTCCCATTCCAATCCTGAGACACTTCCTATAGCATGATATGTGATATCCAATGCTTCTAATACCAAACCTGAGACTCTTCCTATAACATGAGATGGGATATCTAACTCCTTCCCATTCCAATCCTGAGACCCTTCCGATAGCAGAGATGTGATATCTCAATGCTTATACGAAACCTGAGACCCTTCCTACGGCATGAGATGTCATATACAACTTCTTCCCATTCCAATCCTGAGACCCTTCCTATAGCATGAGATGTGATATCTCAATGCTTATACCAAACCTGAGACCCTTCCTATAGCATGAGATGTGATATCCAACTCCTTCCCATTCCAATCCTGAGACCCTTCCTATAGCATGAGATGTGATGTCTCAATGCTTCTAATACCAAACCTGAGATCCTTCCTATAACATGAGATGTGATATCCAACTCCTTCCATTCCAATCCTGAGACCCTTCCTATAGCATGAGATGTTATATCTCAATACTTATACCAATCCTGAGCCTTCCTATAGCATGAGATGTGATACCCAACTCCTTCCCATTCCAATCCTGAGACGCTTCCTATAGCATGAGATGTGATATCTCAATGCCTCTAATACCAAACCTGAGATCCTTCCTCTAACATGAAATGTGATATCCAACTCCTTCCCTTTCCAAATCTGAGAGCCTATCTATAGCATGAGATGTGATATCCAAGTCCTTCCCATTCCAATCCTTAGACCCTTCCTGCAGCGTGCAATATGATATCTCAATGATTCTAATAACAAACCTGAGACCCGTCCTATAACATGAGATGGGATATCCAACTCCTTCCCATTCCAATCCTGAGACACTTCTGATAGCAGAGATGTGATATCTCAATGCTTATACCAAACCTGAGACCCTTCCTATAACATGAGATCGGATATCCAACTCCTTCCCGTTCCAAACCTGAGACCCTTCCTATAGCATATGTGATATCCAACTCCTTCCCATTCCAAACATGAGACCCTTCCTATAGCAAGAATGTAATATCCAACTCCTTCCCATTCCAACCCTGAGACCATTCCTATAGCATGAGATGTGATATCTCAATGCTTCTAATACCAAACCTGAGATCCTTCGTTTGACATGAGATGTGATATCCAATTCCTCCCCATTCCAAACCTGAGAACCTTCCTACAGCATGCAATGTGATATCTCAATGCTTCTAATACCAAACCTGAGACCAGTCCTATAACATGAGATGGGAATATCCAACTCCTTCCCATTCCAATCCTGAGACCCTTCCGATAGCAGAGATGTGATATCTCAATGCTTATACCAAACCTGAGATCCTTCCTATAACATGAGATGTGATATCCAACTCCTTCCCATTCCAATCCTGAGACCCTTCCTATAGCATGAGATGTGATATCTCACTGCTTATACCAAACCTGAGACCCTTCCTATAGCATGAGATGTGATATCCAACTCCTTCCCATTCCAATCCTGAGACCCTTCCTATAGCATGAGATGTGATATCTCAATGCTTCTAATATCAAACTTGAGACCCTCCCTATAGCATGAGATGTGATATCCAAGTCCTTCCCATTCCAATCCTGAGACACTTCCTATAGCATGATATGTGATATCCAATGCTTCTAATACCAAACCTGAGACTCTTCCTATAACATAAGATGGGATATCTAACTCCTTCCCATTCCAATCCTGAGACCCGTCCGATAGCAGAGATGTGATATCTCAATGCTTATACGAAACCTGAGACCCTTCCTACGGCATGAGATGTCATATACAACTTCTTCCCATTCCAATCCTGAGACCCTTCCTATAGCATGAGATGTGATATCTCAATGCTTATACCAAACCTGAGACCCTTCCTATAGCATGAGATGTGATATCCAACTCCTTCCCATTCCAATCCTGAGACCCTTCCTATAGCATGAGATGTGATGTCTCAATGCTTCTAATACCAAACCTGAGATCCTTCCTATAACATGAGATGTGATATCCAACTCCTTCCATTCCAATCCTGAGACCCTTCCTATAGCATGAGATGTTATATCTCAATACTTATACCAATCCTGAGCCTTCCTATAGCATGAGATGTGATACCCAACTCCTTCCCATTCCAATCCTGAGACGCTTCCTATAGCATGAGATGTGATATCTCAATGCCTCTAATACCAAACCTGAGATCCTTCCTCTAACATGAAATGTGATATCCAACTCCTTCCCTTTCCAAATCTGAGAGCCTATCTATAGCATGAGATGTGATATCCAAGTCCTTCCCATTCCAATCCTTAGACCCTTCCTGCAGCGTGCAATATGATATCTCAATGATTCTAATAACAAACCTGAGACCCGTCCTATAACATGAGATGGGATATCCAACTCCTTCCCATTCCAATCCTGAGACACTTCTGATAGCAGAGATGTGATATCTCAATGCTTATACCAAACCTGAGACCCTTCCTATAACATGAGATCGGATATCCAACTCCTTCCCGTTCCAAACCTGAGACCCTTCCTATAGCATATGTGATATCCAACTCCTTCCCATTCCAAACATGAGACCCTTCCTATAGCAAGAATGTAATATCCAACTCCTTCCCATTCCAACCCTGAGACCATTCCTATAGCATGAGATGTGATATCTCAATGCTTCTAATACCAAACCTGAGATCCTTCGTTTGACATGAGATGTGATATCCAATTCCTCCCCATTCCAAACCTGAGAACCTTCCTACAGCATGCAATGTGATATCTCAATGCTTCTAATACCAAACCTGAGACCAGTCCTATAACATGAGATTGGATATCCAACTCCTTCCCCTTCCAAACCTGAGACCCTTCCTATAGCATGAGATGTGATATCCAACTTCTTCCCATTCCAATCCTGAGACCCTTCCTATAACATGAGATGTGATGTCTCAATGCTTCTAATACCAAACCTGAGATCTTTCCTATAACATGAGATGTGATATCCAACTCCTTCCCATTCCAATCCTGAGACCCTTCCTATAGCATGAGATGTGATATCTCAATGCTTATACCAAACCTGAGACCCTTCCTATAGCTTGAGATGTGATATCCAACTCCTTCCCATTCCAATCCTGAGACCCTTCCTATAGCATGAGATGTGATATCTCAAGGCCTCTAATACCAAACCTGAGATCCTTCCTCTAACATGAATGTGATATCCAACTCCTTCCCCTTCCAAACCTGAGAGCCTTCCTATAGCATGAGATATGATATCCAAGTCCTTCCCATTCCAATCCTGAGACCCTTCCTATAACATGAAATGTGATATCCAACTCCATCCCATTCCAACCTGAGACCTTTCCTATAGCATGAGATGGGATATCCAACTCCTTCCAAATCCAATACTGATACTATTCCGATAGCATGAGATGTGATATCCCAATGCTTCTACCAAATCTGAGACCCATACTATGGCATGAGATGTGATATCAAACTCCTTCCCATTCCAATCCTGAGACCCTTCCTATAGCTTGAGATGTGATATCCAACTTCTTCCCATTCCAATTCTGAGACCCTTTCTATACCATGAGACTTGATATCTCAATGCTTCTAATACCAAACCTGAGACCCGTCCTATAACATGAGACGTGATATCCAAATCCTTCCCCTTCCAAACCTTAGACCCTTCCTTTATCATGAGATGTGATATCCAACTCCTTCCCATTCCAATCCTGAGACCCTTCCGATATCATGACATTTGTTATCTCAATGTTTCTAATATCAAACTTGAGACCCTCCCTGTAGCATGAGATGTGACATCCAAGTCCTCCCCATTCCAATCCTGAGACCCTTCCTATAGCATGAGATGTGATATCTCAATGCTTCTAATACCAAACCTGAGACCCTTCCTATAACATGAGATGGGATATCCAACTCAGATGGATTATCCAACTCCTTCCCATTCCAATCCTGAGACCCTTCCGATAGCAGAGATGTGATATCTCAATGCTTATATCAAACCTGAGACCCTTCCTATGGCCTGAGATGTCATATACAACTCCTTCCCATTCCAATCCTGAGACCCTTCCTATAGCATGAGATGTGATATCTCAATGCTTATACCAAACCTGAGACCCTTCCTATAGCATGAGATGTGATATCCAACTCCTTCCCATTCCAATCCTGAGACCCTTCCTATAGCATGAGATGTGATGTCTCAATGCTTCCAATACCAAACCTGAGATCCTTCCTATAACATGAGATGTGATATCCAACTCCTTCCCATTCCAATCCTGAGACCCTTATGATAGCATGAGATGTGATATCTCAATGCCTCTTATACCAAACCTGAGATCCTTCCGATAGCATGAGATGTGATATCTCAATGCTTCTAATACCAAACCTGAGATCCTTCCTATAATATGAGATGTGATTTCCAAATCCTTCCCCTTCCAAACCTGAGACCCTCCCTTTAGCATGAAATGTGATATCCAACTCCTTCCCATTCCAATCCTGAGACCCTTCTGATAGCATGAGATGTGATATCTCAATGCCTCTAATACCAAACCTGAGATCCTACCTCTAACATGAAATGTGATATCCATCTCCTTCCCTTTCCAAACCTGAGACCCTGCCTATAGCATGAGATGTGATATCCAAGTCCTTCCCATTCCAATCCTGAGACCCTTCCTATAGCATGTGATGTGATATCTCAATGCTTATACCAAACCTGAGACCCTTGCTATGGCATGAGATGTCATATACAACTCCTTCCCATTCCAACCCTGAGACCCTTCCTATAGCATGAGATGTGATATCTCAATGCTTATACCAAACCTGAGACCCTTCCTATAGCATGAGATGTGATATCCAACTTCTTCCCATTCCAATCCTGAGACCCTTTCTATACCATGAGACTTGATATCTCAATGCTTCTAATACCAAACCTGAGACCCGTCCTATAACATGAGATGTGATATCCAAATCCTTCCCCTTCCAAACCCTAGACCCTTCCTTTATCATGAGATGTGATATCCAACTCCTTCCCATTCCAATCCTGAGACCCTTCCGATATCATGACATTTGTTATCTCAATGTTTCTAATATCAAACTTGAGACCCTCCCTGTAGCATGAGATGTGACATCCAAGTCCTCCCCATTCCAATCCTGAGACCCTTCCTATAGCATGAGATGTGATATCTCAATGCTTCTAATACCAAACCTGAGACCCTTCCTATAACATGAGATGGGATATCCAACTCAGATGGGATATCCAACTCCTTCCCATTCCAATCCTGAGACCCTTCCGATAGCAGAGATGTGATATCTCAATGCTTATATCAAACCTGAGACCCTTCCTATGGCCTGAGATGTCATATACAACTCCTTCCCATTCCAATCCTGAGACCCTTCCTATAGCATGAGATGTGATATCTCAATGCTTATACCAAACCTGAGACCCTTCCTATAGCATGAGATGTGATATCCAACTCCTTCCCATTCCAATCCTGAGACCCTTCCTATAGCATGAGATGTGATGTCTCAATGCTTCCAATACCAAACCTGAGATCCTTCCTATAACATGAGATGTGATATCCAACTCCTTCCCATTCCAATCCTGAGACCCTTATGATAGCATGAGATGTGATATCTCAATGCCTCTTATACCAAACCTGAGATCCTTCCGATAGCATGAGATGTGATATCTCAATGCTTCTAATACCAAACCTGAGATCCTTCCTATAATATGAGATGTGATTTCCAAATCCTTCCCCTTCCAAACCTGAGACCCTCCCTTTAGCATGAAATGTGATATCCAACTCCTTCCCATTCCAATCCTGAGACCCTTCTGATAGCATGAGATGTGATATCTCAATGCCTCTAATACCAAACCTGAGATCCTACCTCTAACATGAAATGTGATATCCATCTCCTTCCCTTTCCAAACCTGAGACCCTGCCTATAGCATGAGATGTGATATCCAAGTCCTTCCCATTCCAATCCTGAGACCCTTCCTATAGCATGTGATGTGATATCTCAATGCTTATACCAAACCTGAGACCCTTGCTATGGCATGAGATGTCATATACAACTCCTTCCCATTCCAACCCTGAGACCCTTCCTATAGCATGAGATGTGATATCTCAATGCTTATACCAAACCTGAGACCCTTCCTATAGCATGAGATGTGATATCCAACTTCTCCCCATTCCAATCCTGAGACCCTTCCTATAGCATGAGATGTGATATCTCAATGCTTATACCAAACCTGAGACCCTTCCTATAGCATGAGATGTGATATCCAACTCCTTCCCATTCCAATCCTGAGACCCTTCCTATAGCATGAGATGTGATGTCTCAATGCTTCTAATACCAAACCTGAGATCCTTCCTATAACATGAGATGTGATATCCAACTCCTTCCCATTCCAATCCTGAGACCCTTCCTATAGCATGAGATGTGATATCCAACTTCTTCCCATTCCAATCCTGAGACCCTTCCTATAGCATGAGATGTGATATCTCAATGCTTATACCAAACCTGAGATCCTTCCTCTAACATGAAATGTGATATCCAACTCCTTCCCCTTCCAAACCTGAGAGCCTTCCTATAGCATGAGATATGATATCCAAGTCCTTCCCATTCCAATCCTGAGACCCTTCCTATAACATGAAATGTGATATCCAACTCCTTCCCATTCTAACATGAGACCCTTCCTATAGCATGAGATAGGATATCCAACTCCTTCCAAATCCAATACTGATACCCTTCCGATAGCATGAGATGTGATATCCCAATGCTTCTACCAAACCTGAGACCCATACTATGGCATGAGATGTGATATCAAACTCCTTCCCATTGCAATCCTGAGACGCTTCCTATAGCTTGAGATGTGATATCCAACTCCTTCCCATTCCAATTCTGAGACCCTTCTTATACCATGAGACTTGATATCTCAATGCTTCTAATACCAAACCTGAGACCCGTCCTATAACATGAGATTTGATATCCAAATCCTTCCCCTTCCAAACCTTAGACCCTTCCTTTATCATGAGATGTGATATCCAACTCCTTCCCATTCCAATCCTGAGACCCTTCCGATATCATGAGATTTGTTATCTCAATGCTTCTAATATCAAACTTGAGACCCTCCCTATAGCATGGGATGTGATATCTCAATGCTTCTACCAAACCTGAGACCCTTCCTTTAGCATGAGATGTGATATCCAAATCCTTCACATTCCAATCCTGAGACCCTTCCTATAGCATGAGATGTGATATCTCAATGCTTCTAATACCAAACCTGAGATCCTTCCTATAACATGAGATGTGATATCCAATTCCTTCCCATTCCAAACCTGAGACCCTTCCTATTGGATGAGATGTGATATCCAACTCCTTCCCATTCCAACCCTGAGACCCTTCCTATACCATGAGATGTGATATCTCAATGCTTCTAATACCAAACCTGGGAACCGTCCTATAACATGAGATGTGATATCTCAATGTTTCTAATAAAAAACCTGAGACCCTTCCTATAACATGAGATGTGATATCCAATTCCTTCCCATTCCAAACCTGAGACCCTTCCTATTGGATGAGATGTGATATCCAAATCCTTCCCCTTCCAAACCTGAGACCCTTCCTATAGCAAGAGATGTGATATCCAACTCCTTCCCGTTCCAAACCTGAGACACTTCCTATAGCATATGTGATATCCAACTCCTTCCCATTCCAAACATGAGACCCTTCCTATAGCAAGAATGTAATATCCAACTCCTACCCATTCCAATCCTGAGACCATTCCTATAGCATGAGATGTGATATATCAATGCTTCTAATACCAAACCTGAGATCCTTCCTATGACATGAGATGTGATATCCAAATCCTTCCCATTCCAATCCTGAGACCCTTCCTATAGCAAGAGATGTGATATCCAAATCCTTCCCATTCCAATCCTGAGACCCTTCCTATAACATGAGATGTGATATTCAACTCCTTCCCATTCCAACCTGAGACACTTCCTATAGCATGAGAAGGGATATCCAACTCCTTCCCAATCCAATCCTGAGAACCTTCCGATAGCAGAGATTTGATATCTCAATGCTTATACCAAACCTGAGACCCTTCCTATAGCATGAGATGTGATATCTCAATGCTTCTACCAAACCTGAGACCCTTCCTTTAGCATGAGATGTGATATCCAAATCCTTCACATTCCAATCCTGAGACCCTTCCTATAGCATGAGATGTGATATCTCAATGCTTCTAATACCAAACCTGAGATCCTTCCTATAACATGAGATGTGATATCCAATTCCTTCCCATTCCAAACCTGAGACCCTTCCTATTGGATGAGATGTGATATCCAACTCCTTCCCATTCCAACCCTGAGACCCTTCCTATACCATGAGATGTGATATCTCAATGCTTCTAATACCAAACCTGGGAACCGTCCTATAACATGAGATGTGATATCTCAATGTTTCTAATAAAAAACCTGAGACCCTTCCTATAACATGAGATGTGATATCCAATTCCTTCCCATTCCAAACCTGAGACCCTTCCTATTGGATGAGATGTGATATCCAAATCCTTCCCCTTCCAAACCTGAGACCCTTCCTTTAGCATGAGATGTGATATCCAAATACTTCCCATTCCAATCCTAAAACACTTCCTATAGCATGAGATGTGATATCTCAATGTTTCTAATAAAAAACCTGAGACCCTTCCTATAGCAAGAGATGTGATATCCAAATCCTTCCCATTCCAATCCTGAGACCCTTCCTGTATATAACATGAGATGTGATATCCAACTCCTTCCCATTCCAACCTGAGACCCTTCCTATAGCATGAGATGTGATATCCAACTCCTTACCATTCAAATCCTGAGACCCTCCCTATAACAAGAGATGTCATATCCAACTCCTTCCCATTCCAAACCTGAGACCCTTCCTATAACATGAGATGTGATATCCAACTCCTTCCCATTCCAATCCTGAGACCCTTATGATAGCATGAGATGTGATATCTCAATGCCTCTTATACCAAACCTGAGATCCTTCCGATAGCATGAGATGTGATATCTCAATGTTTCTAATACCAAACCTGAGATCCTTCCTATAATATGAGATGTGATTTCCAAATCCTTCCCCTTCCAAACCTGAGACCCTCCCTTTAGCATGAAATGTGATATCCAACTCCTTCCCATTCCAATCCTGAGACCCTTCTGATAGCATGAGATGTGATATCTCAATGCCTCTAATACCAAACCTGAGATCCTACCTCTAACATGAAATGTGATATCCATCTCCTTCCCTTTCCAAACCTGAGACCCTGCCTATAGCATGAGATGTGATATCCAAGTCCTTCCCATTCCAATCCTGAGACCCTTCCTATAGCATGTGATGTGATATCTCAATGCTTATACCAAACCTGAGACCCTTGCTATGGCATGCGATGTCATATACAACTCCTTCCCATTCCAACCCTGAGACCCTTCCTATAGCATGAGATGTGATATCTCAATGCTTATACCAAACCTGAGACCCTTCCTATAGCATGAGATGTGATATCCAACTTCTTCCCATTCCAATCCTGAGACCCTTCCTATAGCATGAGATGTGATATCTCAATGCTTATACCAAACCTGAGACCCTTCCTATAGTATAAGATGTGATATCCAAATCCTTCCCATTCCAATCCTGAGACCCTTCCTATAGCATGAGATGTGATATCTCAATGCTTATACCAAACCTGAGACCCTTCCTCTAGCATGAGATGTGATATCCAACTCCTTCCCATTCCAATCCTGAGACCCTTCCTATAGCATGAGATGTGATGTCTCAATGCTTCTAATACCAAACCTGAGATCCTTCCTATAACATGAGATGTGATATCCAACTCCTTCCCATTCCAATCCTGAGACCCTTCCTATAGCATGAGATGTGATATCCAACTTCTTCCCATTCCAATCCTGAGACCCTTCCTATAGCATGAGATGTGATATCTCAATGCTTATACCAAACCTGAGATCCTTCCTCTAACATGAAATGTGATATCCAACTCCTTCCCCTTCCAAACCTGAGAGCCTTCCTATAGCATGAGATATGATATCCAAGTCCTTCCCATTCCAATCCTGAGACCCTTCCTATAACATGAAATGTGATATCCAACTCCTTCCCATTCTAACATGAGACCCTTCCTATAGCATGAGATGGGATATCCAACTCCTTCCAAATCCAATACTGATACCCTTCCGATAGCATGAGATTTGATATCCCAATGCTTCTACCAAACCTGAGACCCATACTATGGCATGAGATGTGATATCAAACTCCTTCCCATTGCAATCCTGAGACGCTTCCTATAGCTTGAGATGTGATATCCAACTCCTTCCCATTCCAATTCTGAGACCCTTCTTATACCATGAGACTTGATATCTCAATGCTTCTAATACCAAACCTGAGACCCGTCCTATAACATGAGATGTGATATCCAAATCCTTCCCCTTCCAAACCTTAGACCCTTCCTTTATCATGAGAATGTGATATCCAACTCCTTCCCATTCCAATCCTGAGACCCTTCCGATATCATGAGATTTGTTATCTCAATGCTTCTAATATCAAACTTGAGACCCTCCCTATAGCATGAGATGTGACATCCAAGTCCTTCCCATTCCAATCCTGAGACCCTTCCTATAGCATGAGATGTGATATCTCAATGCTTCTAATACCAAACATGAGACCCTTCCTATAACATGAGATGGGATATCCAACTCCTTCCCATTCCAATCCTGAGACCCTTCCGATAGCAAAGATGTGATATCTCAGTGCTTATACCAAACCTGAGACCCTTCCTAAGGCCTGAGATGTCATGTACAACTCCTTCCCATTCCAATCCTGAGACCCTTCCTATAGCATGAGATGTGATATCTCAATGCTTATACCAAATCTGAGACCCTTCCTATAGCATGAGATGTGATATCCAACACCTTGCCATTCCAATCCTGAGACCCTTCCTATAGCATGAGAAGTTATATCTCCATGCTTATACCAAACCTGAGACCCTTCCTATAGCATGAGATGTGATATCCAAATCCTTCCCATTCCAATCCTGAGACCCTTCCTATAGCATGAGATGTGATATCTCAATGCTTATACCAAACCTGAGAGCCTACCTATAGCATGGGATGTGATATCCAAGTCCATCCCATTCCAATCCTTAGACCCTTCCTACAGCATGCGATGTGATATCTCAATGATTCTAATACCAAACCAGAGACCTGTCCTTTAACATGATATGGGATATCCAACTCCTTCCCATTCCAATCCTGAGCCACTCCTGATAGCAGAGATGTGATATCTCAATGCTTATACCAAACCTGAGACCCTTCCTATAACATGAGATGTGATATCCAACTCCTTCCCGTTCCAAACCTGAGACACTTCCTATAGCATATGTGATATCCAACTCCTTCCCATTCCAAACATGAGACCCTTCCTATAGCAAGAATGTAATATCCAACTCCTACCCATTCCAATCCTGAGACCATTCCTATAGCATGAGATGTGATATATCAATGCTTCTAATACCAAACCTGAGATCCTTCCTATGACATGAGATGTGATATCCAAATCCTTCCCATTCCAATCCTGAGACCCTTCCTATAGCAAGAGATGTGATATCCAAATCCTTCCCATTCCAATCCTGAGACCCTTCCTATAACATGAGATGTGATATTCAACTCCTTCCCATTCCAACCTGAGACACTTCCTATAGCATGAGAAGGGATATCCAACTCCTTCCCAATCAAATCCTGAGAACCTTCCGATAGCAGAGATGTGATATCTCAATGCTTATACCAAACCTGAGACCCTTCCTATAGCATGAGATGTGATATCTCAATGCTTCTACCAAACCTGAGACCCTTCCTTTAGCATGAGATGTGATATCCAAATCCTTCACATTCCAATCCTGAGACCCTTCCTATAGCATGAGATGTGATATCTCAATGCTTCTAATACCAAACCTGAGATCCTTCCTATAACATGAGATGTGATATCCAATTCCTTCCCATTCCAAACCTGAGACCCTTCCTATTGGATGAGATGTGATATCCAACTCCTTCCCATTCCAACCCTGAGACCCTTCCTATACCATGAGATGTGATATCTCAATGCTTCTAATACCAAACCTGGGAACCGTCCTATAACATGAGATGTGATATCTCAATGTTTCTAATAAAAAACCTGAGACCCTTCCTATAACATGAGATGTGATATCCAATTCCTTCCCATTCCAAACCTGAGACCCTTCCTATTGGATGAGATGTGATATCCAAATCCTTCCCCTTCCAAACCTGAGACCCTTCCTTTAGCATGAGATGTGATATCCAAATACTTCCCATTCCAATCCTAAAACACTTCCTATAGCATGAGATGTGATATCTCAATGTTTCTAATAAAAAACCTGAGACCCTTCCTATAGCAAGAGATGTGATATCCAAATCCTTCCCATTCCAATCCTGAGACCCTTCCTGTATATAACATGAGATGTGATATCCAACTCCTTCCCATTCCAACCTGAGACCCTTCCTATAGCATGAGATGTGATATCCAACTCCTTACCATTCAAATCCTGAGACCCTCCCTATAACAAGAGATGTCATATCCAACTCCTTCCCATTCCAAACCTGAAACCCTTCCTATAACATGAGATGTGATATCCAACTCCTTCCCATTCCAAACCTGAGACCCTTCCGATAGCATGAGATGTGATATCTCAATGCTTCAAAAACCAAACATGAGAACCATCCTATAACAAGAGATGTGAAATCCAAATCCTTCCCTTCCCAAACCTGAGACTCTTCCTATAGCATGAGATGTGATATCACAATGCTTCTAATACCAAACCTGAGACCCGTCCTATAACATGAGATGTGATATCCAAATCCTTCCCCTTCCAAACCTGAGACCCTTCCTTTAGCATGAGATGTGATATCCAGCTCCTCCCATTCCAATCCTGAGACCCTTCCGATAGCAGAGATGTGATATTTCAATGCTTATACCAAACCTGAGACCCTTCCCATAGCATGAGATGTGATATCCAACTCCTTCCCATTCCAATCCTGAGACCCTTCCTATAGCATGAGATGTGATATCTCAATGCTTCTAATACCAAACCTGAGATCCTTCCTATAACATGAGATGTGATATCCAACTCCTTCCCATTCCAATCCCGAGACCCTTCCTATAACATGAGATGTGATATCTCAATGCTTCTAATACCAAACCTAAGGTCCTTCCTATAACATGAGATGTGATATCCAAATCCTTCCCATTCCAAACCTGAGACCCTCCCTTTAGCATGAGATGTGATATCCAACTCCTTCCCATTCCAATCCTGATACCCTTCTGATAGCATGAGATGTGATATCTCAATGCCTCTAATACCAAACCTGAGATCCTACCTCTAACATGAAATGTGATATCCAACTCCTTCCTTTTCCAAACCTGAGACCCTTCCTATAACATGAGATGTGATATCTCAATGCTTCTAATACCAAACCTAAGTTCCTTCCTATAACATGAGATGTGATATCCAAGTCCTTCCCATTCCAATCCTGAGACCCTTCCTATAACATGAAATGTGATATCCAACTCCTTCTATTCCAACCTGAGACCCTTCCTATAGCATGAGATGGGATATCCAACTCCTTCCAAATCCAATCCTGATACCCTTCCGATAGCATGAGATGTGATATCCCAATGCTTCTACAAAACCTGAGACCCATACCCTGGCATGAGATGTGATATCAAACTCCCGTCCTATACCATGAGACTTGATATCTCAATGCTTCTAATACCAAACCTGAGACCGGTCCAATAACATGAGATGTGATATCCAAATCCTTCCCATTCCAATCCTGAGACCCTTCCGATAGCAGAGATGTGATATCTCAATGCTTATACCAAACCTAAGACCCTTCCGATAGCATGAGATGTGATATCTCAATGCTTCTAATACCAAAGCTGAGATCCTTCCAATAACATGAGATATGATGTCCAAATCCCTCCCCTTCCAAACCTTAGACCATCCCTTTAGCATGAGATTTGATATCCAACTCCTTCCCATTCCAATCCTGAGACCCTTCTGATGGCATGAGATGTGATATCTCAATGCCTCTAAAACCAAACCTGAGATCCTACCTCTAACATGAAATGTGATATCCAACTCCTTCCCCTTCCAACCCTGAGAGCCTTCCTATAGAATGAGATGTGATATCCAAGTCCTTCCCATTCCAATCCTGAGACCCTTCCTATAACATGAGATGTGATATCCAACTCCTTCCCATTCCAATCATGAGACCCTCCCTATAGCTTGAGATGTGATATCCAACTCCTTCTCATTCCAATTCCGAGACCCGTCCTATACCATGAGACTTGATATCTCAATGCTTCAAATACCAAACCTGAGACCGGTCCTATAACATGAGATATGATACCCAAATCCGTCCCCTTCCAATCCTGAGACCATTCCTATAGCATGAGGTGTGATATATCAATGCTTCTAATACCAAACCTGAGATCCTTCCTATGACATGAGATGTGATATCCAAATCCTTCCCATTCCAATCCTGAGACCCTTCCTATAACATGAGATGTGATATTCAACTCCTTCCCATTCCAACCTGAGACACTTCCTATAGCATGAGAAGGGATATCCAACTCCTTCCCAATCCAATCCTGAGAACCTTCCGATAGCAGAGATGTGATATCTCAATGCTTATACCAAACCTGTGTCCCTTCCTATGGCATGAGATGTGATATCCAACTCCTTGCCATTCAAATCCTGAGACCCTTCCTATAGCATGAGATGTGATATCTCAATGCTTCTACCAAACCTGAGACCCTTCCTTTAGCATGAGATGTGATATCCAAATCCTTCACATTCCAATCCTGAGACCCTTCCTATAGCATGAGATGTGATATCTCAATGCTTCTAATACCAAACCTGAGATCCTTCCTATAACATGAGATGTGATATCCAATTCCTTCCCATTCCAAACCTGAGACTCTTTCTATTGGATGAGATGTGATATCCAACTCCTTCCCATTCCAACCCTGAGACCCTTCCTATACCATGAGATGTGATATCTCAATGCTTCTAATACCAAACCTGGGAACCGTCCTATAACATGAGATGTGATATCTCAATGTTTCTAATAAAAAACCTGAGACCCTTCCTATAACATGAGATGTGATATCCAATTCCTTCCCATTCCAAACCTGAGACCCTTCCTATTGGATGAGATGTGATATCCAAATCCTTCCCCTTCCAAACCTGAGACCCTTCCTTTAGCATGAGATGTGATATCCAAATACTTCCCATTCCAATCCTAAAACAGTTCCTATAGCATGAGATGTGATATCTCAATGTTTCTAATAAAAAACCTGAGACCCTTCCTATAGCAAGAGATGTGATATCCAAATCCTTCCCATTCCAATCCTGAGACCCTTCCTGTATATAACATGAGATGTGATATCCAACTCCTTCCCATTCCAACCTGAGACCCTTCCTATAGCATGAGATGTGATATCCAACTCCTTACCATTCAAATCCTGAGACCCTCCCTATAACAAGAGATGTCATATCCAACTCCTTCCCATTCCAAACCTGAGACCCTTCCTATAACATGAGATGTGATATCCAACTCCTTCCCATTCCAAACCTGAGACTCTTCCTATAGCATGAGATGTGATATCTCAATGCTTCTAGCAAACCTGAAACCCTTCCTATAGCATGAGATGTGATATCCAACTCCTTCCCATTCCAATCCTGAGACACATCCTATAGCATGAGATGTGATATCACAATGCTTCTAATACCAAACCTGAGACCCGTCCTATAACATGAGATGTGATATCCAAATCCTGCCCCTTCCATTCCTGAGACCCTCCCTTTAGCATGAGATGTGATATCCAACTCCTTCCCATTCCAATCCTGAGACCCTTCTGATAGCATGAGATGTGATATCTCAATGCCTCTAATACCAAACCTGAGATCCTACATCTAACATGAAATGTGATATCCAACTCCTTCCCTTTCCAGACGTGAGACCCTCCCTATAGAATGAGATGTGATATCCAAGTCCTTCCCATTCCAATCCTGAGACCCTTCCTATAGCATGAGATGTGATATCTCAATGCTTCTAATACCAAACCTGAGACCCTTCCTATAACGTAAGATGGGATATCCAACTCCTTCCCATTCTAATCCTGAGACCCTTCCGATAGCAGAGATGTGATATCTCAATGCTTATACCAAACCTGAGACCCTTCCTGTGGCATGAGATGTCATATACAACTCCTTCCCATTCCAATCCTGAGACCCTTCCTATAGCATGAGATGTGATATCTCAATACTTATACCAAACCTGAGACCCTTCCTATAGCATGAGATGTGATATCCAACTCCTTCCCATTCCAATCCTGAGACCCTTCCTATAACATGAGATGTTATGTCTCAATGCTTCTAATACCAAACCTGAGATCATTCCTATGGCATGAGATGTCATATAAAACTCGTTCCCATTCCAATCCTGAGACCCTTCCCATAGCATGAGATGTGATATCGAACTCCTTCCCATTCCAATCCTGCGACCCTTCCTATAGCATGAGATTTGATATCTCAATGCTTCTAATACCAAACCTGAGATCCTTCCGATAGCATGAGATGTGATATCTGAATGCTTCTAATACGAAACCTGAGATCATTCCTACAACACGAGATGTAATATCCAAATCCTTCCCCTTCCAATCCTGAGACCCTCCCTTTAGCATGAGATGTGATATCCAACTACTTCCCATTCCAATCCTGAGACCCTTCCTATAGCATGAGATGTGATATCCAACTCCTTCCCATTCCAATCCTGAGACACTTCCTATAGCATGAGAAGTGATATCTCCATGCTTATACCAAACCTGAGACCCTTCCTATAGCATGAGATGTGATATCCAAATCCTTCCCATTCCAATCCTGAGACCCTTCCTATAGCATGAGATGTGATATCTCAATGCTTATACCAAACCTGAGAGCCTACCTATAGCATGAGATGTGATATCCAACTCCTTCCCGTTCCAAACCTGAGACCCTTCCTATAGCATGAGATGTGATATCCAACTCCTTCCCATTCCAATCCTGAGACCCTTCTGATAGCATGAGATGTGATATCTCAATGCTTCTAATACCAAACCTGTGATCCTTCCTATAGCATGAGATGTGATATCCAACTCCTTCCAATTCCAATCCTGAGACCCTTCCTACAGCAATAGATGTGATATCTCAATGCTTCTAATACCAAACCTGAGACCCTTCCTATAACATGAGATGTGAATATCCAACTCCTTCCCATTCCAATCCTGAGACCCTTCCGATAGCAGAGATGTGATATCTCAATGCTTATACCAAACCTGAGATCCTTCCTATAACATGAGATGTGATATCCAACTCCTTCCCATTCCAATCCTGAGACCCTTCCTATAGCATGAGATGTGATATCTCACTGCTTATACCAAACCTGAGACCCTTCCTATAGCATGAGATGTGATATCCAACTCCTTCCCATTCCAATCCTGAGACCCTTCCTATAGCATGAGATGTGATATCTCAATGCTTCTAATATCAAACTTGAGACCCTCCCTATAGCATGAGATGTGATATCCAAGTCCTTCCCATTCCAATCCTGAGACACTTCCTATAGCATGATATGTGATATCCAATGCTTCTAATACCAAACCTGAGACTCTTCCTATAACATGAGATGGGATATCTAACTCCTTCCCATTCCAATCCTGAGACCCTTCCGATAGCAGAGATGTGATATCTCAATGCTTATACGAAACCTGAGACCCTTCCTACGGCATGAGATGTCATATACAACTTCTTCCCATTCCAATCCTGAGACCCTTCCTATAGCATGAGATGTGATATCTCAATGCTTATACCAAACCTGAGACCCTTCCTATAGCATGAGATGTGATATCCAACTCCTTCCCATTCCAATCCTGAGACCCTTCCTATAGCATGAGATGTGATGTCTCAATGCTTCTAATACCAAACCTGAGATCCTTCCTATAACATGAGATGTGATATCCAACTCCTTCCATTCCAATCCTGAGACCCTTCCTATAGCATGAGATGTTATATCTCAATACTTATACCAATCCTGAGCCTTCCTATAGCATGAGATGTGATACCCAACTCCTTCCCATTCCAATCCTGAGACGCTTCCTATAGCATGAGATGTGATATCTCAATGCCTCTAATACCAAACCTGAGATCCTTCCTCTAACATGAAATGTGATATCCAACTCCTTCCCTTTCCAAATCTGAGAGCCTATCTATAGCATGAGATGTGATATCCAAGTCCTTCCCATTCCAATCCTTAGACCCTTCCTGCAGCGTGCAATATGATATCTCAATGATTCTAATAACAAACCTGAGACCCGTCCTATAACATGAGATGGGATATCCAACTCCTTCCCATTCCAATCCTGAGACACTTCTGATAGCAGAGATGTGATATCTCAATGCTTATACCAAACCTGAGACCCTTCCTATAACATGAGATCGGATATCCAACTCCTTCCCGTTCCAAACCTGAGACCCTTCCTATAGCATATGTGATATCCAACTCCTTCCCATTCCAAACATGAGACCCTTCCTATAGCAAGAATGTAATATCCAACTCCTTCCCATTCCAACCCTGAGACCATTCCTATAGCATGAGATGTGATATCTCAATGCTTCTAATACCAAACCTGAGATCCTTCGTTTGACATGAGATGTGATATCCAATTCCTCCCCATTCCAAACCTGAGAACCTTCCTACAGCATGCAATGTGATATCTCAATGCTTCTAATACCAAACCTGAGACCAGTCCTATAACATGAGATGGGAATATCCAACTCCTTCCCATTCCAATCCTGAGACCCTTCCGATAGCAGAGATGTGATATCTCAATGCTTATACCAAACCTGAGATCCTTCCTATAACATGAGATGTGATATCCAACTCCTTCCCATTCCAATCCTGAGACCCTTCCTATAGCATGAGATGTGATATCTCACTGCTTGTACAAAACCTGAGACCCTTCCTATAGCATGAGATGTGATATCCAACTCCTTCCCATTCCAATCCTGAGACCCTTCCTATAGCATGAGATGTGATATCTCAATGCTTCTAATATCAAACTTGAGACCCTCCCTATAGCATGAGATGTGATATCCAAGTCCTTCCCATTCCAATCCTGAGACACTTCCTATAGCATGATATGTGATATCCAATGCTTCTAATACCAAACCTGAGACTCTTCCTATAACATGAGATGGGATATCTAACTCCTTCCCATTCCAATCCTGAGACCCTTCCGATAGCAGAGATGTGATATCTCAATGCTTATACGAAACCTGAGACCCTTCCTACGGCATGAGATGTCATATACAACTTCTTCCCATTCCAATCCTGAGACCCTTCCTATAGCATGAGATGTGATATCTCAATGCTTATACCAAACCTGAGACCCTTCCTATAGCATGAGATGTGATATCCAACTCCTTCCCATTCCAATCCTGAGACCCTTCCTATAGCATGAGATGTGATGTCTCAATGCTTCTAATACCAAACCTGAGATCCTTCCTATAACATGAGATGTGATATCCAACTCCTTCCATTCCAATCCTGAGACCCTTCCTATAGCATGAGATGTTATATCTCAATACTTATACCAATCCTGAGCCTTCCTATAGCATGAGATGTGATACCCAACTCCTTCCCATTCCAATCCTGAGATGCTTCCTATAGCATGAGATGTGATATCTCAATGCCTCTAATACCAAACCTGAGATCCTTCCTCTAACATGAAATGTGATATCCAACTCCTTCCCTTTCCAAATCTGAGAGCCTATCTATAGCATGAGATGTGATATCCAAGTCCTTCCCATTCCAATCCTTAGACCCTTCCTGCAGCGTGCAATATGATATCTCAATGATTCTAATAACAAACCTGAGACCCGTCCTATAACATGAGATGGGATATCCAACTCCTTCCCATTCCAATCCTGAGACACTTCTGATAGCAGAGATGTGATATCTCAATGCTTATACCAAACCTGAGACCCTTCCTATAACATGAGATCGGATATCCAACTCCTTCCCGTTCCAAACCTGAGACCCTTCCTATAGCATATGTGATATCCAACTCCTTCCCATTCCAAACATGAGACCCTTCCTATAGCAAGAATGTAATATCCAACTCCTTCCCATTCCAACCCTGAGACCATTCCTATAGCATGAGATGTGATATCTCAATGCTTCTAATACCAAACCTGAGATCCTTCGTTTGACATGAGATGTGATATCCAATTCCTCCCCATTCCAAACCTGAGAACCTTCCTACAGCATGCAATGTGATATCTCAATGCTTCTAATACCAAACCTGAGACCAGTCCTATAACATGAGATTGGATATCCAACTCCTTCCCCTTCCAAACCTGAGACCCTTCCTATAGCATGAGATGTGATATCCAACTTCTTCCCATTCCAATCCTGAGACCCTTCCTATAACATGAGATGTGATGTCTCAATGCTTCTAATACCAAACCTGAGATCTTTCCTATAACATGAGATGTGATATCCAACTCCTTCCCATTCCAATCCTGAGACCCTTCCTATAGCATGAGATGTGATATCTCAATGCTTATACCAAACCTGAGACCCTTCCTATAGCTTGAGATGTGATATCCAACTCCTTCCCATTCCAATCCTGAGACCCTTCCTATAGCATGAGATGTGATATCTCAAGGCCTCTAATACCAGACCTGAGATCCTTCCTCTAACATGAATGTGATATCCAACTCCTTCCCCTTCCAAACCTGAGAGCCTTCCTATAGCATGAGATATGATATCCAAGTCCTTCCCATTCCAATCCTGAGACCCTTCCTATAACATGAAATGTGATATCCAACTCCATCCCATTCCAACCTGAGACCTTTCCTATAGCATGAGATGGGATATCCAACTCCTTCCAAATCCAATACTGATACTATTCCGATAGCATGAGATGTGATATCCCAATGCTTCTACCAAATCTGAGACCCATACTATGGCATGAGATGTGATATCAAACTCCTTCCCATTCCAATCCTGAGACCCTTCCTATAGCTTGAGATGTGATATCCAACTTCTTCCCATTCCAATTCTGAGACCCTTTCTATACCATGAGACTTGATATCTCAATGCTTCTAATACCAAACCTGAGACCCGTCCTATAACATGAGACGTGATATCCAAATCCTTCCCCTTCCAAACCTTAGACCCTTCCTTTATCATGAGATGTGATATCCAACTCCTTCCCATTCCAATCCTGAGACCCTTCCGATATCATGACATTTGTTATCTCAATGTTTCTAATATCAAACTTGAGACCCTCCCTGTAGCATGAGATGTGACATCCAAGTCCTCCCCATTCCAATCCTGAGACCCTTCCTATAGCATGAGATGTGATATCTCAATGCTTCTAATACCAAACCTGAGACCCTTCCTATAACATGAGATGGGATATCCAACTCAGATGGGATATCCAACTCCTTCCCATTCCAATCCTGAGACCCTTCCGATAGCAGAGATGTGATATCTCAATGCTTATATCAAACCTGAGACCCTTCCTATGGCCTGAGATGTCATATACAACTCCTTCCCATTCCAATCCTGAGACCCTTCCTATAGCATGAGATGTGATATCTCAATGCTTATACCAAACCTGAGACCCTTCCTATAGCATGAGATGTGATATCCAACTCCTTCCCATTCCAATCCTGAGACCCTTCTTATAGCATGAGATGTGATGTCTCAATGCTTCCAATACCAAACCTGAGATCCTTCCTATAACATGAGATGTGATATCCAACTCCTTCCCATTCCAATCCTGAGACCCTTATGATAGCATGAGATGTGATATCTCAATGCCTCTTATACCAAACCTGAGATCCTTCCGATAGCATGAGATGTGATATCTCAATGCTTCTAATACCAAACCTGAGATCCTTCCTATAATATGAGATGTGATTTCCAAATCCTTCCCCTTCCAAACCTGAGACCCTCCCTTTAGCATGAAATGTGATATCCAACTCCTTCCCATTCCAATCCTGAGACCCTTCTGATAGCATGAGATGTGATATCTCAATGCCTCTAATACCAAACCTGAGATCCTACCTCTAACATGAAATGTGATATCCATCTCCTTCCCTTTCCAAACCTGAGACCCTGCCTATAGCATGAGATGTGATATCCAAGTCCTTCCCATTCCAATCCTGAGACCCTTCCTATAGCATGTGATGTGATATCTCAATGCTTATACCAAACCTGAGACCCTTGCTATGGCATGAGATGTCATATACAACTCCTTCCCATTCCAACCCTGAGACCCTTCCTATAGCATGAGATGTGATATCTCAATGCTTATACCAAACCTGAGACCCTTCCTATAGCATGAGATGTGATATCCAACTTCTTCCCATTCCAATCCTGAGACCCTTTCTATACCATGAGACTTGATATCTCAATGCTTCTAATACCAAACCTGAGACCCGTCCTATAACATGAGATGTGATATCCAAATCCTTCCCCTTCCAAACCCTAGACCCTTCCTTTATCATGAGATGTGATATCCAACTCCTTCCCATTCCAATCCTGAGACCCTTCCGATATCATGACATTTGTTATCTCAATGTTTCTAATATCAAACTTGAGACCCTCCCTGTAGCATGAGATGTGACATCCAAGTCCTCCCCATTCCAATCCTGAGACCCTTCCTATAGCATGAGATGTGATATCTCAATGCTTCTAATACCAAACCTGAGACCCTTCCTATAACATGAGATGGGATATCCAACTCAGATGGGATATCCAACTCCTTCCCATTCCAATCCTGAGACCCTTCCGATAGCAGAGATGTGATATCTCAATGCTTATATCAAACCTGAGACCCTTCCTATGGCCTGAGATGTCATATACAACTCCTTCCCATTCCAATCCTGAGACCCTTCCTATAGCATGAGATGTGATATCTCAATGCTTATACCAAACCTGAGACCCTTCCTATAGCATGAGATGTGATATCCAACTCCTTCCCATTCCAATCCTGAGACCCTTCCTATAGCATGAGATGTGATGTCTCAATGCTTCCAATACCAAACCTGAGATCCTTCCTATAACATGAGATGTGATATCCAACTCCTTCCCATTCCAATCCTGAGACCCTTATGATAGCATGAGATGTGATATCTCAATGCCTCTTATACCAAACCTGAGATCCTTCCGATAGCATGAGATGTGATATCTCAATGCTTCTAATACCAAACCTGAGATCCTTCCTATAATATGAGATGTGATTTCCAAATCCTTCCCCTTCCAAACCTGAGACCCTCCCTTTAGCATGAAATGTGATATCCAACTCCTTCCCATTCCAATCCTGAGACCCTTCTGATAGCATGAGATGTGATATCTCAATGCCTCTAATACCAAACCTGAGATCCTACCTCTAACATGAAATGTGATATCCATCTCCTTCCCTTTCCAAACCTGAGACCCTGCCTATAGCATGAGATGTGATATCCAAGTCCTTCCCATTCCAATCCTGAGACCCTTCCTATAGCATGTGATGTGATATCTCAATGCTTATACCAAACCTGAGACCCTTGCTATGGCATGAGATGTCATATACAACTCCTTCCCATTCCAACCCTGAGACCCTTCCTATAGCATGAGATGTGATATCTCAATGCTTATACCAAACCTGAGACCCTTCCTATAGCATGAGATGTGATATCCAACTTCTCCCCATTCCAATCCTGAGACCCTTCCTATAGCATGAGATGTGATATCTCAATGCTTATACCAAACCTGAGACCCTTCCTATAGCATGAGATGTGATATCCAACTCCTTCCCATTCCAATCCTGAGACCCTTCCTATAACATGAGATGTGATGTCTCAATGCTTCTAATACCAAACCTGAGATCCTTCCTATAACATGAGATGTGATATCCAACTCCTTCCCATTCCAATCCTGAGACCCTTCCTATAGCATGAGATGTGATATCCAACTTCTTCCCATTCCAATCCTGAGACCCTTCCTATAGCATGAGATGTGATATCTCAATGCTTATACCAAACCTGAGATCCTTCCTCTAACATGAAATGTGATATCCAACTCCTTCCCCTTCCAAACCTGAGAGCCTTCCTATAGCATGAGATATGATATCCAAGTCCTTCCCATTCCAATCCTGAGACCCTTCCTATAACATGAAATGTGATATCCAACTCCTTCCCATTCTAACATGAGACCCTTCCTATAGCATGAGATAGGATATCCAACTCCTTCCAAATCCAATACTGATACCCTTCCGATAGAATGAGATGTGATATCCCAATGCTTCTACCAAACCTGAGACCCATACTATGGCATGAGATGTGATATCAAACTCCTTCCCATTGCAATCCTGAGACGCTTCCTATAGCTTGAGATGTGATATCCAACTCCTTCCCATTCCAATTCTGAGACCCTTCTTATACCATGAGACTTGATATCTCAATGCTTCTAATACCAAACCTGAGACCCGTCCTATAACATGAGATTTGATATCCAAATCCTTCCCCTTCCAAACCTTAGACCCTTCCTTTATCATGAGATGTGATATCCAACTCCTTCCCATTCCAATCCTGAGACCCTTCCGATATCATGAGATTTGTTATCTCAATGCTTCTAATATCAAACTTGAGACCCTCCCTATAGCATGGGATGTGATATCTCAATGCTTCTACCAAACCTGAGACCCTTCCTTTAGCATGAGATGTGATATCCAAATCCTTCGCATTCCAATCCTGAGACCCTTCCTATAGCATGAGATGTGATATCTCAATGCTTCTAATACCAAACCTGAGATCCTTCCTATAACATGAGATGTGATATCCAATTCCTTCCCATTCCAAACCTGAGACCCTTCCTATTGGATGAGATGTGATATCCAACTCCTTCCCATTCCAACCCTGAGACCCTTCCTATACCATGAGATGTGATATCTCAATGCTTCTAATACCAAACCTGGGAACCGTCCTATAACATGAGATGTGATATCTCAATGTTTCTAATAAAAAACCTGAGACCCTTCCTATAACATGAGATGTGATATCCAATTCCTTCCCATTCCAAACCTGAGACCCTTCCTATTGGATGAGATGTGATATCCAAATCCTTCCCCTTCCAAACCTGAGACCCTTCCTATAGCAAGAGATGTGATATCCAACTCCTTCCCGTTCCAAACCTGAGACACTTCCTATAGCATATGTGATATCCAACTCCTTCCCATTCCAAACATGAGACCCTTCCTATAGCAAGAATGTAATATCCAACTCCTACCCATTCCAATCCTGAGACCATTCCTATAGCATGAGATGTGATATATCAATGCTTCTAATACCAAACCTGAGATCCTTCCTATGACATGAGATGTGATATCCAAATCCTTCCCATTCCAATCCTGAGACCCTTCCTATAGCAAGAGATGTGATATCCAAATCCTTCCCATTCCAATCCTGAGACCCTTCCTATAACATGAGATGTGATATTCAACTCCTTCCCATTCCAACCTGAGACACTTCCTATAGCATGAGAAGGGATATCCAACTCCTTCCCAATCCAATCCTGAGAACCTTCCGATAGCAGAGATTTGATATCTCAATGCTTATACCAAACCTGAGACCCTTCCTATAGCATGAGATGTGATATCTCAATGCTTCTACCAAACCTGAGACCCTTCCTTTAGCATGAGATGTGATATCCAAATCCTTCACATTCCAATCCTGAGACCCTTCCTATAGCATGAGATGTGATATCTCAATGCTTCTAATACCAAACCTGAGATCCTTCCTATAACATGAGATGTGATATCCAATTCCTTCCCATTCCAAACCTGAGACCCTTCCTATTGGATGAGATGTGATATCCAACTCCTTCCCATTCCAACCCTGAGACCCTTCCTATACCATGAGATGTGATATCTCAATGCTTCTAATACCAAACCTGGGAACCGTCCTATAACATGAGATGTGATATCTCAATGTTTCTAATAAAAAACCTGAGACCCTTCCTATAACATGAGATGTGATATCCAATTCCTTCCCATTCCAAACCTGAGACCCTTCCTATTGGATGAGATGTGATATCCAAATCCTTCCCCTTCCAAACCTGAGACCCTTCCTTTAGCATGAGATGTGATATCCAAATACTTCCCATTCCAATCCTAAAACACTTCCTATAGCATGAGATGTGATATCTCAATGTTTCTAATAAAAAACCTGAGACCCTTCCTATAGCAAGAGATGTGATATCCAAATCCTTCCCATTCCAATCCTGAGACCCTTCCTGTATATAACATGAGATGTGATATCCAACTCCTTCCCATTCCAACCTGAGACCCTTCCTATAGCATGAGATGTGATATCCAACTCCTTACCATTCAAATCCTGAGACCCTCCCTATAACAAGAGATGTCATATCCAACTCCTTCCCATTCCAAACCTGAGACCCTTCCTATAACATGAGATGTGATATCCAACTCCTTCCCATTCCAATCCTGAGACCCTTATGATAGCATGAGATGTGATATCTCAATGCCTCTTATACCAAACCTGAGATCCTTCCGATAGCATGAGATGTGATATCTCAATGTTTCTAATACCAAACCTGAGATCCTTCCTATAATATGAGATGTGATTTCCAAATCCTTCCCCTTCCAAACCTGAGACCCTCCCTTTAGCATGAAATGTGATATCCAACTCCTTCCCATTCCAATCCTGAGACCCTTCTGATAGCATGAGATGTGATATCTCAATGCCTCTAATACCAAACCTGAGATCCTACCTCTAACATGAAATGTGATATCCATCTCCTTCCCTTTCCAAACCTGAGACCCTGCCTATAGCATGAGATGTGATATCCAAGTCCTTCCCATTCCAATCCTGAGACCCTTCCTATAGCATGTGATGTGATATCTCAATGCTTATACCAAACCTGAGACCCTTGCTATGGCATGAGATGTCATATACAACTCCTTCCCATTCCAACCCTGAGACCCTTCCTATAGCATGAGATGTGATATCTCAATGCTTATACCAAACCTGAGACCCTTCCTATAGCATGAGATTTGATATCCAACTTCTTCCCATTCCAATCCTGAGACCCTTCCTATAGCATGAGATGTGATATCTCAATGCTTATACCAAACCTGAGACCCTTCCTATAGTATAAGATGTGATATCCAAATCCTTCCCATTCCAATCCTGAGACCCTTCCTATAGCATGAGATGTGATATCTCAATGCTTATACCAAACCTGAGACCCTTCCTCTAGCATGAGATGTGATATCCAACTCCTTCCCATTCCAATCCTGAGACCCTTCCTATAGCATGAGATGTGATGTCTCAATGCTTCTAATACCAAACCTGAGATCCTTCCTATAACATGAGATGTGATATCCAACTCCTTCCCATTCCAATCCTGAGACCCTTCCTATAGCATGAGATGTGATATCCAACTTCTTCCCATTCCAATCCTGAGACCCTTCCTATAGCATGAGATGTGATATCTCAATGCTTATACCAAACCTGAGATCCTTCCTCTAACATGAAATGTGATATCCAACTCCTTCCCTTTCCAAACCTGAGAGCCTTCCTATAGCATGAGATATGATATCCAAGTCCTTCCCATTCCAATCCTGAGACCCTTCCTATAACATGAAATGTGATATCCAACTCCTTCCCATTCTAACATGAGACCCTTCCTATAGCATGAGATGGGATATCCAACTCCTTCCAAATCCAATACTGATACCCTTCCGATAGCATGAGATTTGATATCCCAATGCTTCTACCAAACCTGAGACCCATACTATGGCATGAGATGTGATATCAAACTCCTTCCCATTGCAATCCTGAGACGCTTCCTATAGCTTGAGATGTGATATCCAACTCCTTCCCATTCCAATTCTGAGACCCTTCTTATACCATGAGACTTGATATCTCAATGCTTCTAATACCAAACCTGAGACCCGTCCTATAACATGAGATGTGATATCCAAATCCTTCCACTTCCAAACCTTAGACCCTTCCTTTATCATGAGAATGTGATATCCAACTCCTTCCCATTCCAATCCTGAGACCCTTCCGATATCATGAGATTTGTTATCTCAATGCTTCTAATATCAAACTTGAGACCCTCCCTATAGCATGAGATGTGACATCCAAGTCCTTCCCATTCCAATCCTGAGACCCTTCCGATAGCAAAGATGTGATATCTCAGTGCTTATACCAAACCTGAGACCCTTCCTAAGGCCTGAGATGTGATATCCAACACCTTGCCATTCCAATCCTGAGACCCTTCCTATAGCATGAGATGTGATATCTCAATGCTTATACCAAATCTGAGACCCTTCCTATAGCATGAGATGTGATATCCAACACCTTGCCATTCCAATCCTGAGACCCTTCCTATAGCATGAGAAGTTATATCTCCATGCTTATACCAAACCTGAGACCCTTCCTATAGCATGAGATGTGATATCCAAATCCTTCCCATTCCAATCCTGAGACCCTTCCTATAGCATGAGATGTGATATCTCAATGCTTATACCAAACCTGAGAGCCTACCTATAGCATGGGATGTGATATCCAAGTCCATCCCATTCCAATCCTTAGACCCTTCCTACAGCATGCGATGTGATATCTCAATGATTCTAATACCAAACCAGAGACCTGTCCTTTAACATGATATGGGATATCCAACTCCTTCCCATTCCAATCCTGAGCCACTCCTGATAGCAGAGATGTGATATCTCAATGCTTATACCAAACCTGAGACCCTTCCTATAACATGAGATGTGATATCCAACTCCTTCCCGTTCCAAACCTGAGACACTTCCTATAGCATATGTGATATCCAACTCCTTCCCATTCCAAACATGAGACCCTTCCTATAGCAAGAATGTAATATCCAACTCCTACCCATTCCAATCCTGAGACCATTCCTATAGCATGAGATGTGATATATCAATGCTTCTAATACCAAACCTGAGATCCTTCCTATGACATGAGATGTGATATCCAAATCCTTCCCATTCCAATCCTGAGACCCTTCCTATAGCAAGAGATGTGATATCCAAATCCTTCCCATTCCAATCCTGAGACCCTTCCTATAACATGAGATGTGATATTCAACTCCTTCCCATTCCAACCTGAGACACTTCCTATAGCATGAGAAGGGATATCCAACTCCTTCCCAATCAAATCCTGAGAACCTTCCGATAGCAGAGATGTGATATCTCAATGCTTATACCAAACCTGAGACCCTTCCTATAGCATGAGATGTGATATCTCAATGCTTCTACCAAACCTGAGACCCTTCCTTTAGCATGAGATGTGATATCCAAATCCTTCACATTCCAATCCTGAGACCCTTCCTATAGCATGAGATGTGATATCTCAATGCTTCTAATACCAAACCTGAGATCCTTCCTATAACATGAGATGTGATATCCAATTCCTTCCCATTCCAAACCTGAGACCCTTCCTATTGGATGAGATGTGATATCCAACTCCTTCCCATTCCAACCCTGAGACCCTTCCTATACCATGAGATGTGATATCTCAATGCTTCTAATACCAAACCTGGGAACCGTCCTATAACATGAGATGTGATATCTCAATGTTTCTAATAAAAAACCTGAGACCCTTCCTATAACATGAGATGTGATATCCAATTCCTTCCCATTCCAAACCTGAGACCCTTCCTATTGGATGAGATGTGATATCCAAATCCTTCCCCTTCCAAACCTGAGACCCTTCCTTTAGCATGAGATGTGATATCCAAATACTTCCCATTCCAATCCTAAAACACTTCCTATAGCATGAGATGTGATATCTCAATGTTTCTAATAAAAAACCTGAGACCCTTCCTATAGCAAGAGATGTGATATCCAAATCCTTCCCATTCCAATCCTGAGACCCTTCCTGTATATAACATGAGATGTGATATCCAACTCCTTCCCATTCCAACCTGAGACCCTTCCTATAGCATGAGATGTGATATCCAACTCCTTACCATTCAAATCCTGAGACCCTCCCTATAACAAGAGATGTCATATCCAACTCCTTCCCATTCCAAACCTGAAACCCTTCCTATAACATGAGATGTGATATCCAACTCCTTCCCATTCCAAACCTGAGACCCTTCCGATAGCATGAGATGTGATATCTCAATGCTTCAAAAACCAAACATGAGAACCATCCTATAACAAGAGATGTGAAATCCAAATCCTTCCCTTCCCAAACCTGAGACTCTTCCTATAGCATGAGATGTGATATCACAATGCTTCTAATACCAAACCTGAGACCCGTCCTATAACATGAGATGTGATATCCAAATCCTTCCCCTTCCAAACCTGAGACCCTTCCTTTAGCATGAGATGTGATATCCAGCTCCTCCCATTCCAATCCTGAGACCCTTCCGATAGCAGAGATGTGATATTTCAATGCTTATACCAAACCTGAGACCCTTCCCATAGCATGAGATGTGATATCCAACTCCTTCCCATTCCAATCCTGAGACCCTTCCTATAGCATGAGATGTGATATCTCAATGCTTCTAATACCAAACCTGAGATCCTTCCTATAACATGAGATGTGATATCCAACTCCTTCCCATTCCAATCCCGAGACCCTTCCTATAACATGAGATGTGATATCTCAATGCTTCTAATACCAAACCTAAGGTCCTTCCTATAACATGAGATGTGATATCCAAATCCTTCCCATTCCAAACCTGAGACCCTCCCTTTAGCATGAGATGTGATATCCAACTCCTTCCCATTCCAATCCTGATACCCTTCTGATAGCATGAGATGTGATATCTCAATGCCTCTAATACCAAACCTGAGATCCTACCTCTAACATGAAATGTGATATCCAACTCCTTCCTTTTCCAAACCTGAGACCCTTCCTATAACATGAGATGTGATATCTCAATGCTTCTAATACCAAACCTAAGTTCCTTCCTATAACATGAGATGTGATATCCAAGTCCTTCCCATTCCAATCCTGAGACCCTTCCTATAACATGAAATGTGATATCCAACTCCTTCTATTCCAACCTGAGACCCTTCCTATAGCATGAGATGGGATATCCAACTCCTTCCAAATCCAATCCTGATACCCTTCCGATAGCATGAGATGTGATATCCCAATGCTTCTACAAAACCTGAGACCCATACCCTGGCATGAGATGTGATATCAAACTCCCGTCCTATACCATGAGACTTGATATCTCAATGCTTCTAATACCAAACCTGAGACCGGTCCAATAACATGAGATGTGATATCCAAATCCTTCCCATTCCAATCCTGAGACCCTTCCGATAGCAGAGATGTGATATCTCAATGCTTATACCAAACCTAAGACCCTTCCGATAGCATGAGATGTGATATCTCAATGCTTCTAATACCAAAGCTGAGATCCTTCCAATAACATGAGATATGATGTCCAAATCCCTCCCCTTCCAAACCTTAGACCATCCCTTTAGCATGAGATTTGATATCCAACTCCTTCCCATTCCAATCCTGAGACCCTTCTGATGGCATGAGATGTGATATCTCAATGCCTCTAAAACCAAACCTGAGATCCTACCTCTAACATGAAATGTGATATCCAACTCCTTCCCCTTCCAACCCTGAGAGCCTTCCTATAGAATGAGATGTGATATCCAAGTCCTTCCCATTCCAATCCTGAGACCCTTCCTATAACATGAGATGTGATATCCAACTCCTTCCCATTCCAATCATGAGACCCTCCCTATAGCTTGAGATGTGATATCCAACTCCTTCTCATTCCAATTCCGAGACCCGTCCTATACCATGAGACTTGATATCTCAATGCTTCAAATACCAAACCTGAGACCGGTCCTATAACATGAGATATGATACCCAAATCCGTCCCCTTCCAATCCTGAGACCATTCCTATAGCATGAGGTGTGATATATCAATGCTTCTAATACCAAACCTGAGATCCTTCCTATGACATGAGATGTGATATCCAAATCCTTCCCATTCCAATCCTGAGACCCTTCCTATAACATGAGATGTGATATTCAACTCCTTCCCATTCCAACCTGAGACACTTCCTATAGCATGAGAAGGGATATCCAACTCCTTCCCAATCCAATCCTGAGAACCTTCCGATAGCAGAGATGTGATATCTCAATGCTTATACCAAACCTGTGTCCCTTCCTATGGCATGAGATGTGATATCCAACTCCTTGCCATTCAAATCCTGAGACCCTTCCTATAGCATGAGATGTGATATCTCAATGCTTCTACCAAACCTGAGACCCTTCCTTTAGCATGAGATGTGATATCCAAATCCTTCACATTCCAATCCTGAGACCCTTCCTATAGCATGAGATGTGATATCTCAATGCTTCTAATACCAAACCTGAGATCCTTCCTATAACATGAGATGTGATATCCAATTCCTTCCCATTCCAAACCTGAGACTCTTTCTATTGGATGAGATGTGATATCCAACTCCTTCCCATTCCAACCCTGAGACCCTTCCTATACCATGAGATGTGATATCTCAATGCTTCTAATACCAAACCTGGGAACCGTCCTATAACATGAGATGTGATATCTCAATGTTTCTAATAAAAAACCTGAGACCCTTCCTATAACATGAGATGTGATATCCAATTCCTTCCCATTCCAAACCTGAGACCCTTCCTATTGGATGAGATGTGATATCCAAATCCTTCCCCTTCCAAACCTGAGACCCTTCCTTTAGCATGAGATGTGATATCCAAATACTTCCCATTCCAATCCTAAAACAGTTCCTATAGCATGAGATGTGATATCTCAATGTTTCTAATAAAAAACCTGAGACCCTTCCTATAGCAAGAGATGTGATATCCAAATCCTTCCCATTCCAATCCTGAGACCCTTCCTGTATATAACATGAGATGTGATATCCAACTCCTTCCCATTCCAACCTGAGACCCTTCCTATAGCATGAGATGTGATATCCAACTCCTTACCATTCAAATCCTGAGACCCTCCCTATAACAAGAGATGTCATATCCAACTCCTTCCCATTCCAAACCTGAGACCCTTCCTATAACATGAGATGTGATATCCAACTCCTTCCCATTCCAAACCTGAGACTCTTCCTATAGCATGAGATGTGATATCTCAATGCTTCTAGCAAACCTGAAACCCTTCCTATAGCATGAGATGTGATATCCAACTCCTTCCCATTCCAATCCTGAGACACATCCTATAGCATGAGATGTGATATCACAATGCTTCTAATACCAAACCTGAGACCCGTCCTATAACATGAGATGTGATATCCAAATCCTTCCCCTTCCAAACCTGAGACCCTTCCTTTAGCATGAGATGTGATATCCAGCTCCTCCCATTCCAATCCTGAGACCCTTCCGATAGCATGAGATGTGATATCTCAATGCTTCAAAAACCACACATGAGAACCATCCTATAACATGAGATGTGAAATCCAAATCCTTCCCTTCCCAAACCTGAGACTCTTCCTATAGCATGAGATGTGATATCTCAATGCTTCTAGCAAACCTGAAACCCTTCCTATAGCATGAGATGTGATATCCAACTCCTTCCCATTCCAATCCTGAGACACATCCTATAGCATGAGATGTGATATCACAATGCTTCTAATACCAAACCTGAGACCCGTCCTATAACATGAGATGTGATATCCAAATCCTGCCCCTTCCAAACCTGAGACCCTTCCTTTAGCATGAGATGTGATATCCAGCTCCTCCCATTCCAATCCTGAGACCCTTCCGATAGCAGAGATGTGATATTTCAATGCTTATACCAAACCTGAGACCCTTCCCATAGCATGAGATGTGATATCCAACTCCTTCCCATTCCAATCCTGAGACCCTTCCTATAGCATGAGATGTGATATCTCAATGCTTCTAATACCAAACCTGAGATCCTTCCTATAACATGAGATGTGATATCCAACTCCTTCCCATTCCAATCCCGAGACCCTTCCTATAGCATGAGATGTGATATCTCAATGCTTCTAATACCAAACCTAAGGTCCTTCCTATAACATGAGATGTGATATCCAAATCCTTCCCATTCCAAACCTGAGACCCTCCCTTTAGCATGAGATGTGATATCCAACTCCTTCCCATTCCAATCCTGATACCCTTCTGATAGCATGAGATGTGATATCTCAATGCCTCTAATACCAAACCTGAGATCCTACCTCTAACATGAAATGTGTTATCCAACTCCTTCCTTTTCCAAACCTGAGACCCTTCCTACAGCATGAGATGTGATATCCAAGTCCTTCCCATTCCAATCCTGAGACCCTTCCTATAACATGAGATGTGATATCCAACTCCTTCTATTCCAACCTGAGACCCTTCCTATAGCATGAGATGGGATATCATACTCCTTCCAAATCCAATCCTGATACCCTTCCGATAGCATGAGATGTGATATCCCAATGCTTCTACAAAACATGAGACCCATACCATGGCATGAGATGTGATATCAAACTCCCGTCCTATACCATGAGACTTGATATCTCAATGCTTCTAATACCAAACCTGAGACCGGTCCAATAACATGAGATGTGATATCCAAATCCTTCCCCTTCCAACCCTGAGAGCCTTCCTATAGAATGAGATGTGATATCCAAGTCCATCCCATTCCAATCCTGAGACCCTTCCTATAACATGACATGTGATATCCAACTCCTTCCCATTCCAATCATGAGACCCTCCCTATAGCTTGAGATGTGATATCCAACTCCTTCTCATTCCAATTCCGAGACCCGTCCTATACCATGAGACTTGATATCTCAATGCTTCAAATACCAAACCTTAGACCGGTCCTATAACATGAGATATGATACCCAAATCCGTCCCCTTCCAATCCTGAGACCATTCCTATAGCATGAGGTGTGATATATCAATGCTTCTAATACCAAACCTGAGATCCTTCCTATGACATGAGATGTGATATCCAAATCCTTCCCATTCCAATCCTGAGACCCTTCCTATAGCAAGAGATGTGATATCCAAATCCTTCCCATTCCAATCCTGAGACCCTTCCTATAACATGAGATGTGATATTCAACTCCTTCCCATTCCAACCTGAGACACTTCCTATAGCATGAGAAGGGATATCCAACTCCTTCCCAATCCAATCCTGAGAACCTTCCGATAGCAGAGATGTGATATCTCAATGCTTATACCAAACCTGTGTCCCTTCCTATGGCATGAGATGTGATATCCAACTCCTTGCCATTCAAATCCTGAGACCCTTCCTATAGCATGAGATGTGATATCTCAATGCTTCTACCAAACCTGAGACCCTTCCTTTAGCATGAGATGTGATATCCAAATCCTTCACATTCCAATCCTGAGACCCTTCCTATAGCATGAGATGTGATATCTCAATGCTTCTAATACCAAACCTGAGATCCTTCCTATAACATGAGATGTGATATCCAATTCCTTCCCATTCCAAACCTGAGACTCTTCCTATTGGATGAGATGTGATATCCAACTCCTTCCCATTCCAACCCTGAGACCCTTCCTATACCATGAGATGTGATATCTCAATGCTTCTAATACCAAACCTGGGAACCGTCCTATAACATGAGATGTGATATCTCAATGTTTCTAATAAAAAACCTGAGACCCTTCCTATAACATGAGATGTGATATCCAATTCCTTCCCATTCCAAACCTGAGACCCTTCCTATTGGATGAGATGTGATATCCAAATCCTTCCCCTTCCAAACCTGAGACCCTTCCTTTAGCATGAGATGTGATATCCAAATACTTCCCATTCCAATCCTAAAACAGTTCCTATAGCATGAGATGTGATATCTCAATGTTTCTAATAAAAAACCTGAGACCCTTCCTATAGCAAGAGATGTGATATCCAAATCCTTCCCATTCCAATCCTGAGACCCTTCCTGTATATAACATGAGATGTGATATCCAACTCCTTCCCATTCCAACCTGAGACCCTTCCTATAGCATGAGATGTGATATCCAACTCCTTACCATTCAAATCCTGAGACCCTCCCTATAACAAGAGATGTCATATCCAACTCCTTCCCATTCCAAACCTGAGACCCTTCCTATAACATGAGATGTGATATCCAACTCCTTCCCATTCCAAACCTGAGACTCTTCCTATAGCATGAGATGTGATATCTCAATGCTTCTAGCAAACCTGAAACCCTTCCTATAGCATGAGATGTGATATCCAACTCCTTCCCATTCCAATCCTGAGACACATCCTATAGCATGAGATGTGATATCACAATGCTTCTAATACCAAACCTGAGACCCGTCCTATAACATGAGATGTGATATCCAAATCCTTCCCCTTCCAAACCTGAGACCCTTCCTTTAGCATGAGATGTGATATCCAGCTCCTCCCATTCCAATCCTGAGACCCTTCCGATAGCATGAGATGTGATATCTCAATGCTTCAAAAACCAAACATGAGAACCATCCTATAACATGAGATGTGAAATCCAAATCCTTCCCTTCCCAAACCTGAGACTCTTCCTATAGCATGAGATGTGATATCTCAATGCTTCTAGCAAACCTGAAACCCTTCCTATAGCATGAGATGTGATATCCAACTCCTTCCCATTCCAATCCTGAGACACATCCTATAGCATGAGATGTGATATCACAATGCTTCTAATACCAAACCTGAGACCCGTCCTATAACATGAGATGTGATATCCAAATCCTTCCCCTTCCAAACCTGAGACCCTTCCTTTAGCATGAGATGTGATATCCAGCTCCTCCCATTCCAATCCTGAGACCCTTCCGATAGCAGAGATGTGATATTTCAATGCTTATACCAAACCTGAGACCCTTCCCATAGCATGAGATGTGATATCCAACTCCTTCCCATTCCAATCCTGAGACCCTTCCTATAGCATGAGATGTGATATCTCAATGCTTCTAATACCAAACATGAGATGTGATATCCAACTCCTTCCCATTCCAATCCCGAGACCCTTCCTATAGCATGAGATGTGATATCTCAATGCTTCTAATACCAAACCTAAGGTCCTTCCTATAACATGAGATGTGATATCCAAATCCTTCCCATTCCAAACCTGAGACCCTCCCTTTAGCATGAGATGTGATATCCAACTCCTTCCCATTCCAATCCTGATACCCTTCTGATAGCATGAGATGTGATATCTCAATGCCTCTAATACCAAACCTGAGATCCTACCTCTAACATGAAATGTGATATCCAACTCCTTCCTTTTCCAAACCTGAGACCCTTCCTACAGCATGAGATGTGATATCCAAGTCCTTCCCATTCCAATCCTGAGACCCTTCCTATAACATGAGATGTGATATCCAACTCCTTCTATTCCAACCTGAGACCCTTCCTATAGCATGAGATGGGATATCATACTGCTTCCAAATCCAATCCTGATACCCTTCCGATAGCATGAGATGTGATATCCCAATGCTTCTACAAAACCTGAGACCCATACCATGGCATGAGATGTGATATCAAACTCCCGTCCTATACCATGAGACTTGATATCTCAATGCTTCTAATACCAAACCTGAGACCGGTCCAATAACATGAGATGTGATATCCAAATCCTTCCCATTCCAATCCTGAGACCCTTCCGATAGCAGAGATGTGATATCTCAATGCTTATACCAAACCTAAGACCCTTCCGATAGCATGAGATGTGATATCTCAATGCTTCTAATACCAAACCTGAGATCCTTCCAATAACATGAGATATGATGTCCAAATCCCTCCCCTTCCAAACCTTAGACCATCCCTTTAGCATGAGATTTGATATCCAACTCCTTCCCATTCCAATCCTGAGACCCTTCTGATGGCATGAGATGTGATATCTCAATGCCTCTAAAACCAAACCTGAGATCCTACCTCTAACATGAAATGTGATATCCAACTCCTTCCCCTTCCAACCCTGAGAGCCTTCCTATAGAATGAGATGTGATATCCAAGTCCTTCCCATTCCAATCCTGAGACCCTTCCTATAACATGAGATGTGATATCCAACTCCTTCCCATTCCAATCATGAGACCCTCCCTATAGCTTGAGATGTGATATCCAACTCCTTCTCATTCCAATTCTGAGACCCGTCCTATACCATGAGACTTGATATCTCAATGCTTCAAATACCAAACCTGAGACCGGTCCTATAACATGAGATGTGATACCCAAATCCGTCCCCTTCCAAACCTTAGACCCTTCCTATAGCATGAGATGTGATATCTCATTGCTTCTAATACCAAACCTGAGACCCTTCCTATAACGAGATGGGATATCCAACTCCTTCCCATTCCAACCCTGAGACCCTTCAGATAGCAGAGATGTGATATCCAACTCCTTCCCATTCCAAACCTGAGACCCTTCCGATAGCATGAGATGTGATAGCTCAATGCTTCTAATATCAAACCGAGACCCTCCCTATAGTATGAGATGTGAATTCTAAGTCCTTCCCATTCGTATCCTGAGACCCTTCCGATAGCAGAGATGTGATATCTCAATGCTTATACCAAACCTGATGACCCTTCCTATGGCATTAGATGTGATATCCAACTCCTTCCCATTCCAATCCTGAGTTCCTTCCTATAGCATGAGATGTGATATCTCAATGCTTCTATCAAACCTGATACCCTTCCTTTAGCATGAGATGTGATATTCAACTCCTTCCCATTCCAATCCTGAGACCCTTCCTATAACATGAGACGTGATATCCAACTCCTTCCCATTCCAATCCTGAGACTCCTCCTATAGCATGAGATGTGATATCTCAATGCTTCTAATACCAGACCTGGGACCGGTCCTATAAAATGAGATATGATATCCAAATCCTTCCCCTTCCAAACCTGAGACCCTTCCTATAGCAAGAGATGTGATATCCAATTCCTTCCCATTCCAATCCTGAGACCCTTCCTATAACGAGATGTGATATCCAACTCCTTCCCATTCCAACCTGAGACCCTTCCTGTAGCATGAGAAGGGAGATCCAACTCCTTCCCATTCCAATCCTGAGACCCTTCCTATACCATGAGATGTGATATCTCAATGCTTCTAATACCAAACCTGGGACCCGTCCTATAACATGAGATACGTCCTATAACATGAGATATGATATCCAAATCCTTCCCCTTCCAAACCTGAGACCCTTCCTTTAGCATGAGATGTGATATCCAAATCCTTCCCATTCCAATACTGAAAGCCTTCCTATAGCATGAGATGTCATATCTCAATGTTTCTAATAGAAAACCTGAGACCCTTCCTATAGCAAGAGTTGTGATATCCAAATCCTTCCCATTTCAATCTTGAGACCCTTCCTATAACATGAGATGTGATATCCAACTCCTACCCATTCCAACCTGAGACCCTTCCTATAGCATGAGAAGGGATATCCAATTCCTTCCCAATCCAATCCTTAGACCCTTCCGATAGCAGAGATGTGATATCTCAATGCTTATACCAAACCTGAGACCCTTCCTTTAGCATGAGATGTGATATCCAAATCCTTCACATTCCAATCCTGAGACCCTTCCTATAGCATGAGATGTGATATCTCAATGCTTCTAATACAAAACTTGAGATCCTTCCTATAACATGAGATGTGATATCCAAGTCCTTCCCATTCCAATCCTGAGACCCTTCCTATAACATGAGATGTGATATCCAACTCCTTCTATTCCAACCTGAGACCCTTCCTATAGCATGAGATGGGATATCCAACTCCTTCCAAATCCAATCCTGATACCCTTCCGATAGCATGAGATGGGATATCCCAATGCTTCTACAAAACCTGAGACCCATACCATGGCATGAGATGTGATATCAAACTCCCGTCCTATACCATGAGACTTGATATCTCAATGCTTCTAATACCAAACCTGAGACCGGTCCAATAACATGAGATGTGATATCCAAATCCTTCCCCTTCCAAACCTTAGACCCTTCCTTTATCATGAGAAGTGATATCCAAGTCCTTCCCATTCCATTCCTGAGACCCTTGCTATAGCATGAGATGTGATATCTCAATGCTTCTAATACCAAACCTGAGACCCTTCCTATAACATGAGATGTGATATCCAAATCCTTCCCATTCCAATCCTGAGACCCTTCCGATAGCAGAGATGTGATATCTCAATGCTTATACCAAACCTGAGACCCTTCCGATAGCATGAGATGTGATATCTCAATGCTTCTAATACCAAACCTCAGATCCTTCCAATAACATGAGATGTGATGTCCAAATCCTTCCCCTTCCAAACCTTAGACCCTCCCTTTAGCATGAGATGTGATATCCAACTCCTTCCCATTCCAATCCTGAGACCCTTCTGATGGCATGAGATGTCATATCTCAATGCCTCCAATACCAAACCTGAGATCCTACCTCTAACATGAGATGTGATATCAAACTCCTTCCCATTCCAAACCTGAGACCCTTCCGATAGCATGAGATGTGATATTTCAATGCTTCTAAAACCAAACATGAGAACCATCCTACAACATGAGATGTGAAATCCAAATCATTCCCTTTCCAAACCTGAGGCCCTTCCTATAGCTTGAGATGTGATATCAAACTCCTTCCCATTCAATGTGATATCCAACTCCTTCCCATTCCAATCCTGGGACCCTTCCTATACCATGAGATGTGATATTTCAATGCTTCTAATACCAAACCTGAGACCCGTCCTAAAACATGAGATGTGAGATCCAAATCCTTCCCCTTCCAGACCTGAGTCCTTTCCTTTAGCATGAGATGTGATATCCAACTCCTACCCATTCCAAACCTGAGACCCTTCCCATAGCATGAGATGTGATGTCTCAATGCTTCTAAAACCAAACATGAGAACCATCCTATAACATGATATGTGAAATCCAAATCCTTCCCTTTCCAAACCTGAGACCCTTCCTATAGCTTGATATGAAATATCAAACTCCTTCCCATTCCAATCCTGAGATAGCTTGAGATGTGAGATCCAAATCCTTCCCCTTCCAAACCTGAGACCCTTCCTATAGCTTGATATGTGATATCAAACTCCTTCCCATTACAATCCTGAGATAGCTTGAGATGTGATATCCAACTCCATCCCATTCCAATCCTGAGACCCTTCCGATAGCATGAGATGTGATAGCTCAATGCTTCTAATATCAAAACTGAGACCCTCCCTATAGTATGAGATGTGAAATCTAAGTCCTTCACATTCCTATCCTGAGACCCTTCCGATAGCAGAGATGTGATATCTCAATGCTTATACCGAACCTGATGACCCTTCCTTTAGCATGAGATGTGATATTCAACTCCTTCCCATTCCAATCCTGAGACCCTTCCTATAACATGAGACGTGATATCCAACTCCTTCCCATTCCAAACCTGAGACCTTTCCTTTAGCATATGTGATATCCAACTACTTCCCATTCCAATCCTGAGACCCTTCCGATAGCATGAGATGTGATATCCAACTCCTTCCAATTCCAATACTGAGACCCTTCCAATAGCATATGTGATATCTCAATGCTTCTAATATCAAAATTGAGACCCTCCCTATAACATGAGATGTGATATCCAACTCCTTCCCATTCCAATACTGAGACCCTTCCAATAGCATATGTGATATCTCTGCTTCTAATATCAAAACTGAGACCCTCCCTATAACATGAGATGTGATATCCAACTCCTTCCCATTCCAATCGAGACCCTTCCTATAACATGAGATGTGATATCTCTATGCTTCTAATACCAAACCTGAGGCCCTTCCCGTAGTATATGTGAAATCCAACTCCTTCCCATTCCAAACTTGTGACCCTTCCTGTAGCATGAAATGTGATTTTTCACCCCTTCCAATACCATACCCGAGACCATTCCCACAGCCTGAGATTTGAAATCTCATTTCTTCCAATACCAAACCCGAGACCGTTCCGATAGGAGGTGATTTGATATCTCAGTGCTTCTAATACCAAACCTGAGACCCTCCCTATAACAAGAGATATCATATCCAACTCCTTCCCATTCCAATCCTGAGACTCTTCCTATAGCATGACATGTGATATCGAACTTCCCATTCAAATCCTGAGATTCAGACCTCCCCGTCTAACCTCACCACTCCTAGCTCCCGGATTGATAATGCACTCCTGCTGTGTCTTCTCTCCCTTCTTCTGCTTCCTTTTCTCTCTCCTTCCTCATGTGCCCTAGGTCAGGCTCCTTCTACACCTCCGCAAGGATTACTGATTATACCCCTCCCCACTCTCAACTCTCACTCAGTTAACACTCATCTGACATCTGCCATTTCCTGGAAGAACCTGACCTTGATGTCCTTGGTCTAACCGAGACATGGATGACGGCCAGCGCTGTCTCGAGCTCTGACACTTTCCTCCCTGATGACAGGTTCCTCTCCATGCCCAGATCCAACCGTTCTTGAGGGGGAGTATCCTTGATTCCTGTAGTAAATTGCTTTCCTTTGCAGGCCGACTCCTCTCACGAATGCCTTGTCTGCATGCATTCTCTCTTTCCTGGCCATTCTCTCACCGTGGCTATTTGCCTACCCCCTTCCTCTCTCAGTGGATGGACTTCTCCATCCTAGCCTCCTACCACTCAACTCCGCCTACTTGGAGAATTCAAAATGAACCTGTATGCTTCCTGACCTGGACTTTTACGAGATCTGCAACTCTTCATGTCTCTGCCCCTACACACTGCAGGGAATACTCAGGATTTTCTGATCTCAGACACCCCCCTATGTAACCCTCTCAACAATCCTCTCCCGTGGTGATCAAGTTCTCATCTCCAAAGAAGGCTAACTACCAGCTGTTCCTCCTCAGTGGAGTTCTCCCTTTCTGTCCCTGCTCTCTGCACCGTTTCGCTTTGCAAACACTCGCTTCCCTGCTCTCTGGTTTAGACGCTTTTCCTTCTTCCTTTCTGTGCTTGTTCTCTGCATCGTTTCGCGTTGCAGAGAACAACTCGCTTCCCAGCTCTCTGGTTTAGACGTGTGTTCCCTGCCTTCTCTCCTCTTCCCGCTGCCTTCAAATCAACAAATGAGCTTCAAAAGATACACGGTGCTCAGAATGCTTTATAACACCCATTATTCAAGATATAGCTGTAACCCGCTAGACGTATTGAAAAGTGCTAAAAACTAGCAAAAATAGCTAGAAAATGTTCTTTCCTCGCGTTTTGGTAAATACGAATTCTGGTGGATTCCCATTTTGTACTCTGTTCGTGCATTTGTTCAGTCGAATCCTGATGTTTTTAACCACTCGTCACCCATACAAGGGGGGGATCAAAATCTACTGTTCACAGGCTGAATGTATACTGCTGAAATCGTCAATGCATTATCGGGTAAACCGACTGTTCTGGAAAGTGTATTTGCCATCTGTTATTCCAGTCAGCATGTTTTCATCGTCCCTTCTTGTTTCAAGGCTGCACTCCCGTGGTGATCACATTCTCCTCTCCAGAGCAGGCTAACTACCAGCTGCTCCTCCTCAGAGGCGTTCCACCTTTCTGTCCCTGCTCCCTGCACCGTTTCGCGTTGCATGTACTCGCTTCCCAGCTCTCTGGTTTAGATGCGTGTTCCCTGCCTTCTCTCCTCTTCCTACAGCCTTCCAATGAGCTCCACAAGATAGTGTTCAGAATGCTTTATAACCCCATTATTCAACATATAGCTGTAACCCGCTAGACGTAGAAACGTGCTAAAAACTAGCAAAAATAGCTAGAAAATGTACTTCCCTCGCGTTTTTGTAAATGCGAATTCTGGTGGGTTCCCATGTTGTATGTACTGTGTCCGTGCGTTTGTGTCGAATCCTGAAGTTTTTAACCACTGTTCTCCCATACAAGGGGGGGGGGGGGGGGTCAACGTCTACTGCTGTTCACAGGCTGAATGTATACGGCTGAAATCTTCAAGGCATTATCAGCTTTCCTGACTGTTTTGGAACGTGTATTTGCCATCTGTTAATGCAGTCGCCCTTTGTTCATCGTTCCTTCTAGTTTACAGGCTGCACTCCCCTAGTGATCACATTCTTCTCTCCTATGCAGGCTAACTACCAGCTGCTCCTCCTCATAGGTGTTCATCCTATCTGTCCCTGCTCCCTGCACCGTTTCGCGTTGCATGTACTCGCTTCCCAGCTCTCTGGTTCAGATGCGTGTTCCCTGCCTTCTCTCCTCTTGCTACAGCCTTCCAATTTGCTCCACAAGATACAGTGTTCAGAATGCTTTATAACACCCATTATTCAACATATAGCTGTAACCCGCTAGACGTATTGAAACGTGCTAAAAACTAGCAAAAACAGCTAGAAAATGTACTTCCCTCGCGTTTGGGAAGGAGTTGGATATCCCATCTCATGTTATAGGACGGGTCTCATGCTGTAGGAAGGGTCTAAGGATTGGAATGGGAAGGACTTGGATATCACATCTCATGCTATAGATAGGCTCTCAGGTTTGGAAAGTGAAGGAGTTGGATATCACATTTCATGTTAGAGGAAGGATCTCAGGTTTGGTATTAGAGGCATTGAGATATCACATCTCAGGCTATAGGAAGGGTCTCAGGATTGGAATGGGAAGGAGTTGGATATCACATCTCATGCTATAGGAAGGTGTTAAGACGGATTTCTGAACTCTGTCCTGGTGGCGCAGAAGTTCAGAAGGCCAACCTAATTACTTGGAACAGGGTAACCTCTGGACAAGCCAGACCAATCAAGGTAGCGATCGCGGCGGTCAAGACTAGGTCTCAAGAGGGGTGAGGGTGACTGAAAGCCCGCAATGAGCACACAAAGCAAGAGCGCTTACAAACTACTCCAAACAGGTGTTATATCAAAAATATAAACACATTTATTTTAAGGCCTTTAAAACAACGACCGTAGCGAGAAAATCACAATATCACAATATTAAACCAACACATACCATATCAACACAATATATATACAAATACACAGTCGCAAGCGTTTAAAGCACGAAATATGTAGTCCACCTGAAAGGAAAGGAAAACAGGCAGTGCGATAACGCTTTAGACTCAGTTCGCCTTCAGAGGCACCTAACTAGATGGAAGTCCGAGCCCTGCGAAGAGTGGAGCCTTGTGCGCAAAGTACCTGCCACGCCGGTGCCAACGGGCAAAAGGGGAAGTTCTTCGGAGGAAGTCAGGCAGTTCGGGTTAGTGCACAGCAGAAGGAGAACAGGTTCCGCAACTCAAGCGCAGCCTCCACAGCGAGCAGAAGCAGAGCGCGAGTATGGCCAAAAGGGTGCTGTTTTTACACAGCAGGGAAAAGCAATGGGATACTGCAGGAGGGCGACCAGATCCTAGCTAAACTACTCACCGGTCCCCGAAGCAAGCAGACCCAGGCTTCTCCACGTTAGTTTCAGCAGCTGGCAGGTTCAGAAGAGCAGGGAACGCCTCGTAGTCGTGTAGAGCAAAAAGACGTCCCAATCGAAGAAACCAGCACAGTTTTGTTGCCGCAGCAGGACAACGGAGCGGCCGTGTGTATTCGGGCCAAATGTACACTCCTCCCTTCAGACCTGGGGACGCCAAGCGTACGAAGCATGGGAGAGTGACCAGGACTCGAAATACAACACAACCTGGCAGCAGTTACAGAGCAGGACTCCCTTGTAAGCTGGTCAGTCAACTGGATGGCCCAGAGACACTTCCGAAGGCTTACTTGGCAGGAGTTGATGAAGTCGCCGGGAATAGCTGTTCCTGCTATTCCAAAGGTCGAAGCACCAGTACAGGCCTTCTGGTTCGATCCAAGGAGGAAAGGGTTTCACAGGACGACAGCAGTGCAAAGGAGGATTCCTTCAGCGGGTCACCAGCGATTCCTCGGTCCAGCCTCTTGGTTGCAGGATACTTGGCTCCTGTATTCCTTTGTTCGTTAGAACTCAGGAGATCGACATGGTAGTGGTGTTTCCAGCCCCCTCTTATCCACGGTTCCCTTCGCGCCAAAACGGAGGGGAGCCAATGGGAGATCCGCTCATCAACACACATACCATACGTGGACCAATCACGGACCACGGTGGTCCCAGGCATTCACACCACCCTAGACTCTCTGGCACCCAGGATGTGTATTGGGACCAGACATCCCAGCCCACACCCTGGAGGCACACAAAAGACATGTAGAAGCCCGCGAAAGCAACCACGTTTCGCGGGAAAGTACATGCCCAAATAAGGAAGGCCCCGGGTCGCTCGACCTGGGGAAGGTGAAGGGAGCAAGACGGTCAGTGGACAGGACAAAGGAGCCTCGTGGTCTGGCCATTTTGGGAGCCAGGCCACCATTTTGGGTTCAGTGCGAAAAACGTGCTCAGAACGCCAAAAGGAGCTCAAAATAAACAAAACGATCGCTGCCACCATTCCAGTCCCTGAATGACTTGCACCGATCAAAATACCATCCTAAAAGAGTATCTAGGGCCTGTAGAAGGCTAGAGACCCAAGAGAGCTGTAACTTAGCTTACAGTGCCCTCTTGTGTCATGTTGCACTAAAGCCGCAACACGATAAAAGAAACTACGGGAAACGGCGTTCCCCGGTACTGACTGTCTTAAGGGCATGTCAGTTTCCCCATAAGAAAAGAGCGAAAGCCCAGAGGAGTGCGGCAGAAGGCTGCACTTCTCTGGCAAAGTCAAGAACAAGGTGAAAAACAACAGCAAAAAGTTTAGGGGTTGCCACATGGAAGGAAAATTCCCTACAATTATGAAATCTTTCCTAACACTCGCCCCTCCCAGACTATGGAGAGGGGGAACTAATCCACCCCTGGATGAGTCTCTTGTTCAGGTCGGTTAAACATTCTGGACAACCCATCAGCATTGCTATGTTGGACACCTGGCCTATGCTCAATAGTGAAGTCGAAGCCTTGTAGACTTATGGACCACCTAAGCAACTTTGGATTCTCCCCCTTCATGTTCATTAGCCACTTTAACGGCTTATGGTCAGTTTGCACAGTGAAGTGGGTCCCATAGAGGTAGGGCCTCAGCTTCCTTAGGGCCCACACAACAGAGAAACATTCTTTCTCTACCGTGGACCATCTGAGCTCTCTGTCCTTAAGCTGGCGACTAATAAAACCGATAGGGTGTTCCTTACCCTTCTCATCTACTTGTGATAGTACAGCTCCTATCCCAGTGTCAGAGGCATCCGTCTGCACGATAAAAGGTCTTTGATAATCAGGGGCCCTTAGGACAGGGGCCTGGCACAAGGAGTCTTTTAAGCCATTGAAGGCCTTCTCACACTCGTCGGTCCAAGTTACCTTCTTGGGTTTCTTCGGAGTTGTGAGGGCAGTCAGAGGAGCAGCTATGGTGCCATAGTCTGCCACAAAATTGCGGTAATACCCCGTGAGTCCTAAAAAGGCTCTCACTTGGGTTTGCGTAGTGGGGGTAGGCCAGTCTTGTACTGCTTGTACCTGACTGAGTAGAGGCTGTCTCCTCCCTCCACCTACTTCATGTCCAAGGTAAACCACTGAGCCTTGTCCATTTTGGTGAGGGGCCACTCGGACACCCTCAAAAGAGCTATCTGAAGGACTGCTTGGGAACAGGTCGGGGAGAGGTTCAGACTCCTCTTCCTCAACGTCTAAAGCCAATAGCAGTGCTGCGATTTCGCCGCTTGGGACGAAAGCCTTCAGCCTATTCACGTGAAACACTTTTGGAGCCTGTCCAGGCCTTCCAAGGTCCACTGAATAGTTAACCTCACCCAGGGGCTCCACCACTGGGCAAGAACCTGACCATTTATCCTGTAAAGCCCGAGGCCTTATGAGATTCATGATCAGGACTTGCTGACCAAGTGTAAAGTTGATGAGGGAAGCTTTCTGGTCGTACCAATGTTTCACCAGCGCTTGCCCTGCCTTCAATTTATCACTAGCCAAGCCCATCAGAAGTACCATCCGTTTTCTGAGCCCTAGCACATAATCAACTACGTTGGTAGTAACAGGGGGAGTGGGCATCTCCCATCCCTCTTTGACGATGGCTAAGGGTCCCCGTACGGGATGACCGAACAGAAGTTCGAAGGGGCTGAAGCCAACACCCTCCTGTGGTACCTCCCGGTAGGCAAACAGTAAGCATGAAACAAGAAGATCCAATTTTCTTCTCTGAGGCTCCTCCAGAGCCCCAATCATGCTCTTTAACGTTCTGTTAAAACGCCCCCCCAGACCATTGGCATTGGTCTGGGGGTGGTATGCAGAAGAGAACCTGTAGGTGACCCTACATTCTATCCACATAGCCTGCCTATACTTCGACATAAAGTTGCTGCCATCATCCGGCACAACTTCTTTAGGGAAGCCAACCCTAGTAAACATGCCGAGTAAAGATTCTGCAACTGGCTTGGCAGTTACAGTTGTACATGGGATGGCCTCAGGATACCTGGTTGCATGGTCGACCAGCACCAGGATAAACCTATTGCCTGAGGATGTTTGCGGGTCAAGGGGACCAACCATGTCGATCCCTACCCTTTCAAATGGTACCCCCACAACTGGGAGCGGTACCAACGGAGCTTGGATTGTCGCGCCAACCTTACCAGACAACTGGCAGGCGGCACAACTCCTGCAGTGACTTTCTACTTGCTCCCCCATCTTGGGCCAGTAGAAGTGCATGGATAACCTTTGCTTGGTCTTCCTCATACCGAGGTGACCAGCAAGGGGAACGTTATGCGCCAACTGCAGGACGAAGGGCCTAACAGCAAGGGGAACCACCAACCTCCTATGGTCTCCTTCTGTAGACTCTGTGGGCTCACTATACAGGAGTCCACCTTCCCAGTAAATCCTATGCTTCCCAGGAGGTTCACCCTCAAGCTGGGAGCAGGCCTGTCTCCTTAGGCCTTCCAGAGATGGGCACTCACGTTGGCCTTTACTGAATTCGTCCCTATCAGGACCTCCTTCAACTAACAAGTCTTTTAGTTCAGGATGATCGTTGGGGTCGAATACTTCAGGCATCGCCACCTCCTCGTCAGGCCCTGGCGATTGACCAACTTCCTCCACCGCAGTGGTAGGCGAGCTCGGGGGAATATTCTCTTTCCCTCGTTTTGACTTGTAGACTCCTTTCGCCTTGGGTTTCCCCCTTGGCTGGGGCGGCGTATTGGACTTGGCCAATGCTGCCCGTGCTCGAGACCGTGTGTAGGGTCTTTCGGCAGTGTCTCCTACGAGCCCTAAAGCTCTGAGATCATTACCCAACAAGACCTTTCCCGGGACGTTTCTCTGAATGCTCACTGGAATCCTGACTGCTGTACCATTTAAAGTAAGATTTACAGGGATCACGGGAAACATACGGAGGGGGCCGTCAGCCAACTTAGTGGGCATCAGAGTAGCTCTGGCAACTTCCTCTGAGTCTAAGGTAGAATCCACTACAGTGCGACTGCACCCACTATCCCTAAGAGCTGGAGTATCCACTCCATTGATCAGCACACTGTCTTTAAAGTAGTGCTTGGTATTATCCGGAATCCTAGCATAAGCCTCTGCGACTTTAGGCTCCCAGGAACCCAGGGACACTAAAACTACCTCAGCCTCTATCCCGCTGGGAAATGAGTCTGAGGAGAAGGATGCTCCTGTAATCTCTTCTTCCTCGTAGGAGGAGAAGGCCAGATTAGCGGAGTGGACCCCCAAAGGTCTAACCATACACCGGGGATCCCCCTTCACATGGTCAGTTGCTCCACAAGAAAAACAAGCCCCAGTGGGTCTGTTTATGTAGGGAGGCTTATTATAACCAGAGTTCTGTTTCGGAGGCTGACCTCCACTACCCTGTGAGTTCTCTTGTGTCTTACCCTTGTTTTTCTTTTTGTGGCCCTTATGGGAAGAAGATTTAGCAGATTCCCCACCCTCCATATCTTTGGACTTTTTCCCTTCCTCCTGCTTACCAGGATGAGTTTTGTCCTTATGGGACACTCGATGTGACACCCATAAGTCTGCTGCAATGGCCAGCTTCTTAGGATCTATCTCCTTCGAATCGGCCAAATGCTGCTTAAGCTCCGGGGAAGAAGCAAAAATATGTTCCAGCATGACAAGATTTATCATGCCTTCGAAGGTAGAAACCTTATAACCTTCGACCCAGCCACTTAAGTTTTTCAAAGATTCAGCGACATAAGATACCCAAGTACCACCTTCCTTTTTCTTATACTCTCGAAAACGCTTTAAATATTGGGCCGGAGTCTTCCCAAACTTTAAAATGAGAGTTTGCTTTAACATTGCGAAATCAGCCCGCTCAGCCTTCGACATTTCCATAATGGCACTACAGCCAGAATGGGGCAGTCTACTGAGCAACCACGCAATCTTATCAGCATTGTCAACTTCTTGAACCTCGCATGCATACTCAAACGCATTCAGCCAGTCCATAATGTCATTCCGTTCTTCATACACATTGAGCAGATCTTTCGGAAACCGTGGATGAGAGGAAGCCCCAGACCCATGTCTAGGACCCTTGGATCCATTTGCAACCTGAAGCTTGGCCAGTTCCAACTGGTGATCCCTGTCTTTCTGTTTTTCTGCCTGTTCGATTTTTAGTTTGGCTATGCTGAATTCAAGCTCCTTCTGCCTAAACCGCAGCTCTTGCTTCTTAAATTCAAGCATAGCCTCCCCATCAACACTGGCAGAGGAAACATTAGACATCTCATCCACCCTGTCCTCGTGGTCGCGGTGGATCAGTGCAGCGGCAGAACCGTCGGTTCTACCAGTGAGAGCAGCCCCACCACCTTCTGCACTGTCCTCAGAAGTTATAGCGTCAAGCTCCGCTTCTTGCCACGCCACGATTCTTTGGATCATTTCCAATTTAGTGCCTTGAGAGGAAACACCTCTCTCCGCACACATCTTTTTCAGCGTTTCTGATTTGGAAGCATTTAAAGTTAACAAGGTATTTGTTTTCATACTGTTTGATAGGACTATGGCCTTTTTAAAGTTATACTACAACAATTCACTACGTGTACTGTTTGGAATAACCTGAAATGCCTTAGTTCGAGCGCAACACTGGATACCTTCAGTCGTATCCCACCGCTGTACACCAATTTGTTAAGACGGATTTCTGAACTCTGTCCTGGTGGCGCAGAAGTTCAGAAGGCCAACCTAATTACTTGGAACAGGGTAACCTCTGGACAAGCCAGACCAATCAAGGTAGCGATCGCGGCGGTCAAGACTAGGTCTCAAGAGGAGTGAGGGTGACTGAAAGCCCGCAATGAGCACACAAAGCAAGAGCGCTTACAAACTACTCCAAACAGGTGTTATATCAAAAATATAAACACATTTATTTTAAGGCCTTTAAAACAACGACCGTAGCGAGAAAATCACAATATCACAATATTAAACCAACACATACCATATCAACACAATATATATACAAATACACAGTCGCAAGCGTTTAAAGCACGAAATATGTAGTCCACCTGAAAGGAAAGGAAAACAGGCAGTGCGATAACGCTTTAGACTCAGTTCGCCTTCAGAGGCACCTAACTAGATGGAAGTCCGAGCCCTGCGAAGAGTGGAGCCTTGTGCGCAAAGTACCTGCCACGCCGGTGCCAACGGGCAAAAGGGGAAGCTCTTCGGAGGAAGTCAGGCAGTTCGGGTTAGTGCACAGCAGAAGGAGAACAGGTTCCGCAACTCAAGCGCAGCCTCCACAGCGAGCAGAAGCAGAGCGCGAGTATGGCCAAAAGGGTGCTGTTTTTACACAGCAGGGAAAAGCAATGGGATACTGCAGGAGGGCGACCAGATCCTAGCTAAACTACTCACCGGTCCCCGAAGCAAGCAGACCCAGGCTTCTCCACGTTAGTTTCAGCAGCTGGCAGGTTCAGAAGAGCAGGGAACGCCTCGTAGTCGTGTAGAGCAAAAAGACGTCCCAATCGACGAAACCAGCACAGTTTTGTTGCCGCAGCAGGACAACGGAGCGGCCGTGTGTATTCGGGCCAAATGTACACTCCTCCCTTCAGACCTGGGGACGCCAAGCGTACGAAGCGTGGGAGAGTGACCAGGACTCGAAATACAACACAACCTGGCAGCAGTTACAGAGCAGGACTCCCTTGTAAGCTGGTCAGTCAACTGGATGGCCCAGAGACACTTCCGAAGGCTTACTTGGCAGGAGTTGATGAAGTCGCCGGGAATAGCTGTTCCTACTATTCCAAAGGTCGAAGCACCAGTACAGGCCTTCTGGTTCGATCCAAGGAGGAAAGGGTTTCACAGGACGACAGCAGTGAAAGGAGGATTCCTTCAGCGGGTCACCAGCGATTCCTCGGTCCAGCCTCTTGGTTGCAGGATACTTGGCTCCTGTATTCCTTTGTTCGTTAGAACTCAGGAGATCGACATGGTAGTGGTGTTTCCAGCCCCCTCTTATCCACGGTTCCCTTCGCGCCAAAACGGAGGGGAGCCAATGGGAGATCCGCTCATCAACACACATACCATACGTGGACCAATCACGGACCACGGTGGTCCCAGGCATTCACACCACCCTAGACTCTCTGGCACCCAGGATGTGTATTGGGACCAGACATCCCAGCCCACACCCTGGAGGCACACAAAAGACATGTAGAAGCCCGCGAAAGCAACCACGTTTCGCGGGAAAGTACATGCCCAAATAAGGAAGGCCCCGGGTCGCTCGACCTGGGGAAGGTGAAGGGAGCAAGACGGTCAGTGGACAGGACAAAGGAGCCTCGTGGTCTGGCCATTTTGGGAGCCAGGCCACCATTTTGGGTTCAGTGCGAAAAACGTGCTCAGAACGCCAAAAGGAGCTCAAAATAAACAAAACGATCGCTGCCACCATTCCAGTCCCTGAATGACTTGCACCGATCAAAATACCATCCTAAAAGAGTATCTAGGGCCTGTAGAAGGCTAGAGACCCAAGAGAGCTGTAACTTAGCTTACAGTGCCCTCTTGTGTCATGTTGCACTAAAGCCGCAACACGATAAAAGAAACTACGGGAAACGGCGTTCCCCGGTACTGACTGTCTTAAGGGCATGTCAGTTTCCCCATAAGAAAAGAGCGAAAGCCCAGAGGAGTGCGGCAGAAGGCTGCACTTCTCTGGCAAAGTGAAGAACAAGGTGAAAAACAACAGCAAAAAGTTTAGGGGTTGCCACATGGAAGGAAAATTCCCTACAATTATGAAATCTTTCCTAACAGATATCACATCTCATGTTATAGGAAGAGTTTCAGGTTTGGTATAAGCATTGAGATATCACATCTCTGCAATCGGAAGTGTCTCAGGATTGGGATGGGAAGGAGTTGGATATCCCATCTCATGTTATAGGACGGGTCTCAGGATTGTTATTAGAATCATTGAGATATCATATTGCATGCTGTAGGAAGGGTCTAAGGATTGGAATGGGAAGGACTTGGATATCACATCTCATGCTATGGATAGGCTCTCAGGTTTGGAAAGGGAAGGAGTTGGATATCACATTACATGTTAGAGGAAGGATCTCAGGTTTGGTATTAGAGGCATTGAGATATCACATCTCATGCTATAGGAAGGGTCTCAGGTTTGGAATGGGAAGGAGTTGTATATGACATCTCATGCCGTAGGGAGGGTCTCAGGTTTGGTATAAACATTGAGATATCACATCTCTGCTATCGAAAGGGTCTCAGGATTGGAATGGGAAGGAGTTGGATATCCCATCTCATGTTATAGGAAGAGTCTCAGGTTTGGTATTAGAAGCATTGAGATATCACATCTCATGCTATAGGAAGTGTCTCAGGATTGGAATGGGAAGGACTTGGGTATCACATCTCATGCTATAGGGAGGGTCTCAAGTTTGATATTAGAAGCATTGAGATATCACATCTCATGCTATAGGAAGGGTCTCAGGATTGGAATGGGAAGGAGTTGGATATCACATCTCATGCTATAGGAAGGGTCTCAGGTTTGGTATAAGCAGTGAGATATCACATCTCATGCTATAGGAAGTGTCTCAGGATTGGAATGGGAAGGAGTTGGATATCACATCTCATGTTATAGGAAGGATCTCAGGTTTGGTATAAGCATTGAGATATCACATCTCTGCTATCGGAAGGGTCTCAGGATTGGAATGGGAAGGAGTTGGATATTCCCATCTCATGTTATAGGAAGGGTCTCAGGTTTGGTATTAGAAGCATTGAGATATCACATCTCATGCTATAGGAAGGGTCTCAGGATTGGAATGGGAAGGAGTTGGATATCACATCTCATGATAAAGGAAGGGTCTAAGGTTTGGAAGGGGAAGGATTTGGATATCACATCTCATGTTATAGGACGGGTCTCAGGTTTGGTATTAGAAGCATTGAGATATCAAGTCTCATGGTATAGGAAGGGTCTCAGAATTGGAATGGGAAGGAGTTGGATATCACATCTCAAGCTATAGGAAGGGTCTCAGGATTAGAATGGGAAGGAGTTTGATATCACATCTCATGCCATAGTATGGGTCTCAGGTTTGGTAGAAGCATTGGGATATCACATCTCATGCTATCAGAAGGGTATCGGGATTGGATTTGGAAGGAGTTGGATATCCCATCTCATGCTATAGGAAGGGTCTCAGGTTGGAATGGGAAGGAGTTGGATATCACATCTCATGTTATAGGAAGGGTCTCAGGATTGGAATGGGAAGGACTTGGATATCACATCTCATGCTATAGGAAGGCTCTCAGGTTTGCAAGGGGAAAGAGTTGGTTATCACATTTCATGTTAGAGGTAGGATCTCAGGTTTGGTATTAGAAGTATTGAGATATCACATCTCATGCTATCAGAAGGATCTCAGGTTTGGTATAGAAGCATTGAGATATCATATCTTATGCTATCAGAAGAGTCTCAGGATTGGAATGGGAAGGAGTTGGATATCACATCTCATGCTAAAGGGAGGGTCTCAGGTTTGGAAGATAAGGATTTGGATATCACATCTCATGTTATAGGAAGGATCTCAGGTTTGGTATTAGAAGTATTGAGATATCACATCATGCTATCGGAAGGATCTCAGGTTTGGTATAGAAGCATTGAGATATCATATCTTATGCTATCAGAAGGGTCTCAGGATTGGAATGGGAAGGAGTTGGATATCACATCTCATGCTAAAGGGAGGGTCTCAGGTTTGGAAGGTGAAGGATTTGGATATTACATCTCATGTTATCGGAAGGATCTCAGGTTTGGTATTAGAAGTATTGAGATATCACATCTCATGCTATAGGAAGGGTCTCAGGATTGGAATGGGAAGGAGTTGGATATCACATCTCATGCTAAAGGAAGGGTCTCAGGTTTGGTAGAAGCATTGAGATATCACATCTCATGCTATAGGAAGGGTCTCAGGATTGGAATGGGAAGGGCTTAGATATCACATATCATGCTATAGGGAGGGTCTCAGTTTTGATATTAGAAGCATTGAGATATCACATCTCATGCTATCGGAAGTGTCTCAGGATTGGAATGGGAAGGAGCTGGATATCACATCTCATGCTAAAGGAAGGATCTCAGGTTTGGAACGGGAAGGAGTTGGATATCACATCTCATGTTATAGGAAGGGTCTCAGGTTTGGTATAAACATTGAGATATCACATCTCTGCTATCGGAAGTTTCTCAGGATTGGAATGGGAAGGAGTTGGATATCCCATCTCATGTTATAGGACGGGTCTCAGGTTTTTTATTAGAATCATTGAGATATCATATTGCATGCTGTAGGAAGGGTCTAAGGATTGGAATGGGAAGGACTTGGATATCACATCTCATGCTATAGATAGGCTCTCAGGTTTGGAAAGTGAAGGAGTTGGATATCACATTTCATGTTAGAGGAAGGATCTCAGGTTTGGTATTAGAGGCATTGAGATATCACATCTCATGCTATAGGAAGGGTCTCAGGATTGGAATGGGAAGGAGTTGGATATCACATCTCATGCTATAGGAAGGGTCTCAGGTTTGGTATAAGCATTGAGATATCACATCTCATGCTGTAGGAACGGTCTCAGGATTGGAATGGAAGGAGTTGGATATCACATCTCATGTTAAAGGAAGGATCTCAGGTTTGGTATTAGAAGCATTGAGACATCACATCTCATGCTATAGGAAGGGTCTCAGGATTGGAATGGGAAGGAGTTGGATATCACATCTCATGCTATAGGAAGGGTCTCAGGATTGGAATGGGAAGGAGTTGAATATGACATCTCATGCCGTAGGAAGGGTCTCAGGTTTGGTATAAACATTGAGATATCACATCTCTGCTATCAAAAGGGTCTCAGGATTGGAATGGGAAGGAGTTGGATATCCCATCTCATGTTATAGGAAGAGTCTCAGGTTTGGTATTAGAAGCATTGAGATATCACATCTCATGCTATAGGAAGGGTCTCAGGATTGGAATGGGAAGGACTTGGGTATCACATCTCATGCTATAGGGAGGGTCTCAAGTTTGATATTAGAAGCATTGAGATATCACATCTCATGCTATAGGAAGGGTCTCAGGATTGGAATGGGAAGGAGTTGGATATCACATCTCATGCTATAGGACGGGTCTCAGGTTTGGTATAAGCAGTGAGATATCACATCTCATGCTATAGGAAGTGTCTCAGGATTGGAATGCGAAGGAGTTGGATATCACATCTCATGTTATAGGAAGGATCTCAGGTTTGGTATAAGCATTGAGATATCACATCTCTGCTATCGGAAGGGTCTCAGGATTGGAATGGGAAGGAGTTGGATATTCCCATCTCATGTTATAGGAAGGGTCTCAGGTTTGGTATTAGAAGCATTGAGATATCACATCTCATGCTATAGGAAGGGTCTCAGGATTGGAATGGGAAGGGCTTGGATATCACTTCTCATGCTATAGGGAGGGTCTCAAGTTTGATATTAGAAGCATTGAGATATCACATTTCATGATATCGGAAGGGTCTCAAGATTGGAATGGGAAGGAGTTGGATATCACATCTCATGATAAAGGAAGGGTCTAAGGTTTGGAAGGGGAAGGATTTGGATATCACATCTCATGTTATAGGACGGGTCTCAGGTTTGGTATTAGAAGCATTGAGATATCAAGTCTCATGGTATAGGAAGGGTCTCAGAATTGGAATGGGAAGGAGTTGGATATCACATCTCAAGCTATAGGAAGGGTCTCAGGATTAGAATGGGAAGGAGTTTGATATCACATCTCATGGCATAGTATGGGTCTCAGGTTTGGTAGAAGCATTGGGATATCACATCTCATGCTATCGGAAGGGTATCGGGATTGGATTTGGAAGGAGTTGGATATCCCATCTCATGCTATAGGAAGGGTCTCAGGTTGGAATGGGGAGGAGTTGGATATCACATCTCATGTTATAGGAAGGGTCTCAGGATTGGAATGGGAAGGACTTGGATATCACATCTCATGCTACAGGAAGGCTCTCAGGTTTGCAAGGGGAAAGAGTTGGATATCACATTTCATGTTAGAGGTAGGATCTCAGGTTTGGTATTAGAAGTATTGAGATATCACATCTCATGCTATCAGAAGGATCTCAGGTTTGGTATAGAAGCATTGAGATATCATATCTTATGCTATCAGAAGAGTCTCAGGATTGGAATGGGAAGGAGTTGGATATCACATCTCATGCTAAAGGGAGGGTCTCAGGTTTGGAAGATAAGGATTTGGATATCACATCTCATGTTATAGGAAGGATCTCAGGTTTGGTATTAGAAGTATTGAGATATCACATCTCATGCTATCGGAAGGATCTTAGGTTTGGTATAGAAGCATTGAGATATCATATCTTATGCTATCAGAAGGGTCTCAGGATTGGAATGGGAAGGAGTTGGATATCACATCTCATGCTAAAGGGAGGGTCTCAGGTTTGGAAGGCGAAGGATTTGGATATCACATCTCATGTTATAGGATGGATCTCAGGTTTGGTATTAGAAGTATTGAGATATCACATCTCATGTTATCGGAAGGATCTCAGGTTTGGTATTAGAAGTATTGAGATATCACATCTCATGCTATAGGAAGGGTCTCAGGATTGGAATGGGAAGGAGTTGGATATCACATCTCATGCTAAAGGAAGGGTCTCAGGTTTGGTAGAAGCATTGAGATATCACATCTCATGCTATAGGAAGGGTCTCAGGATTGGAATGGGAAGGACTTAGATATCACATATCATGCTATAGGGAGGGTCTCAGTTTTGATATTAGAAGCATTGAGATATCACATCTCATGCTATCGGAAGTGTCTCAGGATTGGAATGGGAAGGAGCTGGATATCACATCTCATGCTAAAGGAAGGGTCTCAGGTTTGGAACGTGAAGGAGTTGGATATCACATCTCATGCTATAGGAAGGGTCTCAGGTTTGGTATAAGCATTGAGATATCACATCTCATGCTATAGGAAGGGTCTCAGGATTGGAATGGAAGGAGTTGGATATCACATCTCATGTTATAGGAACGATCTCAGGTTTGGTATTAGAAGCATTGAGACATCACATCTCATGCTATAGGAAGGGTCTCAGGATTGGAATGGGAAGGAGTTGGATATCACATCTCATGCTATAGGAAGGGTCTCAGGATTGGAATGGGAAGGAGTTGAATATGACATCTCATGCCGTAGGAAGGGTCTCAGGTTTGGTATAAGCAGTGAGATATCACATATGCTATAGGAAGTGTCTCAGGATTGGAATGGGAAGGAGTTGGATATCACATCTCATGTTATAGAAGGATCTCAGGTTTGGTATAAGCATTGAGATATCACATCTCTGCTATCGGAAGGGTCTCAGGATTGGAATGGGAAGGAGTTGGATATTCCCATCTCATGTTATAGGAAGGGTCTCAAGTTTGGTATTAGAAGCATTGAGATATCACATCTCACGCTATAGGAAGGGTCTCAGGATTGGAATGGGAAGGACTTGGATATCACATCTCATGCTATAGGGAGGGTCTCAAGTTTGATATTAGAAGCATTGAGATATCACATTTCATGATATCGGAAGGGTCTCAAGATTGGAATGGGAAGGAGTTGGATATCACATCTCATGATAAAGGAAGGGTCTAAGGTTTGGAAGGGGAAGGATTTGGATATCACATCTCATGTTATAGGACGGGTCTCAGGTTTGGTATTAGAAGCATTGAGATATCAAGTCTCATGGTATAGGAAGGGTCTCAGAATTGGAATGGGAAGGAGTTGGATATCACATCTCAAGCTATAGGAAGGGTCTCAGGATTAGAATGGGAAGGAGTTTGATATCACATCTCATGCCATAGTATGGGTCTCAGGTTTGGTAGAAGAATTGGGATATCACATCTCATGCTATCGGAAGGGTATCGGGATTGGATTTGGAAGGAGTTGGATATCCCATCTCATGCTATAGGAAGGGTCTCAGGTTGGAATGGGGAGGAGTTGGATATCACATCTCATGTTATAGGAAGGGTCTCAGGATTGGAATGGGAAGGACTTGGATATCACATCTCATGCTACAGGAAGGCTCTCAGGTTTGCAAGGGGAAAGAGTTGGAGATCACATTTCATGTTAGAGGTAGCATCTCAGGTTTGGTATTAGAAGTATTGAGATATCACATCTCATGCTATCAGAAGGATCTCAGGTTTGGTATAGAAGCATTGAGATATCATATCTTATGCTATCAGAAGAGTCTCAGGATTGGAATGGGAAGGAGTTGGATATCACATCTCATAATAAAGGGAGGGTCTGAGGTTTGGAAGATAAGGATTTGGATATCACATCTCATGTTATAGGAAGGATCTCAGGTTTGGTATTAGAAGTATTGAGATATCACATCTCATGCTATCGGAAGGATCTCAGGTTTGGTATAGAAGCATTGAGATATCATATATTATGCTATCAGAAGGGTCTCAGGATTGGAATGGGAAGGAGTTGGATATCACATCTCATGCTAAAGGGAGGGTCTCGGGTTTGGAAGGCGAAGGATTTGGATATCACATCTCATGTTATCGGAAGGATCTCAGGTTTGGTATTAGAAGTATTGAGATATCACATCTCATGCTATAGGAAGGGTCTCAGGATTGGAATGGGAAGGAGTTGGATATCACATCTCATGCTAAAGGAAGGGTCTCAGGTTTGGTAGAAGCATTGAGATATCACATCTCATGCTATAGGAAGGGTCTCAGGATTGGAATGGGAAGGACTTAGATATCACATATCATGCTATAGGGAGGGTCTCAGTTTTGATATTAGAAGCATTGAGATATCACATCTCATGCTATCGGAAGTGTCTCAGGATTGGAATGGGAAGGAGCTGGATATCACATCTCATGCTAAAGGAAGGGTCTCAGGTTTGGAACGGGAAGGAGTTGGATATCACATCTCATGTTATAGGAAGGGTCTCAGGTTTGGTATAAACATTGAGATATCACATCTCTGCTATCGGAAGTGTCTCAGGATTGGAATGGAAAGGAGTTGGATATCCCATCTCATGTTATAGGACGGGTCTCAGGTTTTTTATTAGAATCATTGAGATATCATATTGCATGCTGTAGGAAGGGTCTAAGGATTGGAATGGGAAGGAATTGGATATCACATCTCATGCTATAGATAGGCTCTCAGGTTTGGAAAGTGAAGGAGTTGGATATCACATTTCATGTTAGAGGAAGGATCTCAGGTTTGGTATTAGAGGCATTGAGATATCACATCTCAGGCTATAGGAAGGGTCTCAGGATTGGAATGGGAAGGAGTTGGATATCACATCTCATGCTATAGGAAGGGTCTCAGGATTGGAATGGAAGGAGTTGGATATCACATCTCATGTTATAGGAAGGATCTCAGGTTTGGTATTAGAAGCATTGAGACATCACATCTCATGCTATAGGAAGGGTCTCAGGATTGGAATGGGAAGGAGTTGGATATCACATCTCATGCTATAGGAAGGGTCTCAGGATTGGAATGGGAAGGAGTTGAATATGACATCTCATGCCGTAGGAAGGGTCTCAGGTTTGGTATAAACATTGAGATATCACATCTCTGCTATCAAAAGGGTCTCAGGATTGGAATGGGAAGGAGTTGGATATCCCATCTCATGTTATAGGAAGAGGCTCAGGTTTGGTATTAGAAGCATTGAGATATCACATCTCATGCTATAGGAAGGGTCTCAGGATTGGAATGGGAAGGACTTGGGTATCACATCTCATGCTATAGGGAGGGTCTCAAGTTTGATATTAGAAGCATTGAGATATCACATCTCATGCTATAGGAAGGGTCTCAGGATTGGAATGGGAAGGAGTTGGATATCACATCTCATGCTATAGGACGGGTCTCAGGTTTGGTATAAGCAGTGAGATATCACATCTCATGCTATAGGAAGTGTCTCAGGATTGGAATGGGAAGGAGTTGGATATCACATCTCATGTTATAGGAAGGATCTCAGGTTTGGTATAAGCATTGAGATATCACATCTCTGCTATCAGAAGGGTCTCAGGATTGGAATGGGAAGGAGTTGGATATTCCCATCTCATGTTATAGGAAGGGTCTCAGGTTTGGTATTAGAAGCATTGAGATATCACATCTCATGCTATAGGAAGGGTCTCAGGATTGGAATGGGAAGGACTTGGATATCACATCTCATGCTATAGGGAGGGTCTCAAGTTTGATATTAGAAGCATTGAGATATCACATTTCATGATATCGGAAGGGTCTCAAGATTGGAATGGGAAGGAGTTGGATATCACATCTCATGATAAAGGAAGGGTCTAAGGTTTGGAAGGGGAAGGATTTGGATATCACATCTCATGTTATAGGACGGGTCTCAGGTTTGGTATTAGAAGCATTGAGATATCAAATCTCATGGTATAGGAAGGGTCTCAGAATTGGAATGGGAAGGAGTTGGATATCACATCTCAAGCTATAGGAAGGGTCTCAGGATTAGAATGGGAAGGAGTTTGATATCACATCTCATGCCATAGTATGGGTCTCAGGTTTGGTAGAAGCATTGGGATATCACATCTCATGCTATCGGAAGGGTATCGGGATTGGATTTGGAAGGAGTTGGATATCCCATCTCATGCTATAGGAAGGGTCTCAGGTTGGAATGGGGAGGAGTTGGATATCACATCTCATGTTATAGGAAGGGTCTCAGGATTGGAATGGGAAGGACTTGGATATCACATCTCATGCTACAGGAAGGCTCTCAGGTTTGCAAGGGGAAAGAGTTGGATATCACATTTCATGTTAGAGGTAGGATCTCAGGTTTGGTATTAGAAGTATTGAGATATCACATCTCATGCTATCAGAAGGATCTCAGGTTTGGTATAGAAGCTTTGAGATATCATATCTTATGCTATCAGAAGAGTCTCAGGATTGGAATGGGAAGGAGTTGGATATCACATCTCATGCTAAAGGGAGGGTCTCAGGTTTGGAAGATAAGGATTTGGATATCACATCTCATGTTATAGGAAGGATCTCAGGTTTGGTATTAGAAGTATTGAGATATCACATCTCATGCTATCGGAAGGATCTCAGGTTTGGTATAGAAGCATTGAGATATCATATCTTATGCTATCAGAAGGGTCTCAGGATTGGAATGGGAAGGAGTTGGATATCACATCTCATGCTAAAGGGAGGGTCTCAGGTTTGGAAGGCGAAGGATTTGGATATCACATCTCATGTTATAGGATGGATCTCAGGTTTGGTATTAGAAGTATTGAGATATCACATCTCATGTTATCGGAAGGATCTCAGGTTTGGTATTAGAAGTATTGAGATATCACATCTCATGCTATAGGAAGGGTCTCAGGATTGGAATGGGAAGGAGTTGGATATCACATCTCATGCTAAAGGAAGGGTCTCAGGTTTGGTAGAAGCATTGAGATATCACATCTCATGCTATAGGAAGGGTCTCAGGATTGGTATGGGAAGGACTTAGATATCACATATCATGCTATAGGGAGGGTCTCAGTTTTGATATTAGAAGCATTGAGATATCACATCTCATGCTATCGGAAGTGTCTCAGGATTGGAATGGGAAGGAGCTGGATATCACATCTCATGCTAAAGGAAGGGTCTCAGGTTTGGAACGTGAAGGAGTTGGATATCACATCTCATGCTATAGGAAGGGTCTCAGGTTTGGTATAAGCATTGAGATATCACATCTCATGCTATAGGAAGGGTCTCAGGATTGGAATGGAAGGAGTTGGATATCACATCTCATGTTATAGGAACGATCTCAGGTTTGGTATTAGAAGCATTGAGACATCACATCTCATGCTATAGGAAGGGTCTCAGGATTGGAATGGGAAGGAGTTGGATATCACATCTCATGCTATAGGAAGGGTCTCAGGATTGGAATGGGAAGGAGTTGAATATGACATCTCATGCCGTAGGAAGGGTCTCAGGTTTGGTATAAACATTGAGATATCACATCTCTGCTATCAAAAGGGTCTCAGATTTGGAATGGGAAGGAGTTGGATATCCCATCTCATGTTATAGGAAGAGTCTCAGGTTTGGTATTAGAAGCATTGAGATATCACATCTCATGCTATAGGAAGTGTCTCAGGATTGGAATGGGAAGGACTTGGATATCACATCTCATGCTATAGGTAGGGTCTCAAGTTTGATATTAGAAGCATTGAGATATCACATCTCATGCTATAGGAAGGGTCTCAGGATTGGAATGGGAAGGAGTTGGATATCACATCTCATGCTATGGGAAGGGTCTCAGGTTTGGTATAAGCAGTGAGATATCACATCTCATGCTATAGGAAGGGTCTCAGGATTGGAATGGGAAGGAGTTGGATATCACATCTCATGCTATAGGACGGGTCTCAGGTTTGGTATAAGCAGTGAGATATCACATCTCATGCTATAGGAAGTGTCTCAGGATTGGAATGGGAAGGAGTTGGATATCACATCTCATGTTATAGGAAGGATCTCAGGTTTGGTATAAGCAGTGAGATATCACATCTCTGCTATCGGAAGAGTCTCAGGATTGGAATGGGAAGGAGTTGGATATTCCCATCTCATGTTATAGGAAGGGTCTCAGGTTTGGTATTAGAAGCATTGAGATATCACATCTCATGCTATAGGAAGGGTCTCAGGATTGGAATGGGAAGGACTTGGATATCACATCTCATGCTATAGGGAGGGTCTCAAGTTTGATATTAGAAGCATTGAGATATCACATTTCATGATATCGGAAGGGTCTCAAGATTGGAATGGGAAGGAGTTGGATATCACATCTCATGATAAAGGAAGGGTCTAAGGTTTGGAAGGGGAAGGATTTGGATATCACATCTCATGTTATAGGACGGGTCTCAGGTTTGGTATTAGAAGCATTGAGATATCAAGTCTCATGGTATAGGAAGGGTCTCAGAATTGGAATGGGAAGGAGTTGGATATCACATCTCAAGCTATAGGAAGGGTCTCAGGATTAGAATGGGAAGGAGTTTGATATCACATCTCATGCCATAGTATGGGTCTCAGGTTTGGTAGAAGCATTGGGATATCACATCTCATGCTATCGGAAGGGTATCGGGATTGGATTTGGAAGGAGTTGGATATCCCATCTCATGCTATAGGAAGGGTCTCAGGTTGGAATGGGGAGGAGTTGGATATCACATTTCATGTTATAGGAAGGGTCTCAGGATTGGAATGGGAAAGACTTGGATATCACATCTCATGCTACAGGAAGGCTCTCAGGTTTGCAAGGGGAAAGAGTTGGATATCACATTTCATGTTAGAGGTAGGATCTCAGGTTTGGTATTAGAAGTATTGAGATATCACATCTCATGCTATCAGAAGGATCTCAGGTTTGGTATAGAAGCATTGAGATATCATATCTTATGCTATCAGAAGAGTCTCAGGATTGGAATGGGAAGGAGTTGGATATCACATCTCATGCTAAAGGGAGGGTCTCAGGTTTGGAAGATAAGGATTTGGATATCACATCTCATGTTATAGGAAGGATTTCAGGTTTGGTATTAGAAGTATTGAGATATCACATCTCATGCTATCGGAAGGATCTCAGGTTTGGTATAGAAGCATTGAGATATATCTTATGCTATCAGAAGGGTCTCAGGATTGGAATGGGAAGGAGTTGGATATCACATCTCATGCTAAAGGGAGGGTCTCAGGTTTGGAAGGCGAAGGATTTGGATATCACATCTCATGTTATAGGATGGATCTCAGGTTTGGTATTAGAAGTATTGAGATATCACATCTCATGTTATCGGAAGGATCTCAGGTTTGGTATTAGAAGTATTGAGATATCACATCTCATGCTATAGGAAGGGTCTCAGGATTGGAATGGGAAGGAGTTGGATATCACATCTCATGCTAAAGGAAGGGTCTCAGGTTTGGTAGAAGCATTGAGATATCGCATCTCATGCTATAGGAAGGGTCTCAGGATTGGAATGGGAAGGACTTAGATATCACATATCATGCTATAGGGAGGGTCTCAGTTTTGATATTAGAAGCATTGAGATATCACATCTCATGCTATCGGAAGTGTCTCAGGATTGGAATGGGAAGGAGCTGGATATCACATCTCATGCTAAAGGAAGGGTCTCAGGTTTGGAACGTGAAGGAGTTGGATATTACATCTCATGCTATAGGAAGGGTCTCAGGTTTGGTATAAGCATTGAGATATCACATCTCATGCTATAGGAAGGGTCTCAGGATTGGAATGGAAGGAGTTGGATATCACATCTCATGTTATAGGAACGATCTCAGGTTTGGTATTAGAAGCATTGAGACATCACATCTCATGCTATAGGAAGGGTCTCAGGATTGGAATGGGAAGGAGTTGGATATCACATCTCATGCTATAGGAAGGGTCTCAGGATTGGAATGGGAAGGAGTTGAATATGACATCTCATGCCGTAGGAAGGGTCTCAGGTTTGGTATAAACATTGAGATATCACATCTCTGCTATCAAAAGGGTCTCAGGATTGGAATGGGAAGGAGTTGGATATCCCATCTCATGTTATAGGAAGAGTCTCAGGTTTGGTATTAGAAGCATTGAGATATCACATCTCATGCTATAGGAAGTGTCTCAGGATTGGAATGGGAAGGAGTTGGATATCACATCTCATGCTATGGGAAGGGTCTCAGGTTTGGTATAAGCAGTGAGATATCACATCTCATGCTATAGGAAGTGTCTCAGGATTGGAATGGGAAGGAGTTGGATATTCCCATCTCATGTTATAGGAAGGGTCTCAGGTTTGGTATTAGAAGCATTGAGATATCACATCTCATGCTATAGGAAGGGTCTCAGGATTGGAATGGGAAGGACTTGGATATCACATCTCATGCTATAGGGAGGGTCTCAAGTTTGATATTAGAAGCTTTGAGATATCACATCTCATGATATCGGAAGGGTCTCAGGATTGGAATGGGAAGGAGTTGGATATCACATCTCATGATAAAGGAAGGGTCTAAGGTTTGGAAGGGGAAGGATTTGGATATCACATCTCATGTTATATTACGGGTCTCAGGTTTGGTATTAGAAACATTGAGATATCAAGTCTCATAGTATAGGAAGGGTCTCAGAATTGGAATGGGAAGGAGTTGGATATCACATCTCAAGCTATAGGAAGGGTCTCAGGATTGGAATGGGAAGGACTTGGATATCACATCTCATGCTATAGGAAGGCTCTCAGGTTTGGAAGGGGAAAGAGTTGGATATCACATTTCATGTTAGAGGTAGGATCTCAGGTTTGGTATTAGAGGCATTGAGATATCACATCTCATGCTATCAGAAGGGTCTCTGGAATGGAATGGGAAGGAGTTGGATATCACATCTCATGCTAAAGGGAGGGTCTCAGGTTTGGAAGGGGAATGATTTGGATATCACATCTCATGTTATAGGAAGGATCTCAGGTTTGGTATTAGAAGCATTGAGATATCACATCTCATGCTATCGGAAGGATCTCAGGTTTGGTATTAGAAGCATTGAGATATCACATCTCATGCTATCAGAAGAGTCTCAGGATTGGAATAGGAAGGAGTTGGATATCACATCTCATGCTAAAGGGAGGGTCTCAGGTTTGGAAGGGGAAGGATTTGGATATCACATCTCATGTTATCGGAAGGATCTCACGTTTGGTATTAGAAGTATTGAGATATCATATCTCATGCTATAGGAAGGGTCTCAGGATTGGAATGGGAAGGAGTTGGATATCACATCTCATGCTATAGGGAGGGTCTCAGGATTGGAATGGGAAGGACTTAGATATCACATATCATGCTATAGGGAGGGTCTCAGTTTTGATATTAGAAGCATTGAGATATCACATCTCATGCTATCGGAAGTGTCTCAGGATTGGAATGGGAAGGAGCTGGATATCACATCTCATGCTAAAGGAAGGGTCTCAGGTTTGGAACGGGAAGGATTTGGATATTGTTAGGAAAGATTTCGTAATTGTAGGGAATTTTCCTTCCATGTGGCAACCCCTAAACTTTTTGCTATTGTTTTTAACCTTGTTCTTGACTTTGCCAGAGAAGTACAGCCTTCTGCCGCACTTCTCTGGGCTTTCGCTCCTTTCTTACGGGGAAACTGACATGCCCTTAAGACAGTCAGTACCGGGGAACGTGGTTTCCCGTAGTTTCTTTTATCGTGTCGCAGCTTTAGTGCAACACGACACAAGAGGGCACTGTAAGCTAAGTTACAGCTCTCTTGGGTCTCTAGCCTTCTACAAGCCCTAGATACTCTTTTAGGATGGTATTTGATCGGTGCAAGTCATTCAGGGACTGGAATGGTGGCAGCAATCGTTTTGTTTATTTTGAGCTCCTTTTGGCGTTCTGAGCACGTTTTTGCACTGAACCCAAAATGGTGGCCTGGCTCCCAAAATGGCCAGGCCGCGAGGCTCCTTTGTCCTGTCCACTGTCCGTCTTGCTCCCTTCACCTTCCCCAGGTCCGGCGACCCGGGGCCTTCCTTATTTGGGCATGTACTTTCCCGCGAAACGCAGTTGCTTTCGCGGGCTCCTACATGTCGTTTGTGTGCCTCCAGGGTGTGGGCTGGGATGTCTGGTCCCAATACACATCCTGGGTGCCAGAGAGTCTAGGGTGGTGTGAATGCCTGGGACCACCGTGGTCCGTGATTGGTCCACGTATGGTATGTGTGTTGATGAGCGGATCTCCCATTGGCTCCCCTCCGTTTTGGCGCGAAGGGAACCGTGGATAAGAGGGGGCTGGAAACACCACTACCATGTCGATCTCCTGAGTTCTCACGAACAAAGGAATACAGGAGCCAAGTATCCTGCAACCACGAGGCTGGACCGAGGAATCGCTGGTGACCCGCTGAAGGAATCCTCCTTTGCACTGCTGTCGTCCTGTGAAACCCTTTCCTCCTTGGATTGAACCAGAAGGCCTGTACTGGTGCTTCGACCTTTGGAATAGCAGGAACAGCTATTCCCGGCGACTTCATCATCTCCTGCCAAGTAAGCCTTCGGAAGTGTCTCTGGGCCATCCAGTTGACTGACCAGTTTACAAGGGAGTCCTGCTCTGTAACCGCCGCCAGGTTGTGTTGTATTTCGAGTCCTTGTCACTCTCCCACGCTTCGTACACTTGGCGTTCCCAAGTCTGAAGGGAGGAGTGTACATTTGGCTCGAATACACAGGGCCGCTCCGTTGTCCTGCTGCGGCAACAAACTGTGCTCGTTTCGTCGATTGGGACGTCTTTTTGCTCTACACGACTACGAGGCGTTCCCTGCTCTTCTGAACCTGCCAGCTGCTGAAACTAACGTGGAGAAGACTGGGTCTGCTTGCTTCGGGGACCGGTGAGTAGTTTAGCTAGGATCTGGTCGCCCTCCTGCAGTATCCCATTGCTTTTCCCTGCTGTGTAAAAACAGCACCCTTTTGGCCGTACTCACGCTCTGCTTCTGCCCGCTGTGGAGGCTGCGCTTGAGTTGCGGAATCTGTTCTCCTTCTGCTGTGCACTAACCCGAACTGCCTGACTTCCTCCGAAGAGCTTCCCCTTTTGCCCGTTGGCACCGGCGTGGCAGGTACTTTGAGCACAAGGCTCCACTCTTCTCAGGGCTCGGACTTCCATCTAGTTAGGTGCCTCTGAAGGCGAACTGAGTCTAAAGCGTTATCGCACTGCCTGTTTTCCTTTCCTTTCAGGTGGACTACATATTTCGTGCTTTAAACGCTTGCGACTGTGTATTTGTATATATATTGTGTTGATATGGTATGTGTTGGTTTAATATTGTGATATTGTGATTTTCTCGCTACGGTCATTGTTTTAAAGGCCTTAAAATAAATGTGTATCTATTTTTGATATAACAACTGTTTGGAGTAGTTTGTAAGCGCTCTTGCTTTGTGTGCTCATTGCGGGCTTTCAGTCACCCTCACCCCTCTTGAGACCTAGTCTTGACCGCCGCGATCGCTACCTTGATTGGTCTGGCTTGTCCAGAGGTTACCCTGTTCCAAGTAATTAGGTTGGCCTTCTGAACTTCTGCGCCACCAGGACAGAGTTCAGAAATCCGTCTTAACAAATTGGTGCACAGCGGTGGGATACGACTGAAGGTATCCAGTGTTGCGCTCGAACTAAGGCATTTCAGGTTATTCCAAACAGTACACGTAGTGAATTGTTGTAATATAACTTTAAAAAGGCCATAGTCCTATCAAACAGTATGGAAGCAAATACCTTGTTAACTTTAAATGCTTCCAAATCAGAAACGCTGAAAAAGATGTGTGCGGAGAGAGGTGTTTCCTCTCAAGGCACAAAATTGGAAATGATCCAGAGAATCGTGGCGTGGCAAGAAGCGCAGCTTGACGCTATAACTTCCGAGGACAGTGCAGAAGGTGGTGGGGCTGCTCTCACTGGCAGAACCGACGGTTCTGCCGCTGCACTGATCCATCGCGACCACGAGGACAGGGAGGATGTAATGTCTAATGTTTCCTCTGCCAGTGCTGATGGGGAGGCTATGCTTATATTCAAGAAGCAAGAGCTGCGGTTTAGGCAGCAGGAGCTTGAATTCAGCATAGCCAAACTAAAAATCGAACAGGCAGAAAAACAGAAAGACAGGGATCACCAGTTGGAACTGGCCAAGCTTCAGGTTGCAAATGGGTCCAAGGGTCCTAGACATGGGTCTGGGGCTTCCTCTCATCCACGGTTTCCGAAAGATCTGCTCAGTGTGTATGAAGAAAGGAATGACATTATGGACTGGCTGAATGCGTTTGAGTATGCATGCGAGGTTCAAGAAGTTGACAATGCTGATAAGATTGCGTGGTTGCTCAGTAGACTGCCCCATTCTGGCTGCAGTGCCATTATGGAAATGTCGAAGGCTGAGCGGGCTGATTTCGCAATGTTAAAGCAAACTCTCATTTTAAAGTTTGGGAAGACTCCGGCCCAATATTTAAAGCGTTTTCGAGAGTATAAGAAAAAGGAAGGTGGTACTTGGGTATCTTATGTCGCTGAATCTTTGAAAAACTTAACTGGCTGGGTCGAAGGTTATAAGGTTTCTACCTTCGAAGGCATGATCAATCTGGTCATGCTGGAACACATTTTTGCTTCTTCTTCCCCGGAGCTTAAGCATCATTTGGCCGATTCGAAGGAGATAGATCCTAAGAAGCTGGCCATTGCAGCAGACTTATGGGTGTCACATCGAGTGTCCCATAAGGACAAAACTCATCCTGGTAAGCAGGAGGAAGGGAAAAAGTCCAAAGATATGGAGGGTGGGGAATCTGCTAAATCTTCTTCCCATAAGGGCCACAAAAAGAAAAACAAGGGTAAGACACAAGAGAACTCACAGGGTAGTGGAGGTTTGCCTCCAAAACAGAACTCTGGTTACAATAAGCCTCCCTACGTAAACAGACCCACTGGGGCTTGTTTTTCTTGTGGAGCAACTGACCATGTGAAGGGGGATCCCCGTTGTAAGGTTAGACCTTTGGGGGTCCACTCCGCTAATCTGGCCTTCTCCTCCTACGAGGAAGAAGAGATTACAGGAGCATCCTTCTCCTCGGACTCATTTCCCAGCGGAATAGAGGCCGAGGTAGTTTTAGTGTCCCTGGGTTCCTGGGAGCCTAAAGTCGCAGAGGCTTATGTTAGGATTTCGGATAATACCAAGCACTACTTTAAAGACAGTGTGCTGATCAATGGAGTGGATACTCCAGCTCTTAGGGATAGTGGGTGCAGTCGCACTGTAGTGGATTCTACCTTGGTAGACTCAGAGGAAGTTGCCAGAGCTACTGTGATGCCCACTAAGTTGGCTGACGGCCCCCTCCGTATGTTTCCCGTGATCCCTGTAAATCTTACTTTAAATGGTACAGCAGTCAGGATTCCAGTGAGCATTCAGAGAAACGTCCCGGGAAAGGTCTTGTTGGGTAATGATCTCAGAGCTTTAGGGCTCGTAGGAGACACTGCCGAAAGACCCTACACACGGTCTCAAGCACGGGCAGCATTGGCCAAGTCCAATACGCCGCCCCAGCCAAAGGGGAAACCCGAGGCGAAAGGAGTCTACAAGTCAAAACGAGGGAAAGAGAATATTCCCCCGAGCTCGCCTACCACTGCGGTGGAGGAAGTTGGTCAATCGCCCGAACCTGACGAGGAGGTGGCGATGCCTGAAGTATTCGACCCCAACGATCATCCTGAACTAAAAGACTTGTTAGTTGAAGGAGGTCCTGATAGGGACGAATTCAGTAAAGGCCAACGTGAGTGCCCATCTCTGGAAGGCCTAGGGAGACAGGCCTGCTCCCAGCTTGAGGGTGAACCTCCTGGGATGCATAGGATTTACCAGGAAGGTGGACTCCTGTATAGTGAGCCCACAGAGTCTACAGAAGGAGACCATAGGAGGTTGGTGGTTCCCCTTGCTGTTAGGCCCTTCCTCCTGCAGTTGGCGCATGTCGTTCCCCTTGCTGGTCACCTTGGTATGAGGAGGACCATGCAAAGGTTATCCATGCACTTCTACTGGCCCAAGATGGGGGAGCAAGTAGAAAGTCACTGCAGGAGTTGTGCCGCCTGCCAGTTTTCTGGTAAGGTTGGCGCGACAATCCAAGCTCCGTTGGTACCGCTCCCAGTTGTGGGGGTACCATTTGAAAGGGTAGGGATCGACATGGTTGGTCCCCTTGACCCGCAAACATCCTCAGGCAATAGGTTTATCCTGGTGCTGGTCGACCATACAACCCGGTATCCTGAGGCCATCCCATTTACAACTGTAACTGCCAAGCCAGTTGCAGAAGCTTTACTCGGCATGTTTACTAGGGTTGGCTTCCCTAATGAAGTTGTGCCGGATGATGGCAGCAACTTTATGTCGAAGTATAGGCAGGCTATGTGGATAGAATGTAGGGTCACCTACAGGTTCTCTTCTGCATACCACCCCCAGACAAATGGTCTGGGGGGGTGTTTTAACAGGACGTTAAAGAGCATGATTGGGGCTCTGGAGGAGCCTCAGAGAAGAAAATGGGATCTTCTTGTTTCATGCTTACTGTTTGCCTACCGAGAGGTACCACAGGAGGGTGTTGGCTTCAGCCCCTTCGAACTTCTGTTCGGTCATCCCGTGCGGGGACCCTTAGCCATCGTCAAAGAGGGATGGGAGATGCCCACTCCCCCTGTTACTACCAATGTAGTTGATTATGTGCTAGGGCTCAGAAAACGGATGGTACTTCTGATGGGCTTGGCTAGTGATAAATTGAAGGCAGGACAAGCGCTGGTGAAACATTGGTACGACCAGAAAGCTTCCCTCATCAACTTTACACTTGGTCAGAAAGTCCTGATCATGAATCCCTTAAGGCCTCGAGCTTTACAGGACAAATGGCCAGGCCCTTACCCAGTGGTGGAGCCCCTGGGTGAGGTTAACTATTCAGTGGACCTTGGAAGGCCTGGACAGGCTCCAAAAGTGCTTCCCGTGAATAGGCTGAAGGCTTTCGGCCCAAGCGTCGAAATCGCAGCACTGCTACTGGCTTCAGATGTTGAGGAAGAGGAGTCTGAACCTCTACCGACCTATTCCCAAGCAGTCCTTCAGATAGCTCTTTTGAGGGTGTCCGAGTGGCCCCTCACCAAAATGGACAAGGCTCAGTGGTTTACCTTGGACATGAAGTAGGTGGAGGGAGGAGACAGCCTCTACTCAGTCAGGTACAAGCAGTACAAGACTGGCCTACCCCCACTACGCAAACCCAAGTGAGAGCCTTTTTAGGACTCACGGGGTATTATCGCAATTTTGTGGCAGACTATGGCACCATAGCTGCTCCCCTGACTGCCCTCACAACTCCGAAGAAACCCAAGAAGGTAACTTGGACCGACGAGTGTGAGAAGGCCTTCAATGGCTTAAAAGACTCCTTGTGCCAGGCACCTGTGCTCAGGGCCCCTGATTATCAAAGACCTTTTATCGTGCAGACGGATGCCTCTGACACTGGGATAGGAGCTGTACTATCACAAGTAGATGAGAAGGGTAAGGAACACCCTATCGGTTTTATTAGTCGCCAGCTTAAGGACAGAGAGCTCAGATGGTCCACGGTAGAGAAAGAATGTTTCTCTGTTGTCTGGGCCCTAAGGAAGTTGAGGCCCTACCTCTATGGGACCCACTTCACTGTGCAGACTGACCATAAGCCGTTAAAGTGGCTAATGAACATGAAGGGGGAGAATCCAAAGTTGCTTAGGTGGTCCATAAGTCTACAAGGCTTTGACTTCACTATTGAGCATAGGCCAGGTGTCCAACATAGCAATGCTGATGGGTTGTCCAGAATGTTTAACCGACCTGAACAAGAGACTCATCCAGGGGTGGATTAGTTCCCCCTGTCCATAGTCTGGGAGGGGCGAGTGTTAGGAAAGATTTCGTAATTGTAGGGAATTTTCCTTCCATGTGGCAACCCCTAAACTTTTTGCTATTGTTTTTAACCTTGTTCTTGACTTTGCCAGAGAAGTACAGCCTTCTGCCGCACTTCTCTGGGCTTTCGCTCCTTTCTTACGGGGAAACTGACATGCCCTTAAGACAGTCAGTACCGGGGAACGTGGTTTCCCGTAGTTTCTTTTATCGTGTCGCAGCTTTAGTGCAACACGACACAAGAGGGCACTGTAAGCTAAGTTACAGCTCTCTTGGGTCTCTAGCCTTCTACAGGCCCTAGATACTCTTTTAGGATGGTATTTGATCGGTGCAAGTCATTCAGGGACTGGAATGGTGGCAGCAATCGTTTTGTTTATTTTGAGCTCCTTTTGGCGTTCTGAGCACGTTTTTGCACTGAACCCAAAATGGTGGCCTGGCTCCCAAAATGGCCAGGCCGCGAGGCTCCTTTGTCCTGTCCACTGTCCGTCTTGCTCCCTTCACCTTCCCCAGGTCCGGCGACCCGGGGCCTTCCTTATTTGGGCATGTACTTTCCCGCGAAACGCAGTTGCTTTCGCGGGCTCCTACATGTCGTTTGTGTGCCTCCAGGGTGTGGGCTGGGATGTCTGGTCCCAATACACATCCTGGGTGCCAGAGAGTCTAGGGTGGTGTGAATGCCTGGGACCACCGTGGTCCGTGATTGGTCCACGTATGGTATGTGTGTTGATGAGCGGATCTCCCATTGGCTCCCCTCCGTTTTGGCGCGAAGGGAACCGTGGATAAGAGGGGGCTGGAAACACCACTACCATGTCGATCTCCTGAGTTCTCACGAACGAAAGAATACAGGAGCCAAGTATCCTGCAACCACGAGGCTGGACCGAGGAATCGCTGGTGACCCGCTGAAGGAATCCTCCTTTGCACTGCTGTCGTCCTGTGAAACCCTTTCCTCCTTGGATTGAACCAGAAGGCCTGTACTGGTGCTTCGACCTTTGGAATAGCAGGAACAGCTATTCCCGGCGACTTCATCATCTCCTGCCAAGTAAGCCTTCGGAAGTGTCTCTGGGCCATCCAGTTGACTGACCAGCTTACAAGGGAGTCCTGCTCTGTAACCGCTGCCAGGTTGTGTTGTATTTCGAGTCCTTGTCACTCTCCCACGCTTCGTACACTTGGCGTTCCCAAGTCTGAAGGGAGGAGTGTACATTTGGCTCGAATACACACGGCCGCTCCGTTGTCCTGCTGCGGCAACAAACTGTGCTCGTTTCGTCGATTGGGACGTCTTTTTGCTCTACACGACTACGAGGCGTTCCCTCCTCTTCTGAACCTGCCAGCTGCTGAAACTAACGTGGAGAAGCCTGGGTCTGCTTGCTTCGGGGACCGGTGAGTAGTTTAGCTAGGATCTGGTCGCCCTCCTGCAGTATCCCATTGCTTTTCCCTGCTGTGTAAAAACAGCACCCTTTTGGCCGTACTCACGCTCTGCTTCTGCCCGCTGTGGAGGCTGCGCTTGAGTTGCGGAATCTGTTCTCCTTCTGCTGTGCACTAACCCGAACTGCCTGACTTCCTCCGAAGAGCTTCCCCTTTTGCCCGTTGGCACCGGCGTGGCAGGTACTTTGAGCACAAGGCTCCACTCTTCGCAGGGCTCGGACTTCCATCTAGTTAGGTGCCTCTGAAGGCGAACTGAGTCTAAAGCGTTATCGCACTGCCTGTTTTCCTTTCCTTTCAGGTGGACTACATATTTCGTGCTTTAAACGCTTGCGACTGTGTATTTGTATATATATTGTGTTGATATGGTATGTGTTGGTTTAATATTGTGATATTGTGATTTTCTCGCTACGGTCATTGTTTTAAAGGCCTTAAAATAAATGTGTATCTATTTTTGATATAACAACTGTTTGGAGTAGTTTGTAAGCGCTCTTGCTTTGTGTGCTCATTGCGGGCTTTCAGTCACCCTCACCCCTCTTGAGACCTAGTCTTGACCGCCGCGATCGCTACCTTGATTGGTCTGGCTTGTCCAGAGGTTACCCTGTTCCAAGTAATTAGGTTGGCCTTCTGAACTTCTGCGCCACCAGGACAGAGTTCAGAAATCCGTCTTAACAGATATCACATCTCATGTTATAGGAAGGGTCTCAGGTTTGGTATAAGCATTGAGATATCACATCTCTGCTATCGGAAGTGTCTCAGGATTGGAATGGGAAGGAGTTGGATATCCCATCTCATGTTATAGGACGGGTCTCAGGTTTGTTATTAGAATCATTGAGATATCATATTGCATGCTGTAGGAAGGGTCTGAGGGTTGGAATGTGAAGGACTTGGATATCACATCTCATGCTATAGATAGGCTCTTAGGTTTGGAAAGGGAAGGAGTTGGATATCACATTTCATGTTAGAGGAAGGATCTCAGGTTTGGTATTAGAAGCATTGAGATATCACATCTCATGCTATAGGAAGGGTCTCAGGATTGGAATGGGAAGCAGTTGGATATCACATCTCATGCTATAGGAAGGGTCTCAGGTTTGGTATAAGCATTGAGATATCACATCTCATGCTATAGGACGGGTCTCAGGATTGGAATGGAAGGAGTTGGATATCACATCTCATGTTATAGGAAGGATCTCAGGTTTGGTATTAGAAGCATTGAGACATCACATCTCATGCTATAGGAAGGGTCTCAGGGTTGGAATGGGAAGGAGTTGGATATCACATCTCATCCAATAGGAAGGGTCTCAGGTTTGGAATGGGAAGGAATTGGATATCACATCTCATGTTATAGGAAGGATCTCAGGTTTGGTATTAGAAGCATTGAGATATCACATCTCATGCTATAGGAAGGGTCTCAGGATTGGAATGTGAAGGATTTGGATATCACATCTCATGCTAAAGGAAGGGTCTCAGGTTTGGTAGAAGCATTGAGATATCACGTCTCTGCTATCAGAAGGGTCTCAGGATTGGATTGGGAAGGAGTTGGATATCCCTTCTCATGCTATAGGAAGGGTCTCAGGATTTGAATGGCAAGGAGTTGGATATCCCATCTCATGTTATAGGACGAGTCTCAGGTTTTTTATTAAAATCATTGAGATATCATATTGCATGCTGTAGGAAGGGTCTAAGGATTGGAATGGGAAGGACTTGGATATCACATCTCATGCTATAGATAGGCTCTCAGGTTTGGAAAGTGAAGGAGTTGGATATCACATTTCATGTTAGAGGAAGGATCTCAGGTTTGGTATTAGAGGCATTGAGATATCACATCTCAGGCTATAGGAAGGGTCTCAGGATTGGAATGGGAAGGAGTTGGATATCACATCTCATGCTATAGGAAGGGTCTCAGGTTTTGTTATAAGCATTGAGACATCACATCTCATGCTATAGGAAGGGTCTCAGGATTGGAATGGGAAGGAGTTGGATATCACATCTCATGCTATAGGAAGGGTCTCAGGATTGGAATGGGAAGGAGTTGTATATGACATCTCATGCCGTAGGGAGGGTCTCAGGTTTGGTATAAACATTGAGATATCACATCTCTGCTATCGAAAGGGTCTCAGGATTGGAATGGGAAGGAGTTGGATATCCCATCTCATGTTATAGGAAGAGTCTCAGGTTTGGTATTAGAAGCATTGAGATATCACATCTCATGCTATAGGAAGTGTCTCAGGATTGGAATGGGAAGGACTTGGGTATCACATCTCATGCTATAGGGAGGGTCTCAAGTTTGATATTAGAAGCATTGAGATATCACATCTCATGCTATAGGAAGGGTCTCAGGATTGGAATGGGAAGGAGTTGGATATCACATCTCATGCTATAGGAAGGGTCTCAGGTTTGGTATAAGCAGTGAGATATCACATCTCATGCTATAGGAAGTGTCTCAGGATTGGAATGGGAAGGAGTTGGATATCACATCTCATGTTATAGGAAGGATCTCAGGTTTGGTATAAGCATTGAGATATCACATCTCTGCTATCGGAAGGGTCTCAGGATTGGAATGGGAAGGAGTTGGATATTCCCATCTCATGTTATAGGAAGGGTCTCAGGTTTGGTATTAGAAGCATTGAGATATCACATCTCATGCTATAGGAAGGGTCTCAGGATTGGAAATGGAAGGACTTGGATATCACATCTCATGCTATAGGGAGGGTCTCAAGTTTGATATTAGAAGCATTGAGATATCACATTTCATATCGGAAGGGTCTCAAGATTGGAATGGGAAGGAGTTGGATATCACATCTCATGATAAAGGAAGGGTCTAAGGTTTGGAAGGGGAAGGATTTGGATATGACATCTCATGTTATAGGACGGGTCTCAGGTTTGGTATTAGAAGCATTGAGATATCAAGTCTCATGGTATAGGAAGGGTCTCAGAATTGGAATGGGAAGGAGTTGGGTATCACATCTCAAGCTATAGGAAGTGTCTCAGGATTAGAATGGGAAGGAGTTTGATATCACATCTTATGCCATAGTATGGGTCTCAGGTTTGGTAGAAGCATTGGGATATCACATCTCATGCTATCGGAAGGGTATCGGGATTGGATTTGGAAGGAGTTGGATATCCCATCTCATGCTATAGGAAGGGTCTCAGGTTGGAATGGGAAGGAGTTGGATATCACATCTCATGTTATAGGAAGGGTCTCAGGATTGGAATGGGAAGGACTTGGATATCACATCTCATGCTATAGGAAGGCTCTCAGGTTTGCAAGGGGAAAGAGTTGGATATCACATTTCATGTTAGAGGTAGGATCTCAGGTTTGGTATTAGAAGTATTGAGATATCACATCTCATGCTATCAGAAGGATCTCAGGTTTGGTTTAGAAGCATTGAGATATCATATCTTATGCTATCAGAAGAGTCTCAGGATTGGAATGGGAAGGAGTTGGATATCACATCTCATGCTAAAGGGAGGGTCTCAGGTTTGGAAGATAAGGATTTGGATATCACATCTCATGTTATAGGAAGGATCTCAGGTTTGGTATTAGAAGTATTGAGATATCACATCTCATGCTATCGGAAGGATCTCAGGTTTGGCATAGAAGCATTGAGATATCATATCTTATGCTATCAGAAGGGTCTCAGGATTGGAATGGGAAGGAGTTGGATATCACATCTCATGCTAAAGGGAGGGTCTCAGGTTTGGAAGGCGAAGGATTTGGATATCACATCTCATGTTATAGGATGGATCTCAGGTTTGGTATTAGAAGTATTGAGATATCACATCTCATGTTATCGGAAGGATCTCAGGTTTGGTATTAGAAGTATTGAGATATCACATCTCATGCTATAGGAAGGGTCTCAGGATTGGAATGGGAAGGAGTTGGATATCACATCTCATGCTAAAGGAAGGGTCTCAGGTTTGGTAGAAGCATTGAGATATCACATCTCATGCTATAGGAAGGGTCTCAGGATTGGAATGGGAAGGACTTAGATATCACATATCATGCTATAGGGAGGGTCTCAGTTTTGATATTAGAAGCATTGAGATATCACATCTCATGCTATCGGAAGTGTCTCAGGATTGGAATGGGAAGGAGCTGGATATGACATCTCATGCTAAAGGAAGGGTCTCAGGTTTGGAACGGGAAGGAGTTGGATATCACATCTCATGTTATAGGAAGGGTCTCAGGTTTGGTATAAACATTGAGATATCACATCTCTGCTATCGGAAGTGTCTCAGGATTGGAATGGGAAGGAGTTGGATATTCCTATCTCATGTTATAGGAAGGGTCTCAGGTTTGGTATTAGAAGCATTGAGATATCACATCTCATGCTATAGGAAGGGTCTCAGGATTGGAATGGGAAGGACTTGGATATCACATCTCATGCTATAGGGAGGGTCTCAAGTTTGATATTAGAAGCATTGAGATATCACATTTCATGATATTGGAAGGGTCTCAAGATTGGAATGGGAAGGAGTTGGATATCACATCTCATGCTATAGGAAGGGTCTCAGGATTGGAATGGGAAGGAGTTGTATATGACATCTCATGCCGTAGGGAGGGTCTCAGGTTTGGTATAAACATTGAGATATCACATCTCTGCTATCGAAAGGGTCTCAGGATTGGAATGGGAAGGAGTTGGATATCCCATCTCATGTTATAGGAAGAGTCTCAGGTTTGGTATTAGAAGCATTGAGATATCACATCTCATGCTATAGGAAGTGTCTCAGGATTGGAATGGGAAGGACTTGGGTATCACATCTCATGCTATAGGGAGGGTCTCAAGTTTGATATTAGAAGCATTGAGATATCACATCTCATGCTATAGGAAGGGTCTCAGGATTGGAATGGGAAGGAGTTGGATATCACATCTCATGCTATAGGAAGGGTCTCAGGTTTGGTATAAGCAGTGAGATATCACATCTCATGCTATAGGAAGTGTCTCAGGATTGGAATGGGAAGGAGTTGAATATCACATCTCATGTTATAGGAAGGATCTCAGGTTTGGTATAAGCATTGAGATATCACATCTCTGCTATCGGAAGGGTCTCAGGATTGGAATGGGAAGGAGTTGGATATTCCCATCTCATGTTATAGGAAGGGTCTCAGGTTTGGTATTAGAAGCATTGAGATATCACATCTCATGCTATAGGAAGGGTCTCAGGATTGGAATGGGAAGGACTTGGATATCACATCTCATGCTATAGGGAGGGTCTCAAGTTTGATATTAGAAGCATTGAGATATCACATTTCATGATCTCGGAAGGGTCTCAAGATTGGAATGGGAAGGAGTTGGATATCACATCTCATGATAAAGGAAGGGTCTAAGGTTTGGAAGGGGAAGGATTTGGATATCACATCTCATGTTATAGGACGGGTCTCAGGTTTGGTATTAGAAGCATTGAGATATCAAGTCTCATGGTATAGGAAGGGTCTCAGAATTGGAATGGGAAGGAGTTGGATATCACATCTCAAGCTATAGGAAGGGTCTCAGGATTAGAATGGGAAGGAGTTTGATATCACATCTCATGCCATAGTATGTATCTCAGGTTTGGTAGAAGCATTGGGATATCACATCTCATGCTATCGGAAGGGTATCGGGATTGGATTTGGAAGGAGTTGGATATCCCATCTCATGCTATAGGAAGGGTCTCAGGTTGGAATGGGAAGGAGTTGGATATCACATCTCATGTTATAGGAAGGGTCTCAGGATTGGAATGGGAAGGACTTGGATATCACATCTCATGCTATAGGAAGGCTCTCAGGTTTGCAAGGGGAAAGAGTTGGATATCACATTTCATGTTAGAGGTAGGATCTCAGGTTTGGTATTAGAAGTATTGAGATATCACATCTCATGCTATCAGAAGGATCTCAGGTTTGGTATAGAAGCATTGAGATATCATATCTTATGCTATCAGAAGAGTCTCAGGATTGGAATGGGAAGGAGTTGGATATCACATCTCATGCTAAAGGGAGGGTCTCAGGTTTGGAAGATAAGGATTTGGATATCACATCTCATGTTATAGGAAGGATCTCAGGTTTGGTATTAGAAGTATTGAGATATCACATCTCATGCTATCGGAAGGATCTCAGGTTTGGTATAGAAGCATTGAGATATCATATCTTATGCTATCAGAAGGGTCTCAGGATTGGAATGGGAAGGAGTTGGATATCACATCTCATGCTAAAGGGAGGGTCTCAGGTTTGGAAGGCGAAGGATTTGGATATCACATCTCATGTTATAGGATGGATCTCAGGTTTGGTATTAGAAGTATTGAGATATCACATCTCATGTTATCGGAAGGATCTCAGGTTTGGTATTAGAAGTATTGAGATATCACATCTCATACTATAGGAAGGGTCTCAGGATTGGAATGGGAAGGAGTTGGATATCACATCTCATGCTAAAGGAAGGGTCTCAGGTTTGGTAGAAGCATTGAGATATCACACCTCATGCTATAGGAAGGGTCTCAGGATTGGAATGGGAAGGACTTAGATATCACATATCATGCTATAGGGAGGGTCTCAGTTTTGATATTAGAAGCATTGAGATATCACATCTCATGCTATCGGAAATGTCTCAGGATTGGAATGGGAAGGAGCTGGATATCACATCTCATGCTAAAGGAAGGGTCTCAGGTTTGGAACGTGAAGGAGTTGGATATCACATCTCATGCTATAGGAAGGGTCTCAGGTTTGGTATAAGCATTGAGATATCACATCTCATGCTATAGGAAGGGTCTCAGGATTGGAATGGAAGGAGTTGGATATCACATCTCATGTTATAGGAACGATCTCAGGTTTGGTATTAGAAGCATTGAGACATCACATCTCATGCTATAGGAAGGGTCTCAGGATTGGAATGGGAAGGAGTTGGATATCACATCTCATGCTATAGGAAGGGTCTCAGGATTGGAATGGGAAGGAGTTGAATATGACATCTCATGCCGTAGGAAGGGTCTCAGGTTTGGTATAAACATTGAGATATCACATCTCTGCTATCAAAAGGGTCTCAGGATTGGAATGGGAAGGAGTTGGATATCCCATCTCATGTTATAGGAAGAGTCTCAGGTTTGGTATTAGAAGCATTGAAATATCACATCTCATGCTATAGGAAGTGTCTCAGGATTGGAATGGGAAGGACTTGGATATCACATCTCATGCTATAGGTAGGGTCTCAAGTTTGATATTAGAAGCATTGAGATATCACATCTCATGCTATAGGAAGGGTCTGAGGATTGGAATGGGAAGGAGTTGGATATCACATCTCATGCTATGGGAAGGGTCTCAGGTTTGGTATAAGCAGTGAGATATCACATCTCATGCTATAGGAAGTGTCTCAGGATTGGAATGGGAAGGAGTTGGATATTCCCATCTCATGTTATAGGAAGGGTCTCAGGTTTGGTATTAGAAGCATTGAGATATCACATCTCATGCTATAGGAAGGGTCTCAGGATTGGAATGGGAAGGACTTGGATATCACATCTCATGCTATAGTGAGGGTCTCAAGTTTGATATTAGAAGCTTTGAGATATCACATCTCATGATATCGGAAGGGTCTCAGGATTGGAATGGGAAGGAGTTGGATATCACATCTCATGATAAAGGAAGGGTCTAAGGTTTGGAAGGGGAAGGATTTGGATATCACATCTCATGTCATATTACGGGTCTCAGGTTTGGTATTAGAAGCATTGAGATATCAAGTCTCATAGTATAGGAAGGGTCTCAGAATTGGAATGGGAAGGAGTTGGATATCACATCTCAAGCTATAGGAAGGGTCTCAGGATTGGAATGGGAAGGACTTGGATATCACATCTCATGCTATAGGAAGGCTCTCAGGTTTGGAAGGGGAAGGATTTGGATATCACATCTCATGTTATAGGAAGGATCTCAGGTTTGGTATTAGAAGCATTGAGATATCACATCTCATGCTATCGGAAGGATCTCAGGTTTGGTATTAGAAGCATTGAGATATCACATCTCATGCTATCAGAAGAGTCTCAGGATTGGAATAGGAAGGAGTTGGATATCACATCTCATGCTAAAGGGAGGGTCTCAGGTTTGGAAGGGGAAGGATTTGGATATCACATCTCATGTTATCGGAAGGATCTCACGTTTGGAATTAGAAGTATTGAGATATCATATCTCATGCTATAGGAAGGGTCTCAGGATTGGAATGGGAAGGAGTTGGATATCACATCTCATGCTATAGGGAGGGTCTCAGGATTGGAATGGGAAGGACTTAGATATCACATATCATGCTATAGGGAGGGTCTCAGTTTTGATATTAGAAGCATTGAGATATCACATCTCATGCTATCGGAAGTGTCTCAGGATTGGAATGGGAAGGAGCTGGATATCACATCTCATGCTAAAGGAAGGGTCTCAGGTTTGGAACGGGAAGGATTTGGATATCACATCTCATGTTATAGGAAGGGTCTCAGGTTTGGTATAAGCATTGAGATATCACATCTCTGCTATCGGAAGTGTCTCAGGATTGGAATGGGAAGGAGTTGGATATCCCATCTCATGTTAAAGGACGGGTCTCAGGTTTGTTATTAGAATCATTGAGATATCATATTGCATGCTGTAGGAAGGGTCTAAGGGTTGGAATGTGAAGGACTTGGATATCACATCTCATGCTATAGATAGGCTCTTAGGTTTGGAAAGGGAAGGAGTTGGATATCACATTTCATGTTAGAGGAAGGATCTCAGGTTTGGTATTAGAAGCATTGAGATATCACATCTCATGCTATAGGAAGGGTCTCAGGATTGGAATGGGAAGCAGTTGGATATCACATCTCATGCTATAGGAAGGGTCTCAGGTTTGGTATAAGCATTGAGATATCACATCTCATGCTATAGGACGGGTCTCAGGATTGGAATGGAAGGAGTTGGATATCATATCTCATGTTATAGGAAGGATCTCAGGTTCCGTATTAGAAGCATTGAGACATCACATCTCATGCTATAGGAAGGGTCTCAGGGTTGGAATGGGAAGGAGTTGGATATCACATCTCATCCAATAGGAAGGGTCTCAGGTTTGGAATGGGAAGGAATTGGATATCACATCTCATGTTATAGGAAGGATCTCAGGTTTGGTATTAGAAGCATTGAGATATCACATCTCATGCTATAGGAAGGGTCTCAGGATTGGAATGTGAAGGATTTGGATATCACATCTCATGCTAAAGGAAGGGTCTCAGGTTTGGTAGAAGCATTGAGATATCACGTCTCTGCTATCGGAAGGGTCTCAGGATTGGATTGGGAAGGAGTTGGATATCCCTTCTCATGCTATAGGAAGGGTCTCAGGATTTGAATGGCAAGGAGTTGGATATCACATCTCATGCCATAGGAAGGGTCTCAGGTTTGGTATAAGCATTGAGATATCACATCTCTGCTATCGGAAGGGTCTCAGGATTGGATTGGGAAGGAGTTGGATATCCCTTCTCATGCTATAGGAAGTGTCTCAGGTTGGAATGGGAAGGAGTTGGATATCACATCTCATGTTATAGGAAGGGTCTCAGGATTGGAATGGGAAGGATTTGGATATCACATCTCTTGCTATAGGAAGGGTCTCAGGATTGGAATGGGTAGGAGTTGGATATTACTTTCTTGCTATAGGAAGGGTCTCATGTTTGGAATGGGAAGGAGTTGGATATCACATATGCTATAGTTAGTGTCTCAGGTTTGGAACAGGAAGGAGTTGGATATCACATCTCATGTTATAGGAAGGGTCTCAGGTTTGGTATAAGCATTGAGATATCACATCTCTGCTATCGGAAGCGGCTCAGGATTGGAATGGGAAGGAGTTGGATATCCCATCTCATGTTATAGGAAGAGTCTCTGGTTTGGTATTAGAATCATTGAGATATCACATCGCATGCTGTAGGAAGGGTCTAAGGATTGGAATGGGATGGACTTGGATATCACATCTCATGCTATAGGTAGGCTCTCAGGTTTGGTATAAGCATTGAGATATCACATCTCATGCTATAGGAAGGGTCTCAGGATTGGAATGGGAAGGAATTGGATATCACATCTCATGCTATAGGAAGGGTCTCAGATTTGGTATAAGCATTGAGATATCACATCTCATGCTAAAGGAAGGGTCTCAGGATTGGAATGGGAAGGAGTTGTATATGACATCTCAGGCCATAGGAAGGTTCTCAGGTTTGGTATAAGCATTGAGATATCACATCTCTGCTATCGGAAAGGTCTCAGGATTGGAATGGGAAGGAGTTGGATATCCCATCTCATGTTATAGGAAGGGTCTCAGGTTTGGTATTAGAAGCATAGAGATATTCCATCTCATGCTATAGGAAGGGTCTCAGGATTGGAATGGGAAGGACTTGGATGTCACATCTCATGCTATAGGGAGGGTCTCAAGTTTGATATTAGAAGCATTGAGATAACAAATCTCATGATATCGGAAGGGTCTCAGGATTGGAATGGGAAGGAGTTGGATATCACATCTCATGATAAAGGAAGGGTCTAAGGTTTGGAAGGGGAAGGATTTGGATATCACATCTCATGTTATAGGACGGGTCTCAGGTTTGGTATTAGAAGCATTGAGATATCAAGTCTCATGGTATAAGAAGGGTCTCAGAATTGGAATGGGAAGGAGTTGGATATCACACCTCAAGCTATAGGAAGGGTCTCAGGATTGGAATGGGAAGGAGTTTGATATCACATCTCATGCCATAGTATGGGTCTCAGGTTTGGTAGAAGCATTGGGATATCACATCTCATGCTATCGGAAGGGTATCAGTATTGGATTTGGAAGAAGTTGGATATCCCATCTCATGCTATAGGAAGGGTCTCAGGTTGGAATGGGAAGGAGTTGGATATCACATTTCATGTTATAGGAAGGGTCTCAGGATTGGAATGGGAAGGACTTGGATATCATATCTCATGCTATAGGACGGGTCTCAGGTTTGTTATTAGAATCATTGAGATATCATATTGCATGCTGTAGGAAGGGTCTAAGGATTGGAATGGGAAGGACCTGGATATCACATCTCATGCTATAGATAGGCTCTTAGGTTTGGAAAGGGAAGGAGTTGGATATCACATTTCATGTTAGAGGAAGGGTCTCAGGATTGGAATGGGAAGGACTTGGATATCATATCTCATGCTATAGGACGGGTCTCAGGTTTGTTATTAGAATCATTGAGATATCATATTGCATGCTGTAGGAAGGGTCTAAGGATTGGAATGGGAAGGACCTGGATATCACATCTCATGCTATAGATAGGCTCTTAGGTTTGGAAAGGGAAGGAGTTGGATATCACATTTCATGTTAGAGGAAGGGTCTCAGGATTGGAATGGGAAGTAGTTGGATATCACATCTCATGCTATAGGAAGGGTCTCAGGTTTGGTATAAGCATTGAGATATCACATCTCATGCTATAGGACGGGTCTCAGGATTGGAATGGAAGGAGTTGGATATCACATCTCATGTTATAGGAAGGATCTCAGGTTTGGTATTAGAAGCATTGAGACATCACATCTCATGCTATAGGACGGGTCTCAGGGTTGGAATGGCAAGGAGTTGTATATCACAACTCATCCAATAGGAAGGGTCTCAGGTTTGGAATGGGAAGGAATTGGATATCACATCTCATGTTATAGGAAGGATCTCAGGTTTGGTATTAGAAGCATTGAGATATCACATCTCATGCTATAGGAAGGGTCTCAGGATTGGAATGTGAAGGATTTGGATATCACATCTCATGCTAAAGGAAGGGTCTCAGGTTTGGTAGAAGCATTGAAATATCACGTCTCTGCTATCAAAAGGGTCTCAGGATTGGATTGGGAAGGAGTTGGATATCCCTTCTCATGCTATAGGAAGGGTCTCAGGATTTGATTGGCAAGGAGTTGGATATCACATCTCATGCCATAGGAATGGTATCAGGTTTGGTATAAGCATTGAGATATCACATCTCTGCTATCGGAAGGGTCTCAGGATTGGAATGGGAAGGAGTTGGATATTCCCATCTCATGTTATAGGAAGGGTCTCAGGTTTGGTATTAGAAGCATTGAGATATGACATCTCATGCTATAGGAAGGGTCTCAGGATTGGAATGGGAAGGACTTGGATATCACATCTCATGCTATAGGGAGGGTCTCAAGTTTGATATTAGAAGCTTTGAGATATCACATCTCATGATATCGGAAGGGTCTCAGGATTGGAATGGGAAGGAGTTGGATATCACATCTCATGATAAAGGAAGGGTCTAAGGTTTGGAAGGGGAAGGATTTGGATATCACATCTCATGTTATATTACGGGTCTCAGGTTTGGTATTAGAAGCATTGAGATATCAAGTCTCAGAGTATAGGAAGGGTCTCAGAATTGGAATGGGAAGGAGTTGGATATCACATCTCAAGCTATAGAAAGGGTCTCAGGATTGGAATGGGAAGGACTTGGATATCACATCTCATGCTATAGGAAGGCTCTCAGGTTTGGAAGGGGAAAGAGTTGGATATCACATTTCATGTTAGAGGTAGGATCTCAGGTTTGGTATTAGAGGCATTGAGATATCACATCTCATGCTATCAGAAGGGTCTCAGGAATGGAATGGGAAGGAGTTGGATATCACATCTCATGCTAAAGGGAGGGTCTCAGGTTTGGAAGGGGAAGGATTTGGATATCACATCTCATGTTATAGGAAGGATCTCAGGTTTGGTATTAGAAGCATTGAGATATCACATCTCATGCTATCGGAAGGATCTCAGATTTGGTATTAGAAGCATTGAGATATCACATCTCATGCTATCAGAAGGGTCTCAGGATTGGAATGGGAAGGAGTTGGATATCACATCTCATGCTATAGGAAGTGTCTCAGGATTGGAATGGGAAGGACTTGGATATCACATCTCATGCTATAGGTAGGGTCTCAAGTTTGATATTAGAAGCATTGAGATATCACATCTCATGCTATAGGAAGGGTCTGAGGATTGGAATGGGAAGGAGTTGGATATCACATCTCATGCTATGGGAAGGGTCTCAGGTTTGGTATAAGCAGTGAGATATCACATCTCATGCTATAGGAAGTGTCTCAGGATTGGAATGGGAAGGAGTTGGATATCACATCTCATGTTATAGGAAGGATCTCAGGTTTGGTATAAGCATTGAGATATCACATCTCTGCTATCGGAAGGGTCTCAGGATTGGAATGGGAAGGAGTTGGATATTCCCATCTCATGTTATAGGAAGGGTCTCAGGTTTGGTATTAGAAGCATTGAGATATCACATCTCATGCTATAGGAAGGGTCTCAGGATTGGAATGGGAAGGACTTGGATATCACATCTCATGCTATAGGGAGGGTCTCAAGTTTGATATTAGAAGCTTTGAGATATCACATCTCATGATATCGGAAGGGTCTCAGGATTGGAATGGGAAGGAGTTGGATATCACATCTCATGATAAAGGAAGGGTCTAAGGTTTGGAAGGGGAAGGATGTGGATATCACATCTCATGTTATATTACGGGTCTCACGTTTGGTATTAGAAGCATTGAGATATCAAGTCTCATAGTATAGGAAGGGTCTCAGAATTGGAATGGGAAGGAGTTGGATATCACATCTCAAGCTATAGGAAGGGTCTCAGGATTGGAATGGGAAGGACTTGGATATCACATCTCATGCTATAGGAAGGCTCTCAGGTTTGGAAGGGGAAAGAGTTGGATATCACATTTCATGTTAGAGGAAGGGTCTCAGGATTGGAATGGGAAGGACTTGGATATCATATCTCATGCTATAGGACGGGTCTCAGGTTTGTTATTAGAATCATTGAGATATCATATTGCATGCTGTAGGAAGGGTCTAAGGATTGGAATGGGAAGGACCTGGATATCACATCTCATGCTATAGATAGGCTCTTAGGTTTGGAAAGGGAAGGAGTTGGATATCACATTTCATGTTAGAGGAAGGGTCTCAGGATTGGAATGGGAAGGACTTGGATATCATATCTCATGCTATAGGACGGGTCTCAGGTTTGTTATTAGAATCATTGAGATATCATATTGCATGCTGTAGGAAGGGTCTAAGGATTGGAATGGGAAGGACCTGGATATCACATCTCATGCTATAGATAGGCTCTTAGGTTTGGAAAGGGAAGGAGTTGGATATCACATTTCATGTTAGAGGAAGGGTCTCAGGATTGGAATGGGAAGTAGTTGGATATCACATCTCATGCTATAGGAAGGGTCTCAGGTTTGGTATAAGCATTGAGATATCACATCTCATGCTATAGGACGGGTCTCAGGATTGGAATGGAAGGAGTTGGATATCACATCTCATGTTATAGGAAGGATCTCAGGTTTGGTATTAGAAGCATTGAGACATCACATCTCATGCTATAGGACGGGTCTCAGGGTTGGAATGGCAAGGAGTTGTATATCACAACTCATCCAATAGGAAGGGTCTCAGGTTTGGAATGGGAAGGAATTGGATATCACATCTCATGTTATAGGAAGGATCTCAGGTTTGGTATTAGAAGCATTGAGATATCACATCTCATGCTATAGGAAGGGTCTCAGGATTGGAATGTGAAGGATTTGGATATCACATCTCATGCTAAAGGAAGGGTCTCAGGTTTGGTAGAAGCATTGAAATATCACGTCTCTGCTATCAAAAGGGTCTCAGGATTGGATTGGGAAGGAGTTGGATATCCCTTCTCATGCTATAGGAAGGGTCTCAGGATTTGATTGGCAAGGAGTTGGATATCACATCTCATGCCATAGGAATGGTATCAGGTTTGGTATAAGCATTGAGATATCACATCTCTGCTATCGGAAGGGTCTCAGGATTGGAATGGGAAGGAGTTGGATATTCCCATCTCATGTTATAGGAAGGGTCTCAGGTTTGGTATTAGAAGCATTGAGATATGACATCTCATGCTATAGGAAGGGTCTCAGGATTGGAATGGGAAGGACTTGGATATCACATCTCATGCTATAGGGAGGGTCTCAAGTTTGATATTAGAAGCTTTGAGATATCACATCTCATGATATCGGAAGGGTCTCAGGATTGGAATGGGAAGGAGTTGGATATCACATCTCATGATAAAGGAAGGGTCTAAGGTTTGGAAGGGGAAGGATTTGGATATCACATCTCATGTTATATTACGGGTCTCAGGTTTGGTATTAGAAGCATTGAGATATCAAGTCTCAGAGTATAGGAAGGGTCTCAGAATTGGAATGGGAAGGAGTTGGATATCACATCTCAAGCTATAGAAAGGGTCTCAGGATTGGAATGGGAAGGACTTGGATATCACATCTCATGCTATAGGAAGGCTCTCAGGTTTGGAAGGGGAAAGAGTAGGATATCACATTTCATGTTAGAGGTAGGATCTCAGGTTTGGTATTAGAGGCATTGAGATATCACATCTCATGCTATCAGAAGGGTCTCAGGAATGGAATGGGAAGGAGTTGGATATCACATCTCATGCTAAAGGGAGGGTCTCAGGTTTGGAAGGGGAAGGATTTGGATATCACATCTCATGTTATAGGAAGGATCTCAGGTTTGGTATTAGAAGCATTGAGATATCACATCTCATGCTATCGGAAGGATCTCAGATTTGGTATTAGAAGCATTGAGATATCACATCTCATGCTATCAGAAGGGTCTCAGGATTGGAATGGGAAGGAGTTGGATATCACATCTCATGCTATAGGAAGTGTCTCAGGATTGGAATGGGAAGGACTTGGATATCACATCTCATGCTATAGGTAGGGTCTCAAGTTTGATATTAGAAGCATTGAGATCTCACATCTCATGCTATAGGAAGGGTCTGAGGATTGGAATGGGAAGGAGTTGGATATCACATCTCATGCTATGGGAAGGGTCTCAGGTTTGGTATAAGCAGTGAGATATCACATCTCATGCTATAGGAAGTGTCTCAGGATTGGAATGGGAAGGAGTTGGATATCACATCTCATGTTATAGGAAGGATCTCAGGTTTGGTATAAGCATTGAGATATCACATCTCTGCTATCGGAAGGGTCTCAGGATTGGAATGGGAAGGAGTTGGATATTCCCATCTCATGTTATAGGAAGGGTCTCAGGTTTGGTATTAGAAGCATTGAGATATCACATCTCATGCTATAGGAAGGGTCTCAGGATTGGAATGGGAAGGACTTGGATATCACATCTCATGCTATAGGGAGGGTCTCAAGTTTGATATTAGAAGCTTTGAGATATCACATCTCATGATATCGGAAGGGTCTCAGGATTGGAATGGGAAGGAGTTGGATATCACATCTCATGATAAAGGAAGGGTCTAAGGTTTGGAAGGGGAAGGATTTGGATATCACATCTCATGTTATATTACGGGTCTCACGTTTGGTATTAGAAGCATTGAGATATCAAGTCTCATTGTATAGGAAGGGTCTCAGAATTGGAATGGGAAGGAGTTGGATATCACATCTCAAGCTATAGGAAGGGTCTCAGGATTGGAATGGGAAGGACTTGGATATCACATCTCATGCTATAGGAAGGCTCTCAGGTTTGGAAGGGGAAAGAGTTGGATATCACATTTCATGTTAGAGGTAGGATCTCAGGTTTGGTATTAGAGGCATTGAGATATCACATCTCATGCTATCAGAAGGGTCTCAGGAATGGAATGGGAAGGAGTTGGATATCACATCTCATGCTAAAGGGAGGGTCTCAGGTTTGGAAGGGGAAGGATTTGGATATCACATCTCATGTGATAGGAAGGATCTCAGGTTTGGTATTAGAAGCATTGAGATATCACATCTCATGCTATCGGAAGGATCTCAGGTTTGGTATTAGAAGCATTGAGATATCACATCTCATGCTATCAGAAGAGTCTCAGGATTGGAATAGGAAGGAGTTGGATATCACATCTCATGCTATAGGAAGGGTCTCAGGTTGGAATGGGAAGGAGTTGGATATCACATTTCATGTTATAGGAAGGGTCTCAGGATTGGAATGGGAAGGACTTGGATATCATATCTCATGCTATAGGACGGGTCTCAGGTTTGTTATTAGAATCATTGAGATATCATATTGCATGCTGTAGGAAGGGTCTAAGGATTGGAATGGGAAGGACCTGGATATCACATCTCATGCTATAGATAGGCTCTTAGGTTTGGAAAGGGAAGGAGTTGGATATCACATTTCATGTTAGAGGAAGGGTCTCAGGATTGGAATGGGAAGGACTTGGATATCATATCTCATGCTATAGGACGGGTCTCAGGTTTGTTATTAGAATCATTGAGATATCATATTGCATGCTGTAGGAAGGGTCTAAGGATTGGAATGGGAAGGACCTGGATATCACATCTCATGCTATAGATAGGCTCTTAGGTTTGGAAAGGGAAGGAGTTGGATATCACATTTCATGTTAGAGGAAGGGTCTCAGGATTGGAATGGGAAGTAGTTGGATATCACATCTCATGCTATAGGAAGGGTCTCAGGTTTGGTATAAGCATTGAGATATCACATCTCATGCTATAGGACGGGTCTCAGGATTGGAATGGAAGGAGTTGGATATCACATCTCATGTTATAGGAAGGATCTCAGGTTTGGTATTAGAAGCATTGAGACATCACATCTCATGCTATAGGACGGGTCTCAGGGTTGGAATGGCAAGGAGTTGTATATCACAACTCATCCAATAGGAAGGGTCTCAGGTTTGGAATGGGAAGGAATTGGATATCACATCTCATGTTATAGGAAGGATCTCAGGTTTGGTATTAGAAGCATTGAGATATCACATCTCATGCTATAGGAAGGGTCTCAGGATTGGAATGTGAAGGATTTGGATATCACATCTCATGCTAAAGGAAGGGTCTCAGGTTTGGTAGAAGCATTGAAATATCACGTCTCTGCTATCAAAAGGGTCTCAGGATTGGATTGGGAAGGAGTTGGATATCCCTTCTCATGCTATAGGAAGGGTCTCAGGATTTGATTGGCAAGGAGTTGGATATCACATCTCATGCCATAGGAATGGTATCAGGTTTGGTATAAGCATTGAGATATCACATCTCTGCTATCGGAAGGGTCTCAGGATTGGAATGGGAAGGAGTTGGATATTCCCATCTCATGTTATAGGAAGGGTCTCAGGTTTGGTATTAGAAGCATTGAGATATGACATCTCATGCTATAGGAAGGGTCTCAGGATTGGAATGGGAAGGACTTGGATATCACATCTCATGCTATAGGGAGGGTCTCAAGTTTGATATTAGAAGCTTTGAGATATCACATCTCATGATATCGGAAGGGTCTCAGGATTGGAATGGGAAGGAGTTGGATATCACATCTCATGATAAAGGAAGGGTCTAAGGTTTGGAAGGGGAAGGATTTGGATATCACATCTCATGTTATATTACGGGTCTCAGGTTTGGTATTAGAAGCATTGAGATATCAAGTCTCAGAGTATAGGAAGGGTCTCAGAATTGGAATGGGAAGGAGTTGGATATCACATCTCAAGCTATAGAAAGGGTCTCAGGATTGGAATGGGAAGGACTTGGATATCACATCTCATGCTATAGGAAGGCTCTCAGGTTTGGAAGGGGAAAGAGTTGGATATCACATTTCATGTTAGAGGTAGGATCTCAGGTTTGGTATTAGAGGCATTGAGATATCACATCTCATGCTATCAGAAGGGTCTCAGGAATGGAATGGGAAGGAGTTGGATATCACATCTCATGCTAAAGGGAGGGTCTCAGGTTTGGAAGGGGAAGGATTTGGATATCACATCTCATGTTATAGGAAGGATCTCAGGTTTGGTATTAGAAGCATTGAGATATCACATCTCATGCTATCGGAAGGATCTCAGATTTGGTATTAGAAGCATTGAGATATCACATCTCATGCTATCAGAAGGGTCTCAGGATTGGAATGGGAAGGAGTTGGATATCACATCTCATGCTATAGGAAGTGTCTCAGGATTGGAATGGGAAGGACTTGGATATCACATCTCATGCTATAGGTAGGGTCTCAAGTTTGATATTAGAAGCATTGAGATATCACATCTCATGCTATAGGAAGGGTCTGAGGATTGGAATGGGAAGGAGTTGGATATCACATCTCATGCTATGGGAAGGGTCTCAGGTTTGGTATAAGCAGTGAGATATCACATCTCATGCTATAGGAAGTGTCTCAGGATTGGAATGGGAAGGAGTTGGATATCACATCTCATGTTATAGGAAGGATCTCAGGTTTGGTATAAGCATTGAGATATCACATCTCTGCTATCGGAAGGGTCTCAGGATTGGAATGGGAAGGAGTTGGATATTCCCATCTCATGTTATAGGAAGGGTCTCAGGTTTGGTATTAGAAGCATTGAGATATCACATCTCATGCTATAGGAAGGGTCTCAGGATTGGAATGGGAAGGACTTGGATATCACATCTCATGCTATAGGGAGGGTCTCAAGTTTGATATTAGAAGCTTTGAGATATCACATCTCATGATATCGGAAGGGTCTCAGGATTGGAATGGGAAGGAGTTGGATATCACATCTCATGATAAAGGAAGGGTCTAATGTTTGGAAGGGGAAGGATTTGGATATCACATCTCATGTTATATTACGGGTCTCACGTTTGGTATTAGAAGCATTGAGATATCAAGTCTCATAGTATAGGAAGGGTCTCAGAATTGGAATGGGAAGGAGTTGGATATCACATCTCAAGCTATAGGAAGGGTCTCAGGATTGGAATGGGAAGGACTTGGATATCACATCTCATGCTATAGGAAGGCTCTCAGGTTTGGAAGGGGAAAGAGTTGGATATCACATTTCATGTTAGAGGTAGGATCTCAGGTTTGGTATTAGAGGCATTGAGATATCACATCTCATGCTATCAGAAGGGTCTCAGGAATGGAATGGGAAGGAGTTGGATATCACATCTCATGCTAAAGGGAGGGTCTCAGGTTTGGAAGGGGAAGGATTTGGATATCACATCTCATGTGATAGGAAGGATCTCAGGTTTGGTATTAGAAGCATTGAGATATCACATCTCATGCTATCGGAAGGATCTCAGGTTTGGTATTAGAAGCATTGAGATATCACATCTCATGCTATCAGAAGAGTCTCAGGATTGGAATAGGAAGGAGTTGGATATCACATCTCATGCTAAAGGGAGGGTCTCAGGTTTGGAAAGGGAAGGATTTGGATATCACATCTCATGTTATCGGAAGGGTCTCACGTTTGGTATTAGAAGTATTGAGATATCATATCTCATGCTATAGGAAGGGTCTCAGGATTGGAATGGGAAGGAGTTGGATATCACATCTCATGCTATAGGGAGGGTCTCAGGATTGGAATGGGAAGGACTTAGATATCACATATCATGCTATAGGGAGGGTCTCAGTTTTGATATTAGAAGCATTGAGATATCACATTTAATGCTATCGGAAGTGTCTCAGGATTGGAATGGGAAGGTGCTGGATATCACATCTCATGCTAAAGGAAGGGTCTCAGGTTTGGAACGGGAAGGATTTGGATATCACATCTCATGTAATAGGAAGGGTCTCAGGTTTGGTATAAGCATTGAGATATCACATCTCTGCTATCGGAAGTGTCTCAGGATTGGAATGGGAAGGAGTTGGATATCCCATCTCATGTTATAGGACGGGTCTCAGGTTTGTTATTAGAATCATTGAGATATCATATTGCATGCTGTAGGAAAGGTCTAAGGGTTGGAATGGGAAGGTCTTGGATATCACATCTCATGCTATAGATAGGCTCTTAGGTTTGGAAAGGGAAGGAGTTGGATATCACATTTCATGTTAGAGGAAGGATCTCAGGTTTGGTATTAGAAGCATTGAGATATCACATCTCATGCTATAGGAAGGGTCTCAGGATTGGAATGGGAAGCAGTTGGATATCACATCTCATGCTATAGGAAGGGTCTCAGGTTTGGTATAAGCATTGAGATATCACATCTCATGCTATAGGACGGGTCTCAGGATTGGAATGGAAGGAGTTGGATATCACATCTCATGTTATAGGAAGGATCTCAGGTCTGGTATTAGAAGCATTGAGACATCACATCTCATGCTATAGGAAGGGTCTCAGGGTTGGAATGGGAAGGAGTTGGATATCACATCTCATCCAATAGGAAGGGTCTCAGGTTTGGAATGGGAAGGAATTGGATATCACATCTCATGTTATAGGAAGAGTCTCTGGTTTAGTATTAGAATCATTGAGATATCACATTGCATGCTGTAGGAAGGGTCTAAGGATTGGAATGGGATGGACTTGGAGATCACATCTCATGCTATAGGTAGGCTCTCAGGTTTGGTATAAGCATTGAGATATCACATCTCATGCTATAGGAAGGGTCTCAGGATTGGAATGGGAAGGAATTGGATATCACATCTCATGCTGTAGGAAGGGTCTCAGATTTGGTATAAGCATTGAGATATCACATCTCATGCTAAAGGAAGGGTCTCAGGATTGGAATGGGAAGGAGTTGTATATGACATCTCAGGCCATAGGAAGGTTCTCAGGTTTGGTATAAGCATTGAGATATCACATCTCTGCTATCGGAAGGGTCTCAGGATTGGAATGGGAAGGAGTTGGATATCCCATCTCATGTTATAGGAAGGGTCTCAGGTTTGGTATTAGAAGCATAGAGATATCACATCTCATGCTATAGGAAGGGTCTTAGGATTTGAATGGCAAGGAGTTGAATATCACATCTCATGCCATAGGAAGGGTCTCAGGTTTGGTATAAGCATTGAGATATCACATCTCTGCTATCGGAAGGGTCTCAGGATTGGATTGGGAAGGAGTTGGATATCCCTTCTCATGCGATAGGAAGTGTCTCAGGTTGGAATGGGAAGGAGTTGGATATCACATCTCATGTTATAGGAAGGGTCTCAGGATTGGAATGGGAAGGATTTGGATATCACATCTCTTGCTATAGGAAGGGTCTCAGGTTTGGAATGGGTAGGAGTTGGATATTACTTTCTTGCTATAGGAAGGGTCTCATTTTTGGAATGGGAAGGAGTTGGATATCACATATGCTATAGTTAGTGTCTCAGGTTTGGAACGGGAAGGAGTTGGATATCACATCTCATGTTATAGGAAGGGTCTCAGGTTTGGTATAAGCATTGAGATATCACATCTCTGCTATCGGAAGCGGCTCAGGATTGGAATGGGAAGGAGTTGGATATCCCATCTCATGTTATAGGAAGAGTCTCTGGTTTGGTATTAGAATCATTGAGATATCACATCGCATGCTGTAGGAAGGGTCTAAGGATTGGAATGGGATGGACTTGGATATCACATCTCATGCTATAGGTAGGCTCTCAGGTTTGGTATAAGCATTGAGATATCACATCTCATGCTATAGGAAGGGTCTCAGGATTGGAATGGGAAGGAATTGGATATCACATCTCAGGCCATAGGAAGGTTCTCAGGTTTGGTATAAGCATTGAGATATCACATCTCTGCTATCGGAAGGGTCTCAGGATTGGAATGGGAAGGAGTTGGATATCCCATCTCATGTTATAGGAAGGGTCTCAGGTTTGGTATTAGAAGCATAGAGATATCACATCTCATGCTATAGGAAGGGTCTCAGGATTGGAATGGGAAGGACTTGGATGTCACATCTCATGCTATAGGGAGGGTCTCAAGTTTGATATTAGAAGCATTGAGATAACAAATCTCATGACATCGGAAGGGTCTCAGGATTGGAATGGGAAGGAGTTGGATATCACATCTCATGATAAACGAAGGGTCTAAGGTTTGGAAGGGGAAGGATTTGGATATCACATCTCATGTTATAGGACGGGTCTCAGGTTTGGTATTAGAAGCATTGAGATATCAAGTCTCATCGTATAAGAAGGGTCTCAGAATTGGAATGGGAAGGAGTTGGATATCACACCTCAAGCTATAGGAAGGGTCTCAGGATTGGAATGGGAAGGAGTTTGATATCACATCTCATGCCATAGTATGGGTCTCAGGTTTGGTAGAAGCATTGGGATATCACATCTCATGCTATCGGAAGGGTATCAGTATTGGATTTGGAAGAAGTTGGATATCCCATCTCATGCTATAGGAAGGGTCTCAGGTTGGAATGGGAAGGAGTTGGATATCACATTTCATGTTATAGGAAGGGTCTCAGGATTGGAATGGGAAGGACTTGGATATCATATCTCATGCTATAGGACGGGTCTCAGGTTTGTTATTAGAATCATTGAGATATCATATTGCATGCTGTAGGAAGGGTCTAAGGATTGGAATGGGAAGGACTTGGATATCACATCTCATGCTATAGATAGGCTCTTAGGTTTGGAAAGGGAAGGAGTTGGATATCACATTTCATGTTAGAGGAAGGATCTCAGGTTTGGTATTAGAAGCATTGAGATATCACATCTCATGCTATAGGAAGGGTCTCAGGATTGGAATGGGAAGTAGTTGGATATCACATCTCATGCTATAGGAAGGGTCTCAGGTTTGGTATAAGCATTGAGATATCACATCTCATGCTATAGGATGGGTCTCAGGATTGGAATGGAAGGAGTTGGATATCACATCTCATGTTATAGGAAGGATCTCAGGTTCGGTATTAGAAGCATTGAGACATCACATCTCATGCTATAGGAAGGGTCTCAGGGTTGGAATGGGAAGGAGTTGGATATCACATCTCATCCAATAGGAAGGGTCTCAGGTTTGGAATGGGAAGGAATTGGATATCACATCTCATGTTATAGGAAGGATCTCAGGATTGGAATGTGAAGGATTTGGATATCACATCTCATGCTAAAGGAAGGGTCTCAGGTTTGGTAGAAGCATTGAGATATCACGTCTCTGCTATCGGAAGGGTCTCAGGATTGGATTGGGAAGGAGTTGGATATCCCTTCTCATGCTATAGGAAGGGTCTCAGGATTTGAATGGCAAGGAGTTGGATATCACATCTCATGCCATAGGAAGGGTCTCAGGTTTGGTATAAGCATTGAGATATCACATCTCTGCTATCGGAAGAGTCTCAGGATTGGAATGGGAAGGAGTTGGATATTCCCATCTCATGTTATAGGAAGGGTCTCAGGTTTGGTATTAGAAGCATTGAGATATCACATCTCATGCTATAGGAAGGGTCTCAGGATTGGAATGGGAAGGACTTGGATATCACATCTCATGCTATAGGGAGGGTCTCAAGTTTGATATTAGAAGCTTTGAGATATCACATCTCATGATATCGGAAGGGTCTCAGGATTGGAATGGGAAGGAGTTGGATATCACATCTCATGATAAAGGAAGGGTCTAAGGTTGGAAGGGGAAGGATTTGGATATCACATCTCATGTTATATTACGGGTCTCAGGTTTGGTATTAGAAGCATTGAGATATCAAGTCTCAGAGTATAGGAAGGGTCTCAGAATTGGAATGGGAAGGAGTTGGATATCACATCTCAATCTATAGGAAGGGTCTCAGGATTGGAATGGGAAGGACTTGGATATCACATCTCATGCTATAGGAAGGCTCTCAGGTTTGGAAGGGGAAAGAGTTGGATATCACATTTCATGTTAGAGGTAGGATCTCAGGTTTGGTATTAGAGGCATTGAGATATCACATCTCATGCTATCAGAAGGGTCTCAGGAATGGAATGGGAAGGAGTTGGATATCACATCTCATGCTAAAGGGAGGGTCTCAGGTTTGGAAGGGGAAGGATTTGGATATCACATCTCATGTTATAGGAAGGATCTCAGGTTTGGTATTAGAAGCATTGAGATATCACATCTCATGCTATCGGAAGGATCTCAGGTTTGGTACTAGAAGCATTGAGATATCACATCTCATGCTATCAGAAGGGTCTCAGGATTGGAATGGGAAGGAGTTGGATATCACATCTCATGCTAAAGGGAGGGTCTCAGGTTTGGAAAGGGAAGGATTTGGATATCACATTTCATGTTAGAGGAAGGATCTCAGGTTTGGTATTAGAAGCATTGAGATATCACATCTCATGCTATAGGAAGGGTCTCAGGATTGGAATGGGAAGTAGTTGGATATCACATCTCATGCTATAGGAAGGGTCTCAGGTTTGGTATAAGCATTGAGATATCACATCTCATGCTATAGGACGGGTCTCAGGATTGGAATGGAAGGAGTTGGATATCACATCTCATGTTATAGGAAGGATCTCAGGTTTGGTATTAGAAGCATTGAGACATCACATCTCATGCTATAGGAAGGGTCTCAGGGTTGGAATGGGAAGGAGTTGGATATCACATCTCATCCAATAGGAAGGGTCTCAGGTTTGGAATGGGAAGGAATTGGATATCACATCTCATGTTATAGGAAGGATCTCAGGATTGGAATGTGAAGGATTTGGATATCAAATCTCATGCTAAAGGAAGGGTCTCAGGTTTGGTAGAAGCATTGAGATATCACGTCTCTGCTATCGGAAGGGTCTCAGGATTGGATTGGGAAGGAGTTGGATATCCCTTCTCATGCTATAGGAAGGGTCTCAGGATTTGAATGGCAAGGAGTTGGATATCACATCTCATGCCATAGGAAGGGTCTCAGGTTTGGTATAAGCATTGAGATATCACATCTCTGCTATCGGAAGGGTCTCAGGATTGGAATGGGAAGGAGTTGGATATTCCCATCTCATGTTATAGGAAGGGTCTCAGGTTTGGTATTAGAAGCATTGAGATATCACATCTCATGCTATAGGAAGGGTCTCAGGATTGGAATGGGAAGGACTTGGATATCACATCTCATGCTATAGGGAGGGTCTCAAGTTTGATATTAGAAGCTTTGAGATATCACATCTCATGATATCGGAAGGGTCTCAGGATTGGAATGGGAAGGAGTTGGATATCACATCTCATGATAAAGGAAGGGTCTAAGGTTGGAAGGGGAAGGATTTGGATATCACATCTCATGTTATATTACGGGTCTCAGGTTTGGTATTAGAAGCATTGAGATATCAAGTCTCAGAGTATAGGAAGGGTCTCAGAATTGGAATGGGAAGGAGTTGGATATCACATCTCAAGCTATAGGAAGGGTCTCAGGATTGGAATGGGAAGGACTTGGATATCACATCTCATGCTATAGGAAGGCTCTCAGGTTTGGAAGGGGAAAGAGTTGGATATCACAATTCATGTTAGAGGTAGGATCTCAGGTTTGGTATTAGAGGCATTGAGATATCACATCTCATGCTATCAGAAGGGTCTCAGGAATGGAATGGGAAGGAGTTGGATATCACATCTCATGCTAAAGGGAGGGTCTCAGGTTTGGAAGGGGAAGGATTTGGATATCACATCTCATGTTATAGGAAGGATCTCAGGTTTGGTATTAGAAGCATTGAGATATCACATCTCATGCTATCGGAAGGATCTCAGGTTTGGTACTAGAAGCATTGAGATATCACATCTCATGCTATCAGAAGGGTCTCAGGATTGGAATGGGAAGGAGTTGGATATCACATCTCATGCTAAAGGGAGGGTCTCAGGTTTGGAAAGGGAAGGATTTGGATATCACATCTCATGTTATCGGAAGGGTCTCACGTTTGGTATTAGAAGTATTGAGATATCATATCTCATGCTATAGGAAGGGTCTCAGGATTGGAATGGGGAGGAGTTGGATATCACATCTCATGCTATAGGGAGGGTCTCAGGATTGGAATGGGAAGGACTTAGATATCACATATCATGCTATAGGGAGGGTCTCAGTTTTGATATTAGAAGCATTGAGATATCACATTTAATGCTATCGGAAGTGTCTCAGGATTGGAATGGGAAGGTGCTGGATATCACATCTCATGCTAAAGGAAGGGTCTCAGGTTTGGAACGGGAAGGATTTGGATATCACATCTCATGTTATAGGAAGGGTCTCAGGTTTGGTATAAGCATTGAGATATCACATCTCTGCTATCGGAAGTGTCTCAGGATTGGAATGGGAAGGAGTTGGATATCCCATCTCATGTTATAGGACGGGTCTCAGGTTTGTTATTAGAATCATTGAGATATCATATTGCATGCTGTAGGAAAGGTCTAAGGGTTGGAATGGGAAGGTCTTGGATATCACATCTCATGCTATAGATAGGCTCTTAGGTTTGGAAAGGGAAGGAGTTGGATATCACATTTCATGTTAGAGGAAGGATCTCAGGTTTGGTATTAGAAGCATTGAGATATCACATCTCATGCTATAGGAAGGGTCTCAGGATTGGAATGGGAAGCAGTTGGATATCACATCTCATGCTATAGGAAGGGTCTCAGGTTTGGTATAAGCATTGAGATATCACATCTCATGCTATAGGACGGGTCTCAGGATTGGAATGGAAGGAGTTGGATATCACATCTCATGTTATAGGAAGGATCTCAGGTCTGGTATTAGAAGCATTGAGACATCACATCTCATGCTATAGGAAGGGTCTCAGGGTTGGAATGGGAAGGAGTTGGATATCACATCTCATCCAATAGGAAGGGTCTCAGGTTTGGAATGGGAAGGAATTGGATATCACATCTCATGTTATAGGAAGAGTCTCTGGTTTAGTATTAGAATCATTGAGATATCACATTGCATGCTGTAGGAAGGGTCTAAGGATTGGAATGGGATGGACTTGGAGATCACATCTCATGCTATAGGTAGGCTCTCAGGTTTGGTATAAGCATTGAGATATCACATCTCATGCTATAGGAAGGGTCTCAGGATTGGAATGGGAAGGAATTGGATATCACATCTCATGCTGTAGGAAGGGTCTCAGATTTGGTATAAGCATTGAGATATCACATCTCATGCTAAAGGAAGGGTCTCAGGATTGGAATGGGAAGGAGTTGTATATGACATCTCAGGCCATAGGAAGGTTCTCAGGTTTGGTATAAGCATTGAGATATCACATCTCTGCTATCGGAAGGGTCTCAGGATTGGAATGGGAAGGAGTTGGATATCCCATCTCATGTTATAGGAAGGGTCTCAGGTTTGGTATTAGAAGCATAGAGATATCACATCTCATGCTATAGGAAGGGTCTTAGGATTTGAATGGCAAGGAGTTGAATATCACATCTCATGCCATAGGAAGGGTCTCAGGTTTGGTATAAGCATTGAGATATCACATCTCTGCTATCGGAAGGGTCTCAGGATTGGATTGGGAAGGAGTTGGATATCCCTTCTCATGCGATAGGAAGTGTCTCAGGTTGGAATGGGAAGGAGTTGGATATCACATCTCTTGCTATAGGAAGGGTCTCAGGTTTGGAATGGGTAGGAGTTGGATATTACTTTCTTGCTATAGGAAGGGTCTCATGTTTGGAATGGGAAGGAGTTGGATATCACATATGCTATAGTTAGTGTCTCAGGTTTGGAACGGGAAGGAGTTGGATATCACATCTCATGTTATAGGAAGGGTCTCAGGTTTGGTATAAGCATTGAGATATCACATCTCTGCTATCGGAAGCGGCTCAGGATTGGAATGGGAAGGAGTTGGATATCCCATCTCATGTTATAGGAAGAGTCTCTGGTTTGGTATTAGAATCATTGAGATATCACATCGCATGCTGTAGGAAGGGTCTAAGGATTGGAATGGGATGGACTTGGATATCACATCTCATGCTATAGGTAGGCTCTCAGGTTTGGTATAAGCATTGAGATATCACATCTCATGCTATAGGAAGGGTCTCAGGATTGGAATGGGAAGGAATTGGATATCACATCTCATGCTATAGGAAGGGTCTCAGATTTGGTATAAGCATTGAGATATCACATCTCATGCTAAAGGAAGGGTCTCAGGATTGGAATGGGAAGGAGTTGTATATGACATCTCAGGCCATAGGAAGGTTCTCAGGTTTGGTATAAGCATTGAGATATCACATCTCTGCTATCGGAAGGGTCTCAGGATTGGAATGGGAAGGAGTTGGATATCCCATCTCATGTTATAGGAAGGGTCTCAGGTTTGGTATTAGAAGCATAGAGATATCACATCTCATGCTATAGGAAGGGTCTCAGGATTGGAATGGGAAGGACTTGGATGTCACATCTCATGCTATAGGGAGGGTCTCAAGTTTGATATTAGAAGCATTGAGATAACAAATCTCATGACATCGGAAGGGTCTCAGGATTGGAATGGGAAGGAGTTGGATATCACATCTCATGATAAACGAAGGGTCTAAGGTTTGGAAGGGGAAGGATTTGGATATCACATCTCATGTTATAGGACGGGTCTCAGGTTTGGTATTAGAAGCATTGAGATATCAAGTCTCATCGTATAAGAAGGGTCTCAGAATTGGAATGGGAAGGAGTTGGATATCACACCTCAAGCTATAGGAAGGGTCTCAGGATTGGAATGGGAAGGAGTTTGATATCACATCTCATGCCATAGTATGGGTCTCAGGTTTGGTAGAAGCATTGGGATATCACATCTCATGCTATCGGAAGGGTATCAGTATTGGATTTGGAAGAAGTTGGATATCCCATCTCATGCTATAGGAAGGGTCTCAGGTTGGAATGGGAAGGAGTTGGATATCACATTTCATGTTATAGGAAGGGTCTCAGGATTGGAATGGGAAGGACTTGGATATCATATCTCATGCTATAGGACGGGTCTCAGGTTTGTTATTAGAATCATTGAGATATCATATTGCATGCTGTAGGAAGGGTCTAAGGATTGGAATGGGAAGGACTTGGATATCACATCTCATGCTATAGATAGGCTCTTAGGTTTGGAAAGGGAAGGAGTTGGATATCACATTTCATGTTAGAGGAAGGATCTCAGGTTTGGTATTAGAAGCATTGAGATATCACATCTCATGCTATAGGAAGGGTCTCAGGATTGGAATGGGAAGTAGTTGGATATCACATCTCATGCTATATGAAGGGTCTCAGGTTTGGTATAAGCATTGAGATATCACATCTCATGCTATAGGACGGGTCTCAGGATTGGAATGGAAGGAGTTGGATATCACATCTCATGTTATAGGAAGGATCTCAGGTTTGGTATTAGAAGCATTGAGACATCACATCTCATGCTATAGGAAGGGTCTCAGGGTTGGAATGGGAAGGAGTTGGATATCACATCTCATCCAATAGGAAGGGTCTCAGGTTTGGAATGGGAAGGAATTGGATATCACATCTCATGTTATAGGAAGGATCTCAGGATTGGAATGTGAAGGATTTGGATATCACATCTCATGCTAAAGGAAGGGTCTCAGGATTGGTAGAAGCATTGAGATATCACGTCTCTGCTATCGGAAGGGTCTCAGGATTGGATTGGGAAGGAGTTGGATATCCCTTCTCATGCTATAGGAAGGGTCTCAGGATTTGAATGGCAAGGAGTTGGATATCACATCTCATGCCATAGGAAGGGTCTCAGGTTTGGTATAAGCATTGAGATATCACATCTCTGCTATCGGAAGGGTCTCAGGATTGGAATGGGAAGGAGTTGGATATTCCCATCTCATGTTATAGGAAGGGTCTCAGGTTTGGTATTAGAAGCATTGAGATATCACATCTCATGCTATAGGAAGGGTCTCAGGATTGGAATGGGAAGGACTTGGATATCACATCTCATGCTATAGGGAGGGTCTCAAGTTTGATATTAGAAGCTTTGAGATATCACATCTCATGATATCGGAAGGGTCTCAGGATTGGAATGGGAAGGAGTTGGATATCACATCTCATGATAAAGGAAGGGTCTAAGGTTGGAAGGGGAAGGATTTGGATGTCACATCTCATGTTATATTACGGGTCTCAGGTTTGGTATTAGAAGCATTGAGATATCAAGTCTCAGAGTATAGGAAGGGTCTCAGAATTGGAATGGGAAGGAGTTGGATATCACATCTCAAGCTATAGGAAGGGTCTCAGGATTGGAATGAGAAGGACTTGGATATCACATCTCATGCTATAGGAAGGCTCTCAGGTTTGGAAGGGGAAAGAGTTGGATATCACATTTCATGTTAGAGGTAGGATCTCAGGTTTGGTATTAGAGGCATTGAGATATCACATCTCATGCTATCAGAAGGGTCTCAGGAATGGAATGGGAAGGAGTTGGATATCACATCTCATGATAAAGGGAGGGTCTCAGGTTTGGAAGGGGAAGGATTTGGATATCACATCTCATGTTATAGGAAGGATCTCAGGTTTGGTATTAGAAGCATTGAGATATCACATCTCATGCTATCGGAAAGATCTCAGGTTTGGTACTAGAAGCATTGCGATATCACATCTCATGCTATCAGAAGGGTCTCAGGATTGGAATGGGAAGGAGTTGGATATCACATCTCATGCTAAAGGGAGGGTCTCAGGTTTGGAAAGGGAAGGATTTGGATATCACATCTCATGTTATCGGAAGGGTCTCACGTTTGGTATTAGAAGTATTGAGATATCATATCTCATGCTATAGGAAGGGTCTCAGGATTGGAATGGGAAGGAGTTGGATATCACATCTCATGCTATAGGGAGGGTCTCAGGATTGGAATGGGAAGGACTTAGATATCACATATCATGCTATAGGGAGGGTCTCAGTTTTGATATTAGAAGCATTGAGATATCACATCTCATGCTATCGGAAGTGTCTCAGGATTGGAATGGGAAGGTGCTGGATATCACATCTCATGCTAAAGGAAGGGTCTCAGGTTTGGAACGGGAAGGATTTGGATATCACATCTCATGTTATAGGAAGGGACTCAGGTTTGGTATAAGCATTGAGATATCACATCTCTGCTATCGGAAGTGTCTCAGGATTGGAATGGGAAGGAGTTGGATATCCCATCTCATGTTATAGGACGGGTCTCAGGTTTGTTATTAGAATCATTGAGATATCATATTGCATGCTGTAGGAAAGGTCTAAGGGTTGGAATGGGAAGGTCTTGGATATCACATCTCATGCTATAGATAGGCTCTTAGGTTTGGAAAGGGAAGGAGTTGGATATCACATTTCATGTTAGAGGAAGGATCTCAGGTTTGGTATTAGAAGCATTGAGATATCACATCTCATGCTATAGGAAGGGTCTCAGGATTGGAATGGGAAGCAGTTGGATATCACATCTCATGCTATAGGAAGGGTCTCAGGTTTGGTATAAGCATTGAGATATCACATCTCATGCTATAGGACGGGTCTCAGGATTGGAATGGAAGGAGTTGGATATCACATCTCATGTTATAGGAAGGATCTCAGGTCTGGTATTAGAAGCATTGAGACATCACATCTCATGCTATAGGAAGGGTCTCAGGGTTGGAATGGGAAGGAGTTGGATATCACATCTCATCCAATAGGAAGGGTCTCAGGTTTGGAATGGGAAGGAATTGGATATCACATCTCATGTTATAGGAAGAGTCTCTGGTTTAGTATTAGAATCATTGAGATATCACATTGCATGCTGTAGGAAGGGTCTAAGGATTGGAATGGGATGGACTTGGAGATCACACCTCATGCTATAGGTAGGCTCTCAGGTTTGGTATAAGCATTGAGATATCACATCTCATGCTATAGGAAGGGTCTCAGGATTGGAATGGGAAGGAATTGGATATCACATCTCATGCTGTAGGAAGGGTCTCAGATTTGGTATAAGCATTGAGATATCACATCTCATGCTAAAGGAAGGGTCTCAGGATTGGAATGGGAAGGAGTTGGATATCCCATCTCATGTTATAGGAAGGGTCTCAGGTTTGGTATTAGAAGCATAGAGATATCACATCTCATGCTATAGGAAGGGTCTTAGGATTTGAATGGCAAGGAGTTGAATATCACATCTCATGCCATAGGAAGGGTCTCAGGTTTGGTATAAGCATTGAGATATCACATCTCTGCTATCGGAAGGGTCTCAGGATTGGATTGGGAAGGAGTTGGATATCCCTTCTCATGCGATAGGAAGTGTCTCAGGTTGGAATGGGAAGGAGTTGGATATCACATCTCATGTTATAGGAAGGGTCTCAGGATTGGAATGGGAAGGATTTGGATATCACATCTCTTGCTATAGGAAGGGTCTCAGGTTTGGAATGGGTAGGAGTTGGATATTACTTTCTTGCTATAGGAAGGGTCTCATGTTTGGAATGGGAAGGAGTTGGATATCACATATGCTATAGTTAGTGTCTCAGGTTTGGAACGGGAAGGAGTTGGATATCACATCTCATGTTATAGGAAGGGTCTCAGGTTTGGTATAAGCATTGAGATATCACATCTCTGCTATCGGAAGCGGCTCAGGATTGGAATGGGAAGGAGTTGGATATCCCATCTCATGTTATAGGAAGAGTCTCTGGTTTGGTATTAGAATCATTGAGATATCACATCGCATGCTGTAGGAAGGGTCTAAGGATTGGAATGGGATGGACTTGGATATCACATCTCATGCTATAGGTAGGCTCTCAGGTTTGGTATAAGCATTGAGATATCACATCTCATGCTATAGGAAGGGTCTCAGGATTGGAATGGGAAGGAATTGGATATCACATCTCATGCTATAGGAAGGGTCTCAGATTTGGTATAAGCATTGAGATATCACATCTCATGCTAAAGGAAGGGTCTCAGGATTGGAATGGGAAGGAGTTGTATATGTCATCTCAGGCCATAGGAAGGTTCTCAGGTTTGGTATAAGCATTGAGATATCACATCTCTGCTATCGGAAGGGTCTCAGGATTGGAATGGGAAGGAGTTGGATATCCCATCTCATGTTATAGGAAGGGTCTCAGGTTTGGTATTAGAAGCATAGAGATATCACATCTCATGCTATAGGAAGGGTCTCAGGATTGGAATGGGAAGGACTTGGATGTCACATCTCATGCTATAGGGAGGGTCTCAAGTTTGATATTAGAAGCATTGAGATAACAAATCTCATGATATCGGAAGGGTCTCAGGATTGGAATGGGAAGGAGTTGGATATCACATCTCATGATAAACGAAGGGTCTAAGGTTTGGAAGGGGAAGGATTTGGATATCACATCTCATGTTATAGGACGGGTCTCAGGTTTGGTATTAGAAGCATTGAGAAATCAAGTCTCATCGTATAAGAAGGGTCTCAGAATTGGAATGGGAAGGAGTTGGATATCACACCTCAAGCTATAGGAAGGGTCTCAGGATTGGAATGGGAAGGAGTTTGATATCACATCTCATGCCATAGTATGGGTCTCAGGTTTGGTAGAAGCATTGGGATATCACATCTCATGCTATCGGAAGGGTATCAGTATTGGATTTGGAAGAAGTTGGATATCCCATCTCATGCTATAGGAAGGGTCTCAGGTTGGAATGGGAAGGAGTTGGATATCATATCTCATGCTATAGGACGGGTCTCAGGTTTGTTATTAGAATCATTGAGATATCATATTGCATGCTGTAGGAAGGGTCTAAGGATTGGAATGGGAAGGACTTGGATATCACATCTCATGCTATAGATAGGCTCTTAGGTTTGGAAAGGGAAGGAGTTGGATATCACATTTCATGTTAGAGGAAGGATCTCAGGTTTGGTATTAGAAGCATTGAGATATCACATCTCATGCTATAGGAAGGGTCTCAGGATTGGAATGGGAAGTAGTTGGATATCACATCTCATGCTATAGGAAGGGTCTCAGGTTTGGTATAAGCATTGAGATATCACATCTCATGCTATAGGACAGGTCTCAGGATTGGAATGGAAGGAGTTGGATATCACATCTCATGTTATAGGAAGGATCTCAGGTTTGGTATTAGAAGCATTGAGACATCACATCTCATGCTATAGGAAGGGTCTCAGGGTTGGAATGGGAAGGAGTTGGATATCACATCTCATCCAATAGGAAGGGTCTCAGGTTTGGAATGGGAAGGAATTGGATATCACATCTCATGTTATAGGAAGGATCTCAGGATTGGAATGTGAAGGATTTGGATATCACATCTCATGCTAAAGGAAGGGTCTCAGGTTTGGTAGAAGCATTGAGATATCACGTCTCTGCTATCGGAAGGGTCTCAGGATTGGATTGGGAAGGAGTTGGATATCCCTTCTCATGCTATAGGAAGGGTCTCAGGATTTGAATGGCAAGGAGTTGGATATCACATCTCATGCCATAGGAAGGGTCTCAGGTTTGGTATAAGCATTGAGATATCACATCTCTGCTATCGGAAGGGTCTCAGGATTGGAATGGGAAGGAGTTGGATATTCCCATCTCATGTTATAGGAAGGGTCTCAGGTTTGGTATTAGAAGCATTGAGATATCACATCTCATGCTATAGGAAGGGTCTCAGGATTGGAATGGGAAGGACTTGGATATCACATCTCATGCTATAGGGAGGGTCTCAAGTTTGATATTAGAAGCTTTGAGATATCACATCTCATGATATCGGAAGGGTCTCAGGATTGGAATGGGAAGGAGTTGGATATCACATCTCATGATAAAGGAAGGGTCTAAGGTTGGAAGGGGAAGGATTTGGATATCACATCTCATGTTATATTACGGGTCTCAGGTTTGGTATTAGAAGCATTGAGATATCAAGTCTCAGAGTATAGGAAGGGTCTCAGAATTGGAATGGGAAGGAGTTGGATATCACATCTCAAGCTATAGGAAGGGTCTCAGGATTGGAATGGGAAGGACTTGGATATCACATCTCATGCTATAGGAAGGCTCTCAGGTTTGGAAGGGGAAAGAGTTGGATATCACATTTCATGTTAGAGGTATGATCTCAGGTTTGGTATTAGAGGCATTGAGATATCACATCTCATGCTATCAGAAGGGTCTCAGGAATGGAATGGGAAGGAGTTGGATATCACATCTCATGCTAAAGGGAGGGTCTCAGGTTTGGAAGGGGAAGGATTTGGATATCACATCTCATGTTATAGGAAGGATCTCAGGTTTGGTATTAGAAGCATTGAGATATCACATCTCATGCTATCGGAAGGATCTCAGGTTTGGTATTAGAAGCATTGAGATATCACATCTCATGCTATCAGAAGGGTCTCAGGATTGGAATGGGAAGGAGTTGGATATCACATCTCATGCTAAAGGGAGGGTCTCAGGTTTGGAAGGGGAAGGATTTGGATATCACATCTCATGTTATCGGAAGGATCTCACGTTTGGTATTAGAAGTATTGAGATATCATATCTCATGCTATAGGAAGGGTCTCAGGATTGGAATGGGAAAGAGTTGGATATCACATCTCATGCTATAGGGAGTGTCTCAGGATTGGAATGGGAAGGACTTAGATATCACATATCATGCTATAGGGAGGGTCTCAGTTTTGATATTAGAAGCATTGAGATATCACATCTCATGCTATCGGAAGTGTCTCAGGATTGGAATGGGAAGGAGCTGGATATCACATCTCATGCTAAAGGAAGGGTCTCAGGTTTGGAACGGGAAGGATTTGGATATCACATCTCATGCTAAAGGAAGGGTCTCAGGTTTGGAACGGGAAGGATTTGGATATCACATCTCATGTTATAGGAAGGGTCTCAGGTTTGGTATAAGCATTGAGATATCACATCTCTGCTATCGGAAGTGTCTCAGTATTGGAATGGGAAGGAGTTGGATATCCCATCTCATGTTATAGGACGGGTCTCAGGTTTGTTATTAGAATCATTGAGATATCATATTGCATGCTGTAGGAAGGGTCTAAGGGTTGGAATGGGAAGGACTTGGATATCACATCTCATGCTATAGATAGGCTCTTAGGTTTGGAAAGGGAAGGAGTTGGATATCACATTTCATGTTAGAGGAAGGATCTCAGGTTTGGTATTAGAAGCATTGAGTTATCACATCTCATGCTATAGGAAGGGTCTCAGGATTGGAATGGGAAGTAGTTGGATATCACATCTCATGCTATAGGAAGGGTCTCAGGTTTGGTATAAGCATTGAGATATCACATCTCATGCTATAGGACGGGTCTCAGGATTGGAATGGAAGGAGTTGGATATCACATCTCATGTTATAGGAAGGATCTCAGGTTTGGTATTAGAAGCATTGAGACATCACATCTCATGCTATAGGAAGGGTCTCAGGGTTGGAATGGGAAGGAGTTGGATATCACATCTCATCCAATAGGAAGGGTCTCAGGTTTGGAATGGGAAGGAATTGGATATCACATCTCATGTTATAGGAAGGATCTCAGGTTTGGTATTAGAAGCATTGAGATATCACATCTCATGCTATAGGAAGGGTCTCAGGATTGGAATGTGAAGGATTTGGATATCACATCTCATGCTAACGGAAGGGTCTCAGGTTTGGTAGAAGCATTGAGATATCACGTCTCTGCTATCGGAAGGGTCTCAGGATTGGAATGGGAAGGAGTTGGATATTCCAATCTCATGTTATAGGAAGGGTCTCAGGTTTGGTATTAGAAGCATTGAGATATGACATCTCATGCTATAGGAAGGGTCTCAGGATTGGAATGGGAAGGACTTGGATATCACATCTCATGCTATAGGGAGGGTCTCAAGTTTGATATTAGAAGCTTTGAGATATCACATCTCATGATATCGGAAGGGTCTCAGGATTGGAATGGGAAGGAGTTGGATATCACATCTCATGATAAAGGAAGGGTCTAAGGTTTGGAAGGGGAAGGATTTGGATATCACATCTCATGTTATATTACGGGTCTCAGGTTTGGTATTAGAAGCATTGAGATATCAAGTCTCAGAGTATAGGAAGGGTCTCAGAATTGGAATGGGAAGGAGTTGGATATCACATCTCAAGCTATAGAAAGGGTCTCAGGATTGGAATGGGAAGGACTTGGATATCACATCTCATGCTATAGGAAGGCTCTCAGGTTTGGAAGGGGAAAGAGTTGGATATCACATTTCATGTTAGAGGTAGGATCTCAGGTTTGGTATTAGAGGCATTGAGATATCACATCTCATGCTATCAGAAGGGTCTCAGGAATGGAATGGGAAGGAGTTGGATATCACATCTCATGCTAAAGGGAGGGTCTCAGGTTTGGAAGGGGAAGGATTTGGATATCACATCTCATGTTATAGGAAGGATCTCAGGTTTGGTATTAGAAGCATTGAGATATCACATCTCATGCTATCGGAAGGATCTCAGATTTGGTATTAGAAGCATTGAGATATCACATCTCATGCTATCAGAAGGGTCTCAGGATTGGAATGGGAAGGAGTTGGATATCACATCTCATGCTATAGGAAGTGTCTCAGGATTGGAATGGGAAGGACTTGGATATCACATCTCATGCTATAGGTAGGGTCTCAAGTTTGATATTAGAAGCATTGAGATATCACATCTCATGCTATAGGAAGGGTCTGAGGATTGGAATGGGAAGGAGTTGGATATCACATCTCATGCTATGGGAAGGGTCTCAGGTTTGGTATAAGCAGTGAGATATCACATCTCATGCTATAGGAAGTGTCTCAGGATTGGAATGGGAAGGAGTTGGATATCACATCTCATGTTATAGGAAGGATCTCAGGTTTGGTATAAGCATTGAGATATCACATCTCTGCTATCGGAAGGGTCTCAGGATTGGAATGGGAAGGATTTGGATATCACATCTCATGTTATATTACGGGTCTCACGTTTGGTATTAGAAGCATTGAGATATCAAGTCTCATAGTATAGGAAGGGTCTCAGAATTGGAATGGGAAGGAGTTGGATATCACATCTCAAGCTATAGGAAGGGTCTCAGGATTGGAATGGGAAGGACTTGGATATCACATCTCATGCTATAGGAAGGCTCTCAGGTTTGGAAGGGGAAAGAGTTGGATATCACATTTCATGTGATAGGAAGGATCTCAGGTTTGGTATTAGAAGCATTGAGATATCACATCTCATGCTATCGGAAGGATCTCAGGTTTGGTATTAGAAGCATTGAGATATCACATCTCATGCTATCAGAAGAGTCTCAGGATTGGAATAGGAAGGAGTTGGATATCACATCTCATGCTAAAGGGAGGGTCTCAGGTTTGGAAAGGGAAGGATTTGGATATCACATCTCATGTTATCGGAAGGGTCTCACGTTTGGTATTAGAAGTATTGAGATATCATATCTCATGCTATAGGAAGGGTCTCAGGATTGGAATGGGAAGGAGTTGGATATCACATCTCATGCTATAGGGAGGGTCTCAGGATTGGAATGGGAAGGACTTAGATATCACATATCATGCTATAGGGAGGGTCTCAGTTTTGATATTAGAAGCATTGAGATATCACATTTAATGCTATCGGAAGTGTCTCAGGATTGGAATGGGAAGGTGCTGGATATCACATCTCATGCTAAAGGAAGGGTCTCAGGTTTGGAACGGGAAGGATTTGGATATCACATCTCATGTAATAGGAAGGGTCTCAGGTTTGGTATAAGCATTGAGATATCACATCTCTGCTATCGGAAGTGTCTCAGGATTGGAATGGGAAGGAGTTGGATATCCCATCTCATGTTATAGGACGGGTCTCAGGTTTGTTATTAGAATCATTGAGATATCATATTGCATGCTGTAGGAAAGGTCTAAGGGTTGGAATGGGAAGGTCTTGGATATCACATCTCATGCTATAGATAGGCTCTTAGGTTTGGAAAGGGAAGGAGTTGGATATCACATTTCATGTTAGAGGAAGGATCTCAGGTTTGGTATTAGAAGCATTGAGATATCACATCTCATGCTATAGGAAGGGTCTCAGGATTGGAATGGGAAGCAGTTGGATATCACATCTCATGCTATAGGAAGGGTCTCAGGTTTGGTATAAGCATTGAGATATCACATCTCATGCTATAGGACGGGTCTCAGGATTGGAATGGAAGGAGTTGGATATCACATCTCATGTTATAGGAAGGATCTCAGGTCTGGTATTAGAAGCATTGAGACATCACATCTCATGCTATAGGAAGGGTCTCAGGGTTGGAATGGGAAGGAGTTGGATATCACATCTCATCCAATAGGAAGGGTCTCAGGTTTGGAATGGGAAGGAATTGGATATCACATCTCATGTTATAGGAAGAGTCTCTGGTTTAGTATTAGAATCATTGAGATATCACATTGCATGCTGTAGGAAGGGTCTAAGGATTGGAATGGGATGGACTTGGAGATCACATCTCATGCTATAGGTAGGCTCTCAGATTTGGTATAAGCATTGAGATATCACATCTCATGCTATAGGAAGGGTCTCAGGATTGGAATGGGAAGGAATTGGATATCACATCTCATGCTGTAGGAAGGGTCTCAGATTTGGTATAAGCATTGAGATATCACATCTCATGCTAAAGGAAGGGTCTCAGGATTGGAATGGGAAGGAGTTGTATATGACATCTCAGGCCATAGGAAGGTTCTCAGGTTTGGTATAAGCATTGAGATATCACATCTCTGCTATCGGAAGGGTCTCAGGATTGGAATGGGAAGGAGTTGGATATCCCATCTCATGTTATAGGAAGGGTCTCAGGTTTGGTATTAGAAGCATAGAGATATCACATCTCATGCTATAGGAAGGGTCTTAGGATTTGAATGGCAAGGAGTTGAATATCACATCTCATGCCATAGGAAGGGTCTCAGGTTTGGTATAAGCATTGAGATATCACATCTCTGCTATCGGAAGGGTCTCAGGATTGGATTGGGAAGGAGTTGGATATCCCTTCTCATGCGATAGGAAGTGTCTCAGGTTGGAATGGGAAGGAGTTGGATATCACATCTCATGTTATAGGAAGGGTCTCAGGATTGGAATGGGAAGGATTTGGATATCACATCTCTTGCTATAGGAAGGGTCTCAGGTTTGGAATGGGTAGGAGTTGGATATTACTTTCTTGCTATAGGAAGGGTCTCATTTTTGGAATGGGAAGGAGTTGGATATCACATATGCTATAGTTAGTGTCTCAGGTTTGGAACGGGAAGGAGTTGGATATCACATCTCATGTTATAGGAAGGGTCTCAGGTTTGGTATAAGCATTGAGATATCACATCTCTGCTATCGGAAGCGGCTCAGGATTGGAATGGGAAGGAGTTGGATATCCCATCTCATGTTATAGGAAGAGTCTCTGGTTTGGTATTAGAATCATTGAGATATCACATCGCATGCTGTAGGAAGGGTCTAAGGATTGGAATGGGATGGACTTGGATATCACATCTCATGCTATAGGTAGGCTCTCAGGTTTGGTATAAGCATTGAGATATCACATCTCATGCTATAGGAAGGGTCTCAGGATTGGAATGGGAAGGAATTGGATATCACATCTCATGCTATAGGAAGGGTCTCAGATTTGGTATAAGCATTGAGATATCACATCTCATGCTAAAGGAAGGGTCTCAGTATTGGAATGGGAAGGAGTTGTATATGACATCTCAGGCCATAGGAAGGTTCTCAGGTTTGGTATAAGCATTGAGATATCACATCTCTGCTATCGGAAGGGTCTCAGGATTGGAATGGGAAGGAGTTGGATATCCCATCTCATGTTATAGGAAGGGTCTCAGGTTTGGTATTAGAAGCATAGAGATATCACATCTCATGCTATAGGAAGGGTCTCAGGATTGGAATGGGAAGGACTTGGATGTCACATCTCATGCTATAGGGAGGGTCTCAAGTTTGATATTAGAAGCATTGAGATAACAAATCTCATGACATCGGAAGGGTCTCAGGATTGGAATGGGAAGGAGTTGGATATCACATCTCATGATAAACGAAGGGTCTAAGGTTTGGAAGGGGAAGGATTTGGATATCACATCTCATGTTATAGGACGGGTCTCAGGTTTGGTATTAGAAGCATTGAGATATCAAGTCTCATCGTATAAGAAGGGTCTCAGAATTGGAATGGGAAGGAGTTGGATATCACACCTCAAGCTATAGGAAGGGTCTCAGGATTGGAATGGGAAGGAGTTTGATATCACATCTCATGCCATAGTATGGGTCTCAGGTTTGGTAGAAGCATTGGGATATCACATCTCATGCTATCGGAAGGGTATCAGTATTGGATTTGGAAGAAGTTGGATATCCCATCTCATGCTATAGGAAGGGTCTCAGGTTGGAATGGGAAGGAGTTGGATATCACATTTCATGTTATAGGAAGGGTCTCAGGATTGGAATGGGAAGGACTTGGATATCATATCTCATGCTATAGGACGGGTCTCAGGTTTGTTATTAGAATCATTGAGATATCATATTGCATGCTGTAGGAAGGGTCTAAGGATTGGAATGGGAAGGACTTGGATATCACATCTCATGCTATAGATAGGCTCTTAGGTTTGGAAAGGGAAGGAGTTGGATATCACATTTCATGTTAGAGGAAGGATCTCAGGTTTGGTATTAGAAGCATTGAGATATCACATCTCATGCTATAGGAAGGGTCTCAGGATTGGAATGGGAAGTAGTTGGATATCACATCTCATGCTATAGGAAGGGTCTCAGGTTTGGTATAAGCATTGAGATATCACATCTCATGCTATAGGATGGGTCTCAGGATTGGAATGGAAGGAGTTGGATATCACATCTCATGTTATAGGAAGGATCTCAGGTTTGGTATTAGAAGCATTGAGACATCACATCTCATGCTATAGGAAGGGTCTCAGGGTTGGAATGGGAAGGAGTTGGATATCACATCTCATCCAATAGGAAGGGTCTCAGGTTTGGAATGGGAAGGAATTGGATATCACATCTCATGTTATAGGAAGGATCTCAGGATTGGAATGTGAAGGATTTGGATATCACATCTCATGCTAAAGGAAGGGTCTCAGGTTTGGTAGAAGCATTGAGATATCACGTCTCTGCTATCGGAAGGGTCTCAGGATTGGATTGGGAAGGAGTTGGATATCCCTTCTCATGCTATAGGAAGGGTCTCAGGATTTGAATGGCAAGGAGTTGGATATCACATCTCATGCCATAGGAAGGGTCTCAGGTTTGGTATAAGCATTGAGATATCACATCTCTGCTATCAGAAGAGTCTCAGGATTGGAATGGGAAGGAGTTGGATATTCCCATCTCATGTTATAGGAAGGGTCTCAGGTTTGGTATTAGAAGCATTGAGATATCACATCTCATGCTATAGGAAGGGTCTCAGGATTGGAATGGGAAGGACTTGGATATCACATCTCATGCTATAGGGAGGGTCTCAAGTTTGATATTAGAAGCTTTGAGATATCACATCTCATGATATCGGAAGGGTCTCAGGATTGGAATGGGAAGGAGTTGGATATCACATCTCATGATAAAGGAAGGGTCTAAGGTTGGAAGGGGAAGGATTTGGATATCACATCTCATGTTATATTACGGGTCTCAGGTTTGGTATTAGAAGCATTGAGATATCAAGTCTCAGAGTATAGGAAGGGTCTCAGAATTGGAATGGGAAGGAGTTGGATATCACATCTCAATCTATAGGAAGGGTCTCAGGATTGGAATGGGAAGGACTTGGATATCACATCTCATGCTATAGGAAGGCTCTCAGGTTTGGAAGGGGAAAGAGTTGGATATCACATTTCATGTTAGAGGTAGGATCTCAGGTTTGGTATTAGAGGCATTGAGATATCACATCTCATGCTATCAGAAGGGTCTCAGGAATGGAATGGGAAGGAGTTGGATATCACATCTCATGCTAAAGGGAGGGTCTCAGGTTTGGAAGGGGAAGGATTTGGATATCACATCTCATGTTATAGGAAGGATCTCAGGTTTGGTATTAGAAGCATTGAGATATCACATCTCATGCTATCGGAAGGATCTCAGGTTTGGTACTAGAAGCATTGAGATATCACATCTCATGCTATCAGAAGGGTCTCAGGATTGGAATGGGAAGGAGTTGGATATCACATCTCATGCTAAAGGGAGGGTCTCAGGTTTGGAAAGGGAAGGATTTGGATATCACATTTCATGTTAGAGGAAGGATCTCAGGTTTGGTATTAGAAGCATTGAGATATCACATCTCATGCTATAGGAAGGGTCTCAGGATTGGAATGGGAAGTAGTTGGATATCACATCTCATGCTATAGGAAGGGTCTCAGGTTTGGTATAAGCATTGAGATATCACATCTCATGCTATAGGACGGGTCTCAGGATTGGAATGGAAGGAGTTGGATATCACATCTCATGTTATAGGAAGGATCTCAGGTTTGGTATTAGAAGCATTGAGACATCACATCTCATGCTATAGGAAGGGTCTCAGGGTTGGAATGGGAAGGAGTTGGATATCACATCTCATCCAATAGGAAGGGTCTCAGGTTTGGAATGGGAAGGAATTGGATATCACATCTCATGTTATAGGAAGGATCTCAGGATTGGAATGTGAAGGATTTGGATATCAAATCTCATGCTAAAGGAAGGGTCTCAGGTTTGGTAGAAGCATTGAGATATCACGTCTCTGCTATCGGAAGGGTCTCAGGATTGGATTGGGAAGGAGTTGGATATCCCTTCTCATGCTATAGGAAGGGTCTCAGGATTTGAATGGCAAGGAGTTGGATATCACATCTCATGCCATAGGAAGGGTCTCAGGTTTGGTATAAGCATTGAGATATCACATCTCTGCTATCGGAAGGGTCTCAGGATTGGAATGGGAAGGAGTTGGATATTCCCATCTCATGTTATAGGAAGGGTCTCAGGTTTGGTATTAGAAGCATTGAGATATCACATCTCATGCTATAGGAAGGGTCTCAGGATTGGAATGGGAAGGACTTGGATATCACATCTCATGCTATAGGGAGGGTCTCAAGTTTGATATTAGAAGCTTTGAGATATCACATCTCATGATATCGGAAGGGTCTCAGGATTGGAATGGGAAGGAGTTGGATATCACATCTCATGATAAAGGAAGGGTCTAAGGTTGGAAGGGGAAGGATTTGGATATCACATCTCATGTTATATTACGGGTCTCAGGTTTGGTATTAGAAGCATTGAGATATCAAGTCTCAGAGTATAGGAAGGGTCTCAGAATTGGAATGGGAAGGAGTTGGATATCACATCTCAAGCTATAGGAAGGGTCTCAGGATTGGAATGGGAAGGACTTGGATATCACATCTCATGCTATAGGAAGGCTCTCAGGTTTGGAAGGGGAAAGAGTTGGATATCACAATTCATGTTAGAGGTAGGATCTCAGGTTTGGTATTAGAGGCATTGAGATATCACATCTCATGCTATCAGAAGGGTCTCAGGAATGGAATGGGAAGGAGTTGGATATCACATCTCATGCTAAAGGGAGGGTCTCAGGTTTGGAAGGGGAAGGATTTGGATATCACATCTCATGTTATAGGAAGGATCTCAGGTTTGGTATTAGAAGCATTGAGATATCACATCTCATGCTATCGGAAGGATCTCAGGTTTGGTACTAGAAGCATTGAGATATCACATCTCATGCTATCAGAAGGGTCTCAGGATTGGAATGGGAAGGAGTTGGATATCACATCTCATGCTAAAGGGAGGGTCTCAGGTTTGGAAAGGGAAGGATTTGGATATCACATCTCATGTTATCGGAAGGGTCTCACGTTTGGTATTAGAAGTATTGAGATATCATATCTCATGCTATAGGAAGGGTCTCAGGATTGGAATGGGGAGGAGTTGGATATCACATCTCATGCTATAGGGAGGGTCTCAGGATTGGAATGGGAAGGACTTAGATATCACATATCATGCTATAGGGAGGGTCTCAGTTTTGATATTAGAAGCATTGAGATATCACATTTAATGCTATCGGAAGTGTCTCAGGATTGGAATGGGAAGGTGCTGGATATCACATCTCATGCTAAAGGAAGGGTCTCAGGTTTGGAACGGGAAGGATTTGGATATCACATCTCATGTTATAGGAAGGGTCTCAGGTTTGGTATAAGCATTGAGATATCACATCTCTGCTATCGGAAGTGTCTCAGGATTGGAATGGGAAGGAGTTGGATATCCCATCTCATGTTATAGGACGGGTTTCAGGTTTGTTATTAGAATCATTGAGATATCATATTACATGCTGTAGGAAAGGTCTAAGGGTTGGAATGGGAAGGTCTTGGATATCACATCTCATGCTATAGATAGGCTCTTAGGTTTGGAAAGGGAAGGAGTTGGATATCACATTTCATGTTAGAGGAAGGATCTCAGGTTTGGTATTAGAAGCATTGAGATATCACATCTCATGCTATAGGAAGGGTCTCAGGATTGGAATGGGAAGCAGTTGGATATCACATCTCATGCTATAGGAAGGGTCTCAGGTTTGGTATAAGCATTGAGATATCACATCTCATGCTATAGGACGGGTCTCAGGATTGGAATGGAAGGAGTTGGATATCACATCTCATGTTATAGGAAGGATCTCAGGTCTGGTATTAGAAGCATTGAGACATCACATCTCATGCTATAGGAAGGGTCTCAGGGTTGGAATGGGAAGGAGTTGGATATCACATCTCATCCAATAGGAAGGGTCTCAGGTTTGGAATGGGAAGGAATTGGATATCACATCTCATGTTATAGGAAGAGTCTCTGGTTTAGTATTAGAATCATTGAGATATCACATTGCATGCTGTAGGAAGGGTCTAAGGATTGGAATGGGATGGACTTGGAGATCACATCTCATGCTATAGGTAGGCTCTCAGGTTTGGTATAAGCATTGAGATATCACATCTCATGCTATAGGAAGGGTCTCAGGATTGGAATGGGAAGGAATTGGATATCACATCTCATGCTGTAGGAAGGGTCTCAGATTTGGTATAAGCATTGAGATATCACATCTCATGCTAAAGGAAGGGTCTCAGGATTGGAATGGGAAGGAGTTGTATATGACATCTCAGGCCATAGGAAGGTTCTCAGGTTTGGTATAAGCATTGAGATATCACATCTCTGCTATCGGAAGGGTCTCAGGATTGGAATGGGAAGGAGTTGGATATCCCATCTCATGTTATAGGAAGGGTCTCAGGTTTGGTATTAGAAGCATAGAGATATCACATCTCATGCTATAGGAAGGGTCTTAGGATTTGAATGGCAAGGAGTTGAATATCACATCTCATGCCATAGGAAGGGTCTCAGGTTTGGTATAAGCATTGAGATATCACATCTCTGCTATCGGAAGGGTCTCAGGATTGGATTGGGAAGGAGTTGGATATCCCTTCTCATGCGATAGGAAGTGTCTCAGGTTGGAATGGGAAGGAGTTGGATATCACATCTCTTGCTATAGGAAGGGTCTCAGGTTTGGAATGGGTAGGAGTTGGATATTACTTTCTTGCTATAGGAAGGGTCTCATGTTTGGAATGGGAAGGAGTTGGATATCACATATGCTATAGTTAGTGTCTCAGGTTTGGAACGGGAAGGAGTTGGATATCACATCTCATGTTATAGGAAGGGTCTCAGGTTTGGTATAAGCATTGAGATATCACATCTCTGCTATCGGAAGCGGCTCAGGATTGGAATGGGAAGGAGTTGGATATCCCATCTCATGTTATAGGAAGAGTCTCTGGTTTGGTATTAGAATCATTGAGATATCACATCGCATGCTGTAGGAAGGGTCTAAGGATTGGAATGGGATGGACTTGGATATCACATCTCATGCTATAGGTAGGCTCTCAGGTTTGGTATAAGCATTGAGATATCACATCTCATGCTATAGGAAGGGTCTCAGGATTGGAATGGGAAGGAATTGGATATCACATCTCATGCTATAGGAAGGGTCTCAGATTTGGTATAAGCATTGAGATATCACATCTCATGCTAAAGGAAGGGTCTCAGGATTGGAATGGGAAGGAGTTGTATATGACATCTCAGGCCATAGGAAGGTTCTCAGGTTTGGTATAAGCATTGAGATATCACATCTCTGCTATCGGAAGGGTCTCAGGATTGGAATGGGAAGGAGTTGGATATCCCATCTCATGTTATAGGAAGGGTCTCAGGTTTGGTATTAGAAGCATAGAGATATCACATCTCATGCTATAGGAAGGGTCTCAGGATTGGAATGGGAAGGACTTGGATGTCACATCTCATGCTATAGGGAGGGTCTCAAGTTTGATATTAGAAGCATTGAGATAACAAATCTCATGACATCGGAAGGGTCTCAGGATTGGAATGGGAAGGAGTTGGATATCACATCTCATGATAAACGAAGGGTCTAAGGTTTGGAAGGGGAAGGATTTGGATATCACATCTCATGTTATAGGACGGGTCTCAGGTTTGGTATTAGAAGCATTGAGATATCAAGTCTCATCGTATAAGAAGGGTCTCAGAATTGGAATGGGAAGGAGTTGGATATCACACCTCAAGCTATAGGAAGGGTCTCAGGATTGGAATGGGAAGGAGTTTGATATCACATCTCATGCCATAGTATGGGTCTCAGGTTTGGTAGAAGCATTGGGATATCACATCTCATGCTATCGGAAGGGTATCAGTATTGGATTTGGAAGAAGTTGGATATCCCATCTCATGCTATAGGAAGGGTCTCAGGTTGGAATGGGAAGGAGTTGGATATCACATTTCATGTTATAGGAAGGGTCTCAGGATTGGAATGGGAAGGACTTGGATATCATATCTCATGCTATAGGACGGGTCTCAGGTTTGTTATTAGAATCATTGAGATATCATATTGCATGCTGTAGGAAGGGTCTAAGGATTGGAATGGGAAGGACTTGGATATCACATCTCATGCTATAGATAGGCTCTTAGGTTTGGAAAGGGAAGGAGTTGGATATCACATTTCATGTTAGAGGAAGGGTCTCAGGTTTGGTATAAGCATTGAGATATCACATCTCATGCTATAGGAAGGGTCTCAGGATTGGAATGGGAAGTAGTTGGATATCACATCTCATGCTATAGGAAGGGTCTCAGGTTTGGTATAAGCATTGAGATATCACATCTCATGCTATAGGACGGGTCTCAGGATTGGAATGGAAGGAGTTGGATATCACATCTCATGTTATAGGAAGGATCTCAGGTTTGGTATTAGAAGCATTGAGACATCACATCTCATGCTATAGGAAGGGTCTCAGGGTTGGAATGGGAAGGAGTTGGATATCACATCTCATCCAATAGGAAGGGTCTCAGGTTTGGAATGGGAAGGAATTGGATATCACATCTCATGTTATAGGAAGGATCTCAGGATTGGAATGTGAAGGATTTGGATATCACATCTCATGCTAAAGGAAGGGTCTCAGGATTGGTAGAAGCATTGAGATATCACGTCTCTGCTATCGGAAGGGTCTCAGGATTGGATTGGGAAGGAGTTGGATATCCCTTCTCATGCTATAGGAAGGGTCTCAGGATTTGAATGGCAAGGAGTTGGATATCACATCTCATGCCATAGGAAGGGTCTCAGGTTTGGTATAAGCATTGAGATATCACATCTCTGCTATCGGAAGGGTCTCAGGATTGGAATGGGAAGGAGTTGGATATTCCCATCTCATGTTATAGGAAGGGTCTCAGGTTTGGTATTAGAAGCATTGAGATATCACATCTCATGCTATAGGAAGGGTCTCAGGATTGGAATGGGAAGGACTTGGATATCACATCTCATGCTATAGGGAGGGTCTCAAGTTTGATATTAGAAGCTTTGAGATATCACATCTCATGATATCGGAAGGGTCTCAGGATTGGAATGGGAAGGAGTTGGATATCACATCTCATGATAAAGGAAGGGTCTAAGGTTGGAAGGGGAAGGATTTGGATGTCACATCTCATGTTATATTACGGGTCTCAGGTTTGGTATTAGAAGCATTGAGATATCAAGTCTCAGAGTATAGGAAGGGTCTCAGAATTGGAATGGGAAGGAGTTGGATATCACATCTCAAGCTATAGGAAGGGTCTCAGGATTGGAAAGGGAAGGACTTGGATATCACATCTCATGCTATAGGAAGGCTCTCAGGTTTGGAAGGGGAAAGAGTTGGATATCACATTTCATGTTAGAGGTAGGATCTCAGGTTTGGTATTAGAGGCATTGAGATATCACATCTCATGCTATCAGAAGGGTCTCAGGAATGGAATGGGAAGGAGTTGGATATCACATCTCATGATAAAGGGAGGGTCTCAGGTTTGGAAGGGGAAGGATTTGGATATCACATCTCATGTTATAGGAAGGATCTCAGGTTTGGTATTAGAAGCATTGAGATATCACATCTCATGCTATCGGAAAGATCTCAGGTTTGGTACTAGAAGCATTGCGATATCACATCTCATGCTATCAGAAGGGTCTCAGGATTGGAATGGGAAGGAGTTGGATATCACATCTCATGCTAAAGGGAGGGTCTCAGGTTTGGAAAGGGAAGGATTTGGATATCACATCTCATGTTATCGGAAGGGTCTCACGTTTGGTATTAGAAGTATTGAGATATCATATCTCATGCTATAGGAAGGGTCTCAGGATTGGAATGGGAAGGAGTTGGATATCACATCTCATGCTATAGGGAGGGTCTCAGGATTGGAATGGGAAGGACTTAGATATCACATATCATGCTATAGGGAGGGTCTCAGTTTTGATATTAGAAGCATTGAGATATCACATCTCATGCTATCGGAAGTGTCTCAGGATTGGAATGGGAAGGTGCTGGATATCACATCTCATGCTAAAGGAAGGGTCTCAGGTTTGGAACGGGAAGGATTTGGATATCACATCTCATGTTATAGGAAGGGTCTCAGGTTTGGTATAAGCATTGAGATATCACATCTCTGCTATCGGAAGTGTCTCAGGATTGGAATGGGAAGGAGTTGGATATCCCATCTCATGTTATAGGACGGGTCTCAGGTTTGTTATTAGAATCATTGAGATATCATATTGCATGCTGTAGGAAAGGTCTAAGGGTTGGAATGGGAAGGTCTTGGATATCACATCTCATGCTATAGATAGGCTCTTAGGTTTGGAAAGGGAAGGAGTTGGATATCACATTTCATGTTAGAGGAAGGATCTCAGGTTTGGTATTAGAAGCATTGAGATATCACATCTCATGCTATAGGAAGGGTCTCAGGATTGGAATGGGAAGCAGTTGGATATCACATCTCATGCTATAGGAAGGGTCTCAGGTTTGGTATAAGCATTGAGATATCACATCTCATGCTATAGGACGGGTCTCAGGATTGGAATGGAAGGAGTTGGATATCACATCTCATGTTATAGGAAGGATCTCAGGTCTGGTATTAGAAGCATTGGGACATCACATCTCATGCTATAGGAAGGGTCTCAGGGTTGGAATGGGAAGGAGTTGGATATCACATCTCATCCAATAGGAAGGGTCTCAGGTTTGGAATGGGAAGGAATTGGATATCACATCTCATGTTATAGGAAGAGTCTCTGGTTTAGTATTAGAATCATTGAGATATCACATTGCATGCTGTAGGAAGGGTCTAAGGATTGGAATGGGATGGACTTGGAGATCACATCTCATGCTATAGGTAGGCTCTCAGGTTTGGTATAAGCATTGCGATATCACATCTCATGCTATAGGAAGGGTCTCAGGATTGGAATGGGAAGGAATTGGATATCACATCTCATGCTGTAGGAAGGGTCTCAGATTTGGTATAAGCATTGAGATATCACATCTCATGCTAAAGGAAGGGTCTCAGGATTGGAATGGGAAGGAGTTGGATATCCCATCTCATGTTATAGGAAGGGTCTCAGGTTTGGTATTAGAAGCATAGAGATATCACATCTCATGCTATAGGAAGGGTCTTAGGATTTGAATGGCAAGGAGTTGAATATCACATCTCATGCCATAGGAAGGGTCTCAGGTTTGGTATAAGCATTGAGATATCACATCTCTGCTATCGGAAGGGTCTCAGGATTGGATTGGGAAGGAGTTGGATATCCCTTCTCATGCGATAGGAAGTGTCTCAGGTTGGAATGGGAAGGAGTTGGATATCACATCTCATGTTATAGGAAGGGTCTCAGGATTGGAATGGGAAGGATTTGGATATCACATCTCTTGCTATAGGAAGGGTCTCAGGTTTGGAATGGGTAGGAGTTGGATATTACTTTCTTGCTATAGGAAGGGTCTCATGTTTGGAATGGGAAGGAGTTGGATATCACATATGCTATAGTTAGTGTCTCAGGTTTGGAACGGGAAGGAGTTGGATATCACATCTCATGTTATAGGAAGGGTCTCAGGTTTGGTATAAGCATTGAGATATCACATCTCTGCTATCGGAAGCGGCTCAGGATTGGAATGGGAAGGAGTTGGATATCCCATCTCATGTTATAGGAAGAGTCTCTGGTTTGGTATTAGAATCATTGAGATATCACATCGCATGCTGTAGGAAGGGTCTAAGGATTGGAATGGGATGGACTTGGATATCACATCTCATGCTATAGGTAGGCTCTCAGGTTTGGTATAAGCATTGAGATATCACATCTCATGCTATAGGAAGGGTCTCAGGATTGGAATGGGAAGGAATTGGATATCACATCTCATGCTATAGGAAGGGTCTCAGATTTGGTATAAGCATTGAGATATCACATCTCATGCTAAAGGAAGGGTCTCAGGATTGGAATGGGAAGGAGTTGTATATGTCATCTCAGGCCATAGGAAGGTTCTCAGGTTTGGTATAAGCATTGAGATATCACATCTCTGCTATCGGAAGGGTCTCAGGATTGGAATGGGAAGGAGTTGGATATCCCATCTCATGTTATAGGAAGGGTCTCAGGTTTGGTATTAGAAGCATAGAGATATCACATCTCATGCTATAGGAAGGGTCTCAGGATTGGAATGGGAAGGACTTGGATGTCACATCTCATGCTATAGGGAGGGTCTCAAGTTTGATATTAGAAGCATTGAGATAACAAATCTCATGATATCGGAAGGGTCTCAGGATTGGAATGGGAAGGAGTTGGATATCACATCTCATGATAAACGAAGGGTCTAAGGTTTGGAAGGGGAAGGATTTGGATATCACATCTCATGTTATAGGACGGGTCTCAGGTTTGGTATTAGAAGCATTGAGAAATCAAGTCTCATCGTATAAGAAGGGTCTCAGAATTGGAATGGGAAGGAGTTGGATATCACACCTCAAGCTATAGGAAGGGTCTCAGGATTGGAATGGGAAGGAGTTTGATATCACATCTCATGCCATAGTATGGGTCTCAGGTTTGGTAGAAGCATTGGGATATCACATCTCATTCTATCGGAAGGGTATCAGTATTGGATTTGGAAGAAGTTGGATATCCCATCTCATGCTATAGGAAGGGTCTCAGGTTGGAATGGGAAGGAGTTGGATATCATATCTCATGCTATAGGACGGGTCTCAGGTTTGTTATTAGAATCATTGAGATATCATATTGCATGCTGTAGGAAGGGTCTAAGGATTGGAATGGGAAGGACTTGGATATCACATCTCATGCTATAGATAGGCTCTTAGGTTTGGAAAGGGAAGGAGTTGGATATCACATTTCATGTTAGAGGAAGGATCTCAGGTTTGGTATTAGAAGCATTGAGATATCACATCTCATGCTATAGGAAGGGTCTCAGGATTGGAATGGGAAGTAGTTGGATATCACATCTCATGCTATAGGAAGGGTCTCAGGTTTGGTATAAGCATTGAGATATCACATCTCATGCTATAGGACGGGTCTCAGGATTGGAATGGAAGGAGTTGGATATCACATCTCATGTTATAGGAAGGATCTCAGGTTTGGTATTAGAAGCATTGAGACATCACATCTCATGCTATAGGAAGGGTCTCAGGGTTGGAATGGGAAGGAGTTGGATATCACATCTCATCCAATAGGAAGGGTCTCAGGTTTGGAATGGGAAGGAATTGGATATCACATCTCATGTTATAGGAAGGATCTCAGGATTGGAATGTGAAGGATTTGGATATCACATCTCATGCTAAAGGAAGGGTCTCAGGTTTGGTAGAAGCATTGAGATATCACGTCTCTGCTATCGGAAGGGTCTCAGGATTGGATTGGGAAGGAGTTGGATATCCCTTCTCATGCTATAGGAAGGGTCTCAGGATTTGAATGGCAAGGAGTTGGATATCACATCTCATGCCATAGGAAGGGTCTCAGGTTTGGTATAAGCATTGAGATATCACATCTCTGCTATCGGAAGGGTCTCAGGATTGGAATGGGAAGGAGTTGGATATTCCCATCTCATGTTATAGGAAGGGTCTCAGGTTTGGTATTAGAAGCATTGAGATATCACATCTCATGCTATAGGAAGGGTCTCAGGATTGGAATGGGAAGGACTTGGATATCACATCTCATGCTATAGGGAGGGTCTCAAGTTTGATATTAGAAGCTTTGAGATATCACATCTCATGATATCGGAAGGGTCTCAGGATTGGAATGGGAAGGAGTTGGATATCACATCTCATGATAAAGGAAGGGTCTAAGGTTGGAAGGGGAAGGATTTGGATATCACATCTCATGTTATATTACGGGTCTCAGGTTTGGTATTAGAAGCATTGAGATATCAAGTCTCAGAGTATAGGAAGGGTCTCAGAATTGGAATGGGAAGGAGTTGGATATCACATCTCAAGCTATAGGAAGGGTCTCAGGATTGGAATGGGAAGGACTTGGATATCACATCTCATGCTATAGGAAGGCTCTCAGGTTTGGAAGGGGAAAGAGTTGGATATCACATTTCATGTTAGAGGTATGATCTCAGGTTTGGTATTAGAGGCATTGAGATATCACATCTCATGCTATCAGAAGGGTCTCAGGAATGGAATGGGAAGGAGTTGGATATCACATCTCATGCTAAAGGGAGGGTCTCAGGTTTGGAAGGGGAAGGATTTGGATATCACATCTCATGTTATAGGAAGGATCTCAGGTTTGGTATTAGAAGCATTGAGATATCACATCTCATGCTATCGGAAGGATCTCAGGTTTGGTATTAGAAGCATTGAGATATCACATCTCATGCTATCAGAAGGGTCTCAGGATTGGAATGGGAAGGAGTTGGATATCACATCTCATGCTAAAGGGAGGGTCTCAGGTTTGGAAGGGGAAGGATTTGGATATCACATCTCATGTTATCGGAAGGATCTCACGTTTGGTATTAGAAGTATTGAGATATCATATCTCATGCTATAGGAAGGGTCTCAGGATTGGAATGGGAAAGAGTTGGATATCACATCTCATGCTATAGGGAGTGTCTCAGGATTGGAATGGGAAGGACTTAGATATCACATATCATGCTATAGGGAGGGTCTCAGTTTTGATATTAGAAGCATTGAGATATCACATCTCATGCTATCGGAAGTGTCTCAGGATTGGAATGGGAAGGAGCTGGATATCACATCTCATGCTAAAGGAAGGGTCTCAGGTTTGGAACGGGAAGGATTTGGATATCACATCTCATGCTAAAGGAAGGGTCTCAGGTTTGGAACGGGAAGGATTTGGATATCACATCTCATGTTACAGGAAGGGTCTCAGGTTTGGTATAAGCATTGAGATATCACATCTCTGCTATCGGAAGTGTCTCAGTATTGGAATGGGAAGGAGTTGGATATCCCATCTCATGTTATAGGACGGGTCTCAGGTTTGTTATTAGAATCATTGAGATATCATATTGCATGCTGTAGGAAGGGTCTAAGGGTTGGAATGGGAAGGACTTGGATATCACATCTCATGCTATAGATAGGCTCTTAGGTTTGGAAAGGGAAGGAGTTGGATATCACATTTCATGTTAGAGGAAGGATCTCAGGTTTGGTATTAGAAGCATTGAGATATCACATCTCATGCTATAGGAAGGGTCTCAGGATTGGAATGGGAAGTAGTTGGATATCACATCTCATGCTATAGGAAGGGTCTCAGGTTTGGTATAAGCATTGAGATATCACATCTCATGCTATAGGACGGGTCTCAGGATTGGAATGGAAGGAGTTGGATATCACATCTCATGTTATAGGAAGGATCTCAGGTTTGGTATTAGAAGCATTGAGACATCACATCTCATGCTATAGGAAGGGTCTCAGGGTTGGAATGGGAAGGAGTTGGATATCACATCTCATCCAATAGGAAGGGTCTCAGGTTTGGAATGGGAAGGAATTGGATATCACATCTCATGTTATAGGAAGGATCTCAGGTTTGGTATTAGAAGCATTGAGATATCACATCTCATGCTATAGGAAGGGTCTCAGGATTGGAATGTGAAGGATTTGGATATCACATCTCATGCTAACGGAAGGGTCTCAGGTTTGGTAGAAGCATTGAGATATCACGTCTCTGCTATCGGAAGGGTCTCAGGATTGGATTGGGAAGGAGTTGGATATCCCTTCTCATGCTATAGGAAGGGTCTCAGGATTTGAATGGCAAGGAGTTGGATATCACATCTAATGCCATAGGAAGGGTCTCAGGTTTTGTATAAGCATTGAGATATCACATCTCTGCTATCGGAAGGGTCTCAGGATTGGATTGGGAAGGAGTTGGATATCCCTTCTCATGCTATAGGAAGTGTCTCAGGTTGGAATGGGAAGGAGTTGGATATCACATCTCATGTTATAGGAAGGGTCTCAGGATTGGAATGGGAAGGATTTGGATATCACATCTCTTGCTATAGGAAGGGTCTCAGGATTGGAATGGGTAGGAGTTGGATATTACTTTCTTGCTATAGGAAGGGTCTCATGTTTGGAATGGGAAGGAGTTGGATATCACATATGCTATAGTTAGTGTCTCAGGTTTGGAACGGGAAGGAGTTGGATATCACATCTCATGTTATAGGAAGGGTCTCAGGTTTGGTATAAGCATTGAGATGTCACATCTCTGCTATCGGAAGCGGCTCAGGATTGGAATGGGAAGGAGTTGGATATCACATCTCATGCTATAGGTAGGCTCTCAGGTTTGGTATAAGCATTGAGATATCACATCTCATGTTATAGGAAGGGTCTCAGGATTGGAATGGGAAGGATTTGGATATCACATCTCATGCTATAGGAAGGGTCTCAGATTTGGTATAAGCATTGAGATAACACATCTCATGCTAAAATAAGGGTCTCAGGATTGGAATGGGAAGGAGTTGTATATGACATCTCAGGCCATAGGAAGGGTCTCAGGTTTGGTATAAGCATTGAGATATCACATCTCTGCTATCGGAAGGGTCTCAGGATTGGAATGGGAAGGAGTTGGATATCCCATCTCATGTTATAGGAAGGGTCTCAGGTTTGGTATTAGAAGCATAGAGATATCACATCTCATGCTATAGGAAGGGTCTCAGGATTGGAATTGGAAGGACTTGGATGTCACATCTCATGCTATAGGGAGGGTCTCAAGTTTGATATTAGAAGCATTGAGATAACAAATCTCATGATATCGGAAGGGTCTCAGGATTGGAATGGGAAGGAGTTGGATACCACATCTCATGATAAAGGAAGGGTCTAAGGTTTGGAAGGGGAAGGATTTGGATATCACATCTCATGTTATAGGACGGGTCTCAGGTTTGGTATTAGAAGCATTGAGATATCAAGTCTCATGGTATAAGAAGGGTCTCAGAATTGGAATGGGAAGGAGTTGGATATCACACCTCAAGCTATAGGAAGGGTCTCAGGATTGGAATGGGAAGGAGTTTTATATCACATCTCATGCCATAGTATGGGTCTCAGGTTTGGTAGAAGCATTGGGATATCACATCTCATGCTATCGGAAGGGTATCAGTATTGGATTTGGAAGAAGTTGGATATCCCATCTCATTCTATCGGAAGGGTCTCAGGATGGAATGGGAAGGAGTTTGATATCACATTTATTAGAAGCATTGAGATATCACATCTCATGGTATAGGAAGGGTCTCAGGATTGGAATGGGAAGGAGTTGGATATCACATCTCAAGCTATCTCAGGATTGGAATGGGAAGGAGTTTGATATCACATCTCATGCAATCGGAAGGGTCTCAGGTTTGGAATGGGAAGGAGTTGGATATCACATCTCATGTTATAGGAAGGATCTCAGGTTTATTATTAGAAGCATTGAGATATCACATCTCATGCTATAGGAAGGGTCTCAGGATTGGAATCGGAAGGAGTTGTATTTGACATCTCATGCCATAGGAAGGGTCTAAGGTTTGGTATAAGCATTGAGATATCACATCTCTGCTATCGGAAGGGTCTCAGGATTGGAATGGGAAGGAGTTGGATATCCCATCTCATTATAGGAAGGGTCTCAGGTTTGGTATTAGAAGCATTGAGATATCACATCTCATGCTATAGGAAGGGTCTCAGGATTGGAATGGGAAGGACTTGAATATCACATCTCATGTTATAGCAAGGGTCTCAGGTTTGGTATTAGAAGCATTGAGATATCACATCTCATGCTATAGGAAGGGTCTCAGGATTGGAATGGGAACGACTTGGATATCACATCTCATGATAAAGGAAGGGTCTAAGGTTTGGAAGGGGAAGGATTTGGATATCACATCTCATGTTATAGGACCGGTCTCAGGTTTGGTATTAGAAGCATTGAGATATCAAGTCCCATGGTATAGGACGGGTCTCAGAATTGGAATGGGAAGGAGTTGGATATCACATCTCAAGCTATAGGAAGGGTGTCAGGATTGGAATGGGAAGGACTTTGATATCACATCTCATGCCATGGTATGGGTCTCAGGTTTTGTAGAAGCATTGGGATATCACATCTCATCCAATCGGAAGGGTCTCAGGTTTGGAATGGGAAGGAATTGGATATCACATCTCATGTTATAGGAAGGATCTCAGGTTTGGTATTAGAAGCATTGAGATATCACATCTCATGCTATAGGAAGGGTCTCAGGATTGGAATGTGAAGGATTTGGATATCACATCTCATGCTAACGGAAGGGTCTCAGGTTTGGTAGAAGCATTGAGATATCACGTCTCTGCTATCGGAAGGGTCTCAGGATTGGATTGGGAAGGAGTTGGATATCCCTTCTCATGCTATAGGAAGGGTCTCAGGATTTGAATGGCAAGGAGTTGGATATCACATCTAATGCCATAGGAAGGGTCTCAGGTTTTGTATAAGCATTGAGATATCACATCTCTGCTATCGGAAGGGTCTCAGGATTGGATTGGGAAGGAGTTGGATATCCCTTCTCATGCTATAGGAAGTGTCTCAGGTTGGAATGGGAAGGAGTTGGATATCACATCTCATGTTATAGGAAGGGTCTCAGGATTGGAATGGGAAGGATTTGGATATCACATCTCTTGCTATAGGAAGGGTCTCAGGATTGGAATGGGTAGGAGTTGGATATTACTTTCTTGCTATAGGAAGGGTCTCATGTTTGGAATGGGAAGGAGTTGGATATCACATATGCTATAGTTAGTGTCTCAGGTTTGGAACGGGAAGGAGTTGGATATCACATCTCATGTTATAGGAAGGGTCTCAGGTTTGGTATAAGCATTGAGATGTCACATCTCTGCTATCGGAAGCGGCTCAGGATTGGAATGGGAAGGAGTTGGATATCACATCTCATGCTATAGGTAGGCTCTCAGGTTTGGTATAAGCATTGAGATATCACATCTCATGTTATAGGAAGGGTCTCAGGATTGGAATGGGAAGGATTTGGATATCACATCTCATGCTATAGGAAGGGTCTCAGATTTGGTATAAGCATTGAGATAACACATCTCATGCTAAAATAAGGGTCTCAGGATTGGAATGGGAAGGAGTTGTATATGACATCTCAGGCCATAGGAAGGGTCTCAGGTTTGGTATAAGCATTGAGATATCACATCTCTGCTATCGGAAGGGTCTCAGGATTGGAATGGGAAGGAGTTGGATATCCCATCTCATGTTATAGGAAGGGTCTCAGGTTTGGTATTAGAAGCATAGAGATATCACATCTCATGCTATAGGAAGGGTCTCAGGATTGGAATTGGAAGGACTTGGATGTCACATCTCATGCTATAGGGAGGGTCTCAAGTTTGATATTAGAAGCATTGAGATAACAAATCTCATGATATCGGAAGGGTCTCAGGATTGGAATGGGAAGGAGTTGGATACCACATCTCATGATAAAGGAAGGGTCTAAGGTTTGGAAGGGGAAGGATTTGGATATCACATCTCATGTTATAGGACGGGTCTCAGGTTTGGTATTAGAAGCATTGAGATATCAAGTCTCATGGTATAAGAAGGGTCTCAGAATTGGAATGGGAAGGAGTTGGATATCACACCTCAAGCTATAGGAAGGGTCTCAGGATTGGAATGGGAAGGAGTTTTATATCACATCTCATGCCATAGTATGGGTCTCAGGTTTGGTAGAAGCATTGGGATATCACATCTCATGCTATCGGAAGGGTATCAGTATTGGATTTGGAAGAAGTTGGATATCCCATCTCATTCTATCGGAAGGGTCTCAGGATGGAATGGGAAGGAGTTTGATATCACATTTATTAGAAGCATTGAGATATCACATCTCATGGTATAGGAAGGGTCTCAGGATTGGAATGGGAAGGAGTTGGATATCACATCTCAAGCTATCTCAGGATTGGAATGGGAAGGAGTTTGATATCACATCTCATGCAATCGGAAGGGTCTCAGGTTTGGAATGGGAAGGAGTTGGATATCACATCTCATGTTATAGGAAGGATCTCAGGTTTATTATTAGAAGCATTGAGATATCACATCTCATGCTATAGGAAGGGTCTCAGGATTGGAATCGGAAGGAGTTGTATTTGACATCTCATGCCATAGGAAGGGTCTAAGGTTTGGTATAAGCATTGAGATATCACATCTCTGCTATCGGAAGGGTCTCAGGATTGGAATGGGAAGGAGTTGGATATCCCATCTCATTATAGGAAGGGTCTCAGGTTTGGTATTAGAAGCATTGAGATATCACATCTCATGCTATAGGAAGGGTCTCAGGATTGGAATGGGAAGGACTTGAATATCACATCTCATGTTATAGCAAGGGTCTCAGGTTTGGTATTAGAAGCATTGAGATATCACATCTCATGCTATAGGAAGGGTCTCAGGATTGGAATGGGAACGACTTGGATATCACATCTCATGATAAAGGAAGGGTCTAAGGTTTGGAAGGGGAAGGATTTGGATATCACATCTCATGTTATAGGACCGGTCTCAGGTTTGGTATTAGAAGCATTGAGATATCAAGTCCCATGGTATAGGACGGGTCTCAGAATTGGAATGGGAAGGAGTTGGATATCACATCTCAAGCTATAGGAAGGGTGTCAGGATTGGAATGGGAAGGACTTTGATATCACATCTCATGCCATGGTATGGGTCTCAGGTTTTGTAGAAGCATTGGGATATCACATCTCATGCTATCGGAAGGGTATCAGGATTGGATTTGGAAGGAGTTGGATATCCCATCTCATGCTATAGGAAGGGTCTCAGGTTGGAATGGGAAGGAATTGGATATCACATCTCATGTTATAGGAAGGGTATCAGGATTGGAATGGGAAGGACTTGGATATCACATCTCATGCTATAGGAAGGCTATCAGGTTTGGAAGGGGAAGGAGTTGCATATCAAATTTCATTTTAGAGGTAGGATCTCAGGTTTGGTATTAGAGGCATTGAGATATCACATCTCATGCTATAGGAAGGGTCTCACGATTGGAATGGGAAGGATTTGGATATCACATCTCATGCTATAGGAAGGGTCTCAGGTTTGGTATAAGCATTGAGATATCACATCTCATGCTATAGAAACGGTCTCAAGATTGCAATGGGAAGGAGTTGGATATCACATCTCATGTTATAGGAAGGATCTCAGATTTGGTATTAGAAGCATTGAGACATCACATCTCATGCTATAGGAAGGGTCTCAGGATTGGAATGGGAAGGAGTTGGATATCACATCTCATGTTATATGAAGGGTCTCAGGATTGGAATGGGAAGCACTTTGATATCACATCTCATGTTATAGGAAGGCTCCCAGGTTTAGAAGGGGAAGGAGTTGGATATCACATTTCATGTTAGAGGTAGGATCTCAGGTTTGGTATTAGAGGCATTGAGATATAACATCTCATGCTATCAGAAGGGTCTCAGGATTGGAATGGGAAGGAGTTGGATATCACATCTCATGCTAAAGGGAGGGTCTCAGGTTTGGAAGGGGAAGGATTTGGATATCACATCTCATGCTATAGGAAGGGTCTCAGGATTGGAATGGGAAGGATTTGGATATCACATCTCATGCTATAGGAAGGGTCTCAGGTTTGGTATAAGCATTGAGATATCACATCTCATGCTATAGGAAGGGTCTCAGGATTGGAATGGGAAGGAGTTGGATATCACATTTCATGCTATAGGTAGGCTCTCAGTTTTGGAAAGGGAAGGTTTTGGATATCACATCTCATGCTATAGGAAGAGTCTCACGATTGGAATGGGAAGGATTTGGATATCACATCTCATGCTATAGGAAGGGTCTCAGGATTGGAATGGGAAGGAGTTGGATATCACATCTCATGCTATAGGAAGGGTCTCAGGAATGGAATGGGAAGGAGTTTTATATGACATCTCATGCCATAGGAAGGATCTCAGGTTTGGTATTAGAAGCATTGAGACATCACATCTCATGTTATAGGAAGGGTCTCAGGATTGGAATGGGAAGGAGTTGGATATCACATCTCATGCTATAGGAAGGGTCTCAGGTTTGGTATAAGCATTGAGATATCACATCTCATGCTATAGGAAGGGTCTCAGGATTGGAATGGGAAGGAGTTGTATATGACATCTCATGCCATAGGAAGGGTCTCAGGTTTGGTATCAGCATTGAGATATCACATCTCTGCTATCGGAAGGGTCTCAGGATTGGAATGGGAAGGAGTTGGATATCCCATCTTATGTTATAGGAAGGGTCTCAGGTTTGGTATTAGAAGCATTGAGATATCACATCTCATGCTATAGGAAGGGTCTCAGGATTGGAATGGGAAGGACTTGAATATCCCATCTCATGCTATAGGGAGGCTCTCACGTTTGGAAAGGGAAGGAGTTGAATATCACATTTCATGTTAGAGGTAGGATCTCAGGTTTGGTATTAGAGGCATTGAATATCACATCTCATGCTATCAGAAGGGTCTCAGGATTGGAATGGGAAGGAGTTGGATATCACATCTCATGCTAAAGGGAGGGTCTCAGGTTTGGAAGGGGAAGGATTTTGATATCACATCTCATGTTATAGGAAGGATCTCAGGTTTGGTATTAGAGGGATTGAGATATCACATCTCATGCTATCGGAAGGGTATCAGGATTGGATTTGGAAATAGTTGGATATCCCATCTCATGCTATAGGAAGGGTCTCAGGTTGGAATGGGAAGGAATTGGATATCACATCTCATGTTATAGGAAGGGTCTCAGGATTGGAATGGGAAATACTTCGATATCACATCTCATGCTATAGGAAGGCTCTCAGGTTTGCAAGGGGAAGGAGTTGGATATCACATTTCATGTTAGAGGTAGGATCTCAGGTTTGGTATTAGAGGCATTGAGATATCACATCTCATGCTATCAGAAATGTCTCAGGATTGGAAGGGGAAGGATTTGGATATCACATCTCATGTTATAGGAAGGATCTCAGGTTTGGTATTAGAAGCATTGAGATATCACATCTCATGCTATAGGAAGGGTCTCAGGTTTGGAATGGGAAGGAATTGGATATCACATCTCATGTCATAGGAAGGATCTCAGGTTTGGTATTAGAAGCATTGAGATATCACATCTCATGCTATAGGAATGGTCTCAGGATTGGAATGGGAAGGAGTTGGATATTAGATTCTTGCTATAGAAAGGGTCTCAGGTTTGGAATGGGAAGGAGTTGGATATCACATCTCATGGTATAGGACGGGTCTCAGGTTTGGTAATAGAATCATTGAGATATCACATCTCATGCTGTAGGAAGTGTCTAAGGATTGGAATGGGAAGGACTTGGATATCACATCTCATGCTATAGGTAGACTCTCAGGTTTGGAAAGGGAAGGAGTGGGATACCACATTTCATGTTCAAGGAAGGATCTCAGGTTTGGTATTAGAGGCATTGAGATATCACATCTAATGCTATAGGAAGGGTCTCAGGATTGGAATGGGAAGGATTTGGATATCACATCTCATGCTATAGGAAGGGTCTCAGGTTTGGTATAAGCATTGAGATATCACATCTCATGCTATAGGAAGGGTTTCAGGATTGGAATGGGAAGGAGTTGGATATCACATCTCATGCCATAGGAAGGGTCTCAGGTTTGGTACAAGCATTGAGATATCACATCTCTGCTATCGGAAGGGTCTCAGGATAGGAATGGGAAGGAGTTGGATACCACATCTCAAGCTATCTCAGGATTGGAATGGGAAGGAGTTTGATATCACATCTCAAGCTATAGGAAGGTTCTCAGGTTTGGAGGGGGAAGGATTTGGATCTCACATCTCATGTTTTAGGACGGGTCTCAGGTTTGGTATTAGAAGCATTGAGATATCACATCTCATGGTATAGGAAGGGTCTCAGGATTGGAATGGGAAGGAGTTGGATATCACATCTCAAGCTATCACAGGATTGGAATGGGAAGGAGTTTGATATCACATCTCAAGCTATAGGAAGGGTCTCAGGTTTGGAAAGGGAAGGATTTGGATTTCACATCTCATGTTATAGGATGGTTCTCATGTTTGGTTTTAGAAGCATTGAGATATCACATCTAATGCTATCGGAAGGGTCTCAGGTTTGGAAAGGGAAGGATTTGGATTTCACATATGTTATTGGATGGTTCTCAGGTTTGGTTTTAGAAGCATTAAGATATCACATCTCATGCTATAGGAAGGGTCTCAGGTTTTGGAATGGGAAGGAGTTGGATACACATATCATGTTATAGGAAGGATCTCAGGTTTGGTATTAGAAAAATTGTGATATCACATATCATGCTATAGGAAGGGTCTCAGGATTGGAATGGGAAGGAGTTGGATATGACATCTCATGCCACAGGAAGGGTCTCAGGTTTGGTATAAGCATTGAGATATCACATCTCTGCTATCGGAAGGGTCTCAGGATTGGAATGGGAAGGAGTTGGATATCCCATCTTATGTTATAGGAAAGATCTCAGGTTTGGAAGGGGAAGGATTTGGACATCACATCTCATGTTTTAGGACGGGTGTCAGGTTTGGTATTAGAAGCATTGAGATATCACATCTCATGGTATAGGAAGGGTCTCAGGATTGGAATGGGAAGGAGTTGGATATCACATCTCATGCTAAAGGAAAGATCTCAGGTTTGGAAGGGGAAGGATTTGGACATCACATCTCATGTTTTAGGACGGGTGTCAGGTTTGGTATTAGAAGCATTGAGATATCACATCTCATGGTATAGGAAGGGTCTCAGGATTGGAATGGGAAGGAGTTGGATATCACATCTCATGCTAAAGGAAAGATCTCAGGTTTGGAAGGGGAAGGATTTGGACATCACATCTCATGTTTGAGAACGGGTGTCAGGTTTGGTATTAGAAGCATTGAGATATCACATCTCATGGTATAGGAAGGGTCTCAGGATTGGAATGGGAAGGAGTTTGATATCACATCTCATGCAATCGGAAGGGTCTCAGGTTTGGAATGGGAAGGAGTTGGATATCACATCTCATGTTATAGGAAGGATCTCAGGTTTATTATTAGAAGCATTGAGATATCACATCTCATGCTATAGGAAGGGTCTCAGGATTGGAATCGGAAGGAGTTGTATTTGACATCTCATGCCATAGGAAGGGTCTCAGGTTTGGTATAAGCATTGAGATATCACATCTCTGCTATCGGAAGGGTCTCAGGATTGGAATGGGAAGGAGTTGGATATCCCATCTCATTATAGCAAGGGTCTCAGGTTTGGTATTAGAAGCATTGAGATATCACATCTCATGCTATAGGAAGGGTCTCAGGATTGGAATGGGAACGACTTGGATATCACATCTCATGATAAAGGAAGGGTCTAAGGTTTGGAAGGGGAAGGATTTGGATATCACATCTCATGTTATAGGACCGGTCTCAGGTTTGGTATTAGAAGCATTGAGATATCAAGTCCCATGGTATAGGACGGGTCTCAGAATTGGAATGGGAAGGAGTTGGATATCACATCTCAATCTATAGGAAGGGTGTCAGGATTGGAATGGGAAGGAGTTTGATATCACATCTCATGCCATGGTATGGGTCTCAGGTTTTGTAGAAGCATTGGGATATCACATCTCATGCTATCGGAAGGGTATCAGGATTGGATTTGGAAGGAGTTGGATATCCCATCTCATGCTATAGGAAGGGTCTCAGGTTGGAATGGGAAGGAGTTGGATATCACAACTCATGTTATAGGAAGGGTATCAGGATTGGAATGGGAAGGACTTGGATATCACATCTCATGCTATAGGAAGGCTATCAGGTTTGGAAGGGGAAGGATTTGGATATCACATCTCATGCTATAGGAAGGGTCTCAGGTTTGGTATAAGCATTGAGATATCACATCTCATGCTATAGAAACGGTCTCAAGATTGCAATGGGAAGGAGTTGGATATCACATCTCATGTTATAGGAAGGATCTCAGATTTGGTATTAGAAGCATTGAGACATCACATCTCATGCTATAGGAAGGGTCTCAGGATTGGAATGGGAAGGAGTTGGATATCACATCTCATGTTATAGGAAGGGTCTCAGGATTGGAATGGGAAGCACTTCGATATCACATCTCATGTTATAGGAAGGCTTCCAGGTTTAGAAGGGGAAGGAGTTGGATATCACATTTCATGTTAGAGGTAGGATCTCAGGTTTGGTATTAGAGGCATTGAGATATAACATCTCATGCTATCAGAAGGGTCTCAGGATTGGAATGGGAAGGAGTTGGATATCACATCTCATGCTAAAGGGAGGGTCTCAGGTTTGGAAGGGGAAGGATTTGGATATCACATCTCATGCTATAGGAAGGGTCTCAGGATTGGAATGGGAAGGATTTGGATATCACATCTCATGCTATAGGAAGGGTGTCAGGTTTGGTATAAGCATTGAGATATCACATCTCATGCTATAGGAAGGGTCTCAGGATTGGAATGGGAAGGAGTTGGATATCACATCTCATGCTATAGGTAGGCTCTCAGTTTTGGAAAGGGGAGGTTTTGGATATCACATCTCATGCTATAGGAAGGGTCTCACAATTGGAATGGGAAGGATTTGGATATCACATCTCATGCTATAGGAAGGGTCTCAGGATTGGAATGGGAAGGAGTTGGATATCACATCTCATGCTATAGGAAGGGTCTCAGGAATGGAATTGGAAGGAGTTTTATATGACATCTCATGCCATAGGAAGGATCTCAGGTTTGGTATTAGAAGCATTGAGACATCACATCTCATGTTATAGGAAGGGTCTCAGGATTGGAATGGGAAGGAGTTGGATATCACATCTCATGCTATAGGAAGGGTCTCAGGTTTGGTATAAGCATTGAGATATCACATCTCATGCTATAGGAAGGGTCTCAGGATTGCAATGGGAAGGAGTTGGATATCACATCTCATGCTATAGGAAGGGTCTCAGGTTTGGTATAAGCATTGAAATATCACATCTCATGCTATAGGAAGGGTCTCAGGATTGGAATGGGAAGGAGTTGTATATGACATCTCATGCCATAGGAAGGGTCTCAGGTTTGGTATCAGCATTGAGATATCACATCTCTGCTATCGGAAGGGTCTCAGGATTGGAATGGGAAGGAGTTGGATATCCCATCTCATGCTATAGGAAGGGTCTCAGGATTGGAATGGGAAGGACTTGAATATCCCATCTCATGCTATAGGGAGGCTCTCACGTTTGGAAAGGGAAGGAGTTGGATATCACATTTCATGTTAGAGGTAGGATCTCAGGTTTGGTATTAGAGGCATTGAATATCACATCTCATGCTATCAGAAGGGTCTCAGGATTGGAATGGGAAGGAGTTGGATATCACATCTCATGCTAACGGGAGGGTCTCAGGTTTGGAAGGGGAAGGATTTTGATATCACATCTCATGTTATAGGAAGGATCTCAGGTTTGGTATTAGAGGGATTGAGATATCACATCTCATGCTATCGGAAGGGTATCAGGATTGGATTTGGAAGTAGTTGGATATCCCATCTCATGCTATAGGAAGGGTCTCAGGTTGGAATGGGAAGGAGTTGGATATCACATCTCATGTTATAGGAAGGGTCTCAGGATTGGAATGGGAAATACTTCGATATCACATCTCATGCTATAGGAAGGCTCTCAGGTTTGCAAGGGGAAGGAGTTGGATATCACATTTCATGTTAGAGGTAGGATCTCAGGTTTGGTATTAGAGGCATTGAGATATCACATCTCATGCTATCAGAAATGTCTCAGGATTGGAATGGGAAGGAGTTGGATATCACATCTCATGCTAAAGGGAGGGTCTCTGGTTTGGAAGGGGAAGGATTTGGATATCACATCTCATGTTATAGGAAGGATCTCAGGTTTGGTATTAGAAGCATTGAGATATCACGTCTCATGCTATAGGAAGGGTCTCAGGTTTGGAATGGGAAGGAATTGGATATCACATCTCATGTCATAGGAAGGATCTCAGGTTTGGTATTAGAAGCATTGAGATATCACATCTCATGCTATAGGAATGGTCTCAGGATTGGAATGGGAAGGAGTTGGATATTAGATTCTTGCTATAGAAAGGGTCTCAGGTTTGGAACGGGAAGGAGTTGGATATCACATCTCATGTTATAGGAAGGGTCTCAGGTTTGGTCTAAGCATTGAGATATCACATCTCTGCTATCGGAAGTTTCTCAGGATTGAAATGGGAAGGAGTTGGATATCCTATCTCATGTTATAGGACGGGTCTCAGGTTTGGTAATAGAATCATTGAGATATCACATCTCATGCTGTAGGAAGTGTCTAAGGATTGGAATGGGAAGGACTTGGATATCACATCTCATGCTATAGGTAGACTCTCAGGTTTGGAAAGGGAAGGAGTGGGATATCACATTTCATGTTCAAGGAAGGATCTCAGGTTTGGTATTAGAGGCATTGAGATATCACATCTCATGCTATAGGAAGGGTCTCAGGATTGGAATGGGAAGGATTTGGATATCACATCTCATGCTATAGGAAGGGTCTCAGGTTTGGTATAAGCATTGAGATATCACATCTCATGCTATAGGAAGGGTCTCAGGATTGGAATGGGGAGGAGTTGGATATCACATCTCATGCTATAGGTAGGCTCTCAGGTTTGGAAGGGGAAGGATTTGGATATCACATTTCATGTTAGAGGAAGGATCTCAGGTTTGGTATTAGAGGCATTGAGATATCACATCTCATGCTATAGGAAGGGTCTCACGATTGGAATGGGAAGGATTTGGATATCACATCTCATGCTATAGGAAGGGTCTCAGGTTTGGTATAAGCATTGAAATATCACATCCCATGCTATAGGAAGGGTCTCAGGATTGGAATGGAAGGAGTTGGATATCACATCTCATGTTATAGGAAGGGTGTCAGGATTGGAATGGGAAATACTTCGATATCACATCTCATGCTATAGGAAGGCTCTCAGGTTTGCAAGGGGAAGGAGTTGGATATCACATTTCATGTTAGAGGTAGGATCTCAGGTTTGGTATTAGAGGCATTGAGATATCACATCTCATGCTATCAGAAATGTCTCAGGATTGGAATGGGAAGGAGTTGGATATCACATCTCATGCTAAAGGGAGGGTCTCTGGTTTGGAAGGGGAAGGATTTGGATATCACATCTCATGTTATAGGAAGGATCTCAGGTTTGGTATTAGAAGCATTGAGATATCACGTCTCATGCTATAGGAAGGGTCTCAGGTTTGGAATGGGAAGGAATTGGATATCACATCTCATGTCATAGGAAGGATCTCAGGTTTGGTATTAGAAGCATTGAGATATCACATCTCATGCTATAGGAATGGTCTCAGGATTGGAATGGGAAGGAGTTGGATATTAGATTCTTGCTATAGAAAGGGTCTCAGGTTTGGAACGGGAAGGAGTTGGATATCACATCTCATGTTATAGGAAGGGTCTCAGGTTTGGTCTAAGCATTGAGATATCACATCTCTGCTATCGGAAGTTTCTCAGGATTGAAATGGGAAGGAGTTGGATATCCTATCTCATGTTATAGGACGGGTCTCAGGTTTGGTAATAGAATCATTGAGATATCACATCTCATGCTGTAGGAAGTGTCTAAGGATTGGAATGGGAAGGACTTGGATATCACATCTCATGCTATAGGTAGACTCTCAGGTTTGGAAAGGGAAGGAGTGGGATATCACATTTCATGTTCAAGGAAGGATCTCAGGTTTGGTATTAGAGGCATTGAGATATCACATCTCATGCTATAGGAAGGGTCTCAGGATTGGAATGGGAAGGATTTGGATATCACATCTCATGCTATAGGAAGGGTCTCAGGTTTGGTATAAGCATTGAGATATCACATCTCATGCTATAGGAAGGGTCTCAGGATTGGAATGGGGAGGAGTTGGATATCACATCTCATGCTATAGGTAGGCTCTCAGGTTTGGAAGGGGAAGGATTTGGATATCACATTTCATGTTAGAGGAAGGATCTCAGGTTTGGTATTAGAGGCATTGAGATATCACATCTCATGCTATAGGAAGGGTCTCACGATTGGAATGGGAAGGATTTGGATATCACATCTCATGCTATAGGAAGGGTCTCAGGTTTGGTATAAGCATTGAAATATCACATCCCATGCTATAGGAAGGGTCTCAGGATTGGAATGGAAGGAGTTGGATATCACATCTCATGTTATAGGAAGGATCTCAGATTTGGTATTAGAAGCATTGAGACATCACATCTCATGCTATAGGAAGGGTCTCAGGATTGGAATGGGAAGGAGTTGGATATCACATCTCATGTTATAGGAAGGGTCTCAGGATTGGAATGGGAAGGACTTCGATATCACATCTCATGTTATAGGAAGGCTCCCAGGTTTGGAAGGGGAAGGAGTTGGATATCACATTTCATGTTAGAGGTAGAATCTCAGGTTTGGTATTAGAGGCATTGAGATATAACATCTCATGCTATCAGAAGGGTCTCAGGATTGGAATGGGAAGGAGTTGGATATCACATCTCATGCTAAAGGGAGGGTCTCAGGTTTGGAAGGGGAAGGATTTGAAAATCACATCTCGTGTTATAGGAAGGATCTCAGGTTTGGTATTAGAAGAATTGAAATATCACATCTCATGCTATCGGAAGGATCTCAGGTTTGGTATTAGAAGCATTGAGATATCACATCTCATGCTATCAGAACGGTCTCAGGATTGGAATGGGAAGGAGTTGGATATCACATCTCATGCTAAAGGGAGGGTCTCTGGTTTGGAAGGGGAAGGATTTGGATATCACATCTCATGTTATAGGAAGGATCTCAGGTTTGTTATTAGAAGCATTGAGATATCACATCTCATGCTATAGGAGGGGTCTCAGGATTGGAATGGGAAGGAGTTGGATATCATATCTCATGCTATAGGAAGGGTCTCAGGAATGGAATGGGAAGGAGTTTTATATGACATCTCATGCCATAGGAAGGATCTCATGTTTGGTATTAGAAGCATTGAGACATCACATCTCATGTTATAGGAAGGGTATCAGGATTGGAATGGGAAGGAGTTGGATATCACATCTCATGCTATAGGAAGGGTCTCAGGTTTGGTATAAGCATTGAGATATCACATCTCATGCTATAGGAAGGGTCTCAGGATTGGAATGGGAAGGAGTTGTATATGACATCTCATGCCATAGGAAGGGTCTCAGGTTTGGTATAAGCATTGAGATATCACATCTCTGCTATCGGAAGGGTCTCAGGATTGGAATGGGAAGGACTAGGATATCACATCTCATGCTATAGGAAGGGTCTCAGGATTGGAATGGGAAGGACTTGGATATCACATCTCATGTTATAGGAAGGGTCTCAGGTTTGGTATTAGAAGCATTGAGATATCACATCTCATGCTATAGGAAGGGTCTCAGGAATGGAATGGGAAGGACTTGGATATCACATCTCATGATAAAGGAAGGGTCTAAGGTTTGGAAGGGGAAGGATTTGGATATCACATCTCATGTTATAGGACGGGTCTCAGGTTTGGTATTAGACGCATTGCGATATCACATCTCATGCTATAGGAAGTGTCTCAGGATTGGAATGGGAAGGAGTTGGATATCACATCTCATGCTATAGGAAGGGTTTCAGGTTTGGTAGAAGCATTGAGATATCACATCTCATGCTATAGGAAGAGTCTCAGGTTTGGGAATGGAAGGATTTGGATTTCACATCTCATGTTATAGGATGGTTCTCATGTTTGGTTTTTGAAGCATTGAGATATCACATCTCATGCTATCGGAAGGGTCTCAGGTTTGGAATGGGAAGGAGTTGGATATCACATCTCATGTTATAGGAAGGATCTCATGTTTGGTATTAGAAGCATTGAGATATCACATCTCATGCTATCGGAAGGGTCTCCGGATTGGAATGTGAAGGATTTGGATATTACATCTCATGCTAAAGGAAGGGTCTCAGGTTTGGAATGGGAAGGAGTTGGATATGACATCTCTTGTTATAGGGAGGGTCTCAGGATTTGAATGGCAAGGAGTTGGATATCACATCTCATGCCATAGGAAGGGTCTCAGGTTTGGTATAAGCATTGAGATATCACATCTCTGCTATCGGAAAGGTCTCAGTATTGGATTGGGAAGGAGTTGGATATCCCTTCTCATGCTATAGGAAGGGTCTCAGGTTGGAATGGGAAGGAGTTGGATATCACATCTCATGTTATAGGAAGGGTCTCAGGATTGGAATGGGAAGGATTTGGATATCGCATCTCTTGCTATAGGAAGGGTCTCAGGTTTTTTATTAGAAACATTGAGATATCACATCTCATGCTATAGGAAGGGTTTTAGGATTGGAATGGGAAGTATTTGGATATCACATCTCATGCTAAAGGAAGGGTCTCAAGTTTGGAAGGGGAAGGATTTGGATATCATATCTCATGTTATAGGACGGGACCCAGGTTTGGTATTAGAAGCATTGAGATATCACATCTCATGGTATAGGAAGGGTCTCAGGGTTGGAATGGGAAGGAGTTGGATATCACATCTCATCCAATAGGAAGGGTCTCAGGTTTGGAATGGGTAGGAATTGGATATCACATCTCATGTTATAGGAAGGGTCTCAGGTTGGAATGGGAAGGAGTTGGATATGACATCTCATGTTATAGGAAGGGTCTCAGGATTGGAATGGGAAGGACTTGGATATCACATCTCATGCTGTAGGAAGGCTCTCAGGTTTGGAAAGGGAAGGAGTTGGATATCACATTTCATGTTAGAGGTAGGATCTCAGGTTTGGTATTAGAGGCATTGAGATATCACATCTCATGCTATCAGAAGGGTATCAGGATTGGAATGGGAAGGAGTTGGATATCACATCTCATGCTAAAGGGAGGGTCTCAGGTTCGGAAGGGGAAGGATTTGGATATCACATCTCATGTTATAGGAAGGATCTCAGGTTTGGTATTAGAAGCATTGAGATATCACATCTCATGCTATCGGAAGGATCTCAGGTTTGGTATTAGAAGCATTGAGATATCACATCTCATGCTATAGGAAGGGTCTCACAATTATAATGGGAAGGAGTTGGATATCACATCTCATGTTATAGGAAGGATCTCAGGTTTGGTATTAGAAGCATTGAGATATCACATCTCATGCTATAGGACTGGTCTCAGGATTGGAATGGGAAGGAGTTGGATATCACATCTCATGCTAAAGGAAGGGTCTAAGTTTTGGTAGAAGCATTGAGATTTCACATATCATGCTATAGGAAGGGTCTCAGGATTGGAATGGGAAGGAGTTGGATATCACATCTCATGCTATAGGAAGGGTCTCAGGTTTGGTATAAGCATTGAGATATCACATCTCTGCTATCGGAAGGGTCTCAGGATTGGAATGGGAAGGACTTAGATATCACATCTCATGCTATAGGGAGGGTCTCAGTATTGATATTAGAAGCATTGAGATATCACATCTCAAGCTATCGGAAGGGTCTCAGGATTGGAATGGGAAGGAGTTGGATATCACATCTCATGCTATAGGAAGGGTCTCAGGTTAGGAAGGGGAAGGAGTTGGATATCACATTTCATGTTAGAGGAAGGATCTCAGGTTTGGTATTAGAGGCCTTGAGATATCACATCTCATGCTATAGGAAGGGTCTCAGGATTGGAATGGGAAGGAGTTGAATATCACATCTCAAGCTATAGGAAGGGTCTCAGGTTTGGTATAAGCATTGAGATATCACATCTCATGCTATAAGAAGGGTCTCAGGATTGGAATGGGAAGGAGTTGGATATCACATCTCATGTTATAGGAAAGATCTCAGGTTTGGTATTAGAAGCATTGAGACATCACATCTCATGTTATAGGAAGGGTCTTAGGATTGGAATGGGAAGAAGTTGGATATCACATCTCATGCTATAGGAAGGGTCTCAGGTTTGGTATAAGCATTGAGATATCACATCTCATGCTATAGGAAGGGTCTCAGGATTGGAATGGGAAGGAGTTGTATATGACATCTCATGCCATAGGAAGGGTCTCAGGTTTGGTATACGCATTGAGATATCACATCACATGCTATAGGAAGGGTCTCAGGATTGGAATGGGAAGGACTTGAATATCACATCTCATGCTATAGGCAGGGTCTCAAGTTTGGAAAGGGAAGGAGATGGATATCACATTTCATGTTAGAGGTAGGATCTCAGGTTTGGTATTAGAGGCATTGAGATATCACATCTCATGCTATCAGAAGGGTCTCAGGATTGGAATGGGAAGGAGTTGTATATCACATCTCATGCTAAAGGGAGGGTCTCAGGTGTGGAAGGGGAAGGATTTGGAAATCACATCTCATGTTATAGGAAGGATCTCAGGTTTGGTATTAAAAGCATTGAGATATCACATCTCATGCTATCGGAAGTATCTCAGGTTTGGTATTAGAGGCATTGAGATATCACATCTCATGCTATCATGAGGGTCTCAGGATTGGAATGGGAAGGAGTTGGATATCACATCTCATGTTATAGGAAGGATCTCAGGTTTGGTATTAGAAGCATTGAGATATCACATCTCATGCTATAGGAAGGGTCTCAGGATTGGAATGGGAAGGAGTTGGATATCACATCTTATGCTATAGGAAGGGTCTCAGATTTGGTATAAGCATTGAGATATCACATCTCATGCTATAGGAAGGGTCTCAGGATTGGAATGGGAAGGAGTTGGATATCACATCTCATGCTATAGGAAGGGTCTCAGGTTTGGAACGGGAAGGAGTTAGATATCACATCTCATGTTATAGGAAGAGTCTCAGGTTTGGTATAAGCATTGAGATATCACATCTCTGCTATCGGAGGTGTCTCAGGATTGGGATGGGAAGGAATTGGATATCACATCTCATGCTATAGGAAGGGTATCAGGTTTGGAACGGGAAGGAGTTGGATATCCCATCTCATGTTATAGGACAGGTCTCAGGTTTGATATTAGAAGCATTGAGATATCACATCTCTGCTATTGGAAGGGTCTCAGGATTGGAATGGGAAGGACTTGGATATCAGAATTCATGTTATAGGAAGGGTCTCAGGTTTGGTATTAGAAGCATTGAGATATCACATCTCATGCTATAGGAAGGGTCTCAGGATTGAAATGGGAAGGACTTGGATATCACATCTCATGTTATAGGAAGGGTCTCAGGTTTGGTATTAGAAGCATTGAGATATCACATCTCATGCTATAGTAAGGGTCTCAGGAATGGAATGGGAAGGACTTGGATATCACATCTCATGATAAAGGAAAGGTCTAAGGTTTGGTATTAGAAGCATTGAGATATCAAGTCTCATGGTATAGGACGGGAGTTTGATATCACATCTCATGCCATGGTATGGGTCTCAGGTTTTGTAGAAGCATTGGGATATCACATCTCATGCTATCGGAAGGGTATCAGGATTGGATTTGGAAGGAGTTGGATATCCCATCTCATGCTATAGGAAGGGTCTCAGGTTGGAATGGGAAGGAGTTGGATATGACATCTCATGTTATAGGAAGGGTCTCATGATTGGAATGGGAATGACTTGGATATCACATCTCATGCTGTAGGAAGGCTCTCAGGTTTGGAAATCTGAGATTCTTCCGATAGCATGATATGTGATATCTCAATGCTTCTTATACCAAACCTGAGATCCTTCCTATAACATGAGATGTGATATCCAAATCCTTCCCCTTCCAAACCTGAGACCCTCCCTTTAGCATGAGATGTGATATCCAAGTCCTTCCCATTCCAATCCTGAGACCCTTCCTATAGCATGTGATATGATATCTCAATGCTTATACCAAACCTGAGACCCTTCCTATGGCATGAGATGTCATATACAACTCCTTCCCATTCCAATCCTGAGCCCTTCCTATATCATGAGATGTGATATCTCAATGCTTATACCAAACCTGAGACTCTTCCTATCGCATGAGATGTGATATCCAACTTCTTCCCATTCCAATCCTGAGACCCTTCCTATAACATGAGATGTGATGTCTCAATGCTTCTAATACCAAACCTGAGATCTTTCCTATAACATGAGATGTGATATCCAACTCCTTCCCATTCCAATCCTGAGACCCTTCCTATAGCATGTGATGTGATATCTCAATGCTTATACCAAACCTGAGACCCTTCCTATAGCTTGAGATGTGATATCCAACTCCTTCCCATTCCAATCCTGAGACCCTTCCTATAGCATGAGATGTGATATCTCAATACTTCTAATACCAAACCTGAGATCCTTCTGATAACATGAGATGTGATATCCAAATCCTTCCCCTTCCAAACCTGAGACCCTCCCTTTAGCATGAGATGTGATATCCAACTCCTTCCGATTCCAATCCTGAGACCATTCTGATAGCATGAGATGTGATATCGCAATGCTTCTAATACCAAACCTGAGATCCTTCCGATAGCATGAGATGTGATATCTCAATGCTTCTAATACCAAACCTGAGATCCTTCCTATAACATGAGATGTGATATCCAAATCCTTCCCCTTCCAAACCTGAGACCCTCCCTTTAGCATGAGATGTGATATCCAACTCCTTCCCATTCCAATCCTGAGACCCTTCTGATAGCATGAGATGTGATATCTCAATGCCTCTAATACCAAACCTGAGATCCTACCTCTAACATGAAATGTGATATCCAACTCTTTCCCCTTCCAAACCTGAGAGCCTTCCTATAGCATGAGATGTGATATCCAAGTCCTTCCCATTCCAATCCTGAGACCCTTCCTATAACATGAGATGTGATATCCAACTCCTTCCCATTCCAACCTGAGACCCTTCCTATAGCATGAGATGGGATATCCAGCTCCTTCCAAATCCAATCCTGATACCCTTCCGATAGCATGAGATGTGATATCCCAATGCTTATACCAAACCTGAGACCCATACTATTGCATGAGATGTGATATCAAACTCCTTCCCATTCCAATCCTGAGACCCTTCCTATATCTTGAGATGTGATATCCAACTCCTTCTCATTCCAATTCTGAGACCCTTCCTATACCATGAGACTTGATATCTCAGTGCTTCTAATACCAAACCTGAGACCCGTCCTATAACATGAGATGTGATATCCAAATCCTTCCCCTTCCAAACCTTAGACCCTTCCTTTATCATGAGATGTGATATCCAACTCCTTCCCATTCCAATCCTGAGACCCTTCCGAAATCGTGAGATGTGATATCTCAATGCTTCTAATATCAAACTTGAGACCCTCCCTATAGCATGAGATGTGATATCCAAGTCCTTCCCATTCCAATCCTGAGACCCTTCCTATAGCATGAGATGTGATATCTCAATGCTTCTAATACCAAACCTGAGACCCTTCCTATAACATGAGATGGGAATATCCAACTCCTTCCCATTCCAATCCTGAGACCCTTCCGATAGAAGAGATGTGATATCTCAATGCTTATACCAAACCTGAGATCCTTCCTATAGCATGAGATGTGATATCCTACTCCTTCCCATTCCAATCCTGAGACCCTTCCTATAGCATAAGATGTGATATCTCAATGCTTCTAATATCAAACTTGAGACCCTCCCTATAGCATGAGATGTGATATCCATGTCCTTCCCATTCCAATCCTGAGACACTTCCTATAGCATGAGATGTGATATCTCAATGCTTCTAATACCAAACCTGAGACTCTTCCTATAACATGAGATGTGATATCCAACTCCTTCCCATTCCAATCATGAGACCCTTCCGATAGCAGAGATGTGATATCTCAAAGCTTATACCAAACCTGAGACCCTTCGTATGGCTTGAGATGTCATATACAACTCCTTCCCATTCCAATCCTGAGACCCTTCCGATAGCATGAGATGTGATATCTCAATGCTTATACCAAACCTGAGACCCTTCCTATAGCATGAGATGTGATATCCAACTCCTTCCCATTCCAATCCTGAGACCCTTCCTATAGCATGAGATGTGATGTCTCAATGCTTCTAATACCAAACCTGAGATCCTTCGTTTAACATGAGATGTGATATCCAACTCCTTCCATTCCAATCCTGAGACCCTTCCTATAGCATGAGATGTGATATCTCAATGCTTATACCAAACCTGAGACCCTTCCTATAGCATGAGATGTGATATCCAACTCCTTCCCATTCCAATCCTGAGACCCTTCCTATAGCATGAGATGTGATATCTCAATGCCTCTAATACCAAACCTGAGATCCTTCCTCTAACATGAAATGTGATATCCAACTCCTTCCCTTTCCAAACCTGAGAGCCTATCCATAGCATGAGATGTGATATCCAAGTCCTTCCCATTCCAATCCTTAGACCCTTCCTACAGCATGCAATATATATGATATCTCAATGATTCTAATAACAATCCTGAGACCCGTCCTATAACATGAGATGGGATATCCAACTCCTTCCCATCCCAATCCTGAGACACTTCCGATTGCAGAGATGTGATATCTCAATGCTTATACCAAACCTGAGACTCTTCCTATAACATGAGATGTGATATTTGTTAGGAAAGATTTCGTAATTGTAGGTAATTTTCCTTCCATGTGGCAACCCCTAAACTTTTTGCTGTTGTTTTTCACCTTGTTCTCGACTTTGCCAGAGAAGTGCAGCCTTCTGCCGCACTCCTCTGGGCTTTCGCTCCTTTCTTACGGGGAAACTGACATGGCCTTAAGACAGTCAGTACCGGGAAACGCTGTTTTCCGTAGTTTCTTTTATCATGTTGCGGCTTTCGTGCAACATGACACAAGAGGGCACTGTAAGCTAAGTTACTGCTCTCTTGGGATTCTAGCCTTCTACAGGCCCTAGATACTCTTTCAGGATTGTAACTGATCGGTGCAAGTGATTCACGGACGGGAATGGTGGCAGCGATCGTTTCTTGTGTTTTGAGCTCCTTTTGGCGTTCTAAGCGCGTTTCTCGCACTTAACCCAAAATGGTGGCCTGGCTCCCAAAATGGCCAGACCACGAGGCTCCTTTGTCCTGTCCGCTGACCGTCTTGCTCCCTTCACCTTCCCCAGGTCGAGCCGAGCCGGGGCCTTCCTTATTTGGGCATGTACTTTCCCGCGAAACACGGATGCTTTCGCGGGCTTCTACATGTCTTGTGTGTGCCTCCAGGATGTGGGCTGGGATGTCTGGTCCCGTGTGAATGCCTGGGACCACCGTGGTCCGTGATAGGTCCATGAATGGTGTGAGTGTTGATGAGCGGATCTCCCATTGGGTCCCCACCGTTTTGGCACGAAGGGAACCGTGGATAAGAGGGGGCTGGAAACACCACTACCATGTCGATCTCCTGAGTTCTCACGAACGAAGGAATACAGGAGCCAAGTATCCTGCAACCAAGAGGCTGAACCGAGGAATCGCTGGTGACCCGCTGAAGGACTGCTCCTCTGCACTGCTGTCGCCTTGTGAAACCCTTTTCACCTTTGATCGAACCAGAAGGCCTGTACTAGTACTTCGACCCTTGGAATAGCGGGGACAGCTATTCTCGGCATCTTCACCAGCTCCTGCTAGTAAGCCTTCGGAAGCGTCTCTGGGCCATCCAGCAGACTGACCAGCCTACACAGGAGTCTTGCTCTGTAACTGCCACCAGGTTGTGTAGTATATCGAGTCCTTGTCACTCTCACACGATTCGTACACTTGGCGTTCCCAGGTCTGAAGTGAGTAGTGTACATTTGGCTCAGATACACACGGCCGCTCCGTTGCCCTGCTGTGGTAACAAACTGTGCGGGTTCCTTCGTTTGGGACGTCTTTTACTCAACTCTGCTGCTGCAGACTCAACACGACGACGAGACGTCCCCTGCTCTTCTGAACCTGCCAGCGACTGAAACTGACGCGGAGAAGCCTGGGTCTGCTTGCATCGGGGACCGGTGAGTAGCATAGCTAGGAACTGGTCGCCCTCCTGCAGGAGCCCATAGCTTTTCCCCGCTGTGTCAAAACAGCACGCCTTTCCCGACTCGCGCTCTGCTTCTGCCCACAGTGGAGGCTGCGCTTGAGTCGCGGAACACTGTTCTTCTTCGTTTGTGCACTAAACTGAACTGCCTGATCTCCCTCGAAGAGACTCCCCTTTTGCCCGTATGTGTTGGTTTACTAGAGTTGGATTGTGATTTCTCGCTACCGTCATTGTTTTAAAGGCCTTGGAATAAATGTGTATATATTTTTAATATAGCACCTGTTTGGAGTAGTTTGTAAGTGTCCTTGCTTTGTGTGCTCATTGCAGGCTTTCAGTCACCCTCACCCCTCTTGAGACCTAGTCTTGACCGCCGCGATCGCTACCTTGATTGGTCTGGCTTGTCCAGAGGTTACCCTGTTCCAAGTAATTAGGTTGGCCTTCTGAACTTCTGCGCCACCAGGACAGAGTTCAGAAATCCGTCTTAACAAATTGGTGTACAGCGGTGGGATACCACTGAAGGTATCCAGTGTTGCGCACGAACTAAGGCATTTCAAGTTATTCCTTCCAGGACACGTAGTGAATTGTTGTAGTATAACTTTCAAAAGGCCATAGTCCTATCTAACAGTATGGAAACAAATACCTTGTTAACTTTAAATGCTTCCAAATCAGAAACATTGAAAAAGATGTGTGCGGAGAGAGGTGTTTCCTCTCAAGGCACGAAATTGGATATGATCCAAAGAATCGTGGCGTGGCAAGAAGCGCAGCTTGACGCTATAACTTCTGAGGACAGTGCGGAAGGAGGTGGGGCTGCTCTCACTGGTAGAACCGACGGTTCTGCCGCTGCACTGATCCACCGCGACCACGAGGACAGGGAGGATGAGATGTCTAATGTTTCCTCTGCCAGTGTTGATGGGAGGCTATGCTTGAATTCAAGAAGCAAGAGCTGCGGTTTAGGCAGAAGGAGCTTGAATTCAGCATAGCCAAACTAAAAATCGAACAGTCAGAAAAACAGAAAGACAGGGATCACCAGTTGGAACTGGCCAAGCTTCAGGTTGCAAATGGGTCCAAGGGTCCTGGACATGGGTCTGGGGCCTCCTCTCATCCACGGTTTCTGAAAGATCTGGTCAGTGTGTATGAGGAAAGGAATGACATTATGGACTGGCTGAATGCGTTTGAGTATGCATGCGAAGTTCAACAAGTTGACAATGCTGATAAGATTGCCTGGTTACTCAGCAGACTGCCCCATTCTGGCTGTAGTGCCATTATGGAAATGTCGAAGGCTGAGCGAGCTGATTTCGCAATGTTAAAGCAAACTCTCATTTTAAAGTTTGGGAAGACTCCGGCCCAATATTTGAAACGATTCATAGAGTATAAGAAAAAGGAAGGTGGTACTTGGGTATCTTATGTCACTGAATCCTTGAAAAACTTAACTGGCTGGGTCGAAGGTTATAAGGTTTCTACCTTCGAAGGCATGATAAATCTTGTCATGCTGGAACACATTTTTGCATCTTCTTCCCCGGAGCTTAAGCAGCATTTGGCCGATTCGAAGGAGATAGATCCTAAGAAGCTGGCCATTGCAGCAGACTTATGGGTGTCACATCGAGTGTCCCATAAGGTCAAAACTCATCCTGGTAAGCAGGAGGAAGGGAAAAAGTCCAAAGATAAGGAGGGTGGAGAATCTGATAAATCTTCTTCTCAAAAGGGCCACAAAAAGAAAAATAAGGGTAAGACACAAGAGAACTCACAGGGTAGTGGAGGTCAGCCTCCGAAACAGAACTCTGGTTACAATAAGCCTCCCTATGTAAACAGACCCAATGGATCTTGTTTTGCTTGTGGAGCAACTGACCACGTGAAGGCGGATCCCCGGTGTAAGGTTAGACCTTTGGGGGTCCACCCCGCTAATCTGGCCTTCTCCTCCTACGAGGAAGAAGAGATTACAGGAGCATCCTTCTCCTCAGACTCATTTCCCAGCGGGATAGAGGCTGAGGTAGTTTTAGTTTCCCTGGGTTCCTGGGAGCCTAAAGTCGCAGAGGCTTATGCTAGGATTCCAGATAATACCAAGCACTACTTTAAAGACAGTGTGCTGATCAATGGAGTAGATACTCCAGCTCTTAGGGATAGTGGGTGCAGTCGAACTGTAGTGGATTCTACCTTGGTAGACTCAGAGGAAGTTGCCAGAGCTACTCTGATGCCCACTAAATTGGCTGACGGCCCACTCCGTATGTTCCCAGTAATACCTGTAAATCTTACTTTAAATGGTACAGCAGTCAGGATTCCAGTGAGCATTCAGAGAAACGTCCCGGGAAAGGTCTTGTTAGGTAATGATCTCAGAGCTTTAGGGCTCGTAGGAGACACTGCCGAAAGACCCTACACACGGTCTCAAGCACGGGCAGCATTGGCCAAGACCAATACGCCGCCCCAGCCGAAGGGGAAACCCAAGGCGAAAGGAGTCAACAAGTCAAGACGAGGGAAAGAGAATATTCCCCCGAGCTCGCCTACCACTGCGGTGGAGGAAGTTGGTCAATCGCCCGGGCCTGACGAGGAGGTGGCGATGCCTGAAGTATTTCACCCCAACGACCATCCTGAACTAAAAGATTTGTTAGTTGAAGGAGGTCCTGATAGGGACGAATTCAGTAAAGGCCAACGTGAGTGCCCATCTCTGGAAGGCCTAAGGAGACAGGCCTGCTCCCAGCTTGAGGGTGAACCTCCTGGGACGCATAGGATTTATTGGGAAGGTGGACTCCTGTATAGTGAGCCCACAGAGTCTACAGAAGGAGACCATAGGAGGTTGGTGGTTCCCCTTGCTGTTAGGCCCTTCCTCCTGCAGTTGGCACATGAAGTGCTCCTTGCTGGTCACCTTGGTATTAAGAGGACCAAGCAAAGGTTATCCATGCACTTCTACTGGCCCAAGATGGGGGTGCAAGTAGAAAGTCACTGCAGGAGTTGTGCCTCCTGCCAGTTATCTGGTAAGGTTGGCTCGACAATCCAAGCTCCGTTGGTACCGCTCCCAGTTGTGGGGGTACCATTTGAAAGGGTAGGGATCGACATCGTTGGTCCCCTTGACCCGCAAACATCCTCGGGCAATAGGTTTATCCTGGTGCTGGTCGACCATGCAACCAGATATCCTGAGGCCATCCTATTGAAAACTGTAACTGCCAAGTCAGTTGCAAAAGCTTTACTTGGCATATTTACTAGGGTTGGCTTCCCTAAAGAAGTTGTGTCAGATCGTGGCAGCAACTTTATGTCAAAGTATATGCAGGCTATGTGGAAAGAATGTGGGGTCACCTACAAGTTCTCTTCTGCATACCACCCCCAGACCAATGGTCTGGTGGAACGTTTCAACAGAACGTTAAAAAGCATGATTGGGGCTCTGGAGAAGCTTCAGAGAAGACAATGGGATCTTCTTTTACCATGCTTACTGTTTGCCTACCGAGAGGTACCACAGGAGGGTGTTGGCTTCAGCCCCTTCAAACTTCTGTTTGGTCATCCTGTACGGGGACCCTTAGCCATAGTCAAAGAGGGATGGGAGATGCCCACTCCCCCTGTTACTACCAACGTAGTTGATTATGTGCTAGGGCTCAGAAAACGGATGGTACTTCTGATGGGCTTGGCTAGTGATAAATTGAAGGCAGTACAAGCGCTGGTGAAACATTGGTACGACCAGAAAGCTTCCCTCATCAACTTTACACCTGGTCAGCAAGTCCTGATCATGAATCCCATAAGGCCTTGAGCTTTACAGGACAAATGGTCAGGCCCTTACACAGTGGTGGAGCTCCTGGGTGAGGTTAACTATTTAGTGGACCTTGGAAGGCCTGGACAGGCTCCAAAAGTGTTTCACGTGAATAGGCTGAAGGCTTTCGTCCCAAGAGTCAAAATCGCAGCACTGTTACTGGCTTCAGATGTTGAGGAAGAGGAGTCTGAACCTCTCCCCGACCTGTTCCAAAGCGGTCCTTCAGATAGCTCCTTTGAGGGTGTCCGAGTGGCCCCTCACCTGACTTCTGATCAGCAGGCTGAGGTGAAAAGTTTGCTTAGGCAGTTTTCCCCCCTGTTTTCACAGTCACCTGGTTTGACACCTTGGTGCAAACATAACATAGACACAGGAGACAGTGTACCTACCAAAAGTAGGGGATACAGGATGTCAGACAAAGTACGGTCTTATATTAAGACCGAGGTCAACAAGATGTTAGACCTTGGGGTGATTGAACCCTCTAGTAGTCCTTGGTCCAGCCCTGTGGTTTTCGTTCCTAAGGCAGGCACTTCTGAATTGAGGTTCTGCGTGGATTACAGGGCTCTGAATGCTGTCATCAAGACAGATGCACACCCCTTGCCTCGAACAGATGAGCTGGTGGATACTTTGGGTGCCTCCAAGTACCTCAGCACGTTTCACCTCACTGCTGGCTATTGGCAAATAGCTTCAGCAGAACATGCCAAGGAGAAGACAGCGTTTTCTACTCCAGACGGCCTTTACCAATTCCGGGTAATGCCGTTCGGGTTGAAGAATGCACCTGCCACTTTTCAGAGGCTTGTGCATCATGTTTTGAATGGGTTGGACGAATTCTGTCTTGCATATCTGGACGATATAGCAGTTTTCAGTGCCACCTGGGAAGACCATGTGAAACACCTCGGGATTGTGCTCCAGGCTCTTCAGAAAGCACACTTGACCATAAAGGCTAGTAAACGCCAGATTGGACAAGGCTCAGTGTTTTACCTTGGACATGAAGTAGGTGGAGGGAGGATACAGCCTCTACCCAGTAAAGTACAAGCAGTACAAGACTGGCCTACCCCCACTACACAAACCCAAGTGAGAGCCTTCTTAGGACTCACGGGGTATTACCGCAATTTTGTGGCAGACTATGGCACCATAGCTGCCCCTCTGACTGCCCTCACAACTCTGAAGAAACCCAAGAAGGTAACTTGGACCGACGAGTGTGAGAAGGCCTTCAATGGCTTAAAAGACTCCTTGTGCCAGGCCCCTGTCCTCAGGGCCCCTGATTATCAAAGACCTTTTATCGTGCAGACAGACGCCTCTGACACTGGGATAGGAGCTGTACTATCGCAAGTAGATGAGAAGGGTAAGGAACACCCTATTGGTTTTATTAGTCGCCAGTTTAAGGACAGAGAGCTCAGATGGTCCACGGTAGAGAAAGAATGTTTCTCTGTTGTGTGGGCCCTAAGGAAGCTGAGGCCCTACCTCTATGGGACCCACTTCACTGTGCAAACTGACCATAAGCCCTTAAAGTGGCTAATAAACATGAAGGGGGAGAATCCAAAGTTGCTTAGGTGGTCCATAAGTCTACAAGGCTTCGACTTCACTATTGAGCATAGGCCAGGTGTCCAACATAGCAATGCTGATGGGTTGTGCAGAATGTTTAACCGACCTGAACAAGAGACTCATCCAGGGGTGGATTAGTTCCCCCTGTCCATAGTCTGGGAGGGGCGAGTGTTAGGAAAGATTTCGTAATTGTAGGTAATTTTCCTTCCATGTGGCAACCCCTAAACTTTTTGCTGTTGTTTTTCACCTTGTTCTCGACTTTGCCCGAGAAGTGCAGCCTTCTGCCGCACTCCTCTGGGCTTTCGCTCCTTTCTTACGGGGAAACTGTCATGCCCTTAAGACAGTCAGTACCAGGAAACGCTGGTTTCCGTAGTTTCTTGTATCATGTTGCGGCTTTCGTGCAACATGACACAAGAGGGCACTGTAAGCTAAGTTACTGCTCTCTTGGGTCTCTAGCCTTCTACAGGCCCTAGATACTCTTTCAGGATTGTAACTGATTGGTGCAAGTGATTCACGGACGGGAATGGTGGCAGCTATCGTTTCTTGTGTTTTGAGCTCCTTTTGGCGTTCTAAGCGCGTTTCTCGCGCTTAATCCAAAATGGTGGCCTAGATCCCAAAATGGCCAGACCACGAGGCTCCTTTGTCCTGTCCGCTGACCGTCTTGCTCCCTTCACCTTCCCCAGGTCGAGCCGACCTGGGGCCTTCCTTATTTGGGCATGTGCTTTCCCGCGAAACACAGATGCTTTCGCAGGCTTCTACATGTCTTGTGTGTGCCTCCAGGATGTGGGCTGGGATGTCTGGTCCCAAAACACATCCTGGGTGCCAGAGAGTCTAGGGTGGTGTGAATGCCTGGGACCACCGTGGTCCGTGATAGGTCCACGAATGGTGTGAGTGTTGATGAGCGGATCTCCCATTGGGTCCCCTCCGTTTTGGCGCGAAGGGAACCGTGGATAAGAGGGGGCTGGAAACACCACTACCATGTCGATCGCCTGAGTTCTCACGAACGAAGGAATACAGGAGCCAAGTATCCTGCAACCAAGAGGCTGAACCGAGGAATCGCTGGTGACCCGCTGTAGGACTGCTCCTCTGCACTGCTGTCGCCTTGTGAAACCCTTTTCAGCGGGGACAGCTATTCTCGGCATCTTCACCATCTCCTGCTAGTAAGCCTTCGGAAGCGTCTCTGGGCCATCCAGCAGACTGACCAGCCTACACAGGAGTCTTGCTCTGTAACCGCCGCCAGGTTGTGTAGCATATCGAATCCTTGTCACTCTCACATGATTCGTACACTTGGCGTTCCCAGGTCTGAAGTGAGTAGTGTACATTTGGCTCAGATACACACCGCCGCTCCGTTGCCCTGCTGTGGTAACAAACTGTGCGGGTTCCTTCGTTTGGGACGTCTTTTACTCAACTCTGCTGCTGCAGACTAAACACGACGACGAGACATCCCCTGCTCTTCTGAACCTGCCAGCGACTGAAACTGACGCGGAGAAGCCTGGGTCTGCTTGCATCGTGGACCGGTGAGTAGCATAGCTAGGAACTGGTCGCCCTCCTGCAGGAGCCCATAGCTTTTCCTCGCTGTGTCAAAACAGCACGCCTTGCCGTACTCGCGCTCTGCTTCTGCCCACAGTGGAGGCTGCGCTTGAGTCGCGGAACACTGTTCTTCTTCGTTTGTGCACTAAACTGAACTGCCTGATCTACCTCGAAGAGACTCCCCTTTTGCCCGTTGGCACCAGCGTGTGCAGGTACTTTTCAGCACAAGTCTCCACTCTTCGTAGGGCTCGGACTTCCTTTTAGTTAGGTGCCTCTGAAGGCGGACTGGGTCTAAGCATTATTTCGCACTGCCTGTTTTCCTTCCCTTTTAGGTGGACTACACATTTCGTGCATCTAACGCTTGAGACTTGTTTGTATTTGTATATATATTGTATTGGTATGGTATGTGTTGGTTTACTAGAGTTGTATTGTGATTTCTCGCTACGGTCATTGTTTTAAAGGCCTTGGAATAAATGTGTATATATTTTTAATATAGCACCTGTTTGGAGTAGTTTGTAAGTGTCCTTGCTTTGTGTGCTCATTGCGGGCTTTCAGTCACCCTCACCTCTCTTGAGACCTAGTCTTGACCGCCGCGATCGCTACCTTGATTGGTCTGGCTTGTCCAGAGGTTACCCTGTTCCAAGAAATTAGGTTGGCCATCTGAACTTCTGCGCCACCAGGACAGAGTTCAGAAATCCGTCTTAACAATATCCAACTCCTTCCCGTTCCAAACCTGAGACCCTTCCTATAGCATGAGATGTGATATCCAACTCCTTCCCATCCCAATCCTGAGACATTTCCGATTTCAGAGATGTGATATCTCAATGCTTATACCAAACCTGAGACTCTTCCTATAACATGAGATGTGATATCCAACTCCTTCCTGTTCCAAACCTGAGACCCTTCCTATAGCATGAGATATGATATCCAACACCTTCCCATTCCAATCCTGAGACCCTTATGATAGCATGAGATGTGATATCTCAATGCCTCTAATACCAAACCTGAGATCCTTCCTATAACATGAGATGTGATATCCAAATCCTTCCCCTTCCAAACCTGAGACCCTCCCTTTAGCATGAGATGTGATATCCAACTCCTTCCCATTCCAATCCTGAGACCCTTCTGATAGCATGAGATGTGATATCTCAATGCCTCTAATACCAAACCTGATATCCTACCTCTAACATGAAATGTGATATCCAACTCCTTCCCTTTCCAAACCTGAGACCCTGCCTATAGCATGAGATGTGATATCCAAGTCCTTCCCATTCCAATCCTGAGACCCTTCCTATAGCATGTGATGTGATATCTCAATACTTATACCAAACCTGAGACCCTTCCTATGGCATGAGATGTCATATACAACTCCTTCCCATTCCAATCCTGAGACCCTTCCTATAGCATGTGATGTGATATCTCATTGCTTATACCAAACCTGAGACCCTTCCTATAGCTTGAGATGTGATATCCAACTCCTTCCCATTCCAATCCTGAGACCCTTCCTATAGCATGAGATGTGATATCTCAATACTTCTAATACCAAACCTGAGATCCTTCCGATAACATGAGATGTGATATCCAAATCCTTCCCCTTCCAAACCTGAGACCCTCCCTTTAGCATGAGATGTGATATCCAACTCCTTCCCATTCCAATCCTGAGACCCTTCTGATAGCATGAGATGTGATATCTCAATGCTTCTAATACCAAACCTGAGATCCTTCCGATAGCATGAGATGTGATATCTCAATGCTTCTAATACCAAACCTGAGCTCCTTCTTATAACATGAGATGTGATATCAAAATCCTTCCCCTTCCAAACCTGAGACCCTCCCTTTAGCATGAGATGTGATATCCAACTCCTTCCCATTCCAATCCTGAGACCCTTCTGATAGCATGAGATGTGATATCTCAATGCCTCTAATACCAAACCTGAGATCCTACCTCTAACATGAAATGTGATATCCAACTCTTTCCCCTTCCAAACCTGAGAGCCTTCCTATAGCATGAGATGTGATATCCAACTCCTTCCCTTTCCAAACCTGAGACCCTTCCTATAGCATGAGATGTGATATCCAACTCCTTCCCATCCCAATCCTGAGACATTTCCGACTGCAGAGATGTGATATCTCAATGCTTATACCAAACCTGAGACTCTTCCTATAACATGAGATGTGATATCCAACTCCTTCCCGTTCCAAACCTGAGACCCTTCCTATAGCATGAGATGTGATATCCAACTCCTTCCCATTCCAATCCTGAGACCCTTCCGATAGCATGAGATGTGATATCTCAATGCTTCTAATACCAAACCTGAGATCCTTCCTATAACATGTGATGTGATATCCAAATTCTTCCCCTTCCAAACCTGAGACCCTCCCTTTAGCATGAGATGTGATATCCAACTCCTTCCCTTTCCAATCCTGAGACCCTTATGATAGCATGAGATGTGATATCTCAATGCCTCTAATACCAAACCTGAGATCCTTCCTATAACATGAGATGTGATATCCAAATCCTTCCCCTTCCAAACCTGAGACCCTCCCTTTAGCATGAGATGTGATATCCAACTCCTTCCCATTCCAATCCTGAGACCCTTCTGATAGCATGAGATGTGATATCTCAATGCCTCTAATACCAAACCTGATATCCTACCTCTAACATGAAATGTGATATCCAACTCCTTCCCTTTCCAAACCTGAGACCCTGCCTATAGCATGAGATGTGATATCCAAGTCCTTCCCATTCCAATCCTGAGACCCTTCCTATAGCATGTGATGTGATATCTCAATGCTTATACCAAACCTGAGACCCTTCCTATGGCATGAGATGTCATATACAACACCTTCCCATTCCAATCCTGAGACCCTTCCTATAGCATGTGATGTGATATCTCAATGCTTATACCAAACCTGAGACCCTTCCTATAGCTTGAGATGTGATATCCAACTCCTTCCCATTCAATCCTGAGACCCTTCCTATAGCATGAGATGTGATATCTCAATACTTCTAATACCAAACCTGAGATCCCTCCGATAACATGAGATGTGATATCCAAATCCTTCCCCTTCCAAACCTGAGACCCTCCCTTTAGCATGAGATGTGATATCCAACTCCTTCCCATTCCAATCCTGAGACCCTTCTGATAGCATGAGATGTGATATCTCAATGCTTCTAATACCAAACCTGAGATCCTTCCGATAGCATGAGATGTGATATCTCAATGCTTCTAATACCAAACCTGAGCTCCTTCTTATAACATGAGATGTGATATCCAAATCCTTCCCCTTCCAAACCTGAGACCCTCCCTTTAGCATGAGATGTGATATCCAACTCCTTCCCATTCCAATCCTGAGACCCTTCTGATAGCATGAGATGTGATATCTCAATGCCTCTAATACCAAACCTGAGATCCTACCTCTAACATGAAATGTGATATCCAACTCTTTCCCCTTCCAAACCTGAGAGCCTTCCTATAGCATGAGATGTGATATCCAAGTCCTTCCCATTCCAATCCTGAGACCCTTCCTATAACATGAGATTTGATATCCAACTCCTTCCCATTCCAACCTGAGACCCTTTCTATAGCATGAGATGGGATATCCAACTCCTTCCAAATCCAATCCTGATACCCTTCCGATAGCATGAGATGTGATATCCCAATGCTTATACCAAACCTGAGACCCATACTATGGCATGAGATGTGATATCAAACTCCTTCCCATTCCAATCCTGAGACCCTTCCTATAGCTTGAGATGTGATATCCAACTCCTTCCCATTCCAATCCTGAGACCCTTCCTATAGCATGAGATGTGATATCTCAATACTTCTAATACCAAACCTGAGATCCTTCCGATAACATGAGATGTGATATCCAAATCCTTCCCCTTCCAAACCTGAGACCCTCCCTTTAGCATGAGATGTGATATCCAACTCCTTCCCATTCCAATCCTGAGACCCTTCTGATAGCATGAGATGTGATATCTCAATGCTTCTAATAACAAACCTGAGATCCTTCCGATAGCATGAGATGTGATATCTCAATGCTTCTAATACCAAACCTGAGCTCCTTCTTATAACATGAGATGTGATATCCAAATCCTTCCCCTTCCAAACCTGAGACCCTCGCTTTAGCATGAGATGTGATATCCAACTCCTTCCCATTCCAATCCTGAGACCCTTCTGATAGCATGAGATGTGATATCTCAATGCCTCTAATACCAAACCTGAGATCCTACCTCTAACATGAAATGTGATATCCAACTCTTTCCCCTTCCAAACCTGAGAGCCTTCCTATAGCATGAGATGTGATATCCAAGTCCTTCCCATTCCAATCCTGAGACCCTTCCTATAACATGAGATTTGATATCCAACTCCTTCCCATTCCAACCTGAGACCCTTTCTATAGCATGAGATGGGATATCCAACTCCTTCCAAATCCAATCCTGATACCCTTCCGATAGCATGAGATGTGATATCCAAATCCTTCCCCTTCCAAACCTTAGACCCTTCCTTTATCATGAGATGTGATATCCAATTCCTTCCCATTCCAATCCTGAGACCCTTCCGATATCATGAGATGTGATATCTCAATGCTTCTAATATCAAACTTGAGACCCTCCCTATAGCATGAGATGTGATATCCAAGTCCTTCCCATTCCTATCCTGAGACCCTTCCTATAGCATGAGATGTGATGTCTCAATGCTTCTAATACCAAACCTGAGACCCTTCCTATAACATGAGATGTGATATCCAACTCCTTCCCATTCCAATCCTGAGACACTTCCTATAGCATGAGATGTGATATCTCACTGCTTATACCAAACCTGAGACCCTTCCTATAGCATGAGATGTGATATCCAACTCCTTCCCATTCCAATCCTGAGACCCTTCCTATAGCATGAGATGTGATATCTCAATGTTTCTAATATCAAACGTGAGACCCTCCCTATAGCATGAGATGTGATATCCAAGTCCTTCCCATTCCAATCCTGAGACACTTCCTATAGCATGAGATGTGATATCTCAATGCTTCTAATACCAAACCTGAGACTCTTCCTATAACATGAGATGGGATATCCAACTCCTTCCCATTCCAATCCTGAGACCTTTCCGATAGCAGAGATGTGATATCTCAATGCTTATACCAAACCTGAGACCCTTCCTACGGATTGAGATGTCATATACAACTCCTTCCCATTCCAATCCTGAGACCCTTCCTATAGCATGAGATGTGATATCTCAATGCTTATACCAAACCAGAGACCCTTCCTATAGCATGAGATGTGATATCCAACTCCTTCCCATTCCAATCCTGAGACCCTTCCTATAGCATGAGATGTGATGTCTCAATGCTTCTAATACCAAACCTGAGATCCTTCCTATAACATGAGATGTGATATCCAACTCCTTCCATTCCAATCCTGAGACGCTTCCTATAGCATGAGATGTGATATCTCAATGCCTCTAATACCAAACCTGAGATCCTTCCTCTAACATGAAATGTGATATCCAACTCCTTCCCTTTCCAAACCTGAGAGCCTATCCATAGCATGAGATGTGATATCCAAGTCCTTCCCATTCCAATCCTTAGACCCTTCCTACAGCATGCAATATGATATCTCAATGATTCTAATAACAATCCTGAGACCCGTCCTATAACATGAGATGGGATATCCAACTCCTTCCCATTCCAATCCTGAGACACTTCCGATAGCAGAGATGTGATATCTCAATGCTTATACCAAACCTGAGACCCTTCCTATAACATGAGATCGGCTATCCAACTCCTTCCCGTTCCAAACCTGAGACCCTTCCTTTAGCATGAGATGTGATATCCAGCTCCTTCCCATTCCAATCCTGAGACACTTCCGATAGCATGAGATGTGATATCTCAATGCTTCTAATATCAAAACTGAGACCCTCCCTATAGCATGATATGTGATATCTAAGTCCTTCCCATTCCAATCCTGAGACCCTTCCTATAGCATGAGATGTGATATCTCAATGCTTCTACCAAACCTGAGACCCTTCCTTTAGCATGAGATGTGATATCCAACTCCTTCCCATTCCAATCCTGAGACCCTTCCTATAGCATGAGATGTGATATCTCAATACTTCCAATACCAAACCTGAGATCCTTCCGATAACATGAGATGTGATATCCAAATCCTTCCCCTTCCAAACCTGAGACCCTCCCTTTAGCATGAGATGTGATATCCAACTCCTTCCCATTCCAATCCTGAGAACCTTCTGATAGCATGAGATGTGATATCTCAATGCTTCTAATACCAAACCTGAGATCCTTCCGATAGCATGAGATGTGATATCTCAATGCTTCTAATACCAAACCTGAGATCCTTCCTATAACATGAGATGTGATATCCAAATCCTTCCCCTTCCAAACCTGAGACCCTCCCTTTAGCATGAGATGTGATATCCAACTTCTTCCCATTCCAATCCTGAGACCCTTCTGATAGCATGAGATGTGATATCTCATTGCCTCTAATACCAAACCTGAGATCCTACCTCTAACATGAAATGTGATATCCAACTCTTTCCCCTTCCAAACCTGAGAGCCTTCCTATAGCATGAGATGTGATATCCAAGTCCTTCCCATTCCAATCCTGAGACCCTTCCTATAACATGAGATGTGATATCCAACTCCTTCCCATTCCAACCTGAGACCCTTCCTATAGCATGAGATGTGATATCTCAATGCCTCTAATACCAAACCTGAGATCCTTCCTCTAACATGAAATGTGATATCCAACTCCTTCCCTTTCCAAACCTGAGAGCCTATCTATAGCATGAGATGTGATATCCAAGTCCTTCCCATTCCAATCCTGAGACACTTCCGATAGCATGAGATGTGATATCTCAATGCTTCTAATATCAAAACTGAGACCCTCCCTATAGCATGATATGTGATATCTAAGTCCTTCCCATTCCAATCCTGAGACCCTTCCTACAGCATGCAATATGATATCTCAATGATTCTAATAACAAACCTGAGACCCTTCCTTTAGCATGAGATGTGATATCCAGCTCCTTCCCATTCCAATCCTGAGACACTTCCGATAGCATGAGATGTGATATCTCAATGCTTCTAATATCAAAACTGAGACCCTCCCTATAGCATGATATGTGATATCTAAGTCCTTCCCATTCCAATCCTGAGACCCTTCCTATAGCATGAGATGTGATATCTCAAGGCTTCTACCAAACCTGAGACCCTTCCTTTAGCATGAGATGTGATATCCAACTCCTTCCCATTCCAATCCTGAGACCCTTCCTATAGCATGAGATGTGATATCTCAATACTTCCAATACCAAACCTGAGATCCTTCCGATAACATGAGATGTGATATCCAAATCCTTCCCCTTCCAAACCTGAGACCCTCCCTTTAGCATGAGATGTGATATCCAACTCCTTCCCATTCCAATCCTGAGAACCTTCTGATAGCATGAGATGTGATATCTCAATGCTTCTAATACCAAACCTGAGATCCTTCCGATAGCATGAGATGTGATATCTCAATGCTTCTAATACCAAACCTGAGATCCTTCCTATAACATGAGATGTGATATCCAAATCCTTCCCCTTCCAAACCTGAGACCCTCCCTTTAGCATGAGATGTGATATCCAACTCCTTCCCATTCCAATCCTGAGACCCTTCTGATAGCATGAGATGTGATATCTCATTGCCTCTAATACCAAACCTGAGATCCTACCTCTAACATGAAATGTGATATCCAACTCTTTCCCCTTCCAAACCTGAGAGCCTTCCTATAGCATGAGATGTGATATCCAAGTCCTTCCCATTCCAATCCTGAGACCCTTCCTATAACATGAGATGTGATATCCAACTCCTTCCCATTCCAACCTGAGACCCTTCCTATAGCATGAGATGTGATATCTCAATGCCTCTAATACCAAACCTGAGATCCTTCCTCTAACATGAAATGTGATATCCAACTCCTTCCCTTTCCAAACCTGAGAGCCTATCTATAGCATGAGATGTGATATCCAAGTCCTTCCCATTCCAATCCTTAGACCCTTCCTACAGCATGCAATATGATATCTCAATGATTCTAATAACAAACCTGAGACCCGTCCTATAACATGAGATGGGATATCCAACTCCTTCCCATTCCAATCCTGAGACACTTCCGATAGCAGAGATGTGATATCTCAATGCTTATACCAAACCTGAGACCCTTCCTATAACATGAGATGTGAAATCCAACTCCTTCCCGTTCCAAACCTGAGACCCTTCCTTTAGCATGAGATGTGATATCTCAATGCTTCTAATATCAAAACTGAGACCCTCCCTATAGCATGATATGTGATATCTAAGTCCTTCCCATTCCAATCCCGAGACCCTTCCTATAGCATGAGATGTGATATCTCAATGCTTCTACCAAACCTGAGACCCTTCCTTTAGCATGAGATGTGATATCCAACTCCTTCCCATTCCAATCCTGAGACCCTTCCTATAGCATGAGATGTGATATCTCAATACTTCTAATACCAAACCTGAGATCCTTCCGATAACATGAGATGTGACATCCAAATCCTTCCCCTTCCAAACCTGAAACCCTCCCTTTAGTATGAGATGTGATATCCAACTCCTTCCCATTCCAATCCTGAGACCCTTCTGATAGCATGAGATGTGATATCTCAATGCTTCTAATACCAAACCTGAGATACTTCCTATAACATGAGATGTGATATCCAAATCCTTCCCCTTCCAAACCTGAGACCCTCCCTTTAGCATGAGATGTGATATCCAACTCCTTCCCATTCCAATCCTGAGACCCTTCTGATAGCATGAGATGTGATATCTCAATGCCTCTAATACCAAACCTGAGATCCTACCTCTAACATGAAATGTGATATCCAACTCTTTCCCCTTCCAAACCTGAGAGCCTTCCTATAGCATGAGATGTGATATCCAAGTCCTTCCCATTCCAATCATGAGACCCTTCCTATAACATGAGATGGGATATCCAACTCCTTCCCATTCCAATCCTGAGACCCTTCCTATAGCAGAGATGTGATATCTCAATGCTTATACCAAACCTGAGACCCTTCCTACGGCATGAGATGTCATATACAACTCCTTCCCATTCCAATCCTGAGACCCTTCCTATAGCATGAGATGTGATGTCTCAATGCTTCTAATACCAAACCTGAGATCCTTCCTATAACATGAGATGTGATATCCAACTCCTTCCCATTCCAATCCTGAGACCCTTCCTATAGCATGAAATGTGATATCTCAATGCTTATACCAAACCTGAGACCCTTCCTATAGCATGAGATGTGATATCCAACTCCTTCCCATTCCAATCCTGAGACCCTTCCTATAGCATGAGATGTGATATCCAACGCCTTCCCTTTCCAAACCTGAGAGCCTACCTATAGCATGAGATGTGATATCCAAGTCCTTCCCATTCCAATCCGTAGACCCTTCCTACAGCATGCAATATGATATCTCAATGATTCTAATAACAAACCTGAGACCCGTCCTATAACATGAGATGGGATATCCAACTTCTTCCCATTCCAATCCTGAGACACTTCCGATAGCAGAGATGTGATATCTCAATGCTTATATCAAACCTGAGACGCTTCCTATAACATGAGATGTGATATCCAACTCCTTCCCGTTCCAAACCTGAGACCCTTCCTATAGCATATGTGATATCCAACTCCTTCCCATTCCAAACATGAGACCCTTCCTATAGCAAGAATGTAATATCCAACTCCTTCCCATTCCAATCCTGAGACCATTCCTATAGCATGAGATGTGATATCTCAATGCTTCTAATACCAAACCTGAGATCCTTCCTATGACATGAGATTTGATATCCAATTCCTTCCCATTCCAAACCTGAGACCCTTCCTACAACATGCAATGTGATATCTCAATGCTTCTAATACCAAACCTGAGACCAGTCCTATAACATGAGATGGGATATCCAACTCCTTCCCGTTCGAAACCTGAGACCCTTCCTATAGCATGAGATGTGATATCTCAATGCTTCTAATGCCAAACCTGAGATCCTTCCGATAGTATGAGATGTGATATCTCAATGCTTTTAATACCAAACCTGAGATCCTTCCGATAGCATGAGATGTGATATCTCAATGCTTCTAATACCAATCCTGAGATCCTTCCTATAACATGAGATGTGATTTCCAAATCCTTCCCCTTCCAAACCTGAGACCCTCCCTTTAGCATGAGGTCTCAGGTTTGGTATTAGAAGCATTGAGATATCACATCTCATGCTATAGGAAGGGTCTCAGGATTGGAATGGGAAGGACTTGGATGTCACATCTCATGCTATAGGGAGGGTCTCAAGTTTGATATTAGAAGCATTGAGATAACAAATCTCATGATATCGGAAGGGTCTCAGGATTGGAATGGGAAGGAGTTGGATATCACATCTCATGATAAAGGAAGGGTCTAAGGTTTGGAAGGGGAAGGATTTGGATATCACATCTCATGTTATAGGACGGGTCTCAGGTTTGGTATTAGAAGCATTGAGATATCAAGTCTCATGTTATAAGAAGGGTCTCAGAATTGGAATGGGAAGGAGTTGGATATCACATCTCAAGCTATAGGAAGCGTCTCAGGATTGGAATGGGAAGGAGTTTGATATCACATCTCATGCCATAGTATGGTTCTCAGGTTTGGTAGAAGCATTGGGATATCACATCTCATGCTATCGGAAGGGTATCAGTATTGGATTTGGAAGGAGTTGGATATCACATCTCATGCTATAGGGAGGGTCTCAAGTTTGATATTAGAAGCATTGAGATAACAAATCTCATGATATCGGAAGGGTCTCAGGATTGGAATGGGAAGGAGTTGGATATCACATCTCATGATAAAGGAAGGGTCTAAGGTTTGGAAGGGGAAGGATTTGGATATCACATCTCATGTTATAGGACGGGTCTCAGGTTTGGTATTAGAAGCATTGAGATATCAAGTCTCATGTTATAAGAAGGGTCTCAGAATTGGAATGGGAAGGAGTTGGATATCACATCTCAAGCTATAGGAAGCGTCTCAGGATTGGAATGGGAAGGAGTTTGATATCACATCTCATGCCATAGTATGGTTCTCAGGTTTGGTAGAAGCATTGGGATATCACATCTCATGCTATCGGAAGGGTCTCAGGATTGGAATGGGAAGGACTTGGATGTCACATCTCATGCTATAGGGAGGGTCTCAAGTTTGATATTAGAAGCATTGAGATAACAAATCTCATGATATCGGAAGGGTCTCAGGATTGGAATGGGAAGGAGTTGGATATCACATCTCATGATAAAGGAAGGGTCTAAGGTTTGGAAGGGGAAGGATTTGGATATCACATCTCATGTTATAGGACGGGTCTCAGGTTTGGTATTAGAAGCATTGAGATATCAAGTCTCATGTTATAAGAAGGGTCTCAGAATTGGAATGGGAAGGAGTTGGATATCACATCTCAAGCTATAGGAAGCGTCTCAGGATTGGAATGGGAAGGAGTTTGATATCACATCTCATGCCATAGTATGGTTCTCAGGTTTGGTAGAAGCATTGGGATATCACATCTCATGCTATCGGAAGGGTATCAGTATTGGATTTGGAAGGAGTTGGATATCCCATCTCATGCTATAGGAAGGGTCTCAGGTTGGAATGGGAAGGAGTTGGATATCATATCTCATGCTATAGGAAGGTTCTCAGGTTTGGAAGGGGAAGGAGTTGGATATCACATTTCATGTTAGAGGAAGGATCTCAGGTTTGGTATTAGAGGCCTTGAGATATGACATCTCATGCTATCAGAAGGGTCTCAGGATTGGAATGGGAAGGAGTTGGATATCACATCTCAAGCTATAGGAAGGGTCTCAGGTTTGGTATAAGCATTGAGATATCACATCTCATGCTATAGGAAGGGTCTCTGGATTGGAATGGGAAGAAGTTGGATATCACATCTCATGCTATAGGAAGGGTCTCAGGTTTGGTATAAGCATTGAGATATCACATCTCATGCTATAGGAAGGGTCTCAGGATTGGAATGGGAAGGAGTTGTATATGACATCTCATGCCATAGCAAGGGTCTCAGGTTTGGTATAAGCATTGAGATATCACATCACATGCTATAGGAAGGGTCTCAGGATTGGAATGGGAAGGACTTGGATATCACATCTCATGCTATAGGCAGGGTCTCAGGTTTGGAAAGGGAAGGAGATGGATATCACATTTCATGTTAGAGGTAGGATCTCAGGTTTGGTATTAGAGGCATTGAGATATCACATCTCATGCTATCAGAAGGGTCTCAGGATTGGAATGGGAAGGAGTTGGATATCACATCTCATGCTAAAGGGAGGGTCTCAGGTTTGGAAGGGGAAGGATTTGGAAATCACATCTCATATTATAGGAAGGATCTCAGGTTTGGTATTAGAAGCATTGAGATATCACATCTCATGTTATAGGAAGGATCTCAGGTTTGGTATTAGAAGCATTGAGACATCACATCTCATGCTATAGGAAGGGTCTCAGGATTGGAATGGGAAGGAGTTGTATATGACATCTCAGGCCATAGGAAGGGTCTCAGGTTTGATATAAGCATTGAGATATCACATCTCTGCTATCGGAAGGGTCTCAGGATTGGAATGGGAAGGAGTTGGATATCCCATCTGAGTTGGATATCCCATCTCATGTTATAGGAAGGGTCTCAGGTTTGGTATTAGAAGCATTGAGATATCACATCTCATGCTATAGGAAGGGTCTCAGGATTGGAATGGGGAGGACTTGGATGTCACATCTCATGCTATAGGGAGGGTCTCAAGTTTGATATTAGAAGCATTGAGATAACAAATCTCATGATATCGGAAGGGTCTCAGGATTGGAATGGGAAGGAGTTGGATATCACATCTCATGATAAAGGAAGGGTCTAAGGTTTGGAAGGGGAAGGATTTGGATATCACATCTCATGTTATAGGACGGGTCTCAGGTTTGGTATTAGAAGCATTGAGATATCAAGTCTCATGGTATAGGAAGGGTCTCAGAATTGGAATGCGAAGAAGTTGGATATCACATCTCAAGCTATAGGAAGGGTCTCAGGATTGGAATGGGAAGGAGTTTGGTATCACATCTCATGCCATAGTATGGGTCTCAGATTTGGTAGAAGCATTGGGATATCACATCTCATGCTATCGGAATGGTATCAGTATTGGATTTGGAAGGAGTTGGATATCCCATCTCATGCTATAGGAAAGGTCTCAGGTTGGAATGGGATGGAGTTGGATATCACATTTCATGTTATAGGAAGGGTCTCAGGTTTGGAATGGGAAGGAATTGGATATCACATCTCATGTTATAGGAAGGATCTCTGGTTTGGTATTAGAACCATTGAGATATCACATCTCATGCTATAGGAAGGGTCTCAGGATTGGAATGCGAAGGATTTGGATATCACATCTCATGCTAAAGGAAGGGTCTCAGGTTTGGTAGAAGCGTTGAGATATCACATCTCTGCTATCGGAAGGGTCTCAGGATTGGATTGGGAAGGAGTTGGATATCCCTTCCCATGCTATAGGAAGGGTCTCAGGATTTGAATGGCAAGGAGTTGGATATCACATATCATGCCATAGGAAGGGTCTCAGGTTTGGTATAAGCATTGAGATATCACATCTCTGCAATCGGAAGGGTCTCCGGATTGGATTGGGAAGGAGTTGGATATCCCTTCTCATGCTATAGGAAGTGTCTCAGGTTGGAATGGGAAGGAGTTGGATATCACATCTCATGTTATAGGAAGGGTCTCAGGATTGGAATGGGAAGGATTTGGATATCACATCTCTTGCTATAGGAAGGGTCTCAGGATTGGAATGGGTAGGAGTTGGATATTACATTCTTGCTATAGGAAGGGTCTCATGTTTGGAATGGAAGGAGTTGGATATCACATATGCTATAGGAAGTGTCTCAGGTTTGGAACGGGAAGGAGTTGGATATCACATCTCATGTTAGAAGAAGGATCTCAGGTTTGGTATTAGAGGCCTTGAGATATCACATCTCATGCTATAGGAAGGGTCTCAGGTTTGGTATAAGCATTGAGATATCACATCTCATGCTATAGGAAGGGTCCCAGCATTGGAATGGGAAGGAGTTGTATATGACATCTCATGCCATAAGAAGGGTCTCAGGTTTGGTATAAGCATTGAGATATCACATCACATGCTATAGGAAGGGTCTCAGGATTGGAATGGGAAGGACTTGGATATCACAGCTCATGCTATAGGCAGGGTCTCAGGTTTGGAAAGGGAAGGAGATGGATATCACATTTCATGTTAGAGGTAGGATCTCAGGTTTGGTATTAGAGGCATTGAGATATCACATCTCATGCTATCAGAAGGGTCTCAGGATTGGAATGGGAAGGAGTTGGATATCACATCTCATGCTAAAGGGAGGGTCTCAGGTTTGGAAGGGGAAGGATTTGGAAATCACATCTCATATTATAGGAAGGATCTCAGGTTTGGTATTAGAAGCATTGAGATATCACATCTCATGTTATAGGAAGGATCTCAGGTTTGGTATTAGAAGCATTGAGACATCACATCTCATGCTATAGGAAGGGTCTCAGGATTGGAATGGGAAGGAGTTGTATATGACATCTCAGGCCATAGGAAGGGTCTCAGGTTTGATATAAGCATTGAGATATCACATCTCTGCTATCGGAAGGGTCTCAGGATTGGAATGGGAAGGAGTTGGATATCCCATCTGAGTTGGATATCCCATCTCATGTTATAGGAAGGGTCTCAGGTTTGGTATTAGAAGCATTGAGATATCACATCTCATGCTATAGGAAGGGTCTCAGGATTGGAATGGGGAGGACTTGGATGTCACATCTCATGCTATAGGGAGGGTCTCAAGTTTGATATTAGAAGCATTGAGATAACAAATCTCATGATATCGGAAGGGTCTCAGGATTGGAATGGGAAGGAGTTGGATATCACATCTCATGATAAAGGAAGGGTCTAAGGTTTGGAAGGGGAAGGATTTGGATATCACATCTCATGTTATAGGACGGGTCTCAGGTTTGGTATTAGAAGCATTGAGATATCAAGTCTCATGGTATAGGAAGGGTCTCAGAATTGGAATGCGAAGAAGTTGGATATCACATCTCAAGCTATAGGAAGGGTCTCAGGATTGGAATGGGAAGGAGTTTGGTATCACATCTCATGCCATAGTATGGGTCTCAGATTTGGTAGAAGCATTGGGATATCACATCTCATGCTATCGGAATGGTATCAGTATTGGATTTGGAAGGAGTTGGATATCCCATCTCATGCTATAGGAAAGGTCTCAGGTTGGAATGGGATGGAGTTGGATATCACATTTCATGTTATAGGAAGGGTCTCAGGTTTGGAATGGGAAGGAATTGGATATCACATCTCATGTCATAGGAAGGATCTCTGGTTTGGTATTAGAACCATTGAGATATCACATCTCATGCTATAGGAAGGGTCTCAGGATTGGAATGCGAAGGATTTGGATATCACATCTCATGCTAAAGGAAGGGTCTCAGGTTTGGTAGAAGCGTTGAGATATCACATCTCTGCTATCGGAAGGGTCTCAGGATTGGATTGGGAAGGAGTTGGATATCCCTTCCCATGCTATAGGAAGGGTCTCAGGATTTGAATGGCAAGGAGTTGGATATCACATATCATGCCATAGGAAGGGTCTCAGGTTTGGTATAAGCATTGAGATATCACATCTCTGCAATCGGAAGGGTCTCCGGATTGGATTGGGAAGGAGTTGGATATCCCTTCTCATGCTATAGGAAGTGTCTCAGGTTGGAATGGGAAGGAGTTGGATATCACATCTCATGTTATAGGAAGGGTCTCAGGATTGGAATGGGAAGGATTTGGATATCACATCTCTTGCTATAGGAAGGGTCTCAGGATTGGAATCGGTAGGAGTTGGATATTACATTCTTGCTATAGGAAGGGTCTCATGTTTGGAATGGAAGGAGTTGGATATCACATATGCTATAGGAAGTGTCTCAGGTTTGGAACAGGAAGGAGTTGGATATCACATCTCATGTTAGAAGAAGGATCTCAGATTTGGTATTAGAGGCCTTGAGATATCACATCTCATGCTATAGGAAGGGTCTCAGGTTTGGTATAAGCATTGAGATATCACATCTCATGCTATAGGAAGGGTCCCAGCATTGGAATGGGAAGGAGTTGTATATGACATCTCATGCCATAAGAAGGGTCTCAGGTTTGGTATAAGCATTGAGATATCACATCACATGCTATAGGAAGGGTCTCAGGATTGGAATGGGAAGGACTTGGATATCACAGCTCATGCTATAGGCAGGGTCTCAGGTTTCGAAAGGGAAGGAGATGGATATCACATTTCATGTTAGAGGTAGGATCTCAGGTTTGGTATTAGAGGCATTGAGATATCACATCTCATGCTATCGGAAGGGTCTCAGGATTGGAATGGGATGGAGTTGGATATCACATCTCATGCTATAGGAAGGGTCTCAGGTTTGGAACGGGAAGGAGTTGGATATCACATCTCGTGTTATAGGAAGAGTCTCAGGTTTGGTATAAGCATTGAGATATCACATCTCTGCAATTGGAAGTGTCTCAGGATTGGGATGGGAAGGATTTGGATATCACATCTCATGCTATAGGAAGGGTCTCAGGTTTGGAACGGGAAGGAGTTGGATATCACATCTCATGTTATAGGAAGAGTCTCAGGTTTGGTATAAGCATTGAGATATCAAATCTCTGCAATCGGAAGTGTCTCAGGATTGGAACGGGAAGGAGTTGGATATCCCATCTCATGTTATAGGACTGGTCTCAGGTTTGGTATTAGAAGCATTGAGATATCACATCGCATGCTGTAGGAAGGGTCTCAGGTTTGGAATGGGAAGGAATTGGATATCACATCTCATGTCATAGGAAGGATCTCAGGTTTGGTATTAGAAGCATTGAGATATCACATCTCATGCTATAGGAATGGTCTCAGGATTGGAAGGGGAAGGAGTTGGATATTACATTCTTGCTATGGGAAGGGTCTCATGTTTGGAATTGGAAGGAGTTGGATATCACATATGCTATAGGAAGGGTCTCAGGTTTGGAATGGGAAGGAGTTGGATATCACATCTCATGTTATAGGAAGGGTCTCAGGTTGGTATACGCATTGAGATATCACATCTCTGCTATCGGAAGGGTCTCAGGATTGGAATGGGAAGGAGTTGGATATCCCATCTCATGTTATAGGAAGGGTCTCAGGTTTGGTATTAGAAGCATTGAGATATCACATCTCATGCTATAGGAAGGGTCTCAGGATTGGAATGGGGAGGACTTGGATGTCACATCTCATGCTATAGGGAGGGTCTCAAGTTTGATATTAGAAGCATTGAGATAACAAATCTCATGATATCGGAAGGGTCTCAGGATTGGAATGGGAAGGAGTTGGATATCACATCTCATGATAAAGGAAGGGTCTAAGGTTTGGAAGGGGAAGGATTTGGATATCACATCTCATGTTATAGGACGGGTCTCAGGTTTGGTATTAGAAGCATTGAGATATCAAGTCTCATGGTATAGGAAGGGTCTCAGAATTGGAATGGGAAGGAGTTGGATATCACATCTCAAGCTATAGGAAGGGTCTCAGGATTGGAATGGGAAGGAGTTTGATATCACATCTTATGCCATAGTATGGGTCTCAGGTTTGGTAGAAGCATTGGGATATCACATCTCATGCTATTGGAAGGGTATCAGTATTGGATTTGGAAGGAGTTGGATATCCCATCTCATGCTATAGGAAGGGTCTCAGGTTGGAATGGGAAGGATTTGGATATCACATTTCATGTCATAGGAAGGGTCTCAGGATTGGAATGGGAAGGACTTGGATATCATATCTCATGCTATAGGAAGGCTCTCAGGTTTGGAAGGGGAAGGAATTGGATATCACATTTCATGTTAGAGGAAGGATCTCAGGTTTGGTATTAGAGGCCTTGAGATATCACATCTCATGCTATAGGAAGGGTCTCAGGATTGGAATGGGAAGGAGTTGGATATCACATCTCAAGCTATAGGAAGGGTCTCAGGTTTGGTATAAGCATTGAGATATCACATCTCATGCTATAGGAAGGGTCTCAGGATTGGAATGGGAAGGAGTTGGATATCACATCTCATATTATAGGAAAGATCTCAGGTTTGGTATTAGAAGCATTGAGACATCACATCTCATGTTATAGGAAGGGTCTTAGGATTGGAATGGGAAGAAGTTGGATATCACATCTCATACTATAGGAAGGGTCTCAGGTTTGGTATAAGCATTGAGATATCACATCTCATGCTATAGGAAGGGTCTCAGGATTGGAATGGGAAGGAGTTGTATATGACATCTCATGCCATAGGAAGGGTCTCACGTTTGGTATAAGCATTGAGATATCACATCACATGCTATAGGAAGGGTCTCAGGATTGGAATGGGAAGGACTTGAATATCACATCTCATGCTATAGGCAGGGTCTCAGGTTTGGAAAGGGAAGGAGATGGATATCACATTTCATGTTAGAGGTAGGATCTCAGGTTTGGTATTAGAGGCATTGAGATATCACATCTCATGCTATCAGAAGGGTCTCAGGATTGGAATGGGAAGGAGTTGTATATCACATCTCATGCTAAAGGGATGGTCTCAGGTTTGGAAGGGGAAGGATTTGGAAATCACATCTCATGTTATAGGAAGGATCTCAGGTTTGGTATTAGAAGCATTGAGATATCACATCTCATGCTATCAGAAGTATCTCAGGTTTGGTATTAGAGGCATTGAGATATCACATCTCATGCTATCATAAGGGTCTCAGGATTGGAATGGGAAGGAGTTGTATATGACATCTCATGCCATAGGAAGGGTCTCAGGTTTGGTATAAGCATTGAGATATCACATCACATGCTATAGGAAGGGTCTCAGGATTGGAATGGGAAGGACTTGAATATCACATCTCATGCTATAGGCAGGGTCTCAGGTTTGGAAAGGGAAGGAGATGGATATCACATTTCATGTTAGAGGTAGGATCTCAGGTTTGGTATTAGAGGCATTGAGATATCACATCTCATGCTATCAGAAGGGTCTCAGGATTGGAATGGGAAGGAGTTGTATATCACATCTCATGCTAAAGGGATGGTCTCAGGTTTGGAAGGGGAAGGATTTGGAAATCACATCTCATGTTATAGGAAGGATCTCAGGTTTGGTATTAGAAGCATTGAGATATCACATCTCATGCTATCGGAAGTATCTCAGGTTTGGTATTAGAGGCATTGAGATATCACATCTCATGCTATCATAAGGGTCTCAGGATTGGAATGGGAAGGAGTTGGATATCACATCTCATGTTATAGGAAGGATCTCAGGTTTGGTATTAGAAGCATTGAGATATCACATCTCATGCTATAGGAAGGGTCTCAGGATTGGAATGGGAAGGAGTTGGATATCACATCTCATGCTATAGGAAGGGTCTCAGATTTGGTATAAGCATTGAGATATCACATCTCATGCTATAGGAAGGGTCTCAGGATTGGAATGGGAAGGATTTGGATATCACATCTCATGCTATAGGAAGGGTCTCAGGTTTGGAACGGGAAGGAGTTAGATATCACATCTCATGTTATAGGAATAGTCTCAGGTTTGGTATAAGCATTGAGATATCACATCTCTGCTATCGGTGGTGTCTCAGGATTGGGATGGGAAGGAATTGGATATCACATCTCATGCTATAGGAAGGGTATCAGGTTTGGAACGGGAAGGAGTTGGATATCCCATCTCATGTTATAGGACAGGTCTCAGGTTTGATATTAGAAGCATTGAGATATCACATCTCATGCTATAGGAAGGGTCTCAGGATTGAAATGGGAAGGACTTGGATATCACATCTCATGTTATAGGAAGGGTCTCAGGTTTGGTATTAGAAGCATTGAGATATCACATCTCATGCTATAGGAAGGGTCTCAGGATTGAAATGGGAAGGACTTGGATATCACATCTCATGTTATGGGAAGGGTCTCAGGTTTGGTATTAGAAGCATTGAGATATCACATCTCATGCTATAGGAAGGGTCTCAGGAATGGAATGGGAAGGACTTGGATATCACATCTCATGATAAAGGAAGGGTCTAAGGTTTGGAAGGGGAAGGATTTGGATATCACATCTCATGTTATTGGACCGGTCTCAGGTTTGGTATTAGAAGCATTGAGATATCAAGTCTCATGGTATAGGACGGGAGTTTGATATCACATCTCATGCCATGGTATGGGTCTCAGGTTTTGTAGAAGCATTGGGATATCACATCTCATGCTATCGGAAGGGTATCAGGATTGGTTTTGGAAGGAGTTGGATATCCCATCTCATGCTATAGGAAGGGTCTCAGGTTGGAATGGGAAGGAGTTGGATATGACATCTCATGTTATAGGAAGGGTCTCAGGATTGGAATGGGAAGGACTTGGATATCACATCTCATGCTGTAGGAAGGCTCGCAGGTTTGGAAAGGGAAGGAGTTGGATATCACATTTCATGTTAGAGGTAGGATCTCAGGTTTGGTATTAGAGGCATTGAGATATCACATCTCATGCTATCTATCAGAAGCGTATCAGGATTGGAATGGGAAGGAGTTGGATATCACATCTCATGCTAATGGGAGGGTCTCAGGTTCGGAAGGGGAAGGATTTGGATATCACATCTCATGTTATAGGAAGGATCTCAGGTTTGGTATTAGAAGCATTGAGATATCACATCTCATGCTATCGGAAGGATCTCAGGTTTGGTATTAGAAGCATTGAGATATCACATCTCATGCTATAGGAAGGGTCTCAGGATTGGAATGGGAAGGAGTTGGATATCACATCTCATGATAAAGGAAGGGTCTAAGGTTTGGAAGGGGAAGGATTTGATTATCACATCTCATGTTATAGGACGGGTCTCAGGTTTGGTATTAGAAGCATTGAGATATCAAGTCTCATGGTATAGGAAGGGTCTCAGAATTGGAATGGGAAGGAGTTGGATATCACATCTCAAGCTATAGGAAGGGTCTCAGGATTGGAATGGGAAGGAGTTTGATGTCACATCTTATGCCATAGTATGGGTCTCAGGTTTGGTAGAAGCATTGGGATATCACATCTCATGCTATTGGAAGGGTATCAGTATTGGATTTGGAAGGAGTTGGATATCCCATCTCATGCTATAGGAAGGGTCTCAGGTTGGAATGGGAAGGAGTTGGATATCACATTTCATGTTATAGGAAGGGTCTCAGGATTGGAATGGGAAGGACTTGGATATCATATCTCATGCTATAGGAAGGCTCTCAGGTTTGGAAGGGGAAGGAGTTGGATATCACATTTCATGTTAGAGGAAGGATCTCAGGTTTGGTATTAGAGGCCTTGAGATATCACATCTCATGCTATAGGAAGGGTCTCAGGATTGGAATGGGAAGGAATTGGATATCACATCTCAAGCTATAGGAAGGGTCTCAGGTTTGGTATAAGCATTGAGATATCACATCTCATGCTATAGGAAGGGTCTCAGGATTGGAATGGGAAGGAGTTGGATATCACATCTCATGTTATAGGAAAGATCTCAGGTTTGGTATTAGAAGCATTGAGACATCACATCTCATGTTATAGGAAGGGTTTTAGGATTGGAATGGGAAGAAGTTGGATATCACATCTCATGCTATAGGAAGGGTCTCAGGTTTGGTATAAGCATTGAGATATCACATCTCATGCTATAGGAAGGGTCTCAGGATTGGAATGGGAAGGAATTGTATATGACATCTCATGCCATAGGAAGGGTCTCAGGTTTGGTATAAGCATTGAGATATCACATCACATGCTATATGAAGGGTCTCAGGATTGGAATGGGAAGGACTTGGATATCACATCTCATGCTATAGGCAGGGTCTCAGGTTTGGAAAGGGAAGGAGATGGATATCACATTTCATGTTAGAGGTAGGATCTCAGGTTTGGTATTAGAGGCATTGAGATATCACATCTCATGCTATCAGAAGGGTCTCAGGATTGGAATGGGAAGGAGTTGTATATCATATCTCATGCTAAAGGGAGGGTCTCAGGTTTGGAAGGGGAAGGATTTGTAAATCACATCTCATGTTATAGGAAGGATCTCAGGTTTGGTATTAGAAGCATTGAGATATCACATCTCATGCTATCGGAAGTATCTCAGGTTTGGTATTAGAGGCATTGAGATATCACATCTCATGCTATCATAAGGGTCTCAGGATTGGAATGGGAAGGAGTTGGATATCACATCTCTTGTTATTGGAAGGATCTCAGGTTTGGTATTAGAAGCATTGAGATATCACATCTCATGCTATAGGAAGGGTCTCAGGATTGGAATGGGAAGGAGTTGGATATCACATCTCATGCTATAGGAAGGGTCTCAGATTTGGTATAAGCATTGAGATATCACATCACATGCTATAGGAAGGGTCTCATGATTGGAATGGGAAGGAGTTGGATATCACATCTCATGCTATAGGAAGGGTCTCAGGTTTGGAACGGGAAGGAGTTAGATATCACATCTCATGTTATAGGAAGAGTCTCAGGTTTGGTATAAGCATTGAGATATCACATCCCTGCTATCGGAGGTGTCTCAGGATTGGGATGGGAAGGAATTGGATATCACATCTCATGCTATAGGAAGGGTATCAGGTTTGGAACGGGAAGGAGTTGGATATCCCATCTCATGTTATAGGACAGGTCTCAGGTTTGATATTAGAAGCATTGAGATATCACATCTCTGCTATTGGAAGGGTCTCAGGATTGGAATGGGAAGGACTTGGATATCAGAACTCATGTTATAGGAAGGGTCTCAGGTTTGGTATTAGAAGCATTGAGATATCACATCTCATGCTATAGGAAGGGTCTCAGGAATGGAATGGGAAGGACTTGGATATCACATCTCATGATAAAGGAAGGGTCTAAGGTTTGGAAGGGGAAGGATTTGGATATCACATCTCATGTTATTGGACCGGTCTCAGGTTTGGTATTAGAAGCATTGAGATATCAAGTCTCATGGTATGGGACGGGAGTTTGATATCACATCTCATGCCATGGTATGGGTCTCAGGTTTTGTAGAAGCATTGGGATATCACATCTCATGCTATCGGAAGGGTATCAGGATTGGATTTGGAAGGAGTTGGATATCCCATCTCATGCTATAGGAAGGGTCTCAGGTTGGAATGGGAAGGAGTTGGATATGACATCTCATGTTATAGGAAGGGTCTCAGGATTGGAATGGGAAGGACTTGGATATCACATCTCATGCTGTAGGAAGGCTCTCAGGTTCGGAAGGGGAAGGATTTGGATATCACATCTCATGTTATAGGAAGGATCTCAGGTTTGGTATTAGAAGCATTGAGATATCACATGCTATCGGAAGGATCTCAGGTTTGGTATTAGAAGCATTGAGATATCACATCTCATGCTATAGGAAGGGTCTCAGGATTGGAATGGGAAGGAGTTGGATATCACATCTCATGTTATAGGAAGGATCTCGGGTTTGGTATTAGAAGCATTGAGATATCACATCTCATGCTATAGGACTGGTCTCAGGATTGGAATGGGAAGGAGTTGGATATCACATCTCATGCTAAAGGAAGGGTCTCAGTTTTGGTAGAAGCATTGAGATTTCACATATCATGCTATAGGAAGGGTCTCAGGATTGGAATGGGAAGGAGTTGGATATCACATCTCATGCTATAGGAAGGGTCTCAGGTTTGGTATAAGCATTGAGATATCACATCTCTGCTATCGGAAGGGTCTCAGGATTGGAATGGGAAGGACATAGATATCACATCTCATGCTATAGGGAGGGTCTCTGTATTGATATTAGAAGCATTGAGATATCACATCTCATGTTATAGGAAGGGTCTATCAGGTCTTAGCATGAGACTCTTCCTATAACATGAGATGGGAATATCCAACTCCTTCCCATTCCAATCCTGAGACCCTTCCTATAGCATGAGATGTGATATCTCAATGCTTATACCAAACCTGAGACCCTTCCTATAGCATGAGATGTGATATCCAACTCCTTCCCATTCCAATCCTGAGACCCTTCCTATAGCATGAGATGTGATGTCTCAATGCTTCTAATACCAAACCTGAGATCCTTCCTATAACATGAGATGTGAAATCCAACTCCTTCCATTCCAATCCTGAGACTCTTCCTATAGCATGAGATGTGATATTTCAATGCTTATACTAAACCTGAGACCCTTCCTTTAGCATGAGATGTGATATCCAACTCCTTCCCATTCCAATCCTGAGACCCTTCCTATAGCATGAGATGTGATATCTCAATGCCTCTAATACCAAACCTGAGATCCTTCCTCTAACATGAAATGTGATATCCAACTCCTTCCCTTTCCAAACCTGAGAGCCTATCCATAGCATGAGATGTGATATCCAAGTCCTTCCCATTCCAATCCTTAGACCCTTCCTACAGCATGCAATATGATATCTCAATGATTCTAATAACAATCCTGAGACCCGTCCTATAAAATGAGAGGGGATATCCAACTCCTTCCCATTCCAATCCTGAGACACTTCCGATAGCAGAGATGTGATATCTCAATGCTTATACCAAACCTGAGACCCTTCCTATAACATGAGATCGGATATCCAACTCCTTCCCGTTCCAAACCTGAGACCCTTCCTTTAGCATGAGATGTGATATCCAGCTCCTTCCCATTCCAATCCTGAGACCCTTTCTATAGCATGAGATGTGATATCTCAATACTTCTAATACCAAACCTGAGATCCTTCCGATAACATGAGATGTGATATCCAAATCCTTCCCCTTCCAAACCTGAGACCCTCCCTTTAGCATGAGATGTGATATCCAACTCCTTCCCATTCCAATCCTGAGAACCTTCTGATAGCATGAGATGTGATATCTCAATGCTTCTAATACCAAACCTGAGATCCTTCCTATAACATGAGATGTGATATCCAAATCCTTCCCCTTCCAAACCTGAGACCCTCACTTTAGCATGAGATGTGATATCCAACTCCTTCCCATTCCAATCCTGAGACCCTTCTGATAGCATGAGATGTGATATCTCAATGCCTCTTATACCAAACCTGAGATCCTACCTCTAACATGAAATGTGATATCCAACTCTTTCCCCTTCCAAACCTGAGAGCCTTCCTATAGCATGAGATGTGATATCCAAGTCCTTCCCATTCCAATCCTGAGACCCTTCCTATAACATGAGATGTGATATCCAACTCCTTCCCATTCCAACCTGAGACCCTTCCTATAGCATGAGATGGGTTATCCCAATGCTAATACCAAACCTGAGACCCATACTATGGCATGAGATGTGATATCAAACTCCTTCCCATTCCAATCCTGAGACCCTTCCTATAGCTTAAGATGTGATATCCAACTCCTTCCCATTCCAGTTCTGAGACCCTTCCTGTACCATGAGACTTGATATCTCAATGCTTCTAATACCAAACCTGAGACCGGTCCTATAACATGAGATGTGATATCCAAATCCTTCCCCTTCCAAACCTTAGACCCTTCTTTTATCATGAGATGTGATATTCAACTCCTTCCTTTATCAATTCTGAGATCCTTCCGATATCATGAGATGTGATATCTCAATGCTTCTAATATCAAACTTGAGACCCTCCCTATAGCATGAGATGTGATATCCAAGTCCTTCCCATTGCAATCCTGAGACCCTTCCTATAGCATGAGATGTGATGTCTCAATGCTTCAAATACCAAACCTGAGACCCTTCCTATAACATGAGATGGGAATATCCAACTCCTTCCCATTCCAATCCTGAGACCCTTCCGATAGCAGAGATGTGATATCTCAATGCTTCTAATATCAAAAATGAGACCCTCCCTATAGCATGATATGTGATATCTAAGTCCTTCCCATTCCAATCTTGAGACCCTTCCTATAGCATGAGATGTGATATCTCAATGCTTCTACCAAACCTGAGACCGTTCCTTTAACATGAGATGTGATATCCAACTCCTTCCCATTCCAATCCTGAGACCCTTCCTATAGCATGAGATGTGATATCTCAATACTTCTAATACCAAACCTGAGATCCTTCCGATAACATGATTTGTCATATCCAAATCCTTCCCCTTCCAAACCTGAGACCCTCCCTTTAGCATGAGATGTGATATCCAACTCCTTCCCATTCCAATCCTGAGAACCTTCTGATAGCATGAGATGTGATATCTCAATGCTTCTAATACCAAACCTGAGATCCTTCCTATAACATGAGATGTGATATCCAAATCCTTCCCCTTCCAAACCTGAGACCCTCACTTTAGCATGAGATGTGATATCCAACTCCTTCCCATTCCAATCCTGAGACCCTTCTGATAGCATGAGATGTGATATCTCAATGCCTCTTATACCAAACCTGAGATCCTACCTCTAACATGAAATGTGATATCCAACTCTTTCCCCTTCCAAACCTGAGCGCCTTCCTATAGCATGAGATGTGATATCCAAGTCCTACCCATTCCAATCCTGAGACCCTTCCTATAACATGAGATGTGATATCCAACTCCTTCCCATTCCAACCTGAGACCCTTCCTATAGCATGAGATGGGATATCCCAATGCTAATACCAAACCTGAGACCCATACTATGGCATGAGATGTGATATCAAAATCCTTCCCATTCCAATCCTGAGACCCTTCCTATAGCTTGAGATGTGATATCCAACTCCTTCCCATTCCAGTTCTGAGACCCTTCCTATACCATGAGACTTGATATCTCAATGCTTCTAATACCAAACCTGAGACCGGTCCTATAACATGAGATGTGATATCCAAATCCTTCCCCTTCCAAACCTTAGACCCTTCTTTTATCATGAGATGTGATATCCAACTCCTTCCCATTCCAATCCTGAGATCCTTCCGATATCATGAGATGTGATATCTCAATGCTTCTAATATCAAACTTGAGACCCTCCCTATAGCATGAGATGTGATATCCAAGTCCTTCCCATTGCAATCCTGAGACCCTTCCTATAGCATGAGATGTGATGTCTCAATGCTTCAAATACCAAACCTGAGACCCTTCCTATAACATGAGATGGGAATATCCAACTCCTTCCCATTCCAATCCTGAGACCCTTCCGATAGCAGAGATGTGATATCTCAATGCTTATACCAAACCTGAGATCCTTCCTATAACATGAGATGTGATATCCAACTCCTTCCCATTCCAATCCTGAGACACTTCCTATAGCATGAGATGTGATATCTCACTGCTTATACCAAACCTGAGACCCTTCCTATAGCATGAGATGTGATATCCAACTCCTTCCAATTCCAATCCTGAGACCCTTCCTATAGCATGAGATGTGATATCTCAATGCTTCTAATATCAAACTTGAGACACTCCCTATAGCATGAGATGTGATATCCAAGTCCTTCCCATTCCAATCCTGAGACACTTCCTATAGCATGAGATGTGATGTCTCAATGCTTCTAATACCAAACCTGAGATCCTTCCTATAACATGAGATGTGATATCCAACTCCTTCCATTCCAATCCTGAGACCCTTCCTATAGCATGAGATATGATATCTCAATTCTTATACCAAACCTGAGACCCTTCCTATAACATGAGATGTGATATCCAACTCCTTCCCATTCCAATCCGGAGACCCTTCCTATAGCATGAGATGTGATATCTCAATGCCTCTAATACCAAACCTGAGATCCGTCCTCTAACATGAAATGTGATATCCAACTCCTTCCCTTTCCAAACCTGAGAGCCTATCCATAGCATGAGATGTGATATCCAAGTCCTTCCCATTCCAATCCTTAGACCCTTCCTACAGCATGCAATATGATATCTCAATGATTCTAATAACAATCCTGAGACCCGTCCTATAACATGAGATGGGATATCCAACTCCTTCCCATTCCAATCCTGAGACACTTCCGATAGCAGATTTGTGATATCTCAATGCTTATACCAAACCTGAGACCCTTCCTATAACATGAGATCGGATATCCAACTCCTTCCCGTTCCAAACCTGAGACCCTTCCTTTAGCATGAGATGTGATATCCAGCTCCTTCCCATTCCAATCCTGAGACACTTCCGATAGCATGAGATGTGATATCTCAATGCTTCTAATATCAAAACTGAGACCCTCCCTATAGCATGATATGTGATATCTAAGTCCTTCCCATTCCAATCCTGAGACCCTTCCTATAGCATGAGATGTGATATCTCAATGCTTCTACCAAACCTGAGACCCTTCCTTTAGCATGAGATGTGATATCCAACTCGTTCCCATTCCAATCCTGAGACCCTTCCTATAGCATGAGATGTGATATCTCAATACTTCTAATACCAAACCTGAGATCCTTCCGATAACATGAGATGTGATATCCAAATCCTTCCCCTTCCAAACCTGAGACCCTCCCTTTAGCATGAGATGTGATATCCAACTCCTTCCCATTCCTATCCTGAGACCCTTCTGATAGCATGAGATGTGATATCTCAATGCTTCTAATACCAAACCTGAGATCCTTCCTATAACATGAGATGTGATATCCAAATCCTTCCCCTTCCAAACCTGAGACCCTCCCTTTAGCATGAGATGTGATATCCAACTCCTTCCCATTCCAATCCTGAGACCCTTCTGATAGCATGAGATGTGATATCTCAATGCCTCTAATACCAAACCTGAGATCCTACCTCTAACATGAAATGTGATATCCAACTCTTTCCCCTTCCAAACCTGAGAGCCTTCCTATAGCATGAGATGTGATATCCAAGTCCTTCCCATTCCAATCATGAGACCCTTCCTACAGCATGCAATATGATATCTCAATGATTCTAATAACAATCCTGAGACCCGTCCTATAACATGAGATGTGATATCCAACTCCTTCCCATTCCAATCCTGAGACCCTTCCTATAGCATGAGATGTGATATCTCAATACTTCTAATACCAAACCTGAGATCCTTCCGATAACATGAGATGTGATATCCAAATCCTTCCCCTTCCAAACCTGAGACCCTCCCTTTAGCATGAGATGGGATATCCAACTCCTTCCCATTCCAATCCTGAGAACCTTCTGATAGCATGAGATGTGATATCTCAATGCTTCTAATACCAAACCTGAGATCCTTCCGATAGTATGAGATGTGATATCTCAATGCTTCTAATACCAAACCTGAGATCCTTCCTATAACATGAGATGTGATATCCAAATCCTTCCCTTTCCAAACCTGAGACCCTCCCTTTAGCATGAGATGTGATATCCAACTCCTTCCCATTCCAATCCTGAGACCCTTCTGATAGCATGAGATGTGATATCTCATTGCCTCTAATACCAAACCTGAGATCCTACCTCTAACATGAAATGTGATATCCAACTCTTTCCCCTTCCAAACCTGAGAGCCTTCCTATAGCATGAGATGTGATATCCAAGTCCTTCCCATTCCAATCCTGAGACCCTTCCTATAACATGAGATGTGATATCCAACTCCTTCCAATTCCAACCTGAGACCCTTCCTATAGCATGAGATGTGATATCTCAATGCCTCTAATACCAAACCTGAGATCCTTCCTCTAACATGAAATGTGATATCCAACTCCTTCCCTTTCCAAACCTGAGAGCCTATCTATAGCATGAGATGTGATATCCAAGTCCTTCCCATTCCAATCCTTAGACCCTTCCTACAGCATGCAATATGATATCTCAATGATTCTAATAACAAACCTGAGACCCGTCCTATAACATGAGATGGGATATCCAACTCCTTCCCATTCCAATCCTGAGACCCTTCCGATAGCAGAGATGTGATATCTCAATGCTTATACCAACCTGAGACCCTTCCTATAACATGAGATGTGATATCCAACTCCTTCCCGTTCCAAACCTGAGACCCTTCCTTTAGCATGAGATGTGATATCCAGCTCCTTCCCATTCCAATCCTGAGACACTTCCGATAGCATGAGATGTGATATCTCAATGCTTCTAATATCAAAACTGAGACCCTCCCTATAGCATGATATGTGATATCTAAGTCCTTCCCATTCCAATCCTGAGACCCTTCCTATAGCATGAGATGTGATATCTCAATGCTTCTACCAAACCTGAGACCCTTCCTTTAGCATGAGATGTGATATCCAACTCGTTCCCATTCCAATCCTGAGACCCTTCCTATAGCATGAGATGTGATATCTCAATACTTCTAATACCAAACCTGAGATCCTTCCGATAACATGAGATGTGATATCCAAATCCTTCCCCTTCCAAACCTGAGACCCTCCCTTTAGCATGAGATGTGATATCCAACTCCTTCCCATTCCTATCCTGAGACCCTTCTGATAGCATGAGATGTGATATCTCAATGCTTCTAATACCAAACCTGAGATCCTTCCTATAACATGAGATGTGATATCCAAATCCTTCCCCTTCCAAACTTGAGACCCTCCCTTTAGCATGAGATGTGATATCCAACTCCTTCCCATTCCAATCCTGAGACCCTTCTGATAGCATGAGATGTGATATCTCAATGCCTCTAATACCAAACCTGAGATCCTACCTCTAACATGAAATGTGATATCCAACTCTTTCCCCTTCCAAACCTGAGAGCCTTCCTATAGCATGAGATGTGATATCCAAGTCCTTCCCATTCCAATCATGAGACCCTTCCTTTAACATGAGATGGGATATCCAACTCCTTCCCATTCCAATCCTGAGACCCTTCCGATAGCAGAGATGTGATATCTCAATGCTTATACCAAACCTGAGACCCTTCCTACGGCATGAGATGTCATATACAACTCCTTCCCATTCCAATCCTGAGACCCTTCCTATAGCATGAGATGTGATGTCTCAATGCTTCTAATACCAAACCTGAGATCCTTCCTATAACATGAGATGTGATATCCAACTCCTTCCCATTCCAATCCTGAGACCCTTCCTATAGCATGAGATGTGATATCTCAATGCTTATACCAAACCTGAGACCCTTCCTATAGCATGAGATGTGATATCCAACTCCTTCCCATTCCAATCCTGAGACCCTTCCTATAGCATGAGATGTGATATCTCAATGCTTCTAATACCAAACCTGAGACTCTTCCTATAACATGAGATGGGATATCCAACTCCTTCCCATTCCAATCCTGAGACCCTTACAATAGCAGAGATGTGATATCTCAATGCTTATACCAAACCTGAGACCCTTCCTACGGCATGAGTTGTCATATACAACTCCTTCCCATTCCAATCCTGAGACCCTTCCTATAGCATGAGATGTGATATCTCAATGCTTATACCAAACCTGAGACCCTTCATATAGCATGAGATGTGATATCCAACTCCTTCCCATTCCAATCCTGAGACCCTTCCTATAGCATGAGATGTGATGTCTCAATGCTTCTAATACCAAATCTGAGATCCTTCCTAAAACATGAGATGTGATATCCAACTCCTTCCATTCCAATCCTGAGACCCTTCCTATAGCATGAGATGTGATATCTCAATGCTTCTAATATCAAACTTGAGACCCTCCCTATAGCATGAGATGTGATATCCAAGTCCTTCCCATTCCAATCCTGAGACACTTCCTATAGCATGAGATGTGATATCTCAATGCTTCTAATACCAAACCTGAGACTCTTCCTATAACATGAGATGGGATATCCAACTCCTTCCCATTCCAATCCTGAGACCCTTCCAAAAGCACAGATGTGATATCTCAATGCTTATACCAAACCTGAGACCCTTCCTATGGCATGAGATGTCATATACATATCCTTCCCATTCCAATCCTGAGACCCTTCCTATAGCATGAGATGTGATATCTCAATGCTTATACCAAACCTGAGATCCTTCCTCTAACATGAAATGTGATATCCAACTCCTTCCCTTTCCAAACCTGAGAGCCTACATATAGCATGAGATGTGATATCCAAGTCCTTCCAATTCCAATCCTTAGACCCTTCCTATAGCATGCAATATGATATCTCAATGATTCTAATAACAAACCTGAGACCCGTCCTATAACATGAGATGGGATATCCAACTCCTTCCCATTCCAATCCTGAGACCCTTCCGATAGCAGAGATGTGATATCTCAATGCTTATACCAAACCTGAGACCCTTCCTACGGCATGAGATGTCATATACAACTCCTTCCCATTCCAATCCTGAGACCCTTCCTATAGCATGAGATGTGATATCTCAATGCTTATACCAAACCTGAGACCCTTCATATAGCATGAGATGTGATATCCAACTCCTTCCCATTACAATCCTGAGACCCTTCCTATAGCATGAGATGTGATGTCTCAATGCTTCTAATACCAAACCTGAGATCCTTCCTATAACATGAGATGTGATATCCAACTCCTTCCATTCCAATCCTGAGACCCTTCCTATAGCATGAGATGTGATATCTCAATGCTTCTAATATCAAACTTGAGACCCTCCCTATAGCATGAGATGTGATATCCAATTCCTTCCCATTCCAATCCTGAGACACTTCCTATAGCATGAGATGTGATATCTCAATGCTTCTAATACCAAACCTGAGACTCTTCCTATAACATGAGATGGGATATCCAACTCCTTCCGATTCCAATCCTGAGACCCTTCCAAAAGCAGAGATGTGATATCTCAATGTTTATACCAAACCTGAGACCCTTCCTATGGCATGAGATGTCATATACATATCCTTCCCATTCCAATCCTGAGACCCTTCCTATAGCATGAGATGTGATATCTCAATGCTTATACCAAACCTGAGACCCTTCCTATAGCATGAAATGTGATATCCAACTCCTTCCCATTCCAATCCTGAGACCCTTCCTATAGCATGAGATGTGATATCTCAATGCCTCTAATACCAAACCTGAGATCCTTCCTCTAACATGAAATGTGATATCCAACTCCTTCCCTTTCCAAACCTGAGAGCCTACCTATAGCATGAGATGTGATATCCAAGTCCTTCCCATTCCAATCCTTAGACCCTTCCTATAGCATGCAATATGATATCTCAATGATTCTAATAACAAACCTGAGACCCGTCCTATAACATGAGATGGGATATCCAACTCCTTCCCATTCCAATCCTGAGACACTTCCGATAGCAGAGATGTGATATCTCAATGCTTATACCAAACCTGAGACCCTTCCTATAACATGAGATGTGATATCCAACTCCTTCCCATTCCAAACCTGAGACCCTTCCTATAGCATATGTGATATCCAACTCCTTCCAATTCCAAACATGAGACCCTTCCCATAGCAAGAATGTAATATCCAACTCCTTCCCATTCCAATCCTGAGACCATTCCTATAGCATGAGATGTGATATCTCAATGCTTCTAATACCAAACCTGAGATCCTTCCTATGACATGAGATGTGATATCCAATTCCTTCCCATTCCAAACCTGAGACCCTTCCTACAGCATGCGATGTGATATCTCAATGCTTCTAATACCAAACCTGAGACCAGTCCTATAACATGAGATGGGATATCCAACTCCTTCCCGTTCCAATCCTGAGACACTTCCGATTGCAGAGATGTGATATCTCAATGCTTATACCAAACCTGAGACCCTTCCTATAACATGAGATGTGATATCCAACTCCTTCCCGTTCCAAACCTGAGACCCTTCCTATAGCATGAGATGTGATATCCAACTCCTTCCCATTCCAATCCTGAGACCCTTCCGATAGCATGAGATGTGATATCTCAAAGCCTCTAATACCAAACCTGAGATCCTTCCTATAACATGTGATGTGATATTCAAATCCTTCCCCTTCCAAACCTGAGACCCTCCCTTTAGCATGAGATGTGATATCCAACTCCTTCCCATTCCAATCCTGAGACCCTTATGATAGCATGAGATGTGATATCTCAATGCCTCTAATACCAAACCTGAGATACTTCCGATAGCATGAGATGTGATATCTCAATGCTTCTAATACCAAACCTGAGATCCTTCCTATAACATGAGATGTGATATCCAAATCCTTCCCCTGCCAAACCTGAGACCCTCCCTTTAGCATGAGATGTGATATCCAACTCCTTCCCATTCCAATCCTGAGACCCTTCGGATAGCATGAGATGTGATATCTCAATGCCTCTAATACCAAACCGGAGATCCTACCTCTAACATGAAATGTGACATCCAACTCCTTCCCTTTCCAAACCTGAGACCCGGCCTATAGCATGAGATGGGATATCCAAGTCCTTCCCATTCCAATCCTGAGACCGTTCCTATAGCATGAGATGTGATATCTCAATGCTTCTACCAAACCTGAGACCCTTCCTATAGCATGAGATGTGATATCCAACTTCTTCCCATTCCAATCATGAGACCCTTCCTATAACATGAGATGTGATGTCTCAATGCTTCTAATACCAAACCTGAGATCTTTCCTATAACATGAGATGTGATATCCAACTCCTTCCCATCCTAATCCTGAGACACTTCCGATTGCAGAGATGTGATGTCTCAATGCTTCTAATACCAAACCTGAGATCTTTCCTTAAACATGAGATGTGATATCCAACTCCTTCCCGTTCCAAACCTGAGACCCTTCCTATAGCATGAGATGTGATATCTCAATGCTTCTAATACCAAACCTGAGATCCTTCCTATAACATGTGATGTGATATTCAAATCCTTCCCCTTCCAAACCTGAGACCCTCCCTTTAGCATGAGATGTGATATCCAACTCCTTCCCATTCCAATCCTGAGACCCTTACGATAGCATGAGATGTGATATCTCAATGCCTCTAATACCAAACCTGAGATACTTCCGATAGCATGAGATGTGATATCTCAATGCTTCTAATACAAAACCTGAGATCCTTCCTATAACATGAGATGTGATATCCAAATCCTTCCCCTTCCAAACCTGAGACCCTCCCTTTAGCATGAGATGTGATATCCAACTCCTTCCCATTCCAATCTTGAGACCCTTCCTATAGCATGAGATGTGATGTCTCAATGCTTCTAATACCAAACCTGAGATCCTTCCTAAAACATGAGATGTGATATCCAAGTCCTTCCCATTCCAATCCTGAGACACTTCCTATAGCATGAGATGTGATATCTCAATGCTTCTAATACCAAACCTGAGACTCTTCCTATAACATGAGATGGGATATCCAACTCCTTCCCATTCCAATCCTGAGACCCTTCCAAAAGCACAGATGTGATATCTCAATGCTTATACCAAACCTGAGACCCTTCCTATGGCATGAGATGTCATATACATATCCTTCCCATTCCAATCCTGAGACCCTTCCTATAGCATGAGATGTGATATCTCAATGCTTATACCAAACCTGAGACCCTTCCTATAGCATGAGATGTGATATCTAACTCCTTCCCATTCCAATCCTGAGACCCTTCCTATAGCATGAGATGTGATATCTCAATGCCTCTAATACCAAACCTGAGATCCTTCCTCTAACATGAAATGTGATATCCAACTCCTTCCCTTTCCAAACCTGAGAGCCTACCTATAGCATGAGATGTGATATCCAAGTCCTTCCAATTCCAATCCTTAGACCCTTCCTATAGCATGCAATATGATATCTCAATGATTCTAATAACAAACCTGAGACCCGTCCTATAACATGAGATGGGATATCCAACTCCTTCCCATTCCAATCCTGAGACCCTTCCGATAGCAGAGATGTGATATCTCAATGCTTATACCAAACCTGAGACCCTTCCTACGGCATGAGATGTCATATACAACTCCTTCCCATTCCAATCCTGAGACCCTTCCTATAGCATGAGATGTGATATCTCAATGCTTATACCAAACCTGAGACCCTTCATATAGCATGAGATGTGATATCCAACTCCTTCCCATTACAATCCTGAGACCCTTCCTATAGCATGAGATGTGATGTCTCAATGCTTCTAATACCAAACCTGAGATCCTTCCTATAACATGAGATGTGATATCCAACTCCTTCCATTCCAATCCTGAGACCCTTCCTATAGCATGAGATGTGATATCTTAATGCTTCTAATATCAAACTTGAGACCCTCCCTATAGCATGAGATGTGATATCCAATTCCTTCCCATTCCAATCCTGAGACACTTCCTATAGCATGAGATGTGATATCTCAATGCTTCTAACACCAAACCTGAGACTCTTCCTATAACATGAGATGGGATATCCAACTCCTTCCAATTCCAATCCTGAGACCCTTCCAAAAGCAGAGATGTGATATCTCAATGCTTATACCAAACCTGAGACCCTTCCTATGGCATGAGATGTCATATACATATCCTTCCCATTCCAATCCTGAGACACTTCCTATAGCATGAGATGTGATATCTCAATGCTTATACCAAACCTGAGACCCTTCCTATAGCATGAGATGTGATATCCAACTCCTTCCCATTCCAATCCTGAGACCCTTCCTATAGCATGAGATGTGATATCTCAATGCCTCTAATACCAAACCTGAGATCCTTCCTCTAACATGAAATGTGATATCCAACTCTTTCCCTTTCCAAACCTGAGAGCCTACCTATAGCATGAGATGTGATATCCAAGTCCTTCCCATTCCAATCCTTAGACCCTTCCTATAGCATGCAATATGATATCTCAATGATTCTAATAACAAACCTGAGACCCGTCCTATAACATGAGATGGGATATCCAACTCCTTCCAATTCCAATCCTGAGACACTTCCGATAGCAGAGATGTGATATCTCAATGCTTATACCAAACCTGAGACCCTTCCTATAACATGAGATGTGATATCCAACTCCTTCCCATTCCAAACCTGAGACCCTTCCTATAGCATATGTGATATCCAACTCCTTCCAATTCCAAACATGAGACCCTTCCCATAGCAAGAATGTAATATCCAACTCCTTCCCATTCCAATCCTGAGACCATTCCTATAGCATGAGATGTGATATCTCAATGCTTCTAATACCAAACCTGAGATCCTTCCTATGACATGAGATGTGATATCCAATTCCTTCCCATTCCAAACCTGAGACCCTTCCTACAGCATGCGATGTGATATCTCAATGCTTCTAATACCAAACCTGAGACCAGTCCTATAACATGAGATGGGATATCCAACTCCTTCCCGTTCCAATCCTGAGACACTTCCGATTGCAGAGATGTGATATCTCAATGCTTATACCAAACCTGAGACCCTTCCTATAACATGAGATGTGATATCCAACTCCTTCCCGTTCCAAACCTGAGACCCTTCCTATAGCATGAGATGTGATATCCAACTCCTTCCCATTCCAATCCTGAGACCCTTCCGATAGCATGAGATGTGATATCTCAAAGCCTCTAATACCAAACCTGAGATCCTTCCTATAACATGTGATGTGATATTCAAATCCTTTCCCTTCCAAACCTGAGACCCTCCCTTTAGCGTGAGATGTGATATCCAACTCCTTCCCATTCCAATCCTGAGACCCTTATGATAGCATGAGATGTGATATCTCAATGCCTCTAATACCAAACCTGAGATACTTCCGATAGCATGAGATGTGATATCTCAATGCTTCTAATACCAAACCTGATATCCTTCCTATAACATGAGATGTGATATCCAAATCCTTCCCCTGCCAAACCTGAGACCCTCCCTTTAGCATGAGATGTGATATCCAACTCCTTCCCATTCCAATCCTGAGACCCTTCGGATAGCATGAGATGTGATATCTCAATGCCTCTAATACCAAACCTGAGATCCTACCTCTAACATGAAATGTGACATCCAACTCCTTCCCTTTCCAAACCTGAGACCCTGCCTATAGCATGAGATGGGATATCCAAGTCCTTCCCATTCCAATCCTGAGACCGTTCCTATAGCATGAGATGTGATATCTCAATGCTTCTACCAAACCTGAGACCCTTCCTATAGCATGAGATGTGATATCCAACTTCTTCCCATTCCAATCATGAGACCCTTCCTATAACATGAGATGTGATGTCTCAATGCTTCTAATACCAAACCTGAGATCTTTCCTATAACATGAGATGTGATATCCAACTCCTTCCCATCCTAATCCTGAGACACTTCCGATTGCAGAGATGTGATGTCTCAATGCTTCTAATACCAAACCTGAGATCTTTCCTTAAACATGAGATGTGATATCCAACTCCTTCCCGTTCCAAACCTGAGACCCTTCCTATAGCATGAGATGTGATATCTCAATGCTTCTAATACCAAACCTGAGATCCTTCCTATAACATGTGATGTGATATTCAAATCCTTCCCCTTCCAAACCTGAGACCCTCCCTTTAGCATGAGATGTGATATCCAACTCCTTCCCATTCCAATCCTGAGACCCTTACGATAGCATGAGATGTGATATCTCAATGCCTCTAATACCAAACCTGAGATACTTCCGATAGCATGAGATGTGATATCTCAATGCTTCTAATACAAAACCTGAGATCCTTCCTATAACATGAGATGTGATATCCAAATCCTTCCCCTTCCAAACCTGAGACCCTCCCTTTAGCATGAGATGTGATATCCAACTCCTTTCCATTCCAATCCTGAGACCCTTCTGATAGCATGAGATGTGATATCTCAATGCCTCTAATACCAAACCTGAGATCCTACCTCTAACATGAAATGTGATATCCAACTCCTTCCCTTTCCAAACCTGAGACCCTGCCTATAGCATGTGATGTGATATCTCAATGCTTATACCAAACCTGAGACCCTTCCTATGGCATGAGATGTCATATACAACTCCTTCCCATTCCAATCCTGAGACCCTTCCTATAGCATGAGATGTGATATCTCAATGCTTATACCAAACTGAGACCCTTCCTATAGCATGAGATGTGATATCCAAATTCTTCCCATTCCAATTCTGAGACCCTTCCTATAACATGAGATGTGATGTCTCAATGCTTCTAATACCAAACCTGAGATCTTTCCTATAACATGAGATGTGATATCCAACGCCTTCCCATCCCAATCCTGAGACACTTCCGATTGCAGTGATGTGATGTCTCAATGCTTCTAATACCAAACCTGAGATCTTTCCTATAACATGAGATGTGATATCCAACTCCTTCCCGTTCCAAACCTGAGACCCTTCCTATAGCATGAGATGTGATATCCAACTCCTTCCCATTCCAATCCTGAGACCATTCCGATAGCATGAGATGTGATATCTCAATGCTTCTAATACCAAACCTGAGATCCTTCCTACAACATGTGATGTGATATTCAAATCCTTCCCCTTCCAAACCTGAGACCCTCCCTTTAGCATGAGATGTGATATCCAACTCCTTCCCATTCCAATCCTGAGACCCTTATGATAGCATGAGATGTAATATTTCAATGCCTCTAATACCAAACCTGAGATACTTCCGATAGCATGAGATGTGATATCTCAATGCTTCTAATACCAAACCTGAGATCCTTCCTATAACATGAGATGTGATATCCAACTCCTTCCCATTCCAATCCTGAGACCCTTCTGATAGCATGAGATGTGATATCCAAGTCCTTCCCATTCCAATCCTGAGACCCTTCCTATAGCATGTGATGTGATATCTCAATGCTTATACCAAACCTGAGACCCTTCCTATGGCATGAGATGTCATATACAACTCCTTCCCATTCCAATCCTGAGACCCTTCCTATAGCATGAGATGTGATATCTCAATGCTTATGCCAAACCTGAGACCCTTCCTATAGCATGAGATGTGATATCCAACTTCTTCCCATTCTAATCCTGAGACCCTTCCTATAACATGAGATGTGATGTCTCAATGCTTCTAATACCAAACCTGAAATCTTTCCTATAACATGAGATGTGATATCCAACTCCTTCCCATTCCAATCCTGAGACCCTTCCTATAGCATGAGATGTGATATCTCAATGCATATACCAAACCTGAGACCCTTCCTATAGATTGAGATGTGATATCCAACTCCATCCCATTCCAATCCTGAGACCCTTCCTATAGCATGAGATGTGATATCTCAATACTTCTAATACCAAACCTGAGATCCTTCCGATAACATAAGATGTGATATCCAAATCCTTCCCCTTCCAAACCTGAGACCCTCCCTTTAGCATGAGATGTGATATCCAACTTCTTCCCATTCCAATCCTGAGACCCTTCTGATAGCATGAGATGTGATATCTCAATGCTTCTAATACCAAACCTGAGATCCTTCCGATAGCATGAGATGTGATATCTCAATGCTTCTAATACCAAACCTGAGATCCTTCCTATAACATGAGATGTGATATCCAAATCCTTCCCCTTCCAAACCTGAGACCCTCCCTTTAGCATGAGATGTGATATCCAACTCCTTCCCATTCCAATCCTGAGACCCTTCTGATAGCATGAGATGTGATATATCAATGCCTCTAATACCAAACCTGAGATCCTACCTCTAACATGAAATGTGATATCCAACTCTTTCCCCTTCCAAACCTGAGAGCCTACCTATAGCATGAGATGTGATATCCAAGTCCTTCCCATTCCAATCCTGAGACCCTTCCTATAACATGAGATGTGATATCCAACTCCTTCCCATTCCAACCTGAGACCCTTCCTGTAGCATGAGATGGGATATCCAACTCCTTCCAAATCCAATCCTGATAACCTTCCGATAGCATGAGATGTGATATCCCAATGCTTCTACCAAACCTGAGACCCATACTATGGCATGAGATGTGATATCAAACTCCTTCCCATTCCAATCCTGAGACCCTTCCTATAGAATGAGATGTGATATCCAACTCCTTCCATTCCAATTCTGAGACCCTTCCTATACCATGAGACTTGATATCTCAATGCTTCTAATACCAAACCTGAGACCCGTCCTATAACATGAGATGTGATATCCAAATCCTTCCCCTTCCAAACCTGAGACCCTCCCTTTAGCATGAGATGTGATATCCAACTCCTTCCCATTCCAATCCTGAGACCCTTCTGATAGCATGAGATGTGATATCTCAATGCCTCTAATACCAAACCTGAGATCCTACCTCTAACATGAAATGTGATATCCAACTCTTTCCCCTTCCAAACCTGAGAGCCTACCTATAGCATGAGATGTGATATCCAAGTCCTTCCCATTCCAATCCTGAGACCCTTCCTATAACATGAGATGTGATATCCAACTCCTTCCCATTCCAACCTGAGACCCTTCCTGTAGCATGAGATGGGATATCCAACTCCTTCCAAATCCAATCCTGATAACCTTCCGATAGCATGAGATGTGATATCCCAATGCTTCTACCAAACCTGAGACCCATACTATGGCATGAGATGTGATATCAAACTCCTTCCCATTCCAATCCTGAGACCCTTCCTATAGAATGAGATGTGATATCCAACTCCTTCCATTCCAATTCTGAGACCCTTCCTATACCATGAGACTTGATATCTCAATGCTTCTAATACCAAACCTGAGACCCGTCCTATAACATGAGATGTGATATCCAACTCCTTCCCATTCCAATCCTGAGACCCTCCCTATAGCATGAGATGTGATATCCAAGTCCTTCCCATTCCAATCCTGAGACCCTTCCTATAGCATGAGATGTGATATCTCAATGCTTCTAATACCAAACCTGAGACCCTTCCTATAACATGAGATGGGAATATCCAACTCCCTCACATTCCAATCCTGAGACCCTTCCGATAACAGAGATGTGATATCTCAATGCTTATACCAAACCTGAGATCCTTCCTATAACATGAGATGTGATATCCAACTTCTTCCCATTCCAATCCTGAGACAGTTCCTATAGCATGAGATGTGATATCTCACTGCTTATACCAAACCTGAGACCCTTCCTATAGCATGAGATGTGATATCCAACTCCTTCCCATTCCAATCCTGAGACCCTTCCTATAGCATGAGATGTGATATCTCAATGCTTCTAATACCAAACCTGAGATCCTTCCTAAAACATGAGATGTGATATCCAACTTCTTCCCATTCCAATCCTGAGACAGTTCCTATAGCATGAGATGTGATATCTCACTGCTTATACCAAACCTGAGACCCTTCCTATAGCATGAGATGTGATATCCAACTCCTTCCCATTCCAATCCTGAGACCCTTCCTATAGCATGAGATGTGATATCTCAATGCTTCTAATACCAAACCTGAGACCCTTCCTATAACATGAGATGGGAATATCCAACTCCCTCACATTCCAATCCTGAGACCCTTCCGATAACAGAGATGTGATATCTCAATGCTTATACCAAACCTGAGATCCTTCCTATAACATGAGATGTGATATCCAACTTCTTCCCATTCCAATCCTGAGACAGTTCCTATAGCATGAGATGTGATATCTCACTGCTTATACCAAACCTGAGACCCTTCCTATAGCATGAGATGTGATATCCAACTCCTTCCCATTCCAATCCTGAGACCCTTCCTATAGCATGAGATGTGATATCTCAATGCTTCTAATACCAAACCTGAGACTCTTCCTATAACATGAGATGGGATATCCAACTCCTTCCCATCCCAATCCTGAGACCCTTCCGATAGCAGAGATGTGATATCTCAATGCTTATACCAAACCTGAGACCCTTCCTACGGCATGAGATGTGATATCCAACTCCTTCCCATTCCAATCCTGAGACCCTTCCTATAGCATGAGATGTGATGTCTCAATGCTTCTAATACCAAACCTGAGATCCTTCCTAAAACATGAGATGTGATATCCAACTCCTTCCATTCCAATCCTGAGACCCTTCCTATAGCATGAGATGTGATATCTCAATGCTTCTAATATCAAACTTGAGACCTCCCTATAGCATGAGATGTGATATCCAAGTCCTTCCCATTCCAATCCTGAGACCATTCCTATAGCATGAGATGTGATATCTCAATACTTCTAATACCAAACCTGAGATCCTTACGATAACATGCGATGTGATATCCAAATCCTTCCCCTTCCAAACCTGAGACCCTCCCTTTAGCATGAGATGTGATATCCAAATCCTTCCGATTCCAATCCTGAGACCATTCTGATAGCATGAGATGTGATATCTCAATGCTTCTAATACCAAACCTGAGATCCTTCCGATAGCATGAGATGTGATATCTAAATGCTTCTAATACCAAACCTGAGATCCTTCCTATAACATGAGATGTGATATCCAAATCCTTCCCCTTCCAAACCTGAGACCCTCCCTTTAGCATGAGATGTGATATCCAACTCCTTCCCATTCCAATCCTGAGACCCTTCTGATAGCATGAGATGTGATATCTCAATGCCTCTAATACCAAACCTGAGATCCTACCTCTAACATGAAATGTGATATCCAACTCTTTCCCCTTCCAAACCTGAGAGCCTTCCTATAGCATGAGATGTGATATCCAAGTCCTTCCCATTCCAATCCTGAGACCCTTCCTATAACATGAGATGTGATATCCAACTCCTTCCCATTCCAACCTGAGACCCTTCCTATAGCATGAGATGGGATATCCAACTCCTTGGAATTCCAATCCTGATACCCTTCCGATAGCATGAGATGTTATATCCCAATGCTTATACCAAACCTGAGACCCATACTATTGCATGAGATGTGATATCAAACTCCTTCTCATTCCAATTCTGAGACCCTTCCTATACCATGAGACTTGATATCTCAGTGCTTCTAATACCAAACCTGAGACCCGTCCTATAACATGAGATGTGATATCCAAATCCTTCCCCTTCCCAACCTTAGACCCTTCCTTTATCATGAGATGTGATATCCAACTCCTTCCCATTCCAATCCTGAGACCCTTCCGATATCATGAGATGTGATATCTCAATGCTTCTAATATCAAACTTGAGACCCTCCCTATAGCATGAGATGTGATATCCAAGTCCTTCCCATTCCAATCCTGAGACCCTTCCTATAGCATGAGATGTGATATCTCAATGCTTCTAATACCAAACCTGAGACCCTTCCTATAACATGAGATGGGAATATCCAACTCCTTCCCATTCCAATCCTGAGACCCTTCCTATAGAAGAGATGTGATATCTCAATGCTTATACCAAACCTGAGATCCTTCCTATAGCATGAGATGTGATATCCTACTCCTTCCCATTCCAATCCTGAGACCCTTCCTATAGCATGAGATGTGATATCTCAATGCTTCTAATATCAAACTTGAGACCTTCCCTATAGCATGAGATGTGATATCCAAGTCCTTCCCATTCCAATCCTGAGACACTTCCTATAGCATGAGATGTGATATCTCAATGCTTCTAATACCAAACCTGAGACTCTTCCTATAACATGAGATGGGATATCCAACTCCTTCCCATTCCAATCCTGAGACCCTTCCGATAGCAGAGATGTGATATCTCAAAGCTTATACCAAACCTGAGACCCTTCCTATGGCTTGAGATGTCATATACAACTCCTTCCCATTCCAATCCTGAGACCCTTCCGATAGCATGAGATGTGATATCTCAATGCTTATACCAAACCTGAGACCCTTCCTATAGCATGAGATGTGATATCCAACTCCTTCCCATTCCAATCCTGAGACCCTTCCTATAGCATGAGATGTGATATCTCAATGCTTCTAATACCAAACCTGAGATCCTTCGTTTAACATGAGATGTGATATCCAACTCCTTCCATTCCAATCCTGAGACCCTTCCTATAGCATGAGATGTGATATCTCAATGCTTATACCAAACCTGAGACCCTTCCTATAGCATGAGATGTGATATCCAACTCCTTCCCATTCCAATCCTGAGACCCTTCCTATAGCATGAGATGTGATATCTCAATGCCTCTAATACCAAACCTGAGATCCTTCCTCTAACATGAAATGTGATATCCAACTCCTTCCCTTTCCAAACCTGAGAGCCTATCCATAGCATGAGATGTGATATCCAAGTCCTTCCCATTCCAATCCTTAGACCCTTCCTACAGCATGCAATATGATATCTCAATGATTCTAATAACAATCCTGAGACCCGTCCTATAACATGAGATGGGATATCCAACTCCTTCCCATCCCAATCCTGAGACACTTCCGATTGCAGAGATGTGATATCTCAATGCTTATACCAAACCTGAAACTCTTCCTATAACATGAGATGTGATATCTGTTAGGAAAGATTTAATAATTGTAGGTAATTTTCCTTCCATGTGGCAACCCCTAAACTTTTTGCTGTTGTTTTTCACCTTGTTCTCGACTTTGCCAGAGAAGTGCAGCCTTCTGCCGCACTCCTCTGGGATTTCGCTCCTTTCTTACGGGGAAACTGACATGCCCTTAAGACAGTCAGTACCGGGAAACGCTGTTTTCCGTAGTTTCTTTTATCATGTTGCGGCTTTCGTGCAACATGACACAAGAGGGCACTGTAAGCTAAGTTGCTGCTCTCTTGGGATTCTAGCCTTCTACAGGCCCTAGATACTCTTTCAGGATTGTAACTGATCCGTGCAAGTGATTCACGGACGGGAATGGTGGCAGCGATCGTTTCTTGTGTTTTGAGCTCCTTTTGGCGTTCTAAGCACGTTTCTCGCACTTAACCCAAAATGGTGGCCTGGCTCCCAAAATGGCCAGACCACGAGGCTCCTTTGTCCTGTCCGCTGACCGTCTTGCTCCCTTCACCTTCCCCAGGTCGAGCCGACCCGGGGCCTTCCTTATTTGGGCATGTACTTTCCCGCGAAACACGGATGCTTTCGCGGGCTTCTACATGTCTTGTGTGTGCCTCCAGTATGTGGGCTGGGATGTCTGGTCCCGTGTGAATGCCTGGGACCACCGTGGTCCGTGATAGGTCCACGAATGGTGTGAGTGTTGATGAGCGGATCTCCCATTGGGTCCCCACCGTTTTGGCACGAAGGGAACCGTGGATAAGAGGGGGCTGGAAACACCACTACCATGTCGAACTCCTGAGTTCTCACGAACAAAGGAATACAGGAGCCAAGTATCCTGCAACCAAGAGGCTGAACCGAGGAATCGCTGGTGACCCGCTGAAGGACTGCTCCTCTGCACTGCTGTCGCCTTGTGAAACCCTTTTCACCTTTGATCGAACCAGAAGGCCTGTACTAGTACTTCGACCCTTGGAATAGCGGGGACAGCTATTCTCGGCATCTTCACCATCTCCTGCTAGTAAGCCTTCGGAAGCGTCTCTGGGCCATCCAGCAGACTGACCAGCCTACACAGGAGTCTTGCTCTGTAACCGCCACCAGGTTGTGTAGTATATCGAGTCCTTGTCACTCTCACACGATTCGTACACTTGGCGTTCCCAGGTCTGAAGTGAGTAGTGTACATTTGGCTCAGATACACACGGCCGCTCCGTTGCCCTGCTGTGGTAACAAACTGTGCGGGTTCCTTCATTTGGGACGTCTTTTACTCAACTCTGCTGCTGCAGACTCAACACGACGACGAGACGTCCCCTGCTCTTCTGAACCTGCCAGCGACTGAAACTGACACGGAGAAGCCTGGGTCTGCTTGCATCGGGGTCCGGTGAGTAGCATAGCTATGAACTGGTCGCCCTCCTGCAGGAGCCCATAGCTTTTCCCCGCTGTGTCAAAACAGCACGCCTTTCCGTACTCGCGCTCTGCTTCTGCCCACAGTGGAGGCTGCGCTTGAGTCGCGGAACACTGTTGTTCTTCGTTTGTGCACTAAACTGAACTGCCTGATCTCCCTCGAAGAGAATCCCCTTTTGCCCGTTGGCACCAGCGTGTGCAGGTACTTTTGAGCACAAGGCTCCACTCTTCGTAGGGCTCGGACTTCCTTTTAGTTAGGTGCCTCTGAAGGCGGACTGGGTCTAAGCATTATTTCACACTGCCTGTTTTCCTTCCCTTTTAGGTGGACTACACATTTCGTGCATCTAACGCTTGAGACTTGTTTGTATTTGTATATATATTGTATTGGTATGGTATGTGTTGGTTTACTAGAGTTGTATTGTGATTTCTCGCTACGGTCATTGTTTTAAAGGCCTTGGAATAAATGTATATATATTTTTAATATAGCACCTGTTTGGAGTAGTTTGTAAGTGTCCTTGCTTTGTGTGCTCATTGCAGGCTTTCAGTCACCCTCACCCCTCTTGAGACCTAGTCTTGACCGCCGCGATCGCTACCTTGATTGGTCTGGCTTGTCCAGAGGTTACCCTGTTCCAAGTAATTAGGTTGGCCTTCTGAACTTCTGCGCCACCAGGACAGAGTTCAGAAATCCGTCTTAACAAATTGGTGTACAGCGGTGGGATACGACTGAAGGTATCCAGTTTTGCGCACGAACTAAGGCATTTCAAGTTATTCCTACCAGGACATGTAGTGAATTGTTGTAGTATAACTTTAAAAAGGCCATAGTCCTATCTAACAGTATGGAAACAAATACCTTGTTAACTTTAAATGCTTCCAAATCAGAAACATTGAAAAAAATGTGTGCGGAGAGAGGTGTTTCCTCTCAAGGCACGAAATTGGATATGATCAAAAGAATCGTGGCGTGGCAAGAAGCGCAGCTTGACGCTATAACTTCTGAGGACAGTGCGGAAGGAGGTGGGGCTGCTCTCACTGGTAGAACCGACGGTTCTGCCGCTGCACTGATCCACTGCGACCACGAGGACAGGGAGGATGAGATGTCTAATGTTTCCTCTGCCAGTGTTGATGGGGAGGCTATGCTTGAATTCAAGAAGCAAGAGCTGCGGTTTAGGCAGAAGGAGCTTGAATTCAGCATAGCCAAACTAAAAATCGAACAGTCAGAAAAACAGAAAGACAGGGATCACCAGTTGGAACTGGCCAAGCTTCAGGTTGCAAATGGGTCCAAGGGTCCTGGACATGGGTCTGGGGCCTCCTCTCATCCACGGTTTCCGAAAGATCTGGTCATTGTGTATGAGGAAAGGAATGACATTATGGACTGGATGAATGCGTTTGAGTATGCATGCGAAGTTCAACAAGTTGACAATGCTGATAAGATTGCCTGGTTACTCAGCAGACTGCCCCATTCTGGCTGTAGTGCCATTATGGAAATGTCGAAGGCTGAGCAAGCTGATTTCGCAATGTTAAAGCAAACTCTCATTTTAAAGTTTGGGAAGACTCCGGCCCAATATTTGAAACGATTCATAGAGTATAAGAAAAAGGAAGGTGGTACTTGGGTATCTTATGTCACTGAATCCTTGAGAAACTTAACTGGCTGGGTCGAAGGTTATAAGGTTTCTACCTTCGAAGGCATGATACATCTTGTCATGCTGGAACACATTTTTGCATCTTCTTCCCCGGAGCTTAAGCAGCATTTGGCCGATTCGAAGGAGATAGATCCTAAGAAGCTGGCCATTGCAGCAGACTTATGGGTGTCACATCGAGTGTCCCATAAGGACAAAACTCATCCTGGTAAGCAGGAGGAAGGGAAAAAGTCCAAAGATAAGGAGGGTGGAGAATCTGATAAATCTTCTTCTCAAAAGGGCCACAAAAAGAAAAATAAGGGTAAGACACAAGAGAACTCACAGGGTAGTGGAGGTCAGCCTCCGAAACAGAACTCTGGTTACAATAAGCCTCCCTATGTAAACAGACCCAATGGATCTTGTTTTGCTTGTGGAGCAACTGACCACGTGAAGGGGGATCCCCGGTGTAAGGTTTGACCTTTGGGGGTCCACTCCGCTAATCTGGCCTTCTCCTCCTACGAGGAAGAAGAGATTACAGGAGCATCCTTCTCCTCAGACTCATTTCCCAGCGGGATAGAGGCTGAGGTAGTTTTAGTTTCCCTGGGTTCCTGGGATCCTAAAGTCGCAGAGGCTTATGCTAGGATTACAGATAATACCAAGCACTACTTTAAAGACAGTGTGCTGATCAATGGAGTAGATACTCCAGCTCTTAAGGATAGTGGGTGCAGTCGAACTGTAGTGGATTCTACCTTGGTAGACTCAGAGGAAGTTGCCAGAGCTACTCTGATGCCCACTAAGTTGGCTGACGGCCCACTCCGTATGTTCCCAGTAATACCTGTAAATCTTACTTTAAATGGTACAGCAGTCAGGATTCCAGTGAGCATTCAGAGAAACGTCCCGGGAAAGGTCTTGTTAGGTAATGATCTCAGAGCTTTAGGGCTCGTAGGAGACACTGCCGAAAGACCCTACACACGGTCTCAAGCACGGGCAGCATTGGCCAAGACCAATACGCCGCCCCAGCCGAAGGGGAAACCCAAGGCGAAAGGAGTCAACAAGTCAAGACGAGGGAAAGAGAATATTCCCCCGAGCTCGCCTACCACTGCGGTGGAGGAAGTTGGTCAATCGCCCGGGCCTGACGAGGAGGTGGCGATGCCTGAAGTATTTTACCCCAACGACCATCCTGAACTAAAAGACTTGTTAGTTGAAGGAGGTCCTGATAGGGACGAATTCAGTAAAGGCCAACGTGAGTGCCCATCTCTGGAAGGCCTAAGGAGACAGGCCTGCTCCCAGCTTGAGGGTGAACCTCCTGGGACGCATAGGATTTATTGGGAAGGTGGACTCCTGTATAGTGAGCCCACAGAGTCTACAGAAGGAGACCATAGGAGGTTGGTGGTTCCCCTTGCTGTTAGGCCCTTCCTCCTGCAGTTGGCGCATGAAGTGCTCCTTGCTGGTCACCTTGGTATTAAGAGGAGCAAACAAAGGTTATCCATGCACTTCTACTGGCCCAAGATGGGGGTGCAAGTAGAAAGTCACTGCAGGAGTTGTGCCTCCTGCCAGTTATCTGGTAAGGTTGGCTCGACAATCCAAGCTCCGTTGGTACCGCTCCCAGTTGTGGGGGTACCATTTGAAAGGGTAGGGATCGACATCGTTGGTCCCCTTGACCCGCAAACATCCTCGGGCAATAGGTTTATCCTGGTGCTGGTCGACCATGCAACCAGATATCCTGAGGCCATCCCATTGAAAAAATGTAACTGCCAAGTCAGTTGCAAAAGCTTTACTTGGCATATTTACTAGGGTTGGCTTCCCTAAAAAAGTTGTGTCAGATTGTGGCAGCAACTTTATGTCAAAGTATATGCAGGCTATGTGGAAAGAATGTGGGGTCACCTACAAGTTCTCTTCTGCATACCACCCCCAGACCAATGGTCTGGTGGAGCGTTTCAACAGAACGTTAAAAAGCATGATTGGGGCTCTGGAGAAGCTTCAGAGAAGACAATGGGATCTTCTTTTACCATGCTTACTGTTTGCCTACCGAGAGGTACCACAGGAGGGTGTTGGCTTCAGCCCCTTCAAACTTCTGTTTGGTCATCCTGTACGGGGACCCTGTTAATAAGTAAATGACCACACTTCACTGCAATCCTTGTCTTTAGTGAGGATTTATTTAGTTAGTTCATCCAAGAGAAAGGCCCCAGGCTGCAACATTCCAAGAATTCCTCGCTCGCTTGGTCGACTATTTGTTCACCTGACAGCCGGGTTCCATTCAAAGATAAACAACTGCAAGCCGCAGCCGTGTGTGTAACGGCAAGACAGTGAGTAATTAAGGTAATGGCAATCCAAATAGTGAGTGACCTCAGGTGGGACCTCTGCTGGTGTTGTCAGCGCAGTCTCTCGTAGTTGCAAATCACAAACCACAAATCAACCTCCTCAGTATTCGTGCTCTGCTCCAGGATTCCTTCGTGGTTCACTTCACTCCCAGGCACTGACTTTTTCCTCAAAATTCGTACTCCGCTCCAGGATAACGGCCGTGTTTCTCGCCGGCTATTACACATGTAGTGTGCCGCTCCGTCCGGTTGCATCCAAACTGTAATCAATATTGCTGCTGCTGGGGGCCTTTTCTCCTTGGCCCAATCCTCGTCGCCAATGTTAATAAGTAAATGACCACACTTCACTGCAATCCTTGTCTTTAGTGAGGATTTATTTAGTTAGTTCATCCAAGAGAAAGGCCCCCAGCTGTGGGCTGTCCTCCTGGTCTCAATCCTCTCTCTGCTGCTCGAATCTGGAACCCTTGCTTAATCATAACAACAAAGATTCTTTGGTAACTAGGTTACATGGCAGCAGCTGAAATGATGTAAGTATAAACACATTGATGTAAGTCTAAACACCTCCTAACAGACCCTTAGCCATAGTCAAAGAGGGATGGGAGATGCCCACTCCCCCTGTTACTACCAACGTAGTTGATTATGTGCTAGGGCTCAGAAAACGGATGGTACTTCTGATGGGCTTGGCTAGTGATAAATTGAAGGCAGGACAAGCACTGGTGAAACATTGGTACGACCAGAAAGCTTCCCTCATCAACTTTACACCTGGTCAGCAAGTCCTGATCATGAATCCCATAAGGCCTTGAGCTTTACAGGACAAATGGTCAGGCTCTTACACAGTGGTGGAGCCCCTGGGTGAGGTTAACTATTTAGTGGACCTTGGAAGGCCTGGACAGGCTCCAAAAGTGTTTCACGTGAATAGGCTGAAGGCTTTCGTCCCAAGAGTCGAAATCGCAGCACTGTTACTGGCTTCAGATGTTGAGGGAGAGGAGTCTGAACCTCTCCCCGACCTGTTCCAAAGTGGTCCTTCAGATAGCTCCTTTGAGGGAGTCCGAGGGGCCCCTCACCTGACTTCTGATCAGCAGGCTGAGGTGAAAAGTTTGCTTAGGCAGTTTTCCCCCCTGTTTTCACAGTCGCCTGGTTTGACACCTTGGTGCAAACATAACATAGACACAGGAGACAGTGTACCTACCAAAAGTAGGGGATACAGGATGTCAGACAAAGTACGGTCTTATATTAAGACCGAGGTCAACAAGATGTTAGACCTTGGGGTGATTGAACCCTCTAGTAGGCCTTGGTCCAGCCCTGTGGTTTTCGTTCCAAAGGCAGGCACTTCTGAATTGAGGTTCTGGTGGATTACAGGGCTCTGAATGCTGTCACCAAGACAGATGCACACCCCTTGCCTCGAACAGATGAGCTGGTGGATACTTTGGGTGCCTCCAAGTACCTCAGCACGTTTGACCTCACTGCTGGCTATTGGCAAATAGCTTTAGCAGAACATGCCAAGGAGAAGACAGCGTTTTCTACTCCAGACGGCCTTTACCAATTCCGGGTAATGCCGTTCGGGTTGAAGAATGCACCTGCCACTTTCCAGAGGCTTGTGCATCATGTTTTGAATGGGTTGGACGAATTCTGTCTTGCATATCTAGACGATATAGCAGTTTTCAGTGCCACCTGGGAAGACCATGTGAAACACCTCGGGATTGTGCTCCAGGCTCTTCAGAAAGCACACTTGACCATAAAGGCTAGTAAATGCCAGATTGGACAAGGCTCAGTGTTTTACCTTGGACATGAAGTAGGTGAAGGGAGGATACAGCCTCTACCCAGTAAAGTACAAGCAGTACAAGACTGGCCTACCCCCACTACACACACCCAAGTGAGAGCCTTCTTAGGACTCACGGGGTATTACCGCAATTTTGTGGCAGACTATGGCACCATAGCTGCCCCTCTGACTGCCCTCACAACTCTGAAGAAACCCAAGAAGGTAACTTGGACCGACGAGTGTGAGAAGGCCTTCAATGGCTTAAAAGACTCCTTGTGCCAGGCCCCTGTCCTCAGGGCCCCTGATTATCAAAGACCTTTTATCGTGCAGACGGACGCCTCTGACACTGGGATAGGAGCTGTACTATCGCAAGTAGATGAGAAGGGTAAGGAACACCCTATTGGTTTTATTAGTCACCAGTTTAAGGACAGAGAGCTCAGATGGTCCACGGTAGAGAAAGAATGTTTCTCTGTTGTGTGGGCCCTAAGGAAGCTGAGGCCCTACCTCTATGGGACCCACTTCACTGTGCAAACTGACCATAAGCCCTTAAAGTGGCTAATAAACATGAAGGGGGAGAATCCAAAGTTGCTTAGGTGGTCCATAAGTCTACAAGGCTTCGACTTCACTATTGAGCATAGACCAGGTGTCCAACATAGCAATGCTGATGGGTTGTGCAGAATGTTTAACCGACCTGAACAAGAGACTCATCCAGGGGTGGATTAGTTCCCCCTGTCCATAGTCTGGGAGGGGTGAGTGTTAGGAAAGATTTTGTAATTGTAGGTAATTTTCCTTCCATGTGGCAACCCCTAAACTTTTTGCTGTTGTTTTTCACCTTGTTCTCGACTTTGCCAGAGAAGTGCAGCCTTCTGCCGCACTCCTCTGGGCTTTCGCTCCTTTCTTACGGGGAAACTGTCATGCCCTTAAGACAGTCAGTACCAGGAAACGCTTGTTTCCGTAGTTTCTTTTATCATGTTGCGGCTTTCGTGCAACATGACGCAAGAGGGCACTGTAAGATAAGTTACTGCTCTCTTGGGTCTCTAGCCTTCTACAGGCCCTAGATACTCTTCCAGGATTGTAACTGATCGGTGCAAGTGATTCACGGACGGGCATGGTGGCAGCGATCGTTTATTGTGTTTTGAGCTCCTTTTGGCGTTCTAAGCGCGTTTCTCGCGCTTAACCCAAACTGGTGGCCTAGAGCCCAAAATGGCCAGACCACGAGGCTCCTTTGTCCTGTCCGCTGACCATCTTGCTCCCTTCACCTTCCCCAGGTCGAGCCGACCTGGGGCCTTCCTTATTTGGGCATGTACTTTCCCGCGAAACACAGATGCTTTCGCGGGCTTCTACATGTCTTGTGTGTGCCTCCAGGATGTGGGCTGGGATGTCTGGTCCCAATACACATCCTGGGTGCCAGAGAGTCTAGGGTGGTGTGAATGCCTGGGACCACCGTGGTCCGTGATAGGTCCACGAATGGTTTGAGTGTTGATGAGCGGATCTCCCATTGGGTCCCCTCCGTTTTGGCGCGAAGGGAACCGTGGATAAGAGGGGGCTGGAAACACCACTACCATGTCGATCTCCTGAGTTCTCACGAACGAAGGAATACAGGAGCCAAGTATCCTGCAACCAAGAGGCTGAACCGAGGAATCGCTGGTGACCCGCTGAAGGACTGCTCCTCTGCACTGCTGTCGCCTTGTGAAACCCTTTTCACCTTTGATCGAACCAGAAGGCCTGTACTGGTACTTCGACCCTTGGAATAGCGGGGACAGCTATTCTCGGCATCTTCACCATCTCCTGCTAGTAAGCCTTCGGAAGCGTCTCTGGGCCATCCAGCAGACTGACCAGCCTACACAGGAGTCTTGCTCTGTAACCGCCGCCAGGTTGTGTAGTATATCGAGTCCTTGTCACTCTCACATGATTCGTACACTTGGCGTTCCCAGGTCTGAAGTGAGTAGTGTACATTTGGCTCAGATACACACCGCCGCTCCGTTGCCCTGCTGTGGTAACAAACTGTGCGGGTTCCTTCGTTTGGGACGTCTTTTACTCAACTCTGCTGCTGCAGACTCAATACGACGACGAGACATTGAGATATCACATCTCATGCTATAGGAAGGGTCTCAGGATTGGAATGGGAAGGACTTGGATATCACATCTCATGCTATAGGCAGGGTCTCAGGTTTGGAAAGGGAAGGAGTTGGATATCACATTTCATTTTAGAGGTAGGATCTCAGGTTTGGTATTAGAGGCATTGAGATATCACATCTCATGCTATCAGAAGGGTCTCAGGATTGGAATGGGAAGGAGTTGGATATCACATCTCATGTTATAGGAAGGATCTCAGGTTTGGTATTAGAAGCATTGAGATATCACATCTCATGCTATCGGAAGTATCTCAGGTTTGGTATTAGAGGCATTGAGTTATCACATCTCATGCTATCATAAGGGTCTCAGTATTGGAATGGGAAGGAGTTGGATATCACATCTCATGCTAAAGGGAGGGTCTCAGGTTTGGAAGGGGAAGGAATTGAATATCACATCACATGTTATAGGAAGGATCTCAGGTTTGATATTAGAGGCATTGAGATATCACATCTCATGCTATCGGAAGGGTCTCAGGATTGGAATGGGAAGGAGTTGGATATCACATCTCATGCTATAGGAAGGGTCTCAGATTTGGAACGGGAAGGAGTTGTATATCACATCTCATGTTATAGGAAGAGTCTCAGGTTTGGTATAAGCATTGAGATATCACATCTCTGCAATCGGAAGTGTCTCAGGATTGGAACGGGAAGGAGTTGGATATCCCATCTCATGTTATAGGACTGGTCTCAGGTTTGGTATTAGAAGCATTGAGATATCACATCGCATGCTGTAGGAAGGGTCTCAGGTTTGGAATGGGAAGGAATTGGATATCACATCTCATGTCATAGGAAGGATCTCAGGTTTGGTATTAGAAGCATTGAGATATCACATCTCATGCTATAGGAATGGTCTCAGGATTGGAATGGGAAGGAGTTGGATATTACATTCTTGCTATGGGAAGGGTCTCATGTTTGGAATTGGAAGGAGTTGGATATCACATCTCATGTTATAGGAAGGGTCTCAGGTTTGGTATAAGCATTGAGATATCACATCTCTGCTATCGGAAGTGTCTCAGGATTGGAATGGGAAGGAGTTGGATATCCCATCTCATGTTATAGGACGGGTCTCAGGTTTGTTATTAGAATCATTGAGATATCATATTGCATGCTATAGGAAGGGTCTAAGGATTGGAATGGGAAGGACTTGGATATCACATCTCATGCTATAGGTAGGCTCTCAGGTTTGGAAAGGGAAGGAGTTGGATATCACATTTCATGCTAGAGGTAGGATCTCAAGTTTGGTATTAGAGGCATTGAGATATCACATCTCATGCTATCAGAAGGGTCTCAGGATTGGAATGGGAAGGAGTTGGATATCACATCTCATGTTATAGGAAGAATCTCAGGTTTGGTATTAGAAGCATTGAGATATCACATCTCATGCTATCGGAAGTATCTCAGGTTTGGTATTAGAGGCATTGAGATATCACATCTCATGCTATCATAAGGGTCTCAGGATTGGAATGGGAAGGAGTTGGATATCACATCTCATGCTAAAGGGAGGGTCTCAGGTTTGGAAGGGGAAGGAATTGAATATCACATCACATGTTATAGGAAGGATCTCAGGTTTGGTATTAGAGGCATTGAGATATCACATCTCATGCTATCGGAAGGGTCTCAGGATTGGAATGGGAAGGAGTTGGATATCACATCTCATGCTATAGGAAGGGTCTCAGGTTTGGAACGGGAAGGAGTTGGATATCACATCTCATGTTATAGGAAGAGTCTCAGGTTTGGTATAAGCATTGAGATATCACATCTCTGCAATCGGAAGTGTCTCAGGATTGGAACGGGAAGGAGTTGGATATCCCATCTCATGTTATAGGACTGGTCTCAGGTTTGGTATTAGAAGCATTGAGATATCACATCGCAAGCTGTAGGAAGGGTCTCAGGTTTGGAATGGGAAGGAATTGGATATCACATCTCATGTCATAGGAAGGATCTCAGGTTTGGTATTAGAAGCATTGAGATATCACATCTCATGCTATAGGAATGGTCTCAGGATTGGAATGGGAAGGAGTTGGATATTACATTCTTGCTATGGGAAGGGTCTCATGTTTGGAATTGGAAGGAGTTGGATATCACATATGCAATAGGAAGGGTCTCAGGTTTGGAATGGGAAGGAGTTGGATATCACATCTCATGTTATAGGAAGGGTCTCAGGTTTGGTATAAGCATTGAGATATCACATCTCTGCTATCGGAAGTGTCTCAGGATTGGAATGGGAAGGATATGTATATGACATCTCATGACATAAGAAGGGTCTCAGGTTTGGTATAAGCATTGAGATATCACATCTCTGCTTTTGGAAGGGTCTCAGGATTGGAATGGGAAGGAGTTGGATATCCCATCTCATGCTATAGGGAGGGGTCTCAAGTTTGATATTAGAAGCATTGAGATATCACATCTCATGCTATAGGAAGGGTCTCAGGATTGGAATGGAAGGAGTTGGATATCACATCTCATGTTATAGGAAGGATCTCAGGTTTGGTATTAGAAGCATTGAGACATCACCTCTCATGCTATAGGAAGGGTCTCAGGATTGGAATGGGAAGGAGTTGGATATCACATCTCATGCTATAGGAAGGGTCTCAGGATTGGAATGGGAAGGAGTTGAATATGACATCTCATGCCGTAGGAAGGGTCTCAGGTTTGGTATAAACATTGAGATATCACATCTCTGCTATCAAAAGGGTCTCAGATTTGGAATGGGAAGGAGTTGGATATCACATCTCATGCTGTATGAAGGGTCTCAGGTTTGGTATAAGCATTGAGATATCACATCTCATGCTATGGGAAGGGTCTCAGGATTGGAATGGGAAGGAGTTGTATATGACATCTCATGCCGTAGGAAGGGTCTCAGGTTTGGTATAAGCATTGAGATATCACATCTCTGCTATCGGAAGGGTCTCAGGATTGGAATGGGAAGGAGTTGGATATCACATCTCATGCTGTATGAAGGGTCTCAGGTTTGGTATAAGCATTGAGATATCACATCTCATGCTATGGGAAGGGTCTCAGGATTGGAATGGGAAGGAGTTGTATATGACATCTCATGCCGTAGGAAGGGACTCAGGTTTGGTATAAGCATTGAGATATCACATCTCTGCTATCGGAAGGGTCTCAGGATTGGAATGGGAAGGAGTTGGATATCCCATCTCATGTTATAGGACGGGTCTCAGGTTTGTTATTAGAATCATTGAGATATCATATTGCATGCTATAGGAAGGGTCTAAGGATTGGAATGGGAAGGACTTGGATATCACATCTCATGCTATAGGAAGGGTCTCAGGTTTGGTATAAGCATTGAGATATCACATCTCATGCTATAGGAAGGGTCTCAGGATTGGAATGGGAAGGATATGTATATGACATCTCATGCCATAGGAAGGGTCTCAGGTTTGGTATAAGCATTGAGATATCACATATCTGCTTTTGGAAGGGTCTCAGGATTGGAATGGGAAGGAGTTGGATATCCCATCTCATGTTATAGGAAGAGTCTCAGGTTTGGTATTAGATTCATTGAGATATCATATTGCATGCTATAGGAAGGGTCTAAGGATTGAAATGGGAAGGACTTGGATATCACATCTCATGCTATAGGAAGGGTCTCAGGTTTGGTATAAGCATTGAGATATCACATCTCATGCTATAGGAAGGGTCTCAGGATTGGAATGGGAAGGATATGTATATGACATCTCATGCCATAGGAAGGGTCTCAGGTTTGGTATAAGCATTGAGATATCACATCTCTGCTTTTGGAAGGGTCTCAGGATTGGAATGGGAAGGAGTTGGATATCCCATCTCATGTTATAGGAATAGTCTCAGGTTTGGTATTAGAAGCATTGAGATATCACATCTCATGCTATAGGAAGTGTCTCAGGATTGGAATGGGAAGGACTTGGATATCACATCTCATGCTATAGGGAGGGTCTCAAGATTGATATTAGAAGCATTGAGATATCACATCTCACGCTATAGGAAGGGTCTCAGGATTGGAATGGAAGGAGTTGGATATCACATCTCATGTTATAGGAAGGATCTCAGGTTTGGTATTAGAAGCATTGAGACATCACATCTCATGCTATAGGAAGGGTCTCAGGATTGTAATGGGAAGGAGTTGGATTTCACATCTCATGCTATATGAAGGGTCTCAGGTTTGGTATAAGCATTGAGATATCACATCTCATGCTATAGGAAGGGTCTCAGGATTGGAATGGGAAGGAGTTGGATATCACATCTCATGCTATAGGAAGGGTCTCGGGTTTGGTATAAGCAGTGAGATATCACATCTCTACTATCGGACGGGTCTCAGAATTGGAATGGGAAGGAGTTGGATATCCCATCTCATGTTATAGGAAGAGTCTCAGGTTTGGTATTAGAAGCATTGAGATATCTCATCTCATGCTATAGGAAGGGTCTCAGGATTGGAATGGGAAGGAGTTGGATATCACATCTCATGCTATAGGAAGGGTCTTAGGTTTGGTATAAGCAGTGAGATATCACATCTCATGCTATAGGAAGTGTCTCAGGATTGGAATGGGAAGAAGTTGGATATTACATCTCATGTTATAGGAAGGATCTCAGGTTTGGTATAAGCATTGAGATATCACATCTCTGTTATCGGAAGGGTCTCAGGATTGGAATGGGAAGGAGTTGGATATTCCCATCTCATGTTATAGGAAGGGTCTCAGGATTGGAATGGGAAGGACTTGGATATCACATCTCATGCTATAGGGAGGGTCTCAAGTTTGATATTAGAAGCATTGAGATATCACATCTCATGATATCGGAAGGGTCTCAGGATTGGAATGGGAAGGAGTTGGATATCACATCTCATGATAAAGGAAGGGTCTAAGGTTTGGAAGGGGAAGGATTTGGATATCACATCTCATGTTATAGGACGGGTCTCAGGTTTGGTATTAGAAGCATTGAGATATCAAGTCTCATGGTATAGGAAGGGTCTCAGAATTGGAATGGGAAGGAGTTGGATATCACATCTCAAGCTATAGGAAGGGTCTCAGGATTGGAATGGGAAGGAGTTTGATATCACATCTCATGCCATAGTATGGGTCTCAGGTTTGGTAGAAGCATTGGGATATCACATCTCATGCTATCGGAAGGGTATCAGGATTGGATTTGGAAGGAGTTGGATATCACATCTCATGTTATAGGAAGGGTCTCAGGTTTGGTATAAGCATTGAGATATCACATCTCTGCTATCGGAAGTGTCTCAGGATTGGAATGGGAAGGAGTTGGATATCCCATCTCATGTTATAGGACGGGTCTCAGGTTTGTTATTAGAATCATTGAGATATCATATTGCATGCTGTAGGAAGGGTCTAAGGATTGGAATGGGAAGGACTTGGATATCACATCTCAAGCTATAGGTAGGCTCTCAGGTTTGGAAAGGGAAGGTGTTGGATATCACATTTCATGTTAGAGGAAGGATCTCAGGTTTGGTATTAGAGGCATTGAGATATCACATCTCATGCTATAGGAAGGGTCTCAGGATTGGAATGGGAAGGAGTTGGATATCACATCTCATGCTATAGGAAGGGTCTCAGGTTTGGTATAAGCATTGAGATATCACATCTCATGCTATAGGAAGGGTCTCAGGATTGGAATGGGAAGGATATGTATATGACATCTCATGCCATAGGAAGGGTCTCAGGTTTGGTATAAGCATTGAGATATCACATCTCTGCTTTTGGAAGGGTCTCAGGATTGGAATGGGAAGGAGTTGGATATCCCATCTCATGTTATAGGAAGAGTCTCAGGTTTGGTATTAGAAGCATTGAGATATCACATCTCATGCTATAGGAAGTGTCTCAGGATTGGAATGTGAAGGACTTGGATATCGCATCTCATGCTATAGGGAGGGTCTCAAGTTTGATATTAGAAGCATTGAGATATCACATCTCATGCTATAGGAAGGGACTCAGGATTGGAATGGGAAGGAGTTGAATATCACATCTCATGCTATAGGAAGGGTATCAGGTTTGGTATAAGCAGTGAGATATCACATCTCATGCTATAGGAAGGGTCTCAGGATTGGAATGGGAAGGAGTTGGATATCACACCTCATGTTATAGGAAGGATCTCAGGTTTGGTATAAGCATTGAGATATCACATCTCTGCTATCGGAAGGGTCTCAGGATTGGAATGGGAAGGAGTTGGATATTCCCATCTCATTTTATAGGAAGGGTATATCAAGTCTTAGCATGAGATGTGATATCCAGCTCCTTCCATTCCAATCCTGAGACCCTTCCGATAGCATGAGATGTGATATCTCAATGCTTCTAATATCAATACTGAGACCCTCCCTATAGCATGAGATGTGATATCTAAGTCCTTCCCATTCCAATCCTGAGACCCTTCCGATAGCAGAGATGTGATATCTCAATGCTTATACCAAACCTGAGACCCTTCCTATAGCACGAGATGTGATATCCAACTCCTTCCCATTCCAATCCTGAGACCCTTCCTATAGCATGAGATGTGATATCTCAATGCTTCTAATACCAAACCTGAGATCCTTCCTATAACATGAGATGTGATATCCAACTCCTTCCCATTCCAATCCTGAGACCCTTCCTATAGCATGAGATGTGATATCTCAATGCTTCTAATACCAAACCTGAGATCCTTCCGATAGCATGAGATGTGATATCTCAATGCTTCTAATACCAAACATGAGACCCTCCCTTTAGCATGAGATGTGATATCCAATTCCTTCCCATTCCAATCCTGATACCCTTCTGATAGCATGAGATGTGATATCTCAATGCCTCTAATACCAAACCTGAGATCCTACCTCTAACATGAAATGTGATATCCAACTCCTTCCCTTTCCAAACCTGAGAGCCTTCCTACAGCATGAGATGTGATATCCAAGTCCTTCCCATTCCAATCCTGAGACCCTTCCTATAACATGAGATGTGATATCCAACTCCTTCCCATTCCAACCTGAGACCCTTCCTATAGCATGAGATGGGATATCCAACTCCTTCCAAATCTAATCCTGATATCCTTCCGATAGCATGAGATGTGATATCCCAATGCTTCTACAAAACCTGAGACCCATACCATGGCATGAGATGTGATATCAAACTCCCGTCCTATACCATGAGACTTGATATCTCAATGCTTCTAATACCAAACCTGAGACCAGTCCAATAACATGAGATGTGATATCCAAATCCTTCCCCTTCCAAACCTTAGACCCTTCCTTTATCATGAGATGTGATATCCAACTCCTTCCCACTCCACTCCTGAGACCCTTCCTATAGCATGAGATGTGATATCTCAATGCTTCTAATACCAAACCTGAGACCCTTCCTATAACATGAGATGTGATATCCAAGTCCTTCCCATTCCAATCCTGAGACACTTCCTATAGCATGAGATGTCATATCTCAATGCTTCTAATACCAAACCTGAGACCCTTCCTATAACATGAATTGTGATATCCAAGTCCTTCCCATTCCAATCTTGAGACCTTTCCAATAGCAGAGATGTGATATCTCAATGCTTATACCAAACCTGAGATCCTTCCTATGACATGAGATGTGATATCTAAATCCTTCTCATTCCAAACCTGAGACCCTTCCTACAGCATGTGATGTGATATCTCAATGCTTCTAATATCAAAACTGAGACCCGTCCTATAACATGAGATGGGATATCCAACTCCTTCCCGTTCCAAACCTGATACCCTTCCTATAGCATGAGATGTGATATCCAATTCCTTCCCATCCCAATCCTGAGACACCTCCGATAGCAGAGATGTGAAATCTCAATGCTTATACCAAACCTGAGACTCTTACTATAACATGAGATGTGATATCTAACTCCTTCCCATTCCAAACCTGAGACCCTTCCTATAGCATGAGATGCGATATCCAACTCCTTCCCATTCCAATCCTGAGACCCTTCCCATAGCATGAGATGTGATATCTCAATGCTTCTAATACCAAACCTGTGATCCTTCCTATAACAAGAGATGTGATATCCAAATCCTTCCCCTTCCAAATCTGAGACCCTCCCTTTAGCATGAGATGTGATATCTCAATGCCTCTAATACCAAACCTGAGATCCTTCCGATAGCATGAGATGTGATATCTCAATGCTTCTAATACCAAACCTGAGATCCTTCCTATAACATGAGATGTGATATCCAAATACTTCCCCTTCCATTCCTGAGACCCTCCCTTTAGCATGAGATGTGATATCCAACTCCTTCCCATTCCAATCCTGAGACCCTTCTGATAGCATGAGATGTGATATCTCAATGCCTCTAATACCAAACCTGAGATCCTACATCTAACATGAAATGTGATATCCAACTCCTTCCCTTTCCAAACGTGAGACCCTCCCTATAGAATGAGATGTGATATCCAAGTCCTTCCCATTCCAATCCTGAGACCCTTCCTATAGCATGAGATGTGATATCTCAATGCTTCTAATACCAAACCTGAGACCCTTCCTATAACGTAAGATGGGATATCCAACTCCTTCCCATTCCAATCCTGAGACCCTTCCGATAGCAGAGATGTGATATCTCAATGCTTATACCAAACCTGAGACCCTTCCTGTGGCATGAGATGTCATATACAACTCCTTCCCATTCCAATCCTGAGACCCTTCCTATAGCATGAGATGTGATATCTCAATACTTATACCAAACCTGAGACCCTTCCTATAGCATGAGATGTGATATCCAACTCCTTCCCATTCCAATCCTGAGACCCTTCCTATAACATGAGATGTTATGTCTCAATGCTTCTAATACCAAACCTGAGATCATTCCTATGGCATGAGATGTCATATAAAACTCCTTCCCATTCCAATCCTGAGACCCTTCCCATAGCATGAGATGTGATATCGAACTCCTTCCCATTCCAATCCTGCGACCCTTCCTATAGCATGAGATTTGATATCTCAATGCTTCTAATACCAAACCTGAGATCCTTCCGATAGCATGAGATGTGATATCTGAATGCTTCTAATACCAAACCTGAGATCATTCCTACAACACGAGATGTAATATCCAAATCCTTCCCCTTCCAAACCTGAGACCCTCCCTTTAGCATGAGATGTGATATCCAACTACTTCCCATTCCAATCCTGAGACCCTTCCTATAGCATGAGATGTGATGTCTCAATGCTTCTAATACCAAACCTGAGATCCTTCCTATAACATGAGATGTGATATCCAACTCCTTCCCATTCCAATCCTGAGACACTTCCTATAGCATGAGAAGTGATATCTCCATGCTTATACCAAACCTGAGACCCTTCCTATAGCATGAGATGTGATATCCAAATCCTTCCCATTCCAATCCTGAGACCCTTCCTATAGCATGAGATGTGATATCTCAATGCTTATACCAAACCTGAGAGCCTACCTATAGCATGAGATGTGATATCCAACTCCTTCCCGTTCCAAACCTGAGACCCTTCCTATAGCATATGTGATATCCAACTCCTTCCCATTCCAAACATGAGACCCTTCCTATAGCAAGAGTGTAATATCCAACTCCTACCCATTCCAATCCTGAGACCATTCCTATAGCATGAGATGTGATATCTCAATGCTTCTAATACCAAACCTGAGATACTTCCTATGACATGAGATGTGATATCCAATTCCTTCCCATTCCAAACCTGAGATCCTTCCTATAGCATGCGATGTGATATCTCAATGCTTCTAATACCAAACCTGAGACCCGTCCTATAACATGAGATGGGATATCCAACTCCTTCCCGTTCCAAACCTGATACCCTTCCTATAGCGTGAGATGTGATATCCAACTCCTTCCCATCCCAATCCTGAGACACCTCCGATAGCAGAGATGTGATATCTCAATGCTTCTAATACCAAACCTGTGATCCTTCCTATAGCATGAGATGTGATATCCAACTCCTTCCAATTCCAATCCTGAGACCCTTCCTACAGCAATAGATGTGATATCTCAATGCTTCTAATACCAAACCTGAGACCCTTCCTATAACATGAGATGGGAATATCCAACTCCTTCCCATTCCAATCCTGAGACCCTTCCGATAGCAGAGATGTGATATCTCAATGCTTATACCAAACCTGAGATCCTTCCTATAACATGAGATGTGATATCCAACTCCTTCCCATTCCAATCCTGAGACCCTTTCTATAGCATGAGATGTGATATCTCACTGCTTATACCAAACCTGAGACCCTTCCTATAGCATGAGATGTGATATCCAACTCCTTCCCATTCCAATCCTGAGACCCTTCCTATAGCATGAGATGTGATATCTCAATGCTTCTAATATCAAACTTGAGACCCTCCCTATAGCATGAGATGTGATATCCAAGTCCTTCCCATTCCAATCCTGAGACACTTCCTATAGCATGATATGTGATATCCAATGCTTCTAATACCAAACCTGAGACTCTTCCTATAACATGAGATGGGATATCTAACTCCTTCCCATTCCAATCCTGAGACCCTTCCGATAGCAGAGATGTGATATCTCAATGCTTATACGAAACCTGAGACCCTTCCTACGGCATGAGATGTCATATACAACTCCTTCCCATTCCAATCCTGAGACCCTTCCTATAGCATGAGATGTGATATCTCAATGCTTATACCAAACCTGAGACCCTTCCTATAGCATGAGATGTGATATCCAACTCCTTCCCATTCCAATCCTGAGACCCTTCCTATAGCATGAGATGTGATGTCTCAATGCTTCTAATACCAAACCTGAGATCCTTCCTATAACATGAGATGTGATATCCAACTCCTTCCATTCCAATCCTGAGACCCTTCCTATAGCATGAGATGTTATATCTCAATACTTATACCAATCCTGAGCCTTCCTATAGCATGAGATGTGATACCCAACTCCTTCCCATTCCAATCCTGAGACGCTTCCTATAGCATGAGATGTGATATCTCAATGCCTCTAATACCAAACCTGAGATCCTTCCTCTAACATGAAATGTGATATCCAACTCCTTCCCTTTCCAAATCTGAGAGCCTATCTATAGCATGAGATGTGATATCCAAGTCCTTCCCATTCCAATCCTTAGACCCTTCCTGCAGCGTGCAATATGATATCTCAATGATTCTAATAACAAACCTGAGAGCCGTCCTATAACATGAGATGGGATATCCAACTCCTTCCCATTCCAATCCTGAGACACTTCTGATAGCAGAGATGTGATATCTCAATGCTTATACCAAACCTGAGACCCTTCCTATAACATGAGATCGGATATCCAACTCCTTCCCGTTCCAAACCTGAGACCCTTCCTATAGCATATGTGATATCCAACTCCTTCCCATTCCAAACATGAGACCCTTCCTATAGCAAGAATGTAATATCCAACTCCTTCCCATTCCAACCCTGAGACCATTCCTATAGCATGAGATGTGATATCTCAATGCTTCTAATACCAAACCTGAGATCCTTCGTTTGACATGAGATGTGATATCCAATTCCTCCCCATTCCAAACCTGAGAACCTTCCTACAGCATGCAATGTGATATCTCAATGCTTCTAATACCAAACCTGAGACCAGTCCTATAACATGAGATTGGATATCCAACTCCTTCCCCTTCCAAACCTGAGACCCTTCCTATAGCATGAGATGTGATATCCAACTTCTTCCCATTCCAATCCTGAGACCCTTCCTATAACATGAGATGTGATGTCTCAATGCTTCTAATACCAAACCTGAGATCTTTCCTATAACATGAGATGTGATATCCAACTCCTTCCCATTCCAATCCTGAGACCCTTCCTATAGCATGAGATGTGATATCTCAATGCTTATACCAAACCTGAGACCCTTCCTATAGCTTGAGATGTGATATCCAACTCCTTCCCATTCCAATCCTGAGACCCTTCCTATAGCATGAGATGTGATATCTCAAGGCCTCTAATACCAAACCTGAGATCCTTCCTCTAACATGAATGTGATATCCAATTCCTTCCCCTTCCAAACCTGAGAGCCTTCCTATAGCATGAGATAGGATATCCAAGTCCTTCCCATTCCAATCCTGAGACCCTTCCTATAACATGAAATGTGATATCCAACTCCATCCCATTCCAACCTGAGACCTTTCCTATAGCATGAGATGGGATATCCAACTCCTTCCAAATCCAATACTGATACCATTCCGATAGCATGAGATGTGATATCCCAATGCTTCTACCAAATCTGAGACCCATACTATGGCATAAGATGTGATATCAAACTCCTTCCCATTCCAATCCTGAGACCCTTCCTATAGCTTGAGATGTGATATCCAACTTCTTCCCATTCCAATTCTGAGACCCTTTCTATACCATGAGACTTGATATCTCAATGCTTCTAATACCAAACCTGAGACCCGTCCTATAACATGAGATGTGATATCCAAATCCTTCCCCTTCCAAACCTTAGACCCTTCCTTTATCATGAGATGTGATATCCAACTCCTTCCCATTCCAATCCTGAGACCCTTCCGATATCATGACATTCGTTATCTCAATGTTTCTAATATCAAACTTGAGACCCTCCCTATAGCATGATATGTGATATCCAAGTCCTTCCCATTCCAATCCTGAGACCCTTCCTATAGCATGAAATGTGATATCCAACTCCATCCCATTCCAACCTGAGACCTTTCCCATAGCATGAGATGGGATATCCAACTCCTTCCAAATCCAATACTGATACCATTCCGATAGCATGAGATGTGATATCCCAATGCTTCTACCAAATCTGAGACCCATACTATGGCATAAGATGTGATATCAAACTCCTTCCCATTCCAATCCTGAGACCCTTCCTTTATCATGAGATGTGATATCCAACTCCTTCCCATTCCAATCCTGAGACCCTTCCGATATCATGACATTTGTTATCTCAATGTTTCTAATATCAAACTTGAGACCCTCCCTATAGCATGAGATGTGACATCCAAGTCCTCCCCATTCCAATCCTGAGACCCTTCCTATAGCATGAGATGTGATATCTCAATGCTTCTAATACCAAACCTGAGACCCTTCCTATAACATGAGATGGGATATCCAACTCAGATGGGATATCCAACTCCTTCCCATTCCAATCCTGAGACCCTTCCGATAGCAGAGATGTGATATCTCAATGCTTATATCAAACCTGAGACCCTTCCTATGGCCTGAGATGTCATATACAACGCCTTCCCATTCGAATCCTGAGACCCTTCCTATAGCATGAGATGTGATATCTCAATGCTTATACCAAATCTGAGACCCTTCCTATAGCATGAGATGTGATATCCAACTCCTTCCCATTCCAATCCTGAGACCCTTCCTATAGCATGAGATGTGATGTCTCAATGCTTCCAATACCAAACCTGATATCCTTCCTATAACATGAGATGTGATATCCAACTCCTTCCCATTCCAATCCTGAGACCCTTATGATAGCATGAGATGTGATATCTCAATGCCTCTTATACCAAACCTGAGATCCTTCCGATAGCATGAGATGTGATATCTCAATGCTTCTAATACCAAACCTGAGATCCTTCCTATAATATGAGATGTGATTTCCAAATCCTTCCCCTTCCAAACCTGAGACCCTCCCTTTAGCATGAGATGTGATATCCAACTCCTTCCCATTCCAATCCTGAGACCCTTCTGATAGCATGAGATGTGATATCTCAATGCCTCTAATACCAAACCTCTAATACCAAACCTGAGATCCTACCTCTACCATGAAATGTGAAATCTCCTTCCCTTTCCAAACCTGAGACCCTGCCTATAGCATGATATGTGATATCCAAGTCCTTCCCATTCCAATCCTGAGACCCTTCCTATAGCATGTGATGTGATATCTCAATGCTTATACAAAACCTGAGACCCTTCCTATGGCATGAGATGGCATATACAACTCCTTCCCATTCCAATCCTGAGACCCTTCCTATAGCATGAGATGTGATATCTCAATGCTTATACCAAACCTGAGACCCTTTCTATAGCATGTGATGTGATATCCAACTTCTTCCCATTCCAATCCTGAGACCCTTCCTATAGCATGAGATGTGATATCTCAATGCTTATACCAAACCTGAGACCCTTCCTATAGCTTGAGATGTGATATCCAACTCCTTCCCATTCCAATCCTGAGACCCTTCCTATAGCATGAGATGTGATATCTCAAGGCCTCTAATACCAAACCTGAGATCCTTCCTCTAACATGAAATGTGATATCCAACTCCTTCCCCTTCCAAACCTGAGAGCCTTCCTATAGCATGAGATATGATATCCAAGTCCTTCCCATTCCAATCCTGAGACCCTTCCTATAACATGAAATGTGATATCCAACTCCTTCCCATTCCAACCTGAGACCCTTCTTATAGCATGAGATGGGATATCCAACTCCTTCCAAATCCAATACTGATACCCTTCCGATAGCATGAGATGTGATATCCCAATGCTTCTACCAAACCTGAGTCCCATACTATGGCATGAGATGTGATATCAAACTCCTTCCCATTCCAATCCTGAGACCCTTCTTATACCATGAGACTTGATATGTCAATGCTTCTAATACCAAACCTGAGACCCGTCCTATAATATGAGATGTGATATCCAAATCCTTCCCCTTCCAAACCTTAGACCCTTCCTTTATCATGAGATGTGATATCCAACTCCTTCCCATTCCAATCCTGAGACCCTTCCGATATCATGAGATGTGATATCTCAATGCTTATACCAAATCTGAGACCCATCCTATGGCCTGAGATGTCATATACAACTCCTTCCCATTCCAATCCTGAGACCCTTCCTATAGCATGAGATGTGATATCTCAATGCTTATACCAAATCTGAGACCCTTCCTATAGCATGAGATGTGATATCCAACTCCTTCCCATTCCAATCCTGAGACCCTGCCTATAGCATGATATGTGATATCCAAGTCCTTCCCATTCCAATCCTGAGACCCTTCCTATAGCATGTGATGTGATATCTCAATGCTTATACAAAACCTGAGACCCTTCCTATGGCATGAGATGGCATATACAACTCCTTCCCATTCCAATCCTGAGACCCTTCCTATAATATGAGATGTGATTTCCAAATCCTTCCCCTTCCAAACCTGAGACCCTCCCTTTAGCATGAGATGTGATATCCAACTCCTTCCCATTCCAATCCTGAGACCCTTCTGATAGCATGATATGTGATATCTCAATGCCTCTAATACCAAACCTGAGATCCTACCTCTAACATGAAATGTGATATCCATCTCCTTCCCTTTCCAAACCTGAGACCCTGCCTATAGCATGATATGTGATATCCAAGTCCTTCCCATTCCAATCCTGAGACCCTTCCTATAGCATGTGATGTGATATCTCAATGCTTATACAAAACCTGAGACCCTTCCTATGGCATGAGATGGCATATACAACTCCTTCCCATTCCAATCCTGAGACCCTTCCTATAGCATGAGATGTGATATCTCAATGCTTATACCAAACCTGAGACCCTTTCTATAGCATGTGATGTGATATCCAACTTCTTCCCATTCCAATCCTGAGACCCTTCCTATAGCATGAGATGTGATATCTCAATGCTTATACCAAACCTGAGACCCTTCCTATAGCTTGAGATGTGATATCCAACTCCTTCCCATTCCAATCCTGAGACCCTTCCTATAGCATGAGATGTGATATCTCAAGGCCTCTAATACCAAACCTGAGATCCTTCCTCTAACATGAAATGTGATATCCAACTCCTTCCCCTTCCAAACCTGAGAGCCTTCCTATAGCATGAGATATGATATCCAAGTCCTTCCCATTCCAATCCTGAGACCCTTCCTATAACATGAAATGTGATATCCAACTCCTTCCCATTCCAACCTGAGACCCTTCCTATAGCATGAGATGGGATATCCAACTCCTTCCAAATCCAATACTGATACCCTTCCGATAGCATGAGATGTGATATCCCAATGCTTCTACCAAACCTGAGTCCCATACTATGGCATGAGATGTGATATCAAACTCCTTCCCATTCCAATCCTGAGACCCTTCTTATACCATGAGACTTGATATGTCAATGCTTCTAATACCAAACCTGAGACCCGTCCTATAACATGAGATGTGATATCCAAATCCTTCCCCTTCCAAACCTTAGACCCTTCCTTTATCATGAGATGTGATATCCAACTCCTTCCCATTCCAATCCTGAGACCCTTCCGATATCATGAGATGTGATATCTCAATGCTTATACCAAATCTGAGACCCTTCCTATGGCCTGAGATGTCATATACAACTCCTTCCCATTCCAATCCTGAGACCCTTCCTATAGCATGAGATGTGATATCTCAATGCTTATACCAAATCTGAGACCCTTCCTATAGCATGAGATGTGATATCCAACTCCTTCCCATTCCAATCCTGAGACCCTTCCTATAGCATGAGAAGTGATATCCCCATGCTTATACCAAACCTGAGACCCTTCCTATAGCATAAGATGTGATATCCAAATCCTTCCCATTCCAATCCTGAGACCCTTCCTATAGCATGAGATGTGATATCTCAATGCTTATACCAAACCTGAGACCCTTCCTATAGCATGAGATGTGATATCCAACTCCTTCCCATTCCAATCCTGAGACCCTTCCTATAGCATGAGATGTGATGTCTCAATGCTTCTAATACCAAACCTGAGATCCTTCCTATAACATGAGATGTGATATCCAACTCCTTCCCATTCCAATCCTGAGACCCTTATGATAGCATGAGATGTGATATCTCAATGCCTCTTATACCAAACCTGAGATCCTTCCGATAGCATGAGATGTGATATCTCAATGCTTCTAATACCAAACCTGAGATCCTTCCTATAATATGAGATGTGATTTCCAAATCCTTCCCCTTCCAAACCTGAGACCCTCCCTTTAGCATGAAATGTGATATCCAACTCCTTCCCATTCCAATCCTGAGACCCTTCTGATAGTATGAGATGTGATATCTCAATGCCTCTAATACCAAACCTGAGATCCTACCTCTAACATGAAATGTGATATCCATCCCCTTCCCTTTCCAAACCTGAGACCCTGCCTATAGCATGAGATGTGATATCCAAGTCCTTCCCATTCCAATCCTGAGACCCTTCCTATAGCATGTGATGTGATATCTCAATGCTTATACCAAACCTGAGACCCTTGCTATGGCATGAGATGTCATATACAACTCCTTCCCATTCCAACCCTGAGACCCTTCCTATAGCATGAGATGTGATATCTCAATGCTTATACCAAACCTGAGACCCTTCCTATAGCATGAGATCTGATATCCAACTTCTTCCCATTCCAATCCTGAGACCCTTCCTATAGCATGAGATGTGATATCTCAATGCTTATATCAAACCTGAGACCCTTCCTATAGCATAAGATGTGATATCCAAATCCTTCCCATTCCAATCCTGAGACCCTTCCTATAGCATGAGATGTGATATCTCAATGCTTACACCAAACCTGAGACCCTTCCTATAGCATGAGATGTGATATCCAACTCCTTCCCATTCCAATCCTGAGACCCTTCCTATAGCATGAGATGTGATGTCTCAATGCTTCTAATACCAAACCTGAGATCCTTCCTATAACATGAGATGTGATATCCAACTCCTTCCCATTCCAATCCTGAGACCCTTCCTATAGCATGAGATGTGATATCCAACTTCTTCCCATTCCAATCCTGAGACCCTTCCTATAGCATGAGATGTGTTATCTCAATGCTTATACCAAACCTGAGATCCTTCCTCTAACATGAAATGTGATATCCAACTCCTTCCCCTTCCAAACCTGAGAGCCTTCCTATAGCATGAGATATGATATCCAAGTCCTTCCCATTCCAATCCTGAGACCCTTCCTATAACATGAAATGTGATATCCAACTCCTTCCCATTCTAACATGAGATCCTTCCTATAACATGAGATGTGATATCCAACTCCTTCCCATTCCAATCCTGAGACCCTTCCTATAGCATGAGATGTGATATCCAACTTCTTCCCATTCCAATCCTGAGACCCTTCCTATAGCATGAGATGTGTTATCTCAATGCTTATACCAAACCTGAGATCCTTCCTCTAACATGAAATGTGATATCCAACTCCTTCCCCTTCCAAACCTGAGAGCCTTCCTATAGCATGAGATATGATATCCAAGTCCTTCCCATTCCAATCCTGAGACCCTTCCTATAACATGAAATGTGATATCCAACTCCTTCCCATTCTAACATGAGACCCTTCCTATAGCATGAGATGGGATATCCAACTCCTTCCAAATCCAATACTGATACCCGTCCGATAGCATGACATGTGATATCCCAATGCTTCTACCAAACCTGAGACCCATACTATGGCATGAGATGTGATATCAAACTCCTTCCCATTCCAATCCTGAGACGCTTCCTATAGCTTGAGATGTGATATCCAACTCCTTCCCATTCCAATTCTGAGACCCTTCTTATACCATGAGACTTGATATCTCAATGCTTCTAATACCAAACCTGAGACCCGTCCTATAACATGAGATGTGATATCCAAATCCTTCCCCTTCCAAACCTTAGACCCTTCCTTTATCATGAGATGTGATATCCAACACCTTCCCATTCCAATCCTGAGACCCTTCCTATAGCATGAGAAGTGATATCTCCATGCTTATACCAAACCTGAGACCCTTCCTATAGCATGAGATGTGATATCCAAATCCTTCCCATTCCAATCCTGAGACCCTTCCTATAGCATGAGATGTGATATCTCAATGCTTATACCAAACCTGAGAGCCTACCTATAGCATGGGATGTGATATCCAAGTCCATCCCATTCCAATCCTTAGACCCTTCCTACAGCATGCGATGTGATATCTCAATGATTCTAATACCAAACCAGAGACCTGTCCTTTAACATGAGATGGGATATCCAACTCCTTCCCATTCCAATCCTGAGCCACTCCTGATAGCAAAGATGTGATATCTCAATGCTTATACCAAACCTGAGACCCTTCCTATAACATGAGATGTGATATCCAACTCCTTCCCGTTCCAAACCTGAGACACTTCCTATAGCATATGTGATATCCAACTCCTTCCCATTCCAAACATGAGACCCTTCCTATAGCAAGAATGTAATATCCAACTCCTACCCATTCCAATCCTGAGACCATTCCTATAGCATGAGATGTGATATATCAATGCTTCTAATACCAAACCTGAGATCCTTCCTATGACATGAGATGTGATATCCAAATCCTTCCCATTCCAATCCTGAGACCCTTCCTATAGCAAGAGATGTGATATCCAAATCCTTCCCATTCCAATCCTGAGACCCTTCCTATAACATGAGATGTGATATTCAACTCCTTCCCATTCCAACCTGGGACACTTCCTATAGCATGAGAAGGGATATCCAACTCCTTCCCAATCCAATCCTGAGAACCTTCCGATAGCAGAGATGTGATATCTCAATGCTTATACCAAACCTGAGAACCTTCCTATGGCATGAGATGTGATATCCAACTCCTTGCCATTCAAATCCTGAGACCCTTCCTATAGCATGAGATGTGATATCTCAATGCTTCTACCAAACCTGAGACCCTTCCTTTAGCATGAGATGTGATATCCAAATCCTTCACATTCCAATCCTGAGACCCTTCCTATAGCATGAGATGTGATATCTCAATACTTCTAATACCAAACCTGAGATCCTTCCTATAACATGAGATGTGATATCCAATTCCTTCCCATTCCAAACCTGAGACCCTTCCTATTGGATGAGATGTGATATCCAACTCCTTCCCATTCCAACCCTGAGACCCTTCCTATACCATGAGATGTGATATCTCAATGCTTCTAATACCAAACCAGGGAACCGTCCTATAACATGAGATGTGATATCTCAATGTTTCTAATAAAAAACCTGAGACCCTTCCTATAACATGAGATGTGATATCCAATTCCTTCCCATTCCAAACCTGAGACCCTTCCTATTGGATGAGATGTGATATCCAAATCCTTCCCCTTCCAAACCTGAGACCCTTCCTTTAGCATGAGATGTGATATCCAAATACTTCCCATTCCAATCCTAAAACACTTCCTATAGCATGAGATGTGATATCTCAATGTTTCTAATAAAAAACCTGAGACCCTTCCTATAGCAAGAGATGTGATATCCAAATCCTTCCCATTCCAATCCTGAGACCCTTCCTGTATATAACATGAGATGTGATATCCAACTCCTTCCCATTCCAACCTGAGACCCTTCCTATAGCATGAGATGTGATGTCCAACTCCTTACCATTCAAATCCTGAGACCCTCCCTATAACAAGAGATGTCATATCCAACTCCTTCCCATTCCAAACCTGAGACCCTTCCTATAACATGAGATGTCATATACAACTCCTTCCCATTCCAATCCTGAGACCCTTCCTATAGCATGAGATGTGATATCTCAATGCTTATACCAAACCTGAGACCCTTCCTATAGCATGAGATGTGATATCCAACTCCTTCCCATTCCAATCCTGAGACCCTTCCTATAGCATGAGATGTGATGTCTCAATGCTTCTAATACCAAACCTGAGATCCTTCCTATAACATGAGATGTGATATCCAACTCCTTCCATTCCAATCCTGAGACCCTTCCTATAGCATGAGATGTTATATCTCAATACTTATACCAATCCTGAGCCTTCCTATAGCATGAGATGTGATACCCAACTCCTTCCCATTCCAATCCTGAGACGCTTCCTATAGCATGAGATGTGATATCTCAATGCCTCTAATACCAAACCTGAGATCCTTCCTCTAACATGAAATGTGATATCCAACTACTTCCCTTTCCAAATCTGAGAGCCTATCTATAGCATGAGATGTGATATCCAAGTCCTTCCCATTCCAATCCTTAGACCCTTCCTGCAGCGTGCAATATGATATCTCAATGATTCTAATAACAAACCTGAGACCCGTCCTATAACATGAGATGGGATATCCAACTCCTTCCCATTCCAATCCTGAGACACTTCTGATAGCAGAGATGTGATATCTCAATGCTTATACCAAACCTGAGACCCTTCCTATAACATGAGATCGGATATCCAACTCCTTCCCGTTCCAAACCTGAGACCCTTCCTATAGCATATGTGATATCCAACTCCTTCCCATTCCAAACATGAGACCCTTCCTATAGCAAGAATGTAATATCCAACTCCTTCCCATTCCAACCCTGAGACCATTCCTATAGCATGAGATGTGATATCTCAATGCTTCTAATACCAAACCTGAGATCCTTCGTTTGACATGAGATGTGATATCCAATTCCTCCCCATTCCAAACCTGAGAACCTTCCTACAGCATGCAATGTGATATCTCAATGCTTCTAATACCAAACCTGAGACCAGTCCTATAACATGAGATTGGATATCCAACTCCTTCCCCTTCCAAACCTGAGACCCTTCCTATAGCATGAGATGTGATATCCAACTTCTTCCCATTCCAATCCTGAGACCCTTCCTATAACATGAGATGTGATGTCTCAATGCTTCTAATACCAAACCTGAGATCTTTCCTATAACATGAGATGTGATATCCAACTCCTTCCCATTCCAATCCTGAGACCCTTCCTATAGCATGAGATGTGATATCTCAATGCTTATACCAAACCTGAGTCCCTTCCTATAGCTTGAGATGTGATATCCAACTCCTTCCCATTCCAATCCTGAGACCCTTCCTATAGCATGAGATGTGATATCTCAAGGCCTCTAATACCAAACCTGAGATCATTCCTCTAATATGAATGTGATATCCAACTCCTTCCCCTTCCAAACCTGAGAGCCTTCCTATAGCATGAGATATGATATCCAAGTCCTTCCCATTCCAATCCTGAGACCCTTCCTATAACATGAAATGTGATATCCAACTCCATCCCATTCCAACCTGAGACCTTTCCTATAGCATGAGATGGGATATCCAACTCCTTCCAAATCCAATACTGATACCATTCCGATAGCATGAGATGTGATATCCCAATGCTTCTACCAAATCTGAGACCCATACTATGGCATAAGATGTGATATCAAACTCCTTCCCATTCCAATCCTGAGACCCTTCCTATAGCTTGAGATGTGATATCCAACTTCTTCCCATTCCAATTCTGAGACCCTTTCTATACCATGAGACTTGATATCTCAATGCTTCTAATACCAAACCTGAGACCCGTCCTATAACATGAGATGTGATATCCAAATCCTTCCCCTTCCAAACCTTAGACCCTTCCTTTATCATGAGATGTGATATCCAACTCCTTCCCATTCCAATCCTGAGACCCTTCCGATATCATGACATTTGTTATCTCAATGTTTCTAATATCAAACTTGAGACCCTCCCTATAGCATGAGATGTGACATCCAAGTCCTCCCCATTCCAATCCTGAGACCCTTCCTATAGCATGAGATGTGATATCTCAATGCTTCTAATACCAAACCTGAGACCCTTCCTATAACATGAGATGGGATATCCAACTCAGATGGGATATCCAACTCCTTCCCATTCCAATCCTGAGACCCTTCCGATAGCAGAGATGTGATATCTCAATGCTTATATCAAACCTGAGACCCTTCCTATGGCCTGAGATGTCATATACAACTCCTTCCCATTCCAATCCTGAGACCCTTCCTATAGCATGAGATGTGATATCTCAATGCTTATACCAAATCTGAGACCCTTCCTATAGCATGAGATGTGATATCCAACTCCTTCCCATTCCAATCCTGAGACCCTTCCTATAGCATGAGATGTGATGTCTCAATGCTTCCAATACCAAACCTGAGATCCTTCCTATAACATGAGATGTGATATCCAACTCCTTCCCATTCCAATCCTGAGACCCTTATGATAGCATGAGATGTGATATCTCAATGCCTCTTATACCAAACCTGAGATCCTTCCGATAGTATGAGATGTGATATCTCAATGCTTCTAATACCAAACCTGAGATCCTTCCTATAATATGAGATGTGATTTCCAAATCCTTCCCCTTCCAAACCTGAGACCCTCCCTTTAGCATGAGATGTGATATCCAACTCCTTCCCATTCCAATCCTGAGACCCTTCTGATAGCATGAGATGTGATATCTCAATGCCTCTAATACCAAACCTGAGATCCTACCTCTAACATGAAATGTGATATCCATCTCCTTCCCTTTCCAAACCTGAGACCCTGCCTATAGCATGATATGTGATATCCAAGTCCTTCCCATTCCAATCCTGAGACCCTTCCTATAGCATGTGATGTGATATCTCAATGCTTATACAAAACCTGAGACCCTTCCTATGGCATGAGATGGCATATACAACTCCTTCCCATTCCAATCCTGAGACCCTTCCTATAGCATGAGATGTGATATCTCAATGCTTATACCAAACCTGAGACCCTTCCTATAGCATGTGATGTGATATCCAACTTCTTCCCATTCCAATCCTGAGACCCTTCCTATAGCATGAGATGTGATATCTCAATGCTTATACCAAACCTGAGACCCTTCCTATAGCTTGAGATGTGATATCCAACTCCTTCCCATTCCAATCCTGAGACCCTTCCTATAGCATGAGATGTGATATCTCAAGGCCTCTAATACCAAACCTGAGATCCTTCCTCTAACATGAAATGTGATATCCAACTCCTTCCCCTTCCAAACCTGAGAGCCTTCCTATAGCATGAGATATGATATCCAAGTCCTTCCCATTCCAATCCTGAGACCCTTCCTATAACATGAAATGTGATATCCAACTCCTTCCCATTCCAACCTGAGACCCTTCCTATAGCATGAGATGGGATATCCAACTCCTTCCAAATCCAATACTGATACCCTTCCGATAGCATGAGATGTGATATCCCAATGCTTCTACCAAACCTGAGTCCCATACTATGGCATGAGATGTGATATCAAACTCCTTCCCATTCCAATCCTGAGACCCTTCCTTTATCATGAGATGTGATATCCAACTCCTTCCCATTCCAATCCTGAGACCCTTCCGATATCATGAGATGTGATATCTCAATGCTTATACCAAATCTGAGACCCTTCCTATGGCCTGAGATGTCATATACAACTCCTTCCCATTCCAATCCTGAGACCCTTCCTATAACATGAGATGTGATATCTCAATGCGTATACCAAATCTGAGACCCTTCCTATAGCATAAGATGTGATATCCAAATCCTTCCCATTCCAATCCTGAGACCCTTCCTATAGCATGAGATGTGATATCTCAATGCTTATACCAAACCTGAGACCCTTCCTATAACATGAGATGTGATATCCAACTCCTTCCCATTCCAATCCTGAGACCCTTATGATAGCATGAGATGTGATATCTCAATGCCTCTTATACCAAACCTGAGATCCTTCCGATAGCATGAGATGTGATATCTCAATGCTTCTAATACCAAACCTGAGATCCTTCCTATAATATGAGATGTGATTTCCAAATCCTTCCCCTTCCAAACCTGAGACCCTCCCTTTAGCATGAAATGTGATATCCAACTCCTTCCCATTCCAATCCTGAGACCCTTCTGATAGCATGAGATGTGATATCTCAATGCCTCTAATACCAAACCTGAGATCCTACCTCTAACATGAAATGTGATATCCATCTCCTTCCCTTTCCAAACCTGAGACCCTGCCTATAGCATGAGATGTGATATCCAAGTCCTTCCCATTCCAATCCTGAGACCCTTCCTATAGCATGTGATGTGATATCTCAATGCTTATACCAAACCTGAGACCCTTGCTATGGCATGAGATGTCATATACAACTCCTTCCCATTCCAACCCTGAGACCCTTCCTATAGCATGAGATGTGATATCTCAATGCTTATACCAAACCTGAGACCCTTCCTATAGCATGAGATGTGATATCCAACTTCTTCCCATTCCAATCCTGAGACCCTTCCTATAGCATGAGATGTGATATCTCAATGCTTATACCAAACCTGAGACCCTTCCTATAGCATAAGATGTGATATCCAAATCCTTCCCATTCCAATCCTGAGACCCTTCCTATAGCATGAGATGTGATATCTCAATGCTTATACCAAACCTGAGACCCTTCCTATAGCATGAGATGTGATATCCAACTCCTTCCCATTCCAATCCTGAGACCCTTCCTATAGCATGAGATGTGATGTCTCAATGCTTCTAATACCAAACCTGAGATCCTTCCTATAACATGAGATGTGATATCCAACTCCTTCCCATTCCAATCCTGAGACCCTTCCTATAGCATGAGATGTGATATCCAACTTCTTCCCATTCCAATCCTGAGACCCTTCCTATAGCATGAGATGTGATATCTCAATGCTTATACCAAACCTGAGATCCTTCCTCTAACATGAAATGTGATATCCAACTCCTTCCCCTTCCAAACCTGAGAGCCTTCCTATAGCATGAGATATGATATCCAAGTCCTTCCCATTCCAATCCTGAGACCGTTCCAATAACATGAAATGTGATATCCAACTCCTTCCCATTCTAACATGAGACCCTTCCTATAGCATGAGATGGGATATCCAACTCCTTCCAAATCCAATACTGATACCCTTCCGATAGCATGACATGTGATATCCCAATGCTTCTACCAAACCTGAGACCCATACTATGGCATGAGATGTGATATCAAACTCCTTCCCATTCCAATCCTGAGACGCTTCCTATAGCTTGAGATGTGATATCCAACTCCTTCCCATTCCAATTCTGAGACCCTTCTTATACCATGAGACTTGATATCTCAATGCTTCTAATACCAAACCTGAGACCCGTCCTATAACATGAGATGTGATATCCAAATCCTTCCCCTTCCAAACCTTAGACCCTTCCTTTATCATGAGATGTGATATCCAAATCCTTCCCCTTCCAAACCTTAGACCCTTCCTTTATCATGAGATGTGATATCCAACTCCTTCCCATTCCAATCCTGAGACCCTTCCGATATCATGAGATTTGTTATCTCAATGCTTCTAATATCAAACTTGAGACCCTCCCTATAGCATGAGATGTGACATCCAAGTCCTTCCCATTCCAATCCTGAGACCCTTCCTATAGCATGAGATGTGATATCTCAATGCTTCTAATACCAAACCTGAGACCCTTCCTATAACATGAGATGGGATATCCAACTCCTTCCCATTCCAATCCTGAGACCCTTCCGATAGCAAAGATGTGATATCTCAGTGCTTATACCAAACCTGAGACCCTTCATAAGGCCTGAGATGTCATATACAACTCCTTCCCATTCCAATCCTGAGACCCTTCCTATAGCATGAGATGTGATATCTCAATGCTTATACCAAATCTGAGACCCTTCCTATAGCATGAGATGTGATATCCAACACCTTCCCATTCCAATCCTGAGACCCTTCCTATAGCATGAGAAGTGATATCTCCATGCTTATACCAAACCTGAGACCCTTCCTATAGCATGAGATGTGATATCCAAATCCTTCCCATTCCAATCCTGAGACCCTTCCTATAGCATGAGATGTGATATCTCAATGCTTATACCAAACCTGAGAGCCTACCTATAGCATGGGATGTGATATCCAAGTCCATCCCATTCCAATCCTTAGACCCTTCCTACAGCATGCGATGTGATATCTCAATGATTCTAATACCAAACCAGAGACCTGTCCTTTAACATGAGATGGGATATCCAACTCCTTCCCATTCCAATCCTGAGCCACTCCTGATAGCAGAGATGTGATATCTCAATGCTTATACCAAACCTGAGACCCTTCCTATAACATGAGATGTGATATCCAACTCCTTCCCGTTCCAAACCTGAGACACTTCCTATAGCATATGTGATATCCAACTCCTTCCCATTCCAAACATGAGACCCTTCCTATAGCAAGAATGTAATATCCAACTCCTACCCATTCCAATCCTGAGACCATTCCTATAGCATGAGATGTGATATATCAATGCTTCTAATACCAAACCTGAGATCCTTCCTGTTAAGACGGATTTCTGAACTCTGTCCTTAACAAATTGGTGTACAGCGGTGGGATACGACTGAAGGTATCCAGTGTTGCGCTCGAACTAAGGCATTTCAGGTTATTCCAAACAGTACACGTAGTGAATTGTTGTAATATAACTTTAAAAAGGCCATAGTCCTATCAAACAGTATGGAAGCAAATACCTTGTTAACTTTAAATGCTTCCAAATCAGAAACGCTGAAAAAGATGTGTGCGGAGAGAGGTGTTTCCTCTCAAGGCACAAAATTGGAAATGATCCAGAGAATCGTGGCGTGGCAAGAAGCGCAGCTTGACGCTATAACTTCCGAGGACAGTGCAGAAGGTGGTGGGGCTGCTCTCACTGGCAGAACCGACGGTTCTGCCGCTGCACTGATCCATCGCGACCACGAGGACAGGGAGGATGTAATGTCTAATGTTTCCTCTGCCAGTGTTGATGGGGAGGCTATGCTTGAATTCAAGAAGCAAGAGCTGCGGTTTAGGCAGCAGGAGCTTGAATTCAGCATAGCCAAACTAAAAATCGAACAGGCAGAAAAACAGAAAGACAGGGATCACCAGTTGGAACTGGCCAAGCTTCAGGTTGCAAATGGATCCAAGGGTCCTAGACATGGGTCTGGGGCTTCCTCTCATCCACGGTTTCCAAAAGATCTGCTCAGTGTGTATGAAGAAAGGAATGACATTATGGACTGGCTGAATGCGTTTGAGTATGCATGCGAGGTTCAAAAAGTTGACAGTGCTGATAAGATTGCGTGGTTGCTCAGTAGACTGCCCCATTCTGGCTGTAGTTCCATTAGGGAAATGTCGAAGGCTGAGCGGGCTGATTTCGCAATGTTAAAGCAAACTCTCATTTTAAAGTTTGGGAAGACTCCGGCCCAATATTTAAAGCGTTTTCGAGAGTATAAGAAAAAGGAAGGTGGTACTTGGGTATCTTATGTCGCTGAATCTTTGAAAAACTTAACTGGCTGGGTTGAAGGTTATAAGGTTTCTACCTTCGAAGGCATGATAAATCTTGTCATGCTGGAACATATTTTTGCTTCTTCTTCCCCGGAGCTTAAGCAGCATTTGGCCGATTCGAAGGAGATAGATCCTAAGAAGCTGGCCATTGCAGCAGACTTATGGGTGTCACATCGAGTGTCCCATAAGGACAAAACTCATCCTGGTAAGCAGGAGGAAGGGAAAAAGTCCAAAGATATGGAGGGTGGGGAATCTGCTATATCTCCTTCCCATAAGGGCCACAAAAAGAAAAACAAGGGTACGACACAAGAGAACTCACAGGGTAGTGGAGGTTCGCCTCCGAAACAGAACTCTGGTTACAATAAGCCTCCCTAGGTAAACAGACCCACTGGGGCTTGTTTTTCTTGTGGAGCAACTGACCATGTGAAGGGGGATCCCCGGTGTAAGGTTAGACCTTTGGGGGTCCACTCCGCTAATCTGGCCTTCTCCTCCTACGCGGAAGAAGAGATTACAGGAGCATCCTTCTCCTCAGACTCATTTCCCAGCGGAATAGAGGCTGAGGTAGTTTTAGTGTCCCTGGGTTCCTGGGAGCCTAAAGTCGCAGAGGCTTATGCTAGGATTCCGGATAATACCAAGCACTACTTTAAAGACAGTGTGCTGATCAATGGAGTGGATACTCCAGCTCTTAGGGATAGTGGGTGCAGTCGAACTGTAGTGGATTCTACCTTGGTAGACTCAGAGGAAGTTGCCAGAGCTACTCTGATGCCCACTAAGTTGGCTGACGGCCCCCTCCGTATGTTTCCCGTGATCCCTGTAAATCTTACTTTAAATGGTACAGCAGTCAGGATTCCAGTGAGCATTCAGAGAAACGTCCCGGGAAAGGTCTTGTTGGGTAATGATCTCAGAGCTTTAGGGCTCGTAGGAGACACTGCCGAAAGACCCTACACACGGTCTCAAGCACGGGCAGCATTGGCCAAGACCAATACGCCACCCCAGCCAAAGGGGAAACCCAAGGCGAAAGGAGTCTACAAGTCAAAACGAGGGAAAGAGAATATTCCCCCGAGCTCGCCTACCACTGCGGTGGAGGAAGTTGGTCAATCGCCCGGGCCTGACGAGGAGGTGGCGATGCCTGAAGTATTCGACCCCAACGATCATCCTGAACTAAAAGACTTGTTAGTTGAAGGAGGTCCTGATAGGGACGAATTCAGTAAAGGCCAACGTGAGTGCCCATCTCTGGAAGGCCTAAGGAGACAGGCCTGCTCCCAGCTTGAGGGTGAACCTCCTGGGATGCATAGGATTTACCAGGAAGGTGGACTCCTGTATAGTGAGCCCACAGAGTCTACAGGAGGAGACCATAGGAGGTTGGTGGTTCCCCTTGCTGTTAGGCCCTTCCTCCTGCAGTTGGCGCATGTCGTTCCCCTTGCTGGTCACCTTGGTATGAGGAGGACCAAGCAAAGGTTATCCATGCACTTCTACTGGCCCAAGATGGGGGAGCAAGTAGAAAGTCACTGCAGGAGTTGTGCCGCCTGCCAGTTGTCTGGTAAGGTTGGCGCGACAATCCAAGCTCCGTTGGTACCGCTCCCAGTTGTGGGGGTACCATTTGAAAGGGTAGGGATCGACATGGTTGGTCCCCTTGACCCGCAAACATCCTCGGGCAATAGGTTTATCCTGGCGCTGGTCGACCATGCAACCAGGTATCCTGAGGCCATCCCATGGAAAACTGTAACTGCCAAGTCAGTTGCAGAAGCTTTACTCGGCATATTTACTAGGGTTGGCTTCCCTAAAGAAGTTGTGTCGGATCATGGCAGCAACTTTATGTCGAAGTATAGGCAGGCTATGTGGAAAGAATGTGGGGTCACCTACGGGTTCTCTTCTGCATACCACCCCCAGACCAATGGTCTGGGGGGGCGTTTCAACAGGACGTTAAAGAGCGTGATTGGGGCTCTGGAGGAGCCTCAGAGAAGAAAATGGGATCTTCTTGTTTCATGCTTACTGTTTGCCTACCGAGAGGTACCACAGGAGGGTGTTGGCTTCAGCCCCTTCGAACTTCTGTTCGGTCATCCCGTACGGGGACCCTTAGCCATCGTCAAAGAGGGATGGGAGATGCCCACTCCCCCTGTTACTACCAACGTAGTTGATTATGTGCTAGGGCTCAGAAAACGGATGGTACTTCTGATGGTCTTGGCTAGTGATAAATTGAAGGCAGGGCAAGCGCTGGTGAAACATTGGTACGACCAGAAAGCTTCCCTCATCAACTTTACACTTGGTCAGCAAGTCCTGATCATGAATCTCATAAGGCCTCGAGCTTTACAGGACAAATGGTCAGGCCCTTACCCAGTGGTGGAGCCCCTGGGTGAGGTTAACTATTCAGTGGACCTTGGAAGGCCTGGACAGGCTCCAAAAGTGCTTCACGTGAATAGGCTGAAGGCTTTCGGCCCAAGCGTCGAAATCGCAGCACTGCTACTGGCTTCAGACGTTGCGGGAGAGGAGTCTGAACCTCTCCCCGACCTGTTCCCAAGCAGTCCTTCAGATAGCTCTTTTGAGGGTGTCCGAGTGGCCCCTCACCAAAATGGACAAGGCTCAGTGGTTTACCTTGGACATGAAGTAGGTGGAGGGAGGAGACAGCCTCTACTCAGTCAGGTACAAGCAGTACAAGACTGGCCTACCCCCACTACGCAAACCCAAGTGAGAGCCTTCTTAGGACTCACGGGGTATTACCGCAATTTTGTGGCAGACTATGGCACCATAGCTGCTCCTCTGACTGCCCTCACAACTCCGAAGAAACCCAAGAAGGTAACTTGGACCGACGAGTGTGAGAAGGCCTTCAATGGCTTGAAAGACTCCTTGTGCCAGGCCCCTGTGCTCAGGGCCCCTGATTATCAAAGACCTTTTATCGTGCAGACGGATGCCTCTGACACTGGGATAGGAGCTGTACTATCACAAGTAGATGAGAAGGGTAAGGAACACCCTATCGGTTTTATTAGTCGCCAGCTTAAGGACAGAGAGCTCAGATGGTCCACGGTAGAGTAAGAATGTTTCTCTGTTGTGTGGGCCCTAAGGAAGCTGAGGCCCTACCTCTATGGGACCCACTTCACTGTGCAGACTGACCATAAGCCGTTAAAGTGGCTAATGAACATGAAGGGGGAGAATCCAAAGTTGCTTAGGTGGTCCATAAGTCTACAAGGCTTCGACTTCACTATTGAGCATAGGCCAGGTGTCCAACATAGCAATGCTGATGGGTTGTCCAGAATGTTTAACCGACCTGAACAAGAGACTCATCCAGGGGTGGATTAGTTCCCCCTGTCCATAGTCTGGGAGGGGCGAGTGTTAGGAAAGATTTCGTAATTGTAGGTAATTTTCCTTCCATGTGGCAACCCCTAAACTTTTTGCTATTGTTTTTAACCTTGTTCTTGACTTTGCCAGAGAAGTACAGCCTTCTGCTGCACTTCTCTGGGCTTTTGCTCCTTTCTTACGGGGAAACTGACATGCCCTTAAGACAGTCAGTACCGGGGAACGCTGTTTCCCGTAGTTTCTTTTATCGTGTTGCGGCTTTAGTGCAACATGACACAAGAGGGCACTGTAAGCTAAGTTACAGCTCTCTTGGGTCTCTAGCCTTCTACAGGCCCTAGATACTCTTTTAGGATGGTATTTGATCGGTGCAAGTCATTCAAGGACTCGAATGGTGGCAGCGATCGTTTTGTTTATTTTGAGCTCCTTTTGGCGTTCTGAGCACGTTTTTCGCACTGAACCCAAAATGGTGGCCTGGCTCCCAAAATGGCCAGACCACGAGGCTCCTTTGTCTTGTCCACTGACCGTCTTGCTCCCTTCACCTTCCCCAGGTCGAGCGACCCGGGGCCTTCCTTATTTGGGCATGTACTTTCCCGCGAAACGTGGTTGCTTTCGCGGGCTTCTACATGTCGTTTGTGTGCCTCCAGGGTGTGGGCTGGGATGTCTGGTCCCAATACGCATCCTGGGTGCCAGAGAGTCTAGGGTAGTGTGAATGCCTGGGACCACCGTGGTCCGTGATTGGTCCACGTATAGTATGTGTGTTGATGAGCGGATCTCCCATTGGCTCCCCTCCGTTTTGGCGCGAAGGGAACTGTGGATAAGAGGGGGCTGGAAACACCACTACCATGTCGATCTCCTGAGTTCCCACGAACGAAGGAATACAGGAGCCAAGTATCCTGCAACCAAGAGGCTGGACCGAGGAATCGCTGGTGACCCGCTGAAGGAATCCTCCTTTGCACTGCTGTCGTCCTTGAAACCCTTTCCTCCTTGGATCGAAACAGAAGGCCTGTACTGGTGCTTCGACCTTTGGAATAGCAGGGACAGCTATTCCCGGCGACTTCATCATCTCCTGCCAAGTAAGCCTTCGGAAGTGTCTCTGGGCCATCCAGTTGACTGACCAGCTTACAAGGGAGTCCTGCTCTGTAACCGCCGCCAGGTTGTGTTGTATTTCGAGTCCTTGTCACTCTCCCACGCTTCGTACACTTGGCGTTCCCAAGTCTGAAGGGAGGAGTGTACATTTGGCTCGAATACACACGGCCGCTCCGTTGTCCTGCTGCGGCAACAAACTGTGCTGGTTTCGTCGATTGGGACGTCTTTTTGCTCTACACGACTACGAGGCGTTCCCTGCTCTTCTGAACCTGCCAGCTGCTGAAACTAACGTGGAGAAGCCTGGGTCTGCTTGCTTCGGGGACCGGTGAGTAGTTTAGCTAGGATCTGGTCGCCCTCCTGCAGTATCCCATTGCTTTTCCCTGCTGTGTAAAAACAGCACCCTTTTGGCCGTACTCGCGCTCTGCTTCTGCCCGCTGTGGAGGCTGCGCTTGAGTTGCGGAACCTGTTCTCCTTCTGCTGGGCACTAACCCGAACTGCCTGACTTCCTCCGAAGAGCTTCCCCTTTTGCCCGTTGGCACCGGCGTGGCAGGTACTTTGAGCACAAGGCTCCACTCTTCGCAGGGCTCGGACTTCCATCTAGTTAGGTGCCTCTGAAGGCGAACTGAGTCTAAAGCGTTATCGCACTGCCTGTTTTCCTTTCCTTTCAGGTGGACTACATATTTCGTGCTTTAAACGCTTGCGACTGTGTATTTGTATATATATTGTGTTGATATGGTATGTGTTGGCTTAATATTGTGATATTGTGATTTTCTCGCTACGGTCATTATTTTAAAGGCCTTAAAATAAATGTGTATCTATTTTTGATATAACAACTGTTTGGAGTAGTTTGTAAGCGCTCTTGCTTTGTGTGCTCATTGCGGGCTTTCAGTCACCCTCACCCCTCTTGAGACCTAGTCTTGACCGCCGCGATCGCTACCTTGATTGGTCTGGCTTGTCCAGAGGTTACCCTGTTCCAAGTAATTAGGTTGGCCTTCTGAACTTCTGCGCCACCAGGACAGAGTTCAGAAATCCGTCTTAACACTTCCTATGACATGAGATGTGATATCCAAATCCTTCCCATTCCAATCCTGAGACCCTTCCTATAGCAAGAGATGTGATATCCAAATCCTTCCCATTCCAATCCTGAGACCCTTCCTATAACATGAGATGTGATATTCAACTCCTTCCCATTCCAACCTGAGACACTTCCTATAGCATGAGAAGGGATATCCAACTCCTTCCCAATCCAATCCTGAGAACCTTCTGATAGCAGAGATGTGATATCTCAATGCTTCTAATATCAAAACTGAGACCCTCCCTATAGCATGATATGTGATATCTAAGTCCTTCCCATTCCAATCCTGAGACCCTTCCTATAGCATGAGATGTGATATCTCAATGCTTCTACCAAACCTGAGACCCTTCCTTTAGCATGAGATGTGATATCCAACTCCTTCCCATTCCAATCCTGAGACCCTTCCTATAGCATGAGATGTGATATCTCAATACTTCTAATACCAAACCTGAGATCCTTCCGATAACATGAGATGTGATATCTCAATACTTCTAATACCAAACCTGAGATCCATCCTATAACATGAGATGTGATATCCAAATCCTTCGCCTTCCAAACCTGAGACCCTCCCTTTAGCATGAGATGTGATATCCAACTCCTTCCCATTCCAAAACTGAGACCCTTCTGATAGCATAAGATATATCTCAATGCCTCTATACCAAACCTGAGATCCTTCCGATAGCATGAGATGTGATATCTCAATACTTCTAATACCAAACCTGAAATCCTTCCTATAACATGAGATGTGATATCCAAATCCTTATCTTCCAAACCTGAGACCCTCCCTTTAGCATGAGATGTGATATCCAACTCCTTCCCATTCCAATCCTGAGACTCTTCTGATAGCATAAAATATGATATCTCAATGCTTCTATACCAAACCTGAGATCCTTCTGATAACATGAGATGTGATATCTCAATACTTCTAATACCAAACCTGAGATCCTACCTCTAACATGAAATGTGATATCCAACTTTTTCCCCTTGCAAACCTGAGAGCCTTCCTGTAGCATGAGATGTGATATCCAAGTCCTTCCCATTCCAATCCTGAGACCCTTCCTATAACATGAGATGTGATATCCAACTCCTCCCCATTCCAACCTGAGACCCTTCCTATAGCATGAGATGGGATATCCAACTCCTTCCAAATCCAATCCTGATACCCTTCCAATAGCATGAGATGTGATATCCCAATGCTTCTACCAAACCTGAGACCCATACTATGGCATGAGATGTGATATCAAACTCCTTCCCATTCAGATCCTGAGACCCTTCCTATAGCTTGAGATGTGATATCCAACTCCTTCCCATTCCAATTCTGAGACCCTTCCTATACCATGAGACTTGATATCTCAATGCTTCTAATACCAAACCTGAGACCCGTCCTATAACATGAGATGTGATATCCAAATCCTTCCCCTTCCAAACCTTAGACCCTTCCTTTATCATGAGATGTGATATCCAACTCCTTCCCATTCCAATCTTGAGACCCTTCCGATATCATGAAATGTGATATCTCAACGCTTCTAATATCAAACTTGAGACCCTCCCTATAGCATGAGATGTGATATCCAAGTCCTTCCCATTCCAATCCTGAGACCCTTCCTATAGCATGAGATGTGATATCTCAATGCTTCTAATACCAAACCTGAGACCCTTCCTATAACATGAGATGGGAATATCCAACTCCTTCCCATTCCAATCCTGAGACCCTTCCGATAGCAGAGATGTGATATCTCAATGCTTATACCAAACCTGAGATCCTTCCTATAACATGAGATGTGATATCCAACTCCTTCCCATTCCAATCCTGAGACACTTCCTATAGCATGAGATGTGATATCTCACTGCTTATACCAAACCTGAGACCCGTCCTATAGCATGAGATGTGATATCCAACTCCTTCCCATTCCAATCCTGAGACCCTTCCTATAGCATGAGATGTGATATCTCACTGCTTATACCAAACCTGAGACCCTTCCCATAGCATGAGATGTGATATCCAACTCTTTCCCATTCCAATCCTGAGACCCTTCCTATAGCATGAGATGTGATATCTCAATGCTTCTAATATCAAACTTGAGACCCTACCTATAGCATGAGATGTGATATCCAAGTCCTTCCCATTCCAATCCTGAGACACTTCCTATAGCATGAGATGTGATATCTCAATGCTTCTAATACCAAACCTGAGACTCTTCCTATAACATGAGATGGGATATCCAACTCCTTCCCATTCCAAATCTGAGACCCTTTTGATAGCAGAGATGTGATATCTCAATGTTTATACCAAACCTGAGACCCTTCCTACGGCATGAGATGTGATATTCAACTCCTTCCCATTCCAATCCTGAGACCCTTCCTATAGCATGAGATGTGATATCCAACTCCTTCCCATTCCAATCCTGAGACCCTTCCTATAGCATGAGATGTGATGTCTCAATGCTTCTAATACCAAACCTGAGATCGTTCCTATAACATGAGATGTGATATCCAACTCCTTCCATTCCAATCCTGAGACCCTTCCTATAGCATGAGATGTGATATCTCAATGCTTATACCAAACCTGAGACCCTTCCTATAGCATGAGATGTGATATCCAACTCCTTCACGTTCCAAACCTGAGACCCTTCCTTTAGCATGAGATGTGATATCCAGCTCCTTCCCATTCCAATCCTGAGACACTTCCGATAGCATGAGATGTGATATCTCAATGCTTCTAATATCAGAACTGAGACCCTCCCTATGGCACGATATGTGATATCGAAGTCCTTAACGTACCAATCCTGAGACCCTTCCTATAGCATGAGATGTGATATCTCAATGCTTCTACCAAACCTGAGACCCTTCCTTTAGCATGAGATGTGATATCCAACTCCTTCCCATTCCAATCCTGAGACCCTTCCTATAGCATGAGATGTGATATCTCAATACTTCTAATACCAAACCTGAGATCCTTCCGATAACATGAGATGTGATATCTCAATACTTCTAATACCAAACCTGAGATCCATCCTATAACATGAGATGTGATATCCAAATCCTTCGCCTTCCAAACCTGAGACCCTCCCTTTAGCATGAGATGTGATATCCAACTCCTTCCCATTCCAATCCTGAGACCCTTCTGATAGCATAAGATATGATATCTCAATGCTTCTATACCAAACCTGAGATCCTTCCGATAGCATGAGATGTGATATCTCAATCCTTCTAATACCAAACCTGAGATCCTATAGGAAGTGTATCAGGTTTGGAACGGGAAGGAGTTGGATATCACATCTCATGTTATAGGAAGGGTCTCAGGTTTGGTATAAGCATTGAGATATCACATCTCTGCTATCAGGAGTGGCTCAGGATTGGAATGGGAAGGAGTTGGATATCCCATCTCATGTTAAAGGACAGGTCTCTGGTTTGGTATTAGAATCATTGAGATATCACATCGCATGCTGTAGGAAGGGTCTAAGGATTGGAATGGGATGGACTTGGATATCACATCCCATGCTATAGGTAGGCTCTCAGGTTTGGTATAAGCATTGAGATATCACATCTCATGCTATAGGAAGGGTCTCAGGATTGGAATGGGAAGGATTTGGATATCACATCTCATGCTATAGGAAGGGTCTCAGGTTTGGTATAAGCATGGAGATATCACTTCTCATGCTATAGGAAGGGTCTCAGGATTGGAATGGCAAGGTGTTGGATATCACATCTCATGCTATAGGAAGGGTCTCAGATTTGGTATAAGCATTGAGATATCACATCTCATGCTATAGGAAGGGTCTCAGGATTGGAATGGGAAGGAGTTGTATATGACATCTCAGGCCTTAGGAAGGGTCTCAGGTTTGGTATAAGCACTGAGATATCACATCTTTGCTATCGGAAGGGTCTCAGGATTGGAATGGGAAGGAGTTGGATATCCCATCTCATGTTATAGGAAGGGTCTCAGGTTTGGTATTAGAAGCATTGAGATATCACATCTCATGCTATAGGAAGGGTCTCAGGATTGGAATGGGAAGGACTTGGATGTCACATCTCATGCTATAGGGAGGGTCTCAAGTTTGATATTAGAAGCATTGAGATAACAAATCTCATGATATCGGAAGGGTCTCAGGATTGGAATGGGAAGGAGTTGGATATCACATCTCATGATAAAGGAAGGGTCTAAGGTTTGGAAGGGGAAGGATTTGGATATCACGTCTCATGTTATAGGACGGGTCTCAGGTTTGGTATTAGAAGCATTGAGATATCAAGTCTCATGGTATAAGAAGGGTCTCAGAATTGGAATGGGAAGGAGTTGGATATCACATCTCAAGCTATAGGAAGCGTCTCAGGATTGGAATGGGAAGGAGTTTGATATCACATCTCATGCCATAGTATGGGTCTCAGGTTTGGTAGAAGCATTGGGATATCACATCTCATGCTATCGGAAGGGTATCAGTATAGGATTTGGAAGGAGTTGGATATCCCATCTCATGCTATAGGAAGGGTCTCATGTTAGAATGGGAAGGAGTTGGATATCACATTTCATGTTATAGGAAGGGTCTCAGGATTGGAATGGGAAGGACTTGGATATCACATCTCATGCTATAGGAAGGGTCTCAGGATTGGAATGGGAAGAAGTTGGATATCACATCTCATGCTATAGGAAGGGTCTCAGGATTGGAATGGGAAGGAGTTGGATATCACATCTCATGTTATAGGAAGGATCTCAGGTTTGTTATTAGAAGCATTGAGACATCACATCTCATGCTATAGGAAGGGTCTCAGGATTGGAATGGGAAGGAGTTGGATATCACATCTCATGCTATAGGAAGGGTCTCAGGTTTGGAAAGGGAAGGAGTTGGATATCACATCTCATGCTATAGGAAGGCTCTCAGGTTTGGAAGGGGAAAGAGTTGGATATCACATTTCATGTTAGAGGTAGGATCTCAGGTTTGGTATTAGAGGCATTGAGATATCACATCTCATGCTATCAGAAGGGTCTCAGGATTGGAATGGGAAGGAGTTGGATATCACATCTCATGCTAAAGGGAGGGTCTCAGGTTTGGAAGGGGAAGGATTTTGATATCACATCTCATGTTATAAGAAGGAGCTCAGGTTTGGTATTAGAAGCATTGAGATATCACATCTCATGCTATCGGAAGGATCTCAGGTTTGGTATTAGAAGCATTGAGATATCACATCTCATGCTATCAGAAGGGTCTCAGGATTGGAATGGGAAGGAGTTGGATATCACATCTCATGCTAAAGGGAGGGTCTCAGGTTTGGAAGGGGAAGGATTTGGATATCACATCTCATGTTATCGGAAGGATCTCAGGTTTGGTATTAGAAGTATTGAGATATCACATCTCATGCTATAGGAAGGGTCTCAGGATTGGAATGGGAAGGAGTTGGATATCACATCTCAAGCTATAGGAAGGGTCTCAGGTTTGGTATAAGCATTGAGATATCACATCACATGCTATAGGAAGGGTCTCAGGATTGGAATGGGAAGGAGTTGTATATGACATCTCATGCCATAGGAAGGGTCTCAGGTTTGGTATAAGTATTGAGATATCACATCACATGCTATAGGAAGGGTCTCAGGATTGGAATGGGAAGGACTTGGATATCACATCTCATGCTATAGGCAGGGTCTCAGGTTTGGAAAGGGAAGGAGTTGGATATCACATTTCATGTTATAGGTAGGATATCAGGTTTGGTATTAGAGGCATTGAGATATCACATCTCATGCTATCAGAAGGGTCTCAGGATTGGAATGGGAAGGAGTTGGATATCACATCTCATGCTAAAGGGAGGGTCTCAGGTTTGGAAGGGGAAGGATTTGGATATCGCATCTCATGTTATAGGAAGGATCTCAGGTTTGGTATTAGAGGCATTGAGATATCACATCTCATGCTATCATAAGGGTCTCAGGATTGGAATGGGAAGGAGTTGGATATCACATCTCATGCTATAGGAAGGGTCTCAGGTTTGGAACGGGAAGGAGTTGGATATCACATCTCATGTTATAGGAAGAGTCGCAGGTTTGGTATAAGCATTGAGATATCACATCTCTGCAATCGGAAATGTCTCAGGATTGGGATGGGAAGGAGTTGGATATCACATCTCATGCTATAGGAAGGGTCTCAGGTTTGGAACGGGAAGGAGTTGGATATTGTTAAGACGGATTTCTGAACTCTGTCCTGGTGGCGCAGAAGTTCAGATGGCCAACCTAATTTCTTGGAACAGGGTGACCTCTGGACAAGCCAGACCAATCAAGGTAGCGATCGCGGCGGTCAAGGCTAGGTCTCAAGAGAGGTGAGGGTGACTGAAAGCCCGCAATGAGCACACAAAGCAAGGACACTTACAAACTACTCCAAACAGGTGCTATATTAAAAATATATACACATTTATTCCAAGGCCTTTAAAACAATGACCGTAGCGAGAAATCACAATACAACTCTAGTAAACCAACACATACCATACCAATACAATATATATACAAATACAAACAAGTCTCAAGCGTTAGATGCACGAAATGCGTAGTCCACCTAAAAGGGAAGGAAAACAGGCAGTGCGAAATAATGCTTAGACCCAGTCTGCCTTCAGAGGCACCTAACTAAAAGGAAGTCCGAGCCCTACGAAGAGTGGAGCCTTGTGCTCAAAAGTACCTGCACACGCTGGTGCCAACGGGCAAAAGGGGAGTCTCTTCGAGGTAGATCAGGCAGTTCAGTTTAGTGCACAAACGAAGAAGAACAGTGTTCCGCGACTCAAGCGCAGCCTCCACTGTGGGCAGAAGCAGAGCGCGAGTACGGAAAGGCGTGCTGTTTTGACACAGCGGGGAAAAGCTATGGGCTCCTGCAGGAGGGCGACCAGTTCCTAGCTATGCTACTCACCGGTCCCCGATGCAAGCAGACCCAGGCTTCTCCGCGTCAGTTTCAGTCGCTGGCAGGTTCAGAAGAGCAGGGGACGTCTCGTCGTCGTGTTTAGTCTGCAGCAGCAGAGTTGAGTAAAAGACGTCCCAAACGAAGGAACCCGCACAGTTTGTTACCACAGCAGGGCAACGGAGCGGCGGTGTGTATCTGAGCCAAATGTACACTACTCACTTCAGACCTGGGAACGCCAAGTGTACGAATCATGTGAGAGTGACAAGGACTCGATATACTACACAACCTGGCGGCGGTTACAGAGCAAGACTCCTGTGTAGGCTGGTCAGTCTGCTGGATGGCCCAGAGACGCTTCCGAAGGCTTACTAGCAGGAGATGGTGAAGATGCCGAGAATAGCTGTCCCCGCTATTCCAAGGGTCGAAGTACCAGTACAGGCCTTCTGGTTCGATCAAAGGTGAAAAGGGTTTCACAAGGCGACAGCAGTGCAGAGGAGCAGTCCTTCAGCGGGTCACCAGCGATTCCTCGGTTCAGCCTCTTGGTTGCAGGATACTTGGCTCCTGTATTCCTTCGTTCGTGAGAACTCAGGAGATCGACATGGTAGTGGTGTTTCCAGCCCCCTCTTATCCACGGTTCCCTTCGCGCCAAAACGGAGGGGACCCAATGGGAGATCCGCTCATCAACACTCACACCATTCGTGGACCTCTCACGGACCACGGTGGTCCCAGGCATTCACACCACCCTAGACTCTCTGGCACCCAGGATGTGTATTGGGACCAGACATCCCAGCCCACATCCTGGAGGCACACACAAGACATGTAGAAGCCTGCGAAAGCATCTGTGTTTCGCGGGAAAGCACATGCCCAAATAAGGAAGGCCCCAGGTCGGCTCGACCTGGGGAAGGTGAAGGGAGCAAGACGGTCAGCGGACAGGACAAAGGAGCCTCGTGGTCTGGCCATTTTGGGATCTAGGCCACCATTTTGGGTTAAGCGCGAGAAACGCGCTTAGAACGCCAAAAGGAGCTCAAAACACAAGAAACGATCGCTGCCACCATTCCCGTCCGTGAATCACTTGCACCAATCAGTTACAATCCTGAAAGAGTATCTAGGGCCTGTAGAAGGCTAGAGACCCAAGAAAGCAGTAACTTAGCTTACAGTGCCCTCTTGTGTCATGTTGCACGAAAGCCGCAACATGATACAAGAAACTACGGAAACCAGCGTTTCCTGGTACTGACTGTCTTAAGGGCATGACAGTTTCCCCGTAAGAAAGGAGCGAAAGCCCAGAGGAGTGCGGCAGAAGGCTGCACTTCTCGGGCAAAGTCGAGAACAAGGTGAAAAACAACAGCAAAAAGTTTAGGGGTTGCCACATGGAAGGAAAATTACCTACAATTATGAAATCGTTCCTAACACTCGCCCCTCCCAGACTATGGACAGGGGGAACTAATCCACCCCTGGATGAGTCTCTTGTTCAGGTCGGTTAAACATTCTGCACAACCCATCAGCATTGCTATGTTGGACACCTGGCCTATGCTCAATAGTGAAGTCGAAGCCTTGTAGACTTATGGACCACCTAAGCAACTTTGGATTCTCCCCCTTCATGTTTATTAGCCACTTTAAGGGCTTATGGTCAGTTTGCACAGTGAAGTGGGTCCCATAGAGGTAGGGCCTCAGCTTCCTTAGGGCCCACACAACAGAGAAACATTCTTTCTCTACCGTGGACCATCTGAGCTCTCTGTCCTTAAACTGGCGACTAATAAAACCAATAGGGTGTTCCTTACCCTTCTCATCTACTTGCGATAGTACAGCTCCTATCCCAGTGTCAGAGGCGTCCGTCTGCACGATAAAAGGTCTTTGATAATCAGGGGCCCTGAGGACAGGGGCCTGGCACAAGGAGTCTTTTAAGCCATTGAAGGCCTTCTCACACTCGTCGGTCCAAGTTACCTTCTTGGGTTTCTTCAGAGTTGTGAGGGCAGTCAGAGGGGCAGCTATGGTGCCATAGTCTGCCACAAAATTGCGGTAATACCCTGTGAGTCCTAAGAAGGCTCTCACTTGGGTTTGTGTAGTGGGGGTAGGCCAGTCTTGTACTGCTTGTACTTTACTGGGTAGAGGCTGTATCCTCCCTCCACCTACTTCATGTCCAAGGTAAAACACTGAGCCTTGTCCAATCTGGCGTTTACTAGCCTTTATGGTCAAGTGTGCTTTCTGAAGAGCCTGGAGCACAATCCCGAGGTGTTTCACATGGTCTTCCCAGGTGGCACTGAAAACTGCTATATCGTCCAGATATGCAAGACAGAATTCGTCCAACCCATTCAAAACATGATGCACAAGCCTCTGAAAAGTGGCAGGTGCATTCTTCAACCCGAACGGCATTACCTGGAATTGGTAAAGGCCGTCTGGAGTAGAAAACGCTGTCTTCTCCTTGGCATGTTCTGCTAAAGCTATTTGCCAATAGCCAGCAGTGAGGTGAAACGTGCTGAGGTACTTGGAGGCACCCAAAGTATCCACCAGCTCATCTGTTCGAGGCAAGGGGTGTGCATCTGTCTTGGTGACAGCATTCAGAGCCCTGTAATCCACGCAGAACCTCAATTCAGAAGTGCCTGCCTTAGGAACGAAAACCACAGGGCTGGACCAAGGACTACTAGAGGGTTCAATCACCCCAAGGTCTAACATCTTGTTGACCTCGGTCTTAATATAAGACCGTACTTTGTCTGACATCCTGTATCCCCTACTTTTGGTAGGTACACTGTCTCCTGTGTCTATGTTATGTTTGCACCAAGGTGTCAAACCAGGCGACTGTGAAAACAGGGGGGAAAACTGCCTAAGCAAACTTTTCACCTCAGCCTGCTGATCAGAAGTCAGGTGAGGGGCCACTCGGACACCCTCAAAGGAGCTATCTGAAGGACCGCTTTGGAACAGGTCGGGGAGAGGGTCAGACTCCTCTTCCTCAACATCTGAAGCCAGTAACAGTGCTGCGATTTCGACTCTTGGGACGAAAGCCTTCAGCCTATTCACGTGAAACACTTTTGGAGCCTGTCCAGGCCTTCCAAGGTCCACTAAATAGTTAACCTCACCCAGGAGCTCCACCACTGTGTAAGGGCCTGACCATTTGTCCTGTAAAGCTCAAGGCCTTATGGGATTCATGATCAGGACTTGCTGACCAGGTGTAAAGTTGATGAGGGAAGCTTTCTGGTCGTACCAATGTTTCACCAGCGCTTGTACTGCCTTCAATTTATCACTAGCCAAGCCCATCAGAAGTACCATCCGTTTTCTGAGCCCTAGCACATAATCAACTACGTTGGTAGTAACAGGGGGAGTGGGCATCTCCCATCCCTCTTTGACTGTGGCTAAGGGTCCCCGTACAGGATGACCAAACAGAAGTTTGAAGGGGCTGAAGCCAACACCCTCCTGTGGTACCTCTCGGTAGGCAAACAGTAAGCATGGTAAAAAAAGATCCCATTGTCTTCTCTGAAGCTTCTCCAGAGCCCCAATCATGCTTTTTAACGTTCTGTTGAAACGTTCCACCAGACCATTGGTCTGGGGGTGGTATGCAGAAGAGAACTTGTAGGTGACCCCACATTCTTTCCACATAGCCTGCATATACTTCGACATAAAGTTGCTGCCACGATCTGACACAACTTCTTTAGGGAAGCCAACCCTAGTAAATATGCCAAGTAAAGCTTTTGCAACTGACTTGGCAGTTACAGTTTTCAATAGGATGGCCTCAGGATATCTGGTTGCATGGTCGACCAGCACCAGGATAAACCTATTGCCTGAGGATGTTTGCGGGTCAAGGGGACCAACGATGTCGATCCCTACCCTTTCAAATGGTACCCCCACAACTGGGAGCGGTACCAACGGAGCTTGGATTGTCGAGCCAACCTTACCAGATAACTGGCAGGAGGCACAACTCCTGCAGTGACTTTCTACTTGCACCCCCATCTTGGGCCAGTAGAAGTGCATGGATAACCTTTGCTTGGTCCTCTTAATACCAAGGTGACCAGCAAGGAGCATTTCATGTGCCAACTGCAGGAGGAAGGGCCTAACAGCAAGGGGAACCACCAACCTCCTATGGTCTCCTTCTGTAGACTCTGTGGGCTCACTATACAGGAGTCCACCTTCCCAATAAATCCTATGCGTCCCAGGAGGTTCACCCTCAAGCTGGGAGCAGGCCTGTCTCCTTAGGCCTTCCAGAGATGGGCACTCACGTTGGCCTTTACTGAATTCGTCCCTATCAGGACCTCCTTCAACTAACAAGTCTTTTAGTTCAGGATGGTCGTTGGGGTCAAATACTTCAGGCATCGCCACCTCCTCGTCAGGCCCGGGCGATTGACCAACTTCCTCCACCGCAGTGGTAGGCGAGCTCGGGGGAATATTCTCTTTCCCTCGTCTTGACTTGTTGACTCCTTTCGCCTTGGGTTTCCCCTTCGGCTGGGGCGGTGTATTGGTCTTGGCCAATGCTGCCCGTGCTTGAGACCGTGTGTAGGGTCTTTCGGCAGTGTCTCCTACGAGCCCTAAAGCTCTGAGATCATTACCTAACAAGACCTTTCCCGGGACGTTTCTCTGAATGCTCACTGGAATCCTGACTGCTGTACCATTTAAAGTAAGATTTACAGGTATTACTGGGAACATACGGAGTGGGCCGTCAGCCAACTTAGTGGGCATCAGAGTAGCTCTGGCAACTTCCTCTGAGTCTACCAAGGTAGAATCCACTACAGTTCGACTGCACCCACTATCCCTAAGAGCTGGAGTATCTACTCCATTGATCAGCACACTGTCTTTAAAGTAGTGCTTGGTATTATCTGGAATCCTAGCATAAGCCTCTGCGACTTTAAGCTCCCAGGAACCCAGGGAAACTAAAACTACCTCAGCCTCTATCCCGCTGGGAAATGAGTCTGAGGAGAAGGATGCTCCTGTAATCTCTTCTTCCTCGTAGGAGGAGAAGGCCAGATTAGCGGAGTGGACCCCCAAAGGTCTAACCTTACACCGGGGATCCACCTTCACGTGGTCAGTTGCTCCACAAGCAAAACAAGATCCATTGGGTCTGTTTACATAGGGAGGCTTATTGTAACCAGAGTTCTGTTTCGGAGGCTGACCTCCACTACCCTGTGAGTTCTCTTGTGTCTTACCCTTATTTTTCTTTTTGTGGCCCTTTTGAGAAGAAGATTTATCAGATTCTCCACCCTCCTTATCTTTGGACTTTTTCCCTTCCTCCTGCTTACCAGGATGAGTTTTGTCCTTATGGGACACTCGATGTGACACCCATAAGTCTGCTGCAATGGCCAGCTTCTTAGGATCTATCTCCTTCGAATCGGCCAAATGCTGCTTAAGCTCCGGGGAAGAAGATGCAAAAATGTGTTCCAGCATGACAAGATTTATCATGCCTTCGAAGGTAGAAACCTTATAACCTTCGACCCAGCCAGTTAAGTTTTTCAAGGATTCAGTGACATAAGATACCCAAGTACCACCTTCCTTTTTCTTATACTCTATGAATTGTTTCAAATATTGGGCCGGAGTCTTCCCAAACTTTAAAATGAGAGTTTGCTTTAACATTGCGAAATCAGCTCGCTCAGCCTTCGACATTTCCATAATGGCACTACAGCCAGAATGGGGCAGTCTGCTGAGTAACCAGGCAATCTTATCAGCATTGTCAACTTGTTGAACTTCGCATGCATACTCAAACGCATTCAGCCAGTCCATAATGTCATTCCTTTCCTCATACACACTGACCAGATCTTTCAGAAACCGTGGATGAGAGGAGGCCCCAGACCCATGTCCAGGACCCTTGGACCCATTTGCAACCTGAAGCTTGGCCAGTTCCAACTGGTGATCCCTGTCTTTCTGTTTTTCTGACTGTTCGATTTTTAGTTTGGCTATGCTGAATTCAAGCTCCTTCTGCCTAAACCGCAGCTCTTGCTTCTTGAATTCAAGCATAGCCTCCCCATCAACACTGGCAGAGGAAACATTAGACATCTCATCCTCCCTGTCCTCGTGGTCGCGGTGGATCAGTGCAGCGGCAGAACCGTCGGTTCTACCAGTGAGAGCAGCCCCACCTCCTTCCGCACTGTCCTCAGAAGTTATAGCGTCAAGCTGCGCTTCTTGCCACGCCACGATTCTTTGGATCATATCCAATTTCGTGCCTTGAGAGGAAACACCTCTCTCCGCACACATCTTTTTCAATGTTTCTGATTTGGAAGCATTTAAAGTTAACAAGGTATTTGTTTCCATACTGTTAGATAGGACTATGGCCTTTTGAAAGTTATACTACAACAATTCACTACGTGTCCTGGTAGGAATAACTTGAAATGCCTTAGTTCGTGCGCAACACTGGATACCTTCAGTGGTATCCCACCGCTGTACACCAATTTGTTAAGACGGATTTCTGAACTCTGTCCTGGTGGCGCAGAAGTTCAGAAGGCCAACCTAATTACTTGGAACAGGGTAACCTCTGGACAAGCCAGACCAATCAAGGTAGCGATCGCGGCGGTCAAGACTAGGTCTCAAGAGGGGTGAGGGTGACTGAAAGCCTGCAATGAGCACACAAAGCAAGGACACTTACAAACTACTCCAAACAGGTGCTATATTAAAAATATATACACATTTATTCCAAGGCCTTTAAAACAATGACCGTAGCGAGAAATCACAATCCAACTCTAGTAAACCAACACATACGGGCAAAAGGGGAGTCTCTTCGAGGGAGATCAGGCAGTTCAGTTTAGTGCACAAACGAAGAAGAACAGTGTTCCGCGACTCAAGCGCAGCCTCCACTGTGGGCAGAAGCAGAGCGCGAGTCCGGAAAGGCGTGCTGTTTTGACACAGCGGGGAAAAGCTATGGGCTCCTGCAGGAGGGCGACCAGTTCCTAGCTATGCTACTCACCGGTCCCCGATGCAAGCAGACCCAGGCTTCTCCGCGTCAGTTTCAGTCGCTGGCAGGTTCAGAAGAGCAGGGGACGTCTCGTCGTCGTGTTGAGTCTGCAGCAGCAGAGTTGAGTAAAAGACGTCCCAAACGAAGGAACCCGCACAGTTTGTTACCACAGCAGGGCAACGGAGCGGCCGTGTGTATCTGAGCCAAATGTACACTACTCACTTCAGACCTGGGAACGCCAAGTGTACGAATCGTGTGAGAGTGACAAGGACTCGATATACTACACAACCTGGTGGCAGTTACAGAGCAAGACTCCTGTGTAGGCTGGTCAGTCTGCTGGATGGCCCAGAGACGCTTCCGAAGGCTTACTAGCAGGAGCTGGTGAAGATGCCGAGAATAGCTGTCCCCGCTATTCCAAGGGTCGAAGTACTAGTACAGGCCTTCTGGTTCGATCAAAGGTGAAAAGGGTTTCACAAGGCGACAGCAGTGCAGAGGAGCAGTCCTTCAGCGGGTCACCAGCGATTCCTCGGTTCAGCCTCTTGGTTGCAGGATACTTGGCTCCTGTATTCCTTCGTTCGTGAGAACTCAGGAGATCGACATGGTAGTGGTGTTTCCAGTCCCCTCTTATCCACGGTTCCCTTCGTGCCAAAACAGTGGGGACCCAATGGGAGATCCGCTCATCAACACTCACACCATTCATGGACCTATCACGGACCACGGTGGTCCCAGGCATTCACACGGGACCAGACATCCCAGCCCACATCCTGGAGGCACACACAAGACATGTAGAAGCCCGCGAAAGCATCCGTGTTTCGCGGGAAAGTACATGCCCAAATAAGGAAGGCCCCAGGTCGGCTCGACCTGGGGAAGGTGAAGGGAGCAAGACGGTCAGCGGACAGGACAAAGGAGCCTCGTGGTCTGGCCATTTTGGGAGCCAGGCCACCATTTTGGGTTAAGTGCGAGAAACGCGCTTAGAACGCCAAAAGGAGCTCAAAACACAAGAAACGATCGCTGCCACCATTCCCGTCCGTGAATCACTTGCACCGATCAGTTACAATCCTGAAAGAGTATCTAGGGCCTGTAGAAGGCTAGAATCCCAGGAGAGCAGTAACTTAGCTTACAGTGCCCTCTTGTGTCATGTTGCACGAAAGCCGCAACATGATAAAAGAAACTACGGAAAACAGCGTTTCCCGGTACTGACTGTCTTAAGGCCATGTCAGTTTCCCCGTAAGAAAGGAGCGAAAGCCCAGAGGAGTGCGGCAGAAGGCTGCACTTCTCTGGCAAAGTCGAGAACAAGGTGAAAAACAACAGCAAAAAGTTTAGGGGTTGCCACATGGAAGGAAAATTACCTACAATTACGAAATCTTTCCTAACAAATATCACATCTCATGTTATAGGAAGAGTCTCAGGTTTGGTATAAGCATTGAGATATCACATCTCTGCAATCGGAAGTGTCTCAGGATTGGGATGGGAAGGAGTTGGATATCCCATCTCATGTTATAGGACGGGTCTCAGGATTGTTATTAGAATCATTGAGATATCATATATATTGCATGCTGTAGGAAGGGTCTAAGGATTGGAATGGGAAGGACTTGGATATCACATCTCATGCTATGGATAGGCTCTCAGGTTTGGAAAGGGAAGGAGTTGGATATCACATTTCATGTTAGAGGAAGGATCTCAGGTTTGGTATTAGAGGCATTGAGATATCACATCTCATGCTATAGGAAGTGTCTCAGGATTGGAATGGGAAGGAGTTGGATATCACATCTCATGCTATAGGAAGGGTCTCAGGTTTGGTATAAGCATTGAGATATCACATCTCATGCTATAGGAAGGGTCTCAGGATAGGAATGGAAGGAGTTGGATATCACATCTCATGTTAAACGAAGGATCTCAGGTTTGGTATTAGAAGCATTGAGACATCACATCTCATGCTATAGGAAGGGTCTCAGGATTGGAATGGGAAGGAGTTGGATATCACATCTCATGCTATAGGAAGGGTCTCAGGTTTGGTATAAGCATTGAGATATCACATCTCATGCTATCGGAAGGGTCTCAGGATTGGAATGGGAAGGAGTTGTATATGACATCTCAAGCCATAGGAAGGGTCTCAGGTTTGGTATAAGCTTTGAGATATCACATCTCTGCTATCGGAAGGGTCTCATGATTGGAATGGGAAGGAGTTGGATATCCCATCTCATGTTATAGGAAGAGTCTCAGGTTTGGTATTAGAAGCATTGAGATATCACATCTCATGCTATAGGAAGTGTCTCAGGATTGGAATGGGAAGGACTTGGATATCACATCTCATGCTATATGGAGGGTCTCAAGTTTGATATTAGAAGCATTGAGATATCACATCTTATGCTATAGGAAGGGTCTCAGGATTGGAATGGGAAGGAGTAGGATATCACATCTCATGCTATAGGAAGGATCTCAGGTTTGGTATAAGCATTGAGATATCACATCTCTTCTATCGGAAGGGTCTCAGGATTGGAATGGGAAGGAGTTGGATATTCCCATCTCATGTTATAGGAAGGGTCTCAGGTTTGGTATTAGAAGCATTGAGATATCACATCTCATGCTATAGGAAGGGTCTCAGGATTGGAATGGGAAGGACTTGGATATCACATCTCATGCTATAGGGAGGGTCTCAAGTTTGATATTAGAAGCATTGAGATATCACATCTCACGATATCGGAAGGGTCTCAGGATTGGAATGGGAAGGAGTTGGATATCACATCTCATGATAAAGGAAGGGTCTAAGGTTTGGAAGGGGAAGGATTTGGATATCACATCTAATGTTATAGGACGGGTCTCAGGTTTGGTATTAGAAGCACTGAGATATCAAGTCTCATGGTATAGGAAGGGTCTCAGAATTGGAATGAGAAGGAGTTGGATATCACATCTCAAGCTATAGGAAGGGTCTCAGGATTGGAATGGGAAGGAGTTTGATATCACATCTCATGCAATAGTATGGGTCTCAGGTTTGGTATAAGCATTGGGATATCACATCTCATGCTATCGGAAGGGTATCAGGATTGGATTTGGAAGGAGCTGGATATCCCATCTCATGCTATAGTAAGGGTCTCAGGTTGGAATGGGAAGGAGTTGGATATCACATCTCATGTTATAGGAAGGGTCTCAGGATTGGAATGGGAAGGACTTGGATATCACATCTCATGCTATAGGAAGGCTCTCAGGTTTGGAAGGGGAAAGAGTTGGATATCACATTTCATGTTAGAGGTAGGATCTCAGGTTTGGTATTAGAGGCATTGAGATATCACATCTCATGCTATCAGAAGGGTCTCAGGATTGGAATGGGAAGGAGTTGGATATCACATCTCATGCTAAAGGGAGGGTCTCAGGTTTGGAAGGGGAAGGATTTGGAAATCACATCTCATGTTATAGGAAGGATCTCAGGTTTGGTATTAGAAGCATTGAGATATCACATCGGTGTCCAGTCAACTCGTCGAAAAAAAACTGGTCGACTGCAATTTGGTCGACGCAATTTCGTCGAAAACCATTTCGTCGAAAATATTTTTTTATTTATATATTTATTTTTTGGGTTTTCGTTTTGATAAAAAATGGGTTTTTAGAGAAAAAAAGGGGGTTGGGGGGGACCCCCCCCAAAAAAAAAAAAAAGGGTTAAAATAGAAAAAAAAAAATTTCGACAAAATGTTTTTCGACCAATTTGATTCGACCATTTGTCTGGTCGACCAATTTTTTTCGACGAATTGACTGGCAACCATCACATCTCATGCTATCGGAAGGATCTCAGGTTTGGTATTAGAAGCATTGAGATATCACATCTCATGCTATCAGAATGGTCTCAGGATTGGAATCGGAAGGAGTTGGATATCACATCTCATGCTAAAGGGAGGGTCTCAGGTTTGGAAGGGGAAGGATTTGGATATCACATCTCATGTTATCAGAAGGATCTCAGGTTTGGTATTAGAAGTATTGAGATATCACATCTCATGCTATAGGAAGGGTCTCAGGATTGGAATGGGAAGGAGTTGGATATCACATCTCAAGCTATAGGAAGGGTCTCAGGTTTGGTATAAGCATTGAGATATCACATCTCATGCTATAGGAAGGGTCTCAGGATTGGAATGGGAAGGAGTTGGATATCACATCTCATGTTATAGGAAAGATCTCAGGTTTGGTATTAGAAGCATTGAGACATCACATCTCATGTTATAGGAAGGGTCTCAGGATTGGAATGGGAAGAAGTTGGATATCACATCTCATGCTATAGGAAGAGTCTCAGGTTTGGTATAAGCATTGAGATATCACATCTCATGATATAGGAAGGGCTCAGGATTGGAATGGGAAGGAGTTGTATATGACATCTCATGCCATAGGAGGGTCTCAGGTTTGGTATAAGCATTGAGATATCACATCACATGCTATAGGAAGGGTCTCAGGATTGGAATGGGAAGGACTTGGATATCACATCTCATGTTAAACGAAGGATCTCAGGTTTGGTATTAGAAGCATTGAGACATCACATATCATGCTATCGGAAGAATCTCAGATTTCCAAACCTGAGAGCCTTCCTACAGCATGAGATGTGATATCCAAGTCATTCCCATTCCAATCCTGAGACCCTTCCTATAACATGAGATGTCATATCCAACTCCTTCCCATTCCAACCTGAGACCCTTCCTATAGCATGAGATGGGATATCCAACTCCTTCCAAATCCAATCCTGATACCCTTCCGATAGCATGAGATGTGATATCCCAATGCTTCTACAAAACCTGAGACCCATACCATGGCATGAGATGTGATATCAAACTCCCGTCCTATACCATGAGACTTGATATCTCAATGCTTCTAATACCAAACCTGAGACCGGTCCAATAACATGAGATGTGATATCCAAATCCTTCCCCTTCCAAACCTTAGACCCTTCCTTTATCATGAGATGTGATACCCAAGTCCTTCCCATTCCATTCCTGAGACCCTTCCTATAGCATGAGATGTGATATCTCAATGCTTCTAATACCAAACCTGAGACCCTTCCTATAACATGAGATGTGATATCCAAGTCCTTCCCATTTCAATCCTGAGACCCTTCCTATAGCATGAGATGTAATATCTCAATGCTTCTAATACCAAACCTGAGACCCTTCCTATAACATGAATTCTGATATCCAAGTCCTTCCCATTCCAATCCTGAGACCCTTCCAATAGCAGAGATGTGATATCTCAATGCTTCTAATATCAAACCTGAGACCTGTCCTATAACATGAGATGGGATATCCAACTCCTTCCCGTTCCAAACCTGATACCCTTCCTATAGCATGAGATGTGATATCCAATTCCTTCCCATCCCAATCCTGAGACACCTCCGATAGCAGAGATGTGATATCTCAATGCTTATACCAAACCTGAGACTCTTCCTATAACATGAAATGTGATATCTAACTCCTTCCCGTTCCAAACCTGAGACCCTTCCTATAGCATGAGATGTGATATCCAACTCCTTCCCATTCCAATCCTGAGACCCTTCCTATAGCATGAGATGTGATATCTCAATGCTTATACCAAATCTGAGACCCTTCCTATAGCATAAGATGTGATATCCAACTCCTTCCCATTCCAATCCTGAGACCCTTCCTATAGCATGAGATGTGATATCTCAATGCTTCTAATACCAAACCTGAGATCCTTCCTATAACATGAGATGTGATATCCAACTCCTTCCCATTCCAATCCTGAGACCCTCATGATAGCATGAGATGTGATATCTCAATGCCTCTAATACCAAACCTGAGATACTTCCGATAGCATGAGATGTGATATCTCAATGCCTTTAATACCAAACCTGAGATCCTTACTATAACATGAGATGTGATTTCCAAATCCTTCCCCTTCCACACCTGAGACCCTCCCTTTAGCATGAGATGTGATATACAACTTCTTCCCATTCCAATCCTGAGACCCTTCTGATAGCATGAGATGTGATATCTCAATGCCTCTAATACCAAACCTGAGATCCTACCTCTAACATGAAATGTGATATCCATCTCCTTCCCTTTCCAAACTTGAGACCCTGCCTATAGCATGCGATGTGATATTCAAGTCCTTCCCATTCCAATCCTGAGACCCTTCCTATAGCATGTGATGTGATATCTCAATGCGTATACCAAACCTGAGACCCTTCCTATGGCATGAGATGTCATATACAACTCCTTCCCATTCCAATCCTGAGACCCTTCCTATGGCATGAGATGTGATATCTCAATGCTTATACCAAACCTGAGACCCTTCCTATAGCATGAGATGTGATATCCAACTTCTTCCCATTCCAATCCTAAGACCCTTCCTATAACATGAGATGTGATGTCTCAATGCTTCTAATACCAAACCTGAGATCTTTCCTATAACATGAGATGTGATATCCAACTCCTTCCCATTCCAATCCTGAGACCCTTCTTATAGCATGAGATGTGATATCTCAATGCTTATACCAAACCTGAGACCCTTCCTATAGCTTGAGATGTGATATCCAACTCCTTCCCATTCCAATCCTGAGACCCTTCCTATAGCATGAGATGTGATATCTCAAGGCCTCTAATACCAAACCTGAGATCCTTCCTCTAACATGAAATGTGATATCCAACTCCTTCCCCTTCCTAACCTGAGACCTTTCCTATAGCATGAGATGTGATATCCAACTCCTTCCCATTCCAATCCTGAGACCCTTCCGATAGCAGAGATGTGATATCTCAATGCTTATACCAAACCTGAGACCCTTCCTATAGCATGAGATGTGATATCCAACTCCTTCCCATTCCAATCCTGAGACCCTTCCTATAGCATGATATGTGAAATCTCAATGCTTCTACCAAAACTGAGACCCTTCCTTTAGCATGAGATGTGATATCCAACTCCTTCCCATTCCAATCCTGAGACCAGTCCTATAGCATGAGATGTGATATCTCAATGCTTCTAATACCAAACCTGAGATCCTTCCTATAACATGAGATGTGATATCCAACTCCTTCCCATTCCAATTGTGAGACCCTTCCTATAGCATGAGATGTGATATCTCAATGCTTCTAATACCAAACCTGAGATCCTTCCGATAGCATGAGATGTGATATCTCAATGCTTCTAATACCAAACCTGAGATCCTTCCTATAACATGAGATGTGATATCCAAATCCTTCCCCTTCCGAACCTGAGACCCTCCCTTTAGCATGAGATGTGATATCCAACTCCTTCCCATTCCAATCCTGATACCCTTCTGATAGCATGAGATGTGATATCTCAATGCCTCTAATACCAAACCTAAGATCCTACCTCTAACATGAAATGTGATATCCAACTCCTTCCCTTTCCAAACCTGAGAGCCTTCCTACAGCATGAGATGTGATATCCAAGTCCTTCCCATTCCAATCCTGAGACCCTTCCTATAACATGAGATGTCATATCCAACTCCTTCTCATTCCAACCTGAGACCCTTCCTATAGCATGAGATGGGATATCCAACTCCTTCTTATGCCAAACCTGAGACCCTTCCTATGGCATGATATGTGATATCCAACTCCTTGCCATTCAAATCCTGAGACCCTTCCTATAGCATGAGAAGGGATATCCAACTCCTTCCCAATCCAATCCTGAGACCCTTCCGATAGCAGAGATGTGATATCTCAACGCTTCTACCAAACCTGAGAACCTTCCTATAACATGAGATGTGATATCCAATTCCTACCCATTCCAAACCTGAGACCCTTCCTATTGGATGAGATTTGATATCCAACTCCTTCCCATTCCAACCCTGAGACCCTTCCTATACCACGAGATGTGATATCTCAATGCTTCTAATACCAAACCTGGGTCCCGTCCTATAACATGAGATATGATATCCAAATCCTTCCCCTTCCAAACTTGAGACCCTTCCTTTAGCATGAGATGTGATATCCAAATACTTCCCATTCCAATCCTAAAACCCTTCCTATAGCATGAGATGTGATATCTCAATGTTTCTAATAAAAAACCTGAGACCCTTCCTATAGCAAGAGATGCGATATCCAAATCCTTCCCATTCCAATCCTGAGACCCTTCATATAACATGAGATGTGATATCCAACTCCTTCCCATTCCAACCTGAGACCCTTCCTATAGCATGAGAAGGGATATCCAACTCCTTCCCAATCCAATCCTGAGACCCTTCCGATAGCAGAGATGTGATATCTCAATGCTTATACCAAACCTGAGACCCTTCCTATGGCATGAGATGTGATATCCAACTCCTTGCCATTCAAATCCTGAGACCCTCCCTATAACAAGAGATGTCATATCCAACTCCTTCCCATTCCAAACCTGAGACCCTTCCTTTAGCATGAGATGTAATATCCAAATCCTTCACATTCCAATCCGGAGACCCTTCCTATAGCATGAGATGTGATATCTCAATGCTTCTAATACCAAACATGAGATCCTTCCTATAACATGAGATGTGATATCCAACTCCTTCCCATTCCAAACCTGAGACCCTTCCGATAGCATGAGATGTGATATCTCAATGCTTCAAAAACCAAACATGAGAACCATCCTATAACATGAGATGTGAAATCCAAATCCTTCCCTTCCCAAACCTGAGACTCTTCCTATAGCATGAGATGTGATATCTCAATGCTTCTACCAAACCTGAAACCCTTCCTATAGCATGAGATGTGATATCCAACTCCTTCCCATTCCAATCCTGAGACACTTCCTATAGCATGAGATTTGATATCACAATGCTTCTAATACCAAACCTGAGACCCGTCCTATAACATGAGATGTGATATCCAAATCCTTCCCCTTCCAAACCCTAGACCCTTCCTTTATCATGAGATGTGATATCCAAGTCCTTCCCATTCCATTCCTGAGACCCTTCCTATAGCATGAGATGTGATATCTCAATGCTTCTAATACCAAACCTGAGACCCTTCCTATAACATGAGATGTGATATCCAAGTCCTTCCCATTCCAATCCTGAGACCCTTCCTATAGCATGAGATGTGATATCCTAGTCCTTCCCATTCCAATCCTGAGACCCTTCCGATAGCAGAGATGTGATATCTCAATGCTTATACCAAACCTGAGACCCTTCCTATGGCATGAGATGTCATATACAACTCCTTCCCATTCCAATCCTGAGACCCTTCCTATAGCATGAGATGTGATATCTCAATGCTTATACCAAACCTGAGACCCTTCCTATAGCATGAGATGTGATATCCAACTCCTTCCCATTCCAATCCTGATACCCTTCCTATAACATGAGTTGTGATGTCTCAATGCTTCTAATACCAAACATGAGATCCTTCCTATGGCATGAGATGTCATATAAAACTCCTTCCCATTCCATTCCTGAGACCCTTCCTATAGCATGAGATATGATATCCAACTCCTTCCCATTCCAATCCTGAGACCCTTCCTATAGCATGAGATGTGATATCTCAATGCTTCTAATAACAAACCTGAGATCCTTCCTATAACATGAGATGTGATATCCAAATCCTTCCCCTTCCAAACCAGAGACCCTCCCTTTAGCATGAGATGTGATATCCAACTCCTTCCCATTCCAATCCTGAGACCATTCTGATAGCATGAGTTGTGATATCTCAATGCTTCTAATACCAAACCTGAGATCCTTCCGATAGCATGAGATGTGATATTTCAATTCTTCTAATACCAAACCTGAGATCCTTCCTATAACACGAGATGTGATTTTCAAATCCTTCCCCTTCCAAACCTGAGACCCTCCCTTTAGCATGAGATGTGATATCCAACTCCTTCCCATTCCAATCCTGAGACCCTTCTGATAGCATGAGATGTTATATCTCAATGCCTCTAATACCAAACCTGAGATTCTACCTCTAACATGAAATGTGATATCCAACTCCTTCCCCTTCCAAACCTGGGAGCCTTCCTATAACATGAGATGTGATATCGAAGTCCTTCCCATTCCAATCCTGAGACCCTTCCTATAACATGAGATGTGATATCCAACTCCTTCCCATTCCAATCCTGAGACCCTTCCTATAGCATGAGATGTGATGTCTCAATGCTTCTAATACCAAATCTGAGATCCTTCCTATAACATGAGATGTGATATCCAACTCCTTCCATTCCAATCCTGAGACCCTTCCTATAGCATGGGATGTGATATTTCAATGCTTATACCAAACCTGAGACCCTTCCTATAGCATGAGATGTGATATCCAAATCCTTCCCATTCCAATCGTGAGACCCTTCCTATAGCATGAGATGTGATATCTCAATGCCTCTAATACCAAACCTGAGATCCTTCCTCTAACATGAAATGTGATATCCAAATCCTTACCCTTCCAAACCTGAGAGCCTACCTATAGCATGAGATGTGATATCCAACTCCTCCCCATTCCAATCCTGAGACCCTTCCTATAGCATGAGATGTGATATCTCAATGCTTATACCAAACCTGAGACCCTTCCTATAGCATGAGATGTGATATCCAAATCCTTCCCATTCCAATCCTGAGACCCTTCCTATAGCATGAGATGTGATATCTCAATGCCTCTAATACCAAACCTGAGATCCTTCCTTGAACATGAAATGTGATATCCCACTCCTTCCCTTTCCAAACCTGAGAGTCTACCTATAGCATGAGATGTGATATCCAAGTCCTTCCCATTCCAATCCTTAGACACTTCCTACAGCATGAGATGTGATATCTCAATGATTCTATTACCAAACCTGAGACCCGTCCTATAACATGAGATAGGATATCCAACTCCTTCCCATTTCAATCCTGAGAAACTTCCGATAGCAGAGATGTGATATCTCAATGCTTAGACCAAACCTGAGACCCTTCCTATAACATGAGATGTGATATCCAACTCCTTCCCGTTCCAAACCTGAGACCCTTTCTATAGCAAGAATCTAATATCCAACTCCTTCCCATTCCAATCCTGAGACCATTCCTATAGCATGAGATGTGATATCTCAATGCTTCTAATACCAAACCTGAGATCCTTCCTATGACATGAGATGTGATATCCAATTCCTTCCCATTCCAAACCTGAGACCCTTCCTATAGCATGAGACGTGATATCTCAATGCTTCTAATACCAAACCTGAGATCCTTCCTATAACATGAGATGTGATATCCAAATCCTTCCCCTTCCAAACCAGAGACCCTCCCTTTAGCATGAGATGTGATATCCAACTCCTTCCCATTCCAATCCTGAGACATTTCTGATAGCATGAGATGTGATATCTCAATGCCTCTAATACCAAACCTGAGATCCTACCTCTAACATGAAATGTGATATCCAACTCCTTCCCCTTGCAAACCTGAGAGCCTTCCTATAGCATGAGATGTGATATCGAAGTATTTCCCATTCCAATCCTGAGACCCTTCCTATAACATGAGATGTGATATCCAACTCCTTCCCATTCCAACCTGAGACCCTTCCTATAGCATGAGATGGGATATCCAACTACTTCCAAATCCAATCCTGATACCCTTCCGATAGCATGAGATGTGATATCTCAATCCCTCTAATACCAAACCTGAGATCCTTCCTATAACATGAGATGTGATATCAAAATCCTTCCCCTTCCAAACCTGAGACCCTCCCTTTAGCATGAGATGTGATATCCAACTCCTTCCCATTCCAATCCTGAGACCCTTCTGATAGCATGAGATGTGATATTCAATGCCTCTAATACCAAACCTGAGATCCTACCTCTAACATGAAATGTGATATCCAACTCCTTCCCTTTCCAAACGTGAGAGCCTCCCTATAGCATGAGATGGGATATTCAAGTCCTTCCCATTCCAATCCTGAGACCCTTCCTATAGCATGAGATGTGATATCCAACTCCTTCCCATTCCAATCCTGAGACCCTTCCTATAGCATGAGATGTGATATCTCAATGCTTATACCAAACCTGAGATCCTTCCTATAGCATGAGATGTGATATCCAACTCCTTCCCATTCCAATCCTGAGACCCTTCCTATAACATGAGATGTGATATCTCAATGCTTCTAATACCAAACCTGAGACCCTTCCTGTAACATAAGTTGGGATATCCAACTCCTTCCCATTCCAATCCTGAGACCCTTCCGATAGCAGAGATGTGATATCTCAATGCTGATACCAAACCTGAGACCCTTCCTATGGCATGAGATGTCATATACAACTCCTTCCCATTCCAATCCTGAGACCCTTCCTATAGCATGAGATGTGATATCTCAATGCTTATACCAAACCTGAGACCCTTCCTATAGCATGAGATGTGATATCCAACTCCTTCCCATTCCAATCCTGAGACCCTTCCTATAACATGAGATGTTATGTCTCAATGCTTCTAATACCAAACCTGAGATCCTTCCTATGCATGAGATGTCATATAAAACTCCTTCCCATTCCATTCCTGAGACCCTTCCTATAGCATGAGATGTGATATCCAACTCCTTCCCATTCCAATCCTGAGACCCTTCCTATAGCATGAGATGTGATATCCAAATCCTTCCCATTCCAATTGTGAGACCCTTCCTATAGCATGAGATGTGATATCCAAAACCTTCCCTTTCCAAAACTGAGAGCCTACCTATAGCATGAGATGTGATATCCAACTCCTTCCCATTCCAGTCCTGAGACCCTTCCTATAGCATGAGATGTGATATCTCAATGCTTATACCAAACCTGAGACCCTTCCTATAGCATGAGATGTGATATCCAAATCCTTCCCATTCCAATCCTGAGACCCTTCCTATAGCATGAGATGTGATATCCAAATCCTTCCCATTCCAAACCTGAGACCCTCCCTTTAGCATGAGATGTGATATCCAACTCCTTCCCATTCCAATCCTGAGACCCTTCTGATAGCATGAGATGTTATATCTCAATGCCTCTAATACCAAACCTGAGATCCTACCTCTAACATGAAATGTGATATCCAACTCCTTCCCCTTCTAAACCTGGAAGCCTTCCTATAACATGAGATGTGATATCGAAGTGCTTCCCATTCCAATCCTGAGACCCTTCCTATAACATGAGATGTGATATCCAACTCCTTCCCATTCCAATCCTGAGACACTTCCTATAGCATGAGATGTGATGTCTCAATGCTTCTAATACCAAATCTGAGATCCTTCCTATAACATGAGATGTGATATCCAACTCCTTCCCATTGCAATCTTGAGACCGTTTCTATAGCATGAGATGTGATATCTCAATGCTTATACCAAACCTGAGACCCTTCCTATAGCATGAGATGTGATATCCAAATCCTTCCCCTTCCAAACCTGATAGCCTTCCTATAGCATGAGATGTGATATCCAAGTCCTTCCCATTCCAATCCTGATACCCTTCCTATAACATGAGATGTGATATCCAACTCCTTCCCATTCCAACCTGAGACCCTTCCTATAGCATGAGATGGGATATCCAACTCCTTCCAAATCCAATCCTGATACCCTTCCGATAGCATGAGATGTGATATCCCAATGCTTCTACAAAACCTGAGACCCATACCATGGCATGAGATGTGATATCAAACTCCTTCCCATTCCAATCCTGACACCCTTTATATAGCTTGAGATGTGATATCCAACTCCTCCCCATTCCAATTCTGAGACCCGTCCTATACCATGGGACTTGATATCTCAATGCTTCTAATACCAAACCTGAGACCGGTCCTATAACATGAGATGTGATATCCAAATCCTTCCCCTTCCAAACCTTAGACCCTTCCTTTATCATGAGATGTGATATCCAAGTCGTTCCCATTCCAATCCTGAGACCCTTCCTATAGCATGAGATGTGATATCTCAATGCTTCTAATACCAAACCTGAGACCCTTGCTATAATGAGATGGGATATCCAACTCCTTCCCATTCCAATCCTGAGACCCTTCCGATAGCAGAGATGTGATATCTCAATGCTTCTAATACCAAACCTGAGACCCTTGCTATAATGAGATGGGATATCCAACTCCTTCCGATTCCAATCCTGAGACCCTTCCTATAGCATGAGATGTGATATCTCAATGCTTCTAATAATAAACCTGAGATCCTTCCTATAACATGAGATATGATATCCAACTCCTTCCCATTCCAAACCTGAGACCCTTCCGATTGCATGAGATGTGATATCAAACTCCTTCCCATTCCAATCCTGAGACCCTTCCTATACCATGAGATGTGATATCTCAATGCTTCTAATACCAAACCTGACACCCGTTCTAAAACATGAGATGTGATGTCCAAATCCTTCCCCTTCCAAACCTGAGATCTTTCCTTTAGCATGAGATGTGATATCCAACTCCTTCCCATTCCAATCCTGAGACCCTTCCTATACCATGAGATGTGATATCTCAATGCTTCTAATACCAAACCTGACACCCGTCCTAAAACATGAGATGTGATGTCCAAATCCTTCCCCTTCCAAACCTGAGATCTTTCCTTTAGCATGAGATGTGATATCCAACTCCTTCCCATTCCAATCCTGAGACCCTTCCTATACCATGAGATGTGATATCTCAATGCTTCTAATACCAAACCTGACACCCGTCCTAAAACATGAGATGTGATGTCCAAATCCTTCCCCTTCCAAACCTGAGATCTTTCCTATAACATAAGATGGGATATCCAACTCCTTCCCATTCCAATCCTGAGACCCTTCCGATAGCAGAGATGTGATATCTCAATGCTTATACCAAACCTGAGACCCTTCCTGTGGCATGAGATGTCATATCCAACTCCTTCCCATTCCAATTCTGAGACCCTTCCTATAGCATGATATGTGATATCACAATTTTTCTAATACCAAACCTGAGATCCTTCCTATAACATGAGATGTGTATCCAACTCCTTCCCATTCCAAAACCTGAGACCCTTCCTATAGCATGAGATGTGATATCTTAATGCTTCTAAAACCAAACCTGAGAACCATCCAATAACATATGTGAAATCCAAATCCTTCCCTTTCCAAACCTGAGACCCTTCCGATAGCATTAGATGTGATATCTCAATGCTTCTAAAACCAAACATGAGAACCATCCTATAACATGAGATGTGAAATCCAAATCCTTCCCTTTCCAAACCTGAGACCCTTCCTATAGCTTGAGATGTGATATCAAACTCCTTCCCATTGCAATCCTGTGATAGCTTGAGATGTGATATCCAACTCCTTCCCATTCCAATCCTGAGACCCTTCCTATACCATGAGATGTGATATCTCAATGCTTCTAATACCAAACCTGAGACCCGTCCTAAAACATGAGATGTGAGATCCAAATCCTTCCCCCTCCAAACCTGAGAACCTTCCTATAGCTTGAGATGTGATATCAAACTCCTTCCCATTCCAATCCTGAGATAGCTTGAGATGTGATATCCAACTCCTTCCCATTCCTATCCTGAGACCCTTCCGATAGCAGAGATGTGATATCTCAATGCTTGTACCAAACCTGAGACCCTTCCTATGGCATGAGATGTGATATCCAACTCCTTCCCATTCCAATCCTGAGACCCTTCCTATAGCATGAGATGTGATATCTCAATGCTTATACCAAACCTGAGACCCTTCCTATAGCATGAGATGTGATATCCAAATCCTTCCCATTCCAATCCTGAGACCCTTCCTATAGCATGAGATGTGATATCTCAATGCCTCTAATACCAAACCTGAGATCCTTCCTTGAACATGAAATGTGATATCCCACTCCTTCCCTTTCCAAACCTGAGAGTCTACCTATAGCATGAGATGTGATATCCAAGTCCTTCCCATTCCAATCCTTAGACACTTCCTACAGCATGAGATGTGATATCTCAATGATTCTATTACCAAACCTGAGACCCGTCCTATAACATGAGATGGGATATCCAACTCCTTCCCATTTCAATCCTGAGAAACTTCTGATAGCAGAGATGTGATATCTCAATGCTTAGACCAAACCTGAGACACTTCCTATAACATGAGATGTGATTTCCAACTCCTTCCCGTTCCAAACCTGAGACCCTTTCTATAGCAAGAATCTAATATCCAACTCCTTCCCATTCCAATCCTGAGACCATTCCTATAGCATGAGATGTGATATCTCAATGCTTCTAATACCAAACCTGAGATCCTTCCTATGACATGAGATGTGATATCCAATTCCTTCCCATTCCAAACCTGAGACCCTTCCTATAGCATGAGATGTGATATCTCAATGCTTCTAATACCAAACCTGAGATCCTTCCTATAACATGAGATGTGATATCCAAATCCTTCCCCTTCCAAACCAGAGACCCTCCCTTTAGCATGAGATGTGATATCCAACTCCTTCCCATTCCAATCCTGAGACATTTCTGATAGCATGAGATGTGATATCTCAATGCCTCTAATACCAAACCTGAGATCCTACCTCTAACATGAAATGTGATATCCAACTCCTTCCCCTTGCAAACCTGAGAGCCTTCCTATAGCATGAGATGTGATATCGAAGTATTTCCCATTCCAATCCTGAGACCCTTCCTATAACATGAGATGTGATATCCAATTCCTTCCCATTCCAACCTGAGACCCTTCCTATAGCATGAGATGGGATATCCAACTACTTCCAAATCCAATCCTGATACCCTTCCGATAGCATGAGATGTGATATCTCAATCCCTCTAATACCAAACCTGAGATCCTTCCTATAACATGAGATGTGATATCAAAATCCTTCCCCTTCCAAACCTGAGACCCTCCCTTTAGCATGAGATGTGATATCCAACTCCTTCCCATTCCAATCCTGAGACCCTTCTGATAGCATGAGATGTGATATTCAATGCCTCTAATACCAAACCTGAGATCCTACCTCTAACATGAAATGTGATATCCAACTCCTTCCCTTTCCAAACGTGAGAGCCTCCCTATAGCATGAGATGTGATATCTCAATGTTTCTAATAAAAAACCTGAGACCCTTCCTATAGCAAGAGATGCGATATCCAAATCCTTCCCATTCCAATCCTGAGACCCTTCCTATAACATGAGATGTGATATCCAACTCCTTCCCATTCCAACCTGAGACCCTTCCTATAGCATGAGAAGGGATATCCAACTCCTTCCCAATCCAATCCTGAGACCCTTCCGATAGCAGAGATGTGATATCTCAATGCTTATACCAAACCTGAGACCCTTCCTATGGCATGAGATGTGATATCCAACTCCTTGCCATTCAAATCCTGAGACCCTCCCTATAACAAGAGATGTCATATCCAACTCCTTCCCATTCCAAACCTGAGACCCTTCCTTTAGCATGAGATGTAATATCCAAATCCTTCACATTCCAATCCGGAGACCCTTCCTATAGCATGAGATGTGATATCTCAATGCTTCTAATACCAAACATGAGATCCTTCCTATAACATGAGATGTGATATCCAACTCCTTCCCATTCCAAACCTGAGACCCTTCCGATAGCATGAGATGTGATATCTCAATGCTTCAAAAACCAAACATGAGAACCATCCTATAACATGAGATGTGAAATCCAAATCCTTCCCTTCCCAAACCTGAGACTCTTCCTATAGCATGAGATGTGATATCTCAATGCTTCTACCAAACCTGAAACCCTTCCTATAGCATGAGATGTGATATCCAACTCCTTCCCATTCCAATCCTGAGACACTTCCTATAGCATGAGATGTGATATCACAATGCTTCTAATACCAAACCTGAGACCCGTCCTATAACATGAGATGTGATATCCAAATCCTTCCCCTTCCAAACCTTAGACCCTTCCTTTATCATGAGATGTGATATCCAAGTCCTTCCCATTCCATTCCTGAGACCCTTCCTATAGCATGAGATGTGATATCTCAATGCTTCTAATACCAAACCTGAGACCCTTCCTATAACATGAGATGTGATATCCAAGTCCTTCCCATTCCAATCCTGAGACCCTTCCTATAGCATGAGATGTGATATCCTAGTCCTTCCCATTCCAATCCTGAGACCCTTCCGATAGCAGAGATGTGATATCTCAATGCTTATACCAAACCTGAGACCCTTCCTATGGCATGAGATGTCATATACAACTCCTTCCCATTCCAATCCTGAGACCCTTCCTATAGCATGAGATGTGATATCTCAATGCTTATACCAAACCTGAGACCCTTCCTATAGCATGAGATGTGATATCCAACTCCTTCCCATTCCAATCCTGATACCCTTCCTATAACATGAGTTGTGATGTCTCAATGCTTCTAATACCAAACATGAGATCCTTCCTATGGCATGAGATGTCATATAAAACTCCTTCCCATTCCATTCCTGAGACCCTTCCTATAGCATGAGATATGATATCCAACTCCTTCCCATTCCAATCCTGAGACCCTTCCTATAGCATGAGATGTGATATCTCAATGCTTCTAATAACAAACCTGAGATCCTTCCTATAACATGAGATGTGATATCCAAATCCTTCCCCTTCCAAACCAGAGACCCTCCCTTTAGCATGAGATGTGATATCCAACTCCTTCCCATTCCAATCCTGAGACCATTCTGATAGCATGAGTTGTGATATCTCAATGCTTCTAATACCAAACCTGAGATCCTTCCGATAGCATGAGATGTGATATTTCAATTCTTCTAATACCAAACCTGAGATCCTTCCTATAACACGAGATGTGATTTTCAAATCCTTCCCCTTCCAAACCTGAGACCCTCCCTTTAGCATGAGATGTGATATCCAACTCCTTCCCATTCCAATCCTGAGACCCTTCTGATAGCATGAGATGTTATATCTCAATGCCTCTAATACCAAACCTGAGATTCTACCTCTAACATGAAATGTGATATCCAACTCCTTCCCCTTCCAAACCTGGGAGCCTTCCTATAACATGAGATGTGATATCGAAGTCCTTCCCATTCCAATCCTGAGACCCTTCCTATAACATGAGATGTGATATCCAACTCCTTCCCATTCCAATCCTGAGACCCTTCCTATAGCATGAGATGTGATGTCTCAATGCTTCTAATACCAAATCTGAGATCCTTCCTATAACATGAGATGTGATATCCAACTCCTTCCATTCCAATCCTGAGACCCTTCCTATAGCATGGGATGTGATATTTCAATGCTTATACCAAACCTGAGACCCTTCCTATAGCATGAGATGTGATATCCAAATCCTTCCCATTCCAATCGTGAGACCCTTCCTATAGCATGAGATGTGATATCTCAATGCCTCTAATACCAAACCTGAGATCCTTCCTCTAACATGAAATGTGATATCCAAATCCTTACCCTTCCAAACCTGAGAGCCTACCTATAGCATGAGATGTGATATCCAACTCCTCCCCATTCCAATCCTGAGACCCTTCCTATAGCATGAGATGTGATATCTCAATGCTTATACCAAACCTGAGACCCTTCCTATAGCATGAGATGTGATATCCAAATCCTTCCCATTCCAATCCTGAGACCCTTCCTATAGCATGAGATGTGATATCTCAATGCCTCTAATACCAAACCTGAGATCCTTCCTTGAACATGAAATGTGATATCCCACTCCTTCCCTTTCCAAACCTGAGAGTCTACCTATAGCATGAGATGTGATATCCAAGTCCTTCCCATTCCAATCCTTAGACACTTCCTACAGCATGAGATGTGATATCTCAATGATTCTATTACCAAACCTGAGACCCGTCCTATAACATGAGATAGGATATCCAACTCCTTCCCATTTCAATCCTGAGAAACTTCCGATAGCAGAGATGTGATATCTCAATGCTTAGACCAAACCTGAGACCCTTCCTATAACATGAGATGTGATATCCAACTCCTTCCCGTTCCAAACCTGAGACCCTTTCTATAGCAAGAATCTAATATCCAACTCCTTCCCATTCCAATCCTGAGACCATTCCTATAGCATGAGATGTGATATCTCAATGCTTCTAATACCAAACCTGAGATCCTTCCTATGACATGAGATGTGATATCCAATTCCTTCCCATTCCAAACCTGAGACCCTTCCTATAGCATGAGACGTGATATCTCAATGCTTCTAATACCAAACCTGAGATCCTTCCTATAACATGAGATGTGATATCCAAATCCTTCCCCTTCCAAACCAGAGACCCTCCCTTTAGCATGAGATGTGATATCCAACTCCTTCCCATTCCAATCCTGAGACATTTCTGATAGCATGAGATGTGATATCTCAATGCCTCTAATACCAAACCTGAGATCCTACCTCTAACATGAAATGTGATATCCAACTCCTTCCCCTTGCAAACCTGAGAGCCTTCCTATAGCATGAGATGTGATATCGAAGTATTTCCCATTCCAATCCTGAGACCCTTCCTATAACATGAGATGTGATATCCAACTCCTTCCCATTCCAACCTGAGACCCTTCCTATAGCATGAGATGGGATATCCAACTACTTCCAAATCCAATCCTGATACCCTTCCGATAGCATGAGATGTGATATCTCAATCCCTCTAATACCAAACCTGAGATCCTTCCTATAACATGAGATGTGATATCAAAATCCTTCCCCTTCCAAACCTGAGACCCTCCCTTTAGCATGAGATGTGATATCCAACTCCTTCCCATTCCAATCCTGAGACCCTTCTGATAGCATGAGATGTGATATTCAATGCCTCTAATACCAAACCTGAGATCCTACCTCTAACATGAAATGTGATATCCAACTCCTTCCCTTTCCAAACGTGAGAGCCTCCCTATAGCATGAGATGGGATATTCAAGTCCTTCCCATTCCAATCCTGAGACCCTTCCTATAGCATGAGATGTGATATCCAACTCCTTCCCATTCCAATCCTGAGACCCTTCCTATAGCATGAGATGTGATATCTCAATGCTTATACCAAACCTGAGATCCTTCCTATAGCATGAGATGTGATATCCAACTCCTTCCCATTCCAATCCTGAGACCCTTCCTATAACATGAGATGTGATATCTCAATGCTTCTAATACCAAACCTGAGACCCTTCCTATAACATAAGTTGGGATATCCAACTCCTTCCCATTCCAATCCTGAGACCCTTCCGATAGCAGAGATGTGATATCTCAATGCTGATACCAAACCTGAGACCCTTCCTATGGCATGAGATGTCATATACAACTCCTTCCCATTCCAATCCTGAGACCCTTCCTATAGCATGAGATGTGATATCTCAATGCTTATACCAAACCTGAGACCCTTCCTATAGCATGAGATGTGATATCCAACTCCTTCCCATTCCAATCCTGAGACCCTTCCTATAACATGAGATGTTATGTCTCAATGCTTCTAATACCAAACCTGAGATCCTTCCTATGCATGAGATGTCATATAAAACTCCTTCCCATTCCATTCCTGAGACCCTTCCTATAGCATGAGATGTGATATCCAACTCCTTCCCATTCCAATCCTGAGACCCTTCCTATAGCATGAGATGTGATATCCAAATCCTTCCCATTCCAATTGTGAGACCCTTCCTATAGCATGAGATGTGATATCCAAATCCTTCCCTTTCCAAAACTGAGAGCCTACCTATAGCATGAGATGTGATATCCAACTCCTTCCCATTCCAGTCCTGAGACCCTTCCTATAGCATGAGATGTGATATCTCAATGCTTATACCAAACCTGAGACCCTTCCTATAGCATGAGATGTGATATCCAAATCCTTCCCATTCCAATCCTGAGACCCTTCCTATAGCATGAGATGTGATATCCAAATCCTTCCCATTCCAAACCTGAGACCCTCCCTTTAGCATGAGATGTGATATCCAACTCCTTCCCATTCCAATCCTGAGACCCTTCTGATAGCATGAGATGTTATATCTCAATGCCTCTAATACCAAACCTGAGATCCTACCTCTAACATGAAATGTGATATCCAACTCCTTCCCCTTCTAAACCTGGAAGCCTTCCTATAACATGAGATGTGATATCGAAGTGCTTCCCATTCCAATCCTGAGACCCTTCCTATAACATGAGATGTGATATCCAACTCCTTCCCATTCCAATCCTGAGACACTTCCTATAGCATGAGATGTGATGTCTCAATGCTTCTAATACCAAATCTGAGATCCTTCCTATAACATGAGATGTGATATCCAACTCCTTCCCATTGCAATCTTGAGACCGTTTCTATAGCATGAGATGTGATATCTCAATGCTTATACCAAACCTGAGACCCTTCCTATAGCATGAGATGTGATATCCAAATCCTTCCCCTTCCAAACCTGATAGCCTTCCTATAGCATGAGATGTGATATCCAAGTCCTTCCCATTCCAATCCTGATACCCTTCCTATAACATGAGATGTGATATCCAACTCCTTCCCATTCCAACCTGAGACCCTTCCTATAGCATGAGATGGGATATCCAACTCCTTCCAAATCCAATCCTGATACCCTTCCGATAGCATGAGATGTGATATCCCAATGCTTCTACAAAACCTGAGACCCATACCATGGCATGAGATGTGATATCAAACTCCTTCCCATTCCAATCCTGACACCCTTTATATAGCTTGAGATGTGATATCCAACTCCTCCCCATTCCAATTCTGAGACCCGTCCTATACCATGGGACTTGATATCTCAATGCTTCTAATACCAAACCTGAGACCGGTCCTATAACATGAGATGTGATATCCAAATCCTTCCCCTTCCAAACCTTAGACCCTTCCTTTATCATGAGATGTGATATCCAAGTCGTTCCCATTCCAATCCTGAGACCCTTCCTATAGCATGAGATGTGATATCTCAATGCTTCTAATACCAAACCTGAGACCCTTGCTATAATGAGATGGGATATCCAACTCCTTCCCATTCCAATCCTGAGACCCTTCCGATAGCAGAGATGTGATATCTCAATGCTTATACCAAACCTGAGACCCTTCCTATGGCATGAGATGTCAAATACAACTCCTTCCGATTCCAATCCTGAGACCCTTCCTATAGCATGAGATGTGATATCTCAATGCTTCTAATAATAAACCTGAGATCCTTCCTATAACATGAGATGTGATATCCAACTCCTTCCCATTCCAAACCTGAGACCCTTCCGATTGCATGAGATGTGATATCAAACTCCTTCCCATTCCAATCCTGAGACCCTTCCTATACCATGAGATGTGATATCTCAATGCTTCTAATACCAAACCTGACACCCGTTCTAAAACATGAGATGTGATGTCCAAATCCTTCCCCTTCCAAACCTGAGATCTTTCCTTTAGCATGAGATGTGATATCCAACTCCTTCCCATTCCAATCCTGAGACCCTTCCTATACCATGAGATGTGATATCTCAATGCTTCTAATACCAAACCTGACACCCGTCCTAAAACATGAGATGTGATGTCCAAATCCTTCCCCTTCCAAACCTGAGATCTTTCCTTTAGCATGAGATGTGATATCCAACTCCTTCCCATTCCAATCCTGAGACCCTTCCTATACCATGAGATGTGATATCTCAATGCTTCTAATACCAAACCTGACACCCGTCCTAAAACATGAGATGTGATGTCCAAATCCTTCCCCTTCCAAACCTGAGATCTTTCCTATAACATAAGATGGGATATCCAACTCCTTCCCATTCCAATCCTGAGACCCTTCCGATAGCAGAGATGTGATATCTCAATGCTTATACCAAACCTGAGACCCTTCCTGTGGCATGAGATGTCATATCCAACTCCTTCCCATTCCAATTCTGAGACCCTTCCTATAGCATGATATGTGATATCACAATTTTTCTAATACCAAACCTGAGATCCTTCCTATAACATGAGATGTGTATCCAACTCCTTCCCATTCCAAAACCTGAGACCCTTCCTATAGCATGAGATGTGATATCTTAATGCTTCTAAAACCAAACCTGAGAACCATCCAATAACATATGTGAAATCCAAATCCTTCCCTTTCCAAACCTGAGACCCTTCCGATAGCATTAGATGTGATATCTCAATGCTTCTAAAACCAAACATGAGAACCATCCTATAACATGAGATGTGAAATCCAAATCCTTCCCTTTCCAAACCTGAGACCCTTCCTATAGCTTGAGATGTGATATCAAACTCCTTCCCATTGCAATCCTGTGATAGCTTGAGATGTGATATCCAACTCCTTCCCATTCCAATCCTGAGACCCTTCCTATACCATGAGATGTGATATCTCAATGCTTCTAATACCAAACCTGAGACCCGTCCTAAAACATGAGATGTGAGATCCAAATCCTTCCCCCTCCAAACCTGAGAACCTTCCTATAGCTTGAGATGTGATATCAAACTCCTTCCCATTCCAATCCTGAGATAGCTTGAGATGTGATATCCAACTCCTTCCCATTCCTATCCTGAGACCCTTCCGATAGCAGAGATGTGATATCTCAATGCTTGTACCAAACCTGAGACCCTTCCTATGGCATGAGATGTGATATCCAACTCCTTCCCATTCCAATCCTGAGACCCTTCCTATAGCATGAGATGTGATATCTCAATGCTTATACCAAACCTGAGACCCTTCCTATAGCATGAGATGTGATATCCAAATCCTTCCCATTCCAATCCTGAGACCCTTCCTATAGCATGAGATGTGATATCTCAATGCCTCTAATACCAAACCTGAGATCCTTCCTTGAACATGAAATGTGATATCCCACTCCTTCCCTTTCCAAACCTGAGAGTCTACCTATAGCATGAGATGTGATATCCAAGTCCTTCCCATTCCAATCCTTAGACACTTCCTACAGCATGAGATGTGATATCTCAATGATTCTATTACCAAACCTGAGACCCGTCCTATAACATGAGATGGGATATCCAACTCCTTCCCATTTCAATCCTGAGAAACTTCTGATAGCAGAGATGTGATATCTCAATGCTTAGACCAAACCTGAGACACTTCCTATAACATGAGATGTGATTTCCAACTCCTTCCCGTTCCAAACCTGAGACCCTTTCTATAGCAAGAATCTAATATCCAACTCCTTCCCATTCCAATCCTGAGACCATTCCTATAGCATGAGATGTGATATCTCAATGCTTCTAATACCAAACCTGAGATCCTTCCTATGACATGAGATGTGATATCCAATTCCTTCCCATTCCAAACCTGAGACCCTTCCTATAGCATGAGACGTGATATCTCAATGCTTCTAATACCAAACCTGAGATCCTTCCTATAACATGAGATGTGATATCCAAATCCTTCCCCTTCCAAACCAGAGACCCTCCCTTTAGCATGAGATGTGATATCCAACTCCTTCCCATTCCAATCCTGAGACATTTCTGATAGCATGAGATGTGATATCTCAATGCCTCTAATACCAAACCTGAGATCCTACCTCTAACATGAAATGTGATATCCAACTCCTTCCCCTTGCAAACCTGAGAGCCTTCCTATAGCATGAGATGTGATATCGAAGTATTTCCCATTCCAATCCTGAGACCCTTCCTATAACATGAGATGTGATATCCAACTCCTTCCCATTCCAACCTGAGACCCTTCCTATAGCATGAGATGGGATATCCAACTACTTCCAAATCCAATCCTGATACCCTTCCGATAGCATGAGATGTGATATCTCAATCCCTCTAATACCAAACCTGAGATCCTTCCTATAACATGAGATGTGATATCAAAATCCTTCCCCTTCCAAACCTGAGACCCTCCCTTTAGCATGAGATGTGATATCCAACTCCTTCCCATTCCAATCCTGAGACCCTTCTGATAGCATGAGATGTGATATTCAATGCCTCTAATACCAAACCTGAGATCCTACCTCTAACATGAAATGTGATATCCAACTCCTTCCCTTTCCAAACGTGAGAGCCTCCCTATAGCATGAGATGGGATATTCAAGTCCTTCCCATTCCAATCCTGAGACCCTTCCTATAGCATGAGATGTGATATCCAACTCCTTCCCATTCCAATCCTGAGACCCTTCCTATAGCATGAGATGTGATATCTCAATGCTTATACCAAACCTGAGATCCTTCCTATAGCATGAGATGTGATATCCAACTCCTTCCCATTCCAATCCTGAGACCCTTCCTATAACATGAGATGTGATATCTCAATGCTTCTAATACCAAACCTGAGACCCTTCCTATAACATAAGTTGGGATATCCAACTCCTTCCCATTCCAATCCTGAGACCCTTCCGATAGCAGAGATGTGATATCTCAATGCTGATACCAAACCTGAGACCCTTCCTATGGCATGAGATGTCATATACAACTCCTTCCCATTCCAATCCTGAGACCCTTCCTATAGCATGAGATGTGATATCTCAATGCTTATACCAAACCTGAGACCCTTCCTATAGCATGAGATGTGATATCCAACTCCTTCCCATTCCAATCCTGAGACCCTTCCTATAACATGAGATGTTATGTCTCAATGCTTCTAATACCAAACCTGAGATCCTTCCTATGCATGAGATGTCATATAAAACTCCTTCCCATTCCATTCCTGAGACCCTTCCTATAGCATGAGATGTGATATCCAACTCCTTCCCATTCCAATCCTGAGACCCTTCCTATAGCATGAGATGTGATATCCAAATCCTTCCCATTCCAATTGTGAGACCCTTCCTATAGCATGAGATGTGATATCCAAAACCTTCCCTTTCCAAAACTGAGAGCCTACCTATAGCATGAGATGTGATATCCAACTCCTTCCCATTCCAGTCCTGAGACCCTTCCTATAGCATGAGATGTGATATCTCAATGCTTATACCAAACCTGAGACCCTTCCTATAGCATGAGATGTGATATCCAAATCCTTCCCATTCCAATCCTGAGACCCTTCCTATAGCATGAGATGTGATATCCAAATCCTTCCCATTCCAAACCTGAGACCCTCCCTTTAGCATGAGATGTGATATCCAACTCCTTCCCATTCCAATCCTGAGACCCTTCTGATAGCATGAGATGTTATATCTCAATGCCTCTAATACCAAAACTGAGATCCTACCTCTAACATGAAATGTGATATCCAACTCCTTCCCCTTCTAAACCTGGAAGCCTTCCTATAACATGAGATGTGATATCGAAGTGCTTCCCATTCCAATCCTGAGACCCTTCCTATAACATGAGATGTGATATCCAACTCCTTCCCATTCCAATCCTGAGACACTTCCTATAGCATGAGATGTGATGTCTCAATGCTTCTAATACCAAATCTGAGATCCTTCCTATAACATGAGATGTGATATCCAACTCCTTCCCATTGCAATCTTGAGACCGTTTCTATAGCATGAGATGTGATATCTCAATGCTTATACCAAACCTGAGACCCTTCCTATAGCATGAGATGTGATATCCAAATCCTTCCCCTTCCAAACCTGATAGCCTTCCTATAGCATGAGATGTGATATCCAAGTCCTTCCCATTCCAATCCTGATACCCTTCCTATAACATGAGATGTGATATCCAACTCCTTCCCATTCCAACCTGAGACCCTTCCTATAGCATGAGATGGGATATCCAACTCCTTCCAAATCCAATCCTGATACCCTTCCGATAGCATGAGATGTGATATCCCAATGCTTCTACAAAACCTGAGACCCATACCATGGCATGAGATGTGATATCAAACTCCTTCCCATTCCAATCCTGACACCCTTTATATAGCTTGAGATGTGATATCCAACTCCTCCCCATTCCAATTCTGAGACCCGTCCTATACCATGGGACTTGATATCTCAATGCTTCTAATACCAAACCTGAGACCGGTCCTATAACATGAGATGTGATATCCAAATCCTTCCCCTTCCAAACCTTAGACCCTTCCTTTATCATGAGATGTGATATCCAAGTCGTTCCCATTCCAATCCTGAGACCCTTCCTATAGCATGAGATGTGATATCTCAATGCTTCTAATACCAAACCTGAGACCCTTGCTATAATGAGATGGGATATCCAACTCCTTCCCATTCCAATCCTGAGACCCTTCCGATAGCAGAGATGTGATATCTCAATGCTTATACCAAACCTGAGACCCTTCCTATGGCATGAGATGTCAAATACAACTCCTTCCGATTCCAATCCTGAGACCCTTCCTATAGCATGAGATGTGATATCTCAATGCTTCTAATAATAAACCTGAGATCCTTCCTATAACATGAGATGTGATATCCAACTCCTTCCCATTCCAAACCTGAGACCCTTCCGATTGCATGAGATGTGATATCAAACTCCTTCCCATTCCAATCCTGAGACCCTTCCTATACCATGAGATGTGATATCTCAATGCTTCTAATACCAAACCTGACACCCGTTCTAAAACATGAGATGTGATGTCCAAATCCTTCCCCTTCCAAACCTGAGATCTTTCCTTTAGCATGAGATGTGATATCCAACTCCTTCCCATTCCAATCCTGAGACCCTTCCTATACCATGAGATGTGATATCTCAATGCTTCTAATACCAAACCTGACACCCGTCCTAAAACATGAGATGTGATGTCCAAATCCTTCCCCTTCCAAACCTGAGATCTTTCCTTTAGCATGAGATGTGATATCCAACTCCTTCCCATTCCAATCCTGAGACCCTTCCTATACCATGAGATGTGATATCTCAATGCTTCTAATACCAAACCTGACACCCGTCCTAAAACATGAGATGTGATGTCCAAATCCTTCCCCTTCCAAACCTGAGATCTTTCCTATAACATAAGATGGGATATCCAACTCCTTCCCATTCCAATCCTGAGACCCTTCCGATAGCAGAGATGTGATATCTCAATGCTTATACCAAACCTGAGACCCTTCCTGTGGCATGAGATGTCATATCCAACTCCTTCCCATTCCAATTCTGAGACCCTTCCTATAGCATGATATGTGATATCACAATTTTTCTAATACCAAACCTGAGATCCTTCCTATAACATGAGATGTATATCCAACTCCTTCCCATTCCAAAACCTGAGACCCTTCCTATAGCATGAGATGTGATATCTTAATGCTTCTAAAACCAAACCTGAGAACCATCCAATAACATATGTGAAATCCAAATCCTTCCCTTTCCAAACCTGAGACCCTTCCGATAGCATTAGATGTGATATCTCAATGCTTCTAAAACCAAACATGAGAACCATCCTATAACATGAGATGTGAAATCCAAATCCTTCCCTTTCCAAACCTGAGACCCTTCCTATAGCTTGAGATGTGATATCAAACTCCTTCCCATTGCAATCCTGTGATAGCTTGAGATGTGATATCCAACTCCTTCCCATTCCAATCCTGAGACCCTTCCTATACCATGAGATGTGATATCTCAATGCTTCTAATACCAAACCTGAGACCCGTCCTAAAACATGAGATGTGAGATCCAAATCCTTCCCCCTCCAAACCTGAGAACCTTCCTATAGCTTGAGATGTGATATCAAACTCCTTCCCATTCCAATCCTGAGATAGCTTGAGATGTGATATCCAACTCCTTCCCATTCCTATCCTGAGACCCTTCCGATAGCAGAGATGTGATATCTCAATGCTTGTACCAAACCTGAGACCCTTCCTATGGCATGAGATGTGATATCCAACTCCTTCCCATTCCAATCCTGAGACCCTTCCTATAGCATGAGATGTGATATCTCAATGCTTATACCAAACCTGAGACCCTTCCTATAGCATGAGATGTGATATCCAAATCCTTCCCATTCCAATCCTGAGACCCTTCCTATAGCATGAGATGTGATATCTCAATGCCTCTAATACCAAACCTGAGATCCTTCCTTGAACATGAAATGTGATATCCCACTCCTTCCCTTTCCAAACCTGAGAGTCTACCTATAGCATGAGATGTGATATCCAAGTCCTTCCCATTCCAATCCTTAGACACTTCCTACAGCATGAGATGTGATATCTCAATGATTCTATTACCAAACCTGAGACCCGTCCTATAACATGAGATGGGATATCCAACTCCTTCCCATTTCAATCCTGAGAAACTTCTGATAGCAGAGATGTGATATCTCAATGCTTAGACCAAACCTGAGACACTTCCTATAACATGAGATGTGATTTCCAACTCCTTCCCGTTCCAAACCTGAGACCCTTTCTATAGCAAGAATCTAATATCCAACTCCTTCCCATTCCAATCCTGAGACCATTCCTATAGCATGAGATGTGATATCTCAATGCTTCTAATACCAAACCTGAGATCCTTCCTATGACATGAGATGTGATATCCAATTCCTTCCCATTCCAAACCTGAGACCCTTCCTATAGCATGAGACGTGATATCTCAATGCTTCTAATACCAAACCTGAGATCCTTCCTATAACATGAGATGTGATATCCAAATCCTTCCCCTTCCAAACCAGAGACCCTCCCTTTAGCATGAGATGTGATATCCAACTCCTTCCCATTCCAATCCTGAGACATTTCTGATAGCATGAGATGTGATATCTCAATGCCTCTAATACCAAACCTGAGATCCTACCTCTAACATGAAATGTGATATCCAACTCCTTCCCCTTGCAAACCTGAGAGCCTTCCTATAGCATGAGATGTGATATCGAAGTATTTCCCATTCCAATCCTGAGACCCTTCCTATAACATGAGATGTGATATCCAACTCCTTCCCATTCCAACCTGAGACCCTTCCTATAGCATGAGATGGGATATCCAACTACTTCCAAATCCAATCCTGATACCCTTCCGATAGCATGAGATGTGATATCTCAATCCCTCTAATACCAAACCTGAGATCCTTCCTATAACATGAGATGTGATATCAAAATCCTTCCCCTTCCAAACCTGAGACCCTCCCTTTAGCATGAGATGTGATATCCAACTCCTTCCCATTCCAATCCTGAGACCCTTCTGATAGCATGAGATGTGATATTCAATGCCTCTAATACCAAACCTGAGATCCTACCTCTAACATGAAATGTGATATCCAACTCCTTCCCTTTCCAAACGTGAGAGCCTCCCTATAGCATGAGATGGGATATTCAAGTCCTTCCCATTCCAATCCTGAGACCCTTCCTATAGCATGAGATGTGATATCCAACTCCTTCCCATTCCAATCCTGAGACCCTTCCTATAGCATGAGATGTGATATCTCAATGCTTATACCAAACCTGAGATCCTTCCTATAGCATGAGATGTGATATCCAACTCCTTCCCATTCCAATCCTGAGACCCTTCCTATAACATGAGATGTGATATCTCAATGCTTCTAATACCAAACCTGAGACCCTTCCTATAACATAAGTTGGGATATCCAACTCCTTCCCATTCCAATCCTGAGACCCTTCCGATAGCAGAGATGTGATATCTCAATGCTGATACCAAACCTGAGACCCTTCCTATGGCATGAGATGTCATATACAACTCCTTCCCATTCCAATCCTGAGACCCTTCCTATAGCATGAGATGTGATATCTCAATGCTTATACCAAACCTGAGACCCTTCCTATAGCATGAGATGTGATATCCAACTCCTTCCCATTCCAATCCTGAGACCCTTCCTATAACATGAGATGTTATGTCTCAATGCTTCTAATACCAAACCTGAGATCCTTCCTATGCATGAGATGTCATATAAAACTCCTTCCCATTCCATTCCTGAGACCCTTCCTATAGCATGAGATGTGATATCCAACTCCTTCCCATTCCAATCCTGAGACCCTTCCTATAGCATGAGATGTGATATCCAAATCCTTCCCATTCCAATTGTGAGACCCTTCCTATAGCATGAGATGTGATATCCAAAACCTTCCCTTTCCAAAACTGAGAGCCTACCTATAGCATGAGATGTGATATCCAACTCCTTCCCATTCCAGTCCTGAGACCCTTCCTATAGCATGAGATGTGATATCTCAATGCTTATACCAAACCTGAGACCCTTCCTATAGCATGAGATGTGATATCCAAATCCTTCCCATTCCAATCCTGAGACCCTTCCTATAGCATGAGATGTGATATCCAAATCCTTCCCATTCCAAACCTGAGACCCTCCCTTTAGCATGAGATGTGATATCCAACTCCTTCCCATTCCAATCCTGAGACCCTTCTGATAGCATGAGATGTTATATCTCAATGCCTCTAATACCAAACCTGAGATCCTACCTCTAACATGAAATGTGATATCCAACTCCTTCCCCTTCTAAACCTGGAAGCCTTCCTATAACATGAGATGTGATATCGAAGTGCTTCCCATTCCAATCCTGAGACCCTTCCTATAACATGAGATGTGATATCCAACTCCTTCCCATTCCAATCCTGAGACACTTCCTATAGCATGAGATGTGATGTCTCAATGCTTCTAATACCAAATCTGAGATCCTTCCTATAACATGAGATGTGATATCCAACTCCTTCCCATTGCAATCTTGAGACCGTTTCTATAGCATGAGATGTGATATCTCAATGCTTATACCAAACCTGAGACCCTTCCTATAGCATGAGATGTGATATCCAAATCCTTCCCCTTCCAAACCTGATAGCCTTCCTATAGCATGAGATGTGATATCCAAGTCCTTCCCATTCCAATCCTGATACCCTTCCTATAACATGAGATGTGATATCCAACTCCTTCCCATTCCAACCTGAGACCCTTCCTATAGCATGAGATGGGATATCCAACTCCTTCCAAATCCAATCCTGATACCCTTCCGATAGCATGAGATGTGATATCCCAATGCTTCTACAAAACCTGAGACCCATACCATGGCATGAGATGTGATATCAAACTCCTTCCCATTCCAATCCTGACACCCTTTATATAGCTTGAGATGTGATATCCAACTCCTCCCCATTCCAATTCTGAGACCCGTCCTATACCATGGGACTTGATATCTCAATGCTTCTAATACCAAACCTGAGACCGGTCCTATAACATGAGATGTGATATCCAAATCCTTCCCCTTCCAAACCTTAGACCCTTCCTTTATCATGAGATGTGATATCCAAGTCGTTCCCATTCCAATCCTGAGACCCTTCCTATAGCATGAGATGTGATATCTCAATGCTTCTAATACCAAACCTGAGACCCTTGCTATAATGAGATGGGATATCCAACTCCTTCCCATTCCAATCCTGAGACCCTTCCGATAGCAGAGATGTGATATCTCAATGCTTATACCAAACCTGAGACCCTTCCTATGGCATGAGATGTCAAATACAACTCCTTCCGATTCCAATCCTGAGACCCTTCCTATAGCATGAGATGTGATATCTCAATGCTTCTAATAATAAACCTGAGATCCTTCCTATAACATGAGATGTGATATCCAACTCCTTCCCATTCCAAACCTGAGACCCTTCCGATTGCATGAGATGTGATATCAAACTCCTTCCCATTCCAATCCTGAGACCCTTCCTATACCATGAGATGTGATATCTCAATGCTTCTAATACCAAACCTGACACCCGTTCTAAAACATGAGATGTGATGTCCAAATCCTTCCCCTTCCAAACCTGAGATCTTTCCTTTAGCATGAGATGTGATATCCAACTCCTTCCCATTCCAATCCTGAGACCCTTCCTATACCATGAGATGTGATATCTCAATGCTTCTAATACCAAACCTGACACCCGTCCTAAAACATGAGATGTGATGTCCAAATCCTTCCCCTTCCAAACCTGAGATCTTTCCTTTAGCATGAGATGTGATATCCAACTCCTTCCCATTCCAATCCTGAGACCCTTCCTATACCATGAGATGTGATATCTCAATGCTTCTAATACCAAACCTGACACCCGTCCTAAAACATGAGATGTGATGTCCAAATCCTTCCCCTTCCAAACCTGAGATCTTTCCTATAACATAAGATGGGATATCCAACTCCTTCCCATTCCAATCCTGAGACCCTTCCGATAGCAGAGATGTGATATCTCAATGCTTATACCAAACCTGAGACCCTTCCTGTGGCATGAGATGTCATATCCAACTCCTTCCCATTCCAATTCTGAGACCCTTCCTATAGCATGATATGTGATATCACAATTTTTCTAATACCAAACCTGAGATCCTTCCTATAACATGAGATGTGTATCCAACTCCTTCCCATTCCAAAACCTGAGACCCTTCCTATAGCATGAGATGTGATATCTTAATGCTTCTAAAACCAAACCTGAGAACCATCCAATAACATATGTGAAATCCAAATCCTTCCCTTTCCAAACCTGAGACCCTTCCGATAGCATTAGATGTGATATCTCAATGCTTCTAAAACCAAACATGAGAACCATCCTATAACATGAGATGTGAAATCCAAATCCTTCCCTTTCCAAACCTGAGACCCTTCCTATAGCTTGAGATGTGATATCAAACTCCTTCCCATTGCAATCCTGTGATAGCTTGAGATGTGATATCCAACTCCTTCCCATTCCAATCCTGAGACCCTTCCTATACCATGAGATGTGATATCTCAATGCTTCTAATACCAAACCTGAGACCCGTCCTAAAACATGAGATGTGAGATCCAAATCCTTCCCCCTCCAAACCTGAGAACCTTCCTATAGCTTGAGATGTGATATCAAACTCCTTCCCATTCCAATCCTGAGATAGCTTGAGATGTGATATCCGACTCCTTCCCATACCAATCCTGAGACCCTTCTGATAGCATGAGATGTGATATCTCAATGCCTCTAATACCAAACCTGAGATTCTTCCTATAACATGAGATGTGATATCTCAATGCTTCTAATACCAAACCTGAGACCCTCCCTTTAGCATGAGATGTGATATCCGACTCCTTCCCATTCCAATCCTGAGACCCTTCTGATAGCATGAGATGTGATATCTCAATGCTTCTAATACCAAACCTGAGACCCTTCCTATAACATAAGATGGGATATCCAACTCCTTCCCATTCCAATCCTGAGACCCTTCCGATAGCAGAGATGTGATATCTCAATGCTTATACCAAACCTGAGACCCTTCCTGTGGCATGAGATGTCATATACAACTCCTTCCCATTCCAATCCTGAGACCCTTTCTATAGCATGAGATGTGATATCCAACTCCTTCCCATTCCAATCCTGAGACCCTTCCTATAGCATGAGATTTGATATCTCAATGCTTCTAACACCAAACCTGAGATCCTTCCGATAGCATGAGATGTGATATCTCAATGCTTCTAATACCAAACCTGAGATAATTCCTATAACACGAGATGTAATATCCAAATCCTTCCCCTTCCAAACCTGAGACCCTCCCTTTAGCATGAGATGTGATATCCAACTCCTTCCCATTCCAATCCTGAGATCCTTCTGATAGCATGAGATGTGATATCTCAATGCCTCTAATACCAAACCTGAGATCCTACCTCTAACATGAAATGTGATATCCAACTCCTTCCCCTTCCAAACCTGAGAGCCTTCCTATAGCATGAGATGTGATATCCAAGTCCTTCCCATTCCAATCCTGAGACCCTTCCTATAGCTTGAGATGTGATATCCAACTCCTCCCCATTCCAATTCTGAGACCCTTCCTATAGCATGAGATGTGATATCTCAATGCTTCTAATACCAAACCTGGGACCCTTCCTATAACATGAGATGGGATATCCAAGTCCTTCCCATTCCAATCCTGAGACCCTTCCTATAGCATGAGATGTGATATCTCAATGCTTCTAATACCAAACCTGAGACCCTTCCTATAACAAGAGATGTGATATCCATGTCCTTCCCATTCCAATCCTGAGACCCGTCCTATACCATGAGATGTGATATCTCAATGCTTCTAATACCAAACCTGAGACCCTTCTGTAGTATCGGGAATGGTAAGAAGACATCTGGGTTCAGGTAAGGCACAGGAGACCAGTATATATAAAAGGAGTGAGTTTATTTATAAGTTACAGAGTTACAGGGCTAGTTATATAGAAAGGGGCAGAGAGCTAAACAGATGACATCCTTTCAGTCAGGTTCTCCCATCCTGTGTTCCCAACTGTAGTTCCTGGAACCCTCAGGTCCCATCACATTCCATATGACATAGCTGTATTCTACTAGCAGCACTGTGTGCACCCAGTGCAAATAGATAGGTACAATACTACACATCTCCCTCTCTTCAATTGAACACTAAACAAAGCATCACAAACCAAGCATTAAAAGAGGCTCTCAAAATTACACACTCCTGCAAATCCGTAAAACCTATACAACATTCACAACCAAGAAAGCGTATCCACATTCACGTAACTAACAATCAAAACAATCAAATACACAAATCACCACCTGCCCGGGACTGCCACTCCCGGGCCTCACAACTGCCACTTGCGAGCACATACGTCCTTTGCCACACTCTCAACCATCAAAGCGTATCTCCTCCCACTCCACCTGTCACATGGAGACAAGGGTCTGCCACACCCAGCACAACCGCGTACTCACGCAACCATCAGGAACTATCTAACATTCATATGAACCTCTTATATTTTATCCTTATCAACATTACATTTGCCTCACAACCATAACTGCATAACTACATACACCACCATTCCTCTCCGAAACACCTGTGGTTTGCGCCATCACATATTCACATACACACCCTGCCATAAGAAACAATGAAAAGTGGGAAAATGCAGAAAAGAAAACTCACAAAACAAAGATCACATTAAAACAACGCAACTGGAAAAGAACAGCGCGAGAAGAGAATACACCGCGACAGAGACTGATCAGATCTGAGTCCAAGTGCAAAAGATCTTTGAAAACAAAATTGTTTTGAATGCAGCCAAAAATTGAAAGCATCCAAAGTTTTAAAAAACATGTTAGGCCAAGGAAAATAAACCGGTAATATATTAATATGCATGCCATAAGTACTATGCCCAAAAATTGTATACGTACCACGCAACATTCGTGTCACATTTAACCATAGGGCTTTCTCATTTAACATGAAATCACTCATTTTTTTCACTCATGTATTGCATGACATCAGAACGATGCTGTGCCAAAATATTATACTATAACATGGCATCAGAACGATGCTGTGCCATTTAAATTATACTTATTACAATCCACATCATGGATAATATATCATTAATGAACATATTTCCCCTTTGGATTGATACACATTTAAAATATCAATATGCATTGCAAATATATATATGAATTGCAGCATTTGGAGACCTGAAAATCCTATAATATTGTTAAACACTACACACAGGAAAAAAACATTTTCTTTTTCTTTGTGTTGTTTGTTGGTTAGGTTGTTGGTGTGATATAGTGTTATGCATAAACACACACAACCTCTCTCCCTCATAAAGTGAATGCAATCACCAATTGCACTCTGTCACCCTTTTAAATATTGGCATATGCATCCATACAAGGTAACATATACTACCATGGCACACACCCTAAACATTCAGATTATGGCAATACTGACTGGTTCCTATTAGTTGCAAGCATTACAAAATTTCATTACTATTAAACATTTAAATAGATTGAAGTGCATAAAATACACATGAAACATCAGCCAGAAACATTTCTGTACTTAAAAGTAAAATGTCCATGAATTACACGTGGAATAAACACTGCTTTCATTAGTGTGGAAGGCATTGCTAATGCCCCCTTCATTTCGTACCATAAATAAGTTCTGGCAGGTTAATGGCAAAGTAAATCATTAACCTTTAACCTTGTCTCGGCAGCGCTGCGGTTTATAAAACACAGTACCTGTCAATTCGTCCATTTCTCCATGAAGTACTGCCAACACTCTGTAAATACAGCAGCAAACGTATCGGCATTCATTTTAATTAAAACCCATTTCATTGTGCTCCAGATGCAGCGCTGGTGTTGCACTGCGAGTCATCTGCTTTCCTTTTAAAATTGACCAGAACATCTCCATCGTAACGCGGTGTATAAATCCCTGGAGGTTAACATCCCATCCTCGTCGCCATTTGTAGTATCAGGGATGGTAAGAAGACATCTGGATTCAGGTAAGGCACAGGAGACTTGTATATATAAAAGGAGTACGTTTATTTATAAGTTAGAGTTACAGGGCTAGTTATATAGAAAGGGGCAGGGAGCTAAACAGATGACATCCTTTCAGTACGGTTCTCCCATCCTGTGTTACCAACTGTAGTTCTTGGAACCTTCAGGTCCCATCACATTCCATATGACATAGCTGTGTTCTACCATCAGCAGCACTGTGTGCACCCAGTGCAAATAGATAAGTACAACACTACACATCTCCCTCTCTTCAATTGAACACCAAACAAAGTATCACAAACCAAGCATTAAAAGAGGCTATCAAAATTACACACTCCTGCAAATCCGTAAAACCATTACAACATTCACAACCCAGAAAGCGTATCCACATTCACGTAACTAACAATCAAAACAATCAAGTACACAAATCACCACCTGCCCGGGACTGCCACTCCCGGGCCTCACAACTGCCACTTGCGAGCACATACGTTCCTTGCCACACTCTCAACCAACAGAGCGTATCTCCTCCCACTCCATCTGCCACCTGGAGACAAGGGTCTGCCACACCCAGCACAACCGCCTACTCACGCAACCATCAGGAACTATCTAACATTCATATGAACCTATTATATTTTATCCTTATCAACATTTGCCTCACAACCATAACTGCATAACTACATACACCACCATTCCTCACAGAAATACCTGTGGTTTGCGCCATCACATATTCACATACACACCCTGCCATAAGAAACAATGAAAAGTGGGAAAATGCAGAAAAGAAAACTCACAAAACAAAGATCACATTAATACAACGCAGCTGGAAAAGAACAGCGCGAGAAGAGAATACACCACGACAGAGACTGATCAGATCTGAGTCCAAGTGCAAAAGATCTTTGAAAACAAAATTGTTTTGAATGCGACCAAAAATTGAAAGCATCCAAAGTTTAAAAAAAAACATGTTAGGCCAAGGAAAATAAACCGGTAATATCTTCACATGCATGCCATATGTAATATGCCCAAAAAATGGTATACATACCATGCAACATTCATGTCACATTTAACCATAGGGCTATCTCCTTTAACATGGAGATCACTCAGCAATTTCACTTATATATTTCATGACATCAGAACGATGCTGTGCCAAGAAAAAAATATTATACTCTAACATGACAACAGAACGATGCTGTGCCACTTAAATTATACTTATTCCAATCCACATCTTGGATAATATATTATTAATGAACATATTTCCCCTTGGAAATAACACATTTAAAATATCAATATGCATTGCAAACATATATGAAATACAGCATTTGAACACCTGAAAATCTTATAATATTGTTAAACACTACACGCAGGAAAAAAACATTTTTTTTCTTTGTGTTTGTTGGTTAGGTTGTTGGTGTGATATAGTGTTATGCATAAACCCATACAACCACTCATCCTCATAAAGTAAATGCAATCACCTATTACACTATTCACCCTTTTAGTCATTAGCACTTACCAATACATACATTCATGGCACAATCCATAATAATAATAATACATTGCATCAGATTTAAACATGCAATTAAAATTCCACATAAAAACTGAGAATAATATCATCAAAACTGAAAATTGTCCATGAATTGCTCGAAGACATATATCGGGAGTAAAAACAATATGTTCCTCAAAATTATCAGTTTCCAGCAAAATGAGGCAAAACATATTTAACTGGCATTCTCAATAAAATTGATAACGTGCATATATAGTCCATAATTTACACGTTGACTGTAACTGCATTCAAAACACAAGAGGAAACACCAAAAGTACCTGTGCCTCGTGTTTACTCAGCATGAAAATCAGAAACGTTGTCAGTGCCATAAATTTCACGCAGAAAATATCCGCAGCAACACGAAAACACACAGTGCCCTTAGTGCTCTCGTTGGCGTGAAAGGCATGCAAAAGCCCCCTTCAGTAAGCATCATAAATAAACTCTGGCAGGTTAATGGCAAAGTAAATAAATAGTTTCAATCGCGGCAACGCTGTGCTGAATAATTAAACCGTACCCGTCGCATCATCTCATGCAAGAATGTGTCATCCATCCATAAATCCGCTGGAACTGCTGCCGGTGAATTTCTTCACAATCAGCACACGACTGCTGTGAAATCATTTTTAATAGGAATCCTAGATTAAATGCTTTTAAAATCCCTTGTGCATTTAACACAGCGCTTCCCTTGACGATGAGATGTTCACAATATTGCCTGCCCTCACACGATAACGTGGGAAATACACTGGATTCTACAAAGCCTCCTTAGGAAACGTCATCACGCCAGGCACGCAGCTAGGGCTTTTCCTTTAAAGTTCAAGTCTCATACGGAAACAAATGCAGGCATTTCTCTGCGCAGCAAATGGAACTTAGAATTCCAAGTTCATAACATTCTGAACTCTGCCAACACAACAGAGCACTATGCAACGTCATTATTTGTCTGAGGTAATCTGTGGTGTACAGAACACCGGCACCTCCATATTAAGGACGGTGTGGTCACCGCTGCACATAATATACCAGTGACTGTGTAGCCCCATTTTACACTTCTGTTGTGTGTCGCTCGGAAGTCTCATTCACACCAGCCCTGTAACTCAGCAGCTGCAATGAGCACCCTAGCCCTTAATTAAACGCTGCTGCAACTCCCCAGGCATGCCGCACAGTACCTTAATCGATGCTCTTCAACAGTCTTTTGCGTGCCGGCTGCCTGCCACATAGATACAAAATGGCAGGACTTATACCTTGTGTAGGCTGATATATGAAGTATCTCACTGGAAGCAGGCGCTGGGCTGTGCCACTGCTGGGCTCATCATGGACCTCTGCCAAGAGCATTTTTATGATGCCAGGAGTCATCAGAATTTCCATCAGTGGGTCCTTTTATTTTGGGATCAACAGGCAAACATATATCAATCCAACTGGAACCAGCAACACCTGTTAATCCCATCCTCGTCGCCATTTGTAGTATCGGGAATGGTAAGAAGACATCTGGGTTCAGGTAAGGCACAGGAGACCAGTATATATAAAAGGAGTGAGTTTATTTATAAGTTACAGAGTTACAGGGCTAGTTATATAGAAAGGGGCAGAGAGCTAAACAGATGACATCCTTTCAGTCAGGTTCTCCCATCCTGTGTTCCCAACTGTAGTTCCTGGAACCCTCAGGTCCCATCACATTCCATATGACATAGCTGTATTCTACTAGCAGCACTGTGTGCACCCAGTGCAAATAGATAGGTACAATACTACACCTTCCTATAATGAGATGGGATATCCAACTCCTTCCCATTCCAATCCTGAGACCCTTCCAATAGCAGAGATGTGATATCTCAATGCTTATACCAAACCTGAGACCCTTCCTATGGCATGAAATGTCATATACAACTCCTTCCGATTCCAGACCTGAGACCCTTCCTATAGCATGAGATGTGATATCCAACTCCTTCTCATTCCAATCCTGAGACCCTTCCTATAGCTTGAGATGTGATATCCAACTCCTTCCCATTCCAATCCTGAGACCCTTCCTATAGCATGAGATGTGATATCTCAATGCTTCTAATACCAAACCTGAGATCCTTCCTATAACATGAGATATGATATCCAAATCCTTCCACTTCCAAACCTGAGACCCTCCCTTTAGCATGAAATGTGATATCCGACTCCTTCCCATTCCAATCCTGAGACCCTTCTGATAGCATGAGATGTGATATCTCAATGCCTATAATACCAAACCTGAGGTCCTTCCGATAGCATGAGATGTGATATCTCAATGCTTCTAATACCAAACCTGAGATCCTTCCTATAACATGAAATGTGATATCCAAATCCTTCCAAATCCAATCCTGATACCCTTCCGATAGCATGAGTTGTGATATCCCAATGCTTCTACAAAACCTGAGACCCATACATGGCATGAGATGTGATATCAAACTCCTTCCCATTCCAATCCTGAGACACTTCCTATAGCATGAGATGTGATATCTCAATGCTTCTAATACCAAACCTGAGACTCTTCCTATAACATGAGATGGGATATCCAACTCCTTCCCATTCCAATCCTGAGACCCTTCCGATAGCAGAGATGTGATATCTCAATGCTTATACCAAACCTGAGACCCTTCCTATGGCATGAGATGTCATATACAACTCCTTCCCATTCCAATCCTGAGACCCTTCCTATAGCATGAGATGTGATATCTCAATGCTTATACCAAACCTGAGACCCTTCCTATAGCATGAGATGTGATATCCAACTTCTTCCATTTCAATCCTGAGACCCTTCCTATAGCATGAGATGTGATGTCTCAATGCTTCTAATACCAAACCTGAGATCCTTCCTATAACATCAGATGTGATATCCAACTCCTTCCCATTCCAATCCTGAGACCCTTCCTATAGCATGAGATGTGATATCTCAATGTTTATACCAAACCTGAGACCCTTCCTATAGCATGAGATGTGATATCCAACTCCTTCCCATTCCAATCCTGAGACCCTTCCTATAGCATGAGATGTGTGTTAGGAAAGATTTCGTAATTGTAGGTAATTTTCCTTCCATGTGGCAACCCCTAAACTTTTTGCTGTTGTTTTTCACCTTGTTCTTGACTTTGCCAGAGAAGTGCAGCCTTCGGCCGCACTCCTCTGGGCTTTCGCTCCTTTTCTTACGGGGAAACTGACATGCCCTTAAGACAGTCAGTACCGGGGAACGCTGTTTCCCGTAGTTTCTTTTATCGTGTTGCGGCTTTAGTGCAACATGACACAAGAGGGCACTGTAAGCTAAGTTACAGCTCTCTTGGGTCTCTAGCCTTCTACAGGCCCTAGATACTCTTTTAGGATGGTATTTGATCGGTGCAAGTCATTCAGGGACTGGAATGGTGGCAGCGATCGTTTTGTTTATTTTGAGCTCCTTTTGGCGTTCTGAGCACGTTTTTCGCACTGAACCCAAAATGGTGGCCTGGCTCCCAAAATGGCCAGACCACGAGGCTCCTTTGTCCTGTCCACTGACCGTCTTGCTCCCTTCACCTTCCCCAGGTCGAGCGACCCGGGGCCTTCCTTATTTGGGCATGTACTTTCCCGCGAAACGTGGTTGCTTTCGCGGGCTTCTACATGTCTTTTGTGTGCCTCCAGGGTGTGGGCTGGGATGTCTGGTCCCAATACACATCCTGGGTGCCAGAGAGTCTAGGGTGGTGTGAATGCCTGGGACCACCGTGGTCCGTGATTGGTCCACGTATGGTATGTGTGTTGATGAGCGGATCTCCCATTGGCTCCCCTCCGTTTTGGCGTGAAGGGAACCATGGATAAGAGGGGGCTGGAAACACCACTACCATGTCGATCTCCTGAGTTCTCACGAACGAAGGAATACAGGAGCCAAGTATCCTGCAACCAAGAGGCTGGACCGAGGAATCACTGGTGACCCGCTGAAGGAATCCTCCTTTGCACTGCTGTCGTCCTGTGAAACCCTTTCCTCCTTTGATCGAACCAGAAGGCCTGTACTGGTGCTTCGACCTTTGGAATAGCAGGAACAGCTATTCCCGGTGACTTCATCAACTCCTGCCAAGTAAGCCTTCGGAAGTGTCTCTGGGCCATCCAGTTGACTGACCAGCTTACAAGGGAGTCCTGCTCTGTAACCGCCGCCAGGTTGTGTTGTATTTCGAGTCCTTGTCACTCTCCCACGCTTCGTACACTTGGCGTTCCCAAGTCTGAAGGGAGGAGTGTACATTTGGCTCGAATACACACGGCCGCTCCGTTGTCCTGCTGCGGCAACAAACTGTGCTGGTTTCGTCGATTGGGACGTCTTTTTGCTCTACACGACTACGAGGCGTTCCCTGCTCTTCTGAACCTGCCAGCTGCTGAAACTAACGTGGAGAAGCCTGGGTCTGCTTGCTTCGGGGACCGGTGAGTAGTTTAGCTAGGATCTGGTCGCCCTCCTGCAGTAGCCCATTGCTTTTCCCCGCTGTGTAAAAACAGCACCCTTTTGTCCGTACTCGCGCTCTGCTTCTGCCCGCTGTGGAGGCTGCGCTTGAGTTGCGGAACCTGTTCTCCTTCTGCTGTGCACTAACCCGAACTGCCTGACTTCCTCCGAAGAGCTTCTCCTTTTGCCCGTTGGCACCAGCGTGTGCAGGTACTTTGAGCACAAGGCTCCACTCTTCGCAGGGCTCGGACTTCCATCTAGTTAGGTGCCTCTGAAGGCGAACTGAGTCTAAAGCATTATCGCACTGCCTGTTTTCCTTCCCTTGCAGGTGGACTACACATTTCGTGCCTCTAATGCTTGAGACTGTCGTATTTGTATATATATTGTGTTGATATGGTATGTGTTTTCTTAATATTGTGATATTGTGATTTTCTCGCTACGGTCGTTGTTTTAAAGGCCTTAAAATAAATGTGTATCTATTTTTGATATAACAACTGTTTGGAGTAGTTTGTAAGCGCTCTTGCTTTTTGTGCTCATTGCGGGCTTTCAGTCACCCTCAACCCTCTTGAGACCTAGTCTTGACCGCCGCGATCGCTACCTTGATTGGTCTGGCTTGTCCAGAGGTTACCCTGTTCCAAGTAATTAGGTTGGCCTTCTGAACTTCTGCGCCACCAGGACAGATTTCAGAAATCCGTCTTAACAATGTGATATCTCAATGCCTCTAATACCAAATCTGAGATCCTTCCTCTAACATGAAATGTGATATCCAACTCCTTCCCTTTCCAAACCTGAGAGCCTACCTATAGCATGAGATGTGATATCCAAGACCTTCCCATTCCAATCCTTAGACCCTTCCTACAGCATACAATATGATATCTCAATGATTCTAATAACAAACCTGAGACCCGTCCTATAACATGAGATGTGATATCCAACTCCTTCCCATTCCAATCCTGAGACACTTCCGATAGCAGAGATGTGATATCTCAATGCTTATTCCAAACCTGAGACCCTTCCTATAGCATGAGATGTGATATCCAACTCCTTCCCGTTCCAAACCTGAGACCCTTCCTATAGCATATGTGATATCCAACTCCTTCCCATTCCAAACATGAGACCCTTCCTATAGCAAGAATGTAATATCCAACTCCTTCCCATTCCAATCCTGAGACCCTTCCTACAGCATGCGATGTGATATCTCAATGCTTCTAATATCAAACCTGAGACCCGTCCTATAACATGAGATGGGATATCCAACTCCTTCCCGTTCCAAAACTGAGACCCTTCCGATAGCATGAGATGTGATATCCAACTCCTTCCCATCCCAATCCTGAGACACTTCCGATTGCAGAGATGTGATATCTCAATGCTTATACCAAACCTGAGACTCTTCCTATAACATGAGATGTGATATCCAACTCCTTCCTGTTCCAAACCTGAGACCCTTCCTATAGCATAAGATGTGATATCCAACTCCTTCCCATTCCAATCCTGAGACCCTTCCGATAGCATGAGATGTGATATCTCAATGCTTCTAATACCAAACCTGAGATCCTTCTTATAACATGTGATGTGATATCCAAATCCTTCCCCTTCCAAACCTGAGACCCTCCCTTTAGCATGAAATGTGATATCCAACTCCTTCCCATTCCAATCCTGAGACCCTTATGATAGCATGATATGTGATATCTCAATGCCTCTAATACCAGACCTGAGATACTTCCGATAGCATGAAATGTGATATCTCAATGCTTCTAATACCAAACCTGAGATCCTTCCTATAACATGAGATGTGATATCCAAATCCTTCCCCTTCCAAACCTGAGACCCTCCCTTTAGCATGAGATGTGATATCCAACTCCTTCCCATTCCAATCCTGAGACCCTTCTGATAGCATGAGATGTGATATCTCAATGCCTCTAATACAAACCTGAGATCCTACCTCTAACATGAAATATGATATCCAACTCCTTCCCTTTCCAAACCTGAGACCCTGCCTATAGCATGAGATGTGATATCCAAGTCCTTCCCATTCCAATCCTGAGACCCTTCCTATAGCATGTGATGTGATATCTCAATGCTTATACCAAATCTGAGACCCTTCCTATAGCATGAGATGTGATATCCAACTCCTTCCCATTCCAATCCTGAGACCCTTCCTATAGCATGAGATGTGATGTCTCAATGCTTCTAATACCAAACCTGAGATCCTTCCTATAACATGAGATGTGATATCCAACTCCTTCCCATTCCAATCCTGAGACCCTTATGATAGCATGAGATGTGATATCTCAATGCCTCTAATACCAAACCTGAGATACTTCTGATAGCATGAGATGTGATATCTCAATGCTTCTAATACCAAACCTGAGATCCTTCCTATAACATGAGATGTGATTTCCAAATCCTTCCCCTTCCAAACCTGAGACCCTCCCTTTAGCATGAGATGTGATATCCAACTCCTTCCCATTCCAATCCTGAGACCCATCTGATAGCATGAGATGTGATATTTCAAAGCCTCTAATACCAAACCTGAGATCCTACCTCTAACATGAAATGTGATATCCATCTCCTTCCCTTTCCAAACCTGAGACCCTGCCTATAGCATGAGATGTGATATCCAAGTCCTTTCCATTCCAATCCTGAGACCCTTCCTATAGCATGTGATGTGATATCTCAATGCTTATACCAAACCTGAGACCCTTCCTATGGCATGAGATGTCATATACAACTCCTTCCCATTCCAATCCTGAGACCCTTCCTATAGCATGAGATGTGATATCTCAATGCTTATACCAAACCTGAGACCCTTCCTATAGCATGAGATGTGATATCCAACTTCTTCCCATTCCAATCCTGAGACCCTTCCTATAACATGAGATGTGATGTCGCAATGCTTCTAATACCAAACCTGAGATCTTTCCTATAACATGAGATGTGATATCCAACTCCTTCCCATTCCAATCCTGAGACCCTTCCTGAGATGTGATATCACAATGCTTATACCAAACCTGAGACCGTTCCTATAGCTTGAGATGTGATATCCAACTCCTTCCCATTCCAATCCTGAGACCCTTCCTATAGCATGAGATGTGATATCTCAAGGCCTCTAATACCAAACCTGAGATCGTTCCTCTAACATGAAATGTGATATCCAACTCCTTCCCCTTCCAAACCTGAGAGCCTTCCTATAACATGAGATGTGACATCCAAGTCCTCCCCATTCCAATCCTGAGACCCTTCCTATAGCATGAGATGTGATATCTCAATGCTTCTAATACCAAACCTGAGACCCTTCCTATATCATGATTTGGGATATCCAACTCCTTCCCATTCCAATCCTGAGACCCTTCCGATAGCAGAGATGTGATATCTCAATGCTTATACCAAACCTGAGACCCTTCCTATGGCCTGAGATGTCATATGCAACTCCTTCCCATTCCAATCCTGAGACCCTTCCTATAGCATTAGATGTGATATCTCAATGCTTATACCAAATCTGAGACCCTTCCTATAGCATGAGATGTGATATCCAACTTCTTCCCATTCCAATCCTGAGACTCTTCCTATAGCATGAGATGTGATGTCTCAATTCTTCTAATACCAAACCTGAGATCCTTCCTATAACATGAGATGTGATATCCAACTCCTTCCCATTCCAATCCTGAGACCCTTATGATAGCATGAGATGTGATATCTCAATGCCTCTAATACCAAACCTGAGATACTTCTGATAGCATGAGATGTGATATCTCAATGCTTCTAATACCAAACCTGAGATCCTTCCTATAACATGAGATGTGATTTCCAAATCCTTCGACTTCCAAACCTGAGACCCTCCCTTTAGCATGAGATGTGATATCCAACTCCTTCCCATTCCAATCCTGAGACCCTTCTGATAGCATGAGATGTGATATTTCAATGCCTCTAATACCAAACCTGAGATCCTACCTCTAACATGAAATGTGATATCCATCTCCTTCCCTTTCCAAACCTGAGACCCTGCCTATAGCATGAGATGTGATATCCAAGTCCTTCCCATTCCAATCCTGAGACCCTTCCTATAGCATGTGATGTGATATCTCAATGCTTATACCAAACCTGAGACCCTTCCTATGGCATGAGATGTCATATACAACTCCTTCCCATTCCAATCCTGAGACCCCACCTATAGCATGAGATGTGATATCTCAATGCTTATACCAAACCTGAGACCCTTCCTATAGCATGAGATGTGATATCCAACTTCTTCCCATTCCAATCCTGAGACCCTTCCTATAACATGAGATGTGATGTCTCAATGTTTCTAATACCAAACCTGAGACCCTTCCTATAACATGAGATGGGATATCCAACTCCTTCCCATTCCAATCCTGAGACCCTTCCGATAGCAGAGATGTGATATCTCAATGCTTTTACCAAACCTGAGACCCTTCCTATGGCCTGAGATGTCATATACAACTCCTTCCCATTCCAATCCTTAGACCCTTCCTATAGCATGAGATGTGATATCTCAATGCTTATACCAAATCTGAGACCCTTCCTATATCATGAGATGTGATTTCCAACTCCTTCCCATTCCAATCCTGAGACCCTTCCTATAGCATGAGATGTGATGTCTCAATGCTTCTAATACCAAACCTGAGATCCTTCCTATAACATGAGATGTGATATCCAACTCCTTCCCATTCCAATCCTGAGACCCTTATGATAGCATGAGATGTGATATCTCAATGCCTCTAATACCAAACCTGAGATACTTTTGATAGCATGAGATGTGATATCTCAATGCTTCTAATACCAAACCTGAGATCCTTCCTATAACATAAGATGTGATTTCCAAATCCTTCCCCTTCCAAACCTGAGACCCTCCCTTTAGCATGAGATGTGATATCCAACTCCTTCCCATTCCAATCCTGAGACCCATCTGATAGCATGAGATGTGATATTTCAATGCCTCTAATACCAAACCTGAGATCCTACCTCTAACATGAAATGTGATATCCATCTCCTTCCCTTTCCAAACCTGAGACCCTGCCTATAGCATGAGATGTGATATCCAAGTCCTTTCCATTCCAATCCTGAGACCCTTCCTATAGCATGTGATGTGATATCTCAATGCTTAAACCAAACCTGAGACCCTTCCTATGGCATGAGATGTCATATACAACTCCTTCCCATTCCAATCCTGAGACCCTTCCTATAGCATGAGATGTGATATCTCAATGCTTATACCAAACCTGAGACCCTTCCTATAGCATGAGATGTGATATCCAACTTCTTCCCATTCCAATCCTGAGACCCTTCCTATAACATGAGATGTGATGTCGCAATGCTTCTAATACCAAACCTGAGATCTTTCCTATAACATGAGATGTGATATCCAACTCCTTCCCATTCCAATCCTGAGACCCTTCCTATAGCATGAGATGTGATATCACAATGCTTATACCAAACCTGAGACCGTTCCTATAGCTTGAGATGTGATATCCAACTCCTTCCCATTCCAATCCTGAGACCCTTCCTATAGCATGAGATGTGATATCTCAAGGCCTCTAATACCAAACCTGAGATCGTTCCTCTAACATGAAATGTGATATCCAACTCCTTCCCCTTCCAAACCTGAGAGCCTTCCTATAACATGAGATGTGATATCCAACTCCTTCCCATTCCAATCCTGAGACCCTTATGATAGCATGAGATGTGATATCTCAATGCCTCTAATACCAAACCTGAGATACTTCCGATAGCATGAGATGTGATATCTCAATGCTTCTAATACCAAACCTGAGATCCTTCCTATAACATGAGATGTGATTTCCAAATCCTTCCCCTTCCAAACCTGAGACCCTCCCTTTAGCATGAGATGTGATATCCAACTCCTTCCCATTCCAATCCTGAGACCCTTCTGATAGCATGAGATGTGATATTTCAATGCCTCTAATACCAAACCTGAGATCCTACCTCTAACATGAAATGTGATATCCATCTCCTTCCCTTTCCAAACCTGAGACCCTGCCTATAGCATGAGATGTGATATCCAAGTCCTTTCCATTCCAATCCTGAGACCCTTCCTATAGCATGTGATGTGATATCTCAATGCTTATACCAAACCTGAGACCCTTCCTATGGCATGAGATGTCATATACAACTCCTTCCCATTCCAAACCTGAGACCCTTCCTATAGCATGAGATGTGATATCTCAATGCTTATACCAAACCTGAGACCCTTCCTATAGCATGAGATGTGATATCCAACTTCTTCCCATTCCAATCCTGAGACCCTTCCTATAACATGAGATGTGATGTCTCAATGCTTCTAATACCAAACCTGAGATCTTTCCTATAACATGAGATGTGATATCCAACTCCTTCCCATTCCAATCCTGAGACCCTTACTATAGCATGAGATGTGATATCACAATGCTTATACCAAACCTGAGACCGTTCCTATAGCTTGAGATGTGATATCCAACTCCTTCCCATTCCAATCCTGAGACCCTTCCTATAGCATGAGATGTGATATCTCAAGGCCTCTAATACCAAACCTGAGATCGTTCCTCTAACATAAAATGTGATATCCAACTCCTTCCCCTTCCAAACCTGAGAGCCTTCCTATAGCATGAGATATGATAGCCAAGTCCTTCCAATTCCAATCCTGAGACCCTTCCTATAACATGAAATGTGATATCCAACTCCTTCCCATTCCAACCTGAGACCCTTCCTATAGCATGAGATGGGATATCTCAATGCTTCTAATACCAAACTTGAGACTCTTCCTATAACATGAGATTGGATATCCAACTCATTCCCATTCCAATCCTGAGACCCTTCCGATAGCAGAGATGTGATATCTCAATGCTTATACCAAACCTGAGACCCTTCCTATGGCCTGAGATGTGATATCCAACTCCTTCCCATTCCAATCCTGAGACCCTTCCTATAGCATGAGATGTGATATCTCAATGCTTATACCAAATCTGAGACCCTTCCTATAGCATGAGATGTGATATCCAACTCCTTCCCATTCCAATCCTGAGACCCTTCCTATAGCATGAGATGTGATGTCTCAATGCTTCTAATACCAAACCTGAGATCCTTCCTATAACATGAGATGTGATATCCAACTCCTTCCCATTCCAATCCTGAAACCCTTATGATAGCATGAGATGTGATATCTCAATGCCTCTAATACCAAACCTGAGATACTTCCGATAGCATGAGATGTGATATCTCAATGCTTCTAATACCAAACCTGAGATCCTTCCTATAACATGAGATGTGATATCCAACTCCTTCCCATTCCAATCCTGAGACCCTTCTGATAGCATGAGATGTGATATCTCAATGGCTCTAATTCCAAACCTGAGATCCTACCTCTAACATGAAATGTGATATCCATCTCCTTCCCTTTCCAAACCTGAGACCCTGCCTATAGCATGAGATGTGATATCCAAGTCCTTCCCATTCCAATCCTGAGACCCTTCCTATAGCATGTGATGTGATATCTCAATGCTTATACCAAACCTGAGACCCTTCCTATGGCATGAGATGTCATATCCAACTCCTTCCCATTCCAATCCTGAGACCCTTCCTATAGCATGAGATGTGATATCACAATGCTTATACCAAACCTGAGACCGTTCCTATAGCTTGAGATGTGATATCCAACTCCTTCCCATTCCAATCCTGAGACCCTTCCTATAGCATGAGATGTGATATCTCAAGGCCTCTAATACCAAACCTGAGATCCTTCCTCTAACATGAAATGTGATATACAACTCCTTCCCCTTCCAAACCTGAGAGCCTTCCTATAGCATGAGATATGATATCCAAGTCCTTCCCATTCCAATCCTAAGACCCTTCCTATAACGTGAAATGTGATATCCTACTCCTTCCCATTCCAACCTGGGACCCTTCCTATATCATGAGATGGGATATCTCAATGCTTCTAATACCAAACCTGAGACCCTTCCTATAACATGAGATGGGAATATCCAACTCCTTCCCATTCCAATCCTGAGACCCTTCCGATAGCAGAGATGTGATATCTCAATGCTTATACCAAACCTGAGATCCTTCCTATAACATGAGATGTGATATCCAACTCCTTCCCATTCCAATCCTGAGACACTTCCTATAGCATGAGATGTGATATCTCACTGCTTATACCAAACCTGAGACCCTTCCTATAGAATGAGATGTGATATCCAACTCCTTCCCATTCCAATCCTGAGACCCTTCCTATAGCATGAGATGTGATATCTCAATGCTTCTAATATCAAACTTGAGACCCTCCCTATAGCATGAGATGTGATACCCAAGTCCTTCCCATTCCAATCCTGAGACACTTCCTATAGCATGAGATGTGATATCTCAATGCTTCTAATACCAAACCTGAGACTCTTCCTATAACATGAGATGGGATATCCAACTCCTTCCCATTCCAATCCTGAGACCCTTCCAATAGCAGAGATGTGATATCTCAATGCTTATACCAAACCTAAGACCCTTCGTATGGCATGAGATGTGATATCCAACTCCTTCCCATTCCAATCCCGAGACCCTTCCTATAGCATGAGATGTGATATCTCGATGCTTATACCAAATCTGAGACCCTTCCTATAGCATGAGATGTGATATCCAACTCCTTCCCATTCCAATCCTGAGGCCCTTCCTATAGCATGAGATGTGATGTCTCAATGCTTCTAATACCAAACCTGAGATCCTTCCTATAACATGAGATGTGATATCCAACTCCTTCCCATTCCAATCCTGAGACCCTTCCTATAGCATGAGATGTGATGTCTCAATGCTTCTAATACCAAACCTGAGAACCTTCCTACAGCATGCGATGTGATATCTCAATGCTTCTAATACCAAACCTGAGACCAGTCCTATAACATGAGATTGGATATCCAACTCCTTCCCCTTCCAAACCTGAGACCCTTCCTATAACATGAGATGTGATGTCTCAATGCTTCTAATACCAAACCTGAGATCTTTCCTATAACATGAGATGTAATATCCAACTCCTTCCCATTCCAATCCTGAGACCCTTCCTATAGCATGAGATGTGCTATCTCAATGCTTATACCAAACCTGAGACCCTTCCTAAAGCTTGAGATGTGATATCCAACTCCTTCCCATTCCAATCCTGAGACGCTTCCTATAGCATGATATGTGATATCTCAATGCCTCTAATACCAAACCTGAGATCCTTCCTCTAACATGAAATGTGATATCGAACTCCTTCCCTTTCCAAACCTGAGAGCCTACCTATAGCATGAGATGTGATATCCAAGTCCTTCCCATTCCAATCCTTAGACCCTTCCTACAGCATGCAATATGATATCTCAATGATTCTAATAACAAACCTGAGACCCGTCCTATAACATGAGATGTGATATCCAACTCCTTCCTGTTTCAAACCTGAGACCCTTCCTATAACATGAGATGTGATATCCAACTCCTTCCCGTTTCAAACCTGAGACCCTTCCTATAGCATATGTGATATCCAACTCCTTCCCATTCCAAACATGAGACCCTTCCTATAGCAAGAATGTAATATCCAACTCCTTCCCATTCCAATCCTGAGACCATTCCTATAGCATGAGATGTGATATCTCAATGCTTCTAATACCAAACCTGAGATCCTTCCTATGACATGAGATGTGATATTCAATTCCTCCCCATTCCAAACCTGAGAACCTTCCTACAGCATGCGATGTGATATCTCAATGCTTCTAATACCAAACCTGAGACCAGTCCTATAACATGAGATTGGATATCTAACTCCTTCCCCTTCCAAACCTGAGACCCTTCCTATAGCATGAGATGTGATATCCAACTTCTTCCCATTCCAATCCTGAGACCCTTCCTATAACATGAGATGTGATGTCTCAATGCTTCTAATACCAAACCTGAGATCTTTCCTATAACATGAGATGTGATATCCAACTCCTTCCCATTCCAATCCTGAGACCCTTCCTATAGCATGAGATGTGCTATCTCAATGCTTATACCAAACCTGAGACCCTTCCTAAAGCTTGAGATGTGATATCCAACTCCTTCCCATTCCAATCCTGAGACCCTTCCTATAACATGAAATGTGATATCCAACTCCTTCCCATTCCAACCTGAGACCCTTCCTATAGCATGAGATGGGATATCCAACTCCTTCCAAATCCAATACTGATATCCTTCCAATAGCATGAGATGTGATATCCCAATGCTTCTACCAAACCTGAGAACCATACTATGGCATGAGATGTGATATCAAACTCCTTCCCATTCCGATCCTCAGACTCTTCCTATAGCTTGAGATGTGATATCCGAAATCCTTCCCATTCCAATTCTGAGACCCTTCCTATACCATGAGATGTGAGACCCGTCCTATAACATGAGATGTGATATCCAAATCTTTCCCCTTCCAAACCTTAGACCCTTCCTTTATCATGAGATGTGATATCCAACTCCTTCCCATTCCAATCCTGAGACCCTTCCGATATCATGAGATTTGTTATCTCAATGCTTCTAATATCAAAATTGAGACCCGCCTATAACATGAGATGTGATATCCAAATCTTTCCCCTTCCAAACCTTAGACCCTTCCTTTATCATGAGATGGGATATCCAACTCCTTCCCATTCCAATCCTGAGACCCTTTTGATAGCAGAGATGTGATATCTCAAAGCTTATACCAATCCTGAGACCCTTCCTATGGCCTGAGATGTCATATACAACTCCTTCCCAATCCAATCCTGAGACCCTTCCTATAGCATGAGATGTGATATCTCAATGCTTATACCAAATCTGAGACCCTTCCTATAGCATGAGATGTGATATCCAACTCCTTCCCATTCCAATCCTGAGACCCTTCCTATAGCATGAGATGTGATGTCTCAATGCTTCTAATACCAAACCTGAGATCCTTCCTATAACATGAGATGTGATATCCAACTCCTTCCCATTCCAATCCTGAGACCCTTCCTATAGCATGAGATGTGATGTCTCAATGCTTCTAATACCAAACCTGAGAACCTTCCTACAGCATGCGATGTGATATCTCAATGCTTCTAATACCAAACCTGAGACCAGTCCTATAACATGAGATTGGATATCCAACTCCTTCCCCTTCCAAACCTGAGACCCTTCCTATAGCATGAGATGTGATATCCAACTTCTTCCCATTCCAATCCTGAGACCCTTCCTATAACATGAGATGTGATGTCTCAATGCTTCTAATACCAAACCTGAGATCTTTCCTATAACATGAGATGTAATATCCAACTCCTTCCCATTCCAATCCTGAGACCCTTCCTATAGCATGGGATGTGCTAACTCAATGCTTATACCAAACCTGAGACCCTTCCTAAAGCTTGAGATGTGATATCCAACTCCTTCCCATTCCAATCCTGAGACCCTTCCTATAGCATGAGATGTGATATCTCAATGCTTCTAATATCAAACTTGAGACCCTCCCTATAGCATGAGATGTGATACCCAAGTCCTTCCCATTCCAATCCTGAGACACTTCCTATAGCATGAGATGTGATATCTCAATGCTTATACCAAACCTGAGACCCTTCCTATAGCATGAGATGTGATATCCAACTCCTTCCCATTCCAATCCTGAGACCCTTCCTATAGCATGAGATGTGATGTCTCAATGCTTCTAATACCAAACCTGAGATCCTTCCTATAACATGAGATGTGATATCTCAATGCTTCTAATACCAAACCTGAGACCAGTCCTATAACATGAGATTGGATATCCAACTCCTTCCCCTTCCAAACCTGAGACCCTTCCTATAGCATGAGATGTGATATCCAACTTCTTCCCATTCCAATCCTGAGACCCTTCCTATAACATGAGATGTGATGTCTCAATGCTTCTAATACCAAACCTGAGATCTTTCCTATAACATGAGATGTAATATCCAACTCCTTCCCATTCCAATCCTGAGACCCTTCCTATAGCATGAGATGTGCTAACTCAATGCTTATACCAAACCTGAGACCCTTCCTAAAGCTTGAGATGTGATATCCAACTCCTTCCCATTCCAATCCTGAGACCCTTCCTATAGCATGAGATGTGATATCTCAATGCTTCTAATATCAAACTTGAGACCCTCCCTATAGCATGAGATGTGATACCCAAGTCCTTCCCATTCCAATCCTGAGACACTTCCTATAGCATGAGATGTGATATCTCAATGCTTATACCAAACCTGAGACCCTTCCTATAGCATGAGATGTGATATCCAACTCCTTCCCATTCCAATCCTGAGACCCTTCCTATAGCATGAGATGTGATGTCTCAATGCTTCTAATACCAAACCTGAGATCCTTCCTATAACATGAGATGTGATATCCAACTCCTTCCCATTCCAATCCCGAGACCCTTCCTATAGCATGAGATGTGATATCTCGATGCTTATACCAAACCTGAGACACTTCCTATAGCATGAGATGTGATATCCAACTCCTTCCCATTCCAATCCTGAGACCCTTCCTATAGCATGAGATGTGATATCTCAATGCCTCTAATACCAAATCTGAGACCCTTCCTATAGCATGAGATGTGATATCCAAGTCCTTCCCATTCCAATCCTGAGGCCCTTCCTATAGCATGAGATGTGATGTCTCAATGCTTCTAATACCAAACCTGAGATCCTTCCTATAACATGAGATGTGATATCCAACTCCTTCCCATTCCAATCCTGAGACCCTTCCTATAGCATGAGATGTGATGTCTCAATGCTTCTAATACCAAACCTGAGAACCTTCCTACAGCATGCGATGTGATATCTCAATGCTTCTAATACCAAACCTGAGACCAGTCCTATAACATGAGATTGGATATCCAACTCCTTCCCCTTCCAAACCTGAGACCCTTCCTATAACATGAGATGTGATGTCTCAATGCTTCTAATACCAAACCTGAGATCTTTCCTATAACATGAGATGTAATATCCAACTCCTTCCCATTCCAATCCTGAGACCCTTCCTATAGCATGAGATGTGCTATCTCAATGCTTATACCAAACCTGAGACCCTTCCTAAAGCTTGAGATGTGATATCCAACTCCTTCCCATTCCAATCCTGAGACGCTTCCTATAGCATGATATGTGATATCTCAATGCCTCTAATACCAAACCTGAGATCCTTCCTCTAACATGAAATGTGATATCGAACTCCTTCCCTTTCCAAACCTGAGAGCCTACCTATAGCATGAGATGTGATATCCAAGTCCTTCCCATTCCAATCCTTAGACCCTTCCTACAGCATGCAATATGATATCTCAATGATTCTAATAACAAACCTGAGACCCGTCCTATAACATGAGATGTGATATCCAACTCCTTCCTGTTTCAAACCTGAGACCCTTCCTATAACATGAGATGTGATATCCAACTCCTTCCCGTTTCAAACCTGAGACCCTTCCTATAGCATATGTGATATCCAACTCCTTCCCATTCCAAACATGAGACCCTTCCTATAGCAAGAATGTAATATCCAACTCCTTCCCATTCCAATCCTGAGACCATTCCTATAGCATGAGATGTGATATCTCAATGCTTCTAATACCAAACCTGAGATCCTTCCTATGACATGAGATTGGATATCTAACTCCTTCCCCTTCCAAACCTGAGACCCTTCCTATAGCATGAGATGTGATATCCAACTTCTTCCCATTCCAATCCTGAGACCCTTCCTATAACATGAGATGTGATGTCTCAATGCTTCTAATACCAAACCTGAGATCTTTCCTATAACATGAGATGTGATATCCAACTCCTTCCCATTCCAATCCTGAGACCCTTCCTATAGCATGAGATGTGCTATCTCAATGCTTATACCAAACCTGAGACCCTTCCTAAAGCTTGAGATGTGATATCCAACTCCTTCCCATTCCAATCCTGAGACCCTTCCTATAACATGAAATGTGATATCCAACTCCTTCCCATTCCAACCTGAGACCCTTCCTATAGCATGAGATGGGATATCCAACTCCTTCCAAATCCAATACTGATATCCTTCCAATAGCATGAGATGTGATATCCCAATGCTTCTACCAAACCTGAGAACCATACTATGGCATGAGATGTGATATCAAACTCCTTCCCATTCCGATCCTGAGACTCTTCCTATAGCTTGAGATGTGATATCCGAAATCCTTCCCATTCCAATTCTGAGACCCTTCCTATACCATGAGACTTGATATCTCAATGCTTCTAATACCAAACCTGAGACCCGTCCTATAACATGAGATGTGATATCCAAATCTTTCCCCTTCCAAACCTTAGACCCTTCCTTTATCATGAGATGTGATATCCAACTCCTTCCCATTCCAATCCTGAGACCCTTCCGATATCATGAGATTTGTTATCTCAATGCTTCTAATATCAAAATTGAGACCCGCCTATAACATGAGATGTGATATCCAAATCTTTCCCCTTCCAAACCTTAGACCCTTCCTTTATCATGAGATGGGATATCCAACTCCTTCCCATTCCAATCCTGAGACCCTTTTGATAGCAGAGATGTGATATCTCAAAGCTTATACCAATCCTGAGACCCTTCCTATGGCCTGAGATGTCATATACAACTCCTTCCCAATCCAATCCTGAGACCCTTCCTATAGCATGAGATGTGATATCTCAATGCTTATACCAAATCTGAGACCCTTCCTATAGCATGAGATGTGATATCCAACTCCTTCCCATTCCAATCCTGAGACCCTTCCTATAGCATGAGATGTGATGTCTCAATGCTTCTAATACCAAACCTGAGATCCTTCCTATAACATGAGATGTGATATCCAACTCCTTCCCATTCCAATCCTGAGACCCTTCCTATAGCATGAGATGTGATGTCTCAATGCTTCTAATACCAAACCTGAGAACCTTCCTACAGCATGCGATGTGATATCTCAATGCTTCTAATACCAAACCTGAGACCAGTCCTATAACATGAGATTGGATATCCAACTCCTTCCCCTTCCAAACCTGAGACCCTTCCTATAGCATGAGATGTGATATCCAACTTCTTCCCATTCCAATCCTGAGACCCTTCCTATAACATGAGATGTGATGTCTCAATGCTTCTAATACCAAACCTGAGATCTTTCGTATAACATGAGATGTAATATCCAACTCCTTCCCATTCCAATCCTGAGACCCTTCCTATAGCATGAGATGTGCTAACTCAATGCTTATACCAAACCTGAGACCCTTCCTAAAGCTTGAGATGTGATATCCAACTCCTTCCCATTCCAATCCTGAGACCCTTCCTATAGCATGAGATGTGATATCTCAATGCTTCTAATATCAAACTTGAGACCCTCCCTATAGCATGAGATGTGATACCCAAGTCCTTCCCATTCCAATCCTGAGACACTTCCTATAGCATGAGATGTGATATCTCAATGCTTATACCAAACCTGAGACCCTTCCTATAGCATGAGATGTGATATCCAACTCCTTCCCATTCCAATCCTGAGACCCTTCCTATAGCATGAGATGTGATGTCTCAATGCTTCTAATACCAAACCTGAGATCCTTCCTATAACATGAGATGTGATATCCAACTCCTTCCCATTCCAATCCCGAGACCCTTCCTATAGCATGAGATGTGATATCTCGATGCTTATACCAAACCTGAGACACTTCCTATAGCATGAGATGTGATATCCAACTCCTTCCCATTCCAATCCTGAGACCCTTCCTATAGCATGAGATGTGATATCTCAATGCCTCTAATACCAAATCTGAGACCCTTCCTATAGCATGAGATGTGATATCCAACTCCTTCCCATTCCAATCCTGAGGCCCTTCCTATAGCATGAGATGTGATGTCTCAATGCTTCTAATACCAAACCTGAGATCCTTCCTATAACATGAGATGTGATATCCAACTCCTTCCCATTCCAATCCTGAGACCCTTCCTATAGCATGAGATGTGATGTCTCAATGCTTCTAATACCAAACCTGAGAACCTTCCTACAGCATGCGATGTGATATCTCAATGCTTCTAATACCAAACCTGAGACCAGTCCTATAACATGAGATTGGATATCCAACTCCTTCCCCTTCCAAACCTGAGACCCTTCCTATAACATGAGATGTGATGTCTCAATGCTTCTAATACCAAACCTGAGATCTTTCCTATAACATGAGATGTAATATCCAACTCCTTCCCATTCCAATCCTGAGACCCTTCCTATAGCATGAGATGTGCTATCTCAATGCTTATACCAAACCTGAGACCCTTCCTAAAGCTTGAGATGTGATATCCAACTCCTTCCCATTCCAATCCTGAGACGCTTCCTATAGCATGATATGTGATATCTCAATGCCTCTAATACCAAACCTGAGATCCTTCCTCTAACATGAAATGTGATATCGAACTCCTTCCCTTTCCAAACCTGAGAGCCTACCTATAGCATGAGATGTGATATCCAAGTCCTTCCCATTCCAATCCTTAGACCCTTCCGACAGCATGCAATATGATATCTCAATGATTCTAATAACAAACCTGAGACCCGTCCTATAACATGAGATGTGATATCCAACTCCTTCCTGTTTCAAACCTGAGACCCTTCCTATAACATGAGATGTGATATCCAACTCCTTCCCGTTTCAAACCTGAGACCCTTCCTATAGCATATGTGATATCCAACTCCTTCCCATTCCAAACATGAGACCCTTCCTATAGCAAGAATGTAATATCCAACTCCTTCCCATTCCAATCCTGAGACCATTCCTATAGCATGAGATGTGATATCTCAATGCTTCTAATACCAAACCTGAGATCCTTCCTATGACATGAGATGTGATATCCAATTCCTCCCCATTCCAAACCTGAGAACCTTCCTACAGCATGCGATGTGATATCTCAATGCTTCTAATACCAAACCTGAGACCAGTCCTATAACATGAGATTGGATATCTAACTCCTTCCCCTTCCAAACCTGAGACCCTTCCTATAGCATGAGATGTGATATCCAACTTCTTCCCATTCCAATCCTGAGACCCTTCCTATAACATGAGATGTGATGTCTCAATGCTTCTAATACCAAACCTGAGATCTTTCCTATAACATGAGATGTGATATCCAACTCCTTCCCATTCCAATCCTGAGACCCTTCCTATAGCATGAGATGTGCTATCTCAATGCTTATACCAAACCTGAGACCCTTCCTAAAGCTTGAGATGTGATATCCAACTCCTTCCCATTCCAATCCTGAGACCCTTCCTATAACATGAAATGTGATATCCAACTCCTTCCCATTCCAACCTGAGACCCTTCCTATAGCATGAGATGGGATATCCAACTCCTTCCAAATCCAATACTGATATCCTTCCAATAGCATGAGATGTGATATCCCAATGCTTCTACCAAACCTGAGAACCATACTATGGCATGAGATGTGATATCAAACTCCTTCCCATTCCGATCCTGAGACTCTTCCTATAGCTTGAGATGTGATATCCGAAATCCTTCCCATTCCAATTCTGAGACCCTTCCTATACCATGAGACTTGATATCTCAATGCTTCTAATACCAAACCTGAGACCCGTCCTATAACATGAGATGTGATATCCAAATCTTTCCCCTTCCAAACCTTAGACCCTTCCTTTATCATGAGATGTGATATCCAACTCCTTCCCATTCCAATCCTGAGACCCTTCCGATATCATGAGATTTGTTATCTCAATGCTTCTAATATCAAAATTGAGACCCGCCTATAACATGAGATGTGATATCCAAATCTTTCCCCTTCCAAACCTTAGACCCTTCCTTTATCATGAGATGGGATATCCAACTCCTTCCCATTCCAATCCTGAGACCCTTTTGATAGCAGAGATGTGATATCTCAAAGCTTATACCAATCCTGAGACCCTTCCTATGGCCTGAGATGTCATATACAACTCCTTCCCAATCCAATCCTGAGACCCTTCCTATAGCATGAGATGTGATATCTCAATGCTTATACCAAATCTGAGACCCTTCCTATAGCATGAGATGTGATATCCAACTCCTTCCCATTCCAATCCTGAGACCCTTCCTATAGCATGAGATGTGATGTCTCAATGCTTCTAATACCAAACCTGAGATCCTTCCTATAACATGAGATGTGATATCCAACTCCTTCCCATTCCAATCCTGAGACCCTTCCTATAGCATGAGATGTGATGTCTCAATGCTTCTAATACCAAACCTGAGAACCTTCCTACAGCATGCGATGTGATATCTCAATGCTTCTAATACCAAACCTCAGACCAGTCCTATAACATGAGATTGGATATCCAACTCCTTCCCCTTCCAAACCTGAGACCCTTCCTATAGCATGAGATGTGATATCCAACTTCTTCCCATTCCAATCCTGAGACTCTTCCTATAACATGAGATGTGATGTCTCAATGCTTCTAATACCAAACCTGAGATCTTTCCTATAACATGAGATGTAATATCCAACTCCTTCCCATTCCAATCCTGAGACCCTTCCTATAGCATGAGATGTGCTAACTCAATGCTTATACCAAACCTGAGACCCTTCCTAAAGCTTGAGATGTGATATCCAACTCCTTCCCATTCCAATCCTGAGACCCTTCCTATAGCATGAGATGTGATATCTCAATGCTTCTAATATCAAACTTGAGACCCTCCCTATAGCATGAGATGTGATACCCAAGTCCTTCCCATTCCAATCCTGAGACCCTTCCTATAGCATGAGATGTGATATCCAACTCCTTCCCATTCCAATCCTGAGACCCTTCCTATAGCATGAGATGTGATGTCTCAATGCTTCTAATACCAAACCTGAGATCCTTCCTATAACATGAGATGTGATATCCAACTCCTTCCCATTCCAATCCCGAGACCCTTCCTATAGCATGAGATGTGATATCTCGATGCTTATACCAAACCTGAGACACTTCCTATAGCATGAGATGTGATATCCAACTCCTTCCCATTCCAATCCTGAGACCCTTCCTATAGCATGAGATGTGATATCTCAATGCCTCTAATACCAAACCTGAGATCCTTCCTCTAACATGAAATGTGATATCCAACTCCTTCCCTTTCCAAACCTGAGAGCCTACCTATAGCATGAGATGTGATATCCAAGTCCTTCCCATTCCAATCCTTAGACCCTTCCTACAGCATGCAATATGATATCGCAATGATTCTAATAACAAACCTGAGACCCATCCTATAACATGAGATGGGATATCCAACTCCTTCCCATTCCAATCCTGAGACACTTCCGATAGCAGAGATGTGATATCTCAATGCTTATACCAAACCTGAGACCCTTCCTATAACATGAGATGTGATATCCAACTCCTTCCCGGTCCAAACCTGAGACCCTTCCTATAGCATATGTGATATCCAACTCCTTCCCATTCCAAACATGAGACCCTTCCTATAGCAAGAATGTAATATCCAACTCCTTCCCATTCCAATCCTGAGACCATTCCTATAGCATGAGATATGATATCTCAATGCTTCTAATACCAAACCTGAGATCCTTCTTATGACATGAGATGTGATATCCAACTCCTTCCCGGTCCAAACCTGAGACCCTTCCTATAGCATATGTGATATCCAACTCCTTCCCATTCCAAACATGAGACCCTTCCTATAGCAAGAATGTAATATCCAACTCCTTCCCATTCCAAACCTGAGAACCTTCCTACAGCATGCGATGTGATATCTCAATGCTTCTAATACCAAACCCGAGACCAGTCCTATAACATGAGATTGGATATCCAACTCCTTCCCCTTCCAAACCTGAGACCCTTCCTATAGCATGAGATGTGATATCCAACTTCTTCCCATTCCACTCCTGAGACCCTTCCTATAACATGAGATGTGATGTCTCAATGCTTCTAATGCCCAACCTGAGATCTTTCCTATAACATGAGATGTGATATCCAACTCCTTCCCATTCCAATCCTGAGACCCTTCCTATAGCATGAGATGTGATATCTCAATGCTTATACCAAACCTGAGACCCTTCCTATAGCTTGAGATGTGATATCCAACTCCTTCCCATTCCAATCCTGAGACCCTTCCTATAGCATGAGATGTGATATCTCAAGGCCTCTAATACCAAACCTGAGATCCATCCTCTAACATGAAATGTGATATCCAACTCCTTCCCCTTCCAAACCTGAGAGCCTTCCTATAGCATAAGATATGATATCCAAGTCCTTCCCATCCAATCCTGAGACCCTTCCTATAACATGAAATGTGATATCCAACTCCTTCCCATTCCAACCTGAGACCCTTCCTATAGCATGAGATGGGATATCCCAATGCTTCTACCAAACCTGAGACCCATACTATGGCATGAGATGTGATATCAAACTCCTTCCCATTCCAATCCTGAGACCCTACCTAGAGCTTGAGATGTGATATCCAACTCCTTCCCATTCCAATTCTGAGACACTTCCTATACCATGAGACTTGATATCTCAATGCTTCTAATACAAAACCTGAGACCCGTCCTATAACATGAGATGTGATATCCAAATCCTTCCCCTTCCAAACCTTAGACCCTTCCTTTATCATGATATGTGATATCCAATTCCTTCCCATTCCAATCCTGAGACCCGTCCTATACCATGAGATGTGATATCTCAATGCTTCTAATACCAAACCTGAGACCCTTCCTATAATGAGATGGGATATCCAACTCCTTCCCATTCCAATCCTGAGACCCTTCCAATAGCAGAGATGTGATATCTCAATGCTTATACCAAACCTGAGACCCTTCCTATGGCATGAAATGTCATATACAACTCCTTCCGATTCCAGACCTGAGACCCTTCCTATAGCATGAGATGTGATATCCAACTCCTTCTCATTCCAATCCTGAGACCCTTCCTATAGCTTGAGATGTGATATCCAACTCCTTCCCATTCCAATCCTGAGACCCTTCCTATAGCATGAGATGTGATATCTCAATGCTTCTAATACCAAACCTGAGATCCTTCCTATAACATGAGATGTGATATCCAAATCCTTCCACTTCCAAACCTGAGACCCTCCCTTTAGCATGAGATGTGATATCCGACTCCTTCCCATTCCAATCCTGAGACCCTTCTGATAGCATGAGATGTGATATCTCAATGCCTATAATACCAAACCTGAGGTCCTTCCGATAGCATGAGATGTGATATCTCAATGCTTCTAATACCAAACCTGAGATCCTTCCTATAACATGAAATGTGATATCCAAATCCTTCCAAATCCAATCCTGATACCCTTCCGATAGCATGAGATGTGATATCCCAATGCTTCTACAAAACCTGAGACCCATACATGGCATGAGATGTGATATCAAACTCCTTCCCATTCCAATCCTGAGACACTTCCTATAGCATGAGATGTGATATCTCAATGCTTCAAATACCAAACCTGAGACTCTTCCTATAACATGAGATGGGATATCCAACTCCTTCCCATTCCAATCCTGAGACCCTTCCGATAGCAGAGATGTGATATCTCAATGCTTATACCAAACCTGAGACCCTTCCTATGGCATGAGATGTCATATACAACTCCTTCCCATTCCAATCCTGAGACCCTTCCTATAACATGAAATGTGATATCCAACTCCTTCCCATTCCAACCTGAGACCCTTCCTATAGCATGAGATGGGATATCCAACTCCTTCCAAATCCAATACTGATATCCTTCCAATAGCATGAGATGTGATATCCCAATGCTTCTACCAAACCTGAGAACCATACTATGGCATGAGATGTGATATCAAACTCCTTCCCATTCCGATCCTGAGACTCTTCCTATAGCTTGAGATGTGATATCCGAAATCCTTCCCATTCCAATTCTGAGACCCTTCCTATACCATGAGACTTGATATCTCAATGCTTCTAATACCAAACCTGAGACCCGTCCTATAACATGAGATGTGATATCCAAATCTTTCCCCTTCCAAACCTTAGACCCTTCCTTTATCATGAGATGTGATATCCAACTCCTTCCCATTCCAATCCTGAGACCCTTCCGATATCATGAGATTTGTTATCTCAATGCTTCTAATATCAAAATTGAGACCCGCCTATAACATGAGATGTGATATCCAAATCTTTCCCCTTCCAAACCTTAGACCCTTCCTTTATCATGAGATGGGATATCCAACTCCTTCCCATTCCAATCCTGAGACCCTTTTGATAGCAGAGATGTGATATCTCAAAGCTTATACCAATCCTGAGACCCTTCCTATGGCCTGAGATGTCATATACAACTCCTTCCCAATCCAATCCTGAGACCCTTCCTATAGCATGAGATGTGATATCTCAATGCTTATACCAAATCTGAGACCCTTCCTATAGCATGAGATGTGATATCCAACTCCTTCCCATTCCAATCCTGAGACCCTTCCTATAGCATGAGATGTGATGTCTCAATGCTTCTAATACCAAACCTGAGATCCTTCCTATAACATGAGATGTGATATCCAACTCCTTCCCATTCCAATCCTGAGACCCTTCCTATAGCATGAGATGTGATGTCTCAATGCTTCTAATACCAAACCTGAGAACCTTCCTACAGCATGCGATGTGATATCTCAATGCTTCTAATACCAAACCTGAGACCAGTCCTATAACATGAGATTGGATATCCAACTCCTTCCCCTTCCAAACCTGAGACCCTTCCTATAGCATGAGATGTGATATCCAACTTCTTCCCATTCCAATCCTGAGACCCTTCCTATAACATGAGATGTGATGTCTCAATGCTTCTAATACCAAACCTGAGATCTTTCCTATAACATGAGATGTAATATCCAACTCCTTCCCATTCCAATCCTGAGACCCTTCCTATAGCATGAGATGTGCTAACTCAATGCTTATACCAAACCTGAGACCCTTCCTAAAGCTTGAGATGTGATATCCAACTCCTTCCCATTCCAATCCTGAGACCCTTCCTATAGCATGAGATGTGATATCTCAATGCTTCTAATATCAAACTTGAGACCCTCCCTATAGCATGAGATGTGATACCCAAGTCCTTCCCATTCAAATCCTGAGACACTTCCTATAGCATGAGATGTGATATCTCAATGCTTATACCAAACCTGAGACCCTTCCTATAGCATGAGATGTGATATCCAACTCCTTCCCATTCCAATCCTGAGACCCTTCCTATAGCATGAGATGTGATGTCTCAATGCTTCTAATACCAAACCTGAGATCCTTCCTATAACATGAGATGTGATATCCAACTCCTTCCCATTCCAATCCCGAGACCCTTCCTATAGCATGAGATGTGATATCTCGATGCTTATACCAAACCTGAGACACTTCCTATAGCATGAGATGTGATATCCAACTCCTTCCCATTCCAATCCTGAGACCCTTCCTATAGCATGAGATGTGATATCTCAATGCCTCTAATACCAAACCTGAGATCCTTCCTCTAACATGAAATGTGATATCCAACTCCTTCCCTTTCCAAACCTGAGAGCCTACCTATAGCATGAGATGTGATATCCAAGTCCTTCCCATTCCAATCCTTAGACCCTTCCTACAGCATGCAATATGATATCGCAATGATTCTAATAACAAACCTGAGACCCATCCTATAACATGAGATGGGATATCCAACTCCTTCCCATTCCAATCCTGAGACACTTCCGATAGCAGAGATGTGATATCTCAATGCTTATACCAAACCTGAGACCCTTCCTATAACATGAGATGTGATATCCAACTCCTTCCCGGTCCAAACCTGAGACCCTTCCTATAGCATATGTGATATCCAACTCCTTCCCATTCCAAACATGAGACCCTTCCTATAGCAAGAATGTAATATCCAACTCCTTCCCATTCCAATCCTGAGACCATTCCTATAGCATGAGATATGATATCTCAATGCTTCTAATACCAAACCTGAGATCCTTCTTATGACATGAGATGTGATATCCAACTCCTTCCCGGTCCAAACCTGAGACCCTTCCTATAGCATATGTGATATCCAACTCCTTCCCATTCCAAACATGAGACCCTTCCTATAGCAAGAATGTAATATCCAACTCCTTCCCATTCCAAACCTGAGAACCTTCCTACAGCATGCGATGTGATATCTCAATGCTTCTAATACCAAACCCGAGACCAGTCCTATAACATGAGATTGGATATCCAACTCCTTCCCCTTCCAAACCTGAGACCCTTCCTATAGCATGAGATGTGATATCCAACTTCTTCCCATTCCACTCCTGAGACCCTTCCTATAACATGAGATGTGATGTCTCAATGCTTCTAATACCAAACCTGAGATCTTTCCTATAACATGAGATGTGATATCCAACTCCTTCCCATTCCAATCCTGAGACCCTTCCTATAGCATGAGATGTGATATCTCAATGCTTATACCAAACCTGAGACCCTTCCTATAGCTTGAGATGTGATATCCAACTCCTTCCCATTCCAATCCTGAGACCCTTCCTATAGCATGAGATGTGATATCTCAAGGCCTCTAATACCAAACCTGAGATCCATCCTCTAACATGAAATGTGATATCCAACTCCTTCCCCTTCCAAACCTGAGAGCCTTCCTATAGCATAAGATATGATATCCAAGTCCTTCCCATCCAATCCTGAGACCCTTCCTATAACATGAAAAGTGATATCCAACTCCTTCCCATTCCAACCTGAGACCCTTCCTATAGCATGAGATGGGATATCCCAATGCTTCTACCAAACCTGAGACCCATACTATGGCATGAGATGTGATATCAAACTCCTTCCCATTCCAATCCTGAGACCCTACCTAGAGCTTGAGATGTGATATCCAACTCCTTCCCATTCCAATTCTGAGACCCTTCCTATACCATGAGACTTGATATCTCAATGCTTCTAATACAAAACCTGAGACCCGTCCTATAACATGAGATGTGATATCCAAATCCTTCCCCTTCCAAACCTTAGACCCTTCCTTTATCATGATATGTGATATCCAATTCCTTCCCATTCCAATCCTGAGACCCGTCCTATACCATGAGATGTGATATCTCAATGCTTCTAATACCAAACCTGAGACCCTTCCTATAATGAGATGGGATATCCAACTCCTTCCCATTCCAATCCTGAGACCCTTCCAATAGCAGAGATGTGATATCTCAATGCTTATACCAAACCTGAGACCCTTCCTATAACATGAGATGTGATATCCAACTCCTTCTCATTCCAATCCTGAGACCCTTCCTATAGCTTGAGATGTGATATCCAACTCCTTCCCATTCCAATCCTGAGACCCTTCCTATAGCATGAGATGTGATATCTCAATGCTTCTAATACCAAACCTGAGATCCTTCCTATAACATGAGATGTGATATCCAAATCCTTCCACTTCCAAACCTGAGACCCTCCCTTTAGCATGAGATGTGATATCCGACTCCTTCCCATTCCAATCCTGAGACCCTTCTGATAGCATGAGATGTGATATCTCAATGCCTATAATACCAAACCTGAGGTCCTTCCGATAGCATGAGATGTGATATCTCAATGCTTCTAATACCAAACCTGAGATCCTTCCTATAACATGAAATGTGATATCCAAATCCTTCCAAATCCAATCCTGATACCCTTCCGATAGCATGAGATGTGATATCCCAATGCTTCTACAAAACCTGAGACCCATACATGGCATGAGATGTGATATCAAACTCCTTCCCATTCCAATCCTGAGACACTTCCTATAGCATGAGATGTGATATCTCAATGCTTCAAATACCAAACCTGAGACTCTTCCTATAACATGAGATGGGATATCCAACTCCTTCCCATTCCAATCCTGAGACCCTTCCGATAGCAGAGATGTGATATCTCAATGCTTATACCAAACCTGAGACCCTTCCTATGGCATGAGATGTCATATACAACTCCTTCCCATTCCAATCCTGAGACCCTTCCTATAGCATGAGATGTGATATCTCAATGCTTATACCAAACCTGAGACCCATACATGGCATGAGATGTGATATCAAACTCCTTCCCATTCCAATCCTGAGACCATTCCTATAGCATGAGATGTGATATCTCAATGCTTCTAATACCAAACCTGAGACTCTTCCTATAACATGAGATGGGATATCCAACTCCTTTCCATTCAAATCCTGAGACCCTTCCGATAGCAGAGATGTGATATCTCAATGCTTATACCAAACCTGAGACCCTTCCTATGGCATGAGATGTCATATACAACTCCTTCCCATTCCAATCCTGAGACCCTTCCTATACCATGAGATGTGATATCTCAATGTATATACCAAACCTGAGACCCTTCCTATAGCATGAGATGTGATATCCAACTCCTTCCATTTCAATCCTGAGACCCTTCCTATAGCATGAGATGTGATGTCTCAATGCTTCTAATACCAAACCTGAGATCCTTCCTATAACATCAGATGTGATATCCAACTCCTTCCCATTCCAATCCTGAGACCCTTCCTATAGCATGAGATGTGATATCTCAATGTTTATACCAAACCTGAGACCCTTCCTATAGCATGAGATGTGATATCCAACTCCTTCCCATTCCAATCCTGAGACCCTTCCTATAGCATGAGATGTGATATCTCAATGCCTCTAATACCAAATCTGAGATCCTTCCTCTAACATGAAATGTGATTTCCAACTCCTTCCCTTTCCAAACCTGAGAGCCTACCTATAGCATGAGATGTGATATCCAAGACCTTCCCATTCCAATCCTTAGACCCTTCCTACAGCATACAATATGATATCTCAATGATTCTAATAACAAACCTGAGACCCGTCCTATAACATGAGATGTGATACCCAACTCCTTCCCATTCCAATCCTGAGACACTTCCGATAGCAGAGATGTGATATCTCAATGCTTATTCCAAACCTGAGACCCTTCCTATAGCATGAGATGTGATATCCAACTCCTTCCCGTTCCAAACCTGAGACCCTTCCTATAGCATATGTGATATCCAACTCCTTCCCATTCCAAACATGAGACCCTTCCTATAGCAAGAATGTAATATCCAACTCCTTCACATTCCAATCCTGAGACCCTTCCTACAGCATGCAATGTGATATCTCAATGCTTCTAATACCAAACCTGAGACCCGTCCTATAACATGAGATGGGATATCCAACTCCTTCCCGTTCCAAACCTGAGACCCTTCCTATAGCATGAGATGTGATATCCAACTCCTTCCCATCCCAATCCTGAGACACTTCCGATTGCAGAGATGTGATATCTCAATGCTTATACCAAACCTGAGACTCTTCCTATAACATGAGATGTGATATCCAACTCCTTCCCGTTCCAAACCTGAGACCCTTCCTATAGCATAAGATGTGATATCCAACTCCTTCCCATTCCAATCCTGAGACCCTTCCGATAGCATGAGATGTGATATCTCAATGCTTCTAATACCAAACCTGAGATCCTTCTTATAAATTGTGATGTGATATCCAAATCCTTCCCCTTCCAAACCTGAGACCCTCCCTTTAGCATGAAATGTGATATCCAACTCCTTCCCATTCCAATCCTGAGACCCTTATGATAGCATGAGATGTGATATCTCAATGCCTCTACTACCAAACCTGAGATACTTCCGATAGCATGAGATGTGATATCTCAATGCTTCTAATACCAAACCTGAGATCCTTCCTATAACATGAGATGTGATATCCAAATCCTTCCCCTTCCAAACCTGAGACCCTCCCTTTAGCATGAGATGTGATATCCAACTCCTTCCCATTCCAATCCTGAGACCCTTCTGATAGCATGAGATGTGATATCTCAATGCCTCTAATACCAAACCTGAGATCCTACCTCTAACATGAAATATGATATCCAACTCCTTCCCTTTCCAAACCTGAGATCCTGCCTATAGCATGAGATGTGATATCCAAGTCCTTCCCATTCCAATCCTGAGACCCTTCCTATAGCATGAGATGTGATATCTCAATGCTTATACCAAACCTGAGACCCTTCCTATGGCATGAGATGCCATATACAACTCCTTCCCATTCCAATCCTGAGACCCTGCTTATAGCATGAGATGTGATATCTCAATGCTTCTAATACCAAACCTGAGATCTTTCCTATAACATGAGATGTGATATCCAACTCCTTCCCATTCCAATCCTGAGACCATTCCTATAGCATGAGATGTGATATCTCAATGCTTATACCAAACCTGAGACCCTTCCTATAGCTTGAGATGTGATATCCAACTCCTTCCCATTCCAATCCTGAGACCCTTCCTATAGCATGAGATGTGATATCTCAATGCCTCTAATACCAAACCTGAGATCCTTCCTCTAAAATGAAATGTGATATCCAACTCCTTCCCCTTCCAAACCTGAGAGCCTTCCTATAGCATGAGATATGATATCCAAGTCCTTTCCATTCCAATCCTGAGACCCTTCCTATAACATGAGATGTGATATCCAACTCCTTCCCATTCCAACCTGAGACCCTTCCTATAGCATGAGATGGGATATCCAACTCCTTCCAAATCCAATCCTGATACCCTTCCGATAGCATGAGATGTGATATCCCAATGCTTCTACCAAACCTGAGACCCATACTATGGCATGTGATGTGATATCAAACTCCTTCCCGTTCCAACCTGAGACCCTTCCTATAGCATGAGATGGGATATCCAACTCCTTCCAAATCCAATCCTGAAATCCTTCCGAAAGCATGAGATGTGATATCCCAATGCTTCTACCAAACCTGAGACCCATACTATGGCATGAGATGTGATATCCAACTCCTTCCCATTCCAATTCTGAGACTCTTCTGATAGCATGAGATGTGATATCTCAATGCCTCTAAAACCAAACCTGAGATCCATCCTCTAACATGAAATGTGATTTCCAACTCCTTCCCCTTCCAAACCTGAGAGCCTTCCTATAGCATAAGATATGATATCCAAGTCCTTCCCATCCAATCCTGAGACCCTTCCTATAACATGAAATGTGATATCCAACTCCTTCCCATTCCAACCTGAGACCCTTCCTATAGCATGAGATGGGATATCCCAATGCTTCTACCAAACCTGAGACCCATACTATGGCATGAGATGTGATATCAAACTCCTTCCCATTCCAATCCTGAGACCCTACCTAGAGCTTGAGATGTGATATCCAACTCCTTCCCATTCCAATTCTGAGACCCTTCCTATACCATGAGACTTGATATCTCAATGCTTCTAATACAAAACCTGAGACCCGTCCTATAACATGAGATGTGATATCCAAATCCTTCCCCTTCCAAACCTTAGACCCTTCCTTTATCATGATATGTGATATCCAATTCCTTCCCATTCCAATCCTGAGACCCGTCCTATACCATGAGATGTGATATCTCAATGCTTCTAATACCAAACCTGAGACCCTTCCTATAATGAGATGGGATATCCAACTCCTTCCCATTCCAATCCTGAGACCCTTCCAATAGCAGAGATGTGATATCTCAATGCTTATACCAAACCTGAGACCCTTCCTATGGCATGAAATGTCATATACAACTCCTTCCGATTCCAGACCTGAGACCCTTCCTATAGCATGAGATGTGATATCCAACTCCTTCTCATTCCAATCCTGAGACCCTTCCTATAGCTTGAGATGTGATATCCAACTCCTTCCCATTCCAATCCTGAGACCCTTCCTATAGCATGAGATGTGATATCTCAATGCTTCTAATACCAAACCTGAGATCCTTCCTATAACATGAGATGTGATATCCAAATCCTTCCACTTCCAAACCTGAGACCCTCCCTTTAGCATGAGATGTGATATCCGACTCCTTCCCATTCCAATCCTGAGACCCTTCTGATAGCATGAGATGTGATATCTCAATGCCTATAATACCAAACCTGAGGTCCTTCCGATAGCATGAGATGTGATATCTCAATGCTTCTAATACCAAACCTGAGATCCTTCCTATAACATGAAATGTGATATCCAAATCCTTCCAAATCCAATCCTGATACCCTTCCGATAGCATGATATGTGATATCCCAATGCTTCTACAAAACCTGAGACCCATACATGGCATGAGATGTGATATCAAACTCCTTCCCATTCCAATCCTGAGACACTTCCTATAGCATGAGATGTGATATCTCAATGCTTCAAATACCAAACCTGAGACTCTTCCTATAACATGAGATGGGATATCCAACTCCTTCCCATTCCAATCCTGAGACCCTTCCGATAGCAGAGATGTGATATCTCAATGCTTATACCAAACCTGAGACCCTTCCTATGGCATGAGATGTCATATACAACTCCTTCCCATTCCAATCCTGAGACCCTTCCTATAGCATGAGATGTGATATCTCAATGCTTATACCAAACCTGAGACCCATACATGGCATGAGATGTGATATCAAACTCCTTCCCATTCCAATCCTGAGACCATTCCTATAGCATGAGATGTGATATCTCAATGCTTCTAATACCAAACCTGAGACTCTTCCTATAACATGAGATGGGATATCCAACTCCTTTCCATTCAAATCCTGAGACCCTTCCGATAGCAGAGATGTGATATCTCAATGCTTATACCAAACCTGAGACCCTTCCTATGGCATGAGATGTCATATACAACTCCTTCCCATTCCAATCCTGAGACCCTTCCTATACCATGAGATGTGATATCTCAATGCTTATACCAAACCTGAGACCCTTCCTATAGCATGAGATGTGATATCCAACTCCTTCCATTTCAATCCTGAGACCCTTCCTATAGCATGAGATGTGATGTCTCAATGCTTCTAATACCAAACCTGAGATCCTTCCTATAACATCAGATGTGATATCCAACTCCTTCCCATTCCAATCCTGAGACCCTTCCTATAGCATGAGATGTGATATCTCAATGTTTATACCAAACCTGAGACCCTTCCTATAGCATGAGATGTGATATCCAACTCCTTCCCATTCCAATCCTGAGACCCTTCCTATAGCATGAGATGTGATATCTCAATGCCTCTAATACCAAATCTGAGATCCTTCCTCTAACATGAAATGTGATTTCCAACTCCTTCCCTTTCCAAACCTGAGAGCCTACCTATAGCATGAGATGTGATATCCAAGACCTTCCCATTCCAATCCTTAGACCCTTCCTACAGCATACAATATGATATCTCAATGATTCTAATAACAAACCTGAGACCCGTCCTATAACATGAGATGTGATACCCAACTCCTTCCCATTCCAATCCTGAGACACTTCCGATAGCAGAGATGTGATATCTCAATGCTTATTCCAAACCTGAGACCCTTCCTATAGCATGAGATGTGATATCCAACTCCTTCCCGTTCCAAACCTGAGACCCTTCCTATAGCATATGTGATATCCAACTCCTTCCCATTCCAAACATGAGACCCTTCCTATAGCAAGAATGTAATATCCAACTCCTTCCCATTCCAATCCTGAGACCCTTCCTACAGCATGCAATGTGATATCTCAATGCTTCTAATACCAAACCTGAGACCCGTCCTATAACATGAGATGGGATATCCAACTCCTTCCCGTTCCAAACCTGAGACCCTTCCTATAGCATGAGATGTGATATCCAACTCCTTCCCATCCCAATCCTGAGACACTTCCGATTGCAGAGATGTGATATCTCAATGCTTATACCAAACCTGAGATCCTTCTTATAAATTGTGATGTGATATCCAAATCCTTCCCCTTCCAAACCTGAGACCCTCCCTTTAGCATGAAATGTGATATCCAACTCCTTCCCATTCCAATCCTGAGACCCTTATGATAGCATGAGATGTGATATCTCAATGCCTCTACTACCAAACCTGAGATACTTCCGATAGCATGAGATGTGATATCTCAATGCTTCTAATACCAAACCTGAGATCCTTCCTATAACATGAGATGTGATATCCAAATCCTTCCCCTTCCAAACCTGAGACCCTCCCTTTAGCATGAGATGTGATATCCAACTCCTTCCCATTCCAATCCTGAGACCCTTCTGATAGCATGAGATGTGATATCTCAATGCCTCTAATACCAAACCTGAGATCCTACCTCTAACATGAAATATGATATCCAACTCCTTCCCTTTCCAAACCTGAGATCCTGCCTATAGCATGAGATGTGATATCCAAGTCCTTCCCATTCCAATCCTGAGACCCTTCCTATAGCATGAGATGTGATATCTCAATGCTTATACCAAACCTGAGACCCTTCCTATGGCATGAGATGCCATATACAACTCCTTCCAATTCCAATCCTGAGACCCTGCTTATAGCATGAGATGTGATATCTCAATGCTTCTAATACCAAACATGAGATCTTTCCTATAACATGAGATGTGATATCCAACTCCTTCCCATTCCAATCCTGAGACCATTCCTATAGCATGAGATGTGATATCTCAATGCTTATACCAAACCTGAGACCCTTCCTATAGCTTGAGATGTGATATCCAACTCCTTCCCATTCCAATCCTGAGACCCTTCCTATAGCATGAGATGTGATATCTCAATGCCTCTAATACCAAACCTGAGATCCTTCCTCTAACATGAAATGTGATATCCAACTCCTTCCCCTTCCAAACCTGAGAGCCTTCCTATAGCATGAGATATGATATCCAAGTCCTTTCCATTCCAATCCTGAGACCCTTCCTATAACATGAGATGTGATATCCAACTCCTTCCCATTCCAACCTGAGACCCTTCCTATAGCATGAGATGGGATATCCAACTCCTTCCAAATCCAATCCTGATACCCTTCCGATAGCATGAGATGTGATATCCCAATGCTTCTACCAAACCTGAGACCCATACTATGGCATGTGATGTGATATCAAACTCCTTCCCGTTCCAACCTGAGACCCTTCCTATAGCATGAGATGGGATATCCAACTCCTTCCAAATCCAATCCTGAAATCCTTCCGATAGCATGAGATGTGATATCCCAATGCTTCTACCAAACCTGAGACCCATACTATGGCATGAGATGTGATATCCAACTCCTTCCCATTCCAATTCTGAGACTCTTCTGATAGCATGAGATGTGATATCTCAATGCCTCTAAAACCAAACCTGAGATCCTACCTCTAACATGAAATGTGATATCCAACTCTTTCCCGTTGCAAACCTGAGAGCCTTCCTATAGCATGAGATGTGATATCCAAGTCCTTCCCATTCCAATCCTGAGACCCTTCCTATAACATGAGATGTGATATCCAACTCCTTCCCATTCCAACCTGAGACCCTTCCTATAGCATGAGATGGGATATCCAACTCCTTCCAAATCCAATCCTGATACCCTTCCGATAGCATGAGATGTGATATCCCAATGCTTCTACCAAACCTGAGACCCATACTATGGCATGAGATGTGATATCAAACTCCTTCCCATTCCAATCCTGAGACCCTTCCTATAGCTTGAGATGTGATATCCAACTCCTTCCCATTCCAATTCTGAGACCCTTCCTATACAATGAGACTTGATATCTCAATGCTTCTAATACCAAACCTGAGACCCGTCCTATAACATGAGATGGGATATCCAACTCCTTCCCATTCCAATCCTGAGACACTTCCGATAGCAGAGATGTGATATCTCAATGCTTATACCAAACCTGAGACCCTTCCTATAACATGAGATGTGATATCCAACTCCTTCCCGTTCCAAACCTGAGACCCTTCCTATAGCATATGTGATATCCAACTCCTTCCCATTCCAAACATGAGACCCTTCCTATAGCAAGAGTGTAATATCCAACTCCTTCCCATTCCAATCCTGAGACCATTCCTATAGCATGAGATGTGATATCTCAATGCTTCTAATACCAAACCTGAGATCCTTCCTATGACATGAGATGTGATATCCAATTCCTCCCCATTCCAAACCTGAGAACCTTCCTACAGCATGCGATGTGATATCTCAATGCTTCTAATACCAAACCTTAGACCAGTCCTATAACATGAGATTGGATATCCAACTCCTTCCCCTTCCAAACCTGAGACTCTTCCTATAGCATGAGATGTGATATCCAACTTCTTCCCATTCCAATCCTGAGACCCTTCCTATAACATGAGATGTGATGTCTCAATGCTTCTAATACCAAACCTGAGATCTTTCCTATAACATGAGATGTGATATCCAACTCCTTCCCATTCCAATCCTGAGACCCTTCCTATAGCATGAGATGTGATATCTCAATGCTTATACCAAACCTGAGACCCTTCCTATAGCTTGAGATGTGATATCCAACTCCTTCCCATTCCAATCCTGAGACCCTTCCTATAGCATGAGATGTGATATCTCAAGGCCTCTAATACCAAACCTGAGATCCTTCCTCTAACATGAAATGTGATATCCAACTCCTTCCCCTTCCAAACCTGAGAGCCTTCCTATAACATGAAATGTGATATCCAATTCCTTCCCATTCCAACCTGAGACCCTTCCTATAGCATGAGATGGGATATCCAACTCCTTCCAAATCCAATACTGATACCCTTCCGATAGCATGAGATGTGATATACCAATGCTTCTACCAAACCTGAGACCCATACTATGGCATGAGATGTGATATCAAACTCCTTCCCATTCCAATCCTGAGACCCTACCTATAGCTTGAGATGTGATATCCAACTCCTTCCCATTCCAATTCTGAGACCCTTCCTATACCATGAGACTTGATATCTCAATGCTTCTAATACCAAACCTGAGACCCGTCCTATAACATGAGATGTGATATCCAAATCCTTCCCCTTCCAAACCTTAGACCCTTCCTTTATCATGAGATGTGATATCCAATTCCTTCCCATTCCAATCCTGAGACCGTTCCGATATCATGAGATTTGTTATCTCAATGCTTCTAATATCAAACTTGAGACCCTCCCTATAACATGAGATGTGACATCCAAGTCCTCCCCATTCCAATCCTGAGACCCTTCCTATAGCATGAGATGTGATATCTCAATGCTTCTAATACCAAACCTGAGACCCTTCCTATAACATGATTTGGGATATCCAACTCCTTCCCATTCCAATCCTGAGACCCTTCCGATAGCAGAGATGTGATATCTCAATGCTTATACCAAACCTGAGACCCTTCCTATGGCCTGAGATGTCATAGGCAACTCCTTCCCATTCTAATTTGAGACCCTTCATATAGCATTAGATGTGATATCTCAATGCTTATACCAAATCTGAGACCCTTCCTATAGCATGAGATGTGATATCCAACTTCTTCCCATTCCAATCCTGAGACCCTTCCTGTAGCATGAGATGTGATGTCTCAATTCTTCTAATACCAAACCTGAGATCCTTCCTATAACATGAGATGTGATATCCAACTCCTTCCCATTCCAATCCTGAGACCCTTATGATAGCATGAGATGTGATATCTCAATGCCTCTAATACCAAACCTGAGATACTTCTGATAGCATGAGATGTGATATCTCAATGCTTCTAATACCAAACCTGAGATCCTTCCTATAACATGAGATGTGATTTCCAAATCCTTCCACTTCCAAACCTGAGACCCTCCCTTTAGCATGAGATGTGATATCCAACTCCTTCCCATTCCAATCCTGAGACCCTTCTGATAGCATGAGATGTGATATTTCAATGCCTCTAATACCAAACCTGAGATCCTACCTCTAACATGAAATGTGATATCCATCTCCTTCCCTTTCCAAACCTGAGACCCTGCCTATAGCATGAGATGTGATATCCAACTCCTTCCCTTTCCAATCCTGAGACCCTTCCTATAGCATGAGATGTGATGTCTCAATGCTTCTAATACCAAACCTGAGATCCTTCCTATAACATGAGATGTGATATCCAACTCCTTCCCATTCCAATCCTGAGACCCTTATGATAGCATGAGATGTGATATCTCAATGCCTCTAATACCAAACCCGAGATACTTCCGATAGCATGAGATGTGATATCTCAATGCTTCTAATACCAAACCTGTGATCCTTCCTATAACATGAGATGTGATTTCCAAATCCTTCCCCTTCCAAACCTGAGACCCTCCCTTTAGCATGAGATGTGATATCCAACTCCTTCCCAATCCAATCCTGAGACCCATCTGATAGCATGAGTGTTAGGAAAGATTTCGTAATTGTAGGTAATTTTCCTTCCATGTGGCAACCCCTAAACTTTTTGCTGTTGTTTTTCACCTTGTTCTTGACTTTGCCAGAGAAGTGCAGCCTTCTGCCGCACTCCTCTGGGCTTTCGCTCCTTTCTTACGGGGAAACTGACATGCCCTTAAGACAGTCAGTACCGGGGAACGCTGTTTCCCGTAGTTTCTTTTATCGTGTTGCGGCTTTAGTGCAACATGACACAAGAGGGCACTGTAAGCTAAGTTACAGCTCTCTTGGGTCTCTAGCCTTCTACAGGCCCTAGATACTATTTTAGGATGGTATTTGATCGGTGCAAGTCATTCAGGGACTCGAATGGTGGCAGCGATCGTTTTGTTTATTTTGAGCTCCTTTTGGCGTTCTGAGCGCGTTTTTCGCACTGAACCCAAAGTGGTGGCCTGGCTCCCAAAATGGCCAGACCACGAGGCTCCTTTGTCTTGTCCACTGACCGTCTTGCTCCCTTCACCTTCCCCAGGTCGAGCGACCCGGGGCCTTCCTTATTTGGGCATGTACTTTCCCGCGAAACGTGGTTGCTTTCGCGGGCTTCTACATGTCGTTTGTGTGCCTCCAGGGTGTGGGCTGGGATGTCTGGTCCCAATACACATCCTGGGTGCCAGAGAGTCTAGGGTGGTGTGAATGCCTGGGACCACCGTGGTCCGTGATTGGTCCGCGTGTGGTATGTGTGTTGATGAGCGGATCTCCCATTGGCTCCCCTGCGTTTTGGCGCGAAGGGAACCGTGGATAAGAGGGAGCTGGAAACACCACTACCATGTCGATCTCCTGAGTTCTCACGAACGAAGGAATACAGGAGCCAAGTATCCTGCAACCAAGAGGCTGGACCGAGGAATCGCTGGTGACCCGCTGAAGGAATCCTCCTTTGCACTGCTGTCGTCCTGTGAAACCCTTTCCTCCTTTGATCGAAACAGAAGGCCTGTACTGGTGCTTCGACCTTTGGAATAGCAGGAACAGCTATTCCCGGCGACTTCATCAACTCCTGCCAAGTAAGCCTTCGGAAGTGTCTCTGGGCCATCCAGTTGACTGACCAGCTTACAAGGGAGTCCTGGTCTGTAACCGCCGCCAGGTTGTGTTGTATTCCGAGTCCTTGTCACTCTCCCACGCTTCGTACACTTGGCGTTCCCAAGTCTGAAGGGAGGAGTGTACATTTGGCTCGGATACACACGGCCGCTCCGTTGCCCTGCTGTGGTGACAAAACTGTGCTGGATTCGTCGATTGGGACGTCTTTTTGCTCTACACGACTACGAGGCGTTCCTTGCTCTTCTGAACCTGCCAGCTGCTGAAACTAACGTGGTGAAGCCTGGGTCTGCTTGCTTCGGGGACCGGTGAGTAGTATAGCTAGGATCTGGTCGCCCTCCTGCAGTAGCCCATTGCTTTTCCCCGCTGTGTAAAAACAGCCCCCTTTTGTCCGTACTCGCGCTCTGCTTCTGCTCGCTGTGGAGGCTGCGCTTGAGTTGCGGAACCTGTTCTCCTTCTGCTGTGCACTAACCCGAACTGCCTGACTTCCTCCGAAGAGCTTCCCCTTTTGCCCGTTGGCACCGGCGTGGCAGGTACTTTGAGCACAAGGCTCCACTCTTCGCAGGGCTCGGACTTCCATCTAGTTAGGTGCCTCTGAAGGCGAACTGCGTCTAAAGCATTATCGCACTGCCTGTTTTCCTTCCCTTGCAGGTGGACTACACATTTCGTGCCTCTAATGCTTAAGACTGTCGTATTTGTATATATATTGTGTTGATATGGTATGTGTTGGTTTAATATTGTGATATTGTGATTTTCTCGCTACGGTCATTGTTTTAAAGGCCTTAAAATAAATGTGTATCTATTTTTGATATAACAACTGTTTGGAGTAGTTTGTAAGCGCTCTTGCTTTGTGTGCTCATTGCGGGCTTTCAGTCACCCTCACCCCTCTTGAGACCTAGTCTTGACCGCCGCGATCGCTACCTTGATTGGTCTGGCTTGTCCAGAGGTTACCCTGTTCCAAGTAATTAGGTTGGCCTTCTGAACTTCTGCGCCACCAGGACAGAGTTCAGAAATCCGTCTTAACAAATTGGTGTACAGCGGTGGGATACGACTGAAGGTATCCAGTGTTGCGCTCGAACTAAGGCATTTCAGGTTATTCCAACCAGTACACGTAGTGAATTGTTGTAGTATAACTTTAAAAAGGCCATAGTCCTATCAAACAGTATGGAAACAAATACCTTGTTAACTTTAAATGCTTCCAAATCAGAAACATTGAAGAAGATATGTGCGGAGAGAGGGGTTTCCTCTCAAGGCACTAAATTGGAAATGATCCAAAGAATCGTGGCGTGGCAAGAAGCGCAGCTTGACGCTATTACTTCTGAGGACAGTGCAGAAGGTGGTGGGGCTGCTCTCACTGGTAGAACCGACGGTTCTGCCGCTGCACTGATCCATCGCGACCACGAGGACAGGGAGGATGTGATGTCTAATGTTTCCTCTGCCAGTGCTGATGGGGAGGCTATGCTTGAATTCAAGAAGCAAGAGCTGCGGTTTAGGCAGCAGGAGCTTGAATTCAGCATAGCCAAACTAAAAATCGAACAGGCAGAAAAACAGAAAGACAGGGATCACCAGTTGGAACTGGCCAAGCTTCAGGTTGCAAATGGGTCCAAGGGTCCTGGACATGGGTCTGGGGCTTCCTCGCATCCACGGTTTCCGAAAGATCTGCTCAGTGTGTATGAAGAAAGGAATGACATTATGGACTGGCTGAATGCGTTTGAGTATGCATGCGAGGTTCAAGAAGTTGACAATGCTGATAAGATTGCGTGGTTGCTCAGTAGACTGCCCCATTCTGGCTGTAGTGCCATTATGGAAATGTCAAAGGCTGAGCGAGCTGATTTCGCAATGTTAAAGCAAACTCTCATTTTAAAGTTTGGGAAGACTCCGGCCCAATATTTAAAGCGTTTTCGAGAGTATAAGAAAAAGGAAGGTGGTACTTGGGTATCTTATGTCGCTGAATCCTTGAAAAACTTAACTGGCTGGGTCGAAGGTTATAAGATTTCTACCTTCGAAGGCATGATAAATCTTGTCATGCTGGAACACATTTTTGCTTCTTCTTCCCCGGAGCTTAAGCAGCATTTGGCCGATTCGAAGGAGATAGATCCTAAGAAGCTGGCCATTGCAGCAGACTTATGGGTGTCACATCGAGTGTCCCATAAGGACAAAACTCATCCTGGTAAGCAGGAGGATGGGAAAAAGTCCAAAGATATGGAGGGTGGGGAATCTGCTAAATCTTCTTCCCATAAGGGCCACAAAAAGAAAAACAAGGGTAAGACACAAGAGAACTCACAGGGTAGTGGAGGTCAGCCTCCGAAACAGAACTCTGGTTACAATAAGCCTCCCTACGTAAACAGACCCACTGGGGCTTGTTTTTCTTGTGGAGCAACTGACCACGTGAAGGGGGATCCCCGTTGTAAGGTTAGACCTTTGGGGGTCCACTACGCTAATCTGGCCTTCTCCTCCTACGAGGAAGAAGAGATTACAGGAGCATCCTTCTCCTCAGACTCATTTTCCAGCGGAATAGAGGCTGAGGTAGTTTTAGTGTCCCTGGGTTCCTGGGAGCCTAAAGTCGCAGAGGCTTATGCTAGGATTCCGGATAATACCAAGCACTACTTTAAAGACAGTGTGCTGATCAATGGAGTGGATCAAGTTTGATATTAGAAGCATTGAGATAACAAATCTCATGATATCGGAAGGGTCTCAGGATTGGAATGGGAAGGAGTTGGATATCACATCTCATGATAAAGGAAGGGTCTAAGGTTTGGAAGGGGAAGGATTTGGATATCACATCTCATGTTATAGGACGGGTCTCAGGTTTGGTATTAGAAGCATTGAGATATCAAGTCTCATGGTATAAGAAGGGTCTCAGAATTGGAATGGGAAGGAGTTGGATATCACATCTCAAGCTATAGGAAACGTCTCAGGATTGGAATGGGAAGGAATTGGATATCACATCTCATGTTATAGGAAGGGTCTCAGGTTTTTTATTAGAAACATTGAGATATCACATCTCATGTTATAGGACGGTTCCCAGGTTTGGTATTAGAAGCATTGAGATATCACATCTCATGGTATAGGAAGGGTCTCAGGGTTGGAATGGGAAGGAGTTGGATATCACATCTCATCCAATAGGAAGGGTCTCAGTTTTGGAATGGGAAGGAATTGGATATCACATCTCATGTTATAGGAAGGATCTCAGGTTTGGTATTAGAAGCATTGAGATATCACATCTCATGCTATAGGAAGGGTCTCAGGATTGGAATGTGAAGGATTTGGATATCACATCTCATGCTAAAGGAAGGGTCTCAGGTTTGGTAGAAGCATTGAGATATCACATCTCATGCTATAGGAAGGGTCTCAGGATTTGAATGGCAAGGAGTTGGATATCACATCTCATGCCATAGGAAGGGTCTCAGGTTTGGTATAAGCATTGAGATATCACATCTCTGCTATCGGAAGGTTCTCAGGATTGGATTGGGAAGGAGTTGGATATCCCTTCTCATGCTATAGGAAGTGTCTCAGGTTGGAATGGGAAGGAGTTGAATATCACATCTCATGTTATAGGAAGGGTCTCAGGATTGGAATGGGAAGGATTTGGATATCACATCTCTTGCTATAGGAAGGGTCTCAGGATTGGAATGGGAAGGATTTGGATATCACATCTCATGTCATAGGAAGGATCTCAGGTTTGGTATTAGAAGCATTGATATATCACATCTCATGCTATAGGAATGGTCTCAGGATTGGAATGGGTAGGAGTTGGATATTACATTCTTGCTATAGGAAGGGTCTCATGTTTGGAATGGGAAGGAGTTGGATATCACATATGCTATAGGAAGTGTCTCAGGTTTGGAACGGGAAGGAGTTGGATATCACATCTCATGTTATAGGAAGGGTCTCAGGTTTGGTATAAGCATTGAGATATCACATCTCTGCTATCAGGAGTGGCTCAGGATTGGAATGGGAAGGAGTTGGATATCCCATCTCATGTTAAAGGACAGGTCTCTGGTTTGGTATTAGAATCATTGAGATATCACATCTCATGCTATAGGAAGGGTCTCAGGATTGGAATGGGAAGGATTTGGATATCACATCTCATGCTATAGGAAGGGTCTCAGGTTTGGTATAAGGATGGAGATATCACTTCTAATGCTATAGGAAGGGTCTCAGGATTGGAATGGGAAGGTGTTGGATATCACATCTCATGCTATAGGAAGGGTCTCAGATTTGGTATAAGCATTGAGATATCACATCTCATGCTATTGGAAGGGTCTCAGGATTGGAATGGGAAGGAGTTGTATATGACATCTCAGGCCTTAGGAAGGGTCTCAGGTTTGGTATAAGCACTGAGATATCACATCTCTGCTATCGGAAGGGTCTCAGGATTGGAATGGGAAGGAGTTGGATATCCCATCTCATGTTATAGGAAGGGTCTCAGGTTTGGTATTAGAAGCATTGAGATATCACATCTCATGCTATAGGAAGGGTCTCAGGATTGGAATGGGAAGGACTTGGATGTCACATCTCATGCTATAGGGAGGGTCTCAAGTTTGATATTAGAAGCATTGAGATAACAAATCTCATGATATCGGAAGGGTCTCAGGATTGGAATGGGAAGGAGTTGGATATCACATCTCATGATAAAGGAAGGGTCTAAGGTTTGGAAGGGGAAGGATTTGGATATCACATCTCATGTTATAGGACGGGTCTCAGGTTTGGTATTAGAAGCATTGAGATATCAAGTCTCATGGTATAGGAAGGCTCTCAGAATTGGAATGGGAAGGAGTTGGATATCACATCTCAAGCTATAGGAAGCGTCTCAGGATTGGAATGGGAAGGAGTTTGATATCACATCTCATGCCATAGTATGGGTCTCAGGTTTGGTAGAAGCATTGGGATATCACATCTCATGCTATCGGAAGGGTATCAGTATTGGATTTGGAAGGAGTTGGATATCCCATCTCATGCTATAGGAAGGGTCTCATGTTAGAATGGGAAGGAGTTGGATATCACATTTCATGTTATAGGAAGGGTCTCAGGATTGGAATGGGAAGGACTTGGATATCATATCTCATGCTATAGGAAGGCTCTCAGGTTTGGAAGGGGAAGGAGTTGGATATCACATTTCATGTTAGAGGAAGGATCTCAGGTTTGGTATAAGCATTGAGATATCACATCTCATGCTATAGGAAGGGTCTCAGGATTGGAATGGGAAGAAGTTGGATATCACATCTCATGCTATAGGAAGGGTCTCAGGATTGGAATGGGAAGGAGTTGGATATCACATCTCATGTTATAGGAAGGATCTCAGGTTTGGTATTAGAAGCATTGAGACATCACATCTCATGCTATAGGAAGGGTCTCAGGATTGGAATGGGAAGGAGTTGGATATCACATCTCATGCTATAGGAAGGGTCTCAGGTTTGGTATAAGCATTGAGATATCACATCTCATGCTATAGGAAGGGTCTCAGGATTGGAATGGGAAGGATTTGGATATCACATCTTATGCTATAGGAAGGGTCTCAGGTTTGGTATAAGCATTGAGATATCACATCTCATGCTATAGGAAGGGTCTCAGGATTGGAATGGGAAGAAGTTGGATATCACATCTCATGCTATAGGAAGGGTCTCAGGTTTGGTATAAGCATTGAGATATCACATCTCATGCTATAGGAAGGGTCTCAAGGTTGGAATGGGAAGGAGTTGTATATGACATCTCATGCCATAGCAAGGGTCTCAGGTTTGGTATAAGCATTGAGGTATCACATCACATGCTATAGGAAGGGTCTCAGGATTGGAATGGGAAGGACTTGGATATCACATCTCATGCTATAGGCAGGGTCTCAGGTTTGGAAAGGGAAGGAGATGGATATCACATTTCATGTTAGAGGTAGGATCTCAGGTTTGGTATTAGAGGCATTGAGATATCACATCTCATGCTATCAGAAGGGTCTCAGGATTGGAATGGGAAGGAGTTGGATATCACATTTCATGCTAAAGGGAGGGTCTCAGGTTTGGAAGGGGAAGGATTTGGAAATCACATCTCATATTATAGGAAGGATCTCAGGTTTGGTATTAGAAGCATTGAGATATCACATCTCATGCTATCGGAAGGATCTCAGGTTTGGTATAAGAGGCATTGAGATATCACATCTCATGCTATCATAAGGGTCTCAGGATTGGAATGGGAAGGAGTTGGATATCACATCTCATGTTATAGGAAGGATCTCAGGTTTGGTATTAGAAGCATTGAGACATCACATCTCATGCTATAGGAAGGGTCTCAGGATTGGAATGGGAAGGAGTTGGATATCACATCTCATGCTATAGGAAGGGTCTCAGGTTTGGTATAAGCATTGAGATATCACATCTCATGCTATAGGAAGGGTCTCAGGATTGGAATGGGAAGGATTTGGATATCACATCTTATGCTATAGGAAGGGTCTCAGGTTTGGTATAAGCATGGAGATATCACTTCTCATGCTATAGGAAGGGTCTCAGGATTGGAATGGGAAGGAGTTGGATATCACATCTCATGCTATAGGAAGGGTCTCAGATTTGGTATAAGCATTGAGATATCACATCTCATGCTATAGGAAGGGTCTCAGGATTGGAATGGGAAGGAGTTGTATATGACATCTCAGGCCATATGAAGCGTCTCAGATTTGGTATAAGCATTGAGATATCACATCTCATGATATCGGAAGGGTCTCAGGATTGGAATGGGAAGGAGTTGGATATCACATCTCATGATAAAGGAAGGGTCTAAGGTTTGGAAGGGGAAGGATTTGGATATCACATCTCATGTTATAGGACGGGTCTCAGGTTTGGTATTAGAAGCATTGAGATATCAAGTCTCATGGTATAAGAAGGGTCTCAGGATTGGAATGGGAAGGAGTTTGATATCACATCTCATGCCATAGTATGGGACTCAGGTTTGGTAGAAGCATTGGGATATCACATCTCATGCTATCGGAAGGGTATCAGTATTGGATTTGGAAGGAGTTGGATATCCCATCTCATGCTATAGGAAGGGTCTCAGGTTGGAATGGGAAGGAGTTGGATATCACATTTCATGTTATAGGAAGGGTCTCAGGATTGGAATGGGAAGGACTTGGATATCACATCTCAAGCTATAGGAAGGGTCTCAGGTTTGGTATAAGCATTGAGATATCACATCTCATGCTATAGGAAGGGTCTCAGGATTGGAATGGGAAGAAGTTGGATATCACATCACATGCTATAGGAAGGGTCTCAGGTTTGGTATAAGCATTGAGATATCACATCTCATGCTATAGGAAGGGTCTCAGGATTGGAATGGGAAGGAGTTGTATATGCCATCTCATGCCATAGGAAGGGTCTCAGGTTTTGTATAAGCATTGAGATATCACATCACATGCTATAGGAAGGGTCTCAGGATTGGAATGGGAAGGAGTTGGATATCACATCTCATGCTAAAGGGAGGGTCTCAGGTTTGGAAGGGGAAGGATTTGGAAATCACATCTCATATTATAGGAAGGATCTCAGGTTTGGTATTAGAAGCATTGAGATATCACATCTCATGCTATCGGAAGGATCTCAGGTTTGGTATAAGAGGCATTGAGATATCACATCTCATGCTATCATAAGGGTCTCAGGATTGGAATGGGAAGGAGTTGGATATCACATCTCATGTTATAGGAAGGATATCAGGTTTGGTATTGGAAGCATTGAGACATCACATCTCATGCTATAGGAAGGGTCTCAGGATTGGAATGGGAAGGAGTTGGATATCACATCTCATGCTATAGGAAGGGTCTCAGATTTGGTATAAGCATTGAGATATCACATCTCATGCTATAGGAAGGGTCTCAGGATTGGAATGGGAAGGAGTTGTATATGACATCTCAGGCCATAGGAAGGGTCTCAGGTTTGATATAAGCATTGAGATATCACATCTCTGCTATCGGAAGGGTCTCAGGATTGGAATGGGAAGGAGTTGGATATCCCATCTGAGTTGGATATCCCATCTCATGTTATAGGAAGGGTCTCAGGTTTGGTATTAGAAGCATTGAGATATCACATCTCATGCTATAGGAAGGGTCTCAGGATTGGAATGGGGAGGACTTGGATGTCACATCTCATGCTATAGGGAGGGTCTCAAGTTTGATATTAGAAACATTGAGATAACAAATGTCATGATATCGGAAGGGTCTCAGGATTGGAATGGGAAGGAGTTGGATATCACATCTCATGATAAAGGAAGGGTCTAAGGTTTGGAAGGGGAAGGATTTGGATATCACATCTCATGTTATAGGACGGGTCTCAGGTTTGGTATTAGATGCATTGAGATATCAAGTCTCATGGTATAGAAAGGGTCTCAGAATTGGAATGGGAAGAAGTTGGATATCACATCTCAAGCTATAGGAAGGGTCTCAGGATTGGAATGGGAAGGAGTTTGATATCACATCTCATGCCATAGTATGGGTCTCAGATTTGGTAGAAGCATTGGGATATCACATCTCATGCTATCGGAATGGTATCAGTATTGGATTTGGAAGGAGTTGGATATCCCATCTCATGCTATAGGAAGGGTCTCAGGATTGGAATGGGAAGGACTTGGATATCACATCTCATGCTATAGGCAGGGTCTCAGGTTTGGAAAGGGAAGGAGATGGATATCACATTTCATGTTAGAGGTAGGATCTCAGGTTTGGTATTAGAGGCATTGAGATATCACATCTCATGCTATCATAAGGATCTCAGGATTGGAATGGGAAGGAGTTGGATATCACATCTCATGTTATAGGAAGGATCTCAGGTTTGGTATTAGAAGCATTGAGACATCACATCTCATGCTATAGGAAGGGTCTCAGGATTGGAATGGGAAGGAGTTGTATATGACATCTCAGGCCATAGGAAGGGTCTCAGGTTTGATATAAGCATTGAGATATCACATCTCTGCTATCGGAAGGGTCTCAGGATTGGAATGGGAAGGAGTTGGATATCCCATCTGAGTTGGATATCCCATCTCATGTTATAGGAAGGGTCTCAGGTTTGGTATTAGAAGCATTGAGATATCACATCTCATGCTATAGGAAGGGTCTCAGGATTGGAATGTGGAGGACTTGGATGTCACATCTCATGCTATAGGGAGGGTCTCAAGTTTGATATTAGAAGCATTGAGATAACAAATCTCATGATATTGGAAGGGTCTCAGGATTGGAATGGGAAGGAGTTGGATATCACATCTCATGATAAAGGAAGGGTCTAAGGTTTGGAAGGGGAAGGATTTGGATATCACATCTCATGTTATAGGACGGGTCTCAGGTTTGGTATTAGAAGCATTGAGATATCAAGTCTCATGGTATAGGAAGGGTCTCAGAATTGGAATGGGAAGAAGTTGGATATCACATCTCAAGCTATAGGAAGGGTCTCAGGATTGGAATGGGAAGGAGTTTGGTATCACATCTCATGCCATAGTATGGGTCTCAGATTTGGTAGAAGCATTGGGATATCACATCTCATGCTATCGGAATGGTATCAGTATTGGATTTGGAAGGAGTTGGATATCCCATCTCATGCTATAGGAAAGGTCTCAGGTTGGAATGGGATGGAGTTGGATATCACATTTCATGTTATAGGAAGGGTCTCAGGTTTGGAATGGGAAGGAATTGGATATCACATCTCATGTTATAGGAAGGATCTCTGGTTTGGTATTAGAACCATTGAGATATCACATCTCATGCTATAGGAAGGGTCTCAGGATTGGAATGCGAAGGATTTGGATATCACATCTCATGCTAAAGGAAGGGTCTCAGGTTTGGTAGAAGCGTTGAGATATCACATCTCTGCTATCGGAAGGGTCTCAGGATTGGATTGGGAAGGAGTTGGATATCCCTTCCCATGCTATAGGAAGGGTCTCAGGATTTGAATGGCAAGGAGTTGGATATCACATATCATGCCATAGGAAGGGTCTCAGGTTTGGTATAAGCATTGAGATATCACATCTCTGCTATCGGAAGGGTCTCCGGATTGGATTGGGAAGGAGTTGGATATCCCTTCTCATGCTATAGGAAGTGTCTCAGGTTGGAATGGGAAGGAGTTGGATATCCCATCTCATGCTATAGGAAAGGTCTCAGGTTGGAATGGGATGGAGTTGGATATCACATTTCATGTTATAGGAAGGGTCTCAGGTTTGGAATGGGAAGGAATTGGATATCACATCTCATGTTATAGGAAGGATCTCTGGTTTGGTATTAGAACCATTGAGATATCACATCTCATGCTATAGGAAGGGTCTCAGGATTGGAATGCGAAGGATTTGGATATCACATCTCATGCTAAAGGAAGGGTCTCAGGTTTGGTAGAAGCGTTGAGATATCACATCTCTGCTATCGGAAGGGTCTCAGGATTGGATTGGGAAGGAGTTGGATATCCCTTCCCATGCTATAGGAAGGGTCTCAGGATTTGAATGGCAAGGAGTTGGATATCACATATCATGCCATAGGAAGGGTCTCAGGTTTGGTATAAGCATTGAGATATCACATCTCTGCTATCGGAAGGGTCTCCGGATTGGATTGGGAAGGAGTTGGATATCCCTTCTCATGCTATAGGAAGTGTCTCAGGTTGGAATGGGAAGGAGTTGGATATCACATCTCATGTTATAGGAAGGGTCTCTGGATTGGAATGGGAAGGATTTGGATATCACATCTCTTGCTATAGGAAGGGTCTCAGGATTGGAATGGGTAGGAGTTGGATATTACATTCTTGCTATAGGAAGGGTCTCATGTTTGGAATGGAAGGAGTTGGATATCACATATGCTATAGGAAGTGTCTCAGGTTTGGAACGGGAAGGAGTTGGATATCACATCTCATGTTAGAAGAAGGATCTCAGGTTTGGTATTAGAGGCCTTGAGATATCACATCTCATGCTATAGGAAGGGTCTCAGGTTTGGTATAAGCATTGAGATATCACATCTCATGCTATAGGAAGGGTCCCAGCATTGGAATGGGAAGGAGTTGTATATGACATCTCATGCCATAAGAAGGGTCTCAGGTTTGGTATAAGCATTGAGATATCACATCACATGCTATAGGAAGGGTCTCAGGATTGGAATGGGAAGGACTTGGATATCACATCTCATGCTATAGGCAGGGTCTCAGGTTTGGAAAGGGAAGGAGATGGATATCACATTTCATGTTAGAGGTAGGATCTCAGGTTTGGTATTAGAGGCATTGAGATATCACATCTCATGCTATCAGAAGGGTCTCAGGATTGGAATGGGAAGGAGTTGTATATCACATCTCATGCCAAAGGGAGGGTCTTAGGTTTGGAAGGGGAAGGATTTGAATATCACATCACATGTTATAGGAAGGATCTCAGGTTTGGTATTAGAGGCATTGAGATATCACATCTCATGCTATCGGAAGGGTCTCAGGATTGGAATGGGAAGGAGTTGGAAATCACATCTCATGCTATAGGAAGGGTCTCAGGTTTGGAACGGGAAGGAGTTGGATATCACATCTCTTGTTATAGGAAGAGTCTCAGGTTTGGTATAAGCATTGAGATATCACATCTCTGCAATTGGAAGTGTCTCAGGATTGGGATGGGAAGGATTTGGATATCACATCTCATGCTATAGGAAGGGTCTCAGGTTTGGAACGGGAAGGAGTTGGATATCACATCTCATGTTATAGGAAGAGTCTCAGGTTTGGTATAAGCATTGAGATATCAAATCTCTGCAATTGGAAGTGTCTCAGGATTGGAACGGGAAGGAGTTGGATATCCCATCTCATGTTATAGGACTGGTCTCAGGTTTGGTATTAGAAGCATTGAGATATCACATCGCATGCTGTAGGAAGGGTCTCAGGTTTGGAATGGGAAGGAATTGGATATCACATCTCATGTCATAGGAAGGATCTCAGGTTTGGTATTAGAATCATTGAGATATCACATCTCATGCTATAGGAATGGTCTCAGGATTGGAATGGGAAGGAGTTGGATATTACATTCTTGCTATGGGAAGGGTCTCATGTTTGGAATTGGAAGGAGTTGGATATCACATATGCTATAGGAAGGGTCTCAGGTTTGGAATGGGAAGGAGTTGGATATCACATCTCATGTTATAGGAAGGGTCTCAGGTTGGTATACGCATTGAGATATCACATCTCTGCTATCGGAAGGGTCTCAGGATTGGAATGGGAAGGAGTTGGATATCCCATCTCATGTTATAGGAAGGGTCTCAGGTTTGGTATTAGAAGCATTGAGATATCACATCTCATGCTATAGGAAGGGTCTCAGGATTGGAATGGGGAGGACTTGGATGTCACATCTCATGCTATAGGGAGGGTCTCAAGTTTGATATTAGAAGCATTGAGATAACAAATCTCATGATATCGGAAGGGTCTCAGGATTGGAATGGGAAGGAGTTGGATATCACATCTCATGATAAAGGAAGGGTCTAAGGTTTGGAAGGGGAAGGATTTGGATATCACATCTCATGTTATAGGACGGGTCTCAGGTTTGGTATTAGAAGTATTGAGATATCAAGTCTCATGGTATAGGAAGGGTCTCCGAATTGGAATGGGAAGGAGTTGGATATCACATCTCAAGCTATAGGAAGGGTCTCAGGATTGGAATGGGAAGGAGTTTGATATCACATCTTATGCCATAGTATGGGTCTCAGGTTTGGTAGAAGCATTGGGATATCACATCTCATGCTATTGGAAGGGTATCAGTATTGGATTTGGAAGGAGTTGGATATCCCATCTCATGCTATAGGAAGGGTCTCAGGTTGGAATGGGAAGGATTTGGATATCACATTTCATGTTATAGGAAGGGTCTCAGGATTGGAATGGGAAGGACTTGGATATCATATCTCATGCTATAGGAAGGCTCTCAGGTTTGGAAGGGGAAGGAGTTGGATATCACATTTCATGTTAGAGGAAGGATCTCAGGTTTGGTATTAGAGGCCTTGAGATATCACATCTCATGCTATAGGAAGGGTCTCAAGATTGGAATGGGAAGGAGTTGGATATCACATCTCAAGCTATAGGAAGGGTCTCAGGTTTGGTATAAGCATTGAGATATCACATCTCATGCTATAGGAAGGGTCTCAGGATTGGAATGGGAAGGAGTTGGATATCACATCTCATATTATAGGAAATATCTCAGGTTTGGTATTAGAAGCATTGAGACATCACATCTCATGTTATAGGAAGGGTCTTAGGATTGGAATGAGAAGAAGTTGGATATCACATCTCATGCTATAGGAAGGGTCTCAGGTTTGGTATAAGCATTGAGATATCACATCTCATGCTATAGGAAGGGTCTCAGGATTGGAATGGGAAGGAGTTGTATATGACATCTCATGCCATAGGAAGGGTCTCAGGTTTGGTATAAGCATTGAGATATCACATCACATGCTATAGGAAGGGTCTCAGGATTGGAATGGGAAGGACTTGAATATCACATCTCATGCTATAGGCAGGGTCTCAAGTTTGATATTAGAAGCATTGAGATAACAAATCTCATGATATCGGAAGGGTCTCAGGATTGGAATGGGAAGGAGTTGGATATCACATCTCATGATAAAGGAAGGGTCTAAGGTTTGGAAGGGGAAGGATTTGGATATCACATCTCATGTTATAGGACGGGTCTCAGGTTTGGTATTAGAAGCATTGAGATATCAAGTTTCATGGTATAGGAAGGGTCTCAGGATTGGAATGGGAAGGAGTTGTATATGACATCTCAGGCCATAGGAAGGGTCTCAGATTTGGTATAAGCATTGAGATATCACATCTCATGATATCGGAAGGGTCTCAGGATTGGAATGGGAAGGAGTTGGATATCACATCTCATGATAAAGGAAGGGTCTAAGGTTTGGAAGGGGAAGGATTTGGATATCACATCTCATGTTATAGGACGGGTCTCAGGTTTGGTATTAGAAGCATTGAGATATCAAGTCTCATGGTATAAGAAGGGTCTCAGGATTGGAATGGGAAGGAGTTTGATATCACATCTCATGCCATAGTATGGGACTCAGGTTTGGTAGAAGCATTGGGATACCACATCTCATGCTATCGGAAGGTATCAGTATTGGATTTGGAAGGAGTTGGATATCCCATCTCATGCTATAGGAAGGGTCTCAGGTTGGAATGGGAAGGAGTTGGATATCACATTTCATGTTATAGGAAGGGTCTCAGGATTGGAATGGGAAGGACTTGGATATCATATCTCATGCTATAGGAAGGCTCTCAGGTTTGGAAGGGGAAGGAGTTGGATATCACATTTCATGTTAGAGGAAGGATCTCAGGTTTGGTATTAGAGGCCTTGAGATATCACATCTCATGCTATAGGAAGGGTCTCAGGATTGGAATGGGAAGGAGTTGGATATCACATCTCAAGCTATAGGAAGGGTCTCAGGTTTGGTATAAGCATTGAGATATCACATCTCATGCTATAGGAAGGGTCTCAGGATTGGAATGGGAAGAAGTTGGATATCACATCACATGCTATAGGAAGGGTCTCAGGTTTGGTATAAGCATTGAGATATCACATCTCATGCTATAGGAAGGGTCTCAGGATTGGAATGGGAAGGAGTTGTATATGCCATCTCATGCCATAGGAAGGGTCTCAGGTTTTGTATAAGCATTGAGATATCACATCACATGCTATAGGAAGGGTCTCAGGATTGGAATGGGAAGGAGTTGGATATCACATCTCATGCTAAAGGGAGGGTCTCAGGTTTGGAAGGGGAAGGATTTGGAAATCACATCTCATATTATAGGAAGGATCTCAGGTTTGGTATTAGAAGCATTGAGATATCACATCTCATGCTATCGGAAGGATCTCAGGTTTGGTATAAGAGGCATTGAGATATCACATCTCATGCTATCATAAGGGTCTCAGGATTGGAATGGGAAGGAGTTGGATATCACATCTCATGTTATAGGAAGGATCTCAGGTTTGGTATTGGAAGCATTGAGACATCACATCTCATGCTATAGGAAGGGTCTCAGGATTGGAATGGGAAGGAGTTGGATATCACATCTCATGCTATAGGAAGGGTCTCAGATTTGGTATAAGCATTGAGATATCACATCTCATGCTATAGGAAGGGTCTCAGGATTGGAATGGGAAGGAGTTGTATATGACATCTCAGGCCATAGGAAGGGTCTCAGGTTTGATATAAGCATTGAGATATCACATCTCTGCTATCGGAAGGGTCTCAGGATTGGAATGGGAAGGAGTTGGATATCCCATCTGAGTTGGACATCCCATCTCATGTTATAGGAAGGGTCTCAGGTTTGGTATTAGAAGCATTGAGATATCACATCTCATGCTATAGGAAGGGTCTCAGGATTGGAATGGGGAGGACTTGGATGTCACATCTCATGCTATAGGGAGGGTCTCAAGTTTGATATTAGAAACATTGAGATAACAAATGTCATGATATCGGAAGGGTCTCAGGATTGGAATGGGAAGGAGTTGGATATCACATCTCATGATAAAGGAAGGGTCTAAGGTTTGGAAGGGGAAGGATTTGGATATCATATCTCATGTTATAGGACGGGTCTCAGGTTTGGTATTAGAAGCATTGAGATATCAAGTCTCATGGTATAGAAAGGGTCTCAGAATTGGAATGGGAAGAAGTTGTATATCACATCTCAAGCTATAGGAAGGGTCTCAGGATTGGAATGGGAAGGAGTTTGATATCACATCTCATGCCATAGTATGGGTCTCAGATTTGGTAGAAGCATTGGGATATCACATCTCATGCTATCGGAATGGTATCAGTATTGGATTTGGAAGGAGTTGGATATCCCATCTCATGCTATAGGAAGGGTCTCAGGATTGGAATGGGAAGGACTTGGATATCACATCTCATGCTATAGGCAGGGTCTCAGGTTTGGAAAGGGAAGGAGATGGATATCACATTTCATGTTAGAGGTAGGATCTCAGGTTTGGCATTAGAGGCATTGAGATATCACATCTCATGCTATCAGAAGGGTCTCAGGATTGGAATGGGAAGGAGTTGGATATCACATCTCATGCTAAAGGGAGGGTCTCAGGTTTGGAAGGGGAAGGATTTGGAAATCACATCTCATATTATAGGAAGGATCTCAGGTTTGGTATTAGAAGCATTGAGATATCACATCTCATGCTATCCGAAGGATCTCAGGTTTGGTATAAGAGGCATTGAGATATCACATCTCATGCTATCATAAGTGTCTCAGGATTGGAATGGGAAGGAGTTGGATATCACATCTCATGTTATAGGAAGGATCTCAGGTTTGGTATTAGAAGCATTGAGACATCACATCTCATGCTATAGGAAGGGTCTCAGGATTGGAATGGGAAGGAGTTGTATATGACATCTCAGGCCATAGGAAGGGTCTCAGGTTTGATATAAGCATTGAGATATCACATCTCTGCTATCGGAAGGGTCTCAGGATTGGAATGGGAAGGAGTTGGATATCCCATCTGAGTTGGATATCCCATCTCATGTTATAGGAAGGGTCTCAGGTTTGGTATTAGAAGCATTGAGATATCACATCTCATGCTATAGGAAGGGTCTCAGGATTGGAATGGGGAGGACTTGGATGTCACATCTCATGCTATAGGGAGGGTCTCAAGTTTGATATTAGAAGCATTGAGATAACAAATCTCATGATATCGGAAGGGTCTCAGGATTGGAATGGGAAGGAGTTGGATATCACATCTCATGATAAAGGAAGGGTCTAAGGTTTGGAAGGGGAAGGATTTGGATATCACATCTCATGTTATAGGACGGGTCTCAGGTTTGGTATTAGAAGCATTGAGATATCAAGTCTCATGGTATAGGAAGGGTCTCAGAATTGGAATGGGAAGAAGTTGGATATCACATCTCAAGCTATAGGAAGGGTCTCAGGATTGGAATGGGAAGGAGTTTGGTATCACATCTCATGCCATAGTATGGATCTCAGATTTGGTAGAAGCATTGGGATATCACATCTCATGCTATCGGAATGGTATCAGTATTGGATTTGGAAGTAGTTGGATATCCCATCTCATGCTATAGGAAAGGTCTCAGGTTGGAATGGGATGGAGTTGGATATCACATTTCATGTTATAGGAAGGGTCTTAGGTTTGGAATGGGAAGGAATTGGATATCACATCTCATGTTATAGGAAGGATCTCTGGTTTGGTATTAGAACCATTGAGATATCACATCTCATGCTATAGGAAGGGTCTCAGGATTGGAATGCGAAGGATTTGGATATCACATCTCATGCTAAAGGAAGGGTCTCAGGTTTGGTAGAAGCGTTGAGATATCACATCTCTGCTATCGGAAGGGTCTCAGGATTGGATTGGGAAGGAGTTGGATATCCCTTCCCATGCTATAGGAAGGGTCTCAGGATTTGAATGGCAAGGAGTTGGATATCACATATCATGCCATAGGAAGGGTCTCAGGTTTGGTATAAGCATTGAGATATCACATCTCTGCTATCGGAAGGGTCTCCGGATTGGATTGGGAAGGAGTTGGATATCCCTTCTCATGCTATAGGAAGTGTCTCAGGTTGGAATGGGAAGGAGTTGGATATCACATCTCATGTTATAGGAAGGGTCTCAGGATTGGAATGGGAAGGATTTGGATATCACATCTCTTGCTATAGGAAGGGTCTCAGGATTGGAATGGGTAGGAGTTGGATATTACATTCTTGCTATAGGAAGGGTCTCATGTTTGGAATGGAAGGAGTTGGATATCACATATGCTATAGGAAGTGTCTCAGGTTTGGAACGGGAAGGAGTTGGATATCACATCTCATGTTAGAAGAAGGATCTCAGGTTTGGTATTAGAGGCCTTGAGATATCACATCTCATGCTATAGGAAGGGTCTCAGGATTGGAATGGGAAGGACTTGGATATCACAGCTCATGCTATAGGCAGGGTCTCAGGTTTGGAAAGGGAAGGAGATGGATATCACATTTCATGTTAGAGGTAGGATCTCAGGTTTGGTATTAGAGGCATTGAGATATCACATCTCATGCTATCAGAAGGGTCTCAGGATTGGAATGGGAAGGAGTTGTATATCACATCTCATGCCAAAGGGAGGGTCTTAGGTTTGGAAGGGGAAGGATTTGAATATCACATCACATGTTATAGGAAGGATCTCAGGTTTGGTATTAGAGGCATTGAGATATCACATCTCATGCTATCGGAAGGGTCTCAGGATTGGAATGGGAAGGAGTTGGACATCACATCTCATGCTATAGGAAGGGTCTCAGGTTTGGAACGGGAAGGAGTTGGATATCACATCTCGTGTTATAGGAAGAGTCTCAGGTTTGGTATAAGCATTGAGATATCACATCTCTGCAATTGGAAGTGTCTCAGGATTGGGATGGGAAGGATTTGGATATCACATCTCATGCTATAGGAAGGGTCTCAGGTTTGGAACGGGAAGGAGTTGGATATCACATCTCATGTTATAGGAAGAGTCTCAGGTTTGGTATAAGCATTGAGATATCAAATCTCTGCAATCGGAAGTGTCTCAGGATTGGAACGGGAAGGAGTTGGATATCCCATCTCATGTTATAGGACTGGTCTCAGGTTTGGTAGTAGAAGCATTGAGATATCACATCACATGCTGTAGGAAGGGTCTCAGGTTTGGAATGGGAAGGAATTGGATATCACATCTCATGTCATAGGAAGGATCTCAGGTTTGGTATTAGAAGCATTGAGATATCACATCTCATGCTATAGGAATGGTCTCAGGATTGGAATGGGAACGAGTTGGATATTACATTCTTGCTATGGGAAGGGTCTCATGTTTGGAATTGGAAGGAGTTGGATATCACATATGCTATAGGAAGGGTCTCAGGTTTGGAATGGGAAGGAGTTGGATATCACATCTCATGTTATAGGAAGGGTCTCAGGTTGGTATACGCATTGAGATATCACATCTCTGCTATCGGAAGGGTCTCATGTTTGGAATGGAAGGAGTTGGATATCACATATGCTATAGGAAGTGTCTCAGGTTTGGAACGGTAAGGAGTTGGATATCACATCTCATGTTAGAAGAAGGATCTCAGGTTTGGTATTAGAGGCCTTGAGATATCACATCTCATGCTATAGGAAGGGTCTCAGGATTGGAATGGGAAGGACTTGGATATCACAGCTCATGCTATAGGCAGGGTCTCAGGTTTGGAAAGGGAAGGAGATGGATATCACATTTCATGTTAGAGGTAGGATCTCAGGTTTGGTATTAGAGGCATTGAGATATCACATCTCATGCTATCAGAAGGGTCTCAGGATTGGAATGGGAAGGAGTTGTATATCACATCTCATGCCAAAGGGAGGGTCTTAGGTTTGGAAGGGGAAGGATTTGAATATCACATCACATGTTATAGGAAGGATCTCAGGTTTGGTATTAGAGGCATTGAGATATCACATCTCATGCTATCGGAAGGGTCTCAGGATTGGAATGGGAAGGAGTTGGACATCACATCTCATGCTATAGGAAGGGTCTCAGGTTTGGAACGGGAAGGAGTTGGATATCACATCTCGTGTTATAGGAAGAGTCTCAGGTTTGGTATAAGCATTGAGATATCACATCTCTGCAATTGGAAGTGTCTCAGGATTGGGATGGGAAGGATTTGGATATCACATCTCATGCTATAGGAAGGGTCTCAGGTTTGGAACGGGAAGGAGTTGGATATCACATCTCATGTTATAGGAAGAGTCTCAGGTTTGGTATAAGCATTGAGATATCAAATCTCTGCAATCGGAAGTGTCTCAGGATTGGAACGGGAAGGAGTTGGATATCCCATCTCATGTTATAGGACTGGTCTCAGGTTTGGTAGTAGAAGCATTGAGATATCACATCACATGCTGTAGGAAGGGTCTCAGGTTTGGAATGGGAAGGAATTGGATATCACATCTCATGTCATAGGAAGGATCTCAGGTTTGGTATTAGAAGCATTGAGATATCACATCTCATGCTATAGGAATGGTCTCAGGATTGGAATGGGAACGAGTTGGATATTACATTCTTGCTATGGGAAGGGTCTCATGTTTGGAATTGGAAGGAGTTGGATATCACATATGCTATAGGAAGGGTCTCAGGTTTGGAATGGGAAGGAGTTGGATATCACATCTCATGTTATAGGAAGGGTCTCAGGTTGGTATACGCATTGAGATATCACATCTCTGCTATCGGAAGGGTCTCAGGATTGGAATGGGAAGGAGTTGGATATCCCATCTCATGTTATAGGAAGGGTCTCAGGTTTGGTATTAGAAGCATTGAGATATCACATCTCATGCTATAGGAAGGGTCTCAGGATTGGAATGGGGAGGACTTGGATGTCACATCTCATGCTATAGGGAGGGTCTCAAGTTTGATATTAGAAGCATTGAGATAACAAATCTCATGATATCGGAAGGGTCTCAGGATTGGAATGGGAAGGAGTTGGATATCACATCTCATGATAAAGGAAGGGTCTAAGGTTTGGAAGGGGAAGGATTTGGATATCACATCTCATGTTATAGGACGGGTCTCAGGTTTGGTATTAGAAGCATTGAGATATCAAGTCTCATGGTATAGGAAGGGTCTCAGAATTGGAATGGGAAGGAGTTGGATATCACATCTCAAGCTATAGGAAGGGTCTCAGGATTGGAATGGGAAGGAGTTTGATATCACATCTTATGCCATAGTATGGGTCTCAGGTTTGGTAGAAGCATTGGGATATCACATCTCATGCTATTGGAAGGGTATCAGTATTGGATTTGGAAGGAGTTGGATATCCCATCTCATGCTATAGGAAGGGTCTCAGGTTGGAATGGGAAGGATTTGGATATCACATTTCATGTTATAGGAAGGGTCTCAGGATTGGAATGGGAAGGACTTGGATATCATATCTCATGCTATAGGAAGGCTCTCAGGTTTGGAAGGGGAAGGAGTTGGATATCACATTTCATGTTAGAGGAAGGATCTCAGGTTTGGTATTAGAGGCCTTGAGATATCACATCTCATGCTATAGGAAGGGTCTCAGGATTGGAATGGGAAGGAGTTGGATATCACATCTCAAGCTATAGGAAGGGTCTCAGGTTTGGTATAAGCATTGAGATATCACATCTCATGCTATAGGAGGGGTCTCAGGATTGGAATGGGAAGGAGTTGGATATCACATCTCATATTATAGGAAAGATCTCAGGTTTGGTATTAGAAGCATTGAGACATCACATCTCATGTTATAGGAAGGGTCTTAGGATTGGAATGGGAAGAAGTTGGATATCACATCTCATGCTATAGGAAGGGTCTCAGGTTTGGTATAAGCATTGAGATATCACATCTCATGCTATAGGAAGGGTCTCAGGATTGGAATGGGAAGGAGTTGTATATGACATCTCATGCCATAGGAAGGGTCTCAGGTTTGGTATAAGCATTGAGATATCACATCACATGCTATAGGAAGGGTCTCAGGATTGGAATGGGAAGGACTTGAATATCACATCTCATGCTATAGGCAGGGTCTCAGGTTTGGAAAGGGAAGGAGATGGATATCACATTTCATGTTAGAGGTAGGATCTCAGGTTTGGTATTAGAGGCATTGAGATATCACATCTCATGCTATCAGAAGGGTCTCAGGATTGGAATGGGAAGGAGTTGTATATCACATCTCATGTTATAGGAAGGATCTCAGGTTTGGTATTAGAAGCATTGAGATATCACATCTCATGCTATCGGAAGTATCTCAGGTTTGGTATTAGAGGCATTGAGATAACACATCTCATGCTATCATAAGGGTCTCAGGATTGGAATGGGAAGGAGTTGGATATCACATCTCATGTTATAGGAAGGCTCTCAGGTTTGGTATTAGAAGCATTGAGATATCACATCTCATGCTATAGGAAGGGTCTCAGGTTTGGAACGGGAAGGAGTTGGATATCACATCTCATGTTATAGGAAGAGTCTCAGGTTTGGTATAAGCATTGAGATATCAAATCTCTGCAATCGGAAGTGTCTCAGGATTGGAACGGGAAGGAGTTGGATATCCCATCTCATGTTATAGGACTGGTCTCAGGTTTGGTAGTAGAAGCATTGAGATATCACATCACATGCTGTAGGAAGGGTCTCAGGTTTGGAATGGGAAGGAATTGGATATCACATCTCGTGTCATAGGAAGGATCTCAGGTTTGGTATTAGAAGCATTGAGATATCACATCTCATGCTATAGGAATGGTCTCAGGATTGGAATGGGAACGAGTTGGATATTACATTCTTGCTATGGGAAGGGTCTCATGTTTGGAATTGGAAGGAGTTGGATATCACATATGCTATAGGAAGGGTCTCAGGTTTGGAATGGGAAGGAGTTGAATATCACATCTCATGTTATAGGAAGGGTCTCAGGTTGGTATACGCATTGAGATATCACATCTCTGCTATCGGAAGGGTCTCATGTTTGGAATGGAAGGAGTTGGATATCACATATGCTATAGGAAGTGTCTCAGGTTTGGAACGGTAAGGAGTTGGATATCACATCTCATGTTAGAAGAAGGATCTCAGGTTTGGTATTAGAGGCCTTGAGATATCACATCTCATGCTATAGGAAGGGTCTCAGGATTGGAATGGGAAGGACTTGGATATCACAGCTCATGCTATAGGCAGGGTCTCAGGTTTGGAAAGGGAAGGAGATGGATATCACATTTCATGTTAGAGGTAGGATCTCAGGTTTGGTATTAGAGGCATTGAGATATCACATCTCATGCTATCAGAAGGGTCTCAGGATTGGAATGGGAAGGAGTTGTATATCACATCTCATGCCAAAGGGAGGGTCTTAGGTTTGGAAGGGGAAGGATTTGAATATCACATCACATGTTATAGGAAGGATCTCAGGTTTGGTATTAGAGGCATTGAGATATCACATCTCATGCTATCGGAAGGGTCTCAGGATTGGAATGGGAAGGAGTTGGACATCACATCTCATGCTATAGGAAGGGTCTCAGGTTTGGAACGGGAAGGAGTTGGATATCACATCTCGTGTTATAGGAAGAGTCTCAGGTTTGGTATAAGCATTGAGATATCACATCTCTGCAATTGGAAGTGTCTCAGGATTGGGATGGGAAGGATTTGGATATCACATCTCATGCTATAGGAAGGGTCTCAGGTTTGGAACGGGAAGGATTTGGATATCACATCTCATGTTATAGGAAGAGTCTCAGGTTTGGTATAAGCATTGAGATATCAAATCTCTGCAATCGGAAGTGTCTCAGGATTGGAACGGGAAGGAGTTGGATATCCCATCTCATGTTATAGGACTGGTCTCAGGTTTGGTAGTAGAAGCATTGAGATATCACATCACATGCTGTAGGAAGGGTCTCAGGTTTGGAATGGGAAGGAATTGGATATCACATCTCATGTCATAGGAAGGATCTCAGGTTTGGTATTAGAAGCATTGAGATATCACATCTCATGCTATAGGAATGGTCTCAGGATTGGAATGGGAACGAGTTGGATATTACATTCTTGCTATGGGAAGGGTCTCATGTTTGGAATTGGAAGGAGTTGGATATCACATATGCTATAGGAAGGGTCTCAGGTTTGGAATGGGAAGGAGTTGGATATCACATCTCATGTTATAGGAAGGGTCTCAGGTTGGTATACGCATTGAGATATCACATCTCATGCTATAGGAAGGGTCTCAGGATTGGAATGGGGAGGACTTGGATGTCACATCTCATGCTATAGGGAGGGTCTCAAGTTTGATATTAGAAGCATTGAGATAACAAATCTCATGATATCGGAAGGGTCTCAGGATTGGAATGGGAAGGAGTTGGATATCACATCTCATGATAAAGGAAGGGTCTAAGGTTTGGAAGGGGAAGGATTTGGATATCACATCTCATGTTATAGGACGGGTCTCAGGTTTGGTATTAGAAGCATTGAGATATCAAGTCTCATGGTATAGGAAGGGTCTCAGAATTGGAATGGGAAGGAGTTGGATATCACATCTCAAGCTATAGGAAGGGTCTCAGGATTGGAATGGGAAGGAGTTTGATATCACATCTTATGCCATAGTATGGGTCTCAGGTTTGGTAGAAGCATTGGGATATCACATCTCATGCTATTGGAAGGGTATCAGTATTGGATTTGGAAGGAGTTGGATATCCCATCTCATGCTATAGGAAGGGTCTCAGGTTGGAATGGGAAGGATTTGGATATCACATTTCATGTTATAGGAAGGGTCTCAGGATTGGAATGGGAAGGACTTGGATATCATATCTCATGCTATAGGAAGGCTCTCAGGTTTGGAAGGGGAAGGAGTTGGATATCACATTTCATGTTAGAGGAAGGATCTCAGGTTTGGTATTAGAGGCCTTGAGATATCACATCTCATGCTATAGGAAGGGTCTCAGGATTGGAATGGGAAGGAGTTGGATATCACATCTCAAGCTATAGGAAGGGTCTCAGGTTTGGTATAAGCATTGAGATATCACATCTCATGCTATAGGAGGGGTCTCAGGATTGGAATGGGCAGGAGTTGGATATCACATCTCATATTATAGGAAAGATCTCAGGTTTGGTATTAGAAGCATTGAGACATCACATCTCATGTTATAGGAAGGGTCTTAGGATTGGAATGGGAAGAAGTTGGATATCACATCTCATGCTATAGGAAGGGTCTCAGGTTTGGTATAAGCATTGAGATATCACATCTCATGCTATAGGAAGGGTCTCAGGATTGGAATGGGAAGGAGTTGTATATGACATCTCATGCCATAGGAAGGGTCTCAGGTTTGGTATAAGCATTGAGATATCACATCACATGCTATAGGAAGGGTCTCAGGATTGGAATGGGAAGGACTTGAATATCACATCTCATGCTATAGGCAGGGTCTCAGGTTTGGAAAGGGAAGGAGATGGATATCACATTTCATGTTAGAGGTAGGATCTCAGGTTTGGTATTAGAGGCATTGAGATATCACATCTCATGCTATCAGAAGGGTCTCAGGATTGGAATGGGAAGGAGTTGTATATCACATCTCATGTTATAGGAAGGATCTCAGGTTTGGTATTAGAAGCATTGAGATATCACATCTCATGCTATCGGAAGTATCTCAGGTTTGGTATTAGAGGCATTGAGATATCACATCTCATGCTATCATAAGGGTCTCAGGATTGGAATGGGAAGGAGTTGGATATCACATCTCATGTTATAGGAAGGCTCTCAGGTTTGGTATTAGAAGCATTGAGATATCACATCTCATGCTATAGGAAGGGTCTCAGGATTGGAATGGGAAGGAGTTGGATATCACATCTCATGCTATAGGAAGGGTCTCAGATTTGGTATAAGCATTGAGATATCACATCTCATGCTATAGGAAGGGTCTCAGGATTGGAATGGGAAGGAGTTGGATATCACATCTCATGCTATAGGAAGGGTCTCAGGTTTGGAACGGGAAGGAGTTAGATATCACATCTCATGTTATAGGAATAGTCTCAGGTTTGGTATAAGCATTGAGCTATCACATCTCTGCTATCGGTGGTGTCTCAGGATTGGGATGGGAAGGAATTGGATATCACATCTCATGCTATAGGAAGGGTATCAGGTTTGGAACGGGAAGGAGTTGGATATCCCATCTCATGTTATAGGACAGGTCTCAGGTTTGATATTAGAAGCATTGAGATATCACATCTCATGCTATAGGAAGGGTCTCAGGATTGAAATGGGAAGGACTTGGATATCACATCTCATGTTATAGGAAGGGTCTCAGGTTTGGTATTAGAAGCATTGAGATATCACATCTCATGCTATAGGAAGGGTCTCAGGATTGAAATGGGAAGGACTTGGATATCACATCTCATGTTATGGGAAGGGTCTCAGGTTTGGTATTAGAAGCATTGAGATATCACATCTCATGCTATAGGAAGGGTCTCAGGAATGGAATGGGAAGGACTTGGATATCACATCTCATGATAAAGGAAGGGTCTAAGGTTTGGAAGGGGAAGGATTTGGATATCACATCTCATGTTATTGGACCGGTCTCAGGTTTGGTATTAGAAGCATTGAGATATCAAGTCTCATGGTATAGGAAGGGTCTCAGAACTGGAATGGGAAGGAGTTGGATATCACATCTCAAGCTATAGGAAGGGTCTCAGGATTGGAATGGGAAGGAGTTTGATACCAAACCTGAGCTACTTCCGATAGCATGAGATGTGATATCTCAATGCTTCTAATACCAAACCTGAGATCCTTCCTATAACATGAGATGTGATATCCAAATCCTTCCCCTTCCAAACCTGAGACCCTACCTTTAGCATGAGATGTGATATCCAACTCCTTCCCATTCCAATCCTGAGACCCTTCTGATAGCATGAGATGTGATATCCAAGTCCTTCCCATTCCAATCCTGAGACCCTTCCTATAGCATGTGATGTGATATCTCAATGCTTATACCAAACCTGAGACCCTTCCTATGGCATGAGATGTCATATACAACTCCTTCCCATTCCAATCCTGAGACCCTTCCTATAGCATGAGATGTGATATCTCAATACTTATGCCAAACCTGAGACCCTTCCTATAGCATGAGATGTGATATCCAACTTCTTCCCATTCTAATCCTGAGACCCTTCCTATAACATGAGATGTGATGTCTCAATGCTTCTAATACCAAACCTGAAATCTTTCCTATAACATGAGATGTGATATCCAACTCCTTCCCATTCCAATCCTGAGACCCTTCCTATAGCATGAGATGTGATATCTCAATGCATATACCAAACCTGAGACCCTTCCTATAGCTTGAGATGTGATATCCAACTCCATCCCATTCCAATCCTGAGACCCTTCCTATAGCATGAGATGTGATATCTCAATACTTCTAATACCAAACCTGAGATCCTTCCGATAACATAAGATGTGATATCCAAATCCTTCCCCTTCCAAACCTGAGACCCTCCCTTTAGCATGAGATGTGATATCCAACTTCTTCCCATTCCAATCCTAAGACCCTTCTGATAGCATGAGATGTGATATCTCAATGCTTCTAATACCAAACCTGAGATCCTTCCGATAGCATGAGATGTGATATCTCAATGCTTCTAATACCAAACCTGAGATCCTTCCTATAACATGAGATGTGATATCCAAATCCTTCCCCTTCCAAACCTGAGACCCTCCCTTTAGCATGAGATGTGATATCCAACTCCTTCCCATTCCAATCCTGAGACCCTTCTGATAGCATGAGATGTGATATCTCAATGCCTCTAATACCAAACCTGAGATCCTACCTCTAACATGAAATGTGATATCCAACTCTTTCCCCTTCCAAACCTGAGAGCCTACCTATAGCATGAGATGTGATATCCAAGTCCTTCCCATTCCAATCCTGAGACCCTTCCAATAACATGAGATGTGATATCCAACTCCTTCCCATTCCAACCTGAGACCCTTCCTGTAGCATGAGATGGGATATCCAACTCCTTCCAAATCCAATCCTGATAACCTTCCGATAGCATGAGATGTGATATCCCAATGCTTCTACCAAACCTGAGACCCATACTATGGCATGAGATGTGATATCAAACTCCTTCCCATTCCAATCCTGAGACCCTTCCTATAGAATGAGATGTGATATCCAACTCCTTCCCATTCCAATTCTGAGACCCTTCCTATACCATGAGATTTGATATCTCAATGCTTCTAATACCAAACCTGAGACCCGTCCTATAACATGAGATGTGATATCCAAATCCTTCCCCTTCCAAACCTTAGACCCTTCCTTTATCATGAGATGTGATATCCAACTCCTTCCCATTCCAATCCTGAGACCCTCCCTATAGCATGAGATGTGATATCCAAGTCCTTCCCATTCCAATCTTGAGACCCTTCCTATAGCATGAGATGTGATATCTCAATGCTTCTAATACCAAACCTGAGACCCTTCCTATAACATGAGATGGGAATATCCAACTCCCTCACATTCCAATCCTGAGACCCTTCCGATAACAGAGATGTGATATCTCAATGCTTATACCAAACCTGAGATCCTTCCTATAACATGAGATGTGATATCCAACTTCTTCCCATTCCAATCCTGAGACAGTTCCTATAGCATGAGATGTGATATCTCACTGCTTATACCAAACCTGAGACCCTTCCTATAGCATGAGATGTGATATCCAACTCCTTCCCATTCCAATCCTGAGACCCTTCCTATAGCATGAGATGTGATATCTCAATGCTTCTAATACCAAACCTGAGACTCTTCCTATAACATGAGATGGGATATCCAACTCCTTCCCATTCCAATCCTGAGACCCTTCCGATAGCAGAGATGTGATATCTCAATGCTTATACCAAACCTGAGACCCTTCCTACGGCATGAGATGTCATATACAACTCCTTCCCATTCCAATCCTGAGACCCTTCCTATAGCATGAGATGTGATATCTCAATGCTTATACCAAACCTGAGACCCTTCATATAGCATGAGATGTGATATCCAACTCCTTCCCATTCCAATCCTGAGACCCTTCCTATAGCATGAGATGTGATGTCTCAATGCTTCTAATACCAAACCTGAGATCCTTCCTAAAACATGAGATGTGATATCCAACTTCTTCCCATTCCAATCCTGAGACAGTTCCTATAGCATGAGATGTGATATCTCACTGCTTATACCAAACCTGAGACCCTTCCTATAGCATGAGATGTGATATCCAACTCCTTCCCATTCCAATCCTGAGACCCTTCCTATAGCATGAGATGTGATATCTCAATGCTTCTAATACCAAACCTGAGACCCTTCCTATAACATGAGATGGGAATATCCAACTCCCTCACATTCCAATCCTGAGACCCTTCCGATAACAGAGATGTGATATCTCAATGCTTATACCAAACCTGAGATCCTTCCTATAACATGAGATGTGATATCCAACTTCTTCCCATTCCAATCCTGAGACAGTTCCTATAGCATGAGATGTGATATCTCACTGCTTATACCAAACCTGAGACCCTTCCTATAGCATGAGATGTGATATCCAACTCCTTCCCATTCCAATCCTGAGACCCTTCCTATAGCATGAGATGTGATATCTCAATGCTTCTAATACCAAACCTGAGACTCTTCCTATAACATGAGATGGGATATCCAACTCCTTCCCATTCCAATCCTGAGACCCTTCCGATAGCAGAGATGTGATATCTCAATGCTTATACCAAACCTGAGCCCCTTCCTACGGCATGAGATGTCATATACAACTCCTTCCCATTCCAATCCTGAGACCCTTCCTATAGCATGAGATGTGATATCTCAATGCTTATACCAAACCTGAGACCCTTCATATAGCATGAGATGTGATATCCAACTCCTTCCCATTCCAATCCTGAGACCCTTCCTATAGCATGAGATGTGATGTCTCAATGCTTCTAATACCAAACCTGAGATCCTTCCTAAAACATGAGATGTGATATCCAACTCCTTCCATTCCAATCCTGAGACCCTTCCTATAGCATGAGATGTGATATCTCAATGCTTCTAATATCAAACTTGAGACCTCCCTATAGCATGAGATGTGATATCCAAGTCCTTTCCATTCCAATCCTGAGACCATTCCTATAGCATGAGATGTGATATCTCAATACTTCTAATACCAAACCTGAGATCCTTACGATAACATGAGATGTGATATCCAAATCCTTCCCCTTCCAAACCTGAGACCCTCCCTTTAGCATGAGATGTGATATCCAACTCCTTCCGATTCCAATCCTGAGACCATTCTGATAGCATGAGATGTGATATCTCAATGCTTCTAATACCAAACCTGAGATCCTTCCGATAGCATGAGATGTGATATCTAAATGCTTCTAATACCAAACCTGAGATCCTTCCTATAACATGAGATGTGATATCCAAATCCTTACCCTTCCAAACCTAAGACCCTCCCTTTAGCATGAGATGTGATATCCAACTCCTTCCCATTCCAATCCTGAGACCCTTCTGATAGCATGAGATGTGATATCTCAATGCTTCTAATACCAAACCTGAGATCCTTCCGATAGCATGAGATGTGATATCTCAATGCTTCTAATACCAAACCTGAGATCCTTCCTATAACATGAGATGTGATATCCAAATCCTTCCCCTTCCAATTCTGAGACCCTTCCTATAACATGAGATGTGATGTCTCAATGCTTCTAATACCAAACCTGAGATCTTTCCTATAACATGAGATGTGATATCCAACGCCTTCCCATCCCAATCCTGAGACACTTCCGATTGCAGTGATGTGATGTCTCAATGCTTCTAATACCAAACCTGAGATCTTTCCTATAACATGAGATGTGATATCCAAATCCTTCCCCTTCCAAACCTGAGACCCTACCTTTAGCATGAGATGTGATATCCAACTCCTTCCCATTCCAATCCTGAGACCCTTCTGATAGCATGAGATGTGATATCCAAGTCCTTCCCATTCCAATCCTGAGACCCTTCCTATAGCATGTGATGTGATATCTCAATGCTTATACCAAACCTGAGACCCTTCCTATGGCATGAGATGTCATATACAACTCCTTCCCATTCCAATCCTGAGACCCTTCCTATAGCATGAGATGTGATATCTCAATACTTATGCCAAACCTGAGACCCTTCCTATAGCATGAGATGTGATATCCAACTTCTTCCCATTCTAATCCTGAGACCCTTCCTATAACATGAGATGTGATGTCTCAATGCTTCTAATACCAAACCTGAAATCTTTCCTATAACATGAGATGTGATATCCAACTCCTTCCCATTCCAATCCTGAGACCCTTCCTATAGCATGAGATGTGATATCTCAATGCATATACCAAACCTGAGACCCTTCCTATAGCTTGAGATGTGATATCCAACTCCATCCCATTCCAATCCTGAGACCCTTCCTATAGCATGAGATGTGATATCTCAATACTTCTAATACCAAACCTGAGATCCTTCCGATAACATAAGATGTGATATCCAAATCCTTCCCCTTCCAAACCTGAGACCCTCCCTTTAGCATGAGATGTGATATCCAACTTCTTCCCATTCCAATCCTAAGACCCTTCTGATAGCATGAGATGTGATATCTCAATGCTTCTAATACCAAACCTGAGATCCTTCCGATAGCATGAGATGTGATATCTCAATGCTTCTAATACCAAACCTGAGATCCTTCCTATAACATGAGATGTGATATCCAAATCCTTCCCCTTCCAAACCTGAGACCCTCCCTTTAGCATGAGATGTGATATCCAACTCCTTCCCATTCCAATCCTGAGACCCTTCTGATAGCATGAGATGTGATATCTCAATGCCTCTAATACCAAACCTGAGATCCTACCTCTAACATGAAATGTGATATCCAACTCTTTCCCCTTCCAAACCTGAGAGCCTACCTATAGCATGAGATGTGATATCCAAGTCCTTCCCATTCCAATCCTGAGACCCTTCCAATAACATGAGATGTGATATCCAACTCCTTCCCATTCCAACCTGAGACCCTTCCTGTAGCATGAGATGGGATATCCAACTCCTTCCAAATCCAATCCTGATAACCTTCCGATAGCATGAGATGTGATATCCCAATGCTTCTACCAAACCTGAGACCCATACTATGGCATGAGATGTGATATCAAACTCCTTCCCATTCCAATCCTGAGACCCTTCCTATAGAATGAGATGTGATATCCAACTCCTTCCCATTCCAATTCTGAGACCCTTCCTATACCATGAGATTTGATATCTCAATGCTTCTAATACCAAACCTGAGACCCGTCCTATAACATGAGATGTGATATCCAAATCCTTCCCCTTCCAAACCTTAGACCCTTCCTTTATCATGAGATGTGATATCCAACTCCTTCCCATTCCAATCCTGAGACCCTCCCTCTAGCATGAGATGTGATATCCAAGTCCTTCCCATTCCAATCTTGAGACCCTTCCTATAGCATGAGATGTGATATCTCAATGCTTCTAATACCAAACCTGAGACCCTTCCTATAACATGAGATGGGAATATCCAACTCCCTCACATTCCAATCCTGAGACCCTTCCGATAACAGAGATGTGATATCTCAATGCTTATACCAAACCTGAGATCCTTCCTATAACATGAGATGTGATATCCAACTTCTTCCCATTCCAATCCTGAGACAGTTCCTATAGCATGAGATGTGATATCTCACTGCTTATACCAAACCTGAGACCCTTCCTATAGCATGAGATGTGATATCCAACTCCTTCCCATTCCAATCCTGAGACCCTTCCTATAGCATGAGATGTGATATCTCAATGCTTCTAATACCAAACCTGAGACTCTTCCTATAACATGAGATGGGATATCCAACTCCTTCCCATTCCAATCCTGAGACCCTTCCGATAGCAGAGATGTGATATCTCAATGCTTATACCAAACCTGAGACCCTTCCTACGGCATGAGATGTCATATACAACTCCTTCCCATTCCAATCCTGAGACCCTTCCTATAGCATGAGATGTGATATCTCAATGCTTATACCAAACCTGAGACCCTTCATATAGCATGAGATGTGATATCCAACTCCTTCCCATTCCAATCCTGAGACCCTTCCTATAGCATGAGATGTGATGTCTCAATGCTTCTAATACCAAACCTGAGATCCTTCCTAAAACATGAGATGTGATATCCAACTTCTTCCCATTCCAATCCTGAGACAGTTCCTATAGCATGAGATGTGATATCTCACTGCTTATACCAAACCTGAGACCCTTCCTATAGCATGAGATGTGATATCCAACTCCTTCCCATTCCAATCCTGAGACCCTTCCTATAGCATGAGATGTGATATCTCAATGCTTCTAATACCAAACCTGAGACCCTTCCTATAACATGAGATGGGAATATCCAACTCCCTCACATTCCAATCCTGAGACCCTTCCGATAACAGAGATGTGATATCTCAATGCTTATACCAAACCTGAGATCCTTCCTATAACATGAGATGTGATATCCAACTTCTTCCCATTCCAATCCTGAGACAGTTCCTATAGCATGAGATGTGATATCTCACTGCTTATACCAAACCTGAGACCCTTCCTATAGCATGAGATGTGATATCCAACTCCTTCCCATTCCAATCCTGAGACCCTTCCTATAGCATGAGATGTGATATCTCAATGCTTCTAATACCAAACCTGAGACTCTTCCTATAACATGAGATGGGATATCCAACTCCTTCCCATTCCAATCCTGAGACCCTTCCGATAGCAGAGATGTGATATCTCAATGCTTATACCAAACCTGAGACCCTTCCTACGGCATGAGATGTCATATACAACTCCTTCCCATTCCAATCCTGAGACCCTTCCTATAGCATGAGATGTGATATCTCAATGCTTATACCAAACCTGAGACCCTTCATATAGCATGAGATGTGATATCCAACTCCTTCCCATTCCAATCCTGAGACCCTTCCTATAGCATGAGATGTGATGTCTCAATGCTTCTAATACCAAACCTGAGATCCTTCCTAAAACATGAGATGTGATATCCAACTCCTTCCATTCCAATCCTGAGACCCTTCCTATAGCATGAGATGTGATATCTCAATGCTTCTAATATCAAACTTGAGACCTCCCTATAGCATGAGATGTGATATCCAAGTCCTTTCCATTCCAATCCTGAGACCATTCCTATAGCATGAGATGTGATATCTCAATACTTCTAATACCAAACCTGAGATCCTTACGATAACATGAGATGTGATATCCAAATCCTTCCCCTTCCAAACCTGAGACCCTCCCTTTAGCATGAGATGTGATATCCAACTCCTTCCGATTCCAATCCTGAGACCATTCTGATAGCATGAGATGTGATATCTCAATGCTTCTAATACCAAACCTGAGATCCTTCCGATAGCATGAGATGTGATATCTAAATGCTTCTAATACCAAACCTGAGATCCTTCCTATAACATGAGATGTGATATCCAAATCCTTACCCTTCCAAACCTAAGACCCTCCCTTTAGCATGAGATGTGATATCCAACTCCTTCCCATTCCAATCCTGAGACCCTTCTGATAGCATGAGATGTGATATCTCAATGCTTCTAATACCAAACCTGAGATCCTTCCGATAGCATGAGATGTGATATCTCAATGCTTCTAATACCAAACCTGAGATCCTTCCTATAACATGAGATGTGATATCCAAATCCTTCCCCTTCCAATTCTGAGACCCTTCCTATAACATGAGATGTGATGTCTCAATGCTTCTAATACCAAACCTGAGATCTTTCCTATAACATGAGATGTGATATCCAACGCCTTCCCATCCCAATCCTGAGACACTTCCGATTGCAGTGATGTGATGTCTCAATGCTTCTAATACCAAACCTGAGATCTTTCCTATAACATGAGATGTGATATCCAACTCCTTCCCATTCCAAACCTGAGACCCTTCCTATAGCATGAGATGTGATATCCAACTCCTTCCCATTCCAATCCTGAGACCATTCCGATAGCATGAGATGTGATATCTCAATGCTTCTAATACCAAACCTGAGATCCTTCCTATAACATGTGATGTGATATTCAAATCCTTCCCCTTCCAAACCTGAGACCCTCCCTTTAGCATGAGATGTGATATCCAACTCCTTCCCATTCCAATCCTGAGACCCTTATGATAGCATGAGATGTAATATTTCAATGCCTCTAATACCAAACCTGAGCTACTTCCGATAGCATGAGATGTGATATCTCAATGCTTCTAATACCAAACCTGAGATCCTTCCTATAACATGAGATGTGATATCCAAATCCTTCCCCTTCCAAACCTGAGACCCTACCTTTAGCATGAGATGTGATATCCAACTCCTTCCCATTCCAATCCTGAGACCCTTCTGATAGCATGAGATGTGATATCCAAGTCCTTCCCATTCCAATCCTGAGACCCTTCCTATAGCATGTGATGTGATATCTCAATGCTTATACCAAACCTGAGACCCTTCCTATGGCATGAGATGTCATATACAACTCCTTCCCATTCCAATCCTGAGACCCTTCCTATAGCATGAGATGTGATATCTCAATACTTATGCCAAACCTGAGACCCTTCCTATAGCATGAGATGTGATATCCAACTTCTTCCCATTCTAATCCTGAGACCCTTCCTATAACATGAGATGTGATGTCTCAATGCTTCTAATACCAAACCTGAAATCTTTCCTATAACATGAGATGTGATATCCAACTCCTTCCCATTCCAATCCTGAGACCCTTCCTATAGCATGAGATGTGATATCTCAATGCATATACCAAACCTGAGACCCTTCCTATAGCTTGAGATGTGATATCCAACTCCATCCCATTCCAATCCTGAGACCCTTCCTATAGCATGAGATGTGATATCTCAATACTTCTAATACCAAACCTGAGATCCTTCCGATAACATAAGATGTGATATCCAAATCCTTCCCCTTCCAAACCTGAGACCCTCCCTTTAGCATGAGATGTGATATCCAACTTCTTCCCATTCCAATCCTAAGACCCTTCTGATAGCATGAGATGTGATATCTCAATGCTTCTAATACCAAACCTGAGATCCTTCCGATAGCATGAGATGTGATATCTCAATGCTTCTAATACCAAACCTGAGATCCTTCCTATAACATGAGATGTGATATCCAAATCCTTCCCCTTCCAAACCTGAGACCCTCCCTTTAGCATGAGATGTGATATCCAACTCCTTCCCATTCCAATCCTGAGACCCTTCTGATAGCATGAGATGTGATATCTCAATGCCTCTAATACCAAACCTGAGATCCTACCTCTAACATGAAATGTGATATCCAACTCTTTCCCCTTCCAAACCTGAGAGCCTACCTATAGCATGAGATGTGATATCCAAGTCCTTCCCATTCCAATCCTGAGACCCTTCCAATAACATGAGATGTGATATCCAACTCCTTCCCATTCCAACCTGAGACCCTTCCTGTAGCATGAGATGGGATATCCAACTCCTTCCAAATCCAATCCTGATAACCTTCCGATAGCATGAGATGTGATATCCCAATGCTTCTACCAAACCTGAGACCCATACTATGGCATGAGATGTGATATCAAACTCCTTCCCATTCCAATCCTGAGACCCTTCCTATAGAATGAGATGTGATATCCAACTCCTTCCCATTCCAATTCTGAGACCCTTCCTATACCATGAGATTTGATATCTCAATGCTTCTAATACCAAACCTGAGACCCGTCCTATAACATGAGATGTGATATCCAAATCCTTCCCCTTCCAAACCTTAGACCCTTCCTTTATCATGAGATGTGATATCCAACTCCTTCCCATTCCAATCCTGAGACCCTCCCTATAGCATGAGATGTGATATCCAAGTCCTTCCCATTCCAATCTTGAGACCCTTCCTATAGCATGAGATGTGATATCTCAATGCTTCTAATACCAAACCTGAGACCCTTCCTATAACATGAGATGGGAATATCCAACTCCCTCACATTCCAATCCTGAGACCCTTCCGATAACAGAGATGTGATATCTCAATGCTTATACCAAACCTGAGATCCTTCCTATAACATGAGATGTGATATCCAACTTCTTCCCATTCCAATCTTGAGACAGTTCCTATAGCATGAGATGTGATATCTCACTGCTTATACCAAACCTGAGACCCTTCCTATAGCATGAGATGTGATATCCAACTCCTTCCCATTCCAATCCTGAGACCCTTCCTATAGCATGAGATGTGATATCTCAATGCTTCTAATACCAAACCTGAGACTCTTCCTATAACATGAGATGGGATATCCAACTCCTTCCCATTCCAATCCTGAGACCCTTCCGATAGCAGAGATGTGATATCTCAATGCTTATACCAAACCTGAGACCCTTCCTACGGCATGAGATGTCATATACAACTCCTTCCCATTCCAATCCTGAGACCCTTCCTATAGCATGAGATGTGATATCTCAATGCTTATACCAAACCTGAGACCCTTCATATAGCATGAGATGTGATATCCAACTCCTTCCCATTCCAATCCTGAGACCCTTCCTATAGCATGAGATGTGATGTCTCAATGCTTCTAATACCAAACCTGAGATCCTTCCTAAAACATGAGATGTGATATCCAACTTCTTCCCATTCCAATCCTGAGACAGTTCCTATAGCATGAGATGTGATATCTCACTGCTTATACCAAACCTGAGACCCTTCCTATAGCATGAGATGTGATATCCAACACCTTCCCATTCCAATCCTGAGACCCTTCCTATAGCATGAGATGTGATATCTCAATGCTTCTAATACCAAACCTGAGACCCTTCCTATAACATGAGATGGGAATATCCAACTCCCTCACATTCCAATCCTGAGACCCTTCCGATAACAGAGATGTGATATCTCAATGCTTATACCAAACCTGAGATCCTTCCTATAACATGAGATGTGATATCCAACTTCTTCCCATTCCAATCTTGAGACAGTTCCTATAGCATGAGATGTGATATCTCACTGCTTATACCAAACCTGAGACCCTTCCTATAGCATGAGATGTGATATCCAACTCCTTCCCATTCCAATCCTGAGACCCTTCCTATAGCATGAGATGTGATATCTCAATGCTTCTAATACCAAACCTGAGACTCTTCCTATAACATGAGATGGGATATCCAACTCCTTCCCATTCCAATCCTGAGACCCTTCCGATAGCAGAGATGTGATATCTCAATGCTTATACCAAACCTGAGACCCTTCCTACGGCATGAGATGTCATATACAACTCCTTCCCATTCCAATCCTGAGACCCTTCCTATAGCATGAGATGTGATATCTCAATGCTTATACCAAACCTGAGACCCTTCATATAGCATGAGATGTGATATCCAACTCCTTCCCATTCCAATCCTGAGACCCTTCCTATAGCATGAGATGTGATGTCTCAATGCTTCTAATACCAAACCTGAGATCCTTCCTAAAACATGAGATGTGATATCCAACTCCTTCCATTCCAATCCTGAGACCCTTCCTATAGCATGAGATGTGATATCTCAATGCTTCTAATATCAAACTTGAGACCTCCCTATAGCATGAGATGTGATATCCAAGTCCTTTTCATTCCAATCCTGAGACCATTCCTATAGCATGAGATGTGATATCTCAATACTTCTAATACCAAACCTGAGATCCTTACGATAACATGAGATGTGATATCCAAATCCTTCCCCTTCCAAACCTGAGACCCTCTCTTTAGCATGAGATGTGATATCCAACTCCTTCCGATTCCAATCCTGAGACCATTCTGATAGCATGAGATGTGATATCTCAATGCTTCTAATACCAAACCTGAGATCCTTCCGATAGCATGAGATGTGATATCTAAATGCTTCTAATACCAAACCTGAGATCCTTCCTATAACATGAGATGTGATATCCAAATCCTTACCCTTCCAAACCTAAGACCCTCCCTTTAGCATGAGATGTGATATCCAACTCCTTCCCATTCCAATCCTGAGACCCTTCTGATAGCATGAGATGTGATATCTCAATGCCTCTAATACCAAACCTGAGATCCTACATCTAACATGAAATGTGATATCCAACTCTTTCCCCTTCCAAACCTGAGAGCCTTCCTATAGCATGAGATGTGATATCCAAGTCCTTCCCATTCCAATCCTGAGACCCTTCCTATAACATGAGATGTGATATCCAACTCCTTCCCATTCCAACCTGAGACCCTTCCTATAACATGAGATGGGATATCCAACTCCTTGGAATTCCAATCCTGATACCCTTCCGATAGCATGAGATGTGATATCTGTAAGGATATTTGGCATGTTACAGCACAAGTAGCATTACAGCACTACTGCACAAGTAGCATTACAGCACTACTGCACAAGTAGCATTTTTTTTTTGCAGCACCACCACAAGGGTGCGGTGCATTGCTATATGGGTTAGCAGATTAACAAGGAAAGACAGGCTATTCAGTCAAAAAACGATTTTAACATATAAGATGCAAAGCTATTTTTACAGTTAAAAGCACACGTGTTCATTTAAAAATGCACACTATTTTTCACCTGAAATGCCTATATTGCTAGAGACACATTTGAAAATTAACAGCTAACATATTAACCATTAACCTGACTAATAAAACCTTATTTTAATATAACTCACTAATAAAATGTGTTCTCTACTGCAGAATTAGGCATACTTTGAAAACCAGTTAAATGAGTGTGCAGATTTTTCCTCTCTTCTCTGCCTGATTATCCGTGTTGTTGTGCACAGTAACTGCAGGAGGAAGGAAGTCAGATTTGCAACAATTGCAAATGTATAAGCGAAGCTATTGTTTAAAAGTAGGAGGATGAGAGATGATGGATTTCATTGGAACACGTCATAAAGAGGGCTGAGAGGAAAGTTTTAGTGGGCAGTAGCAGGGAAAAAGACAGGCAGACATCTTCCTGCACTACTGGGGAGAAGACCTGGCTGTGGGGGTGTCCTGCTGCAGTCGAGACTGGGGAAAGCTGAAAGAATTACCTTTCCACTGGCAGAGGCAGTCCTATCTGAAAAAGCTGAGAATTCCAGGCAATGACCCCGGCTTGAGAAGGCAAGCGTTCCTTTTTGTTGGAGTTAAGCCAAGAGAGCCACATTCACAGAGAGAATCCTCTGAACAGATAAGGTAATTACCTAACTGGGGGAGCTGTGTGTGTGCACGAAAGTATGCAGTCAGTGTAGAAAAATGAAAGTCCCGTGCGTGTCTTAATCAAGTGCTAATGTTGCAATTTAAGTTCTGTTCTCCGCCACTATAATTGCAGTGTGTCATTGAAAATGCTTTGATTGTTCCATTTTAAACTGTAAAGAATGAGATCATGTCTAAATGCAAATTTTAAAATACAGAAAATATTTGAAAACAGACGGGTGGTTTATTTTCTATTTACCATTACAATGCCAATGATGTGGGGAGATTTTTAAACAGTGCAATGGTCATTTTAAGACAGATGTGTGTATGTCAGAATCAGTATGAATAATTGTGAGTGACTGTAGTATAACTTGTTGGAGGTACATGAGCCAACGGGAAGAGAGACTCTCTGAACATAGCTCCCTACCGTATATAAGGTAGTGGAAATTACCACAAGACTACCACATATAGCTCTCTGTCGTAAATAAGTCAGTGAGTTTGCCCATGGTGGCGCACCAACACTATCACTGGAAATTGTGGTTTCCCTAGAATGCAGGTCTGAGGTCTCTCTAGTGATCACACGAAAAATCTAAGCGAAGATAAGGGATTCTGGACATTGGGGCCACAAATAAAACAAGGGAATTATGCTCACCAAAATACCACCAACCACGTATACCAAATATGCAGGTCTGGGTGCTGAAATAATGCATGTCCATTGTATTATTGTTGCACATGGCCAAATCTGAATACAAAGAGTGATTATTGATAAGTTATTTCTCGGCGGTAATAAAATACCGTCAGGCCCCAAATCTCCACAAAATACCCTACATATTTATGGTGCGTTGCAGGCCGGGAAAGTGATCACAGAGTACCTACTGGGCGTGGCAAGCGTGTCTCACACTGCCATTTGCACATTAAAGGGAACCCATTTTATAATAGCAGTGTGCCACTAAAAACGAATTTCAGAATGTCACAAAGGGAAACCACATTCTCAGATCTAGTACAATATTTAGAGGCAAAGTTATTTGCACATGGGAATTGGTCTTCGAACAGTACCTTAGAATGGAGTAACCGCATTCAGGGTGAGGTGCAGAAAGAAAAACTAGACAATATTTTTGCAGAAGGCAGCATAATTCAGGTCTGCCTTACAAGATTATTGAATGCAGCCGATAAAAGTGCAGAGAAAGACTGTTTAATACGGCTATGCGGCAAAATATGGTTTATTTTAAACAAGTCACTGCGAATGCAAGAGAATGATACTCAGCTAATTAACAGGTTAAAGACTGAATTAGATGGGGCAAGTAAAAATCAGGAAATGTTGAGAGCAGAATTGGATGTATGCCAAAAAGACATGCAATTAAAATGCAGAGACTTTGATACTCAGTTATCCAAAAGCAAGAAACAATTTGAAGATAGTGAGCAAGAATTGACACACTTAAAAGCCTTAGTGGATCACATTAGGCAGGATAAAGATGAGGTTGTTTCAGAAATGCAGATTTTACAAAAAGAACATTGCGAAAAAGAAGGTGATCTCCAGAGTGTAGAACAAGAAATGATTAAAATGATTCAAGAAAGAGACAAGAGAAATAAAGAGTTCAATGAATGCCAAATGCAAATGTGCGATATGCAGGAGGCAATTAATAAAATGAGTGATGAAAATAATTATTTGCATGATGAAGCCAACAGACTCCTTAAAAAGTGTAAGGACTTAGAACAGCAAATGTGCATTCCCAGGTCCCAGGAGAGGCGGCAGGGTACCACATTCAATGGAGTGGAGGTGAATTCTAGCTCTGCCCAAAGAGCTAGTGCCCCAGTGACAGGGCCGGTGACTGAACTTGGTTGCAGCGCTCTTGGGGGATTTGATACTCCCATTGGGGGCAGCCACCAATCTCATACACCTGAAAACAGGATTGAATCACAAAATAGTGCAATTCCATGCATTGCAACAAGTAGCCCCATAAAAATAATGAAATCCATTAAAGCCCTGATCAAACCATTTAAAAAGGGAGGTGAATGCTGCATTGAGGATCACTTAGAAGCGGTGCATGACATTTTTAAAGCGCTCCAGATACCTAAGGAACAGTACAGACAATATTTTCATTTAACTTTAGATGCCCCGACGGCCAGCATCATAAGGGGATTAAATGAACAGCAGAATATGACATGGCTGGAGTTTGAAAAAGAAATTAGGCGTCATTTTTCTCCTTTTCAGTCATTGCAGGAGGCAAAGAAAGTTGCGTACACTATTACTGCTGGACCTAATACATCACCTCGCCAATTTTTACAAGACTTAAAAAGAGCATTCTCTCGCTTTGATGTATCTTTTGACTCAAATTCCAATGAGTTTAAAACCGCATACTTCTATGGGCTACAGAAAGACATCATATCCCAATTGGTCCGTGAATTTGACCGTGACAAGTCCCTTGAATGGATTGTACATCAAAGCACCAAGCTATATGAGGTACTCTATTGTCAGGGTAGAGAAAGTGATAAAATGAAAGATACTAGGCCTAAATCTAAAGAACCCTCAGCCACAGTAATGGAAATCAGGTCAGCCAAAATGTCCCTTGAGTCTGCTCAAAGCCAAGGTAAAAATAATGTGACACCTGAACAAAGGGGTAATCAACAAAGATCGCCATTTACTGTACCAATGTTCCAATCACATGATCCTAGTAATAGAGAGAGCTACATCAGCCCTAGATATTTAGGAGATAGACCCCGGGTAAGATACCGGTCTGATATGGCAGGTATGAACAATAACCAGAGACAAAATCAAGATCAAAGAAATGATGGTCCCTACCAGTCATTGGGGACACAGAGCAGATTTGATCCCAGCACCATGATATATGGTAATCAGGATAGGCCCCGATATGTGGATCGATTTACTGATAATGGAAATCAATATAGGGGCCAGTACCCACAATCTGAGAGACAGGACATGAAGCAAAACGTGAACTACAGTCCACGCCAGTACAATGATTCCCCACCAGGGGACTATAATCAAAGGATGGGTGCAACCCGCTCCCCTCCACAAATGAATCAAGAGTTCAGAAACCATCCCAACCGGTATCAATCACCTGAGAGGTATCAGAATAGATCCAATCAGGGGGAAAACAACCAATATCGACCTAGGCCACAGAAAGAGGATCCTAGAGAGGTGGAAAGGTTCCAATGCCTTGAGGCCCAAGTGAAAATGTTAGCTGAGCAAATAGGAAAGCTCTATACAGCGCAAAAACAACCTTCCAAAGAGGGGGCTGATGGCCATAGCAATGACCGGGGGGCTTCCGAAAAGTGACTAAGTACTCATGATAACTGCAGTGCCAAAATGACAGATTGCTCTGATATAATTTTGCATAACGACTCTGAGATGTCTAATGGATTAAAAATGAAAGTACCAGTAAATGAAATTGTGACAGAAAGTGCAAATACTTCTAAAAAAGAGGTACGGTTTAACTTAGAGCTAAATAAAACAGTAAAGATTTGCACAAATGAAAAAGAAACATTAGGAATTCCAAAAGAACAAAGGGACAGATTTAAGAAAAATGACTCATGCATGGGGAATACCAGTGAACAGGGAGTAAGTGGGGATGCCATAGCTCCTTCCCTGGGCAAGCAAAACAATTACCAAACACAGACAGAAAAAGGAAATACTCACAAGGAGGGTACAAGTCAATCACCTGAAAAATTCTTTGAGCCACATATTTTTGAAGAGGCTGAAAGGGCTGGTATTACACTAAATGATCACAAATGCACAGAATTAAAAAATGACAAATTGCTGAATGATGTTGTGACACATGTTCAGTTGGAAGGTTGTAATGTGGTCTCTGATGTTACCCAGATGGATGGGCGAACGGTGGCCACACTCCAAAAAACCTCTGAACATGGAGAAATGAATAAAATATCTCGCACAGAAATGGGTAAAAAGGAGGGAAAAATGTCTTTTCATTTACCAATGTGCTTAGCCAAAAGTGAAAAAGGCCTGAGAAAGGTGAGCCCTGAAATCAGTAAGAATTCACATTTCTTATGTGTATTAGAGGAAGTTGAGGACAGATATTATGCACCCATCACTGTAGAAGAAAAATGCCACACCTTTGCTATGATTGACACTGGCGCACAGGCCACAATTATGTCCAAGGAGCTGGTAAAGAGTATCAATGAAGGGAGGCCTCCACAGAGTCAGATCACAGTGAAGGCAAATCAAGGCCCAGTGCATAACTTTAATGGGGAGGAGGTGCCCATCATAGGTGTAACTGAGGTTGACATAAAAATAGGAAAGCACAGAATGAAACAAGAGGTATTGATCACATCTATTTGTGAAATTCCATTTCTGATGGGGACAGATTGCCTGAAAAGATTGTCTCCTCTCATAGATGGGGTGAATGGAGTGCTGTGGTCCTTAACCAAAAAACCATTGAGGCCTAAGAAACTAAAATCACAAAACAGCAATATAAAAGAATGTCACACCGTTGCCAAAACAAATGATGCTGTGGAGGTATATCTCCAGAATAGCTGCATACCTAGTGTCACTGTTATATTAAGGTGTCAAGACAAAGATCAGAGCGACAATGAAAAACTACCTGTACAAATATACTTGGACCCAAGGAAAGATTGGCAGACTGCCATAGACGAACACACATTGCGTTTCTATTTAAAAGAGAATACATGCAAACAGAATATTGTTCCTAAAACAGATTCAGAAAAACACATTACCACTCTGGCAGAGATACACATGGAAGATGAGCAACCATGGGTTCACGCTGGTATAAATGATTATCTTAAAACAATAAAAGCCACTTTAGCGCTTGAACATGAAAGGAGTTTCATTAATGAGAAATTGTTGCAAAAAATTATGGAGAGGGAAGAAATCCCGAAATTTAGGATTAAAAACCAATATGTTTCTGGGTTGGACAGTCCAGACTTTGAAAACCGAATTACAGGCAGATGCATGCTTAAAATTAGCATTGGGCAGAAAGCAATTTACCATAATGTATGGATAGTGAGTGGAGCACAAAATGAATTTTACATGGGCAATGACATCATGCACAGAATGTGTATGGTGTTAGATTTCCTTAATCAAAAAATATGGTCACGCCTAGGTGGGCCGGCGCCTGAATTTGAAGACAAAAGAAGGGCTTATCATTGTGCACAACTAGTTCCTTATGCAGTCGAATTACAGATGAGGAAAAATACTATTGTTCCTGCATTTACAAAACAGTTTGCAATAACACTGAAATGCAAAAATGGACAGCAGATGAAAGGCTCTGATGCATTTGTATGCCTGAATGAATCCATAAAACAGCAAGGCCTGGATTATGAATACATTCCATTGGTAGACATTGGTGAGGGATCTGTAAAAATCATGGTGAATAATAAAGGTTGTCAGGATATTCATTTAGAGGAAAACTCCCCATTAGGAATGGCCATACAAAAATCACATTATACGGCAGATTTAAATAACATGGTGATTGGGAATATTCCTGAAAAATATGTGGATGCCAAGGGCGAGTTGCCAGAACACCTGGACTCTCAGCCCAAAGGAATATTTAAAATTCATTCTGTGTATCCTTATGATTCAAATGAGACAGTGTGCTGCCATCAAGAGGATTGCATAATATTTAATTTAAATGAAAATGAAACAGGAAATCAGCCCATTGAAGTGGAAGCTGATATGCCAAAATATTTGAAAGTGGCAGCTCTACAAAAAGACACAGCCACACAGTTAGAGGAAAGCGCTGAGATTCCTTTACCAGAAGAGTTTCCAGAATTTTCCAGAATGGTAGAAGAGCAGATCTCCTTAGCGGATGCATGTAACAGCGATGAGGATCGACGCAATCTGAGGGAAATATTTATGGAGTTTAAGGATGTATTTGCAAAAGATGCTTATGATTGTGGTTTAACTGATTTACATGTGGCCACACTACCAGAAGGTTGTAGCAGAAATCCAGTGTTTGTACGCCAGTATAGACTACCGCTGGCATGTTTAGAATCATTGGCAGAGATTATTAAAAATTTGGAATCACGGGGAATAATTAGGCCCATTCATAGCACATCCAATACGCCTATTTTAGGTGTGTTAAAGCCAAATGGTCAATGGCGGCTGTGTGCAGACTTAAGAGAGTTAAATAAAAGAGTACCAGTATCTAGATGGCCACTACCATTCATTGATCAGGGCCTAGCTCAGATACATGGTTCAAATGTATTTACCACGTTAGATCTCACATCTGGATATTGGTGTGTGCCATTGGCAGAGGAGATACAACACCTATTTTCCTTTACATTTGACAGGACTCAATATGCCTGGCTTAGAGCTCCGTTCGGGTACATCAATAGTGGGAGTGAATTTGGCATATTTTTGAGAAAGGCCATGCCGGATGCAGCGGAAAGAGGGACAATAGTTTATGTGGATGATGTCTTGATAAAAAATGAAAACCTTAAAAGCCATTTTGATGAAATAAGACATGTGCTTGGCCAATTGCAGAAAGCAGGCGCCAAAGTATCTTTGCAAAAAGCACAATGGTGCAAGAAAAAAGTGAACTTTCTAGGGCATGAAGTGACTGAACATGGGCTAAATCCACAAAGGAAGAAAATAGAGGCCATACAAAGATTAAAAGATCCTAAAAATGTGAAAGGAGTAAAAAGTTTATTAGGGATGACAGGCTATAACAGAAAGTTCATTGAGAATTATGCAGAAATCACTCAACCATTGACTAAACTGCTTAAACTAAATACTCCCTGGAGATGGGAAAGAAAGCAATCTGATGCAGTGGCTAGATTGAAGGAATGTCTTGTAAAGGCACCATGTTTAGCATACCCCATAAAGAACAGGGATTTCTTTATAGAAATAGGATTTTCTGAACATTGTATGTCAGCAGTGTTATCACAAAAACACGATTTGAATCACAAAACCATTGCATATGCAAGTAAGGCATTTTCCCAAGTTGAAATGAAATTTAATGGATGCGAAAAGGCCCTATTAACCACTGTGTGGGCGCTACAACATTTCCGCCCCATTATTCAGGGAGAAAAGGTGATTATTGAAACAAATCATCAACCTTTGCAATTTTTAGAGAGTAAAAGAATTAGATCAGGCAATCTAGCGCAATCCAGAATCACTTCATGGACACTGGCATTACAAGGTTTTCCCGTAGAAGTAAGATATGGACAAAATAAAAAGAGCCCAATTGCTCAAGGGTTAGCTGACTTACATGACTGTGCAGCTGAACAAATACCAAATGAAATGGATGTGGAAGCTAGTTTACAGGAATTTGAACAATCACCACACAAAGCTTTTGATGAAAAAACATGCAAGGATTTGCCAACTGTATATGTGGATGGTTGTGCTTTTCACATTGAAAATGACAGTAATAAACAATTAGTGGCAGGAATAGGAAATGTCTGGTTGAAATGTGAAGGCGTTCCTAGTATAGGGATGAGGATTGGAGATAGGAGCAGTCAGGTGGCGGAATTGGCAGCCATCTATAAAGCAATTGCTACTGCAGTTGATAAAAAGTTCAGTGAAATTGTCCTGGTGACTGATTCTGACTATGCACGGAATAGCTTTGTGGAGTATTTGCCTGGTTGGAAAGCAAGAGGCATGGTTACATACAACAAAAAGCCACTTAAACATGGAAAAATGATACAAGCCATAGACAAATTGGTGTCAGAAAATAATTTAACAATATACTGGAGAAAAATTCGTGGGCATTTAAAAACACCAGGAGAGGATAAGGAGGGAAATGATAAGGCAGACCATCTGGCTAAGATTGGGGCTGTGATGGGAGAATTGCTACCTATTGATTATTTAATGGGTGAAATACAAATTGATGCAGTCACACGGTCTAAAGCACCAAAGGAGGTAGATCAACCGGTGGTGCAGTGGAGTCATGACACGCCAGACCAAGATTTGATTGAGGCACAAAAGAATGATCAAATTTTGGGAATCTATTATAATCATTTGATGGATCCTGAACAAAATCCTTTAACAGAAAATGATTGTATGGGAAAAGAAGAGTTGAGGGTGTTATTAAAGAACAAAACACGAATTAGATTACAGGATGGACTCATGATTAGAGAGTCCATAACAGGGCAAATACAGTGGGTAGTACCCCTTTCATTCAGAGGACTAATGCTACACCATGCACACGATGCCATAACTGCAGGCCATAGAGGTTCACAAAAGACATTAGAAATACTAAAAGATTATGCTTACTGGCCACATATGTCCCAAGATGTGGAATTATATACTAGAGGATGTCTAGTATGCGCCCAATTTAAACCTGCTTCACCAATGCATAGAGCACCATTGATGAAAAGAGGCCTAACTCTCCCATGGTCAGATTTGCAAACAGACTATGTAGGTCCTTTAAAAAGGTCGAGCAGGGGACACCGCTATATTTTGAGTGTGGTATGTTTGATGTCAAAGTGGATTGAGTGCATTCCCGCACCAGATTGTAGTGCGCAAACAGCAGCCACATTGCTGGTGAACCATGTGTTCTCAAGGTTTGGGTTGCCACAAAGAATTGAGTCAGACCGAGGAAGTCATTTCACAAGTACTCTAATGAGTAAGGTATGGCAAATACTAGGTGTGAAAAGGAAACTACATATCGCATATCGGGCGGCGTCTTCAGGTACAGTTGAAAGAAGCAATAGGTCTGTTGTGGACATTTTAAAGAAATTTGTGGCAGAAGCAGGTTCCAGCTGGGATTTGCGTTTACCATTGGTTTTGATGGCAATCAGGTCGACTCCTGCCAAAGCATCAGGTGTTAGCCCCCATGAGGTCTTAACAGGTAGGAAAATGGTGTTACCACAACACCTACTATACAGAACACATGAGCAAACTCTAGTGAGTGCATCCACAGTTCATGAATATATTGATGAACTGAGGAGGCATTTGCAACATGCATTTGCTTTTGTGCAGAGAAATCTGGAAAGAGCTGCTGACAGTGCTAAGTCATATTATGACAAAAAGACATCAGTAAAGGAATACAATGTAGGGGATCAGGTGTACAAGTTTCATTTTGGAAAAAGTAAACAGAAAAATTCTAAATTTCTGGCAGCCTGGCAGGGGCCATTCCGAATTATAGATAAAGTCTCTCCTGTAGTGTATAAAATTTTGAAAAATGAAGGTGAAACAGCAATAGAGCAGTTTGTCCATGTAAATCAAATCAAACCATGCCATCCCAGACATGAGATCAGGCAGCTTGAGCATGTGGAAACGGATAGAGTCCCTTGAGAAAATAAATGGGTGTGATCAGGAGGCAGTGACAAAGAAGTTAAAAAAAAAAAAGTTGATTGTAATGATGGCACATAAACACTGTAATATATGTGAAAATATATAATATAAATAAATAAATAAATAAATAAATAAATGCACATATAACGGAAGCTCGTGGTTAGTGTGCAGAGAGAAAGTGTATTAAATATTGAATGCTGTTTTATATGTGTTTGTTTTCTTTTAACTTGTGTTTAATTTCAGAAAAAAGAAAAAAAAAAAAAAACGAAGTATTTTTACCAAGCATGTTTTATTTTTGGCAAAAGGATGAAGTTAGTATTGTGCTATGTACTTAATCTGTTTATTTTCTATTTTGATTTAGACGATTAACATTATTTGATCGGAGGTTCCGGGATCAGAGGCCACGGGAGACGATGGAGTCCTGGAGTCCCCTGGATGAAGACCAAAAGATGCCTGCCTCCAGGTGGAGGTGAAGACAAAATAACCGGAATGCCAAAAGAGATGAATACTGTGGATTCAAGATTGCCAAGATGAAAGAGTACTCGAATGAACCGAATAACATCGCTGGTCGGGACATACCAAAAGAGACAAAGCAAAAGTTCCGGCATATGAAGTTCCACGTATTTATTATTTTAATTATTTATTTTAACTTGTTATATTACTTATTTGTTTTAGTTAGTTGTTTTATTTCATTGTTTTTAATTGACTTGGAAAATTTAAACTTAAAGTAATGCCACTTCCACTGAGAAGGCAAATGTGGAACATTTTATGAACTGATGGACTCAGATGAAATGTTAATTGAAAATTTTCATTGATGCACATGAATATTCATTTTGTTGGATTGCTATATTGTAAAAAAAAAAAAATAGAACAAGTTGTTTTTAGAGATTGGCTTGGATTATAGCCAAGTTCTAAAAACAAAAGGAGGGTATATGTAAGGATATTTGGCATGTTACAGCACAAGTAGCATTACAGCACTACTGCACAAGTAGCATTACAGCACTACTGCACAAGTAGCATTTTTTTTTTGCAGCACCACCACAAGGGTGCGGTGCATTGCTATATGGGTTAGCAGATTAACAAGGAAAGACAGGCTATTCAGTCAAAAAACGATTTTAACATATAAGATGCAAAGCTATTTTTACAGTTAAAAGCACACGTGTTCATTTAAAAATGCACACTATTTTTCACCTGAAATGCCTATATTGCTAGAGACACATTTGAAAATTAACAGCTAACATATTAACCATTAACCTGACTAATAAAACCTTATTTTAATATAACTCACTAATAAAATGTGTTCTCTACTGCAGAATTAGGCATACTTTGAAAACCAGTTAAATGAGTGTGCAGATTTTTCCTCTCTTCTCTGCCTGATTATCCGTGTTGTTGTGCACAGTAACTGCAGGAGGAAGGAAGTCAGATTTGCAACAATTGCAAATGTATAAGCGAAGCTATTGTTTAAAAGTAGGAGGATGAGAGATGATGGATTTCATTGGAACACGTCATAAAGAGGGCTGAGAGGAAAGTTTTAGTGGGCAGTAGCAGGGAAAAAGACAGGCAGACATCTTCCTGCACTACTGGGGAGAAGACCTGGCTGTGGGGGTGTCCTGCTGCAGTCGAGACTGGGGAAAGCTGAAAGAATTACCTTTCCACTGGCAGAGGCAGTCCTATCTGAAAAAGCTGAGAATTCCAGGCAATGACCCCGGCTTGAGAAGGCAAGCGTTCCTTTTTGTTGGAGTTAAGCCAAGAGAGCCACATTCACAGAGAGAATCCTCTGAACAGATAAGGTAATTACCTAACTGGGGGAGCTGTGTGTGTGCACGAAAGTATGCAGTCAGTGTAGAAAAATGAAAGTCCCGTGCGTGTCTTAATCAAGTGCTAATGTTGCAATTTAAGTTCTGTTCTCCGCCACTATAATTGCAGTGTGTCATTGAAAATGCTTTGATTGTTCCATTTTAAATTGTAAAGAATGAGATCATGTCTAAATGCAAATTTTATAATACAGAAAATATTTGAAAACAGACGGGTGGTTTATTTTCTATTTACCATTACAATGCCAATGATGTGGGGAGATTTTTAAACAGTGCAATGGTCATTTTAAGACAGATGTGTGTATGTCAGAATCAGTATGAATAATTGTGAGTGACTGTAGTATAACTTGTTGGAGGTACATGAGCCAACGGGAAGAGAGACTCTCTGAACATAGCTCCCTACCGTATATAAGGTAGTGGAAATTACCACAAGACTACCACATATAGCTCTCTGTCGTAAATAAGTCAGTGAGTTTGCCCATGGTGGCGCACCAACACTATCACTGGAAATTGTGGTTTCCCTAGAATGCAGGTCTGAGGTCTCTCTAGTGATCACACGAAAAATCTAAGCGAAGATAAGGGATTCTGGACATTGGGGCCACAAATAAAACAAGGGAATTATGCTCACCAAAATACCACCAACCACGTATACCAAATATGCAGGTCTGGGTGCTGAAATAATGCATGTCCATTGTATTATTGTTGCACATGGCCAAATCTGAATACAAAGAGTGATTATTGATAAGTTATTTCTCGGCGGTAATAAAATACCGTCAGGCCCCAAATCTCCACAAAATACCCTACATATCCCAATGCTTATACCAAACCTGAGACCCATACTATTGCATGAGATTTGATATCAAACTCCTTCCCATTCCAATCCGGAGACCCTTCATATAGCTTGAGATGTGATATCCAACTCCTTCTCATTCCAATTCTGAGACCCTTCCTATACCATGAGACTTGATATCTCAGTGCTTCTAATACCAAACCTGAGACCCGTCCTATAACATGAGATGTGATATCCAAATCCTTCCCCTTCCCAACCTTAGACCCTTCCTTTATCATGAGATGTGATATCCAACTCCTTCCCATTCCAATCCTGAGACCCTTCCGATATCATGAGATGTGATATCTCAATGCTTCTAATATCAAACTTGAGACCCTCCCTATAGCATGAGATGTGATATCCAAGTCCTTCCCATTCCAATCCTGAGACCCTTCCTATAGCATGAGATGTGATATCTCAATGCTTCTAATACCAAACTTGAGACCCTTCCTATAACATGAGATGGGAATATCCAACTCCTTCCCATTCCAATCCTGAGACCCTTCCGATAGAAGAGATGTGATATCTCAATGCTTATACCAAACCTGAGATCCTTCCTATAGCATGAGATGTGATATCCTACTCCTTCCCATTCCAATCCTGAGACCCTTCCTATACCATGAGATGTGATATCTCAATGCTTCTAATATCAAACTTGAGACCTTCCCTATAGCATGAGATGTGATATCCAAGTCCTTCCCATTCCAATCCTGAGATACTTCCTATAGCATGAGATGTGATATCTCAATGCTTCTAATACCAAACCTGAGACTCTTCCTATAACATGAGATGGGATATCCAACTCCTTCCCATTCCAATCCTGAGACCCTTCCGATAGCAGAGATGTGATATCTCAAAGATTATACCAAACCTGAGACCCTTCCTATGGCTTGAGATGTCATATACAACTCCTTCCCATTCCAATCCTGAGACCCTTCCGATAGCATGAGATGTGATATCTCATTGCTTATACCAAACCTGAGACCCTTCCTATAGCATGAGATGTGATATCCAACTCCTTCCCATTCCAATCCTGAGACCCTTCCTATAGCATGAGATGTGATATCTCAATGCTTATACCAAACCTGAGACCCTTCCTATAGCATGAGATGTGATATCCAACTCCTTCCATTCCAATCCTGAGACCCTTCCTATAGCATGAGATGTGATATCTCAATGCCTCTAATACCAAACCTGAGATCCTTCCTCTAACATGAAATGTGATATCCAACTCCTTCCCTTTCCAAACCTGAGAGCCTATCCATAGCATGAGATGTGATATCCAAGTCCTTCCCATTCCAATCCTTAGACCCTTCCTACAGCATGCAATATGATATCTCAATGATTCTAATAACAATCCTGAGACCCGTCCTATAACATGAGATGGGATATCCAACTCCTTCCCATCCCAATCCTGAGACACTTCCGATTGCAGAGATGTGATATCTCAATGATTATACCAAACCTGAAACTCTTCCTATAACATGAGATGTGATATCTGTTAGGAAAGATTTAATAATTGTAGGTAATTTTCCTTCCATGTGGCAACCCCTAAACTTTTTGCTGTTGTTTTTCACCTTGTTCTCGACTTTGCCAGAGAAGTGCAGCCTTCTGCCGCACTCCTCTGGGATTTCGCTCCTTTCTTACGGGGAAACTGACATGCCCTTAAGACAGTCAGTACCGGGAAACGCTGTTTTCAGTAGTTTCTTTTATCATGTTGCGGCTTTCGTGCAACATGACACAAGAGGGCACTGTAAGCTAAGTTGCTGCTCTCTTGGGATTCTAGCCTTCTACAGGCCCTAGATACTCTTTCAGGATTGTAAATGATCGGTGCAAGTGATTCACGGACGGGAATGGTGGCAGCGATCGTTTCTTGTGTTTTGAGCTCCTTTTGGCGTTCTAAGCACGTTTCTCGCACTTAACCCAAAATGGTGGCCTGGCTCCCAAAATGGCCAGACCACGAGGCTCCTTTGTCCTGTCCGCTGACCGTCTTGCTCCCTTCACCTTCCCCAGGTCGAGCCGACCCGGGGCCTTCCTTATTTGGGCATGTACTTTCCCGCGAAACACGGATGCTTTCGCGGGCTTCTACATGTCTTGTGTGTGCCTCCAGTATGTGGGCTGGGATGTCTGGTCCCGTGTGAATGCCTGGGACCACCGTGGTCCGTGATAGGTCCACGAATGGTGTGAGTGTTGATGAGCGGATCTCCCATTGGGTCCCCACCGTTTTGGCACGAAGGGAACCGTGGATAAGAGGGGGCTGGAAACACCACTACCATGTCGATCTCCTGAGTTCTCACGAACAAAGGAATACAGGAGCCAAGTATCCTGCAACCAAGAGGCTGAACCGAGGAATCGCTGGTGACCCGCTGAAGGACTGCTCCTCTGCACTGCTGTCGCCTTGTGAAACCCTTTTCACCTTTGATCGAACCAGAAGGCCTGTACTAGTACTTCGACCCTTGGAATAGCGGGGACAGCTATTCTCGGCATCTTCACCATCTCCTGCTAGTAAGCCTTCGGAAGCGTCTCTGGGCCATCCAGCAGACTGACCAGCCTACACAGGAGTCTTGCTCTGTAACCGCCACCAGGTTGTGTAGTATATCGAGTCCTTGTCACTCTCACACGATTCGTACACTTGGCGTTCCCAGGTCTGAAGTGAGTAGTGTACATTTGGCTCAGATACACACGGCCGCTCCGTTGCCCTGCTGTGGTAACAAACTGTGCGGGTTCCTTCGTTTGGGACGTCTTTTACTCAACTCTGCTGCTGCAGACTCAACACGACGATGAGACGTCCCCTGCTCTTCTGAACCTGCCAGCGACTGAAACTGATGCGGAGAAGCCTGGGTCTGCTTGCATCGGGGTCCGGTGAGTAGCATAGCTATGAACTGGTCGCCCTCCTGCAGGAGCCCATAGCTTTTCCCCGCTGTGTCAAAACAGCACGCCTTTCCGTACTCGCGCTCTGCTTCTGCCCACAGTGGAGGCTGCGCTTGAGTCGCAGAACACTGTTGTTCTTCGTTTGTGCACTAAACTGAACTGCCTGATCTCCCTCGAAGAGAATCCCCTTTTGCCCGTTGGCACCAGCGTGTGCAGGTACTTTTGAGCACACGCTGGTGTAAAGAATGTAAAGAATGAGATCATGTCTAAATGCAAATTTTATAATACAGAAAATATTTGAAAACAGACGGGTGGTTTATTTTCTATTTACCATTACAATGCCAATGATGTGGGGAGATTTTTAAACAGTGCAATGGTCATTTTAAGACAGATGTGTGTATGTCAGAATCAGTATGAATAATTGTGAGTGACTGTAGTATAACTTGTTGGAGGTACATGAGCCAACGGGAAGAGAGACTCTCTGAACATAGCTCCCTACCGTATATAAGGTAGTGGAAATTACCACAAGACTACCACATATAGCTCTCTGTCGTAAATAAGTCAGTGAGTTTGCCCATGGTGGCGCACCAACACTATCACTGGAAATTGTGGTTTCCCTAGAATGCAGGTCTGAGGTCTCTCTAGTGATCACACGAAAAATCTAAGCGAAGATAAGGGATTCTGGACATTGGGGCCACAAATAAAACAAGGGAATTATGCTCACCAAAATACCACCAACCACGTATACCAAATATGCAGGTCTGGGTGCTGAAATAATGCATGTCCATTGTATTATTGTTGCACATGGCCAAATCTGAATACAAAGAGTGATTATTGATAAGTTATTTCTCGGCGGTAATAAAATACCGTCAGGCCCCAAATCTCCACAAAATACCCTACATATCCCAATGCTTATACCAAACCTGAGACCCATACTATTGCATGAGATGTGATATCAAACTCCTTCCCATTCCAATCCGGAGACCCTTCATATAGCTTGAGATGTGATATCCAACTCCTTCTCATTCCAATTCTGAGACCCTTCCTATACCATGAGACTTGATATCTCAGTGCTTCTAATACCAAACCTGAGACCCGTCCTATAACATGAGATGTGATATCCAAATCCTTCCCCTTCCCAACCTTAGACCCTTCCTTTATCATGAGATGTGATATCCAACTCCTTCCCATTCCAATCCTGAGACCCTTCCGATATCATGAGATGTGATATCTCAATGCTTCTAATATCAAACTTGAGACCCTCCCTATAGCATGAGATGTGATATCCAAGTCCTTCCCATTCCAATCCTGAGACCCTTCCTATAGCATGAGATGTGATATCTCAATGCTTCTAATACCAAACTTGAGACCCTTCCTATAACATGAGATGGGAATATCCAACTCCTTCCCATTCCAATCCTGAGACCCTTCCGATAGAAGAGATGTGATATCTCAATGCTTATACCAAACCTGAGATCCTTCCTATAGCATGAGATGTGATATCCTACTCCTTCCCATTCCAATCCTGAGACCCTTCCTATACCATGAGATGTGATATCTCAATGCTTCTAATATCAAACTTGAGACCTTCCCTATAGCATGAGATGTGATATCCAAGTCCTTCCCATTCCAATCCTGAGATACTTCCTATAGCATGAGATGTGATATCTCAATGCTTCTAATACCAAACCTGAGACTCTTCCTATAACATGAGATGGGATATCCAACTCCTTCCCATTCCAATCCTGAGACCCTTCCGATAGCAGAGATGTGATATCTCAAAGATTATACCAAACCTGAGACCCTTCCTATGGCTTGAGATGTCATATACAACTCCTTCCCATTCCAATCCTGAGACCCTTCCGATAGCATGAGATGTGATATCTCATTGCTTATACCAAACCTGAGACCCTTCCTATAGCATGAGATGTGATATCCAACTCCTTCCCATTCCAATCCTGAGACCCTTCCTATAGCATGAGATGTGATATCTCAATGCTTATACCAAACCTGAGACCCTTCCTATAGCATGAGATGTGATATCCAACTCCTTCCATTCCAATCCTGAGACCCTTCCTATAGCATGAGATGTGATATCTCAATGCCTCTAATACCAAACCTGAGATCCTTCCTCTAACATGAAATGTGATATCCAACTCCTTCCCTTTCCAAACCTGAGAGCCTATCCATAGCATGAGATGTGATATCCAAGTCCTTCCCATTCCAATCCTTAGACCCTTCCTACAGCATGCAATATGATATCTCAATGATTCTAATAACAATCCTGAGACCCGTCCTATAACATGAGATGGGATATCCAACTCCTTCCCATCCCAATCCTGAGACACTTCCGATTGCAGAGATGTGATATCTCAATGATTATACCAAACCTGAAACTCTTCCTATAACATGAGATGTGATATCTGTTAGGAAAGATTTAATAATTGTAGGTAATTTTCCTTCCATGTGGCAACCCCTAAACTTTTTGCTGTTGTTTTTCACCTTGTTCTCGACTTTGCCAGAGAAGTGCAGCCTTCTGCCGCACTCCTCTGGGATTTCGCTCCTTTCTTACGGGGAAACTGACATGCCCTTAAGACAGTCAGTACCGGGAAACGCTGTTTTCAGTAGTTTCTTTTATCATGTTGCGGCTTTCGTGCAACATGACACAAGAGGGCACTGTAAGCTAAGTTGCTGCTCTCTTGGGATTCTAGCCTTCTACAGGCCCTAGATACTCTTTCAGGATTGTAAATGATCGGTGCAAGTGATTCACGGACGGGAATGGTGGCAGCGATCGTTTCTTGTGTTTTGAGCTCCTTTTGGCGTTCTAAGCACGTTTCTCGCACTTAACCCAAAATGGTGGCCTGGCTCCCAAAATGGCCAGACCACGAGGCTCCTTTGTCCTGTCCGCTGACCGTCTTGCTCCCTTCACCTTCCCCAGGTCGAGCCGACCCGGGGCCTTCCTTATTTGGGCATGTACTTTCCCGCGAAACACGGATGCTTTCGCGGGCTTCTACATGTCTTGTGTGTGCCTCCAGTATGTGGGCTGGGATGTCTGGTCCCGTGTGAATGCCTGGGACCACCGTGGTCCGTGATAGGTCCACGAATGGTGTGAGTGTTGATGAGCGGATCTCCCATTGGGTCCCCACCGTTTTGGCACGAAGGGAACCGTGGATAAGAGGGGGCTGGAAACACCACTACCATGTCGATCTCCTGAGTTCTCACGAACAAAGGAATACAGGAGCCAAGTATCCTGCAACCAAGAGGCTGAACCGAGGAATCGCTGGTGACCCGCTGAAGGACTGCTCCTCTGCACTGCTGTCGCCTTGTGAAACCCTTTTCACCTTTGATCGAACCAGAAGGCCTGTACTAGTACTTCGACCCTTGGAATAGCGGGGACAGCTATTCTCGGCATCTTCACCATCTCCTGCTAGTAAGCCTTCGGAAGCGTCTCTGGGCCATCCAGCAGACTGACCAGCCTACACAGGAGTCTTGCTCTGTAACCGCCACCAGGTTGTGTAGTATATCGAGTCCTTGTCACTCTCACACGATTCGTACACTTGGCGTTCCCAGGTCTGAAGTGAGTAGTGTACATTTGGCTCAGATACACACGGCCGCTCCGTTGCCCTGCTGTGGTAACAAACTGTGCGGGTTCCTTCGTTTGGGACGTCTTTTACTCAACTCTGCTGCTGCAGACTCAACACGACGATGAGACGTCCCCTGCTCTTCTGAACCTGCCAGCGACTGAAACTGACGCGGAGAAGCCTGGGTCTGCTTGCATCGGGGTCCGGTGAGTAGCATAGCTATGAACTGGTCGCCCTCCTGCAGGAGCCCATAGCTTTTCCCCGCTGTGTCAAAACAGCACGCCTTTCCGTACTCGCGCTCTGCTTCTGCCCACAGTGGAGGCTGCGCTTGAGTCGCAGAACACTGTTGTTCTTCGTTTGTGCACTAAACTGAACTGCCTGATCTCCCTCGAAGAGAATCCCCTTTTGCCCGTTGGCACCAGCGTGTGCAGGTACTTTTGAGCACAAGGCTCCACTCTTCGTAGGGCTCGGACTTCCTTTTAGTTAGGTGCCTCTGAAGGCGGACTGGGTCTAAGCATTATTTCACACTGCCTGTTTTCCTTCCCTTTTAGGTGGACTACACATTTCGTGCATCTAACGCTTGAGACTTGTTTGTATTTGTATATATATTGTATTGGTATGGTATGTGTTGGTTTACTAGAGTTGTATTGTGATTTCTCGCTACGGTCATTGTTTTAAAGGCCTTGGAATAAATGTATATATATTTTGAATATAGCACCTGTTTGGAGTAGTTTGTAAGTGTCCTTGCTTTGTGTGCTCATTGCAGGCTTTCAGTCACCCTCACCCCTCTTGAGACCTAGTCTTGACCGCCGCGATCGCTACCTTGATTGGTCTGGCTTGTCCAGAGGTTACCCTGTTCCAAGTAATTAGGTTGGCCTTCTGAACTTCTGCGCCACCAGGACAGAGTTCAGAAATCCGTCTTAACAAATTGGTGTACAGCGGTGGGATACGACTGAAGGTATCCAGTGTTGCGCACGAACTAAGGCATTTCAAGTTATTCCTACCAGGACATGTAGTGAATTGTTGTAGTATAACTTTAAAAAGGCCATAGTCCTATCTAACAGTATGGAAACAAATACCTTGTTAACTTTAAATGCTTCCAAATCAGAAACATTGAAAAAAATGTGTGCGGAGAGAGGTGTTTCCTCTCAAGGCACGAAATTGGATATGATCAAAAGAATCGTGGCGTGGCAAGAAGCGCAGCTTGACGCTATAACTTCTGAGGACAGTGCGGAAGGAGGTGGGGCTGCTCTCACTGGTAGAACCGACGGTTCTGCCGCTGCACTGATCCACCGCGACCACGAGGACAGGGAGGATGAGATGTCTAATGTTTCCTCTGCCAGTGTTGATGGGGAGGCTATGCTTGAATTCAAGAAGCAAGAGCTGCGGTTTAGGCAGAAGGAGCTTGAATTCAGCATAGCCAAACTAAAAATCGAACAGTCAGAAAAACAGAAAGACAGGGATCACCAGTTGGAACTGGCCAAGCTTCAGGTTGCAAATGGGTCCAAGGGTCCTGGACATGGGTCTGGGGCCTCCTCTCATCCACGGTTTCCGAAAGATCTGGTCATTGTGTATGAGGAAAGGAATGACATTATGGACTGGATGAATGCGTTTGAGTATGCATGCGAAGTTCAACAAGTTGACAATGCTGATAAGATTGCCTGGTTACTCAGCAGACTGCCCCATTCTGGCTGTAGTGCCATTATGGAAATGTCGAAGGCTGAGCAAGCTGATTTCGCAATGTTAAAGCAAACTCTCATTTTAAAGTTTGGGAAGACTCCGGCCCAATATTTGAAACGATTCATAGAGTATAAGAAAAAGGAAGGTGGTACTTGGGTATCTTATGTCACTGAATCCTTGAAAAACTTAACTGGCTGGGTCGAAGGTTATAAGGTTTCTACCTTCGAAGGCATGATACATCTTGTCATGCTGGAACACATTTTTGCATCTTCTTCCCCGGAGCTTAAGCAGCATTTGGCCGATTCGAAGGAGATAGATCCTAAGAAGCTGGCCATTGCAGCAGACTTATGGGTGTCACATCGAGTGTCCCATAAGGACAAAACTCATCCTGGTAAGCAGGAGGAAGGGAAAAAGTCCAAAGATAAGGAGGGTGGAGAATCTGATAAATCTTCTTCTCAAAAGGGCCACAAAAAGAAAAATAAGGGTAAGACACAAGAGAACTCACAGGGTAGTGGAGGTCAGCCTCCGAAACAGAACTCTGGTTACAATAAGCCTCCCTATGTAAACAGACCCAATGGATCTTGTTTTGCTTGTGGAGCAACTGACCACGTGAAGGGGGATCCCCGGTGTAAGGTTTGACCTTTGGGGGTCCACTCCGCTAATCTGGCCTTCTCCTCCTACGAGGAAGAAGAGATTACAGGAGCATCCTTCTCCTCAGACTCATTTCCCAGCGGGATAGAGGCTGAGGTAGTTTTAGTTTCCCTGGGTTCCTGGGATCCTAAAGTCGCAGAGGCTTATGCTAGGATTACAGATAATACCAAGCACTACTTTAAAGACAGTGTGCTGATCAATGGAGTAGATACTCCAGCTCTTAGGGATAGTGGGTGCAGTCGAACTGTAGTGGATTCTACCTTGGTAGACTCAGAGGAAGTTGCCAGAGCTACTCTGATGCCCACTAAGTTGGCTGACGGCCCACTCCGTATGTTCCCAGTAATACCTGTAAATCTTACTTTAAATGGTACAGCAGTCAGGATTCCAGTGAGCATTCAGAGAAACGTCCCGGGAAAGGTCTTGTTAGGTAATGATCTCAGAGCTTTAGGGCTCGTAGGAGACACTGCCGAAAGACCCTACACACGGTCTCAAGCACGGGCAGCATTGGCCAAGACCAATACGCCGCCCCAGCCGAAGGGGAAACCCAAGGCGAAAGGAGTCAACAAGTCAAGACGAGGGAAAGAGAATATTCCCCCGAGCTCGCCTACCACTGCGGTGGAGGAAGTTGGTCAATCGCCCGGGCCTGACGAGGAGGTGGCGATGCCTGAAGTATTTGACCCCAACGACCATCCTGAACTAAAAGACTTGTTAGTTGAAGGAGGTCCTGATAGGGACGAATTCAGTAAAGGCCAACGTGAGTGCCCATCTCTGGAAGGCCTAAGGAGACAGGCCTGCTCCCAGCTTGAGGGTGAACCTCCTGGGACGCATAGGATTTATTGGGAAGGTGGACTCCTGTATAGTGAGCCCACAGAGTCTACAGAAGGAGACCATAGGAGGTTGGTGGTTCCCCTTGCTGTTAGGCCCTTCCTCCTGCAGTTGGCGCATGAAGTGCTCCTTGCTGGTCACCTTGGTATTAAGAGGAGCAAGCAAAGGTTATCCATGCACTTCTACTGGCCCAAGATGGGGGTGCAAGTAGAAAGTCACTGCAGGAGTTGTGCCTCCTGCCAGTTATCTGGTAAGGTTGGCTCGACAATCCAAGCTCCGTTGGTACCGCTCCCAGTTGTGGGGGTACCATTTGAAAGGGTAGGGATCGACATCGTTGGTCCCCTTGACCCGCAAACATCCTTGGGCAATAGGTTTATCCTGGTGCTGGTCAACCATGCAACCAGATATCCTGAGGCCATCCCATTGAAAAATGTAACTGCCAAGTCAGTTGCAAAAGCTTTACTTGGCATATTTACTAGGGTTGGCTTCCCTAAAGAAGTTGTGTCAGATTGTGGCAGCAACTTTATGTCAAAGTATATGCAGGCTATGTGGAAAGAATGTGGGGTCACCTACAAGTTCTCTTCTGCATACCACCCCCAGACCAATGGTCTGGTGGAACGTTTCAACAGAACGTTAAAAAGCATGATTGGGGCTCTGGAGAAGCTTCAGAGAAGACAATGGGATCTTCTTTTACCATGCTTACTGTTTGCCTACCGAGAGGTACCACAGGAGGGTGTTGGCTTCAGCCCCTTCAAACTTCTGTTTGGTCATCCTGTACGGGGACCCTGTTAATAAGTAAATGACCACACTTCACTGCAATCCTTGTCTTTAGTGAGGATTTATTTAGTTAGTTCATCCAAGAGAAAGGCCCCAGGCTGCAACATTCCAAGAATTCCTCGCTCGCTTGGTCGACTATTCGTTCACCTGGCAGCCGGGTTCCATTCAAAGATAAACAACTGCAAGCCGCAGCCGTGTGTGTAACGGCAAGACAGTGAGTAATTAAGGTAATGGCAATCCAAATAGTGAGTGACCTCAGGTGGGACCTCTGCTGGTGTTGTCAGCGCAGTCTCTCGTAGTTGCAAATCACAAACCACAAATCAACCTCCTCAGTATTCGTGCTCTGCTCCAGGATTCCTTCGTGGTTCACTTCACTCCCAGGCACTGACTTTTTCCTCAAAATTCGTACTCCGCTCCAGGATAACGGCCGTGTTTCTCGCCGGCTATTACACATGTAGTGTGCCGCTCCGTCCGGTTGCATCCAAACTGTAATCAATATTGCTGCTGCTGGGGGCCTTTTCTCCTTGGCCCAATCCTCGTCGCCTATGTTAATAAGTAAATGGCCACACTTCACTGCAATCCTTGTCTTTAGTGAGGATTTATTTAGTTAGTTCATCCAAGAGAAAGGCCCCCAGCTGTGGGCTGCCCTCCTGGTCTCAATCCTCTCTCTGCTGCTCGAATCTGGAACCCTTGCTTAATCATAACAACAAAGATTCTTTGGTAACTAGGTTACATGGCAGCAGCTGAAATGATGTAAGTATAAACACATTGATGTAAGTCTAAACACCTCCTAACAGACCCTTAGCCATAGTCAAAGAGGGATGGGAGATGCCCACTCCCCCTGTTACTACCAACGTAGTTGATTATGTGCTAGGGCTCAGAAAACGGATGGTAGTTCTGATGGGCTTGGCTAGTGATAAATTGAAGGCAGGACAAGCACTGGTGAAACATTGGTACGACCAGAAAGCTTCCCTCATCAACTTTACACCTGGTCAGCAAGTCCTGATCATGAATCCCATAAGGCCTTGAGCTTTACAGGACAAATGGTCAGGCTCTTACACAGTGGTGGAGCCCCTGGGTGAGGTTAACTATTTAGTGGACCTTGGAAGGCCTGGACAGGCTCCAAAAGTGTTTCACGTGAATAGGCTGAAGGCTTTCGTCCCAAGAGTCGAAATCGCAGCACTGTTACTGGCTTCAGATGTTGAGGAAGAGGAGTCTGAACCTCTCCCCGACCTGTTCCAAAGCGGTCCTTCAGATAGCTCCTTTGAGGGAGTCCGAGGGGCCCCTCACCTGACTTCTGATCAGCAGGCTGAGGTGAAAAGTTTGCTTAGGCAGTTTTCCCCCCTGTTTTCACAGTCGCCTGGTTTGACACCTTCGTGCAAACATAACATAGACACAGGAGACAGTGTACCTACCAAAAGTAGGGGATACAGGATGTCAGACAAAGTACGGTCTTATATTAAGACCGAGGTCAACAAGATGTTAGACCTTGGGGTGATTGAACCCTCTAGTAGTCCTTGGTCCAGCCCTGTGGTTTTCGTTCCAAAGGCAGGCACTTCTGAATTGAGGTTCTGGTGGATTACAGGGCTCTGAATGCTGTCACCAAGACAGATGCACACCCCTTGCCTCGAACAGATGAGCTGGTGGATACTTTGGGTGCCTCCAAGTACCTCAGCACGTTTGACCTCACTGCTGGCTATTGGCAAATAGCTTTAGCAGAACATGCCAAGGAGAAGACAGCGTTTTCTACTCCAGACGGCCTTTACCAATTCCGGGTAATGCCGTTCGGGTTGAAGAATGCACCTGCCACTTTCCAGAGGCTTGTGCATCATGTTTTGAATGGGTTGGACGAATTCTGTCTTGCATATCTGGACGATATAGCAGTTTTCAGTGCGACCTGGGAAGACCATGTGAAACACCTCGGGATTGTGCTCCAGGCTCTTCAGAAAGCACACTTGACCATAAAGGCTAGTAAATGCCAGATTGGACAAGGCTCAGTGTTTTACCTTGGACATGAAGTAGGTGGAGGGAGGATACAGCCTCTACCCAGTAAAGTACAAGCAGTACAAGACTGGCCTACCCCCACTACACAAACCCAAGTGAGAGCCTTCTTAGGACTCACGGGGTATTACCGCAATTTTGTGGCAGACTATGGCACCATAGCTGCCCCTCTGACTGCCCTCACAACTCTGAAGAAACCCAAGAAGGTAACTTGGACCGACGAGTGTGAGAAGGCCTTCAATGGCTTAAAAGACTCCTTGTGCCAGGCCCCTGTCCTCAGGGCCCCTGATTATCAAAGACCTTTTATCGTGCAGACGGACGCCTCTGACACTGGGATAGGAGCTGTACTATCGCAAGTAGATGAGAAGGGTAAGGAACACCCTATTGGTTTTATTAGTCACCAGTTTAAGGACAGAGAGCTCAGATGGTCCACGGTACAGAAAGAATGTTTCTCTGTTGTGTGGGCCCTAAGGAAGCTGAGGCCCTACCTCTATGGGACCCACTTCACTGTGCAAACTGACCATAAGCCCTTAAAGTGGCTAATAAACATGAAGGGGGAGAATCCAAAGTTGCTTAGGTGGTCCATAAGTCTACAAGGCTTCGACTTCACTATTGAGCATAGACCAGGTGTCCAACATAGCAATGCTGATGGGTTGTGCAGAATGTTTAACCGACCTGAACAAGAGACTCATCCAGGGGTGGATTAGTTCCCCCTGTCCATAGTCTGGGAGGGGTGAGTGTTAGGAAAGATTTCGTAATTGTAGGTAATTTTCCTTCCATGTGGCAACCCCTAAACTTTTTGCTGTTGTTTTTCACCTTGTTCTCGACTTTGCCAGAGAAGTTCAGCCTTCTGCCGCACTCCTCTGGGCTTTCGCTCCTTTCTTACGGGGAAACTGTCATGCCCTTAAGACAGTCAGTACCAGGAAACGCTCGTTTCCGTAGTTTCTTTTATCATGTTGCGGCTTTCGTGCAACATGACACAAGAGGGCACTGTAAGATAAGTTACTGCTCTCTTGGGTCTCTAGCCTTCTACAGGCCCTAGATACTCTTCCAGGATTGTAACTGATCGGTGCAAGTGATTCACGGACGGGAATGGTGGCAGCGATCGTTTATTGTGTTTTGAGCTCCTTTTGGCGTTCTAAGCGCGTTTCTCGCGCTTAACCCAAAATGGTGGCCTAGAGCCCAAAATGGCCAGACCACGAGGCTCCTTTGTCCTGTCCGCTGACCATCTTGCTCCCTTCACCTTCCCCAGGTCGAGCCGACCTGGGGCCTTCCTTATTTGGGCATGTACTTTCCCGCGAAACACAGATGCTTTCGCGGGCTTCTACATGTCTTGTGTGTGCCTCCAGGATGTGGGCTGGGATGTCTGGTCCCAATACACATCCTGGGTGCCAGAGAGTCTAGGGTGGTGTGAATGCCTGGGACCACCGTGGTCCGTGATAGGTCCACGAATGGTGTGAGTGTTGATGAGCGGATCTCCCATTGGGTCCCCTCCGTTTTGGCGCGAAGGGAACCGTGGATAAGAGGGGGCTGGAAACACCACTACCATGTCGATCTCCTGAGTTCTCACGAACGAAGGAATACAGGAGCCAAGTATCCTGCAACCAAGAGGCTGAACCGAGGAATCGCTGGTGACCCGCTGAAGGACTGCTCCTCTGCACTGCTGTCGCCTTGTGAAACCCTTTTCACCTTTGATCGAACCAGAAGGCCTGTACTGGTACTTCGACCCTTGGAATAGCAGGGACAGCTATTCTCGGCATCTTCACCATCTCCTGCTAGTAAGCCTTCGGAAGCGTCTCTGGGCCATCCAGCAGACTGACCAGCCTACACAGGAGTCTTGCTCTGTAACCGCCGCCAGGTTGTGTAGTATATCGAGTCCTTGTCACTCTCACATGATTCGTACACTTGGCGTTCCCAGGTCTGAAGTGAGTAGTGTACATTTGGCTCAGATACACACCGCCGCTCCGTTGCCCTGCTGTGGTAACAAACTGTGCGGGTTCCTTCGTTTGGGACGTCTTTTACTAAACTCTGCTGCTGCAGACTCAATACGACGACGAGACATTGAGATATCACATCTCATGCTATAGGAAGGGTCTCAGGATTGGAATGGGAAGGACTTGGATATCACATCTCATGCTATAAGCAGGGTCTCAGGTTTGGAAAGGGAAGGAGTTGGATATCACATTTCATTTTAGAGGAAGGATCTCAGGTTTGGTATTAGAAGCATTGAGATATCACATCTCATGCTATCGGAAGTATCTCAGGTTTGGTATTAGAGGCATTGAGATATCACATCTCATGCTATCAGAAGGGTCTCAGGATTGGAATGGGAAGGAGTTGGATATCACATCTCATGTTATAGGAAGGATCTCAGGTTTGGTATTAGAAGCATTGAGATATCACATCTCATGCTATCGGAAGTATCTCAGGTTTGGTATTAGAGGCATTGAGATATCACATCTCATGCTATCATAAGGGTCTCAGTATTGGAATGGGAAGGAGTTGGATATCACATCTCATGCTAAAGGGAGGGTCTCAGGTTTGGAAGGGGAAGGAATTGAATATAACATCACATGTTATAGGAAGGATCTCAGGTTTGATATTAGAGGCATTGAGATATCACACCTTGTGCTATCGGAAGGGTCTCAGGATTGGAATGGGAAGGAGTTGGATATCACATCTCATGCTATAGGAAGGGTCTCAGGTTTGGAACGGGAAGGAGTTGTATATCACATCTCATGTTATAGGAAGAGTCTCAGGTTTGGTATAAGCATTGAGATATCACATCTCTGCAATCGGAAGTGTCTCAGGATTGGAACGGGAAGGAGTTGGATATCCCATCTCATGTTATAGGACTGGTCTCAGGTTTGGTATTAGAAGCATTGAGATATCACATCGCATGCTGTAGGAAGGGTCTCAGGTTTGGAATGGGAAGGAATTGGATATCACATCTCATGTCATAGGAAGGATCTCAGGTTTGGTATTAGAAGCATTGAGATATCACATCTCATGCTATAGGAATGGTCTCAGGATTGGAATGGGAAGGAGTTGGATATTACATTCTTGCTATGGGAAGGGTCTCATGTTTGGAATTGGAAGGAGTTGGATATCACATCTCATGTTATAGGAAGGGTCTCAGGTTTGGTATAAGCATTGAGATATCACATCTCTGCTATCGGAAGTGTCTCAGGATTGGAATGGGAAGGAGTTGGATATCCCATCTCATGTTATAGGACGGGTCTCAGGTTTGTTATTAGAATCATTGAGATATCATATTGCATGCTATAGGAAGGGTCTAAGGATTGGAATGGGAAGGGCTTGGATATCACATCTCATGCTATAGGTAGGCTCTCAGGTTTGGAAAGGGAAGGAGTTGGATATCACATTTCATGCTAGAGGTAGGATCTCAGGTTTGGTATTAGAGGCATTGAGATATCACATCTCATGCTATCAGAAGGGTCTCAGGATTGGAATGGGAAGGAGTTGGATATCACATTTCATTTTAGAGGTAGGATCTCAGGTTTGGTATTAGAGGCATTGAGATATCACATCTCATGCTATCAGAAGGGTCTCAGGATTGGAATGGGAAGGAGTTGGATATCACATCTCATGTTATAGGAAGAATCTCAGGTTTGGTATTAGAAGCATTGAGATATCACATCTCATGCTATCGGAAGTATCTCAGGTTTGGTATTAGAGGCATTGAGATATCACATCTCATGCTATCATAAGGGTATCAGGATTGGAATGGGAAGGAGTTGGATATCACATCTCATGCTAAAGGGAGGGTCTCAGGTTTGGAAGGGGAAGGAATTGAATATCACATCACATGTTATAGGAAGGATCTCAGGTTTGGTATTAGAGGCATTGAGATATCACATCTCATGCTATCGGAAGGGTCTCAGGATTGGAATGGGAAGGAGTTGGATATCACATCTCATGCTATAGGAAGGGTCTCAGGTTTGGAACGGGAAGGAGTTGGATATCACATCTCATGTTATAGGAAGAGTCTCAGGTTTGGTATAAGCATTGAGATATCACATCTCTGCAATCGGAAGTGTCTCAGGATTGGAACGGGAAGGAGTTGGATATCACATCTCATGTTATAGGAAGAATCTCAGGTTTGGTATTAGAAGCATTGAGATATCACATCTCATGCTATCGGAAGTATCTCAGGTTTGGTATTAGAGGCATTGAGATATCACATCTCATGCTATCATAAGGGTCTCAGGATTGGAATGGGAAGGAGTTGGATATCACATCTCATGCTAAAGGGAGGGTCTCAGGTTTGGAAGGGGAAGGAATTGAATATCACATCACATGTTATTGGAAGGATCTCAGGTTTGGTATTAGAGGCATTGAGATATCACATCTCATGCTATCGGAAGGGTCTCAGGATTGGAATGGGAAGGAGTTGGATATCACATCTCATGCTATAGGAAGGGTCTCAGGTTTGGAATGGGAAGGAGTTGGATATCACATCTCATGCTGTAGGAAGGGTCTCAGGTTTGGAATGGGAAGGAATTGGATATCACATCTCATGTCATAGGAAGGATCTCAGGTTTGGTATTAGAAGCATTGAGATATCACATCTCATGCTATAGGAATGGTCTCAGGATTGGAATGGGAAGGAGTTGGATATTACATTCTTGCTATGGGAAGGGTCTCATGTTTGGAATTGGAAGGAGTTGGCTATCACATATGCTATAGGAAGGGTCTCAGGTTTGGAATGGGAAGGAGTTGGATATCACATCTCATGTTATAGGAAGGGTCTCAGGTTTGGTATAAGCATTGAGATATCACATCTCTGCTATCGGAAGTGTCTCAGGATTGGAATGGGAAGGATATGTATATGACATCTCATGACATAAGAAGGGTCTCAGGTTTGGTATAAGCATTGAGATATCACATCTCTGCTTTTGGAAGGGTCTCAGGATTGGAATGGGAAGGAGTTGGATATCCCATCTCATGTTATAGGAAGAGTCTCAGGTTTGGTATTAGAAGCATTGAGATATCACATCTCATGCTATAGGAAGTGTCTCAGGATTGGAATGGGAAGAAATTGGATATCACATCTCATGCTATAGGGAGGGTCTCAAGTTTGATATTAGAAGCATTGAGATATCACATCTCATGCTATAGGAAGGGTCTCAGGATTGGAATGGAAGGAGTTGGATATCACATCTCATGTTATAGGAAGGATCTCAGGTTTGGTATTAGAAGCATTGAGACATCACATCTCATGCTATAGGAAGGGACTCAGGTTTGGTATAAGCATTGAGATATCACATCTCATGCTATGGGAAGGGTCTCAGGATTGGAATGGGAAGGAGTTGTATATGACATCTCATGCCGTAGGAAGGGTCTCAGGTTTGGTATAAGCATTGAGATATCACATCTCTGCTATCGGAAGGGTCTCAGGATTGGAATGGGAAGGAGTTGGATATCACATCTCATGCTATATGAAGGGTCTCAGGTTTGGTATAAGCATTGAGATATCACATCTCATGCTATGGGAAGGGTCTCAGGATTGGAATGGGAAGGAGTTGTATATGACATCTCATGCCGTAGGAAGGGACTCAGGTTTGGTATAAGCATTGAGATATCACATCTCTGCTATCGGAAGGGTCTCAGGATTGGAATGGGAAGGAGTTGGATATCCCATCTCATGTTATAGGACGGGTCTCAGGTTTGTTATTAGAATCATTGAGATATCATATTGCATGCTATAGGAAGGGTCTAAGGATTGGAATGGGAAGGACTTGGATATCACATCTCATGCTATAGGAAGGGTCTCAGGTTTGGTATAAGCATTGAGATATCACATCTCATGCTATAGGAAGGGTCTCAGGATTGGAATGGGAAGGATATGTATATGACATCTCATGCCATAGGAAGGGTCTCAGGTTTGGTATAAGCATTGAGATATCACATATCTGCTTTTGGAAGGGTCTCAGGATTGGAATGGGAAGGAGTTGGATATCCCATCTCATGTTATAGGAAGAGTCTCAGGTTTGGTATTAGATTCATTGAGATATCGTATTGCATGCTATAGGAAGGGTCTAAGGATTGAAATGGGAAGGACTTGGATATCACATCTCATGCTATAGGAAGGGTCTCAGGTTTGGTATAAGCATTGAGATATCACATCTCATGCTATAGGAAGGGTCTCAGGATTGGAATGGGAAGGATATGTATATGACATCTCATGCCATAGGAAGGGTCTCAGGTTTGGTATAAGCATTGAGATATCACATCTCTGCTTTTGGAAGGGTCTCAGGATTGGAATGGGAAGGAGTTGGATATCCCATCTCATGTTATAGGAAGAGTCTCAGGTTTGGTATTAGAAGCATTGAGATATCACATCTCATGCTATAGGAAGTGTCTCAGGATTGGAATGGGAAGGACTTGGATATCACATCTCATGCTATAGGGAGGGTCTCAAGATTGATATTAGAAGCATTGAGATATCACATCTCACGCTATAGGAAGGGTCTCAGGATTGGAATGGAAGGAGTTGGATATCACATCTCATGTTATAGGAAGGATCTCAGGTTTGGTATTAGAAGCATTGAGACATCACATCTCATGCTATAGGAAGGGTCTCAGGATTGTAATGGGAAGGAGTTGGATTTCACATCTCATGCTATATGAAGGGTCTCAGGTTTGGTATAAGCATTGAGATATCACATCTCATGCTATAGGAAGGGTCTCGGGTTTGGTATAAGAAGTGAGATATCACATCTCTACTATCGGAAGGGTCTCAGAATTGGAATGGGAAGGAGTTGGATATCCCATCTCATGTTATAGGAAGAGTCTCAGGTTTGGTATTAGAAGCATTGAGATATCTCATCTCATGCTATAGGAAGGGTCTCAGGATTGGAATGGGAAGGAGTTGGATATCACATCTCATGCTATAGGAAGGGTCTTAGGTTTGGTATAAGCAGTGAGATATCACATCTCATGCTATAGGAAGTGTCTCAGGATTGGAATGGGAAGAAGTTGGATATTACATCTCATGTTATAGGAAGGATCTCAGGTTTGGTATAAGCATTGAGATATCACATCTCTGTTATCGGAAGGGTCTCAGGATTGGAATGGGAAGGAGTTGGATATTCCCATCTCATGTTATAGGAAGGGTCTCAGGATTGGAATGGTAAGGACTTGGATATCACATCTCATGCTATAGGGAGGGTCTCAAGTTTGATATTAGAAGCATTGAGATATCACATCTCATGATATCGGAAGGGTCTCAGGATTGGAATGGGAAGGAGTTGGATATCACATCTCATGATAAAGGAAGGGTCTAAGGTTTGGAAGGGGAAGGATTTGGATATCACATCTCATGTTATAGGACGGGTCTCAGGTTTGGTATTAGAAGCATTGAGATATCAAGTCTCATGGTATAGGACAGGTCTCAGAATTGGAATGGGAAGGAGTTGGATATCACATCTCAAGCTATAGGAAGGGTCTCAGGATTGGAATGGGAAGGAGTTTGATATCACATCTCATGCCATAGTATGGGTCTCAGGTTTGGTAGAAGCATTGGGATATCACATCTCATGCTATCGGAAGGGTATCAGGATTGGATTTGGAAGGAGTTGGATATCACATCTCATGTTATAGGACGGGTCTCAGGTTTATTATTAGAATCATTGAGATATCATATTGCATGCTGTAGGAAGGGTCTAAGGATTGGAATGGGAAGGACTTGGATATCACATCTCAAGCTATAGGTAGGCTCTCAGGTTTGGAAAGGGAAGGTGTTGGATATCACATTTCATGTTAGAGGAAGGATCTCAGGTTTGGTATTAGAGGCATTGAGATATCACATCTCATGCTATAGGAATGGTCTCAGGATTGGAATGGGAAGGAGTTGGATATCACATCTCATGCTATAGGAAGGGTCTCAGGTTTGGTATAAGCATTGAGATATCACATCTCATGCTATAGGAAGGGTCTCAGGATTGGAATGGGAAGGATATGTATATGACATCTCATGCCATAGGAAGGGTCTCAGGTTTGGTATAAGCATTGAGATATCACATCTCTGCTTTTGGAAGGGTCTCAGGATTGGAATGGGAAGGAGTTGGATATCCCATCTCATGTTATAGGAAGAGTCTCAGGTTTGGTATTAGAAGCATTGAGATATCACATCTCATGCTATAGGAAGTGTCTCAGGATTGGAATGTGAAGGACTTGGATATCGCATCTCATGCTATAGGGAGGGTCTCAAGTTTGATATTAGAAGCATTGAGATATCACATCTCATGCTATAGGAAGGGACTCAGGATTGGAATGGGAAGGAGTTGGATATCACATCTCATGCTATAGGAAGGGTATCAGGTTTGGTATAAGCAGTGAGATATCACATCTCATGCTATAGGAAGTGTCTCAGGATTGGAATGGGAAGGAGTTGGATATCACACCTCATGTTATAGGAAGGATCTCAGGTTTGGTATAAGCATTGAGATATCACATCTCTGCTATCGGAAGGGTCTCAGGATTGGAATGGGAAGGAGTTGGATATTCCCATCTCATTTTATAGGAAGGGTATATCAAGTCTTAGCATGAGATGTGATATCCAGCTCCTTCCATTCCAATCCTGAGACCCTTCCGATAGCAGAGATGTGATATCTCAATGCTTATACCAAACCTGAGACCCTTCCTATAGCACGAGATGTGATATCCAACTCCTTCCCATTCCACTCCTGAGACCCTTCCTATAGCATGAGATGGGATATCTCAATGCTTCTACCAAAACTGAGACCCTTCCTTTAGCATGAGATGTGATATCCAACTCCTTCCCATTCCAATCCTGAGACCCTTCCTATAGCATGAGATGTGATATCTCAATGCTTCTAATACCAAACCTGAGATCCTTCCTATAACATGAGATGTGATATCCAACTCCTTCCCATTCCAATCATGAGACCCTTCCTATAGCATGAGATGTGATATCTCAATGCTTCTAATACCAAACCTGAGATCCTTCCGATAGCATGAGATGTGATATCTCAATGCTTCTAATACCAAACCTGAGACCCTCCCTTTAGCATGAGATGTGATATCCAATTCCTTCCCATTCCAATCCTGATACCCTTCTGATAGCATGAGATGTGATATCTCAATGCCTCTAATACCAAACCTGAGATCCTACCTCTAACATGAAATGTGATATCCAACTCCTTCCCTTTCCAAACCTGAGAGCCTTCCTACAGCATGAGATGTGATATCCAAGTCCTTCCCATTCCAATCCTGAGACCCTTCCTATAACATGAGATGTGATATCCAACTCCTTCCCATTCCAACCTGAGACCCTTCCTATAGCATGAGATGGGATATCCAACTCCTTCCAAATCTAATCCTGATATCCTTCCGATAGCATGAGATGTGATATCCCAATGCTTCTACAAAACCTGAGACCCATACCATGGCATGAGATGTGATATCAAACTCCCGTCCTATACCATGAGACTTGATATCTCAATGCTTCTAATACCAAACCTGAGACCAGTCCAATAACATGAGATGTGATATCCAAATCCTTCCCCTTCCAAACCTTAGAGCCTTCCTTTATCATGAGATGTGATATCCAACTCCTTCCCACTCCACTCCTGAGACCCTTCCTATAGCATGAGATGTGATATCTCAATGCTTCTAATACCAAACCTGAGACCCTTCCTATAACATGAGATGTGATATCCAAGTCCTTCCCATTCCAATCCTGAGACCCTTCCTATAGCATGAGATGTCATATCTCAATGCTTCTAATACCAAACCTGAGACCCTTCCTATAACATGAATTGTGATATCCAAGTCCTTCCCATTCCAATCTTGAGACCTTTCCAATAGCAGAGATGTGATATCTCAATGCTTATACCAAACCTGAGATCCTTCCTATGACATGAGATGTGATATCTAAATCCTTCTCATTCCAAACCTGAGACCCTTCCTACAGCATGTGATGTGATATCTCAATGCTTCTAATATCAAAACTGAGACCCGTCCTATAACATGAGATGGGATATCCAACTCCTTCCCGTTCCAAACCTGATACCCTTCCTATAGCATGAGATGTGATATCCAATTCCTTCCCATCCCAATCCTGAGACACCTCCGATAGCAGAGATGTGAAATCTCAATGCTTATACCAAACCTGAGACTCTTACTATAACATGAGATGTGATATCTAACTCCTTCCCGTTCCAAACCTGAGACCCTTCCTATAGCATGAGATGCGATATCCAACTCCTTCCCATTCCAATCCTGAGACCCTTCCCATAGCATGAGATGTGATATCCCAATGCTTCTAATACCAAACCTGTGATCCTTCCTATAACAAGAGATGTGATATCCAAATCCTTCCCCTTCCAAATCTGAGACCCTCCCTTTAGCATGAGATGTGATATCTCAATGCCTCTAATACCAAACCTGAGATCCTTCCGATAGCATGAGATGTGATATCTCAATGCTTCTAATACCAAACCTGAGATCCTTCCTATAACATGAGATGTGATATCCAAATACTTCCCCTTCCATTCCTGAGACCCTCCCTTTAGCATGAGATGTGATATCCAACTCCTTCCCATTCCAATCCTGAGACCCTTCTGATAGCATGAGATGTGATATCTCAATGCCTCTAATACCAAACCTGAGATCCTACATCTAACATGAAATGTGATATCCAACTCCTTCCCTTTCCAAACGTGAGACCCTCCCTATAGAATGAGATGTGATATCCAAGTCCTTCCCATTCCAACCCTGAGACCCTTCCTATAGCATGAGATGTGATATCTCAATGCTTCTAATACCAAACCTGAGACCCTTCCTATAACGTAAGATGGGATATCCAACTCCTTCCCATTCCAATCCTGAGACCCTTCTGATAGCAGAGATGTGATATCTCAATGCTTATACCAAACCTGAGACCCTTCCTGTGGCATGAGATGTCATATACAACTCCTTCCCATTCCAATCCTGAAACCCTTCCTATAGCATGAGATGTGATATCTCAACACTTATACCAAACCTGAGACCCTTCCTATAGCATGAGATGTGATATCCAACTCCTTCCCATTCCAATCCTGAGACCCTTCCTATAACATGAGATGTTATGTCTCAATGCTTCTAATACCAAACCTGAGATCATTCCTATGGCATGAGATGTCATATAAAACTCCTTCCCATTCCAATCCTGAGACCCTTCCCATAGCATGAGATGTGATATCGAACTCCTTCCCATTCCAATCCTGCGACCCTTCCTATAGCATGAGATTTGATATCTCAATGCTTCTAATACCAAACCTGAGATCCTTCCGATAGCATGAGATGTGATATCTGAATGCTTCTAATACCAAACCTGAGATCATTCCTACAACACGAGATGTAATATCCAAATCCTTCCCCTTCCAAACCTGAGACCCTCCCTTTAGCATGAGATGTGATATCCAACTACTTCCCATTCCAATCCTGAGACCCTTCCTATAGCATGAGATGTGATGTCTCAATGCTTCTAATACCAAACCTGAGATCCTTCCTATAACATGAGATGTGATATCCAACTCCTTCCCATTCCAATCCTGAGACACTTCCTATAGCATGAGAAGTGATATCTCCATGCTTATACCAAACCTGAGACCCTTCCTATAGCATGAGATGTGATATCCAAATCCTTCCCATTCCAATCCTGAGACCCTTCCTATAGCATGAGATGTGATATCTCAATGCTTATACCAAACCTGAGAGCCTACCTATAGCATGAGATGTGACATCCAACTCCTTCCCGTTCCAAACCTGAGACCCTTCCTATAGCATATGTGATATCCAACTCCTTCCCATTCCAAACATGAGACCCTTCCTATAGCAAGAGTGTAATATCCAACTCCTACCCGTTCCAATCCTGAGACCATTCCTATAGCATGAGATGTGATATCTCAATGCTTCTAATACCAAACCTGAGATACTTCCTATGACATGAGATGTGATATCCAATTCCTTCCCATTCCAAACCTGAGATCCTTCCTACAGCATGCGATGTGATATCTCAATGCTTCTAATACCAAACCTGAGACCCGTCCTATAACATGAGATGGGATATCCAACTCCTTCCCGTTCCAAACCTGATACCCTTCCTATAGCATGAGATGTGATATCCAACTCCTTCCCATCCCAATCCTGAGACACCTCCGATAGCAGAGATGTGATATCTCAATGCTTATACCAAACCTGAGACTCTTCCTATAGCATGAGATGTGATATCCAACTCCTTCCCATTCCAATCCTGAGACCCTTCTGATAGCATGAGATGTGATATCTCAATGCTTCTAATACCAAACCTGTGATCCTTCCTATAGCATGAGATGTGATATCCAACTCCTTCCAATTCCAATCCTGAGACCCTTCCTACAGCAATAGATGTGATATCTCAATGCTTCTAATACCAAACCTGAGACCCTTCCTATAACATGAGATGGGAATATCCAACTCCTTCCCATTCCAATCCTGAGACCCTTCCGATAGCAGAGATGTGATATCTCAATGCTTATACCAAACCTGAGATCCTTCCTATAACATGAGATGTGATATCCAACTCCTTCCCATTCCAATCCTGAGACCCTTCCTATAGCATGAGATGTGATATCTCACTGCTTATACCAAACCTGAGACCCTTCCTATAGCATGAGATGTGATATCCAACTCCTTCCCATTCCAATCCTGAGACCCTTCCTATAGCATGAGATGTGATATCTCAATGCTTCTAATATCAAACTTGAGACCCTCCCTATAGCATGAGATGTGATATCCAAGTCCTTCCCATTCCAATCCTGAGACACTTCCTATAGCATGATATGTGATATCCAATGCTTCTAATACCAAACCTGAGACTCTTCCTATAACATGAGATGGGATATCTAACTCCTTCCCATTCCAATCCTGAGACCCTTCCGATAGCAGAGATGTGATATCTCAATGCTTATACGAAACCTGAGACCCTTCCTATGGCATGAGATGGCATATACAACTCCTTCCCATTCCAATCCTGAGACCCTTCCTATAGCATGAGATGTGATATCTCAATGCTTATACCAAACCTGAGACCCTTCCTATAGCTTGAGATGTGATATCCAACTCCTTCCCATTCCAATCCTGAGACCCTTCCTATAGCATGAGATGTGATATCTCAAGGCCTCTAATACCAAACCTGAGATCCTTCCTCTAACATGAAATGTGATATCCAACTCCTTCCCCTTCCAAACCTGAGAGCCTTCCTATAGCATGAGATATGATATCCAAGTCCTTCCCATTCCAATCCTGAGACCCTTCCTATAACATGAAATGTGATATCCAACTCCTTCCCATTCCAACCTGAGACCCTTCCTATAGCATGAGATGGGATATCCAACTCCTTCCAAATCCAATACTGATACCCTTCCGATAGCATGAGATGTGATATCCCAATGCTTCTACCAAACCTGAGTCCCATACTATGGCATGAGATGTGATATCAAACTCCTTCCCATTCCAATCCTGAGACCCTTCTTATACCATGAGACTTGATATGTCAATGCTTCTAATACCAAACCTGAGACCCGTCCTATAACATGAGATGTGATATCCAAATCCTTCCCCTTCCAAACCTTAGACCCTTCCTTTATCATGAGATGTGATATCCAACTCCTTCCCATTCCAATCCTGAGACCCTTCCGATATCATGAGATGTGATATCTCAATGCTTATACCAAATCTGAGACCCTTCCTATGGCCTGAGATGTCATATACAACTCCTTCCCATTCCAATCCTGAGACCCTTCCTATAGCATGAGATGTGATATCTCAATGCTTATACCAAATCTGAGACCCTTCCTATAGCATGAGATGTGATATCCAACTCCTTCCCATTCCAATCCTGAGACCCTTCCTATAGCATGAGAAGTGATATCTCCATGCTTATACCAAACCTGAGACCCTTCCTATAGCATAAGATGTGATATCCAAATCCTTCCCATTCCAATCCTGAGACCCTTCCTATAGCATGAGATGTGATATCTCAATGCTTATACCAAACCTGAGACCCTTCCTATAGCATGAGATGTGATATCCAACTCCTTCCCATTCCAATCCTGAGACCCTTCCTATAGCATGAGATGTGATGTCTCAATGCTTCTAATACCAAACCTGAGATCCTTCCTATAACATGAGATGTGATATCCAACTCCTTCCCATTCCAATCCTGAGACCCTTATGATAGCATGAGATGTGATATCTCAATGCCTCTTATACCAAACCTGAGATCCTTCCGATAGCATGAGATGTGATATCTCAATGCTTCTAATACCAAACCTGAGATCCTTCCTATAATATGAGATGTGATTTCCAAATCCTTCCCCTTCCAAACCTGAGACCCTCCCTTTAGCATGAAATGTGATATCCAACTCCTTCCCATTCCAATCCTGAGACCCTTCTGATAGCATGAGATGTGATATCTCAATGCCTCTAATACCAAACCTGAGATCCTACCTCTAACATGAAATGTGATATCCATCTCCTTCCCTTTCCAAACCTGAGACCCTGCCTATAGCATGAGATGTGATATCCAAGTCCTTCCCATTCCAATCCTGAGACCCTTCCTATAGCATGTGATGTGATATCTCAATGCTTATACCAAACCTGAGACCCTTGCTATGGCATGAGATGTCATATACAACTCCTTCCCATTCCAACCCTGAGACCCTTCCTATAGCATGAGATGTGATATCTCAATGCTTATACCAAACCTGAGACCCTTCCTATAGCATGAGATGTGATATCCAACTTCTTCCCATTCCAATCCTGAGACCCTTCCTATAGCATGAGATGTGATATCTCAATGCTTATACCAAACCTGAGAACCTTCCTATAGCATAAGATGTGATATCCAAATCCTTCCCATTCCAATCCTGAGACCCTTCCTATAGCATGAGATGTGATATCTCAATGCTTATACCAAACCTGAGACCCTTCCTATAGCATGAGATGTGATATCCAACTCCTTCCCATTCCAATCCTGAGACCCTTCCTATAGCATGAGATGTGATGTCTCAATGCTTCTAATACCAAACCTGAGATCCTTCCTATAACATGAGATGTGATATCCAACTCCTTCCCATTCCAATCCTGAGACCCTTCCTATAGCATGAGATGTGATATCCAACTTCTTCCCATTCCAATCCTGAGACCCTTCCTATAGCATGAGATGTGATATCTCAATGCTTATACCAAACCTGAGATCCTTCCTCTAACATGAAATGTGATATCCAACTCCTTCCCCTTCCAAACCTGAGAGCCTTCCTATAGCATGAGATATGATATCCAAGTCCTTCCCATTCCAATCCTGAGACCCTTCCTATAACATGAAATGTGATATCCAACTCCTTCCCATTCTAACATGAGACCCTTCCTATAGCATGAGATGGGATATCCAACTCCTTCCAAATCCAATACTGATACCCGTCCGATAGCATGACATGTGATATCCCAATGCTTCTACCAAACCTGAGACCCATACTATGGCATGAGATGTGATATCAAACTCCTTCCCATTCCAATCCTGAGACGCTTCCTATAGCTTGAGATGTGATATCCAACTCCTTCCCATTCCAATTCTGAGACCCTTCTTATACCATGAGACTTGATATCTCAATGCTTCTAATACCAAACCTGAGACCCGTCCTATAACATGAGATGTGATATCCAAATCCTTCCCCTTCCAAACCTTAGACCCTTCCTTTATCATGAGATGTGATATCCAACTCCTTCCCATTCCAATCCTGAGACCCTTCCGATATCATGAGATTTGTTATCTCAATGCTTCTAATATCAAACTTGAGACCCTCCCTATAGCATGAGATGTGACATCCAAGTCCTTCCCATTCCAATCCTGAGACCCTTCCTATAGCATGAGATGTGATATCTCAATGCTTCTAATACCAAACCTGAGACCCTTCCTATAACATGAGATGGGATATCCAACTCCTTCCCATTCCAATCCTGAGACCCTTCCGATAGCAAAGATGTGATATCTCAGTGCTTATACCAAACCTGAGACCCTTCCTAAGGCCTGAGATGTCATATACAACTCCTTCCCATTCCAATCCTGAGACCCTTCCTATAGCATGAGATGTGATATCTCAATGCTTATACCAAATCTGAGACCCTTCCTATAGCATGAGATGTGATATCCAACACCTTCCCATTCCAATCCTGAGACCCTTCCTATAGCATGAGAAGTGATATCTCCATGCTTATACCAAACCTGAGACCCTTCCTATAGCATGAGATGTGATATCCAAATCCTTCCCATTCCAATCCTGAGACCCTTCCTATAGCATGAGATGTGATATCTCAATGCTTATACCAAACCTGAGAGCCTACCTATAGCATGGGATGTGATATCCAAGTCCATCCCATTCCAATCCTTAGACCCTTCCTACAGAATGCGATGTGATATCTCAATGCTTATACCAAACCTGAGACCCTTCCTATAACATGAGATGTGATATCCAACTCCTTCCCGTTCCAAACCTGAGACACTTCCTATAGCATATGTGATATCCAACTCCTTCCCATTCCAAACATGAGACCCTTCCTATAGCAAGAATGTAATATCCAACTCCTACCCATTCCAATCCTGAGACCATTCCTATAGCATGAGATGTGATATATCAATGCTTCTAATACCAAACCTGAGATCCTTCCTATGACATGAGATGTGATATCCAAATCCTTCCCATTCCAATCCTGAGACCCTTCCTATAGCAAGATATGTGATATCCAAATCCTTCCCATTCCAATCCTGAGACCCTTCCTATAACATGAGATGTGATATTCAACTCCTTCCCATTCCAACCTGAGACACTTCCTATAGCATGAGAAGGGATATCCAACTCCTTCCCAATCCAATCCTGAGAACCTTCCGATAGCAGAGATGTGATATCTCAATGCTTATACCAAACCTGAGAACCTTCCTATGGCATGAGATGTGATATCCAACTCCTTGCCATTCAAATCCTGAGACCCTTCCTATAGCATGAGATGTGATATCTCAATGCTTCTACCAAACCTGAGACCCTTCCTTTAGCATGAGATGTGATATCCAAATCCTTCACATTCCAATCCTGAGACCCTTCCTATAGCATGAGATGTGATATCTCAATGCTTCTAATACCAAACCTGAGATCCTTCCTATAACATGAGATGTGATATCCAATTCCTTCCCATTCCAAACCTGAGACCCTTCCTATTGGATGAGATGTGATATCCAACTCCTTCCCATTCCAACCCTGAGACCCTTCCTATACCATGAGATGTGATATCTCAATGCTTCTAATACCAAACCTGGGAACCGTCCTATAACATGAGATGTGATATCTCAATGTTTCTAATAAAAAAACCTGAGACCCTTCCTATAACATGAGATGTGATATCCAATTCCTTCCCATTCCAAACCTGAGACCCTTCCTATTGGATGAGATGTGATATCCAAATCCTTCCCCTTCCAAACCTGAGACCCTTCCTTTAGCATGAGATGTGATATCCAAATACTTCCCATTCCAATCCTAAAACACTTCCTATAGCATGAGATGTGATATCTCAATGTTTCTAATAAAAAACCTGAGACCCTTCCTATAGCAAGAGATGTGATATCCAAATCCTTCCCATTCCAATCCTGAGACCCTTCCTGTATATAACATGAGATGTGATATCCAACTCCTTCCCATTCCAACCTGAGACCCTTCCTATAGCATGAGATGTGATGTCCAACTCCTTACCATTCAAATCCTGAGACCCTCCCTATAACAAGAGATGTCATATCCAACTCCTTCCCATTCCAAACCTGAGACCCTTCCTATAACATGAGATGTGATATCCAACTCCTTCCCATTCCAAACCTGAGACCCTTCCGATAGCATGAGATGTGATATCTCAATGCTTCAAAAACCAAACATGAGAACCATCCTATAACATGAGATGTGAAATCCAAATCCTTCCCTTCCCAAACCTGAGACTCTTCCTATAGCATGAGATGTGATATCTCAATGCTTCTACCAAACCTGAAACCCTTCCTATAGCATGAGATGTGATATCCAACTCCTTCCCATTCCAATCCTGAGACACATCCTATAGCATGAGATGTGATATCACAATGCTTCTAATACCAAACCTGAGACCCGTCCTATAACATGAGATGTGATATCCAAATCCTTCCCCTTCCAAACCTGAGACCCTTCCTTTAGCATGAGATGTGATATCCAGCTCCTCCCATTCCAATCCTGAGACCCTTCCGATAGCAGAGATGTGATATTTCAATGCTTATACCAAACCTAAGACCCTTCCCATAGCATGAGATGTGATATCCAACTCCTTCCCATTCCAATCCTGAGACCCTTCCTATAGCATGAGATGTGATATCTCAATGCTTCTAATACCAAACCTGAGATCCTTCCTATAACATGAGATGTGATATCCAACTCCTTCCCATTCCAATCCCGAGACCCTTCCTATAGCATGAGATGTGATATCTCAATGCTTCTAATACCAAACCTAAGGTCCTTCCTATAACATGAGATGTGATATCCAAATCCTTCCCATTCCAAACCTGAGACCCTCCCTTTAGCATGAGATGTGATATCCAACTCCTTCCCATTCCAATCCTGATACCCTTCTGATAGCATGAGATGTGATATCTCAATGCCTCTAATACCAAACCTGAGATCCTACCTCTAACATGAAATGTGATATCCAACTCCTTCCTTTTCCAAACCTGAGACCCTTCCTACAGCATGAGATGTGATATCCAAGTCCTTCCCATTCCAATCCTGAGACCCTTCCTATAACATGAGATGTGATATCCAACTCCTTCTATTCCAACCTGAGACCCTTCCTATAGCATGAGATGGGATATCCAACTCCTTCCAAATCCAATCCTGATACCCTTCCGATAGCATGAGATGTGATATCCCAATGCTTCTACAAAACCTGAGACCCATACCATGGCATGAGATGTGATATCAAACTCCCGTCCTATACCATGAGACTTGATATCTCAATGCTTCTAATACCAAACCTGAGACCGGTCCAATAACATGAGATGTGATATCCAAATCCTTCCCATTCCAATCCTGAGACCCTTCCGATAGCAGAGATGTGATATCTCAATGCTTATACCAAATCTAAGACCCTTCCGATAGCATGAGATGTGATATCTCAATGCTTCTAATACCAAACCTGAGATCCTTCCAATAACATGAGATATGATGTCCAAATCCCTCCCCTTCCAAACCTTAGACCATCCCTTTAGCATGAGATTTGATATCCAACTCCTTCCCATTCCAATCCTGAGACCCTTCTGATGGCATGAGATGTGATATCTCAATGCCTCTAAAACCAAACCTGAGATCCTACCTCTAACATGAAATGTGATATCCAACTCCTTCCCCTTCCAACCCTGAGAGCCTTCCTATAGAATGAGATGTGATATCCAAGTCCTTCCCATTCCAATCCTGAGACCCTTCCTATAACATGAGATGTGATATCCAACTCCTTCCCATTCCAATCATGAGACCCTCCCTATAGCTTGAGATGTGATATCCAACTCCTTCTCATTCCAATTCCGAGACCCGTCCTATACCATGAGACTTGATATCTCAATGCTTCAAATACCAAACCTGAGACCGGTCCTATAACATGAGATGTGATACCCAAATCCGTCCCCTTCCAATCCTGAGACCATTCCTATAGCATGAGATGTGATATATCAATGCTTCTAATACCAAACCTGAGATCCTTCCTATGACATGAGATGTGATATCCAAATCCTTCCCATTCCAATCCTGAGACCCTTCCTATAGCAAGAGATGTGATATCCAAATCCTTCCCATTCCAATCCTGAGACCCTTCCTATAACATGAGATGTGATATTCAACTCCTTCCCATTCCAACCTGAGACACTTCCTATAGCATGAGAAGGGATATCCAACTCCTTCCCAATCCAATCCTGAGAACCTTCCGATAGCAGAGATGTGATATCTCAATGCTTATACCAAACCTGAGACCCTTCCTATGGCATGAGATGTGATATCCAACTCCTTGCCATTCAAATCCTGAGACCCTTCCTATAGCATGAGATGTGATATCTCAATGCTTCTACCAAACCTGAGACCCTTCCTTTAGCATGAGATGTGATATCCAAATCCTTCACATTCCAATCCTGAGACCCTTCCTATAGCATGAGATGTGATATCTCAATGCTTCTAATACCAAACCTGAGATCCTTCCTATAACATGAGATGTGATATCCAATTCCTTCCCATTCCAAACCTGAGACCCTTCCTATTGGATGAGATGTGATATCCAACTCCTTCCCATTCCAACCCTGAGACCCTTCCTATACCATGAGATGTGATATCTCAATGCTTCTAATACCAAACCTGGGAACCGTCCTATAACATGAGATGTGATATCTCAATGTTTCTAATAAAAAACCTGAGACCCTTCCTATAACATGAGATGTGATATCCAATTCCTTCCCATTCCAAACCTGAGACCCTTCCTATTGGATGAGATGTGATATCCAAATCCTTCCCCTTCCAAACCTGAGACCCTTCCTTTAGCATGAGATGTGATATCCAAATACTTCCCATTCCAATCCTAAAACACTTCCTATAGCATGAGATGTGATATCTCAATGTTTCTAATAAAAAACCTGAGACCCTTCCTATAGCAAGAGATGTGATATCCAAATCCTTCCCATTCCAATCCTGAGACCCTTCCTGTATATAACATGAGATGTGATATCCAACTCCTTCCCATTCCAACCTGAGACCCTTCCTATAGCATGAGATGTGATATCCAACTCCTTACCATTCAAATCCTGAGACCCTCCCTATAACAAGAGATGTCATATCCAACTCCTTCCCATTCCAAACCTGAGACCCTTCCTATAACATGAGATGTGATATCCAACTCCTTCCCATTCCAAACCTGAGACCCTTCCGATAGCATGAGATGTGATATCTCAATGCTTCAAAAACCAAACATGAGAACCATCCTATAACATGAGATGTGAAATCCAAATCCTTCCCTTCCCAAACCTGAGACTCTTCCTATAGCATGAGATGTGATATCTCAATGCTTCTACCAAACCTGAAACCCTTCCTATAGCATGAGATGTGATATCCAACTCCTTCCCATTCCAATCCTGAGACACATCCTATAGCATGAGATGTGATATCACAATGCTTCTAATACCAAACCTGAGACCCGTCCTATAACATGAGATGTGATATCCAAATCCTTCCCCTTCCAAACCTGAGACCCTTCCTTTAGCATGAGATGTGATATCCAGCTCCTCCCATTCCAATCCTGAGACCCTTCCGATAGCAGAGATGTGATATTTCAATGCTTATACCAAACCTGAGACCCTTCCCATAGCATGAGATGTGATATCCAACTCCTTCCCATTCCAATCCTGAGACCCTTCCTATAGCATGAGATGTGATATCTCAATGCTTCTACCAAAACTGAGACCCTTCCTTTAGCATGAGATGTGATATCCAACTCCTTCCCATTCCAATCCTGAGACCCTTCCTATAGCATGAGATGTGATATCTCAATGCTTCTAATACCAAACCTGAGATCCTTCCTATAACATGAGATGTGATATCCAACTCCTTCCCATTCCAATCCTGAGACCCTTTCTATAGCATGAGATGTGATATCTCAATGCTTCTAATACCAAACCTGAGATCCTTCCGATAGCATGAGATGTGATATCTCAATGCTTCTAATACCAAACCTGAGACCCTCCCTTTAGCATGAGATGTGATATCCAATTCCTTCCCATTCCAATCCTGATACCCTTCTGATAGCATGAGATGTGATATCTCAATGCCTCTAATACCAAACCTGAGATCCTACCTCTAACATGAAATGTGATATCCAACTCCTTCCCTTTCCAAACCTGAGAGCCTTCCTACAGCATGAGATGTGATATCCAAGTCCTTCCCATTCCAATCCTGAGACCCTTCCTATAAAATGAGATGTGATATCCAACTCCTTCCCATTCCAACCTGAGACCCTTCCTATAGCATGAGATGGGATATCCAACTCCTTCCAAATCTAATCCTGATATCCTTCCGATAGCATGAGATGTGATATCCCAATGCTTCTACAAAACCTGAGACCCATACCATGGCATGAGATGTGATATCAAACTCCCGTCCTATACCATGAGACTTGATATCTCAATGCTTCTAATACCAAACCTGAGACCAGTCCAATAACATGAGATGTGATATCCAAATCCTTCCCCTTCCAAACCTTAGACCCTTCCTTTATCATGAGATGTGATATCCAACTCCTTCCCACTCCACTCCTGAGACCCTTCCTATAGCATGAGATGTGATATCTCAATGCTTCTAATACCAAACCTGAGACCCTTCCTATAACATGAGATGTGATATCCAAGTCCTTCCCATTCCAATCCTGAGACCCTTCCTATAGCATGAGATGTCATATCTCAATGCTTCTAATACCAAACTTGAGACCCTTCCTATAACATGAATTGTGATATCCAAGTCCTTCCCATTCCAATCTTGAGACCTTTCCAATAGCAGAGATGTGATATCTCAATGCTTATACCAAACCTGAGATCCTTCCTATGACATGAGATGTGATATCTAAATCCTTCTCATTCCAAACCTGAGACCCTTCCTACAGCATGTGATGTGATATCTCAATGCTTCTAATATCAAAACTGAGACCCGTCCTATAACATGAGATGGGATATCCAACTCCTTCCCGTTCCAAACCTGATACCCTTCCTATAGCATGAGATGTGATATCCAATTCCTTCCCATCCCAATCCTGAGACACCTCCGATAGCAGAGATGTGAAATCTCAATGCTTATACCAAACCTGAGACTCTTACTATAACATGAGATCTGATATCTAACTCCTTCCCGTTCCAAACCTGAGACCCTTCCTATAGCATGAGATGCGATATCCAACTCCTTCCCATTCCAATCCTGAGACCCTTCCCATAGCATGAGATGTGATATCTCAATGCTTCTAATACCAAACCTGTGATCCTTCCTATAACAAGAGATGTGATATCCAAATCCTTCCCCTTCCAAATCTGAGACCCTCCCTTTAGCATGAGATGTGATATCTCAATGCCTCTAATACCAAACGTGAGATCCTTCCGATAGCATGAGATGTGATATCTCAATGCTTCTAATACCAAACCTGAGATCCTTCCTATAACATGAGATGTGATATCCAAATCCTTCCCCTTCCATTCCTGAGACCCTCCCTTTAGCTTGAGATGTGATATCCAACTCCTTCCCATTCCAATCCTGAGACCCTTCTGATAGCATGAGATGTGATATCTCAATGCCTCTAATACCAAACCTGAGATCCTACATCTAACATGAAATGTGATATCCAACTCCTTCCCTTTCCAAACGTGAGACCCTCCCTATAGAATGAGATGTGATATCCAAGTCCTTCCCATTCCAATCCTGAGACCCTTCCTATAGCATGAGATGTGATATCTCAATGCTTCTAATACCAAACCTGAGACCCTTCCTATAACGTAAGATGGGATATCCAACTCCTTCCCATTCCAATCCTGAGACCCTTCCGATAGCAGAGATGTGATATCTCAATGCTTATACCAAACCTGAGACCCTTCCTGTGGCATGAGATGTCATATACAACTCCTTCCCATTCCAATCCTGAGACCCTTCCTATAGCATGAGATGTGATATCTCAATACCTATACCAAACCTGAGACCCTTCCTATAGCATGAGATGTGATATCCAACTCCTTCCCATTCCAATCCTGAGACCCTTCCTATAACATGAGATGTTATGTCTCAATGCTTCTAATACCAAACCTGAGATCATTCCTATGGCATGAGATGTCATATAAAACTCCTTCCCATTCCAATCCTGAGACCCTTCCCATAGCATGAGATGTGATATCGAACTCCTTCCCATTCCAATCCTGCGACCCTTCCTACAGCATGAGATTTGATATCTCAATGCTTCTAATACCAAACCTGAGATCCTTCCGATAGCATGAGATGTGATATCTGAATGCTTCTAATACGAAACCTGAGATCATTCCTACAACACGAGATGTAATATCCAAATCCTTCCCCTTCCAATCCTGAGACCCTCCCTTTAGCATGAGATGTGATATCCAACTACTTCCCATTCCAATCCTGAGACCCTTCCTATAGCATGAGAAGTGATATCTCCATGCTTATACCAAACCTGAGACCCTTCCTATAGCATGAGATGTGATATCCAAATCCTTCCCATTCCAATCCTGAGACACTTCCTATAGCATGAGAAGTGATATCTCCATGCTTATACCAAACCTGAGACCCTTCCTATAGCATGAGATGTGATATCCAAGTCCTTCCCATTCCAATCCTTAGACCCTTCCTATAGCATGCAATATGATATCTCAATGATTCTAATAACAAACCTGAGACCCGTCCTATAACATGAGATGGGATATCCAACTCCTTCCCATTCCAATCCTGAGACACTTCCGATAGCAGAGATGTGATATCTCAATGCTTATACCAAACCTGAGACCCTTCCTATAACATGAGATGTGATATCCAACTCCTTCCAATTCCAAACATGAGACCCTTCCCATAGCAAGAATGTAATATCCAACTCCTTCCCATTCCAATCCTGAGACCATTCCTATAGCATGAGATGTGATATCTCAATGCTTCTAATACCAAACCTGAGATCCTTCCTATGACATGAGATGTGATATCCAATTCCTTCCCATTCCAAACCTGAGACCCTTCCTACAGCATGCGATGTGATATCTCAATGCTTCTAATACCAAACCTGAGACCAGTCCTATAACATGAGATGGGATAGCCAACTCCTTCCCGTTCCAATCCTGAGACACTTCCGATTGCAGAGATGTGATATCTCAATGCTTATACCAAACCTGAGACTCTTCCTATAACATGAGATGTGATATACAACTCCTTCCCGTTCCAAACCTGAGACCCTTCCTATAGCATGAGATGTGATATCCAACTCCTTCCCATTCCAATCCTGAGACCCTTCCGATAGCATGAGATGTGATATCTCAATGCCTCTAATATCAAACCTGAGATCCTTCCTATAACATGTGATGTGATATTCAATTCCTTCCCCTTCCAAACCTGAGACCCTCCCTTTAGCATGAGATGTGATATCCAACTCCTTCCCATTCCAATACTGAGACCCTTATGATAGCATCAGATGTGATATCTCAATGCCTCTAATACCAAACCTGAGATACTTCCGATAGCATGAGATGTGATATCTCAATGCTTCTAATACCAAACCTGAGATCCTTCCTATAACATGAGATGTGATATCCAACTCCTTCCCATTCCAATCCTGAGACCCTTCTGATAGCATGAGATGTGATATCTCAATGCCTCTAATACCAAACCTGAGATCCTACCTCTAAAATGAAATGTGATATCCAACTCCTTCCCTTTCCAAACCTGAGACCCTGCCTATAGCATGAGATGTGATATCCAAGTCCTTCCCATTCCAATCCTGAGACCCTTCCTATAGCATGAGATGTGATATCTCAATGTCTCGTCGTCGTATTGAGTCTGCAGCAGCAGAGTTGAGTAAAAGACGTCCCAAACGAAGGAACCCGCACAGTTTGTTACCACAGCAGGGCAACGGAGCGGCGGTGTGTATCTGAGCCAAATGTACACTACTCACTTCAGACCTGGGAACGCCAAGTGTACGAATCATGTGAGAGTGACAAGGACTCGATATACTACACAACCTGGCGGCGGTTACAGAGCAAGACTCCTGTGTAGGCTGGTCAGTCTGCTGGATGGCCCAGAGACGCTTCCGAAGGCTTACTAGCAGGAGATGGTGAAGATGCCGAGAATAGCTGTCCCCGCTATTCCAAGGGTCGAAGTACCAGTACAGGCCTTCTGGTTCGATCAAAGGTGAAAAGGGTTTCACAAGGCGACAGCAGTGCAGAGGAGCAGTCCTTCAGCGGGTCACCAGCGATTCCTCGGTTCAGCCTCTTGGTTGCAGGATACTTGGCTCCTGTATTCCTTCGTTCGTGAGAACTCAGGAGATCGACATGGTAGTGGTGTTTCCAGCCCCCTCTTATCCACGGTTCCCTTCGCGCCAAAACGGAGGGGACCCAATGGGAGATCCGCTCATCAACACTCACACCATTCGTGGACCTATCACGGACCACGGTGGTCCCAGGCATTCACACCACCCTAGACTCTCTGGCACCCAGGATGTGTATTGGGACCAGACATCCCAGCCCACATCCTGGAGGCACACACAAGACATGTAGAAGCCCGCGAAAGCATCTGTGTTTCGCGGGAAAGTACATGCCCAAATAAGGAAGGCCCCAGGTCGGCTCGACCTGGGGAAGGTGAAGGGAGCAAGATCGTCAGCGGACAGGACAAAGGAGCCTCGTGGTCTGGCCATTTTGGGCTCTAGGCCACCATTTTGGGTTAAGCGCGAGAAACGCGCTTAGAACGCCAAAAGGAGCTCAAAACACAATAAACGATCGCTGCCACCATTCCCGTCCGTGAATCACTTGCACCGATCAGTTACAATCCTGGAAGAGTATCTAGGGCCTGTAGAAGGCTAGAGACCCAAGAGTGCAGTAACTTATCTTACAGTGCCCTCTTGTGTCATGTTGCACGAAAGCCGCAACATGATAAAAGAAACTACGGAAACGAGCGTTTCCTGGTACTGACTGTCTTAAGGGCATGACAGTTTCCCCGTAAGAAAGGAGCGAAAGTCCAGAGGAGTGCGGCAGAAGGCTGCACTTCTCTGGCAAAGTCGAGAACAAGGTGAAAAACAACAGCAAAAAGTTTAGGGGTTGCCACATGGAAGGAAAATTACCTACAATTACGAAATCTTTCCTAACACTCACCCCTCCCAGACTATGGACAGGGGGAACTAATCCACCCCTGGATGAGTCTCTTGTTCAGGTTGGTTAAACATTCTGCACAACCCATCAGCATTGCTATGTTGGACACCTGGTCTATGCTCAATAGTGAAGTCGAAGCCTTGTAGACTTATGGACCACCTAAGCAACTTTGGATTCTCCCCCTTCATGTTTATTAGCCACTTTAAGGGCTTATGGTCAGTTTGCACAGTGAAGTGGGTCCCATAGAGGTAGGGCCTCAGCTTCCTTAATTGCTCAAAACACAATAAACGATCGCTGCCACCATTCCCGTCCGTGAATCACTTGCACCGATCAGTTACAATCCTGGAAGAGTATCTAGGGCCTGTAGAAGGCTAGAGACCCAAGAGAGCAGTAACTTATCTTACAGTGCCCTCTTGTGTCATGTTGCACGAAAGCCGCAACATGATAAAAGAAACTACGGAAACGAGCGTTTCCTGGTACTGACTGTCTTAAGGGCATGACAGTTTCCCCGTAAGAAAGGAGCGAAAGCCCAGAGGAGTGCGGCAGAAGGCTGCACTTCTCTGGCAAAGTCGAGAACAAGGTGAAAAACAACAGCAAAAAGTTTAGGGGTTGCCACATGGAAGGAAAATTACCTACAATTACGAAATCTTTCCTAACACTCACCCCTCCCAGACTATGGACAGGGGGAACTAATCCACCCCTGGATGAGTCTCTTGTTCAGGTCGGTTAAACATTCTGCACAACCCATCAGCATTGCTATGTTGGACACCTGGTCTATGCTCAATAGTGAAGTCGAAGCCTTGTAGACTTATGGACCACCTAAGCAACTTTGGATTCTCCCCCTTCATGTTTATTAGCCACTTTAAGGGCTTATGGTCAGTTTGCACAGTGAAGTGGGTCCCATAGAGGTAGGGCCTCAGCTTCCTTAGGGCCCACACAACAGAGAAACATTCTTTCTGTACCGTGGACCATCTGAGCTCTCTGTCCTTAAACTGGTGACTAATAAAACCAATAGGGTGTTCCTTACCCTTCTCATCTACTTGCGATAGTACAGCTCCTATCCCAGTGTCAGAGGCGTCCGTCTTGTAGGGTATTTTGTGGAGATTTGGGGCCTGACGGTATTTTATTACCGCCGAAAAATAACTTAGCAATAATCACTCTTTGTATTCAGATTTGGCCATGTGCAACAATAATACAATGGACATGCATTATTTCAGCACCCAGACCTGCATATTTGGTATACGTGGTTGGTGGTATTTTGGTGAGCATAATTCCCTTGTTCTATTTGTGGCCCCAATGTCCAGAATCCCTTATCTTTGCTTAGATTTTTCGTGTGATCACTAGAGAGACCTCAGACCTGCATTCTAGGAATACCACATTTTCCAGTGATAGTGTTGGTGTGCCACCATGGGCGAACTCACTGACTTATTTACGACAGAGAGCTATATGTGGTAGTCTTGTGGTAATTTCCACTACCTTATATACGGTAGGGAGCTATGTTCAGAGAGTCTCTCTTCCCGTTGGCTCATGTACCTCCAACAAGCTATGCTACAGTCACTCACAATTATTCATACTGATTCTGACATGCACACATCTGTCTTAAAATGACCATTGCACTGTTTAAAAATCTCCCCACATCATCAGCATTGTAATGGTAAACAATAAACATCACCCGTCTGTTTTCAAATATTTTTCTGTATTATAAAAGTTGTATTTAAACACGATCTCATTCTTTACAGAAATAAAATGGTACAGTCAAAGCATTGTCTGTGACACACTGCAAAGAGAGTGGCGGAGAACAGAACTCAAATTGCAACATTAGCACTTGATTAAGACACGCACAGGAATCCTACACTGACTGCATATTACCGTACACACTCAGCTCCCACACTTCTCATTACCTTATCTTTTTAGTTGTTCTCTTTGGCTGTTCTCTTTGTGAATGTGACTCCCTTGAAGATTAACTCCAGCAAAAAGGAACGCTTGCCTTCTCAAACCGGGGTCATTGCCTGGAATTCTCAGCTTTTGCAGATAGGAATGCCTCAGCCAGTGGAAAAGGGCTTCCTCCCAGCCCGGCCAAATCTGGACTGTAGCAGGACACAGGAATCTGCATTCAGTCAGGAGCCCCACAGCCAGGTCTTCTCCCCAGTAGTGCAGAAAAATGTCTCCCTGGAATTTTCCCCGTTACTGCCCACTAAAACTTTCCTCTCAGCCCTCTGTATGACGTGTCCCAATGAAATCCATCATCTCTCATCCTCCTACTCTCAACAATAGCTTCGCTTATACATTTGCAATTGTTGCAAATCTGACTTCCTTCTTCCTGCAGTTACTGTGCACAAAAACACGGAGAAAAAAATCTGCACACACATTTAAATGGTTTTCAGAGTATGTCTAATTCTGCAGTGGAGAACACATTTGATTAGTGGGTTATGTTAAATAAGGTTTTATTAGTCAGGTTAATGGTTAATAGGTTAGCTGTTAATTTTCAAATGTGTCTCTCGCACCATAGGCATTTCAGGTGAAAAATAGTGTGCATTTTTAAATGAGCACGTGTGCTTTTAACTGTAAAAATAGATTTGCATCTTATATGTTAAAATCGTTTTTGACTGAATAGCCTGTCTTTCCTTGTTAATCTGCTAACCCATATAGCAATGTACCGCACCCTTGTGGTGGTAATGCAAAAAAAAAATGTGCTACTTGTGCAGTAGTGCTGTACTCTGTGCTGTTTGCTACCTGTGTAGTAGTGCTGTACTCTGTGCTGTTTGCTACCTGTGTAGTAGTGCTGTACTCTGTGCTGTTTGCTACCTGTGCAGTAGTGCTGTACTCTGTACTGTAACACGCCAAATATCCTTACATATACCCTCCTTTTGTTTTTAGAACTTGGCTATAATCCAAGCCAATTCCTAAAAACAACTTGTTCTTTTTTTTTTTTTTTTTACAATATAGCAATCCAACAAAATGAATATTCATGTGCATCAATGAAAATTTGCAATCAACATTTCATCTGAGTTCATCAGTTCATAAAATGTTCCACATTTGTCTTCTCAGTGGAAGTGGCATTACTTTAAGTTTAAATTTTCCAAGTCAATTAAAAACAACGAAATAAAACAACTAACTAAAACAAATAATTAATATAACAAATTAAAATAAATAATTAAAATAATAAATACGTGGAACTTCATATGCCGGAACTTCTGTTTTGTCTCTTTTGGTATGTCCCGACCAGCGATGTTATTCGGTTCATTCGAGTATTCTTTCATCTTGGCAATCTTGAATCCACAGCAGTCATCTCTTTTGGCATTCCGGTTATTTTGTCTTCACCTCCACCTGGAGGCAGGCATCTTTTGGTCTTCATCCAGGGGACTCCAGGACTCCATCGTCTCTCCCGTGGGCTCTGATCTCGGAACCTCCGATCAAATAATGTTAATTGTCTAAATCAAAATAGAAAATAAAGAAATTAAGTACATAGCACAATACTAACTTCATCCTTTTGCCAAAAATAAAACATGCTTGGTAAAAATATTTCATTTTTTTTTTTCTGAAATTAAACACAAGTTAAAAGAAAACAAGCAGATATTCAATATTTAACACACTTTCTCTCTGCACACCAACCATGAGCTTCCATTATATGTGCATTTATTTATTTATTTATTTATTTATTTATTTATATTATATATTTTTACATATATTACAGTGTTTATGTGCCATCATAACAATCAACATTTTTTTAACTTCTTTGTCACTGTCTCCTGATTACACCCCTTTATTTTCTCAAGGGACTCTATCTGTTTCTACATGCTCAAGCTGCCTGATCTCATGCCTGGGATGGCATGGTTTGATTTGATTTACATGGACAAACTGCTCTATTGATGTTTCACCTTCATTTTTCAAAATTTTATACACTACAGGAGAAACCCTATTTATAATTCGAAATGGCCCCTGCCAGGCCGCTAGAAATTTAGAATTTTTCTGTTTACTTTTTCCAAAATGAAACTTGTACACCTGATCCCCTACACTGTATTCCTTTACTGATGTCTTTTTATCATAATATGACTTTGCACTGTCAGCAGCTCTTTCCAGATTTCTCTGCACAAAAGCAAATGCATGTTGCAAATGCCTCCTCAGTTCATCAATATATTCATGAACTGTGGATGCACTCACTAGAGTTTGCTCATGTGTTCTGTATAGTAGGTGTTGTGGTAACACCATTTTCCTACCTGTCAAGACCTCATGGGGGCTAACACCTGTTGCTTTGGCAGGAGTCGATCTGATTGCCATCAGAACCAACGGTAAACGTAAATCCCAGCTGGAACCTGCTTCTGCCACAAATTTCTTTAAAATATCCACAACAGATCTATTGCTTCTTTCAACTGTACCTGAAGACGCCGCCCGATATGCGATATGTAGTTTCCTTTTTACACCTAGTATTTGCCATACCTTACTCATTAGAGTACTTGTGAAATGACTTCCTCTGTCTGACTCAATTCTTTGTGGCAACCCAAACCTTGAGAACACATGGTTCACCAGCAATGTGGCTGCTGTTTGCGCACTACAATCTGGTGCAGGAATGCACTCAATCCACTTCGACATCAAACATACCACACTCAAAATATAACGGTGTCCCCTGCTCGACCTTTTTAAAGGACCTACATAGTCTATTTGCAAATCTGACCATGGGAGAGTTAGGCCTCTTTTCATCAATGGTGCTCTATGCATTGGTGAAGCAGGTTTAAATTGGGCGCATACTAGACATCCTCTAGTATATAATTCCACATCTTGGGACATATGTGGCCAGTAAGCATAATCTTTTAATATTTCTAATGTTTTTTGTGAACCTCTATGACCTGCAGTTATGGCATCATGTGCATGGTGTAGCATTAGTCCTCTGAATGAAAGGGGTACTACCCACTGTATTTGCCCTGTTATGGACTCTCTAATCATGAGCCCATCCTGTAATCTAATTCGTGTTTTGTTCTTTAATAACACCCTCAACTCTTCTTTTCCCATACAATCTTTTTCTGTTAAAGGATTTTGTTCAGGATCTATCAAATGATTATAATAGATTCCCAAAATTTGATCATTCTTTTGTGCCTCAATCAAATCTTGGTCTGGCGTGTCATGACTCCACTGCACCACCGGTTGATCTACCTCCTTTGGTGCTTTAGAACGTGTGACTGCATCAATTTGTATTTCACCCATTAAATAATCAATAGGTAGCAATTCTCCCATCACGGCCCCAATCTTAGCCAGATGGTCTGCCTTATCATTTCCCTCCTTATCCTCTCCTGGTGTTTTTAAATGCCCACGAATTTTTCTCCAGTATATTGTTAAATTATTTTCTGACACCAATTTGTCTATGGCTTGTATCATTTTTCCATGTTTAAGTGGCTTTTTGTTGTATGTAACCATGCCTCTTGCTTTCCAACCAGGCAAATACTCCACAAAGCTATTCCGTGCATAGTCAGAATCAGTCACCAGGACAATTTCACTGAACTTTTTATCAACTGCAGTAGCAATTGCTTTATAGATGGCTGCCAATTCCGCCACCTGACTGCTCCTATCTCCAATCCTCATCCCTATACTGGGAACGCCTTCACATTTCAACCAGACATTTCCTATTCCTGCCACTAACTGTTTATTACTGTCATTTTCAATGTGAAAAGCACAACCATCCACATATACAGTTGGCAAATCCTTGCATGTTTTTTCATCAAAAGCTTTGTGTGATGATTGTTCAAATTCCTGTAAACTAGTTTCCACTTCCATTTCATTTGGTATTTGTTCAGCTGCACAATCATGTAAGTCAGCTAACCCTTGAGCAATTGGGCTCTTTTTATTTTGTCCATATCTCACTTCTACGGGAAAACCTTGTAATGCCAGCGTCCATGAAGTGATTCTGGATTGCGCTAGATTGCCTGATCTAATTCTTCTACTCTCTAAAAATTGCAAAGGTTGATGATTTGTTTCAATAATCACCTTTTCTCCCTGAACAATGGGGCGGAAATGTTGTAGCGCCCACACAGTGGTTAATAGGGCCTTTTCACATTCATTAAATTTCATTTCAACTTGGGAAAATGCCTTACTTGCATATGCAATGGTTTTGTGATTCAAATCGTGTTTTTGTGATAACACTGCTGACATACAATGTTCAGAAAAACCTATTTCTATAAAGAAATCCCTGTCCTGTATGGGGTATGCTAAACATGGTGCCTTTACAAGACATTCCTTCAATCTAGCCACTGCATCAGACTGCTCTCTTTCCCATCTCCAGGGAGTATTTAGTTTAAGCAGTTTAGTCAATGGTTGAGTGATTTCTGCATAATTCTCAATGAACTTTCTGTTATAGCCTGTCATCCCTAATAAACTTTTTACTCCTTTCACATTTTTAGGATCTTTTAATCTTTGTATGGCCTCTATTTTCTTCCTTTGTGGATTTAGCCCATGTTCAGTCACTTCATGCCCTAGAAAGTTCACTTTTTTCTTGCACCATTGTGCTTTTTGCAAAGATACTTTGGCGCCTGCTTTCTGCAATTGGCCAAGCACATGTCTTATTTCATCAAAATGGCTTTTAAGGCTTTCATTTTTTATCAGGACATCATCCACATAAACTATTGTTCCTCTTTCCGCTGCATCCGGCATGGCCTTTCTCAAAAATATGCCAAATTCACTCCCACTATTGATGTACCCGAACGGAGCTCTAAGCCAGGCATATTGAGTCCTGTCAAATGTAAAGGAAAATAAGTGTTGTATCTCCTCTGCCAATGGCACACACCAATATCCAGATGTGAGATCTAACGTGGTAAATACATTTGAACCATGTATCTGAGCTAGGCCCTGATCAATGAATGGTAGTGGCCATCTAGATACTGGTACTCTTTTATTTAACTCTCTTAAGTCTGCACACAGCCGCCATTGACCATTTGGCTTTAACACACCTAAAATAGGCGTATTGGATGTGCTATGAATGGGCCTGATTATTCCCCGTGATTCCAAATTTTTAATAATCTCTGCCAATGATTCTAAACATGCCAGCGGTAGTCTATACTGGCGTACAAACACTGGATTTCTGCTACAACCTTCTGGTAGTGTGGCCACATGTAAATCAGTTAAACCACAATCATAAGCATCTTTTGCAAATACATCCTTAAACTCCATAAATATTTCCCTCAGATTGTTTCGATCCTCATCGCTGTCACATGCATCCGCTAAGGAGATCTGCTCTTCTACCATTCTGGAAAATTCTGGAAACTCTTCTGGTAAAGGAATCTCAGCGCTTTCCTCTAACTGTGTGGCTGTATCTTTTTGTAGAGCTGCCACTTTTAAATATTTTGGCATATCAGCTTCCACTTCAATGGGCTGATTTCCTGTTTCATTTTCATTTAAATTAAATATTATGCAATCCTCTTGATGGCAGCACACTGTCTCATTTGAATCATAAGGATACACAGAATGAATTTTAAATATTCCTTTGGGCTGAGAGTCCAGGTGTTCTGGCAACTCGCCCTTGGCATCTACATATTTTTCAGGAATATTCCCAATCACCATGTTATTTAAATCTGCCGTATAATGTGATTTTTGTATGGCCATTCCTAATGGGGAGTTTTCCTCTAAATGAATATCCTGACAACCTTTATTATTTACCATGATTTTTACAGATCCCTCACCAATGTCTACCAATGGAATGTATTCATAATCCAGGCCTTGCTGTTTTATGGATTCATTCAGGCATACAAATGCATCAGAGCCTTTCATCTGCTGTCCATTTTTGCATTTCAGTGTTATTGCAAACTGTTTTGTAAATGCAGGAATAATAGTATTTTTCCTCATTTGTAATTCGACTGCATAAGGAACCAGTTGTGCACAATGATAAGCCCTTCTTTTGTCTTCAAATTCAGGTGCCGGACCACCTAGGCGTGACCATATTTTTTGATTAAGGAAATCTAACACCATACACATTCTGTGCATGATGTCATTGCCCATGTAAAATTCATTTTGTGCTCCACTCACTATCCATATATTATGGTAAATTGTTTTCTGACCAATGCTAATTTTAAGCATGCATCTGCCTGCAATTCGGTTTTCAAAGTCTGGACTGTCCAACCCAGAAACATATTGGTTTTTAATCCTAAATTTCGGGATTTCTTCCCTCTCCATAATTTTTTGCAACAATTTCTCATTAATGAAACTCCTTTCATGTTCAAGTGCTAAAGTGGCTTTTATTGTTTTAAGATAATCATTTATACCAACATGAACCCATGGTTGCTCATCTTCCATGTGTATTTCTGCCAGAGTGGTAATGTGTTTTTCTGAATCTGTTTTAGGAACAATATTCTGTTTGCATGTTTTCTCTTTTAAATAGAAACGTAATGTGTGCTCATCTATGGCAGTCTGCCAATCTTTCCTTGGGTCCAAGTATATTTGTACAGGTAGTTTTTCATTGTCGCTCTGATCTTTGTCTTGACACATTAATATAACAGTGACACTAGGTATGCAGCTATTCTGGAGATATACCTCCACAGCATCATTTGTTTTGGCAACGGTGTGACATTCATTTATATTGCTGTTTTGTGATTTTAGTTTCTTAGGCCTCAATGGTTTTTTGGTTAAGGACCACAGCACTCCATTCACCCCATCTATGAGAGGAGACAATCTTTTCAGGCAATCTGTCCCCATCAGAAATGGAATTTCACAAATAGATGTGATCAATACCTCTTGTTTCATTCTGTGCTTTCCTATTTTTATGTCAACCTCAGTTACACCTATGATGGGCACCTCCTCCCCATTAAAGTTATGCACTGGGCCTTGATTTGCCTTCACTGTGATCTGACTCTGTGGAGGCCTCCCTTCATTGATACTCTTTACCAGCTCCTTGGACATAATTGTGGCCTGTGCGCCAGTGTCAATCATAGCGAAGGTGTGGCATTTTTCTTCTACAGTGATGGGTGCATAATATCTGTCCTCAACTTCCTCTAATACACATAAGAAATGTGAATTCTTACTGATTTCAGGGCTCACCTTTCTCAGGTCTTTTTCACTTTTGGCTAAGCACATTGGTAAATGAAAAGACATTTTTTCCTCCTTTTTACCCATTTCTGTGCGAGATATTTTATTCATTTCTCCATGTTCAGAGGTTTTTTGGAGTGTGGCCACTGTTCGCCCATCCATCTGGGTAACATCAGAGACCACATTACAACCTTCCAACTGAACATGTGTAACAACATCATTCAGCAATTTGTCATTTTTTAATTCTGTGCATTTGTGATCATTTAGTGTCATATCTGCCCTTGCAGCCTCTTCAAGAATATGTGGCTCAAAGAATTCTTCAGGTGATTGACTTGTACCCTCCTTGTGAGTATTTCCTTTTTCTGTCTGTGTTTGGTCATTGTTTTGCTTGCCCAGGGAAGGAGCTATGGCATCCCCACTTACTCCCTGTTCACTGGTATTCCCCATGCATGAGTCATTTTTCTTAAATCTGTCCCTTTGTTCTTTTGGAATTCCTAATGTTTCTTTTTCATTTGTGCAAATCTTTACTGTTTTATTTAGCTCTAAGTTAAACCGTACCTCTTTTTTAGAAGTATTTGCACTTTCTATCACAATTTCATTTACTGGTACTTTCATTTTTAATCCATTAGTCACCTCAGAGTTGTTATGCAAAATTATATCAGAGCAATCTGTCATTTTGGCACTGCGATTATCATGAGTACTTAGTCACTTTTCGGAAGCCCCCCGGTCATTGCTATGGCCATCAGCCCCCTCTTTGGAAGGTTGTTTTTGCGCTGTATAGAGCTTTCCTATTTGCTCAGCTAACATTTTCACTTGGGCCTCAAGGCACTGGAACCTTTCCATCTCTCTAGGATCCTCTTTCTGTGGCCTAGGTCGATATTGGTTGTTTTCCCCCTGATTGGATCTATTTTGATACCTCTCAGGTGATTGATGTCGGTTGGGATGGTTTCTGAACTCTTGATTCATTTGTGGAGGGGAGCGGGTTGCACCCATCCTTTGATTATAGTCCCCTGGTGGGGAATCATTGTACTGGCGTGGACTGTAGTTCACGTTTTGCCTCATGTCCTGTCTCTCAGATTGTGGGTACTGGCCCCTATGTTGATTTCCATTATCAGTAAATCGATCCACATATCGGGGCCTATCCTGATTACCATATATCATGGTGCTGGGATCAAATCTGCTCTGTGTCCCCAATGACTGGTAGGGACCATCATTTCTTTGATCTTGATTTTGTCTCTGGTTATTGTTCATACCTGCCATATCAGGCCGATATCCTACCCGGGGTCTGTCCCCTTGATACCTAGGGCTGATGTAGCTCTCTCTATTACTAGGATCATGTGATTGGAACATTGGTACAGGAAATGGCGATCTTTGTTGATTACCCCTTTGTTCAGGTGTCACATTATTTTTACCTTGACTTTGAGCAGACTCAAGGGACATTTTGGCTGACCTGATTTCCATTACTGTGGCTGAGGGTTCTTTAGATTTAGGCCTAGTATCTTTCATTTTATCACTTTCTCTACCCTGACAATAGAGTACCTCATATAGCTTTGTGCTTTGATGTACAATCCATTTAAGGGACTTGTCACGGTCAAATTCACGGACCAATTGGGATATGATGTCTTTCTGTAGCCCATAGAAGTATGCGGTTTTAAACTCATTGGAATTTGAGTCAAAAGATACATCAAAGCGAGAGAATGCTCTTTTTAAGTCTTGTAAAAATTGGCGAGGGGATGTATTAGGTCCAGCAGTAATAGTGTACGCGACTTTCTTTGCCTCCTGCAATGACTGAAAAGGAGAAAAATGACGCCTAATTTCTTTTTCAAACTCCAGCCATGTCATATTCTGCTGTTCATTTAATCCCCTTATGATGCTGGCCGTCGGGGCATCTAAAGTTAAATGAAAATATTGTCTGTACTGTTCCTTAGGTATCTGGAGTGCTTTAAAAATGTCATGCACCGCTTCTAAGTGATCCTCAATGCAGCATTCACCTCCCTTTTTAAATGGTTTGATCAGGGCTTTAATGGATTTCATTATTTTTATGGGGCTACTTGTTGCAATACATGGAATTGCACTATTTTGTGAGTCAATCCTGTTTTCAGGTGTATGAGATTGGTGACTGCCCCCAATGGGAGTATCAAATCCCCCAAGGGCGTTGCAACCAAGTTCAGTCACCGGCCCAGTCACTGGGGCACTAGCTCTTTGGGCAGAGCTAGAATTCACCTCCACTCCATTGAATGTGGTACCCTGCCGCCTCTCTTGGGACCTGGGAATGCACATTTGCTGTTCTAAGTCCTTACACTTTTTAAGGAGTCTGGTTGCTTCATTCTGCAAATAATTATTTTCATCGCTCATTTTATTAATCGCCTCCTGCATGTCGCACATTTGCATTTGGCATTCATTGAACTCTTTATTTCTTTTGTCTCTTTCTTGAATCATTTTAATCATTTCTTGTTCTGCACTCTGGAGATCACCTTCTTTTTCACAATGTTCTTTTTGTAAAATCTGCATTTCTGAAACAACCTCATCTTTATCCTGCCTAATGTGATCCACTAAGGCTTTTAAGTGTGCCAATTCTTGCTCACTATCTTCAAATTGTTTCTTGCTTTTGGATAACTGAGTATCAAAGTCTCTGCATTTTAATTGCATGTCTTTTTGGCATACATCCAATTCTGCTCTCAACATTTCCTGATTTTTACTTGCCCCCTCTAATTCAGTCTTTAACCTGTTAATTAGCTGAGTATCATTCTCTTGCATTCGCAGGGACTTGTTTAAAATAAACCATATTTTGCCGCATAGCCGTATTAAACAGTCTTTCTCTGCACTTTTATCGGCTGCATTCAATAATCTTGTAAGGCAGACCTGAATTATGCTGCCTTCTGCAAAAATACTGTCTAGTTTTTCTTTCTGCACCTCACCCTGAATGCGGTTACTCCATTCTAACGTGCTATTCGAAGACCAATTCCCATGTGCAAATAACTTTGCCTCTAAATATTGCACTAGATCTGAGAATGTGGTTTCCCTTTGTGACATTCTGAAATTCGTTTTTAGTGGCACACTGCTATTATAAAATGGGTTCCCTTTAATGTGCAAATGGCAGTGTGAGACACGCTTGCCACGCCCAGTAGGTACTCTATGATCACTTTCCCGGCCTGCAACGCACCATAAATATGTAGGGTATTTTGTGGAGATTTGGGGCCTGACGGTATTTTATTACCGCCGAAAAATTACTTAGCAATAATCACTCTTTGTATTCAGATTTGGCCATGTGCAACAATAATACAATGGACATGCATTATTTCAGCACCCAGACCTGCATATTTGGTATACGTGGTTGGTGGTATTTTGGTGAGCATAATTCCCTTGTTCTATTTGTGGCCCCAATGTCCAGAATCCCTTATCTTTGCTTAGATTTTTCGTGTGATCACTAGAGAGACCTCAGACCTGCATTCTAGGAATACCACATTTTCCAGTGATAGTGTTGGTGTGCCACCATGGGCGAACTCACTGACTTATTTACGACAGAGAGCTATATGTGGTAGTCTTGTGGTAATTTCCACTACCTTATATACGGTAGGGAGCTATGTTCAGAGAGTCTCTCTTCCCGTTGGCTCATGTACCTCCAACAAGCTATGCTACAGTCACTCACAATTATTCATACTGATTCTGACATGCACACATCTGTCTTAAAATGACCATTGCACTGTTTAAAAATCTCCCCACATCATCAGCATTGTAATGGTAAACAATAAACATCACCCGTCTGTTTTCAAATATTTTTCTGTATTATAAAAGTTGTATTTAAACACGATCTCATTCTTTACAGAAATAAAATGGTACAGTCAAAGCATTGTCTGTGACACACTGCAAAGAGAGTGGCGGAGAACAGAACTCAAATTGCAACATTAGCACTTGATTAAGACACGCACAGGAATCCTACACTGACTGCATATTACCGTACACACTCAGCTCCCACACTTCTCATTACCTTATCTTTTTAGTTGTTCTCTTTGGCTGTTCTCTTTGTGAATGTGACTCCCTTGAAGATTAACTCCAGCAAAAAGGAACGCTTGCCTTCTCAAACCGGGGTCATTGCCTGGAATTCTCAGCTTTTGCAGATAGGAATGCCTCAGCCAGTGGAAAAGGGCTTCCTCCCAGCCCGGCCAAATCTGGACTGTAGCAGGACACAGGAATCTGCATTCAGTCAGGAGCCCCACAGCCAGGTCTTCTCCCCAGTAGTGCAGAAAAATGTCTCCCTGGAATTTTCCCTGTTACTGCCCACTAAAACTTTCCTCTCAGCCCTCTGTATGACGTGTCCCAATGAAATCCATCATCTCTCATCCTCCTACTCTCAACAATAGCTTTGCTTATACATTTGCAATTGTTGCAAATCTGACTTCCTTCTTCCTGCAGTTACTGTGCACAAAAACACGGAGAAAAAAATCTGCACACACATTTAAATGGTTTTCAGAGTATGCCTAATTCTGCAGTGGAGAACACATTTGATTAGTGGGTTATGTTAAATAAGGTTTTATTAGTCAGGTTAATGGTTAATAGATTAGCTGTTAATTTTCAAATGTGTCTCTCGCACCATAGGCATTTCAGGTGAAAAATAGTGTGCATTTTTAAATGAGCACGTGTGCTTTTAACTGTAAAAATAGATTTGCATCTTATATGTTAAAATCGTTTTTGACTGAATAGCCTGTCTTTCCTTGTTAATCTGCTAACCCATATAGCAATGTACCGCACCCTTGTGGTGGTAATGCAAAAAAAAAAATGTGCTACTTGTGCAGTAGTGCTGTACTCTGTGCTGTTTGCTACCTGTGTAGTAGTGCTGTACTCTGTGCTGTTTGCTACCTCTGTAGTAGTGCTGTACTCTGTGCTGTTTGCTACCTGTGTAGTAGTGCTGTACTCTGTGCTGTTTGCTACCTGTGCAGTAGTGCTGTACTCTGTACTGTAACACGCCAAATATCCTTACAGTCTGCACGATAAAAGGCCTTTGATAATCAGGGGCCCTGAGGACAGGGGCCTGGCACAAGGAGTCTTTTAAGCCATTGAAGGCCTTCTCACACTCGTCGGTCCAAGTTACCTTCTTGGGTTTCTTCAGAGTTGTGAGGGCAGTCAGAGGGGCAGCTATGGTGCCATAGTCTGCCACAAAATTGCGGTAAAACCCCGTGAGTCCTAAGAAGGCTCTCACTTGGGTTTGTGTAGTGGGGGTAGGCCAGTCTTGTACTGCTTGTACTTTACTGGGTAGAGGCTGTATCCTCCCTCCACCTACTTCATGTCCAAGGTAAAACACTGAGCCTTGTCCAATCTGGCATTTACTAGCCTTTATGGTCAAGTGTGCTTTCTGAAGAGCCTGGAGCACAATCCCGAGGTGTTTCACATGGTCTTCCCAGGTGGCACTGAAAACTGCTATATCGTCCAGATATGCAAGACAGAATTCGTCCAACCCATTCAAAACATGATGCACAAGCCTCTGGAAAGTGGCAGGTGCATTCTTCAACCCGAACGGCATTACCCGGAATTGGTAAAGGCCGTCTGGAGTAGAAAACGCTGTCTTCTCCTTGGCATGTTCTGCTAAAGCTATTTGCCAATAGCCAGCAGTGAGGTCAAACGTGCTGAGGTACTTGGAGGCACCCAAAGTATCCACCAGCTCATCTGTTCGAGGCAAGGGGTGTGCATCTGTCTTGGTGACAGCATTCAGAGCCCTGTAATCCACCAGAACCTCAATTCAGAAGTGCCTGCCTTTGGAACGAAAACCACAGGGCTGGACCAAGGACTACTAGAGGGTTCAATCACCCCAAGGTCTAACATCTTGTTGACCTCGGTCTTAATATAAGACCGTACTTTGTCTGACATCCTGTATCCCCTACTTTTGGTAGGTACACTGTCTCCTGTGTCTATGTTATGTTTGCACCAAGGTGTCAAACCAGGCGACTGTGAAAACAGGGGGGAAAACTGCCTAAGCAAACTTTTCACTTCAGCCTGCTGATCAGAAGTCAGGTGAGGGGCCCCTCGGACTCCCTCAAAGGAGCTATCTGAAGGACCGCTTTGGAACAGGTCGGGGAGAGGTTCAGACTCCTCTTCCTCAACATCTGAAGCCAGTAACAGTGCTGCGATTTCGACTCTTGGGACGAAAGCCTTCAGCCTATTCACGTGAAACACTTTTGGAGCCTGTCCAGGCCTTCCAAGGTCCACTAAATAGTTAACCTCACCCAGGGGCTCCACCACTGTGTAAGAGCCTGACCATTTGTCCTGTAAAGCTCAAGGCCTTATGGGATTCATGATCAGGACTTGCTGACCAGGTGTAAAGTTGATGAGGGAAGCTTTCTGGTCGTACCAATGTTTCACCAGTGCTTGTCCTGCCTTCAATTTATCACTAGCCAAGCCCATCAGAAGTACCATCCGTTTTCTGAGCCCTAGCACATAATCAACTACGTTGGTAGTAACAGGGGGAGTGGGCATCTCCCATCCCTCTTTGACTATGGCTAAGGGTCTGTTAGGAGGTGTTTAGACTTACATCAATGTGTTTATACTTACATCATTTCAGCTGCTGCCATGTAACCTAGTTACCAAAGAATCTTTGTTGTTATGATTAAGCAAGGGTTCCAGATTCGAGCAGCAGAGAGAGGATTGAGACCAGGAGGACAGCCCACAGCTGGGGGCCTTTCTCTTGGATGAACTAACTAAATAAATCCTCACTAAAGACAAGGATTGCAGTGAAGTGTGGTCATTTACTTATTAACATTGGCGACGAGGATTGGGCCAAGGAGAAAAGGCCCCCAGCAGCAGCAATATTGATTACAGTTTGGATGCAACCGGACGGAGCGGCACACTACATGTGTAATAGCCGGCGAGAAACACGGCCGTTATCCTGGAGCGGAGTACGAATTTTGAGGAAAAAGTCAGTGCCTGGGAGTGAAGTGAACCACGAAGGAATCCTGGAGCAGAGCACGAATACTGAGGAGGTTGATTTGTGGTTTGTGATTTGCAACTACGAGAGACTGCGCTGACAACACCAGCAGAGGTCCCACCTGAGGTCACTCACTATTTGGATTGCCATTACCTTAATTACTCACTGTCTTGCCGTTACACACACGGCTGCGGCTTGCAGTTGTTTATCTTTGAATGGAACCCGGCTGTCAGGTGAACGAATAGTCGACCAAGCGAGCGAGGAATTCTTGGAATGTTGCAGCCTGGGGCCTTTCTCTTGGATGAACTAACTAAATAAATCCTCACTAAAGACAAGGATTGCAGTGAAGTGTGGTCATTTACTTATTAACAGGGTCCCCGTACAGGATGACCAAACAGAAGTTTGAAGGGGCTGAAGCCAACACCCTCCTGTGGTACCTCTCGGTAGGCAAACAGTAAGCATGGTAAAAGAAGATCCCATTGTCTTCTCTGAAGCTTCTCCAGAGCCCCAATCATGCTTTTTAACGTTCTGTTGAAACGTTCCACCAGACCATTGGTCTGGGGGTGGTATGCAGAAGAGAACTTGTAGGTGACCCCACATTCTTTCCACATAGCCTGCATATACTTTGACATAAAGTTGCTGCCACAATCTGACACAACTTCTTTAGGGAAGCCAACCCTAGTAAATATGCCAAGTAAAGCTTTTGCAACTGACTTGGCAGTTACATTTTTCAATGGGATGGCCTCAGGATATCTGGTTGCATGGTCGACCAGCACCAGGATAAACCTATTGCCCGAGGATGTTTGCGGGTCAAGGGGACCAACGATGTCGATCCCTACCCTTTCAAATGGTACCCCCACAACTGGGAGCGGTACCAACGGAGCTTGGATTGTCGAGCCAACCTTACCAGATAACTGGCAGGAGGCACAACTCCTGCAGTGACTTTCTACTTGCACCCCCATCTTGGGCCAGTAGAAGTGCATGGATAACCTTTGCTTGCTCCTCTTAATACCAAGGTGACCAGCAAGGAGCACTTCATGCGCCAACTGCAGGAGGAAGGGCCTAACAGCAAGGGGAACCACCAACCTCCTATGGTCTCCTTCTGTAGACTCTGTGGGCTCACTATACAGGAGTCCACCTTCCCAATAAATCCTATGCGTCCCAGGAGGTTCACCCTCAAGCTGGGAGCAGGCCTGTCTCCTTAGGCCTTCCAGAGATGGGCACTCACGTTGGCCTTTACTGAATTCGTCCCTATCAGGACCTCCTTCAACTAACAAGTCTTTTAGTTCAGGATGGTCGTTGGGGTCAAATACTTCAGGCATCGCCACCTCCTCGTCAGGCCCGGGCGATTGACCAACTTCCTCCACCGCAGTGGTAGGCGAGCTCGGGGGAATATTCTCTTTCCCTCGTCTTGACTTGTTGACTCCTTTCGCCTTGGGTTTCCCCTTCGGCTGGGGCGGCGTATTGGTCTTGGCCAATGCTGCCCGTGCTTGAGACCGTGTGTAGGGTCTTTCGGCAGTGTCTCCTATGAGCCCTAAAGCTCTGAGATCATTACCTAACAAGACCTTTCCCGGGACGTTTCTCTGAATGCTCACTGGAATCCTGACTGCTGTACCATTTAAAGTAAGATTTACAGGTATTACTGGGAACATACGGAGTGGGCCGTCAGCCAACTTAGTGGGCATCAGAGTAGCTCTGGCAACTTCCTCTGAGTCTACCAAGGTAGAATCCACTACAGTTCGACTGCACCCACTATCCCTAAGAGCTGGAGTATCTACTCCATTGATCAGCACACTGTCTTTAAAGTAGTGCTTGGTATTATCTGTAATCCTAGCATAAGCCTCTGCGACTTTAGGATCCCAGGAACCCAGGGAAACTAAAACTACCTCAGCCTCTATCCCGCTGGGAAATGAGTCTGAGGAGAAGGATGCTCCTGTAATCTCTTCTTCCTCGTAGGAGGAGAAGGCCAGATTAGCGGAGTGGACCCCCAAAGGTCAAACCTTACACCGGGGATCCCCCTTCACGTGGTCAGTTGCTCCACAAGCAAAACAAGATCCATTGGGTCTGTTTACATAGGGAGGCTTATTGTAACCAGAGTTCTGTTTCGGAGGCTGACCTCCACTACCCTGTGAGTTCTCTTGTGTCTTACCCTTATTTTTCTTTTTGTGGCCCTTTTGAGAAGAAGATTTATCAGATTCTCCACCCTCCTTATCTTTGGACTTTTTCCCTTCCTCCTGCTTACCAGGATGAGTTTTGTCCTTATGGGACACTCGATGTGACACCCATAAGTCTGCTGCAATGGCCAGCTTCTTAGGATCTATCTCCTTCGAATCGGCCAAATGCTGCTTAAGCTCCGGGGAAGAAGATGCAAAAATGTGTTCCAGCATGACAAGATGTATCATGCCTTCGAAGGTAGAAACCTTATAACCTTCGACCCAGCCAGTTAAGTTTTTCAAGGATTCAGTGACATAAGATACCCAAGTACCACCTTCCTTTTTCTTATACTCTATGAATCGTTTCAAATATTGGGCCGGAGTCTTCCCAAACTTTAAAATGAGAGTTTGCTTTAACATTGCGAAATCAGCTTGCTCAGCCTTCGACATTTCCATAATGGCACTACAGCCAGAATGGGGCAGTCTGCTGAGTAACCAGGCAATCTTATCAGCATTGTCAACTTGTTGAACTTCGCATGCATACTCAAACGCATTCATCCAGTCCATAATGTCATTCCTTTCCTCATACACAATGACCAGATCTTTCGGAAACCGTGGATGAGAGGAGGCCCCAGACCCATGTCCAGGACCCTTGGACCCATTTGCAACCTGAAGCTTGGCCAGTTCCAACTGGTGATCCCTGTCTTTCTGTTTTTCTGACTGTTCGATTTTTAGTTTGGCTATGCTGAATTCAAGCTCCTTCTGCCTAAACCGCAGCTCTTGCTTCTTGAATTCAAGCATAGCCTCCCCATCAACACTGGCAGAGGAAACATTAGACATCTCATCCTCCCTGTCCTCGTGGTCGCGGTGGATCAGTGCAGCGGCAGAACCGTCGGTTCTACCAGTGAGAGCAGCCCCACCTCCTTCCGCACTGTCCTCAGAAGTTATAGCGTCAAGCTGCGCTTCTTGCCACGCCACGATTCTTTTGATCATATCCAATTTCGTGCCTTGAGAGGAAACACCTCTCTCCGCACACATTTTTTCCAATGTTTCTGATTTGGAAGCATTTAAAGTTAACAAGGTATTTGTTTCCATACTGTTAGATAGGACTATGGCCTTTTTAAAGTTATACTACAACAATTCACTACATGTCCTGGTAGGAATAACTTGAAATGCCTTAGTTCGTGCGCAACACTGGATACCTTCAGTCGTATCCCACCGCTGTACACCAATTTGTTAAGACGGATTTCTGAACTCTGTCCTGGTGGCGCAGAAGTTCAGAAGGCCAACCTAATTACTTGGAACAGGGTAACCTCTGGACAAGCCAGACCAATCAAGGTAGTGATCGCGGCGGTCAAGACTAGGTCTCAAGAGGGGTGAGGGTGACTGAAAGCCTGCAATGAGCACACAAAGCAAGGACACTTACAAACTACTCCAAACAGGTGCTATATTAAAAATATATATACATTTATTCCAAGGCCTTTAAAACAATGACCGTAGCGAGAAATCACAATACAACTCTAGTAAACCAACACATACCATACCAATACAATATATATACAAATACAAACAAGTCTCAAGCGTTAGATGCACGAAATGTGTAGTCCACCTAAAAGGGAAGGAAAACAGGCAGTGTGAAATAATGCTTAGACCCAGTCCGCCTTCAGAGGCACCTAACTAAAAGGAAGTCCGAGCCCTACGAAGAGTGGAGCCTTGTGCTCAAAAGTACCTGCACACGCTGGTGCCAACGGGCAAAAGGGGATTCTCTTCGAGGGAGATCAGGCAGTTCAGTTTAGTGCACAAACGAAGAACAACAGTGTTCCGCGACTCAAGCGCAGCCTCCACTGTGGGCAGAAGCAGAGCGCGAGTACGGAAAGGCGTGCTGTTTTGACACAGCGGGGAAAAGCTATGGGCTCCTGCAGGAGGGCGACCAGTTCATAGCTATGCTACTCGCCGGACCCCGATGCAAGCAGACCCAGGCTTCTCCGCGTCAGTTTCAGTCGCTGGCAGGTTCAGAAGAGCAGGGGACGTCTCGTCGTCGTGTTGAGTCTGCAGCAGCAGAGTTGAGTAAAAGACGTCCCAAACGAAGGAACCCGCACAGTTTGTTACCACAGCAGGGCAACGGAGCGGCCGTGTGTATCTGAGCCAAATGTACACTACTCACTTCAGACCTGGGAACGCCAAGTGTACGAATCGTGTGAGAGTGACAAGGACTCGATATACTACACAACCTGGTGGCGGTTACAGAGCAAGACTCCTGTGTAGGCTGGTCAGTCTGCTGGATGGCCCAGAGACGCTTCCGAAGGCTTACTAGCAGGAGATGGTGAAGATGCCGAGAATAGCTGTCCCCGCTATTCCAAGGGTCGAAGTACTAGTACAGGCCTTCTGGTTCGATCAAAGGTGAAAAGGGTTTCACAAGGCGACAGCAGTGCAGAGGAGCAGTCCTTCAGCGGGTCACCAGCGATTCCTCGGTTCAGCCTCTTGGTTGCAGGATACTTGGCTCCTGTATTCCTTTGTTCGTGAGAACTCAGGAGATCGACATGGTAGTGGTGTTTCCAGCCCCCTCTTATCCACGGTTCCCTTCGTGCCAAAACGGTGGGGACCCAATGGGAGATCCGCTCATCAACACTCACACCATTCGTGGACCTATCACGGACCATGGTGGTCCCAGGCATTCACACGGGACCAGACATCCCAGCCCACATACTGGAGGCACACACAAGACATGTAGAAGCCCGCGAAAGCATCCGTGTTTCGCGGGAAAGTACATGCCCAAATAAGGAAGGCCCCGGGTCGGCTCGACCTGGGGAAGGTGAAGGGAGCAAGACGGTCAGCGGACAGGACAAAGGAGCCTCGTGGTCTGGCCATTTTGGGAGCCAGGCCACCATTTTGGGTTAAGTGCGAGAAACGTGCTTAGAACGCCAAAAGGAGCTCAAAACACAAGAAACGATCGCTGCCACCATTCCCGTCCGTGAATCACTTGCACCGATCAGTTACAATCCTGAAAGAGTATCTAGGGCCTGTAGAAGGCTAGAATCCCAAGAGAGCAGCAACTTAGCTTACAGTGCCCTCTTGTGTCATGTTGCACGAAAGCCGCAACATGATAAAAGAAACTACTGAAAACAGCGTTTCCCGGTACTGACTGTCTTAAGGGCATGTCAGTTTCCCCGTAAGAAAGGAGCGAAATCCCAGAGGAGTGCGGCAGAAGGCTGCACTTCTCTGGCAAAGTCGAGAACAAGGTGAAAAACAACAGCAAAAAGTTTAGGGGTTGCCACATGGAAGGAAAATTACCTACAATTATTAAATCTTTCCTAACAGATATCACATCTCATGTTATAGGAAGAGTTTCAGGTTTGGTATAATCATTGAGATATCACATCTCTGCAATCGGAAGTGTCTCAGGATTGGGATGGGAAGGAGTTGGATATCCCATCTCATGTTATAGGACGGGTCTCAGGATTGTTATTAGAATCATTGAGATATCATATTGCATGCTGTAGGAAGGGTCTAAGGATTGGAATGGGAAGGACTTGGATATCACATCTCATGCTATGGATAGGCTCTCAGGATTGGAAAGGGAAGGAGTTGGATATCACATTTCATGTTAGAGGAAGGATCTCAGATTTGGTATTAGAGGCATTGAGATATCACATCTCATGCTATAGGAAGGGTCTCAGGATTGGAATGGGAAGGAGTTGGATATCACATCTCATGCTATAGGAAGGGTCTCAGGTTTGGTATAAGCATTGAGATATCACATCTCATGCTATAGGAAGGGTCTCAGGATTGGAATGGGAAGGAGTTGGATATCACATCTCATGCTATAGGAAGGGTCTCAGGTTTGGTATAAGCAATGAGATATCACATCTCATGCTATCGGAAGGGTCTCAGGATTGGAATGGGAAGGAGTTGTATATGACATCTCAAGCCATAGGAAGGGTCTCAGGTTTGGTATAGGCTTTGAGATATCACATCTCTGCTATCGGAAGGGTCTCAGGATTGGAATGGGAAGGAGTTGGATATCCCATCTCATGTTATAGGAAGAGTCTCAGGTTTGGTATTAGAAGCATTGAGATATCACATCTCATGCTATAGGAAGTGTCTCAGGATTGGAATGGGAAGGACTTGGATATCACATCTCATGCTATAGGGAAGGTCTCAAGTTTGATATTAGAAGCATTGAGATATCACATCTCATGGTATAGGAAGGGTCTCAGGATTGGAATGGGAAGGAGTAGGATATCACATCTCATGCTATAGGAAGGATCTCAGGTTTGGTATAAGCATTGAGATATCACATCTCTTCTATCGGAAGGGTCTCAGGATTGGAATGGGAAGGAGTTGGATATTCCCATCTCATGTTATAGGAAGGGTCTCAGGTTTGGTATTAGAAGCATTGAGATATCACATCTCATGCTATAGGAAGGGTCTCAGGATTGGAATGGGAAGGACTTGGATATCACATCTCATGCTATAGGGAGGGTCTCAAGTTTGATATTAGAAGCATTGAGATATCACATCTCATGATATCGGAAGGGTCTCAGGATTGGAATGGGAAGGAGTTGGATATCACATCTCATTATAAAGGAAGGGTCTAAGGTTGGGAAGGGGAAGGATTTGGATATCACATCTCATGTTATAGGACGGGTCTCAGGTTTGGTATTAGAAGCACTGAGATATCAAGTCTCATGGTATAGGAAGGGTCTCAGAATTGGAATGAGAAGGAGTTGGACATCACATCTCAAGCTATAGGAAGGGTCTCAGGATTGGAATGGGAAGGAGTTTGATATCACATCTCATGCAATAGTATGGGTCTCAGGTTTGGTATAAGCATTGGGATATCACATCTCATGCTATCGGAAGGGTATCAGGATTGGAATTCCAAGGAGTTGGATATCCCATCTCATGCTATAGGAATGGTCTCAGGTTGGAATGGGAAGGAGTTGGATATCACATCTCATGTTATAGGAAGGGTCTCAGGATTGGAATGGGAAGGACTTGGATATCACATCTCATGCTATAGGAAGGCTCTCAGGTTTGGAAGGGGAAAGAGTTGGATATCACATTTCATGTTAGATGTAGGATCTCAGGTTTGGTATTAGAGGCATTGAGATATCACATCTCATGCTATCAGAAGGGTCTCAGGATTGGAATGGGAAGGAGTTGGATATCACATCTCATGCTAAAGGGAGGGTCTCAGGTTTGGAAGGGTAAGGATTTGGATATCACATCTCATGTTATAGGAAGGATCTCAGGTTTGGTATTAGAAGCATTTAGATATCACATCTCATGCTATCGGAAGGATCTCAGGTTTGGTATTAGAAGCATTGAGATATCACATCTCATGCTATCAGAATGGTCTCAGGATTGGAATCGGAAGGAGTTGGATATCACATCTCATGCTAAAGGGAGGGTCTCAGGTTTGGAAGGGGAAGGATTTGGATATCACATCTCATGTTATCGTAAGGATCTCAGGTTTGGTATTAGAAGTATTGAGATATCACATCTCATGCTATAGGAATGGTCTCAGGATTGGAATGGAAAGGACTTGGATATCACATCTCATGCTATAGGGAGGTCTCAAGTTTGATATTAGAAGCATTGAGATATCACATCTCATGCTATAGGAAGGGTCTCAGGATTGGAATGGAAGGAGTTGGATATCACATCTCATGTTTTAGGAAGGATCTCAGGTTTGGTATTAGAAGCATTGAGACATCACATCTCATGCTATAGGAAGGGTCTCAGGATTGGAATGGGAAGGAGTTGGATATCACATCTCATGCTATATGAAGGGTCTCAGGTTTGGCATAAGCATTGAGATATCACATCTCATGCTATAGGAAGGGTCTCAGGATTGGAATGGGAAGGAGTTGTATATGACATCTCATGCCGTAGGAAGGGTCTCAGGTTTGGTATAAGCATTGAGATATCACATCTCTGCTATCGGAAGGGTCTCAGGATTGGAATGGGAAGGAGTTGGATATCACAATTCATGTTATAGGAAGGGTCTCAGGTTTGGTATTAGAAGCATTGAGATATGACATCTCATGCTATAGGAAGGGTCTCAGGATTGGAATGGGAAGGACTTGGATATCACATCTCATGTTATAGGAAGGGTCTCAGGTTTGGTATTAGAAGCATTGAGATATCACATCTCATGCTATAGGAAGGGTCTCAGGAGTGGAGTGGGAAGGAGTTGGATATCACATCTCATGATAAAGGAAGGGTCTAAGGTTTGGAAGGGAAGGATTTGGATATCACATCTCATGTTATTGGACTGGTCTCAGGTTTGGTATTAGAAGCATTGAGATATCAAGTCTCATGGTATAGGACGGGAGTTTGATATCACATCTCATGCCATGGTATGGGTCTCAGGTTTTGTAGAAGCATTGGGATATCACATCTCATGCTATCGGAAGGATATCAGGATTAGATTTGGAAGGAGTTGGATATCCCATCTCATGCTATAGGAAGGGTCTCAGGTTGGAATGGGAAGGAGTTGGATATCACATCTCATGTTATAGGAAGGGTCTCAGGATTGGAATGGGAAGGACTTGGATATCACATCTCATGCTGTAGGAAGGCTCTCAGGTTTGGAAAAGGAAGGAGTTGGATATCACATTTCATGTTAGAGGTAGGATCTCAGGTTTGGTATTAGAGGCATTGAGATATCACATCTCATGCTATCAGAAGGGTATCAGGATTGGAATGGGAAGGAATTGGATATCACATCTCATGCTAAAGGGAGGGTCTCAGGTTTGGTATTAGAAGCATTGAGATATCACATCTCATGCTATCGGAAGGATCTCAGGTTTGGTATTAGAAGCATTGAGATATCACATCTCATGCTATAGGAAGGGTCTCAGGATTGGAATGGGAAGGAGTTGGATATCACATCTCATGTTATAGGAAGGATCTCAGGTTTGGTATTAGAAGCATTGAGATATCACATCTCATGCTATAGGAAGGGTCTCAGGATTGGAATCGGAAGGAGTTGGATATCACATCTCATGCTAAAGGAAGGGTCTCAGTTTTGGTAGAAGCATTGAGATATCACATCTCATGCTATAGGAAGGGTCTCAGGATTGGAATGGGAAGGAGTTGGATATCACATCTCATGCTATGGGAAGGGTCTCAGGTTTGGTATAAGCATTGAAATATCACATCTCTGCTATCGGAAGGGTCTCAGGATTGGAATGGGAGGAGCTGGATATCACATCTCATGCTAAAGGAAGGGTCTCAGGTTTGGAAGGGGAAGGATTTGGATATCACATCTCATGTTATAGGACGGGTCTCAGGTTTGGTATTAGAAGCATTGTGATATCACATCTCATGCTATAGGATGTGTCTCAGGATTGGAATGGGAAGGAGTTGGATATCACATCTCATGCTATAGGAAGGGTTTCAGGTTTGGTAGAAGCATTGACATATCACATCTCATGCTATGGGAAGAGTCTCAGGTTTGGGAAGGGAAGGATTTGGATTTCACATCTCATGTTATAGGATGGTTCTCATGTTTGGTTTTTGAAGCATTGAGATATCACATCTCATGCTATCGGAAGGGTCTCAGGTTTGGAATGGGAAGGAGTTGGATATCACATCTCATGTTATAGGAAGGGTCTCAGGTTTGGAATGGGAAGGAGTTGGATATGACATCTCTTGTTATAGGGAGAGTCTCAGGATTTGAATGGTAAGGAGTTGGATATCACATCTCATGCTATAGGAAGGGTCTCAGGTTGGAATGGGAAGGAGTTGGATATCACATCTCATGTTATATACAGGAAGGGTCTCAGGATTGGAATGGGAAGGATTTGGATATCACATCTCTTGCTATAGGAAGGGTCTCAGGTTTTTTATTAGAAACATTGAGATATCACATCTCATGCTATAGGAGGTGTTTTAGGATTGGAATGGGAAGTATTTGGATATCACATCTCATGCTAAAGGAAGGGTCTCAGGTTTGGAAGGGGAAGGATTTGGATATCACATCTCATCCAATAGGAAGGGTCTCAGGTTTGGAATGGGAAGGAATTGGATATCACATCTCATGTTATAGGAAGGGTCTCAGGTTTTTTATTAGAAACATTGAGATATCACATCTCATGTTATAGGACGGTTCCCAGGTTTGGTATTAGAAGCATTGAGATATCACATCTCATGGTATAGGAAGGGTCTCAGGGTTGGAATGGGAAGGAGTTGGATATCACATCTCATCCAATAGGAAGGGTCTCAGGTTTGGAATGGGAAGGAATTGGATATCACATCTCATGATATATTAAGGATCTCAGGTTTGGTATTAGAAGCATTGAGATATCACATCTCATGCTAAAGGAAGGGTCTCAGGTTTGGTAGAAGCATTGAGATATCACATCTCATGCTATAGGAAGGGTCTCAGGATTTGAATGGCAAGGAGTTGGATATCACATCTCATGCCATAGGAAGGGTCTCAGGTTTGGTATAAGCATTGAGATATCACATCTCTGCTATCGGAAGGTTCTCAGGATTGGATTGGGAAGGAGTTGGATATCCCTTCTCATGCTATAGGAAGTGTCTCAGGTTGGAATGGGAAGGAGTTGAATATCACATCTCATGTTATAGGAAGGGTCTCAGGATTGGAATGGGAAGGATTTGGATATCACATCTCTTGCTATAGGAAGGGTCTCAGGATTGGAATGGGAAGGATTTGGATATCACATCTCATGTCATAGGAAGGATCTCAGGTTTGGTATTAGAAGCATTGATATATCACATCTCATGCTATAGGAATGGTCTCAGGATTGGAAGGGGACGGATTTGGGTATCACATCTCATGTTATAGGACCGGTCTCAGGTTTGGTATTTGAAGCATTGAGATATCAAGTCTCATGGTATAGGACGGGTCTCGGAATTGGAATGAGAAGGAGTTGGATATCACATCTCAAGCTATAGGGAGGGTCTCATGATTGGAATGGGAAGGAGTTGGATATCACATCTCATGTTATAGGAAGGGTCTCAGGATTGGAATGGGAAGGACTTGGATATCACATCTCATTCTATAGGAAGGCTCTCAGGGTTGGAAGGGGAAGGAGTTGGATATCACATTTCATGTTAGAGGTAGGATCTCAGGTTTGGTTTTAGAGGCATTGAGATATCACATCTCATGCCATCAGAAGGGTCTCAGGATTGGAATGGGAAGGAGTTGGATATCAAATCTCATGCTAAAGGGATGGTCTAAGGTTTGGAAGGGGAGGGATTTGGACATCATATCTCATGTTATTGGAAGGATCTCAGGTTTGGTATTAGAAGCATTGAGATATCACATCTCATGCTATCGGAAGGGTCTTAGGTTTGGTATAAGCATTGAGATATCACATCTCTGCTATCGGAAGGGTCTCAGGATTGGAATGGGAAGGATTTGGATATCACATCTCATGTTATTGGACCGGTCTCAGGTTTGGTATTAGAAGCATTGAGATATCAAGTCTCATGGTATAGGACGGGAGTTTGATATCACATCTCATGCCATGGTATGGGTCTCAGGTTTTGTAGAAGCATTGGGATATCACATCTCATGCTATCGGAAGGGTATCAGGATTGGATTTGGAAGGAGTTGGATATCCCATCTCATGCTATAGGAAGGGTCTCAGGTTGGAATAGAAGGAGTTGGATATCACATCTCATGTTATAGGTAGGGTCTCAGGATTGGAATGGGAAGGACTTGGATATCACATCTCATGCTGTAGGAAGGGTCTCAGGTTTGGAAAAGGAAGGAGTTGGATATCACATTTCATGTTAGAGGTAGGATCTCAGGTTTGGTATTAGAGGCATTGAGATATCACATCTCATGCTATCAGAAGGGTATCAGGATTGGAATGGGAAGGAGTTGGATATCACATCTCATGCTAAAGGGAGGGTCTCAGGTTTGGAATGGGAAGGATTTGGATATCACATCTCATGTTATAGGAAGGACCTTAGGTTTGGTATTAGAAGCATTGAGATATCACATAATAATAATACAAAATAATAAGCATCTCATGCTATAGGAAGGGTCTCGGGATTGGAATGGGAAGGAGTTGGATATCACATCTCATGTTATAGGAAGGATCTCAGGTTTGGTATTAGAAGCATTGAGATATCACATCTCATGCTATAGGAAGGGTCTCAGGATTGGAATGGGAAGGAGTTGGATATCACATCTCATGCTATGGGAAGGGTCTCAGGTTTGGTATAAGCATTGAAATATCCCATCTCTGCTATCGGAAGGGTCTCAGGATTGGAATGGGAGGAGCTGGATATCACATCTCATGCTAAAGGAAGGGTCTCAGGTTTGGAAGGGGAAGGATTTGGATATCACATCTCATGTTAAAGGACGGGTCTCAGGTTTGGTATTAGAAGCATTGTGATATCACATCTCATGCTATAGGATGTGTCTCAGGATTGGAATGGGAAGGAGTTGGATATCACATCTCATGCTATAGGAAGGGTTTCAGGTTTGGTAGAAGCATTGAGATATCACATCTCATGCTATAGGAAGAGTCTCAGGTTTGGGAAGGGAAGGATTTGGATTTCACATCTCATGTTATAGGATGGTTCTCATGTTTGGTTTTTGAAGCATTGAGATATCACATCTCATGCTATCGGAAGGGTCTCAGGTTTGGAATGGGAAGGAGTTGGATATCACATCTCATGTTATAGGAAGGGTCTCAGGTTTGGAATGGGAAGGAGTTGGATATGACATCTCTTGTTATAGGGAGGGTCTCAGGATTTGAATGGTAAGGAGTTGGACATCACATCTCATGCTATAGGAAGGGTCTCAGGTTGGAATGGGAAGGAGTTGGATATCACATCTCATGTTATATACAGGAAGGGTCTCAGGATTGGAATGGGAAGGATTTGGATATCACATCTCTTGCTATAGGAAGGGTCTCAGGTTTTTTATTAGAAACATTGAGATATCACATCTCATGCTATAGGAAGTGTTTTAGGATTGGAATGGGAAGTATTTGGATATCACATCTCATGCTAAAGGAAGGGTCTCAGGTTTGGAAGGGGAAGGATTTGGATATCACATCTCATCCAATAGGAAGGGTCTCAGGTTTGGAATGGGAAGGAATTGGATATCACATCTCATGTTATAGGAAGGGTCTCAGGTTTTTTATTAGAAACATTGAGATATCACATCTCATGTTATAGGACGGTTCCCAGGTTTGGTATTAGAAGCATTGAGATATCACATCTCATGGTATAGGAAGGGTCTCAGGGTTGGAATGGGAAGGAGTTGGATATCACATCTCATCCAATAGGAAGGGTCTCAGGTTTGGAATGGGAAGGAATTGGATATCACATCTCATGTTATAGGAAGGATCTCAGGTTTGGTATTAGAAGCATTGAGATATCACATCTCATGCTATAGGAAGGGTCTCAGGATTGGAATGTGAAGGATTTGGATATCACATCTCATGCTAAAGGAAGGGTCTCAGGTTTGGTAGAAGCATTGAGATATCACATCTCATGCTATAGGAAGGGTCTCAGGATTTGAATGGCAAGGAGTTGGATATCACATCTCATGCCATAGGAAGGTTCTCAGGTTTGGTATAAGCATTGAGATATCACATCTCTGCTATCGGAAGGTTCTCAGGATTGGATTGGGAAGGAGTTGGATATCCCTTCTCATGCTATAGGAAGTGTCTCAGGTTGGAATGGGAAGGAGTTGAATATCACATCTCATGTTATAGGAAGGGTCTCAGGATTGGAATGGGAAGGATTTGGATATCACATCTCTTGCTATAGGAAGGGTCTCAGGATTGGAATGGGAAGGATTTGGATATCACATCTCATGTCATAGGAAGGATCTCAGGTTTGGTATTAGAAGCATTGATATATCACATCTCATGCTATAGGAATGGTCTCAGGATTGGAAGGGGACGGATTTGGGTATCACATCTCATGTTATAGGACCGGTCTCAGGTTTGGTATTTGAAGCATTGAGATATCAAGTCTCATGGTATAGGACGGGTCTCGGAATTGGAATGAGAAGGAGTTGGATATCACATCTCAAGCTATAGGGAGGGTCTCAGGATTGGAATGGGAAGGATTTGGATATCACATCTCTTGCTATAGGAAGGGTCTCAGGATTGGTATTAGAAGCATTGATATATCACATCTCATGCTATAGGAATGGTCTCAGGATTGGAATGGGTAGGAGTTGGATATTACATTCTTGCTATAGGAAGGGTCTCATGTTTGGAATGGGAAGGAGTTGGATATCACATATGCTATAGGAAGTGTCTCAGGTTTGGAACGGGAAGGAGATGGATATCACATCTCATGTTATAGGAAGGGTCTCAGGTTTGGTATAAGCATTGAGATATCACATCTCTGCTATCAGGAGTGGCTCAGGATTGGAATGGGAAGGAGTTGGATATCCCATCTCATGTTAAAGGACAGGTCTCTGGTTTGGTATTAGAATAATTGAGATATCACATTGCATGCTGTAGGAAGGGTCTAAGGATTGGAATGGGATGAACTTGGATATCACATCCCATGCTATAGGTAGGCTCTCAGGTTTGGTATAAGCATTGAGATATCACATCTCATGCTATAGGAAGGGTCTCAGGGTTGGAATGGGAAGGATTTGGATATCACATCTCATGCTATAGGAAGGGTCTCAGGTTTGGTATAAGCATGGAGATATCACTTCTCATGCTATAGGAAGGGTCTCAGGATTGGAATGGGAAGGTGTTGGATATCACATCTCATGCTATAGGAAGGGTCTCAGATTTGGTATAAGCATTGAGATATCACATCTCATGCTATAGGAAGGGTCTCAGGATTGGAATGGGAAGGAGTTGTATATGACATCTCAGGCCTTAGGAAGGGTCTCAGGTTTGGTAAAAGCACTGAGATATAACATCTTTGCTATCGGAAGGGTCTCAGGATTGGAATGGGAAGGAGTTGGATATCCCATCTCATGTTATAGGAAGGGTCTCAGGTTTGGTATTAGAAGCATTGAGATATCACATCTCATGCTATAGGAAGGGTCTCAGGATTGGAATGGGAAGGACTTGGATGTCACATCTCATGCTATAGGGAGGGTCTCAAGTTTGATATTAGAAGCATTGAGATAACAAATCTCATGATATCGGAAGGGTCTCAGGATTGGAATGGGAAGGAGTTGGATATCACATCTCATGATAAAGGAAGGGTCTAAGGTTTGGAAGGGGAAGGATTTGGATATCACATCTCATGTTATAGGACGGGTCTCAGGTTTGGTATTAGAAGCATTGAGATATCAAGTCTCATGGTATAAGAAGGGTCTCAGAATTGGAATGGGAAGGAGTTGGATATCACATCTCAAGCTATAGGAAGCGTCTCAGGATTGGAATGGGAAGGAGTTTGATATCACATCTCATGCCATAGTATGGGTCTCAGGTTTGGTAGAAGCATTGGGATATCACATGTCATGCTATCGGAAGGGTATCAGTATTGGATTTGGAAGGAGTTGGATATCCCATCTCATGCTATAGGAAGGGTCTCATGTTAGAATGGGAAGGAGTTGGATATCACATTTCATGTTATAGGAAGGGTCTCAGGATTGGAATGGGAAGGACTTGGATATCATATCTCATGCTATAGGAAGGCTCTCAGGTTTGGAAGGGGAAGGAGTTGGATATCACATTTCATGTTAGAGGAAGGATCTCAGGTTTGGTATAAGCATTGAGATATCACATCTCATGCTATAGGAAGGGTCTCAGGATTGGAATGGGAAGAAGTTGGATATCACATCTCATGCTATAGGAAGGGTCTCAGGATTGGAATGGAAGGAGTTGGATATCACATCTCATGTTATAGGAAGGATCTCAGGTTTGGTATTAGAAGCATTGAGACATCACATCTCATGCTATAGGAAGGGTCTCAGGATTGGAATGGGAAGGAGTTGGATATCACATCTCATGCTATAGGAAGGGTCTCAGGTTTGGTATAAGCATTGAGATATCACATCTCATGCTATAGGAAGGGTCTCAGGATTGGAATGGGAAGGATTTGGATATCACATCTTATGCTATAGGAAGGGTCTCAGGTTTGGTATAAGCATTGAGATATCACATCTCATGCTATAGGAAGGGTCTCAGGATTGGAATGGGAAGAAGTTGGATATCACATCTCATGCTATAGGAAGGGTCTCAGGTTTGGTATAAGCATTGAGATATCACATCTCATGCTATAGGAAGGGTCTCAGGGTTGGAATGGGAAGGAGTTGTATATGACATCTCATGCCATAGCAAGGGTCTCAGGTTTGGTATAAGCATTGAGATATCACATCACATGCTATAGGAAGGGTCTCAGGATTGGAATGGGAAGGACTTGGATATCACATCTCATGCTATAGGCAGGGTCTCAGGTTTGGAAAGGGAAGGAGATGGATATCACATTTCATGTTAGAGGTAGGATCTCAGGTTTGGTATTAGAGGCATTGAGATATCACATCTCATGCTATCAGAAGGGTCTCAGGATTGGAATGGGAAGGAGTTGGATATCACATTACATGCTAAAGGGAGGGTCTCAGGTTTGGAAGGGGAAGGATTTGGAAATCACATCTCATATTATAGGAAGGATCTCAGGTTTGGTATAAGCATGGAGATATCACTTCTCATGCTATAGGAAGGGTCTCAGGATTGGAATGGGAAGGAGTTGGATATCACATCTCATGCTATAGGAAGGGTCTCAGATTTGGTATAAGCATTGAGATATCACATCTCATGCTATAGGAAGGGTCTCAGGATTGGAATGGGAAGGAGTTGTATATGACATCTCAGGCCATAGGAAGGGTCTCAGATTTGGTATAAGCATTGAGATATCACATCTCATGATATCGGAAGGGTCTCAGGATTGGAATGGGAAGGAGTTGGATATCACATCTCATGATAAAGGAAGTGTCTAAGGTTTGGAAGGGGAAGGATTTGGATATCACATCTCATGTTATAGGACGGGTCTCAGGTTTGGTATTAGAAGCATTGACATATCAAGTCTCATGGTATAAGAAGGGTCTCAGGATTGGAATGGGAAGGAGTTTGATATCACATCTCATGCCATAGTATGGGACTCAGGTTTGGTAGAAGCATTGGGATATCACATCCCATGCTATCGGAAGGGTATCAGTATTGGATTTGGAAGGAGTTGGATATCCCATCTCATGCTATAGGAAGGGTCTCAGGTTGGAATGGGAAGGAGTTGGATATCACATTTCATGTTATAGGAAGGGTCTCAGGATTGGAATGGGAAGGACTTGGATATCATATCTCATGCTATAGGAAGGCTCTCAGGTTTGGAAGGGGAAGGAGTTGGATATCACATTTCATGTTAGAGGAAGGATCTCAGGTTTGGTATTAGAGGCCTTGAGATATCACATCTCATGCTATAGGAAGGGTCTCAGGATTGGAATGGGAAGGAGTTGGATATCACATCTCAAGCTATAGGAAGGGTCTCAGGTTTGGTATAAGCATTGAGATATCACATCTCATGCTATAGGAAGGGTCTCAGGATTGGAATGGGAAGAAGTTGGATATCACATCACATGCTATAGGAAGGGTCTCAGGTTTGGTATAAGCATTGAGATATCACATCTCATGCTATAGGAAGGGTCTCAGGATTGGAATGGGAAGGAGTTGTATATGCCATCTCATGCCATAGGAAGGGTCTCAGGTTTTGTATAAGCATTGAGATATCACATCACATGCTATAGGAAGGGTCTCAGGATTGGAATGGGAAGGACTTGGATATCACATATCATGCTATAGGCAGGGTCTCAGGTTTGGAAAGGGAAGGAGATGGATATCACATTTCATGTTAGAGGTAGGATCTCAGGTTTGGTATTAGAGGCATTGAGATATCACATCTCATGCTATCAGAAGGGTCTCAGGATTGGAATGGGAAGGAGTTGGATATCACATCTCATGCTAAAGGGAGGGTCTCAGGTTTGGAAGGGGAAGGATTTGGAAATCACATCTCATATTATAGGAAGGATCTCAGGTTTGGTATTAGAAGCATTGAGATATCACATCTCATGCTATCGGAAGGATCTCAGGTTTGGTATAAGAGGCATTGAGATATCACATCTCATGCTATCATAAGGGTCTCAGGATTGGAATGGGAAGGAGTTGGATATCACTTCTCATGTTATAGGAAGGATCTCAGGTTTGGTATTGGAAGCATTGAGACATCACATCTCATGCTATAGGAAGGGTCTCAGGATTGGAATGGGAAGGAGTTGGATATCACATCTCATGCTATAGGAAGGGTCTCAGATTTGGTATAAGCATTGAGATATCACATCTCATGCTATAGGAAGGGTCTCAGGATTGGAATGGGAAGGAGTTGTATATGACATCTCAGGCCATAGGAAGGGTCTCAGGTTTGATATAAGCATTGAGATATCACATCTCTGCTATCGGAAGGGTCTCAGGATTGGAATGGGAAGGAGTTGGATATCCCATCTGAGTTGGATATCCCATCTCATGTTATAGGAAGGGTCTCAGGTTTGGTATTAGAAGCATTGAGATATCACATCTCATGCTATAGGAAGGGTCTCAGGATTGGAATGGGGAGGACTTGGATGTCACATCTCATGCTATAGGGAGGGTCTCAAGTTTGATATTAGAAACATTGAGATAACAAATGTCATGATATCGGAAGGGTCTCAGGATTGGAATGGGAAGGAGTTGGATATCACATCTCATGATAAAGGAAGGGTCTAAGGTTTGGAAGGGGAAGGATTTGGATATCACATCTCATGTTATAGGACGGGTCTCAGGTTTGGTATTAGAAGCATTGAGATATCAAGTCTCATGGTATAGAAAGGGTCTCAGAATTGGAATGGGAAGAAGTTGGATATCACATCTCAAGCTATAGGAAGGGTCTCAGGATTGGAATGGGAAGGAGTTTGATATCACATTTTATGCCATAGTATGGGTCTCAGATTTGGTAGAAGCATTGGGATATCACATCTCATGCTATCGGAATGGTATCAGTATTGGATTTGGAAGGAGTTGGATATCCCATCTCATGCTATAGGAAAGGTCTCAGGTTGGAATGGGATGGAGTTGGATATCACATTTCATGTTATAGGAAGGGTCTCAGGATTGGAATGGGAAGGACTTGGATATCATATCTCATGCTATAGGAAGGCTCTCAGGTTTGGAAGGGGAAGGAGTTGGATATCACATTCATGTTAGAGGAAGGATCTCAGGTTTGGTATTAGAGGCCTTGAGATATCACATCTCATGCTATAGGAAGGGTCTCAGGATTGGAATGGGAAGGAGTTGGATATCACATCTCAAGCTATAGGAAGGGTCTCAGGTTTGGTATAAGCATTGAGATATCACATCTCATGCTATAGGAAGGGTCTCAGGATTGGAATGGGAAGGAGTTGGATATCACATCTCATGTTATAGGAAAGATCTCAGGTTTGGTATTAGAAGCATTGAGACATCACATCTCATGTTATAGGAAGGGTCTCAGGATTGGAATGGGAAGAAGTTGGATATCACATCTCATGCTATAGGAAGGGTCTCAGGTTTGGAAGGGGAAGGAGTTGGATATCCAATCTCATGTTATAGGACTGGTCTCAGGTTTGGTATTAGAAACATTGAGATATCACATTGCATGCTGTAGGAAGGTTCTCAGGTTTGGAATGGGGAGGAATTGGATATCACATCTCATGTCAAACGAAGGATCTCAGGTTTGTTATTAGAAGCATTGAGATATCACATCTCATGCTATAGGAATGGTCTCAGGGTTGGAATGGGAAGGAGTTGGATATTACATTCTTGCTATAGGAAGGGTCTCATGTTTGGAATGGGAAGGAGTTGGATATCACATATGCTATAGGAAGGGTCTCAGGTTTGGAACGGGAAGGAGTTGGATATCCGATCTCATGTTATAGGAAGGGTCTCAGGTTTGGTATAAGCATTGAGATATCACATCTCTGTTATCAGAAGTGTCTCAGGATTGGAATGGGAAGGAGTTGGATATCCCATCTCATGTTATAGGACGGGTCTCAGGTTTGTTATTAGAATCATTGAGATATCATATTGCACGCTGCAGGAAGGGTCTAAGGATTGGAATGGGAAGGACTTGGATATCACATCTCATGCTATAGATAGGCTCTCAGATTTGGAAAGGGAAGGAGTTGGATATCACATTTCATGTTAGAGGAAGGATCTCAGGTTTGGTATTAGAGGCATTGAGATATCACATCTCATGTTATAGGAAGCGTCTCAGGATTGGAATGGGAAGGAGTTGGGTATCACATCTCATGCTATAGGAAGGCTCAGGATTGGTATAAGTATTGAGATATAACATCTCATGCTATAGGAAGGGTCTCAGGATTGGAATGGAAGGAGTTGGATATCACATCTCATGTTATAGGAAGGATCTCAGGTTTGGTATTAGAAGCATTGAGACATCACATCTCATGCTATAGGAAGGGTCTCAGGATTGGAATGGGAAGGAGTTGGATATCACATATGCTATAGGAAGGGTCTCAGGTTTGGAACGGGAAGGAGTTGGATATCCGATCTCATGTTATAGGAAGGGTCTCAGGTTTGGTATAAGCATTGAGATATCACATCTCTGTTATCAGAAGTGTCTCAGGATTGGAATGGGAAGGAGTTGGATATCCCATCTCATGTTATAGGACGGGTCTCAGGTTTGTTATTAGAATCATTGAGATATCATATTGCACGCTGCAGGAAGGGTCTAAGGATTGGAATGGGAAGGACTTGGATATCACATCTCATGCTATAGATAGGCTCTCAGATTTGGAAAGGGAAGGAGTTGGATATCACATTTGATTTTAGAGGAAGGATCTCAGGTTTGGTATTAGAGGCATTGAGATATCACATCTCATGTTATAGGAAGCGTCTCAGGATTGGAATGGGAAGGAGTTGGGTATCACATCTCATGCTATAGGAAGGCTCAGGATTGGTATAAGTATTGAGATATAACATCTCATGCTATAGGAAGGGTCTCAGGATTGGAATGGAAGGAGTTGGATATCACATCTCTTGTTATAGGAAGGATCTCAGGTTTGGTATTAGAAGCATTGAGACATCACATCTCATGCTATAGGAAGGGTCTCAGGATTGGAATGGGAAGGAGTTGGATATCACATCTCATGCTATAGGAAGGGTCTCAGGTTTGGTATAAGCATTGAGATATCACATCTCATGCTATAGGAAGGGTCTCAGGATTGGAATGGGAAGGAGTTGTATATGACATCTCATGCCGTAGGAAGGGTCTCAGGTTTCGTATAAGCATTGAGATATCACATCTCTGCTATCGGAAGGGTCTCAGGATTGGAATGGGAAGGAGTTAGATATCCCATCTCATGTTATAGGAAGAGTCTCAGGTTTGGTATTAGAAGCATTGGATATCACATATCATGCTATAGGAAGTGTCTCAGGATTGGAATGGGAAGGACTTGGATATCACATCTCATGCTATAGGGAGGGTCTCAAGTTTGATATTAGAAGCATTGAGATATCACATCTCATGCTATAGGAAGGGTCTCAGGATTGGAATGGGAAGGAGTTGGATATCACATCTCATGCTATAGGAAGGGTCTCAGGTTTGGTATAAGCATTGAGATATCACATCTCTGCTATCGGAAGGGTCTCAGGATTGGAATGGGAAGGAGTTGGATATTCCCATCTCATGCTATAGGAAGGGTCTCAGGTTTGGAACGGGAAGGAGTTGGATATCATATCTCATGTTATAGGAAGAGTATCAGGTTTGGTATAAGCATTGAGATATCACATCTCTGCTATCGGAGGTGTCTCAGGATTGGGATGGGAAGGAGTTGGATATCACATCTCATGCTATAGGAAGGGTCTCAGGTTTGGTATTAGAAGCATTGAGATATCACATCTATTGCTGTAGGAAGGGTCTCAGGATTGGAATTGGAAGGAGTTGGATATCACATCTCATGCTATAGGAAGGATCACAGGTTTGGTATTAGAAGCATTGAGATATCACATCTCATGCTATCAGAAGGGTCTCAGGATTGGAATGGGAAGGAGTTGGATATCACATCTCATGCTATAGGAAGGGTCTCAGGTTTGGAACGGGAAGGAGTTGGATATCATATCTCATGTTATAGGAAGAGTCTCAGGTTTGGTATAAGCATTGAGATATCACATCTCTGCTATCGGAGGTGTCTCAGGATTGGGATGGGAAGGAGTTGGATATCACATCTCATGCTATAGGAAGGGTATCAGGTTTGGAACGGGAAGGAGTTGGATATCCCATCTCATGTTATAGGACGGGTCTCAGGTTTGGTATTAGAAGCATTGAGATATCACATCGCATGCTGTAGGAAGGATCTCAGGTTTGGAATGGGAAGGAATTGGATATCACATCTCATGTCATAGGAAGTATCTCAGGTTTGGTATTAGAAGCATTGAGATATCACATCTCATGCTATAGGAATGGTCTCAGGATTGGAATGGGTAGGAGTTGGATATTACACTCTTGCTATAGGAAGGGTCTCATGTTTGGAATGGGAAGGAGTTGGATATCACATATGCTATAGGAAGGGTCTCAGGTTTGGAACGGGAAGGAGTTGGATATCACATCTCATGCTATAGGTAGGCTCTCAGGTTTGGTATAAGCATTGAGATATCACATCTCATGCTATAGGAAGGGTCTCAGGATTGGAATGGGAAGGATTTGGATATCACATCTCATGCTATAGGAAGGGTCTCAGGTTTGCTATAAGCATGGAGATATCACTTCTCATGCTATAGGAAGTGTCTCAGGATTGGAATGGGAAGGAGTTGGATATCACATCTCATGTTATAGGAAGGATCTCAGGTTTGGTATTAGAAGCATTGAGACATCACATCTCATGCTATAGGAAGGGTCTCAGGATTGGAATGGGAAGTAGTTGGATATCACATCTCATGCTAAAGGGAGGGTCTCAGGTTTGGAAGGGGAAGGATTTGGATATTACATCTCGTGTTGTAGGAATGATCTCAGGTTTGGTATTAGAAGCATTCAGATATCACATCTCATGCTATCGGAAGGATCTCAGGTTTGGTATTAGAAACATTGAGATATCAAATCTCATGCTATAGGAAGGGTCACAGGATTGGAATGGGAAGGAGTTCGATATCACATCTCATGCTATGGGAAGGGTCTCAGGATTGGAATGGGAAGGAGTTTTATATGACATCTCATGCCATAGGAATGATCTCAGGTTTGGTATTAGAAGCATTGAGACATAACATCTCATGTTATAGGAAGGGTGTCAGGATTGGAATGGGAAGGAGTTGGATATCACATCTCATGCTATAGGAAGGGTCTCAGGTTTGGTATAAGTATTGAGATATCACATCTCATGCTATAGGAAGGGTCTCAGGATTGGAATGGGAAGGAGTTGTATATGACATCTCATGCCACAGGAAGGGTCTCAGGTTTGGTATAAGCATTGAGATATCACATCTCTGCTATCGGAAGGGTCTCAGGATTGGAATGGGAAGGAGTTGGATATCCCATCTTACGTTATAGGAAGGGTCTCAGGTTTGGTATTAGAAGCATTGAGATATCACATCTCATGCTATAGGAAGGGTCTCAGGATTGGAATGGGAAGGACTTGGATATCACATCTCATTCTATAGGGAGGGTCTCACGTTTGGAAAGGGAAGGAGTTGGATATCACATTTCATGTTAGATGTAGGATCTCAGGTTTGGTATTAGAGGCATATGAGATATCACATCTCATGCTATCAGAAGGGTCTCAGGATTGGAATGGGAAGGAGTTGGATATCACATCTCATGCTAAAGGGAGGGTCTCAGGAATGGAAGGGGAAGTATTTGGATATCACATCTCATGTTATAGGAAGGATCTCAGGTTTGGTATTAGAAGCATTGAGATATCACATCTCATGCTATCGGAAGGATCTCAGGTTTGGTATTAGAGGCATTGAGATATCACATCTCATGCTAAAGGGAGGGTCTCAGATTTGGAAGGGGAAGGATTTGGATATCACATCTCTTGTTATAGGAAGGATCACAGGTTTGGTATTAGAAGCATTGAGATATCACATCTCATGCTATGGGAAGGGTCTCAGGATTGGAATGGGAAGGAGTTGGATATCGCATCTCATGCTATAGGAAGGGTCTCAGGTTTGGAACGGGAAGGAGTTAGATATCACATCTCATGTTATAGTAAGAGTCTCAGGTTTGGTATAAGCATTGAGATTTCACATCTCTGCTATCGGAGGTGTCTCAGGATTGGGATGGGAAGGAATTGGATATCACATCTCATGCTATAGGAAGGGTATCAGGTTTGGAACGGGAAGGAGTTGGATATCCCATCTCATGTTATAGGACGGGTCTCAGTTTTGATATTAGAAGCATTGAGATATCACATCACATGCTGTAGGAAGGGTCTCAGGTTTGGAATGAGAAGGATTTAGATATCACATCTCATGTCATAGGAAGGATCTCAGGTTTGGTATAAGCATTGAGATATCACATCTCTGCTATTGGAAAGGTCTCAAGATTGGAATTGGAAGGACTTGGATATCACAATTCATGTTATAGGAAGGGTCTCAGGTTTGGTATTAGAAGCATTGAGATATGACATCTCATGCTATAGGAAGGGTCTCAGGATTGGAATGGGAAGGACTTGGATATCACATCTCATGTTATAGGAAGGGTCTCAGGTTTGGTATTAGAAGCATTGAGATATCACATCTCATGCTATAGGAAGGGTCTCAGGAGTGGAGTGGGAAGGAGTTGGATATCACATCTCATGATAAAGGAAGGGTCTAAGGTTTGGAAGGGGAAGGATTTGGATATCACATCTCATGTTATTGGACTGGTCTCAGGTTTGGTATTAGAAGCATTGAGATATCAAGTCTCATGGTATAGGACGGGAGTTTGATATCACATCTCATGCCATGGTATGGGTCTCAGGTTTTGTAGAAGCATTGGGATATCACATCTCATGCTATCGGAAGGATATCAGGATTAGATTTGGAAGGAGTTGGATATCCCATCTCATGCTATAGGAAGGGTCTCAGGTTGGAATGGGAAGGAGTTGGATATCACATCTCATGTTATAGGAAGGGTCTCAGGATTGGAATGGGAAGGACTTGGATATCACATCTCATGCTGTAGGAAGGCTCTCAGGTTTGGAAAGGGAAGGAGTTGGATATCACATTTCATGTTAGAGGTAGGATCTCAGGTTTGGTATTAGAGGCATTGAGATATCACATCTCATGCTATCAGAAGGGTATCAGGATTGGAATGGGAAGGAATTGGATATCACATCTCATGCTAAAGGGAGGGTCTCAGGTTTGGTATTAGAAGCATTGAGATATCACATCTCATGCTATCGGAAGGATCTCAGGTTTGGTATTAGAAGCATTGAGATATCACATCTCATGCTATAGGAAGGGTCTCAGGATTGGAATGGGAAGGAGTTGGATATCACATCTCATGTTATAGGAAGGATCTCAGGTTTGGTATTAGAAGCATTGAGATATCACATCTCATGCTATAGGAAGGGTCTCAGGATTGGAATGGGAAGGAGTTGGATATCACATCTCATGCTAAAGGAAGGGTCTCAGTTTTGGTAGAAGCATTGAGATATCACATCTCATGCTATAGGAAGGGTCTCAGGATTGGAATGGGAAGGAGTTGGATATCACATCTCGTGCTATAGGAAGGGTCTCAGGTTTGGTATAAGCATTGAGATATCACATCTCTGCTATCGGAAGGGTCTCAGGATTGGAATGGGAAGGACTTAGATATCACATCTCATGCTATAGGGAGGGTCTCAGGATTGGAATGGAAGGAGCTGGATATCACATCTCATGCTAAGACTTGATATACCCTTCCTATAAAATAAGATGGGAATATCCAACTCCTTCCCATTCCAATCCTGAGACCCTTCCGATAGCAGAGATGTGATATCTCAATGCTTATACCAAACCTGAGATCCTTCCTATAACATGAGGTGTGATATCCAACTCCTTCCCATTCCAATCCTGAGACACTTCCTATAGCATGAGATGTGATATCTCACTGCTTATACCAAACCTGATACCCTTCCTATAGCATGAGATGTGATATCCAACTCCTTCCCATTCCAATCCTGAGTCCCTTCCTATAGCATGAGATGTGATATCTCAATGCTTCTAATATCAAACTTGAGACCCTCCCTATAGCATGAGATGCGATATCCAAGTCCTTCACATTCCAATCCTGAGACACTTCCTATAGCATGAGATGTGATATCTCAATGCTTCTAATACCAAACCTGAGACTCTTCCTATAACATGAGATGGGATATCCAACTCCTTCCCATTCCAATCCTGAGACCCTTCCAAAAGCAGAGATGTGATATCTCAATGCTTATACCAAACCTGAGACCCTTCCTATGGCATGAGATGTCATATACATATCCTTCCCATTCCAATCCTGAGACCCTTCCTATAGCATGAGATGTGATATCTCAATGCTTATACCAAACCTGAGACCCTTCCTATAGCATGAGATGTGATATCCAACTCCTTCCCATTCCAATCCTGAGACCCTTCCTATAGCATGAGATGTGATATCTCAATGCCTCTAATACCAAACCTGAGATCCTTCCTCTAACATGAAATGTGATATCCAACACCTTCCCTTTCCAAACCTGAGAGCCTACCTATAGCTTGAGATGTGATATCCAAGTCCTTCCCATTCCAATCCTTAGACCCTTCCTACAGCATGCAATATGATATCTCAATGATTCTAATAACAAACCTGAGACCCGTCCTATGACATGAGATGGGATATCCAACTCCTTCCCATTCCAATCCTGAGACACTTCCGATAGCAGAGATGTGATATCTCAATGCTTATACCAAACCTGAGACCCTTCCTATAACATGAGATGTGATATCCAACTCCTTCCAAATCCAATCCTGATACCCTTCCGATAGCATGAGATGTGATATCCCAATGCTTCTACCAAACCTGAGACCCATACTATGGCATGAGATGTGATATCAAACTCCTTCCCATTCCAATCCTGAGACCCTTCCTATAGCTTGAGATGTGATATCCAACTCCTTCCCATTCCAATTCTGAGACCCTTCCTATACCATGAGACTTGATATCTCAATGCTTCTAATACCAAACCTGAGACCCGTCCTATAACATGAGATGTGATATCCAAATCCTTCCCCTTCCAAACCTTAGACCCTTCCTTTATCATGAGATGTGATATCCAACTCCTTCCCATTCCAATCCTGAGACCCTTCCGATATCATGAGATGTGATATCTCAATGCTTCTAATATCAAACTTGAGACCCTCCCTATAGCATGAGATGTGATATCCAAGTCCTTCCCATTCCAATCCTGAGACCCTTCCTATAACATGAGATGGGAATATCCAACTCCTTCCCATTCCAATCCTGAGACCCTTCCGATAACAGAGATGTGATATCTCAATGCTTATACCAAACCTGAGATCCTTCCTATAACATGAGATGTAATATCCAACTTCTTCCCATTCCAATCCTGAGACACTTCCTATAGCATGAGATGTGATATCTCACTGCTTATACCAAACCTAAGACCCTTCCTATAGCATGAGATGTGATATCCAACTCCTTCCCATTCCAATCCTGAGACCCTTCCTATAGCATGAGATGAGATATCTCAATGCTTCTAATACCAAACCTGAGACTCTTCCTATAACATGAGATGGGATATCCAACTCCTTCCCATTCCAATTCTGAGACCCTTCCGATAGTAGAGATGTGATATCTCACTGCTTATACCAAACCCGAGACCCTTCCTATAGCATGAGATGTGATATCCAACTCCTTCCCATTCCAATCCTGAGACCCTTCCTATAGCATGAGATGTGATATCTCAATGCTTATACCAAACCTGAGACCCTTCATATAGCATGAGATGTGAAATCCAACTCCTTCCCATTACAATCCTGAGACCCTTCTTATAGCATGAGATGTGATGTCTCAATGCTTCTAATACCAAACCTGAGATCCTTCCTATAACATGAGATGTGATATCCAACTCCTTCCATTCCAATCCTGAGACCCTTCCTATAGCGTGAGATGTGATATCTCAATGCTTCTAATATCAATCTTGAGACCCTCCCTATAGCATGAGATGTGATATCCAAGTCCTTCCCATTCCAATCCTGAGACACTTCCTATAGCATGAGATGTGATATCTCAATGCTTCTAATACCAAACCTGAGACTCTTCCTATAACATGAGATGGGATATCCAACTCCTTCCCATTCCAATCCTGAGACCCTTCCAAAAGCAGAGATGTGATATCTCAATGCTTATACCAAACCTGAGACCCTTCCTATGGCATGAGATGTCATATACATATCCTTCCCATTCCAATCCTGAGACCCTTCCTATAGCATGAGATGTGATATCTCAATGCTTATACCAAACCTGAGACCCTTCCTATAGCATGAGATGTGATATCCAAGTCCTTCCCATTTCAATCCTTAGACCCTTCCTATAGCATGCAATATGATATCTCAATGAATCTAATACCAAACCTGAGACTCTTCCTATAACATGAGATGGGATATCCAACTCCTTCCCATTCCAATCCTGAGACCCTTCCAAAAGCAGATATGTGATATCTCAATGCTTATACCAAACCTGAGACCCTTCCTATGGCATGAGATGTGATATCCAAGTCCTTCCCATTCCAATCCTTAGACCCTTCCTATAGCATGCAATATGATATCTCAATGATTCTAATAACAAACCTGAGACCCGTCCTATAACATGAGATGGGATATCCAACTCCTTCCCATTCCAATCCTGAGACCCTTCCGATAGCAGAGATGTGATATCTCAATGCTTATACCAAACCTGAGTCCCTTCCTACGGCATGAGATGTCATATACAACTACTTCCCATTCCAATCCTGAGACCCTTCCCATAGCATGAGATGTGATATCTCAATGCTTATACCAAACCTGAGACCCTTCATATAGCATGAGATGTGATATCCAACTCCTTCCCATTCCAATCCTGAGACCCTTCCGATAGCAGAGATGTGATATCTCAATGCTTATACCAAACCTGAGACCCTTCCTACGGCATGAGATGTCATATACAACTCCTTCCCATTCCAATCCTGAGACCCTTCCCATAGCATGAGATGTGATATCTCAATGCTTATACCAAACCTGAGTCCCTTCCTATAGCATGAGATGTGATGTCTCAATGCTTCTAATACCAAACCTGAGATCCTTCCTATAACATGAGATGTGATATCCAACTCCTTCCATTCCAATCCTGAGACCCTTCCTATAGCATGAGATGTGATATCTCAATGCTTCTAATATCAAACTTGAGACCCTCCCTATAGCATGAGATGTGATATCCAATTCCTTCCCATTCCAATCCTGAGACACTTCCTATAGCATGAGATGTGATATCTCAATGCTTCTAATACCAAACCTGAGACTCTTCCTATAACATGAGATGGGATATCCAACTCCTTCCCATTCCAATCATGAGACCCTTCCAAAAGCAGAGATGTGATATCTCAATGCTTATACCAAACCTGAGACCCTTCTTATGTCATGAGATGTCATATACATATCCTTCCCATTCCAATCCTGAGACACTTCCGATAGCAGAGATGTGATATCTCAATGCTTATACCAAACCTGAGACCCTTCCTATAACATGAGATGTGATATCCAACTCCTTCCCATTCCAAACCTGAGACCCTTCCTATAGCATATGTGATATCCAACTCCTTCCAATTCCAAACATGAGACCCTTCCCATAGCAAGAATGTAATATACAACTCCTTCCCATTCCAATCCTGAGACCATTCCTATAGCATGAGATGTGATATCTCAATGCTTCTAATACCAAACCTGAGATCCTTCCTATGACATGAGATGTGATATCCAATTCCTTCCCATTCCAAACCTGAGACCCTTCCTACAGCATGCGATGTGATATCTCAATGCTTCTAATACCAAACCTGAGACCAGTCCTATAACATGAGATGGGATATCCAACTCCTTCCCGTTCCAATCCTGAGACACTTCCGATTGCAGAGATGTGATATGTCAATGCTTATACCAAAACCGAGACTCTTCCTATAACATGAGATGTGATATCCAACTCCTTCCCGTTCCAAACCTGAGACCCTTCCTATAGCATGAGATGTGATATCCAACTCCTTCCCATTCCAATCCTGAGACCCTTCCGATAGCATGAGATGTGATATCTCAATGCCTCTAATACCAAACCTGAGATCCTTCCTATAACATGTGATGTGATATTCAATTCCTTCCCCTTCCAAACCTGAGACCCTCCCTTTAGCATGAGATGTGATATCCAACTCCTTCCCATTCCAATCCTGAGACCCTTATGATAGCATGAGATGTGATATCTCAATGCCTCTAATACCAAACCTGAGATACTTCCGATAGCATGAGATGTGATATCTCAATGCTTCTAATACCAAACCTGAGATTCTTCCTATAACATGAGATGTGATATCCAACTCCTTCCCATTCCAATCCTGAGACCCTTCTGATAGCATGAGATGTGATATCTCAATGCCTCTAATACCAAACCTGAGATCCTACCTCTAGCATGAAATGTGATATCCAACTCCTTCCCTTTCCAAACCTGAGAGCCTACCTATAGCATGAGATGTGATATCCAAGTCCTTCCCATTCCAATCCTTAGACCCTTCCTATAGCATGCAATATGATATCTCAATGATTCTAATAACAAACCTGAGACCCGTCCTATAACATGAGATGGGATATCCAACTCCTTCCCATTCCAATCCTGAGACACTTCCGATAGCAGAGATGTGATATCTCAATGCTTATACCAAACCTGAGACCCTTCCTATAACATGAGATGTGATATCCAACTCCTTCCAATTCCAAACATGAGACCCTTCCCATAGCAAGAATGTAATATCCAACTCCTTCCCATTCCAATCCTGAGACCATTCCTATAGCATGAGATGTGATATCTCAATGCTTCTAATACCAAACCTGAGATCCTTCCTATGACATGTGATGTGATATCCAATTCCTTCCCATTCCAAACCTGAGACCCTTCCTACAGCATGCGATGTGATATCTCAATGCTTCTAATACCAAACCTGAGACCAGTCCTATAACATGAGATGGGATATCCAACTCCTTCCCGTTCCAATCCTGAGACACTTCCGATTGCAGAGATGTGATATCTCAATGCTTATACCAAACCTGAGACTCTTCCTATAACATGAGATGTGATATACAACTCCTTCCCGTTCCAAACCTGAGACCCTTCCTATAGCATGAGATGTGATATCCAACTCCTTCCCATTCCAATCCTGAGACCCTTCCGATAGCATGAGATGTGATATCTCAATGCCTCTAATATCAAACCTGAGATCCTTCCTATAACATGTGATGTGATATTCAATTCCTTCCCCTTCCAAACCTGAGACCCTCCCTTTAGCATGAGATGTGATATCCAACTCCTTCCCATTCCAATACTGAGACCCTTATGATAGCATGAGATGTGATATCTCAATGCCTCTAATACCAAACCTGAGATACTTCCGATAGCATGAGATGTGATATCTCAATGCTTCTAATACCAAACCTAAGATCCTTCCTATAACATGAGATGTGATATCCAACTCCTTCCCATTCCAATCCTGAGACCCTTCTGATAGCATGAGATGTGATATATCAATGCCTCTAATACCAAACCTGAGATCCTACCTCTAAAATGAAATGTGATATCCAACTCCTTCCCTTTCCAAACCTGAGACCCTGCCTATAGCATGAGATGTGATATCCAAGTCCTTCCCATTCCAATCCTGAGACCCTTCCTATAGCATGAGATGTGATATCTCAATGTCTCGTCGTCGTATTGAGTCTGCAGCAGCAGAGTTGAGTAAAAGACGTCCCAAACGAAGGAACCCGCACAGTTTGTTACCACAGCAGGGCAACGGAGCGGCGGTGTGTATCTGAGCCAAATGTACACTACTCACTTCAGACCTGGGAACGCCAAGTGTACGAATCATGTGAGAGTGACAAGGACTCGATATACTACACAACCTGGCGGCGGTTACAGAGCAAGACTCCTGTGTAGGCTGGTCAGTCTGCTGGATGGCCCAGAGACGCTTCCGAAGGCTTACTAGCAGGAGATGGTGAAGATGCAGAGAATAGCTGTCCCCGCTATTCCAAGGGTCGAAGTACCAGTACAGGCCTTCTGGTTCGATCAAAGGTGAAAAGGGTTTCACAAGGCGACAGCAGTGCAGAGGAGCAGTCCTTCAGCGGGTCACCAGCGATTCCTCAGTTCAGCCTCTTGGTTGCAGGATACTTGGCTCCTGTATTCCTTCGTTCGTGAGAACTCAGGAGATCGACATGGTAGTGGTGTTTCCAGCCCCCTCTTATCCACGGTTCCCTTCGCGCCAAAACGGAGGGGACCCAATGGGAGATCCGCTCATCAACACTCACACCATTCGTGGACCTATCACGGACCACGGTGGTCCCAGGCATTCACACCACCCTAGACTCTCTGGCACCCAGGATGTGTATTGGGACCAGACATCCCAGCCCACATCCTGGAGGCACAAACAAGACATGTAGAAGCCCGCGAAAGCATCTGTGTTTCGCGGGAAAGTACATGCCCAAATAAGGAAGGCCCCAGGTCGGCTCGACCTGGGGAAGGTGAAGGGAGCAAGATGGTCAGCGGACAGGACAAAGGAGCCTCGTGGTCTGGCCATTTTGGGCTCTAGGCCACCATTTTGGGTTAAGCGCGAGAAACGCGCTTAGAACGCCAAAAGGAGCTCAAAACACAATAAACGATCGCTGCCACCATTCCCGTCCGTGAATCACTTGCACCGATCAGTTACAATCCTGGAAGAGTATCTAGGGCCTGTAGAAGGCTAGAGACCCAAGAGAGCAGTAACTTATCTTACAGTGCCCTCTTGTGTCATGTTGCACGAAAGCCGCAACATGATAAAAGAAACTACGGAAACGAGCGTTTCCTGGTACTGACTGTCTTAAGGGCATGACAGTTTCCCCGTAAGAAAGGAGCGAAAGCCCAGAGGAGTGCGGCAGAAGGCTGCACTTCTCTGGCAAAGTCGAGAACAAGGTGAAAAACAACAGCAAAAAGTTTAGGGGTTGCCACATGGAAGGAAAATTACCTACAATTACGAAATCTTTCCTAACACTCACCCCTCCCAGACTATGGACAGGGGGAACTAATCCACCCCTGGATGAGTCTCTTGTTCAGGTCGGTTAAACATTCTGCACAACCCATCAGCATTGCTATGTTGGACACCTGGTCTATGCTCAATAGTGAAGTCGAAGCCTTGTAGACTTATGGACCACCTAAGCAACTTTGGATTCTCCCCCTTCATGTTTATTAGCCACTTTAAGGGCTTATGGTCAGTTTGCACAGTGAAGTGGGTCCCATAGAGGTAGGGCCTCAGCTTCCTTAGGGCCCACACAACAGAGAAACATTCTTTCTGTACCGTGGACCATCTGAGCTCTCTGTCCTTAAACTGGTGACTAATAAAACCAATAGGGTGTTCCTTACCCTTCTCATCTACTTGCGATAGTACAGCTCCTATCCCAGTGTCAGAGGCGTCCGTCTGCACGATAAAAGGTCTTTGATAATCAGGGGCCCTGAGGACAGGGGCCTGGCACAAGGAGTCTTTTAAGCCATTGAAGGCCTTCTCACACTCGTCGGTCCAAGTTACCTTCTTGGGTTTCTTCAGAGTTGTGAGGGCAGTCAGAGGGGCAGCTATGGTGCCATAGTCTGCCACAAAATTGCGGTAATACCCCGTGAGTCCTAAGAAGGCTCTCACTTGGGTTTGTGTAGTGGGTGTAGGCCAGTCTTGTACTGCTTGTACTTTACTGGGTAGAGGCTGTATCCTCCCTCCACCTACTTCATGTCCAAGGTAAAACACTGAGCCTTGTCCAATCTGGCATTTACTAGCCTTTATGGTCAAGTGTGCTTTCTGAAGAGCCTGGAGCACAATCCCGAGGTGTTTCACATGGTCTTCCCAGGTGGCACTGAAAACTGCTATATCGTCCAGATATGCAAGACAGAATTCGTCCAACCCATTCAAAACATGATGCACAAGCCTCTGGAAAGTGGCAGGTGCATTCTTCAACCCGAACGGCATTACCCGGAATTGGTAAAGGCCGTCTGGAGTAGAAAACGCTGTCTTCTCCTTGGCATGTTCTGCTAAAGCTATTTGCCAATAGCCAGCAGTGAGGTCAAACGTGCTGAGGTACTTGGAGGCACCCAAAGTATCCACCAGCTCATCTGTTCGAGGCAAGGGGTGTGCATCTGTCTTGGTGACAGCATTCAGAGCCCTGTAATCCACCAGAACCTCAATTCAGAAGTGCCTGCCTTTGGAACGAAAACCACAGGGCTGGACCAAGGACTACTAGAGTGTTCAATCACCCCAAGGTCTAACATCTTGTTGACCTCGGTCTTAATATAAGACCGTACTTTGTCTGACATCCTGTATCCCCTACTTTTGGTAGGTACACTGTCTCCTGTGTCTATGTTATGTTTGCACCAAGGTGTCAAACCAGGCGACTGTGAAAACAGGGGGGAAAACTGCCTAAGCAAACTTTTCACCTCAGCCTGCTGATCAGAAGTCAGGTGAGGGGCCCCTCGGACTCCCTCAAAGGAGCTATCTGAAGGACCGCTTTGGAACAGGTCGGGGAGAGGTTCAGACTCCTCTTCCTCAACATCTGAAGCCAGTAACAGTGCTGCGATTTCGACTCTTGGGACGAAAGCCTTCAGCCTATTCACGTGAAACACTTTTGGAGCCTGTCCAGGCCTTCCAAGGTCCACTAAATAGTTAACCTCACCCAGGGGCTCCACCACTGTGTAAGAGCCTGACCATTTGTCCTGTAAAGCTCAAGGCCTTATGGGATTCATGATCAGGACTTGCTGACCAGGTGTAAAGTTGATGAGGGAAGCTTTCTGGTCGTACCAATGTTTCACCAGTGCTTGTCCTGCCTTCAATTTATCACTAGCCAAGCCCATCAGAAGTACCATCCGTTTTCTGAGCCCTAGCACATAATCAACTACGTTGGTAGTAACAGGGGGAGTGGGCATCTCCCATCCCTCTTTGACTATGGCTAAGGGTCTGTTAGGAGGTGTTTAGACTTACATCAATGTGTTTATACTTACATCATTTCAGCTGCTGCCATGTAACCTAGTTACCAAAGAATCTTTGTTGTTATGATTAAGCAAGGGTTCCAGATTCGAGCAGCAGAGAGAGGATTGAGACCAGGAGGACAGCCCACAGCTGGGGGCCTTTCTCTTGGATGAACTAACTAAATAAATCCTCACTAAAGACAAGGATTGCAGTGAAGTGTGGTCATTTACTTATTAACATTGGCGACGAGGATTGGGCCAAGGAGAAAAGGCCCCCAGCAGCAGCAATATTGATTACAGTTTGGATGCAACCGGACGGAGCGGCACACTACATGTGTAATAGCCGGCGAGAAACACGGCCGTTATCCTGGAGCGGAGTACGAATTTTGAGGAAAAAGTCAGTGCCTGGGAGTGAAGTGAACCACGAAGGAATCCTGGAGCAGAGCACGAATACTGAGGAGGTTGATTTGTGGTTTGTGATTTGCAACTACGAGAGACTGCGCTGACAACACCAGCAGAGGTCCCACCTGAGGTCACTCACTATTTGGATTGCCATTACCTTAATTACTCACTGTCTTGCCGTTACACACACGGCTGCGGCTTGCAGTTGTTTATCTTTGAATGGAACCCGGCTGTCAGGTGAACGAATAGTCGACCAAGCGAGCGAGGAATTCTTGGAATGTTGCAGCCTGGGGCCTTTCTCTTGGATGAACTAACTAAATAAATCCTCACTAAAGACAAGGATTGCAGTGAAGTGTGGTCATTTACTTATTAACAGGGTCCCCGTACAGGATGACCAAACAGAAGTTTGAAGGGGCTGAAGCCAACACCCTCCTGTGGTACCTCTCGGTAGGCAAACAGTAAGCATGGTAAAAGAAGATCCCATTGTCTTCTCTGAAGCTTCTCCAGAGCCCCAATCATGCTTTTTAACGTTCTGTTGAAACGTTCCACCAGACCATTGGTCTGGGGGTGGTATGCAGAAGAGAACTTGTAGGTGACCCCACATTCTTTCCACATAGCCTGCATATACTTTGACATAAAGTTGCTGCCACAATCTGACACAACTTCTTTAGGGAAGCCAACCCTAGTAAATATGCCAAGTAAAGCTTTTGCAACTGACTTGGCAGTTACATTTTTCAATGGGATGGCCTCAGGATATCTGGTTGCATGGTTGACCAGCACCAGGATAAACCTATTGCCCGAGGATGTTTGCGGGTCAAGGGGACCAACGATGTCGATCCCTACCCTTTCAAATGGTACCCCCACAACTGGGAGCGGTACCAACGGAGCTTGGATTGTCGAGCCAACCTTACCAGATAACTGGCAGGAGGCACAACTCCTGCAGTGACTTTCTACTTGCACCCCCATCTTGGGCCAGTAGAAGTGCATGGATAACCTTTGCTTGCTCCTCTTAATACCAAGGTGACCAGCAAGGAGCACTTCATGCGCCAACTGCAGGAGGAAGGGCCTAACAGCAAGGGGAACCACCAACCTCCTATGGTCTCCTTCTGTAGACTCTGTGGGCTCACTATACAGGAGTCCACCTTCCCAATAAATCCTATGCGTCCCAGGAGGTTCACCCTCAAGCTGGGAGCAGGCCTGTCTCCTTAGGCCTTCCAGAGATGGGCACTCACGTTGGCCTTTACTGAATTCGTCCCTATCAGGACCTCCTTCAACTAACAAGTCTTTTAGTTCAGGATGGTCGTTGGGGTCAAATACTTCAGGCATCGCCACCTCCTCGTCAGGCCCGGGCGATTGACCAACTTCCTCCACCGCAGTGGTAGGCGAGCTCGGGGGAATATTCTCTTTCCCTCGTCTTGACTTGTTGACTCCTTTCGCCTTGGGTTTCCCCTTCGGCTGGGGCGGCGTATTGGTCTTGGCCAATGCTGCCCGTGCTTGAGACCGTGTGTAGGGTCTTTCGGCAGTGTCTCCTACGAGCCCTAAAGCTCTGAGATCATTACCTAACAAGACCTTTCCCGGGACGTTTCTCTGAATGCTCACTGGAATCCTGACTGCTGTACCATTTAAAGTAAGATTTACAGGTATTACTGGGAACATACGGAGTGGGCCGTCAGCCAACTTAGTGGGCATCAGAGTAGCTCTGGCAACTTCCTCTGAGTCTACCAAGGTAGAATCCACTACAGTTCGACTGCACCCACTATCCCTAAGAGCTGGAGTATCTACTCCATTGATCAGCACACTGTCTTTAAAGTAGTGCTTGGTATTATCTGTAATCCTAGCATAAGCCTCTGCGACTTTAGGATCCCAGGAACCCAGGGAAACTAAAACTACCTCAGCCTCTATCCCGCTGGGAAATGAGTCTGAGGAGAAGGATGCTCCTGTAATCTCTTCTTCCTCGTAGGAGGAGAAGGCCAGATTAGCGGAGTGGACCCCCAAAGGTCAAACCTTACACCGGGGATCCCCTTCACGTGGTCAGTTGCTCCACAAGCAAAACAAGATCCATTGGGTCTGTTTACATAGGAAGGCTTATTGTAACCAGAGTTCTGTTTCGGAGGCTGACCTCCACTACCCTGTGAGTTCTCTTGTGTCTTACCCTTATTTTTCTTTTTGTGGCCCTTTTGAGAAGAAGATTTATCAGATTCTCCACCCTCCTTATCTTTGGACTTTTTCCCTTCCTCCTGCTTACCAGGATGAGTTTTGTCCTTATGGGACACTCGATGTGACACCCATAAGTCTGCTGCAATGGCCAGCTTCTTAGGATCTATCTCCTTCGAATCGAGATGCAAAAATGTGTTCCAGCATGACAAGATGTATCATGCCTTCGAAGGTAGAAACCTTATAACCTTCGACCCAGCCAGTTAAGTTTTTCAAGGATTCAGTGACATAAGATACCCAAGTACCACCTTCCTTTTTCTTATACTCTATGAATCGTTTCAAATATTGGGCCGGAGTCTTCCCAAACTTTAAAATGAGAGTTTGCTTTAACATTGCGAAATCAGCTTGCTCAGCCTTCGACATTTCCATAATGGCACTACAGCCAGAATGGGGCAGTCTGCTGAGTAACCAGGCAATCTTATCAGCATTGTCAACTTGTTGAACTTCGCATGCATACTCAAACGCATTCATCCAGTCCATAATGTCATTCCTTTCCTCATACACAATGACCAGATCTTTCGGAAACCGTGGATGAGAGGAGGCCCCAGACCCATGTCCAGGACCCTTGGACCCATTTGCAACCTGAAGCTTGGCCAGTTCCAACTGGTGATCCCTGTCTTTCTGTTTTTCTGACTGTTCGATTTTTAGTTTGGCTATGCTGAATTCAAGCTCCTTCTGCCTAAACCGCAGCTCTTGCTTCTTGAATTCAAGCATAGCCTCCCCATCAACACTGGCAGAGGAAACATTAGACATCTCATCCTCCCTGTCCTCGTGGTCGCGGTGGATCAGTGCAGCGGCAGAACCGTCGGTTCTACCAGTGAGAGCAGCCCCACCTCCTTCCGCACTGTCCTCAGAAGTTATAGCGTCAAGCTGCGCTTCTTGCCACGCCACGATTCTTTTGATCATATCCAATTTCGTGCCTTGAGAGGAAACACCTCTCTCCGCACACATTTTTTTCAATGTTTCTGATTTGGAAGCATTTAAAGTTAACAAGGTATTTGTTTCCATACTGTTAGATAGGACTATGGCCTTTTTAAAGTTATACTACAACAATTCACTACATGTCCTGGTAGGAATAACTTGAAATGCCTTAGTTCGTGCGCAACACTGGATACCTTCAGTCGTATCCCACCGCTGTACACCAATTTGTTAAGACGGATTTCTGAACTCTGTCCTGGTGGCGCAGAAGTTCAGAAGGCCAACCTAATTACTTGGAACAGGGTAACCTCTGGACAAGCCAGACCAATCAAGGTAGCGATCGCGGCGGTCAAGACTAGGTCTCAAGAGGGGTGAGGGTGACTGAAAGCCTGCAATGAGCACACAAAGCAAGGACACTTACAAACTACTCCAAACAGGTGCTATATTAAAAATATATATACATTTATTCCAAGGCCTTTAAAACAATGACCGTAGCGAGAAATCACAATACAACTCTAGTAAACCAACACATACCATACCAATACAATATATATACAAATACAAACAAGTCTCAAGCATTAGATGCACGAAATGTGTAGTCCACCTAAAAGGGAAGGAAAACAGGCAGTGTGAAATAATGCTTAGACCCAGTCCGCCTTCAGAGGCACCTAACTAAAAGGAGGTCCGAGCCCTACGAAGAGTGGAGCCTTGTGCTCAAAAGTACCTGCACACGCTGGTGCCAACGGGCAAAAGGGGATTCTCTTCGAGGGAGATCAGGCAGTTCAGTTTAGTGCACAAACGAAGAACAACAGTGTTCCGCGACTCAAGCGCAGCCTCCACTGTGGGCAGAAGCAGAGCGCGAGTACGGAAAGGCGTGCTGTTTTGACACAGCGGGGAAAAGCTATGGGCTCCTGCAGGAGGGCGACCAGTTCATAGCTATGCTACTCACCGGACCCCGATGCAAGCAGACCCAGGCTTCTCCGCGTCAGTTTCAGTCGCTGGCAGGTTCAGAAGAGCAGGGGACGTCTCGTCGTCGTGTTGAGTCTGCAGCAGCAGAGTTGAGTAAAAGACGTCCCAAACGAAGGAACCCGCACAGTTTGTTACCACAGCAGGGCAACGGAGCGGCCGTGTGTATCTGAGCCAAATGTACACTACTCACTTCAGACCTGGGAACGCCAAGTGTACGAATCGTGTGAGAGTGACAAGGACTCGATATACTACACAACCTGGTGGCGGTTACAGAGCAAGACTCCTGTGTAGGCTGGTCAGTCTGCTGGATGGCCCAGAGACGCTTCCGAAGGCTTACTAGCAGGAGATGGTGAAGATGCCGAGAATAGCTGTCCCCGCTATTCCAAGGGTCGAAGTACTAGTACAGGCCTTCTGGTTCGATCAAAGGTGAAAAGGGTTTCACAAGGCGACAGCAGTGCAGAGGAGCAGTCCTTCAGCGGGTCACCAGCGATTCCTCGGTTCAGCCTCTTGGTTGCAGGATACTTGGCTCCTGTATTCCTTTGTTCGTGAGAACTCAGGAGATCGACATGGTAGTGGTGTTTCCAGCCCCCTCTTATCCACGGTTCCCTTCGTGCCAAAACGGTGGGGACCCAATGGGAGATCCGCTCATCAACACTCACACCATTCGTGGACCTATCACGGACCACGGTGGTCCCAGGCATTCACACGGGACCAGACATCCCAGCCCACATACTGGAGGCACACACAAGACATGTAGAAGCCCGCGAAAGCATCCGTGTTTCGCGGGAAAGTACATGCCCAAATAAGGAAGGCCCCGGGTCGGCTCGACCTGGGGAAGGTGAAGGGAGCAAGACGGTCAGCGGACAGGACAAAGGAGCCTCGTGGTCTGGCCATTTTGGGAGCCAGGCCACCATTTTGGGTTAAGTGCGAGAAACGTGCTTAGAACGCCAAAAGGAGCTCAAAACACAAGAAACGATCGCTGCCACCATTCCCGTCTGTGAATCACTTGCACCGATCAGTTACAATCCTGAAAGAGTATCTAGGGCCTGTAGAAGGCTAGAATCCCAAGAGAGCAGCAACTTAGCTTACAGTGCCCTCTTGTGTCATGTTGCACGAAAGCCGCAACATGATAAAAGAAACTACGGAAAACAGCGTTTCCCGGTACTGACTGTCTTAAGGGCATGTCAGTTTCCCCGTAAGAAAGGAGCGAAATCCCAGAGGAGTGCGGCAGAAGGCTGCACTTCTCTGGCAAAGTCGAGAACAAGGTGAAAAACAACAGCAAAAAGTTTAGGGGTTGCCACATGGAAGGAAAATTACCTACAATTATTAAATCTTTCCTAACAGATATCACATCTCATGTTATAGGAAGAGTTTCAGGTTTGGTATAATCATTGAGATATCACATCTCTGCAATCGGAAGTGTCTCAGGATTGGGATGGGAAGGAGTTGGATATCCCATCTCATGTTATAGGACGGGTCTCAGGATTGTTATTAGAATCATTGAGATATCATATTGCATGCTGTAGGAAGGGTCTAAGGATTGGAATGGGAAGGACTTGGATATCACATCTCATGCTATGGATAGGCTCTCAGGTTTGGAAAGGGAAGGAGTTGGATATCACATTTCATGTTAGAGGAAGGATCTCAGGTTTGGTATTAGAGGCATTGAGATATCACATCTCATGCTATAGGAAGGGTCTCAGGATTGGAATGGGAAGGAGTTGGATATCACATCTCATGCTATAGGAAGGGTCTCAGGTTTGGTATAAGCATTGAGATATCACATCTCATGCTATAGGAAGGGTCTCAGGATTGGAATGGAAGGAGTTGGATATCACATCTCATGTTAAACGAAGGATCTCAGGTTTGGTATTAGAAGCATTGAGATATCACATCTCATGCTATAGGAAGGGTCTCAGGATTGGAATGGGAAGGAGTTGGATATCACATCTCATGCTATAGGAAGGGTCTCAGGTTTGGTATAAGCATTGAGATATCACATCTCATGCTATCGGAAGGGTCTCAGGATTGGAATGGGAAGGAGTTGTATATGACATCTCAAGCCATAGGAAGGGTCTCAGGTTTGGTATATGCTTTGAGATATCACATCTCTGCTATCGGAAGGGTCTCAGGATTGGAATGGGAAGGAGTTGGATATCCCATCTCATGTTATAGGAAGAGTCTCAGGTTTGGTATTAGAAGCATTGAGATATCACATCTCATGCTATAGGAAGTGTCTCAGGATTGGAATGGGAAGGACTTGGATATCACATCTCATGCTATAGGGAAGGTCTCAAGTTTGATATTAGAAGCATTGAGATATCACATCTCATGCTATAGGAAGGGTCTCAGGATTGGAATGGGAAGGAGTAGGATATCACATCTCATGCTATAGGAAGGATCTCAGGTTTGGTATAAGCATTGAGATATCACATCTCTTCTATCGGAAGGGTCTCAGGATTGGAATGGGAAGGAGCTGGATATTCCCATCTCATGTTATAGGAAGGGTCTCAGGTTTGGTATTAGAAGCATTGAGATATCACATATCATGCTATAGGAAGGGTCTCAGGATTGGAATGGGAAGGACTTGGATATCACATCTCATGCTATAGGGAGGGTCTCAAGTTTGATATTAGAAGCATTGAGATATCACATCTCATGATATCGGAAGGGTCTCAGGATTGGAATGGGAAGGAGTTGGATATCACATCTCATGATAAAGGAAGGGTCTAAGGTTGGGAAGGGGAAGGATTTGGATATCACATCTCATGTTATAGGACGGGTCTCAGGTTTGGTATTAGAAGCACTGAGATATCAAGTCTCATGGTATAGGAAGGGTCTCAGAATTGGAATGAGAAGGAGTTGGATATCACATCTCAAGCTATAGGAAGGGTCTCAGGATTGGAATGGGAAGGAGTTTGATATCACATCTCATGCAATAGTATGGGTCTCAGGTTTGGTATAAGCATTGGGATATCACATCTCATGCTATCGGAAGGGTATCAGGATTGGAATTCCAAGGAGTTGGATATCCCATCTCATGCTATAGGAAGGGTCTCAGGTTGGAATGGGAAGGAGTTGGATATCACATCTCATGTTATAGGAAGGGTCTCAGGATTGGAATGGGAAGGACTTGGATATCACATCTCATGCTATAGGAAGGCTCTCAGGTTTGGAAGGGGAAAGAGTTGGATATCACATTTCATGTTAGAGGTAGGATCTCAGGTTTGGTATTAGAGGCATTGAGATATCACATCTCATGCTATCAGAAGGGTCTCAGGATTGGAATGGGAAGGAGTTGGATATCACATCTCATGCTAAAGGGAGGGTCTCAGGTTTGGAAGGGGAAGGATTTGGATATCACATCTCATGTTATAGGAAGGATCTCAGGTTTGGTATTAGAAGCATTTAGATATCACATCTCATGCTATAGGAAGGGTCTCAGGATTGGAATGGGAAGGAGTTGTATATGACATCTCATGCCGTAGGAAGGGTCTCAGGTTTGGTATAAGCATTGAGATATCACATCTCTGCTATCGGAAGGGTCTCAGGATTGGAATGGGAAGGAGTTGGATATCCCATCTCATGTTATAGGAAGAGTCTCAGGTTTGGTATTAGAAGCATTGAGATATCACATCTCATGCTATAGGAAGGGTCTCAGGATTGGAATGGGAAGGAGTTGGATATCACATCTCATGCTATAGGAAGGGTCTCAGGTTTGGTATAAGCAGTGAGATATCACATCTCATGCTATAGGAACTGTCTCAGGATTGGAATGGGAAGAAGTTGGATATCACATCTCATGTTATAGGAAGGATCTCAGGTTTGGTATAAGCATTGAGATATCACATCTCTGTTATCGGAAGGGTCTCAGGATTGGAATGTGAGGGAGTTGGATATTCCCATCTCATGTTATAGGAAGGGTCTCAGGTTTGGTATTAGAAGCATTGAGATATCACATCTCATGCTATAGGAAGGGTCTCAGGATTGGAATGGGAAGGAGTTGGATATCACATCTCATGCTATAGGAAGGGTCTCAGGTTTGGTATAAGCAGTGAGATATCACATCTCATGCTATAGGAACTGTCTCAGGATTGGAATGGGAAGAAGTTGGATATCACATCTCATGTTTTAGGAAGGATCTCAGGTTTGGTATTAGAAGCATTGAGACATCATATCTCATGCTATAGGAAGGGTCTCAGGATTGGAATGGGAAGGAGTTGGATATCACATCTCATGCTATATGAAGGGTCTCAGGTTTGGTATAAGCATTGAGATATCACATCTCATGCTATAGGAAGGGTCTCAGGATTGGAATGGGAAGGAGTTGTATATGACATCTCATGCCGTTGGAAGGGTCTCAGGTTTGGTATAAGCATTGAGATATCACATCTCTGATATCGGAAGGGTCTCAGGATTGGAATGGGAAGGAGTTGGATATCCCATCTCATGTTATAGGAAGAGTCTCAGGTTTGGTATTAGAAGCATTGAGATATCACATCTCATGCTATAGGAAGGGTCTCAGGATTGGAATGGGAAGGAGTTGGATATCACATCTCATGCTATAGGAAGGGTCTCAGGTTTGGTATAAGCAGTGAGATATCACATCTCATGCTATAGGAACTGTCTCAGGATTGGAATGGGAAGAAGTTGGATATCACATCTCATGTTATAGGAAGGATCTCAGGTTTGGTATAAGCATTGAGATATCACATCTCTGTTATCGGAAGTGTCTCAGGATTGGAATGTGAGGGAGTTGGATATTCCCATCTCATGGTATAGGAAGGGTCTCAGGTTTGGTATTAGAAGCATTGAGATATCACATCTCATGCTATAGGAAGGGTCTCAGGATTGGAATGGGAAGGACTTGGATATCACATCTCATGCTATAGGGAGGGTCTCAGGATTGGAATGGGAAGGAGTTGGATATCACATCTCATGATAAAGGAAGGGTCTAAGGTTTGGAAGGGGAAGGATTTGGATATCACATCTCATGTTATAGGACGGGTCTCAGGTTTGGTATTAGAAGCATTGAGATATCAAATCTCATGGTATAGGAAGGGTCTCAGAATTGGAATGGGAAGGAGATGGATATCACATCTCATTCTATAGGAAGGGTCTCAGGATTGGAATGGGAAGGAGTTTGATATCACATCTCATGCCATAGTATGGGTCTCAGGTTTGGTAGAAGCATTGGGATATCACATCTCATGCTATCGGAAGGTTATCAGGATTGGATTTGGAAGGAGTTGGATATCCCATCTCATGCCATAGTATGGGTCTCAGGTTTGGTAGAAGCATTGGGATATCACATCTCATGCTATCGGAAGGGTATCAGGATTGGATTTGGAAGGAGTTGGATATCACTTCTCATGTTATAGGAAGGGTCTCAGGTTTGGTATAAGCATTGAGATATCACATCTCTGCTATCGGAAGTGTCTCAGGATTGGAATGGGAAGGAGTTGGATATCCCATCTCATGTTATAGGACGGGTCTCAGGTTTGTTATTAGAATCATTGAGATATCATATTGCATGCTGTAGGAAGGGTCTAAGGATTGGAATGGGAAGGACTTGGATATCACATCTCAAGCTATAGGTAGGCTCTCAGGTTTGGAAAGGGAAGGTGTTGGATATCACATTTCATGTTAGAGGAAGGATCTCAGGTTTGGTATTAGAGGCATTGAGATATCACATCTCATGCTATAGGAAGGGTCTCAGGATTGGAATGGGAAGGAGTTGGATATCACATCTCATGCTATAGGAAGGGTCTCAGGTTTGGTATAAGCATTGAGATATCACATCTCATGCTATAGGAAGGGTCTCAGGATTGGAATGGGAAGGATATGTATATGACATCTCATGCCATAGGAAGGGTCTCAGGTTTGGTATAAGCATTGAGATATCACATCTCTGCTTTTGGAAGGGTCTCAGGATTGGAATGGGAAGGAGTTGGATATCCCATCTCATGTTATAGGAAGAGTCTCAGGTTTGGTATTAGAAGCATTGAGATATCACATCTCATGCTATAGGAAGTGTCTCAGGATTGGAATGTGAAGGACTTGGATATCACATCTCATGCTATAGGGAGGGTCTCAAGTTTGATATTAGAAGCATTGAGATATCACATCTCATTTTATAGGAAGGGTATATCAAGTCTTAGCATGAGATGTGATATCCAGCTCCTTCCATTCCAATCCTGAGACCCTTCCGATAGCATGAGATGTGATATCTCAATGCTTCTAATATCAATACTGAGACCCTCCCTATAGCATGAGATGTGATATCTAAGTCCTTCCCATTCCAATCCTGAGACCCTTCCGATAGCAGAGATGTGATATCTCAATGCTTATACCAAACCTGAGACCCTTCCTATAGCACAAGATGTGATATCCAACTCCTTCCCATTCCAATCCTGAGACCCTTCCTATAGCATGAGATGTGATATCTCAATGCTTCTACCAAAACTGAGACCCTTCCTTTAGCATGAGATGTGATATCCAACTCCTTCCCATTCCAATCCTGAGACCCTTCCTATAGCATGAGATGTGATATCTCAATGCTTCTACCAAAACTGAGACCCTTCCTATAGCATGAGATGTGATATCTCAATGCTTCTAATACCAAACCTGAGATCCTTCCTATAACATGAGATGTGATATCCAACTCCTTCCCATTCCAATCCTGAGACCCTTCCTATAGCATGAGATGTGATATCTCAATGCTTCTAATACCAAACCTGAGATCCTTCCGATAGCATGAGATGTGATATCTCAATGCTTCTAATACCAAACCTGAGACCCTCCCTTTAGCATGAGATGTGATATCCAATTCCTTCCCATTCCAATCCTGATACCCTTCTGATAGCATGAGATGTGATATCTCAATGCCTCTAATACCAAACCTGAGATCCTACCTCTAACATGAAATGTGATATCCAACTCCTTCCCTTTCCAAACCTGAGAGCCTTCCTACAGCATGAGATGTGATATCCAAGTCCTTCCCATTCCAATCCTGAGACCCTTCCTATAACATGAGATGTGATATCCAACTCCTTCCCATTCCAACCTGAGACCCTTCCTATAGCATGAGATGGGATATCCAACTCCTTCCAAATCTAATCCTGATATCCTTCCGATAGCATGAGATGTGATATCCCAATGCTTCTACAAAACCTGAGACCCATACCATGGCATGAGATGTGATATCAAACTCCCGTCCTATACCATGAGACTTGATATCTCAATGCTTCTAATACCAAACCTGAGACCAGTCCAATAACATGAGATGTGATATCCAAATCCTTCCCCTTCCAAACCTTAGACCCTTCCTTTATCATGAGATGTGATATCCAACTCCTTCCCACTCCACTCCTGAGACCCTTCCTATAGCATGAGATGTGATATCTCAATGCTTCTAATACCAAACCTGAGACCCTTCCTATAACATGAGATGTGATATCCAAGTCCTTCCCATTCCAATCCTGAGACCCTTCCTATAGCATGAGATGTCATATCTCAATGCTTCTAATACCAAACCTGAGACCCTTCGTATAACATGAATTGTGATATCCAAGTCCTTCCCATTCCAATCTTGAGACCTTTCCAATAGCAGAGATGTGATATCTCAATGCTTATACCAAACCTGAGATCCTTCCTATGACATGAGATGTGATATCTAAATCCTTCTCATTCCAAACCTGAGACCCTTCCTACAGCATGTGATGTGATATCTCAATGCTTCTAATATCAAAACTGAGACCCGTCCTATAACATGAGATGGGATATCCAACTCCTTCCCGTTCCAAACCTGATACCCTTCCTATAGCATGAGATGTGATATCCAATTCCTTCCCATCCCAATCCTGAGACACCTCCGATAGCAGAGATGTGAAATCTCAATGCTTATACCAAACCTGAGACTCTTACTACAACATGAGATCTGATATCTAACTCCTTCCCGTTCCAAACCTGAGACCCTTCCTATAGCATGAGATGCGATATCCAACTCCTTCCCATTCCAATCCTGAGACCCTTCCCATAGCATGAGATGTGATATCTCAATGCTTCTAATACCAAACCTGTGATCCTTCCTATAACAAGAGATGTGATATCCAAATCCTTCCCCTTCCAAATCTGAGACCCTCCCTTTAGCATGAGATGTGATATCTCAATGCCTCTAATACCAAACCTGAGATCCTTCCGATAGCATGAGATGTGATATCTCAATGCTTCTAATACCATACCTGAGATCCTTCCTATAACATGAGATGTGATATCCAAATCCTTCCCCTTCCATTCCTGAGACCCTCCCTTTAGCATGAGATGTGATATCCAACTCCTTCCCATTCCAATCCTGAGACCCTTCTGATAGCATGAGATGGGATATCTCAATGCCTCTAATACCAAACCTGAGATCCTACATCTAACATGAAATGTGATATCCAACTCCTTCCCTTTCCAAACGTGAGACCCTCCCTATAGAATGAGATGTGATATCCAAGTCCTTCCCATTCCAATCCTGAGACCCTTCCTATAGCATGAGATGTGATATCTCAATGCTTCTAATACCAAACCTGAGACCCTTCCTATAACGTAAGATGGGATATCCAACTCCTTCCCATTCCAATCCTGAGACCCTTCCGATAGCAGAGATGTGATATCTCAATGCTTATACCAAACTTGAGACCCTTCCTGTGGCATGAGATGTCATATACAACTCCTTCCCATTCCAATCCTGAGACCCTTCCTATAGCATGAGATGTGATATCTCAATACTTATACCAAACCTGAGACCCTTCCTATAGCATGAGATGTGATATCCAACTCCTTCCCATTCCAATCCTGAGACCCTTCCTATAACATGAGATGTTATGTCTCAATGCTTCTAATACCAAACCTGAGATCATTCCTATAGCATGAGATGTCATATAAAACTCCTTCCCATTCCAATCCTGAGACCCTTCCCATAGCATGAGATGTGATATCGAACTCCTTCCCATTCCAATCCTGCGACCCTTCCTATAGCATGAGATTTGATATCTCAATGCTTCTAATATCAAACCTGAGATCCTTCCGATAGCATGAGATGTGATATCTGAATGCTTCTAATACGAAACCTGAGATCATTCCTGCAACACGAGATGTAATATCCAAATCCTTCCCCTTCCAATCCTGAGACCCTCCCTTTAGCATGAGATGTGATATCCAACTACTTCCCATTCCAATCCTGAGACCCTTCCTATAGCATGAGATGTGATGTCTCAATGCTTCTAATACCAAACCTGAGATCCTTCCTATAACATGAGATGTGATATCCAACTCCTTCCCATTCCAATCCTGAGACACTTCCTATAGCATGAGAAGTGATATCTCCATGCTTATACCAAACCTGAGACCCTTCCTATAGCATGAGATGTGATATCTCAATGCTTATACCAAACCTGAGAGCCTACCTATAGCATGAGATGTGATATCCAACTCCTTCCCGTTCCAAACCTGAGACCCTTCCTATAGCATATGTGATATCCAACTCCTTCCCATTCCAAACATGAGACCCTTCCTATAGCAAGAGTGTAATATCCAACTCCTACCCATTCCAATCCTGAGACCATTCCTATAGCATGAGATGTGATATCTCAATGCTTCTAATACCAAACCTGAGATACTTCCTATGACATGAGATGTGATATCCAATTCCTTCCCATTCCAAACCTGAGATCCTTCCTACAGCATGCGATGTGATATCTCAATGCTTCTAATACCAAACCTGAGACCCGTCCTATAACATGAGATGGGATATCCAACTCCTTCCCGTTCCAAACCTGATACCCTTCCTATAGCATGAGATGTGATATCCAACTCCTTCCCATCCCAATCCTGAGACACCTCCGATAGCAGAGATGTGATATCTCAATGCTTATACCAAACCTGAGACTCTTCCCATAACATGAGATGTGATATCCAAATCCTTCCCATTCCAATCCTGAGACCCTTCCTATAGCATGAGATGTGATATCTCAATGCTTATACCAAACCTGAGAGCCTACCTATAGCATGAGATGTGATATCCAACTCCTTCCCGTTCCAAACCTGAGACCCTTCCTATAGCATATGTGATATCCAACTCCTTCCCATTCCAAACATGAGACCCTTCCTATAGCAAGAGTGTAATATCCAACTCCTACCCATTCCAATCCTGAGACCATTCCTATAGCATGAGATGTGATATCTCAATGCTTCTAATACCAAACCTGAGATACTTCCTATGACATGAGATGTGATATCCAATTCCTTCCCATTCCAAACCTGAGATCCTTCCTACAGCATGCGATGTGATATCTCAATGCTTCTAATACCAAACCTGAGACCCGTCCTATAACATGAGATGGGATATCCAACTCCTTCCCGTTCCAAACCTGATACCCTTCCTATAGCATGAGATGTGATATCCAACTCCTTCCCATCCCAATCCTGAGACACCTCCGATAGCAGAGATGTGATATCTCAATGCTTATACCAAACCTGAGACCCTTCCTGTGGCATGAGATGTGATATCTCAATACTTATACCAAACCTGAGACCCTTCCTATAGCATGAGATGTGATATCCAACTCCTTCCCATTCCAATCCTGAGACCCTTCCTATAACATGAGATGTTATGTCTCAATGCTTCTAATACCAAACCTGAGATCATTCCTATAGCATGAGATGTCATATAAAACTCCTTCCCATTCCAATCCTGAGACCCTTCCCATAGCATGAGATGTGATATCGAACTCCTTCCCATTCCAATCCTGCGACCCTTCCTATAGCATGAGATTTGATATCTCAATGCTTCTAATATCAAACCTGAGATCCTTCCGATAGCATGAGATGTGATATCTGAATGCTTCTAATACGAAACCTGAGATCATTCCTGCAACACGAGATGTAATATCCAAATCCTTCCCCTTCCAATCCTGAGACCCTCCCTTTAGCATGAGATGTGATATCCAACTACTTCCCATTCCAATCCTGAGACCCTTCCTATAGCATGAGATGTGATGTCTCAATGCTTCTAATACCAAACCTGAGATCCTTCCTATAACATGAGATGTGATATCCAACTCCTTCCCATTCCAATCCTGAGACACTTCCTATAGCATGAGAAGTGATATCTCCATGCTTATACCAAACCTGAGACCCTTCCTATAGCATGAGATGTGATATCTCAATGCTTATACCAAACCTGAGAGCCTACCTATAGCATGAGATGTGATATCCAACTCCTTCCCGTTCCAAACCTGAGACCCTTCCTATAGCATATGTGATATCCAACTCCTTCCCATTCCAAACATGAGACCCTTCCTATAGCAAGAGTGTAATATCCAACTCCTACCCATTCCAATCCTGAGACCATTCCTATAGCATGAGATGTGATATCTCAATGCTTCTAATACCAAACCTGAGATACTTCCTATGACATGAGATGTGATATCCAATTCCTTCCCATTCCAAACCTGAGATCCTTCCTACAGCATGCGATGTGATATCTCAATGCTTCTAATACCAAACCTGAGACCCGTCCTATAACATGAGATGGGATATCCAACTCCTTCCCGTTCCAAACCTGATACCCTTCCTATAGCATGAGATGTGATATCCAACTCCTTCCCATCCCAATCCTGAGACACCTCCGATAGCAGAGATGTGATATCTCAATGCTTATACCAAACCTGAGACTCTTCCCATAACATGAGATGTGATATCCAAATCCTTCCCATTCCAATCCTGAGACCCTTCCTATAGCATGAGATGTGATATCTCAATGCTTATACCAAACCTGAGAGCCTACCTATAGCATGAGATGTGATATCCAACTCCTTCCCGTTCCAAACCTGAGACCCTTCCTATAGCATATGTGATATCCAACTCCTTCCCATTCCAAACATGAGACCCTTCCTATAGCAAGAGTGTAATATCCAACTCCTACCCATTCCAATCCTGAGACCATTCCTATAGCATGAGATGTGATATCTCAATGCTTCTAATACCAAACCTGAGATACTTCCTATGACATGAGATGTGATATCCAATTCCTTCCCATTCCAAACCTGAGATCCTTCCTACAGCATGCGATGTGATATCTCAATGCTTCTAATACCAAACCTGAGACCCGTCCTATAACATGAGATGGGATATCCAACTCCTTCCCGTTCCAAACCTGATACCCTTCCTATAGCATGAGATGTGATATCCAACTCCTTCCCATCCCAATCCTGAGACACCTCCGATAGCAGAGATGTGATATCTCAATGCTTATACCAAACCTGAGACTCTTCCTATAACATGAGATATGATATCCAACTCCTTCCCGTTCCAAACCTGAGACCCTTCCTATAGCATGAGATGTGATATCCAACTCCTTCCCATTCCAATCCTGAGACCCTTCTGATAGCATGAGATGTGATATCTCAATGCTTCTAATACCAAACCTGTGATCCTTCCTATAGCATGAGATGTGATATCCAACTCCTTCCAATTCCAATCCTGAGACCCTTCCTACAGCAATAGATGTGATATCTCAATGCTTCTAATACCAAACCTGAGACCCTTCCTATAACATGAGATGGGAATATCCAACTCCTTCCCATTCCAATCCTGAGACCCTTCCGATAGCAGAGATGTGATATCTCAATGCTTATACCAAACCTGAGATCCTTCCTATAACATGAGATGTGATATCCAACTCCTTCCCATTCCAATCCTGAGACCCTTCCTATAGCATGAGATGTGATATCTCACTGCTTATACCAAACCTGAGACCCTTCCTATAGCATGAGATGTGATATCCAACTCCTTCCCATTCCAATCCTGAGACCCTTCCTATAGCATGAGATGTGATATCTCAATGCTTCTAATATCAAACTTGAGACCCTCCCTATAGCATGAGATGTGATATCCAAGTCCTTCCCATTCCAATCCTGAGACACTTCCTATAGCATGATATGTGATATCCAATGCTTCTAATACCAAACCTGAGACTCTTCCTATAACATGAGATGGGATATCTAACTCCTTCCCATTCCAATCCTGAGACCCTTCCGATAGCAGAGATGTGATATCTCAATGCTTATACCAAACCTGAGACCCTTCCTATAACATGAGATCGGATATCCAACTCCTTCCCGTTCCAAACCTGAGACCCTTCCTATAGCATATGTTATATCCAACTCCTTCCCATTCCAAACATGAGACCCTTCCAATAGCAAGAATGTAATATCCAACTCCTTCCCATTCCAACCCTGAGACCATTCCTATAGCATGAGATGTGATATCTCAATGCTTCTAATACCAAACCTGAGATCCTTCGTTTGACATGAGATGTGATATCCAAGTCCTTCCCATTCCAATCCTTAGACCCTTCCTGCAGCGTGCAATATGATATCTCAATGATTCTAATAACAAACCTGAGACCCGTCCTATAACATGAGATGGGATATCCAACTCCTTCCCATTCCAATCCTGAGACACTTCTGATAGCAAAGATGTGATATCTCAATGCTTATACCAAACCTGAGACCCTTCCTATAACATGAGATCGGATATCCAACTCCTTCCCGTTCCAAACCTGAGACCCTTCCTATAGCATATGTTATATCCAACTCCTTCCCAATCCAAACATGAGACCCTTCCAATAGCAAGAATGTAATATCCAACTCCTTCCCATTCCAACCCTGAGACCATTCCTATAGCATGAGATGTGATATCTCAATGCTTCTAATACCAAACCTGAGATCCTTCGTTTGACATGAGATGTGATATCCAATTCCTCCCCATTCCAAACCTGAGAACCTTCCTACAGCATGCAATGTGATATCTCAATGCTTCTAATACCAAACCTGAGACCAGTCCTATAACATGAGATTGGATATCCAACTCCTTCCCCTTCCAAACCTGAGACCCTTCCTATAGCATGAGATGTGATATCCAACTTCTTCCCATTCCAATCCTGAGACCCTTCCTATAACATGAGATGTGATGTCTCAATGCTTCTAATACCAAACCTGAGATCTTTCCTATAACATGAGATGTGATATCCAACTCCTTCCCATTCCAATCCTGAGACCCTTCCTATAGCATGAGATGTGATATCTCAATGCTTATACCAAACCTGAGACCCTTCCTATAGCTTGAGATGTGATATCCAACTCCTTCCCATTCCAATCCTGAGACCCTTCCTATAGCATGAGATGTGATATCTCAAGGCCTCTAATACCAAACCTGAGATCCTTCCTCTAACATGAATGTGATATCCAACTCCTTCCCCTTCCAAACCTGAGAGCCTTCCTATAGCATGAGATATGATATCCAAGTCCTTCCCATTCCAATCCTGAGACCCTTCCTATAACATGAAATGTGATATCCAACTCCATCCCATTCCAACCTGAGACCTTTCCTATAGCATGAGATGGGATATCCAACTCCTTCCAAATCCAATACTGATACCATTCCGATAGCATGAGATGTGATATCCCAATGCTTCTACCAAATCTGAGACCCATACTATGGCATGAGATGTGATATCAAACTCCTTCCCATTCCAATCCTGAGACCCTTCCTATAGCTTGAGATGTGATATCCAACTTCTTCCCATTCCAATTCTGAGACCCTTTCTATACCATGAGACTTGATATCTCAATGCTTCTAATACCAAACCTGAGACCCGTCCTATAACATGAGATGTGATATCCAAATCCTTCCCCTTCCAAACCTTAGACCCTTCCTTTATCATGAGATGTGATATCCAACTCCTTCCCATTCCAATCCTGAGACCCTTCCGATATCATGACATTTGTTATCTCAATGTTTCTAATATCAAACTTGAGACCCTCCCTGTAGCATGAGATGTGACATCCAAGTCCTCCCCATTCCAATCCTGAAACCCTTCCTATAGCATGAGATGTGATATCTCAATGCTTCTAATACCAAACCTGAGACCCTTCCTATAACATGAGATGGGATATCCAACTCAGATGGGATATCCAACTCCTTCCCATTCCAATCCTGAGACCCTTCCTATAGCATGAGATGTGATATCTCAAGGCCTCTAATACCAAACCTGAGATCCTTCCTCTAACATGAATGTGATATCCAACTCCTTCCCCTTCCAAACCTGAGAGCCTTCCTATAGCATGAGATATGATATCCAAGTCCTTCCCATTCCAATCCTGAGACCCTTCCTATAACATGAAATGTGATATCCAACTCCATCCCATTCCAACCTGAGACCTTTCCTATAGCATGAGATGGGATATCCAACTCCTTCCAAATCCAATACTGATACCATTCCGATAGCATGAGATGTGATATCCCAATGCTTCTACCAAATCTGAGACCCATACTATGGCATGAGATGTGATATCAAACTCCTTCCCATTCCAATCCTGAGACCCTTCCTATAGCTTGAGATGTGATATCCAACTTCTTCCCATTCCAATTCTGAGACCCTTTCTATACCATGAGACTTGATATCTCAATGCTTCTAATACCAAACCTGAGACCCGTCCTATAACATGAGATGTGATATCCAAATCCTTCCCCTTCCAAACCTTAGACCCTTCCTTTATCATGAGATGTGATATCCAACTCCTTCCCATTCCAATCCTGAGACCCTTCCGATATCATGACATTTGTTATCTCAATGTTTCTAATATCAAACTTGAGACCCTCCCTGTAGCATGAGATGTGACATCCAAGTCCTCCCCATTCCAATCCTGAAACCCTTCCTATAGCATGAGATGTGATATCTCAATGCTTCTAATACCAAACCTGAGACCCTTCCTATAACATGAGATGGGTTATCCAACTCAGATGGGATATCCAACTCCTTCCCATTCCAATCCTGAGACCCTTCCGATAGCAGAGATGTGATATCTCAATGCTTATATCAAACCTGAGACCCTTCCTATGGCCTGAGATGTCATATACAACTCCTTCCCATTCCAATCCTGAGACCCTTCCTATAGCATGAGATGTGATATCTCAATACTTATACCAAATCTGAGACCCTTCCTATAGCATGAGATGTGATATCCAACTCCTTCCCATTCCAATCCTGAGACCCTTCCTATAGCATGAGATGTGATGTCTCAATGCTTCCAATACCAAACCTGAGATCCTTCCTATAACATGAGATGTGATATCCAACTCCTTCCCATTCCAATCCTGAGACCCTTATGATAGCATGAGATGTGATATCTCAATGCCTCTTATATCAAACCTGAGATCCTTCCGATAGCATGAGATGTGATATCTCAATGCTTCTAATACCAAACCTGAGATCCTTTCTATAATATGAGATGTGATTTCCAAATCCTTCCCCTTCCAAACCTGAGACCCTCCCTTTAGCATGAGATGTGATATCCAACTCCTTCCCATTCCAATCCTGAGACCCTTCTGATAGCATGAGATGTGATATCTCAATGCCTCTAATACCAAACCTGAGATCCTACCTCTAACATGAAATGTGATATCCATCTCCTTCCCTTTCCAAACCTGATACCCTTCCTATAGCATGAGATGTGATATCCAACTCCTTCCCATCCCAATCCTGAGACACCTCCGATAGCAGAGATGTGATATCTCAATGCTTATACCAAACCTGAGACTCTTCCCATAACATGAGATGTGATATCCAAATCCTTCCCATTCCAATCCTGAGACCCTTCCTATAGCATGAGATGTGATATCTCAATGCTTATACCAAACCTGAGAGCCTACCTATAGCATGAGATGTGATATCCAACTCCTTCCCGTTCCAAACCTGAGACCCTTCCTATAGCATATGTGATATCCAACTCCTTCCCATTCCAAACATGAGACCCTTCCTATAGCAAGAGTGTAATATCCAACTCCTACCCATTCCAATCCTGAGACCATTCCTATAGCATGAGATGTGATATCTCAATGCTTCTAATACCAAACCTGAGATACTTCCTATGACATGAGATGTGATATCCAATTCCTTCCCATTCCAAACCTGAGATCCTTCCTACAGCATGCGATGTGATATCTCAATGCTTCTAATAACAAACCTGAGACCCGTCCTATAACATGAGATGGGATATCCAACTCCTTCCCGTTCCAAACCTGATACCCTTCCTATAGCATGAGATGTGATATCCAACTCCTTCCCATCCCAATCCTGAGACACCTCCGATAGCAGAGATGTGATATCTCAATGCTTATACCAAACCTGAGACTCTTCCTATAACATGAGATATGATATCCAACTCCTTCCCGTTCCAAACGTGAGACCCTTCCTATAGCATGAGATGTGATATCCAACTCCTTCCCATTCCAATCCTGAGACCCTTCTGATAGCATGAGATGTGATATCTCAATGCTTCTAATACCAAACCTGTGATCCTTCCTATAGCATGAGATGTGATATCCAACTCCTTCCAATTCCAATCCTGAGACCCTTCCTACAGCAATAGATGTGATATCTCAATGCTTCTAATACCAAACCTGAGACCCTTCCTATAACATGAGATGGGAATATCCAACTCCTTCCCATTCCAATCCTGAGACCCTTCCGATAGCAGAGATGTGATATCTCAATGCTTATACCAAACCTGAGATCCTTCCTATAACATGAGATGTGATATCCAACTCCTTCCCATTCCAATCCTGAGACCCTTCCTATAGCATGAGATGTGATATCTCACTGCTTATACCAAACCTGAGACCCTTCCTATAGCATGAGATGTGATATCCAACTCCTTCCCATTCCAATCCTGAGACCCTTCCTATAGCATGAGATGTGATATCTCAATGCTTCTAATATCAAACTTGAGACCCTCCCTATAGCATGAGATGTGATATCCAAGTCCTTCCCATTCCAATCCTGAGACACTTCCTATAGCATGATATGTGATATCCAATGCTTCTAATACCAAACCTGAGACTCTTCCTATAACATGAGATGGGATATCTAACTCCTTCCCATTCCAATCCTGAGACACTTCCGATAGCAGAGATGTGATATCTCAATGCTTATACCAAACCTGAGACCCTTCCTATAACATGAGATCGGATATCCAACTCCTTCCCGTTCCAAACCTGAGACCCTTCCTATAGCATATGTTATATCCAACTCCTTCCCATTCCAAACATGAGACCCTTCCAATAGCAAGAATGTAATATCCAACTCCTTCCCATTCCAACCCTGAGACCATTCCTATAGCATGAGATGTGATATCTCAATGCTTCTAATACCAAACCTGAGATCCTTCGTTTGACATGAGATGTGATATCCAAGTCCTTCCCATTCCAATCCTTAGACCCTTCCTGCAGCGTGCAATATGATATCTCAATGATTCTAATAACAAACCTGAGACCCGTCCTATAACATGAGATGGGATATCCAACTCCTTCCCATTCCAATCCTGAGACACTTCTGATAGCAAAGATGTGATATCTCAATGCTTATACCAAACCTGAGACCCTTCCTATAACATGAGATCGGATATCCAACTCCTTCCCGTTCCAAACCTGAGACCCTTCCTATAGCATATGTTATATCCAACTCCTTCCCATTCCAAACATGAGACCCTTCCAATAGCAAGAATGTAATATCCAACTCCTTCCCATTCCAACCCTGAGACCATTCCTATAGCATGAGATGTGATATCTCAATGCTTCTAATACCAAACCTGAGATCCTTCGTTTGACATGAGATGTGATATCCAATTCCTCCCCATTCCAAACCTGAGAACCTTCCTACAGCATGCAATGTGATATCTCAATGCTTCTAATACCAAACCTGAGACCAGTCCTATAACATGAGATTGGATATCCAACTCCTTCCCCTTCCAAACCTGAGACCCTTCCTATAGCATGAGATGTGATATCCAACTTCTTCCCATTCCAATCCTGAGACCCTTCCTATAACATGAGATGTGATGTCTCAATGCTTCTAATACCAAACCTGAGATCTTTCCTATAACATGAGATGTGATATCCAACTCCTTCCCATTCCAATCCTGAGACCCTTCCTATAGCATGAGATGTGATATCTCAATGCTTATACCAAACCTGAGACCCTTCCTATAGCTTGAGATGTGATATCCAACTCCTTCCCATTCCAATCCTGAGACCCTTCCTATAGCATGAGATGTGATATCTCAAGGCCTCTAATACCAAACCTGAGATCCTTCCTCTAACATGAATGTGATATCCAACTCCTTCCCCTTCCAAACCTGAGAGCCTTCCTATAGCATGAGATATGATATCCAAGTCCTTCCCATTCCAATCCTGAGACCCTTCCTATAACATGAAATGTGATATCCAACTCCATCCCATTCCAACCTGAGACCTTTCCTATAGCATGAGATGGGATATCCAACTCCTTCCAAATCCAATACTGATACCATTCCGATAGCATGAGATGTGATATCCCAATGCTTCTACCAAATCTGAGACCCATACTATGGCATGAGATGTGATATCAAACTCCTTCCCATTCCAATCCTGAGACCCTTCCTATAGCTTGAGATGTGATATCCAACTTCTTCCCATTCCAATTCTGAGACCCTTTCTATACCATGAGACTTGATATCTCAATGCTTCTAATACCAAACCTGAGACCCGTCCTATAACATGAGATGTGATATCCAAATCCTTCCCCTTCCAAACCTTAGACCCTTCCTTTATCATGAGATGTGATATCCAACTCCTTCCCATTCCAATCCTGAGACCCTTCCGATATCATGACATTTGTTATCTCAATGTTTCTAATATCAAACTTGAGACCCTCCCTGTAGCATGAGATGTGACATCCAAGTCCTCCCCATTCCAATCCTGAAACCCTTCCTATAGCATGAGATGTGATATCTCAATGCTTCTAATACCAAACCTGAGACCCTTCCTATAACATGAGATGGGATATCCAACTCAGATGGGATATCCAACTCCTTCCCATTCCAATCCTGAGACCCTTCCTATAGCATGAGATGTGATATCTCAAGGCCTCTAATACCAAACCTGAGATCCTTCCTCTAACATGAATGTGATATCCAACTCCTTCCCCTTCCAAACCTGAGAGCCTTCCTATAGCATGAGATATGATATCCAAGTCCTTCCCATTCCAATCCTGAGACCCTTCCTATAACATGAAATGTGATATCCAACTCCATCCCATTCCAACCTGAGACCTTTCCTATAGCATGAGATGGGATATCCAACTCCTTCCAAATCCAATACTGATACCATTCCGATAGCATGAGATGTGATATCCCAATGCTTCTACCAAATCTGAGACCCATACTATGGCATGAGATGTGATATCAAACTCCTTCCCATTCCAATCCTGAGACCCTTCCTATAGCTTGAGATGTGATATCCAACTTCTTCCCATTCCAATTCTGAGACCCTTTCTATACCATGAGACTTGATATCTCAATGCTTCTAATACCAAACCTGAGACCCGTCCTATAACATGAGATGTGATATCCAAATCCTTCCCCTTCCAAACCTTAGACCCTTCCTTTATCATGAGATGTGATATCCAACTCCTTCCCATTCCAATCCTGAGACCCTTCCGATATCATGACATTTGTTATCTCAATGTTTCTAATATCAAACTTGAGACCCTCCCTGTAGCATGAGATGTGACATCCAAGTCCTCCCCATTCCAATCCTGAAACCCTTCCTATAGCATGAGATGTGATATCTCAATGCTTCTAATACCAAACCTGAGACCCTTCCTATAACATGAGATGGGTTATCCAACTCAGATGGGATATCCAACTCCTTCCCATTCCAATCCTGAGACCCTTCCGATAGCAGAGATGTGATATCTCAATGCTTATATCAAACCTGAGACCCTTCCTATGGCCTGAGATGTCATATACAACTCCTTCCCATTCCAATCCTGAGACCCTTCCTATAGCATGAGATGTGATATCTCAATACTTATACCAAATCTGAGACCCTTCCTATAGCATGAGATGTGATATCCAACTCCTTCCCATTCCAATCCTGAGACCCTTCCTATAGCATGAGATGTGATGTCTCAATGCTTCCAATACCAAACCTGAGATCCTTCCTATAACATGAGATGTGATATCCAACTCCTTCCCATTCCAATCCTGAGACCCTTATGATAGCATGAGATGTGATATCTCAATGCCTCTTATATCAAACCTGAGATCCTTCCGATAGCATGAGATGTGATATCTCAATGCTTCTAATACCAAACCTGAGATCCTTTCTATAATATGAGATGTGATTTCCAAATCCTTCCCCTTCCAAACCTGAGACCCTCCCTTTAGCATGAGATGTGATATCCAACTCCTTCCCATTCCAATCCTGAGACCCTTCTGATAGCATGAGATGTGATATCTCAATGCCTCTAATACCAAACCTGAGATCCTACCTCTAACATGAAATGTGATATCCATCTCCTTCCCTTTCCAAACCTGAGACCCTGCCTATAGCATGATATGTGATATCCAAGTCCTTCCCATTCCAATCCTGAGACCCTTCCTATAGCATGCGATGTGATATCTCAATGCTTATACAAAACCTGAGACCCTTCCTATGGCATGAGATGGCATATACAACTCCTTCCCATTCCAATCCTGAGACCCTTCCTATAGCATGAGATGTGATATCTCAATGCTTATACCAAACCTGAGACCCTTCCTATAGCATGTGATGTGATATCTGTTAAGACGGATTTCTGAACTCTGTCCTGGTGGCGCAGAGGTTCAGAAGGCCAACCTAATTACTTGGAACAGGGTAACCTCTGGACAAGCCAGACCAATCAAGGTAGCGATCGCGGCGGTCAAGACTAGGTCTCAAGAGGGGTGAGGGTGACTGAAAGCCCGCAATGAGCACACAAAGCAAGAGCGCTTACAAACTACTCCAAACAGTTGTTTATATCAAAAATAGATACACATTTATTATAAGGCCTTGAAACTAATAACTACAGTAAAAGCAGCAATATACAACGATATTAAACCAACACATACACTATCCACCCAATATATATACAGAATACACAGTTTCACAGCATTAGCAGCACGAAATATGTTATCCACCTGCAGGGGAAGGAAAACAGGCAGTGCGAACCAATGCGTGTGATATGTCCGCCTTCTGAGGCCCCTAACTAGATGGTAGTCCAATCCCTACGAAGAGTGGAGCCTAGCGCTCAAAAGTACCTGCACACGCCGGTGCCAATGGGCAGAAGGTGAAGCTCTTCGGAGGACGTTGAACAGCTCTGTAGGGAGCTCTAATGAAGGAGAACACGGTCCGCGACTCTAGCGCAGCCTCCACTGTGAGGCAGAAGCAGGGCGCGAGTACGGACAAGGGGGGCTGTATTTACAGCGGGGAAAAGCAAGGGGCACTGCAGGAGGGCGACCAGATCCTAGCTAATCTACTCACCGGTCCCCGAAGCAAGCAGGCCCGAGCTTCTCCTCGATAGATACAGCTTCTGGCAGGTTCTGAAGAGCAGGGAACGTCTCGTCGTCGTGCAGAGTAAAAAGACGTCCCGATCGAAGAAACAAGCACAGTTTTGTCGCCACAGCAGGGCAACGGAACGGCCGGGTGTATTCAAGCCAAACGAGCACTGCTCACCTCTAGCTTAGGACTGCTAAGCAAACGAAGCGTGTGAGCATGCCCCGGACTCAGAATACCACCCAACCTGTCGGCGATTACAGAGCAGGCCTCCTTAGTAAGCTGGTCAGTCAACTGGATGGCCCAGAGACACTTCCGAAGGCTTACAGCAGGAGTTGATGAAGGTGCCGGGAATAGCTGGTCCTGCTATTCCAATAGGTCGAAGCGCCAGTACAGGCCTTCTTGTTCGATCTTAGGTGGAAAGGGCTTCACCGGACGACAGCAATGAGGAGCAGAAGTTCTTCAGGGGGTCACCAGCGATTCCTCGGTCCAGCCTCGTGTTCGCAGGATACTTGGCTCCTGTATCCCTGGGTTCGTAAGAACTCAGGAGATCGACATCGTAGTGGTGTTTCCAGCTCCCTCTTATCCACGGTTCCCTTCGCGCCAAAACGGAGGGGAGCCAATGGGAGATCCGCTCATCAACACACATACCATACGTGGACCAATCACGGACCACAGTGGTCCCAGGCATTCACACCACCCTAGACTCTCTGGCACCCAGGATGTGTATTGGGACCAGACAGCCCAGCCCACATCCTGGGGGCACTCAAACGACATGTAGAAGCCCGCGAAAGCAACCGTGTTTCGCGGGAAACTACATGCCCAAATAAGGAAGGCCCCGGGTCGCCTGACCCGGGGGAAGGTAAAGGGAGCAAGACGGACAGTGGACGAGACAAAGGAGCCTCGTGGTCCGGCCATTTTGGGTAGCCGGGCCACCCTTTTGTGTTCGCGGCAAAAAGGTGCTCAGAACGGCAAAAGGAGCTCAAAATAAACCAAATGATCGCTGCCACCAGCCCAGTCCCTGAATGACTTGCACCGATCCAAAAACCATCCTATAAGAGTGTCTAGGGTCTGTAGAAGGCTAGAGACCCAAGAGAGCTGTAACTTAGCTTACAGTGCCCTCTTGTGTCGTGTTGCACTAAAATGGCGACACGATAAAAGAAACTACGGGAAACAGCGTTCCCCGGTACTGACTGTCTTAAGGGCATGTCAGTTTCCCCGTAAGAAAGGAGCGAAAGCCCAGAGGAGTACAGCAGAAGGCTGCACTTCTCTGGCAAAGTCAAGAAAACAGGTTGAAAACAATAGCAAAAAGTTTAGGGGTTGCCACATGGAAGGAAAGTTCCCTACAATAACGAAATCTTTCCTAACACTCGCCCCTCCCAGACTATGGACAGGGGGAACTAATCCACCCCTGGATGAGTCTCTTGTTCAGGTCGGTAAAACATTCTGGACAACCCATCAGCATTGCTATGTTGGACACCTGGCCTATGCTCAATAGTGAAGTCGAAGCCTTGTAGACTTATGGACCACCTAAGCAACTTTGGATTCTCCCCCTTCATGTTCATTAGCCACTTTAACGGCTTATGGTCAGTCTGCACAGTGAAGTGGGTCCCATAGAGGTAGGGCCGCAGCTTCCTTAGGGCCCACACAACAGAGAAACATTCTTTCTCTACCGTGGACCATCTGAGCTCTCTGTCCTTAAGCTGGCGACTAATAAAACCGATAGGGTGTTCCTTACCCTTCTCATCTACTTGTGATAGTACAGCTCCTATCCCAGTGTCAGAGGCATCCGTCTGCACGATAAAAGGTCTTTGATAATCAGGGGCCCTGAGCACAGGGGCCTGGCACAAGGAGTCTTTCAAGCCATTGAAGGCCTTCTCACACTCGTCAGTCCAAGTTACCTTCTTGGGTTTCTTCGGAGTTGTGAGGGCAGTCAGAGGAGCAGCTATGGTGCCATAGTCTGCCATAAAATTGCGGTAATAACCCGTGAGTCCTAAGAAGGCTCTCACTTGGGTTTGTGTAGTGGGGGTAGGCCAGTCTTGTACTGCTTGTACTTTACTGGGGAGAGGCTGTATCCTTCCTCCACCTACTTCATGCCCAAGGTAAACCACTGAGCCTTGTCCAATCTGGCATTTACTCGCCTTTATGGTCAAGTGGGCTTTCTGAAGAGCCTGGAGCACAATCCCGAGGTGTTTCACATGGTCTTCCCAGGTGGCACCGAAAACTGCTATATCGTCCAGATATGCAAGACAGAATTCGTCCAACCCATTCAACACATGATTCACAAGCCTCTGGAAAGTGGCAGGTGCATTCTTCAATCCGAACGGCATTACCCGGAATTGGTAAAGCCCGTCGGGAGTTGAAAATGCTGTCTTCTCCTTGGCATGTTCTGCTAAAGCTATTTGCCAATAGCCCGCAGTCAGGTCAAACGTGCTGAGGTACTTGGAGGCACCCAAGGTATCCACCAGCTCGTCAGTTCGAGGCAAGGGGTGAGCGTCTGTCTTGGTGACAGCATTCAGAGCCCTGTAATCCACGCAGAACCTCAATTCAGAAGTGCCTGCTTTTGGAACCAGAACCACAGGACTGGACCAAGGACTACTAGAGGGTTCAATCACCCCAAGGTCTAACATCTTGTTGACCTCGGTCTTAATATAAGACCGTACTTTATCCGACATCCTGTATCCCCTACTTTTGGTAGGTACACTGTCTCCTGTGTCAATGTTATGTTTGCACCAAGGTGTCAAACCAGGCGACTGTGAAAACAGGGGGGAAAACTGCCTAAGCAAACTTTTCACCTCAGCCTGCTGATCAGAAGTCAGGTGAGGGGCCACTCGGACACCCTCAACGGAGCTATCTGAAGGACCGCTTTGGAACAGGTCGGGAAGAGGTTCTGACTCCTCTTCCTCAACGTCTGACGCCAGTAGCAGTGCTGCGATTTCGACTCTTGGGACGAAAGCCTTCAGCCTATTTACGTGGAACACTTTTGGAGCCTGTCCAGGCCTTCCAAGGTCCACTAAATAGTTCACCTCACCCAGGGGCTCCACCACTGTGTAAGGGCCTGACCATTTGTCCTGTAAAGCGCGAGGCCTTATAGGGTTCATGATCAGGACTTGCTGACCAGGGGTAAAGTGAATTAAGGAAGCTTTCTGGTCGTACCAATGTTTCACCAGCGCTTGTCCGGCCTTCAACTTTTCACTAGCCAAGCCCATCAGGAGTACCATCCGTTTTCTGAGCCCTAGCACATAGTCAACTACATTGGTAGTAACAGGGGGAGTGGGCATCTCCCATCCCTCTTTGACGATGGCTAAGGGTCCCCGTACGGGATGACCGAACAGAAGTTCGAAGGGGCTGAAGCCAACACCCTCCTGTGGTACCTCTCTGTAGGCAAACAACAAGCATGGTAAAAGAAGGTCCCATTTCCTCCTCTGGGGCTCCTCCAGAGCCCCAATCATGCTCTTTAGCGTTCTGTTGAAACGCTCCACCAGACCATTGGTCTGGGGGTGGTATGCAGAAGAGAACTTGTAGGTGACCCCACATTCTTTCCACATAGCCTGCATATACTTCGACATAAAGTTGCTGCCACGATCTGACACAACTTCTTTAGGGAAGCCAACCCTAGTAAATATGCCGAGTAACGCTTTTGCAACTGACTTGGCAGTTACAGTCTTTAATGGGATGGCCTCAGGATACCTGGTTGCATGGTCGACCAGCACCAGGATAAACCTATTGCCTGAGGATGTTTGCGGGTCAAGGGGACCAACGATGTCGATCCCTACCCTTTCAAATGGTACCCCCACAACTGGGAGCGGTACCAACGGAGCTTGGATTGTCGCGCCAACCTTACCAGACAACTGGCAGGAGGCACAACTCCTGCAGTGACTTTCTACTTGCACCCCCATCTTGGGCCAGTAGAAGTGCATAGATAACCTTTGCTTGGTCCTCTTCATTCCAAGGTGACCAGCAAGGGGAACTTCATGCGCCAACTGCAGGAGGAAGGGTCTAACAGAAAGGGGAACCACCAACCTCCTATGGTCTCCTTCTGTAGACTCTGTGGGCTCACTGTACAGGAGTCCACCTTCCCAATAAATCCGATGCTTCCCAGGAGGTTCACCCTCAAGCTGGGAGCAGGCCTGTCTCCTTAGGCCTTCCAGAGATGGGCACTCACGTTGGCCCTTACTGAAGTCGTCCCTATCAGGACCTCCTTCAACTAACAAGTCTTTTAGTTCAGGATGGTCGTTGGGGTCGAACACTTCAGGCATCGCCACCTCCTCGTCAGGCTCGGGCGATTGACCAACTCCCTCCACCGCAGTGGTAGGCGAGTTCGGGGGAATATTCTCTTTCCCCCGTCGGGACTTGTTGACTCCTTTCGCCTTGGGTTTCCCCTTCGGCTGGGGCGGCGTATTGGACTTGGCCAATGCTGCCCGTGCTTGAGACCGTGTGTAGGGTCTTTCGGCAGTGTCTCCTACGAGCCCTAGAGCTCTGAGATCATTGCCCAACAAGACCTTTCCCGGGACGTTTCTCTGAATGCTCACTGGAATCCTAACTGCTGTACCATTTAAAGTTAGATTAACAGGGATCACGGGAAACATACGGAGGGGGCCGTCAGCCAACTTAGTGGGCATCAGAGTAGCTCTGGCAACTTCCTCTGAGTCTACCAAGGTAGAATCCACTACAGTTCGACTGCACCCACTATCCCTAAGAGCTGGAGTATCCACTCCATTGATCAGCACACTGTCTTTAAAGTAGTGCTTGGTATTATCCGGAATCCTAGCATACGCCTCTGCGACTTTAGGCTCCCAGGAACCCAGGGACACTAAAACTACCTCAGCCTCTATTCCGCTGGGAAATGAGTCTGAGGAGAAGGATGCTCCTGTAATCTCTTCTTCCTCGTAGGAGGAGAAGGCCAGATTAGCGGAGTGGACCCCCAAAGGTCTAACCTTACAACGGGGATCCCCCTTCACATGGTCAGTTGCTCCACAAGAAAAACAAGCCCCATTGGGTCTGTTTACGTAGGGAGGCTTATTATAACCAGAGTTCTGTTTCGGAGGCGAACCTCCACTACCCTGTGAGTTCTCGGATGGCTTACCCTTATTTTTCTTTTTGTGGCCCTTATGGGAAGAAGATTTAGCAGATTCCCCACCCTCCACATCTTTGGACTTTTTCCCTTCCTCCTGCTTACCAGGATGAGTTTTGTCCTTATGGGACACTCGATGTGACACCCATAAATCTGCTGCAATGGCCAGCTTCTTAGGATCTATCTCCTTCGAATCGGCCAAATGCTGCTTAAGCTCCGGGGAAGAAGAAGCAAAAATGTGTTCCAGCATGACCAGATTGATCATGCCTTCGAAGGTAGAAACCTTATAACCTTCAACCCAGCCAGTCAAGTTTTTCAGGGACTCAGCTACATACGACACCCAAGTACCACCTTCCTTTTTCTTATACTCTCTAAACCTTTTCAAATATTGGGTTGGAGTCTTCCCAAACTTTAAAATGAGAGTCTGCTTCAACATTGCAAAATCAGCGCGCTCAGCCTTCGACATTTCCATAATGGCACTGCAACCAGAATGGGGCAGTCTGCTGAGTAACCATGCAATCTTATCCGCATTATCAACCTCTTGAACCTCGCATGCATACTCAAACGCATTTAACCAGTCCATAATGTCATTTCGTTCCTCATACACACTGAGCAGATCTTTTGGAAACCGTGGATGAGAGGAAGCCCCAGAACCATGTCCAGGACCCTTGGACCCATTTGCGAACTGAAGCTTGGCCAGTTCCAACTGGTGATCCCTGTCTTTTTGTTTTTCTGCCTGGTCGATTTTCAGTTTGGCTATGCTGAATTCAAGCTCCTGCTGCCTAAACCGCAGCTCTTGCTTCTTGAATTCAAGCATAGCCTCCCCATCAACACTGGCAGAGGAAACGTTAGACATTACATCCTCCCTGTCCTCGTGGTCGTGATGGATCAGTGCAGCGGCAGAACCGTCGGTTCTGCCAGTGAGAGCAGCCCCACCACCTTCTGCACTGTCCTCGGAAGTTATAGCGTCAAGCTGCGCTTCTTGCCACGCCACGATTCTCTGGATCATTTCCAATTTAGTGCCTTGAGAGGAAACCCCTCTCTCCGCACACATCTTCTTCAATGTTTCAGATTTCGAAGCATTTAAGGTTAATAAAGTATTCGTTTCCATACTGTCGATAGGACTATGGCCTTTTTAACGTTATATTCAATACTTTACTGCGTGTCCTGGTTGGAATAACCTGAAAACGCCTTAGCTCGTGCGCAACACTGGATACCTTCAGTCGTATCCCACCGCTGTACACCAATTTGTTAAGACGGATTTCTGAACTCTGTCCTGGTGGCGCAGAGGTTCAGAAGGCCAACCTAATTACTTGGAACAGGGTAACCTCTGGACAAGCCAGACCAATCAAGGTAGCGATCGCGGCGGTCAAGACTAGGTCTCAAGAGGGGTGAGGGTGACTGAAAGCCCGCAATGAGCACACAAAGCAAGAGCGCTTACAAACTACTCCAAACAGTTGTTTATATCAAAAATAGATACACATTTATTATAAGGCCTTGAAACTAATAACTACAGTAAAAGCAGCAATATACAACGATATTAAACCAACACATACACTATCCACCCAATATATATACAGAATACACAGTTTCACAGCATTAGCAGCACGAAATATGTTATCCACCTGCAGGGGAAGGAAAACAGGCAGTGCGAACCAATGCGTGTGATATGTCCGCCTTCTGAGGCCCCTAACTAGATGGTAGTCCAATCCCTACGAAGAGTGGAGCCTAGCGCTCAAAAGTACCTGCACACGCCGGTGCCAATGGGCAGAAGGTGAAGCTCTACGGAGGACGTTGAACAGCTCTGTAGGGAGCTCTAATGAAGGAGAACACGGTCCGCGACTCTAGCGCAGCCTCCACTGTGAGGCAGAAGCAGGGCGCGAGTACGGACAAGGGGGGCTGTATTTACAGCGGGGAAAAGCAAGGGGCACTGCAGGAGGGCGACCAGATCCTAGCTAATCTACTCACCGGTCCCCGAAGCAAGCAGGCCCGAGCTTCTCCTCGATAGATACAGCTTCTGGCAGGTTCTGAAGAGCAGGGAACGTCTCGTCGTCGTGCAGGGTAAAAAGACGTCCCGATCGAAGAAACAAGCACAGTTTTGTCGCCACAGCAGGGCAACGGAACGGCCGGGTGTATTCAAGCCAAACGAGCACTGCTCACCTCTAGCTTAGGACTGCTAAGCAAACGAAGCGTGTGAGCATGCCCCGGACTCAGAATACCACCCAACCTGTCGGCGATTACAGAGCAGGCCTCCTTAGTAAGCTGGTCAGTCAACTGGATGGCCCAGAGACACTTCCGAAGGCTTACAGCAGGAGTTGATGAAGGTGCCGGGAATAGCTGGTCCTGCTATTCCAATAGGTCGAAGCGCCAGTACAGGCCTTCTTGTTCGATCTTAGGTGGAAAGGGCTTCACCGGACGACAGCAATGAGGAGCAGAAGTTCTTCAGGGGGTCACCAGCGATTCCTCGGTCCAGCCTCGTGTTCGCAGGATACTTGGCTCCTGTATCCCTGGGTTCGTAAGAACTCAGGAGATCGACATCGTAGTGGTGTTTCCAGCTCCCTCTTATCCACGGTTCCCTTCGCGCCAAAACGGAGGGGAGCCAATGGGAGATCCGCTCATCAACACACATACCATACGTGGACCAATCACGGACCACAGTGGTCCCAGGCATTCACACCACCCTAGACTCTCTGGCACCCAGGATGTGTATTGGGACCAGACAGCCCAGCCCACATCCTGGGGGCACTCAAACGACATGTAGAAGCCCGCGAAAGCAACCGTGTTTCGCGGGAAACTACATGCCCAAATAAGGAAGGCCCCGGGTCGCCTGACCCGGGGGAAGGTAAAGGGAGCAAGACGGACAGTGGACGAGACAAAGGAGCCTCGTGGTCCGGCCATTTTGGGTAGCCGGGCCACCCTTTTGTGTTCGCGGCAAAAAGGTGCTCAGAACGGCAAAAGGAGCTCAAAATAAACCAAATGATCGCTGCCACCAGCCCAGTCCCTGAATGACTTGCACCGATCCAAAAACCATCCTATAAGAGTGTCTAGGGTCTGTAGAAGGCTAGAGACCCAAGAGAGCTGTAACTTAGCTTACAGTGCCCTCTTGTGTCGTGTTGCACTAAAATGGCGACACGATAAAAGAAACTACGGGAAACAGCGTTCCCCGGTACTGACTGTCTTAAGGGCATGTCAGTTTCCCCGTAAGAAAGGAGCGAAAGCCCAGAGGAGTACAGCAGAAGGCTGCACTTCTCTGGCAAAGTCAAGAAAACAGGTTGAAAACAATAGCAAAAAGTTTAGGGGTTGCCACATGGAAGGAAAGTTCCCTACAATAACGAAATCTTTCCTAACAATATCCAACTTCTTCCCATTCCAATCCTGAGACCCTTCCTATTGCATGAGATGTGATATCTCAATGCTTATACCAAACCTGAGACCCTTCCTATAGCTTGAGATGTGATATCCAACTCCTTCCCATTCCAATCCTGAGACCCTTCCTATAGCATGAGATGTGATATCTCAAGGCCTCTAATACCAAACCTGAGATCCTTCCTCTAACATGAAATGTGATATCCACCTCCTTCCCCTTCCAAACCTGAGAGCCTTCCTATAGCATGAGATATGATATCCAAGTCCTTCCCATTCCAATCCTGAGACCCTTCCTATAACATGAAATGTGATATCCAACTCCTTCCCATTCCAACCTGAGACCCTTCCTATAGCATGAGATGGGATATCCAACTCCTTCCAAATCCAATACTGATACCCTTCCGATAGCATGAGATGTGATATCCCAATGCTTCTACCAAACCTGAGTCCCATACTATGGCATGAGATGTGATATCAAACTCCTTCCCATTCCAATCCTGAGACCCTTCTTATACCATGAGACTTGATATCTCAATGCTTCTAATACCAAACCTGAGACCCGTCCGATAACATGAGATGTGATATCCAAATCCTTCCCCTTCCAAACCTTAGACCCTTCCTTTATCATGAGATGTGATATCCAACTCCTTCCCATTCCAATCCTGAGACCCTTCCGATATCATGAGATGTGATATCTCAATGCTTATACCAAATCTGAGACCCTTCCTATGGCCTGAGATGTCATATACAACTCCTTCCCATTCCAATCCTGAGACCCTTCCTATAGCATGAGATGTGATATCTCAATGCTTATACCAAATCTGAGACCCTTCCTATAGCATGAGATGTGATATCCAACTCCTTCCCATTCCAATCCTGAGACCCTTCCTATAGCATGAGAAGTGATATCTCCATGCTTATACCAAACCTGAGACCCTTCCTATAGCATAAGATGTGATATCCAAATCCTTCCCATTCCAATCCTGAGACCCTTCCTATAGCATGAGATGTGATATCTCAATGCTTATACCAAACCTGAGACCCTTCCTATAGCATGAGATGTGATATCCAACTCCTTCCCATTCCAATCCTGAGACCCTTCCTATAGCATGAGATGTGATGTCTCAATGCTTCTAATACCAAACCTGAGATCCTTCCTATAACATGAGATGTGATATCCAACTCCTTCCCATTCCAATCCTGAGACCCTTATGATAGCATGAGATGTGATATCTCAATGCCTCTTATACCAAACCTGAGATCCTTCCGATAGCATGAGATGTGATATCTCAATGCTTCTAATACCAAACCTGAGATCCTTCCTATAATATGAGATGTGATTTCCAAATCCTTCCCCTTCCAAACCTGAGACCCTCCCTTTAGCATGAGATGTGATATCCAACTCCTTCCCATTCCAATCCTGAGACCCTTCCTATAGCATGTGATGTGATATCTCAATGCTTATACCAAACCTGAGAACCTTGCTATGGCATGAGATGTCATATACAACTCCTTCCCATTCCAACCCTGAGACCCTTCCTATAGCATGAGATGTGATATCTCAATGCTTATACCAAACCTGAGACCCTTCCTATAGCATGAGATGTGATATCCAACTTCTTCCCATTCCAATCCTGAGACCCTTCCTATAGCATGAGATGTGATATCTCAATGCTTATACCAAACCTGAGACCCTTCCTATAGCATAAGATGTGATATCCAAATCCTTCCCATTCCAATCCTGAGACCCTTCCTATAGCATGAGATGTGATATCTCAATGCTTATACCAAACCTGAGACCCTTCCTATAGCATGAGATGTGATATCCAACTCCTTCCCATTCCAATCCTGAGACCCTTCCTATAGCATGAGATGTGATGTCTCAATGCTTCTAATACCAAACCTGAGATCCTTCCTATAACATGAGATGTGATATCCAACTCCTTCCCATTCCAATCCTGAGACCCTTCCTATAGCATGAGATGTGATATCCAACTTCTTCCCATTCCAATCCTGAGACCCTTCCTATAGCATGAGATGTGATATCTCAATGCTTATACCAAACCTGAGATCCTTCCTCTAACATGAAATGTGATATCCAACTCCTTCCCCTTCCAAACCTGAGAGCCTTCCTATAGCATGAGATATGATATCCAAGTCCTTCCCATTCTAACATGAGACCCTTCCTATAGCATGAGATGGGATATCCAACTCCTTCCAAATCCAATACTGATACCCTTCCGATAGCATGAGATGTGATATCCCAATGCTTCTACCAAACCTGAGACCCATACTATGGCATGAGATGTGATATCAAACTCCTTCCCATTCCAATCCTGAGACGCTTCCTATAGCTTGAGATGTGATATCCAACTCCTTCCCATTCCAATTCTGAGACCCTTCTTATACCATGAGACTTGATATCTCAATGCTTCTAATACCAAACCTGAGACCCGTCCTATAACATGAGATGTGATATCCAAATCCTTCCCCTTCCAAACCTTAGACCCTTCCTTTATCATGAGATGTGATATCCAACTCCTTCCCATTCCAATCCTGAGACCCTTCCGATATCATGAGATTTGTTATCTCAATGCTTCTAATATCAAACTTGAGACCCTCCCTATAGCATGAGATGTGACATCCAAGTCCTTCCCATTCCAATCCTGAGACCCTTCCTATAGCATGAGATGTGATATCTCAATGCTTCTAATACCAAACCTGAGACCCTTCCTATAACATGAGATGGGATATCCAACTCCTTCCCATTCCAATCCTGAGACCCTTCCGATAGCAAAGATGTGATATCTCAGTGCTTATACCAAACCTGAGACCCTTCCTAAGGCCTGAGATGTCATATACAACTCCTTCCCATTCCAATCCTGAGACCCTTCCTATAGCATGAGATGTGATATCTCAATGCTTATACCAAATCTGAGACCCTTCCTATAGCATGAGATGTGATATCCAACACCTTGCCATTCCAATCCTGAGACCCTTCCTATAGCATGAGAAGTGATATCTCCATGCTTATACCAAACCTGAGACCCTTCCTATAGCATGAGATGTGATATGCAAATCCTTCCCATTCCAATCCTGAGACCCTTCCTATAGCATGAGATGTGATATCTCAATGCTTATACCAAACCTGAGAGCCTACCTATAGCATGGGATGTGATATCCAAGTCCATCCCATTCCAATCCTTAGACCCTTCCTACAGCATGCGATGTGATATCTCAATGATTCTAATACCAAACCAGAGACCTGTCCTTTAACATGAGATGGGATATCCAACTCCTTCCCATTCCAATCCTGAGCCACACCTGATAGCAGAGATGTGATATCTCAATGCTTATACCAAACCTGAGACCCTTCCTATAACATGAGATGTGATATCCAACTCCTTCCCGTTCCAAACCTGAGACACTTCCTATAGCATATGTGATATCCAACTCCTTCCCATTCCAAACATGAGACCCTTCCTATAGCAAGAATGTAATATCCAACTCCTACCCATTCCAATCCTGAGACCATTCCTATAGCATGAGATGTGATATATCAATGCTTCTAATACCAAACCTGAGACCCTTCCTATAACATGAGATGTGATATTCAACTCCTTCCCATTCCAACCTGCGACACTTCCTATAGCATGAGAAGGGATATCCAACTCCTTCCCAATCCAATCCTGAGAACCTTCCGATAGCAGAGATGTGATATCTCAATGCTTATACCAAACCTGAGACCCTTCGTATGGCATGAGATGTGATATCCAACTCCTTGCCATTCAAATCCTGAGACCCTTCCTATAGCATGAGATGTGATATCTCAATGCTTCTACCAAACCTGAGACCCTTCCATTAGCATGAGATGTGATATCCAAATCCTTCACATTCCAATCCTGAGACCCTTCCCATAGCATGAGATGTGATATCTCAATGCTTCTAATACCAAACCTGAGATCCTTCCTATAACATGAGATGTGATATCCAATTCCTTCCCATTCCAAACCTGAGACCCTTCCTATTGGATGAGATGTGATATCCAACTCCTTCCCATTCCAACCCTGAGACCCTTCCTATACCATGAGATGTGATATCTCAATGCTTCTAATACCAAACCTGGGAACCGTCCTATAACATGAGATGTGATATCTCAATGTTTCTAATAAAAAGCCTGAGACCCTTCCTATAACATGAGATGTGATATCCAATTCCTTCCCATTCCAAACCTGAGACCCTTCCTATTGGATGAGATGTGATATCCAAATCCTTCCCTTTCCAAACGTGAGACCCTTCCTTTAGCATGAGATGTGATATCTCAATGTTTCTAATAAAAAACCTGAGACCCTTCCTATAGCAAGAGATGTGATATCCAAATCCTTCCCATTCCAATCCTGAGACCCTTCCTGTATATAACATGAGATGTGATATCCAACTCCTTCCCATTCCAACCTGAGACCCTTCCTATAGCATGAGATGTGATATCCAACTCCTTACCATTCAAATCCTGAGACCCTCCCTATAACAAGAGATGTCATATCCAACTCCTTCCCATTCCAAACCTGAGACCCTTCCTATAACATGAGATGTGATATCCAACTCCTTCCCATTCCAAACCTGAGACCCTTCCGATAGCATGAGATGTGATATCTCAATGCTTCAAAAACCAAACATGAGAACCATCCTATAACAAGAGTTGTGAAATCCAAATCCTTCCCTTCCCAAACCTGAGACTCTTCCTATAGCATGAGATGTGATATCTCAATGCTTCTACCAAACCTGAAACCCTTCCTATAGCATGAGATGTGATATCCAACTCCTTCCCATTCCAATCCTGGGACGCATCCTATAGCATGAGATGTGATATCACAATGCTTCTAATACCAAACCTGAGACCCGTCCTATAACATGAGATGTGATATCCAAATCCTTCCCCTTCCAAACCTGAGACCCTTCCTTTAGCATGAGATGTGATATCCAGCTCCTCCCATTCCAATCCTGAGACCCTTACGATAGCAGAGATGTGATATTTCAATGCTTATACCAAACCTGAGACCCTTCCCATAGCATGAGATGTGATATCCAACTCCTTCCCATTCCAATCCTGAGACCCTTCCTATAGCATGAGATGTGATATCTCAATGCTTCTAATACCAAACCTGAGATCCTTCCTATAACATGAGATGTGATATCCAACTCCTTCCCATTCCAATCCCGAGACCCTTCCTATAGCATGAGATGTGATATCTCAATGCTTCTAATACCAAACCTAAGGTCCTTCCTATAACATGAGATGTGATATCCAAATCCTTCCCATTCCAAACCTGAGACCCTCCCTTTAGCATGAGATGTGATATCCAACTCCTTCCCATTCCAACCCTGATACCCTTCTGATAGCATGAGATGTGATATCTCAATGCCTCTAATACCAAACCTGAGATCCTACCTCTGACATGAAATGTGATATCCAACTCCTTCCTTTTCCAAACCTGAGACCCTTCCTACAGCATGAGATGTGATATCCAAGTCCTTCCCATTCCAATCCTGAGACCCTTCCTATAACATGAGATGTGATATCCAACTCCTTCTATTCCAACCTGAGACCCTTCCTATAGCATGAGATGGCATATCCAACTCCTTCCAAATCCAATCCTGATACCCTTCCGATAGCATGAGATGTGATATCCCAATGCTTGTACAAAACCTGAGACCCATACCCTGGCATGAGATGTGATATCAAACTCCCGTCCTATACCATGAGACTTGATATCTCAATGCTTCTAATACCAAACCTGAGACCGGTCCAATAACATGAGATGTGATATCCAAATCCTTCCCATTCCAATCCTGAGACCCTTCCGATAGCAGAGATGTGATATCTCAATGCTTATACCAAACCTAAGACCCTTCCGATAGCATGAGATGTGATATCTCAATGCTTCTAATACCAAACCTGAGATCCTTCCAATAACATGAGATATGATGTCCAAATCCCTCCCCTTCCAAACCTTAGACCATCCCTTTAGCATGAGATTTGATATCCAACTCCTTCCCATTCCAATCCTGAGACCCTTCTGATGGCATGAGATGTGATATCTCAATGCCTCTAAAACCAAACCTGAGATCCTACCTCTAACATGAAATGTGATATCCAACTCCTTCCCCTTCCAACCCTGAGAGCCTTCCTATAGAATGAGATGTGATATCCAAGTCCTTCCCATTCCAATCCTGAGACCCTTCCTATAACATGAGATGTGATATCCAACTCCTTCCCATTCCAATCATGAGACCCTCCCTATAGCTTGAGATGTGATATCCAACTCCTTCTCATTCCAATTCCGAGACCCGTCCTATACCATGAGACTTGATATCTCAATGCTTCAAATACCAAACCTGAGACCGGTCCTATAACATGAGATATGATACCCAAATCCGTCCCCTTCCAATCCTGAGACCATTCCTAAAGCATGAGGTGTGATATATCAATGCTTCTAATACCAAACCTGAGATCCTTCCTATGACATGAGATGTGATATCCAAATCCTTCCCATTCCAATCCTGAGACCCTTCCTATAGCAAGAGATGTGATATCCAAATCCTTCCCATTCCAATCCTGAGACCCTTCCTATAACATGAGATGTGATATTCAACTCCTTCCCATTCCAACCTGAGACACTTCCTATAGCATGAGAAGGGATATCCAACTCCTTCCCAATCCAATCCTGAGAACCTTCCGATAGCAGAGATGTGATATCTCAATGCTTATACCAAACCTGTGTCCCTTCCTATGGCATGAGATGTGATATCCAACTCCTTGCCATTCAAATCCTGAGACCCTTCCTATAGCATGAGATGTGATATCTCAATGCTTCTACCAAACCTGAGACCCTTCCTTTAGCATGAGATGTGATATCCAAATCCTTCACATTCCAATCCTGAGACCCTTCCTATAGCATGAGATGTGATATCTCAATGCTTCTAATACCAAACCTGAGATCCTTCCTATAACATGAGATGTGATATCCAATTCCTTCCCATTCCAAACCTGAGACCCTTCCTATTGGATGAGATGTGATATCCAACTCCTTCCCATTCCAACCCTGAGACCCTTCCTATACCATGAGATGTGATATCTCAATGCTTCTAATACCAAACCTGGGAACCGTCCTACAACATGAGATGTGATATCTCAATGTTTCTAATAAAAAACCTGAGACCCTTCCTATAACATGAGATGTGATATCCAATTCCTTCCCATTCCAAACCTGAGACCCTTCCTATTGGATGAGATGTGATATCCAAATCCTTCCCCTTCCAAACCTGAGACCCTTCCTTTAGCATGAGATATGATATCCAAATACTTCCCATTCCAATCCTAAAACACTTCCTATAGCATGAGATGTGATATCTCAATGTTTCTAATAAAAAACCTGAGACCCTTCCTATAGCAAGAGATGTGATATCCAAATCCTTCCCATTTCAATCCTGAGACCCTTCCTGTATATAACATGAGATGTGATATCCAACTCCTTCCCATTCCAACCTGAGACCCTTCCTATAGCATGAGATGTGATATCCAACTCCTTACCATTCAAATCCTGAGACCCTCCCTATAACAAGAGATGTCATATCCAACTCCGTCCCATTCCAAACCTGAGACCCTTCCTATAACATGAGATGTGATATCCAACTCCTTCCCATTCCAAACCTGAGACCCTTCCGATAGCATGAGATGTGATATCTCAATGCTTCAAAAACCAAACATGAGAACCATCCTATAACATGAGATGTGAAATCCAAATCCTTCCCTTCCCAAACCTGAGACTCTTCCGATAGCATGAGATGTGATATCTCAATGCTTCTACCAAACCTGAAACCCTTCCTATAGCATGAGATGTGATATCCAACTCCTTCCCATTCCAATCCTGAGACACATCCTATAGCATGAGATGTGATATCGCAATGCTTCTAATACCAAACCTGAGACCCGTCCTATAACATGAGATGTGATATCCAAATCCTTCCCCTTCCAAACCTGAGACCCTTCCTTTAGCATGAGATGTGATATCCAGCTCCTCCCATTCCAATCCTGAGACCCTTCCGATAGCAGAGATGTGATATTTCAATGCTTATACCAAACCTGAGACCCTTCCCATAGCATGAGATGTGATATCCAACTCCTTCCCATTCCAATCCTGAGACCCTTCCTATAGCATGAGATGTGATATCTCAATGCTTCTAATACCAAACCTGAGATCCTTCCTATAACATGAGATGTGATATCCAACTCCTTCCCATTCCAATCCCGAGACCCTTCCTATAGCATGAGATGTGATATCTCAATGCCTCTAATACCAAACCTGAGATCCTACCTCTAACATGAAATGTGATATCCAACTCCTTCCTTTTCCAAACCTGAGACCCTTCCTACAGCATGAGATGTGATATCCAAGTCCTTCCCATTCCAATCCTGAGACCCTTCCTATAACATGAGATGTGATATCCAACTCCTTCCAAATCCAATCCTGATACCCTTCCGATAGCATGAGATGTGATATCCCAATGCTTCTACAAAACCTGAGACCCATACCATGGCATGAGATGTGATATCAAACTCCCGTCCTATACCATGAGACTTGATATCTCAATGCTTCTAATACCAAACCTGAGACCGGTCCAATAACATGAGATGTGATATCCAAATCCTTCCCATTCCAATCCTGAGACCCTTCCGATAGCAGAGATGTGATATCTCAATGCTTATACCAAACCTAAGACCCTTCCGATAGCATGAGATGTGATATCTCAATGCTTCTAATACCAAACCTGAGATCCTTCCAATAACATGAGATATGATGTCCAAATCCCTCCCCTTCCAAACCTTAGACCATCCCTTTAGCATGAGATTTGATATCCAACTCCTTCCCATTCCAATCCTGAGACCCTTCTGATGGCATGAGATGTGATATCTCAATGCCTCTAAAACCAAACCTGAGATCCTACCTCTAACATGAAATGTGATATCCAACTCCTTCCCCTTCCAACCCTGAGAGCCTTCCTATAGAATGAGATGTGATATCCAAGTCCTTCCCATTCCAATCCTGAGACCCTTCCTATAACATGAGATGTGATATCCAACTCCTTCCCATTCCAATCATGAGACCCTCCCTATAGCTTGAGATGTGATATCCAACTCCTTCTCATTCCAATTCTGAGACCCGTCCTATACCATGAGACTTGATATCTCAATGCTTCAAATACCAAACCTGAGACCGGTCCTATAACATGAGATGTGATACCCAAATCCGTCCCCTTCCAAACCTTAGACCCTTCCTATAGCATGAGATGTGATATCTCATTGCTTCTAATACCAAACCTGAGACCCTTCCTATAACGAGATGGGATATTCAACTCCTTCCCATTCCAACCCTGAGACCCTTCAGATAGCAGAGATGTGATATCCAACTCCTTCCCATTCCAAACCTGAGACCCTTCCAATAGCATGAGATGTGATAGCTCAATGCTTCTAATATCAAACCGAGACCCTCCCTATAGTATGAGATGTGAATTCTAAGTCCTTCCCATTCGTATCCTGAGACCCTTCCGATAGCAGAGATGTGATATCTCAATGCTTATACCAAACCTGATGACCCTTCCTATGGCATTAGATGTGATATCCAACTCCTTCCCATTCCAATCCTGAGTTCCTTCCTATAGCATGAGATGTGATATCTCAATGCTTCTATCAAACCTGATACCCTTCCTTTAGCATGAGATGTGATATTCAACTCCTTCCCATTCCAATCCTGAGACCCTTCCTATAACATGAGACGTGATATCCAACTCCTTCCCATTCCAATCCTGAGACTCCTCCTATAGCATGAGATGTGATATCTCAATGCTTCTAATACCAGACCTGGGACCGGTCCTATAACATGAGATATGATATCCAAATCCTTCCCCTTCCAAACCTGAGACCCTTCCTATAGCAAGAGATGTGATATCCAATTCCTTCCCATTCCAATCCTGAGACCCTTCCTATAACGAGATGTGATATCCAACTCCTTCCCATTCCAACCTGAGACCCTTCCTGTAGCATGAGAAGGGAGATCCAACTCCTTCCCATTCCAATCCTGAGACCCTTCCTATACCATGAGATGTGATATCTCAATGCTTCTAATACCAAACCTGGGACCCGTCCTATAACATGAGATACGTCCTATAACATGAGATATGATATCCAAATCCTTCCCCTTCCAAACCTGAGACCCTTCCTTTAGCATGAGATGTGATGTCTCAATGCTTCTAATACAAAACCTGAGATCCTTCCTATAACATGAGATGTGATATCCAAGTCCTTCCCATTCCAATCCTGACACCCTTCCTATAACATGAGATGTGATATCCAACTCCTTCTATTCCAACCTGAGACCCTTCCTATAGCATGAGATGGGATATCCAACTCCTTCCAAATCCAATCCTGATACCCTTCCGATAGCATGAGATGTGATATCCCAATGCTTCTACAAAACCTGAGACCCATACCATGGCATGAGATGTGATATCAAACTCCCGTCCTATACCATGAGACTTGATATCTCAATGCTTCTAATACCAAACCTGAGACCGGTCCAATAACATGAGATGTGATATCCAAATCCTTCCCCTTCCAAACCTTAGACCCTTCCTTTATCATGAGAAGTGATATCCAAGTCCTTCCCATTCCATTCCTGAGACCCTTGCTATAGCATGAGATGTGATATCTCAATGCTTCTAATACCAAACCTGAGACCCTTCCTATAACATGAGATGTGATATCCAAATCCTTCCCATTCCAATCCTGAGACCCTTCCGATAGCAGAGATGTGATATCTCAATGCTTATACCAAACCTGAGACCCTTCCGATAGCATGAGATGCGATATCTCAATGCTTCTAATACCAAACCTCAGATCCTTCCAATAACATGAGATGTGATGTCCAAATCCTTCCCCTTCCAAACCTTAGACCCTCCCTTTAGCATGAGATGTGATATCCAACTCCTTCCCATTCCAATCCTGAGACCCTTCTGATGGCATGAGATGTCATATCTCAATGCCTCTAATACCAAACCTGAGATCCTACCTCTAACATGAGATGTGATATCAAACTCCTTCCCATTCCAAACCTGAGACCCTTCCGATAGCATGAGATGTGATATTTCAATGCTTCTAAAACCAAACATGAGAACCATCCTACAACATGAGATGTGAAATCCAAATCATTCCCTTTCCAAACCTGAGGCCCTTCCTATAGCTTGAGATGTGATATCAAACTCCTTCCCATTCAATGTGATATCCAACTCCTTCCCATTCCAATCCTGGGACCCTTCCTATACCATGAGATGTGATATTTCAATGCTTCTAATACCAAACCTGAGACCCGTCCTAAAACATGAGATGTGAGATCCAAATCCTTCCCCTTCCAGACCTGAGACCTTTCCTTTAGCATGAGATGTGATATCCAACTCCTTCCCATTCCAAACCTGAGACCCTTCCCATAGCATGAGATGTGATGTCTCAATGCTTCTAAAACCAAACATGAGAACCATCCTATAACATATGTGAAATCCAAATCCTTCCCTTTCCAAACCTGAGACCCTTCCTATAGCTTGAGATGAAATATCAAACTCCTTCCCATTCCAATCCTGAGATAGCTTGAGATGTGAGATCCAAATCCTTCCCCTTCCAAACCTGAGACCCTTCCTATAACTTGATATGTGATATCAAACTCCTTCCCATTACAATCCTGAGATAGCTTGAGATGTGATATCCAACTCCATCCCATTCCAATCCTGAGACCCTTCCGATAGCATGAGATGTGATAGCTCAATGCTTCTAATATCAAAACTGAGACCCTCCCTATAGTATGAGATGTGAAATCTAAGTCCTTCACATTCCTATCCTGAGACCCTTCCGATAGCAGAGATGTGATATCTCAATGCTTATACCGAACCTGATGACCCTTCCTTTAGCATGAGATGTGATATTCAACTCCTTCCCATTCCAATCCTGAGACCCTTCCTATAACATGAGACGTGATATCCAACTCCTTCCCATTCCAAACCTGAGACCTTTCCTTTAGCATATGTGATATCCAACTACTTCCCATTCCAATCCTGAGACCCTTCCGATAGCATGAGATGTGATATCCAACTCCTTCCAATTCCAATACTGAGACCCTTCCAATAGCATATGTGATATCTCAATGCTTCTAATATCAAAATTGAGACCCTCCCTATAACATGAGATGTGATATCCAACTCCTTCCCATTCCAATACTGAGACCCTTCCAATAGCATATGTGATATCTCAATGCTTCTAATATCAAAACTGAGACCCTCCCTATAACGAGATGTGATATCCAACTCCTTCCCATTCCAATCGAGACCCTTCCTATAACATGAGATGTGATATCTCTATGCTTCTAATACCAAACCTGAGGCCCTTCCCGTAGTATATGTGAAATCCAACTCCTTCCCATTCCAAACTTGTGACCCTTCCTGTAGCATGAAATGTGATTTTTCACCCCTTCCAATACCTTACCCGAGACCATTCCCACAGCCTGAGATTTGAAATCTCATTTCTTCCAATACCAAACCCGAGACCGTTCCGATAGGAGGTGATTTGATATCTCAGTGCTTCTAATACCAAACCTGAGACCCTCCCTATAACAAGAGATATCATATCCAACTCCTTCCCATTCCAATCCTGAGACTCTTCCTATAGCATGACATGTGATATCGAACTTCCCATTCAAATCCTGAGATTCAGACCTCCCCGTCTAACCTCACCACTCCTAGCTCCCGGATTGATAATGCACTCCTGCTGTGTCTTCTCTCCCTTCTTCTGCTTCCTTTTCTCTCTCCTTCCTCATGTGCCCTAGGTCAGGCTCCTTCTACACCTCCGCAAGGATTACTGATTATACCCCTCCCCACTCTCAACTCTCACTCAGTTAACACTCATCTGACATCTGCCATTTCCTGGAAGAACCTGACCTTGATGTCCTTGGTCTAACCGAGACATGGATGACGGCCAGCGCTGTCTCGAGCTCTGACACTTTCCTCCCTGATGACAAGTTCCTCTCCATGCCCAGATCCAACCGTTCTTGAGGGGGAGTATCCTTGATTCCTGTAGTAAATTGCTTTCCTTTGCAGGCCGACTCCTCTCACGAATGCCTTGTCTGCATGCATTCTCTCTTTCCTGGCCATTCTCTCACCGTGGCTATTTACCTACCCCCTTCCTCTCTCAGTGGATGGACTTCTCCATCCTAGCCTCCTACCACTCAACTCCGCCTACTTGGAGAATTCAAAATGAACCTGTATGCTTCCTGACCTGGACTTTTACGAGATCTGCAACTCTTCATGTCTCTGGCCCTACACACTGCAGGGAATACTCAGGATTTTCTGATCTCAGACATCCCCCTATGTAACCCTCTCAACAATCCTCTCCCGTGGTGATCAAGTTCTCATCTCCAAAGAAGGCTAACTACCAGCTGTTCCTCCTCAGTGGAGTTCTCCCTTTCTGTCCCTGCTCTCTGCACCGTTTCGCTTTGCAAACACTCGCTTCCCTGCTCTCTGGTTTAGACGCTTTTCCTTCTTCCTTTCTGTGCTTATTCTCTGCATCGTTTCGCGTTGCAGAGAACAACTCGCTTCCCAGCTCTCTGGTTTAGACGTGTGTTCCCTGCCTTCTCTCCTCTTCCCGCTGCCTTCAAATCAACAAATGAGCTTCAAAAGATACACGGTGCTCAGAATGCTTTATAACACCCATTATTCAAGATATAGCTGTAACCCGCTAGACGTATTGAAAAGTGCTAAAAACTAGCAAAAATAGCTAGAAAATGTTCTTTCCTCGCGTTTTGGTAAATACGAATTCTGGTGGATTTCCATTTTGTACTCTGCTCGTGCATTTGTTCAGTCGAATCCTGATGTTTTTAACCACTCGTCAGCCATACAAGGGGGGGATCAAAATCTACTGTTCACAGGCTGAATGTATACTGCTGAAATCGTCAATGCATTATCGGGTAAACCGACTGTTCTGGAAAGTGTATTTGCCATCTGTTATTCCAGTCAGCATGTTTTCATCGTCCCTTCTTGTTTCAAGGCTGCACTCCCGTGGTGATCACATTCTCCTCTCCAGAGCAGGCTAACTACCAGCTGCTCCTCCTCAGAGGCGTTCCACCTTTCTGTCCCTGCTCCCTGCACCGTTTCGCGTTGCATGTACTCGCTTCCCAGCTCTCTGGTTTAGATGCGTGTTCCCTACCTTCTCTCCTCTTCCTACAGCCTTCCAATGAGCTCCACAAGATAGTGTTCAGAATGCTTTATAACCCCATTATTCAACATATAGCTGTAACCCGCTAGACGTAGAAACGTGCTAAAAACTAGCAAAAATAGCTAGAAAATGTACTTCCCTCGCGATTTGTAAATGCGAATTCTGGTGGGTTCCCATGTTGTATGTACTGTGTCCGTGCGTTTGTGTCGAATCCTGAAGTTTTTAACCACTGTTCTCCCATACTAGGGAGGGGGGGGTCAACATCTACTGCTGTTCACAGGCTGAATGTATACGGCTGAAATCTTCAAGGCATTATCAGCTTTCCTGACTGTTTTGGAACGTGTATTTGCCATCTGTTAATGCAGTCGCCCTTTGTTCATCGTTCCTTCTTGTTTACAGGCTGCACTCCCTTAGTGATCACATTCTTCTCTCCTATGCAGGCTAACTACCAGCTGCTCCTCCTCATAGGTGTTCATCCTATCTGTCCCTGCTCCCTGCACCGTTTCGCGTTGCATGTACTCGCTTCCCAGCTCTCTGGTTGAGATGCGTGTTCCCTGCCTTCTCTCCTCTTGCTACAGCCTTCCAATTTGCTCCACAAGATACAGTGTTCAGAATGCTTTATAACACCCATTATTCAACATATAGCTGTAACCCGCTAGACGTATTGAAACGTGCTAAAAACTAGCAAAAACAGCTAGAAAATGTACTTCCCTCGCGTTTTGGTAAATGCAGGGTACACGCGTCTAAACCAGAGAGCAGGTAAGCGAGCATTTCAGCAGTATAAATTCAGCCTGTGAACAACACATTTTGACCCTCCCTTTTATGGGAGAAGAGTGGTTCAAAAGACCAGGATTCGACTGAACAAACGCACGAACAGAGTACAAAATGGGAATCCACCAGAATTCGCATTTACCAAAACGCGAGGAAAGTACATTTTCTAGCTGTTTCTGCTCGTTTTTAGCACGTTTCAATACGTCTAGCGGGTTACAGCTATATGTTGAATAATGGGTGTTATAAAGCATTCTGAACACTATATCTTGTGGAGCTCGTTGGAAGGCTGTAGGAAGAGGAGAGAAGGCAGGGAACACGCATCTAAACCAGAGAGCTGGGAAGCGAGTACATGCAACGCGAAACGGTGCAGGGAGCAGGGACAGAAAGGATGAACGCCTATGAGGAGGAGCAGCTGGTAGTCAGCCTGCTCTGGAGAGGAGAATGTGATCACTAGGGGAGTGCAGCCTGTAAAGTAGAAGGGACGATGAACACAGGACGACTGCATTAACAGATAGCAAATACACGTTCCAAAACAGTCAGGAAAGCTGATAATGCCTTGAAGATTTCAGCCGTATACATTCAGCCTGTGAACAGCAGTAGACGTTGACCCCCCCCCCCCTCCTTGTATGGGAGAACAGTGGTTAAAAACTTCAGGATTCGACAACAAACGCACGGACAGTACATACATGGGAACCCATCAGAATTAGCATTTACAAAAACGCGAGGAAAGTACATTTTCTAGCTGTTTTTGCTAGTTTACAGCACGTTTCAATACGTCTAGCGGGTTACGGCTATATGTTGAATAATGGGCGTTATAGAGCATTCTGAGCACTGTGTATCTTTTGGAGCTCATTTTTTGATTTGAAGGCAGCGGGAAGAGGAGAGAAGGCAGGGAACACGCGTCTAAACCAGAGAGCTGGGAAGCGAGTACTTGCAACGCGAAAAGGGCAGAATAGAAGAAGGCCTCTGAGAAGGAAAAGCGTCTAAACCAGAGAGCTGGGAAGCGAGTACATGCAACGCGAAACGGTGCAGGGAGCAGGGACAGAAAGGATGAACGCCTATGAGGAGGAGCAGCTGGTAGTCAGCCTGCTCTGGAGAGGAGAATGTGATCACTAGGGGAGTGCAGCCTGTAAAGTAGAAGGGACGATGAACACAGGACGACTGCATTAACAGATAGCAAATACACGTTCCAAAACAGTCAGGAAAGCTGATAATGCCTTGAAGATTTCAGCCGTATACATTCAGCCTGTGAACAGCAGTAGACGTTGACCCCCCCCCCTCCTTGTATGGGAGAACAGTGGTTAAAAACTTCAGGATTCGACAACAAACGCACGGACAGTACATACATGGGAACCCATCAGAATTAGCATTTACAAAAACGCGAGGAAAGTACATTTTCTAGCTGTTTTTGCTAGTTTACAGCACGTTTCAATACGTCTAGCGGGTTACGGCTATATGTTGAATAATGGGCGTTATAGAGCATTCTGAGCACTGTGTATCTTTTGGAGTTCATTTTTTGATTTGAAGGCAGCGGGAAGAGGAGAGAAGGCAGGGAACACGCGTCTAAACCAGAGAGCTGGGAAGCGAGTACTTGCAACGCGAAAAGGGCAGAATAGAAGAAGGCCTCTGAGAAGGAAAAGCGTCTAAACCAGAGAGCAGGGAAGCGAGTGTTTGCAACGCGAAACGGTGCAGGGAGCAGGGACAGAAAGGGAGAACTCCTCTGAGGAGGAACAGCTGGCAGCCTTCTTTGGAGATGAGAACTTGATCACCACGGGAGAGGATTGTTGAGAGGGTTACAGAGGGGGAGGTCTGAGATCAGAAAATCCTGAGTATTCCCTGCAGTGTGTAGGGCCAGCGACATGAAGAGTTGCAGATCTCGTAAAAGTCCAGGTCAGGAAGCATACAGGTTCATGTTGAATTCTCCAAGTAGGCGGAGTTGAGTGGTAGGAGGCTAGGATGGAGAAGTCCATCCACTGAGAGAGGAAGGGGGTAGGCAAATAGCCACGGTGAGAGAATGGCCAGGAGAGAATGCATGCAGACAAGGCATTCGTGACAGTAGTCGGCCTGCAAAGGAAATCAATTTACTACAGGAATCAAGGATAAGCATTGAGATGTCACATCTCATGCTATAGGAAGGGTCTCAGGATTGGAATGGGAAGGACTTAGATATCACATATCATGCTATAGGGAGGGTCTCAGTTTGGTATTAGAAGCATTGAGATATCACATCTCATGCTATCGGAAGTGTCTCAGGATTGGAATGGGAAGGAGCTGGATATCACATCTCATGCTAAAGGAAGGGTCTCAGGTTTGGAACGGGAAGGAGTTGGATATCACATCTCATGTTATAGGAAGGGTCTCAGGTTTGGTATAAACATTGAGATATCACATCTCTGCTATCGGAAGTGTCCCAGGATTGGAATGGGAAGGAGTTGGATATCACATCTCATGTTATAGGAAGGATCTCAGGTTTGGTATAAGCATTGAGATATCACATCTCTGCTATCGGAAGGGTCTCAGGATTGGAATGGGAAGGAGTTGGATATTCCCATCTCATGTTATAGGAAGGGTCTCAGGTTTGGTATTAGAAGCATTGAGATATCACATCTCATGCTATAGGAAGGGTCTCAGGATTGGAATGGGAAGGACTTGGATGTTAGGAAAGATTTCGTTATTGTAGGGAACTTTCCTTCCATGTGGCAACCCCTAAACTTTTTGCTATTGTTTTCAACCTGTTTTCTTGACTTTGCCAGAGAAGTGCAGCCTTCTGCTGTACTCCTCTGGGCTTTCGCTCCTTTCTTACGGGGAAACTGACATGCCCTTAAGACAGTCAGTACCGGGGAACGCTGTTTCCCGTAGTTTCTTTTATCGTGTCGCCATTTTAGTGCAACACGACACAAGAGGGCACTGTAAGCTAAGTTACAGCTCTCTTGGGTCTCTAGCCTTCTACAGACCCTAGACACTCTTGTAGGATGGTTTTTGGATCGGTGCAAGTCATTCAGGGACTGGGCTGGTGGCAGCGATCATTTGGTTTATTTTGAGCTCCTTTTGCCGTTCTGAGCACCTTTTTGCCGCGAACACAAAAGGGTGGCCCGGCTACCCAAAATGGCCGGACCACGAGGCTCCTTTGTCTCGTCCACTGTCCGTCTTGCTCCCTTTACCTTCCCCCGGGTCAGGCGACCCGGGGCCTTCCTTATTTGGGCATGTAGTTTCCCGCGAAACACGGTTGCTTTCGCGGGCTTCTACATGTCGTTTGAGTGCCCCCAGGATGTGGGCTGGGCTGTCTGGTCCCAATACACATCCTGGGTGCCAGAGAGTCTAGGGTGGTGTGAATGCCTGGGACCACTGTGGTCCGTGATTGGTCCACGTATGGTATGTGTGTTGATGAGCGGATCTCCCATTGGCTCCCCTCCGTTTTGGCGCGAAGGGAACCGTGGATAAGAGGGAGCTGGAAACACCACTGCCATGTCGATCTCCTGAGTTCTTACGAACCCAGGGATACAGGAGCCAAGTATCCTGCGAACACGAGGCTGGACCGAGGAATCACTGGTGACCCCCTGAAGAACTTCTGCTCCTCATTGCTGTCGTCCGGTGAAGCCCTTTCCACCTAAGATCGAACAAGAAGGCCTGTACTGGCGCTTTGACCTATTGGAATAGCAGGACCAGCTATTCCCGGCACCTTCATCAACTCCTGCTGTAAGCCTTCGGAAGTGTCTCTGGGCCATCCAGTTGACTGACCAGCTTACTAAGGAGGTCTGCTCTGTAATCGCTGACAGGTTGGGTGGTATTCTGAGTCCGGGGCATGCTCACACGCTTCGTTTGCTTAGCAGTCCTAAGCTAGAGGTGAGCGGTGCTCGTTTGGCTTGAATACACCCGGCCGTTCCGTTGCCCTGCTGTGGCGACAAAACTGTGCTTGTTTCTTCGATCAGGACGTCTTTTTACTCTGCACGACGACGAGACGTTCCCTGCTCTTCAGAACCTGCCAGAAGCTGCATCTATCGAGGAGGAGCTCGGGCCTGCTTGCTTCGGGGACCGGTGAGTAGATTAGCTAGGATCTGGTCGCCCTCCTGCAGTGCCCATTGCTTTTCCCCGCTGTGAATACAGCACCCCTTGTCCGTACTCGCGCCCTGCTTCGGCCTCACAGTGGAGGCTGCGCTAGAGTCGCGGACCGTGTTCTCCTTCATTAGAGCTCCCTACAGAGCTGTTCAACGTCCTCCGAAGAGCTTCACCTTCTGCCCATTGGCACCGGCGTGTGCAGGTACTTTTGAGCGCTAGGCTCCACTCTTCGTAGGGATTGGACTACCATCTAGTTAGGGGCCTCAGAAGGCGGACATATCACACGCATTGGTTCGCACTGCCTGTTTTCCTTCCCCTGCAGGTGGATAACATATTTCGTGCTGCTAATGCTGTGAAACTGTGTATTCTGTATATATATTGGGTGGATAGTGTATGTGTTGGTTTAATATCGTTGTATATTGCTGCTTTTACTGTGGTTATTAGTTTCAAGGCCTTATAATAAATGTGTATCTATTTTTGATATAAACAACTGTTTGGAGTAGTTTGTAAGCGCTCTTGCTTTGTGTGCTCACTGTGGGCTTTCAGTCACCCTCACCCCTCTTGAGACCTAGTCTTGACCGCCGCGATCGCTACCTTGATTGGTCTGGCTTGTCCAGAGGTTACCCTGTTCCAAGTAATTAGGTTGGCCTTCTGAACTTCTGCGCCACCAGGACAGAGTTCAGAAATCCGTCTTAACAAATTGGTGTACAGCGGTGGGATACGACTGAAGGTATCCAGTGTTGCGCACGAGCTAAGGCGTTTTCAGGTTATTCCAACCAGGACACGCAGTAAAGTATTGAATATAACGTTAAAAAGGCCATAGTCCTATCGACAGTATGGAAACGAATACTTTATTAACCTTAAATGCTTCGAAATCTGAAACATTGAAGAAGATGTGTGCGGAGAGAGGGGTTTCCTCTCAAGGCACTAAATTGGAAATGATCCAGAGAATCGTGGCGTGGCAAGAAGCGCAGCTTGACGCTATAACTTCCGAGGACAGTGCAGAAGGTGGTGGGGCTGCTCTCACTGGCAGAACCGACGGTTCTGCCGCTGCACTGATCCATCACGACCACGAGGACAGGGAGGATGTAATGTCTAATGTTTCCTCTGCCAGTATTGATGGGGAGGCTATGCTTGAATTCAAGAAGCAAGAGCTGCGGTTTAGGCAGCAGGAGCTTGAATTCAGCATAGCCAAACTGAAAATCGACCAGGCAGAAAAACAAAAAGACAGGGATCACCAGTTGGAACTGGCCAAGCTTCAGTTCGCAAATGGGTCCAAGGGTCCTGGACATGGTTCTGGGGCTTCCTCTCATCCACGGTTTCCAAAAGATCTGCTCAGTGTGTATGAGGAACGAAATGACATTATGGACTGGTTGAATGCGTTTGAGTATGCATGCGAGGTTCAAGAGGTTGATAATGCGGATAAGATTGCATGGTTACTCAGCAGACTGCCCCATTCTGGTTGCAGTGCCATTATGGAAATGTCGAAGGCTGAGCGCGCTGATTTTGCAATGTTGAAGCAGACTCTCATTTTAAAGTTTGGGAAGACTCCGACCCAATATTTGAAAAGGTTTAGAGAGTATAAGAAAAAGGAAGGTGGTACTTGGGTGTCGTATGTAGCTGAGTCCCTGAAAAACTTGACTGGCTGGGTTGAAGGTTATAAGGTTTCTACCTTCGAAGGCATGATCAATCTGGTCATGCTGGAACACATTTTTGCTTCTTCTTCCCCGGAGCTTAAGCAGCATTTGGCCGATTCGAAGGAGATAGATCCTAAGAAGCTGGCCATTGCAGCAGATTTATGGGTGTCACATCGAGTGTCCCATAAGGACAAAACTCATCCTGGTAAACAGGAAGAAGGGAAAAAGTCCAAAGATGTGGAGGGTGGGGAATCTGCTAAATCTTCTTCCCATAAGGGCCACAAAAAGAAAAATAAGGGTAAGCCATCCGAGAACTCACAGGGTAGTGGAGGTTCGCCTCCGAAACAGAACTCTGGTTATAATAAGCCTCCCTACGTAAACAGACCCAATGGGGCTTGTTTTTCTTGTGGAGCAACTGACCATGTGAAGGGGGATCCCCGTTGTAAGGTTAGACCTTTGGGGGTCCACTCCGCTAATCTGGCCTTCTCCTCCTACGAGGAAGAAGAGATTACAGGAGCATCCTTCTCCTCAGACTCATTTCCCAGCGGAATAGAGGCTGAGGTAGTTTTAGTGTCCCTGGGTTCCTGGGAGCCTAAAGTCGCAGAGGCGTATGCTAGGATTCCGGATAATACCAAGCACTACTTTAAAGACAGTGTGCTGATCAATGGAGTGGATACTCCAGCTCTTAGGGATAGTGGGTGCAGTCGAACTGTAGTGGATTCTACCTTGGTAGACTCAAGGGAAGTTGCCAGAGCTACTCTGATGCCCACTAAGTTGGCTGACGGCCCCCTCCGTATGTTTCCCGTGATCCCTGTTAATCTAACTTTAAATGGTACAGCAGTTAGGATTCCAGTGAGCATTCAGAGAAACGTCCCGGGAAAGGTCTTGTTGGGCAATGATCGCAGAGCTCTAGGGCTCGTAGGAGACACTGCCAAAAGACCCTACACACGGTCTCAAGCACGGGCAGCATTGGCCAAGTCCAATACGCCGCCCCAGCCGAAGGGGAAACCCAAGGCGAAAGGAGTCAACAAGTCCCGACGGGGGAAAGAGAATATTCCCCCGAGCTCGCCTACCACTGCGGTGGAGGGAGTTGGTCAATCGCCCGAGCCTGACGAGGAGGTGGCGATGCCTGAAGTGTTCGACCCCAACGACCATCCTGAACTAAAAGACTTGTTAGTTGAAGGAGGTCCTGATAGGGACGACTTCAGTAAGGGCCAACGTGAGTGCCCATCTCTGGAAGGCCTAAGGAGACAGGCCTGCTCCCAGCTTGAGGGTGAACCTCCTGGGTTGCAAAGGATTTACCAGGAAGGTGGACTCCTGTATAGTGAGCCCACAGAGTCTACAGAAGGAGACCATAGGAGGTTGGTGGTTTCCCTTGCTGTTAGGCCCTTCCTCCTGCAGTTGGCGCATGTCGTTCACCTTGCTGGTCACCTTGGTATGAGGAGGACCAAGCAAAGGTTATCCATGCACTTCTACTGGCCCAAGATGGGGGTGCAAGTAGAAAGTCACTGCAGGAGTTGTGCCTCCTGCCAGTTGTCTGGTAAGGTTGGCGCGACAATCCAAGCTCCGTTGGTACCGCTCCCAGTTGTGGGGGTACCATTTGAAAGGGTAGGGATCGACATGGTTGGTCCCCTTGACCCGCAAACATCCTCAGGCAATAGGTTTATCCTGGTGCTGGTCGACCATGCAACCAGGTATCCTGAGGCCGTCCCATTTACAACTGTAACTGCCAAGCCAGTTGCAGAAGCTTTACTCGGCATGTTTACTAGGGTTGGCTTCCCTAAAGAAGTTGTGTCGGATCATGGCAGCAACTTTATGTCGAAGTATAGGCAGGCTATGTGGAAAGAATGTGGGGTCACCTACAGGTTCTCTTCTGCATACCGCCCCCAGACCGATGGTCTGGGGGGGCGTCTTAACAGGACGTTAAAAAGCATGATTGGGGCTCTGGAGGAGCCTCAGAGAAGAAAATGGGATCTTCTTGTTTCATGCTTGCTGTTTGCCTACCGAGAGGTACCACAGGAGGGTGTTGGCTTCAGCCCCTTCGAACTTCTGTTCGGTCATCCCGTACGGGGACCCTTAGCCATCATCAAAGAGGGATGGGAGATGCCCACTCCCCCTGTTACTACCAATGTAGTTGATTATGTGCTAGGGCTCAGAAAACGGATGGTACTTCTGATAGGCTTGACTAGTGATAAATTGAAGGCAGGGCAAGCGCTGGTGAAACCTTGGTACGACCAGAAAGCTTCCCTCATCAACTTTACACATGGCCAGCAAGTCCTGATCGTGAATCCCATAAGGCCTCGAGCTTTACAGGACAAATGGTCAGGCCCTTACCCAGTGGTGGAGCCCCTGGGTGAGGTTAGCTATTCAGTGGACCTTGGAAGGCCTGGACAGGCTCTAAAAGTGTTTCACGTGAATAGGCTGAAGGCTTTCGTCCCAAGCGGCGAAATCGCAGCACTGCTATTGGCTTCAGACGTTGAGGAAGAGGAGTCTGAACCTCTCCCTGACCTGTTCCAAAGCAGTCCTTCAGAAAGCTCTTTTGAGGGTGTCCGAGTGGCCCCTCACCAAAATGGACAAGGCTCAGTGGTTTGCCTTGGACATGAAGTAGGTGGAGGGAGGAGACAGCCTCTATCCAGTAAGGTACCAGCGGTACAAGACTGGCCTACCCCCACTACGCAAACCCAAGTGAGAGCCTTCTTAGGACTCACGGGTTATTACCGCAATTTTGTAGCAGACTATGGCACCATAGCTGCTCCTCTGACTGCCCTCACAACTCCGAAGAAACCCAAGAAGGTAACTTGGACTGACGAGTGTGAGAAGGCCTTCAATGGCTTGAAAGACTCCTTGTGCCAGGCCCCTGTGCTCAGGGCCCCTGATTATCAAAGACCTTTTATCGTGCAGACGGATGCCTCTGACACTGGGATAGGAGCTGTACTATCGCAAGTAGATGAGAAGGGTAAGGAACACCCTATCGGTTTTATTAGTCGCCAGCTTAAGGACAGAGAGCTCAGATGGTCCACGGTAGAGAAAGAATGTTTCTCTGTTGTGTGGGCCCTAAGGAAGCTGCGGCCCTACCTCTATGGGACCCACTTCACTGTGCAGACTGACCATAAGCCGTTAAAGTGGCTAATGAACATGAAGGGGGAGAATCCAAAGTTGCTTAGGTGGTCCATAAGTCTACAAGGCTTCGACTTCACTATTGAGCATAGGCCAGGTGTCCAACATAGCAATGCTGATGGGTTGTCCAGAATGTTTTACCGACCTGAACAAGAGACTCATCCAGGGGTGGATTAGTTCCCCCTGTCCATAGTCTGGGAGGGGCGAGTGTTAGGAAAGATTTCGTTATTGTAGGGAACTTTCCTTCCATGTGGCAACCCCTAAACTTTTTGCTATTGTTTTCAACCTGTTTTCTTGACTTTGCCAGAGAAGTGCAGCCTTCTGCTGTACTCCTCTGGGCTTTCGCTCCTTTCTTACGGGGAAACTGACATGCCCTTAAGACAGTCAGTACCGGGGAACGCTGTTTCCCGTAGTTTCTTTTATCGTGTCGCCATTTTAGTGCAACACGACACAAGAGGGCACTGTAAGCTAAGTTACAGCTCTCTTGGGTCTCTAGCCTTCTACAGACCCTAGACACTCTTGTAGGATGGTTTTTGGATCGGTGCAAGTCATTCAGGGACTGGGCTGGTGGCAGCGATCATTTGGTTTATTTTGAGCTCCTTTTGCCGTTCTGAGCACCTTTTTGCCGCGAACACAAAAGGGTGGCCCGGCTACCCAAAATGGCCGGACCACGAGGCTCCTTTGTCTCGTCCACTGTCCGTCTTGCTCCCTTTACCTTCCCCCGGGTCAGGCGACCCGGGGCCTTCCTTATTTGGGCATGTAGTTTCCCGCGAAACACGGTTGCTTTCGCGGGCTTCTACATGTCGTTTGAGTGCCCCCAGGATGTGGGCTGGGCTGTCTGGTCCCAATACACATCCTGGGTGCCAGAGAGTCTAGGGTGGTGTGAATGCCTGGGACCACTGTGGTCCGTGATTGGTCCACGTATGGTATGTGTGTTGATGAGCGGATCTCCCATTGGCTCCCCTCCGTTTTGGCGCGAAGGGAACCGTGGATAAGAGGGAGCTGGAAACACCACTGCCATGTCGATCTCCTGAGTTCTTACGAACCCAGGGATACAGGAGCCAAGTATCCTGCGAACACGAGGCTGGACCGAGGAATCACTGGTGACCCCCTGAAGAACTTCTGCTCCTCATTGCTGTCGTCCGGTGAAGCCCTTTCCACCTAAGATCGAACAAGAAGGCCTGTACTGGCGCTTTGACCTATTGGAATAGCAGGACCAGCTATTCCCGGCACCTTCATCAACTCCTGCTGTAAGCCTTCGGAAGTGTCTCTGGGCCATCCAGTTGACTGACCAGCTTACTAAGGAGGTCTGCTCTGTAATCGCTGACAGGTTGGGTGGTATTCTGAGTCCGGGGCATGCTCACACGCTTCGTTTGCTTAGCAGTCCTAAGCTAGAGGTGAGCGGTGCTCGTTTGGCTTGAATACACCCGGCCGTTCCGTTGCCCTGCTGTGGCGACAAAACTGTGCTTGTTTCTTCGATCAGGACGTCTTTTTACTCTGCACGACGACGAGACGTTCCCTGCTCTTCAGAACCTGCCAGAAGCTGCATCTATCGAGGAGGAGCTCGGGCCTGCTTGCTTCGGGGACCGGTGAGTAGATTAGCTAGGATCTGGTCGCCCTCCTGCAGTGCCCATTGCTTTTCCCCGCTGTGAATACAGCACCCCTTGTCCGTACTCGCGCCCTGCTTCGGCCTCACAGTGGAGGCTGCGCTAGAGTCGCGGACCGTGTTCTCCTTCATTAGAGCTCCCTACAGAGCTGTTCAACGTCCTCCGAAGAGCTTCACCTTCTGCCCATTGGCACCGGCGTGTGCAGGTACTTTTGAGCGCTAGGCTCCACTCTTCGTAGGGATTGGACTACCATCTAGTTAGGGGCCTCAGAAGGCGGACATATCACACGCATTGGTTCGCACTGCCTGTTTTCCTTCCCCTGCAGGTGGATAACATATTTCGTGCTGCTAATGCTGTGAAACTGTGTATTCTGTATATATATTGGGTGGATAGTGTATGTGTTGGTTTAATATCGTTGTATATTGCTGCTTTTACTGTGGTTATTAGTTTCAAGGCCTTATAATAAATGTGTATCTATTTTTGATATAAACAACTGTTTGGAGTAGTTTGTAAGCGCTCTTGCTTTGTGTGCTCACTGTGGGCTTTCAGTCACCCTCACCCCTCTTGAGACCTAGTCTTGACCGCCGCGATCGCTACCTTGATTGGTCTGGCTTGTCCAGAGGTTACCCTGTTCCAAGTAATTAGGTTGGCCTTCTGAACTTCTGCGCCACCAGGACAGAGTTCAGAAATCCGTCTTAACATTGGATATCACATCTCATGCTATAGGGAGGGTCTCAAGTTTGATATTAGAAGCATTGAGATATCACATTTCATATCGGAAGGGTCTCAAGATTGGAATGGGAAGGAGTTGGATATCACATCTCATGATAAAGGAAGGGTCTAAGGTTTGGAAGGGGAAGGATTTGGATATCACATCTCATGTTATAGGACGGGTCTCAGGTTTGGTATTAGAAGCATTGAGATATCAAGTCTCATGGTATAGGAAGGGTCTCAGAATTGGAATGGGAAGGAGTTGGATATCACATCTCAAGCTATAGGAAGGGTCTCAGGATTAGAATGGGAAGGAGTTTGATATCACATCTCATGCCATAGTATGGGTCTCAGGTTTGGTAGAAGCATTGGGATATCACATCTCATGCTATCAGAAGGGTATCGGGATTGGATTTGGAAGGAGTTGGATATCCCATCTCATGCTATAGGAAGGGTCTCAGGTTGGAATGGGAAGGAGTTGGATATCACATCTCATGTTATAGGAAGGGTCTCAGGATTGGAATGGGAAGGACTTGGATATCACATCTCATGCTATAGGAAGGCTCTCAGGTTTGCAAGGGGAAAGAGTTGGATATCACATTTCATGTTAGAGGTAGGATCTCAGGTTTGGTATTAGAAGTTTTGAGATATCACATCTCATGCTATCAGAAGGATCTCAGGTTTGGTATAGAAGCATTGAGATATCATATCTTATGCTATCAGAAGAGTCTCAGGATTGGAATGGGAAGGAGTTGGATATCACATCTCATGCTAAAGGGAGGGTCTCAGGTTTGGAAGATAAGGATTTGGATATCACATCTCATGTTATAGGAAGGATCTCAGGTTTGGTATTAGAAGTATTGAGATATCACATCATGCCATCGGAAGGATCTCAGGTTTGGTATAGAAGCATTGAGATATCATATCTTATGCTATCAGAAGGGTCTCAGGATTGGGATGGGAAGGAGTTGGATATCACATCTCATGCTAAAGGGAGGGTCTCAGGTTTGGAAGGCGAAGGATTTGGATATCACATCTCATGTTATCGGAAGGATCTCAGGTTTGGTATTAGAAGTATTGAGATATCACATCTCATGCTATAGGAAGGGTCTCAGGATTGGAATGGGAAGGAGTTGGATATCACATCTCATGCTAAAGGAAGGGTCTCAGGTTTGGTAGAAGCATTGAGATATCACATCTCATGCTATAGGAAGGGTCTCAGGATTGGAATGGGAAGGACTTAGATATCACATATCATGCTATAGGGAGGGTCTCAGTTTTGATATTAGAAGCATTGAGATATCACATCTCATGCTATCGGAAGTGTCTCAGAATTGGAATGGGAAGGAGCTGGATATCACATCTCATGCTAAAGGAAGGGTCTCAGGTTTGGAACGGGAAGGAGTTGGATATCACATCTCATGTTATAGGAAGGGTCTCAGGTTTGGTATAAACATTGAGATATCACATCTCTGCTATCGGAAGTGTCTCAGGATTGGAATGGGAAGGAGTTGGATATCCCATCTCATGTTATAGGACGGGTCTCAGGTTTTTTATTAGAATCATTGAGATATCATATTGCATGCTGTAGGAAGGGTCTAAGGATTGGAATGGGAAGGACTTGGATATCACATCTCATGCTATAGATAGGCTCTCAGGTTTGGAAAGTGAAGGAGTTGGATATCACATTTCATGTTAGAGGACGGATCTCAGGTTTGGTATTAGAGGCATTGAGATATCACATCTCAGGCTATAGGAAGGGTCTCAGGATTGGAATGGGAAGGAGTTGGATATCACATCTCATGCTATAGGAAGGGTCTCAGGTTTGGTATAAGCATTGAGATATCACATCTCATGCTGTAGGAAGGGTCTCAGGATTGGAATGGAAGGAGTTGGATATCACATCTCATGTTATAGGAAGGATCTCAGGTTTGGTATTAGAAGCATTGAGACATCACATCTCATGCTATAGGAAGGGTCTCAGGATTGGAATGGGAAGGAGTTGGATATCACATCTCATGCTATAGGAAGGGTCTCAGGATTGGAATGGGAAGGAGTTGAATATGACATCTCATGCCGTAGGAAGGGTCTCAGGTTTGGTATAAACATTGAGATATCACATCTCTGCTATCAAAAGGGTCTCAGGATTGGAATGGGAAGGAGTTGGATATCCCATCTCATGTTATAGGAAGAGTCTCAGGTTTGGTATTAGAAGCATTGAGATATCACATCTCATGCTATAGGAAGGGTCTCAGGATTGGAATGGGAAGGACTTGGGTATCACATCTCATGCTATAGGGAGGGTCTCAAGTTTGATATTAGAAGCATTGAGATATCACATCTCATGCTATAGGAAGGGTCTCAGGATTGGAATGGGAAGGAGTTGGATATCACATCTCATGCTATAGGACGGGTCTCAGGTTTGGTATAAGCAGTGAGATATCACATCTCATGCTATAGGAAGTGTCTCAGGATTGGAATGCGAAGGAGTTGGATATCACATCTCATGTTATAGGAAGGATCTCAGGTTTGGTATAAGCATTGAGATATCACATCTCTGCTATCGGAAGGGTCTCAGGATTGGAATGGGAAGGAGTTGGATATTCCCATCTCATGTTATAGGAAGGGTCTCAGGTTTGGTATTAGAAGCATTGAGATATCACATCTCATGCTATAGGAAGGGTCTCAGGATTGGAATGGGAAGGACTTGGATATCACATCTCATGCTATAGGGAGGGTCTCAAGTTTGATATTAGAAGCATTGAGATATCACATTTCATGATATCGGAAGGGTCTCAAGATTGGAATGGGAAGGAGTTGGATATCACATCTCATGATAAAGGAAGGGTCTAAGGTTTGGAACGGGAAGGATTTGGATATCACATCTCATGTTATAGGACGGGTCTCAGGTTTGGTATTAGAAGCATTGAGATATCAAGTCTCATGGTATAGGAAGGGTCTCAGAATTGGAATGGGAAGGAGTTGGATATCACATCTCAAGCTATAGGAAGGGTCTCAGGATTAGAATGGGAAGGAGTTTGATATCACATCTCATGCCATAGTATGGGTCTCAGGTTTGGTAGAAGCATTGGGATATCACATCTCATGCTATCGGAAGGGTATCGGGATTGGATTTGGAAGGAGTTGGATATCCCATCTCATGCTATAGGAAGGGTCTCAGGTTGGAATGGGGAGGAGTTGGATATCACATCTCATGTTATAGGAAGGGTCTCAGGATTGGAATGGGAAGGACTTGGATATCACATCTCATGCTACAGGAAGGCTCTCAGGTTTGCAAGGGGAAAGAGTTGGATATCACATTTCATGTTAGAGGTAGGATCTCAGGTTTGGTATTAGAAGTATTGAGATATCACATCTCATGCAATCAGAAGGATCTCAGGTTTGGTATAGAAGCATTGAGATATCATATCTTATGCTATCAGAAGAGTCTCAGGATTGGAATGGGAAGGAGTTGGATATCACATCTCATGCTAAAGGGAGGGTCTCAGGTTTGGAAGGCGAAGGATTTGGATATCACATCTCATGTTATAGGAAGGATCTCAGGTTTGGTATTAGAAGTATTGAGATATCACATCTCATGTTATCGGAAGGATCTCAGGTTTGGTATTAGAAGTATTGAGATATCACATCTCATGCTATAGGAAGGGTCTCAGGATTGGAATGGGAAGGAGTTGGATATCACATCTCATGCTAAAGGAAGGGTCTCAGGTTTGGTAGAAGCATTGAGATATCACATCTCATGCTATCGGAAGTGTCTCAGGATTGGAATGGGAAGGAGTTGGATATCACATCTCATGTTATAGGAAGGGTCTCAGGATTGGAATGGGAAGGACTTGGATATCACATCTCATGCTACAGGAAGGCTCTCAGGTTTGCAAGGGGAAAGAGTTGGATATCACATTTCATGTTAGAGGTAGGATCTCAGGTTTGGTATTAGAAGTATTGAGATATCACATCTCATGCTATCAGAAGGATCTCAGGTTTGGTATAGAAGCATTGAGATATCATATCTTATGCTATCAGAAGAGTCTCAGGATTGGAATGGGAAGGAGTTGGATATCACATCTCATGCTAAAGGGAGGGTCTCAGGTTTGGAAGGCGAAGGATTTGGATATCACATCTCATGTTATAGGATGGATCTCAGGTTTGGTATTAGAAGTATTGAGATATCACATCTCATGTTATCGGAAGGATCTCAGGTTTGGTATTAGAAGTATTGAGATATCACATCTCATGCTATAGGAAGGGTCTCAGGATTGGAATGGGAAGGAGTTGGATATCACATCTCATGCTAAAGGAAGGGTCTCAGGTTTGGTAGAAGCATTGAGATATCACATCTCATGCTATAGGAAGGGTCTCAGGATTGGAATGGGAAGTACTTAGATATCACATATCATGCTATAGGGAGGGTCTCAGTTTTGATATTAGAAGCATTGAGATATCACATCTCATGCTATCGGAAGTGTCTCAGGATTGGAATGGGAAGGAGCTGGATATCACATCTCATGCTAAAGGAAGGGTCTCAGGTTTGGAACGTGAAGGAGTTGGATATCACATCTCATGCTATAGGAAGGGTCTCAGGTTTGGTATAAGCATTGAGATATCACATCTCATGCTATAGGAAGGGTCTCAGGATTGGAATGGAAGGAGTTGGATATCACATCTCATGTTATAGGAACGATCTCAGGTTTGGTATTAGAAGCATTGAGACATCACATCTCATGCTATAGGAAGGGTCTCAGGATTGGAATGGGAAGGAGTTGGATATCACATCTCATGCTATAGGAAGGGTCTCAGGATTGGAATGGGAAGGAGTTGGATATCCCATCTCATGTTATAGGAAGAGTCTCAGGTTTGGTATTAGAAGCATTGAGATATCACATCTCATGCTATAGGAAGTGTCTCAGGATTGGAATGGGAAGGACTTGGATATCACATCTCATGCTATAGGTAGGGTCTCAAGTTTGATATTAGAAGCATTGAGATATCACATCTCATGCTATAGGAAGGGTCTCAGGATTGGAATGGGAAGGAGTTGGATATCACATCGCATGCTATGGGAAGGGTCTCAGGTTTGGTATAAGCAGTGAGATATCACATCTCATGCTATAGGAAGGGTCTCAGGATTGGAATGGGAAGGAGTTGGATATTACATCTCATGCCGTAGGAAAGGTCTCAGGTTTGGTGTAAACATTGAGATATCACATCTCTGCTATCAAAAGGGTCTCAGGATTGGAATGGGAAGGAGTTGGATATCCCATCTCATGTTATAGGAAGAGTCTCAGGTTTGGTATTAGAAGCATTGAGATATCACATCTCATGCTATAGGAAGTGTCTCAGGATTGGAATGGGAAGGACTTGGATATCACATCTCATGCTATAGGTAGGGTCTCAAGTTTGATATTAGAAGCATTGAGATATCACATCTCATGCTATAGGAAGGGTCTCAGGATTGGAATGGGAAGGAGTTGGATATCACATCTCATGCTATGGGAAGGGTCTCAGGTTTGGTATAAGCAGTGAGATATCACATCTCATGCTATAGGAAGGGTCTCAGGATTGGAATGGGAAGGAGTTGGATATCACATCTCATGCTATAGGACGGGTCTCAGGTTTGGTATAAGCAGTGAGATATCACATCTCATGCTATAGGAAGTGTCTCAGGATTGGAATGGGAAGGAGTTGGATATCACATCTCATGTTATAGAAGGATCTCAGGTTTGGTATAAGCATTGAGATATCACATCTCTGCTATAGGAAGGGTCTCAGGATTGGAATGGGAAGGACTTGGATATCACATCTCATGCTATAGGGAGGGTCTCAAGTTTGATATTAGAAGCATTGAGATATCACATTTCATGATATCGGAAGGGTCTCAAGATTGGAATGGGAAGGAGTTGGATATCACATCTCATGATAAAGGAAGGGTCTAAGGTTTGGAAGGGGAAGGATTTGGATATCACATCTCATGTTATAGGACGGGTCTCAGGTTTGGTATTAGAAGCATTGAGATATCAAGTCTCATGGTATAGGAAGGGTCTCAGAATTGGAATGGGAAGGAGTTAGATATCACATCTCAAGCTATAGGAAGGGTCTCAGGATTAGAATGGGAAGGAGTTTGATATCACATCTCATGCCATACTATGGGTCTCAGGTTTGGTAGAAGCATTGGGATATCACATCTCATGCTATCGGAAGGGTATCGGGATTGGATTTGGAAGGAGATGGATATCCCATCTCATGCTATAGGAAGGGTCTCAGGTTGGAATGGGGAGGAGTTGGATATCACATCTCATGTTATAGGAAGGGTCTCAGGATTGGAATGGGAAGGACTTGGATATCACATCTCATGCTACAGGAAGGCTCTCAGGTTTGCAAGGGGAAAGAGTTGGATATCACATTTCATGTTAGAGGTAGGATCTCAGGTTTGGTATTAGAAGTATTGAGATATCACATCTCATGCTATCAGAAGGATCTCAGGTTTGGTATAGAAGCATTGAGATATCATATCTTATGCTATCAGAAGAGTCTCAGGATTGGAATGGGAAGGAGTTGGATATCACATCTCATGCTAAAGGGGGGGTCTCAGGTTTGGAAGATAAGGATTTGGATATCACATCTCATGTTATAGGAAGGATCTCAGGTTTGGTATTAGAAGTATTGAGATATCACATCTCATGCTATCGGAAGGATCTCAGGTTTGGTATAGAAGCATTGAGAGATCATATCTTATGCTATCAGAAGGGTCTCAGGATTGGAATGGGAAGGAGTTGGATATCACATCTCATGCTAAAGGGAGGGTCTCAGGTTTGGAAGGCGAAGGATTTGGATATCACATCTCATGTTATCGGAAGGATCTCAGGTTTGGTATTAGAAGTATTGAGATATCACATCTCATGCTATAGGAAGGGTCTCAGGATTGGAATGGGAAGGAGTTGGATATCACATCTCATGCTAAAGGAAGGGTCTCAGGTTTGGTAGAAGCATTGAGATATCACATCTCATGCTATAGGAAGGGTCTCAGGATTGGAATGGGAAGGACTTAGATATCACATATCATGCTATAGGGAGGGTCTCAGTTTTGATATTAGAAGCATTGAGATATCACATCTCATGCTATCGGAAGTGTCTCAGGATTGGAATGGGAAGGAGCTGGATATCACATCTCATGCTAAAGGAAGGGTCTCAGGTTTGGAACGGGAAGGAGTTGGATATCACATCTCATGTTATAGGAAGGGTCTCAGGTTTGGTATAAACATTGAGATATCACATCTCTGCTATCGGAAGTGTCTCAGGATTGGAATGGAAAGGAGTTGGATATCCCATCTCATGTTATAGGACGGGTCTCAGGTTTTTTATTAGAATCATTGAGATATCATATTGCATGCTATAGGAAGGGTCTAAGGATTGGAATGGGAAGGACTTGGATATCACATCTCATGCTATAGATAGGCTCTCAGGTTTGGAAAGTGAAGGAGTTGGATATCACATTTCATGTTAGAGGAAGGATCTCAGGTTTGGTATTAGAGGCATTGAGATATCACATCTCAGGCTATAGGAAGGGTCTCAGGATTGGAATGGGAAGGAGTTGGATATCACATCTCATGCTATAGGAAGGGTCTCAGGATTGGAATGGAAGGAGTTGGATATCACATCTCATGTTATAGGAAGGATCTCAGGTTTGGTATTAGAAGCATTGAGACATCCCATCTCATGCTATAGGAAGGGTCTCAGGATTGGAATGGGAAGGAGTTGGATATCACATCTCATGCTATAGGAAGGGTCTCAGGATTGGAATGGGAAGGAGTTGAATATGACATCTCATGCCGTAGGAAGGGTCTCAGGTTTGGTATAAACATTGAGATATCACATCTCTGCTATCAAAAGGGTCTCGGGATTGGAATGGGAAGGAGTTGGATATCCCATCTCATGTTATAGGAAGAGTCTCAGGTTTGGTATTAGAAGCATTGAGATATCACATCTCATGCTATAGGAAGGGTCTCAGGATTGGAATGGGAAGGACTTGGGTATCACATCTCATGCTATAGGGAGGGTCTCAAGTTTGATATTAGAAGCATTGAGATATCACATCTCATGCTATAGGAAGGGTCTCAGGATTGGAATGGGAAGGAGTTGGATATCACATCTCATGCTATAGGACGGGTCTCAGGTTTGGTATAAGCAGTGAGATATCACATCTCATGCTATAGGAAGTGTCTCAGGATTGGAATGGGAAGGAGTTGGATATCACATCTCATGTTATAGGAAGGATCTCAGGTTTGGTATAAGCATTGAGATATCACATCTCTGCTATCGGAAGGGTCTCAGGATTGGAATGGGAAGGAGTTGGATATTCCCATCTCATGTTATAGGAAGGGTCTCAGGTTTGGTATTAGAAGCATTGAGATATCACATCTCATGCTATAGGAAGGATCTCAGGATTGGAATGGGAAGGACTTGGATATCACATCTCATGCTATAGGGAGGGTCTCAAGTTTGATATTAGAAGCATTGAGATATCACATTTCATGATATCGGAAGGGTCTCAAGATTGGAATGGGAAGGAGTTGGATATCACATCTCATGATAAAGGAAGGGTCTAAGGTTTGGAAGGGGAAGGATTTGGATATCACATCTCATGTTATAGGACGGGTCTCAGGTTTGGTATTAGAAGCATTGAGATATCAAATCTCATGGTATAGGAAGGGTCTCAGAATTGGAATGGGAAGGAGTTGGATATCACATCTCAAGCTATAGGAAGGGTCTCAGGATTAGAATGGGAAGGAGTTTGATATCACATCTCATGCCATAGTATGGGTCTCAGGTTTGGTAGAAGCATTGGGATATCACATCTCATGCTATCGGAAGGGTATCGGGATTGGATTTGGAAGGAGTTGGATATCCCATCTCATGCTATAGGAAGGGTCTCAGGTTGGAATGGGGAGGAGTTGGATATCACATCTCATGTTATAGGAAGGGTCTCAGGATTGGAATGGGAAGGACTTGGATATCACATCTCATGCTACAGGAAGGCTCTCAGGTTTGCAAGGGGAAAGAGTTGGATATCACATTTCATGTTAGAGGTAGGATCTCAGGTTTGGTATTAGAAGTATTGAGATATCACATCTCATGCTATCAGAAGGATCTCAGGTTTGGTATAGAAGCTTTGAGATATCATATCTTATGCTATCAGAAGAGTCTCAGGATTGGAATGGGAAGGAGTTGGATATCACATCTCATGCTAAAGGGAGGGTCTCAGGTTTGGAAGATAAGGATTTGGATATCACATCTCATGTTATAGGAAGGATCTCAGGTTTGGTATTAGAAGTATTGAGATATCACATCTCATGCTATCGGAAGGATCTCAGGTGTGGTATAGAAGCATTGAGATATCATATCTTATGCTATCAGAAGGGTCTCAGGATTCGAATGGGAAGGAGTTGGATATCACATCTCATGCTAAAGGGAGGGTCTCAGGTTTGGAAGGCGAAGGATTTGGATATCACATCTCATGTTATAGGATGGATCTCAGGTTTGGTATTAGAAGTATTGAGATATCACATCTCATGTTATCGGAAGGATCTCAGGTTTGGTATTAGAAGTATTGAGATATCACATCTCATGCTATAGGAAGGGTCTCAGGATTGGAATGGGAAGGAGTTGGATATCACATCTCATGCTAAAGGAAGGGTCTCAGGTTTGGTAGAAGCATTGAGATATCACATCTCATGCTATAGGAAGGGTCTCAGGATTGGCATGGGAAGGACTTAGATATCACATATCATGCTATAGGGAGGGTCTCAGTTTTGATATTAGAAGCATTGAGATATCACATCTCATGCTATCGGAAGTGTCTCAGGATTGGAATGGGAAGGAGCTGGATATCACATCTCATGCTAAAGGAAGGGTCTCAGGTTTGGAACGTGAAGGAGTTGGATATCACATCTCATGCTATAGGAAGGGTCTCAGGTTTGGTATAAGCATTGAGATATCACATCTCATGCTATAGGAAGGGTCTCAGGATTGGAATGGAAGGAGTTGGATATCACATCTCATGTTATAGGAACGATCTCAGGTTTGGTATTAGAAGCATTGAGACATCACATCTCATGCTATAGGAAGGGTCTCAGGATTGGAATGGGAAGGAGTTGGATATCACATCTCATGCTATAGGAAAGGTCTCAGGATTGGAATGGGAAGGAGTTGAATATGACATCTCATGCCGTAGGAAGGGTCTCAGGTTTGGTATAAACATTGAGATATCACATCTCTGCTATCAAAAGGGTCTCAGATTTGGAATGGGAAGGAGTTGGATATCCCATCTCATGTTATAGGAAGAGTCTCAGGTTTGGTGTTAGAAGCATTGAGATATCACATCTCATGCTATAGGAAGTGTCTCAGGATTGGAATGGGAAGGACTTTGATATCACATCTCATGCTATAGGTAGGGTCTCAAGTTTGATATTAGAAGCATTGAGATATCACATCTCATGCTATAGGAAGGGTCTCAGGATTGGAATGGGAAGGAGTTGGATATCACATCTCATGCTATGGGAAGGGTCTCAGGTTTGGTATAAGCAGTGAGATATCACATCTCATGCTATAGGAAGGGTCTCAGGATTGGAATGGGAAGGAGTTGGATATCACATCTCATGCTATAGGACGGGTCTCAGGTTTGGTATAAGCAGTGAGATATCACATCTCATGCTATAGGAAGTGTCTCAGGATTGGAATGGGAAGGAGTTGGATATCACATCTCATGTTATAGGAAGGATCTCAGGTTTGGTATAAGCATTGAGATATCACATCTCTGCTATCGGAAGGGTCTCAGGATTGGAATGGGAAGGAGTTGGATATTCCCATCTCATGTTATAGGAAGGGTCTCAGGTTTGGTATTAGAAGCATTGAGATATCACATCTCATGCTATAGGAAGGGTCTCAGGATTGGAATGGGAAGGACTTGGATATCACATCTCATGCTATAGGGAGGGTCTCAAGTTTGATATTAGAAGCATTGAGATATCACATTTCATGATATCGGAAGGGTCTCAAGATTGGAATGGGAAGGAGTTGGATATCACATCTCATGATAAAGGAAGGGTCTAAGGTTTGGAAGGGGAAGGATTTGGATATCACATCTCATGTTATAGGACGGGTCTCAGGTTTGGTATTAGAAGCATTGAGATATCAAATCTCATGGTATAGGAAGGGTCTCAGAATTGGAATGGGAAGGAGTTGGATATCACATCTCAAGCTATAGGAAGGGTCTCAGGATTAGAATGGGAAGGAGTTTGATATCACATCTCATGCCATAGTATGGGTCTCAGGTTTGGTAGAAGCATTGGGATATCACATCTCATGCTATCGGAAGGGTATCGGGATTGGATTTGGAAGGAGTTGGATATCCCATCTCATGCTATAGGAAGGGTCTCAGGTTGGAATGGGGAGGAGTTGGATATCACATCTCATGTTATAGGAAGGGTCTCAGGATTGGAATGGGAAGGACTTGGATATCACATCTCATGCTACAGGAAGGCTCTCAGGTTTGCAAGGGGAAAGAGTTGGATATCACATTTCATGTTAGAGGTAGGATCTCAGGTTTGGTATTAGAAGTATTGAGATATCACATCTCATGCTATCAGAAGGATGTCAGGTTTGGTATAGAAGCTTTGAGATATCATATCTTATGCTATCAGAAGAGTCTCAGGATTGGAATGGGAAGGAGTTGGATATCACATCTCATGCTAAAGGGAGGGTCTCAGGTTTGGAAGATAAGGATTTGGATATCACATCTCATGTTATAGGAAGGATCTCAGGTTTGGTATTAGAAGTATTGAGATATCACATCTCATGCTATCGGAAGGATCTCAGGTTTGGTATAGAAGCATTGAGATATCATATCTTATGCTATCAGAAGGGTCTCAGGATTCGAATGGGAAGGAGTTGGATATCACATCTCATGCTAAAGGGAGGGTCTCAGGTTTGGAAGGCGAAGGATTTGGATATCACATCTCATGTTATAGGATGGATCTCAGGTTTGGTATTAGAAGTATTGAGATATCACATCTCATGTTATCGGAAGGATCTCAGGTTTGGTATTAGAAGTATTGAGATATCACATCTCATGCTATAGGAAGGGTCTCAGGATTGGAATGGGAAGGAGTTGGATATCACATCTCATGCTAAAGGAAGGGTCTCAGGTTTGGTAGAAGCATTGAGATATCACATCTCATGCTATAGGAAGGGTCTCAGGATTGGTATGGGAAGGACTTAGATATCACATATCATGCTATAGGGAGGGTCTCAGTTTTGATATTAGAAGCATTGAGATATCACATCTCATGCTATCGGAAGTGTCTCAGGATTGGATTTGGAAGGAGTTGGATATCCCATCTCATGCTATAGGAAGGGTCTCAGGTTGGAATGGGGAGGAGTTGGATATCACATCTCATGTTATAGGAAGGGTCTCAGGATTGGAATGGGAAGGACTTGGATATCACATCTCATGCTACAGGAAGGTTCTCAGGTTTGCAAGGGGAAAGAGTTGGATATCACATTTCATGTTAGAGGTAGGATCTCAGGTTTGGTATTAGAAGTATTGAGATATCACATCTCATGCTATCAGAAGGATCTCAGGTTTGGTATAGAAGCATTGAGATATCATATCTTATGCTATCAGAAGAGTCTCAGGATTGGAATGGGAAGGAGTTGGATATTACATCTCATGCTAAAGGGAGGGTCTCAGGTTTGGAAGGCGAAGGATTTGGATATCACATCTCATGTTATAGGATGGATCTCAGGTTTGGTATTAGAAGTATTGAGATATCACATCTCATGTTATCGGAAGGATCTCAGGTTTGGTATTAGAAGTATTGAGATATCACATCTCATGCTATAGGAAGGGTCTCAGGATTGGAATGGGAAGGAGTTGGATATCACATCTCATGCTAAAGGAAGGGTCTCAGGTTTGGTAGAAGCATTGAGATATCACATCTCATGCTATAGGAAGGGTCTCAGGATTGGAATGGGAAGGACTTAGATACCACATATCATGCTATAGGGAGGGTCTCAGTTTTGATATTAGAAGCATTGAGATATCACATCTCATGCTATCGGAAGTGTCTCAGGATTGGAATGGGAAGGAGCTGGATATCACATCTCATGCTAAAGGAAGGGTCTCAGGTTTGGAACGTGAAGGAGTTGGATATTACATCTCATGCTATAGGAAGGGTCTCAGGTTTGGTATAAGCATTGAGATATCACATCTCATGCTATAGGAAGGGTCTCAGGATTGGAATGGAAGGAGTTGGATATCACATCTCATGTTATAGGAACGATCTCAGGTTTGGTATTAGAAGCATTGAGACATCACATCTCATGCTATAGGAAGGGTCTCAGGATTGGAATGGGAAGGAGTTGGATATCACATCTCATGCTATAGGAAGGGTCTCAGGATTGGAATGGGAAGGAGTTGAATATGACATCTCATGCCGTAGGAAGGGTCTCAGGTTTGGTATAAACATTGAGATATCACATCTCTGCTATCAAAAGGGTCTCAGGATTGGAATGGGAAGGAGTTGGATATCCCATCTCATGTTATAGGAAGAGTCTCAGGTTTGGTATTAGAAGCATTGAGATATCACATCTCATGCTATAGGAAGTGTCTCAGGATTGGAATGGGAAGGACTTGGGTATCACATCTCATGCTATAGGGAGGGTCTCAAGTTTGATATTAGAAGCATTGAGATATCACATCTCATGCTATAGGAAGGGTCTCAGGATTGGAATGGGAAGGAGTTGGATATCACATCTCATGCTATAGGAAGGGTCTCAGGTTTGGTATAAGCAGTGAGATATCACATCTCATGCTATAGGAAGTGTCTCAGGATTGGAATGGGAAGGAGTTGGATATCACATCTCATGTTATAGGAAGGATCTCAGGTTTGGTATAAGCATTGAGATATCACATCTCTGCTATCGGGAGGGTCTCAGGATTGGAATGGGAAGGAGTTGGATATTCCCATCTCATGTTATAGGAAGGGTCTCAGGTTTGGTATTAGAAGCATTGAGATATCACATCTCATGCTATAGGAAGGGTCTCAGGATTGGAATGGGAAGGACTTGGATATCACATCTCATGCTATAAGGAGGGTCTCAAGTTTGATATTAGAAGCATTGAGATATCACATTTCATGATATCGGAAGGGTCTCAAGATTGGAATGGGAAGGAGTTGGATATCACATCTCATGCTATAGGAAGGGTCTCAGGATTGGAATGGGAAGGAGTTGTATATGACATCTCATGCCGTAGGGAGGGTCTCAGGTTTGGTATAAACATTGAGATATCACATCTCTGCTATCGAAAGGGTCTCAGGATTGGAATGGGAAGGAGTTGGATATCCCATCTCATGTTATAGGAAGAGTCTCAGGTTTGGTATTAGAAGCATTGAGATATCACATCTCATGCTATAGGAAGTGTCTCAGGATTGGAATGGGAAGGACTTGGGTATCACATCTCCTGCTATAGGGAGGGTCTCAAGTTTGATATTAGAAGCATTGAGATATCACATCTCATGCTATAGGAAGGGTCTCAGGATTGGAATGGGAAGGAGTTGGATATCACATCTCATGCTATAGGAAGGGTCTCAGGTTTGGTATAAGCAGTGAGATATCACATCTCATGCTATAGGAAGTGTCTCAGGATTGGAATGGGAAGGAGTTGGATATCACATCTCATGTTATAGGAAGGATCTCAGGTTTGGTATAAGCATTGAGATATCACATCTCTGCTATCGGAAGGGTCTCAGGATTGGAATGGGAAGGAGTTGGATATTCCCATCTCATGTTATAGGAAGGGTCTCAGGTTTGGTATTAGAAGCATTGAGATATCACATCTCATGCTATAGGAAGGGTCTCAGGATTGGAATGGGAAGGACTTGGATATCACATCTCATGCTATAGGGAGGGTCTCAAGTTTGATATTAGAAGCATTGAGATATCACATTTCATGATATCGGAAGGGTCTCAAGATTGGAATGGGAAGGAGTTGGATATCACATCTCATTATAAAGGAAGGGTCTAAGGTTTGGAAGGGGAAGGATTTGGATATCACATCTCATGTTATAGGACGGGTCTCAGGTCTGGTATTAGAAGCATTGAGATATCAAGTCTCATGGTATAGGAAGGGTCTCAGAATTGGAATGGGAAGGAGTTGGATATCACATCTCAAGCTATAGGAAGGGTCTCAGGATTAGAATGGGAAGGAGTTTGATATCACATCTCATGCCATAGTATGGGTCTCAGGTTTGGTAGAAGCATTGGGATATCACATCTCATGCTATCGGAAGGGTATCGGTATTGGATTTGGAAGAAGTTGGATATCCCATCTCATGCTATAGGAAGGGTCTCAGGTTGGAATGGGAAGGAGTTGGATATCACATTTCATGTTATAGGAAGGGTCTCAGGATTGGAATGGGAAGGACTTGGATATCATATCTCATGCTATAGGACGGGTCTCAGGTTTGTTATTAGAATCATTGAGATATCATATTGCATGCTGTAGGAAGGGTCTAAGGATTGGAATGGGAAGGACCTGGATATCACATCTCATGCTATAGATAGGCTCTTAGGTTTGGAAAGGGAAGGAGTTGGATATCACATTTCATGTTAGAGGAAGGGTCTCAGGATTGGAATGGGAAGTAGTTGGATATCACATCTCATGCTATAGGAAGGGTCTCAGGTTTGGTATAAGCATTGAGATATCACATCTCATGCTATAGGACGGGTCTCAGGATTGGAATGGAAGGAGTTGGATATCACATCTCATGTTATAGGAAGGATCTCAGGTTTGGTATTAGAAGCATTGAGACATCACATCTCATGCTATAGGACGGGTCTCAGGGTTGGAATGGGAAGGAGTTGGATATCACAACTCATCCAATAGGAAGGGTCTCAGGTTTGGAATGGGAAGGAATTGGATATCACATCTCATGTTATAGGAAGGATCTCAGGTTTGGTATTAGAAGCATTGAGATATCACATCTCATGCTATAGGAAGGGTCTCAGGATTGGAATGTGAAGGATTTGGATATCACATCTCATGCTAAAGGAAGGGTCTCAGGTTTGGTAGAAGCATTGAGATATCACGTCTCTGCTATCGGAAGGGTCTCAGGATTGGATTGGGAAGGAGTTGGATATCCCTTCTCATGCTATAGGAAGGGTCTCAGGATTTGAATGGCAAGGAGTTGGATATCACATCTCATGCCATAGGAATGGTATCAGGTTTGGTATAAGCATTGAGATATCACATCTCTGCTATCGGAAGGGTCTCAGGATTGGAATGGGAAGGAGTTGGATTTTCCCATCTCATGTTATAGGAAGGGTCTCAGGTTTGGTATTAGAAGCATTGAGATATCACATCTCATGCTATAGGAAGGGTCTCAGGATTGGAATGGGAAGGACTTGGATATCACATCTCATGCTATAGGGAGGGTCTCAAGTTTGATATTAGAAGCTTTGAGATATCACATCTCATGATATCGGAAGGGTCTCAGGATTGGAATGGGAAGGAGTTGGATATCACATCTCATGATAAAGGAAGGGTCTAAGGTTTGGAAGGGGAAGGATTTGGATATCACATCTCATGTTATATTACGGGTCTCAGGTTTGGTATTAGAAGCATTGAGATATCAAGTCTCAGAGTATAGGAAGGGTCTCAGAATTGGAATGGGAAGGAGTTGGATATCACATCTCAAGCTATAGAAAGGGTCTCAGGATTGGAATGGGAAGGACTTGGATATCACATCTCATGCTATAGGAAGGCTCTCAGGTTTGGAAGGGGAAAGAGTTGGATATCACATTTCATGTTAGAGGTAGGATCTCAGGTTTGGTATTAGAAGCATTGAGATATCACATCTCATGCTATAGGAAGGGTCTCAGGATTGGAATGGGAAGGAGTTGGATATCACATCTCATGCTATGGGAAGGGTCTCAGGTTTGGTATAAGCAGTGAGATATCACATCTCATGCTATAGGAAGGGTCTCAGGATTGGAATGGGAAGGAGTTGGATATTACATCTCATGCCGTAGGAAAGGTCTCAGGTTTGGTGTAAACATTGAGATATCACATCTCTGCTATCAAAAGGGTCTCAGGATTGGAATGGGAAGGAGTTGGATATCCCATCTCATGTTATAGGAAGAGTCTCAGGTTTGGTATTAGAAGCATTGAGATATCACATCTCATGCTATAGGAAGTGTCTCAGGATTGGAATGGGAAGGACTTGGATATCACATCTCATGCTATAGGTAGGGTCTCAAGTTTGATATTAGAAGCATTGAGATATCACATCTCATGCTATAGGAAGGGTCTCAGGATTGGAATGGGAAGGAGTTGGATATCACATCTCATGCTATGGGAAGGGTCTCAGGTTTGGTATAAGCAGTGAGATATCACATCTCATGCTATAGGAAGGGTCTCAGGATTGGAATGGGAAGGAGTTGGATATCACATCTCATGCTATAGGACGGGTCTCAGGTTTGGTATAAGCAGTGAGATATCACATCTCATGCTATAGGAAGTGTCTCAGGATTGGAATGGGAAGGAGTTGGATATCACATCTCATGTTATAGAAGGATCTCAGGTTTGGTATAAGCATTGAGATATCACATCTCTGCTATAGGAAGGGTCTCAGGATTGGAATGGGAAGGACTTGGATATCACATCTCATGCTATAGGGAGGGTCTCAAGTTTGATATTAGAAGCATTGAGATATCACATTTCATGATATCGGAAGGGTCTCAAGATTGGAATGGGAAGGAGTTGGATATCACATCTCATGATAAAGGAAGGGTCTAAGGTTTGGAAGGGGAAGGATTTGGATATCACATCTCATGTTATAGGACGGGTCTCAGGTTTGGTATTAGAAGCATTGAGATATCAAGTCTCATGGTATAGGAAGGGTCTCAGAATTGGAATGGGAAGGAGTTAGATATCACATCTCAAGCTATAGGAAGGGTCTCAGGATTAGAATGGGAAGGAGTTTGATATCACATCTCATGCCATACTATGGGTCTCAGGTTTGGTAGAAGCATTGGGATATCACATCTCATGCTATCGGAAGGGTATCGGGATTGGATTTGGAAGGAGTTGGATATCCCATCTCATGCTATAGGAAGGGTCTCAGGTTGGAATGGGGAGGAGTTGGATATCACATCTCATGTTATAGGAAGGGTCTCAGGATTGGAATGGGAAGGACTTGGATATCACATCTCATGCTACAGGAAGGCTCTCAGGTTTGCAAGGGGAAAGAGTTGGATATCACATTTCATGTTAGAGGTAGGATCTCAGGTTTGGTATTAGAAGTATTGAGATATCACATCTCATGCTATCAGAAGGATCTCAGGTTTGGTATAGAAGCATTGAGATATCATATCTTATGCTATCAGAAGAGTCTCAGGATTGGAATGGGAAGGAGTTGGATATCACATCTCATGCTAAAGGGGGGGTCTCAGGTTTGGAAGATAAGGATTTGGATATCACATCTCATGTTATAGGAAGGATCTCAGGTTTGGTATTAGAAGTATTGAGATATCACATCTCATGCTATCGGAAGGATCTCAGGTTTGGTATAGAAGCATTGAGAGATCATATCTTATGCTATCAGAAGGGTCTCAGGATTGGAATGGGAAGGAGTTGGATATCACATCTCATGCTAAAGGGAGGGTCTCAGGTTTGGAAGGCGAAGGATTTGGATATCACATCTCATGTTATCGGAAGGATCTCAGGTTTGGTATTAGAAGTATTGAGATATCACATCTCATGCTATAGGAAGGGTCTCAGGATTGGAATGGGAAGGAGTTGGATATCACATCTCATGCTAAAGGAAGGGTCTCAGGTTTGGTAGAAGCATTGAGATATCACATCTCATGCTATAGGAAGGGTCTCAGGATTGGAATGGGAAGGACTTAGATATCACATATCATGCTATAGGGAGGGTCTCAGTTTTGATATTAGAAGCATTGAGATATCACATCTCATGCTATCGGAAGTGTCTCAGGATTGGAATGGGAAGGAGCTGGATATCACATCTCATGCTAAAGGAAGGGTCTCAGGTTTGGAACGGGAAGGAGTTGGATATCACATCTCATGTTATAGGAAGGGTCTCAGGTTTGGTATAAACATTGAGATATCACATCTCTGCTATCGGAAGTGTCTCAGGATTGGAATGGAAAGGAGTTGGATATCCCATCTCATGTTATAGGACGGGTCTCAGGTTTTTTATTAGAATCATTGAGATATCATATTGCATGCTATAGGAAGGGTCTAAGGATTGGAATGGGAAGGACTTGGATATCACATCTCATGCTATAGATAGGCTCTCAGGTTTGGAAAGTGAAGGAGTTGGATATCACATTTCATGTTAGAGGAAGGATCTCAGGTTTGGTATTAGAGGCATTGAGATATCACATCTCAGGCTATAGGAAGGGTCTCAGGATTGGAATGGGAAGGAGTTGGATATCACATCTCATGCTATAGGAAGGGTCTCAGGATTGGAATGGAAGGAGTTGGATATCACATCTCATGTTATAGGAAGGATCTCAGGTTTGGTATTAGAAGCATTGAGACATCCCATCTCATGCTATAGGAAGGGTCTCAGGATTGGAATGGGAAGGAGTTGGATATCACATCTCATGCTATAGGAAGGGTCTCAGGATTGGAATGGGAAGGAGTTGAATATGACATCTCATGCCGTAGGAAGGGTCTCAGGTTTGGTATAAACATTGAGATATCACATCTCTGCTATCAAAAGGGTCTCGGGATTGGAATGGGAAGGAGTTGGATATCCCATCTCATGTTATAGGAAGAGTCTCAGGTTTGGTATTAGAAGCATTGAGATATCACATCTCATGCTATAGGAAGGGTCTCAGGATTGGAATGGGAAGGACTTGGGTATCACATCTCATGCTATAGGGAGGGTCTCAAGTTTGATATTAGAAGCATTGAGATATCACATCTCATGCTATAGGAAGGGTCTCAGGATTGGAATGGGAAGGAGTTGGATATCACATCTCATGCTATAGGACGGGTCTCAGGTTTGGTATAAGCAGTGAGATATCACATCTCATGCTATAGGAAGTGTCTCAGGATTGGAATGGGAAGGAGTTGGATATCACATCTCATGTTATAGGAAGGATCTCAGGTTTGGTATAAGCATTGAGATATCACATCTCTGCTATCGGAAGGGTCTCAGGATTGGAATGGGAAGGAGTTGGATATTCCCATCTCATGTTATAGGAAGGGTCTCAGGTTTGGTATTAGAAGCATTGAGATATCACATCTCATGCTATAGGAAGGATCTCAGGATTGGAATGGGAAGGACTTGGATATCACATCTCATGCTATAGGGAGGGTCTCAAGTTTGATATTAGAAGCATTGAGATATCACATTTCATGATATCGGAAGGGTCTCAAGATTGGAATGGGAAGGAGTTGGATATCACATCTCATGATAAAGGAAGGGTCTAAGGTTTGGAAGGGGAAGGATTTGGATATCACATCTCATGTTATAGGACGGGTCTCAGGTTTGGTATTAGAAGCATTAAGATATCAAATCTCATGGTATAGGAAGGGTCTCAGAATTGGAATGGGAAGGAGTTGGATATCACATCTCAAGCTATAGGAAGGGTCTCAGGATTAGAATGGGAAGGAGTTTGATATCACATCTCATGCCATAGTATGGGTCTCAGGTTTGGTAGAAGCATTGGGATATCACATCTCATGCTATCGGAAGGGTATCGGGATTGGATTTGGAAGGAGTTGGATATCCCATCTCATGCTATAGGAAGGGTCTCAGGTTGGAATGGGGAGGAGTTGGATATCACATCTCATGTTATAGGAAGGGTCTCAGGATTGGAATGGGAAGGACTTGGATATCACATCTCATGCTACAGGAAGGCTCTCAGGTTTGCAAGGGGAAAGAGTTGGATATCACATTTCATGTTAGAGGTAGGATCTCAGGTTTGGTATTAGAAGTATTGAGATATCACATCTCATGCTATCAGAAGGATCTCAGGTTTGGTATAGAAGCTTTGAGATATCATATCTTATGCTATCAGAAGAGTCTCAGGATTGGAATGGGAAGGAGTTGGATATCACATCTCATGCTAAAGGGAGGGTCTCAGGTTTGGAAGATAAGGATTTGGATATCACATCTCATGTTATAGGAAGGATCTCAGGTTTGGTATTAGAAGTATTGAGATATCACATCTCATGCTATCGGAAGGATCTCAGGTTTGGTATAGAAGCATTGAGATATCATATCTTATGCTATCAGAAGGGTCTCAGGATTCGAATGGGAAGGAGTTGGATATCACATCTCATGCTAAAGGGAGGGTCTCAGGTTTGGAAGGCGAAGGATTTGGATATCACATCTCATGTTATAGGATGGATCTCAGGTTTGGTATTAGAAGTATTGAGATATCACATCTCATGTTATCGGAAGGATCTCAGGTTTGGTATTAGAAGTATTGAGATATCACATCTCATGCTATAGGAAGGGTCTCAGGATTGGAATGGGAAGGAGTTGGATATCACATCTCATGCTAAAGGAAGGGTCTCAGGTTTGGTAGAAGCATTGAGATATCACATCTCATGCTATAGGAAGGGTCTCAGGATTGGCATGGGAAGGACTTAGATATCACATATCATGCTATAGGGAGGGTCTCAGTTTTGATATTAGAAGCATTGAGATATCACATCTCATGCTATCGGAAGTGTCTCAGGATTGGAATGGGAAGGAGCTGGATATCACATCTCATGCTAAAGGAAGGGTCTCAGGTTTGGAACGTGAAGGAGTTGGATATCACATCTCATGCTATAGGAAGGGTCTCAGGTTTGGTATAAGCATTGAGATATCACATCTCATGCTATAGGAAGGGTCTCAGGATTGGAATGGAAGGAGTTGGATATCACATCTCATGTTATAGGAACGATCTCAGGTTTGGTATTAGAAGCATTGAGACATCACATCTCATGCTATAGGAAGGGTCTCAGGATTGGAATGGGAAGGAGTTGGATATCACATCTCATGCTATAGGAAAGGTCTCAGGATTGGAATGGGAAGGAGTTGAATATGACATCTCATGCCGTAGGAAGGGTCTCAGGTTTGGTATAAACATTGAGATATCACATCTCTGCTATCAAAAGGGTCTCAGATTTGGAATGGGAAGGAGTTGGATATCCCATCTCATGTTATAGGAAGAGTCTCAGGTTTGGTGTTAGAAGCATTGAGATATCACATCTCATGCTATAGGAAGTGTCTCAGGATTGGAATGGGAAGGACTTTGATATCACATCTCATGCTATAGGTAGGGTCTCAAGTTTGATATTAGAAGCATTGAGATATCACATCTCATGCTATAGGAAGGGTCTCAGGATTGGAATGGGAAGGAGTTGGATATCACATCTCATGCTATGGGAAGGGTCTCAGGTTTGGTATAAGCAGTGAGATATCACATCTCATGCTATAGGAAGGGTCTCAGGATTGGAATGGGAAGGAGTTGGATATCACATCTCATGCTATAGGACGGGTCTCAGGTTTGGTATAAGCAGTGAGATATCACATCTCATGCTATAGGAAGTGTCTCAGGATTGGAATGGGAAGGAGTTGGATATCACATCTCATGTTATAGGAAGGATCTCAGGTTTGGTATAAGCATTGAGATATCACATCTCTGCTATCGGAAGGGTCTCAGGATTGGAATGGGAAGGAGTTGGATATTCCCATCTCATGTTATAGGAAGGGTCTCAGGTTTGGTATTAGAAGCATTGAGATATCACATCTCATGCTATAGGAAGGGTCTCAGGATTGGAATGGGAAGGACTTGGATATCACATCTCATGCTATAGGGAGGGTCTCAAGTTTGATATTAGAAGCATTGAGATATCACATTTCATGATATCGGAAGGGTCTCAAGATTGGAATGGGAAGGAGTTGGATATCACATCTCATGATAAAGGAAGGGTCTAAGGTTTGGAAGGGGAAGGATTTGGATATCACATCTCATGTTATAGGACGGGTCTCAGGTTTGGTATTAGAAGCATTGAGATATCAAATCTCATGGTATAGGAAGGGTCTCAGAATTGGAATGGGAAGGAGTTGGATATCACATCTCAAGCTATAGGAAGGGTCTCAGGATTAGAATGGGAAGGAGTTTGATATCACATCTCATGCCATAGTATGGGTCTCAGGTTTGGTAGAAGCATTGGGATATCACATCTCATGCTATCGGAAGGGTATCGGGATTGGATTTGGAAGGAGTTGGATATCCCATCTCATGCTATAGGAAGGGTCTCAGGTTGGAATGGGGAGGAGTTGGATATCACATCTCATGTTATAGGAAGGGTCTCAGGATTGGAATGGGAAGGACTTGGATATCACATCTCATGCTACAGGAAGGCTCTCAGGTTTGCAAGGGGAAAGAGTTGGATATCACATTTCATGTTAGAGGTAGGATCTCAGGTTTGGTATTAGAAGTATTGAGATATCACATCTCATGCTATCAGAAGGATGTCAGGTTTGGTATAGAAGCTTTGAGATATCATATCTTATGCTATCAGAAGAGTCTCAGGATTGGAATGGGAAGGAGTTGGATATCACATCTCATGCTAAAGGGAGGGTCTCAGGTTTGGAAGATAAGGATTTGGATATCACATCTCATGTTATAGGAAGGATCTCAGGTTTGGTATTAGAAGTATTGAGATATCACATCTCATGCTATCGGAAGGATCTCAGGTTTGGTATAGAAGCATTGAGATATCATATCTTATGCTATCAGAAGGGTCTCAGGATTCGAATGGGAAGGAGTTGGATATTACATCTCATGCTAAAGGGAGGGTCTCAGGTTTGGAAGGCGAAGGATTTGGATATCACATCTCATGTTATAGGATGGATCTCAGGTTTGGTATTAGAAGTATTGAGATATCACATCTCATGTTATCGGAAGGATCTCAGGTTTGGTATTAGAAGTATTGAGATATCACATCTCATGCTATAGGAAGGGTCTCAGGATTGGAATGGGAAGGAGTTGGATATCACATCTCATGCTAAAGGAAGGGTCTCAGGTTTGGTAGAAGCATTGAGATATCACATCTCATGCTATAGGAAGGGTCTCAGGATTGGTATGGGAAGGACTTAGATATCACATATCATGCTATAGGGAGGGTCTCAGTTTTGATATTAGAAGCATTGAGATATCACATCTCATGCTATCGGAAGTGTCTCAGGATTGGATTTGGAAGGAGTTGGATATCCCATCTCATGCTATAGGAAGGGTCTCAGGTTGGAATGGGGAGGAGTTGGATATCACATCTCATGTTATAGGAAGGGTCTCAGGATTGGAATGGGAAGGACTTGGATATCACATCTCATGCTACAGGAAGGTTCTCAGGTTTGCAAGGGGAAAGAGTTGGATATCACATTTCATGTTAGAGGTAGGATCTCAGGTTTGGTATTAGAAGTATTGAGATATCACATCTCATGCTATCAGAAGGATCTCAGGTTTGGTATAGAAGCATTGAGATATCATATCTTATGCTATCAGAAGAGTCTCAGGATTGGAATGGGAAGGAGTTGGATATTACATCTCATGCTAAAGGGAGGGTCTCAGGTTTGGAAGGCGAAGGATTTGGATATCACATCTCATGTTATAGGATGGATCTCAGGTTTGGTATTAGAAGTATTGAGATATCACATCTCATGTTATCGGAAGGATCTCAGGTTTGGTATTAGAAGTATTGAGATATCACATCTCATGCTATAGGAAGGGTCTCAGGATTGGAATGGGAAGGAGTTGGATATCACATCTCATGCTAAAGGAAGGGTCTCAGGTTTGGTAGAAGCATTGAGATATCACATCTCATGCTATAGGAAGGGTCTCAGGATTGGAATGGGAAGGACTTAGATACCACATATCATGCTATAGGGAGGGTCTCAGTTTTGATATTAGAAGCATTGAGATATCACATCTCATGCTATCGGAAGTGTCTCAGGATTGGAATGGGAAGGAGCTGGATATCACATCTCATGCTAAAGGAAGGGTCTCAGGTTTGGAACGTGAAGGAGTTGGATATTACATCTCATGCTATAGGAAGGGTCTCAGGTTTGGTATAAGCATTGAGATATCACATCTCATGCTATAGGAAGGGTCTCAGGATTGGAATGGAAGGAGTTGGATATCACATCTCATGTTATAGGAACGATCTCAGGTTTGGTATTAGAAGCATTGAGACATCACATCTCATGCTATAGGAAGGGTCTCAGGATTGGAATGGGAAGGAGTTGGATATCACATCTCATGCTATAGGAAGGGTCTCAGGATTGGAATGGGAAGGAGTTGAATATGACATCTCATGCCGTAGGAAGGGTCTCAGGTTTGGTATAAACATTGAGATATCACATCTCTGCTATCAAAAGGGTCTCAGGATTGGAATGGGAAGGAGTTGGATATCCCATCTCATGTTATAGGAAGAGTCTCAGGTTTGGTATTAGAAGCATTGAGATATCACATCTCATGCTATAGGAAGTGTCTCAGGATTGGAATGGGAAGGACTTGGGTATCACATCTCATGCTATAGGGAGGGTCTCAAGTTTGATATTAGAAGCATTGAGATATCACATCTCATGCTATAGGAAGGGTCTCAGGATTGGAATGGGAAGGAGTTGGATATCACATCTCATGCTATAGGAAGGGTCTCAGGTTTGGTATAAGCAGTGAGATATCACATCTCATGCTATAGGAAGTGTCTCAGGATTGGAATGGGAAGGAGTTGGATATCACATCTCATGTTATAGGAAGGATCTCAGGTTTGGTATAAGCATTGAGATATCACATCTCTGCTATCGGGAGGGTCTCAGGATTGGAATGGGAAGGAGTTGGATATTCCCATCTCATGTTATAGGAAGGGTCTCAGGTTTGGTATTAGAAGCATTGAGATATCACATCTCATGCTATAGGAAGGGTCTCAGGATTGGAATGGGAAGGACTTGGATATCACATCTCATGCTATAAGGAGGGTCTCAAGTTTGATATTAGAAGCATTGAGATATCACATTTCATGATATCGGAAGGGTCTCAAGATTGGAATGGGAAGGAGTTGGATATCACATCTCATGCTATAGGAAGGGTCTCAGGATTGGAATGGGAAGGAGTTGTATATGACATCTCATGCCGTAGGGAGGGTCTCAGGTTTGGTATAAACATTGAGATATCACATCTCTGCTATCGAAAGGGTCTCAGGATTGGAATGGGAAGGAGTTGGATATCCCATCTCATGTTATAGGAAGAGTCTCAGGTTTGGTATTAGAAGCATTGAGATATCACATCTCATGCTATAGGAAGTGTCTCAGGATTGGAATGGGAAGGACTTGGGTATCACATCTCCTGCTATAGGGAGGGTCTCAAGTTTGATATTAGAAGCATTGAGATATCACATCTCATGCTATAGGAAGGGTCTCAGGATTGGAATGGGAAGGAGTTGGATATCACATCTCATGCTATAGGAAGGGTCTCAGGTTTGGTATAAGCAGTGAGATATCACATCTCATGCTATAGGAAGTGTCTCAGGATTGGAATGGGAAGGAGTTGGATATCACATCTCATGTTATAGGAAGGATCTCAGGTTTGGTATAAGCATTGAGATATCACATCTCTGCTATCGGAAGGGTCTCAGGATTGGAATGGGAAGGAGTTGGATATTCCCATCTCATGTTATAGGAAGGGTCTCAGGTTTGGTATTAGAAGCATTGAGATATCACATCTCATGCTATAGGAAGGGTCTCAGGATTGGAATGGGAAGGACTTGGATATCACATCTCATGCTATAGGGAGGGTCTCAAGTTTGATATTAGAAGCATTGAGATATCACATTTCATGATATCGGAAGGGTCTCAAGATTGGAATGGGAAGGAGTTGGATATCACATCTCATTATAAAGGAAGGGTCTAAGGTTTGGAAGGGGAAGGATTTGGATATCACATCTCATGTTATAGGACGGGTCTCAGGTCTGGTATTAGAAGCATTGAGATATCAAGTCTCATGGTATAGGAAGGGTCTCAGAATTGGAATGGGAAGGAGTTGGATATCACATCTCAAGCTATAGGAAGGGTCTCAGGATTAGAATGGGAAGGAGTTTGATATCACATCTCATGCCATAGTATGGGTCTCAGGTTTGGTAGAAGCATTGGGATATCACATCTCATGCTATCGGAAGGGTATCGGTATTGGATTTGGAAGAAGTTGGATATCCCATCTCATGCTATAGGAAGGGTCTCAGGTTGGAATGGGAAGGAGTTGGATATCACATTTCATGTTATAGGAAGGGTCTCAGGATTGGAATGGGAAGGACTTGGATATCATATCTCATGCTATAGGACGGGTCTCAGGTTTGTTATTAGAATCATTGAGATATCATATTGCATGCTGTAGGAAGGGTCTAAGGATTGGAATGGGAAGGACCTGGATATCACATCTCATGCTATAGATAGGCTCTTAGGTTTGGAAAGGGAAGGAGTTGGATATCACATTTCATGTTAGAGGAAGGGTCTCAGGATTGGAATGGGAAGTAGTTGGATATCACATCTCATGCTATAGGAAGGGTCTCAGGTTTGGTATAAGCATTGAGATATCACATCTCATGCTATAGGACGGGTCTCAGGATTGGAATGGAAGGAGTTGGATATCACATCTCATGTTATAGGAAGGATCTCAGGTTTGGTATTAGAAGCATTGAGACATCACATCTCATGCTATAGGACGGGTCTCAGGGTTGGAATGGGAAGGAGTTGGATATCACAACTCATCCAATAGGAAGGGTCTCAGGTTTGGAATGGGAAGGAATTGGATATCACATCTCATGTTATAGGAAGGATCTCAGGTTTGGTATTAGAAGCATTGAGATATCACATCTCATGCTATAGGAAGGGTCTCAGGATTGGAATGTGAAGGATTTGGATATCACATCTCATGCTAAAGGAAGGGTCTCAGGTTTGGTAGAAGCATTGAGATATCACGTCTCTGCTATCGGAAGGGTCTCAGGATTGGATTGGGAAGGAGTTGGATATCCCTTCTCATGCTATAGGAAGGGTCTCAGGATTTGAATGGCAAGGAGTTGGATATCACATCTCATGCCATAGGAATGGTATCAGGTTTGGTATAAGCATTGAGATATCACATCTCTGCTATCGGAAGGGTCTCAGGATTGGAATGGGAAGGAGTTGGATTTTCCCATCTCATGTTATAGGAAGGGTCTCAGGTTTGGTATTAGAAGCATTGAGATATCACATCTCATGCTATAGGAAGGGTCTCAGGATTGGAATGGGAAGGACTTGGATATCACATCTCATGCTATAGGGAGGGTCTCAAGTTTGATATTAGAAGCTTTGAGATATCACATCTCATGATATCGGAAGGGTCTCAGGATTGGAATGGGAAGGAGTTGGATATCACATCTCATGATAAAGGAAGGGTCTAAGGTTTGGAAGGGGAAGGATTTGGATATCACATCTCATGTTATATTACGGGTCTCAGGTTTGGTATTAGAAGCATTGAGATATCAAGTCTCAGAGTATAGGAAGGGTCTCAGAATTGGAATGGGAAGGAGTTGGATATCACATCTCAAGCTATAGAAAGGGTCTCAGGATTGGAATGGGAAGGACTTGGATATCACATCTCATGCTATAGGAAGGCTCTCAGGTTTGGAAGGGGAAAGAGTTGGATATCACATTTCATGTTAGAGGTAGGATCTCAGGTTTGGTATTAGAGGCATTGAGATATCACATCTCATGCTATCAGAAGGGTCTCAGGAATGGAATGGGAAGGAGTTGGATATCACATCTCATGCTAAAGGGAGGGTCTCAGGTTTGGAAGGGGAAGGATTTGGATATCACATCTCATGTTATAGGAAGGATCTCAGGTTTGGTATTAGAAGCATTGAGATATCACATCTCATGCTATCGGAAGGATCTCAGGTTTGGTATTAGAAGCATTGAGATATCACATCCCATGCTATCAGAAGGGTCTCAGGATTGGAATGGGAAGGAGTTGGATATCACATCTCATGCTATAGGAAGTGTCTCAGGATTGGAATGGGAAGGACTTGGATATCACATCTCATGCTATAGGTAGGGTCTCAAGTTTGATATTAGAAGCATTGAGATATCACATCTCATGCTATAGGAAGGGTCTGAGGATTGGAATGGGAAGGAGTTGGATATCACATCTCATGCTATGGGAAGGGTCTCAGGTTTGGTATAAGCAGTGAGATATCACATCTCATGCTATAGGAAGTGTCTCAGGATTGGAATGGGAAGGAGTTGGATATCACATCTCATGTTATAGGAAGGATCTCAGGTTTGGTATAAGCATTGAGATATCACATCTCTGCTATCGGAAGGGTCTCAGGATTGGAATGGGAAGGAGTTGGATATTCCAATCTCATGTTATAGGAAGGGTCTCAGGTTTGGTATTAGAAGCATTGAGATATCACATCTCATGCTATAGGAAGGGTCTCAGGATTGGAATGGGAAGGACTTGGATATGACATCTCATGCTATAGGGAGGGTCTCAAGTTTGATATTAGAAGCTTTGAGATATCACATCTCATGATATCGGAAGGGTCTCAGGATTGGAATGGGAAGGAGTTGGATATCACATCTCATGATAAAGGAAGGGTCTAAGGTTTGGAAGGGGAAGGATTTGGATATCACATCTCATGTTATATTACGGGTCTCACGTTTGGTATTAGAAGCATTGAGATATCAAGTCTCATAGTATAGGAAGGGTATCAGAATTGGAATGGGAAGGAGTTGGATATCACATCTCAAGCTATAGGAAGGGTCTCAGGATTGGAATGGGAAGGACTTGGATATCACATCTCATGCTATAGGAAGGCTCTCAGGTTTGGAAGGGGAAAGAGTTGGATATCACATTTCATGTTAGAGGTAGGATCTCAGGTTTGGTATTAGAGGCATTGAGATATCACATCTCATGCTATCAGAAGGGTCTCAGGAATGGAATGGGAAGGAGTTGGATATCACATCTCATGCTAAAGGGAGGGTCTCAGGTTTGGAAGGGGAAGGATTTGGATATCACATCTCATGTTATAGGAAGGATCTCAGGTTTGGTATTAGAAGCATTGAGATATCACATCTCATGCTATCGGAAGGATCTCAGGTTTGGTATTAGAAGCATTGAGATATCACATCTCATGCTATCAGAAGAGTCTCAGGATTGGAATAGGAAGGAGTTGGATATCACATCTCATGCTAAAGGGAGGGTCTCAGGTTTGGAAAGGGAAGGATTTGGATATCACATCTCATGTTATCGGAAGGGTCTCACGTTTTGTATTAGAAGTATTGAGATATCATATCTCATGCTATAGGAAGGGTCTCAGGATTGGAATGGGAAGGAGTTGGATATCACATCTCATGCTATAGGGAGGGTCTCAGGATTGGAATGGGAAGGACTTAGATATCACATATCATGCTATAGGGAGGGTCTCAGTTTTGATATTAGAAGCATTGAGATATCACATCTCATGCTATCGGAAGTGTCTCAGGATTGGAATGGGAAGGTGCTGGATATCACATCTCATGCTAAAGGAAGGGTCTCAGGTTTGGAACGGGAAGGATTTGGATATCACATCTCATGTTATAGGAAGGGTCTCAGGTTTGGTATAAGCATTGAGATATCACATCTCTGCTATCGGAAGTGTCTCAGGATTGGAATGGGAAGGAGTTGGATATCCCATCTCATGTTATAGGACGGGTCTCAGGTTTGTTATTAGAATCATTGAGATATCATATTGCATGCTGTAGGAAAGGTCTAAGGGTTGGAATGGGAAGGTCTTGGATATCACATCTCATGCTATAGATAGGCTCTTAGGTTTGGAAAGGGAAGGAGTTGGATATCACATTTCATGTTAGAGGAAGGATCTCAGGTTTGGTATTAGAAGCATTGAGATATCACATCTCATGCTATAGGAAGGGTCTCAGGATTGGAATGGGAAGCAGTTGGATATCACATCTCATGCTATAGGAAGGGTCTCAGGTTTGGTATAAGCATTGAGATATCACATCTCATGCTATAGGACGGGTCTCAGGATTGGAATGGAAGGAGTTGGATATCACATCTCATGTTATAGGAAGGATCTCAGGTCTGGTATTGGAAGCATTGAGACATCACATCTCATGCTATAGGAAGGGTCTCAGGGTTGGAATGGGAAGGAGTTGGATATCACATCTCATCCAATAGGAAGGGTCTCAGGTTTGGAATGGGAAGGAATTGGATATCACATCTCAAGTTATAGGAAGAGTCTCTGGTTTAGTATTAGAATCATTGAGATATCACATTGCATGCTGTAGGAAGGGTCTAAGGATTGGAATGGGATGGACTTGGAGATCACATCTCATGCTATAGGTAGGCTCTCAGGTTTGGTATAAGCATTGAGATATCACATCTCATGCTATAGGAAGGGTCTCAGGATTGGAATGGGAAGGAATTGGATATCACATCTCATGCTGTAGGAAGGGTCTCAGATTTGGTATAAGCATTGAGATATCACATCTCATGCTAAAGGAAGGGTCTCAGGATTGGAATGGGAAGGAGTTGTATATGACATCTCAGGCCATAGGAAGGTTCTCAGGTTTGGTATAAGCATTGAGATATCACATCTCTGCTATCGGAAGGGTCTCAGGATTGGAATGGGAAGGAGTTGGATATCCCATCTCATGTTATAGGAAGGGTCTCAGGTTTGGTATTAGAAGCATAGAGATATCACATCTCATGCTATAGGAAGGGTCTTAGGATTTGAATGGCAAGGAGTTGAATATCACATCTCATGCCATAGGAAGGGTCTCAGGTTTGGTATAAGCATTGAGATATCACATCTCTGCTATCGGAAGGGTCTCAGGATTGGATTGGGAAGGAGTTGGATATCCCTTCTCATGCGATAGGAAGTGTCTCAGGTTGGAATGGGAAGGAGTTGGATATCACATCTCATGTTATAGGAAGGGTCTCAGGATTGGAATGGGAAGGATTTGGATATCACATCTCTTGCTATAGGAAGGGTCTCAGGTTTGGAATGGGTAGGAGTTGGATATTACTTTCTTGCTATAGGAAGGGTCTCATGTTTGGAATGGGAAGGAGTTGGATATCACATATGCTATAGTTAGTGTCTCAGGTTTGGAACGGGAAGGAGTTGGATATCACATCTCATGTTATAGGAAGGGTCTCAGGTTTGGTATAAGCATTGAGATATCACATCTCTGCTATCGGAAGCGGCTCAGGATTGGAATGGGAAGGAGTTGGATATCCCATCTCATGTTATAGGAAGAGTCTCTGGTTTGGTATTAGAATCATTGAGATATCACATCTCATGCTAAAGGAAGGGTCTCAGGTTTGGAACGGGAAGGATTTGGATATCACATCTCATGTTATAGGAAGGGTCTCAGGTTTGGTATAAGCATTGAGATATCACATCTCTGCTATCGGAAGTGTCTCAGGATTGGAATGGGAAGGAGTTGGATATCCCATCTCATGTTAAAGGACGGGTCTCAGGTTTGTTATTAGAATCATTGAGATATCATATTGCATGCTGTAGGAAGGGTCTAAGGGTTGGAATGTGAAGGACTTGGATATCACATCTCATGCTATAGATAGGCTCTTAGGTTTGGAAAGGGAAGGAGTTGGATATCACATTTCATGTTAGAGGAAGGATCTCAGGTTTGGTATTAGAAGCATTGAGATATCACATCTCATGCTATAGGAAGGGTCTCAGGATTGGAATGGGAAGCAGTTGGATATCACATCTCATGCTATAGGAAGGGTCTCAGGTTTGGTATAAGCATTGAGATATCACATCTCATGCTATAGGACGGGTCTCAGGATTGGAATGGAAGGAGTTGGATATCATATCTCATGTTATAGGAAGGATCTCAGGTTTGGTATTAGAAGCATTGAGACATCACATCTCATGCTATAGGAAGGGTCTCAGGGTTGGAATGGGAAGGAGTTGGATATCACATCTCATCCAATAGGAAGGGTCTCAGGTTTGGAATGGGAAGGAATTGGATATCACATCTCATGTTATAGGAATGATCTCAGGTTTGGTATTAGAAGCATTGAGATATCACATCTCATGCTATAGGAAGGGTCTCAGGATTGGAATGTGAAGGATTTGGATATCACATCTCATGCTAAAGGAAGGGTCTCAGGTTTGGTAGAAGCATTGAGATATCACGTCTCTGCTATCGGAAGGGTCTCAGGATTGGATTGGGAAGGAGTTGGATATCCCTTCTCATGCTATAGGAAGGGTCTCAGGATTTGAATGGCAAGGAGTTGGATATCACATCTCATGCCATAGGAAGGGTTTCAGGTTTGGTATAAGCATTGAGCTATCACATCTCTGCTATCGGAAGGGTCTCAGGATTGGATTGGGAAGGAGTTGGATATCCCTTCTCATATTATAGGAAGTGTCTCAGGTTGGAATGGGAAGGAGTTGGATATCACATCTCATGTTATAGGAAGGGTCTCAGGATTGGAATGGGAAGGATTTGGATAGCACATCTCTTGCTATAGGAAGGGTCTCAGGATTGGAATGGGTAGGAGTTGGATATTACTTTCTTGCTATAGGAAGGGTCTCATGTTTGGAATGGGAAGGAGTTGGATATCACATATGCTATAGTTAGTGTCTCAGGTTTGGAACAGGAAGGAGTTGGATATCACATCTCATGTTATAGGAAGGGTCTCAGGTTTGGTATAAGCATTGAGATATCACATCTCTGCTATCGGAAGCGGCTCAGGATTGGAATGGGAAGGAGTTGGATATCCCATCTCATGTTATAGGAAGAGTCTCTGGTTTGGTATTAGAATCATTGAGATATCACATCGCATGCTGTAGGAAGGGTCTAAGGATTGGAATGGGATGGACTTGGATATCACATCTCATGCTATAGGTAGGCTCTCAGGTTTGGTATAAGCATTGAGATATCACATCTCATGCTATAGGAAGGGTCTCAGGATTGGAATGGGAAGGAATTGGATATCACATCTCATGCTATAGGAAGGGTCTCAGATTTGGTATAAGCATTGAGATATCACATCTCATGCTAAAGGAAGGGTCTCAGGATTGGAATGGGAAGGAGTTGTATATGACATCTCAGGCCATAGGAAGGTTCTCAGGTTTGGTATAAGCATTGAGATATCACATCTCTGCTATCGGAAAGGTCTCAGGATTGGAATGGGAAGGAGTTGGATATCCCATCTCATGTTATAGGAAGGGTCTCAGGTTTGGTATTAGAAGCATAGAGATATCACATCTCATGCTATAGGAAGGGTCTCAGGATTGGAATGGGAAGGACTTGGATGTCACATCTCATGCTATAGGGAGGGTCTCAAGTTTGATATTAGAAGCATTGAGATAACAAATCTCATGATATCGGAAGGGTCTCAGGATTGGAATGGGAAGGAGTTGGATATCACATCTCATGATAAAGGAAGGGTCTAAGGTTTGGAAGGGGAAGGATTTGGATATCACATCTCATGTTATAGGACGGGTCTCAGGTTTGGTATTAGAAGCATTGAGATATCAAGTCTCATGGTATAAGAAGGGTCTCAGAATTGGAATGGGAAGGAGTTGGATATCACACCTCAAGCTATAGGAAGGGTCTCAGGATTGGAATGGGAAGGAGTTTGATATCACATCTCATGCCATAGTATGGGTCTCAGGTTTGGTAGAAGCATTGGGATATCACATCTCATGCTATCGGAAGGGTATCAGTATTGGATTTGGAAGAAGTTGGATATCCCATCTCATGCTATAGGAAGGGTCTCAGGTTGGAATGGGAAGGAGTTGGATATCACATTTCATGTTATAGGAAGGGTCTCAGGATTGGAATGGGAAGGACTTGGATATCATATCTCATGCTATAGATAGGCTCTTAGGTTTGGAAAGGGAAGGAGTTGGATATCACATTTCATGTTAGAGGAAGGGTCTCAGGATTGGAATGGGAAGTAGTTGGATATCACATCTCATGCTATAGGAAGGGTCTCAGGTTTGGTATAAGCATTGAGATATCACATCTCATGCTATAGGACGGGTCTCAGGATTGGAATGGAAGGAGTTGGATATCACATCTCATGTTATAGGAAGGATCTCAGGTTTGGTATTAGAAGCATTGAGACATCACATCTCATGCTATAGGACGGGTCTCAGGGTTGGAATGGGAAGGAGTTGGATATCACAACTCATCCAATAGGAAGGGTCTCAGGTTTGGAATGGGAAGGAATTGGATATCACATCTCATGTTATAGGAAGGATCTCAGGTTTGGTATTAGAAGCATTGAGATATCACATCTCATGCTATAGGAAGGGTCTCAGGATTGGAATGTGAAGGATTTGGATATCACATCTCATGCTAAAGGAAGGGTCTCAGGTTTGGTAGAAGCATTGAGATATCACGTCTCTGCTATCGGAAGGGTCTCAGGATTGGATTGGGAAGGAGTTGGATATCCCTTCTCATGCTATAGGAAGGGTCTCAGGATTTGAATGGCAAGGAGTTGGATATCACATCTCATGCCATAGGAATGGTATCAGGTTTGGTATAAGCATTGAGATATCACATCTCTGCTATCGGAAGGGTCTCAGGATTGGAATGGGAAGGAGTTGGATTTTCCCATCTCATGTTATAGGAAGGGTCTCAGGTTTGGTATTAGAAGCATTGAGATATCACATCTCATGCTATAGGAAGGGTCTCAGGATTGGAATGAGAAGGACTTGGATATCACATCTCATGCTATAGGGAGGGTCTCAAGTTTGATATTAGAAGCTTTGAGATATCACATCTCATGATATCGGAAGGGTCTCAGGATTGGAATGGGAAGGAGTTGGATATCACATCTCATGATAAAGGAAGGGTCTAAGGTTTGGAAGGGGAAGGATTTGGATATCACATCTCATGTTATATTACGGGTCTCAGGTTTGGTATTAGAAGCATTGAGATATCAAGTCTCAGAGTATAGGAAGGGTCTCAGAATTGGAATGGGAAGGAGTTGGATATCACATCTCAAGCTATAGAAAGGGTCTCAGGATTGGAATGGGAAGGACTTGGATATCACATCTCATGCTATAGGAAGGCTCTCAGGTTTGGAAGGGGAAAGAGTTGGATATCACATTTCATGTTAGAGGTAGGATCTCAGGTTTGGTATTAGAGGCATTGAGATATCACATCTCATGCTATCAGAAGGGTCTCAGGAATGGAATGGGAAGGAGTTGGATATCACATCTCATGCTAAAGGGAGGGTCTCAGGTTTGGAAGGGGAAGGATTTGGATATCACATCTCATGTTATAGGAAGGATCTCAGGTTTGGTATTAGCAGCATTGAGATATCACATCTCATGCTATCGGAAGGATCTCAGGTTTGGTATTAGAAGCATTGAGATATCACATCTCATGCTATCAGAAGGGTCTCAGGATTGGAATGGGAAGGAGTTGGATATCACATCTCATGCTATAGGAAGTGTCTCAGGATTGGAATGGGAAGGACTTGGATATCACATCTCATGCTATAGGTAGGGTCTCAAGTTTGATATTAGAAGCATTGAGATATCACATCTCATGCTATAGGAAGGGTCTGAGGATTGGAATGGGAAGGAGTTGGATATCACATCTCATGCTATGGGAAGGGTCTCAGGTTTGGTATAAGCAGTGAGATATCACATCTCATGCTATAGGAAGTGTCTCAGGATTGGAATGGGAAGGAGTTGGATATCACATCTCATGTTATAGGAAGGATCTCAGGTTTGGTATAAGCATTGAGATATCACATCTCTGCTATCGGAAGGGTCTCAGGATTGGAATGGGAAGGAGTTGGATATTCCCATCTCATGTTATAGGAAGGGTCTCAGGTTTGGTATTAGAAGCATTGAGATATCACATCTCATGCTATAGGAAGGGTCTCAGGATTGGAATGGGAAGGACTTGGATATGACATCTCATGCTATAGGGAGGGTCTCAAGTTTGATATTAGAAGCTTTGAGATATCACATCTCATGATATCGGAAGGGTCTCAGGATTGGAATGGGAAGGAGTTGGATATCACATCTCATGATAAAGGAAGGGTCTAAGGTTTGGAAGGGGAAGGATTTGGATATCACATCTCATGTTATATTACGGGTCTCACGTTTGGTATTAGAAGCATTGAGATATCAAGTCTCATAGTATAGGAAGGGTATCAGAATTGGAATGGGAAGGAGTTGGATATCACATCTCAAGCTATAGGAAGGGTCTCAGGATTGGAATGGGAAGGACTTGGATATCACATCTCATGCTATAGGAAGGCTCTCAGGTTTGGAAGGGGAAAGAGTTGGATATCACATTTCATGTTAGAGGTAGGATCTCAGGTTTGGTATTAGAGGCATTGAGATATCACATCTCATGCTATCAGAAGGGTCTCAGGAATGGGATGGGAAGGAGTTGGATATCACATCTCATGCTAAAGGGAGGGTCTCAGGTTTGGAAGGGGAAGGATTTGGATATCACATCTCATGTTATAGGAAGGATCTCAGGTTTGGTATTAGAAGCATTGAGATATCACATCTCATGCTATCGGAAGGATCTCAGGTTTGGTATTAGAAGCATTGAGATATCACATCTCATGCTATCAGAAGAGTCTCAGGATTGGAATAGGAAGGAGTTGGATATCACATCTCATGCTAAAGGGAGGGTCTCAGGTTTGGAAAGGGAAGGATTTGGATATCACATCTCATGTTATCGGAAGGGTCTCACGTTTTGTATTAGAAGTATTGAGATATCATATCTCATGCTATAGGAAGGGTCTCAGGATTGGAATGGGAAGGAGTTGGATATCACATCTCATGCTATAGGGAGGGTCTCAGGATTGGAATGGGAAGGACTTAGATATCACATATCATGCTATAGGGAGGGTCTCAGTTTTGATATTAGAAGCATTGAGATATCACATCTCATGCTATCGGAAGTGTCTCAGGATTGGAATGGGAAGGTGCTGGATATCACATCTCATGCTAAAGGAAGGGTCTCAGGTTTGGAACGGGAAGGATTTGGATATCACATCTCATGTTATAGGAAGGGTCTCAGGTTTGGTATAAGCATTGAGATATCACATCTCTGCTATCGGAAGTGTCTCAGGATTGGAATGGGAAGGAGTTGGATATCCCATCTCATGTTATAGGACGGGTCTCAGGTTTGTTATTAGAATCATTGAGATATCATATTGCATGCTGTAGGAAAGGTCTAAGGGTTGGAATGGGAAGGTCTTGGATATCACATCTCATGCTATAGATAGGCTCTTAGGTTTGGAAAGGGAAGGAGTTGGATATCACATTTCATGTTAGAGGAAGGATCTCAGGTTTGGTATTAGAAGCATTGAGATATCACATCTCATGCTATAGGAAGGGTCTCAGGATTGGAATGGGAAGCAGTTGGATATCACATCTCATGCTATAGGAAGGGTCTCAGGTTTGGTATAAGCATTGAGATATCACATCTCATGCTATAGGACGGGTCTCAGGATTGGAATGGAAGGAGTTGGATATCACATCTCATGTTATAGGAAGGATCTCAGGTCTGGTATTGGAAGCATTGAGACATCACATCTCATGCTATAGGAAGGGTCTCAGGGTTGGAATGGGAAGGAGTTGGATATCACATCTCATCCAATAGGAAGGGTCTCAGGTTTGGAATGGGAAGGAATTGGATATCACATCTCATGTTATAGGAAGAGTCTCTGGTTTAGTATTAGAATCATTGAGATATCACATTGCATGCTGTAGGAAGGGTCTAAGGATTGGAATGGGATGGACTTGGAGATCACATCTCATGCTATAGGTAGGCTCTCAGGTTTGGTATAAGCATTGAGATATCACATCTCATGCTATAGGAAGGGTCTCAGGATTGGAATGGGAAGGAATTGGATATCACATCTCATGCTGTAGGAAGGGTCTCAGATTTGGTATAAGCATTGAGATATCACATCTCATGCTAAAGGAAGGGTCTCAGGATTGGAATGGGAAGGAGTTGTATATGACATCTCAGGCCATAGGAAGGTTCTCAGGTTTGGTATAAGCATTGAGATATCACATCTCTGCTATCGGAAGGGTCTCAGGATTGGAATGGGAAGGAGTTGGATATCCCATCTCATGTTATAGGAAGGGTCTCAGGTTTGGTATTAGAAGCATAGAGATATCACATCTCATGCTATAGGAAGGGTCTTAGGATTTGAATGGCAAGGAGTTGAATATCACATCTCATGCCATAGGAAGGGTCTCAGGTTTGGTATAAGCATTGAGATATCACATCTCTGCTATCGGAAGGGTCTCAGGATTGGATTGGGAAGGAGTTGGATATCCCTTCTCATGCGATAGGAAGTGTCTCAGGTTGGAATGGGAAGGAGTTGGATATCACATCTCATGTTATAGGAAGGGTCTCAGGATTGGAATGGGAAGGATTTGGATATCACATCTCTTGCTATAGGAAGGGTCTCAGGTTTGGAATGGGTAGGAGTTGGATATTACTTTCTTGCTATAGGAAGGGTCTCATGTTTGGAATGGGAAGGAGTTGGATATCACATATGCTATAGTTAGTGTCTCAGGTTTGGAACGGGAAGGAGTTGGATATCACATCTCATGTTATAGGAAGGGTCTCAGGTTTGGTATAAGCATTGAGATATCACATCTCTGCTATCGGAAGCGGCTCAGGATTGGAATGGGAAGGAGTTGGATATCCCATCTCATGTTATAGGAAGAGTCTCTGGTTTGGTATTAGAATCATTGAGATATCACATCGCATGCTGTAGGAAGGGTCTAAGGATTGGAATGGGATGGACTTGGATATCACATCTCATGCTATAGGTAGGCTCTCAGGTTTGGTATAAGCATTGAGATATCACATCTCATGCTATAGGAAGGGTCTCAGGATTGGAATGGGAAGGAATTGGATATCACATCTCATGCTATAGGAAGGGTCTCAGATTTGGTATAAGCATTGAGATATCACATCTCATGCTAAAGGAAGGGTCTCAGTATTGGAATGGGAAGGAGTTGTATATGACATCTCAGGCCATAGGAAGGTTCTCAGGTTTGGTATAAGCATTGAGATATCACATCTCTGCTATCGGAAGGGTCTCAGGATTGGAATGGGAAGGAGTTGGATATCCCATCTCATGTTATAGGAAGGGTCTCAGGTTTGGTATTAGAAGCATAGAGATATCACATCTCATGCTATAGGAAGGGTCTCAGGATTGGAATGGGAAGGACTTGGATGTCACATCTCATGCTATAGGGAGGGTCTCAAGTTTGAAATTAAAAGCATTGAGATAACAAATCTCATGATATCGGAAGGGTCTCAGGATTGGAATGGGAAGGAGTTGGATATCACATCTCATGATAAACGAAGGGTCTAAGGTTTGGAAGGGGAAGGATTTGGATATCACATCTCATGTTATAGGACGGGTCTCAGGTTTGGTATTAGAAGCATTGAGATATCAAGTCTCATCGTATAAGAAGGGTCTCAGAATTGGAATGGGAAGGAGTTGGATATCACACCTCAAGCTATAGGAAGGGTCTCAGGATTGGAATGGGAAGGAGTTTGATATCACATCTCATGCCATAGTATGGGTCTCAGGTTTGGTAGAAGCATTGGGATATCACATCTCATGCTATCGGAAGGGTATCAGTATTGGATTTGGAAGAAGTTGGATATCCCATCTCATGCTATAGGAAGGGTCTCAGGTTGGAATGGGAAGGAGTTGGATATCACATTTCATGTTATAGGAAGGGTCTCAGGATTGGAATGGGAAGGACTTGGATATCATATCTCATGCTATAGGACGGGTCTCAGGTTTGTTATTAGAATCATTGAGATATCATATTGCATGCTGTAGGAAGGGTCTAAGGATTGGAATGGGAAGGACTTGGATATCACATCTCATGCTATAGATAGGCTCTTAGGTTTGGAAAGGGAAGGAGTTGGATATCACATTTCATGTTAGAGGAAGGATCTCAGGTTTGGTATTAGAAGCATTGAGATATCACATCTCATGCTATAGGAAGGGTCTCAGGATTGGAATGGGAAGTAGTTGGATATCACATCTCATGCTATAGGAAGGGTCTCAGGTTTGGTATAAGCATTGAGATATCACATCTCATGCTATAGGACGGGTCTCAGGATTGGAATGGAAGGAGTTGGATATCACATCTCATGTTATAGGAAGGATCTCAGGTTTGGTATTAGAAGCATTGAGACATCACATCTCATGCTATAGGAAGGGTCTCAGGGTTGGAATGGGAAGGAGTTGGATATCACATCTCATCCAATAGGAAGGTTCTCAGGTTTGGAATGGGAAGGAATTGGATATCACATCTCATGTTATAGGAAGGATCTCAGGATTGGAATGTGAAGGATTTGGATATCACATCTCATGCTAAAGGAAGGGTCTCAGGTTTGGTAGAAGCATTGAGATATCACGTCTCTGCTATCGGAAGGGTCTCAGGATTGGATTGGGAAGGAGTTGGATATCCCTTCTCATGCTATAGGAAGGGTCTCAGGATTTGAATGGCAAGGAGTTGGATATCACATCTCATGCCATAGGAAGGGTCTCAGGTTTGGTATAAGCATTGAGATATCACATCTCTGCTATCGGAAGGGTCTCAGGATTGGAATGGGAAGGAGTTGGATATTCCCATCTCATGTTATAGGAAGGGTCTCAGGTTTGGTATTAGAAGCATTGAGATATCACATCTCATGCTATAGGAAGGGTCTCAGGATTGGAATGGGAAGGACTTGGATATCACATCTCATGCTATAGGGAGGGTCTCAAGTTTGATATTAGAAGCATTGAGATATCACATCTCATGATATCTTAAGGGTCTCAGGATTGGAATGGGAAGGAGTTGGATATCACATCTCATGATAAAGGAAGGGTCTAAGGTTAGAAGGGGAAGGATTTGGATATCACATCTCATGTTATATTACGGGTCTCAGGTTTGGTATTAGAAGCATTGAGATATCAAGTCTCAGAGTATAGGAAGGGTCTCAGAATTGGAATGGGAAGGAGTTGGATATCACATCTCAAGCTATAGGAAGGGTCTCAGGATTGGAATGGGAAGGACTTGGATATCACATCTCATGCTATAGGAAGGCTCTCAGGTTTGGAAGGGGAAAGAGTTGGATATCACATTTCATGTTAGAGGTAGGATCTCAGGTTTGGTATTAGAGGCATTGAGATATCACATCTCATGCTATCGGAAGGATCTCAGGTTTGGTATTAGAAGCATTGAGATATCACATCTCATGCTATCAGAAGGGTCTCAGGATTGGAATGGGAAGGAGTTGGATATCACATCTCATGCTAAAGGGAGGGTCTCAGGTTTGGAAGGGGAAGGATTTGGATATCACATCTCATGTTATCGGAAGGATCTCACGTTTGGTATTAGAAGTATTGAGATATCATATCTCATGCTATAGGAAGGGTCTCAGGATTGGAATGGGAAAGAGTTGGATATCACATCTCATGCTATAGGGAGTGTCTCAGGATTGGAATGGGAAGGACTTAGATATCACATATCATACTATAGGGAGGGTCTCAGTTTTGATATTAGAAGCATTGAGATATCACATCTCATGCTATCGGAAGTGTCTCAGGATTGGAATGGGAAGGAGCTGGATATCACATCTCATGCTAAAGGAAGGGTCTCAGGTTTGGAACGGGAAGGATTTGGATATCACATCTCATGCTAAAGGAAGGGTCTCAGGTTTGGAACGGGAAGGATTTGGATATCACATCTCATGTTATAGGAAGGGTCTCAGGTTTGGTATAAGCATTGAGATATCACATCTCTGCTATCGGAAGTGTCTCAGTATTGGAATGGGAAGGAGTTGGATATCCCATCTCATGTTATAGGACGGGTCTCAGGTTTGTTATTAGAATCATTGAGATATCATATTGCATGCTGTAGGAAGGGTCTAAGGGTTGGAATGGGAAGGACTTGGATATCACATCTCATGCTATAGATAGGCTCTTAGGTTTGGAAAGGGAAGGAGTTGGATATCACATTTCATGTTAGAGGAAGGATCTCAGGTTTGGTATTAGAAGCATTGAGATATCACATCTCATGCTATAGGAAGGGTCTCAGGATTGGAATGGGAAGTAGTTGGATATCACATCTCATGCTATAGGAAGGGTCTCAGTTTTGGTATAAGCATTGAGATATCACATCTCATGCTATAGGACGGGTCTCAGGATTGGAATGGAAGGAGTTGGATATCACATCTCATGTTATAGGAAGGATCTCAGGTTTGGTATTAGAAGCATTGAGACATCACATCTCATGCTATAGGAAGGGTCTCAGGGTTGGAATGGGAAGGAGTTGGATATCACATCTCATCCAATAGGAAGGGTCTCAGGTTTGGAATGGGAAGGAATTGGATATCACATCTCATGTTATAGGAAGGATCTCAGGTTTGGTATTAGAAGCATTGAGATATCACATCTCATGCTATAGGAAGGGTCTCAGGATTGGAATGTGAAGGATTTGGATATCACATCTCATGCTAAAGGAAGGGTCTCAGGTTTGGTAGAAGCATTGAGATATCACGTCTCTGCTATCGGAAGGGTCTCAGGATTGGATTGGGAAGGAATTGGATATCCCTTCTCATGCTATAGGAAGGGTCTCAGGATTTGAATGGCAAGGAGTTGGATATCACATCTAATGCCATAGGAAGGGTCTCAGGTTTTGTATAAGCATTGAGATATCACATCTCTGCTATCGGAAGGGTCTCAGGATTGGATTGGGAAGGAGTTGGATATCCCTTCTCATGCTATAGGAAGTGTCTCAGGTTGGAATGGGAAGGAGTTGGATATCACATCTCATGTTATAGGAAGGGTCTCAGGATTGGAATGGGAAGGATTTGGATATCACATCTCTTGCTATAGGAAGGGTCTCAGGATTGGAATGGGTAGGAGTTGGATATTACTTTCTTGCTATAGGAAGGGTCTCATGTTTGGAATGGGAAGGAGTTGGATATAACATATGCTATAGTTAGTGTCTCAGGTTTGGAACGGGAAGGAGTTGGATATCACATCTCATGTTATAGGAAGGGTCTCAGGTTTGGTATAAGCATTGAGATGTCACATCTCTGCTATCGGAAGCGGCTCAGGATTGGAATGGGAAGGAGTTGGATATCACATCTCATGCTATAGGTAGGCTCTCAGGTTTGGTATAAGCATTGAGATATCACATCTCATGCTATAGGAAGGGTCTCAGGATTGGAATGGGAAGGATTTGGATATCACATCTCATGCTATAGGAAGGGTCTCAGATTTGGTATAAGCATTGAGATATCACATCTCATGCTAAAATAAGGGTCTCAGGATTGGAATGGGAAGGAGTTGTATATGACATCTCAGGCCATAGGAAGGGTCTCAGGTTTGGTATAAGCATTGAGATATCACATCTCTGCTATCGGAAGGGTCTCAGGATTGGAATGGGAAGGAGTTGGATATCCCATCTCATGTTATAGGAAGGGTCTCAGGTTTGGTATTAGAAGCATAGAGATATCACATCTCATGCTATAGGAAGGGTCTCAGGATTGGAATGGGAAGGACTTGGATGTCACATCTCATGCTATAGGGAGGGTCTCAAGTTTGATATTAGAAGCATTGAGATAACAAATCTCATGATATCGGAAGGGTCTCAGGATTGGAATGGGAAGGAGTTGGATACCACATCTCATGATAAAGGAAGGGTCTAAGGTTTGGAAGGGGAAGGATTTGGATATCACATCTCATGTTATAGGACGGGTCTCAGGTTTGGTATTAGAAGCATTGAGATATCAAGTCTCATGGTATAAGAAGGGTCTCAGAATTGGAATGGGAAGGAGTTGGATATCACACCTCAAGCTATAGGAAGGGTCTCAGGATTGGAATGGGAAGGAGTTTGATATCACATCTCATGCCATAGTATGGGTCTCAGGTTTGGTAGAAGCATTGGGATATCACATCTCATGCTATCGGAAGGGTATCAGTATTGGATTTGGAAGAAGTTGGATATCCCATCTCATTCTATCGGAAGGGTCTCAGGATGGAATGGGAAGGAGTTTGATATCACATTTATTAGAAGCATTGAGATATCACATCTCATGGTATAGGAAGGGTCTCAGGATTGGAATGGGAAGGAGTTGGATATCACATCTCAAGCTATCTCAGGATTGGAATGGGAAGGAGTTTGATATCACATCTCATGCAATCGGAAAGGTCTCAGGTTTGGAATGGGAAGGAGTTGGATATCACATCTCATGTTATAGGAAGGATCTCAGGTTTATTATTAGAAGCATTGAGATATCACATCTCATGCTATAGGAAGGGTCTCAGGATTGGAATCGGAAGGAGTTGTATTTGACATCTCATGCCATAGGAAGGGTCTCAGGTTTGGTATAAGCATTGAGATATCACATCTCTGCTATCGGAAGGGTCTCAGGATTGGAATGGGAAGGAGTTGGATATCCCATCTCATTATAGGAAGGGTCTCAGGTTTGGTATTAGAAGCATTGAGATATCACATCTCATGCTATAGGAAGGGTCTCAGGATTGGAATGGGAAGGACTTGAATATCACATCTCATGTTATAGCAAGGGTCTCAGGTTTGGTATTAGAAGCATTGAGATATCACATCTCATGCTATAGGAAGGGTCTCAGGATTGGAATGGGAACGACTTGGATATCACATCTCATGATAAAGGAAGGGTGTAAGGTTTGGAAGGGGAAGGATTTGGATATCACATCTCATGTTATAGGACCGGTCTCAGGTTTGGTATTAGAAGCATTGAGATATCAAGTCCCATGGTATAGGACGGGTCTCAGAATTGGAATGGGAAGGAGTTGGATATCACATCTCAAGCTATAGGAAGGGTGTCAGGATTGGAATGGGAAGGAGTTTGATATCACATCTCATGCCATGGTATGGGTCTCAGGTTTTGTAGAAGCATTGGGATATCACATCTCATGCTATCGGAAGGGTATCAGGATTGGATTTGGAAGGAGTTGGATATCCCATCTCATGCTATAGGAAGGGTCTCAGGTTGGAATGGGAAGGAATTGGATATCACATCTCATGTTATAGGAAGGGTATCAGGATTGGAATGGGAAGGACTTGGATATCACATCTCATGCTATAGGAAGGCTATCAGGTTTGGAAGGGGAAGGAGTTGCATATCAAATTTCATTTGAGAGGTAGGATCTCAGGTTTGGTATTAGAGGCATTGAGATATCACATCTCATGCTATAGGAAGGGTCTCACGATTGGAATGGGAAGGATTTGGATATCACATCTCATGCTATAGGAAGGGTCTCAGGTTTGGTATAAGCATTGAGATATCACATCTCATGCTATAGAAACGGTCTCAAGATTGCAATGGGAAGGAGTTGGATATCACATCTCATGTTATAGGAAGGATCTCAGATTTGGTATTAGAAGCATTGAGACATCACATCTCATGCTATAGGAAGGGTCTCAGGATTGGAATGGGAAGGAGTTGGATATCACATCTCATGTTATAGGAAGGGTCTCAGGTTGGAATGGGAAGGAATTGGATATCACATCTCATGTTATAGGAAGGGTATCAGGATTGGAATGGGAAGGACTTGGATATCACATCTCATGCTATAGGAAGGCTATCAGGTTTGGAAGGGGAAGGAGTTGCATATCAAATTTCATTTGAGAGGTAGGATCTCAGGTTTGGTATTAGAGGCATTGAGATATCACATCTCATGCTATAGGAAGGGTCTCACGATTGGAATGGGAAGGATTTGGATATCACATCTCATGCTATAGGAAGGGTCTCAGGTTTGGTATAAGCATTGAGATATCACATCTCATGCTATAGAAACGGTCTCAAGATTGCAATGGGAAGGAGTTGGATATCACATCTCATGTTATAGGAAGGATCTCAGATTTGGTATTAGAAGCATTGAGACATCACATCTCATGCTATAGGAAGGGTCTCAGGATTGGAATGGGAAGGAGTTGGATATCACATCTCATGTTATAGGAAGGGTCTCAGGATTGGAATGGGAAGCACTTCGATATCACATCTCATGTTATAGGAAGGCTCCCAGGTTTAGAAGGGGAAGGAGTTGGATATCACATTTCATGTTAGAGGTAGGATCTCAGGTTTGGTATTAGAGGCATTGAGATATAACATCTCATGCTATCAGAAGGGTCTCAGGATTGGAATGGGAAGGAGTTGGATATCACATCTCATGCTAAAGGGAGGGTCTCAGGTTTGGAAGGGGAAGGATTTGGATATCACATCTCATGCTATAGGAAGGGTCTCAGGATTAGAATGGGAAGGATTTGGATATCACATCTCATGCTATAGGAAGGGTCTCAGGTTTGGTATAAGCATTGAGATATCACATCTCATGCTATAGGAAGGGTCTCAGGATTGGAATGGGAAGGAGTTGGATATCACATTTCATGCTATAGGTAGGCTCTCAGTTTTGGAAAGGGAAGGTTTTGGATATCACATCTCATGCTATAGGAAGAGTCTCACGATTGGAATGGGAAGGATTTGGATATCACATCTCATGCTATAGGAAGGGTCTCAGGATTGGAATGGGAAGGAGTTGGATATCACATCTCATGCTATAGGAAGGGTCTCAGGAATGGAATGGGAAGGAGTTTTATATGACATCTCATGCCATAGGAAGGATCTCAGGTTTGGTATTAGAAGCATTGAGACATCACATCTCATGTTATAGGAAGGGTATCAGGATTGGAATGGGAAGGAGTTGGATATCACATCTCATACTATAGGAAGGGTCTCAGGTTTGGTATAAGCATTGAGATATCACATCTCATGCTATAGGAAGGGTCTCAGGATTGGAATGGGAAGGAGTTGTATATGACATCTCATGCCATAGGAAGGGTCTCAGGTTTGGTATCAGCATTGAGATATCACATCTCTGCTATCGGAAGGGTCTCAGGATTGGAATGGGAAGGAGTTGGATATCCCATCTTATGTTATAGGAAGGGTCTCAGGTTTGGTATTAGAAGCATTGAGATATCACATCTCATGCTATAGGAAGGGTCTCAGGATTGGAATGGGAAGGACTTGAATATCCCATCTCATGCTATAGGGAGGCTCTCACGTTTGGAAAGGGAAGGAGTTGGATATCACATTTCATGTTAGAGGTAGGATCTCAGGTTTGGTATTAGAGGCATTGAATATCACATCTCATGCTATCAGAAGGGTCTCAGGATTGGAATGGGAAGGAGTTGGATATCACATCTCATGCTAAAGGGAGGGTCTCAGGTTTGGAAGGGGAAGGATTTTGATATCACATCTCATGTTATAGGAAGGATCTCAGGTTTGGTATTAGAGGGATTGAGATATCACATCTCATGCTATCGGAAGGGTATCAGGATTGGATTTGGAAGTAGTTGGATATCCCATCTCATGCTATAGGAAGGGTCTCAGGTTGGAATGGGAAGGAATTGGATATCACATCTCATGTTATAGGAAGGGTCTCAGGATTGGAATGGGAAATACTTCGATATCACATCTCATGCTATAGGAAGGCTCTCAGGTTTGCAATGGGAAGGAGTTGGATATCACATTTCATGTTAGAGGTAGGATCTCAGGTTTGGTATTAGAGGCATTGAGATATCACATCTCATGCTATCAGAAATGTCTCAGGATTGTAATGGGAAGGAGTTGGATATCACATCTCATGCTAAAGGGAGGGTCTCTGGTTTGGAAGGGGAAGGATTTGGATATCACATCTCATGTTATAGGAAGGATCTCAGGTTTGGTATTAGAAGCATTGAGATATCACATCTCATGCTATAGGAAGGGTCTCAGGTTTGGAATGGGAAGGAATTGGATATCACATCTCATGTCATAGGAAGGATCTCAGGTTTGGTATTAGAAGCATTGAGATATCACATCTCATGCTATAGGAATGGTCTCAGGATTGGAATGGGAAGGAGTTGGATATTAGATTCTTGCTATAGAAAGGGTCTCAGGTTTGGAACGGGAAGGAGTTGGATATCACATCTCATGTTATAGGAAGGGTCTCAGGTTTGGTCTAAGCATTGAGATATCACATCTCTGCTATCAGAAGTTTCTCAGGATTGAAATGGGAAGGAGTTGGATATCCCATCTCATGTTATAGGACGGGTCTCCGGTTTGGTAATAGAATCATTGAGATATCACATCTCATGCTGTAGGAAGTGTCTAAGGATTGGAATGGGAAGGACTTGGATATCACATCTCATGCTATAGGTAGACTCTCAGGTTTGGAAAGGGAAGGAGTGGGATATCACATTTCATGTTCAAGGAAGGATCTCAGGTTTGGTATTAGAGGCATTGAGATATCACATCTCATGCTATAGGAAGGGTCTCAGGATTGGAATGGGAAGGATTTGGATATAACATCTCATGCTATAGGAAGGGTCTCAGGTTTGGTATAAGCATTGAGATATCACATCTCATGCTATAGGAAGGGTCTCAGGATTGGAATGGGAAGGAGTTGGATATCACATCTCATGCCATAGGAAGGGTCTCAGGTTTGGTACAAGCATTGAGATATCACATCTCTGCTATCGGAAGGGTCTCAGGATAGGAATGGGAAGGAGTTGGATATCACATCTCAAGCTATCTCAGGATTGGAATGGGAAGGAGTTTGATATCACATCTCAAGCTATAGGAAGGTTCTCAGGTTTGGAGGGGGAAGGATTTGGATCTCACATCTCATGTTTTAGGACGGGTCTCAGGTTTGGTATTAGAAGCATTGAGATATCACATCTCATGGTATAGGAAGGGTCTCAGGATTGAAATGGGAAGGAGTGAGATATCACATCTCAAGCTATCACAGGATTGGAATGGGAAGGAGTTTGATATCACATCTCAAGCTATAGGAAGGGTCTCAGGTTTGGAAAGGGAAGGATTTGGATTTCACATCTCATGTTATAGGATGGTTCTCATGTTTGGTTTTAGAAGCATTGAGATATCACATCTAATGCTATCGGAAGGGTCTCAGGTTTAGAAAGGGAAGGATTTGGATTTCACATATGTTATTGGATGGTTCTCAGGTTTGGTTTTAGAAGCATTAAGATATCACATCTCATGCTATAGGAAGGGTCTCAGGTTTTGGAATGGGAAGGAGTTGGATACACATCTCATGTTATAGGAAGGATCTCAGGTTTGGTATTAGAAAAATTGTGATATCACATATCATGCTATAGGAAGGGTCTCAGGATTGGAATGGGAAGGAGTTGGATATGACATCTCATGCCACAGGAAGGGTCTCAGGTTTGGTATAAGCATTGAGATATCACATCTCTGCTATCGGAAGGGTCTCAGGATTGGAATGGGAAGGAGTTGGATATCCCATCTTATGTTATAGGAAAGATCTCAGGTTTGGAAGGGGAAGGATTTGGACATCACATCTCATGTTTTAGGACGGGTGTCAGGTTTGGTATTAGAAGCATTGAGATATCACATCTCATGGTATAGGAAGAGTCTCAGGATTGGAATGGGAAGGAGTTGGATATCACATCTCATGCTAAAGGAAAGATCTCAGGTTTGGAAGGGGAAGGATTTGGACATCACATCTCATGTTTTAGGACGGGTGTCAGGTTTGGTATTAGAAGCATTGAGATATCACATCTCATGGTATAGGAAGGGTCTCAGGATTGGAATGGGAAGGAGTTGGATATCACATCTCATGCTAAAGGAAAGATCTCAGGTTTGGAAGGGGAAGGATTTGGACATCACATCTCATGTTTTAGAACGGGTGTCAGGTTTGGTATTAGAAGCATTGAGATATCACATCTCATGGTATAGGAAGGGTCTCAGGATTGGAATGGGAAGGAGTTTGATATCACATCTCATGCAATCGGAAGGGTCTCAGGTTTGGAATGGGAAGGAGTTGGATATCACATCTCATGTTATAGGAAGGATCTCAGGTTTATTATTAGAAGCATTGAGATATCACATCTCATGCTATAGGAAGGGTCTCAGGATTGGAATCGGAAGGAGTTGTATTTGACATCTCATGCCATAGGAAGGGTCTCAGGTTTGGTATAAGCATTGAGATATCACATCTCTGCTATCGGAAGGGTCTCAGGATTGGAATGGGAAGGAGTTGAATATCCCATCTCATTATAGCAAGGGTCTCAGGTTTGGTATTAGAAGCATTGAGATATCACATCTCATGCTATAGGAAGGGTCTCAGGATTGGAATGGGAACGACTTGGATATCACATCTCATGATAAAGGAAGGGTCTAAGGTTTGGAAGGGGAAGGATTTGGATATCACATCTCATGTTATAGGACCGGTCTCAGGTTTGGTATTAGAAGCATTGAGATATCAAGTCCCATGGTATAGGACGGGTCTCAGAATTGGAATGGGAAGGAGTTGGATATCACATCTCAAGCTATAGGAAGGGTGTCAGGATTGGAATGGGAAGGAGTTTGATATCACATCTCATGCCATGGTATGGGTCTCAGGTTTTGTAGAAGCATTGGGATATCACATCTCATGCTATCGGAAGGGTATCAGGATTGGATTTGGAAGGAGTTGGATATCCCATCTCATGCTATAGGAAGGGTCTCAGGTTGGAATGGGAAGGAGTTGGATATCACATCTCATGTTATAGGAAGGGTATCAGGATTGGAATGGGAAGGACTTGGATATCACATCTCATGCTATAGGAAGGCTATCAGGTTTGGAAGGGGAAGGATTTGGATATCACATCTCATGCTATAGGAAGGGTCTCAGGTTTGGTATAAGCATTGAGATATCACATCTCATGCTATAGAAACGGTCTCAAGATTGCAATGGGAAGGAGTTGGATATCACATCTCACGTTATAGGAAGGATCTCAGATTTGGTATTAGAAGCATTGAGACATCACATCTCATGCTATAGGAAGGGTCTCAGGATTGGAATGGGAAGGAGTTGGATATCACATCTCATGTTATAGGAAGGGTCTCAGGATTGGAATGGGAAGCACTTCGATATCACATCTCATGTTATAGGAAGGCTTCCAGGTTTAGAAGGGGAAGGAGTTGGATATCACATTTCATGTTAGAGGTAGGATCTCAGGTTTGGTATTAGAGGCATTGAGATATAACATCTCATGCTATCAGAAGGGTCTCAGGATTGGAATGGGAAGGAGTTGGATATCACATCTCATGCTAAAGGGAGGGTCTCAGGTTTGGAAGGGGAAGGATTTGGATATCACATCTCATGCTATAGGAAGGGTCTCAGGATTGGAATGGGAAGGATTTGGATATCACATCTCATGCTATAGGAAGGGTCTCAGGTTTGGTATAAGCATTGAGATATCACATCTCATGCTATAGGAAGGGTCTCAGGATTGGAATGGGAAGGAGTTGGATATCACATCTCATGCTATAGGTAGGCTCTCAGTTTTGGAAAGGGAAGGTTTTGGATATCACATCTCATGCTATAGGAAGGGTCTCACAATTGGAATGGGAAGGATTTGGATATCACATCTCATGCTATAGGAAGGGTCTCAGGATTGGAATGGGAAGGAGTTGGATATCACATCTCATGCTATAGGAAGGGTCTCAGGAATGGAATGGGAAGGAGTTTTATATGACATCTCATGCCATAGGAAGGATCTCAGGTTTGGTATTAGAAGCATTGAGACATCACATCTCATGTTATAGGAAGGGTCTCAGGATTGGAATGGGAAGGAGTTGGATATCACATCTCATGCTATAGGAAGGGTCTCAGGTTTGGTATAAGCATTGAGATATCACATCTCATGCTATAGGAAGGGTCTCAGGATTGGAATGGGAAGGAGTTGTATATGACATCTCATGCCATAGGAAGGGTCTCAGGTTTGGTATCAGCATTGAGATATCACATCTCTGCTATTGGAAGGGTCTCAGGATTGGAATGGGAAGGAGTTAGATATCCCATCTTATGTTATAGGAAGGGTCTCAGGTTTGGTATTAGAAGCATTGAGATATCACATCTCATGTTATAGGAAGGGTCTCAGGATTGGAATGGGAAGGAGTTGGATATCACATCTCATGCTATAGGAAGGGTCTCAGGTTTGGTATAAGCATTGAGATATCACATCTCATGTTATAGGAAGGGTATCAGGATTGGAATGGGAAGGACTTGGATATCACATCTCATGCTATAGGAAGGCTATCAGGTTTGGAAGGGGAAGGAGTTGCATATCAAATTTCATTTGAGAGGTAGGATCTCAGGTTTGGTATTAGAGGCATTGAGATATCACATCTCATGCTATAGGAAGGGTCTCACGATTGGAATGGGAAGGATTTGGATATCACATCTCATGCTATAGGAAGGTTCTCAGGTTTGGTATAAGCATTGAGATATCACATCTCATGCTATAGAAACGGTCTCAAGATTGCAATGGGAAGGAGTTGGATATCACATCTCATGTTATAGGAAGGATCTCAGATTTGGTATTAGAAGCATTGAGACATCACATCTCATGCTATAGGAAGGGTCTCAGGATTGGAATGGGAAGGAGTTGGATATCACATCTCATGTTATAGGAAGGGTCTCAGGATTGGAATGGGAAGCACTTCGATATCACATCTCATGTTATAGGAAGGCTCCCAGGTTTAGAAGGGGAAGGAGTTGGATATCACATTTCATGTTAGAGGTAGGATCTCAGGTTTGGTATTAGAGGCATTGAGATATAACATCTCATGCTATCAGAAGGGTCTCAGGATTGGAATGGGAAGGAGTTGGATATCACATCTCATGCTAAAGGGAGGGTCTCAGGTTTGGAAGGGGAAGGATTTGGATATCACATCTCATGCTATAGGAAGGGTCTCAGGATTGGAATGGGAAGGATTTGGATATCACATCTCATGCTATAGGAAGGGTCTCAGGTTTGGTATAAGCATTGAGATATCACATCTCATGCTATAGGAAGGGTCTCAGGATTGGAATGGGAAGGAGTTGGATATCACATTTCATGCTATAGGTAGGCTCTCAGTTTTGGAAAGGGAAGGTTTTGGATATCACATCTCATGCTATAGGAAGAGTCTCACGATTGGAATGGGAAGGATTTGGATATCACATCTCATGCTATAGGAAGGGTCTCAGGATTGGAATGGGAACGAGTTGGATATCACATCTCATGCTATAGGAAGGGTCTCAGGAATGGAATGGGAAGGAGTTTTATATGACATCTCATGCCATAGGAAGGATCTCAGGTTTGGTATTAGAAGCATTGAGACATCACATCTCATGTTATAGGAAGGGTATCAGGATTGGAATGGGAAGGAGTTGGATATCACATCTCATACTATAGGAAGGGTCTCAGGTTTGGTATAAGCATTGAGATATCACATCTCATGCTATAGGAAGGGTCTCAGGATTGGAATGGGAAGGAGTTGTATATGACATCTCATGCCATAGGAAGGGTCTCAGGTTTGGTATCAGCATTGAGATATCACATCTCTGCTATCGGAAGGGTCTCAGGATTGGAATGGGAAGGAGTTGGATATCCCATCTTATGTTATAGGAAGGGTCTCAGGTTTGGTATTAGAAGCATTGAGATATCACATCTCATGCTATAGGAAGGGTCTCAGGATTGGAATGGGAAGGACTTGAATATCCCATCTCATGCTATAGGGAGGCTCTCACGTTTGGAAAGGGAAGGAGTTGGATATCACATTTCATGTTAGAGGTAGGATCTCAGGTTTGGTATTAGAGGCATTGAATATCACATCTCATGCTATCAGAAGGGTCTCAGGATTGGAATGGGAAGGAGTTGGATATCACATCTCATGCTAAAGGGAGGGTCTCAGGTTTGGAAGGGGAAGGATTTTGATATCACATCTCATGTTATAGGAAGGATCTCAGGTTTGGTATTAGAGGGATTGAGATATCACATCTCATGCTATCGGAAGGGTATCAGGATTGGATTTGGAAGTAGTTGGATATCCCATCTCATGCTATAGGAAGGGTCTCAGGTTGGAATGGGAAGGAATTGGATATCACATCTCATGTTATAGGAAGGGTCTCAGGATTGGAATGGGAAATACTTCGATATCACATCTCATGCTATAGGAAGGCTCTCAGGTTTGCAAGGGGAAGGAGTTGGATATCACATTTCATGTTAGAGGTAGGATCTCAGGTTTGGTATTAGAGGCATTGAGATATCACATCTCATGCTATCAGAAATGTCTCAGGATTGTAATGGGAAGGAGTTGGATATCACATCTCATGCTAAAGGGAGGGTCTCTGGTTTGGAAGGGGAAGGATTTGGATATCACATCTCATGTTATAGGAGGGATCTCAGGTTTGGTATTAGAAGCATTGAGATATCACATCTCATGCTATAGGAAGGGTCTCAGGTTTGGAATGGGAAGGAATTGGATATCACATCTCATGTCATAGGAAGGATCTCAGGTTTGGTATTAGAAGCATTGAGATATCACATCTCATGCTATAGGAATGGTCTCAGGATTGGAATGGGAAGGAGTTGGATATTAGATTCTTGCTATAGAAAGGGTCTCAGGTTTGGAACGGGAAGGAGTTGGATATCACATCTCATGTTATAGGAAGGGTCTCAGGTTTGGTCTAAGCATTGAGATATCACATCTCTGCTATCAGAAGTTTCTCAGGATTGAAATGGGAAGGAGTTGGATATCCCATCTCATGTTATAGGACGGGTCTCCGGTTTGGTAATAGAATCATTGAGATATCACATCTCATGATGTAGGAAGTGTCTAAGGATTGGAATGGGAAGGACTTGGATATCACATCTCATGCTATAGGTAGACTCTCAGGTTTGGAAAGGGAAGGAGTGGGATATCACATTTCATGTTCAAGGAAGGATCTCAGGTTTGGTATTAGAGGCATTGAGATATCACATCTCATGCTATAGGAAGGGTCTCAGGATTGGAATGGGAAGGATTTGGATATAACATCTCATGCTATAGGAAGGGTCTCAGGTTTGGTATAAGCATTGAGATATCACATCTCATGCTATAGGAAGGGTCTCAGGATTGGAATGGGAAGGAGTTGGATATCACATCTCATGCCATAGGAAGGGTCTCAGGTTTGGTACAAGCATTGAGATATCACATCTCTGCTATCGGAAGGGTCTCAGGATAGGAATGGGAAGGAGTTGGATATCACATCTCAAGCTATCTCAGGATTGGAATGGGAAGGAGTTTGATATCACATCTCAAGCTATAGGAAGGTTCTCAGGTTTGGAGGGGGAAGGATTTGGATCTCACATCTCATGTTTTAGGACGGGTCTCAGGTTTGGTATTAGAAGCATTGAGATATCACATCTCATGGTATAGGAAGGGTCTCAGGATTGAAATGGGAAGGAGTGAGATATCACATCTCAAGCTATCACAGGATTGGAATGGGAAGGAGTTTGATATCACATCTCAAGCTATAGGAAGGGTCTCAGGTTTGGAAAGGGAAGGATTTGGATTTCACATCTCATGGTATAGGATGGTTCTCATGTTTGGTTTTAGAAGCATTGAGATATCACATCTAATGCTATCGGAAGGGTCTCAGGTTTGGAAAGGGAAGGATTTGGATTTCACATATGTTATTGGATGGTTCTCAGGTTTGGTTTTAGAAGCATTAAGATATCACATCTCATGCTATAGGAAGGGTCTCAGGTTTTGGAATGGGAAGGAGTTGGATACACATCTCATGTTATAGGAAGGATCTCAGGTTTGGTATTAGAAAAATTGTGATATCACATATCATGCTATAGGAAGGGTCTCAGGGTTGGAATGGGAAGGAGTTGGATATGACATCTCATGCCACAGGAAGGGTCTCAGGTTTGGTATAAGCATTGAGATATCACTTCTCTGCTATCGGAAGGGTCTCAGGATTGGAATGGGAAGGAGTTGGATATCCCATCTTATGTTATAGGAAAGATCTCAGGTTTGGAAGGGGAAGGATTTGGACATCACATCTCATGTTTTAGGACGGGTGTCAGGTTTGGTATTAGAAGCATTGAGATATCACATCTCATGGTATAGGAAGGGTCTCAGGATTGGAATGGGAAGGAGTTGGATATCACATCTCATGCTAAAGGAAAGATCTCAGGTTTGGAAGGGGAAGGATTTGGACATCACATCTCATGTTTTAGGACGGGTGTCAGGTTTGGTATTAGAAGCATTGAGATATCACATCTCATGGTATAGGAAGGGTCACAGGATTGGAATGGGAAGGAGTTGGATATCACATCTCATGCTAAAGGAAAGATCTCAGGTTTGGAAGGGGAAGGATTTGGACATCACATCTCATGTTTTAGAACGGGTGTCAGGTTTGGTATTAGAAGCATTGAGATATCACATCTCATGGTATAGGAAGGGTCTCAGGATTGGAATGGGAAGGAGTTTGATATCACATCTCATGCAATCGGAAGGGTCTCAGGTTTGGAATGGGAAGGAGTTGGATATCACATCTCATGTTATAGGAAGGATCTCAGGTTTATTATTAGAAGCATTGAGATATCACATCTCATGCTATAGGAAGGGTCTCAGGATTGGAATCGGAAGGAGTTGTATTTGACATCTCATGCCATAGGAAGGGTCTCAGGTTTGGTATAAGCATTGAGATATCACATCTCTGCTATCGGAAGGGTCTCAGGATTGGAATGGGAAGGAGTTGAATATCCCATCTCATTATAGCAAGGGTCTCAGGTTTGGTATTAGAAGCATTGAGATATCACATCTCATGCTATAGGAAGGGTCTCAGGATTGGAATGGGAACGACTTGGATATCACATCTCATGATAAAGGAAGGGTCTAAGGTTTGGAAGGGGAAGGATTTGGATATCACATCTCATGTTATAGGACCGGTCTCAGGTTTGGTATTAGAAGCATTGAGATATCAAGTCCCATGGTATAGGACGGGTCTCAGAATTGGAATGGGAAGGAGTTGGATATCACATCTCAAGCTATAGGAAGGGTGTCAGGATTGGAATGGGAAGGAGTTTGATATCACATCTCATGCCATGGTATGGGTCTCAGGTTTTGTAGAAGCATTGGGATATCACATCTCATGCTATCGGAAGGGTATCAGGATTGGATTTGGAAGGAGTTGGATATCCCATCTCATGCTATAGGAAGGGTCTCAGGTTGGAATGGGAAGGAGTTGGATATCACATCTCATGTTATAGGAAGGGTATCAGGATTGGAATGGGAAGGACTTGGATATCACATCTCATGCTATAGGAAGGCTATCAGGTTTGGAAGGGGAAGGATTTGGATATCACATCTCATGCTATAGGAAGGGTCTCAGGTTTGGTATAAGCATTGAGATATCACATCTCATGCTATAGAAACGGTCTCAAGATTGCAATGGGAAGGAGTTGGATATCACATCTCATGTTATAGGAAGGATCTCAGATTTGGTATTAGAAGCATTGAGACATCACATCTCATGCTATAGGAAGGGTCTCAGGATTGGAATGGGAAGGAGTTGGATATCACATCTCATGTTATAGGAAGGGTCTCAGGATTGGAATGGGAAGCACTTCGATATCACATCTCATGTTATAGGAAGGCTTCCAGGTTTAGAAGGGGAAGGAGTTGGATATCACATTTCATGTTAGAGGTAGGATCTCAGGTTTGGTATTAGAGGCATTGAGATATAACATCACACTATCAGAAGGGTCTCAGGATTGGAATGGGAAGGAGTTGGATACACATCTCATGTTATAGGAAGGATCTCAGGTTTGGTATTAGAAAAATTGTGATATCACATATCATGCTATAGGAAGGGTCTCAGGATTGGAATGGGAAGGAGTTGGATATGACATCTCATGCCACAGGAAGGGTCTCAGGTTTGGTATAAGCATTGAGATATCACTTCTCTGCTATCGGAAGGGTCTCAGGATTGGAATGGGAAGGAGTTGGATATCCCATCTTATGTTATAGGAAAGATCTCAGGTTTGGAAGGGGAAGGATTTGGACATCACATCTCATGTTTTAGGACGGGTGTCAGGTTTGGTATTAGAAGCATTGAGATATCACATCTCATGGTATAGGAAGGGTCTCAGGATTGGAATGGGAAGGAGTTGGATATCACATCTCATGCTAAAGGAAAGATCTCAGGTTTGGAAGGGGAAGGATTTGGACATCACATCTCATGTTTTAGGACGGGTGTCAGGTTTGGTATTAGAAGCATTGAGATATCACATCTCATGGTATAGGAAGGGTCACAGGATTGGAATGGGAAGGAGTTGGATATCACATCTCATGCTAAAGGAAAGATCTCAGGTTTGGAAGGGGAAGGATTTGGACATCACATCTCATGTTTTAGAACGGGTGTCAGGTTTGGTATTAGAAGCATTGAGATATCACATCTCATGGTATAGGAAGGGTCTCAGGATTGGAATGGGAAGGAGTTTGATATCACATCTCATGCAATCGGAAGGGTCTCAGGTTTGGAATGGGAAGGAGTTGGATATCACATCTCATGTTATAGGAAGGATCTCAGGTTTATTATTAGAAGCATTGAGATATCACATCTCATGCTATAGGAAGGGTCTCAGGATTGGAATCGGAAGGAGTTGTATTTGACATCTCATGCCATAGGAAGGGTCTCAGGTTTGGTATAAGCATTGAGATATCACATCTCTGCTATCGGAAGGGTCTCAGGATTGGAATGGGAAGGAGTTGAATATCCCATCTCATTATAGCAAGGGTCTCAGGTTTGGTATTAGAAGCATTGAGATATCACATCTCATGCTATAGGAAGGGTCTCAGGATTGGAATGGGAACGACTTGGATATCACATCTCATGATAAAGGAAGGGTCTAAGGTTTGGAAGGGGAAGGATTTGGATATCACATCTCATGTTATAGGACCGGTCTCAGGTTTGGTATTAGAAGCATTGAGATATCAAGTCCCATGGTATAGGACGGGTCTCAGAATTGGAATGGGAAGGAGTTGGATATCACATCTCAAGCTATAGGAAGGGTGTCAGGATTGGAATGGGAAGGAGTTTGATATCACATCTCATGCCATGGTATGGGTCTCAGGTTTTGTAGAAGCATTGGGATATCACATCTCATGCTATCGGAAGGGTATCAGGATTGGATTTGGAAGGAGTTGGATATCCCATCTCATGCTATAGGAAGGGTCTCAGGTTGGAATGGGAAGGAGTTGGATATCACATCTCATGTTATAGGAAGGGTATCAGGATTGGAATGGGAAGGACTTGGATATCACATCTCATGCTATAGGAAGGCTATCAGGTTTGGAAGGGGAAGGATTTGGATATCACATCTCATGCTATAGGAAGGGTCTCAGGTTTGGTATAAGCATTGAGATATCACATCTCATGCTATAGAAACGGTCTCAAGATTGCAATGGGAAGGAGTTGGATATCACATCTCATGTTATAGGAAGGATCTCAGATTTGGTATTAGAAGCATTGAGACATCACATCTCATGCTATAGGAAGGGTCTCAGGATTGGAATGGGAAGGAGTTGGATATCACATCTCATGTTATAGGAAGGGTCTCAGGATTGGAATGGGAAGCACTTCGATATCACATCTCATGTTATAGGAAGGCTTCCAGGTTTAGAAGGGGAAGGAGTTGGATATCACATTTCATGTTAGAGGTAGGATCTCAGGTTTGGTATTAGAGGCATTGAGATATAACATCACACTATCAGAAGGGTCTCAGGATTGGAATGGGAAGGAGTTGGATATCACATCTCATGCTAAAGGGAGGGTCTCAGGTTTGGAAGGGGAAGGATTTGGATATCACATCTCATGCTATAGGAAGGGTCTCAGGATTGGAATGGGAAGGATTTGGATATCACATCTCATGCTATAGGAAGGGTCTCAGGTTTGGTATAAGCATTGAGATATCACATCTCATGCTATAGGAAGGGTCTCAGGATTGGAATGGGAAGGAGTTGGATATCACATCTCATGCTATAGGTAGGCTCTCAGTTTTGGAAAGGAAAGGTTTTGGATATCACATCTCATGCTATAGGAAGGGTCTCACAATTGGAATGGGAAGGATTTGGATATCACATCTCATGCTATAGGAAGGGTCTCAGGATTGGAATGGGAAGGAGTTGGATATCACATCTCATGCTATAGGAAGGGTCTCAGGAATGGAATGGGAAGGAGTTTTATATGACATCTCATGCCATAGGAAGGATCTCAGGTTTGGTATTAGAAGCATTGAGACATCACATCTCATGTTATAGGAAGGGTCTCAGGATTGGAATGGGAAGGAGTTGGATATCACATCTCATGCTATAGGAAGGGTCTCAGGTTTGGTATAAGCATTGAGATATCACATCTCATGCTATAGGAAGGGTCTCAGGATTGGAATGGGAAGGAGTTGTATATGACATCTCATGCCATAGGAAGGGTCTCAGGTTTGGTATCAGCATTGAGATATCACATCTCTGCTATTGGAAGGGTCTCAGGATTGGAATGGGAAGGAGTTAGATATCCCATCTTATGTTATAGGAAGGGTCTCAGGTTTGGTATTAGAAGCATTGAGATATCACATCTCATGTTATAGGAAGGGTCTCAGGATTGGAATGGGAAGGAGTTGGATATCACATCTCATGCTATAGGAAGGGTCTCAGGTTTGGTATAAGCATTGAGATATCACATCTCATGCTATAGGAAGGGTCTCAGGATTGGAATGGGAAGGAGTTGGATATCACATCTCATGCTATAGGAAGGGTCTCAGGTTTGGTATAAGCATTGAGATATCACATCTCATGCTATAGGAAGGGTCTCAGGATTGGAATGGGAAGGAGTTGTATATGACATCTCATGCCATAGGAAGGGTCTCAGGTTTGGTATCAGCATTGAGATATCACATCTCTGCTATCGGAAGGGTCTCAGGATTGGAATGGGAAGGAGTTGGATATCCCATCTCATGCTATAGGAAGGGTCTCAGTATTGGAATGGGAAGGACTTGAATATCCCATCTCATGCTATAGGGAGGCTCTCACGTTTGGAAAGGGAAGGAGTTGGATATCACATTTCATGTTAGAGGTAGGATCTCAGGTTTGGTATTAGAGGCATTGAATATCACATCTCATGCTATCAGAAGGGTCTCAGGATTGGAATGGGAAGGAGTTGGATATCACATCTCATGCTAAAGGGAGGGTCTCAGGTTTGGAAGGGGAAGGATTTTGATATCACATCTCATGTTATAGGAAGGATCTCAGGTTTGGTATTAGAGGGATTGAGATATCACATCTCATGCTATCGGAAGGGTATCAGGATTGGATTTGGAAGTAGTTGGATATCCCATCTCATGCTATAGGAAGGGTCTCAGGTTGGAATGGGAAGGAGTTGGATATCACATCTCATGTTATAGGAAGGGTCTCAGGATTGGAATGGGAAATACTTCGATATCACATCTCATGCTATAGGAAGGCTCTCAGGTTTGCAAGGGGAAGGAGTTGGATATCACATTTCATGTTAGAGGTAGGATCTCAGGTTTGGTATTAGAGGCATTGAGATATCACATCACATGCTATCAGAAATGTCTCAGGATTGGAATGGGAAGGAGTTGGATATCACATCTCATGCTAAAGGGAGGGTCTCTGGTTTGGAAGGGGAAGGATTTGGATATCACATCTCATGTTATAGGAAGGATCTCAGGTTTGGTATTAGAAGCATTGAGATATCACGTCTCATGCTATAGGAAGGGTCTCAGGTTTGGAATGGGAAGGAATTGGATATCACATCTCATGTCATAGGAAGGATCTCAGGTTTGGTATTAGAAGCATTGAGATATCACATCTCATGCTATAGGAATGGTCTCAGGATTGGAATGGGAAGGAGTTGGATATTAGATTCTTGCTATAGAAAGGGTCTCAGGTTTGGAACGGGAAGGAGTTGGATATCACATCTCATGTTATAGGAAGGGTCTCAGGTTTGGTCTAAGCATTGAGATATCACATCTCTGCTATCCGAAGTTTCTCAGGATTGAAATGGGAAGGAGTTGGATATCCTATCTCATGTTATAGGACGGGTCTCAGGTTTGGTAATAGAATCATTGAGATATCACATCTCATGCTGTAGGAAGTGTCTAAGGATTGGAATGGGAAGGACTTGGATATCACATCTCATGCTATAGGTAGACTCTCAGGTTTGGAAAGGGAAGGAGTGGGATATCACATTTCATGTTCAAGGAAGGATCTCAGGTTTGGTATTAGAGGCATTGAGATATCACATCTCATGCTATAGGAAGGGTCTCAGGATTGGAATGGGAAGGATTTGGATATCACATCTCATGCTATAGGAAGGGTCTCAGGTTTGGTATAAGCATTGAGATATCACATCTCATGCTATAGGAAGGGTCTCAGGATTGGAATGGGGAGGAGTTGGATATCACATCTCATGCTATAGGTAGGCTCTCAGGTTTGGAAGGGGAAGGATTTGGATATCACATTTCATGTTAGAGGAAGGATCTCAGGTTTGGTATTAGAGGCATTGAGATATCACATCTCATGCTATAGGAAGGGTCTCACGATTGAAATGGGAAGTATTTGGATATCACATCTCATGCTATAGGAAGGGTCTCAGGTTTGGTATAAGCATTGAAATATCACATCCCATGCTATAGGAAGGGTCTCAGGATTGGAATGGAAGGAGTTGGATATCACATCTCATGTTATAGGAAGGATCTCAGATTTGGTATTAGAAGCATTGAGACATCACATCTCATGCTATAGGAAGGGTCTCAGGATTGGAATGGGAAGGAGTTGGATATCACATCTCATGTTATAGGAAGGGTCTCAGGATTGGAATGGGAAGGACTTCGATATCACATCTCATGTTATAGGAAGGCTCCCAGGTTTGGAAGGGGAAGGAGTTGGATATCACATTTCATGTTAGAGGTAGAATCTCAGGTTTGGTATTAGAGGCATTGAGATATAACATCTCATGCTATCAGAAGGGTCTCAGGATTGGAATGGGAAGGAGTTGGATATCACATCTCATGCTAAAGGGAGGGTCTCAGGTTTGGAAGGGGAAGGATTTGAAAATCACATCTCGTGTTATAGGAAGGATCTCAGGTTTGGTATTAGAAGCATTGAGATATCACATCTCATGCTTTCAGAACGGTCTCAGGATTGGAATGGGAAGGAGTTGGATATCACATCTCATGCTAAAGGGAGGGTCTCTGGTTTGGAAGGGGAAGGATTTGGATATCACATCTCATGTTATAGGAAGGATCTCAAGTTTTATTATTAGAAGCATTGAGATATCACATCTCATGCTATAGGAAGGGTCTCAGGATTGGAATGGGAAGGAGTTGGATATCATATCTCATGCTATAGGAAGGGTCTCAGGAATGGAATGGGAAGGAGTTTTATATGACATCTCATGCCATAGGAAGGATCTCATGTTTGGTATTAGAAGCATTGAGACATCACATCTCATGTTATAGGAAGGGTATCAGGATTGGAATGGGAAGGAGTTGGATATCACATCTCATGCTATAGGAAGGGTCTCAGGTTTGGTATAAGCATTAAGATATCACATCTCATGCTATAGGAAGGGTCTCAGGATTGGAATGGGAAGGAGTTGTATATGACATCTCATGCCATAGGAAGGGTCTCAGGTTTGGTATAAGCATTGAGATATCACATCTCTGCTATCGGAAGGGTCTCAGGATTGGAATGGGAAGGACTAGGATATCACATCTCATGCTATAGGAAGGGTCTAAGGATGGGAATGGGAAGGACTTGGATATCACATCTCATGTTATAGGAAGGGTCTCAGGTTTGGTATTAGAAGCATTGAGATATCACATCTCATGCTATAGGAAGGGTCTCAGGAATGGAATGGGAAGGACTTGGATATCACATCTCATGATAAAGGAAGGGTCTAAGGTTTGGAAGGGGAAGGATTTGGATATCACATCTCATGTTATAGGACGGGTCTCAGGTTTGGTATTAGAAGCATTGTGATATCACATCTCATGCTATAGGAAGTGTCTCAGGATTGGAATGGGAAGGAGTTGGATATCACATCTCATGCTATAGGAAGGGTTTCAGGTTTGGTAGAAGCATTGAGATATCACATCTCATGCTATAGGAAGAGTCTCAGGTTTGGGAAGGGAAGGATTTGGATTTTACATCTCATGTTATAGGATGGTTCTCATGTTTGGTTTTTGAAACATTGAGATATCACATCTCATGCTATCGGAAGGGTCTCAGGTTTGGAATGGGAAGGAGTTGGATATCACATCTCATGTTATAGGAAGGATCTCATGTTTGGTATTAGAAGCATTGAGACATCACATCTCATGCTATAGGAAGGGTCTCCGGATTGGAATGTGAAGGATTTGGATATTACATCTCATGCTAAAGGAAGGGTCTCAGGTTTGGAATGGGAAGGAGTTGGATATGACATCTCTTGTTATAGGGAGGGTCTCAGGTTTGGAAGGGGAAGGATTTGAAAATCACATCTCGTGTTATAGGAAGGATCTCAGGTTTGGTATTAGAAGCATTGAGATATCACATCTCATGCTATCAGAACGGTCTCAGGATTGGAATGGGAAGGAGTTGGATATCACATCTCATGCTAAAGGGAGGGTCTCTGGTTTGGAAGGGGAAGGATTTGGATATCACATCTCATGTTATAGGAAGGATCTCAAGTTTTATTATTAGAAGCATTGAGATATCACATCTCATGCTATAGGAAGGGTCTCCGGATTGGAATGTGAAGGATTTGGATATTACATCTCATGCTAAAGGAAGGGTCTCAGGATTGGAATGGGAAGGAGTTGGATATCACATCTCATGCTAAAGGGAGGGTCTCAGGTTTGGAAGGGGAAGGATTTGAAAATCACATCTCGTGTTATAGGAAGGATCTCAGGTTTGGTATTAGAAGCATTGAGATATCACATCTCATGCTATCAGAACGGTCTCAGGATTGGAATGGGAAGGAGTTGGATATCACATCTCATGCTAAAGGGAGGGTCTCTGGTTTGGAAGGGGAAGGATTTGGATATCACATCTCATGTTATAGGAAGGATCTCAAGTTTTATTATTAGAAGCATTGAGATATCACATCTCATGCTATAGGAAGGGTCTCAGGATTGGAATGGGAAGGAGTTGGATATCATATCTCATGCTATAGGAAGGGTCTCAGGAATGGAATGGGAAGGAGTTTTATATGACATCTCATGCCATAGGAAGGATCTCATGTTTGGTATTAGAAGCATTGAGACATCACATCTCATGTTATAGGAAGGGTATCAGGATTGGAATGGGAAGGAGTTGGATATCACATCTCATGCTATAGGAAGGGTCTCAGGTTTGGTATAAGCATTAAGATATCACATCTCATGCTATAGGAAGGGTCTCAGGATTGGAATGGGAAGGAGTTGTATATGACATCTCATGCCATAGGAAGGGTCTCAGGTTTGGTATAAGCATTGAGATATCACATCTCTGCTATCGGAAGGGTCTCAGGATTGGAATGGGAAGGACTAGGATATCACATCTCATGCTATAGGAAGGGTCTAAGGATGGGAATGGGAAGGACTTGGATATCACATCTCATGTTATAGGAAGGGTCTCAGGTTTGGTATTAGAAGCATTGAGATATCACATCTCATGCTATAGGAAGGGTCTCAGGAATGGAATGGGAAGGACTTGGATATCACATCTCATGATAAAGGAAGGGTCTAAGGTTTGGAAGGGGAAGGATTTGGATATCACATCTCATGTTATAGGACGGGTCTCAGGTTTGGTATTAGAAGCATTGTGATATCACATCTCATGCTATAGGAAGTGTCTCAGGATTGGAATGGGAAGGAGTTGGATATCACATCTCATGCTATAGGAAGGGTTTCAGGTTTGGTAGAAGCATTGAGATATCACATCTCATGCTATAGGAAGAGTCTCAGGTTTGGGAAGGGAAGGATTTGGATTTTACATCTCATGTTATAGGATGGTTCTCATGTTTGGTTTTTGAAACATTGAGATATCACATCTCATGCTATCGGAAGGGTCTCAGGTTTGGAATGGGAAGGAGTTGGATATCACATCTCATGTTATAGGAAGGATCTCATGTTTGGTATTAGAAGCATTGAGACATCACATCTCATGCTATAGGAAGGGTCTCCGGATTGGAATGTGAAGGATTTGGATATTACATCTCATGCTAAAGGAAGGGTCTCAGGTTTGGAATGGGAAGGAGTTGGATATGACATCTCTTGTTATAGGGAGGGTCTCAGGTTTGGAAGGGGAAGGATTTGAAAATCACATCTCGTGTTATAGGAAGGATCTCAGGTTTGGTATTAGAAGCATTGAGATATCACATCTCATGCTATCAGAACGGTCTCAGGATTGGAATGGGAAGGAGTTGGATATCACATCTCATGCTAAAGGGAGGGTCTCTGGTTTGGAAGGGGAAGGATTTGGATATCACATCTCATGTTATAGGAAGGATCTCAAGTTTTATTATTATAAGCATTGAGATATCACATCTCATGCTATAGGAAGGGTCTCCGGATTGGAATGTGAAGGATTTGGATATTACATCTCATGCTAAAGGAAGGGTCTCAGGATTGGAATGGGAAGGAGTTGGATATCACATCTCATGCTAAAGGGAGGGTCTCAGGTTTGGAAGGGGAAGGATTTGAAAATCACATCTCGTGTTATAGGAAGGATCTCAGGTTTGGTATTAGAAGCATTGAGATATCACATCTCATGCTATCAGAACGGTCTCAGGATTGGAATGGGAAGGAGTTGGATATCACATCTCATGCTAAAGGGAGGGTCTCTGGTTTGGAAGGGGAAGGATTTGGATATCACATCTCATGTTATAGGAAGGATCTCAAGTTTTATTATTAGAAGCATTGAGATATCACATCTCATGCTATAGGAAGGGTCTCAGGATTGGAATGGGAAGGAGTTGGATATCATATCTCATGCTATAGGAAGGGTCTCAGGAATGGAATGGGAAGGAGTTTTATATGACATCTCATGCCATAGGAAGGATCTCATGTTTGGTATTAGAAGCATTGAGACATCACATCTCATGTTATAGGAAGGGTATCAGGATTGGAATGGGAAGGAGTTGGATATCACATCTCATGCTATAGGAAGGGTCTCAGGTTTGGTATAAGCATTAAGATATCACATCTCATGCTATAGGAAGGGTCTCAGGATTGGAATGGGAAGGAGTTGTATATGACATCTCATGCCATAGGAAGGGTCTCAGGTTTGGTATAAGCATTGAGATATCACATCTCTGCTATCGGAAGGGTCTCAGGATTGGAATGGGAAGGACTAGGATATCACATCTCATGCTATAGGAAGGGTCTAAGGATGGGAATGGGAAGGACTTGGATATCACATCTCATGTTATAGGAAGGGTCTCAGGTTTGGTATTAGAAGCATTGAGATATCACATCTCATGCTATAGGAAGGGTCTCAGGAATGGAATGGGAAGGACTTGGATATCACATCTCATGATAAAGGAAGGGTCTAAGGTTTGGAAGGGGAAGGATTTGGATATCACATCTCATGTTATAGGACGGGTCTCAGGTTTGGTATTAGAAGCATTGTGATATCACATCTCATGCTATAGGAAGTGTCTCAGGATTGGAATGGGAAGGAGTTGGATATCACATCTCATGCTATAGGAAGGGTTTCAGGTTTGGTAGAAGCATTGAGATATCACATCTCATGCTATAGGAAGAGTCTCAGGTTTGGGAAGGGAAGGATTTGGATTTTACATCTCATGTTATAGGATGGTTCTCATGTTTGGTTTTTGAAACATTGAGATATCACATCTCATGCTATCGGAAGGGTCTCAGGTTTGGAATGGGAAGGAGTTGGATATCACATCTCATGTTATAGGAAGGATCTCATGTTTGGTATTAGAAGCATTGAGATATCACATCTCATGCTATAGGAAGGGTCTCCGGATTGGAATGTGAAGGATTTGGATATTACATCTCATGCTAAAGGAAGGGTCTCAGGTTTGGAATGGGAAGGAGTTGGATATGACATCTCTTGTTATAGGGAGGGTCTCAGGATTTGAATGGCAAGGAGTTGGATATCACATCTCATGCCATAGGAAGGGTCTCAGGTTTGGTATAAGCATTGAGATATCACATCTCTGCTATCGGAAGGGTCTCAGGATTGGATTGGGAAGGAGTTGGATATCCCTTCTCATGCTATAGGAAGGGTCTCAGGTTGGAATGGGAAGGAGTTGGATATCACATCTCATGTTATAGGAAGGGTCTCAGGATTGGAATGGGAAGGATTTGGATATCGCATCTCTTGCTATAGGAAGGGTCTCAGGTTTTTTATTAGAAACATTGAGATATCACATCTCATGCTATAGGAAGGGTTTTAGGATTGGAATGGGAAGTATTTGGATATCACATCTCATGCTAAAGGAAGGGTCTCAAGTTTGGAAGGGGAAGGATTTGGATATCATATCTCATGTTATAGGACGGGACCCAGGTTTGGTATTAGAAGCATTGAGATATCACATCTCATGGTATAGGAAGGGTCTCAGGGTTGGAATGGGAAGGAGTTGGATATCACATCTCATCCAATAGGAAGGGTCTCAGGTTTGGAATGGGTAGGAATTGGATATCACATCTCATGTTATAGGAAGGTTCTCAGGTTTGGTAGAAGCGTTGAGATATCACATCTCTGCTATCGGAAGGGTCTCAGGATTGGATTGGGAAGGAGTTGGATATCCCTTCTCATGCTATAGGAAGGGTCTCAGGATTTGAATGGCAAGGAGTTGGATATCACATATCATGCCATAGGAAGGGTCTCAGGTTTGGCATAAGAAGGAGTTGGATATCCCATCTCATGCTATAGGAAGGGTCTCAGGTTGGAATGGGAAGGAGTTGGATATGACATCTCATGTTATAGGAAGGGTCTCAGGATTGGAATGGGAAGGACTTGGATATCACATCTCATGCTGTAGGAAGGCTCTCAGGTTTGGAAAGGGAAGGAGTTGGATATCACATTTCATGTTAGAGGTAGGATCTCAGGTTTGGTATTAGAGGCATTGAGATATCACATCTCATGCTATCAGAAGGGTATCAGGATTGGAATGGGAAGGAGTTGGATATCACATCTCATGCTAAAGGGAGGGTCTCAGGTTCGGAAGGGGAAGGATTTGGATATCACATCTCATGTTATAGGAAGGATCTCAGGTTTGGTATTAGAAGCATTGAGATATCACATCTCATGCTATCGGAAGGATCTCAGGTTTGGTATTAGAAGCATTGAGATATCACATCTCATGCTATAGGAAGGGTCTCACAATTGGAATGGGAAGGAGTTGGATATCACATCTCATGTTATAGGAAGGATCTCAGGTTTGGTATTAGAAGCATTGAGATATCACATCTCATGCTATAGGACTGGTCTCAGGATGGGAATGGGAAGGAGTTGGATATCACATCTCATGCTAAAGGGAGGGTCTCAGGTTTGGAAGGGGAAGGATTTGGATATCACATCTCATGCTATAGGAAGGGTCTCAGGATTGGAATGGGAAGGATTTGGATATCACATCTCATGCTATAGGAAGGGTCTCAGGTTTGGTATAAGCATTGAGATATCACATCTCATGCTATAGGAAGGGTCTCAGGATTGGAATGGGAAGGAGTTGGATATCACATCTCATGCTATAGGTAGGCTCTCAGTTTTGGAAAGGGAAGGTTTTGGATATCACATCTCATGCTATAGGAAGGGTCTCACAATTGGAATGGGAAGGATTTGGATATCACATCTCATGCTATAGGAAGGGTCTCAGGATTGGAATGGGAAGGAGTTGGATATCACATCTCATGCTATAGGAAGGGTCTCAGGAATGGAATGGGAAGGAGTTTTATATGACATCTCATGCCATAGGAAGGATCTCAGGTTTGGTATTAGAAGCATTGAGACATCACATCTCATGTTATAGGAAGGGTCTCAGGATTGGAATGGGAAGGAGTTGGATATCACATCTCATGCTATAGGAAGGGTCTCAGGTTTGGTATAAGCATTGAGATATCACATCTCATGCTATAGGAAGGGTCTCAGGATTGGAATGGGAAGGAGTTGTATATGACATCTCATGCCATAGGAAGGGTCTCAGGTTTGGTATCAGCATTGAGATATCACATCTCTGCTATTGGAAGGGTCTCAGGATTGGAATGGGAAGGAGTTAGATATCCCATCTTATGTTATAGGAAGGGTCTCAGGTTTGGTATTAGAAGCATTGAGATATCACATCTCATGTTATAGGAAGGGTCTCAGGATTGGAATGGGAAGGAGTTGGATATCACATCTCATGCTATAGGAAGGGTCTCAGGTTTGGTATAAGCATTGAGATATCACATCTCATGTTATAGGAAGGGTATCAGGATTGGAATGGGAAGGACTTGGATATCACATCTCATGCTATAGGAAGGCTATCAGGTTTGGAAGGGGAAGGAGTTGCATATCAAATTTCATTTGAGAGGTAGGATCTCAGGTTTGGTATTAGAGGCATTGAGATATCACATCTCATGCTATAGGAAGGGTCTCACGATTGGAATGGGAAGGATTTGGATATCACATCTCATGCTATAGGAAGGTTCTCAGGTTTGGTATAAGCATTGAGATATCACATCTCATGCTATAGAAACGGTCTCAAGATTGCAATGGGAAGGAGTTGGATATCACATCTCATGTTATAGGAAGGATCTCAGATTTGGTATTAGAAGCATTGAGACATCACATCTCATGCTATAGGAAGGGTCTCAGGATTGGAATGGGAAGGAGTTGGATATCACATCTCATGTTATAGGAAGGGTCTCAGGATTGGAATGGGAAGCACTTCGATATCACATCTCATGTTATAGGAAGGCTCCCAGGTTTAGAAGGGGAAGGAGTTGGATATCACATTTCATGTTAGAGGTAGGATCTCAGGTTTGGTATTAGAGGCATTGAGATATAACATCTCATGCTATCAGAAGGGTCTCAGGATTGGAATGGGAAGGAGTTGGATATCACATCTCATGCTAAAGGGAGGGTCTCAGGTTTGGAAGGGGAAGGATTTGGATATCACATCTCATGCTATAGGAAGGGTCTCAGGATTGGAATGGGAAGGATTTGGATATCACATCTCATGCTATAGGAAGGGTCTCAGGTTTGGTATAAGCATTGAGATATCACATCTCATGCTATAGGAAGGGTCTCAGGATTGGAATGGGAAGGAGTTGGATATCACATTTCATGCTATAGGTAGGCTCTCAGTTTTGGAAAGGGAAGGTTTTGGATATCACATCTCATGCTATAGGAAGAGTCTCACGATTGGAATGGGAAGGATTTGGATATCACATCTCATGCTATAGGAAGGGTCTCAGGATTGGAATGGGAAGGAGTTGGATATCACATCTCATGCTATAGGAAGGGTCTCAGGAATGGAATGGGAAGGAGTTTTATATGACATCTCATGCCATAGGAAGGATCTCAGGTTTGGTATTAGAAGCATTGAGACATCACATCTCATGTTATAGGAAGGGTATCAGGATTGGAATGGGAAGGAGTTGGATATCACATCTCATACTATAGGAAGGGTCTCAGGTTTGGTATAAGCATTGAGATATCACATCTCATGCTATAGGAAGGGTCTCAGGATTGGAATGGGAAGGAGTTGTATATGACATCTCATGCCATAGGAAGGGTCTCAGGTTTGGTATCAGCATTGAGATATCACATCTCTGCTATCGGAAGGGTCTCAGGATTGGAATGGGAAGGAGTTGGATATCCCATCTTATGTTATAGGAAGGGTCTCAGGTTTGGTATTAGAAGCATTGAGATATCACATCTCATGCTATAGGAAGGGTCTCAGGATTGGAATGGGAAGGACTTGAATATCCCATCTCATGCTATAGGGAGGCTCTCACGTTTGGAAAGGGAAGGAGTTGGATATCACATTTCATGTTAGAGGTAGGATCTCAGGTTTGGTATTAGAGGCATTGAATATCACATCTCATGCTATCAGAAGGGTCTCAGGATTGGAATGGGAAGGAGTTGGATATCACATCTCATGCTAAAGGGAGGGTCTCAGGTTTGGAAGGGGAAGGATTTTGATATCACATCTCATGTTATAGGAAGGATCTCAGGTTTGGTATTAGAGGGATTGAGATATCACATCTCATGCTATCGGAAGGGTATCAGGATTGGATTTGGAAGTAGTTGGATATCCCATCTCATGCTATAGGAAGGGTCTCAGGTTGGAATGGGAAGGAATTGGATATCACATCTCATGTTATAGGAAGGGTCTCAGGATTGGAATGGGAAATACTTCGATATCACATCTCATGCTATAGGAAGGCTCTCAGGTTTGCAAGGGGAAGGAGTTGGATATCACATTTCATGTTAGAGGTAGGATCTCAGGTTTGGTATTAGAGGCATTGAGATATCACATCTCATGCTATCAGAAATGTCTCAGGATTGTAATGGGAAGGAGTTGGATATCACATCTCATGCTAAAGGGAGGGTCTCTGGTTTGGAAGGGGAAGGATTTGGATATCACATCTCATGTTATAGGAGGGATCTCAGGTTTGGTATTAGAAGCATTGAGATATCACATCTCATGCTATAGGAAGGGTCTCAGGTTTGGAATGGGAAGGAATTGGATATCACATCTCATGTCATAGGAAGGATCTCAGGTTTGGTATTAGAAGCATTGAGATATCACATCTCATGCTATAGGAATGGTCTCAGGATTGGAATGGGAAGGAGTTGGATATTAGATTCTTGCTATAGAAAGGGTCTCAGGTTTGGAACGGGAAGGAGTTGGATATCACATCTCATGTTATAGGAAGGGTCTCAGGTTTGGTCTAAGCATTGAGATATCACATCTCTGCTATCAGAAGTTTCTCAGGATTGAAATGGGAAGGAGTTGGATATCCCATCTCATGTTATAGGACGGGTCTCCGGTTTGGTAATAGAATCATTGAGATATCACATCTCATGCTGTAGGAAGTGTCTAAGGATTGGAATGGGAAGGACTTGGATATCACATCTCATGCTATAGGTAGACTCTCAGGTTTGGAAAGGGAAGGAGTGGGATATCACATTTCATGTTCAAGGAAGGATCTCAGGGTTGGTATTAGAGGCATTGAGATATCACATCTCATGCTATAGGAAGGGTCTCAGGATTGGAATGGGAAGGATTTGGATATAACATCTCATGCTATAGGAAGGGTCTCAGGTTTGGTATAAGCATTGAGATATCACATCTCATGCTATAGGAAGGGTCTCAGGATTGGAATGGGAAGGAGTTGGATATCACATCTCATGCCATAGGAAGGGTCTCAGGTTTGGTACAAGCATTGAGATATCACATCTCTGCTATCGGAAGGGTCTCAGGATAGGAATGGGAAGGAGTTGGATATCACATCTCAAGCTATCTCAGGATTGGAATGGGAAGGAGTTTGATATCACATCTCAAGCTATAGGAAGGTTCTCAGGTTTGGAGGGGGAAGGATTTGGATCTCACATCTCATGTTTTAGGACGGGTCTCAGGTTTGGTATTAGAAGCATTGAGATATCACATCTCATGGTATAGGAAGGGTCTCAGGATTGAAATGGGAAGGAGTGAGATATCACATCTCAAGCTATCACAGGATTGGAATGGGAAGGAGTTTGATATCACATCTCAAGCTATAGGAAGGGTCTCAGGTTTGGAAAGGGAAGGATTTGGATTTCACATCTCATGGTATAGGATGGTTCTCATGTTTGGTTTTAGAAGCATTGAGATATCACATCTAATGCTATCGGAAGGGTCTCAGGTTTGGAAAGGGAAGGATTTGGATTTCACATATGTTATTGGATGGTTCTCAGGTTTGGTTTTAGAAGCATTAAGATATCACATCTCATGCTATAGGAAGGGTCTCAGGTTTTGGAATGGGAAGGAGTTGGATACACATCTCATGTTATAGGAAGGATCTCAGGTTTGGTATTAGAAAAATTGTGATATCACATATCATGCTATAGGAAGGGTCTCAGGATTGGAATGGGAAGGAGTTGGATATGACATCTCATGCCACAGGAAGGGTCTCAGGTTTGGTATAAGCATTGAGATATCACTTCTCTGCTATCGGAAGGGTCTCAGGATTGGAATGGGAAGGAGTTGGATATCCCATCTTATGTTATAGGAAAGATCTCAGGTTTGGAAGGGGAAGGATTTGGACATCACATCTCATGTTTTAGGACGGGTGTCAGGTTTGGTATTAGAAGCATTGAGATATCACATCTCATGGTATAGGAAGGGTCTCAGGATTGGAATGGGAAGGAGTTGGATATCACATCTCATGCTAAAGGAAAGATCTCAGGTTTGGAAGGGGAAGGATTTGGACATCACATCTCATGTTTTAGGACGGGTGTCAGGTTTGGTATTAGAAGCATTGAGATATCACATCTCATGGTATAGGAAGGGTCACAGGATTGGAATGGGAAGGAGTTGGATATCACATCTCATGCTAAAGGAAAGATCTCAGGTTTGGAAGTGGAAGGATTTGGACATCACATCTCATGTTTTAGAACGGGTGTCAGGTTTGGTATTAGAAGCATTGAGATATCACATCTCATGGTATAGGAAGGGTCTCAGGATTGGAATGGGAAGGAGTTTGATATCACATCTCATGCAATCGGAAGGGTCTCAGGTTTGGAATGGGAAGGAGTTGGATATCACATCTCATGTTATAGGAAGGATCTCAGGTTTATTATTAGAAGCATTGAGATATCACATCTCATGCTATAGGAAGGGTCTCAGGATTGGAATCGGAAGGAGTTGTATTTGACATCTCATGCCATAGGAAGGGTCTCAGGTTTGGTATAAGCATTGAGATATCACATCTCTGCTATCGGAAGGGTCTCAGGATTGGAATGGGAAGGAGTTGAATATCCCATCTCATTATAGCAAGGGTCTCAGGTTTGGTATTAGAAGCATTGAGATATCACATCTCATGCTATAGGAAGGGTCTCAGGATTGGAATGGGAACGACTTGGATATCACATCTCATGATAAAGGAAGGGTCTAAGGTTTGGAAGGGGAAGGATTTGGATATCACATCTCATGTTATAGGACCGGTCTCAGGTTTGGTATTAGAAGCATTGAGATATCAAGTCCCATGGTATAGGACGGGTCTCAGAATTGGAATGGGAAGGAGTTGGATATCACATCTCAAGCTATAGGAAGGGTGTCAGGATTGGAATGGGAAGGAGTTTGATATCACATCTCATGCCATGGTATGGGTCTCAGGTTTTGTAGAAGCATTGGGATATCACATCTCATGCTATCGGAAGGGTATCAGGATTGGATTTGGAAGGAGTTGGATATCCCATCTCATGCTATAGGAAGGGTCTCAGGTTGGAATGGGAAGGAGTTGGATATCACATCTCATGTTATAGGAAGGGTATCAGGATTGGAATGGGAAGGACTTGGATATCACATCTCATGCTATAGGAAGGCTATCAGGTTTGGAAGGGGAAGGATTTGGATATCACATCTCATGCTATAGGAAGGGTCTCAGGTTTGGTATAAGCATTGAGATATCACATCTCATGCTATAGAAACGGTCTCAAGATTGCAATGGGAAGGAGTTGGATATCACATCTCATGTTATAGGAAGGATCTCAGATTTGGTATTAGAAGCATTGAGACATCACATCTCATGCTATAGGAAGGGTCTCAGGATTGGAATGGGAAGGAGTTGGATATCACATCTCATGTTATAGGAAGGGTCTCAGGATTGGAATGGGAAGCACTTCGATATCACATCTCATGTTATAGGAAGGCTTCCAGGTTTAGAAGGGGAAGGAGTTGGATATCACATTTCATGTTAGAGGTAGGATCTCAGGTTTGGTATTAGAGGCATTGAGATATAACATCTCATGCTATCAGAAGGGTCTCAGGATTGGAATGGGAAGGAGTTGGATATCACATCTCATGCTAAAGGGAGGGTCTCAGGTTTGGAAGGGGAAGGATTTGGATATCACATCTCATGCTATAGGAAGGGTCTCAGGATTGGAATGGGAAGGATTTGGATATCACATCTCATGCTATAGGAAGGGTCTCAGGTTTGGTATAAGCATTGAGATATCACATCTCATGCTATAGGAAGGGTCTCAGGATTGGAATGGGAAGGAGTTGGATATCACATCTCATGCTATAGGTAGGCTCTCAGTTTTGGAAAGGGAAGGTTTTGGATATCACATCTCATGCTATAGGAAGGGTCTCACAATTGGAATGGGAAGGATTTGGATATCACATCTCATGCTATAGGAAGGGTCTCAGGATTGGAATGGGAAGGAGTTGGATATCACATCTCATGCTATAGGAAGGGTCTCAGGAATGGAATGGGAAGGAGTTTTATATGACATCTCATGCCATAGGAAGGATCTCAGGTTTGGTATTAGAAGCATTGAGACATCACATCTCATGTTATAGGAAGGGTCTCAGGATTGGAATGGGAAGGAGTTGGATATCACATCTCATGCTATAGGAAGGGTCTCAGGTTTGGTATAAGCATTGAGATATCACATCTCATGCTATAGGAAGGGTCTCAGGATTGGAATGGGAAGGAGTTGTATATGACATCTCATGCCATAGGAAGGGTCTCAGGTTTGGTATCAGCATTGAGATATCACATCTCTGCTATTGGAAGGGTCTCAGGATTGGAATGGGAAGGAGTTAGATATCCCATCTTATGTTATAGGAAGGGTCTCAGGTTTGGTATTAGAAGCATTGAGATATCACATCTCATGTTATAGGAAGGGTCTCAGGATTGGAATGGGAAGGAGTTGGATATCACATCTCATGCTATAGGAAGGGTCTCAGGTTTGGTATAAGCATTGAGATATCACATCTCATGCTATAGGAAGGGTCTCAGGATTGGAATGGGAAGGAGTTGGATATCACATCTCATGCTATAGGAAGGGTCTCAGGTTTGGTATAAGCATTGAGATATCACATCTCATGCTATAGGAAGGGTCTCAGGATTGGAATGGGAAGGAGTTGTATATGACATCTCATGCCATAGGAAGGGTCTCAGGTTTGGTATCAGCATTGAGATATCACATCTCTGCTATCGGAAGGGTCTCAGGATTGGAATGGGAAGGAGTTGGATATCCCATCTCATGCTATAGGAAGGGTCTCAGTATTGGAATGGGAAGGACTTGAATATCCCATCTCATGCTATAGGGAGGCTCTCACGTTTGGAAAGGGAAGGAGTTGGATATCACATTTCATGTTAGAGGTAGGATCTCAGGTTTGGTATTAGAGGCATTGAATATCACATCTCATGCTATCAGAAGGGTCTCAGGATTGGAATGGGAAGGAGTTGGATATCACATCTCATGCTAAAGGGAGGGTCTCAGGTTTGGAAGGGGAAGGATTTTGATATCACATCTCATGTTATAGGAAGGATCTCAGGTTTGGTATTAGAGGGATTGAGATATCACATCTCATGCTATCGGAAGGGTATCAGGATTGGATTTGGAAGTAGTTGGATATCCCATCTCATGCTATAGGAAGGGTCTCAGGTTGGAATGGGAAGGAGTTGGATATCACATCTCATGTTATAGGAAGGGTCTCAGGATTGGAATGGGAAATACTTCGATATCACATCTCATGCTATAGGAAGGCTCTCAGGTTTGCAAGGGGAAGGAGTTGGATATCACATTTCATGTTAGAGGTAGGATCTCAGGTTTGGTATTAGAGGCATTGAGATATCACATCTCATGCTATCAGAAATGTCTCAGGATTGGAATGGGAAGGAGTTGGATATCACATCTCATGCTAAAGGGATGGTCTCTGGTTTGGAAGGGGAAGGATTTGGATATCACATCTCATGTTATAGGAAGGATCTCAGGTTTGGTATTAGAAGCATTGAGATATCACGTCTCATGCTATAGGAAGGGTCTCAGGTTTGGAATGGGAAGGAATTGGATATCACATCTCATGTCATAGGAAGGATCTCAGGTTTGGTATTAGAAGCATTGAGATATCACATCTCATGCTATAGGAATGGTCACAGGATTGGAATGGGAAGGAGTTGGATATTAGATTCTTGCTATAGAAAGGGTCTCAGGTTTGGAACGGGAAGGAGTTGGATATCACATCTCATGTTATAGGAAGGGTCTCAGGTTTGGTCTAAGCATTGAGATATCACATCTCTGCTATCCGAAGTTTCTCAGGATTGAAATGGGAAGGAGTTGGATATCCTATCTCATGTTATAGGACGGGTCTCAGGTTTGGTAATAGAATCATTGAGATATCACATCTCATGCTGTAGGAAGTGTCTAAGGATTGGAATGGGAAGGAGTTTGATATCACATCTCATGCCATGGTATGGGTCTCAGGTTTTGTAGAAGCATTGGGATATCACATCTCATGCTATCGGAAGGGTATCAGGATTGGATTTGGAAGGAGTTGGATATCCCATCTCATGCTATAGGAAGGGTCTCAGGTTGGAATGGGAAGGAGTTGGATATCACATCTCATGTTATAGGAAGGGTATCAGGATTGGAATGGGAAGGACTTGGATATCACATCTCATGCTATAGGAAGGCTATCAGGTTTGGAAGGGGAAGGATTTGGATATCACATCTCATGCTATAGGAAGGGTCTCAGGTTTGGTATAAGCATTGAGATATCACATCTCATGCTATAGAAACGGTCTCAAGATTGCAATGGGAAGGAGTTGGATATCACATCTCATGTTATAGCAAGGATCTCAGATTTGGTATTAGAAGCATTGAGACATCACATCTCATGCTATAGGAAGGGTCTCAGGATTGGAATGGGAAGGAGTTGGATATCACATCTCATGTTATAGGAAGGGTCTCAGGATTGGAATGGGAAGCACTTCGATATCACATCTCATGTTATAGGAAGGTTTCCAGGTTTAGAAGGGGAAGGAGTTGGATATCACATTTCATGTTAGAGGTAGGATCTCAGGTTTGGTATTAGAGGCATTGAGATATAACATCTCATGCTATCAGAAGGGTCTCAGGATTGGAATGGGAAGGAGTTGGATATCACATCTCATGCTAAAGGGAGGGTCTCAGGTTTGGAAGGGGAAGGATTTGGATATCACATCTCATGCTATAGGAAGGGTCTCAGGATTGGAATGGGAAGGATTTGGATATCACATCTCATGCTATAGGAAGGGTCTCAGGTTTGGTATAAGCATTGAGATATCACATCTCATGCTATAGGAAGGGTCTCAGGATTGGAATGGGAAGGAGTTGGATATCACATCTCATGCTATAGGTAGGCTCTCAGTTTTGGAAAGGGAAGGTTTTGGATATCACATCTCATGCTATAGGAAGGGTCTCACAATTGGAATGGGAAGGATTTGGATATCACATCTCATGCTATAGGAAGGGTCTCAGGATTGGAATGGGAAGGAGTTGGATATCACATCTCATGCTATAGGAAGGGTCTCAGGAATGGAATGGGAAGGAGTTTTATATGACATCTCATGCCATAGGAAGGATCTCAGGTTTGGTATTAGAAGCATTGAGACATCACATCTCATGTTATAGGAAGGGTCTCAGGATTGGAATGGGAAGGAGTTGGATATCACATCTCATGCTATAGGAAGGGTCTCAGGTTTGGTATAAGCATTGAGATATCACATCTCATGCTATAGGAAGGGTCTCAGGATTGGAATGGGAAGGAGTTGTATATGACATCTCATGCCATAGGAAGGGTCTCAGGTTTGGTATCAGCATTGAGATATCACATCTCTGCTATTGGAAGGGTCTCAGGATTGGAATGGGAAGGAGTTAGATATCCCATCTTATGTTATAGGAAGGGTCTCAGGTTTGGTATTAGAAGCATTGAGATATCACATCTCATGTTATAGGAAGGGTCTCAGGATTGGAATGGGAAGGAGTTGGATATCACATCTCATGCTATAGGAAGGGTCTCAGGTTTGGTATAAGCATTGAGATATCACATCTCATGCTATAGGAAGGGTCTCAGGATTGGAATGGGAAGGAGTTGGATATCACATCTCATGCTATAGGAAGGGTCTCAGGTTTGGTATAAGCATTGAGATATCACATCTCATGCTATAGGAAGGGTCTCAGGATTGGAATGGGAAGGAGTTGTATATGACATCTCATGCCATAGGAAGGGTCTCAGGTTTGGTATCAGCATTGAGATATCACATCTCTGCTATCGGAAGGGTCTCAGGATTGGAATGGGAAGGAGTTGGATATCCCATCTCATGCTATAGGAAGGGTCTCAGTATTGGAATGGGAAGGACTTGAATATCCCATCTCATGCTATAGGGAGGCTCTCACGTTTGGAAAGGGAAGGAGTTGGATATCACATTTCATGTTAGAGGTAGGATCTCAGGTTTGGTATTAGAGGCATTGAATATCACATCTCATGCTATCAGAAGGGTCTCAGGATTGGAATGGGAAGGAGTTGGATATCACATCTCATGCTAAAGGGAGGGTCTCAGGTTTGGAAGGGGAAGGATTTTGATATCACATCTCATGTTATAGGAAGGATCTCAGGTTTGGTATTAGAGGGATTGAGATATCACATCTCATGCTATCGGAAGGGTATCAGGATTGGATTTGGAAGTAGTTGGATATCCCATCTCATGCTATAGGAAGGGTCTCAGGTTGGAATGGGAAGGAGTTGGATATCACATCTCATGTTATAGGAAGGGTCTCAGGATTGGAATGGGAAATACTTCGATATCACATCTCATGCTATAGGAAGGCTCTCAGGTTTGCAAGGGGAAGGAGTTGGATATCACATTTCATGTTAGAGGTAGGATCTCAGGTTTGGTATTAGAGGCATTGAGATATCACATCTCATGCTATCAGAAATGTCTCAGGATTGGAATGGGAAGGAGTTGGATATCACATCTCATGCTAAAGGGAGGGTCTCTGGTTTGGAAGGGGAAGGATTTGGATATCACATCTCATGTTATAGGAAGGATCTCAGGTTTGGTATTAGAAGCATTGAGATATCACGTCTCATGCTATAGGAAGGGTCTCAGGTTTGGAATGGGAAGGAATTGGATATCACATCTCATGTCATAGGAAGGATCTCAGGTTTGGTATTAGAAGCATTGAGATATCACATCTCATGCTATAGGAATGGTCTCAGGATTGGAATGGGAAGGAGTTGGATATTAGATTCTTGCTATAGAAAGGGTCTCAGGTTTGGAACGGGAAGGAGTTGGATATCACATCTCATGTTATAGGAAGGGTCTCAGGTTTGGTCTAAGCATTGAGATATCACATCTCTGCTATCCGAAGTTTCTCAGGATTGAAATGGGAAGGAGTTGGATATCCTATCTCATGTTATAGGACGGGTCTCAGGTTTGGTAATAGAATCATTGAGATATCACATCTCATGCTGTAGGAAGTGTCTAAGGATTGGAATGGGAAGGACTTGGATATCACATCTCATGCTATAGGTAGACTCTCAGGTTTGGAAAGGGAAGGAGTGGGATATCACATTTCATGTTCAAGGAAGGATCTCAGGTTTGGTATTAGAGGCATTGAGATATCACATCTCATGCTATAGGAAGGGTCTCAGGATTGGAATGGGAAGGATTTGGATATCACATCTCATGCTATAGGAAGGGTCTCAGGTTTGGTATAAGCATTGAGATATCACATCTCATGCTATAGGAAGGGTCTCAGGATTGGAATGGGGAGGAGTTGGATATCACATCTCATGCTATAGGTAGGCTCTCAGGTTTGGAAGGGGAAGGATTTGGATATCACATTTCATGTTAGAGGAAGGATCTCAGGTTTGGTATTAGAGGCATTGAGATATCACATCTCATGCTATAGGAAGGGTCTCACGATTGAAATGGGAAGTATTTGGATATCACATCTCATGCTATAGGAAGGGTCTCAGGTTTGGTATAAGCATTGAAATATCACATCCCATGCTATAGGAAGGGTCTCAGGATTGGAATGGAAGGAGTTGGATATCACATCTCATGTTATAGGAAGGATCTCAGATTTGGTATTAGAAGCATTGAGACATCACATCTCATGCTATAGGAAGGGTCTCAGGATTGGAATGGGAAGGAGTTGGATATCACATCTCATGTTATAGGAAGGGTCTCAGGATTGGAATGGGAAGGACTTCGATATCACATCTCATGTTATAGGAAGGCTCCCAGGTTTGGAAGGGGAAGGAGTTGGATATCACATTTCATGTTAGAGGTAGAATCTCAGGTTTGGTATTAGAGGCATTGAGATATAACATCTCATGCTATCAGAAGGGTCTCAGGATTGGAATGGGAAGGAGTTGGATATCACATCTCATGCTAAAGGGAGGGTCTCTGGTTTGGAAGGGGAAGGATTTGGATATCACATCTCATGTTATAGGAAGGATCTCAAGTTTTATTATTAGAAGCATTGAGATATCACATCTCATGCTATAGGAAGGGTCTCAGGATTGGAATGGGAAGGAGTTGGATATCATATCTCATGCTATAGGAAGGGTCTCAGGAATGGAATGGGAAGGAGTTTTATATGACATCTCATGCCATAGGAAGGATCTCATGTTTGGTATTAGAAGCATTGAGACATCACATCTCATGTTATAGGAAGGGTATCAGGATTGGAATGGGAAGGAGTTGGATATCACATCTCATGCTATAGGAAGGGTCTCAGGTTTGGTATAAGCATTAAGATATCACATCTCATGCTATAGGAAGGGTCTCAGGATTGGAATGGGAAGGAGTTGTATATGACATCTCATGCCATAGGAAGGGTCTCAGGTTTGGTATAAGCATTGAGATATCACATCTCTGCTATCGGAAGGGTCTCAGGATTGGAATGGGAAGGACTAGGATATCACATCTCATGCTATAGGAAGGGTCTAAGGATGGGAATGGGAAGGACTTGGATATCACATCTCATGTTATAGGAAGGGTCTCAGGTTTGGTATTAGAAGCATTGAGATATCACATCTCATGCTATAGGAAGGGTCTCAGGAATGGAATGGGAAGGACTTGGATATCACATCTCATGATAAAGGAAGGGTCTAAGGTTTGGAAGGGGAAGGATTTGGATATCACATCTCATGTTATAGGACGGGTCTCAGGTTTGGTATTAGAAGCATTGTGATATCACATCTCATGCTATAGGAAGTGTCTCAGGATTGGAATGGGAAGGAGTTGGATATCACATCTCATGCTATAGGAAGGGTTTCAGGTTTGGTAGAAGCATTGAGATATCACATCTCATGCTATAGGAAGAGTCTCAGGTTTGGGAAGGGAAGGATTTGGATTTTACATCTCATGTTATAGGATGGTTCTCATGTTTGGTTTTTGAAACATTGAGATATCGCATCTCATGCTATCGGAAGGGTCTCAGGTTTGGAATGGGAAGGAGTTGGATATCACATCTCATGTTATAGGAAGGATCTCATGTTTGGTATTAGAAGCATTGAGACATCACATCTCATGCTATAGGAAGGGTCTCCGGATTGGAATGTGAAGGATTTGGATATTACATCTCATGCTAAAGGAAGGGTCTCAGGTTTGGAATGGGAAGGAGTTGGATATGACATCTCTTGTTATAGGGAGGGTCTCAGGTTTGGAAGGGGAAGGATTTGAAAATCACATCTCGTGTTATAGGAAGGATCTCAGGTTTGGTATTAGAAGCATTGAGATATCACATCTCATGCTATCAGAACGGTCTCAGGATTGGAATGGGAAGGAGTTGGATATCACATCTCATGCTAAAGGGAGGGTCTCTGGTTTGGAAGGGGAAGGATTTGGATATCACATCTCATGTTATAGGAAGGATCTCAAGTTTTATTATTAGAAGCATTGAGATATCACATCTCATGCTATAGGAAGGGTCTCCGGATTGGAATGTGAAGGATTTGGATATTACATCTCATGCTAAAGGAAGGGTCTCAGGATTGGAATGGGAAGGAGTTGGATATCACATCTCATGCTAAAGGGAGGGTCTCAGGTTTGGAAGGGGAAGGATTTGAAAATCACATCTCGTGTTATAGGAAGGATCTCAGGTTTGGTATTAGAAGCATTGAGATATCACATCTCATGCTATCAGAACGGTCTCAGGATTGGAATGGGAAGGAGTTGGATATCACATCTCATGCTAAAGGGAGGGTCTCTGGTTTGGAAGGGGAAGGATTTGGATATCACATCTCATGTTATAGGAAGGATCTCAAGTTTTATTATTAGAAGCATTGAGATATCACATCTCATGCTATAGGAAGGGTCTCAGGATTGGAATGGGAAGGAGTTGGATATCATATCTCATGCTATAGGAAGGGTCTCAGGAATGGAATGGGAAGGAGTTTTATATGACATCTCATGCCATAGGAAGGATCTCATGTTTGGTATTAGAAGCTTTGAGACATCACATCTCATGTTATAGGAAGGGTATCAGGATTGGAATGGGAAGGAGTTGGATATCACATCTCATGCTATAGGAAGGGTCTCAGGTTTGGTATAAGCATTAAGATATCACATCTCATGCTATAGGAAGGGTCTCAGGATTGGAATGGGAAGGAGTTGTATATGACATCTCATGCCATAGGAAGGGTCTCAGGTTTGGTATAAGCATTGAGATATCACATCTCTGCTATCGGAAGGGTCTCAGGATTGGAATGGGAAGGACTAGGATATCACATCTCATGCTATAGGAAGGGTCTAAGGATGGGAATGGGAAGGACTTGGATATCACATCTCATGTTATAGGAAGGGTCTCAGGTTTGGTATTAGAAGCATTGAGATATCACATCTCATGCTATAGGAAGGGTCTCAGGAATGGAATGGGAAGGACTTGGATATCACATCTCATGATAAAGGAAGGGTCTAAGGTTTGGAAGGGGAAGGATTTGGATATCACATCTCATGTTATAGGACGGGTCTCAGGTTTGGTATTAGAAGCATTGTGATATCACATCTCATGCTATAGGAAGTGTCTCAGGATTGGAATGGGAAGGAGTTGGATATCACATCTCATGCTATAGGAAGGGTTTCAGGTTTGGTAGAAGCATTGAGATATCACATCTCATGCTATAGGAAGAGTCTCAGGTTTGGGAAGGGAAGGATTTGGATTTTACATCTCATGTTATAGGATGGTTCTCATGTTTGGTTTTTGAAACATTGAGATATCACATCTCATGCTATCGGAAGGGTCTCAGGTTTGGAATGGGAAGGAGTTGGATATCACATCTCATGTTATAGGAAGGATCTCATGTTTGGTATTAGAAGCATTGAGATATCACATCTCATGCTATAGGAAGGGTCTCCGGATTGGAATGTGAAGGATTTGGATATTACATCTCATGCTAAAGGAAGGGTCTCAGGTTTGGAATGGGAAGGAGTTGGATATGACATCTCTTGTTATAGGGAGGGTCTCAGGATTTGAATGGCAAGGAGTTGGATATCACATCTCATGCCATAGGAAGGGTCTCAGGTTTGGTATAAGCATTGAGATATCACATCTCTGCTATCGGAAGGGTCTCAGGATTGGATTGGGAAGGAGTTGGATATCCCTTCTCATGCTATAGGAAGGGTCTCAGGTTGGAATGGGAAGGAGTTGGATATCACATCTCATGTTATAGGAAGGGTCTCAGGATTGGAATGGGAAGGATTTGGATATCGCATCTCTTGCTATAGGAAGGGTCTCAGGTTTTTTATTAGAAACATTGAGATATCACATCTCATGCTATAGGAAGGGTTTTAGGATTGGAATGGGAAGTATTTGGATATCACATCTCATGCTAAAGGAAGGGTCTCAAGTTTGGAAGGGGAAGGATTTGGATATCATATCTCATGTTATAGGACGGGACCCAGGTTTGGTATTAGAAGCATTGAGATATCACATCTCATGGTATAGGAAGGGTCTCAGGGTTGGAATGGGAAGGAGTTGGATATCACATCTCATCCAATAGGAAGGGTCTCAGGTTTGGAATGGGTAGGAATTGGATATCACATCTCATGTTATAGGAAGGTTCTCAGGTTTGGTAGAAGCGTTGAGATATCACATCTCTGCTATCGGAAGGGTCTCAGGATTGGATTGGGAAGGAGTTGGATATCCCTTCTCATGCTATAGGAAGGGTCTCAGGATTTGAATGGCAAGGAGTTCGATATCACATATCATGCCATAGGAAGGGTCTCAGGTTTGGCATAAGAAGGAGTTGGATATCCCATCTCATGCTATAGGAAGGGTCTCAGGTTGGAATGGGAAGGAGTTGGATATGACATCTCATGTTATAGGAAGGGTCTCAGGATTGGAATGGGAAGGACTTGGATATCACATCTCATGCTGTAGGAAGGCTCTCAGGTTTGGAAAGGGAAGGAGTTGGATATCACATTTCATGTTAGAGGTAGGATCTCAGGTTTGGTATTAGAGGCATTGAGATATCACATCTCATGCTATCAGAAGGGTATCAGGATTGGAATGGGAAGGAGTTGGATATCACATCTCATGCTAAAGGGAGGGTCTCAGGTTCGGAAGGGGAAGGATTTGGATATCACATCTCATGTTATAGGAAGGATCTCAGGTTTGGTATTAGAAGCATTGAGATATCACATCTCATGCTATCGGAAGGATCTCAGGTTTGGTATTAGAAGCATTGAGATATCACATCTCATGCTATAGGAAGGGTCTCACAATTGGAATGGGAAGGAGTTGGATATCACATCTCATGTTATAGGAAGGATCTCAGGTTTGGTATTAGAAGCATTGAGATATCACATCTCATGCTATAGGACTGGTCTCAGGATGGGAATGGGAAGGAGTTGGATATCACATCTCATGCTAAAGGAAGGGTCTCAGTTTTGGTAGAAGCATTGAGATTTCACATATCATGCTATAGGAAGGGTCTCAGGATTGGAATGGGAAGGAGTTGGATATCACATCTCATGCTATAGGAAGGGTCTCAGGTTTGGTATAAGCATTGAGATATCACATCTCTGCTATCGGAAGGGTCTCAGGATTGGAATGGGAAGGACTTAGATATCACATCTCATGCTATAGGGAGGGTCTCAGTATTGATATTAGAAGCATTGAGATATCACATCTCAAGCTATCGGAAGGGTCTCAGGATTGGAATGGGAAGGAGTTGGATATCACATCTCATGCTATAGGAAGGGTCTCAGGTTAGGAAGGGGAAGGAGTTGGATATCACATTTCATGTTAGAGGAAGTATCTCAGGTTTGGTATTAGAGGCCTTGAGATATCACATCTCATGCTATTGGAAGGGTCTCAGGATTGGAATGGGAAGGAGTTGGATATCACATCTCAAGCTATAGGAAGGGTCTCAGGTTTGGTATAAGCATTGAGATATCACATCTCATGCTATAAGAAGGGTCTCAGGATTGGAATGGGAAGGAGTTGGATATCACATCTCATGTTATAGGAAAGATCTCAGGTTTGGTATTAGAAGCATTGAGACATCACATCTCATGTTATAGGAAGGGTCTTAGGATTGGAATGGGAAGAAGTTGGATATCACATCTCATGCTATAGGAAGGGTCTCAGGTTTGGTATAAGCATTGAGATATCACATCTCATGCTATAGGAAGGGTCTCAGGATTGGAATGGGAAGGAGTTGTATATGACATCTCATGCCATAGGAAGGGTCTCAGGTTTGGTATACGCATTGAGATATCACATCACATGCTATAGGAAGGGTCTCAGGATTGGAATGGGAAGGACTTGAATATCACATCTCATGCTAAAGGGAGGGTCTCAGGTGTGGAAGGGGAAGGATTTGGAAATCACATCTCATGTTATAGGAAGGATCTCAGGTTTGGTATTAAAAGCATTGAGATATCACATCTCATGCTATCATGAGGGTCTCAGGATTGGAATGGGAAGGAGTTGGATATCACATCTCATGTTATAGGAAGGATCTCTGGTTTGGTATTAGAAGCATTGAGATATCACATCTCATGCTATAGGAAGGGTCTCAGGATTGGAATGGGAAGGAGTTGGATATCACATCTTATGCTATAGGAAGGGTCTCAGATTTGGTATAAGCATTGAGATATCACATCTCATGCTATAGGAAGGGTCTCAGGATTGGAATGGGAAGGAGTTGGATATCACATCTCATGCTATAGGAAGGGTCTCAGGTTTGGAACGGGAAGGAATTAGATATCACATCTCATGTTATAGGAAGAGTCTCAGGTTTGGTATAAGCATTGAGATATCACATCTCTGCTATCGGAGGTGTCTCAGGATTGGGATGGGAAGGAATTGGATATCACATCTCATGCTATAGGAAGGGTATCAGGTTTGGAACGGGAAGGAGTTGGATATCCCATCTCATGTTATAGGACAGGTCTCAGGTTTGATATTAGAAGCATTGAGATATCACATCTCTGCTATTGGAAGGGTCTCAGGATTGGAATGGGAAGGACTTGGATATCAGAATTCATGTTATAGGAAGGGTCTCAGGTTTGGTATTAGAAGCATTGAGATATCACATCTCATGCTATAGGAAGGGTCTCAGGATTGAAATGGGAAGGACTTGGATATCACATCTCATGTTATAGGAAGGGTCTCAGGTTTGGTATTAGAAGCATTGAGATATCACATCTCATGCTATAGGAAGGGTCTCAGGAATGGAATGGGAAGGACTTGGATATCACATCTCATGATAAAGGAAAGGTCTAAGGTTTGGAAGGGAAGGATTTGGATATCACATCTCATGTTATTGGACCGGTCTCAGGTTTGGTATTAGAAGCATTGAGATATCAAGTTTCATGGTATAGGACAGGAGTTTGATATCACATCTCATGCCATGGTATGGGTCTCAGGTTTTGTAGAAGCATTGGGATATCACATCTCATGCTATCGGAAGGGTATCAGGATTGGATTTGGAAGGAGTTGGATATCCCATCTCATGCTATAGGAAGGGTCTCAGGTTGGAATGGGAAGGAGTTGGATATGACATCTCATGTTATAGGAAGGGTCTCAGGATTGGAATGGGAATGACTTGGATATCACATCTCATGCTGTAGGAAGGCTCTCAGGTTTGGAAATCTGAGATTCTTCCGATAGCATGATATGTGATATCTCAATGCTTCTTATACCAAACCTGAGATCCTTCCTATAACATGAGATGTGATATCCAAATCCTTCCCCTTCCAAACCTGAGACCCTCCCTTTAGCATGAGATGTGATATCCAAGTCCTTCCCATTCCAATCCTGAGACCCTTCCTATAGCATGTGATGTGATATCTCAATGCTTATACCAAACCTGAGACCCTTCCTATGGCATGAGATGTCATATACAATTCCTTCCCATTCCAATCCTGAGCCCTTCCTATATCATGAGATGTGATATCTCAATGCTTATACCAAACCTGAGACTCTTCCTATCGCATGAGATGTGATATCCAACTTCTTCCCATTCCAATCCTGAGACCCTTCCTATAACATGAGATGTGATGTCTCAATGCTTCTAATACCAAACCTGAGATCTTTCCTATAACATGAGATGTGATATCCAACTCCTTCCCATTCCAATCCTGAGACCCTTCCTATAGCATGTGATGTGATATCTCAATGCTTATACCAAACCTGAGACCCTTCCTATAGCTTGAGATGTGATATCCAACTCCTTCCCATTCCAATCCTGAGACCCTTCCTATAGCATGAGATGTGATATCTCAATACTTCTAATACCAAACCTGAGATCCTTCTGATAACATGAGATGTGATATCCAAATCCTTCCCCTTCCAAACCTGAGACCCTCCCTTTAGCATGAGATGTGATATCCAACTCCTTCTGATTCCAATCCTGAGACCATTCTGATAGCATGAGATGTGATATCTCAATGCTTCTAATACCAAACCTGAGATCCTTCCGATAGCATGAGATGTGATATCTCAATGCTTCTAATACCAAACCTGAGATCCTTCCTATAACATGAGATGTGATATCCAAATCCTTCCCCTTCCAAACCTGAGACCCTCCCTTTAGCATGAGATGTGATATCCAACTCCTTCCCATTCCAATCCTGAGACCCTTCTGATAGCATGAGATGTGATATCTCAATGCCTCTAATACCAAACCTGAGATCCTACCTCTAACATGAAATGTGATATCCAACTCTTTCCCCTTCCAAACCTGAGAGCCTTCCTATATCATGAGATGTGATATCCAAGTCCTTCCCATTCCAATCCTGAGACCCTTCCTATAACATGAGATGTGATATCCAACTCCTTCCCATTCCAACCTGAGACCCTTCCTATAGCATGAGATGGGATATCCAGCTCCTTCCAAATACAATCCTGATACCCTTCCGATAGCATGAGATGTGATATCCCAATGCTTATACCAAACCTGAGACCCATACTATTGCATGAGATGTGATATCAAACTCCTTCCCATTCCAATCCTGAGACCCTTCCTATATCTTGAGATGTGATATCCAACTCCTTCTCATTCCAATTCTGAGACCCTTCCTATACCATGAGACTTGATATCTCAGTGCTTCTAATACCAAACCTGAGACCCGTCCTATAACATGAGATGTGATATCCAAATCCTTCCCCTTCCAAACCTTAGACCCTTCCTTTATCATGAGATGTGATATCCAACTCCTTCCCATTCCAATCCTGAGACCCTTCCGATATCGTGAGATGTGATATCTCAATGCTTCTAATATCAAACTTGAGACCCTCCCTATAGCATGAGATGTGATATCCAAGTCCTTCCCATTCCAATCCTGAGACCCTTCCTATAGCATGAGATGTGATATCTCAATGCTTCTAATACCAAACCTGAGACCCTTCCTATAACATGAGATGGGAATATCCAACTCCTTCCCATTCCAATCCTGAGACCCTTCCGATAGAAGAGATGTGATATCTCAATGCTTATACCAAACCTGAGATCCTTCCTATAGCATGAGATGTGATATCCTACTCCTTCCCATTCCAATCCTGAGACCCTTCCTATAGCATAAGATGTGATATCTCAATGCTTCTAATATCAAACTTGAGACCCTCCCTATAGCATGAGATGTGATATCCAAGTCCTTCCCATTCCAATCCTGAGACACTTCCTATAGCATGAGATGTGATATCTCAATGCTTCTAATACCAAACCTGAGACTCTTCCTATAACATGAGATGGGATATCCAACTCCTTCCCATTCCAATCATGAGACCCTTCCGATAGCAGAGATGTGATATCTCAAAGCTTATACCAAACCTGAGACCCTTCGTATGGCTTGAGATGTCATATACAACTCCTTCCCATTCCAATCCTGAGACCCTTCCGATAGCATGAGATGTGATATCTCAATGCTTATACCAAACCTGAGACCATTCCTATAGCATGAGATGTGATATCCAACTCCTTCCCATTCCAATACTGAGACCCTTCCTATAGCATGAGATGTGATGTCTCAATGCTTCTAATACCAAACATGAGATCCTTCGTTTAACATGAGATGTGATATCCAACTCCTTCCATTCCAATCCTGAGACCCTTCCTATAGCATGAGATGTGATATCTCAATTCTTATACCAAACCTGAGACCCTTCCTATAGCATGAGATGTGATATCCAACTCCTTCCCATTCCAATCCTGAGACCCTTCCTATAGCATGAGATGTGATATCTCAATGCCTCTAATACCAAACCTGAGATCCTTCCTCTAACATGAAATGTGATATCCAACTCCTTCCCTTTCCAAACCTGAGAGCCTATCCATAGCATGAGATGTGATATCCAAGTCCTTCCCATTCCAATCCTTAGACCCTTCCTACAGCATGCAATATATATGATATCTCAATGATTCTAATAACAATCCTGAGACCCGTCCTATAACATGAGATGGGATATCCAACTCCTTCCCATCCCAATCCTGAGACACTTCCGATTGCAGAGATGTGATATCTCAATGCTTATACCAAACCTGAGACTCTTCCTATAACATGAGATGTGATATTTGTTAGGAAAGATTTCGTAATTGTAGGTAATTTTCCTTCCATGTGGCAACCCCTAAACTTTTTGCTGTTGTTTTTCACCTTGTTCTTGACTTTGCCAGAGAAGTGCAGCCTTCTGCCGCACTCCTCTGGGCTTTCGCTCCTTTCTTACGGGGAAACTGACATGGCCTTAAGACAGTAGTACCGGGAAACGCTGTTTTCCGTAGTTTCTTTTATCATGTTGCGGCTTTCGTGCAACATGACACAAGAGGGCACTGTAAGCTAAGTTACTGCTCTCTTGGGATTCTAGCCTTCTACAGGCCCTAGATACTCTTTCAGGATTGTAACTGATCGGTGCAAGTGATTCACGGACGGGAATGGTGGCAGCGATCGTTTCTTGTGTTTTGAGCTCCTTTTGGCGTTCTAAGCGCGTTTCTCGCACTTAACCCAAAATGGTGGCCTGGCTCCCAAAATGGCCAGACCACGAGGCTCCTTTGTCCTGTCCGCTGACCGTCTTGCTCCCTTCACCTTCCCCAGGTCGAGCCGAGCCGGGGCCTTCCTTATTTGGGCATGTACTTTCCCGCGAAACACGGATGCTTTCGCGGGCTTCTACATGTCTTGTGTGTGCCTCCAGGATGTGGGCTGGGATGTCTGGTCCCGTGTGAATGCCTGGGACCACCGTGGTCCGTGATAGGTCCATGAATGGTGTGAGTGTTGATGAGCGGATCTCCCATTGGGTCCCCACCGTTTTGGCACGAAGGGAACCGTGGATAAGAGGGGGCTGGAAACACCACTACCATGTCGATCTCCTGAGTTCACACGAACGAAGGAATACAGGAGCCAAGTATCCTGCAACCAAGAGGCTGAACCGAGGAATCGCTGGTGACCCGCTGAAGGACTGCTCCTCTGCACTGCTGTCGCCTTGTGAAACCCTTTTCACCTTTGATCGAACCAGAAGGCCTGTACTAGTACTTCGACCCTTGGAATAGCGGGGACAGCTATTCTCGGCATCTTCACCAGCTCCTGCTAGTAAGCCTTCGGAAGCGTCTCTGGGCCATCCAGCAGACTGACCAGCCTACACAGGAGTCTTGCTCTGTAACTGCCACCAGGTTGTGTAGTATATCGAGTCCTTGTCACTCTCACACGATTCGTACACTTGGAGTTCCCAGGTCTGAAGTGAGTAGTGTACATTTGGCTCAGATACACACGGCCGCTCCGTTGCCCTGCTGTGGTAACAAACTGTGCGGGTTCCTTCGTTTGGGACGTCTTTTACTCAACTCTGCTGCTGCAGACTCAACACGACGACGAGACGTCCCCTGCTCTTCTGAACCTGCCAGCGACTGAAACTGACGCGGAGAAGCCTGGGTCTGCTTGCATCGGGGACCGGTGAGTAGCATAGCTAGGAACTGGTCGCCCTCCTGCAGGAGCCCATAGCTTTTCCCCGCTGTGTCAAAACAGCACGCCTTTCCGGACTCGCGCTCTGCTTCTGCCCACAGTGGAGGCTGCGCTTGAGTCGCGGAACACTGTTCTTCTTCGTTTGTGCACTAAACTGAACTGCCTGATCTCCCTCGAAGAGACTCCCCTTTTGCCCGTATGTGTTGGTTTACTAGAGTTGGATTGTGATTTCTCGCTACGGTCATTGTTTTAAAGGGCTTGGAATAAATGTGTATATATTTTTAATATAGCACCTGTTTGGAGTAGTTTGTAAGTGTCCTTGCTTTGTGTGCTCATTGCAGGCTTTCAGTCACCCTCACCCCTCTTGAGACCTAGTCTTGACCGCCGCGATCGCTACCTTGATTGGTCTGGCTTGTCCAGAGGTTACCCTGTTCCAAGTAATTAGGTTGGCCTTCTGAACTTCTGCGCCACCAGGACAGAGTTCAGAAATCCGTCTTAACAAATTGGTGTACAGCGGTGGGATACCACTGAAGGTATCCAGTGTTGCGCACGAACTAAGGCATTTCAAGTTATTCCTTCCAGGACACGTAGTGAATTGTTGTAGTATAACTTTCAAAAGGCCATAGTCCTATCTAACAGTATGGAAACAAATACCTTGTTAACTTTAAATGCTTCCAAATCAGAAACATTGAAAAAGATGTGTGCGGAGAGAGGTGTTTCCTCTCAAGGCACGAAATTGGATATGATCCAAAGAATCGTGGCGTGGCAAGAAGCGCAGCTTGACGCTATAACTTCTGAGGACAGTGCGGAAGGAGGTGGGGCTGCTCTCACTGGTAGAACCGACGGTTCTGCCGCTGCACTGATCCACCGCGACCACGAGGACAGGGAGGATGAGATGTCTAATGTTTCCTCTGCCAGTGTTGATGGGAGGCTATGCTTGAATTCAAGAAGCAAGAGCTGCGGTTTAGGCAGAAGGAGCTTGAATTCAGCATAGCCAAACTAAAAATCGAACAGTCAGAAAAACAGAAAGACAGGGATCACCAGTTGGAACTGGCCAAGCTTCAGGTTGCAAATGGGTCCAAGGGTCCTGGACATGGGTCTGGGGCCTCCTCTCATCCACGGTTTCTGAAAGATCTGGTCAGTGTGTATGAGGAAAGGAATGACATTATGGACTGGCTGGATGCGTTTGAGTATGCATGCGAAGTTCAACAAGTTGACAATGCTGATAAGATTGCCTGGTTACTCAGCAGACTGCCCCATTCTGGCTGTAGTGCCATTATGGAAATGTCGAAGGCTGAGCGAGCTGATTTCGCAATGTTAAAGCAAACTCTCATTTTAAAGTTTGGGAAGACTCCGGCCCAATATTTGAAACGATTTATAGAGTATAAGAAAAAGGAAGGTGGTACTTGGGTATCTTATGTCACTGAATCCTTGAAAAACTTAACTGGCTGGGTCGAAGGTTATAAGGTTTCTACCTTCGAAGGCATGATAAATCTTGTCATGCTGGAACACATTTTTGCATCTTCTTCCCCGGAGCTTAAGCAGCATTTGGCCGATTCGAAGGAGATAGATCCTAAGAAGCTGGCCATTGCAGCAGACTTATGGGTGTCACATCGAGTGTCCCATAAGGTCAAAACTCATCCTGGTAAGCAGGAGGAAGGGAAAAAGTCCAAAGATAAGGAGGGTGGAGAATCTGATAAATCTTCTTCTCAAAAGGGCCACAAAAAGAAAAATAAGGGTAAGACACAAGAGAACTCACAGGGTAGTGGAGGTCAGCCTCCGAAACAGAACTCTGGTTACAATAAGCCTCCCTATGTAAACAGACCCAATGGATCTTGTTTTGCTTGTGGAGCAACTGACCACGTGAAGGCGGATCCCCGGTGTAAGGTTAGACCTTTGGGGGTCCACTCCGCTAATCTGGCCTTCTCCTCCTACGAGGAAGAAGAGATTACAGGAGCATCCTTCTCCTCAGACTCATTTCCCAGCGGGATAGAGGCTGAGGTAGTTTTAGTTTCCCTGGGTTCCTGGGAGCCTAAAGTCGCAGAGGCTTATGCTAGGATTCCAGATAATACCAAGCACTACTTTAAAGACAGTGTGCTGATCAATGGAGTAGATACTCCAGCTCTTAGGGATAGTGGGTGCAGTCGAACTGTAGTGGATTCTACCTTGGTAGACTCAGAGGAAGTTGCCAGAGCTACTCTGATGCCCACTAAATTGGCTGACGGCCCACTCCGTATGTTCCCAGTAATACCTGTAAATCTTACTTTAAATGGTACAGCAGTCAGGATTCCAGTGAGCATTCAGAGAAACGCCCCGGGAAAGGTCTTGTTAGGTAATGATCTCAGAGCTTTAGGGCTCGTAGGAGACACTGCCGAAAGACCCTACACACGGTCTCAAGCACGGGCAGCATTGGCCAAGACCAATACGCCGCCCCAGCCGAAGGGGAAACCCAAGGCGAAAGGAGTCAACAAGTCAAGACGAGGGAAAGAGAATATTCCCCCGAGCTCGCCTACCACTGCGGTGGAGGAAGTTGGTCAATCGCCCGGGCCTGACGAGGAGGTGGCGATGCCTGAAGTATTTGACCCCAACGACCATCCTGAACTAAAAGACTTGTTAGTTGAAGGAGGTCCTGATAGGGACGAATTCAGTAAAGGCCAATGTGAGTGCCCATCTCTGGAAGGCCTAAGGAGACAGGCCTGCTCCCAGCTTGAGGGTGAACCTCCTGGGACGCATAGGATTTATTGGGAAGGTGGACTCGTGTATAGTGAGCCCACAGAGTCTACAGAAGGAGACCATAGGAGGTTGGTGGTTCCCCTTGCTGTTAGGCCCTTCCTCCTGCAGTTGGCACATGAAGTGCTCCTTGCTGGTCACCTTGGTATTAAGAGGACCAAGCAAAGGTTATCCATGCACTTCTACTGGCCCAAGATGGGGGTGCAAGTAGAAAGTCACTGCAGGAGTTGTGCCTCCTGCCAGTTATCTGGTAAGGTTGGCTCGACAATCCAAGCTCCGTTGGTACCGCTCCCAGTTGTGGGGGTACCATTTGAAAGGGTAGGGATCGACATCGTTGGTCCCCTTGACCCGCAAACATCCTCGGGCAATAGGTTTATCCTGGTGCTGGTTGACCATGCAACCAGATATCCTGAGGCCATCCTATTGAAAACTGTAACTGCCAAGTCAGTTGCAAAAGCTTTACTTGGCATATTTACTAGGGTTGGCTTCCCTAAAGAAGTTGTGTCAGATCGTGGCAGCAACTTTCTGTCGAAGTATATGCAGGCTATGTGGAAAGAATGTGGGGTCACCTACAAGTTCTCTTCTGCATACCACCCCCAGACCAATGGTCTGGTGGAACGTTTCAACAGAACGTTAAAAAGCATGATTGGGGCTCTGGAGAAGCTTCAGAGAAGACAATGGGATCTTCTTTTACCATGCTTACTGTTTGCCTTCCGAGAGGTACCACAGGAGGGTGTTGGCTTCAGCCCCTTCAAACTTCTGTTTGGTCATCCTGTACGGGGACCCTTAGCCATAGTCAAAGAGGGATGGGAGATGCCCACTCCCCCTGTTACTACCAACGTAGTTGATTATGTGCTAGGGTTCAGAAAACGGATGGTACTTCTGATGGGCTTGGCTAGTGATAAATTGAAGGCAGTACAAGCGCTGGTGAAACATTGGTACGACCAGAAAGCTTCCCTCATCAACTTTACACCTGGTCAGCAAGTCCTGATCATGAATCCCATAAGGCCTTGAGCTTTACAGGACAAATGGTCAGGCCCTTACACAGTGGTGGAGCTCCTGGGTGAGGTTAACTATTTAGTGGACCTTGGAAGGCCTGGACAGGCTCCAAAAGTGTTTCACGTGAATAGGCTGAAGGCTTTCGTCCCAAGAGTCGAAATCGCAGCACTGTTACTGGCTTCAGATGTTGAGGAAGAGGAGTCTGAACCTCTCCCCGACCTGTTCCAAAGCGGTCCTTCAGATAGCTCCTTTGAGGGTGTCCGAGTGGCCCCTCACCTGACTTCTGATCAGCAGGCTGAGGTGAAAAGTTTGCTTAGGCAGTTTTCCCCCCTGTTTTCACAGTCGCCTGGTTTGACACCTTGGTGCAAACATAACATAGACACAGGAGACAGTATACCTACCAAAAGTAGGGGATACAGGATGTCAGACAAAGTACGGTCTTATATTAAGACCGAGGTCAACAAGATGTTAGACCTTGGGGTGATTGAACCCTCTAGTAGTCCTTGGTCCAGCCCTGTGGTTTTCGTTCCTAAGGCAGGCACTTCTGAATTGAGGTTCTGCGTGGATTACAGGGCTCTGAATGCTGTCACCAAGACAGATGCACACCCCTTGCCTCGAACAGATGAGCTGGTGGATACTTTGGGTGCCTCCAAGTACCTCAGCACGTTTCACCTCACTGCTGGCTATTGGCAAATAGCTTTAGCAGAACATGCCAAGGAGAAGACAGCGTTTTCTACTCCAGACGGCCTTTACCAATTCCGGGTAATGCCGTTCGGGTTGAAGAATGCACCTGCCACTTTTCAGAGGCTTGTGCATCATGTTTTGAATGGGTTGGACGAATTCTGTCTTGCATATCTGGACGATATAGCAGTTTTCAGTGCCACCTGGGAAGACCATGTGAAACACCTCGGGATTGTGCTCCAGGCTCTTCAGAAAGCACACTTGACCATAAAGGCTAGTAAACGCCAGATTGGACAAGGCTCAGTGTTTTACCTTGGACATGAAGTAGGTGGAGGGAGGATACAGCCTCTACCCAGTAAAGTACAAGCAGTACAAGACTGGCCTACCCCCACTACACAAACCCAAGTGAGAGCCTTCTTAGGACTCACGGGGTATTACCGCAATTTTGTGGCAGACTATGGCACCATAGCTGCCCCTCTGACTGCCCTCACAACTCTGAAGAAACCCAAGAAGGTAACTTGGACCGACGAGTGTGAGAAGGCCTTCAATGGCTTAAAAGACTCCTTGTGCCAGGCCCCTGTCCTCAGGGCCCCTGATTATCAAAGACCTTTTATCGTGCAGACAGACGCCTCTGACACTGGGATAGGAGCTGTACTATCGCAAGTAGATGAGAAGGGTAAGGAACACCCTATTGGTTTTATTAGTCGCCAGTTTAAGGACAGAGAGCTCAGATGGTCCACGGTAGAGAAAGAATGTTTCTCTGTTGTGTGGGCCCTAAGGAAGCTGAGGCCCTACCTCTATGGGACCCACTTCACTGTGCAAACTGACCATAAGCCCTTAAAGTGGCTAATAAACATGAAGGGGGAGAATCCAAAGTTGCTTAGGTGGTCCATAAGTCTACAAGGCTTCGACTTCACTATTGAGCATAGGCCAGGTGTCCAACATAGCAATGCTGATGGGTTGTGCAGAATGTTTAACCGACCTGAACAAGAGACTCATCCAGGGGTGGATTAGTTCCCCCTGTCCATAGTCTGGGAGGGGCGAGTGTTAGGAAAGATTTCGTAATTGTAGGTAATTTTCCTTCCATGTGGCAACCCCTAAACTTTTTGCTGTTGTTTTTCACCTTGTTCTCGACTTTGCCCGAGAAGTGCAGCCTTCTGCCGCACTCCTCTGGGCTTTCGCTCCTTTCTTACGGGGAAACTGTCATGCCCTTAAGACAGTCAGTACCAGGAAACGCTGGTTTCCGTAGTTTCTTGTATCATGTTGCGGCTTTCGTGCAACATGACACAAGAGGGCACTGTAAGCTAAGTTACTGCTCTCTTGGGTCTCTAGCCTTCTACAGGCCCTAGATACTCTTTCAGGATTGTAACTGATTGGTGCAAGTGATTCACGGACGGGAATGGTGGCAGCTATCGTTTCTTGTGTTTTGAGCTCCTTTTGGCGTTCTAAGCGCGTTTCTCGCGCTTAACCCAAAATGGTGGCCTAGATCCCAAAATGGCCAGACCACGAGGCTCCTTTGTCCTGTCCGCTGACCGTCTTGCTCCCTTCACCTTCCCCAGGTCGAGCCGACCTGGGGCCTTCCTTATTTGGGCATGTGCTTTCCCGCGAAACACAGATGCTTTCGCAGGCTTCTACATGTCTTGTGTGTGCCTCCAGGATGTGGGCTGGGATGTCTGGTCCCAAAACACATCCTGGGTGCCAGAGAGTCTAGGGTGGTGTGAATGCCTGGGACCACCGTGGTCCGTGATAGGTCCACGAATGGTGTGAGTGTTGATGAGCGGATCTCCCATTGGGTCCCCTCCGTTTTGGCGCGAAGGGAACCGTGGATAAGAGGGGGCTGGAAACACCACTACCATGTCGATCGCCTGAGTTCTCACGAACGAAGGAATACAGGAGCCAAGTATCCTGCAACCAAGAGGCTGAACCGAGGAATCGCTGGTGACCCGCTGTAGGACTGCTCCTCTGCACTGCTGTCGCCTTGTGAAACCCTTTTCAGCGGGGACAGCTATTCTCGGCATCTTCACCATCTCCTGCTAGTAAGCCTTCGGAAGCGTCTCTGGGCCATCCAGCAGACTGACCAGCCTACACAGGAGTCTTGCTCTGTAACCGCCGCCAGGTTGTGTAGTATATCGAGTCCTTGTCACTCTCACATGATTCGTACACTTGGCGTTCCCAGGTCTGAAGTGAGTAGTGTACATTTGGCTCAGATACACACCGCCGCTCCGTTGCCCTGCTGTGGTAACAAACTGTGCGGGTTCCTTCGTTTGGGACGTCTTTTACTCAACTCTGCTGCTGCAGAATAAACACGACGACGAGACATCCCCTGCTCTTCTGAACCTGCCAGCGACTGAAACTGACGCGGAGAAGCCTGGGTCTGCTTGCATCGTGGACCGGTGAGTAGCATAGCTAGGAACTGGTCGCCCTCCTGCAGGAGCCCATAGCTTTTCCCCGCTGTGTCAAAACAGCACGCCTTTCCGTACTCGCGCTCTGCTTCTGCCCACAGTGGAGGCTGCGCTTGAGACGCGGAACACTGTTCTTCTTCGTTTGTGCACTAAACTGAACTGCCTGATCTACCTCGAAGAGACTCCCCTTTTGCCCGTTGGCACCAGCGTGTGCAGGTACTTTTGAGCACAAGGCTCCACTCTTCGTAGGGCTCGGACTTCCTTTTAGTTAGGTGCCTCTGAAGGCGGACTGGGTCTAAGCATTATTTCGCACTGCCTGTTTTCCTTCCCTTTTAGGTGGACTACACATTTCGTGCATCTAACGCTTGAGACTTGTTTGTATTTGTATATATATTGTATTGGTATGGTATGTGTTGGTTTACTAGAGTTGTATTGTGATTTCTCGCTACGGTCATTGTTTTAAAGGCCTTGGAATAAATGTGTATATATTTTTAATATAGCACCTGTTTGGAGTAGTTTGTAAGTGTCCTTGCTTTGTGTGCTCATTGCGGGCTTTCAGTCACCCTCACCTCTCTTGAGACCTAGTCTTGACCGCCGCGATCGCTACCTTGTTTGGTCTGGCTTGTCCAGAGGTTACCCTGTTCCAAGAAATTAGGTTGGCCATCTGAACTTCTGCGCCACCAGGACAGAGTTCAGAAATCCGTCTTAACAATATCCAACTCCTTCCCGTTCCAAACCTGAGACCCTTCCTATAGCATGAGATGTGATATCCAACTCCTTCCCATCCCAATCCTGAGACATTTCCGATTGCAGAGATGTGATATCTCAATGCTTATACCAAACCTGAGACTCTTCCTATAACATGAGATGTGATATCCAACTCCTTCCCGTTCCAAACCTGAGACCCTTCCTATAGCATGAGATGTGATATCCAACACCTTCCCATTCAAATCCTGAGACCCTTATGATAGCATGAGATGTGATATCTCAATGCCTCTAATACCAAACCTGAGATCCTTCCTATAACATGAGATGTGATATCCAAATCCTTCCCCTTCCAAACCTGAGACCCTCCCTTTAGCATGAGATGTGATATCCAACTCCTTCCCATTCCAATCCTGAGACCCTTCTGATAGCATGAGATGTGATATCTCAATGCCTCTAATACCAAACCTGATATCCTACCTCTAACATGAAATGTGATATCCAACTCCTTCCCTTTCCAAACCTGAGACCCTGCCTATAGCATGAGATGTGATATCCAACTCCTTCCCATTCCAATCCTGAGACCCTTCCTATAGCATGTAATGTGATATCTCAATGCTTATACCAAACCTGAGACCCTTCCTATAGCTTGAGATGTGATATCCAACTCCTTCCCATTCCAATCCTGAGACCCTTCCTATAGCATGAGATGTGATATCTCAATACTTCTAATACCAAACCTGAGATCCTTCCGATAACATGAGATGTGATATCCAAATCCTTCCCCTTCCAAACCTGAGACCCTCCCTTTAGCATGAGATGTGATATCCAACTCCTTCCCATTCCAATCCTGAGACCCTTCTGATAGCATGAGATGTGATATCTCAATGCTTCTAATACCAAACCTGAGATCCTTCCGATAGCATGAGATGTGATATCTCAATGCTTCTAATACCAAACCTGAGCTCCTTCTTATAACATGAGATGTGATATCAAAATCCTTCCCCTTCCAAACCTGAGACCCTCCCTTTAGCATGAGATGTGATATCCAACTCCTTCCCATTCCAATCCTGAGACCCTTCTGATAGCATGAGATGTGATATCTCAATGCCTCTAATACCAAACCTGAGATCCTACCTCTAACATGAAATGTGATATCCAACTCTTTCCCCTTCCAAACCTGAGAGCCTTCCTATAGCATGAGATGTGATATCCAACTCCTTCCCTTTCCAAACCTGAGACCCTTCCTATAGCATGAGAGGTGATATCCAACTCCTTCCCATCCCAATCCTGAGACATTTCCGACTGCAGAGATGTGATATCTCAATGCTTATACCAAACCTGAGACTCTTCCTATAACATGAGATGTGATATCCAACTCCTTCCCGTTCCAAACCTGAGACCCTTCCTATAGCATGAGATGTGATATCCAACTCCTTCCCATTCCAATCCTGAGACCCTTCCGATAGCATGAGATGTGATATCTCAATGCTTCTAATACCAAACCTGAGATCCTTCCTATAACATGTGATGTGATATCCAAATTCTTCCCCTTCCAAACCTGAGACCCTCCCTTTAGCATGAGATGTGATATCCAACTCCTTCCCATTCCAATCCTGAGACCCTTATGATAGCATGAGATGTGATATCTCAATGCCTCTAATACCAAACCTGAGATCCTTCCTATAACATGAGATGTGATATCCAAATCCTTCCCCTTCCAAACCTGAGACCCTCCCTTTAGCATGAGATGTGATATCCAACTCCTTCCCATTCCAATCCTGAGACCCTTCTGATAGCATGAGATGTGATATCTCAATGCCTCTAATACCAAACCTGATATCCTACCTCTAACATGAAATGTGATATCCAACTCCTTCCCTTTCCAAACCTGAGACCCTGCCTATAGCATGAGATGTGATATCCAAGTCCTTCCCATTCCAATCCTGAGACCCTTCCTATAGCATGTGATGTGATATCTCAATGCTTATACCAAACCTGAGACCCTTCCTATGGCATGAGATGTCATATACAACACCTTCCCATTCCAATCCTGAGACCCTTCCTATAGCATGTGATGTGATATCTCAATGCTTATACCAAACCTGAGACCCTTCCTATAGCTTGATATGTGATATCCAACTCCTTCCCATTCCAATCCTGAGACCCTTCTGATAGCATGAGATGTGATATCTCAATACTTCTAATACCAAACCTGAGATCCTTCCGATAACATGAGATGTGATATCCAAATCCTTCCCCTTCCAAACCTGAGACCCTCCCTTTAGCATGAGATGTGATATCCAACTCCTTCCCATTCCAATCCTGAGACCCTTCTGATAGCATGAGATGTGATATCTCAATGCTTCTAATACCAAACCTGAGATCCTTCCGATAGCATGAGATGTGATATCTCAATGCTTCTAATACCAAACCTGAGCTCCTTCTTATAACATGAGATGTGATATCCAAATCCTTCCCCTTCCAAACCTGAGACCCTCCCTTTAGCATGAGATGTGATATCCAACTCCTTCCCATTCCAATCCTGAGACCCTTCTGATAGCATGAGATGTGATATCTCAATGCCTCTAATACCAAACCTGAGATCCTACCTCTAACATGAAATGTGATATCCAACTCTTTCCCCTTCCAAACCTGAGAGCCTTCCTATAGCATGAGATGTGATATCCAAGTCCTTCCCATTCCAATCCTGAGACCCTTCCTATAACATGAGATTTGATATCCAACTCCTTCCCATTCCAACCTGAGACCCTTTCTATAGCATGAGATGGGATATTTAACTCCTTCCAAATCCAATCCTGATACCCTTCTGATAGCATGAGATGTGATATCCCAATGCTTATACCAAACCTGAGACCCATACTATGGCATGAGATGTGATATCAAACTCCTTCCCATTCCAATCCTGAGACCCTTCCTATAGCTTGAGATGTGATATCCAACTCCTTCCCATTCCAATTCTGAGACCCTTCCTATACCATGAGACTTGATATCTCAATGCTTCTAATACCAAACTTGAGACCCGCCCTATAACATGAGATGTGATATCCAAATCCTTCCCCTTCCAAACCTTAGACCCTTCCTTTATCATGAGATGTGATATCCAATTCCTTCCCATTCCAATCCTGAGACCCTTCCGATATCATGAGATGTGATATCTCAATGCTTCTAATATCAAACTTGAGACCCTCCCTATAGCATGAGATGTGATATCCAAGTCCTTCCCATTCCTATCCTGAGACCCTTCCTATAGCATGAGATGTGATGTCTCAATGCTTCTAATACCAAACCTGAGACCCTTCCTATAACATGAGATGTGATATCCAACTCCTTCCCATTCCAATCCTGAGACACTTCCTATAGCATGAGATGTGATATCTCACTGCTTATACCAAACCTGAGACCCTTCCTATAGCATGAGATGTGATATCCAACTCCTTCCCATTCCAATCCTGAGACCCTTCCTATAGCATGAGATGTGATATCTCAATGCTTCTAATATCAAACGTGAGACCCTCCCTATAGCATGAGATGTGATATCCAAGTCCTTCCCATTAAAATCCTGAGACACTTCCTATAGCATGAGATGTGATATCTCAATGCTTCTAATACCAAACCTGAGACTCTTCCTATAACATGAGATGGGATATCCAACTCCTTCCCATTCCAATCCTGAGACCTTTCCGATAGCAGAGATGTGATATCTCAATGCTTATACCAAACCTGAGACCCTTCCTACGGATTGAGATGTCATATACAACTCCTTCCCATTCCAATCCTGAGACCCTTCCTATAGCATGAGATGTGATATCTCAATGCTTATACCAAACCAGAGACCCTTCCTATAGCATGAGATGTGATATCCAACTCCTTCCTATTCCAATCCTGAGACCCTTCCTATAGCATGAGATGTGATGTCTCAATGCTTCTAATACCAAACCTGAGATCCTTCCTATAACATGAGATGTGATATCCAACTCCTTCCATTCCAATCCTGAGACGCTTCCTATAGCATGAGATGTGATATCTCAATGCCTCTAATACCAAACCTGAGATCCTTCGTCTAACATGAAATGTGATATCCAACTCCTTCCCTTTCCAAACCTGAGAGCCTATCCATAGCATGAGATGTGATATCCAAGTCCTTCCCATTCCAATCCTTAGACCCTTCCTACAGCATGCAATATGATATCTCAATGATTCTAATAACAATCCTGAGACCCGTCCTATAACATGAGATGGGATATCCAACTCCTTCCCATTCCAATCCTGAGACACTTCCGATAGCAGAGATGTGATATCTCAATGCTTATACCAAACCTGAGACCCTTCCTATAACATGAGATCGGCTATCCAACTCCTTCCCGTTCCAAACATGAGACCCTTCCTTTAGCATGAGATGTGATATCCAGCTCCTTCCCATTCCAATCCTGAGACACTTCCGATAGCATGAGATGTGATATCTCAATGCTTCTAATATCAAAACTGAGACCCTCCCTATAGCATGATATGTGATATCTAAGTCCTTCCCATTCCAATCCTGAGACCCTTCCTATAGCATGAGATGTGATATCTCAATGCTTCTACCAAACCTGAGACCCTTCCTTTAGCATGAGATGTGATATCCAACTCCTTCCCATTCCAATCCTGATGCTTCTACCAAACCTGAGACCCTTCCTTTAGCATGAGATGTGATATCCAACTCCTTCCCATTCCAATCCTGAGACCCTTCCTATAGCATGAGATGTGATATCTCAATACTTCTAATACCAAACCTGAGATCCTTCCGATAACATGAGATGTGATATCCAAATCCTTCCCCTTCCAAACCTGAGACCCTCCCTTTAGCATGAGATGTGATATCCAACTCCTTCCCATTCCAATCCTGAGAACCTTCTGATAGCATGAGATGTGATATCTCAATGCTTCTAATACCAAACCTGAGATCCTTCCGATAGCATGAGATGTGATATCTCAATGCTTCTAATACCAAACCTGAGATCCTTCCTATAACATGAGATGTGATATCCAAATCCTTCCCCTTCCAAACCTGAGACCCTCCCTTTAGCATGAGATGTGATATCCAACTCCTTCCCATTCCAATCCTGAGACCCTTCTGATAGCATGAGATGAGATATCTCATTGCCTCTAATACCAAACCTGAGATCCTACCTCTAACATGAAATGTGATATCCAACTCTTTCCCCTTCCAAACCTGAGAGCCTTCCTATAGCATGAGATGTGATATCCAAGTCCTTCCCATTACAATCCTGAGACCCTTCCTATAACATGAGATGTGATATCCAACTCCTTCCCATTCCAACCTGAGACCCTTCCTATAGCATGAGATGTGATATCTCAATGCCTCTAATACCAAACCTGAGATCCTTCCTCTAACATGAAATGTGATATCCAACTCCTTCCCTTTCCAAACCTGAGAGCCTATCTATAGCATGAGATGTGATATCCAAGTCCTTCCCATTCCAATCCTTAGACCCTTCCTACAGCATGCAATATGATATCTCAATGATTCTAATAACAAACCTGAGACCCGTCCTATAACATGAGATGGGATATCCAACTCCTTCCCATTCCAATCCTGAGACACTTCCGATAGCAGAGATGTGATATCTCAATGCTTATACCAAACCTGAGACCCTTCCTATAACATGAGATGTGATATCCAACTCCTTCCCGTTCCAAACCTGAGACCCTTCCTTTAGCATGAGATGTGATATCTCAATGCTTCTAATATCAAAACTGATACCCTCCCTATAGCATGATATGTGATATCTAAGTCCTTCCCATTCCAATCCTGAGACCCTTCCTATAGCATGAGATGTGATATCTCAATGCTTCTACCAAACCTGAGACCCTTCCTTTAGCATGAGATGTGATATCCAACTCCTTCCCATTCCAATCCTGAGACCCTTCCTATAGCATGAGATGTGATATCTCAATACTTCTAATACCAAACCTGAGATCCTTCCGATAACATGAGATGTGACATCCAAATCCTTCCCCTTCCAAACCTGAAACCCTCCCTTTAGTATGAGATGTGATATCCAACTCCTTCCCATTCCAATCCTGAGACCCTTCTGATAGCATGAGATGTGATATCTCAATGCTTCTAATACCAAACCTGAGATACTTCCTATAACACGAGATGTGATATCCAAATCCTTCCCCTTCCAAACCTGAGACCCTCCCTTTAGCATGAGATGTGATATCCAACTCCTTCCCATTCCAATCCTGAGACCCTTCTGATAGCATGAGATGTGATATCTCAATGCCTCTAATACCAAACCTGAGATCCTACCTCTAACATGAAATGTGATATCCAACTCTTTCCCCTTCCAAACCTGAGAGCCTTCCTATAGCATGAGATGTGATATCCAAGTCCTTCCCATTCCAATCATGAGACCCTTCCTATAACATGAGATGGGATATCCAACTCCTTCCCATTCCAATCCTGAGACCCTTCCTATAGCAGAGATGTGATATCTCAATGCTTATACCAAACCTGAGACCCTTCCTACGGCATGAGATGTGATATCCAACTCCTTCCCATTCCAATCCTGAGACCCTTCCTATAGCATGAAATGTGATATCTCAATGCTTATACCAAACCTGAGACCCTTCCTATAGCATGAGATGTGATATCCAACTCCTTCCCATTCCAATCCTGAGACCCTTCCTATAGCATGAGATGTGATATCCAACGCCTTCCCTTTCCAAACCTGAGAGCCTACCTATAGCATGAGATGTGATATCCAAGTCCTTCCCATTCCAATCCGTAGACCCTTCCTACAGCATGCAATATGATATCTCAATGATTCTAATAACAAACCTGAGACCCGTCCTATAACATGAGATGGGATATCCAACTTCTTCCCATTCCAATCCTGAGACACTTCCGATAGCAGAGATGTGATATCTCAATGCTTATATCAAACCTGAGACGCTTCCTATAACATGAGATGTGATATCCAACTCCTTCCCGTTCCAAACCTGAGACCCTTCCTATAGCAAGAATGTAATATCCAACTCCTTCCCATTCCAATCCTGAGACCATTCCTATAGCATGAGATGTGATATCTCAATGCTTCTAATACCAAACCTGAGATCCTTCCTATGACATGAGATGTGATATCCAATTCCTTCCCATTCCAAACCTGAGACCCTTCCTACAACATGCAATGTGATATCTCAATGCTTCTAATACCAAACCTGAGACCAGTCCTATAACATGAGATGGGATATCCAACTCCTTCCCGTTCGAAACCTGAGACCCTTCCTATAGCATGAGATGTGATATCTCAATGCTTCTAATGCCAAACCTGAGATCCTTCCGATAGCATGAGATGTGATATCTCAATGCTTTTAATACCAAACCTGAGATCCTTCCGATAGCATGAGATGTGATATCTCAATGCTTCTAATACCAATCCTGAGATCCTTCCTATAACATGAGATGTGATATCCAAATCCTTCCCCTTCCAAACCTGAGACCCTCCCTTTAGCATGAGGTCTCAGGTTTGGTATTAGAAGCATTGAGATATCACATCTCATGCTATAGGAAGGGTCTCAGGATTGGAATGGGAAGGACTTGGATGTCACATCTCATGCTATAGGGAGGGTCTCAAGTTTGATATTAGAAGCATTGAGATAACAAATCTCATGATATCGGAAGGGTCTCAGGATTGGAATGGGAAGGAGTTGGATATCACATCTCATGATAAAAGAAGGGTCTAAGGTTTGGAAGGGGAAGGATTTGGATATCACATCTCATGTTATAGGACGGGTCTCAGGTTTGGTATTAGAAGCATTGAGATATCAAGTCTCATGTTATAAGAAGGGTCTCAGAATTGGAATGGGAAGGAGTTGGATATCACATCTCAAGCTATAGGAAGCGTCTCAGGATTGGAATGGGAAGGAGTTTGATTTCACATCTCATGCCATAGTATGGTTCTCAGGTTTGGTAGAAGCATTGCGATATCACATCTCATGCTATCGGAAGGGTATCAGTATTGGATTTGGAAGGAGTTGGATATCCCATCTCATGCTATAGGAAGGGTCTCAGGTTGGAATGGGAAGGAGTTGGATATCATATCTCATGCTATAGGAAGGTTCTCAGGTTTGGAAGGGGAAGGAGTTGGATATCACATTTCATGTTAGAGGAAGGATCTCAGGTTTGGTATTAGAGGCCTTGAGATATGACATCTCATGCTATCGGAAGGGTCTCAGGATTGGAATGGGAAGGAGTTGGATATCACATCTCAAGCTATAGGAAGGGTCTCAGGTTTGGTATAAGCATTGAGATATCACATCTCATGCTATAGGAAGGGTCTCTGGATTGGAATGGGAAGAAGTTGGATATCACATCTCATGCTATAGGAAGGGTCTCAGGTTTGGTATAAGCATTGAGATATCACATCTCATGCTATAGGAAGGGTCTCAGGATTGGAATGGGAAGGAGTTGTATATGACATCTCATGCCATAGCAAGGGTCTCAGGTTTGGTATAAGCATTGAGATATCACATCACATGCTATAGGAAGGGTCTCAGGATTGGAATGGGAAGGACTTGGATATCACATCTCATGCTATAGGCAGGGTCTCAGGTTTGGAAAGGGAAGGAGATGGATATCACATTTCATGTTAGAGGTAGGATCTCAGGTTTGGTATTAGAGGCATTGAGATATCACATCTCATGCTATCAGAAGGGTCTCAGGATTGGAATGGGAAGGAGTTGGATATCACATCTCATGCTAAAGGGAGGGTCTCAGGTTTGGAAGGGGAAGGATTTGGAAATCACATCTCATATTATAGGAAGGATCTCAGGTTTGGTATTAGAAGCATTGAGATATCACATCTCATGCTATCGGAAGGATCTCAGGTTTGGTATAAGAGGCATTGAGATATCACATCTCATGCTATCATAAGGGTCTCAGGATTGGAATGGGAAGGAGTTGGATATCACATCTCATGTTATAGGAAGGATCTCAGGTTTGGTATTAGAAGCATTGAGACATCACATCTCATGCTATAGGAAGGGTCTCAGGATTGGAATGGGGGGAAGGAGTTGTATATGACATCTCAGGCCATAGGAAGGGTCTCAGGTTTGATATAAGCATTGAGATATCACATCTCTGCTATCGGAAGGGTCTCAGGATTGGAATGGGAAGGAGTTGGATATCCCATCTGAGTTGGATATCCCATCTCATGTTATAGGAAGGGTCTCAGGTTTGGTATTAGAAGCATTGAGATATCACATTTCATGCTATAGGAAGGGTCTCAGGATTGGAATGGGGAGGACTTGGATGTCACATCTCATGCTATAGGGAGGGTCTCAAGTTTGATATTAGAAGCATTGAGATAACAAATCTCATGATATCGGAAGGGTCTCAGGATTGGAATGGGAAGGAGTTGGATATCACATCTCAAGCTATAGGAAGGGTCTCAGGATTGGAATGGGAAGGAGTTTGGTATCACATCTCATGCCATAGTATGGGTCTCAGATTTGGTAGAAGCATTGGGATATCACATCTCATGCTATCGGAATGGTATCAGTATTGGATTTGGAAGGAGTTGGAAATCCCATCTCATGCTATAGGAAAGGTCTCAGGTTGGAATGTGATGGAGTTGGATATCACATTTCATGTTATAGGAAGGGTCTCAGGTTTGGAATGGGAAGGAATTGGATATCACATCTCATGTTATAGGAAGGATCTCTGGTTTGGTATTAGAACCATTGAGATATCACATCTCATGCTATAGGAAGGGTCTCAGGATTGGAATGCGAAGGATTTGGATATCACATCTCATGCTAAAGGAAGGGTCTCAGGTTTGGTAGAAGCGTTGAGATATCACATCTCTGCTATCGGAAGGGTCTCAGGATTGGATTGGGAAGGAGTTGGATATCCCTTCCCATGCTATAGGAAGGGTCTCAGGATTTGAATGGCAAGGAGTTGGATATCACATATCATGCCATAGGAAGGGTCTCAGGTTTGGTATAAGCATTGAGATATCACATCTCTGCTATCGGAAGGGTCTCCGGATTGGATTGGGAAGGTGTTGGATATCCCTTCTCATGCTATAGGAAGTGTCTCAGGTTGGAATGGGAAGGAGTTGGATATCACATCTCATGTTATAGGAAGGGTCTCAGGGTTGGAATGGGAAGGATTTGGATATCACATCTCTTGCTATAGGAAGGGTCTCAGGATTGGAATGGGTAGGAGTTGGATATTACATTCTTGCTATAGGAAGGGTCTCATGTTTGGAATGGAAGGAGTTGGATATCACATATGCTATAGGAAGTGTCTCAGGTTTGGAACGGGAAGGAGTTGGATATCACATCTCATGTTAGAAGAAGGATCTCAGGTTTGGTATTAGAGGCCTTGAGATATCACATCTCATGCTATAGGAAGGGTCTCAGGTTTGGTATAAGCATTGAGATATCACATCTCATGCTATAGGAAGGGTCCCAGCATTGGAATGGGAAGGAGTTGTATATGACATCTCATGCCATAAGAAGGGTCTCAGGTTTGGTATAAGCATTGAGATATCACATCACATGCTATAGGAAGGGTCTCAGGATTGGAATGGGAAGGACTTGGATATCACAGCTCATGCTATAGGCAGGGTCTCAGGTTTGGAAAGGGAAGGAGATGGATATCACATTTCATGTTAGAGGTAGGATCTCAGGTTTGGTATTAGAGGCATTGAGATATCACATCTCATGCTATCAGAAGGGTCTCAGGATTGGAATGGGAAGGAGTTGTATATCACATCTCATGCCAAAGGGAGGGTCTTAGGTTTGGAAGGGGAAGGATTTGAATATCACATCACATGTTATAGGAAGGATCTCAGGTTTGGTATTAGAGGCATTGAGATATCACATCTCATGCTATCGGAAGGGTCTCAGGATTGGAATGGGAAGGAGTTGGATATCACATCTCATGCTATAGGAAGGGTCTCCGGTTTGGAACGGGAAGGAGTTGGATATCACATCTCGTGTTATAGGAAGAGTCTCAGGTTTGGTATAAGCATTGAGATATCACATCTCTGCAATTGGAAGTGTCTCAGGATTGGGATGGGAAGGATTTGGATATCACATCTCATGCTATAGGAAGGGTCTCAGTTTTGGAACGGGAAGGAGTTGGATATCACATCTCATGTTATAGGAAGAGTCTCAGGTTTGGTATAAGCATTGAGATATCAAATCTCTGCAATCGGAAGTGTCTCAGGATTGGAACGGGAAGGAGTTGGATATCCCATCTCATGTTATAGGACTGGTCTCAGGTTTGGTATTAGAAGCATTGAGATATCACATCGCATGCTGTAGGAAGGGTCTCAGGTTTGGAATGGGAAGGAATTGGATATCACATCTCATGTCATAGGAAGGATCTCAGGTTTGGTATTAGAAGCATTGAGATATCACATCTCATGCTATAGGAATGGTCTCAGGATTGGAATGGGAAGGAGTTGGATATTACATTCTTGCTATGGGAAGGGTCTCATGTTTGGAATTGGAAGGAGTTGGATATCACATATGCTATAGGAAGGGTCTCAGGTTTGGAATGGGAAGGAGTTGGATATCACATCTCATGTTATAGGAAGGGTCTCAGGTTGGTATACGCATTGAGATATCACATCTCTGCTATCGGAAGGGTCTCAGGATTGGAATGGGAAGGAGTTGGATATCCCATCTCATGTTATAGGAAGGGTCTCAGGTTTGGTATTAGAAGCATTGAGATATCACATCTCATGCTATAGGAAGGGTCTCAGGATTGGAATGGGGAGGACTTGGATGTCACATCTCATGCTATAGGGAGGGTCTCAAGTTTGATATTAGAAGCATTGAGATAACAAATCTCATGATATCGGAAGGGTCTCAGGATTGGAATGGGAAGGAGTTGGATATCACATCTCATGATAAAGGAAGGGTCTAAGGTTTGGAAGGGGAAGGATTTGGATATCACATCTCATGTTATAGGACGGGTCTCAGGTTTGGTATTAGAAGCATTGAGATATCAAGTCTCATGGTATAGGAAGGGTCTCAGAATTGGAATGGGAAGGAGTTGGATATCACATCTCAAGCTATAGGAAGGGCCTCAGGATTGGAATGGGAAGGAGTTTGATATCACATCTTATGCCATAGTATGGGTCTCAGGTTTGGTAGAAGCATTGGGATATCACATCTCATGCTATTGGAAGGGTATCAGTATTGGATTTGGAAGGAGTTGGATATCCCATCTCATGCTATAGGAAGGGTCTCAGGTTGGAATGGGAAGGATTTGGATATCACATTTCATGTTATAGGAAGGGTCTCAGGATTGGAATGGGAAGGACTTGGATATCATATCTCATGCTATAGGAAGGCTCTCAGGTTTGGAAGGGGAAGGAGTTGGATATCACATTTCATGTTAGAGGAAGGATCTCAGGTTTGGTATTAGAGGCCTTGAGATATCACATCTCATGCTATAGGAAGGGTCTCAGGATTGGAATGGGAAGGAGTTGGATATCACATCTCAAGCTATAGGAAGGGTCTCAGGTTTGGTATAAGCATTGAGATATCACATCTCATGCTATAGGAAGGGTCTCAGGATTGGAATGGGAAGGAGTTGGATATCACATCTCATATTATAGGAAAGATCTCAGGTTTGGTATTAGAAGCATTGAGACATCACATCTCATGTTATAGGAAGGGTCTTAGGATTGGAATGGGAAGAAGTTGGATATCACATCTCATGCTATAGGAAGGGTCTCGGGTTTGGTATAAGCATTGAGATATCACATCTCATGCTATAGGAAGGGTCTCAGGATTGGAATGGGAAGGAGTTGTATATGACATCTCATGCCATAGGAAGGGTCTCAGGTTTGGTATAAGCATTGAGATATCACATCACATGCTGTAGGAAGGGTCTCAGGATTGGAATGGGAAGGACTTGAATATCACATCTCATGCTATAGGCAGGGTCTCAGGTTTGGAAAGGGAAGGAGATGGATATCACATTTCATGTTAGAGGTAGGATCTCAGGTTTGGTATTAGAGGCATTGAGATATCACATCTCATGCTATCAGAAGGGTCTCAGGATTGGAATGGGAAGGAGTTGTATATCACATCTCATGCTAAAGGGATGGTCTCAGGTTTGGAAGGGGAAGGATTTGGAAATCACATCTCATGTTATAGGAAGGATCTCAGGTTTGGTATTAGAAGCATTGAGATATCACATCTCATGCTATCGGAAGTATCTCAGGTTTGGTATTAGAGGCATTGAGATATCACATCTCCTGCTATCATAAGGGTCTCAGGATTGGAATGGGAAGGAGTTGGATATCACATCTCATGTTATAGGAAGGATCTCAGGTTTGGTATTAGAAGCATTGAGATATCACATCTCATGCTATAGGAAGGGTCTCAGGATTGGAATGGGAAGGAGTTGGATATCACATCTCATGCTATAGGAAGGGTCTCAGATTTGGTATAAGCATTGAGATATCACATCTCATGCTATAGGAAGGGTCTCAGGATTGGAATGGGAAGGAGTTGGATATCACATCTCATGCTATAGGAAGGGTCTCAGGTTTGGAACGGGAAGGAGTTAGATATCACATCTCATGTTATAGGAATAGTCTCAGGTTTGGTATAAGCATTGAGATATCACATCTCTGCTATCGGTGGTGTCTCAGGATTGGGATGGGAAGGAATTGGATATCACATCTCATGCTATAGGAAGGGTATCAGGTTTGGAACGGGAAGGAGTTGGATATCCCATCTCATGTTATAGGACAGGTCTCAGGTTTGATATTAGAAGCATTGAGATATCACATCTCATGCTATAGGAAGGGTCTCAGGATTGAAATGGGAAGGACTTGGATATCACATCTCATGTTATAGGAAGGGTCTCAGGTTTGGTATTAGAAGCATTGAGATATCACATCTCATGCTATAGGAAGGGTCTCAGGATTGAAATGGGAAGGACTTGGATATCACATCTCATGTTATGGGAAGGGTCTCAGGTTTGGTATTAGAAGCATTGAGATATCACATCTCATGCTATAGGAAGGGTCTCAGGAATGGAATGGGAAGGACTTGGATATCACATCTTATGATAAAGGAAGGGTCTAATGTTTGGAAGGGGAAGGATTTGGATATCACATCTCATGTTATTGGACCGGTCTCAGGTTTGGTATTAGAAGCATTGAGATATCAAGTCTCATGGTATAGGACGGGAGTTTGATATCACATCTCATGCCATGGTATGGGTCTCAGGTTTTGTAGAAGCATTGGGATATCACATCTCATGCTATCGGAAGGGTATCAGGATTGGTTTTGGAAGGAGTTGGATATCCCATCTCATGCTATAGGAAGGGTCTCAGGTTGGAATGGGAAGGAGTTGGATATGACATCTCATGTTATAGGAAGGGTCTCAGGATTGGAATGGGAAGGACTTGGATATCACATCTCATGCTGTAGGAAGGCTCGCAGGTTTGGAAAGGGAAGGAGTTGGATATCACATTTCATGTTAGAGGTAGGATCTCAGGTTTGGTATTAGAGGCATTGAGATATCACATCTCATGCTATCAGAAGCGTATCAGGATTGGAATGGGAAGGAGTTGGATATCACATCTCATGCTAATGGGAGGGTCTCAGGTTCAGAAGGGGAAGGATTTGGATATCACATCTCATGTTATAGGAAGGATCTCAGGTTTGGTATTAGAAGCATTGAGATATCACATCTCATGCTATCGGAAGGATCTCAGGTTTGGTATTAGAAGCATTGAGATATCACATCTCATGCTATAGGAAGGGTCTCAGGATTGGAATGGGAAGGATTTGGATATCACATCTCATGTTATAGGACGGGTCTCAGGTTTGGAATTAGAAGCATTGAGATATCAAGTCTCATGGTATAGGAAGGGTCTCAGAATTGGAATGGGAAGGAGTTGGATATCACATCTCAAGCTATAGGAAGGGTCTCAGGATTGGAATGGGAAGGAGTTTGATGTCACATCTTATGCCATAGTATGGGTCTCAGGTTTGGTAGAAGCATTGGGATATCACATCTCATGCTATTGGAAGGGTATCAGTATTGGATTTGGAAGGAGTTGGATATCCCATCTCATGCTATAGGAAGGGTCTCAGGTTGGAATGGGAAGGAGTTGGATATCACATTTCATGTTATAGGAAGGGTCTCAGGATTGGAATGGGAAGGACTTGGATATCATATCTCATGCTATAGGAAGGCTCTCAGGTTTGGAAGGGGAAGGAGTTGGATATCACATTTCTGTTAGAGGAAGGATCTCAGGTTTGGTATTAGAGGCCTTGAGATATCACATCTCATGCTATAGGAAGGGTCTCAGGATTGGAATGGGAAGGAATTGGATATCACATCTCAAGCTATAGGAAGGGTCTCAGGTTTGGTATAAGCATTGAGATATCACATCTCATGCTATAGGAAGGGTCTCAGGATTGGAATGGGAAGGAGTTGGATATCACATCTCATGTTATAGGAAAGATCTTAGGTTTGGTATTAGAAGCATTGAGACATCACATCTCATGTTATAGGAAGGGTTTTAGGATTGGAATGGGAAGAAGTTGGATATCACATCTCATGCTATAGGAAGGGTCTCAGGTTTGGTATAAGCATTGAGATATCACATCTCATGCTATAGGAAGGGTCTCAGGATTGGAATGGGAAGGAATTGTATATGACATCTCATGCCATAGGAAGGGTCTCAGGTTTGGTATAAGCATTGAGATATCACATCACATGCTATATGAAGGGTCTCAGGATTGGAATGGGAAGTACTTGGATATCACATCTCATGCTATAGGCAGGGTCTCAGGTTTGGAAAGGGAAGGAGATGGATATCACATTTCATGTTAGAGGTAGGATCTCAGGTTTGGTATTAGAGGCATTGAGATATCACATCTCATGCTATCAGAAGGGTCTCAGGATTGGAATGGGAAGGAGTTGTATATCATATCTCATGCTAAAGGGAGGGTCTCAGGTTTGGAAGGGGAAGGATTTGTAAATCACATCTCATGTTATAGGAAGGATCTCAGGTTTGGTATTAGAGGCATTGAGATATCACATCTCATGCTATCATAAGGGTCTCAGGATTGGAATGGGAAGGAGTTGGATATCACATCTCTTGTTATAGGAAGGATCTCAGGTTTGGTATTAGAAGCATTGAGATATCACATCTCATGCTATCGGAAGTATCTCAGGTTTGGTATTAGAGGCATTGAGATATCACATCTCATGCTATCATAAGGGTCTCAGGATTGGAATGGGAAGGAGTTGGATATCACATCTCTTGTTATAGGAAGGATCTCAGGTTTGGTATTAGAAGCATTGAGATATCACATCTCATGCTATAGGAAGGGTCTCAGGATTGGAATGGGAAGGAGTTGGATATCACATCTCATGCTATAGGAAGGGTCTCAGATTTGGTATAAGCATTGAGATATCACATCACATGCTATAGGAAGGGTCTCAGGATTGGAATGGAAGGAGTTGGATATCACATCTCATGCTATAGGAAGGGTCTCTGGTTTGGAACGGGAAGGAGTTAGATATCACATCTCATGTTATAGGAAGAGTCTCAGGTTTGGTATAAGCATTGAGATATCACATCCCTGCTATCGGAGGTGTCTCAGGATTGGGATGGGAAGGAATTGGATATCACATCTCATCCTATAGGAAGGGTATCAGGTTTGGAACGGGAAGGAGTTGGATATCCCATCTCATGTTATAGGACAGGTCTCAGGTTTGATATTAGAAGCATTGAGATATCACATCTCTGCTATTGGAAGGGTCTCAGGATTGGAATGGGAAGGACTTGGATATCAGAATTCATGTTATAGGAAGGGTCTCAGGTTTGGTATTAGAAGCATTGAGATATCACATCTCATGCTATAGGAAGGGTCTCAGGAATGGAATGGGAAGGACTTGGATATCACATCTCATGATAAAGGAAGGGTCTAAGGTTTGGAAGGGGAAGGATTTGGATATCACATCTCATGTTATTGGACCGGTCTCAGGTTTGGTATTAGAAGCATTGAGATATCAAGCCTCATGGTATGGGACGGGAGTTTGATATCACATCTCATGCCATGGTATGGGTCTCAGGTTTTGTAGAAGCATTGGGATATCACATCTCATGCTATCGGAAGGGTATCAGGATTGGATTTGGAAGGAGTTGGATATCCCATCTCATGCTATAGGAAGGGTCTCAGGTTGGAATGGGAAGAAGTTGGATATGACATCTCATGTTATAGGAAGGGTCTCAGGATTGGAATGGGAAGGACTTGGATATCACATCTCATGCTGTAGGAAGGCTCTCAGGTTCGGAAGGGGAAGGATTTGGATATCACATCTCATGTTATAGGAAGGATCTCAGGTTTGGTATTAGAAGCATTGAGATATCACATGCTATCGGAAGGATCTCAGGTTTGGTATTAGAAGCATTGAGATATCACATCTCATGCTATAGGAAGGGTCTCAGGATTGGAATGGGAAGGAGTTGGATATCACATCTCATGTTATAGGAAGGATCTCGGGTTTGGTATTAGAAGCATTGAGATATCACATCTCATGCTATAGGACTGGTCTCAGGATTGGAATGGGAAGGAGTTGGATATCACATCTCATGCTAAAGGAAGGGTCTCAGTTTTGGTAGAAGCATTGAGATTTCACATATCATGCTATAGGATGGGTCTCAGGATTGGAATGGGAAGGAGTTGGATATCACATCTCATGCTATAGGAAGGGTCTCAGGTTTGGTATAAGCATTGAGATATCACATCTCTGCTATCGGAAGGGTCTCAGGATTGGAATGGGAAGGACTTAGATATCACATCTCATGCTATAGGGAGGGTCTCAGTATTGATATTAGAAGCATTGAGATATCACACCTCATGTTATAGGAAGGGTCTATCAGGTCTCAGCATGAGACTCTTCCTATAACATGAGATGGGAATATCCAACTCCTTCCCATTCCAATCCTGAGACCCTTCCTATAGCATGAGATGTGATATCTCAATGCTTATACCAAACCTGAGACCCTTCCTATAGCATGAGATGTGATATCCAACTCCTTCCCATTCCAAAACTGAGACCCTTCCTATAGCAAGAGATGTGATGTCTCAATGCTTCTAATACCAAACCTGAGATCCTTCCTATAACATGAGATGTGAAATCCAACTCCTTCCATTCCAATCCTGAGACCCTTCCTATAGCATGAGATGTGATATCTCAATGCTTATACTAAACCTGAGACCCTTCCTTTAGCATGAGATGTGATATCCAACTCCTTCCCATTCCAATCCTGAGACCCTTCCTATAGCATGAGATGTGATATCTCAATGCCTCTAATACCAAACCTGAGATCCTTCCTCTAACATGAAATGTGATATCCAACTCCTTCCCTTTCCAAACCTGAGAGCCTATCCATAGCATGAGATGTGATATCCAAGTCCTTCCCATTCCAATCCTTAGTCCCTTCCTACAGCATGCAATATGATATCTCAATGATTCTAATAACAATCCTGAGACCCGTCCTATAACATGAGAGGGGATATCCAACTCCTTCCCATTCCAATCCTGAGACACTTCCGATAGCAGAGATGTGATATCTCAATGCTTATACCAAACCTGAGACCCTTCCTATAACACGAGATCGGATATCCAACTCCTTCCCGTTCCAAACCTGAGACCCTTCCTTTAGCATGAGATGTGATATCCAGCTCCTTCCCATTCCAATCCTGAGACACTTCCCATAGCATGAGATGTGATATCTCAATGCTTCTAATATCAAAAATGAGACCCTCCCTATAGCATGATATGTGATATCTAAGTCCTTCCCATTCCAATCTTGAGACCCTTCCTATAGCATGAGATGTGATATCTCAATGCTTCTACCAAACCTGAGACCATTCCTTTAGCATGAGATGTGATATCCAACTCCTTCCCATTCCAATCCTGAGACCCTTCCTATAGCATGAGATGTGATATCTCAATACTTCTAATACCAAACCTGAGATCCTTCCGATAACATGAGATGTGATATCCAAATCCTTCCCCTTCCAAACCTGAGACCCTCCCTTTATCATGAGATGTGATATCCAACTCCTTCCCATTCCAATCCTGAGAACCTTCTGATAGCATGAGATGTGATATCTCAATGCTTCTAATACCAAACCTGAGATCCTTCCTATAACATGAGATGTGATATCCAAATCCTTCCCCTTCCAAACCTGAGACCCTCACTTTAGCATGAGATGTGATATCCAACTCCTTCCCATTCCAATCCTGAGACCCTTCTGATAGCATGAGATGTGATATCTCAATGCCTCTTATACCAAACCTGAGATCCTACCTCTAACATGAAATGTGATATCCAACTCTTTCACCTTCCAAACCTGAGAGCCTTCCTATAGCATGAGATGTGATATCCAAGTCCTTCCCATTCCAATCCTGAGACCCTTCCTATAACATGAGATGTGATATCCAACTCCTTCCCATTCCAATCCTGAGACCCTTCCTATAACATGAGATGTGATATCCAAGTCCTTCCCATTCCAATCATGAGACCCTTCCTACAGCATGCAATATGATATCTCAATGATTCTAATAACAATCCTGAGACCCGTCCTATAACATGAGATGTGATATCCAACTCCTTCCCATTCCAATCCTGAGACCCTTCTGATAGCATGAGATGTGATATCTCAATGCTTCTAATACCAAACCTGAGATCCTTCCGATAACATGAGATGTGATATCCAAATCCTTCCCCTTCCAAACCTGAGACCCTCCCTTTAGCATGAGATGGGATATCCAACTCCTTCCCATTCCAATCCTGAGAACCTTCTGATAGCATGAGATGTGATATCTCAATGCTTCTAATACCAAACCTGAGATCCTTCCGATAGCATGAGATGTGATATCTCAATGCTTCTTATACCAAACCTGAGATCCTTCCTATAACATGAGATGTGATATCCAAATCCTTCCCCTTCCAAACCTGAGACCCTCCCTTTAGCATGAGATGTGATATCCAACTCCTTCCCATTCCAATCCTGAGACCCTTCTGATAGCATGAGATGTGATATCTCATTGCCTCTAATACCAAACCTGAGATCCTACCTCTAACATGAAATGTGATATCCAACTCTTTCCCCTTCCAAACCTGAGAGCCTTCCTATAGCATGAGATGTGATATCCAAGTCCTTCCCATTCCAATCCTGAGACCCTTCCTATAACATGAGATGTGATATCCAACTCCTTCCAATTCCAACCTGAGACCCTTCCTATAGCATGAGATGTGATATCTCAATGCCTCTAATACCAAACCTGAGATCCTTCCTCTAACATGAAATGTGATATCCAACTCCTTCCCTTTCCAAACCTGAGAGCCTATCTATAGCATGAGATGTGATATCCAAGTCCTTCCCATTCCAATCCTTAGACCCTTCCTACAGCATGCAATATGATATCTCAATGATTCTAATAACAAACCTGAGACCCGTCCTATAACATGAGATGGGATATCCAACTCCTTCCCATTCCAATCCTGAGACCCTTCCGATAGCAGAGATGTGATATCTCAATGCTTATACCAACCTGAGACCCTTCCTATAACATGAGATGTGATATCCAACTCCTTCCCGTTCCAAACCTGAGACCCTTCCTTTAGCATGAGATGTGATATCCAGCTCCTTCCCATTCCAATCCTGAGACACTTCCGATAGCATGAGATGTGATATCTCAATGCTTCTAATATCAAAACTGAGACCCTCCCTATAGAATGATATGTGATATCTAAGTCCTTCCCATTCCAATCCTGAGACCCTTCCTATAGCATGAGATGTGATATCTCAATGCTTCTACCAAACCTGAGACCCTTCCTTTAGCATGAGATGTGATATCCAACTCGTTCCCATTCCAATCCTGAGACCCTTCCTATAGCATGAGATGTGATATCTCAATACTTCTAATACCAAACCTGAGATCCTTCCGATAACATGAGATGTGATATCCAAATCCTTCCCCTTCCAAACCTGAGACCCTCCCTTTAGCATGAGATGTGATATCCAACTCCTTCCCATTCCTATCCTGAGACCCTTCTGATAGCATGAGATGTGATATCTCAATGCTTCTAATACCAAACCTGAGATCCTTCCTATAACATGAGATGTGATATCCAAATCCTTCCCCTTCCAAACTTGAGACCCTCCCTTTAGCATGAGATGTGATATCCAACTCCTTCCCATTCCAATCCTGAGACCCTTCTGATAGCATGAGATGTGATATCTCAATGCCTCTAATACCAAACCTGAGATCCTACCTCTAACATGAAATGTGATATCCAACTCTTTCCCCTTACAAACCTGAGAGCCTTCCTATAGCATGAGATGTGATATCCAAGTCCTTCCCATTCCAATCATGAGACCCTTCCTATAACATGAGATGGGATATCCAACTCCTTCCCATTCCAATCCTGAGACCCTTCCGATAGCAGAGATGTGATATCTCAATGCTTATACCAAACCTGAGACCCTTCCTACGGCATGAGATGTCAGATACAACTCCTTCCCTTTCCAATCCTGAGACCCTTCCTATAGCATGAGATGTGATGTCTCAATGCTTCTAATACCAAACCTGAGATCCTTCCTATAACATGAGATGTGATATCCAACTCCTTCCCATTCCAATCCTGAGACCCTTCCTATAGCATGAGATGTGATATCTCAATGCTTATACCAAACCTGAGACCCTTCCTATAGCATGAGATGTGATATCCAACTCCTTCCCATTCCAATCCTGAGACCCTTCCTATAGCATGAGATGTGATATCTCAATGCTTCTAATACCAAACCTGAGACTCTTCCTATAACATGAGATGGGATATCCAACTCCTTCCCATTCCAATCCTGAGACCCTTACGATAGCAGAGATGTGATATCTCAATGCTTATACCAAACCTGAGACCCTTCCTACGGCATGAGATGTCATATACAACTCCTTCCCATTCCAATCCTGAGACCCTTCCTATAGCATGAGATGTGATATCTCAATGCTTATACCAAACCTGAGACCCTTCATATAGCATGAGATGTGATATCCAACTCCTTCCCATTCCAATCCTGAGACCCTTCCTATAGCATGAGATGTGATGTCTCAATGCTTCTAATACCAAACCTGAGATCCTTCCTAAAACATGAGATGTGATATCCAACTCCTTCCATTCCAATCCTGAGACCCTTCCTATAGCATGAGATGTGATAGCTCAATGCTTCTAATATCAAACTTGAGACCCTCCCTATAGCATGAGATGTGATATCCAAGTCCTTCCCATTCCAATCCTGAGACACTTCCTATAGCATGAGATGTGATATCTCAATGCTTCTAATACCAAACCTGAGACTCTTCCTATAACATGAGATGGGATATCCAACTCCTTCCCATTCCAATCCTGAGACCCTTCCTATAGCATGAGATGTGATATCTCAATGCTTCTAATACCAAACCTGAGACTCTTCCTATAACATGAGATGGGATATCCAACTCCTTCCCATTCCAATCCTGAGACCCTTACGATAGCAGAGATGTGATATCTCAATGCTTATACCAAACCTGAGACCCTTCCTACGGCATGAGATGTCATATACAACTCCTTCCCATTCCAATCCTGAGACCCTTCCTATAGCATGAGATGTGATATCTCAATGCTTATACCAAACCTGAGACCCTTCCTATAGCATGAGATGTGATATCTAACTCCTTCCCATTCCAATCCTGAGACCCTTCCTATAGCATGAGATGTGATATCTCAATGCCTCTAATACCAAACCTGAGATCCTTCCTCTAACATGAAATGTGATATCCAACTCCTTCCCTTTCCAAACCTGAGAGCCTACCTATAGCATGAGATGTGATATCCAAGTCCTTCCAATTCCAATCCTTAGACCCTTCCTATAGCATGCAATATGATATCTCAATGATTCTAATAACAAACCTGAGACCCGTCCTATAACATGAGATGGGATATCCAACTCCTTCCCATTCCAATCCTGAGACCCTTCCGATAGCAGAGATGTGATATCTCAATGCTTATACCAAACCTGAGACCCTTCCTACGGCATGAGATGTCATATACAACTCCTTCCCATTCCAATCCTGAGACCCTTCCTATAGCATGAGATGTGATATCTCAATGCTTATACCAAACCTGAGACCCTTCATATAGCATGAGATGTGATATCCAACTCCTTCCCATTACAATCCTGAGACCCTTCCTATAGCATGAGATGTGATGTCTCAATGCTTCTAATACCAAACCTGAGATCCTTCCTATAACATGAGATGTGATATCCAACTCCTTCCATTCCAATCCTGAGACCCTTCCTATAGCATGAGATGTGATATCTCAATGCTTCTAATATCAAACTTGAGACCCTCCCTATAGCATGAGATGTGATATCCAATTCCTTCCCATTCCAATCCTGAGACACTTCCTATAGCATGAGATGTGATATCTCAATGCTTCTAATACCAAACCTGAGACTCTTCCTATAACATGAGATGGGATATCCAACTCCTTCCGATTCCAATCCTGAGACCCTTCCAAAAGCAGAGATGTGATATCTCAATGCTTATACCAAACCTGAGACCCTTCCTATGGCATGAGATGTCATATACATATCCTTCCCATTCCAATCCTGAGACCCTTCCTATAGCATGAGATGTGATATCTCAATGCTTATACCAAACCTGAGACCCTTCCTATAGCATGAGATGTGATATCCAACTCCTTCCCATTCCAATCCTGAGACCCTTCCTATAGCATGAGATGTGATATCTCAATGCCTCTAATACCAAACCTGAGATCCTTCCTCTAACATGAAATGTGATATCCAACTCCTTCCCTTTCCAAACCTGAGAGCCTACCTATAGCATGAGATGTGATATCCAAGTCCTTCCCATTCCAATCCTTAGACCCTTCCTATAGCATGCAATATGATATCTCAATGATTCTAATAACAAACCTGAGACCCGTCCTATAACATGAGATGGGATATCCAACTCCTTCCCATTCCAATCCTGAGACACTTCCGATAGCAGAGATGTGATATCTCAATGCTTATACCAAACCTGAGACCCTTCCTATAACATGAGATGTGATATCCAACTCCTTCCCATTCCAAACCTGAGACCCTTCCTATAGCATATGTGATATCCAACTCCTTCCAATTCCAAACATGAGACCCTTCCCATAGCAAGAATGTAATATCCAACTCCTTCCCATTCCAATCCTGAGACCATTCCTATAGCATGAGATGTGATATCTCAATGCTTCTAATACCAAACCTGAGATCCTTCCTATGACATGAGATGTGATATCCAATTCCTTCCCATTCCAAACCTGAGACCCTTCCTACAGCATGCGATGTGATATCTCAATGCTTCTAATACCAAACCTGAGACCAGTCCTATAACATGAGATGGGATATCCAACTCCTTCCCGTTCCAATCCTGAGACACTTCCGATTGCAGAGATGTGATATCTCAATGCTTATACCAAACCTGAGACCCTTCCTATAACATGAGATGTGATATCCAACTCCTTCCCGTTCCAAACCTGAGACCCTTCCTATAGCATGAGATGTGATATCCAACTCCTTCCCATTCCAATCCTGAGACCCTTCCGATAGCATGAGATGTGATATCTCAAAGCCTCTAATACCAAACCTGAGATCCTTCCTATAACATGTGATGTGATATTCAAATCCTTCCCCTTCCAAACCTGAGACCCTCCCTTTAGCATGAGATGTGATATCCAACTCCTTCCCATTCCAATCCTGAGACCCTTATGATAGCATGAGATGTGATATCTCAATGCCTCTAATACCAAACCTGAGATACTTCCGATAGCATGAGATGTGATATCTCAATGCTTCTAATACCAAACCTGAGATCCTTCCTATAACATGAGATGTGATATCCAAATCCTTCCCCTGCCAAACCTGAGACCCTCCCTTTAGCATGAGATGTGATATCCAACTCCTTCCCATTCCAATCCTGAGACCCTTCGGATAGCATGAGATGTGATATCTCAATGCCTCTAATACCAAACCTGAGATCCTACCTCTAACATGAAATGTGACATCCAACTCCTTCCCTTTCCAAACCTGAGACCCGGCCTATAGCATGAGATGGGATATCCAAGTCCTTCCCATTCCAATCCTGAGACCGTTCCTATAGCATGAGATGTGATATCTCAATGCTTCTACCAAACCTGAGACCCTTCCTATAGCATGAGATGTGATATCCAACTTCTTCCCATTCCAATCATGAGACCCTTCCTATAACATGAGATGTGATGTCTCAATGCTTCTAATACCAAACCTGAGATCTTTCCTATAACATGAGATGTGATATCCAACTCCTTCCCATCCTAATCCTGAGACACTTCCGATTGCAGAGATGTGATGTCTCAATGCTTCTAATACCAAACCTGAGATCTTTCCTTAAACATGAGATGTGATATCCAACTCCTTCCCGTTCCAAACCTGAGACCCTTCCTATAGCATGAGATGTGATATCTCAATGCTTCTAATACCAAACCTGAGATCCTTCCTATAACATGTGATGTGATATTCAAATCCTTCCCCTTCCAAACCTGAGACCCTCCCTTTAGCATGAGATGTGATATCCAACTCCTTCCCATTCCAATCCTGAGACCCTTACGATAGCATGAGATGTGATATCTCAATGCCTCTAATACCAAACCTGAGATACTTCCGATAGCATGAGATGTGATATCTCAATGCTTCTAATACAAAACCTGAGATCCTTCCTATAACATGAGATGTGATATCCAAATCCTTCCCCTTCCAAACCTGAGACCCTCCCTTTAGCATGAGATGTGATATCCAACTCCTTCCCATTCCAATCCTGAGACCCTTCCTATAGCATGAGATGTGATGTCTCAATGCTTCTAATACCAAACCTGAGATCCTTCCTAAAATATGAGATGTGATATCCAAGTCCTTCCCATTCCAATCCTGAGACACTTCCTATAGCATGAGATGTGATATCTCAATGCTTCTAATACCAAACCTGAGACTCTTCCTATAACATGAGATGGGATATCCAACTCCTTCCCATTCCAATCCTGAGACCCTTCCAAAAGCACAGATGTGATATCTCAATGCTTATACCAAACCTGAGACCCTTCCTATGGCATGAGATGTCATATACATATCCTTCCCATTCCAATCCTGAGACCCTTCCTATAGCATGAGATGTGATATCTCAATGCTTATACCAAACCTGAGACCCTTCCTATAGCATGAGATGTGATATCTAACTCCTTCCCATTCCAATCCTGAGACCCTTCCTATAGCATGAGATGTGATATCTCAATGCCTCTAATACCAAACCTGAGATCCTTCCTCTAACATGAAATGTGATATCCAACTCCTTCCCTTTCCAAACCTGAGAGCCTACCTATAGCATGAGATGTGATATCCAAGTCCTTTCAATACCAATCCTTAGACCCTTCCTATAGCATGCAATATGATATCTCAATGATTCTAATAACAAACCTGAGACCCGTCCTATAACATGAGATGGGATATCCAACTCCTTCCCATTCCAATCCTGAGACCCTTCCGATAGCAGAGATGTGATATCTCAATGATTATACCAAACCTGAGACCCTTCCTACGGCATGAGATGTCATATACAACTCCTTCCCATTCCAATCCTGAGACCCTTCCTATAGCATGAGATGTGATATCTCAATGCTTATACCAAACCTGAGACCCTTCATATAGCATGAGATGTGATATCCAACTCCTTCCCATTACAATCCTGAGACCCTTCCTATAGCATGAGATGTGATGTCTCAATGCTTCTAATACCAAACCTGAGATCCTTCCTATAACATGAGATGTGATATCCAACTCCTTCCATTCCAATCCTGAGACCCTTCCTATAGCATGAGATGTGATATCTCAATGCTTCTAATATCAAACTTGAGACCCTCCCTATAGCATGAGATGTGATATCCAATTCCTTCCCATTCCAATCCTGAGACACTTCCTATAGCATGAGATGTGATATCTCAATGCTTCTAATACCAAACCTGAGACTCTTCCTATAACATGAGATGGGATATCCAACTCCTTCCGATTCCAATCCTGAGACCCTTCCAAAAGCAGAGATGTGATATCTCAATGCTTATACCAAACCTGAGACCCTTCCTATGGCATGAGATGTCATATACATATCCTTCCCATTCCAATCCTGAGACCCTTCCTATAGCATGAGATGTGATATCTCAATGCTTATACCAAACCTGAGACCCTTCCTATAGCATGAGATGTGATATCCAACTCCTTCCCATTCCAATCCTGAGACCCTTCCTATAGCATGAGATGTGATATCTCAATGCCTCTAATACCAAACCTGAGATCCTTCCTCTAACATGAAATGTGATATCCAACTCCTTCCCTTTCCAAACCTGAGAGCCTACCTATAGCATGAGATGTGATATCCAAGTCCTTCCCATTCCAATCCTTAGACCCTTCCTATAGCATGCAATATGATTTCTCAATGATTCTAATAACAAACCTGAGACCCGTCCTATAACATGAGATGGGATATCCAACTCCTTCCCATTCCAATCCTGAGACACTTCCGATAGCAGAGATGTGATATCTCAATGCTTATACCAAACCTGAGACCCTTCCTATAACATGAGATGTGATATCCAACTCCTTCCCATTCCAAACCTGAGACCCTTCCTATAGCATATGTGATATCCAACTCCTTCCAATTCCAAACATGAGACCCTTCCCATAGCAAGAATGTAATATCCAACTCCTTCCCATTCCAATCCTGAGACCATTCCTATAGCATGAGATGTGATATCTCAATGCTTCTAATACCAAACCTGAGATCCTTCCTATGACATGAGATGTGATATCCAATTCCTTCCCATTCCAAACCTGAGACCCTTCCTACAGCATGCGATGTGATATCTCAATGCTTCTAATACCAAACCTGAGACCAGTCCTATAACATGAGATGGGATATCCAACTCCTTCCCGTTCCAATCCTGAGACACTTCCGATTGCAGAGATGTGATATCTCAATGCTTATACCAAACCTGAGACCCTTCCTATAACATGAGATGTGATATCCAACTCCTTCCCGTTCCAAACCTGAGACCCTTCCTATAGCATGAGATGTGATATCCAACTCCTTCCCATTCCAATCCTGAGACCCTTCCGATAGCATGAGATGTGATATCTCAAAGCCTCTAATACCAAACCTGAGATCCTTCCTATAACATGTGATGTGATATTCAAATCCTTCCCCTTCCAAACCTGAGACCCTCCCTTTAGCATGAGATGTGATATCTCAATGCTTCTAATACCAAACCTGAGATCCTTCCTATAACATGAGATGTGATATCCAAATCCTTCCCCTGCCAAACCTGAGACCCTCCCTTTAGCATGAGATGTGATATCCAACTCCTTCCCATTCCAATCCTGAGACCCTTCGGATAGCATGAGATGTGATATCTCAATGCCTCTAATACCAAACCTGAGATCCTACCTCTAACATGAAATGTGACATCCAACTCCTTCCCTTTCTAAACCTGAAACCCTGCCTATAGCATGAGATGGGATATCCAAGTCCTTCCCATTCCAATCCTGAGACCGTTCCTATAGCATGAGATGTGATATCTCAATGCTTCTACCAAACCTGAGACCCTTCCTATAGCATGAGATGTGATATCCAACTTCTTCCCATTCCAATCATGAGACCCTTCCTATAACATGAGATGTGATGTCTCAATGCTTCTAATACCAAACCTGAGATCTTTCCTATAACATGAGATGTGATATCCAACTCCTTCCCATCCTAATCCTGAGACACTTCCGATTGCAGAGATGTGATGTCTCAATGCTTCTAATACCAAACCTGAGATCTTTCCTTAAACATGAGATGTGATATCCAACTCCTTCCCGTTCCAAACCTGAGACCCTTCCTATAGCATGAGATGTGATATCTCAATGCTTCTAATACCAACCATGAGATCCTTCCTATAACATGTGATGTGATATTCAAATCCTTCCCCTTCCAAACCTGAGACCCTCCCTTTAGCATGAGATGTGATATCCAACTCCTTCCCATTCCAATCCTGAGACCCTTACGATAGCATGAGATGTGATATCTCAATGCCTCTAATACCAAACCTGAGATACTTCCGATAGCATGAGATGTGATATCTCAATGCTTCTAATACAAAACCTGAGATCCTTCCTATAACATGAGATGTGATATCCAAATCCTTCCCCTTCCAAACCTGAGACCCTCCCTTTAGCATGAGATGTGATATCCAACTCCTTCCCATTCCAATCCTGAGACCCTTCTGATAGCATGAGATGTGATATCTCAATGCCTCTAATACCAAACCTGAGATCCTACCTCTAACATGAAATGTGATATCCAACTCATTCCCTTTCCAAACCTGAGACCCTGCCTATAGCATGTGATGTGATATCTCAATGCTTATACCAAACCTGAGACCCTTCCTATGGCATGAGATGTCATATACAACTCCTTCCCATTCCAATCCTGAGACCCTTCCTATAGCATGAGATGTGATATCTCAATGCTTATACCAAACTGAGACCCTTCCTATAGCATGAGATGTGATATCCAACTTCTTCCCATTCCAATTCTGAGACCCTTCCTATAACATGAGATGTGATGTCTCAATGCTTCTAATACCAAACCTGAGATCTTTCCTATAACATGAGATGTGATATCCAACGCCTTCCCATCCCAATCCTGAGACACTTCCGATTGCAGTGATGTGATGTCTCAATGCTTCTAATACCAAACCTGAGATCTTTCCTATAACATGAGATGTGATATCCAACTCCTTCCCGTTCCAAACCTGAGACCCTTCCTATAGCATGAGATGTGATATCCAACTCCTTCCCATTCCAATCCTGAGACCATTCTGATAGCATGAGATGTGATATCTCAATGCTTCTAATACCAAACCTGAGATCCTTCCTATAACATGTGATGTGATATTCAAATCCTTCCCCTTCCAAACCTGAGACCCTCCCTTTAGCATGAGATGTGATATCCAACTCCTTCCCATTCCAATCCTGAGACCCTTATGATAGCATGAGATGTAATATTTCAATGCCTCTAATACCAAACCTGAGATACTTCCGATAGCATGAGATGTGATATCTCAATGCTTCTAATACCAAACCTGAGATCCTTCCTATAACATGAGATGTGACATCCAACTCCTTCCCATTCCAATCCTGAGACCCTTCCTATAGCATGAGATGTGATATCTCAATGCTTCTAATACCAAACCTGAGACTCTTCCTATAACATGAGATGGGATATCCAACTCCTGTCCCATTCCAATCCTGAGACCCTTCCGATAGCAGAGATGTGATATCTCAATGCTTATACCAAACCTGAGACCCTTCCTACGGCATGAGATGTCATATACAACTCCTTCCCATTCCAATCCTGAGACCCTTCCTATAGCATGAGATGTGATATCTCAATGCTTATACCAAACCTGAGACCCTTCATATAGCATGAGATGTGATATCCAACTCCTTCCCATTCCAATCCTGAGACCCTTCCTATAGCATGAGATGTGATGTCTCAATGCTTCTAATACCAAACCTGAGATCCTTCCTAAAACATGAGATGTGATATCCAACTTCTTCCCATTCCAATCCTGCGACAGTTCCTATAGCATGAGATGTGATATCTCACTGCTTATACCAAACCTGAGACCCTTCCTATAGCATGAGATGTGATATCCAACTCCTTCCCATTCCAATCCTGAGACCCTTCCTATAGCATGAGATGTGATATCTCAATGCTTCTAATACCAAACCTGAGACCCTTCCTATAACATGAGATGGGAATATCCAACTCCCTTACATTCCAATCCTGAGACCCTTCCGATAACAGAGATGTGATATCTCAATGCTTATACCAAACCTGAGATCCTTCCTATAACATGAGATGTGATATCCAACTTCTTCCCATTCCAATCCTGAGACAGTTCCTATAGCATGAGATGTGATATCTCACTGCTTATACCAAACCTGAGACCCTTCCTATAGCATGAGATGTGATATCCAACTCCTTCCCATTCCAATCCTGAGACCCTTCCTATAGCATGAGATGTGATATCTCAATGCTTCTAATACCAAACCTGAGACTCTTCCTATAACATGAGATGGGATATCCAACTCCTTCCCATTCCAATCCTGAGACCCTTCCGATAGCAGAGATGTGATATCTCAATGCTTATACCAAACCTGAGACCCTTCCTACGGCATGAGATGTCATATACAACTCCTTCCCATTCCAATCCTGAGACCCTTCCTATAGCATGAGATGTGATATCTCAATGCTTATACCAAACCTGAGACCCTTCATATAGCATGAGATGTGATATCCAACTCCTTCCCATTCCGATCCTGAGACCCTTCCTATAGCATGAGATGTGATGTCTCAATGCTTCTAATACCAAACCTGAGATCCTTCCTAAAACATGAGATGTGATATCCAACTCCTTCCATTCCAATCCTGAGACCCTTCCTATAGCATGAGATGTGATATCTCAATGCTTCTAATATCAAACTTGAGACCTCCCTATAGCATGAGATGTGATATCCAAGTCCTTCCCATTCCAATCCTGAGACCATTCCTATAGCATGAGATGTGATATCTCAATGCTTCTAATACCAAACCTGAGATCCTTCCGATAGCATGAGATGTGATATCTAAATGCTTCTAATACCAAACCTGAGATCCTTCCTATAACATGAGATGTGATATCCAAATCCTTCCCCTTCCAAACCTGAGACCCTCCCTTTAGCATGAGATGTGATATCCAACTCCTTCCCATTCCAATCCTGAGACCCTTCTGATAGCATGAGATGTGATATCTCAATGCCTCTAATACCAAACCTGAGATCCTACCTCTAACATGAAATGTGATATCCAACTCTTTCCCCTTCCAAACCTGAGAGCCTTCCTATAGCATGAGATGTGATATCCAAGTCCTTCCCATTCCAATCCTGAGACCCTTCCTATAACATGAGATGTGATATCCAACTCCTTCCCATTCCAACCTGAGACCCTTCCTATAGCATGAGATGGGATATCCAACTCCTTGGAATTCAATCCTGATACCCTTCCGATAGCATGAGATGTGATATCCCAATGCTTATACCAAACCTGAGACCCATACTATTGCATGGATGTGATATCAAACTCCTTCCCATTCCAATCCTGAGACCCTTTCTATAGCTTGAGATGTGATATCCAACTCCTTCTCATTCCAATTCTGAGTCCCTTCCTATACCATGAGACTTGATATCTCAGTGCTTCTAATACCAAACCTGAGACCCGTCCTATAACATGAGATGTGATATCCAAATCCTTCCCCTTCCCAACCTTAGACCCTTCCTTTATCATGAGATGTGATATCCAACTCCTTCCCATTCCAATCCTGAGACCCTTCCGATATCATGAGATGTGATATCTAAATGCTTCTAATATCAAACTTGAGACCCTCCCTATAGCATGAGATGTGATATCCAAGTCCTTCCCATTCCAATCCTGAGACCCTTCCTATAGCATGAGATGTGATATCTCAATGCTTCTAATACCAAACCTGAGACCCTTCCTATAACATGAGATGGGAATATCCAACTCCTTCCCATTCCAATCCCGAGACCCTTCCGATAGAAGAGATGTGATATCTCAATGCTTATACCAAACCTGAGATCCTTCCTATAGCATGAGATGTGATATCCTACTCCTTCCCATTCCAATCCTGAGACCCTTCCTATAGCATGAGATGTGATATCTCAATGCTTCTAATATCAAACTTGAGACCTTCCCTATAGCATGAGATGTGATATCCAAGTCCTTCCCATTCCAATCCTGAGACACTTCCTATAGCATGAGATGTGATATCTCAATGCTTCTAATACCAAACCTGAGACTCTTCCTATAACATGAGATGGGATATCCAACTCCTTCCCATTCCAATCCTGAGACCCTTCCGATAGCAGAGATGTGATATCTCAAAGCTTATACCAAACCTGAGACCCTTCCTATGGCTTGAGATGTCATATACAACTCCTTCCCATTCCAATCCTGAGACCCTTCCGATAGCATGAGATGTGATATCTCAATGCTTATACCAAACCTGAGACCCTTCCTATAGCATGAGATGTGATATCCAACTCCTTCCCATTCCAATCCTGAGACCCTTCCTATAGCATGAGATGTGATATCTCAATGCTTCTAATACCAAACCTGAGATCCTTCGTTTAACATGAGATGTGATATCCAACTCCTTCCATTCCAATCCTGAGACCCTTCCTATAGCATGAGATGTGATATCTCAATGCTTATACCAAACCTGAGACCCTTCCTATAGCATGAGATGTGATATCCAACTCCTTCCCATTCCAATCCTGAGACCCTTCCTATAGCATGAGATGTGATATCTCAATGCCTCTAATACCAAACCTGAGATCCTTCCTCTAACATGAAATGTGATATCCAACTCCTTCCCTTTCCAAACCTGAGAGCCTATCCATAGCATGAGATGTGATATCCAAGTCCTTCCCATTCCAATCCTTAGACCCTTCCTACAGCATGCAATATGATATCTCAATGATTCTAATAACAATCCTGAGACCCGTCCTATAACATGAGATGGGATATCCAACTCCTTCCCATCCCAATCCTGAGACACTTCCGATTGCAGAGATGTGATATCTCAATGCTTATACCAAACCTGAAACTCTTCCTATAACATGAGATGTGATATCTGTTAGGAAAGATTTAATAATTGTAGGTAATTTTCCTTCCATGTGGCAACCCCTAAACTTTTTGCTGTTGTTTTTCACCTTGTTCTCGACTTTGCAAGAGAAGTGCAGCCTTCTGCCGCACTCCTCTGGGATTTCGCTCCTTTCTTACGGGGAAACGGACATGCCCTTAAGACAGTCAGTACCGGGAAACGCTGTTTTCCGTAGTTTCTTTTATCATGTTGCGGCTTTCGTGCAACATGACACAAGAGGGCACTGTAAGCTAAGTTGCTGCTCTCTTGGGATTCTAGCCTTCTACAGGCCCTAGATACTCTTTCAGGATTGTAACTGATCGGTGCAAGTGATTCACGGACGGGAATGGTGGCAGCGATCGTTTCTTGTGTTTTGAGCTCCTTTTGGCGTTCTAAGCACGTTTCTCGCACTTAACCCAAAATGGTGGCCTGGCTCCCAAAATGGCCAGACCACGAGGCTCCTTTGTCCTGTCCGCTGACCGTCTTGCTCCCTTCACCTTCCCCAGGTCGAGCCGACCCGGGTCCTTCCTTATTTGGGCATGTACTTTCCCGCGAAACACGGATGCTTTCGCGGGCTTCTACATGTCTTGTGTGTGCCTCCAGTATGTGGGCTGGGATGTCTGGTCCCGTGTGAATGCCTGGGACCACCGTGGTCCGTGATAGGTCCACGAATGGTGTGAGTGTTGATGAGCGGATCTCCCATTGGGTCCCCACCGTTTTGGCACGAAGGGAACCGTGGAGAAGAGGGGGCTGGAAACACCACTACCATGTCGATCTCCTGAGTTCTCACGAACAAAGGAATACAGGAGCCAAGTATCCTGCAACCAAGAGGCTGAACCGAGGAATCGCTGGTGACCCGCTGAAGGACTGCTCCTCTGCACTGCTGTCGCCTTGTGAAACCCTTTTCACCTTTGATCGAACCAGAAGGCCTGTACTAGTACTTCGACCCTTGGAATAGCGGGGACAGCTATTCTCGGCATCTTCACCATCTCCTGCTAGTAAGCCTTCGGAAGCGTCTCTGGGCCATCCAGCAGGCTGACCAGCCTACACAGGAGTCTTGCTCTGTAACCGCCACCAGGTTGTGTAGTATATCGAGTCCTTGTCACTCTCACACGATTCGTACACTTGGCGTTCCCAGGTCTGAAGTGAGTAGTGTACATTTGGCTCAGATACACACGGCCGCTCCGTTGCCCTGCTGTGGTAACAAACTGTGCGGGTTCCTTCGTTTGGGACGTCTTTTACTCAACTCTGCTGCTGCAGACTCAACACGACGACGAGACGTCCCCTGCTCTTCTGAACCTGCCAGCGACTGAAACTGACGCGGAGAAGCCTGGGTCTGCTTGCATCGGGGTCCGGTGAGTAGCATAGCTATGAACTGGTCGCCCTCCTGCAGGAGCCCATAGCTTTTCCCCGCTGTGTCAAAACAGCACGCCTTTCCGTACTCGCGCTCTGCTTCTGCCCACAGTGGAGGCTGCGCTTGAGTCGCGGAACACTGTTGTTCTTCGTTTGTGCACTAAACTGAACTGCCTGATCTCCCTCGAAGAGAATCCCCTTTTGCCCGTTGGCACCAGCGTGTGCAGGTACTTTTGAGCACAAGGCTCCACTCTTCGTAGGGCTCGGACTTCCTTTTAGTTAGGTGCCTCTGAAGGCGGACTGGGTCTAAGCATTATTTCACACTGCCTGTTTTCCTTCCCTTTTAGGTGGACTACACATTTCGTGCATCTAACGCTTGAGACTTGTTTGTATTTGTATATATATTGTATTGGTATGGTATGTGTTGGTTTACTAGAGTTGTATTGTGATTTCTCGCTACGGTCATTGTTTTAAAGGCCTTGGAATAAATGTATATATATTTTTAATATAGCACCTGTTTGGAGTAGTTTGTAAGTGTCCTTGCTTTGTGTGCTCATTGCAGGCTTTCAGTCACCCTCACCCCTCTTGAGACCTAGTCTTGACCGCCGCGATCGCTACCTTGATTGGTCTGGCTTGTCCAGAGGTTACCCTGTTCCAAGTAATTAGGTTGGCCTTCTGAACTTCTGCGCCACCAGGACAGAGTTCAGAAATCCGTCTTAACAAATTGGTGTACAGCGGTGGGATACGACTGAAGGTATCCAGTGTTGCGCACGAACTAAGGCATTTCAAGTTATTCCTACCAGGACATGTAGTGAATTGTTGTAGTATAACTTTAAAAAGGCCATAGTCCTATCTAACAGTATGGAAACAAATACCTTGTTAACTTTAAATGCTTCCAAATCAGAAACATTGAAAAAAATGTGTGCGGAGAGAGGTGTTTCCTCTCAAGGCACGAAATTGGATATGATCAAAAGAATCGTGGCGTGGCAAGAAGCGCAGCTTGATGCTATAACTTCTGAGGACAGTGCGGAAGGAGGTGGGGCTGCTCTCACTGGTAGAACCGACGGTTCTGCCGCTGCACTGATCCACCGCGACCACGAGGACAGGGAGGATGAGATGTCTAATGTTTCCTCTGCCAGTGTTGATGGGGAGGCTATGCTTGAATTCAAGAAGCAAGAGCTGCGGTTTAGGCAGAAGGAGCTTGAATTCAGCATAGCCAAACTAAAAATCGAACAGTCAGAAAAACAGAAAGACAGGCCAACTGGAACTGGCCAAGCTTCAGGTTGCAAATGGGTCCAAGGGTCCTGGACATGGGTCTGGGGCCTCCTCTCATCCACGGTTTCCGAAAGATCTGGTCATTGTGTTTGAGGAAAGGAATGACATTATGGACTGGATGAATGCGTTTGAGTATGCATGCGAAGTTCAACAAGTTGACAATGCTGATAAGATTGCCTGGTTACTCAGCAGACTGCCCCATTCTGGCTGTAGTGCCATTATGGAAATGTCGAAGGCTGAGCAAGCTGATTTCGCAATGTTAAAGCAAACTCTCATTTTAAAGTTTGGGAAGACTCCGGCCCAATATTTGAAACGATTCATAGAGTATAAGAAAAAGGAAGGTGGTACTTGGGTATCTTATGTCACTGAATCCTTGAAAAACTTAACTGGCTGGGTCGAAGGTTATAAGGTTTCTACCTTCGAAGGCATGATACATCTTGTCATGCTGGAACACATTTTTGCATCTTCTTCCCCGGAGCTTAAGCAGCATTTGGCTGATTCGAAGGAGATAGATCCTAAGAAGCTGGCCATTGCAGCAGACTTATGGGTGTCACATCGAGTGTCCCATAAGGACAAAACTCATCCTGGTAAGCAGGAGGAAGGGAAAAAGTCCAAAGATAAGGAGGGTGGAGAATCTGATAAATCTTCTTCTCAAAAGGGCCACAAAAAGAAAAATAAGGGTAAGACACAAGAGAACTCACAGGGTAGTGGAGGTCAGCCTCCGAAACAGAACTCTGGTTACAATAAGCCTCCCTATGTAAACAGACCCAATGGATCTTGTTTTGCTTGTGGAGCAACTGACCACGTGAAGGGGGATCCCCGGTGTAAGGTTTGACCTTTGGGGGTCCACTCCGCTAATCTGGCCTTCTCCTCCTACGAGGAAGAAGAGATTACAGGAGCATCCTTCTCCTCAGACTCATTTCCCAGCGGGATAGAGGCTGAGGTAGTTTTAGTTTCCCTGGGTTCCTGGGATCCTAAAGTCGCAGAGGCTTATGCTAGGATTACAGATAATACCAAGCACTACTTTAAAGACAGTGTGCTGATCAATGGAGTAGATACTCCAGCTCTTAGGGATAGTGGGTGCAGTCGAACTGTAGTGGATTCTACCTTGGTAGACTCAGAGGAAGTTGCCAGAGCTACTCTGATGCCCACTAAGTTGGCTGACGGCCCACTCCGTATGTTCCCAGTAATACCTGTAAATCTTACTTTAAATGGTACAGCAGTCAGGATTCCAGTGAGCATTCAGAGAAACGTCCCGGGAAAGGTCTTGTTAGGTAATGATCTCAGAGCTTTAGGGCTCGTAGGAGACACTGCCGAAAGACCCTACACACGGTCTCAAGCACGGGCAGCATTGGCCAAGACCAATACGCCGCCCCAGCCGAAGGGGAAACCCAAGGCGAAAGGAGTCAACAAGTCAAGACGAGGGAAAGAGAATATTCCCCCGAGCTCGCCTACCACTGCGGTGGAGGAAGTTGGTCAATCGCCCGGGCCTGACGAGGAGGTGGCGATGCCTGAAGTATTTGACCCCAACGACCATCCTGAACTAAAAGACTTGTTAGTTGAAGGAGGTCCTGATAGGGACGAATTCAGTAAAGGCCAACGTGAGTGCCCATCTCTGGAAGGCCTAAGGAGACAGGCCTGCTCCCAGCTTGAGGGTGAACCTCCTGGGACGCATAGGATTTATTGGGAAGGTGGACTCCTGTATAGTGAGCCCACAGAGTCTACAGAAGGAGACCATAGGAGGTTGGTGGTTCCCCTTGCTGTTAGGCCCTTCCTCCTGCAGTTGGCGCATGAAGTGCTCCTTGCTGGTCACCTTGGTATTAAGAGGAGCAAGCAAAGGTTATCCATGCACTTCTACTGGCCCAAGATGGGGGTGCAAGTAGAAAGTCACTGCAGGAGTTGTGCCTCCTGCCAGTTATCTGGTAAGGTTGGCTCGACAATCCAAGCTCCGTTGGTACCGCTCCCAGTTGTGGGGGTACCATTTGAAAGGGTAGGGATCGACATCGTTGGTCCCCTTGACCCGCAAACATCCTCGGGCAATAGGTTTATCCTGGTGCTGGTCGACCATGCAACCAGATATCCTGAGGCCATCCCATTGAAAAATGTAACTGCCAAGTCAGTTGCAAAAGCTTTACTTGGCATATTTACTAGTGTTGGCTTCCCTAAAGAAGTTGTGTCAGATTGTGGCAGCAACTTTATGTCAAAGTATATGCAGGCTATGTGGAAAGAATGTGGGGTCACCTACAAGTTCTCTTCTGCATACCACCCCCAGACCAATGGTCTGGTGGAACGTTTCAACAGAACGTTAAAAAGCATGATTGGGGCTCTGGAGAAGCTTCAGAGAAGACAATGGGATCTTCTTTTACCATGCTTACTGTTTGCCTACCGAGAGGTACCACAGGAGGGTGTTGGCTTCAGCCCCTTCAAACTTCTGTTTGGTCATCCTGTACGGGGACCCTGTTAATAAGTAAATGACCACACTTCACTGCAATCCTTGTCTTTAGTGAGGATTTATTTAGTTAGTTCATCCAAGAGAAAGGCCCCAGGCTGCAACATTCCAAGAATTCCTCGCTCGCTTGGTCGACTATTCGTTCACCTGACAGCCGGGTTCCATTCAAAGATAAACAACTGCAAGCCGCAGCCGTGTGTGTGTAACGGCAAGACAGTGAGTAATTAAGGTAATGGCAATCCAAATAGTGAGTGACCTCAGGTGGGACCTCTGCTGGTGTTGTCAGCGCAGTCTCTCGTAGTTGCAAATCACAAACCACAAATCAACCTCCTCAGTATTCGTGCTCTGCTCCAGGATTCCTTCGTGGTTCACTTCACTCCCAGGCACTGACTTTTTCCTCAAAATTCGTACTCCGCTCCAGGATAACGGCCGTGTTTCTCGCCGGCTATTACACATGTAGTGTGCCGCTCCGTCCGGTTGCATCCAAACTGTAATCAATATTGCTGCTGCTGGGGGCCTTTTCTCCTTGGCCCAATCCTCGTCGCCAATGTTAATAAGTAAATGACCACACTTCACTGCAATCCTTGTCTTTAGTGAGGATTTATTTAGTTAGTTCATCCAAGAGAAAGGCCCCCAGCTGTGGGCTGTCCTCCTGGTCTCAATCCTCTCTCTGCTGCTCGAATCTGGAACCCTTGCTTAATCATAACAACAAAGATTCTTTGGTAACTAGGTTACATGGCAGCAGCTGAAATGATGTAAGTATAAACACATTGATGTAAGTCTAAACACCTCCTAACAGACCCTTAGCCATAGTCAAAGAGGGATGGGAGATGCCCACTCCCCCTGTTACTACCAACGTAGTTGATTATGTGCTAGGGCTCAGAAAACGGATGGTACTTCTGATGGGCTTGGCTAGTGATAAATTGAAGGCAGGACAAGCACTGGTGAAACATTGGTATGACCAGAAAGCTTCCCTCATCAACTTTACACCTGGTCAGCAAGTCCTGATCATGAATCCCATAAGGCCTTGAGCTTTACAGGACAAATGGTCAGGCTCTTACACAGTGGTGGAGCCCCTGGGTGAGGTTAACTATTTAGTGGACCTTGGAAGGCCTGGACAGGCTCCAAAAGTGTTTCACGTGAATAGGCTGAAGGCTTTCGTCCCAAGAGTCGAAATCGCAGCACTGTTACTGGCTTCAGATGTTGAGGAAGAGGAGTCTGAACCTCTCCCCGACCTGTTCCAAAGCGGTCCTTCAGATAGCTCCTTTGAGGGAGTCCGAGGGGCCCCTCACCTGACTTCTGATCAGCAGGCTGAGGTGAAAAGTTTGCTTAGGCAGTTTTCCCCCCTGTTTTCACAGTCGCCTGGTTTGACACCTTCGTGCAAACATAACATAGACACAGGAGACAGTGTACCTACCAAAAGTAGGGGATACAGGATGTCAGACAAAGTACGGTCTTATATTAAGACCCAGGTCAACAAGATGTTAGACCTTGGGGTGATTGAACCCTCTAGTAGTCCTTGGTCCAGCCCTGTGGTTTTCGTTCCAAAGGCAGGCACTTCTGAATTGAGGTTCTGGTGGATTACAGGGCTCTGAATGCTGTCACCAAGACAGATGCACACCCCTTGCCTCGAACAGATGAGCTGGTGGATACTTTGGGTGCCTCCAAGTACCTCAGCACGTTTGACCTCACTGCTGGCTATTGGCAAATAGCTTTAGCAGAACATGCCAAGGAGAAGACGGCGTTTTCTACTCCAGACGGCCTTTACCAATTCCGGGTAATGCCGTTCGGGTTGAAGAATGCACCTGCCACTTTCCAGAGGCTTGTGCATCATGTTTTGAATGGGTTGGACGAATTCTGTCTTGCATATCTGGACGATATAGCAGTTTTCAGTGCCACCTGGGAAGACCATGTGAAACACCTCGGGATTGTGCTCCAGGCTCTTCAGAAAGCACACTTGACCATAAAGGCTAGTAAATGCCAGATTGGACAAGGCTCAGTGTTTTACCTTCGACATGAAGTAGGTGGAGGGAGGATACAGCCTCTACCCAGTAAAGTACAAGCAGTACAAGACTGGCCTACCCCCACTACACAAACCCAAGTGAGAGCCTTCTTAGGACTCACGGGGTATTACCGCAATTTTGTGGCAGACTATGGCACCATAGCTGCCCCTCTGACTGCCCTCACAACTCTGAAGAAACCCAAGAAGGTAACTTGGACCGACGAGTGTGAGAAGGCCTTCAATGGCTTAAAAGACTCCATGTGCCAGGCCCCTGTCCTCAGGGCCCCTGATTATCAAAGACCTTTTATCGTGCAGACGGACGCCTCTGACACTGGGATAGGAGCTGTACTATCGCAAGTAGATCAGAAGGGTAAGGAACACCCTATTGGTTTTATTAGTCACCAGTTTAAGGACAGAGAGCTCAGATGGTCCACGGTAGAGAAAGAATGTTTCTCTGTTGTGTGGGCCCTAAGGAAGCTGAGGCCCTACCTCTATGGGACCCACTTCACTGTGCAAACTGACCATAAGCCCTTAAAGTGGCTAATAAACATGAAGGGGGAGAATCCAAAGTTGCTTAGGTGGTCCATAAGTCTACAAGGCTTCGACTTCACTATTGAGCATAGACCAGGTGTCCAACATAGCAATGCTGATGGGTTGTGCAGCATGTTTAACCTACCTGAACAAGAGACTCATCCAGGGGTGGATTAGTTCCCCCTGTCCATAGTCTGGGAGGGGTGAGTGTTAGGAAAGATTTCGTAATTGTAGGTAATTTTCCTTCCATGTGGCAACCCCTAAACTTTTTGCTGTTGTTTTTCACCTTGTTCTCGACTTTGCCAGAGAAGTGCAGCCTTCTGCCGCACTCCTCTGGGCTTTCGCTCCTTTCTTACGGGGAAACTGTCATGCCCTTAAGACAGTCAGTACCAGGAAACGCTCGTTTCCGTAGTTTCTTTTATCATGTTGCGGCTTTCGTGCAACATGACACAAGAGGGCACTGTAAGATAAGTTACTGCTCTCTTGGGTCTCTAGCCTTCTACAGGCCCTAGATACACTTCCAGAATTGTAACTGATCGGTGCAAGTGATTCACGGACGGGAATGGTGGCAGCGATCGTTTATTGTGTTTTGAGCTCCTTTTGGCGTTCTAAGCGCGTTTCTCGCGCTTAACCCAAAATGGTGGCCTAGAGCCCAAAATGGCCAGACCACGAGGCTCCTTTGTCCTGTCCGCTGACCATCTTGCTCCCTTCACCTTCCCCAGGTCGAGCCGACCTGGGGCCTTCCTTATTTGGGCATGTACTTTCCCGCGAAACACAGATGCTTTCGCGGGCTTCTACATGTCTTGTGTGTGCCTCCAGGATGTGGGCTGGGATGTCTGGTCCCAATACACATCCTGGGTGCCAGAGAGTCTAGGGTGGTGTGAATGCCTGGGACCACCGTGGTCCGTGATAGGTCCACGAATGGTGTGAGTGTTGATGAGTGGATCTCCCATTGGGTCCCCTCCGTTTTGGCGCGAAGGGAACCGTGGATAAGAGGGGGCTGGAAACACCACTACCATGTCGATCTCCTGAGTTCTCACGAACGAAGGAATACAGGAGCCAAGTATCCTGCAACCAAGAGGCTGAACCGAGGAATCGCTGGTGACCCGCTGAAGGACTGCTCCTCTGCACTGCTGTCGCCTTGTGAAACCCTTTTCACCTTTGATCGAACCAGAAGGCCTGTACTGGTACTTCGACCCTTGGAATAGCGGGGACAGCTATTCTCGGCATCTTCACCATCTCCTGCTAGTAAGCCTTCGGAAGCGTCTCTGGGCCATCCAGCAGACTGACCAGTCTACACAGGAGTCTTGCTCTGTAACCGCCGCCAGGTTGTGTAGTATATCGAGTCCTTGTCACTCTCACATGATTCGTACACTTGGCGTTCCCAGGTCTGAAGTGAGTAGTGTACATTTGGCTCAGATACACACCGCCGCTCCGTTGCCCTGCTGTGGTAACAAACTGTGCGGGTTCCTTCGTTTGGGACGTCTTTTACTCAACTCTGCTGCTGCAGACTCAATACGACGACGAGACATTGAGATATCACATCTCATGCTATAGTAAGGGTCTCAGGATTGGAATGGGAAGGACTTGGATATCACATCTCATGCTATAGGCAGGGTCTCAGGTTTGGAAAGGGAAGGAGTTGGATATCACATTTCATTTTAGAGGTAGGATCTCAGGTTTGGTATTAGAGGCATTGAGATATTACATCTCATGCTATCAGAAGGGTCTCAGGATTGGAATGGGAAGGAGTTGGATATCACATCTCATGTTATAGGAAGGATCTCAGGTTTGGTATTAGAAGCATTGAGATATCACATCTCATGCTATCGGAAGTATCTCAGGTTTGGTATTAGAGGCATTGAGATATCACATCTCATGCTATCATAAGGGTCTCAGTATTGGAATGGGAAGGAGTTGGATATCCCATCTCATGCTATAGGGAGGGTCTCAAGTTTGATATTAGAAGCATTGAGATATCACATCTCATGCTATAGGAAGGGTCTCAGGATTGGAATGGAAGGAGTTGGATATCACATCTCATGTTATAGGAAGGATCTCAGGTTTGGTATTAGAAGCATTGAGACATCACATCTCATGCTATAGGAAGGGACTCAGGTTTGGTATAAGCATTGAGATATCACATCTCATGCTATGGGAAGGGTCTCAGGATTGGAATGGGAAGGAGTTGTATATGACATCTCATGCCGTAGGAATGGTCTCAGGTTTGGTATAAGCATTGAGATATCACATCTCTGCTATCGGAAGGGTCTCAGGATTGGAATGGGAAGGAGTTGGATATCACATCTCATGCTATATGAAGGGTCTCAGGTTTGGTATAAGCATTGAGATATCACATCTCATGCTATGGGAAGGGTCTCAGGATTGGAATGGGAAGGACTTGGATATCACATCTCATGCTATAGGAAGGGTCTCAGGTTTGGTATAAGCATTGAGATATCACATCTCATGCTATAGGAAGGGTCTCAGGATTGGAATGGGAAGGATATGTATATGACATCTCATGCCATAGGAAGGGTCTCAGGTTTGGTATAAGCATTGAGATATCACATATCTGCTTTTGGAAGGGTCTCAGGATTGGAATGGGAAGGAGTTGGATATCCCATCTCATGTTATAGGAAGAGTCTCAGGTTTGGTATTAGATTCATTGAGATATCATATTGCATGCTATAGGAAGGGTCTAAGGATTGAAATGGGAAGGACTTGGATATCACATCTCATGCTATAGGAAGGGTCTCAGGTTTGGTATAAGCATTGAGATATCACATCTCATGCTATAGGAAGGGTCTCAGGATTGGAATGGGAAGGATATGTATATGACATCTCATGCCATAGGAAGGGTCTCAGGTTTGGTATAAGCATTGAGATATCACATCTCTGCTTTTGGAAGGGTCTCAGGATTGGAATGGGAAGGAGTTGGATATCCCATCTCATGTTATAGGAAGAGTCTCAGGTTTGGTATTAGAAGCATTGAGATATCACATCTCATGCTATAGGAAGTGTCTCAGGATTGGAATGGGAAGGACTTGGATATCACATCTCATGCTATAGGGAGGGTCTCAAGATTGATATTAGAAGCATTGAGATATCACATCTCACGCTATAGGAAGGGTCTCAGGATTGGAATGGAAGGAGTTGGATATCACATCTCATGTTATAGGAAGGATCTCAGGTTTGGTATTAGAAGCATTGAGACATCACATCTCATGCTATAGGAAGGGTCTCAGGATTGTAATGGGAAGGAGTTGGATTTCACATCTCATGCTATATGAAGGGTCTCAGGTTTGGTATAAGCATTGAGATATCACATCTCATGCTATAGGAAGGGTCTCAGGATTGGAATGGGAAGGAGTTGGATATCACATCTCATGCTATAGGAAGGGTCTCGGGTTTGGTATAAGCAGTGAGATATCACATCTCTACTATCGGAAGGGTCTCAGAATTGGAATGGGAAGGAGTTGGATATCCCATCTCATGTTATAGGAAGAGTCTCAGGTTTGGTATTAGAAGCATTGAGATATCTCATCTCATGCTATAGGAAGGGTCTCAGGATTGGAATGGGAAGGAGTTGGATATCACATCTCATGCTATAGGAAGGGTCTTAGGTTTGGTATAAGCAGCGAGATATCACATCTCATGCTATAGGAAGTGTCTCAGGATTGGAATGGGAAGAAGTTGGATATTACATCTCATGTTATAGGAAGGATCTCAGGTTTGGTATAAGCATTGAGATATCACATCTCTGTTATCGGAAGGGTCTCAGGATTGGAATGGGAAGGAGTTGGATATTCCCATCTCATGTTATAGGAAGGGTCTCAGGATTGGAATGGGAAGGACTTGGATATCACATCTCATGCTATAGGGCGGGTCTCAAGTTTGATATTAGAAGCATTGAGATATCACATCTCATGATATCGGAAGGGTCTCAGGATTGGAATGGGAAGGAGTTGGATATCACATCTCATGATAAAGGAAGGGTCTAAGGTTTGGAAGGGGAAGGATTTGGATATCACATCTCATGTTATAGGACGGGTCTCAGGTTTGGTATTAGAAGCATTGAGATATCAAGTCTCATGGTATAGGAAGGGTCTCAGAATTGGAATGGGAAGGAGTTGGATATCACATCTCAAGCTATAGGAAGGGTCTCAGGATTGGAATGGGAAGGAGTTTGATATCACATCTCATGCCATAGTATGGGTCTCAGGTTTGGTAGAAGCATTGGGATATCACATCTCATGCTATCGGAAGGGTATCAGGATTGGATTTGGAAGGAGTTGGATATCACATCTCATGTTATAGGAAGGGTCTCAGGTTTGGTATAAGCATTGAGATATCACATCTCTGCTATCGGAAGTGTCTCAGGATTGGAATGGGAAGGAGTTGGATATCCCATCTCATGTTATAGGACGGGTCTCAGGTTTGTTATTAGAATCATTGAGATATCATATTGCATGCTGTAGGAAGGGTCTAAGGATTGGAATGGGAAGGACTTGGATATCACATCTCAAGCTATAGGTAGGCTCTCAGGTTTGGAAAGGGAAGGTGTTGGATATCACATTTCATGTTAGAGGAAGGATCTCAGGTTTGGTATTAGAGGCATTGAGATATCACATCTCATGCTATAGGAAGGGTCTCAGGATTGGAATGGGAAGGAGTTGGATATCACATCTCATGCTATAGGAAGGGTCTCAGGTTTGGTATAAGCATTGAGATATCACATCTCATGCTATAGGAAGGGTCTCGGGATTGGAATGGGAAGGATATGTATATGACATCTCATGCCATAGGAAGGGTCTCAGGTTTGGTATAAGCATTGAGATATCACATCTCTGCTTTTGGAAGGGTCTCAGGATTGGAATGGGAAGGAGTTGGATATCACATCTCATGCTATAGGAAGTGTCTCAGGATTGGAATGTGAAGGACTTGGATATCGCATTTCATGCTATAGGGAGGGTCTCAAGTTTGATATTAGAAGCATTGAGATATCACATCTCATGCTATAGGAAGGGACTCAGGATTGGAATGGGAAGGAGTTGGATATCACATCTCATGCTATAGGAAGGGTATCAGGTTTGGTATAAGCAGTGAGATATCACATCTCATGCTATAGGAAGTGTCTCAGGATTGGAATGGGAAGGAGTTGGATATCACACCTCATGTTATAGGAAGGATCTCAGGTTTGGTATAAGCATTGAGATATCACATCTCTGCTATCGGAAGGGTCTCAGGATTGGAATGGGAAGGAGTTGGATATTCCCATCTCATTTTATAGGAAGGGTATATCAAGTCTTAGCATGAGATGTGATATCCAGCTCCTTCCATTCCAATCCTGAGACCCTTCCGATAGCATGAGATGTGATATCTCAATGCTTCTAATATCAATACTGAGACCCTCCCTATAGCATGAGATGTGATATCTAAGTCCTTCCCATTCCAATCCTGAGACCCTTCCGATAGCAGAGATGTGATATCTCAATGCTTATACCAAACCTGAGACCCTTCCTATAGCACGAGATGTGATATCCAACTCCTTCCCATTCCAATCCTGAGACCCTTCCTATAGCATGAGATGTGATATCTCAATGCTTCTACCAAAACTGAGACCCTTCCTTTAGCATGAGATGTGATATCCAACTCCTTCCCATTCCAATCCTGAGACCCTTCCTATAGCATGAGATGTGATATCTCAATGCTTCTAATACCAAACCTGAGATCCTTCCTATAACATGAGATGTGATATCCAACTCCTTCCCATTCCAATCCTGAGACCCTTCCTATAGCATGAGATGTGATATCTCAATGCTTCTAATACCAAACCTGAGATCCTTCTGATAGCATGAGATGTGATATCTCAATGCTTCTAATACCAAACCTGAGACCTTCCCTTTAGCATGAGATGTGATATCCAATTCCTTCCCATTCCAATCCTGATACCCTTCTGATAGCATGAGATGTGATATCTCAATGCCTCTAATACCAAACCTGAGATCCTACCTCTAACATGAAATGTGATATCCAACTCCTTCCCTTTCCAAACCTGAGAGCCTTCCTACAGCATGAGATGTGATATCCAAGTCCTTCCCATTCCAATCCTGAGACCCTTCCTATAACATGAGATGTGATATCCAACTCCTTCCCATTCCAACCTGAGACCCTTCCTATAGCATGAGATGGGATATCCAACTCCTTCCAAATCTAATCCTGATATCCTTCCGATAGCATGAGATGTGATATCCCAATGCTTCTACAAAACCTGAGACCCATACCATGGCATGAGATGTGATATCAAACTCCCGCCCTATACCATGAGACTTGATATCTCAATGCTTCTAATACCAAACCTGAGACCAGTCCAATAACATGAGATGTGGTATCCAAATCCTTCCCCTTCCAAACCTTAGACCCTTCCTTTATCATGAGATGTGATATCCAACTCCTTCCCACTCCACTCCTGAGACCCTTCCTATAGCATGAGATGTGATATCTCAATGCTTCTAATACCAAACCTGAGACCCTTCCTATAACATGAGATGTGATATCCAAGTCCTTCCCATTCCAATCCTGAGACCCTTCCTATAGCATGAGATGTCATATCTCAATGCTTCTAATACCAAACCTGAGACCCTTCCTATAACATGAATTGTGATATCCAAGTCCTTCCCATTCCAATCTTGAGACCTTTCCAATAGCAGAGATGTGATATCTCAATGCTTATACCAAACCTGAGATCCTTCCTATGACATGAGATGTGATATCTAAATCCTTCTCATTCCAAACCTGAGACCCTTCCTACAGCATGTGATGTGATATCTCAATGCTTCTAATATCAAAACTGAGACCCGTCCTATAACATGAGATGGGATATCCAACTCCTTCCCGTTCCAAACCTGATACCCTTCCTATAGCATGAGATGTGATATCCAATTCCTTCCCATCCCAATCCTGAGACTCCTCCGATAGCAGAGATGTGAAATCTCAATGCTTATACCAAACCTGAGACTCTTACTATAACATGAGATGTGATATCTAACTCCTTCCCGTTCCAAACCTGAGACCCTTCCTATAGCATGAGATGCGATATCCAACTCCTTCCCATTCCAATCCTGAGACCCTTCCCATAGCATGAGATGTGATATCTCAATGCTTCTAATACCAAACCTGTGATCCTTCCTATAACAAGAGATGTGATATCCAAATCCTTCCCCTTCCAAATCTGAGACCCTCCCTTTAGCATGAGATGTGATATCTCAATGCTTCTAATACCAAACCTGAGATCCTTCCTATAACATGAGATGTGATATCCAAATACTTCCCCTTCCATTCCTGAGACCCTCCCTTTAGCATGAGATGTGATATCCAACTCCTTCCCATTCCAATCCTGAGACCCTTCTGATAGCATGAGATGTGATATCTCAATGCCTCTAATACCAAACCTGAGATCCTACATCTAACATGAAATGTGATATCCAACTCCTTCCCTTTCCAAACGTGAGACCCTCCATTTAGAATGAGATGTGATATCCAAGTCCTTCCCATTCCAATCCTGAGACCCTTCCTATAGCATGAGATGTGATATCTCAATGCTTCTAATACCAAACCTGAGACCCTTCCTATAACGTAAGATGGGATATCCAACTCCTTCCCATTCCAATCCTGAGACCCTTCCAATAGCAGAGATGTGATATCTCAATGCTTATACCAAACCTGAGACCCTTCCTGTGGCATGAGATGTCATATACAACTCCTTCCCATTCCAATCCTGAGACCCTTCCTATAGCATGAGATGTGATATCTCAATACTTATACCAAACCTGAGACCCTTCCTATAGCATGAGATGTGATATCCAACTCCTTCCCATTCCAATCCTGAGACCCTTCCTATAACATGAGATGTTATGTCTCAATGCTTCTAATACCAAACCTGAGATCATTCCCATGGCATGAGATGTCATATAAAACTCCTTCCCATTCCAATCCTGAGACCCTTCCCATAGCATGAGATGTGATATCGAACTCCTTCCCATTCCAATCCTGCGACCCTTCCTATAGCATGAGATTTGATATCTCAATGCTTCTAATACCAAACCTGAGATCCTTCCGATAGCATGAGATGTGATATCTGAATGCTTCTAATACCAAACCTGAGATCATTCCTACAACACGAGATGTAATATCCAAATCCTTCCCCTTCCAAACCTGAGACCCTCCCTTTAGCATGAGATGTGATATCCAACTACTTCCCATTCCAATCCTGAGACCCTTCCTATAGCATGAGATGTGATGTCTCAATGCTTCTAATACCAAACCTGAGATCCTTCCTATAACATGAGATGTGATATCCAACTCCTTCCCATTCCAATCCTGAGACACTTCCTATAGCATGAGAAGTGATATCTCCATGCTTATACCAAACCTGAGACCCTTCCTATAGCACGAGATGTGATATCCAAATCCTTCCCATTCCAATCCTGAGACCCTTCCTATAGCATGAGATGTGATATCTCAATGCTTATACCAAACCTGAGAGCCTACCTATAGCATGAGATGTGATATCCAACTCCTTCCCGTTCCAAACCTGAGACCCTTCCTATAGCATATGTGATATCCAACTCCTTCCCATTCCAAACATGAGATCCTTCCTATAGCAAGAGTGTAATATCCAACTCCTACCCATTCCAATCCTGAGACCATTCCTATAGCATGAGATGTGATATCTCAATGCTTCTAATACCAAACCTGAGATACTTCCTATGACATGAGATGTGATATCCAATTCCTTCCCATTCCAAACCTGAGATCCTTCCTACAGCATGCGATGTGATATCTCAATGCTTCTAATACCAAACCTGAGACCCGTCCTATAACATGAGATGGGATATCCAACTCCTTCCCATCCCAATCCTGAGACACCTCCGATAGCAGAGATGTGATATCTCAATGCTTATACCAAACCTGAGACTCTTCCTATAACATGAGATATGATATCCAACTCCTTCCCGTTCCAAACCTGAGACCCTTCCTATAGCATGAGATGTGATATCCAACTCCTTCCCATTCCAATCCTGAGACCCTTCTGATAGCATGAGATGTGATATCTCAATGCTTCTAATACCAAACCTGTGATCCTTCCTATAGCATGAGATGTGATATCCAACTCCTTCCAATTCCAATCCTGAGACCCTTCCTACAGCAATAGATGTGATATCTCAATGCTTCTAATACCAAACCTGAGACCCTTCCTATAACATGAGATGGGAATATCCAACTCCTTCCCATTCCAATCCTGAGACCCTTCCGATAGCAGAGATGTGATATCTCAATGCTTATACCAAACCTGAGATCCTTCCTATAACATGAGATGTGATATCCAACTCCTTCCCATTCCAATCCTGAGACCCTTCCTATAGCATGAGATGTGATATCTCACTGCTTATACCAAACCTGAGACCCTTCCTATAGCATGAGATGTGATATCCAACTCCTTCCCATTCCAATCCTGAGACCCTTCCTATAGCATGAGATGTGATATCTCAATGCTTCTAATATCAAACTTGAGACCCTCCCTATAGCATGAGATGTGATATCCAAGTCCTTCCCATTCCAATCCTGAGACACTTCCTATAGCATGATATGTGATATCCAATGCTTCTAATACGAAACCTGAGACTCTTCCTATAACATGAGATGGGATATCTAACTCCTTCCCATTCCAATCCTGAGACCCTTCCGATAGCAGAGATGTGATATCTCAATGCTTATACGAAACCTGAGACCCTTCCTACGGCATGAGATGTCATATACAACTCCTTCCCATTCCAATCCTGAGACCCTTCCTATAGCATGAGATGTGATATCTCAATGCTTATACCAAACCTGAGACCCTTCCTATAGCATGAGATGTGATATCCAACTCCTTCCCATTCCAATCCTGAGACCCTTCCTATAGCATGAGATGTGATGTCTCAATGCTTCTAATACCAAACCTGAGATCCTTCCTATAACATGAGATGTGATATCCAACTCCTTCCATTCCAATCCTGAGACCCTTCCTATAGCATGAGATGTTATATCTCAATACTTATACCAATCCTGAGCCTTCCTATAGCATGAGATGTGATACCCAACTCCTTCCCATTCCAATCCTGAGACGCTTCCTATAGCATGAGATGTGATATCTCAATGCTTCTAATACCAAACCTGAGATCCTTCCTCTAACATGAAATGTGATATCCAACTCCTTCCCTTTCCAAATCTGAGAGCCTATCTATAGCATGAGATGTGATATCCAAGTCCTTCCCATTCCAATCCTTAGACCCTTCCTGCAGCGTGCAATATGATATCTCAATGATTCTAATAACAAACCTGAGACCCGTCCTATAACATGAGATGGGATATCCAACTCCTTCCCATTCCAATCCTGAGACACTTCTGATAGCAGAGATGTGATATCTCAATGCTTATACCAAACCTGAGACCCTTCCTATAACATGAGATCGGATATCCAACTCCTTCCCGTTCCAAACCTGAGACCCTTCCTATAGCATATGTGATATCCAACTCCTTCCCATTCCAAACATGAGACCCTTCCTATAGCAAGAATGTAATATCCAACTCCTTCCCATTCCAACCCTGAGACCATTCCTATAGCATGAGATGTGATATCTCAATGCTTCTAATACCAAACCTGAGATCCTTCGTTTGACATGAGATGTGATATCCAATTCCTCCCCATTCCAAACCTGAGAACCTTCCTACAGCATGCAATGTGATATCTCAATGCTTCTAATACCAAACCTGAGACCAGTCCTATAACATGAGATTGGATATCCAACTCCTTCCCCTTCCAAACCTGAGACCCTTCCTATAGCATGAGATGTGATATCCAACTTCATCCCATTCCAATCCTGAGACCCTTCCTATAACATGAGATGTGATGTCTCAATGCTTCTAATACCAAACCTGAGATCTTTCCTATAACATGAGATGTGATATCCAACTCCTTCCCATTCCAATCCTGAGACCCTTCCTATAGCATGAGATGTGATATCTCAATGCTTATACCAAACCTGAGACCCTTCCTATAGCTTGAGATGTGATATCCAACTCCTTCCCATTCCAATCCTGAGACCCTTCCTATAGCATGAGATGTGATATCTCAAGGCCTCTAATACCAAACCTGAGATCCTTCCTCTAACATGAATGTGATATCCAACTCCTTCCCCTTCCAAACCTGAGAGCCTTCCTATAGCATGAGATATGATATCCAAGTCCTTCCCATTCCAATCCTGAGACCCTTCCTATAACATGAAATGTGATATCCAACTCCATCCCATTCCAACCTGAGACCTTTCCTATAGCATGAGATGGGATATCCAACTCCTTCCAAATCCAATACTGATACCATTCCGATAGCATGAGATGTGATATCCCAATGCTTCTACCAAATCTGAGACCCATACTATGGCATAAGATGTGATATCAAACTCCTTCCCATTCCAATCCTGAGACCCTTCCTATAGCTTGAGATGTGATATCCAACTTCTTCCCATTCCAATTCTGAGACCCTTTCTATACCATGAGACTTGATATCTCAATGCTTCTAATACCAAACCTGAGACCCGTCCTATAACATGAGATGTGATATCCAAATCCTTCCCCTTCCAAACCTTAGACCCTTCCTTTATCATGAGATGTGATATCCAACTCCTTCCCATTCCAATCCTGAGACCCTTCCGATATCATGACATTTGTTATCTCAATGTTTCTAATATCAAACTTGAGACCCTCCCTATAGCATGAGATGTGACATCCAAGTCCTCCCCATTCCAATCCTGATACCCTTCCTATAGCATGAGATGTGATATCTCAATGCTTCTAATACCAAACCTGAGACCCTTCCTATAACATGAGATGGGATATCCAACTCAGATGGGATATCCAACTCCTTCCCATTCCAATCCTGAGACCCTTCCGATAGCAGAGATGTGATATCTCAATGCTTATATCAAACCTGAGACCCTTCCTATGGCCTGAGATGTCATATACAACTCCTTCCCATTCCAATCCTGAGACCCTTCCTATAGCATGAGATGTGATATCTCAATGCTTATACCAAATCTGAGACCCTTCCTATAGCATGAGATGTGATATCCAACTCCTTCCCATTCCAATCCTGAGACCCTTCCTATAGCATGAGATGTGATGTCTCAATACTTCCAATAGCAAACCTGAGATCCTTCCTATAACATGAGATGTGATATCCAACTCCTTCCCATTCCAATCCTGAGACCCTTATGATAGCATGAGATGTGATATCTCAATGCCTCTTATACCAAACCTGAGATCCTTCCGATAGCATGAGATGTGATATCTCAATGCTTCTAATACCAAACCTGAGATCCTTCCTATAATATGAGATGTGATTTCCAAATCCTTCCCCTTCCAAACCTGAGACCCTCCCTTTAGCATGAGATGTGATATCCAACTCCTTCCCATTCCAATCCTGAGACCCTTCTGATAGCATGAGATGTGATATCTCAATGCCTCTAATACCAAACCTGAGATCCTACCTCTAACATGAAATGTGATATCCATCTCCTTCCCTTTCCAAACCTGAGACCCTGCCTATAGCATGATATGTGATATCCAAGTCCTTCCCATTCCAATCCTGAGACCCTTCCTATAGCATGTGATGTGATATCTCAATGCTTATACAAAACCTGAGACCCTTCCTATGGCATGAGATGGCATATACAACTCCTTCCCATTCCAATCCTGAGACCCTTCCTATAGCATGAGATGTGATATCTCAATGCTTATACCAAACCTGAGACCCTTCCTATAGCATGAGATGTGATATCTAACTCCTTCCCATTCCAATCCTGAGACCCTTCCTATAGCATGAGATGTGATATCTCAAGGCCTCTAATACCAAACCTGAGATCCTTCCTCTAACATGAAATGTGATATCCAACTCCTTCCCCTTCCAAACCTGAGAGCCTTCCTATAGCATGAGATATGATATCCAAGTCCTTCCCATTCCAATCCTGAGACCCTTCCTATAACATGAAATGTGATATCCAACTCCTTCCCATTCCAACCTGAGACCCTTCCTATAGCATGAGATGGGATATCCAACTCCTTCCAAATCCAATACTGATACCCTTCCGATAGCATGAGATGTGATATCCCAATGCTTCTACCAAACCTGAGTCCCATACTATGGCATGAGATGTGATATCAAACTCCTTCCCATTCCAATCCTGAGACCCTTCTTATACCATGAGACTTGATATGTCAATGCTTCTAATACCAAACCTGAGACCCGTCCTATAACATGAGATGTGATATCCAAATCCTTCCCCTTCCAAACCTTAGACCCTTCCTTTATCATGAGATGTGATATCCAACTCCTTCCCATTCCAATCCTGAGACCCTTCCGATATCATGAGATGTGATATCTCAATGCTTATACCAAATCTGAGACCCTTCCTATGGCCTGAGATGTCATATACAACTCCTTCCCATTCCAATCCTGAGACCCTTCCTATGGCATGAGATGTGATATCTCAATGCTTATACCAAATCTGAGACCCTTCCTATAGCATGAGATGTGATATCCAACTCCTTCCCATTCCAATCCTGAGACCCTTCCTATAGCATGAGAAGTGATATCTCCATGCTTATACCAAACCTGAGACCCTTCCTATAGCATAAGATGTGATATCCAAATCCTTCCCATTCCAATCCTGAGACCCTTCCTATAGCATGAGATGTGATATCTCAATGCTTATACCAAACCTGAGACCCTTCCTATAGCATGAGATGTGATATCCAACTCCTTCCCATTCCAATCCTGAGACCCTTCCTATAGCATGAGATGTGATGTCTCAATGCTTCTAATACCAAACCTGAGATCCTTCCTATAACATGAGATGTGATATCCAACTCCTTCCCATTCCAATCCTGAGACCCTTATGATAGCATGAGATGTGATATCTCAATGCCTCTTATACCAAACCTGAGATCCTTCCGATAGCATGAGATGTGATATCTCAATGCTTCTAATACCAAACCTGAGATCCTTCCTATAATATGAGATGTGATTTCCAAATCCTTCCCCTTCCAAACCTGAGACCCTCCCTTTAGCATGAAATGTGATATCCAACTCCTTCCCATTCCAATCCTGAGACCCTTCTGATAGCATGAGATGTGATATCTCAATGCCTCTAATACCAAACCTGAGATCCTACCTCTAACATGAAATGTGATATCCATCTCCTTCCCTTTCCAAACCTGAGACCCTGCCTATAGCATGAGATGTGATATCCAAGTCCTTCCCATTCCAATCCTGAGACCCTTCCTATAGCATGTGATGTGATATCTCAATGCTTATACCAAACCTGAGACCCTTGCTATGGCATGAGATGTCATATACAACTCCTTCCCATTCCAACCCTGAGACCCTTCCTATAGCATGAGATGTGATATCTCAATGCTTATACCAAACCTGAGACCCTTCCTATAGCATGAGATGTGATATCCAACTTCTTCCCATTCCAATCCTGAGACCCTTCCTATAGCATGAGATGTGATATCTCAATGCTTATACCAAACCTGAGACCCTTCCTATAGCATAAGATGTGATATCCAAATCCTTCCCATTCCAATCCTGAGACCCTTCCTATAGCATGAGATGTGATATCTCAATGCTTGTACCAAACCTGAGACCCTTCCTATAGCATGAGATGTGATATCCAACTCCTTCCCATTCCAATCCTGAGACCCTTCCTATAGCATGAGATGTGATGTCTCAATGCTTCTAATACCAAACCTGAGATCCTTCCTATAACATGAGATGTGATATCCAACTCCTTCCCATTCCAATCCTGAGACCCTTCCTATAGCATGAGATGTGATATCCAACTTCTTCCCATTCCAATCCTGAGACCCTTCCTATAGCATGAGATGTGATATCTCAATGCTTATACCAAACCTGAGATCCTTCCTCTAACATGAAATGTGATATCCAACTCCTTCCCCTTCCAAACCTGAGAGCCTTCCTATAGCATGAGATATGATATCCAAGTCCTTCCCATTCCAATCCTGAGACCCTTCCTATAACATGAAATGTGATATCCAACTCCTTCCCATTCTAACATGAGACCCTTCCTATAGCATGAGATGGGATATCCAACTCCTTCCAAATCCAATACTGATACCCTTCCGATAGCATGACATGTGATATCCCAATGCTTCTACCAAACCTGAGACCCATACTATGGCATGAGATGTGATATCAAACTCCTTCCCATTCCAATCCTGAGACGCTTCCTATAGCTTGAGATGTGATATCCAACTCCTTCCCATTCCAATTCTGAGACCCTTCTTATACCATGAGACTTGATATCTCAATGCTTCTAATACCAAACCTGAGACCCGTCCTATAACATGAGATGTGATATCCAAATCCTTCCCCTTCCAAACCTTAGACCCCTCCTTTATCATGAGATGTGATATCCAACTCCTTCCCATTCCAATCCTGAGACCCTTCCGATATCATGAGATTTGTTATCTCAATGCTTCTAATATCAAACTTGAGACCCTCCCTATAGCATGAGATGTGACATCCAAGTCCTTCCCATTCCAATCCTGAGACCCTTCCGATAGCAAAGATGTGATATCTCAGTGCTTATACCAAACCTGAGACCCTTCCTAAGGCCTGAGATGTCATATACAACTCCTTCCCATTCCAATCCTGAGACCCTTCCTATAGCATCAGATGTGATATCTCAATGCTTATACCAAATCTGAGACCCTTCCTATAGCATGAGATGTGATATCCAACACCTTCCCATTCCAATCCTGAGACCCTTCCTATAGCATGAGAAGTGATATCTCCATGCTTATACCAAACCTGAGACCCTTCCTATAGCATGAGATGTGATATCCAAATCCTTCCCATTCCAATCCTGAGACCCTTCCTATAGCATGAGATGTGATATCTCAATGCTTATACCAAACCTGAGAGCCTACCTATAGCATGGGATGTGATATCCAAGTCCATCCCATTCCAATCCTTAGACCCTTCCTACAGCATGCGATGTGATATCTCAATGATTCTAATACCAAACCAGAGACCTGTCCTTTAACATGAGATGGGATATCCAACTCCTTCCCATTCCAATCCTGAGCCACTCCTGATAGCAGAGATGTGATATCTCAATGCTTATACCAAACCTGAGACCCTTCCTATAACATGAGATGTGATATCCAACTCCTTCCCGTTCCAAACCTGAGACACTTCCTATAGCATATGTGATATCCAACTCCTTCCCATTCCAAACATGAGACCCTTCCTATAGCAAGAATGTAATATCCAACTCCTACCCATTCCAATCCTGAGACCATTCCTATAGCATGAGATGTGATATATCAATGCTTCTAATACCAAACCTGAGATCCTTCCTATGACATGAGATGTGATATCCAAATCCTTCCCATTCCAATCCTGAGACCCTTCCTATAGCAAGAGATGTGATATACAAATCCTTCCCATTCCAATCCTGAGACCCTTCCTATAACATGAGATGTGATATTCAACTCCTTCCCATTCCAACCTGAGACACTTCCTATAGCATGAGAAGGGATATCCAACTCCTTCCCAATCCAATCCTGAGAACCTTCCGATAGCAGAGATGTGATATCTCAATGCTTATACCAAACCTGAGAACCTTCCTATGGCATGAGATGTGATATCCAACTCCTTGCCATTCAAATCCTGAGACCCTTCCTATAGCATGAGATGTGATATCTCAATGCTTCTACCAAACCTGAGACCCTTCCTTTAGCATGAGATGTGATATCCAAATCCTTCACATTCCAATCCTGAGACCCTTCCTATAGCATGAGATGTGATATCTCAATGCTTCTAATACCAAACCTGAGATCCTTCCTATAACATGAGATGTGATATCCAATTCCTTCCCATTCCAAACCTGAGACCCTTCCTATTGGATGAGATGTGATATCCAACTCCTTCCCATTCCAACCCTGAGACCCTTCCTATACCATGAGATGTGATATCTCAATGCTTCTAATACCAAACCTGGGAACCGTCCTATAACATGAGATGTGATATCTCAATGTTTCTAATAAAAAACCTGAGACCCTTCCTATAACATGAGATGTGATATCCAATTCCTTCCCATTCCAAACCTGAGACCCTTCCTATTGGATGAGATGTGATATCCAAATCCTTCCCCTTCCAAACCTGAGACCCTTCCTTTAGCATGAGATGTGATATCCAAATACTTCCCATTCCAATCCTAAAACACTTCCTATAGCATGAGATGTGATATCTCAATGTTTCTAATAAAAAACCTGAGACCCTTCCTATAGCAAGAGATGTGATATCCAAATCCTTCCCATTCCAATCCTGAGACCCTTCCTGTATATAACATGAGATGTGATATCCAACTCCTTCCCATTCCAACCTGAGACCCTTCCTATAGCATGAGATGTGATGTCCAACTCCTTACCATTCAAATCCTGAGACCCTCCCTATAACAAGAGATGTCATATCCAACTCCTGCCCATTCCAAACCTGAGACCCTTCCTATAACATGAGATGTCATATACAACTCCTTCCCATTCCAATCCTGAGACCCTTCCTATAGCATGAGATGTGATATCTCAATGCTTATACCAAACCTGAGACCCTTCCTATAGCATGAGATGTGATATCCAACTCCTTCCCATTCCAATCCTGAGACCCTTCCTATAGCATGAGATGTGATGTCTCAATGCTTCTAATACCAAACCTGAGATCCTTCCTATAACATGAGATGTGATATCCAACTCCTTCCATTCCAATCCTGAGACCCTTCCTATAGCATGAGATGTTATATCTCAATACTTATACCAATCCTGAGCCTTCCTATAGCATGAGATGTGATACCCAACTCCTTCCCATTCCAATCCTGAGACGCTTCCTATAGCATGAGATGTGATATCTCAATGCCTCTAATACCAAACCTGAGATCCTTCCTCTAACATGAAATGTGATATCCAACTCCTTCCCTTTCCAAATCTGAGAGCCTATCTATAGCATGAGATGTGATATCCAAGTCCTTCCCATTCCAATCCTTAGACCCTTCCTGGAGCGTGCAATATGATATCTCAATGATTCTAATAACAAACCTGAGACCCGTCCTATAACATGAGATGGGATATCCAACTCCTTCCCATTCCAATCCTGAGACACTTCTGATAGCAGAGATGTGATATCTCAATGCTTATACCAAACCTGAGACCCTTCCTATAACATGAGATCGGATATCCAACTCCTTCCCGTTCCAAACCTGAGACCCTTCCTATAGCATATGTGATATCCAACTCCTTCCCATTCCAAACATGAGACCCTTCCTATAGCAAGAATGTAATATCCAACTCCTTCCCATTCCAACCCTGAGACCATTCCTATAGCATGAGATGTGATATCTCAATGCTTCTAATACCAAACCTGAGATCCTTCGTTTGACATGAGATGTGATATCCAATTCCTCCCCATTCCAAACCTGAGAACCTTCCTACAGCATGCAATGTGATATCTCAATGCTTCTAATACCAAACCTGAGACCAGTCCTATAACATGAGATTGGATATCCAACTCCTTCCCCTTCCAAACCTGAGACCCTTCCTATAGCATGAGATGTGATATCCAACTTCTTCCCATTCCAATCCTGAGACCCTTCCTATAACATTAGATGTGATGTCTCAATGCTTCTAATACCAAACCTGAGATCTTTCCTATAACATGAGATGTGATATCCACCTCCTTCCCATTCCAATCCTGAGACCCTTCCTATAGCATGAGATGTGATATCTCAATGCTTATACCAAACCTGAGACCCTTCCTATAGCTTGAGATGTGATATCCAACTCCTTCCCATTCCAATCCTGAGACCCTTCCTATAGCATGAGATGTGATATCTCAAGGCCTCTAATACCAAACCTGAGATCCTTCCTCTAACATGAATGTGATATCCAACTCCTTCCCCTTCCAAACCTGAGAGCCTTCCTATAGCATGAGATATGATATCCAAGTCCTTCCCATTCCAATCCTGAGACCCTTCCTATAACATGAAATGTGATATCCAACTCCATCCCATTCCAACCTGAGACCTTTCCTATAGCATGAGATGGGATATCCAACTCCTTCCAAATCCAATACTGATACCATTCCGATAGCATGAGATGTGATATCCCAATGCTTCTACCAAATCTGAGACCCATACTATGGCATAAGATGTGATATCAAACTCCTTCCCATTCCAATCCTGAGACCCTTCCTATAGCTTGAGATGTGATATCCAACTTCTTCCCATTCCAATTCTGAGACCCTTTCTATACCATGAGACTTGATATCTCAATGCTTCTAATACCAAACCTGAGACCCGTCCTATAACATGAGATGTGATATCCAAATCCTTCCCCTTCAAAACCTTAGACCCTTCCTTTATCATGAGATGTGATATCCAACTCCTTCCCATTCCAATCCTGAGACCCTTCCGATATCATGACATTTGTTATCTCAATGTTTCTAATATCAAACTTGAGACCCTCCCTATAGCATGAGATGTGACATCCAAGTCCTCCCCATTCCAATCCTGAGACCCTTCCTATAGCATGAGATGTGATATCTCAATGCTTCTAATACCAAACCTGAGACCCTTCCTATAACATGAGATGGGATATTCAACTCAGATGGGATATCCAACTCCTTCCCATTCCAATCCTGAGACCCTTCCGATAGCAGAGATGTGATATCTCAATGCTTATATCAAACCTGAGACCCTTCCTATGGCCTGAGATGTCATATACAACTCCTTCCCATTCCAATCCTGAGACCCTTCCTATAGCATGAGATGTGATATCTCCAATGCTTATACCAAATCTGAGACCCTTCCTATAGCATGAGATGTGATATCCAACTCCTTCCCATTCCAATCCTGAGACCCTTCCTATAGCATGAGATGTGATGTCTCAATGCTTCCAATACCAAACCTGAGATCCTTCCTATAACATGAGATGTGATATCCAACTCCTTCCCATTCCAATCCTGAGACCCTTATGATAGCATGAGATGTGATATCTCAATGCCTCTTATACCAAACCTGAGATCCTTCCGATAGCATGAGATGTGATATCGCAATGCTTCTAATACCAAACCTGAGATCCTTCCTATAATATGAGATGTGATTTCCAAATCCTTCCCCTTCCAAACCTGAGACCCTCCCTTTAGCATGAGATGTGATATCCAACTCCTTCCCATTCCAATCCTGAGACCCTTCTGATAGCATGAGATGTGATATCTCAATGCCTCTAATACCAAACCTGAGATCCTACCTCTAACATGAAATGTGATATCCATCTCCTTCCCTTTCCAAACCTGAGACCCTGCCTATAGCATGATATGTGATATCCAAGTCCTTCCCATTCCAATCCTGAGACCCTTCCTATAGCATGTGATGTGATATCTCAATGCTTATACAAAACCTGAGACCCTTCCTATGGCATGAGATGGCATATACAACTCCTTCCCATTCCAATCCTGAGACCCTTCCTATAGCATGAGATGTGATATCTCAATGCTTATACCAAACCTGAGACCCTTCCTATAGCATGTGATGTGATATCCAACTTCTTCCCATTCCAATCCTGAGACCCTTCCTATAGCATGAGATGTGATATCTCAATGCTTATACCAAACCTGAGACCCTTCCTATAGCTTGAGATGTGATATCCAACTCCTTCCCATTCCAATCCTGAGACCCTTCCTATAGCATGAGATGTGATATCTCAAGGCCTCTAATACCAAACCTGAGATCCTTCCTCTAACATGAAATGTGATATCCAACTCCTTCCCCTTCCAAACCTGAGAGCCTTCCTATAGCATGAGATATGATATCCAAGTCCTTCCCATTCCAATCCTGAGACCCTTCCTATAACATGAAATGTGATATCCAACTCCTTCCCATTCCAACCTGAGACCCTTCCTATAGCATGAGATGGGATATCCAACTCCTTCCAAATCCAATACTGATACCCTTCCGATAGCATGAGATGTGATATCCCAATGCTTCTACCAAACCTGAGTCCCATACTATGGCATGAGATGTGATATCAAACTCCTTCCCATTCCAATCCTGAGACCCTTCTTATACCATGAGAATTGATATGTCAATGCTTCTAATACCAAACCTGAGACCCGTCCTATAACATGAGATGTGATATCCAAATCCTTCCCCTTCCAAACCTTAGACCCTTCCTTTATCATGAGATGTGATATCCAACTCCTTCCCATTCCAATCCTGAGACCCTTCCGATATCATGAGATGTGATATCTCAATGCTTATACCAAATCTGAGACCCTTCCTATGGCCTGAGATGTCATATACAACTCCTTCCCATTCCAATCCTGAGACCCTTCCTATAGCATGAGATGTGATATCTCAATGCTTATACCAAATCTGAGACCCTTCCTATAGCATGAGATGTGATATCCAACTCCTTCCCATTCCAATCCTGAGACCCTTCCTATAGCATGAGAAGTGATATCTCCATGCTTATACCAAACCTGAGACCCTTCCTATAGCATAAGATGTGATATCCAAATCCTTCCCATTCCAATCCTGAGACCCTTCCTATAGCATGAGATGTGATATCTCAATGCTTATACCAAACCTGAGACCCTTCCTATAGCATGAGATGTGATATCCAACTCCTTCCCATTCCAATCCTGAGACCCTTCCTATAGCATGAGATGTGATGTCTCAATGCTTCTAATACCAAACCTGAGATCCTTCCTATAACATGAGATGTGATATCCAACTCCTTCCCATTCCAATCCTGAGACCCTTATGATAGCATGAGATGTGATATCTCAATGCCTCTTATACCAAACCTGAGATCCTTCCGATAGCATGAGATGTGATATCTCAATGCTTCTAATACCAAACCTGAGATCCTTCCTATAATATGAGATGTGATTTCCAAATCCTTCCCCTTCCAAACCTGAGACCCTCCCTTTAACATGAAATGTGATATCCAACTCCTTCCCATTCCAATCCTGAGACCCTTCTGATAGCATGAGATGTGATATCTCAATGCCTCTAATACCAAACCTGAGATCCTACCTCTAACATGAAATGTGATATCCATCTCCTTCCCTTTCCAAACCTGAGACCCTGCCTATAGCATGAGATGTGATATCCAAGTCCTTCCCATTCCAATCCTGAGACCCTTCCTATAGCATGTGATGTGATATCTCAATGCTTATACCAAACCTGAGACCCTTGCTATGGCATGAGATGTCATATACAACTCCTTCCCATTCCAACCCTGAGACCCTTCCTATAGCATGAGATGTGATATCTCAATGCTTATACCAAACCTGAGACCCTTCCTATAGCATGAGATGTGATATCCAACTTCTTCCCATTCCAATCCTGAGACCCTTCCTATAGCATGAGATGTGATATCTCAATGCTTATACCAAACCTGAGACCCTTCCTATAGCATAAGATGTGATATCCAAATCCTTCCCATTCCAATCCTGAGACCCTTCCTATAGCATGAGATGTGATATCTCAATGCTTATACCAAACCTGAGACCCTTCCTATAGCATGAGATGTGATATCCAACTCCTTCCCATTCCAATCCTGAGACCCTTCCTATAGCATGAGATGTGATGTCTCAATGCTTCTAATACCAAACCTGAGATCCTTCCTATAACATGAGATGTGATATCCAACTCCTTCCCATTCCAATCCTGAGACCCTTCCTATAGCATGAGATGTGATATCCAACTTCTTCCCATTCCAATCCTGAGACCCTTCCTATAGCATGAGATGTGATATCTCAATGCTTATACCAAACCTGAGATCCTTCCTCTAACATGAAATGTGATATCCAACTCCTTCCCCTTCCAAACCTGAGAGCCTTCCTATAGCATGATATATGATATCCAAGTCCTTCCCATTCCAATCCTGAGACCCTTCCTATAACATGAAATGTGATATCCAACTCCTTCCCATTCTAACATGAGACCCTTCCTATAGCATGAGATGGGATATCCAACTCCTTCCAAATCCAATACTGATACCCTTCCGATAGCATGACATGTGATATCCCAATGCTTCTACCAAACCTGAGACCCATACTATGGCATGAGATGTGATATCAAACTCCTTCCCATTCCAATCCTGAGACGCTTCCTATAGCTTGAGATGTGATATCCAACTCCTTCCCATTCCAATTCTGAGACCCTTCTTATACCATGAGACTTGATATCTCAATGCTTCTAATACCAAACCTGAGACCCGTCCTATAACATGAGATGTGATATCCAAATCCTTCCCCTTCCAAACCTTAGACCCTTCCTTTATCATGAGATGTGATATCCAACTCCTTCCCATTCCAATCCTGAGACCCTTCCGATATCATGAGATTTGTTATCTCAATGCTTCTAATATCAAACTTGAGACCCTCCATATAGCATGAGATGTGACATCCAAGTCCTTCCCATTCCAATCCTGAGACCCTTCCTATAGCATGAGATGTGATATCTCAATGCTTCTAATACCAAACCTGAGACCCTTCCTATAACATGAGATGGGATATCCAACTCCTTCCCATTCCAATCCTGAGACCCTTCCGATAGCAAAGATGTGATATCTCAGTGCTTATACCAAACCTGAGACCCTTCCTAAGGCCTGAGATGTCATATACAACTCCTTCCCATTCCAATCCTGAGACCCTTCCTATAGCATGAGATGTGATATCTCAATGCTTATACCAAATCTGAGACCCTTCCTATAGCATGAGATGTGATATCCAACACCTTCCCATTCCAATCCTGAGACACTTCCTATAGCATGAGAAGTGATATCTCCATGCTTATACCAAACATGAGACCCTTCCTATAGCATGAGATGTGATATCCAAATCCTTCCCATTCCAATCCTGAGACCCTTCCTATAGCATGAGATGTGATATCTCAATGCTTATACCAAACCTGAGAGCCTACCTATAGCATGGGATGTGATATCCAAGTCCATCCCATTCCAATCCTTAGACCCTTCCTACAGCATGCGATGTGATATCTCAATGATTCTAATACCAAACCAGAGACCTGTCCTTTAACATGAGATGGGATATCCAACTCCTTCCCATTCCAATCCTGAGCCACTCCTGATAGCAGAGATGTGATATCTCAATGCTTATACCAAACCTGAGACCCTTCCTATAACATGAGATGTGATATCCAACTCCTTCCCGTTCCAAACCTGAGACACTTCCTATAGCATATGTGATATCCAACTCCTTCCCATTCCAAACATGAGACCCTTCCTATAGCAAGAATGTAATATCCAACTCCTACCCATTCCAATCCTGAGACCAATCCTATAGCATGAGATGTGATATATCAATGCTTCTAATACCAAACCTGAGATCCTTCCTGTTAAGACGGATTTCTGAACTCTGTCCTTAACAAATTGGTGTACAGTGGTGGGATACGACTGAAGGTATCCAGTGTTGCGCTCGAACTAAGGCATTTCAGGTTATTCCAAACAGTACACGTAGTGAATTGTTGTAATATAACTTTAAAAAGGCCATAGTCCTATCAAACAGTATGGAAGCAAATACCTTGTTAACTTTAAATGCTTCCAAATCAGAAACGCTGAAAAGATGTGTGCGGAGAGAGGTGTTTCCTCTCAAGGCACAAAATTGGAAATGATCCAGAGAATCGTGGCGTGGCAAGAAGCGCAGCTTGACGCTATAACTTCCGAGGACAGTGCAGAAGGTGGTGGGGCTGCTCTCACTGGCAGAACCGACGGTTCTGCCGCTGCACTGATCCATCGCGACCACGAGGACAGGGAGGATGTAATGTCTAATGTTTCCTCTGCCAGTGTTGATGGGGAGGCTATGCTTGAATTCAAGAAGCAAGAGCTGCGGTTTAGGCAGCAGGAGCTTGAATTCAGCATAGCCAAACTAAAAATCGAACAGGCAGAAAAACAGAAAGACAGGGATCACCAGTTGGAACTGGCCAAGCTTCAGGTTGCAAATGGATCCAAGGGTCCTAGACATGGGTCTGGGGCTTCCTCTCATCCACGGTTTCCAAAAGATCTGCTCAGTGTGTATGAAGAAAGGAATGACATTATGGACTGGCTGAATGCGTTTGAGTATGCATGCGAGGTTCAAAAAGTTGACAGTGCTGATAAGATTGCGTGGTTGCTCAGTAGACTGCCCCATTCTGGCTGTAGTGCCATTATGGAAATGTCGAAGGCTGAGCGGGCTGATTTCGCAATGTTAAAGCAAACTCTCATTTTAAAGTTTGGGAAGACTCCGGCCCAATATTTAAAGCGTTTTCGAGAGTATAAGAAAAAGGAAGGTGGTACTTGGGTATCTTCTGTCGCTGAATCTTTGAAAAACTTAACTGGCTGGGTTGAAGGTTATAAGGTTTCTACCTTCGAAGGCATGATAAATCTTGTCATGCTGGAACATATTTTTGCTTCTTCTTCCCCGGAGCTTAAGCAGCATTTGGCCGATTCGAAGGAGATAGATCCTAAGAAGCTGGCCATTGCAGCAGACTTATGGGTGTCACATCGAGTGTCCCATAAGGACAAAACTCATCCTGGTAAGCAGGAGGAAGGGAAAAAGTCCAAAGATATGGAGGGTGGGGAATCTGCTATATCTCCTTCCCATAAGGGCCACAAAAAGAAAAACAAGGGTACGACACAAGAGAACTCACAGGGTAGTGGAGGTTCGCCTCCGAAACAGAACTCTGGTTACAATAAGCCTCCCTACGTAAACAGACCCACTGGGGCTTGTTTTTCTTGTGGAGCAACTGACCATGTGAAGGGGGATCCCCGGTGTAAGGTTAGACCTTTGGGGGTCCACTCCGCTAATCTGGCCTTCTCCTCCTACGAGGAAGAAGAGATTACAGGAGCATCCTTCTCCTCAGACTCATTTCCCAGCGGAATAGAGGCTGAGGTAGTTTTAGTGTCCCTGGGTTCCTGGGAGCCTAAAGTCGCAGAGGCTTATGCTAGGATTCCGGATAATACCAAGCACTACTTTAAAGACAGTGTGCTGATCAATGGAGTGGATACTCCAGCTCTTAGGGATAGTGGGTGCAGTCGAACTGTAGTGGATTCTACCTTGGTAGACTCAGAGGAAGTTGCCAGAGCTACTCTGATGCCCACTAAGTTGGCTGACGGCCCCCTCCGTATGTTTCCCGTGATCCCTGTAAATCTTACTTTAAATGGTACAGCAGTCAGGATTCCAGTGAGCATTCAGAGAAACGTCCCGGGAAAGGTCTTGTTGGGTAATGGTCTCAGAGCTTTAGGGCTCGTAGGAGACACTGCCGAAAGACCCTACACACGGTCTCAAGCACGGGCAGCATTGGCCAAGCCCAATACGCCGCCCCAGCCAAAGGGGAAACCCAAGGCGAAAGGAGTCTACAAGTCAAAACGAGGGAAAGAGAATATTCCCCCGAGCTCGCCTACCACTGCGGTGGAGGAAGTTGGTCAATCGCCCGGGCCTGACGAGGAGGTGGCGATGCCTGAAGTATTCGACCCCAACGATCATCCTGAACTAAAAGACTTGTTAGTTGAAGGAGGTCCTGATAGGGACGAATTCAGTAAAGGCCAACGTGAGTGCCCATCTCTGGAAGGCCTAAGGAGACAGGCCTGCTCCCAGCTTGAGGGTGAACCTCCTGGGATGCATAGGATTTACCAGGAAGGTGGACTCCTGTATAGTGAGCCCACAGAGTCTACAGGAGGAGACCATAGGAGGTTGGTGGTTCCCCTTGCTGTTAGGCCCTTCCTCCTGCAGTTGGCGCATGTCGTTCCCCTTGCTGGTCACCTTGGTATGAGGAGGACCAAGCAAAGGTTCTCCATGCACTTCTACTGGCCCAAGATGGGGGAGCAAGTAGAAAGTCACTGCAGGAGTTGTGCCGCCTGCCAGTTGTCTGGTAAGGTTGGCGCGACAATCCAAGCTCCGTTGGTACCGCTCCCAGTTGTGGGGGTACCATTTGAAAGGGTAGGGATCGACATGGTTGGTCCCCTTGACCCGCAAACATCCTCGGGCAATAGGTTTATCCTGGCGCTGGTCGACCATGCAACCAGGTATCCTGAGGCCATCCCATGGAAAACTGTAACTGCCAAGTCAGTTGCAGAAGCTTTACTCGGCATATTTACTAGGGTTGGCTTCCCTAAAGAAGTTGTGTCGGATCATGGCAGCAACTTTATGTCGAAGTATAGGCAGGCTATGTGGAAAGAATGTGGGGTCACCTACGGGTTCTCTTCTGCATACCACCCCCAGACCAATGGTCTGGGGGGGGCGTTTCAACAGGACGTTAAAGAGCGTGATTGGGGCTCTGGAGGAGCCTCAGAGAAGAAAATGGGATCTTCTTGTTTCATGCTTACTGTTTGCCTACCGAGAGGTACCACAGGAGGGTGTTGGCTTCAGCCCCTTCGAACTTCTGTTCGGTCATCCCGTACGGGGACCCTTAGCCATCGTCAAAGAGGGATGGGAGATGCCCACTCCCCCTGTTACTACCAACGTAGTTGATTATGTGCTAGGGCTCAGAAAACGGATGGTACTTCTGATGGGCTTGGCTAGTGATAAATTGAAGGCAGGGCAAGCGCTGGTGAAACATTGGTACGACCAGAAAGCTTCCCTCATCAACTTTACACTTGGTCAGCAAGTCCTGATCATGAATCTCATAAGGCCTCGAGCTTTACAGGACAAATGGTCAGGCCCTTACCCAGTGGTGGAGCCCCTGGGTGAGGTTAACTATTCAGTGGACCTTGGAAGGCCTGGACAGGCTCCAAAAGTGCTTCACGTGAATAGGCTGAAGGCTTTTGGCCCAAGCGTCGAAATCGCAGCACTGCTACTGGCTTCAGACGTTGCGGGAGAGGAGTCTGAACCTCTCCCCGACCTGTTCCCAAGCAGTCCTTCAGATAGCTCTTTTGAGGGTGTCCGAGTGGCCCCTCACCAAAATGGACAAGGCTCAGTGGTTTACCTTGGACATGAAGTAGGTGGAGGGAGGAGACAGCCTCTACTCAGTCAGGTACAAGCAGTACAAGACTGGCCTACCCCCACTACGCAAACCCAAGTGAGAGCCTTCTTAGGACTCACGGGGTATTACCGCAATTTTGTGGCAGACTATGGCACCGTAGCTGCTCCTCTGACTGCCCTCACAACTCCGAAGAAACCCAAGAAGGTAACTTGGACCGACGAGTGTGAGAAGGCCTTCAATGGCTTGAAAGACTCCTTGTGCCAGGCCCCTGTGCTCAGGGCCCCTGATTATCAAAGACCTTTTATCGTGCAGACGGATGCCTCTGACACTGGGATAGGAGCTGTACTATCACAAGTAGATGAGAAGGGTAAGGAACACCCTATCGGTTTTATTAGTCGCCAGCTTAAGGACAGAGAGCTCAGATGGTCCACGGTAGAGAAAGAATGTTTCTCTGTTGTGTGGGCCCTAAGGAAGCTGAGGCCCTACCTCTATGGGACCCACTTCACTGTGCAGACTGACCATAAGCCGTTAAAGTGGCTAATGAACATGAAGGGGGAGAATCCAAAGTTGCTTAGGTGGTCCATAAGTCTACAAGGCTTCGACTTCACTATTGAGCATAGGCCAGGTGTCCAACATAGCAATGCTGATGGGTTGTCCAGAATGTTTAACCGACCTGAACAAGAGACTCATCCAGGGGTGGATTAGTTCCCCCTGTCCATAGTCTGGGAGGGGCGAGTGTTAGGAAAGATTTCGTAATTGTAGGTAATTTTCCTTCCATGTGGCAACCCCTAAACTTTTTGCTATTGTTTTTAACCTTGTTCTTGACTTTGCCAGAGAAGTACAGCCTTCTGCTGCACTTCTCTGGGCTTTCGCTCCTTTCTTACGGGGAAACTGACATGCCCTTAAGACAGTCAGTACCGGGGAACGCTGTTTCCCGTAGTTTCTTTTATCGTGTTGCGGCTTTAGTGCAACATGACACAAGAGGGCACTGTAAGCTAAGTTACAGCTCTCTTGGGTCTCTAGCCTTCTACAGGCCCTAGATACTCTTTTAGGATGGTATTTGATCGGTGCAAGTCATTCAGGGACTCGAATGGTGGCAGCGATCGTTTTGTTTATTTTGAGCTCCTTTTGGCGTTCTGAGCACGTTTTTCGCACTGAACCCAAAATGGTGGCCTGGCTCCCAAAATGGCCAGACCACGAGGCTCCTTTGTCTTGTCCACTGACCGTCTTGCTCCCTTCACCTTCCCCAGGTCGAGCGACCCGGGGCCTTCCTTATTTGGGCATGTACTTTCCCGCGAAACGTGGTTGCTTTCGCGGGCTTCTACATGTCGTTTGTGTGCCTCCAGGGTGTGGGCTGGGATGTCTGGTCCCAATACACATCCTGGGTGCCAGAGAGTCTAGGGTAGTGTGAATGCCTGGGACCACCGTGGTCCGTGATTGGTCCACGTATGGTATGTGTGTTGATGAGCGGATCTCCCATTGGCTCCCCTCCGTTTTGGCGCGAAGGGAACTGTGGATAAGAGGGGGCTGGAAACACCACTACCATGTCGATCTCCTGAGTTCTCACGAACGAAGGAATACAGGAGCCAAGTATCCTGCAACCAAGAGGCTGGACCGAGGAATCGCTGGTGACCCGCTGAAGGAATCCTCCTTTGCACTGCTGTCGTCCTTGAAACCCTTTCCTCCTTGGATCGAACCAGAAGGCCTGTACTGGTGCTTCGACCTTTGGAATAGCAGGAACAGCTATTCCCGGCGACTTCATCATCTCCTGCCAAGTAAGCCTTCGGAAGTGTCTCTGGGCCATCCAGTTGACTGACCAGCTTACAAGGGAGTCCTGCTCTGTAACCGCCGCCAGGTTGTGTTGTATTTCGAGTCCTTGTCACTCTCCCACGCTTCGTACACTTGGCGTTCCCAAGTCTGAAGGGAGGAGTGTACATTTGGCTCGAATACACACGGCCGCTCCGTTGTCCTGCTGCGGCAACAAACTGTGCTGGTTTCGTCGATTGGGACGTCTTTTTGCTCTACACGACTACGAGGCGTTCCCTGCTCTTCTGAACCTGCCAGCTGCTGAAACTAACGTGGAGAAGCCTGGGTCTGCTTGCTTCGGGGACCGGTGAGTAGTTTAGCTAGGATCTGGTCGCCCTCCTGCAGTATCCCATTGCTTTTCCCTGCTGTGTAAAAACAGCACCCTTTTGGCCGTACTCGCGCTCTGCTTCTGCCCGCTGTGGAGGCTGCGCTTGAGTTGCGGAACCTGTTCTCCTTCTGCTGGGCACTAACCCGAACTGCCTGACTTCCTCCGAAGAGCTTCCCCTTTTGCCCGTTGGCACCGGCGTGGCAGGTACTTTGAGCACAAGGCTCCACTCTTCTCAGGGCTCGGACTTCCATCTAGTTAGGTGCCTCTGAAGGCGAACTGAGTCTAAAGCGTTATCGCACTGCCTGTTTTCCTTTCCTTTCAGGTGGACTACATATTTCGTGCTTTAAACGCTTGCGACTGTGTATTTGTATATATATTGTGTTGATATGGTATGTGTTGGCTTAATATTGTGATATTGTGATTTTCTCGCTACGGTCATTATTTTAAAGGCCTTAAAATAAATGTGTATCTATTTTTGATATAACAACTGTTTGGAGTAGTTTGTAAGCGCTCTTGCTTTGTGTGCTCATTGCGGGCTTTCAGTCACCCTCACCCCTCTTGAGACCTAGTCTTGACCGCCGCGATCGCTACCTTGATTGGTCTGGCTTGTCCAGAGGTTACCCTGTTCCAAGTAATTAAGTTGGCCTTCTGAACTTCTGCGCCACCAGGACAGAGTTCAGAAATCCGTCTTAACACTTCCTATGACATGAGATGTGATATCCGAATCCTTCCCATTCCAATCCTGAGACCCTTCCTATAGCAAGAGATGTGATATCCAAATCCTTCCCATTCCAATCCTGAGACCCTTCCTATAACATGAGATGTGATATTCAACTCCTTCCCATTCCAACCTGAGACACTTCCTATAGCATGAGAAGGGATATCCAACTCCTTCCCATTCCAATCCTGAGAACCTTCCGATAGCAGAGATGTGATATCTCAATGCTTCTAATATCAAACCTGAGACCCTCCCTATAGCATGATATGTGATATCTAAGTCCTTCCCATTCCAATCCTGAGACCCTTCCTACAGCATGAGATGTTATATCTCAATGCTTCTACCAAACCTGAGACCCTTCCTTTAGCATGAGATGTGATATCCAACTCCTTCCCATTCCAATCCTGAGACCCTTCCTATAGCATGAGATGTGATATCTCAATACTTCTAATACCAAACCTGAGATCCTTCCGATAACATGAGATGTGATATCTCAATACTTCTAATACCAAACCTGAGATCCATCCTATAACATGAGATGTGATATCCAAATCCTTCGCCTTCCAAACCTGAGACCCTCCCTTTAGCATGAGATGTGATATCCAACTCCTTCCCATTCCAATCCTGAGACCCTTCTGATAGCATAAGATATATCTCAATGCTTCTATACGAAACCTGAGATCCTTCCGATAGCATGAGATGTGATATCTCAATACTTCTAATACCAAACCTGAAATCCTTCCTATAACATGAGATGTGATATCCAAATCCTTATCTTCCAAACCTGAGACCCTCCCTTTAGCATGAGATGTGATATCCAACTCCTTCCCATTCCAATCCTGAGACTCTTCTGATAGCATAAGATATGATATCTCAATGCTTCTATACAAAACCTGAGATCCTTCTGATAACATGAGATGTGATATCTCAATACTTCTAATACCAAACCTGAGATCCTACCTCTAACATGAAATGTGATATCCAACTCTTTCCCCTTGCAAACCTGAGAGCCTTCCTGTAGCATGAGATGTGATATCCAAGTCCTTCCCATTCCAATCCTGAGACCCTTCCTATAACATGAGATGTGATATCCAACTCCTCCCCATTCCAACCTGAGACCCTTCCTATAGCATGAGATGGGATATCCAACTCCTTCCAAATCCAATCCCGATACCCTTCCGATAGCATGAGATGTGATATCCCAATGCTTCTACCAAACCTGAGACCCATACTATGGCATGAGATGTGATATCAAACTCCTTCCCATTCTAATCCTGAGACCCTTCCTATAGCTTGAGATGTGATATCCAACTCCTTCCCATTCCAATTCTGAGACCCTTCCTATACCATGAGACTTGATATCTCAATGCTTCTAATACCAAACCTGAGACCCGTCCTATAACATGAGATGTGATATCCAAATCCTTCCCCTTCCAAACCTTAGACCCTTCCTTTATCATGAGATGTGATATCCAACTCCTTCCCATTCCAATCTTGAGACCCTTCCGATATCATGAAATGTGATATCTCAATGCTTCTAATATCAAACTTGAGACCCTCCCTATAGCATGAGATGTGATATCCAAGTCCTTCCCATTCCAATCCTGAGACCCTTCCTATAGCATGAGATGTGATATCTCAATGCTTCTAATACCAAACCTGAGACCCTTCCTATAACATGAGATGGGAATATCCAACTCCTTCCCATTCCAATCCTGAGACCCTTCCGATAGCAGAGATGTGATATCTCAATGCTTATACCAAACCTGAGATCCTTCCTATAACATGAGATGTGATATCCAACTCCTTCCCATTCCAATCCTGAGACACTTCCTATAGCATGAGATGTGATATCTCACTGCTTATACCAAACCTGAGACCCGTCCTATAGCATGAGATGTGATATCCAACTCCTTCCCATTCCAATCCTGAGACCCTTCCTATAGCATGAGATGTGATATCTCAATGCTTCTAATATCAAACTTGAGACCCTCCCTATAGCATGAGATGTGATACCCAAGTCCTTCCCATTCCAATCCTGAGACCCTTCCTATAGCATGAGATGTGATATCTCAATGCTTCTAATACCAAACCTGAGACTCTTCCTATAACATGAGATGGGATATCCAACTCCTTCCCATTCCAATCCTGAGACCCTTTTGATAGCAGAGATGTGATATCTCAATGTTTATACCAAACCTGAGACCCTTCCTACGGCATGAGATGTCATATTCAACTCCTTCCCATTCCAATCCTGAGACCCTTCCTATAGCATGAGATGTGATATCCAACTCCTTCCCATTCCAATCCTGAGACCCTTCCTATAGCATGAGATGTGATGTCTCAATGCTTCTAATACCAAACCTGAGATCCTTCCTATAACATGAGATGTGATATCCAACTCCTTCCATTCCAATCCTGAGACCCTTCCTATAGCATGAGATGTGATATCTCAATGCTTATACCAAACCTGAGACCCTTCCTATAGCATGAGATGTGATATCCAACTCCTTCCCATTCCAATCCTGAGACCCTTCCTATAGCCTGAGATGTGATATCTCAATGCCTCTAATACCAAACCTGAGATCCTTCCTCTAACATGAAATGTGATATCCAACTCCTTCACTTTCCAAACCTGAGAGCCTATCTATAGCATGAGATGTGATATCCAAGTCCTTCCCATTCCAATCCTTAGACCCTTCCTACAGCATGCAATATGATATCTCAATGATTCTAATAAAAAACCTGAGACCCGTCCTGTAACATGAGATGGGATATCCAACTCCTTCCCATTCCAATCCTGAGACACTTCCGATAGCAGAGATGTGATATCTCAATGCTTCTAATATCAAACTTGAGACCCTCCCTATAGCATGAGATGTGATACCCAAGTCCTTCCCATTCCAATCCTGAGACCCTTCCTATAGCATGAGATGTGATATCTCAATGCTTCTAATACCAAACCTGAGACTCTTCCTATAACATGAGATGGGATATCCAACTCCTTCCCATTCCAATCCTGAGACCCTTTTGATAGCAGAGATGTGATATCTCAATGTTTATACCAAACCTGAGACCCTTCCTATGGCATGAGATGTCATATTCAACTCCTTCCCATTCCAATCCTGAGACCCTTCCTATAGCATGAGATGTGATATCCAACTCCTTCCCATTCCAATCCTGAGACCCTTCCTATAGCATGAGATGTGATGTCTCAATGCTTCTAATACCAAACCTGAGATCCTTCCTATAACATGAGATGTGATATCCAACTCCTTCCATTCCAATCCTGAGACCCTTCCTATAGCATGAGATGTGATATCTCAATGCTTCTAATACCAAACCTGAGACTCTTCCTATAACATGAGATGGGATATCCAACTCCTTCCCATTCCAATCCTGAGACCCTTTTGATAGCAGAGATGTGATATCTCAATGTTTATACCAAACCTGAGACCCTTCCTACGGCATGAGATGTCATATTCAACTCCTTCCCATTCCAATCCTGAGACCCTTCCTATAGCATGAGATGTGATATCCAACTCCTTCCCATTCCAATCCTGAGACCCTTCCTATAGCATGAGATGTGATGTCTCAATGCTTCTAATACCAAACCTGAGATCCTTCCTATAACATGAGATGTGATATCCAACTCCTTCCATTCCAATCCTGAGACCCTTCCTATAGCATGAGATGTGATATCTCAATGCTTATACCAAACCTGAGACCCTTCCTATAGCATGAGATGTGATATCCAACTCCTTCCCATTCCAATCCTGAGACCCTTCCTATAGCCTGAGATGTGATATCTCAATGCCTCTAATACCAAACCTGAGATCCTTCCTCTAACATGAAAAGTGATATCCAACTCCTTCACTTTCCAAACCTGAGAGCCTATCTATAGCATGAGATGTGATATCCAAGTCCTTCCCATTCCAATCCTTAGACCCTTCCTACAGCATGCAATATGATATCTCAATGATTCTAATAAAAAACCTGAGACCCGTCCTATAACATGAGATGGGATATCCAACTCCTTCCCATTCCAATCCTGAGACACTTCCGATAGCAGAGATGTGATATCTCAATGTTTATACCAAACCTGAGACCCTTCCTATAACATGAGATGTGATATCCAACTCCTTCCCGTTCCAAACCTGAGACCCTTCCTATAGCATGAGATGTGATATCTCAATGCTTCTAATATCAAAACTGAGACCCTCCCTATAGCATGATATGTGATATCTAAGTCCTTCCCATTCCAATCCTGAGACCCTTCCTATAGCATGAGATGTGATATCTTAATGCTTCTACCAAACCTGAGACCCTTCCTTTAGCATGAGATGTGATATCCAACTCTTTCCCATTCCAATCCTGAGACCCTTCCTACAGCATGAGATGTGATATCTCAATACTTCTAATACCAAACCTGAGATCCTTCCGATAACATGAGATGTGATATCCAAATCCTTCGCCTTCCAAACCTGAGACCCTCCCTTTAGCATGAGATGTGATATCCAACTCCTTCCCATTCCAATCCTGAGACCCTTCTGATAGCATAAGATATGATATCTCAATGCTTCTATACCAAACCTGAGATCCTTCCGATAGCATGATGTGATATCTCAATACTTCTAATACCAAACCTGAGATCCTTCCTATAACATGAGATGTGATATCCAAATCCTTATCTTCCAAACCTGAGACCCTCCCTTTAGCATGAGATGTGATATCCAACTCCTTCCCATTCCAATCCTGAGACTCTTCTGATAGCATAACATATGATATCTCAATGCTTCTATACCAAACCTGAGATCCTTCTGATAGCATGAGATGTGATATCTCAATACTTCTAATACCAAACCTGAGATCCTACCTCTAACATGAAATGTGATATCCAACTCTTTCCCCTTGCAAACCTGAGAGCCTTCCTATAGCATGAGATGTGATATCCAAGTCCTTCCCATTCCAATCCTGAGACCCTTCCTATAACATGAGATGTGATATCCAACTCCTTCCCATTCCAACCTGAGACCCTTCCTATAGCATGAGATGGGATATCCAACTCCTTCCAAATCCAATCCCGATACCCTTCTGATAGCATGAGATGTGATATCCCAATGCTTCTACCAAACCTGAGACCCATACTATGGCATGAGATGTGATATCAAACTCCTTCCCATTCTAATCCTGAGACCCTTCCTATAGCTTGAGATGTGATATCCAACTCCTTCCCATTCCAATTCTGAGACCCTTCCTATACCATGAGACTTGATATCTCAATGCTTCTAATACCAAACCTGAGACCCGTCCTATAACATGAGATGTGATATCCAAATCCTTCCCCTTCCAAACCTTAGACCCTTCCTTTATCATGAGATGTGATATCCAACTCCTTCCTATTCCAATCTTGAGACCCTTCCGATATGAAATGTGATATCTCAATGCTTCTAATATCAAACTTGAGACCCTCCCTATAGCATGAGATGTGATATCCAAGTCCTTCCCATTCCAATCCTGAGACCCTTCCTATAGCATGAGATGTGATATCTCAATGCTTCTAATACCAAACCTGAGACCCTTCCTATAACATGAGATGGGAATATCCAACTCCTTCCCATTCCAATCCTGAGACCCTTCCGATAGCAGAGATGTGATATCTCAATGCTTATACCAAACCTGAGATCCTTCCTATAACATGAGATGTGATATCCAACTCCTTCCCATTCCAATCCGGAGACCCTTCCTATAGCATGAGATGTGATATCTCAATGCTTCTAATATCAAACTTGAGACCCTCCCTATAGCATGAGATGTGATACCCAAGTCCTTCCCATTCCAATCCTGAGACCCTTCCTATAGCATGAGATGTGATATCTCAATGCTTCTAATACCAAACCTGAGACTCTTCCTATAACATGAGATGGGATATCCAACTCCTTCCCATTCCAATCCTGAGACCCTTTTGATAGCAGAGATGTGATATCTCAATGTTTATACCAAACCTGAGACCCTTCCTACGGCATGAGATGTCATATTCAACTCCTTCCCATTCCAATCCTGAGACCCTTCCTATAGCATGAGATGTGATATCCAACTCCTTCCCATTCCAATCCTGAGACCCTTCCTATAGCATGAGATGTGATGTCTCAATGCTTCTAATACCAAACCTGAGATCCTTCCTATAACATGAGATGTGATATCCAACTCCTTCCATTCCAATCCTGAGACCCTTCCTATAGCATGAGATGTGATATCTCAATGCTTATACCAAACCTGAGACCCTTCCTATAGCATGAGATGTGATATCCAACTCCTTCCCATTCCAATCCTGAGACCCTTCCTATAGCCTGAGATGTGATATCTCAATGCCTCTAATACCAAACCTGAGATCCTTCCTCTAACATGAAATGTGATATCCAACTCCTTCACTTTCCAAACCTGAGAGCCTATCTATAGCATGAGATGTGATATCCAAGTCCTTCCCATTCCAATCCTTAGACCCTTCCTACAGCATGCAATATGATATCTCAATGATTCTAATAAAAAACCTGAGACCCGTCCTGTAACATGAGATGGGATATCCAACTCCTTCCCATTCCAATCCTGAGACACTTCCGATAGCAGAGATGTGATATCTCAATGCTTCTAATATCAAACTTGAGACCCTCCCTATAGCATGAGATGTGATACCCAAGTCCTTCCCATTCCAATCCTGAGACCCTTCCTATAGCATGAGATGTGATATCTCAATGCTTCTAATACCAAACCTGAGACTCTTCCTATAACATGAGATGGGATATCCAACTCCTTCCCATTCCAATCCTGAGACCCTTTTGATAGCAGAGATGTGATATCTCAATGTTTATACCAAACCTGAGACCCTTCCTACGGCATGAGATGTCATATTCAACTCCTTCCCATTCCAATCCTGAGACCCTTCCTATAGCATGAGATGTGATATCCAACTCCTTCCCATTCCAATCCTGAGACCCTTCCTATAGCATGAGATGTGATGTCTCAATGCTTCTAATACCAAACCTGAGATCCTTCCTATAACATGAGATGTGATATCCAACTCCTTCCATTCCAATCCTGAGACCCTTCCTATAGCATGAGATGTGATATCTCAATGCTTATACCAAACCTGAGACCCTTCCTATAGCATGAGATGTGATATCCAACTCCTTCCCATTCCAATCCTGAGACCCTTCCTATAGCCTGAGATGTGATATCTCAATGCCTCTAATACCAAACCTGAGATCCTTCCTCTAACATGAAAAGTGATATCCAACTCCTTCACTTTCCAAACCTGAGAGCCTATCTATAGCATGAGATGTGATATCCAAGTCCTTCCCATTCCAATCCTTAGACCCTTCCTACAGCATGCAATATGATATCTCAATGATTCTAATAAAAAACCTGAGACCCGTCCTATAACATGAGATGGGATATCCAACTCCTTCCCATTCCAATCCTGAGACACTTCCGATAGCAGAGATGTGATATCTCAATGTTTATACCAAACCTGAGACCCTTCCTATAACATGAGATGTGATATCCAACTCCTTCCCGTTCCAAACCTGAGACCCTTCCTATAGCATGAGATGTGATATCTCAATGCTTCTAATATCAAAACTGAGACCCTCCCTATAGCATGATATGTGATATCTAAGTCCTTCCCATTCCAATCCTGAGACCCTTCCTATAGCATGAGATGTGATATCTCAATGCTTCTACCAAACCTGAGACCCTTCCTTTAGCATGAGATGTGATATCCAACTCTTTCCCATTCCAATCCTGAGACCCTTCCTATAGCATGAGATGTGATATCTCAATACTTCTAATACCAAACCTGAGATCCTTCCGATAACATGAGATGTGATATCCAAATCCTTCGCCTTCCAAACCTGAGACCCTCCCTTTAGCATGAGATGTGATATCCAACTCCTTCCCATTCCAATCCTGAGACCCTTCTGATAGCATAAGATATGATATCTCAATGCTTCTATACCAAACCTGAGATCCTTCCGATAGCATGATGTGATATCTCAATACTTCTAATACCAAACCTGAGATCCTTCCTATAACATGAGATGTGATATCCAAATCCTTATCTTCCAAACCTGAGACCCTCCCTTTAGCATGAGATGTGATATCCAACTCCTTCCCATTCCAATCCTGAGACTCTTCTGTTAGCATAACATATGATATCTCAATGCTTCTATACCAAACCTGAGATCCTTCTGATAGCATGAGATGTGATATCTCAATACTTCTAATACCAAACCTGAGATCCTACCTCTAACATGAAATGTGATATCCAACTCTTTCCCCTTGCAAACCTGAGAGCCTTCCTATAGCATGAGATGTGATATCCAAGTCCTTCCCATTCCAATCCTGAGACCCTTCCTATAACATGAGATGTGATATCCAACTCCTTCCCATTCCAACCTGAGACCCTTCCTATAGCATGAGATGGGATATCCAACTCCTTCCAAATCCAATCCCGATACCCTTCTGATAGCATGAGATGTGATATCCCAATGCTTCTACCAAACCTGAGACCCATACTATGGCATGAGATGTGATATCAAACTCCTTCCCATTCTAATCCTGAGACCCTTCCTATAGCTTGAGATGTGATATCCAACTCCTTCCCATTCCAATTCTGAGACCCTTCCTATACCATGAGACTTGATATCTCAATGCTTCTAATACCAAACCTGAGACCCGTCCTATAACATGAGATGTGATATCCAAATCCTTCCCCTTCCAAACCTTAGACCCTTCCTTTATCATGAGATGTGATATCCAACTCCTTCCTATTCCAATCTTGAGACCCTTCCGATATGAAATGTGATATCTCAATGCTTCTAATATCAAACTTGAGACCCTCCCTATAGCATGAGATGTGATATCCAAGTCCTTCCCATTCCAATCCTGAGACCCTTCCTATAGCATGAGATGTGATATCTCAATGCTTCTAATACCAAACCTGAGACCCTTCCTATAACATGAGATGGGAATATCCAACTCCTTCCCATTCCAATCCTGAGACCCTTCCGATAGCAGAGATGTGATATCTCAATGCTTATACCAAACCTGAGATCCTTCCTATAACATGAGATGTGATATCCAACTCCTTCGCATTCCAATCCTGAGACACTTCCTATAGCATGAGATGTGATATCTCACTGCTTATACCAAACCTGAGACCCGTCCTATAGCATGAGATGTGATATCCAACTCCTTCCCATTCCAATCCGGAGACCCTTCCTATAGCATGAGATGTGATATCTCAATGCTTCTAATATCAAACTTGAGACCCTCCCTATAGCATGAGATGTGATACCCAAGTCCTTCCCATTCCAATCCTGAGACCCTTCCTATAGCATGAGATGTGATATCTCAATGCTTCTAATACCAAACCTGAGACTCTTCCTATAACATGAGATGGGATATCCAACTCCTTCCCATTCCAATCCTGAGACCCTTTTGATAGCAGAGATGTGATATCTCAATGTTTATACCAAACCTGAGACCCTTCCTACGGCATGAGATGTCATATTCAACTCCTTCCCATTCCAATCCTGAGACCCTTCCTATAGCATGAGATGTGATATCCAACTCCTTCCCATTCCAATCCTGAGACCCTTCCTATAGCATGAGATGTGATTTCTCAATGCTTCTAATACCAAACCTGAGATCCTTCCTATAACATGAGATGTGATATCCAACTCCTTCCATTCCAATCCTGAGACCCTTCCTATAGCATGAGATGTGATATCTCAATGCTTATACCAAACCTGAGACCCTTCCTATAGCATGAGATGTGATATCCAACTCCTTCCCATTCCAATCCTGAGACCCTTCCTATAGCCTGAGATGTGATATCTCAATGCCTCTAATACCAAACCTGAGATCCTTCCTCTAACATGAAATGTGATATCCAACTCCTTCACTTTCCAAACCTGAGAGCCTATCTATAGCATGAGATGTGATATCCAAGTCCTTCCCATTCCAATCCTTAGACCCTTCCTACAGCATGCAATATGATATCTCAATGATTCTAATAAAAAACCTGAGACCCGTCCTGTAACATGAGATGGGATATCCAACTCCTTCCCATTCCAATCCTGAGACACTTCCGATAGCAGAGATGTGATATCTCAATGCTTCTAATATCAAACTTGAGACCCTCCCTATAGCATGAGATGTGATACCCAAGTCCTTCCCATTCCAATCCTGAGACCCTTCCTATAGCATGAGATGTGATATCTCAATGCTTCTAATACCAAACCTGAGACTCTTCCTATAACATGAGATGGGATATCCAACTCCTTCCCATTCCAATCCTGAGACCCTTTTGATAGCAGAGATGTGATATCTCAATGTTTATACCAAACCTTAGACCCTTCCTACGGCATGAGATGTCATATTCAACTCCTTCCCATTCCAATCCTGAGACCCTTCCTATAGCATGAGATGTGATATCCAACTCCTTCCCATTCCAATCCTGAGACCCTTCCTATAGCATGAGATGTGATGTCTCAATGCTTCTAATACCAAACCTGAGATCCTTCCTATAACATGAGATGTGATATCCAACTCCTTCCATTCCAATCCTGAGACCCTTCCTATAGCATGAGATGTGATATCTCAATGCTTATACCAAACCTGAGACCCTTCCTATAGCATGAGATGTGATATCCAACTCCTTCCCATTCCAATCCTGAGACCCTTCCTATAGCCTGAGATGTGATATCTCAATGCCTCTAATACCAAACCTGAGATCCTTCCTCTAACATGAAAAGTGATATCCAACTCCTTCACTTTCCAAACCTGAGAGCCTAACTATAGCATGAGATGTGATATCCAAGTCCTTCCCATTCCAATCCTTAGACCCTTCCTACAGCATGCAATATGATATCTCAATGATTCTAATAAAAAACCTGAGACCCGTCCTATAACATGAGATGGGATATCCAACTCCTTCCCATTCCAATCCTGAGACACTTCCGATAGCAGAGATGTGATATCTCAATGTTTATACCAAACCTGAGACCCTTCCTATAACATGAGATGTGATATCCAACTCCTTCCCGTTCCAAACCTGAGACCCTTCCTATAGCATGAGATGTGATATCTCAATGCTTCTAATATCAAAACTGAGACCCTCCCTATAGCATGATATGTGATATCTAAGTCCTTCCCATTCCAATCCTGAGACCCTTCCTATAGCATGAGATGTGTTATCTCAATGCTTCTACCAAACCTGAGACCCTTCCTTTAGCATGAGATGTGATATCCAACTCTTTCCCATTCCAATCCTGAGACCCTTCCTATAGCATGAGATGTGATATCTCAATACTTCTAATACCAAACCTGAGATCCTTCCGATAACATGAGATGTGATATCCAAATCCTTCGCCTTCCAAACCTGAGACCCTCCCTTTAGCATGAGATGTGATATCCAACTCCTTCCCATTCCAATCCTGAGACCCTTCTGATAGCATAAGATATGATATCTCAATGCTTCTATACCAAACCTGAGATCCTTCCGATAGCATGATGTGATATCTCAATACTTCTAATACCAAACCTGAGATCCTTCCTATAACATGAGATGTGATATCCAAATCCTTATCTTCCAAACCTGAGACCCTCCCTTTAGCATGAGATGTGATATCCAACTCCTTCCCATTCCAATCCTGAGACTCTTCTGATAGCATAACATATGATATCTCAATGCTTCTCTACCAAACCTGAGATCCTTCTGATAGCATGAGATGTGATATCTCAATACTTCTAATACCAAACCTGAGATCCTACCTCTAACATGAAATGTGATATCCAACTCTTTCCCCTTGCAAACCTGAGAGCCTTCCTATAGCATGAGATGTGATATCCAAGTCCTTCCCATTCCAATCCTGAGACCCTTCCTATAACATGAGATGTGATATCCAACTCCTTCCCATTCCAACCTGAGACCCTTCCTATAGCATGAGATGGGATATCCAACTCCTTCCAAATCCAATCCCGATACCCTTCTGATAGCATGAGATGTGATATCCCAATGCTTCTACCAAACCTGAGACCCATACTATGGCATGAGATGTGATATCAAACTCCTTCCCATTCTAATCCTGAGACCCTTCCTATAGCTTGAGATGTGATATCCAACTCCTTCCCATTCCAATTCTGAGACCCTTCCTATACCATGAGACTTGATATCTCAATGCTTCTAATACCAAACCTGAGACCCGTCCTATAACATGAGATGTGATATCCAAATCCTTCCCCTTCCAAACCTTAGACCCTTCCTTTATCATGAGATGTGATATCCAACTCCTTCCTATTCCAATCTTGAGACCCTTCCGATATGAAATGTGATATCTCAATGCTTCTAATATCAAACTTGAGACCCTCCCTATAGCATGAGATGTGATATCCAAGTCCTTACCATTCCAATCCTGAGACCCTTCCTATAGCATGAGATGTGATATCTCAATGCTTCTAATACCAAACCTGAGACCCTTCCTATAACATGAGATGGGAATATCCAACTCCTTCCCATTCCAATCCTGAGACCCTTCCGATAGCAGAGATGTGATATCTCAATGCTTATACCAAACCTGAGATCCTTCCTATAACATGAGATGTGATATCCAACTCCTTCCCATTCCAATCCTGAGACACTTCCTATAGCATGAGATGTGATATCTCACTGCTTATACCAAACCTGAGACCCTTCCTATAGCATGAGATGTGATATCCAACTCCTTCCCAATCCAATCCTGAGACCCTTCCTATAGCATGAGATGTGATATCTCAATGCTTCTAATATCAAACTTGAGACCCTCCCTATAGCATGAGATGTGATACCCAAGTCCTTCCCATTCCAATCCTGAGACACTTCCTATAGCATGAGATGTGATATCTCAATGCTTCTAATACCAAACCTGAGACTCTTCCTATAACATGAGATGGGATATCCAACTCCTTCCCATTCCAATCCTGAGACCCTTTCGATAGCAGAGATGTGATATCTCAATGTTTATACCAAACCTGAGACCCTCCCTACGGCATGAGATGTCATATACAACTCCTTCCCATTCCAATCCTGAGACCCTTCCTATAGCATGAGATGTGATATCCAACTCCTTCCCATTCCAATCCTGAGACCCTTCCTATAGCCTGAGATGTGATATCTCAATGCCTCTAATACCAAACCTGAGATCCTTCCTCTAACATGAAATGTGATATCCAACTCCTTCACTTTCCAAACCTGAGAGCCTATCTATAGCATGAGATGTGATATCCAAGTCCTTCCCATTCCAATCCTTAGACCCTTCCTACAGCATGCAATATGATATCTCAATGATTTTGATAAAAAACCTGAGACCCGTCCTATAACATGAGATGGGATATCCAACTCCTTCCCATTCCAATCCTGGGACACTTCCGATAGCAGAGATGTGATATCTCAATGTTTATACCAAACCTGAGACCCTTCCTATAACATGAGATGTGATATCCAACTCCTTCCCGTTCCAAACCTGAGACCCTTCCTTTAGCATGAGATGTGATATCCAGCTCCTTCCCATTCCAATCCTGAGACACTTCCGATAGCATGAGATGTGATATCTCAATGCTTCTAATACCAAACTGAGACCCTCCCTATAGCATATGTGATATCTAAGTCCTCCCCATTCCAATCCTGAGACCCTTCCTATAGCATGAGATGTGATATCTCAATGCTTATCCTTGATTCCTGTAGTAAATTGATTTCCTTTGCAGGCCGACTACTGTCACGAATGCCTTGTCTGCATGCATTCTCTCCTGGCCATTCTCTCACCGTGGCTATTTGCCTACCCCCTTCCTCTCTCAGTGGATGGACTTCCCCATCCTAGCCTCCTACCACTCAACTCCGCCTACTTGGAGAATTCAACATGAACCTGTATGCTTCCTGACCTGGACTTTTACGAGATCTGCAACTCTTCATGTCGCTGGCCCTACACACTGCAGTGAATACTCAGGATTTTCTGATCTCAGACCTCCCCCTCTGTAACCCTCTCAACAATCCTCTCCCGTGGTGATCAAGTTCTCATCTCCAAAGAAGGCTGCCAGCTGTTCCTCCTCAGAGGAGTTCTCCCTTTCTGTCCCTGCTCCCTGCACCGTTTCGCGTTGCAAACACTCGCTTCCCTGCTCTCTGGTTTAGACGCTTTTCCTTCTCAGAGGCCTTCTTCTATTCTGCCCTTTTCGCGTTGCAAGTACTCGCTTCCCAGCTCTCTGGTTTACACGCGTGTTCCCTGCCTTCTCTCCTCTTCCCGCTGCCTTCAAATCAAAAAATGAGCTCCAAAAGATACACAGTGCTCAGAATGCTTTATAACACCCATTATTCAACATATAGCCGTAACCCGCTAGACGTATTGAAACGTGCTGTAAACTAGCTAAAACAGCTAGAAAATGTACTTTCCTCGCGTTTTTGTAAATGCTAATTCTGATGGGTTCCCATGTATGTACTGTCCGTGCGTTTGTTGTCGAATCCTGAAGTTTTTAACCACTGTTCTCCCATACAAGGGGGGGGGGGTCAACGTCTACTGCTGTTCACAGGCTGAATGTATACGGCTGAAATCTTCAAGGCATTATCAGCTTTCCTGACTGTTTTGGAACGTGTATTTGCTATCTGTTAATGCAGTCGTCCTGTGTTCATCGTCCCTTCTACTTTACAGGCTGCACTCCCCTGGTGATCACATTCTCCTCTCCAGAGCAGGCTGACTACCAGCTGCTCCTCCTCATAGGCGTTCATCCTTTCTGTCCCTGCTCGCTGCACCGTTTCGCGTTGCATGTACTCGCTTCCCAGCTCTCTGGTTTAGATGCGTGTTCCCTGCCTTCTCTCCTCTTCCTACAGCCTTCCAACGAGCTCCACAAGATATAGTGTTCAGAATGCTTTATAACACCCATTATTCAACATATAGCTGTAACCCGCTAGACGTATTGAAACGTGCTAAAAACGAGCAGAAACAGCTAGAAAATGTACTTTCCTCGCGTTTTGGTAAATGCGAATTCTGGTGGATTCCCATTTTGTACTTTGTTCGTGCGTTTGTTCCGTCGAATCCTGGTCTTTTGAACCACTCTTCTCCCATACAAGGGAGGGTCAAAATGTGTTGTTCACAGGCTGAATTTATACTGCTGAAATGCTCGCTTACCTGCTCTCTGGTTTAGACGCGTGTACCCTGCATTTACCAAAACGCGAGGGAAGTACATTTTCTAGCTGTTTTTGCTAGTTTTTAGCACGTTTCAATACGTCTAGCGGGTTACAGCTATATGTTGAATAATGGGTGTTATAAAGCATTCTGAGCACCGTGTATCTTTTGAAGCTCATTTGTTGATTTGAAGGCAGCGGGAAGAGGAGAGAAGGCAGGGAACACACGTCTAAACCAGAGAGCTGGGAAGCGAGTACATGCAACGCGAAACGGTGCAGGGAGCAGGGACAGAAAGGATGAACACCTATGAGGAGGAGCAGCTGGTAGTTAGCCTGCATAGGAGAGAAGAATGTGATCACTAGGGGAGTGCAGCCTGTAAACTAGAAGGAACGATGAACAAAGGGCGACTGCATTAACAGATGGCAAATACACGTTCCCAAACAGTCAGGAAAGCTGATAATGCCTTGAAGATTTCAGCCGTATACATTCAGCCTGTGAACAGCAGTAGATGTTGACCCCCCCTCCCTAGTATGGGAGAACAGTGGTTAAAAACTTCAGGATTCGACACAAACGCACGGACACAGTACATACAACATGGGAACCCACCAGAATTCGCATTTACAAAAACGCGAGGGAAGTACATTTTCTAGCTATTTTTGCTAGTTTTTTAGCACGTTTCTACGTCTAGCGGGTTACAGCTATATGTTGAATAATGGGGTTATAAAGCATTCTGAACACTATCTTGTGGAGCTCATTGGAAGGCTGTAGGAAGAGGAGAGAAGGCAGGGAACACGCATCTAAACCAGAGAGCTGGGAAGCGAGTACATGCAACGCGAAACGGTGCAGGGAGCAGGGACAGAAAGGTGGAACGCCTCTGAGGAGGAGCAGCTGGTAGTTAGCCTGCTCTGGAGAGGAGAATGTGATCACCACGGGAGTGCAGCCTTGAAACAAGAAGGGACGATGAAAACATGCTGACTGGAATAACAGATGGCAAATACACTTTCCATAAAAGTCATTTTACCCGATAATGCATTGACGATTTCAGCAGTATACATTCAGCCTGTGAACAGTAGATTTTGATCCCCCCCTTGTATGGGTGACGAGTGGTTAAAAACATCAGGATTCGACTGAACAAATGCACGAACAGAGTACAAAATGGGAATCCACCAGAATTCGTATTTACCAAAACGCGAGGAAAGAACATGTTCTAGCTATTTTTGCTAGTTTTTAGCACTTTTCAATACGTCTAGCGGGTTACAGCTATATCTTGAATAATGGGTGTTATAAAGCATTCGGAGCACCGTGTATCTTTTGAAGCTCATTTGTTGATTTGAAGGCAGCGGGAAGAGGAGAGAAGGCAGGGAACACACGTCTAAACCAGAGAGCTGGGAAGCGAGTTGTTCTCTGCAACGCGAAACGATGCAGAGAACAAGCACAGAAAGGAAGAAGGAAAAGCGTCTAAACCAGAGAGCAGGGAAGCGAGTGTTTGCAAAGCGAAACGGTGCAGAGAGCAGGGACAGAAAGGGAGAACTCCACTGAGGAACAGCTGGTAGTTAGCCTTCTTTGGAGATGAGAACTTGATCACACGGGAGAGGATTGTTGAGAGGGTTACATAGGGGGATGTCTGAGATCAGAAAATCCTGAGTATTCCCTGCAGTGTGTAGGGCCAGAGACATGAAGAGTTGCAGATCTCGTAAAAGTCCAGGTCAGGAAGCATACAGGTTCATTTTGAATTCTCCAAGTAGGCGGAGTTGAGTGGTAGGAGGCTAGGATGGAGAAGTCCATCCACTGAGAGAGGAAGGGGGTAGGCAAATAGCCACGGTGAGAGAATGGCCAGGAAAGAGAGAATGCATGCAGACAAGGCATTCGTGAGAGGAGTCGGCCTGCAAAGGAAAGCAATTTACTACAGGAATCAAGGATACTCCCCCTCAAGAACGGTTGGATCTGGGCATGGAGAGGAACTTGTCATCAGGGAGGAAAGTGTCAGAGCTCGAGACAGCGCTGGCCGTCATCCATGTCTCGGTTAGACCAAGGACATCAAGGTCAGGTTCTTCCAGGAAATGGCAGATGTCAGATGAGTGTTAACTGAGTGAGAGTTGAGAGTGGGGAGGGGTATAATCAGTAATCCTTGCGGAGGTGTAGAAGGAGCCTGACCTAGGGCACATGAGGAAGGAGAGAGAAAAGGAAGCAGAAGAAGGGAGAGAAGACACAGCAGGAGTGCATTATCAATCCGGGAGCTAGGAGTGGTGAGGTTAGACGGGGAGGTCTGAATCTCAGGATTTGAATGGGAAGTTCGATATCACATGTCATGCTATAGGAAGAGTCTCAGGATTGGAATGGGAAGGAGTTGGATATGATATCTCTTGTTATAGGGAGGGTCTCAGGTTTGGTATTAGAAGCACTGAGATATCAAATCACCTCCTATCGGAACGGTCTCGGGTTTGGTATTGGAAGAAATGAGATTTCAAATCTCAGGCTGTGGGAATGGTCTCGGGTATGGTATTGGAAGGGGTGAAAAATCACATTTCATGCTACAGGAAGGGTCACAAGTTTGGAATGGGAAGGAGTTGGATTTCACATATACTACGGGAAGGGCCTCAGGTTTGGCATTAGAAGCATAGAGATATCACATCTCATGTTATAGGAAGGGTCTCGATTGGAATGGGAAGGAGTTGGATATCACATCTCATGTTATAGGGAGGGTCTCAGTTTTGATATTAGAAGCATTGAGATATCACATATGCTATTGGAAGGGTCTCAGTATTGGAATGGGAAGGAGTTGGATATCACATCTCATGTTATAGGGAGGGTCTCAATTTTGATATTAGAAGCATTGAGATATCACATATGCTATTGGAAGGGTCTCAGTATTGGAATTGGAAGGAGTTGGATATCACATCTCATGCTATCGGAAGGGTCTCAGGATTGGAATGGGAAGGAGTTGAATATCACATCTCATGCTAAAGGAAGGGTCATCAGGTTCGGTATAAGCATTGAGATATCACATCTCTGCTATCAGAAGGGTCTCAGGATAGGAATGTGAAGGACTTAGATTTCACATCTCATACTATAGGGAGGGTCTCAGTTTTGATATTAGAAGCATTGAGCTATCACATCTCATGCTATCGGAAGGGTCTCAGGATTGGAATGGGATGGAGTTGGATATCACATCTCAAGCTATCTCAGGATTGTAATGGGAAGGAGTTTGATATCACATATCAAGCTATAGGAAGGGTCTCAGGTTTGGAAGGGGAAGGATTTGGATCTCACATCTCAAGCTATCTCAGGATTGGAATGGGAAGGAGTTTGATATTTCATCTCAAGCTATAGGAAGGGTCTCAGGTTTGGAAAGGGAAGGATTTGGATTTCACATATCATGTTATAGGATGGTTGTCATGTTTGGTTTTAGAAGCATTGAGACATCACATCTCATGCTATGGGAAGGGTCTCAGGTTTGGAATGGGAAGGAGTTGGATATCACATCTCATGCTAAAGGAAAGGTCTCAGGTCTGGAAGGGGAAGGATTTGGATCTCACATCTCATGTTTTAGGACGGGTCTCAGGTTTGGTATTAGAAGCATTGAAATATCACATCTCATGGTATAGGAAGGGTCCCAGGATTGGAATGGGAAGGAGTTGGATATCACATTGAATGGAAAGGAGTTTGATATCACATCTCAAGCTATAGGAAGGGCCTCAGGTTTGGAAAGGGAATGATTTGGATTTCACATCTCATGTTGTAGGATGGTTCTCATGTTTGGTTTTAGAAGCATTGAAATATCACATCTCATTCTATCGGAAGGGTCTCAGGTTTGGAATGGGAAGGAGTTTGATATCACATCTCATGTTAGAGGTAGGATCTCAGGTTTGGTATTAGAGGCATTGAGATATGACATCTCATGCCATCAGAAGGGTCTCAGGATTGGAATGGGAAGGAGTTGGATATCACATCTCATGCTAAAGGGAGGGTCTAAGGTTTGGAAGGGGAAGGATTTGGACATCACATCTCATGTTATTGGAAGGATCTGAGGTTTGGTATTAGAAGCATTGAGATATCAAATCTCATGCTATCGGAAGGGTCTCAGGTTTGGTATAAGCATTGAGATGTCATATTCAACTCCTTCCCATTCCAATCCTGAGACCCTTCCTATAGCATGAGATGTGATATCCAACTCCTTCCCATTCCAATCCTGAGACCCTTCCTATAGCATGAGATGTGATGTCTCAATGCTTCTAATACCAAACCTGAGATCCTTCCTATAACATGAGATGTGATATCCAACTCCTTCCATTCCAATCCTGAGACCCTTCCTATAGCATGAGATGTGATATCTCAATGCTTATACCAAACCTGAGACCCTTCCTATAGCATGAGATGTGATATCCAACTCCTTCCCATTCCAATCCTGAGACCCTTCCTATAGCCTGAGATGTGATATCTCAATGCCTCTAATACCAAACCTGAGATCCTTCCTCTAACATGAAATGTGATATCCAACTCCTTCACTTTCCAAACCTGAGAGCCTATCTATAGCATGAGATGTGATATCCAAGTCCTTCCCATTCCAATCCTTAGACCCTTCCTACAGCATGCAATATGATATCTCAATGATTCTAATAAAAAACCTGAGACCCGTCCTATAACATGAGATGGGATATCCAACTCCTTCCCATTCCAATCCTGAGACACTTCCGATAGCAGAGATGTGATATCTCAATGCTTCTAATATCAAACTTGAGACCCTCCCTATAGCATGAGATGTGATACCCAAGTCCTTCCCATTCCAATCCTGAGACCCTTCCTATAGCATGAGATGTGATATCTCAATGCTTCTAATACCAAACCTGAGACTCTTCCTATAACATGAGATGGGATATCCAACTCCTTCCCATTCCAATCCTGAGACCCTTTTGATAGCAGAGATGTGATATCTCAATGTTTATACCAAACCTGAGACCCTTCCTACGGCATGAGATGTCATATTCAACTCCTTCCCATTCCAATCCTGAGACCCTTCCTATAGCATGAGATGTGATATCCAACTCCTTCCCATTCCAATCCTGAGACCCTTCCTATAGCATGAGATGTGATGTCTCAATGCTTCTAATACCAAACCTGAGATCCTTCCTATAACATGAGATGTGATATCCAACTCCTTCCATTCCAATCCTGAGACCCTTCCTATAGCATGAGATGTGATATCTCAATGCTTATACCAAACCTGAGACCCTTCCTATAGCATGAGATGTGATATCCAACTCCTTCCCATTCCAATCCTGAGACCCTTCCTATAGCCTGAGATGTGATATCTCAATGCCTCTAATACCAAACCTGAGATCCTTCCTCTAACATGAAAAGTGATATCCAACTCCTTCACTTTCCAAACCTGAGAGCCTAACTATAGCATGAGATGTGATATCCAAGTCCTTCCCATTCCAATCCTTAGACCCTTCCTACAGCATGCAATATGATATCTCAATGATTCTAATAAAAAACCTGAGACCCGTCCTATAACATGAGATGGGATATCCAACTCCTTCCCATTCCAATCCTGAGACACTTCCGATAGCAGAGATGTGATATCTCAATGTTTATACCAAACCTGAGACCCTTCCTATAACATGAGATGTGATATCCAACTCCTTCCCGTTCCAAACCTGAGACCCTTCCTATAGCATGAGATGTGATATCTCAATGCTTCTAATATCAAAACTGAGACCCTCCCTATAGCATGATATGTGATATCTAAGTCCTTCCCATTCCAATCCTGAGACCCTTCCTATAGCATGAGATGTGTTATCTCAATGCTTCTACCAAACCTGAGACCCTTCCTTTAGCATGAGATGTGATATCCAACTCTTTCCCATTCCAATCCTGAGACCCTTCCTATAGCATGAGATGTGATATCTCAATACTTCTAATACCAAACCTGAGATCCTTCCGATAACATGAGATGTGATATCCAAATCCTTCGCCTTCCAAACCTGAGACCCTCCCTTTAGCATGAGATGTGATATCCAACTCCTTCCCATTCCAATCCTGAGACCCTTCTGATAGCATAAGATATGATATCTCAATGCTTCTATACCAAACCTGAGATCCTTCCGATAGCATGATGTGATATCTCAATACTTCTAATACCAAACCTGAGATCCTTCCTATAACATGAGATGTGATATCCAAATCCTTATCTTCCAAACCTGAGACCCTCCCTTTAGCATGAGATGTGATATCCAACTCCTTCCCATTCCAATCCTGAGACTCTTCTGATAGCATAACATATGATATCTCAATGCTTCTCTACCAAACCTGAGATCCTTCTGATAGCATGAGATGTGATATCTCAATACTTCTAATACCAAACCTGAGATCCTACCTCTAACATGAAATGTGATATCCAACTCTTTCCCCTTGCAAACCTGAGAGCCTTCCTATAGCATGAGATGTGATATCCAAGTCCTTCCCATTCCAATCCTGAGACCCTTCCTATAACATGAGATGTGATATCCAACTCCTTCCCATTCCAACCTGAGACCCTTCCTATAGCATGAGATGGGATATCCAACTCCTTCCAAATCCAATCCCGATACCCTTCTGATAGCATGAGATGTGATATCCCAATGCTTCTACCAAACCTGAGACCCATACTATGGCATGAGATGTGATATCAAACTCCTTCCCATTCTAATCCTGAGACCCTTCCTATAGCTTGAGATGTGATATCCAACTCCTTCCCATTCCAATTCTGAGACCCTTCCTATACCATGAGACTTGATATCTCAATGCTTCTAATACCAAACCTGAGACCCGTCCTATAACATGAGATGTGATATCCAAATCCTTCCCCTTCCAAACCTTAGACCCTTCCTTTATCATGAGATGTGATATCCAACTCCTTCCTATTCCAATCTTGAGACCCTTCCGATATGAAATGTGATATCTCAATGCTTCTAATATCAAACTTGAGACCCTCCCTATAGCATGAGATGTGATATCCAAGTCCTTCCCATTCCAATCCTGAGACCCTTCCTATAGCATGAGATGTGATATCTCAATGCTTCTAATACCAAACCTGAGACCCTTCCTATAACATGAGATGGGAATATCCAACTCCTTCCCATTCCAATCCTGAGACCCTTCCGATAGCAGAGATGTGATATCTCAATGCTTATACCAAACCTGAGATCCTTCCTATAACATGAGATGTGATATCCAACTCCTTCCCATTCCAATCCTGAGACACTTCCTATAGCATGAGATGTGATATCTCACTGCTTATACCAAACCTGAGACCCTTCCTATAGCATGAGATGTGATATCCAACTCCTTCCCAATCCAATCCTGAGACCCTTCCTATAGCATGAGATGTGATATCTCAATGCTTCTAATATCAAACTTGAGACCCTCCCTATAGCATGAGATGTGATACCCAAGTCCTTCCCATTCCAATCCTGAGACACTTCCTATAGCATGAGATGTGATATCTCAATGCTTCTAATACCAAACCTGAGACTCTTCCTATAACATGAGATGGGATATCCAACTCCTTCCCATTCCAATCCTGAGACCCTTTCGATAGCAGAGATGTGATATCTCAATGTTTATACCAAACCTGAGACCCTCCCTACGGCATGAGATGTCATATACAACTCCTTCCCATTCCAATCCTGAGACCCTTCCTATAGCATGAGATGTGATATCCAACTCCTTCCCATTCCAATCCTGAGACCCTTCCTATAGCCTGAGATGTGATATCTCAATGCCTCTAATACCAAACCTGAGATCCTTCCTCTAACATGAAATGTGATATCCAACTCCTTCACTTTCCAAACCTGAGAGCCTATCTATAGCATGAGATGTGATATCCAAGTCCTTCCCATTCCAATCCTTAGACCCTTCCTACAGCATGCAATATGATATCTCAATGATTTTGATAAAAAACCTGAGACCCGTCCTATAACATGAGATGGGATATCCAACTCCTTCCCATTCCAATCCTGGGACACTTCCGATAGCAGAGATGTGATATCTCAATGTTTATACCAAACCTGAGACCCTTCCTATAACATGAGATGTGATATCCAACTCCTTCCCGTTCCAAACCTGAGACCCTTCCTTTAGCATGAGATGTGATATCCAGCTCCTTCCCATTCCAATCCTGAGACACTTCCGATAGCATGAGATGTGATATCTCAATGCTTCTAATACCAAACTGAGACCCTCCCTATAGCATATGTGATATCTAAGTCCTCCCCATTCCAATCCTGAGACCCTTCCTATAGCATGAGATGTGATATCTCAATGCTTATCCTTGATTCCTGTAGTAAATTGATTTCCTTTGCAGGCCGACTACTGTCACGAATGCCTTGTCTGCATGCATTCTCTCCTGGCCATTCTCTCACCGTGGCTATTTGCCTACCCCCTTCCTCTCTCAGTGGATGGACTTCCCCATCCTAGCCTCCTACCACTCAACTCCGCCTACTTGGAGAATTCAACATGAACCTGTATGCTTCCTGACCTGGACTTTTACGAGATCTGCAACTCTTCATGTCGCTGGCCCTACACACTGCAGTGAATACTCAGGATTTTCTGATCTCAGACCTCCCCCTCTGTAACCCTCTCAACAATCCTCTCCCGTGGTGATCAAGTTCTCATCTCCAAAGAAGGCTGCCAGCTGTTCCTCCTCAGAGGAGTTCTCCCTTTCTGTCCCTGCTCCCTGCACCGTTTCGCGTTGCAAACACTCGCTTCCCTGCTCTCTGGTTTAGACGCTTTTCCTTCTCAGAGGCCTTCTTCTATTCTGCCCTTTTCGCGTTGCAAGTACTCGCTTCCCAGCTCTCTGGTTTACACGCGTGTTCCCTGCCTTCTCTCCTCTTCCCGCTGCCTTCAAATCAAAAAATGAGCTCCAAAAGATACACAGTGCTCAGAATGCTCTATAACACCCATTATTCAACATATAGCCGTAACCCGCTAGACGTATTGAAACGTGCTGTAAACTAGCTAAAACAGCTAGAAAATGTACTTTCCTCGCGTTTTTGTAAATGCTAATTCTGATGGGTTCCCATGTATGTACTGTCCGTGCGTTTGTTGTCGAATCCTGAAGTTTTTAACCACTGTTCTCCCATACAAGGGGGGGGGGTCAACGTCTACTGCTGTTCACAGGCTGAATGTATACGGCTGAAATCTTCAAGGCATTATCAGCTTTCCTGACTGTTTTGGAACGTGTATTTGCTATCTGTTAATGCAGTCGTCCTGTGTTCATCGTCCCTTCTACTTTACAGGCTGCACTCCCCTGGTGATCACATTCTCCTCTCCAGAGCAGGCTGACTACCAGCTGCTCCTCCTCATAGGCGTTCATCCTTTCTGTCCCTGCTCGCTGCACCGTTTCGCGTTGCATGTACTCGCTTCCCAGCTCTCTGGTTTAGATGCGTGTTCCCTGCCTTCTCTCCTCTTCCTACAGCCTTCCAACGAGCTCCACAAGATATAGTGTTCAGAATGCTTTATAACACCCATTATTCAACATATAGCTGTAACCCGCTAGACGTATTGAAACGTGCTAAAAACGAGCAGAAACAGCTAGAAAATGTACTTTCCTCGCGTTTTGGTAAATGCGAATTCTGGTGGATTCCCATTTTGTACTTTGTTCGTGCGTTTGTTCCGTCGAATCCTGGTCTTTTGAACCACTCTTCTCCCATACAAGGGAGGGTCAAAATGTGTTGTTCACAGGCTGAATTTATACTGCTGAAATGCTCGCTTACCTGCTCTCTGGTTTAGACGCGTGTACCCTGCATTTACCAAAACGCGAGGGAAGTACATTTTCTAGCTGTTTTTGCTAGTTTTTAGCACGTTTCAATACGTCTAGCGGGTTACAGCTATATGTTGAATAATGGGTGTTATAAAGCATTCTGAGCACCGTGTATCTTTTGAAGCTCATTTGTTGATTTGAAGGCAGCGGGAAGAGGAGAGAAGGCAGGGAACACACGTCTAAACCAGAGAGCTGGGAAGCGAGTACATGCAACGCGAAACGGTGCAGGGAGCAGGGACAGAAAGGATGAACACCTATGAGGAGGAGCAGCTGGTAGTTAGCCTGCATAGGAGAGAAGAATGTGATCACTAGGGGAGTGCAGCCTGTAAACTAGAAGGAACGATGAACAAAGGGCGACTGCATTAACAGATGGCAAATACACGTTCCCAAACAGTCAGGAAAGCTGATAATGCCTTGAAGATTTCAGCCGTATACATTCAGCCTGTGAACAGCAGTAGATGTTGACCCCCCCTCCCTAGTATGGGAGAACAGTGGTTAAAAACTTCAGGATTCGACACAAACGCACGGACACAGTACATACAACATGGGAACCCACCAGAATTCGCATTTACAAAAACGCGAGGGAAGTACATTTTCTAGCTATTTTTGCTAGTTTTTTAGCACGTTTCTACGTCTAGCGGGTTACAGCTATATGTTGAATAATGGGGTTATAAAGCATTCTGAACACTATCTTGTGGAGCTCATTGGAAGGCTGTAGGAAGAGGAGAGAAGGCAGGGAACACGCATCTAAACCAGAGAGCTGGGAAGCGAGTACATGCAACGCGAAACGGTGCAGGGAGCAGGGACAGAAAGGTGGAACGCCTCTGAGGAGGAGCAGCTGGTAGTTAGCCTGCTCTGGAGAGGAGAATGTGATCACCACGGGAGTGCAGCCTTGAAACAAGAAGGGACGATGAAAACATGCTGACTGGAATAACAGATGGCAAATACACTTTCCATAAAAGTCATTTTACCCGATAATGCATTGACGATTTCAGCAGTATACATTCAGCCTGTGAACAGTAGATTTTGATCCCCCCCTTGTATGGGTGACGAGTGGTTAAAAACATCAGGATTCGACTGAACAAATGCACGAACAGAGTACAAAATGGGAATCCACCAGAATTCGTATTTACCAAAACGCGAGGAAAGAACATTTTCTAGCTATTTTTGCTAGTTTTTAGCACTTTTCAATACGTCTAGCGGGTTACAGCTATATCTTGAATAATGGGTGTTATAAAGCATTCGGAGCACCGTGTATCTTTTGAAGCTCATTTGTTGATTTGAAGGCAGCGGGAAGAGGAGAGAAGGCAGGGAACACACGTCTAAACCAGAGAGCTGGGAAGCGAGTTGTTCTCTGCAACGCGAAACGATGCAGAGAACAAGCACAGAAAGGAAGAAGGAAAAGCGTCTAAACCAGAGAGCAGGGAAGCGAGTGTTTGCAAAGCGAAACGGTGCAGAGAGCAGGGACAGAAAGGGAGAACTCCACTGAGGAACAGCTGGTAGTTAGCCTTCTTTGGAGATGAGAACTTGATCACACGGGAGAGGATTGTTGAGAGGGTTACATAGGGGGATGTCTGAGATCAGAAAATCCTGAGTATTCCCTGCAGTGTGTAGGGCCAGAGACATGAAGAGTTGCAGATCTCGTAAAAGTCCAGGTCAGGAAGCATACAGGTTCATTTTGAATTCTCCAAGTAGGCGGAGTTGAGTGGTAGGAGGCTAGGATGGAGAAGTCCATCCACTGAGAGAGGAAGGGGGTAGGCAAATAGCCACGGTGAGAGAATGGCCAGGAAAGAGAGAATGCATGCAGACAAGGCATTCGTGAGAGGAGTCGGCCTGCAAAGGAAAGCAATTTACTACAGGAATCAAGGATACTCCCCCTCAAGAACGGTTGGATCTGGGCATGGAGAGGAACTTGTCATCAGGGAGGAAAGTGTCAGAGCTCGAGACAGCGCTGGCCGTCATCCATGTCTCGGTTAGACCAAGGACATCAAGGTCAGGTTCTTCCAGGAAATGGCAGATGTCAGATGAGTGTTAACTGAGTGAGAGTTGAGAGTGGGGAGGGGTATAATCAGTAATCCTTGCGGAGGTGTAGAAGGAGCCTGACCTAGGGCACATGAGGAAGGAGAGAGAAAAGGAAGCAGAAGAAGGGAGAGAAGACACAGCAGGAGTGCATTATCAATCCGGGAGCTAGGAGTGGTGAGGTTAGACGGGGAGGTCTGAATCTCAGGATTTGAATGGGAAGTTCGATATCACATGTCATGCTATAGGAAGAGTCTCAGGATTGGAATGGGAAGGAGTTGGATATGATATCTCTTGTTATAGGGAGGGTCTCAGGTTTGGTATTAGAAGCACTGAGATATCAAATCACCTCCTATCGGAACGGTCTCGGGTTTGGTATTGGAAGAAATGAGATTTCAAATCTCAGGCTGTGGGAATGGTCTCGGGTATGGTATTGGAAGGGGTGAAAAATCACATTTCATGCTACAGGAAGGGTCACAAGTTTGGAATGGGAAGGAGTTGGATTTCACATATACTACGGGAAGGGCCTCAGGTTTGGCATTAGAAGCATAGAGATATCACATCTCATGTTATAGGAAGGGTCTCGATTGGAATGGGAAGGAGTTGGATATCACATCTCATGTTATAGGGAGGGTCTCAGTTTTGATATTAGAAGCATTGAGATATCACATATGCTATTGGAAGGGTCTCAGTATTGGAATGGGAAGGAGTTGGATATCACATCTCATGTTATAGGGAGGGTCTCAATTTTGATATTAGAAGCATTGAGATATCACATATGCTATTGGAAGGGTCTCAGTATTGGAATTGGAAGGAGTTGGATATCACATCTCATGCTATCGGAAGGGTCTCAGGATTGGAATGGGAAGGAGTTGAATATCACATCTCATGCTAAAGGAAGGGTCATCAGGTTCGGTATAAGCATTGAGATATCACATCTCTGCTATCAGAAGGGTCTCAGGATAGGAATGTGAAGGACTTAGATTTCACATCTCATACTATAGGGAGGGTCTCAGTTTTGATATTAGAAGCATTGAGCTATCACATCTCATGCTATCGGAAGGGTCTCAGGATTGGAATGGGATGGAGTTGGATATCACATCTCAAGCTATCTCAGGATTGTAATGGGAAGGAGTTTGATATCACATATCAAGCTATAGGAAGGGTCTCAGGTTTGGAAGGGGAAGGATTTGGATCTCACATCTCAAGCTATCTCAGGATTGGAATGGGAAGGAGTTTGATATTTCATCTCAAGCTATAGGAAGGGTCTCAGGTTTGGAAAGGGAAGGATTTGGATTTCACATATCATGTTATAGGATGGTTGTCATGTTTGGTTTTAGAAGCATTGAGACATCACATCTCATGCTATGGGAAGGGTCTCAGGTTTGGAATGGGAAGGAGTTGGATATCACATCTCATGCTAAAGGAAAGGTCTCAGGTCTGGAAGGGGAAGGATTTGGATCTCACATCTCATGTTTTAGGACGGGTCTCAGGTTTGGTATTAGAAGCATTGAAATATCACATCTCATGGTATAGGAAGGGTCCCAGGATTGGAATGGGAAGGAGTTGGATATCACATTGAATGGAAAGGAGTTTGATATCACATCTCAAGCTATAGGAAGGGCCTCAGGTTTGGAAAGGGAATGATTTGGATTTCACATCTCATGTTGTAGGATGGTTCTCATGTTTGGTTTTAGAAGCATTGAAATATCACATCTCATTCTATCGGAAGGGTCTCAGGTTTGGAATGGGAAGGAGTTTGATATCACATCTCATGTTAGAGGTAGGATCTCAGGTTTGGTATTAGAGGCATTGAGATATGACATCTCATGCCATCAGAAGGGTCTCAGGATTGGAATGGGAAGGAGTTGGATATCACATCTCATGCTAAAGGGAGGGTCTAAGGTTTGGAAGGGGAAGGATTTGGACATCACATCTCATGTTATTGGAAGGATCTGAGGTTTGGTATTAGAAGCATTGAGATATCAAATCTCATGCTATCGGAAGGGTCTCAGGTTTGGTATAAGCATTGAGATGTCATATTCAACTCCTTCCCATTCCAATCCTGAGACCCTTCCTATAGCATGAGATGTGATATCCAACTCCTTCCCATTCCAATCCTGAGACCCTTCCTATAGCATGAGATGTGATGTCTCAATGCTTCTAATACCAAACCTGAGATCCTTCCTATAACATGAGATGTGATATCCAACTCCTTCCATTCCAATCCTGAGACCCTTCCTATAGCATGAGATGTGATATCTCAATGCTTATACCAAACCTGAGACCCTTCCTATAGCATGAGATGTGATATCCAACTCCTTCCCATTCCAATCCTGAGACCCTTCCTATAGCCTGAGATGTGATATCTCAATGCCTCTAATACCAAACCTGAGATCCTTCCTCTAACATGAAATGTGATATCCAACTCCTTCACTTTCCAAACCTGAGAGCCTATCTATAGCATGAGATGTGATATCCAAGTCCTTCCCATTCCAATCCTTAGACCCTTCCTACAGCATGCAATATGATATCTCAATGATTCTAATAAAAAACCTGAGACCCGTCCTATAACATGAGATGGGATATCCAACTCCTTCCCATTCCAATCCTGAGACACTTCCGATAGCAGAGATGTGATATCTCAATGCTTCTAATATCAAACTTGAGACCCTCCCTATAGCATGAGATGTGATACCCAAGTCCTTCCCATTCCAATCCTGAGACCCTTCCTATAGCATGAGATGTGATATCTCAATGCTTCTAATACCAAACCTGAGACTCTTCCTATAACATGAGATGGGATATCCAACTCCTTCCCATTCCAATCCTGAGACCCTTTTGATAGCAGAGATGTGATATCTCAATGTTTATACCAAACCTGAGACCCTTCCTACGGCATGAGATGTCATATTCAACTCCTTCCCATTCCAATCCTGAGACCCTTCCTATAGCATGAGATGTGATATCCAACTCCTTCCCATTCCAATCCTGAGACCCTTCCTATAGCATGAGATGTGATGTCTCAATGCTTCTAATACCAAACCTGAGATCCTTCCTATAACATGAGATGTGATATCCAACTCCTTCCATTCCAATCCTGAGACCCTTCCTATAGCATGAGATGTGATATCTCAATGCTTATACCAAACCTGAGACCCTTCCTATAGCATGAGATGTGATATCCAACTCCTTCCCATTCCAATCCTGAGACCCTTCCTATAGCCTGAGATGTGATATCTCAATGCCTCTAATACCAAACCTGAGATCCTTCCTCTAACATGAAATGTGATATCCAACTCCTTCACTTTCCAAACCTGAGAGCCTATCTATAGCATGAGATGTGATATCCAAGTCCTTCCCATTCCAATCCTTAGACCCTTCCTACAGCATGCAATATGATATCTCAATGATTCTAATAAAAAACCTGAGACCCGTCCTATAACATGAGATGGGATATCCAACTCCTTCCCATTCCAATCCTGAGACACTTCCGATAGCAGAGATGTGATATCTCAATGCTTCTAATATCAAACTTGAGACCCTCCCTATAGCATGAGATGTGATACCCAAGTCCTTCCCATTCCAATCCTGAGACCCTTCCTATAGCATGAGATGTGATATCTCAATGCTTCTAATACCAAACCTGAGACTCTTCCTATAACATGAGATGGGATATCCAACTCCTTCCCATTCCAATCCTGAGACCCTTTTGATAGCAGAGATGTGATATCTCAATGTTTATACCAAACCTGAGACCCTTCCTACGGCATGAGATGTCATATTCAACTCCTTCCCATTCCAATCCTGAGACCCTTCCTATAGCATGAGATGTGATATCCAACTCCTTCCCATTCCAATCCTGAGACCCTTCCTATAGCATGAGATGTGATGTCTCAATGCTTCTAATACCAAACCTGAGATCCTTCCTATAACATGAGATGTGATATCCAACTCCTTCCATTCCAATCCTGAGACCCTTCCTATAGCATGAGATGTGATATCTCAATGTTTATACCAAACCTGAGACCCTTCCTATAGCATGAGATGTGATATCCAACTCCTTCCCATTCCAATCCTGAGACCCTTCCTATAGCCTGAGATGTGATATCTCAATGCCTCTAATACCAAACCTGAGATCCTTCCTCTAACATGAAATGTGATATCCAACTCCTTCACTTTCCAAACCTGAGAGCCTATCTATAGCATGAGATGTGATATCCAAGTCCTTCCCATTCCAATCCTTAGACCCTTCCTACAGCATGCAATATGATATCTCAATGATTCTAATAAAAAACCTGAGACCCGTCCTATAACATGAGATGGGATATCCAACTCCTTCCCATTCCAATCCTGAGACACTTCCGATAGCAGAGATGTGATATCTCAATGTTTATACCAAACCTGAGACCCTTCCTATAACATGAGATGTGATATCGAACTCCTTCCCGTTCCAAACCTGAGACCCTTCCTTTAGCATGAGATGTGATATCCAGCTCCTTCCCATTCCAATCCTGAGACACTTCCGATAGCATGAGATGTGATATCTCAATGCTTCTAATATCAAAACTGAGACCCTCCCTATAGCATGATATGTGATATCTAAGTCCTTCCCATTCCAATCCTGAGACCCTTCTGATAGCATGAGATGTGATATCTCAATGCCTCTAATACCAAACCTGATATCCTACCTCTAACATGAAATGTGATATCCAACTCTTTCCCCTTCCAAACCTGAGAGCCTTCCTATAGCATGAGATGTGATATCCAAGTCCTTCCCATTCCAATCATGAGACCCTTCCTATAACATGAGATGGGATATCCAACTCCTTCCCATTCCAATCCTGAGACCCTTCCGATAGCAGAGATGTGATATCTCAATGCTTATACCAAACCTGAGACCCTTCCTACGGCATGAGATGTCATATACAACTCCTTCCCTTTCCAATCCTGAGACCCTTCCTATAGCATGAGATGTGATGTCTCAATGCTTCTAATACCAAACCTGAGATCCTTCCTATAACATGAGATGTGATATCCAACTCCTTCCCATTCCAATCCTGAGACCCTTCCTATAGCATGAGATGTGATATCTCAATGCTTATACCAAACCTGAGACCCTTCCTATAGCATGAGATGTGATATCCAACTCCTTCCCATTCCAATCCTGAGACCCTTCCTATAGCATGAGATGTGATATCTCAATGCTTCTAATACCAAACCTGAGACTCTTCCTATAACATGAGATGGGATATCCAACTCCTTCCCATTCCAATCCTGAGACCCTTACGATAGCAGAGATGTGATATCTCAATGCTTATACCAAACCTGAGACCCTTCCTACGGCATGAGATGTCATATACAACTCCTTCCCATTCCAATCCTGAGACCCTTCCTATAGCATGAGATGTGATATCTCAATGCTTATAGCAAACCTGAGACCCTTCATATAGCATGAGATGTGATATCCAACTCCTTCCCATTCCAATCCTGAGACCCTTCCTATAGCATGAGATGTGATGTCTCAATGCTTCTAATACCAAACCTGAGATCCTTCCTAAAACATGAGATGTGATATCCAACTCCTTCCATTCCAATCCTGAGACCCTTCCTATAGCATGAGATGTGATAGCTCAATGCTTCTAATATCAAACTTGAGACCCTCCCTATAGCATGAGATGTGATATCCAAGTCCTTCCCATTCCAATCCTGAGACACTTCCTATAGCATGAGATGTGATATCTCAATGCTTCTAATACCAAACCTGAGACTCTTCCTATAACATGAGATGGGATATCCAACTCCTTCCAATTCCAATCCTTAGACCCTTCCTATAGCATGCAATATGATATCTCAATGATTCTAATAACAAACCTGAGACCCGTCCTATAACATGAGATGGGATATCCAACTCCTTCCCATTCCAATCCTGAGACCCTTCCGATAGCAGAGATGTGATATCTCAATGCTTATACCAAACCTGAGACCCTTCCTACGGCATGAGATGTCATATACAACTCCTTCCCATTCCAATCCTGAGACCCTTCCTATAGCATGAGATGTGATATCTCAATGCTTATACCAAACCTGAGACCCTTCATTTGGCATGAGATGTGATATCCAACTCCTTCCCATTACAATCCTGAGACCCTTCCTATAGCATGAGATGTGATGTCTCAATGCTTCTAATACCAAACCTGAGATCCTTCCTATAACATGAGATGTGATATCCAACTCCTTCCATTCCAATCCTGAGACCCTTCCTATAGCATGAGATGTGATATCTCAATGCTTCTAATATCAAACTTGAGACCCTCCCTATAGCATGAGATGTGATATCCAATTCCTTCCCATTCCAATCCTGAGACACTTCCTATAGCATGAGATGTGATATCTCAATGCTTCTAATACCAAACCTGAGACTCTTCCTATAACATGAGATGGGATATCCAACTCCTTCCGATTCCAATCCTGAGACCCTTCCAAAAGCAGAGATGTGATATCTCAATGCTTATACCAAACCTGAGACCCTTCCTATGGCATGAGATGTCATATACATATCCTTCCCATTCCAATCCTGAGACCCTTCCTATAGCATGAGATGTGATATCTCAATGCTTATACCAAACCTGAGACCCTTCCTATAGCATGAGATGTGATATCCAACTCCTTCCCATTCCAATCCTGAGACCCTTCCTATAGCATGAGATGTGATATCTCAATGCCTCTAATACCAAACCTGAGATCCTTCCTCTAACATGAAATGTGATATCCAACTCCTTCCCTTTCCAAACCTGAGAGCCTACCTATAGCATGAGATGTGATATCCAAGTCCTTCCCATTCCAATCCTTAGACCCTTCCTATAGCATGCAATATGATATCTCAATGATTCTAATAACAAACCTGAGACCCGTCCTATAACATGAGATGGGATATCCAACTCCTTCCCATTCCAATCCTGAGACACTTCCGATAGCAGAGATGTGATATCTCAATGCTTATACCAAACCTGAGACCCTTCCTATAACATGAGATGTGATATCCAACTCCTTCCCATTCCAAACCTGAGACCCTTCCTATAGCATATGTGATATCCAACTCCTTCCAATTCCAAACATGAGACCCTTCCCATAGCAAGAATGTAATATCCAACTCCTTCCCATTCCAATCCTGAGACCATTCCTATAGCATGAGATGTGATATCTCAATGCTTCTAATACCAAACCTGAGATCCTTCCTATGACATGAGATGTGATATCCAATTCCTTCCCATTCCAAACCTGAGACCCTTCCTACAGCATGCGATGTGATATCTCAATGCTTCTAATACCAAACCTGAGACCAGTCCTATAACATGAGATGGGATATCCAACTCCTTCCCATTCCAATCCTGAGACCCTTCCTATAGCCTGAGATGTGATATCTCAATGCCTCTAATACCAAACCTGAGATCCTTCCTCTAACATGAAATGTGATATCCAACTCCTTCACTTTCCAAACCTGAGAGCCTATCTATAGCATGAGATGTGATATCCAAGTCCTTCCCATTCCAATCCTTAGACCCTTCCTACAGCATGCAATATGATATCTCAATGATTCTAATAAAAAACCTGAGACCCGTCCTATAACATGAGATGGGATATCCAACTCCTTCCCATTCCAATCCTGAGACACTTCCGATAGCAGAGATGTGATATCTCAATGCTTCTAATATCAAACTTGAGACCCTCCCTATAGCATGAGATGTGATACCCAAGTCCTTCCCATTCCAATCCTGAGACCCTTCCTATAGCATGAGATGTGATATCTCAATGCTTCTAATACCAAACCTGAGACTCTTCCTATAACATGAGATGGGATATCCAACTCCTTCCCATTCCAATCCTGAGACCCTTTTGATAGCAGAGATGTGATATCTCAATGTTTATACCAAACCTGAGACCCTTCCTACGGCATGAGATGTCATATTCAACTCCTTCCCATTCCAATCCTGAGACCCTTCCTATAGCATGAGATGTGATATCCAACTCCTTCCCATTCCAATCCTGAGACCCTTCCTATAGCATGAGATGTGATGTCTCAATGCTTCTAATACCAAACCTGAGATCCTTCCTATAACATGAGATGTGATATCCAACTCCTTCCATTCCAATCCTGAGACCCTTCCTATAGCATGAGATGTGATATCTCAATGTTTATACCAAACCTGAGACCCTTCCTATAGCATGAGATGTGATATCCAACTCCTTCCCATTCCAATCCTGAGACCCTTCCTATAGCCTGAGATGTGATATCTCAATGCCTCTAATACCAAACCTGAGATCCTTCCTCTAACATGAAATGTGATATCCAACTCCTTCACTTTCCAAACCTGAGAGCCTATCTATAGCATGAGATGTGATATCCAAGTCCTTCCCATTCCAATCCTTAGACCCTTCCTACAGCATGCAATATGATATCTCAATGATTCTAATAAAAAACCTGAGACCCGTCCTATAACATGAGATGGGATATCCAACTCCTTCCCATTCCAATCCTGAGACACTTCCGATAGCAGAGATGTGATATCTCAATGTTTATACCAAACCTGAGACCCTTCCTATAACATGAGATGTGATATCGAACTCCTTCCCGTTCCAAACCTGAGACCCTTCCTTTAGCATGAGATGTGATATCCAGCTCCTTCCCATTCCAATCCTGAGACACTTCCGATAGCATGAGATGTGATATCTCAATGCTTCTAATATCAAAACTGAGACCCTCCCTATAGCATGATATGTGATATCTAAGTCCTTCCCATTCCAATCCTGAGACCCTTCTGATAGCATGAGATGTGATATCTCAATGCCTCTAATACCAAACCTGAGATCCTACCTCTAACATGAAATGTGATATCCAACTCTTTCCCCTTCCAAACCTGAGAGCCTTCCTATAGCATGAGATGTGATATCCAAGTCCTTCCCATTCCAATCATGAGACCCTTCCTATAACATGAGATGGGATATCCAACTCCTTCCCATTCCAATCCTGAGACCCTTCCGATAGCAGAGATGTGATATCTCAATGCTTATACCAAACCTGAGACCCTTCCTACGGCATGAGATGTCATATACAACTCCTTCCCTTTCCAATCCTGAGACCCTTCCTATAGCATGAGATGTGATGTCTCAATGCTTCTAATACCAAACCTGAGATCCTTCCTATAACATGAGATGTGATATCCAACTCCTTCCCATTCCAATCCTGAGACCCTTCCTATAGCATGAGATGTGATATCTCAATGCTTATACCAAACCTGAGACCCTTCCTATAGCATGAGATGTGATATCCAACTCCTTCCCATTCCAATCCTGAGACCCTTCCTATAGCATGAGATGTGATATCTCAATGCTTCTAATACCAAACCTGAGACTCTTCCTATAACATGAGATGGGATATCCAACTCCTTCCCATTCCAATCCTGAGACCCTTACGATAGCAGAGATGTGATATCTCAATGCTTATACCAAACCTGAGACCCTTCCTACGGCATGAGATGTCATATACAACTCCTTCCCATTCCAATCCTGAGACCCTTCCTATAGCATGAGATGTGATATCTCAATGCTTATACCAAACCTGAGACCCTTCATATAGCATGAGATGTGATATCCAACTCCTTCCCATTCCAATCCTGAGACCCTTCCTATAGCATGAGATGTGATGTCTCAATGCTTCTAATACCAAACCTGAGATCCTTCCTAAAACATGAGATGTGATATCCAACTCCTTCCATTCCAATCCTGAGACCCTTCCTATAGCATGAGATGTGATAGCTCAATGCTTCTAATATCAAACTTGAGACCCTCCCTATAGCATGAGATGTGATATCCAAGTCCTTCCCATTCCAATCCTGAGACACTTCCTATAGCATGAGATGTGATATCTCAATGCTTCTAATACCAAACCTGAGACTCTTCCTATAACATGAGATGGGATATCCAACTCCTTCCAATTCCAATCCTTAGACCCTTCCTATAGCATGCAATATGATATCTCAATGATTCTAATAACAAACCTGAGACCCGTCCTATAACATGAGATGGGATATCCAACTCCTTCCCATTCCAATCCTGAGACCCTTCCGATAGCAGAGATGTGATATCTCAATGCTTATACCAAACCTGAGACCCTTCCTACGGCATGAGATGTCATATACAACTCCTTCCCATTCCAATCCTGAGACCCTTCCTATAGCATGAGATGTGATATCTCAATGCTTATACCAAACCTGAGACCCTTCATTTGGCATGAGATGTGATATCCAACTCCTTCCCATTACAATCCTGAGACCCTTCCTATAGCATGAGATGTGATGTCTCAATGCTTCTAATACCAAACCTGAGATCCTTCCTATAACATGAGATGTGATATCCAACTCCTTCCATTCCAATCCTGAGACCCTTCCTATAGCATGAGATGTGATATCTCAATGCTTCTAATATCAAACTTGAGACCCTCCCTATAGCATGAGATGTGATATCCAATTCCTTCCCATTCCAATCCTGAGACACTTCCTATAGCATGAGATGTGATATCTCAATGCTTCTAATACCAAACCTGAGACTCTTCCTATAACATGAGATGGGATATCCAACTCCTTCCGATTCCAATCCTGAGACCCTTCCAAAAGCAGAGATGTGATATCTCAATGCTTATACCAAACCTGAGACCCTTCCTATGGCATGAGATGTCATATACATATCCTTCCCATTCCAATCCTGAGACCCTTCCTATAGCATGAGATGTGATATCTCAATGCTTATACCAAACCTGAGACCCTTCCTATAGCATGAGATGTGATATCCAACTCCTTCCCATTCCAATCCTGAGACCCTTCCTATAGCATGAGATGTGATATCTCAATGCCTCTAATACCAAACCTGAGATCCTTCCTCTAACATGAAATGTGATATCCAACTCCTTCCCTTTCCAAACCTGAGAGCCTACCTATAGCATGAGATGTGATATCCAAGTCCTTCCCATTCCAATCCTTAGACCCTTCCTATAGCATGCAATATGATATCTCAATGATTCTAATAACAAACCTGAGACCCGTCCTATAACATGAGATGGGATATCCAACTCCTTCCCATTCCAATCCTGAGACACTTCCGATAGCAGAGATGTGATATCTCAATGCTTATACCAAACCTGAGACCCTTCCTATAACATGAGATGTGATATCCAACTCCTTCCCATTCCAAACCTGAGACCCTTCCTATAGCATATGTGATATCCAACTCCTTCCAATTCCAAACATGAGACCCTTCCCATAGCAAGAATGTAATATCCAACTCCTTCCCATTCCAATCCTGAGACCATTCCTATAGCATGAGATGTGATATCTCAATGCTTCTAATACCAAACCTGAGATCCTTCCTATGACATGAGATGTGATATCCAATTCCTTCCCATTCCAAACCTGAGACCCTTCCTACAGCATGCGATGTGATATCTCAATGCTTCTAATACCAAACCTGAGACCAGTCCTATAACATGAGATGGGATATCCAACTCCTTCCCGTTCCAATCCTGAGACACTTCCGATTGCAGAGATGTGATATCTCAATGCTTATACCAAACCTGAGACCCTTCCTATAACATGAGATGTGATATCCAACTCCTTCCCGTTCCAAACCTGAGACCCTTCCTATAGCATGAGATGTGATATCCAACTCCTTCCCATTCCAATCCTGAGACCCTTCCGATAGCATGAGATGTGATATCTCAAAGCCTCTAATACCAAACCTGAGATCCTTCCTATAACATGTGATGTGATATTCAAATCCTTCCCCTTCCAAACCTGAGACCCTCCCTTTAGCATGAGATGTGATATCCAACTCCTTCCCATTCCAATCCTGAGACCCTTATGATAGCATGAGATGTGATATCTCAATGCCTCTAATACCAAACCTGAGATACTTCCGATAGCATGAGATGTGATATCTCAATGCTTCTAATACCAAACCTGAGATCCTTCCTATAACATGAGATGTGATATCCAAATCCTTCCCCTGCCAAACCTGAGACCCTCCCTTTAGCATGAGATGTGATATCCAACTCCTTCCCATTCCAATCCTGAGACCCTTCGGATAGCATGAGATGTGATATCTCAATGCCTCTAATACCAAACCTGAGATCCTACCTCTAACATGAAATGTGACATCCAACTCCTTCCCTTTCCAAACCTGAGACCCGGCCTATAGCATGAGATGGGATATCCAAGTCCTTCCCATTCCAATCCTGAGACCGTTCCTATAGCATGAGATGTGATATCTCAATGCTTCTACCAAACCTGAGACCCTTCCTATAGCATGAGATGTGATATCCAACTTCTTCCCATTCCAATCATGAGACCCTTCCTATAACATGAGATGTGATGTCTCAATGCTTCTAATACCAAACCTGAGATCTTTCCTATAACATGAGATGTGATATCCAACTCCTTCCCATCCTAATCCTGAGACACTTCCGATTGCAGAGATGTGATGTCTCAATGCTTCTAATACCAAACCTGAGATCTTTCCTTAAACATGAGATGTGATATCCAACTCCTTCCCGTTCCAAACCTGAGACCCTTCCTATAGCATGAGATGTGATATCTCAATGCTTCTAATACCAAACCTGAGATCCTTCCTATAACATGTGATGTGATATTTAAATCCTTCCCCTTCCAAACCTGAGACCCTCCCTTTAGCATGAGATGTGATATCCAACTCCTTCCCATTCCAATCCTGAGACCCTTATGATAGCATGAGATGTGATATCTCAATGCCTCTAATACCAAACCTGAGATACTTCCGATAGCATGAGATGTGATATCTCAATGCTTCTAATACAAAACCTGAGATCCTTCCTATAACATGAGATGTGATATCCAAATCCTTCCCCTTCCAAACCTGAGACCCTCCCTTTAGCATGAGATGTGATATCCAACTCCTTCCCATTCCAATCCTGAGACCCTTCCTATAGCATGAGATGTGATGTCTCAATGCTTCTAATACCAAACCTGAGATCCTTCCTAAAATATGAGATGTGATATCCAAGTCCTTCCCATTCCAATCCTGAGACACTTCCTATAGCATGAGATGTGATATCTCAATGCTTCTAATACCAAACCTGAGACTCTTCCTATAACATGAGATGGGATATCCAACTCCTTCCCATTCCAATCCTGAGACCCTTCCAAAAGCACAGATGTGATATCTCAATGCTTATACCAAACCTGAGACCCTTCCTATGGCATGAGATGTCATATACATATCCTTCCCATTCCAATCCTGAGACCCTTCCTATAGCATGAGATGTGATATCTCAATGCTTATACCAAACCTGAGACCCTTCCTATAGCATGAGATGTGATATCTAACTCCTTCCCATTCCAATCCTGAGACCCTTCCTATAGCATGAGATGTGATATCTCAATGCCTCTAATACCAAACCTGAGATCCTTCCTCTAACATGAAATGTGATATCCAACTCCTTCCCTTTCCAAACCTGAGAGCCTACCTATAGCATGAGATGTGATATCCAAGTCCTTTCAATACCAATCCTTAGACCCTTCCTATAGCATGCAATATGATATCTCAATGATTCTAATAACAAACCTGAGACCCGTCCTATAACATGAGATGGGATATCCAACTCCTTCCCATTCCAATCCTGAGACCCTTCCGATAGCAGAGATGTGATATCTCAATGATTATACCAAACCTGAGACCCTTCCTACGGCATGAGATGTCATATACAACTCCTTCCCATTCCAATCCTGAGACCCTTCCTATAGCATGAGATGTGATATCTCAATGCTTATACCAAACCTGAGACCCTTCATATAGCATGAGATGTGATATCCAACTCCTTCCCATTACAATCCTGAGACCCTTCCTATAGCATGAGATGTGATGTCTCAATGCTTCTAATACCAAACCTGAGACCCTTCCTATAACATGAGATGTGATATCCAAGTCCTTTCAATACCAATCCTTAGACCCTTCCTATAGCATGCAATATGATATCTCAATGATTCTAATAACAAACCTGAGACCCGTCCTATAACATGAGATGGGATATCCAACTCCTTCCCATTCCAATCCTGAGACCCTTCCGATAGCAGAGATGTGATATCTCAATGATTATACCAAACCTGAGACCCTTCCTACGGCATGAGATGTCATATACAACTCCTTCCCATTCCAATCCTGAGACCCTTCCTATAGCATGAGATGTGATATCTCAATGCTTATACCAAACCTGAGACCCTTCATATAGCATGAGATGTGATATCCAACTCCTTCCCATTACAATCCTGAGACCCTTCCTATAGCATGAGATGTGATGTCTCAATGCTTCTAATACCAAACCTGAGATCCTTCCTATAACATGAGATGTGATATCCAACTCCTTCCATTCCAATCCTGAGACCCTTCCTATAGCATGAGATGTGATATCTCAATGCTTCTAATATCAAACTTGAGACCCTCCCTATAGCATGAGATGTGATATCCAATTCCTTCCCATTCCAATCCTGAGACACTTCCTATAGCATGAGATGTGATATCTCAATGCTTCTAATACCAAACCTGAGACTCTTCCTATAACATGAGATGGGATATCCAACTCCTTCCGATTCCAATCCTGAGACCCTTCCAAAAGCAGAGATGTGATATCTCAATGCTTATACCAAACCTGAGACCCTTCCTATGGCATGAGATGTCATATACATATCCTTCCCATTCCAATCCTGAGACCCTTCCTATAGCATGAGATGTGATATCTCAATGCTTATACCAAACCTGAGACCCTTCCTATAGCATGAGATGTGATATCCAACTCCTTCCCATTCCAATCCTGAGACCCTTCCTATAGCATGAGATGTGATATCTCAATGCCTCTAATACCAAACCTGAGATCCTTCCTCTAACATGAAATGTGATATCCAACTCCTTCCCTTTCCAAACCTGAGAGCCTACCTATAGCATGAGATGTGATATCCAAGTCCTTCCCATTCCAATCCTTAGACCCTTCCTATAGCATGCAATATGATTTCTCAATGATTCTAATAACAAACCTGAGACCCGTCCTATAACATGAGATGGGATATCCAACTCCTTCCCATTCCAATCCTGAGACACTTCCGATAGCAGAGATGTGATATCTCAATGCTTATACCAAACCTGAGACCCTTCCTATAACATGAGATGTGATATCCAACTCCTTCCCATTCCAAACCTGAGACCCTTCCTATAGCATATGTGATATCCAACTCCTTCCAATTCCAAACATGAGACCCTTCCCATAGCAAGAATGTAATATCCAACTCCTTCCCATTCCAATCCTGAGACCATTCCTATAGCATGAGATGTGATATCTCAATGCTTCTAATACCAAACCTGAGATCCTTCCTATGACATGAGATGTGATATCCAATTCCTTCCCATTCCAAACCTGAGACCCTTCCTACAGCATGCGATGTGATATCTCAATGCTTCTAATACCAAACCTGAGACCAGTCCTATAACATGAGATGGGATATCCAACTCCTTCCCGTTCCAATCCTGAGACACTTCCGATTGCAGAGATGTGATATCTCAATGCTTATACCAAACCTGAGACCCTTCCTATAACATGAGATGTGATATCCAACTCCTTCCCGTTCCAAACCTGAGACCCTTCCTATAGCATGAGATGTGATATCCAACTCCTTCCCATTCCAATCCTGAGACCCTTCCGATAGCATGAGATGTGATATCTCAAAGCCTCTAATACCAAACCTGAGATCCTTCCTAAAATATGAGATGTGATATCCAAGTCCTTCCCATTCCAATCCTGAGACACTTCCTATAGCATGAGATGTGATATCTCAATGCTTCTAATACCAAACCTGAGACTCTTCCTATAACATGAGATGGGATATCCAACTCCTTCCCATTCCAATCCTGAGACCCTTCCAAAAGCACAGATGTGATATCTCAATGCTTATACCAAACCTGAGACCCTTCCTATGGCATGAGATGTCATATACATATCCTTCCCATTCCAATCCTGAGACCCTTCCTATAGCATGAGATGTGATATCTCAATGCTTATACCAAACCTGAGACCCTTCCTATAGCATGAGATGTGATATCTAACTCCTTCCCATTCCAATCCTGAGACCCTTCCTATAGCATGAGATGTGATATCTCAATGCCTCTAATACCAAACCTGAGATCCTTCCTCTAACATGAAATGTGATATCCAACTCCTTCCCTTTCCAAACCTGAGAGCCTACCTATAGCATGAGATGTGATATCCAAGTCCTTTCAATACCAATCCTTAGACCCTTCCTATAGCATGCAATATGATATCTCAATGATTCTAATAACAAACCTGAGACCCGTCCTATAACATGAGATGGGATATCCAACTCCTTCCCATTCCAATCCTGAGACCCTTCCGATAGCAGAGATGTGATATCTCAATGATTATACCAAACCTGAGACCCTTCCTACGGCATGAGATGTCATATACAACTCCTTCCCATTCCAATCCTGAGACCCTTCCTATAGCATGAGATGTGATATCTCAATGCTTATACCAAACCTGAGACCCTTCATATAGCATGAGATGTGATATCCAACTCCTTCCCATTACAATCCTGAGACCCTTCCTATAGCATGAGATGTGATGTCTCAATGCTTCTAATACCAAACCTGAGATCCTTCCTATAACATGAGATGTGATATCCAACTCCTTCCATTCCAATCCTGAGACCCTTCCTATAGCATGAGATGTGATATCTCAATGCTTCTAATATCAAACTTGAGACCCTCCCTATAGCATGAGATGTGATATCCAATTCCTTCCCATTCCAATCCTGAGACACTTCCTATAGCATGAGATGTGATATCTCAATGCTTCTAATACCAAACCTGAGACTCTTCCTATAACATGAGATGGGATATCCAACTCCTTCCGATTCCAATCCTGAGACCCTTCCAAGAGCAGAGATGTGATATCTCAATGCTTATACCAAACCTGAGACCCTTCCTATGGCATGAGATGTCATATACATATCCTTCCCATTCCAATCCTGAGACCCTTCCTATAGCATGAGATGTGATATCTCAATGCTTATACCAAACCTGAGACCCTTCCTATAGCATGAGATGTGATATCCAACTCCTTCCCATTCCAATCCTGAGACCCTTCCTATAGCATGAGATGTGATATCTCAATGCCTCTAATACCAAACCTGAGATCCTTCCTCTAACATGAAATGTGATATCCAACTCCTTCCCTTTCCAAACCTGAGAGCCTACCTATAGCATGAGATGTGATATCCAAGTCCTTCCCATTCCAATCCTTAGACCCTTCCTATAGCATGCAATATGATTTCTCAATGATTCTAATAACAAACCTGAGACCCGTCCTATAACATGAGATGGGATATCCAACTCCTTCCCATTCCAATCCTGAGACACTTCCGATAGCAGAGATGTGATATCTCAATGCTTATACCAAACCTGAGACCCTTCCTATAACATGAGATGTGATATCCAACTCCTTCCCATTCCAAACCTGAGACCCTTCCTATAGCATATGTGATATCCAACTCCTTCCAATTCCAAACATGAGACCCTTCCCATAGCAAGAATGTAATATCCAACTCCTTCCCATTCCAATCCTGAGACCATTCCTATAGCATGAGATGTGATATCTCAATGCTTCTAATACCAAACCTGAGATCCTTCCTATGACATGAGATGTGATATCCAATTCCTTCCCATTCCAAACCTGAGACCCTTCCTACAGCATGCGATGTGATATCTCAATGCTTCTAATACCAAACCTGAGACCAGTCCTATAACATGAGATGGGATATCCAACTCCTTCCCGTTCCAATCCTGAGACACTTCCGATTGCAGAGATGTGATATCTCAATGCTTATACCAAACCTGAGACCCTTCCTATAACATGAGATGTGATATCCAACTCCTTCCCGTTCCAAACCTGAGACCCTTCCTATAGCTTGAGATGTGATATCCAACTCCTTCCCATTCCAATCCTGAGACCCTTCCGATAGCATGAGATGTGATATCTCAAAGCCTCTAATACCAAACCTGAGATCCTTCCTATAACATGTGATGTGATATTCAAATCCTTCCCCTTCCAAACCTGAGACCCTCCCTTTAGCATGAGATGTGATATCCAACTCCTTCCCATTCCAATCCTGAGACCCTTATGATAGCATGAGATGTGATATCTCAATGCCTCTAATACCAAACCTGAGATACTTCCGATAGCATGAGATGTGATATCTCAATGCTTCTAATACCAAACCTGAGATCCTTCCTATAACATGAGATGTGATATCCAAATCCTTCCCCTGCCAAACCTGAGACCCTCCCTTTAGCATGAGATGTGATATCCAACTCCTTCCCATTCCAATCCTGAGACCCTTCGGATAGCATGAGATGTGATATCTCAATGCCTCTAATACCAAACCTGAGATCCTACCTCTAACATGAAATGTGACATCCAACTCCTTCCCTTTCCAAACCTGAGACCCTGCCTATAGCATGAGATGGGATATCCAAGTCCTTCCCATTCCAATCCTGAGACCGTTCCTATAGCATGAGATGTGATATCTCAATGCTTCTACCAAACCTGAGACCCTTCCTACGGCATGAGATGTCATATACAACTCCTTCCCATTCCAATCCTGAGACCCTTCCTATAGCATGAGATGTGATATCTCAATGCTTATACCAAACCTGAGACCCTTCATTTGGCATGAGATGTGATATCCAACTCCTTCCCATTACAATCCTGAGACCCTTCCTATAGCATGAGATGTGATGTCTCAATGCTTCTAATACCAAACCTGAGATCCTTCCTATAACATGAGATGTGATATCCAACTCCTTCCATTCCAATCCTGAGACACTTCCTATAGCATGAGATGTGATATCTCAATGCTTCTAATACCAAACCTGAGACTCTTCCTATAACATGAGATGGGATATCCAACTCCTTCCGATTCCAATCCTGAGACCCTTCCAAAAGCAGAGATGTGATATCTCAATGCTTATACCAAACCTGAGACCCTTCCTATGGCATGAGATGTCATATACATATCCTTCCCATTCCAATCCTGAGACCCTTCCTATAGCATGAGATGTGATATCTCAATGCTTATACCAAACCTGAGACCCTTCCTATAGCATGAGATGTGATATCCAACTCCTTCCCATTCCAATCCTGAGACCCTTCCTATAGCATGAGATGTGATATCTCAATGCCTCTAATACCAAACCTGAGATCCTTCCTCTAACATGAAATGTGATATCCAACTCCTTCCCTTTCCAAACCTGAGAGCCTACCTATAGCATGAGATGTGATATCCAAGTCCTTCCCATTCCAATCCTTAGACCCTTCCTATAGCATGCAATATGATATCTCAATGATTCTAATAACAAACCTGAGACCCGTCCTATAACATGAGATGGGATATCCAACTCCTTCCCATTCCAATCCTGAGACACTTCCGATAGCAGAGATGTGATATCTCAATGCTTATACCAAACCTGAGACCCTTCCTATAACATGAGATGTGATATCCAACTCCTTCCCATTCCAAACCTGAGACCCTTCCTATAGCATATGTGATATCCAACTCCTTCCAATTCCAAACATGAGACCCTTCCCATAGCAAGAATGTAATATCCAACTCCTTCCCATTCCAATCCTGAGACCATTCCTATAGCATGAGATGTGATATCTCAATGCTTCTAATACCAAACCTGAGATCCTTCCTATGACATGAGATGTGATATCCAATTCCTTCCCATTCCAAACCTGAGACCCTTCCTACAGCATGCGATGTGATATCTCAATGCTTCTAATACCAAACCTGAGACCAGTCCTATAACATGAGATGGGATATCCAACTCCTTCCCGTTCCAATCCTGAGACACTTCCGATTGCAGAGATGTGATATCTCAATGCTTATACCAAACCTGAGACCCTTCCTATAACATGAGATGTGATATCCAACTCCTTCCCGTTCCAAACCTGAGACCCTTCCTATAGCATGAGATGTGATATCCAACTCCTTCCCATTCCAATCCTGAGACCCTTCCGATAGCATGAGATGTGATATCTCAAAGCCTCTAATACCAAACCTGAGATCCTTCCTATAACATGTGATGTGATATTCAAATCCTTCCCCTTCCAAACCTGAGACCCTCCCTTTAGCATGAGATGTGATATCCAACTCCTTCCCATTCCAATCCTGAGACCCTTATGATAGCATGAGATGTGATATCTCAATGCCTCTAATACCAAACCTGAGATACTTCCGATAGCATGAGATGTGATATCTCAATGCTTCTAATACCAAACCTGAGATCCTTCCTATAACATGAGATGTGATATCCAAATCCTTCCCCTGCCAAACCTGAGACCCTCCCTTTAGCATGAGATGTGATATCCAACTCCTTCCCATTCCAATCCTGAGACCCTTCGGATAGCATGAGATGTGATATCTCAATGCCTCTAATACCAAACCTGAGATCCTACCTCTAACATGAAATGTGACATCCAACTCCTTCCCTTTCCAAACCTGAGACCCGGCCTATAGCATGAGATGGGATATCCAAGTCCTTCCCATTCCAATCCTGAGACCGTTCCTATAGCATGAGATGTGATATCTCAATGCTTCTACCAAACCTGAGACCCTTCCTATAGCATGAGATGTGATATCCAACTTCTTCCCATTCCAATCATGAGACCCTTCCTATAACATGAGATGTGATGTCTCAATGCTTCTAATACCAAACCTGAGATCTTTCCTATAACATGAGATGTGATATCCAACTCCTTCCCATCCTAATCCTGAGACACTTCCGATTGCAGAGATGTGATGTCTCAATGCTTCTAATACCAAACCTGAGATCTTTCCTTAAACATGAGATGTGATATCCAACTCCTTCCCGTTCCAAACCTGAGACCCTTCCTATAGCATGAGATGTGATATCTCAATGCTTCTAATACCAAACCTGAGATCCTTCCTATAACATGTGATGTGATATTTAAATCCTTCCCCTTCCAAACCTGAGACCCTCCCTTTAGCATGAGATGTGATATCCAACTCCTTCCCATTCCAATCCTGAGACCCTTATGATAGCATGAGATGTGATATCTCAATGCCTCTAATACCAAACCTGAGATACTTCCGATAGCATGAGATGTGATATCTCAATGCTTCTAATACAAAACCTGAGATCCTTCCTATAACATGAGATGTGATATCCAAATCCTTCCCCTTCCAAACCTGAGACCCTCCCTTTAGCATGAGATGTGATATCCAACTCCTTCCCATTCCAATCCTGAGACCCTTCCTATAGCATGAGATGTGATGTCTCAATGCTTCTAATACCAAACCTGAGATCCTTCCTAAAATATGAGATGTGATATCCAAGTCCTTCCCATTCCAATCCTGAGACACTTCCTATAGCATGAGATGTGATATCTCAATGCTTCTAATACCAAACCTGAGACTCTTCCTATAACATGAGATGGGATATCCAACTCCTTCCCATTCCAATCCTGAGACCCTTCCAAAAGCACAGATGTGATATCTCAATGCTTATACCAAACCTGAGACCCTTCCTATGGCATGAGATGTCATATACATATCCTTCCCATTCCAATCCTGAGACCCTTCCTATAGCATGAGATGTGATATCTCAATGCTTATACCAAACCTGAGACCCTTCCTATAGCATGAGATGTGATATCTAACTCCTTCCCATTCCAATCCTGAGACCCTTCCTATAGCATGAGATGTGATATCTCAATGCCTCTAATACCAAACCTGAGATCCTTCCTCTAACATGAAATGTGATATCCAACTCCTTCCCTTTCCAAACCTGAGAGCCTACCTATAGCATGAGATGTGATATCCAAGTCCTTTCAATACCAATCCTTAGACCCTTCCTATAGCATGCAATATGATATCTCAATGATTCTAATAACAAACCTGAGACCCGTCCTATAACATGAGATGGGATATCCAACTCCTTCCCATTCCAATCCTGAGACCCTTCCGATAGCAGAGATGTGATATCTCAATGATTATACCAAACCTGAGACCCTTCCTACGGCATGAGATGTCATATACAACTCCTTCCCATTCCAATCCTGAGACCCTTCCTATAGCATGAGATGTGATATCTCAATGCTTATACCAAACCTGAGACCCTTCATATAGCATGAGATGTGATATCCAACTCCTTCCCATTACAATCCTGAGACCCTTCCTATAGCATGAGATGTGATGTCTCAATGCTTCTAATACCAAACCTGAGACCCTTCCTATAACATGAGATGTGATATCCAAGTCCTTTCAATACCAATCCTTAGACCCTTCCTATAGCATGCAATATGATATCTCAATGATTCTAATAACAAACCTGAGACCCGTCCTATAACATGAGATGGGATATCCAACTCCTTCCCATTCCAATCCTGAGACCCTTCCGATAGCAGAGATGTGATATCTCAATGATTATACCAAACCTGAGACCCTTCCTACGGCATGAGATGTCATATACAACTCCTTCCCATTCCAATCCTGAGACCCTTCCTATAGCATGAGATGTGATATCTCAATGCTTATACCAAACCTGAGACCCTTCATATAGCATGAGATGTGATATCCAACTCCTTCCCATTACAATCCTGAGACCCTTCCTATAGCATGAGATGTGATGTCTCAATGCTTCTAATACCAAACCTGAGATCCTTCCTATAACATGAGATGTGATATCCAACTCCTTCCATTCCAATCCTGAGACCCTTCCTATAGCATGAGATGTGATATCTCAATGCTTCTAATATCAAACTTGAGACCCTCCCTATAGCATGAGATGTGATATCCAATTCCTTCCCATTCCAATCCTGAGACACTTCCTATAGCATGAGATGTGATATCTCAATGCTTCTAATACCAAACCTGAGACTCTTCCTATAACATGAGATGGGATATCCAACTCCTTCCGATTCCAATCCTGAGACCCTTCCAAAAGCAGAGATGTGATATCTCAATGCTTATACCAAACCTGAGACCCTTCCTATGGCATGAGATGTCATATACATATCCTTCCCATTCCAATCCTGAGACCCTTCCTATAGCATGAGATGTGATATCTCAATGCTTATACCAAACCTGAGACCCTTCCTATAGCATGAGATGTGATATCCAACTCCTTCCCATTCCAATCCTGAGACCCTTCCTATAGCATGAGATGTGATATCTCAATGCCTCTAATACCAAACCTGAGATCCTTCCTCTAACATGAAATGTGATATCCAACTCCTTCCCTTTCCAAACCTGAGAGCCTACCTATAGCATGAGATGTGATATCCAAGTCCTTCCCATTCCAATCCTTAGACCCTTCCTATAGCATGCAATATGATTTCTCAATGATTCTAATAACAAACCTGAGACCCGTCCTATAACATGAGATGGGATATCCAACTCCTTCCCATTCCAATCCTGAGACACTTCCGATAGCAGAGATGTGATATCTCAATGCTTATACCAAACCTGAGACCCTTCCTATAACATGAGATGTGATATCCAACTCCTTCCCATTCCAAACCTGAGACCCTTCCTATAGCATATGTGATATCCAACTCCTTCCAATTCCAAACATGAGACCCTTCCCATAGCAAGAATGTAATATCCAACTCCTTCCCATTCCAATCCTGAGACCATTCCTATAGCATGAGATGTGATATCTCAATGCTTCTAATACCAAACCTGAGATCCTTCCTATGACATGAGATGTGATATCCAATTCCTTCCCATTCCAAACCTGAGACCCTTCCTACAGCATGCGATGTGATATCTCAATGCTTCTAATACCAAACCTGAGACCAGTCCTATAACATGAGATGGGATATCCAACTCCTTCCCGTTCCAATCCTGAGACACTTCCGATTGCAGAGATGTGATATCTCAATGCTTATACCAAACCTGAGACCCTTCCTATAACATGAGATGTGATATCCAACTCCTTCCCGTTCCAAACCTGAGACCCTTCCTATAGCATGAGATGTGATATCCAACTCCTTCCCATTCCAATCCTGAGACCCTTCCGATAGCATGAGATGTGATATCTCAAAGCCTCTAATACCAAACCTGAGATCCTTCCTAAAATATGAGATGTGATATCCAAGTCCTTCCCATTCCAATCCTGAGACACTTCCTATAGCATGAGATGTGATATCTCAATGCTTCTAATACCAAACCTGAGACTCTTCCTATAACATGAGATGGGATATCCAACTCCTTCCCATTCCAATCCTGAGACCCTTCCAAAAGCACAGATGTGATATCTCAATGCTTATACCAAACCTGAGACCCTTCCTATGGCATGAGATGTCATATACATATCCTTCCCATTCCAATCCTGAGACCCTTCCTATAGCATGAGATGTGATATCTCAATGCTTATACCAAACCTGAGACCCTTCCTATAGCATGAGATGTGATATCTAACTCCTTCCCATTCCAATCCTGAGACCCTTCCTATAGCATGAGATGTGATATCTCAATGCCTCTAATACCAAACCTGAGATCCTTCCTCTAACATGAAATGTGATATCCAACTCCTTCCCTTTCCAAACCTGAGAGCCTACCTATAGCATGAGATGTGATATCCAAGTCCTTTCAATACCAATCCTTAGACCCTTCCTATAGCATGCAATATGATATCTCAATGATTCTAATAACAAACCTGAGACCCGTCCTATAACATGAGATGGGATATCCAACTCCTTCCCATTCCAATCCTGAGACCCTTCCGATAGCAGAGATGTGATATCTCAATGATTATACCAAACCTGAGACCCTTCCTACGGCATGAGATGTCATATACAACTCCTTCCCATTCCAATCCTGAGACCCTTCCTATAGCATGAGATGTGATATCTCAATGCTTATACCAAACCTGAGACCCTTCATATAGCATGAGATGTGATATCCAACTCCTTCCCATTACAATCCTGAGACCCTTCCTATAGCATGAGATGTGATGTCTCAATGCTTCTAATACCAAACCTGAGATCCTTCCTATAACATGAGATGTGATATCCAACTCCTTCCATTCCAATCCTGAGACCCTTCCTATAGCATGAGATGTGATATCTCAATGCTTCTAATATCAAACTTGAGACCCTCCCTATAGCATGAGATGTGATATCCAATTCCTTCCCATTCCAATCCTGAGACACTTCCTATAGCATGAGATGTGATATCTCAATGCTTCTAATACCAAACCTGAGACTCTTCCTATAACATGAGATGGGATATCCAACTCCTTCCGATTCCAATCCTGAGACCCTTCCAAGAGCAGAGATGTGATATCTCAATGCTTATACCAAACCTGAGACCCTTCCTATGGCATGAGATGTCATATACATATCCTTCCCATTCCAATCCTGAGACCCTTCCTATAGCATGAGATGTGATATCTCAATGCTTATACCAAACCTGAGACCCTTCCTATAGCATGAGATGTGATATCCAACTCCTTCCCATTCCAATCCTGAGACCCTTCCTATAGCATGAGATGTGATATCTCAATGCCTCTAATACCAAACCTGAGATCCTTCCTCTAACATGAAATGTGATATCCAACTCCTTCCCTTTCCAAACCTGAGAGCCTACCTATAGCATGAGATGTGATATCCAAGTCCTTCCCATTCCAATCCTTAGACCCTTCCTATAGCATGCAATATGATTTCTCAATGATTCTAATAACAAACCTGAGACCCGTCCTATAACATGAGATGGGATATCCAACTCCTTCCCATTCCAATCCTGAGACACTTCCGATAGCAGAGATGTGATATCTCAATGCTTATACCAAACCTGAGACCCTTCCTATAACATGAGATGTGATATCCAACTCCTTCCCATTCCAAACCTGAGACCCTTCCTATAGCATATGTGATATCCAACTCCTTCCAATTCCAAACATGAGACCCTTCCCATAGCAAGAATGTAATATCCAACTCCTTCCCATTCCAATCCTGAGACCATTCCTATAGCATGAGATGTGATATCTCAATGCTTCTAATACCAAACCTGAGATCCTTCCTATGACATGAGATGTGATATCCAATTCCTTCCCATTCCAAACCTGAGACCCTTCCTACAGCATGCGATGTGATATCTCAATGCTTCTAATACCAAACCTGAGACCAGTCCTATAACATGAGATGGGATATCCAACTCCTTCCCGTTCCAATCCTGAGACACTTCCGATTGCAGAGATGTGATATCTCAATGCTTATACCAAACCTGAGACCCTTCCTATAACATGAGATGTGATATCCAACTCCTTCCCGTTCCAAACCTGAGACCCTTCCTATAGCTTGAGATGTGATATCCAACTCCTTCCCATTCCAATCCTGAGACCCTTCCGATAGCATGAGATGTGATATCTCAAAGCCTCTAATACCAAACCTGAGATCCTTCCTATAACATGTGATGTGATATTCAAATCCTTCCCCTTCCAAACCTGAGACCCTCCCTTTAGCATGAGATGTGATATCCAACTCCTTCCCATTCCAATCCTGAGACCCTTATGATAGCATGAGATGTGATATCTCAATGCCTCTAATACCAAACCTGAGATACTTCCGATAGCATGAGATGTGATATCTCAATGCTTCTAATACCAAACCTGAGATCCTTCCTATAACATGAGATGTGATATCCAAATCCTTCCCCTGCCAAACCTGAGACCCTCCCTTTAGCATGAGATGTGATATCCAACTCCTTCCCATTCCAATCCTGAGACCCTTCGGATAGCATGAGATGTGATATCTCAATGCCTCTAATACCAAACCTGAGATCCTACCTCTAACATGAAATGTGACATCCAACTCCTTCCCTTTCCAAACCTGAGACCCTGCCTATAGCATGAGATGGGATATCCAAGTCCTTCCCATTCCAATCCTGAGACCGTTCCTATAGCATGAGATGTGATATCTCAATGCTTCTACCAAACCTGAGACCCTTCCTATAGCATGAGATGTGATATCCAACTTCTTCCCATTCCAATCATGAGACCCTTCCTATAACATGAGATGTGATGTCTCAATGCTTCTAATACCAAACCTGAGATCTTTCCTATAACATGAGATGTGATATCCAACTCCTTCCCATCCTAATCCTGAGACACTTCCGATTGCAGAGATGTGATGTCTCAATGCTTCTAATACCAAACCTGAGATCTTTCCTTAAACATGAGATGTGATATCCAACTCCTTCCCGTTCCAAACCTGAGACCCTTCCTATAGCATGAGATGTGATATCTCAATGCTTCTAATACCAAACCTGAGATCCTTCCTATAACATGTGATGTGATATTCAAATCCTTCCCCTTCCAAACCTGAGACCCTCCCTTTAGCATGAGATGTGATATCCAACTCCTTCCCATTCCAATCCTGAGACCCTTACGATAGCATGAGATGTGATATCTCAATGCCTCTAATACCAAACCTGAGATACTTCCGATAGCATGAGATGTGATATCTCAATGCTTCTAATACAAAACCTGAGATCCTTCCTATAACATGAGATGTGATATCCAAATCCTTCCCCTTCCAAACCTGAGACCCTCCCTTTAGCATGAGATGTGATATCCAACTCCTTCCCATTCCAATCCTGAGACCCTTCTGATAGCATGAGATGTGATATCTCAATGCCTCTAATACCAAACCTGAGATCCTACCTCTAACATGAAATGTGATATCCAACTCATTCCCTTTCCAAACCTGAGACCCTGCCTATAGCATGTGATGTGATATCTCAATGCTTATACCAAACCTGAGACCCTTCCTATGGCATGAGATGTCATATACAACTCCTTCCCATTCCAATCCTGAGACCCTTCCTATAGCATGAGATGTGATATCTCAATGCTTATACCAAACTGAGACCCTTCCTATAGCATGAGATGTGATATCCAACTTCTTCCCATTCCAATTCTGAGACCCTTCCTATAACATGAGATGTGATGTCTCAATGCTTCTAATACCAAACCTGAGATCTTTCCTATAACATGAGATGTGATATCCAACGCCTTCCCATCCCAATCCTGAGACACTTCCGATTGCAGTGATGTGATGTCTCAATGCTTCTAATACAAAACCTGAGATCTTTCCTATAACATGAGATGTGATATCCAACTCCTTCCCGTTCCAAACCTGAGACCCTTCCTATAGCATGAGATGTGATATCCAACTCCTTCCCATTCCAATCCTGAGACCATTCCGATAGCATGAGATGTGATATCTCAATGCTTCTAATACCAAACCTGAGATCCTTCCTATAACATGTGATGTGATATTCAAATCCTTCCCCTTCCAAACCTGAGACCCTCCCTTTAACATGAGATGTGATATCCAACTCCTTCCCATTCCAATCCTGAGACCCTTATGATAGCATGAGATGTAATATTTCAATGCCTCTAATACCAAACCTGAGATACTTCCGATAGCATGAGATGTGATATCTCAATGCTTCTAATACCAAACCTGAGATCCTTCCTATAACATGAGATGTGACATCCAACTCCTTCCCATTCCAATCCTGAGACCCTTCCTATAGCATGAGATGTGATATCTCAATGCTTCTAATACCAAACCTGAGACTCTTCCTATAACATGAGATGGGATATCCAACTCCTGTCCCATTCCAATCCTGAGACCCTTCCGATAGCAGAGATGTGATATCTCAATGCTTATACGAAACCTGAGACCCTTCCTACGGCATGAGATGTCATATACAACTCCTTCCCATTCCAATCCTGAGACCCTTCCTATAGCATGAGATGTGATATCTCAATGCTTATACCAAACCTGAGACCCTTCATATAGCATGAGATGTGATATCCAACTCCTTCCCATTCCAATCCTGAGACCCTTCCTATAGCATGAGATGTGATGTCTCAATGCTTCTAATACCAAACCTGAGATCCTTCCTAAAACATGAGATGTGATATCCAACTTCTTCCCATTCCAATCCTGCGACAGTTCCTATAGCATGAGATGTGATATCTCACTGCTTATACCAAACCTGAGACCCTTCCTATAGCATGAGATGTGATATCCAACTCCTTCCCATTCCAATCCTGAGACCCTTCCTATAGCATGAGATGTGATATCTCAATGCTTCTAATACCAAACCTGAGACCCTTCCTATAACATGAGATGGGAATATCCAACTCCCTCACATTCCAATCCTGAGACCCTTCCGATAACAGAGATGTGATATCTCAATGCTTATACCAAACCTGAGATCCTTCCTATAACATGAGATGTGATATCCAACTTCTTCCCATTCCAATCCTGAGACAGTTCCTATAGCATGAGATGTGATATCTCACTGCTTATACCAAACCTGAGACCCTTCCTATAGCATGAGATGTGATATCCAACTCCTTCCCATTCCAATCCTGAGACCCTTCCTATAGCATGAGATGTGATATCTCAATGCTTCTAATACCAAACCTGAGATCCTTCCTATGACATGAGATGTGATATCCAATTCCTTCCCATTCCAAACCTGAGACCCTTCCTACAGCATGCGATGTGATATCTCAATGCTTCTAATACCAAACCTGAGACCAGTCCTATAACATGAGATGGGATATCCAACTCCTTCCCGTTCCAATCCTGAGACACTTCCGATTGCAGAGATGTGATATCTCAATGCTTATACCAAACCTGAGACCCTTCCTATAACATGAGATGTGATATCCAACTCCTTCCCGTTCCAAACCTGAGACCCTTCCTATAGCTTGAGATGTGATATCCAACTCCTTCCCATTCCAATCCTGAGACCCTTCCGATAGCATGAGATGTGATATCTCAAAGCCTCTAATACCAAACCTGAGATCCTTCCTATAACATGTGATGTGATATTCAAATCCTTCCCCTTCCAAACCTGAGACCCTCCCTTTAGCATGAGATGTGATATCCAACTCCTTCCCATTCCAATCCTGAGACCCTTATGATAGCATGAGATGTGATATCTCAATGCCTCTAATACCAAACCTGAGATACTTCCGATAGCATGAGATGTGATATCTCAATGCTTCTAATACCAAACCTGAGATCCTTCCTATAACATGAGATGTGATATCCAAATCCTTCCCCTGCCAAACCTGAGACCCTCCCTTTAGCATGGGATGTGATATCCAACTCCTTCCCATTCCAATCCTGAGACCCTTCGGATAGCATGAGATGTGATATCTCAATGCCTCTAATACCAAACCTGAGATCCTACCTCTAACATGAAATGTGACATCCAACTCCTTCCCTTTCCAAACCTGAGACCCTGCCTATAGCATGAGATGGGATATCCAAGTCCTTCCCATTCCAATCCTGAGACCGTTCCTATAGCATGAGATGTGATATCTCAATGCTTCTACCAAACCTGAGACCCTTCCTATAGCATGAGATGTGATATCCAACTTCTTCCCATTCCAATCATGAGACCCTTCCTATAACATGAGATGTGATGTCTCAATGCTTCTAATACCAAACCTGAGATCTTTCCTATAACATGAGATGTGATATCCAACTCCTTCCCATCCTAATCCTGAGACACTTCCGATTGCAGAGATGTGATGTCTCAATGCTTCTAATACCAAACCTGAGATCTTTCCTTAAACATGAGATGTGATATCCAACTCCTTCCCGTTCCAAACCTGAGACCCTTCCTATAGCATGAGATGTGATATCTCAATGCTTCTAATACCAAACCTGAGATCCTTCCTATAACATGTGATGTGATATTCAAATCCTTCCCCTTCCAAACCTGAGACCCTCCCTTTAGCATGAGATGTGATATCCAACTCCTTCCCATTCCAATCCTGAGACCCTTACGATAGCATGAGATGTGATATCTCAATGCCTCTAATACCAAACCTGAGATACTTCCGATAGCATGAGATGTGATATCTCAATGCTTCTAATACAAAACCTGAGATCCTTCCTATAACATGAGATGTGATATCCAAATCCTTCCCCTTCCAAACCTGAGACCCTCCCTTTAGCATGAGATGTGATATCCAACTCCTTCCCATTCCAATCCTGAGACCCTTCTGATAGCATGAGATGTGATATCTCAATGCCTCTAATACCAAACCTGAGATCCTACCTCTAACATGAAATGTGATATCCAACTCATTCCCTTTCCAAACCTGAGACCCTGCCTATAGCATGTGATGTGATATCTCAATGCTTATACCAAACCTGAGACCCTTCCTATGGCATGAGATGTCATATACAACTCCTTCCCATTCCAATCCTGAGACCCTTCCTATAGCATGAGATGTGATATCTCAATGCTTATACCAAACTGAGACCCTTCCTATAGCATGAGATGTGATATCCAACTTCTTCCCATTCCAATTCTGAGACCCTTCCTATAACATGAGATGTGATGTCTCAATGCTTCTAATACCAAACCTGAGATCTTTCCTATAACATGAGATGTGATATCCAACGCCTTCCCATCCCAATCCTGAGACACTTCCGATTGCAGTGATGTGATGTCTCAATGCTTCTAATACAAAACCTGAGATCTTTCCTATAACATGAGATGTGATATCCAACTCCTTCCCGTTCCAAACCTGAGACCCTTCCTATAGCATGAGATGTGATATCCAACTCCTTCCCATTCCAATCCTGAGACCATTCCGATAGCATGAGATGTGATATCTCAATGCTTCTAATACCAAACCTGAGATCCTTCCTATAACATGTGATGTGATATTCAAATCCTTCCCCTTCCAAACCTGAGACCCTCCCTTTAGCATGAGATGTGATATCCAACTCCTTCCCATTCCAATCCTGAGACCCTTATGATAGCATGAGATGTAATATTTCAATGCCTCTAATACCAAACCTGAGATACTTCCGATAGCATGAGATGTGATATCTCAATGCTTCTAATACCAAACCTGAGATCCTTCCTATAACATGAGATGTGACATCCAACTCCTTCCCATTCCAATCCTGAGACCCTTCCTATAGCATGAGATGTGATATCTCAATGCTTCTAATACCAAACCTGAGACTCTTCCTATAACATGAGATGGGATATCCAACTCCTGTCCCATTCCAATCCTGAGACCCTTCCGATAGCAGAGATGTGATATCTCAATGCTTATACGAAACCTGAGACCCTTCCTACGGCATGAGATGTCATATACAACTCCTTCCCATTCCAATCCTGAGACCCTTCCTATAGCATGAGATGTGATATCTCAATGCTTATACCAAACCTGAGACCCTTCATATAGCATGAGATGTGATATCCAACTCCTTCCCATTCCAATCCTGAGACCCTTCCTATAGCATGAGATGTGATGTCTCAATGCTTCTAATACCAAACCTGAGATCCTTCCTAAAACATGAGATGTGATATCCAACTTCTTCCCATTCCAATCCTGCGACAGTTCCTATAGCATGAGATGTGATATCTCACTGCTTATACCAAACCTGAGACCCTTCCTATAGCATGAGATGTGATATCTCAATGCTTCTAATACCAAACCTGAGACCCTTCCTATAACATGAGATGGGAATATCCAACTCCCTCACATTCCAATCCTGAGACCCTTCCGATAACAGAGATGTGATATCTCAATGCTTATACCAAACCTGAGATCCTTCCTATAACATGAGATGTGATATCCAACTTCTTCCCATTCCAATCCTGAGACAGTTCCTATAGCATGAGATGTGATATCTCACTGCTTATACCAAACCTGAGACCCTTCCTATAGCATGAGATGTGATATCCAACTCCTTCCCATTCCAATCCTGAGACCCTTCCTATAGCATGAGATGTGATATCTCAATGCTTCTAATACCAAACCTGAGACTCTTCCTATAACATGAGATGGGATATCCAACTCCTTCCCATTCCAATCCTGATACCCTTCCGATAGCAGAGATGTGATATCTCAATGCTTATACCAAACCTGAGACCCTTCCTACGGCATGAGATGTCATATACAACTCCTTCCCATTCCAATCCTGAGACCCTTCCTATAGCATGAGATGTGATATCTCAATGCTTATACCAAACCTGAGACCCTTCATATAGCATGAGATGTGATATCCAACTCCTTCCCATTCCGATCCTGAGACCCTTCCTATAGCATGAGATGTGATGTCTCAATGCTTCTAATACCAAACCTGAGATCCTTCCTAAAACATGAGATGTGATATCCAACTCCTTCCATTCCAATCCTGAGACCCTTCCTATAGCATGAGATGTGATATCTCAATGCTTCTAATATCCAACTTGAGACCTCCCTATAGCATGAGATGTGATATCCAAGTCCTTCCCATTCCAATCCTGAGACCATTCCTATAGCATGAGATGTGATATCTCAATGCTTCTAATACCAAACCTGAGATCCTTCCGATAGCATGAGATGTGATATCTAAATGCTTCTAATACCAAACCTGAGATCCTTCCTATAACATGAGATGTGATATCCAAATCCTTCCCCTTCCAAACCTGAGACCCTCCCTTTAGCATGAGATGTGATATCCAACTCCTTCCCATTCCAATCCTGAGACCCTTCTGATAGCATGAGATGTGATATCTCAATGCCTCTAATACCAAACCTGAGATCCTACCTCTAACATGAAATGTGATATCCAACTCTTTCCCCTTCCAAACCTGAGAGCCTTCCTATAGCATGAGATGTGATATCCAAGTCCTTCCCATTCCAATCCTGAGACCCTTCCTATAACATGAGATGTGATATCCAACTCCTTCCCGTTCCAAACCTGAGACCCTTCCTATAGCATGAGATGTGATATCCAACTCCTTCCCATTCCAATCCTGAGACCATTCCGATAGCATGAGATGTGATATCTCAATGCTTCTAATACCAAACCTGAGATCCTTCCTATAACATGTGATGTGATATTCAAATCCTTCCCCTTCCAAACCTGAGACCCTCCCTTTAGCATGAGATGTGATATCCAACTCCTTCCCATTCCAATCCTGAGACCCTTATGATAGCATGAGATGTAATATTTCAATGCCTCTAATACCAAACCTGAGATACTTCCGATAGCATGAGATGTGATATCTCAATGCTTCTAATACCAAACCTGAGATCCTTCCTATAACATGAGATGTGACATCCAACTCCTTCCCATTCCAATCCTGAGACCCTTCCTATAGCATGAGATGTGATATCTCAATGCTTCTAATACCAAACCTGAGACTCTTCCTATAACATGAGATGGGATATCCAACTCCTGTCCCATTCCAATCCTGAGACCCTTCCGATAGCAGAGATGTGATATCTCAATGCTTATACGAAACCTGAGACCCTTCCTACGGCATGAGATGTCATATACAACTCCTTCCCATTCCAATCCTGAGACCCTTCCTATAGCATGAGATGTGATATCTCAATGCTTATACCAAACCTGAGACCCTTCATATAGCATGAGATGTGATATCCAACTCCTTCCCATTCCAATCCTGAGACCCTTCCTATAGCATGAGATGTGATGTCTCAATGCTTCTAATACCAAACCTGAGATCCTTCCTAAAACATGAGATGTGATATCCAACTTCTTCCCATTCCAATCCTGCGACAGTTCCTATAGCATGAGATGTGATATCTCACTGCTTATACCAAACCTGAGACCCTTCCTATAGCATGAGATGTGATATCCAACTCCTTCCCATTCCAATCCTGAGACCCTTCCTATAGCATGAGATGTGATATCTCAATGCTTCTAATACCAAACCTGAGACCCTTCCTATAACATGAGATGGGAATATCCAACTCCCTCACATTCCAATCCTGAGACCCTTCCGATAACAGAGATGTGATATCTCAATGCTTATACCAAACCTGAGATCCTTCCTATAACATGAGATGTGATATCCAACTTCTTCCCATTCCAATCCTGAGACAGTTCCTATAGCATGAGATGTGATATCTCACTGCTTATACCAAACCTGAGACCCTTCCTATAGCATGAGATGTGATATCCAACTCCTTCCCATTCCAATCCTGAGACCCTTCCTATAGCATGAGATGTGATATCTCAATGCTTCTAATACCAAACCTGAGACTCTTCCTATAACATGAGATGGGATATCCAACTCCTTCCCATTCCAATCCTGAGACCCTTCCGATAGCAGAGATGTGATATCCCAATGCTTATACCAAACCTGAGACCCTTCCTACGGCATGAGATGTCATATACAACTCCTTCCCATTCCAATCCTGAGACCCTTCCTATAGCATGAGATGTGATATCTCAATGCTTATACCAAACCTGAGACCCTTCATATAGCATGAGATGTGATATCCAACTCCTTCCCATTCCGATCCTGAGACCCTTCCTATAGCATGAGATGTGATATCTCAATGCTTCTAATATCCAACTTGAGACCTCCCTATAGCATGAGATGTGATATCCAAGTCCTTCCCATTCCAATCCTGAGACCATTCCTATAGCATGAGATGTGATATCTCAATGCTTCTAATACCAAACCTGAGATCCTTCCGATAGCATGAGATGTGATATCTAAATGCTTCTAATACCAAACCTGAGATCCTTCCTATAACATGAGATGTGATATCCAAATCCTTCCCCTTCCAAACCTGAGACCCTCCCTTTAGCATGAGATGTGATATCCAACTCCTTCCCATTCCAATCCTGAGACCCTTCTGATAGCATGAGATGTGATATCTCAATGCCTCTAATACCAAACCTGAGATCCTACCTCTAACATGAAATGTGATATCCAACTCTTTCCCCTTCCAAACCTGAGAGCCTTCCTATAGCATGAGATGTGATATCCAAGTCCTTCCCATTCCAATCCTGAGACCCTTCCTATAACATGAGATGTGATATCCAACTCCTTCCCATTCCAACCTGAGACCCTTCCTATAGCATGAGATGGGATATCCAACTCCTTGGAATTCAATCCTGATACCCTTCCGATAGCATGAGATGTGATATCCCAATGCTTATACCAAACCTGAGACCCATACTATTGCATGGATGTGATATCAAACTCCTTCCCATTCCAATCCTGAGACCCTTTCTATAGCTTGAGATGTGATATCCAACTCCTTCTCATTCCAATTCTGAGTCCCTTCCTATACCATGAGACTTGATATCTCAGTGCTTCTAATACCAAACCTGAGACCCGTCCTATAACATGAGATGTGATATCCAAATCCTTCCCCTTCCCAACCTTAGACCCTTCCTTTATCATGAGATGTGATATCCAAGTCCTTCCCATTCCAATCCTGAGACCCTTCCGATATCATGAGATGTGATATCTAAATGCTTCTAATATCAAACTTGAGACCCTCCCTATAGCATGAGATGTGATATCCAAGTCCTTCCCATTCCAATCCTGAGACCCTTCCTATAGCATGAGATGTGATATCTCAATGCTTCTAATACCAAACCTGAGACCCTTCCTATAACATGAGATGGGAATATCCAACTCCTTCCTATTCCAATCCCGAGACCCTTCCGATAGAAGAGATGTGATATCTCAATGCTTATACCAAACCTGAGATCCTTCCTATAGCATGAGATGTGATATCCTACTCCTTCCCATTCCAATCCTGAGACCCTTCCTATAGCATGAGATGTGATATCTCAATGCTTCTAATATCAAACTTGAGACCTTCCCTATAGCATGAGATGTGATATCCAAGTCCTTCCCATTCCAATCCTGAGACACTTCCTATAGCATGAGATGTGATATCTCAATGCTTCTAATACCAAACCTGAGACTCTTCCTATAACATGAGATGGGATATCCAACTCCTTCCCATTCCAATCCTGAGACCCTTCCGATAGCAGAGATGTGATATCTCAAAGCTTATACCAAACCTGAGACCCTTCCTATGGCTTGAGATGTCATATACAACTCCTTCCCATTCCAATCCTGAGACCCTTCCGATAGCATGAGATGTGATATCTCAATGCTTATACCAAACCTGAGACCCTTCCTATAGCATGAGATGTGATATCCAACTCCTTCCCATTCCAATCCTGAGACCCTTCCTATAGCATGAGATGTGATATCTCAATGCTTCTAATACCAAACCTGAGATCCTTCGTTTAACATGAGATGTGATATCCAACTCCTTCCATTCCAATCCTGAGACCCTTCCTATAGCATGAGATGTGATATCTCAATGCTTATACCAAACCTGAGACCCTTCCTATAGCATGAGATGTGATATCCAACTCCTTCCCATTCCAATCCTGAGACCCTTCCTATAGCATGAGATGTGATATCTCAATGCCTCTAATACCAAACCTGAGATCCTTCCTCTAACATGAAATGTGATATCCAACTCCTTCCCTTTCCAAACCTGAGAGCCTATCCATAGCATGAGATGTGATATCCAAGTCCTTCCCATTCCAATCCTTAGACCCTTCCTACAGCATGCAATATGATATCTCAATGATTCTAATAACAATCCTGAGACCCGTCCTATAACATGAGATGGGATATCCAACTCCTTCCCATCCCAATCCTGAGACACTTCCGATTGCAGAGATGTGATATCTCAATGCTTATACCAAACCTGAAACTCTTCCTATAACATGAGATGTGATATCTGTTAGGAAAGATTTAATAATTGTAGGTAATTTTCCTTCCATGTGGCAACCCCTAAACTTTTTGCTGTTGTTTTTCACCTTGTTCTCGACTTTGCAAGAGAAGTGCAGCCTTCTGCCGCACTCCTCTGGGATTTCGCTCCTTTCTTACGGGGAAACTGACATGCCCTTAAGACAGTCAGTACCGGGAAACGCTGTTTTCCGTAGTTTCTTTTATCATGTTGCGGCTTTCGTGCAACATGACACAAGAGGCCACTGTAAGCTAAGTTGCTGCTCTCTTGGGATTCTAGCCTTCTACAGGCCCTAGATACTCTTTCAGGATTGTAACTGATCGGTGCAAGTGATTCACGGACGGGAATGGTGGCAGCGATCGTTTCTTGTGTTTTGAGCTCCTTTTGGCGTTCTAAGCACGTTTCTCGCACTTAACCCAAAATGGTGGCCTGGCTCCCAAAATGGCCAGACCACGAGGCTCCTTTGTCCTGTCCGCTGACCGTCTTGCTCCCTTCACCTTCCCCAGGTCGAGCCGACCCGGGGCCTTCCTTATTTGGGCATGTACTTTCCCGCGAAACACGGATGCTTTCGCGGGCTTCTACATGTCTTGTGTGTGCCTCCAGTATGTGGGCTGGGATGTCTGGTCCCGTGTGAATGCCTGGGACCACCGTGGTCCGTGATAGGTCCACGAATGGTGTGAGTGTTGATGAGCGGATCTCCCATTGGGTCCCCACCGTTTTGGCACGAAGGGAACCGTGGATAAGAGGGGGCTGGAAACACCACTACCATGTCGATCTCCTGAGTTCTCACGAACAAAGGAATACAGGAGCCAAGTATCCTGCAACCAAGAGGCTGAACCGAGGAATCGCTGGTGACCCGCTGAAGGACTGCTCCTCTGCACTGCTGTCGCCTTGTGAAACCCTTTTCACCTTTGATCGAACCAGAAGGCCTGTACTAGTACTTCGACCCTTGGAATAGCGGGGACAGCTATTCTCGGCATCTTCACCATCTCCTGCTAGTAAGCCTTCGGAAGCGTCTCTGGGCCATCCAGCAGACTGACCAGCCTACACAGGAGTCTTGCTCTGTAACCGCCACCAGGTTGTGTAGTATATCGAGTCCTTGTCACTCTCACACGATTCGTACACTTGGCGTTCCCAGGTCTGAAGTGAGTAGTGTACATTTGGCTCAGATACACACGGCCGCTCCGTTGCCCTGCTGTGGTAACAAACTGTGCCGGTTCCTTCGTTTGGGACGTCTTTTACTCAACTCTGCTGCTGCAGACTCAACACGACGACGAGACGTCCCCTGCTCTTCTGAACCTGCCAGCGACTGAAACTGACGCGGAGAAGCCTGGGTCTGCTTGCATCGGGGTCCGGTGAGTAGCATAGCTATGAACTGGTCGCCCTCCTGCAGGAGCCCATAGCTTTTCCCCGCTGTGTCAAAACAGCACGCCTTTCCGTACTCGCGCTCTGCTTCTGCCCACAGTGGAGGCTGCGCTTGAGTCGCGGAACACTGTTGTTCTTCGTTTGTGCACTAAACTGAACTGCCTGATCTCCCTCGAAGAGAATCCCCTTTTGCCCGTTGGCACCAGCGTGTGCAGGTACTTTTGAGCACAAGGCTCCACTCTTCGTAGGGCTCGGACTTCCTTTTAGTTAGGTGCCTCTGAAGACGGACTGGGTCTAAGCATTATTTCACACTGCCTGTTTTCCTTCCCTTTTAGGTGGACTACACATTTCGTGCATCTAACGCTTGAGACTTGTTTGTATTTGTATATATATTGTATTGGTATGGTATGTGTTGGTTTACTAGAGTTGTATTGTGATTTCTCGCTACGGTCATTGTTTTAAAGGCCTTGGAATAAATGTATATATATTTTTAATATAGCACCTGTTTGGAGTAGTTTGTAAGTGTCCTTGCTTTGTGTGCTCATTGCAGGCTTTCAGTCACCCTCACCCCTCTTGAGACCTAGTCTTGACCGCCGCGATCGCTACCTTGATTGGTCTGGCTTGTCCAGAGGTTACCCTGTTCCAAGTAATTAGGTTGGCCTTCTGAACTTCTGCGCCACCAGGACAGAGTTCAGAAATCCGTCTTAACAAATTGGTGTACAGCGGTGGGATACGACTGAAGGTATCCAGTGTTGCGCACGAACTAAGGCATTTCAAGTTATTCCTACCAGGACATGTAGTGAATTGTTGTAGTATAACTTTAAAAAGGCCATAGTCCTATCTAACAGTATGGAAACAAATACCTTGTTAACTTTAAATGCTTCCAAATCAGAAACATTGAAAAAAATGTGTGCGGAGAGAGGTGTTTCCTCTCAAGGCACGAAATTGGATATGATCAAAAGAATCGTGGCGTGGCAAGAAGCGCAGCTTGACGCTATAACTTCTGAGGACAGTGCGGAAGGAGGTGGGGCTGCTCTCACTGGTAGAACCGACGGTTCTGCCGCTGCACTGATCCACCGCGACCACGAGGACTGGGAGGATGAGATGTCTAATGTTTCCTCTGCCAGTGTTGATGGGGAGGCTATGCTTGAATTCAAGAAGCAAGAGCTGCGGTTTAGGCAGAAGGAGCTTGAATTCAGCATAGCCAAACTAAAAATCGAACAGTCAGAAAAACAGAAAGACAGGGATCACCAGTTGGAACTGGCCAAGCTTCAGGTTGCAAATGGGTCCAAGGGTCCTGGACATGGGTCTGGGGCCTCCTCTCATCCACGGTTTCCGAAAGATCTGGTCATTGTGTTTGAGGAAAGGAATGACATTATGGACTGGATGAATGCGTTTGAGTATGCATGCGAAGTTCAACAAGTTGACAATGCTGATAAGATTGCCTGGTTACTCAGCAGACTGCCCCATTCTGGCTGTAGTGCCATTATGGAAATGTCGAAGGCTGAGCAAGCTGATTTCGCAATGTTAAAGCAAACTCTCATTTTAAAGTTTGGGAAGACTCCGGCCCAATATTTGAAACGATTCATAGAGTATAAGAAAAAGGAAGGTGGTACTTGGGTATCTTATGTCACTGAATCCTTGAAAAACTTAACTGGCTGGGTCGAAGGTTATAAGGTTTCTACCTTCGAAGGCATGATACATCTTGTCATGCTGGAACACATTTTTGCATCTTCTTCCCCGGAGCTTAAGCAGCATTTGGCCGATTCGAAGGAGATAGATCCTAAGAAGCTGGCCATTGCAGCAGACTTATGGGTGTCACATCGAGTGTCCCATAAGGACAAAACTCATCCTGGTAAGCAGGAGGAAGGGAAAAAGTCCAAAGATAAGGAGGGTGGAGAATCTGATAAATCTTCTTCTCAAAAGGGCCACAAAAAGAAAAATAAGGGTAAGACACAAGAGAACTCACAGGGTAGTGGAGGTCAGCCTCCGAAACAGAACTCTGGTTACAATAAGCCTCCCTATGTAAACAGACCCAATGGATCTTGTTTTGCTTGTGGAGCAACTGACCACGTGAAGGGGGATCCCCGGTGTAAGGTTTGACCTTTGGGGGTCCACTCCGCTAATCTGGCCTTCTCCTCCTACGAGGAAGAAGAGATTACAGGAGCATCCTTCTCCTCAGACTCATTTCCCAGCGGGATAGAGGCTGAGGTAGTTTTAGTTTCCCTGGGTTCCTGGGATCCTAAAGTCGCAGAGGCTTATGCTAGGATTACAGATAATACCAAGCACTACTTTAAAGACAGTGTGCTGATCAATGGAGTAGATACTCCAGCTCTTAGGGATAGTGGGTGCAGTCGAACTGTAGTGGATTCTACCTTGGTAGACTCAGAGGAAGTTGCCAGAGCTACTCTGATGCCCACTAAGTTGGCTGACGGCCCACTCCGTATGTTCCCAGTAATACCTGTAAATCTTACTTTAAATGGTACAGCAGTCAGGATTCCAGTGAGCATTCAGAGAAACGTCCCGGGAAAGGTCTTGTTAGGTAATGATCTCAGAGCTTTAGGGCTCGTAGGAGACACTGCCGAAAGACCCTACACACGGTCTCAAGCACGGGCAGCATTGGCCAAGACCAATACGCCGCCCCAGCCGAAGGGGAAACCCAAGGCGAAAGGAGTCAACAAGTCAAGACGAGGGAAAGAGAATATTCCCCCGAGCTCGCCTACCACTGCGGTGGAGGAAGTTGGTCAATCGCCCGGGCCTGACGAGGAGGTGGCGATGCCTGAAGTATTTGACCCCAACGACCATCCTGAACTAAAAGACTTGTTAGTTGAAGGAGGTCCTGATAGGGACGAATTCAGTAAAGGCCAACGTGAGTGCCCATCTCTGGAAGGCCTAAGGAGACAGGCCTGCTCCCAGCTTGAGGGTGAACCTCCTGGGACGCATAGGATTTATTGGGAAGGTGGACTCCTGTATAGTGAGCCCACAGAGTCTACAGAAGGAGACCATAGGAGGTTGGTGGTTCCCCTTGCTGTTAGGCCCTTCCTCCTGCAGTTGGCGCATGAAGTGCTCCTTGCTGGTCACCTTGGTATTAAGAGGAGCAAGCAAAGGTTATCCATGCACTTCTACTGGCCCAAGATGGGGGTGCAAGTAGAAAGTCACTGCAGGAGTTGTGCCTCCTGCCAGTTATCTGGTAAGGTTGGCTCGACAATCCAACCTCCGTTGGTACCGCTCCCAGTTGTGGGGGTACCATTTGAAAGGGTAGGGATCGACATCGTTGGTCCCCTTGACCCGCAAACATCCTCGGGCAATAGGTTTATCCTGGTGCTGGTCGACCATGCAACCAGATATCCTGAGGCCATCCCATTGAAAAATGTAACTGCCAAGTCAGTTGCAAAAGCTTTACTTGGCATATTTACTAGGGTTGGCTTCCCTAAAGAAGTTGTGTCAGATTGTGGCAGCAACTTTATGTCAAAGTATATGCAGGCTATGTGGAAAGAATGTGGGGTCACCTACAAGTTCTCTTCTGCATACCACCCCCAGACCAATGGTCTGGTGGAACGTTTCAACAGAACGTTAAAAAGCATGATTGGGGCTCTGGAGAAGCTTCAGAGAAGACAATGGGATCTTCTTTTACCATGCTTACTGTTTGCCTACCGAGAGGTACCACAGGAGGGTGTTGGCTTCAGCCCCTTCAAACTTCTGTTTGGTCATCCTGTACGGGGACCCTGTTAATAAGTAAATGACCACACTTCACTGCAATCCTTGTCTTTAGTGAGGATTTATTTAGTTAGTTCATCCAAGAGAAAGGCCCCAGGCTGCAACATTCCAAGAATTCCTCGCTCGCTTGGTCGACTATTCGTTCACCTGACAGCCGGGTTCCATTCAAAGATAAACAACTGCAAGCCGCAGCCGTGTGTGTGTAACGGCAAGACAGTGAGTAATTAAGGTAATGGCAATCCAAATAGTGAGTGACCTCAGGTGGGACCTCTGCTGGTGTTGTCAGCACAGTCTCTCGTAGTTGCAAATCACAAACCACAAATCAACCTCCTCAGTATTCGTGCTCTGCTCCAGGATTCCTTCGTGGTTCACTTCACTCCCAGGCACTGACTTTTTCCTCAAAATTCGTACTCCGCTCCAGGATAACGGCCGTGTTTCTCGCCGGCTATTACACATGTAGTGTGCCGCTCCGTCCGGTTGCATCCAAACTGTAATCAATATTGCTGCTGCTGGGGGCCTTTTCTCCTTGGCCCAATCCTCGTCGCCAATGTTAATAAGTAAATGACCACACTTCACTGCAATCCTTGTCTTTAGTGAGGATTTATTTAGTTAGTTCATCCAAGAGAAAGGCCCCCAGCTGTGGGCTGTCCTCCTGGTCTCAATCCTCTCTCTGCTGCTCGAATCTGGAACCCTTGCTTAATCATAACAACAAAGATTCTTTGGTAACTAGGTTACATGGCAGCAGCTGAAATGATGTAAGTATAAACACATTGATGTAAGTCTAAACACCTCCTAACAGACCCTTAGCCATAGTCAAAGAGGGATGGGAGATGCCCACTCCCCCTGTTACTACCAACGTAGTTGATTATGTGCTAGGGCTCAGAAAACGGATGGTACTTCTGATGGGCTTGGCTAGTGATAAATTGAAGGCAGGACAAGCACTGGTGAAACATTGGTACGACCAGAAAGCTTCCCTCATCAACTTTACACCTGGTCAGCAAGTCCTGATCATGAATCCCATAAGGCCTTGAGCTTTACAGGACAAATGGTCAGGCTCTTACACAGTGGTGGAGCCCCTGGGTGAGGTTAACTATTTAGTGGACCTTGGAAGGCCTGGACAGGCTCCAAAAGTGTTTCACGTGAATAGGCTGAAGGCTTTCGTCCCAAGAGTCGAAATCGCAGCACTGTTACTGGCTTCAGATGTTGAGGAAGAGGAGTCTGAACCTCTCCCCGACCTGTTCCAAAGCGGTCCTTCAGATAGCTCCTTTGAGGGAGTCCGAGGGGCCCCTCACCTGACTTCTGATCAGCAGGCTGAGGTGAAAAGTTTGCTTAGGCAGTTTTCCCCCCTGTTTTCACAGTCGCCTGGTTTGACACCTTCGTGCAAACATAACATAGACACAGGAGACAGTGTACCTACCAAAAGTAGGGGATACAGGATGTCAGACAAAGTACGGTCTTATATTAAGACCCAGGTCAACAAGATGTTAGACCTTGGGGTGATTGAACCCTCTAGTAGTCCTTGGTCCAGCCCTGTGGTTTTCGTTCCAAAGGCAGGCACTTCTGAATTGAGGTTCTGGTGGATTACAGGGCTCTGAATGCTGTCACCAAGACAGATGCACACCCCTTGCCTCGAACAGATGAGCTGGTGGATACTTTGGGTGCCTCCAAGTACCTCAGCACGTTTGACCTCACTGCTGGCTATTGGCAAATAGCTTTAGCAGAACATGCCAAGGAGAAGACGGCGTTTTCTACTCCAGACGGCCTTTACCAATTCCGGGTAATGCCGTTCGGGTTGAAGAATGCACCTGCCACTTTCCAGAGGCTTGTGCATCATGTTTTGAATGGGTTGGACGAATTCTGTCTTGCATATCTGGACGATATAGCAGTTTTCAGTGCCACCTGGGAAGACCATGTGAAACACCTCGGGATTGTGCTCCAGGCTCTTCAGAAAGCACACTTGACCATAAAGGCTAGTAAATGCCAGATTGGACAAGGCTCAGTGTTTTACCTTCGACATGAAGTAGGTGGAGGGAGGATACAGCCTCTACCCAGTAAAGTACAAGCAGTACAAGACTGGCCTACCCCCACTACACAAACCCAAGTGAGAGCCTTCTTAGGACTCACGGGGTATTACCGCAATTTTGTGGCAGACTATGGCACCATAGCTGCCCCTCTGACTGCCCTCACAACTCTGAAGAAACCCAAGAAGGTAACTTGGACCGACGAGTGTGAGAAGGCCTTCAATGGCTTAAAAGACTCCATGTGCCAGGCCCCTGTCCTCAGGGCCCCTGATTATCAAAGACCTTTTATCGTGCAGACGGACGCCTCTGACACTGGGATAGGAGCTGTACTATCGCAAGTAGATCAGAAGGGTAAGGAACACCCTATTGGTTTTATTAGTCACCAGTTTAAGGACAGAGAGCTCAGATGGTCCACGGTAGAGAAAGAATGTTTCTCTGTTGTGTGGGCCCTAAGGAAGCTGAGGCCCTACCTCTATGGGACCCACTTCACTGTGCAAACTGACCATAAGCCCTTAAAGTGGCTAATAAACATGAAGGGGGAGAATCCAAAGTTGCTTAGGTGGTCCATAAGTCTACAAGGCTTCGACTTCACTGTTGAGCATAGACCAGGTGTCCAACATAGCAATGCTGATGGGTTGTGCAGAATGTTTAACCGACCTGAACAAGAGACTCATCCAGGGGTGGATTAGTTCCCCCTGTCCATAGTCTGGGAGGGGTGAGTGTTAGGAAAGATTTCGTAATTGTAGGTAATTTTCCTTCCATGTGGCAACCCCTAAACTTTTTGCTGTTGTTTTTCACCTTGTTCTCGACTTTGCCAGAGAAGTGCAGCCTTCTGCCGCACTCCTCTGGGCTTTCGCTCCTTTCTTACGGGGAAACTGTCATGCCCTTAAGACAGTCAGTACCAGGAAACGCTCGTTTCCGTAGTTTCTTTTATCATGTTGCGGCTTTCGTGCAACATGACACAAGAGGGCACTGTAAGATAAGTTACTGCTCTCTTGGGTCTCTAGCCTTCTACAGGCCCTAGATACTCTTCCAGAATTGTAACTGATCGGTGCAAGTGATTCACGGACGGGAATGGTGGCAGCGATCGTTTATTGTGTTTTGAGCTCCTTTTGGCGTTCTAAGCGCGTTTCTCGCGCTTAACCCAAAATGGTGGCCTAGAGCCCAAAATGGCCAGACCACGAGGCTCCTTTGTCCTGTCCGCTGACCATCTTGCTCCCTTCACCTTCCCCAGGTCGAGCCGACCTGGGGCCTTCCTTATTTGGGCATGTACTTTCCCGCGAAACACAGATGCTTTCGCGGGCTTCTACATGTCTTGTGTGTGCCTCCAGGATGTGGGCTGGGATGTCTGGTCCCAATACACATCCTGGGTGCCAGAGAGTCTAGGGTGGTGTGAATGCCTGGGACCACCGTGGTCCGTGATAGGTCCACGAATGGTGTGAGTGTTGATGAGTGGATCTCCCATTGGGTCCCCTCCGTTTTGGCGTGAAGGGAACCGTGGATAAGAGGGGGCTGGAAACACCACTACCATGTCGATCTCCTGAGTTCTCACGAACGAAGGAATACAGGAGCCAAGTATCCTGCAACCAAGAGGCTGAACCGAGGAATCGCTGGTGACCCGCTGAAGGACTGCTCCTCTGCACTGCTGTCGCCTTGTGAAACCCTTTTCACCTTTGATCGAACCATAAGGCCTGTACTGGTACTTCGACCCTTGGAATAGCGGGGACAGCTATTCTCGGCATCTTCACCATCTCCTGCTAGTAAGCCTTCGGAAGCGTCTCTGGGCCATCCAGCAGACTGACCAGCCTACACAGGAGTCTTGCTCTGTAACCGCCGCCAGGTTGTGTAGTATATCGAGTCCTTGTCACTCTCACATGATTCGTACACTTGGCGTTCCCAGGTCTGAAGTGAGTAGTGTACATTTGGCTCAGATACACACCGCCGCTCCGTTGCCCTGCTGTGGTAACAAACTGTGCGGGTTCCTTCGTTTGGGACGTCTTTTACTCAACTCTGCTGCTGCAGACTCAATACGACGACGAGACATTGAGATATCACATCTCATGCTATAGTAAGGGTCTCAGGATTGGAATGGGAAGGACTTGGATATCACATCTCATGCTATAGGCAGGGTCTCAGGTTTGGAAAGGGAAGGAGTTGGATATCACATTTCATTTTAGAGGTAGGATCTCAGGTTTGGTATTAGAGGCATTGAGATATTACATCTCATGCTATCAGAAGGGTCTCAGGATTGGAATGGGAAGGAGTTGGATATCACATCTCATGTTATAGGAAGGATCTCAGGTTTGGTATTAGAAGCATTGAGATATCACATCTCATGCTATCGGAAGTATCTCAGGTTTGGTATTAGAGGCATTGAGATATCACATCTCATGCTATCATAAGCATCTCAGTATTGGAATGGGAAGGAGTTGGATATCCCATCTCATGCTATAGGGAGGGTCTCAAGTTTGATATTAGAAGCATTGAGATATCACATCTCATGCTATAGGAAGGGTCTCAGGATTGGAATGGAAGGAGTTGGATATCACATCTCATGTTATAGGAAGGATCTCAGGTTTGGTATTAGAAGCATTGAGACATCACATCTCATGCTATAGGAAGGGACTCAGGTTTGGTATAAGCATTGAGATATCACATCTCATGCTATGGGAAGGGTCTCAGGATTGGAATGGGAAGGAGTTGTATATGACATCTCATGCCGTAGGAATGGTCTCAGGTTTGGTATAAGCATTGAGATATCACATCTCTGCTATCGGAAGGGTCTCAGGATTGGAATGGGAAGGAGTTGGATATCACATCTCATGCTATATGAAGGGTCTCAGGTTTGGTATAAGCATTGAGATATCACATCTCATGCTATGGGAAGGGTCTCAGGATTGGAATGGGAAGGACTTGGATATCACATCTCATGCTATAGGAAGGGTCTCAGGTTTGGTATAAGCATTGAGATATCACATCTCATGCTATAGGAAGGGTCTCAGGATTGGAATGGGAAGGATATGTATATGACATCTCATGCCATAGGAAGGGTCTCAGGTTTGGTATAAGCATTGAGATATCACATATCTGCTTTTGGAAGGGTCTCAGGATTGGAATGGGAAGGAGTTGGATATCCCATCTCATGTTATAGGAAGAGTCTCAGGTTTGGTATTAGATTCATTGAGATATCATATTGCATGCTATAGGAAGGGTCTAAGGATTGAAATGGGAAGGACTTGGATATCACATCTCATGCTATAGGAAGGGTCTCAGGTTTGGTATAAGCATTGAGATATCACATCTCATGCTATAGGAAGGGTCTCAGGATTGGAATGGGAAGGATATGTATATGACATCTCATGCCATAGGAAGGGTCTCAGGTTTGGTATAAGCATTGAGATATCACATCTCTGCTTTTGGAAGGGTCTCAGGATTGGAATGGGAAGGAGTTGGATATCCCATCTCATGTTATAGGAAGAGTCTCAGGTTTGGTATTAGAAGCATTGAGATATCACATCTCATGCTATAGGAAGTGTCTCAGGATTGGAATGGGAAGGACTTGGATATCACATCTCATGCTATAGGGAGGGTCTCAAGATTGATATTAGAAGCATTGAGATATCAGATCTCACGCTATAGGAAGGGTCTCAGGATTGGAATGGAAGGAGTTGGATATCACATCTCATGTTATAGGAAGGATCTCAGGTTTGGTATTAGAAGCATTGAGACATCACATCTCATGCTATAGGAAGGGTCTCAGGATTGGAATGGGAAGGAGTTGGATATCACATCTCATGATAAAGGAAGGGTCTAAGGTTTGGAAGGGGAAGGATTTGGATATCACATCTCATGTTATAGGACGGGTCTCAGGTTTGGTATTAGAAGCATTGAGATATCAAGTCTCATGGTATAGGAAGGGTCTCAGAATTGGAATGGGAAGGAGTTGGATATCACATCTCAAGCTATAGGAAGGGTCTCAGGATTGGAATGGGAAGGAGTTTGATATCACATCTCATGCCATAGTATGGGTCTCAGGTTTGGTAGAAGCATTGGGATATCACATCTCATGCTATCGGAAGGGTATCAGGATTGGATTTGGAAGGAGTTGGATATCACATCTCATGTTATAGGAAGGGTCTCAGGTTTGGTATAAGCATTGAGATATCACATCTCTGCTATCGGAAGTGTCTCAGGATTGGAATGGGAAGGAGTTGGATATCCCATCTCATGTTATAGGACGGGTCTCAGGTTTGTTATTAGAATCATTGAGATATCATATTGCATGCTGTAGGAAGGGTCTAAGGATTGGAATGGGAAGGACTTGGATATCACATCTCAAGCTATAGGTAGGCTCTCAGGTTTGGAAAGGGAAGGTGTTGGATATCACATTTCATGTTAGAGGAAGGATCTCAGGTTTGGTATTAGAGGCATTGAGATATCACATCTCATGCTATAGGAAGGGTCTCAGGATTGGAATGGGAAGGAGTTGGATATCACATCTCATGCTATAGGAAGGGTCTCAGGTTTGGTATAAGCATTGAGATATCACATCTCATGCTATAGGAAGGGTCTCGGGATTGGAATGGGAAGGATATGTATATGACATCTCATGCCATAGGAAGGGTCTCAGGTTTGGTATAAGCATTGAGATATCACATCTCTGCTTTTGGAAGGGTCTCAGGATTGGAATGGGAAGGAGTTGGATATCACATCTCATGCTATAGGAAGTGTCTCAGGATTGGAATGTGAAGGACTTGGATATCGCATTTCATGCTGTAGGGAGGGTCTCAAGTTTGATATTAGAAGCATTGAGATATCACATCTCATGCTATAGGAAGGGACTCAGGATTGGAATGGGAAGGAGTTGGATATCACATCTCATGCTATAGGAAGGGTATCAGGTTTGGTATAAGCAGTGAGATATCACATCTCATGCTATAGGAAGTGTCTCAGGATTGGAATGGGAAGGAGTTGGATATCACACCTCATGTTATAGGAAGGATCTCAGGTTTGGTATAAGCATTGAGATATCACATCTCTGCTATCGGAAGGGTCTCAGGATTGGAATGGGAAGGAGTTGGATATTCCCATCTCATTTTATAAGAAGGGTATATCAAGTCTTAGCATGAGATGTGATATCCAGCTCCTTCCATTCCAATCCTGAGACCCTTCCGATAGCATGAGATGTGATATCTCAATGCTTCTAATATCAATACTGAGACCCTCCCTATAGCATGAGATGTGATATCTAAGTCCTTCCCATTCCAATCCTGAGACCCTTCCGATAGCAGAGATGTGATATCTCAATGCTTATACCAAACCTGAGACCCTTCCTATAGCACGAGATGTGATATCCAACTCCTTCCCATTCCAATCCTGAGACCCTTCCTATAGCATGAGATGTGATATCTCAATGCTTCTACCAAAACTGAGACCCTTCCTTTAGCATGAGATGTGATATCCAACTCCTTCCCATTCCAATCCTGAGACCCTTCCTATAGCATGAGATGTGATATCTCAATGCTTCTAATACCAAACCTGAGATCCTTCCTATAACATGAGATGTGATATCCAACTCCTTCCCATTCCAATCCTGAGACCCTTCCTATAGCATGAGATGTGATATCTCAATGCTTCTAATACCAAACCTGAGATCCTTCCGATAGCATGAGATGTGATATCTCAATGCTTCTAATACCAAACCTGAGACCTTCCCTTTAGCATGAGATGTGATATCCAATTCCTTCCCATTCCAATCCTGATACCCTTCTGATAGCATGAGATGTGATATCTCAATGCCTCTAATACCAAACCTGAGATCCTACCTCTAACATGAAATGTGATATCCAACTCCTTCCCTTTCCAAACCTGAGAGCCTTCCTACAGCATGAGATGTGATATCCAAGTCCTTCCCATTCCAATCCTGAGACCCTTCCTATAACATGAGATGTGATATCCAACTCCTTCCCATTCCAACCTGAGACCCTTCCTATAGCATGAGATGGGATATCCAACTCCTTCCAAATCTAATCCTGATATCCTTCCGATAGCATGAGATGTGATATCCCAATGCTTCTACAAAACCTGAGACCCATACCATGGCATGAGATGTGATATCAAACTCCCGCCCTATACCATGAGACTTGATATCTCAATGCTTCTAATACCAAACCTGAGACCAGTCCAATAACATGAGATGTGGTATCCAAATCCTTCCCCTTCCAAACCTTAGACCCTTCCTTTATCATGAGATGTGATATCCAACTCCTTCCCACTCCACTCCTGAGACCCTTCCTATAGCATGAGATGTGATATCTCAATGCTTCTAATACCAAACCTGAGACCCTTCCTATAACATGAGATGTGATATCCAAGTCCTTCCCATTCCAATCCTGAGACCCTTCCTATAGCATGAGATGTCATATCTCAATGCTTCTAATACCAAACCTGAGACCCTTCCTATAACATGAATTGTGATATCCAAGTCCTTCCCATTCCAATCTTGAGACCTTTCCAATAGCAGAGATGTGATATCTCAATGCTTATACCAAACCTGAGATCCTTCCTATGACATGAGATGTGATATCTAAATCCTTCTCATTCCAAACCTGAGACCCTTCCTACAGCATGTGATGTGATATCTCAATGCTTCTAATATCAAAACTGAGACCCGTCCTATAACATGAGATGGGATATCCAACTCCTTCCCGTTCCAAACCTGATACCCTTCCTATAGCATGAGATGTGATATCCAATTCCTTCCCATCCCAATCCTGAGACACCTCCGATAGCAGAGATGTGAAATCTCAATGCTTATACCAAACCTGAGACTCTTACTATAACATGAGATGTGATATCTAACTCCTTCCCGTTCCAAACCTGAGACCCTTCCTATAGCATGAGATGCGATATCCAACTCCTTCCCATTCCAATCCTGAGACCCTTCCCATAGCATGAGATGTGATATCTCAATGCTTCTAATACCAAACCTGTGATCCTTCCTATAACAAGAGATGTGATATCCAAATCCTTCCCCTTCCAAATCTGAGACCCTCCCTTTAGCATGAGATGTGATATCTCAATGCTTCTAATACCAAACCTGAGATCCTTCCTATAACATGAGATGTGATATCCAAATACTTCCCCTTCCATTCCTGAGACCCTCCCTTTAGCATGAGATGTGATATCCAACTCCTTCCCATTCCAATCCTGAGACCCTTCTGATAGCATGAGATGTGATATCTCAATGCCTCTAATACCAAACCTGAGATCCTACATCTAACATGAAATGTGATATCCAACTCCTTCCCTTTCCAAACGTGAGACCCTCCCTATAGAATGAGATGTGATATCCAAGTCCTTCCCATTCCAATCCTGAGACCCTTCCTATAGCATGAGATGTGATATCTCAATGCTTCTAATACCAAACCTGAGACCCTTCCTATAACGTAAGATGGGATATCCAACTCCTTCCCATTCCAATCCTGAGACCCTTCCAATAGCAGAGATGTGATATCTCAATGCTTATACCAAACCTGAGACCCTTCCTGTGGCATGAGATGTCATATACAACTCCTTCCCATTCCAATCCTGAGACCCTTCCTATAGCATGAGATGTGATATCTCAATACTTATACCAAACCTGAGACCCTTCCTATAGCATGAGATGTGATATCCAACTCCTTCCCATTCCAATCCTGAGACCCTTCCTATAACATGAGATGTTATGTCTCAATGCTTCTAATACCAAACCTGAGACCCTTCCCATAGCATGAGATCTGATATCGAACTCCTTCCCATTCCAATCCTGCGACCCTTCCTATAGCATGAGATTTGATATCTCAATGCTTCTAATACCAAACCTGAGATCCTTCCGATAGCATGAGATGTGATATCTGAATGCTTCTAATACCAAACCTGAGATCATTCCTACAACACGAGATGTAATATCCAAATCCTTCCCCTTCCAAACCTGAGACCCTCCCTTTAGCATGAGATGTGATATCCAACTACTTCCCATTCCAATCCTGAGACCCTTCATATAGCATGAGATGTGATGTCTCAATGCTTCTAATACCAAACCTGAGATCCTTCCTATAACATGAGATGTGATATCCAACTCCTTCCCATTCCAATCCTGAGACACTTCCTATAGCATGAGAAGTGATATCTCCATGCTTATACCAAACCTGAGACCCTTCCTATAGCACGAGATGTGATATCCAAATCCTTCCCATTCCAATCCTGAGACCCTTCCTATAGCATGAGATGTGATATCTCAATGCTTATACCAAACCTGAGAGCCTAACTATAGCATGAGATATGATATCCAACTCCTTCCCGTTCCAAACCTGAGACCCTTCCTATAGCATATGTGATATCCAACTCCTTCCCATTCCAAACATGAGATCCTTCCTATAGCAAGAGTGTAATATCCAACTCCTACCCATTCCAATCCTGAGACCATTCCTATAGCATGAGATGTGATATCTCAATGCTTCTAATACCAAACCTGAGATACTTCCTATGACATGAGATGTGATATCCAATTCCTTCCCATTCCAAACCTGAGATCCTTCCTACAGCATGCGATGTGATATCTCAATGCTTCTAATACCAAACCTGAGACCCGTCCTATAACATGAGATGGGATATCCAACTCCTTCCCATCCCAATCCTGAGACACCTCCGATAGCAGAGATGTGATATCTCAATGCTTATACCAAACCTGAGACTCTTCCTATAACATGAGATATGATATCCAACTCCTTCCCGTTCCAAACCTGAGACCCTTCCTATAGCATGAGATGTGATATCCAACTCCTTCCCATTCCAATCCTGAGACCCTTCTGATAGCATGAGATGTGATATCTCAATGCTTCTAATACCAAACCTGTGATCCTTCCTATAGCATGAGATGTGATATCCAACTCCTTCCAATTCCAATCCTGAGACCCTTCCTACAGAAATAGATGTGATATCTCAATGCTTCTAATACCAAACCTGAGACCCTTCCTATAACATGAGATGGGAATATCCAACTCCTTCCCATTCCAATCCTGAGACCCTTCCGATAGCAGAGATGTGATATCTCAATGCTTATACCAAACCTGAGATCCTTCCTATAACATGAGATGTGATATCCAACTCCTTCCCATTCCAATCCTGAGACCCTTCCTATAGCATGAGATGTGATATCTCACTGCTTATACCAAACCTGAGACCCTTCCTATAGCATGAGATGTGATATCCAACTCCTTCCCATTCCAATCCTGAGACCCTTCCTATAGCATGAGATGTGATATCTCAATGCTTCTAATATCAAACTTGAGACCCTCCCTATAGCATGAGATGTGATATCCAAGTCCTTCCCATTCCAATCCTGAGACACTTCCTATAGCATGATATGTGATATCCAATGCTTCTAATACCAAACCTGAGACTCTTCCTATAACATGAGATGGGATATCTAACTCCTTCCCATTCCAATCCTGAGACCCTTCCGATAGCAGAGATGTGATATCTCAATGCTTATACGAAACCTGAGACCCTTCCTACGGCATGAGATGTCATATACAACTCCTTCCCATTCCAATCCTGAGACCCTTCCTATAGCATGAGATGTGATATCTCAATGCTTATACCAAACCTGAGACCCTTCCTATAGCATGAGATGTGATGTCTCAATGCTTCTAATACCAAACCTGAGATCCTTCCTATAACATGAGATGTGATATCCAACTCCTTCCATTCCAATCCTGAGACCCTTCCTATAGCATGAGATGTTATATCTCAATACTTATACCAATCCTGAGCCTTCCTATAGCATGAGATGTGATACCCAACTCCTTCCCATTCCAATCCTGAGACGCTTCCTATAGCATGAGATGTGATATCTCAATGCTTCTAATACCAAACCTGAGATCCTTCCTCTAACATGAAATGTGATATCCAACTCCTTCCCTTTCCAAATCTGAGAGCCTATCTATAGCATGAGATGTGATATCCAAGTCCTTCCCATTCCAATCCTTAGACCCTTCCTGCAGCGTGCAATATGATATCTCAATGATTCTAATAACAAACCTGAGACCCGTCCTATAACATGAGATGGGATATCCAACTCCTTCCCATTCCAATCCTGAGACACTTCTGATAGCAGAGATGTGATATCTCAATGCTTATACCAAACCTGAGACCCTTCCTATAACATGAGATCGGATATCCAACTCCTTCCCGTTCCAAACCTGAGACCCTTCCTATAGCATATGTGATATCCAACTCCTTCCCATTCCAAACATGAGACCCTTCCTATAGCAAGAATGTAATATCCAACTCCTTCCCATTCCAACCCTGAGACCATTCCTATAGCATGAGATGTGATATCTCAATGCTTCTAATACCAAACCTGAGATCCTTCGTTTGACATGAGATGTGATATCCAATTCCTCCCCATTCCAAACCTGAGAACCTTCCTACAGCATGCAATGTGATATCTCAATGCTTCTAATACCAAACCTGAGACCAGTCCTATAACATGAGATTGGATATCCAACTCCTTCCCCTTCCAAACCTGAGACCCTTCCTATAGCATGAGATGTGATATCCAACTTCTTCCCATTCCAATCCTGAGACCCTTCCTATAACATGAGATGTGATGTCTCAATGCTTCTAATACCAAACCTGAGATCTTTCCTATAACATGAGATGTGATATCCAACTCCTTCCCATTCCAATCCTGAGACCCTTCCTATAGCATGAGATGTGATATCTCAATGCTTATACCAAACCTGAGACCCTTCCTATAGCTTGAGATGTGATATCCAACTCCTTCCCATTCCAATCCTGAGACCCTTCCTATAGCATGAGATGTGATATCTCAAGGCCTCTAATACCAAACCTGAGATCCTTCCTCTAACATGAATGTGATATCCAACTCCTTCCCCTTCCAAACCTGAGAGCCTTCCTATAGCATGAGATATGATATCCAAGTCCTTCCCATTCCAATCCTGAGACCCTTCCTATAACATGAAATGTGATATCCAACTCCATCCCATTCCAACCTGAGACCTTTCCTATAGCATGAGATGGGATATCCAACTCCTTCCAAATCCAATACTGATACCATTCCGATAGCATGAGATGTGATATCCCAATGCTTCTACCAAATCTGAGACCCATACTATGGCATAAGATGTGATATCAAACTCCTTCCCATTCCAATCCTGAGACCCTTCCTATAGCTTGAGATGTGATATCCAACTTCTTCCCATTCCAATTCTGAGACCCTTTCTATACCATGAGACTTGATATCTCAATGCTTCTAATACCAAACCTGAGACCCGTCCTATAACATGAGATGTGATATCCAAATCCTTCCCCTTCCAAACCTTAGACCCGTCCTTTATCATGAGATGTGATATCCAACTCCTTCCCATCCCAATCCTGAGACCCTTCCGATATCATGACATTTGTTATCTCAATGTTTCTAATATCAAACTTGAGACCCTCCCTATAGCATGAGATGTGACATCCAAGTCCTCCCCATTCCAATCCGGATACCCTTCCTATAGCATGAGATGTGATATCTCAATGCTTCTAATACCAAACCTGAGACCCTTCCTATAACATGAGATGGGATATCCAACTCAGATGGGATATCCAACTCCTTCCCATTCCAATCCTGAGACCCTTCCGATAGCAGAGATGTGATATCTCAATGCTTATATCAAACCTGAGACCCTTCCTATGGCCTGAGATGTCATATACAACTCCTTCCCATTCCAATCCTGAGACCCTTCCTATAGCATGAGATGTGATATCTCAATGCTTATACCAAACCTGAGAGCCTAACTATAGCATGAGATGTGATATCCAACTCCTTCCCGTTCCAAACCTGAGACCCTTCCTATAGCATATGTGATATCCAACTCCTTCCCATTCCAAACATGAGATCCTTCCTATAGCAAGAGTGTAATATCCAACTCCTACCCATTCCAATCCTGAGACCATTCCTATAGCATGAGATGTGATATCTCAATGCTTCTAATACCAAACCTGAGATACTTCCTATGACATGAGATGTGATATCCAATTCCTTCCCATTCCAAACCTGAGATCCTTCCTACAGCATGCGATGTGATATCTCAATGCTTCTAATACCAAACCTGAGACCCGTCCTATAACATGAGATGGGATATCCAACTCCTTCCCATCCCAATCCTGAGACACCTCCTATAGCAGAGATGTGATATCTCAATGCTTATACCAAACCTGAGACTCTTCCTATAACATGAGATATGATATCCAACTCCTTCCCGTTCCAAACCTGAGACCCTTCCTATAGCATGAGATGTGATATCCAACTCCTTCCCATTCCAATCCTGAGACCCTTCTGATAGCATGAGATGTGATATCTCAATGCTTCTAATACCAAACCTGTGATCCTTCCTATAGCATGAGATGTGATATCCAACTCCTTCCAATTCCAATCCTGAGACCCTTCCTACAGCAATAGATGTGATATCTCAATGCTTCTAATACCAAACCTGAGACCCTTCCTATAACATGAGATGGGAATATCCAACTCCTTCCCATTCCAATCCTGAGACCCTTCCGATAGCAGAGATGTGATATCTCAATGCTTATACCAAACCTGAGATCCTTCCTATAACATGAGATGTGATATCCAACTCCTTCCCATTCCAATCCTGAGACCCTTCCTATAGCATGAGATGTGATATCTCACTGCTTATACCAAACCTGAGACCCTTCCTATAGCATGAGATGTGATATCCAACTCCTTCCCATTCCAATCCTGAGACCCTTCCTATAGCATGAGATGTGATATCTCAATGCTTCTAATATCAAACTTGAGACCCTCCCTATAGCATGAGATGTGATATCCAAGTCCTTCCCATTCCAATCCTGAGACACTTCCTATAGCATGATATGTGATATCCAATGCTTCTAATACCAAACCTGAGACTCTTCCTATAACATGAGATGGGATATCTAACTCCTTCCCATTCCAATCCTGAGACCCTTCCGATAGCAGAGATGTGATATCTCAATGCTTATACGAAACCTGAGACCCTTCCTACGGCATGAGATGTCATATACAACTCCTTCCCATTCCAATCCTGAGACCCTTCCTATAGCATGAGATGTGATATCTCAATGCTTATACCAAACCTGAGACCCTTCCTATAGCATGAGATGTGATATCCAACTCCTTCCCATTCCAATCCTGAGACCCTTCCTATAGCATGAGATGTGATGTCTCAATGCTTCTAATACCAAACCTGAGATCCTTCCTATAACATGAGATGTGATATCCAACTCCTTCCATTCCAATCCTGAGACCCTTCCTATAGCATGAGATGTTATATCTCAATACTTATACCAATCCTGAGCCTTCCTATAGCATGAGATGTGATACCCAACTCCTTCCCATTCCAATCCTGAGACGCTTCCTATAGCATGAGATGTGATATCTCAATGCTTCTAATACCAAACCTGAGATCCTTCCTCTAACATGAAATGTGATATCCAACTCCTTCCCTTTCCAAATCTGAGAGCCTATCTATAGCATGAGATGTGATATCCAAGTCCTTCCCATTCCAATCCTTAGACCCTTCCTGCAGCGTGCAATATGATATCTCAATGATTCTAATAACAAACCTGAGACCCGTCCTATAACATGAGATGGGATATCCAACTCCTTCCCATTCCAATCCTGAGACACTTCTGATAGCAGAGATGTGATATCTCAATGCTTATACCAAACCTGAGACCCTTCCTATAACATGAGATCGGATATCCAACTCCTTCCCGTTCCAAACCTGAGACCCTTCCTATAGCATATGTGAAATCCAACTCCTTCCCATTCCAAACATGAGACCCTTCCTATAGCAAGAATGTAATATCCAACTCCTTCCCATTCCAACCCTGAGACCATTCCTATAGCATGAGATGTGATATCTCAATGCTTCTAATACCAAACCTGAGATCCTTCGTTTGACATGAGATGTGATATCCAATTCCTCCCCATTCCAAACCTGAGAACCTTCCTACAGCATGCAATGTGATATCTCAATGCTTCTAATACCAAACCTGAGACCAGTCCTATAACATGAGATTGGAAATCCAACTCCTTCCCCTTCCAAACCTGAGACCCTTCCTATAGCATGAGATGTGATATCCAACTTCTTCCCATTCCAATCCTGAGACCCTTCCTATAACATGAGATGTGATGTCTCAATGCTTCTAATACCAAACCTGAGATCTTTCCTATAACATGAGATGTGATATCCAACTCCTTCCCATTCCAATCCTGAGACCCTTCCTATAGCATGAGATGTGATATCTCAATGCTTATACCAAACCTGAGACCCTTCCTATAGCTTGAGATGTGATATCCAACTCCTTCCCATTCCAATCCTGAGACCCTTCCTATAGCATGAGATGTGATATCTCAAGGCCTCTAATACCAAACCTGAGATCCTTCCTCTAACATGAATGTGATATCCAACTCCTTCCCCTTCCAAACCTGAGAGCCTTCCTATAGCATGAGATATGATATCCAAGTCCTTCCCATTCCAATCCTGAGACCCTTCCTATAACATGAAATGTGATATCCAACTCCATCCCATTCCAACCTGAGACCTTTCCTATAGCATGAGATGGGATATCCAACTCCTTCCAAATCCAATACTGATACCATTCCGATAGCATGAGATGTGATATCCCAATGCTTCTACCAAATCTGAGACCCATACTATGGCATAAGATGTGATATCAAACTCCTTCCCATTCCAATCCTGAGACCCTTCCTATAGCTTGAGATGTGATATCCAACTTCTTCCCATTCCAATTCTGAGACCCTTTCTATACCATGAGACTTGATATCTCAATGCTTCTAATACCAAACCTGAGACCCGTCCTATAACATGAGATGTGATATCCAAATCCTTCCCCTTCCAAACCTTAGACCCTTCCTTTATCATGAGATGTGATATCCAACTCCTTCCCATCCCAATCCTGAGACCCTTCCGATATCATGACATTTGTTATCTCAATGTTTCTAATATCAAACTTGAGACCCTCCCTATAGCATGAGATGTGACATCCAAGTCCTCCCCATTCCAATCCTGATACCCTTCCTATAGCATGAGATGTGATATCTCAATGCTTCTAATACCAAACCTGAGACCCTTCCTATAACATGAGATGGGATATCCAACTCAGATGGGATATCCAACTCCTTCCCATTCCAATCCTGAGACCCTTCCGATAGCAGAGATGTGATATCTCAATGCTTATATCAAACCTGAGACCCTTCCTATGGCCTGAGATGTCATATACAACTCCTTCCCATTCCAATCCTGAGACCCTTCCTATAGCATGAGATGTGATATCTCAATGCTTATACCAAATCTGAGACCCTTCCTATAGCATGAGATGTGATATCCAACTCCTTCCCATTCCAATCCTGAGACCCTTCCTATAGCATGAGATGTGATGTCTCAATGCTTCCAATACCAAACCTGAGATCCTTCCTATAACATGAGATATGATATCCAACTCCTTCCCATTCCAATCCTGAGACCCTTTTGATAGCATGAGATGTGATATCTCAATGCCTCTTATACCAAACCTGAGATCCTTCCGATAGCATGAGATGTGATATCTCAATGCTTCTAATACCAAACCTGAGATCCTTCCTATAATATGAGATGTGATTTCCAAATCCTTCCCCTTCCAAACCTGAGACCCTCCCTTTAGCATGAGATGTGATATCCAACTCCTTCCCATTCCAATCCTGAGACCCTTCTGATAGCATGAGATGTGATATCTCAATGCCTCTAATACCAAACCTGAGATCCTACCTCTAACATGAAATGTGATATCCATCTCCTTCCCTTTCCAAACCTGAGACCCTGCCTATAGCATGATATGTGATATCCAAGTCCTTCCCATTCCAATCCTGAGACCCTTCCTATAGCATGTGATGTGATATCTCAATGCTTATACAAAACCTGAGACCCTTCCTATGGCATGAGATGGCATATACAACTCCTTCCCATTCCAATCCTGAGACCCTTCCTATAGCATGAGATGTGATATCTCAATGCTTATACCAAACCTGAGACCCTTCCTATAGCTTGAGATGTGATATCCAACTCCTTCCCATTCCAATCCTGAGACCCTTCCTATAGCATGAGATGTGATATCTCAAGGCCTCTAATACCAAACCTGAGATCCTTCCTCTAACATGAAATGTGATATCCAACTCCTTCCCCTTCCAAACCTGAGAGCCTTCCTATAGCATGAGATATGATATCCAAGTCCTTCCCATTCCAATCCTGAGACCCTTCCTATAACATGAAATGTGATATCCAACTCCTTCCCATTCCAACCTGAGACCCTTCCTATAGCATGAGATGGGATATCCAACTCCTTCCAAATCCAATACTGATACCCTTCCGATAGCATGAGATGTGATATCCCAATGCTTCTACCAAACCTGAGTCCCATACTATGGCATGAGATGTGATATCAAACTCCTTCCCATTCCAATCCTGAGACCCTTCTTATACCATGAGACTTGATATGTCAATGCTTCTAATACCAAACCTGAGACCCGTCCTATAACATGAGATGTGATATCCAAATCCTTCCCCTTCCAAACCTTAGACCCTTCCTTTATCATGAGATGTGATATCCAACTCCTTCCCATTCCAATCCTGAGACCCTTCCAATATCATGAGATGTGATATCTCAATGCTTATACCAAATCTGAGACCCTTCCTATGGCCTGAGATGTCATATACAACTCCTTCCCATTCCAATCCTGAGACCCTTCCTATAGCATGAGATGTGATATCTCAATGCTTATACCAAATCTGAGACCCTTCCTATAGCATGAGATGTGATATCCAACTGCTTCCCATTCCAATCCTGAAACCCTTCCTATAGCATGAGAAGTGATATCTCCATGCTTATACCAAACCTGAGACCCTTCCTATAGCATAAGATGTGATATCCAAATCCTTCCCATTCCAATCCTGAGACCCTTCCTATAGCATGAGATGTGATATCTCAATGCTTATACCAAACCTGAGACCCTTCCTATAGCATGAGATGTGATATCCAACTCCTTCCCATTCCAATCCTGAGACCCTTCCTATAGCATGAGATGTGATGTCTCAATGCTTCTAATACCAAACCTGAGATCCTTCCTATAACATGAGATGTGATATCCAACTCCTTCCCATTCCAATCCTGAGACCCTTATGATAGCATGAGATGTGATATCTCAATGCCTCTTATACCAAACCTGAGATCCTTTCGATAGCATGAGATGTGATATCTCAATGCTTCTAATACCAAACCTGAGATCCTTCCTATAATATGAGATGTGATTTCCAAATCCTTCCCCTTCCAAACCTGAGACCCTCCCTTTAGCATGAAATGTGATATCCAACTCCTTCCCATTCCAATCCTGAGACCCTTCTGATAGCATGAGATGTGATATCTCAATGCCTCTAATACCAAACCTGAGATCCTACCTCTAACATGAAATGTGATATCCATCTCCTTCCCTTTCCAAACCTGAGACCCTGCCTATAGCATGAGATGTGATATCCAAGTCCTTCCCATTCCAATCCTGAGACCCTTCCTATAGCATGTGATGTGATATCTCAATGCTTATACCAAACCTGAGACCCTTGCTATGGCATGAGATGTCATATACAACTCCTTCCCATTCCAACCCTGAGACCCTTCCTATAGCATGAGATGTGATATCTCAATGCTTATACCAAACCTGAGACCCTTCCTATAGCATGAGATGTGATATCCAACTTCTTCCCATTCCAATCCTGAGACCCTTCCTATAGCATGAGATGTGATATCTCAATGCTTATACCAAACCTGAGACCCTTCCTATAGCATAAGATGTGATATCCAAATCCTTCCCATTCCAATCCTGAGACCCTTCCTATAGCATGAGATGTGATATCTCAATGCTTATACCAAACCTGAGACCCTTCCTATAGCATGAGATGTGATATCCAACTCCTTCCCATTCCAATCCTGAGACCCTTCCTATAGCATGAGATGTGATGTCTCAATGCTTCTAATACCAAACCTGAGATCCTTCCTATAACATGAGATGTGATATCCAACTCCTTCCCATTCCAATCCTGAGACCCTTCCTATAGCATGAGATGTGATATCCAACTTCTTCCCATTCCAATCCTGAGACCCTTCCTATAGCATGAGATGTGATATCTCAATGCTTATACCAAACCTGAGATCCTTCCTCTAACATGAAATGTGATATCCAACTCCTTCCCCTTCCAAACCTGAGAGCCTTCCTATAGCATGAGATATGATATCCAAGTCCTTCCCATTCCAATCCTGAGACCCTTCCTATAACATGAAATGTGATATCCAACTCCTTCCCATTCTAACATGAGACCCTTCCTATAGCATGAGATGGGATATCCAACTCCTTCCAAATCCAATACTGATACCCTTCCGATAGCATGACATGTGATATCCCAATGCTTCTACCAAACCTGAGACCCATACTATGGCATGAGATGTGATATCAAACTCCTTCCCATTCCAATCCTGAGACGCTTCCTATAGCTTGAGATGTGATATCCAACTCCTTCCCATTCCAATTCTGAGACCCTTCTTATACCATGAGACTTGATATCTCAATGCTTCTAATACCAAACCTGAGACCCGTCCTATAACATGAGATGTGATATCCAAATCCTTCCCCTTCCAAACCTTAGACCCCTCCTTTATCATGAGATGTGATATCCAACTCCTTCCCATTCCAATCCTGAGACCCTTCCGATATCATGAGATTTGTTATCTCAATGCTTCTAATATCAAACTTGAGACCCTCCCTATAGCATGAGATGTGACATCCAAGTCCTTCCCATTCTAATCCTGAGACCCTTCCTATAGCATGAGATGTGATATCTCAATGCTTCTAATACCAAACCTGAGACCCTTCCTATAACATGAGATGGGATATCCAACTCCTTCCCATTCCAATCCTGAGACCCTTCCGATAGCAAAGATGTGATATCTCAGTGCTTATACCATACCTGAGACCCTTCCTAAGGCCTGAGATGTCATATACAACTCCTTCCCATTCCAATCCTGAGACCCTTCCTATAGCATCAGATGTGATATCTCAATGCTTATACCAAATCTGAGACCCTTCCTATAGCATGAGATGTGATATCCAACACCTTCCCATTCCAATCCTGAGACCCTTCCTATAGCATGAGAAGTGATATCTCCATGCTTATACCAAACCTGAGACCCTTCCTATAGCATGAGATGTGATATCCAAATCCTTCCCATTCCAATCCTGAGACCCTTCCTATAGCATGAGATGTGATATCTCAATGCTTATACCAAACCTGAGAGCCTACCTATAGCATGGGATGTGATATCCAAGTCCATCCCATTCCAATCCTTAGACCCTTCCTACAGCATGCGATGTGATATCTCAATGATTCTAATACCAAACCAGAGACCTGTCCTTTAACATGAGATGGGATATCCAACTCCTTCCCATTCCAATCCTGAGCCACTCCTGATAGCAGAGATGTGATATCTCAATGCTTATACCAAACCTGAGACCCTTCCTATAACATGAGATGTGATATCCAACTCCTTCCCGTTCCAAACCTGAGACACTTCCTATAGCATATGTGATATCCAACTCCTTCCCATTCCAAACATGAGACCCTTCCTATAGCAAGAATGTAATATCCAACTCCTACCCATTCCAATCCTGAGACCATTCCTATAGCATGAGATGTGATATATCAATGCTTCTAATACCAAACCTGAGATCCTTCCTATGACATGAGATGTGATATCCAAATCCTTCCCATTCCAATCCTGAGACCCTTCCTATAGCAAGAGATGTGATATACAAATCCTTCCCATTCCAATCCTGAGACCCTTCCTATAACATGAGATGTGATATTCAACTCCTTCCCATTCCAACCTGAGACACTTCCTATAGCATGAGAAGGGATATCCAACTCCTTCCCAATCCAATCCTGAGAACCTTCCGATAGCAGAGATGTGATATCTCAATGCTTATACCAAACCTGAGAACCTTCCTATGGCATGAGATGTGATATCCAACTCCTTGCCATTCAAATCCTGAGACCCTTCCTATAGCATGAGATGTGATATCTCAATGCTTCTACCAAACCTGAGACCCTTCCTTTAGCATGAGATGTGATATCCAAATCCTTCACATTCCAATCCTGAGACCCTTCCTATAGCATGAGATGTGATATCTCAATGCTTCTAATACCAAACCTGAGATCCTTCCTATAACATGAGATGTGATATCCAATTCCTTCCCATTCCAAACCTGAGACCCTTCCTATTTGATGAGATGTGATATCCAACTCCTTCCCATTCCAACCCTGAGACCCTTCCTATACCATGAGATGTGATATCTCAATGCTTCTAATACCAAACCTGGGAACCGTCCTATAACATGAGATGTGATATCTCAATGTTTCTAATAAAAAACCTGAGACCCTTCCTATAACATGAGATGTGATATCCAATTCCTTCCCATTCCAAACCTGAGACCCTTCCTATTGGATGAGATGTGATATCCAAATCCTTCCCCTTCCAAATCCAAACCTGAGACCCTTCCTTTAGCATGAGATGTGATATCCAAATACTTCCCATTCCAATCCTAAAACACTTCCTATAGCATGAGATGTGATATCTCAATGTTTCTAATAAAAAACCTGAGACCCTTCCTATAGCAAGAGATGTGATATCCAAATCCTTCCCATTCCAATCCTGAGACCCTTCCTGTATATAACATGAGATGTGATATCCAACTCCTTCCCATTCCAACCTGAGACCCTTCCTATAGCATGAGATGTGATGTCCAACTCCTTACCATTCAAATCCTGAGACCCTCCCTATAACAAGAGATGTCATATCCAACTCCTGCCCATTCCAAACCTGAGACCCTTCCTATAACATGAGATGTCATATACAACTCCTTCCCATTCCAATCCTGAGACCCTTCCTATAGCATGAGATGTGATATCTCAATGCTTATACCAAACCTGAGACCCTTCCTATAGCATGAGATGTGATATCCAACTCCTTCCCATTCCAATCCTGAGACCCTTCCTATAGCATGAGATGTGATGTCTCAATGCTTCTAATACCAAACCTGAGATCCTTCCTATAACATGAGATGTGATATCCAACTCCTTCCATTCCAATCCTGAGACCCTTCCTATAGCATGAGATGTTATATCTCAATACTTATACCAATCCTGAGCCTTCCTATAGCATGAGATGTGATACCCAACTCCTTCCCATTCCAATCCTGAGACGCTTCCTATAGCATGAGATGTGATATCTCAATGCCTCTAATACCAAACCTGAGATCCTTCCTCTAACATGAAATGTGATATCCAACTCCTTCCCTTTCCAAATCTGAGAGCCTATCTATAGCATGAGATGTGATATCCAAGTCCTTCCCATTCCAATCCTTAGACCCTTCCTGGAGCGTGCAATATGATATCTCAATGATTCTAATAACAAACCTGAGACCCGTCCTATAACATGAGATGGGATATCCAACTCCTTCCCGTTCCAATCCTGAGACACTTCTGATAGCAGAGATGTGATATCTCAATGCTTATACCAAACCTGAGACCCTTCCTATAACATGAGATCGGATATCCAACTCCTTCCCGTTCCAAACCTGAGACCCTTCCTATAGCATATGTGATATCCAACTCCTTCCCATTCCAAACATGAGACCCTTCCTATAGCAAGAATGTAATATCCAACTCCTTCCCATTCCAACCCTGAGACCATTCCTATAGCATGAGATGTGATATCTCAATGCTTCTAATACCAAACCTGAGATCCTTCGTTTGACATGAGATGTGATATCCAATTCCTCCCCATTCCAAACCTGAGAACCTTCCTACAGCATGCAATGTGATATCTCAATGCTTCTAATACCAAACCTGAGACCAGTCCTATAACATGAGATTGGATATCCAACTCCTTCCCCTTCCAAACCTGAGACCCTTCCTATAGCATGAGATGTGATATCCAACTTCTTCCCATTCCAATCCTGAGACCCTTCCTATAACATGAGATGTGATGTCTCAATGCTTCTAATACCAAACCTGAGATCTTTCCTATAACATGAGATGTGATATCCAACTCCTTCCCATTCCAATCCTGAGACCCTTCCTATAGCATGAGATGTGATATCTCAATGCTTATACCAAACCTGAGACCCTTCCTATAGCTTGAGATGTGATATCCAACTCCTTCCCATTCCAATCCTGAGACCCTTCCTATAGCATGAGATGTGATATCTCAAGGCCTCTAATACCAAACCTGAGATCCTTCCTCTAACATGAATGTGATATCCAACTCCTTCCCCTTCCAAACCTGAGAGCCTTCCTATAGCATGAGATATGATATCCAAGTCCTTCCCATTCCAATCCTGAGACCCTTCCTATAACATGAAATGTGATATCCAACTCCATCCCATTCCAACCTGAGACCTTTCCTATAGCATGAGATGGGATATCCAACTCCTTCCAAATCCAATACTGATACCATTCCGATAGCATGAGATGTGATATCCCAATGCTTCTACCAAATCTGAGACCCATACTATGGCATAAGATGTGATATCAAACTCCTTCCCATTCCAATCCTGAGACCCTTCCTATAGCTTGAGATGTGATATCCAACTTCTTCCCATTCCAATTCTGAGACCCTTTCTATACCATGAGACTTGATATCTCAATGCTTCTAATACCAAACCTGAGACCCGTCCTATAACATGAGATGTGATATCCAAATCCTTCCCCTTCAAAACCTTAGACCCTTCCTTTATCATGAGATGTGATATCCAACTCCTTCCCATTCCAATCCTGAGACCCTTCCGATATCATGACATTTGTTATCTCAATGTTTCTAATATCAAACTTGAGACCCTCCCTATAGCATGAGATGTGACATCCAAGTCCTCCCCATTCCAATCCTGAGACCCTTCCTATAGCATGAGAAGTGATATCTCAATGCTTCTAATACCAAACCTGAGACCCTTCCTATAACATGAGATGGGATATTCAACTCAGATGGGATATCCAACTCCTTCCCATTCCAATCCTGAGACCCTTCCGATAGCAGAGATGTGATATCTCAATGCTTATATCAAACCTGAGACCCTTCCTATGGCCTGAGATGTCATATACAACTCCTTCCCATTCCAATCCTGAGACCCTTCCTATAGCATGAGATGTGATATCTCCAATGCTTATACCAAATCTGAGACCCTTCCCATAGCATGAGATGTGATATCCAACTCCTTCCCATTCCAATCCTGAGACCCTTCCTATAGCATGAGATGTGATGTCTCAATGCTTCCAATACCAAACCTGAGATCCTTCCTATAACATGAGATGTGATATCCAACTCCTTCCCATTCCAATCCTGAGACCCTTATGATAGCATGAGATGTGATATCTCAATGCCTCTTATACCAAACCTGAGATCCTTCCGATAGCATGAGATGTGATATCGCAATGCTTCTAATACCAAACCTGAGATCCTTCCTATAATATGAGATGTGATTTCCAAATCCTTCCCCTTCCAAACCTGAGACCCTCCCTTTAGCATGAGATGTGATATCCAACTCCTTCCCATTCCAATCCTGAGACCCTTCTGATAGCATGAGATGTGATATCTCAATGCCTCTAATACCAAACCTGAGATCCTACCTCTAACATGAAATGTGATATCCATCTCCTTCCCTTTCCAAACCTGAGACCCTGCCTATAGCATGATATGTGATATCCAAGTCCTTCCCATTCCAATCCTGAGACCCTTCCTATAGCATGTGATGTGATATCTCAATGCTTATACAAAACCTGAGACCCTTCCTATGGCATGAGATGGCATATACAACTCCTTCCCATTCCAATCCTGAGACCCTTCCTATAGCATGAGATGTGATATCTCAATGCTTATACCAAACCTGAGACCCTTCCTATAGCATGTGATGTGATATCCAACTTCTTCCCATTCCAATCCTGAGACCCTTCCTATAGCATGAGATGTGATATCTCAATGCTTATACCAAACCTGAGACCCTTCCTATAGCTTGAGATGTGATATCCAACTCCTTCCCATTCCAATCCTGAGACCCTTCCTATAGCATGAGATGTGATATCTCAAGGCCTCTAATACCAAACCTGAGATCCTTCCTCTAACATGAAATGTGATATCCAACTCCTTCCCCTTCCAAACCTGAGAGCCTTCCTATAGCATGAGATATGATATCCAAGTCCTTCCCATTCCAATCCTGAGACCCTTCCTATAACATGAAATGTGATATCCAACTCCTTCCCATTCCAACCTGAGACCCTTCCTATAGCATGAGATGGGATATCCAACTCCTTCCAAATCCAATACTGATACCCTTCCGATAGCATGAGATGTGATATCCCAATGCTTCTACCAAACCTGAGTCCCATACTATGGCATGAGATGTGATATCAAACTCCTTCCCATTCCAATCCTGAGACCCTTCTTATACCATGAGAATTGATATGTCAATGCTTCTAATACCAAACCTGAGACCCGTCCTATAACATGAGATGTGATATCCAAATCCTTCCCCTTCCAAACCTTAGACCCTTCCTTTATCATGAGATGTGATATCCAACTCCTTCCCATTCCAATCCTGAGACCCTTCCGATATCATGAGATGTGATATCTCAATGCTTATACCAAATCTGAGACCCTTCCTATGGCCTGAGATGTCATATACAACTCCTTCCCATTCCAATCCTGAGACCCTTCCTATAGCATGAGATGTGATATCTCAATGCTTATACCAAATCTGAGACCCTTCCTATAGCATGAGATGTGATATCCAACTCCTTCCCATTCCAATCCTGAGACCCTTCCTATAGCATGAGAAGTGATATCTCCATGCTTATACCAAACCTGAGACCCTTCCTATAGCATAAGATGTGATATCCAAATCCTTCCCATTCCAATCCTGAGACCCTTCCTATAGCATGAGATGTGATATCTCAATGCTTATACCAAACCTGAGACCCTTCCTATAGCATGAGATGTGATATCCAACTCCTTCCCATTCCAATCCTGAGACCCTTCCTATAGCATGAGATGTGATGTCTCAATGCTTCTAATACCAAACCTGAGATCCTTCCTATAACATGAGATGTGATATCCAACTCCTTCCCATTCCAATCCTGAGACCCTTATGATAGCATGAGATGTGATATCTCAATGCCTCTTATACCAAACCTGAGATCCTTCCGATAGCATGAGATGTGATATCTCAATGCTTCTAATACCAAACCTGAGATCCTTCCTATAATATGAGATGTGATTTCCAAATCCTTCCCCTTCCAAACCTGAGACCCTCCCTTTAACATGAAATGTGATATCCAACTCCTTCCCATTCCAATCCTGAGACCCTTCTGATAGCATGAGATGTGATATCTCAATGCCTCTAATACCAAACCTGAGATCCTACCTCTAACATGAAATGTGATATCCATCTCCTTCCCTTTCCAAACCTGAGACCCTGCCTATAGCATGAGATGTGATATCCAAGTCCTTCCCATTCCAATCCTGAGACCCTTCCTATAGCATGTGATGTGATATCTCAATGCTTATACCAAACCTGAGACCCTTGCTATGGCATGAGATGTCATATACAACTCCTTCCCATTCCAACCCTGAGACCCTTCCTATAGCATGAGATGTGATATCTCAATGCTTATACCAAACCTGAGACCCTTCCTATAGCATGAGATGTGATATCCAACTTCTTCCCATTCCAATCCTGAGACCCTTCCTATAGCATGAGATGTGATATCTCAATGCTTATACCAAACCTGAGACCCTTCCTATAGCATAAGATGTGATATCCAAATCCTTCCCATTCCAATCCTGAGACCCTTCCTATAGCATGAGATGTGATATCTCAATGCTTATACCAAACCTGAGACCCTTCCTATAGCATGAGATGTGATATCCAACTCCTTCCCATTCCAATCCTGAGACCCTTCCTATAGCATGAGATGTGATGTCTCAATGCTTCTAATACCAAACCTGAGATCCTTCCTATAACATGAGATGTGATATCCAACTCCTTCCCATTTCAATCCTGAGACCCTTCCTATAGCATGAGATGTGATATCCAACTTCTTCCCATTCCAATCCTGAGACCCTTCCTATGGCATGAGATGTGATATCTCAATGCTTATACCAAACCTGAGATCCTTCCTCTAACATGAAATGTGATATCCAACTCCTTCCCCTTCCAAACCTGAGAGCCTTCCTATAGCATGATATATGATATCCAAGTCCTTCCCATTCCAATCCTGAGACCCTTCCTATAACATGAAATGTGATATCCAACTCCTTCCCATTCTAACATGAGACCCTTCCTATAGCATGAGATGGGATATCCAACTCCTTCCAAATCCAATACTGATACCCTTCCGATAGCATGACATGTGATATCCCAATGCTTCTACCAAACCTGAGACCCATACTATGGCATGAGATGTGATATCAAACTCCTTCCCATTCCAATCCTGAGACGCTTCCTATAGCTTGAGATGTGATATCCAACTCCTTCCCATTCCAATTCTGAGACCCTTCTTATACCATGAGACTTGATATCTCAATGCTTCTAATACCAAACCTGAGACCCGTCCTATAACATGAGATGTGATATCCAAATCCTTCCCCTTCCAAACCTTAGACCCTTCCTTTATCATGAGATGTGATATCCAACTCCTTCCCATTCCAATCCTGAGACCCTTCCGATATCATGAGATTTGTTATCTCAATGCTTCTAATATCAAACTTGAGACCCTCCCTATAGCATGAGATGTGACATCCAAGTCCTTCCCATTCCAATCCTGAGACCCTTCCTATAGCATGAGATGTGATATCTCAATGCTTCTAATACCAAACCTGAGACCCTTCCTATAACATGAGATGGGATATCCAACTCCTTCCCATTCCAATCCTGAGACCCTTCCGATAGCAAAGATGTGATATCTCAGTGCTTATACCAAACCTGAGACCCTTCCTAAGGCCTGAGATGTCATATACAACTCCTTCCCATTCCAATCCTGAGACCCTTCCTATAGCATGAGATGTGATATCTCAATGCTTATACCAAATCTGAGACCCTTCCTATAGCATGAGATGTGATATCCAACACCTTCCCATTCCAATCCTGAGACCCTTCCTATAGCATGAGAAGTGATATCTCCATGCTTATACCAAACATGAGACCCTTCCTATAGCATGAGATGTGATATCCAAATCCTTCCCATTCCAATCCTGAGACCCTTCCTATAGCATGGGATGTGATATCTCAATGCTTATACCAAACCTGAGAGCCTACCTATAGCATGGGATGTGATATCCAAGTCCATCCCATTCCAATCCTTAGACCCTTCCTACAGCATGCGATGTGATATCTCAATGATTCTAATACCAAACCAGAGACCTGTCCTTTAACATGAGATGGGATATCCAACTCCTTCCCATTCCAATCCTGAGCCACTCCTGATAGCAGAGATGTGATATCTCAATGCTTATACCAAACCTGAGACCCTTCCTATAACATGAGATGTGATATCCAACTCCTTCCCGTTCCAAACCTGAGACACTTCCTATAGCATATGTGATATCCAACTCCTTCCCATTCCAAACATGAGACCCTTCCTATAGCAAGAATGTAATATCCAACTCCTACCCATTCCAATCCTGAGACCAATCCTATAGCATGAGATGTGATATATCAATGCTTCTAATACCAAACCTGAGATCCTTCCTGTTAAGACGGATTTCTGAACTCTGTCCTTAACAAATTGGTGTACAGCGGTGGGATACGACTGAAGGTATCCAGTGTTGCGCTCGAACTAAGGCATTTCAGGTTATTCCAAACAGTACACGTAGTGAATTGTTGTAATATAACTTTAAAAAGGCCATAGTCCTATCAAACAGTATGGAAGCAAATACCTTGTTAACTTTAAATGCTTCCAAATCAGAAACGCTGAAAAGATGTGTGCGGAGAGAGGTGTTTCCTCTCAAGGCACAAAATTGGAAATGATCCAGAGAATCGTGGCGTGGCAAGAAGCGCAGCTTGACGCTATAACTTCCGAGGACAGTGCAGAAGGTGGTGGGGCTGCTCTCACTGGCAGAACCGACGGTTCTGCCGCTGCACTGATCCATCGCGACCACGAGGACAGGGAGGATGTAATGTCTAATGTTTCCTCTGCCAGTGTTGATGGGGAGGCTATGCTTGAATTCAAGAAGCAAGAGCTGCGGTTTAGGCAGCAGGAGCTTGAATTCAGCATAGCCAAACTAAAAATCGAACAGGCAGAAAAACAGAAAGACAGGGATCACCAGTTGGAACTGGCCAAGCTTCAGGTTGCAAATGGATCCAAGGGTCCTAGACATGGGTCTGGGGCTTCCTCTCATCCACGGTTTCCAAAAGATCTGCTCAGTGTGTATGAAGAAAGGAATGACATTATGGACTGGCTGAATGCGTTTGAGTATGCATGCGAGGTTCAAAAAGTTGACAGTGCTGATAAGATTGCGTGGTTGCTCAGTAGACTGCCCCATTCTGGCTGTAGTGCCATTATGGAAATGTCGAAGGCTGAGCGGGCTGATTTCGCAATGTTAAAGCAAACTCTCATTTTAAAGTTTGGGAAGACTCCGGCCCAATATTTAAAGCGTTTTCGAGAGTATAAGAAAAAGGAAGGTGGTACTTGGGTATCTTATGTCGCTGAATCTTTGAAAAACTTAACTGGCTGGGTTGAAGGTTATAAGGTTTCTACCTTCGAAGGCATGATAAATCTTGTCATGCTGGAACATATTTTTGCTTCTTCTTCCCCGGAGCTTAAGCAGCATTTGGCCGATTCGAAGGAGATAGATCCTAAGAAGCTGGCCATTGCAGCAGACTTATGGGTGTCACATCGAGTGTCCCATAAGGACAAAACTCATCCTGGTAAGCAGGAGGAAGGGAAAAAGTCCAAAGATATGGAGGGTGGGGAATCTGCTATATCTCCTTCCCATAAGGGCCACAAAAAGAAAAACAAGGGTACGACACAAGAGAACTCACAGGGTAGTGGAGGTTCGCCTCCGAAACAGAACTCTGGTTACAATAAGCCTCCCTACGTAAACAGACCCACTGGGGCTTGTTTTTCTTGTGGAGCAACTGACCATGTGAAGGGGGATCCCCGGTGTAAGGTTAGACCTTTGGGGGTCCACTCCGCTAATCTGGCCTTCTCCTCCTACGAGGAAGAAGAGATTACAGGAGCATCCTTCTCCTCAGACTCATTTCCCAGCGGAATAGAGGCTGAGGTAGTTTTAGTGTCCCTGGGTTCCTGGGAGCCTAAAGTCGCAGAGGCTTATGCTAGGATTCCGGATAATACCAAGCACTACTTTAAAGACAGTGTGCTGATCAATGGAGTGGATACTCCAGCTCTTAGGGATAGTGGGTGCAGTCGAACTGTAGTGGATTCTACCTTGGTAGACTCAGAGGAAGTTGCCAGAGCTACTCTGATGCCCACTAAGTTGGCTGACGGCCCCCTCCGTATGTTTCCCGTGATCCCTGTAAATCTTACTTTAAATGGTACAGCAGTCAGGATTCCAGTGAGCATTCAGAGAAACGTCCCGGGAAAGGTCTTGTTGGGTAATGGTCTCAGAGCTTTAGGGCTCGTAGGAGACACTGCCGAAAGACCCTACACACGGTCTCAAGCACGGGCAGCATTGGCCAAGCCCAATACGCCGCCCCAGCCAAAGGGGAAACCCAAGGCGAAAGGAGTCTACAAGTCAAAACGAGGGAAAGAGAATATTCCCCCGAGCTCGCCTACCACTGCGGTGGAGGAAGTTGGTCAATCGCCCGGGCCTGACGAGGAGGTGGCGATGCCTGAAGTATTCGACCCCAACGATCATCCTGAACTAAAAGACTTGTTAGTTGAAGGAGGTCCTGATAGGGATGAATTCAGTAAAGGCCAACCTGAGTGCCCATCTCTGGAAGGCCTAAGGAGACAGGCCTGCTCCCAGCTTGAGGGTGAACCTCCTGGGATGCATAGGATTTACCAGGAAGGTGGACTCCTGTATAGTGAGCCCACAGAGTCTACAGGAGGAGACCATAGGAGGTTGGTGGTTCCCCTTGCTGTTAGGCCCTTCCTCCTGCAGTTGGCGCATGTCGTTCCCCTTGCTGGTCACCTTGGTATGAGGAGGACCAAGCAAAGGTTCTCCATGCACTTCTACTGGCCCAAGATGGGGGAGCAAGTAGAAAGTCACTGCAGGAGTTGTGCCGCCTGCCAGTTGTCTGGTAAGGTTGGCGCGACAATCCAAGCTCCGTTGGTACCGCTCCCAGTTGTGGGGGTACCATTTGAAAGGGTAGGGATCGACATGGTTGGTCCCCTTGACCCGCAAACATCCTCGGGCAATAGGTTTATCCTGGCGCTGGTCGACCATGCAACCAGGTATCCTGAGGCCATCCCATGGAAAACTGTAACTGCCAAGTCAGTTGCAGAAGCTTTACTCGGCATATTTACTAGGGTTGGCTTCCCTAAAGAAGTTGTGTCGGATCATGGCAGCAACTTTATGTCGAAGTATAGGCAGGCTATGTGGAAAGAATGTGGGGTCACCTACGGGTTCTCTTCTGCATACCACCCCCAGACCAATGGTCTGGGGGGGGCGTTTCAACAGGACGTTAAAGAGCGTGATTGGGGCTCTGGAGGAGCCTCAGAGAAGAAAATGGGATCTTCTTGTTTCATGCTTACTGTTTGCCTACCGAGAGGTACCACAGGAGGGTGTTGGCTTCAGCCCCTTCGAACTTCTGTTCGGTCATCCCGTACGGGGACCCTTAGCCATCGTCAAAGAGGGATGGGAGATGCCCACTCCCCCTGTTACTACCAACGTAGTTGATTATGTGCTAGGGCTCAGAAAACGGATGGTACTTCTGATGGGCTTGGCTAGTGATAAATTGAAGGCAGGGCAAGCGCTGGTGAAACATTGGTACGACCAGAAAGCTTCCCTCATCAACTTTACACTTGGTCAGCAAGTCCTGATCATGAATCTCATAAGGCCTCGAGCTTTACAGGACAAATGGTCAGGCCCTTACCCAGTGGTGGAGCCCCTGGGTGAGGTTAACTATTCAGTGGACCTTGGAAGGCCTGGACAGGCTCCAAAAGTGCTTCACGTGAATAGGCTGAAGGCTTTCGGCCCAAGCGTCGAAATCGCAGCACTGCTACTGGCTTCAGACGTTGCGGGAGAGGAGTCTGAACCTCTCCCCGACCTGTTCCCAAGCAGTCCTTCAGATAGCTCTTTTGAGGGTGTCCGAGTGGCCCCTCACCAAAATGGACAAGGCTCAGTGGTTTACCTTGGACATGAAGTAGGTGGAGGGAGGAGACAGCCTCTACTCAGTCAGGTACAAGCAGTACAAGACTGGCCTACCCCCACTACGCAAACCCAAGTGAGAGCCTTCTTAGGACTCACGGGGTATTACCGCAATTTTGTGGCAGACTATGGCACTGTAGCTGCTCCTCTGACTGCCCTCACAACTCCGAAGAAACCCAAGAAGGTAACTTGGACCGACGAGTGTGAGAAGGCCTTCAATGGCTTGAAAGACTCCTTGTGCCAGGCCCCTGTGCTCAGGGCCCCTGATTATCAAAGACCTTTTATCGTGCAGACGGATGCCTCTGACACTGGGATAGGAGCTGTACTATCACAAGTAGATGAGAAGGGTAAGGAACACCCTATCGGTTTTATTAGTCGCCAGCTTAAGGACAGAGAGCTCAGATGGTCCACGGTAGAGAAAGAATGTTTCTCTGTTGTGTGGGCCCTAAGGAAGCTGAGGCCCTACCTCTATGGGACCCACTTCACTGTGCAGACTGACCATAAGCCGTTAAAGTGGCTAATGAACATGAAGGGGGAGAATCCAAAGTTGCTTAGGTGGTCCATAAGTCTACAAGGCTTCGACTTCACTATTGAGCATAGGCCAGGTGTCCAACATAGCAATGCTGATGGGTTGTCCAGAATGTTTAACCGACCTGAACAAGAGACTCATCCAGGGGTGGATTAGTTCCCCCTGTCCATAGTCTGGGAGGGGCGAGTGTTAGGAAAGATTTCGTAATTGTAGGTAATGTTCCTTCCATGTGGCAACCCCTAAACTTTTTGCTATTGTTTTTAACCTTGTTCTTGACTTTGCCAGAGAAGTACAGCCTTCTGCTGCACTTCTCTGGGCTTTCGCTCCTTTCTTACGGGGAAACTGACATGCCCTTAAGACAGTCAGTACCGGGGAACGCTGTTTCCCGTAGTTTCTTTTATCGTGTTGCGGCTTTAGTGCAACATGACACAAGAGGGCACTGTAAGCTAAGTTACAGCTCTCTTGGGTCTCTAGCCTTCTACAGGCCCTAGATACTCTTTTAGGATGGTATTTGATCGGTGCAAGTCATTCAGGGACTCGAATGGTGGCAGCGATCGTTTTGTTTATTTTGAGCTCCTTTTGGCGTTCTGAGCACGTTTTTCGCACTGAACCCAAAATGGTGGCCTGGCTCCCAAAATGGCCAGACCACGAGGCTCCTTTGTCTTGTCCACTGACCGTCTTGCTCCCTTCACCTTCCCCAGGTCGAGCGACCCGGGGCCTTCCTTATTTGGGCATGTACTTTCCCGCGAAACGTGGTTGCTTTCGCGGGCTTCTACATGTCGTTTGTGTGCCTCCAGGGTGTGGGCTGGGATGTCTGGTCCCAATACACATCCTGGGTGCCAGAGAGTCTAGGGTAGTGTGAATGCCTGGGACCACCGTGGTCCGTGATTGGTCCACGTATGGTATGTGTGTTGATGAGCGGATCTCCCATTGGCTCCCCTCCGTTTTGGCGCGAAGGGAACTGTGGATAAGAGGGGGCTGGAAACACCACTACCATGTCGATCTCCTGAGTTCTCACGAACGAAGGAATACAGGAGCCAAGTATCCTGCAACCAAGAGGCTGGACCGAGGAATCGCTGGTGACCCGCTGAAGGAATCCTCCTTTGCACTGCTGTCGTCCTTGAAACCCTTTCCTCCTTGGATCGAACCAGAAGGCCTGTACTGGTGCTTCGACCTTTGGAATAGCAGATACAGCTATTCCCGGCGACTTCATCATCTCCTGCCAAGTAAGCCTTCGGAAGTGTCTCTGGGCCATCCAGTTGACTGACCAGCTTACAAGGGAGTCCTGCTCTGTAACCGCCGCCAGGTTGTGTTGTATTTCGAGTCCTTGTCACTCTCCCACGCTTCGTACACTTGGCGTTCCCAAGTCTGAAGGGAGGAGTGTACATTTGGCTCGAATACACACGGCCGCTCCGTTGTCCTGCTGCGGCAACAAACTGTGCTGGTTTCGTCGATTGGGACGTCTTTTTGCTCTACACGACTACGAGGCGTTCCCTGCTCTTCTGAACCTGCCAGCTGCTGAAACTAACGTGGAGAAGCCTGGGTCTGCTTGCTTCGGGGACCGGTGAGTAGTTTAGCTAGGATCTGGTCGCCCTCCTGCAGTATCCCATTGCTTTTCCCTGCTGTGTAAAAACAGCACCCTTTTGGCCGTACTCGCGCTCTGCTTCTGCCCGCTGTGGAGGCTGCGCTTGAGTTGCGGAACCTGTTCTCCTTCTGCTGGGCACTAACCCGAACTGCCTGACTTCCTCCGAAGAGCTTCCCCTTTTGCCCGTTGGCACCGGCGTGGCAGGTACTTTGAGCACAAGGCTCCACTCTTCGCAGGGCTCGGACTTCCATCTAGTTAGGTGCCTCTGAAGGCGAACTGAGTCTAAAGCGTTATCGCACTGCCTGTTTTCCTTTCCTTTCAGGTGGACTACATATTTCGTGCTTTAAACGCTTGCGACTGTGTATTTGTATATATATTGTGTTGATATGGTATGTGTTGGCTTAATATTGTGATATTGTGATTTTCTCGCTACGGTCATTATTTTAAAGGCCTTAAAATAAATGTGTATCTATTTTTGATATAACAACTGTTTGGAGTAGTTTGTAAGCGCTCTTGCTTTGTGTGCTCATTGCGGGCTTTCAGTCACCCTCACCCCTCTTGAGACCTAGTCTTGACCGCCGCGATCGCTACCTTGATTGGTCTGGCTTGTCCAGAGGTTACCCTGTTCCAAGTAATTAGGTTGGCCTTCTGAACTTCTGCGCCACCAGGACAGAGTTCAGAAATCCGTCTTAACACTTCCTATGACATGAGATGTGATATCCAAATCCTTCCCATTCCAATCCTGAGACCCTTCCTATAGCAAGAGATGTGATATCCAAATCCTTCCCATTCCAATCCTGAGACCCTTCCTATAACATGAGATGTGATATTCAACTCCTTCCCATTCCAACCTGAGACACTTCCTATAGCATGAGAAGGGATATCCAACTCCTTCCCATTCCAATCCTGAGAACCTTCCGATAGCAGAGATGTGATATCTCAATGCTTCTAATATCAAAACTGAGACCCTCCCTATAGCATGATATGTGATATCTAAGTCCTTCCCATTCCAATCCTGAGACCCTTCCTATAGCATGAGATGTTATATCTCAATGCTTCTACCAAACCTGAGACCCTTCCTTTAGCATGAGATGTGATATCCAACTCCTTCCCATTCCAATCCTGAGACCCTTCCTATAGCATGAGATGTGATATCTCAATACTTCTAATACCAAACCTGAGATCCTTCCGATAACATGAGATGTGATATCTCAATACTTCTAATACCAAACCTGAGACCCTCCCTTTAGCATGAGATGTGATATCCAACTCCTTCCCATTCCAATCCTGAGACCCTTCTGATAGCATAAGATATATCTCAATGCTTCTATACGAAACCTGAGATCCTTCCGATAGCATGAGATGTGATATCTCAATACTTCTAATACCAAACCTGAAATCCTTCCTATAACATGAGATGTGATATCCAAATCCTTATCTTCCAAACCTGAGACCCTCCCTTTAGCATGAGATGTGATATCCAACTCCTTCCCATTCCAATCCTGAGACTCTTCTGATAGCATAAGATATGATATCTCAATGCTTCTATACCAAACCTGAGATCCTTCTGATAACATGAGATGTGATATCTCAATACTTCTAATACCAAACCTGAGATCCTACCTCTAACATGAAATGTGATATCCAACTCTTTCCCCTTGCAAACCTGAGAGCCTTCCTGTAGCATGAGATGTGATATCCAAGTCCTTCCCATTCCAATCCTGAGACCCTTCCTATAGCATGAGATGGGATATCCAACTCCTTCCAAATCCAATCCCGATACCCTTCCGATAGCATGAGATGTGATATCCCAATGCTTCTACCAAACCTGAGACCCATACTATGGCATGAGATGTGATATCAAACTCCTTCCCATTCTAATCCTGAGACCCTTCCTATAGCTTGAGATGTGATATCCAACTCCTTCCCATTCCAATTCTGAGACCCTTCCTATACCATGAGACTTGATATCTCAATGCTTCTAATACCAAACCTGAGACCCGTCCTATAACATGAGATGTGATATCCAAATCCTTCCCCTTCCAAACCTTAGACCCTTCCTTTATCATGAGATGTGATATCCAACTCCTTCCCATTCCAATCTTGAGACCCTTCCGATATCATGAAATGTGATATCTCAATGCTTCTAATATCAAACTTGAGACCCTCCCTATAGCATGAGATGTGATATCCAAGTCCTTCCCATTCCAATCCTGAGACCCTTCCTATAGCATGAGATGTGATATCTCAATGCTTCTAATACCAAACCTGAGACCCTTCCTATAACATGAGATGGGAATATCCAACTCCTTCCCATTCCAATCCTGAGACCCTTCCGATAGCAGAGATGTGATATCTCAATGCTTATACCAAACCTGAGATCCTTCCTATAACATGAGATGTGATATCCAACTCCTTCCCATTCCAATCCTGAGACACTTCCTATAGCATGAGATGTGATATCTCACTGCTTATACCAAACCTGAGACCCGTCCTATAGCATGAGATGTGATATCCAACTCCTTCCCATTCCAATCCTGAGACCCTTCCTATAGCATGAGATGTGATATCTCAATGCTTCTAATATCAAACTTGAGACCCTCCCTATAGCATGAGATGTGATACCCAAGTCCTTCCCATTCCAATCCTGAGACCCTTCCTATAGCATGAGATGTGATATCTCAATGCTTCTAATACCAAACCTGAGACTCTTCCTATAACATGAGATGGGATATCCAACTCCTTCCCATTCCAATCCTGAGACCCTTTTGATAGCAGAGATGTGATATCTCAATGTTTATACCAAACCTGAGACCCTTCCTACGGCATGAGATGTCATATTCAACTCCTTCCCATTCCAATCCTGAGACCCTTCCTATAGCATGAGATGTGATATCCAACTCCTTCCCATTCCAATCCTGAGACCCTTCCTATAGCATGAGATGTGATGTCTCAATGCTTCTAATACCAAACCTGAGATCCTTCCTATAACATGAGATGTGATATCCAACTCCTTCCATTCCAATCCTGAGACCCTTCCTATAGCATGAGATGTGATATCTCAATGCTTATACCAAACCTGAGACCCTTCCTATAGCATGAGATGTGATATCCAACTCCTTCCCATTCCAATCCTGAGACCCTTCCTATAGCCTGAGATGTGATATCTCAATGCCTCTAATACCAAACCTGAGATCCTTCCTCTAACATGAAATGTGATATCCAACTCCTTCACTTTCCAAACCTGAGAGCCTATCTATAGCATGAGATGTGATATCCAAGTCCTTCCCATTCCAATCCTTAGACCCTTCCTACAGCATGCAATATGATATCTCAATGATTCTAATAAAAAACCTGAGACCCGTCCTGTAACATGAGATGGGATATCCAACTCCTTCCCATTCCAATCCTGAGACACTTCCGATAGCAGAGATGTGATATCTCAATGCTTCTAATATCAAACTTGAGACCCTCCCTATCGCATGAGATGTGATACCCAAGTCCTTCCCATTCCAATCCTGAGACCCTTCCTATAGCATGAGATGTGATATCTCAATGCTTCTAATACCAAACCTGAGACTCTTCCTATAACATGAGATGGGATATCCAACTCCTTCCCATTCCAATCCTGAGACCCTTTTGATAGCAGAGATGTGATATCTCAATGTTTATACCAAACCTGAGACCCTTCCTACGGCATGAGATGTCATATTCAACTCCTTCCCATTCCAATCCTGAGACCCTTCCTATAGCATGAGATGTGATATCCAACTCCTTCCCATTCCAATCCTGAGACCCTTCCTATAGCATGAGATGTGATGTCTCAATGCTTCTAATACCAAACCTGAGATCCTTCCTATAACATGAGATGTGATATCCAACTCCTTCCATTCCAATCCTGAGACCCTTCCTATAGCATGAGATGTGATGTCTCAATGCTTATACCAAACCTGAGACCCTTCCTATAGCATGAGATGTGATATCCAACTCCTTCCCATTCCAATCCTGAGACCCTTCCTATAGCCTGAGATGTGATATCTCAATGCCTCTAATACCAAACCTGAGATCCTTCCTCTAACATGAAAAGTGATATCCAACTCCTTCACTTTCCAAACCTGAGAGCCTATCTATAGCATGAGATGTGATATCCAAGTCCTTCCCATTCCAATCCTTAGACCCTTCCTACAGCATGCAATATGATATCTCAATGATTCTAATAAAAAACCTGAGACCCGTCCTATAACATGAGATGGGATATCCAACTCCTTCCCATTCCAATCCTGAGACACTTCCGATAGCAGAGATGTGATATCTCAATGTTTATACCAAACCTGAGACCCTTCCTATAACATGAGATGTGATATCCAACTCCTTCCCGTTCCAAACCTGAGACCCTTCCTATAGCATGAGATGTGATATCTCAATGCTTCTAATATCAAAACTGAGACCCTCCCTATAGCATGATATGTGATATCTAAGTCCTTCCCATTCCAATCCTGAGACCTTTCCTATAGCATGAGATGTGATATCTCAATGCTTCTACCAAACCTGAGACCCTTCCTTTAGCATGAGATGTGATATCCAACTCTTTCCCATTCCAATCCTGAGACCCTTCCTATAGCATGAGATGTGATATCTCAATACTTCTAATACCAAACCTGAGATCCTTCCGATAACATGAGATGTGATATCCAAATCCTTCGCCTTCCAAACCTGAGACCCTCCCTTTAGCATGAGATGTGATATCCAACTCCTTCCCATTCCAATCCTGAGACCCTTCTGATAGCATAAGATATGATATCTCAATGCTTCTATACCAAACCTGAGATCCTTCCGATAGCATGATGTGATATCTCAATACTTCTAATACCAAACCTGAGATCCTTCCTATAACATGAGATGTGATATCCAAATCCTTATCTTCCAAACCTGAGACCCTCCCTTTAGCATGAGATGTGATATCCAACTCCTTCCCATTCCAATCCTGAGACTCTTCTGATAGCATAACATATGATATCTCAATGCTTCTATACCAAACCTGAGATCCTTCTGATAGCATGAGATGTGATATCTCAATACTTCTAATACCAAACCTGAGATCCTACCTCTAACATGAAATGTGATATCCAACTCTTTCCCCTTGCAAACCTGAGAGCCTTCCTATAGCATGAGATGTGATATCCAAGTCCTTCCCATTCCAATCCTGAGACCCTTCCTATAACATGAGATGTGATATCCAACTCCTTCCCATTCCAACCTGAGACCCTTCCTATAGCATGAGATGGGATATCCAACTCCTTCCAAATCCAATCCCGATACCCTTCTGATAGCATGAGATGTGATATCCCAATGCTTCTACCAAACCTGAGACCCATACTATGGCATGAGATGTGATATCAAACTCCTTCCGATTCTAATCCTGAGACCCTTCCTATAGCTTGAGATGTGATATCCAACTCCTTCCCATTCCAATTCTGAGACCCTTCCTATACCATGAGACTTGATATCTCAATGCTTCTAATACCAAACCTGAGACCCGTCCTATAACATGAGATGTGATATCCAAATCCTTCCCCTTCCAAACCTTAGACCCTTCCTTTATCATGAGATGTGATATCCAACTCCTTCCTATTCCAATCTTGAGACCCTTCCGATATGAAATGTGATATCTCAATGCTTCTAATATCAAACTTGAGACCCTCCCTATAGCATGAGATGTGATATCCAAGTCCTTCCCATTCCAATCCTGAGACCCTTCCTATAGCATGAGATGTGATATCTCAATGCTTCTAATACCAAACCTGAGACCCTTCCTATAACATGAGATGGGAATATCCAACTCCTTCCCATTCCAATCCTGAGACCCTTCCGATAGCAGAGATGTGATATCTCAATGCTTATACCAAACCTGAGATCCTTCCTATAACATGAGATGTGATATCCAACTCCTTCGCATTCCAATCCTGAGACACTTCCTATAGCATGAGATGTGATATCTCACTGCTTATACCAAACCTGAGACCCGTCCTATAGCATGAGATGTGATATCCAACTCCTTCCCATTCCAATCCGGAGACCCTTCCTATAGCATGAGATGTGATATCTCAATGCTTCTAATATCAAACTTGAGACCCTCCCTATAGCATGAGATGTGATACCCAAGTCCTTCCCATTCCAATCCTGAGACCCTTCCTATAGCATGAGATGTGATATCTCAATGCTTCCAATACCAAACCTGAGACTCTTCCTATAACATGAGATGGGATATCCAACTCCTTCCCATTCCAATCCTGAGACCCTTTTGATAGCAGAGATGTGATATCTCAATGTTTATACCAAACCTGAGACCCTTCCTACGGCATGAGATGTCATATTCAACTCCTTCCCATTCCAATCCTGAGACCCTTCCTATAGCATGAGATGTGATATCCAACTCCTTCCCATTCCAATCCTGAGACCCTTCCTATAGCATGAGATGTGATGTCTCAATGCTTCTAATACCAAACCTGAGATCCTTCCTATAACATGAGATGTGATATCCAACTCCTTCCATTCCAATCCTGAGACCCTTCCTATAGCATGAGATGTGATATCTCAATGCTTATACCAAACCTGAGACCCTTCCTATAGCATGAGATGTGATATCCAACTCCTTCCCATTCCAATCCTGAGACCCTTCCTATAGCCTGAGATGTGATATCTCAATGCCTCTAATACCAAACCTGAGATCCTTCCTCTAACATGAAATGTGATATCCAACTCCTTCACTTTCCAAACCTGAGAGCCTATCTATAGCATGAGATGTGATATCCAAGTCCTTCCCATTCCAATCCTTAGACCCTTCCTACAGCATGCAATATGATATCTCAATGATTCTAATAAAAAACCTGAGACCCGTCCTGTAACATGAGATGGGATATCCAACTCCTTCCCATTCCAATCCTGAGACACTTCCGATAGCAGAGATGTGATATCTCAATGCTTCTAATATCAAACTTGAGACCCTCCCTATAGCATGAGATGTGATACCCAAGTCCTTCCCATTCCAATCCTGAGACCCTTCCTATAGCATGAGATGTGATATCTCAATGCTTCTAATACCAAACCTGAGACTCTTCCTATAACATGAGATGGGATATCCAACTCCTTCCCATTCCAATCCTGAGACCCTTTTGATAGCAGAGATGTGATATCTCAATGTTTATACCAAACCTGAGACCCTTCCTACGGCATGAGATGTCATATTCAACTCCTTCCCATTCCAATCCTGAGACCCTTCCTATAGCATGAGATGTGATATCCAACTCCTTCCCATTCCAATCCTGAGACCCTTCCTATAGCATGAGATGTGATGTCTCAATGCTTCTAATACCAAACCTGAGATCCTTCCTATAACATGAGATGTGATATCCAACTCCTTCCATTCCAATCCTGAGACCCTTCCTATAGCATGAGATGTGATATCTCAATGCTTATACCAAACCTGAGACCCTTCCTATAGCATGAGATGTGATATCCAACTCCTTCCCATTCCAATCCTGAGACCCTTCCTATAGCCTGAGATGTGATATCTCAATGCCTCTAATACCAAACCTGAGATCCTTCCTCTAACATGAAAAGTGATATCCAACTCCTTCACTTTCCAAACCTGAGAGCCTATCTATAGCATGAGATGTGATATCCAAGTCCTTCCCATTCCAATCCTTAGACCCTTCCTACAGCATGCAATATGATATCTCAATGATTCTAATAAAAAACCTGAGACCCGTCCTATAACATGAGATGGGATATCCAACTCCTTCCCATTCCAATCCTGAGACACTTCCGATAGCAGAGATGTGATATCTCAATGTTTATACCAAACCTGAGACCCTTCCTATAACATGAGATGTGATATCCAACTCCTTCCCGTTCCAAACCTGAGACCCTTCCTATAGCATGAGATGTGATATCTCAATGCTTCTAATATCAAAACTGAGACCCTCCCTATAGCATGATATGTGATATCTAAGTCCTTCCCATTCCAATCCTGAGACCCTTCCTATAGCATGAGATGTGATATCTCAATGCTTCTACCAAACCTGAGACCCTTCCTTTAGCATGAGATGTGATATCCAACTCTTTCCCATTCCAATCCTGAGACCCTTCCTATAGCATGAGATGTGATATCTCAATACTTCTAATACCAAACCTGAGATCCTTCCGATAACATGAGATGTGATATCCAAATCCTTCGCCTTCCAAACCTGAGACCCTCCCTTTAGCATGAGATGTGATATCCAACTCCTTCCCATTCCAATCCTGAGACCCTTCTGATAGCATAAGATATGATATCTCAATGCTTCTATACCAAACCTGAGATCCTTCCGATAGCATGATGTGATATCTCAATACTTCTAATACCAAACCTGAGATCCTTCCTATAACATGAGATGTGATATCCAAATCCTTATCTTCCAAACCTGAGACCCTCCCTTTAGCATGAGATGTGATATCCAACTCCTTCCCATTCCAATCCTGAGACTCTTCTGATAGCATAACATATGATATCTCAATGCTTCTATACCAAACCTGAGATCCTTCTGATAGCATGAGATGTGATATCTCAATACTTCTAATACCAAACCTGAGATCCTACCTCTAACATGAAATGTGATATCCAACTCTTTCCCCTTGCAAACCTGAGAGCCTTCCTATAGCATGAGATGTGATATCCAAGTCCTTCCCATTCCAATCCTGAGACCCTTCCTATAACATGAGATGTGATATCCAACTCCTTCCCATTCCAACCTGAGACCCTTCCTATAGCATGAGATGGGATATCCAACTCCTTCCAAATCCAATCCCGATACCCTTCTGATAGCATGAGATGTGATATCCCAATGCTTCTACCAAACCTGAGACCCATACTATGGCATGAGATGTGATATCAAACTCCTTCCCATTCTAATCCTGAGACCCTTCCTATAGCTTGAGATGTGATATCCAACTCCTTCCCATTCCAATTCTGAGACCCTTCCTATACCATGAGACTTGATATCTCAATGCTTCTAATACCAAACCTGAGACCCGTCCTATAACATGAGATGTGATATCCAAATCCTTCCCCTTCCAAACCTTAGACCCTTCCTTTATCATGAGATGTGATATCCAACTCCTTCCTATTCCAATCTTGAGACCCTTCCGATATGAAATGTGATATCTCAATGCTTCTAATATCAAACTTGAGACCCTCCCTATAGCATGAGATGTGATATCCAAGTCCTTCCCATTCCAATCCTGAGACCCTTCCTATAGCATGAGATGTGATATCTCAATGCTTCTAATACCAAACCTGAGACCCTTCCTATAACATGAGATGGGAATATCCAACTCCTTCCCATTCCAATCCTGAGACCCTTCCGATAGCAGAGATGTGATATCTCAATGCTTATACCAAACCTGAGATCCTTCCTATAACATGAGATGTGATATCCAACTCCTTCGCATTCCAATCCTGAGACACTTCCTATAGCATGAGATGTGATATCTCACTGCTTATACCAAACCTGAGACCCGTCCTATAGCATGAGATGTGATATCCAACTCCTTCCCATTCCAATCCTGAGACCCTTCCTATAACATGAGATGTGATATTCAACTCCTTCCCATTCCAACCTGAGACACTTCCTATAGCATGAGAAGGGATATCCAACTCCTTCCCATTCCAATCCTGAGAACCTTCCGATAGCAGAGATGTGATATCTCAATGCTTCTAATATCAAAACTGAGACCCTCCCTATAGCATGATATGTGATATCTAAGTCCTTCCCATTCCAATCCTGAGACCCTTCCTATAGCATGAGATGTTATATCTCAATGCTTCTACCAAACCTGAGACCCTTCCTTTAGCATGAGATGTGATATCCAACTCCTTCCCATTCCAATCCTGAGACCCTTCCTATAGCATGAGATGTGATATCTCAATACTTCTAATACCAAACCTGAGATCCTTCCGATAACATGAGATGTGATATCTCAATACTTCTAATACCAAACCTGAGATCCATCCTATAACATGAGATGTGATATCCAAATCCTTCGCCTTCCAAACCTGAGACCCTCCCTTTAGCATGAGATGTGATATCCAACTCCTTCCCATTCCAATCCTGAGACCCTTCTGATAGCATAAGATATATCTCAATGCTTCTATACGAAACCTGAGATCCTTCCGATAGCATGAGATGTGATATCTCAATACTTCTAATACCAAACCTGAAATCCTTCCTATAACATGAGATGTGATATCCAAATCCTTATCTTCCAAACCTGAGACCCTCCCTTTAGCATGAGATGTGATATCCAACTCCTTCCCATTCCAATCCTGAGACTCTTCTGATAGCATAAGATATGATATCTCAATGCTTCTATACCAAACCTGAGATCCTTCTGATAACATGAGATGACATATCTCAATACTTCTAATACCAAACCTGAGATCCTACCTCTAACATGAAATGTGATATCCAACTCTTTCCCCTTGCAAACCTGAGAGCCTTCCTGTAGCATGAGATGTGATATCCAAGTCCTTCCCATTCCAATCCTGAGACCCTTCCTATAACATGAGATGTGATATCCAACTCCTCCCCATTCCAACCTGAGACCCTTCCTATAGCATGAGATGGGATATCCAACTCCTTCCAAATCCAATCCCGATACCCTTCCGATAGCATGAGATGTGATATCCCAATGCTTCTACCAAACCTGAGACCCATACTATGACATGAGATGTGATATCAAACTCCTTCCCATTCTAATCCTGAGACCCTTCCTATAGCTTGAGATGTGATATCCAACTCCTTCCCATTCCAATTCTGAGACCCTTCCTATACCATGAGACTTGATATCTCAATGCTTCTAATACCAAACCTGAGACCCGTCCTATAACATGAGATGTGATATCCAAATCCTTCCCCTTCCAAACCTTAGACCCTTCCTTTATCATGAGATGTGATATCCAACTCCTTCCCATTCCAATCTTGAGACCCTTCCGATATCATGAAATGTGATATCTCAATGCTTCTAATATCAAACTTGAGACCCTCCCTATAGCATGAGATGTGATATCCAAGTCCTTCCCATTCCAATCCTGAGACCCTTCCTATAGCATGAGATGTGATATCTCAATGCTTCTAATACCAAACCTGAGACCCTTCCTATAACATGAGATGGGAATATCCAACTCCTTCCCATTCCAATCCTGAGACCCTTCCTATAGCAAGAGATGTGATATCCAAATCCTTCCCATTCCAATCCTGAGACCCTTCCTATAACATGAGATGTGATATCCAACTCCTTCCCATTCCAATCCTGAGACACTTCCTATAGCATGAGATGTGATATCTCACTGCTTATACCAAACCTGAGACCCGTCCTATAGCATGAGATGTGATATCCAACTCCTTCCCATTCCAATCCTGAGACCCTTCCTATAGCATGAGATGTGATATCTCAATGCTTCTAATATCAAACTTGAGACCCTCCCTATAGCATGAGATGTGATACCCAAGTCCTTCCCATTCCAATCCTGAGACCCTTCCTATAGCATGAGATGTGATATCTCAATGCTTCTAATACCAAACCTGAGACTCTTCCTATAACATGAGATGGGATATCCAACTCCTTCCCATTCCAATCCTGAGACCCTTTTGATAGCAGAGAAGTTATATCGCAATGTTTATATCAAACATGAGACCCTTCGATCGGCATGAGATGTCATATTCAACTCCTTCCCATTCCAATCCTGAGACCCTTCCTATAGCATGAGATGTGATATCCAACTCCTTCCCATTCCAATCCTGAGACCCTTCCTATAGCATGAGATGTGATGTCTCAATGCTTCTAATACCAAACCTGAGATCCTTCCTATAACATGAGATGTGATATCCAACTCCTTCCATTCCAATCCTGAGACCCTTCCTATAGCATGAGATGTGATATCTCAATGCTTATACCAAACCTGAGACCCTTCCTATAGCATGAGATGTGATATCCAACTCCTTCCCATTCCAATCCTGAGACCCTTCCTATAGCCTGAGATGTGATATCTCAATGCCTCTAATACCAAACCTGAGATCCTTCCTCTAACATGAAATGTGATATCCAACTCCTTCACTTTCCAAACCTGAGAGCCTATCTATAGCATGAGATGTGATATCCAAGTCCTTCCCATTCCAATCCTTAGACCCTTCCTACAGCATGCAATATGATATCTCAATGATTCTAATAAAAAACCTGAGACCCGTCCTGTAACATGAGATGGGATATCCAACTCCTTCCCATTCCAATCCTGAGACACTTCCGATAGCAGAGATGTGATATCTCAATGCTTCTAATATCAAACTTGAGACCCTCCCTATCGCATGAGATGTGATACCCAAGTCCTTCCCATTCCAATCCTGAGACCCTTCCTATAGCATGAGATGTGATATCTCAATGCTTCTAATACCAAACCTGAGACTCTTCCTATAACATGAGATGGGATATCCAACTCCTTCCCATTCCAATCCTGAGACCCTTTTGATAGCAGAGATGTGATATCTCAATGTTTATACCAAACCTGAGACCCTTCCTACGGCATGAGATGTCATATTCAACTCCTTCCCATTCCAATCCTGAGACCCTTCCTATAGCATGAGATGTGATATCCAACTCCTTCCCATTCCAATCCTGAGACCCTTCCTATAGCATGAGATGTGATGTCTCAATGCTTCTAATACCAAACCTGAGATCCTTCCTATAACATGAGATGTGATATCCAACTCCTTCCATTCCAATCCTGAGACCCTTCCTATAGCATGAGATGTGATATCTCAATGCTTATACCAAACCTGAGACCCTTCCTATAGCATGAGATGTGATATCCAACTCCTTCCCATTCCAATCCTGAGACCCTTCCTATAGCCTGAGATGTGATATCTCAATGCCTCTAATACCAAACCTGAGATCCTTCCTCTAACATGAAAAGTGATATCCAACTCCTTCACTTTCCAAACCTGAGAGCCTATCTATAGCATGAGATGTGATATCCAAGTCCTTCCCATTCCAATCCTTAGACCCTTCCTACAGCATGCAATATGATATCTCAATGATTCTAATAAAAAACCTGAGACCCGTCCTATAACATGAGATGGGATATCCAACTCCTTCCCATTCCAATCCTGAGACACTTCCGATAGCAGAGATGTGATATCTCAATGTTTATACCAAACCTGAGACCCTTCCTATAACATGAGATGGAATATCCAACTCCTTCCCGTTCCAAACCTGAGACCCTTCCTATAGCATGAGATGTGATATCTCAATGCTTCTAATATCAAAACTGAGACCCTCCCTATAGCATGATATGTGATATCTAAGTCCTTCCCATTCCAATCCTGAGACCCTTCCTATAGCATGAAATGTGATATCTCAATGCTTCTACCAAACCTGAGACCCTTCCTTTAGCATGAGATGTGATATCCAACTCTTTCCCATTCCAATCCTGAGACCCTTCCTATAGCATGAGATGTGATATCTCAATACTTCTAATACCAAACCTGAGATCCTTCCGATAACATGAGATGTGATATCCAAATCCTTCGCCTTCCAAACCTGAGACCCTCCCTTTAGCATGAGATGTGATATCCAACTCCTTCCCATTCCAATCCTGAGACCCTTCTGATAGCATAAGATATGATATCTCAATGCTTCTATACCAAACCTGAGATCCTTCCGATAGCATGATGTGATATCTCAATACTTCTAATACCAAACCTGAGATCCTTCCTATAACATGAGATGTGATATCCAAATCCTTATCTTCCAAACCTGAGACCCTCCCTTTAGCATGAGATGTGATATCCAACTCCTTCCCATTCCAATCCTGAGACTCTTCTGATAGCATAACATATGATATCTCAATGCTTCTATACCAAACCTGAGATCCTTCTGATAGCATGAGATGTGATATCTCAATACTTCTAATACCAAACCTGAGATCCTACCTCTAACATGAAATGTGATATCCAACTCTTTCCCCTTGCAAACCTGAGAGCTTTCCTATAGCATGAGATGTGATATCCAAGTCCTTCCCATTCCAATCCTGAGACCCTTCCTATAACATGAGATGTGATATCCAACTCCTTCCCATTCCAACCTGAGACCCTTCCTATAGCATGAGATGGGATATCCAACTCCTTCCAAATCCAATCCCGATACCCTTCTGATAGCATGAGATGTGATATCCCAATGCTTCTACCAAACCTGAGACCCATACTATGGCATGAGATGTGATATCAAACTCCTTCCCATTCTAATCCTGAGACCCTTCCTATAGCTTGAGATGTGATATCCAACTCCTTCCCATTCCAATTCTGAGACCCTTCCTATACCATGAGACTTGATATCTCAATGCTTCTAATACCAAACCTGAGACCCGTCCTATAACATGAGATGTGATATCCAAATCCTTCCCCTTCCAAACCTTAGACCCTTCCTTTATCATGAGATGTGATATCCAACTCCTTCCTATTCCAATCTTGAGACCCTTCCGATATGAAATGTGATATCTCAATGCTTCTAATATCAAACTTGAGACCCTCCCTATAGCATGAGATGTGATATCCAAGTCCTTCCCATTCCAATCCTGAGACCCTTCCTATAGCATGAGATGTGATATCTCAATGCTTCTAATACCAAACCTGAGACCCTTCCTATAACATGAGATGGGAATATCCAACTCCTTCCCATTCCAATCCTGAGACCCTTCCGATAGCAGAGATGTGATATCTCAATGCTTATACCAAACCTGAGATCCTTCCTATAACATGAGATGTGATATCCAACTCCTTCGCATTCCAATCCTGAGACACTTCCTATAGCATGAGATGTGATATCTCACTGCTTATACCAAACCTGAGACCCGTCCTATAGCATGAGATGTGATATCCAACTCCTTCCCATTCCAATCCGGAGACCCTTCCTATAGCATGAGATGTGATATCTCAATGCTTCTAATATCAAACTTGAGACCCTCCCTATAGCATGAGATGTGATACCCAAGTCCTTCCCATTCCAATCCTGAGACCCTTCCTATAGCATGAGATGTGATATCTCAATGCTTCTAATACCAAACCTGAGACTCTTCCTATAACATGAGATGGGATATCCAACTCCTTCCCATTCCAATCCTGAGACCCTTTTGATAGCAGAGATGTGATATCTCAATGTTTATACCAAACCTGAGACCCTTCCTACGGCATGAGATGTCATATTCAACTCCTTCCCATTCCAATCCTGAGACCCTTCCTATAGCATGAGATGTGATATCCAACTCCTTCCCATTCCAATCCTGAGACCCTTCCTATAGCATGAGATGTGATGTCTCAATGCTTCTAATACCAAACCTGAGATCCTTCCTATAACATGAGATGTGATATCCAACTCCTTCCATTCCAATCCTGAGACCCTTCCTATAGCATGAGATGTGATATCTCAATGCTTATACCAAACCTGAGACCCTTCCTATAGCATGAGATGTGATATCCAACTCCTTCCCATTCCAATCCTGAGACCCTTCCTATAGCCTGAGATGTGATATCTCAATGCCTCTAATACCAAACCTGAGATCCTTCCTCTAACATGAAATGTGATATCCAACTCCTTCACTTTCCAAACCTGAGAGCCTATCTATAGCATGAGATGTGATATCCAAGTCCTTCCCATTCCAATCCTTAGACCCTTCCTACAGCATGCAATATGATATCTCAATGATTCTAATAAAAAACCTGAGACCCGTCCTGTAACATGAGATGGGATATCCAACTCCTTCCCATTCCAATCCTGAGACACTTCCGATAGCAGAGATGTGATATCTCAATGCTTCTAATATCAAACTTGAGACCCTCCCTATAGCATGAGATGTGATACCCAAGTCCTTCCCATTCCAATCCTGAGACCCTTCCTATAGCATGAGATGTGATATCTCAATGCTTCTAATACCAAACCTGAGACTCTTCCTATAACATGAGATGGGATATCCAACTCCTTCCCATTCCAATCCTGAGACCCTTTTGATAGCAGAGATGTGATATCTCAATGTTTATACCAAACCTGAGACCCTTCCTACGGCATGAGATGTCATATTCAACTCCTTCCCATTCCAATCCTGAGACCCTTCCTATAGCATGAGATGTGATATCCAACTCCTTCCCATTCCAATCCTGAGACCCTTCCTATAGCATGAGATGTGATGTCTCAATGCTTCTAATACCAAACCTGAGATCCTTCCTATAACATGAGATGTGATATCCAACTCCTTCCATTCCAATCCTGAGACCCTTCCTATAGCATGAGATGTGATATCTCAATGCTTATACCAAACCTGAGACCCTTCCTATAGCATGAGATGTGATATCCAACTCCTTCCCATTCCAATCCTGAGACCCTTCCTATAGCCTGAGGTGTGATATCTCAATGCCTCTAATACCAAACCTGAGATCCTTCCTCTAACATGAAAAGTGATATCCAACTCCTTCACTTTCCAAACCTGAGAGCCTATCTATAGCATGAGATGTGATATCCAAGTCCTTCCCATTCCAATCCTTAGACCCTTCCTACAGCATGCAATATGATATCTCAATGATTCTAATAAAAAACCTGAGACCCGTCCTATAACATGAGATGGGATATCCAACTCCTTCCCATTCCAATCCTGAGACACTTCCGATAGCAGAGATGTGATATCTCAATGTTTATACCAAACCTGAGACCCTTCCTATAACATGAGATGTGATATCCAACTCCTTCCCGTTCCAAACCTGAGACCCTTCCTATAGCATGAGATGTGATATCTCAATGCTTCTAATATCAAAACTGAGACCCTCCCTATAGCATGATATGTGATATCTAAGTCCTTCCCATTCCAATCCTGAGACCCTTCCTATAGCATGAGATGTGATATCTCAATGCTTCTACCAAACCTGAGACCCTTCCTTTAGCATGAGATGTGATATCCAACTCTTTCCCATTCCAATCCTGAGACCCTTCCTATAGCATGAGATGTGATATCTCAATACTTCTAATACCAAACCTGAGATCCTTCCGATAACATGAGATGTGATATCCAAATCCTTCGCCTTCCAAACCTGAGACCCTCCCTTTAGCATGAGATGTGATATCCAACTCCTTCCCATTCCAATCCTGAGACCCTTCTGATAGCATAAGATATGATATCTCAATGCTTCTATACCAAACCTGAGATCCTTCCGATAGCATGATGTGATATCTCAATACTTCTAATACCAAACCTGAGATCCTTCCTATAACATGAGATGTGATATCCAAATCCTTATCTTCCAAACCTGAGACCCTCCCTTTAGCATGAGATGTGATATCCAACTCCTTCCCATTCCAATCCTGAGACTCTTCTGATAGCATAACATATGATATCTCAATGCTTCTATACCAAACCTGAGATCCTTCTGATAGCATGAGATGTGATATCTCAATACTTCTAATACCAAACCTGAGATCCTACCTCTAACATGAAATGTGATATCCAACTCTTTCCCCTTGCAAACCTGAGAGCCTTCCTATAGCATGAGATGTGATATCCAAGTCCTTCCCATTCCAATCCTGAGACCCTTCCTATAACATGAGATGTGATATCCAACTCCTTCCCATTCCAACCTGAGACCCTTCCTATAGCATGAGATGGGATATCCAACTCCTTCCAAATCCAATCCCGATACCCTTCTGATAGCATGAGATGTGATATCCCAATGCTTCTACCAAACCTGAGACCCATACTATGGCATGAGATGTGATATCAAACTCCTTCCCATTCTAATCCTGAGACCCTTCCTATAGCTTGAGATGTGATATCCAACTCCTTCCCATTCCAATTCTGAGACCCTTCCTATACCATGAGACTTGATATCTCAATGCTTCTAATACCAAACCTGAGACCCGTCCTATAACATGAGATGTGATATCCAAATCCTTCCCCTTCCAAACCTTAGACCCTTCCTTTATCATGAGATGTGATATCCAACTCCTTCCTATTCCAATCTTGAGACCCTTCCGATATGAAATGTGATATCTCAATGCTTCTAATATCAAACTTGAGACCCTCCCTATAGCATGAGATGTGATATCCAAGTCCTTCCCATTCCAATCCTGAGACCCTTCCTATAGCATGAGATGTGATATCTCAATGCTTCTAATACCAAACCTGAGACCCTTCCTATAACATGAGATGGGAATATCCAACTCCTTCCCATTCCAATCCTGAGACCCTTCCGATAGCAGAGATGTGATATCTCAATGCTTATACCAAACCTGAGATCCTTCCTATAACATGAGATGTGATATCCAACTCCTTCGCATTCCAATCCTGAGACACTTCCTATAGCATGAGATGTGATATCTCACTGCTTATACCAAACCTGAGACCCGTCCTATAGCATGAGATGTGATATCCAACTCCTTCCCATTCCAATCCTGAGACCCTTCCTATAACATGAGATGTGATATTCAACTCCTTCCCATTCCAACCTGAGACACTTCCTATAGCATGAGAAGGGATATCCAACTCCTTCCCATTCCAATCCTGAGAACCTTCCGATAGCAGAGATGTGATATCTCAATGCTTCTAATATCAAAACTGAGACCCTCCCTATAGCATGATATGTGATATCTAAGTCCTTCCCATTCCAATCCTGAGACCCTTCCTATAGCATGAGATGTTATATCTCAATGCTTCTACCAAACCTGAGACCCTTCCTTTAGCATGAGATGTGATATCCAACTCCTTCCCATTCCAATCCTGAGACCCTTCCTATAGCATGAGATGTGATATCTCAATACTTCTAATACCAAACCTGAGATCCTTCCGATAACATGAGATGTGATATCTCAATACTTCTAATACCAACCTGAGATCCATCCTATAACATGAGATGTGATATCCAAATCCTTCGCCTTCCAAACCTGAGACCCTCCCTTTAGCATGAGATGTGATATCCAACTCCTTCCCATTCCAATCCTGAGACCCTTCTGATAGCATAAGATATATCTCAATGCTTCTATACGAAACCTGAGATCCTTCCGATAGCATGAGATGTGATATCTCAATACTTCTAATACCAAACCTGAAATCCTTCCTATAACATGAGATGTGATATCCAAATCCTTATCTTCCAAACCTGAGACCCTCCCTTTAGCATGAGATGTGATATCCAACTCCTTCCCATTCCAATCCTGAGACTCTTCTGATAGCATAAGATATGATATCTCAATGCTTCTATACCAAACCTGAGATCCTTCTGATAACATGAGATGTGATATCTCAATACTTCTAATACCAAACCTGAGATCCTACCTCTAACATGAAATGTGATATCCAACTCTTTTCCCTTGCAAACCTGAGAGCCTTCCTGTAGCATGAGATGTGATATCCAAGTCCTTCCCATTCCAATCCTGAGACCCTTCCTATAACATGAGATGTGATATCCAACTCCTCCCCATTCCAACCTGAGACCCTTCCTATAGCATGAGATGGGATATCCAACTCCTTCCAAATCCAATCCCGATACCCTTCCGATAGCATGAGATGTGATATCCCAATGCTTCTACCAAACCTGAGACCCATACTATGGCATGAGATGTGATATCAAACTCCTTCCCATTCTAATCCTGAGACCCTTCCTATTGCTTGAGATGTGATATCCAACTCCTTCCCATTCCAATTCTGAGACCCTTCCTATACCATGAGACTTGATATCTCAATGCTTCTAATACCAAACCTGAGACCCGTCCTATAACATGAGATGTGATATCCAAATCCTTCCCCTTCCAAACCTTAGACCCTTCCTTTATCATGAGATGTGATATCCAACTCCTTCCCATTCCAATCTTGAGACCCTTCCGATATCATGAAATGTGATATCTCAATGCTTCTAATATCAAACTTGAGACCCTCCCTATAGCATGAGATGTGATATCCAAGTCCTTCCCATTCCAATCCTGAGACCCTTCCTATAGCATGAGATGTGATATCTCAATGCTTCTAATACCAAACCTGAGACCCTTCCTATAACATGAGATGGGAATATCCAACTCCTTCCCATTCCAATCCTGAGACCCTTCCGATAGCAGAGATGTGATATCTCAATGCTTATACCAAACCTGAGATCCTTCCTATAACATGAGATGTGATATCCAACTCCTTCCCATTCCAATCCTGAGACACTTCCTATAGCATGAGATGTGATATCTCACTGCTTATACCAAACCTGAGACCCGTCCTATAGCATGAGATGTGATATCCAACTCCTTCCCATTCCAATCCTGAGACCCTTCCTATAGCATGAGATGTGATATCTCAATGCTTCTAATATCAAACTTGAGACCCTCCCTATAGCATGAGATGTGATACCCAAGTCCTTCCCATTCCAATCCTGAGACCCTTCCTATAGCATGAGATGTGATATCTCAATGCTTCTAATACCAAACCTGAGACTCTTCCTATAACATGAGATGGGATATCCAACTCCTTCCCATTCCAATCTGGAGACCCTTTTGATAGCAGAGATGTGATATCTCAATGTTTATACCAAACCTGAGACCCTTCCTACGGCATGAGATGTCATATTCAACTCCTTCCCATTCCAATCCTGAGACCCTTCCTATAGCATGAGATGTGATATCCGACTCCTTCCCATTCCAATCCTGAGACCCTTCCTATAGCATGAGATGTGATGTCTCAATGCTTCTAATACCAAACCTGAGATCCTTCCTATAACATGAGATGTGATATCCAACTCCTTCCATTCCAATCCTGAGACCCTTCCTATAGCATGAGATGTGATATCTCAATGCTTATACCAAACCTGAGACCCTTCCTATAGCATGAGATGTGATATCCAACTCCTTCCCATTCCAATCCTGAGACCCTTCCTATAGCCTGAGATGTGATATCTCAATGCCTCTAATACCAAACCTGAGATCCTTCCTCTAACATGAAATGTGATATCCAACTCCTTCACTTTCCAAACCTGAGAGCCTATCTATAGCATGAGATGTGATATCCAAGTCCTTCCCATTCCAATCCTTAGACACTTCCTACAGCATGCAATATGATATCTCAATGATTCTAATAAAAAACCTGAGACCCGTCCTGTAACATGAGATGGGATATCCAACTCCTTCCCATTCCAATCCTGAGACACTTCCGATAGCAGAGATGTGATATCTCAATGCTTCTAATATCAAACTTGAGACCCTCCCTATAGCATGAGATGTGATACCCAAGTCCTTCCCATTCCAATCCTGAGACCCTTCCTATAGCATGAGATGTGATATCTCAATGCTTCTAATACCAAACCTGAGACTCTTCCTATAACATGAGATGGGATATCCAACTCCTTCCCATTCCAATCCTGAGACCCTTTTGATAGCAGAGATGTGATATCTCAATGTTTATACCAAACCTGAGACCCTTCCTACGGCATGAGATGTCATATTCAACTCCTTCCCATTCCAATCCTGAGACCCTTCCTATAGCATGAGATGTGATATCCAACTCCTTCCCATTCCAATCCTGAGACCCTTCCTATAGCATGAGATGTGGTGTCTCAATGCTTCTAATACCAAACCTGAGATCCTTCCTATAACATGAGATGTGATATCCAACTCCTTCCATTCCAATCCTGAGACCCTTCCTATAGCATGAGATGTGATATCTCAATGCTTATACCAAACCTGAGACCCTTCCTATAGCATGAGATGTGATATCCAACTCCTTCCCATTCCAATCCTGAGACCCTTCCTATAGCCTGAGATGTGATATCTCAATGCCTCTAATACCAAACCTGAGATCCTTCCTCTAACATGAAAAGTGATATCCAACTCCTTCACTTTCCAAACCTGAGAGCCTATCTATAGCATGAGATGTGATATCCAAGTCCTTCCCATTCCAATCCTTAGACCCTTCCTACAGCATGCAATATGATATCTCAATGATTCTAATAAAAAACCTGAGACCCGTCCTATAACATGAGATGGGATATCCAACTCCTTCCCATTCCAATCCCGAGACACTTCCGATAGCAGAGATGTGATATCTCAATGTTTATACCAAACCTGTGACCCTTCCTATAACATGAGATGTGATATCCAACTCCTTCCCGTTCCAAACCTGAGACCCTTCCTATAGCATGAGATGTGATATCTCAATGCTTCTAATATCAAAACTGAGACCCTCCCTATAGCATGATATGTGATATCTAAGTCCTTCCCATTCCAATCCTGAGACCCTTCCTATAGCATGAGATGTGATATCTCAATGCTTCTACCAAACCTGAGACCCTTCCTTTAGCATGAGATGTGATATCCAACTCTTTCCCATTCCAATCCTGAGACCCTTCCTATAGCATGAGATGTGATATCTCAATACTTCTAATACCAAACCTGAGATCCTTCCGATAACATGAGATGTGATATCCAAATCCTTCGCCTTCCAAACCTGAGACCCTCCCTTTAGCATGAGATGTGATATCCAACTCCTTCCCATTCCAATCCTGAGACCCTTCTGATAGCATAAGATATGATATCTCAATGCTTCTATACCAAACCTGAGATCCTTCCGATAGCATGATGTGATATCTCAATACTTCTAATACCAAACCTGAGATCCTTCCTATAACATGAGATGTGATATCCAAATCCTTATCTTCCAAACCTGAGACCCTCCCTTTAGCATGAGATGTGATATCCAACTCCTTCCCATTCCAATCCTGAGACTCTTCTGATAGCATAACATATGATATCTCAATGCTTCTATACCAAACCTGAGATCCTTCTGATAGCATGAGATGTGATATCTCAATACTTCTAATACCAAACCTGAGATCCTACCTCTAACATGAAATGTGATATCCAACTCTTTCCCCTTGCAAACCTGAGAGCCTTCCTATAGCATGAGATGTGATATCCAAGTCCTTCCCATTCCAATCCTGAGACCCTTCCTATAACATGAGATGTGATATCCAACTCCTTCCCATTCCAACCTGAGAACCTTCCTATAGCATGAGATGGGATATCCAACTCCTTCCAAATCCAATCCCGATACCCTTCTGATAGCATGAGATGTGATATCCCAATGCTTCTACCAAACCTGAGACCCATACTATGGCATGAGATGTGATATCAAACTCCTTCCCATTCTAATCCTGAGACCCTTCCTATAGCTTGAGATGTGATATCCAACTCCTTCCCATTCCAATTCTGAGACCCTTCCTATACCATGAGACTTGATATCTCAATGCTTCTAATACCAAACCTGAGACCCGTCCTATAACATGAGATGTGATATCCAAATCCTTCCCCTTCCAAACCTTAGACCCTTCCTTTATCATGAGATGTGATATCCAACTCCTTCCTATTCCAATCTTGAGACCCTTCCGATATGAAATGTGATATCTCAATGCTTCTAATATCAAACTTGAGACCCTCCCTATAGCATGAGATGTGATATCCAAGTCCTTCCCATTCCAATCCTGAGACCCTTCCTATAGCATGAGATGTGATATCTCAATGCTTCTAATACCAAACCTGAGACCCTTCCTATAACATGAGATGGGAATATCCAACTCCTTCCCATTCCAATCCTGAGACCCTTCCGATAGCAGAGATGTGATATCTCAATGCTTATACCAAACCTGAGATCCTTCCTATAACATGAGATGTGATATCCAACTCCTTCGCATTCCAATCCTGAGACACTTCCTATAGCATGAGATGTGATATCTCACTGCTTATACCAAACCTGAGACCCGTCCTATAGCATGAGATGTGATATCCAACTCCTTCCCATTCCAATCCGGAGACCCTTCCTATAGCATGAGATGTGATATCTCAATGCTTCTAATATCAAACTTGAGACCCTCCCTATAGCATGAGATGTGATACCCAAGTCCTTCCCATTCCAATCCTGAGACCCTTCCTATAGCATGAGATGTGATATCTCAATGCTTCTAATACCAAACCTGAGACTCTTCCTATAACATGAGATGGGATATCCAACTCCTTCCCATTCCAATCCTGAGACCCTTTTGATAGCAGAGATGTGATATCTCAATGTTTATACCAAACCTGAGACCCTTCCTACGGCATGAGATGTCATATTCAACTCCTTCCCATTCCAATCCTGAGACCCTTCCTATAGCATGAGATGTGATATCCAACTCCTTCCCATTCCAATTCTGAGACCCTTCCTATAGCATGAGATGTGATGTCTCAATGCTTCTAATACCAAACCTGAGATCCTTCCTATAACATGAGATGTGATATCCAACTCCTTCCATTCCAATCCTGAGACCCTTCCTATAGCATGAGATGTGATATCTCAATGCTTATACCAAACCTGAGACCCTTCCTATAGCATGAGATGTGATATCCAACTCCTTCCCATTCCAATCCTGAGACCCTTCCTATAGCCTGAGATGTGATATCTCAATGCCTCTAATACCAAACCTGAGATCCTTCCTCTAACATGAAATATGATATCCAACTCCTTCACTTTCCAAACCTGAGAGCCTATCTATAGCATGAGATGTGATATCCAAGTCCTTCCCATTCCAATCCTTAGACCCTTCCTACAGCATGCAATATGATATCTCAATGATTCTAATAAAAAACCTGAGACCCGTCCTGTAACATGAGATGGGATATCCAACTCCTTCCCATTCCAATCCTGAGACACTTCCGATAGCAGAGATGTGATATCTCAATGCTTCTAATATCAAACTTGAGACCCTCCCTATAGCATGAGATGTGATACCCAAGTCCTTCCCATTCCAATCCTGAGACCCTTCCTATAGCATGAGATGTGATATCTCAATGCTTCTAATACCAAACCTGAGACTCTTCCTATAACATGAGATGGGATATCCAACTCCTTCCCATTCCAATCCTGAGACCCTTTTGATAGCAGAGATGTGATATCTCAATGTTTATACCAAACCTGAGACCCTTCCTAAGGCATGAGATGTCATATTCAACTCCTTCCCATTCCAATCCTGAGACCCTTCCTATAGCATGAGATGTGATATCCAACTCCTTCCCATTCCAATCCTGAGACCCTTCCTATAGCATGAGATGTGATGTCTCAATGCTTCTAATACCAAACCTGAGATCCTTCCTATAACATGAGATGTGATATCCAACTCCTTCCATTCCAATCCTGAGACCCTTCCTATAGCATGAGATGTGATATCTCAATGCTTATACCAAACCTGAGACCCTTCCTATAGCATGAGATGTGATATCCAACTCCTTCCCATTCCAATCCTGAGACCCTTCCTATAGCCTGAGATGTGATATCTCAATGCCTCTAATACCAAACCTGAGATCCTTCCTCTAACATGAAAAGTGATATCCAACTCCTTCACTTTCCAAACCTGAGAGCCTATCTATAGCATGAGATGTGATATCCAAGTCCTTCCCATTCCAATCCTTAGACCCTTCCTACAGCATGCAATATGATATCTCAATGATTCTAATAAAAAACCTGAGACCCGTCCTATAACATGAGATGGGATATCCAACTCCTTCCCATTCCAATCCTGAGACACTTCCGATAGGAGAGATGTGATATCTCAATGTTTATACCAAACCTGAGACCCTTCCTATAACATGAGATGTGATATCCAACTCCTTCCCGTTCCAAACCTGAGACCCTTCCTATAGCATGAGATGTGATATCTCAATGCTTCTAATATCAAAACTGAGACCCTCCCTATAGCATGATATGTGATATCTAAGTCCTTCCCATTCCAATCCTGAGACCCTTCCTATAGCATGAGATGTGATATCTCAATGCTTCTACCAAACCTGAGACCCTTCCTTTAGCATGAGATGTGATATCCAACTCTTTCCCATTCCAATCCTGAGACCCTTCCTATAGCATGAGATGTGATATCTCAATACTTCTAATACCAAACCTGAGATCCTTCCGATAACATGAGATGTGATATCCAAATCCTTCGCCTTCCAAACCTGAGACCCTCCCTTTAGCATGAGATGTGATATCCAACTCCTTCCCATTCCAATCCTGAGACCCTTCTGATAGCATAAGATATGATATCTCAATGCTTCTATACCAAACCTGAGATCCTTCCGATAGCATGATGTGATATCTCAATACTTCTAATACCAAACCTGAGATCCTTCCTATAACATGAGATGTGATATCCAAATCCTTATCTTCCAAACCTGAGACCCTCCCTTTAGCATGAGATGTGATATCCAACTCCTTCCCATTCCAATCCTGAGACTCTTCTGATAGCATAACATATGATATCTCAATGCTTCTATACCAAACCTGAGATCCTTCTGATAGCATGAGATGTGATATCTCAATACTTCTAATACCAAACCTGAGATCCTACCTCTAACATGAAATGTGATATCCAACTCTTTCCCCTTGCAAACCTGAGAGCCTTCCTATAGCATGAGATGTGATATCCAAGTCCTTCCCATTCCAATCCTGAGACCCTTCCTATAACATGAGATGTGATATCCAACTCCTTCCCATTCCAACCTGAGACCCTTCCTATAGCATGAGATGGGATATCCAACTCCTTCCAAATCCAATCCCGATACCCTTCTGATAGCATGAGATGTGATATCCCAATGCTTCTACCAAACCTGAGACCCATACTATGGCATGAGATGTGATATCAAACTCCTTCCCATTCTAATCCTGAGACCCTTCCTATAGCTTGAGATGTGATATCCAACTCCTTCCCATTCCAATTCTGAGACCCTTCCTATACCATGAGACTTGATATCTCAATGCTTCTAATACCAAACCTGAGACCCGTCCTATAACATGAGATGTGATATCCAAATCCTTCCCCTTCCAAACCTTAGACCCTTCCTTTATCATGAGATGTGATATCCAACTCCTTCCTATTCCAATCTTGAGACCCTTCCGATATGAAATGTGATATCTCAATGCTTCTAATATCAAACTTGAGACCCTCCCTATAGCATGAGATGTGATATCCAAGTCCTTCCCATTCCAATCCTGAGACCCTTCCTATAGCATGAGATGTGATATCTCAATACTTCTAATACCAAACCTGAGACCCTTCCTATAACATGAGATGGGAATATCCAACTCCTTCCCATTCCAATCCTGAGACCCTTCCGATAGCAGAGATGTGATATCTCAATGCTTATACCAAACCTGAGATCCTTCCTATAACATGAGATGTGATATCCAACTCCTTTGCATTCCAATCCTGAGACACTTCCTATAGCATGAGATGTGATATCTCACTGCTTATACCAAACCTGAGACCCGTCCTATAGCATGAGATGTGATATCCAACTCCTTCCCATTCCAATCCGGAGACCCTTCCTATAGCATGAGATGTGATATCTCAATGCTTCTAATATCAAACTTGAGACCCTCCCTATAGCATGAGATGTGATACCCAAGTCCTTCCCATTCCAATCCTGAGACCCTTCCTATAGCATGAGATGTGATATCTCAATGCTTCTAATACCAAACCTGAGACTCTTCCTATAACATGAGATGGGATATCCAACTCCTTCCCATTCCAATTCTGAGACCCTTTTGATAGCAGAGATGTGATATCTCAATGTTTATACCAAACCTGAGACCCTTCCTACGGCATGAGATGTCATATTCAACTCCTTCCCATTCCAATCCTGAGACCCTTCCTATAGCATGAGATGTGATATCCAACTCCTTCCCATTCCAATCCTGAGACCCTTCCTATAGCATGAGATGTGATGTCTCAATGCTTCTAATACCAAACCTGAGATCCTTCCTATAACATGAGATGTGATATCCAACTCCTTCCATTCCAATCCTGAGACCCTTCCTATAGCATGAGATGTGATATCTCAATGCTTATACCAAACCTGAGACCCTTCCTATAGCATGAGATGTGATATCCAACTCCTTCCCATTCCAATCCTGAGACCCTTCCTATAGCCTGAGATGTGATATCTCAATGCCTCTAATACCAAACCTGAGATCCTTCCTCTAACATGAAATGTGATATCCAACTCCTTCACTTTCCAAACCTGAGAGCCTATCTATAGCATGAGATGTGATATCCAAGTCCTTCCCATACCAATCCTTAGACCCTTCCTACAGCATGCAATATGATATCTCAATGATTCTAATAAAAAACCTGAGACCCGTCCTGTAACATGAGATGGGATATCCAACTCCTTCCCATTCCAATCCTGAGACACTTCCGATAGCAGAGATGTGATATCTCAATGCTTCTAATATCAAACTTGAGACCCTCCCTATAGCATGAGATGTGATACCCAAGTCCTTCCCATTCCAATCCTGAGACCCTTCCTATAGCATGAGATGTGATATCTCAATGCTTCTAATACCAAACCTGAGACTCTTCCTATAACATGAGATGGGATATCCAACTCCTTCCCATTCCAATCCTGAGACCCTTTTGATAGCAGAGATGTGATATCTCAATGTTTATACCAAACCTGAGACCCTTCCTACGGCATGAGATGTCATATTCAACTCCTTCCCATTCCAATCCTGAGACCCTTCCTATAGCATGAGATGTGATATCCAACTCCTTCCCATTCCAATCCTGAGACCCTTCCTATAGCATGAGATGTGATGTCTCAATGCTTCTAATACCAAACCTGAGATCCTTCCTATAACATGAGATGTGATATCCAACTCCTTCCATTCCAATCCTGAGACCCTTCCTATAGCATGAGATGTGATATCTCAATGCTTATACCAAACCTGAGACCCTTCCTATAGCATGAGATGTGATATCCAACTCCTTCCCATTCCAATCCTGAGACCCTTCCTATAGCCTGAGATGTGATATCTCAATGCCTCTAATACCAAACCTGAGATCCTTCCTCTAACATGAAAAGTGATATCCAACTCCTTCACTTTCCAAACCTGAGAGCCTATCTATAGCATGAGATGTGATACCCAAGTCCTTCCCATTCCAATCCTTAGACCCTTCCTACAGCATGCAATATGATATCTCAATGATTCTAATAAAAAACCTGAGACCCGTCCTATAACATGAGATGGGATATCCAACTCCTTCCCATTCCAATCCTGAGACACTTCCGATAGCAGAGATGTGATATCTCAATGTTTATACCAAACCTGAGACCCTTCCTATAACATGAGATGTGATATCCAACTCCTTCCCGTTCCAAACCTGAGACCCTTCCTATAGCATGAGATGTGATATCTCAATGCTTCTAATATCAAAACTGAGACCCTCCCTATAGCATGATATGTGATATCTAAGTCCTTCCCATTCCAATCCTGAGACCCTTCCTATAGCATGAGATGTGATATCTCAATGCTTCTACCAAACCTGAGACCCTTCCTTTAGCATGAGATGTGATATCCAACTCTTTCCCATTCCAATCCTGAGACCCTTCCTATAGCATGAGATGTGATATCTCAATACTTCTAATACCAAACCTGAGATCCTTCTGATAACATGAGATGTGATATCCAAATCCTTCGCCTTCCAAACCTGAGACCCTCCCTTTAGCATGAGATGTGATATCCAACTCCTTCCCATTCCAATCCTGAGACCCTTCTGATAGCATAAGATATGATATCTCAATGCTTCTATACCAAACCTGAGATCCTTCCGATAGCATGATGTGATATCTCAATACTTCTAATACCAAACCTGAGATCCTTCCTATAACATGAGATGTGATATCCAAATCCTTATCTTCCAAACCTGAGACCCTCCCTTTAGCATGAGATGTGATATCCAACTCCTTCCCATTCCAATCCTGAGACTCTTCTGATAGCATAACATATGATATCTCAATGCTTCTATACCAAACCTGAGATCCTTCTGATAGCATGAGATGTGATATCTCAATACTTCTAATACCAAACCTGAGATCCTACCTCTAACATGAAATGTGATATCCAACTCTTTCCCCTTGCAAACCTGAGAGCCTTCCTATAGCATGAGATGTGATATCCAAGTCCTTCCCATTCCAATCCTGAGACCCTTCCTATAACATGAGATGTGATATCCAACTCCTTCCCATTCCAACCTGAGACCCTTCCTATAGCATGAGATGGGATATCCAACTCCTTCCAAATCCAATCCCGATACCCTTCTGATAGCATGAGATGTGATATCCCAATGCTTCTACCAAACCTGAGACCCATACTATGGCATGAGATGTGATATCAAACTCCTTCCCATTCTAATCCTGAGACCCTTCCTATAGCTTGAGATGTGATATCCAACTCCTTCCCATTCCAATTCTGAGACCCTTCCTATACCATGAGACTTGATATCTCAATGCTTCTAATACCAAACCTGAGACCCGTCCTATAACATGAGATGTGATATCCAAATCCTTCCCCTTCCAAACCTTAGACCCTTCCTTTATCATGAGATGTGATATCCAACTCCTTCCTATTCCAATCTTGAGACCCTTCCGATATGAAATGTGATATCTCAATGCTTCTAATATCAAACTTGAGACCCTCCCTATAGCATGAGATGTGATATCCAAGTCCTTCCCATTCCAATCCTGAGACCCTTCCTATAGCATGAGATGTGATATCACAATGCTTCTAATACCAAACCTGAGACCCTTCCTATAACATGAGATGGGAATATCCAACTCCTTCCCATTCCAATCCTGAGACCCTTCCGATAGCAGAGATGTGATATCTCAATGCTTATACCAAACCTGAGATCCTTCCTATAACATGAGATGTGATATCCAACTCCTTCCCATTCCAATCCTGAGACACTTCCTATAGCATGAGATGTGATATCTCACTGCTTATACCAAACCTGAGACCCTTCCTATAGCATGAGATGTGATATCCAACTCCTTCCCAATCCAATCCTGAGACCCTTCCTATAGCATGAGATGTGATATCTCAATGCTTCTAATATCAAACTTGAGACCCTCCCTATAGCATGAGATGTGATACCCAAGTCCTTCCCATTCCAATCCTGAGACACTTCCTATAGCATGAGATGTGATATCTCAATGCTTCTAATACCAAACCTGAGACTCTTCCTATAACATGAGATGGGATATCCAACTCCTTCCCATTCCAATCCTGAGACCCTTTCGATAGCAGAGATGTGATATCTCAATGTTTATACCAAACCTGAGACCCTCCCTACGGCATGAGATGTCATATACAACTCCTTCCCATTCCAATCCTGAGACCCTTCCTATAGCATGAGATGTGATATCCAACTCCTTCCCATTCCAATCCTGAGACCCTTCCTATAGCCTGAGATGTGATATCTCAATGCCTCTAATACCAAACCTGAGATCCTTCCTCTAACATGAAATGTGATATCCAACTCCTTCACTTTCCAAACCTGAGAGCCTATCTATAGCATGAGATGTGATATCCAAGTCCTTCCCATTCCAATCCTTAGACCCTTCCTACAGCATGCAATATGATATCTCAATGATTTTGATAAAAAACCTGAGACCCGTCCTATAACATGAGATGGGATATCCAACTCCTTCCCATTCCAATCCTGGGACACTTCCGATAGCAGAGATGTGATATCTCAATGTTTATACCAAACCTGAGACCCTTCCTATAACATGAGATGTGATATCCAACTCCTTCCCGTTCCAAACCTGAGACCCTTCCTTTAGCATGAGATGTGATATCCAGCTCCTTCCCATTCCAATCCTGAGACACTTCCGATAGCATGAGATGTGATATCTCAATGCTTCTAATACCAAACTGAGACCCTCCCTATAGCATATGTGATATCTAAGTCCTCCCCATTCCAATCCTGAGACCCTTCCTATAGCATGAGATGTGATATCTCAATGCTTATCCTTGATTCCTGTAGTAAATTGATTTCCTTTGCAGGCCGACTACTGTCACGAATGCCTTGTCTGCATGCATTCTCTCCTGGCCATTCTCTCACCGTGGCTATTTGCCTACCCCCTTCCTCTCTCAGTGGATGGACTTCCCCATCCTAGCCTCCTACCACTCAACTCCGCCTACTTGGAGAATTCAACATGAACCTGTATGCTTCCTGACCTGGACTTTTACGAGATCTGCAACTCTTCATGTCGCTGGCCCTACACACTGCAGTGAATACTCAGGATTTTCTGATCTCAGACCTCCCCCTCTGTAACCCTCTCAACAATCCTCTCCCGTGGTGATCAAGTTCTCATCTCCAAAGAAGGCTGCCAGCTGTTCCTCCTCAGAGGAGTTCTCCCTTTCTGTCCCTGCTCCCTGCACCGTTTCGCGTTGCAAACACTCGCTTCCCTGCTCTCTGGTTTAGACGCTTTTCCTTCTCAGAGGCCTTCTTCTATTCTGCCCTTTTCGCGTTGCAAGTACTCGCTTCCCAGCTCTCTGGTTTACACGCGTGTTCCCTGCCTTCTCTCCTCTTCCCGCTGCCTTCAAATCAAAAAATGAGCTCCAAAAGATACACAGTGCTCAGAATGCTCTATAACACCCATTATTCAACATATAGCCGTAACCCGCTAGACGTATTGAAACGTGCTGTAAACTAGCAAAAACAGAGAGCTGGGAACCTGAGACCCTTCCTATAGCTTGAGATGAAATATCAAACTCCTTCCCATTCCAATCCTGAGATAGCTTGAGATGTGAGATCCAAATCCTTCCCCTTCCAAACCTGAGACCCTTCCTATAGATTGATATGTGATATCAAACTCCTTCCCATTACAATCCTGAGATAGCTTGAGATGTGATATCCAACTCCATCCCATTCCAATCCTGAGACCCTTCCGATAGCATGTGATGTGATAGCTCAATGCTTCTAATATCAAAACTGAGACCCTCCCTATAGTATGAGATGTGAAATCTAAGTCCTTCACATTCCTATCCTGAGACCCTTCTGATAGCAGAGATGTGATATCTCAATGCTTATACCGAACCTGATGACCCTTCCTTTAGCATGAGATGTGATATTCAACTCCTTCCCATTCCAATCCTGAGACACTTCCGATAGCAGAGATGTGATATCTCAATGCTTCTAATATCAAACTTGAGACCCTCCCTATAGCATGAGATGTGATACCCAAGTCCTTCCCATTCCAATCCTGAGACCCTTCCTATAGCATGAGATGTGATATCTCAATGCTTCTAATACCAAACCTGAGACTCTTCCTATAACATGAGATGGGATATCCAACTCCTTCCCATTCCAATCCTGAGACCCTTTTGATAGCAGAGATGTGATATCTCAATGTTTATACCAAACCTGAGACCCTTCCTACGGCATGAGATGTCATATTCAACTCCTTCCCATTCCAATCCTGAGACCCTTCCTATAGCATGAGATGTGATATCCAACTCCTTCCCATTCCAATCCTGAGACCCTTCCTATAGCATGAGATGTGATGTCTCAATGCTTCTAATACCAAACCTGAGATCCTTCCTATAACATGAGATGTGATATCCAACTCCTTCCATTCCAATCCTGAGACCCTTCCTATAGCATGAGATGTGATATCTCAATGCTTATACCAAACCTGAGACCCTTCCTATAGCATGAGATGTGATATCCAACTCCTTCCCATTCCAATCCTGAGACCCTTCCTATAGCCTGAGATGTGATATCTCAATGCCTCTAATACCAAACCTGAGATCCTTCCTCTAACATGAAATGTGATATCCAACTCCTTCACTTTCCAAACCTGAGAGCCTATCTATAGCATGAGATGTGATATCCAAGTCCTTCCCATTCCAATCCTTAGACCCTTCCTACAGCATGCAATATGATATCTCAATGATTCTAATAAAAAACCTGAGACCCGTCCTATAACATGAGATGGGATATCCAACTCCTTCCCATTCCAATCCTGAGACACTTCCGATAGCAGAGATGTGATATCTCAATGTTTATACCAAACCTGAGACCCTTCCTATAACATGAGATGTGATATCGAACTCCTTCCCGTTCCAAACCTGAGACCCTTCCTTTAGCATGAGATGTGATATCCAGCTCCTTCCCATTCCAATCCTGAGACACTTCCGATAGCATGAGATGTGATATCTCAATGCTTCTAATATCAAAACTGAGACCCTCCCTATAGCATGATATGTGATATCTAAGTCCTTCCCATTCCAATCCTGAGACCCTTCCTATAGCATGAGATGTGATATCTCAATGCTTCTACCAAACCTGAGACCCTTCCTTTAGCATGAGATGTGATATCCAACTCTTTCCCATTCCAATCCTGAGACCCTTCCTATAGCATGAGATGTGATATCTCAATACTTCTAATACCAAACCTGAGATCCTTCCGATAACATGAGATGTGATATCCAAATCCTTCACCTTCCAAACCTGAGACCCTTCCTATAGCATGAGATGTGATATCTCAATGCTTCTAATATCAAACTTGAGACCCTCCCTATAGCATGAGATGTGATACCCAAGTCCTTCCCATTCCAATCCTGAGACACTTCCTATAGCATGAGATGTGATATCTCAATGCTTCTACCAAACCTGAGACCCTTCCTATAACATGAGATGTGATATCCAACTCCTTCCCATTCCAATCCTGAGACCCTTCCTATAGCATGAGATGTGATATCTCAATGCTTCTAATATCAAACTTGAGACCCTCCCTATAGCATGAGATGTGATACCCAAGTCCTTCCCATTCCAATCCTGAGACACTTCCTATAGCATGAGATGTGATATCTCAATGCTTCTAATACCAAACCTGAGACTCTTCCTATAACATGAGATGGGATATCCAACTCCTTCCCATTCCAATCCTGAGACCCTTTCGATAGCAGAGATGTGATATCTCAATGTTTATACCAAACCTGAGACCCTCCCTACGGCATGAGATGTCATATACAACTCCTTCCCATTCCAATCCTGAGACCCTTCCTATAGCATGAGATGTGATATCCAACTCCTTCCCATTCCAATCCTGAGACCCTTCCTATAGCCTGAGATGTGATATCTCAATGCCTCTAATACCAAACCTGAGACTCTTCCTATAACATGAGATGGGATATCCAACTCCTTCCCATTCCAATCCTGAGACCCTTTTGATAGCAGAGATGTGATATCTCAATGTTTATACCAAACCTGAGACCCTTCCTACGGCATGAGATGTCATATTCAACTCCTTCCCATTCCAATCCTGAGACCCTTCCTATAGCATGAGATGTGATATCCAACTCCTTCCCATTCCAATCCTGAGACCCTTCCTATAGCATGAGATGTGATGTCTCAATGCTTCTAATACCAAACCTGAGATCCTTCCTATAACATGAGATGTGATATCCAACTCCTTCCATTCCAATCCTGAGACCCTTCCTATAGCATGAGATGTGATATCTCAATGCTTATACCAAACCTGAGACCCTTCCTATAGCATGAGATGTGATATCCAACTCCTTCCCATTCCAATCCTGAGACCCTTCCTATAGCCTGAGATGTGATATCTCAATGCCTCTAATACCAAACCTGAGATCCTTCCTCTAACATGAAAAGTGATATCCAACTCCTTCACTTTCCAAACCTGAGAGCCTATCTATAGCATGAGATGTGATATCCAAGTCCTTCCCATTCCAATCCTTAGACCCTTCCTACAGCATGCAATATGATATCTCAATGATTCTAATAAAAAACCTGAGACCCGTCCTATAACATGAGATGGGATATCCAACTCCTTCCCATTCCAATCCTGAGACACTTCCGATAGCAGAGATGTGATATCTCAATGTTTATACCAAACCTGAGACCCTTCCTATAACATGAGATGTGATATCCAACTCCTTCACGTTCCAAACCTGAGACCCTTCCTATAGCATGAGATGTGATATCTCAATGCTTCTAATATCAAAACTGAGACCCTCCCTATAGCATGATATGTGATATCTAAGTCCTTCCCATTCCAATCCTGAGACCCTTCCTATAGCATGAGATGTGATATCTCAATGCTTCTACCAAACCTGAGACCCTTCCTTTAGCATGAGATGTGATATCCAACTCTTTCCCATTCCAATCCTGAGACCCTTCCTATAGCATGAGATGTGATATCTCAATACTTCTAATACCAAACCTGAGATCCTTCCGATAACATGAGATGTGATATCCAAATCCTTCGCCTTCCAAACCTGAGACCCTCCCTTTAGCATGAGATGTGATATCCAACTCCTTCCCATTCCAATCCTGAGACCCTTCTGATAGCATAAGATATGATATCTCAATGCTTCTATACCAAACCTGAGATCCTTCCGATAGCATGATGTGATATCTCAATACTTCTAATACCAAACCTGAGATCCTTCCTATAACATGAGATGTGATATCCAAATCCTTATCTTCCAAACCTGAGACCCTCCCTTTAGCATGAGATGTGATATCCAACTCCTTCCCATTCCAATCCTGAGACTCTTCTGATAGCATAACATATGATATCTCAATGCTTCTATACCAAACCTGAGATCCTTCTGATAGCATGAGATGTGATATCTCAATACTTCTAATACCAAACCTGAGATCCTACCTCTAACATGAAATGTGATATCCAACTCTTTCCCCTTGCAAACCTGAGACCCTTCCTATAGCATGAGATGGGATATCCAACTCCTTCCAAATCCAATCCCGATACCCTTCTGATAGCATGAGATGTGATATCCCAATGCTTCTACCAAACCTGAGACCCATACTATGGCATGAGATGTGATATCAAACTCCTTCCCATTCTAATCCTGAGACCCTTCCTATAGCTTGAGATGTGATATCCAACTCCTTCCCATTCCAATTCTGAGACCCTTCCTATACCATGAGACTTGATATCTCAATGCTTCTAATACCAAACCTGAGACCCGTCCTATAACATGAGATGTGATATCCAAATCCTTCCCCTTCCAAACCTTAGACCCTTCCTTTATCATGAGATGTGATATCCAACTCCTTCCTATTCCAATCTTGAGACCCTTCCGATATGAAATGTGATATCTCAATGCTTCTAATATCAAACTTGAGACCCTCCCTATAGCATGAGATGTGATATCCAAGTCCTTCCCATTCCAATCCTGAGACCCTTCCTATAGCATGAGATGTGATATCTCAATGCTTCTAATACCAAACCTGAGACCCTTCCTATAACATGAGATGGGAATATCCAACTCCTTCCCATTCCAATCCTGAGACCCTTCCGATAGCAGAGATGTGATATCTCAATGCTTATACCAAACCTGAGATCCTTCCTATAACATGAGATGTGATATCCAACTCCTTCGCATTCCAATCCTGAGACACTTCCTATAGCATGAGATGTGATATCTCACTGCTTATACCAAACCTGAGACCCGTCCTATAGCATGAGATGTGATATCCAACTCCTTCCCATTCCAATCCGGAGACCCTTCCTATAGCATGAGATGTGATATCTCAATGCTTCTAATATCAAACTTGAGACCCTCCCTATAGCATGAGATGTGATACCCAAGTCCTTCCCATTCCAATCCTGAGACCCTTCCTATAGCATGAGATGTGATATCTCAATGCTTCTAATACCAAACCTGAGACTCTTCCTATAACATGAGATGGGATATCCAACTCCTTCCCATTCCAATTCTGAGACCCTTTTGATAGCAGAGATGTGATATCTCAATGTTTATACCAAACCTGAGACCCTTCCTACGGCATGAGATGTCATATTCAACTCCTTCCCATTCCAATCCTGAGACCCTTCCTATAGCATGAGATGTGATATCCAACTCCTTCCCATTCCAATCCTGAGACCCTTCCTATAGCATGAGATGTGATGTCTCAATGCTTCTAATACCAAACCTGAGATCCTTCCTATAACATGAGATGTGATATCCAACTCCTTCCATTCCAATCCTGAGACCCTTCCTATAGCATGAGATGTGATATCTCAATGCTTATACCAAACCTGAGACCCTTCCTATAGCATGAGATGTGATATCCAACTCCTTCCCATTCCAATCCTGAGACCCTTCCTATAGCCTGAGATGTGATATCTCAATGCCTCTAATACCAAACCTGAGATCCTTCATCTAACATGAAATGTGATATCCAACTCCTTCACTTTCCAAACCTGAGAGCCTATCTATAGCATGAGATGTGATATCCAAGTCCTTCCCATTCCAATCCTTAGACCCTTCCTACAGCATGCAATATGATATCTCAATGATTCTAATAAAAAACCTGAGACCCGTCCTGTAACATGAGATGGGATATCCAACTCCTTCCCATTCCAATCCTGAGACACTTCCGATAGCAGAGATGTGATATCTCAATGCTTCTAATATCAAACTTGAGACCCTCCCTATAGCATGAGATGTGATACCCAAGTCCTTCCCATTCGAATCCTGAGACCCTTCCTATAGCATGAGATGTGATATCTCAATGCTTCTAATACCAAACCTGAGACTCTTCCTATAACATGAGATGGGATATCCAACTCCTTCCCATTCCAATCCTGAGACCCTTTTGATAGCAGAGATGTGATATCTCAATGTTTATACCAAACCTGAGACCCTTCCTACGGCATGAGATGTCATATTCAACTCCTTCCCATTCCAATCCTGAGACCCTTCCTATAGCATGAGATGTGATATCCAACACCTTCCCATTCCAATCCTGAGACCCTTCCTATAGCATGAGATGTGATGTCTCAATGCTTCTAATACCAAACCTGAGATCCTTCCTATAACATGAGATGTGATATCCAACTCCTTCCATTCCAATCCTGAGACCCTTCCTATAGCATGAGATGTGATATCTCAATGCTTATACCAAACCTGAGACCCTTCCTATAGCATGAGATGTGATATCCAACTCCTTCCCATTCCAATCCTGAGACCCTTCCTATAGCCTGAGATGTGATATCTCAATGCCTCTAATACCAAACCTGAGATCCTTCCTCTAACATGAAAAGTGATATCCAACTCCTTCACTTTCCAAACCTGAGAGCCTATCTATAGCATGAGATGTGATATCCAAGTCCTTCCCATTCCAATCCTTAGACCCTTCCTACAGCATGCAATATGATATCTCAATGATTCTAATAAAAAACCTGAGACCCGTCCTATAACATGAGATGGGATATCCAACTCCTTCCCATTCCAATCCTGAGACACTTCCGATAGCAGAGATGTGATATCTCAATGTTTATACCAAACCTGAGACCCTTCCTATAACATGAGATGTGATATCCAACTCCTTCCCGTTCCAAACCTGAGACCCTTCCTATAGCATGAGATGTGATATCTCAATGCTTCTAATATCAAACTGAGACCCTCCCTATAGCATGATATGTGATATCTAAGTCCTTCCCATTCCAATCCTGAGACCCTTCCTATAGCATGAGATGTGATATCTCAATGCTTCTACCAAACCTGAGACCCTTCCTTTAGCATGAGATGTGATATCCAACTCTTTCCCATTCCAATCCTGAGACCCTTCCTATAGCATGAGATGTGATATCTCAATACTTCTAATACCAAACCTGAGATCCTTCCGATAACATGAGATGTGATATCCAAATCCTTCGCCTTCCAAACCTGAGACCCTCCCTTTAGCATGAGATGTGATATCCAACTCCTTCCCATTCCAATCCTGAGACCCTTCTGATAGCATAAGATATGATATCTCAATGCTTCTATACCAAACCTGAGATCCTTCCGATAGCATGATGTGATATCTCAATACTTCTAATACCAAACCTGAGATCCTTCCTATAACATGAGATGTGATATCCAAATCCTTATCTTCCAAACCTGAGACCCTCCCTTTAGCATGAGATGTGATATCCAACTCCTTCCCATTCCAATCCTGAGACTCTTCTGATAGCATAACATATGATATCTCAATGCTTCTATACCAAACCTGAGATCCTTCTGATAGCATGAGATGTGATATCTCAATACTTCTAATACCAAACCTGAGATCCTACCTCTAACATGAAATGTGATATCCAACTCTTTCCCCTTGCAAACCTGAGAGCCTTCCTATAGCATGAGATGTGATATCCAAGTCCTTCCCATTCCAATCCTGAGACCCTTCCTATAACATGAGATGTGATATCCAACTCCTTCCCATTCCAACCTGAGACCCTTCCTATAGCATGAGATGGGATATCCAACTCCTTCCAAATCCAATCCCGATACCCTTCTGATAGCATGAGATGTGATATCCCAATGCTTCTACCAAACCTGAGACCCATACTATGGCATGAGATGTGATATCAAACTCCTTCCCATTCTAATCCTGAGACCCTTCCTATAGCTTGAGATGTGATATCCAACTCCTTCCCATTCCAATTCTGAGACCCTTCCTATACCATGAGACTTGATATCTCAATGCTTCTAATACCAAACCTGAGACCCGTCCTATAACATGAGATGTGATATCCAAATCCTTCCCCTTCCAAACCTTAGACCCTTCCTTTATCATGAGATGTGATATCCAACTCCTTCCTATTCCAATCTTGAGACCCTTCCGATATGAAATGTGATATCTCAATGCTTCTAATATCAAACTTGAGACCCTCCCTATAGCATGAGATGTGATATCCAAGTCCTTCCCATTCCAATCCTGAGACCCTTCCTATAGCATGAGATGTGATATCTCAATGCTTCTAATACCAAACCTGAGACCCTTCCTATAACATGAGATGGGAATATCCAACTCCTTCCCATTCCAATCCTGAGACCCTTCCGATAGCAGAGATGTGATATCTCAATGCTTATACCAAACCTGAGATCCTTCCTATAACATGAGATGTGATATCCAACTCCTTCCCATTCCAATCCTGAGACACTTCCTATAGCATGAGATGTGATATCTCACTGCTTATACCAAACCTGAGACCCTTCCTATAGCATGAGATGTGATATCCAACTCCTTCCCAATCCAATCCTGAGACCCTTCCTATAGCATGAGATGTGATATCTCAATGCTTCTAATATCAAACTTGAGACCCTCCCTATAGCATGAGATGTGATACCCAAGTCCTTCCCATTCCAATCCTGAGACACTTCCTATAGCATGAGATGTGATATCTCAATGCTTCTAATACCAAACCTGAGACTCTTCCTATAACATGAGATGGGATATCCAACTCCTTCCCATTCCAATCCTGAGACCCTTTCGATAGCAGAGATGTGATATCTCAATGTTTATACCAAACCTGAGACCCTCCCTACGGCATGAGATGTCATATACAACTCCTTCCCATTCCAATCCTGAGACCCTTCCTATAGCATGAGATGTGATATCCAACTCCTTCCCATTCCAATCCTGAGACCCTTCTTATAGCCTGAGATGTGATATCTCAATGCCTCTAATACCAAACCTGAGATCCTTCCTCTAACATGAAATGTGATATCCAACTCCTTCACTTTCCAAACCTGAGAGCCTATCTATAGCATGAGATGTGATATCCAAGTCCTTCCCATTCCAATCCTTAGACCCTTCCTACAGCATGCAATATGATATCTCAATGATTTTGATAAAAAACCTGAGACCCGTCCTATAACATGAGATGGGATATCCAACTCCTTCCCATTCCAATCCTGGGACACTTCCGATAGCAGAGATGTGATATCTCAATGTTTATACCAAACCTGAGACCCTTCCTATAACATGAGATGTGATATCCAACTCCTTCCCGTTCCAAACCTGAGACCCTTCCTTTAGCATGAGATGTGATATCCAGCTCCTTCCCATTCCAATCCTGAGACACTTCCGATAGCATGAGATGTGATATCTCAATGCTTCTAATACCAAACTGAGACCCTCCCTATAGCATATGTGATATCTAAGTCCTCCCCATTCCAATCCTGAGACCCTTCCTATAGCATGAGATGTGATATCTCAATGCTTATCCTTGATTCCTGTAGTAAATTGATTTCCTTTGCAGGCCGACTACTGTCACGAATGCCTTGTCTGCATGCATTCTCTCCTGGCCATTCTCTCACCGTGGCTATTTGCCTACCCCCTTCCTCTCTCAGTGGATGGACTTCCCCATCCTAGCCTCCTACCTCTCAACTCCGCCTACTTGGAGAATTCAACATGAACCTGTATGCTTCCTGACCTGGACTTTTACGAGATCTGCAACTCTTCATGTCGCTGGCCCTACACACTGCAGTGAATACTCAGGATTTTCTGATCTCAGACCTCCCCCTCTGTAACCCTCTCAACAATCCTCTCCCGTGGTGATCAAGTTCTCATCTCCAAAGAAGGCTGCCAGCTGTTCCTCCTCAGAGGAGTTCTCCCTTTCTGTCCCTGCTCCCTGCACCGTTTCGCGTTGCAAACACTCGCTTCCCTGCTCTCTGGTTTAGACGCTTTTCCTTCTCAGAGGCCTTCTTCTATTCTGCCCTTTTCGCGTTGCAAGTACTCGCTTCCCAGCTCTCTGGTTTACACGCGTGTTCCCTGCCTTCTCTCCTCTTCCCGCTGCCTTCAAATCAAAAAATGAGCTCCAAAAGATACACAGTGCTCAGAATGCTCTATAACACCCATTATTCAACATATAGCCGTAACCCGCTAGACGTATTGAAACGTGCTGTAAACTAGCAAAAACAGAGAGCTGGGAACCTGAGACCCTTCCTATAGCTTGAGATGAAATATCAAACTCCTTCCCATTCCAATCCTGAGATAGCTTGAGATGTGAGATCCAAATCCTTCCCCTTCCAAACCTGAGACCCTTCCTATAGATTGATATGTGATATCAAACTCCTTCCCATTACAATCCTGAGATAGCTTGAGATGTGATATCCAACTCCATCCCATTCCAATCCTGAGACCCTTCCGATAGCATGAGATGTGATAGCTCAATGCTTCTAATATCAAAACTGAGACCCTCCCTATAGTATGAGATGTGAAATCTAAGTCCTTCACATTCCTATCCTGAGACCCTTCTGATAGCAGAGATGTGATATCTCAATGCTTATACCGAACCTGATGACCCTTCCTTTAGCATGAGATGTGATATTCAACTCCTTCCCATTCCAATCCTGAGACACTTCCGATAGCAGAGATGTGATATCTCAATGCTTCTAATATCAAACTTGAGACCCTCCCTATAGCATGAGATGTGATACCCAAGTCCTTCCCATTCCAATCCTGAGACCCTTCCTATAGCATGAGATGTGATATCTCAATGCCTCTAATACCAAACCTGAGACTCTTCCTATAACATGAGATGGGATATCCAACTCCTTCCCATTCCAATCCTGAGACCCTTTTGATAGCAGAGATGTGATATCTCAATGTTTATACCAAACCTGAGACCCTTCCTACGGCATGAGATGTCATATTCAACTCCTTCCCATTCCAATCCTGAGACCCTTCCTATAGCATGAGATGTGATATCCAACTCCTTCCCATTCCAATCCTGAGACCCTTCCTATAGCATGAGATGTGATGTCTCAATGCTTCTAATACCAAACCTGAGATCCTTCCTATAACATGAGATGTGATATCCAACTCCTTCCATTCCAATCCTGAGACCCTTCCTATAGCATGAGATGTGATATCTCAATGCTTATACCAAACCTGAGACCCTTCCTATAGCATGAGATGTGATATCCAACTCCTTCCCATTCCAATCCTGAGACCCTTCCTATAGCCTGAGATGTGATATCTCAATGCCTCTAATACCAAACCTGAGATCCTTCCTCTAACATGAAATGTGATATCCAACTCCTTCACTTTCCAAACCTGAGAGCCTATCTATAGCATGAGATGTGATATCCAAGTCCTTCCCATTCCAATCCTTAGACCCTTCCTACAGCATGCAATATGATATCTCAATGATTCTAATAAAAAACCTGAGACCCGTCCTATAACATGAGATGGGATATCCAACTCCTTCCCATTCCAATCCTGAGACACTTCCGATAGCAGAGATGTGATATCTCAATGTTTATACCAAACCTGAGACCCTTCCTATAACATGAGATGTGATATCGAACTCCTTCCCGTTCCAAACCTGAGACCCTTCCTTTAGCATGAGATGTGATATCCAGCTCCTTCCCATTCCAATCCTGAGACACTTCCGATAGCATGAGATGTGATATCTCAATGCTTCTAATATCAAAACTGAGACCCTCCCTATAGCATATGTGATATCTAAGTCCTTCCCATTCCAATCCTGAGACCCTTCCTATAGCATGAGATGTGATATCTCAATGCTTCTACCAAACCTGAGACCCTTCCTTTAGCATGAGATGTGATATCCAACTCTTTCCCATTCCAATCCTGAGACCCTTCCTATAGCATGAGATGTGATATCTCAATACTTCTAATACCAAACCTGAGATCCTTCCGATAACATGAGATGTGATATCCAAATCCTTCACCTTCCAAACCTGAGACCCTTCCTATAGCATGAGATGTGATATCTCAATGCTTCTAATATCAAACTTGAGACCCTCCCTATAGCATGAGATGTGATACCCAAGTCCTTCCCATTCCAATCCTGAGACACTTCCTATAGCATGAGATGTGATATCTCAATGCTTCTACCAAACCTGAGACCCTTCCTATAACATGAGATGTGATATCCAACTCCTTCCCATTCCAATCCTGAGACACTTCCTATAGCATGAGATGTGATATCTCACTGCTTATACCAAACCTGAGACCCTTCCTATAGCATGAGATGTGATATCCAACTCCTTCCCATTCCAATCCTGAGACCCTTCCTATAGCATGAGATGTGATATCTCAATGCTTCTAATATCAAACTTGAGACCCTCCCTATAGCATGAGATGTGATACCCAAGTCCTTCCCATTCCAATCCTGAGACACTTCCTATAGCATGAGATGTGATATCTCAATGCTTCTAATACCAAACCTGAGACTCTTCCTATAACATGAGATGGGATATCCAACTCCTTCCCATTCCAATCCTGAGACCCTTTCGATAGCAGAGATGTGATATCTCAATGTTTATACCAAACCTGAGACCCTCCCTACGGCATGAGATGTCATATACAACTCCTTCCCATTCCAATCCTGAGACCCTTCCTATAGCATGAGATGTGATATCCAACTCCTTCCCATTCCAATCCTGAGACCCTTCCTATAGCCTGAGATGTGATATCTCAATGCCTCTAATACCAAACCTGAGATCCTTCCTCTAACATGAAATGTGATATCCAACTCCTTCACTTTCCAAACCTGAGAGCCTATCTATAGCATGAGATGTGATATCCAAGTCCTTCCCATTCCAATCCTTAGACCCTTCCTACAGCATGCAATATGATATCTCAATGATTTTAATAAAAAACCTGAGACCCGTCCTATAACATGAGATGGGATATCCAACTCCTTCCCATTCCAATCCTGGGACACTTCCGATAGCAGAGATGTGATATCTCAATGTTTATACCAAACCTGAGACCCTTCCTATAACATGAGATGTGATATCCAACTCCTTCCCGTTCCAAACCTGAGACCCTTCCTTTAGCATGAGATGTGATATCCAGCTCCTTCCCATTCCAATCCTGAGACACTTCCGATAGCATGAGATGTGATATCTCAATGCTTCTAATACCAAACTGAGACCCTCCCTATAGCATATGTGATATCTAAGTCCTTCCCATTCCAATCCTGAGACCCTTCCTATAGCATGAGATGTGATATCTTAATGCTTATCCTCTATTCCTCTAGTAAATTGATTTCCTTTGCAGGCCGACTACTGTCACGAATGCCTTGTCTGCATGCATTCTCTCCTGGCCATTCTCTCTCCGTGGCTATTTGCCTACCCCCTTCCACTCTCAGTGGATGGACTTCTCCATCCTAGCCTCCTACCACTCAACTCCGCCTACTTGGAGAATTCAACATGAACCTGTATGCTTCCTGACCTGGACTTTTACGAGATCTGCAACTCTTCATGTCGCTGGCCCTACACACTGCAGTGAATACTCAGGATTTTCTGATCTCAGACCTCCCCCTCTGTAACCCTCTCAACAATCCTCTCCCGTGGTGATCAAGTTCTCATCTCCAAAGAAGGCTGCCAGCTGTTCCTCCTCAGAGGAGTTCTCCCTTTCTGTCCCTGCTCCCTGCACCGTTTCGCGTTGCAAACACTCGCTTCCCTGCTCTCTGGTTTAGACGCTTTTCCTTCTCAGAGGCCTTCTTCTATTCTGCCCTTTTCGCGTTGCAAGTACTCGCTTCCCAGCTCTCTGGTTTAGACGCGTGTTCCCTGCTTTCTCTCCTCTTCCCGCTGCCTTCAAATCAAAAAATGAGCTCCAAAAGATACACAGTGCTCAGAATGCTCTATAACACCCATTATTCAACATATAGCCGTAACCCGCTAGACGTATTGAAACGTGCTGTAAACTAGCAAAAACAGCTAGAAAATGTACTTTCCTCGCGTTTTTGTAAATGCTAATTCTGATGGGTTCCCATGTATGTACTGTCCGTGCGTTTGTTGTCGAATCCTGAAGTTTTTAACCACTGTTCTCCCATACAAGGGGGGGGGGGGGTCAACGTCTACTGCTGTTCACAGGCTGAATGTATACGGCTGAAATCTTCAAGGCATTATCAGCTTTCCTGACTGTTTTGGAACGTGTATTTGCTATCTGTTAATGCAGTCGTCCTGTGTTCTTCGTCCCTTCTGTTAGCGGGCGATCCCGCCGCCCCCGTGAGCCCCCCACCCCCGTGTACACAGAGACACACGGAGACCGATGCTGTTCGTGTGGGCTCCCCGGTGGCTCTGCTGCCGCCGGGCGACGCCCCTTTATTTATATGGCACGCGACGGAGTGAACGTCACTCCGTCGCGTGCTTGCCCTTAAAGGGGCCACGCCACACTCCTCCTTTTCCATAACAACAAACACAAAGGAGGATACAATCGTTCTACTATCTACAGCACTCAAAACTTACTAATCACTACTTCACAGCATGCACATTAGGAATCCCCCATTTATTAGCAACCACCCTGGATCCCCCAGCGGTGCCTTCACACGGTCCGGCGACCTATCGCCACCATGACCCCAGATCAGTCCGTCACATAGTCACTCATGTGGGCAGGTTTCCCACGCCCTGTTCTCAGGGGGTACCTCCTGCCACTGTCCCTTACCGGAGTACTTGAGTCGGTTCTTCCGCGAACAGGCGAGTCCATGGTGGGGACATCTCCTCCACTCTCGTCGGGTAGTTCTTCGCCAGCCTCTCCTCGATTCGCTCCTGGTTCACCCAGTCTCCTAAAGAAACTGGCATTTCTGGTCACCGACGATGTCCCATCTGATGCAGTCACCATAGACCCCTTCACCGCTACAACATCCAGGGGGGCGGGCTCATATGTGAGGGAGAGCTTGCCCTGCGGATGACGGTTCCTCACTAATACCTCATCCCCTGGGGCAATGTCGGGCGGCCTCAGTCCTCTTCTCATGTTCTCCGCCCGAGTTCTTGCCAGCCGATCTTCCTCCACCTGCTCATTGTCAATGATGGCGGGCTCTCGGGCCCCTACCTCAGGTACGACATCCCGGGGGCACCTCTGGAAGAGGGCCTCCGCCGGTGCTACCCCCGTCGATGAATGGGGGGTGGTTCTGTATCCCCGTAGGAACACACACAGGGCCCTCTGCAGACATTCACCCTTGCCTTGGGCGATCCGGAACACCTTGTTAAGGGTGCGCATCATGCGCTCGGCCTCCCCGTTTGCCCGGGGCCAGAGGGGTGTGACCTTCCTGTGCTGAATGCCATAGTTCTTTAAAAGTTCAGCAAAACTCTCCCCCTGATACGGTGCTCCATTGTCAGTGCACACAACCGATGGAAGGCCATGGGTGGCGAAGATCTTTTCCACGGCGATCACCACGTCACCAAACGCCAGCGACTCTACAAATTCCACCTCCGGGTATCGCGACCACTCGTCGACCATCACCAGGAAGTGCGTCCCTCTAGATGTAGAGCCGAAGTCCGCATGCACTACTTCCCATGGCTTGGTTCCCCTAGGCATTGTCTCAATGGATGGATCCCGCTGGGCTGGGGATGCGGCCTGACACCACAGACACGAGGCCACAAACTCTTCTACCCTCCGCTCTAGCTCCGGGAACCACACCTTCTGGCGAAGCCTAGCCTTTGTTTTGGGCGCCCCTTGATGGCCCTGGTGGGCGAGAGCGATTATCTGTGGGATCTTCGTCTGTGGCACCACTATTCTGTCGCCTCTCAGCAGGAGTCCCGTTTCCGAGAATGCAAGCTCTTCCCGCACCTTCCAGAGCTGTTCCAGTGCCACTCTGGCTTCGCATGTTCGACGGTCAAGCGCTTCCAGCACCGTCTTCCACGCACCTTGTTGCATGGCCAGTCTGAGAATGGCGAAGCACTCGTCATCCTTCGATGCCAGCTCCAGCTCTTCCACCTGCACGGAGTTGGGGGTGGCAGACTCAACGACGAGACGAATGTATTCATCAGCCTCCTCCGCGGACACAGACGCCCATGCATCCCCACATGGGTGACGTGACAGATAGTCTGCAGCGTTGCTTACCCCAGGCCGATACACCAGCGACACGCCGTATTCAAGCAGGGCAAGCATCCAGCGCTCTATCCTTACTGGTGGTCTGGAGGAGGAGCCCGCCATGATGGGTAGCAGTGGTTTGTGGTCAGTGATAACAGTCACAGGACGCCCTAAAATGTATAGGCGAAAATGCCTGCAACCCCACAATACTGCCAGGGCCTCCCTCTCGATTTGCGAGTAGCGTTGTTCAGTATCCGAGAGTGCCTTGCTCGCATAGGCTATTGGCCGAACTTCCTGCTCGCGCCCCACTTGAGTGAGAACCGCCCCCAGACCATAGGGACTGGCGTCCACGATGATTTCCGTCTGCAGGCTAGGGTCAAAGAACGCCATGGTGTCCTCTGCCGCTAGGGCACCCCGGATGTCATCAAATGCCGCCTGCTCGAGGGGCCCCCACTGCCACACAGAGTCTTTCTTTGTTAAAGATCTTAGAGGCTCAGAGCGGGACGCTAGATTCCTAATGAAGCGGCCACAATAAGTGACCATGCCCAAAAAGCTCCTCACCTCAGCGACATTTTCAGGTGGGCGGGCCTCTCTAATGTCCTTTACCTTCCGGGGATCGGGTGACACCCCATCTGCCTTAAACACGAACCCAAAGAACTCAATTGTTGTCCTGAGGAATTCGCATTTCTCCTTGTGTAAGGTAAGTCCCAAAAGACGAAGGCGCTCAAATGTCTTTGCAAGGCGGGCCATATGTTCTGCCTCAGATTTGGAGTGTACTAAGATGTCGTCACTGATGTTGATGACCCCATCCAGATCTGCTAATGCCCCTCTTATGATATTTTGAAAGACTTCCGCTGCAGAGGACACCCCAAAACTCAGCCTCTTATACCGATACAGGCCCCGATGGGTGGTGAAGGTGGTGATGTATCGGGACTCAGGGTGCAGAACCACCTGATGATACCCTGCCCTCAAGTCCAGCTTGGAGAAGAACCTCGCCCCCTGTAATTCCGCAATGATGTCGTCCATGGTGGGGGTTAGGTGTCTCTCTCTTTTGATCGCCTTGTTGGGCAGGCGCATGTCGACACAAATCCTTACTGCATCTGGTTGTTTGGGCTTTCGTGCAACGACAATGGGTGAGACCCAGGGAGTGGGGCCTTCCACCTTCTCAATAATGTCAAGCTGGACAAGGTTGTCCAATTCCTGGTCTACCAGATCTCTGAGGTGAAATGGTATGCGCCGGTGTTTCAGAGCCACAGGTTGTATGGACTCATCAATGTGCAAGCGGACTGGTTCCCCCACCAACTGTCCAATGCCTTCAAAAAGGGATGTGTGCTTCTCCAGGAGCTCCTGGATGTCGTCCAGATACACGTTGTATGCGAATGTCACAATCCCCAAAGCTTCAGCAGCTGCGCAGCAGAGGAGCGTGTTGGTGCTCACCGGCGTGACGTAAAACCTTGCCCGAATGCCTGAGTTGCCATATTGAGTGTCAGCCACAAACACGCCATCCAGTGGGATTGGATGGTTGCCTCCAAATGTGAATATGCGCGCTCTCGGTACCGCCAGCGGTGGTGGTGCCTGCATGGCATCATAGTGTTGCCTGGCCATCACGTTCACGGACGCCCCCGTGTCCACCAACATGGGTACTGAATCTCCATTGACCAGCACGTCACATCTGGGCTGTCTCTTGGAATGCGATTTCAGCATTTTTATGCATGACACGAAGAAGACATTCTCTTCATCTTCTTCTTCCTCCTCACCTTCTAGAGGGGGTCCATCGTCGGCCTGATCCACCTGGGCAACGTTGGATGTTCTCTGGGGGCGGAAAGAGCCAGCCCGGACAGGTCCCCTGGGGACCATTTTCGGGACCGTCGATCTGCACACTCTTGCAAAATGGTCTGTGCCCCCACATCGTCCACACTTCACTCCCGCTGCTGGACAATCTGCTGGGTGCGGGAGGTCATATCCACACTTTAGGCATGAGGACTGCGCCACTTGGGGCCGTGGACCTTGAGTATTCATGGGGCGTCTTGATCCGCGACCTCTTCCGACTGCGCATACCTCTTCCACCCTACCAGGGCGCACACCCGCTTCCATCCTTGATGCCCGCAGCTCCGACACCTCGTGGCACCTCCCCAGTTCTAGGATGCGGGGTAGTGTTATACCAGGCTCACGCAGGATTTGACGCCTCAGCTTACCAGAGGAACAGCCCTGAATGAGGTGGTTGCGAATCATATCCTCAGGTCATTCCAAGCACAAGGTGCCGCCAGCCTGCGCAGCCGCCCATAAAACACATCCAAAGTCTCGTCATCTTTCTGTCTGGTGTTGCCCATTAGGAAACGTTCGTAATCCACATTGGCCATGGGCAGGAAGTGATTGTGGAGCGCAGTTTTGGCGGCATTAAAAGACCCATCCGCCGGTTGCAAGGACAAGAAGATCTCATGCACAGCAGGGCCTGCAGAATATAGGAGAGTGGCCAACTTACTGTCGTCACTTGTCTCCATCGTGGCCCTAAAGTACATTTCGAGCCTGTCCATACACATCTTCCATCTCTGTCCTAGGCTTGATGGCGTGCCCGTGACATCAAACTCTGGCATTGGCTGTAGGGTACCGGGAGGTCTCTGCAATGGTCTTGGTGGAAGGGCAGGCAGGGGTTGGGCCGGAGCAGCAGCCTGCTGTTGGGCCCCGGCGGCCGCGGCACCTTGATCCATGGTGAATAGCGCACAGGCACCCCGTGATGGGGCCGCAACTTAGACACCACACACACCCAGTACCTTGATGAGGATTCCAGCCCCTCAGGTGATTCAGATGATGTCCAGGTTCGAGTATTTTCCAGGCAAATGTAGGACTACCAGGTTCCAGACTTCAGCCGGTGTAGGATGGAAGAATCCAAAAATTGAGCAGGGTAGGCCCCAGTGTGCATCCAGTAGGCCTCCAGGTAGCTCCACCCTTAAACTCGGATGAAAAACAGTGAAAATGCAAATGACTTGCATTCCACCAGCACGTGTTGCAAGCAGTGACTGTCCGCCACTGGAATCTCCAAAAATTGGGTCCGGATCTCTCACGGATGCTTCGTTACGAAGCCGCGAGTTTCCGAGGCCTTGTCGACAAAATGGCCGCCGGCCACGCGTGTCTCTCCCCTCTCCGCGGCCAACATTTACGGATGCGCTCACACGCGATCATCTGCGCAATGCGAGAATGTTGCCACCTGTCCCAGGGATGGATCCCACCTTCGTCGCCATTGTTAGCGGGCGATCCCGCCGCCCCCGTGAGCCCCCCACCCCCGTGTACACAGAGACACACGGAGACCGATGCTGTTCGTGTGGGCTCCCCGGTGGCTCTGCTGCCGCCGGGCGACGCCCCTTTATTTATATGGCACGCGACGGAGTGAACGTCACTCCGTCGCGTGCTTGCCCTTAAAGGGGCCACGCCACACCTTCTACTTTACAGGCTGCACTCCCCTGGTGATCACATTCTCCTCTCCAGAGCAGGCTGACTACCAGCTGCTCCTCCTCATAGGCGTTCATCCTTTCTGTCCCTGCTCCCTGCACCGTTTCGCGTTGCATGTACTCGCTTCCCAGCTCTCTGGTTTAGATGCGTGTTCCCTGCCTTCTCTCCTCTTCCTACAGCCTTCCAACGAGCTCCACAATTCAACATATAGCTGTAACCCGCTAGACGTATTGAAACGTGCTAAAAACGAGCAGAAACAGCTAGAAAATGTACTTTCCTCGCGTTTTGGTAAATGCGAATTCTGGTGGATTCCCATTTTGTACTCTGTTCGTGCGTTTGTTCAGTCGAATCCTGGTCTTTTGAACCACTCTTCTCCCATACAAGGGAGGGTCAAAATGTGTTGTTCACAGGCTGAATTTATACTGCTGAAATGCTCGCTTACCTGCTCTCTGGTTTAGACGTGTGTACCCTGCATTTACCAAAACGCGAGGGAAGTACATTTTCTAGCTCTTTTTCCTAGTTTTTAGCACGTTTCAATACGTCTAGCGGGTTACAGCTATATGTTGAATAATGGGTGTTATAAAGCATTCTGAGCACCGTGTATCTTTTGATGCTCATTTGTTGATTTGAAGGCAGCGGGAAGAGGAGAGAAGGCAGGGAACACACGTCTAAACCAGAGAGCTGGGAAGCGAGTACATGCAACGCGAAACGGTGCAGGGAGCAGGGACAGATAGGATGAACACCTATGAGGAGGAGCAGCTGGTAGTTAGCCTGCATAGGAGAGAAGAATGTGATCACTAGGGGAGTGCAGCCTGTAAACTAGAAGGAACGATGAACAAAGGGCGACTGCATTAACAGATGGCAAATACACGTTCCCAAACAGTCAGGAAAGCTGATAATGCCTTGAAGATTTCAGCCGTATACATTCAGCCTGTGAACAGCAGTAGATGTTGACCCCCCCCCCTCCCTAGTATGGGAGAACAGTGGTTAAAAACTTCAGGATTCGACACAAACGCACGGACACAGTACATACAACATGGGAACCCACCAGAATTCGCATTTACAAAAACGCGAGGGAAGTACATTTTCTAGCTATTTTTGCTAGTTTTTAGCACGTTTCTACGTCTAGCGGGTTACAGCTATATGTTGAATAATGGGGTTATAAAGCATTCTGAACACTATCTTGTGGAGCTCATTGGAAGGCTGTAGGAAGAGGAGAGAAGGCAGGGAACACGCATCTAAACCAGAGAGCTGGGAAGCGAGTACATGCAACGCGAAACGGTGCAGGGAGCAGGGACAGAAAGGTGGAACGCCTCTGAGGAGGAGCAGCTGGTAGTTAGCCTGCTCTGGAGAGGAGAATGTGATCACCACGGAGTGCAGCCTTGAAACAAGAAGGGACAATGAAAACATGCTGACTGGAATAACATGGCAAATACACTTTCCAGAACAGTCGGTTTACCCGATAATGCATTGACGATTTCAGCAGTATACATTCAGCCTGTGAACAGTAGATTTTGATCCCCCCCTTGTATGGGTGACGAGTGGTTAAAAACATCAGGATTCGACTGAACAAAAGCACGAACAGAGTACAAAATGGGAATCCACCAGAATTCGTATTTACCAAAACGCGAGGAAAGAACATTTTCTAGCTATTTTTGCTAGTTTTTAGCACTTTTCAATACGTCTAGCGGGTTACAGCTATATCTTGAATAATGGGTGTTATAAAGCATTCTGAGCACCGTGTATCTTTTGAAGCTCATTTGTTGATTTGAAGGCAGCGGGAAGAGGAGAGAAGGCAGGGAACACACGTCTAAACCAGAGAGCTGGGAAGCGAGTTGTTCTCTGCAACGCGAAACGATGCAGAGAACAAGCACAGAAAGGAAGAAGGAAAAGCGTCTAAACCAGAGAGCAGGGAAGCGAGTGTTTGCAAAGCGAAACGGTGCAGAGAGCAGGGACAGAAAGGGAGAACTCCACTGAGGAGGAACAGCTGGTAGTTAGCCTTCTTTGGAGATGAGAACTTGATCACCACGGGAGAGGATTGTTGAGAGGGTTACCTAGGGGGATGTCTGAGATCAGAAAATCCTGAGTATTCCCTGCAGTGTGTAGGGCCAGAGACATGAAGAGTTGCAGATCTCGTAAAAGTCCAGGTCAGGAAGCATACAGGTTCATTTTGAATTCTCCAAGTAGGCGGAGTTGAGTGGTAGGAGGCTAGGATGGAGAAGTCCATCCACTGAGAGAGGAAGGGGGTAGGCAAATAGCCACGGTGAGAGAATGGCCAGGAAAGAGAGAATGCATGCAGACAAGGCATTCGTGAGAGGAGTCGGCCTGCAAAGGAAAGCAATTTACTACAGGAATCAAGGATACTCCCCCTCAAGCACGGTTGGATCTGGGCATGGAGAGGAACTTGTCATCAGGGAGGAAAGTGTCAGAGCTCGAGACAGCGCTGGCCGTCATCCATGTCTCGGTTAGACCAAGGACATCAAGGTCAGGTTCTTCCAGGAAATGGCAGATGTCAGATGAGTGTTAACTGAGTGAGAGTTGAGAGTGGGGAGGGGTATAATCAGTAATCCTTGCGGAGGTGTAGAAGGAGCCTGACCTAGGGCACATGAGGAAGGAGAGAGAAAAGGAAGCAGAAGAAGGGAGAGAAGACACAGCAGGAGTGCATTATCAATCCGGGAGCTAGGAGTGGTGAGGTTAGACGGGGAGGTCTGAATCTCAGGATTTGAATGGGAAGTTCGATATCACATGTCATGCTATAGATAGGCTCTCAGGTTTGGAAAGTGAAGGAGTTGGATATCACATCTCATGTTATTGGAAGGATCTGAGGTTTGGTATTAGAAGCATTGAGATATCAAATCTCATGCTATCGGAAGGGTCTCAGGTTTGGTATAAGCATTGAGATGTCATATTCAACTCCTTCCCATTCCAATCCTGAGACCCTTCCTATAGCATGAGATGTGATATCCAACTCCTTCCCATTCCAATCCTGAGACCCTTCCTATAGCATGAGATGTGATGTCTCAATGCTTCTAATACCAAACCTGAGACCCTTCCTATAGCATGAGATGTGATATCCAACTCCTTCCCATTCCAATCCTGAGACCCTTCCTATAGCCTGAGATGTGATATCTCAATGCCTCTAATACCAAACCTGAGATCCATCCTCTAACATGAAATGTGATATCCAACTCCTTCACTTTCCAAACCTGAGAGCCTATCTATAGCATGAGATGTGATATCCAAGTCCTTCCCATTCCAATCCTTAGACCCTTCCTACAGCATGCAATATGATATCTCAATGATTCTAATAAAAAACCTGAGACCCGTCCTATAACATGAGATGGGATATGCAACTCCTTCCCATTCCAATCCTGAGACACTTCCGATAGCAGAGATGTGATATCTCAATGCTTCTAATATCAAACTTGAGACCCTCCCTATAGCATGAGATGTGATACCCAAGTCCTTCCCATTCCAATCCTGAGACCCTTCCTATAGCATGAGATGTGATATCTCAATGCTTCTAATACCAAACCTGAGACTCTTCCTATAACATGAGATGGGATATCCAACTCCTTCCCATTCCAATCCTGAGATCCTTTTGATAGCAGAGATGTGATATCTCAATGTTTATACCAAACCTGAGACCCTTCCTACGGCATGAGATGTCATATTCAACTCCTTCCCATTCCAATCCTGAGACCCTTCCTATAGCATGAGATGTGATATCCAACTCCTTCCCATTCCAATCCTGAGACCCTTCCTATAGCATGAGATGTGATGTCTCAATGCTTCTAATACCAAACCTGAGATCCTTCCTATAACATGAGATGTGATATCCAACTCCTTCCATTCCAATCCTGAGACCCTTCCTATAGCATGAGATGTGATATCTCAATGCTTATACCAAACCTGAGACCCTTCCTATAGCATGAGATGTGATATCCAACTCCTTCCCATTCCAATCCTGAGACCCTTCCTATAGCCTGAGATGTGATATCTCAATGCCTCTAATACCAAACCTGAGATCCTTCCTCTAACATGAAATGTGATATCCAACTCCTTCACTTTCCAAACCTGAGAGCCTATCTATAGCATGAGATGTGATATCCAAGTCCTTCCCATTCCAATCCTTAGACCCTTCCTACAGCATGCAATATGATATCTCAATGATTCTAATAAAAAACCTGAGACCCGTCCTATAACATGAGATGGGATATCCAACTCCTTCCCATTCCAATCCTGAGACACTTCCGATAGCAGAGATGTGATATCTCAATGTTTATACCAAACCTGAGACCCTTCCTATAACATGAGATGTGATATCGAACTCCTTCCCGTTCCAAACCTGAGACCCTTCCTTTAGCATGAGATGTGATATCCAGCTCCTTCCCATTCCAATCCTGAGACACTTCCGATAGCATGAGATGTGATATCTCAATGCTTCTAATATCAAAACTGAGACCCTCCCTATAGCATGATATGTGATATCTAAGTCCTTCCCATTCCAATCCTGAGACCCTTCCTATAGCATGAGATGTGATATCTCAATGCTTCTACCAAACCTGAGACCCTTCCTTTAGCATGAGATGTGATATCCAACTCTTTCCCATTCCAATCCTGAGACCCTTCCTATAGCATGAGATGTGATATCTCAATACTTCTAATACCAAACCTGAGATCCTTCCGATAACATGAGATGTGATATCCAAATCCTTCACCTTCCAAACCTGAGACCCTTCCTATAGCATGAGATGTGATATCTCAATGCTTCTAATATCAAACTTGAGACCCTCCCTATAGCATGAGATGTGATACCCAAGTCCTTCCCATTCCAATCCTGAGACACTTCCTATAGCATGAGATGTGATATCTCAATGCTTCTACCAAACCTGAGACCCTTCCTATAACATGAGATGTGATATCCAACTCCTTCCCATTCCAATCCTGAGACACTTCCTATAGCATGAGATGTGATATCTCACTGCTTATACCAAACCTGAGACCCTTCCTATAGCATGAGATGTGATATCCAACTCCTTCCCATTCCAATCCTGAGACCCTTCCTATAGCATGAGATGTGATATCTCAATGCTTCTAATATCAAACTTGAGACCCTCCCTATAGCATGAGATGTGATACCCAAGTCCTTCCCATTCCAATCCTGAGACACTTCCTATAGCATGAGATGTGATATCTCAATGCTTCTAATACCAAACCTGAGACTCTTCCTATAACATGAGATTGGATATCCAACTCCTTCCCATTCCAATCCTGAGACCCTTTCGATAGCAGAGATGTGATATCTCAATGTTTATACCAAACCTGAGACCCTCCCTACGGCATGAGATGTCATATACAACTCCTTCCCATTCCAATCCTGAGACCCTTCCTATAGCATGAGATGTGATATCCAACTCCTTCCCATTCCAATCCTGAGACCCTTCCTATAGCCTGAGATGTGATATCTCAATGCCTCTAATACCAAACCTGAGATCCTTCCTCTAACATGAAATGTGATATCCAACTCCTTCACTTTCCAAACCTGAGAGCCTATCTATAGCATGAGATGTGATATCCAAGTCCTTCCCATTCCAATCCTTAGACCCTTCCTACAGCATGCAATATGATATCTCAATGATTTTAATAAAAAACCTGAGACCCATCCTATAACATGAGATGGGATATCCAACTCCTTCCCATTCCAATCCTGGGACACTTCCGATAGCAGAGATGTGATAGCTCAATGTTTATACCAAACCTGAGACCCTTCCTATAACATGAGATGTGATATCCAACTCCTTCCCGTTCCAAACCTGAGACCCTTCCTTTAGCATGAGATCTGATATCCAGCTCCTTCCCATTCCAATCCTGAGACACTTCCGATAGCATGAGATGTGATATCTCAATGCTTCTAATACCAAACTGAGACCCTCCCTATAGCATATGTGATATCTAAGTCCTTCCCATTCCAATCCTGAGACCCTTCCTATAGCATGAGATGTGATATCTTAATGCTTATCCTCTATTCCTGTAGTAAATTGATTTCCTTTGCAGGCCGACTACTGTCACGAATGCCTTGTCTGCATGCATTCTCTCCTGGCCATTCTCTCACCGTGGCTATTTGCCTACCCCCTTCCACTCTCAGTGGATGGACTTCTCCATCCTAGCCTCCTACCACTCAACTCCGCCTACTTGGAGAATTCAACATGAACCTGTATGCTTCCTGACCTGGACTTTTACGAGATCTGCAACTCTTCATGTCGCTGGCCCTACACACTGCAGTGAATACTCAGGATTTTCTGATCTCAGACATCCCCCTCTGTAACCCTCTCAACAATCCTCTCCCGTGGTGATCAAGTTCTCATCTCCAAAGAAGGCTGCCAGCTGTTCCTCCTCAGAGGAGTTCTCCCTTTCTGTCCCTGCTCCCTGCACCGTTTCGCGTTGCAATCACTCGCTTCCCTGCTCTCTGGTTTAGACGCTTTTCCTTCTCAGAGGCCTTCTTCTATTCTGCCCTTTTCGCGTTGCAAGTACTCGCTTCCCACCTCTCTGGTTTAGACGCGTGTTCCCTGCCTTCTCTCCTCTTCCCGCTGCCTTCAAATCAAAAAATGAGCTCCAAAAGATACACAGTGCTCAGAATGCTCTATAACACCCATTATTCAACATATAGCCGTAACCCGCTAGACGTATTGAAACGTGCTGTAAACTAGCAAAAACAGCTAGAAAATGTACTTTCCTCGCGTTTTTGTAAATGCTAATTCTGATGGGTTCCCATGTATGTACTGTCCGTGCGTTTGTTGTCGAATCCTGAAGTTTTTAACCACTGTTCTCCCATACAAGGGGGGGGGGGTCAACGTCTACTGCTGTTCACAGGCTGAATGTATACGGCTGAAATCTTCAAGGCATTATCAGCTTTCCTGACTGTTTTGGAACGTGTATTTGCTATCTGTTAATGCAGTCGTCCTGTGTTCATCGTCCCTTCTACTTTACAGGCTGCACTCCCCTGGTGATCACATTCTCCTCTCCAGAGCAGGCTGACTACCAGCTGCTCCTCCTCATAGGCGTTCATCCTTTCTGTCCCTGCTCCCTGCACCGTTTCGCGTTGCATGTACTCGCTTCCCAGCTCTCTGGTTTAGATGCGTGTTCCCTGCCTTCTCTCCTCTTCCTACAGCCTTCCAACGAGCTCCACAATTCAACATATAGCTGTAACCCGCTAGACGTATTGAAACGTGCTAAAAACGAGCAGAAACAGCTAGAAAATGTACTTTCCTCGCGTTTTGGTAAATGCGAATTCTGGTGGATTCCCATTTTGTACTCTGTTCGTGCGTTTGTTCAGTCGAATCCTGGTCTTTTGAACCACTCTTCTCCCATACAAGGGAGGGTCGAAATGTGTTGTTCACAGGCTGAATTTATACTGCTGAAATGCTCGCTTACCTGCTCTCTGGTTTAGACGTGTGTACCCTGCATTTACCAAAACGCGAGGGAAGTACATTTTCTAGCTCTTTTTGCTAGTTTTTAGCACGTTTCAATACGTCTAGCGGGTTACAGCTATATGTTGAATAATGGGTGTTATAAAGCATTCTGAGCACCGTGTATCTTTTGATGCTCATTTGTTGATTTGAAGGCAGCGGGAAGAGGAGAGAAGGCAGGGAACACACGTCTAAACCAGAGAGCTGGGAAGCGAGTACATGCAACGCGAAACGGTGCAGGGAGCAGGGACAGATAGGATGAACACCTATGAGGAGGAGCAGCTGGTAGTTAGCCTGCATAGGAGAGAAGAATGTGATCACTAGGGGAGTGCAGCCTGTAAACTAGAAGGAACGATGAACAAAGGGCGACTGCATTAACAGATGGCAAATACACGTTCCCAAACAGTCAGGAAAGCCAGGAAAGCTGATAATGCCTTGAAGATTTCAGCCGTATACATTCAGCCTGTGAACAGCAGTAGATGTTGACCCCCCCCCCTCCCTAGTATGGGAGAACAGTGGTTAAAAACTTCAGGATTCGACACAAACGCACGGACACAGTACATACAACATGGGAACCCACCAGAATTCGCATTTACAAAAACGCGAGGGAAGTACATTTTCTAGCTATTTTTGCTAGTTTTTAGCACGTTTCTACGTCTAGCGGGTTACAGCTATATGTTGAATAATGGGGTTATAAAGCATTCTGAACACTATCTTGTGGAGCTCATTGGAAGGCTGTAGGAAGAGGAGAGAAGGCAGGGAACACGCATCTAAACCAGAGAGCTGGGAAGCGAGTACATGCAACGCGAAACGGTGCAGGGAGCAGGGACAGAAAGGTGGAACGCCTCTGAGGAGGAGCAGCTGGTAGTTAGCCTGCTCTGGAGAGGAGAATGTGATCACCACGGGAGTGCAGCCTTGAAACAAGAAGGGACGATGAAAACATGCTGACTGGAATAACAGATGGCAAATACACTTTCCAGAACAGTCGGTTTACCCGATAATGCATTGACGATTTCAGCAGTATACATTCAGCCTGTGAACAGTAGATTTTGATCCCCCCCTTGTATGGGTGACGAGTGGTTAAAAACATCAGGATTCGACTGAACAAATGCACGAACAGAGTACAAAATGGGAATCCACCAGAATTCGTATTTACCAAAACGCGAGGAAAGAACATTTTCTAGCTATTTTTGCTAGTTTTTAGCACTTTTCAATACGTCTAGCGGGTTACAGCTATATCTTGAATAATGGGTGTTATAAAGCATTCGGAGCACCGTGTATCTTTTGAAGCTCATTTGTTGATTTGAAGGCAGCGGGAAGAGGAGAGAAGGCAGGGAACACACGTCTAAACCAGAGAGCTGGGAAGCGAGTTGTTCTCTGCAACGCGAAACGATGCAGAGAACAAGCACAGAAAGGAAGAAGGAAAAGCGTCTAAACCAGAGAGCAGGGAAGCGAGTGTTTGCAAAGCGAAACGGTGCAGAGAGCAGGGACAGAAAGGGAGAACTCCACTGAGGAACAGCTGGTAGTTAGCCTTCTTTGGAGATGAGAACTTGATCACACGGGAGAGGATTGTTGAGAGGGTTACATAGGGGGATGTCTGAGATCAGAAAATCCTGAGTATTCCCTGCAGTGTGTAGGGCCAGAGACATGAAGAGTTGCAGATCTCGTAAAAGTCCAGGTCAGGAAGCATACAGGTTCATTTTGAATTCTCCAAGTAGGCGGAGTTGAGTGGTAGGAGGCTAGGATGGAGAAGTCCATCCACTGAGAGAGGAAGGGGGTAGGCAAATAGCCACGGTGAGAGAATGGCCAGGAAAGAGAGAATGCATGCAGACAAGGCATTCGTGAGAGGAGTCGGCCTGCAAAGGAAAGCAATTTACTACAGGAATCAAGGATACTCCCCCTCAAGAACGGTTGGATCTGGGCATGGAGAGGAACTTGTCATCAGGGAGGAAAGTGTCAGAGCTCGAGACAGCGCTGGCCGTCATCCATGTCTCGGTTAGACCAAGGACATCAAGGTCAGGTTCTTCCAGGAAATGGCAGATGTCAGATGAGTGTTAACTGAGTGAGAGTTGAGAGTGGGGAGGGGTATAATCAGTAATCCTTGCGGAGGTGTAGAAGGAGCCTGACCTAGGGCACATGAGGAAGGAGAGAGAAAAGGAAGCAGAAGAAGGGAGAGAAGACACAGCAGGAGTGCATTATCAATCCGGGAGCTAGGAGTGGTGAGGTTAGACGGGGAGGTCTGAATCTCAGGATTTGAATGGGAAGTTCGATATCACATGTCATGCTATAGGAAGAGTCTCAGGATTGGAATGGGAAGGAGTTGGATATGATATCTCTTGTTATAGGGAGGGTCTCAGGTTTGGTATTAGAAGCACTGAGATATCAAATCACCTCCTATCGGAACGGTCTCGGGTTTGGTATTGGAAGAAATGAGATTTCAAATCTCAGGCTGTGGGAATGGTCTCGGGTATGGTATTGGAAGGGGTGAAAAATCACATTTCATGCTACAGGAAGGGTCACAAGTTTGGAATGGGAAGGAGTTGGATTTCACATATACTACGGGAAGGGCCTCAGGTTTGGCATTAGAAGCATAGAGATATCACATCTCATGTTATAGGAAGGGTCTCGATTGGAATGGGAAGGAGTTGGATATCACATCTCATGTTATAGGGAGGGTCTCAGTTTTGATATTAGAAGCATTGAGATATCACATATGCTATTGGAAGGGTCTCAGTATTGGAATGGGAAGGAGTTGGATATCACATCTCATGTTATAGGGAGGGTCTCAATTTTGATATTAGAAGCATTGAGATATCACATATGCTATTGGAAGGGTCTCAGTATTGGAATTGGAAGGAGTTGGATATCACATCTCATGCTATCGGAAGGGTCTCAGGATTGGAATGGGAAGGAGTTGAATATCACATCTCATGCTAAAGGAAGGGTCATCAGGTTCGGTATAAGCATTGAGATATCACATCTCTGCTATCAGAAGGGTCTCAGGATAGGAATGTGAAGGACTTAGATTTCACATCTCATACTATAGGGAGGGTCTCAGTTTTGATATTAGAAGCATTGAGCTATCACATCTCATGCTATCGGAAGGGTCTCAGGATTGGAATGGGATGGAGTTGGATATCACATCTCAAGCTATCTCAGGATTGTAATGGGAAGGAGTTTGATATCACATATCAAGCTATAGGAAGGGTCTCAGGTTTGGAAGGGGAAGGATTTGGATCTCACATCTCAAGCTATCTCAGGATTGGAATGGGAAGGAGTTTGATATTTCATCTCAAGCTATAGGAAGGGTCTCAGGTTTGGAAAGGGAAGGATTTGGATTTCACATATCATGTTATAGGATGGTTGTCATGTTTGGTTTTAGAAGCATTGAGACATCACATCTCATGCTATGGGAAGGGTCTCAGGTTTGGAATGGGAAGGAGTTGGATATCACATCTCATGCTAAAGGAAAGGTCTCAGGTCTGGAAGGGGAAGGATTTGGATCTCACATCTCATGTTTTAGGACGGGTCTCAGGTTTGGTATTAGAAGCATTGAAATATCACATCTCATGGTATAGGAAGGGTCCCAGGATTGGAATGGGAAGGAGTTGGATATCACATTGAATGGAAAGGAGTTTGATATCACATCTCAAGCTATAGGAAGGGCCTCAGGTTTGGAAAGGGAATGATTTGGATTTCACATCTCATGTTGTAGGATGGTTCTCATGTTTGGTTTTAGAAGCATTGAAATATCACATCTCATTCTATCGGAAGGGTCTCAGGTTTGGAATGGGAAGGAGTTTGATATCACATCTCATGTTAGAGGTAGGATCTCAGGTTTGGTATTAGAGGCATTGAGATATGACATCTCATGCCATCAGAAGGGTCTCAGGATTGGAATGGGAAGGAGTTGGATATCACATCTCATGCTAAAGGGAGGGTCTAAGGTTTGGAAGGGGAAGGATTTGGACATCACATCTCATGTTATTGGAAGGATCTGAGGTTTGGTATTAGAAGCATTGAGATATCAAATCTCATGCTATCGGAAGGGTCTCAGGTTTGGTATAAGCATTGAGATGTCATATTCAACTCCTTCCCATTCCAATCCTGAGACCCTTCCTATAGCATGAGATGTGATATCCAACTCCTTCCCATTCCAATCCTGAGACCCTTCCTATAGCATGAGATGTGATGTCTCAATGCTTCTAATACCAAACCTGAGATCCTTCCTATAACATGAGATGTGATATCCAACTCCTTCCATTCCAATCCTGAGACCCTTCCTATAGCATGAGATGTGATATCTCAATGCTTATACCAAACCTGAGACCCTTCCTATAGCATGAGATGTGATATCCAACTCCTTCCCATTCCAATCCTGAGACCCTTCCTATAGCCTGAGATGTGATATCTCAATGCCTCTAATACCAAACCTGAGATCCTTCCTCTAACATGAAATGTGATATCCAACTCCTTCACTTTCCAAACCTGAGAGCCTATCTATAGCATGAGATGTGATATCCAAGTCCTTCCCATTCCAATCCTTAGACCCTTCCTACAGCATGCAATATGATATCTCAATGATTCTAATAAAAAACCTGAGACCCGTCCTATAACATGAGATGGGATATCCAACTCCTTCCCATTCCAATCCTGAGACACTTCCGATAGCAGAGATGTGATATCTCAATGCTTCTAATATCAAACTTGAGACCCTCCCTATAGCATGAGATGTGATACCCAAGTCCTTCCCATTCCAATCCTGAGACCCTTCCTATAGCATGAGATGTGATATCTCAATGCTTCTAATACCAAACCTGAGACTCTTCCTATAACATGAGATGGGATATCCAACTCCTTCCCATTCCAATCCTGAGACCCTTTTGATAGCAGAGATGTGATATCTCAATGTTTATACCAAACCTGAGACCCTTCCTACGGCATGAGATGTCATATTCAACTCCTTCCCATTCCAATCCTGAGACCCTTCCTATAGCATGAGATGTGATATCCAACTCCTTCCCATTCCAATCCTGAGACCCTTCCTATAGCATGAGATGTGATGTCTCAATGCTTCTAATACCAAACCTGAGATCCTTCCTATAACATGAGATGTGATATCCAACTCCTTCCATTCCAATCCTGAGACCCTTCCTATAGCATGAGATGTGATATCTCAATGCTTATACCAAACCTGAGACCCTTCCTATAGCATGAGATGTGATATCCAACTCCTTCCCATTCCAATCCTGAGACCCTTCCTATAGCCTGAGATGTGATATCTCAATGCCTCTAATACCAAACCTGAGATCCTTCCTCTAACATGAAATGTGATATCCAACTCCTTCACTTTCCAAACCTGAGAGCCTATCTATAGCATGAGATGTGATATCCAAGTCCTTCCCATTCCAATCCTTAGACCCTTCCTACAGCATGCAATATGATATCTCAATGATTCTAATAAAAAACCTGAGACCCGTCCTATAACATGAGATGGGATATCCAACTCCTTCCCATTCCAATCCTGAGACACTTCCGATAGCAGAGATGTGATATCTCAATGCTTCTAATATCAAACTTGAGACCCTCCCTATAGCATGAGATGTGATACCCAAGTCCTTCCCATTCCAATCCTGAGACCCTTCCTATAGCATGAGATGTGATATCTCAATGCTTCTAATACCAAACCTGAGACTCTTCCTATAACATGAGATGGGATATCCAACTCCTTCCCATTCCAATCCTGAGACCCTTTTGATAGCAGAGATGTGATATCTCAATGTTTATACCAAACCTGAGACCCTTCCTACGGCATGAGATGTCATATTCAACTCCTTCCCATTCCAATCCTGAGACCCTTCCTATAGCATGAGATGTGATATCCAACTCCTTCCCATTCCAATCCTGAGACCCTTCCTATAGCATGAGATGTGATGTCTCAATGCTTCTAATACCAAACCTGAGATCCTTCCTATAACATGAGATGTGATATCCAACTCCTTCCATTCCAATCCTGAGACCCTTCCTATAGCATGAGATGTGATATCTCAATGTTTATACCAAACCTGAGACCCTTCCTATAGCATGAGATGTGATATCCAACTCCTTCCCATTCCAATCCTGAGACCCTTCCTATAGCCTGAGATGTGATATCTCAATGCCTCTAATACCAAACCTGAGATCCTTCCTCTAACATGAAATGTGATATCCAACTCCTTCACTTTCCAAACCTGAGAGCCTATCTATAGCATGAGATGTGATATCCAAGTCCTTCCCATTCCAATCCTTAGACCCTTCCTACAGCATGCAATATGATATCTCAATGATTCTAATAAAAAACCTGAGACCCGTCCTATAACATGAGATGGGATATCCAACTCCTTCCCATTCCAATCCTGAGACACTTCCGATAGCAGAGATGTGATATCTCAATGTTTATACCAAACCTGAGACCCTTCCTATAACATGAGATGTGATATCGAACTCCTTCCCGTTCCAAACCTGAGACCCTTCCTTTAGCATGAGATGTGATATCCAGCTCCTTCCCATTCCAATCCTGAGACACTTCCGATAGCATGAGATGTGATATCTCAATGCTTCTAATATCAAAACTGAGACCCTCCCTATAGCATGATATGTGATATCTAAGTCCTTCCCATTCCAATCCTGAGACCCTTCTGATAGCATGAGATGTGATATCTCAATGCCTCTAATACCAAACCTGATATCCTACCTCTAACATGAAATGTGATATCCAACTCTTTCCCCTTCCAAACCTGAGAGCCTTCCTATAGCATGAGATGTGATATCCAAGTCCTTCCCATTCCAATCATGAGACCCTTCCTATAACATGAGATGGGATATCCAACTCCTTCCCATTCCAATCCTGAGACCCTTCCGATAGCAGAGATGTGATATCTCAATGCTTATACCAAACCTGAGACCCTTCCTACGGCATGAGATGTCATATACAACTCCTTCCCTTTCCAATCCTGAGACCCTTCCTATAGCATGAGATGTGATGTCTCAATGCTTCTAATACCAAACCTGAGATCCTTCCTATAACATGAGATGTGATATCCAACTCCTTCCCATTCCAATCCTGAGACCCTTCCTATAGCATGAGATGTGATATCTCAATGCTTATACCAAACCTGAGACCCTTCCTATAGCATGAGATGTGATATCCAACTCCTTCCCATTCCAATCCTGAGACCCTTCCTATAGCATGAGATGTGATATCTCAATGCTTCTAATACCAAACCTGAGACTCTTCCTATAACATGAGATGGGATATCCAACTCCTTCCCATTCCAATCCTGAGACCCTTACGATAGCAGAGATGTGATATCTCAATGCTTATACCAAACCTGAGACCCTTCCTACGGCATGAGATGTCATATACAACTCCTTCCCATTCCAATCCTGAGACCCTTCCTATAGCATGAGATGTGATATCTCAATGCTTATAGCAAACCTGAGACCCTTCATATAGCATGAGATGTGATATCCAACTCCTTCCCATTCCAATCCTGAGACCCTTCCTATAGCATGAGATGTGATGTCTCAATGCTTCTAATACCAAACCTGAGATCCTTCCTAAAACATGAGATGTGATATCCAACTCCTTCCATTCCAATCCTGAGACCCTTCCTATAGCATGAGATGTGATAGCTCAATGCTTCTAATATCAAACTTGAGACCCTCCCTATAGCATGAGATGTGATATCCAAGTCCTTCCCATTCCAATCCTGAGACACTTCCTATAGCATGAGATGTGATATCTCAATGCTTCTAATACCAAACCTGAGACTCTTCCTATAACATGAGATGGGATATCCAACTCCTTCCAATTCCAATCCTTAGACCCTTCCTATAGCATGCAATATGATATCTCAATGATTCTAATAACAAACCTGAGACCCGTCCTATAACATGAGATGGGATATCCAACTCCTTCCCATTCCAATCCTGAGACCCTTCCGATAGCAGAGATGTGATATCTCAATGCTTATACCAAACCTGAGACCCTTCCTACGGCATGAGATGTCATATACAACTCCTTCCCATTCCAATCCTGAGACCCTTCCTATAGCATGAGATGTGATATCTCAATGCTTATACCAAACCTGAGACCCTTCATTTGGCATGAGATGTGATATCCAACTCCTTCCCATTACAATCCTGAGACCCTTCCTATAGCATGAGATGTGATGTCTCAATGCTTCTAATACCAAACCTGAGATCCTTCCTATAACATGAGATGTGATATCCAACTCCTTCCATTCCAATCCTGAGACCCTTCCTATAGCATGAGATGTGATATCTCAATGCTTCTAATATCAAACTTGAGACCCTCCCTATAGCATGAGATGTGATATCCAATTCCTTCCCATTCCAATCCTGAGACACTTCCTATAGCATGAGATGTGATATCTCAATGCTTCTAATACCAAACCTGAGACTCTTCCTATAACATGAGATGGGATATCCAACTCCTTCCGATTCCAATCCTGAGACCCTTCCAAAAGCAGAGATGTGATATCTCAATGCTTATACCAAACCTGAGACCCTTCCTATGGCATGAGATGTCATATACATATCCTTCCCATTCCAATCCTGAGACCCTTCCTATAGCATGAGATGTGATATCTCAATGCTTATACCAAACCTGAGACCCTTCCTATAGCATGAGATGTGATATCCAACTCCTTCCCATTCCAATCCTGAGACCCTTCCTATAGCATGAGATGTGATATCTCAATGCCTCTAATACCAAACCTGAGATCCTTCCTCTAACATGAAATGTGATATCCAACTCCTTCCCTTTCCAAACCTGAGAGCCTACCTATAGCATGAGATGTGATATCCAAGTCCTTCCCATTCCAATCCTTAGACCCTTCCTATAGCATGCAATATGATATCTCAATGATTCTAATAACAAACCTGAGACCCGTCCTATAACATGAGATGGGATATCCAACTCCTTCCCATTCCAATCCTGAGACACTTCCGATAGCAGAGATGTGATATCTCAATGCTTATACCAAACCTGAGACCCTTCCTATAACATGAGATGTGATATCCAACTCCTTCCCATTCCAAACCTGAGACCCTTCCTATAGCATATGTGATATCCAACTCCTTCCAATTCCAAACATGAGACCCTTCCCATAGCAAGAATGTAATATCCAACTCCTTCCCATTCCAATCCTGAGACCATTCCTATAGCATGAGATGTGATATCTCAATGCTTCTAATACCAAACCTGAGATCCTTCCTATGACATGAGATGTGATATCCAATTCCTTCCCATTCCAAACCTGAGACCCTTCCTACAGCATGCGATGTGATATCTCAATGCTTCTAATACCAAACCTGAGACCAGTCCTATAACATGAGATGGGATATCCAACTCCTTCCCATTCCAATCCTGAGACCCTTCCTATAGCCTGAGATGTGATATCTCAATGCCTCTAATACCAAACCTGAGATCCTTCCTCTAACATGAAATGTGATATCCAACTCCTTCACTTTCCAAACCTGAGAGCCTATCTATAGCATGAGATGTGATATCCAAGTCCTTCCCATTCCAATCCTTAGACCCTTCCTACAGCATGCAATATGATATCTCAATGATTCTAATAAAAAACCTGAGACCCGTCCTATAACATGAGATGGGATATCCAACTCCTTCCCATTCCAATCCTGAGACACTTCCGATAGCAGAGATGTGATATCTCAATGCTTCTAATATCAAACTTGAGACCCTCCCTATAGCATGAGATGTGATACCCAAGTCCTTCCCATTCCAATCCTGAGACCCTTCCTATAGCATGAGATGTGATATCTCAATGCTTCTAATACCAAACCTGAGACTCTTCCTATAACATGAGATGGGATATCCAACTCCTTCCCATTCCAATCCTGAGACCCTTTTGATAGCAGAGATGTGATATCTCAATGTTTATACCAAACCTGAGACCCTTCCTACGGCATGAGATGTCATATTCAACTCCTTCCCATTCCAATCCTGAGACCCTTCCTATAGCATGAGATGTGATATCCAACTCCTTCCCATTCCAATCCTGAGACCCTTCCTATAGCATGAGATGTGATGTCTCAATGCTTCTAATACCAAACCTGAGATCCTTCCTATAACATGAGATGTGATATCCAACTCCTTCCATTCCAATCCTGAGACCCTTCCTATAGCATGAGATGTGATATCTCAATGTTTATACCAAACCTGAGACCCTTCCTATAGCATGAGATGTGATATCCAACTCCTTCCCATTCCAATCCTGAGACCCTTCCTATAGCCTGAGATGTGATATCTCAATGCCTCTAATACCAAACCTGAGATCCTTCCTCTAACATGAAATGTGATATCCAACTCCTTCACTTTCCAAACCTGAGAGCCTATCTATAGCATGAGATGTGATATCCAAGTCCTTCCCATTCCAATCCTTAGACCCTTCCTACAGCATGCAATATGATATCTCAATGATTCTAATAAAAAACCTGAGACCCGTCCTATAACATGAGATGGGATATCCAACTCCTTCCCATTCCAATCCTGAGACACTTCCGATAGCAGAGATGTGATATCTCAATGTTTATACCAAACCTGAGACCCTTCCTATAACATGAGATGTGATATCGAACTCCTTCCCGTTCCAAACCTGAGACCCTTCCTTTAGCATGAGATGTGATATCCAGCTCCTTCCCATTCCAATCCTGAGACACTTCCGATAGCATGAGATGTGATATCTCAATGCTTCTAATATCAAAACTGAGACCCTCCCTATAGCATGATATGTGATATCTAAGTCCTTCCCATTCCAATCCTGAGACCCTTCTGATAGCATGAGATGTGATATCTCAATGCCTCTAATACCAAACCTGAGATCCTACCTCTAACATGAAATGTGATATCCAACTCTTTCCCCTTCCAAACCTGAGAGCCTTCCTATAGCATGAGATGTGATATCCAAGTCCTTCCCATTCCAATCATGAGACCCTTCCTATAACATGAGATGGGATATCCAACTCCTTCCCATTCCAATCCTGAGACCCTTCCGATAGCAGAGATGTGATATCTCAATGCTTATACCAAACCTGAGACCCTTCCTACGGCATGAGATGTCATATACAACTCCTTCCCTTTCCAATCCTGAGACCCTTCCTATAGCATGAGATGTGATGTCTCAATGCTTCTAATACCAAACCTGAGATCCTTCCTATAACATGAGATGTGATATCCAACTCCTTCCCATTCCAATCCTGAGACCCTTCCTATAGCATGAGATGTGATATCTCAATGCTTATACCAAACCTGAGACCCTTCCTATAGCATGAGATGTGATATCCAACTCCTTCCCATTCCAATCCTGAGACCCTTCCTATAGCATGAGATGTGATATCTCAATGCTTCTAATACCAAACCTGAGACTCTTCCTATAACATGAGATGGGATATCCAACTCCTTCCCATTCCAATCCTGAGACCCTTACGATAGCAGAGATGTGATATCTCAATGCTTATACCAAACCTGAGACCCTTCCTACGGCATGAGATGTCATATACAACTCCTTCCCATTCCAATCCTGAGACCCTTCCTATAGCATGAGATGTGATATCTCAATGCTTATACCAAACCTGAGACCCTTCATATAGCATGAGATGTGATATCCAACTCCTTCCCATTCCAATCCTGAGACCCTTCCTATAGCATGAGATGTGATGTCTCAATGCTTCTAATACCAAACCTGAGATCCTTCCTAAAACATGAGATGTGATATCCAACTCCTTCCATTCCAATCCTGAGACCCTTCCTATAGCATGAGATGTGATAGCTCAATGCTTCTAATATCAAACTTGAGACCCTCCCTATAGCATGAGATGTGATATCCAAGTCCTTCCCATTCCAATCCTGAGACACTTCCTATAGCATGAGATGTGATATCTCAATGCTTCTAATACCAAACCTGAGACTCTTCCTATAACATGAGATGGGATATCCAACTCCTTCCAATTCCAATCCTTAGACCCTTCCTATAGCATGCAATATGATATCTCAATGATTCTAATAACAAACCTGAGACCCGTCCTATAACATGAGATGGGATATCCAACTCCTTCCCATTCCAATCCTGAGACCCTTCCGATAGCAGAGATGTGATATCTCAATGCTTATACCAAACCTGAGACCCTTCCTACGGCATGAGATGTCATATACAACTCCTTCCCATTCCAATCCTGAGACCCTTCCTATAGCATGAGATGTGATATCTCAATGCTTATACCAAACCTGAGACCCTTCATTTGGCATGAGATGTGATATCCAACTCCTTCCCATTACAATCCTGAGACCCTTCCTATAGCATGAGATGTGATGTCTCAATGCTTCTAATACCAAACCTGAGATCCTTCCTATAACATGAGATGTGATATCCAACTCCTTCCATTCCAATCCTGAGACCCTTCCTATAGCATGAGATGTGATATCTCAATGCTTCTAATATCAAACTTGAGACCCTCCCTATAGCATGAGATGTGATATCCAATTCCTTCCCATTCCAATCCTGAGACACTTCCTATAGCATGAGATGTGATATCTCAATGCTTCTAATACCAAACCTGAGACTCTTCCTATAACATGAGATGGGATATCCAACTCCTTCCGATTCCAATCCTGAGACCCTTCCAAAAGCAGAGATGTGATATCTCAATGCTTATACCAAACCTGAGACCCTTCCTATGGCATGAGATGTCATATACATATCCTTCCCATTCCAATCCTGAGACCCTTCCTATAGCATGAGATGTGATATCTCAATGCTTATACCAAACCTGAGACCCTTCCTATAGCATGAGATGTGATATCCAACTCCTTCCCATTCCAATCCTGAGACCCTTCCTATAGCATGAGATGTGATATCTCAATGCCTCTAATACCAAACCTGAGATCCTTCCTCTAACATGAAATGTGATATCCAACTCCTTCCCTTTCCAAACCTGAGAGCCTACCTATAGCATGAGATGTGATATCCAAGTCCTTCCCATTCCAATCCTTAGACCCTTCCTATAGCATGCAATATGATATCTCAATGATTCTAATAACAAACCTGAGACCCGTCCTATAACATGAGATGGGATATCCAACTCCTTCCCATTCCAATCCTGAGACACTTCCGATAGCAGAGATGTGATATCTCAATGCTTATACCAAACCTGAGACCCTTCCTATAACATGAGATGTGATATCCAACTCCTTCCCATTCCAAACCTGAGACCCTTCCTATAGCATATGTGATATCCAACTCCTTCCAATTCCAAACATGAGACCCTTCCCATAGCAAGAATGTAATATCCAACTCCTTCCCATTCCAATCCTGAGACCATTCCTATAGCATGAGATGTGATATCTCAATGCTTCTAATACCAAACCTGAGATCCTTCCTATGACATGAGATGTGATATCCAATTCCTTCCCATTCCAAACCTGAGACCCTTCCTACAGCATGCGATGTGATATCTCAATGCTTCTAATACCAAACCTGAGACCAGTCCTATAACATGAGATGGGATATCCAACTCCTTCCCGTTCCAATCCTGAGACACTTCCGATTGCAGAGATGTGATATCTCAATGCTTATACCAAACCTGAGACCCTTCCTATAACATGAGATGTGATATCCAACTCCTTCCCGTTCCAAACCTGAGACCCTTCCTATAGCATGAGATGTGATATCCAACTCCTTCCCATTCCAATCCTGAGACCCTTCCGATAGCATGAGATGTGATATCTCAAAGCCTCTAATACCAAACCTGAGATCCTTCCTATAACATGTGATGTGATATTCAAATCCTTCCCCTTCCAAACCTGAGACCCTCCCTTTAGCATGAGATGTGATATCCAACTCCTTCCCATTCCAATCCTGAGACCCTTATGATAGCATGAGATGTGATATCTCAATGCCTCTAATACCAAACCTGAGATACTTCCGATAGCATGAGATGTGATATCTCAATGCTTCTAATACCAAACCTGAGATCCTTCCTATAACATGAGATGTGATATCCAAATCCTTCCCCTGCCAAACCTGAGACCCTCCCTTTAGCATGAGATGTGATATCCAACTCCTTCCCATTCCAATCCTGAGACCCTTCGGATAGCATGAGATGTGATATCTCAATGCCTCTAATACCAAACCTGAGATCCTACCTCTAACATGAAATGTGACATCCAACTCCTTCCCTTTCCAAACCTGAGACCCGGCCTATAGCATGAGATGGGATATCCAAGTCCTTCCCATTCCAATCCTGAGACCGTTCCTATAGCATGAGATGTGATATCTCAATGCTTCTACCAAACCTGAGACCCTTCCTATAGCATGAGATGTGATATCCAACTTCTTCCCATTCCAATCATGAGACCCTTCCTATAACATGAGATGTGATGTCTCAATGCTTCTAATACCAAACCTGAGATCTTTCCTATAACATGAGATGTGATATCCAACTCCTTCCCATCCTAATCCTGAGACACTTCCGATTGCAGAGATGTGATGTCTCAATGCTTCTAATACCAAACCTGAGATCTTTCCTTAAACATGAGATGTGATATCCAACTCCTTCCCGTTCCAAACCTGAGACCCTTCCTATAGCATGAGATGTGATATCTCAATGCTTCTAATACCAAACCTGAGATCCTTCCTATAACATGTGATGTGATATTTAAATCCTTCCCCTTCCAAACCTGAGACCCTCCCTTTAGCATGAGATGTGATATCCAACTCCTTCCCATTCCAATCCTGAGACCCTTATGATAGCATGAGATGTGATATCTCAATGCCTCTAATACCAAACCTGAGATACTTCCGATAGCATGAGATGTGATATCTCAATGCTTCTAATACAAAACCTGAGATCCTTCCTATAACATGAGATGTGATATCCAAATCCTTCCCCTTCCAAACCTGAGACCCTCCCTTTAGCATGAGATGTGATATCCAACTCCTTCCCATTCCAATCCTGAGACCCTTCCTATAGCATGAGATGTGATGTCTCAATGCTTCTAATACCAAACCTGAGATCCTTCCTAAAATATGAGATGTGATATCCAAGTCCTTCCCATTCCAATCCTGAGACACTTCCTATAGCATGAGATGTGATATCTCAATGCTTCTAATACCAAACCTGAGACTCTTCCTATAACATGAGATGGGATATCCAACTCCTTCCCATTCCAATCCTGAGACCCTTCCAAAAGCACAGATGTGATATCTCAATGCTTATACCAAACCTGAGACCCTTCCTATGGCATGAGATGTCATATACATATCCTTCCCATTCCAATCCTGAGACCCTTCCTATAGCATGAGATGTGATATCTCAATGCTTATACCAAACCTGAGACCCTTCCTATAGCATGAGATGTGATATCTAACTCCTTCCCATTCCAATCCTGAGACCCTTCCTATAGCATGAGATGTGATATCTCAATGCCTCTAATACCAAACCTGAGATCCTTCCTCTAACATGAAATGTGATATCCAACTCCTTCCCTTTCCAAACCTGAGAGCCTACCTATAGCATGAGATGTGATATCCAAGTCCTTTCAATACCAATCCTTAGACCCTTCCTATAGCATGCAATATGATATCTCAATGATTCTAATAACAAACCTGAGACCCGTCCTATAACATGAGATGGGATATCCAACTCCTTCCCATTCCAATCCTGAGACCCTTCCGATAGCAGAGATGTGATATCTCAATGATTATACCAAACCTGAGACCCTTCCTACGGCATGAGATGTCATATACAACTCCTTCCCATTCCAATCCTGAGACCCTTCCTATAGCATGAGATGTGATATCTCAATGCTTATACCAAACCTGAGACCCTTCATATAGCATGAGATGTGATATCCAACTCCTTCCCATTACAATCCTGAGACCCTTCCTATAGCATGAGATGTGATGTCTCAATGCTTCTAATACCAAACCTGAGACCCTTCCTATAACATGAGATGTGATATCCAAGTCCTTTCAATACCAATCCTTAGACCCTTCCTATAGCATGCAATATGATATCTCAATGATTCTAATAACAAACCTGAGACCCGTCCTATAACATGAGATGGGATATCCAACTCCTTCCCATTCCAATCCTGAGACCCTTCCGATAGCAGAGATGTGATATCTCAATGATTATACCAAACCTGAGACCCTTCCTACGGCATGAGATGTCATATACAACTCCTTCCCATTCCAATCCTGAGACCCTTCCTATAGCATGAGATGTGATATCTCAATGCTTATACCAAACCTGAGACCCTTCATATAGCATGAGATGTGATATCCAACTCCTTCCCATTACAATCCTGAGACCCTTCCTATAGCATGAGATGTGATGTCTCAATGCTTCTAATACCAAACCTGAGATCCTTCCTATAACATGAGATGTGATATCCAACTCCTTCCATTCCAATCCTGAGACCCTTCCTATAGCATGAGATGTGATATCTCAATGCTTCTAATATCAAACTTGAGACCCTCCCTATAGCATGAGATGTGATATCCAATTCCTTCCCATTCCAATCCTGAGACACTTCCTATAGCATGAGATGTGATATCTCAATGCTTCTAATACCAAACCTGAGACTCTTCCTATAACATGAGATGGGATATCCAACTCCTTCCGATTCCAATCCTGAGACCCTTCCAAAAGCAGAGATGTGATATCTCAATGCTTATACCAAACCTGAGACCCTTCCTATGGCATGAGATGTCATATACATATCCTTCCCATTCCAATCCTGAGACCCTTCCTATAGCATGAGATGTGATATCTCAATGCTTATACCAAACCTGAGACCCTTCCTATAGCATGAGATGTGATATCCAACTCCTTCCCATTCCAATCCTGAGACCCTTCCTATAGCATGAGATGTGATATCTCAATGCCTCTAATACCAAACCTGAGATCCTTCCTCTAACATGAAATGTGATATCCAACTCCTTCCCTTTCCAAACCTGAGAGCCTACCTATAGCATGAGATGTGATATCCAAGTCCTTCCCATTCCAATCCTTAGACCCTTCCTATAGCATGCAATATGATTTCTCAATGATTCTAATAACAAACCTGAGACCCGTCCTATAACATGAGATGGGATATCCAACTCCTTCCCATTCCAATCCTGAGACACTTCCGATAGCAGAGATGTGATATCTCAATGCTTATACCAAACCTGAGACCCTTCCTATAACATGAGATGTGATATCCAACTCCTTCCCATTCCAAACCTGAGACCCTTCCTATAGCATATGTGATATCCAACTCCTTCCAATTCCAAACATGAGACCCTTCCCATAGCAAGAATGTAATATCCAACTCCTTCCCATTCCAATCCTGAGACCATTCCTATAGCATGAGATGTGATATCTCAATGCTTCTAATACCAAACCTGAGATCCTTCCTATGACATGAGATGTGATATCCAATTCCTTCCCATTCCAAACCTGAGACCCTTCCTACAGCATGCGATGTGATATCTCAATGCTTCTAATACCAAACCTGAGACCAGTCCTATAACATGAGATGGGATATCCAACTCCTTCCCGTTCCAATCCTGAGACACTTCCGATTGCAGAGATGTGATATCTCAATGCTTATACCAAACCTGAGACCCTTCCTATAACATGAGATGTGATATCCAACTCCTTCCCGTTCCAAACCTGAGACCCTTCCTATAGCATGAGATGTGATATCCAACTCCTTCCCATTCCAATCCTGAGACCCTTCCGATAGCATGAGATGTGATATCTCAAAGCCTCTAATACCAAACCTGAGATCCTTCCTAAAATATGAGATGTGATATCCAAGTCCTTCCCATTCCAATCCTGAGACACTTCCTATAGCATGAGATGTGATATCTCAATGCTTCTAATACCAAACCTGAGACTCTTCCTATAACATGAGATGGGATATCCAACTCCTTCCCATTCCAATCCTGAGACCCTTCCAAAAGCACAGATGTGATATCTCAATGCTTATACCAAACCTGAGACCCTTCCTATGGCATGAGATGTCATATACATATCCTTCCCATTCCAATCCTGAGACCCTTCCTATAGCATGAGATGTGATATCTCAATGCTTATACCAAACCTGAGACCCTTCCTATAGCATGAGATGTGATATCTAACTCCTTCCCATTCCAATCCTGAGACCCTTCCTATAGCATGAGATGTGATATCTCAATGCCTCTAATACCAAACCTGAGATCCTTCCTCTAACATGAAATGTGATATCCAACTCCTTCCCTTTCCAAACCTGAGAGCCTACCTATAGCATGAGATGTGATATCCAAGTCCTTTCAATACCAATCCTTAGACCCTTCCTATAGCATGCAATATGATATCTCAATGATTCTAATAACAAACCTGAGACCCGTCCTATAACATGAGATGGGATATCCAACTCCTTCCCATTCCAATCCTGAGACCCTTCCGATAGCAGAGATGTGATATCTCAATGATTATACCAAACCTGAGACCCTTCCTACGGCATGAGATGTCATATACAACTCCTTCCCATTCCAATCCTGAGACCCTTCCTATAGCATGAGATGTGATATCTCAATGCTTATACCAAACCTGAGACCCTTCATATAGCATGAGATGTGATATCCAACTCCTTCCCATTACAATCCTGAGACCCTTCCTATAGCATGAGATGTGATGTCTCAATGCTTCTAATACCAAACCTGAGATCCTTCCTATAACATGAGATGTGATATCCAACTCCTTCCATTCCAATCCTGAGACCCTTCCTATAGCATGAGATGTGATATCTCAATGCTTCTAATATCAAACTTGAGACCCTCCCTATAGCATGAGATGTGATATCCAATTCCTTCCCATTCCAATCCTGAGACACTTCCTATAGCATGAGATGTGATATCTCAATGCTTCTAATACCAAACCTGAGACTCTTCCTATAACATGAGATGGGATATCCAACTCCTTCCGATTCCAATCCTGAGACCCTTCCAAGAGCAGAGATGTGATATCTCAATGCTTATACCAAACCTGAGACCCTTCCTATGGCATGAGATGTCATATACATATCCTTCCCATTCCAATCCTGAGACCCTTCCTATAGCATGAGATGTGATATCTCAATGCTTATACCAAACCTGAGACCCTTCCTATAGCATGAGATGTGATATCCAACTCCTTCCCATTCCAATCCTGAGACCCTTCCTATAGCATGAGATGTGATATCTCAATGCCTCTAATACCAAACCTGAGATCCTTCCTCTAACATGAAATGTGATATCCAACTCCTTCCCTTTCCAAACCTGAGAGCCTACCTATAGCATGAGATGTGATATCCAAGTCCTTCCCATTCCAATCCTTAGACCCTTCCTATAGCATGCAATATGATTTCTCAATGATTCTAATAACAAACCTGAGACCCGTCCTATAACATGAGATGGGATATCCAACTCCTTCCCATTCCAATCCTGAGACACTTCCGATAGCAGAGATGTGATATCTCAATGCTTATACCAAACCTGAGACCCTTCCTATAACATGAGATGTGATATCCAACTCCTTCCCATTCCAAACCTGAGACCCTTCCTATAGCATATGTGATATCCAACTCCTTCCAATTCCAAACATGAGACCCTTCCCATAGCAAGAATGTAATATCCAACTCCTTCCCATTCCAATCCTGAGACCATTCCTATAGCATGAGATGTGATATCTCAATGCTTCTAATACCAAACCTGAGATCCTTCCTATGACATGAGATGTGATATCCAATTCCTTCCCATTCCAAACCTGAGACCCTTCCTACAGCATGCGATGTGATATCTCAATGCTTCTAATACCAAACCTGAGACCAGTCCTATAACATGAGATGGGATATCCAACTCCTTCCCGTTCCAATCCTGAGACACTTCCGATTGCAGAGATGTGATATCTCAATGCTTATACCAAACCTGAGACCCTTCCTATAACATGAGATGTGATATCCAACTCCTTCCCGTTCCAAACCTGAGACCCTTCCTATAGCTTGAGATGTGATATCCAACTCCTTCCCATTCCAATCCTGAGACCCTTCCGATAGCATGAGATGTGATATCTCAAAGCCTCTAATACCAAACCTGAGATCCTTCCTATAACATGTGATGTGATATTCAAATCCTTCCCCTTCCAAACCTGAGACCCTCCCTTTAGCATGAGATGTGATATCCAACTCCTTCCCATTCCAATCCTGAGACCCTTATGATAGCATGAGATGTGATATCTCAATGCCTCTAATACCAAACCTGAGATACTTCCGATAGCATGAGATGTGATATCTCAATGCTTCTAATACCAAACCTGAGATCCTTCCTATAACATGAGATGTGATATCCAAATCCTTCCCCTGCCAAACCTGAGACCCTCCCTTTAGCATGAGATGTGATATCCAACTCCTTCCCATTCCAATCCTGAGACCCTTCGGATAGCATGAGATGTGATATCTCAATGCCTCTAATACCAAACCTGAGATCCTACCTCTAACATGAAATGTGACATCCAACTCCTTCCCTTTCCAAACCTGAGACCCTGCCTATAGCATGAGATGGGATATCCAAGTCCTTCCCATTCCAATCCTGAGACCGTTCCTATAGCATGAGATGTGATATCTCAATGCTTCTACCAAACCTGAGACCCTTCCTACGGCATGAGATGTCATATACAACTCCTTCCCATTCCAATCCTGAGACCCTTCCTATAGCATGAGATGTGATATCTCAATGCTTATACCAAACCTGAGACCCTTCATTTGGCATGAGATGTGATATCCAACTCCTTCCCATTACAATCCTGAGACCCTTCCTATAGCATGAGATGTGATGTCTCAATGCTTCTAATACCAAACCTGAGATCCTTCCTATAACATGAGATGTGATATCCAACTCCTTCCATTCCAATCCTGAGACACTTCCTATAGCATGAGATGTGATATCTCAATGCTTCTAATACCAAACCTGAGACTCTTCCTATAACATGAGATGGGATATCCAACTCCTTCCGATTCCAATCCTGAGACCCTTCCAAAAGCAGAGATGTGATATCTCAATGCTTATACCAAACCTGAGACCCTTCCTATGGCATGAGATGTCATATACATATCCTTCCCATTCCAATCCTGAGACCCTTCCTATAGCATGAGATGTGATATCTCAATGCTTATACCAAACCTGAGACCCTTCCTATAGCATGAGATGTGATATCCAACTCCTTCCCATTCCAATCCTGAGACCCTTCCTATAGCATGAGATGTGATATCTCAATGCCTCTAATACCAAACCTGAGATCCTTCCTCTAACATGAAATGTGATATCCAACTCCTTCCCTTTCCAAACCTGAGAGCCTACCTATAGCATGAGATGTGATATCCAAGTCCTTCCCATTCCAATCCTTAGACCCTTCCTATAGCATGCAATATGATATCTCAATGATTCTAATAACAAACCTGAGACCCGTCCTATAACATGAGATGGGATATCCAACTCCTTCCCATTCCAATCCTGAGACACTTCCGATAGCAGAGATGTGATATCTCAATGCTTATACCAAACCTGAGACCCTTCCTATAACATGAGATGTGATATCCAACTCCTTCCCATTCCAAACCTGAGACCCTTCCTATAGCATATGTGATATCCAACTCCTTCCAATTCCAAACATGAGACCCTTCCCATAGCAAGAATGTAATATCCAACTCCTTCCCATTCCAATCCTGAGACCATTCCTATAGCATGAGATGTGATATCTCAATGCTTCTAATACCAAACCTGAGATCCTTCCTATGACATGAGATGTGATATCCAATTCCTTCCCATTCCAAACCTGAGACCCTTCCTACAGCATGCGATGTGATATCTCAATGCTTCTAATACCAAACCTGAGACCAGTCCTATAACATGAGATGGGATATCCAACTCCTTCCCGTTCCAATCCTGAGACACTTCCGATTGCAGAGATGTGATATCTCAATGCTTATACCAAACCTGAGACCCTTCCTATAACATGAGATGTGATATCCAACTCCTTCCCGTTCCAAACCTGAGACCCTTCCTATAGCATGAGATGTGATATCCAACTCCTTCCCATTCCAATCCTGAGACCCTTCCGATAGCATGAGATGTGATATCTCAAAGCCTCTAATACCAAACCTGAGATCCTTCCTATAACATGTGATGTGATATTCAAATCCTTCCCCTTCCAAACCTGAGACCCTCCCTTTAGCATGAGATGTGATATCCAACTCCTTCCCATTCCAATCCTGAGACCCTTATGATAGCATGAGATGTGATATCTCAATGCCTCTAATACCAAACCTGAGATACTTCCGATAGCATGAGATGTGATATCTCAATGCTTCTAATACCAAACCTGAGATCCTTCCTATAACATGAGATGTGATATCCAAATCCTTCCCCTGCCAAACCTGAGACCCTCCCTTTAGCATGAGATGTGATATCCAACTCCTTCCCATTCCAATCCTGAGACCCTTCGGATAGCATGAGATGTGATATCTCAATGCCTCTAATACCAAACCTGAGATCCTACCTCTAACATGAAATGTGACATCCAACTCCTTCCCTTTCCAAACCTGAGACCCGGCCTATAGCATGAGATGGGATATCCAAGTCCTTCCCATTCCAATCCTGAGACCGTTCCTATAGCATGAGATGTGATATCTCAATGCTTCTACCAAACCTGAGACCCTTCCTATAGCATGAGATGTGATATCCAACTTCTTCCCATTCCAATCATGAGACCCTTCCTATAACATGAGATGTGATGTCTCAATGCTTCTAATACCAAACCTGAGATCTTTCCTATAACATGAGATGTGATATCCAACTCCTTCCCATCCTAATCCTGAGACACTTCCGATTGCAGAGATGTGATGTCTCAATGCTTCTAATACCAAACCTGAGATCTTTCCTTAAACATGAGATGTGATATCCAACTCCTTCCCGTTCCAAACCTGAGACCCTTCCTATAGCATGAGATGTGATATCTCAATGCTTCTAATACCAAACCTGAGATCCTTCCTATAACATGTGATGTGATATTTAAATCCTTCCCCTTCCAAACCTGAGACCCTCCCTTTAGCATGAGATGTGATATCCAACTCCTTCCCATTCCAATCCTGAGACCCTTATGATAGCATGAGATGTGATATCTCAATGCCTCTAATACCAAACCTGAGATACTTCCGATAGCATGAGATGTGATATCTCAATGCTTCTAATACAAAACCTGAGATCCTTCCTATAACATGAGATGTGATATCCAAATCCTTCCCCTTCCAAACCTGAG